>NC_037332.1:10000000-20000000 GCF_002263795.3 Bos taurus | reverse complement strand
GGATATAGGGGTACAGACTACTTGGTATAAAATAAAAAAGTTACAAAGATGTAATAAACAACCCAAGGAATATAGCCAGTATTTTATAATAACTTTGTATGGAGTATAATCTATGAAAATATCGAATCATATTGTACTCATGAAGCTAATATTATAAGTAAATTGTACTTCAGTTGAAAAAATATGAAATGAGACACATGTTAGGTATTAATAATTGCTTCTGCTGCTTTTGTTATTGTTTTATATCTTGGGGACTCTGGTTTGAATTATGAGGATACTTGGATGTCAGTAATCTGGTTTGAATTATGAGGATACCTAAATATCAATAATCACCTGAATATACAAGCCAAAGGTATGGTTTCTTAACATTGTTACAAAGAATGCTGTAATCATGAAATTCTCTAAACAGATATTCAGCTTGGAACACACTGTATCCACATAATTCCAGGTGCAAATTCAAAAGCATTTCTATAGAGTAGAGGTAATTATGATTATTTTTAACTTAATGAAGCAAGAAAAAATATCAAAAAATACCTTGGTATTGCACAGAAGGAAAAAAATGGGAAGAGAAATGAGTTGCACATCTTGGATACTGGACACTTCCAATTACATTAAATCGAAAAAATCCAATCTCACACTGTCTTGATTATCCCAAATAAAATAATATAGCATTCTGGTTTTCTTATTTAAAACTCAACCACCCTACTCCAAGACTAATTTCTTATTCATCTGCTTTCTTTAATCTGCCATTCTTTATCTCTACTGGTGCTTTCTCTCTGTTCTTTTATGTTTGATGATTTTACTAGTTCATATGTAGTTCAAAAGTTTTATTGTCTTTTATTTCGTGCTTAAAAGTTTTTTCTTTATGCTGCCTTATCTCTATATCAGTTTTTCCATTTTCTTTTACTACCCATCATTTTTAATTTCCACTGCTTTTGATCTGCTCTTTACTTCTCTCCATTTCATTTACAGACTGTTCTGGTGTGTCTGCCTTCTACTGATGTTTCCTCTGTTGTTTCTCCCTTTTTACTCTTTCCCAATTCTACCCGTCTGTCTTACTTTTTATTATTATTATTTTTTTAAAACATGGGTGGGTGGCCTTCAAATATTGCAGGAACAATTTGTTTCTAAGATATTTAGGAGGGATAAACCCACAGCAAACATTTATTCTAATGAGTATGTCTCCCTGAGTGGGTGGGGGCAGATGGTTGACTCAAATCACCAGGTGGCAGGAGTCCAGACAGGATTCCAATCCGCTGCCTGTACCCCTCCCCCTTCTTCCTTAATATTTGTGTCCTGTATATGGATTTTTATTCAAAAATTCATTCAGCTCTCTGCAGGCTCTACTTTGGAAATCTAGGACATGTCACATCAGTTCTCAAAAATAACATAACTTAACACTTGAAGGTTTATCAATGCTGATTTGAGCGTAACCTGGGAAGAAGATGGTTTGGTTGATGGGCTTTATTTGCATGGAAAAAAAAGAAGTAAATTTAAAGAACTTAATATATATATATGCGATAAATGTATCAAATTCCAAATAGCAGTCCAAATGTTTTGTTTGTGAAGTAAAATGTTTTATGAACATTTCATACAAACATACCTTTCAAGATCTTTCTTGGTTATTAGATAATTTAAATAACCTATTTTGTGTTCTGTTGAATATGTAGTGCTCACCTGCTGCTTTTTCTCTACCCTATACCTTTTTCTTCTGCAACCTGACCCTGCTCTATTTATTTACTAACTACGAAATTTTAGACTCATTGTGAAACCTCACTGTGCCTTAGTTTTCCCCATCTGTAAAATGAGAATATTAATGATGTATAGCTAATGGAGTTATCTAAAGCTTGAATGTGTTAATATGTACAACATTTAGAACAATAACTGGCACATAGTAATTTTTTGATGATACCTATTATTTATTCAAGATTTCCTTAGCCTACCTGTTATTTTTAAGCATTAGATCAGGGAATAAAGGTTAATTGGGAACTGTTCTTTGTAATTTATAAATAATCACATATGGAGTGGGTTGCCATTCCCTGCTCCAGGGGGATAATAATTACAATACAGTCCATGGTAAAGGTGATGGGGGAGGAATTCTCTGAAACGAAATAGGATTGAGTGACTTAGCGTTGGCTTCAGAAAGGAGAGAGGGGAATCCTCCCAAATAATGGTATATGTCAGTTGAAACCCAAGAATGAGAAAGTTTGACTGGATGAACTGTTGGAAAGAGAAGGCTGAGAAAAGTGTTCCTCTTAGGAAAAGAATGAACACATGTCCTTCCTGCAAATATGACTAAAAAGGTAACACTAGCTTTACTCAAGAATTAGGCATTCTTTTCTTAATGCTCCTAGGGACCTGTGAATAATTCATTCTGATTCTCTATAAGGCAAAAACGAAGAAGTCATTTCAAGGGCCAAGAAGAAGCTATTATATAGCTTGAACTACTGAAGTGTGACTGTGAAATAATGAAACAGATTTTTAAACAAAATGTGGCATGAATCTTTTCTCAGATAATATTCTGATCTCCTCCTATAAAATGCTACTAAATTTGAATAAGGAATGCATTCATGAATTATATTTTCCAACAGTGGTGATGGGTTTATAGTGAGTCATCAGTTATCCTGTCCTTTGGGTCAATTGTATGAATTTGCAAATCAGCTTGATATGGAGTGGGAGAAGGGCACGATCTGGAGCTGGGCACAAAATGAAGCCGCTGAACATAAGAGCAATAAAAATCTGAATTATTATTTTCTTTACAATCAACTGACCTTAGGTTTTACTCACTGAAATGAGAACACCAAAAATGGGAGCTGGAGGGAATGAGTTCCCCATAACTTCTAGCCCCAGAAAGATGTACTCTCGATTTCCCAAAAGGATAAAACAAACTTCCTATAGAATGCAAAACCTGAGCTGGTCTTGCTCTTTTTAAAAATCAAACAGCAGAAATGTGGAACAACAGAAATGAGTTTAACCATTCACAAATTGAGTCAGGAGAAAAACCTGCATATCCTCACGGGAAACATTTCTGCAAGGCAGAGAATTGTGGACACTTTGTGTGGTGAAATATGTAAGAAAAGCCCCATGGGTCTGTGTGTGGATGTAAAGTGATTAAATTGTGCACTTACTGTAATTGCTTTCTACCATTTAGTCAAATTGTGATTAAAATGGCAGCCATGCCATCTGAGCAGGGAAAGGGTCAAGTGTATTCCTAGCTCTGAGTACGCCCTTCCAGTCTTCAACTCTTCCTTTTATGTTCCTCCTTTTATGCATCTCCCTTTCGTTATTAAACCATTAAACTTGAAAATACCAACATTCATGCTTCTCTTCTCTCTCTCTCTCTCTCTGTCTCTTTCTCTCTGTCTTTCTGTCTCTGTCTGTCTGTCTCTCTCTCTCTCTCTCCCTTAGGATCCAGATTCAGACGAAACATAGTCAGGGACCCAAAGTAACTCTTTCCTGATCGAGAGCAATGAAGGACTTCAGCTAATTGTGGGTGGGTGAGATGAATTCGAGAGCAGTGTTCCCCCAGCCCCTGCCTACCGGTAGATATATGGTTCCCATAAAGCACTTCACATCCTGAAGGTTAGCTGTCGGCAACTACTGAAGAATTTTCCCTGCATCAAAAATTTGCCAACTAAGAATCTCATCCATAAGGAAAGCCCCCTTTTCAGTAATCTTAATTCAGTAATTATTTCCACACTTCCTCTTCCTCCTCCTGTTTGGACTGTGGAAAACCCTTTCACCTCTTTTGAGCAATTTGTGCCACCTTATTTTTCAGGAATTTCCTGGAATGGAGAGTGAGTAGTTAGTGATGCTTCTATTTTTTTAGATTTCCCCATCATACAGTGTAATGTCATGAAGTTATAAGACTGATACAGTTACCAGAGATTCTTCTCTCATTCCATAAGCCTGATCATAGTATTTGTACTTCAAAAAGAAACTTATCAACACCAATCATTCCCTTTTGATTGATTTTCATTTTTTATTTCTAATTTGTTACAGTACCGCATGTTCATTATGTCTCATAAAGCTCACATATCACTAAATATCCTATAATGCCCACCTATAGCACACTGATACATATGTGTTATTTCATCCATTTCCCCATTATCCATTCTTCCATTACTATTTAATTATACCCTTATTATTTAAAATAAACCCATTCATCTATTCCTTGTCTTCTTCCCATTTGAGTTACTGACATTGAGATGCATACATGTGACTTCTTTTCCTATAAGCTTCCACTCAGCTTGACTTTGAACATATTATTTTTTTTACCTTGCTTGGCTAACTACGTAACTCCATCAATGATCACCCTTCTGCTTTTTCACACCCTCAGTCCAGTCACTTTGAATCTAAAAACTTTTTGGCATTTTCTTATCCACTGCAGGTCCACATCAAAGCCTTTGTAAACTTGTCCATCTTGGAAAGGAATCAAGGAAAATTCCAAACCAGTAGAGTATATTAAAGGAAAAGTTGTGTACATATATACATATATATGTATATATATAATGATATATATACATATATATAATGAGAATGTTATACATATATATAATGAGAATGTTATCTTATGATGTAATCAAAACATTTCTAAAACATCAGATATTGGATTTGGGATGTGGCAATTTAAAGATAAATGGTGAAGGGTAGCATGGTAATGTGCATTTGCTATGTGTGTATATGATGCTGTATATTGGAAACTAAAGGCTAACACATCTGCGCTTAATATGTTGAAGTTTTTCAATAATAGACAATCCAGTGTATACAAGTTAATCCTCTGCCTGGGAAAATCAATGTCTATCTCATGCAATCTGCTGCCTTGTAATAGCAGTTCCATTCCAAAGGAGGTTTGAACTTAGGTATTTGACCTTTTTGTCCCACTCTAGGTTTTTAGAAATCACACTTTTACGATCATGATTTTTACCTTGATCCTCTTTCCTCATGTTGTATAGTAACATAAGGCTTTAAGTATGACTCATTGGATAGTAAATATAGCATCTTAGTAAACTGCAGTTTTTTCTACCCTCTGAGATAGGACAAAGACAATAAAAATGGTCATTGAATCACCCTTGGCTCTAAAGGAAAGTCATCTTTGTATTTACTGGGAATTATACTATACTTCATATTTTCAATATTAATTGAAATATTAATATTGAAATAACTTATAACACTTCAAATTTTATCCCAGATCCTAAATTAACTGAAATTAAAAATTGTCTTTAATCCCAAACCTCTAGACTCTATTTCAAGCAGAAATTTCAGGGCAGATATAGTCTTCTAGTTAAGGAGGAAATGACAGCCCACTGCAGTATTGTTACCTGGGAAAATCCCACAGACAGAGGAGCCTAGCAGCCTATAGTCTGTGGGGTCGCAGAGTCAGACACTACTGAGAACAGCGCGCACACACACACACACACACACACACACACACAGAGTCTTCTAGTGACTTTCCTATTTCCTGACACACGAGAAAAAGGCACACGAGAAGAATAACCAAGCATCAGATACAGAGATGGCTTCCAGGAAGCCAACTGTGTTCAAGAGCAGACCTAAACTAGGGAGCTATTCTGGGATTGAATTCCAAGAGTCATTCCGGCTATCTTCCTTTTGCCCAGCCTCCTCCTCACCCACTCAGTCAGCCTCAAGGATTCTGAAACCTGACCAAGCAGTTCTAGTCACAGCGAGCTCATCTTTTAGCTATGGGAAGAGAAACTAGCTTCTCTGGGCCCTCACCCCATGGCATTTGACTGGCAGCAGAGTTTCCAAGAATAGCTATTTTCTGTGGTTTTCACAATCCCTACTCCCTAGGGAAACCAGGAAGTATAAACTTTTTTGGTACTAAGGTTCAAACATCAGCAAAATGTTTACTTTGAGTTTTAGCCAGCATCTTATTTCATCCAAATGAATTCCCAAATCTCAATTTACACAAACCAAAATGTCCACCAGACAGATCAGTGCATTTCTATTCTGTAACATTAATAGGAAAAGAAATAATTAAAAGAAGGCTAAGTGACCTCCAGAAAGAGTATTCTGTTGAATGGCAGATGGGGTAAGTTAAAGCTGAAAGCCAGTACCTCAGTCTCAGATTAAAGCATTATTTTGAGTCACAGTTGATGTTTATTAATAGTGAAGGGAACTTCTTTGAAATTTAAGAAGGAAACAGAGTATCTCTGAAAATTCATTTGTAATGGAAAATGAACAGCAGGCAGAAACAGGCTTTCCCTTATGGCAGAAAGCAAAGAGGAACTGAAGAGCCTCTTAATAAAGGGGAAAGAGGACAGGGAAAAAGCTGGCTTAAAACTCAACATTCAAAAAACTAAGAGTATGGCATCTAGTCCCATCACTTTATGGCAAATAGATGGGGAAACAATGGAAACAGTGAAAGACTATTTTCTGGGGCTCCAAAATCACTCCAAAATCTCCAAAATTTAATGACTGCAGCCATTAAATTAAAAGATGTCTGCTCCTTGGAAGAAAAGCTATGACCAACCTAGGCAGCTTATTAAAAAGCAGAGACATTACTTTGCCAACAAATGTCTGTATAGCCACAGCTATGATTTTTCCAGTAGTCATGTATGGATGTGAGAGTTGGACTATAAAGAAAGCTGAGTGCTGAAGAATTGATGCTTTTGAACTGTTGGAGATGACTCTTGAGAGTCCCTTGGACTGCAAGGAGATCAAAGCTGTCAATCCTAAAGGAAATCAGTCCTGAATATTCTCTGGAAGGACTGATGCTGAAGCTGAAGCTCCAATACTTTGGCCACCTGATATGAAGAGCCAACTCATTGGAAAAGACCCAGATACTGGGAAAGATTGAAAGCAGGAGGAGAAGGGGATGACTGAGGATTAAATGGTTGGATAGCATCACCGACTCAATGGACGTGAGTTTGAGCAAGCCAGGAAATGGTGAAGGACAGGGAAGCCAGGTGTGCTGCAGTCCATATGGTCACAAATAGATGCAACTGGGCAACTGAACAACAAGAGCAACGAATGAACAGCAGAGCAGGGCACTAAGCAATACATTCCGAGCGTTAATCAACCCCGACGTGTAAATAAGCTTTTTGAGGAAATTGTTTTCACTACTGAAGTCAAAATTATAGTTATATACAGAACACTTACGAGTGTCTCCATGAAGTTGAAATTTGTCATAATTCTTTTGGTTCCTGGTTAAACAACCTAAGCTTTCACCTGTCATAGAGTCAGGAGGAGCATAGTATAGCAGGAAGGAGCACAGACTCTGGGGCCAAGATGGTCCCATATCCTCCTCATTTACTGGTATGATCTGGAGAAGCATAGAAAGATAAGGTACTTTTCTCCAGATCACACAGTTACAGTCAAGATGGGATGGCCTTGTTTCCAAACCCAAGCAGTTTCACTGAACTGAAATCATGCAGTCTGTCAGCAAGACCATCCCTGCTTCAGAGACTTTGAGGGAGAATCCATCCCAGCTTTCTCCACCTTACAGTGACTACCAGCACTTTGGCTGGTGGCCACTTTATCTGAGATCCTAACATCAGTTCATCTTCCGTGTGTGTGTGTGTGTGTGTGTGAATAATCTCCCCCTGGATCCTCTTAGTAGAATACATATGGTAGCATTTATGGCCCACCTGGATGATTCAGGATAATCTAACCCTCTCAAGATCCCCTCCAAACACAGAATACATAAAGTCATTATTCACATTCCCAACAATAGACATGCCTGACCATCTGTCCTACTGATCACAGGGTCATACACAATATTTACAGCCTAGGGAAAATGTGCATCTGCCTGCACTTCTATCTTAGGAGAAAGAGATTTTCCACTTCCTCAAAAATTATTAACCCATCCAAAGATACCTAAGGTTATCTTCAGCTTTTCTCTCACTAAGGCAAAGAAAGCAAAACAACAACAACTTTGTGAGACTTATGGACATGGGGAGAGGGGAGGAGAGGGTGAGATGTATAGAAAGAATAACATGGAAACTTACATTACCGTATGTAAAATAGATAGCCAACGGGAATTTGCTGTATGGCTCAAGAAACTCAAATAGGGGCTCTGTATCAACCTAGAGGGGTGGGATTGGGAGGGAGAGAGGAGGGAGTTTCAGGAGGGAGGGGTATATGTATACCTATGGTTGATTCATGTTGAGGTTTGACAGACAACAAGAAAGTTCTGTAAAGCAATTATCCTTCAACAAAAAAATTAATTAAAAAAAAATTTGTGCAATGTCAAAACAAATGTGTTCCAATCCATGCAGTGAGGAAGCGTGAAAATCAGAGAGTAGACTATAGAGATCAGCCTTCCCTTCACTCTGATATATTTTAAGGTAATTTGCCTCTTGCTCCCCATTGCAGTACACAGAAATTTAGTCCCCTACCCTCATGGTCGATATGCTCTTTGTTCTAGGTGCGTCCATTCAGTTTATGTTATGGTTCACATACTTGGTCAGAAGGTTAAGGTTCAGAGTCCTCAGCATTTTCCTAACTATGTGAAGTGAAGTGACGTGAAGTCGCTCAGTCATGTCCAATTATTTGCGACCCCATGGACTGTAGCCTACCAGGCTCCTCCATCCATGGGATTTTCCAGGCAAGAGTACTGGAATGGGGTGCCATTGCCTTCTCCAAACTATGTAGTCATTGACAAATTACAAAATCTCCTCTCCATACTTGTCTCTGATTAGTAAAATAAAATATCTGCTTATTGTCTATCAGGAAGTTTAAAAAACTTACTAAAGTGCTTAGAATAGTGTCTAACACATACTAAGCTCGCAGTAAATTTTAACCATTACTGCCTTCTTCCCCTTCTTTGTTCTTTCCATAGAAATCTCTCACTCACTCATCCCCCCTCATTCACCGAAGTCTTTGGCACATGGATTTCAGGCTGCCTTTCTACTTCACGGCCTGGAGCCACGAAAGATGACTTTCACAACTTCAATGAGGACTTGTTTCCAAACTCTTAAATCTCCACGGGTGAATTTACCTTCAGTTCAGTTTAGTTGCTCAGTCGTGTCCACTGTTTGTGACCCCATGGATCGCAGCATGCCAGGCCTCCCTGTCCATCACCAACTCCCGGAGTTCACTCAAACTCATGTCCATCGAGTCAGTGATGCCATCCAGCCATCTCATCCTCTGTCGTCCCCTTCTCCTCCTGCCCCCAATCCCTCCCAGCATCAGGGTCTTTTCCAATGAGTCAACTCTTCGCATGAGGTGACCAAAGTATTGGAGTTTTAGCTTCAGCATCACTCCTTCCAATGAACACCCAGGACTGATCTCCTTTAGAATGGACTGGTTGGATCTCCTTGCAGTCCAAGGGACTCTCAAGAGTCTTCTCCAACACCACAGTTCAAACGCATCAATTCTTCAGTGTTCAGCTTTCTTCACAGTCCAACTCTCACATCCATACATGACCACTGGAAAAACCATAGCCTTAACTAGATGGACCTTTGTTGGCAAAGTAATATCTCTGATTTTTAATATGCTGTGTAGGTTGGTCATAACTTTTCTTTCAAGGAGCAAGCGTCTTTTAATTTCATGGCTGCAATCACCATCTGCAGTGATTTTGGAGCCCAGAAAAATAAAACCTGACACTGTTTCCACTGTTTCCCCATCTACTTCCCATGAAGTGATGGGACTAGATGCCATGATCTTCATTTTCTGAATGTTGAGATTTAAGCCAACTTTTTCACTCTCCTCTTTCACCTTCATCAAGAGGCTCTTTAGTTCCTCTTCACTTTCTGCCATAAGGGTGGTGTCATCTGCATATCTGAGGTTATTGAGATTTCTCCTGGCAATCTTGATTCCAGCTTGTGCTTCTGCCAGCCCAGCGTTTCTCATGATGTACTCAGCATAAAAGTTAAATAAGCAGAGTGAAAATATACAGCCTTGATGTACTCCTTTTCCTATTTGGAACCAGTCTGTTGTTCCATGTCCAGTTCTAACTGTTGCTTCCTGACCTGCATATAGGTTTCTCAAGAGGCAGGTCAGGTGGTCTGGTATTCCCAACTCTTTCAGAATTTTCCACAGTTTATTGTGATCCACACAGTCAAAGGCTTTGGCATAGTCAATAAAGCAGAAATAGATGTTTTTCTGGAACTTTCTAGCTTTTTCGATGATCCAGCGGATGTTGGCAATTTGACCTCTGGTTCCTCTGCCTTTTCTAAAACCAGCTTGAACATCAGGAAGTTCACGGTTCATGTACTGCTGAAGCCTGGCTTGGAGAATTTTGAGCATTATTTTACTAGAGTGTGAGATGAGTGCAATTGTGCAGTAGTTTGAGCATTCTTTGGCATTGCCTTTCTTTGGAATTGGAATGAAAACTGACCTTTTCCAGTCCTGTGGCCATTGCTGAGTTTTCCAAATTTGCTGGCATATTGAGTGCAGCACTTTCACAGCATCATCTTTGAGGATTTGAAATAGCTCAACTGGAATTCCATCACCTCCACTAGCTTTGCTCATAGTGATGCTTTCTAAGGCCCACTTGACTTCACATTCCAGGATGTCTGGCTCTAAGTGAGTGATCACACCATCGTGTGATCGTGGGTCATGAAAATCTTTTCTGTATAGTTCTTCTGTGTATTCTTGCCACCTCTTCTTAATATCTTCTGCTTCTATTAGGTCCACACCATTTCTATATTTTATCGAGCCCATCTTTGCATGAAATGTTCCCTTGGTATCTCTCATTTTCTTGAAGAGATCTCTCGTTTTTCCCATTCTGTTGTTTTCCTCTATTTATTTGCATTGATCACTGAAGAAGGCTTTCTTATCTCTTCTTGCTATTCTTTGGAACTCTGCATTCAGATGCTTATATCTTTCCTTTTCTCCTTTGTTTTTTGCTTCTCTTCTTTTCACAGCTATTTGTAAGGCCTCCCCAGACAGCCATTTTGCTTTTTTGCATTTCTTTTCCATGGGGATGGTCTTGCTCCCTGTCTCCTGTACAATATCACGAACTCATTCCATAGCTCATCAGGCACTCTATCTATCAGATCTAGTCCCTTAAATCTATTTCTCACTTCCACTATATAATCATAAGGGATTTGATTTAGGTCATACCTGAATGGTCTAGTGGTTTTCCCTACTTTCTTCAATTTAAGTCTGAATTTGGCAATAAGGAGTTCATGATCCGAGCCACAGTCAGCTCCTGGTCTTGTTTTTGCTGACTGTATAGAGCTTCTCCATCTTTGGCTGCAAAGAATATAATCAATCTGAAATTGGTGTTGACCATCTGGTGATGTCCATGTATAGAGTCTTCTCTTGTGTTCTTGGAAGAGGGTGTTTGCTATGACCAGTGCATTCTCTAGGCAAAACTCTATTAGCCTTTGCCCTGCTTCATTCCGTATTCCAAGGCCAAATTTGCCTGTTACTCCGGGTGTTTCTTGACTTCCTACTTTTGCATTCCAGTCCCCTATAATGAAAAGGACATCTTTTGGGGGTGTTAGTTCTAAAAGGTCTTGTAGGTCTTCATAGAGCCGTTCAACTTCAGCTTCTTCAGCATTACTGGTTGGGGCATAGACTTGGATTACCGTGATACTGAATGGTTTGCCTTGGACACAAACAGAGATCAATCTGTAGTTTTTGAAATTGCATCGAAGTACTACATTTCGGACTCTTTTGTTGACCATGATGGCTCCTCCATTTCTTCTAAGGGATTCCTGCCCACAGTAGTAAATATAATGGTCATCTGAGTTACATTCACCTATTACAGTCCATTTTAGTTTGCTGATTCCTAGAATGTCGACATTCACTCTTGCCATCTCCTGTTTGACCACTTCCAATTTGCCTTGGTTCGTGGACCTGACATTCCAGATTCCTATGCAGCATTGGACCTTGCTTCTATCACCAGTCACATCCACAGTTGGGTATTCTTTTTGCTTTGGCTCCATCCCTTCATTCTTTCTGGAGTTATTTCTCCACTGATCTCCAGTAGCATATTGGGTACCTACCGACCTGGGGAGTTCCTCTTTCAGTATCCTATCATTTTGCCTTGTCATACTGTTCATGGGGTTCTCAAGGCAAGAATACTGAAGTGGTTTGCCATTCCCTTCTCCAGTGGACCACATTCTGTAGACCTCTCCACCATGACCTGCCCGTCTTGGGTGGCCCCACACGGCATGGCTTAGTTTCATTGAGCTAGACAAGGCTGTGGTCCATGTGATCAGACTGACTAGTTTTCTGTGGTTATGGTTTCAGTGTGTCTGCCCTCTGATGTCCTTTCACAACACCTACCATCTTATTTGGGTTTCTCTTACCTTGGAGGTGGGGTATTTCTTCACGGCTGCTCCAGCAAAGCACAGCCGCTGTTCCTTACCTTGGACGAGGGGTATCTCCTGATGGCCTCCCCTCCTGACCTGTAACGTGGAGGAGCTACTCCTGCACAGCAGCTACTCCTTGGACATGGGGTTGCTCCTGCTGGCTGCAGGTAGGAGCAACCTACCTGCTCGGGTGTGGGGTAGTTCCTCTCAGTCATGCTTCTGCGCCATCCATTGCTGGTGGGCTTAGACGAATTTTTCAAATTTACCTTGAAACTAATAAAACTGAAGCTTCAGGGTCATCCCTCATTTGCATATGCCTTGTCCAAGGCTTTAGTGGCTACCTTGTCATTTGCATTTGTAATTTGAATTCTGTATTTTTAAAGATGATTCTCTCCCAATGGTATAAGGTCTAGGTCCCACAGGAGTTGAATTCATGCCTGCTTTGTCGCCGTGATTTTCTGCACCTCGACCACATTCTCTAGTGGCCACTCTGGTAACTGGGAGCAGCCTAGCCTATACCTGCATTGAAATTGCCTTACCCTGACAATAATACCCTAGTTCTTCCAGTTTTCTCTCTAGAGATAAAATCAGTTTTTGACCACATAATCCTTTTGATATCCATAAGTTAGAGTTAAGTTTTCTTAGATATTATAGAATTATGTGATTTTATATTTTTTAATCCATAGATAATGTAAAAATTCAATTATTCTCATATGTAAGTGCATGCTAAGTTTCTTCAGTCATATATGACTTTTTGCAGCCCTATGGACTGTAGCCCACCAGGCTACTCCATCCATGGGATTTTCCAGGCAGCAATACTAGAGTGGGTTGCCATGCCCTTCTCCAGTGGGTCTTCCCAATCAGGGATCAAACCCGCATCTCATGTCTCCTGCACTGGCAGGTGGATTCTTTACCACTAGCACCACCTGGGAAGCTCATTATCATATGTAATATGCCCTAAAATATTTCAAACATGAAAAGTCAACCCTTATGCTCAAGGGGAACCTTTGGGGAACCTTTCACTGAAGTTATTAAAGTCAAGATACAAACCAGGTACTCAGCTGGAACTGTAGATAATCAGTTTCCAGTGTCTCTGTTTATATTTTAGGAATTTTCCTTGCCATGTTGGTGATCAGTGGAGTTACATTCACAAGAAAATTATGTTCAAGGGCTTCTATATCCATAAAATTACCCAGTGTCACCTATCACTAAGAGCTTTGGGTCAGAAAGGCAAAATGATAGCTTGTATTTTTGTCTATTTTCTTGCCTTGGGCTCAAACCTAATATTTCAGAATCTTAAACTGCAAAAACTCTAAATTCAAATGTTAGCAAGGAAAATAAAAGGTGACTGATATTTAATGAGCATCAAAGATTTGTCTGCATTTCTTTGATTATTCTAGAATAAAGTATTAATAAGGAGGTAGTATAATGTTAGTCATCTTTCAGGATTTGAAATAGCTCAACTGGAATTCCATCACCTTCACTAGCTTTGTTCACAGTGATGCTTTCTAAGACCCACCTGACTTCACATTCCAGGATGTCTGGCTCTAGGTGAGTGATCACACCATCGTGATTATCTTGGTTGTGAAGATCTTTTTTGTATAGTTCTTCTGTGTATTCTTGCCACCTCTTCTTAATATCTTCTGCTTCTGTTAGGTCCACACCGTTTCTGTCCTTTATCGAGCCCATCTTTGCATGAAATGTTCCCTTGGTATCTCTAATTTTCTGGAAGAGATCTCTAGTCTTTCCCATTCTGTTGTTTTCCTCTATTTATTTGCATTGATCGCTGAGGAAGGCTTTCTTATCTCTTCTTGCTATTCTTTGAAACTCTGCATTCAGATGCTTATATCTTTCCTTTTCTCCTTTGCTTTTCACTTGTCTTCTTTTTACAGCTATTTGTAAGGCCTTCTCAGAGAGCCATTTTGGTTTTTTGCATTTCTTTTCCATGGGGATGCTCTTGATCCCTATCTCCTGTACAATGTCACGAACCTCCATCCATAGTTCATCAGGCACTCTATCTATCAGATCTAGTCCCTTAAATCTATTTCTAACTTCCACTGTATAATCAAAAGGGATTTGATTTAGGTCATATCTGAATGGTCTAGTGGTTTTCCCTACTTTCTTCAATTTAAGTCTGAATTTGGCAATAAGGAGTTCATGATCTGAGCCACAGTCAGCTCCTGGTCTTGTTTTTGTTGACTGTATAGAGCTTTTCCATCTTTGGCTACAAAGAATATAATCAATCTGAAATTGGTGTTGACCATCTGGTGATGTCCATGTGTAGAGTCTTCTCTTGTGTTCTTGGAAGAGGGTGTTTGCTATGACCAGTGCATTCTCTAGGCAAAACTCTATTAGCCTTTGCCCTGCTTTATTCCATATTCCAAGGCCAAATTTGCCTGTTACTCCAGGTGTTTCTTGACTTCCTACTTTTGCATTCCAGTCCCCTATAATGAAAAGAAAGGCAATGCCAAAGAATGCTCAAACTACCGCACAATTGCACTCATCTCACACATTAGTGAAGTAATGCTCAAAATTCTCCAAGCCAGGCTTCAGCAATACGTGAACCGTGAACTTCCAGATGTTCAAGCTCGTTTTAGAAAAGGCAGAGGAACCAGAGATCAAATTGCCAACATCCACTGGATCATGGAAAAAGCAAGAGAGTTCCAGAAAAACATCTATTTCTGCTTTATTGACTATGCCAAAGCCTTTGACTGTGTGGATCACAATAAACTGTGGAAAATTCTGAAAGAGTTGGGAATACCAGACCACCTGACCTGCCTCTTGAGAAACCTATATGCAGATCAGGAAGCAACAGTTAGAACTGGACATGGAACAGTAGACTGGTTCCAAATAGGAAAAGGAGTACGTCAAGGCTGTATATTGTCACCCTGCGTATTTAACTTAAATGCAGAGTACATCATGAGAAATGCTGGGCTAGAAGAAGCACAAGCTGGAATCAAGATTGCCGGGAGAAATCTCAATAACCTCAGATATGCAGATGACACCACCCTTATGGCATAAAGTTAAGAGGAACTAAAAAGCCTCTTGATGAAAGTGAAAAAGGAGATTGAAGATGTTGGCTTAAAGCTCAACATTCAGAAAACAAAGATCATGGCCTCTGGCCTATTTCCCATCACTTCATGGGAAATAGATGGGGAAACAGTGGAAACAATGTCAGACTTTATTTTTGGGGGGCTCCAAAATCACTGCAGGTGGTTACTGCAGCTATGAAATTAGAAGACGCTTACTCCTTGGAAGAAAAGTTATGACCAACCTAGATAGCATATTCAAAAGCAGAGACATTACTTTGCCAACAAAGGTCCGTCTAGTCAAGGCTATGGTTTTTCCAGTGGTCATGTATGGATGTGAGAGTTGGACTGTGAAGAAAGCTGAGTGCCGAAGAACTGATGCTTTTGAACTGTGGTGTTGGAGAAGACTCTTGAGAGTCCCTTGGACTGCAAGGAGATCAACCAGTCCATTCTGAAGATTAGCCCTAGTATTTCTTTGGAGGGAAGGATGCTAAAGCTGAAACTCCAGTACTTTGGCCACCTCATGAGAAGAGTTGACTCATTGGAAAAGACTCAGATGCTGGGAGGGATTGGGGGCAGGAGGAGAAGGGGATGACAGAGGATGAGATGGCTGGATGGCATCACTGATTCGATGGACGTGAGTCTGAGTGAACTCTGGGAATTGGTGATGGACAGGGAGGCCTGGTGTGTTGTGATTCATGGGGTCACAAAGAGTTGGACACGACTGAGCCACTGAACTGAACTGAACTGAAGTGATAATGTTAGTCTTCAGAATTCACACTGCTGGATTTTAAATTCCTGACCTGCCAATCACCAGTTGTGAGACCAAAGTCAAATTAACCAAACTTTCCTTGCTTCAGATTTCTTATTTGTATAGTAAGGATATTATAGTATCTACATAATGGAAATATTTTGAAGTTTAATAAATCAAGATGTGAAATAGTACCTAACTCATACGAAACACTGTAAATGTTCACTATTTTTATTGCCGTATGTCATTTCAATAAGCAGGCCATTTGTCAGAGTAAAAAGTATTTCTAATAGTATTAAAATTTTGTGTAGGCTTTTACTATGATCATATTTTTATCTTAGATTTTACCTTCAACATAGATTAGGATTTTTTTCTCCTGAGATAAATCATATGAAGTAAATCATAAATCATATGGGAGGATGGGAGACCTTATGGTCTTGATATCTAACCTTTAGTGATATAACTTATGGAATAAAATTTCTGATTGAATTGTCTTTGAAATATGAATTTACACATGGAATATAAGCCATGAACTTCAAAGACTAAGAGTACATTCAAGACTGGGTGTCTTGCCACAGAAGAATGTTTTTGGAAGGAGTATTCCCTCATCAAATATTTATTAAGGATGACACTGATAAAATTAAGTTAAAATATTAATAAAAATACACTTGCAATCTAGTAATGTTAATATATAAAAGTAACTAAACACACCTTTAGAACACCGTGAAAAGTATGTGATTGAACATATAGGGTTTTAAGAGTATTTGAACTTAAAGTTTCTCTTAAGTACAAATAAGCCATGTTACCTATATTAGACAGCTTTACCATTTGTTTTCATGATTGTCTTCATTTTGGGCTCTTTGTTTCCTAATGAATTTACCTTTCTGCCATCACTACCTGAGACCAAGCAAATATGTTCCATTCTGTTCCCATGATGAAGTTTTAGTGTCAAAAAGTTAATATACTGGTTAATTTGCTCCTTAAAAGAAATTAAATACAGAAGGATTCAATATTACTTAATATAAGTACATAACCCAGAGTCCTGTTAGAACATAATTAAACCCGTGTGTCCTCCTTACCAAATCAGCACCCAGGATGATTGGTGTGAACTTAAATCAGATACACAGCAAATTCTGCTCCCAAGATAGGGATTGTCTTTCAATAAGTCAAAGCACTGTGCCTCCATTAGACACCAAAAGTGGAAAGTCAGAGAACATAGTTAGTTAGGTCTTTGAAGGCTACTGATAAAGTAGAAGTGTCTCATCTGAGTCATTTCTCTGTGTTATGTCGAGAAATCGAGGATGTTTCCGAAGGTGCTAAAGGATGTGGAAGTCATTCTCTCACCCATTAGGTGTGGGTGCAGTGGTGTCTGGCTGATGCTTCACTGGGTAAGGCTGGGTTCTGATGCAGCATAAGCAAAGTTCAAGCAATGGAATTGCTTGGGTAGGACCAAATTCAACCCCATGTCAGGATGACAGCACTCAGTAGTACCTCCCTCTATTTCCCAAGGGTAGAAATCAAAGAGACTGGTAGAATGCAGGCATTGAGGGTGGGAGGGCAGGAATGTGGGGAAGGGAAGTAACGATCTCCCCTTTATATTCACAGAGGGGTCTATAAGGGAAATGTATGTGAAATGAATTATACATCGCAACCTCCTTTACTCTTATCTGGAGTAAATAGACTGCTTTGTCATACAGCTGCCTGAGGCTAATCCTCCACACTCCCACAGTCTTCTCAGCCTGAGTACCTTTGAAGCCAGGATTTAAAACCCTAAAAATAGAAGCAGAATTACTGGTTGCAAACTGCTGAGGAAGGGACAGGCTGGGGGCAGGATGGACAGTGGCATGAGGAGGGATGAACGGGGAGGGGGAATGTCAATTTTTAAAAGAAATGATAAACTCTCATCTAGGACAGTATTTGAATAAATCACTTTTCCTGTCAGAAATTTTGTGGATTTTCACAATTAGAAATTACATGCAGTCAATATAAATCTTTATTTATAAAATGTCCTATTCTGTTCCACCAACTGAAATCATCTCTACATCATGGCCCAAGCGGGCTTACGATATCCATCCACCAATTCTGCTGGCTCATTTCTTGCCTGGATTTTTCGGTTGACATCTCTACTCTGTCTACACTTCTAGGATTGCATATACCATCAAGAGGGATAATCACTGCCCTGGAGACAGGGTTTGGCAAGGCACCACATGCTTGTTGAACAGACAAGCCTTATAAACACTTGTATACATCCAGACCTACTACGTTAGCATAGCACAGCAAAGGCTAATAAATATATTTTAATAATTACATTTGATACTGGGTCTGGAATTGAGAGTGAATGAGATTCTTATGGGTACCTGAGGTCTTAGGGCTATTCACAAATATTTATTTCCACATCCTGTCAGTTACTGTTAGGGAGGTACTGCTTCATCCTGATGAACTCAAATGTGGCCATGTGGTTTTCTTTAGCCAGTGAATGGATGTTACGGATGTCATTTCCAATCAGAAGTTTTAAGAGACACCATACATATTGTCACATGCTCTATTGCCTCTCCCACAGTAATTGGCAGTGTTTCAGAGGACAGGATGAGTCACCAACAAAAAGGACAATGGTGTGTGAACAGCGACCACAGCCAACTCTCAGTGGAGACCAATAAACCTTTGTTTTAAGGGAGTGACGTTCGACGGGTGTTCGTCACTGCAGTGTAACCTCACCTATCCCAGCTGATACATACCATACGGTGCTTCTGGGTTACTAAGTTGTTAGATACCATGGTCTTCCACTTTTAAATATATCTGTTAAGGAGGCTTATTTTCATTGAATACCTTCAAAGTAATTTTACGGATCTTAAAAGCAGTCAAAGGAAATGAAAGTTAAATCTAAATCTAATGAAGTCCTGGCAGAGTAAGAAACACAACTCAAAGCCTCAGCTGTCCACCAGCTTCTATTATATGAGTGTTTTCATAAGAAAAAGGTTTTGCCAGAAAAATTAAGCAGTCTTCCCTTTGAATCTTCACTAGGGCAAAAGTAAATTTGGTACTCACCAAGTGTTGGAAAATAAAGCTTATTCTTAGTTCATCAACAGCAGTCTAAACAATATTATCAAGCTGAGATAAATAAACACAAATGTTTTTGAAAACAGAAAAGGTGAATACACAGAGAGTTCCATTTCCACCTTAAACAATTCAACACTCCAAAGTATTCTAACGTAATAAGAACTTATTAATATATAACAACTTTTCTTTTAATCCTAATGGGATTATTACTCTAATCATTTCCCTTGTCATTAACTGAATTTTTTTTTATCTGTTTGCATTTTTTCTCCTGGGTCTATTTTATTTTCAAATTCATCATATTGCAATTTCCTTGTCAAAGTGTTACTAAAGTTAAACAAAACATCATCTGTTCATTTGCCAACTATGACATAAAACTTGAAATTGGTCAATGGTAAATATGTCTGTTTCTCCAAAAACAAAAGACTAATTTCAAAATCCCATTCAAAGTTGCATAACTTAACTCCATAGCATTTGAACTTCATTTATGTAAGTTAAGAATAACAACTCTACCTAATCAAGGTCTCTCTAGCAATAGCGCCAAGAGCAATAGGTATCTTCAATGTAGCAGAACTTTCCATCTATTCGTTAGAGTAGCTATTCCCCTAGAAATTCACAGAGAAAGGTAAAGACTGGATATTCCTTAGTGATATAGACTGTGTCACTCAGTCCTATCCGACTCTCTGCAATCCCATGAACTGTAGCCCACCAGGATCCTCTGTCCATGGGATTTTCCAGGCAAGAATACCAGAGTGGATTGCCTAGAGCCAGCTATTTAGAAATAATAAAAACAAAATTGGTGAGTGTGTTACGCTGTATATCTCCTGTACACCAGTTGCCTGGTCTCTATGGAACATAGTCAAACATTTTTACAATAATGGTGACTTCCCTGTTTGTGGGTCCAAAGACAACTAGCAAGACCTTCCACTCATTTTTTTTTTCCAGCTAAGATTGCTACCAAGAAGAAAAAAAAAAGATACAGCCACAATACTTAACATTTTACAACTTTTTTTTCACATTTTTAAAAAATATTAAATGAATGACTCCTATGTGATTGTCAATGTACTAGTCTTTAAGAATCTAATGATGAGTAGAATCTACATTGACCCTGTCCTGGAGAAACATACATTGTAGTGAGCAAGACAATCAAATCAGCAACAATATAAAAGATGGTAATATAGAGTATTCCAGAGTAACAAGAACATATAGTCTAGACAATTAGTCCTGCACAAGAAGGAAAGAAGAGGGAAATGCAGAAGACTTCCAACATATTACCACCAGAAATGAAATTAGCCATGCAAAAGCATGCAAGCATATCTCAGGGTGTTGGGAGTTAGAGAAACCTTTAGCACAAGATTATGACCAGAAGCTTTGGAAAACTAAAGTGGGCCTACTCTGTGCTCCCGAAAAGCCCTGTCCCATTTTTGGCTCCACAGCTCTAAAAGCATCAGAAATGAAACCAAGGAATGGAGAGATGGAAGCAGAGGACCATCAAGTCAGAAAGGAAAGGATCAGAAAGAATTGTGGAAGCAATATAAAAATGCACGAGCCTGTTTTCTTGGGCTCCAAAATCACTGCAGATGGTGGCTGCAGCCATGAAATTAAAAGACACTTGCTCCTTGGGCGAAAAGCTATGACAAACCTAGACAGCATATTAAAAAGCAGAGACTTTACTTTGTCAATGAAGGTCTGTATAGTCA
Organism: Bos taurus; assembly: GCF_002263795.3. Taxonomy (NCBI): domain Eukaryota; kingdom Metazoa; phylum Chordata; class Mammalia; order Artiodactyla; family Bovidae; genus Bos; species Bos taurus. The sequence continues at coordinate 19,979,236 of NC_037332.1, read as the reverse complement.
AAGCTATGGTTTTTCCAGTAGTCTTGTAAGGATGTGAGAGTTGGACTATAAAGAAAGCTGAATGCCGAAGAATTGATGCTTTTGAACTGTGGTGCTAGAGAAGACGCTTGAGTATCCCTTGGACTGCAAGGAGATCAAACCAGTCAATCCTGAAGGAAATCAGTCGTGAATATTCATTGGAAGGACTGAAGCTGAAGCTGAAGCTCCAGTACTTTGGCCGCCTGATGTGAAGAACTGACTCACTGGAAAAGACCTTGATGTTGGGAAGATTGAAGGCAGGAGGATAAGGGGATGACAGAGGATGAGATGGTTGGGTACCATCACTGACTTGATGGAAGTGAGTTTGAGCAAGCTCCAGAAGTTGGTGATGGACAGGGAAGCCTGGCGTGCTACTGTCCATGGGGTCGTGAAGAGTCGGACACAACGGAGCAACTGAGCTGAACTGAACTGAGAAATCAGGTGAGCTAGGCACTGGGTATTATGACTGTAATCTATAGCCCTGCCAACATACTAGCTCCTGTGATTAGCCTTCTAGATGCATTAAGTCATTCAGCTGTCACTATAAAGCATTAAGGATATCTCAGTATCCCATCTTAAAGATGAGTAAAATGAGGCTTAAATAGGGTAATAAGTTATCTATTTCTGCCTTCCAGTCCTGAACTCTGAACCTAAGCCACTGCCCTTTCAAATTAGTTTTACATACAAAGGTTTTTTTTTTTTTAATTCCCGTTTCCAAGCCCACTCAGGCCAACTAAATCAAATTCTCTGGGATAGGACTCAGAAATGAGCATTATTTTAAGCTTTGACTCTAATGTGCAATGAAAATTGAGAACCATTGTGGCCTTTGCTTCTGAGCCAACAGGGAAGCCCTTCTAAGCCACTACTGCTGCTGCTAAGTCACTTCAGTCATGTCCAACTCTGTGTGACCCCATAGACGGCAGCCCACCAGGCTCCCCCGTCCCTGGGATTCTCCAGACAAAAACACTGGAGTGGCTTGCCATTTCCTTCTCCAATGCATGAAAGGGAAAATGAAAGTGAAGTCCCTCAGTTGTGTCCAACTCCTAGCGACCTCATGGACTGCAGCCCACCAGGCTCCTCCATCCATGGGATTTGCCAGGCAAGAGTACTGGAGTGGGCCACCAGTGCCTTCTCCATCTAAGCCACCAGATGGATTTAAAAATATATGTTTGTTTTTTTTTTTTCCACCCAGGCTCTTATCAATAAAGCTAAGAACTAAGACTAGATTATTCCTGAGGTCCTTTTCAAGTCATTCTTCACTTCTGTACAAAGAAACTCCTATTTAAAAAATGTTCCCAAAAGGTTTTAAAAATGAGTAAGGGACTGAACAACAAGAAGGGAATTTTTGACCTAAACAGGTCATTAATTACATAGACCTCATCTTGTCAATAGTTAGAATCTTGATGTATATTTATGAATCATCAAAATCCAAAGTCTTCCTTAGCAATTGATCCCCTCTCTCCAACCTTAGTCCCTGTCAGCCACTGATCTATGTCACTCTGGCTTTGCCTTTTCTAGCATTTCATATAAGTGGAATCATATCGCATAATTTTATGGCTTACTTTTCCCACTGAACATAGTACTGTGAGATCCAATCATGTTGCTGCATATTGCAATAGTTTCTTTTTATTGCTAAGTAGTATTTCACTGTATGGATTTACCATAGTCTAATTAGCTAACTAACTAGTTGATGGACATTTAATTGGTTTCTGGTATTTGATTATTTTTAATAAAGTTTCTCTGAACATTCATGTACAAATGTTTGTGTAGACATACTTTCACTTCGTTTTGGTCATATGTTAAGTGTGTGCTTGACTTTCTGATTAACTGTCCTCTAAAATGGCTGTAAAAAAATGTGCATTGTTACCAGCTACATATGAGAGTTTCCACTGTCCACATGCTTAGCATGTACTGTTGTCATTCTTTTTTAATTTTAACAATTTTTAATTCTCGTTTTAATTTGCATTTTCCTAATAACTAGTAATACTACATAAATTTCTATGTGCTTATCAAAAAAAAATCCAACGTCTTCCAGTATAATGATAATTCCACCATTGGAATCCAGTAAGTGAATGAGCTAATCACTCCAGCACTATCTTCTGTGATGAATTAGAGAAGACAGGAAGAACTGAAAGTCAATTCCAGTTAGTGATCTTAGATAATATACAAGCCATTGCAGTACCAATTATGTAAAATTATGATGCTTATTATTTTTAAAATTAGTATGCAGCCTATATGCTTTTCCTTCCCAGAAGATCCTTCTAATGTGCAGTTTCAGAGAACTGCTAAATTGATACAGCTATGAAACAGAGCTGAATGTTTGAGGAGAGAGAAACAGAAACTGGGACCTAGTAATAAGAAAGGGCCTGCTAAGATGAATAGAACATTTTTGCATATTTAGTGCAGCAGTGCAAAGAAGAAAAGAATGAAAAAAAGAGTAGATAAGCTAGAGATAAGTGAGACAGAACTCCATGTGGATTTATAATTTGGAAAATAATAAATGAATGCCTCCAGGGATACTGATTAAGCCCATGGGAGAGAAAAGTAAAAATAAAAAATCTAGTTTCAAGAACCAAAGAGGAAACTGAATAAACTGAAAGGAGTACAGCACTGTGCAATGTTTATTGTTTCAAATTTCCTGCAAGCTTAAGAGCCATGCCATGGCACCATGTTCAGTAGCCTAATGATGAGGCAGGGGAAAAAAACTGTTCATAAAAAAAATTCAGGCTCTGTTAGTCTCAATAAAACAATAATTGAGCTTTTACGCATAATTAAATGCAATCTCACTAGTTAAAAAATAGCCACAACTGTCTATAAGGCTTATTCATACAAAATGTGTCTGAAGTTGACCTGGACTTTGGATTGCATGTACCTTAGTCATGGGCATTAATGTTGAGTCACTAATAAACAGCTTCTGATGTTTTGAAAGTTTCCTGTGAATGTTGCTTTTTCAGCAGCAAACTTCGAAAGGCATTAAGTCAACCATGTTCCTCATCATTTGAGCTCAAGGTTATAAGTCATTATGCCCTCTTGCTTCCTAAACACCAGAATACGTACATACGCACAAGGGATGAGAGTGGTGTAAAGCCTGGCTTGCCTCACCTCACCTCACAGTAGCTTTGCAGCTCACATTTTCACCAGCCCCTCAGGCTAACATGCAAATAGAAGAGGCATGGAAAACAAAATATATAAAAGTCATTAAATAGGTAGCAAAAGGAAAAGGAAAACAGAAAAGAGGAAGGAAATGGAGAAGAAGTCGAAAGGATATAGAAGTAAAAGTAAAAATGTGATAAGGGGTGAAGAGATGCAAATATTCCTGAACTAAACTTGGCAAGAATCTAGTTCAGTTCAGCAAATATTTGTTGAGTACCCATCAAGTAGCAGACCCTGTTGGACGGACCTAGAGAAAACAACATACAAGATCCAGTTCATTCTTTAAAGAGCTCACGGCCCCTTGGGGTAGGTAAACACACAGGTCTTTATGCATGTGTACGTATATGTGTGTGTGTGTGTTTATATAGTAATGTTTTTAATATCATTGACAAACTATTTACTATGTACCAGACATCATCCTAGGAGCTTAGCATGCAAAATCAATGTAATCTCAGAAGTTCTGCACTAGCAGTAAGAGTAAAATGCCATAGGAAAGCAGAGAAAAGAGTGATGACTTCAATAATGAGGTTATAGAAGGCTTCAGAAGTGTCAGCATCGCAAGCGTGGGAGCCAGTGCTTTATACTTACCAGCTATGTGACTTTGAACAAATTTCAAAATCACCATCTCCCTCCACAATATTATTAGAAGAAACAGATTATTTTTATCCTATGACAATTCTAATAATAGTGTGTGCACATTCAAATTCACAGATTAAAACTATTGGAAAAACAATCCTTCTCATCCCACTAGCCATAAGGGTGACTCAGATTTTTCAAATTTAAGTCTGTAATTAAGACAGTCTATGCTGATCACATTTCTAGATGAAGTTTAAGACCAAAAGAATATGTGAAAGAAATTGAGCACCTGCTCTTTGCCTATCTGATAGGCAGGTCAAAGGGACATAATTAGTCTGGACACAGTACCCTAATGGTCACTGTCATAGCTGTCCACTCCCACACTATTTATGGCACACTGAGATGAGTGAATTCAAAATTCTTCATTTTGTGCAGGCATAGAATGCTGAACCTGTTATCTAACTCCTTCCATTAACAAACAAGAAAACTGAAAAAGTAGAATGATAGTCCCAAATTATAGAACTTGTTAATATCTCATGTAAGTAATTCAATTCAGGCAAGAGAATGCTTAGATTTTTGACAGGTGGTGAAAAATGGTGAGGTTGTACAGGTATGCCTGTTTCTGTTCTGGGGGAAGATGTGGTGATACTGAAGGCAGAATAGAAGAGGGTTACTAAGGAAAAAGTAGCAAATGATGGGAGAACTAACTAGCCACACACACACACACACACTTAGTATTCAAGGTCCATAACCCACCCATTACTTCAATACTTTAAAGGAAATAGTCCAGAGGAAATAATTCTTATGCTTGACTTTAAATATAACAGTTTGCTTTTCTATTTTAACAACCCAATTTCTTCTATATGCCTGACATGTTACCAGTTCATGACTAAATAACTAATAAACAACTGCAGACAAGTAAAGCTCAAGGGGCCTCCAAGGCACAGCTTGGATGTTTGTATTAATATGTCTAGTCTCAAAGTAGAACCGGCAATCTCAAAAGAAAATTGTCTGAACATTCACATCCCCACCCATTGTTTTGCTAATCCTAACTACCACCTTATAATGCAGAATGGAATTTGGGCATGTTTATCTTGGTTGACGGAGAAGGCAATGGCACCCCACTCCAGTACTCTTGCCTGGAAAATCCCATGGACAGAGGAGCCTGGTAGGCTGCAGTCCATGGGGTCGCTAAGAGTCAGACAAGACTGAGTGACTTCACTTTCACTTTTTACTTTCACGCATTGGAGAAGGAAATGGCAACCCACTCCAGTGTTCTTGCCTGGAGAATCCCAGGGACGGGGGAGCCTGGTGGGCTGCCGTCTATGGGGTTGCACAGAGTCGGACACAACTGAAGCGACTTAGCAGCAGCAGCAGCAGCATCTTGGTTGAATGTTTAAAATAATGGCTGAATATGGCTGAGAATGCTCTATTTCATCTACTAGAGTTCAGTCTAATCATTGCCTCCAATCAAACCAGCTCTTTAACAACACTAATACTAGAATATTCTTTGTCAGTGTGCCTTCCCTCTTGTTTGGTTATGTATTAACAGCTCCTTAGCAGTACATCCTGCTGCTGCTGCTGCTGCTGCTAAGTCACTTTAGTAGATCCTAGCTTATTCTATACATGATGACAGAGGGGAGAATCAAAGGGAAATTAAGGAATCCCAGTTCCACTGGTATTCAATATAAAGGATACAATAATTTACTTGTTGATTAATATGGTTGTTCATTTCTCCCATCATGTGATATTCAAAAATGGTCTCTGTGTGTGTGTATGTTTATGTATGTATATGAAATGAAGGTGAAGGAAAGAAAATAGAGAGATGGTAATGGTAGAACTTAGAAGTACTATCTCGAAAGGTATGTCTCAAACCATGAAAGTGATAAAACCTGGCCACCTCACACCCATTTCTAAAAGGGTTGAATGAAGTCCTTACTGACTTTACCTGCACAAAATGGACAAATGAACTGATGAGAGTTAATGCTTATTGCTTCCCAGATTATCAACCTCTTTTACATCTAATGCTTTATCCATTTATAATTAAGCAGTGACTTTGAAAATGCTCTCTACTTACTTTTGCAGATGTTTCACTATTTCAATTAGATGATAAACTCCTCCAAGTCATAGTCTATATCTGCTCTGCTTTTGCTGTCATTTCTTATTACTACTTTGTTCCTTGGCCCACTCGCTGCCCCTCCACAACCACTCATAGTCACCGCACCTAGAACATGGGCAGACTCAATACATATCCATGACCTGAACCTAAGTTGTAGCATTTTCTCCCTAATTTTTATATTTGCATTTTGTTTACTGTGTCTTATAGCCTCAGAGTTGTTGTTTTTTTTTTTTTTTAATCCAGTTCTGCTGTCTGAATAACTGTTATGATTGACTCTACTCTTATCAAAATGTGCAATAAGAAAAATCTTCACCTTTCATTCCTAATTATATTCTAAAAAAGAATCCTAAATTTCTAAACTTATTTTCTTTTTACCCTTAGCCTTATAAAATTTTTATTATTTAAGAATAAATACAGTGAAAAAACCCTGGACTAGGAGTAAAAAGACATTAGTCTTGTTTCTATCTTCTTGGTGCTAGAGTAGTCTCAGTAAGTAGATACCATATTCATGGACTGATAACTGAATTAGTTAACTGAGTGAATGAGTATCACAATTTATTAACCCACCTATGACAAATTACATGGTCTTTTGGAAACTTGGTTCCCTCATCTATATAATAAAAGTGTTATAATCTATAATCTTAAGAGAAATAATCCAAAAGAAATGAAACCATTATCTCAGAGAGAGATCTATATGCCTCATTCATCACAACATAATTCACAACAGCCAAGATATAGAAGCAATCTAAGCATCTGCCAAAAGATGAATGGATAAAGAAAATATGCAATCATACACAGGGGAGTATTATTCCGCCTTTAAAAAGAAGGAAATCCTGTCATTTACAACAACATGGATGAACCTGCTAAGTGAAATAAGCCAGAGAGACAAAACTGCATGGTAACACTTACATGTAGAATCTTAAAAATATAAGTTGAACTCATAGAAACAGAGAGTAGAAAAGTAGTTGCCAGGAGCTGTGGAGTGAGGAAAGTATGCCGAGAAACAGACTTCCAGTTACAAGGTGAATAAGATCTGAGGATCTAACATGCAGCATGGCGACTATAGTTGATGACACTGTAGTTTTCTCAATAACAAAAACAAAAACAATAATTATTACATGAGATACTGAATGTGTTAGGCAATTCAAAGGGAATAATCTTTTCACAGTATATACATCCATCAAATCATCACATTGTACACCTTAAGTATCTTGTGCTTAGCTGCTTAGTCGTGTCTGACTCCCTGGGAGTTCATGGACTGTAGCCCATCAAGATCCTCTATCCATGGAATTCTCCAGGCAAGAATAGTAGAGCAGGTTGCCATTTCCTCCTCCAGAGGATCTTCCCAGCCCAGGGATCAAACTCACCTCTCTTGCATTTCCTGCATTGGCAGGCAGATTCTTTACTACTAGTGCCACCTGGGAAGCCCTTAAAAATGTTACAACTGTATTTGTCAGTTGCTGCTGCTGCTGCTAAGTCGCTTCAGTCTGTGTCCGACTCTGTGCGACCCCATAGACGGCAGCCCACCAGGCTCCCCCACCCTGGGATTCTCCAGGCAAGAACACTGGAGTGGGTTGCCATTTCCTTCTCCAATGCGTGAAAGTGAAAAGTGAAAGTGAAGTCGCTCAGTCTTGTCTGACTCTTAGCGACCCCATGGACTGCAGCCTACCAGGCTCCTCCATCCATGGGATTTGCCAGGCAAGAGTACTGGAGTGGGGTGCCATCACCTTCTCCGGATTTGTCAGTTATGCCTCAATTTTTAAAAACAGTACATATTTTTTAAAGAGAAATATTAGGTACTTACCCTGTACCGGGTATTTTAAAATACATGAAAAGTGAAAGTGAAGTCGTTCAGTTGTGTCCGACTCTTTGCGACCCCATGAACGGTAACTTACCGGGCTCCACGGTCCATGGGATTTTCTAGGCAAGAATACTGGAGTGGGCTGCCGTTTCCTTCTCCATGGGATCTTCCCAACCCAGGGACCGAACCCGGGTCTCCTGCATTGCACACAGATGCTTTACCGTCTGAGCCACTAGGGAAGCCCGCCATAAAGAGGTGCAAATACAGATAACGAATACAGAGACAGTTTAGCATTACCACCCTAATCCCTAACCCTCGCCCCATTTTGCATGGGAAGAAAACTGAAACTCACTGAAACTATGTAACTCTCTGAAAGTCACACCGTGGGAAAGTGGCAGAACTGATTTTTTAATCTCAGACCTACGTGTCTCCAACATCAGTGTTCTGACCCCTCTGTCATACTACTTCACTTTATTTTCCTAAATTCTCTATCTGAGAACTCCATCTTGCCAGTCTGTAGTTAATTTAGATAAATAATGCCCTGTATCTTAGTAACTTCAGATGCTTGTCAGTGTCTTTAAAGAAGGCATGCCATTCAGAAGAGATAAGGGCTCTTTCCTATAATTAACAGACCAAAGGAATAGTTGTGTTACAAGGGACACAAATACGTATCTCAATTTAAAAAAACAAAAATTACATACCTTCTCAATGTTCATTCATGGTGTATACTTTGAAGTCCTGTGTTGAATGACATTTAAAACTCTGCAGAGTAATACACCATGTTTCAAGAAATGCAAACAGAGCCTTCCCTTTTTCTCTCCCTGGTTTACTGAAAGTTCAATTATTCTAATAGTCTGACATATATCTGGATTTACAAGTAATCTCTTAAGAGTGCCCTGCATCCATTTTGCTGTGCTCTGAAGCTACCCATTTCTGTCTGCTAAAAGAGTGCAGTTCAGCAACTTCATTTATTTTAATGCTTTCTTCAACCTACAAACCAGAAGTTAGTGACAAGAGGGTAATTTAGACTGCAAATTCCTTAATCTTTTCTGCCTCTGCCCAACAAAATGTAGCTTTAAAAAAATGGTGGCTTTTTTTTTTTAACTTTAAGGAAAGGGCTCTATATGCCCCAGTTATAACATTGTGATGATTTCATCATCATTTTCCAGACTCTGTTCACTAGCTTGCATATTTTCCTTTTTATCACAATGAGTTTAGTAACAGAAGGGAACCCTATTCTACTTCCTGAAAGAGGTGATCTCATGCAAAACTATAACAAATTCCTTAAGATTTTCTATTAAAAATCTAGCTTAAATGATAAGTGGTCATTATTGAAGGTTTTGTGGTCAGTTATCAGAAAATTACCCCGAAGCATATGCCCAGGTATCTAAAACAAAACTGTTCCTGCTCTGGTCATCCTTCCCAGTTGCCTCAGTCTTAGCCGTCAGCAACTATACTTAGATTATTGATGTCTGGAATGATGATCCACAGACTTTGTAAGATCAGGAATCACCAAGAAAGTCCCAGTGGCATTTGAAAATCATCCTCCTAATGACAAGAAAGCTAACTAGCATATTTTAGAATGCCTATTTAATAACAAAGATTGAAATAAAATATAGTCATAGAACTCTTAACCAGAAATCCAACTAAATAGAACAACCCATTTACCAGGAAGTCTGGTTAATCATATATTCTAGTGCATTTTGTACCTGAATTTACAAGGTCAGGAATATACAGCTGTCCCCAAAGTTAATTTTGGGTTGATTCATGTATAAACAGGTATTACAGCAAAACCAGGCCAAGTGTCCCTGCAGAAAGTCGGTGGATTTTTGTGGCTGTTCTTCCCACATGGTGGGAGGCAGGAGGGGACACAGGATAAAAGGAGGCATAAAGGCCCCTGGGGTCAGATGCCACGTTGCATCAAGGTTCAGTTCCCACTGTTCCACTTATTCGACCTGACTTCATCACAGCAGAGAACACAATGCCATTCGCCAGATGTAAATATTCCCTCTTGGAGCTGTCAGACATTTTTGGTGGTTCACCAGCCTGACCTTCAAAATCATGTACATGGCATTTATCTCAAGCCTAAAAGTTTTATGCCAGAGAATTTAAGCTGTGTGAGCATAGAAATAGCAGGTTCTTACATCACAGTTCAATTAAAAAAAAAAAAAACACAATAACAACAAAACTTTGTCACTTCATTTCTAGATCCTGGCAAGAGAAGGGAAGATAGAAAATATTGTCTTGTTTCACATTGTTATTTCATGACATCAAATTATACAATTGAAAATTGAAGCTAGAGTCCTAAATAATTAAAATGAATTTATCTTTTCAAGAAAGATTATATAAGATTTAGGTTTTTGCCATTTCAAATGAGGTAGGTTTTTTTCCTGTGTTTTCCATTTATTTTGTGTTCTAAAAGGCATCTGAAAAACTCAGTCATAAAAGTGAGGTATTTAGTGATATTTTTTCTAAATACCTTGTGTTATAATAATCAAAGCCATCAGTTGTTCTTTTCGTTACAGAACCATGAACTCTGAGTTAGCCTGTAAATAAGACAGACAGTTTTCTCTTAAGTGGTGCCATTCTGAGATAATAGGCTACCTTTTGTAAAAGTAAGCAATATAATACATTTGGCAAAAAGAGAGAAAAGGAAAGAAAAAGACAAATTTACCTATACCTCAAGTAGTTAAAGTTAAGCCCTCCTGGAAATTTCTCCACCTAGTTTGTCCTTCTCCAGCTCAGATTTGTCCTTCTTTAACTATGATTATACTTTCAAACAGGTCAACAGTAGACACATAAGAATTTTCTAATGTTCCATAATGGTTCATATGTGCTATCTTTCTAAGCAGCCACATCTTAAGATAGAATTCTTGTCTTTGTCTCCCTTTGCATCTTGCACAGTACTTGGGTGGTAAATATTTAAGAAGCACTTGCTGATTTATTACTTGCTCAAAACTGCACAGCTACAGACACACCAGAAAATTGTTCTACAACAGAAGCGGGGCTTTTTTGTCACAGGACAAAGATGATCCATCCAAAGAAAAAGGTTCAAAGGCTAAGCGTGAATCTAAGATATACTTCTCCAGACATTAAAAAAACCGTCACAGTGTTCTCTGTAGAGTCAAAAACAATGAGGTTTTAGTGACACTTGCACTTAACACCTGCAGGCCCATCCCACTAAGTGGGCCAGAGAATAAGGCAATTATCCAGGTGACTCATGGAAATAAGCCATTTTTAGCTGAAATAGCTAAGCCGTTCAGGCTAAAGTAGGCTGTTACCTGGGTCATGCAGGCAAAAGCAGGTTGGTTTAAATTTTCTGGGAGTAGGAGGCAGGGTGGAGGCCAGCAGAACTGAAAGATCAGCCAGGAGCTCTCCCACAGCCCTGGAATTGCTGCTTATGGTGTGACAGGCAGGCTTCAGGAACTACTGGGAAGCGGAAGGAACTTACATTTTGGTGATCTCATACTCTACTGCGTGCGTACACCAATGTAGTCTTAATATGAAATCAGGGGCTTCGGGTCTTAAGAAACCTTTTACTGTCATTGATTGGTGGGAAGAGAAACCCTTGATTATACAGATCCCGACCCTTCAAGCACTGAAACAGCACATCACAGACATCAGTTCATCTAACAATAGATTCTGACATCAAAACCATAGTAATGTTCCTGGTCCATGTAGAATAACGCTGAAGATCTGTATCATTCACGTTGTACACAATACTGTGTCCTGGCCACGTCACCTGAAGCACGAGTCCTTTACGCGTTCTACCAAAGGAGTGATCAGTGCCTGCCATCTGGGTGCTAGCCCAGAGCTCCTATCTGACGTCTGCCCAAGAGCTTTGTTGAAAAGCTACTTCCCTCCACGTCCAGCCCATTTTCAGCCAGGGCCGGGAACCATTTTGCTTTGCTGGCTCTTTGTAGTTTGATCGCTTCTGCTGTGTCTCAGTGGGACGTTCCATGTTTTATTTGCCTATTCTGCTCACTGCAGCTCTAAAACCATAGGACCTGCCAATTAATCTATTGTAAGCCATTGTGTTTTTCAGACCACAGCAAGCTCAACTTCAGTGAAAATGGACAGAGAGTGATGAAACAGGGTGGAGTACATTAGATAAGATGCCCCAAGGAGTAAGGACACTCGTACAACCTCCAGGGACATTTCTTAGCCATAGATTAGTTTACCTGTAATCCCCTTGAGCGTTAGTGGTTCACAGTCCAGCGCTCTGTATCGTTCATATCACATAGGATCAGAGGGCTGCCTGGACTACAAACTTGAAACTTTTTTTTTTTTTTTATTTCAGAAAATTTCAAAAAGCAAAACTTTTTTTTTAACTGCACCCCAGCAACTATCTACATAGCATTTACATTGTCTTAGATATTATAATCTACAGGTGATTTAAGGTATGTGGGAAGATATGAGTAGGTTATAAGCAAATGCTATGCCATTTTACATAAGGGAATTGACCCAAGGAGGGGTCCTGGAACCACATTAATCCTGAGTGAAGACTGTATAGACTCTGGAATCAGGTTAGGCAGGTGTAGAATTCTAGTTCTATTTAATGATGGAATGACTTTAGAAAAGCTGCTTTAATCTCTGTAAATCTTAATTTCTTAATCTCCAATATAAGCATAAATACTAAAATAGCCTTACATAGTTGTTAAATCAGACAACACCTATAAAGCACTTAGCACAAGAATGGTAAAATAATAATAATGATCAGCTTTCTAACATGGTAGCTGTTTGATCACTGTCATCATTTTCTTCTACTGCTTTAGAGAGTGTCCCACCAACTGCTCTTATGAGTGACGCTTATTCCCTAGACCATCCCAAAGTGAAACATCATTAACATCTTTCCTTCTTCTTTCATAATCTCACATTAGATTCATGGAATGATCAATATTTTCTAATATAGTTAACCAATATTTAGTATAGGAATGAATTGCCTTCAACATATTGCACAGGTTTTCATGTATTTGGTATTTTGGTTCCCTTAAACACAGTCATAACCATTCATGAATTAGTATACCTGGGCTTAGACAGGAAAGAGCCATCTTCAAAGAGAAGAAAAAAACAGAGGCAAGTTGTATTGGACATTTAGTTCATGAATCAGGGTTCTAGGGATTTGAGTTCAGGTTTTCAGAATGAAATAGAAGAGAATGAATTATAGCTAGTGACAGCAGAGAAGAAAGAAATCCTGATGAGCTAGACATAAGGGCCATATTTCTTAAAACAAGAGTGAATCATGTCATTGTCTAAAAAGCACCAGTGTACCTAACATGCAAGAGAATATTTATAACAAAACTGTCCTGGAAAATCTGGACTTAGTGGTTACTATCAGCTAGGACAACAAGTCTTGGAGAGTCCTTCATATATATCAGAATTTGGACTATTTGTTTCAAATCTAGTATGAAATGCCTTTCTATGGGGCCTCCCTGTCTAATAGTGAATCCCTGTCTGCTTTGAACTGACCAAAATATCCAAGTAGCATTATCAGCCTTTGGAAATTTCACTTCTCCCTTAGAACAAAAAAATCTCTGATACATGTTTTTTGGGTTTTTGTATTTCCAGACATTTTTAAATACTCACTTCAATTTCATCCTAGTTAAATATCACTTTTTTATTAAAAAAATAAAATTCTTGGGTTCCATTTCTGATATCTGATGTTTGGTCACTGATAAGAGATCTGGCATCTCTAAATCCCAAAGTGACAGGTAACTAAATTCAGCAGATTTGCTATTTATAAATTCTTACCCATCACAATGGGTTAAATTAATGGTTAAAGTTAAGGAGAATGTGGTCCTTCAATTATATACAAATTATCTTCTTTACTATCTGCAAATCAAATTAAAATAAAATTAAACTGAAAAATGTATGTCTTCAGTAAGGAAAAAAAACATCCTGAAGAACAATTACTTCCATCATCGACAATAGTATGTTTTATTAAAATTCCATTAAGTTGCCTTGTTTATATTATCACTGTCCTCTGTGAAGTTTCTCAAAAACTCCGTCTTTCCTTTCTGTTGAGTCCATGATGCCCAGCATGATTTACCCGCTTCCTAGCTCTCCAGACTGACTTTGTGCCCTTCTCCCCTGTTTGCCTTTCTGTAACCATGAAAGCCTCATTCAATCTTCCGAAGGTCTCTATCCCCTCCTACCCCCGCCCCTTTGCATGTGCAGATCATCTCAACTTGTGCCCTCTCCTTTCTCATCAGCCCCCTACCATCACTGTTTCTGTATTGCAAATGCTCCCACTTCTACATGCTCATCCTTCATGGCACTGCTGCTGCTCAGTTGTATCCAGCTCTTTGCGAACTCCTAGACTATAGCCCTCCAGGCTCCTCTGTCCATGAAATTTTCCAGATAAGAATAATGGAGTCGGTTGTCATTTCCTACTCCTGAGCATCTTCCTGACCTAAGGACTGAACCCACATCTCTTGTGTCTCCTGCATTAGCAGGTAGGTTCTTCGCCACTCGCCACCTGGAAACCCCATCCTTCATAGAACGTGCTTATAATTGTAATTAATTCATTATTGCTGTCTCTTTCCTGGCTGGATTTAATTTCCATGAGAATAGACACTGTATCCTTCTTATCATAGCTCTACCTATATTAATAAGAAAGCGCACAGAATAGGTGCTCACTGAAAGTTGGCTGCTGGAATAAATATTACAGATTTTAGAAAAACTTCTCAAGTTACCACTTTATAGCTTCTTCCTGGCTTAACTAACACTGTTTTGGTCTTCCTAGAAGCTGGCAGTCTTCTGTAGGTTCTATAAAACTACTCAGAAAGCAGTTAATGTCAATAGTCACTTTTTTAAGTCCCGAAGGAAATTAACAGTTTATAGTGGGCAGAAATGCCTTTACTCATATCTGCCTAAGATGAAAGTACCTAGTCTTTTCATTAAAATTCCTTACCCGTTTGTCTGTTAATTTCAACTAGAATTCTTTCCTAACCAAGGCTTTTGTAGATAAAAATACTTTCTCTTGAACCATATGGTTATATCTTTATCTTCAAAAGGAAAATGCTAACAACTAAAAACCTGATTCTTTATCGAATTCTTATCCATTTTCCCTCTTTCATTCTTTTTAATTAGTGTGATGTCACTGATCAACTCTAGTGTCCCAGCAAATGCTACAGACCAAGAACAGAAACTACTCTGCAATTGTCCAAATTATAGTGAACATCAGATAAAAGGTTTGCTATCTCCTGTTCTCTATTTTCAGGAGCCATAAATAACCCAGCACAAGCAGAGCTCCCCTCTGCAAGCAATACAATACATCCTGGAATTTTGAATAGAGGGAGAGCAGTCTTGTAGTTTCAGTTATACAAGTGGAAGGCAAACAAATTATCTTTTTAGCAATCCAAGTTGATCGGAGCACCATGACCAGCCAAGCCCCATCTTGTGCTCTGTGTTTCCTCCAAAAATGTCTTAGTATACAATGCTGCCCCTATTTGCTATCCATGTGTGGTTAACACTAAAATAGAGAGGTGAAACAGCATTTCTGTTTGTGTTTGAAAGACTTTTTAATAATTCACATAGTAATCAGATAATTCTTAAGCTGGCATGGCCTGAGATTTAAGACACAAGACCCATTCAAATAGAGAAAATAGGAAAGTTATCTGAATGTCCAAAGGGAGGAAGGCTGATACTGGTTTCCTTTGAGCTGTCCTGTGATTAAATGAAGTCTACAGCACAAGTGTCCTTGGGCCTTGGAGAGGGTTAGCTCAGGGAGCAGTACAGTTTACCCAGGATCAGCTGCCAAAATGTGAACTTGGAAGGGGCTCCACTTCCCTTATGACAGTAAAGAATGGAAAGTCTGGTCACACTGGAGATTCAGTTAAACTTGATTCAGATATTTAGGCTATGACTACCAGGATACGGTGCAGTTGAAATAGAGTTAATTTGACTAATGTGTTCGCTCTGGCCCCTGGACCTCATCCCCGCACCCTCACTAACACACACGCACATAACCTTTAAACTTGACCATCTCCTTCCTTTGCAGTCCTCTTTGATTCCATCTCATGCCCTCAACTCTAGTTAACTCCTGGTCTTCTGTGTTCCCACAGTATCCTGTGCTAACCTCTGCCAAATGACTGACCATTTGGTTTTAATTACCTATTTGTTTGTTTGTTTGTTTGTTTTTACTTTAAGAAGACCCAGGAGCTGCTTAATAGCAAGAATCTTATTTTATTTCTCCATGTATTCCCAGCACCTAGTTCTGTTCCTGGCCAATAATTGTTTGATAAAATAATGAATTAAGGAGTTATACTAAAAGATTCCCTGTGACTAAAAGGAGTCACAAAATGCAAGAACCAAGGAAAATCTTTATCTCCTTACTGTTATTCTGAAATACACAGACTAAAAGTACCAACTTTGAAATTTCCAGAATTGTCCTCAGAGCTAGTACAATGCCTGAGGAGCACCACAGTTGGCTCTGTGCAGTGACAAGTTAGAAATTAAGAGGAAAATCTTGTATCCAGAATACTGGCCCACTTGCACTTAACTTTTTGAGAATGCTGTCACTTCTCTCTAATCCTGGCATGGGAAAGCCTGCTCCCCTGTAACCGATGGGCCAGTCATATCGAGGAGACAGAAAATGTGTTCTTCTTCCTCACAGTGGTCTTCCTGACTTATTCCACCAAATTTACTGCTTCTTTGAAACCCTCTATCTAATGAGCTTGCTCTCTTACCCACACCATCCATCATCTGCTGATATCCATTTCTCCACCCGATATTGATTGAGAATATTGAAAGCTGGCTTATAGTTTTTCTCTTCCTGTAATTCCCCACCCATTATTGTAGGCAACTCCACTACCCACGCTAAAAAATCATTTTAACTTCCTATTCCTTGACCTCCTCTGATCCAGTGTTTGTATTTAAGCGCCAGAGTCTCAGTTTTTCAATTCACTTACCCCACAGGCTCTTTTCTCCTGTGGAGGGTACTGATTAGAAAAGGGGGAGGATGCATGAAGACAGGGGTTTGACTTAGGCTGACAACCCTGAGCAAAAGAGAAATTGTGACCCATGAAACATGGTACCTCATCTTGGACAAGCAAGAGCAGGACAGTAAGGATGAATCCACAATATCAAGCGCAACAAAGGAAAGTAAAATTAGTCTGATGGCTAGAATCTAGAATTAAAGTGTTTAGCACTCTCATAGCTGCCTAAAAGGACCCTGTAGTTATTGGTTCATCTTCCCCTCATATTTCCCCATCTTATCCTCATCTCCACCTTTGGAAACAAGCCTGATTCTGCCAGATCTGTTCCAGGTCTTGTGTAGTGCAAATGAAAGAAAAGAAGGGTCTGGGGAGACTAGAGAAGGAAAGGAATGAATTAATGCAGTCAGGAGCTGTGCTTAGTCACTTAGTCGTGTCCGACTCTGTGCGACCCTATGGACTGTAGCCCACCAGGCTCCTCTGTCCATGGGATTCTCTAGGCAAGAATACTAGAGTGGGTTGCCATGCCCTCCTCCAGGGGCTCTTACCAACCCAGGGATCAAACCCACATCTCCCACATTGCAGGCAGATTCTTTACTGTCTAAGTCACCAGGGAAACCCAGTCAGGAACTGGGGGAGAGTAATAGGAGGACATCATCAGGACAGGCTCCCCAGGACTAGAGTTAGGCGGGGAGGAATGGGAGCTGGAAATAGGAGGCCCTGACTATGCAATTACAAAGGAAAGAAAACAATTCCAAAATTAGATCCCATTTATACCTTCCAAGAAGTACAAATGGAATCCCTGTGTGTGTGTGTGTGTGTGCGCGCGCACGTGTACTCACACATGTGTGCATCTGTGCATGTGCACATAAGTTATCACAGAAGTTATAGTCTCAGTTGAATTACTTTGGAATTCAATTCGAGTGGTTGATAATAAGACAGTGGACCAACTGAGCAAGGACATTTAGGATGCCTGGAATTCTATGAATGCTACTGACTAGCCCCTGAGTGAGCAGAGAGCTGTGGAGGCACAGAACCAAGATGGGCAGCCTTGAACTCCCACTACTGCTAGTGTGCAGAGTGCCAACTCCTAACCTGGATCAACCCAACCATCTGTTTCTGTGGGCTTGCTCCCAAGCTACCAAATGTAGTCGGAGGAAATTGGCTCTAAAACCAATTTATAATTTACAAGCTCAGCTGGACTGTCAGTGCTGCTCAGCAATTCTTTTACTTACCCATGATTGGTTCCCTTTCTCATTCTCAATAGCAGCTGTGCCAATATCTTATCCTTCTTTTTCAGGGCTCCAAACCATACTCTCCATTCATATGTGCATTCAGCAGTCGTTTATTGAGCACTTACTATAATCCAAACCCTTTCTAGGGGCTTGAGGAAGACAAAAAATGGTCACAAATTCATTGAAGTTTCTCTCCATCAAAAGTATGGGGCTGATTTTCCTACTCCATCATGCCATTTGATCTGCTTTGGTGACTAGAATAGAGCAGAAATAATGTTGAAGTACTTTCAGACAAGATCTCAAGAGTCCCTGCCTCTTCCTCTCACCCTCCTGGAACCCTGAGACCATCCTGCTCAGAAAAGCCCTAATCTAGTCTCCGTGAGGTTGAACGACCACAAGGAAAGAAACGTCTAGTCAGTTCAGCCATCACAGCTCAGCCCAGCTACCAACCAGCCCACCAGCTGAAGGCAGCTATGAGGAAGCCTCTCTGGTCTTTCTCCACTTCCTTCTCTCTCTGCTTGAAAGAGGCCAATTGTTGCCAGTTTTCATCTCTTTCATGTAATGATCATGGCAGCTGATAGTAGCCAATGCACACTCTTACTTTGATTCTTCAAACCCGCCTCCAACCTGCTCTTCTGTATCAATCTACTCCACTATTCATCACATTCATCAGGCCTATGTCTAGTCCAGGCCTCAGGATTGCTCATTAGTTTCTAGAGATGCCCTATTTGTATGTTCACAGTGCCCTTGCCTTTGCTCATCACTGATGATTAAAACTCTAGATGTATTTTCAAGGTTCTGCTTAAGTATATTTTTTGTGAAGTCCACAACCTTATCCATCCAAAAGCTTCTGGCAAAGTATCTTCTTCCTCTGTTGTCCCAGAGTAGTTTTTTAAATCCTAGTAGAACGTTCAGAGAAGGCAATGGGACCCCACTCCAGTACTCTTGCCTGGAAAATCCCATGGATGGAGGAGTCTGGTGGGCTGCAGTCCATGGGGTCACTAAGAGTCGGACACAACTGAGTGACTTCCCTTTCACTTTTCACTTTCATGCATTGGAGAAGGAAATGGCAACCCACTCCAGATTTTTTGCCTGGAGAATCCCATGGACGGGGGAGCCTGGTGGGCTGCCGTCTATGGGGTCGCACAGAGTTGGACACAACTGAAGCGACTTAGCAGCAGCAGCAGCAGAATGTTACACTGTTTTTTTTTTTTTTCTTTTTTATACAAAGCGAAGTAAGTCATAAAGAGAAAAACAAATATTGTGTATTATTGCATGCATATGAAATCTAAAAAGATGGTACTGAGGAACCTGTTTGCAGGGCAGCAATGAAAACGCAAACATGGAGAACAGACTTATGGACACGGTGGGAAAGGAGAGTGTGGATGAATTGAGAGAGTAGCATGGAAACATACATATTACATATGTGAAATAGACAGCCAGTGAGAATCTGCTGTGTGAAACAGGGAGCTCAACCTACTGTTCTATAATGATGTTTTATAGTCATAGTTTATGTATTTTTGTCACCCAGTCTGCATCTTAACCTTTAGTTACTAGAGAATGGTAATTTGGGATCACAGATCTCTGGTATGTAATATAGAACATAGTGGGGCTTAACGTTTATTATAATTAACCATATATATACAAAGCTAACAGTATTCTAGTCAGCTGAATAATTCTGTGCACCCACATCTCACCAATCATCACTGCCAAATTAAGTCCACAACAGTCTCCTGTGATATTAACTCAACCAGAATGACCAAGCTAGCCATGGACAATCATATCCTTTTACACCTAGAGTGCCATTTTAATTTGTTCAGAGCATTGAAAGGGAGATGTTCTTAATACACAGACTGCATAAAAAATCTAATGCACTCTGTTTCCAAAGAGCAGGCACTGTATTTTCTTCTTGCCACCAATCGAAGACTCATTATCTAATTTTGTGCATCAGTCTTAAAGGTATTTATAAATACAGACCATTACTTTAAAAGGACAATTTTTGGTAGCTGTTTAGAACTACCTCATTTAAATGCATGAAATCTTGAAAATGTAATACATTTTCAATTCATGAAATCATTGAAAAATGCACAGAAGCATAGAAAAATTGATATCTCTTAGAAGATTCTAGTTCACATCGCTTTATATTTCTGCTCATAGCACAAAGCTCTTGAGAAACATATAATCTTATTTTGTGAAGGTTACAGATATGTATGTAAAATATTCTATTACATGACTTTTATTTTCCACTCATATTTATTTTTATGATATTTCAAATCTTAAGCATTTCACATATGCTTTCTGGTGGTGTTTTTATATTTTTTTTTCCCCTTAGATTTGTGGCCTGTTAAAGCTAGAATGAACCTGAAGACATATAGCCCAATTCCTTTATTGGTTCTGAAACTCAGGAAGGTCGAGTGACTTACCCAAGTCTACAGAGTAAGAAAATGGTGAGGTTAACAAGGTTTCCTGAGCCTCTAAAAATGGAAGCAATATAGAAAAACTAACATTTAACGAAGAGCTTATAGGATCTCTGAATTCTACTCTCAGATCAATTAGACATTTTTTCATTTGTAAGAGATTGGGGAGAAAATGTAATTCTGCTTTTTCTAAACTGACAGAGTACCACACAATGCTTATCAACTATTATTCTACCAGAGAATCTGTGACTTTTAAAATTCCTCTTCTTGGTCAGTCTGATTAGAGGTTTATTTTATATTTCAACACAGTTTGCTTATACACACACACACACGTGTGCACACATATTCAGTAGCCTAGCTTTAACTGGAAGATGTCTACTTAACTAATGTGTATGTCTAACCTACAGTAATGAAAATCTTAACCATGCCTGAATCCCACAGATGCATCAGTCACTTTTTTCATGGTGATTTAATTGCTTCCTTCCATTTAATTACTTTTCGGATTAACTGTGGCAAATGTATTCCAATAATAGGTTAATTTACAAAGAGCAGGAAGCGTTCCTCACAGTCCCAGGGGAAATTTAGCAGTTCCGACTGTAACTCTGCAATACAGATCTCATGTTTCTTTTAGCCCTTAAGCCGTGTGTGTCACCTTACTTGTTTGGGTGTTAAAAAAATGTCATAGGATGCACTGCTTACATGCTAGCATTTGTACACAATTCTGGCAGGAGTAAAGAGGGCTCTTCTTAATCCCAGCCATACAGGAAGCCGTTTCTTCCCAAATCAAGTCTTTAATGCTAAACAAGCAAACCATGCAGCCAAGACAAAAATCAATTTGCGAAAAAGGGAAGCTTTTTTTTTTTTTTTTCCCCCAGACACTCCAGCAGTCACTGGGGAATGATGCTTTTAAAGATCTAATGCTTGAGAGTATTACAGTATTAGGTTAGGTTGATCCTATTTTTCTAGTTGGATTTATTTTATTTGAGAGTCAAGGTGATTCATAGTACTGATACTACCAGCACTATTTTCACTGCTAGAAGAAATACTTTTCCTTCTGAATAATAAGCACAGAATTCAGTCCAGTGACCTTTATTTGACCTGCAGGACACTTGTGTCTGGGCATCTTCCAATGGCTAAAGGCTCTGTAACAGTGGTCCCCAAACTCTGCCACACATTAGAATCACCTGAAGAGCTTTTAAAAATCCAGATGCCCAGGCTGCACCAGTCCCAATTAAATCGAAATATCTGGTGAATGAAGCCAAGCATTAGTACTTTTTTTGTCTTTTTTTAAATTTATTTTTTATTGAGGTATAGCTAATTTACAATGTTGTGTTAATTTCTGCTGAGAAGCAAAGTGACTTAGTTATGCATATGTGTGTATTCTTTTTATGTTATTTTTCATTATGGTTTATCCCATAATAGTTTATCCCAGGATATTGAATATAGTTCCCTGGGCTATACAGTAGGATTTTGTTGTTATCCTATTTATATGTAATAGTTTGCATCTGCTAACCTCAACCTCCCCATCCCATTAGAATTTTTAATAAATCTTTAGATGGATTGCAAAGAGCAGGAAAGTTTGGAAACTACCGTTCCATGATATTTCTGACTCATATTTCTTTCCAGTAGATAAAGTCTCAGAACAAATTTGTGTGTGGAATTTCCTTCTCTGTCCTGACTTCTACTTTTGTAAAAACAAGAAATCTTAAAGATGTATGTAGTTGGAGGGTATGTTTATTAAAATAGAGGAAAATTAATGTTCATATTATGAGCTAGGAAACAGTTTATACCCTTAGATATACCTATTTTAATTTATGAATCTATTTTAAAGATAAAATATGCAGATATGTGTAATAGATGTACATGCAGTGTTAAAAATATAACTTTAAAATATTTAAACTAATATTTAATTTAATATTTAAACTAATTTTTCTAAGGTATCATAACTTAATGAATTATGAAGCAACTACATGAAAAACATTGTGCTTTCACTCAATATTTTTCATTAAATAAGAAAATCTTTCCAATATGTTAAGTATGAAAGTTTGACCCAGATGTATATATCCATATATAAAAATATTCTCTCTATATCAAATATATGTCCATACATGTGCATGTGTGTGCATAAAATATTTGAAAGTATGTACATGAACAAATATGCCTAAATGCAAAAAGATAGGTCTGCAAGGTCACACTTTAAACTGCAAACAGTGTTTACTCTGGACAGGTTAGTAGGGCTGGGTGAAGGAAGACTTTCTCTTTGTATTGCATGTACTTTTTTATTGTTTGTGTTTTTACAATGTTATGACACGTATCATTAAAATTTTTTAATTAAACAGAATTTAAAAAACAGAAAAGTAAACTCTGATATACATGGAGAAAAAAGTTCAACAAAATGTAAATATATCTGATTTAGCCATATTGGATGGCATCACCAACTCTATGGACATGAGTTTGAGCAAGTTCCGGGAGTTGGTAATGGACAGGGAAGCCTGGTGTGCTGCAGTCCATGGGGTCGCAAAGAGTTAGACACAAGTGAGTGACTGAACTGAACTGAGCCATATATGTGTTTTTTTTCCCTTTGATACACTTTCTAGGAATTTTTCCCCACTTTTTTACTAAATATCTAGCATAGTTAGAAAAATTAAAAAATGTTAAACCTTAGGAATAGATTATTAGATAAATTGATCTTCAGATTTGACAGGATTAATTCACATTGCAAAGACAGTCTCACCTTGCTGGACAGGTGAGGAATGATATTTGTATCTCATTTAGTTTTTACACTGAGTTTAAAAGCCCTTTCAGTTCAGTTCAGTTCAGTCGCTCAGTTGTGTCCGACTCTTTGTGACCCCATGAATCGCAGCACGCCAGGCCTCCCTGTCCATCACCAACTCCCGGAGTTCACCCAGACTCACGTCCATCGAGTCAGTGATGCCACCCAGCCATCTCATCCTCTGTCGTCCCCTTCTCCTCTTGCCCCCAATCCCTCCCAGCATCAGAGTCTTTTCCAATGAGTCAGCTCTTTGCATGAGGTGGCCAAAGTACTGGAGTTTCAGCTTTAGCATCATTCCTTCCAAAGAAATCCCAGGAATGATCCCCTTCAGAATGGACTGGTTGGATCTCTTTGCAGTCCAAGGGACTCTCAAGAGTCTTCTCCAACACCACACTTTAATCTATTTCAAGGTGCCTTTAACAGAGAAGTTACTCTGTGTGCTTAGCAGTTTAAAAAAGAGGAGGGAAAGTTCTAATTTTATTTTAATAACCAGAGATATCAGCACATTTCGGATCATCTAGATAGTCCCACAGCTGAAGCTTAAAGTTCTTCACGTGGGGAAAATCGTAACTAACACAAGTGCCCACCAAAAAAGGGAAGTGTAAATTATACCACAACTGTTTAACAAGGAAACTAAATGAACAGTAATCTACGTGTGAAGTAAGTGGGGTAAATAAAGAACAGCGAACATGGAGGGTAGAATCAGAGAAATCGAGCAAAAGAAGGTCCAGAAACTTTTCAGACAAGTAAAGTAGTTCATTTGGAACTTATTGGTATAATTTCTATCAGCGAAGCTTGATTTTGAAGACTTTTTCAATAAGGCTGGTTTGAGGAGGTAAAAGTCCTTTGGTTTGTTTGCAAATTTATTAAAACTTGCAAAGAAGGAAGGGATAAAATTAGCCAAGAAGTCAAACACCCCCACCCCCCAGTCTGTAGCAGAGGTTGGGAAATTCCTAAAAGTTACTAAGGATGAAGACCGGGTTTGGTGAGAAAATATAAATAAAAGGTTAGAGAAAAAATATTACACCAAAAAAGCAGATGAATCTTTAGGGCCTAAACTGGCTTCACGTGCATGCCATTTTTGCTCAACTAGAAATCCCAAGAAAATTGATTATAGAATCCTATGTCCCCAAGGAACTTATTTTCACTAAAGATTTGAATGCACATAATATTTTTGGTTTTTGGCCGTATTGCATGGCTTGAGGATCGATCTTATTTTCCCAACCAGGGATCGAACCCAGGCCATGGCAATGTGAAAGCATCCAGTCCTAACCACCGGAGCACCAGAGAATTCCCATGAATGTAAATAAAAATAATTAAATATATAAAGCACAGTCTAGTGCTATAAGGAGAAGGCAATGACACCCACTCCAGTACTCTTGCCTGGAAAATCCCATGGACAGAGGAGCCTGGTGGGCTGCAGTCCATGGGGTCGCTAAGAGTCGGACACGGCTGAGCGACTTCACTTTCACTTTTTACTTTCACGCATTGGAGAAAGAAATGGCAACCCACTCCAGTGTTCTTGCCTGGAGAATCCCAGTGATGGGGGAGCCTGGTGGACTGCCGTCTATGGGGTCGCACAGAGTCGGACACGACTGAAGCGACTTAGCAGCAGCAGCAGCAGCTTCTGCTATAATGGCTGCTATAATTAAATAACCCAGAGGAGTGACTCAACATCATGGAAATAATTTCCTTGTTCAAGAGTAGGTTCAATGCAGGATCAACGCAGGAGCTAGAGGGATGGCCTTCCAACCAGTGATTCAGGGCCCCAGACTCCTGTCATCTTATAGCCAATCCTCTTCTGCAGCCTAGAAATCTTTTACTTCCACTAATAACGAGTGAGCAGCCCACCATGCTCCCTCGTCCCTGGGATTCTTCAGGCAAGAGTACTGGAGTGGGTTGCCATTTCCTCCTCCAATGCATGAAAGTGAAAAGTGAAAGTGAAGTCGCTTAGTCATGTCCGACTCTTAGCGACCCCATGGACTGCAGCCTACCAGGCTCCTCAGTCCATGGGATTTTCCAGGCAAGAGTACTGGAGTGGGTTGCCATTGCCTTCTCCAATAAAGAGTGAAAGAGTAGGCAGAGAAGAAAAAGACGTCACTTCTGTTCAGGGTCCATTAGCAAGAGCTGAACACAAGTCTCTGAGGTGTAGCTGCCTCCGGGGCAGGCGCATCCTAGTAACACTGCCTTATTGAAGAAGGGGAGCACAGATCTTTGAATGACAGTGAGGCAAGTCATCTTGACCACAAACGCTTTTTCAAATATCAGTGATGGTCTTATCAGAGGTTCACTTCTCAATGGCCTAATCTAAATATATTTCCAGTTGTACCTATTTGCTCTAGCTTATAATTGTTCTCCAGATAGAACAAATATGCATGCTTCTAGTTCCCAAGTGGAAAATCAGAGCAGGGACAACCTTTTCTCAAATTTTTAAAAAAATTCTTTCCTACTCAAAATTCTGAAAGAACAAAGTTATGCTCAACTAATGGTGACTCTGGATAAACTCTATTAATTTCCGTCTTCACCCCAGTCTGAGAGACATGGAGCAGCTTCTGTTCTGTCTCACACTGCCCATAGGCTCTGAATGAATTACTAGGGTACTTTAAAGCGTCTGTCTAGAATGCGGGAGACCCGGGTTCGATCCCTGGGTCGGGAAGATCTGCTGGAGAAGGAAATGGCAATCCACACCAGTACCTTGCCTGGAAAATCCCATGGACAGAGAAGCCTGGTAGGCTACAGTCCATGGGGTCGCAAAGAGTCGGATATGACTGAGCGACTACACTTCACTTCACTTTTTAAGACAAACTAATAGCTCCTCAGTAATAAGCCAACCTGGTTTTAAGGTAGGTAGATTTTAAGTTTAATTAAGCTCTTTCCATTGTCATTCATGTCTTATCCTCTTCATTTCATCCTTCTTTGATGCAACACTTGCTTCTTTCAGCATTTTACTCCCCTTCTCATCAATTTTTTGTTGAAGAGTGTACATTTTTAAATCTCTTTCATGGCAGACTCATGTGTCACCAGGGTTAGTTGTTACATTTAACTAATATTTTGCAATAAATGATATATGGTTAATGAAAATCCATTTACTTCATTTCCAAAATTCTGAAGTGGCGACTGTATCTTGCTTTGTGGGATTATTAACCTAGTATGGTAATTTACGTTCTTTATATTTTAATAAAAATAACAACTGTATTTAAGATTTTCCTTAATTATAATTATCTCACCAGTCATTTCATACATGCAAAAATAGGCTTTATAGCTGTTCCTTTCCTCTGCATTACTGCCCATAAGTCAGATGCTGCCTGTCACAAATTCCCAATAAATATGAACATGCCCTCAGGGACTGCTGCTGGGCAAAGAGAGTAGAAATGGATCTGGGCAGACCTATTACTGTTACTGTAAAAGCACATGCCCTCCTGAGGGTGAGTCACATATTAAGCCCAGTCTGTTTTTGTGTCTTTACTCTTATAGCCTAGATGAATCTCGTGTAACTTTATTATAATAATATGAACCCTGTTGTCTAAGTCCATTATCATGCAGTGTTGTTAAGACAGAACTCCTTTGGTGATATGGGAAATATCTAAAAATATTGTCTTTGAATGGTGACCAAAAATATATAAAATAGTTTTCTATTTTTGTAAGACAGCCAACTGTTCTTTGTTATGATCCCTCCCGTTCTTTACTAGTAGCTAAGAAAATTCAATATCTAGATGTTTCTTTGATCTACTTTGCCTTATGTCCTTTAACCAGAGCTGCAAGCTTTTCTCAATTGTGTCTGAGAGAGAGGAAAAGAAAGAGAAAAACTGTGATCTGTACATGTGCTCTTAAGTGGCACGATCAAAGCTTTGGTACTGCTTTATTTATTATAGAACTCAGTAACAGATCTATTGTCTTTTAATATGCCCGTAATATATACCCCCATCCAAAGCCAGGTGGCTTCCCTGGCAGCTCACGTGGTAAAGAATCTGCCTACAATACAGGAGACCTGGGTTAATTCCTGGGTCAAGAAGATCCCTTGGAGAAGGGAATGGCAACCCACTCCAGTATTCTTGACTGAAAAATCCCATGGACCGAAGAGCCGGGCGGGCTATAGCCCATGGGGTCACAAAGAGTTGAACACGACTGAGCAATTAACTTGTTCACACATTCATCCAAAGCCATGTTATGGTCATTATTTAAAACAGTGTTCTTAAAAGTTCATCCCCATTAACAAATGTGTAATCATCACCTCTGATATGTAAGCCATTTGGTTAGGTAACTGAGTGGCAATGGGATATGGAGAAGACACAAAGAAAATGAAACTCCATTATTTTAGCAACCTGAATTTTAGGGTTAACAGTGAATGTGTAATCTGAACATTGTCCTACCTATTAAAATAACTGCAGCTGCAAGAAATCTTTATTTTTCAAGGCTTTTGCTATCTATTAACCTTCTTATCAAGGCCACCAATCCTGATGTCCTTGATCAAATGCAGAGTTTCAGGGCTTGAGGTTGAAATTACCTGTAACTTGAACCACTCGAATAAGACCTCACATTCTTACCAAACTTTTGTTATATTAGTCTAAAATCATATATAACTGCATCTATATAATTTTGTTCAAGCTATTCTACATATTGCCCTCTTTTCTGTGGTTCTCCTGCTTCAGGATATATATATCATAAGGAGTTTTAGTCTGGTTAAATTGTTTTAGTGTAGAAATATCATCATCTTTTCTGACCTATTTATATAGACTGCAATGACACTGTAATAGAAGTCTCTATTCTTAACAGCAGTAGAGTATTACCCACTCATAATACTAATAAACATTTTTACTAAATATAAAATCAGTTCTGTTATCATGCAGTTAGAGCCATCACTTTATAGATTCATTTGCTGGGTAGAACATTTCCGGGGACTGCTGTTTATTGCTGATAAATATAGCTTGCTTATTTAAGCTCTTTACCTTTTTCTAACCCTGCTGAGAGATCTTCTGAAGCAAGAAGCTTTAGAATGACATAGGTAGGTAATGTGCTGAAAGCATCGGACCACCTCTTATTGGAGGCACCATGATCAGATAATAAAGCAACCACCGTAACTCAAGGTCAAATGATCCTTAATCTAAAAACAATCCCTAAATGACATAAGAAGGGCTTTAACCTTAACATCCACTGCATTTGAGGCCCTATTTTATCTCCCTGCAGAGTAAAGTCAATAATATGAGAATCATAAACCGAACAGAATTGCAAATCCTCTTATCCTACCTGCTAGAAATCAAGCAAGTGGGGAAAAGCATTGTTTCACTAATGCAAAGAAATTAAAAAAAATAGTTCATAAGATGATTGTTTAATAAAAGCAGTGGTCAAATAATGTTATTTGATGGGAATTTTCTTCTCTGCTTTCTTCCTGAATTCACTGTTTCACATTCTAGAAAGTCATTCTGTTGAGAAAAAAGTCAAAGATATGCAAAAATAAAATTAGGCTTATTAATCATTTTGTAATTAGAGAACTTGAGAAAACTTTTTATTTAAAGAGAATCTTAATGTATGGATGTGAGAGTTGGACTATAAAGAAAGCTGAGCACCAAAGAATTGATGCTTTTGAACTATGGTGTTGGAGAAGACTCTTGAGAGTCCTTTGGACTGCAAAGAGAGCTAACCAGTCCATCCTAAAGGAGATCAGTCCTGGGTGTTCATTGGAGGGACTGATGCTGAAGCTGACACTCCAATACTTTGGCCACCTGATGCGAAGAGCTGACTCATTGGAAAAGACCCCAATGCTGGGAAAGATTGAGGGCAGGAGGAGAAGGGGACGACAGAGGATGAGATGGTTGGATGGCATCACCGACTCAATGAACATGGGTTTGGGTGGACTCTGGGAGTTGGTAATGGACAGGGAGGCCTGGCATGCTGCTGTTCATGGGGTCTCAAAGAGTTGGGCACGACTGAGTGACTGAACTGAACTGAACTCTACCCTATACTTTGTGTATCCAGAATCTAAAACAGAAATTAAATTCAACAATTAATATTTCTGTATTGAGTTTTATGCTTCGGAATACTTATATTCATACTTAATGCCTACAATAAAAGGGATGAAGCAGTCATTTGGATACTTTTTTAATCGGATTTTAATTTTATTTTGTTAGAGAAAAGATTTGTGGAGTAACGCTTCTGAAACTTTAATAGGCACACAGTCACCTGGAGACCTTGTTAAAATGCAGGTTCTAATTCAGCAGGTTTGGGGTGGGGCCTGAGATTCGGCAGTTCTAACAGGCAACTGTGTATGTGAGTGCTCGGTCGCTTCAGTCGTGTCCAACTCTTTGCCACCCTATGGACTGTAGGCCACCAGGCTCCTCTGTCATGGGATTCTCCAGGCAAGAATACTGGAGCGGGTTGCCATGCCCTGCTCCAGAGGATCTTCCTGACACAGGAATTGAACTTGTGTCTCCTGTGTCTATAGGTACCAATTCTGATAATCCAAGGCTCATGCTTTGAGTGGTAAGATCACATAATTTTGTGTTATTCCTGCACAATATTCAAAGAGAAGGTGAAGGGAGACTAAAAGTGAAGATGGATTTTTGAGAAATTCTCATTCTTTGCTTTCCTTTGCATGCATAGATATGCCTAACATTTTTAAAAAAGCAAACAGAGAGTACATGTTTAATCCTTTGTAAAACACAATGCAAATGCAGAATTAGCACTGTTATGGTGTATACTAAACTTTGCATCAACATCTAATGCACTTCTTATTAATTCATGGACTACTAATTTAACCTTCCCACTTTGATCAGTCATGAAGTAAACAGCTCTCAGATTGTTGAGCAAATATAAATGTAACCAATCAAGATATTCAGTTAGGTTCCACTGAATAGCTTATAAATAATAGTGTAAGAAGAATATTTTATATTAGAAATGCACTAAAAGTAGCATTTTTCTTTGTTGAGCTCAGAAATTAACATATTTACTTAAAATGCTGGCTCAGCTCTTGGACAGGTTCCTTGACTTCACTGAGAAGTTCAAACTATGTTAAATCTTTTAATAAAGCTCTAGGGGAAATTCCACTGCCATACGATGAAATTCCATTACGTATTACTTATTTTTGGCTCTCCAACTGATAATAAAACATATCAAATGGCATTTCCCCTTATTTTTTGCCGAAGTTTGGTTATTGTGCTACTATTTATGTATTCTTCAAGGAGAATATTTCTGCTTAAAAGTATTTTTAATTTTATTTTCAAGAAGTACTAAAATATGTAAATTTTGTTATTGTAATGACATCATAGTATATTAAAAAATATGAATTAGCAATTATCCTGCTTAATGATTTCCATAAATATTCTGCCATGTATAATGTTAAAATGCCAAGAGATACCTTTATGGCAGAAAAGATTTATTTTCTAAACGTCCTCCACATAGTTAACATCTAATAAATATTTATGTCTGAACTGTAGCCTAATTCTTTGATGGCTGAGCAAGAACTGCTGCAATGGGTCTGGACTTTCAATTTTAAAGGAAGGAAAAATGTACATTTAAAAAATAGAGTACTTTATTCCTATCAAGTACCTATCACAAAGCATGCCTTTAATAGGTGTTTGATGATCATGATATTGATTATAAGTTAACATTTGTATAAAGTTTTACAGTTACCAAAATAATTTCACTCACAGAACCCTGTTAAATATGTGAGAAATAGAGATATGTGGCCCAGATCCCTCTTAGAGCAATGACACTTTGCCCCCTTCAGGTCAGATCAGTGATATCTTTTGAAACATGGCCTATATCCAGTGACACATAGAGGCAGAGGTATTGCTACAGACTAAATGTTCTTGTCCCCCCACCCCCCACTCCTATGGTGAAACCTAACCCCTAATGTGATCATATTTGGCCGTGGGGGTCTTTGGGAGGTACTTAGGTCATGAAGTTGGAGCCCTCATTAATGGGATTAGTACCCTCATAAAAGAGACCCCACAGAACTACCTAGCCCTTCTGACTGAGTCCCCTAGGCTCCCTCTGTCCATGAGGACACAGCAAGAAGACAGCTGTCTTTGCCTCAGGAAATGAGCCCTCACCAGACACTGAATTATCTGGCGCCTTGATCTTGGACTTCTAGCCTCTAGAGAGATGAGAAATAAATCTTCATGTTTTAAGCCACCGAGTCTATGGTATTTTTGTTATGGCAGCCCAAAATGACAAAGACAAGTATAAAGGTCCAAGGCACTTTGGATCAATGAAGGGCCACCTCAAGCTTGATTTTTCCCCTTTATCTAATTCTGATTTTATAACCCTTGTTTTCATAGGAGTTGATCCCAAGAGTTTCCCCAACCTGGCCCAATAGGCATTGTCATCCTTGTCTTATAGATCAGGAAACAAAGGCTCAAAGATGAGGAATGAGTTGCCTGGGTTTGGCAGTTTAGTCAAATCATGAGCTGAGTCCTACTCATTGCAAATCTTACTTCCTCTACCTTGGGACTCTCGTCTCTGTGGCCTGTCAGATCTTTGAAATAGATTTTATCTACATCAGGAGATGCACTGAACTAAAGCAGCTGCCTGCTGTTTGGTCTCTTTAGTTGTGTCTGACTCTTTTGTGACCCTGTGGACTGTAGCCCTCCAGGCTCCTCTGTCCATGGGATTTCTCAGGCAAGAAATGGGTTTCCATTTCCTTCTCCAGGGAATCTTCTTGACCCAGGGATCAAGCCCGTGTCTCCTACTTTGGCTGGCAGATTCTTTACCACTGAGCCACCCCAAAGCATCCTGAAGTCCCTTTAGTTATTTTCCGAATGTTTGGTGCCAGATATTCCTTTTCTCCACCTTTATCTCAACAAGTGCAATGGAAACTAGAATGCACTTAACACTGTCTATTCTCAGGCTTGCTGCTCTAAAACTCTTCTGTGAAATTCAGAATGCCCTGGGATCCCAGCCCCTTGTCTGGAAGAAAGGGTCAATATTGAGACAGAAGAGTCTAGGGCAGGGCCAAAGATAGGCATAAACCAGCGGAAAGCCAGGATTCACAAAAAAGAGCAAAGATGGGGTTAGAGCAAGGGAAATGTCAGGGCAGGGAACGGGCAGGAAAACTGGGACAAAGAGGCAAGAGAAGGCAGAAACAGAGGCATCCCTTCCCTTCCTTGCATCTGCTCTGTCTGCGAGCCCTCAGCCCTAGGAGATACTCGGCATGCTTCAAAAAGATCTGCCTTTTTACTGATTAACCAGTTTCTTCTTCTCCAGCTAGTCTGTTTTAGCCCTGGGGAATGGGAGAGTCCTTAAAAGCTTGACATGGAGCATGTTCCATAGCTGTGAATAGCTCTGAGTGTGTCATAGTACTTCAAGTCAAACCAAACACCAGCCATAACTCAAGCATACCATGGATCTTCATTATGAGAAAGTGAAAGTCGCTCAGCCATGTCAGACTCTTTGTGACCCTAGGCCAGAATACTGGATAGCCTTTCCCTTCTCCAGGGGATCTTTCCAACCCAGGAATCAAACTAGGGTCTCCTGCATTGCAGGCAGATTCTTTACCAACTGAGCTATCAGGGAATCCCCTTCATTAGGAGAGTCATTATCAAAGAAGGCATTTTGCAAAACAAATCTATGGTCTCGATTATTTTATTTGATGAGGCTTCCCAGGAGGCTCAGTGTTAAAAGAATCTGCCTGCCAGTCAAAGCAGGAGACACAGGAGATGCAGCTTCCATCCCTGGGTCAGGGAGATCACTTGTAGGAGGAAATGGCAACCCACTCTAGTATTCTTGCCTAGAAAATTCCATGGACAGAGGACCCTAGCGGACTATCGTCCACGAGGTTGCAAAGAGTCGGTCATGACTTAGCGACTAAGCACAGATTTTGTTTGATAGCACACGTTCCCAATAGAACAAGGAAAACAATAAGAATTGTTCCTTTGCATTTGTTGTAATAGGAATTGATCAGCTTTTCTAAAGAGAAGAAAACGTTCACTGGTGAATTTTTCAGTCTGTTCTTGAGGATTTAAAATTGAACAAAAAGGAGAGGGAGCTCAGGGTGAGACTTTAAGCATGAAACCAGTGTCTAATGTACCTAGTAATTCACACAAGAGAATAATTAAAGAGTCCATAGGACACAGCTCTTAGGTCCTAGTTGCCTGAATACCAGTTACCAAACATATAATGTGATGTTCATGCAAGAAAACCAGTACATCCACCCGACAGACATTACTGCATCTTGGCAAAGTAAGAGTCACAGGTGCCAATGCTTATGGAAAGCAGCACACTTCTGTGTCAGGAAGATATATACCTTTGTGAAAATTCCAAAATCAGGGATGGCAGAATGATAAACAACATGTGCGTAGAGATTAAAGGAAAAAACATCAAAACGATATTACTATTGGAGAGGATGAGATAGGGGTGATGGTTGGTAGATTAGCCATTCCAGGAAGAATGAAAGAATGGATGATCCCTTCCTAACACTGATCACACATCTGGCACAGATATAGAGGCGGGAACAGAAGCGATGCAGAATTGTGTTTATCTTGACATCTCCAGAAAGTCCGTCAGCTGAAAGTGTAGCAGTGGATACATGTCACTGACAACTTCATCTTTTAGAAGGCAGGAAAGGTAATGAAGGGAATTTCTGCATAGGACCCAATCCTGACAAGCAGAGAAAGTGCTGGTTGGCAGAGTAAAAATGAGAGCATCCTTGAGAAGGAGCAAACCAGTATGAGCACCTTACAGTCTGTGATAGCAAACACTTCAAACTCTGAATGAAGCTAGATATTTGGCCTAAACTAAAAGAAGACAGATTTCCAAAGGTTAAAAAAAAAAAAAAGTATGATTGTATGGCCAGAGACTGGGCATACACAAAGGACTCTATGCTTTTTTAAACACCCAGTTCCAAGAATCCAAGGTGAGGGAGAGGTAGCTAAGGAAACAGCTCAACCAGCTGTTACAGAATGGAAGGACCAATGTATAACCACAAACAAATGAAAACTAATACCAAGGGAATGAAATAAAGCTTGTGAAGATTGCCAAAGATAAAAATAGGTTTCCTAAGGATATGACGGGAACACGAAACAGATATGGGAAAACACCACGAAGTTTACCAAAAAGAGTCAAAAACAAAACATTTCGGGTCTTTCCTCTGTTGTAGACGACCTACATTTCTCTGTCCCATGTCTCATGGGGTTGCAGTGTGCCTGTCAGCCACATGCCCAGCCTGCCCCGGCTGGGGCCACGAACCCATGATCAAACAGGGCCGGTCAGATGTTCCCCATGAGATTTGATACACAGATACTGAGAATGTGTTTCTCTTCCTTTTGGGTTTGAACAAAGCCCATGAGCTATCTTCCCAACCGTGTGGAAAGCCCATCCACAAAAGGAATCAGAACTCAAATAGGGCAAAAAATCTAGGCTTCTGATGACATCTTCTGAATCCCTGAAGTCAGCCATGATTGAAGCAAGCCTTACCCAGCTTTGTGAACTAAGGTATTCCTTTTTATTATAAGAGTTTAAACTGGGTTTCTTTTAATCAAAAGAGGCCTGACTAATACATTGGTTGAGAAGGTTAACTGTCAGATTAAAAAGGAGAAAGCAAATACTGGAAGGAGGAAATTAAAGTCCAAGCAAGGAAAGAGGTTGAAAAATACACCTTCAAAGGACTTTAGTTCCATTCCATAAGACTAAAAGGCTCAGATGACATCACTGAACTGTAAATAGTCATCTTTGAAGAACTATGGGAACAGACGTCTTCTGGCAAGGTGGAAAGAGGGCAAATAAATGTTTCCATTTTCAAAAAGGTGAAAGAAGTTACAGTCTTTAAACTATACCCAAAGAGATTAGACAGATCCCTAGCAAAATGTTACAATATAAAATGTGGGTAAATAGTTAAAAAGCAAAGAGGTAATCATTAGGGACCAGCACAGGTTCATGAAGTCCAGTGCCTGCTGGGATTATATTATTTCCTTTTTGAACTGCATGTCCTGGAGATGTGTGATGGAATTATTCATGATGCTAGGTACTGTGTGAGGCACTGCTCTGATAGTATTATGTGCGATGTTTGTAGTCATAATTGGTTTCCTTTGTAACGTATAATAATGTCTGCTGTGTATTGACAATCTAATATGTTCCAAAATATGCACGTGTACATACGGCACTGTACACATACATTTATTCACACATAACATGCACAGCCATTCATACATATGTGCATAAGCACACATATATGTGTACACAAAACATGTACATGTGCACATATGCACAGTACACACAGGCATATACACATACACATAAACACACTTGCATGTGCACAAATATACAAAAGGCACAACGGGCATACACACATACGTATGCACATAAATGCGTCACACATATACACACATTTACACACATATACACATTTACACACATCGGTCAGAATATAAGTGCAGCATACATATATACATGTAGATACACATACATATATATGCATACACACACCAATATAAAATCTAACCTGGGCAATAAAAATCCCTATGATACAGGGAAAATTGGAGTGAGGCAGTTTGTCCAAGGTCACACACTAATAATAGCAAAAATATGTATATGAATCTAAAATTTTCTGATTCTTAAACCAATATTGTTTGTCAACAACAGTTATCTATGCACACCATAAAAATAAAGCTAACTAAAAGAGGGATGGCAAGCTGAGGAAAGGTCTGAAGCATCTTTGACCTCTTCACCTTTCAAAAATTTGAATGACAAATAGGGAGAGCATTACAGTCAAATCTGAAAATAATTCAGAAATACATGTAATATGTTGTTGAAAGAATTGGAATCTATACTGAAAACAAGAAGAAATATATTTATATATTTTGTATTAAATATATATATATATTTTGTTATTAAGAAATAACAAAAAAAAATGAGCTCTCAACACAGGCACCTTAAGGAGAATTTCACTTGACTGTCAGCTCAAGGAATTAACAATGAGAAGCTGCTGCTGAAGAATGAACTCATCCCTGGGCTGAATTAACAGCAGTATGAAGTTCAGGAGGAGGGAGGAAATTCTCCTTTTTAACCCTCTCTGGACTAAATTAACACAATGACACAGGCCCAGAGGAGACTGTCCATGATAATGATGAATTTAATCACATACTAGCTAGATTAGAGAAAGATGACCACTGTGTTGATGAGAGAAGTAAAGACTTACACCATGAGTGTGTGAGGAGAATTCATTACATATTCCTTTTATCATCCAGAGAGCTTTAAAAGGCAAAATGGGAATTAATGGAAAATTTCTGTGAGTCAGATTTCAACACAATGTAAATTTAAGAGTTCCTGTTACTGCAGAGATTAAATGCAGTACCATGGAAAGCAGAAATCAAAACTTTTAGTAATATGATACTTTCCTGATGTAAAAGAAGTCAGAGGACCACGGAAGACATCTTTTTGCTCCTGGAAAGAATGACTTGAGTGGTCTCTCATACAAAATATAGTTAAGGTGGGCATCCATTGCCCAATTGCCCTAACTGTCCCCCCAACAAAACCTACTAAACAATCCCTTGATCTACCAGCACAAGAAGTGCAAGTTTCTCTGGGGAAAAAGGAACTCAGATCCCATGGCCTGTGTGTCCCTGGATTTGAATTTAGAGAAATCTTTAAGTGAGGACTGAGGTGACTTTGACCCCAAAGGGAGAATGCATCAGGAGGAAAACAGGAACCACTGACTGCAGTAAGCTCAGCACATAGGATGTTTGTGGGGAAGAGCTAGTTGTAGCTCAGTGTGTGACTGAGGCTGAACGTTGCGTGGGCTGTAGTTTACTGGAGGTTATGTTTGAAGAATAATTAATGAACATGCACGCAACCACGTTGGCATGCAAGCATGGCATACCAGTTTGACATGTGTGGGGACAGTGACCAACAAGGGCATAACCTCGATGAAGCGAACATCAGTTCACCTGTGCAAGTTGAGTCTTCAACAGGACACCATGTGGCAGGCAGCAAACCACAAAAGCAGAAGGAATGGATACTGCTCTCCATTCTTTTTCATCTCTGCTTTCAGTAGCACAAATGACTGCCTCACCGCTTTCACTGTCTAGTCTCTGGGATTCTTGGACAAGGTGGATTTGGATGGTAATCAGTGGAGAGATACTGTGCTTCTGTTATGAAGGATTATTGCTGTTCCGTTGCTAAGTCATGTCTGATTCTTTGAAACCCTGTGGACTGCAGCACCCTGGGCTTCCCTGTCCTTCACAATCTCCCAGAGTTTGCCCAAACTCATGTCCATTGAGTCGGTGATGCCATCCAACCATCTCATCCTCCCCCTTCTCTTCCTGCCCTCAGTCTTCCCCAGCATCAGCATCTCCTTCTAATTACTAAAAAATGAAGATTACAGGACTGAAGAAATAGAAATTAGTTAAGTATTTTCACACACATTTTTTTTTTTATTAAGACAATGCCATCCCACTCGAGTGTTCTTGCCTGGAGAATTCTATGGACAAAGGAGCCTGGCGGGCCACAGTCCATGGGGACACAGAGTCAGACATGACTGAGCGACTAACAAACACACACACTGCTTTGAAAACTGTGCCCGAAACTGTAAATCCTTAAGGGCTCTAAAAATCCCAAGTTCTAAGCCTTTGTATCTTGCTTTTAGTGGCAGAAGAATAGGTAAGGGCATCTGCAGCTGAATTAGCTTCCCATTACCATAAACTTATTAGCTTAAAACAACACAAATTGACTGTTTTATAGTTCTAGAGGTCAGAAGGCTGACGTTGGTCTCAGGAGGACACAGTCAAGGTGTCAGCAAACTTGCTTTCCTTCTGGAGGTCCCAGGAGAGAATTCATTTCCTTGCCTTTTCCAGCTTTTATAGGCTATCTACTCGGCTTGGTTTGTGACCACCTTTGAACCTCACTCCAACCTCTGCCTCCAGTGTCACATCTTCTCTCCACTCATATCTCCCTCTCTCCCTTCTGATTACCTCGGGTCCACCCAATGGAAACAAAAACCTCCCCATTTCAAGATACTTAACTTAATCACATCTGTGTCACAGTTACCAGGGGGACACAGACACCCCTGGGGCCATAACTTCACCTTCTACCTATGACAGGAGTTCTGAGCTGTTACTACAGCAGCTGGAAGGAATGTTCTGTTTTCTTTTTTATGGACTTCCCAGATGGTGCTCGTAGTACAGAACCTTTGTCAAAACTGAGAGGACAGAGGTTTTAGTTTATTGATGAAATATCCACAAGCTTAATCCATTGGCTGTGGCAGAGGAGAAAGTTTCAGAGAAATGCTTAAATGGACAGAGATCCCCCCAAACTTCATGAAGGCAAGTGATACACAGAACCAACAGAATTGCTTAAAAAAAAAAGTCTCCCCCTCAGTGTGTTTCTATAAACACCTTGTAGGAAGATGACAATAATCTTTGGCTTACCTAGTTTGGGGAATTGTTTTAATTTTAATATTTTCTACTCCTGCCCCCTCAAATTAAAATCATTTTTAGCAAAGCATCAAGGGACTCAGGCTCTTATGAGAAAAATTCCTCCAAATGTCCCTTACCAGTGCTCAAGGGGTTAATAGGGGAAGTAAAGAGACAGTGGCCTTACTTGAAACCTAACTTGGTGAAACAAGTCAAAAAGCTACATGAAGAAAAACCTTAAATTTAGTACAGTTTCTAAAAACATCTGCCTCTTTCTAACATGTTTCTCATTTCTGTTCCTGCCAACTTCAGGCAGAAGCCAATCCCCGTTTTTTTTTTTTTTTCTTTTCACTTTATGCTGATGCCAAAAGACTAGCCAATAGTGCCTTTTCCTTTCTATGGAATCAACTTGCTTATTAGAAACTGTAGTTACCATACCCCATACTCAGACCAACCCAAGTCTAAAAGTTGGAGACAGTTTAACTGGCAGGCACAGAAACTATGTAGGTAAGGAAAAAATTTTTTCTTGTTCCCCAACCAGGGCAGGCCAGTCCTTAACCCCTTATCTAGAGGTAACCCAGGTAACTCAGTATCAATAACATGAGCATGAATGCCTAGCAGGGTCAAGATAGACACTCGGAAATGCCCTGTCTGCAAATAAAATTTGGTATCTTTCTCATAACTGTACTACCTACAAATAAAACAAAATGTTTTTATTATTGCTATCATATTTTGATGAAGCTAATCTATTTCTTCAGCAGAAAGTTGAGATTTTTAACTTTTGAGTCTAGCAGTCATAAAATGGGGACGTCAATGTGAGGTGCCAAGAGAGAGAAGTGAATCTGTTAGAGACATATTGAATTGCCATAGATATACTTAATCATGAAGCAATGACTTCTAGAACCTTCTACAATACTCTCATAATTTGTGTTGTATATCTCATGGAGAAATATATTAAGACTGCATGATGTCAGTGCTGTTT
Source organism: Bos taurus (assembly GCF_002263795.3). NCBI lineage: Eukaryota > Metazoa > Chordata > Mammalia > Artiodactyla > Bovidae > Bos > Bos taurus. Next base: position 19,939,885 of record NC_037332.1, on the reverse strand, counting down.
ATTTTTTCTTCATTAGGCATATAAGAATTATTAATAATTGAATTTATTTTTATTTAAGGATAATTTATGAAGATACAAGAAGGCGAATATGATGCCAAAGTTAAATTAAACCTTTGGGACCTCCACCTTCAATGTGGCCAAATTGATTCAGCCTATAACATTGCTGTGACTGGATTTATCTATACTCCCTCCTGGCATATATGCAACCACATACACACACTGTCTGCTGTATCTATTACTACTATGGTTTCATTAAGTCTGTTTCACAGTCCATAAAATGGAGAAATAATACTTTCAGAGTACTTTTAGATGTCTCCAAACATTGTCAAATGTTTTGTGGGGAGGCAAAATCACCCAGGATAAGAAATTGATTTAAGCAAATTGGTGGTTGTGACTCATTTAAAATGCCCATGTTGCTCAAAAGCTGCTTGATGCTCTTTTTTCCTATACCACTTGCTAATTTACAAGACCTTCTGCCATGTTGCTTGAATAGATTACAGGGGTTTTTATTCTCAGCTTTTTTGGATAAAGACTCAAGGAAGGAAAAGTCTGTCTAACAGGACAAAATATCTTTTTAGTTTTCACTTTTTGATTAAAAAAAAAAAATGGTTAATCACTATAGCAATATTGCCTTTTTACCCACAAAAATTCATACACACAGAAGATTCAAGCTAAAAATATTTTGAGTTTAGAATTATTTAAATACTATGTAATTTCATTCTTTGTCTCATTCCAAAAAGAATGATATAGCTTTTTAAAAATCTATTTCTTATTAATATACTTTTCAAATCTTAACTTATAGAAAAATTAGTTTGTAAAAGTGTTTGTCATTTTTATGTCTTGGGTATTTGTGAGGTAGAAAACAACATTGATGTATAAGCTGATGCATTGCACATTTTGACTTTGAAAAATTGTCAGCCACAATGAGTTAACTGCAATGTTTCTATCTACAAGTAAAGTGTTATTCCTATGAGACTACTTACCATACACAATCAATGAGTCTATTCATCTACCTGATATTGTTGTTTAGCCACTCAGTCGTGTCTGACTTTTTTGCGACCCCATGGACTATAGCCTGCCAGGCTCCTCTGAAAACGGATTTCCCAGGCCAGAATACTGGAGTGGGTTGCCATTTCCTTCTCCAGGAGACCTTCCCAAACCAGGGATCAAACCTGATCCCCTGCACTGGCAGGCAGGTTCTTTACCATTGAGCCACCAGGAAGGGCTTATGGTAATAGCATCCTGAGATCCTTCTGCCACCACTTCCCCTCCCATCTGGGGAGCTGTTAACTGCTGATGTTGGGGACACAAAAGCCCAGGCAGGTTCTTTACCACTGAGCCACCTAGGAAGCCCCTACCTGTATACTGGCTTAATAAATAAACATTAAGTTCTTCATTGTTGATAGAATAAAATCAAAGCTTACAATCAACTATTCAAAAAATTGCTTCAGTCTATGTTTATTGGTCTAAAATATTGTCCAAAAGATATTAAGTGAAAAAAGCAGTTTCCTGAGGTGTTACCTGTGTCTGTTTGTTTAGAAAAAGATTATGCGTGTATAAGAATGAGCTCAACATTCAGAAAACTAAAATCGTGGCATCTGGTCCCATCACTTCATGGCAAATATATGGGGAAACAGTGGGAGACTTTATTTGGGGGGGGGGCCTCCAAAATCACTGCAGATGGTGATTGCATCCATGAAATTAAAAGATGCTTGCTCCTTGGAAGAAAAATTATGACCAACCTAGATAGCATATTAAAAAGCAGAGACATTACTTTGTCAACAAAGGTCTGGCTAGTCAAAGCTTTAGTTTTTCCAGTAGTCATCCAAAGTTGGACTATAAAGAAAGCTGAGCACCAAAGAATTGATGCTTTTGAACTGTGGTGTTGGAGAAGACTCTTGAGAGCCCCTTGGACAGCAGAAGATCCAACCAGTCCATCCTAATGGAATCAGTCCTGAATATTCATTGGAAGGACTGATGCTGAAGCTGAAATCCAAATACTGTGGCCACCTGATGCGAAGAACTGACTCACTGGAAAAGACCCTTATGTTGGGAATGATTGAAGGCGGAGGGAGAAGGGGATGACAGAGGATGAGATGGTTGGATGGCATCACTGACTCAATGGATACGAGTTTGAGTAAGTTCTGGGAGTTGGTGATGGACAGGGAAGCCTGGCATACTGCAGTCCATGGGGTTGCAAAGAGTTGGACAGGACTGGGGGACTGTACTGAACTGAAATGAACTGAACTGAAAGAATGAGCATAAATGGGGAAAAAATACAAACCAGACTGAACTAGGGAAAGGAACTAGAAATAGGGGAGAAAACAAAATAATTTGGTGAAAAGGAAAATTTGTTCAAAATGAGTATTCAAAGTTTCATATGTGTTTGCTATTTATATATAATTCATTTAAATCTAATTATTCCTTTCTTCCATATTCATGGTAAGGAAATATGTAACCATCCAAATGGTCAAAAACTGTTATAGTTGGTTAAAATAGCATTTAAAATATGGTTCCTATATACAGATTAATAGCATATGCATTTAAAAAGAATATTAGAAAAATATTCTGTAGAACATCCATAATGTATATCTCTGACTAAATCATAAGTGTACTTTATGGTATTTTTCTTGTCTGCATTTTATTTTTTAATGAATATGTAATGCTTTTATAATGAGGGGCTAAAAATAAAGGAAAGGGATCTGAGGAGTGGGGAGTGGGATGAAGAAGCTGTTGACTTTCCAGAACACTGAAAAAGTATGTCATAAAAGTGCTGTGTGAATAAGTGGTCTTTAAATGTGTAAGATCAGTTTTGAGATTTATCTCTGAGATACTTGTCAAGAACTGCTGGAGGAACTGAGTCATACTTTCACAGGAATCTCTTAGTAAAGGAAGGAATTGAATTCCAGAAGATAAAAACAAGTTGGTGGAAAATGGCTCCTGGGGATTTGTTCTCTTCTGGTTATGGGTTATTTCAGTTCAAGACTTTTTGATTATATATGTATATAGGAATATACCCTCATGTGATTAGAAAGATAATTTTTATGGGATTAAATCCAAGAATTCATTTTCCATTTGAACAAACTTCTTAAGAACTGGTGCCCCTCTGCACTTCATCATGTGTAGACCTTAGTTGGAAAACAGCTGGTGTCCCAGGAATATAAACATAGCCTTTGAAGTTATGTTCTCAGGATTGGAGGTGATGCTTTCCTGGCTTGTTCATTCTCTTGGTGCACGGACTGCAGTTGTCATTCCCTTCCTTGCCTTTAGTTCCTTCTTTTCCTTCTATTTCTACCTCTGCAGAGCTGGAAAGCTGTTCAAAAATCCATGACTTTAAAGATCGTATATATGTAAGCCTGCAAGGCCTTCAGAGATTTTAGGATGAGCTTCCCCGGTGGCTCAGATGGTAAAATATCTGCCTGCAATGTGGAAGACCCAGGTTTGATCCCTGGCTCAGGAAGTTCCCCTGGAGAAGGAACAGACAACCCACTCCAGTATTCTTGCCTGGAGAATCCCATGGACAGAAGAGCCTGGCAGCCTACAGTCCTTGAGGTCACAGAGAGACACGACTGATCAACTAACACACATACATGATTAATTTCATATTATTATTGAATTATTCATATTATTTACAAATTTTTATTATCTTTTCTTCTAAACACCTTTAGTTACAACAAGACTAAAAGGTGAAGCAGTTTCCTCCAGGAAGTATAGAAAGTCATGGAGATGCTAACAAAATTGAATTTAATCTTAGACTGCATTTAAGAGAAGCACAGAGAGAAGTTTAAGCTGGAAGTTTCGACTGTGGTCAGCCCATAAAGAAGATGTTAGATTCCAAAGTCAGTTGTTAGACCACTGAGTGGAAGTTTCTAACTTAGCAACCCAGGATAGGTTTGAAGAGTTTAACCTCTGCTACATGTAAAGAGATGAGAATACCAGACCATCTCACCTGTCTCCTGAGAAACCTGTATGCAGGAAGCAACAGTTAGAACCAGACATGGAATAACTGACTGGTTCCAAATTGGGAAAGGTGTACAATAAGGCTGTATACTGTCAAGTTGCATATTTAACTTCTATGCAGAGTACATCATGTGAATGAATCACAAGCTGGGTGAATCACAAGCTGGACTCTAGACTGCTGAGAGAAATATCAACAACGTCAGATATGCAGGTGATATACCACCCTAATGGCAGAAAGTGAAGAGGAACTAAAAAGCCTTTTGATGAGGGTGAAAGAGCAGAATGAAAAAGCTGTCTTAAAGCTCAACATTCAAAACACTAAGATCATGGCATCCAGTCCAATCACTTTCTGGCAAATAGAAGGGGAAAAGTGGAAGCAGTGTCAGATTTTCTTTTCTTGGGCTCCAAAATCACTGTGAAAAGCCATAAGATAAACACTAAAAAGTACACCAGAGACATCACAGAAGAAAGGAGCAACTAGTGATACATCAGTTCAGTCAGTTCAGTCGCTCAGTCCTGTCCGACTCTTTGCGACCCCATGAATTGCAGCACGCCAGGCCTCCCTGTCCATCACCAACTCCCGGAGTTCACCCAAACTCATGTCCATTGAGTGGGTGATGCCATCTAGCCATCTCATCCTCTGTCATCCCCTTCTCCTCCTGCCCCCAATCCCTCCCAGCATCAGGGTCTTTTCCAATGAGTCAACTCTTCCCATGAGGTGACCAAAGTATTGGAGTTTCAGCTTTAGCATCATTCCTTCCAAAGAAATCCCAGGGCTGATCTCCTTTAGAATGGACTGGTTGGACCTCCTTGCAGTCCAAGGGACTCTCAAGAGTCTTCTCCAACACCGCATATATACATATATTTGGTGAGGTGAAGAAATAACCTATCTTCATCACATGCATGAATATACTCTCATGTACACATACTTTGCTGACACAGGTGTGTATACTCAAAGCTATGATTTTTCCAGTAGTCATGTACAATGTGAGAGTTGGACCATAAAGAAAGCTGAGTGCCAAAGAACTGATGCTTTCAAATTGTGGTGCTAGAGGACACTTGAGAGTCCCTTGGACTGCAAGGAGATCAAACCAGTCAGTTCTAAAGGAAATCAACCCTGAATATTCATTGGAAAGACTGATGCTGAAGCTGAAGCTCCAATAATTTGGCCACCTGATGCGAAGAGCTGACTCACTGGAAAAGACCCTGATGCTGGGAAAGACTAAGGGCAGGAGGAGAAGGGGATGACAAAGGATGAGATGGCATGAATCTGAGCAAACTCTGGGAGATAGTAAAGGACAGAGGAACCTGGAGTGCTATAGTTCATGGGGTCACAAAAACTCAGACATGACTTAGCAACTGAACAGCCACCACCACCACCTCTGCAAGGGAGATATATAAAAAGGTATAGGAGCAGTAAATAGATTCCTGAAGAGATATTTTGGGAGAGATCTGCTTTAGCACGCTGAGTGTCCCCCTCTCACCCACACAGCAGGATGCAGGGTACTTAGCCCCAAGCCAAGAGAGCAGGGCATCAGTGCATCCTCAGGGAGTTCATGTGTGTCCCCTAGAGTTGGGAAGCACACTGTGCTGGTACCGGAGGAGCCTGGAGATCCAGAGGAGTGAGAGCAGAGCACGGAGAGAGATGCCACTGCACTAGGATTGACCCGCACAACTTGAGTTTTGTCAAGATAAAGAATAAATAATAAAGGATAAGTATCTCCTGGGGACCAAATGTGGGCCAATTTAAATGAGATTTTGCCTAAGAAGGCATCACTCAGAGGGTAAGGGACTTCCATTGAGTGTTTTTATGGAATGAACTCTGGATAGCTCGAGGTTGGGGCAGCAGCTGAGAAAATTATTGTGTTACTTTAATCATGAGTATTCTGATGGATCAGCAGAGAGATATCTGAAGATTCCACCAAACTTTCCAGGAAGGAAAAAAAAAGTTTCACCATCTTTCAGACCCAGAAAGCATCCATTACCAGAGCAACTGTCAAATAAGAAATAATCCTAGGGCTTCCCTGGTGACTCAGAGGTTAAGAATCTGCCTGCACTGCAGGAGACATGGATTCAGTCCCTGAGTCAGGAAGATCCCCTGGAGGAAGGCATGGCAAACCACTCCAGTATTCTTGCCTAGTGAATCCCATGGACAGAGGAGCCTGGTGGGCTACAGTCCATGGGGTCTCCAAGAGTCGGACATGACTGAAGCAGTTTAGCACAGCACACATGGCACTACCCAAGAAATAACCGTACCATCTTACTTCTTTAACTCCTCCCTCCCTATCTGCCCTCACTATACTATAGTAGACTCTGAAGAAATCAAAAACAGTAACTAGTGGGCTGATGGGGAAGGAGGTGAGCTGGAGACAAATAGCCAATCACAGTACGTCCAGAAAGTAGCCTACTTACCTGTAGTCAAGCCCTAGGTCAGAGGAGGAAGAGAAACAAGTCTTAACATTGAATGAAGATGTAAAAGTTGAGATTTTAATTACCAAATGAAGATGGACAAAATGTAATGCTAAATAAGGAGACATATATAAGGCACTATTTAAAAACACGTGTTTATAATTATTTTGGATTGTCTTGTATAGCAATATACTTCTTGTTATTGGTTGTTCCAGCTGAGTCTGGGTGGCATTTGTCATGGTTCTTACATGGAGTGTCTACAATTAATCATTTGGTTCTAGGTCAAATTTCCAAAGACCCACTTGTTTTGAAGCCAGTTTGCCAAATGACCAACCCACCCAATGGCTATTTCACTGAAAACCAATTCACCCAACACCAACTTGCCACATCTACTTGTTTCCTTTAACAATTTCATTTTAGTTGACTATTTCATTTTGTCTTCATAAGAGAACACTCTTAAGGAATATTTGATTGATTGCTGCCCTCATTCCTTAGGGTCTGACAGGAGAAAGTGAGGAGCAGAGAATATACAAAGTTTCTGTGTCTGTGTGGGCATGTGTATGTAATCTATAAATACAACACATATAATATACATATTATACAATACTACATCATATATAGTGGGTGTATGTATATATTGGGGCTTTCCAGGTGGTGGTAGTGGTAAAGAACCCGCCTGCCAATGCAGGAGACATAAGAGGTGTGGGTTCGTTCCCTGGGTTAGGAAGATTACTTGGAGGAGGGCAACCCACTCCAGCCTTCTTGCTGGAGAATCCCATGGACAGTGGAGCTTGGCAAGCTATGGTCCTTGGGGTTGGAGAGAGTCAGACACAACTGAAGCGACTTAGCATGCATGTGTGTATATATTATCATTTATCTCATTCAGTTGACATTATTGGGTTGCATATATACTCCCTTGTTAAATTATAAACTCCTAAACTTTATTTTTTGGGGCTCCAAAATCACTGCAGATGGTGATTGCAGCCATGAAATTAAAAGATGCTTACTTCTTGGAAGGAAAGTTACGACCAACCTAAACAGCATATTAAAAAGCAGAGACATTACTTTGCCAACAAAGGTCTGTCTAATCAAGGCTATGGTTTTTCCAGTAGTCATATATGGATATGAGAGTTGGACTATAAAGAAAGCTGAGTGCTGAAGAATTGATGCTTTTGAACTGTGGTGTTGGAGAAGACTCTTGAGAGTCCCTTGGACTGCAAGGAGATCCAACCAGTCCATCCTAAAGGAGATCAGTTCTGGGTGTCCAATACTTTGGCCACCTGATGGGAAGAGCTGACTCATTGAAAAAGATCCTGATGCTGGGAAAGATTGAGGGCAGGAGGAGAAGGGGATGACAGAGGATGAGATGGCTGGATGGCATCACCAACTCAATGGATATGGGTTTGGGTGAACTCTGGGAGCTGGTGATGGACAGGGAGGCCTGGTGTGCTGCGGTTCATGGGGTCGCAAAGAGTTGGACACGACTGAGCGACTGAACTAAACTGAACTGAAAGTTAGGAACCACATTTTTAGGCCATCAAGTGCCTAAGTGTCATGACTGGTATGAAGTTAGATAAATTAGTTAATGAATAAATGAGCGAATGAATGAACTACTCATTGCAAACACTCTCAGCAAGTCCCCAGTGGAAGCTATAAGTCTCATCTGAAAAAAAAAAAGCAGTTATCCAGAAACCCCCGGGTCCTCACCTAAAAATCAAACTTATCAAAGTCATATATGGTTTTGAGTCAGTCTTCACCTAGATGCCTGGAGATCCGGGTTTAATCCCTAAGTTGGGATGATCACCTGGAGAAGAGAATGTCCATGCATATTTATATACACACCCAAAGCTGAAGTAGCATCTTCCTAAATGATATTTTTAATCTTACTTCTTTCACCAAATTCATAAGCCCTATATCTTTCCTTCTTTATAATTCTTCTGTAGCATCTCATAGTTTATCTTCATCACATAAAAATTTTACCCCAGTCTCAATTTTGTTTTTAATGACTCTCATTCCTCTTTTCACCCATTTGAGGTTAATTTATTTTCTCTTTATTTGCTCTAACTCTCTACACTTTCCTGAAATGAATCACCTAAAACTCTGTCAGATTTTTTTTTAAATAATCAAATCAAAAACAGAAGCCAAAAGTTCTGATTTCTACCAATTCTCATAGATCTCTTTAACAGAAAAGTCCAAAACATGCTGGTACATATCATCTACACTCATAATTTGCCTATGTATTCAAGGAATTATTTTTAAAAATTAGCATTGACATCTTTGTTGTTGTTGTTCAAATGCTAAATCATGTCCAACTCTTTGCAACCCCATGGACTACAGCTTTCCTGTCTTTCGGCCACCTCCCAAAGTTTGCTCAAACTCATGTTCACTGAGTTAGTGGTGCCATCCAACCGTCTCATCCTCTGTCACCCACTTCTCCTCCTGCCCTCAATCTTTCCCAGCATCAGGGTCTTTTCCAATGAGTTGGCTTTTCACATCAGGTGGCCAAAGTACTGGAGCTTCAGCTTCAGCGTCAGGACTTTCAATGAATATTCAGGGTTGATTTCCTTTAGGACTGACTGGTTTGATTTCATTGCTGTTCAAGGGACTCTCAAGAGTCTTCAGCACCACAGTTTGAAAACATCAATTCTTCAGCGTTCAACCTTCTTTATGGTCCTTATGGCCCAACCCTCACATCCATACATGACTACTGGAAAAACCATAGCTTAGACTGGATGGACATTTGTTGGAAAAGTGATGTCTCTGCTTTTTATTACAATGTCTAGGTTTGCCATAGCTTTTCTTCCAAGGAGAGTCTTAAATCCATCCTCCATTTTACAATGGAGCCAATAAGGTCCAGAGAAATTGTATGAGTTCTCTAATATCACACAGCACATACAGGTAAAACCAGCACTGGAAGCCAGGTCACTTAAAGATTCAATGTTCTTTCTAGTCCAAAATATTGCCTTCCTTACTAAAGACAAAAATATAATGTCTAAGGTTGGAATTCTACCAAGAAAACCCCTTCTCAGAGCTACATTACAGGAAGAGCATATTATTGGGGGTCTTTTGTTGAACAGGTGGGACTTTAAGACATATATGACACAACAGTAATATTGGGGCAAAATTCAAAGGTTTCAATCTATTGTTGCTACATTATGCTTAAAACCAAAAAATTATTTGGTTGAGCTAAATACTATAAAATGTAATTATAGTTCTTTGTAACAACTCAGCAGAACTGGAGCTATATTTTTCTGTCTTAGCTCACCAAAACTCTGGAAGATATTCAGGAAGAGTTGATTTCATTTAGAATTAACTGGTTTGATCTCTGTGCTGTCCAAGGGGCTCTCAAGAGTCTTCTCCAGCACTGCAATTTGAAAGCATTGTATAACAAGTAGCATACATCATTTCTTTTAGATTCTAGCCATCAGTGATCAGTAAATGTGGCCAATTTGGACTCATTAATAATCAGTGTCAATTGCCAAAGTTTAATTGATCTTGTATGTATTGAATAAAGCTGGGGACTAATTATTTCTATATATATACCATAAATACTTATGGTTTATCATACTGTAGCCTATATATTTCTGTCTTAGGAAAATAAAACTACTGCTCTGAACCACCAGCTTTTCCAGTTTAATCTAAATCTGACTTTTTGTCATCTTTATTTTTAGTTTATAAACTGCTCGAGAAGGGATTTTTTTCCCTCTTGATTCCTGGCTGGAGTTGAAACTGAGATTACGGAAATACCTCAAGTGGTTATTTCTATCCACACTGAACGGAGAAATTTAGGGATATTTAGCTGAACATTCAAATGTTTCAGCTCTTATCCTTCACTATTAATAATACCATCATCTGTCTTTCACACAGAAAAAAATCTTTAACTTCAACTTGAGAATTTTATATCTTTTTCATTTCTTTCCTTATAGAGCCTTCCTGGAGTGAGTCATAAAAGTGGAGGTTAGAAAGTGCACCCCCAAATATGTGTATCAGTCTTGAAGCGAGATCACTAAAGATCCAAAATGAAGGATGCCTGGGCTCAGGGTCTTTCCAAAATTCTGTTCCCATTTAGGACAAAAGAAGAGAAACAAATTCCTTATAATCTTAGGCTCTGATCCTTATCTCTACTCTGTACTATAAGAATCAAGTTAATTTGATAATGGTAGGTGGTAGTCCCAGAAAAGTGGTCTAAGGCTCCAAAATTAGCTTTTAAAAGCCTTAGGCTTTTAATCCTAAGTGCCTTTTCACTCATCTTAACAAGTTTAAATTTGGATATGAGCAGTTTAAAAAAAAAAGAATTGTAAATTACATAGCCAATATGGTGTTACTAGCATTCTACCAAATTACTCAGTATCCGCTCATAAAGTGAGGTGATGGGTGGTATCATTTCCTGTGTGGGTGTAGCTAAGTTAAGGTGGGGTTTCAGAGTTTTAGTTTTATCCTTTAATATCCTTCTATCATCATAGACATGTTCTTATCTCACTGTCTTCACAAATTTCACTTTAAACTTCTGAACATAAAGATTATCTTACTAAAAGGAACAAAGAGTTGTCAAGTTCTTTATTTTCAAGTAGAATTCTGATCAAAATGCTGAGTTTTTGCTGAAACTTAGCAAAAAATGTATTTTGGTTTATGGACGTCTCTGTTGGAATAAATGGATTCAGTTGAGAGTCTCAAATCCTTGTGTGAATTCACAAGCTGCTTTGACCCTTCACCCACCCCCCTTCTCTCTGCCTTCACCCTTTCCTGTAATAGTCACTGACTCACACAATTTTCAGGCTGACATAAATTGGAATTTGGTCAATTGGTCATGGAGTCCAATTCTTCACTTTACAGAAAAGGAAAGCTGAAGCCCACAAAGTTTAAGAGATGTTCCCAACATAACCCAATGAGCTAATGGTAATGTCTTTTTTTTAAGAAAACTTTAGCTAAGTTTGACACCTACTTTAAGTTAGCCACTTTCCTATCCATTCTTACAGAGTAACTTAATCTTCTTGTATCATAACATTTATAATACAGCATTCAGTCTATTTATTTATTTGATATTATTATTTTCTAGGACTGCTGCAACAAAGTACCACAAACCTGGGGACTTTAAAACACATAAATTTATTCTGTCACAGTTATGGGTGCCAAAGACCAAAATCAGTGTTTCAGCAGGGCCACACTCCCCATTTCTTGCTTTTCCAACTGCTGGTGGTTCTTGGTGTTCCTTGGCTTACAGTCCATGTGTCTTCAGTCATGTCCAACCCTTTGTAACCCCATGGACTGTAGCCCACCAGACTCCTCTGTCCATGGAATTTTCCAGGCAAGAATAATGGTGTGGGTTGCCATTTCCTACTTCAGGGGATCTTCCCAACCCAGGAATTGAACTCTTGTCTCTTGTGTCTTCTGCATTGGCAGGTGGATTCTTTATCACTGCACCACCTGTGAATCCTGGATTATAGTAGCATAACTCTAATCTCTATCTCAGTCTTCACACGGCCATTTTCTCTGTATCTTCTCCTGTTCATATAAGGACATTCTAAACCCAGGAGGATTTCATCTTAAGATTCTTAAATAATTATTTCTTAAAGGACACTATTCCAAAGTAAGATCACATTCTGAGGTTGCTGGTGGACATGAATTGTGGGTGGATACTATTATCCAAACACTTTTCAGTTTTATTCACTGGATTATAAACTCTGTGCGGGAAGGAATTATATCCACATGGCCATCTCCACAAAGTCAGCTTGGCACATAGCATACACTTAAGAAATAACTTTGGAAGGAATACTTTCCTTCCTCTCAATTTTTACCAAGATTTTCTATCACATTGTCATTTTCTCCAGCAACCTTAGTGCTCACTTCCACTTAATCCTTGAAAATTGACTCATGCTTCAGCCTGAAAACTAAATAAGGAATATTGAATCACCTGGAAGAAATCCCAGTTCACATTACTATTCACATAGCCTTACCTGATTTGTTAGTAAGAAATTTACATCCTTCTGGCTTATATTATACTTGAGTATTTCTTTGATAATTTCTTTAAGAGCAAATATTATATCTTTTTCTCTTTATATCCCCCTAGAAGAGAACCACAACTCAGCATAGATTTTCATTAAATATTCATTTAATATGTAAATCTGGATTATTTACTGATTTATGTATTCAGCTCTATTAGAAAGAGTTGCTGCTGCTAAGTCACTTCAGTTGTGTCCGACTCCGTGCGACCCCATAGATGGCAGCCCACCAGCTGCCTCGTCCCTGGGATTCTCCAGGCAAGAACACTGGAGTGGGTTGCCATTTCCTTCTCCAATGCATGAAAGTGAAAAGTGAAAGTGAATTCGCTCAGTCATATCAGACTCTTAGCGACCCCATGGATTGCAGCCCACCAGGCTCCTCCGTCCATGGGGTTTTCCAGGCAAGAGCACTGGAGTGGGGTGCCATTGCCTTCTCCGATTAGAAAGAGTTAGGTTTATTCAAATTCAAAGGAGTTAGCTGTATTCCTTTTTACTTCAGAAAAGCAAAAGAAACCCTAAACTTTCTTCCTCAAAGTGCTAACAGGTATTTCTAGTCTTTGATTCAAATTTTTCTAAAACCTGTAAATGCCAAAATCTTCAAATTTAAATACCCTACAAGTACTTAGTTTCACTTGTTTCCTTTATTCCGTTGAATCTGTCTTCACATTCAGGTAAATTCAGCAATGCTATCCATATATATGTGTGTGTGTGTTTGCATATATATTATATATATAATCAATAATTACCACTAATTTTTTCAAAGCCAATATTAATCTTTTTCATGTAGACATGAGTGCTGCCAAGATAATTACACTATATTCACATATTTACATCATAATGTGTTATCAGCATTTCATCAGGAAAACAAAATATTTTAGGCATTTTAGGCAGGAAGAAACTTAACCAAAATTTTGTGCTTACAAAGCTGATGGAAGGGCAAGGGCCAGAGAAGGCTCCACTAGCACAGCACTACCACGGATTCAATCAGAAAATTGCTTCTGTGACCCAGATTAGCATTTTCACTTAACTGCCTCCAGTCTTCACAGATGTCTGCAGGTCTGAGACAAGTGGTGATAAGCAATGGAACATCCAGAGATCATTGCAAAGCCTCACTTCCATCACTGCCCAATTATTTCCCTGCCAATACTAGTAAAATGATAGTATGGTTTCTACCCAGTTGTATGCTAAAATTACCTAACAACTGACTCACTGGACAGGAATAAAATGCTGATTTGTAGTACTTACCAACTTCCTTAAAGTAAATACTCCCACCACGGCTGACTTAAAGCTCCCAAATGCAGAGCTGGATCAGTTCAGTTCAGTTCAGTTGCTCAGTCGTGTCCGACTCTTTGCGACCCCATGAACCGCAGCACGCCAGGCCTCCCTGTCCATCACCAACTCCCGGAGTCCACCCAAACCCATGTCCATTGAGTCGGTGATGCCATCCAACCATCTCATCCTCTGTCGTCCCCTTCTCCTCCTGCCCTCAATCTTTCCCATCACCAGGGTCTTTTGCAGAGTCAGCTCTTCCCATCAGGTGGCCAAAGTATTGGAGTTTCAGCCTCAACATCAGTCCTTCCAATGAACACCCAGGACTGATCTCCTTTAGGATAGACTGGTTGGATTTCCTTGCAGTCCAAGGGACTCTCAAGAGTCTTCTCTAACACCACAGTTCAAAAGCATCAATTCTTTGGTGCTTAGCTTTCTTTATAGTCCAACTCTCATATCCATACATGACCACTGGAAAAAACCATAGCCTTGATTAGACAGACCTTTGTTGGCAAAGTAATCTCTCTGCTTTTTAATATGCTGTCTAGGTTGGTCATAACTTTCCTTCAAAGGAGTAAGCATCTTTTAATTTCATTGCTGCAATCAACATCTGCAGTGATTTTGGAGCCCAGAAAAATAAAGTCAGCCACTGTTTCCACTGTTTCCCCATATATCTGCCATGAAGTGATGGGACTGGATGCCATGATCTTAGTTTTCTGAATGTTGAGCTTTAAGCCAACTTTTTCACTCTCCTCTTTCATTTTCATCAAGAGGATCTTTAGTTCTTCTTCACTTTCTGCCATAAGGGTAGTGTCGTCTGCCTATCTGAGGTTATTGAGATTTCTCCCAGCAATCTTGATTCCAGCTTGTGCTTCTTCCAGCCCAGCGTTTCTCATGATGTACTCTGCATAGAAGTTAAATAAGCAGGGTGACAATATACAGCCTTGATGTACTCCTTTTCCTATTTGAATCAGTCTGTTGTTCCATGTCCAGTTCTAACTGTTACTTCTTGACCTGCATACAGGTTTCTCAAGAGGCAAGTCAGGTGGTCTGGTATTCCCATCTCTTTCAGAATTTTCCACAGTTTATTGTGATCCACACAGTCAAAGGCTTTGACATAGTCAATAAAGCAGAAATAGATGTTTTTCTGGAACTCTCTTGCTTTTTCTATGATCCAGCAGATGTTGGCAATTTGATCTCTGGTTCCTCTGCCTTTTCTAAAACCAGCTTGAACATCTGGAAGTTCATGGTTCACATATTGCTGAAGCCTGGCTTGGAGAATTTTAAGCATTATTTTACTACTGTGTGAGATGAGTGCAATTGTGCAGTAGTTTGAGCATTCTTTGGCATTGCCTCTCTTTTGGACTGGAATGAAAACTGACCTTTTTCAGTCCTGTGGCCACTGCTGAGTTTTCCAAATTTGCTGGCCTATTGAGTGCAGCACTTTCACAGCATCATCTTTCAGGATTTGAAAGAGCTCAACTGGAATTCCATCACCTCCACTAGCTTTGTTCATAGTTATGCTTCCTAAGGCCCACTTGACTTCACATTCCAGGATGTCTGGCTCTAGGTGAGTGATCACACCATAATGATTATCTGGGTCGTGAAGATCTTTTTTATACAGATCTTCTGTGTATTCTTGCTACCTCTTCTTAATATCTTCTGCTTCTGTTAGGTCCCTACCATTTCTGTCCTTTATTGAGCCCACCTTTACACTTTTCACTTCCTGTCTTTTCACAGCTATTTGTAAAGCCTCCTCAGACAGCCATTTTGCCTTTTTGCATTTCTTTTTCTTGGGGATGGTCTTGACCCCTGTCTCCTGTACATGTCACGAACCTCTGTTCATAGTTCTTCAGGCACTCTGTCTATCAGCTGGATAGGGATATGCACTTGGCTTCTTTGAGCTTTATGATACAAGTCAGTACACCTCTGTCTCTTTTCTGCCTTACAAATATCATAAAATGTATCTTACTGTAGTCTTCCCTGGTGGCTCAGTGATAAAGAATCCAGCTGCAAATGCTGGAGACATGGGTTTCAATCCCTGGACTGGGAAGATAACCTAGAAAAGGAAATGGCAACCCACCCCAGTATTCTTGCCTGGGAAATCCCATGACAGAGGAGCCTGGCTGGCTACAGCCCATGGGGTTGCAAAGAGTTGGACACAACTTAGTGACTGAACAACAACAACAATCTTAACTGATGGGATGTAATACAAACTCAGAACCCTGTTGACAAAAAAGAGAGAGAGATGTATGTGTTTTACACTTCCAGCCCCTCTGCGGTTCAGGGTAAAGCAAACAAGGAGGTACAAAGTAGGGCAAGGGCCAGCACAGATTTTGTCAGCTTCACAGTACGGACATACTAAGGTTAGATGCTATTTTTCCTTTTCATACAAGTGACAAGAACAAATCCTTGGTGATTTCATCAGCCTCGTGGCTCAGTTCCCAAATGATATTAAAGCTTTGCATGGCTCATTTGAAAATTAGTGTTTAAGCAGGCACAGCAGCATGAATTTTGGCTAACATTTATGGAGCAGTTAGAATGTGCTGTGTTAGTCACTCAGTTATATCTGACTCTTTGCAACCCCATGGACTGTGGCCCCCCAAGCTACTCTGTCCATGGGATTCTCTAGGCAAGAATACTGGAGTGGATTGCCATTTCCTTCTCCAGGGAATCTTTCATAATGGGCTAGAATAATGTGCTATATATAATATGCTAGGTTTTGTTTTAAGCTCTACATGCATTATCTCATTTAGTCTTCACACAATTTCATGTGATAGGTTTACTGTTATACTAATTTCACAGATGAGGAAACTGAGATTATATAGTTAACCAAAATGCCCCAGATCACAGGTATTGAATAGCAGCATGTTTCAAACTCAAGAAGTCTGACTCCAGAGCAGCTGCACTGACCTTATTAAAATATTCTACCTTAAAAATACAGTATTTTATGTATTGTTTTTGCTCCTGAGCACCATGCTTGGTGTGAGATGCCTGAAAGCATCAAGTATGTCTTAGAATCTACATACTGAAATATTGTTAGGTCTATGCTACATCTTAGCAATCATCTGATGCTATTTGGAAATACTGTAATAAGCATCTGTCTAAAAGGGGGGGGGGATGTATAGTTTACAATAATTTGACCATGAAGTATCTTCTTTTTTTTGTTTCTCTCATTGCTACCTAAAAGTTTGATCCTTTTCATTCTTCTGATTTACATGAATATATTCTCTTAGTTCATAAGTTGGGCTTCCCTGGGGGCTCACACGGTAGTAAAGAATCCTCCTGCAGTGCAGGAGACCCCGGTTCAATCCCTGGGTTGGGAAAATACCCTGGAGAAGGGCATGGCAACCCACTTCAGTATCCTTGCCTAGAGAAGCCCATGGACAGAGGTGCCCGGCGGGCTACAGTACATGGGGTCACAAGGAGTCAGACACAACTGAGTGACTGAGCATGCTTATAATTCTCTTATTAATAGTGTCAACGAGCTTGTAGTACATGAAATGTGCATAATTTTAAAAATGTGCATAATTTTCAAAAGGGAAAAAATATGGTGGGGAAACAGGATTCCATCTTCTTTTTAGTAAACGCAAATTTACTAAAGACATTTTATGTTTCACGTGTAGGGACTGATTTCCATGTATAAATTGTCTTTACACATTACTTAGTCACCTCTATTTTTTCTAGTGCTTTGTCTTGCTTAATGCAGCAAAATATCACTCTGCTTTCATGTCACACTCACATGTCTTGCATTCCCTTCTCTTGATTCTGTTTTGAAAGCAAGCAAGCAAGCATCTCTCTTTATTATAAACCATTAAATGATAATTTAGTCAGTGTGCTTTTTACCTGTGTAATTTCAAGTTAATTGGATGGCTTCATGTTTGTTCAAACCAAAGTAATTGTGCTTTCTCTTTCCTTTAGTCAATCTTCAGGTTAAAAATGAATAAATAAAAGGACATATTTGTGGGCGAGGAGCTGTCTTCTGAAGAGTGGTGGGCTAATTTCAGGGGCAGGTGCTGTCCACGTGGGATGCCATGTCTAGTCTGGCCATGCTTTGGCCAAGGCATGCAATATTTGTGCCAACTCACTGCCTCTAATGCTCTTAGTGTTTGTCAAATACAACAATGTGTTTCTCAGCTATGCAATAACCTGATTGAGACCAGTTCAGAGTTTCAGATGTACCAAAACATAGCTAGATATTGAGAACCCTGAGGTTGGTTTGTATTTCTTTGACCAACTTCAATTTGATGGTCAACCCAATCGTCCAGTGATAGGCTAAGACAGAAATTCTGAGTGATCATTACATTTTTTTAAAAAAAGGAAAAAACAGCACTGTGCTGTTTAATTGACCTGTTTTCCAGGAGACATTCAGAATTTTAAGAATCAGAGACACTTTTCTCCTGAGCACTGGAACAAGCAAGCTTTTCTTCTCTTCCAGAGGTATTTAAAATTTACTGGGTTTCTCTGATATCTCAGCTGACTGTGATAATAGCTATTTGGTGTTAAACCAGATTAATTTAATTTGACATTCATATTATAGATCATTGCTGAAGGTTGAAGAAAGCAAATGTGAACTATTGAGCACAAAAGTCACTAAGACTGACAAACCTGTTTCAAACGCTAGCAGAAGTTCATCTCTAAGGCAGATGACACCAAGATTAACCCCAGCTGATATTAATGCACACAAACACACACAAATAATGCAATAGGTTTAATGATGGTAAGTGGTGTCTCCTATCTCATCACAAACTGCTGTGTCTGGGAATAAATGAGTATTTATCATTTCTTGAATTCTGCTCTGGCCAGTGGCCATTGGAGAATGTACATCAAAATTGAATTCTGCTCTGGCCAGTGGCCATTGGAGAATGTACATCAAAATTAGAAGAGATGGGAGGTGGGACTTGGTTCCAAATTGATCTGAATAATGATAGCAAGCTTAAAAGCTGCCTCCCACCCCCACTTTTAAGGTTCGTTGTTGTCTACTTTCAAGGGTAAAAGAAAACATTCAAGCAAATAACAGGAAGCCAGACAAGAGCTCAGAGGAAATCTTGCTTGATTTGGTTCCTTGACAGCGTTGCATTACCATCTACAGAATGCGGAGCTCACCCCTGCCAAATCCTGAAATGCATAAAATGGAAATGAGAGGGAAATAAATGCCTTTGCCACACCTCTGTTCTGTCTTAGGAAATAACCTCAGTGCTTCTGCTTGCTGTCTTACCCAGAGCCTCTATGTGGCCACATTAAGTAGGGCACATGCCATAGAGAGTCAAACCTGAATGTGTGCTGGCTTGACCCATCTCTTAGCAAATCCCAGATTTGTTTCATCTTAATGAAACACCTATATGAAGGATATCTATGGCTTTTCAAACCCAGAGTCACTTGCTCCCTAATCATGTTGTCTTCTTGGGAATTTTGAGGTGGCTTTCTGCAAGATGCCATCAAGTATACTGTTAGCAGAGTCAGCAAAATGCATAGGTAAATAAAATCTATTCTGGTGATATGCTTCCAAAACACAGTGATAGGACAGATATTGGATAGATATTCTGAGAGGAGAAAAATGGAAGAAATAAAATTTGGAACTGGTCTAAAACAAGCTCCAAACACAGCAGGGCAAATTCTGTTAGGTTTTCAAGGCTTGGAAATGACCCTCTGTGGCTCAATTTTTTGTGTTCTGTTCTTTGGGCCCTCCAGAGTCACTCTCAATCGGCTCCCTATCTTGGAAGCATAGCACTCCACTCTCTGCTTCCATCAGCACATGGAACTCTATCTGTGTTTATGTATCTATGTTCACATTTCCCATTACTTATAAAGACACTAGTTGTTGGATTAAGGCCCACCCAAATCCAACATTCTGAAAGAGATGGGAATACCAGACCACCTGACCTGCCTCTTGAGAAACCTATATGCAAGTCAGGAAGTAACAGTTAGAACTGGACATGGAAAAACAGACTGGTTCCAAATAGGAAAAGGAGTACATCAAGGCTGTATATTGTCACCCTGCTTATTTAACTTCTACGCAGAGTACATCATGAGAAATGCTGGGCTGGAAGAAGCACAAGCTGGAATCAAGATTGCCGGGAGAAATATCAATAACCTCAGATATGCAGATGACACCACCCTTACGGCAGAAAGTGAAGAACTAAAGAGCCTCTTGATGAAAGTGAAAGAGGAGAGTGAAAAAGTTGGCTTAAAGCTCAACATTCAGAAAACTAAGATCATGGCATCTGGTCCCATCATTTCATGGCAAATAGATGGGGAAACAGTGGCTGACTTTATTTTTCTGAGCTCCAAAATCACTGCAGATGGTGATTGCAGCCATGAAATTAAAAGACACTTACTCCTTGGAAGGAAAGCTATGACCAACCTAGACAGCATATTGAAAAGCAGAGACTTTACTTTGTCAACAAAGGTTTGTCTAATCGAGGCTATGGTTTTTCCAGTGGTCATGTATGGATGTGAGAGTTGGGCTATAAAGAAAGCTAAGCATGGAAGAATTGATGCTTTTGAACTGTGGTGTTGGAGAAGACTCTTGAGAGTCCCGTGGACTGCAAGGAGATCCAACCAGTCCATCCTAAAGGAGATCAGTCCTGGGTGTTCATTGGAAGGACTGATGTTGAAGCTGACACTCCAATACTTTGGCCACCTGATGCAAAGAGCTGACTCATTGGAAAAGACCCTGATGCTGGGAAAGATTGAGGGCAGAAGGAGACTGGGAAGACAGAGGATGAGATGGTTGGATGGCATCACCAACTCAATAGACATTGATTTGGGTGAACTCCAGGAGTTGGTGATGGACAGGGAGGCCTGGCATGCTGAGGTTCATGGGGTTGCAAAGAGTCAGACACAACTGAGCAACTGAACTGAACTGAAATCCAACATGACTTCTTCACTTGGTTCTATCTGCAAAGGCCCTATATCCAAACATGGTCTTATTCATTGATATCAGAAATTGGGACTTTCACATATCTTTGTGGGGAACACAATTCAACCTACAATAGACAAACACAAAGGAAAGATGAGAATAGTGATATAGTATGTAGCCAAAGAAAAATTGTTGCAAAAAAAAAATGTCAAATTTTTCTTCTACTCTCATAGATAGGCCGTAAACTTAATTATCAACATAAAAAGGAAAATCTGAGCACTTGCACAATCCATAGTGTCCATAAGATTAAGAAAAAAAAATTGTGCTATAAAAAGCACAAGTATTGCTAATACCCAGAGAAGGCAAAGGCAACCCACTCCAGTACTCTTGCCTGGAAAATCCCATGGACGGAGGAGCCTGGTAGGCTTCAGTCCATGGGGTCGCACAGCCGGACACAACTGAAGCGACGCAGCAGCAGCAGCATTGCTAATACCAAGACCATAAATAAATAAATATCTAATTAAAGAATGTGTAAGATTACAGACATATCTTGGTTTATTGTGCTTTACTTTATTGCTCTTCACACATATTGCATTTTTTTATGTAAATCAAAGGTTTGCGGCAGCTCAGCATTGAGTAAGTCTATTAGCACTATTTTTTCCAAACGCGGTTGCTGTCTTTGTCTCTGTGTCACATTTTTTTAAGTCTCATAATCTTTGGGGCTTTTTCATTGTGATTGTGTTTGTTATAGCGACCTCTTCTAGCCTTCCATCCAGTTGTGGATCATATAGCAGCCATGTTTTTTTGTTTATATTTTTAACTCTTAACCAGATGCAAAATTTCCCTCCATACTACCCAGGGACCAGTCAACCATGTTCCTGGCTTTTGTAGGAAATAAACTTAAAAATAATCCATAAGGCAATATGCCTCAAATGCCATAGTTTGTAATCTTTTTTTTTTTTTATCTGAATTTCTAGATCCTAGTCCAACGCTATCTAAACAGCTTGGTTTCTTCTCCACACCAAACTCACCCTGATTTACATCAAATTAGACAAATTTCTAGCAGTTCCCGGGTTTTCAGAGCTACAGTCTCATCTGGGTAAAAAGTGAATTGGACATTACTGCATGTCTTATCCATCCTGCCCCACTGTCTCTCCTGACTCTGGATCTGCTGCCCTGAATCCCTACCTCTGGCCTGTCCAACCTTGAGCCACTGTAAACTAGGCCTCAGTGTGTTCCCTAAGGCCAGCAACCCCTAACAAAATCTTATTCTCTTTGAGATTTACATATGCACATGTACCAAAAAAAAAAAATTTTAACAAGTATTTATTCTTGAGGCACAAAACACAGGTGTGCGGAAACCGAAACGTCTTTATATATTACAGTTAAAAGTAACTTAGGCCTTAAGCCTTCATTTCTGCTAATGGTAGAAAAGCCATTCTTCGTTTTTAAACTCTGTCTCTTAGCAATTGCTCTCTGTGCCCATCCCTAGTTCTTCTTTCTCCTAGGAGAGACAGAAGTTCTCAGGCTTATGTGTCATTCTGGCTTGTAGGCCAGGGGCTTCTGGTCTGAGCCCCTCCTCTGACCTGGTCTGCACACCCTCTTCTTACTGCCTTAGGTGTTTGTTCCTTTCTGCTGCATCCAGAGTAGGTGTTCCCAGCTGGTGATGGGTCTCTGATAAAGCATCTATCCAGCTCTGTTCAGGAAACTCTGTGGTCTTGCTGGCCCCTCAGCACTTGCTACAGCTTCTGATTCTCTGAGGCTCTCTCACTGGAGTCTCTGCTAGGGGACCCCTCCTCTTAGCACCGTGTTGACTCCATCAGAGAGAATGTTCACTGTTCTCAACTACATTTCCTAGTCCCTTGAATACAGACAGTGCTTTGAAATTCCTAAATGCACCCAAGGAGGAGGGGATTTGAAGGTGAGGCAGTGGAAGACATTCTCTGTTTGAATCATTGTCCCACTGTCTCCATCTCCTAAAGCAGCCCCACACAAACATGGGGCCTGACAGGTGTCCCTCCTAGAATTCCACACAGGAAGTGAGACACCA
This sequence comes from Bos taurus, assembly GCF_002263795.3. Lineage (NCBI taxonomy): Eukaryota > Metazoa > Chordata > Mammalia > Artiodactyla > Bovidae > Bos > Bos taurus. The sequence continues at coordinate 19,917,336 of NC_037332.1, read as the reverse complement.
GCTCCGCCTCTTTCCAGAAACCTCAGCCCTCTAGAGGTCTCAGTCTCCTACCTCTGGCTTTCATGGCAAAGAGAGACAAGAGTAAGACCCTCTCCGGCATCTACACTCGTGTTCTTCCTCGAAAATCCTCCCTAAGTGCCTCCCTTCATTAAGACCGAGGAGGGTCCAAAGGCCCTCCATGTCCAGGTGGGGAGGGAAAGCTGACCCTAGGGCTGATGATTCCTCCACAGTCTCTGATTCAGGGTGTAAACTCAATTCTTCCATCCCAAGGTTTTGCTGTTAGTTTACCAAGTCAGATTTTTGAATTTCAGTGAAATCTTTTTTTCCTCCAAAGTGGCTCGTAAAAGTATTATGGCTTTTAGAGTACTGTGTCTGCTGTAGACTGCAAAAAAAAAAAAAAGGCAAAATCTGAAGTTGAGTCAGGACAATCTTTTTCCCAATAGTTATGTCTTGCCTTCCTTTGGAAGAAACAAAATGCCACTGTTTCAATTACAGTGGGACCATTTACAGCCTTGGACCATGATCAGGAATTACTAAAAATGAAAGAAGCATCAGTCAGCATTTTAAAGACACTGTATTTTGCAGCATCATGTAAAATTGTAATCTAGGCTTATGATACAATTTATGACTTTTTATAATACGGTTATTATAATGGTATTATTTGGAGCTTCCTTTAAAAAGATAGCACTTAAATTCTTGTTTATTTTTGAAAATCAAACCAACACACTTATTTGTTTGCTTTGATTTCAAACATTTAAAATCTTCTATAATGTGGAATATCACAGCTAATAATATTATTCAAAAAGGCATGTGTATTTTGCAGTTTACTTTATTATTTTTATATTTCAACACATTTCTTGCTGAAATAATATCATGCAATATTTAATAAAAAATTTTAGAGTCACTCAGCTTCACCATTTTATGTGGCTAAGGGGTACGCTGCTGCTTCTGCTGCTTAGTCGCTTCAGTCGTGTCTAGCTCTTTACGACCCCGGACTGTAGCCTATCAGGCTCCTCTGTCCATAGGATTCTCCAGGCAAAGAATACTGGAATGGATTGTCATGCCCTCTTGCAGGAAGTGGGTATGCTATAAGTTACTAAACTAATTCCACATTACCAGATATCAATCCAGTGTTTTTTCTAATTATGCCTGGCTATGGATGATGACTTAATGAGTCATTTTACAAGCATATGTTTTCTTTATAAGATTACTTGTTTGTGATCAAGTACAAGTTTTTGATGATTGAGTCAAAGTGTAGAATTGGATCCAATTAATTTGTCTCCACAAGATACAAAGGTTACCTCTGTGCCTCCTCTCCATTCTAAACTCAGTGCCTGGTAATACTGCCTCTGAGTACTTTAAGATAACTGCAATAAAAATATTTTTCATATAAAAGAAGGCATTGCTTTTTTTTTTTACAAGAAAGTGACCTTTCACTTTTTTTTCCTGTTTACACAATATATTATAAAACAGCCTCCGAAGTTGAATGAGTTTAAACCCAGTAACCTATAATGATGTCTACAATCATTTTTTCCAATAGTGTCAAGGTTCAAGTTAACTTCTTGCCACATAATATGAGTCAGAGTGCAAAGTGAGACAAGTTCTACACGTTGTCTTTTATGTAGATAAAACCCTAAATGAGCATACTGGTGCTACCTGGGATGCCACACAACTTAAAATAAATAGTAAAATTATAAAATGAGATTACCTCTATAGTTTGTTCTATTTAACTTGTATCACTGTAGTATGTGTTACAACTGAATAACCAAGGGAAGTACTGATAAGTTCTGTATCTGTTTATCTGTGTGTGTTTTCAAATATATAGGTGTCCTGAAAACTTGAAACATAACCTTTTGTGTCAACACTAGGGTTTTCTAGACATTTCAGAATGTGTTTACTCTTAACTGCATTATGCAAAAAACTATTGCCATATATATATAAACTCATTAGCAGGAAGACCGGTGTCACAATGACCTTGATACAGTTATTTTAGAAATGTATCTGTTGATTTGTAGGGTTTTATGAAGAACAAATTTGTCAAAATAGAAAGTTACTACAGCTACTGCATATGCTGTATATTTGTATGACTGAGAGACGCTCAATTAAGTTAAACCACGTAAAGGAAGTATCTCATGTCCAGTGAAATGAGTTCTAGGAAACTGAACTCTACAAAATTGAATTAACATCTGAGTTCTGCTATGGAAGACAAGACTTTGCCTCTCTCTGGACTTCGGTTTGGACATGTGCAATAAATAAGGAAGAGGCACACAAGGTATCTTCTAAGACCTATTCAAAACTTGTAGTGCTGTCATGCTATGCAAAGGACATCAACAGCAGCAAAGCTTAGCATGAAAGGATTCAGTGACAATAACCAATATATTAAGTTGTAATTGTAATTACCAACCAAATGTGCAATATACACAGACATTCCTTTATTTCCTTCTTTATATGTAGGCAGTATCAGGGTAGCCAAATATTCCTAGTATTAAAGTCTGTATCATGCTTTTATACTTAGTGATCAACAAAACAGTGGATGTTGTTATTACACAGCCCAGTCATTAAGTTATGGGCCTCTAGGATTGTTTTCTCAAAACCATCCCCAAAAGTAGAGCTTTATAGACCAAGAAGAACAAAAATGAAAAGCTGACTTCAAAATCAGAAGATCACATCATTTACTGTGCTCATTCTCTCATTATATTTCTGATTCTGCCTCCCTTGTGAAGCCTTTTCTGAAGTTTCCAACTCAGAGTTCTCTCTTTCTCTGTCCCTCTCTCACTCTCCCTCTCTCAATTCCTCTCTCCCTCCCTCCTTCTCTCCTTTTCTATATCACTCTGCTATAATTCTACTTCCTTCATGCACCTTATAATTTCAAAGCACTTAGCTTTCCTCTTTTTAATTAGCACTGGGTAATTTTCTTAATATCTCCTACCAAATTTTAAATCCTTTTTGAGGGTAGGATTTTCTTTTATCATCTGCATATTGCTCAAAATACTTCATATCTTAGCAGTAAGCATTATGTTACTTGTTGAATTGAATCAATACTAATCTAATTAATGAGCTCAACATTGTTATTTCCTATGAGAGTATTTATATGAGTGAGTGGTTGATACCAAGCTACCCCAATAGGTCTTAAGTGATGCAATTACACAGGAGCCCAAAATACAATCCACATTTTTTTATTTGATTCTCATGGTACATCTGAATGATATAAGCTGTGTTTATGAAGTCATGGGAACCATGAAAACACTTGTACCAGTGCACAAAGATGATCCTGTGACATGCCTCTCCAAGACATTATGTGCTTCTTTCAGATTGTCCTCTTGCAAAATCACGACTAGACTTACAGATCTACCAGGTGAAAAAAGAGCATATGCCCACATCTGCTGCTCTCACAGAAACAATTGTGTTTACCCTGAACTGTGGGGTCTACCTTTCTTACTCATCACTACTCTGTAATACCTGGATGAGCAGAAACCTTGGATGTGACTTTTTGTGAAAAGCTTGAAAAAGACCGTTAAGACCACAGATAGGATACAGATAAAATCAGGGTCACCATTTTCTAATCACAACACTTCTCCAGGGAATTTGTTATTCTTATACAAGTTGTGGGTTCGATCCCTAGGTCAGGAAGATCTCATGGAGGAGGGCACAGCAAACCACTCCAGTATTCTTGTCTGGAGACTCCCCATGGACAGAAGAGCCTGGTGGGCCACAGTCCCATAGGTTGACAAAGAGTTGGACACGACTGAAGTGACTTAGTACAATGCATACAAGTCAATGCAAATCAGTTATGAAACATTTTAAGTTGCTAAATTTAAACCTGCCTTTAGCTATAATGTTAGGCAAGATTTGATTAAGATATTTTGCTAAATAACTTAATGAAGCCATGACTTAAAATGCCCAACCTGTGTTTTGCAGACAGATGTTTATAATATGCCATAAAGAAGAAAACAATATTTCACAGATATCACAATATCACAGATTTCACAATATCATAGATAAAATGTAATGTTCACAAATCTGAAAAACTGTTTTTACATAAATTAAAACATAATCTATAGAACATTTTAAGTGAGTCAATTCATGGTCTTTTGGACTTTGTAAGGTCTCATTGAAACCACTTTGATTATATGTTGTTTTACGTTAAGTTTCACTTTCACTTTCAACAAGTCAAATGAAAGCAAAACTCTGACAAACATACCTGCCAAATTTTGCCTGAAACTGAAAATAGTGTAAGTTTTTGGATTGTCCAAAACTTGTTTGGCCTGCTGTGGAGGACTTTCTGAGTTATGAGTAGAGAAAATGTTAGGAAGGTTACAGCCATATGGTTCGCATACCCATGGAATGATAAAACAAAGGACCTTACTTTGTATTTGTTGTCTAGGAGTTTGATGAATCCGTATTCTGTTGCTAAGCTAGATCAGATTGGGGAGTTTTATTGCTTTTGAATCTCTCTCTCATGCTAAGTGTAATTATTTGTATATGTTAGAAAATCCTGGTTAAGTGAAAGAATGTAATAAAGCTCAGATAATAGGAAGAGAATCTAATTAAGACTAAGTTGGAAACACCTGTGAATCATGGGCACCATCTCTGATACCTCACTTTATCTTAATCTACATAAACCTTCTCCACCATCAAAATTTAATGCTAGTTTACTTCCTTTACACATCTCTCCTGACCTCCTTTCTCAAAGTGTCTACAAAGTTATGCCATTCAGACTGTACAACTTAGCAAAATTCAATGGGTATGATATTTCTTCTTCATCTGTTTTGTCTTGCTCCACATTTGAGGGGATTATAAGTTTCTTGAAGAGAGATCGTGTTTCTTTGCTTTGTGTATTTTTCAAAGTGACTTGGAAAAGGCAATGGCAACCCACTCCAGTACTCTTGCCTGGAAAATCCCATGGATGGAGGAGCCTGGTAGGCTGCAGTCCATGAGGTCACTAAAAGTCGGACATGACTGAACAACTTCACTTTCACTTTTCTCTTTCATTGGAGAAGGAAATGGCAACCCACTGCAGTGTTCTTGCCTGGAGAATCCCAGGGACGGGGGAGCCTGGTGGGCTGATGTCTATGGGGTTGCACAGAGTCGGACACGACTGAAGCGACTTAGCAGCAGCAGCAGCAGCAAAGTGACTAGCACAGAGTAGTACCCTGTTAAATGTATAAATTCAAACTTCCTGAAAAGAAATCGTGTTTTGGTAAAAGACACTCCAAATTATTAACCTTTTTTATTGATAAAAATCCATGTACCCATGGGATATCTTATTTGCAGTAAATCCTAGTGGAATATTCGTGTGATTTTAATGACTACCTGAGGTCTACGTTACCTCAGATGCATCATGACACAAATACATGGGGTAGGGAGAGAAAGGTAATTATAAGCTTCAGGTGCTTTGTACGCCTTTTCTTGCATCCAGCTACTGTTATCTCTACTTATTGTTGATGTATCATTTTACATTCTGGCGGCAATGATTATTCCTAATTATATGCAGGAAAATAAACTGTAATATGTGTTTAATACAAACAGTCTGTAGTTTGGGAAGTCATGTCAAATGGTTAATCATGTTTAAGACTAACAGTACCAGGTTAAGGGGCAGAAATCTCCTGGGAAAAGACAACTTCCTCTTTTCTTAATCTTGATGTAAAATGTAATCTGAAGGTCAGAAAAAATGGCTTCAAGATACATGTTAGCGTTTTTACTGAAGATTAGTTTCTCCTTTTATGTGAAGAATTCTTCTGGATTAGATAACACATCCAGCCCTGCTTGCTTGGCTTTCCCTGCAGGTAGCAGTATCTTCCCTTTACTGCTCATCTCCCATATTCAGCCACGTACCTCTTGTCCCTCGGTTAGAACAAGGCAAAAGAATCCAACATTTGTGCTTCAGCTCAACCAGTTTCTAGCTGAGAAGAAATGCTTAGCAGGAGTTTGTTTTTTTTTTTTTTTTTTTTTCCCCCAATTTCTCTGGTAAGGGTGATTATTCTGGTTTTACCCAGGCTTAACTCTGCCTTGCAAGTAAGAACTATTCCTTCAAATTAGTCCCATGAAATTAAGCACATTTAAAAATATATATATTGTTTTTTAGTCTGCAATCAATGTACTAGGAAGAATTATTTACCTTGAGTAAGTGGGCAGGTAGCAATTTTAAAACAAGCTTGGATAATATTGCTTCTTAGCCAAATGTCAAAACTGTTAATAACTTTGGAAAGAAAAATCAAAGAGGGCACAAAACCAATGGTTACATTTATGGTCCCTCAAAATATTCCCAGACTTGTGCAAATCTGCCTGTGATTACAAGGCAACTACTCATTTGCAAAAGCTTATATATTTTGTGAGGAAATATTAGGGTTCCCTAATAGAGAAAACAAGGGAATTTCAGAAAAGTATTTACTTCTGCTTCATTGTTTGCAAGCAAAGGTCTGTATAGTCAAAGTTACCATTTTTCCAGTAGTCGTTATTATGGATGTGAGAGTTGAACCATAAAGAAAACTAAGCACCAAAGAATTGATGCCTTCAAATTGTAGTATTGGAGAAGACCTTGAGTTCCTTGGACTGGAAAGAGATCAAACCAGTCAGTTCTAAAGGAAATCAATCCTGAATATTCATTGGAAGGACTGATGCGGAAGCTGAAGCTCCAATACTCTGGCCACCTGATGCAAGGAGCCAACTTATTGGAAAAGACCCTGATGCTGGGAAAGATTGAAGGCAAAAGGAGAAGAGGGCAGCAGAGGATGATGTGGTTAGATAGCCTCACTGACTCAATGGACATGAATATGAACAAACTCCAGGGAATAGTAGAAGACAGGAGCCTGGCGTGATGCAGTCCATAGAGTCTCAAAGAGTCAGACACAACTTAACAACTGAATAACAACAATTAGGGTTCCAGTTAACAGCTACAACATTGTCAGCTGGGGAGATTCCTAGAAGGTCTGCTGTTTTTCTGAATCTTTCAGTGACTCCAGTGTCAATTGCAGATCTCATTCATACCTTGCCAATACTTTGAACATCATAAAAGTCAACTATTTAAAATTTTAATACTCTTTAGTAAAAAAAAAAAAAAAAAAGGGAATCTCATCTTACTAGAAGCTATGATGTGTAGTGATCTATATCTGCAATGAATTGTTTCTCTTCCATACCAAACTTGAAGAATTCCAAAGAAATATGCATGACTGAATAAATTATCTAGTATTTCAGGAGAATGGGTATACAGACAGAGGCTAACTGTGGAAGAACAGGTGAAGGAAAATCGGGTATGTGTTATGACAAAATAGGGGAAAAACTAACCACAATTTGGGCTGAACAGAGGAAAATCTAAAGGCTGTCAGCAGGGTCTAATCATAAGTGACCATATTCCCAAGGAATAGAAGACATTGTACATCCCAAGAACAGAAGAGAAAAAAACAGACGATTATATTTCCATAACATGAAGTTGAGATCCTGATGCTCTCAGTTCAGTTCAGTCACTCAGTTGTGTCCGACTCTTTGCGACCCCATGAATCGTAGCACGCCAGGCCTCCCTGTCCATCACCAACTCCCGGAGTTCACTCAAACTCACATCCATCGAGTCAGTGATGCCTTCCAGCCATCTCATCCTCTGTCCTCCCCTTCTCCTCCTGCCCCCAATCCCTCCCAGCATCAGAGTCTTTTCCAATGATGCTTTAGGGTCTTGTTATTCCCCATGACCACTCACCTATTAATAAAATGCCAAAAATAGAGAAGCAGAGACCACATTCTTCATCCCTATAAGTTGACACAGCTATTCATCTTTAATGAGATGAAGGTCCTAGAAAAACCTGGTTTTATGAGCAAGAGGAGTCAAGAAATAAACACTCCATTTGCTATTAGCCATTATGAATAAGGCAGCAAAATTAATTTATTTTAATGTTATACCCAAGAGGCACATGTTTTACTTTCTACGTGATTATGAAAATACTAAATTCCCCCTGAGGAAAGAAGTCCTTTTTTTAGACTTCGAGAACAGACAACCCAATTTTCTCTGAGTTTGTTCTTTCTCCTTTGAGAGCATACTTAATTTGTTAATGCAGGAGTGCATTTGTCACCAATAAAATTCATCTTCACTCTATAAACAGACTGCCTGAAATTAGTCCTGATCGAGAGAAAGCTAGAGAGAGTGTATTTGGTTGTGTGTTATGAAAACATAATTCAATGGTTTAATTTGTAATAAAATTTTTTTACCTCCAACCATTGCACAAGTAACAGAAAAAAATATACTGAAAGGCCATGCTTTTATTCACCTTTTGACTTTTATGATTATGAATCAAAAAAGCAAACTCTTTTCTTTAATAAGGGTTTCACTGATGTTAAACAGAGCCAAAGGCTGTCAGGGTGTATTGCTTTCAACACTTATTTATCAACAAGTAGTGAGATTGTGGCTGTTTGTAAGGCACTATGTTAAGAGTTCAGAAAGAAATAAGAAATGAATGGGACAGGGCAGCTGCCCTCAGGTAATGTACAACCTACAAGGGACATCCACATTGACATAAATCCTGCCTTACAAGGCACAAGGGAGGAAGAGTCATGAGTGCATTTGGTTAGACTGCATTTAACAGAAGCCACAGTTAAACTAGCTTAATGATAGGGAAATTTGGTGTAATGCACAAGATGAAGTACAGAGTTGAGGCAGGCTGCAGGGGTTCAACTGTGTCACCCAGCATGCACTTCCTCCATCCCTCTCAAGCTGCCAATCACAGCATTGGTTCATCCTAGGGCTGCTGGCTTTGCTGGAAAATGGCTGCCAGTACCGAGCAGAGCAACATGCTTCTTTTTTCATCCAGCAGGAGAGAAAAACTGAGTTCTTTCTCCCAAATCCCTTTCTTAGCATTGCACTGGCTCATGTCCACACTCATGGCTGATAAGAGGGATGGGATTACCTTGAATGACTTAGACTAATCTGTAGGGTAGAAGAGAGGGTGGGGGGAGCCAGGACAATAGGAACCGGGATATAGCAAAGGAATTAGACCTGAAGCAGATCCCCAAACTCCTGTAGCTTCCTTGGGGTTTGGTGGGTTATCTTGAAGTTTAGAACTGCCAGAAGAGTAGGCAAGAGGCAGTACTTAGTATGGGGAAAATGTTTTCAAAGCCTCTGAGAGATGATGATTCATTATGCCTCTGTGACATTTCTAAATCTGGGTAAGAGGAATACCTCAGTATTCTCCCAAAGTCAGATAATCATTCTAAAGTGGTTGCCAAGCAGTTTTTAAACTGATATTTCTAGCTCCTTCCAAAACAGTCTGTCAGTAAACTCACCCACTCTACATAGGAGGGGAAGAAGTTGCAGTGATATTACTTTTTATAGAGACGTTAAATCTTCAGTTTTTTCAGCTTTTGAAGGGTAATACGATGCTTTCAATCTTATTATACCTCTTGTCTGTGGGTTCCCTACCCTATTCTGAGTCCATAACCTGGTCCTTTGCTCTGAACTATATGATTGCTTGTTTATTTTTTTTAATCTTTAATGTTTACAATGTGCCATGTGCTGGTATAAGCTCATTACAGGTGTTAGAAGCTCATTACAGGCAAAACTCATTTGATTTTCATAACCAGCCCTGAAATAGGAATTACAGTATTCTAACTTTACAGGTGAGACAACTGAGCCACAGAGAGACTGAGTCGCTAACCCAAGATCACAGCAGTCAGCGGCAGAGCTGGGATTTAAATCTAGACATTCAAGGCCCAGAGTCTATATTCTGACCTAGAATACCACAGAATTACCCATAAACTATCGACTTTCTTTGCCAAACAAGAAGTAAAATTTCAGTGATTGATTCACATTTACCTCAGGTACTGTCAAAATGTAACCATTTTGAACTCTTTAGTCAGAAGACAAGACTGAAAGGAAGTAACTGTGGCCTGTGAGTGAGGGATATGGCAGCGTACAAGACACTTGAAAAGGGCTATGCTGAAAATTTTAAGCTTTATCCTAAGTGTGGTAGGTAATACTTTCTGAAGGTTAATCAGAAAACTTAGATAATAGCATTCAAATAAGGCAATAATGAGGAAGAGAGTATCGTTTCTGCGAGAAGTTGGAGGAGAAAGGGAATAAACTTTTGTTGAACACCCAATGTACGAAGGGATAGTACCTGATGCCTTGCACGTGATTCATCATTCAGCAAGAATTTTTCAAGGCTTAATTTCCCCCAGTAGAGAGCTTGGAAAATTTAGGTAACCTGCCTATGGTCTCAGGAAAGACCTAGAATTTGAAATACATCTGATCTCAAAACCAATACCTTTTTTCGCCTACCACCCATTAGAAAGCCCCCAGAGCTTCTCCATGACAAAGACCCAAAAAGAAAGGATTCCTTCTCACACACCATTGTTCATCCTGTCACATGATAACCTCTTTAAAGAAAAATAATAGTTGTATATAAGAAAAAACTAAGTATCATTCTGAGAAACTTCTCTCAGGTCTTTTAATTACAGAACTCAGTGAATAAAGACCTGAATATATGAGCAAAAGAACAAACGAACGAAAACCACTGGATAGCCAGCCAGGACAGAAACTAGACCACCACTGAAAGTACCTTCTCTGCTTCCCTGAAAAAGGAGGAATTAGACACCACCCCCTACCCCAGGCATCACGTGCCCAGGGAGAGCACAAAATTCCCTGGATCTTCCTTGAGTTGCTCAGGGCATCATTGTATATACTTGCACAGTACGCCAGCCCTAAAGGATGTGAGGTGCATTTCTGTTTCTGACACGGTGACCCTGCATGCCTCAGCTTCTAGCTGGAGAGCAAGCTTCGGGAGAAGAAGGCTCATTACTCACGAGGGCTAAGTCTTTGTTATGCTCCCATGAATAACTTATAGCTGCGTGGCCTCATGAACACCGGCCCTGACAGGGCTGACGTGACAGTCATACAGCGAATCCTGATCCACCCTCCCAGGAGAAAATGGAGTATTTGCTCGGTTCACGTTTCGCCAAGAGAGGCTCTTCAACTATTTATAAGTTGACTAGAAATTTCCACTACTTCAGCTGACACAATGGCTCTACCTAGCAACTGATAAGAGAGATCCATCTAGAGCCTTTAGGAAGCCAGCTTTGGCAAAGGGCAGTAGTGGCAGAGAATCGGACCAGGTCAGCACCAAGGGAAGTTCTCCTCAGCAGGCTCTGCTCCCCTCCTCCTCACTGTCTTCTTGCTGCTCCACCACAACTAAGACCTCATGTCTACGGCTTGTCTAGAATGGACATTGCCACTAACTTTTTGCAAACATGCCTATAGGCAGGTTCCTCTGCCTTATCGATGCTTATTGAGGATACACTGAAACTGATACTGATCAGTATCTCAGTGTTCTTTTTCTGGAAGGAGGGCTGTCACCTCTAATTCAGCCCTATCCAATTCAAAACAGATTCGCTGAGGACCTTCAATGTACTGGTTCTGGGATTTTAAAGATTAATAAAATTCAGTCCTTTCCCTCCAAAGGCTTAAAACCTTATAGAGAAACAGACACACTGAAAGTATTGTCTGAGATAGCTGTTCTGCCCCAGAAAAAAAAAAAAAAACACAAGGAGCCGAGGAGGTCACTTAACCCAAGCTGGAGGATTACTTTATGAGTAACATGTGCAGACCCAGTGCTGTGTACATTCCTCATGTTATGTAGTCCTCACAACAGCCCACCCCATAAGTCTAGTCCTACCACTAAACTGATTTTTCTGGTCAGGTCTCCCAGGCTCAAGGATGTTAAGTGGTTTGCTCAGTCTGACAAAGCAAGTAGCAGATATAAAATTTAAACAGCCCAGACTAACCACAAAGACCATGCACTTACTAATAAAACTGTATTGCCTCTCAACAGCAATTTACAGAGTTTAATGTTCATGACTATATTAATGTATTATTCAAGAAATATTTGCCAAATCAAGGCACTAAAAGGAATAAAACAGCACTATGGGGTGGTTCTGGACCTCTGGTTCTTGCCTTTGAAGATCATCCTAGGTGAAGAGTTTTGAATGACAGCATTCAGTCAATTTGAATATTCTGGAAATATTTGCAGAATATTGTTGTGTACCAGGCACCATGCTTGATTCTGAGAATATAGCTGCTGCTAAGTCGCTTCAGTCATGTCTAACTCTGTGCGACCCCATAGATGGCAGCCCACCAGGCTCCCCCGTTCCTGGGGTTCTCCAGGCAAGAACACTGGAGTGGGTTGCCATTTCCTTCTCCAATGCATGAAAGTGAAAAGTGAAAGTGAGGTCGCTCAGTCATGTCCAACTCCTGGTGACTCCATGGATGGCAGCCTACCAGGCTCCTCCATCCATGGGATTTTCCTGGCAAGAGTACTGGAGTGAATATGGAGTGATCTTGAAAAAAAAAAATCTCTGTCCTCCTGGAATTTATATTTTGGAATATATGCAAATAAACATGTTGAAATATGTTGAAGATGGTAAGGGCTATGAAGAAAAGTCAAACTGAGCAAGGGACTGAGGGCACAGTGAGTGACTGAATGAAGAGCTTAGCATTTTGAATCAGCCATTCACTGAAAGCTTCTCTGATAATTGGAGGACAAACCTTAATAAGGTGAAGAAACGTGTTAGGTGATCATCTTTGTGAAGAGTATCTATGGCTAGGCAGAAGCAATGGAAACTGCAAAGGCTCAAAAAAAAAAAAAAACAGAACAGATTTAGAAGGTACCAGGAATGGCAACGGGCCAGGTCGCAATGAGAGAGACCAGGAGCATTAGGAGATAGGTGGGAGGTCAAAGGACAGGTTATCCAGGGCTTTGTCAACAGTGTACAAAGTTCCCGTTTTCTTTGCAAGAGAAAGGAAAACCACAGGAGAACACTGAATGGGAGTGGGGGTGTCATGCTCTGATTAAATTTTTAACCTCATTCTGGCCTCTCTGTTGAGAACTGATTATGGAGACAAATAAGCACAAACAGGAAGTCTAATTAGAAGATCATACAAGCCTAAATTTGAGACGATAGTAGGTTAAACTAAAGTGGAAACCATGAAGGTTGTCATATTGGGGGTATATTTTTCATGGTATCGCTGACAGACTAGATTAGATGTGGGCTGTGAGGAAAAAGACTGAATGTGCTTAAATCACTGGAACAGTGCCTGGGACTGAGTTTGTTCTCAACGTGCAGGAAATCTGCCTCCTAAGGGAAATAGGTCTCAGACTAATCACACACACGGTCCATAAAAGGAGCCCAGCAGAAGTCTAACCTCATGGCCACCACCCAGCCATGAGCAAGTAGATGATATTCCACCTCAGTTGCTTTGATCAAATTGCCAAGTAGCTTCTATTTGGGTTCAAATAAACCAATGTGAAGAATTACTAAAAGAAATTTGGTTTTATCAAGTATAAGGGAACTCCTTGGTGAAACTGTTACTACTGTAAGTAGAACACAGTTCTATTTATTGTACAACTCAAAGATTACTTTACAAGAGAAATCTTCCATGGACCTCCTCCAACTAAGTTAGGTCACATTGTTACAGCCTCTCAGCCCTTCTGTATCTTTCCAGCACAACTCTTGTCAGTTTGAAATTTGGTATCTATATAGTCAATTAATATTTGCCCCCACACAAACTACCATCCCACCCTTTTTAACTTTGAAGCATTTGCCTAGGGAAAAATACAGTAAGCACTCAAAAATATTTGTTGGAAAATGAATTAGCCCTTCCTTGTTCATTGCAACAGTATTCACAACAGCCAAGAAAAAGAAACAAAAAACTAAATATCTAGAAATAGATGAACGAATGAATGAAGAAAATGAATATACATGCAATGGAATACTATCAAGCCTTTTTTTAAAAAAGGAACGTCTGTAGTAAGCAGCAACATGGATAAAACTTGAGAACATTATGTTGAGTGAAACAAGCTAGTCTCAAAAAGACAAATACTACTTGATTCTACTCATATGAGTCATCTGAAATAGTCAAATTCATAGAATCTAAGAGTGGAATAGTAGTTGCCAGGGGCTGGGAGAAAAAGGAAATGAAGAGTTAGTAATCAACAGGCATAAAGTTTCAGTTAAGAAAGATGAATAAACTCTGTACAACATTGTTCCTATGTTCAATAATAATGTGTTTTACACTGACAGTTTTACCAAAAGTATAGGTCTCATAGTAAGTGATTTTATAACAATAACATAAATAATTATTTAAAAAATAATAAAAATGTCTTTAAAATATATTTCATTCTTGACATATATTTTCAAGAGAGCAAATGACCTATGAAGAAAACTAGAATGAAATTTAATAATTATGAGCACTTAATTCAATTTTAAAAATTCTATTTATAATCACTAATTATCCTACTAGAATGTACAGAATTCATTTCAACAGAGCCAGAGCTGCCACAGAGAAATGCTTCTTACAAGCCATCTAGGACTTTAGGCTGTGATAAAAGTTTATGGCTTTGGTATCAGGGTATTTGAGATTGATTGGGTATTGATTCAGAATGACTGGTCTCTATAGGTATACAAATGAAGTGTTTCTCACCTAGATTATAGCCGTAGCCTCCCAACTGTTTACTTGCTTCCATCTTGCCCTGTTAAAATTTTCAACACAGCAGCCAGATTGACTCTTTCAGAATACATCACTCTTTTATTCCTCCATCCCCATCTCTCTCAGAATAAATGCCAATATCCTTATAATGGTCTCCAACATCTTTATCAGTCAGGGACCTGGAAGGAAAATAGGTAGCAAAATTAAACTGGTAATAGAAGGGAGTTTAATAAAGAGTCTGCTTACAAAGCTGAGGGTGAGGTTTAAAAAGCTCATTTATAGATAGTGCATTACCCTGAGGCTAGCAGCCCTGGAGAGCTATCACCATTTCTTGTCCTAACGGGGCAAGAGGAACCCAGGGGAGTAGCTTGGAGAGGGCTGCCTGGCAGGAACTGTGGCCTTTGGTAAAAGGGTAAAGTCACTGAGCAGCAACCCAGCAGGGAGGAAGCCAGGGGAATAAATGTCCTGACCCTGGCATTCCCCAGGCCTTGCATCTTCTGTCTGGAACTCACATTGGCTGAGCCCCACTGGAAGGTG
This sequence comes from Bos taurus, assembly GCF_002263795.3. Taxonomy (NCBI): domain Eukaryota; kingdom Metazoa; phylum Chordata; class Mammalia; order Artiodactyla; family Bovidae; genus Bos; species Bos taurus. The sequence goes on along the minus strand of NC_037332.1, from coordinate 19,902,335 downwards.
ACAGGCCAAGGAGTCTTGATATAGTCCATACACGTCTCCCTTCCAGGGCACAGGGCATGGTAGAGAAGAGAGAATACTGGATCTGGAGAAGCAAAGGGGGAAAAGTTCAGCTAATGTCCTGTGTGGGCTTCCCCTTGTCTCTCCTTTGTTCCTCCTGCTGCAGTCATTCTAGCCACCTTGATCCTGACACTCTAGGCACTGTGCAGCTTCAGGGTTTTTGTATTTGCTACTCCCTTGCTTGGAACACTTTTTCTCTATTATCTGCATAGCTCATCCCCTCACTTACTTCAAGCTGAAATGCTAGCTTCTTCATGCTACACACCTAAAAACCTGTTTAAGATTATAAATCACCTGCCCCAGTATCCTAATCTCCTTAACTCTCTTCTACCTTTTCTTTTTCCCATAATATTTATCACAGACTATATCATATATGATCTAGGTTTGCATACCTCATTATGTAACTTATTGCACCTATTGTTGTCAGCCTTTCTTGCTAGAATATATGCTCCAAGAGATGATCTTCATTGTGTATTTTTTTTTTTTTTTTTGGTTGGCACATTCTAATGCCCAGAAATAGTACAAAACAAAACACATAAACAAGTAGAGGGAAATAATCATCTTAAGGGCAGTATTCAAATACTCTCACAAATAGCATGTTGAGTTTGGTTTATAAAGACAGGTAGAAGTAAATAGCTATATTAAAATCAAACAATACTGCTCCCTTTCTACCCTCAAGAGATAGATTAAGGTTAACTCTGGACTTTGATTGAGATTAAGTCTGACCGACTGTTGAATGAATTTTTGTCCCTCTGTAGATAGCTGCACATAAAACCGTTCCTGAGTGGAAGCTCATTCTCTTACAATTCATTAAACTAATTCAAGAAAGGATGGTGAGCAAAAGACTATGTTCTCCTGAGTCTGACCTTTTTCAGTGAAGGTGGATGGAACCATATGAAACTCTTGTGATACCCTTTGAAAATACTAAGAATCATTCAAAAAGAATACAGTGAAGTCACTGTCCAGGAGGTGCTTAATTGCGCTGAAGGACAAATAAAATCACTCATACAGTATATAATTGTATATCTTGGTAATCTCTCAAAGAAACCTGTAGATTTGTGAAGTGACAAGAGTTCTAGAGAGCATAGAGATAAGTACAGTACTATCACTTTGAAGACAAGGAGACTGAGGTCCTAAAGTCCACTGTCTCGGTCATAATCAGAGAGCGCAGCAAGCAAGTCGTCGGAGTGAGATATAGAAACCAGGTCCCCACTCCCTGGACCAGAGCTCTTCCTACCGTATGATTCGAAAACTTTAAAAATCAAGAGACCAAAGGCCCTTGCAGTGATTCTATTTGAGCATGTCTTTCAATCTATACTAAACCAGCATGAAAAGATTTAGAACCAAAATAAAATGTTTATCCCCATAAGTGTATGAAGATAGGAACATTCCACCAAATATATATGATTAAACACGAATTATGTTTTAAATTCCTTTATAAGGACACTTATGTGTCTAATAAACATATGAGGGTAATAAAACTGAATATAGCAGACCTACAGTTAGGGAAAGTACTTTTTATTCAGGCTTTTGACAAATTTAAAATAAGATAGGAGTGGGTAATGATCTCATCTTCCCCATCAGATCTTCCCCCACAAAGCAGGGGACTCTGGAGCTATGCAGATGTACAAATCCTCTAGAGTTCTTAAAATGAAGGCATATTTTTATAGTGTCATCAGTAGCCGTAAAAGCTTTGCCAGTAATATTTATGTGCATCATGGTAGCATTTTCAAATGTTAGTTCAGACTCCAATAAGAAAGTATAAGTAGGTAGTGTTTAAAAGCAGAAAATTGGTCTTCTTGAGCTATCTAATTTATTTGCAAGCCACAGGAAAACATTTCTCTTTAAAGACAATATCACAACATTCCATTTAAAGTCACCTGAAATGAGAAAAGGAAAATCTAACTAGGGAGTCATCGACCCTGTAATAGGAAGGAACTTCCTTTAAACTCCCCATTAAAGGAATATTTTAAAGTAGGTTAGGTATATCCTTGAAACAAGAAAGCCTCTTCAGATGTCTGGGTTTTGTACCCTTCAGGCTATTGTGCTCTTTGGCTCGCTTTATCCAATTCGCAGAGGTCGTGGCTTCCGAGAGGAGATGTAGTTAGATAAAGGGTCGCTTCTGTAGGTCTTTGCCTTCCTACATTTCCACCTCAGGCAGTTCTTTTACTAGCTCACTCCTTGGATAAAAATCTACAGAATCAACCCAGAAAATGTAAGTTGGCTTGAAATTAGGTGTGTTTTTTTTCTTTTCTTCTGACCTCATAAACCAGACAGTGGTTTTATATGTATGCAAACATCAGGACCTATAACGTGGCTCATCAAGATCAGACAATGTAACCTGAGTTGCTAGGTAGGCAAGAAAGTCATAAGAAGAGGAACAGGTGTTTCCTACATGTGCGCAGAGGATCCGGGAAAGCTGGCATTTCACTTGATATGGTGCCAATAGAGAAACCGTTAAGACCAGATACTGACCTATAGAAACCCCTAGAAACTAGAATTTCTTTTCTGCTTTTAGAGAATTAGCCCAGTAGAGTCCTTCCCACACAGAGGGGGAAATATATAGATCTAAATATTTAACTGTGCCTTGACCAACTGTGAAATAAATGTGTTTATTTGAAGATTCATTTTCCTGTCACTTTGACTTGTGTTATGATGCTGAGGACTTTGAAGTATGAGCCATAGGAGTCCTTGAATTTGGAATGCTCTAAGCTTCTATGGAAAACTTGAACCATTCTTTGAAAAGGAGTTTTATTTTATATAATCAATATTTTGTAAATATTTATGGAAATAAGCATTATAGAATGTAAATAGCAGCACTAGAGCTAAAGTAACAAGAAATGTTGACAGTCGATGGGAAAAGTAAATGCAATTTACTAGCTAAGCTATGACAATTAAGATGCAATTTCCATGCAGAGATAATAATGTCAGTATTGTTCATTATTATATTTCTAATGCCTAGAACAATGTTTGGCCCATTTTAGAGGCTCAATAAATAATGTTTATAAAATAATTGAATAGTATAATAGATGAATAAACAGTCTTCCAAATCCAAATAAAGTATCCCCAGAAAACAGAAGACCAATTTGTCAGAAGGCAGTTCTAGAGAGATGAAACTCTCTTTTAAGAACAAATGTTTCCCTTCACTCTTAATATGCTTTCACCAAGAAACTACATAGACCATAATTAGTTCTCCTGAATTTGCCATGCTCACAGGGATAGTAATTTCTAACTGATTACAAGTTAATAAATTGTCTTTCTGACACAGATTAGTTCCATATCCTGTGAGTTGTAGGTTGTATGAACAGGTCTTCCTAGGGTTTCTTCAGAAGACTTACCATGTAAGGACATTTCACAGTTTCTGACCACAACCTGTAAGCCCTGAGGTAAACAGCCAGCCCACTGTACAATATCATGAAAAGATGTAACTTGGGCCTTGTGGACACTACTTTCAAAGGATATCTGTCATAATTTCAGTGTCCTGATACATTTAGGAAACTTTAGCCAACTCTTATTTTCCTAAATTTTCACCATACAAAGATTCAATGAATATATACTTGATCATCAGTAATACCTGTGAAAGCATGAATTTTGTGTGATCACTACCATCTTTCCTTGAACTTGACATTGTCCTAGAGAAGAAAATTGGAAGAATGTTTTTTTAATCATAAATCCCTGTTGAAATCCACCCTAATTGCATGCATGCAAGTATTTATTCTTTCATTCAACCAATGTATTTGAGGGCCTGTTGACAGCCTCTGACACTTAGCTTCAGTTGTAATATTAAGCATACTGAGGTAAGAATGTTGGTTAGTAATAGTTTGTTTGATAAATTCTAGCTCACTGTATTAGTTTTCTAGGGCTGCCACAACAAAGTATCACAGACATGGTGATTTAAACAACAGAAATTTTTTGTCTCACAGCCCTGGAGGCTGGAAGTCCAAGATCAAGGTGCCAGCAGGGTTGGTTTCCTCTGAGCCCCTCTTTCTGGCTTGCAGATGGCCACCCTTGCTGCCTCTTCACGTGGTCATCCCTCTATCCATGTGCATCTGTTGTGTCTCCTTTATGTCCAACTTTCTTCTTGTAAATTCACCAGTAAAATTGGATTAGCGCCTACTCAGCTTCATTTTAATGTAATCACTCCTTTTAAAGCCCTGTCTCCAAATACAGTCACATTGTGAGGTATTGGGGTTAGGACTGCAGGATATGAATTGTGGTGGGGACACAATTAAGCTCATAACACTAATATGATGTTGTGTTAACACAGAATGATATAAAGTTTTTATTAGAAATATCAGCTTGGAGAAACACTAATAGAGGTACAAAGCAGAGTCATATCTGTGTGAATTAGGTAGGAGAGAGAGTAGAAATCATTGAAGGCAGACGTGGTGGGTTGAAAGATTGGTGTTGGAAGAAAGTGATCAGTAAAGACAAAGTTGGCTCCACCTTGAATACCAGAGATTCCTAAAGAAACACTGGATCAGCAAATGTGGATATGTTTTCACCTTCGTCTTTTATAAAGTAGACCATTTCCCACACACAGATGGATTTACCACAAAATATATGAAGTTCATTGCCCCTCAAGGCTCTTTTCAAGGCCATGGATATAATTTTATACTCATAGCTTTGTATTTTCTTTAAGAGGATCTTGGATTCCAAATAATCTGGATGTGTTCCTTACTGCAAGTAATTAATACTTCCAGCCATTTTCAGAGGGAGAGGTCTGGGGCATTTGTTGAGTTAAACCCTTAGAAATGGATGTTTACTTGGCACAAATATCACTCATAAAGTATAACTGTTGAGGAATAGTCTTTTAATAGTCTTTCAAACTGCAATAACAGTTACTACAATCAACACTCTTGGGAATCTGTGTCTTCAACTTACTTTTAGATCATAGATACTGAGAAATCTCTGGTCATGTACTAGTCCATCTCTCTGTCTCTGTCTCTCTGTCTGACACACACACACACCATACACACATTTGTATTTGGGCCAGCAATCCAAATTGGGCAGCTAAACTTATAATCAATTTTAAAAGTAAACTGTGTATGTTTAATAACTATAGTGAAAAATATACTTTTGAAGTCTTTCCATTTTCCTTTCATGGGAAACCATCCTTCTCGTATATCTTCTCATACAGTTGCATTAACAGTTCCCTCTAAGTTCCCTGGCTGTGCACATATCAAAACCCAGCCAGTGTGACATTTCCTTACTTTGACATTAACCACAAAACAATTTATTTTCTGTGAAAGAAAAAAAATGTATAAACATCTTAAGTGACTCAAAATTCTACTGCTTTGGCCTTTCCAAATACCTGTGGCGGATTCATTTTGATATTTGGCAAAACTAATACAATTATGTAAAGTTTAAAAATAAAATAAAATTAAAAAAAAAAAAAAGCCATGATACGTGGTGAGACCCATTTTCGTACTGTTCCCTTTAGAAGATACTCTACATTTCCTTTTTGAGTTTTGCAAGTAGCTCTTCCTAGCAACAGCCTTGGAACTGAAGACAGAAAGGTAGCTTTTGGTTGGAAAGCAAAAGAAAAAGTGAGATGAGATCCGTGAAGCAAGACAGTTCAATTTGCCTAACAAAGCAGAATTCCCGAATTGCGTTACTCTTAAAGCACTGTAATCAGCTGTGCTTCCTAAAACGCCTGCGTTATATCCAGCCCCACTCACACTATGGTAATTATCAGCTGCCACCACACAGAAGTGCTGCGTTCCCTGCTACTTTTTTTTTTTCAAAATGTCAGCTTGTAATCTGAAGGAAAATTACAAACCCTACTTTTTTTAGGAATGTTTAAAATAAACCCACAAAAGCACCAAGTCTGTTACAATTACTGTCCTGCTTTAAGGGAGAAATATCCCAGGTGGTGTTTTATCTCTGCAGCATCTATTTCTAAAGTTTAGCCACAATGAAAGGAGCAATAATGCCTTATATAATAGACCAATGCCAGTTTTTGGGTGAAGCCAAAACTTCTTAAAGAAGCTTTGAGGCTTTATTCTAGGTAAAGATAAACAACCTTAAGGATCATCACACTCGTGTTTCTTTAATAAAATATCACAGCACAAAAATTTATAGTATCAATCATCATTTGTGTGATGCTGATAATAATGTGTAGAGGTTTGCTCTTTCTTATTTAATAGTAACACGAAACTTTTACCAAGTGGAATGTTTTATGCTAATAGCAGCATTTCCAATTAAATTGTCAATATAAATCCCTCTGACATGCCATTATTCCTTATTTTAACAACTACTTTTACACCATACACCTTAGAGCCCTTGTATCATTCGACTTGTAAAAGAAAAATGAAATATCAGTCAAAACATAATGGGCAGAACTCTACTGAGAAAACTCTTTAGCATAACAAAATCCACATAAGTTCAAGGCACCTGAGGTTTACAAGGAGAGTCTGCTCAGAATACCAAAAATCCTCTAAATGATGGGAGCAAGTCACTGAGAAATCCGTAAATTCACCTTTGTTCATATACATGTAGCTAGGCCAAGGACGAGGAGGCAGATGATCAGGTTGGGGTCCTGGCCCAGCCACGGACAGTCTAGGTGATGCCGAGCAAATCTAGGCTCAGTTTCCAAAACTGAGGTTCCCTGAGGCCTCTTCTGACTCCAACTTTATACAACAACAAGTTCCATAAAAGATGAAGAAAAACTAGGTCACTTGATGAATTCAACGCAATTCAGGACCCAATTTCCAATAATAGCTTCCTCCTCTCCCTTATAAAATATACCTCATCCCTGTGTTTGTCCTGTTTATACATCCAAAAAGGAGAAAGAGTTTGAAAGGAAGAGGTGAATTCATGTGTTCCAGCTGCACTTCTCTGGTAGCTATGTGACCTTGGACAATGTACTTAACTTCTAAAATTCCAGTTTCTTCATTTTTGAAAGCAGGATGACATTTCTATCTTGTGTGTGGGGGGAGTGGGTAGTTGCTGTGTCATATCTGATTCTTTGCTACCCCATGGACTGTAGCCCTCCAGGCTCCTCTGTCCAGGGGATTCTCCAGCCAAGAATACTGGAGTGGATTGCTGTTCCCTTCTCCAGGGGATTTTCCTGACCCAGGAATCCAACCTGAGTCTCCTGCATTGCAGGAGGAGTCTTTACCATCTGAGCTACCAGGAAAGCGGGTGATGATTATAGTTAGTATTCCTAATCCATCATTCATCATTCCTTCAATCTAGTAGCATTCAATAACTTGTAGTTATCATATGTGTGTGTGTGTGTGTGTGTGTGTATTACACACACGTACACATTCATTCACATGTAATACACACTGTATCAGCCTTGGAAAATATCTCCTTCAACTCTATCCAGAGATGGGACTCAGAAATTCTCATGTCATTAAGTCAAAATTAGAAGTAAATGTTGCTGTGATTCCATTCATAGTGGTATGATTAGAATGATGTTGTAGCATGCCAGTGTAACACTACAATTCTTCATTATTCTGTTCATTACCATTACCAAAAGCCCAGCATGAACACTGTCTGTCCAGCCAAGGTGTACTCTCTGTCAGGTAGAATAACTCTCGAGGTCTAGACTGCCATTCCATAGCCAGTTTCAATAATTTAGAAATGGAATTACATCATTTTTCTACAGCAAATCAGAATAGGACCTGGTTCACTGCAGATTAGAATGCATCTGCTTCCATTTCATCTCATTAGCTCACCCAGCTTGTTTGATCTAGCCAAATACAGACCAAAGCCTGCAAAACCTACATACTTCATTTATAGATCCTGGCCCAGGTCTCTGAAAATTCTAAGCAAGTTCACCTTTGCTATTCCCTCAGCCTAAATGATCTATTACCTTGCTCTTTAATTTTGCCACCCAACTTCTCTTCAGAGCAGTCTGCTCACAGCTTTCAGTCTGGTCTCCCCCATACAACTTTTCTAAAGTTGTCCTTGTGATGATCATCAGTGATCTCCTATGGCCAAACCCAAAATCCTTCTCAGCTGCCATTTACTTCAAGCTTTCCCAGGAAATTGTAACCATGGTCATCTAGAATCATTGTCCTCCACAGCCACATTAATCCTGCATATTCATGGTTCTTTTGTTTTTCTGACCTCCCTTCTTTTTATCAGAAAAATCTTCCTCTTACCATGCCCCCTACACACACACACCAAATTTAGAGGGTTCCTAAATTTTCCTTATTTTTCTATAATCCTTCAAAAGTGATTTTCTATATCCCAGCACTACCCACTCTCTGAATGCCTCCACCTGGAATCTCAACAGAAGTCCAATTGTAACTCATTATCCCCCTCATGAACCTGTTCCTAATACTGTGGCCCCCAAGTTCTTAAAATCACCCCCACCTTTGTGGTCATCCATGATCCAAACCTCTGCATCCACCTGCTCACTTTCCAATTAGTTATTCTACGTCCATTCTATGTACCTTTATAATATATGTTTTCCACCTCTTTCTTCCCACTAAAATAGATGCCCTATTTTATGGCGTGTGTAAAATAAATTTTAAAGAGGACAGAGTCCCCAATTCTAGGTGCTTTCCACTTGAAGCTCTCTGACAAATTAATCCTAGATTAAACACAGAAGACACATCTCTGATCATTTTCATCTGCTGAAACACCTTTTGTAATGCCATTTCTTTTAGATTAAACACTAATCACTAGAGTAGATGATATGTATTAAACATTTGTTTAGTAGGTCCTAGGTAATATGTCAAATGCTATCTACCTATTATCTCACTATTATCACAGGTGTGATTTTACAGTTATTTGTGTGATTATATTGATAAACTATCTCTCCAACCAGACCATAAGCTCCATGAGGAAAAGGACTTGAAAGACAGGCACTCAAGTGATGTCTCCTAATTGATGAATGAACGAGTGAGTGAGTGAATGAATGAATCCCTCTTTGACCATCAAAGCCAACAAAGTACTCTTTTTTTCTCTTTGAAATTACATACCAATTTCTTATGTCCTTTAGCATATTGTATATTGTAATTACTATTCCTGTATTAAATTTGATTAATGGCAACAAATAAATTCTATCTGGGTGACTTCAGTTCCTACTAAGGAGCTGTGCAGGAATGGTTCAGGATCAGCACAAGCAAACCTGGCAAAATTTGACAATAGAAATATTGATACTATGCAGTGGCATGGGAAAAGTAACAATACTTTGCCTCCATATATATATCTAATGTTTAATATTTTGTGGAAATCTTTCTGCTGATGCCCTCCCTCAAGAAATTTAAGCAGTTCTGAAGTAATAAGCTTAACCTTCAATCCAAGCATATGCCCAGGTTACAACAACCAGCCCATTCATTGTCTGGATTAATTTATCTGATCTTCCTGTCTCGGCAAGATTTCCCAGCCTCTGTCCCCTCCCTTGTGCATCTCTCAAATTCTCGTTCTTTTGCTTTGACCATAACTGATTAATAAGTGTTCTCCCTTGCCAGAACCTAGAAGAAAGCTTGTTCAACCAAGCACTTATTCAGTAGAGCAAGATAGGTCCCAATATGAATCAGACATGAATCTTGGCTTCAAAATGCTTACAGATTGAAGACAATAAAGCTAGTGCTTAGGTAACTGTAATTCCAAAAGAATGGTATAGGTGGCATAAGTTATGGACAGCTAACCTGTGATGGAAATTCAAGGCAGGAATGTATAAAGTTGCTGCTAAGTCACTTCAGTCGTGTCCAACCCTGTGTGACCCCATGGACAGCAGCCCACCAGGCTCCTCCGTCCATGAGATTTTTCCAGCCAAGAGTACTGGAGTGGGGTGCCATTGCCTTCTCCAATGCATGAAAGTGAAAAGTGAAAGTGAAGTCGCTCCGTGGTGTCTGACTCTTAGTGACCCCATGGAGAGCAGCCTACCAGGCTCCTCTGTCCTTGGGATTTTCCAGGCAAGAGTACTGGAATGGGGTGCCATTGCCTTCTCCTGTATAAATTTGAGAGACTCACAAAAGACTTTACAGGGAATTTGTATATGATTCAGTTTCTGAAAGATGAGTAGGATTTAGCTGTTCAGGGATGAGAAAAAGAATATATTACAAGAGGAAGAGATTAGCAAAGATGTGAAAGTCTGAAAAATCTGGGATATATAAGATTATATATCATATAAAAGATATATAATAAATAAGATTATATATTATATAAAATCTGGGATATATAATATTAGGTAGCAGAATTTAATCATAATTATATTATTCATGTTACATTTATTTTGAAATATTCAACTATAATGATGGTTCTAGTCTCACTTTTAAAAGGAAGAAAATAATTCTTTATGTAGAGTCCATTGATTTGCTGACTTACTACATTGGTGAACTCATATTTTTACTTCGATAACACCACTTTGTAAATGTTAGTCACCGATCACTGTTTTGTGTTCAGCAAGTCTACCCTCCTTGTTGCACACTAAGGCCTAGGGATGTGGAAATGTCAAATTGTGTTGAGCAACAAGAGGATGGATTTTGCATAAATATTTAAATCTCAAACAAAAATTCATAACTCTGGGCACTGTAGACAACTGAGGTAATTGGAATCTCTCTAGGTCAATTTTTAGTCCGAATCTGGTTTTTAAAATAGTCTGAGAAAACTTGACTTTGGGGCTAAACATCTCTGAGTTGATATTTTGCTTTGTTTTCCCTGTTGGGTGAGTTGTTATTTTAGTTGATTTGGTTTAAGTTTTTCCCCCTTGGATATACGCTATAAATCAGGCTTATGGCATTTTGCATTCCAAAGATGCCTTGTCTTGGCTGTACAACTGTTATCTCATCTAAACCCCACAGCTGTGTCACTTCCTAACGACCACCATCTCTGCAAGACAGCTGTTGCTCTTAATTGGCAGGAATGAAACGGATGAGTAATAAGAAACTAGCCTGAGTGACACACCACACAAAGAATCCATTTACATTTTTTTCCCCAACTATTTGAAGCTAGGAAAGGTAGGGCAGGAGCCTCCATCAGAAATACATGGAGTCCCTTGGTCTTGCGTCCAGAATTTTACAACTGAAATTGCATAGAGCCAAGCTGCTTCTTGGCCAGTCCAAATGAGAGTCCCACCCACGAAAACATTGAAAAGTAATTTGAAATCTCTAGCAAATTTTCCTGATGAGTTGCCAAAGAAGAATTCTGGTCATAAATCACAGTGAAGCTTCTTAAAACCCACTTTTTCCATCCAATCTCCCACAGCACACATATTAACCTCAGCTACCGCAGTATCTAAGAACTTGCTCCTCAGACTGTGCATGGGCGCAACCAGCAGCGTCGGCAACACCTGCGAGCTGGTTTAAAACCTCACACTCTTGTTTAAAAACCCACTTCAGACCTATTGAATCAGAATCTGTATATTAGCAAGACCCTACGTGGTCTATATGCACATAATATTTCAAAAAACACTGTTTTTGTCAGTTGGTTCTCACACTTTAGTGTGTACATAAGAATCACCTGAAGATGCTATTACAGGGCAGATTCTTGGGCATTACTCCAAGAGTCCGAATCAGTAAGTCAAATATTTGGATATCATTGTCGTTTGATAACCAGAACCTCAGATGATCTGAGAACCACAGTTTGATCTTAGTCCATGAAAACTAAAGATCTCATTATCTCACCCTGCACTGTTTTTTTCTCCGTCTCCTTCCTTCTGGATTATCTTTTTCTCTGCACTTTTTAACGTAGGGCAATCTAGCATGTCAGAACTCATGTATGTTTATTTGTTACTCTCTTATAATCGTCCCCTGATAGCAATCTCCCTATAACTATTTTTCTTGTTGCCAGCCTTGTGGTCTGCTGAGTGTATCATCCACTCACTCAGATTTCCTCAATCTTTATATAGTGAAAAGTACTACAAAGCTGAAGTCAGAATAAGATGCTCAGCCTTGGAACTCTCTTAGGTGACTCTGTTGCTGAACACTTATCAAAGGTATGCAAAGCAAAGGAAAAGTAGTGACTCATCTTTCAAAGAATAATAGAACACTTTATTCATTCTGTCCTCCCTTTCCCTATGGCTACTGAATCAGCATAAAAGGTAACGTTTCAATTCAAAGTTAAGCAAGTAGAAGAGATATCAGCAAAACAAAATAGGAATACAGGCAGTGGTGATGAAGACACAGTCCTGATAATGAGATAAATAGATAGAAGGAAGGAAGGACTGAGGTTTCAGAGATAGAGCACTGGACTTGGAATCATGGGATGTAAAACTAAAGTCTTCGTCAAGATTTCCCAAGCACTGTGGCTTTGAACATAAATAACCTCCAGAGAGTTAAGATTCTTCCCTATAAAATGCGAATAACACCTTCACTACCTGCCTCACAAGGCCTTTGCAAGGTCCAGTGATTCTTGATCAAATCAAGTCTTAAATAAGGTATCAATTGCATAAACTCTTGCTGGATGAATCAAGTTGATGCTGTAGACATAAAGGAATGAATAGGACATAGTCTTACTTTCAAGGAGACCACTGTCTAATGATTAATACAGATAACAATTAAATGAATGAACATTGTGCTCAAATAGGAAGGAACTCTGAGGATGAACACATTTTAAAAAGGATGGGAGTGGGAGGAGGGTGGGAGGTAGAAATCCCCATCATGAATTTGTAAGTTCTTTCCGGTATTAAGTTGCAGTTCTCTATACCAGCTAATTCTGCTGGAATAATGACAAATATTGGTGATAATAATAACATTTTGAATTAATCTAACAAAATTTTTGTTTTATTAGTTTGTGATGAAGAAAAATGTGCTAGTAAGTGGGAAGTGTTACAGTTTGATGTGGGAAGAATAAGACAAATTCTGAGTGGTTGAGAGGTATTTTCTCATTTCCCTACACTCAGAGATATCAACATCAGTGAATGTTTAGCACTCACTCAGGCTTCATTCCAAAGTAAGAAAATACTAAGTCTTCCATTAGAATATAAACTCTCATTATAAGCAAAGGGATTGTCTATTTTGTTCATTGCTGTGTCCCCAGTGGCTAGAATGTTACCTGATATGTCAGTGGAGCTCAATAAGTATTCGCTTCATGAATGAATGAAAAAATAAGTTCTGTATGAAGCTAATGACTAGCCAGTTACACATGCATACATGTTCTACTCTGCATGTGAACAGTTTATTTGAGGACAATAAATGATATTCTAGGTTTCAAACATGTGACAAATTATGAACATTTCCAAATTAGGATTTGTAATTTAAAAAATGAATCCATATCTAGCTATAATTCAAGGTAAAGGATGTAGAATTTTAAGGCTCTCTTGCTAAAGGTGTTTACCAAATGATGAATATTTTAATTGCCTTCATATCTTTTCCCATTTTTCTCCAGAGTGCTGGTAATATATAAAGTTAAATAACATTTCAAAGATAAATGTCTGTGACTTTTCATCTTAACACATTTCTCTAAGTAATAGTTTTTCTTGACTTTTCATATATTGCATTATGTAACTTCCAGAGTCGCTGTCATCTACAGAATAAAGGTGTTGGGCAAAATGATGATGGGCAACTCCAATATTATATGCATCCTGTATTTCCTGTACTTTTAAAAATTCATATTTTTAAAGGGTTCTGGAGAACAAAGAGCTTAAGTAGGCACTTGAGTAATTGTATAGTTGTTTCCTATCTTTCATCTTAATTTTATGTAGCTTTCATTTAAAAAAAGAAAAAAGAGTAAACTACAAAACAGGTTTTTTTTTTTTTTAAGAAAATTGTATTGTAACTACTTTGGATGGAGAGGAGATAGTTGTACATAATGGCAAAAATGAAATATGGGTGAATATGCCATACCTATCATTAGTTTTACAGATGCTCTCCTTTACCTCTTATTATAGAGAAACTTCCCTTTGGACCCCAGTTTAAAGGATACTTTATTTCATATAACTTCTTGCAATTTGGCTACTCCCAAAAGTCCAAAGCTAATGGTACACATGTAAGAGAATAGTTATAAAATCAAGGAAGTTATTAGCTCCTCTTTGCAAAAACAAGCTTAACCCAGAAATCTTATCGTAGATTTTCAGAGAAAAGTCAAATAACCACAATTACACTCACCCACACTCACCCTCCACAAAAAAAAAAAAAAAAAAAAAACAACTCTGCTCAAATAGCAGAGTCATGAGCAAATAATTGAAATAACCAATAACTAAAACAAAGAATAAAAGCTTAAAACAGTAGATAACAAAATCTGTGACAATTCCAGTTCTTTGCTCAGTGAAGTATAGTGAACAGCTATATCCTGACCCTTGGGCTGATGGCAGAGCACAGAAGACTGAATAGGGTGCCTGCCTTCAGAGTGCCCACAAACAATGGGAGTGGCACTCACATAAACAAACTCTGGCAGGGAGTGTGAGAACCACATTCCTGGTGCTAAGGGAGGGTGTGTACCTTCCAAGCAGCTACCTCCCACCCCCCACCTCCCAGGGAAGAGCCAGAGAGGAGGTGACATTTCAGCTCTGCTCTGAAAACTGAGTAGGAGTTTCCCAAGCCAGGATGTGTGGCTGAGAGGGAGGTACATTCCAGGGAATCAGTTTCATTTGTGCAAGAAATTTAAGCTTCTTAAAGGCTGAACTACTTGTATTGGGTCTGTGAGTACCACCTGCTAAGAGAGTCATGATTTCCCAGAGTCAGACAAATAAGAGGAAGTATATTCTTCTTTGCGGTAGAAACCTATTTGTTGGTTGCCTGAACGCTCACTCTGCTTCCAACCTTATGACCTATAAGTAGCCAAGAGAAAGAAACCCATGTGACAGCCAGACTGTTAAAAAAACAAAAATGTGCATGCTGTCTTTCTCTCATCTTGTTCTAAACAATTGTTAAATAAAGGAGGTTGTTTGATTTATCTTTGTTCAAAAACAACTCCCAGTATTTTTAATTGAAGGTATAGAAGCAGTTTGCTCTTTATGATGAAAGGGAAAAGAAATCTTTCTACTGACATTTGTGATTTTAAAGGTCAAACATACAAAACATCTTTTATTAAAGTGGGCAAGATAGATTTATAGTTCATATTCAGTACTAGGTAACCTGGCAGATGAAGAAAACTAGAACTGGGTAAAACTAGTTGGCCCCATAAGTTGCCAAAACGTTTGTGGACATTGGTACT
Source organism: Bos taurus (assembly GCF_002263795.3). Classification (NCBI taxonomy): domain Eukaryota; kingdom Metazoa; phylum Chordata; class Mammalia; order Artiodactyla; family Bovidae; genus Bos; species Bos taurus. Next base: position 19,887,221 of record NC_037332.1, on the reverse strand, counting down.
TTGTATTAATTCTTTATGTATTGGCAACTGCAAAGTTCAAGTTTTTGAAGGCAGCTGCAATCTAGATGCTTCTGGAAAACTTAGGTACCAAAACCCATCGTTTCAGAAATGAGTATTTTTCCTCCTCTTTTCACACCATATCATGCACATTTTCTTATTTCTCAGAGTTGAGACATGAGAATCATGTGGGTTCAGAGCATTCTCAACCTCGCTGGGTGCTTCTTGAAAGCAACCCAGGGTCCTGAAGAAGCCCCCAGTATACGGTTTGGCACGGAGTGCTTTATCAGCTTTATCTCACATCCTTTCAAAACCACTCTGCACTAGAGAGTAACGTCCCCATTTTACAGATAAAGGAACTAAAGCTCAGAAAGATGAGTAAGCATGTTTCCCAGGAATATGCAGTTGATAATCACACCTGTCTGATTCCAAATTTTATGCTCTTACATTCTGTGCTACAATTTGTCTCTTAGGACATGTGAGGTTCATTTTACTTCTAGAATACTTGTTAAATCTCTGCACTCAAAAAAAAAAAAAAAAGAGAGAGAGAGAGAAACATTTTTAACAAAGACAGAGACATTGGGCATAAAAGAATACGCAGCATTTGACCCATGCTTTAAGATGACTAGAGTATGTGACGAAAATTATCAAAAGCATATACTATAGAGAAGGCAGGGAATCAGGTAGAAATAGCATGACTTTTAAATTCTATTTAAATCCCAGTTTTGGCTCTTGCTAGTTTGTGACCTTGAGCCATTTATTTAGGCTCTCTGAGCCACGGTTTCCTGGATTATGAAATAAAAACATTAGCACTTGCTACATCTCTTAGGTTATTAGGAGCACTAAATTACGTAATTTATGTAAAAACGCCTAGCACAATACTGCCTCGTTTTGGGTACTCAGAAATGTCAGCTTTTTTCCTTCACTACAGAAACCAGAAAAAGAAGACAGTTGTCCAATATTGTCACTTGCAAGTAAAAATCTCCAGTTTGAAAGGTGAGCAAGAAATGAAAGATCAGGAAATCTTTTCTATCACCATAACAATATTTTTCCAGTAATGGTTGAAGGCAGACACTTGCTTTCAAATATGCTGAGACCACACTGAAACATCATACTGAAAGCAGTTTAAGAGAGCATGTTAGTGGATAAGGAAGTCAGATGGGTGGGGTTGGCTCAGGCGAGAAGACTGAGGGGAACAGGCAGGGCTCGTCAGTGCTCTGGACAGTGAAAAGGAAAATGTGCCACAAGTTAAAGCAATGCATTCCTCTCCTCAGCCAGAGTGGGACCAGCTGCCTCATGGGCACCACCCAGCAGGCCCGAGCAGCTGCCCCATTACTCAGACTACAGCACTAATGGATATTCATTGTATGCCTGCGATGGGTCAGACACTCTGCTGGACAATGGAGAATCGTGGCGAATAAAACCTAGTCAAATATATCTAGGATGATACGGGTTTCAGTTCACTGAGTGGGTGGAGGTGAGTCATAAGAAACTGGTAAACCTGTGGCATTGATCCCTGAAGTATGGCATTCAGGCAATTTCTTGCATGGCAGCTAGGAAGGAGAATATACCCTCTCTAAGAAATGACAGGTTTTGAACATCTATTATATGCAGGGCATTATCTTCAGGGCTCCATGTACATTTCCTCATTTAATACCCACAGCAAATCTATGAAGTAGGTACTCTATTTTATAGATTTGTAAACCAAGTCTTGAGTTTTCCCAAGCGGCTCAGTGGTAAAGAATCTGTCTGTCAATGCAGGAAACACAAGTTCGATCCCTGGGTCAGGAAGATCCCCTGGAGAAGGAAATAGCAACCCGCTGCAGTATTCTTGCCTGTGAAATTCCATGGACAGAGGAATCTGGAAGGTCTGCAGTCCTTGGGTCGCAAAAGAGTTGGACACAACTTAGCAAATAAACAACGATAACGATAAATGAAGGCTTAGAGACATGGAGAGACTTGCCAAAGCCACAGGGTCCTAAGTCCTGGAACTCAGGTCTGATCTCAGAATCCCTAATTTCAGAGACTGAACTCATGGTGAAAAAACTGGTTGTAACACTCCAAAGAGATTTTTTTCTGTTTTAATTACATCTGTTTCCTATAAAAGGATTAATTATCTTTTTATTCAGAATCAAGAATTAGCTACTAGCTCTTGCTTAAAGCCTTGGTCAGTGACAGAATGGTATAACAGAATCTGTATTCTCTTTCACACGTTAATTTATAAAGGTCTTCTGGCAAGGCCAGCACGCTTTTTAACGTACATGCTGCTCCTTTGCTGCTCTGTATAAAGGTATTTGTAAATTATTCTGGTTATCTTTAGAAAACTTAAAAATGCTCTCTGGCATTTATGTAATCAGCAAGAGATAATCAGATGATTTTTTTTTAACAATGAGCTGCTTCCTGTTCATTATCCTTATTATGTTTATTTATGGCATAAAACCCATTTTCTCTGTTGAAGGTCACCTTTGGGTTGGTGTGGAGGGTTTCTTTCTTCCTATTTAAACCACTTTACCAGTTTTGGGCATTTGTATGACTGTTGACTAATTATGGCCCTATCTCAGTCACTCATCGAAGAAATAATACCCTACGTTTCCTTTTACCAACCATTGAGTTATTCACGGCTTAAGAAAATGGTACAAAAATTCTAAACTTCTTACATATTCAGGATCTTGTAAATAGATAATCCATACCTATGTTATGTACACGCACTCGTCTCAGAGGAAGGCAAAATGTTTAAAGTGAGAAGCTACCTGACATCAGAGGCCCAGAAGAGTTAAAAGACTCAGGTCACATATCCAACTTGTGGTTGTACTTGATTGGGAACAAGAATCCTCCAAAATACCAGTCCAATGACCTCATACCACCTTCCTGTTTATACACTAACTGTTGGCTTTTACATAGGAGAAATAAACATTTCCTTTGTTAGCCTGTAGTGAAAGACTGTACATTTCATTCTACTTGCATCTAATATAAGAAAATGAGGGAACTGTGAGACACCTTTCCATCTCAGTGTGAAAGAGCTTATTGCCCATTTCAGAGGATTTTGCTGGGGTTTGGTGCCCTACATCCACTTTCTTTCCCTTGACAGTGGTATTCTGAGTTTTGTTCAAGGGTATTACCCTCTCTCTTTCAATCAATGTGCTTCAAGAAGAAACTAATCCCTCACTTGTTTCAGGAATAGGCCTAGAATGGCTTCAGCCAATGAAGAGATCCTATTTACATGTGCTTATTGAGAAACCTATATGCAGGTCAGGAAGCAACAGTTAGAACTGGACATGGAACAACAGACTGGTTCCAAATAGGAAAAGGAGTACGTCAAGGCTGTATATTGTCACCCTACTTATTTAACTTCTATGCAGAGTATATCATGAGAAATGCTGGGCTGCAAGAAGCACAAGCTGCAATCAAGATTGCGGGAGAAATATCAATAACCTTAGATATGCAGATGACACCACCCTTATGGCAGAAAGTGAAGAGGAACTAAAAAGCCTCTTGATGAAAGTGAAAGAGGAGAGTGAAAATGTTGGCTTAAAGCTCAACATTCAGAAAACTAGGATCATGGCATCTGGTCCCATCACTTCATGGCAAATAGATGGCGAAACAGTGGAAACAGTGTCAGACTTTATTTCTGGGGGCTCCAAAACCACTGCAGATAGTGATTGCAGCCATGAAATTAAAAGACGCTTACTCCTTGGAAGAAAAGCTATGACCAATCTAGTAGCATATTCAAAAGCAGAGACATTACTTTGCCAACAAAGGTCCATCTAGTCAAGGCTATGGTTTTTCCAGTGGTCATGTATGGATGTGAGAGTTGGACTGTGAAGAAAGCTGAGCGCCGAATAATTGATGCTTTTGAACTGTGGTGTTGGAGAAGACTCTTGAGAGTCCCTTGGACTGCAAGGAGATCCAACCAGTCCATTCTGAAGGAGATCGGCCCTGGGATTTCTTTTGAAGGAATGATGCTAAGGCTGAACCTCCAGTACTTTGGCCACCTCATGCGAAGGGTTGATTCATTGGAAAAGACTCTGATCTGGGAGGGATTGGGGGCAGGAGGAGAAGGGGACGACAGAGGATGAGATGGCTGGATGGCATCACCAACTCGATGGTTGTGAGTTTGGGTGAACTCCGGGAGTTGGTGATGGACAGGGAGGCCTGGCGTGCTGCAGTTCATGGGGTCACAAAGAGTCAGACACAACTGAGCGACTGAACTGAACTGAACTAATTGATTGATTAGACATGGGACTATGACTCAATGCAGATCAGTAACATGTAAGAAAATACTCTGTGGAGGCCTCTAAAAAAAAATCTCGTGCTCATCCACTGACACACTTTTCTTGATGCAGATCAGTAATGACACTATGGCCTCTAGAAGCACTGATAGCCATCTGGCATTGAGAGAAGCCAGCTATGGTTGAGCTGCTGGATCCAGCCTTATCTGTTCAATATTTGTGCCTTTACAATCCCAGGAGCCAATAATTCTTTGCTATGTTAATTATTGAGTCATATTCTCTGTTATTTACAATGAAAAGATTCCCAGCAAATACATCTGTAACCTTGACCACAATTAAGCAATAACCATGCCACCATGCTGCATTATGAAATTTCACTTTATGTTTTCCTCATCTGTTGAATTCTCCTTGCCTTTTATAAAGGATTCTTTGCCCAGCTCATCTGGTAGATGCCAAATACTGCCAATGTGAGATAATTGTGTACCTATTGGAAGACCATACTCAGTATCAGGCCAGAAAATTGTACTCTGGAAGGAGAAAATGCAATAACTCTAGACAATTTGTTTTTACCACTGATGTTTAGACTATATGAAACTAAAACAAGAAAGACCATAAAATATTTGGCTCATATCACCTGTTGGGCATTTCCTTTTGGATTTGTGCTTTGTGGTAGGTTTAAATTCATTAATAGTTAATTATAACTTTTTTGGGTTTTTTAACAAGAGAATTCAGGGTTAAGCAACAACTAAATTAAATCATACTATTTAAGAATAAAAATCATTTATGATTCATATAAGCCATATATTTGATATGAATCACATATAATCCCATAATCATAAACTGTTGCTTGTTCTTCCCTAGGTTCCAAAAACAAAATGAACTATGCCAAGAAGCTTATTAGGGAACTTCTTAGAATTTTTTGATATTCTGAAAATTCCATCTTGCTTTTTATTGTTCTCACACAGCTATAGGCTAATTAGATTCATATTTCAATCATCTCTATGAGCAATAACCTGCCAGCATTCAGTGGAGACCCTATCAGCTCCTAGGCAGAAACGGGGAAGAGGTATGCCTGTACTGGCACCTAAGGCTCTCCGGATTTTCCTTTCCCTCTCCTCTTGCACGGCCTTTTTTCTCTATTCTCAGAAACACTGTGCACAGCTCTGCCAAGGACATCATCCTGACCTGGAACTATGGATCCCATCTTGTTTTTATGTTTGCTTAACCCAGAGATGGCTGTGAGAACCAGCCCTAGTGTCTCCTCCACACTTGCCTCCCAGATCACTGTGAGGAAACACTGCAACTTTATTATTATGTTCAACTCTGGACGCTCACGGCCTTGGTCTTTAGCAGCGATTTCTATGTTATCAACTACTTTCCATCCCTTTCCCTCCTTAGAAAGCACCCTTTGTGCCCCCTGTTGAATAAACTCCCATCTTTTTTATTTTTTTATCACCTTCGTCAGAGTCATTTATCACCTCCAGCGTTAGTTAGATACATCCACCTACATTACTCTAAGTCCTTTACCCTAACTGTTTTAAGGAATATCAAATTTAAGTTAAAGTTTAGTGTCCTTTTACACTGACATTTTTGTGAGTTCCAGGGCCTAGGAATATTGGGATAGCCAAAAAGGATATTGTAGATTGAGTTTGATGTTCTGAAAATAAATACCTACAAGTTGCCATCCTCATATCATTCAGCTGTGTGTTTTGATAGGAAATGGCCTTCATGATCACTATCAGTTGACCTTTGGGGATTTCGTTTTACTCTTAAAAAAACACAGAAATAATCAACAATTATGTTTGCTCTTGCAACACACTCTCAAGCAACACTCTCAAGTTCCTAGCTACTTGTAATTTAACAAATATTTACAGAAACGTCCTACTGAAATGCAGAGACACACTACCTGGGGGTGGTGGGGGCAATGCAGGGGAACCAGCCCTCAAGCCATAAATTCAATGAAGGGTAAATGACACGCAAGCAAGAATTATTTATTTAACAAAAAAGAACATTTGAGCATCAGCAGATGGCCTATGTATTTTTCATATAAACATATACAGCTGACCTCCATATCCATGGTTTCTGCATTCATGGATTCAACCAACAACAGATCAAAAATATTCAGAAAAAAAGTCCAGAAGTTCCCCAAAAGCAAAACTTTAACATAGCATTTACATTGTGTTGACAAATGTTTATATTATATCATGTATTAGAAGTAATCTAGAGATGATTTAAAATATACAAGAGAATGTATGTAGCTTGTCTGCAAATACTATGCCTTTTCATATAAAAGATTTGAGACCCACAAATTTAGGGGCTCCTGGAACCAGTCCTTTGTAGATAATAAAGGGCTACTGTATTTCTGTTCTCAGATGCTGTATTATCACAGTATGGAAATATAGTTGTGTCTTTCCCTGATAGCTCAGTTGGTAAAGAATCTGCCTGCAATGCAGGAGACCCCGGTCCGATTCCTGGGTCAGGAAGATCTGCTGGAGAAGGATAGGCTACCCACTCCAGTGTTCTTGGGCTTCCCTTGTGGTTCAGCTGGTAAAGAATCCACCTGCAATGCAGGAGACATGGGTTTGATCCCTGGGTTGGGAAGATCCCCTGGAGAAGGGAAAGGCTACCTACTCCAGTATTCTGGCCTGGAGAATTCCATGGGCTTGTATAGTCCATGGGGTCGCAAAGAGTCAGACATGACTGAGCGATTTGCACTTTGTTTGTTTGTCTTGTGGCTAAGAGCCTTCTGGGAAGGGGATTCCCTTTCAATGAGCATACTGCATAGGAAATCAAATTAAAACCACCCCATTCACATTTCATGCCTAAAGAAGTCTTTACTAATGACCAATCTCCCTGAATAATTCAAGCCCCCCCCCGCCCCCCCATCATGTTTCCAAAGTACTCTGCTTTTATCATCAAGCCACTCACTAGATCACTTGTTCAGGGTTTATCCCCCCAACATGAGAGTGAGCCCCATGGGTGCAGCCACTGCATTTTTCATGTCCAGTGCTGCATTCCAAATGCGTGCCATGGTGCCCGGCACATAGAAGACGCTTAATCAACATTGGAAAAAGCAGAGGTAGGAGGGAGGGCAGAAAAGGAGAGGGGAAAGTTTGGTTCTTTTCCTTATATATTACTTTCTGGTGTGTGTGTGTTGGTCACTAAGTCGTGTCCAATTTTTGCAACCCATGGACTGTAGCCCACCGGGCTCCTCTGTCCATGGAATTCTCCAGACAAGAATACTGGAGTGGGTTGGCTTTCCCTTCTCCAGGAGATCTTCCCAACCCAGGGATTGAACCCAGGTCTCCCACATTGTGGGCAGAAAGCTACCTGGGAAGCTTTCTGGGTACTTTGGGAAGCACTTTCTGGTACTGTATACCAAATCACCCCAAAATTAGCAGCTTAAAACAACACACATTTATTACCTCACAGTTTCTCTAAGATATAAATCTGGATATGGCTAGGTCCTCCAGCTCAGGGTCTCTCACAAGACTGCAGTCAAGTATCAGTTATCTCAAGGTTCAACTAGAGCTGGATCTACCCCCAGCTTACTCAGTGGTTGTCAGAAAGATTGGATCCTTGTAGGTCGTTTGACTAAAGGCCTCTATGACTTGTTGACCGTTGACCAGAGGCTGCCCACCTTCCCCTCCTTGCCACATGGGTCTCTCCATGGAGCAGCTCAAACCATGGCAACTGGCTTCATTGGAGTGAATGGGATAGCCTGAGAGCAGTAGTTAGAAGTCAGTCTTTATAGCAGAGATGGCAATGGCACCCCACTCCAATACTCTTGCCTGGAAAGTCCCATGGACAGAGGAGCCTGGTAGGCTGCCGTCCATGGGGCCGCTAAGAGTCGGAAACAACTGAGCAACTTCACTTTCACTTTTCCTTTCATGCATTGCAGAAGGAAATGGCAACCCACTCCAGTGTTCTTGCCTGGAGAATCCCAGGGACGGGGGCGCCTGGTGGGCTGCTGTCTATGGGGTCACACAGAGTCGGACACGACTGAAATGGCTTAGCAGCAGCAGCAGACTTTATAGCCTAGTCTCAGAAGTGATATTCCATTACTGTTGCCACATTCTGTTTGTTAGCAGTCAGTCATTAAGCCCACCAACATTGAAGAACAGGGGGTTACGCAAGGGCATGCATACCAGGACTTGGGAAAAACTGAGGACCATCTTAGAAGGCTACTTAGCACACTTAGCACAAGCAGGGAATCTAAGTAAGAGGAGTTGACCAAAAATTTTTTAAAAAATCTCCTGTTCAATAGAATTGGTCAGACTCTGGTAACTGAAGGAAATCTGGACAGAAGACACACATTCCAGTAGGAAGCAAGTGTGTTTCTTACATTCTCCATATTTCTCCTGATCCACAGGACATGCTGTGTGGTCTGCAAGAGGAAAACATGTAAATGTAGGCAGAAGTCCTGAATAAGCCAAGGAAACTATTTGTGGGTGGCTTAAAATGGGTGAGTCTCTTTCCACGAAGGGATGGGTGTGCCACCGTCTTGACCAGCAAGTACATGCCAATGGAGCCATCCATAGCCCTGCACTCTAAACAGGCAACCAGGATAATATATACACCCTAGCCTTACAATCTGTTTAGATCATTTGTCCTTTCATTCTCTCTGGAACCTGTCAGGTATTCAGATGAGGCCAAAACAAGCAGTCACGTGCAAGTCCTTAAAAACTCTGTGATGGCATACCTCTTTAATTATTAAGCTTCTTCAGAGGCTTTAAGCCAGAGAGAAAAGAATCAGAGCCAGTTACTGTGTGTCCCTGTGGCTCTGAAAATCCTTTGGCTGCTGTAGAGGTGCTTGGAGTTATCCTGAAAGCTTTATCATAATCCAATCATCCTCCCAAATTTGGAGTTGCTTTTATTCAGGCACATTCAGAGGTCAGCCTGTAATCAAATGTCACTGCAAAGAGAAAAGACCTGATCTTTTTAAGCCCCAAACTAAAACCCCAACCTAATAATTCAGGCAGAGCATAAGGACCGTGAGAGGCCATAAAGCAAAATCCAACATCCCAGATAATCTGTCAGGATCTCCACTAACACATTTGCTGTTTACAAAGACTACATTGCATTTAAATAGTTGATGTGGCACTGTCCATGAGACTGCATCATGACATGTACAGAGGAAAGAGCATTGTTATTTTACTAACAAGCTTGCTTTCTAAAGGGTCCTTCTTACCCATAATTATTGCTGCTCTGCAACAGCATGACTTATAAGCTGACCATCCTTTTATAGGCTCTGCCCTCAGAGGAGTAATTTCACTGATAAATCATAACGTGCCACCCAAGCCATTAACTTAATAACTCAGGGTGACGCTCCTACTGGGTGGAAGCATCTGGAAACAGCTGGACAACAACAGCACACACCAGCCACTCAGATGAGAAAGTCCCACTTTCAAGTCCCAATTTGAGCAGGGTAGACTCCATTTAGTTGAAAACAGTCTTTCAGATACCAGCTTATTCTATACTCAGATCTGGATTCTGACAATCTATTTACAGATGAAACATGCATTTATCATCTCATCCTGTTTTTTTTTTTTCCTTCCCTTACATAGAAGACCTAAGGCATATTTTTAAAAAGTAAGCAAAAAGTCAAGGACTATCTGCTTTACATTCAGTACTGCTACTGCTAAGTCGCTTTAGTCGTGTCCGACTCTGTGCAACCCCATAGACGGCAGCCCACCAGGCTCCCTCAACCCTGGGATTCCCCAGGCAAGAACACTGGAGTGGGTTGCCATTGCCTTCTCCAATGCATGAGAGTGAAAAGTGAAAGTGAAGTTGCTCAGTCGTGTCTGACTCTTAGCGATCCCATGGACTGAGCCTACCAGGCTCCTCCATCCATGGGATTTTCCAGGCAAGAGTACTGGAGGGGGGTGCCATTGCCTTCTCCATACATTCGGTAAGACACACTCAAATTTTGAGCCCCCAAGGAATACTTTAGAAGGGGTCCTGCCAACCACCCTCCAATTCCATATTTTCTCCTATTTCGTAAACTCCTTATCCACCCTGGGAAGGTCACCTTCTTCTGGGATTAAAAGAATCATAAGCACACGTGTATGCATGCAAACCAAGTTGTGAAAGCCTAGGCAGTATTGCCGTGGCTGAAGAACCTGCAGCTATTTAAAGACTATTACAAAGTAAAAACCTTAGTATAGAAAGTTAAGATATGACTTACTCATGATTTCTAAGCCTCAGTTTATTCATCTATAAATGCGTATGGTAACACTAATCTCGAGCTGGGAGAAGTCAAGGAGAAGTGTGTATAGCACACAACACTCAGTTCATCCCTCTCTCTCTTCACAGCTGTGCTATAAAACAGAGTGACATGTTGGAGCACTCACAGGCATCGTGGTCAGGAAGCGCTGACTAGAATCCCAGTGCGGCCACTTCCTATTTCTATAAACTTGCACAATGCACCTTAGTATTGTTACTTGTAGATTGGGGATAATCATTCCTGTGCAATTGGATTTGAAGGAGAAGGGCTAAAGAAGAAGCTTACCCTCTGCCTGCCATGTAGAAGATGCTCTATGGAAGTAATCTCTCTCTCTGGCCAGTAAAAGGATTCCATTTCCCACCCCTTGGGATAGAAATTCTTAAGCCATCAAGGCAGCACTTCAGCTGTCCCCAGGTTATCTCATCTGTTTTGTTCATGTGGCCCTGAGAAGTTCAGGGAAACAGACAAAATGAGAATGCCCAAACATAATACCGTGGTCTGGATCTGGGAAGTGTGAAACCTCTGAATCTGAGGATATTGTTGCTGGGGTAAGACGATACAGGCTTTGCAGACAGCAGTGATATCTGCTCATCACCCTTAAATACAGAGAGAGGATGTTTCCATGTTTCTGCATTCCACAGATAATTATCAAGTGCATAGGATGTGCTCAGCATTGTGCCATAGTTTTAAGAATAGTATCACTGCTTGTTTTCTTCTCAAGAAAAGGGAACAACAGCATCTGTATCCATTTCCACAGCATCTCCCTCCCCTTTTTTGGCTCTAGCTAGATAATGATAAAAATAATACCACTTCCTGGTTGGGATTATATTCAATTACTTTTGGCCACAAGCATCAATTCCAAGAACCATGCCACAGCCTCCAGGGACCTCAACGTGCAATAGAAATGATCTTCTTCAGATGTCTACATGAGGCCATCCATTCGAGAGCATCTTGGAGTCTGTTTGCATTTTCATGGGAGTGAGACAAGCCCAGGCAATCAGCTAAGAGTATCCAATCTACTCAGCAAGAACCGGCAAAGAATAGAGCAGCTTGGCCTAGTATAACATAACTCAGGTCTCTGAGTTATTATTCAAAATCTTTAATGTTATAAATGAATGTCAGAAAGATTCAGGCAGAGTGCTCAGTTTGCAAGCATCTGAAAACTTAGTTTCTTTATGTGATAGATAAGAACAAGCTTATTATGACCATCGAAGTGAACGCTCTTTATAAGAAGCTTGTTCCTGGTCTCCTTCAGACTTTACCCCACCTTTATCCTTTTGGAGAAGGGAATGACTACCCACTCCAGTATTCTTTCCTGGAGAATGCCATGGACAGAGGAGCCTGTAATAAGCAGGATGTTAGGAATGGTGAGAACGGAGAAGGGGCATGAAGGCTGAGAGATCAGAAAAGAAGACTTTAAAAGAATCTCTTGTTTTGTGTCTCTGGAGAAGCCAACCGTTAGTGCAGCTTGTGACGAGGGTGCCAGATTGTCGTGCAAGATCCACATGCAATTTACGGAGCCACTTCATTAGCCTCCCTAGGTGCCACACTTCTCATTAGTCAGGGAACTAACCAGCCCCGGTGTCAAAGGTGGCCAAATGGCAAGCAGAAGGGGCCAAGGAACTGTGCCAAGGGTGTGCAGCCACCCAAGGTATAGCACATAACTGCCAAGAAGCAGCAGCCGGGCCATCCAACCTGGTTTGCAGCAGGAAGAAAAAGAAGAGTGTCTTTGGAACAAGGGAAGCCTACCGAGCATGAGGTGAACAGACAGTGTCACACGCAGGAGGTAGGCCCGAGAACAGCGGAGAGTCACTCCAGGGCTGGGCCCTCAGTAGGGGGGACGCAGAGCACAGGGTGTGCTTTAGTCTTCTCAGTGACACTTGTCCACATGGATGGACACACCATCTGTGGTGGCATTTTTACTGTCACTGTATTGCTTTCTTTCTTTTTTTTTAATATGAGAAGCAAAGAACTCTATATAGTCTAGATATAGATATATAAATGCATATACATACACGCACAGGCACACACCACACATTGTGCTATTGCAAAATACAGATTTAATACCTCCACTGAACTCTGCAAAGTGGTTTTTTTTTTTCGTGAATTTATAGCTGATTCCCTTGGCAAGGAATCATTTGCTTTCATAACTTGGTGGAATATTTTCAGATCACAATGTATCCTTTTGTTTTCAGGACCACTTCATTACATACATCGGTGAGGTGGCATGTTTTTACTTTCTGTACTCAACAGAAGCTGAATTTTTAATAGAGAGAAAATGGAAAAGTAGAACACCATTAAAATACAGAATTCCTTTCCTGACTGGACTCCCATGTTTCTTCGCCCCATCTCGGGAATTGCATTCTGCAAAGGAAAAGATGTCGGTTTCTCTGGGGGGAAACTTAACAACTACTAGAGTTGCAAAAACCAAATAAATATATGATCCTGTTGAAACACAAAAATCAAAATGGCATTTTTCACCCTCCCTTTAAAAACTCACTTCTGCTGAAATACTGCACCAGCCTTTTGCCAGCCTTTGTCGGATAAACATATGACATTTCCATTGCCACATAGACACTAGCAATTCTGCCAGATCTTCTGAGGTTCTTGGTAGTATGATAACATTTCGTAACACGATGCTTCATCTCTCTGGTCTTTATTATGCAATAGCAACTTTGAACATTCATTAAATATATATGTCACTGCATATGTTGGCCTATAGATTTGTTTTAGAAAAATACCCTAAAAACTTCTCCAAAGCTTTGTTTCTTTAGAGAAATACCTCTCTTTAATATAATACACACCAAAAAAAGAGAGAAATCTTACTAGAATAATCTAATCATACTAACCTAATTGCCTTTCTTGTCAGATCCGAGTAATCTTAGGAATATAGTTAATGCCTTTATGCTTGCTCAATCTTGATGATGCCAATTTATCTTGACTATTTTATCAAGGCTTCTAGTCTTGCCTCACAAGGCATGTTCTCCAGTTTCCTGGGAAACTGTCTTAGCTGGTGGAACTGATTTTCAGCCCTCTAATCGAGTGGTCCCCGACTTTTTTGGCACTAGGGACTAGTTTCATGTAAGACAGTTTTTCCATGGACCTTGCGGGGTGGGGGTGGTTTCAGAGTGATTCAAGTGCATAACATTTATCGTGTTGCTGCTGATCTGACAGGAGGTGGAGCTCAGGCAGTAGTGTGAATGATGACGAGTGGCTGTAAATACAGATAAACCTTCACTTGCTTGCCTGTGGCTCTCCTGCTGCTGTGCACCCCCATTCCTAACATTCTGTGGCCTGGTACCAGTCCGTGGCCCGTGGGGACCCCTGTCCTTATCCTCTGCCATAAGGAGATGGAAGCTAAGAAACTAAAACCCAATCAAGGAAATTTTCTTCCAAGAAAATGTCTTGAAAGAAAATTTTGGAGATGCACCATTTCAGTCTCAAAGATGACTCTAGTATCAGCATCTCTGTTATCACTAACAATGATAGTAATTGTGTACTTGAAATAGCAAGCATGTTTACTGATAGCTGTGTTTCTCTTGGGCCAGTTATTCATTAATTTATTCAGCCAACAAGTATTTCCTGAATGAATATTACATGCCAGGTATTGTTCTAAATGCTAGGGGTACAGAGATTAATAAATTACCACTGCCTCCCTTGAGTTGCTTATAGTTTTAGAACAAAAAAAAAAAAAAAGTGCCGTGGCATTCACAGCATAGATCGATGCTATAATACATGTATCCAAATGCTTAGGCACTCAGTCACGTCTAACTCTCTGTGACCCCATGGTCTGTAGCCTGCCAGGTTCCTCTGTCCATGGGATTCTCCAGGCAAGAATACTGAAGTGGGTTGCCATTCCCTTCTCCAGGGGATCTTCCAGACCCAGGGATCAAACCCAGGGCAACTTCATTGCAGGCAAATTTTTACCATCTGAGCCACCAGGGAAGCACTCCATTTATAAGAAGGGGACAAGCAGTTGGTCATGATTGCTGGGAAGGCTTCACAGAGCAGATAACAGTTTCATATTCGAGTGGGAATTGCAAGGGTAAATGAGGAGGCAGAACATTCATTTCTTCATTGAACAAATATTTATGGAATGCCTGCCTACTGCATGCCAGGTGGTACAGATATACCGATGATCAAACAAAAACTTCCTGCCCTCATGAATCTTTTATTATAGTGAGATGAGAGTAATTTTAAAATAAATACATAAATAGGTAAAATATGTGATTTTTCCATGGATCATAAGACTTGTGCTTATGAAAACAAACAAAGGGAAGGTATCAAGAATGGGAGAAGTTACTAGTTTAAGTAGTGTGACCAAAGAAACCCTCTCTGAGATAATGACATCTGAGCAGAGCTCTGAAGGATGTAAGGGAATGTGCCATTCAAATATCTAGGGAAGGAGACTTTTAGGCAAAAAGAACAGTATGTGAAAAAGTCCCTGCGATTTAGACCCGGCTGCCATTTTTTCAAAACAGAAAAGAAGCCAGTGTGGCTGGAGCAGAGTGAAGTGAGATCCAAGCTGGGTAGCACCTTGGACGTTTCTCCAAGGACTCAGACTTTTGCAGGAAGCCAGTGGAGGTTTGGAACAGAGTAGTACCATTCCCTTCCATTCTGAAAGTATTGAGAACAGACTGCAGGGGGGCATGGGTGAAGGTTGGGGGACCAGCTGGGAGGCTGCTGCGATAATCGAAGGTGTTCAGTTGCTCATCGACCCCATGGACTGCAGCACACCAGGCTTCCTCATCCTTCACTGACTCCCAGAGTTTGTTCAGATTCATGTCTTTTGAGTCAATAATGCCATCTCATTAACCATCTCATCCTCTGCTGCCCTCTTCTCCTTTTGCCTTCAGTCTTTCCCAGCATCAGGGTTTTTTACCAGTGAGTTAGCTTTTTGCATCAGATGGCCAAAGGACTGGAACTTCAGCTTCAGCATCAGTCCTTCCAATGAATATTCAGGATTGATTTCCTTTGGGATTGACTGGTTTGATCTCCTTGCTGTCCAAGGGACTCTCAAGAGTCTTCTCCAGCACAACTTGAGGTAGAGGTGAGGTGACTCTTATTCCAGGAAGGCAGAGTGAAGGTGGTGAGAATTGAATGGTTTCTGGATAAATTTTCAAGATAGAACCAACAGGAGTTCTTGATAGATTGGATAAGGGTTATGTGAGGAAGGGAGGCAAGTGTGTCTCTGAGGACAGTTTTAGCCAGAACTAGAAGGATAGAGTTGGCACTCTCCAACTCACTTCAGCTAAGAGAGGGTGAAAACATTTTGAGCATGTCTATGTGTTAGGGTCTGCATGGAGGTGGGAGGGTAATTAAACACCACTGTTCAGCATGACCCATTTGCACCACAAAGAGGCATTTCTCCACAGCTTAATGAGAATAAAACTCCATCCTCAGCAAAGACAGTGATTCAGAGAGAAGAGAAAATGCCCGAGGATGTCCAGGACTGCCATAATCCTCCTTCCCTAAATTTCCAAATACTCTAAAAAGTAAGAATCAGAATAGGCATAGCTTAAATAAAGATAGCAGGGAACAGAATGTATACAGAGAAAAATAACAAATTGGGTTAATTACAATAGGAATGCCTCCAGTGACAAAGTGGGAGGAAAAAAAAAAAATCTCAAAATGGAATGTAATAGCAAGGTATAAATACAAAAGATCATTGTGCCTAGAAAGGAAATCACCTTGAACTAGTAATTGAAAGGTCTCGGTTCTCTTCCTAGTGTTGGTCTTTGGGAAAATTAGTTCACACATAACTTTCAAACAGGGATATTTTTAACCCCCAGGGTATGTGCCAATGTGCTAAAGAGTAAAGGCTAAATATTACATTTTAAATGGTATTTAAATCTCAGTGTGGCTAAGGATAAGAGGTTTTCCTTTTTAAAAAGTCAAACAAATATAGTTATATAATGCAGTATAAAAATAAATAGGATTTTCTCCCCAGTTTATTCAGGCCTTATTTATTGAGCACCTACTATGAACCAGTCACTATGCTAGACAATAGGTATAGCAGTGGACAAGATAGCTGCAGACCCGGATTCCCAGGGCTTGTTATCTTATAGTGAAGACAAATGCTGGACAAGTAATTGCAGAATGAAGCATAAGCTCCCCATAAACCTCTGACTTGTGGCAGGCCCCAAACCACCAGAGATGAAGATCACACATCAATTCTCTTCTAAATTAGGAGTGTATTGGGGAAACGTTCGATGAAAACTAACTTAAGGTATGATTCTCCATACCTTGGAATGGAGAAAGTATTTAAAACAATGTTAATCAGATCCTCTAAAAAACAGTCATCAAGAAGGTAATAAACATGCAAGCTCTTTATTAGGGCCAAGGTCTATAAAGAGAAAACCGGGAGGAAGTAGGAAGAAATAGGAAGAAACAGGAAGAAACATCAGACCACGATGCAAGTCTGACCCCAGTGAAAGAGAGATGGACTAGATGGAGGGCTGGGTGCAACCATGCAGTCTAAGGAATTTTTGTCCTTAGGCCAAATCTGCCTGTGTTATCATCCATGCTGCCCACAGCTACTGGCTGGAGAGTCGCCAATGGGAAACACGGCCTCTGGAAAAGTGGAGATAGCTGTCAGAGTACAACTGACAACGGCAGCTGGGTCTTTGGTCCCTGATGCTGGGCCATTGGCCTATTACACTCTCTGTAGTGGAAGGTCTTTGCAGGGCGTTCTCATGGCTGCTGAAAGATTTCTTTTTTCTTAATGAGGGTAGTCCTTGGAGTCTGAAATAACCTTCATTGACTCCAGTCTCAGCCACTTAATAATTTTGTGACATTGGGCAAATTACTGATGAGTTTAATTGTAAAGGTTAAATGAAATAACACCTGTAATGTGCAGCATACACTGCCTAGACCATAAAAGGTGACCAGTGTTAGACCTGCCTCTTTCCCTCTTAACTGTAAATATGCTAATTGGTTCAACATGCATTTTTGACGATCTTCTGTATTCAGTGTAAGAAAACACAGGGTGAGTATGTGAAGGGCCTAAGATACAGAAAGACTCTTCCCCTCCAGATTGCTCTGCTAAAAACTGTAAACGCATAAAGTGCTACCAAACACTAAAATGGAATAAGAAGGAAGCAGGACCTTCACGGAGAAGGCAATGGCAACCCACTCCAGTACTCTTGCCTGGGAAATCCCATGGATGGAGGAGCCTGGTGGGCTGCAGTCCATGGGGTTGCTAAGAGTCGGACACGACTGAGCGACTTCATTTTCACTTTTCACTTTCATGCATTGGAGAAGTAAATGACAACTCACTCCAATGTTCTTGCCTGGAGAATCCCAGGGACTGGGGAGCCTGGTGGGCTGCTGTCTATGGGGTCACACAGAGTTGGACACGACTGAAGCGACTTAGCAGCAGCAGCAGCAGGACCTTCAGGAGGGTAGAGGAACACTCATCTTACTGCTTGAATTGCTGCTGAAGTTGATGGCTCAAAAATTCTTAGAGGAGATTCCACCTTCCCTAATGCTGTGAGTTTTTAATGCTTGGAATAATTTGTTGTTATATGGAGCAGGGTTTATAAATTGGACACTTGGAGTATGGATGGTGCATCTTCATATATGCAGCCACTTGCCATCTGAATGCCTAGCTTTCCTGAACCCTTGTGCTATGACCAGCAGCTCTCCTCTCAAAGTATCTGCATGTTACACTGGAGGGAGTGCCGTGTGTCACGTTGCCTCACACAATGCTTCCCCAAAGCCCTTTCAGGACCCATTCATTGGCAGGGCAAAGCACTTATGCTATGGCTCCAGGCGTGTAAATTTGTGCTTAGTGCATCCAGATGGTGCCCGATTGAAATCAATTTAGATCAGGTTTGATTATACTTCAGTGGGGCAAGAACTACCTTTCCAAGAATATAGAGAACTCGATGAATGTTTCAGGAAAATAATTATAATAATGCTTGCTTGCCTGCTAAATCACTTCAGTCATGTCAGACTCTTTGTGACCCCATGGACTGTACCCTGCCAGGCTTCTCTGTCCATGGGATTTCCGGGCAAGAATACTGGAGTGGGTTGCTGTGCCCTCCTCCCAAGGGAATCTTCCCTACCCAGGGATTGAACCAACAGCATCTCCTGCAGCTCCTGCATTGCAGGCAGATTCTTTACCACTGAGCCACCAGGGAAGCCCCAATTATAATAATAATTAATCAAATAAGGCTCCACTGGCGCTAAGAGAGCCAACTTCAATTCTTAGTAGGATTACAGACTTGCTGTATGACATCAGCAAAGTGATTTATCTGCCCTGTCTAGGTCTTGCGTCTGCACCTGAGAAATCGGTATGTGCAGGACAGTCAGGGAGGAGGGGGCGAACAAAGCCAACCGTCAGTGACTACCCACCAAAAATGTGCCCAGTGCTAAGAGCTTCGCAGTCATCATCTCAATGAATTAATCATCAAACAACCTTTGAGGGAGAATCATTCATTCCTTCAACAAACTGAGCAGGTTGCCCACCTCCTTGTACGGTGATTGCCATTTCACAGATTAAGACTTGACACTTCGGGACATGAGGAGCTATGCTGGTAGCTAGTGGGTGAAGACTCCAAAAAGCTTCTGACTCCAAAGAACACAGCTCCTTCCTCTCCAGCCACCAGAGCTTCTCAACTTTTTAAAAATAATAATGAAAACTTCCCTTCCCCAGTGAGCCTTTCTAGACATGTTTTCCCCTAATGGCTTCCCCCACACCTATGAAATAAGTACTAATATGTCACATTGGTCTGAGCCTTGGCAAGTTTAGATTGCAATATCTAAGACATTTCACCCATACCCACAAAAACTAATTTTTATCCAGTTGAGTGTGATATTCCTCCTGTGGAATGAGTGTTCTAAACCACATTTGTTACATCTTTATTAAAGGCAACAACCCTTTTCCAGGTACTATGAGTAATGGAGTTTAAAAAAAAAACAACTTTTTTTAAAGTATGAGACATGGTCCCTACTCTCAATGAAATTACAATCTCTCTCATGCCATCAGGTTTACAAAACTCTCAGTTATAAGATCCCATGATTGCAATTTTTTTTAATTTTTTATTAGAAGATAATTGCTTTACAATATTGTGCTGGGTGCTGCCATACATCAACATGAATCAGTCACAGGTATACTTATGTCCCTTCCGTCTTGAACCTCTTTCCCATTTCTCACCCCATCCCACCCCTCTAGGTTGTCACAGAGCACTGGGTTGAGCTCCCTGTGTCACACAGCAAATTCCCACTGGCTATCTATTTTACATATGATAACGTATATATTTCCTTGCTACTCTCTCCATTCGTCCCATCCTCTGCCTCCCACAGTGTTTTCACAAATCTGTTCTCCATTTCTGCATCTCCACTGATGCCCTGCAGTGCCATTTTTCTAGAGTCTATATTTAGGATCACTAGATGGAAATTACAAAGAGGAAATGAACTACAGGTCTAGCAAACAACAAAACGTTTAATCGACATTGGCTACTGAGTAATTACGTGGGTGATCACTCATGCACGCAGTTAAGTCATTTCAGTCGTGTCCGACTCTCTGTGACCCTTTGGACTATAGATCACCAGGCTCCTCTGTCCATGGGATTCTCCAGGCATGAATACTGGAGTGGGTTACCATGCCCTCCTCCAGGGGATCTTCCTGACCCAGGGGTCAAACCCATGTCTCCTGTGTCTTCTGCATTGGCAGGCAGGTTCTTTACCACTAACGCCCCCTAAAAAGACCAGAGTAGATGCTTTCTTGTCTCAGAAATTGAAGAGACTGGATCTGTAGCAACCACTCCAGTGGATTTCCATTTCCTCCTCTCTTTTTACACCCCCACTATCAGCACAAGGGCCTTAGTGAAATCATTTGGCTCACAAATGGGCCCATCATAAATAATACAGACCCTTCTCATATCACTCACCTCCTCCACATTAATGACACTGAATGGGTACCATTACAGGCTCTTCTTTTATTCAGAAGAAAAGATTTTGATGAATCCATTGCTTACAGGCAGAAATTTAAAAAAATTCAAAACCACATTTTTGAAATTAAACCTTCTGTGGTCTGAACAAGCACGATTGTCAGTTCTTTTATGCATTTCCAACATTGCCACAATTAATATTTTACAAGGAGCTTCACCAGTGACATATTTAGCAACATAAATCTTAATATTCTTTTCCCGGTAGCCACATTCCATTGCTCAGCAAAGCGGAGGGAGCCCTGTCAAAGTGGCAGCAGCCCTGCCAGAGGGAACTGGGTGTAGGACCACGGGGGCTTATGCTTGAGCCTCTGCAAAGCCCTTCAGCCATTTGCATCTCAGCGAGATGCCCAGGGAGTAGAGGAAATTACCCTCCTCTCAGCCCCTCCACCAGGCTTATGCCTAGCACCACAATTATTTATAGATAATCCCCTCTTGGAAAGGTCAGATTTTATGATGTGTTTATAACCCTCTTTGACCAAATAAGTTCATTTGCATTGAATTCTGGGAGGGGGGGTTCGTTTTAAGCAGATTCAATTCATTTCTAAAGCTCTGTGCCTGGTAACATCAGGAGAATTGGGACTCTGTTGCCAGTATCAAAGGCTTGACGCTTTCAGGCCCACTTTCACCCCTCCTGTCTCTTCTTCCCCCTCATTAGAGTTTACCTGTCTCCATCCATGGCTTCTCATTCCTGCAGGAAGAACCTGAGACAGGACTCTGCACATTGGTTCCTTTCTGTGTCCTTATTGGCCAATGAGGACACCCACTATCACAAATCAACTTGAATACGTACCGGGGATGGGCATGGGATCCTGGTTGGCCAGCCCTTGTCCAGGCTGAGTCAAGAATCAGTCTGTGGGACTGACTGACCCTGTGCTTTACTCATAGATGCCATGCTTATGACTTAGCCCCCACCTCCAGTCAAATGACATCCCTAGGTTTCGCTCCAGTTTCCACCTCTCACTCCAGCTCTGGAGCCACATTTTCAACTCACTGCTCAGTGCTGTGGGAGCATCAAGCTCTTTATGCCTAAACTGAACCCTCAAGTTCATACCCCCTAAAACAAATCTGCATATTAATATCTCTACAAATGGCAGCATCACTTCTCTAGTCACCTAAGCTCAAGAATATACAATATTCTTCGATTCCCCCTTTAGCAGCCTTCCCATCCCTGCCCACCTCCCCTCAGCTAATGGTTTCACTTCCCTCTCCTTATCCTCCAGAGTATCTCCTCTGTGTTGTCCCAGGAAAGCACTTGAGGACCTTCATCTGTACGTTTGACCCAGCCCATCTCCCACCTCCTCCGGACTTGAGTCCATCCATTACCCTCCTCTCTTTAAATTCTCCCTTTCCTGCCAGCTCCATATTAAATTGGGTTTTGTATGTCTGTCTGCATCATGGCTCTGTATTTACCATCAGAGCTCTTTCATCTTCCTTAAAATTAGAAATAATATCTTCCTCATAGGGGTGTGGTGAGGATAAACCCAAATACCCAACACAAAGCATCTGGCTTATTGTAGGCACTTACATTCACTCATTGAACAAAAATCCTTATTAGTTTCCAAACACTGAGCTGCGCACTAGGACTAACAATCAATAGCATCTATTGGCCCTTGGCTCTCCCTACTTGCCAGCTACTGTTATTAGTGCTTTTCACATATTAACTCATTTAATAATCATAACAAGTCATTACAATTATTATTCATTGTAGAAGAAGTTACAATTGTTATGTTCAGATGAGTTATAATTATTATTATGTCCTTATATCAAGGTATGGAGAGGGTAAGGATAAGTCAAAGTCAAGCCCAGACAAGTCTTAACCACCACAGGTACTTTCTCTAAGAATGTCATAGTCCCTGGCCTCTCACATTCTATAGACAAGTAAACAATTACAACACAGCATAATAAATGCTCTAATTCTAGAAGTCCTGGAGTATGATGGGAGCATGAAGTTAAGAACAAATATTTACCAAGAGATCATTATAGTTAAGCTGTGAAAGATAAATATTAGTTTCTTTTCCTTTTTCTATTCAATAACTCTAATCTAATTGCCATAATAAGCAAAGTGCAGCTCTGATGTTATTCTCCTGCTTAAAACCTTCAGATTTTCATTGCTTATCCAATAAAGTCCATACTCCTCAAATTGGCTTTGCCATCTTTTCCTCCCCTGGTGCCCACATCTTTATGTGTGCTCCTGCATCCTCTTTCTCCAGGAGGCCCTTGCTCCTATTCATCCCTGTGCCCAAATCTTCCCTCATTTTCAAAACTCAAACCATTGCTTTTCTTTTAAGCCTTCAGTAGATTTTCATCTAAACAGCATCTCTCTCTTCTGAAATTCCATGACCTCATTTCTTTCATTTTCATTTTAAAGATTTTTGTGTACACATATAATCTCATCTACTAGATTTGCAGCTCCTTGAGGAAAACGAGCTTCTTTTGCATCTTTACATAAGACACATGCTAAAACTGTGTTAAATGGCAACCCAGAATCTTCCCAGACTCCGGTGTTTCTCATGTCTTTGCCCTTCCCTCCAGTCCAATCACTCACGGAATCCTATCCTTGCTTCCTCCTAAACAGCTCTTGTACCACCTACTCCTTTCTATTCCCACCACTCCAGCTTTTTAGTTCAAGTCATTAACCTTTATTACCTTAACTCTGGAACTTTTACTGTCAAGAGCTAGAGAGCAGATAGTTCTCTGTGCTCCACACAATCTGTATAGCAAGTATTCAACTCTGCCCTTGTATGAAAGCAGCTACGTTGCTGTTTAGTTGTGAAGTCCTGTCTGACTCTTTTGCAACCTCATGGACTACAGCCCGCCAGGCTCTTTTGTCCATGGAATTTTCCAAGGAAAATTCTGGAGTGGGTTGCCATTTCCTGAAAGCAGCTATAGACAATACATAAGCAAATGGGTGCATCTGTGTTTCAATAAAACTTTATTTGCAAAAACAGATCCTTGCTGGGCCTGAATTGGCCTGAAGGTAGTTTGGCAACCCCAAATTTAAATAAATACATAATTGTTTCCAGCACTTACATTCATATCCATCATCCAGGTAGAGTCAAAATGATGTC
Organism: Bos taurus; assembly: GCF_002263795.3. Taxonomy (NCBI): domain Eukaryota; kingdom Metazoa; phylum Chordata; class Mammalia; order Artiodactyla; family Bovidae; genus Bos; species Bos taurus. The sequence continues at coordinate 19,863,745 of NC_037332.1, read as the reverse complement.
TTTAACTGCAAATATGGTCATGTTCCCAGAGATATAATGCACTGACCCTTCTCTTTATTACAAATCTCATTTCCTTTCATGCCCTTCCCTACAACCCCACCTCCACTTTCCCTGTTATCCATCTGACAATCTATACTATCTTTGAAAACAGTTCAGTTGCTCAGTCGTGTCCAACTCTTTGCAACTCCATGTACTGCAGCATGCCGGTCTTCCCTGTCCATCATCAACTCCCACAGCTTACTCAAACTCATGTCCATCAAGTCGGTGATGCCATCCAACCATCTCATCCTCTGCTGTCCCCTTCTCTTCCCACCTTCAATCTTTCCCAGCATCAGAGTCTTTTCCAATGAGTTGGTTCTTCCCATTAGGTGGCCAAAGTATTGGAGTTTCAGCTTCAGCATCAGTCCTTCCAATGAATATTCAGGACTGATTTCCTTTAGGATGGACTGGTTAGATCTCCTTGCAGTCCAAGGGACTCTCAAGAGTCTTCTCCAACACCACAGTTCAAACGCATCAATTCTTCGACGCTCAGCTTTCTTCACAGTCCAACTCTCACATCCATACATGACTACTGGAAAAACCATAGCTTTGACTAGATGGACCTTTGTTGGCAAAGTAATGTCTCTGCTTTTTTAATATGTTGTCTAGGTTGGTCATAGCTTTTCTTCCAAGGAGCAAGCATCTTTTAATTTCATGGCTGCAGTCACCATCTACAGTGATTTTGGAGCCCCAAAAAAGTAAAGTCTGACATTGTTTCCACTGTTTCCCCATCTATTTGCTATGAAGTGATGGGACCAGATGCCATGATCTTAGTTTTCTGAATGCTGAGTTTTAAGCCAACTTTTCACTCTCCTCTTTCACTTTCATCAAGAGGCTTTTTAGTTCCTCTTCACTTTCTGCCATAAGGGTGGTGTCATCTGCATATCTGAGGTTATTGCTATTTCTCCTGGCAATCTTGATTCCAGCTTGTGCTTCATCCAGCCCAGCATTTTGCATGAGTACTCTACATATAAGCTAAATAAGCATGGTGACAATATACAGCCTTGACATACTCCTTTTCCTATTTGGAACCAGTCTGTTTGTTGTTCCATGTCCAGTTCTAACTGTTGCTTCCTGACCTGCATACAGATTTCTCAGGAGGCAGGTCAGGTGGTCTGGTATTCCCATTACTTGAAGAATTTTCCACAGTTTATTGTGATCCACACAGTCAAAGGCTTTGGCATAGTCAATAAAGCAGAAGTAGATGTTTTTCTGGAGATCTCTGGCTTTTTCAAAATGTAGCTCAGAGCTTAAGTCTTCTAGAAAGTCTTCCCTGTTCACACTGTGTTGTTTGTGTTGTTAGTCACTCAGCCGTGTCCCACTCTTTGTGACCTCATGGACTGTAGCCCACTAGGCTCCTCTGTCCATCGGATTTCCTGGGCAAGAATAGTGGAGTAGGTTGCCCTTCTTTTCTCCAGGGGGTCTTCCCAGATCGAACCTGGGTCTCCTGTATTGCAGGCAGATTCTTTGCCAAAGCTGATTACATATTCTTCTCTATCTCTATATGTAACATGAGTTTCTTTGAGTTTGAAAGTCTCACAAATGGAAATGACCAAATTTACTCTCATGGTAGTCTTACCTACTAGACAGAGAGCTCTATGCAAAGAGCATGATTGTCTCATCTACCTGCATTTCCTTTCATTCCTGGTACATAGTACACACTCAACAAGTGTTCTCTGCTTGTACAATGACTGTTGCCAATGGAAAAATGCACTCACTTCCTCAGACCCAAAGATATGTTTGTCTCAATGTTGGTCAGATAACATCAAGCCAAGAAGCCAGGGAGTGGCTGAGGATAAAAGGCAGCAGCCAAGGCTTCTGTTCAGGAAGTGGATAGCAGTTCTTTGTGGAACAGCATGAAGCAATAATTGCCTTTTCATTCATTTTCAAAAAGAATGGAAAATCTCATGTCTTGCCAAATGGCCTTGTAGATATTTCCTCATTCAGATTGCCCTCTCAGAGAAACCAAATTGTTGGGTGGGCACTAAAAGAGGTTAACTTCAATGGGATTGTATGCAGATCACATTTGTTGGTGCTGAGTTTATAAAGAGAGGAAAGAGGGGAGTCAAGGAAAGTACAATGAGTTAATCCAAGATAAAATAGAATGGAAGGAAAGCAGTTTGTTCCTTTCTAAAACCTGTGACTTTTGTCATGCATATCCATAAAAGAGCAAGACAGTCAATTAGAATTAGAAGTGATCTTAGTGATTTCTTCCTTTTATCCATAGTATATATGGGAATCTCATTCAATCTGTGTGTGTGTGAATGTGTGTGTGTGTGAGCATATGTGTTGGAACAGTTAAATAAGGACATGATGGCATCTCTTTGGCAGAAAGGTCAAATATCTTTAAGTATAAGATGCGTGTGTGCATGCTCAGTCACTCAATCGTGTCCAACTCTATGTGACCCCATGGACTATAGCTCTCTAGGCTTCTCTGTTAATGGGATTTTCCAGGCAAGAATACTAGAGTAGGTTGCCATTTCCACCTCTAAGGGATCTTCCCAACCCAGGGATCAAACCCACATCTCCTTGCATTAGCAGGGAGATTCTTTACCACTGAGCTACCTGGGAAGCCCTTAGGTATAAGATTGATAAATCATCAATTTGTCACAGACATATTCCTTTTTACTCTAAACAGCGCCTCTAAAGAAAAAATAACAGGGGCAGTAAAGAGCCAGCTCAGCAGCTTTCTCATCAATTAACCAGGACAGAGAACTGTATGGAGAATTCAAGCAAAAGGAAAACCTACTCAACTGGCCTGATATAACCAGATTGACTTTCTATAGTGGTTCAATTACCCAGATGACTCTCTAATCCCTTGTCTAAATGCTATGATTATAGAACTGTGGCACCACTTTATCCAGCTATAAAGGAGAGGTCACTCATTTAAATAGGAAGCATTTGTCCCTTAATCTTCACTGCAGGTCTGGGCATATGGTCCAAATGCCAGGTAACTGACCTGAGACAAACCATTGCTCATGGGTCATCTCCACTGAAAGATTCAGCCCCGTGGGCCATCTCTACTAAAAAAGTCAGTCAGAGAAATGTAAATCTAGAATGCATTCTTTGAGGATTACTGCAGAGTTGAAGAAACAAGTTTTATCCAAAAAAATGAAAAAGAGGGAGACACTAGAACCCAATATATATATATAATCACCTGTTAATGGTACTGTGACGGAGAGAAGACTAGGAATCAGAGCTGATTTTTTTCTTCTCACCTCATGAATCCATCTCTAAGGAATCTTGGGTTAATTTCTATTAACCACACTAAGCCTCTGTTTGCTTATCTACAAAATGGAACACTTATTTCTTTGCCTATTTCACAGGTTATGGAGGCAACTAAATTATAAATATGTGTGAGAGTGCTTTGAAGCTTGTGAGATGTCATAAAGATAGTACAAATATGGGAATTATCCTTGTTTTTAGTGATACATTATAGAGAGGAAATGATTGACATAAACAAGAAAAGTCAGGTGTTTCATAGACCCCTAACCTCAGTGATATCAGAAGTAAGCCTCTTGTATATTTGGGCAAGTGTTGGCATGAGGATACAACCAAGTTCATCCATTATGTAAGACAGAGACTAAGCAACTTCTGAGGTTTTTTCCAACTCATATTTCAGTATCATTGTCTCCCAAAATATATTGTTCCCATTAGGGGACCACTCTTGTAAGAATGTTTTTATAAAGTTGAGTGAGACTTTTTTTTTATTTTTCACCATGCTGTATGGCTTGCAGGATCTTAGTTCTCTGACCCAGGACTGAACCCATGACCCCTGCAGCAGAAGGACCAGCAGTAAATTCCCGAGAAGCTGCTTTTCAATCATACCCAACCCCTGCCACTCATCACTTACTGGACTACAGCAGTAATAGGGATGGGGTAACCTACATTATTGAAGCTTGATTAACTGTTACTTTCTCCTGAAACATTCGATACCCTTAACTATCACGGGTACCAGGGCCTTCCCTGGTGGCTCAGACAGTAAAGAATCTGCCTGCAATGTGAGAGACCCAAGTTCAATTCCTGGGTTGGAAAGAACCCCTGGAGAAGGGAATGGCAACCCACTCCAGTATTCCTGCCTGGAGAATTCCATGGACAGAGGAGCCTGGTGGGCTATAGTACATAGGCTTGCAAAGAGTCAGACACAGCCAAGTGACTAACACTTTCACCATGGCTGTGTTGAAATTCTGAACTCTCTTGACTTCCACCTCACCACCCTTTCTTGGTTTCTTTCCTAATTCTTGGGACATTCTTTAGTTTCCTTCTTTGGCTGTTTTCTTCATAAATTCCCCTAAACTTTATATCCCAAAGCTTCGTTTGGGCCTTCTCCCTTTAAACCCTAAAATTATCACTGAATGATTTTAACTGCATATGTGATGAATACAACCAAAAGGATGATAACCGACAAAATTTTTGTCACCATCTAAATAATCTCAAGCCTTGTACTTCCAACTCCCTATTGGATATCTCCATACTCTTTAAGTATGGGGCTTCCCTGTTGGCTCAGATGGTAAAGAATCTGCCTGAAATGCAGGAGACCTGAGTTCAATCCCTGGGTTGGAAGATGCCCTCAAGAAGGGAATGGTAACCTACTCCAATATTCTTACCTGAAAAATCCCATGGGCAGAGGTACCTGTCAGGCTACAGACCATGAGGTTGTGAAGAGTCAAGACATGACTGAGCAACTCAGTACACACATACTCTATAAGATCCAAATTTCTTAGTAAGGAACACAGGTCTCCTCATATCTGACATCCCTAAATTTTAAGCTTTATCTCCTGCTGTGGCCTCTGTGTGCCCTAAGATTCAGATAGGCATCACATTTTTGTGAGAAGGACCTGACTATCAACCCCAGACTAATCCATATTCAAATCCTAGCTTCACTGTTTACCAAATGTGTAGAAATAACCAAATCACCAAGGCTACTTGAGCCTTCTGTTCCTAATCTATGAAATGTTTGTCGTGAGAATTAAATAAGATCATATATATTAACCTAGCTCAGGCCCTAGCACAACTTAGTTGCTTAGCAAATATTGATTCCTTTCTATTCCTCTGCAGAAATGTTCCAGTATTTAGATTTTCTTAAACACACCACGATTTATTTTCCACATAACTCTTTTTGCACATGCTATTCTTTTGGCCTAGAATGCAGCCTCTTCACCACCCCAGTCCTCATGCTTGCCAGGCAAACTATTACACAACTCTTAAGAATGTTATTATCTGGAAATAGTTTCTCGATAAGGCCACACTGCAGTCAAATCCAGGTGCTCTTTTCCTCCAGGCCTTGGGAGCATTTTATTCCTAAGTCTATTACTTTATATCATAAATGGTTATTTATATCTGTCTTCCCCCACTAGGCTGTGAGCTCACTGAGAGTTCCATGTATTCAAAATCAAGCAATCAAATGTCACAATTCTAAAGAGACTGCAAACCACTGAGCTCATATAGGCTATATGCAGGTGACGTAAGGGGCACGGGTGGAGTCGGGAAGATCCCCTGGAGGAGGGCATGGCAATCCCCTCCATTATTCTTGCCTGGAGAATCCCATAGACAGGGGAGCCTAGCAGACTGCAGTCCATAGTGTCACAGAGTCAGACATGAACATAAGTTCATGGTATTAGTTAAAATGCATGTGATAGAGACACTATTTATATGGGATAATTCATTTATTCAATTTCCATTTTAAGCACTAGGAACACAAAGGGACTTTAGATATTGACCCTTCCTCTCATGAGTAAAATCTTAAATGGGCAAAGATTTAAATTTTAAATTAAAATAAAATTTTCATTTGTACTTATTTGTTTTTCACAGAAAGAAATGTAAACATTGCATGAATTTTAAGTTTCTCTCTGTATCCCCAGTGTTCATCACTGAGAGTAAAGACTTATAGTATTTCAGTTCAGTTCAGCCTCTCAGTCATGTCTGACTCTTTGCGACGCCATGAATTGCAGCAGCCAGGCCTCCCTGTCCATCACCAACTCCCAGAGTCTACCCAAACCCATGTCCATCAAGTCAATGATGCCATCCAGCCATCTCATCCTCTGTCGTCCCCTTCTCCTCCTGCCCCCAATCCCTCCCAGAATCAGGGTCTTTTCCAATGAGTCAGCCCTTCACATGAGGTGGTCAAAGTATTGGAGTTTCAGCTTCAACATCAGTCCCTCCAATGAACACCCAGGACTGATCTCCTTTAGAATGGACTGGTTGGATCTCCTTGCAGTCCAAGGGACTCTCAAGAGTCTTCTCCAACACCACAGTTCAAAAGCATCAATTCTTCAGCACTCAGCTTTCTTCACCGTCCAACTCACATCCATACATGACTACTAGAAAAACCAAAGCCTTGACTAGACGGACCTTTGTTGACAATGTCTCTGCTTTTAAATATGCTACCTAGGTTGGTCATAACTTTCCTTCCAAGGAGTAAGCGTCTTTTAATTTCATGGCTGCAATCACCATCTGCAGTGATTTGGGAGCCCAAAAAAGTTAAGTCTGACACTGTTTCCACTGTTTCCCCATCTATCTGCCATGAAGTGATGGGACCAGATGCCTTGATCTTAGTTTATTGAATGTTAAGCTTTAAGCCAACTTTTTCACTCTCTTCCTTCACTTTCATTAAGAGGCTTTGTAGTTCCTCTTCACTTTCTGCCATAAGGGTGGTATCGTCTGCATATCTGAGGTTATTGATATTTCTCCCAGCAATCTTGATTCCAGCTTGTGCTTCTTCCAGCCCAGCGTTTCTCATGATGTACTCTGCATAGAAGTTAAATAAGCAGGGTGACAATATACAGCCTTGATGTACTCCTTTTCCTACTTGGAACCAGTCTGTTGTTCCATGTCCAGTTCTAACTGTTGCTTCCTGACCTGCATATAAATTTCTCAAGAGGCAGGTCAGGTGGTCTGGTATTCCCATCTCTTTCAGAATTTTCCACAGTTTATTGTGATCCACACAGTCAAAGGCTTTGGCATAGTCAATAAAGCAGAAATAGATGTTTTTCGGGAACTCTCTTGCTTTTTCAATGATCCAGCAGATGTTGGCAATTTGATCTCTGGTTCCTCTGCCTTTTCTAAAACCAGCTCGAACATCTGGAAGTTAATGGGTCACATACTGCTGAAGCCTGGCTTGGGGAATTTTGAGCATTACTTTACTAATGTGTAAGATGAGTGCAATTGTGCAGTAGTTTGAGCATTCTTTGGCATTGTCTTTTTTTGGGATTGGAATGAAAACTGACCTTTTCCAGTCCTGTGGCCACTGTTGAGTTTTCCAAATTTGCTGGCATATTGAGTGCAGCACTTTCACAGCATCATCTTTCAGGATTTGAAATAGTTCAATTGGAATTCCATAACCTCCACTAGCTTTGTTCATAGTGATGCTTTCTAAGGCCCACTTGACTTCACATTCCAGGATGTCTGGCTCTAGGTGAGTGATCACACCATTGTAATTATCTGGGTCGTGAAGATCTTTTTTGTACAGTTCTTCTGTGTATTCTTGCCACTTCTTCTTCTGCTTCTGTTCGGTCCATACTATTTCTGTCCTTTATTGAGCCCATCTTTGCATGAAATGTTCCCTTGGTATCTCTAATTTTCTTGAAGAGATCTCTAGTATTTCCCATTCTGTTGTTTTCCTCTATTTCTCTGCATTGATTGCTAAGGAAGGCTTTTTTATCTCTCCTTGCTATTCTTTGGGATTCTGCATTCAAATGGGAATATCTTTCCTTTTCTCATTTGCTTTTCACTTCTCTTCTTTTCACAGCTATTTGTAAGGCCTCCTCAGACAGCCATTTTGCTTTTTTGCATTTCTTTTCCATGGAGATGGTCTTAATCCCTGTCTCCTGTACAATGTCACAAACCTCCATCCATAGTTCAGCAGGCACTCTGGCTATCAGATCTAGTCCCTTAAATCTATTCCTCACTTCCACTGTATGATCCTAAGGGATTTGATTTAGGTTATACCTGAACGGTCTAGTGGTTTTCCCTACTTTCTTCAATTTAAGTCTGAATTTGGCAATAAGGAGTTTATGATCTGAGCCACAGTCAGCTCCCAGTCTTGTTTTTGCTGACTGTATAGAGCTTCTCCATCTTTTTCTGCAAATATAATCAATCTGATTTTGGTGTTGATCATCTAGTGATGTCCATGTGGTAGAGTCTTCTCTTGTGTTGTTGGAAGAGGGTGTTTGCTATGACCAGTGCGTTCTTTTGACAAAACTCTATTAGCCTTTGCCCTGCTTCATTCTGTACTCCAAGGCCAAATTTGCCTCTTATGCCAGGTGTTTCCTGACTACCTACTTTTGCATTCCAGTCTCCTATAATGAAAAGGACATCTTTTTTTGGGTGTTAGTTCTAAAAGGTCTTGTAAGTCTTCATAGCACCATTCAACTTTATGTGTCAAAATGTTTTTAGAATCAAGTGCCTGAAAACCAGCAAAGACGCGTATTGGTTCAAGTATATGGCTGTCTGGTGAAGAGCAGACACCACAGTAGTTTAATCCAGCAAGTTGATGATGTCATCAAGGACCTAGATCCTTTCCTTCTCCCCAGCCTAATGACTGCAAAGTGAGTGTTAGGTAGTTAGAATAGGGAAAAGGAGTCCAGAACGGTGGTGGCTAAAAGGTAAGGAAGAAAAAATCCCACGAAAATAGAACAAAGGAAGGTCCAAGGACCAGAGTGAAGACCTCAGGTAAAACAACACTCCTGGCTGGTCCAATTTACATAAGACAGGCCCAGGGAGAGAAAAACATATAAAAAGAGGAGCCAAAGCTCTCTCTCGCCACCCCTGCCCCGCCCTGTGCACTGGGGCGCTCTTCTCTTCGCGTCTTTGGGTCGACATGCCCTCACGCCCTGAAGATGGATTTTCCTGCTATTATCTAAATAAAATAGAGCTGTAACACTGAGCTGTAACACTCATTTGTCTAAGAGCTATAATATGGTCCATTCGAGACCTGAGAGCTATAACACAGTCTGTCCAAGACCCGAGAGCTGTGACACGCCGAGGGCTTTAATGTCCGTCACTCCAAATCTTTGTTGTGGAAGAGACAGAACCAAGGAGCATATACTCTCCTAAAGTTTATTACTGGTTATTTATTACAGAGGAAACTGAAGTGCATTTATAAGTTCTTTTACTTGATTAATTGTTTCAGTGTTTCTTCTTTCTCATAAAATACATTTTCAGAGTATCTGGAGTTTTTCTTTTTCCTTTATTTTTTAAACTGAAATCCACTTTGAGTGCCCAACATCATTTTGGCTCCAGCATTATCTCTTTATTAATTGTCAAATGTCTGCATTAGCTATCTTTATTAAAAAAAAAAAAAAAAAACCTCAATGTCCCAACCAGTCATTACAGATTATTCGCTGGAAGTGCTTTTTCAAAAACTTTATAAAGTTTTCTGTTTAGTGAGGAAAGTGCTTTCTCTTTTCCATCCTTCTCTCGTGTCAATAAATTTGAACATTTTAAAAGTGTGGTTCATCTGTTACTTTGATTCCTAAGAAACATTGCTAGTGAGAAGGAAAACTATATGCTTAGAGAAATAAAAGATAGATCAAAAAATAAAACTTACTTTTATGTGGAGAACTATCTTTTTTCCCTACTCTAATTCAAACCCACCCTTACCTTCTTCACCACCAACAAACACACGTGTGCATTCACAGACAAAGTTCCAGCAATAGGAATAGAATGTTCTGTTCAAAAAAACAATGTATTGATATTCCAAACTCAAAACATGGCATTTGCTGGATGTGAAAGTGTTAGTCACTCAGTCATATCTGACTCTGCAACCCCATGGACTGTAGCCCACCAGGCTCCCCTGTCTATGGGATTTCCCAGGCAAGCATACTAGAGTGGATAGGTGTTCCCTTCTCCAGGGCATCTTCCCCACCCAGAGATAGAACCCAGGTCTCTTGCATTGTAGGTGGATTTTTTACCATCTGAGCCACCAGGGAAGCCCTTTGCTCGGTGTAGGAGAATGCAATTCTCAGTTCTTTATTGGCAAAAAAAAAAAAAAAAAAAGGAGGAGTGAACCATCAGGCCAGTTTGAGCCACCTGATTTGAGGTATGCAGTTCCACTGCTGAAGTCCTAGGGTTACAAGGTTGGGGAGTTAGAGTGAAGAAAAGATCAAATATCTCCATAGTTTCTCTTTCTTATTAAATGCCTTTGGAAAATCAGTGCTATTATATACAGTCTGTGACCTTCACCCCCATGAAGACCTCATATACATTCCCTAGAGTTTATTTTTTAACTTTTATTCTCCTTATGACTGTTGAATTGTTATCAATGATCAGTTCTTGCTGTTCCCCTTGAACAATCTTTCTGTTTCTAAAAAAGAACATTTACTAACAGCAAGGTCAGAGGGCGCCAGGTTTCTGGTTTCCAGCTGGGTGCTATCACTCGCTCATTCCATTTTCTGCTATTTATGTTCTAGCCTTGACCCAGGCTAGTATATCAGGGGACGGAGTCATCTCAACTTTCTCACATCTCGATTGTGAAAGAGGCGGACTAAAGAGGCAGACTTAGTCATTAGACTCATTCTGTAGGAATCTCGACAGGTTACTACTGCCGTGGGAGAAACACAGAGCTAAGTTTTCAGAAGAGGATTCCAATGGTGCTCGTCTTTCTTCTCCCTTAACAGGAAGAAACATTTTCTCCCACTGTTACTCTCAGACCAGCTCAGAAAGAATTATCTGCTCGAGGCTAGCTCCCTCATCTCAAGGGTGCAGACTCACTAATCACAGAACTGAATGCCCTAGCAGAGGCAATATCAGGCTAAGAGAAGTCTACCATTGTGTGTCAAAATACATTACTTAACAAAGAGTCTGGTATTTTCCCAGAAGCAATATGGGACATCCCCTGCAGGGGTGTGTTGTGAGTGTTGAATGAGCTAATTTATGTAAAGCCCTTCGAACAATGCCTGGCATACAGTGAGTGCTCAACTATTATTATGATGATATGAGACAGCCTGGTCTTGTATAAAAAATGGTGATCTAGAAAGCAGGAGATCTAGGTTGAAGTCCTGCCTCTTGTATTAATACATTCTCCTCATGTGACATTGGAAAAGTCACTCAAGTTCCCTAAGCTTCAACTCCTGACCTAGAAAAGGGGAATAATTTTATCTCTCATGCAGATTTTTCAAGGAATGATAGGATCAAATGCAGTAAAGGTTTTGAGAATCTTTCATAAATCATGAAGTGTCATACAAATCTTAATGATCACTGCAAGCATGTGATGGCAGAGACCTTCTTTGGAATCTGATTGAGCACCCATTATCAGAGTAAGCACTCAACAATACTTGTTACATGGATCATAGTTTCTCCAGCAGTATCACTATGATGACCATCATTATCCTTTCTCACTCATTTTGCCCTTCCTTCTTGAATTTTTTTCATTCATTTCATCACATCTAGTACTTGGTTGATAATATCAGTGAGGGTTATGCCCACTGGTAAATAGTGACTACCCAAGATTTTATTTATTTGAATACTTGCTTTATATTTACTGTTTGAATACCAATAATACTATATGGCACATTATAACTTTTGAAAACTATTTCTGAAATATTATTATTAATAATAAATATTACTTATTTATTATTATTAAATCACTACAACACTCTGAGGTAGGTGTTTTTGCTATTATCCTTACTTTGCAAGCCCAAGAAGAAAATGACTCCTGACTGCCTGCAAAATAAATTTGACATCCACTCACAGGGTTGTCTCATGGTTAAAAGCACAAACTGTAAAACCAGACAGCCTAAAATTCACATTCTAGCTCTGCCACATACCTCTGTGTGACCCTGGGCAAGTTATTTAAACTCTCTGTGCCTCAGTTTCCTTACCTATAAAACGAGTAATAATAGTACTTACCTCATAAGATACTTGAAAGAATTAATTGTCAAAATATATAAAACATTTGGAAGAGTCATGCACTCAATGAATATTAGCTATTATCATAATTTAATCTGACATTCAGTGTCCTCAACAGCAGAAAGTTAGTCAATCTTTCGAGACAGCTCTCCCTTCTGCCCTGGCACACATCCTGCTCTCCAGTCCTCTTCATTCACAGTGAACCTAACATGATGCATGAGATGTATAGTTGCTTGATAAATGGTTGTTGAAAAATAAATGACAAAAAGAAGCAGACTGGGAGAAAGGAAGAAAAGAAGGAAGATAGGGAAGGAGGGAGGGACAGACAGAGGAAGGAAGGGAGGGAGGGAGAGAGAAAAAAATCATGTTATTTCATTAAAGAGGAAATTCTTTCATACCCCCCCCCCATCAAAAACATTACAGAGTTTTCATTTTCCTCAAGAGGTATAAAGTAAGATAACTTTTGTAGAGTTAGCAAAGCCAAGACTTTTTTTGCAGCTAGTGTGACCTGCATTTTCCAAATTACTTCTGCTTATCTATTTATTGCCACTATAAAGGGTTTTTTTTTCCATCATAAACTACCTTTGAATATTGTGCAATATATTTTGTGTATATTGCAACATAATGAGATACCACTGAATGAATTTAATTTCTGTTCTTGGTATATATGCATTAATGGAAGTGGGTGCGACTCAGAGCACTTTCTGAAGTTTTCAAGCCTTGGAGAGAATTGCATTCCATTTCCCCGCACAAGGTTAGGGTCATTGTGCTGTCCAGTGCTGAAAAACAAGGAAAAAAGGGTAAAAATCATGGAAATGTAATTTACCTATTTCTTCCTGTGTTCTTAGAATTTGTGTCCCTTCAAATCCTGATTTTGATTACATGTTTTAAGGGAAATTTTCCATATTTTTAATCATCTTTAGCTTTCCTTCATTTAATCCCTGCTCTTTATATATAACATTTGATATATATAATAAGTATGTCAATATGTTATCAGCAAAGATTATTAGAACTTTTTAAATAATCAGTATTTTTGTACAGTTTTTAACAGCATACCTATATGTTTAATTTTATTATGTTTCTAGATAGACTATCCAAAAGAAAAATTTTAATGTCTCTTAGAATTTTAAATATTTGCATTGAGAATATCAGGAAAAAGCTTATGTTACCATATTTTTCCCATAGGATCTCAGATCCAAGCCTTGGTTTTGGTTTTTTACTCCTTTTTGTTGAATATTACATGTTCTCAGAAGATTTCTAAGCGGGTGGAAAGAAAGAGAGGCATTTCAATATTTTATTCATTTCTTCTCCCACAAGTGAGGTGACATTTATTTCTAGTTTACTACCTGAAACAGACACAAATTAAGGGAATCTGAGTCAGTGTACAATACTCAAGAACATCCTAGAAATTAGTTGAAGAAAATTAGTATCATGCTATCGTTCATGCCATTTTTTTTTTTTGTCATCTTCTTTACCCAGTATTTCTTATACTATAACTCATCCAAATAAACATTCTTGGCCTAAGACATGGTTTAAGTCTTAAATTATTGTCAATATGCTCCCATTATTCCTAATTTTAATATATTTCATTTAATTGCTGCTACTTGTTTTATATCTGACAAAACAGAGGACCAAGGCCTTACTACCACGTTATGAACATGAAGACCTTTTTCCTCTGTTAGGATTTCTTAGGGAAAGGGTTTTCTCTTTCTCTATTGCCTCTTTAAAGTTTTCTTCTTTCCTATACCGACACTTCCGCAATAGAGCTACCCAACATGCTGTGTCTAGCTACTTTCCAAAAAGTGAAACATACAACCTTATAAAGAGATGTTCTATGTATTCAAAATGCTTCTTCTAAATGTGCTTTAGTTTCATTTACAATGATGTGTTAGTTTCTGCCATACAACGAGGTGAGTCAGTTATATATATATATATATATATATATATATATATATATATATACATATATCCACTCTTTTAGATTCTATTCCCATATAAGTCATTAGAGTCTTGAATAGAGTTCCCTGTGCTATACGGCAGTCTGAGACGGTATTTTTCTCAAGGATCTTACAGAAAAATTAAATAAAATGTAATAATGTTCCAGTGACAGAGGAGAAATTTTTCCACTGTCGCTAGAGTTAAAATTGTGAGTGTACCATAATGGCTGTGTTGGCTGGGCGTTCCACTGCTCTCCTAGTAAAGGTATGGAACAACTACTTTTCATAGTTCCTTGGTTTATTGGCTAGTAACATAGTCATAAAGTCCCTTGGCAAGGAACTGGTTTTCTTCTTTTAAAATTTAGTCAAGAATCTATGGTTTAAAAGGAAGAAAAGGTCACTTCTTGGAGGCCTGCCTGGTTAAACAGGTTAGGCAGTATATTTTTTATGAAGTCAAGTAAGTGTGAAGGTAGTGAAGTATCATGGCTCACGTGGCATAATGAGTAAAGAGAAACTCTTCTTGCTCAGACTTGTTCCCCCAAGCTCTGTGCATTATCCAAGGGACACACTGAGTCATCTGAATTCAATCAGTTCAGATCCCAAAGGTTGGTTAGAGATATACATGAGGTAGGAGGTTTAAAAATTCATCTAAAAAGTCAAATTGGGTTAAATTCAATATAGTTTTTATTTTAAAGAATCTTCTACCTCACCAGAAGGGTGCCTGCCTCTTGAATTAATGGAAGAATGACTATAAAGAGACTCAAAGAGATCATATCACAAATGAAAAAGAAAAGAGTAGAGAGTTTCAGTTAATTGCCAACTTCACAGAGCAAGTCAACAGCAGCTGGAGACGAACAGAGCTAAAATGTCAACTCTTCCTTTCTATTGCTGGGTTCCAGTCTCCCATACTCCTAACACAGACAGTCTGTATAAAGGCTCATCTGTCTCAAAATTGTGAGTGTTTGGTGTGTTATAGAGGTGAACAGCTCTCCATAGCCCTCTTCAGATGTAGGAATGTGTGCCGCTTATTTTCCTGGATTACAGGGAACCAAGCCCCTTCTTTAGCCTTTTAACTGTCCAGTGGCCACTAAGTGCTCTCTCTGGAGTATTGCTAGAGTTTGTCTTCACGAGGTGGCAGGATGATTCCCAGGGGACTTCTGGAAACAGATCAGACAAGGAGTCAGCTGCTATGTTAGAGTAGCCAAAGATGCTAGTTGGTCTCCAAGATGGGGTAGTGGTATGGGTTTTCTAATCAAATTGCACTAGGGCATTCATAAGACAAAGTCAAAGCTATGATTTTTCCAGTAGCAATATATGGATGTGAGAGTTGGACCATAATGAAGGCTGAGTATCAAAGAATTGATGCTTTAGACTGTGGTGCTGGAGAAGACTCTTGAGAGTCCCTTGGACAGCAAGGAGATGAAACGAGTCAATCCTAAAGTAAATTAACCCTGAATATTCATTGGAAGGACTGATGCTGAAGCTGAAACTCCAATGCTTTGGCCACCTGATTCGAAGAACTGACTCATTAGAAAAAACTCTGATGCTGGGAAAGATTGAAGGCAGGAGCAGAAGGAGATGTCAGAGCATGAGATAGTTGGATGGCATCACTGACTCAATGGACATGAGTTTGAGCAAACTCTGGGAGACAGTGAAGGACAGGGAAGCCTGACATGCTATGGTCCATGAGGTCACAGAGTTGGACATGATTTAGTGACTGAACAACAGCAATTCATAAGCCTCAAGGATGTCCTATTCCTGGGTCAGTGACCCTAGCATTCTGGAATCACCAACAATTTTAGAATTAAGAATAGGTATTAGAATTGACCCCATCCCTGACCTTTGCTCTTCTTCTTTTCCTTCTCCCCCAACTCTTCCACTTCCTTAAAAAAAATTTTCATTTCTCCTCCCATCTACCTCAGTCTCTTTTTACTCTGACACAAAAGAATTCATGCTATTTCTTTTTACCAATATTAGAATTTAAGGAACTTTCAGGAAGCACTCAGGCATTAAAAACTCAATCCCTGCATTCTTTGGAAGAGCATTTATTCCTCAGTGATAGGAATATCACTTTTCATCTACTCCCTATGCTGTGAAATATTCAGGGAGGAGACTTCTTGCTACAGCAATGAGAACAAAATTCTAGTTAGGTTCTCAGCAAGTCATCCTCCTAGTTATCTTTGATAAGAAGCATCTTAGAGGGAATGAGTCCTGCATCTGAAAAGAATCAAAATCCCTTGTTCCTTCAGAGAATGGGTGGAAAAGTAGATACAAGAGGGAGAAGAGAAGGAATGGAGGGAGGGAGAAAGGGAAGGCAAAAGAGAAGACAGAGAGGTAGAAAAGGAGAGGAGAGAAAAGGAAAAGATGGAATGAGAAGGGGTCTCAAGAGAGGGGAGGGAGGAAAAAGGGCAAGAGAAAAACAAAATTTTAAATGTGTGATAGAAAAGGCAATTCTCCAAATTTCTGGGCATCTTTATAGTGGAAATATGACAAGGCAAGCCTTGTGGTAAAACAGTAAAATAACACTCTATAAAGTTCCAAACAATAAAAGAATGCCTTTGGTGAAGCATATGACAAGCTCCATGCCCTGAGAGTTGCAAGGGGGCACATTTAACTTGGTGATCCTGCTGACATAGTATGTGATTGCACACCCAGGGCTGCTCTATGGAGGATGATGCTGTTGGAACCCTGCCAGTTGACTTTTGAACTCAGAGCCTTGTTAACCTAGCTCCTTATTCACTAAACAGGAGGCTCCCTCACAAGCAGTCTGTGTGTACCTGTTATCTTGTCTGGGGCTATATAAGAGTCCCTCTGTCTTCAGAGTTGGGTTCATAAAGTCTTTGATAACAACATGAATTCCTACCAGATAAGAACAAAGCAAACTCATTGAACTTACAATATGAATAAGGCAGCAGATCAAGTTTGCTTTATTAAAGCTTTGCTCATAGAAAAGTAGACCATGATTTGGGGGATAATGATTAGAAACATTGATTTCCCTAGTAGGACTAACTAGGGATTCACTAGTTCCCTATAGGAAATTGGTAATGTTCCAAACTAGCAGAAACTTATGTGACTAGCCATTTCAGTCTTCCCAACCAAGATGTTTCTTGGAATATGGGACCTCAGTCTTAAAAGTGGGAAGGCCTTAGGCAAACCAAGAGGAGTTGGTTACCCTTTGTTAATCACTCATTATTCCCCTACTTGCCCTCCTTAGACTTGCAACTTGAAGATGACTTAAGCAATTCTCTAGAACTGAGTTTCTATGAAATGTTTTTATGAAAGCTGCCCCTCCAGAGTACCCAAGGGCTAAGGTTATGTCTCATCCATTTTCATGTTCCTGAAGCCTGGTACATCGTGTGGCACTGAGAAGAACTGAGTCAGCTGAGCAACTGAACTGATCTTCTGCAGAATATGTACTGAATGGGAACTATGATATCCTCAGGCAAGAACTGTATCTTCCTCAGTGAATGCACCCTCAGGCTCCCTAAGTGGAGCTTAACTTGGATAGGAATAGAAACCCTTTAAAAAGATTCACCTTCCCACATTAAACTATGTGGTTTTTTAAACACGCTCAAACAGTGGCTAAGAGCGCAGGTCAAGAATTGGACTAACAAGTTTAAACCCAGGCTCCACCATTCCACCAGGCTATGTAAACTTAAGTCAGTCACCTAACTTCTCCGTGCATCTCTTTCCTCACTTTTGTCCTTCATAGGTGAGAGCACCAAATTAGACCCATGCGTGTAGCACCCTTAGCTCTTAGCTGTATGGTAAGAACCTAACTCATAGTATTAATAATTCACATCACTACTGTTCTTGGAGTTTTCTTTCTAAGTACCAAGGGAGCAAAGTTGAGGATAATTAGAAAACAATAAGTACAATAATATCTCCCAAGTTTCATTTAAGCCCCAAGACCTTACACCATGGATTTTTATTTTTAACACCAAAAGTGCATCCTTAATTGTGATAATCTGTGTATGACTATAATGAGCACAATATTATCAAGCGACAGTCACCAAAAACTGTATGTACATGGAGTGGGACGGTGTGGGGTGATCTTCATCTCTCCACCACCCCCATTTTATTACTTAAACTTCCTATTACATGAACCATTTACTCAATTTTCACTGAACTTTTCACAACTAGAAAGTCACTGGACTTGGTCCAACTCCTATAAAATTTTACTGCTCTCTTAGTTATTGCATAATGATTCCTAAAAGTTAACATTTTACTTTTCTTCTAAAACAAGGGATTTGCTTAAAGGAAGAAATCTCATTATAAGTACCAATGATCCTGAATTCAGTGCTTTATTGCTCCAGTAAGAACTGATAAATTATCTGAACAAAGTTTAAAGTCAAGAGTAAAGCTCAGATTTTTTATATATTACATTTTCTACTCCTTCTCTTTCTCCTCTTTCTTCTTATAACTAATTTTTTTAACATTTATATACTCAAAAAATGTATTATTTTCTGGAAATGCAAATTGTGAGCAATACAGAAATAACACTTTATTTAGTGGTAAATGCTCAAAGTACTTTATAAATGCTTAAAGTACTTTATTTCTTCCAAAATTTTCTGTTAAAATCTGAGTATGATACTGCTATAATAGGCATTTCTGGTGTCATGTCATATCTACATTCCTAAAAAAGAGCACATTCTGTAAAAGCATGAACTAAAAATAATTGAGCATATGTAAAATAAACAGTTAAGGGAAAACCACTAAATACTCATATGAAATCGAGACTTCTAAGAAGACGGTGGTGGCATAGTTTTTTTAATCTCTTTCCTTAAAAATAAACATAGAAACTAAGATACCAAAACATCTACAACAAAACTAAGTGACAACAAATTGCCTGAATCCTGAAATCCAAGCAGAAGAGAACAAACCACACTGTATATTTGTAGTCCTATGATAAAATAAAGGTTCAAAGAGAGAAAACATAGTACAGAATTGAGATAATATGGACACAATGCAATTATCAGAAAATGAGAGGGGAATTCGGGAGATATCTGAAAATTAGGATAAGCTTGCTGATTATAATTATTAATTGGGAGCAAAAGAGTAAATCAAATCTAATCCTCTTGAAGGATGCACAGTACTACCTGATATCGATCGGTACATGTCACAGTATGGACAGGACAGTCGATGTTGGGGGAAAGAAAAATAGATTTTTTTCAGTCTCTTACAGACAAAACTATAAGAGATTTAAAGTGTAAAATGTTGTGATTTGAAATACATATACATTGTGGAAGGATTTCCCCATCCTCCATCAAGTTAATTAACACATCCATCGCCTCACATACTTACCTTTTTGAGGCTGGGGTGGTGGGAATAGAACACTTAAGTTCTACTCTCTCAGCAGATTTCAGTTATACAATACACAGTCATCAACTGTGGTCACCATGCTATACATTATTCCTTTAGGCCTTATTCATCTTATAACTGAAAATTTGTACGTTTTGTCAATCCTAATTTCCCCAAGCCCCAGCCTTTAGCAACCACATTTCTATTTAATGTCTTTATGAGTTTGACTTTTTTTAAAATTTCACAAATAAGTGATACTCTGTAGTATTTGTCCTTTTTGGCTGGCTTATTTTACTTAGGGTAGTGCCTTCCAGATTAATCCATGTTGTCCCAGATGTCAGGATTCTCAGCTTTTTAAAGTTTAATAATATTGTATAGATCCATATATATAATCATATTTTCTTCATCCATCAACAAATATTTAGGATTTTTCCATACCTTGGCTATTGTGATTAATGCTGCAATAAACTTGGCAGTACAGATATCTCTTTGAGATAGTGATCTAATTCCCTTTTGATATATACTCTGAAGTAAAATTTCTGGACCATTTGGTAGTTCTGCTATTCATATCTTGAGGAACCTTCATGCTATTTTCCATTGTAGCTGTAACTAGATTACATTCCCACTAACAGTACTTAAGAGTCCCTATTCTCTACATCCTCACCAGCATTTATTATCTTTGTCATTTTTTCACAATGGCCATCCTAACAGATGTGAGGCAATATCTCATTGTGATTTTTGATTTCCTTTTCTCTGATGACTAGTGATGTTGAACATCATTTCATGTACCTATTGGTCATTGTATGTCTTCTTTGGAAACATGTCTATTCAAGTCCTTTGTCTTCTTTTAATTGGGTTGTTTTGATTTTGGTTCTGCTTTGTTTGCTGTTGAGTTGTATGAGTTTCTTGTATGTTTTTAATATTAACCCCTTATCAGTTATGTGGCTTGCAAATATTTTCTCTCATTCTATAGGTTGTCTTTTTGTTTTGTTTGATGGTTTCCTTTGCTGTGTAGTTTTTTAGTTTGACGTGGTACTATTTGTTTATTTGTGCTTTTATTGCCTTTCCTTTTGGTGTCATATCCAAAAAAATCAATGTCAAGACCAACATCAAAGGAGCTTATTCCTTATATTTTCTTGTAGGAGTTTTATGGTTTCAGGTCTTACATTCAAGTCTTTAATCCATTTTGAGTTGGTTTTTATGTATGATGTAAGATAGGAATCCAGCTTTATTCTTTAGCATGAGGCTGTTTAGTTTTCCTAACACCTTTATTGAAAAAATATCCTTTCTAGTCATATATTCTTGACTTTTTTGTCAAAAATTAATGGACCATATGTGTATGAGTTTATTGTAGGACTCTCTATCTGCTTCATTGACCTATGGGTCTAATTTTATGCTGCTCCTATGCTACTTTGATTTCTATAGCTTTGTATTATAGTTTAAAATCTAAAAGTGTGATACCTCCTGCTTTGTTCTTTCTCAAGATTACTTTGGCCAATCAGGGTCTTTTGTGATTCCATACACATTTTAAGTTTAAATATTCTTCTTCTGTGAAAGAATATCATTGGAATTTTTATAGGGATTGTGTTGAATCTGTAGACCACTTTGCACAGTATGAACACTTTAACAACATTAATTTCTCAGTCCATAAACACAGTATATCTTTCCATTCATTTGCATCTTCTTCAATTTCTTTTATCAGTGTCTTACAGTTTTGAGTATACAGTTATGTTACTTCCTTGGTTAAATTTGTTTCCAAATATTTTATTCTTTTTGATTCTTTGTAAATGAGATTGTTTTCTTAATTTCTCTTTCTGATATTCACTGTTAATATATACAAATGCCAGTAATTTTTATATATTGATTTTGGATCCTGCAACTTCAATAAATTCTGAATTCATTGATTAGTTCTAACTGTTTTTTGGTGGGGCCCTGAGGGTTTTCTACATATATCATGCCATACACAGAGACAGTTCTATTTCTTTCCTTCTAATTTGAATGTCTTTTATTGCTTTTTCTTGTCTAATTTCTCTGGCTAGGACTTCCAGTACTGTATTAAATAAAAGTTCTAAGAGTAGCCATCCCTGTTTTGTTACTGATCTTAAAGGAAAAGCTTTTAGCTTTTTACCAGTGAGTATGTTGGAGAATCCCAGGGATGGGGGAGCCTGGTGGGCTGCCATCTATGGGGTCGCACAGAGTCAGACACGACTGAAGCGACTTAGCAGCAGCAGCAGCAGCAGCAGCATGATGTTAACTGTGGATTTGTCATAGGCTTAGCTTGTCTCTTTTCTATATCTAGCTTCTTGAGGTGTAAATCTAGGTTGTTTATTTGTGATCTTTCTTTTTTCTTAATGTAGACAGTTATCACTATAAACTTTCTTAGAACTGTCTTTGCTGTTTCATAGATTTGAGTATATTTTACTGTCTCAGGAATTTTTTTAATTTTTCTTTTGATTTCTTGTTTGACCCATTGACTGTTTAGGAGCATGTGGCTTAATCTCCGCATGTTTGTGAATTTTCCAGTTTTCTTCCTGTAATTGAATTTTAGTTTCAGACCACTGTGGTCAGAAAAGATGTTTGATATAATTTCAATCTTCTTAAATTTATTCATGCTGTTTTGTGGCATAATCTATGTTGGAGAATGGTCCATGTTCATAGGAGAAGAATGTGTCTTCTGGTGGTGTTGGATAGAATTTCTGTATGGCTGCTGGGTTCACATGGTCTAACATGTAGGTTAAGTCCAGTGCTTCCCGACTGTGGATAAGTGGGTGATGTTCATGCCAGGCCAGATGGATACTCTCTGTGGCTTGTCCGCCAAGATCTGGGGGTCAGTGATGTACCCAAGGCCCCAAGGTAGAGCTGCAGGCAGGAAGTCCAGCGTGTCACCTGGCCTGCCCCTCTCACACAGGTATGCTGAGAGCCCAGAAATCCTTTCCCGAGGTCCCCAAAACACATGTTCATCTTTATAAAATATTTATAGAATAATCTCCTTTAAAAGGGCACATTTTCTAAATATTGGTCTTATTTCCAAAGTTTCTTTTATAACACATATTAATACAATGATATTCTTTTTTTTCAGTTTTATTAAACTTTATTATTTCGTAGCTTCAAATTCATGATGCAGTATTTAGTAAATCAATGAATAGCTTTTACCTTATAAGGAGTAATTTGGAGTACCTTTTAAGAATAAAGGCACATAAAAGGTTATGTTACCCTGATATACAGAATTGTAACTTCCTTAATTATGAATATGTTATTTTGTTCAACTTTTTATGTTTTTAATATTTTGTTCAATTTTTTATGTTTTTAATTCCTGAATTACTATATTCAATTTTTGCTTTAATTAAATTGTTCTGCAATTGTTACTTGAAAATTTCCCTTTTATTTTATTTTTCAGACAATCTTATTAAATACACATTAAAACGTCAGTTTTTTTTTTCAGTTTCACATTTCTTTTTGTCTTTTCTATCTTTGTCACCATACACTGAGTATTCTTTGGATACATCTTCTAGTTCTTTTTTTTTAATTAATTTATTTTAATTGGAGACTAATTACTTTACAATATTATGGTAGTTTTTGCCACGGATTGACATGAATCAGCCATGGGTGTACATATGTCCCCCATCCCAAACCCCCTCCCACCTTCCTCCCCACCCCATCCCTCTGGGTTGTCCCAGTGCACCGACTTTGAGTGCACTGTTTCATGCATCAAACTTGGACTTGTCATCTATTTCACATATAGTAATATACATGTTTCAATGCTATTCTCTCAAATCATCCAACCCTCACCTTCTCCCACAGAATCCAAAAGTCTGTTCTTTGTATCTGTGTCTCTTTTGCTGTCTCACATATATGGTCATCATTACCATCTTTCTAAATTCCATATATATGTGTTAATATACTGTACTGGTGTTTTTCTTTCTGACTTACTTCACTCTGCATAATAGGCTTCAGTTTCATCCACCTCATTAGAACTGATTCAAATACATCTTTTTTAGTAGCTGATTAACATTCCATCAAGTATATTTACCACAACTTTATTACCATTCATCTGTGAATGGGCATCCATGTCCTAGCTCTTGTAAACAGTGCTGCAATGAACACTGGGGTACACATGCCTCTTTCAATGCTAGTTTCCTTGGTGTGTATGCCCAACAGTGGGATTGCTGGGTCATAAGGCAGTTGTATTTCCAGTTTTTTAAGGAATCTCCACACTGTTCTCCATAGTGGCTGTACTAGTTTGCATTCCTACCAATAGTGTAAGAGCGTTCCCTTTTCTCCACACCCTCTCCAGCATTAATTGTTTGTAGACTTTTTGATAGCAACCATTCTGACCAGCGTGAGATGGTACCTCATTGTGGTTTTGATTTGCATCTCTCTGATAATGAGTGATGTTGAGCATCTTTTCATGTGTTTGTTAGCCATCTGTATGTCTTCTTTGGAGAAATGTCTGTTTACTTTGGCCCATTTTTTGATTGGGTAGTTTATTTTTCTGGTATTGAGCTGCAGGAGCTGCTTGTATATTTTTGAGATGAATTCTTCTTTGTCAGTTGCTTCATTTGCTATTGTTTTCTCCCATTCTTAAGGCTGTCTTTTCACCTTGCTTATAGTTTCTTTCTTTGTGCAAAAATTAGTTTAATTAGGTCCCAATTGTTTATTTGTGCTTTTATTTCCATTACTCTGGGAGGTGGGTCATAGAGGATCTTGCTGTGATTTGTGTCAGAGAGTGTTTTGCCTATGTTTTCCTCTAGGAGTTTTATAGTTTCTGGTCTTACATTTAGATTTTTAATCCATTTTGAGTGTATTTTTGTGTGGGTGTTAGAAAGTGTTCTGGTTTCATTCTTTTACAAGTGGTTGGCCAGTTTTCCCAGCACCACTTGTTAAAGAGATTATCTTTTTTCCATTGTATATTTTTGCCTTCTTTGTCAAAGATAAGATGTCCACAGGTGCATGGATTTATTTCTGGGCTTTCTATTTTGTCATATTGGTCTATATTTCTGTCTGTGTGCCATACTGTCTTGATGACTGTAGCTTTGTAGTATAGTCTGAAGTCAGGCAGGTTGATTGTTCCAGTTCCATTTTTCTTTCTCAAGATTGCTTTGGCTATTCAAGGTTTTTTGTATTTCCATACAAATTGTGAAATTATTTGTTCTAGTTCTGTGAAAAATACCATTGGTAGCTTGATAGGGATTGCACTGAATCTATAGATTGCTTAGGATAGTATACTCATTTTCACTATAGTGATTCTTCCAATCCATGAGCATGGTATATTTCTCCATCTATTTGTGTCATCTTTGATTTCTTTCATCAGTGTTTTATAGTTTTCTATATATAAGTCTTTTGTTTCTTTAGGTAGATTTATCCCTAAGTATTTTAGTCTTTTAATTGCAGTGGTGAATGGGATTGTTTCCTTAATTTCTCTTTCTGTTTTCCCAGTGTTGGTATATAGGAATGCAAGGGATTTCTGTGTGTTAATTTTACTTTTACCTTTACTATATTTTACCTTTACTATATTCATTGATTAGCTGTAGTAATTTTCTGGTGGTGTCTTTAGGATTTTCTATGTAGAGGATCATGTCATCTGCAAACAGTGAGAGTTTTGCTTCTTTTCCAGTCTGGATTCCTTTTATTTCTTTTTCTTCTCTGATTTCTGTGGCTAAAACTTCCAAAACTATGTTGAATAGTAGTGGTGAGAGTGGGCACCCTTGTCTTGTTCATGACTTGAGGGAAAATGCTTTCAGTTTTTTGCCATTGAGGATAATGTTTGCTGTGGGTTTATCATATATGGCTTTTATTATGTTGAGGTATGTTCCTTCTATGCCTGCTTTCCAGAGAGTTTTTATCACAAGTGGGTGTTGAATTTTGTCAAAGACTTTCTCTGCATCTATTGAGATAATCACTTGGCTTTCTTGAGAGGGAATAAAGCTTTCTGTAATTAGAGTTTACAAACCAGAAAAACACAGAATATTTGGATTGTCCTACAATTAACTTTTATAACATTCAGTCTCAATAAAACACTGAATTGCATTCTCAGTAACATTATTTCAAAACACTTCCTCATCATCACCATCACCATCTCTTCATCATTATAACTTCTATTTCCTTAACACTAACTATATGCTAGGTTAGCATATGGTGTTCCTGGGGAAATATATTTCTGCATAATGTTTCTACCTTCCCCACTTTTGAGGAGAATTAAAAAAAGGCTTAGTGGACTGTAAATAAATCAAAGTAAAAGTATAATAATTATTACTTTTAATTCATGCCAATTTAGATAAAAAGTAAAGTGTTCTCAAACTTCAGTACCATATACTGCTTACAAGTTACTTGAAATCTAGTACATCTCACTGTACTGTAATACCTGTTTACCTGTATGTCATTGGCCTCCATGATTCTATAAGTAAGAATAGGAACCGTGTCTCTCTTATTCACCCTTGTAGACTGAAACTTGCACATAGCAGGGCCTCAGTTCATATTTGTCAAATGAGTTAGTAAATGAATGAATGAATAAATGAGGAGATGTATCTCACAAATGATCACATTGTACCCAGACACAATAGCACATCATTCCACTAAAAGCAGTTAATATTTTGTCTCATTTAATTCTCACAAAACTTCTACAAAGAAAATATTGTTATTCCTATTTTACAGATAAAAAAATTGGAGCTCAGAGTGTTTAAGGGACGGACCCAAAATGACATGGTGAGGAAATGGGAGAGTTAGGAATTCAACTTTGACCTAAAAGATTCCAGAACTCTAAATCTTTTTACTTTCCCAGTCTCCTGCCTCTGAGAACTACACTGTCCACCTAAGAGTGGAGAAAAATGTAAACTGGTGGGAAGGTCCTCCCTTTGTAAATTGGAGAAGGTGACCTCAGAGTCACATACTGGACCAAGGAAACCACACCCCTGAAGCAGAGCAGCTGACTTTCAGCCATTAGTCTAATTTTAAGGAAAAAGTTAAAATGTGCTCACATTCACACACATTTGCCATTGTATGGCTTTGGGCTGTGTCCTTTATTTCATTCCAAACAGATCTTTTTCTCTTTTTAGTCATATTTCTGAAATAACAGAATGTTGTATTCTGTATTAAATCTCATCACAGTTGCACATAAAAAAATGTACCTCAAAGTTTCTTATTTTTAAAAAATATGGAAATATAAGATTCTAGTGAGTCTAAATATTTCTTTATTATGTCCTCAGGTTGTGAGAAGCAATTTATTCATCTCTTTCTTTTCCTAGGGCTATTAAACATGGTAACTCTGTTCATTCTTACCTTCATGATTTTTCTAGGGTTTCAAATTGTATATGGAACCAGCCCCATGATTGCCTGTTCTTTATTGTAGGATACCTACAGTTAGGTTAAATTTGATCCTTTTTCAGGGGCAAAAAAAAAAAAAAAAAAAGTATAGGTATTCCCCTTGCACATAGCAAAAGTGAGCTTCTATTATCAAGAAGATAAAAATAGGAAAAGAAATGATGATAGTCCTTTATTAATGAGAATTTTTTAATTACTTGCTTTTTACTAATTATTAATGTTTCCCAGATATTTTTGCCCAAGAAATATTTTTGGGACTATGAAGGTAGATACAATATTATAATGATACCCATTATCAGTCTCTTCAGCCAGTAAATTAGTTGATATCTATAACACACACACATATACACACACACAAATAGGTGAAGAAAGCAAAAGTAATCCTCTATTCAAATGTTAGAAATCAGATAAAAGTCAAATATCCATTTATTCTCAAGTAAATGCATTCCAATAAGTTTTAAATTGGAGAATATCTTTTCACAGAGGGAGCTTCCCTGGTGCCTCAAATGGTGAAGAATCCACCTGCAGAGCAGGAGACATGGATTCAATCCCTGGGTCAGGAAGATCCCTTGGAGAAAGAAATGGCAACCCACTCTTGGGGTTTCCCAGAGAGAATTTTCTTGAAGAAAGAGAGAATTTTCTTGCCCAGAGAATTCCATGGACAGCTACACAGCCCATGAGATTGCAAAGAGTCAGACACAACTAAGCAACTTTCACTTTTTTCATAGATAGAAGTCAATGCCACCAAAAATTTTTTGTATAAAGTCACTGCAGATGGTGATTGCAGCCATGAAATTAAAAGATGCTTACTCTTTGGAAGGAAAGTTATGACCAACCTAGACAGCATATTCAAAAGCAGAGACATTACTTTGCCAACAAAGGTCTGTCTAGTCAAGGCTATGGTTTTTCCAGTAGTCATGTATGGATGTGAGAGTTGGACTGTGAAGAAAGCTGAGCGCCGAATAATTGATGCTTCTGAACTGTGTTGTTGGAGAAGACTCTTGAGAGTCCCTTGGACTGCAAGGAGATCCAACCAGTCCATTCTAAAGGAGATCAGTCCTAGGTGTTCTTTGGAAGGAATGATGCTAACGCTGAAACTCCAGTACTTTGGCCACCTCATGCAAAGAGTTGATTCACTGGAAAAGACCCTGATGCTGGGAGGGATTGGGGGCAGGAGGAGAAGGGGACGACAGAGGATGAGATGGCTGGATGGCATCACCGACTCAACAGATGTGAGTTTGAGTGAACTATGCGAGTTGGTGATGGACAGGGAGGCCTGGCGTGCTGCAATTCATGGGGTCGCAAAGAGTTGGACACAACTGAGTGACTGAACTGAACTGAACTGAGAGGTATATTTTCAAAAGTTTATTTACCATCCAGGTGGATGTTTGTTCCTGATTAGGTAAAGAGGAAAGGGTTTCTGTATATAACAACCATAGATACTATTCCTTTCCTCATTTCTTTATAAATCAAAGAGCCTGATAATTAAGTATATAATGACTAACAAATATATATTTGAGAGCAACTCTAAAGCAGTTAGATAGTTAAATGAGCATACAAAAATACCAGTAGGTTACCAAAAATGTTCCTCTCTCTTCTCTTTAGCAATCTATCATCACCCCCGGTAATCAGATTATTTGCTCATTATTCAACTTGTAGAGCTATCAAAGAACCCCTTTTGTCATTTGTATGCACTACCATCATTCCTCTTTTAGAATCTTTAAAACTCATAGCCTCTGTGAAGCAAATTTTATCAGAAAATGTGAAATTCACCCGTTTGCATAAAATAATTATTTTTAATAGAGTAAAAAATTAGTGACCTTTATTTGCTCTGTCAGATTTAGATTAGAACTATATTTTGTCCCTGTTTTGCACAGTACTTTGCCAGGCACACAGGGGAGTTGAAGAGATAGTACTTGATGATAATTATGATGCATCCTGTACTTGTAAACAAGGGACATTTGCTAAAGATTAAAAGTAAATTCACAACGAATTGACTGCCAAGCCATAAGCTATCCTACTGGGACTTCCCAAATACCAACTGGAAAAAAATGACTGGGCAGATCTTACCAAGGACCAACCCAAATATTAAAAACCATTTTCCTTCTTAATTTGCCTACAATACAACAAATCAGATGACTGGCAACTTCAGTATTTCTGTAATTTTTCAAAGGACCCAGTTGAGGAAGCTAATCTTTAGTTTAAGTGTTGTCGTTTCCCCCCTAAGTTGTCCCTTTCAAACCACCCGGTGAACAAATATTTACTGAGCACTAACTATGTGCCTTGTGTTTGTAGACTCTGGGAATGCAACCATAAATAAGACACCCATAATTCTTTCCTTTGTGGTGTTTACCCTAACAGGGAAGGAAAATAGTAAGAGAGTTTAAATAGTGACAGAGAAAGATGAGGAAGAGAATAATAATGTATTTCAGTGTCAAAGACAGCTGTTTGTTTCCTAATTGTCACACCTCTCTAAAGTTGAAGGCCGATGTTTTTATACTTCTGTGCCTTGTGGAAGAGAGATGATCCAGGAAACCTTAGTGATTATCCTTCTCAATGAAACATGATCCATAATGGTATAAGAACAATCAACTTACTAATGAGTCATGTGGATGAGCAATAGAGAGGTATTGAGAAGATAAGACTGGTTTTTTTGCTTTGTTTTGTTTTGTTTTGTTTTTTGAGGGCTTAAATTCTGCCTCAGAATAGGACTTGACCTTGCCAGAAGAGTCCTGCAGCTGAGATTTTTTTCTTTGTCCTTTTTACATCTTTTTTTTTTTTCTTTCTAGACCTTCTATTCTCTTTCCTTAGACCTCTTTTATCTGCCATCTTCTTCCTTTCTTTCACAAAACCTGAAGCCATAGTGTCTGGTTGTGTGACAGGAGTTATCAGTGTTCACCAAGGTCAAAATCTTCTCTGCTTTGGGTTAGTCATTTCCATGCCCTCCTTGAAGATAGGTGTGGCCATGGGATAGTTCTGGCCAAAGGAATGTGAATCACACCTTGGGTTAGGCTTTCTATGGCTTGTGTTTGACTTGCCAGCTCTTTCATATCTCCTACTGTGGACTCTGAAGCTTGGTGAGTGAAGGGCAGTGTCATGGATGCTGGAATTTCCTTTAGCTTTAGTCCCTACGTGACTGCCTGTGTGGCACTAATGGTAAAGAACCGGCCTGCCAAAGCAGGAGACGCAAGAGATAAGGGTTTGACCTCTGGGTCGGAAAGATCCCCCAGGGCATGGCAATCTACTCCAGTATTCTTGCCTAGAGAATCCCATGGACAGAGGAGCTGGGTAGACTATAGTCCATCGAGTGGCAAAGAGTCAGACATGACTGAAGCGACTTAGCATGCACACACTATGTGACTGTGATAAGTAAAACTCTCCCTGATACTGTGAATGAGAAATAAGTTGATATTTGGGGGTTGTTATCACAGCATAATTTACACTATTCTGACAGATGCAAATAAAGAGAAAAGTGACTATAACAATCATGCACAGTCATAAGAAAGCTGGCAACACAGTACATTCATTTAACAAGTATTTATTGAGGTGCTGCTCTGTAAGTGCTAGAATCTACAGTGGGAATATGGAGAAAAGACAATAAAGTCACTGCCCTCAAAATGCTTGTTGTCTAATTTAAAAAACTGACAAATATATGATAGAAATTCACTGGAAAACCTTTTTTAAAAAGTCAGTCAAATATGAGGAAAAGTTGGGAGAAATCTTTGTTTGCCACTAGGAGTTAGGCGTGCAGCCCTCTCATATGTTTTTAATTCATTACTGTTGTTGTTATTATTGTCATCAACCTATTTATTATTACAGACCATGTGGCAAGATACTGTCTTAAAATGAAAGATAGTATTCCTGCTTTTTAGATTACTGAAATCTCATTAATACTTAATAGTACAGAACACCTAGGTACTCTTCGGGCAAGTTCTAAGTTCTTAGGGCAAGAAGAACATCACAGGCAGAGTATTCAGTGGAAAGGCCCCTCCTGTGCTTTCAGCAGTTGTGTGCAATGGAGCCCCTTCCCTAAGCCTCGGTCTTCTCATGTCAGTCGTTCCAGTGGCCACGGAGCATTCGCTGTGTGCCAGGTCCTATCCTAGACTCCAGGGGACCTAGAGCTGGGAACAACACGCTGCCTGCCCCCTCTACAAGCCAGCAGGGCATGAGCTTTAAATATCATGATCATTCATTGCATAACAAGTAGATCACGTGCTATAAACAGAGAATTTTATTGGATCATGTTGGTTGAGGGACCTACGTGAAGAGTCATCCAGGAAGGCTGGTCTTTATTGAACTGAGTTTGAAAGAATCTGTAAACACAGCATGACAGTATTTACCTGTCAGGGGGTTCTAAGAGGTTTTTTAAATGTAAAATTTCTGAAAAATAGTTGGTTCTCAGTAGATGCTAGTTATTGGACAGTGTCATAGAAACCTGTGTTTACATGATCAAAAGCAAAGTATTAACAGGGAAAAAAGGGATGCAGCTCCTACCACATATTAATTCATATTTTATTACTACCATTGTCAGTATTAAAACATTTCACTGAGCTGTTTCATAATCTTATTTTTGTGTTTCCCCTGACATCTCTCAGTTCAACCACTGGGGAAACCCCTATCTTCCTGTCTGCCTTGTTTTGGTTTTGTTTTATGTACCTTTCCTGGCAACGGGGTCCATTTAGTTGACTGGTTACCATAGGAGCTTACTTATTCTGAAGGGCAAAAAGTATTCTAGGGAAATCAGCAAACTACAGGAAAGGAAAGACTGAAAGTCTCTTGCCCAGATTATGAGTCAACAGGTAAATTTGACTCACTTTATTCCAAATACTTCTAGGTGGAGTCTAATCTGGGGTGCAAATGGCCACTTAGAGGTTTTATTGCTTCAATGTAGGTATTCTGTCAAATCATTTTGATCTTTATTTGCATGGCTGTAAATGGTTTAAATAAATAAGTCTCTTGATTTTACCACTTTATTTTATGACTAACTTTCTTATGTGCTTGTGCTCACTCACTTTGGACTGTAGGCCACCAGGCTCCTCTGACCATGGAATTCTCTAGGCAAGAATACGGGAGTGGGTTGCCATTTCCTCCTCCAGGGGATCTTCCTGACCCAGGGATCGAACCTGAGTCTCCTGCATTGCAAGCAGATTCTTTACCGCTGAGCCATGAGGGAAGCCCCAACTTCTTTATATGGCTTCAAATATGAACTTCTTGTAGTTTTTAGCTTAGTTCCCATTGCATGGGGAGTGAAAAGAAATTTTGAAAGTATGTTTGATGATGATAATTGTAAATGACATACAGAACTAGACTAAAAACCAGGTTTATATATGCCTATATATGCCTGATAGTTGGCATATATAGGGAGAAAGATATTGAACATCTGTATCCATGAGATTTTCATAAATGCATGATCAAGGGCTAAACTTAAACCAACTTGAGTTTCAACTGAGCAAATTGTTTTTCATTTGTAGAAACAGGAAACTAATATATACTTTGTCAAAAACAATTATTTCATTTAAAACTCTCAGTAATGCTTTGATCATATTATTGTTATTCCCATTTTTTAAATGAGGAAATTGTAGGTTACAGAGACAGTAAATGCTTTTTATAAGAGCCCTAAATCCCTCAGGAACAGAAGAGCAGTAATTTTATTATTTCAGTTGAGTTTATGAAGTAAATTAAAATTTAAGTAGTTCCTAGCAAATCAGAAAAAGTGTGACTTTTAAAGACACAAAGAAGAGGACAGCTGTGTCACCCATTGTGCCATAAAAACAACTTACATTGGGACAAGAGTATAAAAAACCCAGGCTTTTTTTTCTGTTGTTTGTTGCAAAGGAAGCACTGTTATATTGGCAAAAACAACCCTGCACTTTCATTCAATGGAAAGAAATCAGCAAGTTCTCTGGAACAGGTTCGGGCTTAGTGGAAAATCATGTCCTGGTACGAAAGTAATAGCCTTTGTAGATAAATAACCATTTATAGCTTTTTATCTTAGTTAAACTGTTATCTTCCAGTCTGTAAAAGATAATTTGGGTTTGCCAAAGAGCTTTTTGAAGAAAACACTCTGCCTTTTATGAAATCCATCTCCCCAAGCTCTGCTCCAGAGTTTGCAGGCATTCTGTCAGTACTTTGGGAAGAATGTCTCTAAAAAGCAGACTGTTAGCCCTGAGTAACATCTCCCTCTGTTGAATTACATTTTCGTCGCCTAAATAACAGGTAGGGTTTGAAAGCAAGAGGATGTCCCGGCAGAGAACTTCTAGGCTTTCCATCACTGAAACCTAAAGATATGCTTTAGGAAAAGGCAGAAGTGAGGCATCCAAATCAATTTAACACTTAATGGAAAAAGTGCAGAAGCACTGGAACAAAACAGCCGATAAAGCACTAGATTACAACCTATATGCACGGTGGAATGGCCTCAAGACAGAGGCGCTGAAAGCCGCATATTAAAATACTTCACTGAGATTCCTAAAATTAAATTTTACTCCTTGATATTTTATCTGCAATAGAAGAGTTTTAAGGATTTACCAACTCCTGGATGTTGCTATTACAAAGCTGAAATAAAAAATTAAATATAGGGAAACTGCATATGATAATATTTCTTCTTTATTGTATTAAAATACACATAACATAAAACTCACTATCATAGTCATTTTTAGGTATACAGTTCAGTAGTATTATGTCCCTTCGTATTGTTGTACAACCATCTCTACCATCCATCTTCAGAAGAGTTTTCATCTATCAAAACTGAAACTCAGCATCCATTAAACAAAAACTCTCCCCAGGACCCCCTCTTCCCAGCCTCTAGCAACCACCATTCTACTTCTTTATGTCTCCTTTCCCTTTATGTCCCAGCCCTTGGTAACCACAATTCTAATCTCTGTAGCTATGAGTTTTTTATGGGGGGAGGGAAGTTGTTTTTAACATACACCACATTTAAGTGGGAACATGGAATATTTGTCTCTGTCTGGCTTATTTCACTTAGCATAATGCCCTCTAGATGTACCTATGTTGTTGAAAATGGCAAAACTTCCTTCTTTTTTAAGGCTGACTGATATTCTTTTATTTAAATACATATATAATTCTATTATATGTATACATACTTCATTTTTTTATCCATTCATCCATAAATAATACTTCATATTACAAAATGCTTTTCATTTTTAGAAGTTGCATTATTTGTGAATAATATTGTAATATCTGTGAATAGTTTCACTATTTACATATTAGCAATGAGTGTAAATGACTGGAGATTCCCTCAGCAAAGCATTTACCAGCTCTTCTCTATATACAGTAAGGTTCCACTCACACTAATAAATGGAGATTTCACAAATCATAAGGTACATAACCAGAATGCATAGCAGAATATGGCTGGGGAGATCTTACAATCAAATACAATTATTAAACAGACAGAACCAAAAGGTTCCGTGCCTGCACACACTTGGTATATAGCCCCAATATAAACAGTTGGCCCCAGAAGTCTATTGTTTCTCTGTATCTTGTATACTCTTTCCAGTTAGCTCTGAATCATTATTTCAAAAGAAAAATCCCAGCGATTCGTTCTCCTCTAATCTTAGTAGAAAGCATTTCCACTCCTGAGTGGACTTTATTTTTCCTTCCACTCTCAGCATGGAGTAAGAGACCAAGCAAGGAGCCTCTTTGCTAATCCCTCCTCTGCTTCAGATTACCTCCAAGACCTTAGTAAGTCATTTCTCATCTGAGCCTTCCTTCCCTCATTTGTAGAATGGGGGGCTACTGAGCAGAAAGATTTCTAAAGTCCTTCCAACTTGAAGATTCTGTGATAATATAGAGTTGTTCCCAGGTGTCTGGCAAAACTCCTAGTTTCTGTCTCTGTTTTTTCCCAATGTACATTTAAATTATGGGTCCCTCAAGTAAATTTCAATAAAAAGCCGCCTAAACCAGGGTTAATTGCAAGTTTTTAAAGGGGGAAGGGGAGAACCCACACAAAGAGCTGTTGAGAGCCCAGAGATTGCTACCAGGATTAGAATCACCACTTTTGTCTTGCCAAAATTCCTCTCTGAAGTCACACAGCCAATCCTCTAAATAAAAGAGACAGGTTCAGCTGGAATTATCATGCTCAGCCTAAAAATGGTGGAAATTTCAAGACACTGTTAAGTTGCTACCACATGAAATTTAAGTTTTCTTTTATTTAGTATTGTTAGCATCTCTTGCTAGGAGGCAAAACCAGAAACAACAAACTTTTAAGCAGAAAAAAAAAAAATAGTGTTTATTTAAACCCAAGAAGCATGTACTGCTTGCCCTCAGTATTCTCCAGGATCAGGGTCACACTAAGAGCTCCATTGGCCCCAAATCCTCTTACTCTGGGCATCCTGTCACACATCATATCAAACACATTAATGTACACAGACATCTCATCCATAATATATATCATGCTTGTTTAAATTGTAAGAAGGTATTCATCATCTTTTTGAAACTGTTTTATTTTTAGGTTTCTTTCTCTTATTTTGTAACCTATAATTTCTATTTTTAGATCTTAACATTTCCCTGGCTTTTTAAACATTTCCCACCTCTGGTGTCCAGTGAATTAATATCTCCATGATTCGTCCCACATACAACATTCTTCTGAAAATCCGCCAGGTCATCAGAACCGGACCACACAGTAACAGCATAATCTGCGATGACTTCTCTAGATACCTCACAGGGCAGCTACATCTCCTGAACCCAACTGTGCTCTGGAGCTTCCAAAGCCATCAGGCTGAGTTCTGATTTGAGACCAGCACCCCTAGCCTCACTAATAATCAAATTCAGGAAAAGAAACAGAAGTAAATGAAAGTTTCCCTGCAGAATATCAGCTTCAGGTATGGCCTTAGGACTTTATACCTTCCTAGAAGTTGGTTCTTCCTATGTCATTATAGTCTGACTTTTGAAATAGAGCTTTGCCCATATGTTGAGGCTGTATTGAAATAGTGCTAGCTTCAAGTTCTGAGTATGGGAACTTTCAGGGAAACCAGCCTGGCCCCTGGGAAGGCGAGGACTGTAAACCCGAAACTTTGGACTGTACTTAGCATTGGAAAAATAATCAGTCTGCCAGAACAGACATCTTCTGTATTCCGACACCTGGTATCTAATCTAGAAAACATTCTAATTGTTCTCATTTTTTTTCCATGACAAAACACAAGCTGTTGCCTCGAGAGGGGAAAAAATGCCCAGATAATCTTGATTACAGGGTCAAGGATCCATTTAGAACAGCAGCTCTTTTTCAGTGTTGTTTGGCCATAAAGAATGCATTTCACTAAAGCGCTCCTTGGACATTTCAAAACAAAATCGCCTTGAGCATTCACGAAATGGACTAAGTCAGTGGAGTCCATTGATAACTGAAAAGCAAATCCATTCAGGAATAGGCAGTTTAGAATCATACATATGAGAAATTTCTCCTTTAAATGTCCTAGACCTCTGGTAAATGCTATACTTTCCCCATATCTAACCCAGAGAAACTCTAGATACTTAGAAATGTTCTGAGGTAAATGGATCTTCTTTTCCTAACCAACAACCAGAGCATGCCTGGCAGTGAAACAGAATACGTAAAATCCATGTTGTTGATTGATTTAGTCACTAAGTCTTGTCCAGTTCTTGTGACCCCATGGACTATAGCCCACTAGGCTCCTCTGTCCATAGGATTTTCCAGGCATGAATACTGGAGTGGGTTGCCGTTTCCTTCTCCAGGGGATCTTCCTGACTCAGGGACTGAACCTGGGACTCCTGCATTACAGGCAGATTCTTTACCAACTGAGCTACAGACCCCACATACTAATAAGGACTTCCTTGGCTATTCAGTGGCTAAGACTCCAAGCTTCCTCTGCCAAGGGAAATTAAGATCCTACATGTTGCACAGAGTGGCCAAAAAATTTAAAAAAAGAAAAAACTAATAAAAAATAAAGTTGCAAATACCAGGCTCAGATATTATCTCTGTATGGTCCAACTTGCCTTGACTATTAGCAGTAAGTATAAGAAAATTCAGAGTAAAATGTTCTTCAGTTCATAATTGCAGTGTTATTGGCTTAGGTACATATCTTTACCACAATGCTAATTCCATATCCAAGTAAATGTCTCCAAGAAATATCTAAAACATGATTTCCCTCCCAGAAAGGATGACTCTAGGAAGTGATTTCAGGAGAATTAGAGGATAAAATGACTTTCAGAGTTATATTCATTTTCCACTGATAAATCTGTTTCTTCTTTATCCAGTTCAGTTCAGTCACTCAGTTGTGTCCGAATCTTTGCAACCCCATGGATTACAGCAAGCCAGGTTTCCCTGTCCATCACCAACTCCCAGAGATTACTCAATTTCATGTCCATCCAGTCAGTGATGCCATTCAACCATCTCATCCTCTATTGTCCCCTTCTCCTCCCACCTTCAATCTTTCCCAGCATCAGGATCTTTTGCAATGAGTCAGTTCTTCCCATCAGGTGGC
The DNA here is from genome assembly GCF_002263795.3 of Bos taurus. Lineage (NCBI taxonomy): Eukaryota > Metazoa > Chordata > Mammalia > Artiodactyla > Bovidae > Bos > Bos taurus. The sequence continues at coordinate 19,826,853 of NC_037332.1, read as the reverse complement.
CAAAGTATTGGAGTTTCACCTTCAGCATCAGCCCTTCCAATGAACATTCATGACTGATTTCCTTTAGGATTGACTGGTTGGATCTCCTTGCAATCCAAGGGATTCTCAAGAGTCTTCTCCAACACCACAGTTCAAAAGCATCAATTCTTCTGCACTCAGCTTTCTTTATAGACCAACTCTCACATCCATACATGACTACTGGGAAAATTATATCCTTGACTAGACAGACCTTTGTTGGCAAAGTAATGTCTCTGCTTTTTAATATGCTGTATAGGTTGATCATAGCTTTTCTTACAAGGAACAAGTGTCTTTTAATTTCATGGCTGCAATCACCATCTGCAGTGATTTTGGAGCCTAAGAAAATAATTTCCCTCACTGTTTCCACTGTTTCCCCATCTATTTGCCATGAAGTGATGGGAACAGATGCCATGATCTTAGTGTTCTGATTCTTGAGTTTTAAGCCAACTTTTTCACTCTCCTCTTTCATCAAGAGGCTCTTTAGTTCTTCTTCACTTTCTGCCATAAGGGTGGTGTCATCTGCATATCTGAGGTTATTGATATCTTGCCCAGCAATCTTGATTCCAGCTTGTGCTTCATCCAGCCCAATATTTCTCATGATGCACTCTGCATATAAGTTAAATAAGCAGGGTGACAATATACAGCCTTGACATACTCCTTTCCTGATTTGGAACCAGTCTGTTGTTCCATGTCCAGTTCTAACTATTGCTTCTTGACCTGCATACAGATTTCTCAGGAGGCAGGTCAGGTGGTCTGGTATTCCCATCTCTTTCAGAATTTTCTGCAGTTTATTGTGATCCATACAGTCAAAGGCTTTGGTGTAGTCAATAAAGCAGAAATAGATGTTTTTCGGGAACTCTCTTGCTTTTTCGATGATCGAACGAATGTTGGCAATTTGACCTCTGATTCCTCTGCCTTTTCTAAATCCAGCTTGAACATCTGGAAGTTCACTGTTCATGTACTGTTGAAGCCTGGCTTGGAGAATTTTGAGCATTACTTTGCTAGCTTGTGAGATGAATGCAATTGTGCAGTAGTTTGAGCATTCTTTGGCATTGCCTTTCTTTGGGATTGGAATGAAAACTGACCTTTTCCAGTCCTGTGGCCACTGCTGAGTTTTCCAAATTTGCTGGCATATTGAGTGCAGCACTTTCACAGCATCATCTTTTAGGATTTGAACTAGCTCAACTGGAATTCCATCACCTCCACTAGATTTGTTCATAGTGATACTTCCTGTGGCCCACTTGACTTCGCATTCCAGGATGTCTGACTCTAGGTGAGTGATCACACCAGAGTGGTTATCTGGGTCATGAAGATTTTTTTTTATAGTTCTTCTGTATATTGTTGCCACATCTTAATATCTTCTGCTTCTGTTAGGTCCATACCATTTATGTCTTTTATTGTGCCCATCTTTGCATGAAAAGATACCCTTGATATCTCTGATTCTCTTGAAGAGATGTCTAGTCTTTACCTTTCATTGTCTTCCTCTATTTCTTTGCACTGATCGCTAAGGAAGGCTTTTTTATCTCTCCTTGCTATTCTTTGGAACTCTGCATTCAAATAGGTATGTCTTTCCTTTTCTCCATTGCCTTTCGCTTATCTTCTCTTCACAGCTATTTGTAAGGCCTCCTCAGACAACCATTTTGCCTTTTTGCATTTCTTTTCCTTGGGGATGATCTTGATCCGAGTCTCCTGCACAATGTCATGAACCTCTTTTCATAGTTCTTCAGACACTCTGTCTATCAGATCTAATCCCTTGAATCTTTTTGTCACTTCCACTGTATAGTCATAAGGGATTTGACTTAGGTCATACCTGAATGGTCTAGTGGTTTTCCCTACTTTCTTCAATTTAAGTTCTGAATTTGGCAATAAGGAGTTCATGGTCTGTGCCACAGTCAGCTCCCAGTCTTGTTATTGCTGACTGTATAGAGCTTCTGCATTTTTGGCTGCAAAGAATATAATCAATCTGATTTCTGTGTTGACCATCTGGTGATGTCCATGGGTAGGGTCTTCTCTTATGTTGTTGAAAGAGGGTATTTGCTATCACTGGTGTGTTCTCTTGGCAAAACTCTATTAGCCTTTGACCTGCTTCATTTTGTACTTCAAGGCCAAATTTTCCCGTTGTTCTAGGTATTTCTTGATCTCCTTATTTTGCATTCCAGTCCCCTATAATGAAAAGGACATCTTTTTTGGGTATTAGTTTTAGAAGGTCTTGGTCTTCATTGAGCTGTTCAACTTCAGCTTCTTTAGCCTTATTGGTAAGGGCATTGACTTGGATTACTGTGATATTGAATGGTTTGCCTTGGTATCAAACAGAGATTATTCTGTCATTTCTGACATTGCAGCCAAGTACTACATTTTGGACTCTTTTGTTGACCATGATGGCTACTCTATTTCTTCTAAGGGATTCCTGCCCACAGTAGTAGATATAATGGTCATCTGAGTTAAATTCACCCATTCCAGTCCATTTTAGTTCACTGATTCCTAAAATGTCGACGTTCACTCTTGCCATCTCCTGTTTGACCACTTCCAATTTGCCTTGATTCGTGGACCTGACATTCCAGGTTCCTATGCAATATTGCTCTTTACAGCATTGGACTTACTTCCATCACCAATCATATCCACGGCTGGGTGTTGTTTTTGCTTTGGCTCCATCCCTTCATTTTTTCTGGAGTTATTTCTGCACTGATCTCCCATAGCATATTGGGCACCTACCAACCTGGGGGGGCTCATCTTTCAGTGCTCTATCTTTTTGCATTTTCATGCTGTTCATGGGGCAAGAATACTGAAGTGGTTTGCTGTTCCCTTCTCCAGTGGACCACATTTTGTCAGAACTCTCCACCATGACCAGCCCATCTTGGGTGGCCTTATATGGCATGGCTCATAGCTTCATTGAGTTAGACAAGGCTGTGGTCCATGTGAGTGATTTGGTTAATTTTCTGTGATTGTGGTTTTCAATCTGTCTGCCCTCTGATGGATAAGGATAAGAGGCTTATGAAATTTTCCTGATGTGAGAGACTGAAGGGGAAACTGGGTCTTGTTCTGATGGGTGGGGCCATGCTCAGTAATCTTTAATCCAATATTCTATTGATAGGTGGGGCTGTGTGCCCTCCTTGTTGTTTGACCTGAGGCCAAACTGAGGTGGAGGTGATGAAGATAATGGTGACCTCCTTCAAAAGGCCCCATTCATGCACTGCTGCACTCAGTGTCCCGACAGTGGCCACTGTCAACCCATGCCTCTGCTGGAGACTCCTGGGTACTCACGGCAAGTCTGGGTCAGTCTCTTGTGGGGTCACTGCTCCTTTCTCCTGGGTCCTTGTGCACATAAAGTTCTGTTTGTGCCCTCCAAGAGTCTGTTTCCCCAGTCCTGTGTAAGTTCTGGCAGCTCTATGGTGGGGTTATTGGCAACCCCCTTCAAGAGGACTTATGCCATACCCAGGTCTGTTGCACCCAGAGCCCATGCCCCTGTAGCAGGCCACTGCCTACCCATACCTTCGCAGGAGATACTCAAACAGAGTTCTGGCTCAGTCTCTGTGGGGTCTGTGGGTCCTGGTGTGCACAACGTTTGTTTGAGCCCTCTGAGTGTCTCTGGCAGGTAAGGGGTTTGATTCTAAATGTGCTTTTGCCCCTCCTACCATCTTGCTATGGCTTCTCCTTTGCCTTTGGATGTGGGATATCTTTTTGTGTGTGAGATCCAGCATTCTCCAGTCAATGGTTGTTCAGCAGTGAGTTGCAGTTTTGGAGTTCTCACAGGAGAAGATGAGCGCACATCCTTGTACTCCACCATTGTACACCACCTATCAGATCATGGTCTCTTCTTTATCTAGGATGGAGGGAAATGGCAGAGAAGGGATGAGAGTACTGGCAAGGGACTTTGCCAGTCCTCTGAGCTCTTCTCTTCTCTAGGAAGCATACTCACTGCAAAGAAAGGTTGTTTGTGAGAGAAACCAAACAAATTTCAGTTATTTCTATTTCTTCTGCCTACCCTTGGTTGAAGGTCATAGTGGTGGTGGTGGTTTAGTCACTAAGTCATGTCTGACTCCTTGCAACCCAGGGACTGCAGTCCGCCAGGCTCCTCTGTCCATGGGATTCTCCAGATAAGAATACTGGAATAGGTTGCCATTTATTTCTTCAGAGGATCTTCCTGACCCAGGGATAGAACCCACAGATCTCCTGCATTGCAGACGGGTTCTTTACCAACTGAGCCACCAGGGAATCCTGTAGGTCATAGTATACATATCTATTGCTATATTTCATAATTGTGCTGCCTGGCTTTTTCCAGAGTGAAGTATAAGTCCATAGGAGAAACTAATAGAAATTTCTTTTTTTTTTCTTTTTTTTTTTTTCCTTTTTTTTTTTTCTTTTACTGTCTTACTCTGTATGATCTTGCCAACCTTATTGGTTTGGGGCCTGTCCTGCAAACATGATTCCCTGGTATCTCCCTCCCATATAGCCCTGGTGGGCCAAGGACGATGTCAGAAGTCCCAGGAGCTATGGCTTTAGGGGAACTAGCAATTGTGTTCAGGAGAGAAATTGTCTGTTCAAGTCAATTCAAGTCTGTTCAGGAGAGGTGTCTCACCTCACATAAGTCTCCACAGGGCCCAGGCCTGTGATATAACTCCCAGCAAGCCTGGCGGCCAAAGTAGTATGATAAATGAATGCACACTCTCCCCCCACCCCACACCCACCCCCAGCCTTGCCTGCACTCAGGTGTCCAGGAACTCCAGGCCTGTGTGCACCCCTGTTAGCTCAGAGCAGCAGGCCATCTTCCTGGGACCAGCAGTTACCCACCCCTGCACTCCTGATGCAGAGTGGGGAAGGTCATTCGAGCCAGACCCTGTTATGACTGTGTGGCTGGAAGGTACACAGGGCCTTTGAGGAAGTCAGGTCTCCCAAGTGTCTCTCATCAGCAGACTTCCTGGCATTGCTAAGAAATTTCTAGAATTTAGAGGTAACTGGCCTAACTTCCCTTGTTCATGGGGGTGTAGTTTTTTGTCTTTTTCACTTGGAAACAAGTATCAGATAAAATATTACATCTTATTCCTGATTTTATGCCAAACAGCAGTCTACATATCTAGTGATTTGCTTTTTAAATCTTTCTAACTTATACTCTTATGTGAGTGTTGCTGATTCGGTGATATATTAACTGCTCCACAACCTCTTTTCTACACATTTAAGTTGAACTGGGCAAAATTCCTCGAAGAAACAAAATACTGTGGCCTAGGGTATTATGGTTTTCAAGTAGGATATGACAAAAAACAGGTAAGAATACTCTCTAAGGAGAGGCCTGTATTGGAAGAAAATTAAGTTAGGTGGCTTATTAGGATTTTTATTGAATTTTAAGAACTTTCTGATTTGTTTTGCTCCTAGAAAGGACCCATCCATTGTCCTTTGAAAGCATATTATGTAGTCTGTAACCATATCCTCCATGATTAACATTTTTGAAAGAGTTTAATTTTCAAATGGACTGGGGAGCTTACCACTGGGACTGTTTAAAAAGCCTATTAGGTATTTCATGACCTGACTATTACAAAAATGTTAGCTATTGTTCTGGCTTCTGATTAGAACTGTGTATAGAACCCCTTTATTTTAATTAATGTTTTCTCTTACTCATTAAGAAGCTGAAGGTCAAAGTTATGAAATGACTAGCTACACTGCTACTTAGCAGCAAGAGATAATTTCAAGAGTTCTTTCCATCGTATGGTGGTACTTAGATATATTTTAGTAATGTGTATTAATTTGATTAGATCTTTGGAGGAAACTTAAAGTTCTTGCAGTGAAGTTATTACTTTTATGCTCTAATGAAATATTTGACAACCCTGAAATTAATTGCCCATTTATTCTTTTGACAGATACTATTCAACCAAAAGATTCTAAGTGGCTAAGGAGGAGGGTAGTACAGTACATAAAGCATGGTCTCACCTTCAAGAAGGTTATGGTCTGGCAGGGATGATAATACACTTTGGCAATTCTCAGGACTGCCTTTCCCACTGGACACAATAGGCACTGTCTAGAGCCCACAGTAATTTCAGGATCCATGAAATGTTTTGATTTCAGTATCTTTTCAAATCAGAAGAAAAAAAATGAACACATCTAGTCTGGATTACATTTGTCTTTATACCACAGTCATTAAATCTCATTTTTACCAGTTTGTAATGGAGAAAAAGTCCAAAAAAGGCAAAAATGCCCAATACCCATGAAAGTCATATTTAGCTCTGGAAATGCTACCCCAAGCACAGAAATCTGAATGCTTCATTTGCCCTACTTACCATCTCAGAAGCTTTATATATCTACCTTTTGTCTCCATTTCTGTATAGCACTCTTGGGAATTTTGCTTCAGGCTAAAATTTCCTTTGCAGAGGTTCAAAGATAGCTCTGGTGATAGTAGAGGTTGGTTTTCTGAACTCCGGAATCAAGTAGGCTTTCTGTACATATATTCTAGAAATAAAACACCATAATCTTAAATTTATGCCATTTTATGCCCCTGACAAAAGCCTCTGAAACAGACTACTTTAAGGTTTTCCAAATTATATTATGATCATAGATATTCCTGAAAAATAATGGGTTCTATGACCAAATGATTTTGAAGACTGCTGTATACAATATTTCCTGTTCTTGTTGATTATCAGTGAGCATATTAAATGTTATCAGATTCCCAACTGTAGACAAATCTGGTTGACTTTAATTTTCCAAACTTATTTGAACAAAGAGCCCTTTTTCAAGAATGTTTATTAACATTTCATGGGAAACTAATGTGCCTTGGAACATAATTCAAGAAATACTGGTCTATACCAGGCATTGGCAACCCTTTTATGTAAAGGACCATATCATAAATATTTTAGGTTTTATGGGCCAGGTAGTCTCTGTCAAAAGTACTGAACTGTGGAGAAGAGTATCTATAGACATTGCATAAACAAATGGGTGGCTGTGCATTGCAGCACAAGTTACAAAACAAGCAGAGGACTGGATTTGGCCCAGAGGCCCTAGTTTGCCAACCCGTGGTCTATACTTTCCACTCAAACCTTTCAGAACAGCTATAGCTCCACCCAGAAAGGTTCCAAAGCTGTCTCACAGCATGTCACAGTCGAAAACAACCAATCCACCCTAAACTTTTATTTGGAAAATATCTTTTTGGCCTAAAACTAACGTCAGCCTAAATAAATATCTACTCTTTTCATCAAAGGTCTTAAAAGTACTTGCCAGAAGACACAGAGGATATTCACTAAAACATGAACAGTGGATATCGCATGATACAGAACTACAAGGGACTTTGATTTTCTTAGTTTCACTTTTCTGTAGCATTTATAATCAGAACAAAGACAGAAAAGGCATTTTTACATAACTGTCCTGTAGTTCAATACTTTTCAAAGTCCTTCTCTTGTCTTAACAATGGTGCCACCTCATAATTAACAGTACTTGGTGGTTCCCATTGCCTTGCGTGCGTCCGTGCTAAGCTGCTTCAATCGTGGCTAATTCTGTGTGACCCTATGGACTCTAGCTGTCCAGGCTCCTCCATCTATGGGGATTCTCCAGGCAAGAATACTGGAGTGGGTTGCCATGCCCTCCTCCAAGGATCTTTCCAACCTGGGAATGGAACCCACATCTCTTCCTGTGTTGGCAGGTGGGTTCTTTACCACTAGCATCACCTGAGAAGCCCTCCCATTCCCTTATATGATCTTTTCTCATATCCCTCTCCCAGTTGTCCTTCTAATTAAAACAGGACAAATGTGGGTTCTGCTGTCAGCTTTCCTCAGTCTCTTCCCCACATTCTTACTCTCTTTATGGCTATTTTCTAAATTTATATTCCTCGATCTGATCCAGGTCCTTTTTGTCAGAATCACCTTGGAATTTACTAAGTATGTAGATTTCTAGGTCCACCTGAGACTGAATTAATGAAAATGCTCAAGGATAGAGTCTCACGGATAGGTGTATTTTTAAAAGCCCACAGGAATTTAGGTGGTACTCCTATTTAAAAGGAAAAAAAAGGCAAAAACTTCTGCTTTTAGAGGCTTAATTGTATAACTTTTTTTCCCTGGCTTGTTTTTTGTACCAGATTCTTAAAGGCTTATTTAAGAATCCATCCATCACATGCTCAGTCATGTCTGACTCTTTGTGACCCTATATAAAACTGTAGACCACAGGGTTCCTCTGTCCATGGAATTTTCCAGGCAAGAATACTGGAATGGGTTGCCAGTATTTCCTCCTCCAGGGAATCTTCCCAACCCAGGGATCAAACCTGTATTTCCTGTGTCTCCTGCATTGCAGACAGATTCTTTACCAACTGAACCATCAGGGAAGCCCTGTTTAAGAACATGGTTTATTTATCTTCTCATATTTTTTATAGGTAACTACAAGTCTAATGCCCATTGACACATAAGATGGGTCCCATTTTAATCAGCAAGACATATAAATATGTAGTAAACTTAAAGATGTATTTGTATTTGCTTGTTCTGTCTTCTTACCTTCCTTATCCTTTGCAACCCATTATATTTGCATTTCTTTCTTCTGCCACACCACTGACATTTTCTCAAAGATCATCAACAGCCCTTCACTTGTTAAATCCAAGAGACACATAAGTACTCATTTTTTGTGTTCTCTGACTTTTGGCAAACCATTCTCTGGTCTTGAAATGCTGGTGGTAATTGCTGTCCTCCTAAATATCCCACAAATACTGCTGGTTCTTACCCCAAAATAAGCCCAACCTTATGGCCACAAATGTGTGCTTCCTTACTTTGTTCCTCCTCTATCTGAATGATACCACCATCTACCTCATTCCCCAAACAGAAACCCAAGTATTTACCTTAATTCACCATTTTGCCTATTCCATCCACCTTGGACAATTAATCACCAATTTCACTTACCCACATTTCAAAACAAAAGACTCTAAAAGCTCAGAGATTCTCTATAATTCACTTGGAGACAAAACCTGCTCTGAAGTGAAGTGAAAAGTGAAAGTGAAGTCGCTCAGTCATATCCAACGCTTTGTGACCCCATGGACTGTAGCCCACCAGGCTCCTCCGTCCACGGGATTTTCCAGGCAAGAATACTGGAGTGGGTTGCCATTTCCTTCTCCAGGAGATCTTCCCGACCCAGGGACTGAACCCATGTCTCCTGCATTGTAGGCAGATGCTTTACCATCTGAGCCACCAAGGAATGGAGGGTTATTCATAGTTTTAATTCACCTCATTTATTTTAAGTATTTGTATGCTTTACTGTGAAGATATTGATATATTGATTAATGGCCTGACCTTCCTGAGTGTACTATGTAGTATATTTTGTATATATCATAGTATCCTTCAAGAAATATCCAAAAACTTCTTAAATCCAAAAAAATGCTGGTCTCAGCAAATTCTGGGGATTATGAACTTGTACATCCCAAGTAACTCTCCACATCCTCTCACTTTCTCCAACCCCTTCTCCCTTGGATGAAGTGACTATCATTTCTTGCCAGACTGCAATAGCAGCTCCCTAACTATCCTCCAGTTCTCATTATTGCCTCCTCAAATCCATTTCCTACCTGCAGCCAAAATAATCTTTATTTTCTTACAAAAATGCTAATCTTTCCCTTACTAAAGCCCTTTGATGTCATGTTTTGCTTCTACCTTAAAGTTCAAATTTAGAACATGGTCTAGAATTCCCCAGGTGATCCGGCCCCTGCCTAAATCCTCAGTCTTATTTCTCATCACTTTCTGCCCTTAACTCAGAGGTCTTGCTGTTTTTAGCATTTAGTCTTGAAGTTGGACTCATTAAATACTTGTTGAATGAATAAACAAAATCTAACTTACTTTCTGGGCTCTCAAGAGAGCCTGATAGGTATTTTCTCTGAGCACATTCCTGTTTTTTCTTTTCATTCTCCTTGTGAGAATAATCATGAGAGATGGGAAGTAGATGTAACAATGACCATAACTAATAATATTATTTAATAAAATAATGGTGTGGACAGGAGCAAGCTAAATGTTATAACCAAACACAAATGTCCTGTTGCCCTAATGACATTTCAAAAGTATTTCCTGGCATTTGGGCCATTTTCTTTTTTTTTTTCCCATTTTATTTATTTATTTATTTTTGACTGCACGGGGTCTTCGTTGCTGTGTGCAGACTTTCTGCAGTTGCGGTTATTCGGGTTTCTTATTGCAATGGCTTCTCTTGTTGTGGAGCATGGGCTTTAGACTTGAGGGCCACAGCGACTGTGGTACGTGGGCTCAGTAGTTTCGGCTCCCAGGCTCTAGAGCCCAGGCTCAGTGGTTGTGGTGTATGGGCTTAGTTGCTCCATGGCATGTGGGCTCTTCACCGACCAGGAATGGAATCCTTGTCCCCTGTGTTGGCAGGCATATTCTTAACCACTGGGCCACCAGGAAGTCCCTGATCCATTTTATACTAGTTGCTTCTCTAGCTAACATTTAACATTCACAGTAGTTGAACCTCTGGTTAACATTGTTAAACATCTATCATGTGCATAACACTTTATATACAGTGTGTAAATGATATAAAATCCATGTAATAAATGTAAGGTGGGTATTGTTATCTCAGTCTTAAGGATCAGGAAACTAGGCTCATAGAGTTTGATGGATTTACCCCAAGGTCACAGATTCAACAAGTAGCAGAAATGGGATTTGAACCACGTCCTCTTCATCTTCTAGGAGAAGGCAATGGCACCCCACTCCAGTACTTTTGCCTGGACAATCCCATGGATGGAGGAGCTTGGTGGGCTGCAGTCCATGGGGTCTCGAAGAGTCAGACATGACTGAGCGACTTCACTTTCACTTTTCACTTTCCTGCATTGGAGAAGGAAATGGTAACCCACTCCAGTGTTCTTGCCTGGAGAATCCCAGGGACAGCGGAGCCTGGTGGGCTGCCGTCTATGGGGTCGCACAGAATCAGACACGACTTATGTGACTTAGCAGCGGCAGCAGCAGCAGCAGCTCTTCATCTTCTAAGCCGTCTCTGCTGCTGCACTCTGTCTTTTGGGCTCAGGGAAAGCTGGCCATACTGCTGGGCAAGCTTGAAGTGATGAATCATGGGCGATCAGGAGAGAAACTAGTGAGAGAGGCACACAGGAAAGACACACTAAACAGGAAAGAAGGGAAAAGCATAGAATGCACAACCTCCTTAATTATAAAGATATCTGGCTACATTATAAATTCCATCAAGGAAGGGTCCACTTTTACTTTCTCTCTCCCACTGCCTAGGACAGAGCAGGGAACAGAATGAATACTTAATGAAGACTTATGAATTGATATGAATTGACTACTTATTAATAAGATGTTGACAATGTTAAGACTAAGTATCATAACATTAATCACTCTCTACTTTTCCCCACCCTTCAGATAGAGTGTAGTTGAGGTCATAAGAAGGTATGGTAGGTGCAGTGACGCTTATCAGTAGAAGGCATTTTAATGCCTGTAAAGATCTTATTAAACTCGCTGACCTAATATAATATTTTAAAAATGCCGATTGCCAAAGCCAAAGTCCTGTGTTTGACTTTCAAGAAACAAGTTGTATTTCTGTCAATGAACTGTTTAGAAACAGTATCTTATATCCACAAATATTTATTAAGCACTTACTCTAAGCAAGGCAATGAGTAGGCACTATGCATGGAAACATCCAAATACCCAGATGTATACAACTGAAATACCCTTAAAATGCCATTTTGTTTGCCAAAATAATCCAAATAAAGACCTTCTATGGAGAGGAAAAAAGCCATCTTGCTTATTTCAACTATAATGTCATTTTCTTAACTAAACACTTCCAAAGAAGCATTGTAAAAAACAAAAACAAAAAAAATTCATTTTCCTGTGTAGATGATGCTGTGTCTGAATTCCGATTCTTGGTGGGAAAGCTGCTGTGGTTCAGCTCTGGAAGGAAAAGCCTTCTGCTCCTTTGGGAAGTCTCAGTGAGGGCCAAAGGCCTCTGTCCAGAGTGTGTGTGTGTGTGTTTGTGTGTATTGATTTCTAGAAGTTGCAGAGCAAGATGAGCCAAAAGTATGTTAGCCTGGTGCCTCTGATGTGCTTCAACCAGAATTTTTATAGGGCTGTGGAGCCAGAAGGCGCTCTCCATTTTCCTAGTGGAAATTAGAGTATGTTATACCTTAAGCAGAGGACAGAAGCAGGATCCAAAGAGAAGACATTATAAGTGCTTGGAGATGGACGGTATATTACAGGCCACTGGTCCAGTAATTCCTAAATCCTGTTGCCATCAAAAACATATGAAACAATTATTTGGGATTTTTGTTTTAAATTTTTTCTATTCGTTTTCAAATTCTTTCTCCATTTAGGTTATTAGAGAATATTAAGAAGTTTCCTGTGCTATAAAGTGGGTCCTTGTTGATTATCTATATTTAATACAGCAATGTGTACATGTCCGTCCCAAACTCCCATTCTCCCTCTCCCTCATCCCTTCCCTCTGTAACTGTAAGTTTGTTCTCTAAGTCTGTGAGTCTGCTTCTGTTTTGTTGATCAACTCGTTTGCATCATTTTTTTAGATTCTTCATATAAGTGATATCCTATGATATTTGTCTTTCTCTGCCTGATTCACTTCACTTAGTATGATACTCTCTAAGTCCATCCCTGTTGCTACAAATGGCATTATTTCATTCTTTTTTATGGCTGAGTAATATTTCATTGTGTATATGGGGGAAAACAAAATAATTGTTTGAAACAATAAATAAAAAATAAATTCAAACTCATTAAACTGTTGATCATGTTAAAAACTGATAATAAAATAATCTTCCTCGGGTCAAAAAAAAAAAAAAAACCACCTGAGAAGTCTCCTAAAAACTGAAGACTTGGGCCCCAATCACATACCTAGATTTTCCAATGGGTAGGAGCTGGGAATCTGCTCAATCCAGTCCCTAGGTGACTATGAAGATAAAAGATGACAAATAATCAATGACAATTGTCAAATTTTGAGTATTTAGTTTACCATAAAGTAGGGCTTTTCAGAAAGAAAGAACTCCATTACAGGTTGAAGAAGTCAACGCAGAGAAGAGTATAACAGCAATTACAGCCTTAGAAACATATTCTTACTACAGGGTCAAAAAAGACAGTGTGTAGGCCCAAACCAGTGGATGAGAAGTCCAAAGACCTGCATTCTTCTCTGCCTTAGGTATATGAACTCAGGGAACTTACATGGCTACTAGCTGTCTCCTTAAATAAACTAAATAGAAACACCAAGTCTAAATATAGGCGTCACCAATGTGTTTAAAGTTACCTGAGTCTCAGTTTTCTCATCTATAAAAATGGGAGTGCTCATATGAATTCCTTTAAACACTAATTTTCTCACTGCAAATGTAGAATTGAAAGAAGTTTTTTTTTCCTCTTATTGAGCAAGTCTTTACTTTGAAACACTGGTTTATAGAAAATGTATTAAAAAAAAAAAAAAAGCAAATTAGATTTGTTCCTGTCTTCCAGAGACACCATGGGGAAGAAAGTAGAGGTTCTCTATTCAAAGAGCAGGTTTTTGTAACATTTTCTCACCATTCCTGTCTCACTTTAATTTACATCAAAGTAGGAAAAGAGTTAATGTTATGGGTTGAATTGTGTACCCCCCCAAAAGATGTACTGAAGTCTTAAAGCCCAGAACCTGTGAATGTGACCAAATATGAAAATGGGGCATTTGATTTAATCAAGTTAGGATGAGGTCAGTCTGGTGGGCCACGACCCAATATGACTGATGTCTATATAAGAAAAGAGAAAATTTGGATACATAACACGCACAGAGAGGAGAAGGCCCTGTCACTGACACTGAAGAACCATGTGATGAAGGAAGCAGAGACTGGGATGTTACAGCTGCAAGCCTGGGAACCCAAAGGGTTGACAGCCACCACCAGCCACTGGGAAGAAGCAAAGACTGAATTCTACCCAGACTTTCGAGCAAGTGTGGCCCTGCTGACGCCTCAGTTTCAGCATTGTAGCCATTTCTGTTGTATTGAGCCTCTCAGCTTGTGGCACTTTGTAAAGGCAACTCTAGGAAACTAATACAGTGAGTGAAATTGTCTCTATCCTTGACACAGCCATGTCTCCTCTAATCCTATCAGAGGAGAAAGAGGACTTCCATCCATCTTGGCTGGCACACTAGCAATGGTACAGTTTGGGGGCATGTCCTGAGGCCCCAAGGAATACCCATCAATCCTTCCCTGAGCAGAATCCCAACACCTGGCGTGGCATCACGAGGGGGTGGCCATGCAAGCCAAAAATGGGCTGGCAGGGACACTAGCTCGCCAACCTATTAAAAGTGAAAGTGAAAAGTGAAAGTCGCTCAGTCGTATCTGACTCTTTGCAACCCCATGGACTGTAGCCTGCCAGGCACCTCTGTGCATTGGGCTTCTGCAGGCAAGAATACTGGAGTGGGTACCCATTCCCTTCTTCAGGGGATCTTCCCAATCCAGGGATCAAACCCAGGCAGAAACAAAATGAAACATGCTGTTAAAAGCTGCAGTACCCATTCATTTCAAATGTGATGTTAGTACCTAAAAGTCCAAGTGCTGACCACCACTTAGCTTTGTGCTTAAGGCCTATCAGTTTCACATACTTTATGGGACAGTTTGATCTGTCATTAAATTACATACAGTTCATACATTTCATTACAAAGCAACATTTGCTTGGGAAAACCAGGACCTCGTGAAGGAAATTGTGCCAGAACACCTTTCTGAGATATAGCCCTGCCTTGTTGTCCTGAAGATGAAATATTAAAATAGTGGACTTGTAAACCAAAATCATTATCCCAACCTAGGTATTGCAGCTGTTTTTTTATCAACACAGACTTGCATAATACAAAGAAGGTTTATTATTCCCATTAGTTCACTGGTGGAAATTAAATAACAGGGCAAAGAAAAGCAATATATGTTCTCACTGTCAGATATGCAAATAGAGTGTATGAAGAACTATCCCTATTAACTTGCTGTCTGCCCAGAGAACCAGGCCCGTCGTCTGACATCCATCCGCTACAGGTTAATTGGGGAGGCTGCTTGTTTAAAGAGCCTAGCAATTATTCTGAGGAACTGACCAGCCAAATCTATTCCATTTGATTATGAGTGAAAATGCAGAGCTTAACTCTTCTCTAAAAACAAAAATAAAACATGTTTTGAAGGTGGGAGGAAGGAAATCTGAATTCTGCTTGACGCTTGATGCTGACATTTCATTCTGTCAAGAATATTAAATTGTCATGTTCAAACAGCTTTTTAAGCCATCTATTACAAATAGGTGAGCTAGGGTGCTCAGTACAATGCAGTTTTTGCACTAGCTAGGGAATTCAGTGATTCTGAAATATTCTAGGCTCATGGTCTATTTCACTGTCCCTGTAGAATCTTCTGATTAAGTGAGGAAGCCCAGGAATACAGACATGAAAAGATTTTATTTTTAGTTGTTGCCTTTGGCAAAAGTTCTCTGCCTAAACGGAGGGAGGGGATTTATTCTAAAAAACTGGAGTTTTCTTTTTCTGCCACATAAAGAAATAAAAATAGCAAAGGCCTCGTAAATTATCATTCCTCAATGTCAGGATGTCTAGTTTTGTAGCCAATTGTCATGTGAGGGCTGTTCACTCTGCAGGCAAGAGTCCCCTGCCTGTTTCCTGATGCTAAAATGACAACTGGGAACAGATGAAGAGGCCTCTGGGCAAAAACATTCTTTTTTTTCCATGAACAGGTACGGGTTTCAGCGAAGGCCAGAGATGACATAGACGTTCTCATCATTATCATACACCTCCCTCTGCCAGCAAAATTCTCTATGTCAAGGGTACTCACACATCTCTTGTACTATCCCTCAAGGATGTCAGGATATAATGAGCTCGTCAAGTATAAATGCTAGCACTGCTTTCTCCTCACTCCCCGAAGCCACCTTGCCAGTGATCTTTCTGCAAGAGGCCCAGAATGAGTCAGAGTTGGTGATTTGGTTTAGTCACAGCCAACCCTAAATCCATAGTTCACTCTATCTGATCTAAAGCCGGGGAAATTTCAAGAGTTCAACACACTGGATCTTGGCGTCCCCACTGTGGCCTTTATTCTAGTCATAATGGCTCCCTTGCATGCTAGGCTGGATTCTAAGACAGCCTCCCCACGGTTTCTTCTCTATTCCCCAGGACTGTTTCCCAGGGGCATGATATGCTGGGATATCATGCCCATGCTCATGTTACTTTACATGGAGAAAAGGGGGTTACTTTGCAGTGCGATTAAGTTTAGGGATCAGTTACGCTGAAATAGGGAGATTGTTCAAATTGTCCTATTCTAAGCACATGGGCCCTTTCAAAGCAGAGAGTTGCAGCCAGCCAGAGAAATTCAGAAGGTGAGAGGGATTTAATACGAGGGAAGTTCTCCATTGCTGAGTGACCAGGCACCCGTAAAAGGCACAGGGATATAGTGGTGAGCCCAACAGGTAAGATCTAAGACTATATTCTAGTGTGAACCTTACATGCTAGAGTCATTCCATAAGATGTGTGGATTTATTGTGATTTTGAAGTTATCCTAAGACTTGGAGTCATAATAACATTACCTCCAAAATGTATGGAAATGTGTTCAGCATTATTCTTGCATCAAAGAATAGCAAGCACTGCCTTTTACATCCGATAACTACAATTTAGTATTTCTTTTGCAAGAGAAAAGAAAAAAGGTAGTAACTTTTATGTGGCAATGAAGTGTTCATGTTATACCTCAGTGAGTTAATGAAAAAAAAAATCATTTCATTTCAGAGATTTGGGCAATTAATCCACAAAGAGAAAGCAAGGCTGTGGCCAAGGCTGGAAGTTCTATGGAAGTACATAAACAATTTGCTGGTTAGATCTCAGACTAGGTATGCCTCCTGATTAAAAGGGGCCGGGGGTGGGGGGGGCGGCGGGCAGAAATCCTCTTACCCTCCCATTGGAAGCAAGCCCTGACTCTCACTGGAGACCATTTTGTAAGCCAAAAAATCTCATGCCAGAGAACACTGAATTTATCTCAATGGCAGTTTATCACAGAGGGTGTCAAGGCTAAACAGCATAACTGCATGAAATGCCTGTGTGTATCAGACCAATCCAAAGCCATGGGTTTTGCAAAGCAGAGCCCTTCACAGAGGTGTTGGCCCAACATCATCAATATCACTGTTTACAGCTTGTGCTGCAAAGACGTAAATAAAAAGTGAAACTAAAAAAGAAAACAGTCTCTTCATTGAGTTGCCTCCTATTTACCAGTAATCCCACTGAGGGTTTTTTGGATTGGCAAAACTGAGCTGTACATGTTTATATTGGTAACATTTTCCAGTAGGTTCTACCAAAAGGTATCTGAGTACCTTGTGTTGTGAAATTCAGGGAAATGGAAAACATTAAAACAAATAAGCCTTGTCTCCCAGTACAGCCTCCTGGAAAAGAAATTCTACCTTTCCAAGGGCATCAGCCTAAATGAGGCCTCAGTTCTTAAATTCTTCAATCAGTTGCCTTAGAAACCAGCAGAATATGGTAAGCACCTCCAGTTAGCAAAGTAATACAGTGATAGGTTTAATCACCTGTTACTGGCCAAATACACACTTGAGAGAAAGTAGAATTGGTATTATTCATTGTGACTTATGTCCTGCACTTGCAGATTTTGTGAGTGAGTTAGTCACTCAGTCATGTCTGACTCTTTGCAATCCTATGTACTGTAGCCCACCAGGCTCTTATGTCCATGGGATTTTCTAAGCAAGAATACTGCAGTGGGTTGGCATTTCCTTCTCCAGGGGATCTTCCTGACCCCAGGTCAAACCTGGGTCGCCTGTGTTAGCAGGCAGATTCTTTATCATCTGAGCTACCAGGGAAGCCCATCAGATCTTTGTCCCTTACAGAAATAAAAAGCCTATCTCCTACATGTAAGAGCTACTTTCCCTAGTAGCTCAGTTGGTAAAGAATCTGCCTGCAATGCAGGAGACCTGGTTCGATCCCTGGGTCGGGAAGCACCCTAGAGAAAGAAATAGCAACCCACTCCAGTACTCTTGCCTAGAGAATTCCATGGATAGAGGAAGGAGCCTGGCAGGCTACAATCCATGGGATTGCAAAGAGTTGGACATGATTGTGCGATTAATTTTCTTTCTTTCTTTCTTTTTTTCCTACATGTAGAGAAAGAAGGAAGGAATGCTGGGTACATTGGGATTCAGGATGGGGAACACAGGTATACCTGTGGCGGATTCATTTCAATATTTGGCAAAACTAATACAATATTGTAAAGTTTAAAAATAAAATAAAATTTTAAAAAAAAAGGAATTCTTGTTTATTAGCCATCGGTGATTTATCTCAATTGGAAAGCACTCAGAAAAAGTGCAATATAATCCTGTTCAACAAATTTTGTATTGAATTCCTACTATGTGCAAGGCATGTCATGAAAACCAGCAACAAATTATATTTACTCTTATTTCTGAAGAGTATCAGGAAGTTTCCAAAATAAACTGATAATAAAGTATGATCTAAAATTACACTAATAATTTTCATAGTTTTGAACTATTCTTGCATTTGGGGGATTAATTCTACTCAGTAATAGTGTATTGTATTTTGTGTTTTTTTATGTAATGCTATGTTCAGTTTCGGAGAAGGCAATGGCACCCCACTCCAGTACTCTTGCCTGGAAAATCCATGGACGGAGGAGCCTGGTAGGCTGCAGTCCATGGGGTCGCAAAGAGTCAGACACGACTGAGCGACTTCACTTTCACTTTTCACTTTCCTGCATTGGAGAAGGAAATGGCAACCCACTCCAGTGTTCTTGCCTGGAGAATCCCAGGGACGGGGGAGCCTGGTGGGCTGCCGTCTATGGGGTCACACAGAGTCAGACATGCTGTGTGTCATTCACACACACAGCAGCAGCAGCTTTTTTGTTTATTTTATATTCATAAATTTTAGATTATATATTTATTAGTGTATTCTGTTTTATTTCACATATATCTTAATTTCTTAGAATGACTACATGGTACCTTCATTTTTAATCATCAGTTAATAGTGATGCCGCATAAAGCTATAAACTTCATCTGAGTGTAATTCTATGTTCCATAAATTTTGAGTTTTATGTCTCATTTTTTGCTGCCCTGAAGATAGTTTGTAATTTCTATTTTTATTTTCTCTTTGATTCAAGAGATATTAGTTTCTTAATGTGCAAATTTATTATATAGCTCTCAGGGAACATGATTTCTTAAGTCTGCTAAGCAGTGCAAGAAGGTTCAGCTGTATGCTGCCTTCTACCTGAGCAGTATAAGTAGTTTGACAAGAATGTCCGTATCTGTCCAATTATTTTATAATTACCTATGCACTGTAGAATCAGTGTGTCTAATGGTTAAGACTATGGGCTCTTAAGTCAGACTGCCTGGTTTCTAAAATCTGGTCCTGTTGCATAAATTACTTAACTTCATTCAGCTCTGTTTTTATTCCTAATATATTGGAGATAATGAAGAATGCCTCATAGCATTTTGTGACAATCCAGTACAAGGATCCATAGAAAACTTGGAGTTAAGAATGTAGTATACATTCAATAAATGTATACACTCAATGCAGATGACACCACCCTTATGGCAGAAAGTGAAGAGAAATTAAAAAGCCTCTTGATGAAAGTGAAAGTGGAGAGTGAAAAAGTTGGCTTAAAGCTCAACATTCAGAAAACGAAGATCATGGCATCCGGTCCCATCACTTCATGGCAAATAGATGGGGAAACAGTGGAAACAGTGTCAGGCTTTATTTTTCTGGGCTCCAAAATCACTACAGATGGTGACTGCAGCCATGAAATTAAAAGACGCTTACTCCTTGGAAGGAAAGTTATGACCAACCTAGATAGCATATTCAAAAGCAGAGACATTACTTTGCCAACAAAGGTTCGTCTAGTCAAGGCTATGGTTTTTCCTGTGGTCATGTATGGATGTGAGAGTTGGACTGTGAAGAAGGCTGAGAGCCAATGAATTGATGTTTTTGAACTGTGGTGTTGGAGAAGACTCTTAAGAGTCCCTTGGACTGCAAGGAGATCCAACCAGCCCATTCTGAAGGAGATCAGCCCTGGGATTTCTTTGGAAGGAATGATGCTACAGCTGAAACTCCAGTACTTTAGCCACCTCATTCGAAGAGTTGACTCATTGGAAAAGACTCTGATGCTGGGAGGGTTTGGGGGCAGGAGGAGAAGGGGACGACAGAGGATGAGATGGCTGGGTGGCATCACTGACTCAATGGACGTGAGTCTCAGTGAACTCCGGGAGTTGGTGATGGACAGGGAGGCCTGGCGTGCTGAGATTCATGGGGTCGCAAAGAGTCTGACACGACTGAGTGACTGATCTGATCTGATCTGATACACTCAATAAATATTACTTATATTATATTTGGATTCCCTGGTGGCTCAGACAGTAAAGCATCTGCCTGCAATGCGGGAGACCTGGGTTCTATCCCTAGTAGGATAGAAGGGAAGGTCCCCTGGAGGAGGGCATGGCAAACCACTCCAGTATTCTTGCCTGAAGAATCCCCATGGACAGAGGAGCCTGGCTGGCTACAGTCCATGGGGTTGCAAAGAGTTGGGCATGACTGAGCGACTAAGCACATATTACAGTCAGTTCTTTAAGCTCTAAGACCATGTGTGTAAATATGGTTTGGAAAGATCATAAAATTAGGTAGAAATGTAAATCAGTATTAGTATTACTAAAACAAATAAGAGCAACGTGAGGGTTTCTAAAACATAATTATGCTACATATAATTCCAGAGAATAAAATTATTTGAAATTATATACAATAAAACAATACTAAAAATTAAGTTGAAGTCCTTCTAGGACAGGGTTGTGCCCCATTCCACAGTAAAGATCCAGAGTTTGGAGAACAGAGATGGACACAATGGAAAATAAAGCAAAATGTTTTCTTGATTTTCTATGATTAAGTACTGTTCTCAGTAAATTCTTGCTGAACTACACAGAATCAAGATTCTAATTTGTTATCTCATATCTCACTACTACAAAAAGGGTGTCTCTAAAATTACTTATGAAAACACTTTTAAAAATATCACTGGAGTAGTATAAGTCAAGATTCATTATCCACAAGCTAACACACACACATACACACACAGAGTAATAAATCAAAAACCATGCAACCTGACACATTTTGAAAGACATTTAAAGCTCTGCCTCCATTTCCTAATATAAAGAAGAGGCTTATTTTTTTAATATTAGAATGTCTCCATTTCCTTGGCATTTTGAATCCCTATGAGTCAATAACTTTTGCAGCATTATGCAAAGTGGTCTAAAAAGAGATTTGAAAAGTGGGGGCAGTGGTTTTTCATCTCCTGCCTTGTATGAATTTAACTCAAGCTTCAGATTCCTGGCACACACTTACAAACTTTTTCAAACCAACATATAAGGAGTACAGTCCAACACAGTGCAAATTGAGTACCTGAGCACTGAGGGGAAGAAAATTGAAGCAGCTATTAACATGAGAGAAAACTCACCACTGATCTTCTGAGCTCCCCCAACACCAGTAGGTTTAAGACTCTGGAATGCTTACAAATCACCAGCAGAACTTGTTAAAATGCAGATTTCAAGCTCCAGCTCCCGAGATTCTGATTCAATAGGATTGTGATGGGAGCCAAGAATTAGAAGTTTTATTAGATTCATAATCAGAGGAAGGAAATAATGTCTCTATTTTTCTTTCTCTGGAACATGAAACACAAAATAATGTGTAACATGTAAAGACAGAGCATTGCCTTACTTTACCTCACCAAATGGGGAGGAGGAGATGAGACAGTTCATGAAGACTCTTCTAGCTCTGTGATGCATATGTTTATAAAAATCCAGGCCATGTGCATTACACAGACACTTCTTAAATGTAGCAAAGATCCATACTGTCTAGATTTTCCACTTAGATATTTTCCATGGTGGTTGTTTAGTCACTAAGTCGTGTCCGATTCTTGCGACCCCATGGACTGTAGCCTGCCAGGCTCCTCTGTCCGTGGGATTTTCCAGGCAAGAATACTGGAGTGGGTTGCCATTTCCGTCACCAGGGGATCTTGCGAACCCAGGAATCGAAACCGGGTCTCCTGTGTTGCAGGCGGACTCCTGCATTGTAGGCGGATTCTTTACCGACTGAGCTACGTTTTCTATGAATACGTCCTCATTTATGGGCTTCCCGGGTGGCTCAGCGATAAAGAATTCGCCTGCAGTGCAGGAGATACAGAAGAGACAAGTTCGATCCCTGGGTAGGGAAGATCCCCTGGAGAAGGAAATGGCAACCCACTCCAGTATTCTTGCCTGGGAAATCCCGTAAAGAGTAGCCTGGAGGGCTACAAAACACGAGATCACGGAGTCAGACGGATGAGTGACTGAGCACTATGTACTAATTTACGATTACTGACACCATTGCGCATTGTGTCATCATCACAAATAGATTAAAAGTCTACCAGCCAACCATGAAATATTTGCAAACAATAAGGCATTGAAAGTCAGTATAATTAATGTAGAGAAATTATTTAGGAAAAGCATTAACCCTAATTTAAAAAAAAGGGGGGGGGGAGAACATAAGACACTGTGTAGTGCAAGAAAAAAACTGGGTCAAAAAGCCTATGGAAAACATTCAAATCCTCTTAACATTTAAAGAAAAGCAAGTTAAAATAAGGGTTTCAGTTAGCAAAAAATGTTTAATGATAAAACCTCTCCTTAAGGATACTGTGAAAATGGACACATTCATACAGTCCTACTACTACTACTAAGTCGCTTCAGTCGTGTCCGATTCTGTGCAACCCCATAGACTGCAGCCCTCCAGGCTCCGCCATCCCTGGGATTCTCCAGGCAAGAACACTGGAGTGGGTTGCCATTTCCTTCTCCAATGCAGGAAAGTGAAAAGTGAAAGTGAAGTTGCTCAGGCGTGTCCGACTCTTAGCCACCCCATGGACTGCAGCCCACCAGGCTCCTCCGTCCATGGGATTTTCCAAGCAAGAGTACTGGAGTGGGGTGCCATTGCCTTCTCTGCTCATACAGTCCTGGTGTTAGTTTTTTTTGTTTTGTTTTTTTGTTTTTCTAACAGTCCCATAGCATTTATTGTCATCTGGTAATAACATAAGGGTGAGCAGAACAATATGAATATATGTTGTAGAACTACATCTCTAACAAAGGACACCTAAAAAAACCAACGGTATTGCCGAAAAGTAGATTGTAATATATATCAAGAACCTTTAAAAATTCAGGTTATTTTAGTAATTCTTGTCTAGGAGAAAATGCTAAAGAAATAATAAGAAATTAAAGTAAGTGTTGGTAAAAATGCTCATTATAGAATGATTATAAAAACAGTAGGTTAGAAAAAATTTACACATAAAAATGAGGTTATTGCATAAATTATGATATACTTATATTGTGAAAACAGTATACAGCCATTAAATTATGTTTGTTTTTGAAGAACATTAAATGATATAAGAAAATGTTCAATATAAAATAATAAGCAGGGAGAAAAGTATTAAAACCACATATTTGGCAAATATCCCAAAAATTTATCTTTGCATACTTCTGTGTGCAAACACAAATGGAAAAACATGCATCAAACTCTTGAGTGTTTCTCCTTATAATTCTCTATACTTTCTGAATATTCTACAATGTATCTATGTTCCTTTCATGTTTATAACTGAAAAAATTAATACCAGATATATCAGAGGTTCACAAGGAAGAATCTGTTCCCCAAATAAGCCCTTCTATTTCCAACCAAAAGCAAATTTTACATGTATTTTAATATGTATTACTGGTGTGTGTGTGTGTGTGCTCAATCATGTCCAACTTTTTGTGACCCCATGGACTGTAGCCCACCAGGCTCCTCTGTCCATGGAATTTTTCAGGCAAGTATAGTGGAGTGGGTAGCCATTTCCTTCTTCAGGGGATCTTCCCTACCCAGGGACTGAACCTGTGTCTCCTGTGTCTCCTGCATTGCAGGCTGATTCTTTACCACTGAGCCACCTGTGGCTTCCCTACGTATGACGGAAACTAGCACTAAATCAAGTAAAGTTCCCATTTCATTAATAGAAATGATGAAATCAGTGTGAAGACCTTCATGTTCTGTCAATATTTATATATTCAAGAAAACCTCAAGCCATAATTGTTTAAACCTAATTCATCTCTCTTAAGAACTGAGGGAAAACTGATACCTGAAAAACTTGAGGGCCAACCAGAGAGAATGCCATCCCGGCTTGATTCACAGAGTTTTCTCCTGTGGCCTACTCTGTGCTGAACAACCCCTGTAAGAACTGTACCAGGCCTCTCAGCCTCCCTCAGAGGCAAAGAGAATAAACATGTTTATTTTTCTGGGCTCCAAAATCACTGCAGATGGTGGTTGCAGCTATGAAATTAAAAGACGCTTACTCCTTGGAAGGAAAATTATGACCAACCAAGAAAGCATATTGAAAAGCAGAGACATTACTTTGCCAACAAAGGTCCGTCTAGTCAAGACTATGGTTTTTCCAGTGGTCATGTATGGATGTGAGAGTTGGACTATAAAGAAAGCTGATTGCCAAAGAATTGATGCTTTTGAACTGTGGTGTTGGAGAAGACTCTTGAGAGTCCCTTGGACTGCAAGGAGATCCAGCCAGTCCATCCTAAAGGAGATCAGTCCTGGGTGTTCATTGGAGGGACTGATTTTGAAGCTGAAACTCCAATACTTTGGCCACCTCATGCGAAAAGCTGACTCATTGGAAAAGACCCTGATGCTGGGAAAGATTGAGGGTGGGAGGAGAAGGGGACGACAGAGGATGAGATGGTTGGGTGGCATCACCGACTTAATGGACATGGGTTTAGGTGGACTCTGGGAGTTGGTGATGGACAGGGAGGCCTGGCGTGCTGAGGTTCATGGGGTTGCAAAGAGTCAGACATGACTGAGTGACTGAACTGAACTGAATATTTAAAGCCTAGTTGGAAAATCAAGAATTGGATGGATGTAAAATCTACAAGCAGGAAAGACAGGGAAAGACTTAACTGGTTCCTAAACCTAGCCACACATAGAATAACCTGGGGAGCTTGTTAACTATTGACTCCTGACCCCAGCCCTAGAGAGTCAGAAGACTGAGATGTGCATTTTGAACACATATCCCAGGTGATTCTAAGGAAGTCTAAGTCCCAGGACCAGGATTTGAGAGCCATTGACCTAATACCAGGGCTTCCCAGGCGGTACTAGTGGTAAAGAATCCGGCTGCCAATGCAAGAGACGAGACACGGGTTTGATCCCCAGGTTGGGAAGATCTCCAAGAAGAGGGCATGACAACCAACTCTGTTATTCTTGCCTAGAGAATGCCAGGGACAGAGGAGCCTAGCAGGCTACAGCCCATAGGGTCACAAACAGTCAGACACAACTGAAGCAACTTAGCACACATGCAGGCATGACCTAATAACACTGAGGCAATTAAAGCCCCAAAAGATAAAGATCAATTACTTAATTAGTAATAAAGCATCTGTATGCCTTGCTGTATATGACCTAAATAATAACAGAAATGTTCTTTCCTGAACATGAACTGTAATTAGTTTGAAAAGATGCGAGGGAAGAGCAAGGGGCTAAGGAGGAAGAAAACTTTCTGTTGAGTATGCACAGTGTGGGCAGGTACCCACCTGTAAATCGACCAAGAATTTGTGTGGCTCATACAAAAATCCTGAATGTCAGAATGTTTCCTGTGATAACTCAGATAACTTAGAACCCAGCTCAAAAACTAAGTAGCCACATATGGGAAGACTTGGGAGTGGTTTATATCTTCCCATTTTCATTTTTTACAGATCAGCTTACCAAAATTTACTAAAAATGCATTCGCTGTGTGATATTGCAGCTATTCAAACAAAATAAACATTGACTTTTTATCCAGCTCTTTGATCCTTGGATGGCTTCACTACCTGAGCTTATAAAAAATGGGGATTTAGTAAGAGAAAAAATCACACAACAATATCATTATGAATTTTCATATATCTAAGCAAAGGAATACTTTTTTTTAAACTAGGCACATACTATGTGCCAGGCACATTTAGTTAGTCTGCATAAATCTTGTTAAGTAAGCCATTACTAGTCCCCATTTTACAGTATTCTTGCTTGGAGAATCCCGTGGAGGGAGGAGCCTGGTAGGCTACAGTCCATGGGGTGGCAAAGAATCAGACACGACTGAGCTACTTCACTTTCTTTCTTTACAGATTAAGAAATAATAAGAATGAAAATAGATTAGATATTTTATTCAAAGGCACTCAACCAGAAAATGGCCAAGTGGGAATCTGAATCCAGGACTAACTTGTAAGCTCAGGTTTTCGTCAATATAAGATATTTGAATAAAAAATTCAAAACATAGATGTTACTCTATATGCTCAGCTTCCCCAGTGGCTCTAAAGCGATAAAGAATCTGCCCGCAATGTGGAATATACAGGTTCGATCCCTGGGTCAGGAAGATCCCCTGGAAAAGGAAATGGCAATCCACTCCAGGATTCTTGCCTGGGAAATTCCATGGGCAGAGGATCCTGGCAGGCTATAGTCTATGGGGTTGCAAAAGAGTCAGACATGACTGAGCAACTAAACCACAGCTTTCTACATGCTAAATTTTTGTCTGTACCTTATTAATAACTGTACTTCTTGATTCGCTATGTTCTTGCTCTGGAGAAGTAAAAAATATATTCTGCATCAGATTTTTTTGAGTTATTATATAATTTATGGAGAGACATTGCAAATCTAAAATCCCCTCCTTGGTATTTTAGTCCTTGAATGACAATCTAAATTGGGCACTTGTTCTTTTTAAATAGCCACTGATTACAGGATTGAAAAGGCTTTGTTATATCAGAGTGGTCTAATTTTTTGAAATTTTCCTGTGGGTCACTGTATTCTCACATATGGTAAAACCTTTCTGAGAGGATTGTGCTGAAATCACAACGGAAGTTGCAACAGGAGTCTTATCAGTTGCTGGTTTCTTTTTGGATCCAAGAGCTACCTGGGAAATATCTCTCTTGAAAATCAGTCAGATTTGGAACAAGAAGAGAAGAAAGCCAATGACACAGTGGTTGTAACCAAGAAAGTGTGAAGTGAAGACGGTTTAGATATGTGTTGTCTTATCAGACTACTGCCTCTATCCAATTTAAAGAAGCAGCATGTTCTAATTAAAATTTAGAGGAATAGCATGGGAACAATTGTACCATGAGGGAGATCCTTTTTTTAACACAGAATCATTATTTATAATTATTAGCTTTATTATCATCACCATATTCATGAAACATCTGAGTTCTGGAGAGGCTTTTAAAAGCATATTCCTTTGCAACATCAAGAGTCATGTTATATTAACCCCAGATTCTATAGACTTTGAACTTATTCCCAATAGGCTATTGTTACTGGAACTAAAGACAATAAGCTGCCTGAATGCACTGTGAAATACCCATCGCTATGGATATCCTGGGCACTCCCGAGTTTTTGTCATTAGTGCTTACTAGGTCTCTGTGAAGCAGAAGCAGGGGTGCTGTCTTCAGTAATCAGATTTAAAAAAGCAAAAAGCAGAAGTAGGGGAGTGTGTTTTCTAAAGTCACATACTACCCCAAGAAAGAGTTCAGTTCTTGACATACCTCAGTTCTTGACATATTGACTAAAATGAGGATTCATTCTAGATCCAATTGTGTGCAGAACAGAGTATGACAATGAGGTGGGAGAATGAGTAAATACAGATGTGTCCTACCCTTCTCCCCTCTGCTTTTCCTATTCCATATTCCCCAAAGGAGGAATGAGGGAATTCTAAACAGCCAAAGCAGAAGGAAACTGTGGAGAAGGTTGCAGTTCTTGGCTTCATATAGTATTATAAACTAACAAAATAGGTTATGCCTTTTGCTAAATTAGCATATACCTCCAGTGACCATTCAAATGTAATGACATCTCTAAGCATTACTCAAGTGGGCCATTAATAGACCTCATTTTTCCATTTTCAGCTGTTTCCTCTATGCTTTCCCATTCTTAGAAATGTATCCACTTCTATCCAAAGCGTAAATTCTCATCTCTACCCTGCTGAACACAGATTTTATATCTCCAACACTAATTTTTCAGTCAAGCTTTAATTCCATGTTTATTTCCAGGAAATAAAATGCCAACAGGACACTTCTACCAGACCTTTCTGCTCTAACCCCAAGTGTCTAAAAATCAAATTAAAGCATGCCCACACCTGAGTAAGTGAAAGTGAAGTTGCTCAGTCGTGTCCAACTCTTTGCGACCCCATAGACTGTAGCCTACCAGGCTCCTCTGTCCATGGGATTTTCCAGGCAATAGTACTGGTGTGGATTGCCATTTCCTTCTCCAGGGGATCTTCCCAACTCAGGGATTGAACCCAGGTCTCCTGCATTGTAGACAGACGCTTTACGGTCTGAGCCACCTGGAAGGCTTCCCTGGAAAATCCCATGGACGGAGGAGCCTGGTAGGCTAGAGTCCATGGGGTTGCAAAGAGTCAGACATGACTGAGCGACTTCACTACACCTGAGTGAGCTTCCATATGCAGCTCCATTCGCCTCCACTACATTTTCCAAAGTACTCAAAAGCCTAAGATGTAGACTCACCTCCTACTCTTTTCCCTGCTGCTGCTGCTTCTCTTCAGTTGTGTCCAACTCTGTGCAACCCACCAGGCTCCTCTGTCCATGGAATTCCCTAGGCAAGAAGACTGGAATCAATTGCCATGCCCTCCTCCAGGGTATCTTCCCAACCCTGGGATCAAAACCAGGACTTCTGCAATTGCAGGCAGATTCATTACAACTGAGCAACCAGGGAAGACCAGTCTTTTCTCTACCCAACCCCTAACCGTCAACTGCTCGTTTCTGGCGTCACGTTCTTTTATGATCTCTTAACTCTTTGTGACACTGTGAACTGTAGCCGACAAGCTCCCCTGTCCATGGAATTTCCCAGGCCAAGACTACTGAAGTGGGTTGCCATTTCCTTCTCCAGGGAATCTTCCTGACCCAGAGATCATCTGAAGCCATGAAGCACGCACAGACATATTTATCCCTACCTTCCAGGTGGCTCAGATGGTAAAGCATCTGTCTACAATGCGGGAGACCACGGTTCAATCCCTGGGTTGAGAAGATCCCCTGGAGAAGGAAATGGCAATCCACTCCAGTACTATTGCCTGGAAAATCCCATGGACAGAGGAGCCTGGTAGGCTACAGTCCATGGGGTCGCAAAGAGTCGGACACGACTGAGCGACTTCACTTTCACTTTCCATTTCTTCAAATCTAGGCCTTTATCTTCATACAGAGTTGCAGTCTTCAACAAAATTTTAATAGTAAACTTTCTAATATACTAAACCCTACAATAAATTCTCTGATATACCAAAGCTAAGTTAATCTTTATAAAACCTTTGATATCATTCCATTTACTTGCTTATAAATCTATACTCTTCCACTATGGCCTTTCTAATCAAGTCCAAACTCCTTAGCCCAGCATTTGAGATTTTCTCTTATCTGACCTCACCTTGCCTATACAGCTATGTAAATCCCCACTAGAACATGATTCGTGAGTCTGTATCTTTTGCTTCAGTCAGAATTTCCTCTAATGCTTCCTTCTCCTCAAAGCACACTCAGCATGCTCATTCTAGACTTCGCATTTAGCCATGAATTCCCACCAGGAATGCTTGACCTTCCATTACCTAAGCACTTTCGAGACTCAGTTCTAACGTCATTTTTATCATAAAGCTTTTCTGCAGAGTAGTTACGTGCTTCTCTAAACGTCTACAACATGGACCATGTGAATCTGATTACAGACCAGCGTGTGTTGTGTTTTTAGCCCTCTTGTTTTGTAAACTCGCCTCCTCCTGGATCACAAGCAGTTGGAGGATCTTGACAACAAGGAGCGGCTTTGTTTGTTTTAGTTGTTTCTCTGCAAGTCAGAGAACAAAACAGTTGCAAGGCTATATGTTATGTCTGATGTTATCTTAATTATCATAATCTAAAATCTCTTTTTTAAATTTTAAGGGTCTTATAAATTTAACCTCATCTCTGATCCTGAAATTTCACTGGCCCCACATAAGGCCTGAGATTGTTTGGTTAGAGACCGTGGAGACAAATGCTCCCTCACATGGATCAGTTGTGTTCAGATCTCTGTTTACTTCACCCCTGTTTCTGGCTCAATGTTTAGTTAATGTGTGCGAGAAAATGCTGATGTACATTTGTAATTTTATGACCACTTTTCTAAAAACAAAAGAAAAATGCTAGGTCAGTAGCACTTTTCTCACATTTGGAAAGTGAGCTCATGAAGTGCATGAAGACGTTGAGCAGAGAACCTAGAAAGATTCCTGAAAGACTTGCTTAATAGTCCTGAGTGACTGACAAAGCAGAAAGGTTGATTTGACATATCCGATTGCTCTAGACTGGGTTCTCTGGGCCACAGTCCCCGGAAATGAGGCTTTACATGCAAATGACACATTAAGGAAGGGTTCCAGCAGAAACTCACAGGGAGTAGAGCAAGCAGGCCCGGAAGAGGCAAATAGGGCATAAATTTAGGTGGTCTCAGCCTCAGTGTGATCCCAGAAGGGGCTCTGAAGGTAAATTACTCCTTCACCAGTCCTTGGCTACAGCCTGATCTAGTGGGTCATCAGGTCCCAAATACTTCCAGCCCCTCTAGTAGCCCAAGGACAGCCTACAGAAAAGAAACGCAGGCAAAAGATGGCCAGAGCTGGTAAACAGGCTCCAAAGGGATCTGGTGGGCAGACTGTATGTTTACTAGTGTGTTCCTAGTTCTGTAACAGAAATAATATACATAATATGAATGCTCATTTGTTTAAAATGCTCGTATGTGTATAGAAAAAATGTTAACAGATTTAAGCTCAACTATTAACTGTGGGCTGTAAGATTGGAGGGAGGAAACTTTCACATTTAACTTTCCACACTTCTGTATTGTTAGAATTCTTACAACAAATATTACTTCTGTTAGGAAAAAAAAAAAAAACTATTAGCAAAACAGATTTTTCTACCAAAAAGTTAATGATGTATTCTTTAATTTAATCACACATTATGTTGTTTTTGTTGCTAGTACTCTAGGAAGATAGAACCATCTGAATAAAAATTGATTATCTAAGCTGTTAAAATTCTTGAGTCCATTTGGTAATTAACAAATTGCATTCTTACCCAGTATAAATGATATGGTGTGCCCAGAAAGAAAAAAGCCTTGTTAAGGCTTAATTGTAGAATGGGACTCAACTGGTTTTGTCATCTGTGGGTACTAGAAGTTTGGCTGTTAATTGTAAGATATGGTCCACTCATTATATTTATTATCATTTATATATATAAACAAAAATTTAAGAAAACAATTTTTGTTGCCTTCAGAAATGTATCTTAAAAGTACTTTTGGAATTTCAGCTGAAAGGTAGAATCACATGTGCTTAAAGCCTTGCCTGCTTTGGGTATAATTAGATAATAGCAATTGGTCAGGCCGGTGCATTAAGAAGAGTAATCCAGGGAATTCCCTGGCAGTCCAGTGGTTAGAACTGTGTGCTCTCACTACCTGGGTCCAAGATCTCTGGTCAGAGAACCAAGATCCCAAGAGCCACATGGTGTGAGCAAAAAAGAAAGAAAAAAAGAGTATGCTGGTAGCTATCTATAGTGTAAATTAGGGGAGTGAAAGAGAGGTAAGCAGGGAGGTCAGTTAGAATGGTACTAGAATAATCCAGGTAATAGGCAATGAAGATGATAAATAATGGTAAAGGAGCAAGCATTCATCATGTCTGTCCTACATGAATCAGACTAGTAGTAGTATCCAAACAGTAAATGAGAACAATGATGATTTTAAAAATTAGAACGTATACATAAATTACTGTGGAGATGAAAATTAGTAGAAACTACTATATTTAGATAGGCTGAAGGAGACAGTGTGGTCAAAGATGACTAGAAACAATAGTGACTATTTTAGTGAGACAATGTTGAATTTATAAAGAAATGCTGAGTTTTGAATATAGGTGAATATAGACATAAGGATATTCAGTAGGCAGTAGAAATAAGTACCAGGAGTTATGAAAGACTTAAGGACACAAAGGATCATGAAAAGCAAGAAAGGAGGCCAGACCTGGGAAGTGTCAGGAAGATGAAGGCAGAAAATTCTATTTATTTTTCACCGTTTGTTAGGAAAATGAAAGTTATAAAACAACCCTATTTCTATCAATTTTCACAGCTCAACAGAGTCCTAGAAGAAATTGAAAGTATTTTTTATTCTAATAACTGAGGATTTAAAAAACTCAGAAAGAAGCATTGCATTTTATCTGGCTAAACTTTCCCCAGAGACTCCAGCTCTATCCTTACTCCATATTTATTCAAATTACCCCATTTATCCTCAATGACAAAATACAAAAATTCTGCAATTTTTGGACCATCCAGGGAAAGAATTAACCTGTCCTCTTGAGTCACTAAAGATTTCATGAGCTTAAAGTATAATCCAAGGTAAACCCACTCAATAAAGCAAGTGATCATGATTTGGGTCAGGTAACAGGCATGGAGAACACAACTGAAGTGAGTAAATGCGTGAAGTTAGAGGAGGCTCCAGGCAGACTGCCCCAAATAACAAGCCATGGTTAGGTACAGCAGGGAACACAGCCTTGAGAAAGGAGGAAAGTAGTCCAGCACCTGAATGACCTTCATGGCCTTGGGACCATGGCACGCCGGTGCTCTCACTTGCTCTACGCCTAGTCCAGGGGCTGGTTCACTTCCCCAGAGTCTTGAACTGGATTGTCCTAAATCTTTAGCCATTACACCTTCCAGGGGCCTTTAAATTTAAGTATTCAGTTTATTAATTATCTTGTTACATGTTTTTTCAAAGAAGCTTATACCTGATCCAAAATTTATATTTACTTATATTTATATACACAAGCGCACACACACACACACACACACACACACACGCACACACACACTTTAAAGATAGTATTATAAACTATTTTCAGAAATCAATTAAACCTTGGGCCCTATATTTAATTTTTTTTTTTTTTTTTTTGCCGTCACCATTAAATTGTTCCTTGGTATAAAATGAACCCAGATTTTCAACATAAAATATATTTGTTATCCTGGATCTTTGCAATTTGGGAAACCATTTTCACTGTTCAGTGACTTGTATGACTTGTGTCATATAGATAGCATTTGTGTTATCTTAAGCACCTACATACATTCCTGTTATGATTACAGTGATTAAAATAAATACACTTTCTAGACGTTTGAAGAAACTTAATAACATTCTTCCAGAAACAACTATCCACATCCTAGACTCTGTGTTTATGTAACATGGAGCGGGTTACTCGACTCTTATACTTGAGAGCTGAGTCATGCCACCCACTTGGCTGAGTTTTCAGACACATAGACTGATCATTGTAGGTGATCCTCACTTCACTCTAGAGTTAATACATTTTCCTTGGCCTTCAGTATTTTCAAGGAATCAGCATGACTCGCTCTACACAATATGCTCCTTTCTTTTGAGAAGAAAGTGGGAGGGAAAATGGGATTTTCTCATGGTATTGTCCTAAATTAAATAAAATCAATTCTATGTAAGTCTGAGAATATGTAAGAGGATAAAATTATTCAAATCATTGGCTGCTTGGGTGGGGACTATCAATTTTTATAGGGTATATTGATGTATCGCTGACTTATGTGTCAGGTGTTTGTCATATGGAGCTATCAAGAAGGTTCTTTGTGGGAGAAAAAGTAAGCGATAGGTTGGAGAGGATAGTATGAGTCTGCTCACTAAATCTATTTCTCGAAGTATAATGATTCAAATGAACAGCAAATCTCTGCTAATTTTCTTCCCTTATTCATTGATGGCCTCACACCCTCATCAGCACATATTTCACCTTTGCATGTGTGACAGATTCAGGACAGTGTGACAACTCAGCTGCAAGCAAGAATTAAGCTCATTGTATCTGTTCATTGTTCTTTGCACTATGAGAAGGCAGACATTATTGGTACAACTTCTGCCCTCAAGTAAATTATAATCTTATGAAAGTAGTTGAATAGCCAAACGGTAACACTAAGCAGAATAAAATATATTTTAACACAGATATAGAAACAACATGCTGCCAAAAAATAGAAACAGAGACTTTAATTCTTAATGAAAGGATTAAAAAACGCTATTTCATCTTTGAAGATGACTTGCTTTCCTAATAAGGACCATAAATACTCATCTCTCTGTAAGTCTTTGCAGATGACCAGAACAACTGAGCTAATTTTATGCATTTCATCTGACATGTCATTAATCTCTGTATTCATTCATGTAACAAATAAATACTGAGCATCTATTATGTGCCAAGGATGTCACTGGGAATGATAGTGAATGATTTAGTCCTGCCTTCAAGGAGATTACAGTCTGGTAGACAGAGAAAATACATGAAAACTAATACATTTTTAAATGTTAGAAATTTTGAACAGAGCATACCAAGGCAGAAAGAGAATAAAAAATATAGCAGCCAATTCTTTTTCCTAGAACTGGGAGGTTAAGTTAGGTCAGAGACAAAAAGCTAATAATGGAGATGGAGACTTAATTTAAGGTTGCTTTCCCTTTGATTAGCTCCCAGAACTTCCAACTAGAGTGCAATAATATGCAAAAAATCAAGGGTACAGATAAGTAGAGACTGCTTCTTATGAATTGCTTATTTCTTAAGAAGTTCTAAACTTCACTGTGCTTAGTAAAAAGAAACTGCAAGGCCCCAGAGGAGCCCACACCCCAAGGTCTCAAATGTTCAAACGTTTAGACAACAGAAGGGACTGTATCATCACCCATGAATTCATTAACCATACAAGAAATTCTTGATGGACCACAATTATGTACCTCCTAACTGCATTATCCAGCTTCCCTTGTGACTCAGATGGTAAAGAATTCACCTGCAATGCGGGAGACTGGGTTTGATCCCTGAGTTGGGAAGATCCCCTGAAGAAGGGAAAGGCTACCCAG
Source organism: Bos taurus (assembly GCF_002263795.3). NCBI lineage: Eukaryota > Metazoa > Chordata > Mammalia > Artiodactyla > Bovidae > Bos > Bos taurus. Next base: position 19,792,014 of record NC_037332.1, on the reverse strand, counting down.
TCCAGTATTCTGGCCTGGAGAATTCCATGGACTGTATAGTCCACGGGGTCGCAAAGAGTCAGACATCACTGAGCGACTTTCACTAACTGCATTATCAGGCTTACGTCAGACTTGACCATGGCCTGCAATAGAGGTATTGACCTCTGTTGTTAGGGCATTGCAAGTTGAATACACATATGTATCACCATCACCACCCAAACCCATCTAGAGTGACAGTAAAGATTTTTTTTTTGAGTTAAAATCAAAAACAGAAAACCACAAGGACAAAGAAAAATAAAGACAATAGTTGATAAGACTTACTGCAAAATCTTGGAAAATGGAGAGAGATAAATATGAGTTAGCTGACACTGCAGATCAAAAAAAAGTTAAAAGTGCTTAGGCAGGAGAATAGTAATGAGTAGGCCAAACCCCAGAAAAGCTCAGGAAAGGAGGTATCAATTACCACTCAGGAATCTGCAAGCTGAGAGTGAGGGTGAGGCATTGTACAGACCCCAAGGGAATCCAGGGAAATTTCATATTAGAAAAGATGAGATTCTCTAAATGCTTTCCTTTCATCATCTACCAGTTTGCTGGCACCAGGCATTATACTGCCAGGTATCACCTTTTATCTCCAGAATATAAGAATGGAATATTCCTCTCTGCAAAGAGGAAAAAAAGCCTAAGGGTACTGATATTGGACTGATCCAATCCTCCTGCATCAAAGCTCCCCATTTAACAAGCACAGGTATTCACACATGGATACATTGCTTCACTCTTCATTCACAACAACCTTTTGAAAATATATACCAAAAGAGATGAGAGAGCGAAGCCTTGTGAAAGTGAAGTCTCTCAGTCCTGTCCAACTCTTTGCGACCCCATGGACTGTAGCCTACCAGGCTCCTCTGTCCATGGGATTTTCCAGGCAAGAGTACTGGAGTGGGGTGCCATTGCCTTCTCCAGGGACCTTCCTGACCCAGGGATCGGACCCTGGTCTCCCACATTGTAGGCAGACACTTTTACCGTCTGAGACACCAAAAAGTCCCTAAAGTGAAAGTCACTCAGTCGTGTCCGACTCTTTGCAACCCCATGGACTATAGAGTCCATAGAATTCTTTAGGCCAGAATACTGGAATGCGTAGCCTTTCCCTTCTCCAGGGGATCTTCCCCACCCAGGGATCAAATCCAGCCCTCTCCCAAAACACACACACCAACAAACACACAATCACAGAGCCTCTAATCAGTCCTTCATGGTGCCTCACTCTAAGATAGGAACATACTTTAAAGGTGCAAAGCCTCTAACCTGGAACAGAGAACCCAAGACAGACAAATAGAAAAAAAAATAAAATAAATTTTAAAAAGCTAGAGGAAACAGAGATAGTACAAGCAATATGAGGAAAAACTAAAATAAGAAAAGTAAAACTGTCCTTAATATTCTCAGAGAGCTATTCCATCCATAAATTAAAAGAAGATAGAATTTTTAATGAAGCCTTAAGAGAGTTATAATTCACTCTTAGAAATTAAAAATATAATTTAAAATGTTTAAAGTCAATAGATATTTAGAAGGTACATTGAGGAAACATAGAAAAGAGAAAGTAAATACCAGGGAAATAGGAAAATAAGGAAAAGATTAGAATAGCAATTTAGGGAATATGACATCCATAGAGTAGGAATTCAAGAAAAAATGACTAGAGAAAATGAATGAAAAGGAGTTAGTAAAGAAATCATAAAAGAAAATTCCTTGTATCTAAAGGAAATAAATTTCTTAATCAAAAGAATCCACCATTTATCTCCAGAAAAATGAATGAAACAGACCCATACAAGGATATATAACTGTGATATTTTAGATCATTAAGTATAAAGACCTTAAAAGCTTTCAGAGAAAGTGGGGGGGAAAATCAGGTCATATACAAGGAATCAGAAATCAAAATGGCATCAGACTTCTCAACTGTATCTTTAAACGGGAGAAGAATTTGGATCAATGCTTTCAAAGTTTTAAAGGGGAAATGTCCAACCTGGAATCCTATTAATATTAACATATCAGGCAAACTATTGATCAAGTGTAGGAGGGTGGGTATATGAAGCCATGAAAAGGATGGGGGCTACATTCTAGTCAGAGGGAGTGGCGAGGCATGACTAGTCATCATGCCTTGTTATAGCTTTGTTACCTGGGGAGGGAAGGCAGAGGCCTACCAGGGGAGGCCTTAGCTGGAGAGTCGTTCGTTTCCCTACTAACCCAAGAAGTCACTGAGGACTTCAAGAAAGTGGTGAAATCCAATTTGTATTTGGCAAGTCTCAGCTGCCAACATTTGAAAGACTGGATAAGAGTTGAGGATTGTTGGTGGCAGAGATAAAAAGTATGACAAGGATTGATGTGGACTTGACTAAGGGCAATAGCTGAGACCAAAGGACTGACATCCAGGCAGTTGCAGAGTAGAATCATCATTATGTGTCTGATTGGCTGTAGATAATGAAAGTGTCTAGGATGATTCCTGGCTTTGCACCTTAGGTGACTGTATCTTTGACGATATCTTAGGGAAAAGAAGAGTTCAGACTGGAACATGCTAATTTCGCATTACACTCCACTCTACCTCTTACATCTTTGTGCTCCTATACTTCTGTTATATGTTCTACTTGGAATTCTACCTCCTCTTTCCCTGTTTTATATAGGCACACCTCAGAGATACTGCCGGTTCAGTTCCAGACCATTGCAATAAAGCAAACATCACAATAAAGCAAGTCACAGGAATTTTTTGGTTTCCCGGTGCCTACAAAACTTACTTTTAAACTACACTGTGTAGTCTCTTAAGTGTGCAATAGCATTATATCTAAAAAACAATGTACATACTTTAATTAAAAAGTACTTTACTGCTGAAAAATGCTAACGATCATCTGAGCCTTCAATGAGTCATAATTCTTTTGCTGATGAAGGGTCTTGCCTCAGTGTTGTTGGCTGCTGACTGATGAGAGCGGTGATTGCTGAAGGTTGGGGTGGCTGTGGCAATGTCTTTAAAAACAATAGCAAATGATGTTTACAGCATTGACTGACTCTTCCTTTCACAAACAATTTCTCTGTAGTATGCATTGCTATTTGATAACACTTTACCACAGTACAACTTCATTCCAATTTGAGTCTATCCTCTCAGGCCCTGTTGCTGCTTTATCAACTAAGTTTATGAAATATTCTAAATTTTGTCTTGTCATTTCAACCAACTTCACATCATATTCACCAGGAGCAGCTTCCATCTCAAGAAATCACTTTCTTTGCTCATTCATAAGAAACAACTCCTCATCTGTGTTTTTATCATGAGTTTGTAGCAGTCCAGTCACATCTTCAGACTTCACTTCTAATTATTCTGCTTCTCTTGCTATTTCCACATCTGCAGTTCTTTCTTCTACTGAAATCTAGATTCCCTCAAAGTCACCCAAAAGGGTTGGAATCAAAGCCTTCCAAATTCCTGTTAATGTTGATCTTTTGACATTTTCCTGTGAATCACAAATGTGCCTAATGGCATCCAGAGTAGGATGGCAATAGGTGAATAGGACAGGGTAGGTGAAAAGATGGTGAGTCCTTTTAAACAGGATTTCAATTTACTTTGCCCAGATCCATCAAAGGAATCAGTATCTATGGAAGCCATAGCCTTATGAAATGTATTTCTTAAATAATAAGACTTAAAATTTAAAATTACTACTTAAACCATGAGCTGCAGAATGAATGTTGTGTTCAGTTCAGTTCAGTCGCTCAGTCGTGTTGGACTTTTTGCAACTGCATGAACCGAAGCACGTCAGGCCTCCCTGACCATCACCAACTCACAGAGTTTACCCAAACTCATGTCCATTGAGTCGGTAATGCCATCCAACGATTTCATCCTCTGTCGTCCCCTTCTCCTCCCACCTTCAATCTTTTCCAGCGTCAGGGTCTTTTCAAATGAGTCCGCTCTTCACATCAGGTGTCCAAATATTGGAGTTTGAGTTTCAACATCAGTCCTTCCCATGAATATTCAAGACTGATTTCCTTAAGGATGGACTGGTTGGATCTCCTTGCAGTCCAAGGCACTCTCAAGAGTCTTCTCCAACACCACAGTTCAAAAGCATCAATTCTTCACCACTCAGCTTTCTTTACAGTCCAACTCTCACATCCATACATGACTACTGGAAAAACCATAGTCTTCACTAGATGGACCTTTGTTGGCAAAGTACCGTCTCTGCTTTTGAATATGCTGTCTAGGCTGGTCATAACTTTCCTTACAAGGAGTAAGCATCTTTTAATGTCATGGCTGCAATCACCATCTGCAGTGATTTTGGAGCCCAAAAAAATAAAGTCTGACACTGTTTCCACTGTTTCCCCATCTTTTTCCCATGAAGTGATGGGACCGGATGCCATGATCTTCATTTTCTGAATGTTGAGCTTTAAGCCAACGTTTTCACTCTCCACTTTCACTTTCATCAAGAGGCTTTTTAGTTCCTCTTCACTTTCTGCCATAAGGGTGGTGTCATCTGCATATCTGAGGTTATTGATATTTCTCCCGGCAATCTGGATTCCAGTTTGTGTTTCTTCTAGTCCAGCGTTTCTCAGATGTACTCTGCATATAAGTTAAATAAACAGGGTGACAATATACAGCCTTGACGTACTCCTTTTCCTATTTGGAACCAGTCTGTTGTTCCATGTCCAGTTCTAACTGTTGCTTCCTGACCTGCATACAAATTTCTGAAGAGGCAGATCAGGTGTTCTGGTATTCCCACCTGTTTCAGAATTTTCCACAGTTTATTGTGATCCACACAGTCAAAGGCTTTGGCATAGTCAATAAAGCAGAAATAGATGTTTTTCTGGAACTCTCTTGCTTTTTCCATGATCCAGCAGATGTTGGCAATTTGATCTCTGGTTCCTCTGCCTTTTCTAAAACCAGCTTGAACATCAGGAAGTTCACGGTTCACATATTGCTGAAGCCTGGCTTGGAGAATTTTGAGTATTACTTTACTAGCATGTGAGATGAGTGCAATTGTGCAGTAGTTTGAGCATTCTTTGGCATTGCCTTTCTTTGGGATTGGAATGAAAACTGTCCTTTTCCAGTCCTGTGGCCACTGCTGAGTTTTCCAAATTTGCTGGCATATTGAATGCAGCACTTTCACGGCATCATCTTTCAGGATTTGGAATAGCTCAACTGGAATTCCATCACCTCCACTAGCTTTGTTCGTAGTGATGCTTTCTAAGGCCCACTTGACTTCACATTCCAGGATGTCTGGCTTTAGGTCAGTGATCACACCATCGTGATTATCTGGGTCATGAAGATCTTTCTTGTACAGTTCTTCTGTGTATTCTCTTCTTAATATCTTCTGCTTCTATTAGGTCCATACCATTTCTGTCCTTTATCAAGCTCATCTTTGCATGAAATATTCCTTTGGTAGCTCTGATTTTCTTGAAGAGATCCCTAGTCTTTCCCATTCTGTTGTTTTCCTCTATTGCTTTGCATTGATCACTGAAGAAGGCTTTCTTATCTCTTCTTGCTATTCTTTGGAACTCTGCATTCAGATGTTTATATCTTTCCTTTTCTCCTTTGCTTTTTGCTTCTCTTCTTTTCACAGCTATTTATAAGGCCTCCCCAGACAGCCATTTTGCTTTTTTGCATTTCTTTTCTATGGGAATGGTCTTGATCCCTGTATCCTGTACAATGTCATGAACCTCATTCCATAGTTCATCAGGCACTCTATCTATCAGATCTAGGCCCTTAAATCTATTTCTCACTTCCACTGTATAATCATAAGGGATTTGATTTAGGTCATACCTGAATGGTCTAGTGGTTTTCCCTACTTTCTTCAATTTAAGTCTGAATTTGGCAATCAGGAGTTCATGGTCTGAGCCACAGTCAGTTCCTGGTCTTGTTTTTGCTGACTGTAAGAGCTTCTCCATCTTTGGCTGCAAAGAATATAATCAATCTGATTTCAGTGTTGACCATCTGGTATGTCCATGTATAGAGTCTTCTCTTGTGTTGTTGGAAGAGGGTGTTTGTTAGGACCAGTGCATTTTCTTGGCAAAACTCTATCAGTCTTTGCCCTGCTTCATTCCGTATTCCAAGGCCAAATTTCCCTGTTACTCCGGGTGTTTCTTGACTTCCTACTTTTGCATTCCAGTCCCCTATAATGAAAAGGACATCTTTTTTGGGTGTTAGTTCTAAAAGGTCTTGTAGGTCTTCATAGAACCGTTCAACTTCAGCTTCTTCAGCATTACTGGTTGGGGCATAGGCTTGGATTACTGTGATATTGAATGGTTTGCCTTGGAAACGAACAGAGATCATTCTGTCATTTTTGAGATTGCATCCAAGTATTGCATTTCGGACTCTTTTGTTGACCATGATGGCCACTCTATTTCTTCTGAGGGATTCCTGCCCGCAGTAGTAGATATAATGGTCATCTGAGTTAAATTCACCCATTCCAGTCCATTTCAGTTCGCTGATTCCTAGAATGTGGACATTCACTCTTGCCATCTCTTGTTTGACCACTTCCAATTTGCCTTGATTCATGGACCTGACATTCCAGGTTCCTACGCGATATTGCTCTTTACAGCATCGGACCTTGCTTCTATCACCAGTCACATCCACAGCTGAGTATTCTTTTTGCTTTGGCTCCATCCCTTCATTCTTTCTGGAGTTATTTCTCCACTGACCTCCAGTAGCATATTGGGCACCTACTGACCTGGGGAGTTTCTCTTTCAGTATCCTATCATTTTGCCTTTTCATACTGTTCATGGGGTTCTCAAGGCAAGAATACTGAAGTGGTTTGCCATTCCCTTCTCCAGTGGACCACATTCTGTCAGATCTCTCCACCATGACCCACCCGTCTTGGGTTGCCCCACGGGCATGGCTTAGTTTCATTGAGTAAGACAAGGCTGTGGTCCTAGTGTGATTAGATTGACTAGTTTTCTGTGAGTATGGTTTCAGTGTGTTTGCCCTCTGATGCCCTCTTGCAACACCTACTGTCTTACTTGGGTTTCTCTTACCTTGGGCGTGGGGCATCTCTTCACGGCTGCTCCAGCAAAGCGCAGCCATTGCTCCTTACCTTGGACGAAGGGTATCTCCTCACCGCTGCCCTTCCTGACCTTCAACGTGGGATAGCTCCTCTAGGCCCTCCTGCGCCCGAGCAGCCACGGCTCCATAATAAATATCAGAACAATGAAAAAGTTTGAAATATTACAAGAATAACCCAAATGTGACACAGAGACAAGAAGTGAGCAAATGCTGTTGGAAAATGGCACTGCTAGACTTGTTCAAGGCAAAGTTGCCACAAACCAATTTGTAAAAAATGCAGTATGTGCAAAGTGCAATAAAGCAAAGTGTGATAAAATGAGGTCTACATGTACTAATAAAAGCTCAAATCATAAGCATAAGAAAAAATTGTGAATAACCTAACCATGTAAAGGTTACAAGGATGCGTATTATGCCCTGCTTCTTTCACTTAAAATATTTTTAAGCATGCTTCTCTGCTATCCTGTAGTCTGTATAATTACCACTTTTATGACTGCATAATATTAAATCACCTGGTACTTTTCTTATTTTACTGGTTATTTCCATTATTATTGAATTTTTAGGCAGTTTCTATTTTTTCCACTCTTTTGCTGAATAATGTTATAATGATAATTTTTGTGCATGTGTCTTTTTTTTCATTTTTTTCCTGCATTTTTATCTTTGTGGATATTAAGAAACAGTGATTTTTTTTATCCCCAGAGAGCTAGTACTATGACTCAAAAATATAAGAACATTTATGGCTGCATTTTGTTTTGCGCAGACTCAGGAATATTTTTTTCATGCCAAATCCCTGTCCCTCCTGGGTTTCTCTCTGCTCCCTGCCAATGCCACTGCATAAAAAATGATGGTACCACCTTCTACCAGCCCAGGGCCTTATTCCAGGCTCCACTGCCCACCTCTGCCACTGTGCCCTGCTGTAGAGGTTCTTCCCACCCCTTAACCTTTCAAGCCAATGAGACAGCTAAATGCTCCATCTGGCTTTGGTTCTTCAGAATCACTATCTATGGAAGCTGTAGCCTTATGAAATCTATTTCTTAAGTAATAAGACTTGAAATTCAAAATTACTGCTTGATCTATGAGCTGCAGAATGAATGTTGTGTTAGCAGCCATGAAACCAACATTAATCTCATTCTGTATCTCCATGAGAGCCCTTGGGTGACAAGGTGCACTGTCAATGAGCAGTAATATTTTGGAAGGAATCTTTTTCTTCTGAGTAGTAGGTCTACGACAAGTGTACTACTACTAGTAGGTCTAGTGTTTACCATCCGGGGTGCACACTGGTCTACAGAGTACCCTAGTTGGATGCAGCTTGTCAGTAATTGTAACCTGAGACCATGGCCAAGATAATCTACCCAGCTTGGGTCCAGTTGCCTGGATTGCAGTGTTTAAGAGGAGGAATCAGACGTAATGATATAATGAGAACAGAGAGACCTGCTCACAATTTTACTCCTTCTTATGCAAACTGCCCTTCCAACATTTCCCTCCTGCAGTGGTTAAGAGCATGGACTCCACAGTCAGGTTCAAAGTTGTATCCCCTTGAGCAAGTTTGTTTAGCCTCCGTGTGCTTCAGTTTATTCATATCTGAGACGGGGGTATATATGTAAGTGCTTAGGACAGTACCTGGTACATGGGAAATCTTCATAAGTATTTACTATTATTAGTATATCCTCACAACTCTGGGGAAATAAATATAATTGATAAATTCCCTTGAAAAGACATAATCCTCATTCAGAAGTTATAATAACTAAATATATATCTGAATATTCATTGGAAGGACTGATGCTAAAGCTGAAACTCCAATACTTTGGCTACCTAATGTGAAGAGCTAACTCATTGGAAAAGGTACTGGGAAAGATTGAGGGCAGGAAACGAAAGGGGAGGCAGAGGATGAGATGGTTAGATAGCATCACCAACTCAGTGGACATGAGTTTGAGCAAACTCCAGGAAATAGTGAAAGATAGGGAAGCCTTGGCGTGCTGCAGTCCATAGAGTTGCAAAAAGCTGGACACGACTTAGCGACTGAACAACAACAAACATGTAAAGCACCTGTATGAGAGGCATTGTCCTCAGGACTCTAAACACATTGTCTATTAAAACTTCTCAGCACTGCCTGAGGCAGGTGCTATGATCCCCACTTAAAGGTGAGGCACAAGGGTGTTATGTGCCTGCCTGAGGTCTTGCACTGAGGTCAAGATCAGGAATTCAAATTTAGCAGTAGAATTCCAAGGATGCACTCCTATCTGCTAGACATACGGCCTCTCTGAATAAAGCAACAGAAATTTAGTGGTTCATGAAGAAGGAGAGAGTGGCTAACAAATTACCTAATCTTTAGCAATGTGATTCCTCTGTTGCTGCTCCAAGGGAAAAAGTTGAGTTCCAGGACACTAAAAACTATTTACAGCCTCCGCCTCCCACTTTACTTGGAGCTTTGAACCGCATCCAAATTGAATTCAACACTTATGGTTTTCTAATGCCATTGTGAGTTAATGGTTCTTTTAATCTGCATCTTATCTCCCAGCTGTCGTTTTTTGTGGCCGTCCCTAACTCTTAAAGTGTCAGATCAAGGGATAGGAGACTTCAGTAAATCCTTCAGAGTTTAAGATTAATGAGAAGGAAAAAATACCTGGTGTCAGTTAAATATTAATGTTCTGTAGTTCTCTTTCAAATTTCAGGATGCAGAAATTTGTTACTAATGAAAGAAAAAAAATGCTATGTCCTGTACTCATTATGCAAATCAGAAACAGTAAGGACACATCGTATAGTTATAAGATGAGTGCCCAGAGAGGACCTCTGTGAATGAGGGAACTGATCATGTTCTCTCTGATATGAGTGTATTGCTGCTAGATCACCACTGGCAAGGACTATGTTGTGTTTGATTTTCTATACTGATAGTGTGAAAAACGAGGAGATGCTCTCATGGATAGAGGACAACATAATGCATTAAGTTTTGGAGGCCATGGTTGCCTTTGAAAAGAGCCTCTCAAAAGCTCAGGAATATATGTTAAATGGGGAAGGAAAGACAAGAGATGAGGAAGCTAGAAAGGTGAAAATAAACCAGATTATAACTTTATAAAGAGATCCAATGTGCTAAAGAATGTGACTATTTTCCTGTAGAAAATGGGTAGTCAAAGCTATGGTTTTTCCAGGAATCATGTATGGATATGAGAATTGGACCTTAAAGAAGGCTGAGCACCAAAGAATTGATGCTTTCAGACTGTGGTCCTGGAGAAGACTCTTGAGAGTCTCTTGAACAGGAAGAACATCAAACCAGTCCATCCTAAAGGAAATCAACCCTGATAATTCATTGGAAGGACTGATGCTGAAGCTGAAGCTCCATTACTTTGGCCACCTGATGCGAAGAGTGGACTTATTGGAAAACAGCCTGATGCTGGGAAAGATTGAAGGCAAAAGGAGAAGGGAGTGGCACAGGATGAGATGGTTGGATGGCATTACTGACTCAATGGACATGAGTTTGAGCAAACTCCAGGACATAGTGAAGGATGAGGAAGCCTGGTGTGCTGCAGTCCACGGGGTCACAGAGTCAGACTCAACTGAGTGACTAAAAAACAACAAAGTGATTTTATGCTAGAGTGACCAGCATAACAGCAAATTAGATTTCTGATTAACAATGATCTTTCTCAACTTCTGTGTAGAGTGGAGAGAAGAGAAGGAAAGGGATGAGACTGGATCCCAAAAAAAGAGCAGGGTAGTACCACAGACCAGGGAAATTACGCTGCAGAGGGACCCAGGACTCAAGCAGCAGCAATGAAAAAGAAATATCTGGAATGTAGGAAGGACAAGTTTTAAGTTACTTATGTTCTTAAAGGGGTATTATAGAAGACTGAATCTCCATTTTAATTCATGATCCCTTTTTCATAAATAGAAAAACCTTACATTCCCCCCCAGCAAAATTTTTATGTACCTCTAGGCAATGGCAACCCACTCCAGTACTCTTGGTTGGAAAATCCCATGGACGGAGCAGCCTGGTGGGCTGCAGTCCATGGGGTCGCTAAGAGTCGGGACACAACTGAGCGACTTCCCTTTCACTTTTCACTTTCATGCACTGGAGAAGGAAATGGCAACCCACTCCAGTGTTCTTGCCTGGAGAATCCCAGGGACGGTGGAGCCTGGTGGGCTACCGTCTATAGGGTCGCACAGAGTCAGACACGACTGAAGCGACTTAGCAGCAGCAGCAGCAGCTAGTGGAATATGCCCCACCCCACCACTTAAAAATCAACTTTTTAGTTTTTTCCTACTGACCAGGAAATATTTTGTCAAATTTTATTTATATTTTTTATTACAAAACAATAGGATTTTCTAATATAAATTTGCATTTTATTGTAGAATAGAAATATTCATCTATAGAATAACCTAGAGATACTATAAACTCCCATTGTCCTCACTAGAATCAGTGTGCTTAAAGAGCTCCTGGGTTTCTAGATCTGAGCAGAAAGGTCAATTGTGGTTCTTAAATAATACAGAGAATACAAGAAAAGAGGTTTAGGAAAGTGAATATTGAGTTTAAAGTGAATCAGTGTGATTTGCTAAACTAAAAACCACCAGACAGCACGGACCATTTCTTAGCCCTGAATAACCTAAAAGAGTAAGTGACTGGCCCCTGTCTTTAAAAAAAAATTTAATAAAAAATGTGTGTTGATGTGAACTAAGGTGCCTGCTGGACATCAGGAAGGAGATAGTAGGAAAGGCAGAATTAGAGCTGTGGTGAGCGATCTAAACAGAGATAGTATTTTGGGGTGATAATGGCAAAAATAAGCATGATTTTTAAACTTTTATTCATGATTAAAAAAAAAAAAAAAAACTAATGAAAACTATCAGTTTTTCCCAGTATGTGTACATATACAATATGCACATACAGTTATCCTCTTAAAGTCTTACTTTAGAGTCTAAGTTTATTCTTACCTTTAAGAATTTCCAGAACCCAGATCAAGATTCTCCACACCAGTGAGGGTCTTGGGTTACATCTCTCCACTCAGGGGCAGAGTAGGAAGATAATGAGACTAAGAAGAGAACTTGGGGGAGTGTCAGTGTTTAAGAGGCAGACAGAGGATATCTTCTAAAGGATGAGCATAACAGTCATAAAAGTAGCAAGAAATAGGAGTGATGGGTGTGATTAAATCAAGGAACGAGATTCTTTCAAAGAAGAGGAGACAGGCTAACATAATGGAGAGAGGCAAAGTACGATGGTGATAAAAAGACATCATTTGGATCAGTGGACGCTTATTGGTTGCCCAGTGTTTATTCTTCTACCTTCTGGGAAGAGAATTCCAAACTTCCTAGGAGAAATTAATCCCTCATTTCACTCATTTTCAACCATATGAATCATGTAAGATTGACCCAGACCTAATTTCAGAGGACTGCATCTTCCTGCCTCTGTGATGAGTCCAGAGATAAAGAAGGTCTGTGAAAATCCTGGACATGGAGGATTTGGATGTAAACAAGAAAGCAAATGGCCTTGGGACCTGCTGGTGGACATCTCTAGACAGAAAGCCAAAGAAGTCAGGCCACTGGTCACCTGGATAGATCACTAAATTAAGCCTTTCCTAAAGCTAATCTGCCTCTGAAAGTTTCCATTTCATGAGCCCATTTAAATCAGATCTGCTGATACTTTCAACAGGAAGCATGACAGAATAAGACTGCTGTTGTCTGACAAATAACTGGGAGATGTAATGCTTTAGCAATCCAAACTACACAGTTTATTTCTACAGCAAATTTATTGTGGCCATTTAAAACAAAATACAAGTGTTTTTGTTTTGTGTGTGTGGTTGTGGTTTCTTTTTTTTTTAATTTTATTTTATTTTTTAACTTTACAATATTGTATTGGTTTTGCCATATATCAAAATGAATCCGCCACAGGTATACATGTGTTCCCCATCCTGAACCCTCCTACCTCCTCCCTCCCCATACCATCCCTCTGAGTTGTCCCAGTGCACCAGCCCCAAGCATCCAGTATCATGCATCGAACCTGGACTGGCAACTCGTTTCATATATGATATTATACATGTTTCAATGCCATTCTCCCAAATCATCCCACCCTCTCCCTCTCCCACAGAGTCCAAAAGACTGTTCTATACATCAGTGTCTCTTTTGCTGTCTCATATACAGGGTTATTGTTACCATCTTTCTAAATTCCATATATATGCTGTATTGGTGTTTTTCTTTCTGGCTTACTTCACTCTGTATAATAGGCTCCAGTTTCATCCACCTCATTAGAACTGAGTCAAATGTATTCTTTTTAATGGCTGAGTAATACTCCATTGTGTATATGTACCACAGCTTTCTTATCCATTCATCTGCTGATGGACATCTAGGTTGCTTCCATGTCCTGGCTATTATAAACAGTGCTGCGATGAACATTGGGGTACACGTGTCTCTTTCCCTTCTGGTTTCCTCAGTGTGTATGCCCAGCAGTGGGATTGCTGGGTCATAAGGCAGTTCTATTTCCAGTTTTTTAAGGAATCTCCACACTGTTCTCCATAGTGGCTATACTAGTTTGCATTCCCACCAACAGTGTAAGAGAGTTCCCTTTCCTCCATACCCTCTCCAGCATTTATTGCTTGTAGACTTTTGGATCGCAGCCATTCTGACTGGCGTGAAATGGTACCTCATAGTGGTTTTGATTTGCGTTTCTCTGATAATGAGTGATGTTGAGCATCTTTTCATGTGTTTGTTAGCCATCTGTATGTCTTCTTTGGAGACATGTCTATTTAGTTCTTTGGCCCATTTTTTGATTGGGTCATTTATTTTTCTGGAATTGAGCTGTAGGAGTTGCTTGTATATTTTTGAGATTAGTTGTTTGTCAGTTGCTTCATTTGCTATTATTTTCTCCCATTCTGAAGTATAGTTGATTTTTAATATTATGTTAGTTTCAGGTATACAGCTAAGTGATTCAGTTATACACATACATGTATCTATTCTTTTTCAAATACTTTTCCCATTTAGGTTTTTACAAGTTATTGAATAGAGTTCCCTGTGCTGTTCAGTAGGTTCTTTTTGGTTATCTACTTTAAATATAATACTGTGTATATGTTTTTGTTTTTTTCAAATTCTTTTCATCATATGGGCTTTCAGTTCAGTTCAGTCGCTCAGTCATGTCCGACTCTTTGCGACCCCACGAATCGCAGCACGCCAGGCCTCCCTGTCCATCACCAACTCCCGGAGTTCACTCAAACTCACGTCCATCGAGTCGATGATACCTTCCAGCCATCTCATCCCCTGTCGTCCCCTTCTCCTCCTGTCCCCAATCCCTCCCAGCATCAGACTCTTTTCCAATGAGTCAGCTCTTCTCATGAGGTTGCCCAAGTACTGGAGTTTCAGCTTCAGCATCAGCTCCAGCATCAGTCCTTCCAATATGGGCTTTAGGGAACATCAAAGAACAGTGTATTCTCTTTTAACTCTTTGTCTTGGACACAGGTGGTAGCTCAAAATCTTAGAAGAATTTAAGTGATTCTGCCCCTGGTTTATTAAAATACTTTGGTCAGCCAACATTGAAACTTACCCACCACTTTTCCTTCCCCCTTATATTAGGCTATGCAGTGTACTATTGACTTCAGATTTTCCTACTCAAAAAAGCAAACCTAGATGTTCTGAAAACCCCTTATCCAAAAGTCATCATCTCTTGCCTCAACCTCTGAAACTCACACTCATGTGTCTCCTGTTTCATTCTTGCAAACCACTTTCAGCCTGGTCTCTACACAGCAACCAGAGTAATATTTTTTTTTCTTAATATAAAGGAGAGCATATTCAGAATCACCCACTTGCTTCCTACTGCACTTAGAATTAAATGTTTAATAGGGTTGCTTTGAGAATAAAATTAGATTATATTTGTAAAGAGCTTAGAATAGTGCCTGGAACGTATAAGCACTGGAAACGTGTTCGCTTCATTAATACTTGCTGTTGCCTCTGCCTGAAAAAACCTTCTCCCCCCGTGTTCACTTAGTAAAATGTATCTTCTTTAAGATTCAATTCAAATATATCTCCTCCCTTTTTCTAAGCAAAGGACTTTCTCGTCTATGCTCCCATGGAATCTAGTTCATACCTGTGGGTGATGAAATGTGCTGAGTTTATGTACAACTATTTATTTAGTGATCAGCATCAGTAAACTGGATAATTTGTGTATCCAGCACAAGATCTGTCATTTTGTGGCTGACATGTTCCACAAATAAGTGAAATTATGTTCATTGCTATTTCTTTGTCCACAGGCTGATATTTCCCAAATATTAGCAGATTATGTCCTCCTCTTGCAGAACCCACATTCCACCTTTCCTAACTGGGTCTGCTTGTTCCCATGGGTTACTGACCATTAATACCTGCCCTTTGCTATCGTGTCCAACAACTGACAGATGTAAAGCTGATCTTTACCTGTCAGTAGTCTTAACGTCACTTATTATCTACAGTGCCTTATCATGCCAGAGTTTCTAAGATGATGTGGCAGTTCTCTTGAACATGAGTAGTCAGAAGGCAGCATAACTGAAGAGAAAAGTCACCTCCAGGATTTGGGGAATTCACTGATGTCTCTAAACTCAGTTTCTTAGTTTATAAAACCACTTTCAGAGTTGGTGTACATTCAAGGTGAGTAAAAGAGAGAGCTGCATGTGGATGTCAAATGATTATGAATTTTACATCAGCCATACTGAACCTGGACTATCTAGCTCTGCACCATCCAATATGGCAGCCACGTGCTATTGAGCACTTGAAATATGGCTGGTCCCAAAGGAGATGTGTAAAATTTAGTATGTAAAATGCACACCAGATCTCAAAGACTTAGTATGAAAAAAGGAATGCAGAATATCTCTTTAATACTTTTTATGATGAAAATATCTTGAGAGTCGGCTTCCCTGGTGGCTCAGACAGGAAAGAATCTGCCTGCAATGCAGGAGAACTGGGTTCTATCCCTGAGTTAGGAAGATCCCTTGGAGGAGGGCATGGCTACCCACTCCAGTATTCTTGCCTGGAGAATTCCATGGACAGAGGAGCCTGGCGGGCAATAGTCCACAGAGTCGAAAAGAGTCAGACACGACTGAGTGACTAAGCACACATGTTGAGAGTATTTTGGCTATCATAGGTTAAATAAAATACATTGCTAACATCATTTCCCCTGTTTTTTACTTTTTATGTGGTTATTAGAAAATTTTAAATTGTATATTTGGCTCACATATTTCTACTTCTACTGATCTAGAAAAGGACTCCCAACTCTCATTCATCTAAAAACATGTTTCTGTGGCTTTGATGCCAGGAACAGTCTGCTAAAGGGCACTTCAGATTGCTTTTCTGACTCTCCTACAAAAAGGAATGGAGGATTTATGCTGTAACATACTTGTGGGTACCAGTTCTGCATTCTCAAGAAACCTGGTGAAGAGGAAGAGGTGATACTATGAAAGTTAACCAAGCTTGCCAGCTCACCCCAGGAATACATCCCATCTCTGAGCTTGTTTGCTCACTAGTCAGAAGTGTTTATACTCTTTCTTGGCTTCTGGTAACTCCCATAATATCTATTCCTTGTAGGGGTAAAATTATTTCTAATTCACAAATAGAAAAGTACCTTTGTGTTGCTCTACATATGCATAATTAATATCCCCAATACTGACATGCTGGTAATGAAAGTAATGCTTCTTTCTTACTTTACTAGAACTTTGTTAAATGTCAGCTGAAGTATACACGTTTTCTGATGGTTACTCTCAAAATCGTTCTACTCACAGCACACCTCCCCCAAGCATGAACTTGTTTCCTAACCAAAATTAAAATGGAAAGACAGGCACTCTGCATTTTTCTGTTGGACATAGAACTGAAAATAAAGCTTCCGAGGAAAGCCATGGAATGATGATCCCACGGAAAGAACATCAGTGGAGGGTAGAGTGTCAGACCTTTCTGATGAAAGGCAGGCCTTCATTTGCTGTCACTGCAATTCCACTCGAGAGGAATTATAATTTTTTAATTAAAATGTCAGCAGAGAAGCATGGCTCCAGAGAAACTGAAGGCATCTCAGTGACCAAAGAATGCATGCTCTTAATTGTCACTGTCCTTGTATGATTGCCCGAGTAGTTGAAAGAAAGAGGAAAGGAGTGCAGTGGGGGAGAAGTATATGTTCTGGGTTGTTTGGGGTTTGTTTAGCAGTGTGTATGTGAATATCCTTACACCTAGGCCATTTCTTTAATTCATTCACTCAACAAATATTTATTAACATCCATACGTACTAGGGGATATAGCAGCAAACAGGCTGTACACCCAGGGACCTTAGGTTCTAGCAGAAACTCCCTGGAGAGAGCTGTGTACCTGATGTGAGCCATCTACATTTCTCTCAGTACCTTTGCTTCAGGCTTGCATCTCCCACCTTTCTATCAACTCCACACCCACACTGGAGTCATATGAATTAACATATTATGTACATAGAACCCAGTTTTAGAATTCAGAGGAAAGCGGGAAGGGAGAGGGAGACTCAATTCTGAAATCCCCTTCTGACTGGCAAAGCCTTCGGAGTGCCATAAATAACTCCCACTGAAAGAAACCTTTGTTCTTTCTTTAAGACTGATAAGAAAAGGTAGCCCTTGTTACAGTTGGGTAAACAGCAATCGCCTTGTTCCTTATCTTCCTCCCTCCTTTCACATTCACGCTGCGTGCTCTCTCTGGTATCTGCCTCCCTGGCAGCAAACGTGATGAAAACAGAGCTGGAGGATGCACAGTTGAACTGTGGCACTGTCTCTGCGTGGGGAGGGCTTTTCCGTGTGAGACAAAGGTCCATTTCAGAGAGGAGTCCTGCTTCTTCCATAAACTAACTCTGTGATGTTGGACAAGTCACTGAGCATTCTTAGGCCTAGTTTTCTCTTGTTAAAGTCCAGGTACTAGACTAGAGCCTGGAGAGAGAAATGGCAACCCACTCCAGTACTCTTGCCTGGAAAATCCCATGGACAGAGGAGCCTGGTGGACTACAGTCTGTGGGGTCAGAAAGAGTCAGACACAACTGAGCACACACGCGTTAGAACTGTTGTTCAGTCGCTCTTTGCGACTCCACGGACTGCAGCACACCAGGCTTCCCTGTCCTTCACCATCTCCCGGAGCTTGCTCAAACTCATGTGCATTGAGTCAGTGATGCCATGCAAACATCTCACCCAGGCGAAACATCCCCTTCGCCTCCTGCCTTCAATCTTTTCCAGCCTCAGGGTCTTTTCTAACAAGTCAGCTCTTCGCATCAGGTAGCCAAAGTATTGGAGCTTCAGCCTCAGCGTCAGTCCTTCCAATGAATATTCAGGACTGATCTCCTTTAGAATGGACTGGTTGGATCTCCTTGCAGTCCAAGGGACTCTCAAGAGTCTTTTCCAACACCATAGTTCAAAAGCATCAATTCTTCAGTGCTCAGTCTTCTTTAGGGTCCAACTCTCACATCCATGCATGACTACTGGAAAAACCATAGTTTTGACTAGATGAACCTTTTTTGGCAAAACGATGTCTCTGCTTTTTAATATGCTGTGGGTCATAGCTTTTTTTCCAAGGAGCAAGCGTCTTTTAATTCCATGGCTGCAGTCACCATCTGCAGTGATTTTGGAGCCTAAGAAAATAAGCCTCCTCTCAGTCTTAAGCCTTCATATAATTAATGTAACACAAATAAGTAAAGACAGAGAAGTCAGAAAGTAGAGTAAAATGTCAAGAAGAAATTTGTGGACTTTAATCGATATTTATCAGTAGCAACGGAAGATCAGTAACCAGAGAGAAAACCAGTGTGTCCTCTAAAAAGTGACTTGAACAAGGTCACCCAGTGAACAGAGAATTTTTCCTGCAGTGCCTTGCCTTTGTTTTTAGCAAGGCTCAATCTATTACATTTGGCAGTTTCTCAGCTGGACTTGTCGTATCTATATAAATTAGGCTACAGCTGTAGCCAGCTGTTTTGTCAGAAGTAACAGAATCTCCAAGCATATTTCCTATCAACCAATATAAAGGCTGAATCTGGTGTTTTCTAAAAACAGCTTTTTGCCCTGAAACCGCAGACCTAAGCTAACATTGCCATCCTTAAACAAAAACGGCAAACACACTGAAGACATTTACCCTGGAAATTTTGAGGGGTGTTACTGCTACATGATCCATATTATGATTAGTGACCCAAAGATTGGGGAAAAATATGTCAGGAAAATTTCTACATTTTTCCTTTCCTCCGCCCCCAAATTGGAAAATATTCGCATGGGGAATCCTTAGAAATGAAAAAAACAGTTTAAAAAATAACCTAATTTTTCCAGTCCTTCACATTTCTAATAATGGTGGGCCTGGCAGGTTCCACTAATGTTTTCCAAACACTACACAGACCACATAACCGATATAAATAGAACTAGGTCTAAACAACTCATGAAAATAGCACTCAGGGCTCCTGCAGAGGCCATCTGTGAGATGATCTTTCCTAATGAACCTGTGACTTCAGGGAGTCACAGATTCACTCATTTTGATCCAGTCCTTTTGGGGGGATTGGATAACACATTTTTTTCTAGGAGAGGGGACCCAGCAGAATTAGAAGCAGGGCAAGGGATGAGGATTAGAGAGAATGGCCAAAAGGGAGCTTGGGTCTAGGTTCCAAAAACTAAATCATTATCAGTGTTTATGGTTGAATCCTTCTACCACTGAAAACACTCCATTCTTTGGTCTCTTCTCCCTGTAAATACTTGTAAACACTTGACATTTAAAACGTAGTGTTTATTAAGACATCCAGTATTTACTTAGCCATCCGCTCTGTTTACTGGGGACATTTCCTGATGGAATTGGCATAGCATTTTGCTTGCCAACACTGTTTATCATTTCTGGTCACTCAGTGATCAGAGAATAAACCTAAGACCCAAAGGAAGATGGAGGAAAAGAGAGGAGCAGCTGACAGTCTGCGGGTGAAGAGTAAGGGGGAAGAGAAGCCACTCAGTCGTGTCCGACTCTTTTTGACCCCATGGACTGCAGCCTACCAGGCTCCTCCGTCCATGGGATTTTCCAGACAAGAATAATGGAGTGGGTTGCCATTTCCTCCTCCAGGGGATCTTCCCAACCCAGGGATTGAACCCAGGTCTCCTGCATTGCAGGCAGACTCCTTACCGTCTAAGCCACAAGGGAAGTCTGAAGCCAGGGAAGGGCTGCTTAAAAGGGAGGTTCTCTCCTACAAATTTGAATGGCCAGATCAATGGAGTCACTCCAAGCTAAAAGTAAACACTTGAGTCATCTTCACGGCTGAATCACTATGTTAACCATTTCGTATTTCTTCATGTATTTGGTTACTCTGTAAACTCTGAGAATTCATTATAAACAATCTCATATCAAATAACTAACTTTATTAATTCCTCTGAAAATGCTGAGTACTTAAAATATCCTTAAACAAGTGTGTTTAGTTTCAGTCTTGTTAAATGTTTCTGAAAATTAAACATTTGCTTCTAAATATATCAAGATGGAACTGTCTGTGGGCATTTCCATAAGGTTTTGAAACTATACACTCAGAGGCACATGGCACTGATTACGGCACCTACTTTATAGTAACATACATTTAAAAACCTAAAATTTTAAAAACTATAGCAAAATCTGGAAAATGGATGAAGAATCAATGAGATGTGCACATACACAGAAATAAATCTGAATTCTCACTACCTTGAAAGGTATTAATAGGAAAGGGAGCCACAAAATTCTGTTATAAACCCACATCCATAAGTGTTAATCATTTAAAACCTGAAAAGAAAAACATGGATTCTCAGGAAAAAGGCACTACACAGACCACTTCAGTATTTTTACATCTTATTTTTAATTTTTTTCAAAATTTAAAAATTATATACGATGTTTTTGAACTGTGGTGTTGGAGAAGACTCTTGAGAGTCCCTTGGACAGCAAGGAGATCCAATCAGTCCATTCTAAAGGAGATCAGCCCTGGGATTTCTTTGGAAGGAATAATGCTAAAGCTGAAACTAATAGTTTGGCCACCTCATGCAAAGAGTTGACTCATTGGAAAAGACTCTGATGCTGGGAGGGATTGGGGGCAGGAGGAGAAGAGGATGACAGAGGATGGGATGGCTGGATGGCATCACGGTCTCAATGGACGTGAGTCTCAGTGAACTCTGGGAGTTGGTGATGGACAGGGAGGCCTGGCATGCTGTGATTCGTGGGGTCGCAAAGAGTTGGACACGACTGAGCGACTGAACTGAACTGAAAAATGGATTGTATTATAGTAAATTCAACATTATTCAAAACTCTTCCCATTAGAATTATTAAGGAGCCAGGTGGTGCAAAAATGTCAAAATAGAAAACTCTGTGTAGGACTTTCTCTTAACTCTTGTTCAGTCATCCCTTTATAGCTCAGTGCCCTCCAACCACTGAAACACTTTCCCCATCCAGGGGAGGCTTGCCCCCCACTACCTCTGCACTAGCCACATTGCCTTAAGAAATGTGGGGAGGGTCTAGGCAAGCCCAGCACGCCGTCTCAGGTGATTTTGATGTGTAGTCTCAGTTGAACACAATTATATTAATAGATGAAAAAGTTCCCTCCACAAATAAGTTTGAGAAATGCTCAATGCTAGTTCTCTTTGATTTGCATAATACACATTGCTAGCATATGACACATTCTAGGGAATTCTGCTTCAATACATTTCTTTAACTTTGATGGTTTTGTACATTGCTTTAGAAAATTTTTAGAAATTTTAGAATTTTTATCACTTCAGAAAATTTATATGCATTTTTTCAGCCAACCTTTGACATAGGATTAAGAACACTGAGATATAGAAAAATTAGGTGATTGCCTAAGATCTCTGATAGTAAATGGCAGAGTGGTCCAGAACACAATTCTTTTGACTCCATTTTGTCAGAAGATCCCATTGGTCTCATTGCCCCATAGCAGTGATTCAGGTAGTATAAGAACCACATAAAAATGCAACAAAGAATTCCATTGTTTCTTTTGTAGTTGTTTGTGTTTTTCTTTTGAAATATTTCCTTTGAACTGATTTCTCTACCACTATGAAGAGGAAGGGCAGGGTAACACCCCAGAACAGGTGTTTGTCATAATGGCAGCTTCCCACCACCAGATGACCCTTATCATCTCCAATCTGTCACAGACCTCATTCAGGGAGAAGGAGAAATAACACATTCTAGAAAAAATTCCTTCTATGTGATATGTTCTGTTGCCTTATTTTACAGACACTTTAATCTGCATTTTTAATATCTGTATAATCTAGATGGTGTCATACAATAATAACTCCAAAACAATTTTAATAGATGCCAAACAGACAGGGGCACAACTCTACATGCAATACTTCAACTCAACGATAAAGCCCTGTGAAATGGACACCGCAATGCGCTTCACCTTCTGGCCACCTCTGTGACAGTCATGCAGGCCGGGCATAATTATTAAACCCATTTAAAGGAGGTAGGAGAGTAATTTAAGTTGTTAGTTGTAAAGGAACCAGTTAGTAGCAGGTCTCGTTACAAGCTAGCTAATCAAATAACTTCAGTTGTTTTCAAAACATAATAAATATAGTCTTTTCCAGGAGAAAAAAAAAAACTTCCATGTATATATCATCTCACGATAACCACGTGAAAATTAAATAAGAGACCCAAAGAAACTCAGTGTCTAGAAATAACTGGTACATCAATACTTAATGCAAGTTCGCCGAACTTCTGTCTCTACATTCTTTTATCCCTAGAAGACAGAAAAGAACAAGATACCCGATTATTTCAATACAGATTATTTAGAAATTTGGTGGAGAAGAGAACATTTTTTATAAACATATTTTTATTATGTGTCTCCTAATATTTTGTATACTTGTAAAATATTTTTGATATGTGTCTCACTATTAATACATTTAAAAGAGAGTAAGCCTATTTTATTCTGTCTCTTATTTGGGGGCTTCAATGACTTCATGTCAAAGAAATCTCCTGTGTTATTATGCTCAGTTTTCACCAGATACAGTGTTCTAAATATGGTCATGCAAAGATGTGCTCTTTGAAAGTTTTTGAAAACTTTCAGAAAACTGGCTCATATTACAAAGTGCTCTAAAAATGTTTGGTATGAAAAGGAGACTGGTGATCACTGATTTTATAAAGCAATATGTCCTGTTTTTTTCTGA
This sequence comes from Bos taurus, assembly GCF_002263795.3. NCBI lineage: Eukaryota > Metazoa > Chordata > Mammalia > Artiodactyla > Bovidae > Bos > Bos taurus. Next base: position 19,768,941 of record NC_037332.1, on the reverse strand, counting down.
GAGGTTCTGCAAGACTGACAGCAGTGTGGGGATTACCAAGGGTGTTGTCAGAAGCAGATACAATACAGGGCATGGCATCAGGTTAGCAGAAAAAGAAAGTCAGATAAGCCAATGCTCGTTCCTTGTGAAGCCCAGAGAATGGACCTCACACAAGAGGACAGATGAGGAAAAGAAAGAATTCATCAGTAAGATGAAAGATCTAGCCTCTATTTATTCACCAAGTACTTATTAAGAACATGCTGTGTTTTTAGTAGGCGTCCCAGATGGCACTAGCGGTAAAGAACCTGCCTGCCAGTGTAGAGCCCTAAGAGACTCAGGGTCCATCCCTGGGTTGGAAAAGTCCCTTGGAGGAGGGCATGGCAACCCACTCCAGTATTGTTGCCTGGAGAATCCCATGGACAGAGGAGCCTGGCAGGCTACAGTCCATAGAGTTACACAGAATCAGACATGGCTGAAGCATGTATGCACACGTTTTTAGTAGTGGGCACAGACTACACAGACTACTAGATGTAGAAATAAAGCTGGGAACAAGAGAAAACAGCAGTTCTGACTTCATGGAAATTACTGTCTTATCCAGTGTTTTTCAGATTTGGAAAACATAAAGATCTCCTTTTTATGGGTAAAAACAAATCCTTCCAGACACCTAGTGTTGATTTAAATTAATTACATTACAATGTTGTATAAAAATATATAAATATAAAACCAGATATGAACACATTTTGCTCCTGGCTCATGCATTTACAAAAATACATCAAAATTAAAACATTAATAGAGGCAGAATTTCAACACCAGTAAAATTCAAATTAGTATCACTGAGTATCCTAAGAGCCACTCTTTTGAAACCAGTAGTGACTCACGTGTGCTCCAGTACCATAAACAAGTGTGCTCTTTCCCACACATGTTCTCTGCATGAACATCTATGAATCTTTAGGTGGCATAAATGTGAAGCTATAGCTATTTGATCATTACTTGGCACAAATATTGGGATGTACATGTTGTGATCACCTCTCTTCTACTGTCATTAACCCATGACAATTCAAGGGCCATTATTTGGTGTCAACATAATCGGAAATATATATATATATACACACACACACATCTGCATATGTATGTGTGTATGGTTATAATCATACGAAAATACAAAATTTAACTAATCATGATAAAAACTGATAGACCCCCCCCAAAAGAATACATCCATTCATCAAAGGAGGGATAGGATGAGGAATATAATTAAAAGGATATTGTTCTGATGAGGGTGACAGCCCCTAAGCTGTTAGGGATATGATGGGCTTCACTCACAGGGACAGTATTATGAGGACATTCAGAGAGAACACTAGCCAGGCCCTCAGTGGACGGGCACCTTTTGAAGAAGTAACAGTTAAACTGAGACTCAAAAAAAGAATTTTGTCTTAACTGGGAAGAGAGTCGAGAAGAAGAGAGGGCTAATTTTCAACCTGTTAACACTAGGATATCTGTGCACCACTTCAGATCTGTCACTGATCTGGTGGGGCTAGTTGTTGAATAATTTGCATTTTCCCATCCACCAAACCTTCATATATGTGAAAAGGGACTATAAAACCAACGGCATCACATTCTTGGGCACATGCAGTAAGTTACACTACGCTGGTACTTGGTATAGTGCCCGGTGTGGAGTAAGCACCTTTAGTTTGGAATTGCAATCATGTTGCTGACCATAACCAGAATGATCCTTAGTAATTTACTTAGAAGTATATATTGGTAAAACTGATGGTATATTTGTTAACTATAAAAGCAAAGTTTAGTCTGTGTCCAGGGCCTGTTGTTCCATCTTCTCCATGAATGAGAAGAGGAAACTGAGATCACTATTTCATTTTAATACACGTCTCAGAACACTCTTATGCAGAATTTGGGAGAGAAAAGTAGAATACGTTTTTGCCTCCTAGAAGACAAGTGGTGACCCGTACATAGGACACTATATTTCTTAATCTATATAAAACAGTTGCCCTCTGTGTTCCCTGTCTCAAGGAAACTACTAAAGAACTCTGCTGGATCAGGACCTCTGTCCTACAGATAACATGTGTCTTTTAGCTAAAGATCCACAGTCCTTTACCCTCAAACAAGTCCCTACATGCTGACTGCCAAGAGACAGAGTTGAGGTTCATATACTCTGATTTCCCCTATTTTGGTAGATCTCACCCCTCTGACCCACACTCATGGCAGCCCTCCCTCATTTTGGTTCATAAAGGATGGTTCAAGGACTCTATGCCCAGATTCTAACCCACACTTAAGAATCCTGGTCTTGAGTGAGGACAAGAGTTGTTTCCACATTTCTAATGCCAATAACATTAGACTGTTTCCTATATACTGAAGGTTGACAGTCAAATCAATCATGAAAATAAGCTCTGACTTCTAAGTTCAAGACTAAAAATGAATAAATAAATAAGCATGTAGACATTATCAGTGGTTGTGATTCCATGGACTGTAGCCCGCCAGGCTCCTCTGTCCGTGGAATTTTCCAGGCAAGAATACTGGAGTGGGTTGCCATTTCCTTCTCCAGGGGATCTTCCCGAACCAGAGACTGAACCTGGGTCTCCTGTACTGCAAGCAGATTCTCTCCCATCTGAGCTACCAGGGAAGCATGTAGACGCATAGCTAAATGGGATTTTAGATATAGGAAGATTTCAGTGACAGCAAAGATGGGACTCTGTTTAGAATCTGAATTTGTGATCTATAGTCTATTTATCCCAGAAGCTCATCCTTGTGAAGCACAGCACAGATTCTAATAGTAAATGGGTACTCAAAGTCAGTTGTTACGCAACTTGATTGTACCAATCCTTTCATTCTGCCATTGATCTCTTGGTACAAAATTACCTACTAAAGGTCAGTAAGCTAGTCAGCTTCTATACTAGGTTTATATTACAGCTTTTTTGATTCTCAATCCAGTAATCTTTCTGATGCTTATTGTTGCTCCTTGCTTTCCCACATGATTTGACTATAGGTAATATTTTAAAAATCTTCCAGGATTTGTACCAATTTGCATCCAGGAATCTTTCTAAGTTCTGCTGCCCAAACCTGAACTCTCTCTATTGCCATTCCTTCATGATTAGTTACATTCTTGCTTTCTGCCTGCTTTCTTTGGTCTGACACATCACACCTCCCTTTGTTACCTGTTTTATCCACCCAGTACTTTAGCATCAGTCCTCTTGGCTCAATGCTCAAAAGCCAAGCACCCTTTTACTTCTAAGTAGGCACAAAAGTAACCTCCTACACTTTCTAGCCCATTTCTTCCCCCAGAATTTAACTGCTTCATCATAGGATAAATAGGAAACTCAGGGCCCTAAAATTCAATACAAGCCTGAATGGTTCTGGTCAAATTCTTGGCCTTGTACCTAATGTCTGCATCCCATGGTGAACTCTGCTCATTTCCACTAGAGTTGATTCCATGTACGTTGTCTCCTGACCTTGACTCGATTCTGACTTCTGCTACTTCCTTGGCAACCTGTCCTCTCCAGAAGGGACATGGCTATCAGAGGAGCCCAAAAGCAGCTGGCACCTGACCAAGGCTCTTGGCAAATGCATTTTCTACTGGCCCACCACACTGGTGCACAAAGAAGCATCTTGGGAGGAGAATGAGGTGGCATTCACAAATGTAAATGTAAGTTATGTGAGTTTGGCAGGCCTTATGCTTCTAAAACACAGACTTCTGTGATAGAATTAGATAAAGTTTTATTTCAAACTTGCATAACTCAGCACTATGCCATGTAAGTCTTCATGCTTTTAATATCCTGCTAAATTTCACGGTCCAAAAAAATCAACAGATGCTGAAGAAAATTACGTTTATGTAAAAGAGCTTCAAATTCAATATGAAAATAATAAAAGAATGAAGATCTACTCAGGCAACTCAAAAAATCTGAGCAGAAGTTGGAAGTCCAGGAACTTCGCCCAGGGCATCCTAGCCATGACAGTGACCACGTAATACTGCCACAGCCCTCCCCCACAGACACCTCTTCCCCAGCACCACTCGCTGTCTCCACAGTGTTCTTCTTCACCCTTTTCTAGTGGTTTAAGTATGCATGGAGCTCTTCCGATCATGGCTCCAACTTTGATTTTTATCCACTCTCAGCAATTACATTTAAGAAAAAATATTTCAGAAACATAGCTATTCCGCTGCCAGCCATCTTACAAATCAATGCCATTGGATGCAAAGCACACTTGTAGAGTATTCATGTCTCTATGGGTTTTGATACGTAACAGAGCACTCCAAACTCAGTGTTTAGAACAACCACAGTCATCATTTTCTCCTTAAAGATACTGTGAGTTAATTGCCTCAGCGAAGCAGTTCCTCCACTCCCCATGCTGTCAGCTGGGGCTGCTCTCCAGGGACTGGCCTGGGCTGGAATCCAAGATGGCTCACTCACACACCGCTGGAGGCTCAGCTGGGGTCTGTGACTGAGCACCTGGGTTCTCCTCCACAAGACCTCTTCATGTTTCTTGGGCTTCTTACAGAGTTCCAAGAGGTATCATTACACAGCATCACTTCCACCACATTCTGTCACCAAAATATATCAAGATGAACTCAATTCAAGGAGAAGGGGGAAAGGCTCTCTCTTCATGATCCATCACAGTACCAAATTCACCAGATCTATAGAGGAGAAATAAATCAAAGTTTTTATTTTGGGGGCACTAATTCCATTGTTTACAAAGCCACTTCCCTCAGTAGATTCAATCCCACTAGAAACCAGAGGACCTGACTCCCTGCTTTTGGATCTTCTTCAAGGCAGGAAAAGAGTGAGAACTCAGATGCTCAGGTTGGATTCTAACTTCAAGGTGGTCTAGGGCGCCTTGGGACTATTTAAAGATCAGGGGGCTATGTAGGTTTAAAAATACCTGTGGTTTATAACCCTACTGGGGATTTACCTTGAACTATATAAATGTCAAAATAACATAAATAATTTTCCAACAGATTCTTCCAAACGAAAGAATTGTGGATCACTTAGGTATAGTTGTTAAGAGAGAGAGGATTACACTGATGTCTCTGTCAAAGGGTTAAAGTTAAACATGATTTCTAAATCCACCACTCATTGATATCGCTCTTATATTTTACTGGAATGATGACTAGAGAGGACAAGATTGTGGATTCAGTTCCCATGAGAAAGGTCAATCTCTGTTTTCACTATACCTCTAAGGCAGACTGGCTACAGTGTAAACCTGCACCTTGATACAGAGAAGGCAATGGCACCCACTCCAGTACTCTTGCCTGGAAAATCCCATGGACAGAGGAGCCTGGTGGGCTGCAGTCCATGGGTCGCTGAGGGTCGGACATGAATGAGCGACTTCACTTTCACTTTTCACTTTCATGCATTGGAGAAGGAAATGGCAACCCACTCCAGTGTTCTTGCCTGGAGAATCCCAGGGACGGGGGAGCCTGGTGGGCTGCCGTCTAAGGGGTCACACAGAGTCGGACATGACTGAAGTGACTTAGCAGCAGCAGCAGCACCTTGATTTACCAATAGATCTGAAAGGAAGAGTGCAGATCAGTGTAACCCCTTCCTTGACCCTGAGAACACCTTAAACCACAGGGCCTTTCCTTGAATGCCACTTAACTTCTTCCTACTTCTCTTTATCCTAACCCCCCTTCCCTATTAAAAATAAGGAAAGGAATTAATCATTATTGAGCGCTTATTACAGTCACCCCATACTACAATTTTTTTTTCTTTTCTTTTTTATTAAACTAATAGTGTGTCATTCAATCATTATCATACAGGACTTTGTACACTACCATCATTTAATAAATAGTTCTCATTTGACTTGCTGAGATAAGTTATGAGGCTGGTGACCAACCATGACGTTAGCAATGTTTCACTGGATGAAAAATCTCCCTTGGTTCTCAAGTAAAGAAGCTGCATATCCTTGCCAGGCCTAGAGGTATATTATTTTTGGCTAATATTAGCACAGTATATGATATTAATTTACAAAATGTGGTAATAAAACTGTGAAGAAATAGAAGACATTTTCATAATTGTGCTTTAACCTACGTGAGATATTTCATCATGAAATATCTGAACAAAATGCCATTCAAACATGATTTGGAGATGTTGCTTATTGCAAGCATTTTACAAGCTAATTTTGGATGAACCTACTACTTTAGCAAATTTGCAGTTCTCAAAAATAGGAATTCCATCCAGAATGGAATGGCAATTTTCCCTCGGGGCATGAATGATCATTCTCATTTTGTTGAAATATTTCAATATGCTAAATTTAATCAAAGTGGTTTTAATTATCCCCTTCCTCTGCCCCCACTTCCAGTTCTGCCTTCACCCCTAAATCCCAGATTGTCTTTAGCTGAGTTTAATATTCACACATTTTTTTTTCTTCAATTACTGCCAATTTAGTCTACCCTTGAGTTTCTGAGAAGTTGAGAAGGATTTTCAAATTAGGATGAATCATCTTTAGAAATCAAAAGACATTTTAATGACAGGACAACTTACCTGGCCTTTGGAAAATTTCTCATATTAAAGAAATCTACTTATGGAGAAGACAGAATAGAAGCATTGAAAGGGTATTTATCACCAATATCAGGATGTGAGTCAAGATAACATGTGAAGAGAGAAAAGGATGAAGAAAATATCAAATTATAGAAAGACTTGTTAGAGGTTATCACAAAAACAAGAAATTTGAACCTAATCTTATCTTGGATAAAACATCAACATTATTTGCTTACTTGAATCAAGATTTTCTTCATAAAGAATTCTGTTGTCTCACTTTTGTGTTTTACAGTATCCTGTCCTCTAAACTAAACCATATATTCTGATTAATATGGATTTTATTTGCTAGGTTTATTATGTATTATTCCTAGGTGATTGCCAAGTGTATGAAGATATTAAATTTACCTCAAATATATGGATATTTTCTAAACAAAAAATATTGCACATGGTGTGTGTGTGTGTGTGTATGTATTTATAGTATATCTGAGCTTCTCAGGTGGCACTAGTGGTTAAGAACCTACCTGCCTATGCAGCAGATGTAAGAGACACAGGTTCGATCCCTGGGTCGGGAAGATCCCCTGCAGGAGGGCATGGCAACCCACTCCAGTATTCTTGCCTGGAGAATCCCATGAACAGAGGAGCCTGGCGGTCTACAGTCCATGGGGTTGCAAAGATTCGGACATGACTGAAGCGACTTAGCACATAGTGTATTTCCTGGTGAAGAGTGTTTGAGGGTTCTGTCTCCTTTAAGAGTCTTTCAGCTTTTAATTCAGTATTCTAAACATTCCAGAAAAGTTATCCAGCTATCCACTCTTTCTATCTGTGTCTACAAAAGGTGCTGAATGTCATACCCCGTAACAAGGTGGAGCTATCAAATAAGTGACTGAATCGCTATTCAAAGTTGTCTTGCCTCCCAGAATCTGACTTCTCCTGTCATATACTGACACGGGTACATGTCCTGCCACCTGACCGGTGATGTTCAAAGTCAGTTAACTTTCCAAGTCCCTTTGCAGAATAGTGTACTTTGAAAGCAGCCTATACAAACCACACATGTGAGTCTACTAAATTTTAAATCAGTTCAGTTCAGTCACTCAGTCCTGTCCGACTCTTTGCAATGCCATGGACTGCAGCATGGCAGGCCTCCCTGTCCATCACCACCTCCTGGAATTTACTCAAACTCATGTCCATTGAGTTGGTGATGCCATCCAACCACCTCATCTTCTGTTGTCCCTTCTCCTCTTGCCTTCAATCTTTCCCAGCATCAGGGTCTTTTCCAGTGAGTCAGCTCTTCGCATCAGGTGGCCAAAGTATTGGAGTTTCAGCTTCAACATCAGTCCTTCCAATGAATATTCAGGACTGATTTCCTTTAGTATGGACTGGTCGGAACTCCTTGCAGTCCAAGGGACTCTCAAGAGTCTTCTCCAACACCACAGTTCAAAAGCATCAGTTCTTCAGCACTCAGCTTTCTTTACAGTCCAACTCTCACATCCATACATGACTACTGGAAGAACCATAGCCTTGTCTAGACAGAGCTTGGTTGGAAAACTAATGCCTCTGCTTTTTAATATGTGGTCTAGGTTGGTCATAACTTTTCTTCCAAGGAGTAAGTGTCTTTTAACTTCATGGCTGCAGTCACCATTTGCAGTGATTTTGGAGCCCAAAAAAATAAAGTCTGTCACTGTTTCCCCATCTATTTGCCATGAAGTGATGGGACTAGATTCCATGATCTTTATTTTCTGAATGTTGAGGTTTAAGCCAACTTTTTCACTCTCCCCTTTCACTTTCATCAAGAGGCTCTTCAGTTCTTCACTTTCTGCCATAAGGGTGGTGTCATCTGCATATCTGAGGTTATTGATATTTCTCCCAGCAATCGTGATTCCAACTTGTGCTTCATCCATCCCAGCGTTTCTCATGATGTACTCTGCATATAAGTTAAATAAGCAGAGTAACAATACACAGCCTTGACATACTCCTTTCCCTATTTGGAACCAGTCTACTGTTCCATGTCCAGTTCTAACTGTTGCTTTCTGACTGGCATACAGATATCTCAAGAGGCAGATCAGGTGGTCTGGTATTCCCATATCTTTCTGTTTGTGGTGATCCACACAGTGAAAGGCAGAAGTAGATGCTTTTCTGGAACCCTCTTGCTTGATGACCCAACGACTGTTTGCCATTTGATCTCTGGTTCCTCTGTATTTTCTGAATCCAGCTTGAACATCTGGAAGTTCATGGTTCACATATTGTTGAAGCCTGGCTTGGAGAATTTTGAGCATTACTTTATCAGCATGTGAGGTGAGTGCAATTGTGCAGTAGTTTGAGCATTCTTTGGCATTGCCTTTCTTTGGGATTGGAATGAAAACTGACCTTTTCCAGTCCTGTGGCCACTGCTGAGTTTTCCAAATTTGCTGGCATATTGAATGCAGCACTTTCACAGCATCATCTTTGAGGATTTGAAATAGCTCAGCTGAAATTCCATCACCTCCATTAGCTTTCTTCGTAGTGATGCTTCCTAAGGCCCACTTGACTTCACTTCAGGATGTCTGGCTCTAGGTGAGTGATCACCCCATCGTGATTATCTGGGTCATGAATATCTTTTTTGTATAGTTCTTCTGTGTATTCTTGCCACCTCTTCTTAATATCTTCTGCTTCTGTTAGGTCCATACAATTTCTGTCCTTTACTGAGCCCATCTTCACATGAAATGTTCCCTTGGTATCTCTAATTTTCTTGAAGAGATCTCTAAGGCTTTTCCATTCTATTGTTTTCCTCTATTTCTCTGCATTGATCCCTGAGGAAGGCTTTCTTATCTCTCCTTGCTATTCTTTGAAACTACATTCAAATGGATATATCTTTCCTTTTCTCCTTTGCCTTTCACGTCTCTTCTATTCACAGTTCTTTGTAAGGCCTCCTCAGACAACCATTTTGCTTTTTTGCATTTCTTTACCATGGAGATGGTCTTGATCCCTGTCTCCTGTACAATGTCATGAACCTCCATCCATAGTTCATCAGGCACTCTGTCTATCAGATCTAGTCCCTTAAATCTATTCCTCACTTCCACTGTATAATCATAAGGGATTTGATTTAGGTCATACCTGAATGGTCTAGTGGTTTTCCCTACGTTCTTCAATTTAAGTCTGAGTTTGGCAATAAGGAGCTCATGGTCTTTGCCACAGTCAGCTCCTGGTCTTGTTTTGCTGTATAGAGCTTCTGCATTTTTGGCTGCAAAGAATATAATCAATCTGATTTGGGTGTAGACCATCTGGTGATGTCCATGTATAGAGTCTTCTCTTGTGTTGTTGGAAGAGGGTATTTGCTGTGACCAGTGCATTCCTTTGGCAAAACTCTCTTAGCCTTTGCCCTGCTTTATTCTGTACTCCAAGGCCAAATTTGCCTGTTACTCCAGATGTTTCTTGACTCCCTACTTTTGCATTCCAGTCCCCTATAATGAAAAGGGCATCTTTTTTGGGTATTAGGTCTAGAAGGTCTTATAGGTCTTCAGAGAACCATTCAACTTCAGTTTCTTCAGCCTTATTGGTCAGGGCATAGAGTTGGATTACTGTGATGTTGAATGGTTTGCCTTGAAATGAACAGAGATCATTCTATCATTTTTGAGTTGCATCCAAGTATTGCATTTTGGACTCTTTTGTTGACTATGATGGCTACTCCATTTCTTCTAAGGGATTCTTGCCCACAGTAGTAGATGTAATGGTCATCTGAGTTAAATTCACCCAATTCCAGTCCACTTTAGTTCACTGATTCCTAAAATGTCAACGTTCACTCTTGCCATCTCCTGTTTAATCACCTCCAATTTGTCTTGATTCATGGACCTAACGTTTCAGGATCCTATGCAATATTGCTCTTTACAACACCGGACCTTGCTTCCATCACCAATCATATCTACAACTGGGTGTTGTTTTTGCTTTCTCTCCATCTCTTCACTCTTTCTGGAGTTATTTCTCCACTCTTCTCCAGTAGCATATTGGGCACCTAACGACCTGGGGTATTCAACTTTCAGTGTCCTATCTTTTTGCCTTTTCATACTGTTCATGGGGTTCTCAAGGCAAGAATACTGAAGTGGTTTGCCATTCTGTCCTCCAGTGGACCACATTTTGTCAGAACTCTCCACCGTGACCTGTCCATCTTGGGTGGCCCTACACGGCATGGCTCATAGTTTCATTAAGTTAGACAAGGCTGTGATCCATGTGATTAGATCTTCATTACCTCCACCTATAGTTTAAGTGAAGTGAGTGAAGTTGCTCAGTTGTGTCCGACTCTTTGCAATGCCATGGAGTGCAAGAGTACTGGAGTGGGTTGCCATTTCCTTCTCCAGGGGATCTTCCCAACCTAGGGATTGAACCTGTGTCTCCCACATTATTCACAGACACTTTACCAGTCTGAGCTAACAAGGCAGTCTCTAGTTTGGCCCTAGGTAAATAGCAGGGAGGGAACACAACTCCATCCATCAACAGAAAATTGGATTAAAGATTTACTGAGCATGGCCCCACCCATCAAAACCAGACCCAGTTTCCCCCTCAGTCAGTCTCTCCCATCAGGAAGCTTCCTAAAGCCTCTTGTCCTTCTCTATCAGAGGGCAGACAGACTGAAAACCACAATCACAGAAACTTGCAATGGTATGTTATAATACAATATCTTGCAATGGTGAAACAATGTTCAAGATAGTGCTTAATAAGTGTTTTCAGTCCTTTAACTTGAATCTTATTTCTGAGAGTTCAGAATTGAACTCCATGATCTAAGAATTACGGGGGACTTCATAGATGTCTACACAGTAACTACAACTCAGTCCTTGAGGCCTCCTAAAAATAGGTATTCAGGTGCCAGGAGTAGCTCATGCAGGCATTCTGTGATGACTCTAAACAGGCCAAAGAATGCCTACATTTGTCCTCAATCTCTTTTTAGAAACCAATTGTCAAAACGGCCCACAACCGTGTGGATCTGCCAGTGAACTCTGCAAACAGATGTTGCTTTATTTCTCTATCTTGACAAATATGTCAAGTACCATGTGCTAGCTACCAGAGACATTACATAGAAGTAATAAGAAATAGGTTAGCTTACCCTTAGCTTGGTGTTCAAAATGAATCAACTTTTCAGAGCATCCCATTTACTCCATTCTTCATATCACATTGCCTCTACTTCTTCGTGGAAAATTTGTGGTCAAGATTTAAAGGCAGGCCTAGAGAAGATTAATGAGCTCACATGAAAATGAATCCATTGCCCTGTCTATTACCAATTTTTCTCCACTATCTATCCCTATAATGTACAATGGAACCCTGTAGACGGTCTCTTCTACTCTCTTACCTTTTGCCTTTGTTAATTTGCCATGTACTGACATTTCATTTGTATAACAGGCTGAAAGGATGTATGGTTTTATGAATGGCTGCCACATTTCTTCTCAGCAGAGTTCTACTCTGTTTCAACAGGCAGAGCAGCTCTCTTTTATTGATGGGGTCAAAATAGGCACATCACCAAAGAGGTGAAATATGTGTGGTACAAGCTTTAGATTAATCTCATTTTTAATCAGTTCCCATACTCCAAGGGGAAGATGGTCTCTGAAGCCAGCTCACGGCTCCAGTAGGATATCTACTTGCCCCATAAAAAGCTCCCAGATGATGGTCTAAAGAAGCTTTATAAACAGATCCCCAGGTCCCCAGAAAAACAATGTGAAATCATCTATACAAGATACTAGGTTACAACAAAACAAAAAATAGTACAAAAAAAAAAAATATTCTCCAGTGTTTTCTAATGTCTGACTAGAAATCATAAATGACCACTATTTTTGATAGTTAGTAGACTTGGATTTCCATATCCTAACAGAAACAAATCTCTTATGTTATGTGTATACACTGAAAGAGGTAGTGCAAAAGACAGTGTTTTCCTGAAACCTTATATATCACCAATAAGGCTAAAATCAGATATCTTTTCATTCCCTCTCTTCAATTGTATTCAGGATTGCAAAAACATTTAAGCTGCAGATAAAAGAGAATAGATAAGTATTTTGCAGCATAACAATAAACTGCCTAGTAAGTATGGTCTCCTAAGCAGTATAAAATTTCTATAAGCTGGTGTATGTGTTACATGTGGTTCAAAGACAGTCCTTCATTTTCCCCCAATCTGGTTTTAACCTGCTGTTCAAAGACCATACACTCTCAAAGGGAAGTTCTCTGTAATTTTATACGGAATTTGATGACTTAGAGGCCCATGGCAGGAATTATGGAGAGAGAGTTTTCTCAACTCTAAAGCTCTGATAGAGACTAAAGCTCATTATCTGAATCTTTGACTAGTTCATTTTACAAAGCCACAAAAGAGCATAAGCTTTCTTAACTCCTTCAGTTTCATTCTTTGGGTAATGTATTCTATTCACATTCCTAGAAATGTATGTTAGAGGCAACTGGATAGAGGGGAAGAAAGGCTAACTGTGCCCAGAATATTGGAAGGACCTATAGTGGGAAATCAGAAGTTAGAAGACTGGCCTAGTTTTTCTTGAAGACAATCCTTCAAGCTTTCCCAGGAAATAAAAGGCTTCTAGTGAGAAGAAACAATAGACCTGAACAGCAGGAGTGTTTGGGACGGGAGCCAGAGAGCAAGAGTCACTAACAGAGAGTGGTAATTTGGAATGAATTGCTGTTTTGTGTTGTGAAGCACCAGGACACAGCTGGTGTACTGGCTAACCTGAGGATTTGTAGTGACTGCATTGAAATGGTAATGAAGTTTTTATTTTATGATTGCAGATGTTTGTGGATTATTGTTATTAAGCTTATTAGTGTAACAGTACAAATATGAGATTTTTATTTACTTGGTCTCTTATTTATGGGAGCTTTGTTAAAGTCTTTTTAACCGAAGTCAAGGAAACAAAAGCCATGCAATAACCATAATGTGCTGAACCATCAGGCAGGCCTTGCCACATGTGCGGTGCACTCAGCCTAGGATTCTGCTACGCTGGAGACAAAGCTCGGTGTTCCCATTGAAGTTGTGCCTTGGGTCATGTTGTCACGTAATCTGCTCATAGGTAAAGCAATCAACCATTATATTAACCATGGTTACTGTCACTAATTCTGGAGTTGAATTCCTTAGTCCTACTCTGCCATTGGCAAGTATGTCACATTAGGCACTTAACTAACTTTCACATGCCTTAGTTTCCTCCTCTGTGAAGTTAGGTTTAAAAAAAAATCTTACCTTTTTCATTAAGTCATTGTGAGGATTAAATGACATTATATGAATAGAGCATTTATCAATTAATAACTATTTATCAATTAGCAATTTTTTCCAGTAGTCATGTACGGATGTGAGAGTTGGACCCTAAAGAAGGCTGAGCACTGAAGAATTGATACTTTCAAACTGTGGTGCTGGAGAAGACTCTTTAGAGTCCTTTGGACTGCAAAGAGATCAAACCAGTCAATCCTAATGAAAATCAGTCCTGAATATTCATTGGAAGGACTGATGCTAAAGCTGAAGCTTCAATACTTTAGCCACATGATGCAAAGAGACCCTGATGCTGGGAAAGATTGAGGGCAGGAGGAGAAGGAGATAACAGAAGATAAGATAGTTGGATGGCACCACCAACTCAACGGGCATGAGTTTGAGCAAGCTCCAGGAGATAGTGAAGGACAGGGAAGCCTGGCATGCTGCAGTCCGGGGGGTCATAAAGAGTCAGACACAACTTCATGACTGAAAAACAAATTAGATGTTCCCAAAAAGATATTTTGATATAGAAGAACACATAAACCTTTTATTCAAAAGTTTCAAGACGGAGAATTGTGTTGGAAACTCTATTATGTTTCAGAGTGACCTGTTTAATTACACAATTCAAAGAAGTAACACTTATGATGCTAATATGGATAACTAGCTTTCAAGCAATATTATAAATAATATTTAGTTGTTAGGTTTTTGTTAAGCATACTAGGATCTCTTTTGATGATTCAGAAACTGTTAAAGAATCTTCAAATTTCTCAAGATATTGTCACCAGAGAACATTGAACAGTGTCGTGGAATAGACGGAACAGTGTTCATGGTTCCAGCTACAAAAATTCCAGGTGGTTTCCCTTCATTATAGTTCTCTTCCTACCTAACTATAAAGACACAATAAATATATAGGAAAAGTAATGAGTGTCTCCAAGGAATTCAGTTTCTAACTTGCTGAAATAATTTCCTTAGGTTAGAAATATCAAAATCCCTCAAAATATCCCATATGTAAAAATAGAGTCATTACCATTATACACTTCAAAATTAAAATGATTACTAGTTGACCAATTAAAGAGAAGCTTCTTTCATATTGACTATTCAGCAATTCCTACCAGTGTAGAGATATGATGTTTATGATTTAGAGCCAATTTGAGACACTAATGAAGAATCCTGTGATTCACAGTTGAATATATCTGCAGTCTAGTGATAAATTTACAGTAAAGTTGACAACTAATGAAAGTTTTCAAATGGGCATATCTTCTGTAGTTCTTTTCTTTTTTTAACAATGCAATTAGAATAGGTTCATGGTTGGAGATTATAGAGTAACATAAGAATAATAGCTTAAGATTTTTTCAAGGTTCCACTTTAAATACTATAGTATGTAGTTATTAAACTGTCGCCTCCCTGATGGCTCACTGGTTAAGATCTCACCTGCAATGCAGGAGAGGCAGGAGACACAGGTTTGATCCCTGGGTCAGGAAGATCCCCTGGAGGAGAGAATGGCAACTGACTCCAGTATTCTTGCCTGAAAAATCCCATCAGAGGCGCCTGGCAGGCTACAGTCCATGGGATCAAAAAGAATTGGGCTTGACAACACACACACAACAACAAATGATTACCTTAATGTGTTGACAACCTACTTCATTAAACCAAGGTGTTTCCAAATGATGTTGGAAGCAATGAGAAAACACTGTATAGATTATTAAGCAGTATTTTGGGGATGTGAGAATGTTAGGGAATTGGTAAGCAATTGCTGAGTTCACAAGCACATTCATTCCTGCTTCCATTAGGAACTGTCATAGTATCAGCATGCACCAATACCATAGGCTGTCATCAAGAAGATTTTTATGCAAAAACAAGGTCTTCAGAAATTATATTTTATGTCTCATAATTATAAATTCATTGCTCATGGTATAAATACTTCTCAATCAAAAAATAATTCACTTAAGTTCTATTCTCTATGGCAATTTTTTCCAAAGTGGAATGTGTAACTTCAGGTGTTGGAGAAGGCTCTTGAGAGTACCTTGGACTGCAAGGAGATCCAACCAGTCCATTCTAAAGGAGATCAGTCCTGGGTATTCTTTGGAAGGAATGATGCTAAATGATGCTCCAGTACTTTGGCCACCTTATGCGAAGGGTTGACTCATTAGAAAAGACCCTGATGCTGGGAGGGATTAGGGGCAGGACAAGAAGGGGATGACAGAGGATGAGATGGCTGGATGGCATCACCGACTCGATGGACATGAGTTTGAGTGAATTCCGGGAGTTGGTGATGGACAGGGAGGCTTGGCGTGCTGCGATTCATGGGGTCGCAAAAAGTCAGACACGACTGAGTGACCGAACTGAACTGAACTAAACCTGGAGCTGCACAGAGAAAGACTTCGTGAGAACAAAGCTAACCCAGAGAAGAGCTGAGCCAAGGGATGGAAAGAGACAGACACTGGTGACATCATTTGAGGCCTCCAGATTCAACCATGTCTATGATTCAACCTTGGTTCTATGAGCCAATAAGTTCCCAGTATGGCTTATGCCTATTGAAGCTGGACCTCTATAACTTAAAAACTAACAGTATCCTGACTAATACAAGGGTCAAAAGTTTTTGGAAGGTGCTTCAGATATATCTGTTTCTAGCAGATTCACAATGTGCACTGATGTATCGAAAGATATGAGAAAACCTGGTATTAAAGAAACTCATTTATCTTTGTTAACCTACTGTTTCTAAACCTGGCTGTCAGTAAAACCCCTTTTTACCCAACAGAATATCTCTTGTGGCTCAGCTGGTAAAGAATCTGCCTGCAATGCAGGAGACCTGGGTTTGATTCCTGGGTTTGGAAGATCCCCTGGAGAAGGGAGAGGCTACCCACTCCAGTATTCTGGCCTGGAGAATTCCATAGACTGTATAGTTCATGGGGTTACAAAGAGTCGGACACAACTGAGTGACTTTCACACTTCACTATGAATTCCACTGAGCACATTTTGGTAGATGATGCTCTCCTAGGGCAAAAAGGAAAGAGAATTGTCAAAACTGTATAGGGATTACTTTGACCTCAGCATACTCCAGAGATGCATTGAAAAGAAATCCACTCAGTGAAAGAGCCTCTTTATAGATGAGCAAGTCTCAGTGGGTGGCACCAGGGTGGAGATATGGAGACCTCCATCATCTCTTTAAATGGCACATCATGAGGTACTCACTGTAACTGCTGGTCCTTCTTCTGCCATTTGCCAATATTTTGGTAAATTCCACTTCATTTCCAGAATGAAGTGGAAATGAACCTGTAAGATGAGTCATGCTAGGCCATTTGGAACTTCTTTATTTAAAGTGGCAACGATCCTCATTTTTCAGGTTCCCATCACAGTTCCCAACCCTGCACTTGCCAGCTTCAACTTCTGAAATGAGTCTCAGCTCTCTTAACTTCTGCCAGGTAATGACCATCTTTTCCACAACCCCATTCAAATCTGAAGACCTGAGAACCAGTAGAGCTGATGGTGTAAGTTTTCCAGTTCAAGTACAGGAGAAAGCAAGTGTCTCAGCTTGAAAATAGAGAATTCTCCATTTTCTCCATCCATTCTCCCTCCCTCTTGTTCTACTCAGGCCTCTGAGGAATTGGACAAAACCCATTCACATTGAGGAACACAGTCCGCTTTGCTCAATCTGTTGACTCAAGCTAATCTCATTCGGAAACCCTCACAGACGTACCTAGAATAATGTTTAACCAAATATCTGAACATGAATCAAGGCAAATTGGAGGTGGTCAAACAGGTGATGGCAAGAATGAACGTTGACATTTTAGGAATCAGTGAATTAAAATGGACTGGAATGGGTGAATTTAACTCAGATGATCATTGTATCTACTACTGTGGGCAAGAATCCCTTGGAAGAAATGGAGTAGCCATCATAGTCAACAAAAGAGTCCAAAATGCAGTACTTGTATGCAGTCTCAAAAACAACAGAATGATCTCTGTTCATTTCAAGGCAAACCATTCAATATTACAGTAATCCAAGTCTATGCCCTGACCAGTAAGACTGAAGAAACTGAAGTGGAATAGTTCTCTGAAGACCTACAAGACTTTCTAGAACTAATACCCAAAAAAGATGTCCTTTGCATTATCGGGGACTGGAATGCAAAAGTAGGGAGTCAAGAAACACCTGGAGTAACAGGCAAGTTTGGCCCTGCAGTACAGAATGAAGCAGGGCAAAGGCTAAGAGAGTTTTGCCAAAGGAACGCACTGGTCATAGCAGACACCCTCTTCCAACAACACAAGAGAAAACTCTACCCATGGACATCACCAGATGGTCAACACCGAAATCAGATTGATTATATTCTCTGCAGCCAAAGATGGAGAAGTTCTATAAGTCAGCGAAAATAAGATCAGGAGCTGACTGTGGCTCAGATCATGAACTCCTTATTGCCAAATTCAGACTTAAATTGAAGAAAGTAGGGAAAACCACTAGACCATTCAGGTAAGACCTAAGTCAAATCCCTTACGATTATACAGTGGAAGTGACAAATAGATTCAAGGGATTAGAGTGTCTGAAGAACTGTGGACGGAGGTTCATGACATTGTACAGGAGGCAGGGATAAAGACAGTTCCCAAGGAAAAGAAATGAAAAAAGGCAAAATGGCTTTCTGAGGAGGCCTTACAAATAGCTGTGAATAGAAGAGAAGCGAAAGGCAAAGGAGAAAAGGAAAGATATACCCATTTGATGCAGAGTTCCAAAAGAATAACAAGGAGAGAGAAGAAAGCCTTCCTCAGCAATCAATGCAAAGAAATAGAGGAAGACAATAGAACGGGAAAAACTAGAGATCTCTTCAAGAAAATTAGAGATACCAAGGGAACATTTCATGCAAAGATAAGCTCAATAAAAGACAGATATTGTATTGACTGTGTGGATCACAATAAACTGTGGAAAATTCTGAAAGAGATGGGAATACCAGACCACCTGACCTGCCTCTTGAGAAATTTGTGTGCAGGTCAGGAAGCAACAGTTAGAACTGGACATGGAACAACAGACTGGTTCCAAATAGGAAAAGGAGTACGTCAAGGCTGTATACTGTCACCCTGCTTATTTAACTTATATGCAGAGTACATCATGAGAAATGCTGGACTGGAAGAAACACAAGCTGGAATCAAGATTGCCGGGAGAAATATCAATAACCTCAGATATGCAGATGACAGCACCCTTATGGCAGAAAGTGAAGAGGAACTCAAAAGTCTCTTAATGAAGGTGAAAGTGGAGAGTGAAAAAGTTGGCTTAAAGCTCAACATTCAGAAAACGAAGATCATGGCATCCAGTCCCATCACTTCATGGGAAATAGATGGGGAAACAGGGGAAACAGTGGAAACAGTGGCAGACTTTATTTTTGGGGCTCCAAAATCACTGCAGATGGTGACTGCAGCCATGAAATGAAAAGACACTTACTCCTTGGAAGGAAAGTTATGACCAACCTAGATAGCATATTCAAAAGCAGAGACATTACTTTGCCAACAAAGGTTTGTCTAGTCAAGGCTATGGTTTTTCCTGTGGTCATGTATGGATGTGAGAGTTGGACTGTGAAGAAGGCTGAGCGCCGAAGAATTGATGCTTTTGAACTGTGGTGTTGGAGAAGACTCTTGAGAGTCCCTTGGACTGCAAGAAGATCCAACCAGTCCATTCTAAAGGAGATCAGCCCTGGGATTTCTTTGGAAGGAATGATGCTAAAGCTGAAACTCCAGTACTTTGGCCACCTCATGTGAAGAGTTGGCTCATTGGAAAAGACCCTGATGCTGGGAGGGATTGGGGGCAGGAGGAGAAGGGGACGACAGAGGATGAGATGGCTGGATGGCATCACTGACTTGATGGACGTGAGTCTGGGTGAACTCCAGGAGTTGGTGATGGACAGGGAGGCCTGGCATGCTGAAATTCATGGGGTCGCAGAGTCGGACACGACTGAGCGACTGAACTGAACTGAACTGAACAGAAGCAGAAGAGGTGGCAAGAATACACAGAAGAACTATACAAAAAAAGATCTTCATGACCCAGATAATCACAATGGGGTGATCCTTTACCTAGAGCCAGATATCCTGGAATGCGAAGTCAAGTGGACCTTAGGAAGCATCACTATGAACAAAGCTAATGGAGGTGATGGAATTCCAGTTGAGCTATTTCAAATCCTGGAAGATTATACTGTGATAGTGCTGCCCTCAATATGCCAACAAATGTGGAAAACTCAGCACGGGACTGGAAAAGGTCAGTTTTCATTCCAATCCCAAAGAAAGGCAATGCCAAAGAATGCTCAAACTACCAGACAATTGGACTCATCTCTCATGCTAGTAAAGTAATGCTCAAAATTCTCCAAGTCAGGCTTCAACAGTACATGAACTGTGAACTTCCAGATGTTCAAGCTGGACTAGAAAATACAGAGGAACCAGAGATCAAATGGCCAACATCAGTTGGATCATTGAAAAAGCAAGAGGGTTCCAGAAAAACATCTACTTCTGCATTATTGACTATGGCAAAGCCTTTGACTGTGTGGATCACAACACACTGTGGAAAATTCTTAAAGAGATGAGAATACCAGACCACCTGACCTGCCTCTTGAGAAGTCTGTATGCAGATCAGGAAGCAACAGTTAGAACTGGTCATGGAACAACAGACTGGTTTCAAATAGGGAAAGGAAAATGTCAAGGTTGTATATTGTCACCTTGCTTATTTAACTTATATGCAGAGTACATCTTGATAAACCCTGGGCTGGATGAAGCACAAGCTGGAATCACAATTGCCGGGAGAAATATCAGTAACCTCAGATATGCAGATGATACCACCCTTATGGCAGAAAGTGAAGAAGAACTAAAGAGACTCTTGATGAAAGTGAAAGTGGAGAGTGAAAAAGTTGGCTTAAAGCTCAACATTCAGAAAACAAAGATCATGGCATCCGGTCCCATCACTTCATGGGAAATAGATGGGGAAACAGTGGAAACAGTGTCAGACTTAATTTTTTGGGTCTCCAAAATCACTGCAGATGGTGACTGCAGCCATGAAATTAAAAGATGCTTATTCCTTGCAAGAAAAGGTATGACCAACCTAGATAGCATATTTAAAAGCAGAAACATTACTTTACCAGCAAAGTTCTGTCTAGTCAAAGCTATGGATTTTCCACCTTGCAGTTCATGGGTTGCAGGTTTGATCCCTTCACGGGGACCTAAAACCCCACATGCCTCAGAGCGACTAAGCCCACACAAGGCAAGTAGAGAATCTATGCACCGCAATAAAAGGTCCCACGTGATGCATCAAAGATCTGCATGCCACACTCAGTCTCAAAGCAGCCAAATAAATAAATATTTTTTTAAAATTTTATTAAAGTAAAAATCGTATTCATAGGAGCTTCAGATACTTTTACGAAATTTGCAATGTCCCTGTCCCACATCCCTATTCAACATAATCGGCACTAAATATATGACTCTCGAATTTTAAAATGATATATAATTTACTTAGTACTTGTACTTTTTCGAGGTTAAAAACCCTTCAATAATTTCTTATTTGTTTGCATCCCGAGAGTAAGAATAAGAACACTAGACATTTACATAATCTAAATTTGAGAACTCTTCAATAATTCCCCATTCAATTTATTTTATCTTTAGATAAAAGGTGAATCAATGTTAAGTGTTTTAATCAGCTGTTCAGAAAGGCATCATATGACTCATCTTCTGAGTGACATAGAAAATAAATATTTGGCTGGCATTTATAGTCCTGAAGATTGTTATTTAAGAGCCGTATGCAGTTCATTCTTTGGGTTTTCAATAAATGCTTGCTGCCTGATTGATTTTGAAGGGTAGAAATGTTCTCTTACTAGTGAGAAATTCTACAATTTGTTGTCACGAAATTTGTGTTCTGCTTTTTATTCCGTTCCCTTTTTTTCTGAAAAGTCTCCTCATATTTGCTAGTACCAGCAATAGAAGCAACACAAGTTCAAGTCTGGAAATATGAGTCCTTAAGACACATATAAAAAAAAGTATTACCAAATGGCATGTGGTGTGAGTGTATGATAGAGAGTCAAAATTAGTGAAACAATACTAGTCAAAAATTCACTACACCCCCTAAAACCTGGAGAATCTAGGGCATATAGCTCCTAATTAATAAATGTATTCTTGTGGCAACAGTCATCTGAATGATTTTTACTAATCTGCAATTTATGGGTTGTAGTGAAATGTCAGAAGATGATTAGCACTTCCTTAGGCTCAATAAAGAAATCCAATTTGAAGTATCCGTAAAGACACAAGTCTTACTCAAAAGTGGCAGTTATTCATGGGCTTTGTTAGACTCTGGGTGGTTTTTTAAGACATAAACATCTTGGTAGATGTTGCAGGAGATCTCTGTTTCTAAGCAAGGTTTCCACATTGTTGATCCTTGGCTTTTTATCTCTTCTAATCCAAGAACCAATTTACTTTCTTTTTTCCTCCTCTCCCCCCTCTCCCTTCTCTTCCCCTCCCCCACCACCCCCCTCCATCTCTCACACTCCTCCTTCTCTTTTCTCCACAAGAATTTCTTCAGTCTCCACAGTAGATCCATGTTGAATCTTAAAGAGACAATGATGAATACTATAGTGTCCCTAAATTTAAGATGCTTATGCTATGCTAAGCTAAGTCATTTCAGTCGTGTCCGACTCTGTGCGACCCCAGAGATGGCAGCCCACCAGGCTCTGCCATCCCTGGGATTCTCCAGGCAAGAACACTGGAGTGGGTTGCCATTTCCTTCTCCAATGCATGAAAGTGAAAAGTGAAAGTGAAGTCGCTCAGTCGTGTCTGACTCTTCGAGACCCCATGGACTGCAGCCTACCAGGCTCCTCCATCCATGGGATTTTCCAGGCAAGAGTACTGGAGTGGGGTGATAGAATGTCTTAAACACAGCATAAAAAGAGATGGAATTCAGAGTGTAAGTCACTGATTACCTAGGCAGATTAAAGCAGGTTATAAAATTTATCAGAATGGAAAAAAATTCAGCAAGTTTCAGTGATAGCAAAAAGTAAAGAAATTTATTCTAAAGTTGAAATTATATATGTTCAAATAAACTGAGGCTGATCAACATCACTTATTGAAATTGCTCAATTTCTAAGGCTTGACTATTTTATAATGGGAGAAAATCATAAAGCATATATTCATAATACCCAAATTCCTGATATACATTATATTTGACTATCAGAAATACTTTATTATTTAAAATATAGCAAAGAATTTTACTACTACTTTGAATGTGTAACCTTATTTGAGTAACATTCATTTTTTAAAACTAAAATGCATACTAAGTCTTGTATGAATTTATAACTATGCTTTTATTATATATTCAAGAAATTTTTTCCCATGGTTAATTTATTTAACAAATATTTATTGAATATCTCCTATCTGCCAAGCACTGTGTCTGCAATAAAATTAATAAAAAGATGTGGTCTCAGTCCTCATAAGACTTGTATACTGGTAAATAGTCTCAAATAGTGTAATATAAATCATTGGCAAAATAGAGTTCCCTTCAGAAAAAAAATGCATTTTATAACAAACTTGGCTGAAATGCAAATATCCCAGTAAATAGGGCATGACTGCCTCTGCTGTTTTAGAACTGGAGTTCTGAAACCACAAAACACAGGCTTACAGTGAAATGGACTCAGTGCAAATCTAGCTCGGTACCTTCTTGAATCTCTGACTCCATCTTTAGAAACAAAATAATAATTTCAACTTCACAGGCCTATTATGAAAATTACATGGCGCGTGTACAAGGATGATCTGATACCCAAAAAGTGGTAGCTTGCGATACAGCTGCTACTTCTGCTTGTGTTTTGTTTTGTAACCAAACCAGAAGATTGAATTGAGGTCAGATAAAACCTCAGTGCTTGCAAAGTGGTATGTCCTGGTATATTTGTGTACTTATGATTGACTGAGGGATATCTGGATTTTTTTTTAATTTAAATACCTTTGTTTGTTAAGTCTTTCTAAGCCAAAAGAACCATTAGTCTTTAATACATTTAAGTATAGTCTGAGAATAATTTGGTATTTTCACACATAAGAAACTCTGGACCCTAAATTAAAGGATGCTGGATTAGTAATACTTGAACCTATGACTTTTGGTGTGTTTGTGTGTGTGTAACGGTGTGTGTGTATAAGGGTGTGTGTGTGTTTGAGGACCTCTCAGTGCCTCTGTGCCTGGATCATTATGATGAATTAATGGATTAGTAACAAAAATGTTGATACAGCAAGAGTCAAGCTGAAAATGAATTCTCAGGAACATACTCTGATATCTGTAATTGCTTTTAGAACAAATAGGAAGTGTTCCATGCATCTGTTGATGATAGTAAAATCCCTTATTTTACTTCTTCCCATTCATCAAAAACATCATCAGTTCAGTTCAGTTCAGTTGCTCAGTCGTGTCCGACTCTTTGCAACCCCATGTATTGCAGCACGCCAGGCCTCCCTGTCCATCACCAACTCCCGGAGTTCACTCAGACTCATGTCCATCGAGTCAGTGATGCCATCCAGCCATCTCATCCTCTGTCGTCCCCTTCTCCTCCTGCCCCCAATTCCTCCCAAATAGGAAAAGGAGTACGTCAAGGCTGTATGTTGTCACCCTGCTTATTTAACTTATATGCAGAGTACATCATGAGAAACGCTAGGCTGGAAGAAACACAAGCTGGAATCAAGATTGCCGGGAGAAATATCAATAACCTCAGATATGCAGATGACAGCACCCTTATGGCAGAAAGTGAAGAGGAACTCAAAAGTCTCTTAATGAAGGTGAAAGTGGAGAGTGAAAAAGCTGGCTTAAAGCTCAACATTCAGAAAACGAAGATCATGGCATCCAGTCCCATCACTTCATGGCAAATAGATGGGGAAACAATGGGAACAGTGAGAGACTTTATTTTTGGGGCTCCACAATCACTGCAGACGGTGACTGCAGCCATGAAATTAAAAGACGCTTACTCCTTGGAAGGAAAGTTATGTCCAACCTAGATAGCATATTAAAAAGCAGAGACATTACTTTGCCAACAAAGATCCATCTAGTCAAGGCTATGGTTTTTCCAGTAGTCATGTATGGATGTGAGAGTTGGACTGTGAAGAAAGCTGAGCGCCAAAGAATTGATGCTTTTGAACTGTGGTGTTGGAGAAGACTCTTGAGAGTCCCTTGGACTGCAAGGAGATCCAACCAGTCCATTCTAAAGGAGATCAGTCCTGGGATTTCTTTGGAAGGAATGATGCTAAAGCTGAAACTTCAGTACTTTGGCCACCTCATTTGAAGAGTTGAGATTCTTCTAACTAACACAAATTAACAACTTGCTCCTCTCCTTCCCAAATCATTTGACTTGCATCACCAAATGTTTGATGAGGAAATTTAGAAGGTGTTTGTTACTTCTGATAGTGGTAAAAGGATCACTCAAAATTAGAAGTTAGGAGTGTCTCATTCACTTGAAAAGAAATTTAGTCTTAAAGCATTTAAGATTAAATTATTTGGAAATCACCTAGAAAAGACTAATAAGTGGTAACTTTTTCATTAGTTTGTACTACAGAATTTACTATTTTTTGTATATATGCTCACATATTCCTTTGTCTTTATTCCAATAAAATGTGTTAATTGTAACAAAGTTAATCAATTGTAAAGTTGATCAAACTAAAATTTCTAAAATGAAACTTCACATATTCCTTCTACAAAAAAAAACAGTAACAAATCTTTAAAATCACATGTAAGTACCAATTTTCAAACAATAGGATTTCTTTTTCCATTACATTTCCTAGTCAGAGCAGCCACATGTCATTATTTATTCATTTTTGCAAGACGCACATTCACAGATGTTCATAGACTCTTTTATCCTTAAACAGCTTTATCAAAAGATGTAGTATATGTAAATATGTACCATAAAAAAATCTTTTACTTTCTTGACCTGATCTTTTCCCACCCTCACTTCCTTCATAAAGAAATTTTTAAGGAAAAAGGGTCACAGGAAATAATTGTGGAGTATCTCAAAAAAATAAAAAAGCAGTTCATCTAGCCATAGAAGGTTGCTTATTTAGCATATAGGTGACCAGACTCTATCTAGACATCTATCTCTTACCACTGTCTAACACTTAGGATGATTTCAAGGGAGTATCTCATAGATGAGAGCTGTTATTTGTCTCTGAGGAGCTCATCCTGTTTTACAGGGCTTTTATTTTTTATTTTTTTTAATAACTCCTGCAAAAGAAAGCACAAATGCAATATCTCTTTTTTAAAAGGCTTGGAGTCAGGAGGGGGTGTGCAAGCATGTGAAGAGGCCAAGTCAAAGAACATGCTTAAAGACTCAGCCCTGGACCTATGATGCTGCTGTGTGTCTGCATGTGTATGTAGTTGGGTGTCCATTTCTGTCTTTGCATCTCTGTTTCAGGAGTCCACTGTTCTGTGCCTCTCTACCTGATTTCTCTTAGTCACTTCACCAAGCAATTCTTGGTAAAGCTAATGTCCCCTTCTCTCACCTTGTACTTCTGAGGTGGTCTTTACCAATTTATCTTGTACAAGCCATGGATTTCTTCCTTGTCCTGAATCTTGGATTCTGCTCCACTAAAATATGGCAGACTTGAGTGAACAGATTTGGTCTGATTGTTCAAAATGCCTTGACAGGCATGGCAGCTTGACAGTAACTTCAAGAGGGTAGTGAGAGGGGAGACATCTGATGAAGAATGCAAAGATGCCATAGATATGTGGTAGTAGCTTTTATATTCACTCTGACAAGAATCATCTAATTTCTACCATGACCAAGGCAAAGGCCAAAAGGATAATACTGCCCCCTCATCCGCTACATAGTCAACAAAGCCTTACTGAGCACCACTGACCAGATACTGTGCTGAACCATATGCATGTGTGTCTGCTAAGTCACTTTGGTCACGTCCGATTTTTTGCAACCCTGTGGACTATAGACCACCAGGCTCCTCTGTCCAAGGGATTCTCCAGGCAAGAATCCTGGAGTGGGTTGACATGTCCTGCTCAAGGCTGAACAGTATACTGAATAAAAAAGCAAAAGAGGCCATGTTCCACCTTCTTGAATTTGAAGTGCTGCTCAGCAGAAGAGGTAAGCATCCCAACATCCCCAGTTATAAAGGGAAATATGTTATAGTAACTATAAGTTTCTTAAATGGTTATGAGAGTATAGCTGCTGCTGCTGCTGCTAAGTTGCTTCAGTCGTGTCTGACTCTGCGCAACCCCATAGACAGCAGCCCACCAGGCTCCCCTGTCCCTGGGATTCTCCAGGCAAGAACACTGGAGTGGGTTGCCATTTCCTTCTCCAATGAGAGTATAGAGAATCAAATAATCCCATTCATTCATATATGTGATTTATTCCTCCTTCTCCCCGTTTTGGGCTGCCTGAAGGTATTGTCTAATCTGATGTCATCTGTGTAAAAATCTCAGTTCATGGAAGACAGCAAGAACAGTCATAAAATATCATTTTCTCTGGATCATTCCTTTCCACTCAATAAGGCCCCCTCATTTGAAGGGCCCCTTGCCCTCTTGCCTGATGGCTAGTGTTTCCCAAATCTGGAAACTCTCACTAGAACACTAGTACTTGTGGGCAGACTGAGCCAGAAGAATCACAACCTTCTCAACAACACCTTGACAAGTCTTAATTTGGGGGAGGAGATAGAGCTCCGGGTATCATTGACAAAGATAAAGTACTAGCTCTGCGGGGGGCACAGTTTGTGGGTTGGTAGTTCCCGTCTATGAGTAGTCATTTAAGTGAAAAGATAGTTTTGATTTATTAGAAAGAAAAGTGACTGGCAAAGTTTACCAATAATGTATTAGCATAAAATAACAATCCTCAATTTGTAAGTGATGTATCTGGAAAGTGACAGATGATTAATCCTGACTTGGTCAGCAATACTTGAGTAATCAAAAGTTGGGAGATATTCTGAAATGCCCACTCATGGATGGCAGGCAATTTAAACATCTTTCAATGTTCTTGAAGTATGTTCACTCAGACTTGTGCATCTGTCAAACTGGTTGGCAACACGCCAAAGTCAGAATGGAATGATACCAATAAAGCACTGCGAACTAAGATGGTTTGGTTTGGTTTTTTTATAGTGCATAGATACCAATTTGGTATTGTGCAACCAGTAAGAGATGAAAGAAAAGAGAATTTTATCAGCCAAAGGAAAGAGAATTTCATCAGCTCTTGCAAACTGTGGTACCAAGAATGATGCTGGATAACTTTTCATTTCATTTCTTTTCCAAAGATGCTTTCCATCCTTCAGAGGCAAGTTTTTTACTCTTTTGGCTGATTTTCTAATTCTGAAAGTTCACAAAAGATTTGAAATCACGTTATCTACAGAAGGACCCAGAAAAGACTAGGATAAGTCTTTCTTGTAAAAAGTTTAATAGGTAGTCAATTTGAGGGAAGATAAATTAGTGAGCCATTATGGAAAACAGTATGAAGTTTTCTCAAAAACCTAACAATAGAACTACGATGAAGTGAAAAAAGTGAAAGTGTTAGTCGCTCAGTTGTGTCTGACTCTTTTCAACCCTGTGGACTGTAGCCTCCCAGACTCCTCTGTCCATGGAACCCTTCCGGGCAAGAATACTGAAGTTGATAGTCATTCCCTTCTCCAGGACATCTTCCCCACCCAGGGATCGAACCTGGGTCTCCTGCATTGCAAGCAGAATCTTTACCATCTGAGCCACCAAGGAAGCCCAAGAACTATCATATGACCTAGCAATTCCACTCCTAGGTACATATCTGGAAAAAAAAAAACACTAATTTGAAAAGATACATGGACCCCAATGTGCATAGATTGTTATTTACAGTTGCCAGGATATAGATGCAACCTCAGTGTCCATCAACAGATGAATGGATAAAAAAGATGTGGTATATATATTCAATGGAATACTATATGGAATACCCAGCTCTCTCTCTCTCTCTCTCTCTCTCTATATATATATATATATATATATATATATACACACACACATACATACATATATATATAAAGAATGAAATTTCATTATTTACAAAAACATGGATGAATTTGGAGAATATTATGCTAAGTGAAATAAGTCAGGCAAAGAAAAATACTGTATGATATCACTTAACATGGAATCTAAAAAATACAACAAATTAGTGAATATAGCAAAAAACATCAGAGAAGGCAATGGCACCCCACTCCAGTACTCTTGCCTGGAAAATCCCATGGATGGAGGAGCCTGGTGGGCTGCAGTCCATGGGGTCGCAAAGAGTCGGACATGACTGAGCAACCTCACTTTGACTTTTCCCTTTCATGCATTGGAGAAGGAAATAGCAACCCACTCCAGTGTTCTTGCCTGGTGAATCCCAGGGATGGGGGAGCCTGGTGGGCTGCCGTCTATGGGGTCACACAGAGTCGGACACGACTGAAGCAACTTAGCAGCAGCAGCAAAAAAGCAGACTCACAGATATAGAGAGCAGACTAGTGATTACCAGTTGGAAGAGGGAAGGAGGGAGGGGCAAGATAGGAGTAGGAGATTAAGAGGTACAAACTACTAGGTGTAGAATAAATAAGTTACAAGGATACAGCATACAACACATGGAATATAGACAGTATTCTGTAATAACTATAAATAGAGTATGACCTTTAAAATTTGTGAATTGCTATGCTATACACCCTATAATTTGTGTAATATCCTATATCAACAATTTTAAAAAGTGAATAGTTGATCTGATATCCCAAGAAGTGGTAAATTACCATGGCTTTAAGTTTGTAAACACTAAGTAGAGTTTCCCGTGATCAATATACAAATTAATACATTCCTCTTGAATTCCAACAGTGTTCATTATGGCAATAATGAGAGGGCACTCCTTGGTCATGGGGGCTTCTCCTGTGGCTCAGCTGGTGAAGAATCCACCTGCAATGCAGGAGACCTGGTTTTGATCCGTGGGTTGGGAAGATCCCCTGGAGAAGGGCTAGGCTACTCACTCCAATATTCTTGCCTGGAGAACCCCCATGGACAGAGGAGCCTGGCGGGCTCCATGGGCTTGCAAAGAGACAGACACAACTGAGGGACTAAGCACAGCATACAGCACCCATGGCTGAAAACTGCATCCTTCCTTGCAGCATATCTCTTCTTTAGAGTCATTTGTCCACATCAGCTGCAAGAAAAAGTATTCACAGTATGAGTAAAGCAAATACACACACACACACACACACACACATATACACACTTGGTTTATTGAAATTAAGTTGACCCTGACAAAAGAAGACATTTTCATATTTTTGAATATTTCACTAATAGATACCTGCACACTAATCAAACCTTTGGTAAAATTCATTTCTTGCATTAGAAATGTGTCTGTGAAGGACTTTATGTATTCAGTGAGCTAGTTTTTTCTTTTCGTCTAATGACCAAAATCTCATATTCCCAATCATTGAATAGTTTGTGCTCTCTCAAGGGTTGCTGCTGCTACTGCTGCTAAGTCACTTCAGTCGTGTCCGACTCTGTGCGACCCCATAGATGGCAGCCCAACAGGTTCCCCTGTCCCTGGGATTCTCCAGGCAAGAACACTGGAGTGGGTTGCCGTTGCCTTCTCCAATGCATGAAAGTGAAAAGTGAAAGTGAAGTCGCTCAGTCATGTCTGACTCCTAGTGACCCCATGGACCACAGCCCACTAGGCTCCTCCATCCATGGGATTTTCCAGGCAAGAGTACTGGAGTGGGGTGCCATTGCCTTCTCCTCTCAAGGGTTATGGATCTATATATAAGAAAGGAAACACTCAGCATAGTGGTGGTATATTAGGGTTCTCCAGGGGAACAGAACCAACAGCAGATACAGATTGATAGACAGACAAATAGATGTATCAGTTCAGTCGCTCAGTCGTGTCTGACTCTTTGCGACCCCATGAATCGCAGCACGCCAGGCCTCCCTGTCCATCACCAACACTGGAGTTCACTCAAACTCACGTCCATCGAGTCGGTGATGCCATCCACCATCTCATCCTCTGTCGTCCCCTTCTCCTCCTGCCCCCAATCCATCCCAGCATGAGAGTCTTTTCCAATGAGTCAACTCTTCGCATGAGGTGGCCAAAGTACTGGAGTTTCAGCTTTAGCATCATTCCTTCCAAAGAAATCCCAGGGCTGATCTCCTTTAGAATGGACTGGTTGGATCTCCTTGCAGTCCAAGGGACTCTCAAGAGTCTTCTCCAACACCACAGGTTAAAAGCATCAATTCTTCAGCGCTCAGCCTTCTTCAAAGTCCAACTCTCACATCCATACATGACCACAGGAAAAACCATAGCCTTGACTAGATGAACCTTTGTTGGCAAAGTAATGTCTCTGCTTTTGAATATGCTATCTAGGTTGGTCATAACTTTCCTTCCAAGGAGTAAGCGTCTTTTAGTTTCATGGCTGCAGTCACCATCTGCATACCTACACACATAAAGTGGCTTGCACAGTTGTGGAGCCTAAGAAGCACCACAATCTGCCGTTAGTAAGCAAGAGACCCAGAAAAACCTGTGGTGTATTTTGGTCTAAGTTCATAGGTTCAAGAACAAGGAGTAAAGACATCTGAGGGCAGGAGAAAAATAGGTGTCCAAGCTCAAGGAAAGAACAGATTCTCCCATCCTTCATCTTTTTGTTCTATTCAAACCTTCAATAGATTGTATGATACCCACCCACATTGCTAAGGGCAATCCTGTATATCTAGTCTACCAATTCAAATGCCAACGTCTTCTGAAAACACCCTTATAGATACACCCTCTAGTAATGCTTTATCAGCTATCTGGGCATTCCTTAGCCAAGTGGACACATAAAATTACCCATTAGAGGTGGTGTTATCAGCTTCATTAACAACATCACTTCTGACACTCACAGCCTTTTATGTGGCTGGCAATATGCTAAGCATTTCATTGGCATGATCTCAGTTAGTCCTCTCAACAATTCAGTGTGACAAGTGCTACATAATAATTATCTCCATTCTTTAGATTAGGAAATGGAGGCTTGGAGAAATTCAGTAGCTTGTCTGCTATCACAGGGTTAGGGGCAGTGCCAGCATTGAACATGCAGGTCTGTCTGACATCTAAAGACCACACCCACACCCTTCATCCTCTAACTTACCCATGTCCAACTAGAAAATAGGTGCTTAGTTATTTTCAACCATCCTACATGTATAAAACACATGTGAAAGTCAAGTGATACTAACCTTATTTGGTAAAATAAACAACATGATTTATAGACTTTGTCCAATAGAAAGCTTTCTTTACTTATTATTTATACCTCATTTTGTCATAGAGATAAAACTAAGATTTAATACCAAAAAATACGTCTTCATAAAAATCAGCTGGTCAGAAACCAAAATGGCTTAAGCAGAAGATGTTTGAAGCAGAGTTACACTGACTGTCATGACTTGTGTCATTAGAAACCTTCTTTCTTCCCAGCGCCTAATGGGAAAGCATTAAGTTGACCTCAGCTCCAAGTTCCCCGGGGTTTGGCAAGCCATCTCTTCCTAAGGGCTGGTATGACCACACAAGCAGTTCCAACAGCTGCCCTGGGACTAGGCCACTTCGGGTGTGGCCGTTGAGACCAGCGTGGGTGGTTGCAGTTAGCAGACCACAGGGCCAGGTTCCTGCAATGGTCCTCTCAGAACCCAGATGGCCAAGAGGGCTCTCTTCCACTCCTTTCACACACCCTACTTCATCCAGAAAAGTTGGTTGGAGAGAGGGAGACCTCCATTCCAGCTAGAAGAACAAGTTGAGGAGAAAATTCCACCCAGTGTGGGGGCGTGCCAGCCTTCCAAGCAACCTGCCTGCTGATTCCCAGGAGCGTCTGTCAATATCCATGTCAGCCTTCCTCCCACAGTGGTGACTCAGCCAGGACTTGCTCTGCTGTGGTGGTGAGCCTGTCCTTTTCATTCCTCCATGGGTTTCCTAGGAGTCGAAGGAGCATATGCAGATGGCAGGGAAGGTTTCACAGTCAGCAAAGAACAGAGCACTCTTGTTTTTATCAGGAGAGATGAGTCAAAATGCAGCTCTTATCACAGGAGGCTCACTGGGGAAGTCAGAAAGTGAAGGCTTTCACATTAGGGGGGAAAGGGTCCACAGAGCTGTTTGAAAACCCGGAGGGAGATAGAAGCTGAAGAAGCTTTTCTACTTACACACTAGTCATATTTACCTGTAGAGATGACTTCTGGTACTTTCTATATTATTTAGGGGCCTTAAAATCTCAGATAATTCATTAAAAATATATTTCATATTCGAAGTTTCAGAATAGTAACTCAAAACATTTCCGAAATTACTCTTTTTACTTACACGATGTTTTGCCTGTACCACAAAGTGTACGGTCCAGATACAGTAACCCTCCTAAAATAGTTGACTCCTACCTCCAACCCTGCTTTGAATATTCAGATGCACAGCTGCGGGAGTGAAGTGAGAGGCAGGAAACCTGACAGTGAAAAAATTCTGTTTTACATCCACTCAGGCACTCTGGGGGTTGGGAGATGTGTTTTCCAGAGTGTTAGACATACTTCTTCAGTCCTAATTGAGAGGGTTGTTATCAGCATCTTGTAATTGCGAATGCTGAATTGAAACATAAATTTAAATTAAACAGGAATGAAGAAAGAAAAATACAAACACACTCGGTAGAAGAACTTCAATTTCCTAGATTTATCTGCATTGATTTATGCGGGTAGTGATCTAGGTCCATATATGGACATTGCATTTTCAACAGTAAAAGAATAATGTGAACATTAGAATCATAAAGATCAGAGTCAGATCTAGATCCTGTGACACTAAAGCACTTCAAATGACCTTGGATGAATCACTTATGTACTTGAAGTCATGGGTCCTCACCTAAAAAATGAGGAAGAAGAACACCTACAGGTAGGTATTATTGTAATATCTAACACAGTTAGAAAATGTAAGCTCCCACCAATTTATATATTTCGTGAGAGCAGATAATCTGAGGTTTTTGGGTTTCTCCCCCTCCAGTTGCTATGTCTTCTTCATTACCTAAGACATTGCCCAGCATTCAAATACTTGTTGAATGAATGAATACTAAACATACACAAAAAAAGAGATTCTATATGTGAAAAGTCTGTCCCCTATTTAACTAATAAATGTTTTTTTTCTTTCATTCATCTCCACCTGGCTCCATCTTCATTCCTATCATACTAATTCAAATGTTTAAGTCTGAATTATTTTGATTCAATTCATATAATAAATTTATGCTCAGATATTCTTACAGATTTAAACTAAGAATTATAATTTAATCTTTCTTTTCTATTATTCCTCTTAAATTAATTAGCAGGTTTATTTTTTGTTTCTTTGCTTCAGACTATTTTTTGATAGGCATACAAAGCAACACTTTCCTTTAACACTTCAATTTTTCTCTTTGTTGCATATACTCAAACCTTAGTTCTCTATACCAGGGTTTGGTGAACTTTTTCTGCTAATGGGCCAGAAATATGTACTTTATATTTTGACGGTCATACAGTCTGAGTTATCATTAGTTAACTTTAACAGGAATATTAATTTAACCTCCAGAATATGTCACAGATTCACCCACTTTTGTCCACCTCCACCGTCATTATTTAATCTGAGCTGCAATACCCAAATGAACTCCTGCAATAAATAACCTTCTAACTGCTGTTTCCCATTTTGCTGTGCCCTTGCAATCCATAGCTGGACCTCAAGTCTCATCTTTGCTCTTTTCTTCTCTCTTTCGCATGCTCCAACCATCCAGACTTCCTTTCTGTTCCTCACATTTCAAGCTCTTTCTGGTCTCAGGCTTCACACTTGTTATTCATCCTGCCTAAGAGTGACTTCACTTTCACTTTTCACTCTCATGCATTGGAGAAGGCAATGGCACCCCACACCAGTGTTTTTGCCTGGAGAATCCCAGGGACGGGGCAGCCTGGTGGGCTGCTGTCTATGGGGTCGCACAGAGTCGGACACAACTGAAGCGACTTAGCAGCAGCAGCAGCAGCAGCAGGAGTGCTTTTACTCTGGCTCTTGTGCAGTTCCGGCTCATGCACCCGCTCAAACACACCTCTTCAGAGATGCTTTCCCCGTTTACCACTTTTTCCCTACACATTTCTTCATATTTTTATTTGTTCATTGATTTAACCTAGGCTAAACCTGGCTCCACCACTTAACCTGCTTGAGAACTTAGACAATGTACTTGGTATCTTCATCTGTAAAATAAGGGTAATAATCAGATCAATCTCACAGAGCTATGAAAAATAAGTGAGATATTAGGTGAGAAAAGCTCTGAACATTACCTAGAACATGTACTTTCTCAATATCAGTTATATCTATTATTTTTATTATCATATTCACCCGAAAGAATATATGTTCCTTGAGGTCAGGGACTACGTCTGTTTTTTCATCATTGCTTTGCTAGTTCCTAGAACTGTGCTGGCACTAAGTCATCAGTAAATGTCTGCTAAATAAATAAGGGCTACCTAAATGGGCCACATGCATTTCAGCATAAGAGTTTCTTACAAATACACATGCATGTTTAAATGATGGTGGTGGTTTAGGTGCTAAGTCCTGTCCACCTCTTTCTAACACTGTGAACTATCGCCCACAAAGCTCCTCTGTCCATGGGATTTCCCAGCAACAATACTGGAGTGGGTTGCCATTTCCTTCTCCAGGGACTTCCTTCCCAACCCAGGGATCTAAACAGAGTCTCCTGCATTGAAGGCAGATTCTTTACCAATTGAGTCACCAGGGAAACCCTGACCCTGTTTAAATATGCTTAGTTAATTAGCTACAATAACTACCTGATGTTAAGAAAGAAAAGAGAAATTGTTCTTTGACAACTTCTCACCAGTTCCACCACTACTACCATGGCCAAGCCACTGGGATCATCTCAGTTCGGTTAGGGTAAGTTGCTCAATCATGTCCAACTCTGTGTGACCCCATGGACTATAGCACACCAGGCCTCCCTGTCCATCACCAACTCACGGAGTTTACTCAAACTCATGTCCATTGAGTCGGTGATGCCATCCAACCATCTCATTGTCTGCCGTCCCCTTCTCCTCCCGCTTTCAATCTTTCCCAGCATCAGGGTCTTTTCAAATGAGTCAGCTCTTCACATCAGGTGGCCAAATTATTGGAGCATCAGTTTCAACATCAGTCCTTCCAATGAACATTCATGACTGATTTCCTTTAGGATGGACTGGTTGGATCTCCTTGCTGTCCAAGTGACTCTCAAGAGTCTTCTCCAACACCATAGTTCAAAAGTATTAATCCTTCAGCACTCAGCTTTCTTTATAGTCCAACTCTCACATCCATACATGACTACTGGGAAAACCATAGCCTTGACTAGACAGACCTTTGTTGGCAAAGTAATGTCTCTGCTTTTTAATATGCTGTCTAGGCTGGTCATAACTTTCCTTCCAAGGAGTAAGCGTGTTTTTATTTCATGGCTTCAGTCACCATCTGCAGTGATTTTGGAGCCCCCCAAAATAAAGTCTTTCACTATTTCCACTGTTTCTCCATCTATTTGCCATGAAGTGATGGGACCAGATGCCATGATCTTTGTTTTCTGAATGTTGAGCTTTAAGCCACCTTTTTCACTCTCCTCTTTCACCTTCATCAAGAGGCTCTTTAGTTCTTCTTCACTTTCTGCCATAAGGGTGGTGTCATCTGCATATCTGATGTTATTGATATTTCTCCCAACAGTCATTGGGCCATTTCTTTGAGGCCAATTCTTGGAATCATGGCAGCTTATGTCATGGCTACAGTCTGGTCATCATGTAGTTAGCTTCTTCCACTTGTTGGGGGTTTCAGTACCTATAAGACAGCTCCCAGGTTATGGCTCAAAATGTTATTTATGGCCCTTGAGGAGGACCTAAAAGGTCCTTGACTTTGCTTAATGACTAAACTATTATTATTTTATCTCCTTTGGCTGTTTTCCTTTGTTTCTGCATTTTCTCACTTCCCTGCTTAAACTTACTGTTTTGCTAAAGTTTTTCCACAGACGAAAGGCAGGTTGAGAATACGGTAGTGACCATTGAATGTGTTTAACTCTACAGTTAAGACTAACACAAGCTGCAGGTTATGGTGAAGGAACATAGTACAAATTGTATATGCCTGACAATAAAATAATAACTTTTTTTTTAATAGATGGGAAGAGGGAAAGAATGTGAGTAGAATTGTAAACTCTTCCATCTGCAATAGCCAAGAGCCAAGTGCTATAATTTAAAACTGACTTTTAAGCATATGTAACCCTATAAAGCAGAATATTAAGAAAGATAATTAATTAAAATTAGACAGTGAAAGAGAGAGAAACAAGAAAATAATAGTAAAAAAAAACAAAAAACAAACAAAAAACTCTCTTTATCATCCAAAAAGGAAACTAATGCAGTCCATTTGAAGAAGATTAGGACAAATGACATTATGAAAGTGAAAGTGAAGTCGCTCAGTCGTGCCCGACTCTTTGCGACCCCATGGATAGTAGCCTGCACCAAGCTCCTCCGTCCATAGGATTTTCAAGGCAAGAGTACTGGAGTGGGTTGCCATTTCCTTCTCCAGGGAATCTTCCCAACCCAGGAATCGAACCCAGGTCTTTCACATTGTAGATAGACACTTTACCGTCTGAGCCACCAGGGAAGTCCAATGACATTATATAAAGATATAATTATGAAAATATTAAAATAAAAACATAGACCTTAAATCTCTGTAAAATTTCACATTGAAAATACATAGCAGACCAAAAAAATCACATAGTAATAGACTTTTTTTAAAGGTATAAAAGAAAAACATGATATAATAACAAAGCTAAGATCCAACACTTCCATCAAATCAATAAATGTAAATTGTCTTGATTCAATTTTTACAGATTAAATCACAATTTAATCTAATTTACTCCATTCCAGACACAAGGAAAAAACTTAAATTTTGTTAAAAGTGAAATCTAAGGTCTCCCAAACAAAAATAATAATATAAAGCAGAAATCAAAATCTTAATATCAAACAAGATGAAAGTCAGAACAAACAGTTTCAACTAAGACAAGGAAAAGAACTTAATAATGCCAAAGTGTTAAATTTCCAGTAAAGATACTACAATTAAGTATATCTATGCAAGAAATAACAGCATCCATTGAGCAGAAATTACAGGAGCTCTAAAAACAGATAAACACAAACATGCTAATATTGGGAGACTCCCAATTCATCTCTCCAGCACATGATTAATCAGGTGGAAAAAAGTTACTCAGGATACAATGACCTAAATATCACAATTGATATAATACAAATGATTGCTATATTATAAGCATCATAACCTGAAAATAGAGAATACAGTTCTTTTCCCCAAAATGACCAGTAGAAAAATTTAATAAAATCTAAAAAATATAATCATAGAAATAACATTCTTTGATCACACTAACTAGAAACTAGTCACACTATTGATAATGGTGCAGATATTCTAAATAATATATTAGCAAAAGAGTCTAGGAGCTGACTAAAAAGCAAAAACAAACAAACAAACAAAAATTGTTGCCAAAATGATCAGAATGGTTCAATACTAGAAACTCTGCTGACAAACCTAAAGAAAAAAATTATAGGATATCTCCATAGATGCTGAAAAAGCACTGGACAAAATTCATCAGCCTTTCCTGATACAACAGACAGATGAAACAACCAAGAAAATATTGAAATAGAAGCAGGAGGCTATCTTGTCACAGTGAAATGTATTTAATTCACAACAAAGCATCATAACGCTTCTGACTTTTATGGAAATGTCTTCGCCGTGTTGGCTAGTATCCACTGACATCACTGCTACGGAACATTGTGCTGGAACTTTTAGTCAATACCATTAGCCAAGAGAAAAAGATCATAAATACAAAAACTGAAAGAGATGAGTTAAAAATATTACTAATTGTAGATGACATGGTAGTATGATTAGAAGATTTAAGAGCTTTTATTAAAAGCTGTTACAAGCAATAAGAGAATTCAGCAATAATGAAGTACAAAATCAATGTGCAAAATCAGTCATTTTTATATATTCAAACAACCAATTAGAAGATTTAATTGGAGAAAAGAGTTCATATATAACAGCAACAGAAAAGATAAAATACATAAACATAATATCAACATAAATGTGAAACCTGTTAAAAATTTAAAAATAATACTGAAGACCACAAAATAGCCTTTCTATAAATAGGAAGACCATGGTGTTGGGTAAGAAGCCCCAATATCATAAATGTGTTAATTTTTTCCAAATTAATCTGTAAATGTAACATGATCTCAATGAAAGCCCAAAAGTTTGAAGCTAAATTTCATAAGAAAAATAAACATAGAAGAGAACAGCCCTCAAAGACATTAAAACATTTTTAATAGCCGAAATAATTGAGCAGTATAGTGGTTTATTAGCAAAACAGAAATTCCAGAAGTATCAGATACATACAGGAATTAAGTGTATAAAAAAGATGCTGTATCAAGTCTTTAAGAAGAAAAGCAACTGGTCAATAATGGCTTAGGGATAAATTAAATAATATCCATATATTACTTCATATGGCAGAACATATCCCCAAGGTACCAGAGATTTAAATTTTTTAACATAACCATAAAACAGTAGGAAGGAAAGTTGGAACAATTACTTTTTAAGTTTAGGGTTAGGAAGATCTGTCCAAACTTTTGTGACTCAAAATCCCCAAGTCATAAATTATTTTATTGGTAATTGGACATACAAGAATTTTTTTTTAATTAGAAGGAAAAAAGTATGAACAAAGTTTAAAAATAAACGAATTATGGGGAAAAGTTATAACTTGTCACAGACAAAGGGCTAGATTCTCTAATATACAATTTGATAAGATCATTACCCATTTCAAATATAGAAAAAGAAATGAAATTTGCTCTTAACTAGGTGACAAGGTAATCAACCTCCCCCGTAAAAAAGAATGTAAATTAAAACCACGCAGAATATCATTTTCTACCTCTCTGTTGGCAAAAATCCAAAGTTAGGTAACATAATCTGTTCAAAGACTCTGAGGGGAAGAAAAGCATTTTCTCATGCCTGGCTGATGGGAGTATAAACTGGGCAATGTGCTAATATCTATTCAACTTACAGTTTCACTGCTAGGAAAACCCAGATACTGCTAGTGATGTGTAGAATGCTACCTGTACAAGATTAGTCTTTGCAACAAAAATTTTAGAAATATACTAATGTCTATTAATATGTAATCAGCTAAATAGTGATATGTTCATACAATTGAATTATCAGTTCAGTTCAGTTCAGTTGCTCAGTCGTGTCCAACCTTTTGCGACCCCATGAATCTCAGCACGCCAGGCCTCCCTGTCCATCACCAACACTGGAGTTCACTCAAACTCACGTCCATCGAGTCGGTGATGCCATCCAGCCATCTCATCCTCTGTCGTCCCCTTCTCCTCCTGCCCCTAATCCCTCCCAGCATCAGAGTCTTTTTCAAT
This sequence comes from Bos taurus, assembly GCF_002263795.3. NCBI lineage: Eukaryota > Metazoa > Chordata > Mammalia > Artiodactyla > Bovidae > Bos > Bos taurus. Next base: position 19,728,902 of record NC_037332.1, on the reverse strand, counting down.
GAGTCAACTCTTCGCATGAGGCAGCCAAAGTACTGGAGTTTCAGCTTTAGCATAGTTCTTTCCAAAGAACACCCAGGACTGATCTCCTTCAGAATGTACTGGTTGGATCTCCTTGCAGTCCAAGGGACTCTCAAAAGTCTTCTCCAACACCACAGATCAAAAGCATCAATTCTTCGGTGCTCAGCTGTCTTCAAAGTCCAACTCTCACATCCATACATGACCACAGGAAAAACCATAGCCTTTACTAGATGGACTTTTGTTGGCAAAGTAATGTCTCTGCTTTTTAATATGCTATCCAGGTTGGTCATAACTTTTCTTCCAAGGAGTAAGCATCTTTTAATTTCATGGCTGCAGTCACCATCTGCAGTGATTTTGGAGCCCAAAAAAATAAAGTCTGACACTGTTTCCACTGTTTCCCTATCTATTTGCCATGAAGTGATGGGACCAGATAGGTAGCTATTAAAAACTGAAAACAAAACTCTCTGTGTACTAGTATCAAGTCTTATCCAAGGTATATTAGGAGAAAATAGTGTAATTAAGCAAAAGTTGAATAGTGTTCATTAAGTGAAAAGAGAATAGAGTGTGTAGTATGTCATCTTTTGGGTAAAAAGGAGAGAAATAATGTATTTATATATTCTTGTATATGCATAAGGTAATTTTAAATGAAATATTTGTAACATTACTACAAAGCTAATGGAGGTGTTGGAATCCCACTTGAGCTATTTCAAATCCTAAAAGATGATGCTTTTAAAGTGCTGCAGTCAAATTTGGAAAACTCAGCAGTGGCCACAGGACTGGAAACGGTCAGCTTTAATCCCAATCCCAAAGAAGGCCAATGCCAAAGAATGTTCAAACTAATATACAATTGCATTCATTTCACATGTTGGCAAGATGATGCTCAAAATACTTCAAGATAGTCTTCAACAGTACATGAATTGAGAACTTCCAGATATACAAGCTGGATTTAGAAAAGGCAGAGGAACCAGAGATCAAATTGCCAACATCTGTTAGCTCATAGAAGAAGCAAAGGAATTCCAGAAAAACATCTACTTCTGCTACATTGACTATGCTAAAGCCTTTGGTACGTGGATCACAACAAACTATGGAAAATTTCTAAAGAGATGGGAATACCAGACCATCTTATCTACCTCCTGAGAAACATGTATGCAGGTCAAGAAGCAACATTTAGAACCAGTCATGGAACAATGGACTGGTTCAAAACTGGGAAAGGAGTATGTCAAGGCTTATATTGTCACCCTGCTTATTTAACTTCTATGCAAAATACATCATGCAAAATGCTGGGCTAGATGAATCACAAGCTGGAATCAAGATAGCCAGAAATATCAACAGCCTGATATGCAGATAATACCACTCTAATATTAGGCAGAAAGCAAAGAGAAGCTAAAGAGTCTCTTGATGAGGGTGAAAGAGGAGAGTGAAAAGCTGGCTTAAAACTCAAATTAAGATCATGGCATCCAGCCCCATCACTTCATGGCAAATAGAAGGAGAAAAAGTTTCAAAACAGTGATAGATTTTATTTTCTTGGGCTCCAAAATAACTGTCGGCGGTAACTGCAACCACGAAGTTAAAAGATGGTTGCTTCTTGGAAGAAAAGTTATGAAAAACCTAGACAGCATATTAAAAAACAGAGACATCACTCTGCCAACAAAGTATAGTCAAGGCAATGGTTTTTCCAGTAGTCATGTATGGATGTGAGAGTAGGACCATAAAGAAGGCTGAGTGCTGAAGAATTGACGCTTTTGAACTGTGGGATTGGAGAAGACTCTTGAGAGTCCCTTGGACTGCAAGGAAATCCAACCAGTCAATCCTAAAGGAAATCAGTCTTGAATATTTATTGGAAGGACTGATGCTGAAGCTGAATCTCCAGTACTTTGGCCACCTAATGCAAAGAGCCGACACATTGGAAAAGACCCTGATGCTAGGAAAGATTGAGGGCAGGAGGAGAAGGAGGCCAAAGAGGATGAGATGGTTGGATAGCATCACCGACTCAATGGACATGAGTCTGAGCAAACTCTGAGATAGTGAAGTACAGGGAAACCTGGCTTCCTGCAGTCCCTGGGGTTGCAAAGAATCAGATATGACTTGGGACTGAACAACAACAAATGAATACTCTAGGGTTAATAACAACTGTTATACAGAGGATTAGACCTAGGGGGCAAACTGAAAAATTAAAGACATAGATCTAAAGGGCACTTTTCACTTTATAACTCCTTATGTTTTTCTGAAGCACAAGGATGCATTATCTATTCAAAATTAAATGTAAAGGACTTAAATAAAAAAGGAAAAAAATGTTATGAAGCTAATACTGTCCTGTGTTTTACTTAATTTTCAAAATTTAATTCATTTAATTTCTTAATTTTTAAATTTAATTCATTTTCTTAATTTTTTGAATTATCTTATTGATAAAATTTTGAAGGCATTAATTGTCATCTAACTGTACACTATTTCCTTTTTAATAAAATTTTAGCATTTCCATAATCCTAAATATTCCCATTAGGAAAGGACTTAGTAGAGCCAGGCTATAAAACTGATAATTTTTCAACTATAAATGTTTCACCCGCCTCGAGGGGTTTGCTGAATATATAGTTTTCTTGTCATTTTTTCTGATTGGCAGAATTCTTATGATCAAAGTATCTTTAATAATAAATAAAAGCTCACTTAGAACATATCTATTGACAATAAAGTTCAAAGGCAGTGAAATCTATAGCTGTGCAAAGATTCCCGTGTTGTGATATGTTGCCAATTTTTAATTAATCAGTGTATATGTCTAGTGTATTAAATGTAAGAAATGATATTTTTACCATTCATCCCAAATTTGTTCAGGAAATTTCGTTGTAAATAGTCAGAGGTGGTCAATTCCTACTGCCCCATTCATGCATGCACTGTCTTCCCAGCTCCTAACAAACCACTGGCACGACCTTCTCCTCTCACAAGTTCTGCAAGTCAGTGGAGACACTTCAGTTCCTACGTCCTATGTCTCAACCAAAGGCTGGAGCCAGTTCTATCCCCTTCTGATTAAAATAAGAATATATAGTCAAATCACAACATAGTGATTTGATATTTCTGTACATTTCAAAATGATCACCATGATAAGTCTAGTTTCCATCTGTACCAAACAAAGATAGTATTGTAGGTCAATTATACTTCAAAACCAAACAAACTCACAAAAAAGCAATCACGAGAGGCAGGAGGTGGGTGGAGCAAGAAGAAAGTGGATGAAGGCAGTGAAAATGTACAAATTTCCAAGTATAAGGTAAATAAGTACTAGGATGGAAGTATGATATGATAAATTAATTAACATTGCTATACTTAATACATGAAAGTTGTCAAGAGAATAAATTCTAAGTAGTCTCATCACAAGGAAAACAAATTTTGTATTTCTTTAATTTTGATGATGGATCTATATGTGATAATAGGGGTTCACTAAAATTATTGTGATTATCATTTCATGATGTATGTCAAACCATTATGCTGTATACCTTAGACTTATACAGTGCTATATGTTAATTATATCTCAAAACTAGAAGAAAAAATTTAAAAATAAAATAACCAAAAGAAGGCATTCCTATTTTTATCATTATTATATCTGTACTTTAACTTCAGAATCAATATTCAAATAGATAAAAATAATAATTCTATGGTAAAGATGAGAAGGACTGTGAAGATTAAGCCATGGCATTCAAGTTTTTACAGCAATACAATATAAATATTCAATACTTTGTTTAGCAAAATAATGCCTGTCAATGTTTCAAAACCACCTGCAAAATCTAGCTTTGAGACTAGCATCCAGGGACTAAGTGATACATGGCCATGGTGAGCATATACTGAAGCCTGGTGTGCTGCAGTCCATGGGGTCGCAAAGAATCAGACACGACTTAGCGACTGAACGACAAATGGTGAGCACCATTTGCAAAGGGATTAGTAACGTACCCCCAGCTACTTTCGATTCTGCTTAAATTTCAGTCTGAACTTGAGCAGCATCATGCTGACACAACACATTCATAACAAGAGAGGAGTTTCCTGTTCTTTTTATGAAGATTTATAACCTTGGTTTCTGGGACTCCTTGTTTTGGAAAAAAAAAAAATCACTTCCTGATAAATTCTCTGTTGAAGAAAAAACTAATTTAAAACTAATTAAAATAATTGGGAAATGAACATGCTTTACATAAAGATATGCAAGTGATCTTTTTTTTGTTATGCTTTTAATTCAACTTAAAATCTGACTACACATTATTTTTCTCTATAAGTATACACAAGAGGAAAAAAAAAAAAGTAAACCACTTCTGCTTGCTGGGTGCTCCTAATAGGTGTTCGGTATCACAAAGACCACAGAAATCACATGATTGTGACAATTACTATGGCAACTAACAAAATTTTCAAACTGAAATACCCACAGCCCAGGATGCCCACACAGAGCTCAGATCTGACACCCATTTCCACTTCAATGTACAGTGTGCAAATTTGGAAGCCCCTGTCATCTTGTAACCACAGTGAAAAAAACTGCCTGCATTAACCCTGCTACTTTATTTGTAGATGACTGTTCCATACGTCAGGGAGTATCTCTTGCAGCACTCCATTAAAAAATGGAGAAAGTTGGCTGCCCACCTAGAAAACTGCACAGAAAGCCTAAAGCACACACAGAACTAAATTAGCAATATCATCCATATGTTTTCTCCTCTGTGTGCTTGGTGCCATGAAAATAAGCTCATTAAAAATAGCTTCCATCACATAGTGTATCTTTTTCTTCTCCTGACTCAGATTGTCATTTTAATGTCTGATTTAATTATATAAAACCAAGTCCCTCATATCAGAGAGGGCCTCTCCTCAAATAAATACCACACAAGAAAGCTGGTATGTAATAAGACTGTAAACGGTTTGGTCAGAATGTTCTGCGTTGTGTTCAGAGACAACAGAATTTCAGGAATCTTTTGGCTTGTTATCATGTAGTGATGAGGAAAGGCTCAATATGGACATCAAAGCCATCCGGGAAAAGGCTGAAAAGACGAGGAACATGAAAATAATCCCTGTACTGGCAGCACACCCTTTCCATTGGAGGAAAAAAAAAAGCCATGGGACAGAATTCTACTGTGATCAGCAAATGTTACTGTGTGACTTTTTCTTCCTGCTTCTACTTCAAAAGAAAAAGAACACAGGAAGTTTTAGGGCAAGAAAGCCAGAGGAAATGATGTGCGTCTTAGCAGGACAAGCAAACAAGCAAGACAAATGGAGCGCTCTTCTCCTAGGACCTATGAAATCGAGACATACAAATCCACTACGGAGACAGAAATTTTCCTTTTGGCCCCAAAGACATCGTGGTCATCATCATCATCATATCAGCAACCCAACGCCCCCTGAGTGCTTATATATATCAGGCATTGTTTAGAGGGTTTTACGTGGATAGGCTCTTCTAAGCCTCATTTCAGTAGACCACTTCTGTCCCCCATTGCCCAAGTCATAAGATGTAGAGTGGCGCCAGTACGTAAATCCAGGCAATCTGTTTTCAAGTTTTAAAGCCTCAAGAGCAAAATAGGTGTCTGGAAACATCTATAATAGCTCCCCTTAGACCCTGTTGCCTTTCAAAGTCTGCACACAAAAATGACAATTTACAACAGTGTTGTTGGATGGGACCAGTGTTTACTGAGAAGATATAACTACGGTTTTTAAATGTCACCTGGCTATGGTCTTGAGTCAGGGATCAGGAGAACTAGGCTTCCACAACCAGCCTATGGCCCCAAACTTTCGTGTCCAGAGCAGCATTTTAAAAGAGGAATAAGTCTAAAGTTAGTAAAATGGAAGTAAATGGAAGTAAAAATATAATCATCTCTTGATTGTGATTTACGGCTGGGAAATACAGGTCATTCAAACAGCTACTTTAGCTTGATAAGTTTGACTTTCTGCCCATGAAAACCTTCAGTTTCTATTACTGCTATAACAAATAACCACAAATTTGGTAGCATAAAACAACACAAATTAAGTATCTCATAGTTTAGTAGGTCAGCATTCCAGTGTAGGTCTAACCAGACTACAAACCAGGTATCTGCAGGCTGTATTTCTCTCTGTACGTTTTAAGGGAAAATCTGTTCCTTGCTCATTTGGGTTACTTGCAGAATTTAGTTCTCTGTGATGGAAGGAGGACTGAAGTCTTGCCTTCTTGCTTCCTGTAAACTGAGGCCCATTCCCAACTTCTAGAGGCCACCACATTCCTCAGATCATGGCCCCCTCCCTCACCTTCAAAGCCAGCAAGGACAAGTTGAGTCCTTCAAATCTCACCTCCTTCCCCTTTCGTTTCAAATTTCTGACTCAGCCAGGAAAGTTTCTTCCCTTTTTAGGACTCACGTGATTACACTGTGTCTGTGTAATTAACCAAAGATAATCTCCTGACCTCAAGGTCCATACCTTTGATTATACCTGCAAAGCTCCTTTGCCAAGTAAAGTAAAACATTCATAGTCTTACCCGCTTCCACATGCTCACATCCCCAGGTCCAGAGATAAAGCAAGTAACACCTTTGGAGGACATTATTCTGCAATTTCCTTTAGGAATAGAAAGCACAGAAGGTTTTGTTTGTTCCTCTTTTTCTCTTTAACAGCTTTATTGCAGTATAATTTATGTACATTGAACTGTACATCTTTAAAATGTACAATTTTATGAGTTTTGACATTGGCATACAATATATAGCCATAAATCTATCACTGTAATCAATATAATGAATATACCCATTATCCCTAAAAGTTTCCTTGTGCCCCTTTGTAACCCATCCCTCCCTCCTCATCTCATCCCAGGCAACCACTGATCTGCTTTCTGTTGTTATAGATGTGTGTATATTTTCTAAAATTTTATAAAAATGGAATTACACAGTATGTACTTGGGGGCAGGCAGTGGTCTGCCTTTTTTCATTCAGTGTGATGATTTTAAGATTTGTCCATATTTTGGCATGAATCAATAATACTGCATGACCTAGCCATTCTGCTCCTATATACTACTTTTATTATTTCTGCCTGGTACAGTGTGTTAAGAAGAGAAAAGCGACTGAGAAAAACCAGAGCTTTTCTAATCTCCCGTCCAGCTCAGACACATGAAATCTTTGATGCTGCTGCTGCTGCTGCTAAGTCGCTTCAGTCATGTCTGACTCTGTGCAACCACATAGACGGCAGCCCACCAGGCTTCCCCATCCCTGGGATTCTCCAGGCAAGAACACTGGAGTGGGCTTCCATTTCCTCCTCCAATGCATGAAAGTGAAAAGTGAAAGTGAAGTCGCTCAGTCGTGTCCGACTCTTCATTACCCCATGGACTGCAGCCCACCAGGCTCCTCCACCCATGGGATTCTCCAGGCAAGAGTACTGGAGTGGGTTGCCATTGCCTTCTCCAAAATCTTTGATATTCAGACACTATTCTACTCTATCCGTTAGTTTCTGCTGTGTAAGAAACCACTCCCAAAACTAATTGATTTAAAACAGTATCACTTCTCTGTGAATCAGTGATTTAAGTTAGCATTTGCTGGTCATTCTGCTAGGCTTGGCTAGGCTCACTCTGGTGCTAACGTCAGTGGGTAGATTGGCTAAGGGCTGATTCAATGTCTCACTCAGTGTCTGGTGGCTGGTGCCAGCTGTCAGTTGATGTTGGCTCCCAGTTGGGTGATGAAGATGACAGGCCACAGGTCTCCAGCGAATCACTCCAGGTTTATATTTACCTGGTTGCAGCCACAGGGTTCTTAAGAGCAGCAAGAGAGGCAAGCCCCAGTGTTTAAGGACTTTTTGAGCTTCTGTTTGCATCATGTTTGCTAGTCATAGCAAGTCACATAACTAAGCCCAGATGAAGGGGTGAAAAAACAGACTCCACCTCCTGATGGGAGTAACGATAAAGAAATACTGCAAAGGGACATGCATTCAGGTAGGGGATGTTTCTGCAGTCTAGCACATCCACCTCTTTTCTTCCTTCATTACCTCCACTTCCTCACTACCCATTCATGCCTCAAGCCATACCTCAAGTTCAGTTTCCTTCCCCATCACTCAGCAGAATCTATTCTCTCCTAAATTACTAATGAACTTGTTTGTTATTAAATGTGGGAAACCCGTTTCACTCATCATTTCATTTGACATCTTGGCATCATTTGATACAATCTTCTCTGTTGGCTTTGATAACACTACTGTTTTCCTTACAGTCCTCTTTTTAGCTATTTCTTCACAGTCTCCTTTGTGGAAAAAGTGTATAGCATGGTGTCTTGTGTAAAATGAGCATTTAAATGGTTTTTTGAATGAATTCTTGAATCCATGAATGAATGAACAAATAGAACAGGATTTTGTTCCCCTACCCACCAATTACATGTTGGATTTTTGCCAAGATTTGGTTACTACCTGTGCACAGATGACTTCCGGTTTTATGTCTCCAGCCCAAATCTCTCTCCTCTACTTCAGGCATATATATATGGAATCTCTGGCTGGACTTTCTCCCCACTGACACTCAAACTCAACCTGTTCAAATCTGATCCCATTAACCTCACTGCCAGACTTACTTTTCTTCCACAATCTGCCCAGTCACCCAAGCTAGAAATCTGAGTGTCATCCTTGGCTCCATCCTGTCAGTCACTAAGTCCTATTACATCTTCCTTTTGAAATCAGCCCACTGGTTTCCAATGATGTTGTTTCTACTACTTTTGTTTAGATCCTCCCTAGTCCTCATCTATAAGTCTCCAACTACTACCCAACTCAGTGTCTGCAGAATCTCTGTGAAGACAAAACTCATCTGAAGATAGGAAGCATATGCTTTTATGCTTGTTAAAAATATAGATTACCAGACCTGCCCCAGATCTTCTGCGTTGTAATATCCCAGAAAGCAGCCTGGAAATATGCATGTTTTAAAAGCACCCCAGGAAATATGGGAAAACATTTTTCTGCCTCTCAAGCACCAGAGTTGCCACCTACCTTACCATCCACTCTCCACAGCATTGCCAGAGTGACCTGTTTAAAACAGAAATCTCATCTTATCAGTACATCCCATGATTCTGCATGGAGTCTAGGATAAATATACACATTCTTTAATAAGAGACTCTTCGTATCTCTCTGGCCTTATCTTTCAACTCTTTTCGGTATGGACCCTACACTCTATTCTTAACTCTTTCCTAAAAGCAGCATGCATGCCCTTTCAGGCCACTGCACCAGCTCTCCTACTACCTAGGACACTTAACACCTTTATTCATCACACACTTAGGTAACACTTCGGTGAGACACAGGCTCTGTTCTGAGTGCTTTGGAATGTTAAGTCATATAGTCATCCTTACAACTCTGGGATGGATAAGTAGATGGTGGATACAGTTGTTATCCCCACTCATGGAGAAAAGTGAGGGACATTTGCCTGAAGTCATGTTAGTTTCTGGCAAAACTAAGACTTGAACTCAGACAGCTTGGCTGTAGAACCTGTGCATTTAGCACCCATGCGTTAGTGCCTTGCCTTCATCTGATTAAAATCATTTTTATTCAAAGCGCAGCTCATGCATTAATACTTCCTGGAAGGCTTCTTCAATCCCCTAGTCTGAATTAACATTCTGGGCTTATTTTTTGTCACTGCGCTCATAGCACTGTACAGCTATACAGTCTATTTTCTTGTTTTACAAATCAGACTGTAAGTTCTTTAACAGAGGGAAACACATTTTTCTGTATCCCCCAAACCTAGCACAATGCTCAGCATGAAGTATGAACTATCTGTTGAGTTTTTTAAAAAAAGAAATAAATGAATGAGTGAAAAAATGCATACATTAACTTATAAAGAAGCAGCAGGGAACAACAGATGATCTGAACATTCTGCCTTGAATCGTCAAGTCATCTGTACACAGTTTTAGAAGGCTTTTCAATTTGAGGCAGACAGGATGGCCTACCTTGTATCAAAAATAAACTTTGGAGTCTTCTGACAAATTCTACAGATTTTCATGGGACCTCAAATTAAATGCATGATTGAACATCTATTTGTTTAATCTACTCAGTAGATTTCTTTTTTTTCTCTGTGTCAGGCAAGAACATTAAAATGATTTCTAGGCCTTTCACCTTACCTCAACTTTCCCCTTAATTTCTTCACTCCAAAATGTTGAACAAAACAGGACCCTTTTTGTGGTTGGAAAGTTTGGCTTTACATAGAACCTTTCAGCACACAACTGTCAGCACCTGATTATGGGTCATTTTTTAGCCTCTGACTTTCACTTCCTTCCTTAAATAGGTCTTTCAGATGAATCATCTTCAGCCACTCTGTGATCATGCAGGGAACACTTATGCAGTATACACACGAGCAGGATGCACTCAGCCCCCTCCTACCTGATATTCTCTGTGCTCTGATTTGGGGGTTTTCATTTTTCATTCAGTAAAAATTTGAGTGACAATGATGTGCTAGATTTTGTGTAAGCCCTCAGTTCATTAACACTTCCTGCAAGAAAAAGAGGAACAAAGAGCTAGGGAAAGCTCATATCTCTGTTTCTGGTTTGGAGACGAGTTTAATGGAAAAGGACTTGGATAAAATACTTTATAATACATGTGCAATTATTTTTCTATTCAGCTTCATGTCATTATTAAAACAATTGGGCGCGTATATAGTATGTTACATATATATAACATACATATATATATATATATATAAGTAATCTGTCAATCAGCACAGTAGTAGAGCCTTCTAACTATTCAAAAATTTATTCCTCAGTCCATAACCCATGAATGCTTTATCAGGTTCATTCCTATAATACATATGCTGAAATCATAACTATTCAGTACTTATTGGATCAATTTTGGAAAATAATACATTTTGGTAAATAATCTCTTTAATTCAGTTAAGTTCAGTCGCTCAGTCATGTCCGACTCCTTGCCACCCCATGGACTGCAGCACACCAGGCTTCCCTGTCCATCACAAAATCCTGGAGCTTGCTCAAACTCATGTCCACAACAACATAGAGTTGGTGATGCCATCCAACCATCTCATCCTCTGTCATCCCCTTCTCCTGCCTTCAATCTTCCCCAGTATCAGGGTCTTTTCCAATGAGTCATTTCGTCACAAATAATCTTTTTAATGATGGTTTATTGATTGTTTCATAACATGTACTTAGTTAAATATGAAAGAATCCACTCTTTTTCCATTTTAAAAAATGGGAAAAGTTCAATGAAAGTACCAAGGCATCCAGTATTGGAAAATACCAGAATGAATTAAGGAAAGAGGAAGTTTACAATAGGCATTTTTGTCTTTTATCTTCCATATGAATGACATCCTACATATGTATGATCCTGACCTACATTTCTACAGTTGAAGGCTGTTTCCTGAGTGAATCACAGCTGCAATGAAATGCGCAGCTTCAGAGGTATGAAAGGATATCGACAACAGCCCTCTGACAAACCCACTCTATAGACAAGGGATTAAGGACTCGGGTAGGACCTCGGATGGGGTAGGTTTAGAGAAGATTTTGACCCTCCATAAGAATGCAAAAACTACTTGTTTAACAGTCTTTTCAGGCTACTAAAGAAGATTCTGACTTTGTGCTGCTTCTTCCCCTCCTTCATCTTCTGAGAAGAGATGTGAAAAGAAAGTAATGCTTTGGGCATTGGTAATGGAGAATCATCAGAGAACGAACAGAGAGCAGTGTCTGTGAGGTGGTAAGAAGAGAGGAAGACATAACTGAGTCAATGATGATAAAGAGCCAGAGAGGGTGCGGAGAGAAAAATAAAAACAGCCCAAACTGGGGGCAGAGGAAATGGCTCAGAAAAGAAGGAGTGAAAATAGCTGTGGGGTGTGACAGCAGCTTGTGGGAAAGAGAAAAGGGGAAATTTGAGGAAATTTTTCTGAGAGATATTTGTACCCTTCGTAGGACTTGAGAAACACAAGTGCAGTCTTTGAGACACTCTGAGATTACTTTTGGTGACTGAGTTTGTCAGCGTACAGTCCTGCCCCAGGACAGAACTGCATGGTTCATGGCTTTATAAACATTACACACCTTAAGGTGAAATATTATGAAAACCACCTTCACCATCATCTGGCCAGCATGATTTGCGGCCCCTAGATGAACTGATAAAACCCATTTAGACTGACACATTCTATACTCAGAGCACATCGCCTCTTCTCCTTTCCCCATCTTCACTTACTGTTATTTGTGTCCTCATTGATATACAAATAATGTGCTCGACTATAACATCCTTGATGCCAGGAACTCTGTCTTTTTTATCTTGGTATTTTGAGTTATATCTGGCAGAACACCCGGGACATGATCATACATTCAGTTAGTTAACTAATCAATCAATTCATTCTAGGATACACATAAAGGGTTGAAAAATAAAAGGAGTAAAAATTCAGGAAGAGAAAGCCAAGTAGCTTTGGTTTTGTTGGTGGTACTTTAAATATTATCATGTTTATTGATCTTTGACATATTCTGATTCAGCAATATATTGGAATCTAAGAACTATCGTGTACATTAGTCAGTGGTGATTTAATTACTACAACTTTGCTTACTGAGCTTACCAAAACCTTTTCATTTCAGCAATACATCTGAAACTCAATGGTTATTGCTACGTTTTAACACTTCAAAAAATATCACTAATTTAAGAAACCATTTTGCTAGGAAGTAGTTATATAAGTAGTATTAATAACACATGTCTTTTCCACCATTCTTATCTAAAAATGAGCTACAAAATTGGCCAGTTTTAATTCTCTCAATTTTGTGAAGGTACACGTGAGATCGTAGCTATTGCTCCCACACTAATTGTTTTGATTGTCTGCAAGTCTTTGCTGTCTCATTAGCTATTATCCACCTGCATAAAGTCCAAACATAATGAAATTCATCAAACCATCTCTGGATCCACAATAGCAATGTGCCATGAGTATGAGTATTTAATAGCTAGGTGGGAGCACCCATTGAGAATCTAGATTGAAGGCATTATATACTGTTAACTGTAGGGAGTTAAAAAGGAACAAAAATATTTGTCCTCTGACAACAAGGAACTTATATACAACATACACAAAATAAATTTCTGTGATGTGAAATGACAAGCTTTAAAAAATATATGTACACATACTTTCCTGTCATGCATTCACAAACTTACATTTTCAGTTATGTGGTTGCTCTCTCAGTATCCACACATTGCTAGACAGATGTGTTTATGACCAGGTAAAGCACAAGAGTCCAACTGAGAAAACAAGCCTGGAAGAGGAAGCCCTTGCTAGCTGTGTGCCCTGTGTAAGTCTTAGAGCTTCATATGTGATTGGGATCGAACATCTACCTCTTGAGTGGGGTCTAAAGAGAAAATGAGGTCACTCATGGAAGGGCCTAGTGTAGAGCATCCCACAACCACCCATTCTCTCTCCACATGGCATTTTATTTTGATTTCTGACTACTAACTCGGGGTAAAACCTGCACCTCCTTAGCAGTTCTGCTTCGTAGACACCAAGATTAAACAAACAAAAAACCAGAAGTGCCCTTCTGATGACTGTATACCAAGCAAATGTTTACTACGAAAGAAGCATGAGACTATTTACACAAAGAAATAGCATTAAATATATTACTGTGAAAGTTGTTTAGATATATATAAATGCTTGGCTATTTAAAATATATAAAGGGCAATTAATATAAAGGAGAGGAGATTTCCAGCAAAATTGTAGAACAAGAAACTGTCACTTGAAAGGGTATTATAAGTAAGACCTGATCAAGGAAAGTTTTATTGTGCTTGCTTTTTTATGATACAATGCACATTTTAAAATTTGAAAAATTTTTTAAAAAACATAAACAGCCACAAAGTCAGTCAGTTCATGTTTTATCAGATATAAACATTGTTAACTTTTGGTGTTTCCTCCCAATGTTTTTCTTCATATGTAATCTATGTTTTTGCCTATTTTAAATTATACAATTTGTGTGGTTTTGCACCTTGGGTTTTCTTCCTCTTAGATTATGTAGTAAGTATTTTCCATGCTACTAAACATTTTCTGAAATCGTGATTTTTAATGGTTGTCTGTTATCCATAAGATAAATGCATAATAACTGAATTTCACCCCTTACCTATTCTTACTCCTTTATATTTATACTCATAGTTTTTCACTTTTAGAAGAACTTTAGCCAATGAGAATGACATATTTTAGTGAAAAGTAACGTTTTGACCAACATGACATATACTTACAGACTGGATAATGAGGAGAAAGAGACGAAGGGAAACAGCTCAGAATACAGGGCCAGCATGGAATCATGTTATCTCTATATGCTGTCAGACAATATAACAATGCAGTTGTACTTCTAAGTAAGTTAAAAACATCTTAAGGAAGTCAGAGAGTGTTTACTCATTTGAAGGAATGGACAGGAATTAAACAGTGAAAAAGGTTATATTCTTTCCAAAATAGTGATGAATGTGAGACCTGAACCAACTTTTGCTGTCACACTTGGTCTCTGGAAAGTGTCCTCTATAATAACAAGATGCCATACTTAATAAATATCAAATGGCAGGATGACATCTGAGTAATAAAGCAGATAAGGAGTCCGTCTCATTCCCAGGTTGAGCTCAAGTGAGCTCCGGCATAACCATCAAAGAGTGCAAGGAAGGTGGGCAGAAAGGGTGAGGACAGTAGGGAAGATTTCTTCCCTTCAGAACCACACAGTTCTGTCTCATCAGGTCTTTCCTGAATGATCCCCTTTTCCACTGCCTCCCCCCATCACAAGTTCTACACACTGTAGGCTAGCACACACTGTCAGTTCATGGACTCAACTAAGTCATAGCAGTGTTAAGGACACACAGAAGAAATTCAGTATTCAGGATGATCAGCCTGTGTTCCTCTTTTGTGCAACACTGAAGAGTCTCTTCCGAGGTTCCATAGACCCCCCTCCTTCATTACACTGACACTTGAGCAACAGCGGATTGTGAAATGAAGGATTATAAACCAGGGCCAGGAGAACTATAGCAGAAAATGAACTAAGGAAGAAGCTGGAACCAGATTATACGAACACACTGAACAGACATCCTGGAGACAGAGATATATAAAAGCCAAAAGATAGAAGTAACTGTGGAGTCAAAGTCAGACAAAGAACCTGAAACCCGAGAGATCAGGTCAGGATAAGGCACTACTGAAGAAATGAGACCTGCCACAAATGGAAGGATACTGCTTATTCCTCCTGATGACTCAAGATCCACAGATTGGCATCTTGGACATAGATCCAAGAAATTAAGGTGATTGCATTAGGTGCGAGGGGAGTTTGGGTGGGGGTGGGGGGGTGGGCGTGGGGAATGGATGCATGTATATGTATGGCTGAGTCTGAAACTCACACCTGAAACTACCACAACATTATTAATTGGCTATACCCCAATACAAAATAAAAAGTTTTTTAAAAAGATCAAGACACTGGATTTGGTAAACCAGCACCTCTCATTCAACTCCCTGAGAACCAGCAACTTTTCTGATCTTGGAGTTGGGTCTTTCTCTCCTATCTAGGAGAAGGCAATGGCACCCCACTCCAGTACTCTTGCCTGGAAAATCTCATGGATGGAGGAGCCTGGAAGGCTGCAGTCCATGGGGTCGCTGAGGGTCGGACACGACTGAGCGACTTCACTTTCACTTTTCACTTTCATGCATTGGAGAAGGAAATGGCAACCCACTCCAGCGTTCTTGCCTGGAGAATCCCAGGGATGGGCCTGGTGACCTGCCATATATGGGGTCGCACAGAGTCAGACACGACTGAAGTGACTTAGCACTTAGCACTCCTATCTACCCTACCTCCCATTCTCTAGTTTCACAGCAAGTCAGATGCCCTTTTGGTTGATAAGTTTGACTTACATTATATTCTTCATAGAATCCTTGGATTTCTGGTTGAAACTACCATATCCAAGGCCACCTCCTCACTTATGCAAGAGATATCTCACTCCTTTCCATCTTATATGTCCTCAGCTCATTTTAAACAAGAACATTCTTTCCCAGGTTTGAAAGTGGCAAGGTATGTTTGAGTAGCTCAAAATCCTTCCTATTTTCTTTGGAGTTGAGGAAGAAGGGGGTTCAGAAAACAATATGGAGAAAACAGTACCCTCAGGGATGCCCAAAAGTACTGAAAGCTCCTGTAACAGAGTAGAACCCTAAGGGGTTCCTTCCCAGGACAGGGCACACTCCCCACTCCCCGTTTGCGCTACCTGCCTCTTGTCTGTAGAAAAACCTTAAAGAGTAAATTTAATCAAAGAAGTGAAAAAATGCAGAAACAAAGGAAAATAGTCAAGCAATGAAAATCATAATCATTTAGCATTAAACAAAGTCAGGGACCTTTTGGTTCCTCGTCAAGGACTATAGATAATATTCTAAGCCATATCCTTTGAGCCATTTTACAAATACTGAAATTCCCACTAGGTAGAGGGGACTTCCCAGGTGGTGCTAGTGGTAAAGAACCTGCCTGTGAATACAGGAGACGTAAGAGACGTGGGTTCCATCCCTGGGTCAGGAAGATCCCCTGGAGGAGGGCATGGCAACCCACCGCAGTATTCTTGCCTGGGAAATCCCATGAATAGAGGAGTCTGGCAGGCTACAATCTATAGTGTTACAAAGAGTTGGGCAGAACTGAAGCAGCTTAGCACGCATGCACCACCAGTTGGAAGTTAACCACGTGATGACCAGATTATAGCCATGGCATGTGCTCCATCTTACACAATGTCACGAACTGTCCTCAAAGAAATGCAAACAAACCAGCCCCAGCACTAAAGATGAACTGAACTTAAAACAGTCAAGATAATGCTGATTAGACCACCACATAACCAAGACGATTGTTGGAGCTGACTGTGCTATTCTGCACGTTGCACCCTCCCTCCACTTATACACCCCTGACCCTGAAATTCCTCTTTACTAATTTTTTTCTTTTTTTGGTCACGCCAGGCAGCATGTGGAATGTTAGTTTCCCAACCAGGGATCAAACCCCCACCGTCTTGCTTTGAAAGCACAAAGTCTTAACCACTTGACTACCATGGAAATCCTTGAAATTCCCCTTAAAAAGCAGTTGGGAGTTGACCTTGTACAGGAGTCCATCTTTCCCCAGGTTGCTGGCCCCCAGAATAAAGCAGACTTTCCTTTCCTACTCACACTTGTCTCTAGAGGATGGGCTTACAAGCAGCAAAAAGTTGAACCTGAATTCAGTTAACACTCCTTCCAAAAGATGGCCCCCACAGCAGGACTGCACCATCCCACATGCGCCCTGGGCTCACATGCGATGCATCAGCTTAGCCTCAGCCTATCCTCTCTAGGTAACCCTTTCTCAGGAACTCAGAACCTGATCTGCTCATTCTTTCTCTAACCTTTTCATTATGCTGAAAGCCCTTTTGATCACTTTCTATTCTCCAGGCATAATTGAAACCTTCCTTCTCATACAATTTCTTTTTATTTAAAAATTTCTCGTGCTCTCTTCAGCAGAACATATACTAAAAATTTCTCATTTTGTGGATTCACATATTCACATGTGAAAAGCAGCCTCAAGGGGATTCTGGCACATATGTAGAACCCTGAAAGAGAAGTATTTACATTTTAAAATGAATAATAATATAGCTTATATTATTGTTTCCTTAGTAGGCCCCAGAGATTCTGCTAAGTGCTTTATATTATAAATTATATATAATTGATATATCTAATATTTTCAACATACTATGAGTCCTTTCAGTGTACCTCTTATTTCCATTTTACAGAAGAAAAAATAGAGGATCACAAACAGCACGTGATGGGAGTCAGGACTCAAGACCAAATCCATATGACCACACCATTCGTTCTCTGGTCAGTATTCTGCATGGTTTCTTGTTGTGAATAACTCTGGCCTTGCTGTCTTTGGCATTTACTTGGCAAGAAGTGTGGCACTTTCCACCATCCTGCAACAAAGACATAGTTACTGCACAGTCTTGGTCACAGAATCATTTAGCTGCTCTGGAACGGTTGTGTATAAGGCTTGTTAGACTCATAAATTTCCATACTGATCACCTTTTGAGGTGGGAGTGGAAAGGAAAAACTACACAATCACGCTGGGACTGCCATCGTGGAAAATAAAATGCAAGGCTCGCCTCCAGCGGAACCTCCCTGTGAAGGGTTACTCTACTGCTCTCGGCCGCCTCCCTTCCCATCCACTCTTATCAGCCCTTCACTCAGCACCCTCTGTAGTCACACTTACTTCATCAGTGTCCTACTTTGTAAATGGTCTGAGGCCCATTTTATATTCATGGGTTGTGTGTCTCCCGTGCCATAAAATAAGGTCTCTGGGGATAAAGCTTCTATTTTTCATCTAGTAGAGGAGTTAACTGAATGGATACTGGCTTGAAGAAGTAAAGATTGGTGCCTGGCACAAGTAAGCATGCATGTATTATAACTCCCATACTAATAGTAATAATTCTTGTGTTTGGTGCTCTGGTTCATAGAAATATGTATACCTATTTAAGAGGTCTTGAAATATCCTGACAACTCTCGTACCTTGAGCACATGACGAGACAGGAAGCCAGAGAAGGTTAGTTCACTTTATAGCGGTGATTATCGAGTAGAGACACATATCTGGAGACAGATTTGGTTATCACAATTTGAGGGGTCAGGAATGTTACTGGTATGTAGTGGACAGATGCCAGGAAGGCTACCTAAACACCTTACACACCCAAACACAGGAGAGTTCCCCCGACAACCACAGCAAAGAAGTACCCATTTCAAAATGTTAGTCGCACTAAAGTTGAGAAATCCTGGTTCAGGAAAAAAGTTATTCTGAGGTCAGATTATCAGCATTGCTTGTGTTATTTGTGGTTGGGTTTTTTTGCCAATTTATTATCTGAGGCAAAGTATAGATTTTATTTTTAAGATTGAGAATACCATCATTTACATACCGGTCATATTAGCTAAATACACTGTAACACAGTTTGCTTCACCTTACATTCAAAATTACCATCTCAACTTTTAAAATTATTATTTAAATAATTTTAACTATTAAAATTACTATTTTAAATATTTTACAGTATTATTAATTATTACTATAATTTTCCATTTTTGTATGCAATATAAATCCATTTCCATAAAATCTCTAGATTGGAAGGGAGAAGGCAATGGCACCCCACTCCAGTACTCTTGCCTGGAAAATCCCATGGATGGAGGAGCCTGGTGGGCTGCAGTCCATGGGGTCGCTAAGAGTCAGACACGACTGAGCGACTTCACTTTCACTTTTCACTTTCATGCATTGGAGAAGGAAATGGCAACCCACTCCAGTGTTCTTGCCTGGAGAATCCCAGGGACAGTGGAGCCCGGTGGGCTGCCGTCTATGGGGTCACACAGAGTCGGACACGACTGAAGCGACTTAGCAGCAGCAGCAGCTAGATTAGAAGAGATGTTAAGGATTACCTGGCCCAACCTTTTCATTTTACACATGAAGAAAGTGAGACCCAAAGTGGTCCAGGGACTTTGTAATGACAGGAATAGATTGAATCCTACATCTCCTGACTGGTATTCCCGTGCTTCTTTACAGCATCACACAATGCAACCATTATGTAAATGAGAAGGACTCAATTCTTCTTTGGCAGAGTATTTCCTTCTAAGGACAAACTTCAGCCTTTCTGTATCTAGCGACTGTGCTAACCAGTTTCACTAAATCATAAGGTAGAAAATAATTGCTACAGTAATATATGATGAAACACTTGTCCTCTGAGGCAGACAAGATCAAACACTAAAATTCCATTTTGGAAACGGGAATTCTAAAGCCACCTGGCATTTTTTACTTTTAAGTTCTCTTAGATAATACATTTCAGAATATTATCATCGTTGCTTCAAATAATTATGTTAAGACTTTGTCTTGGTAAACAGATTATTATAATAGACATTTAGATGAGGAAATCTTAAACTCTCTCAAGAATAATCTTAATAAGTATTTTTGTTCTATGCAGTGACTTTGGTGTTCCCTTCATTGACAAAAGAATTACTGGAATGGAGAGTTTAATTAACTTATTTGTAATCATGCAGTACACTAGTGGTAAAGAAAGGATTCCAGTACTCAGTTGTTTTGTTTTGTTTGAATTTGGTTTTTTGGTTTTGTTTGCTTTTATTTTGCAAAGCAAATACTTTTAAACTATGCATTAGTTTTAATGCCCAGTTTGTTGTTCAGCCTACATCCACCCTAGGAGGGCATGCTTCTGAGCTCTCAGATGATGTGAAAGAAATGAGTAACAAAAGCTGATATTACCATTTCTTAATATTTTCTATTGAGCTAAGTTGATTTAAACATTTATGATATGAAGATTACAGATCAGTTTGCACCTTTAGCCTCCACTACTCAAATCTGAGTTTGTGTCATTTGTCCCAAAGAAGACTCAGTGGAAATGCAGGGAAAGATTAGTTTGAATCAAGCACTTCAACTCAAAGAACAATTTAAAACAAAGCCCCACTAATCATGGAAAATGTCACTAGTTCCTATTTTGATTAAAAATGAGGAACAGAAAGGAGGTGAACAGACTGGAACTTCTTGCAATGACTCGTTTAGGATTTATAACAGAAGGAGGAAGTTACTCTCCAGAAGTTGTGTTTGAAGTAGAAAGAAATGTGTTACTGGCATATGAATACCAGTCAGGCTGACAGCACTATTAGAGGTAGGCATGATGTGCAGAATAAATAGCCACTCAATGTAGTGACAACTTTGAATGACAGATAAAGAATAAAAATGAACAATTTTTCTGATAATGTGTCAGGAAACAAATGCCTCTTTCTTTCAGAAGAAAAAGATATATATGGTTGTAAATTCCAGCAGCCTCCCATCTGGTGAACTCTTTCTTCCTTAACAAAACTATCATTTTGGCCCCAGACAGAGCAATTTCTTGGTGGAAATTGTTACTTCGTTCATTGAAGGTTTACACCAGTTTATTCTGACTGTTTCTGTTCAGCTTTAACCCTGTGTTTTATACTAACATTGTCTGTCTGCTGCATAATAAAAGATCTAAGAATAGTTTAGGCATTTTGTGCTCTGTAGGGCAAATGCCATCGTAAGTTCAGATGTACTCAGTTCAGTTCAGTTTAGTTCAGTCACTCAGTCGTGTCCGACTCTTTGTGACCCCATGAATCACAGCACACCAGGCCTCCCTGTCCATCACCAACTCCCGAAGTTTACCCAAACTCATGTCCATCGAGTCGGTGATACCATCCAGCCATCTCATCCTCTGTCGTCCCCTTCTCCTCCTGCCCCCAATCCCTCCCAGCATCAGAGTCTTTTCCAATGAGTCAACTCTTCACATGAGGTGGCCAAAGTACTGGAGTTTCAGCTTTAGCATCATTCCTTCCAAAGAAATCCCAGGGCTGATCTCCTTCAGAATGGACTGGTTGGATCTCCTTGCAGTCCAAGGGACTCTCAAGAGTCTTCTCCAACACCTACTCAGAGCAAATTCACATGTGCTTTTTTGCACCAAAAATATGTAATGTTTTAGGAGTCACCTCTTTATAAAATAATAAGAAAATAAAATTTTGTATTAATTTTCCTTTGTCAAAAACAACTCAAGGAGATGATATGGAAAAAAATTTTAGAAATTATACACTACGTTTCTGTATCAATCATTACATCTTGTCTTTGCCAACAAAATGAATTTGAATATTATTTCAACCTCCCTCAAGAAATTTCTGGCATGGATCAAAAAGCAGAAAAGAAAATAATGGGCCTCTACCTCAGGCTACTGTGTGCACAGTTTCCCTGAATGATGGAAATCCCATGGTGACAGCCTTTCATCACAGCAATAGATGTTTCCAAAGATACGGTTCTATAAAAGTCCCTCTGAACTTAAGAAAGAAAATATTAATTAGATAGTATGGTGTACCATGTCACTTTTAATTCTTCTATGCCATCTGAGAAAGCTTGAATCTAATAGCAGACCAATATTTGGTTTCAACTAAAGAGAATGGTATCTGTGTATCACAAGGATCTGTGAATCCAAAATAATGAAAGAAAGCTAAAGCACATTACGGAGTTATCTGTTTATTATAGGAATTCGTTAGCTATGCAGAAAACAGTTTTGCCCTTTTTAATTTCCTTACATAATTTATTATGTTGAGGGTATTCTCACTTCTGCCCAGAAATTTCAAGATAGAAGTTGAAACGTTACTTTCATATGTTGTTAAAGTCCGTTATTTCTGCATGGAGGTCTCATATTATGCATCATGGCAATTGTTTCCACTTTGTGAAATGATCAGAAATTCACTTTTCCCAAATTTCAGTTTTGATCTTTGCATAATTTCAAAACTTCTCTTTGGAAAAAAATATAGCAGTTGGTTTTCCTTTTATGTTTAGTATTCAAGTTAAGAGTGTACAATTTGTAAGGCAGATTTGTAAGGCCCTGACCAAGAACTCACCTCCCTGTCATCAGGATTTCCCTCAATGTCTCATCTTCTCAGCTACTGTGATTTCTCTTTGGTGTCTCAGTGATTTCCCAGCTCCCACTCATTACTGTATGCTTAGCATTTGGAAGGACAAATTAGTTGACATCACTCCATAGTTTTTTTTTTTAAATAGACTGATGATTGTTTTGCAATATTTGTTTGATTTCTGTCATACATCAACATGAATTAACCGTAGCAATATGCTTTTAAGGTTCTTCCACATTTTTGTGTCTTGATAGCTTGTTTGTTTTTCAGTTCAGTTCAGTTCAGTTCAGTCACTCAGTCGTGTCCGACTCTTTGCTACCCCACGAATCGCAGCACGCCAGGCCTCCCTGTCCATCACCAACTCCCGGAGTTCACACGGACTCACGTCCATCGAGTAAGTGATGCCATCCAGCCATCTCATCCTCTGTCGTCCCCTTCTCCTCCTGCCCCCAATCCCTCCCAGCATCAGAGTCTTTTCCAATGAGTCAACTCTTCGCATGAGGTGGCCAAAGTACTGGAGTTTCAGCTTTAGCATCATTCCTTCCAAAGAAATCCCAGGGCTGATCTCCTTCAGAATGGACTAGTTGGATCTCCTTTCAGTCCAAGGGACTCTCAAGAGTCTTCTCCAACACCACAGTTCAAAAGCATCAATTCTTCAGTGCTCAGCTTTCTTCACAGTCCAACTCTCGCATCCATACATGACCACTGGAAAAACCATAGCCTTGACTGGACGGACCTTTGTTGGCAAAGTAATGTCTCTGCTTTTCAATATGCTATCTAGGTTTAGTACCTACTAATATTCCATGCTGTGGATGGTGCCACACTTTATTTATCTATTCACCCTTTGAATCGTTTTTAATTTAACTCTCAGCACAAATCCTATGAGTTCTGGCTATTCCCTTTGACATACGAAGAAACTAAAATATAGAAGGTTCAGGGAACCTGCAGATAGAAGTTGCAGAGCCTGGATTCAAACCCAGGTCTGCTCATTTTTCAAAGAAAAGGAATGAACCACTCCCTCTCTTCCCCAATGCAGAATCTGAGAAGAACAAGAGGCAGTGGTTCAGCATTGAGTCGAATCTTCGCTAAACTCAGAGTCTCTAAGTTTCTCTTCGTATGACTGAGGAAGTGAGGCCTTAAGGGAAATGAAGCAGCAAAAGGTCCCTTCTTCTATTCTCAGAAAACACAAAGGGAGAAGAGGATAAGAAATGAATTAAAGAAACCAGACTTTACAAAATGTTGAGGATTACTGATTTTGTGGACGGAGAAACAATCTGAAGTTTTTTTAATATTTTTAATTAACACTTATTCCCCAATAGCTCAGCAGGTAAAGTATCTCCTTGCAATGCAAGAGATGTGGGTTCAATTCCTGATCCTGAAGATCCCCTGGAGAAGGGAATGGCTACCTTCTCCAGTATTCTTGCCTGGGAAACCCCATGGACAGAGGAGCCTCCATAGTCTTATGGAGTCGCAAAGAGTCAGACACAGCTTAGCGACTAAGCACATATAATGTAGCACAAAATGTATGTCAGACACTGTTCTAGGTAGTTCATAAATATCAGCTCATTCAGTCCTTATACTAACCTATGAAATGGGTACTATTACTATCCTCATTTCAAAGATGAGGAAAACGAAATATAAAAACACTAACCTCTGTGCCCAGAAACCTGCTGTTAGTCAAGACAAGATTAAGATTTAAATGTAGGCAGTTTGGCCTTAGACTGAGCTCTTCAGCACCATGACATACTGCCCCTGATAGTTAGGAAAATATTTTGTTCCTTCTTATGGGCTTAGACCACTGTTTCTCAACCTGGAGTTCAAGATCCCCTGGATCCTTCAGATGTTTTTTAAAAGGCTCTGGGGTTCTCTTCAAGATTTTCATTTTATGTTTAGTTCTCAGCTTGCTCTGCAGCATGTGTTACCAAGTCACGTCAGTCGTGTCCATCTCTTTGTGACCCCATGGACTATAGCCCACCAGGCTCCTCTGTCCATGGGATTCTCCAGGCAAGAATACTGGAGCAGGATGCCATGCCCTCTTCCAGGGATCAAACCCACGACTCTTACTTCCCCTGCATTAGCATGTGGGCTCTTTACCTCTAGCACCGCCTGGGAAGCCCCATGCGTGCTTAGTCACTCGGTTGTGTCTGACTCTTTGCAACCCCATAGACTGCCCTGCCAGGCTCCTCTGTGGATGGGGATTCTCCAGGCAGGAATACTGGAGTGGGTTGCCATGCCCTCCTCCAGGAGATCTTCCTAACCCAGGGATGGAACCCAGGTCTCCCACATTGTAGGCTGATTCTTTACCATCTGAGCCACCAGGGAAACACTGGGAAGCCCCAGTTCTCAACTTAAGTGAAGCTTAGGTTACAACTGACATAGTTTTCCCATTCTTTCGAAAAGCTGCTTGTTAAGAGGGGCTTCATGTTAGCAGGGGCCTCAAATTCAGGGCCTACCAACCAGAAATGAGACAGCACAAGGAACTGAGGTGGGCAATAAGGTCTGACCCACTGCCCACCCACCAGGTTGTCTTCAGATATGGCTCCCATCGCGGAAATATCTCAGGACTCCCAACTGCATTTGCTCTCTGAAGCCCATGGTCTTTTGTATGTACCTCTCTTATCATCCTTCACTCATGATGACTACTATTATCATTCTCTTTATACTGGCCAACCAACTTCTATGTTGAAACTGCCTTGAGAGTTCTGTACAGACTGCCTGTTGCCCTCAATAGCCACTCTCCCCTTCTTTTATGATAGAATCTTCCACTTTAGCTCGGTGCATTACCCAGCAGCTAAAAGACGCCACCTCTCAATCTACCATAGATATATGAGTGTCCCATACAACTAAGCTCTCACCAAATGAGAGGTAAGCAGAAATGCTGACTGAGACTTCCAGAAAATGTCCTTAAAAATGAGGAGACAATGGAGCATGTTGATAACGCTTGTGTGAGGACAGGAGATATACGCTAAATCTCTGTACCTTCTACTCAATTGTGCTGTGGACCTAAACGTGCTCTTACAAAAAAAATAAAAAAGTCTAATTTTTTTTTTTCTAATGAGGGCTGTGCCTGTCTCTGCCTCCTTTCTCTTTCCTGCTGCTGTAGTCAGAGATAAGAAGGCTAAATTCCTAAGCCCGTCATGGACCATGGGATGGCCTTGGTAATATAAGCCACCTGTACTAGAAAAGGAAGGGGAAAGAAACAAAGTCCTTCACCAGCTCCAACTGTGTCACTCCAGACTGCTTTATTAGTGGGAGGGAAATATGCTTCTCTTTCATTTAATCTGAGGTCATTTTGATTTTCCTGTAATATGCAGCTGAACTTGATCTTCAGTGGTATAGAAGTACAGAGATGATGTTTTAGTCACCCTTCATTGAAAATATGTTTCACAGTCTCAATACAGCAGGTTCAATTGAAAAATATATTTATTGAATTGAACTTCAAAAACCACTAGAAGGGCTCAGAATTCTCCACTGAGGTATACACCAAAGTTCCTCCTGGTCTTATTGTCTACATCTAATTAAATTCATTCCAAATAAAATTTATAATTGTTTCTTTTCAGTCTTTCTTGAACAGAGGTTTCATAATAGGAAAATATTTAAATAAAATGCTTTATGAATATTCCATATGCTTAAATATATTTTATTAGCTTTTGAATAAAAGGTGACCAAAGTATTGTTTTCTGCCTTTTATTGAAAACATAAAGCTTTAGCTTTATTATTAGGGATTAAAACAGCTTTAAAAAGAAGACCTAAACTGAAAACAAGTTAGTATTACAATGTATTTTCTGTTAAGATAATATAATGTATATTGTATATCGTATTAACAATGTTATATAAGGTTCAATAATTATCTTGAGTTTTAAACTAGCAAGTTACAAGGAAGCTTTTAGAAAATAACATATTTGTAAATTGGTGAGTAGGGGCTACATATAGACATGTAAACTCCAAATATCAGTACTATAGTTTCTGGATTTTGGAAACTATAAAACCTTAGGATATTCTTTAATCATAACTTATTAGATTTCATCCTATTAAAATAATGACTATAGTTTTAGCACTCAGTTTTTCTTTTTTTATATTGAGGTACAGTAGATTTACAATAATATATAATTTTCAGGTGTACAACATAGTGATTCACAATTTTTAAAGCTTATGGTCCATTTATCATCATTATAAAATATTGACTATATGTTCTGTGCTGTACAATAACTCCCTGTAACTTATTTATTTTATACACAGTACTAATAGTTTCTACCTCTTAATCCCCTCCTCCTATCTTTCCCCTCCCACTTCCCTCTTCCTACCGGTAACCACTAGTTTGTTCTCTAAATCTGTGAGTCTGTGAACTATATCATACAAGTAAAATAAAGAATATTATCAAGTCATTCCATACAATGTTTAAATATATGTAATGTGATGTAGCTGCCCTGTGAACAGCACGGGAGTTTGGACATCAAGCAAAGCAGTGGAAAATCCACATACTGCCACCTCAGCCTCAAAAACAAAGTAATTGATAAATGACTTACCCAAGGACAAGAAGCTGAAACAGTGTGGATACAGTCAAGACTCAAACCCTAGTTGTTTTGATTCCACATATTATCATCTCTAATCAAACACAAACTTTTCCTCACACTTAGTTAATTTAAAGATCTATAAAATAAAAATGAAATTTCCAACATTCGATTGATCATAGAGAAAGCAAGAGAATTCCAGAAAAACATCTACTTCTGCTTCATTGACTATACTAAAGCCTTTGACTGTGTGGATCACAACAAACTGTGGAGAATTCTTAAAAAGATGGGAGTACCAGACCACCCTACCTGTCTCCTAAGAAACCTGTATGTGGGTCAAGAAGCAACAGTTAGAACTGGCCATGGAAAAACTGAGTGGTTCAAAACTAGGAAAAGAGTACATCAAAGCTGTCTATTGTCACCCTGCTTATTTAATTTATATGCAGAGTACATCATGCAGCTCCCAGGCTAGATGAAGCACAAGCTGGAATCAAAATTTGGGGGAGAAATACCAACAACCTCAAATATGCAGATGATACCAGTCTAATGGCAGAAAGTGAAGAGGAACTAAATAGCCTCTTGAGAGGAGAGTGAAAAGGCTGGCTTAAACTCAACATTCAAAAAGTTAAGATCATGGCATCCAATCCCATCACTTCATGGCAAATAGAAAGGGAAAAAAATGGAAGCAGTGACAGATTGTATTTTCTTGAGCTCCAAAATCGCTGCAAACAGTGACTGCAGCATGGAATTAAAAGACACTTTCTCCTTGGAAGGAAAGCTATGACAAACCTAGACAGTGTATTAAAAACATCACTTTGCCGACAAAGTCCATATCATCAAAGCTATGGTTTTTCCAGTAATCATGTACAGACATGAGAAATGGACCATAAAGGAGGCTGAGAGCCAAAGAACTGATGCTTTCAAATTGTGGTCCTGGAGAAGATTTTTAAGAGTCCTTCAGACTGTAAGGAGATCAAACCAGTCAATCCTAAAGGAAATCAACCCTGAATATTCGTCGGAAGGACTGATGTTGAAGTTGAAGCTCCAGTACTTTGCCCACCTGATGGGAAGAGCCAACTCATTGTAGAGACCCTGATGCTGGGAAGGATTGAAGGCAAAAGGAGAAGGGGTGGCAGAGCATTCGATGGTTGGGTGGCATCACCACCTCAGTGGACATGAATTTGAGCAAACTCTGGGAGATGGTGAAGGACAGGGAAACTTGCCATTCATGGGGTCACAAAGAGTCGGACACGACTTAGCAACTGAACAACAACAACAAAATAAAAATTCAAGTACTGTATTTATTGAAAAAAATCTGTATATAAGTGGAATTGTAGAGCTCAAACTTTTGTTCAAGGGTCTACTCTACTTATGAAACTTCTACATTCAAATAGAAAATGCTCATTAGTTCATCAATATTTCTTTTGCACCTCTTACAAAATCATCTAAAAACATCCTGTTTAAACTTTAATCAGTATTATCTAGTCTACATTTTAATCAATAATTATTATTAAAAAGAACAGTTGTTCTGTCACTAAGTCATTTCTAACTCTTTGTGACCCCATGAAAGATAAGAGTAGTCAATATTTATTGATCATTTATCATGTGCTAGGCATCATTTTGGACAAGGCAATGGCACCCCACTCCAGTACTCTTGCCTGGGGAATCCCATGGATGGAGGAGGCTGGTGGGCTGCAGTCCATGGGGTCGAGAAGAGTCAGACACGACTGACCGACTTCACTTTCACTTTTTACTTTCATGCATTGGAGAAGGAAATGGCAACCCACTCCAGTATTCTTGCCTGGAGAATCCCAGGGACAGGGGAGCCTGGTGGGCTGCCATCTATGGGGTCGCACAGAGTCAGGCACGACTGAATCGACTTAGCAGCAGGCATCATTTTAACAGTTTCACATATTCCACAAATAGAATCCTGAAACTCAGAAATGATAACAATATGCTCCAATCCTACCAATAAAGGTAGAATTGTGATTCAAATCCAAGTCAGTCTGACTCTGAATTCGAATCTCTCTACCAATGAACACACTTTGCTGCCTTCTATTAGTAACAAGGAGACTATAATTTCAATATTTTTGTCATAACATTTTTCTTCAAGTGGAGGTTAGCCAAATTAATGCCAAAAGATTTGCCAACCAATTTGTTAAATTCAAGAAAAACTGTAAGTCTTTCTAGTCTGCCTGAAGTGACTACTTTTTATATAAATGAGAAAATAAATTCTATCATTATGTAAAGACTATATTGTCACAGTTATTATTTATCTTTAAGCTGCATGGGAGCCAAAGCAACAAAGCAAATATGATGAGCTACATAATTCTTATATCAAGACTTTGAGAAAAACATTTTTTCTAGTATCAAATTATAAAACCCATATATTGTAGCAGATTTATGAAGAAACAGAATCAACAATGTTTTAAATATCATTTTCACAACAAAAAAAGAAGTGATATTATGTGCCCAACTTTTGGATTGTGTGTCTATGGAAGTCAATGAGCAATGCTGCTGCTGCTGCTAAGTCGCTTCAGTCGTGTCCGACTCTGTGCGACCCCATAGACGGCATCCCACCAGGCTCTGCTCTCCCTGGGATTCTCCAGGCAAGAACACTGGAGTGGGTTGCCATTTCCTTCTCCATTGCGTGAAAGTGAAAAGTGAAAGTGAAGTCGCTCAGTCACGGCCGACTTGTGGTGACCCCATGGACTGTCGCCTACCAGGCTCCTCCATCCGTGGAATTTTCTAGGCAAGAGTACTGGAGTGGCTTGCCATTGCCTTCTCCACAATAGGGCAATAGTAAAGGATAATTCAAAAATAGTAATTTTTTTTCAGAATTATCACAGTCAATATCTACAAATGTTCTATAGGAATCAAACTTTCATTTAACTAACACTGACACTATGTGTATAAGTTGTAAAAACATCATATCAGTGCCATCAAGACATAAAATAATGTATTCCATGATGCCTACTGTCCACACTGGCTCAGCATTCTCTGACTTGTATGATATTATACAGAATTATACAACATCTGTGCCCTGCATCTTCCCTTTGAGCTCAAAAACATTTTCACCTATTTATGAGAAAAAGTGAACGTGTTAGTTGCTCAGTCACTTCTGACTCTTTGAGATCCCATGGACTGTAGCCCACCAGGCTCTTCTGTCCATGGAATTCTCCAGGTGAGAATACCAGAGTGGGTAGCCATTCCCTTTTCCAGGGGATCTTCCCAACCCAGGGATTGAATCCATGTCTCCTGCATTGCAGGCAGAATCTTTACTACCTGAGCCACACATCTAAGCAAAGCATTCTTTTGCTGCCCTACAACATATTCCCTTCATATAGCTGACACCCCTGAGCATACAGGTACAAAACCATCATGGCCACATGGCCACTGGTTCTTGCCGGCTCCCAGCTCCTCCCTAAACAGTAGACAGGCAGAGACAGGCAGCTAGAAAGAAAGTGCGAGGGCAAAGTCACCTGAGTTGACCTTTTGTGTCAAAAGTGCTTCACCTCCCCCACATTCAGCAGAGAGCTCACAGAAAGCATCCTCACGTATGTCTGTGATAAAAGCTGCCTTTGCCTGAGCACTTGCTTTCTGAATGAGGTCACTTTAACAAGCACAGTAGAAGTGATATAATGAAGAGATGTGGGTCTTTTCCTCATTAAGACATCCCGTAAAACATAGAATGAGCTATGGTCCCTCCAGAGGAAACTTAGACATGTTAAATTCATAGTTATCATTACACATTCAAAGATAATCAGCAGCAGCAGCCTTACCTTGGATATATTGAGGCACAAAGGGAAAATGGAGCATAGGAAATTGCTTACCTAGTTCACAAAGGTACTGAGAAGCTTAATGCTTGAACTCAAAGCACTTGAACTGAAGACACAAGCGTTATCTTCTTAGCATGCCATTCTGACAGACGTCCACATGGTCCCATCTTCCACTAATTGGACTTGGATGTTGCATGCATTTGATGATTGTGATAATGGGTGATCTGATTAACAGCCTCTCCATAGGGCATTTTGTCCACAAATAAAATTGTCTTTATCCTATAGGAGAAAATGTTTCTCAGCTTGAAATAATCTGATTTGTCACCACAGGTTACAAACGATGCCTTGGGCTTGTGGTGTGCAAAAATGTCTTTAAGTCAAGTGCCTGTCTTAAGAGGTTTCTTTAAAAAAGAGAATGGAAGCCTCCATTTGTACCACGTGACACGATCTTATCTGTTGTCTAGACTGTATTACCAATTCAGATCCTCTACCGTTGGGTGAATTGAGTTTAAAGGTAGATAAAGCAAAGCTATAGTTACACCACGTAAACTGATCTGGAAAAAAGAAAATGTAACAGTTTACCTACCATGAGATTGTGCACAGTACTTGTGTTCATTCCCTTAGTTCTATAAATCTTATATAATTCGTACTCAGCACAAGTGTGTGAATTTTGTAATTACTCATAATTAAATTGCGGCTTATTTGAGAATAACAGAGAATCAAAAGTTCATGAAGTTTGTTATCTCCATCTCAGACTGTAAAGTAAGTAGGTCAAGTTTTCAGAGTTGCATTTTTTCCTTCTTTTTTCTTTTTTTTTACTTTATTTTTTAATTGCAGGACAATTGCTTTACAATATTGTGTTGGTTTCTGCCATACAACAATGCAAATCAGCCATAATTATACACACATCGCCTCCCTCCACAGAGATGCATTTTTTAACCCATCAATAAAAGAAAAAAATTGCAATATCTTGTGACTTTTCAATGTTCTTATTAAACTATTTAATAAAATCTGAAAATGTAAGTTTAAATTGTTCATTGCTTCTAAACTAGTTTTCCTTTAAGAACTATATACCATTCAAGTTTTTCATTCCTACCTTATATTATTGTGAAAGTATTTCTGTTTGAACAATGAGTATTTGGCAATAATCATCTTCCCTAGGGTCATAGCCATTCTGATAAAAGTTTAAGAGATGAATTAAGGTCTCCTTTTCAGTAAAGCAGGTATTGATGAAGCTATACATATATATATTTATGTGGGAGTCAGGCCCTCAGAAAAGGTGATCCATTATCTCTGTGCTATAAGCCAAAGACATATACAGAAACTCACATAACTCTCCCTTCACCCATCCAAAAAGAGGCAAAAAAAAAAAAAAGGAAGAAGATTGATAACTATAGCCTGTTCTATCTCCCTCAGAAGGAAAAATACAGAGTAGCTTAAAATGAGAAAAAGATAAATTCCTATTACTTCCAACAACTACAAAAGACTATGGAGTATATTATTTTTGAAAACTATCTGCATAAATCCAATAAGATTTTTCCAAGAAATGGGCAAATTTAGAAAACTCAATCTAACACAGTTAAAAAGATATAAGATCTTGATGTATATGTAACTATTTGAGGAAAGTTCTTAGATTTTATTCCAGTCACAGAGTTGTACCTTTGCTAAAAGCTTTTTGACTTCAATTAGCTGAGTATTTACTTGGAAAGGAATCCCAATACTGAATGGGAAAGGAAAGATTAAAAATGTGGAGGGACAAACACTCATTTCATTCAAAAACCCTTGACCTGTGGTTTCCTAGGGAATCTGGATACTGGTACTATTCATCATTTATCTCTCACTGCTTTTCAGAACATAAACTGTAATGTCATTCTTATAAAATTTCCTTACAGCTATGGGAATCTCCATCCTATTTTGCCTCTCAGCTAACTCGGCTTTATTATTTACCATTGGTGGGTCCATAATTCATAAAACGTATCATTCTTTTTAATTTTTCTTATTTTTATCTTTATCTCTTATTCTCAACTTTATTAAAAATTCATTCATCCAACATTGTATTTACAAAGATATCCACAGGCCTAGTTAACCAGCTGATGCTATTGTGTTGCTGCAAAAGGGAGGTCTTAGAATTTATTTCGTGGAAATGAAGATTGTTTCCCTTCTGGAAGGATCAATCAGTGCAGTCTTTTTGTGTCAAGCTTAATGAAAGTGAAAGGTCCAGTCATTTAAAAATGAATAAACTGAGCTTAGACTCTTAGACAACACTTACTTACCCATGAAAAGAGACTACCATGATCTGGAAACTTAAGAAACGGATTCAAAAATGACTATTTGATATTATTTTTAATTTTCTACAGTAATCCACCATTCATTATTTTTTTAAATTTTCAATCTTATATACTGTGTCCTGTAGGAATGTTGCACCGTTTGGATAAAAAATATAAATGAAGCTATAGTTTGGTCACATTATTCAATTAATATTAGCACTACCAATAAAGAGCCAATGGTGAAAAAGGAGATAAACTTCAGTATCTACTGGTATACTTCTGTTACATTCACCATCAATTATTTCAGTCTTCATTAATTAGTTATATGAGACACAAACATGTGTTCTTCAAGGAGTTGGTCTCATTATAATTAGATAAGTATGGCTTTGTAGGGATCTACTCAGCATATTATGTAACTCATATACAGGGCAGCTCGTATTAACTCTATTATAATTCCAATATATTGTTAAACCGGAATCTCATTGATAGAGAAGTGACAAAGGAATAAAGTTCTCTCAGTGTAAGCACATTTTTGAAACAAAGAGAATGAAAGAATCCTGGGAGAATGTTTGGGATAAAAGAATATCAAGCATGTTGTCATTTTTCATATGCTTTAATAGCTTGGTTATAAAGTTAGCTGGACACTAACACAGCTTTAAGGAGAAGGCAATGGAACCCCACTCCAGTACTCTTGCCTGGAAAATCCCATGGACGGAGGAGCCTGGTAGGCTGAAGTCCATGGGGTCGCGAAGAGTCGGACACGACTGAGCGACTTCACTTTCACTTTTCACTTTCATGCATTGGAGGAGGAAATGGCAACCCACTCCAGAGTTCTTGCCTGGAGAATCCCAGAGACGGTGGAGCCTGTTGGGCTGCAGTCTATGGGGCTGCACAGAGTCGGATACGACTGAAGTGACTTAGCAGCAGGAGCAACACAGCTTTAAATCCGATGGCAGGTAATTTTTACTCAGCTCTTAGTGACAAGCTGGAGTCACTGGTCTTTTACACTCTGTATTACATATCAGACATCGGTAAATGAGTTTTTTATTTGTCTAAGTGGCCTTTTAGTTTTCAAACAACCTTAAGATTTGCTCCAATTATTTGCTCCAAATATTGGAATCATTATAAGTGTTATCCAGTTAATAGAAAAGGCAACCACGGTTTTTAATATGTGAATTTGGGGGGAGTGCCATTCAAGGAAATAAGACTTGTAAAACTATTTCTCAAGTCACTTTGAAATCTACAGTCTACCTATAACTTGTACTTAGAACCCTGCCATGGTCAAAATTACAATGGTCCAGACTGCATCATTAGACCTAACACCTTACTGCACTAAAGGGAATGAAACCGTATCTAAGAGGCTGTGCTGTAAATGGTATCAGCCTCCTGACTTAGGAATCAGCTTCACAGAATTGTCTTCTCTGTCAAGTATGACATACACTAGAGAGTGAAATTGATTGGTAGTTTACAGAAGAAAGATATAACCTTCAGACTGGATAACCAAAACTTTCTCAGAAAATCTCTTCTGAAAGTCAAAATCCTTTTATATTCTTAGCAAACAATGATCAGCTGGAAGATTAAGACATTACTAGCTTTTTCCTAGAAGATCAGTTAAAACGGTGGTTATTTTTCCTGTTTTATCCAATAATAGTTTTTTTTTTTCCTTTTTTATCCAAAAGATGAAATAGATCATTTTAAAATTATAAATATTTTAACTGTTTTTCACAGAAAAATAATTACAATCGTTCTCTATTTTTAATGTTTTTAAGTACTTATGGAAATACACATATTTAGGACAATTCAGGTAAAAATTCCTATGTAACTGTGTTTAAAAGACCCTGCATCCTGTCCCCAAAGAGAAAATGAAAACAATATCCAAACTTCAATGCAGGAGACCCGGGTTCGATCCCTGGGTCAGGAAGATCCCCCACCTGGAGAAGAGAATGCTACCCGCTCCAGTATTTTTGCCTGGAGAATTCCATGGGCAGAGTAGCCCAACAGGCTATAGTCCGTGGGATTGCAAAGAGACAGACACAACTGAGCAATGAACACTAGGACTACAGTTTACAACTTCCTTCATATTCTGGCTTTTGTGTTTGCAATTTCCTTTCATGCTTTATTCCTCCTCACTCACCCTATAGAATCCAGCCACACTGATCTCTCAGCTCTACAACCATATCTAGCCCTCCCCTAGCTTTCCCCTCTTCTTGGAATGCTTAACTTTCCTCTCCTTGAATGGTCGCTTGCTTATCACTCAGGCCTCAGCTTAAATATCACCTTCCCAGTCAGGTCTTTCCCAGTAATTTGTCACAATAGGAACCCTCCTTGTTAGTTCCTATTTGAGGAATAGGGATAGTTCCTTGCTTGTGTTTTTCTTAACACATACCATCATTTGTCATTTGCTTGGTTATTTGACCTCCATCCCATTGCATGCTCCATGGCAAGGGGATCAGAATATGTAGTTCTATACTGTAGTGTGAGTACATATCCCTGTGCCTGTCTTTGGTAAATTCTCAATAAACATTTGTTCAGTAAATTAATTGATGCCCAAGAAGAGGTCATACTGGAAAATTATTTTATGTCTTTATGTTGGCAAGTCATTTCTTTTTAAACTCTAATGCTGAGAATGCTGCCTTTGTCACCACCATATAAACTAAGTCCTTGCAAAGCAATTCATTCTAAAGTTATTTTAAAATGTTTTAGGGACTCAGTTCAGTTCAGTCTCTCAGTTGTGTCTGACTCTTTGCAACCCCATGGATGGAAGCACACCAGGCCTCCCTTTCCATCACCAGCTCCCAGAGTTTACTCAAACTCATGTCCATTGAGTTGGTGATGCCATCTAACCATCTCATCCTCTGTTGTCCCCTTCTCTTCCCACCTTCAATCTTTCCCAGCATCAGGGTCTTTTCAAATGAGTCACTTCTTTGTATCAGGTGGCCAAAGTGTTGGAGTTTCAGCCTCAGCATCAGTCTTTCCAGTGAACACTCAGGACTGATCTCCTTCAGAATGGACTGGTTGGATCTCCTTGCAGTCCAAGGGACTCTCAAGAGTCTTCTCCAACACCACAGTTCAAAAGCATCAATTCTTCGGCACTCAGCTTTCTTTATAGCCCAACTCTCATACCCATACATGACTACTGGGAAAACCATAGCTTTGACTAGACAGACTTTGTTGGTAAAGTAATGTCTCTGCTTTTTAATATGTTATCTAGTTTGGTCATATCTTTTCTTCCAAGGAGCAAGCATCTTTTAATTTCATGGCTGCAATCACCATCTGCAGTGATTTTGGAGCCCAAAAAATAAAGTCTGCCACTGTTTCCACTGTTTCCCCATCTATTTGCCATGAAGTGATGGGACCGGATGCCATGATCTTCGTTTTCTGAATGTTGAGCTTTAAGCCAACTTTTTCACTCTTCTCTTTCACTCTCATCAAGAGGCTCTTTAGTTCTTCTTCACTTTCTGCCATAATGGTGGTGTCATCTCCACATCTGAGGTTATTCATATTTCTCCTGGCAATCTTGATTCCAGCTTGTGCTTCCTCCAGCCCAGCGTTTCTCATGATGTACTCTGCATATAAGTTAAATAAGCAGGGTGACAATATACAGCCTTGACGTACTCCTTTCCCTCTTTGAAACCAGTCTGTTGTTCCATGTCCAGTTCTAACTGTTGCTTCCTGACCTGCATACAGATTTCTCAAGAGGTAGGTCAGGTAGTGTGGTATTCCCATCTCTTTAAGAATTTTCCAGAGTTTGTTGTGATCCACACAGGCAAAGGCTTTGGCATAGTCAATAAAGTAGAAGTAGATGTTTCTCTGGAACTCTGTTGCTTCTTTGATGATCCAGCAGACGTTGGCAATTTGACCTCTGGTTCCTCTGCCTCTTCTCAATCCACCTAGAACATCTGGAAGTTCACAGTTCACATACTATTGAAGCCTGGCTTTAGGGACTACCTATCACCAATAAAATTAAGTTCAAGATCCTTCTCCTAACACACAAGGCCTCTAGAACTGGTGCCTAGAGCCCTGCCCAGTGCTGCATTGCCCCCATGCCCTGCTTCCTTCTTCACACTCTGATAACAGCCAGCCGTGCCAAGCCCTATGCCTATGAATGAGCAGGCACTCCACAAGTATTTGCTAAGTCAACTGCTAGCAGTTTCCTGCATACTCCTGCCTGTTTGGGTGGTGTCAGCTGAGACTGGACAGCTAGTCAGAGACCAGATCTAGAAAGATGTGAATATGACATGTTAGGGATTAAAGCCTTTAAAGCTTTAATGGGAAGCAATGCAAGGGCTCTGATCAGGGGAATGACATAAAGAAGGACTGCTCAGAGAGAAGTAGCATGTGTATCCTTCAGCACTGGCGTAACTTAGCATGTCTTTATGTGATTAGCTCCAAGGGTGATTTAACAGCCCCCCACGAGAGTCAGGGGCAGAGTCTGGAAAATATTTCTAGCCAGTAGTTTCCACTTGAATTGCATCTTGTACACTTTCAGTTCTGTCTTTTATGGAGCATGTAAGTTCTGAGTAACCTCCAAAGTCACTCAAGTAAAATAAATCAAGGATTGTGTTTTATACTTCAAGTCCTTGCGTGTCCTTAGGCAGGAAGAAAGACAGGCTTGGAGGGTCTGTATCTTTCCCAGTCATTTATCTTGAAAATGTCTGAAGCAACACTGAACTTTCAATGATTTTAATTAAGGTATATTTTCCCAAGTCGGAGAAGGAAACATAGGGACAAACAAAAACCTCCCTGTTTGGGTACAAGTAGCTCTAAACTTTATATATTATCTCTCAAAGTGTCATATACTGATATAATATTTGCTAATGTTTGTGTTGATAATGGCTACACATATTTGAATAAGAAATACAAGGACAAATTTTATTATCATCATCAAAGAACTCCTCATAAAAAGTTTTCTAAGCATCTTTTGATAACTTTTTGATAATAACTATGCACTAAATTAATCACAAATTGTTTATTCCCTCAGCAGTAAGGATTATTACTTGGTATTTGAGCTCCTTTTTTTAATAGCTTAGGTATTAAAACTTCTCTGTGACTGTCAGCTAGAATCAGTTTTACTCATTTGTCAAAATAACCGAGCTAATTTGACAGCATAAACAAACGTGTGCAAAGAAAAAGGTACATTGTTCTTTAGAGATATCCAGCAGCTATGCAATGACTGGGCATTACATTTCTCATTTTTCAAAAATAAATTCCTATGACTATCATAAAATCTGAATTAAAAATCAGTGCTTTCCAGAACCTCATGAAATAATCTGCAGGTGCTAACATGCCGATAGCCGCTGAGCTGAGACCAAAGTTAACATGTCAAAACTGGTTGCATTTTGGAATATTCTAACATCTGGGCCTCAAGTTGGATGTGTATGGATAAACCTCAGCTTCTCATGGCTCAGAAGAGGACGAGTATGAAAAAGAAACAGAGGCAATCAGAAGTTTGCAGGAGCAGGCCAGGCACCATCTGGGCTCTGTAGGAGGACTGCTGGGGAAAGGGAACATGATGGCATATGCTATAAAAGTACAGATTGTAAAGAAGGGTAGCACCCTTGTTTTGCAGACAAGTAACTACATTTATGTTGCAAAAGAGCCCTCTAAGACTCAGGAGGAAAAAAACCACTCTGGTTTCAGGTTAGCTGTATTGCAATGTTCTCTACTGAAGGATGGGGAGGGGATGGCGATGTGTACCAATTATAGCCCAATAGGTATAAATAAGTGTTCATGGGTGTAAATCTCTTTAACAATTGATTAAGAATCCTAGAGGAGGAACCGTGTCTAAAATGTCTCCTGCCTTCCTCACAGAAGTGCAATGCTGGGCTCGTGAGAGTGGCAGAAGCTCTGTATTTGAAACTCAGAGCATCTGGGTTTAATTACCATCTGTGCTTTTGTGAGAAAGTCAGCCTCTCAGCCTAACTCCTCATCTGCAAAAGAAAAAAAAAAATAATAAGGAAGTAGATGGTTAATTCCAGTCCTGCTTGGGTTTTTTAGGGTTTTTGTCAGAGTTAATAGATTAATATGTGTGAAGATGTCACATAAACTGTAAAAAGCTCCACTGCTGGAAGGCAATGATATTATACCTGGAGCAGAAGATCAACAAACAGTTGTTGGTAGACTGGTTTCAAGATTAGGATTTATTCATGACTCATCTATGGAAGGATTCCTTTCCATTTACTTCAGGGCTCTCAACCCCAGCACTGTTGACATTATGAACCAGATAATTCTTTGCTGAAATGTGGAACGTGAGGGGTGGGGATTACCTGTGTGTTGCAGAATGTTGAGAAACCAAACATAGCCCTAGATGTCAATAGCAGCCTCCCCTCCCCACTCTTATGAAGTGAGACCAAAAAAAACACGTCCACGCTCAGTCGCTTCAGTCATGTCTGACTCTTGGTGACCTTATAGACTGTAGCCCACCAGACTCGTCTCTCTATGGGTTCTCCAGGCAGGAATACTGGAGTGGGTTGCCATACCCTTCTCCAGGGGATTGTCTCAGCCCAGGGATCAAACCCACATCTCCTGAGTCCCCTGCATTGCAGGCAGATTCTTTACTGACTGAACCATCTGGGAAGCCCGTAAGTGTCCACAGACATCACTAAATGTCCCCAGATGGGGGCGGGATAAAGGGGGCCAAACCATCTCACAGTTGAGAACCACTGATTTAACCTAGAGACAAAATCCCATTATTTTCTGAAAAAAGCCATAAATGATAACAGCAGTAGTCATCCGTGATTACTCTGTGGAAGGCACCCAGCTAAACTATTTGCCTATATTAACTTCTTTAATCTTACAACAGCGAGGAGGTTTGAGTAATCCTCATTTTACAGATGAAGAAATGGAGGCTTAAAGGGTTGAAGCCACTTGCCCAGGTTCAAAATCAGAATAAAGCAGAGCTTGCGTCTGGATGCTGCTCTGTAGGATTTCAGAGTCTTCACTCTTAACCACCCCTCCTGTTCATGCTCACGTGAGATAAACTGATCAAAACAGCCCCACTCTCTGTTGAACATAAGACAGAACTTGCAGAGGTGAAGCTGACAGAAGGATTAAAGCACACAGCTTTCTAAAGGCTGTAGCTGCTTGGTAAATATTATTTATATGAACCATGAAACTAGGCTAGGCATTAAAAAAAAATAGGCATATCTGAAGAAAAATAGGCATCAAGTCCTAACGTATTCACGCATAATCATCATTTAATTCAATATAAACCATTTTTTATTGAGAAATTGTATTTTCTTTGTAAATATTTATATTTTCTTATTTCAGTGATGTGGAAAGAGATGAAGCTTCCAAAAGTAGGAAGCAACATTGTTAAGGGTAGGTTGATTAAACTACATCTTACTCGATGGATGTGAGGGTGGAAAGCCTTCTTATGGGACCAAGAAGCTCAGGGCAAAGGCTGTTGTTCATTAAGCATCTATGTGGGTTTGTTTTGCCAGGTGCTTAGCAAAAGTTAATGCCCTATGACTTAATATCTAGGATCTAGGCTCTTGCAAAATACAGAAGCTGTCGATATTATTCCCAATTCCCAAACCCAAAAATGAAGACATGGTAAAGTTGACCAATACATATCAAGTCACAGAAATCAAGAGAAGGCAAAAGAAAACTTTAATTACAGAAGGATGTATAACTCAGATCATTCTCCTTGTACTGTCAATCATTAATGTCCCCTGAAATAGTAACCTGAGTAGCAAAGGTATTTAGTTTCTTAAGAGATCCACCCCTCATGGATGGTTCCTTCTCAACTGACCGTTGAACAAGACTGTAACTGCTAATTCACTACAAGGAAACCTGATTGCATTTTCTTCAAACTTCTATTCTGCTCCCCTGAATCAACCAGAATTCCTAACTTTACAAGTTGATACACATGTTTATTTCCTCCAAGAATAATCTTGAACTTTAAAAATGTGAAGAGAATTTCTTGCTACCAATAACAAGAACAGTCCAGTGTTCCATAGGGTCCAGAAGATCTGGTCCTTCCCCAGTCAGAGATCCAGTCTGAGTATATGCATGAAGGGTGTGGTTACAGTCTTGTTCTTATCTTCCCAGCCAGTATCACACATGTATGGTCAGTTCCCACGGTCACCCTTGCACTTTTAAGAGATGGTCCTGAGGGGAAGCTCCTGCCTCTGGGATGGCCCCCAGAAGCCATTTTATTCCTGTTGGTTTCCTTGTGCCCCTTTGCTGCTATTCATCTGATTCAGATGAGCTGTCAGATAATGCAGGTGCCTGAATTCTGTAGGAGATGACTGTGTAAGTCAGGATTCTTTCTGTTACAAAGGACAGAAACCCAGCTCAAGTTTGTTTAGGAAGAACTGGGAAGTTATTCTCTTTCCTAAATGAAAAAGTTTAGGCATGAACCCTTTCAAACCATGGGCCCAGAGTTTTTAAGTTACAAAGAATGTTTACATTTATTGGATTGCTATTAATAGATAATGGAGGTAGGTAGGTAGGTAGGTTGGAGAAGGAAATGGCAACCCACTCCAGTGTTCTTGCCTGGAGAATCCCAGGGACGGGGGAGCCTGGTGGGCTGCCATCTATGGGGTTGCACAGAGTCGGACACGACTGAAGCGACTTAGCAGCAGCAGCAGCAGGTAGGTAGGTAGATAGATAGATAAAGAAGTAGACGAATGGGCAGGACAGGTCTTACCTTCATCTTCTGCTGCTGCTGCTGCTGCCAAGTCACTTCAGTTGTGTCCGACTCTGTACGACCCCATAGACGGCAGCCCACCAGGCTCCCCCATCCCTGAGATTCTCCAGGCAAGAACACTGGAGTGGGCTGCCATTTCCCTCTCCAATGCATGAAAGTGAAAAGTGAAAGGGAAGTCTCTCAGTCGTGTCCGACTCTTCACGACCCCATGGACTGCAGCCTACCAGGCCTTCTGTGCTCAAGGTCTCTCAGCTAGTAAATTGCACAGCTATTTACAACTAGTTGACTCCAGTTGCTGTGAATCCTAAGCACTGTGTATTTCCCAGTGTAGCTTATCTTGAAAGGATTGTATTAGACAAATAGCCTTACCCTCAAGATATCTAATTAATAGCA
Organism: Bos taurus; assembly: GCF_002263795.3. Lineage (NCBI taxonomy): Eukaryota > Metazoa > Chordata > Mammalia > Artiodactyla > Bovidae > Bos > Bos taurus. Next base: position 19,686,963 of record NC_037332.1, on the reverse strand, counting down.
GAAAAAAAAAAAAAACTGATGCCCTTGAAAGCATTTTGTATGAAGAACTGATTTGTGCTTTACTAGCTGTCTATGGCGGAGATGGCAATGGCACCCCACTCCAGTACTTTTGCCTAGAAAATCCCATGGATGGAGGAGCCTGATAGGCTGCAGTCCATGGGGTCGCTAGAGTCGGATACGACTGAGCGACTTCACGTTCACTTTTCACTTTCATGCATTGGAGAAGGAAATGGCAACCCACTCCAGTGTTCTTGCCTGGAGAATCCCAGGGACGGGGGAGCCTGGTGGGCTGCCGTCTATGGGGTTGCACAGAGTCGGACACGACTGAAGCGACTTAGCAGCGGCAGCAGCAGCAGTACTTCTCCATTTTCTTTCCATAAGAGGAATTCTACAGGACTGTTTGGTGGAAGTTCTAACAGCATGTGCAAAGTACAAGTGGGCACTTTCTTTTGTCACTATCATACTAAACGGACAAACAGAGGACCGTATCATTGTCGTCAGTATGTCACGGTCATGTTGCCGTTGCCAGCAGCAATCACAAGCACCTTGAGAGTACTCCTAGCTCGGGCCTGTGGGCCTCTGCAGGGTCTCAGAAGCCAGCACTGCGTTCATTCATCATCATATCCCTGACAGCAAGTGCAATTTTGGTTGAATTAATGGAGAACAAGTCCTGATGGGACATAAAATCTGAAGAATAAGTAGAGGGAAAATGGAACTCTGCAGACTTTACGAGGGCCATGACTGTAGGTATTATTCTTTTTTGAGAGCGTAATGAAAATGAATCATTTCTTGAAGTTCCCATTGGTTATAAATGAAGATTACTAATTGATGAAGGACACATATAAGTTACCCTATTGTTGTGGAGCTGTATGAAGTTTCAGCAAAATGAAAATGAAAAAGTACCTCTCCTCCACCTGCACTGTAAATTCCATCCCCGTCACACCCTAGGGGGCTTTTTGCCATCAAATACCCCCTCTTCACTTGTAGGTTTACTCAATGTAAAATTACAGCCATCAGTCCCAATATTAAAACAATCCTGGCTCATCCTTTTATCCCCCTATAACAATCACATTCTTTCCTTCCATTCGGAAACTAAAGTCTAAACTCATTGTCTCCACTTCTTCATTTCTCATTCATTTTTCATACTGTGACTCGGTTTTCATACCCTCTATTCTGCTAAACTTGTTCTTGCCAGTTTCTGATACCATATACTAATTGCAATGTCAAAGTATTCTTCTCATCCCTTATCTTATTTGACCTCTCTCTGGCATTTGGCATTATAACTCCGTTCTTAAAACTCTCTCCCTGGAAGACCACATTCCCTGGATTTCCCCTACTTACCCCTTCTCACTGAAAGCATCTCTCGTAAATGCTATTATTCCCCGAGGCTCCATTGTCAACAGTCTTTTCTGTCTACATACTCTGTTAGGAAATCTTATATACTCCTATGCCTTCAATGAGTATTGATTTAACGTCTCCCAAATCTTGGTCTCCATCAATAAATCCACAAACACGTCAGCTATCCTGCCATTTCAGCATGCCCTAAATCAGTTGCATTGTTTTAAATCCCACCAATATTCACATCATTGACTCCCTGTCCCCATGAATACCAGTATTATCTATCCACATTGGAAACTTCAGTCATTCCAGATTATTCTGCCAAATCCTTTCAATTCTACTTTCTAAATATTTCTTGTATTTGGCCCATTTTCCCCATGCTCACTGCTGCTCTCAAAATATTTCTCCTGGTTATTATGAAAAAGCCTTTTATTTGGTCCACCTGTGTATGATCCACCTACTCACTTGCCCCCATTTCCTCATCACCACTCAATTCATCTCTAAAACAAGCTGTCAAAGGTCATTCTAAAAACCAAATCTGATCATGCCATTTCTGTGCCTAAAATACTTTCCACATTACCTCAAGGATGAAATTTTAACTCTGTAGTATGTCTACCATATAAGGCCTTTCATTATCTGGCATCTCACAGACATATTGATCTCTATATTTACAGCCCTAGTACAAGATAGGCCTTTGATAAGCACCTACTGAATGAATGAATGAATGAAAGAATTCTGGAAAAGATATCCTTAGATTTAAAAAAAATGTTATGTTGACTTTATTTATCTTCAACAAATAATAACTTTTATCCAGGGACTTCCTTGGAAGTCCAGTGGTTAAAACATCGTCTTCTGATGCAGAGGGTGCAAGTTTGATCCCTCATCAGGAAGCTAAGATCCCACATGCCTCATGGCCAAAAAAACAAAATATAAAACAGAAGCAATATTGTAACAAATTAAATAAGGCTTTAAAAATAGTCCACATCAAAAAAAAATCTTTAAAAAATAATTTTTAGTCATATATAAATTCACATAGCTTCTTTATTTTAAAACTTAACATGTATCATCCAAAAAAATAGGGTCTTCTTTTGCTTCTTTTTTTTAGGAAATAAATCTTTTAGGGAAAAGATCTAATAAGATATTTTAGAATATCCCACAAATATATGAGGAACTCCTGAACTTGTAAATGGGCCATGTTCCAAACATTCTTTTATAACTTGGGTCTGTGAAACTTGGAATGCATTTTCTCGTAGAAACAATGTTTTATATATTTTATTTAATTTAGACTTAAATTATTTTAAAATGATTTAAGGTAGTATATAATAAAATGCACATGTCATAAACTATTACAGTAATGAAAGAAAGTCTATTAACAATATATTTGGCGTATGGAAAGTAATTATATCATAAATCTCATAGGCCTACACTAACCCAAAACCACATAGAAATAACTGAGAATCTTGTCAGCCAATACAATATGAAAGGGAGAAAATTATGAGATTCTTTTTTCTTTTTTGCTTTTTAAACCTTTTTTTAAGTTCTTATTGTCTAAAATGATATATACTAACTCATCAGGAGACACATTTTCTTTGTACTAAATTCTCAGAAATTTTTCACATGGACACATACAAGGAATGTTTAATAAACTGTTAGGCAAATGTGGTCTCATAGAATAAACAAAAATACTATACACAGAGCTACCATCAGTGAACCTGAGAACATATTTCATTATATTCCTATAAAGGCATTTCTGTAAGCAATTCAAGTAATATATACCCATATCTCTGATGCTATAACTTTATATGGAATCAAGTCTGGTCATAGCCAGCATGTATCATTTAGGAGGTGCGTACATGCAACGTCTCATTTAATCTTCACAAAAGCTTTTGTGGTTAGTACAATTATTACCATTCCCATTTTACAGATGAGAAAATTGAGGCAAAGAAGTGCATAACTTGCCCAGTTCACACAGCAACATTGGTAATATTCCTCCTACCTTTTTTCTCCTTCAAATATTATTGATCTCATTCAAGAATTCAAAAGCAGTTGAATAACAAAACTCTTGAGTTTGAGCTCAAGACTCAAAATTCTTAAGTCCGTTGTCTTTAAGATGAGTTGCACCACTCCTGCCATTCCAATGTTATCTAACTCTTTTATCCTCTTTCCTCAGTGAATTATTATAAAGAAGTAAAATGCCTCTTACCAACCAAACGTCTTCCCCACACATTAGGGCTTTGCACTTGGAAAAAAACCCTCTACCTAGAAAATATTTCCCAAAACTCTTTCCATGACTGACACTTTCATGTAACCAGATCCCAGCAGAAGTCAAACTAGTTCCTCCTTGACCACACAATCTAGAGAAGCCTACTCATATACTCTCTAATGCATCACTAGATTTTATTTTCAGTCTGTTTATTGGTATTTCATTTATTCTGTTCTCATAACCCCTAGGATTGTGATAACAGAAATATACTGTGAATCATAAATGCAAGTGTCACACTTGTAATTTTGAACTGTCTAGTTGTCACACCAAAATATATATATAAAGAAATTTTAGTAATTTTAGTAATATATTTTCTTTAACTCAGTATATCTCAAATATTACCATTTCAATTGCAAACAATAAAAATTTAAAGAAATATTTAACATTCTTTTTTTCATGCTAAGTATTCAAAATCCAGGGTTTATTTTATATTGGCAACACATTGAAATTCAAATGAGCCACATTTCAGGTTCTCATTAGCCACATTCAAATGTTCAATAGCTTCATGGGGCTGTTGGCTGCCATACTAGACAGAACAACTTAAAATGTAAACTCTTATTCACAGGTATATCTCTAGAACCTAGATTAGCATAGTAATGTCTGCCCTTTGGGTGCTCATAATGCTATGGAATGAATGAAAGAATGTGGAATATGTGGAATATAAGTGTTCTATAATGCCTATATTCTGTTAGTGCCAAATTTGCCCATGGCAGAGATGACATTGTCTTATATAATTTTAGATGAATGCTAATACCTTGATTCAGCTAGTGAACTGATTGCAGATGTCTGACTTCCAGAACTGAACAAGAGTAAATGTATGTTGTTTTTAAGTAATTGAGTTTGTGATAATTTGTTACAGCAGCCATAAGAAACTAAGACACTTATTGATCTGTCAAGCCACCTCATACTAGATATAATTCTCTGATAGCTTGCAAAAATATTTTCATCACGATATCTGCTCCTCCCTGTGTCCATACCCCTTTGCCATGTGAATTAGCAGATTCTCTCCTTAAGAGAGAGAGGTGGGTTTCTTCACACTATCTGTTGCTTTGGCCAGTAGAATGCTGCAGAAGCAACATTCTGCCAGCTCCTAGTCTGGGCCTCAGGAGAGCTTGCACGCTTTCTTCCTCTCATCCGGAACCCTCTGTATTTCCATGTGAATAAGCCTGGCCTATCCCACTGGATGCAAGAGACAAGGGACCCAGGTGTCCTCCATTGTCCAACCTGACAGTGAACCATCTGCTGGACCTATGAGTGAGGTCATCTTAGGCCAACCAGCTCTCGGTTGACCTGCCAACAGCTGACTGTGGACAAACGTGCAATATCCACAGAGATCAAAATAACTACCTAGCTGAGCCTAGCCTAGATTCCTAGCCTATAGAACTGTGAGCACAAAAAATTGTTGTTGTTTAAAGCTGCTAACTGTTGGGGTAGCTTGTTATGCAGCAATAAATAACCGATGTACTCCCATAAAGCAAATTCTTTCTACATGTGCTCAACCCTCCCATACAAATTCAGAGAAGGAGTCTGCCAAAAAAAGAACAGTTTGTAGTCTCACTTGGGGACAGTGCCAACTACTCCATTTCTTACTGGAATTCTATAGAGCTAAAATTTTCTACAGAAGCAACATTTCATCATGTTGAGTATCTCAATGAATACTTGGCTAAGGCCAACCACTCACCATATATCACAGTAGAGATAATACAAACGTGGAATTTCAAGGTAGATATGAGTATATAACTGATCTAAACATTTGTTAAGTATCTCATTTCCTGCCAAATACAATTTTGAGTGACATTAAATCCTTTTTTCCCAGTAAAGATGAATTTGTTACAGATATATCTTTGATAACTATAAGAACTAACCTGTTGAATAGGTCAGTTCCATTCAGTTCAGTTCACTTGCTCAGTTGTGTCCAACTCTTTGTGACCCCATGAACTGCAGCATGCCAGGCCTCCCTGTCCATCACTAACTCCTGGAGTTCACTCAAACTCATGTCCATCAAGTAGGTGATGCCATCTAGCCATCTCATCCTCTGTCGTCCCCTTCTCCTCCTGCCTCCAATCCCTCCTAGCATCAGAGTCTTTTCCAATGAGTCAACTCTTCACATGAGGTGGCCAAAGTATTGGAGTTTCAGCTTTAGCATCAGTCCTTCCAATGAACACCCAGGACTGATCTCCTTTAGGATGGACTGGTTGGACCTCCTTGCAGTCCAAGGGACTCTCAAGAGTCTTCTCCAACACCACAGGTCAAAAGCATCAATTCTTTGGCAATCAGCTTTCTTCACAGTCCAACTCTCGCATCCATACATGACCACTGGAAAAACCATAGCCTTGACTAGATGGACCTTTGTGGGCAAAGTAATGTCTCTGCTTTTGAATATGCTATCTAGGTTGGTCATAACTTTCCTTCCAAGGAGTAAGCGTCTTTTAATTTCATGGCTGCAGTCACCATCTGTAGTGATTTTGGAGCCTCCCAAAAATAAAGTCTGACATTGTTTCCACTGTTTCCCCATCTACTTCCCATGAAGTGATGGGACCAGATGCCATGATCTTCATTTTCTGAATGTTGAGCTTTAAGCCAACTTTTTCACTCTCCACTTTCACCTTCATCAAGAGGCTTTTGAGTTCCTCTTCACTTTCTGCCATAAGGGTGGTGTCATCTGCATATCTGAGGTTGTTGATATTTCTCCCGGCAATCTTGATTCCAGCTTGTGCTTTTTCCAGCCCAGCGTTTCTCATGATGTACTCTGCATATAAGTTAAATAAGCAGGGTGACAATATACAGCCTTGACGTACTCCTTTTCCTATTTGGAACCAGTCTGTTGTTCCATGTCCAGTTCTAACTGTTGCTTCCTGACCTGCATATAGGTTTCTCAAGAGGCAGGTCAGATGGTCTGGTATTCCCATCTCTTTCAGAATTTTCCACAGTTTATTGTGATCCACACAGTCAAAGGCTTTGACATAGTCAATAAAGCAGAAATAGATGTTTCTCTGGAACTCTCTTGCTTTTTCGATGATCCAGTGGATGTTGGCAATTTGATCTCTGGTTCCTCTGCCTTTTCTAAAACCAGCTTGAACATCTGGAAGTTCACAGTTCACATATTGCTGAAGCCTGGCTTGGAGAATTTTGAGCATTACTTTACTAGCGTGTGAGATGAGTGCAATTGTGTGGTAGTTTGAGCATTCTTTGGCATTGCCTTTCTTTGGGATTAGAATGAAAACTGACCTTTTCCAGTCCTGTGGCCACTGCTGAGTTTTCCAAATTTGCTGGCATATTGAGTGCAGCACTTTCACAGCATCATCTTTCAGGATTTGAAATAGCTCAACTGGAATTCAATCACCTCCACTAGCTTTGTTTGTAGTGATGCTTTCTAAGGCCCACTTGACTTCACATTCCAGGATGTCTGGCTTTAGGTCAGTGATCACACCATACTGATTATCTGGGTCACGAAGATCTTTTTTGTACAGTTCTTCTGTGTATTCTTGCCACCTCTTCTTAATATCTTATCGAGCCCATCATTGCATAACATGTTCCCTTGGTATCTCTAAGTTTCTTGAAGAGGTCTCTAGTCTTTCCCATTCTGCTGTTTTCCTCTATTTCTTTGCATTGATCACTGAGGAAGGCTTTCTTATCTCTCCTTGCTATTCTTCGGAACTCTGCATTCAGATGCTTCTATCTTTCCTTTTCTCCTTTGCTTTTTGCTTCTCTTCTTTTCACAACTATTTGTAAGGCCTCCTCAGACAGCCATTTTTGCTTTTTTGCATTTCTTTTCCATGCGGATAGTCTCGATCTCTGTCTCCTGTACAATGTCATGAACCTCCATCCATAGTTCATCAGGCACTCTGTCTATTGGATCTAGTCCCTTAAATCTATTTGTCACTTCCACTGGATAATCATAAGGATTTGATTTAGGTCATACCTGAATGGTCTAGTGGTTTTCCCTACTTTCTTCAATTTAAGTTTGAATTCAGCAATAAGAAGTTCATGATCTGAGCCACAGTCAGCTCCTGGTCTTGTTTTTGCTGACTGTATAGAGCTTCTCCATCTTTAGCTGCAAAGAATATAATCAATCTGAATCAGTGTTGACCATCTGGTGATGTCCATATGTAGAGTCTTCTGTTTTGCTGTTGGAAGAGGGTGTTTGCTATGACCAGTGCGTTCCCTTGGCAAAAGTCTGTTAGCCCCTGCTTCATTCCGTACTCCAAGGCTAAATTTGCCTGTTACTCCAGGTGTTTCTTGACTTCCTACTTTTGCATTCCAGTCCCCTATAATGAAAAGGACATGTTTTTTGTGTGTTTGTTCTAAAAGTTCTCGTAGGTCTTCAAAGAACCATTCAACTTCATCTTCTTCAGCATTACTGTTCAGGGCATAGACTTGGATTACTGTGATATTGAATGGTTTCCCCTGAAAATGAAGAGATCATTCTGTCATTTTTGAGACTGCATCCAAGTACTGCATTTCAGACTCTTTTGTTGACCATAATGGCTACTCCATTTCTTCTAAGGGATTCCTGCCCACAGTAGGTATAATGGTCATCTGAGTTAAATTCACCTATTCCAGTCCATTTTAGTTCGCTGATTCATAGAATGTCGATGTTCACTCTTGCCATTTCCTGTTTGACCACTTCCAGCTTTCCTTGATTCATGGACCTAACATTCCAGGTTCCTGTGCAATATTGCTCCTTACAGCATCGGACCTTGCTTCCATCTCTAGTCACATCCACAACTGGGTGTTGTTTTGCTTTGGCTCCATCCCATCATTCTTTCTGGAGTTATTTCTCCTCTGATCTCCAGTATGCAGTATGTTTCTGGAAATCAGAGGAAATAATGCCATTTATATTTTTAGTGTTTAGCAGTTAATTAGATTTTAGTTGTAGTTAATTAAGTTCTGGTATGCAGAAACACTCCAGCTTATCTAGTCAGAAACATGACTAATACAGAGAAACAGGTATACACAAAGTTTGAGGAGCAAGATCTAGTCTTAGCTTCCAGAAATGATTCCCAGGTATAACAATGAACCCGTGTGGGAACTGCTGTTTCTCCATCAGAAATCTAGAAAATAGGAAAAATGCAATTGCTCGTTTCAAGAACACACCATCTTAACCACAATCCATGCAAGCAAAATGGATAGTCTATGTCCTGCTTCTCAACACTCAAGAAGTTAGGAACAACCACACCTCTTGCAGAAAAACAAATGCTTCACAACCAAACATTTCATAAACAAACTTGTGCAAAGTAACAACAGAAGCACAATCACCTCATTTTTGACTTCCAAAAATTATATTTGGAAAATCCCAAATATAAGGGAAATGGTGAAATGTAGGCTTTGACTTTCAGCCACTTCTTTCCAATAATGCGTGATCCATAGGTTGGAGTGATGTTGGGTGAGCCAAAGAACAGTAATTTTACAATGCTGTAGCTGCTAATTCACTCACAGGCCCCAGATGGGATCATCTACCTAACTAAAGCTAATTAAAAAGTTAATTCCATTAGAAGAACTCCTAAAACCAATCCTCTCAGAAGACATAACATTTACTGAGAAGTCAATGATTAGTAATAGCTAATAAAACTATACATTTATATATGACTATATATCATATTTGAGGGCTTCCCTGGTAGTTCAGATGGTAAAGAATCTGCCTGCAATGCAGGAGATGTGGGTTCAATACCTGGGTGAGGAAGATCCTCTGGGGAAGGGAATGGCCACCTATTTCAGTATTCTTGCCTGGAGAATCCCATGGACAGAGGAGCCTGACAGTCTACAGTCCATAGTGTCACAAAGACACGACTGAGAGATTAACACTTTCCAAATGTTGTTAGAAATGAAGTGACGTGCACATTCTGATGATTTCATCAATAAGAGATTGAATCATCCCTGAAATAAGAACAGTGTGTTGGTCCTTAGACTGTCCTCAGACTCACAGCTCTCCCTCCCGCTCTTCTGCTCTGCTCTATGTGCAGAAGGGCTGTCCCACACGCTGTTTTTCCCAGACTCCTTTGTCAACTGCTGTTTTGCTGGATGTGGTCAATGAGAAATGCTGAACAGAGGATGGGAAAGGAAGAGAGAAGGGAGGTCATTTCTCCCACTCTGCCTTGAGGATCATCTCTGGCAGCATATGTATTTCCTCCTTGACTCCAGCTGTCATTAAAAAGCCCATCTTGGTTTCACCTTCCTTTAGATAACCCTGAACACTAGGCTCTGATAATACTACCTCCTCCTTGAGAGTCTCCAGCAGTTGCTAATCTTCATGATGATTTGTTTTCCTGATTGGACTCTGACTGATAAAATTATTGCAATAATTCTTTTGAGTTGATCTGCAGTTTTTTTTCCCCACCTTGGGGCAAGAGATAGTTGGTACTTGGCCTGTGATTCAAAATCAACTTTAGTGATTGTCTTTTTTTTTCTAATTTTTATTTACTTCTGGCTGTGCTGGGTCTTCGTTGCTGTGCAGGGACTTTTCACTAGTTGCAGTGAGGGGGGCTACTCTTCGTTGCAGCGTGAAGGCTTCTCATTGCAGTGGCTTCTCTTGTTGCAGAGCACAAGCTCTAGGCTGCATGGGCTTCAGCAGCTGCCGAGTGTGGGCTCAGTACTTGTGGCTCCCAGACCCTAGAGCACAGGGTCAGTAGTTGCGGCACACGGGCTCAGTTGCTCTGCAGCTTGTGGGATCTTCCCGGACCAGGGATCAAACCTGTATCTCCTGCACTGGCAGTCGGATTCTTTACCACTGAGCCACCAGGGATATCCAGTGACTATCTTTTTTTTCAATGTGAGTTTATTAACTTTTCCTAGTGATCTAGTGTGTGTGGATCAAGGATTTCCTTTCACATATGAAACATAATTGGGATAATAAAAGGGTTCTGTAAGTGCTTAGTCAGGAGGCAAAAGCCAGTCTGCCTTCTCTGTTTGTTTCTCAACCTGATTCTCCATCAGAATAGTATGCTGCTGCTGCTTCTGCTGCTAAGTCACTTCAGTCGTGTCCGACTGTGTGCGACCCCATAGATGGCAGCCCACCAGGCTCCACTGTCCCTGGGATTCTCCAGGCAAGAACACTGGAGTGGGTTGCCATTTCCTTTTCCAATGCATGAAAGTGAAAAGTGAAAGTGAAGTCGCTCAGTCGTGTCCGACTCCTATCGACCCCATGGACTATAGCCTACCAGGCTCCTCCGTCCATTGATTTTCCAGGCAAGAGTACTGGAGTGGGTTGCCATTGCCTTCAGTATGGAGAGTCTTAAAAATTGTTTCCACCAAGGAGATTCTGATTTAAATAATCTAGGATGAACAATTTTTACAGTAATGGTCCCCAGATCAGTGGCATCAGTATTACCTAGGAACTAGTTAAAAAAGCAAAATGTGGGTTCTCCCTCCTACCCCATAACGACTGAATCAAAAACTTCATGAGGTTGGCACAGGAATTGTTTGTTTCAATAAGCCTACCAGGTATTTTGATGTACACTGAACTTTTAAGTGCCACTATTCTAAAACTGGTGCTTCTCAAATGGCTCAGTGGGTAATGAACTGCTTATAACAGATGTGGGTTCAATCCCTGGGTCCGGAAGATCCCCTGGAGGAGGACATGGCAACCCACTCTGGTGTTTTTGCCCAGAGAATCCCACAAACAGAGGAGCCTGGTGGGCTACAGTCCATAGGGTTGCAAAGAGTCGGACACGACTGAAGCAACTGAGCACCCACAGACACATCCTAAAACGACCCAGGTGATGCTGATGTGCAGTGGAGTTTAAGAACCACTGGTTTTGGAATAAACTATCTATAAGATCATAACTTTAATTAAACATACAATTATTTAATACCTGCCATGTTTTGGAATTTCCTGTTGCCCAAGAAAACAACTGAAAGTGAGATTATTAATAACACTTGAAACTATGCAGAAAGATGATGCATTACAAAAAGTTGTAAGAACCACAAATATTCAATCACACAGAATACAAAAAGGAAAATATATTATGAAATCTCTTCTTTCTGAATTGAAAATAGCTAGCTAGATAGTAAATGTGCTTCAACAATAAGGCTGAAATCCATTGCAGAATGCAGGTCCAATTATCCAACATACATTTCTCCAACTTGTCTTTAATCACACTAATGGTACAAAGTCTTTGCTAGAGATGGTTTTAGATATCATATAATCCAGCATTTTGCAATCAGTAATTCACGGACCCAAGAGCTCACAAAAGTTTTCTGGCAAGGTAGTAACTGAAGGACGTGAATAACAGTAGCTCCAACTCAAAGTAGCATAACTGATCAAGCACATAGGCTCACTCATTTTAGGTCCACGGCTAAGGACGGTTTCAGGTGCAGTTAGCCCCAGCTCCGTTTCTCTGCCATGTCTTGGTTTCACTCTCCTCCTTATGTCAATCGACTTTGACTCCAAACTTGATGTCCGTCGTAGCAAAACAGCTGCAGCAGTATCAGGCCTCTCATCACATCCCATACCATCCAAAGAGAAAGTGTCACTCCAGATAAACGCTGAAGAACAACAAGGATTCTCTTTTTCTAGAAATCCTTGAAAAATATATTCTGGTTTTCCTTTAGCCCAGGTTGGTTTATGGGACCTAATCCTTGTGGGCCAGAGAATGAACTGGACCTCGATCAGGGCCAAGTCCTAGAGCTAGGGTTGGAGTTGTTTTCTCATGAGACAAATGGAAAACTAAGATACTATTGCCATAAGAAAATGCAATGAATGCCAAGAAGCCTGAAATGGCAAATGTCTGCCATACATGGGGGAGGGGAGTGTTTTAAAATTGATAAGTAAAATAATTGTTCAGATGTTTTCTTTCAAATTAGATGCATCTTAGAGCCTCCAACAGTTTATCAGATGACCATTCATGGCAGCCAGTGGATATCAGAGGGATACTCTCAAGACTCAATCATTCATTCAGTTTACTATCTAGATTAATACTACTAGTTTAATGCTTTATTTGTTCTTCACTTTAAGATAATTTTTATTCTTAGTTGTGAATTGTATAATTTAGCGTCTCCAAGGGACTGCTGTTTCAAGACAGAAAGGTATACATATTGATGTGTTGTTCATGTTCACCCGGCACCTTCTGATGATAGAACCACAGTTTTCTTATAGGAGGGTACCGACACTTTGAGACTTAGCAGGTGGCTCAGTGGTAAAGAATCCACCTTCCAACTCAGGAGATGCAGGCGACATGGATTCTATCCCTGGGTTGGGAAGATCCCCTGGAGAAGGAAATGACAACCCACTCCAGTATCCTTGCCTGGGAAATTCCATGGACAGAGTAGCCTGATGGGCTATACAGTCAATGGGGTCACAAAGATTCTGACATGACTGAAAGACTGAGCACAGCACCAGCACCTCTTTCCTAGTGGGCACAGTATAAACAGGACTAGGGTTTCCCTGGTGGCTCAGTGGTAAAGAACCCTCCGGCCAATGCAGGAGACGCAAGAGATGTGGGTTTGATCCCTGGGTCGGGAAGATTCCCTAGAAAACGAAATGGCAACCCACACCAGTATTCTTGCCCAGGGAAATCCCATGGACAGAGGAGCCTGGCGGGCTACAAAAGAGTCAGACACAATTTAACAGCTAAACAGCAACAACATTAATCACGATGTCCCTCTATCCCATAACCAAGCAGTGAACGTGGGACTTGCAACAGGCCAACCAAATTCCTTTTCCTGGGACAGGAAAGAATGACAGAGCTGATTCATCTCTGCGATGATACCTTAACATGACGATTAAATTACCTACTGCTCACAAAACCCAAGAGCTTTCCAGGTTCTTGCTGTTTCTAAACTGGCCCTTGAGCGTCCTTTGATGTGTGAGTCACCCGTGGCCTTCCAGTCAATTCTCTTTTTGTTTGAGTTTTTCAAGAATAGGTTTCTATGGTTTGCAACATATAATCCTGAAAAGAAGCATAAAAATGATAATTATGAACATTTCCTTTAAAATGATCAACACTGAATTAATAAATTGCATATCTGATCAAAAAAATTTATACAGTGCATGAATGTACCTCTAGTACTTTAAAAATCATTGTTGAAAGGGAATACCTAATAACATTTTATCCAATCTGACTTATAATTTGTTAGGAATAAAATCTTTCTAAACTCTCAATGTGTTATTTGTGGATGAGTGGTTGGGAATAGCAGCTTGAAGCCTTCTCTTTTATCTTACCATTTAGAAACAAAAGAAAAAAATTATGAAAATAAGCTAGCTTCTTTTTTAAAGCAAAACTGCTTTAAATGTTAAAATTCTAAGTATAGCTACAAAAGTGGCTTTTTGTCAAGGTTTGATGCATAATAGGCAGTAAAATTTTAGTATATATTTTAATATGTATTTAATCCCCAAAGAAACATGATGTAATATTATTTTTAGTTGATTCACCAGCAGATTATGCTTTTTCTCATACAATAAAATTCAGGAAAACTAAAGAGAATTAAGCTTTTTCTCAATAAGTCATGGGAATGTAATGTACAGAACAACAACTATAGTTAATGATACTGTTTTGTGCATTTGAAAGTTGCTGAGAGAGTTGATCTTAAAAGTCCTCATCACAAGAAAAAAAAAATTCTGTAGCTACGTATGGCTATGGATATCCACTATAGTTGTCATGGTGATCATTTTGCAATATATTCAAATATCAAATCATCATGATGTGGTACACCGGAAACTAATAGAATATTGTATTATACTTCAATTTTAAAAATAAAAATAAAATTTAAATGCTTTCTAAAGCCAAATGGTATATTTAAATATATGGTGACTAATGCACAGTATATACAAAGACATACTAAGAAAAAGAATAAAAATGTGTACAGTGCTCTTTGAAGACATACTGATTTGGAAGTCTTCCTTGCCTTTTGAATCTACATTTCACACAGATAATAATTATTTTTAACTTCTAGGCACTTTCTATAGATTATTTATCTCACTGAGAGGTGTTCAAGTCAAAAAGAAAGCTGGGAAACACTGATATACCTCCTTACTTGACAGGAACCAGAGAGATCACACAGATAACCCTGAGAGGTGAGATACAAGCAGAGTTCCTTAGACTCTCAGGGCCCATCAGACACTCTTACTTTCTGCCACCACAAACGCACTCCAGCACTTGTAGAAAAGCAAATTCTCATCAGCTTCTAGGCAATGCCTGTAACTTGTCAGTTCCAAAACCATACATTTCTATGTAATTACATATACGATTGCCTGCGAACCTCCAGATGAAGTCTTGTGTTGAACCCCCACATTTTGAGGCTAAAATCTAGAGCAGTTGCCCAGGATCCATGGCCCAAAGGTTGATTTAAGACCTTCTCAATATTGAGTGATATTGCTAAATTAAGATTTCATACATTTGAGTTTAGAGATTGAACTTCTAATGTTTAAAAGAGGTGTGGAACTGACTGCCCTCCTCTAATTCTCTGCTACAAGTTTGCTGGGACACCAAGGCAGGGAACCAAGAACAGACAGAGACTGTGTCCCTTTGGTTGCTTCTGTCACCCCAACTAGCCACTTTTGAATATTTCTGCTGTCTCCAGCTGTCTCTGATGAAACTGATACATAAACTTCCAATAATCAGAACCCCATGGCATTGAGAGTCTGTAAGTAACAAAGGATAATTCAAAGTTCCTGGGCAAGACTGTTCCCCTTGTAAAATGGGCTGCCCTGATAAGCAGAGGGGGGGTAGACTTAGAAGGTTGGAGAAGATAACAGTATCATACCATTAGTGACGTGAAAGTCACTCAGTCCTGTCTGACTCTTTGTGACCCCATGGACTGCATAGTAAACATTTGCTGCTTAAGATAATCTGATAATGATGTTGGAAAATATAAAGATGTAAAAGGCACACAGTCCAATTTATGTACAAGGAAGAGGATAATTTAGACAGAATGGGGGGAATTTTAAATAGAGCCTATTTGAGTTATACATTTGGAAATATTTCCCATGGAGATGACATCTGAAGTTTTGTGACAGGCGATCATTCATTGAAATTGAAAGTGAAAGTGAAAGTTGCTCAGTCTTGTCTGACTCTTTGCCACTCCATGGACTATACAGTCCATGGCATTCTCCAGGCCAGAGTACTGGAGTGGGTAGCCTTTCCCTTCTCCAGGGGGGTCTTCCCAACCCAGGGATCGAACCCAGGTCTCCCACATTGCAGGCAGATTCTTTACCAGCTGAGCTACAAGGGAAGCCCAAGAATACTGGAGTGGGTAGCCTAGCCCTTTTCCAACGGATCTTCCCAACCCAGGAATTGAACCAGGGTCTCCTGCATCACAGGTGGATTCTTTACCAACTGAGCTATGAGGGAAGCCCCATACCATTAGAATACCTGTTAAAATTTTATGTTAGCTTCAATCGGAGCCTGATCTGACTCCTGTGATATGATGAATGTCATGTGGCTAACAAAAACCTCATTTTAGGCCAAGAGTTTCCATGTTCCTCTAGATAAGCCAAGAATCCTAAGCTTAAAAAAAAAAAAAATTAAATTAATAAACAGACAAGAAAATAGAGGAAGAGTTTTAATCAACTGTAGTATCCACCAACTGTAGTACTCCACCCAGTTGATTAGAATTCCTGTCGTGTTTTATTTCTGAAAGGATGGCCAAAAGATACATGTTTTATCAATTATTTTATTTTAATTTTTTGGTGAGAACATTCAAGTTCTACTCTCGTAGGCGTATTTTTTAATTGTATGATTCAATATATATTCACTATGTTATATATTAGATTCTCGGCTCTTAATGATAACTGAAAGTTCGTATCCCTTTACCAACTTTATTCCCCCAGGTCAGATTTATTCCTGACTTTATTTTATTTTAATTGAAGTAGAGTCGATTTACAATGTTGTTAGTTTTTGGTGTACAACAAAGTGATTCAGTTATTTGGTTTCCAGATTCTTTTCCATTATAGGTTATTATAAGATGTTAAATATAGTTCCCTGTGCTATATGGGAAATCCTTATGGTTTATCTCTTTTATATATAGAAGTGTGTATCTATTCATCCTGTATTCCTAATTTATCCCCCCTTTTCCTTTTTGGTAACTATAGGTTTGTTCTCTGTATCTCTAGATTCCACATATAAGTGGATACCATATTATATTTGCCTTTCACTGTCTGACTTACTTCACTTTGTATAATAATCTCTGGGTCTATCCATGTGGTGACTGCAAATGGCATTATTTCATTCTTTTCATGACTAAGTAATATTCCAATGTGTGTGTGTGTGAGAGAGAGTGTATGTGTATGTTCAGATACACACATCTTCTTTATTGATTCCTTCTCTTGGTGAACACTTTGAAAAGACACATTTCTTCTTCAACACTCTGCAACCAGGTCTAGAATCCAAGCGAATTTTCCCTCACCCCTCTCTTATTCTGAAATTTAGGATTCAGGCCTAATGTTCATCTCGATTTCCCCTCTGATCTGCCTTTCACTTAAATTCCAGACCACCATCACAAGAGTGTTTGACCTCCCCGACAGTTTAATCTCTGGCCTTCTGTCAGCATGGAGCCCAGAAGATGTTGCCAGTGTTGCCCTTTTGTGGTTTATCAACCTGACAGTCAGGTCCTTGTGGCATCCCACAAAAATCTACTTAATTGACAATATCCTTGAACTGTGGTAGTAATACCAGTAGATCTCCACTTGTAGAGTTTTAGTTGGAGATACCAATCACACATCTTCTTTGGCTACAATGAAAGCATAAATTCAAAATCTTTATAAAAATGTGCCATAGAATCAAGTTTAATCTAGATTAGTGTCTGACCCCATTGTGTAGTAAACACCATGTGAAAAGTAAAATCTCCCAATATTTTTCCTGCTAATGATCGCTGTGTTTCTTTAAGTTTCCCAACAACACTTCTTTCCTAAGAAAGCTATGACAACAAAAAGGAAGTGGGGATGGATATGATCACCACAAGATTTGCCATTTTTAGGGCCTTCATATCTTAGTGATATAGGCATGAAAGTTATGTGTTTAATATTAACTGGACCCACCTGAATCAGGGAATGTCTATGCTTACTTTTACAGCTCTGAAATTCTGCTCTCTGATCTTTTCCTTTTTTGGCTGTGGTGGGTCTTCCTTGCTGCATGCAGGCTTTCTCTAGTTGCAGGAAACAAGGAGTACTTCTGGTTGTGGCGTGCAAGCTTCTCGTTGCAGTGGCTTCTCATGTTGCAGAACGCAGGCTCTAGGAGCACTGGCTTCAGTAGTTATAGTGCATGAGCTCAGCAGCTGCGGCTCATGGGATCTAGAGTGCTGGCTCAGCAGTTGTGGTGCACGGGATTAGCTGCTCTGTAGCATGTGGGATTGTCCCGGACCAGGGATCGATCTGGTGTCCCTTGCATTGCAAAGCAGATTCCTAACTGCTGAACCACCAGGGAAGCCCTGCTCTCTGATCTTTAAAGTTAGAGTTTTTGTCAGAGAAAGCAAGAGGATTATTCATTAAGATTGTGGAATGTATGGTAGGTTGAATGTACCACTGGTAATGCAAATGCCATATTAAATGTGAAACCACGGTTATGGAAAAGAAAAGGGGAGCTTTCAGGGAGCAAAAATGCACCAGAATATAGAACATGCTTCAGATGTCTAGGAATAGCAGAGTTAAAATGTCGGTATATTAGCAGATGGGGAAAATTACAGAATAATATTTGACAAAACCTTTTATTTCATACTTCTACTATTTGTCCAGTTTCTTCCTTCCTTCCTTCCTTCCTTTCTTTCTCTTCCTTCATTTCTATAAGATCATATATTAATATGTTGCTTTTAATATATTCTAGCTCTGTTCATGTTTCCATTTCTTTGACTCTATGGGTCCCAAAAAATAGCTTGCTTTTCTGATCACTGAATGGAAACTTTTTTGTATAAATTCTGAAACCTGGACCTATGATATTGAATATAGTCTTTCAGGGAGACTGAACTGAAAATCTTCACAAAATTACTTTTCAATTACAATATCCTTCTGTGCAATATGGGATATGATTTCTTATCCAAAGTTTTCAAGTTAATTAATTTGTGAATTTGCTATATTGCATATTCTTTGATCAACATGAATACCAAATAAGTGAAATTATTTACCTAGTCATTTTAGGTTTCCAAAGAGAAAAATCTCTATATATTGTGGGTACGATTACCAGTCCATGCATAATCCATTTTAGCTGATCAGCTGGCTGGCTGACTGCAGGTCTCTCTGTCTCAGACAGCCCAGGTAGCACAATGGTAAGGCCCTGGATGCGGAGACAGAAGCTCAAATATCAGCTCCACAGTGTCCCTGGGAAAATCTCTCAGCCCTTATAACTCTCAGTTTTTTCATCTGTGAAATAGGATATAAATATCTTCTGGTCTGCCCAGCTGGATTGTTAGAAGAATCAGAGAAGACAGTGCATGTGAAAGCATTTTGCAAATGCAAGGCATTTGGGATACAATTTTACTTAACTAGTAGTTGATATTCTCCTGCTTTAAAGCCACATTGTCAGAAAATGAAGCAATTAGTTATGGCAGTTCATATATATCCCAAAGCTAATCTTGACATAAAAACATCAAGTTCAAAGGCTCAAACCATGTGGCCTGTCCTCAGGCCTGAAAATTATTCAATGTTTTGTAAAGCTGAGATCAGTCCACCGGTGCCTCAGGATGGTATCAGCAGCAGGCCAGAGATGCTCAGCTTTAGCTGGAGACCAGTTTTCCACTGTCCTCAATATTACAGTGTTTCAGCTACCACATGTTACAACCCTGTGGGCTGGTTGATAAGAAAAATGAGGCAGGATGCAAACACCTGGGGCTCAGCTACCCTAGTGAGGTTAAGTCACTGTTAGGAATTGGGAGGCATTTCAGCAAGGGCTCTCACATTTATTTAAACTGATTTTAGCCTAAAGGTAAACTATTAACCTACTTAAGGAGCAACTAAATTAGAGTAGCAATGTAGTTATCAGTTCAGTTATCAGAAGGACCTGGCAGGAACCTTGTCCATGAATGAAGACATGGTCACTTTGTCACTTAGGTATTCAACCTGGGACAAGTTATTTTCCAGAAAGTGATAGCATCATCTTATGTTTGTGTGGTCTTTGGGATTGAAGGGGTATAGCTCTATGAGAACATGACTGGTAGAAACGGAACCAGCTCAAACATTAGCATCACGACAGCAGTCTCACCACCAGTGGTTAGAATTTCAGCTTTCAGTTTTCAGATATTAAAATAGCAAGCAAAGTTTCTACAAATGAACTGATACTTTTCCCTACCTTTGCCACTTCACAACCACATTATATCTGGAAGCTAAGATATGGGACCAGGACTTTGAGTGTTTCCATTAGCAGGTTGGTTTGCATGGCTAGATGAAGATGTCTGGGGGAGTCCAAATCTCATTTACCACGAAGCTCCTTTTTATTTTTCCATTCACCTTCTGTATTGTATAACACAACAAAGTTAAATAGCATAGATTCCCAGGTTGAGGGCTAGCAATAAACTAGACCAAGTCTACTAGAGGATGTGCAGTGGAGAAGCAGAAATTTCAATAAAATGTAGGGAGCAGGGGTAGAAAATCTGATGTTTTAATTAGTTCTACCTCTTCCAGGCTTCTGATAGTTATACAGTTATTTTCTGCTTTATCACCATGAGCTTGTTCAAGTAAAACAGTAATTAATAAAGCTTTAGACTGCCCTTCCCAACAATTAAAAGAAATCTGCAAGCAGAATTATTATATCATTTTATCACAGCCATTTTAAAAAAATAGGGTAATATAATTAGCAAATTGAGACTGACCTGTGACATGTCCAAGCACTTTCTTAACTGATAAATCAGGAAATAAACCAACCATTTCTGGAGTCCCTCCAAGTACTAATACTCTATGCTTCTATTTCAAATGGCAAAGGGATGCAGACAGCTCTAACTGATAATACTAAAACCTAATTTTATCTATTTATTTTTGGCTCTTCTTTCCCTAAATGTCTTTTTCTCTTCTTTCTGCTTATGTTTTGGTAGCTGCACAAATGGAAATGAAAGGTCAAACAGATGGCATAGACAGAAGAGATGTGGGTCAAAAAATACAAACTTTCAGTCATAGGTAGAGTAAGTTCTGAAGATCAAATGTATAGCATGGGGTTACTGTTAATCACATGGTATTGCATACTTGGAAGTTGCTGACAGTGGATCTTCACCTTTATCACCACCCCCCCTCAAAAAAAATACTATGTGAGTGATGAACATGTTTATTTTATTGATGTTGGTAGTTACTCGGCAACATATATGTGTATCAGATCATCATGCTGCACACTAATTATATACAATTATATTTGTCAATTAATCAATAAATGTGTGGGTAGGGGGACAAACAGCCGATCTCTCAATAGTAAAGCACTGGCCATTATCAGGATTCCACAAAACCATTTATGAAATTTATTGAAAATTCCTCCTATATCTATCTTTACTGTAAGTGGATTAGGCCTTAAAATGTTTCAGGTGAGATCCCACCTAGGGTTGCTTGCCTTCTAACTAAGGGATTTATTCAACATTGTTGATGAGTTTTCATGCCCCGCCCCGCGCCCCCGCCGCCCATTCACAGAAGAGAAACACAGCACTGACAGGAGTCCGCACCGGTGCATTGTGCTACTAGTTGGCCTCAATCCTGACCTAGAAGGAACATCTTCAAAGCTGAACGTTAATTTAGAGTCTGTTCCAGGTCAGTCCTTGGCATCTTTGCTGAGAAGACCTATTAATGCCAACCTCAACAAAAATGAACACAAGCCCATTAGGAAATGGACTAAGACCATTCATCATTTGGCATAAGACAAATAGCACAGCCTATCAGATGATGAACCTACCAACTCCAAACTGAGTACAAAATAGCATTTCCAAAATGTTTTAGTAGGTAATAACCTATCAAAAGGTATAGGGTTTACATATGACCAACGAACAAATTAATGTACAATTAAAATAACATAGTAGAAAACTCTAAATGTAATGATCTTGTGATATAGTCTGAGTTTGGAATGCTTCAAAATAACAAATTGTAATTTAGGGCATTTCACTACAAATTATCCTTCATACCTGGCACAATTTAATATACAAAGATGCATGTCTGGGTTACTGTGAAATTTTTATTATCATAAAAACAGTAAGCTGCAAAACATTAAAACATGATTAGTAATCTACCGTCTCAGTTTTTGAAACACTTTCAAATATCTCCATAAATGGAGAGATTTTTAGAGTTATCAAGTAGGTACAGAGTTTTTTCTTGACCAGTAAATTCTTATAGAATGAAGCTAATTTATACTCATTTTTCAATATCTAAAAGAACTACAAATTTAAATTAGCAGACTATATTGTACACTTGTATTGATAAGCATGTCCTTGGTGGTTCATATATAAATATTTTAGATACTTTTTTGCATCCCTTGGAGAACTGGATTAGCAGGACACTTTTCTGAGGTCTTTCTGTCACCATAAGGGGCTGGTCCAGATAAAAAGTCTGTCTCATGTGGCTTAAGACCAGGAGACTCCTGTTGTCACCTGGGCAGGTGTTGCTTCTATTAGGCATGCTAATACTCCAACACTGGGTAAGTACAGAGGGAAATGAGGTCAGGACTGGGCAGGGACAAAGCTGGGAGAAACCAATCCAGCTCCAGGGCTGGCGCCCAAGGAGGTAGTCTACAGTTAAATGATCAGTCCAAAAGGGCACAGTGATCCTCCAGCGTGGTTGTAGTCATCAGCACCTGAGATCCAGTGAGAAGGTACAGTTTGGCAAAATGAGGATTCAGGCAGCAAGTGACCTGCCAAGACAGATGCCACTGTCGCCACAGAACCTGTGTCAGTCAGGGTCCTAGAGGAATCACACTCAGGTTAGGAAAATTCAAGAAAGTTCAAGTAAGGGACTATTTCAAAAGTTGTAAGATGAAATCAAAAGGGAAAATACAATTCCCCAGTACCTGAAAATGAAAGTGTTAGTCACTCAGTCATGTCTGACTCTTTGTGACCCCATGGAACCCACCAGGTTCCTCTGTCTGTGGAATTCTCCAGGCAAGAATACTGGAATGGGTTACCATTCCCTTCTCCAAGGGATCTTCCCTACCCAGGGATCAAACCTGGGTCTCCTGCATTGCAGGCAGATTTTTACCATCTGAGCCACCAGGGAAGCCCCAGTACCTAACTAGGCTATAACCATCCCTAGCCAGAAGGGGTGAGAAGTGAAAGCAGTTCCTAGAGTCTGCAAACAGAGGACCACCTGGAACAGAGCTCTGACCTTCTGTGGAAGGAGGCAGCAGCTCAAGGGAGCCTCAGAGGGAAGAGATATACATTTATATCCAGAGATATAAATGTATAAATTCTGGCCAAACCCAGCCAGAACCAGAGGGCGAGGATTGGTAGGTTCATATGGGTCAGTATGGACGAGAGAGGAAGAATGCAAGGTGGAAGAGGGTGGAGAAGAGTCTGGCAGAGAAAACAAAAAAAAATGGTGACATAAACAGGATCCCCCAAAATATGTGGGAGTCTAGGGATGAGGGTCCAGCATCCAGAGAAGGGCCAACAGAGGGAAGTAGAATATTACAGCCCTCAAAAAAAAAAAAACATAAATTGCGTCAGAGGACTCCACCCACGTAGGAAGTCAGATGCTAACCATCAAACCAAGTCTGCTGGCACATGCTCTGCCAGAGATGTGGGAGGAGGAGAAAGTCCCCAGGCATGCTGGAGGACTGGCTGCAGAGCAGAAACGCTCATCCCAGATCCAGCTCACTGATGCCTTTAGCATCAGAAGTACTTTCTGCCTGGATCAGGACTCACAGAAGAACAAGTCAGGATTGAGACTAGTGAAGACCAGTACATGGGCCACTGATCAAACAGGAAGGAAAAGAAGTATCAGGGCTATCAGAGACTGTATTATAATGGTCCCTGCAGGAAGTAGATGACACATGCAAGTTGGGAAACATAAGGAGAGTTTACAAAGGTGTGGGAAGAACGTAGGAAATCCTGAGAATGTACACGGGATGTGTGCTCCACCTCTAGGCTTGGGACAGCAAGGGGAGGGGTAATTACAAAAGCCATAACTGCAGCCTGAGAGATGCCCCCAGCCTCCAATTGAGGGACATTATCAGCCCTAGGATGGAAAGAGGGTGACCACCTACGGAGAAGAAATCAAGGGGGCATATCCCTGGACGCACTCTCCACCCTCTTCAGTTCTTCTGCAGGACTCCCCATTGACCAAACCCACTCTGCCACCAGAGGACCAGCTTAACTAGTCTGCATAGTTTGGCCACAAAAAAGGATGCAGAAGGTTGGGACAGGGACACATCAAAGCTGATAAAAATTATCCAGCACAGGCTATCATGCCATCCTGGTGACAAACAATGAGGTTCTTCCGATGGGATACCTATCCTTTACAAAGGAAAAATAGTAACTTCACAGTAAAAGATACTAGCAGACTCCACCTTGACTAGATGATCAAGTTAGCATCACCAGATACAGGTCAAAGTGGTATCACGTGCCTCCCTGTATGATTCACTGAGAAGAAATGTGCACCAGAGTCTAATTATGAAGACTCATCAGACTAACCCAGACCAAGGGGCAGCTTGCAAAACAATTAGTCCATCCACTTCAGAAATGTCAGTGTCATGAAAGAAAAAGAAAGACTGCACAGTCGTTCCTGGTGAAAGGAGACTAAAGAGACACCGTGGCTGAATGCGGTGCACGACAGTGTTTTCTCCTGCTACAAGGACATTGCAGGACACGCTGTGAATTTTGAATTAGGTCTGTAAATCAGGTAACAGTGTTATATCTGTGTTAATTTCCTGATTTTGACTGTTGTACTGCAGTTATGTAATAAAAAGCCCTTGTTTTTAAAAAACACATAATGAGGTATTGAGGTGTAAAGATGCCCTGTGTCTACCCTCAAACAGTTCAGGGGGGAAAAGGCACAGAGAGAAAGAAAAGACAGAAAATACTATAAAATGGTAAAATTTGGGGAATTCGGGTGACGGATATATAATAGTTCCTTCGCTATTTTTACAATTTTTCTTTAAGTAGAAAATTATGTCAAAATGAGGATAAAGATAAAAGTGATGAGCCCTTGAGCTGGTGCAATAGCAGTGGGGTTAGAGAGAAAGGAAGATATACAAGAACAATGAGGGAGGGAACATGGATCTGATTTAAGCGATGAATTATGTGGGAGGAGTCTACAGTGGGCATACACATATGGTTTTGGCCACTGCATAATGCAGAATATCGTCATTTTTGGTACTGTTAGCATGAGTTGTTATCTGAATAATATATTAAATGTGCCCTGGCTAAAATTTAAATGTCTATTTCTATAATTTGCTCTTTTCCTATCAGATTGACACAGTCATTTAAATACTAGTAGATTCAAAACAAGATCCTAAATATTGCCATCATCAATAGTAGTAAGAGTTTAATTCTTTCCCCTGGAAGAGCAAGCAATTGCGAATTTACCCAGCAAAGGGCGAAAGAATGCCCCTGCCAAATCAGTCCCTCTTCTCCAGGGATACAGAGCCTATTAGAGCTCTTTCTAAACATCAGAAGAATATTTAGAATGCAAAATAACTCAGACCTGTGAGAGAGCAGTTACCTGAAACTGATATTGGAAACCAGTTGTAAGAGAGAGCATTCCAAACTCTTCTCCCATGTAAAACACAAAGTTGAGAAAGAAAGACATATGTCTTAAAGTCTTCCATCAATCTCAAGTAGTCGCCAATATGAGAAATTAGCCCCATTTCTCTGATCATCCCATGTGTCCTATCTCAGGGTACAAAGCCCAGTTTTTTAAGGCATAGTCTATTCAACAAATTCAACAAACATGTACCGAACACTTACCATTACATCAGCTTTCAATCAGCGTCAGATTTACAGGTAGGTATAACCCACACTTGGCAGGAAAAGGAGACTTAGGGGTCTAACTTTTCTGCTGTATTTCTCATAATAGTGTAAGTATTGTATGACTAATTGTGATTATGGATTTAGTGCCTAGTGAATATGAGTTTTATCTGTTTTCATTACTCCGAGTCCTAGTGAGATATTTGTTATAACTGAAATACCTCAATATTGATGGATTCTATTGAACAAGCAGCAGCTAGTGCGCCAACACTCAACTACTGGGCTTAGAAGGGAATGATATTGAGGTGAAATAGGCAACTGGTTACTAATTGATTGTCGTTTTGAGATGCTTCAGATTCTGCAAGTGAAGTGAAAGTCACTCAGTCATGTCCGACTCTTTGCAACCCCATGGACTTATAGTTCATGGAATTCTCCAGGCCAGAATACTGGAGCGGGTAGCCTTTCCCTTCTCTGGGGAATGTTCCCAGTCAAGGGCTCAAACCCAGGTTTCCCATATTTCAGGCAGATTCTTTACCAGCTGGAATCTGGGAAGCCCAGATTCCACAAGGTTACCATTAAATCCCATAGGTAACCATTATATCCCATAGATTCTGCAAGGTTACCATTAAAAATCCCTTCCTTTGGAATAAACACATCTATCAAGGTCTCCTTTAAAATGCAAATATCCTTAACGTATGTCAATAATACAAAAGGGTAAATCAATTTGTTAACTATTATCGAGTCCCTTGGACTGCAAGGAGATCCAACCAGTCCATTCTGAAGGAGATCAGCCCTGGGATTTCTTTGGAAGGAATGATGCTAAAGCTGAAACTCCAGTACTTTGGCCACCTCATGTGAAGAGTTGACTCATTGGAAAAGACCTTGATGCTGGGAGAGATTGGGGGCAGGAGGAGAAGGGGACGACAGAGGATGAGATGGCTGGATGGCATCACTGACTCGATGGACGTGAGTCTGAGTGAACTCCGGGAGTTGGTGATGGACAGGGAGGCCTGGCGTGCTGTGATTCATGGGGTCGCGAAGAGTTGGACACGACTGAGCGACTGAACTGAACTGAACTGATCAAGGATGAGGATAATATAAGAGTATTTTCAGGTGTGAAAGGGGAAGATTTTAAAATGGAGAAAAGGGTGGAGAATAGGGAAGTGCAACGTTATAGAGAAAGAAAAAAAAAATCTGCCTACTTCACAGCTTTCCCTGGAACTGGCTGTAAAACTAATGTCGTGAGTGTATGGTGTGTTTTCTTTAACTTTTTCCAATCGAGAAATTTTTTTCCAAGGCTACAATCTACATCCCCAAATTTTGACAAACACATTGTATCAGAATGAGAGTTGAGGAGCAAGAGTGCAGGAACTCAAATAATAACTAGAATTTCCAGAGCCCATGCTTTTAAATGTGGAAAGTAACGTCAAAGTCATAAAATAATCCAGGATGTTTGCTTATCTTCCCTATTTGCTTACCTTCCTATGACCTGCCATTTCTAGCATTCTCTCTCCCAAAAACAAAGTTTTGTTCTGACCACACAAAAGAGCATCACTGAAATCTGCGGCTGTTTGGAAGAATATCTCCAAGCATGGGGCTGAACTTCTTCAATTAATTTTCAAAGAACATTTCCTTCCATCGAGATATGTTTGGGATTTCAGGATTCAAAGCACTGTACCTTAAGCTTCATTTTCAAACTGAGCATCCTCTTTAATTTTTCTCATCACACAGAGTGTGCACATAGTGGAGAGCTCCCTGGGACCTGTGTCTGATCAGAGCCCACAGTTCAGCAGGAGGGATCTTCCAACCAAGATCTAAAGGTAAACCCCGAGTGTTCTCATGAACACACTCTGGATAATGGCTTATATTTAATCACTTCAAGTGCTGCCTCTCTTTCTCTCTGGTAACTTCTATTTTCATTTTCATCTTTAGTGATCAAAAAAAGAGCAAAGAAAAACTTACAATAATTTTTCTCCTAGTTTTTTTTCATTGGATCTACATTTCTAAATTTTTCCCACTCTGTTTCCTAAACCTAACATCATGTTATATGCCAATTATAACTCAATTTTTAAAATAATTAAAATAGTTTTTAAATTTTAAAAATTTGATAGAATATAATAAAATCCAGGAGGGTCAACTCTCTGGTCAGGCCCCACATATGCAAAATAGCATAATGCTTTCTATCTCACATAGTCATGGTAGCACATGAAGTTATATTACATACGTATCTTGCACAGAATGGACACTTAGTAAATAGTTTTTCAGTCATGTCTGACTCTTTGCGACCCTATGGACTGTAGCTTGCCAAGCTCCTCTGTCCGTGGAATTCTCCAAGCAAGAATACTGGAGTGGGTAACCATTCCCTTCTCCAACCTAAGTCTGCTGCACTGAAGGCCGATTCTTTACCACTGCCCCACCTGGGAAGCCCAAACAGTAGCTATTATTTTCTAAGACTGGCATTTTAATAGCTGGCAATTCAAGAGCAAGATAGAGCCTGATAATGCTAAGAACATCAATGATAGCAGTTAGCTTATGTATGCTGCTTAATAATTTCTCATGCATTTTATACAATAATCACACAACTCTGTGAGGTAGATGGATAGTGTGATTATATTAGTTTTTCATTGCTGCATAACAAATGGCCACAAATTTACTGAATTAAATGATACAAATATATTATCTTATAGTTCTGCACGTAAGAATTCCAACAGGGGTCTCACCAAGCTAAAATTAAGGTGTCCGTAGGGCTGTGTTTCCTTCTGGAGGCTTTGGGGAGAATTGAATTCCTTGCTTACCCAGGTTGTGAGTGGAATTTAGTTCCTTGCAGTTGTAGGACTAAGGTCCCCATTTCCTTGCTGATTGTTAACCGACAGCCATTCCAGCTTCCAGAGGCTGCCCGATTGCTCAGCTCATGGCCTCTTCCCTCCATCAAAGCCAGCAACATTAGGATGAGTCCCATTCATTTTTTTCAGGCTTCGCTGGTGGTTCAGACAGTAAAGAATCTACCTGTGATGCAGGAGACCCGGGCTTGATCCTTGGATCTGGAAGATCCCCTGGAGAAGGGAATGGCAAACCACTCCATATTCTTGCCTGAACAGGGAAGCCTGGCAGGCTACAGTCCATAGGGTCACAAAGCGTCATATACGACTGAAATGACTAACACTTTCAGACTTGCAATCACTTTTTAAATCTTTCCTGCCTCATCTGGCACAACATCTTTCTGATTTCAGTCAGGAAAGTGTTTGTGTTTTAAATGTTTGTGTGATTAGATTGGGCCCACTTGAATACTCCAGGATAACTCTCCGTCTCAGAGTCCATGTCTTGAATCACATCTGCAAAGCCCCTTTTATCATGTAACATAGCACATTCACAAGTGCTAGGGATTAAGACATAGACATCTTCAGAGATGGAGAAGGGCATGGCAACCCACTCCAGCATTCTTGCCTGGAGAACTCCATGGACAGAGGAGCCTGGCCAGCTACAGTCCATGGGGTCACAAAGAGCTGAACACAACTGAGTAACTAATACAACAACAACATCTTGGGAGATTCATTAATTTTCCTCCCACCATTATCATTATCCACATCTTCAAGAAGAATAATGAAGATCAAAGAGAATAAGAGCCTTGCAAAGAATACACAATAAGCAGCAAAGAATGGACTCAAATCCCCAAGTTGTTTTACTCCAAACCCAAGTCAGTGTTCTTCCAAAAGTTTTTTCTCTGAAAGGCAATTTGGCATTTTTTGCTCTTGCATCGTCCCTCCCTCCTACCCACATGTAAACCCACACTTCCATTAACTATATTTAAGGCTGACATTCTTCAGGAATTAATGCATTTTCCAAAGCTTCCAAAAAGAAGCCAAAATTTAGCTGCATTTCTACTGATTTTGATGTAATTTCTTCCAGGACTTACACCATTGAAAGTATTATTTTACCAACAATTGGATACTTTCAGCTGGAGCCATAAAGAAAATATATTTTCTGATGGGCTGAGCACTAAAAGAAGTTTATGTCATGGTACATTTAGGTTATCTCACAATTCTTCTCAAAAGATGTACTTAACAATTTGATACTGAAATGTTCAACATTCAATTGAGATAGGACTGATCACTTCACATTTCCTAGAAAATAGTATTTCCAGGCTCCTATCTTGTTACTAGAATTTAGAAACATAATTTCACATTTATTTTCATGTGATTTCAGTTGACCAGTAAGTGTTTATTAAACCCACTAATAAATATGAAATGTTGATAGGCAACTCAAGGGAATATATGATTAAATGGAAAATTGTAGAGCCCCCACTGTAGTCTGCAAACAATCATGTTCCTGAAATCTAAGGTGACTATTCTGACTAGTAGAAAATGCTCTTTAAAGAAAGATGAACAGTAAATTCAGGTTGGTTGTATGCAGAAATATAGAGAACATGGTAAAGCCTGGCCATAATCAGTCATATACAAGAAAAAAAAACTAAAATAAATGTTTTTATTTTTTAAAAATCCTGAAAAATAAAAGTCATCAGTTTATGCAATTTGATGTATTTCTATAAATTACAAAATTAAATCAATGAAACTCATTTGTAAAAAGGCCAGACCATGGAGTAGATGCAAAGCAAAATAGAGACATTAAAACTTTTTAATTTTAATTTAAATTTTAAAATTTAAGACACTTAAATTTTAAGTGAAATTTAAGCAAAATTAGTCTGACAACAGTACCCAATCTGAACTGTAAGTGGAAGAAAATAAGGACCGGTAAAGAGCCAAATGCTTTCCAGCCATCTCAGTCCGTGATAATGAAGGCAGTGTAATTGAATAGTTGACTGGCTCTCAGTTCAGTTCAGTCACTCAGTCATGTCCAACTCTTTGTGACCCCGTGAATCTCAGCACGCCAGGCCTCCCTGTCCATCACCAACTCCCAGAGTTCACTCAAACTCATGTCCATCGAGTCAGTGATGCCATCCAGCCATCTCATCCTCTGTCGTCCCCTTCTCCTCCTGCCCCTAATCTCTCCCAGCACCAGGGTCTTTTCCAATGAGTTAACTCTTCACATGAGGTGGTCAAAGTATTGGAGTTTCAGCTTTAGCATCATTCCTTCCAAAGAAATCCCAGGGCTGATCTCCTTTACAATGGTTGGATCTGGTTGGATCTCCTTGCAGTCCAAGGGACTCTCAAGAGTCTTCTCCAACACCACAGTTCAAAAGCATCAATTCCTCGGCACTCAGCTTTCTTCACAGTCCAACTCTCACATCCATACATGACCACTGGAAAAACCATAGCCTTGACTAGATGGACCTTTGTTGGCCAAGTAATGTCTCTGCTTTTCAATATGCTATCTAGGTTGGTCATAACTTTCCTTCCAAGGAGTAAGCATCTTTTAATTTCATGGCTGCAGTCACCATCTGCAGTGATTTTGGAGCCCCAAAAAAATAAAGTCAGCCACTGTTTCCACTGTTTCCCCATCTATTTCCCATGAAGTGATGGGACCAGATGCCATGATCTTAGTTTTCTGAATGTTGAGCTTTAAACCAACTTTTTCACTCTCTTTCACTGTCATCAAGAGGCTTTTTAGTTCTTCTTCACTTTCTGCCATAAGGGTGGTGTCATCTGTATATCTGAGGTTGTTGATATTTCTCCCGGCAATCTTGATTCCAGCTTGTGCTTCTTCCAGCCCAGCGTTTCTCATGATGTACTCTACGTATAAGTTAAATAAGCAGAGTGACAATAAACAGCCTTGACGTACTCCTTTTCCTATTTGGAACCAGTCTGTTGTTCCATGTCCAGTTCTAACTGTTGCTTCCTGACCTGCATACAGGTTTCTCGAGAGGCAGGTCAGGTGATCTGGTATTCCCATCTTTTTCAGAATTTTCCACAGTTTATTGTGATCCACACAGTCAAAGGCTTTGGCATAGTCAATAAAGCAGAAATAGATGTTTTTCTGGAACTCTCTTGCTTTTTCCATGATCCAGCGGATGTTGGCAATTTGATCTCTGGTTCCTCTGCCTTTTCTAAAACCAGCTCGAACATCTGGAAGTTCACGGTTCACATATTGCTGAAGCCTGGCTTGGAGAATTTTGAGCATTACTTTACTAGCACGTGCTGCTGCTGCTAAGTCACTTCATTCGTGTCAGACTCTGTGCGACCCCACAGACGGCAGCCCACCAGGCTCCCCCATCCCTGGGATTCTCCAGGCAAGAACACTGGAGTGGGTTGCCATTTCCTTCTCCAATGCGTGAAAGTGAAGTCCCTCAGTCGTGTCCGACTGTTAGCAACCCCATGGATTGCAGCCCACCAGGTTCCCCCATCCCTGGGATTCTCCAGGCAAGAACATTGGAGTGGGTTGCCATTTCCTTCTCCAATGCATGAAAGTGAAAAGTGAAAGTGAAGTCCCTCAATCATGTCCGACTCTTAGCAACCCCATGGACTGCAGCCCACCAGGCTCCTCCGTCCATGGGATTTTCCAAGCAGGAGTACTAGAGTGGGGTGCCATTGCCTCCTCCAACTAGCGTGTGAGATGAGTGCAATTGTGTGGTAGTTTGAGCATTCTTGACTAGCTCTAGAGTCTGACAAATATTGGGCCAAATTCTGGCTTTTTCCTTACCAGCTCTTTGTCTTTGAGCAAGACACTTGATTACTTTAAGACTCAATGTTTTCATCTATAAAATGGAGATGATGATATTATCCAATTCATGGAATTGTCAGGAGAATTAAATGAGCTGCTATATAAGAAGCACATAGCATCCAGCAAGTAGAAATCACTCAATAACTTTTAACTGCCATTATTATCATGATTATTAACAATGGTGGCAAAGAAATGGAAAGAGAAGAGACAAAGGTCATTTTGAAGGCAATATGATTAGGACACAGTAAGTACCCCCAGACTTTCAACTTATCACTAACACTTAATTGTTTAGGAAGTTGGTACAGCCTAAAATCTGACTCAATCTAGATCTTCACTCCAAATACATCACCCTAAATCATTTCTGTCTACATATGGCAAAATATGGTCAGGATTGTACTCTAAAGACCTCCAATTTAACAAGGCTGTCCAACAGAACTTTCTACAGTGAAATAAATGTTCTGTATTGGAACAGTGCAATATAATAGACACTAGCCACCTGTGGCTATTGAGCCATAGAAGTGTGGCTAGTGGAGCTGAAGCTGAATATTTTGGCCACTTGATGCAAAGAGCCAGTTCACTGGAAAAGACCTGATGCTGGGAAAGATTGAGGGCAAGAGGAGAAGCGGGCAACAGAGGATAAGATGGTTGGATGACATCACCAACTCAATGGATATGAATTTGAGCAAACTCCAGGAGATAATGAAGGACAGGGAAGGCTAGCATGCTACAGTCCATAGAGTAAGTCCATATTCTAGGGTCACAAAGAGTTGGACACGACTTAGCAACTGAACAACATCAAGTGCACCTAAGGAACTATGTCTTTAAAATTTTAGTTAATTTCATCTTATTAATTAATCAGCAAATTTAATTTTAATTAAAAGCGAATGTCCACATGTGGCTGGCAGCTACCTCCCTAGACATTGACACAGCGGCTATGATAGCCAAGATGGTCTGTGATCAGGATGTGAACCCTTCAGTGCAAATGTACGGGGTGTTGCTGGCTGGTGGCTCTGAGTACAGAGGAGGTGTTCATAAGATGACTCCAAAAGCTGGAGTAGACTAGAACAAAAGCTGAGGCCATGATCATCTTAGAGCTAGAAAGCCCAACTCTTCACTGTACAATTCAAAGCTAACTATTGAATATGTTTACATTATCCAATAGTTTACATAAATCTGAAGGATGGGTAGAGAAAAGGAAATGAATTAGGAGGTAAGAAAATGAAATGGGGGACACTAAAGACAAAAAGTCCAATTTCCAATCAGGAAGAAGTTTGGGTCGACCCGCTCCTCTCAGTCTCTGTGCACAAGTGAAACTCGAGATGGAGGAAGAAACAAGTAGTTTGATTTCACTTCCTTTTTTTTTTTGCCTTCTCCATCTATTTGTCCACTTCACTTCCAATTTTAACCCTTCAGCTAACTGCTTCCCTCCTCTGTCTTCTTCCCTAATAGTGACAGCACAGAAAGTAACATAAACATTCTGGAAAGTTCATTCTGTCTTTCCTAAGAGAAGCAGAGGAAGCAGGATAGGACAGATGGAGAAACTGTGATTCAGTTGAACCAAAGGCCTCAGCTGATCCCTCGGAGGGTGTGCTGGTGAAAGAGCTTGAGTGGCCCCTTCAAAAGGTCATGGATTGTCCTGAACTGAAGCAAAGAGGCTAGGCCTTTTAATTTTCCACAGCCCCAGTACCAGATAGTTCTGGAATGCAGGCTGTGCCTGGGGCAAAGGCATAGACTTGAGCAAGGCAGCTTCCCTTTGGCAGAGAAAGAGGGAATTCCTGGAGAGGAAACTGACTATCTCAGCAACCGACGCTCCAGGCTGTTGACAGACAGAAAGAGCCCATAAAAGTGGGGCGGAGGAGGGAGGCGGCAGGGCCGCAGCCACTGAGGTTGGGTCCCAGTCTTTGCCACCAGCAAGTGAACTGGAACCATCCACTCTGCTGTGGTTGAGTGGGATAGCTTTTAAACCACCCCTGAGGAAAAGCTTTATGTCTCGTTCTTAAATGTCTCCAAGGAGCTCTTTCAGAATGTGATATGCCCTTTAACACTGATCAGCAACATTCATAGTTAGGAAGTTCTTTCTGATATCTAACCTAAATCTCTCCTATTTCAATTTCAAACTACTCCCTTTTCCATCCTTAATGAATTAGGAAAAATCTGGTAATCACTGTCACTTACCTCATAATTTTCCTGTTTAACTTTATCAGGATTTACTAATAACATTCTCTCCTACGTGGCATTTTCTCCCACTTAGCTATTGCCTGCTTTTTAACTCTTGAGAAATATTGTTTAATCTTTTTAGTACATTTTCTAGATTCTTTATTCCTTTATTTATGGAGCTTCTTTATTCCATAAAGTATGGAGGCCAAACTTAATGAGTCTTTAAAACACCATAATTAATGAAGTCTTTGTTCAGACGTTTCGCATATTACAACCTAACTTGGGTTAGCTTTCAAATTGCCTTTAACTATCCCAGCATTAAAAATGTATATCAGATTGTTTAACCTCAAGGAAGAAGTAATTTTCCCATGAGACCTATTTATAAAGTAGAATAGTATCTTCCCTTATAGGGGAAGCTAAGGTAAACTATTAAGGACAAATATCAAGTACAAAATGTGCTTAATGTTCACTCTCTCCAAAAAATCTTTAAAATAACAAGACTCATTATGCCTATTAGAATTTGGTTTTGAAAGACAAATATCTTATTATTAGCTCAGTAATCAATACTTGGGAAGTTACTGTTTTTTCTGAGTGCAGCCTCCATAATCCCATTGGCTAATGTGAGTATTTTGACATGTAATATCTTTCCTGACGTGTACAAAATTAGAAGGAAAAAAATAAATAGAGCTTCCTGACAGATTTTTCTGTTAGTATGTAGACTTCAAAAGAATTACAGAAAAAACAGCTCAAATTTTGTTTTTTAAGGAACATATGGAGAAAATACAAAAAAAAAAATTCATTTTCTACCTGATATGTCAAAAATAAAGACAATTTAAAACAATTACAGTGGTTTCTATATTCTATTTAAGTGTAAATTTTATATTTATACATGGGAAGTACATCATATATACTTGTATTTGGGGACACAGCCTCCTTAAATGGACCTCTGCTTGATACTTCTATCATCTCCTTCTAAAAGTTGACTACCCACAAATGCATGTCAATTGGAGAGTCTCTTGACACTGTAATTTGGGTCTCCTCTGGACTGTAGGTATGGTGACTATCACCTCTGCCTCTTGGATTTATAGCCCTTGAAAAAGTGAAAGTCGGTCAGTCGTGCCTGACTCTTTGCGACCCCATGGACTATACTGTCCATGGAATTCTCCAGGCCAGAACACTGGAGTGTTTGCCTTTCCTTTCTCCAGGGGATCTTCCCAACCCAGGGATCGAACCCAGGTCTCCCGCATTGCAGGCAAATTCTTTACCAGCTGAGCCACAAGGGAAGCCTATCAATTCAGTTCAGTTCAGTTCAGTCGCTCAGTCGTGTCTGACTCTTTGCGACCCCATGAATCGCAGCACGCCAGGCCTCCCTGTCCATCACCAACTCATGGGGTTCTCCCAGACTCACGTCCATCGAGTGGGTGATGCCATCCAGCCATCTCATCCTCTATCGTCGCCTTCTCCTCCTGCCCCCAATCCCTCCCAGCATCAGAGTCTTTTCCAATGAGTCAACTTTTCACATGAGGTGGCCAAAGTACTGGAGTTTCAGCTTTAGCGTCATTCCTTCCAAAGAAATCCCAGGACTGATCCCCTTCAGAATGGACTGGTTGGATCTCCTTGCAGTCCAAGGGACTCTCAAGAGTCTTCTCCAACACCACAGTTCAAAAGCATCAATTCTTCGGCTCTCAGCCTTCTTCACAGTCCAACTCTCACATCCATACATGACCACTGGAAAAACCATAGCCTTGACTAGACAAACCTTTGTTGGCAAAGTAATGTCTCTGCTTTTCAATATGCTTTCTAGGTTGGACATAACTTTCCTTCCAAGGAGTAAGCGTCTTTTAATTTCATGGCTGCAGTCACCATCTGCAGTGATTTTGGAGCCCCAAAAAATAAAGTCTGACACTGTTTCCACTGTTTCCCCATCTATTTACCATGAAGTGATGGGACCGGATGCCATGATCTTAGTTTTCTGAATGTTGAGCTTTAAGCCAACTTTTTCACTCTCCTCTTTCACTTTCATCAAGAGGCTTTTCAGTTCCTCTTCACTTTCTGCCATAAGGGTGGTGTCATCTGCATATCTGAGGTTATTGATATTTCTCCCGGCAATCTTGATTCCAGCTTCTGTTTCTTCCAGTCCAGCGTTTCTCATGATATACTCTGCATATAAGTTAAATAAGCAGGGTGACAATAAACAGCCTTGACGTACTCATTTTCCTATTTGGAACCAGTCTGTTGTTCCATTTCCAGTTCTAACTGTTGCTTCCTGACCTGCATACAAATTTCTCAAGAGGCAGATCAGGTGGTCTGGTATTCCCATCTCTTTCAGAATTTTCCACAGTTTATTGTGATCCACACAGTCAAAGGCTTTGGCATAGTCAATAAAGCAGAAATAGATGTTTTTCTGGAACTCTCTTGCTTTTTCCATGATCCAGCAGATGTTAGCAATTTAATCTCTGGTTTCTCTGCCTTTTCTAAAACCAGCTTGAACATCACCTATATCTTCTCCCATTTCTGACTATGAGCCCTGGGTTTACTCCTCTGATGCTGCTGTTCCCACAGGCTGGGAAGAGCAGCTGAGCTGTTTCACAAAATCCCTTTGCACAAAAATATCTTCCCCATTTCTTCCCAGTCATACATTCAGATGTGAAGAATACTTTATATTTGGGTGATAAGTACTGTCTAGGTACTAATTTATTTAATTCCATACTAAACTTATAATATAAGTACTATTGTTACTATTCTACATTTTAGAAAATTAAATTCAGAGAAATTAAATATCTTACCCAAGCCACATACCAGTAAAGGGTGGAGACAAGATTTGAATAGGTATTTCTGACCCTAGTGCACAAGTGTTTCCCATTATCCACTGTATATCCCCGGCCATATGTAGGCAGGACAGCTTAGTGGTGCAAAGGGACGGAGGAGTTAAACTGTTAAAAGTGTTTCAAAACCGCTTCTCAGTTTATGACCTACTTGGCATCTCTACACTCCGGGTCCATGATGTGTAAAATGGATATAATATTAATAATAGTGAATAGTTTATAGAGTT
Organism: Bos taurus; assembly: GCF_002263795.3. Taxonomy (NCBI): domain Eukaryota; kingdom Metazoa; phylum Chordata; class Mammalia; order Artiodactyla; family Bovidae; genus Bos; species Bos taurus. The sequence goes on along the minus strand of NC_037332.1, from coordinate 19,649,749 downwards.
GGTATAAGCATTAAATGTGACTGGGTGTAAGGTAATGATTAGCATGCAGTGTCATTAAATTTGCTATTATTATTATGTTATTTTTAACACACGCTAAGAAGATCCTGTGCTGTGTGTTTAATTGCTCAGTCGTGTCCGACTCTTTGCAGCCCCATGGGCTGTAGCCTGCCTGGTTCCTCTGTCCATGGGATTCTCGAGGCAAGAATACTAGAGTGGGTTGCTCTCTCCTTCTACAAGGGATCTTCCTGACCCAGGGGTTGAACCCATGTGTCCTCTGTCTCCTGCCCTGCTGGAAGATCTTTTACCCACTGAGCCACCAAGGAAGCCCCAAGAAGGTCCTGGTGGTGGTGGTTTAGTCACTAAGTTGTGGTCTGACTCTTTGAGACCCCATGGACTATAGCCCACCAGGCTCCTCTGTCCACGGGATTTTCCAGGCAAGGATACTAGAGTGGGTTGCCATTTCCTTCTCCCAAGAAGATCCTACTTAAAACCAAATGATATAAAAGTGGAAGGGGGCAGTAACACATTAATTCAACAGCCCATGTGGAGTCTGAAAGCTGGTAACTAGTCACCTAGCAGATCTGCAGGGAAATGGATAAGAGCAGGTGTATTTGACTGTTGGACAAGGTAGATCTCTGTCAAGGTCGTGCTATGGTGGACGATGACTGGGAGCAAGGGACACTAGAAGCCCACATTTAAAATTATATATGTGGGAAAATAATTATAAAACTACTTGGAGTTATATATGGGACCTGTGTTAAATCTAGGCCTTAAATTTTTATTATTTCCTAATTTGGTCAAGGTCTGGTGCTTAGTAAAGTCCAGAGTGTGTTTGACAGCATTCCAAATATCCTTTATTCATTTTGATTTGATTTTCAACTTCTTTACTTAACATTCGATTTCTTTGTCAGCACCTCAGAGGAGATAGCCTGCCTAAGTAGCAGATTTCATGGCAGCCTTCATCTCTATACTGGTACCAAGATCTTAAAACTCTCTGATCAGCTTATCACACTTTAAGAATTAAAGCCTTGGTGGCATGATCAAATGCTGAGATTCCGTTGAGAACTTCAGGTAGGATTTTAATTTGACTCCCTGTACATGCTAGTTGCAAACATATAAAAAATTTTTATTGGTTTGTAGTGACTCCTTATGTAAAAAATTAAATCATGCAGAGGAAAGGGCCATGAAAGTGACTAAATCTTCAGAGGAAAGATGAAACCATTTATACCTTTGCTTTTCCAATTGGTGCACAGTCAGAGGAATTTAGATACCCAGTAACAGTTCAATAAGCACTCTATTAGCGTAGTAGGAACTTGAATGCCTACTTCATAACACAAAACCAATGGATGTACACCATATTATTATGAATTCCTCAGTGAATTTTTAGTAATATCTAACATTCATTCTTTTTGTGTCCCTCCAATAAAATAAACCTTAATAGTAAGAATGAGTATGCGATAACGGCATGTGTTTTTGTTAGTGTACCAAAAGCACCAACTAACAGTATTTTAATCTAAATTCTATCAATTTATAGTGAACCCTACTTCACTGGTTGTTGTTGATTAGTTGCTAAGTTGTGTCCCATTCTTTGTGACCCTATGGACTGTAGCCCACTAGGCTCCTCTGTCCCTGGGATTCTTCAGGCAAAAATACTGGAGTGCATTGCCATGATTCACTCCAAGGGATCTTCCCAACCCAAGGACTGAACCTGCATCTCCTGTGGCTCCTGCATTGCCGGCGGATTCTTTACAGCTGAGCCACCAGAGGATCCTAGGGCAAAAAAAAAAAAAAAAAAAAATGGCCTGGATTCAACAAACCACACAGAATGGGAGTAAAAGAAAAGATAATTCATTAGCAAGGTGTGAGATGAATTAGAAGGGCCATCAAAATAATGGAGGCATGGTGAAGCCAGAAAGAAACCAAATACTATTTTGTGGAACCAATATGATTTAAATGCAAAGAGCAAAGGACAGAGGCAATCCCAAGAATTAGAATTACCTGTATGATTATGGCCTGTGTGTGTGTGCATGTGTAGAAATGGAGCCTCAAAAAGGCTGAGAAAGGTCACAGTGTTATGGCAGAATGTGGGTTCAAAGCTAAGTCTTCGGCTTTGAATTTGGTGTACAGCAAAAGGGCATGGTTCTTCTCTAAATACACCATGAGCAAAGGAACAGGATCTGCTAGAGAGTGTCCTGATAAAAGAGAAAAGATACAAGATACAATAGAAGAAGACACCACTATCTTTGAAGAGGAAAAACACAATAGGAAATAAGAATACTGTTAAGACAAATAATAAGATATAAGCTGGATAAATATATGCTAAAAAGGTATATAGGAAAGATGCACTCAGAGTGCGTAGCGTTGTTTTTAATATATCATTTGTTAACACAGAGTCCAAAAATTATCTCATATTCTGTGATAATATTAGGAGTACGCCCTGAAGTCAAAAAAAGATTAAGTGATAAGATATTTTAAATCTGAAATGTTAATATTTTCCATATTATTTAGAAATTGGATGTGATGTTTTTCCATCCAAGAGTGTCAAATGCTGTCTACCTCTGTAGACAAGTTGTTCTTGAACATTTATCTCAGAACAGAGCCATCATCAACTCACAGCTTAGTCATGAAGTTCAAGAACTGAAACCCAGAGACTTGTCCATATAAATGAATGTGTTTAACCTGTGCAGCATGACAGAAACGAAAATGTTTCTTTCTAATGGATGAATCATAGCATAATACAGACCTTCCCACAAAAGAACTTGACACTTTTTAAACATGCAATTTTAAAACCATTTAGTAAGCACAAAAGATTTCAGTTAATGTTAAATTTAGAAGTAATTCACAGTAAAAAGCCCTTCGCTGGAATTTGACTCTACATTTCAGCTGTCCTCAACCTTGACCATGTATCAGAATGACTTGCAAAGCTTTTAAAAACACCTGCTGAGTCAGAACCTCCGAAGGTGCAGTCTGGACTTACTTGTCTGGAAAAAAAGAAATTCTGCAAGTGACTTAAATGCACAAACAATATTGAGACTTCTGATATAAGCAATTCATAAACACATGAATGGTTCTTCAGTCACTTTTCTCTGTGGGGAATTAGTTAGGATATTACTATGCAAACCTAAAAACTAAAGTGTTCCCTGACAAGGAGAGTTTGACCACTTCTCAGAAGAGTTACCTCAGTTCCACAGAACAGCTGTAATTCCACAATCTGTGCACCTCCAGGCGATCCCACTTTCAGCAGCTGCGATAAATTCCAAGCATATTTCCAATGCAAACCACCCCAGCCTTTGAATCTAAATCCCTCCAACTCTCTCCTAAACTTTAACTGTGTAAGTGTAGTTCAACTTTCCATTTGCCTGTATTAGTCAGCTAGAATGGTTTAAAGATTTATAGATAGAAAAGCTCACATATGATTCATATTTTACTGTAATCAAATATTAACTGGGTTGCTCATGCTACCAAGTATTTGTCTACTAGGGACACTTGAAAATGATTATTTTCAATGAATCTGGGTTTTTTTTTTTTCTTTGAAAAGTGATAGTTGACCTTAATAAATATTTATTGGTATTCTCCTATGGTTGGACATAGTGACATGCACTGGAAATATAATAATGCCCTTAATCTGCTCATATTCTAATAGGAGAGCACTCACTTGACAAATATTTATTGAATGGAAGCAAAGATATATAAGATTTACGTATTCTCTGCATTCTAGAGACATCCCAGTTTACATGGAGAGGCAGATTTATACACAGAACTTCCTCTTCCATTTGCTAAGTGTCATGACAAAAGTATTATAAGGTGCTATGTGATCACAAAGGAAAAGCTGTCTATATGGGGAAAGTCAGTACATGCTCTTTAGAGAAAGTGGCATCTACAGTGGAAGAACAAATGGAATTTTCCAGAGAAAAAGAAAGAGTATTCCGAACAAAAGTAGTACATGCAAGTCTCAGAAATAAGAAAATCATGGCACTCTCATGGAAGAATGACTTCATGGAATATTTAGCCACAAGACTCATCAACTCTTTCTCCATTGCCATCATTGTTGTCATACTTGATGACCGCACCAGAGCTGTAGATAACCATCCAGTTGCCCCGTCTCTAAGCTCTTTAGTTCCAGTCATCACACAGAAAGGTAAAATGATGGAGAATGTCTCTCTCTGCCACACTGTCTTTGAAATAGGATGTCGATTTTCTCCTGCCTTTGTCCTCAGACTTGAACTAGACCACAAGCTCTCCTGGGTCTCCAGCTTACTGACCACAGGTCTTGGCACCTCTTAGCTTCCATAACCATGTAAGCCAATTTCTTATAATATGCATCTGTACATGTGTGTAGTCATGCATAAGTGTGTATGTCTTATGAATTCTGTTTTTCTATAGGAACCAGACTAATACAATAAGCATCAATAAACAAAATGGATAAATGAATAATGGTATGTATAGTTAAAATATGGTGGGGGAATAAGGATATGAAGCTAAAGAGATATCAATAATAATAATACCACAAATAGATTATGCCTTAATTATGTGCAAGATACTCAGTCAAAAACTTTTTAAGTGAGCAATCTCATTTAATCTTCAAAACACTATGAGATGTGTGTTTTTATTAGCTCCATTTTAGAGAGAAAGTCACTGAAGCTGAGAGAGATGAGGTAAATTTCTAAGGTCACATTATTAAAAATGTTTTGTTTTAATTCATTTCCAAAATAGAAATACTTTTCTTCATTATTTCAGTTCTTTTAAATCATTGAACTAATCAAGCAGCAAGAATGTACTGAGCCCGCTATTATGTGCCCTTCGTGATTTCCTCTTAGGAAATGAAGCTGCTGACAGTGAGCGCAGGCATCTCCTTGGCTTCAAGAAACATCAGGTCAAAAGTACTCCAAACACATGATGCCTCTGGACAACCTTCCATTTTTCAGTTCTATAACTAGCTACTTGCAATAGAAATAAGTAATTATAAGAGCAAAATAACTACTAATTACAAGCAGCTGTAAATAAGAAAAACTGAGTTCAATGAAGCATATAACCCATGTGTTCCATTTCAGAAATGTGCTGTCCAGGTCATTAGTAACATGGGAATCATTTTTTACTCTAGAAACCAAAAAGTCTGTCCCTGGTAGACTTATAAAATAAAAACACCTTTTTTCCCCCTCACACAGCTATCTAGACCATGAATTGGCCAACTTTCCCCATAAAAGACCACAAAGTAAATATTGTAGGCTTTGTGGGCCATATAGTCTCTATTACTCTATTCAACTCTGTAGCTGCAGCATGCCAGAAAGCCATAGACAATAAGTAAATTGGCATGCTTAGACATCCAATCAAACTGTATTTCTGAAAATAGATGGTCAGCTGGATTTGGCCTGAAGGTTGTAGATTGCCCAATCCCTGGTCTGCAACATTTGATACCATATTCCCAGATTAGAAAACATAAGTAGTCTACTCACTCTGATGAAAATTACTAATTGATGAGGTCTAATCTGATGAATACTAGTATATATCCAAAAGAATAGGTTGAGAACAGGTAAAATGTAGCAGTGTTTACAGGTTTGTGTCTCTACTTGAGCCTATAGTAAATAAATAACTAATAAAGAACCTGTGTCATTAAAGAATCAGAGTGGTTACTGTTTTAAAACAGGACTCTATCATTTATGTCAACATCATCTTTCATTGGCAGGTTCTTAAACATTATTGGTTCCTTCACATAAATTCCACTTTATTATGGATATTTAGGTATCATAGACAAATCAGATTTGTTATTTACCCCATGATTTGGTGACGTGTAAACTTGTGAACTGAAACATAGAAATCAATTAGATAAAACCACCTGCAAGCAATTTAGTTTTTAGGTTATTTCTAAGTGGTACCACAGATTTCAAAGGTAATGACTTAGACCTCAGAAAATCTGCATTGGCAGGTGATTTTGAATTTTGAAAGATTACAGGAGAATGTTTTTAAAATTATAATAAAATTATCTGAGTCATAAACCCATTAATATTTAGATTATAATCAAATATTAAATCTTTCAATTTAAAACATCATTTTTAACCACAAAAAAAAAATCATGTAGCTAAAACTATTTTAATTCCCCTTAAAATTCCATTAATATTAGTAAACAACACTGTTTTTTTTGCTTTACACATTTTTTATAGATTTATAAAACCTATAGTATTTTGTTAACACTTTAGGTTGAAAATGAGATCTTGTTAACACATTATACTGGGATTTTATTGCTATAGGAACTGAAAGAACCTTCAAAAGCTATCTGGTTTAGGCCTTTAACTTTCAGTATAGAGTCGTTAAACTTTAATTTCCAAAGTGAATTCCACAGAATGCAAGTACCACTATTTAAAAATAAAACAACAACAACAAAAAACACATGCTTTGTGTTGTCTTATTTTATTCAATAAGAAGGATAATTTCTAAGTTCAACTAAGTTTAGGAAACTCTTGGTTAATCTTAAACAGGATTCAAAGCTGATCTTCAGAAAATCTATTCTTCTGGAATATAATTTACTCTATTTGCCCTAATTACTACCCTCAGAAGTTTTATGTAAGGCTTGGGTTAGCATTTGGAAGAAAACAGCATTCCTTGTCTGGTAGGGGTAGGCCAAGGATGTCCTGGGGGCAGAACAAAAATCTCCGTCAACTTTTTCTTTCCAAACTATTGAAAGAGATTGACAAGCAGGTTCGTGCACTACCAACAGAGAAGGCCTTCTCTAATCCATGTACATGAGTCTCATTCTTAACTTTGGTTCTGAGACTTGAATAGTAAATCATTATCAATCAACAAAATTATATTTATCAGTTTAAAACTACGCCATATGCTATACTACTGTTATTATTATTTTGAGTTATAAATTAGGAGAGAGTTGCTAGAGCCTGTGGAATTTTTTAAATAAACAACAAAAGTACATTGAGACAAAAAAATTTTTTTTAATCTTTATTTTACATTACAAAGTGGATCGTGACAATAATCTTTGAACAACCAAAGGGCTGTTTGTGGAACAGGTGAGCACATTAGAGAAAAATCATTTGTCTTTCTTGCCATAGTAACAATGTTTTGTGAGTTAAATATACATTTTTTTCAAATATTGTCTCACTCATTTCCATACTTCATAAGCATAACTTCTGTACATAACAACACCTGTCAGTTGATTATCAAGTGCTTACATGAAAACAATAAAAATATGGTTAGAAACTACCAAAAAAAAGATAGGGAAAATCTTATTTCTTAGCTTTTTAAGAGAAAGAGTGTGGTTAACAAAATAGTGTGTTTTAAAGTAACAAGTATCATGTTGAGACAACTAAGTCCATCAACGGTTGTTTGAGAATATAATGTAATATATTTTTAAAGTCTTATAAAATCAGGTATTACATGAAGAATAAAATAAATTAAATAATAAAGAATAAAATCTTTATTATATGACAAGTTGAACATCATATGCCCTAATTTAAAATTGCCTTATAAATTCTGAAGCCCTCTTTTTATGTAGAAAGGCAGAAGGGACAGATCAACTAGAAGAAAAAAGTAGAGACTGGTCGATTGGAAGAAGTAAGTTGAAAAAAACAGAAACATCAGAAAGAGACCTTTAAGAAGATTTTAAAAAGAAGGGCATTGGGAGAGACATGAAAGAATAGAAAACAGGAAGAAAGAAAAAGAAGAAAACAGGGCTTCCCTAGTGGTCCAGTGATTAAGAATCCGCTTTGCAGTACAGGGAACACCAGTTCAATCCCTGGACCGGGAAGATCCCACATGTCTGGGAGCAACTAAGCCCATGCACCACACCTAGCATGCATGCCTAGACCCTGTGCCTTACAGCAAGAGAAATCGTGGCCATAAGACGCCTGTGCACCACGATGAAAAGTAGCCCCCACTCTCCGCAACTCGAGAAAGCCGTCGTGCAGCAACGAAGACCAAGAGCAGCTAAAAATAAACATGTATTTTTTAAAAAGAGAAAAACAAGGCAAAGAGGATAGTAAAGGAATCAAAATAGATTTATAGCTAATATAATGTGCCTTATTTTTCCTCCACCCCGCCCCCCACCAAAAAAAAACTATTTTGAAGAGAAAGATGGCTAAAAATTATATAAAACACAAACTGTAACCACCCAAGAATTGCAGAACTGAAACTTTTCTGTTACCAAATAGCCCTATTGCTTCACAATAATATGCCCTGCCTGGCATTTCTGGAACACAAAGATCAGTCTATCTGCTATCTGATCTGCTATCTGATCCCATGGCTCACTTCCTGCTCCTTCCCTCGGTGCATGCCCCGTGTCCTGAGGAATATACTAGACACGGTTGGCTCAGTACTGGAAGTAAAGCTTTAAGAAAAGGAGTATCTAGATCCATAGGTAGCACGGGAGGATCATGGGAATTTTGTAGCCATCAGTGTAGTAAGTAATTTAGGCAAGTGTCATCAATGGATGCTGAAACCTTGGTCTCAAAGTATTACTCCATAGACTTATTAATTAAAAGGGGGAAAGTTTATCTTTACAAAGGAGAAATCTGGCAGTCACCATCTTAAACAAGTAACCAAACTAAGCACCACCAACAGGGGAACAACTTGACATTCAGACCTCTGTACTATTCCTGCCCAAAATATTTTAACCTAAACCGAACTGTGAGGAAACAATCAAACAAATACAGAATTTAGGACACTCTGCATGACAAGTGACCTGACTTTTCACAAAAGATAATAGCATAAAAGATAAAAAAATGAGGAAACTGTTCTGTGAAAAAAGATAAAAGATAGACTACCCAAATGCTATGCATGATCCTAGATTGGTTCCTAGATAGAAAAAAAATAGAGCAATAAAAAATAGGGGGACAGTTATAGAAATGTAAATACAGATGATATATTAGGTGATGTCACTGAATCATTATTATTAGTTTTTTAGGTGTGAAAAGATTTATTATGTAGGAGATGTCCTTATTCTTAAGAGATGCAGGCTAAATATACTTGGAGGTGACAGGATGTCTGCAACTTACTTTCAAATAGGTCATCAAAAAACTGTGTGTGTGTGTGTGTGTGTAAAGACATAAATCAAACGTGGCAAAATATAAGTGGTGAACAAGTGTTTGTTGTGCTATTATAAACTGTTCATAGGTTTAAAGCATTCGAAATAAAAAGCTGGACAGCAAGGTGGTATTAGGAAATTGTGAGCCTTAAAGTCAGAGAGCCTAGAAGCTCAAACTGGTATTTCTCTCTTGGCCGCTCCAGCCCCTTGAGCTTGAAAAGGATTACCTCACTGATCTCCTCATAAGATTGCTCTAAAGATGTGTAATGTATATGAAGAGGTGTTTGTAAACTATAAAGCACCCTAGAATTGTCAGCTTGCAGTCCAAGGATACAAGACAGGGTGCCATGCATTTGGATAAGGGAAAAATTACACCTTTGCTTTCTGTAGGCTCTAAGTGAAATTTATCACTTTTTCCAATTATACACATAGGCATGACTTACATGTCTTGCGTCAAGTACAGAGTAAGAGATCAACACATGTTAGCTCTATTATCGCTGCAGTTAATTGTTTCAAATTGCACAAATGAGGGTCATGAAAAGCATGAGTCAGTCATGGGGTTCTTCGACTCTTGCATCCTCTTTTCTCTTCCACATCTTAAAGGACACACCTACTCTGAGCCGATACCCTGTGACAGATGCTGTATCTCTGACTCATGCTTTCCATGGCCCTCTCTGGTGCAGCTTTAGAATGAATTGCACTGAAAACAGAACTAACTCAGTGCATTCAAAACTGAACTCCTGGTCTCCCCTCAACCTATCCCCTCTTCCAAAAAATACTGTTCACTCAGAGCATGCTTCCATAATGTCACTCCATCTGTCCAGCTACTTAAGTCAAAAATGTTGGAGTCATCCTGACTTTTCTTTTCTCCACTCACTTCTACTTTTTCAGAATATTCTGTCAGCTCTAACTTTAAAATACATTTTAAAATCTAATCATTTCCCTTCACCTCCATTGCTACTATCCTGGCCCAAACCATCATCATCTCTCACCTAGAGATGATTCAACAGTCTGCTGAGGGGTCTCCTATTTCTTCTCTTGCTCCCTGTGCTATCCACGTAGAGTTACCCTTTTACAATGCATCACACCATGGCATTACTCTCCTGACAACCTTGCGATGGCTCCCATTTCCAAATAAAAACAAAACTCCTTCAAGTGATATCAAGAACTGACCTCCCCTTGTATCTGTGACCACAGCTCCTACCACTCTCCCTCTACCCCACCCACTCACTTTGACCCAGCCACACTGGCCTCCCTGTGGTCCCTTCAACATGCCAGGCATGCTCCCACCTTAGAACCTTCATACTAACTGTTTTCTAGATATTCATGTGGTTAATTCTATCATCTCCATGTCTCCGCTCAAGTCACCTCCTTAGAAATGCCCATGCAGACAATTTGATGTACAATAGCACCCCACCTTAGGGTGTCTAATCTGTCCTTACCCTGTTCTTCTTTTTGTGCCTATAATACTTATCACCTTTTAACATAGGAGTAATTTAATTACATGTGGTCTATCTCTTCCTACTAGATTATAAGCTCCATAGAGGCAAAGATCTTTTTTGTTTATTCATACATTTTTTTTTAATTCATGAGTTTGTTACACAATTCATAGATGTTGCCAAGAATGTGGAGAAAAGGGAAACTTTATACACTGTTAGTGAGAATGTACATTGGTTCAGCCACTATGGAAAACAGAATGGAGGTTACTCAAAAAACTGAAAATAGCACTACCATATGACCCAGCAATTCTACTCCTGGGTATACATCTGAAAAAAAACAAAAACACTGACTCAAAAAGGTACATGCAGCCCAATGTTCATGGCAGCATTATTTACAGTTGCCATGGAAGCAACCTGTGTCCATCAACAGATGAACAGATAAAGGAAATGTAGTGTATGTATGCAATGGAATACTGCCCAGCCATAAAAAAAAAATGAAATTTTGTCATTTGCAGCACCATGGACAGACTTGGAGGGTATTATGCTAAGAAACGTAAGTCAGAGAAAGAAAGACATATACTGTATGATATCACTTACATATGAAATCTAAAAAGTAAAATAAAGCAGTGAATATAACAAAAAAGAAACAGACTCATAGATAGAGAACAAACTAGAGATTACCAGTGGGGAAAGGGAAGCAGGGAGGGCACGGTTGGAGTAGGGGATTAGAGGTACAAACCGCTATGTATCAAATAGACGATCTACAAGGATATATTATACATCATAAGGAATATAGCTAATATTTTATAATAACTGTGAATAGAATATAACCTTCAAAAATTGTGAATCACTATGTTGTACACCTAAAACTTAAATAACATTGAACATCATTTATACCTCATTTTAAAAATTGTGTGTTTATTTATTTATTTTTATTGGGTTGTTTGTTCAGTTTGTGTGTGTGTGTGTGATAAACCCCACATAATGTAATGCTTACTACGGTAACCGTTTTTTAATGTGTAGTTCAATTATGTTAACTACCTTCATAGTGTTGTGCAACCATCGCCATACTACCATTTTCAGAACTCTTTTCATCTTGCAAAACTCAAACTCTGTACCCATTAAACAATACCTCCCCACTTCTGTTTGCTCATGCTCTGTAAGTGCCTACCACATAGGTACTTAATAATTTTTTGTGGACTTAATGAATGATTGCATGTCACAAAACTTCAGATGTCATCTCCATGGGAAATATTTCCAAATTTGTAGGCTTCCTTCATAGCTCAGTTGGTAAAGAATCCACCTACAATGCAGGAGGCCCTGGTTCAATTCCTGGATCGGGAAGATCCCCTGGAGAAGGGCTAGGCTACCCACTCCAGTATTCTTGGGCTTCCCTTGTGGCTCAGCTGGTAAAGAATCTGCCTGCAATGTGGGAGACCTGGGTTCGATCCCTGGGTTGGGAAGACCCCCTGGAGAAGGGAAAGGCTACCCACTCCAGTACTCTGGCCTGGAGAATGCCATGGACTGTACAGTCCATGGAGTGGCAAAGAGTCAGACAAGACCGAACGACTTCACTTTCACTTTCAATTTCAATGAATGATCGCCTGTCACAAAACTTCAGATGTCATCTCCATGGGAAATATTTCCAAATGTATAACTCAAATAGGCTCTATTTCAAATTCCCCCCATTCTGTCTAAATTATCCTCTTCCTTGTACATAAATTGGACTGTGTGCCTTTTACATCTTTATATTTTCCAACATCATTATCAGATTATCTTAAACAGCAAATGTTTTCTAGAAAGTCTAATAAGTGAGTAAATGACTGAATGCCAGAGTCATGGGTGTTGGGCCTCCCACTACTTCAAAACCCAAACACATGTTTTAGCACCTCCTGCCTGGTCCCACATGCGCCAGCATGTGTTAAGGCTGAGATGTTCTCAGTAGGAAGGAAAGAGGCCGCCAGCTAGAAAACACACAGAACTATATGTTTAATATCCTAAAAACCAAGGTTTACCATGGCATACTGATGGCCTGACTTTAAGATGCCAGTGCTTTAAGGACCAGCAGATGAGAAAAGATGGAAAGTGAGGAAGAATTGAGCCAGTATATTTACATTGGGAACTGGGAATTTAAAACAAACAAAAACAGGCTTCCAAGAGTTCTAACTGCGAAAGAATATACCAACCCCCTTGAGAGAAAAATCGAGTTGGAAAGCCTTGGAAACCATGGTTGACACTCTCTCACCCAAAAAGAAAGGGATGATGAACCACCCCATGTAACATAGGAAAGAGGTCAATGTGTTTAGAATCCATCCTGTGATACCTGTTCACAGTGGTATGGAAGAGAACATTTTAAGACATATGATTATGTCCCTCAACTTGACTTCCTCCCAGGCCCTAGGAAATGCTGCAGATTCTTTTGGAGAAGTGCCTGTAAGTAAGTCAGGCTGACGCTGGGATCAGGAAGCAGAGCTGTGAACAGTGGTGAGGCGGGATCGCCTGCACACCCCTGAGAGAAAGGAGGGGGTGACACAGCTGTAGTGAGAGGATAGACCCAAGCCAGTAGCAGGTGGAGAATGAGCATTGGCTACAGGAACAAATCCTAAATGGCCACTGTGGAGAGGGCCTGAGCAAGGAGACGTGGCGAGGCTGAGAGGTCCAGGGGCTTAAATAGGTAGAACCCTGGAAGCCCTTTTTTATCCCTCCTGCCCTACAGGGCTATTGTTCCAAAGAAAGCGGAAGCACAATTACATCAACTCAACTGAATTGTCTCTTCTTTGAACTGAAGTTTGAACCATAAAATGGGTCATAGGAGGTCTGTGCGTCCTAACTCATAGATATTCTGTATTCCAAAATTTCATACTGGTTGAACTTTTTCATCAAACTGTGGGTTAAACCTCTCCATACCATTAGATCTAAAAAGTTGAAACTGACTTCTGATAGCTGTCGAACAAAGTGATACAGTCCCTTCATGTTCCAGACCCTTGTTCCTCATCCAGGGCCTCTATTTTTAAAAGCTTCCCTTGTGACATCTAGATAAAAAGCTGTAGGATTTGGGGGTAAAAGAGGAGGAGGCTATGTGGTGATAGAAAAATGCTTTGACTCTCATAAGCTCCTTCAACGGGCCTCAGCCCAAACTCACAACAGAGATTTGGAGCCTGCACACCATGAAAAACACACATCAGAAAATTCCTCCACCACCTCCTTCTTTCATCTGCTTCAAACTTGAAGATTGCCACCTCTTCTTATTTAGCATCTGATGGTGCATCTTCAAATTGTTACTAATATTTCTAAGAAATTTTTTTTTAGCTTTTCTCCCTTAGGTCCGAGGAGAGTGGCCTACACTTGGGGGGGAAAACACCAACCAGGCCCACAGTGTCCTTCCAGGGAAGGAAATAGGAAATCAGACACTAGAGTAATGTGTCTGTAATGATGGGGGAAAAATTGAAATTCAATTTTATTCAGTAATTGAATTCTATGCCACACTCCCTCCAGGGCCTGTGATTCTGAAGAATTTGTCTTAATTTCTAAAGGTTGAAAGAAAGTCTTGAAAGAAGAGATTAGAGATTAGGGATGTAATTAAAGATTGGATGGAATGGCAATGGAAACTCAAGGTAAAGATTCCACACTGACAATTTGGGGGAAAAAAAAAAGTTTTCAAAAAGGGTATCTTCTTGGCCATTTGTTGAAATTTGCATTATTACCAGATAAATGATGTTAGGAAAGATGGTGAGGCAGTGAGGGAGGGACTAGTCCATATTAATTGCCTTTCCAAGAGCCATTCTTTCTTCTTTTTGTTTAAAGAATCCTGGCTTTATGGCCAGCTTTAGGGAATTAATCATAGTCTACACTAGAGGAAGACAATTTTTTTTAAAATAAAAAGCCAGGTAATAAATATTTTGGGGCTTTGCAGTTCATATGATCTCTCACCACCCACCAGTTTTGCCACTGTAGTACAAAACAACCGTAGTCAGTATGTATGTGAATGGGTTGTGAATGGCTGTGTTCCAATAAAACTTTATTCACAAAAACAGGCATCAGTCTGGGTTTGGTCCAGGACCATAGTTTGTCAAGCCCTTATCTAAGGCAACAAAGCAACTCCAGTCCTTTATGCCAGTGATTGATCTTGTCATATGTAAGTGACCTACTTTTGCTGAGTATGAAATATGAGGAAGTGAGTTAAAGAGGTTTCTGAAAAAACATTTCTTTCATAATAAAAGAGAGAGGGTGTAAGAAAAAAGTGTTTTGAGTCCTTCCCTCCTTGTTTTCCTTTGAACACTTGTTTGAGGCCATGGTGCTTGAAGTGGTGGCAGCCATCTTGTCCTCATGAGGTGCTAAGTTGGAAAATAAAAGCCAACAGCCGAGAGTGGTGGAATGGCAGGAAGGAAAGAGCTAAGATTCTTGTGAAATCACTGAACTGCCATTTATCTCCGGATTTCTTGTTGGGAAAACAGTATCCTGAGATTAAGTCATTGTGGTTCTAGTTTTCTGTTACTTGTACCTGAAAGCATTCTTAATTGATATATTCACAGAAGCTCAAAATGTAAATGGAATAAGTTTTAATAGTACCTTTAAATTCTTCTGAATATTTGGGATATTTTCTGCCTTAGCATTGGAGCATGAGCTCATACAAAATGAAAATAAGGACTACCCAAAAAAGTACAGAGTTGCCACTGGCGAGGGTGTGGAGACTACACCAGTGCTATCCATGGAGGAGTCACCATGACTATAAAAGAGGTTATTTTTACATATAAAATCATTTTAGATCAGGTTTTATTAACAAAGGAGAAGAGAGTTTGGGGATATGAATAAAGGCAGCTAATAATGACTGCCACATCAATACAATTACTGAAATTATTATTGATAATTTTGAATTGTCAAATAGAAGTGAAATTATGTGGTTTCTATTTAAGAATTCAGAGAAGTCCACAAACTATTGTAAAAGTTTTTTGTGTAATTAAACCAAAAAGAGTTTTATGTTCTTCAGAATGCTCAGCATAAATGGACTCATGTCCCCTTATATTCACTCAGTAGATGTTTACTGATAACTTTATAGTTTTATTTCAACCCTTTCCCTTTCTTTGTGGCCTCCGAGTGTTTCCATATGCTATTTCCTCTAAATGGAACATTCTCCCTTATAACCCTACCTTCCCATTTCTCAATCTCGCTGACTCTAACTCAACTTTCAGGTCTCAGATAAACGTTATTGCCTCAGGAAAACCTTTTTCTAACCTCATTTGATTACATTATGTATTTTCATGGCTGCCTGTCATCCACCTATCATTGTGCTCATTGTTCTATCTATAATTATTTTCTTTATTATCCATCTTCGTCACTTATATGCTCCACGAGTTCTAAGATAATGTCTGCTTTGTACATCAGTTGCATATATACTTGTTGACTAAAGAAATTAATGAGATGTCATATAAACTGTGAAAAAAGAAAACTAAGCACAGACCTAACATGAATGATTAATACTGCAAAGTGGCTAAGGCTACTACCGAGTCATGAACAAGATGCTACAGTATACGGAACAAATGAGTTTAACTCATGTTTTGAAAAATGTGTTGACCAGGTAGAGCGTTTCATGCAGAAGAGATAATAGTTACAAAAGACTACTAAAATCCTGAATCAAGGTAATTGTAGTGGGAGGGGGTGACTGGAAATTCAGATATATTTTGAAAGTAGAATCAATATGGTGTGTTGAGAGATTGGTCGAGAATATTGAGGAAACAAGTGTTCAAAATGACTTCTGCATTTTTACCTGAGGCACCTACAGTGGTAATAACACCATTTATTAAGTATGGATTAAAAGAGAAGTACATGTTTGGAAAGCCAAGAAAGTTAGCTAAGCTTAGGATAAACAGAATTTTGGGGTTTGGGGAAACTTTTGGGTATAGACAATAAGAAATCAGAAGTTTGAAGTGGAAGACATATTTGAGGGAATCCATGGAGCACTGGGGTCTTCCCTGGTAAAGAATCCACCTGCAGTGTAGGAGACCCTGGTTCGATTCCTGGGTTGGGAAAATCCCCTGGAGAAGGGATAGGCTACCCTCTCCAGTATTCTTAGGCTTCCCTGGTGGCTCAGTCTGTAAGCAATCTGCCTGCAGTGAAGGAGAACCAGGTTCGATCTTTGGGTAGGGAAGATCTCCTGGAGAAGGGAATGGCAACCCACTCCAGTATTCCTGCTTGGAAAATCCCATGAACAGAGGAGACCAGTGGGTTACAGTCCGTGGGGTCATAAGAGTCAGACACGGCTGAGCAACTAACACACACATGGAGCACAGAAGATAGTTGAAAAAAGGGGTCCAATTGAGACCAAGCCCAACTCATCTGTAAAAACATGGCATGATTATACAGCTACAATTGCTTCATCAAAACAAAAACAGCTTCACTTAGACATCCAAAAGAATTGATGCTTCCTTCAGCTGAGTTGCCCCAGGAAGCCTTACATTCGTGCTGTCTCTGCTGCTACTACTGCTGAAAATATTTTCAACACTTTTTTTTTGGAGCCATCCTTTGAAAAGTGAAAAGGGTATTCTTTTGAACATCCTCAGTGATGGCAAATCTTCATTATTTAGTATAACTTTTATGGGGGCGGGGAGGAAGAAAAACTTCAGGGCTAAGTCTGATGAATAAAGGAAATGAATAATCATATTATTATCTAAGATCATTTTGATTTAAAAAAAAGGGAGTAGCAATAGCAAGAAAGTTTCTTCTATGACTTATAACTGAATTTTAAAGCAATTTTAATTCAATAAATATTTCTGCAATGTCTATAGGCTAAGCACTGTGCTCTCTGTGCACAGTAGCAAAAAGGAAGCTGCTGATATGTTTTGAGCCATAGCATTTGAGTAAGAAGCATCATTTCAATAAATATTAAGGTCCCCCAGTTGATTCCTTTGAGAGGTATATTACTTAAAGAAGTGTTATATCGTCCTAGCTTCCTCATGGTTGGGCCAGATGCCTCTTTATCGTCTTCCAAAGCTCTATGTGCATATCTCTTTGATAGCACATTCATATAATATTGTTATCTACATATTACATGTAGGTTTACTTCACAAGAGTATCATTATTTTATTCTTCACTACCATGCCTGACACAGAGCAGTGGTTAATAATTGCTTGCTCATTGAATAGGTAGGTGGATTAATGAGTGAGTGAGTAAGTGAAGCATAATTGAATTTCTGCTCAAATGGCTCAAAAAAGTCTTTCCCCACCAGCTGACCTAAATATCTACACACAGCTATCCCTGTCCGTCTCTGTTTTTATTTGCTTTACTTTTTCTCCAGAGTATTTATGTGTATCTGAAATTATGTATGTGCTGTCTATTTTTTATTGTCTGTCTCCCTCAGTAGAATGTAGCCTTCATGAGAACAATGGCCTTGCCTGGGTTATTAACAGATGCATCCCCCAAGTGTCTACAACAGCTACTGGCAGAATATTTTCTTTTTAAATAAATAGGTACATTTTCAGTTATATGTTGTTATGTAATAAATTACCCCAAAATGTAGTGGCTTAAAACAACAACAATTTTATTATAGCTCATGCTTTTGAGGGTCAGGAATTAGGGCAAGGGTCAGTTGGGAGATTCTTCTAACAACTGAGGGCCTTCAGTGATATTCATTTTGGAGGTGGGCTAATCTGGAGGATCCAAGACAGATATGCTCACATTTCTGACTCCTTGGCAGAGATGACTAGAAGGCTGGGCTTTGATGGGCCTGACGACCCGAGGGCCTACATCTGACTGTCCAAGATGGAGTTCTCAAGGCAATCGGGTTTCTTCCTCAGTGGTTGAGAGCTTCTAAATGAACATTCAAAGAAGTATAGGCAGAAGATTCAAAACTTTCTGTTAATTAGCTTCCCATATCCCACTCCATCTATTCACCAAGCAAGTCACCAAGCCTAGCCTATATTCAAGAGAAGGAGAATTGGACTCCCTGTCTCAAAGGGAGGGTTAGCACATGGTCATGTTTTAATCTTCTATGTTGCATGAAGGAAAAATAATGAATATGTAAAATTGGTTAAGGGTCAAAAACATTGATTGCTAGATAAGCCAGCCATAAGTAGCCAAGAGAAAATAAATTACAACCCAGACTTCTTTTCTCTACCCACAGAAAGACCAGTTTTTAGTAAACTCCTAGAATATGCTGCTGCTGCTGCTGCTAAGTCACTTCAGTCGTGTCTGACTCTGTGTGACCCCATAGACGGAAGCCCACCAGGCTCCGCCATCCCTGGGATTCTCCAGGCAAGAACACTGGAGTGGGTTGCCATTTCCTTCTCCAATGCATGAAAGTGAAAAGTGAAAGGGAAGTCGCTCAGTTGTGTCCAACTCTTAGCGACCCCATGGAATACAGCCTACCAGGCTCCTCCATCCATGGGATTTTCCAGGCAAGAGTACTGGAGTGGGGTGCCATTGCCTTCTCCTTCCTAGAATATGGGACCTATTAAACACTCTGTATATGTCAGCCACTCAAGTGACTACTTGACACGTATTCTTTGGCTTGGTCCTCACAAAAACCACACTATGGTGTCAACTATAGTCACCCCCATTTTACAGATGAAGAAACTGAGGCACAGATACATCAAGTCGTTGTTTAAGATATTAATACACAATTAGTGAGTGGTAGGAACCCAAGTAGTTCAACTCCAGAGCCTACATTCTTATCCATTAGGCTATAGTGCTCTCAAGGTAGGCATCATAATATACTGCAAGGCTGATATTTCTCCTTAAGAAAGAGGAGGAAGGGCCTATTCAAAGAAAGTGAAAAGAATGTGAGATTTAGAATCAGCTCTTCGTCATAACCCTGGCTCTTCCTAGTAATAACTGTGCAACTGTGGGCAAGTTATTTCTTAATTACTCATCTGTAAAACTGGGATGATGGTATCTAGTTTGTAGGATACAGTGAAGATGAAAGTGATGAATGTTTCAAATGTTTGAAAGATGAATATTTCAAAGTGCCTAGAATAGAGCCATCACTTAGAAAGACTTAAAAAGTGTTAGTTCCTTTCTCAAATACATAATGAGTGCCCTACTTGGAGGGAAAATCAATCCCATTGTGTGTCACAATTTTTTCAGAAGTTGTCCTGGCATAATTAAATATTTATTCTGAAAGAAAAAAAAAAAAAAGATGCTCCAGAAATTTAGACTTATCCTCAGTGGTAAAGAACCCACCTGCCAGTGCAGGAGATGCAAGAGACTCGGGTTCAATCACTGGGTCGAGAAGATTCCCTGGAGGAGGAAATGGTAACCCACTCCAGTATTCTTGCCTGGGGAATCCCATGGACAGAAGAGCCTGGTGGGCTACAGTCCATGGGGTCGCAAAGAGTCGGACACAACTTAGCGACTAAACAACAACAAGCTTCACCAGTTCAGTTTCTGCCCTATCTGGGGTGGACGATAGAATCAATTCTATTAAAAGCAAGGTTACCACTGACACTGTAGTAACAGCCTGTCAACAACACTGTTCAGTGGTAACAGAAGTAGTTTTAGAAAAGACTTACTTTTTAGTTAGAATGAGCTGTAAAATTAAACTGTAAAGAAAAATGCTCTAGATTTAGTACCTAATTCTGTGTTCTACTAAGTATCACGGGGGAGAGATGGTGGTATTAGAATATCAGCATTTCTAACTTTCATAATCTTACTACTATGATCAGCATGAATATTTTATTACTGATAGTATATAGTCATGGTTTTGTAAGAAAACTTTCTTTTCTACAGCTAAAAGCACAAAATTGGTACTTGGCCACTTATAATTGTTAAGTATAACAATGTACACTACTATTTTAAGTCTTAAATTAGCTACTTGCCTGACAAATAACAGAGAATATCAATTGCATTTACCATGCTCAAATTCTGTACTCTCTTAAAAGCGAGGAGAAATAAACTTGAGAGCAAACAGGCAGCCCAAGTATATGGAACATAAGGGCACCATTAGACTAGGGAAGAAATAGGACAGCTTGTGGTGACGGAAGGAAAAAGCCTGTAACTATCAGAAGAAGGAGGAGGAAAAAGTAGATACAAGTCAAGTGCAGAATATTTCAGCATTGAGGTGAAGACAAATATATGACAAATACAGAAGATGGAAACACTCTTGAGATCTAATAATACTATATTTACAACCACCTCACTTGAAGACCAGAATTGTTGTCTGGAATATATTTCATAATTACCTAAATTATAAAACCAGAGTATGAATCTTAGAGTAGAAGGATCACTCTAAAGCAACAGGATATGATAATTACAGAAGAGACATGAGCAGGGAAACGAAGTCTGATTATTCCAATCTTCTTGAAAATACGAAGTTTTTTGTTTTGTTTTGTTTTATAAATAAGACCAGCAGAAGCACCGGAATTTTTGAAGAGAAAGATTTCAGAGAGGACCTTAAGAGAAATGTGGAAGATTGAGGAGACTGCCTAGACTTTGAGAAATCAGTCTTTGAGCAGGAAACTATTGACACTGGAATGGAATGTGATGGGCAAGTGTTAGGTTGGTGCAGAAGTAATTGCGGTTTTTGCATTGTTGAAATTTGCCCTTTGATATTGGAAGGCATTCTATATAAATGTGGTTATGTTACATATCATTTTAATGTGCTTTTCTCACTTTATGTTTTTTGCCAATGACTTATCACTTGCTGTTTATTTTATATTTATTTTAGACTATGAAAATAACGTTAGACAAAAAGTAAATTCGAGTGGTTTTCTTATTTGAGTTCAAAATGAGTTGTTGAGCAATGAAGACAACTTACAACATCAACAAAGCATTTGGCCCAGGAACTGCTAATGAACATACAGAGCAGCCATAATTCAAGAAGTTTTGCAAAGGAGACAAGAAACTTGAAGATGAGGAGTGCAGTGACTGGCCATCGGAAGTTGACAAGGAAGCTGATCCTCTTACAACTATGTGAGAAGTTACCCAAGAACTCAAAGTTGACCATTCTATGATTTGGCATTTGAAGCAAATCAGAAAGGTGAAAACCTAGGTAAGTGGGTGCCTTGTGAACTGACTGAAAAAAAACCATTTCATTTTGAAAAGTCATCTTCTCTTTTTGTACGCAAAAACAATGAACCATTTCTCGATTGGATTGTGATGTGCAGCAAGAAGTGGATTGTATATGACAACTGGTGATGACCAATTCAGTGGTTCGATCGAGAATAAGTTCCAAAGTTCTTCCCAAAGCCAAACTTATACCAAAAAAGGTCACGGTCACTGTTCGGTGGTGGTCTACTTCTGGCCTGATCCACTACAGCTTTCTGAATCCGGGCAAAACCATTATATCTGAGAATTATACTCAGCAAATTGATGAGATGCACTGAAACCTGCAATGCCTGCAGTCGGCATTGGTCAACAGAATGGGCCCAATTCTTCTCTACTGCAGTGCCCGACCCCACATCACACAACCAAGGCTTCAAAAGTTGAACAAACTGGGCTACGAAGTTTTGCCTGATCCTCTACATTTGCCTGACCTCTCACCAACTGACTAACACAAGCATCTTGACAACTTTTTGCAGGGAAAACGCTTCCACAACCAGTAGGATGCAGAAAATGCTTTCCCAAAATTTCATCTGAACCAGAAGCCCAGATTTTTATGCTATAATAATAAACATACTTGTTTTTTGTTAGCAAAAATGTGTTGATTGTAATGGTTCCTATTTTGATTAATAAAGATGTGTTTGAGCCTAGTTATAATGATTTGAAATTAACGGTCCGAAACTGTAATTACGTTTGCACCAACCTAATATTAAACAAAGCTTTTACAGCCAATGTCTTACAAAGGAGACACAAATCTCTGTTAATTGTATAATAAGTGCATTTCTGAAAGCCACCTATGAATTAGCCAGTGGAGGTCAATTAAAGGGATAATGGTCTACTCTTTGCCTATTAAGTTTTTGTTCACCAAATCTGGAAGGCAAGCAAGAAAATCAAAAGAAAGTGGACTCATGGATGGTATTCAAGCCCTATAAAACTCAATCTTTCTTTATAGTCATGGAAAATTTTGTGTATTATTGCACTGGGGATTTTAGTGATGAGCACACCCATTAAGTGAGATACAGTGGAAAAGTGACAGGGGTGGAGGGAAGTATGAAAGACACATACTTATCAATGTCCTGAGTCATCATTGTGGCAAGAATATGAGTCAGCTGATTGCCACACATCCTGGTTTTTTGTTTTGTTTTGTTTCTTTTTTTAAAGGCAAGAAGAGAGGTCAAGTGTACACAATAGAAAATAATGAATGACAGTTCAGATCTAGTATTACAGTGGGCAGTTTTGGAAAGAAAGTGTTATAAAGTTGGCAGTTCCTTGGGTGTTCTTTGATTTGAGACTCACCCGAAGGAGTGCCTGTTTTCTAATGAAAAATATGTCTCCTATTTATTGAGGAGTCTAAAATTCACACCATCCTTTATCACTTTAGGTTTATGGAAGGAAAGAAAGACCCTAGGTCTGTTGGGATGAGGCCAGCGTGGAGTACCAGGAAGGTGTCTGGGCAACGGGAAAATGCTTTGTATTCAATGGAAGACACAGAAAGGGCAGCAGCGGAGAGGAAAGGCAGTCTTAACATCTTACTAATGGAGAAATATCAATAACCTCAGATATGCAGATGACACCACCCTTATGGCAGAAAGTGAAGAGGAACTCAAAAGCCTCTTGATGAAAGTGAAAGAGGAGAGTGAAAAAGTTGGCTTAAAGTTCAACATTCAGAAAACGAAGATCATGGCATCTGGTCCCATCACTTCATGGCAAATAGATGGGGAAACAGTGGAAACAGTGGCAAACTTTATTTTGGGGGGCTCCAAAATCACTGCAGATGGTGACTGCAGCCATGAAATTAAAAGATGCTTACCCCTTGGAAGAAAAGTTATGACCAACCTAGATAGCATATTGAAAAGCAGAGACATTACTTTGCCAACAAAGGTCCGTCTAGTCAAGGCTGTGGTTTTTCCAGTGGTCATGTGTGGATGTGAGAGTTGGACTGTGAAGAAAGCTGAGCGCCAAAGAATTGATGCTTTTGAACTGTGGTGTTGGAGAAGATTCTTGAGAGTCCCTTGGACTTCAAGGAGATCCAACCAGTTCATTCTGAAGGAGATCAGCTCTGGGTGTTCTTTGGAAGGAATGATGCTAAAGCTGAAACTCCAGTACTTTGGCCACCTCATGTGAAGAGTTGACTCATTGGAAAAGACTCTGATGCTGGGGGGGATTGGGGGCAGGAGGAAGAGGGGACGACAGAGGATGAGATGGCTGGATGGCATCACCGACTTGATGGACGTGAATTTGAGTGAACTCCGGGAGTTGGTGATGGACAGGGAGGCCTGGCGTGCTGCGATTCATGGGGTCGCAAAGAGTCAGACACGACTGAGTGACTGAACTAAACTGAATATTGTTCAAAAATTTGGTCCAAAGGGAATAAGAGTGATATTTTCAATCCTTTTATCTCACTCACTGAATTGGTCATTTTGGCCTGAATTATTTTTGCCACTTACTATGTTGTGTTTTGTGTATTTATTAGGAAGTTTTTTTTTTTTTTTTTAAGGAAACACTTGCTCCTTTCCTGATCGTTCCTTTTTAATCACCATTAACGACTATTAATTTTGACAACTTTCAGCTTCAGATGGAGTAAATGCCTTAATATGGAGATTAAGTATTAAATATTAAATTGCTAAGTCGTGTCTGACTCTTTGCGACCCCATGGACTGTAGCCCACCAGGGTTCTCTGTCCATGGATTTCCCAGGCAAGAATACTGGAGTGGGTTGCCATTTCATTCTCTAGGGATCTTCCCAACCCAAGAATAGAACCCAGGTCTCCTGCATTGCAGGCAGACTCTTACTATCTGAGCCATCAAGGAAGCCCAAAGATTTGTATCAAATCCAAAATACATTTTAACCTAAATCTTTGGAGTTTGGTTCAGATAGAATGTTTATAGGAACCATAGGTATATACTACAGAAACTCCTGTATAGATAGAACTTTCAAATATATATGATATCTCTATCTTTCTTTATCTAGATATATAAAGAAACAAACAAATGTATATGCTCATTTAGAGCATTAATTTAATATCTCAAGACACTCTACCTAGACAATTACTCTTGTATGGATGTGAGAGCTGGGCAATAAAAAAGGCTGAGAGTCAAAAAACTGATGCCCTTGAACTGTGGTGCTCAAGAGAACCACAAGAGAACTTCTCAAGAGAAGACTCTTGAGAGTCCCTTGGATAGCAAGGAGATCAAGACAGTTGATCCTAAAGGAAATCAACCTTAAATATTCATTAGAAGGACTGATGCTGAAGCTGAAGCTCCAGTACTTTGACCACCTTATGCTAGAAGCCGACTCATTGGAAAAGACCCTGATGCTGAGAAAGATTGAAAGTAGGAAGAGAGGGGGACGACAAAGGATGAGATGGTTGGATGGTATTGCCAACTCAACGGACATGAGTTTGAGCAAACTTCAGGAGATAGTGAAGGACAGGGCAGCCTGGCATGCTGCAATCCACAGAGTCAAAAAGAGTCAGGGACAACTCAGTGACTGAAGGACAAGATGAGGAATTATTTATGTGATTATTGGAAAATCACTATGGCCCTATGAAAGTTACTGAAGAAACAGAAGAAAATCTATAGATTTCATCTTTAGAGAAGTTGTTCATTTAAAACGACTCTCTGATAGTTTAACTTTCTAGTAATACAAATGTAAATAGGACTTTTCTTTGAGTAAAAAGTGTTAGAGATAATGAGATTCCAGTCCTCTATTCAATGCAAAAGTTCCCAACAGTTAAAAATGCAGATTTTGCTGAAAGGCTTCCCTGTTCCAGAGATGAGGAACTCACTACTTTGTAAGCATAGAATTCCAACCTTAACCTTAGATAAGTTTGAATTCTTCTTCTCCATTGTCCTTCTACCCCTCCAATTCAGTTGATCTCAGAGTCCTTTAGAGTCCAACTCCTTAATATTTTCCTCAATCTCCATGCCCATCACCACTGCCCTGTTTTACACACTCATCACTTCCAACTGCATTACTGAAATAGCCCAAACTTCCCAAGGAGTTGTCTCCACCCCTTCCAACCATTAATTCATGATGCTATCAGAGTAGCTTTTTAAAACATACATCTGATCCTCTGCTGCTTAAAACCATACTTCTTCAATTTATAGTAAAGACTTTGGTCCCAGCCTACCTTATTCTTCCTCTCCAAACTCATTCCTATATCTAACCTCAGTTCAGTTCATTTCAGTTGCTCAGTCGTGTCTGACTCTTTGCAACGCCATGGACTGCAGCACACCAGGCCTCCCTGTCCATCACCAACTCCAGAGTTTACTCAAACTCATGCCTATTGAGTTGATGATGCCATCCAGCATCATCCTCATCCTCATCCTCTGTTGTCCCCTTCTCCTCCTGCCCCCAGTCTTTCCCAGTATCAGGGCCTTTTCAAATGAGTCAGTTATTCGCATCAAGTGGTCAAAGGATTGGAGTTTCAGCTTCAGCATCAGTCCTTCCAATGAATACTCAGGACTGATTTACTTTAGGATAGACTGGTTGGATCTCCTTGAAGTCCAAGGGACTCTCAAGAGTCTTCTCCAACACCACAGTTCAAAAGCATCAATTCTTTGCACTCAGCTTTCTTTATAGTCCAACTCTCCCATCCATACATAAACACTGGAAAAACCATAGCCTTGACTAGATGGACCTTTGTTGGCCAAGTAATGTCTCTGCTTTTGAATATGTTGTCTAGGTTGGTCATAACTTTCCTTCCAAGGAGTAAGCATCTTTTAATTTCATGGCTGCAATCACCATCTGCAGTGATTTTGGAGCCCAGAAAAATAAAGTCTAACACTGTTTCCACTGTTTCCCCATCTATTTGCCATGAAGTGATGGGACTGGATGCCATGATCTTTGTTTTCTGAATGTTGAGCTTTAAGCCAACTCTTTCACTCTCCTCTTTCACTTTCATCAAGAGGCTCTTTAGTTCTTCTTCACTTTCTGCCATAAAGATGATGTCATCTGCATATCTGAGGTTATTGATATTTCTCTCAGCAATCTTGATTCCAGTTTGTGGGTCATCCAGACCAGCGTTTTTCATGATGTACTCTGCGTGTAAGTTAAATAAGCAGGGTGACAATATACAGCCTTGACGTACTCCTTCCCCTATTTGGAACCAGTCTGTTGTTCCATGTCCAGTTCTAACTGTTGCTTCCTGACCTGCATGTAGGTTTCTCGAGAGGCAGGTCAGGTGGTCTGGTATTCCCATCTCTTTCAGAATTTTCCACAGTTTATTATAATCCACACAGTCAAAGGCTTTGGCATAGTCAATAAAGCAGAAATAGATGTTTCTCTGGAACTCTCTTCCTTTTTCGATGATCCAGCGGATGTTGGCTATTTGACCTCTGGTTCCTGTGCCTTTTCTAAAACCAGCTTGAACATCTGGTAGTTCACGGTTCACATATTGTTGAAGCCTGGCTTGGAAAATTTTGAGCATTACTTTATTAGAATGTGATATGAGTGCAATTGTGCAGTAGTTTGAGCATTCTCTGCCACTGCCTTTCTTTGGGATTGGAATGAAAAACTGATTTTTTCCAGTCCTGTGGCCACTGCTGAGTTTTCCAAATTTGCTGGCATATTGAGTGCAGCACTTTCACAGCATCATCTTTTAGGATTTGGAATAGCTCAACTGTAATTCCATGACCTCCACTAGCTTTGCTCATAGTGATGCTTCCTAAGGCCTACTTGACTTCACATTCCAAGATGTCTGGCTCTAGGTGATTGATCACACCATCGTGATTATGTGGGTCATGAAGATCTTTTTGGATAGTTCTTCTGTGTATTCTTGCCACTTCTTCTTAATACCTTCTGCTTCTGTTAAGTCCATACCATTTCTGTCCTTTATTGAGCCCATCTCAATATGAAATGTTCCCTTGGTGTCTCTAATTTTCTTGAAGAGATCTCTAGTCTTTCCCATTCTATTGTTTTCCTCTATTTCTTTGCATTGATCCCTGAGGAAGGCTTTCTTATCTCTCCTTGTTATTCTTTGGAACTCTGCATTCAAATGGGTATATCTTTCCTTTTCTCGTTTACTTTTCGCTTCTCTTCTCTTCACAGCTATTTGTAAGACCTCCTCAGACAGCCATTTTGCTTTTTTGCATTTCTTTTTCTTGGGGATGGTCTTGATCCCTGTCTCCTGTATAATATCATGAACCTCCATCCATAGTTCATCAGGCACTCTGTCTATCAGATCTAGTCCCTTAAATCTATTTCTCACTTCCACTGTACAATCATAAGGGATTTGATTTAGGTCATACCTGAATGGTCTAGTGGTTTTCCCTACTTTCTTCAATTTAAGTCTGAATTTGGCAATAAGGAGTTCATGATCTGAGCCACAGTCAGCTCCCTGTCTTGTTTTTGCTGACTGTTTAGAGCTTCTCCATCTTTGTCTGCAAGGAATATAATCATTCTGATTTAGGTGTTGACCATCTGGTGATGTCCATGTGTAGAGTCTTCTCTTGTGTTGTTGGAAGAGGGTGTTTGCTATGACCAGTGTATTCTCTTGTCAAAACTCTATTAGCCTTTGCCCTGCTTCATTCTGTACTCCAAGGCCAAATTTGCCTGTTACTCCAGGTGTTTCTTGACTTTGTACTTTTGCATTCCAATCACCTACAATGAAAAGGACATCTTTTGGGGGTGTTAGTTCTAGAATGTCTTGTAGTTCTTCATAGAACGGTTCAACTTCAGCTTCTTCAGCATTACTGGTCAGGGTATAGACTTGGATTACCGTGATGTTGAATTGTTTGCCTTGGAATCGAACAAAGATCATTCTGTTGTTTTTGAGATTGCATCCAAGTACTGCATTTCAGACTCTTTTGTTGACTATGGTGGCCACTCCATTTCTTCTAAGGGATTCTTGCCTACAGTAGTAGATATAAGGGTCATCGAGCTACTTCACTTTCATTTTTCACTTTAATGCATTGGAGAAGGAAATGGCAACCCACTCCAGTTTTCTTGCTTGGAGAATCCCAGGGACAGGGAAGTCTGGTGGGCTGCCGTCTATGGGGTCGCACAGAGTCGGACACGACTGAAGTGACTTAGCCGCAGCAAGTTAAATTCACCCATTCTAGTCCATTTTAGTTTGCTGATTCCTAGAATGTCAACGTGCACTCTTGCCATCTCCTGTTTGACCACTTCCAATTTGCCTTGGTTCATGGACCTAACATAGAAAAGGCAATGGCACTCCACTCCAGTACTCTTTTGCCTGGAAAATCTCATGGATGGAGCCATCTGTTAGGCTTCAGTCTATGGGATCACTACGAGTCGGACACGACTGAGCGACTTCAGTTTCACTTTTCACTTTCAAGCATTGGAGAAGGAAATGGCAACCCACTCCAGTGCTCTTGCCTGGAGAATCCCAGGGATGGGGGAGCCTGGTGGGCTGCCGTGTATGGGGTCGCACACAGTCGGACAGGACTGAAGCGACTTAGCAGCAGCAGCAGCAGCAGCAGGGACCTAACATTCCAGGTTCCTATGCAATATTGCTCTTAAAGCATCGGACCTTGCTTCCATACCAGTCACATCCACAACTGGGTGTTTTTGCTTTGGCTCTGTCTCTTCATTCTTTCTGGAGTTATTTCTCCACTGATCTCCAGTAACAGATTGGGCACCTACCAATCTGGGGAGTTCATCTTTCAGTGTCCTATTTTTGCCTTTTCAAACTGTTCATAGGGTTCTCAAGGCAAGAATACTGAAGTGGTTTGCCATTCCCTTCTCAAGTGGACCACATTTCGTCAGAACTCTTCACCGTGACCTGTTTGTCCTGGGTGGCCCTACACGGCATGCTCATAGTTTCATTGAGTTAGACAAGGCTGTGCTCCATGTGATTAGATTGGTTAGTTTTCTGTGATTGTGGTTTTCAGTCTGTCTGCCCTCTGATGGAGAAGGATAAGAGGCTTATGTAAGCTTCCAGATGGGAGAGACTGACTGAGGGGGAAACTGGGTCTAGTTCTGATGGGCGGGGCATGCTCAATAAATCATTAATCAAATTTTCTGTTGATGGGTGGAGCTGTGTTCCCTTACTGCCATTTGAAGTAAAGTGAAGTCACTCAGTCGTGTCTGACTCTTTGCGACCCCATGGACTGTAGCCTACAAGGCTCCTCTGTCCATGGAATTTTCCAGGCAAGAGTACTGGAGTGGGTTGCCGTTTCCTTCTCCAGGGCATCTTCCTGGACCAGGGAGTGAACCTGGATCTCCAGCATTGCAGGCAGACGCTTTACTGTCTGAGCCACCAGGGAAGCCTAAAATTAAAAAAAAAAAAAAAAGCCTACAGCACCAGGCATTCCCAGGTGGTCTCCCATCCAAGTACTAACAGGCCCGACCCTGCTTAGCTTCTGAGATTAGACAAGATCGGGCGCGTTCAGGGTGGTATGGCCGTAGACTCCTGCTATTTACCTGTGGCCAAACTATGGTGGAGGTAATGAAGATAATGGTGACCTCCTTCGAAAGGTCCCATGCATGTACTGCTACACTCAGTGCCCCCAACCCTGCAGCAGGCCACCACTGACACATGCCTCCACTGGAGACTCCTAGACACTCACAAGCAAGTGAATGTCTATATCTAACCTCAGTTACATCCTGTATTCCAGCATTGTGAATAACCTAATAATTTGTAAAGAGCTAGCATTTCCTCATGCCTCCCTATCTTTCTATGTGTGATTCCTTCTATCTGAAATGTCTCCTCAACCCTCTTATGGCCAAGCTAATTTTTCAAAAATTCAGCTTTGTATCATTTATCCTGTGAAGCTGTCACAGTCTATAGGCATACCTTGCACTCTTCACATTGAATTAGAATTGTTTTTCCTCTTTGGTTTTCCCACTAGATTGTGAGCCTTGTATCTCATCTCCTATGGTACCTATATTATTATTTTTTCCTGTTGTTCAGTCATGTTCAATTCTTTGTGATCCCATGGACTGCAGCTTGCCAGGCTCCTCTGTCCTTCACTATCTCCTGGAATTTGTTCAAATTCATCTGCATTGAGTCTGTGATACTATCTAACTATCTCATCCTGTGCCGCCCCCTGTTCCTTTTGCTTTCCATCTTTCCCAGCATTGGCGTCTTTTCCATGAGTTGGCTCTAGTACTATTATAGGAACTGAACTATAGCTAGGTACTCAGTTTTGAATGAACATGAGAAATTTTTTCTGTTAAGTCAAAAATTATTTGAAGACAGCTATTATAATATTAAAAAGCAGAGATATTACCTTGCCAACAAAGGTCCATCTAGTCAAGGCTATGGTTTTTCCAGTGGTCATGTATGGATGTGAGAGTTGGACTGTGAGGAAAGCTGAGCGCCGAAGAATTGATGCTTTTGAACTGTGGTGTTGGAGAAGACTCTTGAGAGTCCCTTGGACTGCAAGGAGATCCAACCAGTCCATCCTGAAGGAGACCAGTCCTGGGTGTTCATTAGAAGGACTGATGCTGAGGCTGAAACTCCAATACTTTGGCCACGTCATGCGAAGAGTTGGCTCACTGGAAAAGACCCTGATGCTGGGAGGGATTGAGGGCAGGAGGAGAAGGGGACAACAGAGGATGAGATGGCTGGATGGCATCTCTGACTCGATGCACATGAGTTTGGGGGAGTCGGTGATGGACAGGGAGGCCTGGTGTGCTGCAATTCATGGGGTCATAAAGAGTCAGACAGGACTGATGGACTGAACTGAACTGATTATGACTAATGGGCTTCCCAGGTGGCATTAGTGGTAAAGAACCCACCTGCCAATCAGGATACATAGGAGACTCAGGCTGGATCCCTGGGTCGGGAAGATCCCTTGGAGAAGGGCACTGCAACTCCTGCAGTATTCTTGCCCGGAGAATCCCATGGACAGGGCAGCTTGGCCGGCTACAGTCCTTAGGGTTGCAAAGAGTCCGACACGACTGAAGCGACTTGGCATGCATGTACATGTCTTAGCTTAAAAAGTTAAGACTGCTGAAAACTCTACCATGCTAATAATTAGCTCTGAAAGACCAATCCTTACAAAAGTCTTTCATTTCTACTTAGAATTATTTAGGAAGGTGTTCGCAGGATCTAGAGAGCAAATATGGCGTGAGTGTGCGCTCAGTTGCGTTGGACTCTTTGCGACCATCCGCCAGGCTCTTCTGTCCATGTGGATTCCCCAGGCAAGAATACTGGAGTGGGTTGCTATGCCCTCCCCCAGTGTATCTTCCCCACCCAGGGACTGAACCGGAGTCTCTTATTGGCAGGCGAGTTCTTTACCACTAGTGGCACCTGGGAGAATGGCGCCACCTTCTACATGGAAGAATAAGTCCGTATGGAGCAATGAGAAGAGATACGTGTACCTACTTTTCAAAAAAGGTCAACCTGTTAACAAAATCACCGTCAAACTTTCTGTGCCTTCCCAGTTTGAAAGTAGATATGGCACATGAATACCTGTGATATTATTTTTCTATACTTCACTGTATTTTTAAAATTTTCAAAATGAAAACTAAAAATAACTTTGAAGAGCTATGTAGAAACTTTCTTTTGCCTTGCCCCACTGCTTGACTTAAATCCTTACCCATTTATTAAAGTTATAAATAAGAGTATGTACTGTATGTGAGGTTTATTTGTTTGTCAATATGAAGTGTCTACTGAGGCTTCTAGTGTATTTTTCAAAATGGTTTTTACCTCTTCCAATGTAAGTACTAAAACTATTTAACTCTTCAGAAGCTATTGTCCCTTTTTTTTTTTTTTTTTTTTACAGCACTGGAAGAAATGGAGGATAAGTGCTGCTCTCTCCATTTTGGAGATGAGTGGATGCAGTTGTAAATGCATCACTGTCTGGCTCTGTGTCTTTCTGAATCACTACATCAAGGTCCCTGAAATGGTAACATTTTATGGCCTACAAAAAGTTTCATCATTAACTACCTTCTTATCTTCTATCCCTCCCCCCCAAGTGTCATGCTCAGTCGTTCGGACGTGTCCAACTCTTTGAGGCCCCATGGACTGGCTCATAGAATTTTCCAAGCAAAAATACTGGCATGGGTTGTCATTTCTTCCTCCAGGGAATTTTCCTGACCAGGGATTTATCCCTGCATCTCCTGCATCAGCAGGCAGATTCTTTACCTCTTGAGTCACCTGGGAAGCCCTACGGCCCATGTATAATAACTTAAATAAGTACAGCTTTCAGAATTTATTGGTAAAGTATAATTTTTGTTTACTATTTAGACTTCTAGAGATAAACTTTAAAGCCTAGTTACTAAGATTAATTAGGAGGGAAAGTATTATAATTTAAATTACTTTTGACTTACTTCTTCCAATTACTGATTTATGCTAAGTTGAGAATTGCTACATATTTTGGATATATATCTAACTGTTAGATTCTAGTCTATTTGTGGTTATCAGTATGTCTTTTAGAATCTTAGAAACAATCATATAGAACATAAATTTATTTTTAAACATGCTCTCAAGGTATCTAAATCACTATTTTTGGATTTTAGTGTCAGGAGGCAATAGCCTGATTGTTTTGGTTAGAAATTCATTGTGTGGTTTTTGCATCTATATGGAGGATCTGATAGGCTCCATCTATAATAAGCGGCTTATTCAGTATGTTAATTTTTTAAATGCTGCTCAAAAAAAGAGGCTGCCTTCTTCTGATAAACCCCAGACTTTAATAACATGTCCTCTGAATTAATTCTATAAATGCAGTACTAAAGTTCAGCACAGCGATCTAGGCTGTTTAATTAGCTCACAGCTGCACTGCTGGGATAACATTTCTTGTTGAGGAGTTAGCTTGGTTTTCATTTGGGCTCTGGTTCATAGTTCAGTGGTCATTTGAAGCATTCTTAAAGAATTGCTTGTATTTGCTTTTAAGGAAGACCATATACTCTCTTGCTTGATCATTACTCAGAAACACTTACTAGTAATCTTGTCATGATTACTTTATAGCTGTTGATTTGGCCTTAATATAATAAATGGTGGCAATCTTCTAGACATAGAAGGAGCCTGTGGGATCAAAAAATTATCTGAGTTACTAGTTTAACTAGTATGTAAGTCACACAGAGCTTAAATCTCAAGTGCTTTACTATTTCAAAATTCATTAAGCTTTTAAAATCTCCTTTTTAATGATGAATATTTGTTGTTCAGTCCCTCAGTTGTGTCTAACTCTTTGTGACCCCATGGACTACTGCACTCCAGGCTTCCCTGTCCTTCACCAACTTCCAGAGCTTGCTCAAACTCATGTCCATTGAGTTGGTGATGTCATCCAACCATCTTGTCCTCTGTCATCCCCTTCTCCTCCCACCTTCAATCTTTCCCAGAATCAGGGTCTTTTCTAAGAGTCAACTCTTCACGTCAGGTGGCCAAAGTATTGGAGCTTCAACTTCAGCATCAGTCCTTCCAATGCATATTCAGGGTTGATTTCCTTTAGGATTGACTGGTTGGATTTCCTTTCAGTCCAAAAGACTCTCAAGAGTCTTCTCCAACACCACAGTTTGAAAGTATCAATTCTCCAGTGCTCAGCCTTCTTTATGGTCCAACTCTCACATCTATACATGACTACTGGTGATGAAGAATATAGATTATAAAATTTTAATAAAATCCCTTTTAAGCTGTATTCAATTTGACTATATTTTCTACATTTCCCAGTAAAATGTATTATTTGCACATATACTACGAAATATAAAGACAATATAAAATGTGGCAGATTAAATGGGAGTTGAATATAAATACATATTCATTTAATGTCTACTAGAAAAAAATTACATGATTTAATTTTATACTTACAGCCACACTAGAAGACTGTCTCCATTTACACAGGGGAGAACTGAAGAATCAGAATAGTTAAGGCACTTGTTCAAAGTCACATAACTGGCAAATTTCAGAACTGGGATTTGAATCCAGGCCTGATTTCCATCAAAGCTCAAGCTGTTTCTAAATGTCATATTGCCTCCTCCTCAAACCCAAGTTTAAGATTCATCTTTCACATAATATTCAGTTTAATTCTCTTGGCATGAGTTTACACAATGTGTACTATACTGTCACATATTTAGGTATTTCTTTGGAATTATTTTTATTGTTACTTCATGACTTGTTGAGGCTACTGGATGCACATATTCCCTGGGTCCAGACACTATATGTTCTACTTCTTTTTATGCCTCCCAGCAAGAACTACTTTGGACAAATGATACAATCTTTTACACTGGTTTTATCTCTGATTACAGAGATCTTTAGTTAAAATAGGACTACCTCAATGAAGACCTCAATGAAGAAGGCTGAGTGCCAAAGAACTGATGCTTTCGAATTGTGGTGCTGGAGAAGGCTCTTGAGAGTCCTCCCTTGGACATCAAGGAGATCCAACCAGTCAATCCTAAAGGAAGTCAACCTTGAATCTTCATTGGAAGGACTGAGGCTGAAGCTGAAGCTCCAATACTTTGGCCACCTAATGCAATGAACCGACTCATTGGAAAAGACCCTGGTACTGGGAAAGATTGGCAGGAGGAGAAGGGGGCGTCAGAGAATGAGATGATTGGACGGCATCACCAACTTAATGGACATGAGTTTGAGCAAAGTCTGGGAGATAGTGAAGGAAAGGGAAGCCTAGCATGCTACAGTCCATGGTGTCACAAAGAGTCAGACATGACTTAGTGACTGAACAACCTCAAAAAAACGTTCCCAGGAATACAGAAGGCCATGTACGCATGCTTTATCAGTAGAATAATGATAATTCAAAGAGAATTTAACACCCCAAACCAAAATGATAAAATTTTCATCCTTGTTGGTAGATTATTTAGTGTTGAAGTATTGTTGTAGTCCTATAAACAAGGCACTATTACTTGGGGAAAATAATTTTGCTGTGTTATACTCTTTATTCAATGGTAAAGTGGCTTCATATAGCTTACACTGAAACAAGGAATGTAAGAAATATTTTAAAATTTAAATATAAAACGTTAGGTGAATTATATAAGAAATGAAATGACAGTGGCCAGACATACAACTCAATTCAGGGACTGTGTGTGATGGTAGCAGAACATTAAAAGGGGGCTAGAGTTTGGAACTGGGAAAGCCAGAGAGGCAGACAAAGTGAAAATCTTGAGAAGACAAGGTAATCAGCCATCAGAGCATTTTTTTAAGAAACAGGCATAAGTAAAATTCAAGATGAACCAGGGAGGTGGAAACTAAGCAATAAGCAAGCAGAAGTGAGTATAAATAGATGTGAGAAGTAAGTCTACTCACTGGGTCAGAAACTGGAGAGGCAAGCAGAAGATCATGAGGACACGGTCACTGGAGTTTAAAGAGCTACTGAAAAGAGTATTTACCAGCACGGTTACTGGCAGAGTGTGAGAACCCGGAAGCCATAGATTCCAAAGGAGAAAGGCAAAGCAAAGAGTCAGATCTTGGACTTCTAGGGGCTTCCCCGGTGGCTCAGATGGTAAAGAATCTGCCTGCAATGCCGGAGACCTGAGTTCGTTCCCTGCGTCGGGAAGATCCCCTGGAGAAGGAAAGGGCGACTCACTCCAGTATTCTTGCCTTGAGAATTCCACAGACAGAGGAGCCTGGCAGGCTACAGTCCATGGGGTCAAAAGAGTCGGACACAGTTGAGGTGACTAACACTTTCACTCACTGGACTTCTAGCCTGCAGAATTGTAAGAAAGTAAAGTACCTTAAGTCATCCATCCAGCATGTGGTGTGTTATTATGGCAGCCCTGGCTGACTAATACAGTCCAATTATCAGTGCCCATGACCATCCCTACTGAGAACTGCACCAGACTCCCCTGAACTCTTAACAACTGTAACCACAATGGGAAACCCCAGCTGTGAGTCACCAGAGAATATTGTGCAAACCTACATTGCTATAAAATTGTATGCTAAATTTGCCTGGGCCTTGAGTAACATTTTATCCTTTGCTCACCCTTCAGTTTCTTTCAGCAGCCCATTCCAGTCCTTCCTTAACCTTATTCAGTCCTGGCTTATGACCATAAACACCTATGACTGTATAATGAATATTAAGATGGCATTTGTGTGCCTGTGGCACCCCTCCCCTAAACTTCAAGTTTTACTTTTCTCACACTCTTTTCTTCTTGCCTTTTTCTTCTACATCAGAGAAAGAGATGCTCCTTTTTCTTTCCAAGGTGACTCCCCTCTGTTTTAGAACCTATCTTATTCTGATCTGCACACTCCCCTGCATTATCAGCTTTCCTCACCATCAAAACCACATATATCAACAAATTGACTTTCTCTGACCTGGTTTTTTGATGATTGGTAAATTGGCTTTTTTTTTTTTCAACATAGCTCACCCTTGAACACATGCGTTTGGGTTCACTTATACGTGGATTTTTTTTTTTTTTTTTGGTACATACATATACTATAGTACTGCTCCATTTGCAGTTGATTGGATCTGAGGATTCAGAACCTCTGGCACAGAAGGAGGGCTGACTCTAAAGTTATAGGCGGATTTTCAACTTCTGGGAGTGTGGGTGCTCCTTAACAGCTGTGTTGTTCAAGGTTTAACTTTATTTATACCTGGAAGAAAAAAAAAAAGACCCTGAAAGGAGTTCCCTCAGGTCACCAGAATAAAAGAACAAGGCAGTGAATAAACATTTAGAATTCATCACTGGAGAAGTGATAGTTCATTTGTTTATTTATTTCAAACTAATTTTATTTTAATCACCTATTATGTGCCAGATCTTATTAAGCCTGGCATGTAATAAATGTTTAATAAAAGTTTCTTTGTATAAAAAGATAGATTAATTACTATGTCGATGCTAATGCCTCCTAAGTAGGTATCGTCCATGTTTTTCTTCCTTAGTAAGCTGGTAGGATAACTGTCAAGATCAACAAATGATTAATGAATAAATTAATGATTAACATTATCCTTACCCTCAAGGGTCTGAAGTCATGCAAATAGGTAAATTTTATGAAAGTTTGGATAGAAATGCTCAAGTAGAAGAACTTACTGTTGGAAACAGGGAAAGACAAAGAAGAACTAATGAAAAACACAATAAGAGAATGTCATGACAAAGGGGGGAAACAGAGACCGTGAGGTGCATCAAAGTCACCTAAAGGAACTGCCAAAAATGTAGGTCCTGAGGTTCACTCCAAACAGTCTGAATCAGAAGCTCTGCCACTGTGGCTCCAGGAACCCGCACAGCTAAGTTCACACAGGTGATTCTGCCCCACATTCTAATATCTTGAGAAACAAAGGAGGAGTTTCAAAGGAAAGGTAGGCAATAAAGAAAAATTATATAAAACCATTGTGGTGCTGGAGAAGACTCTTGAGAGTCCCTTGGACAGCAAGGAGATCCAACCAGTCAATCCTAAAGGAAATCAACCCTGAATATTCATTGGAAAGACTGATGCTGAAGCTCTAATACTTTGGCCACCTGATGGGAAGAGACAACTCACTGGAAAAGACTAATGATGGGAATGATTGAGGGCAGGAGGAGAAGGGGGCGGCAGAGGATGAGATGGTTGGATGGCATCACCAACTCAATGGACGTGAGTTTGAGTGAACTCCGGGAGATAGTGAAGGACAAGGAAGACTGGGGTGTTGCAGTTTACCGGGGTCACAAAGAATCAGACACAATTTAGTGACTGAACAACAACAACAACAACATAAGCACTAAATAATCTGAAAAATGTAAAATGTACCACAGATGTGAGAAAATCCTTCTGATTTTCCTATTTTTAGCATAAAAAGATACTGAAGTAAACACAGATCAGGGAGGGTGGAGCAGAAAGCTGTAAGTCTGGACCCTTGATGTCTGTTCAACAGCTAAATCAATCATACTATCACCTACCCCTGAACTTTTAGTGTGAGAATAAGTCCCTACTTATTAATGAAATAAAAATATTTTTTCTTGTTTATAGCACATTCATTTTGTAATAAGGGATAAAGACTACAAGCTTACTAATAATAATGACAACATTTATTGAGCATTTAGTACACACCAAATATTCTAAGAGCTGTACATAAACAACTCACCAAACGTCACAACAAGCCTAGATGCACCATAACTCACCATTACTAATGGAAAAATAAATGAGTTACTCAAGGTGAAATATAACAAAGGTAGAAATCTGTTTCATAGATAATAAAGTTTTAGTCACTCAGTTGTGTCCAACTCTTTTGTTACCCATGGACTGTAGCCCACCAGGCTCCTCTGTCCATGAAATTCTCCAGGCAAGAATTACTGGAGTGGGTTGTCATTTACTTCTCCAGGGGATCTTGCCAACCCAGAGATTGAACCTGGGTCTCCTGTACTGCAGGCAGATTCTTTACTACCTGAGCCAGCAGGGAAGCCCATAGATAATACAAGGATAGGAAAATGGATATGGTAAATGTGTTTATTCTCAGTACATTTCCTGGCATTTCTATTGCCCATCTTATTTTGCATTAATTTGAATCTCCTAGACATTTTGTGGCACAAATCAGGTCCAAATCCTCCTGTAGGAAGTCTTCCTCAACATTTAAGTAAGAGCTCCTCCTTCTTTTTTTTGATTCTGTGGAATTTAGATTTAGTGCCATAACCCATGACCTAGATATTACATATGGGGTAGAAAAAAAAAAAAAAAAAAGCCTTATACCTTGAAGAGTACAGGATGTTAAATAATTCCATCAAATTTTGACATCTAACTGTTCACATTTTTCATCTATAAAAATTTTCCATTCTGTGACTTGAAAATTCTTATTCTAGGGTTACCTGTAATCACCCATGATTTAATTCAGACCTAATAGATAACAGTTCTCTGTTGTTTTCAGCTAAGTAATGTTTCTCTTCATCTCTCTCTCTCTGGTGATCCAGGTTAATGGAAATTTGAGAACACACACAACTACTTTCTATGAAGCACTGAATATTTTTCCTCTCCTGCCTCTGTACACCTGTCAGCTTTCTTTAACAGTCTGCGGTGATTAGAAGTGACACATTCACATATGTATAAATGTGTATTTTGGGAAATGATATGGTTTTAAAAATATGCTGCTGTTGGTATGTCTTTATTTTGTCCCCTTGCTAGATGCATGTGAAAGAATTTTCAAGGGAATAAAGATTCAAATGCTTCCATTTACACTTAATTACATTGAGGGTTTTAGAAAATTCTCTCCATGAGTTATACGAGATTAGTTCATATTGAATTGGTCAACTTATCAGAAAAGATGTCAATAGTTTAGATTTATGCCACTAAATGGAACATTTGGAAAAAACTCTGATGCTGGGAAAGATTGAAAGCAGAAGAGGGTGACACAGGATGAGATGGTTGGATGGCATCACCAGTTCAATGAACATGAACTTGGGCAAACCCTGGGAGATGGTGAGGGACACGGAAGCCTGGCGTGCTGTAATCCATGGGGTCACCAAGAGTCGGACATGACTTGGCGACTGAACAACAAAATGGAACATACTTTTAACAGTTCGCAAAATACATCATTTTGAATACACAGTCTGTCTTCAAACAATGTTAACATTTCCAATGGTAACTTGCCATAGGATTTAAATATCTTTATATACTGTTTTCACTGTAACTAAAAAAGATATTTAAATTGTATTCAAATAATTTTGCAAAATTAAGTATTTCAACAATAAATTGTATCATTATATTGTTCTTATGCGGTGATATATCTCCGGATCAATTAAACCCATAAAATAAGTGAAGTATAAGATTAAAAGGATATGATTATATCAAACACAGTGGCATCTTGTAAGTAGCTCCATTTTTTACATAAATGCTATTTAAGAAGACCAAAACTCTTGATTTTTAACAATGAAAAATATGCCATTAAGAAGGTTTCATTGCGAAACTTTTGGGAGAAAAAGATGAATTTCCTAATTTAATGTGTACAATTATTTATATATTGCTTTCTACTTGAATGAAAATATAAAAACCAAATAACACAGTATAATCATCTTAACTATGACAGTAAAAGTATACTATTGCATGTAACTCACATGTCATTAAAATGCATATAAATATGTTCTGGGATAAGGAAATCCTATGGACAGAGGTTGCAGCCCATGGGGTCACAAGAGTCGGACAGGACTTAGCGGCTAAGCCACCAGCCATATATGTATA
This sequence comes from Bos taurus, assembly GCF_002263795.3. Taxonomy (NCBI): domain Eukaryota; kingdom Metazoa; phylum Chordata; class Mammalia; order Artiodactyla; family Bovidae; genus Bos; species Bos taurus. Next base: position 19,609,251 of record NC_037332.1, on the reverse strand, counting down.
TGAGCCCCATACATGAAAACGCTATTGAAACCATGTTCTAAAGTGAAGATGCTGAGTAACTTTTCACAACCACAACACTTTAACAGCATATATTTTATTATCTGCGACTGCAACAAACCCACAAAGTGAACAGATCCTAGTTTAATCTATTACCCATTTTGCTAGTGCACTATAGTAATGAATCATATATTACTTTAATGTCAAATTCTTGATTAAAGTAGAATACATAATTCAATTTTCTATTGGAGGAAAAGTTGGACAAAAGCCAGTGGTTCTTAAATGTCTCTAAGCCGTTTAGAAAAGTTAATCTGTTCTTCTGTTAAGAAGTTTAGAAATAGTGTCAGGAATGGCTGTTGTACCCACCACCAATTTTTAACAGTGATTACAGACTGAGAGAAAAAAAAAAGTATCATCATGCCCAGTGCTTATTTTGCATGTCTAGGGCACAGCTCAAAATGTTGGCACTGTTTGACCTGGAAAGATACGTAAATTGATAAAATTTTTTCAACAAGGTTAACTTGGGTTTTTTTTTTTTTTTTTAACTTTGCACATATTTAGTTTTTAATCCTTAAAAAATATTTTAAACACTATCAGAGTGAACAAATAGAATAAACTCCTTCGTATCACCTATTTGTTTTTCAGGAAGACGTTACAGACATTACTTTTTCCAGCCCTGGAGTGAGTAGAAAGGAGACTCTGATGAACTTATCTTTCTGCTCTAAGTGGCATTGAAAATAACACTGACATGGTCTCTAAAGCAGCGGCGACAGGTCAGAGGTGATGAGACGAAGATGGAGCAGGATGTCCTAGGTAAGGTACAAGTCTTTACACGTGTGTATGTGTTGTGTAGGAAAGAAAAACCGTTTTATTCTTAAAGAGGTCACTACGGTGATTTTTTATTAACTTGCAAAATCTTTTGAAGGTTGGCAAAAACCATGTTACCTTTCAGCATCTCAATTATCGTAAGTTACCCCGTGTATCACCCCTCGGCCCCCCCGCACCCCACCGCCCGCGCCCCCACCCCCACCGCCCGCGCCCCCCGCCCCCCCGCCCCCGCCACCCCCGCCCTGCGGCAAAGAAGAGTGCTGGGTCGAGATGCTACAAGTGAACTAAAAGAGCCAACAGCTTGGCATAGGTAGAAAAAGCAAACACCAAACAAAAACGCGGGGATTCTAAGCGCAGACCATCACGGGCCTGTGTGCACCCGCCAAACAACTGGGTTAACCCTTTGGGTGCTGCAGCGGGGATCCCCGGAGTCTACGGGCCCGACCTGCAGGAACAGAGATGGGGCGCCCCGAGCTTGTGCGGGGTACGGGCTATCGTTCCACAAGAAGGGACCGAGTTGGGTGGCACTTTTGTCGTCCGGCGCGTGAGTCACGGCCCAAGACAGGCACTGAGTCCAGTACTGAATGGAGCAGAGAAGCGGCGAGGAAGCCGCTCTAATGTCCGCGGACGCGGGGGTCAACGTTAACCTGTCTTCGCATAGAGGGCTCACCCTAGCCCACCCGCCCGCCCGCCTGGCTCCCGGGCTCGGAGGGGTGCAGGCCCTGGGGTGGCCCCAAGGTGAAGGGTGACCAAGTCTGCCTGCGGCACTCATCGCTTTCCAGCGTCCACAGTCGCGGGAGCCGCCCGGAGCCGCGCTGAAACAGCGGCTGTGACTGACAGAGTCACCGCCCCCCGCGTCCGAGCCACCCCCTCTTCCCCCCACTGTCCCCCCTGCCCCCCCTGCCCCGATACGTCATGGAAACACGGACGTCAGAGCCTCTCAGCCAATCGCTGACAGCGACTGGAGGAAAGGGGCGAGCAGGAGGGGGCGGGGGCAGCGGCCGGTCGGGGCGCTCAACGGAGGAAGAGAGGGAGAGGGCGCGCAGAGGCGCGAGTCCCCCGCCCCTCACTCCGGCCACCCTTTCCCCGCCGCGCGGCAAGTTCTAATCGCCGGGCGCGTGCTCGTCAGCCGGGAACGCGCTCGCCGGGTCCTCCCCTTAAACGCCCTCTCCGCGACGCTCGACTCCCAGTCTCCGTCCGAGTCGCGCTTCCTCCCGCGCGCGCGCCTGCCCGCCCCCAGGCTCCCCGCGGGCCGCGTCACGTGACCGCGCCTAGCCAAGGCGGCAGCGGCGGCGGCTCGAGCTTCGGCGGCGGCGGCGGCAGTGGCAGCGGCAGCAGCTGCGCCGCCAGCGTGGAGCGGGAGGCAAGAGGGTGTGGAGAGAAGGGAGCGCCAGACCGGAACGGGTGAGCGTCCTCCTCCCCTTGCCTCCCCCGGCAATCCTGCGGGCCACCCGGTGCAAACGGGGCCCCTGCCTGAAGCTTCGCGCAGCCCCCCTCGTGCTCGGTGGTCGGCTCTCCGGGGGCTACAGGTCCCGCCCCGAGCGGGTCGGGCTGCGCTGTTCGCCGAGAGGGCTGTACCCCCGCCCGCCGCTGCCTTTGCGGACGGCGGCGTGAGGCCGGCGGAGCTGCCCGTGCTGAGCGCGGCGCGCCCTATGTGCGGCTCTGCGGAGCCCGGGAGGCGGGTCCTGCGGGGACGCGGGCGGCCACTCGGCGGCTGCCGGGCTCTGGGCGGGGGCCGGCCCGGGCGCCGCCTCCTCCTCCGCCGCTGCCGCCTCCTCGCAGTGCAGCGTGAGTAGGGAGCCCAGGCTGGTGGACGCCGAGCCTCTCGGCTGCGCGGTCACCTCATCCTCGAGGTGCAGCCGACCCTCCGCGTGGCGTCCCGAGTCCTCCGAGCCGCCTGCGGACGAGCCGAGGACCGAGCCCTCGATCTCCGCGCTTCCCGCAGCTCCCACCGCTCTATCCCCCGACCCTCCTGCAGCCTCCCCTTTCTTTCCCCTTCGGAAAATGGTTCCTGCTGCCGGGCGAGGTGAGTCGCGGCCGCCGCCCGCCAGCGGCGGGGGCGGCTGGGCAGGTCACCTGCGGGGGAGGCCGGGCGGAACGCGGAGGTCCGGGCGTCGCGGCGGGGATCCTGGCAGCTGGGTGCTCCGCGGACAGCGGCGATTCGGGAGAAGTTGGCGGGGGCGGTCCGCGGGGCCCCTCGCAGGTGGTCTCTTGCTGCGCCCGCCCCGGCAGATCGTAAAGGTGAGCGGGTTCCTCCGCGTGCGCCTCAGCGCCGTGTTCGACCGGGTGTCCCCAACTAGGGCTCGAGGGACGGGGCTTGGTGGGACTTCGCGTCTACACCCGCAGCTTTTTGTGGCTTCTCCGAGCCGCCTCGGCCGCGCCGTAGCCCATCCTGCGGCCGGCCGCCCCCGCCCCGGCGCCTGGTGACCTTGAGGGCAGCGGTGCCCGGCACTCTTTCCCCGCGCCCCGGGAGGGTCACCCCTCTAATCCCTGGCTTCGGCCCCACTGGCGCTCCGCGGGCGGAGAGCGGACCCCCGACTAGGGCTAGCTAATTGATGTGTGTCACACCGGACGATGATTCCCCGGGAGTTGGAGAACCGCCTCGCCTTTTTCCCGGCGCCTCCAGTCTGGCCCCCCAGGATATTCATGGTTGCTTCCATCCGATTCGCGTTCTTAGACTTAGTTTAAAAGAAAGAAAGAAAAAAAAAAATCTTGCGTCTTCCACTCTTTTTTTGGAAGGGTCAGTAGGAACCGCATTCGCGGGGGTGGCGGGGGGGCGGTGTTCTCCCTTGATTCCATCCTGTAGGCGAATCCTCTGGCTAGGCTAGTTAGCGACCCCTGGTTCTGCGCCGCGGTCCCTGGCCAGGTTGGTGTCTGTGCGCATTTCATTCACCAGTTTTCTGGCACCTGGCAGATGCCAGGAGTGCGTCTCGGAACTGGCAACGCCGGGAGTGCCCGAATCCTGTGCGGTGCAGTGGTGCCGGGGCGGGCCAGAGGTGCCAGGGGGGTCTTTCAACCAGCGGAAGCCTTGATCCTCCTCTGCAGGCGTAATTGTGCCCTTCCTGGGGTGGGAGCGCAGCAGACAGCCACCTCGGGCCGCTGTTCACGCTACTTTTCTGGGTTTATTAATAATCTAATGGCCCCTGTTGGTATCGATTGCTGTTCGTGATAAATTAGTTCTATGGATTTTTCTTCTCGGAGTGTAGGTATATGCATCTATTTGGACTGTCTGCTTTTCAACATGGAAGGCTTTGTTGTGTTTAACCTCCCCCACCTGAGGACAGTCTTATTTTAAAATAAAGCTCTTGTTCAGCGTGGGTGTATTTTATAATAAGAAGTACTTGTGAGGCTCTGCTTTGTATGAGGCTCTCGTCGGGCAGAGGGTGTGTAACCCTTTGGATAGTGGCCCACGTGAGTGAATGAGGGGCCTTCACCGCTCGCCCTGCTGCCAGCCTTCTTCCCCAGACTCCCTGCCCTTGTGTGTGGCAGAGGCGGATTGCGGGGAATTAAAGGGATTGGAGGAGAATCTGCTTTTTATACTTGAGCGTTTCATTTGGTCTCCCTGCTCCTCGCCCCCCCCCCCTTTTTTTTTCTTTTTTTGTCCTGGTGAGTTTAGATTTGAAGTAAATAGAAGCATGTTCCTTAAAGGGAGCCTTTGAGAACTTGTATATGAAATAGGCTTATTTAGCCATGATTTCAGGGGGACGTTTTAGTTTCTACCTTGCTTTGCCTGAGACAGTTAAATTGCTGTAATTAAGGGTGGATCTCTGTCCTGATTTTGGCTTGGGTGTAACTGCAAAGATCTTTGAAAAGTAACAGTTATTTCCTACCATACAGTCTGCAAAAGTGAGTCACAATCGGGTGAGTTGAGGACAGAGCGCCACCTTTAATTTTAAGATTTCGGCATATTCTTTTATTAAAATAGTGAATATTCAGATTACGCCTTCTTGATTTTTGTTGGAGTTGTTGTCATTACTGGCATCTCCAGTTAAATGTGTAAGGTGAAACTGTCTTCATTTTTCTGTATTTTGTAATTCTTCACTCCTTTAAGGGGGTTTCTGCAATTGTATGGGAAATCATGGTTTTTTTTCATTGAAGCCTGGGATTTAATGTAGACCTCTGAAATGAAATGAGAAACTAGATTTGATTTGTGCTTATAAAATAACAGGGACAATAATAGTTTGAATCTGTTTAGGAAAAGAAGGAAAGTAACAGTTTCATTGTAAATATTTAAAACTAGGTATTGCCATAAATAAGGGTACTCACTAGCATGACAGAGGTTTTATAAATTTTTTTTAGCTTCTGTGCTATTAACAAATTCTAAAGTAAATATGCAGAATTATTAACCTTGTTTGAATAAGGTGTAGTAATTCTTTTTTGTTTTTTATCTTCCAGCAGCTTGCCTTTTATGGTTTTCGAGTTTTCCAATTACTTGTTTTTAGATAATGCAAACAAGGACTTCAGCAGGCGTACTTAACACTCAAAGTTATTGAAGACCTTATTGGAAAGGGTGGTTTCTGTGTGTGCCTTTTCTCACATGTAGCTCGTATAAAAATAAATGGAGTTTTTAATGCTTAGGAAACAAATGCTGTAGTGACAGCTGAATGGATGGGATTTCCTTCCCAACCACTTGCTCCTTCCTGTCTCCCTCCCTCACAAATCAAAAACTTAAGGTACACTGTCTGTTCAGACACGGATACCTTTTGATGATTGTGACTGCAGATGTAACAGAAAAAAGATTTAGCTTTCAAGTAATGAATGAATAAATGTGTGAATATTACTAAATATAGTTTTAATCACAAGCCACAAGGTTGTCAGCATTCCTATCTGCGTTTAATTTTTAATTCAACACTTTGAGCAGTTTCTTTATAGACTACTATAAAGCGTATGCTATTGAGCCCCAGGTAGTTTTATTAAGGTAAAAAAATCTGCTTGAGGTGAAAAGTAGTTTATGCTTGTAAGTCTGTGGAATATGGCCCCAGGTTAAAGGACATCATTTGAGCAATTAGGTTGATGTATGTAGAGTAATTATACAGTGTTACTCATATCTTGATAGAATCCTGATTTGGGGGTTAAATATACCGATTTCTTTTGTCTGACAGATATGTTAACTTCATTTTGGGTGCAGCGTTCTCTTACCGTGTGAGCTGAATTGTATTGGTTGACAGGTTTTAAGAGAAATGGCCAGTTACAACTATTGGTGGTCTTTTGCAATACTAACCCAAAAGTATGTGAGACTCCTCTTTTTCTTTATGTTTTTACACATATATGCAGTTGAAACTGGTCGTTTTCACTTTTTAATTATGAAATTTTGTAATGAATGAGCAAAAAATTAAAGGAGTAAGATCAGGATGCAGAAACTTAAGAATTAAGTTTTTGCAGCTTGGGTAAGAGTATTTACTTGCCCCATTGTGGGGAATATTTTTTAATAGGTGTCATGATATGTAGAAGGGTACTGTGAGAGTAGCTTATTTTGGAATATATAGAATCTGAGGTAACATGAAAGGAAAATGATACAATACATACGGGAATAATTTTCAAAGAAAAACTTAAAGATTTTTTAGCTTTTATAAATATTTTATACACACACATACACAGTTGTATTGTTAAATTTTTTATTATGGAAATTGTCCAGAATGTGAAAGTAGAATAATATACTTACTGTCCAGTTTTGACAGTTATCAATTCATGGCACATCTAATTTCATTTCTATTTTTAAACAAGAAATAGATCTATTATAAGTGGGGACATAAGACAGATGACTGAATTAAATTCTTACTTTTTTTATTTATAATTTCTAGGATATATACAATAATGTCCAATATGTAATTGAATCTAAAAGGTCAGTTTTTATGTTCCTTGTTTCTGTAATAGTCTTTTATAGCAGGCACCTAAAGATAGTGTCTCTCAAATTTCACTCTTAATGATAATGCCTTTGAGTTATAAAATGCTTTACAGTGTTTTGGAATGTATTACATACTATCTCCTCTGATTCTCACAGTCAGTAATTCTGTGAAATGAGCAAAGTAGATAGCTGTACTTTTCTTGTTTTTTAGATAGGTAAAATGATTTCTCTAGGCCCTAACGTCTTATAATACAGTCAGCAGCTAGATTAACTAGAACTGGACTCTAGGTGGCTTCTAGTTTTTGCTTCATTGCTCTTTCCATTATAAATGTTTATGTAAGTTTGTGAAAGTTATATAAGTTTATGAAAATCAGTTTCCGACCAGAGTAAATTTAATAGTGGAATATAAACAGATTTGTTTGGGTTTAACTTTATAAATTTAATCTTTGCTTGTATTTGATATAATGTAAGTAAGCAGTTCATACCCTGATTTGCTTAACAGCTGAGTAAATGAATTTGACCATGTTTGAAGTACTATATTTTTAATATTGTGGATTGCATTATTTTTAAGTTAGGAATTTTGTTCTCAAAGACCTGTTAATCCTTGAAATGATCAGGGATGTCTTAAATCATGAGTTAAAACTAAAAGAAGCTTATACTGAAAATTTCTTTGAATTACTGCTGTAAATTTTTTCATGCATTTTTTTTTTTTCCTGCCACTGCATTTTTTTTACCTAAAGCTCTTTGAAATATTAACTTTGTACGTAACAAAGTTTGGTTATAAAAGGTCCCAAATGAAGAGATTTTCGTTCTCGAAATCCAAAACCTTGTTGGAAATCTCACAAGAAAGGTGGTGGTTCTTTAAAATGTGTGCAAGAGGATCACCTGGGAGAGTTACTGAAAGTGCAGATTCCCTGGCATTGCCCCTGCAGATCTGATTCAGCACATCTGAGTGGGGCCCAGCAGTCAGCATTTTGAGAAACACTGACGTTGAATTTACATCTAGGTTAAAATTATATTGCATAGTAGAGATGCCTTTATAACTTAAAAGGGTGTTACTGATTTATTTGACTTTGAACATCGGGCTTTCAAGTAGTTTTGACTGTTGTAGCCAAGTTTGATTTGTGGGCTTGGTGGGTTTTGTGATAATTGTAAAACCGGTAAATTGAAAATATTTGTGATATCTGTGTGCATTGTCCTCTTTCAGAAGATCCATCTGTAGTTATTAAGTTACTTATTAAGCACTGTAAAAGCCCCAAGTGGAGAATGTTCTTCTCTTTGTTTTCATGCCCCAGTGTCTGCCATTTCCAAATGAGTTGAAAATGGGGGCCTATTTATGTAAAAATACTGAATGCTATGTCACTACAGTACTGTATATTTATGCTTTAGTCTAGCTCTGATTTTATGTTGATATAACATTTGATATAAATGTTCCTTCAAACTAAAAGGACATAAATTGGTGGATAAGTAGTGGTCCTTATTAATATCAGTTAACAAGTAGCTGTTCCTTCAGAAATAGTGTTAGTCCTTTATGATCTTTCAAGAATATTAATGACTCAAGACTAAATAATAATTTACCATTCTGTGCATGAAAACAAAAGTTACTGCTGTTTTACGTAAATGTTAAATAACAATTTATGTAGTTCAGCAATCTGCTGTAAGATTCATTTTATATAAACTGATCTGACTTTTAAAGTAATTTTGTCTAATACTCTGTATCCCCGTATGGATTACTATTGAAGACCAGATTTAAAATGCAATTATTTTTGCTTCATTTATGACACTATAGTAAATAGCCTGTATCTGGTTTTTTTTTTTTTTTGTATCTGTTTTTAAAATACATTATTTATTGAACTTAATTGCAAAGCAGGTCCATCTCAAGACTATGCTGAACATTTTTTTGTTCATTTGTTCCAAAAACTTATTGCTTATTGGCTATGCTTTAGAATATATTTAGGAATCATGGGCTGTAATTTACTAATGATTGTGGAAATTTAAACTAATAAAGATTTCTGGCAGGGAGATCCAGATAAATTGTAGGTAACCCTTTTAAAGCTATTTCTTTTATTCTTTTAAAGCTATTTTTATTAAAATTTTCCTAGGACTGTATTAATTATTCTAAACATTCATATGCAGTTACCTCTTTGGTAAGAATATTATTTAGTATTTCTCAGTTGGGTAACTTTCAACAATATGGCATCTCAATATCTGGGATACCTGCTTTATATTAATATTTTTGTCACTTGGGCCTCTGAAGGAAAAAATGATGGTTTAGTGCTTGCTTACATTGTGAAATCTGAGATTATACTCTCACTGTAAACTGGTATGACTACTGTAAAGATCTGACAAATATAGGACTAAAAGTTGCGTGCTCTGAAAAGTAGATCTTAAAAAGGATTTCACTGTTCAAAAGATGCTTTTTAAATAACTTGATTATTAGCAATGTAGATTTATTGTTCATTGTATTAACTCAGTGAGTTAGTTTGCTCCCAGAAGGATCTTAAGCAGTCTTTTAATCTCAGAATTCTTGGATCTGCTGCTTTCTGCCGCTTTAATCTACCTTTGATTTTTGTGCCAGAATGTTTTGTTTTGTTTTTTACATAGTTTGCCTGCTGTCATTTCTTGACTAAAACTCCCAGTGGTTTCTTATTTTTCCCTTTATCAAGATGAAACTTGGCTCTGAAGGCCTTAGGACACTGATTCTGAGAAATATTAATAGGAAGGGGTTATGGAGGGAGAGGGCCAAAACCGAAATTTGAGTTAGGCTGGTTGATGCAGTTTCCCGTTTGGGACTTTTCCCATACTTTGATATGGTAGTATGGACTGCACCTGTCTAAATGTGTTTAGTGTTTTGCTCCCTTATCCCTTTTAGTGAAGCCTCCACCTGTTACTTTTCTAAACTAGTTAACCAGGATCACCGCTTTGCAGGGCTCTAGGGGATGCTTCACAGTGTGAATCATGTTTCCGGGAGTTGAGAGCACTGCTTCAGTCCTGTCCTGCTGCTTGCTGCGGGCCAGTCAAGTCTGGCAGTCTCTCTATATATACTGCATATACTGTATCCCTCCTTTTGCGGTGACTTCATCCTGTTTTTCCTCTCCCCGATAGGACCCTCGATCTCACCTATCTAAATGTTCCCACCCTTTAAAACTCAGCATTCGTTGGCCTTTCCCGGTCATTGCTCAGTAGGTATGGTTCATGGATTTCCCATCTGTTATATATCCTTTTTGTCTTTGGGATAATATAGGACTTCAGGTAAGAACTTGAGTTCTTGAGGATATATAGAGTTTTATCCCACAAACATTCAATCAGTATTTTTTGTGTGTGTATATTGTTTAGAACTTAGACATTGTGTAGCTGACGTGAAGGTAAAGTAGATAAGATGGAAGAATTTTTCTTGGGCAGTTTCCAAGGGCTGAATTCATAGGACAACCTGTTTTACTTATACGTTTCGTAGAGTGTTGCTAGGACGATAGAATTTAGCTTCTATGTAGGAAGTCTTTCCCCTTTCTTAGCTAACATTTGTCCTAAAACAACCAGTTTCACTTTTCTTGTAGCTTGTGACATCTTTTCCTTTCATCAGCATTGATGTTCATAAGATGTTTTTGCATCTGCTATCCATTAGCATATTGTGTGATGCAAAATGCCATAATTCAAAGCATATATTATGTCTAAAGTTTAAATATGATAACCTTGTAGTTACTCTTAATTGATAGGAATACCCTTGGAGCCAAGTTTTTAAATGTCAACTTATTGCAGATTCTTACTTTCTGAGCGTTCTTTTTCATGAATTGAGGGTGAACTTGTGGCCATGACCTGGTGCAGTATCACTGTAGGCATCAGGAAGATGTGTAGATACATGGTTTCTGTTAAGTGTTGGAGCACAGCAGTGTGGATTTTCTTCTAAGTACCTTCCTTAGGTCAAGGCAAGAAAACCTGTCCTTGACTTTGTCATTTCTGTTGAATGCTCATGTAGTACATGGAGTCATAATTTCAAACATCTAGGCAATTAACAATTGAGGTAGATTTGGTGTATAAGCTGTTGTAGTTTTAAAGGCTTTAAAAACTTGCTCTTCATAGATTATTCACTTTCCAGCATTTAGCACCACTGAAACTGTACAGATGTAATGTAGAAAAAAGTATTGTAGAAGGAATTAATTGTTAATCATACAGGGTGTAGACAGTTTTAGTAGTGAATAAAATTAAAGTTCTGTGAAGGCAAGTCATCAGTGGAATCCGCAGAAGTGAAATAAACGGCTTAGAGAAGGATCTTTTCCTCCTGGGACAGACATGGATGGCATTGCCGTGGACTCCATGCTGCTTTGCTTATAGTTATGCAGAAGCTTGTGCGAAATTTTCAGTTCCTCTGCTGTAACACTGTCCTTTTTTCTTCTACTTTTACCCCAAATCAAGTGAGTGATGCCTTAGCTACCCTTTTTTGTTTAAAAAGTGAATCACAAACTTGAGGAATTTTACTTTGCACATTCCAGATAATTAGTACTATGGTGAAGAACTGCTCAGTTCAAGGGCAGATACAGGGGGCTGAGAACAAGGAAGGTCAGTGAAATGGGGAAGAGATGCTGGCAAAGTCCAGGAAAATGAGCATCTCCAGCCTCAGACCTTCTGAATGTCAGGTATCAGAAAAACAAACGTCAGTCAGTCAACCAGCCCTTTTTTGCATGAAGAGTGGATTTAAAGTTTAAATTCACCTGCCCTTAAGCTTAAACTGCACTATAACCTTCTACAACTAACCTTCTAGAACTAACACCCAAAAAAGATGTCCTTTTCATTATAGGGGGCTGAAATGCAAAAATAGGAAGTCAAGAAACACTTGGAGTAACAGGCAGATTCGGCCTTGGAGTACAGAATGAAGCAGGGCAAAGGCTAATAGAGTTTTGACAAGAGAATGCACTGGTCATAGCAAACACCCTCTTCCAACAACACAAGAGAAGACTCTACACATGGACATCACCAGATGGTCAACACCGAAATCAGAATGATTATATTCCTTGCAGCCAAAGATGGAGAAGTTCTACACAGGCAGCAAAAATAAGACTAGGAGCTGACTATGGCTCAGATCATGAGCTCCTTATTGCCAAATTCAGACTTAAATTGAAGAAAGTAGGGAAAACCACTAGACCATTCAGGTATGACCTAAATCAAATCCCTTACGACTATATGGTGGAAGTGACAAATAGATCCCAGGGATTAGATCTGATAGAATGCCTGAAGAACTATGGATGGAAGTTCGTGACACTGTACAGGAGGCAGTGATCAAGACATTCCCCAAGAAAAAGAAATGCGAAAAGGTAAAATCGTTGTCTGAGGAGGCCTTACAAATAGCTGTGAAGAGAAGAGAAAAGCAAAGAAGAAAAGGAAAGATATGCCCATTTGAACACGGAGTTCCAAAGAATAGCAAAGAGAGATAAGAAAGCCTTCTTCAGCGATCAGTGTAAAGAAATAGAGGAAAACAATACAATGGGAAAGACTAGAGATCTCTTCAAGAAGATACCAAGGGAACTCTTCTTGCAAAGATGGGCTCAGTAAAGGATAGAAATGGTATGGACCTAACAGAAGCAGAAGATATTAAGAAGAGATGGCAAGAATACACAGAAGAACTATACAAAAAAGATCTTCATGACCCAGATAATCACAGTGGTGTGATCAGACATCCTGGAATGTGAAGTCAAGTGGGCCGTAGGAAGCATTGCTATGAACAAAGCTAGTGGGGGTGATGGAATTCCAGTTGAGCTATTTCAAATCCTGAAAGATGATGCTGTGAAAGTGCTGCACTCAATATGCCAGCAAATTTGGAAAACTCAGCAGTGGCCACAGGACTGGAAAAGATCAATTTTCATTCCAATCCCAAAGAAAGGCAATGCCAAAGAATGTTCAAACTACTGCACAAGTTTTATGCACTCATCTCGCATGCTAGCAAAGTAATGCTCAAAATTCTCCAAGCCAGCTTCAGCAGTAGGTGAACCGTGAGCTTCCAGATGTTCAAGCTGGATTTAGAAAAGGCAGAGGAACGAGAGACAAATTGCCAACATCCGTTGGATCATTGAAAAAGCAAGAGAGTTCCAGGAAAACATCTGCTTTATTGACTATGCCAAAGCCTTTGGCGGTGTAGATAACTACAAACTGTAGAAAATTCTTAAAGAGATGGGAACACCTGATCTGCCTTTTGAGAAATCTGTAGGCAGGTCAAGAAGCAGCAGTTAGAACTGGACATGGAACAACAGACTGGTTCCAAATAGGAAAAGGAGTACGTCAAGGCTGCATATTGTTAACCTGCTTATTTAACTTATACGCAGAGTACGTCATGAGAAATGCTGGACTGGATGAAGCACAAGCTAGAGTCAGGATTGCAGGGACAAATATCAATAACTTCAGATATGTAGATGACACCATCCTTATGGCAGAAAGCAAAGAAGAACTAGAGAACCTCTTGATGAAAGTGAAAGAGGAGAGTGAAAAAGTTGGCTTAAAACTCAACAGTCAGAAAACTAAGATCATGGCATCTGGTCCCGTCACTTCATGGCAAGTAGATGTGGAAACAGTGACAGACTTTTTTGGGGGGCTCCAAAATCACTGCAGATGGTGACTGCAGCCATGAAATTAAAAGACACTTGCTCCTTGGAAGAAAAGTTATGACCAACCTAGACAGCATATTCAAAAGCAGAGACATTACTTTGCCCACAAAGGTCTGACAAGTCAAAGCTATGGTTTTCCCAGTAGTCATGTATGGATGTGAGAGAAGAAATGTGATGCCGAAAAATTGATGCTTTTGAACTGTGGTGTTGGAGAAGACGCTTGAGAGTCCCTTGGATGGCAAGGAGATCCAGCTAGTCCAACTAAAGGAAATCAGTCTTGAATATTCATTGGAAGGACTGGTGCTGAACCTGAAACTCTAATACTTTGGCCACCTGGTGCGAAGAACTGACTCATTTGAAAAGACCCTGATGCTGGGAAAGATTGAAGGCGGGAGGAGAAGGGGACAACAGAGGATGAGATGGTTGGTTCACATCACTGACTCAGTGGGCATGAGTTTGAGTAAACTCTGGGAGTTGGTGATGGACAGGGAGGTCTGGCGTGCTGTAGTCCACTGGGTCTCAGAGTTGGACACGACTGAGCAACTGAACTGACCTGAGATATATTGAACATTGGAACTCACCTGATTCTCTTTTGCCTCTGGACTCTTGCTACATCATTCCTTTTGCCAGGAATGCCTACCTTTCTCAGAGCATGTATATCTTTATTTTTTTTTAATTGAATGAATTATAGTTGTTTTACAGTGTCATGTTAGTTTCAGGTGTAAAGCACAGTGATTCAGATAACTGTCTTATCTGTATATGTATCTATAGAGATATATAGATATGACTGAATTTCAGATTCTTTCCACCTTACAGGCTGTTACAAAATAGTATAATTCCCAGTGATCTATACTCACAAAATAGTGAGTGTGGATCCTCCAGAGGATCTCCCAACCCAGGGATCAAACCCAGGTCTCCTTCGTTCCAGGAGGATTATTTATCAGCTTAGCCACCAGGGAAGGCCAAGAATACTGGAGTGGGAGTATACTCTGGAGCCTATCCCTTCTCCAGCAGATCTTCCCGACCTAGGAATTGAACCAGGGTCTCCTGCATTGCAGGTGGATTCTTTACCAGCTGAGTTACCAGGGAAGCCGTGTGTGTGTGTGTGTGTGTGTGTGTGTGTGTGTCTGTATAGTGATATATAGATATGACTGAATTTCAGATTCTTTCCCCTTATAGGTTGTCACAAAATAGTGAGTATAGTTTCTTGTGCTGTATAGTAGGTCCTTGAGCCTATGTATCTTCATGGTATTCCTATGTGTGACTAGACCTAAAACTTCTGATTTTGGTTTTTAACTCTGTGATGTTGTTCTTAAGCTCTCTCCACATTTGAAGTTGAGTTTCATCGTTGCCACTAAAAAGCCAAGTGACCATGGGTACGTCACTTGGTTTATTTGTTACCTCCCACAAAAGTACCAAATGCAAAATCTTGTTCTGTTAACTGTCTTTCCTGGAATTTTGGCTTTTAAAACAATATGTATGTCTACACTAGGTGGTCTTCTCTCTCTGCCTTGTCCCAAATTTTCAACTGTTTTTTAGGTTTGCCACCTAATTTTTTCTATAACTGATCATTTGATGTCTCATCGGTGATACGCTGTTTCATTCATGGGGACAGTTTAGCTTTTTAATAAATATATTTATCTGAGGCTTCCAGTTACAGAAGTGCCTTGTCGCTGGCATTTAACTCTCTCCCTGCCAGAGTGCACTGAAATGAGAGTGAGTGTGCGTTTTCAGTATTTGTGAAGATCCTCAGCCCCCTTCCCTCACTTTGCTTTCAAGATGCTGACCAGAGTTGAAGTGTCTTCTCTAAGGACTCTGATAAGCTCAAGAGAAAGGACCGAAAGAGTCCTAAGCCAGCTCTGTGTTTGCAGGAGGGGCTGTCCAAAGAGTCTGTGCCCTGCAGACCACCCTATGGTAGTGCCCCTAGTCAGAAACCCCACATACGAGTCAAGAACTCCTATTTAACTTATTTGTGTCCTATTGTTTTCCATCAGAATTTAAAAAAAAGAAAATTTGTTACAGCCTTGTTGAGGCATAATTGATATGTAGTCCAGGGCATATATTTAAAATGAAAAACTCGAGTGTTGTTGTATGTGTATTGCAGTGAAACTCCTTCCACAGTCACATTCATGAACACAGCCATTCACCTAAACATTTCCTTGTACCTTTTTGTAATCAGCTTCCCTCCCTCTTCCTCTCCCACCACCTTCTTTCTAAAAACAACCACTAATCTGCTTTCTGTCGTTCTAGATTAATTTGAACTTTCTAAGGTTTATGTACATGGAATCACAAAGTATGTGCTCCTGGTCTGGCTTTCATTCAGCTTAATTACTGGAAATACATCCATGCTGCATATATTAATAGTTCATCTCTTGTTACTGCTGATACTGTTTATGGTAAAACAAGAATTTTACCATTCTTTAAAATTCCACCCCCCTCATTGATTGCATGGATATACCGCAGTTTGTTTATCCATTTACCCATTGATGGACCTTTTGGGTTCCGGTAACTTAACGGTGTCTGTTCAGATCTTCAGTCTACTTTTCCATTAGGTTGTGTTATTATTGAGTTGTCATTTCTTGGTATACTCTAAATAAAAGTACTTTGGGAAGCATGGTACTTGTGCTAGGAGTGGAGGCAGGGATGATGTTAAAAGATATCTACACATCTATATCTATAGATCTGTATCTGCAGATGTAGATAGGTATCACCTCAAACTGGAAAAGCAAATGGGAGCGCTGCAGGTATTTTTTGTAGAAGTGGAAGTAGACACTTAAACAAAAGTCACCTGTACCTTTGCCTCTGAATGGAGAATGGGACAAGGGGGGCTGATATTTTTTAAAAGCCTTGTACACCAGTTTCACACAAACTTTATGCATGTATATGTTTGTTGAAACTAAAAATGAAAACATGAGTGGGATGTTTGTATGTGTGGGTAAGACAGGTCTGTCTCCAGTTGTTCAGTTCTTGAGTCTGCATGCGTGTGTGTGTGCAAAGTCGCTTCAGTTGTGTCCAATTCTGTGCAACGCTATGGACTATAACCCGCCAGGCTCCTCTGTCTGTAGGATTCTCCAGGCAAGAATATGGAGTGGGTTGCCATGCCCTCTCCTCCAGGGGATCTTGCTGACCCAGGGACTGAACTCAGGTCTGTTGCGTTTCAGACGGGTTCTTTACCACTAGGTATGTCTCCTGTTGCTTTGGAGTCTGCATGCAGTCTTGGGCAACTGAGATGCAGAATTCAGTACTACTTTGGATAAAAGAATTTATTTTCACTAAAGCGTATAAGTAAATAGTATAGACTAGATTGAATACTTGTTTCGGGA
The DNA here is from genome assembly GCF_002263795.3 of Bos taurus. Classification (NCBI taxonomy): domain Eukaryota; kingdom Metazoa; phylum Chordata; class Mammalia; order Artiodactyla; family Bovidae; genus Bos; species Bos taurus. Next base: position 19,592,668 of record NC_037332.1, on the reverse strand, counting down.
AGACAAGTCCACTTAAGTTCCCTGATCTCTCCCTCAAGTCTTCCTCCACTTTGCAAGTTCACATTTCCCCTCCTTTAGTATTAGAACAGTTGGTTGCCTTCTTTGGTTGAGTTTCCCCTGGGTTGTCGCTCAGCACCACCACTGCTCCACAGGCACTCCACGCACCTCATAAAAACATGTGAAGACATTTTTTCCAAATAATATAGCCCTGTACATATAGCCCTGTCCCAGATTAAGAGTTTATGTGATTTCTCCATTTCTTTATCTGGATAAGTATATATTCTTAATGTTAAACTTTCATCCCATGAAATGTTGATTTGTGAGAGACTTCTTTATTAATATGTTAAGGATACCATTCTGTGTGTGTGTCGTAACAGTTTACGACAAAATTCCACCCCCTTCATTAATTTCCCATCTTCTCTTTGAAGAATTTGATATTTGACAGAATTCCTTCCTCCTGCTCTTTCTTTGAAGGAGAACTCTCAAAGGGAGACAGCTGACATCCCTTGAAAGATGCTGGAAGTCAGAGGGGAAAAATAAAAAAACCTATGGTTCTGTTGTCAAAGTGCCGTGAAAAATAGACCAGCTCTAAAACACACTAATTCCTTTTATTGGATATAGGAAATTTAAAAGTAGTGGATAAAATGAGCACTGGTATAGATCCTTTTTTTTTTTTTTTTTAAGAATTTGTTTACTTGTTTTGGCTATGCCGGGTCTTGGTTGCTGCACGCAGGCTTTCTCTAGGCGCTGCTCTCTAGCTGTGGTGCATGGGCTTATTGCAGTGGCTTCTGTTATGGAGCTCAGGCTGTAGGGAACGAGGGCGTCAGTGGTTCCAGCGCGCAGGCTCAGTAGTTGTGGCTCACTGGCTTAGTATGGTGTGCAGCACGTGGGAACTTCCCAGCGCAGGGATTGAACTTGTGTCCCCTGTATTGGCAGGCCAATTTTTTTTTTAACCACTGAGCCATCAGGGAAGTCCTGATGTAGCTGCTCTCTATCTGCCAGATACTGTTCCAAGCAACTTGCAGATATTAACCTGTTTCAGTGAGTAGGCTCTGTGGAATTTGGGGTGAGATAGCCAAAAAAGATGAAAAGGGTTATTAATGGTTTTAAAAGAGAACCCTGGAATACAGTGACTTACATAACTTTCTACCAGTTTAAAATGTAACAACACTATAATTTTGGGAGAATACAGAAGAATTAAAAATAAAAAAATCACTGCCTCTGAGAAATAGCCAGCTTTAACATTTTGATTTATTTTTGACCTTTAAAAAAAGTTGTACACCTGTTAGCATGCTTGAGATAATGTAGGTGTAATTTTTTTATTTAAAAAAGTTTGTATCATTTTCTCCTGTTCTTAAATTTTTTTCACTAACATCATTTTAATGAAATGATAATCCATCCCACGGCTAGTCCCTTGTTCCTGGATGTTTGGGTTTAAAATTTTTTTTCTTATGTTAAATAGTCCTCCAATGAACATCTGGGATTTTTTTTGTTTTTGTAGCTTTTATCTTCATTTATGATTGTTTATTTTGTAATTACTAGGTTTAAGAGATTTCGGTAGTTTGTTATCTTTGATTAACATTTTCTGCTAGCCTCATTTCCGAGAGACTGGTTAAGTATTTGGGATTCTGTGTCATTTTCTACTGTGTGTATAGTTTGTGCCATTCAGCTTCTAGGTCTTTCATTTATTTTCTCTAATTGACATAGCCCTCTTACAGTGTCATAAATTTGTTGTTGTTCTACATGTATGACCCCTCCATGAGATGTTCAGTTTGAGGGCGGGGACTTAATCTATCTCTCACCTCTGGCACAGTGCCTTTTACCTGCGATGTTCTTAATGACTCTCGAACGAGCATCTTGTGACATCGAACTCCTGTGAAATGCTTGTTTTGTCTTTCTTTAGAAACTATTACACTTGCAGTGAGAATTTATCACAAGGCACTCATTGTAAGCTGAATAATATGACAGCTGAATCATACTATTGAAGATGAGAAATAGCTTGTCATAACTGTGTTGTATAGGTTTAATTCTTCTGAAATTGTTCACCCTCCCTACTTTTTTTTAGAGTAAGATAGACTTTATTAAAAGGAGTAGAATATTAAGAAGCCCACAGAAATGGATGCTACCTTTATTATTATTTAGTTCATAATGCTGATAAAGTTTTCCTAGAATGCTTCTTACAGATTAATATATCTTTCTGTTTAACAGAGGAGGAAATCCTACAAAAGTTTGGCATTAAGCTTTTAAGTGCAAGTGTATGCTGAGTTAATCCAAAAAAATGGATGTTCTATGTTTGCATATGAAATAAAACTTAAATAAAGGTTTAGAAAGGTGTCTTGGCAGGTTCTTCCTGTGACATAGTGGTTGATTTCTTTATTTTTTAATGCTCAGTCTTTGAGTGGAAAACTTAAGATTTTGGATAAATAATTTCCTTCAAAAAATAGTTACCTGATCACTGTGCTAGAGAGTAACGACTGTGACCTGCCGAGAAAGAGAGGCTATTCGGCACAGCTTGCAGTCCTTCGTGCTTGGTGTGTCCAGAGTTCCTTCTTGGTTTCTTTTTTGGTGCAGTGATTCATCAGGTGCCGTATGCTTCCAGGGAAACCAGCGTTAAGTTGTGCACATGTCCCTTTCCTAGTCTGATCTCTTCCTATAATGAATAGGAATACATTGTTCCCAACTATTCTAGAAGAGAGACATTTTGAAGTCAGCTGTCCAACCTTCATCTCAACGGTTTTGCTACCATCATTTCCTGTTCTTGGAACTCTTGATGGTGATCTCTCTCCTGTCACTACTACTCTTCAAGGATTTTTTTTTTTTTTAAGTTGCAGTGAGCTCTGCTTGTATTCTACATTCAACCACAGTAGAGAGCCAGCCTGTCAGTTCGGAGTTGCATCATGATCTTGGACTTGCCCCTGTAGTCGGTCTCCTTTTTTGATGTGTACCCATAGATGAAAACTGAATGTTTCTCCAAGCCCAGGCTGTGTTGGTGAAGGTCTTTGTGCCAAAAAAAGGGAAAACTCCTCCTTTAAGGAGTTTCTTTGGCTCCATCCCACAAAAGTATTCAGTGCCTGGTAGCCCCAAAAGGCAGGTCTGCAGGGAGTTGAAAGTAACATTTTGAGTGGTTTGGGGGATCTAGAGAGATTATAGTTTAACTTAAAACAAAAATTAGAGTTATCAGAAGTCACTACATTATAGCATCGTTGAGGACTTTAGACAGCTACAGAAGTGGAATACGACCAGAGGAAAAATAGGACAGATTATGTAGTTAACTGAATGTAACCTTTTTACATTTAGTTAGTAGATAGACATCATATATATTTGAATATTCAAAGCAGGCTTTTTTCCTCTTAAGTCCTGCATCTTAATTACTTAGAAAGGTTAAAGGTGTAAAAGAATTAAACTGTAGTGACATACCTCTAATGTTGAAGTCAGTAAATAATGGTGGTCTTGTCGTGGAACGCTATTTAGTAGAGTGATTGCTGTCTGAAATACCTCTGAAAGAGAGAGGATGAAAGAGGAAGGAGACTAGAAGAGTGAGAGGTGTGGGATAGTTTCTCTGCTAGCCTGAAGGCTGTTGTTTATCTAACTTCCTGAACCATGTAAAACATGTAGAAAACCAGGAAATTGACAGATAGGTTCTCTTAGAAGCCAGGAATCCAGGCATCAAATCTCTCAGTGCCTCATTCTACTTAGGTATTTACTTGGTGTTTTTACTCGTATTTTAAATACATTTCTGTAGCATTTTGCTCACTGGTTTTCCACCACACTACAAATGAGAGCAGATTTAGAGAAATTGGAAATGTTGTCCAGAAGAAGGCAGAAATATTACCCCCCAAGTTGAAAATGGACATCTCGATAATTTGTGTTTTAATTTTGTCTTTAATGTAACTCTGAGTGCTAATGCATAAAAAGGAACTGCTGCCCTCTCTTAGTTTGATAATTTTGTGTTTTTTCTGAGAGGTGGCAAATTTTGTTTCCTTTAATTACTTTGCCTAAAAACAGAGAATCTGTATAAACTAGCTTTGGGTTTCGTTGTTGCTTCTTAATTATAAACTTCTAAAAGACATTTTAAGTAAAAATTGGGATTCAAATTCTCATCAGCTCGGCAAGGGTGGAATTTCCTATTTTATGGGCTTAAAATGCTGGGAAGTGGAGAGAATGCTTCCTGAAATATATTTAAGCCAGAGAAATATGGCATTTCTAAAATATCTTTTATTATCTTCTGTTTATCTGTCAAGTTCATACTCCTAGATAAGCAGAGTTCTTCAAGGGCTAGGTTTAACTTGCTGGTTGTCTTTGTCTCCAGGACCTAGAATAATATCTAGCACATTGTAGGGTTTTTTTTCCCCAAAGTAATAATCTTCACTGATTACTTGCTGGTTTAATTATGTTTGAATTTTTCAGATTGTCCAAGATAATTTTGTGGTATGTTGTTGAAAGATTTTTGTGTAAAAATATTTGAAATAAACTTTTCTTTATAAGGATAAACTTCAGTTTATGGCAAATAATCTCACAACCTGATTCTGCTACATTTAAATAAGTGCTTTTATCATGAAGAATTTGAATATTATACTGGAAACAGTCACAGACTTCAGACCATTGCTTTAGTTAAAGAAAACAGATTTGGCTTACTGGCTTTAATACTCGAGGTCATGAGGATAAAGAATCTGATTTTCTTTGATAGAAGAGGATTGATCATGTCAGAAGCTTGTTGCAACAGTATCATTTATTCTGCATGGCAGCCCTCCAGATACGAAGACGGAATGATGGTTCCTTTCTCTGGAGCTAGAGAAACGAGTCAGTCAGTTCACCTGTCCAGATGCTCGGTGGCAGAGAAGATCTGTGGACCCAGCCCTCTAATTCCCTACTCTGCTCCTCTTTCTGCTCTACACTCTTGAGCCTCTGACATGTCACCAGAAGTTTAAAGTAATACCAAGGGTTGGATTTTTTTCCTTTTTCTTTTCTTTGAATTAAAATGTTTTTGGATGATTTTTGGCATGCTTACCTGTTTCCCTAAGGTTTGACAAAAAATGTACAGGAGGCTAGAGATTTGCAGTATTCTGATTAACTCTAAATATCATCTGTGAAAAGCTAAATTTAAATCTAGTTCTGCTTAGGTTGTAGGAAGTTTTTTTTAAACTTTTTTAAAAAGTTTAAAGTGACAACAAAGATTTGATAGTATCTTGGTCTTAAGAGGAGAATTTATGTTACCAGAGATATTAGGAAGTAGTTGTTAATGAAATGTGTATGTCTGACAATAAGATCTATAATAGAAAAACATAACACTGGAGATTCAAGAAAGCATTCATGTCAAAATTAATATGATAAATAGTAAATGATAAAACAGATGTTTGTTAATTTTAATAACCATAATTCTGTTGAATTCATTCCACAAGGTTGAAAATTCATTTGGGTTTAGGATGTTGACATTCTGAATTGATTGAAGTGATTCTGTGTTATGAAACTCTGCCTTTCATAGACATTTAGCTCTGATAAACAAGTTTCTGTGATATAATTTTTTTAAACCGTGTCCCTATAACTTACAGTGTGTAATTCACTTGTTAATGAAACTTATCCATAAAATTATTTCTAATGATATATCCTTCAAAAATAATGAAGATTGCCTGTTACTGAGAGTATTTTCTTTTAAAAGTGCCCCAGACTGTAAAAGAAATTTGAAAATAGTGCTTGAAATGTTTTTAGCAGTGACAGCCTTACTAGGATGAACTAAGGTATTAATAATTCTTAATGTAAAAATAGATATTTTTAGGCTATATATTTTGCTATATCAGCTATTTTTTTATAGTCATGCTACCCAGTCATAATAAGCATCTAGGACAGAATCTAGATTTATTAGATGCTTAGTAAATGCTTATGGACTTCCCTTGCAGCTCAGCTGGTAAGGAATCTGCCTGCAATGCGGGAGATCTGGGTTCTATCCCTGGGTTCGGAAGATCCCCTGGGGAAGGGAAAGGATACCCACTCCAGTATTCTGGCCTAGAGAATTCCATGGACTATACAGTCCTTGGGGGTCGCAAAGAGTCGGACACGACTGAGCAACTGTCACAGTTCACACAAATGCTTACTGCAAAGAATCCAACTCTCCAGAAAGTTCATAATTGGAATTTCTATACATTTTATTTTTAAGCCACAGAGTCAAGCAGTCAATGTAAATTTAATTCAAAAAGTGAGTTCCAGGTTTGTCATGGGATCAATACACAGTCAGTACTGACAATTACAATTTTTGTGTCTGTACTATTCAACCATATTTCAGTATACAGAAAACACTTGCTAAACTTCCGTGTATGTAATGTTGTGTGTATGGTGTGCATGGTGTAGGATAAAAGATGAAGGTTTGGATTCAAAAGAAGTGTCTCCCTAATTGGTTTATGATATATTGGGTATAATAGATGAATATAAGTATTTATAATTGCAAATTAGAGAATAAATGAGGATTAAGAAGCCATATTGATTTATATAAAATATGGCATGCATTTATACACAATAGAATGTTATTCAGCTATAGAAAAGGATCTCTTACCTTTTATGATAACATGGATAAACCTCAAGGTCATTATGCTGAATAAGTCAGACGAGGAAGACAGATACTGTATGGTCTCACTTATGTATGGAATCTAAAAAAATAAAACTTGTTGAATTGTAGGCAAGAGAAGACTCTTGAGAATGCTTTGGATTGCAAAGAAATCAAACCAGTCAATCCTAAAGGAAATCAGCTCAGAGTATTCATTGGAAGGACTGATGCTGAAGCTCCAATACTCTGGTCACCTGATGCGAAGAGCCAACTCATTGGAAAAGACACTGGTGCTGGGAAAGATTGAGGGCAGGAGGAGAAGGGGACAGCAGAGGATGAGTTCAGGGCTTCCCTGGTGGCTCAGTGGTAAAGAATCTGCCTGCCAATAAAGGAGACTCAGGTTTGATTCCTGGGTCAGGAAGACCCCTTGGAATAGGAAATGGCAAGCCACTCCAGTAATCTTATCTGGAGAATCCCACGGACAGAGGAGCCTGGCGGACAACTGTGTGTGGGGTTGCAAAGAGTTGGACTCAACTGAGCACACGCAATACTGTCAGTATTATTTAAGTGGGGAAGGGACTAGAGGGCTAGATTGGGCACTTTCTTGACCTTACTGTCTGGTAAGTTGGCCGTGGCTAATCATTTATGGGTGGTAGGGACAGGATCATATTTATATCTGGCTTAATACCCAGTTTTCAAGCAAGCTCCGGGAGTTGGTGATGAACAGGGAAGCCTGGCGTGCTGCAGTCCATCGGGTCGCGGGGTCTGACACGACCGAGCGACTGAACTGAACCCAGTTTTCTCTTAGTGTCTGTGCGTGCACACACACACCACTTAAAATAGGAAACTGTTCCCAGTCATGTAGTTTCATGCTGAGACTAAGCAGGAGTATTTGTGCCCTGAAGTATACATGATGGAAGTGCCTGTGCCTGGAGAGCGCTCTTAGGTTGGTTAGGCTGTTGATGAATCTGGTTGGTTGGCCGATGTTCATTTGTGTAACATGTATAAGAAATGCATGTGTATATTTCTTAATGAAGCGTGCACTCGATGTAGCATTATTTTTCTAAAATTTCCTCTTAGGGTTTATGGAACGTTTTGTGGTGTGCTCCACATCACATTTTATTCAAGGTAAACTGGATAAAATGGGAGATACAGTTGTGATTTTTAAAATCCTTAACTGCAAGCTGAAATAACAGTGGGTGTGCTCAAAAGCATATTCATTATCTGGTGTTCTTGGAGTGAGGGGAAGATAGGGGGTGAGAATTCGAGAAAGGGATCTAGTCTTTGCTTAGACAAGTAAAGAGTAGACCCAAGTCAAATTAGTATGGATCACGGATATGTGGAGCAGCACCATTTTGTATTTGGAAATAGACTTCCAGCAGATTAAACTGCCTATGCTTCTTATCTTCCAGGGAAGTGGGGTATAAGGCAACCCTTCCTTTATCATCTAAAAAGGGTGAAAGAGTGACTGGAAGAATGAGTTTTACAGATGCCTAAGGAAACTCCAGACAGCTTTCTTTTAACAATGGCCAGTGTTCTCAGTTCATATCTAAAGAAAAAGAGCATCAGCTTATGTATTGCGTGAGGTAAAACGGAATGTAAGAGTCTGCTTGAACTACCATGACAAAATAACCACAGACTGCGTGGATTAAACAACAGACATTAATGTTTCTCACAGTTGCAGATACTGGAAGTCTCACAGGTGGATGTGTCGGCAAGTTGCATTTCCTCCTGAGGCCTCTCTTCGAGGCTTGTAAGTGGCTGTCTTGCTGTGCCCTCATCTGGCCTTTTCTCTCTGTGTACCTCTCTGATTTCTCTTCGAATAAGAACAGCCAGTCTGTTGGATTGGGCTTCACCTTTTTGACGGCAGGGCTTCCCTCGTGCCTCAGACAGTAAAGAATCCACCTGCAATGCAGGAGACCAGGGTTTGATCCCTGGATTGGAAGGATCCTGTGGAGAAAGAAATGGCTATGCCGGGAGAAATATCACTCATCTCAGATACACAGATGACACCACCCTTAATGGCAGAAAGCGAAGAACTAAAGAGCCTCTTGATGAAAGTGAAAGAGGAGAGTGAAAAAGTTGGTTTAAAACTCAACTTTCAGAAGATTAAGATCATGGCATCTGGTCCCATCACTTCACGGCAGATAGATGGAGAAACAGTGGAGACAGTGGCAAACTTTATTTTTGGGGGCTCCAAAGTCACTGCAGATGGTAACTGCAGCCATGAAATTAAAAGACACTTGCTCCTTGGAAGAAAGGTTATGCCCAACCTAGATAGCATATTAAAAAGCAGAGACATTACTTTGCCGACAAAGGTCCATCTAGTCAAAGCTATGATTTTCCCAGTAGTCATGTATGGATATGAGAGTTGGACTACAAAGAAAGCTGAGCGCTGAAGAATTGATGCTTTTGAACTGTGGTATTGGAGAAGACTCTTGAGAGTCCCTTGGACTGCAAGGAGATCCAACCAGTCCATCCTAAAGGAAATCAGTCCTGAATATTCATTGGAAGGACTGATGCTGAGGCTGAAACTCCCAATACTTTGGCCACCTGATATGAAGAAGTGACTCATTTGAAAAGACCCTGATGCTGGGAGATTGAGGGCAGGAGGAGAAGGGGACGACAGAGGATGAGAAGGTTGTATGGCATCACCGACTCAATGGACGTGAGTTTGCGTAAACTGGGAGTTGGTGATGGACAGGGAGGCCTGGCGTGCTGCAGTCCACGGGGTCGCAAAGAGTCAGACACAACTGAGCCATTGAACTGAACTGATGCACTCCAGTGTTCTTGCCTGGAGAATTCCATGGACAGAGGACCCTGGTGGGCTACAGTCCGTGGGGTCGCCAAAAGTGGGACATGACTAATCGACTTTCACTTACTTTATGACCACATTTAACACTAATTACCTCTTTAAAAAGCCCTGTCTCCAAAGATAGTCCCCTTTTGGGTTAGGGCTTACACATAAGAATTTTGAGGAGATCCAGTCCAGTGGTAACAGGAAAAACAAAGAAGTTCACTCTTTGAAGTGTGATTTTAGTCAGTTAGAAAACGGTTCTCAAACTGTAGCATGCATCAAAATCACCCACATGCACATCAGAACTCATTCTTGGGTCCTACCCATTGACTTAATGGGTCTAGAGTGGGTCTGAGAATTTGCATTTACAATGAGCTCCAGGGTATGCTGATGCTACTGGTCTGCAGACCTTTGAGATCTCTGAGGCTGTTAGATCTCTCATTTGAATTGAGAGAAGTTGAAGAAGAATACCCTTGAGAGTTCTTGGGGTGAGCGTGACAAATGGACTGCAGTGTAAAGTAGAAGGCTTGGTGGGAATGTGGAAGAAATACTGCTCACTGGTCATCAGGTTTGCTCTCAGTAAGTTAAAGATAAATTTGATTGGGTGTTGAAGCAAGCACTTATTTGTGTTATCTGTTCTGGGAGGAGAGTGGACTCTAGACTTGGTTATTAAGGAGTTTAATTCCTAGAATATTTATCTTATCACATCCTTGCAATCTTTCCTGAAATGCCCCCGTCTTGGGTCAGGGATTCCCTGACCATCCTATTAAATTGTATCTATGAAAATACAGACTTTACCCCAAGAAAAGAGGGCAGAGGTAGGTGATAAAGTGAAAAATACAAATTAGATAGAGTGGTCTCTGATGCTTTTGCATTTAATATTTGCTAAACAGACTTTGGGGTTGAAATATAGGCAGTGACTAAAATTGGGTTGTACTTCAGAAGTTCAGTTTTGTTGGTTTAGAACTTGAAACAAAATTTTTTCATAGAAACAGAACTGTAACAGTGTGTGAAGAAGATCCAAAAATGAAGCTAAGTCACTAGTGCTGTCCTAGCCTGAGGTCTGGGAGTCCCCGTTTCATTAACTGAGGAGCAGGGAAGAGGGAGAGAGGCCAGGTTCCCTTCTCTCAGCCAGTCTCAGATGGACCGAGAGAACAGTAAGTTTTACAGTGTGACTATAAAGCTCCGTATTAGATACTCCAAAATAACCTAGCTTTTCTTTTAAAACATGACTCTTGGTGCGGCTGATTTTGGCTGGGTATTGAAATAGCCCTAAATCATTTTTTTCCTCGTTCTTAGAAGTTCTTATATTTTAAGACATGTATATGTGGGTATGTATGTTTCATATACATATACATGTATGCACGTATATGTACATATACGTATATGAATTTACTATTTCACATATATATGTATGTATACATATATGTACATATACATGTATATGTATACGTATATACATACGTATATACGTATACATACATATATGTATATATATATGGAATAGTGAATTCATACTGATAGCTTCCATACCAGTCCAGCCCGCAGGGCTCTTCTTTGCCTTCCCCTGTTCCATCTTTTTCTCTCTCTACTTCTACAGTGAGAAATATAGCTCCTCACATGAACACTTCTTTTGGGAACATCTGCATCCATGCCACTATGCCGGACAGAGGTACTAAGAAATTTAAGACTTGTTTATAGTCCCCTTTCTTTTAGACAAGAGCTATGAAGTAAAAATAATACTGTGTCTGAAAGTTAACTTGCATTGTGTCCTCAAACACACTTTAAGAGTTGTTTTATTCATTTGAAATACAGTTGGGCTCATTTATTTATGTTGTATCCTCTTTCAACTCCCCCAACCATTTTCATTTCAATTTTATATTTTGAGTATGTAGAACACTAATGTGCTTCCAAAACTCCACATGAAAAATGTGTACTTAAGATGAAAGTCGCTCAATTCTGTCCGACTCTTTACGACCCCATGGACTAATACAGTCCATGGAATTCTCCAGGCCAGAATACTGGAATGGGTAGCCTTTCCCTTCTCCAGGGGATCTTCCCAACCCAAGGTCTCTAGCATTGCAGGCAGATTCTTTACCAGCTGAGCCACAAGGGAAGCCCCGGAGTACTGGAGGGATAGCTATCCCTTCTTCAGGGGATCTTCCAGACCCAGGAATCAAACTGGGGTCTCCTGCACTGCAGGTGGATTCTTTACCGACTGAGCTATCAGGAAAGCGTACTCAGAATAGTTGGTTCTTTTCCTTTTCCCTTCTGTCCCTGCTCTTTTTGCAAGTAACCAGATTTTTTGTTTTCTGCTTTATTCTTTCTGTTTCTTCTCTGAAAAATAAACAGACTTATGTATCATTTGTTATTTCTCTTTCCTTACCCAAAAAGTGGTGTACATAGTCTGCTTTTTTCCCCTACTCTACATTCTCTGCACATCCCTTCATATAGGCTTGTAGAAGGCTTCTTTGGTTTTTTGTTTTTTATAGCTTCCTAGTATTTTGCCATGTATTTTCTGCAATCACTGTCCTGGGTTTGGACATTTTAGGTAGTTTCTAGCATTTTGAAGTTATAAATAATGCTGTAATGAGTGTGCATATGTATTTTTATATTGTTAAGATATACTTCAAAATAAAATTTCTGTACTGATGTGAAGCATCAGTTAATAGTAATTTTATTAGCTATTGTCTAGTTAAGGACATGCCATGCTCTGGTTATCTCTCTGCTTAATATACTACCTCAAACTTAATTGTGTAACATTCCTTTATTAAGCTTCTAGATTCTAGGTCAGAAATATGGGTAGGAGACTTTGTAGTGGCTCATCTCTGCTCCACAGTGTCTGGAGCTTCCACCAGGAGTCTCAGATGGTGGGAAGGGACTAGAACTGTTAGGGACCATACTTCTTTACCCATATCTGGTGCCTGGACTGAAACTGGGTTCAGTTCAGATGGTCAACCAGAATATGTACCCATGCTCTCAAAGTGACCCTGGGCTTCTTCACAGAGTTGGCAGCCTGGATTCTGAGAAGGGATACACATGAGGAGACTGGGCATTCCAAGACAACCAGGCAGAAACAACACGGCGGCCGCTTGTGGCCAAGCCTCACGTCTCCTATGCTGCTGCTCCGGTACTCTGTTGAGTGGGCTGTCCAGATTCAAGGGTAGGGACTCGAACTTCATCTCTCCATGGGAGTGGTGTCCAAAAACTTGCAACTGTTTTACAGCTGCTGCCTGATGCCTTGCGTACATTGCTGGATCGTAGTTTTGTTTCCTCAAAGCCTTACTAAACAATACAGCTTCCAGCTTTTGAAGTTTTATTAGCACACATGGTGAGAGATGGTGTTTCACTGTAGATTTAATTTACATTTCTCTTATGAATGACATTGAGCATCTTTCCCTGTTTTTAAGGTCTGTTTTTATATTTTAGTGTATTGTCTGACTTTTTTATAGGATATTTGGTTTTTTCCCCATCAACCTAAAAAATACCTTCAGTGTTTAAGGAAAATTAGCACTGGGACTCTGGCCTCCAAAGTGTTGGTAGAATTACTCGGAAACCTTTGAACCTGGTGCTCTTCTGTAGAGGTTTTTCTTTGGAGGTTTTTCTTTTGATAAGCTGTATTTTCTTAAGAAATTACCCATTTCATCTAGGTTTTAAGATTTATTTTTATAGAGGCCTATAATCTATTTTTTGAAATTTCCTATGCATAGTTTTTTCCTGTTGTCGCTTTATTTTAGTATATTTGTGCATTCTTTCTACTTTGTCAGCCTGTATAACGTGTTCATTCTCTTCTTTTAACCACGTTCTCATCTTTGTCTTAGGTCTGTTGTTAAGCATGTTAAAATGCTCACCCTTGAACTTTGCACTGAAAATTCCCCAAGGATCTTTTGATTTGATGAAGTTCATCATCTAGTAAATTCTTCAGGAAGGGCATGTGCATATTAATATTTCTGAGTTGTTGTGAATCCACGACTGTTCTGTTTGGTAGACTTAATATTTGAAGGGAGGCTTGGCTCTCACAGTCTTATTGTCTCAAAAATGCTTGTCTGCTCCACTACTGTTTCTTAGTGTTTGGGGTTTTTGTTGGTGGTGCTTGTTTTTGTCATTTTACTAAGAAATATCTTGAAGTAGATTGTTCTAGATCACCTTTCTCAGGTATACAGTGGACCCATTTCTGGAAAGATTTCTTGAACAATAGTTTTAAATATTCTGTTCCCTTTTTCTTTTCTTAAAGGACTCCAGTTATACAGTGTTGGATCGCTTGCATGTCTTATATTTCATACATTCTTTTCTGACCCTTTTTATTCCTTTCTTATTTTCATTCTCTTATTTTCCTGCCTTTTCTTCAAACGTCTCTTATTAGATTTTCACTCAAATCCATTCTCTCCAGAGCACTTTATAATTTATTCTTAATTTCAGAAATGGTTTTATCTTTTCTTCTTTGAGATTGATCAATTCCAGTTGCGTTTCTTCCTAGAATTTTGTTCATTTCTGTTTTTAGTTTTTGAATGTTTTATTCTAGGTGATTTTTGGTTTTGTTTTCAGTGTCTTCAGGTACTTGCTTGAGGGTCTTTAATTCAATTTGAAATATCACCTTATAATTTTCTAATGTTTTGTGGGTTTTGTTGTATGTTGTTATGTTTTGTGGGGAGCGTGTTCATTGGCTAGAATGTTATTTGCATTTTCTGCTGCTTTTAGCAGCTTTTGATGGAATTGATGTGAATTCCCCTATCTATTCATAGACCTTTTTTTGGACAAGATTCTTGGTTTATAAGTGCCTTCCATCAAAATAGTAAAGGACTTTTTTTTAATGAATCATGGCAGCAGTGCAGAGAATTCGGCAGGAATTTGTTTTTTTTCCTCTTTGGTTTCTTCTGGTTCCTTACATTTCCTTTCTTCACTGTTTTCTCTCTAAGGGCAGCCTCTCTTCTCTTTCAATCTGCTGCTTCCTCAGAAGTGCTGCTTGTTTGGGCTTGCATTTTTGTTACTGTTGTCTTTATGTGTCACCAGTGATGCAAACTACAAAATCGCAGTGTTATGTCAGCATTTGATGTTGGACCTCCTTCTTCAGTGGGTGATTTGGCCTGTGCTTCATCTGTGTCCTTAGGTCCCTTCTCTTTTTGCAGAGTCTCAGGTGCCTGTGTTATGTTCCCATAGGTTTGCCAGGGCAATGGGAGCTCTCTTGGATTTTGAGGTAATCTGAAGTTTGTGGTGTTCTGTCTCCTTGTTAATACTAGAGGGGTCATGTGTGGTCTTATTTGCGCTCTTCATGTTTTTACGTATTTTGGGAAGAGAGAAATTGGGATTCAGGCTGTTACCATTATCCTCCTGACGCAGAAGTCCCAGAGGTGGTGTTGGTTGTTCAGTCGCTCAGTTGTGTCTGACTCTTTGTAACCCATTGACTGCAGCACGCCAGGCTTTCCTGTCCTTCACTGTCTCCCAGAGCTTGCTCAAACTCATGTCCATCTAGTCGGTGATGCCATCCAACCATCTCATCCTCTGTCATCCCCTTCCCCTCCAGCCTTCAATCTTTCCCAGCATCAGGGTCTTTTCCAGTGAGTCAGCTCTTCACATCAGGTGGCCAGAGTATTGGAGCTTCAGCATCAGTCCTTCCAATGAATATTCAGGATTGATTTCCTTTAGGATGGACTGGTTGGATCTTCTTGCAGTCCAAGGGACTTTCGAGAATCTTCTCCAACACTACAGTAAGCTTTTTAAAATGAAGATTCTCAGATCCTAGTCCTGGAGACTCGGATTCTGTTGGTGTACGTAGGGTGAAGTGAAAGCTGTCTAGATTAGATACAGAGCTAGTTTGGGGAACTGCTTGCCTTAGACCAAGGATTAGCAAGCTTTTTCTGTAAGGGACAGATACTAATATTTTAGGCGTTCAAGAGCCTCTGCAGTCTCTGCTGCATATTCTGTGTTTTTGTTTTTTTTTTAACCTTTTCAAACTATTTAAAAAGTCATTCTTACCTTTAGGCCTTGGAAAAACAGGGTAAAGGCAGATTTGCCCGATAACCTGCCACAGAACATCTTCAGTTGCCTCTTTATGAATTTGGCCTGAGAGCTAGCGTTTACTGACGTTTACTGTTTCCTGAGAGCCTGCAACAGTGAATGTTTTCAGTGCCATATTCAGTGCTTTAAGCAGCTTTGGGTCTCCTCGGGTGTGTAAGCCAAGAGACAGGCTGAGCGACAAGCCAGAGAGCACGGAAGGGACAACGTGAAATGGAAAAGGGAAATGTAGGGTTGCTGGCTAACTGCTTCAAGAACGAAAGCACTGCATATGACTCCCATAAACCAGCTCATTTCACAGAATCCTACGCTTGGATGGGTGCCTAGCACGTCGACCGGCACAGTGTGCATTACTATGGGATCAGGAGCCTCAGAGTCACAGTTATCCCTCAAGAGTTATTTGTTTAAATTTTAAGGATTTATACCAAATTTACTTTGACTTTTTGCACAGCTGACAATGAACTTTTCTGACCACGTACAGATTCAGTTGCTTCTTAAGGCAATTCTTGATTTCTGTTAGTAAGGCAGGCACAAAATAGCTTTCTGTTTCCCAGGACCAGAGGGCACGTTCTTAGTCTTAAAGCTGTTATTCTGTTGTCTGTAAATGTATTGGAGAAAGTGCAGAAATTAGTACTGTGTCGACAACCACCCTTACCACTTCTGATTCTCCAGCAGTAGTTTTAAACAGGCTTTTACAGCACAATTTTAACGCGAGGAGCAGAGAGATCGTTCTGGAAGGTGAAATAACATGAATAACAGTATTGTGGAGATATAGAGGTAAGAAAGAACAAGGCTTAATTAATTAGTAGGCTCGTTATTATTAGTCTTTAGCCATCTCTGAAAGCCATTTACTGACAGGTTCTCTTTCCTCTACTGTAAGAAGACATGAAAGAAAAATGAGAGTGTTAATCGCTCAGTCATGTCTAACTCTTTGTGACCCCATGGACTGCAGCCCGCCAGGCTCCTCTGTTCATGGGATTCTCCAGGCAAGAATACTGGAGTGGGTTGCCATTTCCTTATCCAGGGGATCTTCCTGACCCAGGGTTTGAACCCAGGTCTCCTGCATTGCAGGTGATCCTTTACCAACTGAGCCACCAGGGAAGCCCAAGAAAACATGAAATGGAGGTCAAATTGGCCCCATAAAAGTAAGGTCATTTTAAACTTCAGGAGTCACATAGCTTAATCTTTCTGTAATCCATGAGGAGATGGATTTCTATTGTGAAATCACTGTGGTTTGAAGCATGGAGTTAAAAAAAAAAGGCACTGTGTTAGTCACCTTTATTTTTGGTGACAAGTCATCCTGTTTATCTTCATTATTCACTGCTGCAGTTAGTATGTAAAAGTCTGTCACACGGACTCTTTGTGTAGGAGGAAGGGACAGTTGGTAGGTTAGTGATTTGCTTGATGCATTGTCCTTGACTCCTCCACTTTTTTGGTGGTATTATGATTTTCATTTCCTTGCCAAACAAGAAAAATGAACAAAAGCAGTTGGATACCCTGATGCTGTGGTCCATTTTTCATGGGAGCCAGCATAATCGTAAAATCAGATCGTATCACCTTGTAGTTAATGTTCAAACACCTTGCCATGGCCCACCAGGCCCTCCATATCTGGGCTGCTCCATCTCTCCCGGTTACTCCCAGCCAGCCTCTGCCTCCTCACCCACTGTGCACTGGCCGCGGTGGGCTTCCTCCTGTCCCTTTGGGACCTTCCTGTTTCCTCCACAGGAGTGCTTCTTCCCTCACACGTTCTTGAGGCTTCTTCCTTGTCACTGTTGAAAGTGAAAGTCCAACTCTTTGTGACCCCATGGACTGTAGCCTGCCAGGCTCCTCCGTCCGTGGGATTCTCCAGGCCAGAATACTGGAGTGTGGGTAGCCTTTCCCTCCTCCAGGGAATTTTCCCAGCCCAGGGATCGAACCCAGGTCTCCCGCATTGCAGGTGGATTCTTTACCAGCTGAGCCACCAGGGAAGTCCAAGAATACTGGAGTGGGTAGCCTATCCCTTCTCCAGGGAATCTTCCAGACCCAGGAATTGGTACTGTCAAGTCTTACACTCAGCACCACCCCTACCCCATTCCCCATGGTGTGTCATCAAGTGCTTTTTAAAACTAACTGGCCAAGTGTCCTCAGTATCTAAGACTTATTCAGGGAAATGCTCAGGAGACTTTGAAGATCACTGCTGCCCTCCCTGCTTATATGAAAGTGTTAGTCACTCAGTCGTGTCCGTCGCTTTGAAATCCCATGGACTGTAGTCTGCCAGGCTTCTCTGTCCATGGAATTCTCCAGGCAAGCATACTGGAACACGTTGCTGTTTCCTTCTCTGGGAATCTCCCTGACCCGGAGATTGAACCTGGGTCTCCCACATTGCAGGCAGATTATTTATCAACTGAGCCATCAGCAAAGCCTCCAAAGAGCATTATTCAGTGTATTAAGTCACTCAGTCATATCTGACTCTTGGTGACCCCGTGGACTGCAACCCACCAGGCTCCTCTGTCCATGGGATTTCCTAGGCAACAATACTGGAGTAGGTAGCCATTCCCTTCTCCAGGGGATTTTCCCAACCTAGGGATCGAACCCTGGTCTCCCGTATTGCATTATACCCTTCTTTTGTAGTGTAATGTTAATGCAGGCAGGCTTTGGGTGTAGCAAACTAAAACTCCTAATATTTTTTGAAGATTTCTCCATTCTGTACTTAAGGCTCCCTCCCTCCTTAGAAAATCTAAATGCAGGGTTTAGTATTTATAATATTTCATGTTTTTCCTTTTCTGTCCTTTTTATTGAACATGTAGCCTGCCATCTGGTATCCGAGATCTCCCTTGGTTGTAGCATTTGAAGATCGTACATCTTTTACGTCTGCCTTTAGGCTTTTGATTAAAAGCATTGGACAGAATGATCATATAATTTAATTGATGTGATACACTACTAACTACTGGTAAGCTTAGGAATAGCCACACCTGATTTTCTGGTACTATCGGGAAGAAGAAATGAACACCGGTGTGGTCTAACACCAGGAGAAATCAGCAAGAGCAGAAAGTGGTGAAGGAACCTGGTGATGTATTTTCAAGGAAGTACAAGTGGTATTTGTCCCAGTTCACTTTTCTTTTGAAGATAGTAGGGTGTACTTGCTCTGTGTCATTTTAAGTCTTCAAATGAAGAAAGCATCCCTTTCGTTAGAAACTTGGTCCTGTGTTCTTCCATTTAAAGGATGGTGAATCAGATCGTGCCATTAGTGAGTTAGGAGGAGAGTATTTGAAGGACAAATTAATCTCAGTTGGAAACTATTCCTTAAAATGTTCATTAGTGTGCCAGAAAGATTTGGGGAGGGTATAATCACTGCCTCCCACTTACTAGCACACAATTGAAATTAAACTCCTGTGGATAAATCACTCAAAACAGCTGGGCTTTGCATAGGAGTATCGCAGAAGCTGGGCCCTGGATCCCTGGGAAATTCAAGGTGTTTAATACCCCGCAGGGTGTGTGTGCAGTATCATTTGGCAGTGGTGAAGAAGGCGTCTGTCTGCTGGTCCTGGTGGTGCTTTCCGGGCACTACTGCTATTGTTAATAGTCAGAATTGTGAAGTCCTTTTTGGACTAGGACTGTGATTGGTTTTTTGGAGCGATAGTGGTTATTTTTTGTTTTTGAGAGAGACTTAGGAAAAAATTTTTGATCCATAATGGATACTGTTTCCTACAGAGTTTTCTTCTAAGGAGAGAAGGTGGTTTGAAACTGTAAAAAAAAAAAAAAAAAGATACTTTTTTCTTTTGTTTGTGTTCTGTAGTAATAGTAGTAATAATATTATAGTAGTAATAATAAAAATGGCTGCTTTGTGAATCTGGGAATTATAATTGTTTTAAAAATGTGAATTTAGAAGGGTACTTATCTTGTAAGACTGTGGGAGTCACAAAATTTTATTTTGTGTTATGAGAAGTGGCCACAACTATAAAAGCTGCATCTGTTGGCAAGTTTTATACCCTTGGACAAGTATCAGTGGTGTCTTCATATAGTAGAGTAGTCCCTGATCTTTGCATACAAACTTTGTTGTCCTTTTAATTAAATAATACCTACAAAAACAGCAGCAATAGAAACACTCCTTTCACTTAAAAACTGAAATATAGGAAATGCTTATTTTTCAGATCTTTTGTAGGAGAACACTATAATTTTTAAATGCAGTTCTAGCTGGCGCTGCCACACAAAGTCTTAACAGAATCTGCTGTCAGTAATTCTGCCAGCCATCAGCTGGGGAAACCATGTCTGTAACTCTTGTGCAGCGCCTTACGTGGTTCTGTGCATCCAAGGTGAGAAACTGCTGAAGATAAATTGAAGACCTTTGGGTTCTTCCCTTGAATTTGTCCTTGCAGAGCCTGTGGTGGAGGGGGAGCTTGGCAGGTTCTCTCCAGGCCTGCACGTCTCTCCTCTCACAGTGCCCACCTCCAGCTTGGAGTTTGTGTTTTACATGCTGGTCACACACAAACAACAGGTTTTCAACTGCTTGCAAAGCAGACTCCTCTTTCCTACTTACTCTCTCTGCACTGAGGAAACGTTGATGACAAGTCTCTGAGGTTGTAAAAACGGTTCTCTGGCCTAAATAGATCTGTTAGATATTTCTGAAGTAGTACTGTTTTCTGAGAACTTTTTATCATTGTGAAGGGAAATAATTATACATAAAAATAAGTTCTAGGTAGTTAGGGCTTTAAGGTAAAAAAGCAATAGTACATCAGTCACTGGTACCAAAACGGATTCTGGGGCAGCCTGGGAAGGACTCTTTTCTTACCTGTTTTATTAGAGTGGTAACTAATGGTTCAATCAGGGGCTTCCCTGGTGGCTCAGCTAGTAAAGAATCCGCCTACAGTGCGGGAGACCTGGGTTCGATCCCTGGGTTGGGAAGATCCCCTGGAGAAGGGAAAGGCTGCCCACTCCAGTATTCTGGCCTGGAGAGATTTCATGGACTGTATAGTCCATGCATTTGCAAAGAGTCAGACACAACTTAGTGCCTTTCACTCACTCAGGTTGAATCAGGTAAAATATTTTCATGGTTATGATCTTGAGTTGTAAGGGCCACCTTTCTGGAATGTAGTAAACACTTCATTGCTTCAGTTTTAAGTTACATAAAAGTAGTATTGGGACGGGTACACATTTTATATTTGCATGGCTTTTCTACCATTATAATTAAATAGTGCCATTTGTTCATTTAGCAAACATTCATGTGCCTCCCTTGTCCCAGACCACATACTCCTCTCTGCAGGTAAAAGATGTACCCTTTAGGCTCATTGTTAATAAAGAAAGAACACAAATATTCTCAGAATTCAGAATAATATATGTAAAAGGATGAATAATAATGCTGCTTTCAGATACAAGTTTGCCATGGTTCATAATGGATGAGTATTTGGGCTCTGAAAGAGATTTGTTGACGTTTATGTAATGTGATTCCCTGTATACAGTTACATGTATGTCTTAACTGTAAAAAGCATTGAGCATAAGCTTAACTAGTAGAATAAGTTGAGGTTTTCCTGTCTGTTTTTAATGAAGAATTCTCTTCTTGGTTTGTATAGATATAACACGTTTTCCTTTTTTTAGCTTCTTTGTTTTTTCATAATGTAGTGTAATTCTTTTCACATAATGAGCTTCAGGAAATATTGATGATAATGAAAGTTCCCAATCTCTTCAACATATGACCATTCAGAATTAAAATTCCCAGAGAATTTTAGCGATGTGCTGAATTTCCGAACAGATGAACCTCGCAGGTCTGTACCATGCCTCAGTATATTTGTGAATGCATATGCAAAAGCAGGGCAGAGTAGGGAGGAGCGAACCACACTGCTGGGGTGGGCATCCCAGCTCTCCATAACAGCTTTGTGACCTTGGACACATTATTTAACCTGTTTCACTTCAGTTTCCTCAACTGTGAAATGGAAAGTAATACTGCCAATCTCATAGGGCCGTAGTGCTCCATGCAACACTATGGAAATGTTAATTATTGTTGTTACCATCATCATCATTCAGTTTCATGTAAAACTGTAGCAGTGCTCTCTGTATAGTAAACACTCAGGATTGGGTGGTGTTTCTCTTACTGTTTTGGCCGTCACAGGGAACCTGCTTTTCATTTTACCTTGTGGCCAAAGCCTTCCCCCTCAGCCACCCCTGTGTTCCCTGGATTATCCCAGGTTCCTTTTTTGTTTTCTGGCAGGTTTTAAAAGGTTCTAACCAGGCATACTGTTTTGAACCCTGTTAGAGCTTCATGCCCACTTTTTTCTCCTTCCCGAACTGTGAATAACTAAAGGTTAAAAAAGAATCAGCTGATGTATACGTGTCCCAGTTGTCGTTAAATAGCTGCATGTAGTTTAATACACACGGCTAGCGGTTGTAGTGGTTTCATATCTGTATCTTCTCCAGAAGAACGTGAGGTCTGTGGATGGAGATGGTTCTGTTTTGTTTCTCCTGTGGCCTCATCACCTAGCACTCAGATGCACCTTGGATGAGGGGACATGTTTGCCTGCCTGTTCTCTCCACGCTGGTGTCACTGAGGGACTACAGGTCAGTGTAGGGGAGTGAAGGTCTTCGCCTCCTCTGAAACCTGATAGAGTAGTAGAGGAGGCACGCAGTTTAGAGAGTTAGAAAAGCCCAGCTTCAGATGCTTGAATAAATGAGGAAACTAGCTGTAAGCTGTTCCCTATCTGTACCTCCTGATTGTAATTTGAAGGGAGTGACGATCGTGTTAGGTGACATTCACTCCGCCACTGTTGTTATCCATGCCGTATTCGTACTATCCACATTTCTCATTTACCCATTTAAAACTTTCTAGCCCTGGCTGGTAGGTATAAGGCCAGTGCTGCCTTTTTTAGGGAGATGGTATCCTTGAGCTTCGAGTTAAAATTTGTCATCATAAAGCACAAATTCTGCCTAAGTCTCAGGGAGAAATGGTGGGTGCTTATGACACATTATTCAAGATGTCACTTTCATTCTCTTTTTAATCCTCATGACAGCCTTGAGGGGTTGAGAGCAACATATCTAATATTTATTTTGTAGACATGATCTATCACTTTTATGACAGGGTCTGGAATTCAGAATTTAGGAGGGAATAGAAAAGATGGAAATGATGAGGTTGAGAAGGAATTTAGCTACTGGCTGGATATTGGGGAGAGAGTGAGAGAGCAGAGGCACTTCTGAACCTAAGTGGTGGATACTCTGACTGAACTAGGAAAGAATAGAACACCATTTCCTAAAATATTCTGTGAAACACTGGTTCCAGGAGATATTAATAGGTGCTCCGTGGAGAGGGAGGGGGGAATAGTAGTTAAAAATAAGTTCAGGAAATGCTACATACATATTCCTCTCTTGTAGATTCACAAAATCGCAAGGTTATTCGAAGTCTGACTAAAGAAGCCTGTTTGCTCTGCTGACCTTTTCACATCATAGCTATTAACATATTGTGAATTAGCCTTCTCTGGGACACCAGTTCGGAAGTCTGGTCTAGAGGAATTTGGGGATTGGTAATAGGAATGGATTGTGAGGTTTGAGCTTGAGGTTAGGACTAAACCTTAAATTACTGTAAGGATTTTGGAGATGAGTGAGAAACGATGTCTGAAATAGAGTCTTGTAGATAAATGAAGTGAAAGCAAGAGACAAAACTTGGAAAAGGAAATACTAATATCCAGTTGAAATCCTGAACCTAAGACTATTGAATTGCATGTGGGTCTTTCAGATAAAGGCACAGCTTTTCAATACCACAAGTATATACAGATACCATGCTAGGCTCAGTATAATGGGGAGCATAGTAGTGTTTATACGAGAACAGATCTAGAGTCATAACTGAGTGTTGCTGAGGTCGGAGTAGAGGACCCCAGACTTTCCTGGGATGGGTGGAGAGACAGAAAGTGGATGGGGGAGCCAGTCAGAGAAACAGAAGCAATGCTAAGAGCAAGAAATGTAAAACTGGAAAGTGCTTGTGGAGGGTGAGGGAGGTGTGTTGAACAGGATAGACAGCCAGTGGTGTAGATAAGAAGGGGTTATCAGATCATTGAGCCCAGCTCCTCCGTTTTATCCATGAAGAACTGGGAATGAGGAAGGAGAGTGATTGGCTCCGGTTATGTTAGCACAGCACAGTCAGGATTAGAATCCGGTCGCTTCTGTTACCTCTTTGTCCCCTAGAGATGTCAAAAGGGAAGGAAATGCTAATGATGATGTTGATGTATCTCGTCTTTTGGGAGAATGAGGACTGGCTGTCCCCCCTGGGGCCCTCACGGGATAGGATTTATTATATCCCTTAGTAGGTTTACCATGATAAAGAGGCTGAAACTTGCAGGTTCTGAAACCCAGTTGATCTGTACTCTTAATAATCTAGTTTTGGGGATCAGGCTCATGTTATCAAAGCCTCATCAGATTCATATAAAATATTAAAATGTCAGTTTATTAATTTACAGTGGGGAAAAAAAAATAACTGCCTTGGGAAACAGATTCTCGAGTTCTGGCTAGCACATTCTCTTTCCCATAGATGATGCCACATGGGAATCCACATTATAATTAGAAGGTTGCTTAGTGAGTATGTAGGCAGAGCAAGTGGTACAATCTTTGGAATGTGTAATGGAGTCAGGCTTCTCTTACGCTCTCAAAGACCTCATCTGGCAGATGGGGTAATAATAATAGTACCTTGTTCATAGGGTGTTGAAAGGATTAGGTCGGATATACGGTCATTGCTTAGCATAGTTCCTGCCACATGCATACCATCAGTGTTATAGTTCTTCCCACGTGGTGGTGGTCAGTCACTAAGTTGTGTCCGACTCTTTGTGACCTCATGGACTGCAGCACGCCAGGCTTCCCTGTCTCACCATCTCCCAACTAGGATACAGCTATTATTGGAACCTCATCATGGCTTAGTATACTCCCCTACGTGCGTGCTAAGTCGCTTCAGTTGTGCCCAACTCTTTGCGACCCCGTGGACCATAGTCCTTCAGGCTTCTCTGTCCGAGGGATTCTCAAGGTAAGAGTACTGGAGTGGGTTGCCATGCCCTCCTCCAGAGAATACTCCCCTAAACCCTGCTTAAATGATAAAGACCAAGTTTTCTTTTGCTGTTCTGACAGCTGTTCTTTCCTTCTTTTACGGTTGACCAACCCATTTCTGACTCTTGCTCTTTCCCCCTCCCACCCATTAAATTAACTCATTCAATTTACATGATGTCTGATCTTGAGTCCTGGGATCCATTTTAACCTTTTTAGTGTGCTTGATATGGATACTCTGCACAATCGATCATATTAGGTTGAACCATATGAAATTGCAGATTTTCTGTTGCTTTTCCTATACAAAAATGTCAGGGTCATATGGCTTAATAGAATACCTTGATTTTTAAAGTTAATTCTTTCCAAGTGGTCCCAGTGGTTTCTTTTATGAGAAGCTAAGTCTGTTGATGAATCCAGAAGTCTTTCCTTTAAATGCGGAGGTGTGTGTATACCGGTGTACTTCTCTTCCTGTAACGAGGTTCTGAGAAGGCTCTTCTTTTGTCTGTCTGCTTGTGTCCTTTGTGTTGTAACACCGTTTTTCCTCTTCTTTTTACGTTTACTCTTTTACCTCCTAGGCCAGCATCAAACATGAATGATTATTTGTAATCCCTTGATTGATAGTTTACATGGTGCGTTTTCTGTTTAAGTTATTAAGCCACTGTCTGCTGCCCATTGTACATTCCGTGTGTTGTTGTTCAGTTGCTCTGACTCATCAACTCTTTGTGACCCCACGGACTGCAGCACACAGGCTTCCCTGTCCCTCGCCATCTCCTGGAGCTTGCCCAAACTCATGTCCATTGAGTTGGTGATGCCATCCAACCATCTCATCCTCTGGAGTCCCCTTCTCCTCCTGCCTTCAGTCTTCCCCAGCATCAGGGTCTTTTCCAGTGAGTCGGCTCTTTGCATCAGGTGGCCAAAGTATTGGAGCTTCAGCATCAGTCCTTTCAATGAATATTCTGATTTCCTTTAGGATGAACTGGTTTGATCTCCTTGCTGTCCAGAGGACTCTCAAGAGTCTTCTTCAGCACCACCATTCAAAAGCATCAGTTCTTCAGCACACAGCTTTCTTTATGGTCCAACTCTCACATCTGTACATGACTACTGGTTTTATATCCTAGATCGTAGTCATTAAGTTTAAAATGTTGACAGTTCCACTGAGGATACTGTGGCTCAGTACCAAAGTTGGCAGATTCCTTCATTGCACTAGAATTTCAGCATAATGCTGACTAGATCAAAGTCAGAAGGCCTGATCATTGAAGGCAAATGCATCACTTTTATAATGCTCAACTAACATCCACTGGCTTTTAGGAAAAGAAAATGATCTAAAGGCTGCTCTGACAAATTGGCTATTTCTCCCTTGTGATTTCTGGTTCTTGCCCATTTACAGTATGTGAATTCTAAACGGTGGTAATCATCATACAGACATAGATACATGTTTATTCCCTGAATATTGTGTCACAAAGAGTTTTCCAGGTTGGTGTTTAGATTTCCTAATAATTATTTTTAAGTTTTGAAGAATCTCAGTGGTTAATTGTCTAATTTTGATTGTGGCAAAAAAACCTTTTTCTCCCTCTGGGTGTAACTACTGCTTTTCTAAAGTAGATCAACTATTAGAAAATTCTGAATGTGATCCAGGCCTCTCACTTTTTAATTTTTAAATGCTATTATATGTCATTATACATGAGGACATTACATTCAGATATTGAATTTAATGTCTTCATTTATTTAACAAGTATATATTATGGGCCTTCTATATTAGTAGGCTGACTTAAGTATTATACAGTGTACGCTGCATGTGACAGTTTATTGGAAACTAAAAACGTGTTGTAGTGTCAGTGTTACTGCAAATTATTAATTTAACAATTAAATAGGTATGGCTTCCCACGTGGTGCTAGTGGTAGAGAACCCCCTTGCCAGTGCAGGAGACTTAAGTGATGGGGGTTCCATCCCTGAGTGGGGAGGATCCCCTGAAAGAGGGCAGTCCGATACTGGCAATCCACTCCAGTATTCTTGCCTGGAGAATCCATGGACAGAGGAGCCTGGTGGGCTACAGTCCATGGGGTCGAAAAAGTCGGGCATGTTAACTTTACCTTGAAGGAGAGGTTAGGAGAAAGGTGAAGGAAATAGGCCAGTATTCATTAGGAAAGATGATGCTCGGAGACTTACTTGAAACATGTGCAAAGACAAAGGAGTTAGGGAGTCTGAGAGCAATACCGAAACAAATGGATGAGAGAAGGGATGTTGACTGGGTACACGATCCTACGCTGAGGCCCTCAGCATTCGCGTTTCTCCTCTTGAAGACCTCTGCACAGGGGAGATGCCCATAGGCTGAATGCTGCCCAGTGTCTTACCACCATCTTAAAAGACCCCTTCCTTCTGATTGCCTTCTGGTTCCTTCATTTTACTTTTTGCTAGTGCTAAGAAAGGAAATTTCCCACATGGCTCAGTGATAAAAGAATCTGCCTGCCAATGCATGAGACACAGGAGATGTGGCTTCCGTCCCTGTGTCTGGGATCCCCCAGAGGAAGAAATGGCAACCCACTCTAGTATTCTTGCCTGGAAAATTCCATGGACAGAGGAGCCTGGTGGGCTACAGTCCACGAGATCACAAAGAGTCCAGAGACAACTTAGCGACTGAGCACACAAGAAAGGAAATTAAACATGTTCTGACCCTCTCAAAAGTGATAAAAATCTCTCATTAGTTTTATAAGATGATTTAAAATCATTTGTATTAAGAAATTGTCATAAAGAAATAAAAAGCCAAGAGCTTTTGAAATCTGTATGTTTTTTCCCCCTGAGTACTATAATAATCTGAAGTTGTGGTTATTACGTGTATTCTTATTTGTTTAAACACTCTGTTAGGGGAGTTTGAGGATACTAATTGCATTGATCATCCATAATTCAGATTGACTATTAACCATTTTTATTCTAGTGAATAGTTAAGCAATTTATTAGCCTCTGTAAGAACTATAAAAAGAACAGTAGTTGGGATTCCCTCAGAAAGCTATAGTTGTATTTAAGAAGAAAAGATAAGGTTTCTTTCAAGAAACCTTCCAAAGATACAAGTAGATAGTGTTGTTGTTTCTTTTGTCATGGTATCAGTTCTTTACTGAGCTACCTCCTTATTCTTAGCTCAGATGTATCCACCCCTCTGTGTTCAACCCCTTCATCCACTTTGCCCCATCCCACCTCACTCCAGGTGTGTCCCTGACAGTGAAGCCTTTCTCTGATCCACATCCCAGTTAACACTCGACGCTTTGTGTGCTCACCAAACCATTCCTGATGCCCTCTACAACAACTCATTGTGTTTGCTTGCTGTTGTTTAGTCACTCAGTCATGTCTGACTCTGCAGCTCCATAAACTGCAGCACACCAGGCTTCCCGTCC
Source organism: Bos taurus (assembly GCF_002263795.3). Taxonomy (NCBI): domain Eukaryota; kingdom Metazoa; phylum Chordata; class Mammalia; order Artiodactyla; family Bovidae; genus Bos; species Bos taurus. Next base: position 19,564,950 of record NC_037332.1, on the reverse strand, counting down.
TTCACCAACTCCCAGAGTTTGCTCAAAGCCATATCTATTGAATCAGTGGTGCCATCCAACCAGCTCATCCGCTGCTGCCCCTTCTTCTCTTGCCCTCAGTTTTTCCCAGCATCAGGGTCTTTTCCAGTTATTCAGCTCTTCACATCAAGTGGCCAAAGTATTGGAGCTTCAGTTTCAGTATCGGTCCTTCCAGTGAATATTCAGGGTTGATTTCCTTTAGCATTGACTGGCTTGTTCTCCTTGCAGTCCAAGGGACTCTCAAGCCTCTACTTCTGCACCACAGTTTAAAAGCATCAATTCTTCAGCTCTCATCCTTCTTCATGGTCCAACTCTCACATCCATACATGACTACTGGAAAAACCTTCCCAACTCTCACATCCATACATGACTACTGGAAAAACCTTCCCAACTCTCACATCCATACATGACTACTGGAAAAACCTTCCCAACTCTCACATCCATACATGACTACTGGAAAAACCATACCTTTGACTAGATGGACCTTTGTCAGCAAAGTGATGTCTCTCTCTCAAACACTGTCTAGGTTTGTCATAGCTTTTTTCTAAGGAGCAAATGTCTTAACTTCATGGTTGCAGTCACTCTCTGCAGTGGTTTTGGAGCCCAAGAAAGTAAAATCTGTCACTGTTTCCACTCTTTCCCCATATATTTGCCATGAAGTGATATGACTGGATGCCAAGATCTTCATTTTTTGAATGTTGAATTTTAAGCTAGCTTTCTCACTCTCCTCTTTCACCTTCATCAAGAGGCTCTTTAGTTCCTCTTTGCTTTCTGCCATTAAAGTGGTATCATCTGCATATCTGAGATCATTGGTATTTCTCCTGGCAGTCTTAATTCCAGCTTGTTTACTTGTCTTTCTCCCTCATTTAGGCTGTAAACTTCTTGAAGAAATTGCCCTGGATGTAGGGCTTTACTCAGGTATCAGTTCAGTTCAGTCGCTCAGGCACGTCCGACTCTTTGAGACCCCATGTACTGCAGCACGCCAGGCCTCCCTGTCCATCACCAACTCCTGGAGTTTACTCAAACTTATGTCCATTGAGTTGGTGATGCCATACAACCATTTCATCCTCTATCGTCCCCTTCTCCTCCCATCTTCAGTCTTTCCCAGCATCAGGGTCTTTTCAAATGAGTCAGTTCTTCACAACAGGTGGCCAGAGTATTGAAGTTTCATCTTCCGCATCAGGCCTTCTAGTGAATATTCAGGACTGATTTCCTTTAGGATGGACTGGTTGGATCTCCTTGCAGTCCAACGGACTCTCAAGAGCCTTCTCCAGCATCACAGTTCAAAAGCATCAATTCTTCAGCGCTCAGCTTTACTTATAGTCCAACTGTCACATCCATTCACGACTACTGGGAAAACCATAGCTTTGACTAGACAGACCTTTGTTGGCAGAGTAATGTCTCTGCTTTTTAATATGCTGTCTAGGTTGGTCATGACCTTTCTTCCAAGGATCAACTGTCTTTTAATTTCATGACTGCAGTTACCATCTGCAGTGATTTTTGGAGCCCCCCAAAATAAAGTCTGTCAGTGTTTCCCCATCTATTTGCCATGAAGTGATGGGACCAGATTCCATGATCTTAGTTTTCTGAATGTTAAGTTTTAAGCCAACTTTTTCACTCTCCTCTTTCACCCTCATCAAGAGCCTCTTTAGTTCCTCTTTGCTTTGTGCCATAAGGGTGGTGTCATCTCCGCATCTGAGGTTATTGATATTTCTCCTGGCAATCTTGATTCCAGCCTGTTCTTCATCCAGCCCACATTTCTTATGATGTACTCTGCATATAAATTAAAGAAGCAGGATGACAGTATACAGCCTTGACATACTCCTTTCCTGATTTGGAACCAGTCTGTTGTTCCATGTCCAGTTCTAATTGTTGCTTCCTGACCTGCATACAGGTTTCTCAAGAGGCAAGTCAGATGGTCTGGTATTCCCACCTCTTCAAGAATTTTCCACAGTTTATTGCGATCCACCCAGTCAAAGGCTTTGGCATAGTCAATAAAGCAGAAATAGATGTTTTTTCTGGAACTCTCTTGCTTTTTCGATGATCCAGCATATGTTGGCAATTTGATCTCTTGTTCCTCTGCCTTTTTTAGATCCAGCTTGAACATCTGGAAGTTCATGATTCACATACTATTGAAGCCTGGCTTGGAGAAATTTGAGCATTACTTTACTAGCATGTGAGATGAGTGCAGTTGTGCAGTAGTTTGAGCATTCTTTGGCATTGCTTTTCTTTGGGATCGATCCGGGTTTGATCCTCCAATCTGCATTGGAGACAGATTCTTTACCATCTGAGCCACCAGGGAAGGCCTTACTCAGGGACTTTAGGAACTTGTTTGGGACTAATAGGAACTTCAGAGAAAACAGATTCAGGAAGATAAGGATGATACTGGTGATTGAGTTTGATTTGCTGCAAGACATTCACAGGTTGAAACAGTTGAAAACATTGGCCTGGGGCTTGATCAAATCCTGCGATATAGATTATCATGTGGTATTTGCTGTTCTGAGAGGCCTATGGAGATATCCCTGGGTGAGAACTTCATTTAAGATATGGTAGAAATGTAAAAAGCCAGGAAATATGTGGGCTGAGAATTGAATAAAGACCTGGGAGAACTAAGTAAGCAAGATAATGGAGAGGAGGGAAGAATACTGTCAAACAACACAAAAATATATAGGAGGATGAGGACTGAGACGAAGCCTGGAATTGTTAATCACCACAAGCAGCCAACTCAGGAGTGAAGATGGATCCAGTTTGCTCATCACAATGAGTGATGATCCAGAAAGAAGAACTGAAGATCGATCTTATTCAGAGGATGGACTTACCAGCTGGCACTTATGGTAAAGAAAGTGAAAGTCACAGTCATGTCCAACTCTCTGTGACCCCATGGACTGTAGCCTGCCAGGCTCCTCTTCCTTTGTCCATGGAATGCTCCAGGCCAGAATACTAGACTGGGTAGCTGTTTCCTTCTCCAGGGCATGTTCCTAACCCGCGGATTGAACTCAGGTCGCCCACATTGCAGGTGGATTCTTTACCAGCTGAGCCACCAGGATAAAGAACCCACCTGCTAGTGCAGGAAATGCAAGAGGCACGGGTTCAATCCAGGGTCCGGAAGATTCCCGGGGGTAGGAAACGGCCATCCGCTCTATCCAGTATTCCCTGCTCTATCCAGTATTCTTGCCTGTAGACTCTCATGGACGGAAGAGCCTGGCAGGCTACAGTCCATGGGGCCACAGAGAGTCGGATATGACTGAGCAGAGCGACTAAGCACAAAAGGAAAGGCGGAAAAGGAGATCTTGTTTGGCTAGCAAAATCCAGGAGAGGCTCGTTTTGGGAAGAGGAGCAGAGAACAGTCTTATGGGGTGGTATCTGAATATGGAAGTTGAAGGAACCAGTATAAAGTGGTGGTTGGGGCTTGCAGTGGCAGATTAGGAATATAAAGTGGTGGTTGGGGCTTGCAGTGGCAGTTCAGGAAATAAGGTCTGGGAGTAGACTTGAGTACCCTGGAGAGGCAGGAGCAGGAGGAAATTTAGGAGACTCTGAATAGAAAAAGGAACAGGCTTGGATGTTGGAGATGTGTGAGTGGATCATATGTGACGGAGAAAAACAAGTTTCTAATGGAGCTAAGAACTCAATTTTAAAAATTTCACCCACCGCTGCTCAGCCAGTTGATACGTCTTTCCAGGGGTAGCTAAGTAACCAGATGAGTGTAGGATGAGAATGAAAGCACAGAGGACCGACGAGCAAAACTGCAGTCACTGACCACTGGGAAGTGAGCCTTTTTTAGGAAGGCAAGTATGATCAGAAAAGGTCTTGATTGCCTTTGAGCCTGAAGGTCAGAATGTCTACATAAGATTCCATTCTGTATAAGAGAAATAAAGAGAAGTTGTACCAGAGAGAAAGTCTTGAATATAGAAGAGTTCCCAGTGAGCATGACTTGTAATGTGCAGCTCTACCCTTGAATAGCAGTCACAGAGTACAAATCAGAGTCTTGGAATGAAGGTCAGGAATTGTGTGAAGCCAGAGTTTAAAGGATCATCAGTGTGCTGTGATGGGGTGGTTATGATTCAACACATCCACTAATGTCCTTATTCTTCGCATTTTGGTGAGTGAACTATAAATCAGCTTCTTGCCTCACATCATCTTAAAATAACCTTATATTTTAGCCAGATGCCTTGAATGCGTTGCAGAAGTGAGTATTGATATACTGGACCATTCTTCAGTATCCATGGCTGGAAAATGCAAAAGACTGTCAGCTACTATCACACGGTTTAAACAAAAAAAAAGGAGAGAAAGGAGTGGAAAAGGATCTTCTGCCCTTCGATCTGTGTTCCGTTGTTTAAATATTGGAATAAATAGTCCTTGAAATCTAGAAGTTTTAATTAAGAAAACAGACAGCTCATGTTAAATTTACAGATAAGAGTTATGCTTCCTTAAATATTGCCAACTTTATTTTTGTGAGTTTGTTCTGTGACATAATGAGCATCCTGCCTCCTTAAGCAGTTAAGTGTAGGTTCTTGTGAACTGACAGGAGAGAGAAGCTCTTAAGAACTGAGTAGGCTGGTAGAGCAGCTGGTGTGACATTCAAGTGTTCATGTTGCCTTCGAGCTCCTGAACAGAAGGGGAAAAACACTGTTTTAATTTAGAAATCGCTTTCTTGACTATAGCTGAAATGCTCCAAGCCAGTGAGGCTAGAAAAATGATAGAACATTTCGTTCTCATATTTAACTGTAGATATATGTTCTTATATTTGTTGGTAAGCAGCGCTGGATTATATAAAATTACTTACTTCTGAGCTTTTCAAAGGCTCAGGGGTGGGGGCAGGTAGGAGAAGATAGATCTCTGAATTGTAGTTCTCTGTTAAATTTGTTAAAGTTTGATATATTTAGTTGTTTAAAATCATTTTACGTAAATTCAGAATAAAGCAGTACGTCTTCATGTTTCTTTGAAGGAAATTATTTGCAGTATTTGTGTAATACATCAGTATATTTGGTATTAAAAATCAAAGTAACAGCTATTTTTAGAGTATGGGCTACTTTCAAATGTTCATGAAGATTAAGAATAGCATGATAAAGAACTGTGAGTAATTTGTTTCTATTGTTGTTGGGAAATTTGGGGTTAAGGTGGTAATCCAACAGTTTGTTCCTTAATCCAGTTTCAGGGCATACTTATTATCTCTAATAGTGGTTGTCCAGACCAGTAGCGTCACCATCGCCAGAGAAGTTTTTCGAAATGCAAATTCTTCTTACATCCTATCCTAGATCTACTGAACTGGAGTCAGAGATCGCAGCAGTCTGTGGATTAAGGAGCCCCTCAGGTGATTCTGATGCAGGCTGAGGTTTGAGAAGCACTCATCGGTGGTCAGGACAACCTTCCCAGAGACACAGGCATCATCGGTGTTTGGGGCAAGATGATTCCAACTGGTTTGACCCTAAAGCAAAAATATCTATAGTGAACTTGAAGATCCCTGTGTTGGGGATCATTCACATTACAATTTTATCATATATTCTGCTTAATTAAGGACTTTGATGTCATAAACAAATCATCCGTGCTGGAAATGACATATCAAAAGAGTAATTGTCTTACAGTCCCAGGGACGGCGGTGAAGCCCCAGTTTAACAGGAACTGTTCTGCTTTGGGCTGACAAAGTTATTTCTTCATAAACTAAAGACTAAGAGGAATGGGAGCTGTAGTGGGAACTAGGATAAGGAAACTGGGTGTTTTTTTTCACGCTTTTACTAAGCCAGAGTGCTATATAGTGTGGGTTCATCATTTTAATTGAACAGTGAAATTCTGAGCTATGTAAGGAAAAAAATGAATCTTGTAAATGCACATGCAGATAAATTTTTGCTGTTACCTACAAACTGATCTCACGCTTGCTAACTGAAAATAGATGGAAACAATTATGGTCAGGATTGCAGTGCCACCCAGTCTCTCTCCACTGATTCCCTTGACAGTTAATTCAAGAAGAGGAACAAGCAGTGAAAAAAAGAATTGGCCACCAGAGATGGCACCATGGTGGGAACAGGAGTCAAACATCAGAGAAATGAAGGCAACAGAACATTTCAAGAGCAAAGTGGTTAGTAATAACAGAGGTTGCCACTAGGTCAGATAAAAGGGACTAAATGTGTCCATTAGATTTAGGAACAAGAGAGGTCAGTGATCACCTTGAAGAGTTGTTTCAGTGTGGCATAGGAGCAGCAGCTAGATAGAAATGGGGTGATCTGTGAGTTGGAGATGAAACAGAAATGGCAGATTTAAGAGGACGACAGCTAGATGTGGGATTGAGGATTATTTTTCCAGTGGACTTTTATGGGTAAGATTATTTCTTTATTATTTAGATCTAATCACTAACTTTCTTACATATTGATTTGGCATCATTTTAGCATGAGTAATCCTAACAAATTATTTCTCAAATAAATGCATCATTTCTTCTGGGCTTTGTGAAGTATTGAAACTCGGCATTATTACTTGGCATAGAGTCTAGCACCTGGTTAAGAACCACTGTCTTGTAGCATTCGTATAATTTACTTGGAAATCTTAACTTACATTGTCTGAAAGCATTTAAAGGAAAGTTTGTGTATATGCATACCAAACTAGTTTGAAAACTCTTTGAATCTTATGACTTTCTCTTAACAAACTAAACACCTAGCATATTATTTTAAACAGACGTTTAGAAGGTTTTGTTTTGCTCTGCTGTTTGAATTGGCATTGATTACTTTTCAAATAGATTTCTCTATTCAGTAAACATTGAGTACCTACTATATTCCTGAGAGTGCTGGGGGTTAAAACTAAATGGCACAAGTCCTGCCTTGAGTTCACAGATCATTGGGGAAGACAGAGTGGTAAACAAATCATTGCAGCCGTGTTTAAAAGCTGTACTAGAAGAACAAATTAGCGCCTCCACTATTCTAATCTACTTGCTTCCCACACTGAGAGATTTGCTAAAGCGGTCATGCTGAATTTATCACTGGCAGCATCTGTAACTTGCCCTTCCAAGTATTGTATTTAGTCTGTCTCTCAAAGACTCTGGTGGATAAGTAACGTGCTGAGAGGAGTAGGGCTAGTTTTTTTCTCAACACAGACACAGCCATGATATGCATGAATTTTGGGGAACTTATAAATCAGGCCTTGTAGATAGTGCTTATTTTCTGCTTGTCAGTTCTCATGAAGCAAATCCTGTTGGGTGGATTTTATCTTGTATATGCGTACCATTCTTTACACACCTGAGGTAAATTGCTTTTCTAAACAAGCTTAATATTTTGTGCAAGTGTGTATGTTTTCTTTAAGCCCCTTAAAATGTGATTAAAGTCAGTTCAGAGTAATATTAAAAGCAAACAGTCCCTTGGTTCTTCACAGTGTTTTAATGGAATAATTTGAATATAACAAAATCCTGTAAAAGAAACTTCCCGCCACTCATGGTCTTGTGATGTCTGTTCCTTTGTATGTATGATATTATATCATCTGCTCTTTCCTCCATTACAGTCATATATTACAATAAGTACTTAACCTGTTCAGCAATTTACAGTAAATTTTTATCATTTCTTATTAAAATTGTTTTAAGTTTTTAAAAACTTCATTTTAGGATACGAGTCAGGTATAATTTTTTTTTCTGCAGAAGGTGACTATATAAGGAACTTGAAAGAGGATAGTATTTTGTTTAAGCTATGAAGATCAAAGATAAATAAATGTTCAGTATGTAGAAAGGATGCTTAGTCACTCAGTTGTGTCCAACACTTTGCCATGCTCTGTAGCCTGCCAGGCTCCTCTGTCCATGGGTTTTTTCAGGCAAGAGTACTGGAATGGATTGCCATTTCCTCTTAAGTTTAATCATAGGTATACAGTCTTCCTCCCTTAGGGAACATTTAAGGTGGGGAGTTTCAGGTTGCTCACCCTGGCTGAGAGTTACTGCTAGTATCTGATGGGGTGAGGCAGGGAGGGGCTGGGTGAGGCTGGATTTCTGAATTTATGAAATAGTGCTCACAGTCAATAAAATGCCAATAGGAGCCACAGTGAGAAACAGCAATAAAAATACTGTCCCTCTTCTCATAGCTACCTGTCTATAAAGGAATTTGAGTCAATTTTTATGTTTTTTAAAAAAAAAATGAAAATGGAGATAACTTGAGTCTTCTTTTTTGAAATGCTGCAGTCAAAAACTTTGGTCAATCAAACGGTGTGTAACAGCTGAGGTAGTAGCACCCATTTGAGGCACACCACCAGCTATTTTCTCGATAGTAGCCTCCATAGAACTTATATGTTGTTATGATTTATCCCATGTTTTAAATTTCGATCTTTTTACCCTTCTTTTAATGGTTTTGTGAGCATTTAATGCTTGCTTTCTTTCGTTCTTTTTGGCAGTAGATGATGATGAGTATTTGGTTTCATTGCTATAAAATGAACCATCGGATTTGATCTTCAACATGCCTTTCAGTTGTTAAATTCTGATTCTTTGTTATGTAATAATTTTTTTAGCAGAATACCGGCTTTTTAAATTTTGTTCACTGTTGGTATATTGATTTAGAAACCTAAACAATTTTTATCATTAAGTGAATGAAAATTTTCTTGAAGAGATCACTAGTCTTTCCCATTCTATTGTTTTCCTCTATTTCTTTGCATTGTTCACTTAAGGCTTTCTTATCTCTCCTTGCTCTTCTCTGGATCTCTGCCTTCAGTTGAGTATATTTTTCCCTTTCTCCTTTGCCTTCACTTCTCTTCTAGTATATATAGTATATGTATAAAATATATGTACAGAATATATATTTATATAATATATATACAAATTGCATATACGTACATTATTATAGACTCTCTCCACAGAATATTATAGTATACATTTACAGATGTATAAGTAAATGTATATATATAGAATATATGTACATCTATATCTAATTCAACATCTTTCTGCAAATACACACACACACACACATATATATACATACGCACACACACACAGCTAGATATATATTTACTAGTGTATATACATACTAGTGTAGTTCAGTGTAGTGTAATGTAAAAGGTAATTTTCTTACTAAGGAACGTGTGTTCCAGTGATCTAGTTAGAAAAATTTGGCAGTGATGTTGGCCATGAGCATAAGTCAAGTCAAGAATGATAAAATGCATATAAAGATATGGAAAACTTAAGGGGAAAGCTAGGTGAGCAGAGAGACGTAAGTGATTTATGTAGCTCTGTGGTTCCAAAGGGCTTCCCAGATATCTGGTAAAGAATCTGCCTGCAATGCAGGAGACCCTGGTTTGATTCCTGGGTCGGGAAGATCCGCTGGAGAAGACATAGGCTACCCCTCCAGTATTCCTGGGCTTCCCTTGTGGCTCAGCTGGTAAAGAATCCTCTTGCAATGTGGGAGACCTGGTTTCAATCCCTGGGTTGGGAAGATCCCCTGGATAAGGGAAAGGCTACTCACTCTAGTATTCTGGCCAGGAGAATTCCATGGACTGTATGGTCCATGGGGTCGCAGAGTCCAACACAACTGAGTGACTTTCACTTTCATTTCATTTTCAAGAAATTATAGTGTTGTTCCCAGGTTAGCAGAATTGATATTTTAGGATTGGTAAATATTCCTGTTTGCTGTCTAGTTAGACATCCGTGGCCTTTGCTTGGGATTTAAAATTGAAAAGTGAAAAACCATATTTTACACTATGAAATATCCATGATGTCTTTATTTCAGTTAAAATTAATTCTGTTTTTTTTTTAAATTTCTTCACACAATGCTTTGTTATCTAACTCATGGGATACACATTTATCAATTATGCCTTACATCTCTGCAGTTCTTTGAAAAACATTCACATTCAGTTATCTTGTGTGCTCACAACAAATTATAAAGAAGAGTGAGCTAAGAGTTAGAAGACAGTGGAACTTCTGACTAGAAGTCTCGTGGCATTTTCAACAGTGTACAAGCACTGAATTCACTTTCTTAAGTAAGCTAATGTATACAAGGATAGAAGATAGAACCTCTGCTAATATTTCACGAATTATATAATTTTGAATAATATTAGAGATTCTTTGAAAATAAGAATTCATAAATATTTACATGGAATAATACATGTAAAGCCTCAAGTTTATGCTTCTGGCAGAGTTGCTTTTGTAGCACTAATTCTCAAAGAGTCAATAATTATAAACAATGTAAAATATTGTTTAAAGTATTAGGAAACGTTTTTCTCATACATTGGAAAGTCAAAAGTATGAACTAGATCTCACTGGGGTAAAATCAAGTTCCTGGGGGGCTGTGTTCCTTCCAGGCACTTGGGGGAATCCATTTCCTTCCTTTTTCAGCTGCTAGAAGTTGGCCACATTTTTGACTTGTGACTTTGTTGTATCTTCAAAGCCAGTAGTATCTGCTTAAGTGTTTCTAAAGATGCTATCCCTCTGGTTATGATTTCTCTCCCTGCTTCTTCTGCTTAAAAGGACTTTTGTACATACACTGGTCCTATCAGGAAAATCTTCCCATCTCAGTAATCTCAACTGATCAGTAACTTTAATCCCATATGTATCCTTAAATTTCCTTTCCTATATTTCAGGTTCCAGTAATTAGAACATGGACATTTTAAGGGGACTATTCTGCCAACCACACAAGGCCCAGGAAGGCCAAGGAGAGCAGGAAGAAAAGGGAGAGGGTTCAACGTTTGATGGAAGGAAATAAAGGATGCGAAATTCACATTCCCGTGGCTTTTAGTCTAAAAGCAAATCCCAGTCTTTGCTGCATAGGAGGGCCATATGTCAGGCAGAAAGCTGCAGTGATACTGGTCTGCTCAAACAGAGGACAGAGGTTAGGGCTGTTAAAGTAGCAGTAAATCTAGTGGGGAAATCACAGGGGAGGCGGCCCCAGATCTTCATATAAACTTTACTCCAGTCTCTCCAATACCTGAACTGCATTTGTGTGAAGGAGACTACAAAGTAACAGATGGAAGTCTGAGATAAGTAATCAGAGATTTTAGGTACTTTCCACTCTAGGGGAGAGGGGGCAGAATTTGGACTTCTATGGTTTTTCCAGTAGTCATGTATGGATGTGAGAGTTGGACTGTGAAGAAAGCTGAGCACTGAAGAATTGATGCTTTTGAACTGTGGTGTTGGAGAAGACTCTTGAGAGTCCCATGGACTGCAAGGAGGTCCAACCAATCCATCCTAAAGGAGATGAGTCCTGGGTGTTCTTTGGAAAGAATGATGCTAAAGCTGAAACTCCAGTACTTTGGCCACCTCATGCGAAGAGTTGACTCATTGGAAAAGACTCTGATGCTGGGAGGGATTGGGGGCAGGAGGAAAAGGGGATGACAGAGGATGAGATGGCTGGGTGGCATCACCGACTCGATGGACGTGAGTCTGAGTGAACTCCGGGAGTTGGTGATGGACAGGGAGGCCTGGTGTGCTGCGATTCATGGGGTCGCAAAGAGTCGGACACGACTGAGCAACTGAACTGAATGAAAATAAGCTGTCTTTATCTTTAGAGGGCCCCCTGCCAAACCCCAGATCCATAATTTGTGTTCCTATAGAAGGAGTCGTGGCTTCCCTGGTAGCTTAGAGGATAAAGCGTCTGCCTGCAATGCAGGAGACCTGGGTTCAATCCCTGGGTCAGGAAGATCCCCTGGAGAAGGAAATGGCAACCCACTCCAGTACTCTTGCCTGGAAAATCCCATGGACAGAGAAGCCTGGTAGACTGCAGTCCATGGGATCGCAAAGAGTTGGACACAACTGAGCGACTTCCCTTCACTTCTTCAGAAGGAGTCATGGACTAAGAATCTTTGTAAATACTTTTTTTTTTTCCTTTACTTTCATGTTTACTGAGATATGTGATAGAGCTAGTAAATAGAAATTTGACCTAACACTTAAGTTACTTTGGTATATGAATGAAAATTTGAAGACATTGAGTTATTTCAGTGTAGATACCTTAAGAGAAATGTTGGCATTTTCTTGGGAAGGAATATATGAAATCAGAAGTAACTTAATCACTGAATTAATTACAGAATTTGTAAGCATTAAAAAATTAAAGACTAAGATTTAGGACTGTAACTTTTTCTGTTAGTTTTGGAATTTCATCCTGAGTTGGGAGTGATTTGGAAAAATCAAAATTACTTGGGAATCTTTAGTTGACTTGAAGGACACATTAAGAGATTAATGAAAGTTTAAATGAAAAGATTGGTTTCTCACAAATTTTGATTTATAACCAGTTTGCATAAATCTAAAGCTGAAATTAATGAAATGTCTTTCCTAAGCTGATGACCACAATTAGCAGATCTTCAAAATGGATGTTATGTTTCATACACTGTATACAAAAATAAGTTTTCTCATCTGGGTTATGTTGTCTTTGACCTAATCTTGACTAAAAGGAACCTTGATTTTTAAAAGCTAAGCAGTTTAGGATCACGGGAATGGAGCTGAATAGAAGTTGTGTACATGTATAAAGCTACTTAACTGCATCAGGACTGATGGTGTTATTTTTTAAAACAGGGATGGACTTTCAAGACTAGTGTGTGTGTGTGTGTAGTCACTCAGCCATGTCCAACTCTTGGCGACCTCATGGACTGTATAGCCTGCCGGGCTCCTTTATCCATGGGGATTCTCCAGGCAAGAATACTGGAGTGGGTTGCCATGCCCTCGTCCAGGGGATCTTCCCAACCCAGAGATCAAACCCAGGTCTCCCGCATTGCAGGCGGATTCTTGACTGAGTGAGCCACCAGGGAAGCCCTTTAGGACTTTGGTCATCACCAGAACAGCATGGGCTGTCTTGAAGTTTTAAACTGTCCTCCATACATTCTTTCAGTATAGCTTCATCAACTCCAAGGGTAGAGAGTCTAACTCACCAAGGGACCCTTTATTGGTCAGAGTTCTCCCTCTCCAGAGAAAAGAAAGAACCAATGGGAAATCTATCTGTATAGTGATTTATCATCTATAGTGATTTATCAGGAGGAATTTGCTCAGGCAGTTACAGTGACTGAGAAGTCCCACAATCTGCCATCTACAAAGTAAAGACTCAGGGAAGCTTGTGGTTTCATTCAGTTTGAAGGCCTGAGAGCCAAGGAAGTTGATGGGTAATTGCCAGCCTGAGGGCCAAAGACTGGACAGTCAGGCAGGGAGTGGGGTACGATTTACCATTTTTTGTTTTGTGTGAGTGCTCACTGGATTGGATTATGCCCACCTACATAAAAGAGAGTCTTTTTTCACTAAGTCTGCTTCACTTAGTCTACTCATTGACATGCTAATCTCATCCAGAAACACCCTTGTAGGCATACCCATAAATGTTTGGCCAAATACCTGAGCACCATGGGATCCAGTCAAGTTGACAAAGAATTAATAACTGTTACAGATCCGTTCCAATATGGGATAACTTGTTACTAATAAGTGCTGCCTTTGCCAAAAATCTACCTCTCTGTAACTTTCTTTCATTTCATACTAGTTGTGCCCTCCACTACAGAATACATCTAGTCACTGTTCTACACTGTAAATTTTCAAATGTTTTATGCTGTCCTTATATGAGAAATCTACAATTCAACACAAATGAACACATCTGTGAAACCGATAGACTCACAGACATAGCAAACAGACTTGCGGTTGCCTACACACAAGTGGAAGAGTGGAGAGGGAGAGAGAGGATTCTGAGTCCGGGATTAGCAGATGTAAACTACTACATGCAGGATGGATAAGCCACAAGGTCCTACTGTGTAGGACAGGGAACTGTATTCAGTATCCTGGGATAAAACAGAATGGAAATGAATATGAAAAAGAATATATATGTAACTGATTCCTTTTGCTATATAGCAGAAATTAACACAACACTGTAAATCAGCAATACTTCAGTGAAAGTTTTTTAAAAATTTCAAATGTTTGAAAATAGCCATCTTGAGATAGTCCTCTCCTAGACTAGATTCTTTCCACAACTGTAATGGACTGGTTTTCTGATGGCTTCAACATTCTCTTTATTAGTTTTTACACCATGCATCTCATGTAATTCGTACCTGACCAATGCAAAATCTAGTTGGCCTGTTGTCCATAATACACATAAAAGTTGGTGCCCCTCTTTTGTTCATTAGTCTTTTTGATGTATTCAGTCATCATATGCTTTATCTGTATAGCAGAGCCTCACCTATATTAGACTTATCATCAGAATTATCTGTTTATTTAGGTTTAGAAATCTTAACAATAAAAATTTGTTTGTTGTTGTTTAGTTGCTAAGTCATGGCCAACTCTTTTGTGGCTGTATGGACAGTAGCCCGCCAGGGTCCTCTGTCTGTGGGATTTCTCAGGCAAGAATACTGGAGTGGGTTACCATTTCCTTCTCCAAGGGATCCTTCTAACCCAGGGGTTGAACTGCATCTCGTGCGTTGGCAGGCAGATTCTTTACCACTCAGTCACCAGGAAAGCCCAACAATAAAAATAGCTCACATGCATTTACAATTTACTGTGTGCCAGGCTAAGTTCACATTGTTTTATGTATAGTCACACATTTAGGGAGGTGTGTTATGTTGTGTCTGTATTGTATGATCCTGTAACATTATAAGTGTGTACGTGCAAGGCAAAGTAGAAAGGATTTGTTAACTCCCTTTGTTAGTTTTTAATACTCCTGTCATTGCTGCCTAAGACAGCTTGGGAATGGGAGGGGAAAGCACTTACATCATGTTAATTAACATCAAGCCAATGCTTTGAGTAAACTGAACCTCTGTCTTTGAATGTATACAGTAGGGTTTCTTGTATGTCATATTTGTACAGTTATGTTTTTGAAATTAAATGTAAGAGATCATACCTTTGTACTAATTATAGTTAACGTCCCATTCCCACCTGTCTTTCCAGATTCTAATTCTGTCATCTGATAAACTCACTGAGTTACCTAGCTTCAAGTCATCTGTAGATTGGAGAAATATAACTTCTGTGTTTTCACATCACTAATAGAAGTTTAGAACAGTTGGGCATTTGGAACCCAATAATGCATTAAATAACACCTTTCAGGTTGTTCCTCTTATGCTAGTACACTTAGTTATAGTAGCATATGTTTTCTTGCCTGCAGGAATCATCATGTTACTGTATAATATTAATAATCACTTTTAGAGTTCAGTGTTTCATCCAGCTCCATATTTCATCACCAAATTTATTTAGCTGTCCAGCTATTTCTTTTAGTTTTTCTAATGTGTGGTACTTTTGTTGTCCTCATCATTGTTGAGTCTAAATAATACCATACAGCCATTCTGTGATCCAGAGTCAGGTGACCTTGTGAAAGAAAGCATTGATTTGTAACATTAACAAAACTGTCTCTTTATGAGCTTCTCTCAGTGCTAAGACTTCATAGTCATCCTTTCGTTTTCTTTTGGGGTCCTGCCTGCCCATTCACAGTAAAGCTTATGTGTCAGTTGGAATCCATCTCATTCTTTTTGAAGACTGTAGCTATTTTTGCCCAACTTTAGTCTTAAACCATCTGTCTTTTTATGTAATAACTCAAAGATTACCAACAGTGCTTGGATCAGAGACATCATCTAGGGATTCTGGGATAAATTATGTATGGAGATAGGTGTTTTCTTTAAAACCCCCCTCTTGTGGAGCCTCAGCTTCCAAGATTTCTTCTTAAACTTTTCAAATGGAAGATCAGAATCTCTTCATGAACAATGAAAAGCAAAGGAAATGTTCTCCTTTCTGTTGTATCTCAGTTCTAAATAGTGTATCTCTCTCTTGATTGTCATGGTGTAGCTAACAATAAAGAGCAAAGCTTTTTTGATGTCCTTGGCATTTTTGTCAGTTTACTAGTTAGGTGACTAGAAGAGTGAATAATAGTAGGGAAGAGAAGAAAATAGAAGAGGTTATGGACAATCTAGAAATAGACAACAGTTCAGTTTATCATTTGTGGGTTAATTAGTAGTTCAGATAGTCCACTTTGGGAAAGTGGTTCATTTGCATTTGGTAGTTTTCTCTGGATTTCTCTTTCTTTACACAGTAGGGGGAACTGAACGTGGTGATCATGTACTTACCAAAGCCCTGCGAGTTGCAAAGTGATAGAAAAACCTCCAAAAGGAGTTTATTGACAAATAACGAAAAGATCACGGTTAGGACAGACTTTAGGTGTTGGTTGACACAAGCGCCCAAATGATCATCCCTTCCTTTTAGACGTGTTCTCAGAGGCTTTCCACATCTCAGTTTTAAGTTCAGTAAGAAGAAACAAGTCTATTCCAGAGTCACAGTAGAAGCCCTGTTGCCACCGGTTGGCCTTTGTCAAGTCACTTATGGTCAGGGCAGTATCTGGATATGGGGATGGACCATTGAGAGCTGGGGAAGGGCAGAGGTAGCAGATAACAAATACCACTCTAATGTCTATTGAATTCTCGTTTTATCATATAAATTGGTACATTTGCTGCTGTTTGACTGTTTAACCTGCAAACATTTCCATTTCAGCCTGATAAAGATGAAGACTTAAAGCAAAAAAAAAAAAAAAAAGACTTAAAGCAGAGACAGATAGTATAAGAAACATGACTTTTGATTTGCAAATAGAGGTTTGATTCTAGCTCTCTTATGTATCCTTATTGTTGAGAAATTTAAGGGCCACCCAGTAAATAATACCCTTCTCTCCAGCGTGAATTCTGTCAAGAGAAAAGGCAAATATTGGCATGTAGGAATAAAAATACTACTTTTATTACTGACAAAAGCTGCAATGAATGACTTAGGTTTTGTGTGATAACTGAGATTCTAGTATTGAACCCAGAACTAACAGTTACTTACCTCCACCCCAGGCATTTTG
Organism: Bos taurus; assembly: GCF_002263795.3. Taxonomy (NCBI): domain Eukaryota; kingdom Metazoa; phylum Chordata; class Mammalia; order Artiodactyla; family Bovidae; genus Bos; species Bos taurus. The sequence continues at coordinate 19,548,214 of NC_037332.1, read as the reverse complement.
AAGGATGATACGATTTTTTACCTGGGGGTCTGCCCCTACTTATTCAGACCAGATGGCGGGAGTCTTACAGACATGTTGTTTACAAAGAAGGCAAGGAGGTGAGGAAGCTCCTTGTTCTCTGAAAATCAGTCAAGCAGTTCATTTCAGCTTGATGGTGATAGATGGGTAGGAGGCCAGAACTTGTTGAGGAAAATTTCTCTTTCTGGAAACCGGAGGAATGGTGACATACATGCTTCCAACACACAAACTGATGAATCTTAATTGTTTTATTTCTTAAATAATAATGATTTACTCTAGGATTGGTGTGGTGTTCAGATGCCAAGAAATTTTAGGTAGGAAAACACAGAGATCGTAAAACTAACCACCCTCTCCAGCTTTTGAAGTTGAGTTATTATAATAATTGATGTGTGATTATGAACCCACTTTGCCTAGGGGATGAGTAAAATTAGTAATAATTGGGCAAGCATAAGGATTTGTGAAGTGGGTGGAAGCAGGCAAAGAAAGAAAATGTCTTACAGAATTCATAACTGTCACATCCTTGTAAATTTAAGCCAAGGCCAGCGAACTTTTCCTTCCCCAGGTGTCTTTAAGCAGCGGGTAAAGAGTCAGCACCTTCATCCACTCTCCTGTCCAGGGCCCTCACGTTGTGCTCTCCGACCCAGTAGTGTTGATGTCCCCTGATAGTTTGTTAGAAACAGAAATTGTGGCGCCCGCCTTAGCCAGGCTGAAACTCGGGAAGTGGGGTGGCAGTCTGTAGTTTAACAAGTCCTCTAGCCAGTTCTGATGGATACTGAACTGGGAGAAACACATACCACGATTTTGCAGACATCTAGTTCCTCATCATTAGTGACAGTGAAAGTCACTCAGTCGTGTCCGACTCTGCGCGACGCCATGGCCTATACAGGCCAGAACACTGGAGTGGGTCACCTTTTCCTACTCCAGGGGATCTTCCCGACCCACGGATCGAACCCTAGTTTCCTGCATTGCAGGTGGATTCTTTACCAGCTGAGCCACAAGGGAAGCCCAGTCATTAAGATTTATTAAATATGGGCTTCCCTTGTAGCTCAGTTGGTAAAGAATCTGCCTGCACTGCAGGAGACCCAGGTTAGATCCCTGGGTCGGGAAGATCCCCTGGAGAAGGAAATGACTACCCACTCCAGTATCCTTGCCTGGAAAATCTCGTGGACAGAGGAGCCTGGTGGGCTGCTGTCCATGGGGTCACAAAGACCTGGACACGACTGAGCGACTAACGCTTACTTACTTAAATATGGGGCATTCTGGGGAGCAGAAGAAATTGAGTAGGTAAAATTGAGCTTAGTCTTGAATGCCCAACAGATATTAACATTAAGACTGTATTTTCATCCTATAGGTTTAGATAGAGTGGCACGGTGGTTATTTAAAAGACTAAATAGAGCCTCAAAATGTAGAAGGGATTGGTTATAGGAGATAATGGAATGAGAAAGAAACTAGAGGGTAGTGATTGTAATCTGTGTAGGACACTTGAAGATGGAGGACAACAGGGGATGTACAGAAGAGGCTTTTCAAAGGAATGATTAACTGAGTTCAGTTAACTCACTGAAGCTAAGGTGGACAGAGTCAAAGATGATTTAAGAGCTGAAGCCCACATGATTAAGATAATGATAGTTGGGAAGGAGCTTTCCAATTAAGGAATAAAGTGAATCCATTGTCAGGCGTGTTAACTTTGTGGTCCTAGTTTAAAAGGATATATATTGAGAAGGAAAAGTTGAGAGCTCGTTTTTAGTTGGTTTAGAGTAAGAGGAGAACTTGAAAGCACATTTGTCTCTTGGTGTTGGCAGGAGATTGGTTTTAGGCCAAAACGGCCCCGCAACCTCCCAATACCAAAATCTGCAGATGCTCATGTGGGCCGTCTATCTATGGGTTCCACATTTGCCCATTCAGCCAACCGGTTGTTGTGAAGAAAATGACAGTATGTATTCATTCACTCTTGAAGTGCTTACTGAATGTCTACCATGGGTCCGGCACAGTTCTAGGTTCTCAGGATATAAAAATGGACCAACCCGTGCCCAGCCTTCGGAACTAATGTTGTGGGTGGAGGGAGACAACAAATAAGTAAATAAGTGAACAAGATAATTTCAGGTAATACTAAGGGCCAGCAAAGAAAATAGAGTAACAGTGAAGAGTGGCTAAGGGGTAGAGGATTTCTTTAGATAGCTCTAAAGATAGTGAGGACCTGAGCTGGCAACATGTGACAGAAACCAGTTGAAAAATGTGAAACAGGTGAAAGATAGTTTTAGGAAGCCAAGAGGTGCTGGCATCACAGAGTGGCCAAGGAGAACTGCAGGAAAGCATGTGAGAAGGTTCCTGGTGCTTTTTGCCTTTTCAGGCACTCTTCCATATGAAAGGTTTGGAGAGAGAGGATAGTGTCTATTTGAAGGAACATGGGCTTAGAGGCATCCTACGTCATTCATGTCAGGCATTTGTTGGCTGTGTAGAAACTCCTCAATTTATCTGAGGCCTATTCTTCTCAGTAGAGTAAGGAGTAATAACACCTCATGGGATTAAATTGTGATGATTAAGTGAGAGAATGAATTTAAAGCCGCTAACGTATTGCTTGTAACATGTGCTTAATGATAACTATTAATAATCTCGATTGGTCATGTGAAATACAGTTTTATTTAATAATGGTGAAATATCATGTCTCTTGATACACAGTTTTATTTAGAAGTTATACTTTGAACTTTTATCATGCAAAACGTTTTAAGGGGTGCAAGACTGTTATTTTTGCAGTTAAATGATATATTTTGATTAGGGACCTGATGACACTTAAAGTATGCTTATATGCATAACACTCTCAGATGGATTTTACTCACTTTAAATATTTTCTTCTTACAGATATGTACCTCTCATGACTGATAGGAAGAAACTAGTCATGGGCCAAAGGTCAAGATACTTCCCTGGGAAATGCTGCTGATGCTCCTTTACAAAGTCATACAATGAATGTTTGGTTTAAGAAAGATTTTCCTATTTAAGAGATTTTCATCTTGGAAATATATCAAGTGAAAATTATAGAGTCTTTTGGGAAACATTTTCCTCCTAATAAATTATACCTGTAATGGGCGACATGGCAAACAACTCAGTTGCATATGGTGGAGTAAAAAACTCTTTGAAGGAAGCTAATCACGATGGAGACTTTGGAATTACACTCGCAGAGCTGCGGGCCCTCATGGAGCTCAGGTCCACAGACGCATTACGGAAAATACAGGAAAGCTATGGAGACGTCTATGGAATCTGCACCAGGTTAAAAACATCTCCCAATGAAGGTGAGCTGTATCACGTCCCTTTTTAGTACTTTGTTCAGCAAGTGCTGTGATTGACTCATAAAGAAGCATGCTTAGATTGTCTTAGCTGTTGTTTGATGATGCCATACTTTTTTAACATTTAAGATGGGCTAGCTGTCAGATTCAGAGAAGGCAATGGCACCCCACTCCAGTACTCTTGCCTGGAAAATCTCATGGACAGAGGAGCCTGGGGGGCTGCAGTCCATGGGATCGCTGAGGGTCGGACACGACTAAGCAACTTCACTTTCACTTTTCGCTTTCATGCATTAGAGAAGGAAATGGCAACCCACTCCAGTGTTCTTGCCTGGAGAATCCCAAGGACGGCAGAGCCTGGTGGGCTGCCGTCTATGGGGTCGCACAGAGTCGGACACGACTAGAGAGACTTAGCAGCAGCAGCAGCAGCTATCAGATTGGTGTAAAGTAACTTTAGATCAAAAAATACTATTGCACAGTAATTTATTTTAAGTTGGTGGGAGGAAGGATTTTGTACTGTCACACATGTTGCTGCTTGTTTATTAAAGAGCATAGTTGTCTTTCCACTTGAGCTTTGGAGGGTAGAACCAGGCTTGGTAGTTCCCAGGAGATTCTGTAGAAATAAACCCTGCTCACTATCCTTCATTTTGCCAGGCAGCTTAAAATAGTTTTCACTGCCTGTAGCTGACTGAGTTGTTGTTGTTTTTTTTTTTTTTAAAAAAAACAAAAAACCTAAAACTTTAGCAATTTGTTCAGAAGGTACCAGAGCAAATGGAGTAGATTAGATGGCAATTTTTTATTTAGCAGACATTTCCTTTGATTAAAAATAGTTTTCAATCTTAGAATTATATTCAATTTCCGTGTTCAAAGAAGTCTTTGGTTTCATAATTCTTGATTTGTAGTAAATTTCTTTTTGAGAAGCAGAAGAATTCATTATAACTTCATTACATTATGATCTTTGAAGTGTTTTCAAAGGATGACCTTTTTTTATACACTGATCATGTTAAACATGAAATTAAGGTTAGGGAGTTTCAGGATGGCATTTCTACACACTGCAAAGGAAGCCGCAGGCAAATACATGAAGGTGAGTAAGTTTGGTGGTTACAGTTTATTTTAGTAAGAATAGGTGGTTAGTAACGTTAAAAGTTTAAAGGATATTAGTATATATCCTTTATATCTTTCTGTAGAAAGGAGTATCTGTCTAAAGCCAGTTCTAGAGAAATCATTTTTCCGGAAGCATCTTATGCCGTGCCACTACTTGTGATAAATTTTGGGGTCATAGCAAAAAGTTATTTCCAAAATTATCAAAGAATTTTAAATCACACCAAAAGATTCTTTGAAGCCTTCATATAATTCTATGTGAATTGCTCATTGTTTTAATGATAGGTAGTTACTTTAATTTTTCTGAGGAAGCTGATGTCAATATTCCCATTTCCTTAAAGGGCTTCCTCAGGTCACTTGGAGCATGTTCTTTTTTCTGTAAAGTCTTCCAGATGGTCTGGATCTTCTCCTCAAGTCAGAGCCACTGGAAACATGGACTTGTCAGTTACACCTTAAATATGCTGTGCCTTTTTAAGAGCTGCTTCAGGGAATCGGGAACAGACATGTGGACTTGAATCAATATAATATGACAAAATTGGAGCTTGTTCTTTATGCAAGTCTTCCTTTAAAGTTTTAGCTAACTTCATATGACTTTAGAGATTTGTATGTTACTTATGCTATTCTCAGTTGGTTGATTCAGTAATTTAACCATCTGTACTTAACTACATTTAATCTAAAACCTAATCATTGGATGTTTCAGTATCACCAAATTGATCAAAAGCATTAACATTTTTTTAAAAACCCTCAATATAACTGAAAGTGATACTGAACTTTACTTTGAAACCTGCCCTTAACTGTGCTTTCCCCAACCATAGCTCTGTGTTTCCCTAGTTAATCAGAACTTCTGTCTTCTCGTAACTAAAAACCCCTCCATGGTGTGTTATTTTTAATGGACTTAGTTTCTGTTTACTTTGCATGGCAGTTGCTTTTCTTCTCTTATTTCAGGCAGTGCTCCTTACACTGATTTTGGTTTAATTAGTGAAGTTTCTTAAATTAACTGAAAAGTTAAACCTAATACATTAGTTTCTAAATTTAGGGGAAGGGAATGATTATGTACCTCTTGTGACATGGTGGAAGTTGTGGATAATCTGTAGAAATAGTCAACACTCAAAATTGTGTATGTTTTATTGCTGTTTTGTGCTGTTAAACAAGTGATTGCCGTTTCCCCCTCGTTTACTAGAGCACTCTTGCTCATCTTTCTCCTGGTATAGTGAATTTAATTTTTGTCAAAATTTGTACAGACTTTTGTCTTCTACTCTTCATATATAAGCTTGTCATCGTGAAATATTCTTTTAAAGATTTTGTAAGCATTATATTTGTACTTACACTCCTTATAAGAATAAATATAAACAACAGCCGCTTTCACAACAATGTCATTTCCAAAGAAATAGTTCTAGTTTAATTTAGAAATAACTCACTCAGAAAGCTAATGAATATTTTGTCACTGATCAACTAGGCAAATGATAACGAGTGACTCATCATTGGGGAGGTTTTATGCCCGAGTGAAATGATCTAGACAATAAGTAACCTTTTGTTAGTATGATCTGCTTATGATCATGGAAAATGAGATAGAGATACGATTCTTCAGCGTACAGGAATTTTGTTTAGGTAAAACTGATGTTTATGTGTCCCTTTAGTTGTTTCATTCATTAATTTCTTCATTGATAACATACAGTCTTTCAGATCTAGGTCATTGTCGTATATTTTATATAATCCCTAAAAAAAGAATTAGTGTTGGGAGTTGTACGTGTATAATTAAATTACATTCCAATTTCAGAGATGTTAATACAAGGTAAGAATATGTGTGTTTTAGAGTTGATTTATTGTGTTTATTGGGTATCTTCTATCTGATTGTCACTTTTCTAGGCTCTGGGCATGTACATGTATGCTAAGTCGCTTCAGTCTTGTCAAACTCTTTGTGACACTGTGGACTGTAGCTGGCCAGGCTCCTCTGTCCATGGGATTCTCCAGGCAAGAATAGTGGAGTGGGTTGCTGTTTTTCTCCAGGAGATCTTCCCAGCTCAGGGATCAAACCAATATGGCTCTTTACCACCGGCACTGCCTGGGAAGCCCTCTGGGCATGCATCAATGAATAAAACAACACTGCCTGCCTTGTTTTTCCACCTGGGACACAAGTTCACAGGACAGATAAATGAGATGTGGGAGGGGAGAAAAAATGAGATGTGTGTTGACGTATGGCTAAGAGAAAACTGGAGAAGAAAAATCAGAAATAGTAGGGATGTAGATCTTAGATTGCTCTGAAGTCTGGAGGAACAGTTAAAGATGTTAAGAACAACAGAATGGTTTTTGTGCCACCTTGGTAGTTAGCACTAAGAAATACTAACTTATCCTCACAACGACCCTATCCAATTTACAGCCCAAGAACCCACAGCACAAAAAGGTTAAGCAGCTTTTCTCAAGTCTTACAGCCTATAAGCCCAGAGGAAGGACTCCAACCTAGACATTCTAGCTACAGAGAACATGCTTTTAACTGCTGTAGTGTACTGCCTGTTGTAAAAGCTCACCTCATTCAGCTTGCAAAAGAGTTGAGATACTGAGAACGGAGTATCTGTGTTCTCTCTTCACAATAGTTTTTTTTTTTCTTGATGACAAGAATTACATAATGAAAAAAAAAATGGGGGTTTATCAGTCAATGTTTAAAATATGCCCTACTTAAGAAGTTGTGTTTCTGTGCTTTCTCATTTGGCCTGCTAACTCACTGCTTGTTTTCTAGCAGACTAGTACTTGACTGAGTTTGAACCTTACTGTTCATGTACTGATCAATAGGAAGTGTTTGAAGCCAGATGTGATTTTCATATTAAAAATTTCCTCAGTTCGGTTCAGTTGCTCAGTTATGTCCGACTCTTTGCAACCCCATGGACTAGTGGTTCTGATTGATCATCTTCACTCTTAAAAGAATTAGAACCATAAATTTCAGGGTAAACTGGAATTGTGACTTATTCATATTTTTAGTTTTATCTGTTACCAAGCACCTAGCTTACAGTCCCCAGACTCCAAGAAAGAACTTTTATGCCAAACAACCTTGTAACAAAATAACCTAACTGTATAAAATCGTCATTACAGTTTTGTTCTTCTGTATCATTACTGTTTCCTTACGTTAACTTTCTCATTTCCTATTCTAAACCTTCTCTCCTGATCTTTTTATGTTTAAACTAGCTGTTGGTATCTTTTCCATTTTCATGTGTTCCTTGTATTAATCTGTAGTATATTTTTTATTGGATGGTAGAATAGACTCTAGTAGTAAGATTTACAGAGTGCAGATCTCAGCCCTTCGTATCATTTCTGATTCGTAGCACTGTATTAAGCAAAGGATAAAAATGAATTCATAAAAATTAGACAGGTACTGAATGGTCTCCTGTAAGAGGCATGGCTTTGTGGATTTATAAAGGGTAAGCAAGCAAAAAGATACACCAGGCTTTCTAAGGTGGGAGTTGCTAAAATTAGAAGAGAACAAAGGGAGAGAGAAAAAAGAAAGGAAATAAGGAAAGGAAACAGTGGTAGAGAGAAACAAAAGTAGCGTATGGGAGGAAGTAGGAGAGCCAGCAGCAGTTGTCCCTGGCTGACTGATGTCTCCATAATGTTTCAGATGGCAGTTTCTGTTTACACTTGCTGTAATGAGGCAATTGGTCACCTTGTGCTTTGGCCATGTCTTCATGATGTAATATAACAAAATGGGCATTCACACATGGAAATGTATTTTAACTCCATAAAGACATCAGCCTTCACCCGGGATCAATCCTTATTGACTTAGAGGCTGCTGCAGGAACGCAGTGATTCCCTGATGCGTGTGTTTGGTGATACCAGCGGGCACAGCCATTTTAGGCACTCGACAAGGATCTGCATGGTGGTGATATGCCAGCCACGTATGTTCTAATACTTGTATACAGTTACCAGTGAGGGTGTTCTATTGATGACTCTGTGTGACCTTGTCCTAGACATTTATTCCTGCTATGATAATTACATACCCCAATTTAAAAATATGGAGAATTATACATTTAATACTTGCTCTGGTTACCAGTTTTCATTGCTTATGAGTTTGTTGAAGATAATTGCAATACTGACTCCTCAAATCTTGTAGCATATATATTATTTTGTAAAGTTGTACTCGGTAGAGTCTGAAGCAGCATTGCATTGTTCATTTTTTCAGGTTCAGTTTTTTTGAATATAATATTTCCCTCTCAGAGCTTCTCTTCTGCTTTCATAACACTGGACTCTGAACGTTTGCTTTTTCCTGTCTGACCGGTTTCATCCGCCTCCCATGCGTTCCTTTCCATGTCGCCAGGCCTTGGGTTTCCGATCATGGGGCACTCGCCTCTTCATCTCTGCCTTCTCCCTGGGTGATGCTCTCCTCTTCTAAGACTTCCTATCAGACTCTGACATCCGTGGCACCAGTCCAGGCTTTTCTCACAGGCTTTGGGGCCAAAAGCTCAGTTGCCAGTAGACATCTTCATTTCCCCAGCCTCTCCAGACTTTCCCTTCGGAGAGGATACTCCCCCAATCCCTGCTGTCTGATGAAACCATCACCCACCTTGCTAGGTGGACTTGACTTTGATAGGAGCCTTTCACCTGTTCTTACTCATTGGGTCGACAAGACATGGAAATGCCATGACTCCTGCCTCTTAACTCAAGGGTATCTGCTCCTCTACCTCCCCACCACCCTGGTTGAGGCTGCTGTCTTTCTCTCGCATAATTCAGGTAACAGCATACTAACGGGTGTTTTTTCCTGTCTCCCTTCGCACTGCCTGTCACTTTCCTGCTGAGAGCTGGTAGAGGTTTTGCACTCCCACTTAGAAGGAAGTTCAGACTTCTCACTTAGATTAACAAATTTCTTTGGGGTCTGGCTCCTGCTTACTTCATCTCATCTCTTGTCTCCTCCTCAGTGTTTGAGGCATAGCAAAATTTTCAGTTTTCTGAAATACTGTTGTGCCAAGCTCATTCTTATTTCCGGTCTTGTGATCTCTTCACCTTAAACATGCTACCTCACCCTTCCTGTGACTGTCTCTTAATCATTCCTGAGATCTCAGGTTTGGTATCTTATATTTCCCTTATCCACCCCAACTCCCTAAATTTGGATTCCAGTTCCTTTTGCGGGCTTCCGTTAACATCCTCACCACCCCCATCTTTACTGCTTAACACTCTGGGTTGTGATTAACTGATTGCTTGTCGGTCTGCCCCACCGAACTACGAGTTCCTTGAAGGCAAGTGCCGGAGAAAGGCATCCCGTCTGACTCATTTCCCTTTGTATGTTTGTGCCTCTCCTTATCTGGCCTGCGGTTGGCGTTCAGGAACAAAGTCTGAGTTTGACTTTAGATAGTGATTCACTTAGATTTGAGGGGAGTCTCCTTCTTTTTTGAAATTGAGAATATGATGAGAGTGTTGATCTGCTTTTCAAAAAGAGTCGACACAGATCTGCACGTCCTTTCTCGATCTGCATCTTTTCCTGTGTTGCTGCTGTAGAGTCACTGAGTTGTGCCCAGCTCTTTGCGACCCTGTGAACTGCAGCCCACCAGGCTCCTGTGTCCAAGGGATTTCCCAGGCAAGAGTACTGGAATGGGTTGCCGTTTCCTCCTCTAGGGGATCTTCCTGACCCAGGGATCAAACCCGCGTCTCTTGCATTGGCAGGCGGGTTCTTGACCTCTGTGCCACTTGGGAAGCTATGTTTTCGTGTGACCCTCACTAAAAGAAGGCATCACTGGTCCACAGGCAGAACACACGCACAAATGCTGACATAATCTCAAGTAGAAGATTTGAGATTCGGATGTGCTGTGTATTAACCATGATTTTCAGTTAAATCCACCTGCTTTCTCCATTTCAGTGCTCTTTCCTCTTCATTTTCTAAATTGAGACATGGTTTTATTAGACTCCGCAGTTGGAATGCTACATTTTCTGGTAAAACATCAGTATCTTGATAGCATTGCATTTTTTCACATAATCTGTCTCTTTCAGATATACAGAGAATATTCTTGAGCCATTATCTGTTCATAGAATGGTGGATCCAGACCCCAAAAGCATAAATTCTGAGACTATTTTTGATGGGTTTTTAATCTATTTTCGAATCTGTTTCCTCTTTGTGAAGCTAACTGGGCCATTGAAAGGTCAATGCCTTGGCCTCATCGCTGCTGCACTACAATCTATGGAGCCAGTAGGTCTAGGCAGAAGAGTTCTCATTCTGTTTATCTGTAATTTTTTCTAAATGATTTGATACCATATCTCATCTATTCTTAAAGCTAGGACCGTGCAGTCTCATTGCCAGTTTCAACAGGGCTTACCTTTCTCTTCCCCACACGCTTTGCTTTTCTCCCTCCTCACAGTGGGAATGTCCTCCCATACCTGTAGTAGCCTGACACCCATGCCCTGGACTCCATTTCCCCTGGCTTCTTCAGAGGTTTGCTCTAGATTAACCATCTGTGTCACCAGTGTGGTCATTTCCGTTGCTAAATAACTTGCCTTAATATCTGTCACTCATCTTTAAAAAAGCAGAACAGTTTTATTTATCCATTTTGTAGTAAAGAGCAAAATAAAATAAAGAGGTAAAGCATTAAGGTAAAATGTAGCACTGAAGGCAGCAGCACTGTATTTTACCTTCGTGTGCGTGTGTTCAGTCGTGTCCAACTCTTCACGACCCCATGACCTGTAGCCCGCCCCGCCAGGCTCCTCTGCCCATGGGATTTTCCAGGCGAGACTGCAGAGGTGGGTTGCCATTTTATTTCACCTTTACTAGGTTTTACCTTGACTGCTTAATTTCTTGTCATTGCATCACACGCCTGGCAGTTACCTGTGCTTATTGTTTCCACTTAACTCATTCCCAGCCTTGCTTCCAAGCCGCCTCCTGAAGGTTCCTTATCAAAGTCGTCAGCCCCCGTCTAGTGCAGGCCAGTTGTCCAGTCTGTCTTCATTTTATTCCACCTTTGCAACACCATTTGATATGATTGCACATCATCCTTTTTAAAAACTGCCTTTCCGTGGTACTCCGTGAACATGTGTCTCTGTGTGTGTCCCCCATTTCTTCGCAGTTGCCTTTGGTGTTTTGAGACCCTCTCTGACCATCAAATGTTGGAGTGCTCCAAGGCTCCCACCTCAGTCTGGCTTCCTTCTTGTCAGTGTACTCTAGCTTTCCAGGGGCTGCCATTAGGCCCATGGCTCCAGAATCATCTGTATAGTGAGATTCTCTGGCTCAGATCTCTCCCTGAGTTCTGAATATGGATAACCAGCCATCTACTAGACATTTCCACCTCTTTGTTTAATGGGCATATCATGTTTAAACCTGTAAAGCAGAACCATGAACTCCTGCCTCCCTTTTTCCACCCAGTTCTGCTGTTCTCAAAGCCGGCCTTATCTTGATAAATGTCTCTATCTTCCATCCATGTAGGTGCATGGGCAAAAAAGAATCTAGGTATCGTGCTTTAGCCTTTTTTTTTTCCTCCCTTTCTTCCTCATCCAGTCCTTCAGCAAGTTCTATCTGATTTCCTTACAAGATACCTGGAAGACTCAGGGGCTCTGCCTCCGTTTTTGAAACCCAGAGCCAACCACCACCACCTCATTTTGTACTGTAGAGACCAGTGGTCTCCCAGCTGGTCTTTTCCTCCACTCGCATGCATGCTCTTCAGTTTGTCCTTCAGTCAAGTTTAAATGAGATTGGTTATCACTACCCTCCTATAAAGCCTTCTAGTGGTTCCCATTGCACTTAGAATAAATGCCAGTCCTCTCTCTGTATTGTTTTAACTCTCTCTCTTTCCCTCCAGTACAATATAACCTTGCTGAATGTAAGACCTTTTTGTTCACCCTGACTTCTCAGCAAAGTACAACAGTACCTGGGCATAGTAGATATTCAGTAAATATCAGAGAAGGGGTCAGACTGGTGTTGCAGAACTTTTAACTAGGTTCCGTAGGTTTGTTATTTTAAATTAATAGAAATCACTTGTCCCCAAAATAGAGTTAAAACCTATAGTGTTCAGTTTGTAACTTGTCTTCCTCCTTACTTAATTAACTATTGCCCTGTAGTTTATGATTTATATACTTGGTACGTTCTTTGGTCCTCCCAAACAATCTAGGTTTTACCAATAAATATTAATTCTGCCCATCCCCCATGCCCAGCCCCAAAAGGAGTAAGTGACTTGCACAAGATTTCAGTAGGTTAACTGGGACCTAGGTGTTCTAATTCCTAAACCAGATACCTTTGGCGGTGCAGTGTTCTAGGTATGTGCTTGTATGTGTGGTGGGAGCATAGAAGAATTATGCTAATCTTTGGGTCAGTTGCTTTTTTACTTCCTGTATTCCCTCCAAGATAACATTCTAAAGTGATCTTTAGCTCTGTGGCTGTTCTTTTCAGCATTAACATAAAATATTGGCCCCTGTTACAACCAACATAAGTTAAGATTTAATCAATTATTTTTATAGTTACAGTGATGATATTTAAAACTGAGGTGTTGTATGTAATTGATGGTTGACTCTTAAGGGTGAGTTAAACTGATGGAACTAATATCTTCAAACGTATTTCTTAGGAAAAAAATGGAGACTAACACAGGGAAGGAACAAGAATCTTTTATTTTTGCTGTAATGGCATTAAAATATAAGACAGAACAAACCTACCCACTATATAATAATCATCGCTTCATAAAAGAAAGGCTGTTTAATTTGAAAAGCGTTAGGCACATAATTTCAGGACATCTCAAAGTATAGTTCTTTAAAACAAATACATTTCATTTTGTGGAAAACCTCACTGCATTGATTCCCTTAACCCCCAGTTAAACCGTGGATGGCTGTTAATTCTCCGCAGCCAGGACTGGTGAAGGGACTGCGCTCACCTGAAGAAATAGCTTGTGAAGGCTGAGTCCTGCTTTGCAGGTTTCCTCTCATCTGCCTTTTCCCGGTCACTGTCAGCGCAGGCCTTCACCGTCTGTCTTTCCATGGACTCCAGCTCAGAGCCTCTGGAAGGTTTCAGTTGATGACTTTTGTCATCAGAAATCTAAGGTGCTTTCCACACTGCCTAGTGTGGACCTGACTTTGTTATGGTTGCTAGTGACAACCTTCTCTGGAAGCTTTTTGGTATCTTTAACAAGTAAATAAATAATTAATAATAAACCTAAGTAAATCTTTAAAGCTCTGTATATACATTTCTCATTGTTTATTCTAACAGTGAGCTTGCTTTGTTCTCTCTCTGCTACTCTCTGCCTGCCTCACATCCAGAATCATAGCTAAAGCGAGCCGAGAGCTTTCCAGTGATCTGCTGCTCTCCTGTCTTTCTCCCTGGCTGTTCTCCTAGAATGAGTTCTTGCCAAAAAACAAAGAGTTGAGGTTGCTTCATTATAGATTTTAAATATATAATGATAAAAGTCATGTCATCCCGGTATCTCTGTCCCCTTCTTCATTGTTCTTAAACTTGGGGAAAATGTCCTTTATCACTGCCGCTTCTGTTTCCCTACCTCCATAATAATGTAAGCGTGGACATCCTTTGCAGTAGCTAATTGGGATGTATCTAGGCTTGGCAGGATCATCAGGATTAGATTAGAGGAGGACTAACTTGGTAGGTGAAGAAAAGGCAAATTTGATCACGCAACTCTCTTTTAACTTTCATAGCTTTCTAATTTCATGCTCTAGGCAGTAAATAGTATTTCCCACAAAATGTATCTTTTCCTTAACAGTGACAGTCAGTCAGTAGCACTGCCTGTTTCTCCTGCTACTGCTAAGTCACTTCAGTCATGTCCGACTCCGTGCGACCCCATAGATGGCAGCCCACCAGGCTTCCCCGTCCCTGGGATTCTCCAGGCAAGAACACTGGAGTGGGTTGCCATTTCCTTCTCCAATGCATGAAAGGGAAAAGTGAAAGTGAAGTCGCTCAGTCATGTCTGACTCTTTGCGACCCCATGGACTGCAGCCCACCAGGCTCCTCTAAGAGTACTGGAGTGGGTGGCCATAAATCCTAAAAGTCAAGCTTGAAGGAAAGGTCATCCTAAGCCCCAGTTTTTGTGACTTAAAAATCTTTTATCACTTGAATTAGAACTTTTAGAAGTTTTAAGGTTTATGATAGGTGAACTTTTCATTGTTCAGCAAATAAGAATGAAAGTAAAAGAAACTTGCACTTGTTAACTAAGATGCTATGAACATCTTTATATACTTCCCTACTTATGGAAGAAAAGTACCAGGAAAGATCAGGGAAATGTTTAATTCCAATGTAAAACTATCAGACATATCATCTCTGGTTCTCTAGCAGTCTATATAAATGGTATAGATGGTATGAACAAAAAGCAGCAGTTGGGAAAAGTGCAATTTCTTAATTCAGCCTTGTGTTGTCTACTTAAAATTTTTTCTTCAAGCACTGCGCATGTTTTTTGGTGATTTAAATTATGTACAGTTAGTCTAACTCACAGGAATAAACCATTTTGGTTGGATCTTATGCATTGTGTCCAAATGTAATGAATCTATAAAGTGTAGAGAATGTGTTTTGAATAAAATATTTTCCTTTGTAAGTAGAAAAACCGTTTACTAAAATTTCTTTCTTTTTACTAGGTTTAAGTGGAAACCCTGTAGATATAGAAAGAAGAGAAGCAGTATTTGGAAAGAATTTTATACCTCCTAAAAAGCCAAAAACCTTTCTTCAGCTAGTATGGGAAGCATTACAAGATGTCACTTTAATTATATTAGAAATTGCAGCCATAGTATCATTGGGCCTTTCCTTTTATCAACCTCCAGAAGGAGATAATGCACGTAAGTAAATTGGTAGGGGAAAATGCTATGTTATGTGTGATGTGAAGTTCAGCTCATTTGCTCACTTAGTACATGATAAAAATAGCAGGCCAGCATTTATTAAGTTTCCTGTATGCTAGATATCATTCTAATAGTGCTTCTTAATAGTTCTTTAAATATATTACCTCAGATAGTTTTCCCAATAGTCCTGTAAGGTAGATGGTGTCATCTGCATTTTACAATTGAGACACAGAGATTAAATAACTTGCCCACATATGCATATTCTGTGTCTGGCAAGGAGCTAAGCATGTATATAATGTGTTATGTGTCATGGTGGATTTTAAGTTCTTTAGAACACTATTGTGAAATAGTTTTTAATTTGGGGTTTTTTAAAGAACCTTTTGGAAAATCATTATAAAAGCAAAATTTATTCTTTTCCCCAGGCTGTTACTTTCCAAGTACTTTAAATATTGTATATATTTTATTGTTATGTGCATGATTTGGATAATTTCTTTACCATCTTAGAAGTGTTTATGCTACAAAGTATTCTGCTTGAGGTAACTTGGCTTTAACCTGTGGCTGCAGATGATTTTGTTTTTCTCCTATCTTTCTTTGTCTTTCATTTCTTTTTTAAATTTCTTCTTTTTCTTTGGAGCAAATTATTTTAAATGGATTTTCCTGACAGTACTTTCTATATCTGACAGGAGATCTAGCTTGGTTTTGGTCACTATATTTAAGGAGCTATAGAGTGAACCAGTGGTATTTTGTATGTCAGAAGAATGATTCACCAAAATATTTTTGATTGCGAAAGCTTCATTCTTCTGTCTTACAAGTTATGAAGAGTTTTAATAAGTATTTGCTAACTTGGCTTAGGTAATCATTTAAATTAATTCTTCAAAGGTATGCCTAGAGCTCAAGTGAGAGAGAACTTCTTGGAGGTCTGGGGGCAGGGTGGGAGGAGACAACTGGTCACAGAATAAGCAGATTTACCTGAGGCTGAAGTCTGTGCAGATCAGGGTTTCTCAGAGTGGCACTGTTGACATTTTGCACTGGAACATTCATTGTCACCTGCTCATTGTACCGTCGCCCAGTTGAGGCAAGTCAAAACATCTCCAAAGATAGCCAGCATCCTTTAAGGGGGCAGAAGTGCCTGTGGGTGAAAATCTCTGATGTAGATAAAAGAGGATTTAGGCAACATTCTGGGAAATATTGAACCAGATCATTTTTTAAACTTTTATTTGTTGAATAAATGGTACATACTTTGCTGTTGAAAAATTAGAGGGAAAATGACATTTCAAAGGAAATCATATTTACTGAAAATCCCACTGTTTAGAGATTACTGCTATACCATTTTGAGATATATATATCTTCTGAGATTAAAAAAAAATTTTTTTTTAGTTGTCACTAATGGTGCTCACGTATGTGCATGTGTGCACAAGTGGGTGGGCGTGAGGATGTGTAAGTGTGTGTGTGTCTTTTATCTGGAAAAGGAGGTGATACAGCTAACTTCTTCACTGCTTGGTTTACCCAGCTGTCATTATAGAATACTGGGAATTGGTGTTCTAGCCTTAAGTGAGTTAGCAGATGATTAAAAACTTTTTACTTGTAACATTTTTTTCCCAGGACTATAAGAAAACTGGAGAAAAATGTTTTCAGTGGGAGTGGGTTTTTTTTTTTTATTCACAGAATCTGGACACACCTTGGAATTCAGCCTGCTTCATTTGTACAGTGTAGTGACAGGCCCTTTTTCAAATTTGCTTAAGGAGATAACTGGTGTTATATCCAACTGAGAAGAAAATCTAGAGTTGTTGGTGTCTTAGGGCCATTTAAAGAGACTCAAGATCTACCAGAAGGTCTTGATAAACAATCTAAAGATGTTTTTGCTCCGTGGTAAAAGTTATTTAGTGTTTGCACTTAAAAAAAAAATTATGCTTTTCTATGTATTTCATGTATCTTTTCATCATATTTAAGACTTAAGAAGTGGTGACTTGCTTAAAAGGAAATCCAGTAATTGTAAGTCTGTAGTCATAGAAATCCAGATTATCAGAATTTCTTACTAGTGCTGTTCGGTATGAAAATGAGCACTATAACCCAGAAATCTGCAGTCCGTACACCTAGTGGTTCTCAGACTCTTTGGTCTCAGAACCATATTACACTCTCAGAGTACTGAGAACTCCAAAGGTTTTGATCATGTGAGTTATAGCAGTAGGCATTTACTATATTCTAATTTAAAACTGAGAAATTAAAAAATATCAGTGCATTTAAAAATAATAAATATTGTTAGCGTATAATTATACTTTAATTAATGAATGAAGTTTAAAATGAGACAGTGAAGGGTAGTGGTATTTTTAATTTCATTGTGCCTAGTTAATGTCTGGCTTTAATTGAAGATAACTGGATTCTCATCAGCTTCTGCAATCATTGTGTTGTGTTTAGCTCATGTAGTTTTTGGAAAGTTTCACTGCACATTCATGAAATATGAGACAAACAGCATCTTAGTAGTATTGTAAAAACAGTTTTCACCTTGAGGATCCCCCTGGAGTTCCTGAACAATACTTTGAGAACTGCTTTTTTGTGCTGTTCATATATGCACTTCACATATGACCCAAGAATCACATAGGGGATTTGAGAACGGCGTATTTGCCCTGTGATAGCATAGGCTGAGTTCAAATGATAAGTACCTCTCAGGTGACTATATTTACAAGGGAGCACCTTTAGTAAAATCAGTTTTTATTACTTTATTTATACTTGGACTTTACTGAAAACATTATTACTTTTTCTTCTTTTTTCTACATATAACTGGTAAACTACAGTCCTTTCCTAACTTTGATTTTAGAGATTAATCTTTCCCTGCAGCTCCCTTAAAAGTTTGTAACGGTCATCAGTAGGAAAAGTATTCAATTTCTAGAAATACTTTACTACTGTCCACTTAGATCATTCTAACTTAGTGTGATATAAAGTAGAACTGTATATGAAATGAAATATGTCACTAACTGCTCTCTTTAGAAATACTCAGTAGTTTAGTTATAAATGCATGTGAGATGTAAAGCTGAAAATTAGATAATTCTCTCATAATTCCTTTCCTTTAACCTGTTTCACTGTCTTTAAACTTTTTTGGTTATTTACCCTATAAAGAAAAGATCTGAGTAAATGTCTCCAAATGATACATTTATGTTTTATATATATTTAAAGCTATATATAATGTGAGCATTTTAAAACATATACAAAAAATAGATTTAAAAGATGAAAGTTTTAAATTTTTATATTTAGTAGCCATAAGACATCTTTATTGATAGCATGATTGAATGTACATTATTATATTTTATAATCTTGATTTGGCCTGATTTGGGTCTTAAGTTTGTTTTCTTTCAGAACTTGGTTTTAAGGTCTCTCATAGGTGGGAAAAAACTCATAATGTTAGATAAATCCAAGTAGAAAATTTTAGTGCACTCACTAAATCGTGATAGTTACACCATGATACATCCACCAGTTATGTAAAAGTTTTTTGTTGAAATATGATTGGTAAATTTCATCTTGTAAAGTACTGCATTGTTATGTTTTTAACTAGTAAGAGCAAAGCCCACTGCAGTGCTTTATTTGGAAGATTATATTTTAGCACTGCCTCCAAGTTGGTCAAAGTGGTCAGTAAAGTGGTCAATATAGTATTTCAGCCTTTCTCTGTTCTTGAGTTCAGATTTGCCAGATAAATCTGACTCAGAAAGCAAATCTCCTATCTTCTGGGCAGGGGCGTAGGTAAGGATCAGCTGTCTTTACAGCTTCTGCTATATAAAATGATACCAACCATAGATTCACTTAACTAGTTACTATATGCAGTGATACATGGTTATTTGTTCAGCTTGAAAATAATCAAAATAGAAGTTTCAGTATTTGAATGGCTAGGCTGGCACATTCAGTAGACCATCTTCCCATCTCTTGGAGAACATACTTTATACCCATTGGTCACTGAATCCTACTGATGTTCACAGGGATATTTTTTATGGTTGTTCACATCATCCCTTCCGTTTCGCCCCAGTTGATTTTCCTCCGACTTCTGTCTTCTCTTTATCTGTCCTACGTACCTCTCACCAGCTCATCTTTATTTGGTACCCTTGCACCTCAAGCCCTCTCTTCAGTTATTCTCACTATTCTGAAATATGTGTTCATGATTTCTAGTGTTTTGTTTACTTATTATTTTTTTGTGAATAATCCTTTTTCTGTTCTGCATGTCCTAAGAGAACCATTGACTTTCAGAGAGTTTAGCTCAACCCTCAGTAAGAATTAACTTTACATAGGAACACAGAAGAACATGTTCCATCATGTGAGTTTATAAATGACCAAAGTAAGCTTTCAGAAAACAATGTTTATCTTTACTACAGGTAGTCTTCTCTGTTTTGTTCTATTTTATTTCTCAAAGTTTGGTCATGAGCCACTGAATTGATTTTAGACTCACAAATAGACTACAGCCCAAGATCCAAAAAGAGCACTGTCCTTGTTCTTTCTTCACCATTACTGACCCTGCAGTTTTGAGCTTTCTTTTTTCCCTCCTCTTGTCTTCTTCTAAACTCTTTCATGCTGACTTTAATCTCTCCCTGCAGTTCTCATCCCTTAAATCTACACAGCTAGCTCCCTTGTATCATTCGGCTCCTGGATCAAATCTCATGGACACTTCAGAAGGGCCTCTGTTCGCTTAACCACGATTAGCCTTCTTTTTTATTTGATAGCACATCATCATATTTTATTTTCCTCATGGCATTTGATATCTGAAATTAACTATTTGTGTTTTATTAACTGAATTCTTCATATACTGTCCACACCTGCCAGTCTGAATATAGGTTCTCTAAGGAGAGAGACCTTATATGTCTTATTCATCATCACATCCTTAGCTTCGAAAACAGGGTAGGTGCTTAAATAGTTGAATTAATGAGCAGCACTTGGCTTAAAATTTTATCTTATGAAAGTTAAGCTTTTATCATACTTCAGCGGTGTTGATATGTCAAATAGGCATGATTCATGGGTAACACATAATACTTAAGTTTCTATATGTGGCTTGCCTACTGTATGTTATAATTAATAGCAGTAACCATTGGTCGAGGATGAACAAGTTTTAGCTACTGCTCAACCTTCTTTATAAATGTCTTCTCATGTAATCCTTGCAACAACTCTGCAGTAAGTGGTGGTCTCCTAATTTGACAGATGAAGAAACTGAGTCTCAAACATAAGTAACTTGCCTTAGGTCGAGATTTAATCTTTCCAGTTTCCTCCCTCTTAACTAGCACCTTGGGCTGCCTCCCTATCCTGAAGATGAGAATCTTTGGAGGCAGAGAACTTGAAATTAACAGAGTTAGCATCGTCCCCACTGTGGAATGCTTTGAGTCAATAAGGTGTTCAGAGCTCTACATAAAATTAACGGAACATATAAGCATCATAATTACATGTCTGTTGCCATCAATTCAGAATCTTTTTTGATAAGCATTTTCTTTCTTTCCAAACAGTTTGTGGAGACGTTTCTGTTGGAGAGGAAGAAGGTGAAGGTGAAACTGGTTGGATTGAAGGAGCGGCAATCCTCTTGTCAGTGGTGTGTGTGGTGTTAGTAACAGCATTTAATGACTGGAGTAAGGAAAAGCAGTTCAGAGGTCTGCAGAGTCGAATTGAACAAGAACAGAAGTTCACAGTCATCAGGGGCGGTCAGGTCATTCAGATACCCGTAGCTGACATTACTGTTGGAGATATTGCTCAAGTGAAATATGGTAAGTAAAACAGGGCAGTCCATGTGACGCATGATGTGATTTTATTGTAATCTTGTTCACAGCTTAGCTTACCATTATTATTTTGTTTTAGGTGATCTTCTTCCCGCTGATGGCATACTTATTCAAGGCAATGATCTTAAGATTGATGAAAGCTCATTGACTGGTGAATCTGATCATGTTAAGAAGTCATTAGATAAGGATCCCTTACTTTTATCAGGTATGAATTTCTTTATAACTTTTAACGTTTTCCTCCTCCACGACTGTACACCCGTCGGTAGTTTCCCCAAAAGCCAGTAATACGAAGAAGATTCTGTAGTTTGTGTTAGCTTCTAGCCTTATAATCTTTAGAGACTTTTTTTTGTAAGCTGGCAGAGACTTTAGAGATCTTTGAATTCAGAACTGTGTTTTATAAATGAGAAACTCGAGTCCAAAAAACAGAAGACTTGAGAGTCACTGTTAATGTTAGTATAATGATAGAATATAAACTTAATGATCTCTGTTGAATTGATCAGTTTTTCTGTGTCATATTTATTCGTCAGCCCTAGTAAAATATAAAATTAAAGAATGATTATGTGTTTAAAGCAAATTAATGCATTTTCTTTGATGATCTACATAGGACAACTTTTCTGTTTTTAAAAAGCTTGTAAATTCCTTAAAGTTAGCCTAATCTCACTTCCTCATTTTAACTGCTAAGGAATGAGTCTGAGACATTAACTATTTACCTAAGGTAATATGATTAATAGTAAATAGATCCAGGAATAGCACCACATCTACTAGACAGAGATGAATTTGCACCTGGTTAAGACATGTTCTGAAAATGGAAGGGTGTGTATAGGTGAGGGTACTGTCTGAAAAGGAGAAGTATGTGTCTACTTAGAAGGCTCTTGTAACAACTTGACTGTTGATAACTAGACCTGAGGTTAATTGAAAATGAAATGGAAAGGATGAAAAAAATTACAAGCTGCCTTCTAAAATGAAAAGAAACCAAAGTACCACAACTTGTCTCCAAAAGTATCCCAGTTCCTTAACTTTTGATTTCCAGTTTGCTATCTTAATATTCTAGTATTCTTTATAGAATTTGCAGAATTGCTTGTAAAACATTTGTTTTAGGTATATTTTTTAGATTGAGTCACACTAGCGTTTAGAGTAAGAAAATGCTGCCTATTTATCTTTATCATTTTCAGATGTTAATGGAATGATAACATTTCCTACATTATAAGGAGATTTTGCTTATTTAACCATTTAATAACTTGGCAGCTATGCTCTTTCATGTCTTCTGTGTGAACTTTATATTCTAATTGGTCGGACATGGTTTTATTCAACCCAAAGTCAAACCTGTGACAAAGGTCAGTTACGTTAGAATCACAGCTATGGAGCACATACCTAAGTTTAACCATTACCTTTTTAAGATTTGTAAATATGTTCCAAAAGGCTTATTGCAAAACATGCCGCCATTAAAAATCACAGTAATTTCATGTATGTACATTTATAAACACCATTATATATAGGGGGAAGGTTTCAGTTGTAATATAGACTTTCATTTCTATGAAAAAACTTGAGATTTGTATATTGTCAGTATCTTGCACTACTAAGACCATTTATACTCCTTTTAAGTTTTTCTTTATCTTGGTGTGCTTGAAATTCATTCCAGATAGAAATATCTTGGCTATATAATATCCTCTGTCCATGGAATTCTCCAGGCAAGAATACTGGAGTGGATTACCATTCCCTTCTTTAGGGGATCTTCCTGACCCAGGGATCAAACCTGGGTCTCCTGCATTGCAGGCAGATTCTTTACCGTATGAGTCACAGGGAAGTCCATATATTAAGTTTAATGTTACTTGTTTTACTTATTCCTTGCCATACTTTTAAGAAACTGCATTTCATGTTAACCAAGTAAAATCTGTGATCTTTCCAAAGGAGAGGGAAGCTTGCTGGTCAGACCTAAACCATAGACTGACCGGGCCATGGTGTTTGGTGAACTGAGGCATCTCCTCTTGTGTTTTTGCCGCATGTACTTCATGGACTTTGCTGGCTGTACTTGTAGCTTATTCACACAGTGCCTAGCTCTTAGTGTCTTAGGTTGACATCCTTTTACGGAACCTTGGTCCTTTTCTGTTTTAACAGAGATGGCTGCTAAGTTTTTGGAGACTCAGGTTCTCAACACACCAAGTATATACCAAGAGGGACTCGATAAATTTTCCATGTTTAAGAAAAGACTGAAATAACTTTCTGGAGTCCCTTATCACCGTACGGGTGGGAAAGTTTTTCTACATTTATTTCCCTCTTCCAAAAATGTACTGAAAACATGAAATGTATTTATTTTTAAATTTATTCTCATGATGCCATCTCTCACTGCTGTTCTTGGCTTTTTAAATTTAGATGGTTAAAAGCAGTTATTCAGTTAGCAGTGGGGATATGACCAGAACAAACACTGTTTACTTTGCCTGAACCTATTAGTGGCCAACATTTGATTATCTATGGTAAAGATGAACATAACATAAATTGAAATTTGCTAAAAGCTAGAATTGTTAAAAGAAACTGTCTTCTACATTTAGTCCTTGCGCAGTATATTGAAAAGCAGAGACATTATTTTGTCAACAAAGGTCCGTCTAGTCAAGGCTATACTTTTTCCAGTAGTCATGTATGGATGTGAGAGTTGGACTATAAAGAAAGCTGAGTGCCAAAGAATTGATGCCTTTGAACTGTGGTGTTGGAGAAGACTCTTGAGAGTCCCTTGGACTGCAAGGAGATCCAACCAGTCCATCCTAAAGGAGATCAGTCCTGGGTGTTCATTGGAAGGCCTGATGTTAAAGCTGAAACTCCAATACTTTGGCCACCTGACCACCTGATGTGAAGAGCTGACTCATTGATTCTGGGAAAGATTGGGGGCAGGAGGAGAAGGGGACGACAGAGGATGAGATGGCTGGATGGCATCACTGACTCAATGGACATGAGTTTGAGTAAACTCCAGGAGTTGGTGATGGACAGGGAGGCCTGGCGTGCTGCGGTTCATGGAGTCGCAAAGTCAGACACGACTGAGCGACTGAACTTGCTCAGTAAATATTGTTTCACTGTCCTTTATTTCTTGTTTCTCTTGCATTTTTGCTGGCATAGAAGCTAATAATTAGTGAAATAGTCAGAATATAGATTTTTTTAAAGCAAGAAAATCAAAGATTTAAAAATTCATGTGGGATAAATTACTCAGCAATTAATAGCCACATACAAATCCTTAAGTACTATAGTAAGTACACATGCTTCACAATCTTAGTTTGCAAATAACAACTGAAGGTTGATTTGTTAAACAGGATGTTAGTAGGTGCTTCAGACCTGTCCTCCTGAAGTAGGAGATCAAATAAATAAGTCATAACTATAAAGAATATTTTCAATATTTAAACAAGAGTTTCAGTTTAGAAAGCTACTTAAAATTCACAAAAGTAGTAGAACAGAGAGGTGGGAAGCCTTGTAGTGAGTAAAGCAAAGATGCAGAGGTGTGGATGTACAGGTTGGAGAGCTGTGAGCAAGCTTAGCAGCGTTATAAGGAGAATATGCCCTCTGTCCTCTGCCGGGGCTGGATTGAATCTGTCTTGTCAGCTTGCAAGATTATTGTGAGGGACAGAGTCAGAATTCAGTCCACGTTCCCGTCTCTGCCCGCTAACTTTTTGTAATGGAGTTTTATGTGAGAGTAATGGATGAAAAAATTTGGAAGGTGGATCGGTCTCCGTGTGGAGATTTTGGATTTTATGGAGTAGGCCATGTAGAGTCAGAAGTTTTGGAGCCATGAGAGGCTTGGATAAAATCACATTTGAGGAGAGTTAAACCTTTTTCAGGATGAACTGGAAAGACAGAAACTTGCTAGGAAGCTGCTGCAGTGATCAAGGTGGGCTGGCATGACAGCCTGGGTTAGGGAGAGGTTGTGGGGTTGTCTTAGGGATATGGCAGTTGTTGCTGTGTAATCCTTTTGGTTCTAAGCATATTTCTTTCTAAGTGATGGCTTTCTCAGAGAAATGTCCCCAACGATAAAAACACAGTTATAATTTAAATACTGACCATTCACTGAACCCCTAGATTATACTTGATTCTCATTTTTACAAAGTGTACGTGTACTGTTATCCCCATCTGTGGACTGGTCATTGAGATGTTACACTTTGTCCCGAATCACAGGATAAATGAGTGGTAAAGTGGGTTTTGAACTCAGATGACATATTACGAACTTAAAACCTTAAGCGCAAGAACTTAGGCTTTATTTAATGTCTTACTGGATTTTTTATTGTTACAGGTACTCATGTAATGGAAGGCTCTGGAAGAATGGTAGTTACTGCTGTAGGTATAAATTCTCAAACTGGAATTATCTTTACCTTACTTGGAGCTGGAGGTGAAGAGGAAGAGAAGAAAGATGAGAAGAAAAAGGAAAAGAAAAGTAAGAATAGCAATACGCTATACGAATTGGTAATTGGAAATACAGCAGCTGGATTGTAATTACTCACCCGATAAATACATTCTTTCATCAGGTTTTGATATAAAGAGTTCTACAAAAAGTTCGTTACCCAGTGTAGTACTTTCAGGTGTTAGAATTGATAGAAGGGATTTTTTTGTTTTAAGACTTAAGAGTTCATAAAAGGCTTTATAAAGACATCATCCCCTTTACCAGAGTCAGACAAATTCAGCACCTCCTTGAACACTTGAAAATCTCCGTCATTTTCATTTGACCAGCAAAGTGAATTAAATTCCCAGTTCCTGTTTACTTTTTTTTCCTACTTTCATATCAACTGTGATATGTCAGACATATCACATTTTGGCCTTATTGAACTTTTTCATCTTTTTCAAGTTTCCTACTAATGTATTATCTTACATTGTTGGCTTTTAGACATAAGATCAAGACTTCACTTTGACACCTAGTATATTTGTCTTGTTATATTCAGCCCATTATTAGCTTGTTAAGGTGTTAAAATTTTTATCTTGACCCATTGTATCTACTGTCCCTACATGGGATCTGTTATTAGTAAGCTTGATAACCATAGTTTATCCACAAGGGTCTTATAAGAAGCTCTGTTTATATAGGGAAATAGTTATCAGAATCACTTCATTGGGCAGTATGTCACTTTTTTAAAAAAGCCTTCCCTACTCTGCTTTTAAGTATTTACTGTACCATCGTTTACTCCAGAGTTTTTCCTTTTAGGGCAATAGCAGTTTACTGAGGTTTAACCACTTAAATACTTATGTCTGTGAGAAAAATATGGGCTTACTAGCCTAAGTAAAATTAAATAAATTTAAGTGACTGACTTTGTATTTTCATATTCCAGTTTTACTTGCTTGCCTCTCCTGTTACACAGACCACTTTGCTTCTCTTTCCCATCAAAGCTGTCCTGTGTGCCTGTGGTCTTCCTAGGGCACTCCTTCCCTCTCTAACTGTCTCTTTCCTACATTCTTAGGCTTACATCTATATTTAGTTTGAAAACCTTTGGAGATATTGCAGCATAAAAAAGAGTAAAGTTTTATGGAGAAGTCAACCCAAATGTGATGCCCCAAATTATTTTGGAATGTTCCCGCATGGTTAAGACCTAGGGAGAGATTGAGCCATCAGGTCATTACAGGCTTTCTAATCTGTACACACACACTCCGTTGTGTAACATTTCTGTTATAGAAATGTGAACTACCTTTGCATAATTTAGCATGGCTGTATTCATTTCTTTTGGAAAGCTTTAATTCCCATTTTGTTCCTACAGATAAGAAACAAGATGGAGCTATTGAGAATCGCAACAAAGGTAAATTCAGGAGGTTAAAAGTACACTTAGCTTATTCTTATTATAGCCAAAACTATTTCTCTTGTGTACTGTATTCATCCAAAAGTAGGATACTTGTAGCAGAGAAAATTAACAACCTGTATTACTTGGGTGTATGTCTCTCTGGTCAGTGCCTGACTCATGCTGCCTTAATGTTTTGATAAGATTTTAATTATGGCATGTGGTAGTAAACTTAGAAAGCTCCAGATGTAGGTAACTTTAAACTTAAACATTTCAGGCATTTTATCATTGGTTACTATGTGATTGCTGGCAGAAATGCTTAAGTAACAAAATATATAATGTAAATTTTTTGGCATCTATTTAAGAGTCTGTAAGCATATGTACATTTCTCGTTTGTGTGGTCTCACATGATGTTCTACATTATGGTTATAACTTATTGGGAGGAATTTATGGTGTTTGGAATGACAACACACAGGAGGAGAGATGATTGGGTATTTCGCTCTTTCGGGACTGTATTTCTTCATCGCCTCATCTCTATTTCCTAGCACAGCATTCTCAAATCTGGTACAGTTTCAAAATGTAGCGTCACTATTGTCTTATTTTCTCTGGGTGGGCACAGACATACACACCAAGGTGAATGTTTAGATCTTTATGTTTCTGTAAGAAATTGATTCCCGCCCCCCCGCCCCCACACACACCAAATTGCTTTAGAATGTTAACAGTTATGTGTGCACTTCAACATAGCAAAAGCCCAGGATGGTGCAGCCATGGAAATGCAGCCTCTGAAGAGTGAAGAAGGTGGAGATGGTGATGAGAAAGACAAAAAGAAAGCAAATTTGCCAAAAAAGGAAAAATCTGTTTTACAGGGGAAACTGACGAAACTAGCTGTTCAGATTGGCAAAGCAGGTATGATATATATAAGCAAATAAGATGTTTTGTTTTAAAATATGCTGACTTGCTATTTAAAAATATCTTTTGACATAAGACTGGAAATCGTTGGCTTTGGGAGTGGAAAGGGAGTTAACAATATTTTCAGTTTTTTCTACACTGTACCTTTTGAGTTATTAGAGAGCCTCAGAATATTTTGAAACTTGGAAACTGTTACCATCTTTTATGTAGAGGGAGTGTCCTCAGTCAACTTGCAAATAAATAAATGGTCAGGTTAGGATTAGTGCTTAAGTCTATACCCAATTCACAAGCCCATGAGCTCGTATCTGAATTTCTGGGAGCAATAGAGAGGGGGCTTACTCCATACAAATTACCCAGCTATATTTTAATAAAAAGAAATTTCACCACACATCTTCTCATCTTTTTATTGACTATGAAAAAAAAATTAGGTACGTGTTTTTCCAAAAATTGCCGATTACTTAAATTGAGTGGATTAGTTATAGCATCGCCCTAGTGTGACTGAAGTTATAAATTAGAACCATCACTAGAAAACACCTGTTCCTAGAACCACTCTTCAGGGGAAAATAAAACAGTGCTATAGCTAAAATCAGAGCATGCCCTTCAACTGTATCATCTTTATGAAAGAACACAGGTGGCTAAATCACCATATACTATTCAAATCACGTAGGGGCTTCCCTGCTGGCTCAGTAATGAAGAATTCGCCTGCAATGCAGGAGACTTGGGTTCCATCCCTTGGTCGTGAAGATCCCCTGGAGAAGGAAATGGCAATCTACTCCGGTATTCTTGCCTGTTGGGCTATAGTCTTTGGAGTCACAAAAGAGATATAACTTCGCGACTAAACAACAGTTCAAGTCACTTACATTGCATCATTCTGTTACTTCCTGGGATTATCTCAGAAAAAGTTAAGATTTTACCTCTGTCCTCAGAAAGCTTATTATCTAGGAGATATTTGCTTTCTATAATATTTAGCCAAATGGTAATACTGAATCATACAGAAATGGATGGATTTAAGGTGGTGATGGTGTTTTAATAAACATCAGATTGGATTATTAGTTCCAGATATGTGGACAGCTTTATTTTGTAATATTCATTTATAAGGAGATTAAACACCCCACAAAATAGAAAGGTAAATGATTTGTAATATGTGATTAACTCTTGGTTTTCTAAGTTAATAAAGCAGCAAGGATAGATGAAAAAATTAATTTCAGTAATTTGTGTTTTTTCATTAAAAAACATAGAGTTGAATATTTAATTCCAGGTCTCCCCATTGATCAGATTCTTACCAACTTCTCTTTTGTCATTAAGCAGCTTATGCTACGCTTTTGGTATTTCCTTGTCATTGCTTGTTATTTTGTCTCAGCTTTAGTAAAAGACCGAAGATACAGTTAAGTCTAGAAAAGAATCATAAACACTTTTTTCCAGTTCTCCTAGTCAGAAGCAGAACTTAAATCTAACAATGTCAAGGGATGAGTTAGGTGCAAAAAAGTAGGTAACAGTTTCTCAGAGAAATTAAATGTCACCAAAGTAGTTATGATTCTTCCAGTGGCTAATATGTAACTGACAATGAGTCGTGTCTAGAATATTTAATGATTACATTTTCCTTCTTTTTGTGTGCTGAAAGGTTTGTTGATGTCTGCCATCACAGTTATCATTCTTGTCTTATATTTTGTAATTGATACCTTCTGGGTTCAGAAGAGACCATGGCTTGCTGAGTGCACACCGATTTACATACAGTATTTTGTGAAGTTCTTCATTATTGGAGTTACGGTTTTAGTGGTGGCAGTACCAGAAGGTCTGCCCCTTGCCGTCACTATCTCACTAGCTTACTCAGTCAAGGTAAGCGGAAAAGACTGATGCACAACTGCCTCCCCTTTTCCTTTTAGGTTCTGAAAGTAGGAGACTTGCATACATTTACTCTGTGTCCTTTAGAAATTCTGTTGTTGGTCCCCTCCTCCTCTCCCCAGTTGAAGATCTCTGCATCGAGACCTATACATGCCTGAAAGGGCAGCCTTGACACAGAGCTAAGCAGAACTCCACTGGGGAAAGTTCTAGCTTACTTTTCCTCATACGATAGTTAAGATGTCCGGTCCCCTTCTGTTTCCCATCTGTAAAATTGAAGTAAGCGTGTTTGTCATTTGCCTGTGGTACAAGAGCAGAGTGGTTGACCTGACTCCAACAATCTCAGGCCTCCTTGTTGGACTCTCATGACCCCACGGTCCTGCCTTCACATGATAGGCAGATTCATGTTTCTAAAAAATAATTCAGATCGTTTTTGTTTCTTGTGTAAAAACCCTCCAGTGGCTTCTCATCAGAGTGAGATCCAAGGTTCCTCACTGTGGCCTGCAGGGCCTGCCCAGTCTGCCAGTCTCTCTCTCTTCTCGTGCTCATCTCCCACCTCTCTCTCCCGCTCTGGTCCAGCCTCACCAGCCTTCCTGCTGCCTCTCAAAAACTCTAGCCTTCTTCGCACCTTTGCACCTGTGTGCTCCTTTCTTTGCATCGTCAGCTCTCTAACTTTACTCAGCTCTCTTCACATGTTACTGTCTCTGACCACTCCGTTTACAGTAATACAGTCCTTCTGTTCTCAAAGTCGAATGCTGAAAAAATGAGCTTGGATGTTTTTGCTGACTGCTGTTTTACTTAAAGGAATATTCTGTTTGAAGATTATTAATTTTCTTTTTTATTGGTTTTATATCTTAAATGGTAAAAGCAAATTGGATTTTAAAAGAATTAGCCTGGACAGTTTTTTTATTTTTTTTTAACTTTTATAGTAATGTTGTGTTCATTTCTGCCATACAACAGCACGAATCAGCCATATTTTTATATATATATCCCTTCCTTCTGGAGCCTCCCTCCCTTCCCCCCATCTTACCCCTCTGGGTCATCACAGAGCACCAGACTGGGCTCCCTGTGTTATATAGCAGTTTCTTTCTAACTATCCACTTTACGCACAATAGTGTATATATGTTGATCCTACTTTTTCCACTCGTCCCACTTGCTGTCTCCCCCACTGTGTCTACAAGTTCATTCTCTACATCTGCCTCTCCATTCTTTCCCTGCACATAGGTTCATCAATACCATTTTTCTAGATTCCATATATATACATTAATATACTATATATATATTCCATATATATGCATTAATATACTATATTTGTTTTTCTCTTTCTGACTTACTTATCCTGTATAACAGGCTCTGGGCTCATCCACTTCACTGGAACTAACTCAAATTCGTTCTTTTTAATGGCTGAGTAATATTCCATTGTATGTATGTACCACATCTTTATCCATTCATCTGTTGATGGACATCTAGTTTGCTTACAGCTTCAGCCTGGACAGTTTTGATCTTTCTTTCAAAATGGCTTCACATATAAAATTATACCTAATGAAAGAATGCTGCTTTTGTCAGTTTTCTAATGTTAATTAGTATTTCTTCCTAAGTAGTATTAAAGACAGAAAGCAATACAAAGTAATTAATCATAGTTTCTGCTCTTGCACTCTCATCTTCAGTGTTCCCAAGAATTTTTAGCAGACTTGTCTTGATAAGAATATTTTTTGGCTTCCTGTTTAAGTTTATATTCAGGCATTTCACATCTTTTGTTTCAAAAATGAAGTGGTGAATGTATCAAAGTAATAGTGAGATACTATCTGTTCATCTACTTGATGTCTTAAAATAATTAGAAAACAATTGAGGGTAAATGTAAGTTTTAGACACATGGGTAAAATCATTTTATCAGTACTGAAATTAGTTCATTTTGAGTACTCATTAGTGATACTGATTTTTCAGTTGATCAAAAAGATATAGGCAGAATTGATTTGCATTCCTTTGACAGAAAATGAGTAGGAGCATTTTGACTATTGTTCTTTAAGCTTTCATTAAATGTTCATTTAGCCCGAACGTTACCACTTTTCTCTTCACTGAGGTGTCGTCCTTATGGCTCCTCTGTTAGTGTTTTGCAAAACTGAACACCTTTTTTTTTTTACTGCAGAACTTTGTTTTAATCATTAGTATTAACACAGATCACAGTAATCTTCCTTCCCCAAACTTCAAGGAACCAGTTTCTTGCAATATCTTGCACATTAGTAGACACAGAACATACTTTGTAAAATAACTCTTTGCAGTTTTTAACCCATTCCGGTTAATGTTTCAGGAATCAGTTATTAAGCATTTTAGCCTAAATGCCTTTTGGAACTATAGTAAAACTCTTATTTTCTTTAGAAACTATCTTTTTCTTATAAGTAAGAGGAAGAGATGATCCTCAGGATGAGAATGCCAATGTACCACCATTTGGAGAAGATAAAAGTGACCCTTGCTGGTTTTGATATGTTACCTCAATCTGTCAGAGTCAAAAAGAGAAAAAAAAAATTCAGGCAACTACATACCCACAAAGTCTATATTTTAACTGATAAAAGCTACTTTTTTCTTATTGACTGATTCAAGAATCTTTTGTTTTCCACTTAACAAGGAGACTTAAACCTTACATGTAAATACAGTTACATGGCTGTGAGTACAAATTGTCATTGCTCTTAGAATTTGAGGATGCTTCCTAGAAGCTGTTGGAGGCATGTCAGCATGATTTGCTTTCATTTACTAGATTATGTTATGTAGTGGGAAACTTACTGAAGCCACAGAAAGCTAGTACTTTGTTTAGCTTATTTGAATAGGCCATTTATATTAAATTCTTCCAGTATTAAATCGGTGCTTTATACTATGTATCCAAGTAAAGTTGGGAGTTATAGTTCTGATTTTAAAGCAGTTTACAATCATTTTGATATAATGAGGTTATTGGTTTTATGTGTAGCTTAACTACCTCTTTTTTTTGTCACTGTAGAAAATGATGAAAGATAATAATTTAGTAAGGCATCTGGATGCTTGTGAAACCATGGGAAATGCTACAGCTATTTGTTCAGATAAGACAGGAACATTGACAATGAACCGAATGACAGTTGTTCAAGCTTACATAAATGAAAAACATTATAAAAAGATTCCTGACCCAGAAGCTATTCCACCAAATATTTTGTCCTATCTTGTAACAGGAATTTCTGTGAATTGTGCTTATACATCAAAAATATTGGTAAGGTTTCTTTAATGATTTATGTATGAAAACTAATTTTTCGATTTGTGATGATTTGACTATATGTAGTTCTTAAGCCCTATCACTATTATTCATAATTTGAAGAAATGAGTTGTGTTAAGTTTTTAAATAAGATCTGTTGATCAACGTATATATTATGTTTACTTGTATTTTTCTTCTATATTTTGAATTTTCTGTGTTTAGAAACTTTTGAGCCACATAACCAGAATAAGTCCTCAATTTAAAATTTCTACTTCATTCATTTTGTGAAAGACTAGGCTATCTTACTGTAGAAAGTCAACTTTCAATTTCCTGGAGCAAATTTTGAAACCAGATTTTAACTTACTATGTGTCAAACATGCTTGCTATAGGCTCTTTTTGGTTTCTCAGTAGATCGTACCTATAAGGTGATTCTTAAACCTTTGGCACTAACTGAATAAAGTAACTCTAGACTTGTGGTACCTTAGAATAAAATATTTTTAACTTTGCACATTTAAAAAGTTTTATTTATAACATAAAGAATGAGATTGTTATGTGTTCTAGTGACTTATGGATGAAGACTGTAAATTAATATTGCTTGAATTGGATTATTGGACTGGAAAGTGACAAGATCTTGGTTTTACATCTAGCTCTGTCTTTTACTAGCTGAAAGCCTAAGCTTTACTTTCTTCAGTTGTTAAGTGAAGATGGTTTTATCTGCCCTTCATACGGTTGTGATGATTACAGAAGGAGGTATTTGCGGAGACACTCTGAAGGAAATAAAGGTTTTATATGTATTTAAGGCAACTATATTTTAATGACTGTACTTTTATTTTAAGCCATAATAAATGGTAAAGTAGATTTAATTTTGAACTATTTAATATAAACTTTTATGAAAACAAGAGAAAAGGAAGGGAATTAAAATTTATTAAGTCCTATATGTGTCAGGCTGCATGAGTCACAAGCCGGAATCAAGATTTCTGGGAGAACTATTAACAGCCTCAAATATGCAGATGATAGCACTGTAATGGCAGAAAGTGAAGAGGGACTAAAGAACCTCTTGATGAAGGTGAAAGAGGAGAGTGAAAAAGCTGGTTTAAAACTCAATGTGCAAAACTAAGATACAGTATATGGTCCCATCACTTCGTGGCAAATAGAAAGGGAAAAAGTAGAAGCACTAACAGATTTTATTTTCTTGAACTCCAAAATCGCTGCAGATGGTGACTGCAGCCCTGAAATGAAAACACACTGGCTACTTGGAAGGAAAGTTGTGACAATCCTAGACAATGTATTAAAAAGTAGAGACATCACTTTGCTGATAAAGGTCCATATGGTCAGAGCTGTGGTTTTTCCAGTAGTCATGTATGGATGTGAAAGTTGGACTATAAATAAAGCTGAGCGCCAAAGAGTTGATGATTTTGAACTGTGGTGTTAGAGAGGACTCTTAAGAGTCCCTTGGACTGCAAGCAGATCAAACGAGTCAATCCATCCTAAAGGAAATCAACTCTGAATATTCATAGAAAGGACTGATGCTAAAGCTGAATCTCCAGTATTTTGGCCACCTGATGGGAAGCGCCAACACTGGAAAAGACCCTGATGCTGGGAAAGATTGAAGGCAAAAGGAGAAGAGGATGAGATGGTTAGATAGCATCACCAACTCAATAGACACGCATTTGAGCAAAGTCTGGGAGAGAGTGTAAAAGACAGGGGAGCCTGCCGTGCTGTCGTCCATGGGAGTGCAAAGAGTCAAACATGACTTAATGACTGAACAGCAGCAGCATGTGTCAGGAACCAGCTTTAAACTTGACATGTCTTACCTCATTTAATTCTTGGATGCTCCTGTTGTCCTGATGTTGAAGCCAAAAACCATGGCAGTTGAGTTAACTTGCCAGAAATTCACATAGCTAATAATTGGCAGGGCTGAGAGTGGAATCCACATCATTTTTGCCCCAGACCTTCTTTCAGCCTTTCTTTTTCTATGTTCCTCTTTGAAATGCTGATACTAATAGAGGTTTCCTATATGATTTTTGTTTAGAATGTCTCATTCTGTTTTGCATTCTAAATTAAACTGTATGGTACTAGCTTCTAAACCTTTTTCTCTTATAGCCACCAGAGAAAGAGGGTGGATTACCTCGTCATGTTGGTAATAAAACTGAATGTGCCTTGCTGGGATTTCTTTTGGATTTAAAGCGGGATTATCAGGATGTTAGAAATGAAATACCGGAAGAAGCACTGTACAAAGTCTACACCTTCAATTCTGTCAGAAAGTCCATGAGCACTGTCCTGAAAAATTCAGATGGAAGTTACCGAATATTCAGCAAGGGTGCATCTGAGATAATTCTGAAAAAGTAAGAGTAAAATGCTTAGATGAATAAATTGCTCACTGTGGTCGCTTTATGAAATACCTACTCTGTTGTTATTGTTGATACTTCCTTTTTGTGAACATCAGGCATTTTCTAGGACCTTAAGAGTTTATTAGTGTAATTAAATGGTATTGATCTTTTGTCCAGGATATTCTGCCATTCTCATACTCCAGCTTCTTTTATTTCTTAGTATTTTTCTACAGGGAAAATAAGCCCATTATATTCAGTCTGTATGGTTTAACAAAATGAACATTGATATTTGTTCTTAGGGATGTTGAGTCCATTGCTGTATAGGATCACAAAAAATAAAAGCCTCCTGGGAAGAAAACTTCATGGTCATGTCTTCTATACTGCATTGTAGATAGTGATGAATGAATTATATATTAGTTTTTAGAATAATAAAGCATTAAAACTTGATCTTGAGGCTCTTCCTTTTATATCAGAGTGAGGTTTTATCATACTTAATGCTACTGCATTTTTGTATTTAAATACCTGCTGTCATTTTGGATGGTAATCTTTTTTTTTTGTACTGTCCATATACAGACCAGTGACCCCAGTTTCGACATCACATGTTTAAATATAATTTTCCTAATGCTTATCTGTTACTACAAGCATTGAAATTATTTTGACCTTTTTTTTAATTCCAGTAGAAAACTTTTTTTAAAAATTGAGGCCAGTTCTGGAAAATTAGAACTCACTTGAAACTGCAATATTTAAAGTATTTCCATTTTAGTTTGCTTATAAATGGATTATAATCCAATGTTATAACGTGTTCGGCAGATTATAATCTCACGGATTAAGAGAAAAACACATAAATGTTAATGCAAAATATGACAGATGCACACAAAATGTTGAAGATGAGAGATCATACTATGAAGGGTGTAGCATTTAAGACAGGTTTTGGTATGAAGTAAGAACGTGAAGGTGAAGGAGGCCACGTTGGAGGGAAGGAGGTGAGAATGTGCAGACCATATTGGGGGAATAGCTAATAGTCACACAGTTCAGCTGAGTGGTGGTGGGCTTTTGTGACACATAGGACTTCTTTCTTCCCTTTACATGTGCTTGGTTATCTGACTTCCCTCAGGTGTGAGATATCTTGTTTCTGGGGCTTGTTGGAAAACAGGTAGATGGATGGAGGAGATTTTTGAATCAAAACCAGTCAGGTAGTGGCTCTGTTGCAACTCAGTAGCTTTGAGATCTTCCTTTAGCTTCCATTTTTACTTCACTGAAAAAAGAGGATAATGACTCCTAATTCTAAGACAGTGAGATAAAACAATGCATGCAAAACATCTCACATGGAGTATACTAAGTAGACAGTATTCTTCTCACAGTGAAATTTACATTTTGTTGTGGAGGCTCTTAAATTCTAGGCTCAGCAGTTAAAACAGTTAAGTAGGCCAGATAATGCGGCTGAAGACTTTTTTTCATCAGGTAGCAGAGGGAGCAAAACTGTGGAATTGATACTTCTTGCATCAGGGAATAAGGTGGGTTGGGAGGAGGGGAAAGGATGGGCTGGAGACTGATATCAATTCAAAGGCTATTACAGTAGCTTTAGCTCCAAGTAAGAGCAAGAAGAAGCAGGGGCAATAGGAAGGAGAGGAAATATTCAGAGGGCAAGTACATAGGACTTAGGAGCTAATACTATATAGATGACAAGGGGAAAGGAAGTATTCAAGTGAGTTTAGACTTCACATTGAAATTATTGGTAGTAATGTTGATATAAATTCAATGGTCAGTGAGGAGACGGCCTGTAGTCTCGCCTGCAGTCAGTTTAAAGTACTGGTACAACATCTGAGTGGACTCTTAGGATGGAAAACCAGTCAGAACAGAAGATGGGGATTTGGGAATCACTTTCCTAGAAGCAGGAAGCAGTGGCATCTCCAAGCAGGAAGAACAGGAGAGGCAATGTGAAAAACTTGATGTAGGGAAGTATATACCGGGTAACTTTTACTTACTACATTGTTAAAAGGTTGTAGTTCATTTCACTGAAACTAAAACTATTTCGGCATTATCTTTCATTCTAATAGAAGGCTTATTTTAACAGTAAGTTACTTTTCTCTTTTATGGTTAAAACAATGTAGGTGATAAGACAACATCTCAGGTAAGGGGTTGATTGAACGTGGCTTTTTACTTTAAAAGAAGGACATATTTGGCAGTTTTGTGTTACTTAAGACTAATATCTAAATCTGCACCAAAATGTACAGGTACGTAGTTTATTCTTCTCTGCCACTAGGGGTTTTTGGTGAAAATTTTAAAGCCCTGCATTTCCTAAAGAGAAGTTTTAAGAATATCTCGAGTAACTGATTCAATGAAGAATGATCAAATGAGAACCATAAAAAGAGAACTGTTTTGTAAAGGGGAGAGTGAAAAGTAAATATGGTTGAAGCCTGTAAAAACGCAACATACATAGTTCTCTGAATTCCAGATAATCAGATTACATGATTTCTAGCCCATCCAAGTCACTTAAATGGCATTAACTATTATCTTTGTTAATTATTGATGTTTGGATTCAACATTTCCTTATAGGTGTTTCAAAATCTTGAGTGCTAATGGTGAGGCAAAAGTATTCAGACCAAGGGACCGTGATGATATTGTAAAAACTGTGATTGAACCGATGGCATCAGAAGGCTTGAGAACCATATGTCTTGCATTCAGAGATTTCCCAGCAGGAGAACCAGAACCAGAGTGGGATAATGAAAATGATATTGTCACCGGCCTTACATGCATTGCTGTTGTGGGGATTGAAGATCCTGTGAGACCTGAGGTGGTGAAACGTTCTGTGTTCTGCATGTGCAGAAGGCACTAACTGTAACCGGTTTTCTAGTAAAATTCTTAGCCTTTGTGATTTTCTTTCCAGTGTGAATCCAAGATGAGTGAAATAATAGTACTTGGGATGCATGTGCTGCCTGTTTATGGTTTTTAATTCAGTAACTCCTCTTTGGGACCCTCCATGTTTATTTAGCACCATACCCAGTGCCTTGAACTGAGTAGGTTTTCCCCATTGATACTTACATTAAATTATACAGTAAATACCATTAAGTTATCTGTGTTCGAGCTCTGTGGTCCAGCACTGCCAGTAGGACTTTCTGCGACCGTGGAATTGCTCTGTGTTGTTCCGTATCACAGCCACCAGCCACGTGTGACTCCTGAGCTTTTGAACTGTGGCTAGTTCAACTGAAAAACTGAATGAAAAAAAATTTTTTCAATTTAAGCATCTTGCTACCAGCTGGACAGTCCGTGGCTCTAGACTTTGCTTTTCTTCCTTAGTTTCTTTTTTTTAAAGTTTATTGAGCAATAGCTTTTTTTGTTATTGAGACTATACGAGGATACTGGAGACATAAAGGTTTTTGAGATCTGGTTCCTAGCCTCAAAGAAGTCACTGTCCTGGGTGGGAGTGGACAAATACATAGTTACAACCAGCATATTAGTACATAGGTACATGTGGAAAGCATGTTACATGAGTACAGAACATGAGCCCCCAACCTTTTAAAGTAACAACATGTTTAATGCCTTCTTACCGGGTGCCAGCTATTGTGCTTAGTGCTTAATGTGTATTATTTTACTTAATATTCACCTCTGAGCTCTAAGTATTGTTACTTACAGAAAGATGAAGAAAAAAATTGAGATTTATAGAAGTTAGCTGTAAACCATAGAGCTGGTATGTTCAAACCCAGCTCTCCTTAAGACATGTGTGCTTAAAAAACCACTGTGCTATATTAACCCTGAGAGGTATCAAGTCACTGACTTCCCAGAGATTACCTGATGTGAGTCTTACAGGATGAAGAGGTATTAGCTAGACCGAGAGAGAGAGAGGAAAGCACATTTGAGCAAAGAAGCAACATGAATAAAAAGCACAAAGGCAAAAATAGCTTTTGTTCAGTGACTATCATCAACTAAGTGCTTCAACACCCAATATGTAGTACCAGGCACTCATCTAGGAACTGGAAATACTGTAGGAAACACAATAATTATGAAACTTATGCTCTAGAGAGGTAACACAACAGATAAAATGATAGGTACTCAGTGTGCCAAGGGAAAACACATTCTGTAAGGAATAAGACTTGGTCCCTGCCATCATAGGCCTTCTAATCTAGTTGGCACGGGGTATGAGGGGGCATCAACTATGACTAGTACAAGTGAAATAAGGGCCATAAAGGATGTGCACAGAGTGATACAGATAAGAGACCCCATGTTAAAGACTTCTGAGGATTTAACATTTAAGTTGAGCTCTGATGGCTAGAAGTGAGCCAACCATGTTAAGTAGCTGCAAGAACAGTATTCCAGGAAAAGGGGACAAAAAATACAGGAGGCTTAAGGCAAGAAAAAAGATAGCACTAAGTCATGTCCGACTCTTGCGATACCATGAACTGGAGCCTGCCAGGTTCCTATGTCCATGGGATTCTCCAGGCAAGAAGACTGGAGTGGGTTGCCATTTCCTTCTCCAGAGGAACTTCCTGACCCAGATATTGAACCCAGGTCTCCCACATTGCAGGCAGATGCTTTGCCGACTGAGCTATGCAGGAAGTATTTAGTTTTTTGATGATAGAAAGGAGGGCAGTGTGGCTGTAAGCCTGAACAAGAAAGGGCAGACGAGATTATCTTTGGCCTTACCAGGCAGTAAGGGCTCTGAATTTTATTCTGAAATGCTGTGGGAAGTCATTGAAGAAATTCAGGCTGGGAAGTGACATGATTCATGTTAAAAAGTGTACATGGAGTACTCTGTAAGAAACAGAGAAGTCGACACAGAGAACCTAATGAGATGGTTGCAGTGATCTCAAACAAGAGATGATAATGGCATAGTACTTCAGTTGTACCAGGGAAGTTGGAAGGAAAAGTTTGATTTCAAAGGAAATGGAGGTAGAACCACTAGATATTCGTATGTTGGATTTGGATATATCTACGTGACATTGTGGAGGTGTCTGAAAGAGCCAGTTATATGTCAAGTAGGCATTTGGAACTAGAAGCCTGAAGGTGACGTAGGCAAGAGAATGTCTTGAGGAAGATGTGTAGCTAGAGACTTAGGACAGAGCTTTCTCTTAGTAACTCTTCTAGAGGAGTAGGAATCACTCTTCAGCTTGCATAACTGAGTGGCTGGTAGATGGTATTACCAATGTAATAAGAGACAAAGCTGCCTATTTAGAGATCAAGGTAAATTCAGTTTGGAGTTGTAGAGTTTCAGGTGCTTGTGAGACATCCAGATAAATCATGTTTGCCAACCTTTGGTCAAAGGAAAACCATTCAAAGTTTTATACATTGATTTATGGCTTAAATCTTATCTAAATAGAATGTTAAATCAGGATTCCTTCAACTTTTGTCCTTTGGAAGATGTATTGCTCATTTTGTGTTCTTCGCACTGAGGTTGATAGGTTTATTTTTTTTTAACATGGAAGTGGCAATTCATTTCTTCAGTATCTCAAAACGAGATGAGTGCTTTCAATGAAGTGAGACAGTGTAATGGGAGGTAGCTTTCCAGAGTGCGTCTCCTGGACCGTACAGTCCTCATGTAGAGAATCTTGATTAATTAGATACCTGGACTAAATCCAGCTTTATTGCATATGCATAGATGCTTTAAAAAGATATTTGACTTCTCTTCAGTTTCTCTGTAAAATTGGAGGTAACTTCTGAGTTTTAAGTGGATGTATTTGGTGATCAGTGGCCTATTAATAATTTAGTTTGCTCTCTTAAATACCATTTGCCACATAGCTTTAACCAAGACCAATTGTCACTTCCTTAGCCTGCTTTCCTCATTTCTGTTACCTGCATGGCCCTCTGGGTATTTGCATTTGTAACCTCTGTTCTGAAAGGATCGTCATGGGTTTTCTGGTTAGAGAAGAACAGAAAAGGATTTTCTAGGCAAAGGGAACTACAGAAGCAGAGACCCCAAAATTATAGATAAAGTGTATAATAGAAAAAAATTTAGATCTTGGAAGCTATTTTTTTTCTAATTCTTTTCTGAAACACAATCATGATCCTTAAGACTTTTAATGATAATTCCTAAATATTCATTATTTTTAAAATTTCCTAAATTGTAACACAAATGTGTATTCAAATCAGAATCACCCAGTGTACACATTAAATCTATTGCCATGCCCCTCAAAGTCTTAATCTAGAGCTCTATAGGTTTCCTCTCTTTTCCATTCTTACAGATTATCTGTCAAAGAACAAATAGTTTTATTTTCTTCTAATCAGCAAATACACTGTCATATTTTTGCAGATTATTTGTAGAAAGACGTGTGTCCTGGGGAGTTTTCTACATTCCAGATTTTGCTGAGTGCTTTCCTTCTATTTCCTGTAAACTGGTAGTTAGATCTAGAGTAGGGTTTCCAGATAAAATATAGTACACCCAACTAAATTTTCAATTTTATCTAAACAATTTTTTTTTTTAATGTAGGAGTGTCCAGTAGTACAGTATTTGGTCATCTTGTATTTTTTTTTAATTGAAATGTATCCAATTTACAATACTGTGTTAGTTTCAGGTATACAGCCAAGTGATTCAGTTATACATTTTTTTTATTTTTTTCCATTATAGGTTGTTACAAGATATTGAATATAGTTCCCTGTGCTATACAGTAAATCCTTGTTTATCTACTAGGAAACTATTCTGAAGCTCAAGTGTGACACTCTATTATACTGAGAACTTTGTGGTTTATAGTATAACAGTTGAGTAATCGTCATGTATTTTTAAGAAAGTGTATTAGAAAAAGAACTCTATTGTCAGGTATATCAGACATTTTAAAGGGGAAACAAACACAAACACAGGGATGCCAATTAAAAAAAAAATGCTATTGCAATAGCTCGGGCAACAAGCATGGTGACGGGAAGTGCAGGGAAGGTTTGAGGTCCAATCTGCAGGATTCTTCGGCCCTTAAGGATGTAGAGGGTAAGGGAGATGGAGGAGGTCAGATCATCGTTAGGTTTCTATTAGATAGAAAGCATACTTTTCCTTTTGGACACCTACATTCTGATGTCTGCTTTTCTGGTATGACTAAGAATCCAACTCTCACAATAAGCTGGGAAAAAACATGTAGCTCTGAAAGTAATTAGCACATAGATGGTGGTTGGAGGTTCTAGAATAGGAGAGGTGATGACCCTTAAAAAATAAGGAGTTGGGTGGAAAGTGAGTCTCTCTTTACCCCAAGAACACCAACAGTATATGCTGGTGTCTGGGCAGTAGAACCCGAAAAGTAGAGAGCCAACCAGGAAAGAATTGCTTATTGGTTGCCAGGGGGAAAGGCGCTGGGAAAGGCCTTTGACAAATGAATAATGCAGGCAAGTTAAGTAAATGATAACTGAAAGTGAAACCTAAACTAGGACTGTGGAAAAGGAAAGAAGAGGTTATTGGGCATACTGCAAGAAATACTTAATATCTTGAGACGAAATGAAGGTTGTCATTTGTGGGACTGTGAGGCAATCTGTATTTGTTCAGTGGGATTTTTTTTTCCCCATCCTGGAAATACTCTAATTTTCTTTCATGATATGAATTTTTTCCACATTAACCAGGTGCCAGATGCAATAAAGAAATGTCAGAGGGCTGGAATTACTGTGCGGATGGTCACTGGTGATAATATTAATACTGCTCGGGCTATTGCCACCAAATGTGGTATTTTACATCCTGGGGAAGATTTTCTTTGCCTAGAAGGTAAAGATTTCAACAGGAGGATACGAAATGAAAAAGGAGAGGTAAGGGTGTTTTACTTTTTAAGCTGCTATATTTTTAGTATATTAGGAAATTCATTCAACAAATACACTTTGAGTATTCACTGCGTGTTAGGCATCACACCTGGAAAGGCGCAGCCCTCACCCCAAGAAGCAAAACATTATAGGAAATAGAGGGAACAAGTGATAAAGAAATTTGCCTTGAAGGGAGTGAGCCATTCTTTTTTTCAGTCCGGGCCCAAGAAATACAGTCTGTGTAAGCCAGTAAGGGGAGATGATTTTGGACAGGTTGCTATGGAACATATTTTAGGAGGCCCCAAACTCTGCACTACTTATGCTAAGGAGTTTTCGTGTTCATAGGCAGTGGGGAGATGGTTAAAATTTGATTTTGTAATGATATGTATAACATTGTTCTCAAACTTGAGTCTGCATCAGAGTGACCTAGAGAGCTTTGTGTAATACATGGATTACTAGGCCCCACCTCACAGTATCTTTATCAGCTAAGCCTTGAATCTTGCTCAGCAATTTCCGTTTCTAACAAGTTCCCAGGAGTTGCTGATACTGCTGGTCTGGTAACCACCCTTTGAGAACCACTGATACAAATGCTAGATAGCTAATTTGGAATTAGAAAACTAGGCTTGGGCATGTTTTAACTTTGACGAAAATTTATAGATTGAGCAAGAGCGGATAGACAAGATTTGGCCAAAGCTTCGAGTGCTTGCAAGATCATCTCCTACTGACAAACATACACTGGTTAAAGGTGAGTAGGTTTTGCAATTTTCCCACAATTTCTTGATACAGAAATGCGTTGTTTCCTGAAATAGTAACAGATACTAAATATTAGATTGAATCATGGATATCATCTTTGCCAATAAAACCTGAATACATTTCCTGTTGATACCTTAGGTGGATTGTGTTTATTCTCAGTGAGTAAAATAGGATATAATTGCTAATACAACAGTTTCTGGAGTTGTTCCTTGCCCAACATCTCAGCAGTTTCCATTTCTCTATGCTTAATTATTTATTTTGAACTTTCAATCTATAAAACTGGCCAGCCAAGGTATACCCTACAGAATCACTATTAAACAAATTGTTTTTACAGCACAAATACTTTTATTCCAGGTATAATTGACAGCACTGTTTCCGAACAACGCCAGGTGGTAGCTGTCACTGGTGATGGTACAAATGATGGCCCGGCATTAAAGAAAGCTGATGTTGGATTTGCAATGGTAGGCACTCACCTAATTCAAATACTCAGATGTAATTACTGGCTGGGTTTTCTGTTTGTTTGGTTTCTTTGTTACTAAATTGCTGTTGATTTTAAACACTGTCCCTCTACTCTTGAGGGACAATATGTAAGCCGAAATTGGTTTATAACTCTAATTAGTTATATAATACCTTTTTTTGATGCTAGAAGAAGACTTCTTTTGAACAGTTATAATAAGATCATACATTTACGTTGTACTCTGTAAAGCACATAAGTGTCTATATCTCATCTGAACCTTATAGTGGTCCTGTTAAATAGGGGACAGGCTTAGGACAGTTAAGCAGATTTAAATTAAGAATAAAATTAGAAATCTTACACTCAACTGAAAATGGCTTGAGTAACTTTTAAGAATAATCATTTAATATATAATAGATCTAATCTTGTTTGATTGAAAACAATCTGCTTCACCCTACCCAAGTTCTCAATTTATATTTGATTATTTAAAAAGTGCAAGGAAATTTCAGCCTTTCATTATTGTCTTTATACTGTAGCCATAGTACTGATGAAGTGTTTACTATAAAATAGATATCATGAAATACACATGCTACATAAATGTTTAATGATTAAAATTAGACTGTTGAATCTTTGAATCCAATCCTAATGTTTCAGTGTTGGAATGAATCTTTGTACTTACCATGACATAGAAAATTTAAGTATTTTATTTAATTTGAATTTGATTTATTTAACTTTTGGAATATACAAGTCCGTAATCACAGTTCTCAAATACAAAAATACAAAACTAAATTTTTCCCCCTAAATTTGCAGCACACACATTTATTGCAAAAATATATATTCTGGATGATGTGAGGATGTTATTTATCACACTTAATATGAACATTCATAGTCATTGTAGAACTAGAAATAGTAATGTGTGTTATGGGATGCTAACCCTGTCTGGGAGAATTTGTGATAGAAGGTATGTGCTTCTAGAGTATAATCAGGCTTTGAATTCTGAAATACAGTCAGGCCCCAGGTGTTTCAGATAAGAGAATATTTATGTGTACCAGTGTTTGTTTGCATAATTTATCCCCCTGATGTTTCGCTGCTAAAATAAGGGTTT
This sequence comes from Bos taurus, assembly GCF_002263795.3. Taxonomy (NCBI): domain Eukaryota; kingdom Metazoa; phylum Chordata; class Mammalia; order Artiodactyla; family Bovidae; genus Bos; species Bos taurus. The sequence goes on along the minus strand of NC_037332.1, from coordinate 19,503,320 downwards.
AGCAAAACCATCACCATGGTGGCTGCCTTTCAGCAGAAGTTAGGGAGATGGAAGAAGGAAATGATACGGGTAAAGTACCCTCAACCAGTAGCTGTGAACCCAGAGTTTCCCACCCTGCCTTGTCCCAAACTCATTATGGTAAGCAGTACGTTGGTGTGAACCTCTGAAGAGTGGAGAAAAGTAGCTAAGAGGATAAGGAATATTTCAGGGCCGTTGCTTTGCCTGTAAGCAAAACAGGTTCACTTTGGAAACACAGAATCATTGCTCTTGAGCATTTAGCAGGATCCTTACTTCTGCTCTCATCTGGACAGCTGACCAGGAATGTATTTATGTACAATGCATTTTAAAATTTAAAAACAAAGAAACTTTCTTCCTAAAACTTAAGTGTTTAAGGCAGATGCTAAGGGCTTTAAATAAAGGCAGGTAAATATAGTATTTCAAACAAAAGCACAATACAGCCGCTAGTCTTATTTGATTTTTAAGCTGTGAAAGTTTTAAGCCCATTTTACCACCTGTTTTTTTAAAGGTAGCATGTCGAAAAAAAAAGTCTAAATTTATTTTAGATTTTTTTTTTGTACGGAGAAAGAGTAAGTACTTAGTGGCTTGGGCTTGAAAACATTCTTGCTCAAGCTTGAATTTACTTTGTGTATTTGTTCACTTTTTCAATTTCATATTTTAAAACTGACAAAATTATTTATCTTGGGATTTTATTAGAGACCCACGGAAAATTGCTATCGATTAGATCTTTCTAAACCTGTCTCTTATATTTCAGACAAATAGTATTTTAAAACACTCTATTCTCTTTCTCTCCTTTTTTCTCTTTCCCTTTTTCTCTCTCTCTTTCTCTGTGTCTGTGTCTATGTATGTTTAGCAAATTCAACATTAAAATTTACAACAATAAAGGGGCTCTAACGTGAATACATTATTAGCTTGCAAAGAGACCTGGCATTTTCCCCTAGTTAGCCACTCCTTTTAGAATTCCTTTAGATGGCAAGTCTCCATGCTGTGTTTAAAATATGATTATATCATTTGTAAAATTATATTGCATTGTTCTTATCGAGGGGCTTCCCAGGTGGCACTAGTGGTAAAGAACCCACCAGCCAATGCAGGAGACAACGGGTTCGATCCCTAGGTTGAGACCATCCCCTGGAGGAGGGCATGGCAACCCACTCCAGTATTCTTGCCTGGAAAATCCCTTGGACAGAGGAGCCTGATGGGCTACAGTCCTTGGGGTCACAAAGAGTCAGACACAACTAAAGCAACTTAGCATCCATGCATTCTTACCAAATTCAGTTAACCACACATCTACAGATATTTCTGTCGTCAAAGCCTGAATGCCATTGTCAGGCAAGTGTATGCTCCTCGGTTCTGTCTCGTCACAACAAAGATTTGGGGTGACAGACATTAAAGCCCCCCTCAGCGTGTCGCAGCTCTCAGACCTTAGACAGACCATGTTATAGCTCTTAGGTATTGAACAGACTGTGTTATAGCTCTTAGACAAATCAGTGTTACAGCTCAGTGTTACAGCTCTCTTTTATTTAGATAATAGCAGGAAAATCCATCTTCGAGGCATGAGGGCATGTCAAGCCAAAGATGCGAAGAGAAGAGCACCCCAGCGCGTGGGAAAGAGAGAGAGCGAGCCCTTTGGCTCCTCTTTTTATATGTTTTTCCCTCCCCCTGGGCCAGCCCTATGCAAATTGGGCCAGCCAGGAGTGCTGTTTGTTCTACCTGAAGTCCTCACCCCAGTCCTCAGACTTCCTTTGACCTTCCTTTTTTCTATTTTTGGGGGCTTTTCCCTTTCTTGTCTTTTAGCCACCGCCATTTTGGACTTCTGTTTTCTATTCTAACTACTTAACAGTCTCCCCTCAAGAGATGGGAGGCCCAATTCTTTGGGAATAGGGGCATCAAGGTCTTTCTGGCTACTTCCTGCTGAACTGGGATGGCGAGGAGTATTGGGCCTGCCCCTCTTGCTAGTCTTAGGCCTCAGAGTCCTTATAGCGGGGTCCATCTAAGGGTGAGGGATATTTTCCATGGTCGGCCGTAGTTTTATATCTTTGTTGAACTGGCACTGCATGTTGTAGCTTGTTGACCTGGTGGCAGAGGCTTAGCGTCTGTGGTCTTAAAATTGGAGACTACTGCATACCCGGCTCTTCTTTTTCCATCTAACACAAAGCTGCTTCCATCAGTGTACCAGATTTCCTCAGGATTGGTCAGAGGATCTTCTGACAATCCCTCTCGGGATTTTGTCCAGTGGTCCAAGGTTTCTAGACAAGAGTGAAAGGGGAGAGAGCCCTCGGGGCAAGCAGGAGGGTGGCTGGGTTAAGAACCTCACAGGGGGATAAAGTGAGGCCTGGATTTTCCATCAGCATTACCTGATATCTGAGGATTCTTTGATCAGACATCCATAAATGGCCTCTCCCATTTAGGAGTTGTTTTACTTGGTGGCTGGTAAAAATAGTTAGTTTGCCCCCAAAGGAGAATTTTAAAGCATCTTCTATCATGATTGCAATAGCTGCAAGATTTCAAAGGCAGGGGGGCCAGCCTCGGGCGGTTGGATCAAGCCTTTTGGATAAGTAAGCTGCAGGCTGGGGCTCAGATCCCAACCTTTGAGTTAACACTCCCAAGGCTGCTCCCTCTTTTTCACGGACATAAAGTTGGAATGCTTTTTCTGAGTCTGGCAACCTCAAGGCAGGTGCCTGAGTTAAGGCCTGCCTTCTTTTGAGGAGTTCCCCACATCAGTGGGATTGAATCATCTCGTCCCTTTAAGCTTTCATATAAGGGCTGGGCAATTAGACCGTAGTTGGGTATCCAGATTCTACAACTCTCAGTTAGCTCCAGGAAAGCTCGCAATTGTTTTCGAGTCGTGGGGGAGGGCAACTGGAGGATTCCTTGTACCCGATCAGAGGACAGCCTCCTAGACCCGTGTGTAATCTGAACTCCCAGGTAAGTGACTTTTGTCTCAACCATCTCTGCCTTAGCACGGGAGACTTTATATCCCCTTTCTGCCAAAAAGTTTAGAACCTGAATTGCATGTTGTTGGGCACTTTCTCATCTGGAGAGCAGATTAGTAGGTCATCTACGTATTGTAATATTTTCCCATTAGGTCCCAGGTCCAGATCTAGGAGATCCCGGCTAAGGGCCTGTCCAAACAGGTGGGGGCTATCTCTAAACCCCTGAGGTAATACTGCCCAAGTCATCTGTTGGTGTTTTTCTCCTGGGGCCTCGCACTCAAAGGCAAAAAGATATCCGGATTCTTTAGCCAGTGGTATGCAAAAAAATGCATCTTTGAGATCCAAGACTATAAACCACTTGGCCCTGGGTGGGATTTCTCCCAAGATTACATAGGGATTGGGTACTATGGGATGGAGGCGGGGACTACAGCTTCATTTATGATCCGGAGATCTTGAACCATTCACCAGGTTCCGTCCTTTTTCTTTACTGAGAAGATTGGGGTGTTACATGGTGAACTGGTGGGGACCAATAGCCCACAAGCAAGGAATTTACTTATTAAAGTAAATTAATAGTAGTCCCTCCCGAGCCTCTCTTCTGAGGGGATACTGTTTCTGGTTAGGAAACCGAGTGGGATCTCGGAGGACAATGATGACCGCTTCAGCTTGGTGGGCTCGTCCAGGAATCCCCTGATCCCACCCCTGGGGGTTAATTTTGTCTTCGCCTAGTTTTTGGTCCTTCTCTATTGAAGAAGGTGTAATGGGTTCTTCAGTAGTAACCAGGAGCTGTAGTGCTGTAAGTGCTGAAAAGCTTCCCATCACAAGGGTGGTCCCCAGGTTAGTGAGTATGAAAGTGAAAGTGAAGTCGCTCAGTCGTGTGACTCTTTGTGATCCCATGGACTGTAGCCTACCAGGCTCCTCTGTCCATGGGATTTTCCAGGCAATAGTACTGGAGTGGATTGCCATTTCCTTCAGCAGGAGATCTTCCCAAACCAGGGATTGAACCCGGGTCTCCTGCATTGTAGACAGACACTTTACCATCTGAGCCACCAGGGCAGTATGTCTTCCCATTAAAGGAGTAAGAACTCAGGGACCACCAGAAACTGGTGGGAAAATATTTGTCCATCCCAGCAACAAAGAAGTGCTGTGGTGAATCTTTTAGTACTTGCCTTTCCTGTAACACCCAGAATGGTACAGGTTTGGGAGGAGAAGGCTCCGGAGTAGGAGATCAAGACAGAGTAGGTAGCCCCTGTGTTAACCAAGAAATTCTCGGACCTGCCTGCCACATCCAGTTGCACTCTTGGCTCCATCCCCGTGATGGTTATCTGTGACAGGCGGGCTGGCTGGAGCGGGCCACTTCAGTCCTTTTGAACCATCGTGAGGGTAGGCTTGGCGCTTGACCTTGAGGCTCTCGGGTCCCTTGGGCAGAGTGCTGCCCAATGTCCCAGTTGATGGCATTTGTGGCAAGCTGTTCTAGGAGACTTGTCACGGTTCGGACACTCTTTGGCCCAATGCCCCGCCTGTCTACAGATTAGGCATTTGCCTCGTGCCTTGTCCTTCAAGGACTCAGGTGTGCCGTAGGGCTTCTCTGGAGGGCAGCCAGTATCTGGGCATGCCTTGTGTCTTTGCTTCTCTCCCTCTCCTGGGCCTTGGCCTCCTTTTCCTGTTCTCTGTTATAAAAGGTATTGGTGGCTGTCTGGACCATCTCATCTAAAGAGGCAACAGGGTCCTGCTGCTGTAGCTGTTGTAACATAATTCTGATACCTGATGCACACTGGGACAGGAATTTGTCCTTTAAAATCACCTGTCCTCATAAGAGTCTTAAGTCCAGATTGGTAAACTTTTGGAGGGCCTCTTCTAGTCTCTCCAGAAAGGGAATGGGGTTCTCATTGGGCTCCTGAGTTATTGCTGAGACCCGGGCATAGCTGATTACTTTTGTTGGGCTGCTTTCAGTCCTGTCTTCACACAGATTAGAAAATGATCCCTTTCCCAGATGTGCTCAGTGTCATTGTAACTCCAGTTAGGATCAGAGGGGGGGACTGCAGTTTCTCCTACTGGGTATTTATCGCTTGACTTCAGAAGCCCCGTTGCATACCTTCCTTTAAGACCCTAGGATGCTCAGGGTCAGATAAAGTTTGACTAAATATGACCATGATGTCCTTCCACGTCAAGTCAAAGGCCAAGGTAATGTGTTGGAATGTATCTATATATTTGCCTGGGTCATCTGTATAGCTTCCCAGGTCTTGTTTGATTTGTCTTAGTTCTAAGAGGGAGAAGGGCTTATGGACCCAAGTTGGTCCGAATTCTCCTCCATTTTCAACTAAGGGACATACTTGAGCTGGCTTTTGTGGAGGGGGTGCTCCTGGATATGGGGGCACGTTTGGATACAAGGAAGGAGCACCAGACAACTCGGGAGCTGTGGGAGCTGAGCCTTCATGGGCGGGTGGCAGGGGGCGGTGCGGGTTGGTTCCTTTTCTTGGTTGCCTGTGCCTAACACCATTTGCCTAGTGGGCTCACTTTTAGGGCATACAACAATTCTATACTTAAGACAGAGTTCCTTCACATCTCTCTTTTTTTTTTTTTTTTGACCTTCATATCTCTTAATCGGGAGAAGATTTGGACATAGGGGATCTCTGTCCATTTTCCTTGTCTTTTGCAGAATAATTCTAGTTGCAGGATGGTACTGTAATTTAAACTCCCATCCTCAGGCCAGTGTTCCTCATCCCCCAGTGGATACTGTGACCATGCAGTGGCACGAAAGAATTTTAAGCGACTCCTACTCAGAGTTAGAGGATTGAACAGCTTCTCTTTATCAAGGATGCATCTCAAGGGCATCTGCCGGGAAGTGGATTGGTTATTTCCCATCTGAAAGACAGTCATGACAGGGAGGAAAAGGAAAAGAAAAAACTAATAGTCCTCCTTCAATTTCCATAGGTGGACTTCCTTAGGGGTGAGTCTTTCTGAAGCTTATCCTACCCAGTACTGTTGGAACCCGAGAGCCAAATGTTCCCGGTCAGGGTGCAGATCCCCAGGCAGGCTGAGGCATGACAGCCTCCTAGAGATCGAATCCCTGGGCAGGTCGAGGCATGATGGCCTCCTGAGAATTAGGTCCCTGGGCAGGTCAAGGCGTGACGACCTCCTGGGATCCCTGGGACTGGCAGATCCCCGAGCAGGTTTCGAGGACCAGATAGATCCCTAGGCAGGTCAAGGCAGGTTGACCTCCTGGGACCCCCGGACTGGAGTTGGGCATCCCCAAAATCTCCAGCGTGACCAGTGCTGAGTAGGATTAAGGGGTTGGATATTATATAGTATTTCCTTCCCAAGGCCAGCTATTTTCTGGTTGTCCCTCCAGAAGATTGTAGAGGCAACATTGTGGGCCCGGATGGGGCTGAGGAAAGCGTGAAACAGGAGGGAAGGGGGCAGAGCACAACCTTTGAAAGAATGACATAGCACAAAGGCATAACGTAAACCAATTAAAATCAGTTGGGTCCAACATGACAGGTTAAATTCAGTTCAGTTCAGTTCAGTAGCTCATTCGTGTCCGACTCTTTGCGACCCCATGAATCACAGCACACCAGGTCTCCCTGTCCATAACCAATTCCCGGAGTTCACTCAAACTCAGGTCCATCAAGTCGGTGATGCCATCCAGCCATCTCATCCTGTCGTCCCCTTCTCCTGTCCCCAATCCCTCCCAGCTTCAGAGTCTTTTCCAATGAGTCAACTCTTCACATGAGGTGGCCAAAGTACTGGAGTTTCAGCTTCAGCATCATTCCCTCCAAAGAAATCCCAGGGCTGATCTCCTTCAAAATGGACTGGTTGGATCTCCTTGCAGTCCAAGGGACTCTCAAGAGTCTACTCGAACACCACAGTTCAAAAGCATCAATTCTTTGGCACTCAGCCTTCTTCACAGTCCAACTCTCACATCCGTACATGACCACTGGAAAAACCATAGCCTTGACTAGACGGACCTTTGTTGGCAAAGTAATGTCTCTGCTTTTGAATATGCTATCTAGGTTGGTCATAACTTTCCTTCCAAGGAGTAAGCATCTTTTCATTTCATGGCTGCAGTCACCATCTGCAGTGATTTTGGAGCCCAGAAAAATAAAGTCTGACACTGTTTCCACTGTTTCCCCATCTATTTCCCATGAAGTTAAATTCAAGTAAACCTTAATCCCCAATCTGTAAGCCAAAAGACACACCCAGAGGTGGCAGGACAGCTCTAAGGCACTGCCAAAAGAGGGAGGGGTGGGTGGTTCCCCAACGATTGGGATGATCCTCCCACTCATTAGCATATGAGTTCACCCCGACAGCAAAACCTAGCCAGGCTGCATTCCATGGCCCCAGCCCTTGTCCTCGGCAGTGGCCCACACCCTGAAGAATGGCTTCTCTCTGAATCCTAACAGATCCACCTCTTACTTCTCGCTTTGTCTCTCAATGAATTTTTGCAATGAGACAGAGCCTGAGCTTCATGGGTTTTGGCCGGGCTTGAGTCCCAGGAGAGAGAGAGCTGAAGGACAGGAGGAAAAAGCAGTGGGAAAAACGTGCCAAGGGATCCCCTTCGTAGCCTGCCAGAAAGCCTGCTAAATTCCTGACCTGTGCTCACAGTTTTCATTGGCCTGATCCTTGGCACAGAGAAGAGTAAGGACAGAAGAACCCCCACCGGCTTGGGTAACAGCTACTGGGGCTCAGCAGATAGTGCCTTTGGGACATGCTGAGGAGTAGCCTCTCCAGAGTCCCTCAATTGCACCCAGTGCCTCCTGCCTGTTTGCGGGGGTTCAAGAAGATGAGAAACGAGAGATTGTCAAGAAATTAAGATTTTGTTAGGCATGTCCCTCGAGCCATAGGAGCGAGGACCTCCTGCCTTAACCGGAGGTCTTATGGAATCTGAGACGGAGACGCCTGAGCTTTCTGCTGGGTTCGTTTTTCACTGTCCTGGTTTCCAGCACGATGGGCCTCTTGTCAGTTCCCTTGCTCTGGGTTTTCTTCACGTTCTGCTTCTACCACGGGAGCTTTCACTGAGTTGGGCTCCTGCTGTGCTTGGCTTCCTCCTTGCAGGGCCCACTCCGTGGTTGTTTCAGCCAGGTTAAATCCGAGTCATGGCACCATAGATGTCAGGCGAGTGTCCGCTCCTCGATTCTGTCTTGTCACAACAAAGATTTGGAGTGACGGACATTAAAGCCCCCCTCGGCGTGTCACAGCTCTTGGGTCTTAGACAGACCGTGTTATAGCTCTCAGGTCTCAAACAGACCGTGTTATAGCTGTTAGACAAGTCAGTGTTACAGCTCTATTTTATTTACATAATAGCAGGAAAATCCGTCTTCAAGGTGTGAGGGCAGGTCGAGCCAAAGACTTGAAGAGAAGAGCGCCCCAGTGTGCAGGGGTGGGGGGGGAGGGAAGCGAGAGCTAGCCCTTTGGCTCCTCTTTTTATATGTTTTTTCTCCCCTGGGCCTGCCCTATGCAAATTGGGCTTAGCCAGGAGTGCTGATTATTCTACCTGAAGTCCTCACTCTGGTCCTCGGACCTTCCTTTGACCTTCTTCTCTTCTATTTTCGAGGGCTTTTCCCTTCCTTTTAGCCACCGCCATTTTGGACTCCTGTTTTCTAGTCTAACTATCTAATGCCATGATGTATTAATATTTCTGAAACCAGGTATGCATCTGTAGTAATAAAATCTTCCCTAAGGTAGTTAAAATATCTTAATTTAAAATACTTTCAAACTTTGGGTTAATAAACATTTGTTTCTTCTCCAAACATTAAGAAGCTGTTTCCAGTATTCTGGTCCAGAGGTGAGTAGTTGCTGCCTCCTAAAGGTTCAGCACATAAGGGAGTAAATCAATGAAGCACAGTGGCAACAATGAAGGAGTACACACAGCCCAGGGAGTGCCTCCAGGAAGAAGTCCTAGACTCTGCCTCTAGAGGCTAAGAGAGGTTTTCTGAAAGAGGTGACATTCGAACTGAGGAAGGGAGAAAAGTACTGCCAAGAGACTCCCAAGAATTACAAGTAGCCTGACTTCCCTAGAAGAGGGTGTGGTGTTGATGGGTACTAGATGTGAGGATCAGAAGGGCCTTGACTATGAAGTTGAGCAGTTTGTTCTTTTATCCTGTAGATCAGCAGTTCCCAAGCAGACTTCTGATGTCTGATGACTCTTCGCAGCCCTATGGACTGTAGCCTGCCAGGCTCCTCTGTCCATGGGATTCTCCAGGCAACAATACTGAAGTGGGTTACCAGTAGTATTCTTGATATTGGCAACCCTCTCCAGGGAATCTTCCCAACCTAGGGACTGAACCCAGGTATCCTACATTGTCAGGCAGGTTCTTTACCACTGAGCCACCTGGAAAACCCCAGCATACAGCTTTAAGAAGCTCATAAAAAAGCTGTTTTAAACTCTTTTTGATAGAAAGTTTCCCAAGCTTGTTTCACAATGGAACTAGTTTTTATTTGGACACCAATTAACATCTTAAAGTTGCTTTTTAAATTTCAAAAGATTTTGAACTGGGGAGTGTGAGATTTGCATTTGCTAAAGATGGAGAATGATTAGAGGCAGGGAAATGTGTTGGGTTTAGATGTGTTAAATATGTTGCACATGAAAAGTAAAATATTCAGATTAGGAGCTAGAAACCAAAATTTTAAATTAAGATTGCTCCTTCATGAACTATTTCAAGAAAAGCTTGATTTGGACTTTGTTTTTGTGTTTATCAAAACAATATTACATAGCTTTTAAAAAGTCAGACAGTTGTATAAGACTTGATCCCCTATATATATATATATCCCCTACCACATATCATTTCTTACAGCTCATTTTTTGACTAAAGAAAAGCAACTATTTTCGCTGTTTCTTTTCCTTAGTTGTTTGCCTCCATGTATCTAAATAGCACAATAACAAGGATTTTTTAAATTTGTTTAATAAAAAGCATCTGTTGATGACTTTTCATTTAGGGAGGTAAGGATTTAGCACTTTGATAGGCACACACAGAGACATTTATAAGCTTTCATGCACACTTTCTATCCTGTCTTCTTCCATCAGAGTTAGAGATCAGTCAGTATACCATCCTTATTGTGATTGGTTATAGTGATTGGAAATGCTATTCCAAGCTGAGCCATGTGGTCGCTGATAATTACTATTACTTCCTTGCATGACTTTTTGTATTCACTGTACATTTTCTTTTTCAATTCACCTTTTAATCTTTATTTATTTGTTATTTTCTTTTTTTTTTTTAATGTTCTTAACACTAATTCATCAGCATCTTCTCCTTTCATTATTTCAGAGGTGTCAGGCAGTTTTACCATTCTGCCTTCTAACAAGTACCTCTCCCAGATCTTTTGACATGCTTTAATCTGAACTGTTGGCTCAGCCTGCTGCACAGCTGTCTCTTCTTTCTCCATACCTAAGAATTTCCTTTACCCCTGTATTATGTTGCATTTGAATTTCTTAGATTTGATGTAATTTTGTTTTTAAAACAATTTTTATTGAAGTGTAGTTGATTTATGAAGTTGTGTGATGGCATCATCTTTTTTGGTTTACTCTCTCATATAGTAAAGCCATCTCCAACAGATTCCTGAGAAAAAGGATTCATGAAAGTTAAACTTTTTCGTAACTTTTATGAGTGAAATCTCTCTTTCTTCAAAGACTCCTCCTTGATGCTTCATCCTGCTTGGTATAAAAATCTAGATCGAAAAGCACTTCACTCAGAATTTTGGATTTGTACCTTCATTGTTATTACGTATCATTTTGAATTTTGAACCTCCTTTTGTTTTTCTTTCCATTTTGGTGGTATGTAAGTCTTTCCTTTGTTCTCATTCCTTTGAAATGGCATGATGTTTTGTCTCAGGGCAACTTTTTTCTGTGAAAACTCATTGTCTTCAATTTTGTGAAATTTTCTTATACTCATCTTATTTCTTCTCCACTGCTTATTCTTTGTGGATTTGTCCCCCTGATTTTTTAACCTCGTGGGCTTGCCTTATTTTGTCTTTTTTTTTTTTTTTCCTATCTGCCATACTTTTATCATCTTGCAGGAGTGCAGGAGTATTTCCTCAGCTTCTGTTGTATTTTCATATCTGTAATCATATATTTAATTTCCAAAAGTTGTTTTTGGATCTCTGAGTTCTTGTTTCATTGCTGGGCCTTTTGTCATTCTAAGGATTTGATTTTTTTTTTTTTTTATGTCTCCGTTGACTGGTGAGTTCTTTACCACTAACACCACCTGGGAAACCCAGATTTTTTTTGTTTTTAATCAGCTTTTGTCTCTCTGTAGAGTCTATATCTCTATCTCCCTTTAATTTAGTCTGTGTCTTTCAGGTTAGTGCTTTCATCACATGTCAAAGTGATGATTGGTTGTTGCTGCATATTTTTACCAGTAGGAAGCTGGAGAGCCTGAGGCCTCTACATACGCCTTATCAACCAGAAGCTTCCCAGTAAAGTGATCTGGCTTGGCCATTTCACTTTCTTAGGGTGCCGTGAATTTTCAGTATCTTTCGGTCTCATCTCCTAGGATGATCAGATTTTCAGGAAGGAGTTTTCATATCTGCTGCCTACAGGGCACTCTCGGTTTCTGGGAAACAAGCAGGAGAAGAAGAGTACTGTACTCAGCAGTGCATGGTACCCTTGAGTCTGGAGTTTGCCGTTGGACCCTCTTTGGTCAGTTAGCAGGCAGTCTCCTGCCAGGCCAGGGAGTAGCAAAGTGCCCAGTTGTGTGACTTAGGGAGGGCCTCTGGGGCCCCAGTTGCCTTTTCTTTTAATTTTGTTATTAAAATGTAACACATACAGAAAAGTTTCTCTGTCATAAGTATGCACTGAATGGATTACCCCAAGTCAACAGACCTGTTCTGTGCAAGGCAAGAAATATGTTCTGTATTCACATATTCCTCACCCACACTCTCTTCTAATTACTGCTATGTCTCTCCACAGAGATAACCAGTATTCTGAAGATTCCCTTTGTCTGTTTTTATACTTTGTACATTAGGATTATATGTTACATGTTATTTTTGAGTCCATCTTCCTTTATGCATTATTATTGTGAAATTCATCTGCATGGTTGCATAGAGCTGTGGTTCACTCATTTTTATTAATCCACAACTTATTCATCCATCCCGTTCCCCTGTTGAGAGACCCTGTTATTTTAGTGCGGACCTTCTAAGTACTTCTTCAGTGTCTTCAGTAAACGTAAGAATTTCTCCTGTTTTTATTCATGCCTTCACCTCTTCATCCCGTGCTGCAAGTCCTGAGCCTTACTTAGAAGAGTCCTGGGGTGCAAAAAGGCTGCTACTCTGCTCTCCCTACTGTTGGTTTAGGGTTCAGCTTTCTGGGTCTGTGAGTTTCTTAACTATTTAGTTATCTGCTTTCCAACCTCTTACGATGTATCTCTTTTCCCACTAACTTTTAGCCTTTGTGAGTTTTTATTTTTTAATTAAAAAAAATCTTTTATGTGACTTTTGGAAGGAACTTGGGGTAGTACCTGTGTCCATTTCTCTCTCTCCTTTTTTTAACCCAAGTTGAACTTTATTATAAATGTCTCATTTATTATTTTCAATTTCTACTGAGATGAATGTCTTTCTGGGAGATAGTATCTTAGACTTAACTATATTACCCCCTTTTACAGTAAATATAAGTCAATAATTATTAAGTATAATAGTAAATTTTTATTTGTAAAATACATATTATCCTTTCAAATATTTAAAAGTTGTGTTTTAAACATTCAGTCTAATTCACAGAAATTTTCTTTAATAGGGTATCGCTGGAACTGATGTAGCTAAAGAAGCATCTGATATTATTCTCACGGATGACAATTTTACAAGCATTGTTAAAGCAGTTATGTGGGGACGAAATGTCTATGACAGCATCTCAAAATTCCTTCAGTTCCAGCTTACCGTTAATGTAGTAGCTGTGATTGTTGCTTTCACGGGTGCCTGTATTACTCAGGTAGGTTGACAATTTGTTTATTAAAACTTGCTTATTTTAGAGCACAAATGTATAGAACCTGCCTTTTTTAAATATTTAAGTATTTAAATAAGTTCAAGCTTAGCATTTTAGGTTAATTAATATAGAAATGTAATTTTTAACTCCTGTACTTTAAGTTTTTAAATAGAAGTGGCTTCCTGCGAATTGCTGAATCCCTGGAAAGTTGTGAGTGTCTATTAAGAAACCTGTCTTTTCTAGGACTCGCCACTTAAGGCTGTGCAGATGCTATGGGTAAATCTCATCATGGACACACTTGCTTCCCTGGCTCTGGCGACCGAACCCCCCACTGAATCTCTCTTGCTTCGGAAACCGTATGGTAGAAATAAGCCTCTCATCTCACGCACAATGATGAAGAATATTTTGGGTCATGCATTCTATCAGCTTGTCGTAGTCTTCACACTCTTGTTTGCCGGTAAGAATTCAACGCCCAGTAAAGCTTCGGTTGTTTTGGTTCTGAGCTTATATTGCAGATTTTTCAAGAATGTATGTTATTTTTCTTTCTGGCTCCCCATTGATCTTTAATTTCTTCTGTCAGTGGATGCTTAGTACATTTTGAGAGGCAGTGTGATAGTAGTGGGAAGTAGAGTCCTGATTTCTTATCCTTGGCCCTACCACTAACTTAGATGTGATCTTGAACATGTCACCACAGTTCAGGGGGGCTTCAGTCTCCTTCCATATAAAATAAGAGAGTGATACTGGAGGATCCCAGGTCCCTCACGATTCTTTCTGTGCTGCTATTTGAGAGCAAAGAACGGTCTGGCTAGGTTTTATTGCATGCTTCCTTAAAATGTTCAGTTATTTTGTATGATAATTACAAAGCAATAATTTTTCATTCTTTCAGGAGAAAAGTTTTTTGATATTGATAGCGGAAGAAACGCTCCTTTGCATGCTCCTCCATCGGAACATTATACTATTGTTTTTAATACCTTTGTACTGATGCAACTTTTCAACGAAATAAATGCACGGAAAATTCACGGTGAAAGAAATGTGTTTGAAGGAATCTTTAATAATGCCATCTTCTGCACAATTGTTTTAGGCACTTTTGTGGTACAGGTGGGTAATTGTAAAAGAGAGTTTCAAATATGATTATTATGTGGAGATCTTAGGTAAGCAGGTGGCTTATTCCAGAAATTACTTGACCTCAATGTGTGGGCCTTCTGTGTATGGCCTTGATGACATCAAAGAAGAATTTTAAATATCACAACTCAAGTGAAAATCTGCCCCGTCCTGAAGTTCTCCATGTGAATGAGTATATTAAACTAGGACTCCTTCAGTTGCACTACTGCTTCTGTGGCTGTGACACTGCTCACAGCAGTGTTTGCTCACGCTCACTGTTTCTGATTATTTATTCTACATTGCTTTTATGAAAACTGTTACAATGTTGATCTTATTTAAGGCCAGTCTTACAGCTAACCACTTCTTAGTCTACCTAGAGTGATCCCTTAATTGCTTCTAGCAATTAATAGCAGTTGTATTTCTACAGTTGAGTTCATTATTAAGTAATAATAGGTTTTGAAATAAGTATTTTAAAATCCACATGATTCTAAATGACTGCATCCTGAGTTGGTTATATGCCAGTTTTATATTTTGTAATATTGTCAAAACAAAGCAGAAGAGAAGTGGAGGATGGGGTATGAACAGTGAGGTTGAGAAGGAATAGAAAGGACCGAATTTTGCCATTTTTTATAAAGACCATAATAAGGGCAAACTAAGCATCACTTTATGTATGGTAAATTTTATGTAATTGTGTATTATACATATGTTTTATACCACCTTGGATTCTGTGGTACTCTTCTACGCAAACGACTGTTAATAGCAGAATCTGCAATCAGAGCAGGTGGGTGAGTGGTGCGTGATCACATCAGGTCAGTAAACACAGTAAGATTTAAAAAGTGAGCTTTCAAGGATAGAATCAGACAGTGACGGTGCTAGTTTCAAAATGAAGATCTAAGAATTTTGAAGCATTTATTCATTCTATGCCTTGGGCACTGTGGATTCTGAAACCCAAAACTCTCAACTTAATTATTTCTCTGCAGACTGTTTCTGTTTTAGCTTTCAGTTTTTCTGTCAACTTGAGAGGAACTGTTGTTTGCTTAGTTGTTGTATAGTTTCTGGAAGTATTTTATTTAAAAGAAATCATTGTTCTTGATACACTAAAATGTTAGTTCCTACTTACTATCAAAGTTAGGTTTATTTTATCTGTTTTTAATATATGAGGATTGCAAAAACATAACTTCTTGTCTCTCTACCAAGCAAGTCTGATAACACTTAGTTGCTGGCATAGACTGATATGCCCAGGACAACTGATGGAAGTAAGGTCATTCTTCAGTGCCTTTGTGCTACTCAAAGCATGTCTGGATCAGCTATTTTGTTTGTTCATTACAAGTCCACAATGAGATATAAGGAGCATGGGTCAGAGTGTAAGTCAGCAACTTCACTAAATAAATTTATTCTTGATTATTCCTCCAGATAATAATTGTGCAGTTTGGTGGAAAACCTTTCAGTTGTTCAGAACTTTCAATAGAACAGTGGCTATGGTCAATATTCCTAGGAATGGGAACGTTACTCTGGGGCCAGGTAAAAAAATCTCATCACTTTTTGTTCAAACCTAAAGTGATTTTTTTTTTTTAATTTCTAGTGTGTATGCTCTTTAATCAATTCTATAACTTGATTCTAAGTAGTTTTCATTCTGGGTCAAGAAAGAACATTCAGAGATTCTTTTTAATATAATATTTGCTCTAGTATGTCACTTGGTATTAATTATGATTATGCCTATGCAATAACACTAATTTCTTACATAGTCTTTTAACTTGTTTTTTAGAACAAGTTTTACAACTGTTACTAAAATGATACATTTATAACTGGTCAGAATGCTAATATCTGTATCTTTTGCTCTATGACCTGCTTTGCATTTTCAGAATTAATATTTTAATAAAAATATTATATGCTTTAGCCTTTTTATCATTCTGTTATATAATTTCATAAAAATGTAGCATTAAAAAAATCTCGAGTTTCAGTTGATATGACGAATGTTTCCATAAAACTCCTGGTGTCTGGAAAAATAGGCCACAAAATGACATTTTAGATGATTTGAATTGAATGACTTTAACAGTGTACATATAAAATACACTGCCTCAAAAATGAGATGTCCTTCGTCTTCACGATGGGTAGCTGACTTGCAGATGTATGTCATTGTTTCTTAAAAGATAAGTGATAACAGTGTGTGTTCATTTTAAGTCTATTACCATCACTAGAAAACTGATAAGAGAATCTACTAACATTTTCATAAATGCAGGTTAGCACATGTTACAGTGTGTAGTTGATGTGAACTAATTTATGGTTATTTTGCAAGTCAGACTAAATATTCAGATTGTACTTAACCTTAACCCAATCTTTACGTGCTTTTTATCTTTTTCTTTTGTTTCTAGGGTCTGAGCTTTCTCTTCTTACTCATTGTAAAGACCTTTTTTAACAGAAATCTTCTTTTAAGTAGGATCTGTACTAGGTCCACATTTTTCTTTAACTGTTCTAGTTACTTTATAATGTTCCCTCACAGGCAAAGCCAAACCCCCCAGCCTCCCCCGACATCTGGCTATTTTCAAGAAGAGGAAATTGAATATAGTGAACATGCCTAATAGGCACTAGTAGCTGTCTTTGGTTGACATTGTCTATTGATTTTTAGGTGCCATGGTAGAAAGCACTGATGTGTTAAGTCAGGAAACCTAGGGTCTTAGTCACTCCATGAACAAGTCACTTTCTGTGTCTCTGAACCTGTTTCGTCTCTAAAATGAGGTGGTTGAACTAGAAGTTCTCGGAGCAGTTCTGATACTCACTGCATGCCTGTTTCTCCTAACTTCCTTAAGAAATGGCTGTTAACACTTACAAGTTAATACATATTGTTATTGTTCTATCTTTTATGTCTTCTGGGGCATTTGTTCCTGTTTGGTGTCATTCTCAATCAGTGTTAATCCAATTTTAAATAGTTATACTTTATGAAAATAAATACATTGAATAAATGTACTTTCAGTGTAGCCTCGAAGGTTTTCTGAACTTTAGTGTGTTTTTTCTTCATTGAATTCTTAACGCGCTAATGAAATGTAAACTTCTTTTGCATCCTATAAGATTGATTTTCATTTTATTTGAAATAAATATTAATATGAGTTTAAGTAAGTGTGTATATATATATATGTATATCAAAGCATGGTTGGATAATTCATGGTCTTGAATGTCTTAAATAAAATTTGCAAATGTAATCAGGTTATTTTCATTCAGGGAAACTTTTGCCCTTCAAACTTAAATCTTTTGTGTAGCTAACAGAAGAATGTTTTTTGTTCTGAGAAAGAAGGCCTATGATGGACAAGATTTCATTGCTTCATTGGTAAAGCTAGTTGGCTCTTGAGTGCAGCTTTTCATTCCTTTTCTGTATTGAAGTTGATCAGTTTCATTGTATTTTGATATGGTTTGTTTCTAAGTTCTCTCCCCTGTGTTGTAGCTTATTTCAACAATTCCAACTAGCCGTTTAAAATTCCTCAAAGAAGCTGGTCATGGCACACAGAAGGAGGAAATACCCGAGGAGGAGTTAGCGGAGGATGTGGAAGAGATTGATCACGCTGAGCGGGAGTTGCGGCGTGGCCAGATCTTGTGGTTTAGAGGTCTGAACAGAATCCAGACACAGGTATGGGCCTGGTGGAGAGGTAGGAGAGACAATGGGAGTGGGAGCCAAGGGCCTTTGGAGCTGGGGAGGAGGTTTGAATGTGCTCCTTTGCTTCCTTTCTAGCCTCCCCAACCCACAGAACTTACTCTTTTGAAAAATAGTACTGGTGCTTGGAATGAGTGCAAGTTTTAACTGACCACGAAAGAATGTGTCCGTATGCCCCTAAGCTCCTTTTCTCCTAGCTTTTTTTCCACCCCCTTCATCTCCAAATGCTCCTCTTGCCTATTTATCTGCTCTGTAAAAAGTGCCTTTTTCTTTACTTTTTATATGTTGATAGATGGAATGGTCCTTTCTCTTGTTCTCTCTCTCTCTTGCTGAGCAAGCTGTCACAATCTCTGATTCCTTGCAGATGGATGTAGTGAATGCTTTCCAGAGTGGAAGTTCCATTCAGGGGGCACTAAGGCGGCAACCCTCCATCGCCAGCCAGCATCATGATGTAACAAATATTTCTACCCCTACACATGTAGTGTTTTCCTCTTCTACTGCTTCTACTACTGTGGGGTGTGAGTGTGTGTTCCTAAGTGCATGAAATTAACATCTCCTACTTCACACACCTAACGTTTCTCATTTTCTCCTTAATGTTTGAATTCATTGTTCAGGCTTTTCATAAAGCTTTCTTTTCGTAAAGTGGATTGAGACCTCAAAGTGTTGTCCTTGTTGTCGTTTTATTTCTTAGAGGGCTAGATAACAGGTGGAACAATTGCAACCAAAGATCAGACATGAAATCTTTGTCTCTACGCTAACTCTGGTAGTTAATACGGGGAATAAAACTGTAGCTTAGAATTTGTGAAACGACTATAAGTTTTTGAGTATATGCCTTTAAACATATTCCATTCTGCATGATTCCCAAAAGCATGTGATTTGAAACTGATCTAACAGAACCAAGAAATTGTGTTTTTAAAGCTGAAAATGAACATAGTGCCTTGACTTGTATCTTGATCAGTTTAGAAAGTAAGTTGGTACCCTGAAGAAAAGTTCTGAGCATATACGCAGGTGTTTGCCTTCTTAGACTCCCCTGGTGGCTCAGACGGTAAAGTATCTGCCTCCAAGGTGGGAGACCCAGATTTGATCCCTGGGTCGGCAAGATCCTCTGGAGAAGGAAATGGCAACCCACTCCAGTACTCTTGCCTGGAAAATCCCATAGACAGAGCAGTGTGGTAGGCTACAGTCCATGGGGTCGCAAGGAGTCGGACATGACTGAGTGACTTCACTTCACTCACTTGCCTCCTTAGCCTAGACTTTGTGGGCTTGCTGTGAATTTTTTATTTATTTTGTTTTGTTTTGAAGTGGAAACCCTGTAGAAGCTTCTAAGTTCTTTGGTATTTATGTGAGGTTTGTTTTTTTCATTTATACAATCAATTTAAAATTGCTTCCTAGATAAGATATTCTATTGAGTTTTCCAAAGTAGGGAAAATGCACTAAAAATTTTTTTTACCTAATTTTTTTTTTTTTTTTAAGTTTACTCAGCTCTCCCACCACTGCCCACCTCCCACCTCTTGCAGCAACCATTTGTTTTTTTAATATCTGTGAGCTTGGTTTTGGCGGGGTGGGGGGGGGGGCGTTTAATATGTCACATATACATGTAAGAGAAACCATACGGTATGTGTCTTTCTCTGTCTGATTTATTTCATTTAGGATAATAATACTCTCAGGGTTCATCTGTGTTATCACAAATGTCCAGAATCCCTTCTTTTTTATGGTTAAATACTATTCATGTGTGTGTCCACCATACTTTGTTTATCCATTCATTCATCAGAGAACACTTTGGTTGTTTCCATTTCATCCTAACAGATGTGAAGTAATACCTCGTTGTGATTTTGACTTGCATTTCTGTGATGATTAGCGATATTGAGCATCTTTTCATGTACCACTTGGCCATTTGTATATATTTTTTGGGAAAATGGCTGTTCAGATCTTTTGACCATATTTTGGGGTTTTGTTATTGATTTGTATAGATTTTGAAATATATATATATTTTGAATATTCGCCCCATATCATATACATAGATTTGCAAATATTCTCTCACATTTTATGAGAACAAAATGTTGCCTTTTCATTTTGGTCATGGTTTTCATTGATGCGTAGAAACTTTTCAGATTGATGTAATCCCACTTGTTTATTTTTCCTTTTATGCTTTTGGTGTCAGATTCAAAAATTCGTCATCAAAACCTATGTCAAGAAGCTTAGCATCTATGTTTTTTCTAGGAGCTTTATGGTTTCCATGTCTCATGTTAAAGTCGTTATAATTCTGAGTGCATTTTTGTGTGTGATGTAAGATATTGGTCCAGTGTCGTTCTTTTGCATGTGATTGTCCCACTTTCCTAACACCATCTATTGAAGAGACTGACTTTCCCCATTGTATATTCTTGATTCCTTTGTTGTAGATTAATTGATCGCCTATGCATGGGTTTATTTCTGGGGTCTCTGTTCTTGTCCACTGATCTGTATCTCCATTTGTATACAAACTCATGCCAATATCATACTGTTTTAATTACTGTATCTTTGTAATGCAGTTGAAATCAGGGAGTGTAATGCCTCTGGCTTTGTTTTTATTTCTCAAGATTGCCTTGGCTATTCAGGGTCTTTTGTGATTCCATACAAATTTTAGGATTTTTTGTTCTATTTCTGTGAAAAATGCCATTGGAATTTTGCTCGGGATTACATTGAATCTGTATTGCTTTGGGTAGCATGCACATTTTAACACTATTAATCCTTCCAGCCTATGAAAATGGAGTATCTTTTCATTTATTTGTGTCATCTTCAGTTTCTTTTATTAATGTCTTGTAGTTTTCAGTATACAGGTCTTTCACTTCCTTGGTTAAATTTATTCCTACTTTATTATTTTTAATGCAATTGTAAATGAGATTTGTTTTCTTAATTTCCCTTTCACATAGTTATTAGTGTAAAGAAATATAACAGATTGTTGCATTTTAGTAAACTCTCCAGAAGTCTTATAACCTTTATCATCCTTACTCTGAATTAGCTTGTTGATTCCATGGTGGATTCTCAGTATATTGGAAACATTAAAGATATAAACACACCCACCCCTCATCCGTACCCTCCAACTCAGTTGAGATACCTGATTTGGGCAGTGACTTATCTTTTCCATTCGATCTTTAGCCAGTGAGAGACTAAAGAGGAATCTTGGGAAACGTTGTTGTTCAGTCGCTCCCTTGTGTCCAACTCTTTGCAACCCTACAGACTGCAGCACACCAGGCTTCCCTGTCCTTCACCATCTTCCAGAGTTGGCTCAAGCTCACGTCCATTGGGAAACTGGGGAGAGGATAAATTAAGGGAGAAAACAATGCTGTTTAAAAAAAAAAAGACTGTTCACTCAAGAGTCTGCCTGTTCACTGTTTGCTTAAGTAATTTTCATTTGTTATTTTTGACAGTGTTGCACAGCAGGCAGAATAGGAACCATCCCCATTTGACAGGTGTGAAAGCTGACTTAGAGTTTGAATGACGTGTCCATAGCCAATAAGCAGAGGCAGCATGATGTAGAAGAGAGAGCACCCAGGTGCTGAAAAGACAAACTGACCGTGTAACTTTAGGCATGTTTTATCTTTAGGGTGACTGACTTTAGGATGTTACATTTATATGTATGGACAGATAGGAATCTTCCTCTTAGAAGTTACCGTGGTGCCACCTGCTTGAATGACGTGGAATAGGCAGCCTTAGGCCTGGCCTTAGGCCTGGGACGGCTGATGTCGCTTGCATCCCTCCCTCATCTGGATCCACGTGACTCCTGGCTTTCGAGGGCATGTTACCACTCAGGCCTTCACCTCCTGCTCTAGGTGTTCACTTGGTTGTATTTCATAAACACTGCAAGGCCTACCACGTGCTCTGGAACCTCCCGACCTTGTCCTCTAGGGAGAGAAGCAGATGAGATAGGAATTTCGACATGGTGATGAAACTGTTACAACAGAGTCTTTGCCCTTCCCTGAGATGTCAGGGAAAATTACCTAAGGAAATGACTCGCACGCTGACCCTTTGATAGAATTTGTTGGTTGAGGAAAGCAGATCCCAGCTGATATAGTTTAAAACTAAAAGAGTAATGAAATGAAGGAGTTGATGAGGCTGGAATGGAAAGTAAGCTTCTATGTATATCCACAAGGAGGAGCCAAACTGAGACTTAATCCTGATACATTCCCTCCCCTCAAAACTGAAAAATTGCAAACTGATAGACAAGTTGAAAGGTTAATCCATACAAAATCCCTTTGCCTGGATTTACCACTTCTTAATGTTTTATGATGTCTGCTTTATCTTTATAATAGTATATACCATTTTATCTAATACACAGTCCATATTTAGATTTCTTCATTTGCCCCCAAAATGTCATATATTACAGCTTTTTTGATCCTGGATCCAAGAAAGGACATTCAATAGTGTATGTTATGACTCTTCTCTCCTTTAACCTGGATCCATTTTCTCTACCTTTATTTTTCATAACATTGATTTTCTTTTTTAAAAATCCAGGCAGATTGTTTTATAAAGTGTCCTACATTCTGAATTTAATTGTTTCCTCTTGATTAGCTTTAAGTTAAACTTTTGACAAGTTTTATCTAGTAGGTAGTATAAATTCTGTTGATTTTTATTTCAGCAAAATTTTAAATAGTTGACTTTTTCACTAGGTGTGGTATCATATTAACTGTATTTCTCTGTATAATTGGGTCCCAGGCTTTATATTAAATATCAAATCAATCACAAGCTCTGTTTTAAGTCTTACACACCCACACCTGCTGCAGACTCTTTTCTGATGCACAACTCTGTATGAAACCTCTGAGTTGCTGGGCACAGGTAGCCAGGATAATGGTGTTAATTCATTTAATGGAAGGTTTAATTTTATCACTGGGTTCCTGCCCTAATAGAGAATAATTTTGACTCTTTTTTATAACCTCTTTTTTAAATTGGAGTATAGTTAATTTACAATGTTGCATTAGTTTCAGAGGTATAGCAGAGTGATTGTTAGACGTATATATCCATTCTTTTTCAAATTATTTTCCATTATAGATTATTACAAGATATTGAATATAGCCCTCTGTGCTATGCAGTAGGTACTATCTGGCACTTGACAGAAAATATTTTCCAGCCCCGATTCCAGATAATTAAAACATTAGCTATTACCAGGTCTCACTTTGAGAAAATTTGATGTACAAAGACACAACTTTGAAAAGCAACCTAGAATTTTCTTTCCTTGCAAAGTACCTTTTACTTTACCATTGAAATTCTTTAATTTATAGTGCGTATAGTAAATGGATGATGACAGATTTCAGGAAAAGTCTGTTGTAGAAGGTAAAACAGAACTGTCTCCTGTGTACCATGTTTTGGTCAGTAATATTCTTTTCTCCTATCAAAAGTTAGGATTATATTTAAGAAAATGGGTGGTTTAGCATGGTACATGATCTTACTTTGCTAGATTTAATGTAGTGCTTACCTTGG
Source organism: Bos taurus (assembly GCF_002263795.3). Lineage (NCBI taxonomy): Eukaryota > Metazoa > Chordata > Mammalia > Artiodactyla > Bovidae > Bos > Bos taurus. The sequence goes on along the minus strand of NC_037332.1, from coordinate 19,480,264 downwards.
TAATCACTTTCAGTTTCCTAAAATTACTTTATTATTATAATAATCATTTCAATGTATTATTTGCCATCTGTGCCTCATGCCTCGGATTTTTTTCTCTCAATAATTTATTCTTTAAAATTTTTTCTTGACATAGGAATTGTTGAATTTTCCTTAAATAGTGTTGTACATAGTAGGTCTTAATTTCTATTAAAAGAATAACATTTAAAGACTGGATTAAATAAACAGTAGGGGTTGGATTGTCAAAAATAGGTAATCAGTTTCTGCTTAAACTGATTTCTTTGTGGTATTAAAATAATTTTCTATCTACCTACAGTATAATGCACGCAATTGTGCTTTTTCATCACTCAGAATTACTACTGTTCTGTGAGCATTTTACCTATAGAAAGTTATAGAGATGAGAGCAAATGTAACTAGCTCAGTGGCATGCCTTAGGTCAGATGCTTTCTTATGTAACGAGCAGAAAGTGAACTAAATTTGTTTCAGTGACCCCTAGTTAATCTAGGTGTTATTTTGTGTGCCTAATATGAGAACTGTTACTTGAAAATTATATTGCTTTGGAGCATTTCTAAGCTTCCCGTGTACTGTGCTGACCCTAATCTTAGGAAGTACCTTATTCTAGTAAAGTTAGTTATAAAGTTCATGTCCGTGTATTCTTTCATTGACTTGAAAGAACCTGGAGTTGGGAGTCCAGAAACCTTAGCTCAGGCTTTCTGCACTAATTTGGAGTGACCTGCCAAGGCAGCCACCTGTCTTCAGTTGCTCGGTTGTATTATTTGTAAAGTGGTTGAAATAAACTATCTCAAATATCCTTTCAAGCTTCGATATTCTAGGATAACATAATAAATTTTGTCAGAGAGGGGGAAAAAATTGAAAAACTTCAGTGGAAAGGAATCCGATTTCAGCTGTCACAGGTGTGTGTGATTGTATGTACAAATACACTTGCTGCCCTCACCTGCTTGTTACTTTTTACACTCTACCCCTCCTGGAGCTTTGCTAAACTCCCAGATCTGTAACTTACACCCATAACTTTCTTCTGAACTCTTAATACTTTCACTTTGGTTGTTTAACAAATTTAACATGTTTCAAAAATTGATTCATTTTCCCCGTGATTCTTCACTACTCTCCTCTACCCAGACTGGTCAGAACAAAAGAGAGACCTCAACTGCTTCTCGAGCTCTATTAGCAATACCAGCAAACAAGTCCAATAAGCAGCAACTTCAGAGTCACGTTAAGCAGCTCATCACCCACCAGATAGGCTAGCTGGTCCTCCAGTTTGTATCCTCTGTGCATACTGGCCACTGACAGCAGCAAACACGGGAGTGCAGGAATCGCTCCAAAATCTTGATTTCAGTTCCTTTGGTTAAAGTCTCGGAAGTGGGGATCTGGAAGAGTCAAACGCATATGAGTAGAGTAGAATGGGGATTACCAGGGGGAGGGGCAGTTGCAAGATGCTGTTCAAGGAGTGCAGAGTTTCAGTTATGCAAGATGAATGAGTTCCGGAAGTCTGATGTATAGCATGGCGACTGTAGGTAACAACACTGCTGTCTACTTGAAATTGGCTAGGAGAGTCCAACCTCAGGTCTTCTCAACACACAGAGACAATAACTGTGTGGGGTAATGAATATGTTAATTAACTGGATTGTAGTGACTGTTTCATGCTGTAGATATGTATCAAATAGTCTTGTATGCCTTAAATATATGCAGTAAAAAAGTGGGCATAAATTGTTACATTTTTACAAAATAAATTGAAATATCTCTGTGAAGAAATTTATTTTTTGAATACCATTGTTTTATGAGGTGATTTTGGTGACTTAGGACTTTAGTCATCTTTTTTCCTGAAATGTCAGTGTCAGTTATATCTGGATAACTGACATAATAAATAATAATAATCCAATTATTTGCGGTTTTTTTTTTTAAGTCTTTATGATACTGAATTAATGAGACCCCGAGTCTGTGTGTTTAGTAATGTATTTGAGTTGATTACTCGTTGACCTCTTTTCTTCCATTTAGCAGAATTCTGAGAAGGAAGATGAATTGTTGGTCTGTGTGTTTAAGGGTGAAAATGCTTGAACACTTTTTCTTCTCCTTGGGAAATTTTTCATAGAAGAATCTCAGAAAGTTTTTTGTTTTATTTTAAATCTGTTCTTTCTAGTGGAGTGTAGTACATAAAGTTATCTAAGTTTTATTATTATAGAGAAAAACACTAACACTTTATAGACAAATGGCATATACTCAAATATTTATAGCTGTTTAATGGCATTTCATAGATATTTATTTGGGTTTTGTCTTTATTTTTTTTTTTAAATTAAGGGTGTAGTGGGGTAGATGTGAGTTCATTGTGGCATTCAGCTTATATTTGCTTGGCTTTTTCATAGTCGGTGACTCCCTAATTCCTAGCATGATGAGTAGTAACCCTCTGTGCTTGACTTCGTTTAACTTATTTGAATTGTTTTTAAAAATTATATTTCTTTTATTTAAAAAATCAGCTAACGCTTGTGTATGGTTAATTTTATGTTTGTTTTCTCTTTGGTTTTGTTTTCTTAGGGAAAAATATCCTATAAAATGGCTATTAAATTCTTAGCCAGTGACAATGAGATATTCTTAGCATTACTTTGAATTCTATTCCCCTTAATTCTTAGAGTATGTGGTTTTGTTGTTCTGTAGTGTCCTACTAAAATATTCATTTTTTTTACAGTGTATTGCAAGTTCCACTGCATTACATGCAAATATGATTCACTCATCCCTAGCTGTTTGTGGATTCAGACTCATAAATGAACCATTTTTAAATTAAGGTAACAGCGTACTGATATGTTTCTGTGTTTTCTGATATTTACAGATTCGAGTGGTGAATGCATTTCGTAGTTCTTTATATGAAGGGTTAGAAAAACCGGAATCAAGAAGTTCAATTCACAACTTTATGACACATCCTGAGTTTAGGATAGAAGATTCAGAGCCTCATATTCCCCTTATTGATGACACTGATGCTGAAGATGATGCTCCTACAAAACGTAACTCCAGTCCTCCACCCTCTCCCAACAAAAATAACAATGCTGTTGACAGCGGGATTTACCTTACAATAGAAATGAACAAGTCTGCTACCTCTTCATCCCCAGGAAGCCCACTACATAGTTTGGAAACATCACTCTGATTGTAAGCTGAACGTTAACACACTAGCTGCATTGTAAAGAAACAAATTGAAACTGGGTCTTTTCACATATTGTGACGGACAAGATAGTATTCTTGTCTCTGGACTTCAACAGAAGACATACTTGTACGAATGTAGATTTATTTTTTTAAAAAAAAAAGCAAAGCTTTCTGCCAGACTGAGGGTGCTTTTTGGGGGGTGGGAGAAATGAACTGACAGATAAACAGTAACTCAGCATAAGTCGACCTGTGGATCATCAGTAGAACCTAAGAATGGTCCTGAACAGTATATTAGCAAAGTTTTAGTTGATCTCAATCCTTGATGGGAGAGAGGGAGGAATAAAGCTGGGCAAGCAAGCAAAGAGCCCTGGATCATTGAATTGATGCTTTAATTTCTGCTGTTGGCTGTTAATAATTTGGATTATTTATGTTTATAAATGATGCAGATCTGTTTACAAGGTTTGTAGATACTTTTTTTGTTCCTGTTCATAGATGGGACGCTTCCTTATAACTGATGCAGAGATAAAATTAGTCCTTCAAATACTGCTGTATTTTCAGGAAAAAAAAGGAGGGGGGGTGTTTCTATTGAAACTGTACTAAATTTTTGCCTACAATTTACCTTGTTAAATACTGTAGATAAATTGCTAATACTAATAGCCAAATAGATAACACTAATGCTTTGTTTAAAAAAAAACAACAACAAAAAAAACAAAACAAAAAAAAACATGAGCAGTGGTGTTCTAATGAAGTTATGGCATCTGTCTTAATTAGTTTCTTAAATACATTTACTACTTAATGGTTTTGAAACAACTGTTTAATTTTTAAAATTTTTGAAAACTTGCTAATAACCTTTGTTCAGAATTTAGTAGATTGTTTAATGCAGGACATCAACGACATAATGAAAGATGCTTGAAATGCTTTTGTTATTTCAGGCAAATCAAATTAAATCAAACTATCAAACTACAAGAGAATTTTAGTCCTTTTTGTTTTTGTCTAAACATGTTAGTTCAGTGATGTCTTGGTGAACTGTGAGTGAACTGTATTGATTTTATTTTTTTCTAATAAATCCTTAGAAACCTTCATACAGCATGAGGGCTGTTGGCATTTTGAAAAAGGTTAATAAGTAGAAGCATACATGTTTTCCTTTTGTTTTTGAAACTTGTTTGTAAACATAAATAAATATGCCCTTTTATTAAATAAATACACAGCAATTTTTTTTAAAAAGAACTTTCAGCTTCTTTACTCAATTCTGCCTATGTGGTGCATCGGTCTGTTCTCTTTAACTGCAATTGGAATAAATTTCAAGATGGTAACAGCCCCATGAGGTACCCTCTTTAATTCCTTGGTGGCAGTCTACTAGAAGCAGATTAAGAAAATCATTGCAGTTTGACATGTTCTTCGTAGAGTTTATTTAGTTTGCCTAAAATAGTCTCAGTTTAAAAAAATAATAATAACGACCGCCATTGTCTCAGATACATTTGTTTTCATTCTTAAGTGGCCAAATAACAAATTAGTTAAAATGATAATGTGAAAAGATGGGAAAGGCCCTAAAAATATATATTTAGATGTATTACTTAACGTATGCTGGAATGCCTGTCTCTAAGCCAGTTGGATTTTTCAAGTCTTTATTTCTTTGGTCTGCCTTCTCCCCTCTTTGGCCTCTGTCGTTACCATTTAGGAACTGGCACTGTGTTAGGGCCCAGATTTCACCAGATATATAATCCTCAGGCTGACATAAAGTTTACAAGGACTACTACAACATCTGAAAATGCTGACCCAGCAAAGAAACATTTAGTTGATGGTGCTTGATATTTTTGGTGGGTCGGGGAGAATCTTTTTCTCTCCATCAATCCTTTGCAGTTATCCTCTGCAAGACTTAGAAACACGTTGGCTCTGTCAGCATTTGTAATTGTACATTACTCATCAGGTATTTAGAGTGAATCATACTGTAAAAAGAGGTAGCATGATATGCTGGAAAGCATACTAGGCTAGGAATCAAGACCTGGTTTCTAGTCTGGGTTTTGCTATTAATGTGCTGCATGACCTTGGGAAAATCATCTCCCCTACAAGAGGGTGGTGGACTAGACTATCTCAAAGAACCCTTTTCAACTCTAAAAATTTATCCTGTCAACTGGAGAGCCTACGAGGCATAGGGAATAGAGAAAAGGGAAGTGTTTTCAGTTTTCTTTTTTATTTTGATTATGCTTAAATATGAATGTAATTACCAAAAGATATAGAAGTGCATGTGCTTTGGAGGGTTTGTATTGAGCTTTTACAGTATTCATTTTTCAACTTAAGGCAATGGCTTTTTACACCAACTCTAATCCATAAACGGGTCTTATGACATCCATGAAGTAGTAGCAAGACATGCTTAGTGTGTATTTCTCTCTTTGAGACACTGTAATTTCTACCAGAAATTTCCAGAGCATTATGTAAGTAGGAAAAAATGCAAGCAAGCTGTTAAAGATCTTGGATCCCATTATATAGTATGTATAGCTGAAATCAGCATCTGTAATTCAATCACTTTTTCTCTTTTATCCTCTAACCAAAAAATTGTTTAATTTTGCATCCCAAATGTTTTTAATCTTTGTATATTTTTTAAAAATCTTTTTCTCCTCATCATTGCCTTTTTTGTGGTTGTAAATAGACTTACTTGCACTTTGAAGATGAGTTACTCCTTGTCATCTTATAAATATGTGATATGGTAATTTTCATAACAGATGTCAGTTTTGAACCAAGAAATGGCAATTTGTTTATAAGAAAAAAAAAACTGGCTTCATTTCTGTGAAACTGCTCTTTGAAAATTTCTTTTTACACGTGTAAGCCAACTGAGATACCGTGATGGTGTTGATTTCTTTCAATGATGCTTACCATCTATTTTAGCCACTGAGCCTTTTATTATTTGTCTATTTGTAAAGTTTATTTGTCTTAACTCATTTAATAAATATACTGTTTATCTGTTTCTGAATGGGGACTGACTGAACTTTTTGAATATTTAAGTTAATCTGAACATCATATTTTGAAATTACTTTTTTCTACTTGAAATTTTAAAAATCTATAATTAATGAGAATTCTGTAATGTACTTGAAATGTTATGGTTCTGTTACAGTGAATCAGTGGCCTAATATGCATGATCTTGCCCCTAGAATGAACGTGGGTATGTTGTCCATTCTCTCATGCCCACCGTCTTCAATCTTTGTAGCTCAAGAGTTAATTTCTCCAGTCCAGGGGAAAGTAACGTTTTGGTTTTAGAAAAGATTATATTTTCACATTAACTGTAAGACCTGATTTTTTCATTAACTAATCCAAACTTGTCAATAGCAATTATCTGAAGTTTATGGTAACAAAATTAGTCAATCTGCCCTCTGCTGGTATTTTTATAATAAATTTTTAACATAAATTAGCAACTTTGAACTACTGAGAAAACTTTGAATGGTTACAAATACTATACTTTTCCATTAGTAAATATTATTCAACTAATGAGTATATGATTACCATATTTATGAGGAGAGATTTTTCCACTTTGTCAAGTTCAATTCTGTAAGTGTACTAAGTATAAGGATTGAATTTTGAATGAAATCCCTTTGTAAAATTCACTAAGGAAAGTTTCTATAAGTTTTTGTTTATCGACTCTTTTTTTCTTGCCTGTGTCTTTAGGGAGCTCCTATCATACCACAGCTGCTTTCTTTCTTTTAACCTCTGCCACTCTAGGACCCTAATGTCCAGATCCCACATTGACTTTTACCTTTTCCAGTTCAGTTCAGTTCAGTCACTCAGTCGTGTCCGACTCTTTGCAACCCCATGAATTGCAGCACGCCAGGCCTCCCTGTCCATCACCAACTCCCGGAGTTCACTCAGACTCAGTCCATCGAGTCAGTGATGCCATCCAGCCATCTCATCCTCTGTTGTCCCCTTCTCCTCCTGCCCCCAATCCCTCCCAGCATCAGAGTCTTTTCCAATGAGTCAACTCTTCGCATGAGGTGGCCAGAGTACTGGAGTTTCAGCTTTAGCATCACTCCTTCCAAAGAAATCTCAGGCCTGATCTCCTTAGTGTTATATTCACTTGTAGACCAAAAAATTTTATTAGTGTAATGATACTACCTACCCTAAAAGCAATCTTAGAAAGATCCTTGAAATTTTTTTTTCTGTTAGAATAGGCATTATAGAAATACCATAAAGAATGTTCCATGCTGGAAGAGGAGTCTTGGTTGTGTTTCTGTACTTCTCAGCAGTACATCAGTGCAAAAGGAAATATCCTTCTGTAATTTGTAAGGGTGGTTTTGTCTCAAACTCTTGATAATTTATTTCTCTACTTTTTGTCTTAAGAATGACTTCTTTAACATTTTCTTATTCATTAGAAAAATGTTTCTGCTTCTAGATGATAATACTAAACATAGACATGTTCAAGCTATATTCTCTGAATTCAGTGTCATTATTAAACTGGTTAACATTAATGGTTCCAAAGTAGGAAATTAAAGGAAGAAATAGGCCTATGGGCTTATATAATATCAGTCTTTGGCCCAACTTTCTTAACCCACACTATATCCTAGGAAAACAAGTTTCCAAGTCAGTATTACATGAATCTGGGTGTAGGGGTTCAATGTGGTAAGTTACTAAGATTGTCTTAAGTGAAAGTGAAGTCGCTCAGTGGTGTCTGACTCTTGGAGACCCCATGGACTGTAGCCTACCAGGCCCCTCTGTCCATGGGATTTTCCAAGCAATAGTACTGGAGTAGATTGCCATTTCCTTTTCCAGGGGATCTTCCCAACCCAGGGATCAAACCCGGGTCTCTTGCATTGTAGACAGACGCTTTACCGTCTGAGCCACCTGGGAAGTCTGAATTAAATCCAAATTACAAGAGCCACATAGCTTCCAAATTACTTTTCAGGTAATTAAATATAGACACTGATACTTTCCTCACTATTCAAAGGAATCTCGTCACATCACGGGTGAATATGTATAGAGTACCTGATCTGTCAATATGCTAAGCAGCTTATGTGGACTATGTAAGTGACAACCCTGTGTTACTTCTGCTGTTTTACATAAGGAGAGACTGAGGCTTAGCAAGTTTAAGTAACTTGTTCTGGGGTCACATGATGAGCTGGAATTGACACTAAACAGATCTTTGCAAAAGCCCAGGCTGGTAGCTATTGGTTTTACTGCAGTGCTAACATCTTGTTATCTGGAATCCAGACCCAGTGCCTAAAAACCTTAACTTTTAAGTGTTTCTTTGTTGTTCTTTTCTGATATCAAATGCATCAGAGTTGGTCTTAAAGATTCTTCACAACCTTCCTGGGTTATGAAGAGACAGGGAAAGAATCACTGATTAAGATGTATAACCCAAACTTTACTTATAATCAGACCTCATGTAAGGTAAACTCGGTAGCAGTTGCTTCATTTCCTAAGTAATGTATAATGAAAATTGATCACTCTGATGAGATAATAGCATTTGTCTTGAAATTTATGAAACTAAAAGGATAGGGTAAATTTCCTGAAGAATTATTCTGTCTTCCAGTTGTATTTTCCTTGGTGAAAATTTTTAATGTTTTAGTATTTAGCCTAAGGGAGTAACCCTATTGCACATTAGACTTCAATAATTTTTAAAATAAGCAAATTGCACCCATTATTTCACAGCTGTTTCAATACCATTTTATATTAACATTGTTTATAGTTAGTGAATAGCCATCCTCCCAGTCTGTCAAAAAGAGATACTTGCTGATTTTTATAATCTTTAAGGTAAAATTATCTTACTGATAATAAAATATTTTAAGATTCTTTTTTTTTTTCCCTGTTAGGCTGCTCTTGGAATCATAAAAATTTAGCATAAGGCATACCTTATACCTTAATGAGTAGTTTGAAATGAATGCAAAATTTTTTTAATGTGAACTCAGGGAGAGTTGTGTTATCTGAGGTTAGAACTTCAAATGTAGAATGTTTCTGATGAATCTAGGATTCTGCTCTTTGAACCATAAGCCTACTCTCAGTTGGCTTCACATCCTCCAAGAAGGGTAGCCTGTAAGTATCTAAAATATTTCACTGTCTCGCTTACAGACTTAGGATGGCACATAGGTCTTAATCTGAAGTGTGGAGGAGAGTATGACAGTGAAACCACACCGTGTTTCCAGAGTCTGGGACTCAACTTCTTAAGAACACGACTCTAGTGTCTATCTCCCAGTTCCTCCCTCCCAACAACTGCTCTCCTGCCATTTATCTACGTCTCCTCTCCAGTCATTTGGTCAACAGACATTTGGTACCTGTCGGGAAATTCATACCATTCTAGACAGGAGAACCAATCAAGGTCCTTCCTCTTAGAGACCATTGTAATGGGTGGGAGACCTATGTCAGGTGATAGGAGATGGTGCTGTGTTACATAGTGTGGTCAGGGAAGCCTCTCAGACGAGGTGACTTTGAGCAGAGACCTGAAGGAAGTGAAGCAGCCAACTTCGTCGTTGCCTGGAAGACCCTTCCAAGGAAAGGTTCCAGCAGCTGGTGCTTGGTAGCTGAGGAAAAACAAGTGTGGCTGGAGTGGAGTGAACCAGTGTGGCTGGTGGAATATAGCCTGAGAGGTGTAATGCGAGGACTTGCCTAACCTCATAAGCCTGGGCAAGAACGTTGGCTCTCAGGCTGAGTGAGATGGGAAGCCAGTGGAGGTTTCTGGGCCGGGTAGCAGCAGTCCAGCCTTTGAGAGGCTCGTTGGCTGTTCAACAGAGCGAGAGGTTGGAAGTTAGAAAACCAGTTAGGGAGCCGTTGCCTTTTTTGGATACTTTCCATTCCAGCTTAGCTTATTCTGCTTTTGTGGCCCCAAAGCTATATTTTAGAAGCTTCAGGCTACTAAAAGGTCTTGTGGACCCCTTATTTTGTTACATGTTTTACCTTTATGCTTGATCCAGATGACATAAGGCTGGCATTTTTAGTCAATTCACAGAACCTAGATATTTTCCTCATTTGCTTTAGACTATATGCATTTTCCCACATGAATTATAGTACTGCATTTTTACTGTGTTATTCAGAAACATGGTCACAAATAGAATATAGTCATTTTTCAGCTGTTCAGTCTCTAAGATTATAATTGCACCTTCTCCAAACTAGCCTTTTTTTCTTTTTTTTTTTTTCCTTTGTAAAAGCTCTTTACACCTGCTAACTTTATTTTTTATACCAAGCGTGACTGCTAGTCTTGATTCCTTCATCTCCCAGTCTTTTTCAGCTAGTTTCCTGGCTCCATCCCATTGAAGGCACTCCAGTAGGCTGCCTCACACCTGCTCTGTTGTCGACCAAGATGGCTTTGCTTCCTTGACATTTCACACCTCGGTGCGCAATCCTGAACCACCTCTAGCTTCATACCTGTTCTCGGCTTCAGAGTGTGCTCATAGTCTTGCTGGTGACCACAGTTCACACTCATTTCCTGGTTTTTCTCACTGATGCTCAAACCAGACTTTAATCCCTTATTCTCTTAAGGGTCATTCTTTGTATGCATTCCAAACCTTTTACGTTTTTCTCAGGGCAAGGATTCGAGATGTGGTTTGTCTCAGTTTAGAACATACCTTTCTGTTTTACCTCTCACTGTCAACCAATCGTGTATTTATTCACACGTTTCAGCAGCCATCTGCCTCACCTTGTATTCAGCTACTGGTTTGGGGTCCCAAAGAACAAGATTTTACATCTGTTTATAGTAAACTGTTGTGCTAGTCCATTCATAGCACTTTGACTCCTATTTTGATCATCTAGTCTTATCCCTGACCCTTCTCAATTTAATGCTGCCCAAGACAGTGATTAGCTTTCTTTCTACTCCTTTATGAAAGCCAGTTTCTCACCAAAACTGAAAGACATAAGACAGCTCTGCCAACAACCCTTCACCTTACTTTTCAAAACCACTACCAGGTTGGTATTAATGCCCTTTTAATCCAGTCATTCAACCAATTAGGGGTCACCTAATTAAGTATTCTGTCATCCTACACACAGCCATCAGATCCGAAAGTAAATGTCTTATTGAAATAGCTGCATTTCCTGTTTTGCTACAGATACTTCATCCTTGCTTTCAAGTATTTTGTCAGTTTCTTGATTTTCACTCTTATTGCCCTAATCTATTCCCTCTTACCTCAAGCCCATATACTTAGGTTTCTTAACCATATGGTCCACATCCCTGTCCTCTCCTCTCCCATCATCAGTCCATCATAACATGTAACCCCAAATCTTTCTAAATTACCACTCTGCCCACATCACCCCTCCTCTCCTCAAAAGATAAATAGCCAATTTTAAAAAACACTTTGCTGCTGCTGCTAAGTCACTTCAGTCGTGTCCGACTCTGTGCGACGCCATAGACGGCAGCCCACCAGGCTCCCCCGTCCCTGGGATTCTTCAGGCAAGAACACTGGAGTGGGTTGCCATTTCCTTCTCCAATGCAGGAAAGTGAAAAGTGAAAGTGAAGTCGCTCAGTCGTGCCCGACTCTCTGCGACCCCATGGACTGCAGCCTATGAGGCTCCTCCGTCCATGGGATCCTCCAGGCAAGAGTACTGGAGTGGGTTGCTGTAATGCCCCTTAATTGCTCCTTGATAATTCTGGCCTTACATGGTCACATGCCCGCTCTCCATGCTCTGAGCACACTCTCTATCCGTCTTCTCTCCCCTCTCTTACAGATTCCTCCTTGAAGCTCCATTTTCCTGGCCCCTTTTGTACTTTATGCCTCTTTGTAGTGCTTGAACCACCGGACCTCAACGTCTCAGATGTATTAGGGAGAAATAGGGAAGAGTGTTTTCTTAGAGGAAAAATCAGCTCCCAGAAGAGGATGTTGAGGCTTAAAGATGGCTGAGGTTTAGGTAGAGGTGATGTAATATCAGAAGAGCATTTCCATAGACGTCACCCCTGGGGTCTGGTTCCAACTCTGCTTTGTGCCAGCTTTTAATACCTTGAGCCCTTATTTTCCTCAACAGTTCTCAACAGAACTGCAACCATTATGATTCTTCCACAGCTCTGGATGTGATGGGCTTGGAGACATGAAAGCACTTTGGCAATTATAAAGGGCAATGCAAGATGGTACTGTTGACTCAACAGCGACAGAAACAATCCTGTGAAGAGCTCTTCCTGTCTCTCCCAATAAATTTGGTTTAAATAGAAAATTTCTGAGTTGAAAAGTGCCCTTAAATCTCAGTTGGTTTATAAACACCCAAGGCTTTGTGAAGAGTACCCTGGAGATTCATCTTGCTAGAAGTAGTAGCGTTTGCTTCCATTTCCTTTTTTCTGTGCTTTTAGTCACTGTAAACATTCTACATTTTAAAAAGAAGCAGTTTGCTTGCTTCTTGCACATCTGGAGGTGGAGGTCAGATGAGTGTGCTAGAAACCCACTTAATTTTTTTTTTTTTTAACTATGGTATTTAGCTAAACACCACTGATGGTTTTGGAACCTAGTTTTAATGGCTTTTTAAATCCTAGTCATAACTATTTCTATAATGGGCCGTGGGATAAGACCATATTTCCCAAACTTGGTTGTACAATGGAGTCACCCAGGGAACATTAAAACATACTGGCTTCCACTCCCCGGGCGTTGTGGTAGAGGCTGTGGCCTGGGTTTCAGGAGTTTTAAAAACTTCCCAGGTGATCCTACTATGCAGCCAAAGTTTGGAAACTACTGCGGTAAACAGTGAGGCATTGAGAACTACAATGCTGAAGGACAAGAAGGTATAATGAAGAGGATAAACAGTAATCTTTTTATAAACTTGCCTTCAAGATGTTCAGTACCAGAAGTTCTGTTTACTTGGACAAAATGCATTTAAAAAATCGGGCTCTTTAGTACTTCAAAAAATCAATGTTAGCAAGAGAAAATAAACTGTAGAGGACTATATTTAGATTTGTTTTTAATTTACTGTCATTAAAAACTAACAAAATACATTTTAGTAAGAAGTTAAAACCTCTTTGTCTTATTATTGGAAAAGTAGATTATGACCAATTTTAAAATCAATTGTCTTTAATGAAAGGATTTCAAATGGAAGTTTACTTGTTTCTTAAATTCTAATCTCTATACAGATGCAGTCTCAAAATCAACCTATATGCCATTTTTAATTTTTTTCTAACATGCTTTTTTCGCATTGTTAAACAGCATATATAGCTTGACAGGAAAATGTCATTTTATGATGAATATTAAATATTTTATTAAAATATTTATCATTCATTACTTGAGTACATGTCTTAAAGATTTTGCATAAAATCACTTTATCTTATACCTGGAAAAAATTACTAATCGATTTCTTCTATTTATAAGAATAAAGGTTAAATTACTCAGGAAAACAAAAGGTTGGCTCTGCTCATCCATTTAACTAATCCATAAAACAGCACTGCACCACTGGTGGTCTGTCCCTGTGCTTGACTACTCCCAGCAATATTTATTGAACCCCTATTCTGGGTCACTTGCTCTTCTATTTTACCTCAGTATGTCATTACAACTCTGTTCCCCTTTTATAATAAGAGACTTACCTATGGTCACACAGCTAGTTAGCCTCATCTGGGACTGAATCCAGAACTGTTCAGCAGCCAAGCTCATGACCATTACATCAGATGGTAAAGCCTCTTTAGCTTGGTTCAGTCACTCCAAGGGCTAGAATAAGGATCATATCAAACCAGTTCTTTGTGGGTTTTTCAGATACCTGAGGAGAAGGCAACGGAACCCTACTCCAGTACTCTTGCCTGGAAAATCCCATGGATGGAGGAGCCTGGTGGGCTACAGTCCATGAGGTCGCACAGAGTTGGACATGACTGAGCGACTTCACTTTCACTTTTCACTTTCATGCATTGGAGAAGGAAATGGCAACCTTACTCCAGTGTTCTTGCCTGGAGAATCCCAGGGACGGGGGAGCTGCCGTCTATAGGGTCGCACAGAGTCGGACACGACTGAAGCGACTTAGCAGCAGCAGCAGATACCTGAGGCAGCTTGCAGGTCCCTCCACATCTTCACCTTCTCTTCTCCATGCTCACCATTGCCAGTTTCTACAACTGTTCTTCATAGTAGGTTGACCATATGTCTCAGGTTCCCAGGGGTAGTCTGTATGCAAACTTGCCATCCCTATGTGATTATTAAGATCTCCTGTCTTTTACTTTCAAAAGTGTTCTAGATGGAATGATAAAAATTTTGTTTTAAGTTGTATTGTCATCTTGGTCCCTTTTGTCTAATGTGTCTATATCCTTCTGTGTCTACAGTCGGACAGCTATTATTTTGAAATTGTGGAGTTTGAAATTCTACTGCTTTGACAAGTGGAAAATTGAGAAAAGATGTGGAGCCTTTTTTTTCTTTTGTCATTGGCATAGATGACAAAGAGACTCCAAAGTACATCCTGTTGGTAGGGGTAACTTGCAACGTTCAGCATATAAATCTCAATAAATCTCCTAAAGTTTCTAGCTGAGAAGACCACTGTAACCTACTGTGCAATTTTCCACACTGAACTATCAAGGACAGTTGCTTTCCACCCAAGAGACCAAGTATTGATATAATTTGGGACCTGACCTCTGATTCAGAGGCAAATGCTTAAATGTCTTAAATTTTTTTGAAGCTGATCGGAGGACTTCCTTAAAATTCATAGAAGCCCTATACCGTGTGTGGGGGGTGGGGTAGGGGTAGGGCAGGTGGTGTGTGTCTATGCTCACCAAAGATGCAATTACAAATCAGGCACTTCTTCGAGGACAGCATATAATAAAACGACTGATGTATAGGCCATCAATTAATAATTTCAAGTGAATGAAGTCAGGATTTTGCAAAAAGACTTCCCTACTTGATTTTACTAGCAACTCAAGTGTTCAGTAGCAAAGGCTTTTTAATGTATATTATACCACATCTTCATGACAGAATAATAAGGAATCATTAAAAGTCTGAAAAAGGAAGTTTATGTCATGTATACTTTTATAGCTGTCTTTTCATTATGCATTATATTATAAATAATTACTTGTCAGTACTTTAGACTTAGCTCCTTAAAAAATAAGTTACATGACTTAGGACATGTTATTTGGTCTCTGTGAGCCTTATTTCATCCCAAAATGTTAGGGTAACAGTATATCTACCCATCTCTCAGGATTATTGTAATCATGCTGCTGCTAAGTTGCTTCAGTTGTGTACGATTCTGTGCGACCCCATAGACGGCAGCCCACCAGGCTCCCCCGTCCCTGGGATTCTCCAGGCAAGAACACTGGAGTGGGTTGCCATTTCCTTCTCCAATGCATGAAAGTGAAAAGTGAAAGTGAAGTCGCTCAGTCGTGTCCAACTCTTAGCGACCCCGTGGACTGCAGCCTTCCAGGCGCCTCCGTCCATTGGATTTTCCAGGCAAGAGTACTGGAGTGGGGTGCCATTGCCTTCTCCAATTGTAATCATAAAAGGAGATTAAATGTCAGAAAGTCCTAGCACAGAGCATAGCATGTAAAAAAACCTCAGTAAATACTCTGTGGGTCATGACAGTATGAGCTTTCATTAAAGGAGTATTATTAGCAAGTTATTTACTGTGTGCTGATCCCAGTACCATGAGGGAGACAAAATAAATCCGATACTGTAAACTTAGTAGTCTGGGAGCCATATTTGATCCATTAGTGTCTTTCATTTGGTCAGAACGGTAATGGTACAAAAAGGTTGTTTTTGTTTTTCCGATGTTCTTAATTGATTGCCTGCATTGACAATTAGATTTCACTAAAAACATTCACATTATTAGTATCTAGCAAAACTAGACCCTGATTCCCATATGGTAACACTATCTTGATGCTTTACCTGCCCTCACTGGTTTGCCACAGTCTCTATCACTCCCTATAGGGCCACACCACTGTCATTTATCCGCATTGGTGGCCCTTTATTCCTGTTTCTTTCAGAGTAAAACTAAGAGCAAAGTGAAACATGTTTATTGCTATCAAGTGTGGAATAAAGTAAAATTGATAAGGATTCACTCTCAAGAATAATTCTTCTCACTCAGGTCTTTTTCACTCAATATGTGTTACCTACCTGACCCCGTAGGTGTTTGTATGGAACCTGTAGCCTCTCCTAAAATTCTAGAGCTGTAACAAACCAGCACTTTCGACCAGGTAATCATCTTTTCCTCATTGTATGTGTGAGTTAAGACCCCTCAGAGACAGTGACATGCCCAAGATTTTAGTTAGAAACAAATTTGAGGCTGAATCACATGTAGAGTTTTATTTCTTTATTTTTCAGACTTCTAAACATTTTATCATTTTTGTCTTAATTTTTAAATGATAGAAATTAGTGTCAATTCTCTTCAGAGTAAACAAACTCTCTGATACCTCTTCCCTCTACAAAATACATATGTAATTCATGGCTTTTTAAATGCATATTGTTAGCATTTTTCCAATAATGTCAAGAAGCTTTTTAGTTCAAGAAGCTTTAGTTTTGTTGCAATGCTCATAGTGAATTTTAAAAGACCATTTGAAAAGTACTTTGCATTGATGGTTTTCCTTTTTGTCAAGAATGGAGAACCTGGACAGAATTTGTTCCTGAAGGCCATGCAACCTCGAAACCTGCATGTGGAGGTGGTTTTGCTGTTGTCAGTTGCAGATATGGTTTAGCGTATCAGGAAAAGACTGCACTGGCTCTTGACTACCTGTGAAACCAGAAGCCCTGTGAATAATAGATTCATGTAATGTGTCTGTAATTACTTCTGGCTATTCATTTCAAGCTTCTCCACAACATTACAGAATACAAACAGCTGAATTAAACCATTTTTCAATACTTTTATGTTCTTTTTCTTCCCCTCTCCAGTTTCTGGAAAGGGAAACAGCCCAAAGGAGTTGGAAAGCAGATGACATGGATAATTCACAAATGACTCTATCCTAAATAAGTGAGATATAATTCAGTTCAGTTCAGTTCAGTCGCTCAGTCGTGTCCAGCTCTTTGCGACCCCATGAATCGCAGCATGCCAGGCCTCCCTGTCCATCACCAACTCCCGGAGTTCACTCAGACTCACATCCATCGAGTCGCTGATGCCATGAGATATAATTAGGATGTGTAAAAACAAAAAGTTCTTTTGAGATTTATGGTGTGATTGAGTTAATTTAAAGATAGAACAAAGCAACATAGCTAGTAATTCCATTAAGAAAACAGCATTTTATATTTTCCCTTGGGAACATTACCTTTTATCATTGGATTTGAAACAGTTTTATATAGGAGATTTTGGATTATATTCATTATGAAACATTCCTAAGCATAAATAGTTTTGGTTTTTAGTTCAAAGATTATTAGTATTATTTAGATTATAAGAATAATCTATACTCATTATTAAATAAGGACAGTATCTGATGACAAGAAAAACTACCCTTAACCCCATCACACAGACTTAAAATATGAATATATATTTAGAAGCTTTTATTCGGTGAGTTAATACCACAGCTTGTGTCTTCAGAACTGTCCACAACTGGAGTTTTAGATATTTAAAAAAAAAAAACTTAGATGGATTTTAGGAATAGTCTAATGCAACCCCATGATAATTGTTGGAAGTGACAAGGGACACCCTGAAAAAAAAAGTCCACATCTCTGAAGGTGGAAGTCATGACCTATCGATCCTTAGTGACCAGACCAGCAGAGGGATGAAGGCAGAGGACCTTGGTTCACAGTAAGTGCTGTTCCTGAGAAAGAAGACATGAAACAGAAGAGCTGTGTGGTCAGAGGCCTGGCGACTACGCAGTAAAGGCCACCTTCCAAGAGGACTGTGGGATGAAACAGCCTTGTTACCATGGACCCAGCCACTCTCCTATGGAACCATCAAAAATTGAGGCAAGGACATACACAGAGAAGCCATTTCTCCATCAGTCAGAGAAGGAGATGGAGGTAGATTTTTAAGAAGTTCAAATGGCATAGTCCCAAGGGCCAAGTGAGGAAGACCCAATGGGAGAGCAGACCAGAGCAGAAATAAGCAGTTTGGTTATGCTAATCACTCAAACTGATGCTTTAAATTCTGGTTCAGAAACCTCATTGGGTATCCATCTTATGAAGGGACTGTCCTTGGCAGAAAATGTACCAAATGAAAAAGACACAATCCCCAGTATCTGAGACTGATATGGGAACAATTATGATAATATGATAAATGCAATAATGATGTCAAACAATATATGTTGGGGTTAGCTCCAACAAAGATGGGAATCCAGGGTTAAAGAATGCTTATCAGAGAAGTCCTCAGGGCAAGAGATCGAGAGATAGATGGAGCTCTGCCAGCTCAGAGAGACAGACAGAGGCAGTCCAGACAGAGAAAGCAGCTGATGCAGCATGCAGAGAAGACAGAGATGTTTCTGCCATGATCGTCTGCAAGTTTGTCAGGTAAGCAATTGTTCTGAATCCACTACCCTTTAAGGTTAATTGAATGATGAATGTTTAAAATACAGTAAAAATCTCTATAGAACAGGCTAAAGGGAAGGGCTTATCTTGATCAGCTAGATTCTTGAAGATGTGGGCTTGTATTAAACATACCAAGGCGTTCAGACAAGAATGACTGTTGGATAATAAGAATCTTAGACTAACAATGAATAGCTTATAAATGTGTGCTTCTAACATGCGCTGTTCCTTTTCCCTTGCAATCTTGATTATACTAAGAATTTGCTAAACTCACCTTCTTTCACTTGCATCTAAAGCAGAATAAATCCTGAATCAGAATAATAAATATTTACTGTACTATTCCGTGTTTTTTAAAAAAACTTTTTTTTTTTGGTTACTGAAAGAACAGTCTACCCTTTAATGAATGGTTTACCTAGTAAATATTTTCTCATGGTTTAATTTGGTGACAGAAAGAACAAGAAGGCCTAAAGATAAATATCTTTAAAAATCATACCTTCATTGCCAACTATATAACTTCATGTCAAGATCTAACATAATGAGAAAAAATAAATTCTCTGTGTTATGTCAACATAACCAAGTCCATGACATTTGAATCATCACAAAGCTAAAATTGTTTCCTGATTCTTTTATAGAAGACTTTTTAAAGTATACAGTATATGTTACTGTGTACTCAGTTTTATGGAATGTGGAGGCAGCATCTGATTTAATATTTTCTATTTGGGCTGTTTACTTTGTAGTGAAACATTCTTCAAAAACATTTGCATCTCCCCCCACATTTTCCATCCAAGGCTGTCAGTTCCTGTTTAGAAAGGTTAATGGAGATCTGGAGTCTCCAGGCCTCTGATACAGAAGCAGCTCTTGCTAGCCTTTGAATCTGCTGCCAGGTCTGATTCTACACGTAAATATTTGCCTGAGTGGGTTACATTTTCTTTTTCCACACAAGTAGGGGAAGCGAAGTTACCATAATGAAACTTATGAAAAAACCTAACTTTGATTTCTGCATAATTTCTTT
Source organism: Bos taurus (assembly GCF_002263795.3). Taxonomy (NCBI): domain Eukaryota; kingdom Metazoa; phylum Chordata; class Mammalia; order Artiodactyla; family Bovidae; genus Bos; species Bos taurus. The sequence goes on along the minus strand of NC_037332.1, from coordinate 19,460,809 downwards.
TGGCTAAATTCTTAGCTGTTGTCAAATTTGCAGATGCCTTCATTACTGTTCATTAAACTTTCAGCCTCCTTGGGAACTGCTGAGTGGACCAGCAGATAATGCAACATATTTGTGGGAGGCCAGCCTGTTTTAATTAACTTGCCTGAATGTCACAGAGAAGGTTGGGTTGAGTGGGCCCCTCCCCATGACCCTTAACTCTTGAAAAGTGATCATCTTAGGAGAGCCAGCTTGGAGCAACTTACTTTGGGATGCTGACGTGTTTCTTTTTTTTTACCTTTTCAGAAAGCAGAGCCTGCTTTAGAATGTGGTGGAAATAACCCACCACAGAAGAAATCATCAGTGGGCCAAAGAACTTGCTGCTAATGTTGGCTTTTTGCCATGGCCTCCTGACTGTGGAAGGAAGAAACTTTGTCTTTTTCCACCACTTCACTTGCTCTTTCCAGCTGGAGTTCACCCACCCAATTGAGACCCGAGGAAGGGAGCTGACCAAGCCAGCCCCTAGACTCACTAGAATATAAAGTAAGCCACAAGGGTGGTTTAAAATTTTCCGGTAGCCACACTATTTTATTTTATTTAAAAAATAAATAAAAATAAACAGATGAAATTAATAACTTTAACAGTATATTTTTTGGACTTCCCTGGTGATAACTCTGGATGAGAATCTTCCTGCCAGTGCAAGGGACATGGATTCGATCCCTGGTCCAGGAAGATCCCACATGCCATGGAGCAGCTAAGTCTGTATGCTACACCTACTGAACCCATCCTTTAGAGCCCATGAGCCACAAATACCAAAGCCCCAACACCTAAAGCTGTGCTCCGCAATGAGAGAAGCCACTGCAATGAGACACCCTAGTGCTACAATGAAGTGTAGCCCCTGCTCGCCGCAACTAGAGAAAGCCCATGCAAAACAACAAAGACCCAGAGCTGCCAAAAATAAAAATAAATACATTTTTCAAAAATAGTATATTTAAACCTAACATAGCTAAGATATCATTTCAATGTGCAATCATTAGAAAATTTATTAAAAAGATATTTTACTTTTTTTAACTAAGTCTTCAGAATCTGTTATTTATTTTATGCTCAGAGCATATTTCAATTCAGACATAAAGTTTCCATTGGAAAAAGATGTTCAGCTATTTAGATTTCATTAAATTAATAACTGAAAAGATAGATTCACAAGTTGTTCTGAACATACTAAAAAAATGTTTTCAGATAACTGAACCAAGCGTCAGTTTTTAAAAATTAATTGAAATTAAAGTATGCCATTTCTTTGGTGCACTAGCCCACATTTCAAGGGCTCAATAGCACATGTAACTGATGACTTCCATACTGACAGCACAGAACTATAGCCTTGCTACTGAAAGTGTGGCCCACACCCTAGCATCATCTGGGATTTTCTTGGAAATGCAGAATCTCGGGCCTCACCCCAGACTTACTAAATCAGAATCTACAGTTAGCAAGATTTTCCAGTGATTCATATGTAGAATATGATTCAGGAAGCACTGATCTATTTAAGACACCAGGAAAACTGGTATTATTGCATCTATTTTATAGAGGTGTATTGAGGCTCTTTTTATACCCTTTATACTGTTTATGGGGTTCTCGCAGTAAGAATACTGGAGTGGGTTGTTATTCCCTTGTCTAGTGGACCACGTGTTGTCAGAACTCTTCATTACAACCCATCTGTCTTGTGTGGCCCTGCACAGCATGGCTCATAGCTTCATTGAGTTATGCAAGCCCCTTGGCCACAACAAGGCAGTGATCCACGAAGGGCCAGGGAGGCCTGACGTGCTGCAGTCCATGGGGTCGCGAAGAGTCAATGACCGAGCAACTGAAAACAACAACAACATATTGAGGCTCCGAGAGGTTGCATAACGTGTCTAAAGTCACAGAGCTCATAAGCGTAGGAGCTAAAATTCAGACTCAAAGCTTGCCCGTGTTTAAGCCCACACTCTTTCTAACATTTATCACTCAGTGCATGAAATGTGTTACTAATGGCATGAAAAGTAATTTTAAATGGTGCTCAGAAAACATTCTGAAAAGCGCTGAATACAAAGTTTGAAGGTTTGACCCTTTTCTGTCCTCTTTTAAGTTTTCTAATATGGTGAAAGATAAAATCTCTGATTGATGACAGTTTTCAGTACCTAACATTTGCTGTAAATGGGCACACAGCCTCAGAGCTTTCAGTAAAGGAGGTAGCTAGGTCTTCATAGCTTTGTTTCGTTCCATTGTATTTATTGTTTCTTCTACCATCTATTTATGATGAATGATACTGGCTTTCCATTTACAGCAGTGATGCATAGACACTTAAATACACTTATTTAAGGCAGTGGTTATAAGTATGAATGTAGACGGGGCACAGGTCTGGCCACCTGGGGAAGGAGACACGAGAATGATGATGTGTGGGAAACACTGAAAGAAGGTGCTTCCCCAGGAGGCATGCCAGCAGCAGCTGCAGCCCTAGAGAAGACTGGGAAGCACAAGAATGTTGTGTGTTTTTGTTGTGGGTGCCCCGTCAAAGCACTTTTCAAAAGTAATCTCTTCTTTGTGCCTGGGATGGATGTAATTATATTCAATTGATTGGTTGAAAACCCAACATTTCTTACCTCCCAGCTGGAGGTCCTCCTCTTGACCTCCTCAACAAAACCTCCTCCTCTTGACCTCTTCAACCCAACAGCATAGCTGTGGGCACCTCTAGTTGAATGCTTTTGTTCCTGGATTTGCTTAGAGTGGGTGCCACAAAGAAGCAAAGGCAGCGGCTGCACTGATGGTGCATGGTGGCAGTGATTTCCATGGCAGGACCCAGCAGCGGCAGCAGGGATGTCTGGACTGGGCTCTGACCTGGTTCAGGGGCTCAGACTGCCTTAGCAACATCCCCGTTTTCTATGCAGATTTCTCTCCTGGTTTCCTACGGTATCTATGGGCTATGCAGCGCCATTCCAAAACAGCCTCTTCCCTTTATGGTAACCAGACTTGGTTTCTGTCTTTTACAAATAAAAACCCTATTAGAATGATATTATTTGATTGTCCATCAAACCCACTAGACAACCAAATCCCTTAGAGTATAGTCTGTATTTGCTTGTTCACATGGCATAATCCCCCGGTTTCAAACAAAGTTGGTGTTTCCCTGGTGGATCAGATGGTAAAGAATCTGCCTGCAATGCAGGAGACCCAGGTTTGGTACCCAGGTTGGGAAGATTCCCTTGAATAAGGGAATGCCTGGAGAATCCCATGGACCGAGGACCCTGGCGGGCTGCAATCCATGGGGTTGCAAAGAGTCAGACACAACTGAGCAACCAAGAACACGATAGTTATTTGATGAACAAATGAGTGTTAAACATATAGGAGATGCCAATAACCAATGTTGAAAAGTCATGCTTTTACTGTCTCAAAACACATTAAGTGCATCCTATGACTTAAGAAAACCTATCTATGAAAATTAAACTTCAAAGATAAGTTAATATCTAAATTGAAAGAACTCTTTACTTACAAAATGATTCACCCAAGATTCCTTCTCTGGTTTTTTAAGTGTTGTTTTGTTTTCTAACTATAAACTATTAGAGGAGCTTAGAGCATAAAGGAAAAGTTTAATTTTTGTGCAGTGAATATGCAATGATTTCAATATTAAAGGAAATAAACTATTTTGAAAAATAACATTTTTAGAACGGATGGCAACCTGACATGGCTCTACCATGAAGATCACACATGTCTGAAATAGAAACCTCAATCACAGAATTTTCAGAGAAGAGTATGTGGCATGCTAAATTGCAAAGCTGTGCATAAAGTTTACTGACATCATTAAGCTTCACCACAAACAAGGAGTTACCTAATTTGTGACCTTGTTCCAGATGAAGAAACTGAGACGCAGAAAAGAGACTAATTTGCCTAACAAGCTCAAAGAGCTAATGAAAATCACACAGCTAAAGAGCTAGGATTTAAACTTCAGCCTCACTCCAGGCTTAAAGTTTTAAGCACCATGCTATCCTTGTCGCCTAAGAGATTTGTGGCGTGTATTTGTAATAAATATTTGTAATAAAGACCCTTGACTCCATTGTTAATGCGTGACAGCTGGTAGCTTTTTCGTCCCCCTTCTTTTTCTGCTGCACAGCTGGGAAAGTGGTTATGGAAGCTGGGACTTTCCCTCTCTTGGGGCCAGCGAAGAAGCTCACTTAACTTCAACCTTACCTCCTAACCACACGCACGCACACACACAAGCCGTTCACCCCTTCCTTCTCTCCAAGCATCTTCAGCCCTGTACCCTGCATCCTCATCTTCTATGGCCCTGCTCATCATCCCCTTCTCTAACCAGCTGTGGTCTCATTGTAAAGCCTTTGCACTCATTGTTTCCTCTGCATGGACACTCTTCCCGAAGATGGCCACACAGCTGACTTCCTCACTTCCTGTGAGTCTTTGAGGCCCTTACCACCTGTGACAGCTTGAATCTTCCAAATATGGCCAAGAAAATATCTCATCCTGAGACTCTTCTAACAATATCCCCTTTTCTCTCTCTCGCTAACCTACGGCACTGAGGCCCCTTTCCCTTTGAACCTGGATGAAACGTTGTGCCTCACTCAGTCGGCGGACAGAGAATCTGTGACTTGAGGCTAGGTCACAAAAAGCAATGCAATACCATTCTCCAGGGAGAGGAACTGAGGTTTCTTTTAGAAATTAGAGCATAGGATAGGGAAAATCCAAGTGATCCTGCAAACATCTTATAGTACCAGGAAGTGCTTAAAAAAATTAAAGAATGAAGGCATGTCAAAGGAACACAAGGGTGAACTAAAGGACCTCCCAATGCCGAAAGCTGGAATAATCTGAGCAATAAAGTAATGTATTATGGTAGTAATTTTTAAAAATATATTCATTTATTTATTTGGCTGCACTGGATCTTAGTGGTGACACACGGGATCTCCAGCCTTCGTTGAGGCGTGTGGGATCTTTGGTTGTGGCATATGCACTCTTAACTGTGGCCTGTGGGGTCTTATTCCCTGACCAGGGATCAAACTTGGGCACCTTGCATTGGGAGCATAGGATGTTAGTCACTGGACCTGCAGAGAAGTCTTGTAGTATTATAATCCAAAGTATAAAATAAATATATGTGACATAAGTAAGTGAGGAAGGAAAGACAGATATTTCAAAGAAAAGAATTCCAAATGATCCTTGCAGATACTACCTCACCAGGATGTGGAGTTTAGCCTCACCCTCCCTTTTGAGAGTGGGATAGACTTAGTGACTTGCTTCCTAAGAATAGAATATGGGGGCAGGGGGAAATAAAAACTTTGCTCTGGTAAAACATGGCAAATATGACCTTATCAGGTGATAAAAGTTAATATCACCAGTGATATCACATGGATATTGTATACCTACACATGGGAAAGGCCCTTCCCCTTTGTGGTTTTTTTTCCAAAAATCCATCCCCTCAGTCTAGCCATGAGAAAAACATCAGATGAATCCAATTTGAGGGGTGTTCTACAAAGTAACTGACTAGTACCCCTCAAAACTGCCATAGACCCAAGCAGACTAAGGAGACATGAAAATAAATGCAAAGTGGGATCCTAGATTGGATCCTGGAACAGAAAAAAAAAAAATTAAGGACATTATTGAAAAAAATTAGTGAAATCCTGATAAAGTCTAGAGTTTAATGAATTTTAACATGGTAACGTTAGGGGAAAGTGAACCTGGGTGAAGCATGTATAGATACTCTTTACTTTGTTTGCAGTTCAGTTCAGTTCAGTCGCTCAGTCATGTCCGACTCTTTGTGACCCCATGAATTGCAGCACGCCAGGCCTCCCTGTCCATCACCAACTCCCGGAGTTCACTCAAACTCACGTCCATTGAGTCAGTGATGCCATCCAGCCATCTCATCCTTTGACATCCCCTTTTCCTCCTGCCCCCAATCCCTCCCAGCATCAGAGTCTTTTCCAATGAGTCAACTCTTTGCATGAGGTGGCCAAAGTACTGGAGTTTCAGCTTTAGCATCATTCCTTCCAAAGAACACCCAGGGCTGATCTCCTTTAGAATGGACTGGTTGGATCTCCTTGTAGGCCAACAAAGGTCCCTCTAGTCAAGGCTATGGTTTTTCCAGTGGCCATGTATGGATGTGAGTGTTGGACTGTAAAGAAAGCTAAGCACTGAAAAATTGATGCTTTTGAACTGTGGTGTTGGAGAAGACTCTTGAGAGTCCCTTGGACTTTGTTTGCAACTTTTCTGTAAATCTAAAGTTATTCCAAGATAAAGTTTGTTTGAAAGTAAGGAGGTGATATAGGTTCATCCAGGCTTCCCTGGCAGCTCAGATGGTAAAGAATCTGCCTGCAATTGCAGGAGACCCAGGTTCCATCCCTGGGTTGGGAAGATCCCCTGGAGGAGGGAATGGCAACCCACTCCAGTATTCTGGCCTGGGAAATCCCATGGACAGAGGAGCCTGGCAGGGCTACAGTCCATGGGGTCGAGAAGAGTCGGACATGACTGAGCAACTAACACTTTAACACTATAGCTTCATCCAGACCTCCCCTCCTTCCCCCACCTCTCCCCTCACACACCCCCATTTGCTCTTGATTCCAGATGTCAAGGGGTGAGAACGTCCAGTGTCCCTGGGGGCACCTGATACATACCTTCCAGCTGACAGTCCCAGGGATAGTTTCGAATGACAGCCAACATCGAGCACCAGACACACATGTGAGGAAGCCTCTGAGGTGATCCCAGCCCCAGCCACCACTTGACTGCACCCATGGGAGAGGCTGTGTGAGGACGCTTCGCTTCACTGCCTCAACCCTCAGAGCCATGAGAGACAATGGTCATGAGAAACCGTTACTGTTTGTGCCGCCAAGTTTGGAGTGGTTTATCACACAGATGACAAAATTCTCTTTCCCAGGTTAATTATGCCCTGCTCTCTCTCATACTCATGTAGTAGGGGAGGCAGGCTCCGAAAATTGACCTACATGTGCATTTCCAGCGGGAGAGGGGAGAGCTGACTTCTGCTTCAAGCCTTCAGGTCATGCCAAAGGTGGTTTTACCAGACAACCTTGGCTTGGGAAAATAATAAGTGGTTGAGCATCTATTAATCAAGTAGTAATCTGATTCCCATTCTTCTATTTTTGTGTTTACAGGGTCCTGAAGAATGAGCTCCAAGACAGTGTGTACAGAGCAGGTAGGGTGGTTGTATAATGCACTAAAACTTCTCACCCTTCAGAAGCATAGAGGGGAAAATATCTCCCTGAAGGCTCAGTATCAAGAATTGCTCTGTGTTTCAGAACAACTCATGTGCTTTTGCCTTTTGGACACGGAGAACCACGTGGAGTGATCTTTCATTGGCTGGGACGAATTTCTAAGCTGAGTGGGCAGGCCACTGCTGGCAGGAAGACTGGGACTGCTGTACTATCTATACCCCTGACTTCTGGCTTCATTGCTATTTCCTGTTGTATAGGGTTCCCACTTATCCTGTGTGTTGTCTTATAAGTTTTATATTCCTTCTGGAAAGAAGGTATAAATAAAATAAATACACAAATACTTAATAATGTTAAGTGCCTCTTCTAGAATGAATGCCCCAGATAGGAATTTTCTTGGTCTTTGCCTAGTCCTGAGCTTCATTGAGAGGGTTAGATGTCTACAGCCCTGTCTGTGCTTCACACTGATGGGTTCTGATAAATAGACCTGTAAGCAGAACCCCCCCCATTGAACCCCCTTTTCCCTTTGTTGTCCATTTTAAATAAGAACCCGGCTCCAGCACAGTGTCAAGGTGGAGTGGCCCACGTTGACCTGGGCCACAAGTGTGGGTCCACTACGACTGTGAGGACAAAGTATTGGTGTCTTCTGAGATGCGACTCAGCAGGGGCTGTGAGCAGGCCCAGTTCAGTTCGTAGGAGTAATCACCTGGAGGCTTAAAAGAGAAATGTTTTGTTCACTAAACTGCTAGAGTGAGATCTGTACATTTCTGTAACTCTTGAGACTTTGGTCTCTCCTAAGACAAATATATCATCAGCTTTACCAATCCCATAAGGTAAAAACTCTACCTAGTGGAAAATTCTTGTAATTGTGTCAAGTCTCTTTATGAGAAAAAGAAGAAATCTTGCTTGGGCTGTCAGAATAATGTAAGACAGCTTGTGGTTTTTTTGCCTCGAGTTTGCGTGGGCAGGAAATTTATTCTTTGCTCGGTACATCTTTGAGCTGCACGCAGCTGTGTGAGATCCCAGCTCTTTACAAATTGCTAATAAAGAAGATAATGCCAACATTTGCACTCCACTCAGAAGTCAACCACTGAAGATTTAAATCTAGATTTCTGGATAGAAAATCTTAATCTTTCGAGTCATGTCACTATGCTTTTAAATTCATTTCTGAACACTGCAGTGAACTAAAATTAGAATTTGGAATAAGCTAGAAGCAATGAAACAATTTCCTCATTCATCTAACATGTACTTATTGAATATCTAATCTATGTGTGTGCATTTAGAAATTTTTAAAAAGTGACGACATGGGTTTGTTCTCCAAGTACAAGGATTCTATTAAGTTTTGGCCAAAGAAGAAGAAGCTAATTAATATTTGTTGAGCCTTTACTATGTGCCAGGGACTTGGCCTGGGCTTGTATAACTCTTATGACATAAATATTATGGATCCCATTTTACATGTGAGGATACTGAAGCTATATAACCAGTAAGTCACAAAGTGGGATTTTTAACCTCAGCATAATGGATTCCACAGCCTGCTATATCCCACTGCCTCCTACAGTATAAATTTTCATCTTGACTAGAAAATTTTCTTTTCTTTTACTTTTTAAAAATGTTCTCATATATTTAAATTCATTTAAAGTAGATTTAAGGCCTTCCCTGGTGGTCTGCCTTCCAATGCAAGGGACACGGTTTCCATCCCTGGTCCAGGAAGATTGCACATGCCTCGGTGCAACTAGGCCTGTGTGCTACCACTACTCAGCCTTCATGCCCCAACTATGGAAACCCACATTCTCTAGAGCCCGTGTTCTGCAACAAGAGAAGTCACTGCCAGGAGAAGCCCACGCACCACAGCTAGAGAGTAGCCCCCACTCCCTGCAGTTAGAGAAAGCCCACATACAGCAATGAAGACCCAGCACAGCCAAAAAGAAATACGTCATAATTATAATTTTAAAAGTATGTAGATTTAAATCCATTGAAAGCACAAAGGAGAGATGTATGTGTATACATTCTGTGACATAAGCATTTATTTTTAAGTTAATGTGATATTGGATGTGCCTATGGGAAGCAAAGTGAAGTGAACTGAAGCAGTCTCAAGGAGGTGTCTGGTCATCTTGAGTTCATCCCTGCTACCATCCTCCCATCCTTCCCTCTTTCCATCCATCCCATTAATTGAGCTCCTACCACAGTCTAGGCATTGGAATGAAGACATAAAAAGAAATGGACTTCACTCTCAAATAATTTTCAGGGGAGTGAGTGAGTGAAAAGGATACATAAAGTAAGTAACTTAAATGTAATATATTTCATTAAAAAAAAAATACAAGGGGCAATGGGGTCTGGGACGCAGCTATGCACTTGGAGGAGTCAGAAAGTGATTTGAGACTTTCCTTGTAGGAAAGATAAGAGATGAACGGAAGACATTCTGCTTGAATAACAAAGGGACAAGGTTGGATTAAACTGAACGGCTACCTTCATAATGACTCCCGTGCCAGCAATCCACACTGGAAGATGAGCCTAGTACTTCCCTTTCATGATCCCAGTCCATATCCAGAAGTCAGCTGGGAATAGCATCAGTTTATGTCTCTTCCAGGTTCAAGGAAATCTTTACACTCTACTCTTGGTGCCATTGTTGTTCGGTAGCTAAGTTGTGTCTGACTCTGTGACCACGTGAACTGCAGCAGGCCAGGCTCCCCTGTCCTCCACTATCTCCCAGAGTTTGCTCAGATTCATGCCCACTGAGTCGGTGATGCCATCCAACCCTCTCATCCTCTGTCATCCCCTTCTCCTCCTGCCCTCAATCTTTCCCAGCATCAGGGTCTTTTCCAGTGAGTCAGCTCTTCACATCAGGTGGCCAAACTACTGGAGCTTTAGCTTCAGCATCAGTCCTTCCAATGAATTCTCAGGGTTGATTTCCTTTGGGATTGACTGGTTTGATCTCCTTTCAGTCCTTGGGGACCTATTCATTTCTAAATGCAGGCAGGAACATATTTAGAAGTTAGAAAAACCCTCATTCTAGACTATGCCAAGGTTCCCCCCCAGTTCTCAGGGATGCATGCACCACTGAATGTGGTAGCGGTGGGAGAAGAGGAAAACTTTGGAGGCTTGCAGTCAGTCTCAAAATCCGTGCTTCTCAAGTATGGTCTGAGGACCTCTGGCTCAGAATCCATTGGGGATACTCACTGAAAATGAGGTGTTCTAGCCCTTCCCTATGGCTCTGAGTCAGAATCTTTGAGCGTGGGACACAGGAATCCTCATTTAAACAAAATCTAAAGTTGAATCTGATGCTCTAAAGCCATCCTTGGGAATTCCCTGGTTTTCCAGTGGTTAGGATTTGGCGCTTTCACTGTCAGGGGCTTTAACCCTGGTCAGGGAACTAAGATCCTGGAAGTTGTGCAGCACAGCCAAAAAGGTGGTGGGGGGCATCTTTGACCTGTGTTACTATGGGTCCAGAGCTTCCCCAGAACTAGTATAAAAAGATATTGAAACTGCTCATTACCACCATGTAAAACTGCTTGTTAACCTCTCCCTAAACCCCATCACAAAAAGGAATAAAGAAACTCATTATGTGCAAAATGTACTGGGTGCTGGTGGAGGATAAATAGAATTATATGGGAGGGCCCACCTCTCTAGGAGCTTGTGTTAGGAAGGAACACCAAGACAGAGCTAGGAGGGCAGGAGATCTACAGGGGGCAATGCTTATGTATGGTAAAGGGATAAAGCAACAGGCACCGTGAGCCTTGGACCATAATGCAGCTCTGAGACCATCCTGGCTAGCCCAAAGGAGAGCTCCAGCTCACTGACTTGCTGAAGAGGAGTCCCAAGTTAAGCAGAAGTGGCCAGGCCCTAGTACCCCTACCATGCTCAGTCACTGGCCACAGCTATGCCGAGAGAGTGTGTCCTTGCCTCAAATGTTGCACCAAACCCCAAAGTTGTTGCATCTGGAAGCTGTCACCTGACTCCACTCCTTATGAAGTTCCCTCTTGTGGGAGTGCTGAGAGGCACGCTTCCATGGCTGCCCCAGAACTTGGTCTCTAAACGGAGAGTTAAATTTCTCATCCTAATCAACGCAACATCAGGAAGAAGGATGTGGCAATCATGAAGACTCAGGCACATGTCTCTGGAGCCAAATGGGCCTAGATTGAAATCTCAGCTGTCACTTAACATGGGACCTCAGGTAGGTGACCTGGCTGGCCAAAACAGTCCACAGTAGTCAGGGTGGGGTCGTTCTAAGAGGGTGTTTGGGGCTGGCTAATGAGAGTTCTGGAGAAGGAAATGGCAACCCACTCCAGTATTCTTGCCTGGAAAATCCCATGGACGGAGGAGCCTGGTAGGCTGCAGTCCATGGGGTCGCGAAGAGTCGGACATGACTGAGCGACTTCGCTTTCACTTTTCACTTTCATGCATTGGAGAAGGAAATGGTAACCCACTCCATTGTTCTTGCCTGGAGAATCCCAGGGATGGGGGAGCCTGGTGGGCTGCCGTCTATGGGGTCGCACAGAGTCGGACACTACTGAAGCAACTTAGCAGCAGCAGCAGCAGCAGCAATGAGAGTTCAGGGCTTCCCTGGTGGCTGAGTGGTAAAGAATCTGCCTGCCTATTCAGGAGACATGGATTTGATCCCTGAGGTAGGGAAGATTCCTTGGAGGAGGAAATGACAATGCACTCCAAAATTCTTGCCTGGGAAATCCCATGAACAGAGGAGCCTGGCAGGCTACAGTCCATGGTGTCGCAAAAGAGTTGGACACGACTGAACAACAACAAAGAGAGTTCAAGCAGTCCCTAACTTATGATGATTTGACTCATGACTTTTCAACTTTTATGATGGTGTGAAAGCAATACACACCAGTAGAAACTGTACCTTGAATTTCAAATTTTGATCTTTCCCCGGGCTGTTAATATGATAACTCTTTTGTGATGCTGTGCAGTGGCAGTGAGCTCAGCTTCCAGGGAGCCCCGCGATCATAAGTGACCAATACACTGACAACCATTCTTTCCTTTCAATACAGTATTCAATAAATTCCATAAGATATTTGGCACTTTATTATAAAATAGGCTTTGTGTTAGATCTTGCCCAACTGTAACCCTACAGTTTTGTTTTTTTTTAAGCTGCTGCTGCTGCTGCTGCTGCTAAGTCACTTCAGTCGTGTCCGACTCTATGCGACTGCGTAGATGGCAGCCCACCACGTTCCCCCGTCCCTGGGATTCTCCAGGCAAGAACACTGGAGTTTTAAGGTAGGTAAGGCTAAACTCTGATGTTCTGTATGTTTAGGGTATAAAATGCATTTTTGCTTTGAGTATTTTGAACTCGTGATGGGTTTATCAGGATATAACCCCGTCATAAGTCAAGGAAGATCTTTATAGACAATATTATATCTAATAATATATACATACACCCACCCACACACTCATACATACACCACAATCTGCCTTTTCCTTTGCATGCAAGTTTTATTTCCTAACAAAGAAGAGAAACCAGAAAACAGGAAAGGCAAGCAGTCAAGTAATGGCACAGTGTCTGTTGTTGAGCTGGTCCAGATTGGATTTTTATCCCTTTTGTGGTTGGCACAGGTTTGTGTGGTTGGGTTTGTATAGATGGCTAGATTCATGTCATAATATGTACAGAAAATGATAGTATCCATAGGCCACACTGGGGGGTGATGAAAAAGACTGCTCAAGGTTACATGGAGGTGTTTGAGCTCTGTCGCTCCAGTCCCACCGGGCTGCCCCAGGGGCCAAGGGGACCAATATCCCCAGGAGCTTCTGTGGTTCATGAGTGCCGCCAGGTGCGCTATTAGGAAGCCCTGCTTCTCATTAGGAGATACAAGCTACTTACTGGCCATGCAAAGAAATGCTAAAGGTATGCGTTGACACAGAGGGCAAGGAAACATTCTCCCCGTCTCTTCATTAAACTCAGAGATGTCTGGGCACCCCAAGGACCAGTAGCATTCAGGAGCATCTGTAGCTGAGATCTTGACTGTAGATGCTGTTTCACAGTGACATCTGTGTGTGAAGAAAAAGAACAGAACAGACGGTGCGGTGACTGAGGCTGACAGACTGGTTTATAAGAAACTATGAGTGAGATATTGCGATTTAGAAGGAACATATATCTGGTCATTCCAATGACTAAAATATATTTCTCATCTATATTTGGTCTTTGTCCCAGGTTCCTGGCTCACAGTTTCAGAACCCTTGGGATTTCCTGGGTAATGGGAGTTATGGGAGTCTTTTCTCCTCAGTTCTGGAAATCGCTTCAGGACTGTAAAGGTGGAATAGATGCCTTTTTATTTATAACAAGCCCCTTTCCACCACAACTGCGTTTATGTTAATGAGGTGAACTTTGTAAGCACTAAATGTGGAGGCTGGCTGCCAAGGGGATCGAGCATGACTGGAGGGTTGGAACTTTTAGCCCCAGCCCCCAACCTCCGGGGAGCATGGGAGCTGGAGATTGCGTTCAGTCATCGATGGTGAACGATGTAATCCATCATGCCAGTGTAATGACGCCTCCCTAAAACCCAAAAGAGTGGGGTTGGGAGGGCTTCTGGGCTGGCAAACACATGGAGATATGGGGAGAGCTTTGCCCTTGAAGAGGACACTATAGCTTCACACATTTCCCTCATGTCTTGCCCTAGGCATCTCTTTCATCTATCTGGTCCTGAGTTGTATCCTTTGTAATAAATTGGTTATCTGGTGAATAAATGGGTTTCCTGAGTTTTGTGAGCCACTCCCTCAAATTAATCAAACCCAAGGAGGGAGTCCTGGGACCCTTTGACTCATACTCCATCAATCAGAGGTACAAGTAACAATCTGGATTTGCCACTGGCATCTGAAATAGAGCATGGTCTTGTGGGACTGAGCCCTTTACCTACGGAAACTGATGCGGTCTCAGAGTGGATAGAGTCCAGATTGACACCCAGCTGGTGCTGGAGTGTTGTTTGTTGGTGTTATGAGGAAATCCCTCTCCCATCAGGAACTAGTGACCAGGGCCCCTTTGGGTGACACAAGAAAATATTTGGGGATGCTTGAAGCTATTAGAGGAAACTTTTAACCCAAGAGAGAGCTGAGTCACAAGAACTCCTTCTCAGGGAGTTGGAAGGGTTAAACGAGATAAGTCGTATGAAGTCTGGTGCACACTAAGAGCTCCGTAAGTGGTTAAGAGGGGTACATGTTTTGGGTCTTCTATTAAATCTCTGTGAACAGAAAATAACTGCAACATATTTAAACCAACAAAGAACTGTGTGCATGCATGTGTGTGTGTGTGTGTTTGCACACACAGAATGTGGGATGTGGTGCTGTGCTGTTTATTGTAAAAAAAATAGTTATCTCATGGGGCCTGAGGACTAGAACCTACCTGGCCCTCAAGAGGGACTGGAACCTAGAACTGCAAAACCGTTCAGAACTCACGCGATTTCAATGAGTGAATTTCTCTATGGACCAATTTACTCAGCTTGTCACCACTTGGTGGGTGGAAATGGCACAGCACAACCCGTGCATTCCCCTCCTCTTCAGTCCAGATGGAGAACTCCTTCAGGCATTCTCCCCAGAAGAATATCTGACTGGACTAATTTGGGTGAGGTGTCCAAACATTCTTTGAGTGAACTATGGCCTGGAGCATGGAACCCTGTTGCATGAACACGGATCCTTGGCACCCCGCCTGGGATCAGGGTGAGCAGGTACCCTGCATGTCTCTACCTCAGGACTGATGGAGGTCTCAGTGAGGAAGAGAGAGTGTACGCATCTTAGGACAACTTGAGGAAAGTGTAAGAAAAAGACTACTAACAAGGTGAGCAAGCTGTAGGGAGCAGGAACAAGATAGTACTCAAGCTAGGCTGTCCCCACCTCTGGACCCAACCAGAAAAGAAGAAATGGCTATCAGGACCCAAGGGGAAGTGTGCAATTCTTCTATGGGAGGCAGCAGCATGAGATGACCCTGCAAGGATGGAGCCTAGAAAATAGGTTCCCTCGCATCACTAACTTCCTTAGTCACTCCATGGCTGAACCAGGAGGTAAGGGCCTATCGCTTCCACAGGCCTGCCCACCGGGGAGAAGAGCAGGAGGAGAAGGTAGAGATGTGTCTGGGGGGCAAAGGGACATCCTAGGCCCTGATCCTTTTCACATTATTTACTAACAGCAAAGGAAATCACTCCTCTACCTAATATTCAATGGCTCTCTCTAGGAAGCAAACCAGCAAGCTTACAGCACCGGACCTATCATGGGACCCTAATCACTATAATCCCCTTTTCAGCCAAAGTAGGCTATTAACCATATTCTGTGTGTGTGTGTGTGTTAGTCGCTCAGTCATGTCCAACTCTGTGACCCCATGGACTGTAACTCACCAGGGTCCTCTGTCCATGGAATTCTCCAGGCAAGAATACTGGAGTGGGTTGCCATTTCCTTCTCCTGGGGATCTTCCTGACCCAGGGATTGAACCCAGGTTCCTGTATTCCTATATTCCAGCTTCCCTGGTGGCTCAGACGGTAAAGCATCTGCCTGCAAAGTGGGAGACCTGGGTTCGATCCCTGGGTTGGGAAGATCTCCTGGAGAAGGAAATGGCAACCCACTCCAGTACTCTTGCCTGGAACATCCCATGGATGGAGGAGCCTGGTAGGCTACAGTCCATGGGGTTGCAAAGAGTTGGACACGACTGAGCGACTTTCACTTTCACTTTCCTGTATTGCAGGCAGATTCTTTATCATCTGAACCACCAGGGAAGCCCTTTCACCATTCTACTTATTCCAAACCCCCACTGCTTGCCCTCCACCACATCCCACTTACCCAAGAAAAAATTCAAACCCCACCTACCCTAAGGTATTCCATTGAACAATCCCATCTCTGATTTTTCTAAACTCAGTGAGATTTGATGCTAACTCATTTCCTACTTTGTGTTATAACTTTTGTCCAGCTTATGCTCCCTCATTTCTGTGTGTATATGAAAACATGCAGGGAGCATCACCCATAAAAGAAGCTCAGGAATGTTTGCTAAGTTGTTGAAGAAGGTTTGAAGAGTTTGGCAAATCTCATTTCTTCTGGGATGATGTTTCCTCTCTTAAGATTACATAATGGATTCTTTAAGCTTGAAACTTGGAAATACACAGTTCAACAAGTTAGAACATTTGTGAAAGGATCTGTGTCTATCTCACAACACTGGCACAGCTCTATTGCCCTTAGGTTACTTTTGAAGAACTTTGATTTATTTTGACTGCATCTGAGAAAGGGTTGAAATTAACTAACACAGGAGTGAATCACTCTCCTATCTTATAAGATATCTCTTATACACTCTCCTATCTCTTATACAGCAATAAGAGATGGACTTTAGATTGTTAAAACCCATGTGGGCTGTATCTTGACATGGTATTAACTTAAAATCAAGTCACACGATATAAAGCTGAAGGTGGGACTGAAAATATACATACAATATTCTGTTTCATACCTTTTAAACTTATTCCAAGAATTCATTTAGGATCTGGAAAACCACCCAGTTTTCCAAGTGGCCACATTAGCATCAGAAAGAAATTCACCCTTTTGAGTCTCATATTCTCAAGTTCACCCTCGAAACTCATCTTTTTATTTAGAGGCTTTTTCCTGCATGTGAAATTACGATTCAAGGCCACGCTGTTAAAATAGGGGTCATTAGCCTTTCTTATCTTTTCAACCTACGGTCTTTCCATCTGCTGCTTCTACTTTGCACTTGGGATCATTGATCCTCTCTATTGTTTTCTGTTTCCACATTCAGTGAAACGCCACAACACGTCTTTCCTGCCTGCTTACAAAGCATTGAATTTTCCCGACCCTGGGGCTCTTTCGCAAAGCTAAAGAAAACACAAGTAAATCAAGTAGGAGTTCAATGATGAGAATGATAATACCTGCAAAGGTTTGTGAGAAGGATCCAATAAGGTATCGCAGGCAAAGCAGCAGCCCCTAGAGGCTCATGATAAATACAAAATAAACACTGACTCTATAGTTCTCTTCGTCATGAGAAAATGGCCTCCCTTTCCAAGAGTATTCATCTTTGGGGGCCAGACAAAAAGCTGGGGTGGCTGCAATAAGCGCTGAACCCACCCAACACCTCCTATCTGGGCTTCTGGGCAAGACTTGCATGTTTGATGAAAAAGCAAGTTTGGAAAGAACATGTCTTGGCTCAGTGAGCTCCTGTTCCTTTGCACAGTGCTCACCTCATGCACAGCCAGCCACACAAAAATGTTTAGGTGTTTCTCATTGACAGATTCCTTCTCTCTCTCAGGGTTCTGAATTCTTAAACTTTTAAGATCAAACTTCAGCTACAGTCCTACACTCTGCCTCTTGGGAGGTAAACAATGCTTTCATGTCAAAAAGAGAGAAAAAGTTCCGCTGGGGAACTACCCCTCTGGCCTTGGTAACTAGTCTTCCCGGAAAAATACCAGATTATGACAGAAAAGCCCAACACTGAATTCCTAGCCAGCAAGACAGTTTTCTTCTTCTCTTTGAATTCTCCAGTTTCCTTCAAGTCTACCACTGATCTTATCTTCCCTCTTCCCAAGCCCTAAAATCCTGCAGTGAATGGTAATAATAACAATCAGTTCAGTTCAGTTCGGTCGCTCAGTCGCGTCCGACTCTTTGTGACCCCATGAACTGCAGCACGTACACCAATTACACCATGGCCAACTCTTGGCATATGCTATCCCTTTCAGTTCTCATATTAACTCTGTGATGTAGGTATGAACATTATTTCTGTTTTATAGGTGAGCTGCCGAGGTTTGGGAAGTTAATTGCCCGAAGTCAAATTGCTGTTACGTGTTGAAGCCAGAAGTTAAATTCATTTCTGAATGCAAAGCCAGTGCTTTTCATCTCTGTGCCTGATAGGACCTTCTGCATCCTAACCTTCCTTCTCACCTGGCTGGTTTTGATGATATTTTTGGCTATATTCACTTAAGTATCTTGCTTTTGTCTGTTAGTCTATGACTATATATATATCTGTTTTTAATTTTTTTTTTTTTTTTTTTTGGCCACATGGCTTGCAGGATCTTTGTTCCCTGACCAGGGATTGAACCAGGGCCCATGGCAGTGAAAGCACCGAGTTCCCTATGATTTTATTTAATGCAGTTTAAAGCTCTACTCAACTCTGGTTCAGATACAAAGAATTTTGCCCTTAATTTTCTCAAAACTTAACTGTCTTTACCCAAATGAAGTGGGCATCTATTTGGATAATGAATCCTGGTTTTTCTTCCATCTCCACACAAAATTAGTGAACACATTAGTAAAGCCCTGGACACAAGGCATTAGTCTTGTTCTATTAACTGCTGGGCCTCTGAAAAGAACACCAAATTAATATATTGCTCAAGCAAAGCCGAGTTTGCTGCTCATTACAATGAAGGAGAGCCCTGTATTGGCATCATCTTAGGGTGTCTCAGAGTGGAACTTCAAGGATGGGTATTTATAAGGTGAAGATGAGATTTCCAGTGTGGGAACTTGCTTGTGGCTGGACCAAGTGTGTGACGCACAATTTAAGACTGGTGAATTCAGCAAGGTGTAGGTTTTGAAATGACTCTTGGTAAGTAAACAACTCTTTGATAAGCACTCTGGTTTTCCCAGTTGAGCTGTCTAGCCTTCACAGGAATGCATTTTCTGGATGTTTTTGAGACAAATATTTTACAAGCTCTATCTTCTTGGGCAAGAACTTCCCAGTGTAGAAAGCTATGTTAATGGAGTCCTATTTTGTATAGTTGTAAGAAGATTTTCTCAGTTCTTTATGTCTCTTATCTGTAAATGGAGATGATTCTAGCACTTACCTCATGGAGTTATTATGAGGTTTAATGAGTTAATGGAGGTTAAGCACTTAGAAAAAGTACCTGGCACGCAGAAGGTGTTATGTATCTATTTATCATCATCTTTCCAACCTAGTACATTTTAATTAGTCTTGCCCGTGCCAGATTGAGGAGGACTTTCAATCTAAATGGATTTTTAAGGATTTTTTTTCTGATAAAATCAGATTTATAGCAACGATAGTTATCTGACAGCTTCACATTACTTTGCTTTTTAAGCCATTCTGAATCAACAAAATTCATTACATTTTCATATATTGCCCTGACTTTTACCTTTCCTGAATTCTAGATATGTGTTTGCTGTCAGAGATGAAATTCCATTTCCCAAAGTGGAACTTCTCATCTTTACATGAGTTCTTCCAGCACCCAACTTGGCATTACTAGAGCCACTCAAATGTAGGAGTGAAGACAAATGCAGGTTCTGATTTCTATCCCATCCTCCCATAGGCTCTTGTCAAAGGTCTCAGTCATTAAGCAAATATTAGGTGAATACCTTGTATGCTCCAGGTTCTCTGATTGGTATAGGGAATAAAGTGGTAAGCAAAACAGATGTGCAATCTCCCCTCACAAAGCATAGACTCCGTGGTAGAGACGGACATCAATCTGGTGTAAAGTTACAACTGCCACAGATAACAGACACAGGCATGTCAAAAGGACTGAGACTGCTTGCACATATATCATTGTAACTTGGGACTCAGAACTAAGGCCACCGACATCAGCAAGACTGCATGATTTATTCCAGTGATTCCTGCCCAGGGAGCTAAGACTATACACTGGTAAATATCTTTATTGTTTGCTTTAGGAACTTCCTTAAAAAATCAATTTATCTGAACTTTAGCTGCTCAAACAGTCAATGTCTCAGGATAACAGAACTCTTCACTGTATAACTCCTTGCTTCAAGACCCCCAGCTCACTCTCAATTCACTACCTCTAAATGATTAAAAAAAGAACTTTGCCTGATCTCAACTGGATCCCCTTAAAACCACTTGAGTCAAGACCTCAAAACTCTATCATATCAGCTCCTGACTTCCCCTTTCTGAGACATTTCTAAGTTTTACTTGAGTGACAGGTTATGCTGGTGGTCTTTTGGAGAGGCTATACGCAATAAATCATGACAAGCTGATAGAGGCTATGAAATCAAAACACGGGGAAAAGAGTGGGTAGCAAGAGACCTGGTCTAGAATGAGAGTGGCGAAGGAGAGCTCAGAAACCTCTAGAGTAAACGATGTTGGAACTGAAAATTCAACACCGAGGAGGAATTAACTAGATAAAGAGTGAAGGAGGACCTCTCTTGCCTCTGCGCTTCCAAGATGATCAAGAAAAGAATAATGACCAAAAACAAGAATAATGGTCGGACCAAGAAGGGCCTCGGCCACGTGCAGCCTATTCGCTGCACCAACTGTGCTTGGTGCCTGCCCGAGGATAAGTTTACTAAGAAGTCTTTATGTAGAACATCATAGCGCTCGCAGCCTTCGGGGACATTTTTGAAGCGAGTGTTTTTGATGCCCATTGTGCAATGCATCGTAAGGTAGTCAGGAATCTCTCGGAAGCCCCGAAAGACTGAACACCTCTATCCTCGATTTAGACGTCCAGGTGCTACCCCATGTCCTCCTCCAAAGCCCAAGTAAGAATCCAAGTCCTTAAAGATTAAAGAAATACTGGGTTCTCTGAAATGACAATAAAATGGAAATTATACTTAAAAAAAAAAAAAGACAGAGCGAAGGAGGGAGAGTGTTCCAGGCAAAGGCGTTGAATTGGGAGAGGACTGTATTTTTCTAGAATGGAAAGAAGTCTACAGGGGCTGGAGCAGCAAGAAGGATAGGAGGAAATGAAGGGTAGGAGGAAAAGTCCAAAGGATGGGCAGAACCAGCCAGGTCATAAGGACCCCACACTATGTATTGAAGACTGGAGCTCTTATTTCTGAAAGAAAAGGGCCACGACTGAAGACCTTACAGCAGAAGAGTGATAGGATCTGATTTGACACTTTAGAAAGCTCACTCTGGCTGCTGGGTGGATGGAGTGATTGTAGAGAGCAAAAGTTAATGAGACATAGTTAAGAACTGCTGTAGAACTCAAAAAAAAAAAAAAAGCTAAGATGGAATTTGCCACCTGTATAGTAATCCAAGTCCGTCCTACACTCCCAGTTTAGCTTTTCACCATAGCCTGCTACCCTAGTCTAACTTAGACCATTCTCCTTTTTTGGCTGAACCACGCTGGCATGTGAGATCTTAGCTTCCTGACTAGGTATTGAACCTGTGCCCCCTGCATTGGAAGGCAGAGTCTTATGCACTGGACTGCCAGAGAAGTTCCTAATCTAGACCATTCTAAATCAACTCTAGGACCTAACTAGTTCTCTGATTTCCATATCCTGTTCTATAAAATGGGAGAAATAATAACATATATACTTCTCGTTTAACTCAACAAATACTTTTGAGCAATTGTCATATGTCCAACATGTGCTAAGTCCCAGAAATTTACTCATGAGCAAAAGCAAGACAAGACAAACATATCCTGCCCTGCAAAGCCATCAGATCAAGTGAAACAAAGCATATCAAAGCTCTTTGAAAACTGTGAAACTTTAGGTATCATATATATTTTTATTTTCTGTTTATTTGCTATTTTGACACCTGAGGTTTGACAGAAAACAGCAAACTTCTGTAAAGCGATTATGCTTCAATAAAAAGTAAATGAATTAAAAAAAATTAAAAAGCCTTTCTGGAGATAGACTGTTCCTCCTGGAGCTAGCAAACTTAAGAGATAGCCAAGGGCTTCCCAGGTGACTCAAGTGGTAAAGAACCACTGCAGGCTGCAGTCCATGGGGTCACAAAGAGTTGAACACAACTTAGTGACTGAGCAGCTCCAAGAACCTGTCTGGGAGCACACCTTTGATATACCAACAAACCAATTAGAGCCATCCTCTATCAGGCCTCACACCCCAGCAGACAATATCCCTCTGCCTTAATCATCCTAGGCCAGGTGTCAGGTGACTAGGACTTCTCTGGTGGTTCAGATGATAAAGAATCTGCCTGCAATGCAGGAGATGAGGGTTAAACCCCTGGGTTGGGAAGATCTCCTGGAGAAGGAAATGGCAACCCACTCCAATGTTCTTTCCTGGAGAATTCCCACAGACAGAGGAGCCTGCTGGGCTACAGTTCTTGGGGTTGCAAAGAGTCGGACATGACTGAGTGACTGACACTATACTTTAGAGCCCACAGAAACAAGACTGTTTACCCTGGGATGCCTTGACTTTCCCCTAGAAACTGCAAAAAATTTCTAGCCTCAGCCTTCCTCCTTTTTCCTGTCTTCTGCTTGAAGATAAAACCCACATTCTGGTGCTTTTCCTGTGACCCTGTATGGCAACAGTGACTCCAGTCTAGACCCATGAGTATAATAAATTTGGTTTTCTTGTGATCTCCTGTGGTTGCCCTTGACTGACCATCACATAAAAGCACGTAGAAGACTGCATTAACACTTTTGATTGCAAGTAACTAAAACACAAATCAAGCACCATGAAGAAAAAGGAAATTTTTTAACTCACGTAGGGGACAGTCTAGGAGTATCCTAGTCTGATGCATAATTGTATCTATGACATCAAAGAATGACCTGAGGGATCCATATCTTTCTCCATCACTTAGGCTGTTATCACATCACGGACCAAATGGCCACCAGCAGTGAAAGGACAGTCTCGAGAGAAAGACTCCATCTCTCATGAGAGCCCTAAGAGGAAAGTTCAGGGCAGAAATCTGATTGCGTCTGGTTTAGATCATGTGCCTGCCCATGGTGTTGGTCTTGAGGTAGCATTCTCTCAGGGCCTGGATCACATGCGCATTCCTGGTGGAAGTAATTGGGTGAGTCAGTTCTCCTGAGCAATGTTTCTAAGGGTTGGTGTGAGGGAAGATGGGTTCCCTAGTGGGAGGTTTCTGGGCAAAGAACAACCACAGCAACAAGTTCACAACAAAGATGTTGCAGACACACACTAGGATTAATAATTAGGATCTGAATATCTGATGTCTGATAGCCTTTATGAGCCTCAACATAAATAGTAGAGAGGAAGTAAGGAAAATAAGAGAAAGAGCAAAATGGAATAATAATAGTTAGAGGATGACATTATGAGAGCCAGGCTGATGACTTTCCAGATAAAAGAGAGCTGGAGATGTTTTTAGTCTGAGGAAGTTGGACTGAAACACACTGGAGAGAAAGGGAAAAAATCAGTGGGAAAAGGTCAAGGAGGAGAAAAAAATAGAGAACATAATGAGAGAATTTTAGATTGGAGGAGGGATATCTCAGCTTTTGACACAGGAAAGAAAAAGGTTTTGATGGCTATGGATGTACCATACTTAAAAATCATCTATTTTTTAAAGAAAATTTACTGCTTGAACCATCTCTTATATAGGAGTCATCTTAACATTTTTTCCGTAATTTACTTGAAGCACTTTTTAGTGTTATACGAAATAATGGTGCTTCTTATACTCAATACTCACTTAGATTTGATGAAATTTGGTGGTAATTGTATCAGTAATTGATCATCCCCATGCTCTTCGTTGGAGAAGGCAATGGCACCCCACTCCAGTACTCTTGCCTCTAAAATCCCATGGACAGAGGAGCCTGGTGGGCTGCAGTCCATGGGGTCGCTAAGAGTCAGACACAACTGAGCGACTTCACTTTCACTTTTCACTTTTATGCATTGGAGAAGGAAATGGCAACCCACTCCAGTGTCCTGGCTGGAGAATCCCAGGGACAGAGGAGCCTGGTGGGCTGCCGTCTATGGGGTCACACAGAGTTGGACACGACTGAAGCGACTTAGCAGCATGCTCTTCGTATTCTGAGCAGATGAAGTAAGAGATGCAGAGACATTGTTTGCCAGCAGGGATGGGGTTGAAATTTAGATAAGGTCAGTTCAGCCCTGGCTCTGAATTGACTATCGGTTCCATCAGTTACTTCAGAGTCAGGGCTGAACTGATCTCATCTCTATTTCAATCCTTCCGAGTGTCTCCGACGGGTATGGAGTTTGATTCTAAATGCGATTTTGCCTTCCTACTGTCTGGTTGGGGCCTCTCCTTTACCCTTGAATATGGAGTATATTTTTTTGGTGGGATTCAACATTCTCCTCTCTATGGTTGCTCAGCAGCGAGCTGCAATTTTGAAGTTCTCCCAGAAGATAAGCACACATCCTTCTACTCCATCATCTTACAGTGTCAAACAACCTCTCTATATCTCTTACTTCATCTGCTCTGAGTACGAAGAGCATGGGGATGGTCAAACAATTACTGATACAATTACCTACCAAATTTCATCACATCTAAGTGATTACTGATTATCAGAAGCACCATTATTTCATATAACACTAAAAAATGCTTCAATTATGGACAAAAATGTTGACAATTCCTATTTAAAGATTCAAGAAGTAAATTGTCTTTAAAAAAATGACTCTTGGCTCCACCAGTTACTGTGCTTCCCTGGTGGCTCAGATGGTAGAGAATCTGCCTGCAATGCAGGAGACCCAGGTTCAGTCCCTGGGTTGGGAAGATCCCCTGGAGAAGGAAATGGCTACCTATTCCTGTATTCTTGCCTGTAGAATTTCATGGACAGAGGAGCCTAGCAGGTTACAGTCCATGGGGTTGTAGAGTCAGACACAACTGAGTGACTAACCCTTTCACTTTCACTTTCCACCAGTTACTAGTGAGATCCTTGGTCAAGTTTTACATCCCTATGCTTCAATTTTCTCATCTATAAAATAGGAGTACCTAAATATGAAAGTTATGACCAACCTAGACAGCATATTAAAAAGCAGAGATATTACTTTGTCAACAAAGGTCCATCTAGTCAAGGCTATGCTTTTTCCAGTAGTCATGTAAGGATGTGAGAGTTGGACTGTAAAGAAAGCTGCTGCTGCTGCTAAGTCACTTCAGTCGTGTTAGACTCTGTGCGACCCCATAGACGGCAGCCCACCAGGCTCCCCAGTCCCTGGGATTCTCCAGGCAGGAATGCTGGAGTGGGTTGCCATTTCCTTCTCCAATGCATGGAAGGGAAAAGTGAAAGTGAAGTTGCTCAGTCGTGTCCGACTCTTCTCAACCCCATGGACTTCAGCCTACCAGGCTCCTCCATCCATGGGATTTTCCAGGCAAGAATACTGGAGTGGGGTGCCATTGGAAACTGAGCACCGAATAATTGATGCTTTTGAACTGTGGTGTTGGAGAAGACTCTTGAGAGTCCCCTTGAACTGCAAGGAGATCCAACCAGTCCATCCTAAAGGAGATCAGTCCTGGGTGTTCACTGGAAGGACTGATGCTGAGGCTGAAACTCCAATACTTTGGCCACCTGATGTGAAGAGCTGACTCATTTGAAAAGACCCTGATGCTGGGAAAGATTGAGGGCAGGAGGAGAAGGGGACGACAGAGGATGAGGTGGTTTGGATGGCATCACCGACTCAATGGACATGGGTTTGGGTGAACTCCGGGAGTTGGTGATGGACAGGGAGGCCTGGCGTGCTGCGGTTCATGGAGTCACAAAAAGCTGGACACAACTGAGCGACTGAACTGAACTGAACCTGTATATTTGGAGACTAAATGAATTAAATGTGTGGGAAAAAATTTAACATGTTGCCTGCAGCATAGAGGCTTCGAGTAAAAGTTTGTTGCTGTGTTTTTAATTTTATCTTTGGTGTGGAAGATGTGTGTATGTTTGAAAGGGCTGTGTTTCATTGCTGTGTTTTAATTTTATTTTTGGTTTGGAGATGTGTGCATGTTGGGAAGGGCTGCCATGGCAAGTGGGAGTGAAACTGCACACCTCAGATGGGATTTGCATCTTCCAACTGAAGCTGCATGACTCATCTCCAGACTTAATGAAACTCAACTTCTTTATGTTTAAGTGCAGAAGGCATTCCGTGAGAGGCAAAGTGCTAGGTAAAAGTAGGTTTATTTATATCCTTTGTAAAGAGGTTGCAGGAAATGGGGCTTGAGAGAATGGTCATGTCCCAGGTCTCACAAAGTTCCTTGGCTTCCTGCAGGAAAGAATTCAAGAATGAGCCATAGTAAAGAGAAAACAGAGAGGCACACTCCATAGGCAGAACACAGGTCCATTTCAAAAGGCAAGAGCAACCCCCTAGTGTGGGGGTGGTTAATTTTTACCAGCTGGGTTATTTCCTAGGCTAATGAGTGGGAGAATTGTTCCAGCTATTTGGGGGAAGGGGTGAGAATTTGCAGGAATTGGATCACCACCTACTTTTTGGCCTTCTAGTGTTGGCCTTGGAACTTTCATGGCATCTGTAGGTGTGTCATTTAGCATGCTGGTGTGTTACAGTGAGCATGTAACGAGACTCAGGGCCTACTGGAAATCAAATCTGCCATCGTGCGCCTAGTAGATTCTAAGCAGTTTATGTTGTATCCTCAGTAGCTCTGTCTGTGTTTTTATGGTTGTTCCCTGCCCGCTTCCTTCCTGTCTCAGGAGAGAGAACTGAGAACAAGAGGGGAACCATCTGAGAGTTGAAACAGTACATCTACAGCATCGCTGTTTGCCCAGTGCTATCAGTACCTCCCACTGATCAGGTGTCGGGTGGTGATGGCAGGCTGTACCACCTGAGGTTGGCTGAGTGAGGCCATGTCGCCACTGCTGCTGGCCCTTTGCTTACCGTTCTCTTGCTGAGAGCACCTCTCCCAAAAGCCGTGCAGCTCCTGCCTCACTTCACTCAGACTCTTCCACCAATGTTATTTCTACAGTGATGCCTCCCTAGTCACCCTCCTGAGACTAACACTCTACCTCATCCTGATTGGTTGTTTTCCTTTTTATTTCTTTTATGTGGACCAGAAAGTGAAGAGGAACTAAAGATCCTCTTGATGAAAATTAAAGAAGAGAGTGAAAAACCTGCCTTAAAACTCAACATTCAAAAAACTAAGATCATGGCATCCGGTCCCATCACTTCACAGCAAATAGATGGGAAAACAATGGAAACAGTGACAGACTTTCTTTTCTTGGGCTCCAGAATCACTGCAGATAGTGACTGCAGCCATGAAATTAAAAGACGCTTGTTCCTTGGAAGGAAAGTTATGACCAACCTAGACAGCATATTAAAAAGGAAAGGTATTACTTTGCCAACCAAGGTCCATCTAGTCAAAGCTATGGTTTTTCCAGTGGTCATGTATGAATGTGAGAGTTGGACTATAAAGAAAGCTGAGCACTGAAGAATTGATGCTTTTGAACTGTGGTGTTGGAGAAGACTCTTGAGAGTCCCTTGGACTGCAAGGAGATCCAACCAGTCAATCCTAAAGGAAATCAGTCTTGAATATCATTGGAAGGACTGATGCTGAAGCTGAAGCTCCAATAATTTGGCCACCTCATTCGAAGAGTTGACTCATTTGAAAAGACCCTGATGCTGGCAAAGATAGAAGGTGGGAGGAAAGTGGGATGACAGAGGATGAGATGGTTGGATGGCATCATCAACTCAATGGACATGAGTTTGAGCAAGCTCCAGAGGTTGATGATGGACAGGGAGGCCTGGTATGCTGCAGTCCATGGGGTCATAAAGAGTCAGACATGACTGAGTGACTGAACTGAATTGGACCACTTTTAAGGTCTTTACTGAATTTGTTACAATATTGCTTCTGTTTTATGTTTTGGTTTTTTGGCCACGAGGAATGTGGAATCTTATCTCCTCAACTAGGACTCGAACCTGCACCCCCTGCATTGGAACGCAAAATCTCAATTGCTGGACTGCCAGGAAAATTCCAGCTTTAGCATACGATGGCCTTTAGGGGAGGAAAAAATCCTACTTCCTCTCTTTGAGGTTCTCAGCTGGGGTCCTTGTAACAAAGTGAAGTTTCTCAGTGTGCCCGACTCTTTGTGATCCCATGGACTGTAGTCTACCAGACTCCTCCATCCATGGAATTTTCCAGGCAAGAGTACTGAGCGGGTTTTCTTTCTTCAGGGGATCTTCCCAACCCAGGGATTGAACACAGGTCTCCCACATTGGAGGCAGATGCTTTACCGTCTGAGCCACCAGGGAAGCCTGTAACAAAAGACAGTTTAAAAGACAAAAACAAACAGAAGTTTATTAACATGTGTATACCTGGGCTTCCAGGTGGCACAGTGGTAAAGAATCCATTTGCCAATGCAGGAGAAGCGAGAGATGCAGGTTCTATCCCTGGCTTGGGAAGATCCCCTGGAGAAAGAAATGGCAACCCACTCCAGTATTCTTGCCTGGGAAATTCCACAGACAGAGGAGCCTGGGAGCTACAGTCCATGGGGTCACAAAGAGTTGGACATGAATGAGCGATTAAATAGCTGCAGCAGCAGCGTGCCTCATATACAGAGAGAAACTCTGGGAAGAGTGACTCAGAAGTGGTTTAGAATTTGGACTTAAACATTCTCTTCCGCTACAACAAAAGAAGAAAGGTGGGAGGGGAGGTGGCAAGTTAAGGGAAGGTGACTAGGAAAATATAATAAACAAGAGTAAGTCTTGCTTTGCAGAGTGACATCTGCGCCTTCCTTCTCTATGGAGAAGAGGTTTCTGTGATTTAGAGTCCTCTTCTCCCTGGTACAGAGTGAGAGACGCTTTTTACAAATGGAGATTTCTTTTATGAATGGAAATTTTCCTTACAAAAGGGTAATTTCTACTCTGATTTCTTTCTCAAAATAATCAGCTTACAATAATCCTTATGCAAAAGAAGCATATTTGGGGGCAGCATATCCTGGTATCTCATAGCATGTAACATTAGAGCACATTCAATCTGTTTATGTATTTATCGCCTATCTCCCTGGCAAGGAAAGAGGTGGTGACTTAGTTTTGTTCGCTATCTCTAATGCCTGGTACAGAACAGACACATAAATAATTGTTGAGCAAACAAATGAATAAATGAGTGAATGAAAGGTGAGGGAGTGATTCAGGTCATCATCAGAAGTTGAGGTTGCCAGGGAGGGAAACGCCGCCCGCGGTAGCTGATACCCACTTGCTCATTCATTCAAAGCTCTTTCTTGTGCTCTTGTTCTGTACCTACTCTGTTTTTGGTGCTAAAGACCGATCAGTGGAGAAAATAGATACAATTCCTGTTCTCTGGAGTTTATGTTCTACTACCGGAGAGAGAAAATAAGCCTGATCAATAATTAATTATGTGCTGTGTTCGAAAGGGATCCGAGCTATGGAAAAGTGAAGCAGGACAAGGGGAATCTAGAACACAGGCCAGAGGGCGGGACAGACTGGAAGTTGATCACAGAGAATCTTGGAGCTGCCTGGGTGACGGTTTTTCTAGGCAGAAGATACAGCTAGTGCAAGGGGCCGAAGGTAGGAGCAGGTCTGGAGTGTCCAAGTAATAGCCAGTAGGCCGGTGTGCCCGCAGCAGAACAAGGTGGGGGTGCGGGGGCGCCTGGGGATGAGTAGGGTGCCAATGTTGTTCTGGGCGTTGTCAGATATTGTAAGAATCTGGGCTGTGATTCTGAGGAGTGGGAGACATGCAGGGTTTTAGGTAGTAGAGTAACAGGATCTGGGCTTCCCAGGTGGCTCAGTCATCAAGAACCCGCCTGTCAATGCAGGAGTCGCAGGAGCCTCAAAAGAAATCTGCAGCAGAGGGCACCTCCCGGTCCAGAGAGCAAAGTTCCAACTCTGTGTCTGGCCTGAGAGTGCCTGGCAGCAATAGGAGCTGTGTCCTCCAGTCTCTGTGAGTTTGTCCTTCCGGCCTGCAGAGTCGCTGCCTTCACTCACCCCTCCACCTGTTGTGTCATCTCAGTAAGAAGAGAGTCACCCAAATACCATGAGCCCCAACCCCAAACCCCAAGGAAGCACTGTGCTTGAATGTCAGGTCCCATCCCCTCCTAGCACTTGTGAAGAGAACTGCCCCACCCCTGGCCCCGACTTTTTGTGGCCTCATGTGTGCAGGCGTTTATCACCCAAGGGCAGCCCGTCCGTTGTCTAGGCTGTGACATTATCGTGGCCCAGTGACATCCTGTAACCTATCAGAACTAGAAAATTCTAAGAGATCTCCCTGTTAGTAGTGGCAACAGGAGTCAGTGCAGAAGCAGAGGACTCGGTGGGTGGAGAGAGGAAAATGGAGCCAATAAAGGATCGCAGACAGACTGAGAGAGTGCTGGTCCAGGAACGAGGCTGCCTGCGTTCCTGAGCTGTTGACAGAAATAATGCGTGGCGATTCCTGCAAGTAGCTCTCACTTTTCCTGAGGTGACTTGAAAACTGACCCAAGCCAAGCTAAAGCGTGTTCTCAGTTCATTCTTGATATTTTCAAAAAAATACCAGCTCTGCTCCCCAGGGCTCAAGGGGTGTGGCCCCCCTGCTATGCACTCCCTGTGCTTCTGCTCTGTGAGTGGGGCAGAGCTAGAGCCCAGGCTGGGCCAAGTTCACGTCTCCTGACTTCCGTCATTAGGATTCTAGATGATGCCTCCTTTTTCTGCTTGTGGTTCAGACCTTGAAAAACATTTAGCCCTCTTTCCTACCAGACATTCTCATTTTATTTTTACTATGACTGCTAACCTCATCTGGAACTAAGACTCTAAAATAATCCTGGTAGTTAAAGCTCTGTGTAGAGGCATATGCTCAGTCGTGTCCGACTCTCTGCAACCCCATGGACTGTAACCTACCAGGCTCCTCTGTCCTTGGCGTTTTCCAGGCAAGAACACTGGAGTGGGTTGTCATGTCCTACTCCAAGGGATGTTCCTGACCCAGGGATCAAACCCAAGTCTCCTGTGGCTCCTGCGTTGGCTGGTGGATTTTTTACCACTGAGCCACCTGGGAAGCCCCAAGTTAAAGCTACTTTCTACTATTCAACACAATCCAGTAAACACTAGGTGAATATCTATTATATGTTGGGTATTGGGAGCAACTGTGCATAAGGCAGGTAAGTCCTCAGGCAGCTTCAGTCTAAAAAAAAAAATAACAAATTTGTAGTCTTATTTTAGGCCAGGTGGCATAGTACTGTTGTATATAGAGCTTTGTTTTGAGGATCATAGAAGAGCAATGGCTTATCCTTCTTGTGGGCTTAAGAACTTGAAGTTGGTCATTTGCTGACCCAGCAAACTCTTGGAACATATTGCTGATTATTGCTGGAAAAGCTGATTAAAACTAAAGCCTGTCTCCTTGTCTCCTGGACTGAATACTTTATACTGAACCTTAATACTTCCATTAAGGTTTGAATGTCATTCTTGTTCCTTTAAACATGGCATCAGGCCAAGTCATTAACTTTCTGACAGCCAGTCCTTTCCCCCGGCTATCTGTTCCAGATCTTCACTGGGTCACTCAAGCTGCATGGATGCTTTGATGGAAATTGGGAATGAATACACATGTAGAATATTAAACCTGAAAGTACTTGGCCTGAACAGTTTTCTACCCTAGATAAGTAGAAATGGAAAACTGAGTAAAATGATGATTTTCTGCCTGCTTTGTGTCTGTGCAATCTTCTGGGTTTTCTCCAGTTTTATTTTTAAAGTTAACATACAGTAAAGTTGACTTTTTTGTATGTACTGTCTGTCCTGTAAGTTTTAACATGTACATAAATTCATAGAACCATCACCAAAATCAAGATTCAGAACAGCTCAATCCTGCCCCAAACACCCTCGTGTTGTCCCTTTGCCATCACACTCTCTCTCCAGCTCTAATCTGTTGTTCATCACTATGACTTTGTCCTTTAGAGACTTTCATATAAATGGAATCATTGAATAGGTAACCTTTACAGACTGGTTCCTTCTGCTCAGCTTAATGCCTTTGAGATTTATCAAAGTTGTTGAATGATTCAAAGTTGGTTTCATGATATTGTTGAGTAGTGTTCCATTATGTTGATGCACCATGGGTTGTTTATCCATTCACTAATCAAAGGACATTTGGCTTGTTTCCAATTTTTGGTGATTATGACTAGAGCCGCTATGTAAACACTTCTGTACAAAGCTTGTTTGCTTTTGTAAATGTGTTTATCTCTGTATGGTAAATACCCGAGAATAGGATTGCTGGATGTGGTGAGTGTGCAAAGTCAGTCAGACAGGGAAAGACGAGTATCATACGATATCGCTTACATGTGGTACAAATGAACTTATTTATAAAGCAGAAATAGCCTCACAGATGTAGAAACAAGCGTACGGTTGTGGGGGGTAAGGGGGGACAAACTGGGAAACTGGGATTGACAAATACACACCGCTATATGTAAAATAGACAACTAATAAGGACCTACGGTGTAACACAGGACCTCTTCTCAGCACTTTTTAGTGACCTATATGGGAAAAGAATCTGAGAGAGAATGTGCTGCTGTTTGTTGTTGTTGAGTTGCCAAGTTGTAT
The DNA here is from genome assembly GCF_002263795.3 of Bos taurus. Taxonomy (NCBI): domain Eukaryota; kingdom Metazoa; phylum Chordata; class Mammalia; order Artiodactyla; family Bovidae; genus Bos; species Bos taurus. The sequence goes on along the minus strand of NC_037332.1, from coordinate 19,428,590 downwards.
CCAACTCATTTGGGACCCCACAGACTGTAGCCCACCAGGCTTCTTTTTCCATGGGATTTCCCAGGCAAGACTATCGAAGTGGATTGCTATTTCCTTCTGCAGGGAATCTTCCAGACCCATGGATCGAACTCACATCTCCTGAATTGGTAAAGATGGGTTCTTTACCACTGAGCTATCTGGGAAGCCCCCCAAAAGAATAAATATATGTTTATGTTTACCTGATACACTTTGCTATATAGCAGAAACCGATGTGACATTGTAAATCAACTCTATGCTAATAAAAATTTTTTTCAAAATTTTTCCAGAGGGCATATACCATTTTACATCCCCACTAACAAAGTACGAGAGTTACAGTTGCTCTGCATCCTAGCTGCCACTTTGTATTTTGGTAATTTTTATTTTACCCATTCTAAAAATGTGTCATGGTTATAAGTTGTATTTCCTTAATGGCTAATAACGTTGAACATCTTTTCATGGGCCTTATTGCAATCTTTGCATTCTCCTTGGTAAAGTATCTACTCAAGTCTTTTACCCGTTTCAATATTAGCTTCTTTTATTTTTTTTAATTGAAATATAATTGATTTACAACATTGTATTAGTTTCTGATGTATGGCAAAGTGGTTCAGTTATACATATATAAACATATTCTTTTTCATATTCTTTTCAATTATGGTTTACTACAGGACACTGAACATAGTTCCCTGTGCTATTAGATAGGATTTTGTTACCTATTTTGTATATAGTATTAACAGCTTGTATTTGCTAATCCCAAACTTCTAATTTATTCTTCCTCTACCCTCTCTCCCCTTCGGTAACAATCCATTTGTTTTCTACGTCTGTGAGTCTCTTTCTGTTTCATAAGTAAGATCACTTGTGTCATACTTTAGATTCCACATAATGGAATCATCTGGAGAAGCAAATGGCAACCCACTGCCTGGAGAATCCCATGGACAGAGGAGCCTGGCAGGCTACAGTCCATCGGATCGCAAAGAGTTGGACACGGCTGAGCGACTAAGCACAAAGGTAACATACGATATCTTTCTCTGTCTTAGTTCATTTGCTACAATAAATTCTAGGTCCATTCATGTCGTAGCAAATGGCATTATTTCATTCATTTTATGGCTGAGTAGTATTCCATTGTACATAGGTACCACCTCATCTTTATTCATTCGTCTGTCAATGGACATTTGTTTCCGTGTCTTGGCTATTATAAATAGTGTTGTTGTGCACATTGGGGTGCATGTTTCTTTTTGAATTAGAGTTTTTACATTTTCTGGTTACATGCCCAGAAGTGGGATTGCTGAATCATATGGCAACTCTATTTTTAGTTTTTTAAGATCTCCATAGTGGCTACACCAATTTATATTTACACCAACAGTACAGAAGAGTTCTTTTTTCTCCACACTCTCTCCAGTATTTGTTACCTGTAGACTGTGATGATGGCCATTCTGACTGGTATTTGGTGGTACCTTGTTGCAGTTTTGATTTGCTTTTTTCTAATAATTAGTGATGTTGAGCATCTTTGCACATGCCTCTTAGAATATGTATGTTTTCTTTGGAGAAATTATTGTTATTCTATACAGTAGATGGAGAAGGAAATGGCAACCCACTCCAGTATTCTTGCTTAGAAAATCCCATGGATGGAGGAGCCTGGCGTCCATGGGGTCACAAAGAGTCGGACACGACTGAGCAACTTCACTTTCACTTTTAACTTTCTACACTAGAAGACTATTTAGGTCTTCTGCCCATTTTTTGATTGAGTTTTTTTTATTTTTTGTTATTGAGTTGTCTGAGCTGTTTGTATATTCTGGAAATTAAGCCCTTGTTGGCCACATCATTTGCAAATATTTTTTCCTAATATGTAGGCTATCTTTTCATCTCATTTAGGAAATGAGACTCTGATGTGTAAAAGCTTATAGGTTTAAGTACATCCCATTTATTTATTTTTGCTTTTCTTTCTATTGCCTTGGGATATTGACCTAAGTAAACATTGTTATGATTTATGTCAGAGTTGGATTGTTTTCTTTTCATTGATATTTGATGGTTCTTTAGGTATTCTGGTTAAATTCCTTTTTTAGAGATACTATTTGCAAATATTTTCTTTTGCAAATAGCTTGTCTTTTCATGCTCTTACTGTCTTTTGCATATCAACAATTTTTAATTTTGATGAAGTCCAATTTATCAATTTCTTCTTTTATACTTCATACTTTTGGTATTTGTTAGTTTACTCTTCAGAATGTCGATATGATGAAATTGCCTTGACTGATATTCAACTCTGAACCAGTCTTGCATTCTCAGAATAAATTTCACTTGGCATTGTATATTATTGTTTTTGCATATTAGGGGGCAGACTTGAGTTCATTTTAAGTGATACTAGAGGGGAAAAAGTAATAAACTCACCATATTGGTCATCTTCTCCAATCTGACTGCTACTATTTACCTTCAGAGCTCTCAGATGCTTCATTTATTGTATGCAGGTTTCGTAGCTACAGTCAGTGGGATGAAGAGGGTGGAATGACTCAGTGTGCTCACTCTATTGCACCTAGAATTGAACCTCTTCAATCGTTTTTAAAAACTCCTACAAGAGACAAGAGAATGGTGGATGGAATTTCTATTCTAAATTTCCTGCCTAACCAAATGTTTAGACCTATTAATGCTAGGAAGAGGAAAAATGTAAGTGTGGGCGGATGAGGTGGGACTACCGTATAGTCATGTGAAATATTTGAAACCCAAAAAAAGAAAAGAAAGTCTTTTAAGCTTCACTTTTACAGGCTTATATTTTACCCACCATCTGTGGGAAAGGAAATAAGAAACGAAACACACGAATTAAAATAAGTTTTGGAATCAGCAAAGGACTAAAGAAAGTTTCACTGGGCAAGTTAGTATGGATTCAGGAAAGGAGGAAATACACTATACTTACTGAGGTTTTTTTGTACCATCTCCAAACCAGTACTTGCCAGGAATTTCCCTTTTTCCATTTAGCCTGCTTATAAGCCCACCACAAAGAGCAAGGCTTGGGTTTGCCTAAGCCTACGTTTGAGACAGAAATAAAACCCTTTTCCCTCCAAACAGGGGACTGAGCTGTGAGACCTTGAAAGCTTTTCTTATTGCTTATCTTCTTTGTTATTCTTTTACAGCCTTGTGGATCCATAATATCATTACCTTTCCCCCACACAACTGTCTAGTTTTGACTCTCATGTCTATGGAGTTCATGGAGTCAGGTCACAGTAAAGGTCAACTTCTACACAACGAGCCACTGTGTTTGCTGGTTTCAGTCTGAATATATTAATTCTGGTGCGTGCGTGTGTGTATGTGTGTGTGTTTTGGGAAACTTTGAGTCAGAGCTTAGTCAAGGATAAAACATCCTGCACTGGGAGACTCCTGACAAAAGAGATAAGGATTTTCTCCATACCCTTTCCTACAAGTGTACTAGACTCCCATCCAGTGACAGGTTTGCTCAGAAATACCATTTCCTCCACTCTTAAAGGGTCAAAGTTGAGAAAAGGATTGCTGGGTATGATTTACAAGATGAAAATGCAGACTATTCATCCCAAATGAGACACTAAATTTATTTTGAAAACCTGCTGTGTTTGCCCGGAGATGACTCTCATGGAAAACAGCCTGGAGCCTCTGCTAAAATGAGGGTTGTTATTACCCGAAGCACTGTCCCTCCTCTCTGCAGCCTAGCAGGAAACGGAATTTAGAGTTTGGGGAAGTGAATTGCTATCAGCCTAACAGAGCAACCTAACCCAGAGTGATCAGATTGCAGGCTTCTCGTGAGCCAGGGACCACGTGTTCTTGACTTTAGCTCTTGCTCAGCGTGATCCTTCCACATGGGGGTCATCCACTAAGTGACATCTCGACAAGATCTGAGAGTTGATTCGTGCATCCACATTTAGTGAGTGGCCTGCTATGAGTGAGACTTTGTTCTAGTTGCATACACTGACATAAGAAAAATAAACCCCTAAAATCCTGCTTTAAAAAGACTCTTTTAGTGGAAGAGGCAGGAGGTAACCAATGGTCTCAGTCAGCTCGGCCTGCCCTCACAAAATATCATAGACTGGGTGGCTTCAAGCAACAGAAATTTATTTCTCATGGTTCCAGAAGCGAGAAGGCCAAGTATTGGCTAATTTGGTTTCTAGCGAGAGCTCTTTCTGGCTTGCTCATGGCCACCTTATCTCTGTGTCCTCACACAAAGAGACAAATCTCTGGTGTCTCTTCTTATAAGGACACTAATCCTGTTGGATCAGGGAGCCACTCTTAGGACCTCATTTAATCTTAATTGGTTCTCAATCTACATATAGTATGCTGAGAAGTAGGGCTTCAACATACAAAGTTTAAGGGGATACATCTCAGTTCATATCACCAACCGTCCGACAAATTAATAAAGTGGCAGATAGTAATGAGTGGTATAAAAAGAAAGTGGAAGAGACTAGGACAGCTTGAGATCAAATGATGCTAATAGGCTTCTCTGAGGAGATGACATTAACAGAGGCTTCAGTGAGGAGAGGAAGCAAGCTGCTGAGAGGGGAGACGGCCCAGAGACTCTCCCCTCTCCGGGGATACCAAGAAGAATGCTTGGTCACAGCAGGTAGATGTTTCAAAATAAAAAAGAATTGATCAGATAGAGTTGATTAGGGAGAAAGAGCAGCTTGTTTTGAGTGAAGCCGCCTTCAGCCTTTCAGCTCAGTCCCAAGGAGGAAGCACCTTGGCCCATCTGATCCCCATTGTGCCTGGAGGGTATGAAGGGGAGGAAGTCTAAATGTATTTAGAATATCAAATCTCTCTAATAAAAAGAGCTCAAACCTCAGGAGATTTTAGCCTGTCCCCAGAGCCCTGAAATAACTCATTCAACAATTTGTAATAATTCAGAAGCTCTTATTACTATGTTCCAGGTACTGTGCGATTATTCATGATCATGGCTTGGCATAGAAACTAGTAAAATGCCCTTGGACTTCTTTTCCTGGAAGGTAGTTATTACAGTGGAAAGTCAACCAGTTCTGCTGCAGGCTTAGGATGCCTTAGGACAGAACTGGCTGTTCTTTCTCTATTGCTTGGTCCTTCTCTTTGGTTCGCTTCTCTATTTTGCATTTTTTTTTTCCTGGTTATCTCATCTAATCTTATATAGCCTCTGTGCCTATTAATCTGTAATTTACATTTGCATTCACACATTTATTTTGAACTCTAAACTCATAGATGCTTCACGACCTACTTGACCTCTCTGTTGGGATGTCTGACAGATGTCCCAAACTCATGGTGCCCCCAACCGAACTTGCCATGTTCCTCCCCAGCCCTGCCCTACCCACAGTCTTCCTCAGCTGAGTTGATGACAACTTCACCTTGCTCAGTCCTGAAACCTCAAAACCACGCTTGACTACTCAAGTCTCATGCCCAATCTTTCAACAAATCCTGTCGGTTCAATCTTCAAAATATACACAAACTCTGACAATGATGTGCATGTCTGCTGCTACCAGCCTGGCCCAGGCACCATCATCGCCATCGTTTTTCCCCTGTGTTATTGCAAAAGTTTCCTGACGGGTCTTCCTGCTGCTACTCTTTTTCTGTTTGTCAATTAAAAAAAAAAAATTGAAGTATAGTTGATTTACAATGTTTCAAGTATACAGCAAAGTGATTTATAAACACACAAACATATGGGTCTTCAAAGGTGGCAGCAGTGGTAAAGAATCCACCTGCCAATGTAGTAGATGCAGGAGTCATGGGTTCAACCCTTGGGTCAGAAAGATCCACTCGAGGAGGAAATAGCAACCCACTCCAGTATTCTTGCCTGGAAAATTCCGTAAACAAAGGAGGCTGGCAGGGGTACAGTCCATGGGGTCACAAAGAGTTGGTTATGACTAAGCATGCATGGCACACACGTATATATTAATACATATATATAAATATATTATTTTTCAGATTCTTTTCTATCAGATTATTACAAGATATGAAAAGCCCTATGCTATACAGTAGGTCCTCATTATTTAAAAATATTTTTATTGGAGTATAGTTGATTTAAAATGTTGTGTTAGTTTCTGCTATACAGCAAAGTGAATCAGTTATACATATATCTACTCTTTTTCAGATTTTTTTCCCATATAGTCATTACAAAGTATTGCAAAGAGTTCCCTGTGCTATACAGTACAGTAGGTCCTTATTAGTTATCTATTTTATATATAGTAGTGTATGGGAGAAGGCAATGGCACCCCACTCCAGTACTCTTGCCTGGAAAATCCCATGGATGGAGGAGCCTGGTAGGCTGCAGTCCATGGGGTGCCTAAGAGTCAGACATGACTGAGTGACTTCACTTTCACTTTCCGCTTTCATGCATTGGAAAAGGAAATGGCAACCCACTCCAGTGTTCTTGCCTGGAGAATCCAATGGATGGAGAAGCTTGGTAGGCTGCAGTCCGTGGGGTCGCACAGAGTCGGACATGACTGAAGCGACTTGGCGGCGGCAGTGTATAGCTATTAATCTCCAATCCCTAATTTATCCCCACTCCTTCTATGTCTTTGACACTATTCTGTTTTTTAAATAAGTTCATTCTAATCATTTTTTAAGATTTCATATATAGGTGATATCCTACGATATTTATCTTTGTCTGATTTACTTCACTTAGTATGATCATCACTTAGGTCCACTGATGTTGCTATAAATGGCATTATTTCATTCTTTTTACAGCTAAATAGCATCCCATTGTGTGTGTGCGTGTATATATATATATATGTTATGTATGTATATAGCATATATATTATATATATCTTCTTTATCTATTTATCTGTTAATGGACATTTAGGTTGCTTCCATGTCTTAGCTATTGTAAACAGTGCTGCTATGAACATTAGGGTGCATGTATCTTTTCAGATTAGAGTTTTCAGGGGGTTTTTTTGATATATGCCCAGGAGTGAGACTGCTTGATTATATGGTAACTTGAGTTTTAGTTTTTAAAGGAAACGCCATACCATTCTCCATAGTGGCTGCCCAATTTACATTCCCACCAACAGTGTAGGAGGCTTTCCTTTCCTACTACTCTTCCTCCTTTGTTGTCTATTTACAAAAAGCAACTAGATACTTTCAAAATGTATGTCAGCTCATGGCACTCCCTTACTCAGATTTTTGCCCCATTTCATTGAAAGTAAATACCAAAATCATAGAGCAGCTTACAGTTATCTTTCCTTCCATTAATTCCCTGACCTCACAACTACTCCTTTTCCCTTGACTCACCTAATCCTAATACACTGGTTTCCTTGGCTGGAACTCATCAGGTCCTTTCCTGGCTCATTGTTTCCTCTGCCTAGATTCCTTTCCTCCACCTTTACACATAGGTAGCATCTTCTTTTGGGGCTTCCAAGGTGGCTCAGATGGTGAAAAGATCTGTGTGCAGTGCAGAAGGCACAGGTTCAATCCCTGGGTTGGGAAGATCCCCTGGAGAAGGGAATGGTTACCCACTCCAGTATTCTTGCCTGAAGAATTCCATGGACAGAGGAGCCTGGTGGGCTACAGTCCCTGGGGTCACAAAGAGTTGGGCATTTTTACTTAACTATCACCTTCTTAGTAACACCTCCCTGAACATCTTATTTAAAATTGCAACTTCCCTCACAACACTCCCAGTCCCTCTTACACTGCTCGACTTTCTTGAACATCCCATGTCAGCATCTGATACATCATGCAGTTTACTTATTATCTGTTGCTAACTGGCTGTGTTCTCTCACTAGGTCATCAGTTCCACAAGGACAAGAATTCTGCCTGTTTTGCTCACTTGTGTAAGCTCACGACTCTAGAATAATGTCTGCTACTTAGTAGGTACTCAATAAATATTTCTGTTGTGAATTAATTGCTTTTAATGTAGATATGTTGCTCTCCCCACAAAGCTATGGACAATATTTAATGCAATGCTGTGCATCCTAGACCTTCCAATACATGATTTTGGTGGGTTGGTTAGTTGGAAAAAGGCACTAATTGTGCAGCATTTTGCAAAATTGTCTAATCTAATTTCTAGCTCAGGAAAACTTTTGCAAGAATGTCATGATTATATAAAATGCATTTTATTTTCCCCTTCCTATTGAAGTATAACAGACATGTACAAGAGTACATCTATCATAAGCACATAGCTTGTTGTAATTTCACAAAATGAAGTTTCCTGTGTAATCAATGCCCAGAAGAAGAAACACACATTATCAGCCACTAGATGCCCCCTTGTGCTACCTTTCATGGCTTCTGACATCATGGCTTAGCTTAAGCACATTTATTTTAAAGACTCCATATTGGGGCTCCAGCAGTTTTAAGACTGCTTATATATAACTGATCTTATAGAACTGATGTGATTTTTTTCCCCTCACTGGGAAAGAAAACAGAAAAATGAAATGTTTTACAAAGCACACACAAAAGGAATGTATCAGAAGCTCACATTTCCAAACAGACTTTCTGGCAAAAATCAATTAAGCTCAGTTGTAAGAAGCATCTACTTTTACCTCAGGTGCATTTAAGATGGACTAAGAAATACATTGTGTGTCAGAAATATATGTCAAGTGCTAAGTTGTTATTCCTTTATTGTCTTCTTGGCTTGAATATCGATGCTGTTAGGTCTATAAGAATTTCTCACATAAAGTAAGAAGAAGCTTCCTGAAGTTCCATTTAAATCCCATTTACATTTAAGGGTAAAGAACTTGCACGCATGTGGGTGAGCTGTTATCCCTTCACATCCCCAGTTCTATTCTCAGCACTTCTCTTTGCTGCAGAAGCAGATGACTCAGATTTCTTGCTGTTTCCCACCTCTCCCTCAAACCCTACCTCTGGCCTCAGGGAACTCCCTCTGACCAAATAATCAGAAGACAGGGGGACTCTGGCCTGATTTAAGGATGTATCTGTCTAGGGTGGCTCTGCAATTCGGAGGGAAATCTCCCTCTGATAGAACTTCAGGCACTGAAGTGATCTGGTTGGTCACTTGACATGAAAAAAAAGGTAAGATGAGTTTTCCTGAAATATACTGTTTCATGGGCAATAGCTAACAGGTGGATGGACTAATCAGGGACTCAGTAATTTTTAAACATCTTGGAAGACTGATGCCAAGATCATCTGCAGGGAAATTATGTCATGGACCCCTAAGAATGGCCACGGTGTTTGAAGCAACTTGAGTCTCACGTAAATGGCCCCCAGAGGACGTTCATTGCATGGAAGGCTAAGTAAGGAGGCAGCCAAGATGGCCTACGCCTTGTTTGTCAGTGAACCCCCTCCCCTGGCCATCTGTGCACTTGCATAAATGGCTCAAGTTCCAAGTGGCTGTGGGAACCGAGATAGATGCAATACATGGAGACAAAAATGTGTGTTTCCTCTCACCACAGTTGATCTAGCCCGTGCCGCCGTAGAGTGTCCAACTTTCTAAACCAGAATCCAACCCTGAGTCCCTGTGTGGCACCGTTTCCTAGGAGCATCAGCCACTCAGGTCAATTATTTTGGCGCACTCCAGTTTGGAAGAGGCAGTGCTATACTGCATCTTTATGGGGATAGTTGCGTATTCTGGAGAGTGATCCCCCCTTACTGCTTGTTGTGCTTCCGCCAGCATTACCATAGGTGGTTGATAGACTGCCTTCTTCATCCCCATGGTATCAGGCACGTCACTGCCTTTGACTGCGGAACTCAGTTACCATGAAATAACTGTGGTACTGAGAGCTGACATCAAGAAATCCATTGTTTCTTGCATCACCTAGAAGCACCTGGCTTGATGGAATGGTGGAGTGTCATACTGAAGTCTCAGTTTCCTTAATTTTAATTTGTACTTTATATTTGAGTATAGTCGATTTACAATGTTGTGCTAGTTTCAAGTGTACAGCAAAGTCACTGTGATCCGTACCCGTATATCCATTCTTTTCTAGATTCCTTTCCCGCATAGGTTATTTCAGGATATTGAGTAGAGCTCCCTGTACTTTACAGTGAAAAGTGAAAGTGAAAGTCACTCAGTCATGTCTGACTCTTTGTGACCCCATGGACTATACAGTCCATGGAATTCTCCAGGCCAGAATACTCCAGAAGCCTTTCCCTTCTCCAGGGGATCCTCCCAACCCAGGGATCAAACCCAGGTCTCCTGCACTGCAGGCAGACTCTTTACCAGCTGAGCCACCAGGGAAGCCCTAGGTCCTTGTTGATTATCTGTTTTATTTATAGTAGTGTGTGTATGTTAATCCCAAACTCCTGATTTATCCCCCCCCCAACTTCCCCCTTTAGTGGATCAAGTTAGTTTTCTAAATCTGTTCATTTTTAAGATTCATTTGTATCATTATTTTTAGATTCCAGGTATAAGGGATATCATATGGTACTTGTCTTTGTCTGACTTATTGAAGGTCTGGTTTATGGAAGGGGCAGCAAGGGAGACGACCTCGTGTGAGGTTGGAGTGTTGTTCATCAAGTGGTCAGATCAGTGGTCAATACATACAAGGTGCTGAGTATATGTCTGTAGGCACCCAGGGCAGAGGCGGAAGTGACTTCTCTCACTGTTACCCTGAATAACCCTCTTCAAGAAGGTTATCTTCCTGTCCCTGAAACATTTTGTATCTAGTGAGTTTGCAGTCCTTGTGCCAAACAGGGAGGCATATTTCCACTGCACAGCACTGAAAATGCCCCATGGCCATCTCAGGCTGTGCCTACCATAATTAAGGGCAAAGCATTGGGTGTTTCTATGGGCCAGTGTGATTGATTCTGTTTAACAGGGAGAAATTGGATTGCTACCAAATGGGGACAGTGCTGTGACTGGAGCCCATGGGATTTATCGTACTCCCTGTGCAGCTGACATGGTCAAGGGGAGACCAGAACAACTCCATAATGACAGAGCGCTAAGTATGATAGCTGGGTCCTGAGGAATTGAAGGGTGGGCTCATTCCTTCAGGTCAGCACTGCCTTCACTGCCAGGGTGCTAGCTGAGAGTTGGGGCATCATGAGGAGAGGGGGCGGGAGAAGGCAGTCAGGATGGTCACATTAGATCTGCTCAGGCCTGGGGCTGCAGCAGCCGGACTCTGTTGTCCCTGCTTGCTCCTCATCTCCCTCTCCTGCCCACCTTGCGGCCTGCCGGGTCTAGTGTCCAGCAAGCAGCAGGAACGAACTCCGTCATCCCTCAGTGATGAAACTTCGAGTGTTCTCATGACTGTGGACCTGAGCTGCTTTCTCCAGGGGAGGAAAGGACTAGAATGGAAGCTGAGTGACAGCAGGGCGGCCTAGCCCGGTTCTTCTTAGGTCTTTTCTCTGTCCTTTTTGGCCAGGCTCTGGGGCCTGGACTCTGACTGCTACTGCACAGGCGCCTGGCATGGTTTCCCTGCCCTCTGACCGGAGGCACTGGCAGGAGGCCAGAGGGCAGGAGGCGGGCGAGGTCAGGGAGGCATCCGCCTTCCCTGGGCTCCTGCTGGCCGAGGCTCCAGCTCCCAGCCGTGGGTCTCCCTGGGCAGCTCAGCTCTCAGCACACCAGGAGCTGCACCCCTCTGGGGCTGAGGGCTAATCCCTGGGGGTCTCCCTAGATCTTGTCAGCCCCACTAACCCTGCCCACGCCTCTGTAAATAATCCCTGAGCGCAATGCTTTTCAGTTAAACCCCATTGAGGGTGCCATCTGTTTCCTGCTAAGACTTCCAGTGCATAGAGCAGGGAAAATCGCTGAGAAATTGAGATACGATTGGCTGCTGTGAGGAGAAAGGAAATTTAGGGGACATACAGGCCAACACATTACAGCAGGCCAGAATCCATGCCTCTCCTCAGACTGAAAAAAAAAAAAACACCCAGTCATCTCAGCTGGTCTGAGTTCATAGTTTTTTGTTGCTGTTTGTTTTGTTAAGCGTTGTCAGGTATAAAAAGCCTGTGACATGAATTGGGTTGTGCCTGAGACTGAGGGGATTCCTTCAGCGCTGAGTCAAGGACGGTCCTGGACAGACTGGGAAACCAGGGGATTACCTTCATCTCAGACTTTGGTCAGGACCTCCGAGTCCTCCCCAGAGGACTCTGCTCAAGGAATATTCCAGGCAAAAGAACACATTTCTAGAATCACGTGCTCTCCCCTCTCAATCCTGAATCAACGGCAGACATCTTCTCTGGCTCGTGGCATTCTTTCCATTAATCCTACATATAGTCTGAGAAGCCCTCTGACTATTGGTCTAGGCAGCCAATATCAACTGATCAGAATTGGAATGCCAGACAAGCGCTGTCTGCTGCCTTGGAACTTAGAGCTCTGACCCCCAGACCAACAGCTGAACTGGGTTTCCTTAGAGCCTCCAGAAGACTTTTTTTTCCCCCCACATAACCTTGGACTTTGCCAATGTGGCAGACAGTGTGGTCTTTTTGATTCCTTTGGCTCCTCAGGCCAAAAACCTGACCTTGTCTTTCTATCTCTCCACCTACTGTAGAAGCTTCAGAGGCTGACAGCATGTCGTAAAGACAGCAGCTCATACTTTTGTAACATTAACAACATGCACGGTGCTGTTCTTTCTTTCATTCTGGCTCTGCTGGGTCTTCATTGCTGATCAGGTTTTTCTCCAGCTGCAGAGAGCGGGGCTGCTCTCTAGCTGTGGTGTGTGGGCTTCTCATTGCGATAGCTTCTCTTGCTGCAGAGGGCCGTAGGGTGCACGGGCTTCCGTAGTTGTGGTTCCCAGGCTGGAGAGCACAGGCTCGATAGTTGTTGCTCACGGGCCTAGCTGCTCCACGGCACGTGGAGTCTTCCCAGATCAGGGATCAAACCCATGTATCCCGCATTGACAGGTGGACTCTCTACCACTGAGCCATCAGGGAAGCTCCCATGGCATTGCTCTTAAGTAGTATTTATCTACTCTGTATGTTTTATGGATGAGGAAACAGAGTATTGAGTGACTTAAGTGCCTGGCCCCGCTCAGCCAGGTGGCATGTCGTAGACTCGGGATGCGCCTCTGCTTAAGCAGACTCTGAACTCCCTTAGGTGCTGCAGGTCGTGCTCTCATCTGGGGAACCTTGGCGCCTGGTCCAGAGCCTGGCAGGTAGTCAGTGTCAGTCATTAAATATGTGCTTAAAATTGTTCAATGACGATAAACCCTAACATAGAAAGCTTCTTCCACTTTCAGGCTCCTTTTCCCTGGACCCTGCCCTGGCTTTATTAGGCTATATGGCTTTATTCGGCTTCTAAGGAAGGGCAACCTTTAGTGGACTAAACCAGCAACCTGGAAGCAAAAAGGAGCAGAGTGGCTTAGCCTTATGTGGGTCCAAATCCAGGCTCTCCCAGTCCCCTAATCTGTAAAATGGGAATTTAAGTGGTGTATACCTTGAAGAATTGTACTAAACGCTGTACTAAAACTTGGCATCCAGTGAATAATGCTTAGTGGCAGTTTTATTTAATTGGTATTATTACAAATCAACCCAAATGTAGCAAATCTAAGTGCGAAGGGAAATTTTCCATTTCTGGGAGCAATTCCTTTCCTCTCCCAGCTGAGGGCTTTTTCCGTGGAATCTATATATTTCTTCTTTAAGCCTCTATTGATGTTTTGCCTCTAGAGCCAGTGAGTGCAAGGAGAGAAATCCTTGAGCTCCCTCTAGAGGCCAGTGTTGCTCCAACTTTGAAATTTTCAATAACGTCCTGGGCCCCCCAGGATGCTTTATGAGATTTTGTTTATTCCTCCAGGGGTTCACCCTCCTTCTGTGCTGATTGTTTCCTGTTTGTCCCTTTAGCTCTACACTCCACCACTTTCCACTCTGCTCCGGACCCCAGGATGCTGACTTGTAATAGACTGCCTTCATAATGTCCCTCACCCACCAACTTCTAGTTTATCCTAACCCATGGAAGTCACCAGCGCTGAGGTCTAGAGTATTATTTCTCCAGGCTCCTCCCAGCCAGGTTTCTAAGAGCAGACAACACCACCCTTCCAGCAAAGCCCACAGCTCCTGTCATTAGACTCTGAGATTTCTGGTCCGTTGGTGTTGGCTCTCCCTGTACCCCTTCAGACCTAGGGATGGCAATGACTTTGTGTTGTTATTACCTCATAATACAGCAAGTCTCTTTATGCCTTTATAAAGAGGGACAGGGAATCCTGGCATGCTGCAGTCCATGGGGTCGCAAAGAATCAGACAACTTGGCAACGGAACAACAGCAACACAGCATATCTCTGTTATTTCCCTTAATCCTTCCCACAAGCTCTCAATTGCCCTATTTGAGAGTGGCTTCTAGCTCCTAACAGTTCTACTCATGCTGCGTCCAGATTCCTCGGGTTGACACTCTTACCTCTCCCTCATCTCCCTGGGACCTCGTACGCCAACAAATCAACTCTTTACAGTTTCCATAATATAATGTGCTGTTTAGAGCTCCAGGATTCTTTGATTAATTCACCGGTCTGCAGAGCCCTTTCACACTCTGTGTCCAACCCCTTTATAGTCCAGTCTCTTCCTGGCCTCTACCCAATCCCTTTTCCTCTTCAGAGGTCATGGGTCAACAGCCGTGTCTTCTATTCAGTCCGGCCTCATCTCTCATGGTGTACATTTTCCCCATCTCACACCCACATCATTTCCATCCTACTTGGTAGCAGCCTTGCATTTTGATTGTGTCTACCTTTTCACTAGCGTTTGTGGAAGGATCCTGGGTAGTTTAATTATGTTCCATTGACTGGATTAATTTATACAAGCCTAATCCAGCCAGAATGTGGCATTTCCCTAGCCACAGGGATTTCTTCACAGGTGTTCTACTCAGCAGGGAACTGAGAATCTCTGATCCTCCCTTTCAGGAAGTAATGTTCTCCCCTTCAGAAGTGAACCGGGAACATGAAGTTACATCTGCTGCCAGTTGCCTTTTTGTAACCAAGCAGGGTGCTGGGTCTGAGGAAGAAGCCAGCATGGAGAGAGGCAGATCTAAGAGAACCACAGGAAACAGATCTGTGGTCTCAACCACACTGTGCCCACATCTGTTACACCAGCCAGTTTGAGATGCGTTTTCAGTTATTCAAACTAAAAATATCTGCAACATTCATGTTAATAAAAAAGCGGGATTCATCAGGTGCAATTAGAAAACAATTTAATTCTTTTCTTCTTCTGCCCATTCAAACTAACGCAAAGGCCTACTTCTTCCTCTCTGTGTGAAATCTGCAAGGGGGAGGGGGAAGCCCCATGCCTCATCTGTTCTTTCACTGATAATAAAATGCCTTCCAGTACACCCTTAATTCAAAACAGTTTTATTTCAGAAATTAAAGCATCCACCTCCTCTCCCCTTTGGCTTTCCCTGTCGCAGAGTTGACCGAAGAGTCGGGAAGAAGGGGCAGAGCACACCCAGCTCCGCCTTTCTCCACGTCTTGCCTCTTATGTCTGCGAAGAGGGAGTGTTCCAGTTTGCTTTTTTTATTGAAGGGTAAACTCTGCTTTGCTGGAGTGAACGGCTGGATCAGGTAGAACACGGTTAGTTCAATTTAGGAGCCTGCTAGGAGTCTGTTTGGTTATATCCTTAATGCTTACACACACGCTCAGTCGCTCAGTCGTGTCCCACTCTTTGTGACCCCATGGATGGTGACCCCCCAGCTTTCTCTGCCCATGAAATTCTCCAGGCAAGAATACTGTAGTGGGTTGCTATGCCCTCTTCCAGGGGAGCTTCCCAATCAGGGATTGAACCCAACCCCCTACACCACCCCCATCTGTCTCCAGCATTGGCAGGCAGATTCTTTACCACTAGCTTCTCTTGGGAAGCCCATATCCTTAATACTTAAGCCAAATCCACTATTGTTACAGCACTGGTGATAGCAATGCTGGCATTTCGACCTCCATGTGTCTGAAACCTGTAGGGCTCAACTGCTTCCCCATTTGGGTGGGAAAGAGAAGTCTTATTTGGGGGCTCCCTTAAACACCATCAGAATCTACAGACGTGATTTTTTTTTCCCCCAAGTAGTCTGTAAAATTTTCCAAGTCAGTTTACAACTTTTACAGTGTGGGGAAGTTTGACTAAAAGCCTGGATTTCCAGCTTATCAAGTTTAAATAATTTGGTGACACCAGAGCTGTGTTTCCCATGGCAACAACCTCTGAGACTTGAGTGGCAGCTGCCCTCTTCAGGTGAGAGGGGCAGGGTCTTTCCAGTTCTCTGCAAATTCCTGAAGTTCAGATATACAGTGATTTTATTGTACTGTTTTCAGTGTATGTCTTGTGTAACTCGTGCAGTTCACTTAGGACACTCTGTATTGTATTGGTAACCCTACAGTCTAGCCAGTCTCACTCATTTCTGTTATCTGCTTGGGCCTAGAAGGTAAGTGAGTTTTCTACCTTTGTTCTCATTTTTACTTATATTTTTATTTAAAATATTGTGTGGTTCATAGTAGTATGCTTAATAATGTTTATATCATAAATATATCAGTAGTCTGAGGACCAAAAGTATATTCCATAGAGACTATAAGACTTCCACTAAATCTGGATAAAAAGATAGATTAAAAAGTCATAACCTCTGGCTGAGGTCATCTGGAACATAGAGGACACATTCGTAGTCAAGGGCCAGCCCTGACCTGGAATTTTGGAGTGTTGACTTGTAGGATTGGCTCCATGATGGTCTAGCTGAACAGTGTGGGAGTCAGTGAGCCTTCAGGGATCTTTGGTTTCTCACCTGTAACAGAAAGAAATTGAAAGACTTTCCAAGACCCCTACCTAATGTTCTGCAGTTTTTTGTTGTTCTGAGTAGTCATCAGAAAAAGATTAGCATGTGCGTAATTTGACAGTAGAATTTGTCAGCAGCAGCAGCAGGAGAAAAGTCAATTAGTGACTCTGCATCAGTGATAATAAATCAGGGCACGTATGAATAGATTACTTTTTCATGTCTTCAGGCACTATTTCGGGAACTCCTGATCCAACACAGGATGTAGATGCCTAGAAGAGGACACAGTAGACTTTTTTGGGGAGTTTAAGATGCCATTAACTGATATCCACCATGATTTGGTAAGAGCTACTGAGGGAGAAAACACATAAATGATCACATATCATGCTGAGACATATTGGCTAGGCACATGATGATTATATGATTTTTGTCTTTCATCCTTTTAAATTGGTTAGGCATATGATGATTATATGATTTTTGTCTTTCATCCTTTAATGTGATGTATCATATTTATTTGAAGAAGACAATGGCACACCACTCCAGTACTCTTGCCTGGAAAATCCCATGGACGGAGGAGCCTGGTGGGCTGCTATCTATGGGGTCGCACAGAGTCGGACACTACTGAGCGACTTCACTTTCACTTTTCACTTTCATGCATTGGAGAAGGAACTGGCAACCCACTCCAGTGTTCTTGCCTGGAGAATCCCAGGGACAGGGGAGCCTGGTGGGCTGCCGTCTATGGGGTCGCACAGAGTCGGACGTGATTGAAGTGACTTAGCAGCATCATATTTATTGATTTGCATATGTTGAAACATCCTTGCAACCTAACATTGTTCATCTTTTTGACTATAGCCATCCTGGTGGCTGTGAAGTAGTATCTCATTGTGGTTTTGATTTATAGTTCTCTAATGATTAGCATCACTACGAACAAAGCTAGTGGAGGTGATGGAATTCCAGTTGTGCTATTTCAAATCCTGAAAGATGATGCTGTGAAAGTGCTGCACTCAATATGCCAGCAAATTTGGAAAACTCAACAGTGGCCACAGGACTGGAAAAGGTGTTTTCATTCCAGTCCCAAAGAAAGGCAATGCCAAAGAATGGTCAAACTATCGCACAATTGCACTCATCTCACATGCTAGTAAAGTAATGCTCAAAATTCTCCAAGCCAGATTTCAACAGTACGTGAACCGTGAACATCCAGATGTTCAAGCTGGTTTTAGAAAAGGCAGAGGAACCAGACATCAAATTGCCAATATCCACTGGATTATCAAAAAGGCAACAGAGTTCCAGAAAAACATCTATTTCTGCTCTATTGACTATGCCAAAGCTTTTGACTGTGTGGATCACCACAAACTTTGGAAAATT
Source organism: Bos taurus (assembly GCF_002263795.3). Taxonomy (NCBI): domain Eukaryota; kingdom Metazoa; phylum Chordata; class Mammalia; order Artiodactyla; family Bovidae; genus Bos; species Bos taurus. Next base: position 19,410,679 of record NC_037332.1, on the reverse strand, counting down.
TTGAAAGAGATGGGAATACCAGACCACCTGACATGCCTCTTGAGAAACCTATATGCAGGTCAGGAAGCAACAGTTAGAACTGGACATGGAACAACAGACTGGTTCCCAATAGGGAAAGGAGTACATCAAGGCTGTATATTGTCACCCTACTTATTTAACTTATATGCAGAGTACATCATGAGAAACGTGGGCTGGATGAAGCACAAGCTGGAATCAAGATTGCCAGGAGAAATATCAATAACCTCAGATATGCAGATGACACCATCCTTATGGCAGAAAGTGAAGAACTAAAGAGCCTCTTGATGAAAGTGAAAGAGAAGAGTGAAAAAGTTGGCTTAAAGCTCAACATTCAGAAAACAAAACAAACAAAAAAAACATCATGGCATCTGGTCCCATCACTTCATGGGAAATAGATGGGGAAACAGTGGAAACAGTGACAGACTTTATTTTGGAGGGCTCCAAAATCACTGCAGATGGTGACTGCAGCCATGATATTAAAAGACACTTACTTACTCCTTGGAAGGAAAGTTATGACTAACCTAGACAGCATATTGAAAAGCAGAGACTTTACTTTGTCAACAAAGGTTTGTCTAGTCAAGGCTATGGTTTTTCCAGTAGTCATGTATGTATGTGAGGGTTGGACTATAAAGAAAGCTGAGTGCCAAAGAATTGATGCTTTTGAACTGTGGTGTTGGAGAAGACTCTTGAGAGTCCCTTGGATGGCAAGGAGATCCAACCAGTCCATCCTAAAGGAAATCAGTCCTGAATGTTCATTGGAAGGACTGATGCTGAAGCTGAAACTCCAATACTTTGGCCACCTGATGCAAAGAGCTGACTCATTTGAAAAGACCCTGATGCTGGGAAAGATTGAAAGGCAGGAGGAGAAGGAGATAACAGAGGATGAGATGGTTGGATGGCATCACTGACTTAATGGACATGAGTTTGAGTAAACTCTGGGAGTTGGTGATGGACAGGGAGGCCTGGCCTGCTATAGTCCATGGGGTTGCAAAGAGTCAGACACGAGTGAGTGACTGAACTGAACCAATTAATGATGTCAGGAATCTCTTCATGCTTACTGACCATTTATATATCTTCTTTAGTGAAATGTCTTTTAAAATCATTTGACTATTTTTAAGTTGTGAGGCATACATGCTTGAAGAAAAATAAAATTTTGGTGTGGTATAGAATGAGATGAGGCATGAATTTTTGAAAAGCTTCTGAGACTTAAGTGAAGGAAATGAAGGGGGTCATGCAAAGATTTTATGGAAGTAACGGCAGAGGGAATAGCTAAGGCTATGAAGAAAATCAAAGATGGTTAGGGATATGGGATAGGGAATGACTGCAAAGAGGAGCCACACTAAATAGGGTAGTCTCTGAAGCCTCTTTGAGGAGTGTCATTTAAGCAAAGACCTGTCAGCCATCTTCAATTCTGTCTTCCCCTTCACCCCTCTTACATACTTACTTGACAAGTCATAGTGATGGTTTACCTTAAATGACCTTCTAATGCATAAGCTCATGATTAGGATGGAGAGGGGAAGGGAGGCGTGTATTGCCTTTTCTTCATAATGGGAAAAAGGAGAAAATTCTTACAAGTGGAAACCTGATACAACTGTCAATATACATGAAAGAAGCTAGGTAAATTGTGAATTATTATCATGATTTTATTTACTCTTAGACAGTAAAAGCTACATTCTTTCTTTAGAAAATTAAATATTAAACTATATGTCTTAAAAAAAGAGTTATTAGTGTCTGAAGGCAGGCCCGATAACTTTTGCCAACAGGTAGTATTGGTTCAGGACCAAGGACAGCACTTCAGTTTTTCTGCCCCCTCCCTTCATTTTATTTATGTCACGTGCACGTGTACTAAGTCACTTCAGTCATGTCCGAGTCTGTGAGACCCCATGGACTGGGACCAGCGAGGCTCCTCTGTTCATGGGATCCAGGCAAGAATACTGGAGTGGGTTGCCATGCCCTCCTCCAGGGCCTCTTCCCAACCCAGGGATCAAATGTGTCTCTTATGTCTCCTTCATTGGCAGATGGATTCTTACTGCTAGTGCCACCTGGGAAGCTCTATTTATGTCAACTCTCATTTTTTTTTTTACATCCCTACTGCCAGCACCCCAAGAGTGCCAGAATGCTCCATGCCTACAGTGCCCTCTGTTCTACCGAAGTTCACCCTCCAAATAGGATGCCATTACTTATGTGCTTTCTTTCCCTTCAATACTTCTCTCTTACTTTTGTTTTCAATTTTGGTAAGATACACCCAATGTAAAACTTACTATTTAGCCACTTTTCAGTATATAGCTCAGTGACACTAAGTACATCCACCTAGACATACTTTATCTTCTCAAACTGAATCTCTACACCCATAAAATAGTAACTCCGCATCTCCTTCTCCCCCTCAGCCCCTGGCAAACACCAGATTCTACTTCCTGTCTCTTTCCCTAACCCTGCTACCACTTTTTATTTTTTATTCTGCGGACTTCCACAAAATAGTTCATTGATAGCATAAGCATCGACCCTAGTAATTATAAATGCAAATTCTCAGACTCTTGGTCTACTGAACCAGAAATTCTCAAGTGGAGTCAGCTCTCTGCAGTTTAACAAGTCCTTCAGGTGATCCTAATGCTCATTTCCTGCAGGAATTTTCTGCAATAGCTTAACTGTTGGCTTGGGGGAGCTAGGTGAAAGTGAAAGTGAAAGTCACTCAGTCCTGTCCAATTCTTTGTGACCACATGGAATATACAGTCCATAGAATTCTCCAGTCCAGAATACTAGAGTGGATAGCCTTTCCCTTCTCCAGGGGATCTTCCCAACCCAGGGTCATTCCCAGGTCTCCCGCGTTGCAGGCTGGTTCTTTACCAGCCGAGCCAGAGCAAGCATAAGAATACTAGAATGGGTAGCCTATCTCTTCTCCAGCGGATCTTCCCAACCCAGGAATCAAATTGGGGTCTCCTGCATTGCAGTCAGATTCTTTACTAACTGAGCTATCAGGGAATCCCTTGAAGTGATGGTTGAATATAAAATAAGACTTGGTTTGAGGCTTAGACCAGGTAGCCACAAAATTCATTTTAAAGAAGTCCTGTGGCATGATTTGCCCAGTGGCTCCCAAATATTGATGCACATTATAATCACCTGGAAAGCTTGTTTGAGAACCTATAGATTTCTTATATTCACATCAGACTTTCTAAATCAAAATCTCTGGGGTGGGAATTGGTACTTTGGCTGCTCTGATGATTCTTACCTATTTGTTAGTACCATGAAGGACAGACAGACACAGGTAAGTTTGGAAATCGGAAAGTAAATTGGGATTACAGAAATACTCCAGGAGGCAGAAGCAGAGGATCTATAGAAGGGCTGGAGCCAAAAGAACAGAAAGATGGGAAAATCAGTTGTGAGAATGTAGTTGATAGGACTTGGTGACTTAATGTTAATTGATATAAATCATTCACAGTCTTTAAAAGAAAAAAGGTTAATGCTTTAATGGTTCAGAAGGATCTGGTACTTCGCTTTCTATGTATTCTCGGCTACTATGAAGCAACTGTATCCAGAAGAGTTAAACTGCCTGGCAACAGGCTACAGGTGGTTGTTCAGTTGCTAAGTTGTATCCAACTCTTTGGACCCCATGGACTGCAGCAGGCCAGGCTTCCCTGTCCCTCACTATCTCCTGGAATTTGCTCGAACTCATGTCTATTGAGTTGGTGATGCTAAGTAACCATCTCATCCTCTGCTGCCCCCTTCTCCTTTGCCCTCAATCTTTCCCAGCATCAGGGACCTTTGAACAATGCTAGGCAGTTGAAAATCCATGTATAACTTTTGACTCCTGGAAAACTTTTACTGATGGCCTACTGTTGATTGGAAGCCTTACTGATAACACACACAGTTGATTAACATCTATTTTGTATGTTATACTTGATATATTCTGAATTCTTACAATAAACTAGAGAAAATGTTATCAAGAAAATCATAAGGGAGAGAAAATACACGTACAGTACTGTACTGTATTATCCATATCATAAGTTTACGTCATCTGTTTACAAAGTGAATCATCTGCCTCTATCTACATCAATATTGTCTTGTATAATACAAAACACTGTAGGTGTTATACAAATTACTAACACTAGACATCAAAAATGAAAGGTAACATGTAAAAGAAATCCATACTTGTTTATAGGTATAACAGTTTCTGCATTGATAATGAAGTAGCAGCAATATGATCGCTTTATTGTAGCCTGGTGTAATCAATACAAATGCTTCATGATAGCTTAGCCTATACACTCACGAATGATCAATATAAAATTTTTATAGCATACAGTGTAAGTCACTCAGTCATGTCTGACTCTTTGTGACCCCATGGACGGTAGCCCACCAAGTTCCTCTGTCCATGGAATCTTCCAGGCAAGAATACTCCAGGGGTTGCCACTTCCTTCTCCAGGGGATCCTCCTGACCTGGGGATTGAACCCCAGGGTCTTCCACACTGTGGGCAGACTCTACCGACTGAGCCACCAGGGAAACTATTATAGCATACAGTATCACAGTCTTATTCACAGTACAGTATTGGAAACATTATTACATTAAAAAAAACTTACCTGTGATGCTAGGCTGATATGCAGTTTCTCTGATTACAAGGGAGAGGCATACTCTATGATGTAATTCTTTGAAAGAAAAATTATAAAACAAAAGAAGGCTAACACACTACTCATTTAATATGAAATATCACTTACCTTATGCCTATGTAAGGATAGACAGAACCTTACATATTTTTATGCATTCATGACATACCTAAATTTATTAATTTTTTAATACTTCTAGGCTACATAGTTTGTCTAAAAGTTTTTTCAAATTGTTGCAAATTTTCAAAAAAACAATTCCAATATATTTACTGAAAAAAAAATACCACTTGTAAGTGGACCTGTGCAGTTCAAACCCATGTTGTTCAAGGGTTCAGTTCAGTTCAGTTGCTCAGTCGTGTCCGCCTCTAGCTCAGTTTTTCAGTCCAGGTGCCATAAAGGGAAATGAACAGCAGATGGCACCTCTGTGCTATGCCTGAATTCTCAACCTTTGAAGGGAACTGCGGTGCCTGGAAAATCCCATGGATGGAGGAGCCTGGTGGGCTGCAGTCCACGGGGTCGAGAAGAGTTGGACACGACTGAGCGACTTCACTTTCACTTTTCACTTTCATGCATTGGAGAAGGAAATGGCAACCCACTCCAGTATTCTTGCCTGGAGAATCCCAGGGACGGGGGAGCCTCGTGGGCTGCTGTCAATGGGGTCCCAGAGAGTCAGACACGACTGAATCGACTTAGCAGCAGCAGCAGCAGCAGCAGCAGACCTCGGAATGACTGGTGCTAAAATAACAACCCTTCAGAGTGTCAACGTGGATCAACTCAATTTCTGATTTGAGGGGGATCTAGCAAAGGAGGGCTAAATAAAGAATCCATTTTGTCCTACCTTTGTACCTGGCTTCTAATGATACCTTGTAAATTTTTAAATATTGTGGCTCCTATTCAGATTAATAAATTTGTAATCCAAGAAGGTCCCAAATGATCACTGTAGCAAGTAGAATTACATGAACTCAAGCAGGCTTGAGTTTAAGGGGAAAAAATCCCCAACTTGGGCCACTTTTCCAGATGTCCACCCTTGAGCTCCAAAATCACTGCAGATGGTGACTGCAGCCATGAAATTAAAAGACACTTGCTCCTTGGAAGAAAAGTTATGACCAACCTAGACAGCATATTAAAAAGCAGAGACATTACTTTGCCCACAAAGGCCCTGTCAAGACTATGGTTTTCCCGGTAGTCATGTATAGATGTGAGAGTTGGACTATAAAGAAAGCTGAGTGCCAAAGAATTGATGCTTTTGAACTGTGGTGTTGGAGAAGACTCTTGAGAGTCCCTTGGATGGCAAGGAGATCCAACCAGTCCATCCTAAAGGAAATCAGTCCTGAATGTTCATTGGAAGGACTGATGCTGAAGCTGAAACTCCAATACTTTGGCCACCTGATGCAAAGAGCTGACTCATTTGAAAAGACGCTGATGCTGGGAAAGATTGAAGGGCGGGAGGAGAAGGGGATGACACAGGATGAAATGGTTGGATGGCATCACTGACTCAATGGACATGAGTTTGAGTAAACTCTGGGAATTGGTGATGGACAAGGAGGCCTGGTGTGCTGCAGTCCATGGGGTCGCAAAGAGTCGGACACGACTGAGTGACTGAACTGAACTGACCTTTGAGCTTTTTCTGTTTGCAAAGTTTAGAAATAGCAAAAAAAGAAATAAAATTAAATATGGAAAATAATGGGCAGGGCAGTTTGGAGTAATAAATGAGGCCAGTGGAATGGAAATAAAGGAGGTGTTATATTTCTTGCTTTTTGTAAAACTTCCTGGGAAAAGTGTTAGGTAGGATACAGAATTTTACATATTTTTAATGTGCTTGCAATCACAAAAAATGGCATCATGACTTAGTGATTAAGAGGTGGAGTCTGGAAGCACCCCACTAAAATCTAAAATTCTTCCACATCCTAGCTGTGTGCCTGTGACTAAGCAACTTAATGTCTCTGCATGTCAATTTCCTCATCTATACAAGGGAAATAGGAAAAATATCATCTCTCTATAATGTACAACATGACTAGTATAATTAACGCTGATGTATTATATGAAAGTTAAGACAGTAAATCCTAAGAATCACAAGGAAAATAAATTTTTTTTAAATGTTGTATCTATATGAGATGACGGATGTTCACTAAACTTACTGTGGTAATCATTTCATCATGTATGAAAGTCAACTCATTATGTTGTATGCCCTAATCTTATACAGTGCTGATTCAGTTATATCTCAACAAAACCGGAAGAAAAAAATTAATATTATCTAACCAGTCCATTCTAAAGGAGACCAGTCCTGGGTGTTCTTTGGAAGGAATGATGCTAAAGCTGAAACTCCAGTACTTTGGCCACCTCATGCGAAGAGTTGACTCATTGGAAAAGACTCTGATGCTGGGAGGGATTGGGGGCAGGAGGAGAAGGGGATGACAGAGGATGAGATTGCTGGATGGCATCACCAACTCGATGGACATGAGTCTGGGTAGACTCCGGGAGTTGGTGATGGACAGGGAGGCCTGGCGTGCTGCAATTCATGGAGTCGCAAAGAGTCGGACACCACTAAGTGACTGAACTGAACTGAACTGAATCAGATTCTTATGAGATTTGTCAAAAATTTTAAGGTACTTAGAAGAGTACCTGGCATGTGGTGAGCCTATCATAGGTACTTGAATAAAAATTTTTAAAGCAGCTTTTAAGTGATGGGACAATCATTTTTTTTCCTATTCATATTTATTTTCTGATAATTGGAAAAAAGTTAAATTTATTTTTAACCAAGTGTGTATGCTCAGTCATGACTGACTCTTTGCCACCCTATGGACGGTAGCCCACCAGGTTCCTCTGTCCATGGGATTTTCCAGGTGATAATACTAGAGTGGGTTGACTTTTTCTCATCCAGTGGATATTCCTGATCCAGGGATTGAACATGCATCTCTTCGGTCTCCTGCACTGGCAGGTGGATTCTTTACCAACTGCATCACCTGGGAAACTTTTTTTTAAATTTATTTTTGGCTATGCTGGGTCTTCGTTGCTGCATGGGCTTTTCTGTAGTTGCGGCAAGCAGGGGCTACTCTCTAGTTGGGTGCGCGGGGCTTGTCATTGCGGTGGCTTCTCTTGTTTCGGAGCATGGGCTCTAGGGCGCACGTGAGTTCAGTAGACGTGACTCCCAGGCTCCAGGGCACAAGCTCAGTAGTTGTGCCACATGGGCTTAGTTGCTCCACAGCATGAGGGATCTTCCCGGATCAAGGCTCAAACTCATGTCTCTGGCATTCGCAGATGGATTCTTTACCCCTCAGCCGCCAGGGAATCTCTTTTAACTAAGAGACTTAGAGAAAAATCCATACTTAAAAAATTTCTGTCTCTTTTTTTGAGCTAGTTTATACATCTCCAACTTTTTCTGTTATTCTGCTAAACCCAATATTAGATATATCTTGACCGTGAGAAATTCTGAGGTCCTCAGAGTTTTCAGAATTATTATGTATTTGATTATTTATTTTTATTGTAGTCAGATATACATAAGTTTTGCCATTTTAACTATTGTAAGTGTACAGTTCAATGGCATTAAGTATATTCACAATGTTTTGTAACAATCACCACTCTTTCCAGAACTTCATTTCACACAGAAACTCCACATCTGTTAAACAATAACTTTCCATTCTTCCTTATCTCCAGTCCATTCTATTAACCTCCATTCTACTGTCTGTCTCTATGAATCCACATATTTGAGGTACCTCAATAGGTGGAATCATACTATATATGTTCTTCTGTGTTTGGTCTATTCACTTAAAGGGAGGAGGGAGGAGGGTTCAGGATGGGGAACACATGTATACTTGTGGCGGATTCATTTCGATATATGGCAAAACCAATACAATATTGTAAAGTTAAAAAATAAAATTAAATTAAAAAAACAAAAACAAAACCATAATGTTTTAAGGTTCACCCATGCTGCAGCAGGCTTCCCTGGTGGCTCAGATGGTAAAGAATCCGCCTGCAATGTGGGAGACCTGTGTTCGATCCCTGGGTGGGGAAGATCCCCTGGAGGAAAGGCATGGCAACCCACTCGAGTATTCTTGCCTGGAGAATCCCCATGGACAAAGGAGCCTGGCGGGCTACAGTCCATGGGGTCGAAAAAAGCCTGACACGATTGATCGACTAAGCACCATATAGCATGTTGCAGTATGTATCAGAATTTCATTCCTTTTTATGACTGAGTAATAGTGCATTGTAAGTATGTATCACATTTTACTTACTGATTTATCTGTGGGATACATGAATTGCTTCCACTTATTTGTTATTGTGAATAATACTGCTATGAATATTGGTGTACAAGTATCTGTTCCAGTCCCTGTTTTTAATACACTTGGGTATATACCTCAGGGTTAAATTTTTAGGAACTGTCAACTGTTTTCACAGTGCTGTATATCCTTTTACGTACCCACAAGCATCCAGCATTATTTTTTTTAATATGTTGGTCTTTTTTTTTTTCTTTTAAAGTCAAACCTGGACTGGGAATAAGTAGCAAAGCTTAGAGTCCTGCCACAGTTTGCTGATAAGTTGCTAGTATCAACAATCTTGACACATCACCTCCTAGAGTGATGTTTCTCAATGTACACAGCTGAGACTCCCAAGGCAATCACCTAAGAGGCTTATTATTAATACATCTGTAGACTCCTTGAGTCCACTTTATATACGCTGAATCAGCATCTTTGAGACTGAGGTCCCCTAAAATCATCATTATGCATGCTAAAACATGAAACTCAGAAACCTAGATTGTTGAGTTCTCAAAGGCGGGGAAAATATCTCAGTTACTTTTGTATCCCTCACTGCCAAACATCCTGGAGATATTCAACAAACATACACTTGAACTAATATTTCAGTCTAAATTTGCTTGATTGCTATGTACAGTATTCATTACAACTAAATTCTATTACTAAACAATGAGTTAGAAAATCTGTAATAGTGTAGTATGCCTTTCATTTGTATAGACCGTGTATCTTACCAGCTGTGGTCTATTATGCCATCTTATGCTGCCAAGAATCTTTATGCTATATGTAATTTTCAGCTGAGTCCTTCAAGTTTTGTAACAAGGTAAAAAAGGATACGGACTTGGAACTGAAAGAGCTGCCTTTGTGTAACCTTTGATTATTAAATCAAAATGTCTAAGAATCAAGTTTATAATCTCTAAAGGTCGGCAACAATTCTTATCAACTTCGCAGTGTTGCTGAAGCTCAAATGATATTCTATGTAGGAAAGTCTACTGTAGCAATGGCTATAGTTACCATGTGGCCAGATAATTTAAACAGAACAAAAAATATGTTTCTAACTCTTCCTAAAGACCTCAAATATGCTACTGTATCAATTTGCAGCTCTAAAGCACAGGCAAATGAGATTGAAACAGAAACGCAGCAGAAAAACCTTAAGTGGATGGAAAACATCCATTCATTCATTCATCACGTTTATCCAGCATCTACATTTATAACATGCTGGGCGTGCGTGAAAAATAGTGGTTAAATAAATTCAAGTCTATCCTCCAGAGATTTAGTTCTTTTGTGTATAATAATAAATAGCAAGCCGCCTCATTTCAGATCAAACTCTCTTCAGCATCAAAAAATAAGCTGTGCGGGACCCGCTTCAAATTCGCGCGCGCTGTCTCTTTAACGCGTAATAGAATTCTGATTGCATCGATCACAGGTTCCTTACCCTCTCCCAAGCATCGGTCTCCTACCTATCTTGGTTACTACCCTTCTTCTGGTATCAAGCGGGGGGGGAGCTCAGGTGTTAGCAAACGTTGGCTTTGATGTGTGGCGACACCCGATCCCCGGGCGTCCGGCTTGCCACGTGGCGGAGGTCCGGCTTTTCTTGGCGCGGGCGCAGCCTCGGGGCTCGGCTGGCCACGCCTGGAGCGCGGGGTTTGACTGGGGCGCCGTTGTTGTAGTGACCGGGAGGCGCTGCCGCTCCGGGCAGACGGTTCCGGGCACCGCACGGTCCCCCTTCCTACCCCGCCCCCTCCCTCCCCCCGGTTCCCCCTGCGGGCAGGAGCCGGGAGCTGAGCGCTCCCCCATGGCCTCCTCCCCGGTAAGGACGGGCTGCGGTGCGCCTCCCTGGAGCCGGTCCCGCGGGTTGGGGAGCCAGGTCGGGGCTACACCCGCACCTGGCGGGACATGGAGGCAGGAGTCCTCAGCCGAATCCTGAGCTGCGAGCTCCGCGCCCCTCGTCCCGGGGCGCCCGTGACTCATCCCTTGCCCCCGGGGCACCGGGAGCGCCGAGCCCTGGCGGAGCCCCGGGTGCTCCTCCCCGAGCTCCGGCGGCCCCATGGCCCCCGAGAATTCTCTTAGGGTTTCCGTGGAGCGCCTGCGTCAGAATCACCTGGGAGGTTTTTGAAACGTACCGAAGCCGGGGGGCTCCGCCTCGCACCTGTGACCGCGAGCCTGCGGGCGGGGCCCCGGAACGTGCATTTCAATCGCTCTGCCCAGGTGGTCTCCGGCGGGCGCCCGCTTCTGGGCAGCGCGAGCGGGGATTCCGCCGGCTCTGCGGGGGGACACTGGTGCTCGGCGTACACCCCAATTAGCTGCGGCCGCGCGTGCTCGTTCGGGGTGCTGCTGCTCCCCCACAACCCTCCACCGATATGGCCGTTCCCGGGCCGGCTCCCGCAGGAGGGGACCGCGCTCCTCTCCGACCCCCCACATTCGAGGTCTGCACCTGCTTTCAAAACTTGACAACTTTCCTTCCCAGGAGGATCCGGTTCTGGAGCGTTACTTTAAGGGCCACAAAGCTGCGATCACCTCTGTGGACTTTAGCCCCAATGGCAAACAACTTGGTAAGTTTTCTTTTTTTTTTTTTTTTTTTTCTTTTTTTGTGATGAGACGCTCAATCGGTAGGATTGCCGCCCATCCACACTGGGTCCCCGGGAGCATCACGACTGAGGACCTATATGGGTGGAATCGTGTGGAGAGCGGTCGAGATGCAGTTGGAGCCGGAGTGGACCCGAGTCCGGGGTCACCTTGGTGCGCCCGCCCCCCGGCCCCGCAGAGTCGCCCACAGGCCTGGGCCCGGGCCTGGCCGACCACTGGCGCGAACTCGCCACCAGGGGGAGGAAGTGGGAAGGGGAGGGGTTTGTCCTCGGCCCGGGGAGGGTGGGGTGTTGTTGGCTGCGGAGTTTGTGAAAAGTTGTGAGGCAGGCAGGAGGAAGTGGGGAGAGAGGAGTTGGGGCTGCACCGGAGGCCGAGCCCCGCGGAGGTCCCAGGTGACCCCCAGGAAGCCCCCGCGGCTGCCGAGGAGCCGAACGCCTGCATGAAAGGAGGGACCCGCTCGGAAGTTCGCTCCTACCTGAGCCCGGAGCTCAAGTGGCGGGTCCCGCAGCCCTTCCCCTGCGCGCGGTGACTCTGGTGGCCGCGTCCGCGCCCCAGCCATGAAGATCCGGATGGCCGTAAGGTGGACGTGGGCACGCAGAAGCTGTCTGCTGCTGGCGCTCCTAACAGTGGCCTACCTCCTGGTGGAACTCTCCGTCTCCACTTTGCATGCCTCCTTACGAGCCGGCGGTGCCCGGGAGCCGGGGTCAAGACAGCTCTCAGAGCCGGGGAAGAAAGCAGTGGATTTGTCTCGACCGCTGTATGAGAAGCCCCCTGCAGATTCCCATGCCCTTGGGGAGTGGGGGAAAGCCAGCAAACTCCAGCTCAGCGAGAGTGAACTGAAGCAGCAAGAGGAACTCATTGAGAGATATGCCATTAACATTTACCTCAGTGACAGGATTTCCCTGCACCGCCACATAGAGGATAAAAGAATGTATGAGTGTAAGTCCAAGAAGTTTAACTACAGGCGACTTCCGACCACTTCTGTCATCATCGCTTTCTATAACGAAGCCTGGTCGACTTTACTTCGCACCATCCACAGTGTTTTAGAAACTTCTCCCGCAGTCCTTCTGAAGGAGATCATCTTAGTCGATGACTTGAGCGACAGAGTATATTTGAAGACACAGCTTGAAACTTACGTCAGCAATCTGGATCGAGTCCGCCTGATTAGAACAAACAAGCGGGAAGGGCTGGTGAGGGCCCGTCTGATTGGGGCCACTTTTGCCACTGGCGATGTCCTCACTTTCCTGGATTGTCACTGTGAGTGTAATACTGGTTGGCTGGAGCCACTTTTGGAAAGGATTCGTAAGGATGAAACAGTGGTCATTTGTCCTGTTATAGACACCATCGACTGGAATACTTTTGAATTCTATATGCAGACTGGGGAGCCCATGATTGGTGGGTTCGACTGGCGTCTGACATTCCAGTGGCATTCTGTTCCCAAACATGAAAGGGACAGGCGTAAATCGAGAATTGAACCATTCAGATCGCCCACCATGGCCGGAGGACTGTTTGCAGTCAGCAAGAAGTATTTTCAGTACCTTGGAACTTACGATACTGGGATGGAAGTGTGGGGAGGTGAAAACCTGGAGCTGTCTTTCAGGGTGTGGCAGTGTGGAGGTAAACTGGAGATCCACCCATGTTCCCACGTGGGCCACGTATTCCCTAAGCGGGCACCATATGCTCGGCCCAATTTCCTGCAGAATACTGCTCGGGCAGCGGAAGTCTGGATGGACGAGTACAAAGAGCATTTCTACAACCGAAACCCTCCAGCAAGGAAAGAAGCTTATGGCGATATTTCTGAAAGAAAATTACTACGGGAAAGGCTGAGGTGCAAGAGCTTTGACTGGTATTTGAAAAATGTGTTTTCTACTTTGCATGTTCCAGAGGATAGGCCAGGCTGGCACGGAGCTATTCGCAGTATTGGGATCTCTTCTGAATGTTTAGATTATAATGCTCCTGACAACAACCCCACAAGTGCTAACCTTTCCCTGTTTGGATGCCATGGTCAAGGAGGCAATCAATTCTTTGAATATACCTCCAACAAAGAAATAAGGTTTAATTCGGTGACGGAGTTATGTGCAGAAGTTCCCGAGCTAAAAAAGCATGTGGGAATGCAAAATTGTCCCAAAGATGGGTTTCCTATCCCAGCAAACATTATTTGGCATTTTAAAGAAGATGGAACCGTTTTTCATCCCCACTCAGGACTGTGTCTTAGCGCTTTCCGGACACAGGAGGGCGGGCCCGATGTTCAGATGAGAACTTGTAATGCTCTGGATAAAAATCAAATCTGGAAGTTTGAGACATAGAGGAGCATAACAGCACTTTGGTCCTGAACTGACAATAGCTTCAGGGGAGTCAGCCTTCAGAGAGCCTCAGTGAAGATTTATTTCATCAGCATTCACCCAGTGGTCATCTGCAACAGCTCTGTAAAAGCGGTGGAGCATTTTGGTTAAAAAAAAGAAAACAAAACACTGAAACTGGGTACACAGACAGCTGTTGTTTAATATTTCAAAGTGCCTTATTTTGGGGTTGTTTTATTTAAGAGCTTTGTCAATATGTTCTCTTACTTCTTAAAGAAGTCGACTCGACTGTGACTTGAGATACACAAAACATTTAAGTGCCAGACTTAATATTAAAAGAATATAAAAGTCCAAGCAAAATGAGGGATGATTTATGTTGATGGGTAAGTTCACTGCACATCTCATTAAAAAGAAAAAACAAAAAACTCAGAAATGTGCAGTTCAAGCTGTTGCTATTTTTGTTGTACATAGAATTTGAATTTTCTTTAGTCCCCAAATGAAATTTTAGGTTTTACTTAGTTTTTTTATTCTAATTTTCTGTTACTCAAATAGAAATCAAGGAAGGTTACTCTTCAGGAAAAAGGCCTGGTTTAGTTATATTGTCACTGGATGTGAATTGGAGTTGAGTTTAGAGTTCTTCCTAACATACAGACATCTCAGAAAAATATACCCACATCTGAATGAAATGGGAACCATTTACATTCCACACTTTGTGGAATTGAGGGGATTGAGCTATTAGACTTAACTGCTCTATGTTGATACCTCAGATTGCTCTGGTTTTGTAAGCTGTCCTCTCTGTGAACTTGTTTGTGTGTATGGGATATTTTCTGATTGCACTTCCTTAAACTTTGAATGTATCAGAGAGGGACTCATTCAGAATACTGTGCTTCTCTTTGTTAATGCTTAATCACTTAAAGTAAACGCTTAATAATCGCTTAAAATAAACACAGTAGAGGCCAACTGTGTTTACTGAAACGTGTGAAACTGAAAGTGAGCCCTGTTGGACAAAGTCAGTGAAACTCTCCTACAGAGTTCTTGCTGATGAGGACTTTTAAGGGTTGATCTTAAGATTTTCCAAGTGGAAGGATAGCCTCTGCAATGGTAGATGGGGCCTTCCAGCTTCTTTTCTGCACGGAGTCCCAGGCCTGGTGCCTAGATAGCTGTCAGTAATTGTGGGTGAATGAATGACTGGCTGAATGAATGGCTCAGCCAAACAATGTGGCTTTGGTCAAGTCATTTGATTAAATGACTCATTTTGGGCCTTAGTTTCCTCATCTGTAAAATGTGGGTGCTGGAGCAGGTCTTGAAGATTCCCTCCAGCACTGGAATGTCCTGCTTGTACATTCAGTGACTGTGCAATCTCTAGAACACTTTTATCTCCTCCCTGCTAACGCAGATAATGTTGTTGAGAAATGGTTATTCCAGGTATGAAGCTGGAAAAAAGAAATGGTTTTTGAAAATTAAGTCAGCTGAGCTCAACTGAAGTGGTTTATTTTGGATTGAGTGGAAAGTTGTGGCCAGTGTTTGTATTCATTTTATTTTGAGAATTGCTGAATCAATTTTGTTTTTTATTCTTTGATCTTTCAAATTCTGAAAGGAATCTTTTGGGTTAAGAATATTAATATTTTCCAAACTAATTTATGTGAGAAGTAAACATACTTTTACAAAGTTACTTTTACTGTTTTTATTCCAGTGTTATATCCAGAAATCAATCACAGGCTGAATTCAGAATTAAATCTTAACTAGTTCATTTTGCTGTAGATTTGTGAAAAATGCATGCTCCATGAACGATCAGTCCACAGTACTCAGAAGTTGTTTTTGGTGTCTGCTTGACTACTTGGAGAGTAGGAACTTGGCAAAATCTAAATTCAACAAAAGTTTTTAGAATAACCTTTTCAAACAGTAATATTGCTTTGTATATTTTGTTTCTCTTTTTCTTAAAATAAAAATGTGTTCATAATTTTCTGTATGTTATGTAGCAAAGAATTGTTTAGATTCTATGTACAATGTGCATGACCTTGGGTGTAATTTAGGAAGAATTTGTAATAGTCCTCTGAATTCGTTCATTGGCAGCAGATATTCTACTAAACCCACCCTCACCTCTTACTCAATCTGCCTTTTGGTTTTTAAAAATCACTTTTCTCTTTTTATTTATTTTTGTTGTTCTTCATGCATGCTCAGTCGCTTAGTCATATCCTACTCTTTGTGACCCGATGGACTGTAGCTCTTCAGGCTCCTCTGCCCATGGGATTTCCCAGGCAAGAATACTGGAGTGGGTTGCCATTTCTTTCTCCAGGGGATCTTCCCAATCCAGGGATTGAACCTGTGTCTCCTGCATTGGCAGGTGGTTGTTCTTCTTAGCCCCTTATCAGATGGGAGTGCTAAGATTGATATATTCTAGATGTATTTATTGGAATTATTTTTATCCTAGAATCTTTCTGCTCTCATCAAAAGAAAAAGGGAGCATTGAAAAGTAAAGCACTGAATTCTTTATTTACCTTTTGCCTAAATTGCAGGGTGTGACCCATTCATCTTTTTGGAAGAAATTTTAGGCTCGTGTTTTATTTATATCAGTAATTCAGAATAAGCGAGTGGTTCATTCTTCACAATAATGTAGTTAATAGAAAAAGACTTCTACATTTTCATATGTAGCCATTTCCAATTTAATTTCTAAAACACACTGTAAAACTACAAGGTATTTTTTATTTCCTACTCCTAATTTATTGGTACCAAAGCTCTTTTGCTGTATATAATTAACAGATCTTTTAAGTTAATTTACGTGCTTAAAAAGTGTTATGAAAATTTGGTAGACAAGAATTTCAACTTTAAATGATCACTGGCGACTGAACTGAACTGAACTAATGTTATTTAGTGTTCAATTCTGTGAATAGGTTGACTCTAAATAGTCATTTTTAGCAGCCATTTAAAAACAATGATCTAGTCATCTACAGAGTCTCTATAACTCAAAATAACTTGTTTGTAAAAGAAAATTTGTCTATGCACCCTGTAGTAGGCTCTTGAGTATTCATTATATGTCAGCAAATAAAACTTTTCTAGGTTGATGGTAGGTTATTTTTCAGTTGTGTAGTTGATTTAGGGTCTCAATTTTAGTTAATAAAATACTTAGTTTTGACTTATTTGTCCTTTTGAATTGATGTTTTAATAATATTATTAAATGAGCACAAAGAATGTTGAGATTCAGATTAATCTCTTTTGAACAATGAATTTTTTGGTGTATGATGAGCGATTTCTACCCTTTTTTCCTTTTGTTAATGATATTTGCAATATTGATTAAGACATGTAAAATAAAACATATGCCTAATTATTTTTGCAAATGGATTCTGATGGTTTTAGTCTCTGGGGTCACTCTTTCTACGTACACATTTACGGCTGGTAATAGGAGTACGGTAAACTTGTTATCATTTTACTTATTTGACAAATGCAGACAGTAGAATATTTAAAAAGTTGGATTCCATGTATTATTTTGCAAAGTGTCACTAACTAGCAAGGATTCTGTAGTGGTTCTAACACTGCTCATGCACTAAAGTGAAGTCGCTCAGTCGTGTCCAACTCTTTGTGACCCGGTGGACTGTAGCCTCCCAGGCTCCTCTGACAGTGGGATTTTCCAGACAGGAATACTGGTGCCATTGCCTTCTCCAAAGGATCTTCGCTACCCAGGGATTGAACTCGGGTCTCCCACATTGTAGGCAGACGCTTTACTTCTGAGCCACCAGGGAAGTCGTATGCATTAACTACTCATAAACAAACTAGAAATGGTCAGAAATCTCTGGGACAAATTGGGAGCACTATAAAAGGAGGCAAGTGGACATGTGGGCACACTAACACAACATTCAAAACCCTGGGCCAAAAAGAAATATGTCTGTCCTGTAAACTGCATAGCGTCACACTTCCCTCAACCTTCTATCTGTATTACCCTGTCCCTAAGCACAATTCCTGTCCACCAGTAGTATCTTTCTTCCTCTTTTAGTAATCCTTGCCAAACACCCTCCACTCCTGCTAATCCCTGGCATGACACACTGCCTGAGCATCACCAGTCTCAGGACTCTGCCTTATATTTCAGGTGTCTTGCAGCCTTATTTAAGGTATGTGTTGTCAAGTTGGCTTCCCAGGTGGCTCATGGTAAAGAATTCGCCCATCAGCACAGGAGACGCAGTATACAAAGTTCGATCCCTGGGTCGGAAAGATCCCCTGGAGGAGGAAATGGCAACTCGCTCCAGTATTCTTGCCTGGACATGAATTCTTGCCAGTATTCCATGGACAGAAGAGCTTGGAGGACTACAGTCCATAGGGTCACAAAGAGTCAGACACGACTAAGCATGCATGCACATAGTCAAGCTAAATATATTTTCACTGATCTTTTGTTTTTTTCTTTTATATACAGTTTAAAAACTTATCCTAAACATGTGTGTTGTGATCTTCCTAATAAGGAGTAATACTAATCTTGCTGGTAAGTTTCTAAGTGGCTGCAACCCTATGCAAATCATTTCATCTCTCTGTGTTTCAGTTTCATTAACATTTAAAAAAAAAAGACCGGAAAATCCTTAGAGTCAGAACATAAGTGGTTGCCAGGGCCTGGAGGAGGCAGGAATAGAGACTGATTGCTCATGAAGGTAGATTTTTTGGAGAGTGTGATGGTGGTGGTGAGAATATTCTGAAATTAGATGGTGACCGTGGTTGTATAACTTTGAACAAAACACTGAATTGTATACTTTAAAAGGATGAATTTGTGGTGTGTGAATTGTATCTCAGTTAGAAAAAAACAAAACTTTAGGGGAGAAAAAGTGGCTGGGGAATTTAACGTGTCTCAGAAAAGACCGCTGTCTTCTCTGTCCTTCAGTGCGTGATGGTTTAGTTGCTAAGTCGTGTCTGATTCTTGCAACCGCATGGCCTATAGCCTGCCAGGCTCCTCTGTCTGTGGGATTCTCCAGGCAAGAATACTGGACTGGGTTGCCATTTTCCTTCTCCAGAGGATCTTCCTGACCCAGGAATCAAATCTGGGTCTCCTGCATTGCAGGCAGATTCTTTACCCACTGAGCTATCAGGGAAGCCCCTCCGTGCATACTAGACTTTAAACCAGCCCAGCAGTATTTGTTGTTAATGCTTGAGTCATGCTGTAATTCAGCATAATTAAGGAAGTTAGATAAATCTGTGCACCTCCTAGCTTAGAATTAGGCTACAGGTAGAACTTAGTTTGTATTGGAGTTTTTTCCCTAAAAGTTCAGAAAAACCTCAGTCAATCCTTTTGAACAGGAAGTAGAGATTATTATAAAAAGTGAAATGAGTTCCAGACAGAGTATATAGCTGTCTGTGGCAGAACTGGAGATTAGAGAAGTCCTAACTCTGGTAGTCGGGTACTGCTTTTCCTTTTTTTGCCCAGCTCTATCATTTCTAGGCTGGCTGGGCAAGGATGTCTCCTGAGGGCCAGCAGTGTCCTCCACTGCCTGATCATCATTCTAACTCATTTATTTATACTTATCTGATCCTCTTTCAAAAAGGAATAGGAGGTATTCTACTTACTTCTTTCTTTCTTCTTAATTTAGTTCTGCTGTTTGCCAGGTGCTATCCTATGCTTGGGTGTTCATACAGAAGTGTACAAAACAGATGTGCTTCTTACAATGGTGCGAAGAATTAATGGTCCAGTGACAGCCACAGATATTAACACATAAGCACAGATCATGTGCAGATGCAACTTATGGTGAAGAAAAGGAACAGGGTTCTTGGAAGGATGATAACTGGGGCAATATACTTAAGTTTATGGGGGTCAAAGAACACTTCTCTGTGTGTTAGATTCAATTCAAGACCTGAAGGAGGAGCTAGCTAAGCAAAGACGAGAGGCAGAATTTGTTGTTTAGTCACTAAGTTGTGTCCAACTCTTCTGCGACCCTGTGGACTGTAGCCTGCCCTCTGTCCATAGGATTTCCCAGGCAAGAATACTGGAGTGGGTTGCCATTTCCTTCTCCAGGGAATCTTCCCAACCCAGCTATCAAACCGGCATCTCCTGCATTGGCAGGCAGACTCTTTACCGCTGAGCCACCAACGAAGCCTGGAGACAGATTAGCATAAGCAAAAATTCCAAGTGGGAAAGAGCTTGTCCTTGATCAAGGAGATAAAAGAAGGCCCGGATGGGTAAAGCCTATAAACAATGGCTTTGGGAGGTGAAGAAAGCTTCAGGAGGTGTGGTTGCAGGGGAGGCAGAAACAGCTCACTGAGTCTTTGGAGGCTGCAGCGGGTTAAATGGCGACCCTCCCGAAGATGTGTCCCTGTCTTAATGCCTGGAACCCCTAAGTGTGACTCCATTGGAAAGAAAAGGTTTTTGCAGGATTTGAGCAGAGCTCCTCCTGAGCTATCTGGGTGGGCCCTAAATGAGACATACAGAGAGATAAGAGGAGAAGTCACAGGAAACCAGAGGCAGAAATTGCAATGATAGAGCCAGCAGCCAACGAGATCCTGGAGGCACCAGAGTCTGGAAAAGGCAAGGAATGAAACCTCTAGAGCCTTTAGAGGGAGTGTGGTCCTGCCAGCATTCCCCCTGGATTTTGGACTTCCGGCCTCCAAACCTGTGAGAGAATCAATTTCTGTTGTTTTAAGGCTCCAAAGTTATGGTACTTGGTTACAGGAGCCGCAGGAAACTAAGACAGAAGCCATGTTTTAGGCTTTTGTTCTGAGAGTCGTGGAAATCTGTTGAAGGATTTTAAGGGAGAGAACGACACAATCTGATTCACACCTCAAAACAGTCACTCAAGTTTCTATGTGGATTGAACTACTGTGAGTAGAAAAATCAGTTAGGAGCCATTATAGTAATATCAGCAGATGGTGGTGATTCAAACTAAGATGGTGGTCTTCAAACTAGGGTTACTAGCATCTGAATGGTGTTTAAAGTCATGGAATAGACAAAGTCACCTGGGAAAAACAGAACAATGAGTGCCAATGGCCCGTTTCTGGGTGGCTCAGTGGCAGAGTCTGCCTGCCAGTGCAGGACTCGGTTAATTCCCTAGTCCAGGAAGATCCCCTGGAGAAGGAAATGGCAGCTCACCTCAGTATTCTTGTCTGGGAAATCCGACGGACAGAGGAGCCTGCCAGGTTATAGTCCATGGAGTCGCAAAGAGTCAGCCACGATTTAGCGACTGAGTATGCACACATGCAAAGATCTCCAGCCTTTGGGTGAGAAGGGGAAATAACAAAAGAATCCAAAAAGGAATGGTTAGAAGAATAGGAGGGAATGCCTCTATAGCAGGGTATTATGAAAGCCAAGGTGTAGATAGAGTAGAGTAAAAACGTTGAAAAGAGAGAATATGTTAGTCATTAGAGTGGGGGAGGGAATTATTGCAGAATTGAGCGCCACTGAGCAGTGTAGACAGGTCCCTGTGAAGCGAGCAGTCTTGAATTTGTATTGTTCCTGGTCTTCCTTGGAGTGTGTCTAGCAATTCTGTCACAAATACAGTCTCAGAAAAGGCCAAGTGACTGAGATTTTGCCAGAGGAATTTGAAGGGAGGAAGACAAGTCAAAGGACTGAATGTATGTGCAAGAAAGGGTTTATAAACTGGGCAAGGAAAGAATTGAAGACTACAGATTGGATAGTGAAATGAAGATAGTGAAAGAGAGCCTCGGTGGAGAACGTAGGTCGGTGCATTGGAGTCCTGGATGAGATAGAAGCTGTGAACGAGCAAGCTATAAGGAAAGCGTGTCGTTAAGGATGGTGGGTTTCAGTCAGTAATCAGAGGAGTGTTGGCACTGCTTGTGGTAACATCCAGGGTGTGGCCACTGGAACAGGATGCTGAGGACACATGGAAGAAAAAGGCTTCAGAGAGGCCTGGTTGTCCCCTTCGTCAGAAATGGTCTTCACTACCTCACTCTGCTTGGCTGGTTCCTTTGTGTCCTTCATACCTCCGCTTAAAATGCCACTGCTCACTTCACCTGAATTAAGTATTCTGTGCCCATGAAAAATTCTCATATGACATCCTGCTTTTATCTTTCATGCCTCTTAACACAATTTAAATTGATACGTTAGCCTGCTTGTTGATTTGTTGCCCTCTTTTCTGCTTAAATTGAAGCTCCATGTTTAGAGATTTTTGCCTATTTTGTGACTCAGGACTCCCCCCACCCCAGCCACCCTGCCCTTACATGTGGTAGGGCTGAGATATCTGTTGAGTGAACTAATAATACCAAGACTTGGAACAGAGAGAAAGACTGTGACCTCAGGTAGGTGAAGTGTGAAAATGCTTGTCGCTTGGGAGGGTTTCAGGGAGCTTGATGTCCCCAAGCAGAGTCAATGTGTAAGTAGGTAAGTAGGAGGGGGGACTTTCAGAGAGGAGGATGTGTGTACAAGAGAGATCCTGTAAGTGCTATTTCTCTGGCCAGGTGGTAGCTTCGGGGAAGGAGAGCAAGTGTGGTACCAGGGTCAGCCCAGGGAGCATCTCGAGCGTCATCAGAGTGAGAGTGCAGTGTGATTGACGCAGTGGGGCTGAAGGCATGACTGGAGGAAACAGAACGGGAGGTGTGGTGGATTTATGTATATGCAGTAGCCTCTCAGAAGGCAGTGGGCTCTTGGGTTTCACAGGATGGGAGGCAATCAGAGGGGAGAGAATAGGAGCAGATGATAACTTGTGAATGTCATCCCTCTTTATGGAGGCGGAAACTGGAAGCTGAGTAAGTTAGCGGAAGCGGTGTAGCTGGTAAGCAGCAGAGCCTAGCTGAGTCCGATCTCCTGTCAGCTTCTGGAGCCACACTCTTTCCCCTTAGCTTAGTTTCCCAGAGGGCCGCACTCAAGTTTATACAAACATTAGATGAGTTTAAGAGCATTTTCATATGATGTGCACAATCTAAGCTGCATGTTAGAAGTTTCCAATTAAAATGATGTATTTTAGCATTGACGTTATCAGCCTTTCCGCTTTTTGTGTTCAGGGTTGCTCTGTCGTCGACTCATTCCCTGTTTAATCTCTGGGTTGTTTGTAGAATAAATGATGGTGTAGAACAATTTTATTTACCCCTTTTCTTACTGAATAGAGGCAGAATGAAACTGTGAATTTTTAAAGTTATTTTCCTGACAGTGAAACCATAATTGAAGTTTGCCAGAAATTCTTTTTCTCTTCTGGTTCTTAGTTGCTGAGTTGTGTCCGACTCTTTTGAGACCTCATGAACTCAAGCCCACCAGGCTCCTCTGTCCATGGAATTCTCCAGGCAAGAATACTGGAGCAGGTTGCCACTTCCCACTCCAGGGTATATTCCTGACCCAGGGATCAAACCGTATCTCCTGCATCTGCAGGCACTTTTTCTACCCCTGAGCCCCCAGGGAAGCCTGTTATTCTGGTTCTTGATGGCAACCTGTGTAGCAGCTTTTATTGAAGCTTCTCCTCCTGTTACAGTTTTTAAATATTGCTCCCAAGTGCCAAAGTGACCTCAGGTGTGCACTGAGAGGCAGAAGTAGAGTGCCGTCTTTCTCAGATTTCCGTGTTCGTCAGAATTAACGGAGAAAGTGGTCAAAAGTCCAGGTTCCTGGGTTTCACTCTGGAGAATGTAGCTTACTAGAAACACACGTTTTTAACAGGGTCCCCAGGAATTCCAGCGGGGATAATACGTGAATCCCCAGGGCTTGGGTTCTTGGTTAAACGGATGTGGATGTGGAGTCTGGTTGTTGTTGTTTAGTCTCTAAGTTGTGTCCGACTCTTTTGAGACCCCAGTGGGTGGACTGTAGACCACCAGGCTCCTCTGTCCATGGAATTTCCAAGACAAGAATACTGGAGTGGTTTGTCCTTTCCTTTTCCAGGAGATCTTCTCACCCCAGGGATCGAACCCACGTCTCATGCATCAGCAGGCAGATTCTCTACCACCTAGCCACCAGGGAAGCCCTTGGAGTCTGATAGACCTGGGTTAAACTCTACTCCTTTCTATGTTTATGACCCTGGGCAAGTTACTTCACCTCACCAAGCCTCATTTCCTCATCCATAAAGGGATAATGATAGTCACCTACCTCCTTGTGAGGATTAAGTAAAAGAATGTTTACCAAGTTCTTAAAAGGATTTGGCCCTTAGTGACAACTCCTGAAAGGTTTGTGTTGTTAAGCTCCTCAGCCCTCATGGAGAGCTTGAATAAATTAAATTTCTCCACATTGTCATTACTAAAGATTATTTTTAAAGCAGCCACAGTTTCTATGAGACTCTGTTTACACTACTAACAGGCTAATTACTTCGTGTCAGCTAGCAGGAAAATTATTCCCTATTCATGGAAGAGGAATTTTGAGTTAGTGCCATCACTTAATAGTGCTTGGATTGGACAAGCTGATTCTGAAAGAATTCAGTTCAGTTCAGTCACTCAGTCATGTCCGACTCTTTGCGACCCCGTGAATCGAAGCACGCCAGGCCTCCCTGTCCATCACCAACTCCCGGAGTTCACTCAGACTCACGTCCATCGAGTCAGTGATGCCATCCAGCCATCTCATCCTCTGTCGTCCCCTTCTCCTCCTGCCCCCAATCCCTCCCAGTATCAGAGTTTTTTCCAATGAGTCAACTCTTTGCATGAGGCGGCCAAAGTAGTGGAGTTTCAGCTTTAGCATCATTCCTTCCAAAGAAATCCCAGAGCTGATCTCCTTCAGAATGGACTGGTTGGATCTCTTTGCAGTCCAAGGGACTCTCAAGAGTCTTCTCCAACACCACAGTTCAAAAGCATCAATTCTTTGGCTCTCAGCTTTCTTCACAGTCCAACTCTCACATCCATACATGACCACTGGAAAAACCATAGCCTTGACTAGATGGATCTTTGTTGGCAAAGTAATGTCTCTGCTTTTGAATATGCTATCTAGTTTGGTCATAACTTTTCTTCCAAGGAGTAAGCATCTTAATTTCATGGCTGCAGTCACCATATGCAGTGATTTTGGAGCCCCCCCAAAATAAAGTCTGACACTGTTTCCACTGTTTTCCCATCTATTTCCCATGAAGTGATGGGGTCGGATGCCATGATCTTCGTTTTCTGAATGTTGAGTTTTAAGCCAACTTTTTCACTCTCCTCTTTCACCTTCATCAAGAGGCTTTTTAGTTCCTCTTTACTTTCTGTCATAAGGGTGGTGTCATCTGCATATCTGAGGTTATTGGTATTTCTTCCAGCAAAGTTTATCTAGTTATGGTTAGAATATTGTCTTTGTATTGTGCAACCCTCTCTCTTACTTCTCTCTTGGTTTGTGGTGTGTTTGACTGGGGATTACATTTTATTTTTCTTGTCTTGAAAAAAAATATTTACAGTGAATTCCTCCTCTTAGATTTCCTTAGAAAATGTTCTTGTTTATATCTCTCTGAAGAAGGTGATCCAATGTTTTCTGTTGTAACCCCAAACCAATATGAACCTAGAAATGCAACAGAAAGTACAAAATCGTGGTGCCCTCAAACCAGAAAGCTGAGTTTCATCCTGGTAGGGGGTTTTAAAGCAGACATAATGAAGGTACAAAGTATATCGAGGAACTTCTGAAATAATTGAAAAATTCAAGAGTTTCTATATGGAGGTGATTGAGTTTTTCAGACCCTCTTGACTATGGAATGAAAAGGCCTGAGAGGAATATAATCCCAATTTTTTAAATTGTGAAGGATGCTAGATGGTGAACATGGGCCTGCTAAAATATGTACTTTTTGACCCATCAATAATTATTCAGGGAATTTATCACAGTGATATTTTGTACATATCAGAAATGACACATGTTCATTGCAGCGTTGTTTGTAAACAACCTAAATATGGTCACCTGGTTGAAAAACTTAAGACATAGGTACATCATAGAATGGCTTCCCTGGTGGTTCAGTGGTAAAGAATCTGTCTGCAATTCAGGAAATGTGGGTTCAGTCTCTGGGTTGGGAAGATCCCCTGGAGAAGGAAATGGCAACCCATTCCAGTATTCTTGCCTGGAGAATTCCATGGACAGAGGAGCCTGGCAGGCTACAGTTCACAGGGTCGCAGAATCAGACACAATTTAGCGACTAACGACCACCACCGTGAATACTGTTCGGCTACGAAAAAGACTGAGGCCGACTTCTGCCTCCAGTCACGGTAGTTAACTAGGAACCAAACTTGCCCTCCAGCTGAAAGCAACTGTGAGATGAGACAGAATATGCAAGGCAGCTATTTTCGGATGTTGAGTGACAGGGAACGTAAACTGGTGATCCTTGCAAGAAGGAAACACAAGGTGAGCCCCTCCCGTTCGCACACGGCCTTGGCTTTCTCCCAGGGGCACTCTCCCTGCTGCCCACGGCAGGTAGAGCCGAGCAGAGTGAGCCTGGCTGAGCCAAGGCAGCAGAGGCCTTAATTCTGGCTGTGTCAGGGCCAAGCTGCTGAGTCAGGTGGGTGGCCTCAGATTTTGTGGGGCCTCTGCAGTTTTGGCTGAGCTGCACTTGAGAGGGTGTGAGGTCTAGAGGAGATCCCTTCCTGCCAGGCAGGAGGCGGAGGAGGATGAGGAAGAGGCTGGTGATCCCAGGGACCATGCCGGGTAGAACTCGACCAAGCTGTAGCTCAGGCAGAGGGGAGATCTTTCCCAGCACCTCAGCCGAGACACCAGGGAGGCCAGGCTGTAGGCATCAGGACCACATCTGAAATAAAGCATGTGCCCGAAAACTCAGTTCACAACTGAAGGAGTTTCACTCTAACAAAGCATAAAACCAAGTCTGACAAGATCAAAGGGAGTAAAACGTAAAACTGCACCTTGACTCTAGTTAGTAGAACTGCTTATGGCAGGGGTGTGGGTTAGTGATTCTGAAACTGTTTGCATGCTCTAGACTTGAACAAAAATATTGGAGTGTAATGTGAGCCAGTTTTTTTTTTTTTTTTCTTTTTATTATGGGCAAGGAGAGTTATAAATGTTAGAAGACAGAGGGCTGAAATGTACTCTGTGCTGTTAGATTGAAATGAGAGTTACCAGTACATGAACACATGGTTCTTAATATCTTTATCTTGATTTCTGCATATGGATAGATACTGCTTTCCATTTATATCTTATTTCTTAGTTCCGAGATTCCTGTTTGTATCTCATTTCTTAGTTCTGTCAGCTGTCACAGCAGCTTGTGCATGTGTGCTAAGTCGCTTCAGTGGTGTCCGACTCTTTTCAGCCCTGTGGACTGTAGCCCTCCAGGCTCCTGTGTCCATGGGATTCTCCAGGCAAGAATACTGGACTGGGTTGGCATGTCCTCCTCCATGGGATCTTCCCAACCCAGGGATCAAACCCACGTCTCTTAAATCTCCTGTGTTGGCAGGCGGGTTCTTTACCCCTAGCGCCACCTGGTAAGCCCAGTAGCGATGAGCAAACATAGTTGCCAGATCTTGGTTTCTAAGTTTGCCATTCTCTATGAAAAGGAATCAGAACTTCTTGGGGAAGAAAAGACCTGCACCAGGGCTGGAGCAGGGAAAGTACATCTTGCAATACCTTGTAATTACGGAAGTAAGGAGGCGTTCAAAGAATGATGGATACATATCAGAAGGACACAGAGGCGAGCTTTAAGGGGCTCTTCCTAGCCAAATCTGGAACGTATGAGAATCAGAATAAGTAATGATAAATCTGGACAATAGCCCATTGAGTAAAATAATCTGAGTCCATACTGATGTAAATGAGTAATTGAATAAGTAGATAGATGGAGAAAAAGAGAAGATTCTTCCTTAAAATAATAAATCAACAAATTAAATATTAGTTCATTAATTAAACATTAATTAGTAAATTAAAGAATAATGGGTTCAAAAATTATTGAAGGATGCTAAAATTAGTGGGTGACAGTTTATTGAGGAAGAGGATATTTACATAGTTTAAACTATCTCCCCCACAAAATACTTATTAATTACAAAGGGGAAAAAACACTGACTTTACAAGGCAAAAATTACCTACACCAAATGATGAAAGTTAATCTCACCAATATTGGGACAAACAGATATCAAATGTATCCTAATACAATGCACTGATAAGGGCACAGCATAACTTTTTGTGGCATTCTTGTCAAAATGTATGTATCCTAAATCTAATGACAAGGAAACATCAGCAAAAAGAAACTCAAAAAAAAAAAAAAAAAAAAAAAGACCAGATTTGTGATTACCAGAGGCAGTGGTAGGAGAAGGAGGAATTGGATGAAAGTGGTCAAAAGATACAAACCTCCAGCTGTAAGAGACGTACTACTAGCGGGGTAGAAGTGTAATTAACACTGCTGTACATTATATGTGGGCTTCCCAAGTGGCGCAGTGGTAACGAGTCCACCTGCCCGTGTGGGAGAAGCAGGTTCAATCCCTGAATTGGAAAGATCCCCTGGAGGAGGAAATGGCAACCCACCCCAGTATTCTTGCTGAGAAAATCCCATGGACAGAAGAGCCTGACGGACTATAGTGCATAGGGTCACAAAGATACGGACATGACTGAGCAACTGATCAAAACAGAGCAACCAACTGACTTTATATATAAAAGTTAAGAGTAAATCCTAAAAGTTCTCATCATGGGGAAAAATTTTTTCTTCCCTCTTCCTTTGCTGTATCTATATGAGATGATGGGTGTTCACTAAACTTATTGTGGTAATCATTTGAGGCATGTAAGTCAAATCATTATGCTGTACACCTTAAATTTATACAGTATAGTATGTCAGTTATGTCTCAATAAAACTGGAGGAAAAAATTATAAATAATCTAGACAAAAATGTGACTAGACACCCATATTTGTTTAAGCACATAGGAGGATACTCAAGAAAATGAGTATCTTCTCTCCTCTATGCTTAAACAAATATGTTAAATATGCCTCCCGGAAGGGGAACCAGGTGGCCAAGGGCTGGAGGGAAATTCAGTAAATACTCCTGTAATATTGGAATTCTGTATCATACACACTTGCACAACAGAATAGATATAGGAATTTAACAACAAATGTAAAAAAACCAGAGGCAATACCATAGTTTCCAGAAAAGGTATTTCTTACAAAGCAAGCCTCTAATTAACCGTAGTTGATTTTGGTTAAATCAGTGAGAGCGCTTGGGTTGATTAAAGAAAGTTATTGCTATTCAACACAACTGATGCCCTTTTGGACATTATGGAGAGCAAACCATTAGTATATTCTTTGTTGTCAGCTCCAGGTGAATGTGGACTCTGTTCTTTCTTTTGTCCTAATGAGGATTTCTTGAAACAATGGACTACTGTTATACAATAGAATTTAAAGATTTTTTTTTAGTGGCTAGACTTATTACACTTTTAGCTTCCTCCCTCTGATAGTTAATCTCAAACAGATGGTGCTTAGGTACAAGCTTTGACATTTTAAATGATGGGGGTAATGTTTATAGAGGGTGTGGTTTGCTGGAAATGTATGAACGCAGATTCCAAGTTGACACAGTACAGCACGGATACCAATAATCAAATATCTTTTATTATGATGGTGTTAGCGTTTGGTGGGTCACGGTTAAGGAACTAAGGAGGCAAATTCAGTGTCGGTTTTCATAGTTTCCAAGAAGAATGCATTCATGAGCGATTTGTAGATTGTTAGTCCTTTTTCTGTTTTCTTGAAAATTGGAAGACAACGTAGCATGTGTGCTGAGCCACAGAGTTTTAAGTGGGACATCTCTGCTGCTAGTGTTTCATCATTAATAGGGCTCGAAACTGCCACCTGGCTCTCAGGATTAACTGTCCACATCCTTTAAACTAAGCGTTCATCCTGCTTTCTGTCACTTCTCTTTAGCAGGCCTCATGCTGATAACAGCAAGTATTGCTGTAATACAGGTAAGTAGCCATCAACTCTAAAGCTAACAATTTTTGAGCATCCACTCTGGTTAAGGGTAAGGGTTTCCATAGTGGCTCAGACAGTAAAGAATCTGCCTGCAATGCAGGAGACCCAGGTTCAATCCCTGAGTCAGGAAGATCCCCTGGAGAAGGGAATGGCTACCCACGCCAATATTCTGGCCTAGAGAAATTCCATGGACAGAGGAGCATGGTGGGCTGCCGTCCATGGGATCACAGAGTTGGACACGACTGAGCAGCTAACACTAACTCTAATGTTAAGGTGCCCTTTTCCTTTTCTGAGGAAATATGTAAAAGCTCAATTCCTGTGTCACCATGTTGGTTGTGTCATATTCTGTGTCTCTGGCTCTGTGTCTCTCCCACCCCCAGCACCAGCCCCAATTAATTGTCACTTCACATTGATCCTATAATAACATTTTTTCCCGGTCCTTGCCATATTGAATATTAGGGACCCTATGAAGCTTCAGTGAGTTCGTGGGTCAGTTGTGTGTCTTAACTCTCTCTACTGCCTCCCTCCCATTTTGTCCTCAACCCACACCGTTCCAGCTTTGATCCCACCACTCCACTGAAACCATTCTGCTGCCAAACCAGCCTTTGATCCTCGGGCCTACAGCTGGCTTCTTGGGCAGTTGACCTGTGGGGTCGCATAAGTCCCACATTTAGTTTAAGGCCCTGCCATCCTGGTCTTGACATTTTCACTGATTTCCTACAAGAGACCCCACGTTTATATCTTATACTGAATCCCAAATGTAGCTGGTCGTGTTCAGGCCTGATCTTACCAAGTCTCTTTGAAGCCTTTGACAGCAGCTCTGTCACCCTCTGTGAGTACACACTCTATTCCCGGACACCGCAGTCTCCTGGCCCTTTCTACTCCACTAATGGCTCCTTCCTTTCACTTCCTTCTCTCCAGGTTAAGTGCCTTCATCCGCTTCTGTATCTAGACTTACTGCTTGAGTGACCCCATCCAATTTCCAGTCTTTAATGTATTATCCACACTGCCACTGCTGACAGTAGCAAAAACTAAAACTACCATAATGATAGCTACAGCTGAGTGTTTTCTGTGTGCCAGGCTTGGCTTATGAGTATTATTTCACTTAATACCTTAATTGCCTTAATCTCATTAAATATCTCTAGCATTCACCTGGGTGCCCAGGCCAGCAGCCAGGCACCTTTGTTTTCTTTTCTGCCTTTCCCCCTCACATCTAGTGCATTTGCAAACCTTGTGGACTCTGTCTTTACAATATACCTTGGTTTTGACTACTTCTCCTGTTTCCACAGCCTTCAGCCTGGTCCAGACCACCTCCTTCTGGCTGGACTATTGCAACAGCCTCCAAACTGATTTCCTTTTTCCCTCTGTATGCACTCCAAACAACAGCCAGACTGAGATTTTTTTGTTTGTTTTGTCTAAACATTTTTTTGAAGTATAAGATATGTACCAACTTTGAACAGCTTGCTGAATCTCCACAATGTGACTTGCCTGTTTTGCCAGTACCCTTGATCTCCTTTCTAGCCACTGTCCTCCCTGCCTGCCACCCACATAATCTCTATGCTGACTTCTAACTCCTTAGATCAGTTTTGCTTCTTGAACTTCATGAGTGCATTTTAATTACACAGGTACACAGTATGTATATACCACAATTTGTGTATCCGTTTTATTTCGATGGGCAATTGGGTTTCTAGTTTTGGTCTTCTTTGAGTAGTAGTTCCGTAAACATTACTGTATATATCTTCTGCTGAACATGTGTAAGAATTTCTGACCCATACCTCCACAGGAGACACTGAAACACTCAAAGGCAGGTCTGACTCAGTCTCTGATCACATGGAGCACAGCCGTATCTAACTCAATGAAACTATGAGCTATGCCATATAGGACCACCCAAGAAGGACAGGTCATGGTGGAGAGTTCTGACAAAACACCATCCCCTGGAGAAGGGAATGGCAAAGCACTTCAGTATTCTTGCCTTGAGAACCCCATGAACAGTATGAAAAGGCAAAAAGATAGGACACTGAAAGATGAACCCCCCAGGTCAGTAGGTGCCCAATATGCTACTGGAGATCAGTGGAGAAATAACTCCAGAAAGAATGAAGAGACGGAGCCAAAGCAAAAACACCACCCAGTTGTGGATGTGACTGGTAATGGAAGTAAAGTCTGATGCTGTAGAGAACAATACTGCATCAGAACCTGGAAGGTTAGGTTCATGCATCACGGTAAATTGGAAGTGGTCAAACAGGAGATGCTAAGAGTGAACATCGACATTCTAGGAATCAGTGAACTAAAATGGACTGGAGTGGGTGAATTTAACTCAGATGACCATTATATCTACTACTGTCGGCAAGAATCCCTTAGAAGAAATGGAGTAACCCTCATAGTTAACAAAAGAGTCTGAAATGCAGTACTTGGATGCAATCTCAAAAATAACAAAATGATTTCTGTTCATTTCCAAGGTAAACCATTCAATATCACAGTAATCCAAGTCTATGCCCCAACCAGTAATACTAAAGATGCTGAAGTTGAATGGTTCTATGAAGATTTACAAGACCTTCTAGAACTAACACCCCAAAAAAGATGTCCTTTTCATTATAGGGAACTGGAATGCAAAAGCAGGAAGTCAAGAGATACCTGGAGTAACAGGCAAATTTGGCCTTAGAGTACAGAATGAAGCAGGGCAAAGGCTAACACAGTTTTGTAAGAGAATACACTGGTCATAGCAAACACCTTCTTCCAACAACACAAGAGAAGACTCTACACATGGACATCACCAGATGGTCAATACCAAAAACAGATTGATTATATTCTTTGCAGCTGAAGATGGAGAAGCTGTATATAGTCAGCAAAAACAAGACTGGGAGTTTACTGTGGCTCAGATCATGAACTCCTTATTGCCAAATCCAGACTTAAATTGAAGAAAGTAGAAAAAACCACTAGACCATTCAGGGATGACCTAAATCAAATCCCTTACGATTATACAATGGAAATGACAAATAGATTCAAGGGATTGGATCTGATACAGTGCCTCAAGAACTATAGATGGAAGTTTGTGACATTGTACAGGAGGCAGTGATCAAGACCATCCCCAAGAAAAAGAAACACAAAAAGGCAAAATGGTTGTCTGAGGAGGCCTTACAAATAGCTGAGAAAAGGAGAGAAGCTAAAGGCAAAGGAGAAAAGGAAAGATATACCCATTTGAATGCAGAATTCCAAAGACTAGCAAGGAGAGTTAAGAAAGCCTTCCTCAGTGATCAGTGCAAAGAACTAGAGGAAAACAATAGAATGAGAAAGACTAGAGATCTCTTCAAGAAAATTAGAGATACCAAGGGAACATTTCATGCAAAGATGGGCTCAATAAAGGACAGAAATGGTATGGACCTAACAGAAGCAGAAGATATTAAGAAGAGGTGGCAAGAATACACGGAAGAACTATACAAAAAAGATCTTCATGACCCAGATAACCACAATTGTGTGATCACTCAGCTAAAGCTAGACATTCTGGAATGCAAAGTCAAGTGGGCCTTAGGAAGTATCACTATGAACAAAGCTAGTGGAGGTGATGGAATTCCAGTTGAGCTATTTCAAATCCTGAAAGATGATGCTGAGAAAGTGCTGCACTCAATATGCCAGCAAATTTGGAAAACAGCAGTGGCCACAGGACTGGAAAAGGTCAGTTTTCATTCCAATCCCAAAGAAAGGCAATGCCAAAGAATGTTCAAACTACTGCACAGTTGCACTTATCTCACACATTAGCAAAGTAATGCTTAAAATTCTCCAAGTGAGGCTTCAACAGTACATGAGCTGAGAACTTCCAGATGTTCAAGCTGGTTTTAAAAAAGCCAGAGGAACCAGACATCAAATTGCCAACATCCGTTGGATCATCGAAAAAACAAGAGAGTTCCAGAAAAATTTCTGCTTTATTGACTATGCCAAAACCTTTGACTGTGTGGATCACAGCAAACTGTGGAAAATCCTTAAAGAGATGGGAATACCAGACCACCTTACCTGCCTCCTGAGAAATCTGTATACAGGGCAAGAAGCATCAGTTAGAACTGGACATGGAACAACCGACTGGTTCCAAATAGGGAAAGGAGTATGTCACGGCTGTATGTTGTCACCCTGCCTATCTAATTTACAGGCAGAATACATCATGAGTAGCGCTGGGCTGGATGAAGCACAAACTGGAATCAAGATTGCTGGGAGAAATATCAATAACCTCAGATATGCAGATGACACCACCCTTACGGCAGAAAGCAAAGAAGAACTAAAGAGCCTCTTGATGAAAGTGAAAGAGAGTGAAAAAGCTGGCTTAAAGCTCAACATTCAGAAAACGAAGATCATGGCATCTGGTCCCATCACTTCATGGCAAATAGATGGGGAAACAATGGAAACAGTGAGAAACTTTAATTTCTTGGGCTCCAAAATCACTGCAGATGGTGACTGCAGCCATGAAATTAAAAGAAGCTTGCTCCTTGGAAGAAAAGTTATGACCAACCTAGACAGCATAATAAAAAACAGAGACATTACTTTGTGATAACAGTCCGTCTAGTCAAAGCTATGGTTTTTCCCAGTAGTCATGTATGGATGTGAGAATTGGATTATAAAGAAAGCTGAGCACCGAAGAATTGATGATTTTGAATTGTGGTGTTGTAGAGGACTCTTGGGAGTCCCTTGGACTGCAGGAGAGCCAATCGGTCAATCCTGGAGGAAATCAGTCCTGAATATTCATTAAAAGGACTGATGCTGAAATTGAAGCTCCTATACTTTGGCCACCTGATGTGAAGAACTGACTCATTAGAAAAACCCTGATGCTGAGGGCAGGAGAAGTGGGCAGCCTAGGATGAGACGCTTGGATAGCATCACCAACTCTATGGACATCAGTTTGAATAAACTCCGGGAGTTGGTGATAGACAGGGAAGCCTGATGATCTGCAGGCCATGGGGTCGCAAAAAGTCGGACACGACTGAGCGACTGAACTGAACTGATGTCTTCTATTGTAGCCATTCTAATGAGAGTGTAGTAATATCTCATTGTCGTTTTAATTTGTACTTCGCTGGTGACTAATGGATTTGAGCACCTTTTTATACATTTATTAGCCATTTGTATATCTTCCCTTATGAAGTGCCTATTTAAGCCCTTTGCCTATTTGCCTACTGTGTTTTCTTGACTTTCCTTATTGACTTGTAAGGTTCTTTATATATTCTTTGTTATATGTTGGATAACTGTATTGTGAACATCTTTTTCCTCTCTGTGGCTTGCCATTTTATTCTCTTAGTGGTGTCTTTCAGTGAATAAAATTTCTTAATTTTAGTGTAGTATAAATTATCATTCTTTTAGTATTTTAGTAATTTTCAGGTGTTATTTAAATAGTCATGCCTACCCCAGTGGCCATGAATATATTCCCCTAAGGGGAAACAGTGTCAGAGTTTATTTTTCTGGGCTCCAAAATCATTGCAGATGGTGACTGCAGACATGAAATGAAAAGACGCTTACTCCTTGGAAGGAAAGTTATGACCAAACTAGACAGCATATTGAAAAGCAGAGACATTACTTTGCCAACAAAGGTCCACCTAGTCAGGCTATGGTTTTTCCAGTGGTCATGTATGGATGTGAGAGTTGGACTGTGAAGACAGCTGAGCGCCGAAGAGTTGACACTTTTGAACTGTGGTGCTGGAGAAGACTCTTGAGAGTCCCTTGGACTGCAAGGAGATCCCACCAGTCCATTCTGAAGGAGATCAGCCCTGGGATTTCTTTGTAAGGAATGATGCTAAAGCTGAAACTCCAGTACTTTGGCCACCTCATGCAAAGAGTTGACTCATTGGAAGAGACTCTGATGCTGGGAGGGATTCGGGGCAGGAGGAAAAGGGGATGACAGAGGATGAGATGGCTGGATGGCATCACCAACTCGATGGACGTGAGTTTGAGTGAACTCCGGGAGTTGGTGATGGACAGGGAGGCCTGGCGTGCTGGGATTCATGGGGTTGCAAAGAGTTGGACACGACTGAGTGACTGAACTGAACTGAACTGAAGTTCTCTTCTAAATGCTTATTGTTCTACCTATCGCATTTAGATCTGTAATCCATATGGAATTATTTTTATGTATAGTATAAAATATAGGAGACATTGTCTTTCTCATTGTGAATACCCAGTTGACCCACCATTATTGTTGGCTAGCCCATCCTTTTCTGACTGTCAAAATGGCAGTTTTCTTAAATCACAAGATGCCCCTGTTCAGAATCCTTCAGTGGCTTAGAACTAAACACACACCACTCACGTGGCTCCTTGCTGGCATCTGCTTCCTTCTGGGCTTCCATCCCTGGTTGTCTTTTTCTCCCTGTCCCGGCGGACATGCTGGCCTCCTTGCTGTTTCTTAGGCTGCCAAGTTTATTGCTGTCTTGGGCCCTTACAGGTGGAATCCTTCTGCCTGGAGTGCTCTTTCTTCATGTCTTAGCCTGAATCACTCCTCATTTCACTCAAGTCTCTGCTCAAATGGGGATGTCCTTTCCTTAAACAGAACCACTCACCACTCATAACATTAAGAATGGGGAAAAGGTATAAGCTTCCATTATAAGTACAAGAGACGTGATGTATAACATTAATTAACACTGCTGTAATGCTATATATGAAAATTGCTGAGAGAGTAAGTCCTAAGAGTTCTTATCACAAGGGAAAATTTTTTCTATTTCTTTAATAAGAGTTGTGAGATGATAGATGTTTGCTAAATCTATTGCAATAATCATTTTATGATGTATATCTCATAACTGGAAGAAGAAAAGAATAAATAATATATAAAAGTCCTCTGAATATGTATGACATTACTGATGAGCTATCTCCTACTCTATTGTAGTTCCAAGAAATTGTGTCTTATTCCCTTTTGTAGCTCTTGTTTGTAGTATAATACCTTAGAACTCGAGTCCTAAATATAACACATATGATAATTCATTGTTTTCCCTGTTTTTTCACATTAGCCGCAAATAATTTGAACCTTATTTATTTAATAATTTGATGAATTGTGATGGAACATCAGTTTTCGTACTTTAAGGAAAAAAAGGGGCATAGTATGCAGCTTATAAACTCACTTTAACTGTTTTACGTGGAAACAATGCATAGACCAAGTTCAAATGAATTTTATCTATGGCTAAAGAACTTAGAAGCTTTTCAGAGCTTCAGAGACTTTTTCTCTTCTAACAATAATACTAATTGTGTTTCAAGGTATTTTTCCCTAAACATTCTATAATATAAACTTAATGATTCTCACTGGCCTGGTTTCTCTCCCTGGGGCTATTTTGGGGGTACAGGCATATATAATGGGCTTCCCTGGTGGCTCAGTTGGTAAAGAATCCGCCTGCAATGCAGGAGACCTGGGTTAAATTCCTGAGTTGGGAAGATTCCCCTGGAGAAGGGAATGGCTACCCATTCCAGTATTCTGGACTGGAGAATTCCATGGATTATATAGTCCATGGAGTCACAAACAGTCAGATATGACTGAGCAACTTTCACTTCACTTCACTTCAATGCATATATAACATTTGGTTTTGTGGCAAGAGTTAGATCTGTCTTTCATTTGTTTACTTCTTGATCAAAGGCATTTATTTCCACTATTGATTCCATTTGTCTTTCTTTTCTTAAAGCCTTAAGGTGATGTCTGAAACACATGATTCTTTTATTAATTGTAGGATGTCATAACAGCACAAAGTGGGTTTTAAGCCTACCTTATCTAGCTATAAAAGACATTACTGGTCAGTTAACAAAACTGGAAAACATTTGGTCGTTTAAAGTACTGTCACTGATAAATTTTGTGAAGTTGATTGCAGTGTTATTGGTATGTAGAAGAATAGCTTTATTCTTGGAAATATGCACTTAAGTATTTAGGAATAAAGGTACCATGGTGTTGAATTTACTTACCCCAAAATGGCTTAAGAAAAAAATTGTGTGTGTGTGTGTGTGCGCACACGTGCATGCACATGCATGCTTGTGTTCAGAAAAAGAGAGAGTGGGCCCACAAGCAAATTATAAACCAAAAGGGGCAAAATAGTAACAACAGGTGGATCTGGTAAAAAGTATATTAATGTTAGTTATACTGTTAATATAACTGTTCTGCAACTGTGAAATTATCTCTATATGAACAGTTGAAAAAAATCATCTCTTCCAGCCCTCTCAGGAGAAGCATGCAGTGCTTATGACACAGAGATGAAGTTACTTTCCCAGTCACCCCGAGAGAGAGAGAACTGACCCCCAGTCCTGTGTCTCTGTTGTACTGAGCTGCCTTTTTTTTAGTAGTCATTGAGTCCTAACCAAATACAGGGGCCACTAATCCTGCTGTACGGCTACATAGGACACAGCCATGCTTGCAGATTAGTGATGTGGCTTTGGGTTTCTTTTTAAAATATTTTGCCATTACCTGGTCTGTCATGCCACCTCCAGCCTCTCTGTTACCTGGACGTCTTGTTATTAGATACCCTGCCCATTGTAATGAGACATGCCTATGTTTGCATTTTAACACACAGTGGTTTTGTTCTTCTATTTCTTAATAGCTACCGGCTCTTGGGATACATTTCTCATGCTGTGGAGTCTCAGGCCTCAAGCTAGAGCTTTCAGATACGTGGGTCACAAAGACGTTATCACCAGCGTGCAGTTTTCTCCACTTGGAAACTTACTGGCATCAGCATCACGAGACAGGACCATTAGACTCTGGATCCCTGATAAGTAAGAGAAGAGCAGCTGCTATGCTGTGGGTTTAGAAATGTAAAAGATAACTGGGGTTGAACTGTGCATTGTGTCCCTCTTGGGTTGCCTAACCCCCCAGTTACCTGTACATCTTTAGTCTAAGTCACAAACGAGGCGTACTGGCCTGGTAAAATTATTTCATACCATTTTTTCCTCATCTTGAACTCATAATTGTGTCTTCTATTTGAAAATTATTTCTAACCATGGGAATATGCTTAATAATGTCTTAAGTGTTTTTGTGGAAGAGGCGGTTGGGGGGGTGATGGTTATCAATCCCTTTATCAGTCTCATGTAAGCTTTAGATCATCTCCCCAGAGAGATACACATCGGACTGCCTAACCAAGATTTTACAGTTTATGGTGACTCAGATGATAAAGAATCTGCCTGCAATACAGGAGACCCAGGTTCGATCCCTGGGTTGGGAAGATCCCCTGGAGCAGGGAATGGCTACCCACTCCAGTATTCTTGCCTGGAGAGTTCTATGGACAGGCGAGCCTGGTGGGCTGCAGTCCACAGGGTTGTAAAGAGTCTGACATGACGGAGCAATTAACACTTTGACTTTCAACCTACTACCTTTTCAAACCCTAGCTGATAGTCCATCTATTTTAAGCAGTTATTGAGCCTTGATTATTTTAAGTTTTTATTTTATTTTATTTTTTTTTTTTTTAAATTTTATTTTATTTTTAAACTTTACATAATTGTATTAGTTTTGACAAATATCAAAATGAATCCACCACAGGTATACATGTGTTCCCCATCCTCTTAATTATATACATTTCAAACATATCTGAAAGTAGAATAGATAGCGTGACAGCTCCCCACCATAACCATCCACCGGGTTCAGTGGTTCTTCAGTGTTCCATCAGTCTTGTTTCATCCGTCCTCCACCCCCTTGTTTTCTGGGATATGTACACATCAGATCACTTCTCTTCAGATAATAAGAAATGTTTTCCTTCACTCTGTGGGGGCAGGATTTGATCTGTGGTTTGTGCCTGAATGGGCCCAGGCACTCCCCAATAAATGAAAGTTCCTGAAGTATTTCCCTGCCAGTGGGCACTTTTTTTCCCTGCCACTGCCTAAAGGAAACCAAATGGAGAAATCTGAAGATTATCTCCAGGCAGGAAACACTACTGAGGAGAAGTGACGTGTTGACATGTTCTGACACTACGGATAGCAGTGTAAGAGGGAGTTGTAAGGAAGAGAGACTGGCTCAGGGTCTAAAAGCGAAAGCATTTTTAAAAGCCTTGACTTTGAGAATTTTGGACTAGTGGTTTGCTGTTTCCAGTACAGCCTCCGTCTCCAATTGCTATTTTGGGGAAAGCTCTGTGAGTAAGGCACTGGGTAGGTGAGCTAAAAGCACACGGATCATTCATTTTCACTGCCTGATCTAAGCACCACAATTAGGCTTGTGTAGACACGTCTAGTTCCTCTTCCTAAATCATATCTCAGCAGGCCAGGGCGATAGTGGATCATGGCAATGAGAAGGAAACTGATGAACCAGTTATCTGTTGCTGCATAACAGTCCCCAAACTTAGTAGCTTAAGACAGTAACTATTATTTCTCCCAGTTTTCGGGGCTGTCTGGACGATTTATCCCACTGCCCTGTTAATGTGGGCCGTTGGCTTCATTACACTGGCAGCTGGGCTGGCAGGTCCAGTGCCTCCCTCAGATGCCGGTGGCCTTGGTGTTGGCTATTGGCTGGGCACCTTTGTCCTCGACATGCCCTTTCTGCAGCAGCATAAAAGGACTTCCTTGCAGCATGGCAGCTGTAGGACAATCTAGGATAATCAAAGCCGAAGCTGCTAGACTTCTTAAAGGCTGGGCCTAGAACCTGCCCATTGTGCCTTCTGCCACATCCTGTCGGTCAGTCGGTCACAACAGTAGCCTGACTGCAACTTGAGATTTGAAGGAGGAGAAATTGGTGGATTCTGCCGCTGGTGGGGAAGAGTGGTGTGTGTGCCTGGCGGAGAGGGGAGCTGTGGGCAGCCAGGTGAGCAGACGGACACCTCAGCTGGTGATCGAAAGTCTGAAAAAGGCTAGCAGGAGCGAGCTGGGAGGCAGGTGTGGCTGGCGTTAGTCACAGTGGGCAGTCAAGAAAATTCGGGCAGAAAGGGCAGGTACTTGTGTGGGAGGTGGACAGACTCTGTTAACGCTGGAGAGGAGCTAGAAATCAGCCAAGCACCAGCACAACAAGCACTGGGCACTCCTGTCTCGGGGTCTTACGTGCTTCCTGTTGGAACGGGGTCTGGATTCATCAGCTGGGCCTGCCTATTGCCAAGAACTATTGTCATGGACTCCTTATTGCCAAATTCAGGCTTAAATTGAAGAAAGTAGGGAAAACCTGAAAAGACCATTCAGGTATGACCTAAGTCAAATTCCTTATGATTATGCAGTGGAAGTGAGAAATAAATTTAAGGGACTAGATCTGATAGATAGAGTGCCTGATGAACTATGGACAGAGGTTTGTGACATTGTACAGGAGACAGGGATCAAGACCATCCTTAACATAAAGAAATGCAAAAAAGCAAAATGGCTGTCTGAGGAGGCCTTACAAATAGCTGTGAAAAGAAGAGAAGTGAAAAGCAAAGGAGAAAAAGAAACATAAGCATCTGAATGCAGAGTTCCAAAGAATAGCAAGAAGAGATAAGAAAGCCTTCCTCAGCGATCAGTGCAAATAAATAGAGGAAAACAACAGAATGAGAAAAGACTAGAGATCTCTTCCAGAAAATTAGAGATACCAAGGGAACATTTCCTGCAAAGATGGGCTCAATAAAGGACAGAAATGGTATGGACCTAACAGAAGCAGAAGATGTTAAGAAGAGGTGGCAAGAATACCAGAAGAACTGTACAAAAAAGATCTTCACGACCCAGATAATCACGATGGTGTGATCACTCACCTAGAGCCAGACATCCTGGAATGTGAAGTCAAGTGGGCCTTAGAAAGCATCACTACGAACAAAGCTAGTGGAGGTGATAGAATTCCAGTTTAGCTATTCCAAATCCTGAAAGATGATATGTGAAAGTGCTGCACTCAATATGCCAGCAAATTTGGAAAACTCAATAGTGGCCACAGGACTGGAAAAGGTCAGTTTTCATTCTAATCCCAAAGAAAGGCAATGCCAAAGAATGCTCAAACTACCGCACAATTGCACTCATCTCACACGCTAGTAAAGTAATGCTCAAAATTCTCCAAGCCAGGCTTCAGCAATATGTGAACAGTGAACTTCCAGATGTTCAAGCTGGTTTTAGAAAAGGCAAAGGAACCAGAGATCAAATTGCCAACATTTGCTGGATCATGGAAAAAGCAAGAGAGTTCCAGAAAAACATCTATTTCTGCTTTATTGACTATGCCAAAGCCTTTGACTGTGTGGATCACAATAAACTGTGGAAAATTCTTAAAGAGCTGGGAATACCAGACCACCTGACCTGCCTCTTGAGAAACCTACATGCAGGTCAGAAAGCAACAGTTAGAACTGGACATGGAACAAGACTGGTTCCAGATAGGAAAAGGAGTAAGTCAAGGCTGTATCTTGTCACCCTGTTTATTTAACTTCTATGCAGAGTAGTACATCATGAGAAACGCTGGGCTGGAAGAAGCACAAACTGGAATCAAGATTGCTAGGAGAAATATCAATAACCTCAGATATGCAGATAACATGACCCTTCTGGCAGAAAGCGAAGAGGAACTAAAGAGCCTCTTGATGAAAGTGAAAGAGGAGAGTGAAAAAGTTGGCTTAAAGCTCAACATTCAGAAAACAAAGATCATGGCATCTGCCCCATCACTTCATGGGAAATAGATGGGGAAACAGTGGAAACAGTGTCAGACTTTATTTTGGGGGGCTCCAAAAAATCAGTGCAGATGGTGATTGCAGCCATGAAATTAAAAGATGCTTACTCCTTGGAAGGAAAGTTATGACCAACCTAGACAGCATATTCAAAAGCAGAGACATTACTTTGCCAACAAAGATCCGTCTAGTCAAGGCTATGGTTTTTCCAGTGGTCATGTATGGATGTGAGAGTTGGACTGTGAAGAAAGCTGAGTGCCGAAGAATTGATGCTTCTGAACTGTGGTGTTGGAGAAGACTCTTGAGAGTCCCTTGGACTGCAAGGAGATCTAACCAGTCCATTCTGAAGGAGATCAGCCCTGGGTGTTCTTTGGAAGGACTGACGCTAAAGCTGAAACTCCAATACTTTGGCCACCTCATGTGAAGAGTTGACTCATTGGAAAAGACTCTGATGCTGGGAGGGATTGGGGGCAGGAGGAGAAGGGGACGACAGAGGATGAGATGGCTGGATGGCATCACCAATTTGATGGACCTGAGTTTGGGTGAACTCCGGGAGTTGGTGATGGACAGGGAGACCTGTGTGCTGTGATTCATGGGGTCGCAAAGAGTCAGACACGATTGAGCAACTGAACTGAACTGAACTGTACTGATTGTGAAGAGGAGGAGCTGTTACAAAGAAGGCAGACGGGATAGACATTCTGCAGTGTGGAGGGCCCAGTAAAGATCAAGGCAGATTTGATGATACTGACTACCCTTGGCTTCCTGGTCACATTAGATGCCAATCTTTACTTTGTTTACTGTAGGCCTTATGCTGAAAATCAGCCCATGCTGCCTCCTGACTTCTACTCATAGAACATTCCCTTGAAACCTCACTGGACTAGTCCCTGAATGTTCCCTCCTGTATTATTTTCATTATTCGTGGTGAAATACCACATATCAGGTGATGGAGATTTATGACAGAGTCGCCTCTGCCTTCTACAGACCACTGGAAGGGAAAGCCAGGATGGATCTAAGAATCATTTAAGTTTCAACTCTTCCCAGCAGAATTCAGCAAAGCATATGCTCTTTTTACGTGCCTGATATTGTGCTAGATGGTGGTCTTTTAGAGATAAGTAAGTCATGATTCCTGTCCTCAGAAAAATTACTGCCTAATAGAGAAGCAGGTCTATTTTATAACAAAAATTACTGTATAATAAGCAAAATAGACACAGCAGATAGAGAACAAGTAAGCCTATCCGGGTTGGTGAAAGGCAGGGTAGGAGGAAGCAGTCAGGCTAAGAAAGCAGCAAGTACAAAGCCAGAGAAGTATCTGAGGCAGTGTGGTTGTCTTAAGGGTACAAAGGTCAGTGCAGTGGCAGGAGGTCTTGCCAAAGAGCCTGGGCATTGTACTTTTTCTTGGCGAGCAGCCTATGACACATTTACACTGGGATTTACATGCTTAGAATCACACATTTAGCAAGTGTATAAACACAGTATGTAGGTGACTTGAGGGGGATAAAAGATTAGAGCGGGGAGACCAGTTAAGAGGCTTTTGCAGTAATCTAGGTGAAGGATACAGAGGGTGTGTATATCTACCTTAATACGAGCACAGCCGGAATGCAAAGAAGAGAAGGGATTCAGAAGATACTTAGGAGGCGATGACGATCTCACTGGCACTAAATAGGTCTGCTGACCCCTTGGATACTGGAGAAGAGGAGGAGCTGGGTGTAACTTCTGGGCTTTTGCCAGTTCTGCTGCCTCATCTTTTTAACACACTTGTGGCAGTTTTTCCCATAAGGCATCACCTGTATAAATGTGACTTTCTGAATGGAAAAAATTGCTAAGTCTAAATGTGGTATAAAGTGAAAGTACCTTGGGAAAGTGGAGACGCTGACACAAAGTAGCATTTCCCGAATGTCACCATTTAACTCCAGTTCCATCTACTGGCCTGCCCTGAATTATTTCAGTTGTTTTCCCGCTGCTTCTCCTTAAATGCCACACATTATTTTCATCTTTTTTTTTTTTTTTTTTCTATTTTCTTTTCTGCACCCTAGCCAAGAAAAAGAAAGAAGGTATCTGAAATTTCAAGGTGTTGAGAATCGAAGTATGTTATTACCATTTATCTTTTGTTTTGCTTATGAATGTAAGATTGGGCTCAGAGGTGAGCAGGGTCGTAGGTACACCCCAGGGGTCTCAGTTCCCCTTGCTGGGGTCAAAACAGGAGCGTCAAATCACCCAGGGACGTTCTTTGCCGAGGCATATGACACGGAGGACATTTCCTCCTTCCCAACCCAGACTGCCAGCCCACACAACTTGCATGTGAAAGTTGAAAACACTGCCTTAGAGCTCCTTATTTAAACAAATCTTAGCTTTGCTAGGTTGCAGTTTATTTAAACTGTATATTGCGGTCTCTAGAGGAACAACAGGAACTTAAAATACATGGTAGAGATTGGTTCAAAATATTATTTCCAAAAAGAAATATTATTTCCTAGCTTCCCGTTAAAACAAACTCAGCAAATGAATTTCTGGGTCGTGACCACCAGGGTTCTCTCTTGTTAAGTATCAGCTGTGACTTCAGTGAACAAAACTGGCTTAAACGGTTCTGATGCGGAGCGCAGTTCAAAACATCCTTTCCACACTTTCTGTCAGTTTTTATGAGTTAAACTATTGTATATGTTTCAAAGTCTGTATACTGATAAGATCGTGATTATAATTAAATCACATGTTATAAATATTAAACTATTTATTTCCAGGAGAGGGAAATCCTCTGAATTTAAAGCTCACACAGCCCCAGTTCGAAGTGTGGACTTTTCAGCCGATGGCCAGTTTCTTGCCTCAGCTTCTGAAGACAAATCTATCAAAGTCTGGAACATGTACCGCCAGCGCTTCTTATATTCCT
This sequence comes from Bos taurus, assembly GCF_002263795.3. Classification (NCBI taxonomy): domain Eukaryota; kingdom Metazoa; phylum Chordata; class Mammalia; order Artiodactyla; family Bovidae; genus Bos; species Bos taurus. The sequence continues at coordinate 19,365,815 of NC_037332.1, read as the reverse complement.
TGTACCGACACACACATTGGGTTCGCTGTGCCAAGTAAGTGCAGAGTTTCACCGTAACGTTTCCATATGTTTTTTCCTGCTGTAGTCTGAATTTTACCCCCAAATCCCAGAAAAGGGGATTGAGGGCAAATTCATTCATTCATTTATTTATTCATTCACCAAATGTTTATTGTGTGCCAGGAATAATAATAAACAAAATGGTCAAAAACTGCTGCTCTCATGAAGTTTATGTTCTGGGGAGGGGAGACAGAGAATAAGCAAATAGGAAACTCGATATGGTGGTAAGTGCTATGGAGAAAAACAGAGCTGCTGGTTTAAATAGGGTGTTCAGCAATTGCTCCCAGAGAGGGTGACCTTTGGGCAGAGACCCGAGGGAGGGCAGGGAGTGAGAGTTGAAGATGTTTGGGAAAGGAATGTCCTGCATAGAAGAAACAAGAGTGAGAGCCCTCGGGCGGGAGCTGGGTGGCCATGTAAGGAAGAGCTGGAAGGCAGGGGTGGTGGAGAGTGTGGGAGAGTAGAGGAATAGCTCTGATGGACAGGCGGAGTAGATGAGCCGTTGGAGCCTGTTCATCTCTCTGACTTACAGTTTAATGGGATCTCCCTGACCACCATGTGGAGAGTAAACCATCAAAAGTCAGGACAGAGCTGGGAAGTATGGGCTATTGCACTAGTTCTCACCCCAGTTTGGTCCACGGTGGTGGCTGTGGAGATTTTGAGACGTGGTTGGATCTTAGATCATTTATTCAGTTGACCCTGGAATAACGTGGGTTTGAGCTGCAGGGGTGGTTGGTTAAATCCACAGATGCAGAACTGGGAATATGGAGGAACCTTGGATTCCTAGGGTAAACTGAATTCCACATGGAGTTTTCACTGTGCAGAGGGTTGGTGCCGCTAATCACCATGTTGTTCAACGGTCTACTGTGGTTAAGTTACCACCAAAAGTGTGTGTCTAATTGGATGGGATGAGAAAGAGAACCAAGAATGACTCCATAACCTTTGGCAACAGTCTGTTGGGAAAAGTGCTATTATAAGTGTTATTAGCATCTGCTAACAGCCAGGGAGCCTTCTATTCCTAAGACCCACTGCTACAGTACTTAATATTTATCTTCTTTCCTTATCGAAATTGGCCTGGAGGGAAGCACTTTTGTTTTAAATTCCTTATTTAAAGTGTGATCTGAGCTCTTTTTTGTTGATTGATCTGTGCTACTGGCATGACTTTGCATTTAGAGGGCTGGCATGAGACAGTCCAAGTCTTATTTGAACCTGTACTGCTGAGGGACACCGTGCTCAAAATACTGATTTGAGAATGATGCTGATTCTTTCAGAGGAGAGTGGAGCTGTGAGAGGAAGACAGAAGTTGCTGTCTAATTACATGGTGTGGTTTCGGGATAAAGCCATACTTGGAATTATTAGTAAGGGAATGGGAGGAGAGGTGGAAGGGGACAGAGACATGAGCCTTAAAACATTTCCTGTCACTCTTTTTTTAAAAAGGCACTTTCCATAGGAAGTGATAGTGAAGCAGAGTTTGGAAAAGCGGGAGTGGTCCCTGCATACAGTCACGTGCACTCATAATACCTGTTGTATCTCCAGCCCCAACACTGCCTTCGTTTTCAGCATCGTTATCCCTTATGGAGACTTTTGCAATAAACCTCCATCATTTATTGAGGCTTTGTTCGTTTTCTCAAACTTATATTCTCTTTGTGCTTCAATTTGCATTGTTTCTATTGACCTTTTTTCAAGTTCAATGGTATTTTTTCCTGGCCGTGTCCAGTGTACTATAAGCTTATCCATTTCTCTGGGATTTTCCATTTGTTTGCTCATTATGCTCATCGTTTCCTTTAAATTCTTGAACATATTTATAATAATAGTTCTTAAGTCCTTGTCTGTTAATTCCAATATTTATGTCATATCCGAGTCAACATTTTTGCTTGTTTATATTTAAATGTTTTATTGTATGCTCAAACATGGCTAAATGTTTGAGAGTATGAGTTACTCTATCATCTAAAAAGTGTTGAGTTTTGTTTTGGTAAGCTGTTACCTTTCTGCTGGCCTAGCTAGATTGTGTTGAATGTAGACTTTTTAGGGTGGATCTAGAGTGGCCTTTACTCTTGGACTTTAGTACTAGTGGCCTTTCTAGGGCCTCCATTGAATGCCTGGAATGTTCAACCAGATCTGGTGAGAACTTGGACATGCCTCGGTACTGTGTAACCTCAGGAATCTTTGTTTGGTTCACAGTCTCTGTTGTTTTCTTCGAATCCTTCTTGTCCTGAGCCTTATCAGGTTTGCATTTAATCAAAGACTCAAGACTCGGGCAGATTTGGAGGTATTTCTGCTCCTCACAGGTCCTCTTATCAATCCTGCCCTCAAAATTCCAGCCCTTCAGCAGTTCTGAATTCTAATTGCTGTTTGTCTGCCCAGTGAGACTGCAGCTGTTTCCTTGGGCTCTGTGTCCGTAAGCCATGTCTGAAAAATGCTCCCAGGTAGAAATTTGGGATGCATTTGGTGCTTATCTCCTTTATTTTCTATCTCTCAAGTTTCACAACCCTGTTCTGTCTTTCATCCAGTGCCTAAAAACAATCACTTCATGTATTTTGCTGAGTTGTATGATTTTTTTATAGTAGGGGAGTAAGTCTGATAATCATTACTACCCTTACTCAGAACGGGAAGTTTTGCCAAAGGAATTTAGTGGAAACTTATACAAGCTGATTTCAGAATTCATATGTATAAATTAAATGTCCAAGAACAACCAAGAAAAGAATGACCAGAAAAAATTGAAAGAAGCTTGCGTAACCGGCTTTTAGAACACAGTATAAAACTGTAGAAATTAAAATAAGACAGTCATGGTACCAGATTAGGAACATGGGTCATGGAAGGTTCAGGTGCAGATCCACATATGCTTTCTGATGAAGATGGTATTTCCAATCAGTGGTGAAGTAGATGAATAGTTGTTAAAATATTAAGATAATATTAAGTAGTTATTTAATATGTTAAAATGTATGTATGTAGTTCAGATAATTAGATTTCTATTTGGAAAAATTTAAAGTTAGATCTGTATTGCACACCACACATTTCCAAAAAGTACAGATAAATTAGACAGCTTAACATTAGAAATACTCTAAGTGATACTGCTTTTCCTTCCAATGCATTGACAATATATTTAAATGAATGTAGAGGGTCAACAGAGCAATTATTTCTCCCTTAAGTATTTGAATTTTAAGTGTGTCGTTGACTTAAGTAATTTAAATTCAATGCCTTGTTTCTGGGCCCCGTACTTACTATGAGTTTGTCCCTGGAGCCCAGACTCACTCCGTGTGGCATAGAGGTAGTGCCCATTAGTGTAAGAACAGATGAGTAGCTGTGTTTTCTAGGCTAACCTATTGTTTCAGTCATACATCTTGATTCACAGAAATATTTTTTTTAAGATATGTTATCTGTTGGGAGATATATTCATGCTTTAAAAATAGAAATTAGCACAGTCTTTTTAGAAATCCATTTGTAAAGTGTATCAGGAGTCCTTGTTACAGTGAGTTCACAACTGGAAATCTATCCTAAATAGATTTATTCAAATTCTTATTCAAAGAAAAAAATCTGTATTTAAAGATACTGCTTTCAGTGTAATTTATAATGATGAGAACTTGGAAATAATCAAGTTCTCCAAGTAGAGAAAGCTGGTTAAATAAACTTAAATGATTATATAGCTATTAAAAGAAGATACATAAGTAGTGACTTGAAAATATGTTTGTGTTTGAGGTAAGAGGGGCAATATTCAGAACTCGTACATATAATATAAAAGATCTATACATGAACAAAAGATAAAGTTCCTGCATACACACAATATTATATGATTTTGTTTGAGTGATGGTGCTATGGGCTGTTTTTACTTACTATATTTCCCAGCTTTTTTAAACATGCAATTTGTTTAAGGAGTAATGAAGAAAACATGTATTCTTTGAAATATCTACATATGCAGGTGAGAAATACTTATTTTTAGCAGCACAAGGATTTTTCTAAAAGTTCAATATTTAAAAATAATGTGCAGTGTGGGCTAACTTGTATTTTTTTATGGTTCAGTTCAGTTCAATTCAGTCGCTCAGTCGTGTCCGACTCTTTGCGACCCCATGAATCGCAGCATGCCAGGCCTCCCTGTCCATCACCAACTCCCGGAGTTCACCCAGACTCACGTCCATCGAGTCAGTGATGCCATCCAGCCGTCTAATCCTCTGTCGTCCCCTTCTCCTTCTGCCCTCAATCCCTCCCAGCATCAGAGTCTTTTCCAAAGAGTCAACTCTTCGCATGAGGTGGACAAAGTACTGGAGTTTCAGCTTTAGCATCATTCCTTCCAAAGAAATCCCAGGGCTGATCTCCTTCAGAATGGACTGGTTGGATCTCCTTGCAGTCCAAGGGACTCTCAAGAGTCTTCTCCAACACCACAGTTCAAAAGCATCAATTCTTCGGTGCTCAGCCTTCTTCTTCTTCTACCTTTTTCATGGTATCCTCAGTCAAAAATAAGTAGAGGCCAACGAAACAACTTTTCCAACATTGTTTCTCTAGCATTAATTTTCACAGGGAAAATCTGACCTTAATTTTCAGTTTTTGGTCGTGTTACAAGTGATCTTTGATCCTCTGAATTGCTAAGGCTTTTCTGTATTTGGGTAAACTATATATAGTATAAAATTTACCATTTAACCAATTTTCAAGTATATAGTTCAGAGACATTAAGTACATTCATGTTGTGCAAATAGTGAACAAAAGTTTTACACATCAGCTTTCACTGACTGTGTGCGTGTGTGCATGCTCAGTTGCTCAGTCGTGTCATTGATCATAATATGAAGTTAGTCCCAATCCTGTTGAAAAGTTTTTTAATGCTTTACCTATCTTCCAACAACACAAGAGAAGACTCTACACATGGACATCACCACATGGTCAACACTAAAATCAGATTGATTATATTCTTTGCAGCCAAAGATGGAGAAGCTCTATACAGTCAGCAAAAACAAGACTGGGAGCTGACTGTGGTTCAGATCATGAACTCCTTACTGACAAATTCAGACTGAAATTGAAGAAAGCAGGGAAAACCACTAGACCATTCAGGTATGACCTAAATCAAATCCCTTATGATTATACAGTGGAAGTGAGAAATAGATTTAAGGGCCTAGATCTGATAGATAGAGTGCCTGATGAACTATGGAATGAGGTTCGTGACATTGTACAGGAGACAGGGATCAAGACCATCCCCGTGGAAAAGAAATGCAAAAAAGCAAACTGGCTGTCTGGGGAGGCCTTACAAATAGCTGTGAAAAGAAGAGAAGCGAAAAGCAAAGGAGAAAAGGAAAGATACAAGCATCTGAATGCAGAGTTCCAAAGAATAGCAAGGAGAGATAAGAAAGCCTTCCTCAGCAATTAGTGCAAAGCAATAGAGGAAAACAACAGAATGGGAAAGACTAGAGATCTCTTCCAGAAAATTAGAGATACCAAGGGAACATTTCATGCAAAATGGGCTCGATAAAGGACAGAAATGGTATGGACCTAACAGAAGCAGAAGATGTTAAGAAGAGGTGGCAAGAATACCAGAAGAACTGTACAGAAAAGATCTTCATGACCCAGATAATCACGATGATATGATCACTCACCTAGAGCCAGACATCCTGGAATGTGAAGTCAAGTGGGCCTTAGGAAGCATCACTACGAACAAAGCTAGTGGAGGTGATGGAATTCCAGTTGAGCTATTTCAAATCCTGGAAGATGATGCTGCGAAAGTGCTGCAGTCAATATGCCAGCAAATCTGGAAAACTCAGCGGTGGCCACAGGACTGGAAAAGGTCAGTTTTCATTCTAATCCCAAAGAAAGGCAATGCCAAAGAATGCTCAAACTACCACACAATTCACACGCTAGTAAAGTAATGCTCAAAATTCCCCAAGCCAGGCTTCAGCAATACGTGAACCGTGAACTTCCAGATGTTCAAGCTGGTTTTAGAAAAGGCAAAGGAACCAGAGATCAAATTGCCAACATCCACTGGATCATTGAAAAAGCAAGAGAGTTACAGAAAAACATCTATTTCTGCTTTATTAACTATGCCAAAGCCTTTGACTGTGTGGATCACAATAAAGTGTGGAAAATTCTGAAAGAGATGGGAATACCAGACCACCTGACCTGCCTCTTGAGAAATCTATATGCAGATCAGGAAGCAACAGTTAGAACTGGACATGGAACAATAGACTGGTTCCAAATAGGAAAAGGAGTTCATCAAGGCTGTATATTGTCACCCTGCTTATTTAACTTATATTCAGAGTACATCATGAGAAACACTGGGTTGGAAGAAGCACAAGCTGGAATCAAGATTGCCAGGAGAAATATCAATAACCTCAGATATGCAGATGACACCACCCTTCTGGCAGAAAGTGAAGAGGAACTAAAGAGCCTCTTGATGAAAGTGAAAGAGGGAGGAGAGTGAAAAAGTTGGCTTAAAGCTCAACATTCAGAAAACAAAGATCATGGCATCTGGTCTCATCACTTCATGGGAAATAGATGGGGAAACAGTGTCAGACTTTGTTTTTCTGGGGTCCAAAATCAGTGCAGATGGTGATTGCAGCCATGAAATTAAAAGATGCTTACTCCTTGGAAGGAAAGTTATGACCACCTAGATAGCATATTAAAAAGCAGAGACTTTACTTTGCCAACAAAGGTCCGTCTAGTCAAGGCTATGGTTTTTCCAGTGGTCGTGTATGGATGTGAGAGTTGGACTGTGAGGAAAGCTGAGCACAGAAGAACTGATGCTTTTGAACTGTGGTGTTGGAGAAGACTCTTGAGAGTCCCTTGGACTGCAAGGAGATCCACCCAGTCCATTCTAAAGGAGATCACTCTTGGGTGTTCATTGTAAGGACTGATGCTGAAGCTGAAACTCCAATACTTTGGCCACCTCATGCAAAGAGTTGACTCATTGGAAAAGACCCTGATGCTGGGAGGGATTGGGAGCAGGATGAGAAGGGGACGTCAGAGGATGAGATGGCTGGATGGCATCACCGACTCCATGGACATGAGTTTGAGTGAACTCTGGGAGTTGGTGATGGACAGGGAGGCCTGGAGTGCTGCAATTCATGGGGTTGCAAAGAGTCGGACACGACTGAGAGACTGAACAGAACTGAATACTCAGTACTAGGGGCTTCCCTTGTGGCTCACCTGGTAAAGAATCCACCTGCAATGTGGGAGACCTGGGTTTGATCCCTGGTTTGCGAAGATCCCCTGGAGAAGGAAACGACTACCCACTCCAGTATTCTGGCCTGGAGAATTCTATAGATTGTATAGTCCATGGGGTCACAAAGAGTCAGTATTTGAAACAAGATAAAGAGTAGGGAGCCTTGTTTGAAGCAAAGCGAACAGCATATGGGGGAACACCTGGGGCAAGAACAGAGAGAAGCGGGGTGTGGTGCCAGGAAGTGTAAGGTGATGATGAAGAGACAGGAGGGCAGACCCTGCAGGCAGTTTTTCCCATGAAAAACTGTGAAACCACCAAAGGGTTTTAATTAAAAAAAAAAAAAGATCGTTTTTGATTGTGAAGAATGGAACGTCAGCGGGGCCTGTTAGGATCTGAAGAAGCAGGGTCTGGTGATAGACTGGAATGTGACAGTGAGAGTGAGTGGAAGACATAGGAATCGCACTTGATTCCTGGGTTTCTGGCTTGAGAAGTCATTTACTGAGAAAAGGAACAGTGGAGTTTGGGGAGGAAGATGAGTTCAGACTGGGACAAGTACAGAGAGTGCCCGAAGCATATGCAAGAGGAAGCGCTTACTAGGCAGTTCTCCTAGAAATCCCAGGAGAGGAGTCTGGGCGTGTAAATGGTAAATGATCCAGCAATAATTAGCGTGTTTCACAGTACACCTAAATCTTTTTGCATCTCTTTCATCTGCTTTTTGTCTCTCAGCACTTATAGGAATGAATTCTATCACTGCAATCAACAGATGGTTTCTCTTCTAATGCTGCCCAACACTTAAAAAAACATGAATGTTTTGCTTATTGCCTTGAACTCCACCTTCAGTATGTAAAGCCCAAATCCCATCAAAGCAAACATTGAGGCTGCCAATTTTTTTTTTTTTTAATGAGTCTATGAAAGTTTTGTAAGAGTTGGACCTGACTTAGCAAATAAACCACCACATGAAAGTTTTAGGCTTGAATGCAGTTCAGACTCTCTTATTATCCAGACAGAAAACAGTGGCTCGGGTAGTTAGGAGCTTCATAAGGTTACATATCTGGGCAGCCGCAGAAATGGCCTTAAAATTCAGACTCTGTACTCACCGGGCAGTCTTACTTTCACTGCTTTTCACTGCTTTTCCCTCCTATTGAATAGCTGCTGGCTTCAGAGTACCACTTACTAACAATTTGTTTCTTAAGGGACATAGAACAATGCCTACTTTGGTCTCAGAGCCCTGGGGGCCAGAAATGTAAGTTTGGTTTTTGGGAATATATTTCTTTCTATGTTTTCTTCATGCTTTCCTTCTCTTCCACTATTTCCTTTCTATCCTCCCTTATTTTAAATTCTTTTTTTTTAATCCCCTATGCAATTGGATGGAGAAGGCAATGACACCCCACTCCAGTGCTCTTGCTTGGAGAATCCCATAGACAGGGGAGCCTGGTGGGCTGCAGTCTATGGGGTCGCGAAAAGTTGGACATGACTGAGTGACTTCACTTTCACTTTTCACTCCCATACATTGGAGAAGGAAATGGCAACCCACTCCAGTGTTCTTGCCTGGAGAATTCTAGGGACAGAGGACCCTGGTAGGCTGCCATCTCTGGGGTCTCACAGAGTCAGACAGGACTGAAGCAACTTAGCAGCAGCATGCAGTTGGAGCCTTGGGTTTGGCTGATACTGGATGCTTAGTAAATCTCCTTCAGCCTGTGAAATCCAGGTTGGTCCTCAGGGACCATAACTAATTCCTAAATGTTGTTTATCTAACTCTCAAATTAAACTATTTCTTTCCCCTGCATGGAGGACTAATAGTTGAGTCACAAGCTCTCATCTCAGAAGGCTTAGCCCTTCCTCCATGCAGCTAATTGTCTGGCAGGGGTGGAGATTGTGTGCCTTTGTGTTTTTTCCCCTCAGCTTTATTAAGATATAATGACATATAACCTTGTGTAAGGGTAAGGTGTACAGTGTGGTGATTTGATACATGCATGTATATAGTGGTTTTTATAGAATATTTAGTCTAATGATAAGAATTATCCAAATGAGGATTTTGATTTCTTATGAATGCACTTTAAAACTTCTCAGGGTTCACGGATCTGTTTGGCTCACTGATGAAGAAGTAACTCAATCACTGTGCTTATGGACTACAGTTTTACATATAGTTTTAGGAACTCTATAGATTCAAAGTTAAAGAACTCCTGTTATATAACTTTGGCTACTCTCAAGGACATGTCAACCAGTTTTTCTAGCAAAAAGCTTGAGAATTTCCTCCTTTTCTCCAAAGTATATTTTAAGGGATTGAATAAGAAGTAGTTAACTTCTCATATGCCTTACAGACAGTTCACATCTGGTGATCCATTAGTCACCACTGACTAATATCCATCTTGGTGACACACTTGCTGGAAGTCTTAAAAGGTGGTTGGGTGGTACTGAATTAGAGAGTTAGAAATTTGTTAATGTCTTGGTAGAAATTTTATATCCTCTTAATATTCTTAAAATTAATAACCCTGTTGCTGCTGCTGCTGCTGCTGCTAAGTCGTGTCAGTCTTGTCCGACGCTGTGCGACCCCATAGACGGCAGCCCACCAGGCTCCCCCGTCCCTGGGATTCTCCAGGCAAGAACACTGGAGTGGGTTGCCATGTCCTTCTCCAATGCATGAAAGTGAAAAAGTGAAAGTGAAGTCGCTCAGTCGTGTCCGACTCTTAGTGACCCCATGGACTGCAGCCCACCAGGCTCCTCCATCCATGGGATTTTCCAGGCGAGAGTACTGGAGTGGGGTGCCATTGCCTTCTCCGAATAACCCTGTTAGGTATTGTTTAAACCCTCACACACACAAAAAAGGACTGTCATTTTGTGATCAAAGACAGGGCAAAGAGTAGCCTCTTATTGGTGCCAAACTATTTGATGTATCTAATTAAAACTGAAAGGGAGGAGAAGGCCAAATCGCCATTGTCACTTTCAACCCTTCCAAAGACAAAAAAGCTTCCCAGGGGGCACTAGTGGTAAAGAGTCTGCCTGCCAGTGCAGATGATGCAAGAGATGCGGGTTCGATCCATAGGTTGGGAAGATGCCCTGGAGGAAGAAATGGCACCCCATTCCAGTATTCTTGCCTGGAAAATTCCATGGGCAGAGGAGCCTGGTGGGCTGTAGTCCATGGGGCTGCAAAGCATTGGACATGGCTGAGGGATAGCATACACACGTAGACAAAAAGAAACTACAGAGAGTATATGCAGGGGTTGTAATACAGTGTCCAGAGCATGTACCTGAGCCCTGCCTCAGCCCTGCCGAGCTGGAGATAGAAACATCCTCTCTGCACTGCTCCTTTCATCCCAGCCAGCTCCTCCACTCCCCACTTATCTGAAGTTCACGTTCTCTTCATTTCATTTCTTCATCACTGGGGAAATTTCTCCCAGGCTTTAATTCCAGCTGCTCAGGATGAATTTTTGGCTAATCAAGGTAACATTCTTTTCCTTATTTACAAGTTTCTCTGGGGCGCTTCTAGTGACTAATGGGCACCTTTTTGTTAAAAACTTTTTTCTTACCATTATCTAAAATTATGTTATTTGTGTGCCTGTCCTCCCACCTAGAATGAAAGCCTCCTGAAAGCAGGGGTCTTATCGGTCTCATTCACCACGATATTCCTATAACCCAGGTCAGTGCCCAATGCCTGGTTCCTGCAGGTGCTCAGTAAATATTTGAATGAGTTAATGAATGAATGTCTTTCCCACAAACTCCCCAAGGGCACTGATGGGGCATGGCAGCAGACAGAGATTTTTATTAAAAGATAGTCTGGTGGTCAGGCTGTCAAGCAGAACCCAGGCACTTAGCCGCCTAAGAGCATGGCCTGTGGTTTGCTTCCACTTTAGAACTTTCTGTGGTTACAAAGAAGCCACACAGAACTTCCTGTGCTCTACTTTGGCCAGTAAGAGAAACTTTCCTTGCTGTCAGAGTCTTCAACAGAGTGGCTGAGCGGTTTGGCTCTGGAGCCAGACTTCCTAGTTCAGGTCTTCCCGGCTGTGTGACGGGCAGTTCCTCTTCTTCCTTTACATGCCCTGGTTTAATCATCTGTAAATGGAGGCCAGCAGTAGCCCTTGTTTGGTAGGGTTATTTTGAGAATTAAATGAGTTATAAGTAAAGTGTTGAGAACCATTCTAGCACATAGATGCTCGGTTAATATTGGCAGGATAAATGAGAATGGTGGTAGTGGTGGCCGTGGCAGTGGTTGTATTAGGCCAATAATGTCATAGTGTGAATTTGTACTTCGTACTTTGCTTTCACCTAATCCTTCCATTTTATTACATTTTTCATCATTGCTTTCTTAAAATGTAATAACTGAGTCATCTCTTAGAAATAAAATTTAAAATGTTCACATTAAGTAATTTTTAAAAAAGATATCATATTAAGAAACACACTTTGATTTCTTGCACTAATTATTTATAATTTTATGCAAAGGTTATTTTCATGGGGATACTGAATAGGATTTTCTTCTCCAGAATCTATACAAAATAAGTTTCATCTCTTTGGAGCATTTCTATAATACTGCCATTCATATTTGAATCTTCCTTACATATTTTCTAAAGGAAAAGATTGATACGTTATTATAAAATCAAGCTGAACTGCCCGGTGTGGAAGATATTTCCTTGCAAGTTTATTTCTTTGAATTTTTAAGGACTATTTCATGTAGAATTTAATTATCTCTGTCCTTTTTAAAATATGGTGAATTCATAAATTCTAGATTGAAAATTTCTGTTAGGAAGAATTATTTTTAGGCCAGCCTTAAGAACAGGAATTGGGAGGAGGGGATGGTCAGAGAACAAAAAGAAAAGCTTTCAATTATAATCCACACCCTTACTTAGTTGATGACTTTTATAGTAATCTGGGCCGAGAGGGAAACTACAAATAAAATTGAAACATTATCGGTCTATGACCTAAATCTGTCTTTTTTGGGTTTTGCTATTGCTGAAGTATTAATAGCAAAATTAGTATTCATAGTTTCCTAATAGTTTTCACTTTGTTTTTGATCTTCTGCTCTTCCGTCTCCATTCTAAAAAGGCACTTAAGGCAGAAAAGCAACCTTGGAAAGGATCTTAAAGGGAGAGAGAGCATGAACGCAGTAGACAAGATGTCTGAGAATTTTCTCATTTGTTTTTTAATGGGGTGTGTGGATAGTAGTCCATGAAGGAACTTCAGTTTTGTATAAATGAGTTGTCCTATTTTCAGTCCGCTGAAGCTCTCTGGCCTCCCCTCATCCAGGAAGTTACAGGCTTGGGGAATCTGTTCGCCTGTCAATGATAAAGTTAGTCACTCAGTTGTGTTAGACATTTTGTGACCCCATGGACACATTTTGTAGCCCCTGTGTACATGGAATTCTCCAGGCAAGAATACTGGAGTCGGTTGTTATTTCCTTCTCCAGGGGGACATCCCGACCCAGGGGTTGAACCCAGGTTTCTCACATTGCAGGCAGATTCTTTACTGACGGAGCCACTGATGCCTCTATTGCTGATAGCATTCAGTTTTAATTCTTAAGATACCAGTCGTTCTCTTACAAAGAGCGTCACTGCAGGGTTGGTAAGATGAGTGATAGAGACTCTCTTGGGTCGTATGGATAACACCAGAAAATGACAGAAATAGAGAATACTTTAAAAAAAAAAAAAAGCATAAGATATTTGGCTTGGAAGCAGTGCAGACCTAGAACAGATACCATAAAAGTAAATTATTTAAATAGAAGAATAAAAGGTTAAGAGAAACTTGGTTAGTCTATATCATATATTGTGATCTTTTTTAATGGTTTATTAATGTCATTCATTGTGTTATTTTCAGTTGGAAAGATGTTGGTAGCAGAACATGGTTCTGCTGCATGCTGTGGTATCATTTAATACATACAGCCTGACTTGTGTGTCATGGTAGAGTTGATTGTGATTGTCAGGAGCCTTCCACAAGAATGATCTTTCTTATGCTCTCCAGGTTTTCACCCGATGGCAGACTAATTGTATCATGCAGTGAGGATAAAACTATTAAAATCTGGGATACCACAAATAAGCAGTGTGTTAACAACTTCTCAGATTTCGTAGGGTAAGTCCATTTCTCTTTTTGCATTTATATAGGTTAGTTTGCTAAGGAGGTATTTAATTATTACAATTCAAATAAAGAAATTAAAGAGAAATTGAAATATTAGACCATCTTATTCCTTTCTCCCAGGTTTGCAAATTTTGTGGCTTTTAACCCTAATGGTACATGCATAGCTTCAGCAGGTTCTGACCATACTGTGAAAATCTGGGATATAAGAGTGAACAAGTTACTCCAGCATTATCAAGGTAACGACTTCCATAACAGAATTGAATTGTACAACGGGCTTCTCTTACACTAGCAGAGGCTATTCTTCTCAGTGTGGCTTGGCCCTCTTACTAAATGTGATGGACTGACTAGAGAAAAGTTAGCCACCATCAGCAGCATGGTCCAAGAAGCTGGCGTAGGTGCCAGCCTGCAAAGGGAGCTGGCGTAGGTGCCAGCCTGCAAAGGGAGGTGGATGCGAGAGCTGTGGAGAAAAAAGGGAAAAGAAAAGAAAAAAAGTTACTGTAAGATTTTCAGACTTTGGTTATCTGCTTTGTAAAGAATCCAGGATAGAAGTTGACTCAGAAAGAGATACGTGAGCACAAATAGGTGTTAAAACTGGCAGAAAACAGCATCCTACTGTGCCTGTCTATTGAAGTTAAAAGAGAAATGAACTGATTTCTTAATGTATATTAGATTTATATTAAATCCAAATTTCCGTCCCTTAATAAACATAATGCAGCAGACACTGGGTTAAATTCTCACATCAGCCCTCAGAGGTATGTTCCCTCCACTTTAAAGACAGGAAATTGAGGCTGAAGGAGCCTATGTCACTTGCTAAAATTTTGCTCCCACTGACATAGGTCTTTCTGTTTACAAAGTACGTTTTTTACAAAGTACAGTGATTAACAAACTTTTGATCGCTGTGTTATACTGCCTCCTGTTGGAAGGATGATGTCCAGAAATGAATTCTCAAACTGGCAAGGCTGCCCTTCTCCAAAGACATCTCCATACTCTTCGCCCCTTGTCCCAAGCAACTAATTGGTTATTAAATTCAGTTTAAGGCTGGGATGTATACCTTACGTGAACTGGTGGTAGACAGTGGTTGTTTATATTGGTAACATACCCTAAGATTTTATAGTTACGTAGTTAATAAGATCATCTTTCCATGACAGAGTCTCATTTGTAAAGTTTTTCTGTCTCATGAACTGGAAGCTTAAGCTGTTTGGTGCCACTCTACTTACTTGTTTTAGTGAGCTCTGTAGAGTTTTGGTGCTATGGAGACATTGCCTCTAATGGATTCTTGCTTTCAACCTAATGGTGCTAGTAGGGTGAAGGGGCATCTTTAGAATTACGAATTATTCTCTGAACTTTTTGCTTTTATTTTCTACAAATCAGTTCACAGCGGTGGAGTTAATTGTGTGTCGTTCCATCCTTCGGGTAACTATCTCATCACTGCTTCTTCAGATGGTACGCTGAAGATCCTGGACCTCTTAGAAGGAAGGCTTATATATACACTTCAAGGACACACGGTGTGAACCCTAAGATATTTGCTTTAGTTCTGATCCACTTTAGTATATGGCACTAACTAAAATATAAACTTTATATATGTAAAAAATTTATTACATTTTTCCAAGTGTACTACACATTGCTGCTATTACAATTTTTTTTTTTTTTTCTTTTGCTTGCAAGGCTGTGTTTTCATCCTCTGGAAGCAACTCTTCAAAGTATTATTTATTGTAGTTCTTGTCAAAATCAATATGTATCTTTCACTGGCTGGTAACTTAATCCTCCACTGCTGTCTTCCCCAGTATGTAGTGTGGATCTGACTGCTTAAATGGTGACAGATCCGTGTTTTTCTGACTTCTACTCTTTCCGCTCACGCGCCAGCTCGGACCCTCTCACACCCTTTCACTCTCGCTTTCCACTAAACTGATGGGTGAGTTTAGAAGGAGAAATTTGCAAGTCGAGCCTAACACCTTCTGCTCCTAGGAGCCTGTGCTCATGGTTTTCCTCTGGTATTTCTTGTGGGAGGCCAGCCCTTGTCCAGTCTTGCCTGTGACGGGGTACTCAAGTCTGACTCACTTTGGATTTCAGTTCTAAAAAGCCCGTTTACCCACAGATGAAGCTATATTCTCTTTACAAGCCCTCATCAGTAAGAAAGATAATATTTCTTTGTCTTATTTTTTAATTAGTTTAGGAACCCAGTGGGGAAGTGGGGTGCTATTTATTGAGCCTGTTCACTCACACACACACGCACATACTGATGTATAATATACCGAACAAAAACTTTTTCAAGTGTAAAAACTATTCTTCCTTTCTGGGTAAATGTTCAAACTTCTCTAAATTTTTTAGAATACATCCCCTCCTTTTTTTTTAATAAGATGTACTAGGTACTTCCTTTTAACCAAGTATAAGCTATTTATATCCAGAAATAGAATGGGCTTTGTGGTCTAGGGGAGAACTTTTCTTTTTCTGCCTTCATGTATCCTGCCAGACTTCCTGCTTGCTTTATCATTTGTTTCACAGCTGTGTTAGAGGGAAGCAGAAATAAGACAATTAACCAGCTCAGATATATGTGTACCCATGGAATTGGGCTGGATTAACAACCAATAAAAGTGGCCATGGATTAAAATATCCATGGAAGAAGGACTGAGTACTGGAAAAAAAGGTAAATAAAATAATTTAGGAGAAAAGCCAGGAGACTGGCTTCACAGTCTGGAGGTGAAGGTGTTTATGAGGTGTTAATAACCTGAGACTGTGGGCTGGTATACGTGAAAGATATAGAGGTTTTCCCCCATAGATTTTCTTGTATAGATTCAGTTCAGTTCATTCGTTCAGTTGTGTCTGGCTATTTGCGACCCCATGGACCGCAACACCCCAGGTTTCCTTGTCCATCACCAATTCCCAGAGCTTACTCAAAATCATGTGCATTGAGTCAGTGATACCATCCAACCCTCTCATCCTCTGTCATCCCCTTCTCCTCCTGCCCTCAATCTTTCCCAACATCAGGGTCTTTTCAAATGAGTCAGCTCTTCGCATCAGGTGGCCAAATTATTGGAGTTTCAGCTTCAGCATCAGTCTTCCCAGTGAATATTCAGGACTGATCTCCTTCAGAATGGACTGGTTGGATCTCCTTGCAGTCCAGCGGACTCTCAAGAGTCTTCTCCAACACCACAGTTCAAAAGCATCAATTCTTCGGTGCTGAGCTTTCTTTATAGTCCAACTCTCACATCCATACATGACCACTGGAAAAACCATAGCCTCAACTAGATGGACCTTTGTTGGCAAAGTAATGTCTCTTCTTTTTAATATGCTGTCTAGGTTGGTCATAGCTTTTCTTCCAAAGAGCAACGTCTTTTAATTTTCTGGCTGCAGTCACCATCTGCAGTGATTTTGGAGCCCCCCCAAAATAAAGTCTCTCACTGTTTCCATTGTGTAGATTACCAACTTATTAAAAAAACAAACAGTATACTAGCATTTCTGAGATGAGAAATGAGTCTTCTTGACTAAAACTGACCCAGAGGTCATGCTGTGACTGTGCCGCGTCGTCCAGCACCGCAGCCATTGCTCACCATGCTCGCTTTCCTGTTACCTCCCACCCTGATAACTGCAGGAACTTCCTAAGTGGCTTCCAACCGTTCTTTCAGACTCCAGCTCATCATTCTCACAGTCGTCGTATCAGTTGTCATCAGTCACAGCTCTTCTCCTATCTGTGTCCTGCTCTCAGAACTATAAGTGGCTCACTGTTGCCCACGTGAAGAACTCGGTGAAGCATGTTGGGGTTCAGGGAATGATTTCTCTTCATACAGCCTCATTCCCATCATTCAGCTTCTGCTAGTGATTTGTTGAATAAGATTCCAAAGCCAGAAAATCTTAACAGAAGAAATTCTTACTCACTGACCTATGCATGAACTTCTTTAAAGGGAAGAAAAGTGTATTTTCTCATTTTTATTAGTATCTCTTTTTCAGTTAGTATTGTTTATAGATGTCTTCAGATAATTGAGTTGATGCTTTGATTCTCTTTGCCTGCCTTGGTTGCTAGCAGCTGAATGTGTCCTCACACTTACTGCATAAATAGTCTGCACAAATTAGGATGAAAAATTAGTACTCACAGCCTTCTTGGCCACGGAAACATGTTATCAAATGCTTTTTTTCCTTTTATCTCCATTTATTTCTTAGGGGCCTGTCTTCACTGTTTCATTTTCAAAAGGTGGAGAGCTGTTTACATCAGGAGGTGCAGATGCACAGGTTTGTAAAGCTCTCTGCTCCCTCTTTGATTTGATTAGGGGAAATGGAATCTGAGACTTGAGCTAAGATTTTTACAACCAGCTAGTTTGTCTATGTTCAGATGATTATGAATGAGTTTATGTTTTCGTTAGTGCCAGGGAATCTGCTGTCTCATAACTGAAACGGTACCAGTTCTGATCATTTGTGGAACTCAAATAGCAGTTGTTTTCTTTTGCTCATCTTTATACTTATACATAAAACTAACACTGAGTGCCTAATATTGGTGTGGGCCTTTTCACTTGAATTGTTGCCTAATCTATTGTCTGTGTGTTTTATTTTTCAAGTGTTGATTAAACTTCTTGAGTATGGTACGTTTAAATTGTAACACGTCTGTATTTATTTGAAATGACCAAAAGTCATTCAGAGCCACATTTCTGGAATAAGGTGGACATAAAATTCAGAATACGAAATCTCTCCCTATTACCCTTTTAAAAAGTATTGAGATATAGTGTTGTGGAAAAATGTATCTAGCCTTCCTAATTATTTTGAATGCTTGATATTTTATATGTTCATTTTTAAAAAATTTCCTTCTACTACTTGCAAATCAACAACTGCCAACTTGATTAATTTTTATAGGTCTTATTATGGAGGACTAACTTTGATGAACTGAATTATAAAGATGTTAGTAAAAGAAATCTCAAAAGACTGCACTTTGATTCACCACCACATCTTCTCGATATCTACCCAAGGACACCACATCCCCATGAGGGAAGAATTGACACTGTTGAGGTGAGTACTTGAGGATTTGCCCTGCCATTTGTAAGTGTACACTTTGGGACTATTGGCGAACTGTATGCTTGGAGTTACACTGAATTATATAAAGCCTAGCCCTCCTTTAAAACAACAGCACTTTAAGAAACAATTATATTCACTAATAAAACTATAAATTGAGTAGTATATAAAGTGCTAAAGCCGCATATTTGCAGCTTGAAGATTTAGAAATAAAACTTAAAAACTGTGATAATAATAATGGGAAATGAAGAATCAAATCGAAGGCCGCTGACGGTAAAGTCTGAGCTAGTTGGTGTTCTAGATGTGTTTAGGAAACTCATGTGATAGCTGTCAAGAGAACAGCTGAAAGGCAAGAATTTTTAGAGCGATTATTGAAATGGGTATCTTGAAGCAAGTCTTATGAACAGTAAGAAGAGGTTTAAGCATTACACCTAGTAATTGAGACCATTTTACTGTTTGCCAACATATATTTTCACATATATAATTGTCTGTTTAGCTGTACATTTGTCTTTGCTGGATACTTAGCTGGGATTAGTCTATTTCTTTCGATTTTGCATGATTCTTCTTAAGTTCTTTTTTCTCTCAGCAAGAGCTGAAATCAGGAATCACTATTGTCTGTTCATCTGAATTTTTTTCCCCAATCATTGGCAGAATCTTTCTTTGTTTTTAGAGTAGATGTTTTGAATTTTTCAGATATTATTCCTGAATGGCAGTTCCCAGCCACTTCGTGCTTATTATTCATGCTGTGGTTCGACTCCTTTCCGTGGTTCCTGGTCCCTCACCCGCTGTCAGTCCTTTAACTTACGTTTCGTCGGTCTTGGTCTTTTCTCTTACCTCAGCTGTTTCTGTAAGTCTCAGGGTTTTTTTCTTTTGTGTGTGTGTGTGTGTGTGTGTGTATACACTCATGTGTAAGTTTTCAGAAAAAAATGATATCTTTGGACAGTTTTCTAGATTTTGTTTAATCTGGCCACATCTTTGGGATTTCTTTCCTTGTTTTTCCATGGTAGTGTTTATTTTCAGTTCTTTGCTATAATTTTTGTCCTTTTCAACTTGCAACCATTTTTCCAGACCTTCTAAATAAAGTATTTACCATTGAGCTTTACCTCATCTTTGTGCCATTTATTGTATTATCATTTCCTCGCTTTTTCTTTAATCAATTATTTCAACATTTATTGTAAAATCTAATACTAGGATAATGTGTTGAAAATAAGAACATTCAGTTCAGTTCAGTCACTTAGTTGTGTCCGACTCTCTGTGACCCCATGGACTGCAGCACACCAGGCCTCCCTGTCCATCACCAACTCCCAGAGTTTACTCAAACTCATGTCCATTGAGTCTGTGATGCCATCCAACCGTCTCATCCTCTGTTGTCCCCTTCTCCTCCTGCCTTCAGTCTTTTCCAGCATCAGGGTCTTTACCAATGAGTAAGTTCTTCACATCAGGTGGCCAAAGGATTGGAGTTTCAGCTTCAATATCAGTCCTTCCAATGAATATTCAGGACTGATTTCCTTTAGGATGGACTGGTTGGATCTCCTTGCCATCCAAGGGACTCTCAAGAGTCTTCTCCAACACCATAGTTCAAAAGCATCAATTCTTTGGCACTCAGCTTTCTTTATAGTCCAACTCTTACATCCATCAGAGAAGGCAGTGGCACCTCACTCCAGTACTCTTGCCTGGAAAATCCCATGGACGGAGGAGCCTGGTGGGCTGCAGTCCATGGGGTCGCTGAGTCAGACACGACTGAGTGACTTCACTTTCACTTTTCACTTTCATGCAAAGAAATGGCAACCCACTCCAGTGTAATTGCCTGGAGAATCCCAGGGACGGGGGAGCCTGGTGGGCTGCTGTCTATGGCGTTGCACAGAGTTGGACACGACTGAAGCGACTTAGCAGCAGCAGCAGCTTACATCTGTACATGACTACTGGAAAAACCATAGCTTTGACTAGACGGACCTTTGTTGGCAAGGTAATGTCTCTGCTTTTTAATATGCTGTCTAGGTTGATCATAACTTTTCTTCTAAGAAGCAAGTGTCTTTTAATTTCATGGGTGTAGTCACCATCTGCAGTGATTTCAGAGGCCCCCAAAATAAAGTCTGTCACTGTTTCCATTGTTTTCCCATCTATTTGCCATGAAGTGATGGGACCAGATGCCATGATCTTAGTTTTCTGAGTGTTGAGTTTAAAGGCAACTTTTTCACTCTCCTCTTTCACTTTCATCAAGAGGCTGTTTAGTTCTTCTTCACTTTCTGCCATAAGGGTGGTGTCATCTGCAAATCTGAGGTTATTGATATTTCTGCTGGCATCTTGATTCCACCTTGTGCTTCATCCAGTCCAGCGTTTCTCATGATGTACTCTGCATATAAGTTAAACAAGCAGGATGACAGTATACAGTCCTGACATACTCCTTTCCCAGTTTGGAACCAAGTCTGTTGTTCCATGTCCAGTTCTAACTGTTGCTTCCTGACCTGCATACAGATTTCTCAGGAGGCAGGTCAGAACATTAAGTGAGTATAATATCATTCGCTTTTTTTATTATATATTCCTAGACTCTACCCATATTTATTAAGTTCGTACTCTGTGTGAATACATGGTGGTATATGTTTTAGATCTTCAGAATGGGTTGTAAGAAGTTCCATTTTCACCAGTGTAATTAAATGGCTACCTCCCTCTAAAAACAACTACAAATGCTTGATGAACTGTAGTCATCTATGTATTTACATGAGGATGGCTCATGGAATTTAATTCTATGCAATAGATTGTATTCCATTGAAATCATTATTCATTTTTTAAAATAAATTTTATACATTTTTAATTGGAGGATAATTGCTTTACAATGTTGTGTTGGTTTCCGCTATGCTAAGTCACTTCAGTCATGTCCGACTCTGTGCAACCCCATAGACGGCAGCCCACCAGGCTCCCCATCCCTGGGATTCTCCAGGCAAGAACACTGGAGTGGGTTGCCATTTCCTTCTCCAATGCATGAAAGTGAAAAGAGAAAGTGAAGTCGCTCAGTCGTGTCTGACCCTCAGCGACCCCATGGACTGCAGCCCCCCAGGCTCCTCCATCCATGGGATTTTCCAGGCAAGAGTACTGGAGTGGGGTGCCAGTATACAACAATGTGAATCAGCCTCCCTTCTACTTCCCTCATCCCACCCCTCTAGGTTGTGACAGAGCACCAAGCTGAACTTCCCACTGGCTGTTTTGCACATGGTACTATATATATGTCAATGCTACGCTTATCTATGCGCCTCCTCTTCTCCTTCCCCACCCATACCCACCAGTCTGTTCTCTATGTCAGCATCTCTATTTTTGCCCTGAAAATAAGTTCCTCAGTACCATTTTTTAGATTCCATTTATGTATGTTAATATATGATATTTGTTTCTCCTCTTTCTGAGTGATTTTACTCTGTACAACAGGCTCTAGGTTCATCCACCTCACTCAATTCCTTCCTTTTATGGCTGAATAATATTCCATTTTTTATACGTACCACAGCTTCTTTATTGATTCATCTGTTGATGGACATCTAGCTTGCTTCCATGTCCCGGCTATTGTAAATAGTACTGCCATGAACACTGGGGTACATGTGTCTTTTTGAATTATGGTTTTCTCAGAGTATATGCCCAGTAGTAGAATTGCTGGGTCATATGGTAGTTTTCTCCTTAGTGTTTTAAGGAATCTTCATTCTGCTCTCCATAGTGGCTGTATCAATTTACATACCCATCAACATTGCAGGAGGGTTCCCTCTTCTCCACATCCTCTCTAGCATTTACTGTTTATAGATTTTTTTGATGATGCCCATTATGACCATCATGAGGTGATACCTCATTGTAGTTTTGATTTGCATTTCTCTAATAATGGGCAATGTTGAGCATCTTTTCATGTGTTTGTTGGCCATCTTTGGAGAAATGGCTTCTTTGGAGAAATGTCTGTTTAGGTGTTCCACTCGTTTTTTGACTGGGTTGTTTTTCTGATATTGAGCTGCTATAACTGTTATTTTGGAGATTAATCTTTTGTCAGTTGCTTTGTTTGCAATTATTTTCTCCTCTTCTGAGGGTTGTCTTTTCAGGATTGTTTCCTTAATTTCTCTTTCTGACTTTTTGTTGTTAATGTATAGGAATGCAAGAGGTTTCTGTGTATTAATTTTGTATCCTGAGACTTTACTAAATTCATTGATTAGCTCTAGTAATTTTCTGGTGACATCTTTAAAGTGTTCTGTGTATAGTATCATGTCATTTGCAAACAGTGGGAGTTTTACTTCTTTTCCAGTCTGGGTTCCTTTTATTTCTTTTTTTTTTTTCTCTGATTGCCATGGCTAGGACTTCCAAAACAATACTCAATAACAGTGGCAAGAGTGGGCATCCTTGTCTTGTTCTTGATCTTAGAAGAAATGCTTTCACTTTTTCATCATTAAGAATGTTTGCTCTGGGTTTGTCATATATGGCCTTTATTTTGTTGAGGTAGGTTCCTTCTGTGCCTACTTTCTGGAGAATTTTTATCATAAATGGGTATTGAATCTTGTTGAGAACTTTTCCTACATCTATTGAGATGATCATATGGTTTTTATATTTCAATTTGTTAATATGGTGTATCACATTGATTGATTTGTGTGTGTTAAAGAATCCTTGCATCCCTGGGATAAACCTCACTTGATCATGGTGTATGATCCTTTTAACGTGTTATTGGATTCTGTTTGCTAGTATTTTGTTGAGGATGGTTGTTCATCAGAGATATTGGCCCATAATTTTCTTTTTGTGTGGTATCTTTGGTATTGATAACAGGGTGATGATGGCTTCTTAGAATGAGTTTGGGAGTTTTCCTCCCTCTGCAGTTTTTTGGAAAAGTTTGAGAAGGATAGGTTTAGCACTTCTCTAATATTTGACAGAATTTGCCTGTGAAGACATTTGGCCCTAGGCTTCTGTTTGTTGGAAGATTTTTTTTATCACAGTTTCTATTTCAGCACTTGTGATTGGTCTGTTTATATTTTCTATTTCTTCCTGGTTGAGTCTTGGAAGGTTTTACTTTTCTAAGAATTTGATCGTTTCTTCCAGGTTGTCCATTTTATTGGCATATAGTAGTCTCTTGTCCGGAGAAGACAATGGCACCCTACTCCAGCACTCTTGCCTGGAAAATCCCATGGACAGAGGAGGCTGGTGGGCTGCAGTCCATGGGGTCGCTAGGAGTCGGACATGACTGAGCGACTTCACTTTCACTTTCCACTTTCATGCATTGAAGAAGGAAATGGCAACCCGCTCCAGTGTTCTTGCCTGGAGAATCCCAGGGACGGGGGAGCCTGGTGGGCTGCGGTCTATGGGGTCGCACAGAGTCAGACGTGACTGAAGGCACAGAGTCAGACGTGACTGAAGCGACTTAGCAGCAGCAGCAGCAGCAGTCTCTTGTCAGTTATGATCCTTTGTATTTTTGGTTGTCTGTTGTAACTTCTCCATTTTCATTTCTAATTTTATTAAGTCATCTTTTTTTCCCGATGAGTCTGGTTAAAGATTTATCAATTTATTTTTTATTTAATGTTTATCTTTTCAAAGGACGAACTTTTAGTTTTATTGATCTTTGCATTTGTTTTATTTGTCTCTTTCATTTATTTCTCCTCTGATCTTTGTGTTTCTGTCCTTCTACTAACTTTGGAGTTTTTGTTCTTCTTTTCCTAGTTGCTCTAGGTGTAAGGTTAGGTTGTTGATTTGATATTTTTCTTGTTTTTTGAGGTAGGTTTGTATTGCTATGAACTTCCCTCTTAGCACTGTTTTTACTGCATCCCATAGGTTTTGAGTTGTTGTGTTTTAATTGTCATTTGTTTCTAGGTATTTTTTTATTTCCTCTTTGATTTCTTCACTGATTGGCTACTTAAAAACTTACTGTTTAGCCTCCATGTGTCTTTTACAGTTTTTTTTTTTCCTGTAATGGATATCTAATCTTACAGCATTGTGGTCAGAAAAAGTGCAATTTTCTTAAATCTACCAAGGCTTAATTTGTGACCCAAGATGTGATTTATTCTGGAGAATGTTCCATGTGCACTTGAGAAAAAAGTATATTCTACAGTTTTGGGATGGAATGTCCTCTGGACAGACCTAGTTAGGTCTGTCTGCTCCAATGTGTCACTTAAGACTTGTTTCCTTATTAATTTTCTTTCTGGATGATATGTCCATTGGTGTGAGTGGGGTGTTTAAGTCCCCCACTATTATTGTGTTACTATTTCCACTATTATAGTTAGCATTTGCCTTGTGTACTGAGATGGTCCTGTGTTGGGAGTATATATGTTTATAATTGTTATATTTCCTTCTTGGATTGATCCCTTGATTATTATGTAGTGTCCTTCCTTGTCTCTTGTAATGGTCTTTATTTTAAAGTCTATTTTATCTGATATGAGAATTGCTATACCTGCTTTATTTTGATTTCCGTTTGCATGGAATATCTTTTTCCAGCCCATCACTTTCAGTCTGTATGTGTTCCTAGGTCTGAAGTGGGTCTCTTGTAGACAGCATATGTAGGGTTCTTATTTTTGTATCCATTCAGCCAATCTGTGTCTTTTGGTTGGATTGTTTAATCCATTTACACTTAAGGTAATTATTGACATGTATGATCCTACTGTTGTTATTGTTTAGTCACTAAGTCATGTCCAATTCATTTGGGACCCCCAGCCCACCAGGCTCCCATCCATGGGATTTCCCAGGTAGGAATACTGGAGTGGATTGCCATAGCCTCCTCCAGCAGATCACCCAACCCAGGGATCAAACCTGCATCTCATGTATTGGCAGACGAATTCTTTACCACTGAGCCACCAAGTCCATGATCCTATTACCATTCATTGTTTGGAGTTTGTTTTTGTAGATCTTTTCTTTCTCTTGTGTTTCCTGTCTAGAGAAGTTCCTTTAGCATTTGTTATAGAGCTGTTATAGAGCTGGTTTGGTGGTGCTGAATTCTTTTAAGTTTGCTTATCTGTGAAGATTTGATTTTCCATTGAATCTGAATGAGATCCGTGCTGGGAAGAGTAATCTTGGGTGTAGGGCTCTTCTTTTATCACTTTAAGTATATCCTGCCACTCCTTTCCGGCCTGCAGAGTTTCTGCTGAAAGATCAGCTGTTAACCTTATGGGGATATGTGGTTAATTTTCGTTAGTTTGATAAATATGTCTTGTCACCGTTCTTGGGTTTATCCTGTATGGGACTCTGCATTTCTTGGACTTGATTATTTCTTTTCCTCTCAGGGAAATTTTCACTTATAATCACTTCAAAAATTTTCTCAGACCCTTTTTCTTTTCTTCAACTAGGCCCCCTATAATGCAAATGTTGGTGAGTTTAATATTGTCCCAGAGGTCTCTTGAGACTATTCTCAATTCTTTTCATTCTTTTTCCTTTAGTCTGCTCTTCAGTAGTTAGTTCTACCATTTTATCTTCCAGCTCACATACTTATCTGTTCTTCTGCCTCAGTTATTCTATTAATAATTTCTTCTAGAGTACTTTGGGCTTCCCAGGTGGCATTAGTGGGAAAGAACCTGCTTGCTAATGCAGGGACAAAAGAGATGTGAGTTCAGTCCTTGGCTTTGGGAAGAGCCCCTGGAGGAGGGCATGGCAACCCACTCCAGTAGTCTTGCCTGAAAAATCTCATTGACAGAGGAGCCTGCTGGGCTATAATCCATAGGGTTGCAAAGAGTCTGACATGACTGAAGTGACTTAACATACACAGTATTTTTAATTTCAGTAATTGTGTTGTTCATTACTGTTTATTCTTTATTTCTTCTAGGTCCTTGCCAAATGTGTTAAAAGAATCTTGCATTTTTTCCTTTCCATTTTTGAGATTTTTGGGTCATGTTTACTATCATTACTCTGAATTCTTTTTCAGGTAGTTTGCTTATTTCCTCTTTGTTTTTGCAGCCCCATCGTCTGTAGGTCTTGTGGGTTTTTACCTTGTTCCTTCAACTCTGCAATATTTCTCTGTCTTTTCATTTTGTGTCATTGTGTTTGAGGTCTCCTGTCCTCAGGCTATAGGGTCATAGTTCTTGCTTCCAGTCTCTGCCCCTGGTGGGTGAGGTTGGTCCAGTGGCTTGTGTAAGCTTCATGTTAGGAGGGGCTTGTGCCCGCATTCTGGTCAGTGGAAGTGAGTTTTTTCCTGTTGGTGGGCAGGGCTGTGTAAGGTGGTATGTTTTGGGGTATCTGTGGGCAGCCTGTCTGCTGCTGCTTGGGATTGTGTTCCTGTCTTGCTTATTCCTTGGGTGAGGCACCCAGCACTGGGTGCTGCCAACAGTTGAGTGGTGCTGGGTCTTGGATTTGGATGGAGGCTTTTGTGGGAGTTCTCACTGATAATACTGCTTGAAATCAGGAGTACTTTTGTGGTCCAGCGTCCTGGACTCAGCACTCCCACCCAGAGGCTAAGGCCCAACTTCTGGTTAGTGAACCAAGACCCCATAAGCCGTTTGTCATGGCAATAAAGGGGATTTAAAAAAAAAAAACAAAAAATGAACTCCAGACAAATGGTAAAAGCAAAATTAGACAAGCAGAAACAAAAACAAAAGAGCACACATACACACACACGAAACTAAAACAGAAAGCAAATTACAAGAGAGCAACCCCACAAACAAAAGAAAGCAAAAATGAAATCCACCAATTAAAAACAAAACTAAAATACAAAACAAAGCAGAACCAAAGCAGAGTGCCAACTGAGGAATAAAGCAAAGGAAAAAAAGACAAAAATGGTAAAAGAAAAAGAAATTCAGAAAAGCAAATTTGAAATAGAAGTATATATTAAAAAAATCTGTATATATTAAAACAACATCAAAAAAAAGATCCAAAAAGAGCCAAACCAACCCCAAAAAGAAAACAAAAAACAACATAAAATTTTAAAAAGACAGTGTAGCAGAAAGCCAAAGTAGAAGTAGAAATATATAAAAGAAGTAAAAAGTATGGTTAAAAAAAAAAATCCCCAAAGCCTGAATATAAATACTAATAATAAAAACAACAACCACAACATCAGAGAAAAAGGAAAGGAAAAAACCCTAGAAACCCAGAACCAACAGCAGGAGTCTCTCCCCTGCTTCAGCTCCCCGACCCCTAGAGGCAGGTCTGGTCCTGTGTGCTCTCCTCCCCCTTCCTTCCATCCTACCCAGTCACACACAGATCTGTACGGTCCTTTCCTGTGGCCAAGGACTCCTAGTATTCAGCCAGTGTTCTGTGAGAACTGAGGTATCTCTAGATGTACTCCTGATCCATCTATGTACAGAGATGTATTCCACATCCACCTACTTTTCCACCATCTTGGTTCTCCCACTTTTATTTTTTTGAAAGAATATATTATAATTTCTGGTTTATCACATTTTGTTTCAGTTTCTACAATTATAGATGCATTTGTTGATCCCCTGTGATCAAATGTATTCACATCAAGTATATGTGAAATATATTTTAACTTGAGTTTCCTTGTTTCACCCACGCTGATCTTATGGACTCTTGGTGTTTTTCATTCTGGTATTTCTGTAGCTTGGCTGGGCCTGATCAGCAGCATTGCTGCTGTCCTTTTATCCATTCAGCCACCTGCCTTTCCAGAGTGGTAGGTGACAGAGCTGCAGGCTGAGCCCAGTTCTCCTTACCCTTAATCTAGTGATACTTGCGTGATATCACACTGCCTCGGCTCTGGGGACTCAAGCCATTTTCTCTGTGATTTACTCTTAGCCCGTAGCCCACTTAAGAGTGCTTAGACTTTCTTTAAGATGTCAACAAGTTCTCTCAGTAGCTTTGCTCTGGCAATCCAGCCAGAAAGCAGTAAAACTAGCTGGGTTGCTTTGTATGGCTAGGTCAGGATGACCCAGGCCATGCAGAACCATTCTATACCCATATTTTTCACATAGACACTTAAAAATCTATTAAAAACTGGCTTTTCATCTTGGAGTTACAGCTCAGTTACTTGGTGCAGAATCTTGAACATTGGGACTGAATGATTATGTTTGTTGCCTTGAGAAAGTCAACCTTTGTGTATAGTTTAAATTTTCTGTAAATACTTGTTGCTCTTGTTTAGTCTCAAAGTCATGTCTGACTTTTTTGTGACCCTGTGGTCTGTAGCCCGCCAGGCTCTTCTGTCCATGGGATTTCCCAGGCAAGAATACTGGAGTGGGTTGCCATTTCCTTCTCCAGGGAGTCTTCCCAACCCAGGGATCAAACCCATGTCTCTCGCTTGGCAGGTGGATGCTTTACCACTAAGCCACCTGGGAAGCCTGTACGTACTTATACATATTTACTAAATGGACTGAAATAAAGTTTCAGTAGCGATTGTCATCCATCATTTATTTACCAAGAAAATTTTTGAAAATGGCACTTCTGAGAAAGTGAATGTCTGGATACATAATTCAGTTTCTAATACTAGCAGATCAGAGACCAATTCATAGAGTCATTATCCATTTCTTTCCCTTTTCTTAGTTATGGAAGATGATTGGGGGAACTAATGTTCTGTTTCCCTAAGTGTTACAAGTAATTATGATTTAACACTCTTAAGTATGGCTTGTATATAGGACAGCGACGAGAGCCATTTCCTGAGAGAGTATATAGATTGTACAAGAAGATATTCTTACAACTCCAATTTGTTTTTATTTTTTATATTTAACAAAAGGCTCCATTCTTACTAGATGCCCAGTGAGTATTGAACATTTACTAAATATCAGTTACTACCTGAGCACTTTGCATTTATTACCTGCTTAAACTAAGTATACAGTATGGCTTACATTTGTCAAAATTCAGATTTTGTGACATAAAATGCCAGAGACTTTGTGATATAGGATTCTGCATAAGAACAACCAACTGTTCATTTTTTTCCCGTAAAATCTCTTAAAGTAAAGCAAGGGTATAAAGTTTTCTGGACAGAGAACATCTTTAACATTATGAATAAATAATTGTTAAATATCAAATTATTTTTTAAAGACTTCAAACTAATGTCTATGAATCTCTCATAGCTAAAAGGCTGTTAATTTTTAAATGTCACTTAGAATAGTGTGAGTCAGAATAGAAGTTGTACTGTGTATTATTTAAGATAAGCAAATTTTACTTTGAAATACTAACTTTGATGGATTAAACTTTTTTTTTCAAAGCTTTAGGCAAAGTAATATGTTACTTTGGAAATAACTGAAAACAAGTAACCCCCTTTTTTTGAGGTCAAAATTCCTAATTAAAAGAATGAAAATATATTATTAGAAAATGTGAAATAAATAGCATCTAAATGATCTAATTTCCCCAGCTTCCTCTTTTTTTTAGTAACAGAAGGGTTTCATTTCTGAGTTTGAAGCAATACCATATTCCTGTGATCTGTATTTTATTATGTTTTCTATTAGGCTGATTTGAATCACATAATCTCAATCTTCTGAGTGAAATTATTTGCAATTTACAAAAGTCATCCATTTGCCAGTCTTTTTAAAGGCACCACTTGTTTGAAGGTGTGGAATCTTATGGAGTCTTAGACCTTGGGTACCAGCTGACTACACATAAAAATTACTAATTCCTACACAGATAGAGAGGGTGATGGCCAGATTGCTTTTAGAATAAATGAGAGATGAAGGTCACATGAAAGAAGGCAGAAAGCATAAAATCTTCTTCACTGTGTCAGACCCCTCCTCTGTCCTTTCTGCTCATCTAACTGCAGAGCCTTTGTTAATGCTCCTGGCCTGGGCACACTGTCTTAATTAAAACATAAGAACAACTTTCTTTTCTTGGTGGGAAAGAAGCTCATTTTTAATACAAGGTATTTTAACCCTGTCCACATTGTGCAATGGCACATCACTAATTCACGCCGACTTCGTCTTTTTCAGACTGTCACGAGCTGGGCTACATAGTCCAAACCCCCAGACGAAACCAAACTTTCCTCCTTGAAGGAGGAACTTAGTGTGTGCCTGACACTTTTCTTCCCCACATTTTTGCACATTTTGATGGGAAGACATAGAGCCATTCTAAAGGATGATGGTAGATCTTGGAGACAGAAAGGCTTCAAAATAGCTATTCTTGGAGAGTTGCAGGATATTATAAGAAGGGTTGGTAGTGGTGGTGTTCAGTCTCTAAGTTGCATCCAACTCTTTGCAGCCCTATGGACTGAAGCACGCCAGGCTCCTCTGTCGTCT
Source organism: Bos taurus (assembly GCF_002263795.3). Taxonomy (NCBI): domain Eukaryota; kingdom Metazoa; phylum Chordata; class Mammalia; order Artiodactyla; family Bovidae; genus Bos; species Bos taurus. The sequence continues at coordinate 19,335,467 of NC_037332.1, read as the reverse complement.
ACTGTCTCCCAGCTGCTGCTGCTGGGCTGTTACTTCAGTCGTGTCTGACTCTGTGTGACCCCATAGATGGCAGCCCACCAGGCTCCCCTGTCCCTGGGATTCTCCAGGCAAGAACACTGGAGTGGGTTGCCATTTCCTTCTCCAGTGCATGAAAGTGAAAAATGAAAGGGAAGTCGCTCAGTCATGTCTGACTCTTTGTGACCCCATGGGCTGCAGCCCACCAGGCTCCTCCATCCATGGGATTCCCCAGACAAGAGTACTGGAGTGGGGTGCCATCGCCCTCTCCCATTAAGTCTTCCTAAAAACTATAAAGTAAGCACCATTTCTATTCCATGCGAAATTGAGGTCCATGAAAGTTAAATCTTAGAGCTAGCAAGCAGCAACATGAGAACTGAAACCAGTCACTCTGGTTCCATTCTGTACCTTTAACTATTTTCATGCAGTGCTTCAGTAGAATCGAAATTTGATTTCATCCTGTTAACAAATATTGGACATCATAGTAGCTTTAGATTATGCAACAATGGACAAGATGGACATGCTTCTTGCTCTTCAGAATTTTTTAGCTCATGAACGCCTCACTGTCCAGAACCTCGGCATGGGATGGAATCTGTGAGGGCACCTGTATTAATCCTCCATCATGCATGAATTCCTTGCACGATGATGGAAAACTCAGCCTCTCATGAGGCAGCTGATTCCTATTTCAAGGCAACTGTTGTTATTGAAGCGTTATTTCCTTTAATAAAAATGAAGAGCTAGAAGGTGCTGTTAATATTCACAGAGATTAGCTTGCAAAGAACATAACTGTAAGTGTCACTGTCTCAGCATATTTTCTTTGTGGAAAAGACTATAAACTTTTACTTAGTGAGACTTTCCTGCTTCACTTAATCAATGTGGCAGCAACTTGTAGCACGATACAGTAAAATATTGTTATAGCAAGAATTTCCCAGCTCGTAGAAACTCAAGGATTTCTGTATGAGAGACACTGATCGTTTCCATATGATTTCATCTTTTGGAGCAGTTCTTGTTTCAGATGGCAAAAGCAGATTCAATTTTTCATTGGTAAACAATTTCACATCTACACTAGGTGGCAGTAGATAAAAGAAAATAAGGCCGTCTGCAAGCACTTTCCGGACAGCTAAGCTCACCACTGAAAGGAAAGCAAGTCACCTCAGGTTTCTTATCTTTGCTTCAACTCTGGACCCAGAGCTGATGGGAAGGAGGCTGTGTGTTCTGCTCTGTGGAATGGCCAGAAAAAACCGAGGCGGCCAAACAGATTGTCTTGTACGGTTCTGATTCCTTCTTTATTGCAGTATGGGGATTATTGGGTGTGTACCCCTCTGCCTGTAACACAAGTGGCTGGATAAATGTAAATACTTCATAATGTTTCCAAAGCTACAACTGTACGGAGCAAACACGATACTGCTTTTGAAATCATTCCACTCCTCTTAACCACGGGTTCAGCCCCTGACTGCTGCAGTGTTCTCCTCACTGTTACATCCCCACTTTATTCTGGATACTCTACGTTTCCCGCCAGCATAATCTTTCTAACGCACATTTTAGCCTCCAGTTTTTCTGTGCCTCCCCAAATGCCTTCACCCGTCACAGTTTGACCGTTGCCACCCTCTCTCGTGGCCACCTTGTGCAAGTTTGTGTCAGCGTTCTGCCTCTGTGCTCAGGGAGGCCCATAACCTCATCTCCGTCTCTCTCTGCTTTTGTTTTCGTAACTTTTCTAAAGAAGTCATCTTAAGCTCTCTTTTCCCCATGGGAAGCCTTTCTCAGTCAACAGCCCCTTCCTGAGGTTCGCCAGTACTCTCATTGTTGGCAGCATTTGTTTGATACCAAGTTCTGCTATCTTGGTTGCCCTTTGTTTATTTCTTTGTATTCATAATGTTTAGTGTAAATAATTAGTGACCTTGTGGTTTCTTTCCTGTTTTGTTTTTTTTTTTTCCAAATTCTGAAATAATCTTCCTCCAAAGTAGTCACCACTCTATTATTCTCTTGCTTTTCTTTTAAATTTTACTATATATGTTTGAATCAATAATTAGATATTATTTATTTTTGGACAGTTCTAAACTTTATATAATGGAATCATACTATGTATATTTTTATACAACCTGCTTTTTTATTTAACATTAAAATCCTGAGATTTGTATGTATGGATTCTGAATTCATGCTTTCATATGTTGTTACGCATAGTTGTATTTCATTCATTTTCACCGCTGTATAGGATTCCAATGAATTTAAGACAGAAATTCCCATGATTATGTATCTGTTCTACTGTAGATAAACATTTGGGGATTTCTGATTGTGGTTTGTTTCTTGAATTTATTTATTTTATTGACAGTTGATTTACAATGTAGTGTTAGTTTCTCCAAGATTGTGGTTTTTGTTTTTGTCATTACAAAAAATGCTCTATAAACAGGGTCAGCACACCACTGAGCTTTCTAGCTTTTGTAACCTGATAGGTAGTAAGTGGGATTTTGCTTTACTCTTCCCTTTTCTAATTACTACTACTGTTTCTGAAAATCTCTTCATAGTCTAGATAACTGTTAGGTTTCCTGTGATGTTTTCTTAGGACTTCTTTTCACATTGATTTGTAGGTTTTTCCCTATATATTTTAGATATTTGTCCTTTTCCAGTTTCAAACATAATATCTCCTCCTGTTCCATTATCTGATTGTTAACTTTATGGTATCCATTGTGAAACAGAAATCCTTAATATTGGTGTAAATAAGATGGACCCATTTTTACCTTTTTCGGCCTTATGGCTTTACTTTTGCAGCTTTAGTTTAAGATATTCTTCTCTACCCCATGTCAGAAAGACATTTTTACACATTTACTCCTATTAACTTTATAGTTTTAACATACCATTTAGGTTTATAATTTATCTGCTGCCCATCTTTTATGACATGTTAGGGATCTATTTAGTGAGCCTGTGTCTCAGGTACAAGTCATCCTTCCTCTACTGATTTGTGGCACCATTTTTATTTTGTATTTGTTTTTCATTTATACAGGACTTTGCTTCTGAGCTCTTCATGGTATAACTTGCAATAAACTTCTCTAATAACTTCACATGATTTTATTTTTCCATAAAGGTCTTATGCATCTTGGTTTTTCTCTGATGTATTTTTAAATTTTTATAATATTGTAAATTATGATTTTTAAAAATTTACATTTTCTGTGTACTAAAGTGCAGACATGTAATTGATTTTGTGTATCAATTTTGGATCTAGTAAACTCTCTTGTTAGTTTTAATGATTTAGTGGTAGATTCTTTTGTGATTTCTTTATAGATAATTATATATGAATAACAATTTTTATTTCTTCTGTTCCAATTCTTACATCTTAATGCTTTTATTTCCTTTTCTTGTCTTACTGAACTGGCTAGGATTTTTTTCTGCATCTTTTAAGGTGGGTCATTTATTTTTAATAGCCCTTTCTAGGTGAATCCCATTGATTTTCAAATGTAAAAGCAACTTTTTATTCCTGGGATAAATTCAACTTGGCCACAGTGATCTTTTCTTACATACTGATAGATTTGATAGGCTAATATTTAAAAATTTTGTATCCATGCTAATATACAAATATATTTAATTTTAGAATATATTAGGAAATACCCTCTAGATTGTTACAAATGGCATCCAATTTCTTCTGGTATAAAAATCTAATATTAGCCTTTTTAATGTATATATGCAGATTAATCCAAAGCTTGATGTAACCGATTTGCAGACCTCTACTCCCCCTGTTGTGGACATCCTTTCTTTTGATTCTACCACAGTAAGTTTCCTTTGGCATTTAAGTGGTATTTAATTGTTTGGCATAATCCATTTTCCTTAAAAAGTGTGTGGGAGAAAAGATTATAAAATTGACTTAAGTAGCCTAACAGTTTAGAAAAAACCTTGTATGAAAAGTCAACTTACAATGTGTCTAAATTGCCACCAGGGGGAGCAGTACCAGATTCCAGAAAAGTAGTTTGAGGACCTTGAGGGCAGGAGAATCCATGCTGTCTCACCTCCTCTTAAGGTAGTCCACGTGACATTTCACGTGCTGTTGGAGAACAGATTTCCTTTTTTCCTAATTGCCTTTCGGAGGTGCTAAACTTGCTTCTGTTCTCCTTAGAGCTGTAAGAAAGGTAGTCATTTTCCTTTGTTCATCTCTCTTGATGGATAATCCAAAAATTAAGGTGTATTTGCATACATACAATTTATCAGTGTATCCGAAGTCTTAAAAAATTGAGTTTTAGCCTTTCACTTTGAGTGTGCTTAATCTTTGCAAGGCAGATCATTTCTGCTATCAATTCTGTTAGAGCAAAACTAGTCCTAAAAACAAATGGGAGGAATGGCATAGTCTTTGGCAACACTACTGAAATAGTGTCAGTATAGTTAAATATTGGGGGTAAATTATTCATATGTGGCCAAAAAAAAGAAAACAAGCAAGACAAACCCTTGACATTACAATATTATAAACTTTCCAGTAGATCTCAAGAATTGTATTTATTGTCGAGGAATTCTGCAGAGAACTAGTCTATCCTGAGTCTATCCTGTGTCAGAAAGAAGTCTGCTTATTAAAGGGTCTTTTAGGGTGAATTCCATGCACAAAAGACTCCCAGATCAGCCATAAGAAGTTCCAGAGACAGGAAATCAGCTGGAGGGTCAGCCTAGGGGCTGGTTGTCAAAGAGAATCCCAAGAATTGTTGGTAATTTTCCAGGTGGTGCTAGTGGTAAAGAGCCCACCTGCCGGTACAGGACACATAAGAGATGTGGGTTCAGTCCCTGGGTCGGGAAGATCCCCTGGAGGAGGAAATGACAGCCCACTCCAGTACTCTTGCCTGGAGAATTCCTTGGGACAGAGGAGCTTGATGGGCCCTATAGGGTCTATAGGGTCACAAAGAGTGGGACTCGACTGAAGTGACTTAGCACGCATGCACTAGGACCTCAAGCAGGTCTGTGATCTTATCTCTTACAATGTTCATGTTTACAAAATAAACCTGTGAGCATTCCTGCATTAATAAGTTATTTATGAGATTAAAAATTAACTAGACATCAAATTCTTGCCACAGTGCTTAGCTTATAGTAGGTGCTCAATACATTAATGTTCAATGAATTACTCAAAAGGCCCGCTGTTGAAATTTATAAATTCTGATGAGTTGAGTTTTTGCCCCAGTAGTGAGAGGAGCAAAAGATAAGTGGCTTTTGAGATGTGCTGCCTTCCTGTGAGGTAGTTGGTAGACTAAAATTGGGTATTTCTGTCCTAGAAGATACAAGAGATCATCAAAAGTCTTTGGTCTGAACTTTGAGACTCACTCTCCTTGCCAGTACCCTTCAAACTTTGCAAAGCCTCATGACCTGAGGAATCCTGGTGTTCTCGATAGTATGCTATGGAGATGCGCATAAATTCCAGCTAGCAAGAGATAGCAGGCTGTCTGTCCCTGGATGGTGTTGCAGAAGCATCAGAGTCAAGTGTCTACATTATGGGACCTTAACTCAGGAATGCCAGGGCTTCCTGGTGGCTCAGATGGGTAAAGAATCTGCCTGCGTTGCAGACCTCGGTTTGATCCCTGGATCAGGAAGATGCCCTGAAAAAGAGAATGGCTACCCACTCCAGTATTCTTGCCTGGAGAATCCCATGGACAGAGGAGCCTGGTGGGCTACAGTCCATGGGATCACAGAGTCAGACACTGCTGAGCAACTGACTCAGGAATACAGAGTAGGTAGGACCTCAAGATGACAATTCTTTTTTTTTTTTCCAAATTGAAGTGTAGTTGATTTACAATGTTATGTTAATTTCTGCTGTACAGCAAAGTGATTCTGTTATATACATATATACATTTTAAAAATATTATTTTCCATCATGGTTTATCACAGGGAATACAGTTTCTGTGTTACACAGAAACCTGTGTTTTTATCTTGTTATTTTATCCATCCTACACACAATAGTTTGCATCTGCTAACCCCAACCTCCCAATCCATCTCCCTGCCTTGGCCATCACAAGTCTGTTCTCTATACTGCTAAGTCACTTCAGTTGTGTCTGATTCTGTGCGACCTCATAGACGGCAGCCCACCAGGCTCCCCCGTCCCTGGAATTCTCCAGGCAAGAACACTGGAGTGGGTTGCCATTTCCTTCTCCAATGCATGAGAGTGAAAAGTGAAAGTGAAGTCACTCAGTCGAATCCGACTCTTTGCGATCCCATGAACTCATTACAATCCCATGGACTGTAGCCCACCAGGCTCTTCTGTCCATGTAATTCTCTAGGCAAGAATACTGGAGTGGGTTGCCATTCCCTTCTCCAGGGGATCTTCCCAATACAGGGATTGAACCTGAGTCTTCTGCATTGCAAGCAGATTCTTTACCAATCTGAGTTACCAGGGAAGCCCACTAATTTCGTGGTAAGTATTTCTTAATCTGTCATCTCCTCTACATATTGGCTGCTTTTCTTTTGCTTCTGCACAACAAGTCAAGCATAATTGTAAAGGATATTTGTTTCTATTCTGGCATAAAGCACTAGTGTGGTGTGAACTTTGCATGTGATTATAATTTAAAAACCCAGAGAAATGTTGGAAGCCAAAAAAAAAAAAAGCCGTATTTAAAGGTGGTTTTTGTTATTGTGGTTACTATTTATTTTAGAGATTTGTTTGGTTTTTGCAGACTGGAAGAACATTTCTTTAGAAATTCATTTTCATCAAGATGAGATATAAAAAGATTACTCTTTAAAACCTAATTTGTGAAATTTATTAATAGGATAAAGGCAGACTGTTTATGATATAAGAAATAATTGGCTTCTGTTCCTGTTTCGACTTGATTTAATATTACATTCAGGCAGATTTCTAGATCTTAGTGTATTGATATCTGTGCTCTGATGCCTTCTTACAACAGAGAAGAAATTATGGGATACAGTGTAACAGCTGGTATCTTTGTGGCTTGCACTTGTGTCTCTAATGCCAGGCAGGAAATTTGATACAATAGTTCAGGATCAAAATAAGCTGTTCCCAATCTGCATTTTTAAAGCTTTGTTGATAAAAAAAAATGTTTCTGTAAAGGCTGTCACATAGACATAGTTTAAAAATGATCTCAAACTTCTGAATCTTATTCCAATTACATTGTCACTTGTTAAATTCTGATCTTCTGAAGATTATTTAGTTCAAGATTCTCACTGAGTATTTTAATGTTTTCATTTATTCTTTAGAAATAGACCAAGATTTTGTCATCAAAATTATACAGAGCCATTCAACATTAGGTTGACATGTGGTGTGGCTACATCCTCAGCCCCTCCCCTCACTAGGCAAGCAAGACAGGAATTTCTCTGTTGTTGTTTAGTCACTCAGTTCTGTCCAACTCTGTGACCCCTTGGACTGCAGCACACCAGGCTTCCCTGTCCTTCACCGTCTCCTGGAGTTTGCTCAAACTTACGTCCACTGAGTTGGTGATGCCAGCCATCCCTCTCATCCTGTCACCCTCTTCTCCTCTTGCCTTCAATCTTTCCTAGCATCAGAGTCTTTTCCAATGAGTCAGCTCTTCGAATCAGGTGCCCGAAGTATTGGAGCTTCAGCATCAGTCAGTCCTTGCATGAATATTCAGAGTTGATTTCCTTTAAGATTGACTGGTTTGATCTCCTTGCTGTCCAAGAGACTCTCGAGAGTCTTTTCTAGCACCACAATTTGAAAGCATCAGTTCTTTGGTGCTCAGCCTTCTTTGGAGAAGGCAATGACACCCCACTCCAGTACTCTTGCCTGGAAAATCCCATGGACGGAGGAGCCTGGTAGGCTGCAGTCCATGGGATCGCTAGGAGTCGGATACGACTGAGCGACTTCACTTTCACTTTTCACTTTCATGCATTGGAGAAGGAAATGGCAACCCACTCCAGTGTTCTTGCCTGGAGAATCCCAGGGACGGGGGAGCCTGGTGGGCTGCTGTCTGTGGGGTCGCAGAGTCGGACACGACTGAAATGAATTAGCAGTAGCAGCAGCCTTCTTTATGGTCTAGACATCACATCCGTACACAACTACTGGAAAAACCATAGCTTTGACTATATGGACCTTTGTGCCAAAGTGATGTCTCCCTTTAAAAAAAAAAAGAAAGAAAGAAAACTACATATTTATTTTACTTATTTGGCTGTGCAATGCAACATACGGATTCTAGTTCCCTAACCAGGGATTGAACTCACACCCCCTGCATTGGAAGCTCAGAGTCCCAGCCACTGACCTGCCAGGGAAGCGTGATGTCTCTGGTTTTTAACATGCTGTTTAGGTTTGTCATAGCTTTTCTTTCAAGGAGCAATTGTCTATATAAAGTGGCATTTCTTAAAAATACTGACTAAGCAAAATTTACTTAAAATACTAAGATTACTAAAATTGTTATTTTTAGATAAACTAGATTCCTAGGTTTTGATGTATTTTATTATTTTTTTTCCCAACAAATGACCGCAATGGAATTGTCGATCTTGCTCATGTTCCATTGATTGACTATCAAAACAATGGACTCTTCTCAGACAACTGCATTTCTCGTTTTCTCTCTGGGAACTGTGTAGAGTATGAACATAATATATGCCTTTCTTTAGAATTAGGGACAGTTTCCGGGTTAAATTTACTTAAATAACTGAGAATCGACAATTGCATTACAGGAGAAAATCAAAGTCTACAGTCTCTTTTCTTTGCTTCATCAGTCAAAATATTTAAAGCCACACTGCATGGAGGCATCACATGATATCCTGAAGACAGGATGTCAGGGTGTCTGCCTCACCTCAAGAAACTTATAACCTAGGTAGAGAGAAAACACAATATAAGTGTTGGTTTCAAAATACTAGATGCCAAGAGTGCATACTAAGTTGCTTTGCTGCTGCTGCTGCTGAGTCGCTTCAGTCGTGTCCAACTCTGTGCGAACCCATAGACAATAGCCCACCAGGCTCCCCCGTCCCTGGGATTCTCCAGGCAAGAACACTGGAGTGGGTTGCCATTTCCTTCTCCAATGCATGAAAGTGAGAAGTGAAAGTGAAGTCGCTCAGTTGTGTCCGACTCTTAGCGACCCCATGGACTGCAGCCCACCAGGCTCCTCCATCCATGGGATTTTCCAGGCAAGAGTATAAGTTGCTTTAGTTGTGTCTAACTCTTTATGACCTATGGACTATAGCCCACTAGGCTCCTCTGTCTTGGGTATTTTTCAGGCAAGAATACTGGATTGGGTTGCCATGCCCCTCCTCCAGAGGATCTTCCCGACCCAGGGATTGAACCCACGTCTCTTACATCTCCTATATTGTCAGGCAGGTTCTTACCACTAGTGCCACCTGGGAAGTCCAGATGCCAAGGGTATACAATTGTCAAATGAAAGATTATTAACAGAAGGATTCAGAAAAAGGTCATGAATGGGCTACAGGAAACAAGACGTCTCTTAAAGAAAAAAAAAAAACCTTTGACCAGGTCTTGACCTGACTGGAGATGGGTAGAATTTTGATAGGGACATTCCAGGTGGGGAAAGCAAGGTATAAGTAGATGCCTCAGAAGTGACTGAAAATGTGATACGTACCCTAGTAAGGTAAGGGCGTCTGTCTCATCTGGAGTCTCTGACGTTGCCTAACGCATGGGCTAGCAGATGTGGGAGAATGCCAGGAGCATACCTGCCCACACAGAGTTTTAGCTCTCAATCCACACTTCATGAGTAACAAAAGGTGCCTGTACCAGGGAAGCCTACATTATATTTTAGAGGGGGAGACAAGCAATTCACAGATTTTAGAAATAGACCATGTAGTATAGTAGAAACAATGCAAAGGTGTAGATGGCACTGAACTCAGGGAGGAAGAGGGGTGCATTTAGATAGTGTGGTCAGGACAGGAGTCACGTGAAAGGTGATGTTTGTGGAAGGAACTGAAGGAATGAAGTGAACAAATGAGAAGAATCTGTGGGGAGGCAACTCCAGGCCAGTGGGCGCAGTGATAGAAGGCCAGACTGAGAGTAAGGAGGATCCACCGCCTGGGGGTGGGCTTCCTTCAGAGAAAGAGGCATGATTGGCAAGTGTTGTAATAGCTTCACTCTGGCCGCTGTGTTGAAAATCAGCTGGCGAAGGTGGTGGTGGTGGTGGTGGTGGTGGTGTTTCGTAGCTCAGTCGGGTCCAATTCTTTGCGACTCCATGGACTGCAGCACACCAGGCTTCCCTGTCCTTCCCTGTCTCCTGGAGTTTGCTTAAACTCATGTCCATTGAGTTGGTGATGCCATCCAATTATCTCATCCTCTGTCGCCCCCTTCTCCTCTTTGCCCTCAATCCTTCCCAGCATCAGGGTCTTTTTCAGTGAGTCAGCTCTTCACATCAGGTGGCCAAAGAACTGGGAAAAGGAAGTGGAGGAGAGCAAAGAGACCAGTTTGGAAGCTAATGAAATCATCAGACAGGAGGCAGCAGTCGCTTGATCCACGGTGCAGAGGAGGTGGTTTTAAGTGATCTGATTCTGAATGTATTGATATTTTGAAGGCAGAGCCAAGAGGATTTCCTGACAGATTGGATGTCAGCTGTGGGATTCCCTGTCTCCTGTCTCCAGGGACAGTAAGGTGGAGCCCTGAGTAATCTCCGGGTGGCCGAGATTATCTCCCGGTTCAGCATCATTTTACCAGAGGAGTTGCTGAGAGGAAAAAGACCTTTGATTTTTCTATCTTCTTTTCTGGGATCAAGAAAGTGGTCAGCTGAATCAAAGCAAGAGATACTGTACTGTTTCTTTGACTTGGAGAAGGACAGTGGTGAAACACTCTCTTCCTTCCGAGGTGTCCTTTAGATTTGCATTTTTTAGCAAAGTTCATTGATTTCCCCTTCTGGAAAGATGGTCACATCAGCCTACTTTTAGGAAGAAAAAAGTTAATCCAGTCTCATGAAGGTTGTCATATGGTACATGCTATCTGAGAAATACTGATGTATTGATAAAATGAAAGGACAGACAGAATAAACTTGCCAATGCAGAGAGGATATCTCCATGGATGTTGTGGCAACAGTTCATCCTGGTTACTAGACAACATTACATAACTAGTTCAGAATTATTCCAGTTCTAACTGCTTGTGTAAGCAAAGATTTGGAAAGACTTATTTGAAAGAATAGTGTATGCAAACCTAAAAGTCTCAAAACTAAAATTTGTAATTTAGAAAGTGTAAATTGGCAATATACAGCATTTTGTCCTCAGATACCCCATTTACCTTTCCAGGAAAACTAATAAAAATCATGTTGCACAAAGCTTCTGCTTACACTGCTTTTCTGTATGATAACATTCCTGGATTATCATATAAAGAGCTTCTAAAATTTGGGGTAGGTGAAGTTCTTTTTTAAGTGTTTAAACTTTGCAATAGTTTATAAGGTAGCATTTGACTTGTTAGTTTAGTGCATATGATTTCCAAAACTAAAAAAGTTTGTATTTTTGTTGTTGGTACTTACTAAGCTTTAGGAAAAGGCATTTTTATGGGATCTTTAGGCATTGGTTCAGTGGCCCTCAATATTTTTCTTCTGTCCCCATTCTTAAGTGTTTGAAAGAAATTGAACATAGGCATTTGTAAAACTCAGCTCTGGACTTGACACAGAGGTGCTTTCCACAGTTTAGCCTCATGTTATTAAGACATTTAGTCTTAATTTCAAATGATAGTGAATGTGTCAAGTGAGATACAGTAATACTTTTTTTTTTTAATTCAGTGTCTCAAAAAGTTGTGTAACTGTTAGATATTAGGAGTAAAACTTGAATTCTTAGCAGAGTTGAGAAATAATTTTAAAACCTCACTCTTTGAAACTAAAAGAAATAAAGTAATTAAATTGTCAAAGCATTAAAAAAAAAAAAAAAAGTCACACATGGTAACTAACAAGTAAATAAGAAAAAATACAGTTCCATAAATCTCTTACCCTTTAGAATAGAAAACATTTTTTTTTTTTTCAGATACAAGTTATTTTAGAAAAAACATTAGAGAGAATGAGACTATTTTCAAATTAGTTTCATCCTTGCTTGGGTACATCATGACCCATATGTTATAAGAACTACAAACAGTTGTAAATGAGATAACTGACTTTTTTTTAAAAAATGTGTTTTGGGATTATGGAAAAAAGCAACCAACTAAAACTTTTTAGTCTGTTAAAGGAACATGGCTTTTTTAAAAAGCTGATTTACTAAGTACCACTGTAAAGGGAGATTAATAGTGTGGGTCAGAGGCTTTCTTTTTTTTCTCCAAATATACTTTTTGATAAAAATCATAGTAATCATAAGTCCCTAAGTGTTTGACTTAGCTGTCCATTAAGGATTAACTAATTTGAGCTTCACTCCCTTCAAGTTTCAAGGTCACAGAGAAAGAAAGCTTAAATTGTGTTTCCTTTTACCAAAAATTTTATACTAATTAAAATTTTAGGCTTCGTCCTAGTTTAAAATTTGTGCAATAAAACTGGTCTTTATAACCTGTTGACAAAAGGGGTTTAGGACTTAAACTTTTCTATATGAAATGGAGGGACAGAGAATTTACAGAAGGATTTTATAAAATATGCTCTTTGGGAGCCCAACAGAGTAAATACCTTTTTGAATTTCCTTTAGAAATTGAGCACATTGCTGGGAACTGGAGCTGTTAAAATTCCAGGTATCATTTCTGCCTTCCAACTTCCTGAGCTCCTGTGTTTCTAAACTGCCGCACTCGGGGCTGACCCAGGCCTGGGAATCTAAGCCGCATCCCCAGTTCCCACAGCTGAGACCGAGGCATGCTGAAAATGCCCGACAGCCTCAGCCCACACATCCAGTAACAACTGGTTCCTTCCTCTTCCTGTGGAAGAGCAACATCCTCTGAGAGGAGGAGAAAGGCGCCCTGAGGAATGCAGGACAGCAGTGGGCTTTTCACACAGGAAACGACTGCCAAGTGCTTGTCTCCTGGACGGCCAGCCCTTAACCGGCTTCCTGCCGACCCGGGGGGGGGAGGTCTGCGCTGGAGCTACACACCAGACGGGGGTCCCTTAGAGTTGTGTGGGAAATAGTAGGCTTCACTCTCAGCTGTTCCATGTAGGACACCCGTCTACTTTTGAGTTATGCGGTGCTGCTTATTCGGTGAAGCTAGTTGCCTTTGCTCCTTTCTTTATTTAGCCACCTGACAGCTAATTATTTGGTGGAGGTAGTCCCCAAGTCTGCTGAAATTGATTTTTCTGCAGTTCTTTGTGCTTTAGGACGTCAGGTGATGTAAACTATTAATATATTAGGACTTGAGAGAGATTAAATCCCCATGGCCTCTGAGTGAACTGGCCACGGATGCTCACTGCTGGTTCTCGCCTAGCTCTGTGTGTGTCTTTCAGTGTCCTTGGTTTTCCTTTCTGAGACAGTCAGGCCTCAGAAGAAGATACCATTCTCTGTGCACCGTCATACATCCTCAAGCACACAGAAAACTGCTTCAAACCAGCCAGCCCATCAGCCCCTATAATTTAAAAATTATGATTGACTTGAAATGACTTTTACAACTGAGGAATGTTCTGGTATCATTTGACTCCCTATTTTTTTTTCCTAATTCCTACAGTATTTTCTTTTTCCTTTAGTTGAAATAATGACGGTCACTATAAAGCCCAACTTTAATATCATATGTGCTTTTTAAACTGCTTTCCAGACAGATCACTACAGAATTTTGGTGGGTTTCAGCATTTATGGTGGCAGAATTCTTTTAAGTTTTCATGTATTTGTTTGGATTGTTTTACTGAAGCACAGAAGAGTTATTTGTTTGTTTTAAGTTGAAGGAGAGATGGAGAAGGAATGCCAGGCATTTCCTGTTCCTTTCAGAATGTCTTTTTAATGAACATTCCTCTTCCCTCCTTATGAACAAACTATCTCAGCTCAGCAAGGGGCCTCTGCGTATCTAACTTTCTAACAAACCAGCTTCTTTGCTTTGTTGCTTCAGCTCCAAGCGGGCCTTGCTTCTCGCATTTACTATTTCTTCTCACCTCTGTGCTCCCTTTTAGCCTTTGCAGACTTCCAAACCTAACTGGGTTCCCTATATTAAATTCTCTCTGTTAAAATAGCTATTGTGGTTTCTGTTTTCCTGCTGGGTTCTGAATGATCATACTAAAGATCCTAAATAAATAATAAGATGTAAAGAAAACAAACTTAAAGGGTATTCATGTCGGCGTACTGAAAACAACAGCAACAAAAAATGGACACAAATCAAATATCCTTCAAGAGAGTATTAGTTAAATAAAAGCATATTATGTCAAGTGATAGAATATTATATATCCATACCATGTTTAACAGCAACTAAATGTGTGTGTATGACTCTGGATTTGATTCTGGGATGATGGAAAAAATTACTGTATAGAACATCATTATGACAGTTGACAAAAATTGAGTCTGGGCTTTCCCTCCTTCGCAGGACTTTGTAGTTATTTTTCTTTTACTTCAGGGACCTTCCAAGGTCCTCAACCTCACTCTGTAACTTTTAAAAAATTTTTTGTTCTTTTTTTTTTTTTCTTTCTTTCTTTTTTTAAGGCAGAGTATTCTTTGTGGCAAGAATTGTGTGTGTGTTTAAGGTTTCTTTGGTGTTACTGCTATTCTTTCTGATACATACAGATATAATTTCCTGTGTGGGATAGGTGATAATGTCAGTGTCCATCAGATTTGGTTACAGTGTGAATTTTATAAAGTGAATAACATTTTCCATTGACTTTTTCTTAACTGAGCTATGTTTTCTTGGTAAATATTCTGTTCATTGGGCTGGAAATCTTAGGAACAAGTCTCAAAAGCTTGCTCAAACCCGTAATATTTGGGGTTTCTTTCTAGTGATTTGAGACACTTGTACAGCTGTGCACCTATTTGTAGAACCCAGACTGTCTCCTCCAACCTTCCTTTCTCTCTTGCTGCTGCTATTGCTCAGATCAGAACTACCCACAGTTACAGGGATCCAGTCCCACCACGCTCACGGCTCCTTAGACTCAGTTCCCATCTCGTCTTAGGGAGTAATTATGTCCTGTTAGTGGTAAACCTTGTCCCCATAGGTGAAATGTGAAGACATCTCCTAACTCACTTGGAAATTTCTTATTTGACGCTACAGGTTCAGTACAGTGAAACTGTGCCCTATTTTGCCCATTCTTTAAGGTTGATATTATATGAAATAAATTCATGTTAAATGACATTTAGCATTAGACAAAGTACCAGAGTAAATGTTATTCTAAACTCAGAAAAATACATTTTAGGGATAATAATCATTTAATGAAATTTCAGGATGAAAAATAACTACTCATTTTAAGCATTGTTTTAAGATACAGTGAAGACAGTTTTGTGCTTTGAAAAATCAGTTGAAACTTTGAAGAATTTGACTAAGAAATTAAGTCTTCCAGATTTGTACTTTTAGAAAATTCTGTGTACTCTCTATAAAATTCAGTACACAATAAAATTACTGGAAAAAATTCAAGCTGTTAAAACTATTTTAAAACTTCTTTCTTTTTCAAGAAATAGTTTATGTATATTCTGTGATTTATAAATGCCATAAGGCTATAGCTGTTTTACATTTGACCACTCATCTATCAGAGAGTCACACCCTCTTCCTCCCAACTCAGGGAAAACAGCCTCTGTCTGACATACAATTAAATGACATGAAAAATTTTAAGCAAATAATATGTTTTTAAAAAATCACCATTTAGAAAATTGAGTATACTGATGCTGCTGCTGCTGCTAGGCCACTTCAGTCGTGTCCGACTCTGTGCGACCCCATAGACGGCAGCCCACCAGGCTCCCCCGTCCCTGGGACTCTCCAGGCAAGAGCACTGGAGTGGGTTGCCATTTCCTTCTCCAATACATGAAAGTGAAAAGTGAAAGTGAAGTCGCTCAGTCATGCCCAACTCTTAGCGACCCCATGGACTGCAGCCCACCAGGCCCCTCTGTCCATGGGATTTTCCAGGCAAGAGTACTGGAGTGGGGTGCCACTGGGTTCATCAAACAGAATTGAGAAAAAAAAATTTCTATTTAAAGATAAATTATCTTTTCCCTGAAGTATACTTGAAACATTTTATTTAAAGAACAACAGTCTTTCCTAAGGTATTACATGATTAATATTTTAATCAAGCATTAAGGTCTTATTATTTCTGTTACTATGTGCAATGACTATTTTTATGTACTTATTAGTTGAGAGAAATGACATTCCTGGGATTTATCTCAAACTATGTTTTATTTGTTTATTTTTAGTTTTGCTTTGGCACTTTTTCCAGGCAGTTCTCTTGGCAACAGTGGCAATGCTTCTGGTTGTCATGTTTTATGCAATTAAACTTTTCCATTATATTCCACTTCAAAACTTATTTCATGTAAGTGTTCTAGTAGCTGTTGTATCCAGCTATTAACCTATATAATTTTTCTACAGTATTCTTAATCAAAATTATTTTCCTAAATGTAAAAAAAATAAATTTTTTGAGAATCTAACAATGAATTTTGAATGGAAAAAATTCAGAATGTACTGAAACTTTTTGTCAGTGCAAAAGACAGAGGAGGGAGACTTGGATCGGACCACATTAACCAGGATTTGCTTTTTTCCTCTGCTTCTTATACACCTAGCACAGGAAAATCTGGAGCATTAGTAGCCTGTGTATATGAAGGATATGGCCAACCAGCTTGTTAGAGTAGAAAAACCAGTGCATATGGAATTACTCTTCTGCCATAGCTCTGCAGACCCTAGATGAGTGAGTCTTGGCAGGAATAGAAAATCTTACATGCTGCTAACCACAGATGAGCTGTATTTCTGTAGGAGCTGAGCTCAGAGTGGTGTGGTGTGTAGCATCCTGAAGGGAATGACTCAGACTAAGTCAGGGGCTGGCTCAACAGACACTGTTCATTCATTTTTCAAAAAATGAATATGCCAGGAACTAGCTAGGAATAGGGGGGGGAGGGGGAGGAGGATGGATATAGGTTATTATAAGCCAAAGCTATCATGGAAAGTTACATGATACAGCGAAAGTAGGAATTGTGCATTTGATTGAGTCAGGAGTGTAAGTGAGGTAGAATCAGAGAAAGTTTCCCTGAAAAAGTTGTTGGAGCTGAGATACAAAGCCTTGCTATTCAAAACGTGTCCATGGTATATTTGATCATCACCTGGGAGCATCTTAGATCTATGCAGAGTCTTGGGTTCCATCCCAGGCCTTTTGAGTCAGACTCTGCACGTTACAATCCCCAGGTGTGACTTATGTGTACATTGAGATTTGAGAAGTGCTGGTCTAAAGCTTCAGTAAGAGTTGATGTGAGGACATTAAGGACACTACAGGCGTGTTCTAGACCAAGGGTATTGTACATGCAGAGACTTTTGGGGACCTTGGTATGCTCTAGGGACTGAAAAGATAGCTGGAGCGAAGGGATGGATGGGAGACTGTGGTGCCTGGGCAACCAAGAGATGGGTGTTTCCAAGAAGATGGGAGTGTCAACATTGCTGAAAACTAAGAGAAGAATTTTTAAAATGACGAATTTAGCAGATGTCTTTGGTTACGTTTTGGAAAACACTTTCAGTGGACTAATACAAGTGCAAGCCAGTATGAAGTGGGTTGAACAATGAGTAGAGGGGGCAGGGTGAGCAAAGAAACAGTTTAGTTCAGTTGAGTTCAGTAGCTCAGTCATGTCTGACTCTTTGTGACCCCATGGACTGCAGCGCGCCAGGCTTCCCTGTCCATCACCAACTCCCAGAGCTTACTCAAACTCATGTCCATTGCATCGGTGATGCCATCCAACTATCTCATCCTCTGTCGTCCCCTTCTCCTCCCACCTTCAATCTTTCCCAGTATCAGGGTCTTTTCCAGTGAGTCAGTTCTTTGCATCAGGTGGCCAAAGTACTAGAGTTTCAGCTTCAGCATCAGTCCTTCCTGGATATTCAGGACTGATTTCCTTTAGCATGGACTAGTTGGATCTCCTTGCTGTCCAAGGGACTCTCAAGAGTCTTCTCCAACACCAAAGTTCAAAAGCATCAATTCTTTGGCACTCAGCTTTCTTTATAGTTCAAATCTCACATTCATACATGACTACTGGAAAAACCATAGCTTTGACTAGACGGACCTTTGTTGGCAAAGTAATGTCTCTGCTTTTTAATAAGCTGTCTAGGTTGGTCATAACTTTTCTTCCAAGGAGCAAGCATCTTTTAATTTCATGGCTGCAGTCACCATCTGCAGTGATTTTGGAGCCCCCAAAATAAAGTTTGTCACTGTTTCAATTGTTTCCCCATCTATTTGCCATGAAGTGATGAGACCAGATGCCATGATCTTAGTTTTCTGAATGTTCAGAAAACATTCAGGAGGAGACAGCTAGAAGATATTAATTTTTTACTCAATATATGTGTTGTGCATCTATTATATACCAAGCAATGAGAATACACAGATGAAAGACAGTCCAGTAATAGTGATAAATACCTAAGTTGCTATGGGAGTACATCAGTAGAGTGGTTAAATAAGAAGTATGAGTGTGTGCATGTGTGTGCTGCTGCTAAGTCACTTCAGTCGTGTCTGACTCTGCAACCCCATAGACGGCCTCCCACCAGGCTCCCCCATCCCTGGGATTCTCCAGGTAAGAACACTGGAGTGGGTTGCCATTTCTTTCTCCAATGTAGGAAAGTGATAAGTGAAAATGAAGTCGCTCAGTCGTGTCCGACTCTTCGCAACCGCATGGACTGCAGCCCACCAGGCTCCTCTGTCCATGGGATTTTCCAGGCAAGAGTACTGGAGTGGGGTGTCATTGCCTTCTCCAGAGCATGTGTGTAAGTGCTAGAAAATTAGAGTGTGTGTGCTCAGTTGTGTCTGACTTTTTGCAGCCCCATGGACTGTAGCCCGCAAGTCTCTGTCCATATGATTTCCCGGGCAAGAATATTGGAATGGGTTGCCATTTCCTTCTCTGGAGGTCTTCCTGACCCAGGGATCAAACCCGTGTCTCCTGCATTGGCAGGTGGATTCTTTACCATTGATATACCAGAGAAGCCCAGAAAATTAGGGTGGGGGACAGAAAACTTAAATCAGAGATAACTTCCCGGAATGGGTTGAAATTTGAGCTGATTCTTTAGGGATTTGCCTGCCGTTATGGAAAACACACAGTTCAGTATGTGTATGGGTGAGAAGGCTTGAAAGGGGATGGCAAATTCTGGGAACCATGAACATTGCTGCTTGGCTGTGGGGAACAGTAGCCGACTCTTGGGGCTGAGGAATAGCAAGAGATGAGTCAGGAGAGAAAAGATGAGGGTGGATCATGAATGATCTTGAATGCCATTTGAAGGTGTTTGGATTCACCCTAATAATTTTTGGCAGACCACTGAAAGATTTTAAGCAGGAGAGTGGCAAGAGCAAATTTGGGTTTTAGGACAGTTACTCTAGAGACATGATAAAGGAGAGGTTAGAGGGAGGTGAGACTGGAGGCATGAACATGAGGAGGCAAGTGCAATAGTGATCCAGATGCAGGGTGGGAGGTGTTTGATCTCCAGCAGTAACGTGGAGGGGAATAAAGAAGAGAAGACTGAACCATGAGATCCTGAAGAGAAAGAGTTAAAATTCTGTTTACTGATTAGACAAGGAGGAGAGGCAGGAGTATAGAATATCTCCCAGTCTGAAGCTCCTAGGTAGATAACGGCACTGAGAGCCCAGGCTTGGATATGCAGCATCCAGGCAGAATCACAGATCTAAGAATCTCTAACTGAGTAAGATGTAAGGTCCCACGGGATGATCCCTAACCTGGGTCTCCATACCAAATACGGTAACGATTTTGATAGATGATCGGCGGTAATCTCATCTCATTCATCCGAAGGAATCATTAGACAACTGTTTGAATAATGCTGATTATTTGGTAAATACTGTAACTGAAACATAAAGCAGATAAAGTGGGTTGCATTTAATGGCGATAAGTAGCAGTGTGCTCTGGTGGTGTCATGGCTTCCTCTTTAAGGAAGTAACTTTAAGTAACTTTCTGCTTACTCCTCTGGGTATGTGTTTAGTGCAAATAAATTTTCATGATTCTTAACCACTCTTTTTATAAAGTTACTGAATCTAGTTTATATTCTCTTTGACTCATGATGGCATGAAAAATATTTTTGAACTTTATATTTTTGAATATGAATTCTCCTGGACCATGTTCCCCATGGTAATTTGTTAAAAATACAGTCATTTTCAAAATTAATGTTTTAAATTGAGGTATAGTTTATGTATGATATTGTGTTAGTTTCTGATGTTCAGCAAAGTGATCCATTTACATATTATATATTTTTTCAGATTCCTTTCCCTTAAAGGTTATTTAAAATACTGAGTTTAGTTCTCTGTACTATACAGTAGGTCCTTCTTAGTTAGCAATCATGGTTGTTATCCTTTGGTTTCTGAGTTTCTTCTACCAGCAAAATTAGGAGCAAAACACCTGTACCTTTCTACACTGTAAACATAAAAATGTAGGAAAGAAAAATATAGTATGTCTATCAAACAGTAATACATGGCATCTTCAGTTATTTATAATGAAGTGTTTGTTACTGATTTTCTACTTATAAGCTCTCTGTCCTGAATGCCAGAGACATGGGTTTGATCCCTGGGTCGGGAGGATCCCTTGGAGTAGGAAGTGGCAACGCGCTCCAGTATTCTTGCCTGGAAAAGTCCATGGACAGAAAAGCCTGGTGGGCTACAAGTCCATGGGGTCACAAATTGGACGTGATTGAATGACTGAGCGCACACACATTCATTTATTTATTCAACTGCCACCAGCCCTTAAGTAGCCTATTAATTAGAGAAACCAGACATAGGAGAATTTTTTAATCTTTGAATATAATGGATAGAAAATTATCTTTAATTCAACAGACTTTATTAATTATTTTATGTATGCCTTATATAGACAGTACTCACCAAATGGTCAACTATCTAAAAGAAGACGAGATATGCCTTCTGTCTTCTAGAAAGGTGCAGTTCAGATTTTAGTGGAAGCAGGGGAGGACACAATATGATAATATTGATAATGATAGGTAATTGATTACAGACTACAGATTAAACTCTTTACCAGTATTCTCACAGCCACCATATAATATAGCCCAATAAAATTTTCTTCATTTTACAGATGAGGAAACGAAGGCTTAAAGAGGCCAAGGAATTTGTCCAAGGTCACACAGTCAGTACACAGAAAAGACCAAACCCAAGTTTGTGTGACTTGATGCCTCATTCATATAGTGCCATATTATATGTTAGCATGGATCATTACACAGTATTACAAATAGCAGAAATGGAAGGGAAAATGATAATTGCCTTTCAGAAACAAAATTTGAATTTTTATAGAGATTTAGAACAGGGACAAACTGCATCCTTTTGGGGAAGATGAGGAATGACTTCATTAATTTCCAAATGCAAATTGAAATCAACTAATATAAAGTGCACTGTGTATACCGAGATCACACAGAAAGCTCTCACTATCTGTTTTTTGAATGATATAATGAATAATAAATAAAACAGTGGTTCTCAGTACCCAGCTGTGAATATACATTCCTGTTACAATCACAGTTGTCATTAATCATACTAGAATGTTCACATTATGCTAGCTGGTGAGTAGAACCATAAATAAATATAATATTTGCCCTCTAAAAGATGTTCTATAAAGCTTGCCAGTTTTCTGAATGTAGCTTTGTTAAATGATTGGATGAATTCCTGACTTAAAATTGCTTCTTTATAGTATTAAAACACAGTGAGGAAGCTAGTCTTATTCAAGTGAGCAAAGCATGAACCATGAGTTATTTTATGTGTACAATTAAAACATGATTTTTCACACACAGCTTACTTCTCCTGAACTTGGCACTTGAAGAGTTTTAAGGAATAGTAGATAAGCTTGTAAAAAAATGTCAAGGGATGGCATTATTTATCTCAGGGAGTCAGCAAGCCCAGGAAATAATTTTTCAGAAATTTATTCTAAATAATCCTTTTGATTCTGTGGTAATTTTATGTTTCAAAAACAATGAGGATGGTTATTTGAGGAGCACATTTGGCTTGCTGGTTTGGTTGGTCCTCTGTGTGCGTTACCGTGATACTAAAGTGGTGGTGGTGTATTTGCTTTTGCAGCACATATACTAAAATTGAAAAGATACAGAAAATACTAGAGTGGCCTCCACAAGAGGATAACATGAATTTATTAAATGTGCCATGGGTTTTGGAATATTTTATTTGTAGATAGGGAAGCTCAAGGTCATAAAGATGTTAGATTTCCCCAAATAAATGTACAAATTCAAGGTAATTCCAGTACACATCCCAGTAAGATTTGTAATGAAACCATAAAGTTGATTTCATGGCATATATGGAAGAGCAAAGGGCCAAAAATACCCAGGGCAATTTTGAAGTTCTTTGAATGTTGGGGACTCATTAAGCTTTAAGAATGAGCTTCCCTGGTGGCTCAGATGGTAAAGAATCTGCCTGTGATGCCGGAGACCCAGGCTTGATCCCTGGGTCAGGAAGATTCACCTGTAGAAGGGAATGGCTACCCATTCCAGTATTCTTGCCTGAAGAATTTTTTGGACAGAGGATCCTGATGGGCTCCAGTCCACAGGGTTGCAAAATCGGGCACAACTGAGCGACTAACACACACACACACACATACACACGCACACACACGCACCCACGGTATTGTTACAGGGTGAGACAGAGTCCACAGTGGGGAACACATAGACAGAACCACACAAATGCGGATGGTTGGTATATGAAAGGCCTGACTCTCTGGACCTGTGAAGATGAGGTAGACACTAAAGCGACTGTTCAATAAATGTTGCTGGGACGGCTAGCTATTTGGAAAAAAATAAAATTATGTTCTTACTTTTAACCACAAACAAAATTAATAACAGATGGGTTAAAGCCTTAAGTGTGAAAAACCGTACCTGAACACTTCTAAAAGAAAACAGAGGAACATATTTGTATTTTGGGTAGGCAAGGATTACTTAAGCAAAATATAAAATGTACAAGTTATAAAAGAAAAAGTTTAATAAATTTGACTACATTTAAAGCAAAAACATCTGTAAAAATATATCCCATAAAATAAAAGTGAGCCCAATCCACAGAGTACGGGATGCATTACACATATAAACAAAGTATTTACATCCATAATATATCAGGAACACTTTTTTGTTTATTTTATTGAAGTATGCTACTGCTAAGTCACTTCAGTCGTGTCCAACTCCATGCGACCCCATAGACGGCAGCCCACCAGGCTCCCCCGTCCCTGGGATTCCCCAGGCAAGAACACTGGAGTGGGTTGCCATTTCCTTCTCCAATGCAGGAAAGTGAAAAGTGAAAGTGAAGTCGCTCAGTCATGTCCAACCCTCAGCGACCCCATGGATTGCAGCCTACCAGGCTCCTCCGTCCATGGGATTTTCCAGGCAAGAGTACTGGAGTGGGGTGCCATTGCTTAGTTGAATTAAAATGTTGTCTTAATTACTGCTGTACAGCAGAGTGATTCAGTTATGAAGTCTGTTCTGTCTGTTCCTAATTCTGTTTCTGTTTCATAGGTAGGTTCGTTTGTGTCATATTTCAGATTCCACATAAAAGTGATACCATGGTATTTGTCTTTCTCTTTCTGACTGACGTAGTATGATATTCTTTAGTCGCATCCATACTGCTGCAAATGGCATTGTGCCATTCTCTTTTATGACTGAATAGTATTGTGTGTATGCGCCACATCTTATTTATCCATTCATCTGTGAAAGAACATTTAGGTTGCTTCCTTGTCTTAGCTATTGTGAATCGTGCTGCTATGAATGTAAGTGTGCATGTATCTTTTTGAATTATAGTAGTTTTGTCTGGATATATGTCCAGGAGTGGGGTTGCTATGTTACATGGTAATTCTATTTTTTTTTTTTAAATGATGGCCATTCTGACCAGCGTGAAGTGGTACCTACCTCACTGTAGTTCTGATTTGCACTTCTCTACATGAGGCACTCTTAAATATTAATTAGAAAAAAGAGAAGTAGACCAACTAAACAGTGGACAGAAGACTTAAATAGGCAATTTGCAGAAGAATGATCAATATACACGTAAAATATGCTCAAGTCACCGGTAATCAAAGAAATGCACAATAAAATTAAAACTTGGAGAAATCATTTCCTGTCCATTATTTTGTTAAAGTTTAAAATGTCTATCAAATATTTTTGACTCTGTAGAAAAAGGGGAGATTTTCTTCTGCTCAGGGAAGAGTAGGTTGATCCCACCATTTGGGAGAATATCTGGTAAAACTATGACTCTAGAGAAACTCACCTTCCTGTGTACTGGACACATTTATAAGAGTGCTTACTATGGAATTCGATGCTAGTTACCAGCACAAAGGATACATAAATTGTGGAATAATCCATCAGTGGAATGCTATTTGGCAATGAAAATAAGTGAAGCAGACTTATCTGTAGCAAATCCATCAATATTGGTTAACAGAAACTACTAAAGAGGCCTAATATAATACTGTTTTATGTGAAGCTTGAATACATGCAAAAGCAATATGCTATTTAGGGATGTCAGCTTATGTGATAAAAGTAAAGGGCATAGCTTGGGGTGACAGACACCATATTCAAGATGGTGGCATCCTTTAAGAGGGAGAGGTAGAGTATACTTTATTTCTTAAGGTTGGGGAGAGGGTTGCTTTATTATTCTTACACCTTTTCACTGAATTTCTTTAAAAGTTGATTACAGTTGATTTGCAATGTTATGGTAATTTGTGCTGTACAGCATAGTGGTTCAGTTATACATATAGATACATTCCTTTTCCTATTGGTTTCCGTTATGGTTTATCATAGGACACTGAATATAGTTCCCTGTGGTATTCAGTAGGACCTTGTTTATCCATTCCATATATGAATTTGTTTCTGCTGATCGCAAACTCCTGAGCCGTTCCTCCCCCACCTTCTTGACAACCACGAGGCTGTTCGCAATGTTTGTGAGTCTGTTTCACAGATAAGTTCATTTATGTCCTATTTTAGATTCCACATATAAGTGATATCATGGTATTTGTCTTTCTCTTTTTGACTTAACTTCACTTGGTATTTTCATTGAATTTTAAGAGCAAAATTGGAACTTAAAAACATCAGTTATTATGAGATGAAAAGAGAAGGATTCCAGATTCATTCAGAAATGTTAGTGTTGCAGTGAGGTTACATCTCTTATTCATGCCTATATTAATTTCACCAGATGGTTGATGTGCATACAGAGAAGGGCAGCTTTCTGAAAGATGAACAGGTGGGGTTTTTTTTGAGACATGATGTGGGTGCAACTAAACCAAATGTGGTCTTCCACATCAAACTTGAGTTTTTGCAAGGTGTGATCCTTACTTGAATGTAAAACATCTCTTAAAGCAGTACATCATTGTACAGTATAAGCTACTACCTGCCTCAGAATTTAGATTCACACACACACACACACACACACACACACCTTTTTTGAACAGAGTGAGGTATCGCTATAAATAATGGTTGATTTCTACCCTAGTCATTTCAGCAGTTTGCATAAAATGTTCTTGTTGATTCTTCAGGAAAGAGATAATAAGAATAAATCCCTTACTCTGTAGGCCTTTGGGGTATAACAGCAGGATTTACAGAGATGTAATAACTATGTGTTTTCTGTTTGGAATTTACAGAAAGTTTTATTGGTTTTATATTCATCTAGAATACTGGGAATAGCATTTTTAGTTTTATATTAACTCAGAAGAGAGAGTTCTAATTCTAGTACATGGACTACCTGCTCTCTTTCTCCACCTCCCCTAGATAATTCTGGGTAGTGCTTTATCATTAATTAAGATTTATTTGATACAGTGCACGATTTGAGACTCAGCACCGGGCATTTGAAGACAAATATTCCTTTAAGGGATTCATAGCTTATGTTTGCCTAATCATGAAACGTGGAAGGATATTTTTGCACAGATTTATTTTTCCTAGCTCTATCCTACCTATTCATGGCTTCAAAACTAATAAGCTTCTCTGGAGTTGATAGTAAAGATTAAAAACAAAGACAGACAGATTTATGGCCTTGGCTGTCATTTCCAAGGGCACCGAATTAATCATTCAGATATTCTAGTTGATAGCTGCATTGAGGCAGGGGTGTTTTTCAAGTCTTCTGACAAAAATGAAATTTCCAATTTGGTTTGAAGAAGAGAAATCAAAGCCCTCAGTAAAACGTTATCCCCAAAACCTCTTTTTTCTCTCTTTGAGAAAAAAAAGATGTACGATTTTTCCCAAGGGATAAACAGAAGGCTTTCTCAGCTCAGCGAATTTAGTCTGGGAGACACAAATTTCACATGACATTCTCTGATTCTATCCTAGAAATATTTTTAAATCAATCCGACTGGATCAGATAAGTATGTTCTCACAAGGATGTACAATACACTGTGCAGATATAAAGTAGATGCGGTTTTCTCTTTCAGGATGAACAGCCTTTTCTTCCTAAGGGCATTAGAAACCGAGAACGAGTCCTGCCTGTGTTGTGGCCCTGTGACAAGCCCACACGGGTGACTCCATAGCTCTGTGTTCTGTTTCTCTGATTGACCCATCCACACCTTGGTTAACACTGGCTTTTAATCTCAAGGCAAGAACCAAAGACAGAGCAACACTCTGACTCACTTCTGAAATACCTCTGTCCTCTCCTGGTCAGGATTCTCAGATGAACTCAGTAACTGTCTGAATCCTTTGTGTTGACGGTAAACTCAGTGTAAAGCCTCCCACTCCCTGGCCACCACTTCCTCTAGTCTTCTGGTTTTGATCATTCATCAGCCCCAGAAGGAGCTCCAGTCCACCGAGCCTCTGCCTTTTCATTGCTCACGTTCCGTGTCTGTGTGCACGTCTCGTTATGGGCTTAGATTCTATAGTCATCATCATAGCCACGCCCTTGCCCCCTTTCTCTCTCCATTGTCAGTTCAGTTCATTTCCGTCTCTCAGTCGTGTCTGACTCTTTGCGACCCCATGAATCGCAGCACGTCAGGCCTCCCTGTCCATCACCAACTCCCGGAGTTCATCCAGACTCACGTCCATCGAGTCAGTGATGCCATCCAGCCATCTCATCCTCTGTCGTCCCCTTCTCCTCCTGCCCCCAATCCCTCCCAGCATCAGAGTCTTTCCAGTGAGTCAACTCTTCACATGAGGTGGCCAAAGTACGGGAGTTTCAGCTTTAGCATCATTCCTTCCAAAGAAATCCCAGGGCTGATCTCCTTCAGAATGGACTGGTTGGATCTCCTTGCAGTCCAAGGGACTCTCAAGAGTCTTCTCCAACACCACAGTTCAAAAGCATCAATTCTTCGGCGCTCAGCCTTCTTCACAGTCCAACTCTCACATCCATACATGACTACAGGAAAAACCATAGCCTTGACTAGATGGACCTTTGTTGGCAAAGTAATGTCTCTGCTTTTGAATATGCTATCTAGGTTGGTCATAACTTTCCTTCCAAGGAGTAAGCGTCTTTTAATTTCCTGGCTGCAGTCACCATCTGCAGTGATTTTGGAGCCCCCAAAAAATAAAGTCTGACATTGTTTCCACTGTTTTCCCATCTATCTCCATTGTAGTCACCCCAAAAAACTTCAGCCTGATTAAATTTTTCTGCCAACTCTGTACACCCAAGCAACTGAAGTTGACTAGCCAGCCATGCTGACTGACTTCCCCTTAAATTTATTCATACAAAACTCCAGGAGCACTCAGTACTGCCTAGCAATCCATTTACTAAGCGGTTACCTCCTCCCTGTCCTGTGACATCAGCGCTCTCTTTCTGTTTGATCTTTCTCATCAGCACACGTTTGTAATGTAGTTCTCATCTTTCAAAAGCAAAACTTCATTTGACCCCTCATTTATTTCCAAGTCCTGTCGCATTGCTCTGCTCTCCTTTTTGGCAAAACTCCTTAAAAGAAAGGCATACATTCAGTCTTTCTGCTTTCCTTTTCCTTTTTTCACTCTTCTGAATTCACTCCAGTTCAGCTTTTGCCCCCACCAGTCCACTCCTGTCAAGGTTCCGGTGGGTCAGCCACATCAGTCTTTCTACAGGACTTGGTCTTGGTGGCCACTGCCTTCTCCTTACAGGACTTGGTCTTGGTGGCCACTGCCTTCTCCTTACTTGGCTGCTGGTCCAGCACCTCTCCTTCCACATGAGCCGCCAGTCACCTTTCCTGCTCCTTTCTTCCTGCCTTCTAAAGTCTTTGCAGTTACTCTGTTTGGTTCCTAGACTCATAGCTATAAAGAGTCACATGCCTCACAGCCCAACTCCAAGGGAACAGAAGCTTCTGCAAGTGGTACCCTTCCAGACCTTGCCGTATGTACCTCTTCACCTGGCTGTTCATTTATATCCTTTGTAAAAACTAGTAAATATATGTATGTTCTATGCTGCGTGCTAAGCCACTTCAGTTGTGTCCGACTCTTTGCAACCCCATCGACTGTAGCCTGCCAGTCTCCTCTGTCCATGGGATTTCCCAGGCAAGAATACTGGAGTGGGTTGCTGTTCCTTTCTTCAGGGAATCTTCCTGGCCCAGGGATCAAACCTGGGTCTCCTGTATTATAGGCAGACTCTTTATGACTAGCACCATCTGGGAAGCCCATATATATTCTGATAATTCCCAAATTTATATCTTTAGCCCCAGGCTCTCCACAGAAATCTAGATTCATGTATTTCCAGTTATATCCATGACTTTTCCCTTTGGAAATCACATAAGCATCTCAAACTTAACATGCCCAAAATTTATTCTCTACCTTTCTTCCCATTAAAAAATGCATCATCAGTGGTGCTAAATCATAATGTAACACCTTACCCAGCTTTATTTTTCTTTATAACCTTTGTTACTACCTGAGATTACATCACATATCTGTATATTTACCCACTGGAATATAACCCCATGTCAACAGGGTCTCCTGTTTATTCACTTCTTGTATTAGGCAGAGTAATGATCCAAAAAGGTGTCCATGTCCTCATCCCCAGCAACTGTCAGTATGTTTCTTTGCATGGCAAAGGTGTTTCCCAGGTGGCGCTAGTGGTAAAGAACCTACCTGCCAATTCAAGAGACAGAAGAGATGCCAGTTCGATCACTGGGTAGGGAGATCTCCTGGAGGAGGGCATGGCAACCACTCCAGTATTCTTGTGTGGAGAATCCCATGGACAGAGGAACCTGGCAGCCTGTGGTCCATGGAGCCACTAAGAGTCAGACACAACTGAAGCCACTGAGAACACAAGCAGGCATGCACATGGCCAAGGGGCTTTGCAAATATGATCAAGTTAAGGATCTTGGGATGGGGAGATTATCCTAGATTCTGGTCCAGTGCAATCACAATGGTCCTTAGAGGGTGAAGAGGGAGGCATAGGAAGTAGAGAAGTGGAGATCAGCGTGATGGAGCCTAGAGCTACAAATGTCAGCATTCTCAAGGAGCTGGAAAAGGCAAGCATAGATTCCCTCCCAGAACCGCCTTCTGTGGGGAACTCTGCTGACACCTTGACTTTAGCCCCATAAAATCGATCTGGACCTTCAGAACTTTAAGAGAGTAAATCTGTGTTGTTTTAAGCCACTAAACTTGTGGGTAATTTAAGTCATGGTAGGAAACTAATATACTCCTATATCTCTGGCATCTAGAATTTTCCAGACCCATAAGTGCTAAAATAAAACAATCTTGTTTGAATAAATGGTATATCTTCATTGTTCTAGATACCATATAAAGATAATTGGAGTTTCTAATCTTGATTCTGAATGTTCTCATTGAAAATAAATGATCCATTCTTTCTTTGAAAAGTAGCCTTTGCTTTTATTTTTGTCCAGGCAAAAGATATTTTTTGTTATCCTAGTCTATTTCAGGCAGGCATTTTATAAGAGAGAGAGTAGTGTGCGTGTAGTGACTTGAAAACTCTCAGAATGTCAGGAATGGAAAGGACTTTTAAAGGGCATTCAGTTTGAATTTCCTGATCTGATGTTTGTATATTTCTCACAATATCCCTGACAAGTGACCATCCCAAGTCTATTTTAGAACCTTCGGTGATGGGAAACTCACTGGAGCTGGAGGGGTCAAGACCACTTTTGGGAAGACTGTTCTCTGTTTTATTTTCTACTTACAGAATTAAAGCAAAACTAGCAATGTGAATTATAAGCCCAAACTGACTTATTTTAGGGCTTCCCAGGTGGTGCAGGGGAAAAGAATCCGCCTGCAATGGGGAGACTTGGGTTCGATCCCTGTGTTGGGAAGATCCCCTGGAGAAGGGAAAGGCTACCCACTCCAGTATTCTGGCCTGGAGAATTCCATGGACTGTATAGTCCATGGGGTTACAAAGAGTCGGACATGACTGAGAGTCTTTCACTTTCACTTTACATGTGAAGTGCCTCCTTTTGCATTCATGCTTGTCAGAAAATCCTTATGCTATTTCACCAGAAACCATCAAATATACTTTTAGGGGATAAAAATCAAGCAGTGATTTTCAGGTAAGTGATAAATGCTTATATTGCTCCCTCATTGTGCCTGTGTGTGTGTGTGTGCGTGCTCAAGACCGACTCCTTATGACCCCATGAACTGTAGCCCACCAAGCTCCTGTGTCTGTGGAATTTTCCAGGCAAGAATACTGGAGTGGGTCGCTATTTCCTTCTCCAGCAGATCTCCCAAACCCGGGGATCAAACCCACATCTCTTGTATCTCCTGCACTGGCAGGTGGATTCTTTACCAACTGTGCAACCTGAGAAGAGACTACACCTTTAGGAGGCATTTAAGACTGATTTTTAGTAGAGAATGGTATTATCCTAACTTTAAGTTTATACTTCTCCCCAAATACTGTCAAATTATTAATATTTGCATTTTGTTGATGGCTCAACAGATGCAGGACAGTCAGTTGAATTTAGTTTAACAAATGTTGAGCCCAGTCTGTGTCTCACACTCTATGCTAGGCACCTTAGGAAGAAAAATGACCAAGTTATGTCTCCTAGAGAGTAACCCTCACAAGCTGCTAGGGGATATAGACAGGAAAACACAAATAGAACAAGAAGCGATAAGTGCTCTACTGATGGCACAAAGACTTATGAGAGTGTATGGTGTTAGAAATGTTCTAATTTCATTCTTTTACATGTAGCTATCCAGTTTCCCCAGCACCACTTATTGAAGAGACTGTCCTTTCTCCATTGTATATTCTTGCCTTCTTTGTCATAGATTAATTGACCATAGGTTATAAGTTTATTTCTGGGCATCTGTCCGGTTCCATTGATCTATATTTCTGTGTCTGTGCCAGTACCATATTGTCTTGATTACTGTAGCTTTGTAGGATAAACTGAAGTCAGGGAGCCTGATTCCTCCAGCTCCATTTTTCTTTCCCAAGATTGCTTTGGCTATTCAGAGTCTTATGTGTTTCCATACAGATTAAAAAAAAAAAAATTTTTTTTATTCTAGTTCTGTGAAAAATGCCATTGGTAGTTTCATAGGGATTATATTAAATCTTTAGATTCCTTTGGGTAGTATATCCATTTTAACAATATCAATTCTTCTAGTCCAAGAACATAATATATCTTTCCATCTGTTCCTGTCATCTTCAGTTTCTTTTATCAGCATCCTAAAGTTTTTGGAGTGTGGTACAGGTCTTTTGCCTCATTAGGTAGGTTTATTCCTAGGTATTTTATTCTTTTTGAAGTAATGGTAAATGGGATTGTTACCTTAATTTCTCTTTCTGATCTTTCCTTGTTAGTATATAGAAAGGGAAGAGATATCTGTATGTTAAGTTTTTATCCTGAAACTTTACCAAATTCACTGATGAACTCTAGTAGGTTTCAGGTAGCATCTTTAGGATTATCGACATATAGAATCATGTTGGGCTTCCCTGGTGGCTCAGACAGCAAAGAATCCTCCTGCAATGCAGGAGACCCGGGTTCAATCCCTGGGTTGAGAATATCCCCTGGAGAAAGGAATGGCTACCCACTCCAGTATTCTTGCCTGGAGAATCCCATGGACAAAGGAGCCTGGTGGGCTACAGCCCATGGGGTCACAAAGTCAGACATGACTGAGTGACTAACACTTCACACACAGTTATCATATCACCTGCAAACTATGACTGTTTTATTTCTTTTCTAATTTAGATTCCTTTTATTTCTTTTTCTTCCCTGATTGGCATGGCTAGATCTTCCAAAACTGTGTTGAATAAAAGTGGCAAGAGTGGACATCTTCATCTTGTTCTTGATTTTAGAGGAAATGCTTTCAGTTTTTCACCATTGAGAATGATGTCAGCTGTAGGTTTGTCATATATGGCCTTTAATATGTTGAGGTAGGTTCCTTCTATGCCCACATCCTGGAGAATTGTGTTTTTTTGTTTGTTTTTTTTTAAATCATAAATGGATTTTGGGTTTTGGCAAACGCTTTTTCTACATCTATTGAGAGGATCATGTGGTTTTTATTATTCAATTTCTTAATGTGGTATATCACACTGATTGACTTGCAGACATGGAAAAGTCCTTGCCTCCCTAGGATAAAGCCCACTTGATCATGGTATATGATCCTTTAAACGTATCATTGGATTTGCTTTGCTATCATTTTGTTGAGAATTTTTGCATCTGTGTTCAGTGATATTGCCCTGTAATTTTCTTTATTTGCGGTATCTTTGTCTGGTTATTTCTTCCCTGGTGGCTCAGCTGCTAAAGAATCCGCCTGCAATGAGGGAGACTTGGGTTCAATCACTGGGTTGGGAAGATCCCCTGGAGAAGAGAACAGCTACCCACTCCAGTATTCTGGCCAGGAGAATTCCATGGACTGAATAGTCCATGGGGTCGCAAAGAGTCGGACATGACTGAGCGACTTTCACTTCAACAATTTGTCTGGTTTTGGAATCAGGATGATTGTGGCCTCATAGAACAAGTGTGGGAGTGTTTCTTCTTTTGCAGTTTTTTGGAATCGTTTCAGAAGGATAGATGTTTCCTGTTTTCCAAATATTTGATAGACTTCAGCTATGATGCGTCTGGTCCTGGACTTTTGTTAGAATTTTTTAAAATCACAGTTTCACTTTCAGTACTTGTGATTTGTCTGTTCATACTTTCTATTTCTTCCTAATTCAGTCTTGGAAGATTGTACCTTTCTAAGAATTTGTCCATTTCTTCTAGGTTATCCACTTTATTGGCATACAGTTGTTTGTAGTAGTCTCTTATGGTTCTTTGTATTTCTGTGGTGTCAATTGTATTTTTGTCAGTTTAATTAATATGTATTAGTCCTGGCGTGTTCCTCCTTGGGTTTATCTATTAATATATGGAACTCTCTGCACTTCCTGAACTTGTGTGACTGTTTCTGTTCCCAAGTTAGTTAAGTTTTCACCTGTTATCTCTTCAAATATTTTCAGACCCTTTGTCTCTTCTTCTAGGACCCCTATAAGGGGAATGTTGGTGCATTTGATGTTGTTTCAGAGGTTCTGAGAGTGTCCTCATTTCTTTTCATTCGTTTTTCTGTTCCACGGCGGTGATTTCCACCCATCTGTCTTTCAGCTCACTCATTTGTTCTTTTGCTTCATTTGTTGTGCTATTGATTCCATGTAGTGTATTTTTCATTTCAGTTATTGTATAGTTCAACTGTTTGTTGTTTCTATTTTCTAGCTCTTTATATTTTCTTGTATCTTCTTGGTCTGTGCCCCCATTCTTTTTCTGATATCATGGATCATCTTTACTATCATTATTCTGAGTCCTTTTTTAGGTACTCTGCCTATCTCCACTCTGCGTAATTGTTCTTCTAGGGTTTTATTTTGTCCCCTCATCTGGAACATATTTCTCCATCATCTTACTTTGTCTAACTGTCTGTGATTGCAATTTCTGTTTCACAAACTGAAAGATTGTAGTTCCTCTTGCTTCTGATGCTGCCTCCTGCTGGGTGTGTCTGGTCTAAGAGCTTTGTGCAGGTTTCCCAGTGGGAGGGCTGTGTCATGGTGTGTGGTTAGAGGTGGCTGTACATTCAGGACAACTTTAGGCAGCGTGTCTACTGATGGATGGGGCTCCCTCTACTTGGGAGGTGTTCCCAAGACGTTCCCACCTTGTTGATTGTCTGTCATGAGGTGTTCCAACACTGGAGCCTGTTGGCTGTGTTCTCAGTGTGAAAATGGCAACCTCTGGGAGAGCTCATGTCAGTGAATATTCCCCAGTATCTCTGCCATTAGTGTCCTTGACCCTACAGTGAGCCACAGCCCCACCTCCCCAGGAGACCCTCCAAGACCCTTAGGCAGGCCTGGCCCAGGCTCCTATGGAGTCACTACCTTACCCTGGCTCACAGTGCATTTGAAATCTTATGGGTGCCCTCCAAGAGTGGAGTCTCTGTTTCACCCAGTCCTGTGGAGCTCCTGTACTTAAGCTCTTCAAAGTCAGAGGCTCCTCCTTACTCCTGATGCCAGACCCCCAGGTTCAGGAACCTCAAGTGAGGCTCAGAACTCTCCCTCCTGTGGGAATACCTCTGTGGTTTAATTATTTAATTATTGCCCACCCAGTGGTTATGGGATTTGACTATATTGAGAAAGCACCCCCTTCTACCATCTTGCTTTGTCTTCTTTTTCATCTTTGAGTGTAGAATATCTTTTTTGATAGGTTTCAGTCTTTTTTGTCAATGGTTCTTCAGCAGTTTATTGTAATTTTGGTGTTTCACTAGAGGACTCAAGCCCAAGTCCTTCTATTCTGCCATCTTGTTCCTCCCCTCAGAAATCAAATAATAGTTATCTTAACTGATGTGACTTTTAAAATCAAGAATTAGACAGCATTTAACAACCCGTTTAAATGTATAACACCTCATCCTTTAGACAGATATATACAACATACAAACTATATTTCACTGAAAAAAAATCAAGGAAAATTGTGAATTTCCTCCATTCTCTTTTTTAGCCTTTTTTTCCTCTTGTAATTTGCAGTAGTTGAAGATGAAAATTAAATGCAAGTTTGGCTTTTAAAAGAGGAATATTGAAACTATATATATATTTAATATATAATTTTTAAAGTTTGGAAAATGTAACTCTTCCCATCTTTTCTATGGTGTCAAAGACAACGGAAACAACTGTTAGAACTCTACCAGACAAGGGTGAAGAGATCTGCGGGTATTTCTTGAATCCTTCTTTAATGTCATCAGAATGTTCACCTACAATTTTGAAAAAGAAAACAGAAGACATAAGCGACCTCCCTTCTGAGAGTCAAAGAAGCATACCACTTGCTGTGACTGATGCGTTAGAGCATATTATGGAACAGCTCAATGTTTTGACACAGGTGGGTTGGCATGTTTCACACTTAGAGGTAAGATGTACAAAATCCTGGCTACAGCAGGCTGCAGAACTAGCAGAGCAGCGGGGGGGAGACTTTCTTTCTTAGCAAGCTCAAAGGTGGTAGTTAACAGAGCAACACGTGCTCTGCTGAGGTGCTCTAGGTCTTGTGGAGGCAAGGTCTGAGCCCATGCGTATGTAAACGTGTGCATACGCAGACTGTACTATATCTGGCATCTGAGGACCAGAAGGGAGGGGAGGAGACAGTGACGAAATATTGGGGTACTTCATGCTATAAATCTGATTCTGGACAGTAATGTTTTGCCCTAAGAATTTTCTAATGCAGTGTATTTAGATTTTGGATATTATCAAAGAAATATTTAAGGCCAAAAGAAAAAATGTATTGGGATTAATCCTTTCAGTTAGAATGAAATATTGGCAATGCTTTTAGTTTTCACTCTGAGGATAATTCCCTCTGTCCAATGTATAACTTCCCTCATTTCAAAGCTTCTTACGGGACACTCTGTTCTGGAGATGAGGTTTTCACATTCCCCCTTTAGAATATTACCCAGTCTTTTTTTTTTTTTTTTTTCATTGATGCTAAATTTTAATTTATTTTTTACTGCACAGGATGACTTTCAGCATTCATTATTTTTTACCAGACTGTATACATCCTTTTATTAAATTTCATTATATGGTCATGCTTATAATGAATAATTTTACAGTGAAAAGGAAAGACGTAATGGCTTAATCCCTTTTAATTACATTTAAGCAATTTTTTAAATTTATTTCTTTTATTGAAGGATAATTGCTTTACTGAATGCCAGTTTACCTTTGCCAAGAAGGAATACAATGAATCTTAACACACCAAAGGTCTTCCAACTCTTGGTCAGGAAATTTAGATGTCATTTAATGGAAGCAGTGTATTAAAATGGATACATCAAAGGTTGTCCTTCCAGCTTTCCTTGGTGTTTCTTTTGAATAAGTCTTATCATTCTTTGATAAATAGGATGAGGACACTAATATTTGTCAGAGCAGATGCTGTCCCAAGTTATACAGAAAGAAGCTATGACATGAACTAGAGATGTCGATTACTTTCCCAGAATAAATATTTTGAGTTGAAATAGCTCTTGTATAGAAGTTATCTTGCATATAAGTTAATGTACAGTTAACCCTGGCTGTACATTATAATCGCCCAGGCAATTAAGAATCGTCCAGATGTCCAGTTCTCATCTCCAGAGAATTCAAGGTTTTGGCATGGGTCTTTTAACTTTCCCTTCTGGGTTTAGAGCCAGTAATTAAAAATGTTACCCTTTAGATAACTTCTCCGAACCTTGGAGTTAAGGGACATGGATATGAGTCGTGACAGGTTGTGGGAACAAGTCTTGTGAGACCTTGGAGTCATAAGATTTGTTCAGTGAAAAATCATAGGAAAATCACCAATTTTTGCTTTGCAGTATTGTGCTGGAGGTGACTTTGTGTTTATCAGACGTCTCTTGCCTTTAAAAGGCAGTTTTTCTCTCACCCTCCTGCCAGCTTTAGTTTTGGGGCCTGTTTCCGAGGGCCCTGGCTCTGCACGTGCTGGCTTCCTCACTTGCCTATCCCATTGAGTGGCAGGTCCTCTTGCGGGTCTTTGCATCCTCTGCTCTATCAGCTTTGTGACCCATTTCACCTTTTTCCCTGATTCAGGGTTAAATGGATCACTTTAAACTGTATTGAAAGTCTCTACTTTTTTAACTTTGAAGGACTGACTACCCTTCAAATACGAAAGAAGTGAAAAGCAGGCACAGCACACTTGCAAAATGGGAACAGTGTGAATCTGTGGGCGAATCAAGTGAAATAAGCACATTCTGGTTCACTTCAATTACAGATGACTGAGTATCTCCTAACCCTGTGGCAATGTTTATAATTCAGTACAGATTGTTTTGGGTTGGCCAAAACGTTTGGGCTTTTCTGTAAGTTATAAGATGTTACAGAAAAACTCAAATGAGCATTTGGGCCAACCCAACAATATCACTTTCTCATTATAATTTTTCAGACAGTAGGTAACTGGAGTTAACCAGTGTTATAGGTGTTGATAATATACGTATCAAAAGCTTTTGCTTTTTGCATTATGATTATGTAAATATCAGGCAAAATGCTTGGAGCATAGTAGGCCCCCAAGAAATATTAGAAAGTATTATGAGCATTGCTGTTAATTTTGATCATTAACAGTAGTGTAGTGTTGTGCTGGAGGTGACTTTGTGTTTATCAGACATCTCTTGCCTTTAAAAGGCAGTTTTTCTCTCAACCTCATGCCAGCTTTAGTTTTGATTGGCCTATTTCCCAGGCCAATCATAACAAGTCATGATCTATAGTATGGAATATGAAAGAAAAAAAACTATTAAATAATAGAAAAAAAAAAAAGAACAACTGATTACTGTCAGAAACTGATAGGGAATCAATTCATTATCTTGAAACTTATTGACTAAAGTAACCATGAATTTATGCTGCTTTTCCTGTATGAACTGTACTTCCAGGCAACCAAATAATATATGAGAAGTGTATTTTGTAAACCATCCCAACTAATAAATGGAAATAGAATGTCATTGCCCTCTAAAGAAAGAATAGACTTACCGAGGGATCTAGCCTGAGTCTTATCAAGCCTTTGAATCCCGTTTCCAATTTATATAAAATACAGAAAGTAAAAGAACAGATTTAACTGTATCTGGAGCACACAGTCCCTAAAATCCAGTCTGGTAGGGAATCTACAGGTCAGATGGCCTGAGCCTGTAAATAGACAAATTATAAAGAAAATAAAGCAAGGAAGTGGGTAATCTGCAGATTAAATGGGTAAGATAAAGTTGTAGTTTCTAGGGATGCATACTTGAAAGATAAAGCCATAAAAACATGCAGATTATTCGTATAGTGGTCAGGATAGTGGCTGTTAAGGGGAAGGTGCATGCAAGGCACTAGCTCTTGACCTGGTGCTGGTCACAAGGGTGTTTTTCTCATGAGAATTCATTGATACTTTTTAGTGTGCAATTTCCTGAATCAAGTTTATAGTGAAGTTAAAAAAAAAGAATTGAAGTAATCGATAATCACAATTTAAAAGTAGCCGTGTGTGTGTGTGTGTGTGTGTGTGTGTGTGTGTGTGTGTATAGTCATATACTCACTTACTAGCCGAAGGAGTTAGAATAGCTAAGATTTGTAAAGTCTTGTTGTGCCGGGCACTAGCTTAAGCATTTTACATCCCTGATTTCATTCAGTCTTCCTACCAACTCTGTGAGGTGCTGTTATCATCTTCTGGGTGCAGAAATGAGTGGCAGTCATTATATTTTCAAGGTAAGCTAGGTATCCAGCTGTCTAGGGTAATATAGATATGGCCCATATGGATTGATTGTGGCAGAATGACCAGTGATGCCATTTAAGTAGTAGTGGTGCATGTGGCATTCCGTCCCACTTCCCACATTCCACATTACCTGGGACACTATTTAACATGCCTCATGTGGTCTCTTCTCTGGCATCGATGCTTTAGAAGATCAGACTTTAGAATTGTCCATAGAGGCTTGATCATTTATTCCTTTTTTCTTAAATGCTTCCTCTTTTTCCCTTTTCCTCAAACGGCTTGGCAGTGCTTTGTCCTGTGGTGGGTTGCAGAAATGGAGCAAGTTCTGGAGCTCATTTCTGAACCAACCTCCTGGCAAGAGGGTAGGCATTACAGTTCTGAAAAAGATCAGTGCAGAGATTATCACCATCATTCTCACCACCAGGTCACCAGGCCCTGATGACTTTGTCCTCCTTTTTTTTGCAGACTGTTTCAATCTTGGAGCAGCGACTGACTTTGACAGAGGATAAGCTGAAAGACTGCCTTGAAAATCAGCAAAAGCTTTTCAATGCAATTCAACAGAAAATTTGAACAGAAAAGTATGAGCAGAGGCATGAGAAATGAACACATGTACGTATACTCAGGAAGGCAGTACCAGCTGCTTCATGCAACGCAGCCATGTGCGAATTGGCATGGCATTTCTTAAAAGGGTGAGCAACAGAACAAAAGGCAGAAAAGGCAGAATTAAGGACCAGTTTAAACATACCAATCAATGTCTAGGACTAATTCAAATCATTACTATTTATGGTTCCAGTAATAAAGTGATAAGCATTCAAGTGGCTCTATATTTCCCCCCCATATTATTTTTTAAATGTTAGTTTTTGTTAATAGTTCAAATCCTGCCAGGAAAATAACCAAATCTTTGGATTTCATTTTGATTT
This sequence comes from Bos taurus, assembly GCF_002263795.3. Classification (NCBI taxonomy): domain Eukaryota; kingdom Metazoa; phylum Chordata; class Mammalia; order Artiodactyla; family Bovidae; genus Bos; species Bos taurus. Next base: position 19,296,132 of record NC_037332.1, on the reverse strand, counting down.
CAAATTGACCATGTTCAGGCAATTCCTTCAACAATTAGTGTACTCTTTAGTGAACTGTACCCTTAGGGTGAAATAATTCACTTACCTCTAAAATAGCATTTTATGTGCAGAGAATGAATTAATGATCTGACTTGTATTTCCCAGTTTAAAAAATTTACTCTTTCTTACCTATGCCATTTGATGAAAAGATGATCTCACAAACTCTCAAACCACAGAATTTCCACAGCAAGAATACACTTATTTTAATTAGCAACAGCACATACAGGACATATGGCAGGGATTTTGATTTAATTTACGGCATATATTGCTTATTCTTTGACCAACCTGAAAGAAAATGAAGAGTTAGAAATATGTGACGTGCACGTATCTTCCGTAGATGAAGGCACTAAATGTTTTCAGTTATATCCAAACCTGTGATATCAGTTTATGAAGATTAAATTAATGCAGAATCCTCAAAACCCAGAACCATGCAACAGCATTACTTAAAAATATACACACATGTGTGTTCACATGCTTCAGGAATGTTTAGGGTGATTTTGGTACCTGAATGTAAGGACTTTAAAAGAACATTTATTGGCATCATTGTCTACCTGTTTCTTTTAATTGTGATTTGAAACAAAATGAAAATGAGTAAAACATTCTAAAAGATCTTGGTTATAATTTAAGAATTTTATCTTAAACAAAATAAGAGATTAAATTGGAAAAAAAATGAATTTATCTTGCATTTCTGTTAACCTATATCAAAAACCGAAGGTGGAAGAAGACAGGCCGCATTTATGATACCTGCAGGCATACCCTGGGGAAAATACTATGTTTTGGAAAAGAAAAAAGTCCTATTTACGTACGGGTCTATATTGAGAAATTTCTCAAAGCCATTTCAATTGTATTTATGAGGTGGTTTTGTTTTATCATCCCTTGTGTTTTAAGTGCCTTTTTATACAATACTAAGTAGGAACTTCTAGACCGTTTCAAGCGTTTATAAGACTAAGTGGCACTGTATATTTTATAACCTCGTTGAGAAGACTAAGAAATGAAATGTCATACCAATTTTTGTTTACTTTTTTATTCTTCAAACAATAAAAGACATTTTACCTTTAAAAAAAGTTGTTTCTTTTTAAGTGATTAAAGTCTAGAAATAATAGTAAATTTCTTATCTAGCTCACTTAACTCTAAACTTCGTAACAACCTCCTAGAGAACTTGTCAAAACAGTTCCGGTGCTTTTCCTCGGGCTTCTGATTCACTAGGTCTGGTCTGGCAGGGCCCAATAATTTGCATCTCTGACAAGCTCACAGGAGATTTGGTGCTGTTGGCCTCAGGCCGACAGTTTAGAAACTGTTGACCAGCTATAGCCACTTCCTGCAACATGGTGTTACCACATACTTTTATGGCCATAGACCTTGATTATAAGTGATATAAAAACAGTGATGACAGAAGTTTAAAAGCCTTAAAACGTTTTCAGGAGGGATATTTTATAACCCTCTTTCCCTCCCCCACAACTTTGTTTATACTTTTGAGGATTCTTTCCTTCGGATTCAAGCCTCTCATTTGTCCTAGCTGCCTATTCGCTGCGTGAGCAACATCTCCACTTGGAAGACCTGGCAGGCCGTCTCTGAATGTGCCCAAAGCCAGTCCCTACTGTACCCTCAACCACCAGCCAGCTCCTCTCTCCCCTAGTCTCCGGACCTCCAACTCTCCTTCAAGGCACTCAGGTTGGAGTTATCCTTGAATCCTTGATCCTACGCTCCACTCCCATTCCTTCAGCAAATCTTATGAGAAGATATGAGAGACCGGATCATTTCTCACCCCTTCTTCGTCCACCAAAACAGGGCATCATTGTCTCTTCCCAGAATGACTGCAGTACTTCTTAACTGTCTCCACCATCACCTTTGGACAGCAGGCCAGAGTGGTTCTTGAAAAGACGGAGTTCAAACATGTGGCTCTTTCGGCTCCAAGCCCTTCAGGGCCTCCTATCTCGGAGTAGAAGCCTAGGGTCTGACAGTGGTGATATGCTCCCCACCCCTTCATTTTAGACCTCCCCAACCAGTCCATTCTGAAGGAGATCAGCCCTGGGATTTCTTTGGAAGGAATGATGCTAAAGCTGAAACTCCAGTACTTTGACGACCTCATGTGAAGAGTTGACTCATTGGAAAATGCTGATGCTGGGAGGGATTGGGGGCAGGAGGAGAAGGGGATGACAGAGGATGAGATGGCTGGATGGCATCACTGACTCGATGGACGTGAGTCTGAGTGAACTCCGGGAGTTGGTGATGTTCAGGGAGGCCTGGCGTGCTGCGATTCATGGGGTCGCAAAGAGTCGGACACGACTGAGCGACTGATCTGATCTAATCTGATCTTCCCCTTGGGGGCCATACTTACTCACTGCACTTGGTCACAGTGGCTTCTTTGCTTCTCTTTGTAGAAGCAAAACGGCTCCCACCTGAGAGCACTGGCCTTGCCATGTCCTCTGCCTGGAGCCCTGTCCCCAGGCGTCCCTCATAACATTCCAGCCCGGCTCACATGTTGCCTTTTCAGAGGTGCCCTTCCTAATCAGCCTATGTGAAATAGTAACCCTCCATTCACTCCCTGCCTAGCCCTGGTACAATAAGATTGCACACAGCCTCTTCCACTGTGAACTGACCTCTTCAAAAAGTAAGCACGGTCATCTTTAGATTCCCAAACTAGCACAGTTCATAGGAGCAGCTCAACAGGTAGGTATCCAAAAAAAAAGCTCAACCTAAAAGTTGAGAAGATTCTATTCAGTGCACTTACGGAGGACTTACGTCCAAGATACAGCCTCTCAGATAACTCTAAGGGACTTTTTCTAAAGAGGTAAGACAGGAGCAGGATAAATAGAAGTTTTGCAAATAAAACAACATAACAAAACAAATACAAACTAGGTAGAACATTAAAAGATTACTGTTGAAGAAAACCAGATATCTGGAGCTAATGAATTTTAGCACTTTTCTATGTATAAGAAGATGCAAGAGTCTGGGCTTATTGAAAATCTTCCTTTGATAGCACCTTAACCATCTACTACCAGTATCCCGTTTTTTCTCCATTCTGAATTCAGGGTGCCCAGTCGAGGGCGGGTGCGGTGACCACAACATTCTCTGTTTACTGAAATGCTGGCAACATTCTATGTCTCCAGTATTCTATGTCTCTCAATCATAAATTCAACCGTTTGGAAGGCATTTAGTGATCAATTTTGTCCCATGGCACTAGGAAGTTTCACTCCTAGATCGGCTGGAGACTGTGTGATATAGGCTATTCAGTCTACACAGACACTCTGAAATCTCATAGCTTCCCTGTAACAGTTATGAATCCGGCATTACAATATACTTAGATATAAACTTATAATAAAGTAAGTTTATAAACAATATAAACTTATAATATAAACTTGCATGCTGTGTGCTGAGTCTTCAGTCGTGTCCGACTCTTTGCGACCCCATATAGCCCACCAGGCTCCTCTGTCTGTGGGATTCTACTGGCAAGAATACTGGAGTGGGTTGCCAGGCCCTCCTCCAAGGGATCTTCCCAACCCACGGATCAAAACTGTGTCTCCTGCGTCTCCTGCACTGCAGACATATTCTTTACTGCTGAGCCACCGGTGAAGCTCATAAACAGTTTATAAATAATAGCTGGAATAAGTTAAATTTGCTTGCCAGGGGACTAGGGCTTTATTCCTTTTGGAAAAGAAATAAGATTTTTACTTGCCCTTGATAAACCCTTAAGGAGGCTATGAATTAGATTCTAGGCAAAGGAGCCTTTCCAACTGTTGGAGTTTTTAAAGGCTATTTTTCCACTTTTTCTCTCCTTGTTGTCAGGTTCTATCTGATTAATTAGGCTCAGTCTCAGGTCATTGTGGGCTATAGCTAAGTTTCTGATTTGTAGAGATTTGCAAGAGAAAGATGGGCTTCCCTGGTGGCTCAGATGGTAAAGAATCTGCCCTCGATGAGGGAGACCTGAGTTTGATCCCTGGGTTGGGAAGATCTGGAGGAGGCCATGGCAACTTCCAGTATTCTTGCCTGGGGAGAGAAAGATAGTTGCTTTTAATTCTCCAAAGAACCCGTGTGCCTCCCAAATGATTTTAAAAGATTGATTTTGCCCAACTATATTTTCTTTAATTTGATCTTTTAATATAAGTGAGAAGATTTCCAACTAAACTGAAATTCAAGAGTTCTATGTTCTAGAATTTCAGGGTTAATTTATCAAGCATTCAAAAGCTTGCACAAGGCATTCAACAAAGGCCCTCTTTCAGAGTGCAAGGCTAGATCCAGAGTAAAGTTTCTTTTTTTTTTTAAGTTATCCCCGAAATATTAGCTCCCAGTTTTTACTTTATATTGCACAGTTTTAGCTAACCCCATCCATTTCCTTTAGTATGCTAATTAGTGTATTTCCTGAGATTCATATGCCCTGCCTTATAATACCAAGCAAGGGAAGCATTCTCGAGAAGGGCATGGCAACCCACTCCAGTATTTGTGTCTGGAGAATCCCCATGGACAGAGGAGCCTAGTGGGCTATAGTCCATGGGGTCACAAAGAGTCAGACATGACTGACTGCCTAAGCACAGCACAGGAAGCATTCCCCAGCAAGACCAAGTGTTTTTTCGACAACATACTTAGGCAACCCAGCTTCAATAAAACCTATTTAAATATACCGATTTTTATAAAATTGCATCTCAGTTCTACCAACTTTCACACCTTTAGATTTTAGTCTCCATTGTTGTTCAGTTGCTAAGTCATGGCTGACTCTTTTATGATACTGTGGAATGGAGTCCACCAGGCTCCTCTGTCCATGGGATTTCCCAGACAAGAAGACTGGAGTGCCATTTCCTGCTCCAGGGGATCTTCCTGAGCCAGGAATTGAACCGTTGTCTCCTAATTGGCAGGGAGATTCTTTACTGCTGAACCACCAGGGAAGCCCCTTAAAAAGCCTTGATTTTACAAGGAGTCCTAGAAGCTTTCTTTTCATCTCTGACCATTCATCTGTTTTTGTATAAAAGGTCCTGGGGCCCCCAGTCAGGGGTTGAGCCAAGAGACTCAGGCCCTTTTATCAACCTTTTAACTTGATTTTGACTAGTCCTAATTGTTGCACCAAGTAATTATTCATCAAGTATCTCAGTGTAATTTTCTCCCAAACTTTGATCTGGGATAAACAGAGCAAACTTGTTGGGGTGCTTTAATGTCGGGAACCAAAAAGGAGGGTCTCTTTGGCCCATCCGACCTTTGAAAATACTTTCAAAGCACTTATCTGATAAAGGAATCCTATCTAAAATAGGCATAAAACAATTGAAGCCCAACAATATAAACACAAAAACCTGGGACTTCCCTGGTGGTCCAGTGGTTGAGAATCTGCCTGCCAACGCAGGGGACATGGGTTTGATCCCTGATCCGGAAAGATCCACATGCCTCAGAGCAATGAAGCCACAACCACTGAGCCTGAGCTCTAGTGCCCATGCTCTGCAACAAGAGAAGCCACCACACGGAGAAGCCCACGCACTGCGACTGGGGAGCAGCCCCTGCTCGCTGCAACTAGAGGAAGACCGCGCAGCAAAAAAGACCCAGTGAAACAAAAAATAAGCAAATAAACCAATTGAAAACACCAAAGGTAAATTCAGGCTCAATAAGCACATAACAGGATCTTCAACATCATAGGTCACTAGAAAATTGCAAATTAAAACAAGGAAAGATGACTTTACATCTATTAAAATGACTAAAATGCAAACCCTGAGAAAACCAAAGCTGGTAACCATGTGAAGCAACAGGAGCTCCATGATAAGCATACAGAATGGGGCAGCCACTTTGCAAGACAGTTTGACAGTTTCTTACAAAAATAAACATACCAATTACCGTGCAGTCCGACAATCAATTATCTTTGGTTGTTTAACTAAATAGATTGAAAATGTGCTCACGCAATAACCTGCACATGAATGATTACAGCATCTTTATTCATAATTGCCAAAACTTGGAAACCAACAAGATCTCTTTCAGGGATGATTTGTTTAATAAAACTGTGATCCATCCAGACAATGGAATATTATTCACTGTTAAAAAGAAATGAGCTATCCAGTCATAAAAAGATATGGAGGAATCTTAAATGTATATCACTAAGTGAAAGATGACCATCTGAAAAGGCCCCTAAGTTGTTTGCAATTCTGGTATTAATTTTTTAAGTGCAAGAAATATTGAAAATACCATCATATACTATAATGGAAACATATAAACATAAGGTTCTAGACACGTAAGCACCTGAACAGAAACCATCTCTACCATGTAGCTTTCATAACTGATTCAAAAGACTTCTGGGAGATGAGGAGGGAGGAAAAAAGGGGAGAGAAGATGAGACAGAAACGCACAGATGCTAACAGCATGTTAAACATGGGAAAGCCAAAGTGGAGTAAGCCCACTCAAGTGATACATGTTCTTCTTACTCTCACAGAGGCAGGCAAACTTGATATCATTATTCACTCAACACTTGATTTCCTGGTAAAATACACAGTCAGCAAGAATGCTAAAGGCAGGACCACTCATGTGCTGGATGCCTTTTGGTACCTTTACTAGACCAAACCCTGCAGAATAAAGGGCTGTGGTGTCAGGGACGCCAAGACAAAATGAATATGCATGTTCATGGTTTGCAGTGAAGGGAACACACAGGGGACCCACCTTTCTCATTCTGGGTCAGGACCCTAGAAGGGGAGCTATAGGGAAAGGCAGTCATGATTGAAGAGAAGACATCTTAGAAATGATGTGTTTTTTTTGCTCCACACATGCCTATAAAAATCCAGTATGGTCTTTTTCATGGTGCCTCGGAGGCTGTCGGCCGCTTCAGAATGAAGCTGAACATCTCTTTCCTGGCCACTGGCTGCCAGAAGCTCATTGAAGTGGACGATGAATGAAAACTTCGTACCTTCTGCGAGAAGCGTATGGCCACAGAAGTTGCTGCTGACGCTCTAGGTGGAGAATGGAAGGGTCATGTGGTCCGAATCAGTGGCGGGAACGATAAGCAGGGTTTCCCCATGAAGCAGGGTGTCTTGACCCATGGCCAAGTTTGCCTGCTACTGAGTAAGGGGCGTTCCTGTTACAGACCAAGGAGGACTGGAGAGAGAAAGCGTAAAAATCTGTATGGGGTTGCATTGTGGATACCAATCTGAGTGTTCTCAATTTGGTCATCGTGAAAAAAGGGGAGAAGGATATTCCTGGACTCACTGATACTACAGTGCCTCATCGCCTGGGTCCCAAAAGAGCTAGCAGAATCCGCAAACTTTTCAATTTCTCTAAAGATGATGTCCGCCAATATGTTGTGTGAAAGCCCCTAAACAAAGACTAGGTGAGAAACCTAGGACTAAAGCACCCAAGATTCAGCGTCTCCTGACTCCACGAGTTCTGCGGCACAAACGCCGGCGTATTGCTCTGAAGAAACAGCGTACTAAGAAAAAGAAGAGGCTGCAGAATATGCTAAACTTTTGGCCAAGAGAATGAAGGAGGCCAAAGGAAAACGGCAGGAACAGATTGCCAAGAGACGGAGGCTGTCCTCTCTGAGAGCTTCTACTTCCAAGTCTGAGTCCAGTCAAAAATGAGATGTTCTAAGAGTAACAAATAAATAAGATCAGACATCCAAAAAAAAAAAAAAAAGAATCCAGTATGTCTCCATCTCATACTCAAATGAATTACTCTTCCAAGGCATGCTTCTCTTTGATACACATGGGTGGTGTCACCCAACTGAACTCTGAAGTGGGAAATTTGAACCCAAAAGCACAATTTATCATTTATGAACACATCGATCCCATTCTAAAACCTGTCATTTTACAGCAAGAATTAAAACAGTATCTCCAACGTGGATTCATAACTCAGTTCAGTTCAGTCGCTCAGTCATATTCAACTCTTTGCGACCCCACGGACTGCAGCATGCCAGGCTTCCCTGTCCATCACCATCTCCCAGAGTTTGCTCAAACTCATGTTCATAGACTCAGTGATGCCATCCAACCACCTCATACTCTGTCGTTCCCTTCTCCTCCTGCCTTCAATGTTTCCCAGCATCAGGGTCTTTTCAAATGAGTCAGTTCTTCGCATCAGGTGGCCAAATTATTAAGAGCTTCAGCTTCAGTATCAGTCCTTCCAATGAATATTCAGGACTGATTTCCTTTAGGATTGACTGGTTGGATCTCCTTGCAGTCCAAGGGGCTCTCAAGAGTCTTCTGCAATACCACAGTTCAAGAGCATTAATTCTTCGGTGCTCAGCTTTCTTTATAGTCCAACTCTCACATCCATACATGACTACTGGAAAAACCATAGCTTTGACTAGACAGATCTTTGTCAGCAAAGTAATGTATCTGCTCTTTAATAAACTGTCTAGGTTGGTCATAGCTTTCCTTCCAACGAGCAAGAGTCTTTTAATTTCATGGCTGCAGTCACCATCTGCAGTGATTTTGGAGCCCCCCCAAAATAAAGTTTGTCACTATTTCCATTGTTTCCCCATCTATTTGCCATGAAGTGATGGGCAGATGGCGATTGCAGCCATGAAATTAAAAGATGCTTACTCCTTGAAAGGAAAGTTATGACCAACCTAGACAGCGTATTAAAAAGCAGAGATATTACTTTGCCAACAAAGGTCTGTCTAGTCAAGGCTATGGTTTTTCCAGTGGTCATGTATGGATGTGAGAGTTGGACTGTGAAGAAAGCTGAGCGCCAAAGAATTGATGCTTTTGAACTGTGGTGTTAGAGAAGACTCTTGAGAGTCCCTTGAACTGCAAGGAGATCCAACCAGTTCATTCTAAAGGAGATCAGCCCGGGGTGTTCTTTAGAAGGAATGATGCTAAAGCTGAAACTCCAGTACTTTGGCCACCTCATGCGAAGAGTTGACTCATTGGAAAAGACTCTGATGCTGGGAGGGATTGGGGGCAGAAGGAGAAGGGGACGACAGAGGATGAGATGGCTGGATGGCATCACTGACTTGATGGACATGAGTTTGGGTGAACTCTGGGAGTTGGTGATGGACAGGGAGGCCTGGTGTACTGCAATTCATGGGGTTGCAAAGAGTCGGACATGACTGAGCGACTGAACTGAACTGAACTGAACTGATGGGACTGGATGCCATTATCTTTGTTTTTTGAATGTTGAGTTTTAAGTCAGCTTTTTCACTCCTTTTTCACCTTCATCAAGAGGCTCTTTGGTTCCTCTTTGACTTTCTGCCATAAGGGTGGTGTTTTCTGCATATCTGAAGTTATTGATATTTCTCCTGGCAATCTTGATTCCAGTTTGTGCTTCATCCAGCCCAGCATTTTGCATGATGTACTCTAAATAGAAGTTATATAAGCAGGGTGACAACATACAGTCTTGACCTACTCCTTTCCCAATTTGGAACCTATCTATTGTTCCATGTCTGGTTCTAACTGTTGCTTTTTGACCTGCATACAGATTTCTCAGGAGGCAGGTAAGGTGGTCTGGTATTCCCATCTCTTTAAGGATTTTCCACAGTTTTTTTGTCATCCACACAGTCACAAAGGCTTTGGCATAGTCAGTAAAGCAGAAGTAGATGTTTTTCTGGAACTCTCTTGCTTTTTCAATGATCTGTATCCAAATCCAGCTTGAACATCTGGAATTTCATGGTTCAGGTACTGTTGAAGCCTGGCTTGGAGAATTTTGGGCATTACTTTGCTAACGTGTGAGATGAGTGCAATTGTGCAGGAGTTTGAACATTCTTTGGCATTGCTCTTCTTTGGAATTGGACTGAAAACTGACCTTTTCCAATCCCGTAGCCACTGCTGAGTTTTCCAAATTTGCTGGCATATTGAGTGCAGCACTTTTACAGCATCATCTTGTAGGACTTGAAATCGCTCAGCTGGAATTCCATCACTTCCATTAGCTCTGTTCATAGTGATGCTTCCTAAGGCCCACTTGACTTCACATTCCAGGATGTCTGGCTCTAGGTGAGTGATCACACCATCATGGTCATTTAAGTTGTTAAGATCTTTTTTGTCTACTTCTTCTGTGTATTATTGCCACTTTTTCTTAATATTTTCTGCTTCTGTTAGATATATACCGTTTCTGTTCTTACTCAAAGTCACCCAATTTTGGAGAATGCAAGTTAGAGGAAATGGCAAGTTGTTGAATTAACATCATCCATTCTGAGGGGAATCCCCACTGGCTCAGTAGTAAATAATCCTCCTGCAATGCAGGAGATGCAGGTTTGATTCCTAGGCGAAGACCCTCTGGAGAAGGAAACGGTAACCCATTCTAGTACTCTTGCCTGGGAAATCCCATAGACAGAGGAGCCTGGTGGGCTACAATCCATGGAGTCCTGAGAGTCAGATGTGACTAAACTACCACCACCACCATTCTGAAGGGGCTTGCTTCCAGGTGCTTGCAGTACGAAAATCTCAGGGTCCTTACTGTGCTCAGCAAGAAGCTCAGTCCCCGATATCTAATCCTTAACAAGACAATCAGATATAGAGGGTCCTGGACACAGAAGACCAGAACAAAAGGACAAATAGCTGAACTGAACCTTTCCCCCAGGCACGGAGAACCTCAGCAGCCAAGATCTTTCCTATTGCCTCCAAAATCCGCCAGTGGGACTTCCAACTACGATCTACTCAGGACTGTGGAACAAACCCAGACAACATGCATGCTAAGCCACTTCAGTCCTGTCAGATCCTTTGCAACCCCATGGAGTGTAGCCTGCCAGGCTCATCTGTCCATGAGAGTCTCCAGGCAAGAATACCAGAGTGGGTTGCCATGCTCTCCTCCAGAGGATCTTCCCAACCCAGGGATCGAACCAGTGTCTCTTCTGTCTCCTGAGTTGCAGGCAGATTCTTTACCACTAGCACAATCTGGAAAGCTCCATGGAACAACCTAGAGCCAGGTACATTTCCATAATGAGGTTACTCAGCAAAAGGTGTCATCTTACCCAAACCCCAAATCAAGCTCAGGTGATGGGTGGTGCCTGGAGGATTCCAGGGTGGTGCTGGAAGCAAGGGACCCAAGGCCACAGGTGCTCATACACCGGCTATTAGTGCCCCCGGGGACCATGATCGTCAGGCAAAGGTCCCTCTGGATGCCCTCCCACTGGCTTCCAAACTGGTCACCAAACAACTAAGTTCGTCTTGCCAGATACACAGCCAGTCCAGATGCAGACGGTAGAACTGAGGAGAGGGTTTCTTTGGAGAAAGCCAGGCAAGGAGACAGGACAGGCTTCAGATCTGCCTCAGAGAAGGCACTGATGGATCAGGATAAAGTTGCTAGGCAGGCTGGGGAGTAGGCTGCGTGAGGAGGGCGGGCAAAGGTAACTGGCAAAAGATGCAGGGGAAGTGCCCTTCTGCGCAGGCTCCAGGTCCCTAAACGTTCACAACAGACCAGGCGGCAAAGGGCACAGGCCCAGGGTAGGGGTCCAGGGTTCTATTCAGTCTCACCTGCTGAGCCCCAGCTAGACACAGTTGAGGCTCCAAGTTCCTAGAAAGTAATTCCTCCAGGAAAGAGCTCGTTAGTTAGGCTCTGTGCTGATTGGAGAACCCAAAGTCTTCACGACTTTAATTCCTGAGGGCAAGTGGAGTGGGTTGAACCTTTGGGTTCAGCCCCTCATCTTTGGATCATTCTTTCATCTGGAGGGAAAAGGGCTAGGTCAGCTCTGGGTACTTCCTGCCAATAAGAGGTGGACTGGACAAGGGCTGGAGGAATGACCCTGGTTAGCCTCCTTTGAGAGTATTTTTGGATTTCTGGTTTCAAATTCACCTTTGGATCCCAAGAAATAAATCCCACCTATGAGCCAGATGTCAGAGCAGCTGTAGGCCCAAGATCTGAATCTATAACATGTACCCTTGAGGGCACACAGAATGCCAGCCATGGTGAACACTTAGGATTTTTAGGGGGTGTACACTGTGATCAAGAGAGGGTGTGTACATGATCAAAGGGGAACCATGCATGTGACCCAAGATGGGGCATGTGAACAAAAGTGGATGTACAGGTGAACAAGGAGGGTGTGCATATGATCGAGGGGGGCCACCTACCTGATCAGTGCACGCAAGGCTTTGCAGGTGAGGCAGGGATTGGTGGAGCAGATGATGTAGAAAGTCAAGACAACAGTCATCTGAGTGGCCTGACCACATCCACCCCTACTTGTACTCTGCATAACCCTTATGATCTTGGTCTGCCCCTCATCCTTGATAGCCCTGGGATCAGGTATGTAGAGGTGCCTTCCAGCCAAATACCACAAATGAAGTACAGACAACAGCAGCGAGAGGATCAAGAGTCCAACAGGTGGGTAGACTCTGGAGCCAGATGCTTTATTGGATCACCCTTTCATGGAAGTCCAAAGGATGATAGCAGTACCTTGCTGTCAGCCCAGCAATGAAGCCCATTTCTCAGTGAGGCCACTGTCGTCGCCCAGTCCACAAGCAGATTCCCTCTGTTCAGATTAAGGAAGAAACATAAAATGTTGAACAGGCACAGTACAGGGAAGATCATGACCGCTAGGCAAGATGGAAGCAGTAACAGCATTCTGAGATCATAGCAACCCTGCCTGTGACTTTCCCCCTGGCCTGCAGGACAATTCTGCCTGTCCACTATCCATCCCCACCATTGGTGCCCAGTACTGGGGAGGCAGTTTAACAACAGCCCACAGGGTTCATGTGATGGTGCCTTTCTCCTGTGGGAGGCCCAGATTAATTACCTTAGTGGCCTTAGGAGGGGCCAGGTAGAAGCCCCGGTGAAATCTGCAAGTCCTTCTCTAATTCTGTTCGAGCCACTGGGGACCTACCTTCCAGTCCCATCTTATAGTGTGTTCCCCTGGGGTAGATCCTGTGACAAGGGCAAAAGTGAGCTATTGTCCTGACCAGTAGTGGTCAACAGTTGAAATCAGGTTGTGTTGACTAGTTGCCTCTGGGTTCATATGGCATAGGGTTAGAGATGACTGCTCCTGGGATGTTGAGTTATATAGTGCATAGGGCTTAAGTTAGTCCCTGTGTGGAGAAAGCAGGTTTCCATCTCAACTGTTGTTTAAGTCATCCACTCATCCTTTCAATTAGCCCAGCAGTAGTAGGGATGTAGGGCAGGTGGAAAGGCCAGTGTATGTTGTTTTTGTCCGTCAATTCCTGAACTTCACAGCAAGTGTTTTTTTCGTGTGTTGCTCAAGGACTCAGGTGGCAACCCACTCCAGTGTTCTTGCCTGGAGAATCCCAGGGACGGGGGAGCCTGGTGGGCTGCCGTCTCTGGGGCTGCACAGAGTCGGACACGACTGAAGCTACTTAGCAGCAGCAGCAAGGACTCAGGCAGGCTTTCTGGAAAGTCTTCCACCTGGTGGAAAGCATCATAGACTGCACATAGCCGCTGCTCCATCTATTCCTCACTCTGTGTTGTTGCTCTGCACCCTTCCACAGCTGGGACTAGAGGCCCAAGGGTATTCTTTTTATTTTGCTGTTGCCTAGGGCCCCTATCAAACCCTTCCGGGTAACTGGCAACACCCGATTCACCAGCCTGCTCCTGAGTGAATATCCCTAAAGCCTGTGTCTATAATTGTCTAGGGGTGGTGGGTGTGGGTATCCCTGTATTCTGTAGATAATCCAGGTCCTTGCATTCATCTGTATTCACCAGTCATCCTCATGCAGTCGGGAGCATGGGGCTGTTACTGTAACCTGGGAAGAGACTGAGGTTAGCAGGAATATCAATACAATGGAAGAGAAAGACTTCTCTCATGGTACCCAGCTGTCACTCGGCCACACATGCTAGTGGATAGATGGTTCGAGGTTACCCCCTCCAGAGGATGGCTACCCTGGGGTTACCTCCACAACTTTCCATTCTCTGTCCTTACTTGCCTGCATCATGCACTCATAGGAGTGTCTGTGGCTCAGCAGTTGTGGGACTGCACCCTGCCTGCCTGCAAGCCTTGTACTTGCCCAGCCTGGAGACCAAAGAAAGAGTTCAGACAGCCACAGAGCCATCGGTGATTTATCGGACAGGGGAGCTTACACATCCAAGGCAAGGGGTCCTGGAGCAGTCAGGACGTGGCAGCCATTTTTGCTACCCAGAGCAGAAGGAGGCTCCCATTTATAGGGGGGATGATTCCCCCTTATTGGCTTATCAGTTACCAGGGAAACCAGCAGCTGAGCCACATCCCTCACAGCCCCCTCAGTTTAACCAGCATCATGAGGGCTGATGTTTCCTTTTAATAAACTGGTGGGTGGAGACTTTCTGGCCTAAGGATTAGAACAAGTACTAGCTAGGGCAGAGGAAAGACGTTCGTGTGCGTGGGGTGTAGGGGAGGCAGGGACTGATGGAACAGGGGGTGTACAGAGAGCAAGAGAACAGCCATCTTGAGTATCCAGACCATGCAACAGGATTGGAAGATAAACCGTCTGCCCCCGGGTAGAAATATTTGGCTGCTAAAGAAAAAAATTTAAATATTTGGAGTTTACTGACAAATAATTGTGCTCAATTCATGAGCAAATTTAATGATAAAAACAGGTCTGTAGTAGATAAGTAGAATTACATCAATGCACTATATGCTTCATTTTCCCTGATGGCTTATACAGTATGCTGCCTTAGCAAGTCACAAGATCTTAGACTTCATGCACCAGAGGATTTATGGATGTACATTGAATCTAGGAACACAGTGTAATTGCCAGGTTGTCCTTTATAAGCCCCAACTGTGACTCAGCCAGATAACACAATGGTAGCCTGGCCTTACTAGGAAAATAGGTCAATGGCTTGCCAAGAGGCACAGGTTAATGGGGGTGGGAAGGGTGTGTATAACTACTTTTTGTTTGCAAAGTCCATCAGCTGCAGTTTCTTTTGGACCAAATCTCAAGCATGTTTCTATTAATATTAAAAATAAAGCCTCTGATTTGAAATTCTTCTCATAATAAGGTAGATTTCACAACCCAAAGCTGTAGGAAAAATAACTCAGTCACCTTAAACTTCTAAGTTTATAAAGTACATGAATAGAAAAAATTGGCAGAAATACAATACATAATGTAATAAGGAATATCAACAGTTCATAAGTAGAATTTAGTTAATCCACATGACACAGAGTGATACAAAATTAATACAGCAGATTTAACATATGTGTGAAAATTATATTGAAATATAACCAAGTTTGTTTTTTTGCCCAAGTATATTTTATACAAATATTGACCACATACTGTAACACAAAAGTAAGTCACAACTCTGTATTCCATATATCCAGAGAGTAAATCATAAAATCAGATTTACTAATCAGAAAATATGAAAAAGAAAACTTAACTGAATAACATTCAGGCCAGACAGCAAACTCCCAAATGTAGTGAAGAGTATTTTTAAATGCAAGTAGATATGCGATATGTCAAATTAGATGAGATAAAACCTTCCAGATGTTCACGCTGGTTTTAGAAAAGGCAGAGGAACCAGAGATAAATTGCCAACATCCGCTGGATCATGGAAAAAGCAAGAGAGTTCCAGAAAAACATCTATTTCTGCTTTATTGACTATGCCAAAGCCTTTGACTGTGTGGATCACAATAAATTGTGGAAAATTCTTAAAGAGCTGGGAATACCAGACCACCTGACCTGCCTCTTGAGAAACCTATATGCAGGTCAGGAAGCAACAGTTAGAACTGGACATGGAACAACAGACTGGTTCCAAATAGGAAAAGGAGTACATCAAGGCTGTATATTGTCACCCTGCTTATTCAACTTCTATGCAGAGTACATCATGAGAAACACTGGGCTGGAAGAAGCACAAGCTTGGATCAAGATTACCGGGAGAAATATCAATAACCTCAGATATGCAGATGAAACCACCCTTATGGCAGAAAGTGAAGAGGAACTCAAAAGCCTCTTGATGAAAGTGAAAAAGGAGAGTGAAAAAGTTGGCTTAAAGCTCAACATTCAGAAAACTAAGATCACAGCATCTGGTCCCATCACTTCATGGGAAATAGATGGGGAAACAGTGGAAACAGTGTCAGACTTTATTTTGGGGGGCTCCAAAATCACTGCAGATGGTGACTGCAGCCATGAAATTAAAAGACGCTTACTCCTTGGAAGAAAAGTTATGACCAACCTAGATAGCATATTGAAAAGCAGAGACATTACTTTGCCAACAAAGGTCTGTCTAGTCAAGGCTATGGTTTTTCCAGTGGTCATGTATGGATGTGAGAGTTGGACTGTGAAGAAAGCTGAGCACCGAAGAATTGATGCTTTTGAACTTTGGTGTTGGAGAAGACTCTTGAGAATCCCTTGGACTGCAAGGAGATCCAACCAGTCCATTCTAAAGGAGATCAGCCCTGGGATTTCCTTCAAAGGAATGATGCTAAAGCTGAAACTCCAGTACTTTGGCCACCTCATGCGAAGAGTTGACTCATTGGAAAAGACTCTGATGCTGGGAGGGATTGGGGGCAGGAGGAAAAAGGGATGACAGAGGATGAGATGGCTGGATGGCATCACCGACGCCATGGACGTGAGTTTGAGTGAACTCCAGGAGTTGTATGGACAGGGAGGCCTGGTGTGCTGCGATTCATGGGGTTGCAAAGAGTTGGACACGACTGAGTGACTGAACTAAACTGAGCCAAAATAATGAAAGTATGAACCAAATGTCTCCCTAAAAATGTAAAGAGTGATCATAATAAGTAAAAGGAAAATATAACAAAGTTAGATAAGGAAATGTGAAAAAAATAGTTGGCACTTTGAAAAATGTTGAGGTTAATCATTAACCAAAAGAGAATAAAACTTGTTTTACTTCAAAAGTAATTAATAAAAACAAATACTTTAGGGCTTCAAGAGTAATTAATACAAGCGCGGTTATTTTATGGTTAGTTTAAAATCTGTTCATTCAGGTTACCACTACTGAACATTTTTAAAGTAAATGTCAGGCATCAATCAGAATGTAAAATTTTGAGAAATCTAATAGAATGTGATATATGCTGTTTATTTCAAGGTTTTTTTCAGTGGCTCTTTGAATAGCAGCTAAGTATGTACTTTTTATCTAGCTCTGTGTTGACAGGAGATGGATATGTCAGGCTAGCATTAGTAGCTTTTGACACAAATCCTTTTCTTTTACGGTTTTATCCTCATCCTTCTGCAGACTCCGGGTTTGGAATAAGAAGTGTGAGGAGGAGCAATCTGTAGAGTACGCACTGGCCTTCTGTGAACAGGAAACTCTTCACTTGCACGTCATTCTTTGAACAGAAGCTTCTAAGGTCTGTCATTAAGAAAAGTAATCATCTGTCTTGGTCTTCTATCTCTGTTCAGTGACTCAAAACCAGGGCACATCAGGATGAGAATAGGACCTATTCATTTCATGTGTGTGTTTAAAATTTTATTCTACGTTATCTTTTTTTTGGAATGTTCCATTTCCTTTTATTTTTTTATTGGAATAAACTTGCTTTGCAATGTTGTTTTAGTTTCTGGTGTGGTGGTGGTTTAGTCACTAAGTTGTGTGCGACTCTTTTGCAAGCCCACGGACTGTACAGCCTACCAGGCTCCTCTGTCCATGGGATTCTCCAGGCAAGAGTACTGGAGTGGGTTGCCGTTTTCTTCTCCAAGGGATCTTCCTGACCCAGGGATCAAACCCAGGTCTCGTGCATTACAGACGGACTCTTTACTGACTAAGCCACCAGGGAGGGCCCAGTTTCTGCTGTACAACAACGTCAATCAGCCATATTTCAAAATGAGTTCATGTTAGTAAAATAAAATGGGTAAAAAGTTTAAAATGAAAAAGTAAAAAAAAAAAGGCATGTATCGCATTCAGGTGAGACACCTCTCTGCCTTACTCAAAAAACCACTACGGTTTGTCCAAGATATTGGTGAGGCCAGATCAGAGGATGAGAAGCCTCACTGAGGCAAGGGATTGTGATCCTCTCTGCTCGATATACAGGGGGAACCTTCTAAGATCAGGGCAAAGAGCTGCTTGTTGAATTGACTTCAGGATATTTTTGCATCTCATGATGCTAATGAAACACTATCGCTACCTTAAATTGTTTCCTCAGCTTAATCCCCAAAGGAAATCCCTCTGCTTTTCAGAGATAAAAAGTTGGTAGAACAAAGAAAGTCAGGGGAAGCACGGGGGCCTTTTGCTATAGAATTTCACTGAAGCCTTTCCAAGCCCCGAGGAGAGGACCCAAGGGCTACTGTTTATTCCTACACCTGGATTAAATATCAAGGTCTGTGAGAAGATGAATCATTTAGAAACTCGACGTTCTTGTAGGGAGCTGTTGCCTTTTTAGAACCCTAATAACAACTGTGGCGAAGGCAAAAATCACATAGAAAGTTCAAAGTTGTCAGATCCTCTTTCTGCCCTGCTCTCAGCTAGTGGGAGTCTAAACCACAGAGCGCGAAGGCCCGCGGTGACTGGTGACGTTGATCATTCATTGTCTCTCTGAAAAGGAGAGATTAAAGATGCAACATCAGTGTGAGAAGAGAGCAAACTACTTGCGGTGGCGGTTCTTTCTCAAGGGAACTCCTGTCTAAGACTTTCATCATTTTTCATTTCATAAGACTTTTTCATTTTCATTTTGTCCTTACCCGGAATGATTGAGACAAAAGACGCAGGACTTGATTTTGAACCACAAAAAATCATGAACATGAAACACACATATGAAAGGAGACATGGCCTAGCAGGGTCCTGTCTCAGATGTTTCCCGTAGAGCACACATGTATTCAAAAGAGCACATCAAAGCTCAGCTCCTACCCCGGGGTGTTTTGGAAACAGCGGTGGGAAGTAATTATCAGTTACCATCAATGTAAAACACTAGAGATGATAAAATCATAGACTATATTTATTCACCATTAATATAAACAGTCGATATTTTAGATGGATTCTAATAACACAGTAGCGGTGTAGCCAAAATGTCTTATAAGCAGCTGTTCTTAGCACTCCTCTATGATATACCTGTACATCTTTTTACCTGGTGTTGCTCAAGTTGGCCACTAGTTTAGCCAGAGTTGCAGACTGCATTTAATAGACATGTTTTGTTTGGCTTCTAAAGTATTTTGTTTTGCAAATTATGTGCCCATGTTTTGTTATTGTTCAGTTGCTAAGTCGTATCTGACTTTGCAACCCCATGGGCTGCAGCATGCCCGGTTTCCCTGACCTTCACTATCCCTTGGATTTTGCCTAAATTCATGTCCACTGAGTCAGTGATGTCATCTGACCATCTCATTCTCTGCTGCCCCCTTCTCCTTTTGGCTTCAATCTTTCCCAGCATCAAGGTCTTTTCCAATGACTCTGCAGATTCAGCTTCAGCATCAGACCTTCAGCATCAGCCCATGTTTAAAAAGTGAATAATTTCACATTAACATGCAGCTTTCTGACTTCCACTGAAAAATAAGAAGGACTGGTATTACATTAATGTCATGTAGTACATATTATGTGTGATATCTTACGTTATTATGTATCAGGCATTCAGTTCTTTCGGTGGTAACCTCCAGTTCACCTGTCTGCTTGTCTCTGTGGTCCTGACCTTCTGAGTTGAGTCAGCAACTGGACAGCGTGCTTGGGTGTCTCAAAGGTACAGCTCTCATGATCTTGAAGACTTGGAAATGCGGGAACTAAGGAAACACAGTTCTCTATTTCGAGGAAACAGGAATACAGTGATGGATTAGTACCAGGGCCCCGGCCACAAGCATGTTCTCCTCACTCCTGAGCCAGCCCTCTTTCCACTGTCCCATCTTGCTTCCTTTGGCTTCTATAATATTTTATTTCAAAATGGTACCTGTTTCTCAAAAACCATAGAGCTTTAAAATAACCATGTTAAATGAAAAAAAAAAGGAAAAAATTCACTCTGTACAGTACGATTAGAACAGTGTTAAAATAGTACACTGAAAAACAACTTTGGGCCATGGCATTGGGAAAACTTTTTTTCCACGAAGTTTCTAAATAATTATGTATTAACTTTTAGAATAAAATAAAGCTCTATTTTTTAAAATATTCTGAACACAATGAAGCAGACGCTTTCCCTGGTCATGACCTCCCTTGCCAGAAACTCACTTCTTTGCTTCTCTATAGCTCAGACTGGCCTGGTGCCTCCATGCTGACTGAGATGGGAGGGGAAGTCTGCTGGTGGCTCCATTATTTTCAGAACTTTCTGTCTTGAACACAGTTATGTGAAAATGCCAAGCAGAATTCTGGAGGCAGAGTCACAGATTCTAACCTTGAATGGAAAAAAAAAACAAAAGCATAGACTTTTCTAATGCATCCAGCTTTAGATGCCAGCATTCAGTAATATCCTACGGTTTATGCAGTTATTAGGTTTTCTATTGTCGTGGTTTAACTGATAAGTCACTTCCGACTTTTGCAACCCCTTGGACTGTGGCCCGCCAGGCAAGAATGCTGGAGTGGGTTTCCATTTCCTTCTCCAGGGGATCTTCCTGACCCAGGGGTTGGACCACCATCTCCTGCAATTGCAGGCAGATTCTTTACCACTGAGCCATCTGGACTTGCAGTCAAAAACTGGATATACATAAAAACATTGACATATTTTTTCAGATACTTATTTTCCAAGTACCAGCTAAGTAAATTGAAATGAGTCAATACCTTTGTTTGTTTTACCCAGTGAAGATGGGTCGTCAGGAGATCAAAAGAAGACTCATCATGTTCCCCTCAAGACCATAATCATTCTTTTGCGTTCATTCTTCATGAGCTTGGTTCTAACAATCTTTGGGAGCCACGGTACTGATTAGGAAGAAAAATCTCTACTCTGATCATTCAAAAGAGTGAAAAGAAGGTACATGTTTGGTTTCATAAAAGCCTTCTGTTTATGCTGGAGATACAAAGCACATGCTTAGAATGGGCAGCTGTCTGATGTGCTTCTTTTTGATGCTGGTTGTTGGAGGTGAGGAGGTAGGACTGAGAACTTTAGAGAGGATAGATGAGGGGGGCAGGCAGAGAAGCTGCAGCAACTGGAAGTCATTTCAGAAGGAGGGTTTAAACATTTGCAGATGGTTAAACATTTGCAGAGAAGAGAAGATTTGGAAAACGTGAGAACTCTGAGCTAAATAATTGTGGGTTCAAAGACTAGACATTCACTTGATTTGTTTCAGGTAATACAGGGATTTTTAGAAGGATATATGTCAGCATAAAGAAGGTAAGAATCTCGATGACTCTACCGGGCAGAAGATAGCTCAAGGGAGGTTAGCTTACCAATTGGCAAGAAAATTGTAGCTTATAATAGACCATGGAACATTCAAGCCCAGCTCCTCTCTTGAGATTCTATGATCCTGTGTTACATCTGCTGAACTGGTCAATGCAGAAGTCATTCTGGGCGTAAAGGAGATTCACACATCTAAGGTGGCCTTGTGGAGTTATGAGCCTTAAGAAACTCTCATAATTGTTTGGCTCCGACTCTTCTCTGAGGCAGGTATTTGATAAGCATCAGGTTTTAAGAAGTTACTTGTAGCCCAAAGGGACCCTAAAAATTTAAACCAAATTCATTGCTAAAGTTGACTTGAGTAGCAAGTACTTGATGGTGAGGAGAAGGCTTAAGTTTCTCAGCTCCCATCACTATTTTGAATTGAAGCATTGAAGTTCTCACATTAAAATATGTGAATGGAGTAGTACTCAGCCATAAAAAGAATGAAATAATGACATCTGCAACAACATGGATGGACCCAGAGATGATCACACTAAGTGAAGTAAGTCAGAGAAAGACAAATATCGTATGATATCATTTATATGTGGAATAATCTAAAATACAACACAAACGAACTTATTTATAAAACAGAAACAGACTCTCAGATATAGAAAGCCATCTTATGGTTACTAAAGGAGAAAGGAGAGGGAAGGGATAAATTAGGAGTCTAGAATTAGCAGATACAAACCATTGTTTATAAAATAAGCAACAGGGGAATTATATTCAACATCTTGTAATAAACCATAATGGAAAAGAATATGAGAAAGAATATATGTGTATATATATATATACAGATGCATAACTAAATCACTTTGCTAATACCTGCTAATCACCAGGAACTAATACAGCATTCATTTTATGAAATAACTATATTTATACCTATTTTATCAATTAACAATATTTCAATTTTAGAAACGTATGTGTGCATGTGTGTGTGTGATAACACACCTCATCACTAGTGACTTATCAAATGAATTAGGCAGTAATCTAATAACGAATGGCTGATAATTTCAGGAATGGCAACTAGAAAGTAGCTGTAGAAGTAACCAGTTACATTAATTTTCAGTAATTTCTTGGGTCTTTTCCTTTGGGGCATTGATTGGGGGACAGAAGAGAAGGAAGGAGAGAGTATATACATTTTGGACACCTGCTCTGGGACAGGCTCAGGCACTTTCTGAGGCTTCCTAGGGTAGGCAACTAAGCCCTAAAATCCTTCATCACTTGGGTGATGAATGAGTGATGGCCGGTCTTCAAAGCTAGATGTAATCTTCTGAAAGCACTGTATTTGTGGCATTAACTATTTCACAGGAAAGGTGGGAAAATCCAGCCTGTGTTGATTTCTGTTCATTGTTTGCAGTAGATCAAACTAAAGCTACATCATTAACCTCGGCATGGGAGTCTCCTTGGCTGCAGCCGACTGACCCATGCAAAGTTACAAATATTTGAATTCACTGATGCTGTTTGGGAATTACTGCAAGTGTAACAATGACACATTGTTCAGTTCTAAGCACTTTGTAAGGACCTGTCTTGAGAAGGGTTTTACTTCAAAATTATGAGGCAAAAGGTTGAGATTAAGGCTTAAAGAAAATAACCTTTGGAATTCAGCCTCCAGTAGGGGAACTGGCAAGCAATCTGTGTTCAGCACTCTTTTCAGAAGTGTCCTGAACATAGCCGTATTCCTAGAGACCAGGCTTGCCCAGTGGGGCTAAAGAAAAAGAAAAATCCAATCGTGGGAAAGAACGTGAAAAAAGGAAGCAAGGAAAAATATGGAAAAGGCAACTCAATTCACTGGCGTGCTTATCTGTTTTTCAGTGAGCAGCCACTGGGTCAGCCATTGCCTCTGCCCGCTACCCTCAACTTTCAGGGGGCCCCTTCCTCACCCCAGGACAGGTTAACCTAGTCGAGAACTGCATGAGGAGCGGGTGATTGGGGAGTGTTGTGTGGCTACAGCAAGCAGTTACAAGACCACAGTCCTCTATTGGCTTAAGATCCACATTGTGGAGGACATTCGGATAATCCCACCCCAACATCGATCCCACCCCCCGCCCCACGGTGTAACCACCATGTATGGATGAGTGAGCACTGGCTGGTCCAGGCTAACAGGGCAATCCCATTTCCCTGGGTCTGGGGACTGGTTAGGGTTCATCTGAGCAGGATGAGCACAATATGTTCTTTGTCTGTCTGCAAAGGCAGGAATATTAGACCCAGTTGTTGCTTACAGCATCTTGAAATCTCAAGAGGGGAGTCACCTCGCATATAAGCTGACATAGGCAAGAAGGCAGAGCTGTGAGAATAAGAAGAAACAGCCCGCGCCAGGCGCTGAGTGAGCCATCCCCAGAGCCGAGTACCTTCACACTTTTCCCATCAGTGTCCTTCATTGTTCACCAGGCTTTGGGACTAAGCACCTGAAGAAACACAAATGTGATCAGTGTTAAGTGGGAGGGAAAGCATTCCATGGCCGAAAGCATGTGTGAAATACTGAATTATGCAAAATGCAGCCGTTTGCAAGCCATTTATAAATGAATACATTTTATAAATGTCCAGGAAGGAGCTCTTCTGTGAAGGGGTATGTAGACTTATTCAACTTAGAATCAAACGGATTATTTGTTTTTGTTTTCATCTGTTTTCTGAGAACACATTAGGCTTTCGAGAAACTCGGTTTGGGAAGATTTGCTGAGTCATCGTCAGGCATCTGTACTCTAGGGAAGTAGCCAAAGAGAGACGGACAGTAGGTACTGGGCTTGGAATGTGAGACAGAAGCCAGGACGAGAAGCAGAAGTGTGCCTTCCTTCCCAGACCCACCCAAGAGCTCCTGAAACTGAGGGGACTTGCTTAGAGGGCGACCCGCTGCACTGGCTGTGTGCCATCGTTACCTCTAGGCTTTCTAGGGGCACTCCATCCCCACCCGTACTCTAATTCAGCAGACCCTCAGGGTCCCAGGCAAATTATATACATATACACATGTGCACGTGCTCAGATGCTCAGCCGTGTCTGACTCTTTTCGACCCTGTGGACTGTAGTCTGCCAGCCTCCTCTGTCCATGGGATCTCCCAGGCAAGAATACTGGAGTGGGCTGCCATGCCCTCCTCCAGGGGATCTTCCTGACCCAGAGCTGGAACCCATGTCTCCTGTGTCTCCTGCATTGCAGGCAGATTCTTTACCCACTGAGCCATCAAGGAAGTCCATACTTTTGTAAGATAGATATAAAAAAGATTGATGGATACTGTCTATTTATATCTTATATATAATAATAGGGCTGCCCTGGTGGCTCAGAGGGTAAAGAGTCTGCCTGCAATAATAACTGTCTGTAGCTACAGATGTTTGTTTTATGATGATAGTGAACATTCTCACTTTAAGAAGAATGGTAAGTATACTTATGTTTTATCGTTATCTATGTGTGTTTCTATCTCTATCTATCTTTATGAGCTATTTCCCTGAAATAATTGAAAGTTGCAGACATAATGCCCTAGTTTCACTAGATATGACCATATGAATTTGTTAAAAAGACAAGGACATTTTCCCACATAATAACCACAATTCAGCCATCAAAAGCACAAAGTTGACACTTACACAGTATCATCATGTAATCCATTCATGCCACTCAAATTTCACTTATTATTCTAGTATGTACTACCCCCACCCCCCCATTTTTCTCTCCTGTTTCTGGTTCCAATCCAGGATAATATGTCACCTTCACTTTTGATGTCTCTTTGATCTTCAATCTGGACTTGTCTTTCATGACTGCTATGTTTTTGAAGATTTCCACCAGTTGTTTTGTAGAATCTCCCTCAGTTTGGGTTTGTATGGTGTTTCCTTATGATCATTTGCATTTTGCCAGAACTATCATGGAAGTGGGGGCTTCCCTGGTGACTCAGATGGTAAAGAATCTGCCTGCCACGCAGGAGACTTGGGTTCGATCCCTGGGTTGGGAAGATCCCCTGGAGAAGGACATGGCAACCCACACCAGTGTTCTTGCCTGGAGAATCGCATGGACAGAGGACTTGGCGGGCTGCCATCTGTGGGTTCGCAGAGTTGGACACTATTGAGCAACTAACACACATACATACACATCATGGAAGTGGGGGTGTTTCTCTCAGTGACTCATATCAAGTGACATATAATGTCAATCTCTCCCATTATTGGTGATGCTTGTTTTGGTCTCTGGTCAGAGTCAGGCAGGTGTATTGAAAATCATAAACCTGGGGTTAAATGCCACCATTCCAACTCTGAGAAGTGCCTTTGTCCCAGCTCCACACAAGAAGATAATAAAAGAACCCAGAATGAAAAGGAGCGCACAAGAAAGTGTATTTACTAAGGGCAATCAGATTTTCTTAGTTTAATAATTTCCTTGATTATGAATGAGAAGAAAAAGCTGGTTTTTCTTTTTCTCTTGTCAAACAGAAAAGGGCATGTTATGGTTGGCACATTCAGGAAGTATCAAGTTTGCTGTTAAACAGATTATAAAACATGTTTATGCAATAGCAAACCGTGAGATTATTCTAGGTCATGTTTCTGTTGCTTACTCAGTCATCTATTTGCATGAATCAATTTTAACCTCCAAAGTTATCCAGTGTAGTCCAAACATTAATAGTGCATAAGTTGCAAATGGTTCAGAGAAATGACAACTTAGGGCTGGAAATTTTAAGTGTGGAGCAGCTGTTTTCAAAGGTAAGTGGCACATTGCGGAAACAAGGCAGATAGCCATCAAAAAAATACCCAGAGTCCTTCGTGGGATGGAGGAGCACCAGAATTCTTAGACAGTACAGGCTTGGAGCAGCAATCTGTCTAAAAAATGGATGGCTAAGGGTTGTCTTCAAGGTGTGCCATAGGCAGCACGCTTTTTTAAACTTAGATTGCACGCAACAGATCAGTGGAAGTATAACTTTCTATATATGCTTTATACCCACTTCACATACTACTGAGACAATGTCCATGATACATATCAAGTAATATGATTATTTTTATACGTAACAAATGGCCTAAACCAATCTGACCAAGAGATGATCATGAGGGTCTTCCTGAGAAATTTCAGCAGTTTCTTCTAACAGGCCAGTGGGCCTTACTTGATCCACACCAGGCAGCATGTCACAATTCAAGCGAGTCTCCGAGAGAAGGCCAGACATACATACATGTGTTAGCAAGCAGGCAGGAGCTGCTTCTGTGGATATCAATCAGCATCTAACAGGCATAGATTGAAGGGGACTTGCTGACATACAACAGGACTATACAGGCAACATTTGAGTTGGATCAAGCAAGAGGGTCCTGCAGGATGTGGAAGGACCCAGGGCAAAGAGGCCCTGGACCTCTTGAGAGTCACCCAAAAATCTAAAGGTGCCGCACAGCACAGATACACCGAGCTGGTTCTTGTGTTGCTGCTTTCTTATTGCAAGTTTCTCATTCTGCTTGTTATAGAAAGATCAGAAAATACAGTCAACAAAAAATATCAGAAATCTATGATCCCATTTGTCATGGACTGCCAATTTTAAACATGTAAATACATATAGATAGGTATCTACAAATAAATATATATTTTTTACAAACATGGGAACTTTGTTTTTCTTTTAAATATATAGTCGTGTCCGATTCTTTGCGACCCTATGGACCCTATGGCTCCTCTGTCCATGAGATTCTCCAGGCAAGAAGACTGGAGTGGGTTGCCATGCCCTCCTCCAGGGGATCTTCCAGACCCAGGGATTGAACTTGCATCTTTCACATCCTCTTACATTGGCAGGTGTGTTCTTTACCGCTAGCACCACCTGGGACTATGGAAAGCTATAGTTAATAGCTTTCCATATCAATTCATGTATTTGAAAGTCAGTGCTGATTAATAGATTGGTTACATAGAACCAGTCTGCTACTGTGAGGCTCTTAGATTGTTTCTAACTTTTTGCTTTCACAAAAAATCCTGCCAGAGAACATCTTGACAAAATTCTTTAATCATTTCCTTAAGAAAAATTCCTGGAAGTGATGTTGCCAACTGAAAGTTCATGCATATTTAAGTTTTCTTTTCCTGATTTTCTTGTCTTTAAGTAATACGTGTTCATCTTCTTCACACTTGCTTCCTATTTCAGTGAGAAAATAAATGCCACCAGAAGATAGCTTCCACTCTCTCCCGCACCACTTCTGCCACTATCTGACCTGAGCCCTGCCTTCCCTTCGCTTCGGGACTGGATGCCAGTTCCCCCTTGCCTATGCACAGACACTGCTCCAGAAAGTGTCTTTTCACTTTTCTGCACCATCAATTTTTCCTCTCCTTCTTGTGGATCATTATTATCAATAAAACAACTCTTATTTTTCCCATCTCTCTAAACAAATAAACAGAACCCTTCGCTTGGCCCCGTTTCCACTTCTAACGACAGATCTATTTCTCTTCTCCCCTTTGCAGCAAACTCTACAGGAATTGTCTTCGTTCACTGGTTCCGGTTCCTCCCATTCTTTCTTAAACTCACTTCAATCAGGCTTTCATGCACACACTCCACCAAAACTGTTCTTGTCAAGGTCAGCCATGACCTTCAAGTTGCTGTAGTCAATGAACAACTTTTCCTCTCATTTTACCTAACCAATCCACAGCAGTTGACACCGATCATGAATCTCTCTCCTTGAAAAAGGTTTTTTTTTAATTTCTTTTTCTTTTCACAAGGCTCAGAATATCATGAGCTCCTGGTTATCCTTCGCCTTCACTTCTTCCTTCTCAGCATCCTTTGCTGGCTCATTATCATCTCCATGAACTTAACTCTAGAGTGTTCCAGAAGCCAGGATTTGGACACCTCTTTGTTGTTTAAAGGCACTCTTGGTCATTTCATTCAGTCTCTCGGCCGTAGACGTGTTAACAAACTCCCAAATGTAACACTCCGGCCTAGGCTCCTTCTCCCACCTGTATCCTACCCCCAACTCCAGATCCATCCCTCCTTGACATTGCAAATACAGTGTGTCCAAGACTGAACCCCTGGTCTTCACCTTCCCAACTGTTCTTCCTACTGATGTGCCTGTGTCAGTCAATGGCAACTCTAACTAGCGCCATAAACCTTGGAGTCTTCCTTGATCTCTCTTGGCCCCTCACTCTATCCATCCAAACCTTCAGCAAATCCTGTTGGTCACATCTTAAGAATGTATCTAGTACCATACCATCGTCACCACCACTACAGTCTGAACTACCAGAACATCTTCCCTGGACTGTTGAAAGAACCTCACGACTGGTCTTCTTGCTTCCACCTTCCTCTCCTAGAAACTATTCCCAACACATCCAGAGGGGTACCAACAAAGGATGCGCAAGGACATGTAACTCTGCTGCTCAAAATCAGACAATGGCTTTCCATCTCACTCAGAGTAGAAGTAGAGTTCTTGTAAAGACCTTAGTTTCACATGATCAGTCTCATTGCCTTTCTAACCTCAGATCCTGCTACCTTCCTCCTCTTGCCTGCTCTGTCCTCACCTCATGCATTATTTGCGTGTTATTTGTTCTGCATGGAAATGCTTCTCCACAGACTCCTGAAAGACTTATTCCCTCACCTACACTCAGTTTTTGATTAAATCTCACCTTTCTCTGAGCCTTTCCTGACACTTATTTTAAAAACCACAATCTGGGGTTTCTCTGTGGTCCAGTGGCTAAGACTCTGGGGTCTCAAGGCAGGGGGCCCAGGTTAGATCCCTGGTCAGAGAACTAGATTCCGCATGCCGCAACTAAGACCCAGCACAGCCAAATAAATTAATATATTTATTTGTGTCTTAGTTATGGCATGAGAACTCTTAGTTGTTGCATGGGGGATCCAGTTCCCTGATCAGGGATTAAACCTGGGCCCTTTGCATTGGGAGCTTGGAAGCTTAGCCACTGGACATGAGGGAAGTCCCCAAAATAAATATTAAAAAAATAAAGTAAAATAAGAACCACAAATCTCCACCCCATTGTTCCTGATATGCTTCTCCACTTGATTTTTCTCCATATCATGACATACTTTATTATTTCCTTTGTTGCCTAGATCCTCCCATTAGAATCTAAGTGCCATGAGATTTGTTGTTTTATCTCCTGCACCTGGAAAACCCCTGGCATGTGACAGGTGCTCAAGACATGTCTGTTGAGTGAATAAATCTTTCCAAAAAATTAGGAAAGTAAAAGGAGAGAATTAGGAAAAAAAATCACCCATATATTTGAAAAGGAAATTTTAGTCAGCCATGAGGAATTTCAGTCAGACTGAAATTTTAGTCAGTAGGAAAAGCAATCTTGCCATTTATAATAACATGAATGGACCTATGGACATTAATCTAAGTGAAATAAGTCAGACAGAGAAAAACAAATACTGTATCAGATCAGATCAGATCAGTCACTCAGTCGTGTCCGACTCTTTGCAGCCCATGAATCGCAGCACGCCAGGCCTCCCTGTCCATCACCAACTCCCGGAGTTCACTGAGACTCAGATCCATCGAGTCAGTGATGCCATCCAGCCATCTCATCCTCTGTCGTCCCCTTCTCCTCTTGCCCCCAATCCCTCTCAGCATCAGAGTCTTTTCCAATGAGTCAACTCTTCACATGAGGTGGCCAAAGTACTGGAGTTTCAGCTTTAGCATCATTCCTTCCAAAGAAATCCCAGAGCTGATCTCCTTCAGAATGGACTGGTTGGATCTCCTTGCAGTATGTATGAACTCACTTAAAAGTAATAGAAACTACAAAAGGTGTTAGAAAAAAGAGTAGAATGGTAGTTACCAGGGGCCAAGGGTGGGGTTTATGGGGAGATGTTGGACAAAGGGCAAAAAATTCCAGTAATGAGTTCTGAGGATCTCATGTATAGTATGGTGATTATAGCTAATAATACTGCAGTATATACTTCAAAGTTGCAAAAAGAGTAGATCTTAAATGTGTGTGTGTGCACTCTGTCATGTCTGACTCTTCATAGCTCCATAGACTATAGCCCACCAGGTTCCTCTGTCCATGTAATTTTCCAGGCAAGAATACTGGAGTGGGTTGCCATTTCCTACTCCAGGGGATCTTCCCAACCCAGGGATCAAACTTGTGTATCCTGAGTTTGCATTGATAGGCAGGTTCTTTACCACTAGCCCCACCTGGGAAGCCCCATAAACCTTAAATGTTTTCATTCCCCAAAAGAAATGGTAATTATATAATGTGATGGAGGTGTTAGCTAAAGTTATGATGGTAATCATTTGCAGTATATAATTATCAGATCAACACACAGTACTCCTTAAACTTACATAATGCTATATGTCAGTCAACTCTATCTCAGTAAAGCTGAAAAAGAAACATCCATAACCACAGTATCCAGAGGATCATTGCTTACATACATATAAACTCACATTTCTCCCCCTGTATCCCTATGTATTTTTGGTGGAGTCATTATATGTGTGTGTTCAGTCACTAAGTCATGCCTGATTCTTTGCAACTACTTAGACTGTAGCTAGCCAGGCTCCTCTGTCCTCCACTGTCTTCTGGAGTTTGCTCAGATTCATGTCCATTGAGTCGGTGATGCTATCCAAACATCTCATTCTCTGTCATCCCCTTCTCCTTTTGCCTTCAATCTTTCTCAGCATCAGGGTCTTTTCCAGTGAGTCAGCTCTTTACATCAGATGGCCAAAGTACATGAGTGTCAGCTTCAGCAACAGTCCTTCCAGACTGTTCAGAGTTGATTTCCTTTAAGACTGACTGGTTTGCAAAGTTGGAAAAGACACATGTACCCCAGTGTTCATTGTAGCACTATAACAATAGCTAGAACATGGAAGCAAACTAGATGTCCATCGAAAGATGAATGGATAAAGAATCTGTGGTACATAAATACAATGGAATATTACTCAGCCATAAAAAAGAATGCATTTGAATCAGTTCTAATGAGATGGATGAACCTAGAGCCTATTATACAGAGTGAAGTAAGTCAGAAAGGGAAAAACAAATACTGACACGACTGAGTGACTTCTTTCACTTTACACTTCCATGCATTGAAGAAGGAAATCCCAACCCACTCCAGTGTTCTTGCCTGGAGAATCCCAGGGACAGTGGAGCCTGGTGGGCTGCCATCTATGGGGTCACACAGAGTCGGACATGACTGAAGCGACTTAGTGGCAGCAGCAGCAGCAATGCATATATATGGAATCTAGAAAGATGGTACTGATGAAATTATTTGCAGGGCAGAGACATGAGAACAGACATATGGACACGGGAGTGGGGAGGAAGAAGAGGGTGGGATTTATGGAGAGAGTAACATGGAAACTTACATTCAGTTCAGTTCAGTTCAGTCGCTCAGTCGTGTCCGACTCTTTGTGACCCCATGAACTGCAGCACGCTAGGCCTCCCTGTCCATCACCAACTCCCGGAGTTCACTCAAACTCGTGTCCATTGAGTCGGTGATGCCATCCAGCCTCTGTCATCCTCTGTCATCCCCTTCTCCTCCTCTGTCGTCCCGTTCTCCTCTTGCCCCCAATCCCCCCAGCATCAGGGTCTTTTCCAATGAGTCAACTCTTCATATCAGGTGGCCAAAGTATTGGAGTTTCAGCCTCAGCATCAGTCCTTCCAATGAACACCCAGGACTGGTCTCCTTTAGAATGGACTGGTTGGATCTCCTTGCAGTCCACGGGACTCTAAAGAATCTTCTCCACCACCACAGTTCAAAAGCATCAATTCTTCGGTGCTCAGCTTTCTTCACAGTCCAACTCTCACATCCATACATGACCACTGGAAAAACCATAGCCTTGACTAGATGGACATTTGTTAGCAAAGGAATATCTCCGCTTTTTAATGTGCTATCTAGGTCGGTCATAACTGTCCTTCCAAGGAGTAAGCGTCTTTTAATCTCATGGCTGCAGTCACCATCTGCAGTGATTTTGGAGTCCAAAAAAAATAAAGTCTGACACTGTTTCCACTGTTTCCCTATCTATTTCCATGAAGTGATGGGACCAGATGCCATGATCTTCGTTTTCTGAATGTTGAGCTTTAAGCCAACTTTTTCACTCTCCACTTTCACTTTGATCAAGAGGCTTTTGAGTTCCTCTTCACTTTCTGCCAGAAGGGTGGTGTCATCTGCATATCTGAGGTTATTGATATTTCTCCTGGCAATTTGATTCCAGCTTGTGCTTCTTCCAGCCCAGCGTTTCTCATGATGTACTCTGCATAGAAGTTATATAAGCAGGGTGACAATATACAGCCTTGACGTATTCCTTTCCCTATTTGGAACCAGTCTGTTGTTCCATGTCCAGTTCTAACTGTTGCTGCCTGACCTGCTTCAACCATGTGTAAAATAGATAGCCAGTGGGAATTTGCTGTATGACTCAGGGAACTCAAACTGGAGTTCTATAACAACTTAGAAGGGTGGGATGGAGAGGAAAGTGGGAGGGAGATTCTAAAGGGAGGGGACTTAAGTATACCTATGGCTGATTCATGTTGATGTTGGCAGAAACCAACACAATTCTATTAAGCAATTATCCTTCAATTAAAAAAATAATAAATTGAAAAAAAAAACAAATTCAAAAAACAAAGATTGACTGGTTTGATCTCCTTGTGGTCCAAGGGATTCTCAAGAGTCTTCTCCAGCACCACAATTTGAAAGCATCAGTTCTTTGGCACTCAGCCTTCTGTATGGATCAACTTTCACATCCGTACGTGACTACTAGAAAAACCATAGGTTTGACTATATGGACCTTTGTTGGCAAAGTGATGTTACTCTATACATAGTTTAAAAACCTGCTTTAAATTTTTAAATATGCATATAATTTAGACTTTGAACACATACCCCCACAGAGCCATTCAGAAACAACAAGTTATGCCTTGCTGGGAGTTTATGAGGGTCCATTTTGCATCTTCTGCCCTGAACTTGCCCTTACCAGATTTGCTTTTATAGAACCCAACCAATATAATAAATTTGCCTCTGATCTTGAAATCTTTCTTCACCGATTTTACTCTCAGTGGCCTCCCAGTTTCCTGTCCCCTTCATCACTTTTCACTATACACACATCCCTCCTCCTTCCCCAATAATTGCAGGGATTCAAGAGAATGAAAAGTGAACCATCTTGATGGAGAAAATTTCCAGAATGTCAAAATCTAACTTGTCAATAAACAGAAAGTCTGATAGGTTGAATGAGGATGGCCAAGTATGAACACAGCTGTTATTCACTTGTGGTATTTTGAAGACTCTCATAAACCATTGCTGCCTTGTATACTCAACCAGCTGTGCCCTGTGTGACTCCACAGGGTGCTACAGACACAGACCACAATGAGAAGGCACCCCCTCGGAGCTGTGCAATGTGACAGCCCCCTTAAAGTTCTGACTACATTGTACTCAGTTCAGTTTTAGGAATCATTTCTGAGATGCTTTCTTTCTCTGGCTCTGTCCTTCCCCTCACAATCTATTGAGTGTTTGTCTGAGAAAAGCACACTTTCTGGTGTGATAGTCAAATTTTTTTAAAAAAATTATCCTTCTTGGCCCTTTCTCTGGTGGACAAGAAAGGCATGCAAGCCATTTGGTCCGGTAAAACGAGCAGACATGTGCTAACATTCTCTCCAAGGGGAGCGAGGGACGAAAGCAGACAGCTGAGCTTCGATACCCATGACATCTCTGGTGGGTCAGTCAGCCTCCGGCTTCTTTGGACCTTGATGCCTTGTCCGCTTCATCTATTTATTCTGACCCTCAACCCCTAACTCAAGCCCCACGTTGCATGTGATGGGTCTTATGCGTGTGAATCTAGTCTTTTCTCGTTGCTGCAGGAACTTTTTAAACACGTTTTAGACCTAAGAATCCCTTTCTACCAAACCAGGAATCCAACAAACGCTTACCCAAAATGTTAGCCAAAAAAATAGATCAAGGCAGAGCTGCTCTGGCTGAAAAGGTTCTACCTCTTCACCTGTAGGTCTCTTGGAAGCAAAATCTGAAAACCTGGCAATTCTGCTGGAACTCACGCACAAAGAATCCTCTTTCCTCCCATTCTTATGCAGTGTCCCCTAGATTCCCCTGGCGAGCAGAGAGATCCCTGCTTAAGGTACAAAGTGTTAGTGGAGAGCACCAAAAACACTCAGCAATGCAGATAAAGAGCATTTTAATGTATTACTTTAACAAACAAAATTAATGCAAAAAGTTGAACTTCCCTGGTGGTGCATTGGATAAGAATCCGTCTGCTAATGCAGGGGACACTGGTTCGATCTCTGGTCCAGGAAGGTTGCACATGCCACAGAGCAGCTAAGCCTGTGTGCCTCAGTTACTGAAGACTGCACACTCTAGAGCCTGTGCTCTGCAACAAAAGAAGGCACTGCAATGAGAAGCTCATGACTGAAACTGGAGAGTAGTCCCCGATCTCCACAACTAGAGAAAGCAATGAAGACCTAGCACAGCCAAATACATAAATAAAGTAGTGTGTACATGTCAAAAAAATTTTTTTAATTAATGCAAAAAGTTAACGATGAACAAAATATGCACATGTTAGATAAAGTTAGATAAAGACAGGATTAGCAATGGTGCCATGCTGAGCCACACTGGAACTTGAAACAAAAGGAAAAAATGAGTGGTACTGAACTTAATCTTGATAGTACTCTTTATCTTGATTACCTAGTTTCTGGTGTCCCTTTAAATTTTGAGCCCAAAGTGAGTGCCTCACGTCTCCTTACCTGCCTTTCCTGGTAACCTTTACACCTACTACTCCACATTGTGCTATAAAAATGTTTCTCATGTCTCTCTTCCCTTCTTAGACTATACATTCCCTGAGTATATAAGGATCATGTTGTAGTAGTCAATATTTCTAATATATTAAGTTCATCAGATCAGATCAGATCAGTCGCTCAGTCGTGTGACTCTTTGCAACCCCATGAATCGCAGCACGCCAGGCCTCCCTGTCCATCACCAACTCCTGGAGTTCACTCAGACTCACATCCATTGAGTCAGTGATGCCATCTAGCCATCTCATCCTCTGTCATCCCCTTCTCCTCTTGCCCCCAATCTCTCCTAGCATCAGTCTTTTCCAATGAGTCAACCCTTCGCATGAGGTGGCCAAAGTACTGGAGTTTCAGCTTTAGCATCATTCCTTCCAAAGAAATCCCAAGGCTGATCTCCTTCAGAATGGACTGGTTGGATCTCCTGGCAGTCCAAGGGACTCTCAAGAGTCTTCTCCAACACCACAGTTCAAAAGCATCAATTCTTCGGCACTCAGCCTTCTTCACAGTCCAACTCTCACATCCATACATGACCACAGGAAAAACCATAGCCTTGACTAGACAAACCTTTGTTGGCAAAGTAATGTCTCTGCTTTTGAATATGCTATCTAGGTTGGTCATAACTTTCCTTCCAAGGAGTAAGCATTTAATAAACATCTTTTAAATGAATGGATTGGACTAGCAACTATTGGCTATAGGTATTTCCACCTCGCTCAACTTCTAACTAGCCCTGTGATTGAAGGCAAACAATCATTTCTCTGGCTTCAGCTTATTCATCTGTAAAATGAAAGACTTGGTCATCTTAAATGTCCTTCTGTATCTGTGAATCAAAATCATCTATCTGTAGAAGCCCATGCATGTGTGCTAAGTCACTTCAGTCATGTCCAACTTTTTGTGACCTCATGGACTGTATAGCCCACTAGGTTCCTCTGTCCATGGGATTCTCCAGGCAAGAATACTGGAGTGGGTTGCCATGTCCTCCTCCAGGGGATCTTCCCGACCCAGGGATCAAATCAACCCTTGTCTCTTATGTTTCCTGCATTGGCAAGTGGGTTCTTTACCACTAGTGCCACCTGGAAAGTACCCTGTAGAACCTGTAGGAGCCCAAGTCTCCCCAAATATTCCTTACCTCTTGGTTGATGGTATCAATAAACAGCTGCAGGCGTGCTGGTGTTTTACAATGGAGTACAGAGTTGTATTTAGGAAAGCTATGGAGTTATCTGTAAAATGCCCTGTTGACCAGATAATTGCTTTAAACTTACACATTGCTGAGTCTGTATTTTCAAACTGCTTAGAGGGTAATTTCTCCAGTAATGCTGTCCTTGTTGGGAAATTCAGGCATGGTCCTTTAATTAGACCAATGTATGTTGTGCATGTGTTAGTCACTCAATCGTGTCCAACTCTTTGCCACCCCATGAGCTATAGCCCACCAGGTTCCTCTGTCCATCGAATTCTCAAGGCAAGAATGCTGGAGTGAGTTGCCATTCCCTTCTCCAGGGCCAATGTATGTTAAGAAATACTTTTCTCCTTCAGTTTCATTCCTGTCAGTTTCTAGTTTTTAAATCTGGGAAAAGCCATAGAAGTATTGAAAAGCATTTTATGCTGTCCCATCATCTTTTGTACGTCATTGAGAGAGAAGAAAAGGAAGACAAGAGTGAAGCCATTCATGCAGGTTTAGAAATGTGTCTCCATGGAGCACCTACTGTCTAACCTACTACACACAGCCTTCTGTGGGAAGCACCTCAGACACGGGTCCCATCCTCAAGGAGTTTTCAGATCTTCCCAGGAGAGAAATCATGAACACAGAAGCACCCTGAGTTGGTTAGGTGATCAACTACCAAGCTGGAAAGAATAGTAGGAGAAAAGAAGGAAGCAGATCATCTTTATATATCTAGTGTGTGAGGACTTAGAAGTCTTATCTTGTGCCATCTTTGTAACTGTCTTTTTTGACATTAATTTTTATTGGAGTAGAATTGATTTATCGTGTTGTGTTAGTTTCTGCTGTACAGCAAAGCAGTTCAGTTATACATACATATATTTCCACTCTTTTTAAGATCGTTTCCCCATATAAGTCCCTACAGTATTGAGTAGTGTTCCTTGTGCTATACCGCGGGTTCTTATCTATATAACTGTCTTACTGAGTTGAGGACTTCTAGGGCTTCTCTGGTGGCTCAATGGTAAAGAATCTATCTGCCTGCCAATGCAGGAGATGTGGGTTCAATCCCTGGGTTGAGAAGATTGCCTGGAGAAGGAAATGGCAACTCACTCCAGCATTCTTGCCTTGAAAATTCCATGGACAGAGGAACCTGGAGGGCTACAGTTTATGGGGTTGCAAAGAGTCAGACGTGACTTAGTGACCAAACAATAACAAATGACTATCTCTAATACAAAAATAAGGACACTAGGCTGACAGCAAAAGCCAATCAGTTTGCATAATTTGCTTTCCCAAAGTGTTCATGAACAGGTTTTGCTAATATGTTTGAAATGCATTACTTGATGTAGATACTGTGAAGTTTAACCAGATAGGAATTATTGCATTACTTCTCTTCCCCTCAGTGATGCAGACCTTGGGTTTGAAAGTGGCTTTTGTCTAATCATCTCATCCATGGAGTGTTTGTTTATTAGCATATCACCAAGGTTTGGGGAATTAGAACAGGCCCTTAGTTTCTTCACACTAAAATATTATTTAGGCTTTGCTTGTGGGCCACCAGACACAAAGGTTCTCACATATTATTTAGGAGTTCCAAAGCTCAGGGTTCAGTGACCAAAATTTGCCACCTGCCTCCATGCTCCATGATTTTTTTTTTTCTTCTTTCCAGAGGCAAGCTACATGCTGGCTGTTTCCATGAAGGAGGGCTCAGGGGGAAACCTACCACCTCTAAAGCCATGACCTTGAAACAACAGCTTTGGGACAGCAAAGCCTGTAAAACTTGTTTGGTGTGTTTTTTAATGAGTTTACCGTGATGTTGTTCTACCTCTCCTTCCTTCTCTACCCCTGACCCCAAGCAATGAGAGAGGGGGTGAGATTTAACCATCCATGAAAACCATCCATGAAAGATGGCAATTTGGCAGCCTTGGAAGTGTGGTGGTCTGTTTACCTAGAGGCCAAATGTGAGGCCAGAAATGCACACATCCCAGGCCTCAACCTCAGTCTGTGAGATTCCACCTTCTTGTTGGGAATCAGAGGGACTCAACTAAGCTTTCAAAGATTCATAACATACTGGCCTGCATGCCCATTAAGTACTTCTCCCTTTAAGTAAAGTCAGATGGATCAAGGGAAGACAGTGACTCACCTGGCATTTGTACTTTTGAGGTGGCAATCCTATCCCTATTAAAAGGGGACTTTCAATAATTTAATTAAAAAATGACTAATTTCTGTTTTTGTAGGATGATTAGAACATCTATTCCACACTTGCTCAGTGATATTTTTAATTATTCAATGAAATATTAATCAAAATATTGGCACAGAGTTTTTTGAATCTAAAATGTAAAGCACCATCACAAAATCTAAGAATATGAAAGAGCTGAATGATGGTATTTGATGGGAATGGGGGAGCTTCTGGTAAGTGGTTTGGATGGCTTCTCTATTCAGGCAGCACATACTTGATTTGAGTCATAGATGTGCGTGTTTTCCAGGGTCTTGGCTTGCAGGTGAAAACATGATGGTCTTTCCACGGCCACATAGAGTCTTGTTAGCATTGGAGGTGGCCAGTAAGTCAGCACTATTTCCCAGGATGGTGGAACGTACGTACTCTTTCCTGTAATAGACCCAAGGGGAAGAAGGCAAAATAATTAGAAAACAAGATCTTAAAATTTAATTGTAAGAAAAGAACCTGAATTCAGAGAACTTCTCAAAACAAATGGAAGACTATTGATGTACCCACGCATGGCATGGCACATGCATGGCCTGTCATATCGTTCCTGGCCTCCTCCACCTACTGCACATCCCATCTGTGCTTCCCCACCTTCCTTTACCTGCTCAGCTTATACTCATCCTAGAAGACTCTGGCATCAGATTTTCCAGGAAATCTTCTGACACCCTGGAAGATGAGTGCGTGCGGGCTCCTGCATACCTATCTCAGTCATCAACTTGATCACATTTTATTAGACTATTTTTTTCCATGTGGACTGTGACCTCCATGAAGGCAGTGACTAGGGTTTACTCATCAGTGTAGCTCCAGGACCAAGCCCAGTGCAAGTAAATACCCAGCAATACAGAGCAAATCAATCCACAAATAACTGCTGATGGTTTGCAGAGGAAGGACCATAGCGTAACCAGGGAGAGCTTCTCAGAGGAGTGCTGAGTAACATTTGAAGGAAGTGGAACTAATTGGATTGGTAGGAAAAGGACTGGACATATCATTTATGGGAAATGTCAGTAGCTGCACTGCGCTGCTCTCAGAAACCATTGTGCAGGCGATTCATGAGAACAGAATTAATAACTGAGGAAAGAGAATAGTCGGAGGACCATGGAAAGCACTTTGTATTCTGGATTTGATGGGCAGACCACATCACTCTTTCCACTACTGTAGTTGAGAGGGTGAGCCAATGCCAGCTTCCTGATCAAATGCTCACCAGAGAATCTCTCTTTGGCTTATTTAAATCCCACTGTGCTTTCAGTTTAATGCAGCATTTCCTTTATTTCCTGTCTGAAATCCTTATGCCTATTTCAGTGGTGCCTGTGGATTATTTCCATATACTACTATAAACCTATCCCCATAAAGATCCAAGCTAATTCAGGTTTTTCTTTTTTCTTTTTTAAGGCTGCAACTTCTTTATCTTCAAGGGACTTTAATCTCACATTCAGTATGATTTGAGCATCAGTTCTCATGTATTTTTATGTCATGAAAAGCCCTTTATTGAGACCTACAATCACAACAGCACCATCAGGAAGAGGAAATGAGCAGGGCTGCTAACCAGAACACTCTGTACCTTTTTAAACATTAACCATTGTTCAGGTCTGTAGACCTGGCTGCCGAAGGCAATGTGGGAAATCCAGAATCACATGCAAAAAAATACAATTTACGGAAAATTTTAGGGTTCCCATATCTGCCTTGATCCAATAAAAGTATGATACCAAATATGCATATATTTATATATTGCACATTTTTTAGAGAAATAGAAGTTACAACTAAACTGACCAATCTCTTATCTGAAAATAGCTCTATCTGACCCATGTCACCTTTAGAGAGCAAAGTCATTCCATCTGACAGCATTTAAGCTAGGATAACATCATGCCATTAAAACATCACTATGAAAGAAGTTTTTGTTTCATGAGCAACTTTTTTTTACACTTAGATAGAACTTGATAATCTTTGTTATTTGCTGGCATAGCCTAGGCATATACGGGTTATCACTGAATTTTTTTTTTTTTTACAGTGTTGTATTTTCTTTTTTAATTGGAAGCTAATTACTTTACAATATTGTGGTGGTTTTTGCCATACATTCACATGAATCAGCCATGGGTGTACATGTGTTCCCCATCCTGAACCTCCCTCCCACCTCCCTCCCCATCCTATCCCTCAGGGTCATCCCAGTGCACCAGCCCTAAGCACCCTGCCTCATGCATCAAACCTGGACAGGCAATCTATTTCACATATGATAATATACATGTTTCAACGGTATTCTTTCAAATCATCCCACCCTCGCCTTTTCCCACAGAGTCCAAAAGTCTGTTCTTTACATCTGTGTCTCTTTTGCTGTCTCGCATATAGCGTCATTGTTACCATCTTTCTAAATTCCATATATATGTGTTAATATACTGTATTGGTGTTTTCCTTTCTGACTTACTTCCCTCTGTATAATAGGCTCCAGTTTCATCCACCTCATTAGAACTGATTCAAATGCATTCTTTTTAATAGCTGAGTAATATTCCATTGTGTATATGTATCACGGCTTTCTTACCCATTCATCTGCTGATGGGCATCTAGGTTGCTTCCATGTCCTAGCTATTATAAACAGTGCTGCAATGAACATTGGGGTACATGTGTCTCTTTCCCTTCTGGTTTCCTCAGTGTGTATGCCCAGCAGTGGGATTGCTGGATCATAAGGCAGTTCTATTTCCAGTTTTTTAAGGAATCTCCATACTGTTCTCCATAGTGGCTGTACTAGTCTGCATTCCCACCAACAGTGTAAGAGGGTTCTTCTTTCTCCACACCTTCTCCAGTATTTATTGTTTGTAGACTTTTTGATAGCAGCCATTCTGACCGGCGTGAGATGGTACCTCATTGTGGTTTTGATTTGTATTTCTCTGATAATGAGTGATGTCAAGCATCTTTTTGATGCTGAGCATCTTTCAGATGTTGAGCATCTGAGACATACAGATGTTTGTTAGTGATCTGTATGTCTTCTTTGGAGAAATGTCTGTTTAGTTCTTTGGCCCATTTTTTGATTGGGTCACTTATTTTTTTGGAATTGAGCTGCAGGAGTTGCTTGTATATTTTTGAGATTAATTCTTTGTCAGTTGCTTCATTTGCTATTATTTTCTCCCATTCTGAAGGCTGTCTTTTCACCTTGCTTACAGTTTCCTTCGTTGTGCAAAAGGTTTTCAGCTTAATTAGGTCCCATTTGTTTATTTTTGCTTTTATTTCCATTCCTCTGGGAGGTGGGTCATAGAGGATCCTGCTATAATTTACATCAGAGAGTGTTTTACCTATCTTTTCCTCTAAGAGTTTTATAGTTTCTGGTCTTACATTTAGATCTCTAATCCATTTTTAGTTTATTTTTACTAGTTTCATTCTTTTACAAGTGGTTGACCAGTTTTCCCAGCACCACTTGTTAAAGAGATGGTCTTTTCTCCATGTATATTCTTGCTTCCTTTGTCAAAGATAAGGTGTCCATAGGTGCATGGATTTATCTCTGGGCTTTCTATTTGTTCCATTGGTCTATGTTTCTGTCTTTGTGCCAGTACCATACTGTCTTGATGACTGTAGCTTTGTAGTATAGTCTGCAGTCAGGCAAGTTGATTGCTCCAGTTCCATTCTTCTTTCTCAAGATTGCTTTGGCTACTTAAGGTTTTTTGTATTTCCATACAAATTGTGAAATTATTTGTTCTAGTCCTCTGAAAAATACCATTGGTAGCTTGATAAGGATTGCATTGAATCTATAGATTGCTTTGGGTAGTATACTCATTTTCACTATATTGATTCTTCTGATCCATGAACATGGTTTATTTCTCCATCTATTTGTGTCATCTTTGATTTCTTTCATCAGTGTTTTATAGTTGTCTATATAGGTGACTGCAGCCATGAAATTAAAAGACGCTCACTCCTTGGAAGGAAAGTTATGACCAACCTAGATAGCATATTCAAAAGCAGAGACATTACTTTGCCAATGAAGGTCCATTTAGTCAAGGCTATGGTTTTTCCAGTGGTCATGTATGGATGTGAGAGTTGGACTCTGAAGAAGGCTGAGTGCCGAAGAATTGATGCTTTTAAACTGTGGTGTTGGAGAAGACTCTTGAGAGTCCCTTGGACTGTAAGGAGATCCAACCAGTCCATTCTAAAGGAGATCAGCCCTGGGATTTCTTTGAAAGGAATGATGCTAAAGCTGAAACTCCAGTACTTTGGCCACCTCATGTGAAGAGTTGACTTATTGGAAAAGACTCTCATGCTAGGAGGGATTGGGGGCAGGAGGAGAAGGGGACGACAGAGGATGAGATGGCTGGATGGCATCACTGACTTGATGGACGTGAGTCTGAGTGAACTCCGGGAGTCGGTGATAGACAGGGAGGCCTGGCGTGCTGTGATTCATGGGGTCGCAAAGAGTCAGACACGACTGAGCAACTGAACTGAACTGAACTGATACAGGTCTTTTGTTTCTTTAGGTAGATTTATTCCTAAGTATTTTATTCTTTTCATTGCAGTGGTGAATGGAATTGTTTCCTTAATTTCTCTTTCTGTTTTCTCATTGTTAGTGTATAGGAATGCAAGGGATTTCTATGTGTTAATTTTATATCCTGCAACTTTACTATATTCATTGATTAGCTCTAGTAATTTTCTGGTGGAGTCTTTAGGGTTTTCTATGCAGAGGATCATGTCATCTGCAAACAGTGAGAGTTTCACTTCTTCTTTTCCAATTTGGATTCCTTTTATTTCTTTTTCTTCTCTGACTGCTGTGGCTAAAACTTCCAAAACTATGTTAAATAGTAGTGGTGAGAGTGGGCATCCTTGTCCTGTTCCTGACTTTAGGGGAACTGCTTCCAATTTTTCACCATTGAGGATAATGTTTGCTGTGGGTTTATCTTATATGGCTTTTATTATGTTGAGGTATGTTCCTTCTATGCCTACATTCTGGAGCGTTTTTATCATAAATGGACACTGAATTTTGTCAAAGGCTTTCTCTGCATCTATTGAGATAATCATATGGTTTTTATCTTTCAATTTGTTAATGTGGTGTATCACATAGATTGATTTGTGAATACTGAAGAATCCTTGCATCTCTGGGATAAAGCCCACTTGGTCATGATGTATGATCTTTTTAATATGTTGTTGGATTCTGTTTGCTATGATTTTATTAAGGATTTTTGCAGCTATGTTCATCAGTGATATTGGCCTATAGTTTTCTTTTTTTGTGGCATCTTTGGTTTTGGTATTAGGGTGATGGTGGCTTCATAGAATGAGTTTGGAAGTTTACTTTCCTCTGCAATTTTCTGGAAGAGTTTGAGTAGGATAGGTGTTAGCTCTTCTCTAAATTTTTGGTAGAATTCAGCTGTGAAGCCATCTGGTCCTGGGCTTTTGTTTGTTGGAAGATTTCTGATTACAGTTTTGATTTCTGTGCTTGTGATGGGTCTGTTAAGATTTTCTATTTCTTCCTGGTTCAGTTTTCGAAAGTTATACTTTTCTAAGAATTTGCCCATTTCTTCCAAGTTGTCCATTTTATTGGTCTATAGGTGCTGATAGTAGTCTCTTATGATCCTTTATATTTCTGTGTTGTCTGTTGTGACTTCTCCATTTTCATTTCTCATTTGTTGATTTGATTCTTCTCCCTTTTTTTCTTGATGAGTCTGGCTAATGGTTTGTCTATTTTGTTTACCTTCTCAAAGAACCAGCTTTTAGCTTTGTTGATTTTGGCTATGGTCTCCTTTGTTTCTTTTGCATTTATTTCTGCCCTAATTTTTATGATTTCTTTCCTTCTACTAACCCTGGGGTGCTTCTTCTTTTTCTAGTTGCTTTAGGTATAGAGTTAGGTTATTTATTTGGTTTTTCTCCTGTTTCTTGAGGTAGGCTTGTATTGCTATGTACCTTCCTCTTAGCACTGCTTTTACTGTATCCCATAGGTTTTGGGTTGTTGTGTTTTCATTTTCCTTCATTTCTATGCATATTTTGATCTCTTTTTTTATTTCTTCTGTGATTTGTTGGTTATTCAGAAGTGTGTTGTTTAACCTCCATATGTTTGTATTTTTAATAGTTTTTTTCCCTGTAGTTGATATCTAATCTTACTGCATTGTAATCAGAAAAGATACTTGAGATGATTTCAATTTTTTTGAATTTATATCATCAATTTTTGTAGATCAAAGAACACGTTTTGGGGCCTTCTTGATTTTATTTCTTTTTCTATAAATGTGAATCATGGGAAGCAGCATTTAAATGATTCTATCAGAAATGGGATGGCTACAATCATCATCACCATTGTCATTTTAGTATTGAGCATTTACTATGCCATGTACAGTACAAACGAATTTTACACATTAGATCATAGAACTTGGCACTTACTTCTATTATGATACTTCTCAAGGTGAAGTAAAATA
Organism: Bos taurus; assembly: GCF_002263795.3. NCBI lineage: Eukaryota > Metazoa > Chordata > Mammalia > Artiodactyla > Bovidae > Bos > Bos taurus. The sequence continues at coordinate 19,251,663 of NC_037332.1, read as the reverse complement.
TCTTAATAAGCATCTGTCTCCACTACATTCTGTCTTCACTGTAGTATCCTGGGTACAGAGCCCGTACCTTACTCATCTTGTTACCCCAGCACGCTGAACACATTGGGCACTAAATAAATGTCTGATATTTAAGTAGAAATAACTTGAGGTAACAAAATCATAGCATTTGAAGAATCTTAAAACATATTATGGCCATACTACTTTCTAATACTTTCTAATAAAAAGATCTGGAAACAAACTATATCCCAACCATAGGGAAACAGTTCAGTATGAGCAAGGTTGGATATAACAACACACACTTGATACACTTAACATAACAGAAATACGGTCACTGTGAAGACGCTGCTATCAGAAGTATAACTGGCCTGTGTGTTGGGAGTGCTTTCCTTCTCCATCTCCTATTGGGGTTTCAGATCGGAACTTTCCCCAGCCTTTCCACCTTCAGATTGTCTCTGTATTAAGTGTTCATTTCTAGTTCACCATGCCTGGCCACTTGCCTTTTATTTTAATTAACTGATTAAGCTTTTTTGTTTCTTTGCATCCTTTCCCCTACCACTCTAAGCCTTCTCAGGTGCTTTGTGTGTTATGTATTTGCTCCCATAATTCTATCAAAACTGTACTGGCATCTTTCCCAACAAGGCATCCTGCTGGCAGACGGTTCCCATCTTGCTTCCAACGATCATTTTTAGGGGCTACTTTGCAGAGATCCTGGGTTCAACAAACCATCATCATCGAGCAAGAGAGCTGCCCAGACAATTTCTGGTGGGATAAAATTAGGCCTTTCCCCCAAATAACAGCAAAATAATAATAAATAAATGTATGTCCTCAAAGAGCATTTGCTTGGTTCTGCAGAAATCAGAAGGGATTATTTGTACACCTCAGGATTAATGATCAATGAATTAGCAGAATTTCTGATCCTATTAGAAATGCTAATCTCATGAAAACAGAGAGAAACATTTGTGAAAGGTCTGAGCTGTCCAGACGGTGCCTGTCTCCACCGACCTGGCTCTGTGAGAAAGGAAGGAAAAGGGGAGGGAAAGAATATTTGTTCAGAGCTTACTGTATTCCAGACTTTGGGTAAGGGGCTCTTACAGACCCAGTGTAGTTTATCCTCACACCAATCTTTCAAAGCAAGATTACCATCAGCTTTGGTGCTGATGGAAAACCTGGAAGTCAGTGAGATTAAGCAGCCTGACTTGGGCCACCCAGCCAGAAGTGCAAACCTAGAAGTGAGGATTTGAACTCAGGTTTTTATGAGCACAAAGTCTGCCATGTTTTTGTTATAACAGTAGCAGGGTTTGGTTAGATAGCCGGTAACAATGTTCAGGTTATTAAAGACCAAAAGGCAAAGTACAGGTCATCCCTGACAAGGCTGATTCCTCCTGCTATTATGGACTCCAGGACTCCCTCCCACACTGACTGTGTTGCATAGACCTGAATGAGAAGTCACGTTATCCCAGATGGACTCTGAGAAGTCATGACCTTAGGCATAAGATTTAATGGCCACAGCCCTAATACTGTGTTATTTGAGCAGGGGCTGGCCCCATGAGTAGAAAGGGCTTGAGGACCCATGGAGCGAGCCTGTCTCTGTTCCTACCCAACTGTATGTTTTTATGGAAATTTCACCATCATGAAAATCATTCCTTAGGACTTGCTTTTTCCAAAATATCCTATCAAAATACATCAACCCTTAAGAAGGTGACTCCTGAAACTCCTTTATCACCCAGTATCCTGGCAGGAGATAATTGTGCAAGGCCCATAGGTCAGGTACCTGATGATGAAGCAAGAAGAGGAGTTCTAGAAGCACAATATTCCCTTTACCACACCGTCCCTCACCATGTGTTCAGTTCTGTCTTTATGGTTCAATTTTCCTCTTGGTAAATTATCAGCAATAACAGGACAGGAATTTAAATCAAGCAGAAGTGGAAACACGAGTAGACTTAAATGATTGGTTTCATTTAAGAACAACAGCCAAACTGACATTTACGTTTTTTTAAAGCACTTACTTCTTTGGCTGCACCGGGTCTTGGCTGCAGCACGCAGGATCTTCAATCTTTGTTGTGGCATATGGAATCTTTAGCTGGTGCACGTGGGATCTAGTTCCCCAGCCAGGGATTGAACCTGGGTGCCCTGCATTGGGAGCACGGAGTCTCAGCTTCTGGACTGCGAAGGAAGTCCAACATTTATGTTTTTAATAAACATTTAATTTTAGAACAGCTTTAGATTTATAGAAAAGTTATAAAGATAGTACAAAGAAAGGGGTCTCGTATATCGCACACCCAGTTTCCCTTAACATCTTACATCATCAGCAAGTACAGGACATTGTCACAGCTAAGAAACCAAAAGTAACAGGACATTATTCACTAAAGATCGTACTTCATTCAGACTTCCCTAGTTTTTACCTAATGTCCTTTCCTGTTCCCACTCAGTTGTTCCATCTCTTCAGACTCCTCTGGACTGTGACAGTTTCTCAGACTTTCCTTGTCTGTGATGAAGTTTGAGGAGTATGAGTCAGGTAATGTATAGAATGTGTTTCAATTTGGCTTTATCTGATGTTTTCCTCATGATTAGATGGGTTGATGGGTTTTGGGGAGGACAGCCTCAGAGGTAAAGAGCCCTTCTTGTCCCACCTTATCAAGATTACGTCTATTGTATACATGTGTACTCAGTCGTATCCGACTCTTTGCAACCCTATGGACTGTGTGGCCTGCCAGGCTCCTCTGTTCGTGGAATTTTCCAGGCAGGAATACTGGAGTGGGTTGCCATTTCCTACTCCAGAGATCTTCCCGACCCAGGGATCGAACCTGATTATGTTCATTAAATGTTAAATCACAGTTGATTTAACATTTATTTTTAAAGAAAATAAATCATGTGGCAAATTAGTCTGAACTAGAGCCAACTCTGTCCATTTTTAACAAGGACAGAACTGGCACAAAATCAAACTGTCAGAGTCTCTGGAAATAAACTAATGTTCCATTCAGTCCAAGTCCCAGGTTGTAACGTTTATGCGAGTTCCTTTGGCAGAAAACATTTGGAGTTCCTGAGGGGGGAAAAAAATGGCTGTCTTAAATATAGAATACAGTTAAGATGCCATGTCTGAAGCATTTCACAGACTTGCCAGCGAGTGAGCACCATCATCACAGAACACCAGCTGTGGAACCCTGTCTGTTGAACCCACAGGCCCCCAAGTCCCCAGAAGACAATATTAGCAATGAACCAGATTTTCACATTTCCTGCCTCCCCTGAATTCATAACATTGCCAAACTGCCAGACTGCTCCTGGGAGTCTGTACCATTACCTTGTAGGGAAAGTGCTGGCAGAACCACCTTTCATTTGTGTTGCATAAGAACATCATCTTCATTTCAGTAATTTAACTCTGATTAAATTTAGCTGTCAGCCTTTAAAGTTCTCTGAGCAGCTTTCAGACTCAGAAAGGGAAGAGGCATGCCAGCAGCTTTTCTGCAATCCCTTCCCACCTACCTTCCTGCAAGCTCCTTTCCAAGCAGCTGGGTGAAGCCAGAATCATTCAGAGAGTAATCGTTTGCCAGGCTGTGAGGTGCCTGGTGGGAATGGATTCTCTCATTCTGAGGCCTGGCCCTGCCCAGGGAAGGCAGCTGGGAGCACCCAGCACTGCCTGCCACTTTTGCATCTTTCAAGTTGCTTCCTTTGGTTTCTTGCTTCTCAGGTCAATATAGCCAGTGGGGTTTGTTTTTGTTTTTGTGTTAATTTAATTAAAATTTTAAAAAATTGGAATATGATTGCTGTAAAATGTTGTGTTAGTTTCTACCATACAATGAAGTGAATCAGCTGTATATATACATATATCCCCTCCCTCTTGGACCTCTCTCCCACCCATCCCTCATCCCAGTCATCTAGGTCATCCCATTTTTTTTTCCACATTTTTAAAACTTGATTCTTTGAATTCTATAGTGCTATAAAATTTTCAAAAGTTTCACACACATGATTTCATATAAACCCATCATTTTTATTACTACTATATATATATATATATATATATATATTGGCTCTTTCCATTTTTCCTTTCTCTCCAGACCGTCTTGTATTTTTCCTCTTCCTGTTTGGGTCCTCTGGTCCCCAGCCCTCAGGCTTTCACTGAAACCCATGGCTGTTTCCCCTGAGGAGTGTCTTTTCCTGTGCTCTCCTCTGACTTCCTGCCATTGTGGGGGGTGGGGGTGGGTAGGGGGAGCCGGGCAGGAATGGGGATGCGGGTGCGGTTCCCAGCCTTCTTCCCTGGCAAGGGCAGAAGCAGGCCCATCCTAGACAGGGCCACACACAGCTCCCCAGGCCTCCTCCCACACCCCTTTGAACTTATTCTCTTAACGATCTCAAGGGTCTCAAGGCTGCAAATTGCATTTTAGAGTTTCCATCTGGTGCTTTCCGTGAGCTCACCATGCAGGAAACTAAGAACCACAGAAAGACCTAAAAAGTGGTCCTAGGAATCCTTGATGTAGGTTATGGCCATTACAGGCAGCACAGCCTTCCACTCATCAGGGTCCTAAAAGGATATATAAGCAGGAGTTTTGTAATCAGTTCCATACGCTCCAGGTTTAACGACCAGGACAGATCTTCGATGTTACACAATCCCCAACTGCTTTGATCTTCCCTGTCCTGGTCAGTATACCCAGCTGGATAAATAGCATTAGTCCAAAAAGAGCTTGCTGAACAAATGGTTAAAATTGATAATGTCCTACATTTGCCAGAAGCACAGGTGCTTCAGATCAATTGGGCTAACCTTGTGGAAACAATTAACACTAAGCCTTTTTATAAGACAAAAAAAGCTTTTACATTTACAGGTTCAGATTCTGGAGGTAAAATGAATTTTCTGGGAGTGAAAAATGTTCCCTGTAGAGCTGATGGATTGTTAACATTCAGTGTGGTTTACCGAGTTCTTAAAAAAAAGAAAAGAAAAACAACCCAAACAACAAAAGTAATAAGAATCTGTACCATCACCATCAGCTTATTACAACAGTTAAACTTTCTGCTTATGAGTTTTTCAATGATGACTCCCCTGAAAGCTTGAGATAAATATATTACTATGATACAGATTATCATTCTTCAAGTTTGCTCTTATCAGAACAGATCCAGGTGGAATTGGAGACTCCTACCGGAATATGGCTAGTTTCCAATGGCTTAGAAGTGTTTCTTATGACTAAATAGATAGCCTCATAATTGGGTTTGTGAGTACAGATTTGTCAAGATTCTACTTTACATGGCATGGATATTCTCAGCTCAAACCCTCAAAAAAATATTCCTCTGTAAATATATAGGCAAATACTGAAAGCCTCATTCTAGCTTTTCTCCAGTTGGGAGGCACAATGTACATGCAAGTCTCTTTCTGTTGGTGAAGACATATTGTGTGACTTTAAGCAGATCCTTCATCACCTGGGGCCTCTGCTACCTCATGACTAGACTAAAGGGTTAGTTGCTCAGTCGTGTCCAACTCTTTGGGACCCCATGGACTGTAGCCTGTCAGGCTCCACTGTCCATGGGATTTCCCAGGCAAAAATACTGGAATGGGTTGCCGTTTCCTTCTCCAGGGGATCTTCCTGACCCAGGGATCGAACCTGAGTCTCCTGAATTATAGGCAGACTCTTTACCATCTGAGTCACCAGGGAAGTGCCTAGACTAAGGTCTAGCCCTAATAATCTGTGCCCCTAATTAGAACAGTGATCAGGAAAGAGGGTTCTGCAGTCAAGTAGCTGTGGTTTCAACTGCTGTCTCCATCTCAAAGAAGTTACCTATCAATGGGCAAGACAGTTAGCCTTGGAGCCTACATTTCCTCATCTGTAAAATGGTTATAGTAATAGTACCTGCCTGAAAGGTTGGGGTAAGGATTAAGTGAGATAATTATATGAAACACTTAGCATAGGGCCTGGCCTATTACAGGTGCTGGAGAAATGTTACCTTTATTTGTAGAGTCCATATTATTATAATAAATGGTTTATTTGTGTGTGGTTTCCATCCTTTTCACTAAACTGATCTGCTTTTCTTTTTTTCTAATTGAAATATAATTGATTTACAATGCTGTGCTAGTTTCAGGTGTACAGCAAAGTGATTCACTTTATGTAAATAGATACACATGTGTGCATGCTAAGTCACTTCAGTTGTGTCTGACTCTTTGCGACCCCATGGACTGTAGTTTGCCAGGTTCCTCTGTCCATAGGATTCTCCAGGCAAGAATACTGGAGTGAGTTGCCATGCCCTCCTCCAGGTAATCTTCCCAATCAGGGAGTGAACCCACATCTCCTGCGACTCCTGCATTGCAGGCAGATTCTTGACTACCAGGGAAGCCCATATATATATATATATATATATATACACACACACATACACTTTTTTTTTTCAGATTCTTTTGCCTTATAGGTTATTACAAAATATTGAATATGGTTTCCTGTGCCATTCACTAGGTCCTTGTTGTTTATTTTATATATAGTAGTATGTATATATTAATCCCAGATTCCAATACATTGGTCAACTTTTATGTGGATGAATCAGGCAAACAGGTCATGGAAGACTGAGATTCTGTTATAAATTCAGAGGCGTTGTTATCAACATGACATCAATGTTCCTTCTAGGGATTCTAGTGTTTTTGATGCAAAACAATCATTAGGTGTGTGGTGTCCTCTCTGCATGGTTTCTAATGACTGTGTCTACCAAGAAGGCAAATGCCCCATTGGAAATGTGGTTCTTTTCCTGAATGATTTCTGAGCAAGGAAGAAAAGGTTTAAAAATAATAATTTTTGACAAATGATGGGAGCAGATTATAGAGGTATATGCTTTCTAGGACTGTGTGTGCATCTCAGGGGAATATTGTGTATCCTAATCAAAAATTATGGCTAATCGCCATCAAACCCACAGCAACAGAGCACGTTGTGGTAGATGACAAGGTTATAGACGATGAGATAGCTGGAAGGGGAAGAGTGAGGATTGTGGTGCTGACCAGGAAAGGGAAGGCCTGGTTTCTGGTCCACTTAAGCTAACTGGTCAATGATTTCCTGTTTTGATTTTCATTGTCTAAAGTGTTTGGTGAACTAATTGCTACTTTGCGCAAACAACCATTTCTAGCTGGGAGGTGAGGACATTTGACTCCCCTTCTCCCAGTGGTTAGACCCAGGGTCTACCTATAAGCCAAGCAGATCATCTCTCTCCATTGAAATAGAAGCACCTGGCAGGCAAAGACCTTGCCTTCCTAGTTTACCAGTGCCTGGTACAGGATATTAGAGAATATATTCTGTATGTATATGGAATAAGTCCTTGACAGGCGCTTGTTGAATGAAAGAACAGAGAGAGGTTTTTCCTCATTAGGCTGCTGGAGCGGCTTCTGCAGCAAAAACAAACAAGAGGAGGAGGAGGAGAAGGGAGAGTGGGGGAAGGAAGAGAAAGGACAGAAGGGGAAGAAGTGGGGTGGAGGAAGAGTGGAGGAGGAGGCGGGGAAGGAAAGAAGAGGAGGAGGGAAGTTCCAGCAAGTTGAGGAGGGCTCTGGACAAGGTTTCCAAAAGTTCATCTTCTCTGCACTCCTTCCCTGGCTCCCTCTTGCTCCCTAAGCTCCATCAGGAGAAGGCTGGACATTGCTGATTTAGGATACTTTTCAAACCAAAGCTAAAAACACTTCAAAAGAGTGTGACATCTTAGGGATATCAAATGCCATGACCAGGAGATGCTGCTTACAGGAAAGTAAAATACAGCCTGTCTCTTTCTCAGTGGCTGTCATGCAGAAACAGTGGTTCCGGCTGACTTTAAAATTGCTGCCTAAATGAAGGAATGACGATCTTCTGGGAAATGTAGGCTCCTAATGGAGGGTTGTGGTTTGAAAAGTTTCCCACGCAGTGATTTTTTAAATGCCTATTGACCTCTCTGCAGTGGCTGCTTTTCCATCATAATCTGTTACATAATTACTGAGCAATTTCCAGGCTGCTTCTTACAAAACTGATTTAAACTTAGCCACCTAGACCAGCATCACTGAACTTTTTCTAGAATCTGTGGGGCTGATTAGAATTGCATTGGCAGAGCTAGAGAATCTGGTGATTTCAACCAAATGAACCCCTGGGAAAATTGGTTCAAGGGCTCCTTTTCTTTCCTAGGCTTGCAAGCGATGCTGTAAAGCCAACAATTGCGATCTAAATGGCTTGAGGAAAATTGAGTTTGGTGCCTGAATAAATGTTTGATTCCAAGTGACTCTCTCCACCTCCCAAATACTGCCCTTCCAGCATTGCATATTGAAACATGCAGTATCTGAGAATCGATTTTGGTCCGAATTCTGTGATGAAAATAACAGAAGCAGAGTCCGGGTATCTTAAGCAAAGAAATGAATGTATTGGAAGGATACAAAAGAGCTCACGGAACAGAAGGAGAAGCCAGGAATCCACTTTATCAAAGTACGAGAGAAGCTGTAGGAATTCAAGTGGCAGGAATAATACAATTCCCTTTGGCCCTTGCTACCAGAGTAAGTGACTTAGAACCATTCTCAGTTTTTGCATCACTTGTCTCCACACTAAAATTCCAGCTCAAGAGCATCTGGGAGACCTAGTTTCAGCTACGTATGTGCTCTCCGTTCGGTTAGGATAGGGGAAGGCACGTGATGGAAAAATGTTTCTCCTACAGGGAAAAAGGGATTCTCCAGAGAAAAATCAAAGCTCTCTCTCCTCAGGCTGTGGTGGCGCGTGTCTGCCCCACTGCAGGGTAGAACATGGTGTGTATTTTTAACTCACCAGCCTCCAGTTCTACGCCATATCTTCCTTCTCCTCCAAACCATGTGTTAGCACACCAGGACAGCACACACCCGTCCCTGCAGGAACAGTCTGGGATGTGTGAGCAGCCTAGAATTTTGGAGAAGGAGAAAAACGAGTTAAAGGAAAGATGTGGGAGAGCAGAGGTGCGCGTATCGTACTCTTCTTCTGAGCTGTTGATTTCTGTTCTCCTCAGGTCAACACATTTTTTATTTAATTTGAGAGAAACTCGAATTATACTTCTACAGCAATACCTTCAAATCTGCTATCTGTGATTTCTTTTTTTTAACATGTGAAGAGAAAACGAAGAGTAATATCCAAGATGTTTTTTAAATTTCTTTTTCTAGAACTGACCTCTCTAAAATTTATTACATCATACAATTAATTATAACATGCGCCATTAATTTAAAATATTCTTTTATTGATGAGATAGACAATGACAAAAACTGAGGGTGCCACAGAAGTGGGGAAGTTGTTGGGCAGATTCAGCACCCTCACTTCCAGCTGCTGCAAAGCAGCTTGCTCATTTGATGGTCCAGTCCGTGATGTATCTTGCTCGAGGGTTTCCATGAAAATGACCTCTCAGGTGAAACTTCCTAAAAATCTATAATGCACCCAGGATTTCATCCCAGTGCATCCTGGAGTGGAGCAAAACAACACCTCCTAGAGAAGAAAATATCTTCCAGGGTTACACCTGTGCTAGCCTTAGTTTGAAGAATACGTATCTAATTCTGTTGCTGCTTCAGAAAATATAAAGACTTGTATCTCTCTTAAACGTATTTGTTACTTCTTTTAAAACTTTGGTATGTTTCATACAGTTCGGCAAAAAGTTAACCCTTGACTTTGATTCATGTTAGAGCAAATCAGTACATTCATTCCACTTCTCTTTTCCCTTTCAGTTCCAATCACCTCCCCCAGCACTGCAAATTTCCCTCCCCTCTCAGTGGCGACAAGTCCCCAACCCAGAATGGAGCTGATGTTTACCAGATATCTGTCACACGACAAACATAAATATATGTGTAATCCAAGATCCAGAGAGCTTTAAAAAAAAAAAGTATTCAGGGTCACAAAGCTAGTAATTGTAAGTTCACATTGGAACCTCTATCTGTCTGATTTCAAAGCACATTCCTCCCATTGTATTACGTCAAATAAGATAGTTGGCTATCAGCTCATCAAGAACTACTACACATTCCAGGAAAAAATGCATATTACGAGTTCCTAAGACCAAAATGACGCTAGAAGAGTTGGCTAAATGGAGGCAGAAATATGTCAGATATGTTGTATCTGACATATAGTCTCGTGGTTCTCTCCCTTTCCTGTTGGGGGTGCCCAGAGGGTGAGCGAGTGGATTGAGTACTTCTGAGCTCAGTGTTGAGCAGTTTAGGTCAGGGAGAAGGATGGCTAAAGGTTGGAGGACCATAAAGACATGGTGAAAACTTATAAACTAGATGAAACAAAGCTTTCATTTAGGTGGACATTGATTCATTCTTTCATACAATGAGTATTTATGCTGTGTGTCTTTGAGTGTCTATGAGAGGGCAGGCATGCAAAGATGAGTAAGACATGGCTCTTCCTTCAAGGAATTCAGTGTCTATTGAGGAAGAGAGAGAAGTTAACAAGCTGTCAGAGTGGAGTGGGATAATACATATTTTCTCTGTCCTTAGATGCCCATTCTATAATCAACATATCATGGGCACACACTGGTTTTTGCTCGTACATTATTCTCTCTAATCTGACTTTCTCTAGAAGGATTACATCTTCTCCACTGGAAAATCTGATGAGACTGTTAAATCTAGGGGTTTTCAACCCTCTGGGTACACGCATCCTAAGTCGCTTCAGTCGTGTCTGACCCTGTGTGACCCCATGGACTGTTTGTTGCCCACCAGGCTCCTCTGTCTAAGGGATTTCCCAGCCAAGAACACTGGAGTGGGTTGCCATGTCCTCCTCCAGGGGATCCTCCCAACCCAAGGATCGAACCCAGGTCTCTTTTGTCTCCTGCATTTCCAGGCAAGTTCTTTACCACGAACGCCACCTGGGAAGACCCCACAACCCTCTACTCACCAACGAGTGGCTTCCTTACCAAGCCGGAGCACTGTTTATTCCTTGGAATCAAAATCTTAAAGGAGGATAGAAAGGGAAAAAAAAAAAAAAATCCCCAGAAATGACAGAAAATCATTCATTCTGGATCAGGGCACTGACAATACTTGAGTGTTCCTAGGCCCATCCCTGCCAGTTTCTATCAATTTAGGCATCTTCTGGACCCTCCAGAGAGCTGATAGAAATCCTCCTGATAAAGTCCCTTTTTTTATATATATATATAATTTTATTTATTTATGTTTGGCTACACTGGGTCTTTTTTGCTTTGCTTGGGCTTTCTCCAGTTTCAGCTAGCAGGGACTATGCATCATGCTGGTGTGTGGACTTACTGCGGTGGTGTCTCTTTCGTTTCAGAGCACAGGCTCTATGCACGTGGCCTTCAGTGGTTTTGGCTCACAGGCTCTAGAGCGCCGGCTCAGAGGTTGTGACCCATGGGCTTAGTTGCTCCCCAGCATGTGGGATCTTCCCAGACCAGGGATTGAACCCATATCCCCTGTATTGGCAGGCAGAGTCTTATACACTGTGCCACCAGGAAAGTCCAGGTCGCATTGTTAAACAGTGAAAAGACAAAATCCCCTGGGTGTGATATGGGTTGTCTGGGACAAGATTGAGAGCAGGAGGACCAGTTAGGAGACTACTGTAGTAATCCACATGAGACATGGTGAGAGACTGAACTCACTGAGTAGAGAGTGAAAGAAGGAAAGATGAATTCTAGAATCCAAAGAGATAGAGCTAGCTGGACTTGATGACCACCATGCAGAAATATGAAGAGTCACAAGAATTGTTTTTCCATGAAACCATGTAGGGCAGCTCACGTCAACTCCTTTCTGTTGGTCTAGAGGGTATGCTCTAACCTGGCCTTGGTTCTGGTGGTGCTTTCTTACCTGTGAAGGCTGCCTCTTCGCCCCCCTCTATCCTCCTAGTCCTGGGATGAACACATCACTTCCTCCCAAAAAATCATCTCCATTATCCAGTTGGCAGGGACATCAAATTCCTCCTTTCGCCTTGCCTCCTAAGCCCCTAGGGTACGTGTACAGTAGATTCTTGGAAATAGCTCTGGACAGCATGTCATTGTCCAACCTCAACAAGCACATTCCGATGATGACTGGACGTCACATGGATATTCGCTACATTTGTGATTCCATTTATATCCTCACCTACATGACCACAGCCCACGCAGTTCACACCACCTCAGCGCTCCTTCCCTATCGGGTTCCTGAGGTGTCCTGTGCCGTCAACTCTGCTACAGAGGAAAGGTGTTCAAGGAGTGGTGTGGTCATGTGGAAAGAATCCGGCAGCGCTGGGCAGAGGTGCACTTGGTGGACTATGCTCTTTCCCCTCAAAAGGAACACACAGCTCACAAGCAAACAGCAACCTTTGTGAGTCAGTGCCCGCTCTGCCTGACTGTCCTTTGCACCAATCTTTTGAACCAATAAATACAGGAACACCCACAACTACCACCTCTTATCTGCAGGAAAATAAGCCAGTTAGGGAAGTTGTGCAAGACACTGAACAAATATCCACAAGAACCAAGCACTCCACCCTCCCTGGAAAGCCCTTCAACCTTGGATGTGAGGCGCTCACTGTTGAGATGGAAAAGAATTGACAATGGCTTTAGTTGGGTCTTTCTCTAGTTTCTCTCTTTTTTTTGGAAGATATCTTGGAACTTGAGGCTCTTTAAAAAAAAATAACATTTTAAGGAACATATTAGTGGCATTCAGAATATCACATTATTTCCTGGGTGATCTTCTGAGAAAATAAAAGCAAGATATTGGTGTGTTCTAGTGACTTTAGGAACCTCAGACTTTTCAGATCCATGCTATTAAATAACTCCCCTATTTAAGGCTGTCCAAGTAACTAATGGGCTGCAGACTCTCAGACTGTGAAGGAAATCTTGAAGGATGATAGAAGACAAAGAAACCAACATATCTCACTTACAGTTGATGCTCCCAGGCAGTTTTTTGCTGGGTGATTAGATTATTGTATGTGTTACAACTTGATCACCTGTATTTCATTTCAAATACATTTTCCTCAGTTTCTTTGCCAGCAAAGCACACTTGATAGAAATGCCTCAAAATCAATTTATACTGCTCCACTAGTTTTATGCATTTTAAATTTCAGGAAACAACAATTAGGATATTTTCAATGAAGAAAAGAGCTCCATTAAGCTGCCACAAATGTCAAAAGTTCCTGGCTATGTGAACACTTATGTAATTGTTCTGGAAACCCCACGCACCGGAGTAGACCTACAACACAAGGAATGACTCACTATTTCTACGCACATACTCTCCCTAAAATGTGCTCCAGTTTGGTTTTTTTTTTCCCCCCTGAAGGGGGAAAGACAAAATATGGTACATCAAATCCAAAAGTTCTTTCTGTTATCTTTTGGAAGTACTGCCTCACATGAGAGCATTAGAAGACGTTGCTGTTTTCATTAATGAAGCAGCCAGATGGGCTAGAATTAAAACAGGTTGAAACTCTGAAATCCTTCCTGAAAGACAAAATCACATAAAGAACGTGTGGGTTCTCAAGTTTCCAAATGGTCTGCATTTCCTCTTGTGACTTTATCCTCAAGTTTGTTTTTTAAAAGTTGTAGCTGGTAGCATATGACTGGTGTCTTATCTTCTGAGCAATGTTAAGGCACACACCATCAAACGCCAATGAGAACACACAGGCCTGGGCCCACAACACCAAGGCTCATATACTCCCAGAGCTTTTTAAAAAAATATTTATTTATTTGGCTGTGTGGAGTCTCAGCTGTGGGTTGTGGGATTTTCACTGCATCAAGCATGATCTTTCATTGTGGCTAACAGACTTTCTAGTTACTCTGCAGCATGTGGGATCTTACTTCCCCAACTAGGGATCAAACCTGTGCCCCCTGCATCGCAAGGTGGATTCTTAACCACTGGACAACCAGGGAAGTCCCATCTCTGGGGGCTTTTAATAGATACCTTGTTACTGTTCAGCCACTAAGTCGTATCCATCTCTTTGCAATCCCAAGAACTGCAGCATGCCAGGCTCCGCTGTCCTTCACTATCTCCTGGAGTTTGCTCAGATTCATGTCCATTGATGCTATCTAACCATCTCATCCTCTGTTGCCCCCTTCTTCTTTGGCCTTCAACCTTTCCCAGCATCATGGTCTTTTCCAGTGAGTTGGCTCTTTGCATCAGGTGGCCAAAGTATTGGAGCTTCAGCTTCAGCATCAGTCCTTCCAATGAATATTCAGGGTTTATTTCCTTTAGGATTGACTGGTTTGATCTCCTTGCTCTCCAAAGTACTCTCAAGAGTCTTCTCTAAGTCCAAATGCTTGTGGGGAACTTGCTGAAGCATACTGCATAAGCTGTGTCCCCTACAGCATATGTTTGGTGCTACCAACACACGGTAGAGCATTAGCAAGAGATGGATTGAAGTTTAGACATTCCATCAGTGGGGAACCAAACCAGGTTTGTTTATGTGAGGACTCTAGGGGCAGTTCTGTTGGGCAGTTGAAACAGATTGTAAATGGGAGTTCCTGTTTAGGCAGTGATGGGCTGGCCATATGGTGGTCATCAGAGATTTTCAACAAGAGGTCATCAGTCTGTACCCTACCTGAGAGGATGAAGAGTAGGAATCTGGCAGGCAATACCCATCGTGGATCAAGCTGCCACAGATGGAGATGAAACAGGAGTTCAGAACAGAACCTGGAGCCCAGCTGACCAGATACTGATTAGATAAACCTGGAGCCCAGCTGACCAGATACTGATTAGATAAACCTGGAGCCCAGCTGACCAGATACTGATTAGATGAACTACTTACACTTCCTCTGACTAAGAGTAGACTTGGGTTCAACTCCTGGGATAGGGCTGAGCTGCACATGAGTCTCCATGGCCTCAGCCCAGGAATGAGCCTGAATTCAGGGAAAGACACCAGGCAGATGGCCAAGCACCACCCACACCAAAGTTCTCGTGGCTCTCAGCCCACTTTTTTTTTTTTTTTAACAATTTCATCCCTTTTCACAAGATGTTTTAATTACTTGAAATTCACAGGTCCCAACTCCTCAGGATCTAGTTCAAAAAGCGTCTCCTTTTCAAAAAGTTCAAAAAGTGAATCCCTTCTTCACTCCTGACACTTTCTATACCTTGTCTTATCCTGTTTTTCTTTACACATCTCTCCCTGAGTAGGCTTCAAGCCTCTTGCCAAATGAGCTTTGGCATCTCCTGAGCCCAGCACAGCACCAGTACAGCCTAAGATCTGAACACATATTTAATGATAAATAAATGGATGGTGTAATTGAATGATTCAGTTCACTTAATGGGGTGAGCAAGTATTTATCAAATGGAAACTGATCAATAAACAAGTTAACGAATGAATTGTTAACATTCCACATATTGACAAAGGATACAGAATGATAGCAGTAGATAACAGTTATATACTGCTGACTGTCCTGGGCGCATTACATAGATTATCTTATTTCATCTTCATAAAACTCAAGATGGAAGTGCTATTATGACACCCATTTTACAGGTGAAAAAATGGAGACATCATGCTAGAGTCTTTAAGAAGTCAGTCTGATCTGAGATCTGTTCATTCTACTCAGCAATAAGATCACTCACTTCTCAGGCCTTTCACTTGCCCCCAGGATGTGGTGACTGTTGGGGGTGGGAAAAGATGACATCAGGCCCTCCTTGTCTCTCTGCCTTTCTCTTCCTCCCCTTCCGGTGTGTCTTGCATTAACAAGAAGAGTATGTCTCCTGCAGTTTGATTGCTGGTTCCCCCATGATGACTGCCCCTTTCTCTCCTGATGAGGATAGGCTAGAGTTGTACTGAAAAAGGGCTTCCCTGGTAGCTCAGATTGTAAAGAATCCACCCACAGTGCAGGAGACCCAGATCCAATCCCTCGGTTGGGAAGATCCTCTGGAGGAGGGCATGGCAACCCACTCCAGTATTCTTGCTTGGGGAATCTCATGGACAGAGGAGCCTGGAGGGCACAGTCTATAGGGTTGCAAAGAGTTGGATGCCATGAAGTGACTTAGCACGCACACATGCATGTACTGAAATAGTCTATAGAGTTGGTTCCTTTGAGTTCTTGACCTTGCTAGCATCAAGGTGTAGGTGTGGTAGAAGATGAAATGAAATAATAAGGCATTTCCCTAATCATCTGATATCTGTATATCTACTTCCTTTTGAAGACCCCAGGAAGTACTTTACCTACATCATCCACTTCAGTCCTCACTCCAACCCCTGGAGGGAGGTATCCTTATCCCCCAACACACTTATGAGGCAACTGAGAGTCCCAGAGGTTTGGCAATCTTGCCTAACGTCCCTGAAGCTGAACGAAGAGCCAGGATTGGAACCGAGGGTCGTCCGCCTCCAAGAGACACAATTCAGGAACTGTCTACGAAGTCCTTCTTTTTGAGCATGCTTATCAACACGTAGCATGCTGTCACTAAAATACTTTGGTGGTGGGGACATGGCCATAGTCATCTTCTCTGGCTATGGGTCAAGGTCTCCTTTAAAGCATGACTTTGATGGCAGCCTTTTGGTCTGCTTACTAAAGAAAGTCATAAAGATGTCATTCATTCATGTAAAGTCAGAGACAGAAGCCAGGTATGATGGTGTCTCCTCCCTCTACTGACTTCCCCCGTCCTCTCCTCTTCTGCTCTTTAGCAGCTCAGTCACTCACAGATTACATGCAGCCGTTTTCATTGACCTGCTCACGACGGATGACAAGTGGCTCTTACGGAACAGGGTACCAGTAGGAGAGAGGAGCCCGGAGCCCTCGCCCACGCTGTTTGCTTTGTGAAATTCCAGACTGTTTAATCTGCTCTACCTCATCCTGAGAACTCCAGATTCCACTTTTCTTAATGACTTTCCCCTCTTTGAATGCCTACACAGTTATCTTTGAAGAAGGAGAAAAAGAATAGATGAATCATTTGCAGGAAACGGAGGGGAGAGAAGTGTGGTTGGAACAGCAGATGGCTGAGTGTGTGGGCATGTGGCTGCCTCCGTTGTTCCTTCCCTCCACCACCCTCTGGACACGAGTCCTTTGGGAGTCAGTGTACACTCATTTTGGGTGGGGGCTGCGCCCGATTTCAGATACTAACATGTAATTGCACATCTGCTCAGATTCCTCTCAGACACTGAAATTCCAGGGAGAGTGGGAAACTCAGGCTAGGTTCAGATTGAAATATTGGTCCTCTCTTTGAAGTTTTGACATTAAACATTCTAATAAGGTGATAAACTCCTTTCAGTTAGTAGCAAGAGAATTTCTCGTGCGGTCTTCTTTCTCCTGTAGAATATGAAGTCAGGATGTGAATTTTCTTTCCGTGCCACAGGGCAAGCTCTCTAACCCGGGAAGGGGTTGGCAGATGTGTACAGGGAAGCCAGAGGAGACAGACTACCTATAGATAGAAATCTGCATTAAGCAGGAAAACACAAATTGTTCTTGGTGGGGCTTTTGGCGGGGGCCGGGGGGTGCAGAAAGGACATAAAGACACTACAGTTGTGGGGACAAGTGTCCATGTATTGCTCTCCAAAGGTAGCTTTTTGCTATATATATGGAGATGATACCAAAGACAGTCTGTTCACTTGGATAACTGAAATAAGTTTCCAGAATCCCGAGAATCCAAGAGAACATACATTTTTGGAAAAGCTTGACTTTTTTCCCCAGAAGGTTTCATGTAGACCCTCCTGTTACTTCTAAGTAAATTTCCAAATGTTATCTGGATGTCACATTAAGATAAGTAATTGTGGCTATTTTATTTTTAGATTACGAAACTCATTCCATCAATAAACTCTTCCACTGATTTTTCCCCCCACTTCCATCATCACCATCTGCCCTCCCACCTCTAGCTGCACAGGACGGGACTCTGGTGTGAGCACGTGAATGAATGTGCAGAGAGGTAAGAGCTTGTTAGTTTTTAGTGCAATAGGATTTTTGGTAAAATACATGTCTAGAAGTTGAGATATGTTTCTTAATGTGTGAGCATGCCTACTTATTCGTTAAGCCACATCTGACTTTTTGCAGCCCCACAGTCTGTAGCCCATCAGGCTCCTCTGTCCATGGGCTTTCCCAGGCAAGAATACTGGAGTGGGTTGCCATTCCCTTCTCCAGGGGGTCTTCCCAACCTAGGGATTGAACCCAAGTCTCCTGCATTGACAGGTGGGTTCTTTACCACTGAGCCACCAGGGAAGCCCATGTTTCTTAACAGAAATTATTATATACCACTTGGAAACAAAGAACTGTGGTAAAATGCATTTTTTTTAAATTAATGAACACTCCTTCAGAATTAACTTTAATCATAAAAGTCATCTGATCAAGAATGAGTAAACTCAGCCCAGAAATCAATCTAAATGATCATAAAAAAAATCTGTCATCATAAATCTAGTAAATAATAGAATTTTCACCTTCATTATGATGTGATGAGTTGTTTATCTGAAAGTCCTTCATATTAACCTTCACAAAAGCACTAATTCTTGGATCCTCAAAAGCTTTAAAATAACTCTTCATAATTTATAAACATGGCCATACCAGACTAATTTGTGTGGTTCTTGGGATGTCCCACCCAGCTTCACCTGACCCCCAGCCCCAGCATGGTCCTGAATGGACAGCCTCCTGGGGCTGGAGAGGGTGGGGGATTGGGGTGGGGATCTGGTGGGATCACAGCTCACCTGCCATAACAGGAACCTCATCAGTGGTTCCTGGCCCAGGTCTGACCTGACAAAACTCATGCCCAGGGAAGGCTGCTGCCCTCCCGCCTCTTCCAGGCAGCTTGCTAAGATGTGGAATCTGGCTTCCCTAATGGCTCCCTGAAATGGCCGAGTAACAACCCAGATGTTCAGGGGACTAAAACTTTGAGTCAAGGAACTAGAGGCCGAGAAGATAAATCCTTCTTCCTTTCTCCACCCCCACCTCTATCTGATGGATTGTTTCAAGGTGACTTGCAGGATGAGCAACTGGCTCGTAATTCTTCATGACTTTATGGCCAGTCCCCAACACGCCTGCCTAGTAACTGCATTCCTTTCTCCCCTGTCTCATCTCTGTGTCTCACTTTTGCAGCCCTGGGATTGCAGGGGCCATCATAGCAATCTCTGCCATAGGTTTTATTCTCTAGGGAATTTGGCTAATGATTAAAAAAAAAAACCCCACACATCATATCTTCAGTCTAGCTTCCTACCTACAGTCTATTTTCTTTTTAATAAGAATGAACAGAGATCTAAAGTTTATATCAAGGTTAACTAGAGCTGCTCCAGTGAAGTGCCTCTGGGTGGAGAATATGTTCTCTAAATCTAACTTCTCTGTAAGTGGGTTTCATCTCACCACAGGATGCTTGGATACTAGCAGTTCTTTTCTCAAACTGATTGCTTCTGTCCAGTCTGGTTGGAGGGAGCATCTGCCAACCCCTCCCCGGGTTAGAAAGCTTGCACTGTGGCTCAGAAAGAACAACCCAGAAATAGTTTTTCTTACATATAGCCTGGTATTTACAAACCTACCTCCAGATCTCTATCGTATTTGATGCCACGCTCCATCTTCCTTGTATACTTACCTTCCCTTTTACTCTCAGCAAATTCCTGATATGTATGTACGATAAATCTGTTTCAAAGGAAAAATCAAAATCTTTTTGATTCAGGACATTCTGTTTTGGGTAAAATATGTTTTGGGTAAAATCGACAGTTTGAGAATATCAGACACCAAGAGCAATGTGATATTTGAAGACTGTAAACAAGACACTTTAAACCATACCCAGAATGAGAAAGTGAAAAATATTTCATTTCCATATTTAATGAACCAGATAGTATCTTCTTATGGAGAGAAAGGGGGTGAGGATAAAGGCGCTTAGATTTTTAGTGCTACTGAAAAGCAGAGTCTATGAATGTTGGAAGAGAGTATTAAGGCTGTTATTTTAATGAGTTAAAATTCTTCAGAAGGTTTGCATTGATAATAATATCTGAGGCTGAATTTAAGACAAACACTCTTCTGGGATTAAAACAAAACAAACAAAGGTTGGGACTCTTGGATCCTGAGCAAGCCTGAGGAATGAGAAAAGCTTTCATTATAAGATGGCATTTAGAATGAGATGGAAAGAAAAAGTCAGGTATCAGTGAGTTATATATCAAAGTGTGTTCAGGGGTTGTTAAAGGCCTCTACATTTTTTTTTTTTTTTAATTTGAAGCTAATGATTGAGTTATGGTATTTTAAGTTCAGTGGCTACTATCAACTTAATATTATGGCTGAAAAATAAGGTATAAAAATAAAATAGGATTTTTATTTTATTTACCAATCAAAAAAAAAAGGGGGGGGGGACAGAATATGAGTAGATAGTTCAAAGACAAGGAAATTCAAACAGACTTTAAACATGTGCCAAGATGCTTGATCTGACTCTTAGTATGAGAAATGGATGTTAAAGTTGCCACGAGATATCAAGATTCATCTGTCAGATTGGCAATAGCTTTAACAGCACAGTGTGTCAGCTAAGGTATGAAAAAATACATTAGTGGTAGGAATGCAAACTATACAGTCTCGGAAAGGGGCATTTGGGTGACAAGAAGCAAAATCATATACTTGCATACTCTAACCAAGCAATTCCACATGTAACAATGTATCCCACAAACATACTCATACACAAAGTGGATAAGTGAATAAAAGCATACTCACTGCAGTCATTGCTTGCACTGGTAAAAAAGATAATGAGGAACCACCATGCCCACTGACAGGAAGATTTCATAAATAAACCATGCTGTGCTCACACAATGGAAAACTATTTGTGTGTGCTAAGAATTGATGCTTTTGAACTGTGGTGTTGGAGAAGACTCTTAAGAGTCCCTTGGACTGCAAGGAGATCCAACCAGTCCATTCTGAAGGAGATCAGCCCTGGGATTTCTTTGGAAGGAATGATGCTAAAGCTGAAACTCCAGTACTTTGGCCACCTCATGCAAAGGGTTGACTCATGATGCTGATGCTGGGAGGGATTGGGGGCAGGAGGAGAAGGGGACGACAGAGGATGAGATGGCTGGATGGCATCACTCGATGGATGTAAGTCTGAGTGAACTCCGGGAGTTGGTGATGGACAGGGAGGCCTGGAGTGCTTCGATTCATGGGGTCGCAAAGAGTCGGACACGACTGAGCGACTGAACTGAACTGAACTGAAGTCACTTCAGTCCTGTCTGACTCTTTGTGACTCCATGGACTGTAGCTTGCCAGGCTTCTCTGTCCATGGGCTGCTCCAGGCAAGAATACTGGAGTGGGTTGCCGTGCCCTCCTCCAGGGGATCTTCACAACCCAGAGATCAAACCCACATCTTTTATGTCTACCTCCATTGGCAGGCAGGTTCTTTACCGCTAGCAGCACCTGGGGAGCCCATGGAATACTATAGAGCAACTAAAAAGAATGAGGAAGCTCTATGTTTTCTGATGTGAGCCCATTTCCAAAATGTGTTCAGTGAAAAATCAAATTGCACTCCTGTATGTTTAGTCTGCACTGTTGTGTAATGATAACATCAGCAATAGTAAATGTGTATGTTTGTATATGTATAGTCTCTCTCTTCGAGGGTATGCACCAGACTAGTTAACAATTATTGTCTCCAGGGAAGGGATCTAGGTGTCTAGGAGAGGCTTACTTTAACTCTCTACCACTTCTTTCCTTTTGAATTTTGTTCCATGCATGAGTATTATCTGTGCTGTGACTTAGGCGCTCAGTCGTGCCCGACTCTTTGTGACCCCATGGACTGCAGCCCGCCAGGCTCCTCTGTCCATGGAGATTCTCTAGGCAAGAATACCAGAGTGGGTTGCCATGCCCTCCTTCAGGGGATCTTCCCAACTCAGGGATTGAACCAAGATCTCCCACATTGCAGGTGGATTCTTTACCGTCTGAGCCACCAGGGAAGTCTGAGTATTATCTATCCAAATATGTCACTAATATTTATTTTTTAAGAGGAGGAAAAACTGTATATGTAGACATTTGAAAGGGAGTTTTCATCTAATTCACGAGAAAACTCTATTCTGTTGTTCCAAGTCAACTGGAAGCAACATACACATTATTTTTTCATTTATTTTAAAATAAGCTTTATTTATTTAAAATAAACTTTATTCAGGGCAGTTTTCCATTTAGGGCAAAATTGAGCAGGAGGTTTCCCATCTACTCACGTGTGCAGCCTCCCCCATTACCAACATCCCCCACCAGAGTCCATTTGTTATAAACCATGAACCCATAATGAGATGTCATTATCACCAAAAGTCCACAAATTAAATAAGGATTCACTCTCAGTTCGGTACATTCTATGAATTTTAACAAATATATACTGATACATATCCAGCATTTTAATACTGTTCAAAATAGTTTCACTGCCCTAAATATCCTCTGTACTCCACCAATTCACCCCTCTCTCCCTACAACCTCTAGCAATCACTGATTTTTTTCCTGTCTCAGTAGTTTTGTCTTTTCAAGAGTGTCATATAGTGGGAATCATGCAGTGTGTAGCCTTTTTCAGATGTGCTTATTTCATTTAGCAACATGCATTTAATTTCCTTCCATGTTTTTTCATATCTTGATAACTCATATTGTGATATTTAAACTGCCCTTAAAATAAGACCTAATTTGTGCAAGCTTTAAAAAGTTAAGTTATTCTTCTATAATTTGTAATCTCCCAATTGCTTGGTGATGAATTTTGCCATTAAGTTTTCCAAGAAATGCATGGTAAGTGAGAACAAATTAAACAGAAAAATTTACTGTACCAGAGCAAATATTTCCATTTTGGAGAACTAATCACTTCTTCCTTATGTAAGTGTACTTTAGAAAGTACTGTATGTTATCTTCTTCTTATGCCTTCCTGCCATGTCTTCTTATTACATCATTCCATAATCACTTAGTTTTCATACATAAAATGATGATTTTTGGAGTTCCTCATTGTAAGTCTAAATCTTCCCATCCTGTGTTGGTGGGACTCTGTCTGTCACCACCACCACCATCCTTATGGATCTTGAACTTGATACTAAGACGACACTGAGGCTACCTCTGCAACAGTCTATCTTAGATCATGGTCCCAGCTGTAACCTACTTGAGGGGAGTGTCCCCACGTGATTTATTCTTTTACCCCTCAGAAGACCTTGCCCCAACTCATCAGAGATACCGAGCATGGATTCTCTGAAAGGTAGAAGACAGTCATTTTGGCAAAGCATAAAACATTTTCAATCTGTACTGCCTTCTGCGACAGATACTGATGATATTTTTCCAAAAAGAGGAGAGAAGTCTGCTATGGTTCAGGGCAGTGAAATGGACATCTTGTTGTCAGAGAGACTCTGGGAGCAGGTGGAAAAGGCACGGCCAGGTGTCCTCTGCTACCAGGCCAGCCTCCAGGGGCCCCAAACACAAGAATACCTGAAAGCAATATGCCCAATTCTCCACTTAAATAACCATGTTTAGCTCTGTCTACAGATAAGGGACGGCCCTCCACCTCCATTGCAGCAATAGGACTGATCCCTTACAATTTTGTTTCTAATGAAAAATATGAGGGACAGAAGCTGTATTCATTTATTTATTAACAAAACTTCACTTTAAGGAACAGTGATTGTAATCCCACTTGTTGCATGTATTAGAAACGCCACTTCTTGAGTAGTGGAACTTCTCTAGAAGCTTAACTAGGATGCTTTTACTCCACTTTCAACTTTTCCGCAGGTCTGAAATTTTCATAATAAAAAGTTAGAGGCAAAAAGCAATTTCTCTCCTGGAGAGAAATGACATCACTGGCATTTAGAAGAACGTTTCCCCCCCTTTCCTGGCTACAATTACAAGCATCTCTCAGTACCTCCCGGTGTGAGGTAAGATAAGGATTTTGTCATCTTCTATTAATAGGGAAGGATTTTGAGTCACAGAAGGGCTAAGTGATTTTTCTAGCCCCAGAAATAAGAAGAATAAAATGAAGCAAGATGATTAGTTCATTATTTTAGGAACAGAACTATTGTGGTGAAGAGCATCATTTTCTTGAACAATTGCAATTGCTTCCTAATTGGTTTTCCTGCCCCCAGTTTCTCTCTCTCCTCCAGTCTACTCACTCCTTTTGTTAACAGAACCATATTCTGAAATCACGTCACACATATAAATATCTGTGATGACTTCTCACTATCTAAATAAAAATTCCAAACTCCTTAGCAGGATATCCAAAGCCCAGGTCCACCTGGCTTTAAACTCCCTTTCCTCTTTCTTTGCCTCTGTGTCCTTTATAGGGCTTCCCAAGTGGCTCAGTGAGTAAAGAATCCGCCTGAAATGCAGGAGACGCGGGTTCAATTTCTGGGTCGGGAAGACCCCTGGAGAAGGGGTAGGCTACCCAGTCCGGTATTTTGAGGCTTCCCTGGTGGCTCAGATGGTAAAGAATCCGGCTGCAATGCAGGAGACCTGGGTTCAATCCCTGGGTTGTGAAGATCCCCTGAAGAAGGGAAAGGCTACCCACTCCAGTATTCTTGCCTGGAGAATCCCATGGACAGAGCCTGGCAGGCTACAGCCCACGGAGTCTCAAAGAGTGGGACATGACTGAGCGACTGAACATGCACACCCTCTCTAACTGCTCACCTGCTCTCCAGTTCTCATGCACAGCTGTCCTTGCCTCCAAACCTTCGTTCATGCCACCTGGCTCTTATCCAGAGTGCCTTTCTTTCTCTATCCCTCTGGGACCATGGAGAGAGGGGCATCTGCTAACAATGACACATCGCAAGTGCCACCAATGTCAGTAACAGAAATAATTTTTTAACCTTTTTTACGCAAATTAAAAAAACCTCACAGGTCACTGAGTCTAACTAGAGAATGTCACAGCTAATTCTCCATCTTTACAGCATTAGAGTACTACAGGAGCTATACTGAATTACCTAAAGGAAATTACCATATAGACACTCTAACAAAAGGGCAGAGAAATCCCCATTATAAAGGCTTTGTCCCTGGGAAACTGGTCAGGCCAGCGGGGTGGATTAAGGGGGGGGGGGGGGGCACGGCCAAGCAAGGGTTTAGACTTTTGAAAAGAATCTAAAATTTCTGATGGCTCCAGAAAAACTTGACAAACTTACACACACACACACACACACACACACAAAGCACATACGTCAGACATTTAATAAAAATAACTTTGAAATCACGCATGTGCAAAAATTACTACAGCAAGTGTGCTGAGCAGGCGAGGTGTGGTTCTACCATGCGGCCTTCAGCAAAAGCACCCTTCACCCACAAATGGAAGATTCCTCCCATTCATGGGAGAGTGGCTCTCATACTCAGTTCTGACTCAGCTCCTTCTCCCTCTACCTGAAAAGCTCCTGCCAGGCGAGACATCAAAGGAAGGAAGGAACTTCCCAGAGACTTCTTAGATGCAGGAGGCCTTAAAACCTTCAGTATCAGCGACAACAAATCCAGATCACGGAGGATGGCTGCATTGCTTCCGCCAGTAGATTTCCAATTTGCCTCGTTTAGATTGTGCAGGGAGATTCCAAGGCAGCGCAGTGGTAAAGAATCTGTACACAGATTCGATCCCTGGGTCAGGAAGATCCCCTGGAGAAGGAAATGGCAACCCACTACAGTATTCTGGCCTGGGAAATCCCATGGACAGAGGAGTCTGGCAGGCTCCAGTCCATGGGGTTGCAAAGAGTTGGACACGGCTTAGTGAGTGAAGAACAAGACTGTGCAGGCAATGGGAATGGCTGTGAGCCATCAGAGATGGAGGGGAAGAGTGCCTGCTGCAGTCCCAGACTGCTGGGAAGTCCCTCTGAGACAACCAATGTCCCCAAGCTCCCCAATTTATTTATCCCCAATTTAATTATTTATCTCTAGGCACCTTGAAATCTAGGCTGCGTACAATAGCCACTAAGAGGGGTGGTAAGGCAATGGGCTCTGTTCTTTAACACTTTTCTTTAAGAATCTTGCATGAATTTTTTTTTTCTTTCTATTCCTAAGAACAGAACTGACACTGTATTGTTTCTCATGATATGATCCCTTTTCAGACAGGTCAATCAACATTTATTAAGAGCTGTATGTGTGTGTGTGAATAATAAAAACACGTAACTATCAATGAATTAGTATTGCTTCAGGACTTTTCTAACCCCTTTACAAATATAACTCATTTATCACAATAGTCCTCTGATAAACTTCCCTCCCTTCAGAGATAAGGAAACTGAGGTATAGGACAATTATGCGATGTCCTTCAGAGTCACATGCTAGAAAGGTTTAGAATCCAAGTTGGTCTGACTCTAGAACTTCCAGTCTTGACCTGCAAGATCAAACTGAACAAAAACAGTAGACGCTGCTCTTTTATGACAGGTTGTATGAAGTCACTCTTATCAGGCAGGGAGTAAGGTGTACAAAAGAAGCTTTGAAGGGACTGAGGTATTTGAATTCCACGGTAATGATCTGATATTTGAGGCCAGCCCTCCCCACTATAAAACTGTGATAACAGTATTCCTGTTATGCAGAATTACCAGGGTAGTTAGACTGAACATGTACAAAGCTTGATGTAGCATCAATTGTAGCTTTATGTTGTTATTTTCATGGTCTATCCAAATACAACTTTTGTAATTAGCTCACCAAATGGCCCAAAGCAGGACTGGAGCAGACTGGAGACTGGAGGCCTCTGGAGTTCCACTGATATATTCTTGGGGAATCAGTGAGTTCTTACATGTGATCAACGGAGCTAAAGCAGTCCTTGCGTTGTGGACACACAGCCGTTTCCATTGACTGCTGGCAAAAACAGGCTGGCAGGAAATAGTACCTACTTAGAAAAATAATCAGTTCTCTTATACAACAACTACTTGTACTGCTCACACCTGCATAAATAAAGGAACGCAAGATGAGGAAAAAAGTCTCCCGGGGAAATACGGCCCACATAAGGAGGTGCAAGGCAAATGTTCCGCGTGTAGACGCAGCATGGCCAGTGTGCAGGGTCCTTCACACATGAGGCCCCATGACTAGGCCAGGGAAGGTTCTGGAAAGATGAGTACATATAAGGCCTCATCTCCCCGGAAGGCCTAATTTCTCACCAAAGATCCTTGCTGAGGCTTTGGAAATAGTACAAGGGGAAGCAAAGTGCCGTCGTTGCTTTCCCAAAACAAAACAAAAAAGAAAACTGAAAAGAAACCAACAGAAAATGAACTTGGCTGTACTGCTGACGTAGAGACGCCAAACTCCTGATGATTTCTACCATATGTATTTACATGCGCTTTTACATTTCCTACTTTATGAAAATAAAGGGTCAGTGGAAAGGCTTCCATGGTGATCCAGTGGTTAAGACTCAGTGCTTTGACTGTGGAGGGCGCAAGTTCAATCCCTGCTCTGGGAATTAAGACCCTACATGCTATGCGACACAGGGGGGCCCCCCTCAAAAAATTGATAAAGGATGAGAGGGAAAAATCAATGAATGTTTTCCCCTTGGAAGGAAAAGGACAAAAGCTTCTGAAGGAAGAAATCAACACTGCTTTACGTGAATTTCCTTACTAGAAACTAATTCCAAAGTTAGGTTCAAGTTTACAAAGTTATGTTCAATATTCTTGATATAATCTCTGTGGGATCCAGAAAGTACATTAATGGGCATTCCATCAGATGATGAGAAACAGAAACAGGCGAAAGATGATAAAGACCTAAGGTTTAGAAGCTTTGCCCGATTGGGGTCAAGGTCTGAACTTCACAGGAGTTCCTATCTTCCTTCAGGCTGTATCATTCCGGCAAGGTGAGGAAGCGCCATCTTTTACAGGAAAGCTCCGTCTGCCCCCTCCACGAGACTGTGGCCGTGACTCTGGAACTCTAGCTGTTTGTCAGTCACCATCTAAGCTCTCCCGCCTTTCCCTTCAGTGCTGCACTGTCTGGGGAAATTGTTAACCTGCCTTCAGTAAGATCCTGCAGACCCTTGAATAAGCTCCCTGCTGCTGACCCTAGGGCAAGCTGCATGAAGCTGCCACACTGGAAGCGGTAAGCTGGAAAACCCGGATTTGCAGTCATGGTATTTTAATTTGGTGCTCGTATTTGAAACTCCCTTTGGTTTTCTCCATGCACAGCCCATCATTGTATATTACCTGGGTTTCCTATCGTCAGAGATTTGGGCTTCTTGTACAGTTCCTGCTGTTCTGACATAAGTTGCTGTCTTTTTGAGGCACCTGTCAGGAAAGCTCAGCATACATCTGTGAACCTCCTGTGCGTGTGCTCAGTCACATCCAACTCTTTGCGACCTCATGGACTGCAGCCCGCCAGGCTCCTCTGTCCATGGGATTTCCCAGGCAAGACTACTGGAGTGGGTTTCCATTTCCTCCTCCAGGGGATCTTCCCAGACCAGGAATTGAACCCATGTCTCCTGCATTGGCCAAGCAGGTTCTTTTTTTTTTTTCTTTTTTTAATATAATTTATTTATTTTAATTGGAGGCTAATTACTTTACAATATTGTGGTGGTTTTTGCCATACAATGACATGAATCAGCCATGGGAGCACATGTGTTCCCCATCCAGAATCCCTCTCCCACCTCCCTCCCCATCCCATCCCCCAGGGTCATCCCAGTGCACCAGTCCTGAGCACCCTGTCTCATGCATGGAACGTGGACTGGTGATCCGCTTCACATAAGATGATATACACGTTTCAACACTACCCTCTCAAATCATCCCACCCTCGCCTTCTCCCACAGAGTCCAAAAGACTTCTTTACATCTGTGTCTCTTTTGCTGTCTCACATATAGAGTCATCATTACCATCTTTCTAAATTCCATATATATGCGTTAGTATACTGTATTGGTGTTTTTATTTCTGAATTACTTCACTCGTATAATAGGCTCCAGCTTCATCCATCTCATTAGAACTGATTCAAATGCATTCTTTTTAATGGCTGAGTAATATTCCATTGTGAATATGCAGGTTCTTTACCACTGTGCCACCTGGGAAGCCCTTGTGAACCCATATGCCCTTTATTTACAGTCAGATTATTTCAAACATATTTTTCAAATGCAGTTAAATTCTGTTCTGAGGTTTAGCTGTCCTGAAAGTCACTGACTGTCACTTAAAAAAAAATTATTGGAGTATAATTGATTTATAATGGTGTGTTAATTTCAGATATATCGCAAAGTGAATTAGTTATACATATACATATATCCACTCTTTTCAGGTTCTTTTCTCAAAAAATCATTAGCATATTGAGGAGAGTTTCCTGTGCTATAAAGCAGGTTCTTATTAGTTACATATTTTATATATCGTGGTGTGTATATGTCAATCCCAATCTCCCAATTTATCCCTCCCCTCCCCTTTCCTCATGGTAAGTTTGTTTTCTACAACTGTGACTTTACTTCTGCTTTGTAAATAAATTCATTTGTACCCGGTTTTTTTTTAAGATTCCAAATAAGCACTATCATATGATATTTGTCTTTCTCTGCCTGACTTCACTCGACTGTCACTTTGAGGGCCTCCCCAGGACCCCTAAAAATACCAAATCCTGGATATGCCAGAAGGCTCCATTTTAAGTTTGATCTTCCAAAACACGCTCTCCATATTAGGTGAAAATCTGTTTAACTATTTTCACATGATGTGTTAATAAATGTCACTGTATTCACAGAGATTACTCCAAGAAGATTAAAGGTCGTACCAACCCTTTTAGGTCTCATAAATCACAAGTGTTCGCAAATGCAGGAAAATTCCTGCCAAGTTGGAATGCTTCTCCAATAACCAAGCAAACGTTTATAGCCACAAGATTTTAAGGAACTTCCCAGGAGGAAATACGAGGAAGAATTCAGCACAGGTGCTCATTGCATGCACAAACACACACGCAGAGGGACAGCAGGATCTATGAAACTGTTTCTGTGCCCTTGTGAAAACGGAGCAGAGATGACTGGCCATATTCTGCAACCTTCAAACACAGTCTTCTATATGTGACTGATACCCTAAGCAGGGAACTGAGGCCTCCGGAAGTAAAGAAGCCTGTGGTTCTCACAGTCACTGGAATTCTCCTGAGAGAGCTTTTCCTGGGAGCCCTGGCAACAGGGCCAGAATGAGATTCAAAGCAGGATAATCAGCAACAGCCAGCCAGCTTTATGCAGAAATGTAGCAGTGATTTTAAAAAGCATCATCCATTGAGTACCTACTTTGTGCCTTTTGCGTCATCTTGGCTGTCCCTAACCCTCACAGTTGTTCGGGGCGGGCCTAACTATTCCCCATTTTACATACTGCTGAATTCCTTTCCTTGCTTTATTTTTCACTGTAGCACTTTCCCTTTTTAATATGCTGTATAATTATTTATTTTGTTTATTGTCCTCACTACAACGTGTGCTCCAGGAAGACGGGATTCTTACCTGTTTTACTCACGACTGCCTTCCTGGAATCCAGAGTAAATGAATAAATGGGTGAATGAATGAATGGAGACCCAGAGTGGTTAAATGACTTTCCTCTGTCAAACTATTACTTAGGAGACAGAGCTAAGATTTGAACTCAGGTCCTGGGTGCTACACCAACACCCATCAGTAATGGTGGCTGTGAGGATAAGCATCCAGGACATACGCTAAGAACGCTAGACGCGCATTTATTGAATGGTTGACTGATGAAGAAAAAGAAAACCACCGGATGGAAAAGGAGCAGGAAGGAAATGAGCCTGACTTTTGATCCTTGACATCTGTGGGGAAGGAGCAACATAAAACATGAAGCCCAGAAAAGCCTGGTGGCCAAAATTCAGTTCACAAGTGCAGACCTTGATTCTTTCAAACTTCAGGAGGAATAAGGAAGTGTGGTGGGTGCGGTCTCCACAGGCCTTCTAATACGGATACATGGTAATCCTTAAGGGTCTGTAAAGAGTCAGACCTCAAATCCCCACCCCACCATTTGCTACCCTCTGACCTCAGGCAAACTCCTTAATCTCTGTAAACGGGAATAATTTGCATGGGTTTTCTGAAGACTGATGGAAATACTGTATGTAAACACACAAATTAAGACCATGCCCAATGTGTGGCGGAGAAGGCAATGGCACCCCACTCCAGTACTCTTGCCTGGGAAATCCCATGGATGGAGGAGCCTGGTGGGCTGCAGTCCATGCGGTCGCTAACAGTCTGACAGGACTGAGCGACTTCACTTTCACTTTTCAACTTTCATACACTAGAGAAGGAAATGGCAATCCACTCCAGTGTTCTTGCCTGGAGAATCCCAGGGAAGGGGGAGCCTGGTGGGCTGCGGTCTATGGGGTCGCACAGAGTTGGACACGACTGAAGCGACTTAGCAGCAGCAGCAGCCAATGTGTGGTAAATGCCCATTACCCCTATTACTTCAATTATATCAGCATAGGGTACAGAGTGTTTAAGAGGGAAGCAGTAGGGAGAAGTTAGAAAGGTAGCTGGGTATATTTTGTATCTAACTGGTTTAAAGGATTTTGGTGCCGGTCTGTCACAGCACGTGCTTTTCTTGACATCTGAATCGCGATGGATTACACTGCTTAGCGCAGTTCCTCAGAGGATTTCTCCTGAGACTAGGGAATTCCAGGCGGGTTCTTAGGCCTCACACAGCATCGTTGGGATGGAAAGGACTGGGTCCATTCTGCAGGTTCCAAATTCAGAAAGATCAAAATAATACCAATGCTTAATGACAGACCAACAACGTCTTAGGGCATCTCACTTTACCTTTTCAATCATCAGAGATTCTATCAATTTCCTTATGCCAACGTGGAAGACTACAGCTTAAAAAGGTAGAGGATATAATCAACGTCGCACATTTAGGAAGGGGTGGGGACGGACCCCTTCAAACTCGGGCCGTCGCCACCCCAGGGGCCCTTTCTTTCAAGTCACTTCAGTTCACTCAGTCGTCTCTGACTCTTTGCGACCCCATGGACTGCAGCACGCCATGATTCCCAGTCCCATCACCAACTCCCGGAGTTCGCCTTTTTTTTTTTTTTAACACCGCACTTTTTCAGACCCACCGGTTAGAAGGCCATTCTATAAAATGTCTAGAGAGGAGCTGAAGGGTTCAGACGCATGGGCAAAGCTAAATGTTTCAAGTTTAAGTGTTGCGACCATCACCCCAAATTGATGCCTAGGCTCAGGTAACTGCACTTTTAAAATGGCTAAATGGAAATCAACTTCTCTCCCTGCCTTTACTGTTGGAGGGCTTGGGCTGAAAGATTTTGCACGTCTCAGTTCCGCTGCAGGGTATCCTGCCTCTCGGCTCCTGGCCTCCAGGTCCCATTAACAGAAAGGGACATCAGCAACAGGTGGGGGCGGGTCGGAGGCGTTACCTCCCGCGCAGGCCTCCTCCAGCTCAAACCGGATGGTATCCAGTGAAACATGCGAGTTCTGTTCCACCAGATGCCCAAAAAAGGCGCAGGGAGCCAAAAAGCGTTGCAACCCCACCTTCTCCCAGCACGCTCCTCCAGGGGCGGCCCGACCGCAGCAAAGCTCCAAAATTGGCAACCTGGGCCTAGCAGCCGCCTTTTTTTTTTTTTTTTTAAGCCTACATTCTCCAAACCAGGGAAGAGGCGGGTGACTAAAGATGCAAATTAGAGCGGGGGCGTCAGCAGGCAGGCCCGTGGGTGCAGGGCGTCTAGCTTGGGGAGACCCCGCGACCTCAGGTGCCCCCGGAGATATCCGCGGTGGGCGCAGAGCGCCGCGAGGGCGCTCGGAAAAGCCGCTCCCAGCCGAGCCGCTGCCTCCGCTTCCGCCTCCCCGGCGGCGGCGGCGGCGACGGGACAATGCGCGGCCTCTTTCCGCCCGGGGTTAGGGAGGGGCGGCCGGATTGGGGCCCGCGCCTTCCGGCCGCAACCCCCCACCTCCACCCCCTGCGCGCCGCGCCGGCCGCACACAGGTGGTTTTCCGCTCGGGAGCAGCAGGCTCGGGTACTTTCATATAACAATATGATTGTGCGCGCTGGGAGTGTTCCTCCCCGCCGCCGCCGCCGCCGCCGCCGCCGCCGCCGCGGCCCCCACCCGTCACGCCTCTATCCGGCAGTCCGCCCCACCCCGTGGTACGCCAGCCGAGCGCGGATCGCTGGTCTGGCCAGCACCTCCCCAGTTACCTGCTGGCTATGCAGCGCGGCCGAGACGTTCCCCAGAATCCCCAGGTCGCCTCTGGAGCAGGGGACCCGGCACGCACTCCTCGCCCCACACCCGCCCCAGGCAGAACTGGAGCCCAAAGTCCCGCACTCGGTCCCCCACCGGTCCCCAGGGTCCCTAGAGGCTCGGCGCCAGCTGAACTGGGCTGCGGAGGCGGCGGGTGCTCACGGGGAGCGCAACGCGCAGGAGGGGGCAGTGTTCTGCCAGTGCCCGGCGACTTGCAAGGGAGGGGGTTGCTGCCCCGCGAAGAAAGGGGCTGACCCGGCGCGGATTGTCCGGGTGTCTCCATTCTGACATGCCTCGGTCTACAGTAAACCAATCGGCGAGCCCCACTTGAGCCCCCGCAGCCTGCAGGCTTTGCGGGAGGACTTCCCCATGCTTTGCGGATGGTGGGGACAGCCGGCCCGGCTCCGCGTGCCCGGGTGCACCGCGTCCAGGCAGCCCCTCCAGGGAGGCTCCTGTGTCTGGAAGCTGAGCTCGCTGCTCAGAAATGATTAACGAGCACTACCACCCAGCGCGCAGTGGGTGACTGCGGGGACCGGGGAGGGGGTGCTTGGATCCCCGGAACAATGGCTTATAACGCCCCACACCGCCCCAGAAATAAAAGCATCAGACTGCCCAACGACTTTGTTCCGGCAGTCTCCACTGGTTTTTAAAAAATTAATTAAAACACCGTTTTTTTAAAAAAAGGCTTGCTTCCTATTATCTGGACTTCCAAGCATTTGATTGCTTGCTTAAAAATGTTTGAACAAAATCCTGGTTTGTTTCAAAAGATGTTGGATTAGCATTTAACACCTCATCGGTCACTAAAGCCCAGGCAGTTTACCAGCCCCAACAGAGCCTCGGCTAAAAGAACATCAGAGCAAACAGAGCTGGGCTTTTAAAACTGGCAAACAAACGCCACACACACTGCCTAAGGCGGGGTGGGGTGGGCAATGGTGAACTCCAGTGCAAATGAGTTTAAAAGGAAGAAAAGGGAAAAAGTCAGCACAAGTTTCTCTAAAGCTAGCTTGCGCTCACAGGCGTCGCGAACAAGGGCTTTTGTGCCCGCTAATTGCACCATTTGTGCGCAAAAGTTCCGACGCGAAGTGTGAACTCTCAACAGAAGGAAACATGAGACAACTGAAGTGCCCTGGTTTGTGTGCCCTGCTCCTCCTCCGCCGCCGCCTCCTCTTCTTTCTCCTTCCTCCCGCGGAGCCCGCTGTTGCAGCTTGTTTGCACTGGGGCTTATCCGGAGCGGAAATTCCTTTCCGTTTTTGTGAATGACAAACTCATTAACAATTCATCAACACAACCTGTTCCAGCCGGCCCGTCCCCACGGCAACAGCCCCTTCCGCAGAGCGCTCATTGGCTGGCCCGGAGAATGTATCCATTGAGACGCTCGCTGTTTGTATCCATTGAGGAGCTGCCTTGCGCAGGGGGTGTGCGAGCGCCGAGGCCAAGAGAGAGTGAGCAATCGAGGTTTGAATAATCCTAGGAGAAAGACGGCCGGGTGGATTTGAGGTGCAGTCTTGGAGGGAGGGATTAGGAGCCGCTGGACTTTTCTTTTCTTTCCTCCCTTCTCTGTAGCACGGAGTCCGAATTAATTGGATTTCATTCACCCTAGAGGAACAAAACTGTCTGGGCAGCTTCATTCAGAGAGATTCATTGACACCGAGAACGAGCGGCTGCAGCCGGGTGCAGAGGGAACCGCCGGCTTTACTTCGGTCTCGCCTGCCCCAACCGCTATCCCGGCTTGGGAAAGGCGAGGTGGACTCCAACCCCGCTCCGAGAGCGGCGGCTTCCCGCGGCGCGCTCGGCCTCTGCCTGCCCCGAGGGGCGTCTGATAGGCACCCCGCCCTCTACGGCAGCTCGACCCCCATGATAGATACGCTCAGACCCGTGCCCTTCGCGTCGGAAATGGCGATCAGCAAGACGGTGGCGTGGCTCAACGAGCAGCTGGAGCTGGGCAACGAGCGGCTGCTGTTGATGGACTGCCGGCCGCAGGAGCTGTACGAGTCGTCCCACATCGAGTCCGCCATCAACGTGGCCATTCCAGGGATCATGCTGCGGCGCCTGCAGAAGGGCAGCCTGCCGGTGCGCGCGCTATTCACGCGCGGCGAGGACCGGGACCGCTTCACCCGGCGCTGCGGCACCGATACCGTGGTGCTCTACGATGAGAGCAGCAGCGACTGGAACGAGAATACGGGCGGCGAGTCGGTGCTCGGGCTGCTGCTCAAGAAGCTCAAGGACGAGGGATGCCGGGCGTTCTACCTGGAAGGTACGAGCCGGGGAGCTCCGCGCAGGGGGGCCAGGCGGAGGACACCGAGCTGCGAGCTGCAGGCAGGGCGCTCGGCCGGCGCTTCTGAACCCACTGCTGCGCCAGGGGTTGTCTGCCTGTCCCCCGGCTGCGAACCCTCGTGCGTCCGGCACCCACGAGCTTGGCCCGCGAGGAACCGGCCCGCTTCCGGCCGCACTCTTGGGCCATTTCTTTCTAACCACCTCTGCTTCCTACCCGAAATGTTCTTTCCCTACTTTCTGTCGTTCGGTTTTTGATTCAGATTTTGCAGGACGGTTGTGGTGCAGATTGGCACCTTCTAGCCCTTCAAGATATTCGGAAAAGTTGCCATTTTGTTCATTTCCGGATTCAAAAGAATGAGGGTTCCCAGGGTGGGCGGGCCCGTTCGTTCTGTTCCCAAGGGTGCACATTTAGTGTCTTTCTCTTACATTTAGTTTCGCGTGTAGGGGGGGTTGGTAGGGTTCTGTGGTGTGTTTATGCGTGCGGCTGTGGCTCTCAAAGCTGTGAAAACTACTACGGGATCTCGGGTTACATGATTGTTTTTCTCCTCCTGGCAGGTGGTTTCAGTAAGTTCCAAGCCGAGTTCGCCCTGCACTGCGAGACCAATCTAGACGGCTCGTGTAGCAGCAGCTCGCCACCGTTGCCAGTGCTGGGGCTCGGGGGCCTGCGGATCAGCTCCGACTCCTCCTCGGACATTGAGTCTGACCTTGACCGAGACCCCAATAGTGCAACGGACTCGGATGGCAGCCCGCTGTCCAACAGTCAGCCTTCTTTCCCTGTGGAGATCTTGCCCTTCCTCTATTTGGGCTGTGCCAAGGACTCCACCAACCTGGACGTGTTGGAGGAGTTTGGCATCAAGTACATATTGAACGTCACCCCCAACTTGCCGAATCTCTTTGAGAATGCAGGAGAGTTCAAATACAAGCAGATCCCCATCTCGGATCACTGGAGCCAAAACCTGTCCCAGTTTTTCCCTGAGGCCATTTCTTTCATAGGTGAGACTAATGAACAATTCTTGCTCAGACTTTTAAACGCAGAATTCCTCACCATTCTTAGAGTTTAAGCTGTTCATCTTTCTCGCTGCTTGCTAATTTGTGGGACTGCAGGTCTCAAATGTTCCAGGACCGTTCTTGATTCTGGTATATCTTCTTCCTTAAAAAAAAAAAAAAAAAGTGCCTTTTGACAAGGTTGCAGACCACAGGTGTATTGCAAATTTTGTCTGTTGTTTGACTGACTCCAGTCGTTTGAAAGAGGGGCCATTTGTAAGTAGACAGCAGGATTTTCCCACCATCTTTGGACTGGAGGAGGGCCCGGTAGAAGTACTCTTGGTAAACAGGAATCCTAGCATGACTTAATAATTTTAAAAGAACGACCTGGGAGTTGTTTTAGGACACCAAGTTAGTTGTTGGAAAGCTCTGTGAATGCGAGATGCTGTAATCCAACTAAATGTTACTGTGATACCGGTTCACAGTGAGACAGTGAGGGTAACCTGAGCCCAGCAGGAAGAACTGTGGGCTGAAAGCCTGGAGAAGCGAATCTCCAGGCATTGTAATGCATTTCCTATTACAAAGGAACTCATTTTCAGGCCATGTCGACATCCTGTTCCTCCTAATGGGCTGTCCCCTGTGACTTCCCTCTCTCTTTTCTGAAATGCCTGAATACCTCCATTGTTCGCTGCACAACAGTTGGAGAATAATTTAATAGACCCTTGCAGTCTGCTTGTCTGTATAAAAGGCATTCACGACCATATTGCAGGGTTTCTGGTATTCACATGCTGAGGCAAAGAATGCACACATTAAGGGGTTTTGTGTGGCAGAAACTTAATACAAAAGCTCCCTTTTCAGAAAATATCTGAAATATGTAATTGTGCCCAGTGTACATGTTTTAGCCCAGTGATACATTTTCTGCTGCCTGCAGGGCTCAGCTGCCACACACAATTATTTTTTAATGTTTAGTATTATTATTACTCAGGTTTTAGACTGATCGTTCACAAAGGGGGATTTTCGGTCTACTGATATTTTTCCCTTTCTTTTTCTGTTTACAGATGAAGCCCGGGGCAAAAACTGTGGCGTCCTGGTGCATTGCTTAGCTGGCATCAGCCGCTCGGTCACTGTGACTGTGGCTTACCTTATGCAGAAGCTCAATCTGTCGATGAACGATGCTTATGACATTGTGAAGATGAAGAAATCCAACATCTCCCCCAACTTCAACTTCATGGGCCAGCTGCTGGACTTCGAGAGGACGCTGGGACTGAGCAGCCCCTGTGACAACCGCGTCCCCACACAGCAGCTCTATTTCACCACCCCCTCCAACCAGAATGTCTACCAGGTGGACTCTCTGCAATCCACGTGAAGGGCACCCCCCGCTGGGATGTGTCCAGCCGATCTTGAGCAGTTTCTCTTAGCAGCATCAGCCAGGCTGCTCTCTTTGTATGTGGCCCCAGGTGTCAACAGGACACCAGCTGTCTGTATTAGACAAGGTTACCACGTATGGCATTGGTTATTCCCAAGGGAGAGATTTGCTCCCTTCCTGTTGGAAGAACAGGACCTGCTGTATAGATAGAGGCAGTAGGTTTGCTCCACACCCCTGTGTACAGCCTACCCCTGCAGGGACTGGGATTCGAGGACTTCCAGGTACATAGGGTAGGACCAAATGGTAGGGTAGGAGCATGTGTTCTTTAGGGCCTTGTATGACTGTTTCTTTTGCATCTGGAACTGATTCTATATTGTCTTCAGTGAAGACCGATTCAATTTTGCATATAGAGGAGCCAAAGAGAGGTTTCAGCTCTGTATTTGTAGTATCAGTTTGCAAAAAAAAAAAAAAAAGAAAAACAAAAATAAATAATCAATCAAATGAATCTCATATTCCATTTGATTATTGTAAATATTTGATCTTAAATCACTTGACAGTGTTTGTTTGAACTGTGTTTTTCCTTTGATGGGTTTAAAAGAAATCATCCAAAGGGAGAAAGAGCAGTTTGCCACTTAAAAACAATGGAAACTTTTGCTCTTTTTGAATCCAAAGGATATATTTGCAGCATGCTCAACGTTACCAATTCTGAATGACATTTTCATGGACACTGAATGATCATGGAGACCTTGTTATGGTGCAGTCTTCAGTCTCTTTCATATATCTTCCTTGTGACTTTTTTTCTCCTTAATGTAGTTTGATTCTGCCTTATCTCTGTAAATATTTTGATTTGTATTGTCTCAAAGGGGATATCTTGGAAAGACACCAAAATCATGGGCTCACTTTTTTTGTTGTTGTTGAAACTTCAGCTGTGCTAAACAGTATCTTACCTCTGTACAAAATTCTTCAGGGAGTGTCACCTCAAATGCAATATTTTGGGTTGGTTTCTTTCCTTTTTAAAAAACAATTTGTGTGAAACTGGAAGCGTGTGTGTGTGTGTGTGTGTGTGAGCATGGGTACTACTCATTCGATAGGCGACATGCATATGATTGTGAAGGAAGGAGACAAGTGGCTCCATATGTTCATGGTATAAAGTTCTGAGCTGAAATTTTATTATAAGAATGTAAAACCTTAAATTATTAATAAATAACTATTTTGGCTATCAAATGTGTATTTTTTCTAAATCTCTCCTTAATTGTACTTGGATGTGAAGTGATAAATTTTAGGATTTTTCATTTGGGGATTGATACTGGATTATTTAAAATACATGTAGGAATACTGGGGCAAAGTTCTCATCTCAAACTATTTCCAAGAAGTCTTCAGGTACAGTTTATGAAATTAACCTTTTGCTTCAAGTAAAAGTGATGTAATGGAAGGGATTGACTATATCATTTCCTATGAGTGTCAGTGTGAAATTCTCAGTCGTGTCCGACTCTTTGTGATCCTATGGATTATAGCCCGCGGGGCTCTGCTGTCCATGAAATTCTCCAGGTGAGAATACTGGAGTGGGCAGCCATTCTTTTCTCCAGAGGATCTTCCCCACCCAGGGGTTGAACCAGGGTCTCTTGCATTGCAGGCAGATTCTTTACCATCTGAGCCACCAGGGAAGTTCATATCATTCCTATGGACAAAATATAGTAAGTCTGGCCTATTTAAGAAAACCGTGATCCTCTTGAAGGAAAATAGTGTACTAAGAGCATAGCTTTCTGAAATGACAGTATTTAGATACTCATGAATAGTCACAAAGAGAAGGCATCAGAATAACAAAATGACAGCATTAACCTCTCTTGATTTTCCCTGACAGGGTCTTCTGCTCAGTAATACACATAGCAGGAAGAAAGTAGAGATAATTATTTCTCTGGTTTGTAACTGGCACTTCTACCTGCAAATTCTAGTCTTGGAATAGTAAATGAATCAGATGGTGTCTCCCCTTTCTGGTGTTCATGGCAGACCACAGCTCAGCGTTCTCCCTGAGTCTGGACGTGGCCACAATTTCACATTAGCGCTTGAAGCATCACCACTCTTGTCCTAATGTGCTTTATGCGTAACTAATTTAGAATGTGGGCCAGAAACCCCTGTTGAAAAAAAGTTTTTTTTTATGTTGAGGTTATTTTGAACCATTAATTTTCAAGGTAAAAGCTTAATATTCTGTCATTTCCCTCAGGACATCCCTCTCCTTGTCTCGAGTGACCAAGTACACAAAATAAAAAGTGTATGAAATCAAAAGAACTAGAACATAATTTCCAGCCCCTTTTGAATGAGCTTAGTCCCTTTGTCTGCAGTGGAGAGAAAAATGAGCTTTTCACTCACACGGTACATGTGAGATGTCAGTTGGATTATCTGCTAGGAGGCAAATAACCCTGATTCTATGGCAATTGTATCAAGCTGTCCCGTGTGACTTTTAGCAGCTAAGCATGTACAAAAGGCAGAAACAGTGCAGAAAAATACCAAGTCAGTCCCTCCCATTTGGGTGCCCTGAGTCAGCCGGAGCTCCGAAAGGAGAAGTGGGTTGCAGTTCAACTTGGCTCGTGTTAATCCGGTTCTGAACGGTTTCCGCTCCTGGCATTCCCTAAACTGCCTCTTCAAAGTAGGGATTTGCGAGCAGCCTTAGCAATTTCCTGTCCAGCTGCAGCTCAAGTAGCTGTGTGCTTTTCTCCTCCCTTCTCTTTTCTCTGATTTCTTTTCTCTTTTCTCTTTCTTCTCTCTTTAATACGGGCGGTGGATAATTTTAGTGCATTTCCTCTTTGTGGATTATCGTCTCCTTTCCTTCTAGAACTTGCAAACACTGAGTTCCTTCGGCTCTGCTCAGGCCGACAGCTGGCCTCCCTGGCACTTCCTCTCGGTTCACTGTGGGCTTGTTGTTTGTCAGTCCACTTCTGAAATTAATAATGTTTTCTGGCCGAATGCCACAAGCCATTACCACAAAGGGGAAGTAACACATATGAATAGCAGGAAGCCATGCAGGGTCACAGTGTGAGCTGAGCTTGCGGTGGGAGCATAATTGAGCCCAGCCCATTCAGCAAGTGTCTGACATCGATTTGGGGGAGAGGGAGCTCCCTGCCTTTAAGCAGCTCAAGCTGTGAAAAAAAAAAAAAAAAGTTTCCAATAAATTGGTAGCAAATGGTCTTTGTCATCAGTGCAAATAAAAGAGAGGGAGCAAGGAGAGTTGAGGGCCCCCATAAAGTTGCAATGTTAGGGATTTCTCCCCCTTCTCCTGGTATATTGTTTCATAAGGCTGGTGAACAGAGTCGGGGCCAGCTTCTCTCCATTGCCACAAAGGGCCTCATGTTAAATGGGGATTTTTACGGTTCACACAGGCCAGAAGATTCAAAGAGCTATTCTCTTTCTCTTTCTTCTCTGGAAGGTGGAGGGTTGTAAATGACAGCGTGGGCCCCCACCTCTCCCCGCGCCTCCTTTCTCCGGGCCGGCCCTCGTTCCTTTGGTGCCTTTGTGCTTGCAGGAGCCCCCGTGAAGGCGATCGTTTTGCATCTTGGAGTTAGGCTCACTTCCTGAATGGAGCCCTGCCTGGTTACTAGGGCAACCTTTCCCAGCAGCTGCAGCTCCCCGGCCTCCCCCCTCACCTGCTGTCCCCGTTAGTGGCTTCCTCAGGTCTCTGAGCCAGCTACCTTTCCTGGCCTTCTGCAGGGAGCTGCGGGAGGCGGTGGCTTTCGTGGAGGTTTTCTGCAGGTTTCCTGGGACTGCTGGAGACTTAGAAAATGTATTGCTTAATGGTCAAAATTGGTCTAAGGGTTAATATCAGACTTCGAAAGGGTTATCTGGGGATAGAAATACCAGCACAACCTTCAAAGGAGTGAAAACGGAGGCTTGCTTGACCCAACAATTAGAAGCCCTAAACTTCACTCTCACTAATGAATCAGAAGCCCTGGGCAAGTTACCCAATCTCACTGCATCTTTCTCTCTCTCTTTTTTTTCTTGTCTGTAAAGTGAGAGAGTTTTTCTCTTTCATTGTAGGATTCTCTTATCTATTCCAGTGCTCTGGTACACATACTAAATGGTAAAATGAGCTGCAGATCAGGGGAAACAAATAACATGTACTAAGGCTATTAGATACTGTACTTCAAGTACAATATTATCTCATTTAATCCTCAAAGCAGCTTTGAGATGAGTCCTATTATTATCCTGATTTTCAATGAGGAAACTGAGGCAGGGAGAGGCCAGCAGAGCCTACGGTCAGCTCGTGGGAACTGGTACAATTGAGCGTTGAAGCTTTAGCTCTTCCTGTTGCAAAACTGCTTGTCATCAGAATTTTCTCTTTGTAAAGTCCTGTGATGCTGACTAGGAAGTGGTGACCCCATTTCACAGCCGAGGAAGTGGAGGAAGCAGGGGTTAAGTGACCTGCCAAATCAAACCCAAATCAACAGAGTCAGAGGACCCTGGCTGATGTGTCATCGGAGAGAAATCAGCCTGCCTAGACGATGCCACCCTCCCTCTACTGGAGAAGTTGCTCTGTCTTGGGCCTATGGGCCCAGAATTACAAACCTGATTTTCCTAAGAATCTCTAGAGCAGCTAGCAACAGGCCAGCTGGCCCTGACCCTTGCCCATACTCCCCTTTCAGGATTACACAAGTGAACTGGCCCCAGAGAGAGTCACTTCCTCCCTGTGATCCAGTTGGAAGAAAACTTGCCTGGTGATGGGGCAGGAGGGGAAGGGGAGAGGGGAAGGAGGGGGAGGGGGAGAGAGGGAACCATGGAGAGCTGCAGAATAAGAGAGGCATGTTAGAAGCAAATGGAGAAGCAGAATACAAGGGCAGATCATGTGAAAGCTGGCTGTAACTAAATATTCTTGAAAAGTCATCTAAAATCTCAATCTTCAGACTTCAAACTGCTTCAAAAGGATTATTTTGGGTATAAATTTATATGTCATTCCTCACATACAAGATTCGCAGACTTTCAAATACACATACTCCTCGCATGTTCCTACTACAGTGGTCCCTGAATTAGTCTGGTTTTGGTGATGAAATCTCTAAACTTCTTTAAAGTCCACAATTGATTTCCTAAGAGTATCTAAGGGCACAGAACAAAGTTCAAACAATTCACAAATATTTATCCAGGCCTTGATCTGTGTTGCACTGCTTGGTTGAAACAAGTTTAAAATAAAAAGTAACCGGACTGAAGACTTAACAGGCCCTCAAAGGCTGATGAAAACAAAGTCATGTTTCAAAGTGTAACCTCTCAATTTTTCTGCTGGTGCTCCAAGTCAAAGCGGAAGCCCAAAGGAGCTATTGGGCAAGTACTTGTATGTCCTTACCTGAGGCAACAGTCAAAATTATATATATATATATATATATATTTTTTTTTTTTTACCACCATTAGGCTCCTCTGTCCATGGAATTCTCTAGGCAAGAATACTGGAGTAGGTAACCATTCCCTTTTCCAGGGGATCTTCCCAACCCAGGGACTGAACACAGGTCTCCTGCATTGCAGGCAGATTCTTTACTGTCTGAACCACCAGGGAAGCCCTTAGATCTGATATTTTATTTTTTATATGGGAAAGGATTATTAGCCCACATGTTTGCAGTTTGGCCCACCCACTTCCCTATTTTGTCATGGAAAATACCTTTAGAAACTGTTCGCAGGCTTTTAATAATGAGAAGTTTTGGCCTACCATACCTCCAGAAATGAACTCTTAGGCACACAAAGGGAAAAAATATACACGATTTGATAATGACATCCTCAAAAGCACTAAGCCAAAAAAAAAACAAAACGAAAGAAAGAAAAAAAAAAAAGGTGCTTCTTCTAACTAGAATTCTCCTTTTCCTGCATTTGGAGACAAACTAAGTATTTATTACATTAAGGATTTTCCACTAAGTCTAGTTTACTTCCTATTGCAAAATGCTAACAGGATAAGGAAGAAAGAGGGGAGGGTACAGAAGACGTTCTTTGGCAGCACATAACTCCAAGGACAATTGTAGCAGGAATATCCCTTTCTCTTATGTTCTGGCTATTACTGCTATGTAAAAAACTAGCCCCAAACTTAGTGGCTTAACAACAACAATCAATTTTGCTCATAGGTCTGCATTAGAAGAGATCTCAGCAGGGAAGTCTGGTCTCTGCTCAGTGCCATATTATTGGGGTAGTTTGACTGCAACCCAGAAGCTGTTTCCAAGATGGTGCCTTCACATGGCTGGCAAGTTGGTGCGGGGCGCTCAGCCACCGGCTGGTGCCAGGG
Organism: Bos taurus; assembly: GCF_002263795.3. Taxonomy (NCBI): domain Eukaryota; kingdom Metazoa; phylum Chordata; class Mammalia; order Artiodactyla; family Bovidae; genus Bos; species Bos taurus. Next base: position 19,207,945 of record NC_037332.1, on the reverse strand, counting down.
ACTTTGATTCTTTTTCACATGGTCTAAATTTCCTCCCAATATGAAGTCTGAGTTCCATGGGTGAAAAAGTGAGAGAGTCAGGTGGAAACCGTGTTGACTTTTAGGATGCAGGCTCACACAGTCACACAATGGTCTACAGGATTTGAGGTGAGGAGATGAAGGAGGGGCAAGATTCTGGAAAAGCCCATGGGGTGGAACATATGGCTACAACCATTTTTGAAAAACAGAGACTGCCACATCTTATGTGGAAACTGCTTGAATCCGGGACTCCAAGAAGTAATAATGAGCCCCCAAATTGGTCTCATGATCCTATCTTGAAAAGATTATAGTTGTCCACAATGCTGCAGCTATTCTTTTAATCCAACTCTTCTTTCTTCTGTCTCCAATGTTCCCAGTGTAGGAATACCATTGAGACACTAACAAAAATTGACCCATGAAATAAAATATGAAACAGTTTGCAAAAGAATGTTAACGCTTTCATTTGGTCCAGAGAAAGTGTTATATTTGTGATAGATTCAACCAAGTTATTAAACATAGTGATAGTTGATTATTTCCAAGAAAAATTGTATTCTATTGTATTTCATAGTGTTCCATTGTAGCAGACCCTCTTACATAGACAGACAGTTGGATTTTTTCCAGTTTTAACTATTATGAACAGTACTGCTAAGAACAGTTTTGTGCGTCGACCCTGATACCCATGTGCACACATTTCTCTGAGAGTAGAAAAGGAATGGAATAGGAATAGGCTGTGTAGATCCCCAGTAATGGCAAATTCTTTTCCAAGTGTTGTACCAGTTTACAATACCATCCACAGTATTTGAGTTTTTGTAGTTCCACATTTTTGTCAATAGTTAATACTGTCAGACTTGTTTTAATTGTCATTCATCTAGAAGGTGTGAAATGGTTATTTACTATGATTTTCACTTTCAGTGGGAGAAGGCAATGGCACCCCACTCCAGTACTCTTCCCTGGAAAATTCCATGGACGGAGGAGCCTGGTAGGCTGCAGTCCATGGGACTTCACTTTCACTTTTCACTTTCATGCATTGGAGGAGGAAATGGCAACCCACTCCAGTGTTCTTGCCTGGAGAATCCCAGGGACGGGGGAGCCTGGTGGGCTGCCGTCTATGGGGTTGCAGAGAGTTGGACACGACTGAAGCAACTTAGCAGTAGCAGTCACTTTCAGTATTCTGATTCTTCACAAGGTTGAGCCTTTGTTCAGTGTTGATTGGCCAAAGGATATGTATTTTATTTTGAAAAGTTCCTGTTTAAGCCTCTTGCCAAGTTTTTGATTGCATAACCTCTATTTTTTTTTTTATTGATTTAAGGGCTTCCCTGGTGGCTCAGTCAGTAAAGAATATGCCTGCAATGGGGGAGATCTTGGCTCAAGCCCTGGGTTGGGAAGATCCCCTAGAGGAGGGCATGGCAACCCACTCCAGTATTTTTGCCTGGAGAATCTCCCTGGAGAGAGGAGTCCGATGGGCTGCAGTCCGTGGGGTCACACAGAGTTGGAAACGACTGAGTGACTAAGCACAGCACAAGGAATGCTTTGATGTCCTAAGCACTTAGTCCCTTATTGATTATACGCATTGAAAATATTGGTGCAGTGATTTTCAAACTTTGTCCCTCTGGGGCTTCTCAGGGAAGGGCATAGGCACCTTTAATGGCAGGTTATATACTGTATCGCTCTGAAAGGTGTTAACCAGAAAGACAGTGACAAAAATGGCAGTAACCAACCTGCGTAACCTTAAATGGAGGCCTTAGGGAATCATGGGACTTGTGGGTAAAAAGGTTTGAAAACCACTGATTCTATTTTAACAAACATGGAAACAGAGATCGAGTTGAAAGAATAGCTACTTTGGATTACTTGGGGCTGGTGTAGAAGCATTTTGGGGTGTACTAAATCTTGTACCAAGTTTTGAAGAGTGCTGTATTTTTCACAGACATGAAAAGGATGCTACGGTTATAGGTGATGAATTATGTCTAGACTTGGAAGTAGTAAAAGACAAATTCTTTGTAAGGCACAGCAAAAGTATTTTTCAAGTCACAAAACCAGGTATATGGGGGGTGAAATTTAAAAAGAGTTTGCAGAGAGTAGAAAAAATAGTGACTTTTGGTTGGCCTTGTCTGCCTTCCCAGTAACATCTTGAACTGGAAAAACTCCAGCTTTCTCCTCCTGTGCCATTGTTTCTTGTGTCTCCTTTACTACTCACACACTTTTCTTTCGACACTTCTGATCATCCAACGTGCAGAGGAATTTCCCCATACCAAGCAGTTTTCTGTGATACCAGCTGGATGTCCCACAATTAAACCACATTCTGACACTATCTATTTAATGACAGTGGCAGATTCTATAGCTTCAGGGTGAAACCCCTCAAGACTGTTCCTACCCCACTTCAGATGCTAATAGCAAGTAGAAGGTCACAGCTACCTACCACTTCAGCCCAACACATGGCCACAAATCAGAGGGTCCCATGACCTTCTTCCCAGGTTCAATCAGTTTGCTAGAGCAGCTCACAGAACCCAAGGCAATGATTAATTATGTTTTTTTTTTTAATATATAATTTCTTTTTAAATATATAGTTTCTTTTCAAATATATAATTTATTTATTTATATTATTTATTATATATATTATATTTATTTATTATTTATTTTTGGCTGTGCTAGGTTTTCATTGTATGGTGGGCTTTTCTCTAGTTGGGGAGAGTGGGGGGCTACTCTTGTTTCAGTTTGCGGGCTTCTCATTGCAGTGGCCTCTCCTGTTGGGGAGCATGGGCTCTAGAGGGCACAGCTTCAGTATTTGTGGCACGTGGGCTTAATCACTGAGGTTGGAGGGCTCTGGAGCACAGGCTCAATAGCTGTGGCACACAGGCCTAGCTTCTCTGCGGCATGTGGGATGTTCCTAGGCCAGGGATTGAACCTGTGGCTCCTGCCTCGGCGGGCAGATTCCTTACCACTGAGTTACCAGGGAAGCCCGTCACTGGTTTCTTAAAGGATGTGATAAAGCATGCAGTTGTGCACCAGGGAAGAGATACATAGGGCAAGGTCTAGGGTCTTCAGCAGAAGTTTGTGTCTCTGTGGTCTTAGGTCTTTTTCAGTAAGCATGTGTTCACCAGACAGGAGGCTCTTGAAACTCCATACTATTGGAATTTTGATGGATGTTTTGTCGAGTAGGCATGATCAATCATTAACTTCATTTTCAGCCCTTTTCCTTTCTCAAGATAATGGGAGGCAGGGCTGAAAATTCCAATCTAATCATGACTTATTCCTTCCGATAACCGGTCCTCATCCAAAAGCCCACACAGAGTCCTCTTATTAAAACAAAAGACTGTCTTATCCCCCAGGAAATTACAGGGTTTCAAAAGCCCTGTGTCAGGAACTGGGGACAGAGACCAATATATATATTTCTTATTATAAATCACAATATCACACATTTGATTACAGAATCCTACTGTCTGTGATGGAGAATTAGCTTCAGAGGCCTATAATAGAGAACAAAAACTAAAAATTATCAAAACCCATGAGGATTGATTCTCTCCTATAAAAGTCAGGAGGTGGAAAATCCTGGCCTCGTCGGACCACTTCACAGGCTTGTTTAAGAATCAGGTTTCTTCTAGCTTTGATTCCCACAGTCACAAAGCAGAGGCTCATGCTGGTCATCACATTCACATTCCAGTCAGTAGGAAGGAGGATGGAGAGACGGGAAAAAGAGGACACCCCTTGCAGAGTCTGTTCCCTCAAAGAATCTTCCAGGAAATCCTGTATCATACTTGTCGTCTGCACACTCAGCACCCAGAGTTATCCACATGGCCATAACTAGAGAGACTGCAGAATACAGACTCTAGTTGGGCACATGTGTCCCCTAATATGTAATTGAGGTTCTGTTACTGGGGAAGGAGACTGAATATTACGTTCTCACTTCATTCCTGGAGAAAACCCTACCCGCCACTCTAGGCGGCAGGTCCGTGACCCAGGCCAGGGCAAGAGTGCTGCATTTTCCCATTTCAGTGATTGGTTCAGGGATAAAACATGATTCAAATTCAATCAATCCTATTACTCTCTGGATTTTTCCATGGAAAGGATTTTCCCTTAAGGTTGCTAAGCCCCAAACCTACTGAATTAGAATTGCTGGATATGAGGCCTGGGAATCTGTTTTTTAATAAAAGTTCCGCAGGTAATTCTTTGATTGACCAGTTTGAGGATTACTAATATGTCATATATATTAAGCCAGTAGTTAATTTAATCTAGTATCTCCTGTCTCAGGATCTTCAAAGAACAGTGAAAGGGAGATTGCTAGGTATCTTTCATAATATGAGCATCAAAAGATGGGGCATATATTAATAATTTAGTTCTAACTGCACAGTAAGCTTTTAGGTGCCCCTGACGATAGACTCTCTTAGAACTATGATTTTTTCTAGTTTATTATTTGCCCTATACAATAGCATTCGAAAATATAAATCATCTTAGAAATACTTTGTTTTAATTTCACCAAGACTTATAGGTCTGCTGTTCTCACTGGACTGTGCTCACTTTATCAGAACCATCTGATCTTAAAGAAGAAAAAAAAAGAAACTTCTGTGATGTTATGAGCCATCAACTCTTGTGTTTTGTCTTTTCTGGTTTAAAGTTCTCTGATTTCTTTAAAAATTCTAAAAATTTTAAGTGCCCTTTGGATACGTCCAGGTTTGTTATGACATTTTTGAGGTTTAAAGACTGGAACTTGACCCCGTATTTCTGTAGCAAATGAATTCTGGCATCTCTGTGTGTATGTGTGTGTGCGTGTGTGCAAGCACTTATGAGATTGTGCTTTCTATTTTGTTTTTAACATCCTTCCTGATGATGCTTGCTTTTGTGACTGCCACAATACTTTGGACCTCCTTCTTCGGGGAATGGGCTGCGATGATGCCATCATCCTTTTCCTGGATCACGTCTGCACTCGGAGGCCCTGGTCTCCTGAGAACAAGGTGGGTTGCCTTTTCCTGCGGGCACTACCTGTGGCTCCCTCCACTGAGCGTCAATATTCTCTGCCCACTCACACATCTCTGTGAGATCTTCCTCGTGTTTATTCTTGTTGAGTTGGTATTTCAATTGCCAGAGGGTCTTGGCATCATTTATAAATTTGAGATTTCACTTAATTGATGTCTACATTGCTTTTGGTAAATGATAACTTGTCCACATACAGCTTCATGAAACACAGAATTTTTAATATATCCTCAAACAGAAGAGTGATTATCCCTTTAATGTGCCCTGATAATATCCATCAGCAATTCACAGGTAATAATAGAATCTGATTAAAAGTAGTGAGTCTTTTATGAAAATATAGCCTCATAAAATATATATAATTTCAAACAATTCTTGCTCTCTGTCCAACTTCAATTCCAAATTGAAATTTGGAAATTTCTACTCCCAAATCCTTCTCAGAAGGACATTTTGGAATTGCCACTGACTTTTATACAAAGCTTCATATTTTTCAGGCTCTCCTAACACCTTGACGAAAGAAATCTAGAGTTAAAAAGTTAAAAAAAAAAAAAAGAGGCTGGCTGAGTGGACCCATAGAATATCTCAGATCAGATATGATTCTTAGCTGTAAAATGAAGATTACAAGCTCGATGAATGGATTCCATCTTCCCAGATGAGACCCCAGACCTGTCACTTTCTTTCCCTGTGAACTTGAACAAGTTACTTAGTCTCTCTGAGCCTTGGGTGTCCTCACTGGAACAATGGGGATAATACCAACACTTAGCTGATGGACTTGTGAAGATTGAATGAGAAAATGATGTAGAGCACTTAGTAAAAATGAATTATGATTGTAAGCCTCAGGGGAGTCCATTTAATAATAGACAAAGTGTTTGTTCAAAGAATATTTTGGGGGCTATAAAAAGATAAATTAGATACAAATCTTGACCTTTTAGCCTTGAAATGAAGCTAAAAGGAACCTAAGTCATTGTGGGTACAGAGCAACAAATAGCCTCAGGTTAAGAACATAGATTCTGAATTTAAACTCCTGCAGGTTCAAATCTTAGCTTCATCACTAGCTGGATGTATAACCTGAGACCAGTTCCTTCACTTCATTAGTTTTTCCCTCTTCTCTTCTGTGAAAAAATGGAGATAGTGCTCAGCACTTTGGCTGGCACATAGAAACTGATGTCACTTATTTCCATCAAAGAGATCCAGAAGCAGTACTACAGCAATTGAGAGGAAGAGGGGAATGGTTTTTTTTTTTTTTTTCCTGTTTGGGGAAGGGAAGCTTCATGAAAAACTTCCTGAAATTGCTGCTGGATCACAAAGTCAATTTAAAAATTTACCAGAGAATACACATTGAGCTTCCCAGCATCAGGTTTCCCAGGTGGTTCAGGGATCAAAGAACCCTCCTGCCAATGCAGGAGAGTCAGGAGATGGGGCTTCAACCCCTGAGTTGGGAAGATCACCTGGAGTGGAAAATTCCATGGACGGAAGAGCCTGGTGGGCTGCAGTCCATGGGGTCACAAAGAGTCAGACACAGCTGAGCACGGACATGCATATTGAGCTATTACCATGAGGTTGGTCCAACTATCGTTTGAGGTAGGTTTTATAGAGATTTTAAATTCCCGTCTTTCAGATGAGAAAGCAGAAATCAGAGCATTTAAATTGAGTCTTTTGCTGGTATTTCTTCACAGATGGGTCTGACTCCGAAGCCCAGGTTGTTAACATCTGTTTCGTCCTCCACAGCAATGTGGATATTGCATGTCTCACTGGTCCACTTCCTTCCCAGCTCAGGGATCAGGACGTTGGGAGAGCTGAATCCGTCACTGCAAGGCTGCTGACCAGCAGCTAATCAGACTCAAGGAAGCTTGTGGGTTATTTTATCCAGGTCATATTAGGGTCAAGACAAATATCCCGACTTCGTGGTAAGATAAACGAAACAAAACCTACCCAAACTAAACCAAACCAGACCAAACCTACACCTTTTCAGTCACTTGAATCTTGAAGTCCGTTGAATGGTGCTGAGTGATCCTGACAAATTCCTCTCCTCTGGCTGCCTTTTCCTTGTCTATTTTCAGGAACTCCAACACCCTCCACGCATCAGTCAAGCTAGAAACTACAGCTAATTCAAACACAAATTAGTTATATTACTTTCAGATTAGATTCCTTGTTCTATCCTAATTCCTTGATGGGGGACAGGAAAAGCTCTAGTTTCAGCAACAGCACATTGACAGACCATTTTCTGATAGTAAAAACAGAAGCTGCATTTTTTGAGCCTTTCCTTTGGGCTAGGCTGTGTGCTATTTGCAGACTATCTCCTCTAATCTTTGGTAACTTCTTCGTGAGGCAGATATTACTCTTATGAAGTGGTTAAGTACCAACTTCCTGATAGCTCAGCAGTAAAGAATCTGCCTGCAATGCAGGAGCTGTGGGAGACATGGGTTCCATCAGGAAGATCCCTTGGAGGAGGGCATGGCAACCCACTCTGGTATGCTTGCCTGGAGAATCCCATGGAAAGAGGAGCCTGGCGGGCTACAGTCCATAAGGTCACAAAAAGTTGGACAGGACTGAAGAGTCTTAGCACGCATGTACAGTTGTTAAGTACAAGAGCTCTCAAATTAGATTGCTGGGTTCAAATCCTGACTCCATCACTTACCAGCTGTCTGACTTTAAGAAAATTGATTAACTTCTCCATGTCTCTGTTTTCTTCCCTGGAAGATAAAAATACTATAGAGATATGGTGGGAAGCGAACTAATTAACACACGATAGTGTCTTGGTTGTTTTAATTAACTAATACATGTTAGCACTTTCGGAGAAGGCAATGGCACCCTACTCCAGTACTCTTGCCTGGAAAATCCCATGGACGGAGGAGCCCGGTGGGCTGCAGTCCATGGGGTAGCTAAGAGTCGGACACGACTGAGCGACTTCACTTTCACTTTTCACTTTCATGCATTGGAGAAGGAAATGGCAACCCACTCCAGTGTTCTTGCCTGGAGAATCCCAGGGACGGGGGAGCCTGGTGGGCCGTCTATGGGGTTGCACAGAGTTGGACACAACTGAAGAGACTTAGCAGCAGCAGCAGCAGTTAGCACTTTTGAGGAGGAAATAAATTTTCCTCTAATTTCATAAATTTAATGACTGGAAGCTTGTGAATCAAATGGACAAAAGACAGACTGGCAAGAGAAAAGACAAACTTATATTCACTTACGTTTGCAGTAGTTCACAGAAAAATATGACTCAAGGAAGTGGTTAAAATTTAGGGCTTTTTTACCATCTTAATAGTGAAAGAGGAGGGAGAGAAGGGCACTTATGGGAAAACAGACTTTTAAGAAAGAAAAATGGGCCCTTAGGAGAATAAATAGGAGATATGGTAATTTCGTGACAATGTCTGTTAAGGTCATGTCCTAATGCTGACTTCTCTCCAGCAAAAGACGTCAATTTTCCCTGGGTGGTTAAAGTCTGGGCAGGGCATTTATGACAGCTGAATTCTTTTGGGAAGCTCTGCTTTTAGGCAGGTAAAGGGAGTTTTGGAAACAGACTCTTCCCAGTGGTATATTCTGGATTCCTTTAATTCTTATCGAGTCCATTTTACAGATGGGCAAATGGAGGCTTAGAGAGATTTACTTACCTGTGACCACCAAGACAGTCCTGATGCTGGGAAAGATTGAGAGCAGGAGGAGGAGATGACATAGGATGAGACTGTTGGACAGCATCACTGACTCAATGGACATGAATTTGAGCAAACTCCAGGAGATAATGAAGGACAGAGAAGCCTGGAGTGCTGCAGTCCATGGGGTCACAAACAGTTGGACACAACTAAGTGGCTGAACACCAACAACCAAGGCCATAAAGGGTGGAATTGGGATTTGAACTCAGGTTGATGTGACCTCATCTTTCATCAAAGATCAAAGACCTTTGATCTTTCCACTGTGCATGATCAAAGATGGAGAAACTATAATCTCGTGGCAAAATTCTTAGAAAATATAAATTTTTTTTTTCAAATGAATTTGACATACCTGGCCTTCAACTTCATCATTTTTGCAAAATGAGGTTTTGAATAATATAACCTTGCAAGGCCTCCCTACCTCAAAATTATTATTGATTTTAGGTGTTGTAGCATAACCTTTCACTGGAGAAGAAATTATGGTCATGTTTCTAAGAATATAGCAGAGGAGATACTTTGATGTGTCATCGTATATAGCAGAGGAGACACTTTGCAGGCTCATGAGCTTGCAAGCTGGGAGCTCATGTAGTCTCCTCGTGTGGGTACACCTACGGATGTGGTTCAGTTGTGAAACTGAGCAGGAAAGACCCTGTGAGGCTTCTGGGCACAGAAGTTTTCTGTCCTGACCTTTCTTGACCCCAGCCTCCATGACTTTCCCTGAGTTCCAAAGGGCAGATTTGAACACTTGCTAATTCAGGAAAGGAAGGGATGCTAACACAAGGAAAGGGTAGCCAGGAAATCACAGTGCAACCTTGGGGCAGGGTCCTGGTTCCACCTCAAGGGATACACATAAGGACATCTTTAAGCTTGTTAAGATAGCAACATTCCTCATATCAGAGAAAGACCACTTAAGGCTACATTAAAGGAACCAGAGAAACTTTTCAAGAAGATGACCTGAGACTAGATTAGAGGGCTGGAGGCCCTGCACATACCCTAATTTTATCTTAATCTCTAAATCCCACCCTTTGAACTGCTGCTGTAAAACTCCTCATCAAATCCTCCTGGGTTTGGACACAGTTTTCAAGAGCAAGAGCCCATTGTGTCCCCCTTTGCCTGGCAAAGCAATAAAGCCATTTTTTCTACTTCATCCAAAACTCTGTCTCTGAGATTCAGTTTGGCACCTGGTGCACAGAGGCTGAGCTTTCAGCATCAGTTGCTCTGAAAAGAATGACTGTCGCTGGAAGGAAAAGGGAAGATCTTAAAACGTCAATAGTTGAATTGTTTATTTCTATCACACATGCTGTTGACCTTGGATTCTGCACGTCCTCAGGGAGTGTCTCTCTCTAAGGTCATTTCCAAAAGGTGATGGGCAAGGCAAGTCCTTCTGAAAGAGATAAGTGGCTTCTTAAAGTAAACTCAGAATAAATGGACTACAAATTCTGTTTACTAAATATTTCCTGGTTGATGGACTCTAACGTGCAGCCCTGCATGGCAGTTGAGGAGTGGAAGAAAGAAGAGATTGAATTCTGTCTCTGTATCGTTTGGGAAAGGCTTTTGGAAACTGCTCCAGATGGGAGATTACATAATTTCAGAGCAGTAACTCAAATCTATAGGAAAAGATGCTACTGCCTGGGTGATGTGTTTACATTGGAGACTGCTGAGACCTGTGCGAGGTTTTTGTTTTCATTTTTTTTTTTTTTTTTTTTAATTTTTTGGCCAGTTCTCGAGGCATGTAGGTTATTTGTTTTCCAAGCAGGGATTGAACCTCAGCCCTTGCAATGGAAGCACAGAGTCTTAACCACTGGACTGCCAGGGAAGCCCCTTGTGTGAGTGGCTTTTGAAAGCTTGCAGTAAAATTTGTTAAATGTATTCTTTGTAGTTTAAATCTGTATAATTCCTTGCACCACCACACAATTTTCTACGTGTGCAGTTTCCATTGTTCTAAATACACTTTGCATTTTGTGTGGTTGCATTTCAACATCGCAAGGTTCTGCTGCTGGTTATTCTAACCAAAGGCTTTTTCCTCCCCACTTTGAGAACAGATTGGAAGGCTGGATGCTTGAGCCAGAGCCAGCTGAGTCAAACAGTTTAAAAAAATTTTCCCTCTTCTTTCTCTTTTTAAAAAATATCTCTTCTTTCTTTATATTTCCTTTTCTGATGATGAGCCTTCAGTTCAGTTCAGTTCAGTTCAGTCACTCAGTCGTGTCCTACTCTTTGCGACCCCATGAATCGCAGCACGCCAGACCTCCCTGTCCATCACCAACTCCTGGAGTTCACTCAGACTCCCGTCCATGGAGTCAGTGATGCCATCCAGCCATCTCATCCTCTGTCGTCCCCTTCTCCTCCTGCCCCCAATCCCTCCCAGCATCAGAGTCTTTTCCAGTGAGTCAACTCTTCGCATGAGGTGGCCAAAGTATTGGAGTTTCAGCTTTAGCATCATTCCTTCCAAGAACACCCAGGGCTGATCTCCTTCAGAATGGACTGGTTGGATCTCCTTGCAGTCCAAGGGACTCTCAAGAGTCTTCTCCAACACCAGATGATGGGCCTTAGTGATGTTAATTTAGTAGCAGGATTCTTTTTTTAAAAAATGAATTTGTTTTAATTGGAGGATAAATACTTTATAATATTGTGATGGTTTTTGCCATACATCAACATGAATTGGCCTCAGGTATACATGTGTCCCCCAATCCTGAACACCCCCTCCCACCTCCCTCCATACTCTATCCCTCTGGGTTGTCCCAGAGCAGTGGTTTGGGGCACCCAGTAGCAGGATTCTTATATTGAGTCTAATTTTTCAAGATGATTTCTCCAGCCTCAGGATGGGACTGATCTAAAGTTTGATTGTCTGATGCAGTGAAGCTTATAATTAAACCAAAAAATAAGCTAATGTAGGAAGAGAAGGCAAAGGATTACTAGCTGAGACCCGAAGTTGTAAGATACTAAAAGAAAAAAAAAATTGGCTTTTTTTAATCCCATGTGAGATGAAAAAAAAAACACAAAACCAAAACCCAAACAACCAAGCCAACCAAACAAAACATAAGACTTGGCTTCTAAAGACAAGGCTCACTTTAGAAAAGAAAAAGAGAAAATCCATTTATTTAGGCACCTGTCAAGAAGTTTGTTCTTCCCACCGAATAAATCACAGGTGTACCCACCGGCAAGCCCACCTAAAATAAAATAATAAAATCCTAATAAAATGCTTATCAGTTCAGATTAAGGAATAGGGTTCAAAGCATTAAAAAAAAAAACAAAAAAAACCCAAACCTCAAAATCTCTTTCCTTAAACCACACTTCTCCTCCTATCTTCCCTACAAGTTGATTCATTCACGTTTTTCAATGAAGTAAAACAAGCGGCCCAACTTTAGTTTCTCTTGGGAATGGGACTTGAGGCTGCCTGAGCTGTTTCTTCTGTCTTTTTGCGACTTTCTGATGACTGAAGAGTTCCACCCACTTTGTTTAAGTTCTCTCCAGGGCTCAAATCTACACGTTGGTGGGACCTGGTTTTCGTTTTGCTTTAATGGCTCCTCCGAACCTTACTCATTTGGCAATCCTACCCACTACCTTTCTTGTTTTTCTAATCTTTAAGGGTAATAGCCCACATCCCCCTCCCCAGCAGGCAGGCTCTTTGGGATTAAGGGTGATTGATTGATTTACAGTTTTCCTTGTTTTGTTTGGCTGGTTTGGTTGTTTTGTTTTCTTCTCACGGGGGTTAAAAGCCAAACGTTGTTTTTCTTATTACTTTGGATCTCAGCTAGCAATCCTCTGAATTGTCGTCCTAGATTAGCCCTTGTTTTTTAGTATAACTATAGTGAAACATTATAAACCAGTCAAAAGTTTGACAAAACATACTTTGGGTGTTAAAAGTATGCATAATGGATTTTTGCATTTTTACATAAACAGGATTATCGTCACATATTTTTCCACAACCAGCTTTTCCAACTTCAATAATTTATTAAGAACTTCTTTCATCTTCCCTAAGTATAGCTTTGTTTCATTAAAAAAGACTTTTTTATTACATTGTATTCAATGATACAAATGTGCAATAATTTGTGTGATTGACCTGTTATTGAGGAACATTAGCTTGTTTACAATTTTTCACTATGATCAGCAGTACTATAATGAAAATCATTGGTTTATTCTGGCTTAATTGTTTCCTTTGGATAAATTCCTGGAAGTGGAATGACTGGGTCAGTGACCTCACACATTTTATATCTGATTCATATTGCCTGCTTGCCCTCTGCCTCCTCAGACTTGTGCCGTTATCTCACTGGACATTGTTACTCTTTTTACCCTGACTCAGTCAGTAAGGTGGCACCTATTTTAGAAGCTGGGGTTCTCTCCACCACAGTTAGAAGATCATACAATGTCAGATCAAACTTTCTGATGGCAAAAATACTAAAGATATGAAAAGTAGGGAGAAAGAGGAGGACGCAATGAATTTTCTACTTCCAACTTTGGTTTCTCCTTGATTTCAAGAGCTGGAAGTGGAAGAAGAAATTAATGCACAAGAGAAATGTGTAAATCTGGTCTAGGGTATTTTTACCTCAGATCTCTGTACTCTTCAACTTTTCTCAGGAAAAACAAGAGCCCCCCAGTTTTGTTCCCTAAATAGGAGAAACATTGCAGAAGACAGTATCTCAGTACAGGAATGCATAGGGTAGGGTGGAGATGTGTTGGGAAATTTATTGAGGGCCAGCCCTCTATATTCCAGGTGCTCTACATATATCATCTCATTTAATCCCCCACAACAACCCCAGTGGGTAGTGCTGTTATCACCTTTAATTTGTATTTACAGAGCAGGGACCCTAAGCTCTCAGAGGGTAAATCCACGCTATCAGAAGCATAGAATCTGGATTAGGTGGTGGTGGCGAGGTATCTGCCTTAAGGATCAGTTTTGTCATCTGACACACAGGCCTCAGGGAGTGGGGGCCTGGGTGTGGGGCAGGGAGGAGCATGGGGAAGAGGGTGGGGACAATGGCTGTCCCTGGAGGACAAATGCCTTTGTGAGCCTCGGGGAATCCGCTGGCTGTGTCTCTGTGTTCACAGATCAAGGCTCAGGATTGTCCTAAGACGCCCTTTGCTTTTGGCGACAGTAGGGCCTATGTTTGTTTCCAGAAATCTCAGTCACCATCACAATGAGGCTATGTTCATATGTAATCGGGTTTGACAGGAATTAATTTTTAATAAGAGGTTCCATTCAGGCAAACAACTGCCCTGCAGGGCTGCGTCAGGGTCAGTTGCCCAGGGCTGGGCACTGGCACAGGACGTGCTCTTGACTGTGGCCTGGGGAGTACGTGTGTGTGTGTGTGTGTGTGTGTGTGTGTGTGTGTGTGTGTGAGTGTAGAGGGGGAGTAGGAGTTGGGATGGGGTTACTGATTGGTCTTAGATCTTAAGTGAGGACCAAGCACTGGTCTTAGCAGAAACTGGAGGAGATAGCTGGCCATTTAGAATTTCCAAGAAGAATAAATATGCAGCCCCCCAGGAAACCCCTTTTGGTTCTTCATACTAAGGGCCCTTTCAACAGATTAGAGGCTTAGGGTGTGCTGTTCACTGTGGTCTTGTTCAGCGCCACTTACTCTGTGCTGTTACCTAATCTTAACGACAGTCTTACATGGTACAGTGTCAGCAGTCCCATATTGCAGATGAGGAAAACCGAGTCTCAGAGAAGGCAGACTGCATGCAACCAGAAAGCACGGAGGTAGACTCTATACCCTCACTGCTGAATCATTTCGTGTCCCCTTTGTGGGGATGAATCTCCATCCTTACGCTTCTCTGAGGACCAGTTATTGAAGTATTGGAAGCACTCACGCTCAAACTCTGTCGTATTTACTCCATCCTTCTCACTGTCATCACATTAAACAACCACATTTATTTATGGCCTCTTTTCTCCCGTGTCACACAAACTCTATGTCACTCACATCCCTTATCTGTTATTAACACCAATAAGGCGAATTTCATACCAGTTTTTGAAGCTCTGGGCCTTCTGTTTTTCTCTGTTAGAGGCTGCTTCCTTTTTATTGAAGAAATGCACACTTTTGGGAAACTTTCATTATTATTCTTTTTTTTTGGGGTCCTGCGAAAAGGCAGAATCTCAAGGCTCTTCTTTCTCAGTGTGGGCGGGCCTGCCATTTCCAGCGCTGCAGACTTATCCTCCAGCCGCCCCCAAAACATTTATCAGGAGATGTGACTTCTCTCTGAAATTACACAGGTTGGTTTAAAAATAGATGGCAGGGTTTCCCTCGGCAGGGAATGCTGTCAGGCTGCCCACTTTTGACAGCCACTTCTACCTCCCTTCTTTGGTACATGTCAGAGCATTTTTATCTTGAAAAAAAAGGAAAGTGTTGTGCTTAAGTAAACTGGAGCCCTAAAATTACCAAAAAGGTTCATCCGAAGCATCTAAGGGTGTCTTAAAAAAATGCTTGAGTTTCCTGATTAAGAATTATGCACAATTTGATTTTCTACGCCTCGCCATCTTTACAGGGGCATTGTTAGCATGAAAATGAATTTTAAAAATACATTCTAGCGGAGGCGGGCATCCTGACATGAAGAGTTCTGTTCTGTGTGGAAGGAGACTCGGCTGGGAGCATGAAGTAGCTTTGTTGCTGAGAATAGATCAGCTTGCATCCTGAGTGCAGCAAAGGGAGATAAAAAGTTAAACAAATAGCCCTAAGACAAAACAAATAAAAACAAAGCAAATAAAAATAAGGTTTGGAAGTAAAAACAGATTAACTGGAAAAAAAAAGAAAAAACAAACCCCAAAACCACCCCACATAGAAATGCTGGGAAAGAGAACAGGGGCTTCCGACTTGGGTAAATATTCTCTAGTCAAAATCTTTTCAAAATGATAGGACTGGTTGAAACATCTTGTCCTGTGTGTGCGGGAATACAAAAATCTCTGTTTTCTCCCCCAACCTTTTGCCTCTCCTCCTATCTGTACTGTCTGTTCCTCCCTTATATGGCTGTTCTCGGAAGTCCAGGAATTTGAGTGTTATGTGAAAGGCTAATTCTAACTGGGCTCAGGGACATTCCTGTCAAATGGGAGATGTATGGGTGTCATCCCGTGAAAGATCAACACTCCCGGCATCTGCTATTCTGCATCCCTCTTTCATCCCAGTCTCTCTAAATACCAGGCTTAGTTAAATGGCCTAACAGCCCATTATCCCCTCCCTGAGACCCCTCTTTTCAGCCACTGTTTCTTTAATTAGCAGGATAAGTGTGATTCCCTAGCATTTCTTCAACATTGTAGCTTTGCAAAAAGATGTTTATTATCTCACTGATTACACACAAAACCCTGTGAGATAAGGAGGGCAGGAATTTTTAAATCATGTTTGCTTCATAGAGACCTGAGGCTTTCGTAGGTTCTGGTTACGGCTTATGATCGCACAGCTCATTAACGGCAGAGTCCATTTCCCCTCTTCAGTCCCAGGCTCCTTGGCGCCTTTGCTGGGTGGTTTTCCCTAAACAGAATGCTTCCTGACTTTGGACATTAGACGCTATTTGTGGATCCAAGTTAGATATTATTTTGTAATGTGAAAGCTCTTCCAGGTTTATGCCTCCATATTAAAGAGGCTTTTCTTGTCTCAATCTGAATGACTTCATGCTTTCGGAGGTGTATTAGTTTCATTCATTCAACAAATACTTACACAGACTTAGTTTGAGCATATAGCAGTGAAAAACAAACAAATTCTTTACCCTCCTGGTGCTTATGTTTCAGTGGAGGAGACCAAGAATTTAAATAAAGAAATAAGTATATATATGATAGGTCTGGTGGTAAGAAGTGAAAAGAAAGAAAAGCAAGGTCAATGAAGTATTGTGCATTTATATGAGATGGTCAGGGAAGGTTTTTTGTTACAGAGATATTTGATGAGATATCTGAAGATCTAAGGAAGTGGGAGCTCCAGATATTTGGATGAGGAGGAAGCATTGTAGGGAAGATGATGGCATGTGCAGAGGCCCTGCTACTGCTAAGTCACTTCAGTCGTGTCCCACTCTGTGCGACCCCATAGACGGCAGCCCACCAGGCTCCCCCGTCCCTGGGATTCTCCAGGCAAGAACACTGGAGTGGGTTGCCATTTCCTTCTCCAATGCATGAAAGTGAAAAGTGAAAGTGAAGTCGCTCAGTCATGTCCGACTCTTAGCTACCCCATGGACTGCAGCCCACCAGGCTCCTCCATCCATGGGATTTTCCAGGCGAGAGTACTGGAGTGGGGTGCCATTGGTGTGGGAGAATGCAATGAGGTAGCTGACAGCAGCTGAGAGGGGAGGTGAGTGGTGGGAAATGAGGTCAGGGAGGTGGGCAGGGGAAGTGGCAGTGGGATAGAGTCATAGTGAGAATTTTGGCTTTAACTCTGAATGAGATGGGTCACCACTGGAGGGGTTTGAGGATGGAATTCTGGTGTCAAAGAGGGCATTTCGACAAATGTCTGCATCCTGCTGGGCGATGGCCCAGCTCTGACCTCTCCCAGCCTAGCCTCTGTCCCACTCAATCTCTTTTTGTTATTCACCAGAGGTGACTACAGAACTTGCATGGCCTCATTAAAAAAAAAAAAATGTGGGGACATGTGTTCAAACAGTAAGGAAAAAAAGGTATAGTTAAAGGTGCTAAAATATACAGCCTTTTCCTTCCTTCTGCAGCCCCTCTTTCAACTTGTCATAGTGGTTTAAATTTGCCATTTAATGTAGTTCTAAGTAAAGGGACATTAACATTTAAAATTATCAGCATTAATTTTACCGCTCATCTTCATATTGTGCAATGCCAATATAAATGCCAGTTTTAAATGCAAATGTAAGAGCATTTTACTTGTATGTGAAATCACTAAAATTATACATTTCAGGTTTTATAGTTGATGCATGTATATTATTTTGTTTATGCCAAAGTGAAGGAAATGCTATACAAAACTAATTCAACTATTTTTATTCTTTGATATGTAACATCTACCAACAGTCCACCCTTTGCTTGCTGATGGGTAAGGAAAGACTAAAAGCAAAAGGAACTACTGGTTTTCCTCTTCTCCTCCCTTTATTTTATGTCAGAGCTTTCAGGATAAGTAGTTGGCTAATACAGGGCTTCCCCGGTGGCTTGGCAGGTAAAGATTCTGCCTGCAATGCAGGAGACCTGGGTTTGATCCCTGTGTCAAGAAGATCTCCTGGAGAAGGAAATGGCAACCCACTCCAGTATTCTTGCCTGGAAAATTCCATAGACAGAGGAGTCTGGGGGGCTACCGTCCATGAGGCCACAAAAGTTGACACTACTTAGCGACGAAACCACCACCACCAGTGCAGGGAAGTACTAGGAATAACCAAAGATAAGATAGAGTTCTTTGGCTATTTAAGTTTTTAGAATGCCGTGGTCTTTGTGCATTTGGAGCAAGCTTTGAACGGAGTAGAAGACGTGGTCCCTAGGTGGGACACCCCTACTTTTGCAGCCACAGATGTAACACACTTTCTACTTGGTTTGAGTCTCACTGAACTCTCAAATGTTGCAGGTCACGTGATTCTGTGCTCACGGGGCCTCAAAAACGCTCGGTGTGAATGGGGTGGCGGGAAGTGCTGGCCAGATATAGTGTGTGTACTTCTTTCCCCATCATACCATTGGACCTGATGTAAGACATTCAAAGACGTTATTAAGAGTTTTAGGATGGTGACATCAGGACATTAAACCAAGAGCATGGCACATGAAACCGGCCCTGGTTTTCATCCCAATCTTTCTAGAACTTGGCTAGTCTTTGCGTAGGAGAGAGTAAGGGGTTGCCTGAGTGCCTTCCCCGTGCCTTCGTGGCAATCCACACTGCTCGTGAGGAGGGCATGTAACCAGTCCTGCCTGAGAAGATGGTGCCTGCTTGGAACAGAGAGAATTCTTCCAGAAAGCACAGAGGAATCTGAGAAAAATGAACAAGGGAGAGGCAACTTAAGATGGCTGAAAGAGAGACAGCAGGTGGAGAAGGGAAAGCCAGGGAGGCTCTCTGACAGCCTTTCGTGTGGAAGAGTGAGGACACGGGGCTCAGAGAGAGGGTGGCTCAGTCGTGTCCAACTCTTTGCAACTCCGTGGACTTATACAGTCCATGGAATTCTCCAGGCCAGAATACTGCAGTGGGTTGCCATTCCCTTCTCCAGGGGATCTTCCCAGCCCAGGGATCGAACCCAGGTCTCCTGCACTGCAGGCAGATTCTTTACCAGCTGAGCCACAAGTAAGCCCAAGGATACTGGAGTGGGTAGCCATTCGCTTCTCCAGGGGATCTTCCAAGCCCAGGGATGAACCCAGGTCTGCCGCATTGCAGGCGGATTCTTTACCAGCTGAGCCACAAGGGAAGCCCCAGAGAGAGGGGCACCAGGCCAGTAACTATTGATAGGATAACCTCAAAGAGAAGTTCACACTAATAAAATCAGGACATAATCAGGGCCAAGGAATAAAGAGGCAAAGTTTGGATATAAGTAACTATTAATTTTAAATTTTAAAAAGAGACTGGGCATTAGTCTCCTGATTTTTTACAGGAAGTGAGAGAGAAGCAATGACTTTAAGATAGTCATTGTGTGTATATGAGCTATATTTATACATACATACATATATATATATATCTTTTCATTGCATATATATCCTTTACACACATATGCATATGTCTTTTTTTCCCTCTCCCTTGGAGGAAGGATGAATGAGTAGAACTACTCAGACAGGATAAAATGTCAAGAAAAGACAAGCTTTCTGAATTTGGAGAAAATGAGAACCGTGGGCTTCAGTTTCAGACTAAAGAATAATGTCAGGAATGAGACATTAGGAAGGAGCTGGTTGCCTGACATTTGTTTGTGATTTACAGAGAAGGTTGTGGGAGCGTAGGTGTCACTTAAAAGAAGCTGAAGCTCAGAAAACTTCTCGAGAAGCCGTCTGTCTGTGGGAGAAGATACCAGGTGGAATTTCCCTGGGGCGAAGGTCCTGAAGAGAAGATCCTGAAGAGAAGGCTGTGGTCTAGTTGGTGTTGCCCTTAGAGCCAGGCAAGAGGTGTTAGAGTCCTGAGCCCCCAGCCTAAAGGGATCCTGTCTTGGGAATATACTGGACAAGGAGTCTTCAAGGCCAAGGGGACAGACTCGTCTGAAGTTCAAGCTCTCTTTTTCAAGACCATGTCCGAGTGCCTAGGTTCTGTGAACTCTCCAGGCCTGATTTCAATGCCTATGTGGGCGTTTGCCCTGAGCTTATCCTCCTAGCTGCAGACTCTTGTGCATTTGTAGGCAGGTGGGGTTGCCAAGGGCTAGCTGCCAGGCAGGGTTTGGATTGCTTGGATGTGCGTGCTGGATTGGCTCCCACCTTGCCTTTGAGGTTGGAATGGGTGCTGGCTGGACCTGGGGGGTGGAGCGGCGTGGACAGGGCTCTCTCCCCACGTCTCTGTTTCAGTGTGGAACTCCGAGGAACCCAAAAATACTGAATTTGAACCTGGGGTTCCTTGCTATTAAGAAGTAGAATTGTCCAACCAGGAGGATAGAATATATTTTATTTGCCCATTTATTCTCTTCTTTTTATAACTTTTAATTATTTATTCACTTGGTTTGTGGGCATCTGTTTGTTCTCCAGCTCTCGCCCTGCCTCCCTGTGAATCCTTTGTGGGGGTATAGAGGCTTAGGTGAAGGTGAAGGGTGATAAAATTCCGTTTCCCCCGCATTGTTGTTGTCTTGTTATTATCATTAGCAATTAAGATGGAGACCTTTCAAGGTGGACTAGCAGATCCTTCCTGCCTAAATTTACTCTGAGTTACTTCTCATTTTGTGAATGGATATAGCTGTTTTAAGGTGAAGAGTAAAAACATTTTGATGTTGTAGGCATCACTTGTTCCTTTGATACCTTGAACATGAGGGGAAAAAATGGAGAGACCAGAATTACTGGTTAAACTGAGTATCTTATTTCAAGCAGATGACTGCAAGACATTCTTTCCTCCAGGGAACCAGGTTTAGGAGTTCCTCCACGAGTCAGGGAGGAAGCCAGAGTGAGTCTGTACAGCCTGCTTTTCTTTCTCTCTTTTAAACTCAGATCCTGACTCTCTTGTTCTTTCTAAGACTTAAAATTAAGAGTTTAAAAACAGGGAAGTAAAACAGCTTGGGCAAGGAGAGCAGTAGGCCCAGAATGTTCTGTTGATTTTGAATGTTCAACTTCTGCTTTGGCTCCAGGACATGGAGTCAGCAGGGCTGACTCGGTTGTGATGGGGGGAACTTTAAGATTCTTTTGTGGAACATGTGACATGGCCAGTATATTTTATAACAGTACGGACAAGATTTTAACAGACAGATTCCTGTTGACAACATGAAGACAACATATTCTGAGCACTTAAGATGCCAGACATATGCTGAACATATGATAAGCATCATCTCATAATTAGAAGATTCTAATACAATTACTGCTTCTCATTTTACAGATGAGGAAATGGAGAATTTAAGATACCTGCTCAAGACTTTAGAGCTAGTCGGTTACTGACCGGGCCTGAAACTGGTTCTTTTTGACAACAAAATTCATCTCCTTGACCTTGATGTTACACTGCCCAGCGTTCCAATATGTGATATGAGATTGGGTCAATTATTTCACTTAATTTCTAGAAGAGCAACATTTCGACATGTCACCTAGTCTGACCTTTTCAGTGAATAGTTGTGAAAGCACAGATCCAGAGAGGTCAAATGACGTACTTGAGATCAATCAGCTTGTTAGTGCCCAAAACAAAATTCAGGTGTCAGAAATTCTGTATTGGCAATTATTCTGCTACATTCTGATGAGGGACTCATTTGAAAACACAGTTTGAGTAATAGTAGGTGAGGAAAGTGGAAATGTTTCTTTTTAAAATTCAAACTTGGAGCAGAGTTGCCAGGCTCTCTTATATCCCCTGCTTTTTCTCTGCCTTACAATCTGTGCTATGAATTCTGAGAGCTTTCACACGGAAAGGCATTGCTTATGGCTGAACCTTAATATGTCATATTAAGGATGAAGGTGTGTGTGTCCTAAGTTGCTTCAGTCTTGTCCAACTCTGCAACCCCTTGGACCGTAGCCCTCCAGAGGCTCCTCTGCATGGGATTCTCCAGACAAGAATACTGGAGTGGGTTGCCAAGCTCTTCTCCAGGGGATCTTCCCAACCCCTGTTGAACTGTTGTCTCCTGCATTGGCAGACACGTTCTTTACCACTAGTGCCACCTGGGAAGCCCAGGGATAAAGGTACATGATAGCTTCTCTTGCATGTTTCTATGCCAAACGTGCATTTTGTTTTTGTGGCTGTTTCATCAAAACTGCTTCCTTCTCTTCCTAGGTGAGCAGGATGTAGAAGTCAGGAGAAACATGCCCCCATTTTCAAGTACCTAATTTATACTTGACTTTCATGTGTGAACAACTTTTGTTCTCCATCCAGCTGGATAGAAATTGTGGGGAAAAGTCACACGATGTCTCTAACTTACTTTTAAATGCCTCTGCACAGGAAAGTAAAATGAGTTTAAAAAAGGAAACAAAAACTGTTGGAACTTTAACCTGCCGTATGGATTCAGAAGTTGTTTCTGTCAGCTTTGGCAGTAGAACCAGTGTTCCCAAAACGCATTTATTTGTTCACAGTCGTTTGGGTAGCAGTCTGTGCAGGGCTCGGTGGTGACTGCTCATCTCAGGTTTCACTGTGGCCAGAGTGGGGATGAAACAGACGGTTTGCAAAGGTGTTCATGACAGTTCCTTTCATTCCTACACAAAGGTCCCTTGGCAACATGACTTTGCCACTCTTCTCATCAAATAGGGGAGTCTAAAGTAAGCCCCTACGTATGAATGAGTTCCATGCAGTGAGTACATTCATAAGCCCAATTTGTTCGTATTCATGACTCCAACAAAGTAAGCCGCGGTATTCAAATAACACAATCGTCTGGAAGTACTCTCCTGTAATAGGTTTATAATACTTTCCACATGAAAAATATATAAAAAACAAACACAAGAAATAAAACGTTTTCAGTCTGATAGTACTGTATCTTGAAAAGTACATTACAGTACAGCAGCTGGCACTTCTTAGCAGTGCCAGCCATGTCCCTGCCACTTTTACACTTGCTTCCAGGCCTCCAGGGCTTGAAATAAAGGAACTGTCCTCCTGTGCCCTATACAGAAGCTGACAGTAAAGTATACAAAAGCACAGCCACTTGTAGAGGAGCACGCAAGGACCAATGTCCACTTGACTTGACCCGTGAACTTACATGACGGCACGCTCACGTCTTTGAAAGTTCGAAACGCGAAGGTTTGTACACAGGAGACTGACTGTATTTCTCTAGCCCCTTGAATCTGAATTTAACGGTGACTTTTTTGCCAGAGAGGATATTAGCAAACATGAGGCAGCACACATTTAAAGAGGACTTGCATTTGGGGGCTTGCACTTTTCCTGCTGCAAACTGAAAGACCACTTTCTGAAGAAGCGTAAATGAACTTCCTGGAGGAGAAACCTCAGGGAGAGACAGACTCAACCATCTCTTCTGTTGTGACTGAGGCCTCAGATGTGAGTGAGGCTGTCTTAGACCTTTCAATCTCTCTCAAGCTGCCCCAGAACAAAAGAACTGGGAGAGATAAATCATTGGTTTTATAATCCACTTATTATTCACTTTTTGGTTGGTCTGTTTAAAATATCACATTTACTGCCCATATCAAAAGTCTTACAGACTATAGTAATTTTAAAAAGTTATTTATTTATTTGGCTGTGTCGAGTATTAGCATGTGGGGTCTTTCACTGGCACACAGGCTCCAGAGTGCAGACTCAGTAGCTGTGGTTCATGGGCTTAGTTGCTCCAAGGAATGTGGGATCTTACTTCCCCGACAGGATTGAATCCACGTCCCCTGCAGTGCCTGGCGTATCCTTAACTGCTGGGCCATCAGGGAAGTCCCGACTACAGTGATTTAAAAAAAAATCTATGTTTGCATGCTTAAAGAGCCTGAATGAGTACCTAGCAATCTAAGGCAGTTTTAATAAATTTTGTCCTACAAAATGGTGTCACTGATACTGTTGCCTGACTTAGAGCTGGTCTGCTCCCATGCCCCTTGAGACAGCGCTGGTGGCTGCCTGGCTTCAGGATCAAGGCCAGCACTAAGTGGGGGCATTGCCCCCCAGTACCACCCGTGGCTGGGGATTGAGGGAGCTCCCGGGACACAGTGGGGCTGGACTTACGGGACAGGAGCCCGTAAAGATTAGGACTACCACAGGGACAGCACTGGGACTGGTGGGTCAGAAGACTCCCGGGTCATGAAAAGCTAAAGCCTTTCAGTTTTGGAGTGGTTTGTCTGGCAATGAAAACTATAGAACTTCAGAAGAATTGTTTGGAACACAACACCCTTAGAAAATATCACTAATTATGGAAACAATGCCAGTGTCTACCAAATAAGGACAGCATAAAAATTACTGTTTTTCACTGATACATAATTGACATATATTTCATTAATTTTAGGTGTACAATGTAATGATTTGATATATGCACATTGTGTGAGATAATTACTGGAATACATTTAGTTAACATTCAGCACCACACATAGTTACTTTTTTTTTCTTATGATGAGAACTATTAAGATTTACACACTACACAGTAGTCTTAACTATAGTCAGCATGCTGTAACTTACATCCCCAGGACTTCTTTAACTTATAACTAAAACATGGTACTTTTTGACCATCTTCACTCATCGTACCTACCCCCAACTTCCACTTCCAGTAATCTCCAGAGGCATTAAAAGTTGTATTATTAAAACTAACAATGATGATGATCATCCTGACAATGGAAATATCTCATTTGCTATAATAAGGAAATATAGTAAAGGTCAAAGTTCTTTCATAGAATGATCTCATTTAAAGGTGTACACTCTGTTAAAAAATGTTTGCTCTATACTTCCATTTGTAATATTGGCATATATTCTTATGTTTCCTGAAGATATTTTTGAGGGGATAGTGTTAGTAGAAATATAATAAAGTGTAGTATCTATAGGAATTGGACATATGGAGAACTGGTTGACTTTTCACAATTTAATCAGATTGCTTTCCCCTGGATGGCTCAACTATTTGAAGGGAGAAAGGATTTTTATCGTACATAAGAACAAAGAGAGGGAGCATTTTAAGAGATCAGAACATAGTGGGCACATCTAAGAGATCAGCATAAAGGTGACAAGTTCCTGGCAAAAAGATGTATAAGAGTTGTGTCAAAAGTGTATGGAGGTCTTGACTTCAGGAATTAAGAAGAACACTTCCTTATCCCCTTCTTTCCTATTCATCAAAGTTCATCAAGTTTGGAGTTCTTAGCATAGTTAAGCTACATTATGACATACAATAGCATTTCCCCCAATATTTTCTTTGTTTTATTAGTTCCTCAAGATGGTCAGCATAAAAGGGATAAGAAGATAAATAAGTCTGACAAATATATTAAAGCCTACTTTTTGTCAATGCACATAGTGAAGAGTTGACTCATTGGAAAAGACTCTGATGCTGGGAGGGATTGGAGGCAGGAGGAGAAGGGGACGACAGAGGATGAGATGGCTGGATGGCATCACTGACTCCATGGACGTGAGTCTCAGTGAACTCCGGGAGTTGGTGATGGACAGGGAGGCCTGGCGTGCTGCGCCATGGGGTCACAAAGAGTCGGACACGACTGAGCGACTGATCTGATCTGATCTGATCTGATAGTATTTTGAGGACTTTGAGAAACATTACAGCAGGGACTTCCTTGGTGGTCCAGTGATTAAACAGTGTGCTTCCACTGCAAGGAGTGTGGTTCAATTTCTGGTTGGGGAACTATGTGCCAGGAGGCCAAAAAGTTAAAAAAAAAAAATAACTGTAGTAAAGAAGTTATTCCTTCTTTTAAAAGTCCAGTGCTTGTCAATCTTATTTAAAGATAGAATTATTTTCTTCTATAAACTGTTTTAGCAACACACATAGCTGTCTTTCACTTGAGAAAATTAAACTTAACTGACTCAACGCAATCTATAGTTATGTATATGTGAATATACACCTTTGTGGTGGTTGTTCAGTCGCTAAGATGTGACCCACTCTTTGCAACCTCATGAATTGCAGCATTCCAGGCATCCTTGTCCATCACCAACTCCCAGAGCTTGCTCAAACTCATGTTCATTGAGTTGGTGATGCCATCCAACCATCTCATCCTCTGTCATCCCCTTCTCCTCCTGACCTCAATCTTTTCCAGCATCAGGGTCTTTTCCAAAGAGTTGGCTCTTCGCATCAGAGAGCCAAAGGACTGGAGCTTCAGCTTCAGCATCACTCCTTCCAGTGAATATTCAGGATTGATTTCTTTTAGGACTGACAGATACAAAGATGTGTTCTCTGCAGTATTGGTCTCAGAAAATTAATATGTATACTAGGAAATACGAAACTGGTACACAAAAATATTATATGACATAGAAGGAGATAAGGGTTGGATTAGTAATAGCTTTCACTGGAGGTAACAAAACCCAGCTCAAAGTGGCTTGAGGGAATGATTGGCTTATGTAATTGGAAAGTTCAGAAGTAGGTCAGGCTTGGGGAGCTTGTTCTATCAGGATCCCAGCTCTGTTTCTCTTGCCTTTCTCTGGGAGTCAACTTCACCCTGGCTTGCTTGATGGGATCAACAGTTATTCTCCTAGCAACATGAGCCATATTATCTCTAACTTTCAAGTTCAAGAAGAGAATGACTTCAAGTGACTTCCATAGTCACTGGCCAAAAGTTCTAAGACTTGTGCTGACTGTGAACCAGTCCATGGGGCCAGGAAATTGTCAAATACCTATTGGTTTACAACTAGATTACCTGGATCAAAGATCAAGAGAGATGAGATTATCCCCATTGACATAGACCCCACTCAGGAAATAGGGATGGGCTCAATCTCACCCAAATCCTATGGCTGTTACCATAGATTGTGGGGCATAGAATGGATGTGTGTGCACGGGGGGAATGACCACAGTGTCCACTGCGGAGGGTCAGGAAGAACACGTTAGTCCTGTGAATCCAGTCACTGGTTCATCTGTTGAGAATCTCGGTGGAGTAGCTTTTCTGATGGTTGTCAAGGGCATGAGTTGGCTTTGGATATGGAGGAGAGGAACAGTAAAGGGCAGTCTAGGAGGAGAGAACTGCAGAGGCAAGTCAGATGAGCAGGGCTTGGAGGAGTGAAATGCTCTTAGGCAGGTCCATTTGGATGGAATAATCACAACAATGTTTATATGGGAAAATTCAATCTGCATTCCAAGTATTCAATAATTAAAAAAAAAGAAGTTTTGAAACTCAACCCATTAGTAAATTGGAAACTCTCTGTTCTCTTGAGTCATAGCCCTACTACCATTTATGAGGTTTATGTTTCAAGAAGTATATAGTTGGCACATCCATGTAAAATCTTTATAGAAAAACTCCAGACTTGTTTGAAAAGATGCCAGGTTAGCACAGCTGAGTTGACCATTGACACATTTTATAGCAAAATATTTGTTGATAGGAATGAAATGAATTCCTTGTCTCTCCCTAAGGACGCCTGTCATCATTTAGATGAGTGGTAAAATGCAGTTTTAAAAGTCAGATTTTGGAAGAAATGCTATGATTTTTCCTGTATCAAGTGTTTAGCATTTTATTTTGAGTAACTAAAAAGACCATCCTGCTCTTAATGTAACATCAATTACCTAGACTAAATCTCAAAGCTGTTAATAGATTGAAGTACATTAATAGTGTGAGTTAAGGAAGAAAGAAGAGGTGCCTGCTATTGTGTGTGGAGAGAGCAGATATGCAGTTACCCATCTGGTAACAGAAAAAGCAGTGGGTGCTGTAGCATGTTTTGAGCCTTTAAAAATATCTCTTTATTTTCATTTTTTAGAGAAGTCCTTACATTTGCTTTTTTAGTTTTTTTTTTTTTAATTGAGGTATAGTTGATTTACTATTCAGTCATAAGAAAGAATGAGATTTTGCCATTTGCAACAACATGGGTGAATTTAAAGGGTATTATGTTTAGTGAAGTAAGTCAGACAGAGAAAGACAAATACTGTGTAAAATCACTTAAATGTGGAATCTAAAAATTAAAACAAATGAGTGACTACAACAACAACAACAAAAAAGAATAAACAGATTCACAGGTATAGGGAACAAATTAGTGGTTACTTGTGGGGAGAGAAGAGAGGAGGGGAGGGGAAGATTGGGGAGAGGATTAAGAGGTACAGATTATCATGTATAAAAGAAGTAAGATACAAAGATATATGGTGCAGGGAGTATAGCCAATATCTTCCCACTTTTCATTCATGTTAATTTATACATTTCTTCTTTTCCTTAAAAAATCTAGCCTAATGTTGTATGGAACGTCCTATGAAATAACAGTTGGACATTTTCATTCCTTATCACTGCCTTTGATGTACAGTTTGATCCTTCATAAATAGCTCCCAGCTTTGGTAGCGGTCACTCTGCTTCCTCACTGCTTGATTCCAAATCTGTAATTACCTCTAGGTCCAAAGGCGAAGATTAACAGACCTTACCCTAATTGCTTGTTTTTGTAGAGTGTTAAAAAAGATTTGGGCTCCAGAAACAGAGCCAGACAGAAGGAAGCCTGGAGTTCAAAAGTCTTGTAATCTTTGGCTCCACAGGCCTATAAAATCGAAGTGTTGACTGAATGCAAACAGCCTGCAGTCTGAGAGGCCCAGGCCAAGAAAGGACAAGGGGACCATGGATCATTTGAAGAGGTGGGGGGTTTCATAAGGATTTGGACTGAGCTGTTCATAGATGGCCCCATTTGATTTCCCCTTCCTCATGAATGCCCGATCTAGAGCACTCTGCTGCACAACAAATCTTTTCTTACCTCCTGTGTTCCTGGAATTTAAGAATAAATGAGGCCTCTTGCAAATGCCCGGCATGAAAGGAGTAAATTGGAAATATTAAGGGATGATGGTGCAGTAATAATGTACTCTTGTTTCCTGGTGCCACTCTTGAGCTAATGGTTACAGGCTTGCAATTTGTGAGCAAGAAGATTAAGTTCAATATGAAACCGTGATTACAGGCAAGTAGGAGCAGGGGGCTCTTTTGGGAAAGTGTGAGGGATCAGTCACCTCCTCACCTCCAAGCATTACGGGTTACCGGAGGTTATAAGATTTAACAAGTGTGGAAAGTTTTGCTGGGTGAGAGGGCGTTTCAAAAGACGTCATCGGGAAGCTCTTTCAAGTGGCTTTCTTAACAACAAATCGTGCCTTCTCACTCTCCATAGGATTCTTAGGAAAACTCTGGGTATCTTTACAAAGGAAAAGTTTAAACTACATGTTATACCAGATTGATTTGTGGAATAAAAGATCAATATATGATTTCACTTAAGAAGATGTAAGAGAATAGCACATTAAAGCTGGTTATAAAAAGATGCCAGAAGAACAATGGAGACAGAATTTGTTTTTAAATTAGGCAGAAATTGTAGCAGAATAATGTTTCCTTTCCTTTCTAAGCTGAATTTCTTGTCAGCAAACTAATTTTCAATTATTTTAGCAGCAATATATTTTAAACAAATTAGAAAATAGTATGCAGGATAGCTAAGTTGCTTCAGTCGGGCCCCATTCTTTGTGACCCTATGGATAGCCCCCCAGGTTCCTCTGTCCATGGGTTTCTCCAGGCAAGAATACTGGAGTGGGTTGTCCTGCCCTTTTCCAGGGAATCGTCCCCACCCGGGGATGAAACCTTCAAAATCTCATTATGTCTCCTGTGTTGGCAGGTGGGTTCTTTTTCACCTGGGAAGCCCTAGAAAACAGTATAAATGGAAATAAGTATTTTTTAATGTTTTCAATGAATCTGTTTTTTTATTTTTTATCTCTCCTCTTCAGAAGAAGAATATCTTCATTTAGAAAAAATTTTGTTTTATATTATTTCCATATAGGTACTTTCATCTTATTTTATCTCAATATTTGGACTTTTATAAAGTCAGGAGATTTCCTAAAATTACTCCTACATCTCTAATTCCTATTCATTACTACATTTGAATTTCTCAAGGGAGAAAAAAAGGTTTGATATTTATGTGTAAATTTTTTGCTTACAATTTGGACTCATTTGTGATCTTTTGAAACTAAATTAATTTGAGGTACAAATTTATAACGAGATATTTGTTATGGGAGTTGTGATTAATCCCATCTTTTTTTCCTCATAAGCAAGCACATCTGAATCTATCATATTCTAGAAGGCATTGTCTCTTTGCATTGGCAAGTTTCTGATCTCTGGAGAAAATTTTCAACACCCATTAAACAAAAAGCCTGAGAAAGTAGTTCTGGCCTTATCTCTTCAGAAAGAATTTCTTAATTTAATTCTGAATACAGTGATTGACTAGCCTGCAAAAGAATTATGTCAGTTCTATATATTTTGAACCCAAGTGTCTGGCAGCAGCTCTTTCTCCAACCCAAAGATGTGGGTCCCACAGGTAGTCAGAAAGAGGCTGGATGAAATGTGTGACCTGTGTGGCAGGGTTCAGGACTTAACTCACGATGATTGAGATGTGTAGAGAAACACAGCTTCTTTATTTTGTCTAGAGTCTGTCCCCTTCCTCAGTTCCCACCTGCTGGTTTGTAGGAAACATGAATTAAATTTCCAGTATGTTTTAAAATTAGTTCAGTCTGACAATTTAAATCACGCCTTTAGGCTGTCCTCAGTCTCTCCTATGAATAAAAATATTCAGTCTCAGAGAATTTCTGTTTCCTCCCTCCCTGTTTCTAACATTGAGTTGGTGTGAGTAGAAAGGTGAGTGTTGCTCAAACTTGTGCAACTGAAGTGAACAAGATTCAGGGTCTTTAAGGTGTGATGTCTTCTGAGCCCCAAGGTCATGGCCACTGGTTCCTGAATTCTCTCCCAGCTTTCAGAGCTGAGATCTGCAAAAGATAAGCTATGGGCTATTCTTTTGGTTCAGGAAATGCTACCGGTGTAGACTATGGCTGCTTAGAATCAACCACCAAGTCTCTGGCAGTTCCTCCCTATGGCCTTCTGTTCTGGGGGTCCTCCATAGCTGTGGAGACCTTATGCTTTGCTGTGATGGGCTCCATGGTTGGCTCTTGGATTTCACTGTGAATCCAAGAAACAGGAAATGCAGGTGGGTTGGGAACACGAAATCTCAAGCCTTCTTTACCTAACCACACTAAGGTTTCTTTTAGTGGCTGTATCTTAGACTGGAGGCTCTGCTAAGTGGTCCTATTTCAGACTCTAAATTGCGAGTAGAGAATCTCACTGGCACTGCCTGTGTGACATATTACTGCCTTTCTTGGTGGAAGCCAAGATGGGAAAAAGTTGAAAGCTTGCATTTACTTGCCTTTGGTCTTTTGTCTTCTCTTCTCTCTCCTTTTCACCATCTATATACATAAAAGGACAATCTTCCTTCTACTTCCTTTAAGTCGAATCCTCTGTCTGCCATAGCGATGGCTTAGCTGTGAGAGGACAGGCATCCCTTCCACACTACAATAGAACTCTAGGATCTAAATTCTTGGTATCCTAACGGAAATATTGAAATGACCCGGAATCCTCTCTCTATGCAATGATATGTCTGGCACGGCTGTTGTCTTGGTACTTTTGCATCTCAGAATCTACTTATAAGTTTACTACACCGTGAATTTGCTCTGCAAAAAATAAGTGTTTACCTTGCATGGACTGCATCACAGGCAGCTGCGATTTTGAGGATTTTGGAGAGTCTTGGGGAGTTGAGCTATGTTGGGTTAGTTCTTTTTTTTTCTGCAGCTCCTTTCTTCAGCAATATTCTTGATATTTTGCTAATTTAAATGGAAACTAAATGTATCCTTATAATGTATGTATTTTCTTTCTGCCAAAATACAGCCTTCTGAGATGTTCACCATCTATTTCATCTCCCAGCCCATCAATTAGTTTCTATTAACTTATCCTTCTTTTCCCTTAAAGCACTTAGTCACAGTGAAATTATTAATATATATTGACATTTTTATTTGCTTGCCTGCTTATTTTCTCTCTCTTTCTCTACAATATAAGCTCAAAGAGAGGAAGGCTTTATCTTTTTTGTTCACTATGGTATTCCATTGCCTAGAATAGGATGTACTCATATTAGGGACTCAATAAACATATGTTGAAAGAACAAATTTACAAATGAATGAATGAATCTATAACCAAATTCTACAGTCAGTTGATTTTGCTTTTCCTTCTAGGTTCAAGGACTCTGCATATGCCCATTAATGACGGCTGATTGCCAATGACATTACTATAGATGACTAAGCAATCATATTCACTGAAGTTAATTCTGAGCTGTGTTTTTATTGCAAAATGTTTTGAGCCTGAAAATTTCATTGGTCCATGGGGAGTGTTTTCTGGAATTGGAGAAGTAGTATTCTGACTGCGGAATCAATGGAAGATAAATTTATGCAACAGTCAACAAATGCTATAAACTCTTGATAACACTCTATTTATTTTTCATCATTATATTTTGGTACCAAACCCCACTACTTGACACATAGTAAACATTCATTAATGTATGTTGAATTGGTTCAGTATGAAATGTGAGTTCAAATCTTCCAATTGTGTTTTAAGTCTGCATAAATTACCCTGAAGTCCCTAAACCCCAGATAAAACAATACCATTCAAGATATGTTTACTCTAAAACACAAATATTGTACATTCTATTGTAAATTGATAGTAAATTTAGTTTGCTTCATTTTGTCTTAATTTAGGTCCTGCTGTTGAGATACTTCACAGCCAGCTGGAAAAAGTCACTATCAGTAAGTTCTTTACCATTGACACGTTAGTTGCAACAGTTCCACTGTGCTTGGTTCGAGCACACTAGCTGATCTTAAAGCAGCAGAACACAATTTTTCACAAATTAATCAAGAAACACTTGTTATGGAGGTTCAGGATTTGCACAATCATTGCTCAGCGCTTGAGATGACAGATTAGTTAGATCTCCTACACTTGAAGGGGTTGACTACAAGAATTGTCCAGAAATTCAAGAATAAGTTGTTCCAAGCCTGTTTCTACAATGAACACACGAGCCCTCTGCTTTCTAGTACTCATGGCTATGAGTCATCTCAGCTGCAACCCCAAGCCGTTTGGACCTCTTGGAAAGGCCTCACCTGTGTTTAGGGCCCAGGCTTGGGGAACCGAGAGCTGGCCAAATCACCATGGCCACAGGACTGCCGGCATATTCAGCCAGTTCTCTAGTAGTTCAGTGAAATGATTAAATTGAGTTATCCTAACTCACTTTTATGATGTCAGTAGTGCAGTTTGGGGAACACAGATTTAGACATAGAGTCAGATGGTGCTGTTATTGTCTGCTGATGTTTTGCTGGCATAAAAGTCACATGAGTTTTCCATCAATATAGTATATGATTCATACCTGGTAAGCCACTTAAAGCAAAGAGGGGCTGATGGAGAAAAGTCACTCTATTCAATTATACACACTGCTTATGCAGAGTACATCATGTGAAATGCCAGGCTGGATGAACCTCAAGCTGGAATCAAGATTGCCAGGAGAAATATCAATAACCTCAGATACCCAGATGATACCACCCGTATGGCAGAAAGCAAAGAAGAATTTAAGAGCTTCTTGATAAAGGTGATAGAGGAGAGTGAAAAATCTGACTTAAAACACAGCATTCAAAAAGCTAAAATCATGGCATCCCATCACTTCATGGCAAATAGATGGGGAAACAATGGAAACAGTGACAGACTTTATTTTCTTGGGCTCCAAATCACTGGGGACAGTGACTGCAGCCATGAAATTAAAAGATACGTGCTCCTTGGAAGGAAAGCTATGACCAACCTAGACAGCATATTAAAAAGCAGAGATATTACTTTGCCAGCAAAGGTTCATACAGTTAAAGCTATGGTTTTTCCAGCAGTTATGTATGGATATGAGAGTTGGACCATAATGAAGGCTTTGCCCCAAAGAATTGATACTTTGTACTGTGGTGTTGGAGAAGACTCTTGAGAGTTCCTTGGACAGCAAGGAGATCAAACCAGTTAATCTTAAAGGAAACCAACCCTGAATATTCACTGAAGGACTGATGCTGAAGCTGAAGTTCCAATACTTTGGCCCACTTGATGAGAAGAGCTGACTCATTGGAAAAGACCCTGATGCTGGGAAAGATTGAAGGCAGGAGGAGAAGGGGACGACAGAGGATGAGACGGTTGGATGTCATCACCTACTTGATGGACATGAGTTTGAGAAAACTCCAGAAGATGGTGAAGGACAGGGAAGCCTGATGTGATAAAGTTCATGGGATTGCAAAGAGTGAGACACGACTGAGAGACTGAACAACAACAACAAATTCAATTACAAAATGAGTATTAAGCACTTATTGGGTATTAGCCATTGCACTTAGTAGGCCCTGAGAGAGGTAAAAAGAAGAGCAAGAAACAATTCTTACCCTCATGAATATATCTAATGTTAGATACATTTATGCTTTTAGACAAATAGTGCATATTTTAACATAGGAAGACAATTCAGTGTTTTTTTGTTTGCATGTGGTATAGGATTGACGTTTAATTGCCTTAGACTGCAGCATTAAGAAAGGTTGATGAATGATTATTTTTCTTATCTTTTGGAACCTATAGCATCTCCTTACTCTTCCTTTGCTCAAGTACCAAAGCCATTAAATATAGCACTAAAATTTGCATGATAGAAATGGGTGGGTTTTACTGAAACAGATCAAACATATGAGTTGTTGAATTGGAATTTTATGTGTTTTTTAAACATTCTTTGACATCCATTTTCTGTGAATCTCTTTTCCCCTTAATATTGAAAGTACTCAGAAGAAAATCCTATCTCTCAAGTTTTATTCTTTGCTGAAGCCCACATGGTTTTCAGAGTTCCTTTCAGTTACCCATGTTATAAGAGTGATATTTTTAACTTCAAACTCTTGGTGATTATTTTTATTTCTCAGGACAATCCTTTTATCCACCCTTCTATCCTGCTCACCAGCAGAGAGAAAACAGCACCTTATAAGTCTTTCTTTCCTCCTACGGCATGTTTTATAATGCCAGTGCTCTTCACTTCAGCTCAGCTTCCAAATTTAATTCATTTGTTAGGCCTATTTTTACCTTGAGACATGAAATCTGAATGTGTTGCTAAACTATCAGAGAAAGTGCTTTTCTTTCTGCCTTCCATCTAAGGCAATGTGTGCTTTCCTAAATGGTATTATTTATAGCTGTGGGCTGTGAAAACGAAGCACAGACACGCTGCCTACATCCCCTGTCACACTTTTTTTTTTTTTGGTTAGAGTAGTTAGTCATTAGTACTGAATTGTTTGGTCACGAGCAGGGAGAGAGTGAAAATGTAAAATTAAATACCTTTCATTTTCATGGTTCTGGTGTGAAATCTATGGGGGAAATCCCTGAGTGGAGTAACCAGACCAAAGGGTTGCAGGTACGTGGTTTACTCAGCGTCTCTTGTCTCTTCCCTTCTGCTCTGGAAGTCTGTATTTGTGAATTTGTTAGTCAGGATAGGCCAGTTTATGTTGCAGTAACAAACAAGCCTTGCCCCACCCCCAACCTCAGGGATTTATAGGCTGGTTTATTGTCTTATTGGCTCAGTAGTAAAGAATTCCCCTGCAACGGAGGATATGCAGGTTTGATCCCTAGGTTGGAAACATCCCCTGGAGAAGGAAACGGCAATTCACTCCAATATTCTTGCCTGGAAAATTCAGTGGACAGAAGAGCCTGGTGGGCTATAGACCACGGGGTCACAGGAGAGTAGGACATGCCTGAGCACCAAAACAAAACAAAACCCATCTTCACCGTGCCTTTCCATGTTGGCCATTGTGCCACGTCCTGTCATCTGATGGAGCAGGCTGTACTTGGACCCCTTGGTGGTTGTAGCAGAGGGAAAAGAAACATGAACAGTTTGCCGGTTCTGAAAGCCTCTGTGTGACACCCGTCATTTCTGTTTACATTCCATTGGTTAAAACAGGTCACATGAGCGCTTCTGAGTCCATCAGAGCAGCGATATGTAATCTTCCTTCAGGGACGGATGCTGTAGAGAGGGCCCCAGAATATTTGGTGAATGAACTATCGCAGTGGGGAGTCACTGACTTTCGTTTGACAGTAGTCAATAGAAAGTAAGAACTTTCCAGGTGAGGACTGAATCTTGAGGTTGAGCTTGGCAAAGAACTAGTATCTTTTTTTTTTAACTTTTATTTTTTTTGGGGTGCTAGAAATAAGATAGAAGTCCTCATTGCTTAGAACACTAGGCTCTTGAAGGTCACTTTCTAATGTATTAACATATATGTTGTATCTATATTCATTGTGCTTATTGTTTGATTTACTCAGTTAAAAAAATAACTTCAAACTGTGGCATTTTTATGACTATCATTTTGTCCTTGCCTATTATCTTCAGGTTCATCTTTCACCACACTCCTGCTTTGGACTCTAGGCTCTGGCTGCAATGAACTATTTGCTATTCTAGAACTTTCTTTGAAATACCTTTAGCCTTGTCTTGTCTGGCTCACTCCTCTCATCCTGTAGGGCTTAAAGTCAGTATCACATTTCCTATCTTGGTTAGGTGCCTCTTTGCTCTAATAGAAGGTTGCCCATATTTATTGTTTCCATAACATTTATCCTATGGAAGTATGTATTGTTCGTCAGTTTTCTCATTATATGTAATTCGTCATTGTCTTGGGAGGCCCACAACTGCAGCCTCAATACCCATCACTGTCCTCCATTGACCCTGATGCTCTAACCACACTGGTCACCTTTCTTTCAGGCACCTTTAGTGCCTTCTCACTATCCATTCCTGTTGCCTGTTCTCTCTTATCTTCAAATACTGGTTCATTTTTATCATTCTGGTTTCAGCTTAAATATCACTTCCTTAGAGATGACTTTCTCAAGTACTGA
Organism: Bos taurus; assembly: GCF_002263795.3. Classification (NCBI taxonomy): domain Eukaryota; kingdom Metazoa; phylum Chordata; class Mammalia; order Artiodactyla; family Bovidae; genus Bos; species Bos taurus. The sequence goes on along the minus strand of NC_037332.1, from coordinate 19,171,540 downwards.
ATCTATAGTATCCACCCAGACTTTGACTATCATATCATGCTGTCTTTGCATGCTCCTTATCACTGTCCAGGACTTTTCTTAGTCTTCCATTTGTTTGTCACCTGCCTCCCTCCATTAGAATATACTCCAAGAGAGCAGAAACTTTCAGTTCTGTTTATAAATGTGTTACTGAGAATAGTGTCAGTATTACTACTAGTGAGTGAGTGAATTCGCTCAGTCGTGTCTGACTCTTTGCGACCCCATGGACTGTAGCCTACCAGGCTCCTCCGTCCGTGGGGTTTTCCAGGCAAGAGAACTGGACTGTTGCCATTTCCTTCTCCAGAGGATCTTCCTGACCCAGGGGTCAAACCTGGGTCTCCCACATTGTAGGCAGACGCTTTACCGTCTGAGCCACCAGAGAAATCCATATTACTGCTAGTTCAGTTCAGTTCAGTTGCTCAGCCATGTCCAACTCTAGGTGACCCCATGAATGGCAGCATGCCAGGCCTCCCTGTCCATCACCAACTCCTGGAGTTCACCCAAACTCAAGTCCATCAAGTCGGTGATGCCATCCAGCCATCTCATCCTCTGTCATCCTCTTCTCCTCCTGCCCCCAATCCCTCCCAGAATCAGGGTCTTTTCCAATGAGTCAACTCTTCACATGAGGTGGCCAAAGTATTGGAGTTTCAGCTTTAGCATCAGTCCTTCCAAAGAACACCCAGGACTGATCTCCTTTAGAATGGACTGGTTGGATCTCCTTGCAGTCCAAGGGACTCTCAAGAGTCTTCTCCAATACCACAGTTCAAAAGCATCAACTTTCACACCCATACATGACCTCTGGAAAAACCATAGCCTTGACTAGACGGACCTTTATTGGCAAAGTAATGTCTCTGCTTTTCAATATGCTATCTAGGTTGGTCATAACTTTTCTTCCAAGGAGTAAGCATCTTTTAATTTCATGGCTGCAATCACCATCTGCAGACATTTTGGAGCCCCCCAAAATAAAGTCTGACACTATTTCCACTCCTTCCCCATCTATTTGCCATGAAGTGATGGGACCAGATGTCATGATCTTCATTTTCTGAATGTTGAGCTTTAAGCCAACTCTTTCACTTTCATCAAGAGGCTTTTTAGTTCCTCTTCACTTTCTGCCATAAGGATGGTGTCATCTGCATATCTGAGGTTATTGATATTTCTCCCAGCAATCTTGATTCCAGCTGTGCTTCTTCCAGCCCAGCGTTTCTCATGATGTGCTCTGCATAGAAGTTAAATAAGCAGGGTTACAATATACAGCCTTGACTTACTCCTTTTCCTATTTGGAACCAGTCTGTTGTTCCATGCCCAATTCTAACTGTTGCTTCCTGACCTGCATATAGGTTTCTCAAGAGGTAGGTCAAGTGGTCTGGTATTCCCATCTCTTTCAGAATTTTCCACAGTTTATTGTGATCCACACAGTCAAAGGCTTTGGCATAGTCAATAAAGCAGAAATAGATGTTTTTCTGGAACTCTCTTGCTTTTTCCATGATCCAGCGGATGTTGGCAATTTGATCTCTGGTTCCTTTGCCTTTTCTAAAACGAGCTTGAACATCTGGAAGTTCATGGTTCACATATTGCTGAAGCCTAGCTTGGAGAATTTTGAGCATTACTTTGCTAGCATGTGAAATGAGTGCAATTGTGCAGTAGTTTGAGCATTCTTTGACATTGCCTTTCTTTGGGATTGGAATGAAAACTGACCTTTTCCAGTCCTGTGGCCACTGCTGAGTTTTCCAAATTTGCTGGCATATTGAGTGCAGCACTTTCACAGCATTATCTTCCAGGATTTGAAATAGCTCAAATGGAATTCCATCACCTCCACTAGCTTTGTTCGTAGTGATGCTTTCTAAGGCCCACTTGACTTCACATTCCAGGATGTCTGGCTTTAGGTCAGTGATCACACCATCGTGATTATCTGGGTCATGAAGATCTTTCTTGTACAGTTCTTCTGTGTATTCTTGCCATCTCTTCTTAATATCTTCTGCTTCCATTAGGTCTATACCATTTCTGTCCTTTATCAAGCCCATCTTTGCATGAAAGATTCCCTTGGTATCTCTGATTTTCTTGAAGAGATCTCTAGTCTTTCCCATTCTGTTGTTTTCCTCTATTTCTTTGCACTGGTCACTGAGGAAGGCTTTCTTGTCTCTTCTTGCTATTCTTTGGAACTCTGCATTCAAATGTTTATATCTTTCCTTTTCTCCTTTGCTTTTCACTTCTCTTCTTTTCACAGTTATTTGTTAGGCCTCCCCAGACAGCCATTTTGCTTTTTTGCATTTCTTTTCCATGGGGATGGTCTTGATCCCTGTCTCCTGTACAAGGTCATGAACCTCCGTCCATAGTTCATCAGGCAGTCTGTCTATCAGATCTAGTCCCTTAAATCTATTTCTCACTTCCACTGTATAATCATAAGGAATTTGATTTAGGTCATACCTGAATGGTCTAGTGGTTTTCCCCACTTTTTTCAATTTAAGTCTGAATTTGGCAATAAGGGGTTCATGGTCTGAGCCACAATCAGCTCCTGGTCTTGTTTTTGCTGACTGTGTAGGGCTTCTCCATCTTTGGCTGCAAAGGATATAATCAATCTGATTTCTGTGTTGACCATCTGATGATGTCCATGTGTAGAGTCTTCTCTTGTGTTGTTGGAAGAGGGTGTTTGCTATGACCAGTGCGTTCTCTTGGCAAAACTCTAGCCTTTGCCCTGCTTCATTCCGTATTCCAAGGCCAAATTTGCCTGTTACCCCAGGTGTTTCCTGACTTCCTACTTTTGCATTCCAGTCTCCTATAATGACCCTCAGTAGCCTCATAGGTCAGTTGGTAAAGAACCTGCCTGCAGTGCAGGAGACCTGGGTTCGATTCCTGGGTTGGGAAGATCCCCTGGAGAAGGAAATGGCAATCCACTCCAGTATTCTTGCCTGGAAAATCCCATGGACAAAGGAGCCTGGTGGGCTATAGTCCATGGGGTTGCAAGAGTCGGACACGACTTAACGACTAAACCACCACCCCTATAATGAAAAGGACATCTTTTTTGGGTGTTAGTTCTAAAAGATCTTGAAGGTCTTCATGGTGGTGGTGGTGGTTTAGTCGCTAAGTTGTGTCCGACTCTTGCGACCCCATGGACTATAGCCCACCAGGCTCCTCTGTCCATGGGATTTTCCAGGCAAGAATACTGGAGTGGATTGCCATTTCCTTCTCCAGGGGATCTTCCCAACCCAGGAATCGAACCCAGGTCTCCTGCATTGCAGGCAGATTCTTTACCAACTGAACTATAAGGCTACTGAGGGTCTTCATAGAACCGTTCAACTTCAGCTTCTTCAGCATTACTGGCTGGGGCATAGGCTTGGATTACTGGGGTCACACAGAGTCGGACACGACTGAAGTGACTTAGCAGCAGCAGCAGCAGTAGTCCTTCAAGAATCAAAATTAAAGCTTTTATTGTTGTTAAGCATTCAATACATATTTAATAATCTTAAAATAAATTAGTAAAACTCCAGAGATCTCCAAAATCCATTTGAAATCTCATCCTGCATTGATAATTTCCACTCACATTATCAGTCTTTCATAATACTTAGAATTTTTGAATCTGGTTATGATCTCTCTCATTTTCTTTCTATTGGTATATGTTATGCCCCTGATGATAACAGTATCTTTTACTTTAATTCCCCCTTTGACACAACAAAAATTTGGAAAAAGTATATTTTTGGGTAGATTTTATCTTATCAGTGGTATTATTGTCATAGATTACTCACATCAAAAGTGAATTTATCGAGTCAAAGACTCCTAAAAGATCTTCAATCACTCAGGCCAAATTTTCATGACCTTTTATGACTTAAGCCTAGAGAATTAATTTCCGTGACTCCATGGAAATTGTTTGAAATGAACTATTAAGATACTGCCATATGGTTTGGAATCATTGAAGATTTTTCCATGATTGTGTTCAAATATAATTTCTTGCTCTTGCAAATGAAACATGCATCAGATTTTGATTTTAATACCTTTCCACTTCACTAACAAGGTATATGACCTCAGACAAGTTAGTGACTTCTCCATGGCTTGACTTCTTCATCTCTAGGTAGGAGATAATAATATTGATCTCTCAGAGTTAAGAGAATTAAATATATTAATATGTGTGAACACCTAAAATATTTTCAGGAAAGAAGAAGGTGCTATATCATTGTGGGCTATCATTATTATTCTTTTTAATAATCTAATTTAAAATCAGCAGTGAACTTCTAAGAGATGTTTAAATTTTAAGTTTTTAATAGGTTGGACTTCCCCAGTGGTCCAGTGGTTAAGTCTCCAATCTCCCAATGCAGGCTAGGGGCACAGGTTTGATCTTTGGTTGGTGAACTAAAATCCCTCAGTTTAGTCGCTCAGTTGTGTCCGACTCTTTGCAAACCCATGAATCGCAGCACGCCAGGCCTCCCTGTCCATCACCAACTCCTGGAGTTCACTCAGACTCACGTCCATCGAGTCAGTGATGCCATCCAACCATCTCATCCTCTGTCATCCCCTTCTCCTTCTGCCCCCAATCCCTCCCAGCATCAGAGTCTTTTCCAATGAGTCAATTCTTCGCATGAGGTGGCCAAAGCATTGGAGTTTCAGCTTTAGCATCATTCCTTCCGAAGAAATCCCAGGGCTAATCTCCTTTAGAATGGACTGGTTGGGGTGCAGCTAAAAAAAAGTAATGCTTTGGTTCAACCTTCAAGGCTCTGTCAAAGCTGTGGCATCTCTACCCTTGCAAGCTTACTAGTAAAATTTATCTTCAGAGATTCTAGAATATAGTTTATGAAGTCTAAGTCGGTGGGGTTCAAACTGGGTTCTGTAGGGTTCCTGCTGTGGGGTGATTGGAGTGGGGAGGAGCAAGAAACCAAGTGTGTGAGATTTACCCCTCTACCAGCCCTGCTTTTTTTCTTGCTCTTTCTGGCTCCAGAAGAGTAACTTTTCCTGATTTAAAAAGTTAGGCTTTTGCATAACATTTTTGGAGTCTGTGCCTCCAAAAAAGAAGTGAGAGGTTTGAACACTATTGGTCTGGGGCAGTAAAGTTAATTGCTTGGGAGCTGGAGATGAAGAAGGGCAGAAATAAAGACCTCGCTTGGCTCTAAGGGTGGCCCCAGGATGCAAATACATCATTTGGGAAGATGCCAGCATTGTTCTCATCTGCTCTACTTTGTGCTTTCCCTCATGCCCCTTACCCAGCATTTGACCAACACCAAGCATTTGATACATTCATTACCTTGATCTTAGCCTTATCTTTGATACCAGGGAGATCAATATATTTTATTTTGTGCTATAAATATCACAACCTCTGTGTACCCCAACCAGATTGATGTCCAAATACCTAGTGTTCATGTTGATGAACAACCTTAGGTTAACTGTTTAGCATGTAGAACAAACAAAATATTAATAAAATGTTACATGTTTTAACTGGTTGTTATATGGTCATGTAAAAAGATGAGATGGTTGGATGGCATTGCCAACTCAATGGACATGAGTTTGGGTGAACTCTGGGAGTTGGTGATGGACAGGGAGGCCTGGCGTGCTGCAGTCCATGGGGTCGCAAAGAGTTGGACACGATGGAGTGACTGAACTGAACTGAACAGAAAAACATCCTTCACTGATGTGGTGAATTCATCCTTTCTCTCATGCAGATCAATAGGTAGGGAGACCAAAACCAAGAATTACAGAAATGTTCTGGAGGAGTTTTTCAGGAATTTGTCTTATCAAGGGCAAGCACTGGTCTGAGTAAGCTTGCTGCTGCTGCTGCTAAGTCGCTTCAGTCGTGTCTGACTCTGTGCGACCACATAGACAGCAGCCCACCAGGCTCCTCTGTCCCTGGGATTCTCCAGGCAAGAACACTGGAGTGGGTTGCCATTGCCTTCTCCAATGCATGAAAGTGAAAAGTGAAGTGAAGTCGCTCAGTCCTGTCCGACTCTTAGCAACCCCATGGACTGCAGCCTACCAGCCTCCTCCATCCATGGGATTTCCCAGGCAAGAGTACTGGAGTGGGGTGCCATGGCCTTCTCCAGATTAAGCTTGAAAAGATAGCATTATTATGTTATATTTTAGTCATATTCTATCCCACCATTTTGATCCCTCTGCTTTGACTACTCTTATGTGTTGACCTGTTTCTTTCTTCACATGTTTCTTTTTGTCTCCCTTTTCTTTATTCTTTCTTGCCTTCCTCATTCACCTGTTCTCTCTTTCATTCACTCATTTTCTTTTCCTTTCTTGGCCTCTTTCCCTTCCCCCTTTTTTTTTTATTATTTGCTTTCAGTTTTCATATGGGTTAATTGAGAAATAATAACATTTGCATTAAATGTTACTGGTACAAATAATCTCCATGGGATAAAATTGACAATGTCTTAAACTGCACGTGGTAAAAATTGTCATTGATTAAAATTAATAGAAGAATAAGATCTTAACAATATTTAGATTTGCAAACTCGCACCCAGAAATGTTGAACTTGGTAGATATAATGGTGACAAAAGAAAAACTCACAAAGATTGAAAGAAATAAAAAAAAATTGATGTGACAAAAACCTTGTTGATGAATGAAATTATGATTTTATAATTTAGGTGGAAAACAACTAATGTCAATGAAATGAGCTCAGTTAAATAAAGAAGAAAATTAAAAAAAAAATTAAAAATGGTTACAGTACTATTTTGATCAAGAAATAAATTGCTCAGTGGTGTTTGTCTGGGACATAATTTCTTTCTTTTTTTTTGCTGGACTTCACAGCATGTGGGATCTTAGTTCCCCAACCAGGGATTGAACCCATGCCCCCTGCAATGGGAGCATGGAGCCTTAACCACTGGACCACTCAAGAACTCTCTGGGACCCAATTTCTTGAAAATTTGTTCAATATTAGCCTAATCTTATCAAAATGTTTGTACTGTAAAATATCCTCAGGGTCAAAATTTCTTTAGAGACAAAAATAGCTGGGTCAAAATTGTGAGGTTGAAATGTCCTATAACTATTATTTTGTAATCTGATTTTTATATAGCAATTTATTTTGTAGAATTTTCCATGTCTCGTTTGTCTATGATATCTCAATGACTGTATATTCCATTCTGTGAAAATACAATACTTTATTTAACTAGTCTTCTATTACTATAGATTGCTTTAAACTTTTTGCTGTGACAACTATTGTGAACAATAGGGATGGGTGGCACACTTTTCATAAGAGTACCATTTCTTGAATCTAATTCTGCATGGATTTCAGAGATAGATTTGCATGAAAAACTGCTGTGAAGGAAGAGGCTCTGCTGCTCTTTCTTTTTTCCTTCATTCAAGTTTTGGTTACCTGGCATTGACGATTATGAAATAAGAGACTTTCAGATTAAATTAAACCTTTTAAACTTCCAGTGTTGCCTGAAACTGTGATAGAATATGAGAAAGCATCTGATCTTGACTTTTGAAACAAGTAAATTCAAAATATCTCAACTCAAATGGCTCAAAAACAGCATGAAAAGATTGAAATGTCATATAGGAGCTGCTAGGATTCGATCAGTCAGAAATTATTTGACTTGTGCTTATTCCAATGCTATTTATAGTCAAAGGTAAATATAATTTTAGTTCTCTTTTTGAAACCACAAGCAGAACCAACTGTAGTTTCTCTAAGAGGCTAGAAGAAATGGATTGGGGATAAACTAATTTCTTACTCATTGCTTAGCATAGTAAATACAATTCATGAATAGTCGTTGAATGAATGTTAATGAAAATGGATTTTAATTTCATACTTTGTGACCAGCAAGATATTTACAAAGTCTAGCACCTAGCATATACTACTGCAAATTCTGGTATTCAACATCAATTCTTGCCAGATGAATGAAGAAACAAATACACACTTCTATTGCCTTGGACATCACTGAGTATTTAAAAAGGGTCTGAGACCAATATGATCACCTTGTAGCTCTGGTTACACTGAGTGGCCAATGGCATGGACTTGGGCTTGTGGTGAAGTTGTGCGGCTGGTGATGAAGGCTGTGAATGAATGCTGTGGGGAAGTTAGTTTGCCTTGCTGAAATAATCACTGTGTGTAAATCATCTACAAGTGCTAGGCACTCTCATTTTGTAGATGAAAGAAGCAGAGGCTGAGAAAGTTAAAATGAACAGATAAAAGGAATAAAAACTCTTTCGAGGTTGCACAGGCAGAGATTTAGCTGAGATATCTACCCACTTCTTTATGATCCCAAAGCCTGTGAACCCCACTACACCCACTGTCTCTCCCTCAAGTTTATAATCCAATAATGTTTCTTAAAAACACTCCTGCAGAAAGATGGATGGACCTAGAAATTGTCATGCTGAGTGAAGTCAATCAGAGAAGAGATGTCATATGACATCCCTTAAATGTGGAATCAAAGAAGAAATGATACAAATGAACTTACAAAACAGAAAGAGACTCACAGACTGTTGGCTGTACCTACTACTATGTTTAAAATGGGTAACCATCAAGGACCTACTGTGTACAGCACATGGAACTCTGTTCAATGTTATGCGGCAGCCTGGATGGGAGGGGAGTTTGGGGCAGAATAGGTGCGTGTATATGTATGGCTGAATCCCTGTATTGTTCATCTGAAACTATCACTACATTGTTAATCGTCTATATCCCAACACAAAATAAAAATTTTCAAAAAACAAAATAACTGAAAAAAAAAAAAAAAAGCACTCATACTTCTAGTACCCAGAGAGAGTTGCTCCTATTTTCTGGAATTTTAGAAACCCAATCTGAGTTCAAAAAAAGATACTTGAGACTATACTTTCAGTTCCCTACTGCAGTTTCCTTTGTTTTTTTCTTTTCACAATATATTTGAATATTTCTTCATGATATTAAGTATCCTTCACCATACACTTCAGTGGCAACTTCCCCCACGAAAACTCCAAGTAAATTTTAAAGGTCTTTGCTGGGAGAGACTTAAAAAAAATAAATCTATCACAGTGTTTGGGGTAACATTTGACATAAAAGAGGTAACAATAATTATTACAGCTGTGTCTATTTTGTGCTAGGCATCGGGCAAGTTGTAACGTGGATTAATTCGTTTAGCGTTTGTAAAAGATCTGTGAAGTAATATTATCAGGATCCCTTTTCCATATGATGAGAGTGTCTAGGTCACTTAGGGTTAGTAAGTGGTGGAGGCAGGTTCAAACATGGCCAATCTGACTCTGAAATCCATGCTTCTAAACACCATGCTCATCTACCTAAAACAGACACGCAATAAATACTTGTTAACTCTAGGAAACAGAGAGTAAAGGTAATTAGGGGTATGTCTTGACATTTCTCGTGTACAAAAAGCCCAGAGTTCATCCTGATTGGTGAACTGCCTGAATTCTGGATTCTTCTGGTAGGCTTTTTAAACTAAGAAAAATCCATCCTTATTTCTCCCAATTTCTATTTGAACTTTTGGTCTATGAGATGGAATGCATGACCATCCCATGTCTATTCCCACTTTTTATTTTATTTTTTCTAAACTTAAATAAATAAGTTTTATTTATTTCGGGCTGTGCTGAGTCTTCATTACTGGGCGCGGGCTTTCTTTAGTTGAAGAGAGTAGGGGCTACTCTTCGCTGCGGTGAGCGGGCTTCTCATTGCTGTGGCTTCGCTTGTTCTAGAGCACAGGCTTTAGGAGAGAGGGCTCAATAGTTGTTGTGCAGGGCTTAGCTGCTCCATGGCGTGTGGAATCTTTCCACTCAAACCTGTGTCCCCTGCATTGGCAGATGAATTGTTAACCACTGGACCACCAGGTAAGTCCCTCGTTTTTGGGTAGCCAAATCCTGGCTATTCCCAAATTCTCTCCACTATTGCAAGGTTAGCTTAGTTCTTGGGTCCTCCACAAAACATTTCCTGTATCTTCAGACCTTGCTTCCAATCTCTCTTCTTTGGTCTTTTCTCTAATGCTAAAATTTTGTCTTATTTCTGTTTATCTTTCTTAATGTCTCGGGAAAAATGCTTGATTCATGGAGGATAGGAAGTCAATATTCTTTTGTTGAGTGAGGATATGCCCAAATGAATAAATAAGACTTATACTCCTTTGCTGGAGAAGGCAATGGCACCCCACTCCAGTACTCTTGCCTAGAAAATCCCATGGATGGAGGAGCCTGGTAGGCTGCAGTCCGTGGGGTCGCTAAGAGTCGGACAGGACTGAGCGACTTCACTTTCACTTTTCACTTTCATGCTTTGGAGAAGGAAATGGCAACCCGCTCCAGTGTTCTTGCCTGGAGAATCCCAGGGACGGGGAGCCTGTTAGGCTATCGTCTGTGGGGTCACACAGAGTCGGACACGACTGAAGTGACTCAGCATAGCATAGCATAGCATACTCCTTTGCAACTGATTGCCAACTGCAGTAGTCTTAGCTCTGTAAATAGACTATAAGCTATAACTAAGCACTAAGGAAATAAAATCGCATAAATTGGAAACAGCAGAAAAAATACAGTAGAAATCGAGTAACAGTTACTTCAAAGTATTAAACGTATCAGACACAGATTGAAAAAAAGGCAAAGAAGAATCAACTTTGACCATTTCTCCATTCCCCAAGTGCCTGACACAACATGTGCTGTATTTGTTGCAGCTCAGCGCCGAGTACGTACATGATGGAAAAGATGTGAACTTTTTTTTTTTTTGACTATCACTTTGCCTCATTGGTTTCAGAGATTAAGACTTATTTTGCCCTTTTATTAGTTGTACTTTCTTATTTATTTATATTTCCTATTTGCCTGTTAAGAATACTTACTAAGGAATTGTTTTGAATGAATCATTATTTTCAGGGTTAGCAAAATTAAGTAATTTTCTTCATTTTAACTATTAATTTTAATAATTGAACTATAGATTCTTTTGGATTTCCTATTCATGTAATCATATTGTCTGAGAATAATGACAACTATATTTCTTCCTTTTTATTCTTAAAGTTTCCATAAAAGTGGTTAGAGGAGGTATCATTGTCTTATGCCTTGCCTCAGATGGAAAGCTTTCATACTGCATCATTAAGGAGGAATTCCCGAATCCTTGGTTTGGTGTTTATAATCATTATCCTTTATATGTTGCTTCTGTCCCAACTGGTCTCTATTTTTCATGAACCCTATTATATGGTAGAGTTTCTCACTGCATCAGCTGAGTGTCTTTCCATCCTTTTATGTCTCATTTTATTCTGAATGTTTCTTTTGATCTAACCCTCACTTCACAAATTTCCTCTTCAACTCATTTAATCTGTTGTTAAACCATCCATTGTATTCTTAATTTCAATTATTGTGTTTTTCAACAAAGTTTTTGGAGCTTCTATGTGGCTGTTTATTACTAGTGTTCCAGTTCCCTGTTGAATTTCTCAATCTTGGCTTTTTTCTTCATCAACAATGTAAAATAGTAAAATATTACACTTTAAAGTCTGTATCTGATAAATCTAATACCTTAAAGTAACTGTTGTTAGCTTATTGTCTATTTTTTCTGCTGTTTCCAGTTTATATAATTTTATTTCTCTTGTGCCTGGTTATTTTTTGTTGTGTTTAGTACATTGTGCACAACTGTTTTTAGAAATAATCTGAGGTCTAGGATAATCTTACCTTTTTTAAAAGAGAATTAATATTTGCTCTGCAAAGCTTCTGACTGTGTTTGTGATATGCTAATTTTCACATGTAGAGATGTTGTAAAGGTGTCCTGCAATCTTTAAAAAGCCTGTCTATTCTGAGTTCATCCTTAAGATGTGATGTTCAGGTCTCAACAGAGATCAAAGAGTGAGCGCTCCTTCTTGGTAGACCCTGGCCCCAAACTGTGTCCCCCTAACTCTGGCAGATTGTCAAAAGTACTCTGGCTCAGTTTCTCAGCTTCCCAGCCACTTTAACTGGAATTGGCACAAGTCTCCAAGGGGAAAAGTGGCCCCAAATAGAAAAGTTTTCTTTCTGGGTTTCTGCCTTTTCCTGGATCTTTGTCCTTTTTTTCAATGCTCCTTTGGCTCTTCAATGCTTTCAAATAGAAGTATTTATACCATAGAACTTGCCCTCATTATGTAGTCTGCTATTACTGGAATCAGGATGTCTCTGTGTTCTTGACTTTTGATTGTAAATTTTTTGTGCTCAGCTCTCTATACTGTTTGAAGGAGTGAATCCTTTGAAATTTATGCATATTCCTTTTTTTTTTTTTTTTTTAGCACTGTGAAGTAAGTTGCTTGGATATCTAAAACCCTGGCTACCTAAAGTGGACAAAATGTTGAGGGCTTGCTGTAGAGGTGACTGGACATGTTCACATGTACCAAAAATATAGCTGGAAAAACTAGTTATAAGACAAGTGTTGAAAACAGGCTATTAAAAAGAAAAGTGTCTGTCATATTTGATTTTTCTGTATCATGAAAATATTTTGTTCCTTTTCATTCCAAAATAGGTATATCAATGTTGGTTTTTCTGCTTAGAAAAAGACCATACTATCAAGATATTTCTATTCCTCAGCAACTCTGAAATAACAAATCATAGCTAATTAAAGAAAGAAAAAGAGCAAATTGATTTAGAGACAAATTTGGGTTTCACTCTTTGTGACCCCATGGACTGTAGCCCGCCAGGCTCCTCTGTCCATGGGGATTCTCCAGCAACAATACTGGAGTCAGTTGCCATGCCCTCCTCCAGGGGATCTTCCAAACTCAGGTATTAAACCCAGGTCTCCTGCACTGCAGGCAGATTTTTTACCATCTGAGCCACCAGAGAAGCAAACAGAGAGGTCCGAACAGGGACTTGAACCCTGGACCCTCAGATTAAAAGTCTGATGCTCTACTGACTGAGCTATCTGGGCATTAGAGATACCAAAGGAACATTTCATGCAAAGATGGGCAAAATAAAGGACAGAAATGGTATGGACTTAACAGAAGCAAAACATATTTAAGAAGAGGTGGCAAGCATACACAGAACTATACCAAAAAGATCTTAATGACCCAGATTACCACGGTGGTGTGCTCACTAACTTAGAGCCAAACATCTTGGATTGTGAAGTCAAGTGGGCCTTAGAAAGCATTACTATGAACAAAGCTAGTGGAGGTAATAGAATTCCAGTTGAGCTATTTCAAATCCTAAAAGAGGATGCTATGAAAGTGCTGCACTCAATATGCCAGCAAATTTGGAAAACTCAGCAGTGGCCACAGGACTGGAAAAGGTCAGTTTTCATTCCAATCCCAAAGAAAGGCAATGCCAAAGAATGCTCAAACTACTGCACAATTGCACTCATCTCACATGCTAGTAAAGTAATGCTCAAAATTCTCCAAGCCAGGCTTTAGCAATACATGAACCATGAACTTCCAGATGTTCAAGCTGGTTTTAGAAAAGGCAGAGGAACCAGAGATCAAATTGGCAACATCCATTGGATCATAGAAAAAGCAAGAGAATTCCAGAAAAACATCTTCTACCTTGACTACAACTAAAGCCTTTGACTATGTGGATCGCCACAAACTGTGGGAAATTCTTAAAGAGATGGGAATACCAGACCACCTTATGGTTTTTCCAATGGTCATGTATGGATGTGAGAGTTGGACTGTGAAGAAGACTGAGCACTGAAGAATTGATGCTTTTGAACTGTGGTGTTGGAGAAGACTCTTGAGAGTCCCTTGGACTGCAAGGAGATCCAACCAGTCCATCCTAAAGGAGATCAGCCCTGGGATTTCTTTGGAAGGAATGATGCTAAAGCTGAAACTCCTGTACTTTGGCCACCTCATGTGAAGAGTTGACTCATTGGAAAAGGCACTGATGCTGGGAGGGATTGGGGGCAGGAGGAGAAGGGGACGACAGAGGATGAGATGGCTGGATGGTATCACCGACTCAATGGATGTGAGTTTGAGTGAACTCCGGGAGTTGGTGATGGACAGGGAGGCCTGGCGTGCTGCAATTCATGGGGTTGCAAAGAGTTGGACACAGCTGAGCGACTGAACTGAACTGATTACCTGCCTCTGGAGAAATCTGTATACAGGTCAAGAAGCAACAGTTAGAACCAGACATGGAACAACGGAGTGCTTCCAAATTGGAAAAGGAGTACGTCAAGGCTGTATATTGTCACCATGCTTATTTAACTTATATGCAGAGTACATCATGCGAATGTACTGGATGAAGCACAAGCTGGAATCAAGATTGCAGGGAGAAATATCAATAACCTCAGATATGCAGATAACACCATCCTAATGGCAGAAAGTGAAGTGGAACTCAAGAGTCTCTCGAAAGTGAAAGAGGAGAGTGAAAAAGCTGGCTTAAAACTCAACATTAAGAAAACTAAGATCATGGCATCTGATCCCATCACTTCATGGCAAATAGATGGGGAAACAATGGAAACAGTGACAGACTTTATTTTCTTGGGCTCCAAAATCACTGATATGGTGACTGCAGCCATGAAATTAAAAGATGCTTGCTCCTTGGAAGGAAAGCTATGACCAACCTAGACAGCATATTAAAAAGCAGAGATATCACTTTGCCAACGAAGGTCCACACAGTCAAAGACATGGTTTTTCCAGCAGTTATGTATGGATGTGAGAGTTGGACCAAGATGGCTGAGTGCCAAAGAATTGATACTTTCAAACTGTGGTGCTGGAGAAGACTCTTGAAAGTCCCTTGGACAGCAAGGAGATCAAACCAGTCAATCCTAAAGGAAACCAGCCCTGAATATTCATTGGAAGGACTGATGCTGAGGCTGCAACTCCAATACTTTGTCCACCTGATGTGAAGAGCTGACTCATTGGAAAAGACCCTGATGCTGGGAAAGATTGAGGGCAGGAGGAGAAGGGGACGACAGAGGATGAGGTGGTTGGATGGCATCACTGACTCAATGGACATGAGTCTGAGCAAACTCTGGGAGTTGGTGATGGACAGGGAAGCCTGGCGTACTGCAGTCCATGGGGTCACAGAGAGTTGGACACGACTGAGCAACTGAACTGAACTTGGGCTTCACAGTTCCTTTGGATTCTTTAAAATAACAGTGAGTGGAGAAAAAATATTTATAACATTTCTTCAAAAGTTACTTTTTAAGGTTTTTATCAGAAATAAATATGGACAAGATTTATGCCAGATAGAAAGGTATCTGGTTAAGTGAGAGATACATTAAATTCAGATATAAATACTGAAAGTGAAAATAATTGACTGATTTCTTCATTTGAACTAGTAATATATTTTTGTTTCCAGTTATGAAAAATGGATATAGATGAGGTTCTATCAAATACCATTCAAGATGTATCTGCCAGAGTGATTTTTTTTTAAACAACGCAATTCAAATCAACCTTAAAATGGTTATCAATTGCACCTAGAAACAAAAACTCAAACACCATATGACTTACAAGAAATTATCTAAATTCTGTGATTTGACCTCCACACTCTCTCTCCCCTCCTTCACTGGACTCTTTTATTGCCTGACTCTTATTGTATTCCTTGAATACACCAAGATGGTTTCTACTGTAAATTTTTGCTGATGTTGGCCCCTTTACCTAGAAGCTTAGCTTTCGTCTTAGCCTGCCTTGTTTTTGTTGTCCAGGTTACAGTGTAAATTCCTCAATGAGAATGTATCTCACAAATGGTCTAGATTAACCTCCCCTCATCTCTGCTGCCTCTGGTTCAATCCCATTCAATCAGCTTGTTTCCTTTTCCTCAAAGCATGTGTTATTATCTGCAATCATCCTGTCTTTTTGTTTTCTTGATGTTCTATGTCCTCTTTAGAAAATAGGCCTCTGCCCATTTCCAGGAGTCTAGAACAGTGCCTTTCGCACAGTGGGTCTTGAAAATAATTTTTGATGAGCTTTCAAACGTGATATTTGAAAGGTTGTTGAAGAATATGTCAGTTATTTTAATAGAACATTTCATTTCCTGGGTCAGCAAATTTTATGTCTGAAAAATTCTAGTCTAAAAAAGTCTGGCCTAAAGGGTATTAAATGTCTAACTTAAAAATGAAGATCATTCCTCAGTGTTCAAATTTGCCTAGAAGGTTGATCTATCCATCTATTCATCTATTTCCGTCTATCTATCTATCTATTTTGTATATGACATTTAGGAGACATATATATTCATATGGAAGAATGAGATCATACATACTCTGAAGAAGAAATTTGGAAGTGAATCTCATTAAAAATATTTTCTGAGCAGTGTTTGCCCTCTGTCAAGTAGCTGATGATGTATTTCTGATTAATTTTAAATAGTAACATTTCTACTGAGGTAAAAGGCACCCCCAACCCTCATCTCCGAGTACTGCACATACACATAAGCACATTCTCTCAGGATTGGGATGGTACTCAGAGGAAAAAATACTGGTGCTAAGATGATAATGAAATTTCTAGTTACCATGGCTACATTTAATCAGAGTCTATATATGTATGGGAGTTCCTACATCTAGCTAAAAATGTGTAATGATATTCATCTGGCATAGAATTTGACTAATAATTAAATCCAGTTATATTAAAAATCTACCACTATCTATCAAATGAAGATTTACTCTTCACTTGCATCAGACAGAATTCAATAACATGGCCTCTGAGCATCTCCTGTATCATGCCTGACTCTTGCCTGTGAATGTGATGGATTTCATTCCTGTCATTAGGTTACATTATGTATTATAACAAAATTGAAGGGATTCGCAAATGCAATGAAAGTTCCACATTAATTGACTTTGAGTTACTCGATAAGATTATCCTGGGTGGGTCTGACCTGATCAGACGGGCAGCTCCATATTCAGAGCCTGATATGAACAAGGACCACAGCCACATCAAACACTTCAGGAACGAACGTGAGTAGTACACAAATTGATCTATTTTAATTTCACAGTATTAGTGCAATAAATCCTCCCAGAAAAATGAAGAATTCTTTATAATTTGATAATTCATCCCTAATTTTCCTGTTTAAAATGTATATTTTTGTATATACTATTCCCTCAAAACAAAGATCCCTCAGGTTTTTTTATACCAATTACAGTCTGCCAGTGTCCTTCACACACTGTAAGGCCTCTTTAAACTTTATGTGGTAAGAACCACATGACAACTCCACAGACCTGGGGCCTGCAAGAGAGTAGACTAGGCCAAAATCAAGTAGGCTGAAGATCAGCATGAATTTTTTTTTGGAATGAATAATGTCTTGATGGCAAAGAGTCTTGAAACTGTTCTGCTGACAAACTCACATATTTGCATAAGAGACAGCAGGAGGCGGATGTAGTACTAACCATTAGGTTCTATTATGTTTAAAAGGAACATTAATTCAATTGTTTCTGGCTTAAAAGTGAACTTATATTCACGTTGCATGCTGAGATTCCATCCAGTGCTCCAAAACATCCGCATTCATTAAGTACTTTATTGCCTTCTATTCATTTCATCCCTTTCCTAAACCACGGGCTCACTCCACAGTCATCTCCTTACCCTGCCTTGTTCATCCTTAAGAAGGGGCTCATTTCCCTTCCTTTGTGTGTTTTCTTTGCCGATTCCTAATTATTTTACTGCATTAGTCGAAGCTGTTAGCAAAGTCGCTCCAAGAACAGACTTTGTAAGAGTGACAGATTTTGACTTTCATATAAAATTATAAACCCGTGTCCATGGAAACAGAAGGGAAAGCAAAACCTGATATTCCCTTCCTTTTTATCTTGCCGGGTGGCACAATGAAAAATAACCACAGTGGAAATAGCTGAGAACAATTATGTGCTGTAGCAAATCCAATATCCCAGGTGTCAGGAAGGCACGGTTCCACAGCCTGCAGTTTTTGGTCTGTTGCTAAGGAGGTTCATTTACCATGTTTCAGCCACTAGAAATCCCGATGTGTGATTCTGATCTGTTATAAACCTGAAAGCAACAGAATGTTAGGTTTTGAGAAATAATTTGTTTGAATAGGATTACTATGACAGCTTTGAAATGACGGAGATGTATATACCTGTGAATACTTTCCTGTGTATTTGTCAGTATAGTACTGTGATGGCTGTGGAAATTTGCCATTGACATCTCCTTCAAGAGGACCTGTTGGTGGAGAAAAGTTGATGGAGACCCTCAGCTGCCCTCCTTTAGAATCCATCCCACTGGCCCCTTTCTGATTGGCCCCAGCTAATGACCAAATGACAGAGGGAACTACGGAGAAAGAGGGAATTCTTATGCATTTTGATGGCTTGAGAAGAAAAAAAAAACAGTGAAATTCAGTTCTTTTGGAAGAAAATTTCTTCCATCTGACTTGAAGCTCTGCTTTCTTGGCTTATGAAGATATGAAGGGAAAAGTAAAAATAGATACAGTAAGCAAATGTAGGGAAAAAAATCAATAGAGCTTCTCCAAGTGAGACCTAAATATCAATCACTGGAAGAGTCTAGAAAGCAAATAATAAGTTATCATTAAATACTTTGTGGTCTATGGTCTTGCATATTTTCCATGTTTACTACTTCCATCTAATACATATACCCTATACCTTTATGGAATATTCTTTTACTTGGCTGTACTGGGTCTTAGTTGCAGCAGGGAGATCTTTACTGCATCATGTGGGATATTTTTCGTTGCTGTGCATGGACTCTAGCTGTGGCGCTCTGGCTCAGAATTTGTGGTGCGCAAGTTTAGGTCCTCTGCAGAATGTGGGATCTTAGTTCCTTGACTAGGGATCGAACCTGCATCCCCTGCATGGCAAGGCAGATTCTTAACCACTGGACCACCAGGGGAGTCCCATTTATGAATATTTTCGATATTAAAAATTTTGGAGATGAAGGGGTAAAAGGGTAATCTCTGATTTCTTCCTCTTCTTTCCTTGCTCTTTCCCTTCATACTTTCTTCCACTTTACCTAACACAATTTTCCTCTGGGGCGTGAAGGTAGAATGGTAGAAGTGGTTCACCACCTGTAAAATCTCAAAGATCTGAACTAAGTCCCTGATGGGAGGTGACACAAGCCATCCCTGAGATGCTAAAGGATATTATTGGCTTATAATGGAGGTAAGGTGAGACTAGATAACTTCTAGGAAAATGATTTCTTATTGTTGCTCTGCCCATCTAGTCTTCTAGCTTTGAAAAAAAAAAAATCAAGTTTCATGACCTTATAAAGGGAAATCCCTAAAGGGTTAACTTCCACATACCTAAAATCTATTCCTTACCTGGGTAATTCCTATTAGTAATGCCAGCTTCAATACAAACTGGTGAAAGAGAGACAGCATTGAATATACAGATATCATGTCTCCATGGCTTTGCTCGCTAATTCTGTGAATTCCCCCTTGCCTCCCTGCCAGTCATCTGGAAGAAGGGAACAGGTTTCAAGCTAAATTTGGAGATCTATGAGGCATCGGATGCATGGTTGCTCTATTCATTTGAATTGAAAATTTGATCCAATTCCGGAGACTTCACAGTAAGCATCAACCTTCTGGGTTGAGCTAGAAATCTGGAAATGACTTTGTAACATTATTTGCTTTGATTTAATGGGGCAAAACGTTGTCTCACACCTAGCAAAAAAGCAATGGAGCAATAACACTTGCTGTACTTGTCATCTTTCTTTTCAGCTAAAAATACCAAAGAACTTTAAAATAATCATATGCCTAAATCAGCGTTAAGTTGAACCAGTCCAGTAAATTGGAGTCTTTTCTAAGCAACTTCACTGGTGTTGTTCTCATTATGTTAGCAAGGCATTGCCTCTGTTACTATCCTAGATCAGCTGAGGTCATAGTTTATAGACTGAAAATAAGGAGAAAGAGAAGCACACTGCCACGAATTAATTACTACATCATTGCAGAGAATGCCAAAACAAACACCTTCTGCTGTTACTATGACTTAATCTCCTATTAATACGTATTTTTATACCTGAATAGTACTGAAGGCTCAAGAACACTAATGATAGTGTTGATGAGAGCTGGATTTCACCAAGAGCATTTTTATTTTGCACAAGCAATAACGGTAGGAGCTAAATCGGTAGCCGTATTTCTTTTCGGCTCTCACGGAGAATTCTTCTATGGCTACAGTAATACTGGATACTCAGTTCTCAGGGAAAACATAAATGGAGTGCACTCTCAGTTGTGTCTGAGTCTTTGTGACCCCACGGACTGTAGCCCGCCAGTCTTCTCTGTCCATGGAATTTTCCAGGCAAGAATAGTGGAGTGGGTTGTCATTTTCTTCTCCAGCCATCCAAGTAAGGAAATGTATCTAATCTATGAAAAATGGCTTAAATCCAGGCCAGAGTGGGTTTGAATATTGACTGGCTGAATAATCTTTTTCTCCCTTTTTTATTTTTCAAGACAATGCAGACAGTGTGGAATAGATAACAAACCTGCTCTCTGTATGATGTTAACTTCTGCACCACCCAGAGTCCAAAAGGTACGCCCTAGAGGAGGGCATAGCAACCCGCTCCAGTATTCTTGCCTGGAGAATCCCATGGACAGAGGACCCTGGCAGGCTACAGTCCATAGGGTCACAGAGAGTCGGACGCGACCGAAGCAACTGAGCACACACACGCACGAATAAGACTCAGACCTTCTCACACAGCGTGGTATTTAACAACGAAATATCTTCTTGACCATCTGGCCATCAACTTGTTTACATATTCAGTATACATATACCAAATGTAGACAAGGCGCTGGTTGCTAGGCCTTCAGGGTAAACAATGCAGATGTAGTCCTTATCTTCGAGTGTGACCCTTGAGAGCAGCTGGGGACACCGATCTATATAGAAAAACATATGTATATCCCACTGGTTCTAAGGTACACGCGTCCTCCCCTATATTTCAATATATCTGACATCAGGACACATCCTAAGATTGACAGAGTATCATACCCTTCTCTTTCTCTTTGTGATATGGAATACAGTGGCATGTCTAACAATTGCTGGAATTCAAAATCTGATGAGGTATTGTATGTATGTGTGTATGTATATATACATATATATGTGTGTATGTATGTATATGTGTTTTGTGAAGAATTATGAAGCAAAGCTATTCTGAGGGAGACCAGCTGGGAAACTACTTTGGGTTGTTTGGTGTGGGAAGACCTCTGGACAAGCTGATGATTGAGCTTTGGGAAGGAGGAGAACCTGCTTGGGTGAGCGGAGAGGACAGCAGGGTCCTAGGACGAGAGAATAGGCCTGTGAGCTCCCAGCTGGGCAGAGCCGGGCCTGTCTGCGGAACAGATGAAGGCCAGTGCTGCTGGACCATAGCGAGCAATAGGGCCTTTCAAAACCCCTGATTCTTTCAGCTTCTTGCAAACGTTTATTTTGGAAAGACCTTTTTCAGATCGGCTGTATTGAAGGCAGTTCCTTTGTGTTTCAGGCATTGTATGAGGGAGCAGGGGCTTTCAGAGGCTCTGCCACTGCTTGGGAAAATCAGTCCAAATTTAACCTTTTTTATTTGAATGTTTTTAACCTAAGCATTGGGCACATATACAATCGTAATTGAGCCAAGTAATTTGGCCTTTTTTTGGGAATTATGTTACAAGGTAATGTTTCTCCTGTTTTGGCTTTATACTTCTTTGATAACTTGCCATTTTAAAACACGTATGATGTATCTTTTTTAATTGAAATACTTTAGGGGAAGGATTATTGAAATTATGTGATTTTTAAGAGAAAATAATTTTGCCTGAAATTGCATGCGTATATGACATGTATGTGTATACAATGTGCTGGTGGTGTTGTGGAGGTTGCAATTCACAGAGCCTCAGCTATAAAGAGCAAAACTCCTCTGCATAAAAACAAAATTAACAAATAAGATTAAATATAAGTAAATGTAAATATAAAAATTACCCTAGAGTCTAAAACACAGTTCATTCTTTTAAGTAGGGAAACATAGCCCCGGAAACCTGATTTATACTGAAACTACCTATTGTTAACTGCTCATATCTCCAAGATGAATGGCTAACAGTAACCAAAGAGTAAATCCATGTTAATGTAATTTTATTGTAAAAAGATTTTTGAATCCTCTCCAATATGAACTACATATGGTCTTCCTCTAGGTATAGTGTAACAACGATTAGTTTATCTCAGGCACATTTACATAGGTATCTAAAACCAGAGGAAAACACTTTTCAACTATCAGATTTAAGGAACATTTCCCCCAAAAGAACCACAAAGTATTGTATTACTTTATCACATTTAAAAAATTGATCCTGGTATTTTTACACCACCATCAGCACCACCACCAACAAAACCTCTACTAAAATAAGCTCAAAATATATTTTCACCATTTGACTCTCATCATTTTTTCCATAATTGTCTTCCAGGCATCTGTTTTGTGTTCCAATTTTATTTTGCTAGAGATAATTTTATATAGGCTTTTCTGAATGGTGCATCCACTTTAAAATCCAGGTGCACATTTGCACTAAAGCACTTAGAGAAAATAAAGATAAACCTATGAAGAGTAGGAATGACCAAGATCTTTAATGTAAACAGTATGGTTTCTTCAAAGAGTGGTTTGCTGCCAAATTAGATGTAGGTGGGGTCATGTCTAACTCCATGTGTGCTGTGTCGAGGCTATAGAGAAGAAATCGTCCCTGTGAAGATCCAGTGATATTTAGAAACTAGAAGTAAACCCTGCTGCTTCCCAGGAAGTGCAGTAGTTTCAATGGAAACTCCTACGTTCTGCTGGGATTTAATTGACCACACATGGCGGAGATTGTGAAGGGAACTCGGTGGAATACATTCAGTTCCTCTACGGGAAAAGTCATCCAACCTAAACAGGAAGGAGCAAAACTTGAATGCTAGAGGATGGAACAAAGTTCTCTAATTTCCAAGGTGGAAGGACTCAGATGGCTTTGTAACTTTCTGTAAGTTTTTCATATGGAAATGGAGAAAAACAGAAAAGTGCAGCTGAAATGACTGCATTTAAAATAAAACATGGAGGACTGTAAAAGCAGACCTATGACAGTGAAAAGGGGAAAAGTGGCTCCTGAACTTATACACTTAGTAATTCATGCTTAACTCAAATAGAGATGATGAATGTGTGTGCTTAGTGTACAGTAACCAGCTAAAACCCTTGGGTCACTACGTATTCATCAATTATGACTTTGCTCTTAGATTTAGAATCAAATTGTTTGTTTATTTAACTAATAAGGGTGCTTTTCACTGGGGGCTCTTAGCATTGCAAAATGGTATTAACAGAC
Source organism: Bos taurus (assembly GCF_002263795.3). NCBI lineage: Eukaryota > Metazoa > Chordata > Mammalia > Artiodactyla > Bovidae > Bos > Bos taurus. The sequence continues at coordinate 19,148,515 of NC_037332.1, read as the reverse complement.
CTGGTGCAGCAAAGAAATTTTCTTAAAAAAGAGCTCCTAAGAGGAATAGCAAAAGCAGAGCATTAAGTTGACAAGAGCACTACCTGTACAGAAATAAGCTGCTATTAAAATGGAGCCTTTATAGGTTTAAGGACACATCTTCATAGGTATAACTTTCCCTGGTAGCTCAGATGGTAAAGAATCTGTCTGCCAATTCAGGAGACCTGGGTTCAATCTCTGGATCGAGAAGATTCCCTGGTGAAAGGAATGGCTACCCGCTCCAGTATTCTTGCCTGGAGAATTCCATGGACAGAGGAGCCTGGCAGGCTACAGTCCATGAGGTTGCAAAGAATCGGAAACGGCTGAGCGATCAACACTTTCACTTTTTCTTCATACGCATATGTGCCATTTTTCCCTTTCGTAGGTGGAAAATGAAGTAGAATACCACAGGGGAGTCATAGCATTCATTTCTGTTCCTGTACCTGCCTAGCTGGTGACCCTGGGCAAACCACCTTAACTTTCTAAACCACTGTTTTTTCACTTAACAGAATGGAGAGGAATCATAATACTTCCTCTGACACTTCTTATGGGCTTCAGATAAGATGATGCCTATCAGCACATGGTGAATGTATTGGTATTGCACCAATATCAATTAGGAAAAAGCTGGCTTAAAACTCAACATTCAAAAAACTAAGATCATGGCATCCAGTCTCATCATTTCATGGTAAATAGATGGGGAAAAAATGGAAATGGTGACAGACTTATTTTCTTGGGCTCCAAAATCACTGCAGATGGTGACTACAGACATGAAATTAAAAGACACCTCTTCCTTGGAAGAAAAGCTAGACCAATCTAGACAGCATATTAAAAAGCAGAGACATCACCTTGCCAACAAAGGTCCATCTAGTCAAAGCTATGGTTTTCCCAGTAGTCATGTACGGATGTGAGATTTGGACCATAAAAAAGGCTGAGTGTCAAAGAATTGATGCTTTTGAACTGTGGTTCTAGAGATTACTCTTGAGAGAACCTTGGACAGCAAGATCAAACCAGTCCAGTTTAGTTTAGTTGCTCAGTCGTGTCTGACTGTTTGTAACCCCATGGACTGCAGCATGCCAGGCTTCACTGTCCATCACCAACTCCCTGAGCTTGCTCAAACTCATGTAGGTCTTCCCCTTCTCCTTCTACCTTTAATATTTCCCAGCATTAGGGTCTTTTCCAGTGAGTCAGTTCTTCACATCAGGTGGCCAAAGTTTCAGCTTTAGCATCAGTCCTTCCAATGAATATTCAGGACTGATTTCCTTTAGGATGGACTGGTTTGATCTCTTTGCAGTCCAAGGAACTCTCAAGAGTCTTCTCCAACACCACACAAAGCATCAGTTCTTTGGCACTCAGCTTTATAGCCCAACTCTCACATCTATACATGAATATTGGAAAAACCATAACTTTGACTAGAGGGACATTTGTCATCAAATCAGTCAGTCCTAAGGAAACCAACGTTGAATATTCAATGGAAGGACTGTTGCTGAAGCTGAAGTTCCAATACTTTGTCCACTTGATGCAAAGAGTCAACTCATTGGAAAAGACCCTGATGCTGGGAAAGATTAAGGGCCGGAGGAGAAGGGGACGACAGAGGATGAGATGGTTGAATGGCATCATTGACTCAGTGGACATAAGTTTGAACAAACTCTGGGAAATAGTAAAAGACAGGGAAGCCTGGTGTGCTGCAGTCCATGGGGTCGCAAAGAGACACGACTGAGTGACTGAACAACAACAATCATTATTTCTGTGCTAGAAGTTTACAATGATTGGCAGAAATATGTTGCTCTACACTGCTGGTTTCTACTGCTAGAACAATTCCTTGTTTCTTTCCAGGCCTTCCTGAACAACTGAAACTCTGCCATTCATTCTGGCCTTCCCAAAAGGTAATGACCAAATCATTTAAGTTAGACAGCCAAGATATAGCTCTGAGAATAAATTTTGGCATCTCATACTCAACATATTTAAGACTGTCAACAGTTTTTGTTCACTCAAATGTTTCATAAGGTCAGGAGTTTAAAAGAGATTTTCTTGATACAGTCTTTCCTTCATTTCCCTTTGGGAAACATCATTTTGCTTCACTGCCTTCATGTTGAAGTTGGCAGGGCTTGTGCTGTGCTCAGTCATGTCCGATTCTTTGTGACCCCATGGACTGTAGCCCGCCAGGCTCCTCTGTTCATGGGATTTTTTTTTTTTTCAGGCAAGAATACTGGAGTGGGTTGCCATTTCCTTCTCCAGGGGATCTTCCTGATTCAGGGATCAAACCTGTGTCTCCTGCATTGCAGACAGACTCTTTACCACTGAACCAATGGGGCAGCCTCAGGGTTACAAGTCCGGAACAAACAAAGAAAAGTCCCTCCTGAGACAGACAGCAAGGAATGAATGCCCTGGGGAACTGACTGACCTCCCCAGTCTCAAAGGCCAAATGGGCTCCAGACAAACCCTGAGACAGCAGGCAGTCTGGGTTAGTGGAGGTCAGCTGTGGTGCTAGGAAATTCCCCCTCTGAAAGACTCGTGGTTAACCTGGTTGGGTATCTAAAGTTTGGATGCTGAAATAGTAAGAAGTGGGACTGACTTGGTGTGCTGGGTCTGTACAGACAAAAACATTCTGCTTCCAAAGGAGCCAACCCCCAAGGGGCACTGATCAGTTAAATTTAGTGTACAGGAAAGGTTACTGAGTTACATTGATTCCCATAACTTCTGTTGCAGGCTTTATGTTCACAAAGCAAGGTCTTTTCCAACAAGCTTATTTAACTGGGGGATTATTGTCAACTAACTGAGGATGATAGGGAATGCAAAAGATTTTTAATTTATTGTAAGGCCAAAGATGCAGGCTCAGGAGGATGTGGTAAAAGATCTACTTCCTGTCTATTCAAAGTGTTTACATAACAGAACATTTGGTAGGCTCACATTGCAGCAAATCATATAGCTTTGTTTGCAAATAACAAAATACAAATTAAAAGAAGCTGTGACATATTTGAAAACTGATTAAACCCACATTAAAAAAATGAGAAAACCCTGAAATTCGATTCTTTCCGGGGAGCAGTGAGTCTTGGCTGTGTGCTGTGGTGAAAAGAATATTGCATTTGGAATATGGAGACTTCAATCTAACCCCAATGATGGATAAGTTATTTACCTCTGAAGCTTATTTTCTTTTCTCATCTGTAAAGTGAGAATAATAATATCTATCAACCTTATAAGGTTTCTAACTGATTCAAGTAAGTGAGTGGGAGAAATTTTCAAATGGTAAAGCATTGCATAAATATAAGTTTTTATTCCTGTTTTTATTAACAGATTAATAAGAAAGGTGACAGATTCCAGTTACTTTGCATTCATTTCAGGGGCAAGTAGGATAAATTTATGCTAAATGCATTTAGCATTTTCACTTTTAGACATTGTCAGTGACCTGACGAAATAAACTGTCTCAAATAATATGAGGGAATTGATTACTATTAAAATTATAATTTTGTGGGCTATATCAATATATTCACATTAAATTCAGATTTAATCGTGCTTCCCTCATCTTGTTGGTTGATTCTACCACGTTAGCATAATTTAATCCACAAAACAGTCTCAAGAGGTAGACATTATTTTTCATATTTTAAACATGGGAAAACGAATGCCTAAGTTCATTTAGTAGGCTGACATAAGAAATATATTTAATTGAAAAAAGCTGGAAAAAAAGACTGTATATATACACTTTACTTAACATTGCATAAGATTGTCTATGAGGATTTATAAAGAATGGAAGGCAATTTGAAGAAATAGAAATGGCTTAGAACTAAATATTTAAACATTTTAATATCATAATACCTTTCACAACTTCTAGAAGAAAATGACACCCTTGAGGGGAATTTTGTCAGTATGATTTAAAAAAAAAAAAAAACCCACCAAAATAAAACATCATTACTACGAGGGAAAATTAGTTTAACAATCGCTTAAACTCTGAAAGATATTAGAATAATTTAATAAGAAGACCAATCTTGCCACAGAAACAGAGACACTGTGACTTGACCTTAGGGGATGAGGGGTGTTCAGATTATAACCTCTCTGAAAACTGGAAGAAAAAACAGCAGTGGTAAATCATGCCACTTTTCATCCTCTAACAAAGACAGGAACACAATTATGGAGCATTTCCATGTGTCAATTAACAGTTAATATGTTATCTGCTCAGTGACATTAAGATGCGGCTCCTAAAGCCCTTTACAAAGACGTTGGCTCTGGTGAGTGACAGACAACAAGCCCAGGCAGGCTGGTGAAAGGAAATTCAATTATATTGCTTCTGAACTGTGCATCCTCTGGGTTGAACTCAGAGATTGAAATACCAAAGAATAACACTCGACCCTAGATTTCCTTTAGGGAATGCCGAGTGATTTCATGATTTTGTCTCTGCTTTTAGAGGGACACACTGCAGGGCAATCAGGTGGCAGATCAGACAGAAGAGTGAATGCCCTTGAATGAAAAGTGTGAGGGCTGGCATTTGTTGTTAGAGAGGCATTTCAGAGAATGGCAGGTCACTCTGGGCCCCAATAATTCTACACATAATAGAACCAGGGCAGAGACGGCTTTTGTCTAAGGAGTAATTCAAAAACCAGCTGTTCTCTTTGTTTATTCAAGTAGTCTGGTCTCCAAGGTGGAGGTTCATGCATCCCAGAGGTTGGCTAAAGGCAGCAACGGGGTCTGGGAAGAAAATACTGGAACTGTTACTTGTTTCTGTCTAAAAATGTAAGAAAGGGATTTAGCTTACTAGCACGTGTAGAATGGCTGGTGCCAACAGTCCCCGGCAGCCTTTCTGGGTGAGTTCGTTGTGTAACCTTGTATCCTGAACAGTGTGGAGCTTTCCCTGAGTGAGGAATAGAGATGAGAAAGGGCTGTTAGTCTCACTCTTTTGTTTGCTTTTTGTATCTTTCAAAGCAGCATTTAGTAAGTGGCTTTTCAGATTACATTGTTTTCACCAAATGCGTACTTACCAAATAGACACGTGGCTTGTAAATGCCCCTTGCAGAGAAACTGCAGATTAAAAAGATACTCATAATGTAGGCACATCTCTAATGTTGTGGAGATGGCTTTCTGCTTACTCCTTACATGAGACACCTGACCAGGGAAAAGCAATGACTGAACCTGGTCTATTAAAAATTAAGAACCTTTCTTTTCATTCATCAATAGTATTATTTAAAATATGGACCCACATCCACTATTTTTCAGCTTTATTGAAATATGATTGACCAATAAAATGGTAAGATATTTAAGATGTAAAATGTGATGATTGAATAAATGTTAACCGAGTCATCGTTATCTTACATATTTACCTTTTTTTTAGATGGGAACATTTACGTTCTAACTTTTTAGCAAATTTCAATCCTACAATACAGTGTCGAAAACTTTAGTTACCATATTATTTATACATTAGATCCTCTGAACTGACTCATCTTATAACTGAAAGGTTGTACATTTTGCCAACCTCTCCCGATCCTCCCCACTCCCCAGCACCTAGTAACCACTTTTCTAGTCTGTTTTCACGAGTTCAATCTTTTTTTTTTTTTCAGATTCCACATACAAGTGATACCATACAAGTATGGTATTTGTCTGTCTCTCTTTGGCTTGTTTCCCTTAACTTGGTGCCCTCCACCTTCATCCATGTTTTCACAAATTACAAAATGTCCTTCTTTTTTAGTGGTTGAATAGTATGGCATCAAGGTGCCTGTAGGCTTGGTTTTTTATGAGGTCTCTTTCCTTGGCTTGCAGATGGCTATTTTCTTCCTCTGTGCGAACATGGCTTTTTTCTGTGAGCATATATGTCTTTGTCCAAATATCCTCTTCTTACAGAGACACCAGTAATATAAGATTAGGGTTCAACCTGATGACGTTATTTAACTTAATCACCCATTTAAATATATTATTTCCAAATGTGATTACATTATGAATGGCTGAAGGTTAGGACTTTAACATATGAATTTTGGGGAGACATAATTCAGCCCATAACACCAGCCATTAAAAAGTATTAAACTGAACTTATAAACAGATTTTCAAATCGCTGATCACAGATTTTAAACCAAGATTTTATTTTATTTTTAAAAATTAATTTATTTTAATTGGAGGCTAATTACTTTATAATATTGTAGTGGTTTTTGCCATACATTGACATGAATCAGCCATGGGTGTACATGTGCTCCCTATCCTGAACCCCTCTCCCACCTCCCTCCCCATTGCATCCCTCAGGGTCATCCCAGTGCACCAGCCCCGAGCACCCTGTCTCATGCATTGAACCTTGACTGGCGATCTGTTTCACATATGATAATATACATTAAACCAAGATTTTAAAAAGAAGCATACTTTTCAAACTTTTGTACCAATAATAAATAAAAAAAATTAAATTTCTCTTTGGCTGCACTGGGTCTTCTTGCTGTATATGGGCTTTTTCTAGCTGCCTCGAGCAGAGGCTACTCTGTTGTGGTGAAAGGGCCTCTCATTTCAGTGGCTTCTCTTGTTCTTCAGTGGCTCTAGGCATGTGGGCTCAGTTTTGTGGCCCACTGGCCTAGTTGCTCCTCGGCATGTGGGATCTTCCCCAACCAGGGATGGAACCCCTGTCCCCTGCATTGGCAGGCAGATTCTTTTTATTTTTAAATATTTTTAAAGCTTTTTTTCAAATTATGAAAGTATGATAACACATTTACAGGAGACTTGGAAAATACAGAACAAAGTTACATATAATTTGGCAGGCAGATTCTTAACCATTGGATCACCAGGGAAGTCCCAGTACAAGTTATTTGAAAGTATTCTGTGTGCCAAGTGGACTTCATCCTTTAGAAACTTTGGGTTTAGGTTTATGCTGTATGATATAATAATTTTCTACCATTAATTCATTAATTTAACAAACATTATGAAGTACCTGTCATGTGCAGATACTCTGGGGCTCCTGAGACCCCTCAGAAAAAATATCAGATCCTTGCCTTTGTGAGCTTACATTCTAGTGGGCAAGAGTCTGACATTAAATCAAGAACATCGTACTTAAGACTGAGGGACTTATCTCCAGCTATTGGGAGTGTTGCCAGCTCAGTCCTCAGTTGTCAGCCCTCTTTGGGAATTGGCCTTGGCCTCATAAAAGGTCATGGACTCATCTCAGTCAGCCTGCGTCTGAAGATTGGTCACTATGGAGGTAAAAAGGCCCAGATGCCCAGAGACCTAAGGTCATCCCAGTTTGAGAGCTCCCTGCAGGGACTGGCTGAGGACTTTTTCCAGCTTGAATCACAGCCCAGCTTCTCCCGCTGCTGAGTTTTTCTTCTTTCGCTCCCCTCGCGGTCTACAGTCTAGATTCCCAAGGAATCCAATAAGAGACATGTGTATTATATTATATTATATTATATTATAGGGGCTTCCCAGGTGGCCCTAGTGGTAAAGAAACCACCTGCCAGTGCAGAAGATGCAACAGACTTGGGTTCAATCCGTGGGTCAAGAATAACCCCTGGAGGAGGGCATGGCCACCCACTCCAGTATTCTTGCCTGAAAAATCCTATGGACGGAGGAGTCTGGTAGACTACGATCCAAAGGGTGGCAAAGAGTAGGACATGACTGAGCGATTAAGCACATAGTTGGAAATTAGACCCCAAAATTGTCATATTTCAATTGATATGACCAAGTTCTTAATATGTTGGTTGATTATTATTATTGTTTTAAATCAGTTAGGACATCTGGAAAGGTTTTTCATCTGCTAAGCTTTTGGGTGAAATATTTTTTGGCCAAAAGATTCCAAGGATTCCATTAGAACTTTGCCATCTACTCTTCCTTGAAGAATTAGTTGGAGTATTCCCTCCTCCTGGAAGTCTTCCCAGGTTCAGTTAGCTACATCTCCCCTCTGCTTCCATTGTACCTTCCTCTCTGTACTTGGCACATTTTAGGGGATTCTGCTTTTGAATCTTTCTTCACGGGCTGAGAAATTCCTCTATGATCAGAAACCTTGCCTTATTTATCATTGTATTTCTCCTTCCCATCATGATGCCTGAGAAATAACCGAAATTATAATAGGTAACCTTGCTATGCAGGTGGGCAATGTTGTAACTGCTTTACAAATTCTTTTTAATGATCATCTGAAGTTGGGACTCTGATTAGCTCCATTTTACAAATGAGGAAACTGAGGCCCAGAGAGCTCAAATAACTTGTCAGGATTTCACAGCTCAGTGGATCCAGGTGGAATTTGAACACAGAAAACACGATTGTGGAGCCTGCAAACATACACCCACAGAAGCTACTGGTAAATGCATTTTGAACGGAACTTTGCGTAAACTAGTTCACAATAGCAGGAGAACCATAACAGGAAACTTTAACCACAATTTAAGTTTAATCCTCTGTTAAGTTTAGAAACTTCCTTGGGTAGGTATTGGTTCTCAAAAGTAGAGCTTTTTCATATTTTCTAGTTTAAAAGTAGAGGATGACATGGTTTACTGAAGTCCTTCTGTATCGGAGCAGTCTTCTGAGAAAGGGTAGCTTTGATTAGCTTTGGCTTTGCCCCATATCCTGGGGGAAAAAAAAAATCTATACTTAGGAATAACAATAATGTAAACCAAAATTTGGGCTTCCCTGGTGCCTCAGTCTGTAAAGCATTCACATGCAATGCAGGAGACCCAGATTCGATCCCTGGATTGGGAAGATCCCCTGGAGAAGAACACAACAACCCATTCCAGTATTCTTGTCCTGGGAAATCTCATGGAGAGGAGCCTGGTAGGCTATGGTCCATGGGGTTGCAAAGAGTTGGACACAACTTAGCAACTGAACCACCACCAAACCAACATTTAATGAGAATTCACTGTGAAACTTGGCCACAGATACACATCTTGCCAGTGATACGAGAATTTAAATCTCTTGCAAAACTATCATGCTTCGGACAGGACCTTGCTTTGTTTCCTCTGCTCACGATTTGTAGTTCAATAGTCAAAACAATGGACCATGCTTCTTCTTCTTGTGGCAGTCCTTCTTTCCCTGCCTGGCTCTCTAATTCTTTTGGGATCGGGCTCACACATTTTAGTCCCTGTGGTTGAGTGTCTAGTACTGTTTTCTTGGACTCTCAGTAATTACATGTTGTTAGATCTCTTCTTCTCTTTTCTTTTCACCTACACATCAATGATGACTAGATATAAATTCATAGATTGTTTCCAGTCTGGGAGGGACCCAGAAGACACTGATTTCAACTACTTGGCTGATACTTGAAATAACTTTTGCAGTTTCCTTGTCAAATGGTGATGTGAATGTTCTTGAAAAATCTATTCCATCTTTTGACTATTCTACTAGAAAACTCTATGTCAAGGTGCCCTCTTGCCTCTATAACTTCCATGCCTAGTTTTGGTTCTACTGATTATGTGAAACCCAATTCCTCTTTTCAATAACAGAGTTTCAATATTTAAACACAATGCTGTGTTCTCAGGCGTGCTCTTCATATTCATCCCCAAGTCGTTTATCGTATTAGTTATTGTTTCAAGTGTCCCTGCTCTGAGCATACAGGAAGGGGAATAGAAAATCATGTGAAGTCAGACACACCCAGCTTGGAATCCTGCCTGCACCACTTAGGGACTTGATGTGTTTCAGTTTTGGTTTCTTTATTTAAAATGTTGATAATGACATATAGTTTAAAGAGGAGTTGTGAGGATTAAATTCAAAGCTGAAAGACAACATTTGACACAGAGCAGACACTCAAATAAATGATACTTGCTGTTGTTTTTTATTATCACCATGTTTTCTGAGCAGATCTTGAAGAGCCAAAACTGATACTAAATGTGATCTGATCATCACCAAACAGTTAAGACCCTCATCCTCTGACAGTGATGCTGAGGATGATAGTAAGACAAAGGGCAGTGACCTTCATTTCCTGTTTTCTCCATGGCAGGCTCAGATATGCAGATGATACCACTCTAATGGCAGAAAATGAAGAGGAACTAAAGAGCCTCTTGATGAGGGTTAAAAACGAGAGTGAAAAAGCTGGCTCAACGTTCAAAAAACATTCAAAAAAAACCCTCAACATTCAAAAAACTAAGATCATGGCATCCAGTCCCATCACTTCAGAGCTAGTAGATGGGGAAAAAGTGAAAGCAGTGGCAGATTTTATTTTTTGGGGCTCCAAAATCACTAAGGATGGTGACCGCAGCCATGAAGTTAAGACTTGCTTCTTGGAAGAAAAGCCATGACAAACCTAGCTAGACGAGCTCATCCAATTTCCTTTCCTCTTGTTGCCTGTCTGACCCTGGTTTTCCTGGTCGTCACTGGCTGGCTCTCTGGTTTGATCATGTGGCCATTCTCTGCATACTAATTTTGATTTATTGGATGAAATAAAGGTGCTATGTTCAGGTCTATTTGAAAGAGAGCTTCTTTTGATTCAATGGTTTTGATACTAGTGTGTGTGCACGCAGTTGCTCAGCTGACTCTTTGCAATGCTATGTACGATAGCCCACCAGGCTCCTCTGTCCATGGACTTCTCCAGGCAAGAGAATACTGGAGTGGGTTGTCTTTTCCTTCTCCAGAAGATCTTCCCAACCCAGGAACCTGCATTTCCCACGTCTCCTGCACTGCAAGCAGATTCTTTACCACTGAGCCCCCTGGGATAATACAAAAAACATCAGAGGAGGAGTCAAATGACTTGAGTTCTAGTACTGGTTTTACAGTGGTCTGTGCCATGTCAGTACAGTATCTGCTTTCTCAAGCTTCTCACCTGGGAAAATGGGATAATGCCTTCCTTACTTCCGGTTTCACAGACTTGGTTTCGGATTCCAGAAAAGGTTTACATGGAGCCTCTATAAAGGCAAAATGTTAGCTACCCACGACAGGGTGTTAGCAGGCACCTTTAAAGTTCACATATGTCGGCCTATTCTCAGGCCAAGTGGTCCCAGCACCAGTACCAGCCAGAAGATACTTAAAGCATCCACCTACTTGAGACTTCCTTTCACTTCTTTGTTTCAGGACTCTTTGGTGGAGAATTGTGGTTTAGTTGCTAAGTCGTGTCCTACTCTTGAGACCCCATGGACTGTGGCCTGCCAGGCTCCTCTGTCCGTGGGATTCTCCTGGCAAGCATATTGGAGTGGGTTGCCATTTCTTTCTCCAGGGGCTCTTCCTGATCCAGAAATTGAACCCTGGTTTCCTGCATTGCGGGCAGATTCTTTACCAACTGAGTTACGAGGGAAGACCTTGGTGGAGAATACCGTACAGGTATATTTTTGAAAAATTAAAATGAATTAAAATATAGAGTAGCTTGAAAAATTCAGAGCTGATCTAGAATTATAAATCATTGACTTCATATATGTAAATTAAATTTAATATCTTGAACCCAAAATAATTAGAAAGGTAAGTTCATTTTAGAGTCATCCCATGATGTTTTTCTAAGCCAAACAGAAGAAACAATTAGAATATACCTCTCTGGAGGTATTAGCTGGATAATCAATATAGGAATAGATACATTCTTAAAACTTCCTGAAAAACAAGTTTCTGAGTGTTTAATCCTATTTTACTGCTGATTTCTGATATCATATGTGACACAGATTCTTGTGGAAACTATGTGTTACATTATCAGATTGTAAATAAGCTTGCTGAGTCATTTTTCCATGGAGGATAGGATCTAGGCTTTTAAACTATGTGACAGGTGGATACCAGGAAGCCTTAAAAAAAGTTTGGGTAGAGGAAGAAGGTGAAGAGGGGACTTGCATTTATTGAATGTCGACATGTCAGATTTATGCACTATTTAAACTCTCATATAATCTTGATAACTATTCTGAAATAACACAAATATAGCAGCTGGGAGGAGAGTATATATAACAGTTGGAAATGTCAACGTACTCAAAATCAGCTTCTTAAATTATGAACCACTTCTGTTGATCCTATTTGTAGAGTATAACATTGAAAAAAATTTAAATTAAGATTAAAAAGAAAAATCCTGCTTGCAGGAGGAGGACCACTGTCACACTGGGTAGCATACCAAGTTAACCATCTGGTGATGGATGCTTCTTTCTAGAAGATTGTCATTATCACCCCCATTTTTTCAGATGAGGAACCCGAAGCCCAGAAGAGTTTCATACTTGTTCCATGTCACTCAACTGGTAGGTCTTGGAGCTGGGATTCAACGCCACAGTTGCCTTCTGAGTGTCGCACTTCTGCAGCATGCCCTGAACACCTGGGTTAGCAGCTTTCCCCTGCCGCCTGCTCCTGGATACTAATATATGACCCTGTTTGTCACCTAGTCTCCCGAGGTATCACGTGCCTTCACCACAGAATGGGAGTAATCTCAGAATGGATCAGATCAATTTTTTTAAAGATGATTTCTGTTATTAAGTTATTTTTACTTTTGGCGGTGCTAGGTCTTTATGGCTGTGTGCAGGCTTTCTCCAGTTGCAGTGATCTGCGGCTACTCTCCAGTTGTGGTGTGCGGGCTTCTCAGTGCGGTGGCTTCTCTCCTTGCAGAGCACAGGCTCCAGGTGCTTGGGCTTCAGAAGTTGCGCTGTGTCAGCTCAGTAGGTCAAACCCGAACCAGGGACTGAACCGGAATCCCCTGCATTACACACTGGTTTCTTAAGCACTGAACCACCAGGGAAGCCCAATAGATAATATTTTCCAGGCTTCTTCTTGTTTTTTTTTTTTTTGACCATGCTACATGGCTTTCAGGATCTTAGTTCCCTGACCAGGGATGGAACCTGGGCCACGGCAGTGAAAGAGGCAAATCTTAACCACCGAAAAGCCAGGGAATTTCTTCTTTTCCAGGCTTTGAACAAAAATCATAAAGTGTTACACAAAGAAAGCAGTATTTTAAAAAAATCTCTGAAACAAGGTTATGTATTAAATCCCTATTGCAACTTAGAATGTTTACAATCCGGCAGTGCTGTACAGAAGAACGGGATGCGAGGATGGTGCTCCATATCTGTGCTGCCTAGGACACGCTCCTTGTCACACGTGGCCATCAAGCAGTTGACATGTAGCTACTGCAACTGAAAAACCTAATTATAAATTGTATTCACTTAACCAGTTTAAGTTTCAATCAAGTTGCTCCATGTTGCTAGTGGTTGCTCTAACACGCAGTGCATAATGTTAGACGGTTTCACACACAAATACGAATTCTGAACAACTGGTTCACCTTTATATATTCTAGGCATGATCACTGGTCCTTGATGATGTAGCTGGCAAACTGGAATGGGTGTTTCATACTTCCTGAAGTCCTCATATCTCTGAGTCATGTGTGTTGGGTTTCTTATTTTAGTTTTAAGCAAACTCAGGATATTTTAAATTCTCCTGGCTCCAGGTGGGCTTGATTAATCAATGAATGTTTGTTGAATGAATGTACATGATGTAATTAGTATGTCTTAGTCCACTTTTCCCTGGCTGGACCTTTCTTCTCTGTATACAGAGGAGGGCATCATATACCACAGACTCACACTGAGGTGGAAAGGCATCCAGGAGATGATTGCCTCTGGCACAACATGTAGTGAGAACTAAATACATGTTCGTTTCCCTCCCCTCCCCTTGAGAGAAAGTGTAGGGAAGAACATAGCACCCATGGAAGTACCCTGTGTGGCTGACTGTCACAGCAGGGTCTCCTTGCCTGTGCCATTCATTTCTTTGGTTCACGACTTGTGAGTTTAGCTCATCCATTGGAAGAATCTTTGTGCAATTTGAAGCTGCTTTCGTGATTTTTAAAAATATCAAACCAGAGGGAGTCGTCTTTTCTTTCCACAATGCTATCTTCCTCCACCCAAAAATGACTCATTGTAAAATATATTTAATTGAGAGAATCTTAATTTCTGTAAATACATATAAAAAAAATCCAACTTGTCTGAAGCAACCATATGACTCTTCTTTTTTTTTTTTTTTTTTGGATGCACACATTTTTATAATTAACCGGAAGAGGGAGATGCTCTTTTCTGCTATCCCGTCAGTGTGTGTGGGAAGCTGTGAATCAGCACAGCTATAAGTCTCCACAAGAAACTTACATTAGGACAGTGGCTGCAGACGTTCTTAGCTTTGTGACTCAGTGGGACATTTTTATTTCATACTATAGTCTTAATCACTATATTCTGGAAATAAAAAAAAGAGAGAGGGGGAGAAAATTGTACTAATAGAAGTTCTAAAGGACTCCTTTGACCTCTGTCCATCAGTCTGTCCTTATCAATTTTGTGGAAATTCCTGTTCTATTGACTAGAATGTAATGCTTTGATTGTATCTGGCTGAGCAAAGAGCTGTACATTTGCTTCATTCTGCCTGATGAGATTTTAGGGGAAGAGAACTGTTTTTCCTGAGAGATCCTGAGGCCCCGAGGGATGCTTCTGCCTTTGATCTTATCTCTCTGCTTTTCTTTTTTAACTCAAGTTTAACCTTAAATTCAGGTCATTCTTTTTCCTCAGATTCCATAATAAGCATTTTCAAAGTGAAAGCATGAGCCACGCTTCAAAAGGTAATCATTGCAGGATCAACATTAAAACCTTACAAAAGGAAATTTAAACTATTTTTCTTATATTCCTTCCACCCTGACAAAATGATATTTATTTCAGGCATTATTAACACAATTGATCAGAACAATAAATTTGCCACTCTGTTTTAAGCTAGATTTTCATTGAAGAGAAAAGGAAGAGATGTTATAGCAATAAGCCATCACAGTACTTTTCAACAGAAGAGACTCATCAGGGATAGATTACAACCAGATTAGAATATAATTAAAATGTGGTTATCATGCAAGATAATTTTACTGCATGAACTTGTTAGAAGTATTAAAGAATTATGTGTGTATGTGTGTGTGTGTGTGTGTCTTCAGCTGTGTCTGACTTTTTGTGGCCCCATGGACTGCAGCCCGTCAGCCTCCTGAACCACAAATGTAACAAAAAAACCCACTAGAACAGGTATCAGGAGAAATGAGTTCTCCCTTGAGTTCTGCTGGTAACCAGTTGTGTGATCTTGAGCAAATACTTCAAATTTGATCCCTTTTCTCACTTATGAAATAATACATTAAAGCTCCAGAATCTTATGACTCAAAAGATTCAGTTTTGTATAATTCTGTTGAAATATATATGCAGGCTTTTAAATATAGAAATAAAAGTGCAACAGGCTCCTTATCAGTAGGTCATGCTCTTGGCATTAAGCTGTGGTGTCAGTAATGGATTTGATTCAGTCCATCTACATGTTCTTCTATGGCAGATATGATATTAATATTTCTCTTTCCTGCTTGTGATGAGGCATCCTGTCTGTGAGCATGTTAACTTTGGTCTCCCTGGTATTTGGCTTGAACCAATTAAATGAATGATGTAGCAAGTGCAGTTGCCACAGAGTTTATAGCCAATAATGGTCCCGAAGGGTTACACATGGCTGCTCCTTGACCCAGTAAAAGGCAGTGATAAAAATCCACTAGGCAGCTGGAAGCTGTCAAAAGTCATTTCTCAATGAGTCATTTCTCACTGTTAACAAGAATGAGTTAGGGACAAATGGAAAATATTTGTTATTTTTAAGGCAATTACATTTCAACAGATGAGCAAAAAGTTGCCATTCCACACATTATGAATAACAGTTGGGTTATTTTGAAACTAACAGACCTTGTTTCCTTTAGGAGTGCCCTAAACGCCTATCACTCAAACCACTTTCTAGTTACTAGTTTTCCAAAGAGTAGATGGAAACCGACCCTCTGCTGCTGATGTGCAGCTGGAAAATGGGGGATGTGGGAGTAGAGCCAGATACAGACTGGAGGAAATCCAGGCTGAATTTCACTCTTTTCACAAGCCCCTTTCTTCATCTGTAAAGTGAAGCTATTTTAGATAATCCCTCAAGATCACGTCTGCTCTAAGTATCTGTGACTTATGAACCCACTGGCCCTAAGTAGGTGGTAAAATCTCAGAATCTTCCTGTTGATCTTGAAATCAGGGGAAAGAGCATTTGTTTGTAATAAATTAAAAAAAAATTCTATCTGTAAACTATGTAGTTATGGAATACTTGTTCTAGGCTTTGTGATGTGTGAATGATAAACTCCTGATTTCTGCATGTTAAATCATTTTCAGCTGGCGATTTAAGTACTTTTATTAGATAATTGTTCTGTCTGCAATTCTTATCTATAGAAGGATTATTGATCTATTTTCTACTGAGAATGAATCTTGTATGTAAGTTTTCTGTCACTGTGAGACATAAAGTCTTCAAGCATATAAATATTCTAAAGAAAATACAGAAAAAAAAAGCCCCCACAAAAACCTCCACTCTTTCCATATACATAAGGATGTTCTTCCCAGCTTAATAGCCTAGAAATCTTGTTTTATTTTCTTTAAAAGTTGTTGGATTGAAGATTCTGAGAGAGACACTGATTTTAAACCATAGTGCTGCAACAGTTGTTTGCAACAGGAAGTTTCTTGGGGAATGGAGCCATTGAATTAACTCCATTATATTTTAAAAGGCTGTTTATTTGCCAGGTTTTATGTTTGTACAATTATGGAAGGGTTTTCAGCATTTAGATAAAAGTCTAACACTTGAAATTATTGCAGACCATCTTGTCATATCTGCTCAGTTCAGTTGCTCAGTTGTGTCCTACTCTTTGCGACCCCATGAATCGCAGCACACCAGACCTCCCTGTCCATCACCAACTCCTGGAGTTCACTCAGACTCATGTCCATCAAGTCAGTGATGCCATCCAGCCATCTCATCCTCTGTCGTCCCCTTCTCCTCCTGCCCCCAATCCCTCCCAGCATCAGAGTCTTTTCCAATGAGTCAACTCTTCGCATGAGGTGGCCAAAGTACTGGAGTTTCAGCTTCAGCATCATTCCTTCCAAAGAACACCCAGGGGTGATCTCCTTCAGAATGGACTGGTTGGATCTCTAGTTGTATGTAAACCAAGATCCTTTGGGAATGATGACACAGCCAAATACTATCACACTGGCTAAACAAATATAACGCTTTTCGCTTTCTCCAAGGTGACATTATTCTGAAAGACTGAGACTGCTGTATCAACTGAAACATAGCTGTGGTGAGAGAGATATCAGGATAATAAACGAGGGATTCAGATACGGGCTCTGAGATGAAAGGTTAACAGACAAGGTTTAAATACCAACTTTAGTGACAATTCGCAGATCTGTTACAGAAAACCATCCTGTGCATACTAAAGATCCCAGTTTATACTGAATAAGGGCTGTGTGCTGAAAAACAATATCTTTTTACTGATTAGTATTTCTTTTTACTTTGAAAAAGCTGATTGTGTGTGTGGACAATTGCAAACCATAATTCATCACTGGTAAATGAAATTGGATTTTCATAAATGCTACATTAGTTCCTCCTTCAAGCACGATCAGTTCAGTTCAGTTGCTCAGTTGTGTCTGACTCTTTGCCACCCCATGGACTGCAGGACGCCAGGCCTCCTTGTCCATCACCAACTCCCAGGGTCCACCCAAACTCATGTCCATCGAGTTGGTGATGCCATCCAACCATCTCATCCTCTGTCATCCCCTTCTCCTCCCACCCTTCAACCTTTTCCAGCATCAGGGTCTTTTCCAATGAGTCAGCTCTTCGCATCAGGTGGCCAAAGTATTGGAGTTTCAGCTTCAACATCAGTCCTTCCAATGGACACCCAGGATTGATCTCCTTTAGGATGGACTGGTTGGATCTCCTTGCAGTCCAAGGGACTCTCAACAGTCTTCTCCAACACCTCAGTTTAAAAGTATCAATTCTTCGGCACTCAGCTTTCTTTATAGCCCAACTCTCACATCCATACATGACCACTGGAAAAACCATTGCCTTGACTAGATGGACCTTTGTTGGCAAAGTAATGTCTCTGCATTTTAATATGCTGTCTAGGTTGGTCATAACTTTCCTGCCAAGGAGTAAGAATCTTTTAATTTCATAGTTGCAGTCACCATCTGCAGTGATTTCAGAGCCCCAGAAAATAAAGTCTGCCATTGTTTCCACTGTTTTCCCATCTATTTGCCATGAAGTGATGGGACCAGATGCCACGATCTTCATTTTCTGAATGTTGAGCTTTAAGCCAACTTTTTTACTCTCCTCTTTCACTTTCATCAAGACGCTCTTTAGTTCTTCACTTTCTGCCATAAGGGTGGTGTCATCTGCATATCTGAGGTTATTGATATTTCTCCTGGCCATCTTGATTCCAGCTTGTGCTTCATCTAGCCCATGTTTCTCATGATGTACTCTGCATATAAGTTAAATAAGCATGGTGACAATATATAGCCTTGACATACTCCTTTTCCTATTTGGAACCAGTCTGTTGTTCTATGTCCAGTTCTAACTGTTGCTTCCTGACCTGCATGTAGGTTTCTCAAGAGGCAGATCAGGTGGTCTGGTATTCCCATCTCTTGAAGAATTGTCCACAGTTTATTGTGATCCACACAGTCAAAGGCTTTGGCATAGTCAATAAAGCAGAAATAGATGTTTTTCTGGAATGCTGTTGCTTTTCTGATGATCCAAAGGATGTTGGCAATTTGATCTCTGGTTCCTCTGCCTTTTCTAAAACCAGCTTGAATATCTGGAAGTTCACGGTTCACGTATTTTTGAGGCCTGGATTGGAAAATTTTGATCATTACTTTACTAGCGTGTGAGATGAGTACAATTGTGTGGTAGTTTGAGCATTCTTTGGCATTGCCTTTCTTTGGGATTGGAATGAAAACTGACCTTTTCCAGTCCTGTGGCCACTGCTGAGTTTTCCAAATTTGCTGGCATATTGAGTGCAGCACTTTCACAGCATCCTCTTTTAGGATTTGAAATAGCTTAACTGGAATTCCATCACCTCCACTAGCTTTGTTCGTAGTGATGCTTCCTAAGGGCCACTTGACTTCACATTCCAGGCTCTGGGTGAGTGATCACACCATTGTGATAACCTGGGTTGTAAGATCTTTTTTGTACAGTTCTTCTGTGTATTTTTGCCACCTCTTCTGAATATCTTCTGCTTCAGTTAGGTCCATACCATTTCTGTCCTTTATTGAGCCCATCTTTGCATGAAATGTTCCCTTGGTATCTCTAGTATTCTGGAAGAGATCTCTAGTCTTTCCCATTCTATTGTTTCTCTCTATTTCTTTGCACTGATCATTGAGGAAGGCTTTCTTACTCTTTTTGCTATTCTTTGGAACGCTGCACTCAAATGCATATATCTTTCCTTTTCTCCTTTCTTTTTGCTTCTCTTTTTTTCACAGCTATTTGTAAGGCCACCCCAGACAGCCATTTTGCTTTTTTGCATTTCTTTTCCATGGGGATGGTCTTGATCCCTGCCTCCTGTACAGTGTCATGAACCTCCGTCCATAGTTCATCAGGCACTCTGTGTATCAGATCTAGTCCTTTAAATCTATTTCTCACTTCCACTGTATAATCATAAGGGATTTGATTTAGATCATACCTGAATGATCTAGTGGTTTTCCCTACTTTCTTCAATTTAAGTCTGAATTTGGCAATAAGGAGTTCATGATCTGAGCCACAGTCAGCTCCCAGTCTTGTTTTTGCTGACTGTATAGAGCTTCCCCATCTTTGGCTGCAGAGAATATAATCAATCTGATTTCGGTGCTGACCATCTGGTCATGTTCATGTGTAGAGTCTTCTCTTGTGTTGTCGGAAGAGGATGTTTGCTATGACCAATGTGTTCTCTTGGCAAAACTCTATTAGCTTTTGCCCTGCTTAATTCTGTACTCCAAGGCCAAATTTGTCTGTTACTTCAAGTGTTTCTTAACTTCCTACTTTTGCATTCTAGTCCCCTATGATGAGAAGGACATCTTTTTTGGGTGTTAGTTCTAAAAGGTCTTGTAGGTCTTCATAGAACCATTCAACTTCAGCTTCCTCAGCCTTACTGGTCTGGGCATAGACTTAGATTACCATGATATTGAATGGTTTGCCTTGGAAACGAACAGAGATCATTCTGTCATTTTTGAGATTGCACCCAAATACTGCATTTTGGACTCTTTTGTTGACTATGAGGGCTACTCCATTTCTTCTAAGGGATTTTTGCCCACAGTAGTAGATATAATGGTCATCTGAGTTAAATTCACCCATTCCAGTCCATTTTAGTTCTCTGATTCATAGAATGTCAATGTTCACCCTTGCCATCTCCTGTTTGACCACTTTCAATTTGCCTTGATTCAAGGAAATGGCAACCCACTCCAGTGTTTTTGCCTGGAGAATCCCAGAGACGGGGGAGCCTGGTGGGCTGCTGTCTATGGGGTCGCACAGAGTTGGACATGACTGAAGCGACTTAGCAGCAGCATGGACCTAATATTCCAGGTACTTACGCAATATTGCTCTTTATAGCATCAGATCTTACTTCAATCACCAGTCACATCCACAACTCGGTGTTGTTTTTGCTTTGGTTCCATCTCTTCATTCTTTCTGGAGTTATTTCTCCACTGATCTCCAGTAGCATATTGGGTACCTACCAACCTGGGGAGTTCATATTTCAGTGTCCTATCTTTTTGTATTTTCATACTGTTCATGGTGTTCTCAAGGCAAGAATACTGAAGTGGTTTGCCAGTCCCTTCTCCAGTGGACCACATTTTGTCACACTTCTCCACCATGACCCATCCGTCTTGGGTGGCACTGCACTGTGTGACTCATAGTTTCATTGAGTTAAACAAAGCTGTGGTCCATGTGATCAGTTTGGTTAGTTTTCTGTGATTGTGGTTTTCAGTCTGTCTGCCCTCTGATAGAGAAGGATAAGAGGCTTATGTAAGCTTCCTGATGGGAGAGACTGTCTAAGGGGGAAACTGGGTCTTGTTCTGATGGGTGGGGCCATGATCAGCAAATCTTTAATCCAATTTTCTGTTAACGGGTGGAGCTGTGTTCCTTCCCTGCTATTTACTTCCCTGGTGGCTCAGATGGTAAAGCATCTGCCTGCAATGGGGGAAGAGCTGGGTTCAATCCCTGGATCGGGAAGGTCCCCTGGAGAAGGAAATGGCAACCCACTCTAGTACTCTTGCCTGGAAAATCCCATGGACGGAGGAGCCTGGTAGGCTACAGTCCATGGGGTTGCAAAGAGTCAGACACAAATAAGCAACTTCACTTTCTAAACTATGATGGAGGTAATGAAGATAATGGTGACCTCCTTCAAACGATCCCATGCGTGCACTGCTACACTCAGTGCCTCCAACCCTGCAGCAGGC
This sequence comes from Bos taurus, assembly GCF_002263795.3. Lineage (NCBI taxonomy): Eukaryota > Metazoa > Chordata > Mammalia > Artiodactyla > Bovidae > Bos > Bos taurus. The sequence goes on along the minus strand of NC_037332.1, from coordinate 19,127,423 downwards.
CACCACCGACCCTCGCCTCCACTGGAGACTCCTGGACACTCACAGGCAAGTCTGGGTCAGTCTCTTGTGGGGTCACTGCTCCTTTCTCTTGGGTCCTGGTGCACAAGGTTCTGTTTGTGCCCTCCAAGAGTCTATTTTCCAGTCCTGTGTAAGTTCTGACAGCTCTGTGGTGGGGTTAATGGCGACCTCCTCCAAGAGGGGCTTATGCCATACCCGAGTCTGCCGCACCCAGAGCTCCTGCCCCTGTGGCAGTCCACTGCTGACCTGTACCTCCACAGGACACACTCAAACACAGAGACCCATAAACCATAAACCTTCCTTAGTCTAAGAGTTTCAAATGTTCTCTCAGTTTCTATGCAGGAAAGACTTAGTTTCCCTAAATATTTTGGGACTTTTTCAAATATCTAGTTGAACTCTGTATCACTTTAGTAGAAATCCCCATTTTCTCTTCTAAGAGCTTAGAGATTGATAGCATTTTTTTTTCCCCTCCTTTTTGATAAGGAAGCCAGGAAGCCTCTTTTTTCTGTTGTTTTTTTAAAGAGGGCTATAACTTTAAAAATAATGTCTGTGTCTCTAAATATTCAAGCAGATTCCTCCCATTTAGATATTTACCCCCACTTTTGAAAATGGGGAATTAGCTGCTCTGGCTACTGAGTTGGAGAAGGCCATCTCTACATCTCTTCTTAATTTTCTAACACTGAGTATCATGGAAACATACAGTACTACTTAAATTAAACCAACATCCAACCTTTGTAACTGCAAACATGAGGACAATCTGCTAATTGCTGTTTTCTTTTGCCATGACACCTATCTCTGTGTATCTAACTCAGAAGGCAGAGATCACAACAGCCTTGGATTCCCACAGCGAATTTCCAGCTAATTAAAAAAAACACACCAAAAAACCAATAGTTGATTTATAAAAATAAGCTCCATTCCAGAATTTCAAGAGTCTAACCTTTGCAAAAAGCTAGATGCAAGTAACAACTATGAATTGTCTATTCAGAATTGCTCAGACTTTAATAGATGGCCCAGTGCTTTCTGAGCATCTGCTCTTTCTGTGTGGTCTGGAGAAGGCAGGTAGGATCCTAGAATCACAGATAATGAGTCAGATAAAAATATGGCAGGTGTGTCAGAGACATGTAGAGCTCACCAAGTATTAATATACTCCTGCCCTTTCCCCAGCCTTTGTTGCAATTAAGGTTAAAGACACATGACTAGTTTTGGCCAATGAAATGTGAGTAGAAGTTCCTTGTGTCACATTAGGGCTAAGAAATTGAGATGGTTTGCTTCCTTCATTTCTTTTTACACCCCACCACCACACACATACACAGTTCCAGATTGCATAACTATAAGACAGAGGAGAGTGACTGTGAGACAGAAATACATTTTTACTGGGTAAAGAGTCTGAGGTTTGGAATTTGCTATTGTAGTAGCTAGCATTGGTTTAGTCGCTAAGTTGTATCCGCCTCTTGCAACCCAATGGACTATAGCCCACCAGGCTCCTCTGTCCATGGGATTCTCCAGGCAAGAATGCTGGAGTGGGTTGCCATTTCCTTCTCCAGAGGATCTTCCCTACCCAGGAATTGAATGCTGGTCTCCTGCACTGCAGGCAGATTCTTTACCAACTGAACTACAAGCATTAATTACCCTAATAGAATATGTGATACTCCTTACGTTAGAAAGTTATTGGAAAAGCTGGGAATATTATCTAGATTAAGAAATCACAAATCTGACTTTGAATCAAAATCAACTTGGGGAGTTTTAGGAAATTCACATTTCTGGGACCCATGTAAGAATTTTTAAGTTAAAATTTATGGGGAGGGCATGTGAATCAACATTTTTTTAATCAAGCTCCCCAATAATTCTAGACACTTCTTTCAAATCTGAACTTCTACTCTACGACATGAAAGTCCCTCTAATTATTTTCTGGGGTGATGAAATGGAAAATTAAAAATGATCAGAGAGAATCAGAGGATTTAGATCTAAAACAGAATTAACAAACTAGACCCAAGGGCTGAATCTTGTCTTCAGTCTGTTTTTTTAAATATTAATAAAGTTTTATTGGGACAGTCACACTCTGGTTTACATATTATCTATGGCTGCTTCCACTATACCGGCAGAGTTGGATGGTTGCAACAGTGATGTTATATTCACTCTCTGGCCCTTACTGCTGATCTACATGCCTGTCTCTGCTTGAAAAAGTTAGGAACTCTTGATTTGGCCTCTCCCATAAGTGGAAGACTCAAATTCTCAGCATTCCTGGTAAGTGTAAGAAAGGTCAGTCATGGAAACATTTCACTTTTAGATCAGCTGCACCTTATGATATCTCCATGCTCCATGGGTTAGTTTAGAGTCATGCAAATTCTCCTACTGTCTCATAATCTGTGGAACAACCAGAAACACAGCCATAGGAAGACAGTTATTTTAACTGAATCTAGAAAGAGCTGGATGATATTTGTAGGGGAAAAAATTATAGTTTCCAAATGTATCTGGATTCTTGTAGTTCTTTCTTACTACAAATGAAGATATGACACAGGATTAATATTTAATGGGACCCATTCTCTTTATATCTTTCATTCATGCTTAAATTATATCAAGGGCTTGGTACAACCCCCTCATCTAAAATGATCTATATTTAAATATGTAGGTATATTTAAATATAAATTTTAAAGCTGTACAGTCCAGGAAATTCAAATATAAAATGCAATTCTAGGGAAATGGCTATTTTAACCAGCTCCAAATGGAGATTTAAGTTGAAGATCTCTTCAGCTCAATGCGTCATCACTGTAGCTTTCCTTTCTTTCCCTTCCACTTCCCCAATAACACACTATCAATCAGAAACCTAGTGAATCACAGCCGAGAAACTGAATATTCTTGCTTTTTAGTGAACGGAAGGGGAATTTTGTCTTTTGGCTAGATGATCTGTGGTATTGCTCAGTGAAGAAAAGAACAATGAGCCTTATATATGAATCACAGAAGAGCTTCACTGGGTCATTTTGGTGGCCTCAGGAGTCCTGATCAGTTTCACTACAGAGTAAACGCTGGAATATAGCTGGAGAATTGTAGGAGCTTTGATGCACGTGGTTTTCTTACACTTAGAAGAAAAACGTTATGTTTGAGCTCTGTTCCCTCACAAATTTAATTTATGTAACTTCTTGGAGCTAGAGAAGAAAGAAAAAGCAAAGCAAAACATACAATTTCATTACACTCCTTAGGACATAATTAGTAACATGTGTACCTAATTTTGATTACTCACTCTTCTATTCACTTGTCGCTGGTTAATTGAGAGTGGCAGTCCCAATTAAACAACCCCTAGTAGCATGTAATAGCTAATTGTGAGCAGGCTAGAAGCCTTCTTTGTCTTTGAAAAGGTCTCTTAACTCTCTAGGGCATGTCTGTTTTGGATTGAAGTCATAACTCGGTATCGGATGATTTAAATTCAAGAATGTCTTTTAATATTAAGATTTAAATAAATGAATTTACACTCCATGTCATATGTTTAGCAGGTGACTGAGACCATGTGCTCTTTATCCCATTTAGCAGAGAATTATAATGTGTAAGGAATTTAAATTAGGCTGTAACCAGCCTTGCTGCTAGGGGCAAAAAGTAATGTGGTTAATATAGCAGGCTAGAATGAGAAGTGGGTTCATTTGGGTCACTGCAGTGACTTGTAATTGAATTCAGGTAATTTCTTCGAAAAAGAGTTCATGCTTCTCGTCTGTCTACTTCCAGCTCCAAAACTCCAGATCCAAACAGTTCCTGATTTACGTAGTTACGATTTCCAAATTGCTGGGCTAAACAATATGTGTCTATGGCTACTGGGGTCTATGAAAATGATCATGCAGTTCCGATGCAGATGAGGACACATTTTATTTGTGGTAACCATAGCTGTGGGATCCCCAGGACAGTTTCTAAACACTGTACAGGCCAGTGGAGTCACTAAAAGATGCGCTATGATGGCTAAGGCTTTACAACACAGTTCACATCAGTAGCCACGGGAATCGTGTGGGCGAGAGCCATAGCCCTCTCGGGTGAGCGTGTGTGCTTCAAGGAATACTTTACCGACAAAATGACATTTCCCTTTCCTTTACCTCAGAACCACATGTAAAATTTAGGCAAGTCATCGTTTCACTTTGAGATGACCTGTGGATGAAGACGGACCTGGCTAACCCGGCAAACTGGTACAGCCCATTTCAGGATGCGTCTCTGGGTTTCTTTTCCATCTTTTTCAAGCCTCTTTCCTTTGACTTCCTTATGAGGAAGGTGTTCAGGGAGGTGAGTCACACTGGTCTGCTTCTGAATGAATCACCCAGCCTCTGTAACATCTCTTCCATTTTTGATTCACTTTCCTACTCTGTCTCCTTTGCTTTTCTCAGACTCATGTGCAAAACACATAGGCAGAGCCTAAGTGACATAGTTCCTCAAGGGCTCAGGGGAATTGAAGTTAAGAATCATATAATAGTTTTCTGCCTGAGTTCTTATTCTTTTCTTTTTTTTTCAGGTCTACAGCTAGAAGGAAACCCATAAGGTCAGTGTACTACTTGAGCTTAGGTTCTGTCATGAATAATAGGAACCCCAAAATATCACTGGCTTAAAGAAGATATATATTAATTTTTCTCTGATATAAAAGTTTAGAAACAGAGGCCAAAATGATGGATTCTCAGTCATCAGTGACACAGGGACACAGGTTGCTGTCCATCTCATCAAAGTTGGTGAACTGGGTCTGTGACCCTCATCCTCATGGGTGAAGCATAGCCCTTATTTTCAGGTTCCATGAAATAGGAAAGACAAACAGGAAAGGACATGCTTACTACCACTAAGAACACACCTCCAAAGTTACAAACATCATGTCTGCTTATACTCCACAGTTGGGACTTAATCACACAGTCACACTTATTTGCAGCGGAAGCCGAGAGATGTTTGGGCAGCCATGTACCTAGCTAAAATTTCGGGCTTCTAATAATATGGTTTTTCCAGTAGTCATGTATGGATGTGAGAGTTGGACTGTGAAGAAAGCTGAGCGCCAAAGAATTGAGGCTTTTGAACTGTGGTGTTGGAGAAGACTCTTGAGAGTCCCTTGGACTGCAAGGAGATCCAACCAGTCCTTTCTGAAGGAGATCAGTCCTGGGTGTTCTTTGGAAGGAATGATGCTAAAGCTGAAACTCCAGTACTTTGGCCACCTCATGCAAAGAGTTGACTCATTGGAAAAGACTCTGATGCTGGGAGGGATTGGGGGCAGGAGGAGAAGGGGACGACAGAGGATGAGATGGCTGGATGGCATCACTGACTTGATGGACATGAGTTTGGGTGAACTCTGGGAGTTGGTGATGGACAGGGAGGCCTGGTGTGCTGCGATTCATGGGGTCAGAGAGAGTTGGACACAACTGAGCGACTGAACTGAACTGAATAATAAGGAAGAAGTGGAGGACACATTAAGAGACATCCAAAAATCTTCTATTGTGGTTTGTCCAGGTGGAAATCTAAAATGTTACATGCATCTTTTCCACACACAGAGTACACTCTCCCCTCCCTCTGCCAAGAGATTCAGTTGAAAAGTCCCATCCTTCTATTGTAATAGAAGTCCAGGTTCAGAATCTCTGGGTGATGCTTGGTCCCTTCTATGAGATCAGAATAGGGTTTCTTTCAGATCCCTGCTTTTCTGGTCTCAGCTCATCAGTAGTTAGTTACATTATAACTGTAGCAAAAACTCTGATTTGGAAAAAGAGAGAATGCAAATTCTGCTCAGTCATCAGGCTGTAGCAGTTATCAGATCCTGCTGGACTAGAGGAAAGAGGGAGTGAGGAGGAGTCCGTCTCCCACGTAGCGCATCTGGTGGCTCGGGGTTCTGACTTTCGGGGAGGAGCTCTCTTCTTCCGTGATCCTCCCTGACCACATCTGAAGAAGACTCTTGCAGTGTGCCCTCTTTCTCCGACTCCTTCCTGCTGGTGGAGGATGGGGGTTCCAGGGGTTGCTTTAGGGCTCAAATGATCACAAGCTTTGTCAGGCCAAGCTCGTGGTTTCTTTGGCAATACAATTCCCTCTCCAAACAAGTAAGCATCTGGTCTATTTGTTTCTGGTGAATATCCCTTTGAAGAAGCAGAGCTGAAGGACTCATGTACTCACGGTTTTTGAAACTAAAGATTGTCTTTTACTTACGTACTGCTGTGTTCTGTTTACCACTCTGCCTACCTGTATTCATTTGCCTGGGTGACCATTAGGAAGCACTCCAGAGAGGGCAGCTTAAACGATAGAAATTTGTTTCTCTGAAATTCCCGAGTTGAGAAGTCTAAGATCAAGGTGTCTGCAGCCTCTCCCTTTGGCTTCTAGATGGCCGTCTCCTCCCTGTGTCTTCCATCATGGTCTTCCCGATGGTCATGTGTGTGTGTGTGCTTGGTCATGTCTGACTCCTTGCGACCCTATGGACTGTCACCCACCAGGTTCCTCTGTCCATGAGATTTCCCAGGCAAGAGTACTGGAGTGGGTTGCCATTTCCTCTTCCAGGGAATCTTCCCCACCCAGGGATTGAACTTGCACCTCTTGCGCCTCCTGCATTGGCAGGTGGATTCTTTACCCACTGTGCCACCTGGGAAGCCTCCCTCCTGCACCATGGTCATATCTATATCCTAATCTTCTCGTCTTATAAAGACACCAGCCATACTAAATTGTGACCATCCTAATGACTTCATTTTAACTTAATTACCTCTTTAAATATCCTATCTCCAAATTTAGTCACATTCTGACATACTGGGGTTTAGAACTTCAGCATATAAATGTAGGGGAGAAAATTCAGCCTCTTGGCTAACCATCCCTATTACTTACCTAGAAAATGGGCTAGTTGGGAAGGCAACACCTAGGATGTGATCTTTGTTACTAGGCTGACTTCCCCTGTCAGAAAACTTTCATATGAGGGAAACTGAAAGCAGACTTATCTCCTGCTACATCTACAATTCCCTTTAAAAAGAGTTCAGTTTGGGCACAGAAGCAGTTGACCTTTACATTCTTAAAAGGTTTAAGATTTAATAGGCTTTCACAAAAAAGCTTAGATTGCAAACTTTAAGTAAAACTATGTTCACTCGCATTTCTGCAACTGGTTAGTTCTGAAAGTGAAAGTGTTAATCACTTAGTCCTGTTTGACTCTTTGCAACCCCATGGACTACAGCCCACCAGGCTTTTCTAGCCATGACTGTAGCCCACCAGGCTTATTCTCCATGGAATTCTCCAGGCAAGAATACTGGAGTGGGTAGCCATTCCCTTCTCCAGAGGATCTTCCTGACCCAGGGATTGAATCTGGGTCTCCTGCATTGCAGGCAGATTTTTTTTTTTTTTTTTTTTACCATCTGAGCCACCAGAGAAGGCCCTGGTTAGTTCTAGTTGGAGCTAATTTCATCCAAAATTCTTTACTAAAAGAGTCATGGACGAGCATTTTGAATTTTCAGTCATGTGGTCAAGGGATACAGGTTGGATTGGCTGGGTATCAGAAGAAGAGTTTTATCAAACATCAAACTGTAGAGTAACTTGCTCACTGCTTGGTATCATGCTTTTAATTCAGTGCTAAACATTAGATCTGTTTGGCTATGACTCATAACAATTCAAAAATAATAGTGGCCTAAATAAGATTGAAGTTTTCTTTCTCTCTTTAAAGTCAAGGTGTAGTTAGCTTAGAGTTGATAGAGGGCTTCCCTGGTGGCTCAGTGGTAAAGGATCTGCCTGCAGTGCAGGAGACACAGGTTCCATCCATGGGTTGGGAAGATCCCCTGGAGGAGGGCCTGGCCACCTGCTCCAGTATTCTTCCAGGAAAATCCTCTGGACAGAGGAGCCTGGTGGGCTATGTCAATGGGGTCACAGAGTTGGACACAACTGAAGCGACTGAGCACACATCCATGACAGGACCATACTACAGATACTGGGGCCCAAGCTGTGTCCAATTATCCACTTGATCATCTGTTGGGAGTGGTTCTTGCAAACATGGTCCTAACTGGTGCTCCTGCTGTTGCATCAGTCTTCCAAGCAGCAGGATGGATAAAGAAGGGAGCAGGTCCTCTTCCTTTAAAGACACATCTTAGCAGTTGTTCCTACAAGTTCTGCTTATATTGCATTCACCAGAACTTTGTCACATGGCTTGCTCCTACTTGGGAAGGAGTCTAGGAAACATGACTATATTGGAAGTTGTTAACTTTTTAAAATTGGTATCACTGGAGAAGTGGGGGAGCATAGATATTGGAGCACAACTGGATTCTCTCCTAGAACTGGAAAAGTTTTCTCTCTTTCTAATCCTACTTTCTGATGCTTCTCTGTGCTTTCTTTAACTGTACAGCAGTAACTCTTGATGTTCACAGTGAGGCCATGAAGGAAGAGTAAGAGCCTGAATCTGTTTTGAACTCTTTAAAAATCAAATGTGTTTGGGGTTACATTTGTATTAGGGTACATTTGTGTGTGTGTTAGTCACTCAGTTGTGTCTGACTCTTTGCAACCCCATGAATGGTAGACTGCCAGGCTATTTGTCCATGGAATTCTCCAGGCAAGAATACTGAGGTGGGTTGCCATTCTCTTCTCCAGGGGATCTTCCCAACCCAGGGATGGAACCTGGGTCTCCTGCACTGCAGGCAGATTCTTTACTGTGTGAGCCACTAGGAAAGCCTTATTATCACTAATCTTACTAAAAAATGAAAAAAAAAATATGGTCCTCTATTAAAAACAAGCAAAACAAGACCAAAAAACTATCTGTTATGGTTGACTCAATTGAAGGGTGCATTTAGTGATATTTTAATTCCATTAAAATTGATACTTTTTGTAAGCAATAACTAAATAATAAATATTATCTATTAAGAATTCACCACATACTAGGTACTATACTAAGCATTTCATGTACATTTTTCCATTTAGTCTTCCAAAAGCTGTGAAAATGGGTTTTGCTGGCACCATTGTTTACATGAAGAGACTAAAGCTTGAAGGGCTTAAGTGACTTGCTCAAATAAGAGCACATGGCTCTTAAGTGATGGAGTTGGGATTTGTTACGTGTATGAGTGGCTCTAAAGCCTGATATGTCTATCTTCTGAGACTATATACTAAGGGCAGTGGTTTTCAACAAGAGGCAATTTTTCCCACCAGGGCTGTTTTGGCAATATCTAGAGGTATTTTTGATTGTTACAACTGGGAGACTGCTGCCGGCATTGAGAGGGACCATGCCAAAACAGCCCACAATGCACAAGATGGCCCTTTAAGTAATGAATTATCTGGCCAAAGTGTCTTTGGTGTCGCAGTTGAGAAATCCTGAATTAAGCCCCATTTCCTCCCATTTAGTAGATGCCTTTGTCATTACTAAAGGATAGCAGATGATTTCTATCCATTTAGATTGTTAATCTCTGGAAACAGGGAATTTCCATTCCTGTGTAAAGGGCTAAAATTTTCTTCGTCAAGAGGGATCAGTTCTTCATTTTTGAGTGTAGCTGGTTTGGGGGAAAATATTGAATTTTTGGAGATGTGGGAGCAGGGAAATTTACAGAAAGAGAATGCAAAAGAAATCTAGAAAGTAATTATTTTGTAGGTTGCACTTCTGAAATTTTTAACAGAAAATGAAACTTTCATCCTAATTCAAAAGGAAATAAGTTATTATCTGCTGTCTTTCTTTGAAAAGGCTATGCATAATAGGTATGTTTGGAACGTGAGTCAACGTTTGATGCTACTCCTAGGCAGTTTGGTGTGTGGATATTAAATGTTGTAACTGCTTTAACATCAGTAAGACAAACTTTCTTTAAATAGGCATTTACTGAGTACTTAAAGGGACCAGAACTTGTCCTAGGCATCCCAGGTAGAGATGAACTATGACTTTTTTTTACCCATAAGAGAACTACAGTTTACTGGAGAGAAACAGTCAGCAAAGCAGTAGTCCTAATCGGAGGGCATTAAGGGATACACTGGGGATCAGTGACAACAGAAGGGGATATAGTACAGCTAGGTGTAGGGGACCATGGGCGTACAGAGGAGAAAACATCTGTCATTATGGAGCAGGTAGAAAAGACAGTGACGGCTTTCCAGAGAAGGTGAGATTTTATCAATTCTTTTTAAACAATTTTATTGGAGTGTAGTTAATTTACAATGTTGTGTTAGTTTCAAGTACATAGCATGTATATGTGAATGCTGCTGCTGCTGCTTGGTCGCTCAGTAGTGTCCAACTCTGTGCCACCCTATGGACTGTAGCCCGCCAGGCTCCTCTGTCCATGGGATTCTCCAGGCAAGAATACTAGAGGCGGTTGCCATTCCCTCCTCCAGGGATCTTCCCGACCCAGAGATTGAACCCAGGTCTTCTGCATTGCAGGCGGATTCTTTACTGCTAAGCTACCATGGAAGCCCATATATGTGAATATATATATATTCATTCCTTTTAAGATTGTTTGGTCAAATAGGTTATCACAGAATATTGAGTAGAGTTCCATGTGCTATGCAGTAGGTTATCTGTCTTATATACAGTAGTGTGTATATGTTCACCCCAAGCTTCTGATTTACGCCGCCACCACATTTCCCCTTTGATAACCATGAGTTTGTTTTCAGTATCAGTCAAATTTTTTTCTGTTTTGTGAACACATTCATTTGTATCATTTTTTAAAATTAGAGTCCACATGTGAATAATATGGTATGATACTTGTGTTTCTCTGTCTGATTTACTTCACTTAGTATGATAATCTCTAGGTTAGTATGATAATCTCTAGATCCATCTATGTTGCTGCAAATGGCATAATTTCATTCTTTTTTATGGCTGAGTGGGGTCCCATTGTGTATGTGTACCACATCTTCTTTACCCATTATCAGGAACTGTAAGGAAGGCAATAAGAAGGTGGAGGAGGGGACTTAGGGAATGAGAAAGACTAGAGCATGTGGCACAGCTGTTTAGTTTCTGCCTTGGAACCCAGCACACACTCTGAGGTACATCTGCTTCCCCCTTGACAAGGTGGCATCTTTTTCTTGGCATACAATTTTCTTCTATTATTCTTTTTGTATTTGAGGGCTTCCCAGGTGCCGCTTGTGGTAAACAACCCACCTGCCAATGCAGGAGACATAAGAGACCTGGGTTCGATCCCTAGGTTGGGAAGATCCCCCGGAGGAGGGCGTGGAAACCCACTCCAGTATTCTTGCCTGGAGAAGCCCATGGACAGAGGAGCCTGATGGGCTACAGTCAATGAGGTCGCAAAGAATCAGACACGATGAAAGGGACTTATACAACGTACATACATCTGTCTTCTGGGGCTGTGCCTGCCTAGAGGGAAGGTCTATTGAGAATTAGCACTAATGTTTCCTTGCAGCCATGAAAAGGATGACACTCGAGGTGTTGAATGCAGCACTTGTAAAGCCATGGCGGAGTGAAATGTCATGGCATAGCTTACCAGGCACAGAGTGGGACTTCAGGAGTTGTCAAAGCACCGTCACTTAAGGCAGAGCACTGGTAGTTACATGGAAGATAGAGGGACTGATGCTTCAGGAGGTGAGACTGAAGTCAGGGGTTCACTGTAATGTCATTGGGGAAAATTCAACGTGGGATCCAATGCCATAATTAGCTTTAATCCTTTGAAACTAATGTTCATGAGGAGATCATTCGCTATAAACATTTTACTGGCAGCAGGATATGAATCATAAATAGGCCAGATTTGGAGGGAACAGCCATATTATCCAAATACCCTTTTGGCACAAAGAAATCAATAAAATGCTACACACGTCTCTAAGGGTTAGAAAGCTCCTGAGAAGATGGTTTAGTTCTCCCTTTACAAATATTAACTTTACAAGATGTCTTCAGAATCTGGATTTCCCCCTAACTGTTAGGGGGAATTTATCATTTGCTAATTTGGGTGTGAAGTAGGAAAAAATTTAATGTGATTCTGGGACATTTGTGATTTGGGAATTTTAAAAAAATTCAGTAACCATTGCATAAACTTATGGATGATTAAAATTAGAAAAAAATCTTAGAAATGTTTTTCAGCTTCTTGATTTTACAAATGAGAAATTGGAAGTCCAAAGACAGTGTGGGATTTGTCCAAGTTCACCATTAGCTACTGGGTTTTCTGGAACCCGAACTGAATTTTTTGGCCTTAGTCCAGGATTTCATTTTTTTAAATCTAAAAATTTAAAACAACTGGTAGAGATTATTTCAATTTCATAGCAAATTTCCCCAGTTCCTCTGTTGAGTATTTCAAGGATATACTTCCTCTTAGTTTTGTCTATTTTAAACATTGGTTTGCTTGTGTTTTGGTGGTTTTCTTCTTATTCTTGAAAGATCTAAAAATTCCTGTGGATTCTCTTGTACTTGTTAGAAAAATGGGGAAATCTCTCTAGAGTCAGAGAGAAGACCCAATTGTAAATGAGAACATTTGTGAGATCAGACAAACTCTTAAATTCATGAATAAGGGTTTAATAACAAAATATTCTGCATTTCCTGCAGGAGGGAGATAAATAAGAAGTGCAGACAATTAAATAAAATAGCATATTAAATTCTCCTAAATATTTTGGAAAAGATTTCCATAAGACTTTGCAAAACAGTGTGTGGTAAACCCATTCTTGACTACAAATAGGAATTACTATCCTTTGGCCCAAGAGGTATTTTCTCACAGTCAAATAGGGGGTGTTGCCACTTCATCTGACCTGATGTTTCATAAATCATAAACTCTGCGTCGGAGTGGGACTCTTTCTTCTTCTAGAGTTCTTCAGGCTAGCCTAGGCTTGCTCCAGGGGCCACCCCCATAATTTTTGAATTTTTAAAAGATTGAGGCTAAGCGCTGTCACTGTTCCAACACAGCTCTTTTCTCCAACTCTTTTCTGGGTCAGCATATTCAGCTTTTCCCAGACATCGCTTGGCCTCAGTAAGAGTCAATGACTCAAGTTTCTGTTGTATAAACAAGGTTTGTACTTAGCCTCAATTTGTGTTGCTAGGGTCTTTATTCATGGCATTTTGATCCATACTGTGATCCATTTAACACTGCTGTATGTTAAAAGCTATGTTGTTTGGACTTTCAAAAATTTAGCTGGCCTCTGAATAAAGAGGCAAACTGTCTGGACAGCTTTCCCTCCTCAATTTTGTGGAGCACACGTTGCTAGTGGGCCTGCCTTATATTCACTATTTCTCTCTTCCCACGCTTTTATTGGACACGTGGCTTCCAGGACGAGGCTGCATTTCCCAGTCTCCCTTCTAGCTGGTCTGACCATGTGACTAAATTTGGCTAATGAGCTGTGATCTGAAGAATGTATGACTGATGAGTTTTGCAACTCAAAGGAGTCTGGTGTGTTCCCTGCCCTGCCCTTCTCACTGCGTGGATATTGCCCAGAACTCAGAGGCAGAAGCTATGTCTTGATGATGAAGGCCGAGCTGTTCTGTCAGCCCTGCCCCATCTCCCTCCAAACTACTAAGTGAGAAAAGAGATGATTTCTGTCTTATTTAAGTCACTGTATGTTTTTGTTATGTCAGCTAAGCCTTGTCCTAATTAATGTACCTTTTCATACTGTTCCTGGGGATCGCTAAGAACATGGCTTCTGGTCCCATCATGGCAAATAGATGGGCAAACAATGGAAGCAGTGACAGACTTTATTTTCTTGGGCTCCCAAATCACTGTAGACGGTGACTGCAGCCATTAAATTAAAAGACGTTTGTTCCTTGGAAGAAGAGCTATGACAAACCTAGACAGCATATTAAAAAGCACAGACATTATTTTGCCGACAAAGGTCCATCTAGTCAAAGCTACGGTTTTTCCAGTAGTCATGTATGGATGTGAGAGTTGGACTATAAAGAAAGCTGAGCGCTGAAGAATTGATGCTTTTGAACTGTGGTGTTGGAGAAGACTGTTGAGAGTCCCTTGGACTGCAAGGAGATCAAACCAGTCAATCATAAGAGAGATCAGTCCTGAATATTTACTGGAAGGACTGATGCTGAAGCTGAAACTCCAATACTTTGGCCACCTGATGCAAAGAACTGACACATTGGAAAAGACCCTGATGCTTGGGATGATTGAAGGCGGGAGGAGAAGGGGACGACAGAGAATGAGATGGTTGGGTGGCACCACTGACTCAATGGACGTGAGTTTGAGCAAGTTCCGGGAGTCGGTGATGGAACAGGGAGGCTTGGCGTGCTATAGTCCTTGGGGTCACAAAGAGTTGGACACGACTGAGCGACTGAACTGAACTGAATTAATAAACCTTGTTGCTGCTGCTAAGTCGCTTCAGGTGTGTCCGACTCTGTGCGACCCCATAGACAGCAGCCACCAGGCTCCCCCGTCCCTGGGATTCTCCAGGCAAGAACACTGGAGTGGGTTGTCATTTCCTTCTCCAATGCATAAAAGTGAAAAGTGAAAGTGAAGTCGCTCAGTCGTGTCCAACCCTTAGCGACCCCATGGACTGCAGCCTACCAGGCTCCCCCATCCATGGGATCCTCCAGGCAAGAACACCAGAGTGGGTTGCCAGTGCCTTCTCCAAATAAATCTTGTTAGAGTGTTTAAAACCATTTCAAACCATTTATGCCTGAATGAATAGGAGGCTGTGGAAACATTTGTAGCAACAATAAGGAAAAATAAAGTACCCTTGAAGAGGATATCTACAAGACACAGTTGTTCCCAGCACAACTGCTGAATGGGAAACCGGATAACAACTCCACACACTCCCAGAAGTTCACCTCTCTCCAGGTCTGTCTTTGAGGAATTTGATCTTGCTCTTTAGTCACTAAGTCAAGGAATTTGTTACCTAAAGTAAACCAGGCCTAAGTATTTCCTCAGGCTGTAAGCCTCTCAGCTGATGATACTGTAATGGCTTCTGAAACTGGTATATGTTTAGAAGTGATTTGGGGGTGAGGAAAATCAATATCTAAAGTAGCCATGGGAGAGGATGGAATGGGAGTTTGGGGGAGAATGGATACATGTATATATATATGGCTGAGTCCCTTCACTGTTCACCTGAGAAGAGTTCAACCATCATAACATTTTTTGTTAATTGGGTACACCCCAATACAAAATAAAAAGTTAAAAAAAAAAATAAAGTAGCCAACACAGGAACTTCCCTGGTGGTCCAGTAGTTACGAATTTGCCTTACAATCTGGGTTTGATCCCTGATCAGGGAACTAAGAGCCCACATGCCCTGGAGCAACTAAGCCCACAACTGGAGAGTCTGTGTGCCACAATGAATAAATGAACATTTAAAGAACAAAGTAGCCAGGGGGTACCAAATGCCAAGCGTAGTAGCCATTTCGTAAAGGTTTCACTGAATCCCCGCTAACTGATGTTTTCATTCATTGTTTGCAGATGATGAAACATACTGTCCAAAAAATTGAGAAGCTCATTCAAAGTTACATGGTAAGAAGAAAAGCTGAGACTTGAAGTCAAGACTTTAGAGGTCCAAGGAAATGCTTTTTCTAATAGTAGTGGCAGTCTATGGAAGGAAAGAAAGCCCCTGATTAGAGATATTAAAAAATAAGTTTGCATATCCCCAGGAACTCAGCAAAAAGTGTTATTTCTTTGGTCTCCACTGCTGCCTGGTTTATATGCTCTCCTACTGGTGTCCCACTCTTATGCTTTCTTTTTTTTTTGGTCACACTGTGTGTCATGTGAGATCTTAGTTCCCCAGTCAGGGATCGAACTCATGGCCCCTTGCAATGGAAGCGTGGGGTTTTAATGCTAAACTGCCAGGGAAGTACCACTATACTTTATTTTCATAGATTAGCTCGTCTTGATTTTTAGAAACATGGGGCTAATTAGGCTGTTGCAATATCATTCCTTTAATAACACTGCCTTTAGACAGTACTATACCAAATGATTCAGTCCTTAGCAGAGTGATTCAATTCTTTCACTGACTTCACTGAATAGAAATTCTTCCTTCGATGTGACATGAGTTCTTTATGATGTAATTTGGATGCATCCCGTGACCATATTACAGAGCAAGGAAGAGCAGAAATACTTACTGCTCTTTGAGAGTCCTTTCTGTTTTAGAAATTTATTTGTTACATCACCCCTTTCCTCTCTTTTGGCATAATAATCCAAGTTCCTTTAACCTGTCCTCATTTTCTTCATCTTGGATCTTTATGGGTTTGTTTGGACATAACTCTTCAAATTTTGCATTTTTTATTTGTGGAACCCAAGACTGGGGCAGTAGCAATTGATAATGTCTGTTACTTTCTAGGTATTTACATGGTGCAAAGTGTCGTGGTAGTATGCCATCTTGTTTAACCCTCCCCACCATTCTGTGAGCAAAGCATATTATTAGCTCTATTCTATAATGGAGGAAACAGACACTTACAGATATTAGTACTGTATCTGCTAAAATATGAGAGGAGATCATCTGCAAATGTACCCCTCAGAAAGGAGGGGACCACCTTTAGTTCAGTCTTCAAAAAGTCTCTTGAATTATGTGGTTTTTCTTCAGCTTCTAAAGTCGCACAGACCTGGGACTTCCGCGGTGGTCCAGTGATTAAGAATCTACCTTCCAATGCCGGAGACACTGGTTCCATCCCTGGTCAGCAAACTGATCTCACGTGCCCATGGGACAACTAAACCGACATACTGCAACAAAGACCCGATGCAGCCAAATAAATTTTAAAAAATAAATAAAGTAACATAGGCCTGAGCAAAGACAGTCTCTATAATAAGTGGTGCTGGGAAAACTGGACAACTACATGTAGAAGAAAGAAATCAGAACAATACCTAACACCATACACAAAAATAAGCTCGACATGGATTAAAGACTTAAATGCAAGGCTGGACATTATAAAACTCTTAGAGGAAAATATTGCCTGACATGAATCAGAGCAAGCTCATTTTCAAGCCACTGCCTAGAGTAATGAAAATTAATTAGGTTCCATTTGTTTATTTTTACAAAAATTAAAAAAAAATAAACAAATAAGACCTAATTAAACTTAAAAGCTTTTACACGACAAAGGAAATCACAAACAAAATGAAAAGACAACACTTGGATTGGGAGACAATATTTGCAAATGAAGCAAGTGACAAGGAACTAATCTCTAACGCATACAAACAGCTCATGCAGCTAAGAAGAAAAACAAAAAAACCCCACAAAAAACCCAATCAAAAAATGGACAGAAGACCTAAATAGACATTTCTCTAAAGAAGATATATGGATGAGCAACAAACACATGAAAAGATGCTCAACTTCACTCATTAGAGAAATGCAAATGAAAACTACAATGAGGTATCACCTCACACTGGCCAGTTGGTCATCACCAAAAACTCTGCAAACAATAAGTGATGGAAAGAGTATGGAGGAAAGGGAACACTTCTTCACTGTGTAAATTACCACACCCACTATGGAGAAGAGTATTCTGCAGCTAAGTCACTTCAGTCGTGTCCTACTCTGTGTGACCCCATAGATGGCAGCCCACCAGGCTTCCCCGTCCCTGGGATTCTCCAGGCAAGAACACTGGAGTGGGTTGCCATTTCCTTCTCCAATGCATGAAAGTGAAAAGTGAAAGGGAAGTCGATCAGTTGTGTCCGACTCTTCGTGACCCCATGGACTGCAGCCCACCAGGCTCCTCTGTCCATGGGATTTTCCAGGCAAGAGTACTGGAGTGGGGTGCCATTGCCTTCTCCAGGAGAACAGTATAGAAGTTCCTAAAAAAACAAAATAGAACTACCATATGACCCAGCAATCCCACTCCAAGGCATATATCCAGGGAAAATTCATAATTTGAAAGGATGCATGTATGCTGATGCTCACTGCAGCACTATTTACAATAGCCAGGACACGGAAGCAGCCTAAATGTCCATCAACAGAGAAATACAGAAAATGTGGCACATATATACAATGGAATATTACTCAGCCATATAAAGGAATTAAAAAGTAACATTTGCAAAGACATGCTGGACCTAGAGACTGTCATACAGAGTGAAATCAGTCAGAAAGAGGAAAACAAATATCATTTTTATATGGAATCCAGAAAAATTTTATGGTAGAAATGAAGTTATTTTCAAAACAGAAATATTGTCACAGATGTAGAGAACAAATTTACAGGTAAACAAATTTAAGGGAGGACAGCAGGATGTGGGATGAATTGAGAGGTTGGGACTGACATATATACACCACTGTGTACAAAATAGATAACCAATGAGAATCTACTGTATAGCACAGGGAACTTGACTCAGTGCTCTGTGTTGACCTCAATGGGAAGGCAATTGACAAGAGTGGATACATGTATGCATATGACTGATTCGCTTTGCTGTACAGCAAGGAATTCATACAACATTGTAAAGCAATTATACTTCAAAAAATTAATACAAAATAATAAAAATGAAAATAATAGAATAAATGAGAACAAAATTAAGTCACATAGGCCTAACATGACTTCAGAAAATTTTGGTCTCAAAACTTATAGATCTTACCTGCAGAACACTTAAAAAAGGAGGCAAAGAAATTCAACAGAGATTTAATCAGTTTTTTGTGATGGGCGTGGGTGGAGTGGTGACCTCATTATTGCAAGGATTGAATGTCATCATAAGCAGCCTTTAAACAGAGGCCTTTCAAAAAAAAAAAAAGAGGCTTTTCAAAAGCAAGAAATCAGGTATTAGACTACATTAAGTGAACACAACAGCACACATGTTCACCTGCAGGATGAATGAACAAAGCAACTGTCTTCATGTCATGTGCACGGGTATTTGTGTTTTGGGATAAGATTTCTGATGACACGTGTGTATGTTCAGTCACTCAGTTATCCCACTGTTTGTGACCCCATGGACTGTGGCCCAGCAGACTCCTCTGCTCATAGGATTCTCCAGGCAAGAATACTGGAGTGGGTTGCCACTTCCTCTTCCAAGACAGCATCCAACAGCCCATCAGAAAATAAAAATGGTGGTGATGCAGATGCTGATCCTGTACATCAAGAAGTTGAAGAAAACTGTTTTGTAAAATGAGAATGGAAAAAAAAATCCTAAATTGAGGTTTCTATGATTTTAAGCACTAACATGACTAAATTAATACATTAAATATTATAAGCAGACATTTGATTATTTCATCTATATTTCTAAAAGTTTACACACTCCTGAGAGGGAGAAAACTTTTTTCCCCTTAATATATATATATATATATATATATATATATATATATAATCGAAATATAGTTGACTTACAATGTTTCAGGTACACAGCAAGGTGATTCAGCTATACATATACACATAAATTATATTTGAAATTATTTTCCATTATACGTTATTATACTATATTGACTATAGTTTCCTGTACTATACAGTAACCTTTGTTGCTTGATGCATATCTTTTTTCTTTTATTAGAAATTTAGCATTCTATTAAGTCAAGCAAATAGACTCAAATGTCATAAATTTTTTAGTTAGGCAAAAATTCATAAGTTTTCTAAAATATATGTATTATACATATTATTTATATATATGTATACAAAAGTTTTTCTACTATGTTTGATCAATGCTTGAGAAAGAACATCAAAAAAAATAAAGACGAGATGGAGAAACTGGAAAACACAAACTAAATGAAATGGGAGCATTGAATGTGAAATAGAAAAAGTGAAACAAACCAGGTAAAGGTAAAAGATCATCATATCTTAACCTTCTCCTCAGAAGAATGGAGGATGCCTAATAATCAGGAATGTACAGTACATTATCCTAGTTCTTGTAACTAAAGGTAGAATGGCTAAAGTTTGTGCTTGAATCTGATTCATGGACTCAGAGTGATTACGTGGTATAATGGATTTCCTGAATCCTATTCTGAGGATTGATCACTGAGGAAGGCTTTCTTTTCTCCCCTTGCTTTTCTTTGAAACTCTGCATTCAGATGGATATATCTTTCCTTTTTTCCTTGCCTTTCGCCTCTCTTCTTTTCTCAACTACTTGTAAGGCTGCCTTAGATGACCATTTTGGCTTTTTGCAGTTTTTTTTCTTGGGCACATTTTTGATCACGGCCTACGTGTTATGAACCTCTGTCCATCCATAGTTCATCAAGCACCTGTCTATCAGAGTTAATCCCTTCAATCTATTTCTTACTTCCACTGTATAATCGTAAGGGATTTGATTTAGGTCATACCTGAATGGTCTAGTGGTTTCCCCTACTTTCTTCAATTTAAGTCTGAAGTTGGCAATAAGGAGTTCATGATCTGAGCCACAATTAGCTCCCAGTCTTGTTTTTGCTGGCTGTATAGAGCTTCTCCATCTTTGGCTGCAAGAATATAATCAATCTTTTGGTGTTGACCATCTGGTGATGTCCATGTGTAGACTGATGTCCATGTCTTCTCTTGTGTTGTTGGAAGAGGGTGTTTGCTATGACCAGTGTGTTCTCTTGGTAAAACTCTGTTAGCCTTTGCCCTGCTTCATTTTGTACTCCAAGGCCAAACCTGCCTGTTACTCCAGGTATCTCTTGACTTCCTACTTTTGCATTCTAGTCCCCTATGATGAAAAGGACATCTTTTTTTGGGTGTTAGTCCTAGAAGGTCTTGTAGGTCTTCGTAGAACTGTTCAACTTCAGCTTCTTCAGCCTTACTGGTCGGGGCATAGACTTGGATTACCATGATATTGAATGGTTTGCCTTGGAAACGAACAGAGATCATTCTGTCATTTTTGAAGTGAAAGTGAAGTCATTCAGTCATGTCCGACTCTTTGTGACCCCATGGACTGTAGCCTACCACGCTCCTCCATCCATCGGATTTTCCAGGCAAGAGTACTGGAGTGGGTTGCCATTTCCTTCTCCAGAGGATCTTCCCAACTCAGGGATTGAATCTGGGTCTTCCACATTGTAGGCAGATGGTTTACCATCTGAGCCACCAGGGAAGTTGGTTTTGAGATTGCACCCAAATACTGCATTTTGGACTCTTTTGTCGAGTATGAGGGCTACTCCATTTCTTTTAAGGGATTCTTGCCCACAGTAGTAGATATAACAGTCATCTGAAATAAATTCTCCCATTCCAGTCCAATTTAGTTCCATGATTCCTAAAATGTCAACATTCACTCTTGCCATCTCCTGTTTGACCATTTCTAATTTATCTTGATTCATGGGTATAACATTCCAGGTTCCTATGCAACCTTGTTCTTTATAGCATCAGACCTTACTTCCATCACCAGTCACATCCACAACAGGGCATTGTTTTTGCTTTGGTTCAGCCTCTTCATTCTTTCTGGATCTATTTCTCCACTCTTCCCCAGTAGCATATTGGGCACTTACTGACCTGGGGAATTCATCTTTCAGTGTCATATCCTTTTGCTTTTTCATACTGTTCATGGGGTTCTCAATGCAAGAATACTGAAGTGGTTTGCCATTTCCTTCTGCAGTGGACCACATTTTGTCAGAACTCTCCAACATGACCAGGGAAGGCAATGGCACCCCACTCCAGTACTCTTCCCTGGAAAATCCCCATGGATGGAGGACCCAGGTAGGCTGCAGTCCATGGGGTTTCTAAGAGTTGGATATGACTGAGTGACTTCACTTTCACTTTTCACTTTCATGCATTGGAGAAGGAAATGGTAACCCACTCCAGTGTTCTTGCCTGGAGAATCCTGGGGATGGGGGAGCCTGGTGGGTTGCTGTCTACAGGGTTGCACAGAGTTGGGTATGACTGAAGTGACTTAGCAGCAACAGTAGCAGCAGCAGCAGCAGCTCCAGCATGACCCATCCATCTTGGGTGGCCCTATTCAGCATGGCTCATCATTTCATGCAGTTAGACAAGGCTGTGATCCATGTGATCAGTTTGGTTAGTTTTCTGTGATTGTGGCTTTCAATCTGTCTGTCCTCTGATGATAGTATGGACCTAACAGAAGCAGAAGATATTAAGAAGAGGTGGCAAGAATACATAGAAGAACTATACAAAAAAGATCTTAATGACTCAGATAGCTGTGATGGTGTGATAACTTGCCTAGAGCCAGATATCCTGGAGTTTGAAGTCCAGTGGGCCTTAGGAAGCATCACTATGAACAAAGCTAGTGGAGGTGATGGAACTTCACTTGAGCTATTTCAAATCCTAAAAGATGGTGCTGTGAAAGTGCTGCACTCAATATACCAGCAAATTTGGAAAACTGAGTAGTGGCCACTGGACTGGAAAAGGTCAATTTTCATTCCAATCCCAAAGAAAGGCAATGTCAAAGAATGCTCAAACTACTGCACGATTGCACTCATCTCACATGCTAGTAAAGTAATGCTCAAAATTCTCCAAGCCAGGCTTCAACAGTACGTGAACTGAGAACTTCCAGAAGTTCAAGTTGGATTTAGAAAAGGTAGAGGAACCTGAGATCAAATTGCCATCATCCATTGGATCATAGAAAAAGAAAGAATCCCAGAAAAACATCTACTTCTGCTTCACTGACTACGCTAAAGCCTTTGCTGTGTGGATCACAACAAACTGTGGAAAAGTCTTCAAGAGATGGGAATACCAGACCACCTTATTTGCCTCCTGATAAACCCATATGCAGGTGAAGAAGCAACAGGTAAAACCGGACATGGAATAATGGACTGGTTCTAATTGGGAAAGGAGTACATCAAGGCTGTATATTGTCACCCTGCTTATTTAACTTCTATGCAGAGTATGTCATGTAATTTGCTGGGCTGGATGAAGCAAAAGCTGGAACCAAGATTACTGGGAGAAATATCAATAACCTCAGATATGCAGATGACATGACCATTATGGCAGAAAGCAGAGAGGAATGAAAGACCTTCTTGATGAAAGTGAAAAAGTTGGCTTAAACTCAGCATTCAAAAAACTAAGATCATGGGATCTGGTCCCATCACTTCATGGCAAATAGATGGGGAAACAGTGGAAATGGTGACAGACTTTATTTTTTGGGGCTCCAAAATCACTGCATATGGTGACTTCAGCCATGAAATTAAAAGATGCTTGCTCCTTGGAAGAAAAGCTATGACCAACCTAACAGCATATTAAAAAGCAGAGACATTACTTTAGTGCCAAAGGTCTGTCTAGTCAAAGCTATGGTTTTTTCAGTAGTCATGTATGGATGTGAGAGTTGGACCGTAAAGAAAGCTGAGCACTGAAGAATTGGTGCTTTTAAACTGTGGTGTTGGAGAGTCCCTTGGACTGCAAGAAGATCAAACCTGTGAATCCTAAAGGAAATCAATCCTGAATATTCATTGGAAGGACTGATGCTGAAGCTGAAACTCCAATATTTCAGCCACCTAATGCAAAGAATCAACTCATTGGAAAAGACCCTGATGCTGTAAAGATTGAAGGCAGGAGGAGAAGGGGACGACAGAGGATGAGATAGACCAGATGGACATGAGTGTGAGCAGGCTCTGGGAGTTGGTGATGGACAGAGAAGCCTGGCATGCTGCAGTCCATGGGGATGCAAAGAGTTGGAGATGACTGAGCAACTGAACTGATCTGAACTGATTCTGAGGATTGTTGTCTGTCTATTTGTGCTTCTAAATTTTCTTTCTTATTTGTATTTTTACCAAAGTTGGTAGATGGAATATATCAAGGCTCTAAGAAATTTAATGCCCCATAGGCCTATAAATGTTTATTAGGTACAGTAATGAGGGAGGGTTCCAGTGTGTCCTCAGTAATCAATGTTAAGATTATCATTCCCTCTTTGGTCCTTCTGTTCAGTAGCTCCTTTTTATACTTAAAGGGTAAAGGTTTTTTCTGGAATGATTTTTTCCCCCACAGCCTCAGCCTACAGTGGAGAAGATGAATCCACCTCCAGGAATTCCACTTCCAGGAGTAAGTATTTCTGACCCATTATGATGTAAACCTTACACAGACCTCTAGCTCATATAACCTCTCTGCCCTGTCTCTTCATTTGGAGAACAGGGTCATAGACACTTTATACTTGCTTCTCCTTTTTGTGCAACTCTGTACCTCTCCCCCATCCTGGAAAAAAAAAAAAAACTCTGGAAGATATTTGAAGTGATGCTTAAGCAATATCCTTCTTGCCTTAGGATGAGTAATTATGCATGATGGAAAACACATGAAAGTATCTTATAAGGTCATTAGCTCCCTCCTCTCCCATCCACATACCCCTACCATCCATTCCCATGCCTTTTGTTCAAAGTTAAAAGCAACTGATATAAATTATGTGATACAACTTCTTGGTCTAAACCACCAAATACTTTTTTTCCCCATCTCTTGCTACAGGCTACGAGGATTGCCTTTATTCTTTCTATAGGAAACTGACTTTTCCTCTTCCTTTTGGTTGAACTCTACATGAAGGAAGCCGATTTACTGGGCCAGTGGCAGTTACTTGGATGTTCAGACATATGGTCCACAAACTGCTTCATTCTGTTTTAAATCAGTTCCTCCTGATGGGCTCCATTCTTTCTGCTCTTTTTGCCACAGGTGAAGTAATGAAGATGCTTATTGTGGCTTCCTGTTAATATTCCAAAGCCTGAGGCTCTGAACAGCAGGATGTCTGTTCTCCAGCTGTTTTTCCAACAGGAAGGAGGGATAAAATAAACAAAGGGTACACAGTAGTCCACTGAAACCACAGGTAATCCACAGCTGCACTAGAAACAATTCAGGATTGCTGTACTGGTCCACCATCACAGATTCCCATCAGCAAAGGCAGCTTCAAGGTTCTTTGGGGGTAGTTTGTAGTTTCTTTCAAGTCCTTCATATCCAGAGTGCAGCTAACCCATAAAATCCAGATCTGGACCAATGAGTACTAACTCTCTTGGTGTTCAGTGATTTTTAAGCAGAATCCTATGGAGTGGGATGGGGGCAATCACGGTTATAAAGAGGCACACGTTGCACACACACACCAGTTTAGTCTTATACTTGAATTTAAAATATATCTGAATTGACAAGCCCTTCAAAATGAGAATTGGTGTAACATTCTTGCTAATGTCTTAAGGCTTAATATTAGAAGATATTGTTTCTCCAGACACCTAAACGTAATCCAGCCAACTGAATTAAGCAGAATTCTTATTACATGACTTGCCTTTTTTAGTGATGTGGAAAATGTGAATAATAAGCTAGCTTCGTGTGAAAGGTTTATTGAAGAAGGACCTATGCCTGATTCCTGAGCCAATTCTGTAGAGATATATAAGTTTGGTGTCCAAAACTAGCTTCTTTCTTTGATATGATCTTGATGACTTGGAACCTAAAGCAATAGATACCACATAAGGGCAAAATGTATTGTTGATTCATAGCCAAGCTCCTGACTATTATTCTCAATGTTCATAACAATGTATCTTCAAGGGAAGATAAACTTACCTCTTGGTCATCTACAAAATCTTAATCCTAAACTTTTGAAATCCTGCAAGTGAATTCCCAAAGGCTATTTTCTTCTTAGCAAGGTATACAGTTATTCTTCTCAATGAAAGCAAAACTTAGTACAGGGCCAAATATGGTTCAAAATGAAACTGAAATTGGATTAAGCAAGTCATGCAAAGTCACAGGCTTGAATGGCCATAGACACTTCCAATGGTGTTGAAATGAATTTACCAGGCCAGTCACGCTTACCTGCCTGATGATAACCATCAGTTCAGTTCAGTTCAGTTCAGTCTCTCAGTTGTGTCCGACTCTTTGCGACCCCATGAATAGCAGCATGCCAGGCCTCCCTGTCCATCACCAACTCCTGGAGTTCACTCAAACTCATGTCCATCAAGTCGGTGATGCCATCCAGCCATCTCATCCTCTGTCGTCCCCTTCTCCTCCTGCCCCCAATCCCTCCCAGCATCAGGGTTTTTTCCAATGAGTCAACTCTTTGCATGAGGTGGCCAAAGTATTGGAGTCTCAGCTTCAGCATCAGTCCTTCCAGTGAACCATAGACATACTCAAATGCTATTTCATGATAGTTCTTTATTATACTTAGAACTTGTTTCCAACCATATGGTACTACTTTTCTTGTTTTTTATTCTCCTATGCTGCTGCTAAGTCGCTTCAGTCATGTCCAACTCTGTGTGACCCCATAGACGGAAGCCCACCAGGCTCCCCTGTCCCTAGGATTCTCCAGGCAAGAACACTGGAGTGGGTTGCCATTTCCTTCTCCATTCTGTAGTTGCCCTACTCTAGGGCAGCTATAGACTGTTCAGGCCTATAGCTGGGACTCAGGCTTGGCCAATTAGACCTTCTTCTAGGACTTTGACTCTAGGATGGAAAGATTATTTTTTAATTCTTGGATAAGAATCAAATGTACTCCCTGCTTCTTTCTGTTCACTCCCTTGGATTGGGGCATTTCCAAGCCTGTTCCTCCAGCTATTATTGAGCTCCCGATAGACTTCCAGTAAATTCTGCTTTATTAGCATTCATTTGAGCCAGTTTCTAATACATGCAGTCAGGAATGAAGAAATATTGTCATAATCTAAAATGGTAGTGAAAGGAACAGTGGCTTTGACAAAATGACATCTTGGAGGGAATTAACAGCTGAGCTGTGCCGTAAGAACAAGAAGGGGTTTCCGCTGGACGGGAGGAGGAAGGGAGGTACACAAAGAGGAAACGGCATATGCGAGGCTGGGGCTGAGAGACCTGGTGGCACCTGGTACTTGGAGAAATGCAGGCAGCTTTGGTGATTGCTAAGTAGTGTGTAGGTGAGAGCTGAGGCCGGGACATCCTATGAAAGAAGTATCACAACCTCGAAGTTGAGGGTTATGTTTTATGGAGTGGGAATTTTTAGGACTTCAAGCTCGGGAGACATCTCTTCTCAAGTAGCCCTGAGAGAGCTGTTCTGAGAAGGTGGGGGGTGGGAGGGGGAGAGTCAGGTTATACAGATGCTTGCAACAAAGGGCAGGTAGTCTGAACATCATTGTTAACTACGGAAAACCAGATATTTCAAGTAATAGAACTTAGCACTATTCTATGTATGGGAAGACGCAAGAGTTTGGGCATACTGAAATTGTTCATTTCACGTGCATCTCTTCTACCTGGGGCCAGAAATCCCACGATTTGATTGTTCACATCCTTAGTTCTCGGCTCACCATAGGGGTGGTGGCAGTCATGTAGCAGGCGTTCTTCCTGGGCTCAGAAATTCCCATTTGGAGGGTTGGAATCCCTGATGGCTGTGACATCCTTGTTTATTGATATGGCAGGAAATACTCCATTTCACAGCTCTTTTGTCCATCAGATTAAAAACATGTCTTTTGTCATTGGATGGTACCTAACACAAGGGCTGGCTGTGTGTTAGGTGAAGAGAAGGGATTAGTACATGTTCAATGGGAAAAAAGTGACAGTTGAGTTCAGTTCCTTTGAGATACTTCCTCCAAAATTTTAGAGCGGGATAAACTCTGTCAGGCTACGTGTACCTGAAGTGCCAGAAATCTATATGCCATCTGGAGGCAGCTCCTTAAAACAGTGTCATTCCATCCCTGCATGTAGTTAATAGTGTATGTGGAACATTCCAGACAGTTGGGAACGTTTCCTATGTCTCTCTACCTCTGAAGAAAGAAAAGACTAAGAAGTATCATTCCTGTTGGATCCTTCAGTGTTTAGCAATGTTCTGCCAGGAATGTTCCTCTCTGTCTCACCCATGTTTTCTCTGCTGCAGCTCACCTCACTTCCTGTTGCTTTCCCTCAAGAGGATACGGACACGATGAGCTTGTCAGTCTCCGCAGTAATAACAGCCCTTCATATGCTTGACGTCGACTCCTAAATTGCCTTTAGCTTTTCCTTCCAGTTCTCTTAGTCTGTTTTCCAGCCTTTAATCATCTCTGTGGGTCTCTTCTCAACCCTGTCCAAGTGCACGAAGTACCTCTTAAGGCATTTTTCAGTTTTAAAACAAACACCAAAGTTTCCAGGCTTGTTCAAACTGGCAAAATAAGATGACTTTCTAAGAAAAACTATTTGAATCAAAAGAAAATATGGTTAAGGTGTTCCTGGAACATGAAATGATATGCCAACCAATTGGGGGGGCGGGGAAGAAATCTTTCAGTATTGCTCTTTTCTAGCTGATGTCATTTTAGGATAGATTTTGCCCAAAGATTTGCTAAAGGAATGAGAAAAGGTCAATGTAATCAATTATTATAGAACACCTACTATGTGCTGGACATTTCATGGCACTGAGGAGCCAAAGGTAAATGAGATGCAATTCTTACTGTTAAAGAGCTTGTAGGCTAGTAGTTCGGAGAAGGCGATGGTGCCCCACTCCAGTAATCTTGCCTGGAAAATCCCATGGACGGAGGAGCCTGGTAGGCTCCTCCGTCCATGGGGTCCCAAAGAGTTGGACACGACTGAGTGACTTCACTCTCACTTTTCACTTTCATGCATTGGAGAAGGAAATGGCAACCCACACCAGTGTTCTTGCCTGGAGAATCCCAGGGACGGTGGAGCCTGGCGGGCTGCCGTCTATGGGGTTGCACAGAGTCAGACACGACTGAAGTGACTTAGCAGCAGCAGCAGCAGGCTAGTAGTTGAGGCACAAACCAAGAAGTTCATTCAGAGTGAGAGCTGCTGTGTGTGTGCTCAGTTGTGTCTGACTTTTGGAGATCCCATGGAGTGTAGCCTGCCAGGATTCTCTGTCCATGGAATTCTCCAGGCAAGAATACTGGAGTGGGTTGCCATTTCCTACCCCTGTGGATCTTCCCAATCCAGGGATCAAACCCGTGTCTTTTGCATCTACTGCACTGCAGGCTGTTTCTTTACCAGTGTGCCACCTGGGAAGCCCCAGAGAGATACAGGAGCACAAATAAGATCATGAGGAAGAGTGCGGATGAAAAGGAGGAAGATAGCATCTCTAACTGGTGAGGTCTGCTTCCAGCAGATTCTTGAAAGAGGACTCAGAGCTTTCCAGGTTTGGAAGGTAGGTGGGAAAGGATGTTCCTTTCCCTGGCACAGAGGACTGCCTAGTAGGAGGCATGGAGGTGGAAAACAGTGCAATGTGTTTGGTAGTTAGCATAGGACAGAACAAGCCTGTGGCAAGAGATAAGATGGCGGGGATGAGATCATAAAGAGCTTCACCTGCTACTCATAGGAGTTTGGATTGTTTGTGGCAATGAGAACCTTTAAGTGTCTGCGTAGAGCAATGTAGTAATTTAGGAAGACCTGCCATCCAGAATGATCACTCTGCTGTGAAGATATAGGAGGAGACTAGGGCTAAAGTGAGTTGGCCTGGAGGCAGATAC
This sequence comes from Bos taurus, assembly GCF_002263795.3. Taxonomy (NCBI): domain Eukaryota; kingdom Metazoa; phylum Chordata; class Mammalia; order Artiodactyla; family Bovidae; genus Bos; species Bos taurus. Next base: position 19,098,437 of record NC_037332.1, on the reverse strand, counting down.
AAGAGTTAATAGATGATTGCAACAGATAGATGAGAAATGATGTGGGCTGAGGCTAGGAGAAGAAGAGATGATTGAATGAAGCTAGGCAACTTTGAAGACCCCCCATGAAAGTTGAGAATAAGCAAATAAGGTGGGTGCTATAGAGTATGGGATAGGCTACCCACTCCAGGACTCTTGGGCTTCCCTGGTGGCTCAGTTGGTAAAGAATCTGCCTGCAATGTAGGAGATCTGGGTTTGATCCCTGGGTTGGGTAGGTCCCCTGGAGGAGGGCATAGCAACCCACTCCAGTATTCTTGCCTGGAGAATCCCCACAGAGGGGAGCCGAGTGGGCTACAGTCCATGGGGTCTCAAAGAGTTGGACACGACAGAGACTGAGCACAGCGCATAGAACATGGGGCCTAAGGTAATTCTCAAAAGACTCCTCCGTTTCAGTTTTAGATACAGGAGCCAGCTCCACAATTGAAAAGTAAAGATGTTGTCTTCCTTAGCTAGTGGGGAGAAAGTTCCAGAATTAGTGTCAGTTTGGGTATCACAGAATCAGATAAGGAGCTCAGCAGAAAATCATACAGTGCAGCACATGATGACTCCATCACCCAGGATGGCTCACAAGAAGGGACTTAAAACATTAGCAGTCTGTGTGATTCATGCACTGAAGACCTGTATAAGATGCAGGATACAAGATAAACCTTAGAAAGGATGTATTCCTGATGCAATCAGCCTAGGGACTTTACTTACCTAACGAGTAAGAACAACAAGTGACAGTTGAGTAAGTTCCTGTGATTGCCAAACGTGCTGGTAGTTTCTCAGATTATGGCTGCTGTGGAAAAAAGTCCCTTCTCCTGCACTTCCTCTCTCTGGAGCCTCGAAGTCCTGTGAATGAAGGTGAGAGTGAATGTGAGTTCTGAGGATGGGTCAGGATGACCCAGGAGGTCTGGTGTGTGTGTGTTGGTTGAGAGGAAAGGGTGATCAGAGGGTGGGAGTAGAGCAGGCAAACTGCTGAGAAGCGGGCGATCTTTGTGGGTGGCAGGACTTCGAGGCACGGGGGCACTGTTCGCTGGGTTTTAAGGTTCAGGGCTGAGGGAAAATGAGGTCAAGCCAGTGAACTTTCTGCCAGAGGTTAAGTTCCAAAATTCCATCTGCAAGTTTTTGTCAGTTGGGTTTCAGAATGCTTAGGATTAATACTTGCTTATTTTTCTCAGAAATCTGTCATTATCCTTCCAAGGGACAAAATGGGCCATATTCTAGTGAATTAGTAAAGGTGAATTTCTGGGATTGTGTTAGGAAGGTTGGCTTCATCTCCTGTGGTTTGTTTCTCTGATGCTCTAATCTATTAATAGCAATAATACCACCAGCAATCCTAGAGCCTGGTGCTTTACATAGATCCCCATTCATTTCTGCAATAGTGCTGTCAGGTAGATGTTATTTTAGATATAAGAAATCTGCAGTCCAGGAGGCTGATAAAATGCCCACAGCTGTGCTTCGGGTCAGTGGGGGAGCCAGTATTCAGAACCTCCTGGTCTCTCTGACTTGAAAAGCTTTTGTCTCCTCGCTCCCTCCCTCCTCCACCTTCCACCGCAGGGAGCAAACAGGCTGATTCCGCAGGCACAGCTAAAAGCTTTGTCAGTTAGCAAGATGGGGTCCACAGCCTGTGTGTGGGGGAGCTTGGCCAGCAGCTCAGTGGTGTTTTTCTGACACTGGCTGGGCTGGCAAGTGATTTCTCTCGGGATTCTGACCAAAGCAGAGGGTGGCGACATTCAGCGCCTGAATCATACTGCTGGCTGGCCTTGACTTCAGAGGCCAGCGTTCCTGTGATTGTTCTCTCAGGCTTTAATTTATGGGCCCTGCTAAAAGGCAGGCTGGGTGTCTCGGCCAGAGAGAAAGGTGCGTGTGGAGCAATGGCATGTCACCAGGCAGCTGTCTAGAGGCCTGGTTAGTGAAGGGCACCTGAGGGCATGGAGACCAGGCTCTCTTCCTCTGTGTGTTCTCCCTGGGTGGACAGCTGGCACCCATTTCATGTCAATCACACAGGACAGGATGTCCTTGGTGGGAGACGAGGAGACTGTGCAGAACTTAGGTGTTGCTATTCATCATTGGCATGATTTAAAAAATTGGATTATATGGGATTTTTTTTTTTTTTTTGTGGGGGCTCAAAAACTAATCTTGGATTTTAAAGTCATTCAGGAGATAGTTTGGGAGCACTGACTCTATTTTAAGCACTCTTCTAGGCATCAGAATATATCATTGGTTAAAATAGACAAAAATGATTGCCTGCATCAAATTTGAAAAAGCAACTCTTCTAGGGATGTGTACTTACAATCAATTCTGCTCATTTCCTGAGTCTCAAATAAGTGAAAAGCAGTAGCTTTGGAGATGAATAAGAAGTTACTTCACATTTCCAAACATATGGATGCTTGAGATCATAGTATGAAGCAGAATATGATAAATCCCATAATGTAGATATTAAGTAAGTAAAGTGGGCATTCAAAGGTAGAACACATATGTTTTTAAAATATCTATTTATTTATTTTTGGCTGTGTCGGGTTTTGGCATCTAGCACCTTTGTGGAGTCACGCGGGAGCTTTTGTTGTGGCACAAAGCCTCTCTAGTCATGGCTTGCAGTCTCAGTAGCTGAGGTGCATGGGCTTAGTTGCTCCAAGGCACGCGGGATCTTAGTTCTCCAACCAGGGATTGAATTCATGTCTCCTGCATTGAAGGGAAGATTCTTAATCAGTGGACCACCAGGGAAGTCCCCCAGAACACATACTTGAATATCAGAATTAGACCTTTTGGAGGAGATGGCATTTATGTTGTTTCTTAAAGGATAGGTAGGTTTTTGACTGGTGGGGAGTAACGGGAAAGTCAAATACAGTGGAAAGATCAGCATTGTGAAAGTGTGAGCATGTTTGAGGTTGATGGAGAGACTGACTTTGGGAAATGGAAGCTGGGAAAGTAGCTTGGGTGCTATTGTGGAGGGCAAATAAGTAGCTGGATCTTGGTTTTGTAGAAAAAGGGAAATCATTTGAAGTTTATGAGTATGGAAAAAATACGACAAGAACACTTTGGGAGTGAGGAAAAGAGTCATTGATCTTTGAGCAGTGATGTGCCAGGCACTTTAACAGACATTGTTTATATTCTCATGAAATGAGCCATAATTTAAGGGAGCAAATTGAGGATTAGAGAGTTTGGGAAAATCCTGAAAATCACACAACTAGGAAGAGATGAAACCAGGATTTGAATACAAATCTTCTGGTGGTAAAAGTTTCTTGCCCCACTAACAGTGCTTGCTAAGTCCAGGTGAGAAGATAAAGAGTTTGAACGAGGTTGGATGCAGTGAAAATAAAAGGAATTGAATGTTAAGGAGGATGGGTTGGAATAATATGTTGGAAATGGGTATTAGAAAATCTCTCAACAGAAATGAAGAACGGGAGAGAAGGAAAGGTTAATAAAGGGAAGGTTTTCATTTAGTGGAACAGTGGCATCGTTAATGGAAGCTGGGAAGTTGGGTGGAAGAACTAGTTTTGCAGAGGAAGAGAGTGAGTTTGGTTTTAAAGATGTTTGTTTTGTGATATTGGAGGGACATCCAGATATCCGGCTAGAAGATTACAACGGAAGTCTGAGCCCTTTTCTTAAGAATTGGGTGCAATCCATGGGGAAGTGATTGTTCAATTGGATGATATCATTGGGCGAATAGGTGAAAGGGTCAACCATGACTAGAAACTGGTTTTCAGAATAGAAAGAGTCAACGGAGGATTTTAATCTTACTTTTGAAAATATGGCCACGAGTGTTTGATTAACACCAATATCCAAGAACCTTGAGGCTGTGGATTCTTAAATGTTCCACAGTGACTGCCATGTTCCCTTATGTTTGTTTGGATAACTTTTGCATCATTTGCATAAGTGATCTAGAATGGCTTGTTGGCATCACAGTAATGTTGTTGTGTATTCATGCCTCAATTCCTCCTATCTATGAGGCTTAGGGTGTTCCTAAAAGTGCAGTAATGACTCAAACATAGGCACTCCCATTTGGGAATGTTTGAGTAACATCTCCTAAAGCCCTGCTTTTTTTTTTCTTTCTTTCTTTCTCATGTTTTCCATTTAATTCCTGTAGAAGAACATAATGACGACTGTGGTCCTGAGTGAGAAGGTACTTTGGAAGAAGGCATGGTGAAGGCTTTAACCCACGGTACTCTGTGATCTTGGATCTTGGTCTTTCTCTTAGTAAAGAGTTGGAAAACCAGTTCAATCCACTTTTGAGAGATTATGGAGAAAGACAAATTCAGGCAAGTGATTCATAGATTAAAAGTATCATGAAAAACAGGAAATGAGGAAGCAAGACTATAATCAATCCTAATAAATGGTAAGTAAATCCTCCCCTCACACATGGAAAAAATTGGCTGTGAAGAGGCATGATGTTCCTTCTAAAGTATCAACATTATTGAATATATGAAGTGCTGGTTCATGATGTTTCATTTACCTCAAGTCTACTTTTATTTCTCTCGCCACATGTTTGTATTTTTTCTTCAGTTCTCTTGCTTGTGGGCTTTGCTTTGTTCCTGCTCAAAGACCAGAGCCCACAGTGGAGCCTGGAGCAGAGTGAGGATTCAACATATACTTGTTGAGTCCATCGGGTCAGAAGTCTACTCCATCAATTCCTTTGTTCATTTTCTCATTGGATACCTTACTGAGTATTTGTTATGTAGCAGATTCTGTGCCAGTTCATGAGGATAAAAAGATGAATCAGAAGTTGTCCCTTCCCTAATGAAGCTCATAAACTAGTGACCCAACAGTAACATAAGCAGAGTTACAATTTCACTGGATAAGCTTAATAACAGACACAGGCTGTTATTAATAACAGCACAGTTGACACAGGCTGTAGCAGGGAGGGAGAGGAGGGGCAGGGAGAGGTCAGAGGAGGGTTCCAGAAGAAGGAAGCCTCACTTCCTGTACTGCAGAGATCTCCAGGTATTGACTATTATTATTATTATCTTGTTCTCTCTTATCTTAAACCTCTTCCTCTTTGCTGTCTCTTTCCCACCAACCTTGAATCTTGTTTAATCTTGAAAAGCAACTCTCCTGGGCATCTCTCCAGCATCCCTCTAGTTCTTCTCTCAACTACTTTTATCCTTTCTCTCTTATCTTTTACTTCCAAGCTGACTGAATTCTGGCCCTCCTCTTCACCTTTCTCTCAAGTTGTTCTCAGTAAGGGCCACAAATGGCATCTGGGTTGAAGAACCCAATGTAGATGTTCTAGAACTCTTATTTATCTTCTTGGTTGCATTTGCCACACGATTGACACCTCTTTTATGATCCTCCTCCTCCTCAGCATCTCTCAATCCCCAAATCCTGGTTTTTCTTTGGCTTTCCTGACTGCCTCTTCTTACAGGTTATTGTTTAAAGGTTGGTAAATGTTGGAATTTCTCAGAGATCTTTCCTAACTCTGTATTCTCTTCTTGAGAAAATTTTTCTACTCATATGGTTCTAATACTGTTTCTATCCTGAAGATTCCCATGTGATTTTCTCCAGCCAAGGTTAGTCTTCTGAACAAAGACTTTCATTCCTACATTTATTCATCTACCCAACAATTATTTACTGGTGCCCACTGTGTCCAAACACTGTTCTAGAAAGAGAGATTCAACAGCAAACAAATGGACCAAAGTCTTTGCCTTTGTGGTACTTATACTCTACTAAAAGAGACGATTCACTTATACACAAACGCACACATTCTGTCAAAAGTGCTATAGAGTAAAAGCAAGCTAGCAAGTGCTGGAGTGTGAATAGGAGATTTTGCTCTTTATGAAGGGCGATCAGCAAGCCCCCTTTAATCAGATGACAGTGAAGTAGAGATTCAGATTAAGAGAGGGCAAGGGTGAGCCACGCAGATATTTGGGGAAGAGCTCAACATCAGAGGGAAGATCATTACAATCATTCTCCATCATCTTTACCTAGAATGAGTAAGAAATCCCAGATGATGAGACTCTTCTACCCTGGGACTAGAGGGGGATAATTGGGGGGAACAAGTGACTTAGTGTCACTTCTATATTTTCCCTTCTTCCCCTTATACTCAACAGATGACCTTTTCTTGCTTAATGTAGCTGAATCATACAGGTGGGCTAGGAAGAATTAAAATAGTCTCTGTAAATTGCTGGCTATCCCAGAAGCCATTTGGAAACAATTATCTTCCCCCACAAAACCGCTTCTCCACCCATCTTCCCGCTGACTGTGACAGGCTCTCACATCCACCCTGTTTCCCAGGCCAGAGACAAGGGCATCACCCTCCCTCATCCCCAGTAGCAGATTCATCACCAAGTTTCTGTAGGTGGCATCATCTCTCAGGTCTCTCCATTTCCCTTGATCCCTTCTGCCTCTACATAAAATCACTTCCGGTCATGTTTGGTCTGGATGACTGCTCTGAACTCCCTTCCAGTTTCCTCTCTCTTGTTAGCCCATCCTCTATCTGTAGGGCCAGCTAGGGAGATGTCACTAAACAGAAATCTAGTCTTAAGCTTCAATGCTTCCTCATTACCCTAGCACAACTCCTGTACTGGCCCCAGAACTCCATACTTCAGTGAAATGGAGATATTTTGGTCTCTCAAAGGAACCGTGTTCTTTCTAATGTGTATATACCTGTATGTTTTCATGCTATTGCCTTTGGAGCTTTTTCCCCTTCCACACTCCCATTGCTTACTCCCATTTAACTCCTACTCATACTCAGAGTCTTGACTTGGATGTCACTTCCTCCAGAAACTTCTGACTTTGGTCAAGTGTCTTTGTTGGGTGCATCAGCCCTCCTCCAGTCACTGGGCTGTACTTGTTTAAGTGCTTTTTCCCCAAAGACAGTGTCTGTTCTGTGAAGTAGAGACTGCATGAGTCTATTTTATCACTATAGCCTTATCTCTGTCATAGAGTAGATATTTGGAAGTTATTTATTGGATGAATGAATAAGGTAAGTGATAAGCAAAATTAAAGGATGAATAAGAGCTATTCATTCTTTAATTTCACCACCACAAAGGGGTGGTGAAAACAGAGAGATTGTTCTGGGCTGAGAGGACAGCTTGAATAAAGACGCAAGTGAGCAACATCATGGTGGATAAAGGAAACTAAGCAGTTCGGTATTTCATTACATGATTATGGAATTAGTATGGAGCTTCAGAGGAAAAGACGATGGCACCCCACTCCAGTACTCTTGCCTGGAGAATCCCATGGATGGAGGAGCCTGGTAGGCTGCAGTCCATGGGGTCACTAAGAGTCGGGCACGACTGAGCGACTTCACTTTCACTTTTCACTTTCATGCATTGGAGAAAGAAATGGCAACCTACTCCAGTGTTCTTGCCTGGAGAATCCCAGGGATGGGGGAGCCTAGTGGGCTGCCATCTATGGGGTTGCAGAGTCGGACACAACTGAAGCGACTTAGCAGCCAGCAGCAGCATGGAGTTTCAGAGGTAGTTTTGAGATACCAAAAAAATTATGGAGGGTTTGTGGGCCTAGTTAAGAGGTTTAGATTTGCTCTTGTAGGCAATGAGGAGCTTACAAGTTTTGCCTTTGGATATTTAGTCCAGGCAGCTCTATGAAGATTGAATTTGAAGGTAGCAGGAATGGAGACCAGAGACTTCCCTGGTGGTCCCATGGCTAGGGCTCTGTGTTTCTAATGCAGGGGCCCCAAGTTCAATCCCTGGTCAGGGAACCAGGTTTCCCACATGTTGCTAAGACCTGGCACAGCCAAATACATACATATATATATATATATATATATATATATATATATATAAATGGAGAGCAGAAAAAGTGGTTAGGAGGCTGCACATTGCTTTCTGGTTCTGCTTTAAAATATAACACATGGTTTTCATCCCAACTACTAATCTTAAATTTTTACGGTAGAATCCTTCCATGGCCCCCAGGTCCTCAGCTCCCTGGTGTTACAATACTTCATGATTATGTAGCAATGCATGACAAAAAAGGATTTTTGTTAGTGAAATTAAGCTTATCAGTTTCCCTTAGAATAGGGAAATATGTGGGCTGGAGTAACTCAATTGGATGACCTCTTTAAAAGCGGACTTTTCCCTGGCTGGTTGCAGAAGTCAGAGTGAATTGAAGCATTTAGAGGGATTTGGTGTGAAGGAAACCCTCTGCTGTTGACTTTAGAGATGGAGGAACTGTCTGAGCTGAGTGCACGCTCTAAATGCTAAGAGAGGTTCCTTGCTGAGAGCCAGCAAGGAAACAGGATCTCAGAACTACAACTACAAGAAAATAACTCGGTCAGCGCCCGTGCAAGCATGGACGTGGTTGCTCCTTAGAATTTCTAAATAAGAACTCAACCTGGTCTACCCTTGGATTTCAGTCTGTGATACAGAAGAAGTGGACCCAATCGTGCCGTGAGGGACTTCTGATTTCATGCGTGCCAAGGGGCTTCAGTCCTCTCCAGCCCTGTGCGACTCCATGGACTGTAGCCCGCCAGGCTCCTCTGTCCGTGGGGACTCTCCAGGCAAGAATACTGGAGTGGGTTGCCATGCCCTCCTCCAGGGGATCTTCCCCACCCAGGGATCAAACCCATGTCTTTAGTGTCTCCTGCATTGGCAGGCAGATTCTTTACCACTACCTGGGAAGCCCCTCTGATGGCACAGCTGTGCACTAATAAAGGGATGTTTTAAACAGTTAAGTTTGTGAAAATTTGTTATACAGTAGATAACCAATACAAATCTCAGCAAGATACTCTTGTACTAAGGTCAGTTGTTCATGGAAGAGTGTTAGCCATATCTTCTTTTGTGTTAGAAACAATTCTCTTTAGAATGAATTATAATAAATAACAATGGACATCTCATTTAATGCCCACAACCACCTCAAGTGAGTGGCACTATTGATCATCCTTATTTTACACATGAGCCAACTGAAACTCAGAGAAGGTACCAGCCTGTCCAAAGTCATTCAACCAGCAGTTGGCTGAGCTGGAGCTTGATCTCGGGTTGCCTTAGTCCATCATATAGATAGACTTGTCAAAAGTTTAGTGATCCCATTCGTACTCACACTTTCAGATCCCATTTTCTCTGAGAAGGGTTCAAGGGTTTTGATGATAAAGTATAGGACTGGACAGTTGGAAAGATGTTCAGGTTTAATTGGTGCTCAGTCTCTCTTTGAGATACATTAGGGAATCATTTTGGACTTGATATCAGTTTATTCTCCTCTGTGTTTTATTGTAATTAGACAAGGAGAAGGAAGAAAATGAAAAGTAGTTGGAAGGAAATGGTTAGAACTAGCAAAAAAAAAAAAAAAAAAAAGGCTTGATGTGGGTTTAAAGGCGGTTTGGTCACAGATGTGTTCAATTTGCCAATCCCCTGTTTCATGTCCATTCAAGCATGGACAGGTGTCTTTTTCTTCATGTGTTAGAGAATGCTTGAGGCGGTCTGCCTTGTGCCAAGGGGAAAAAAAGCAATTAAACATTTTAATATTTCCTGCCTATAAACTGCTCCCTGTTTTATTACTTCAAATGCACTGGATTTAAAAGGAGGTGTGAAAGCCTCCTGAGCCATTAATAAAAGGCTGCAGCTGCTCGAGGAGAATGATGCTGTGTTTTCAAAGCCATGATTTCTGGTCTGAGCACCTCCATCCGCCAACTGTTGATTTACGAGGGTCCTGAAACTGATACAGAAGCATGAGGCAAACACTTACAGTGCTTCCGGAATATATTTGGGCAGGATCCTTATGATGAGTTCTTTTCCTTGGGGAAAATATAGAGGAATAAAGTGAAGAAATGTGAAAGCAGCTGTTCAGGAGCAATGGTACCAAGGCGAGTCAGCACAGAAAGAGTAAATCTTTTCCTGCAGTCAGTGATGAATTTCATGTGGTTTGGGTTGTGAGATTTCTGTCCTTGGATGCACAGAATAAAGAGCGGGGACTTAGTGATTGATTTGAGTCTTTGAGGGCTTCCAGTAGAGACACATCCTAAAGTTAAAAGGTACAAACCAAGGTGCGGTTCAATCAATTCTTCCAATCAACCAAAAGGAACCAAAGCACTATTTCCCTAAGGCCTTAAACTTTATTTTATTAAAAAAATGCATTTAGTTTTTCTTTTCAGGGATGGTGGGTAACAGAAATCAAAGGATGAGGAATGCTGGAGATTCGGTTCAATCTAACAAGCTTTTGTTGAGGGATAGCGAATGCAAGTTCCTGCTGGGTGCTGGCTGGGGAAGATGTAAAGAAAGCCCCTCTCCCCACCCTTTGTCTTATGTAGGCAACTTGGTGTTCTGTATGGACATATTAACATCTTTCTGAGCATGCCGGAAAGATGTTCCTTAAATTTAAGTCATTTCCATGCCACTTTTACAATTTTGGTTGTGAGCCACCTTATTATTTACCTTATATTTACTAAAATAATTCAGCCCACAGTTTACTTAAATAAATTCAGCCTCATCTTAAACTTGTTTCCCAGGTGGCTCAGATAGTGAAAAATCTGCCTGCAATGCGGGAGACCCGGGTTCGATCCCTAGGTCGGGAAGATGCCCTGGAGAAGGGAATGGCTACCCTCTCCAGTATTCTTGCCTGGAGAATCCCATTGACAGAGGAGCCTGGTGGGCTACCATCCATGGGGTTGCAAAGAGTCGGACATGACTGAGTGACTAACACTTTCATCTTAAGCAATAAAGTATCTCTGACATCACAGGTCTAGGGTGCTGGTTAAAACTCTTCAAATGTATCCTCAAATAAATAAAGCTTAACAGTATCTTACCTGAAACTGCTGGGTCCAGCAGTGTTTAGAAATGTCGAACATTTGTAGGTTTCACAAAGGTCATAAGGCGCGTACTGCATGTTCTCTAACCATCACAGAGGGGTGTGGGTGACATCCCGTAATCAAAAAACACATCCACAGAAACGCGGGTGAATATTTTTACACTAGGTAGAAGGTGAAATGAATAAAGGTGTAAATAGCTTCACTTCAGTTCAAGTCAGTTGAAAAACTTCAGTTTTCATAGTTTTTTTGCATTTCATCACTGCAGATAAGGAATTGTGTGGTATAAGTAGCATTAAAAAATGTTTGTGAACTACAGAAACAGAATTATCAGTAATATTCAAGGGATGAATTATATAACTTTTCTCTCATCTATACAACTGGGCTAAACTTAAAAAAAATTTTTTTTATTGAAGAATACATTTAACGTACATCGAGGAAGGACTTGACAAACACTGCTTTTAAGCACAGAGCCCAGTGGTTTTTCACAGGTACACGTGTACCTGCTTATCCACCACCCAGATTGAACACTGAACACTTTTGGCACCCAGAAGTTTTTTCTGTCCTTTCCTAGTTAATCCTCCTCCCAGATAATCATTGTCTTGAGTTCCATGTGTGAATACGTATACATGGAATCTCGTAACATATACTTTATTGTCTCCGGCTTCTTTCCCTTAGCAAAATGACTGTATGATTCTTACATGTGATTGCTTTATCCACAGTTTGTTCCTTTTATTGTTGCATACTATTCTAGCGTCAACTTTTGTTAATAGAACCTCTTAGAATGTTGTATGCAAATGTTTTAATGCTTTCTTGGGATTGAATTGCTCCCTTTCTTTCTCTTCAAAAGACAATCACATACAGAAAACTTTTATTGGGAAGTCTGAAAGCAGCTGACACTTGTAAATGCTTTATCAAGATTGCACCCTTTTCAGTTGACCTAGAAGACATAACTCATGTTGAGATGCTATGTATCCATAGTCATTAGAATCATTTCCTGTCTTGTTTTAGCCACTTTGGTGAGTGGACACAAGCTGCTAGCTTCATCAAATGAAAAAAGAGACCAGGGAGATTCTGAAGCAACATTTTGATTTAATTTTTGGATGGTGTCAAACTTCAGAAACGGAAATTAGAGCCTGTATTGTTATACAGCCAGATTAGAAGTCAGGGAAGGCTCTTTAAAATGAATTTTATACTAAGTTTGAAATAGTGTTTCATGTTCAGGCCAGATCTTTGTGAGATGGAGTGACAGGGATGAGCTGGGAGCGATCACGGGCAGTTTTTGTGTTTTTAACTTCCTCTTGAGTTCCTTCACAGCTTGGCTTCATTGAAAACATTTGAGATGGTGTGAATTACTGGAACCTGAGAAGTACTTGTTCCCTAAATACAATAACACATTCCAGAAGCAAAAAGAAAAAACTCCCAGACTTTTGCCACTTTAGCTTGTTATGGAGAATTGAGAGTTGAATGACCCAGGACAAGTTAGGAACTCATTTGCTTGGGTCCTTCTAAAGGGTTGCCCTGTGATCTTGATTTAAACATGGAGCACTGGGTGTGGAAATACTCATTAATCTTTTTTTAAAAATGTATCGCGGGCAACAAATATTTAGAAAATTTATATATGCATTTTATTCACATTTTCTCTTGAGAGGTGAGACAGCAAAATAATGTCGATTTAAAATCCAATCTCTGTCATTGCTAACTGTGCAATCTTAGGAACACTAACATCTCTGATTCTCAGTTTTGATCTTGCTTGTTTTGTCTTTATAAGCAGCATCATCAAAAGCGAACCATCTCAGACAGAACTATGCCAGTGAATTTTAAAGTAAGAGCTAAAGATGATTCAAGAGCTTCTCATTTCACAGGCAAGAAAACCGAGCCCTCAGCAAACTCACTGAGCATGTTTCTACAGTGTCTTTATTTGGGGGCTCAGGTTATGATGTGAACCATAAAATTTCTCTGGATCTTTCTTTGGCTGACAGTTTCCAGGGCAATTTCAATAAAAAGATCTATCATAGTACGAATCATTTTCCCAGGAACTCAGCAAAAGACCAATAGAACCGGCCCTATGATTGTGTTTCCTGGTCATTATTCTTTTGGTGGAATACTGGAGTAGTTCATAGAGAGTTAATTGTCTGAAAGGTTGAGTATGTTTCGCCCCAAAGAGACAAAGGGGTAGGGCAAAGAAACCCAAGAGAATATTCATTACATGTAATTGAAAGCTAATCATCTTTTCATGGATAACTACTCCCCAGAAAAAAACCAGCCAAACCACTTAAAACCATCCACGAAGCTCACTGGCCAGTTAGGATAATAATGCTAAAAATACTGCTATCCTGAATTTATTTGATTACACCTTGTTTTATAGACTGCCTGTGGTTAGTTCAGGTTCAAATGCAGGGCCAGGGTTTATTTTTTCCCAACAAATTCTTTTCGTTTGCTCTCTTGCTCAAATCTAAGGGTATTTAGCACAAGAGGAATGTACCAAGGCTCAGAGAAAGAACATAGTTGAGTTGGAAAGAAAATGAGCTTGACCTTGGTCTTTGTTGAGAATTGATTGATTTTATCAGCTCTGGTCTGGGAGAGGCAGGCTGTAAAACAACAATTTGATTTTAAGAATACTGCTTAGAGACGAGGGAGAAAGGCTCCTTTATAAAATATTTTCCATTTGTCTTATACCTAAGACGAAATCTTTTTCTTTGTTTCTGCAAAGGTGATTAAAAATACAAGTTTTCAGGAAAAATTCTGAAAATTTTCAGATCTAGCAAATTGTTTTCTGATTTGGACAATGGTGACTCCTTACTCTCAAAATATTTGATAACTCAAATTTATTTGTGATTCTTACTTCAAATCACTTGAAGATAAATTCTATAAATATCTGTTGAAAAATTAAAAGATTCAGGCATTGTTCTTGGTGCTTCTTGTATAAAAATGAATGTGATCAAGTCACATGCAAGTCCCCTATTGAGGAGACTTTTCTGGATTTTGCTTCCTTAAATCATTTTGCATCTTAGTCAAAAAACTATGTTCAAAAACAGGAATCAAGGTAAAGGGATCACCTCTTTGTCTAATGTTTAAACTCCATGGATGATGTCTCTTTTGAGATGTTAAAATGACAAACATTTTGTTTATTACAGGTATATTTTCTTTTCCTTTAAAAGACATGGAACAGGATTGTTTTTGCTGGTGAAGAATGAGTGGAGTTCTGGGTTTTTTATGACCAAGTTAAGTAACTCAGAGCTTTAGTGCTAACAATGAAAGTGAGATTCCCTTTCACGGAAGGGCTGGCACTTGCAGAGTTCTAGTCTGACTGATCTAACAGGTTTTTATTTCTTAAAGCTTTGAGCACTGTGAGTCAGAGGGAGAGGAGGTGGAGAGGCGGGGACATGAGCTCACTATAGAGAGGCTGGTATTAAAGGAGAAGGGAGGGATGTTTTTTGGACCCAAACCAGAGAAAGGAGTGGCTGTTATGGAAGCATGAAAACCTAAGCACTGTTGGGAGTGGCTGAGCTGTTTGTGGAGCTGGCTTTGGGGCCTCAAGGCTCATCTTCCTTCTACGGGGAGGAAGATCATTGGCTACCAGCTTAAAGAGTGAGCTGGTTTTGGAATTTTTGTGCTCTTTGCCTTTCTCTGCCTGGAAACTTGACTTGGGAGGAGGGAGTCTCCCCTCTTGACTCACCTACGCCACACTTCCTTTCATCTGAATGCTCTCCAAAGTGAGATCACACTGGTGACCTCATCTAGATTCAGAAGCCAGAAGAGCAGGGAAGAGCTTTAGCATGTGAGGATCTGCCCATGAGCGCTCACAACGCTGAACACAGGATGCCATGATGTCATTGCAATGATGCCACAGAAGTGTATGGATGCTTTCCCTGGCCCCCTCTTGGCCCTCAATTTCAATTAGTTGATGGCTCAGATTCTTCCAGAAGTAAACTTTTTTTTTTTTTTTAAACCAGATTTGCCAGTCACATGATAAATGGACAAGATTATTCCACCCTTATTAATGGCGGAATTATGAGAGGGTGCATATGAAGTAAGACCTTTGCAAACAAGTAACAGAAATGCTTTCCAGGTGGCACTAGTGGTAAAGAATCTGCTGGCAACGCAGGAGATGTAAGAGACACCATTTCCAACCCTGCATTGGGAAGATCTCCTGGAGAAGGAAATGGCAACCCACTCCAGTATTCTTGCCTGGAGAATCCCAGGGACAGAGGAGCCTGGTGGGCTACAGTCCAGGGGTTGCAAAGAGTCAGATATGACTGAAGCAACTTAGAACACAAACAACAGAAATGTAACCTGAACTAACTAAGCAAAAGGGAAGGGCAAGGATATAACTGGGTTTCCAGGATCACTGGAAACAAGTACTCAGGTTTCTTCAAGTCTCTCTTCTAGCTTTCATTTGCACTCCTTTTCACATGTTTTCCTACAGGCCTCCTCTATGAGGTCATCACGCTCTCAGTCTCAGCCCCTAAGCCTTGATACCAAACAGAGATTGTCCCTTTTGGTTAATTCCTAATTTGTAGAAGTTTGGGGAAGGTTCAGGTCAGGTCATACACAGTCTCTGACCAGTGGATGCAGTGCTGTAACTGGCAGCTGTCGTCTGGACCGTGTAGGGGATCAGGGGAAGAATATTTCCTGAAAGAAACTAGAGACAGGAGTGAGGGTGGAGCTCACCAAAAAGAAAAGGTGCTGGGGGGATGAAAGAATATATTCTCATTGCTGTTGTTGTTCAGTCGCTAAGTCGTGTCTGACTCTTTGTGATCCCATGGACTGTAGCACGCCAGGCTTCTTATCCTTCACTATCTCCCAGAGTTTGCTCAAACTCATGTCCATTGAGTCAGTGATGCCATCCAACCATCTCATCCTCTGTCACCCCCTTCTCCTCCTGCTCTCAATCTTTCCCAGGATCAGGGTCTTTTCCAATGAATTGGCTCTTTGCATCAGGTGGCCAAAATATTGGAGCTTCAGCTTTAGCATCAGTCCTTCCAGTGATCCTCATTATAGAATATAAAATGGGAGTATAAGATATAAAAAAGAGAAATTTTAGTCGAGGCTGGATCTGAAAAACTTGTCAACTTACATAATTATAATTGATTAACTTATAGTTGATGGTATAAATTTATAACTAGGTCTTTGGTTAAAATTTTAACCTTTATTGTGGGAGGAAATACATTTCATGATGAGATGAAAAACAAAAGAGAAAGACTTACTCCCCATTACATTCATGCCCCACACCAGAGTTTCAAAGTAGAAATAATGTAACTAGTTTCTTTTGAAAGTGCAGATTACTTATGACTCAGTGCCAGCTTTGGGTTAAATCCAGAAGTATTTAGTGCCCAGAAAAAGAGAATTTCTTAGTTTCATGGTTCTGGATTCTCTGAAGATGGCTTTACTCCTGGAGATGTCAATCACTCAGGGTTTTTATAAAACTTTACCAAACTTAATTACTTTGTGGGCTGCTTAAAACTATACCTACAAATGGGTAATACAGCATTTCATTTCATTGTTTTCTTTGAATGTTTATAGCTTGCATCTATAGAATCTTTATATGTTTTAGTGGATTTTTTTAAATGGAGGTTTAGTTGATTTACAAGATTATATTAGTTTCAAGTATTCAAGCATAGTAATTCAGTATTTTTGCAGGTTATATGCCATTAAATCTATTTACAAGACAATGGTACAATAACCTGTGCCATATAATATATTCTTACTGCTTATCTCTTTTACACTGGGTATATTTTGTCTAAAGTGTTAGTCACTCAGTCCTGTCTGACTCTGTGCGACCCCATGGACTGTAGCCCATCAGGCTGCTCTGTTCCTGGTATTCTCCAGGCAAGTATACTGGAGTGGGCTACCATTTCCTTCTCCATTTTGTCTAAAAATATTCCCTAATTAGTTCCACTAAGAAAAAAAATTGTGTTGTCCAATCCAGGTTTTGAAGTGGGAGTAGAAGATTAGGTCAAAGGACAGAGGGAGATCATTTGAAGCACTAAACTGATTATTGAAGATGTCCACATCCAAGAGTGAGAGCAATCTTGATGCTGTTTGGAAGAGATTTCTGGCCTTTGATTTAAAAAGTGGAATGCAGAGCATGTTGATATTCAAAATGTACCAGTAATGCAGCAACCCCAGGGAACACTGCCGAGTCCAGGCAATGAGTGTTCAGGCTGCTCATAATAGGGAGCCTGTATGCCCCTGAACCTTCCCTCAGGTCTCTGTGGTCCTGCCAATGGCTCCACATGAGATGTACCACTGAGAAACATGTGATCTTCTATTGTGTGGTTTATCTTTGTTTTTTAAATCTTCTCTCTGTTAAACCTTTCTTATATTTTCTAGGTCTGTGCCTCCATTTTCTTCTGAGATTTTGGATCATTTTTACTATCATTATTCTGAATTCTTTTCCAGGTAGATATCGCTTAAATGTGGAATCTAAAAAAAATGGTACAAATGAAATTATTTACAAAACAGAAGTAGAGTCACAGATGTAAAAAGCAAACTTATGGTTACTGGGTTGGGCAGAGGGGAGAGGGAGAGGGATAAATTGGGAGATTGAGATATACACACTACTATGTATAAAACAGATAATTAATAAGGACCTACTGTATAGCACAAGCAACTGTACTCAATACTCTGTAATGACCTATACAGCTAAAGAATCTAAAAAAGAGTGGATATATGTACATGTATAACTGATTCACTTTGCTGTACATTAGAAACTAACACAACATTGTAAGTCAACTATACTCCAATAAAAATTTTTTTTAAAAAGCACATCAACACAAAAGGGCAAATTAATCCTAATCCTGTTTTCATAACTTAAGGGAAAATGAGTCTGATTGGCTGAGTCTTTTTGCTTTTAGGACACAGTAAATAGTCGACAAGCTGGGAGGTATCACTTAGAGTTATAGGACCTGAGGACTTAAAGGGCTGCATGCTCCGTCGCTTCAGTCATGTCTGACTCTTTGTGACCTCATGGCCTGTACCTGCCAGGCTCTTCTTTCCAAGGGATCCCAGACAAGAATACTGGAGTGGGTGGCAATTCCCTCCTCCAGGGGATCTTACGAACCCGGGGATCAAACCCACATCTCTTTTGTCTCTTGCACTGCAGGTGGATTCTTTACCACTGAGTCACCAGAGAAGCCTGATTAAAGGGAAATATCTATAAAGTTGTGCATATCTTAGATGTGCTTTATCTCTGTACTAGGAGCTTGTTTAATTGCCATTCAACAGTTTACTTTGAATGGAGCTACCAGTTGAGTTTTTATGGTTCAAGCACCTTCAATGATAACCAAAAGATTTTTTATGCAATGTGTGTATATGTGTGTGTGTGTGTGCATGCTCAGTCATGTCCAACTCTTTGCGACCCCTGTGGATAGCCTGCCAGGTAATACTGTGGATTAAAAAAGGATTAGTTGAGAAGAACTAAAAGTGCACTAAGAAAATTAAGATTAGTAATTTCTTATCAGTTAATTTAAGCATAGACACATAGAGTGACTACAAAAAATTATAGGTAGGACTAAATCATGATCTTGGGTAATCTCTCCGTTGTTCTTCCCTTGGACAAGAATTAAATCATTAGGCAGGTTTGCTTAGAATAATGTCTCTTTTCTGTCCTGGGCATACTTTTTCTTTGGTATCACTAGATACGACTGCTCAATTTTAAAAACTGTTTATTTATTTATTTTTAATTAATTAATTAATTTTCGGCTGCACTGGGTCTTCGTTGCTGCTTGAGGGCTTTCTGTAGTTGTGGCGAGTAGGGCCCCTCTTTAGCTGTGGTGTGTGTGGGCTTCTCATTGTGGTGGCTTCTCTTGTGGAGCACAGGCTCTAGGGAACTCGGGCTTCAGTAGCTGTGGCTTGCAGGCTGTAGAGAGCAGGCTCAGTAGTTGTGTCGCACGGGCTTAGCTGTCTCAAGGCATGTGAAATCTTCCCAGACCAGGGATGGAACCTATGTCCCCTACATTGGTAGGCAGATTCTTAAACGACTGGACCACCAGGGAAGTAGTAAATACGTAATACTTTTCAGTAACTCCTTAGTCTGTCTGCAATTACTCAGGCTTTAAAGCACAGAATCATTCTATTCCACCTACTCAAATCTCAACAACTACATTTCCACGACCATGGCTTTATGACCATGACCATGGTTTTTATTCTGCTCTCAGTTGCTATTACACAAATTTATGCAAAGTAAGTTGAATTTCTTAGCACATCATACAAGGGTCTCCCAAAGCTGACCCAGCCTACTCTCCCAGTTTTGTTTGCCATCATTCTATTCCACCTACAAAAGGTTCTTGTTACCTACCAGAACCTTCTGTAGGTTACCTACTCTGGGTTACCTACCATTGCACTTCAGTGGGTTACCTACCATTACACTTCAAGGTTTCACATTACATTCCTGTTCTTCTTCTTAGGTTCTAAACTCAGGTATATCCATCTAAGCCCAGTTTAAATGCCATTTTTCTCTGTGAAATCTCCCTGAGAGCTCCCAATATCCCCCTGGCTAAATTCTGTACAAACCTTGGAATATCACATTTTACATTGCTGATTGTAATGTGGTGGAATTGATTTTCAGTCCAAAGATTTTGACCTCAAAATCCATTATGTGGAAAGCATATTTATTCCTTCCTCCCTCTCTCTCCTTAGCTCCTTCTTCCTCTTTTCCCCTCCTACCCTGCCTTCCTTTTCAAAGTTAACTTAAACCACACAATCCTGTCCTTTATGTCCAATGTCTATTCAACATCTCTGTTATTGTTCAGTCGTTAAGTTGTATCTGAATCTTTGAGACTCCATGGACTGCAGTCCACCAGGCTTCCCTGCCTTTCACTATCTCCTAGAGCTTTCTCAAACTCATGTCCATTGAGTTGGTGATGCTATCCAACCATCTCATCCTCTGTCATCCCCTTCTTATTTTGCCTTCAATCTTTCCCATCATCAGGTTCCTTTCCAGTGAGCTGGCTCTTCTCATCAGATGGCCAAAGGATTGGAGTTTCAGCTTCAGCAACAGTCCTTCCAATGAATATTCAGGGTTGATTTCCTTTAGGATTGACTGGTTTGATCTCCTTGCTGTCCAAGGGACTCTCAAAGAATCTTCTCCAACACCACAGTTCAAAAGCATCGATTCTTTGGTGCTCAGCCTTCTCTATGGTCCAACTCTCACATCCATACATGACTACTGGAAAAACCATAGCTTTGACTATATGGACTTTTGTTGACAAAGTGATGTCTCTGCTTTTTAATACACTGTCTAGGTTTGTCATAGCTTTTCTTCCAAGGAGCAAGCATCTTTTAATTTCATGGCTGTAGTCACCATCTGCAGTGATTTTGGAGCCCAGGAAATAAAATCAGTCATTGTTCCCCCTTTCCCCCCATCTATTTGCCATGAAGTGATGGGACCAGATGCCATGATGGTAGTTTTTTTTTTTTAAACAATTTATTATTTTATTTATTTCTGATTGTGCTGGGTCTTCACTGTTGCCTGTCAGCTTCCTGTAGTTTCAGTAAACGGGCTTTTCAGTGCAGTGGTCTCTCTTGTGGAGCCTGAACTCCAGGGTACTCAAGATTCAGTAGTTGTAGCATATGGGCTCAGTGGTTGTGGCACGTGGGCTCCTCAGCATGTGGAATCTTCCCTGATCGAGAATTGAACCTGTATCCCCTGCACTGGCAAGTGGGTTCTTATCAACTGTGCCACCAGGGAAGTCTGGTCTTAGCTTTTTGAATGCTGAACTTTAAGTCAGTGTGTTCCTCTCCTCTTTCACCCTCATTAAGAGGCTCTTTAGTTCCTCTTCGCTTTCTGCAATTAGAGAGGCATCATCTGCATATCTGAGGTTGTTGATATTTCTCCCAACATCTCTACTTGGATGTTAAAAAGAAAACTGAAATACAGTATGTTAAGAAAAAGAAGATCTGGATTTCCTCAGCTCTTCCTCTCTGCTCTACCCAAGATAGTCTTTTCCAGAACGGTTGATGGTAATTCTATCCTTGTAATTGTTCCAATGGAAAAATCTGGAGTCATTCTTAAGTACTCTCTTTGCCTCACACCACCCAGTCTATCAGGAAGTCATGTTGGCTTGATCTTCAAAACGTATCTGGAGTCTGACCACTTCTCATCTTGCTGTTACCACCATGTTTTCTTGACTAGATTACAATAGCCTCTAAGCCATCTTCTTTATTCTTTATTCTACAGCATTTTACAGCTTCTAAAATACTCCCTAACTGACTTTATTATATTACTTGTTTATTGCTATCTTCTCAATCTAGAACGCAAGCTCCTAAGGGCTAGATATGTCTGTTCATCCCTGCTGTATCTCTAGCACATGGTGCATAATACATATTTGTAGGTAAATTAATGATTTTGACTCACTGGAATGACCATGTCTCTTGTGGATCTTGCTTTCCCACTACACATCTCGGGGAAGTTCTGCAGCAACTCTTAGGCTATGATGGTGCATCAGAGAACAGTCTTGTTTTGTCCTCTATCTACCTTTAGAGTATCCCAGGTAGCATGGCTTCTTCATGACTCTGCCGATTTTGTTTCAATTTTCTTCCTTTAAAAAAAATTTTTTTTTAATTGGAGGATAATTGCTTTACAATATTGTACTGATTTCTACTGTATAACAGTGTGAATCAGCCTTAATTATATATATGTCCCCTCCTTGAGCTTCCCTCCTCCTTCCTATCCTACCTCTCTAGGTCATCACAGAGCACCGAGCCAAGTTCCCTGGGCTAAGTAGCTGCTTTCTGCAGCTACTTATTTTACATACAAGAAGAGATAAGAAAGCCTTCTTCAGCGATCAATGCAAAGAAATAGAGGAAAACAGCAGAATGGGAAAGACTAGGGATCTCTTCAAGAAAATCAGAGATACCGAAGGAACATTTCATGCAAAGATGAGCTCGATAAAGGACAGAAATGGTATGGACCTAACAGAAGCAGAAGATATTAAGAAGAGGTGGCAAGAATACACAGAAGAACTACTGTACAAAAAAGATCTTCACGACCCAGATAATCACGATGGTGTGATCATTGACCTAGAGCCAGACATCCTGGAATGTGAAGTCAAGTGGGCCTTAGAAAGCATCACTACGAACAAAGCTAGTGGAGGTGATGGAATTCCAGTTGAGCTATTCCAAATCCTGAAAGATGATGCTGTGAAAGTGCTGCACTCAATATGCCAGCAAATTTGGAAAACTCAGCAGTGGCCACGGGACTGGAAAAGGTCAATTTTCATTCCAATCCCAAAGAAAGGTAATGCCAAAGAATGCTCAAACTACCACACAATTGCACTCATCTCACACGCTAGTAAAGTAATGCTCAAAATTCTCCAAGCCAGACTTCAGCAATATGTGAACCGTGAACTTCCAGATGTTCAAGCTGGTTTTAGAAAAGGCAGAGGAACCAGAGATCAAATTGCCAACATCCGCTGGATCATGGAAAAAGCAAGAGAGTTCCAGAAAAACATCTATTTCTGCTTTATTGACTATGCCAAAGCCTTTGACTGTGTGGATCACAATAAAGTGTGGAAAATTCTGGAAGAGATGGGAATACCAGACCACCTGATCTGCCTCTTGAGAAATTTGTATGCAGGTCAGGAAGCAACAGTTAGAACTGGACATGGAACAACAGACTGGTTCCGAATAGGAAAAGGAGTTCGTCAAGGCTGTATATTGTCACCCTGTTTATTTAACTTCTATGCAGAGTACCTCATGAGAAACGCTGGACTGAAAGAAACACAAGCTGGAATCAAGATTGCCAGGAGAAATATCTATGCAGATGACACCACCCTTATGGCAGAAAGGGAAGAGGAACTCAAAAGCCTCTTGATGAAAGTGAAAGTGGAGAGTGAAAAAGTTGGCTTAAAGCTCAACATTCAGAAAACGAAGATCATGGCATCTGCTCCCACCACTTCAAGGGAAATAGTTGGGGAAACAGTGGAAACAGTGTCAGACTTTATTTTTCTGGGCTCCAAAATCACTACAGATGGTGACTGCAGCCATGAAATTAAAAGACGCTTACTCCTTGGAAGGAAAGTTATGACCAACCTACATAGCATATTGAAAAGCAGAGACATTACTTTGCCAACAAAGGTTCGTCTAGTCAAGGCTATGGTTTTTCCTGTGGTCATGTACGGATGTGAGAATTGGACTGTGAAGAAGGCTGAGCGCCGAAGAATTGATGCTTTTCAACTGTGGTGTTGGAGAAGACTCTTGAGAGTCCCTTGGACTGCAAGGAGATCCAACCAGTCCATTCTGAAGGAGATCAGCCCTGGGATTTCTTTGGAAGGAATGATGCTAAAGCTGAAACTCCAGTACTTTGGCCACCTCATGCGAAGAGTTGACTCATTGGAAAAGACTCTGATGCTGGGAGGGATGGGGGCAGGAGGAGAAGGGGACGACGGAGGATGAGATGGCTGGATGGCATCACTGACTTGATGGATGTGAGTCTGAGTGAACTCCGGGAGTTGGTGATGGACAGGGAGGCCTGGCGTGCTGCGATTCATGAGGTCGCAAGGAGTTGGACATGACTGAGCGACTGATCTGGTCTGATGTGATATATACATATATATATATGTCAGTGCTACACTCTCAGTTTTCATGTGCAGGAGTCCCGGATGTGGTTAGAGCCCCTTGCTGGTGGCCCAGCTCCCTTCATGTTGCCTACAACCCCAATCTGCTGTCTTACCAGGAAACCACATTGAGGGGTCTACTAGTCCCTACTGCCTCTGACTTATTGACACTTGCCTCTTTCCATTGTAAAGCAATCAAGTTTCTACTAGCTGTGTCTTTAAGGGTACTTCTCTCTCTCAGAAGTATTTACTTGAGTGAATGTGGGCTTTCCCCTACACCAAGAAACAGCTTCGTCTTCAAGGAGCTTCTGTCTTCTTTGAAGAAAACTTTGGAAATGAGTCACAAGGCCCTAAGTACTTCTTTGAAACAGGGCAGGAAGGGAACTTTTGATCTCAGTCTTCACACACGGCACTAGAGTTCTAATTTTACTGCTCTTTGCCAATCGCCAGATATTAGTATTACAACAGTTCTTGTGTGCCTGGAGTAAACCCCACTCTTTCATGCTGGATTATTGTTTTAATATATATGTCTGTGAATTTCCTTTAGGAGTTTTCCATTCAAGCTTATTCTGATAATTGTCAGTAAGTGTATCAGTATCAGTGGTTGTGTGTGTGTGTGGTTTGTGTGGTTTAGTGTCAGATTACGTCAGCTTTGTAAAAGATCAATAAATGAAGAGGATTTGTGTCTTTTATGCATCCTGGAATTGTTTATATAGTGTGGCAAATATCTATTTCTTAAAAGAATGCACCATACAATACGTTAACTCTGGAGAATTATTTTTAATGACTAGTTTTTAAAATAAAATTTTCTTTTTATTTCTGGTCTTTTAAGTCTATTTAGGCTTGTTTGTAAGTTTCACACCGCCATTTGATTGAAATTGTGATTTCACTGATATTTTAAATGTTAAACATTGAGTGAAACATAGAATTATTTCTAGAGAATGATCTCTTTTGAAGTCTTCCAGATGATGTTCCTTTTTCCTATTTCTGCACTAATTTGTAGCCTTAGTTTTTTTCTTTATTCATCCTGAAATAAAGAGAAATCTCTTTTTCAACTCAGTGTTTGTGATCATTCAGGGTTTGTAGATTGTCTTTCCTCACTGACACTTCTGGGGCTGGATGAATTTTCTCCTAGGATCAAAATCAGAGAAAATTTGATTATACTGGGTATTGATGGGCAAGTCTTCTTGTCCACTTTTTTGGATCAGCCAGACATTCATCCAAGGCATCTCTGTGTACAGAAAAGGGATCTGGTTTTAATTTCTACTTTCTGCCCTTCCTATTTGAACAAGCTTTCTCGGTGGTTTCTGCAAAATACTCATTAGAATATCAAGAGTAATGTTGGTAAATTTTTATTCAGGCAAAATAATTTAGCCAACGATGGATACAAATTTAAACATGATTATTTCCTGCAGGGTATCTCGAAACTGTTAGATGTACTGTGAATATTCAGGGAGGGGCTATGCATTCTTGCCTCAAATTCTTTATTCACAAAAGCTCCTTCAAGGAAAACCATTTCACGGAGCTACTCTTCTGTGAACCTTTTATGAGAACTTTTTGTGACAGAGTACTTGGAAATCTACAATGCCAAGAACAATGGCTAGAATATTTTCTGTACCTGTTAACTTTTAGGGTCCTTACCTATTTTTCTCTTAGAATTAGTCTCCAAATGGGTTTCAGATGATGCTGAGGGAACAGCTGATGGATTCTGGCTGCCTCTAAATGCCATACAGTAGCAGGATTATAGCCTCTGTATCTCTAAGTCAGAGTGAAGAGATTGGAAAAGGAACAAAGAGGACTTCTAAGGACTCCTATTATATCTTCTTTATATTTTTAGGTGGCTGAGATGTTCTCTTGCAACAGATGAAATATGAGTAGGTTTTTTAATTTCTTAGAATTCAGCTCCATAGTTAGGCCTGATAGAAATCCCCAGTAGATTCTTATGATAGGCTTCCAGCCTTAGTTTTTGGAAATACAATAACTTCTGTCTTTGGTCATTTTCTGTATCATCTTAGGTATTTTAGCAGGGAGTTAGGATAGGCTGAAAAAGCCATGTTAAGTCTGTTTCCCCCATAGTGTTCCTTCAAGTCTTGGGAATCAGTAATTATTAATATTATGTTTAGCATTTGAATTCAGGAGCCTGAAGGCTCAGAGCAGGAGGAGGGTAAACAACAGAGAAAAAGGCAAACTTCCTGTTCTCTCTGACATTATCTCTGAAGTTTTCACATCCTGGTAAAGATGCATTCTCACCTGGACTTGTATATCTTTTTCTTTTTTTTTTTGTCCACTTTAATACATTTCTATCTAGATAACATCCTTTAAAAGGGATTCAATCAGGCAGGTCTGCTTCCCTGCTTATTTGGGGGTTCTAAGCAGTTCATCTTAAAAGTCAATCTCCTGTTGAATTACCTTTTGCTTTCAGCATCTATTAGACTAAATTCTGTAAGCTGACTTTTGCCAGCAAATGACCAGCAACTCACCACCATTCATCTTCAACCACCTTCCTTGGTCCTTGCAGTGAACCTAAAAAACAAAGAAAACCTCCAAGAGTTTCAGACCAATGCTGCCGGAAGTGTGGCCTTTGTACTGACATTAGACTAGCATTGGACTATTCATTATTTGTCTGCAATAAAGCGAGTATGGAAACTGAGAGCAAGCATTCAGAAAAGCCATTTGACATTGTTCTGATTCCAAGTGTGTGGTCAGTGGGCATTGAACATAGATGGTCTGGTTGGATATTGTTGGCTTCTGGTGGTGAGTGGCATGTTCCATGACCTGTGCCCTGTGTGTGTGTGTGTTCATCCCTTAGTCGTGTCCTACTCTTTGTGACCCTATGGACTGGAGCCTGCCAGGCTCCTCTATGCATGGAATTTCCAGGCAAGAATACTGGAGTGGGTTGCCATTTCCTTCTCCATGGTATCTTCCTGACCCAAGGCTCGAACCCAGGTCTCCCACATTGCAGGCAAATTCTTTACTGTCTGTGCCACCAGAGATGCCTGACCTGTGTGCGCTAGTCATGTCCTAATCTTTTGACTAGGTTTTGGTTAAGAAGCCCGGGTTTCTTTCTCTACCTGCTAACCTCTGCTGGAGGCTTTGTAATCTGTGGACTCTTCTGTGCTCACTTTCAATTGTACAGAGACACGTTCTCAGTCTCCTTTGCCCCTTCCGTGATAATGGCCCAAGATCCAAATCCAAAAAGCTGGGAGTCTGCAAAGGACCCATTAAGAGGGTGAAGCAGAGTTTTCTTCACCCAGTTGCTCCACTGAAAATGGCAGAATGTTACATGTCTTCTCTAGCTCACTTCTGGTTCAGGTTGTATAACGGTGACTTGAGCATGAATTA
Source organism: Bos taurus (assembly GCF_002263795.3). Taxonomy (NCBI): domain Eukaryota; kingdom Metazoa; phylum Chordata; class Mammalia; order Artiodactyla; family Bovidae; genus Bos; species Bos taurus. The sequence goes on along the minus strand of NC_037332.1, from coordinate 19,071,818 downwards.
AAGCTTTTCACTCAATGTCACAGAAATGCCACAGAAATGCCACATATATCCCTGGGTTGCGTTTCAATCAGGAGGCCAGGCTGTCTAGCTGTGGCCCAACATGATGTGGCATAAGCCAGGTTCCAGAGATGTGATAAGTTATTTAGCACCATCTGCTAAAATTTCACGCTTTTGGAACTATAAAAATGGATTTTTTTCCCCCTGAAATTAATTATCTATTTTTTGATTCCCCAGTAGAACATCTGTTATGTGATATCCTGTCTGTGCTGTGCCTCAACAAGTAAGCTGATGAATTCAACTTAAGGAGAAGATTTGTATTGCGTGTGTGTGTGCGTGTGCGTGTGTGTGTGTGTGTGTGTGTACTCGCCATGTGTGTTAGACTAATCAGTATCAAAGAATACTGACTACAGTCACAGACTTTGGTTAAATTGAAGTGCTGAATTGGCAGAGGAAGGCTGTAATATTCTTAAGAGATTCTGGTATTAAATAGAATTCTGTTCCCAATCTTTTAAGATAATGTAAGATGAACAGTCTTTTCTTCCTGTTCACATATGGAAATCCTTTTAATTTTGACTAAAACTATTGTTTTCAATGTCCAAGATTGATTCCTTTCTTAGCCTATCTGAGACCACTGGTTCATTTATTTATTCATTTAAGAAACATTTAGGGACTTACATGGTGGTCCAGTGGTTAAGAATCTGCCTTCCAATCCAGGAGACGTGGGTTCAGTCCTTGGTCAGGGAACTAAGATCTCACATGACTCAGGACGACTAAGCCCATTGCACTACCACTAATAAAGCCCAGGCGCACAAGAGCCCATGCTCCACAATTAGAGTGAGGTCTATGTGCCGGGACAAAGATTCATGTGCCACAACTATGACCCATAAATAAAAAAGTATTTTTTTAATTATAAAAAAGAAACATTTACAGGACACCCATTGTGTATGGGGGCTTCCCTGATAGCTCAGTTGGTAAAGAATCCGCCTGCAATGGAGGAGACCCTGGTTCGACCCCTGGGTTGGGAAGATCAGCTGGAAAAAGGATAGGCTACCCACTCCAGTATTCTTGGGCTTCCCTGGTGGCTCAGCTGGTAAAGAATCAGCCTGCAATGCGGGAGACCTGGATTCGATCCCTGGGTTAGGAAGATCCCCTGGAAAAGGGAAAGGCTACCCACTCCAGTATTCTGGTCTGGAGAATTCCATGGTCTGTGTAGCCCATGGGGTCACAAAGATTTGGACACGACTGAGCGACTTTCACTTTTACTTTCATTGTGTATTAAGTATCATGCTAGATCTAGGCCCTCATCTTTATAGGGGAGACCCACAATAAATCAGCAAAGATAGCAGATTACGTGTTATAGTGAATGCTTTGATAAGCCCATGAACAGGATATATGGGAGCACAGTGAGTAGGACATTTCCATCAAGAAAGAAAGGGAAATTAGGAACACACTTTCCAGTGTAGGTGATATTTGAAGTTTGGGGAGTATGAAATAGCTATACCAAGATGTGTACTTGTATGGGGGCTCTCACATGTGTGTGTATGTGGTTTGTGTATTGGGAACATTCTCCTGGAGAAGTGACCACATAGCAAAAGGTAGGGGATGTGAGTAAGGACCACACACTGAAGCAATCGTGTGTAATGGGTCCTCCTTAGACTGTTAAGGCCACACAGAGGAACTGTTTTATTAGGCCAGAGTGTGGCACATAATAGGAGTTCAATAAATATTTGTGCAACAGATGAATAGCCTCAAGGATTAAGTTAATAAGTCTGAACTTTTCTTCTCAGAATATGACAGCAAGATATAAGCAGTTGTAGCTTATATCTACAGTTGTACCTTTCTTAACACTTTTATGATTTTTTAGTATGCTGTCCCTAGAGGGAAAGACTCTGCCATTGAACAGCTGTTCCCATCCATTTTCTGTCATTCTCTTTAGAGTCACTTGTCCTTACCTTGTCAGCAATTATCGATCGATTTGATGACTCTCTGGTCATGCTGGTGACGCATAACATTTGTGTCAAACACGGTCAGGGCTTTACAACTCTCATGTGCTTTTTCACATAATCCATTGTGACAGTCTCCTAATTAGAGGTGCTGAAAATTTTTTGAGACAAAGCGAACACTAGAATTTAAAGCAAATAATATAGATATCTTTTTATGTCAAAGGGTTTTAACACTTACAAATGTTAAAACTGATGATCAATATCAAGTTAAATTGTTAAGTCATAGCACTAAAACCCGTTGAATATTTAACCTAAGGGAAGTTCTTCTGTTTCATAATTAAGCCAAGAACTAGGAGATCTGTGTAAGTCTCATGAACAGAACTTGAACTTGTAAAGATTCACTGAAAATTGATAAGTTATCAGCTGACCATAAACTAAATGACACACTTGATTTTGGACCTTAAAATAGCAAAACTAATAAAACATCATTTTTACTGAATTGATGTAAGTGAGTTTCAAAACAACCGAATAATTTGAAAATGTTCATTAGATTAAAAGATACTACCCTGGTGGCTCAGACGGTGAAGAATCTCCCTGCAATGCAGAACATCTGGATTCGATCCCTGGGTTGAGAAGATCCCCTGGAGAAGGAAATGGCAACCCACGCCAGTATTCTGGACTGGAGAATTCCATGGACAGAGGAGCCTGGTGGGCTTCGGTCCATGGGATCGCAGAGTTGGACACGACTGAGCGACTAACACACACATATTCAAAGTGAAATTAATTTTTAAAGTATTATTTCTTTGAAAAAGCCAACTATTGTATTAGCTTGCTTTTGAACTCACCGTCAGTGGCTTGCTGTTTATGTTTCCTTGCAAGTCTTTCTTAGATAAATGCCTTTCTCACTGCAAACACAGTATCTCCCTACTTTGCAAACTTGATTCTGTTCATGTCTTTTGGGAGAGGGCTCTTGTTAACCTCACCCAACTCTGATTTCACATTCACTCTGCTTTTTCCCAGTCCCCACCTGTATTGCTCTTAAATTGCTCTTTGGCGTTTTCACGTGGATTTGTATTAAATTAATTTGTATTGAATTAATCTCCTCCTTGACAGGTGATTGATTGTATTTATGATGTTCAAGGCTTTTTGGTTGCAAGAGATACAAAGCCATTCAGGCTATTTCTAGAGCAAAAAGAGAGTTTATTGAAAGGATACTGGAGAATCTCAGAAATATTTGGAGGCAGGGAAAAAGTTATCAGGTCACAGGAGGCCCTGTGTGACATTGGTACCCGAGTCCTTTACCTTCTCTGACTGAATGACTGACCTGCTTATTGTACTTTTCTTTCGCTTCCTGCTCAAACCTGCTCTCCAGATTTGCCACCTCCATCATGGCTGCTCTGCTACCCCCTTACTTCTTTCTTTCGTGTCTTTGGCTGCACTGGGGCTTAGTTGCTGCATGTGGGATGCTCCTGGCTGCACTGGGGCTCAGTCGTTGTGATGTGCAGGCTTTGTTGCTCCTTGGCATGTGCAGTCTTATTTCCCTAACTAGGGATAGAACCCACGTCCCCTGCATTGCAGGGCAGAATCTTAACCACTAGGCCATAAGGGAACCTTCCCCATTCACTTCTGTTTGGACACAGCCTTTGCTTAAATGGATCCAGATCTGGCTTCGGTTCTATACCCGTCCATGCGTCTCTCCACCCACTCCCCATGCAACTGTTATCTCACCATCTCAATTGTTAAGCTAATGCTTCATTCCCTGGACAGAGAATCTGTCTAGGGTGGTTTTTCCTTAGGGCCACAGTTCACACATCAGGTAAGGTGGTGAACATCCTTTGGTACGAACAGGACAGATTCTCTGAAAATAGGTTCTGTGGGTAGCCAGCCATGACTGGGATCTCAAGTACAGCATTCTCTCTTAGCATCCTCATCCATGTTCTTGATTGTTTCAGGAAGGGTACCTGAGAGATTGTGATCAAAGGTAGTGAACCAGGAGTTTTGGACTTCAGTGGTTTTCATTATTTTGTGCCCTTCCTTAATTAAAAATGCTACTTCTTTCTTCCTAGTCAGTTCAGTTCAGTTCAGTTCAGTTGCTCAGTAGTTTCCGACTCTTTGTGACCCCACGGATTGCAGCACGCCAGGCTTCCCTGTCCATCACCAACTCCTGGAGCTTGCTCAAACTCATGTCCATCAAGTCGGTGATGCCATCCAACCATCTCATCCTCTTTCTTCCTAAATGCCTTTTTACCCCAGTTTGCTTTGATATTAGGGTGGGAATCAAGTGCTATAGACTGAATGGTTGCTTTCCCCCAAATTAATATGTTGAATCCTTAATCCTCAAAGTGATGGTATTAGAAAGTGAGGAGTTTGGAAGATAAACAGGGTTAGATGGGGTCATGAGGGTGGGGTTGCTTGGTAAGATTAGCACCTTTATACAAAGGGACACCAGAGAGTTTACTTCCTCCCTCTCTCTGTGCAGATGTGCCAAGGAAAGGCCCTGTGAGCACACAGCTGGAAGGTGACCATCTACAAGCTAGGAGGAGGGTCCTCACCAGGAACCAGCCCTGCTGGCACCTTCATCTTAGACTTCCCAGCTTCCAGAACAGGAAGAACACAAATGTCTGCTGTTTAGGCCACTCACTCTGTGCTATTCTGTCCTAGCATAGCCCTAGTTGACTAAGCCAACAAATAATAATAATTTTGGTTCCGCTTTATAGATAAAATCCTCATTAGTTAAATAGACTTGTCAGGCCACTCAGCTGGAGCCAGGTTTCAAAGCCCAGCTTCCCTGGTCACCAAAACATTGCCCTTTCACCATAGTTCTCTGCTTTATGCTGTCGTATATTTGTAGAAAGAAAGAAAGAGACTAGCTTGGTGGTCCACTGTTTGAGAATCTGCCTGCCAGTGCAGGGGACATGGGTTCGATCGCTGGTCCAGGAAGATCCCACACGCTGTGGGGCAACAAACCTCGGGATCACAACTACAGAGCCCACGCTCTAGACTTCATGCTCCGCAGCAAGAGTGTAGCCACATAATGAGAAGCCCGAGCACTGCAGCTATAGAATAGCCCACGTGCAGCCAAAAATAAGAAATAAACGAATAAAATTTAAAGAAAGAAGGGAAGAAAGAGAAGAAGGAAAAAAACCAACTCCAGGTACCAAAAATTAGTTTCAAGTATTTTCACTATCAAATTAGAGTATGACTCATTTAAGAGAGAACCTTAGAGAAACTTTTTTAAGTTTGTAAATTAGTCAGGAAAGTTTTCTTTTTCTTTTTCAACTGGCAGAGTTTCTAATATATGCAGTAGTTTCAGTTTTTGATATCATTATTATGAAATTCAGAAATAAACTTTATTTTACTTTTGTTTGACCTTGAAATGTAATTTGGATTCTTGCCATTATCATATGGAACATACATAAAGCAGTTTGTAAGTCTGCTTTCTTCCAAATCTGGCCAATTTTCTTTTTAAAAAAAAACAATTGGGTAACCAGTGCAATTTTAGAATTTACCCAATTAATATTTAAGTAGCTATGATAATTTGGAATTATGGCTTCCTACCTTTAGAGGCGATAGAGCAAGAGCTCTGAAGTGGGTGTCTGGAGACCAACATCTCAGTTTGGACTCTGCTTCTTAATAACTCTGTGGCCTTGAGGAAATCCTGTCTGCTCACTGAGCCTCAATTTCTTAACCCGTGAAAGAATAACCATGTCTCAATACCTCACAAGAATGTTGCGAAGATAAAATAATGTATGAGAAAGCACTTTGTAAATTGAAAGGTAATATAGAATTGTAAGTGGACATTATTATTTATTTTATGAGCCAGTAGCAATCAAAGCCCTGGTTTCATTGCCAGGAGGATTTTCCTCACAGATCTAATTCTTACAGCTAGGGTTTGCTGAGTTAATGAGTACTTTCCAAATAAAGATCCATTTTACTGCTTTGATTTTGTGAACTTCCCTTTACTCTGATTCAGAGTCACATGGGAAGGTGCTCTTGTAAAGCCATTGTTTAATTTAGACTTTTCATAGTGCATGTATGTCCGGCCATTCTCTGGTTTCAGTCTCCAAGGAGCCTCCAAGGGCAGACTGGGCTTCTTTCCCTTACATATAGCTTGGCAGCAAATGAGATGTTTTCAATAGAGATGAAAAAACTTGCAGTACGTAACCTGTCACCTCAAGGAAGAACCACATCCTGTTCTGGAGAAGTTGCCTAACAGACTGAAGACCATACTGTATGTTGACTTATGACTCAGGCAGTAGCCCGGGACGAAGTTTTAAGGGAAGAGTTGTTAGACGACACTGTTGTAATAATGTGAGAATCTACCGTACACAGCTCTTTATTTTAGTACCTTCCACTCCTAGTGAGGACTCAGTTGAGTTCAGTATGCCTGAAACGTTTCGTGCTAATACATAGGGAAAGTGTAAATCTGAATTAAAAAAAAAATATTTTTTATATGTTAAAAAAATTTGTCTTTAATTGTAGTACAATTGCTTTACAATGTTGTGTTAGTTTTTGCTATACAACGTGAATCAGATTAAGGATATATATATCCTTCTTGAGCCTCCCTCCCACCCCCCCAGTTGATTTTTAAAAAGATCCTTATATGTAAACAGATATATTTTATGGTTTAATTCCTGTACCTCATATGTGTAGGGATTAAGGCAATGAATAGTTGACTTGCTTTTTCTAAATTCACCTATGTGGCTTAGATGGAGACAATAGTTCTAAGTTTTTGTGTTAAATGTTACCTGTTAATTATGCTCTGATCCCGTTCTTCCTGTTTTCAAACATTCAGGCATTGGCATTGTAGCGTCTGAATGGTACAGATGAACTTTTCGAGAAACGAGGGGGTTTTTATAACCGTAAGTCCACTGTCACTGTCTGAAGCATTATAAAATGTAGAAGAGCTGGAAGCAGTCTCTTCATATCTCCTGACTCTTGACTCTTGTGTTTTTACCAGACTCTGAGATAATACTTTTGATAGCTGAGGGTTTGTTTATCTCCACCCAGGGACCCACAGTGCAGGTCAATAAGCAGGGTTCTCAAAGTGTCCTGAACTATGATTTTCTTTTCCCCTCCAGCCTCATCCATTGCCTGGGCTTGAATGCAAAGTGTCAGGCCATAGAATAGACAAGTTGTCTACTGTGGTAACAGAGTTCTCTGCCACTTCCTAAAACCCACATCTGGGTGGTAGTAAATGCAGGACTGAGACTCTTATAGTATAACTCATGGTTCTATTTTCTGTCCCTCAAACAGTGACTTCCTTTATGAATTTTAGACAAAAGTGAAAATTGACCTGAGTTATATATCAAATTTGGGACCTCAAGCCAACAAAGCTTAGCATACTAATATCAAAAGAAGCAAGATTTTTGTTTCGTTTTTACCCAGAGTCCCAGTTTTCATTAGCACCACTTTTTTTTTTTTTAAATAATAAGAGACCTGACTGATGAGAAAAATACTTTAGTATGAATGATATTGCCCTATAACCAAATTTTTAATGTGCCCAACTCTTTACGAGATCAACTGCAAGAACTCTGGGGTTCCCCAGGTGCTGTCTGACACAAATACACCAGTAGATAAACCGGCAATGAATACCTTGTCTGTCACATGGAAATTTTCAGAGGCTAATGACCTAAGGTCAGACTTGGCATAGACATGGCTTCTGTTGTGAGTGTCAGGTTGGCTAACTTTTCCCCAAATACTAAAATTTTAAGATTGGGAGAATTCAAGAAATATGTGGGAAATAATAAATCGGTTGGTTTGGCTGGCCTAGAGGGTTTGCTGCAGAGAGAAATTGAGGACAGAGCTGACAGGATGGGTCAGTTTCTTTTTAATGCCACCTCATCCCTAAACTGGGTACTCTAAAAATCTCTAGGTATACTGATTCTATTTATTACAAAACATTTGAAGAAAACGTATGAAAGCAGTGTGGCACTGCAGTGGGGTCATTAGAATATGTTTGAATCCTGCATCTTCCACCTGCTCCCTGAGTGACTTTGGGTGAATCCAACATTGTTAACCTCAGTTTCCTGATCCAGAAAATGGCAAAATAATAATCCACCTCAGAAGTTTGTGGGGATTAAGTAATAGAATATGTAAATATTAAATCCATAACTCCAGCTCTCACACAGCCTGTCACATAAGGAGCAATAAATTAAAGCATCACCATCTCGCCAGACCTCGCCTCCTCCCTGGCCTCCTGCTTCTGCCTCATTCTGTTCTCAACGCAGCAGCCAGACTGAGCCTGTTGTCATAGAAGCTGGATGGCTTCCCTTCTCTGCTCAAAGCTCGCCAATGGCTCCCCATCTCATTCAAAAATAAAAGCCTCCTGTTGGGGGGGCATTTTTCTTGTACCTCCTTCTCCTTCCCCCTTTGACTCTCTGCCGCAGCCTCCCTGGCCTCCCCGGCCTCCCCTTGTAAACATTCCAGAAAGCTCTCCCCACCACCTGATACACTTATCTGTCTTCCCTGTCTGGCTTTCTACTAAATATGCATCACCAACTAATCCTCTTTATATTTTCCTTGGCTATAACATTGATTCATAGTCTCCTCCTGCTAGAAGGTAAGCACCAATGGAAAAAAGAGTTCTTTTTATTTGCTCCGTTCATAGCTGCATCCCTAATGCCTTAGTGCAGACCCTGGTACGTAGAGTTCAGTTCAGTTCAGTTGCTCAGTCGTGTCTGACTCTTTGCAACCCCATGAATTGCAGCACGCCAGGTCTCCCTGTCCATCACCAACTCCCGGAGTTCACCCAGACTCACGTCCATCGAGTCAGTGATGCCATCCAGCCATCTCATCCTCTGTTATCCCCTTCTCCTCCTGCCCCAATTCCTCCCAGCATCAGAGTCTTTTCCAATGAGTCAACTCTTTGCATGAGGTGGCCAAAGTACTGGAGTTTCAGCTTTAGCATCATTCCCTCCAAAGAAATCCCAGGGCTGATCTCCTTCAGAATGGACTGGTTGGATCTCCTTGCAGTCCAAGGGACTCTCAAGAGTCTTCTCCAACACCACAGTTCAAAAGCATCAATTCTTCTGTGCTCAGCCTTCTTCACAGTCCAACTCTCACATCCATACATGACCACAGGAAAAACCATAGCCTTGACTAGACGAACCTTTGTTGGCAAAGTAATGTCTCTGCTTTTGAATATGCTATCTAGGTTGGTCATAACTTTCCTTCCAATGAGTAAGCGTCTTTTAATTTCATGGCTGCAGTCACCATCTGCAGTGATTTTGGAGCCCCGAAAAATAAAATCTGACACTGTTTCCACTATTTCCCCATCTATTTCCCATGATGTGATGGGACTGGATGCCACGATCTTAATTTTCTGAAAGCTCTCAACAAATATTTGTTCAGTTCATTTTGAATGACTAAACAAATGGGAGTCATTTTCAGTGGACTAATGGGATCCCTTCATGTTAGTGGGACTTCCAAGGTGTATGAACGGTAAAGAACCTGCCTGCCAATGCAGGAGACGCAGGTTTGATGTCTGGGTGGGGAAGATCCCCTGGAGGAAGAAATGGCAACCAACCCATTCCAGTATTCTTGTTTGGGAAATCCCATGGACAGAGGATGGATACTGGGTTTGCAGAGTACTGGGTTGCAGGGTACTTGGTTGCAGGTATGGGATTGCAGAGAGCACACACGCATACTTCGTATAAGTACATGTACATGATTATTCTTCCATTCAGCAAATATTGATTACGCACATAGTATGATCCAGCAGTACATTTGTTGCTGGCAATGGAGCCAGGAACGAAACAGACATGGCCCTGTCCTCCTGGAGCTTATGGTCTTAGGGCTGTAAGAATTACACTGAGTAGATATTTCCAATTGTGGAAAAGTTACAGTTTTTTTTTTTTTTCATAGTAACTTAAGTATGAACTTTAATTAAAGTTTACATAACCCCCACACGTGTATCATAAAATTTTGTAAAAATATTTTATTTATTTATCATTGTTATTTTCAGACAGTACTTAAGGTAAAATTATTAATAGGAAATTATATTCTAACTTTTCCTAAACCTGTGAAAGAGTTCTAAACATCCTCCAGTTAATTGGACTTCATGTTTTAAATATTTCTCTTAATCCTAATTATAACTTTTAGATATACTGCAATGCACGAAAACTTAGTAAAATGTTACTTAAGCTTCTACTAATTTTAATTTCATGATAGTTTGATGTAAGTCTCTTCACAAAGAAACATTATCTTAGAGTTTGCTGTTTTGGTCACCTTTCATGATATTTCAATCTTTCCATTGCATCACTCTGAGCTCTAGTCCAGATTTTGAAAGTTATTACCATATTTAGTTTTAATATTTTTTCATTTTTTGATTATGAGGAAGTAAGCTATTAAGGTTTATTCAATCATATAAGTCAGTATCATGTAGGTTTTTAGACGATTCCTAATTAATTCATTCTTTAATTTGAATTTAGTTAAAATAGTCTCTCGGTTATTTAGTAGTTTTGATTTTAAAAATTGCCATTCTGCCAGTCTGCTGCAGAGTATGATTTCAATAAAACTCTTTCATGGTATATTTTCTGTGAAGGCACTGCATCGGGTTGGTTTGGTCACACTGAATTTGCCATGTTAAATGAGAGTAAGACAAGTTTAACCCATGCAAAGGAAACCGTCACAGCTCAGGGTAATTAAGTGGGAGTTTTGAAATACTCCCTTTTCTAATCACAAGTGGTTAACAAAATTGTAAACTCAAAGATAATGTTACTTTGTGAAGAGACCTGGGTTAAATTATCATGGGTAATTCTCAAATGGAATTAAAATTAGGTGGAAGGAAGTTTCAGTTGATTGCAATCTGGCCAATCTCAAAGCTATAATGATCAGATGTTTCACATTTACTAGGGTTATATTTTGTCCTTGCATGGGTATAATTGAAATTAAGGCTTATGTTTGGGAAACATATGATAGTTCAATAGCATCTTCTGTCCATTTCTTAACAAGTGGGAAGCCAGATGCAAAGGATAATAAATAGGAAAAAAATAAAAGGTCTAATTTGTTGAAAAAACAAATAATAAAAAAACAAACAAAACCCCCAAATAATAATGGTGAAAATGTGTAAGATAAACTTTAGAGTATAGATAATAAAACTTTTTTTTTTCCCCTATAAGTATATTGCAAAGGTGAATGATTAAATCAGAAAATTTTTATTTAATTCCAAGACCTAGTATGCATTTAAATTTTTTGATTTTATTCTATTCCTATAGAAATGCAAAACAGATCATTCTCTCTCAAGGGATATAGAAACTGCCACTACTCCCTCCCCATACCATCCCTCTGGGTCGTCCCAGTGCACCAGCCCCAAGCATCCAGCATCGTGCATTGAACCTGGACTGGCATCTCGTGGGGAGGGAGATGGGGAGGGAGGAGGGAGGAGGGTTCAGGATGGGGAACACATGAGAAATAAAGGTTTAAATTTTTTTAAATTAAAAAAAAAAAAAAACAATGAAAAAATTAAAAAAAAAAAAAAAAGAAACTGCCACTACTAAATAAAATTGCCATAAAGAGCAGTAACTTTTACTTAAAAAGCTGTCAGATAGAAAATAAAATTGAAAAGCTCAAGAAAAGGAAAATATAACTCTGCGATATCTTCTTGAAAAAGTTTCAGACAGTCTTAAAATGAGGTTCCTACAGTGACTTTAGATGTAATGGGAAAGAAATCAGGAAACTCTTCAAAATCTTTTAGTGACTAGTACTTTATTTGTTAATAGCTCTCATCACATTTCTACTGTATTCAAAAGATACTTACTGAGGACTTAGTATGTGACAGGTACTAAAAACACAGAAATAAATGTACCCTAATCCTGGATTCAAGGAATTCACAGTTTAGTAACAGAGTCATAAGAATATACAAGGAGGAAGCTAAAATTCATTGACCACCAAACTATCTGCTAACCCTTTTGTTAGGGCATTTATTTACTTTATTACTTTTAATCCTTATGGAAAAATTACTAGATAGACATTATATGGGGCTTCTCTGATGGCTCAGTGATTAAGAATATGCCTGCCAATGCAAGAGGCACGGGTTTAATTCCTAGGTCAGTAAGGTCCCCTGGAGAAGGGAATGGCTCTGCACTCCAGTACTCTTGACTGGAGAATTCCATGGACAGAGGAGCCTGGTGGACTACAGTCCATGGGGTCACAAAGAGTTAGACACAACAACAACAGACATTGCGTTGAATAGCCATTTTATCACTTAAGAACTGGAGTGTCAGCCAGGAAGTGAGGAAGCTGGAATTCAGTGCTGGGTTGGTTTGCCTCCATGGCACTGATTCTTTTCATCCCATGATGTTGAAAAGAGATGTGTATATACATATATACAAATAAAGACATATACATTTATATACACATACATGATTGCACATATATTTATATATACATCTTGTTGTTCAGTCACTCAGTCATGTCCAACAGTCCATATGACCCCATGGACTGCAGCACTCCAGCTGTCCTTCACTATGTCCCAGAATTGCTTCCCTGTCCTCACTGTCTCCCAGAGTTTGCTCAAACTCATGTCCACTGAGTCGATGATTCCATCCTACCATCTCATTCTTTGTTACTCCCTTCTTCTCTTGCTCTCAATCATTCCCAGCATCATAGTCTTTTCCAATGAGTTGGCTCTTTGCATTAGGTGGCTATATGGTTGGAGCTTCAGCTTCAGCATCAGTCCTTCCAATGAATATTAAGGGTTGATTTTCTTTAGGATTGACTGGTTTGATCTTGCAGTCCAAGGGACTCTCAATAGTCTTCTCCAACACCACAGTTTGAAAGCATCAATTCTTTGGAGTTCAGCCTTCGTTATGGTCCAACTCTCACAGCCATCCATACATGACTACTAGAAAATCCATAACTTTGACTAGATGGACTTTTGTTGGTAAAATGATGCCTCTGCTTTTTAATATGCTGTTAAGCTTTGTTGTTTGGAAACTTGGAAAACTCAGCAGTGGCCACAGGACTGGAAAAGGTAAATTTTCATTCCAATCCCTAAGAAGGGCAATGCTAAAGAATGTTCAAACTACCGAAAAATTGCACTCATTTCACGTGCTAGGAAGGTCATGTTTAAAATCCTCCAAGCTAGGCTTCACTAGTACATGAACCAAGAACTTCCAGGTGTACAAACTGGATTTAGAAAAGGCAGAGGAACCAGAGATCAAATTGCCAACATTTGTTGGATCATAGAAAAAGCAAAAGAATTCCAGAAAAACACCTACTTCTGCTTCATTGACTAAGCTGAAGCCTTTGCCTTTGTGTATTATAACAAACTGTGGAAGATTCTTAAAGAGCTGGGAATACCAGACCACCGTACCTGCCTCCTGAGAAATCTGTATGCAGGTAAAGAAGCAACAGTTAGAACTGGACATGGAACAATGGACTGGTTCCAAATTGGGAAAGGAGTATGTCCAGATTATATATGTCACCCTGCTTATTTAACTTACATGCAGAGTACAACATGCAAAGTGCCAGGCTGGATGAATCACAAGCTGGAATGAAAATTTCCAGGAGAAATCTCAATAACCTCAGATATGCAGATGACACTACCCTTAAGGAAGAAAGTGAAGAGAAACTAAAGAGCCTCTTGATGAAGGTGGAAGAGAGTGAAAAAGATGGCTGAAAACTCAACATTCAAAAAACCAAGATCATGGCATCAGGTCCCATCACTTCATGACAACTAGATGGGGAAACAATGGAAACAGTGACAGACTTTATTTTCTTGGGCTCCAATCACTGCAGATGTTGACTGCAGCCATGAAATTAAAAGACGCTTGCTCCTTGGAAGAAAAGCTATGACAAACTTAGATAGTGTAGTCCATCTAGTCAGAGCTATGGTTTTTCCAGTGGTCATGTATGGATGTGAGAGTTGGACCATAAAGAAAGCTGAGCACCGAAGAATTGATGTGTTTGAACTGTGGTGTTGGAGAAGACTCTTGAGAGTCCCTTGGACTGCAAGGAGATCCAATCAGTCCATCCTAAAGGAAATCAGTCCTGAATATTCATTGGAAGGACTGATGCTGAAGCTGAAGCTCCAATACTTTTGCCACCTGAGGTGAAGAGCTGACACATTGGAAAAGATCCTGATTCTGGGAAAGACAGAGGGCAGGAGAAGGGGATGACAGAGGATGAGATGGTTGGATAACATCACTGATTCAAGGGACATGAGTTTGAACAAGCTCCAGGAGATGGTGGAGGGCAGGGAAGCCTGGCATGCTGCAGTCCATGGGTTGCAAGGAGTCAGATGTGACTGAGCGACTGAACAATAACAACGAGGTTTGTCATAACTTTTCTTCCAAGGAGCAAGTGTCTTTTAATTTTATGGCTGTAGTCACCATCTGCAGGGATTTTGGAGTCCAAGAAAATAAAGGAAGTCACTGTTTCCATATCTCTCCCCATCAGTTGCCATGAAGTGATGGGACTGGATGCCATGATTTTAATTTTTTAAATATTGAGTTTTAAGCCAGCTTTTTCACTCTCCTCTTTCACCCTCATCAAGAGGGTCTTTAGTTCCTCTTTGCTTTCTGCTGTTAGGGTAGTGTCGTCTGCATATCTGAGGTTATCTAATTATATTTTCCTTGTTCTTAGACAATGAAAGCGTTGCTACAGCAGACTTTTTAAAAGTTCATATACTTGGAATTGTAAATTAGCTTTTTGAATATTACCATTCTCTCTGAACTTCAATACTGATAGTCTGTGTTATGGCTTTTGCTGATTTGACTTTGTTTTTCATCTTAAACCCATTTTGATGACAGCGGTGCTAATCAATAGTCTAAATGCTTCTGAGGAATTTCTTCTCAGGTGTAACCTGGAAGAGAATGTGTCATACTATTGCCAAATAAATATTTTGGAGTTTGTTTTGGCAATAGAATTTTCATAACATCATTACATACATCAGAATTTTAACAATTAAAAAAATAGCAAATTCACTTCGTGTCTTTCTGTATTTTTGTTTAGCATTCTGTTATCTGCTTACTTGTTGGTCCCTATTTGTGTGTCTGTTTTCACCAACTGCATTTGAAGTATCTTGATGGTAAGCAGGACCACACTCTTCATCACTGCTGCTAGTGGGAATGTACTCAGTAAGTGGATGTGGCCCTCACAGAGATAGAAGTGAAGCTCTTAAAAGTCCCTTTGTTCACCAGCATGTTAAAACTGAGATATATTTTAACATTTCACTCCTCTCAGTGTGTCCCTGTGTCTCACAATAAACCTCACATGGATATTTGTTGAGTGGTCATATGCCAATGCATATTTTTAGCTTTGTCTCTGTAATAAAGGGAAAACTGGCTTCACTTCCTCTCTATATTTCATCCTTTGGAGGAGCTTCTCAAAGGATGAGAAGCTCATCCTTCTCAAAGCTTCTCAAACTGCTTCTCTCTGTTTCTTGTATCCTTAAATCTTTTTCCTTACTGTTCCCAACCAATGAGTCACTAAGTTCTGTCTTTCATACCTCTTAAATATCTCATGGGGCATAACCCCTCTCACGTGACCTTTACCCTCAGTTCATGGCAAAGTCCACCATGAGAATGGAGCCCTAGTCAAGTGGTTCTCTCGCTGCCTTAGGTGGGGAGTCTCCCCATCTGCCTGTCTCTGTGATAGGTCCTGGTGCATTGAAAGTGAAAAGTGAAGATGTTAGTTGCTCAGTCTTGTCTGGTTCTTTGTGACCCTGTGGACTGTAGCCTGCCTGGCTCCTCTGTCCATGGAATTCTTCAGGAAAGAATACTGGAGTGGGTAGCCATTCCCTTCTCCAAGGGATCTTCCCAACTCGGGGATTGAACCCGGGTCTCCTGCATTGCAGGCAGACTCCTTACCATCTGAGCCACCAGGGAAGCCCATGTAATAAGCAACTGAGTAATGCTTGCACTTTTATGAAAAGTGAGATACTAGCCTCAAACCATATTGACAAATATTTATTGAACATTTATGCTGTGTGGAGTTCTGGGCAAGATGTTATGGGTACTATGAGGAGGTCTTAGACACTAGAGATTCTTAAAATGTAAACGATGAAGCAAGTTAACAATGAGATCAGTTCAGTTCAATTCAGTCTCTCAGTCATGTCTGACTCTTTGCGACCCCATGAATCGCAGCACGCCAGGCCTCCCTATCCATTACCATCTCCCAGAGTTCACTCAAACTCACATCCATCGAGTCGGTGATGCCATCCAGCCATCTCATCCTCTGTCGTCCCCTTCTCCTCCTGCCCCCAATCCCTCCCATCATCAGGGTCTTTTCCAATGAGATAGAGTTACCTAATAACCAGATACACAAAAATCCAAGCAATGCCACCAAGGTGATATACCATTAATTACTAAATTTGTTACATAGGACATGAGTGCTAACAGTTTAGAGGAGAATTTGGTTTTTAGTGATCTACAAAAACTGTGTAGAGGAAGAGAGATTGGGAGCTGCTATTGAAAGAAAGTTTAACTTTGTGTGAGTGAAATTTCAGAGGCAGAGAAGGAGCAGAGTGGGAGAGAGTAAGTAGTCTGATTCTAGAGCTGGGTTTTCCTACAGAGTAGTGTTCTTTTAAGAATTTGATAAATAATTGGAATTCTCCCCCATCCCCAAATGACCATATAAAAATATAACGTTTTATATATGTGTTTAGAGGTTTATGTACAAGCAAGCTACCTATGGATACCAGCAGAGGTTCCAGCGGATTTCATAAACCCCTCCACTTAAGAACCACATTTCCAGAGAGATGAATGGGAAGACAGCTTTGGAGTGTGTAGTTTTTAAAGTCCCTTTGATAACAACCTAAACAGAAGTAAGGGGGAAATGTGGAAAGACACTCAGTTTTGATTCAGAAATTTTTTCCCCTTTGCTCTTTTTCCCTACAGAACAGGGACAATGATTAAACTCTCTAGGTTGTTGAGATAATTAGTGGGGATAATGACGTAGGAAGTAGACTACACAGCATGCATGTATTTATTTCACAAGGAAGAAAAATTGGCTGGAGGGTTTTGATTAATGAATAGTACAAGCAAAATGGGATTTTAGAAGAGAAACTTGGCAGCAGGAACGACGGAAGGAAAAGGAAAAGAAACTTTAACTGTTGAATGCAGAAGAGCGGGGGGAATAGGGACGTACAGCCCTGAGATTAGAGCATAACCAGCACACACAGTATGGGTGAGAGCAAGACTATTTTTTATAGGAAAGAAGTGTCGCACGAAGAGGAGTTAGCATTTAAAAATATTTCTTCTTTTAAGAGGTCACTTTTCACAGGAACTTACTCCCACTTAGTAATTTGGAAATGTGTGATTGCATTCATCATAAATGTTCACTTAAAATAGTCAAGAAGTAGCTGTGACTGCAGTGGGTAGACAGCATGATAAATTTGTTGAGGTAACAGAAACCTGTTTTGGAGAGTTTCACAGTAGATTATGTAGAAAGGGGAGTTGGGATGACGTTCCCAAGGGTAACACCATATGTTTGATTTCTATGCAGAGCAACTGGCTTCTTACTGTTCGTCTCCCTTATGGCTAATAGGGAAGGTGAGTTCCCATTGGACTACACATCCTATACAGCTCAAGGGCCCATCTTCTCCCTGTTTCTACTGTATTATTTCAGATAATCTTCTATCTTCCTACATGACTTCCATCAGCTTCTTAAAAGGACTCTGCCTCAAGGATGGTCTCTGTTCAATGTATCTTTTGTGGTACAGCCAGAATGCTCTCTAAAATTCAAGAATCATGCTTCTTTCCTATTAACTCTTCACTAACTCCTTAAGTCCTGCAGGATCTGTTTCAGAGTCTTTAGCATGCCTTATAATCACCTCCAACCTACATCCCCAGACTTATCTTCAATCATTTCCATCCACACCCTCAACCTTTACACACCTGGCTGTCCCAGAGGCTGGCATCTCTGCTGCGAGGCCGTTGCTCTTTTTCTTTGCATATAAGATTTTCACTCAATGTATATTATATGTATTATAACCTATACATGAACATAGGTTAATCATGCAAACCATATTACAAGTTCATTTCTGCCTTGCCTCTCATGGCAAACTCCAAAGACCACCAGATTCAACTTTTAGTATCTCTGGTGCTCCTCTTTGCTTATTTATCTATAGCTAGCTAGTAAGGTATAACTTTTCTGATTTAAAAAATTTAGATATTATCTAGAAGTACTACTGTTGAAAGTTCAAATTTCATGCCCTTGGCCTCTCTTTCTCCGGTGTTGATTTATCCTCTGTATTGGGTATAGGTCTTATTTGGGTCCTCAGTTCCCCCTGATGCTGTCCACCTCCCAAACTGCAGTGCTGCTCCCGGGAGATAACCAGTCATTTGCTCTGGGAATCTTGGGATGTTCCTCTTGGCTGCCAGCAGCACAGCTGGGCTAACTAACTAATGCTCAACATTGCTAGCTCTTGTTAGCACATATGGATTTCGATGCAGCTCCAATCTAGAGCTTGAGATCCAATATGAGATTCAGTATCTCTACCAGCTGCTGGAGGGGCCAGATGATTCAATTGTGAAATGAAGGAGAGGACTTCCCTGGAGGTTCAGGGGTTTAGAATCTGCCTGCCAATGCAGGGGACATGGGTTTGATCCCTGGTCTGGGAAGATCCCACATGCTGCAGGGAGCAACTGAGCCTGAGTGCTGCAATTACTGAAGCCAGTGTGCCTATGCTCAAACTACCACATGATTGTACTCATCTCACATGCTAGTAAAGTAATGCTCAAAATTCTCCAAGCCAGTCTTCAACAGTATATGAACCATGAACTTCCAGATGTTCAAGCTGGTTTTAGAAAAGGCAGAGGAACAAGAGATCAAATTGCAACATCTGTTGGATTATCAAAAAAGCAAGAAAGTTCCAGGAAAATATCTATTTCTGCTTAATTGACTATGCTGAAGCCTTTGACTGTGTGGATCACTACAAGCTGTGGGAAATTCTGAAAGAGATGGGAATACCAGACCACCTGACCTGCCTTTTGAGAAATCTATATGCAGGTCAGGAAGCAACAGTTAGAAGTGGACATGGAACAACAGACTGGTTCCAAATAGGGAAAGGAGTATGTCAAGGCTGTATATTGTCACCCTGCTTATTTAACTTATATGCAGAGTATATCATGAGAAATGCTGGGCTGGATGAAGCACAAGCTGGAATTTGTGCACAAGATTTCCAGCAGAAATATCAATAACCTCAGATATGCAGATAACACCACCCATATGGCAGAAAGTGGTGAAGAACTAAAGAGCCTCTTGATAAAAGTGAAAGAGGAGAGTGAAAAAGTTGGCTTAAAGCTCAACATTCAGAAAACGAAGATCATGGCATCCAGTTCCATCATTTCATGGGAAATAGATGGGGAAACAGTGGAAACAGTGTCAGACTTTTTTGGGGGGGGCTCCAAAATCACTGCAGATGGTAAGTGCAGCCATAAAATTAAAAGATGCTTGTTCCCTGGAAGGAAAGTTATGACCAACCTAGATAGCATATTCAAAAGCAGAGACATTACTTTGCCAAAAAAGGTCCGTCTAGTCAAGGCTATGATTTTTCCAGTGGGCAGGTATGGATGTAAGAGTTGGACTATAAAGAAAGCTGAGCACAGAAGAATTGATGCTTTTGAACTGTGGTGTTGGAGAAGACTCTTGAGAGTCCCTTGGACTGTAAGGAGATCTAACCAGTTCATTCTAAAGGGGATCAGTCCTGAAAATTCATTGGAAGAACTGATGCTGAAGCTTAAACTCCAATATTTTGGCCACATGATGCAAAGAGCTGACTCATTGGAAAAGACCCTGATGCTGGGAGGGGTTGGGGGTGGGAGGAGAAGGGGATGACAGAGGATAAGATGGTTGGATGGCATCACCGAGTCAATGGACATGAGTTTGAGTAAACTCCGGGAGTTGGTGATGGACAGGGAGGCCTGGCGTGCTGCAGTCCCTGGGGTCACAGAGTTGGACACGAGTGAGAGACTGAAGTGTGCCTAGATTCTGCTCCACAACGAAAGAAGCCACCACAATGGTAAGCCCGTGCCCTGCAATGAAGAGTAGCACTCATGCACTGCAACTAGAGAAAGTCTGCACAGCAAGGAAGACTCAGTGCAACCAAAAAGAAAGAAAGAAAGAAAGGAAGAAAGAAATAAAGAAGAATAATATCTATGGGTGACTTTGATCAATGATGAGAGAGCATGTAACATAATGTTTATTGTTATTCTTACTGTTTTCCTTTATTTATGTCTCTCATTGACCTGGATTTATACCTTCCCAATAAAGCCTCAGTATTTTAATCTTTTTTATCAGACCCTATTTTTCTACAGTGTTTAAGGCTAGATACTTTCCCTCTCTAGTGTATATGTGACAAATTTTGGTTAATTCAATAATCAGAATTTAAATGACCATGATTCTATAAATGTTACATGTCCCAGCAAAATTACTAAGATGATTTTCTCTTCTCCCTCTGAAAGCTTTTTGTTTTTCCTGGAATTTAAAATTGGATGAATTTGTTGTTGTTCACTTAATTTCCAATGCCAAGACAGAAATCTTCTCCGAGTATGAGAAGTTCTCATAATATGAGAAAAAAATGTTAAGTAATCTAACAATTCTCCTTTTCCTTTGAGATTCCTAGTGCAGCCTTCTGTTCTCTTTTTCCAATGTGAACTAGCTGTCCCTTAGAGCTGATTTTCAACACTATTCTCTAAATTCTCTCTGTGTGTTTCCTATTTACATTCTCCATATCCTGGAACCAATTCCTTCCTTTCTCTTGCTGCAAAAGCTGATGTTGGTAAAGCACATTCTCCAGTAGCTTCCTGAGAAAAAGTACAGGAAGGTACTTTATTTTTAAACCTTAAATGTCTGAGAGGTTTTTTATTTAAACTTCATGTTTAAAGAATAACTTATTTGGTTATGGAATTTTTGATTTGAAACAATATTTTATCAGAATTTTAAAAGCATTCCACCTTTTTTATTTCTAGTATATTGCATTGTTATTGAGAAGTGTAACAGCAATCTAATTCCAAGTTCTTTGTACAGAATTTTTTGGATCACAATGGGATTATATAGTGATGTAAATAAAAAATAACTTAAGTCAAAACATGCATTTAATAAGCCTAACCTACTGAACATTATAGTTTAGCCTAGCCTGCCTTAAACATACTCAGAATAACTTGCATTAGCTTATGGTCAGGCAAAATCATCTAACTCAAAGTTTATTTTATAATAAAGTGTTGATATCTTATGTAATTAATTGACTACTACACTGACAGTGTGGTGTTGGAGAAGACTCTTGAGAATCCCTTGGACTGCAAGGAGATCCCACCAGTCCGTTCTAAAGGAGATCAGTCCTGGGTGTTCTTTGGAAGGACTGATGCTAAAGCTGAAACTCCAGTACTTTGGCCACCTCATGCAAAGAGTTGACTCATTGGAAAAGACTCTGATGCTGGGAGGGATTGGGGGCAGGAGAAGGGGAAGACAGAGGATGAGATGACTGGATGGCATCACTGACTCTATGGACATGAGTCTGAGTGAACTCCGGGAGTTGGTGATGGACAGGGAGGCCTGGTGTGCTGCAATTCATGGGATCACAAAGAGTCGAACATGACTGAGCAACTGAACTGACTGAACTGACTGACTGACAGTGAAAAACTGACTATTTGTACGGATACAGTATGGTTATAAGTGTATTGCTTGTTTACCTTCAGAACCACATGGCTGACTGGGAGCTGTGTTTTACTTCTGTTGCCCAGCATCACAAGAAAAAATTGTACACCACATCCTTAGCCCAGGAAAAGATAAAAATTCAAAATTTGAAGTATGAATTATACTGAGTGTATTTGCTTTTGCACCATTGTAAAGTCAAAAAATTGTCAGTTGAATCATCATAACATAGGCACAGCTATTTTCTCACACAAAGCTTTTATGTCTAAGTCCTTAACATTTTGGATTTCAAAATTTGTCCTGGTTTGGGTCTTATTCTATTTATCAACAAGATATCAGGTGTCAATTTGTAAATTGAGGTTCTTAAGTTCTAAAAATTTTCTTGAATTATTTCTTTGACCACTTCATGCTTACTATTTTTTTTCATTATTTCATTCATCAATAAACATCTTTGTTGTTTGTGAGTTTTTCTAAGTTTGGGGGCTATAGCGGTATACACAATGACTAAAAACCCTATCTTTATGGATTGTACATTATAATGATGGAAATAGATAAGTTAAATAAGTGAAATAAAAATTATGTTGCTGCTAAGTCGCTTCAGTCATGTCCGACTCTGTGCGACACCATAGACGGAAGCCCACCAGGCTCCCTGTCCCTGGGATTCTCAGGCAAGACCACTGGAGTGGGTTGCCATTTCCTTCTCCAAAGCATGAAAGTGAAAAGTGAAAGTGAAGTCACTCAGTCTTGTCTGACTCTTCGAGACCCCATGGACTACAGCCTACCAGGCTCCTCCGTCCATGGGATTTTCCATGCAAGAGTACTGGAGTGGGGTGCCATTGCCGTCTCCAAAAAATTATGTTAGGTAGTGATAAATGCTAGAGGAAAAAATTAAGTTTCTTTTTACCTTTTCTTTTTTGGGGAAGAAAGAATAGTGTTAATTTAGAAATCTGGACTGAGCACTGGAAAAATAAGATGCCTGTTACACATCCAAATTGAGATGTAAATTGTCAGGGAAGAGAGCTATGATTTCAGGCATGTGTGTGTGAGAGAGAGAGAGGGAAAGAGAGAGATGTAATTTTAGATGTAGTGACCAGAAAAGACTTCATTGAGAGTGAGCTTTGAGTAAGGACTATAGGACTTAAACAAATTAACCCAGTAGATCTCTAGCAGGACAACATTTCAGGTTTAAAGTTCAGATGCATTTAAAGAACAGTGAGAAAGCCAGAGTGACTATGTGAAGGAAGCAAATAGGAAAAGTAGGGAAGGTGTTAAAGTTAAAGAAACTGGGGCTTAAAACCTGGCAGAACCTTGTGGGTAGAAAGAGGGTCACTGAAGGGTTTGAAGCAGAGGAGTAATATGATCTGACATAGGTCTTCACAGGATCACTTTGGCATAATGAGATAATCTGAAGGAGGGCAAAGGCAGAAGTGAGCGTATCATTTAGGAGGCTGATTAACAAATCAGGAGAGAAGAAATAGTGGCTTCTGCTGGAGTAGGGGCAGTGAGGATCATGAGAGGTGGCTGATTCTTTCTATGTTTTGAAGGTAGAGGTGTCATGATCTGCTGACAGACCATATCTGAGGTGTGAGATAAAAAGGAAGGAAGATGACTCAGGGTTTTGGCATGAGCCTAAAAAAAGAAGTTGCCAAGAACTGAAAAGGGGAAAAAGTACAGGAGGAGAAGTTCGTTTTTATCTTTGTATTTTGGGAGAGAGAGGAGAGTGTAAGTTAGAAGTCTGGACTGAGCATGGACACTATGAGATGCCTATTACACATCCAAGTCGAGATGTAAACTGGCAATTTGATATTTAGGTCTTCATGTTGAGGTGAGGTCCATGGGCTGGAGGTACAGATGTAGATGCCAGCAGCATCTTGATGGTCCCTGTGGCTGTGAGATTGGACAGACTAGGGGATGAGTATAGATTATAAAGAGAAGAGATCAAAGGATTGAGTGTCAAGGCACTGCCCATGTTTAGAGATCAGCAAGACAAGTGAAAAACAGCAGCAGAGATTGAGAAGAAGGGGCCAGAAACATTGGAGGAAAAGCAGGTGTCCGTGGAGTTCCACAAGCCAAGCAAAGACAGTTTTCCGAGGACAGGATGCTCTCTGGTCACTTGCTGTTGCTAAGGAAATCCTATGCAGACTGAAAAATGACCTTCTTTGGGGGTGATCTTGTGAAGAACAGTTTTAGTTAGCGGTTGGAGTGAAATAATTTCAGAGTAGGTTAAGACAGAGGAGAGAAAAGGAATTAATAATACAGGATTCCTCGCTGTTTGAAAGTTTCACTTTTTTGCTACTTGGCTTCCATGAAAGACATGCATTAGTACATGTTTTCACCAATGGAAAGAAATCAGAAGGGAATTTTTGCTTTTACCAGAAAAAAGGTGAAAAGTGGAAAACAGAGCTTGGCATCTGTTTTGCAGTGAGCAGTGTTAGAGGCAGTTCACCCTAAGCAGACAATGGCATCACCAAATTTTTTCCCAGGAATTGCACTCAGTATCTCGGCATCAAGCTGCAGTAGCTTTGACCTGGGTCTGTAAGCGTCTGTGCTCCATCTCAGTTTATTTTGTACATCCGTTAGTAAGATATATCTAAGATAATTGCTTCTTCACTTTATGTCATTTCAGCTTACAAAAGGTTTCACAGGAATGCTCTGCTTTAAGGAGTTTTGCTTAAAAGGAAAGAAGAACAATAATATTGCTGTGGTTTAGCTGCTAAGTCATGTCCGACTCTTTGTGATCCCGTGGACTGCAGCAAGCCAGGCTTCTTTGTTGTTCACCATCTCCCGGAGTTTGCTCAAACTCATGTCCATTGAGTCAGTCAGTGATGCCATCCAACCATCTGTCATCCCCTTCTCCTCCTGCCTTCAATCTTTCCCAGCATCAGGGTCTTTTTCAATGAGTTGGCTCAGGTGGTCAAAGTATTGGAGTTTCAGCTTCAGCATCAGTCCTTCCAATGAATATTCAGGGTTGGTTTCCTTTAGTATTGACTGGTTTGATCTCCTTGCAGTCCAACGGACTCTCAAGAGTCTTCTCCAGCACTATAGTTCCAGCTGGAACTTTATTCTGTATTTTGGAAACTCATTCAGGTGTTGAATATTGTTGATTCTTTTCTTTTCCATTTTCCAATTCTTCGTTTTCTTGTTCTACCTACAGGGAGAGTCTTTGATTTTGTCTTAAAACTCTTCTGTTGACTTTTTTCTATTAACATTTTAATTTGAGGAACTCTTCTGTATTTTCTGATGGTTCATTTTTTCATTTGAATTGTGAACTTAGCTTATCCTCATTCTTAATTTATCATAAGTTCTGTTGAAGAATATAAAAAAATAATATCTATTTTACTAATAGTAAAGTTTTCAAGTTAGTCATTTGCTTTTCTTGCTCTCTTTTTTTTTTTTTAAATTAAAGGGTATGTAAAATTGCCAACATCCGCTGGATCATAAAAAAAGGAAGAAAGTTCCAGAAAACATCTATTTCTGCTTTATTGACTATGCCAAAGCCTTTGACTGTGTGGATCACAGTAAACTGTGGAAAATTCTGAAAGAGATGGGAATACCAGACCACCTGACCTGCCTCTCGAGAAACCTATATGCAGGTCAGGAAGCAACAGTTAGAAGTGGACATGGAACAGACTGGTTCCAAATTGGGAAAGGAGTACATCAAGGCTGTATATTGTCACCCTGCTTTTTTAACTTATATGCAGAGTACATAATGAGAAACGCTGGACTGGAAGAAACACAAGCTGGAATCAAGATTGCCGGGAGAAATATCAATAACCTCAGATATGCAGATGATACCACCCTTATGGCAGAAAGTGAGGAGGAACTAAAAGCCTCTTGATGAAAGTGAAAGTGGAGAGTGAAAAAGTTGGCTTAAAGCTCAACATTCAGAAAATGAAGATCATCGCATCCAGTCCCATCACTTCATGGGAAATAGATGGGGAAACAGTGGAAACAGTGTCAGACTTTATTTTTTGGGGCTCCAAAATCACTGCAGATGGTGATTGCAGCCATGAAATAAAGAGATGCTTACTTCTTGGAAGGAAAGTCATGACCAACCTAGAAAGCATATTCAAAAGCAAAGACATTACTTGGCCAACAAAGGTCCTTCTAGTCAAGACTATTGTTTTTCCTGTGGTCATGTATGGATGTGAGAGTTGGACTCTGAAGAAGGCTGAGCGCCGAAGAATTGATGCTTTTGAACTGTGGTGTTTGAGAAGACTCTTGGGAGTCCCTTGGACTGCAAGGAGATCCAACCAGTCCATTCTAAAGGAGATCAGTCCTGGGTGTTCTTTGGAAGGACTGATGCTAAAGCTGAAACTCCAGTACTTTGGCCACCTCATGTGAAGAGTTGACTCATTGGAAAAGACCCTGATGCTGGGAGGGATTGGGGGCAGGAGGAGAAGGGGACGACAGAGGATGAGATGGCTGGATGGCATCACCGACTCGATGGACATGAGTTTGGGTGAACTCCAGGAGTTGGTGATGAACAGGGAGGCCTGGCATGCTGTGATTCATGGGGTCGCAGAGAGTCGGACACGACTAAGTGACTGAACTAAACTGAACTGAAATATGATAGAAAGTATACTACAACAAAATCTTTGTGCTTAAAGTACAAATTTTTTTAGTTTTTCAGTTTTGTTTTATATTATCTTTCCGTTTTTCTAAAATTTAAGTTTTTTTTTTTCCCCCTGAAGTTTTTTCCTGCTCACTGCATTGATCTCTATTTTTCCTAAGTTTAACCCATTCTCCCACATTTTTTTTTTTTGTCTTCTTTGGTTTGTTTTTCATGTTAGAAGTCTGCAAGAAATACTTGGGAGATCCTTGACTGCATGTGTAGTGAAGAGTGGGGGCCATAGAAGCTCCTTAGAAGCTTGGTGTGCCGGAGCAACACTGGCCTTCCTTCGTCTAGAAACTCTCTCTTCCTTTGCAGACCTTCCTTTGTAGACAACGTCTATATATCTCTTCTCTTGGACCATCCTGCTTTCCTCATGAAAAATCTTCCAGTTTCCAGCCTGTGATTGGTAACTCTAGACTTAGGAAAAGGGCTCAAAAGCCTCACCACGCAGTACGTAGATTTTTCACTTAACCTCCCATTTCCTATATGGTACCTTGTCACTGCCATTAGCTGTGCTTGGGGCTTGACAGAAGAGCCAATCAGGTTCAACTTTTTCTGGCAGTAAACTTCCTCTATTTTGCTTAGAGTTGGGAAGGAATAGTTCACTGGCTCTCCAGACTGGTAGGAGGTGTCTAAAAGCTCCATATAGATTTTTTTTTTTCATTTAAAACTTTTGTTTTTTTCTCCATATATATTTTCACAGAATTTTTAAAGGTTGCACTCTATTTATAGTTACTATAAAATATTGGCTATATTCTCTGTGTTCTACAATAGATTCTTGTAACTTACCTTACACCAGTAGTTTGTACTTCCCACTATAGGCGTTTAACCAGCCCTGCTCTCCTCTCTAGTCTGTCCATTGGCTCTGAGAGGTGCATGGTGGTTCCAGTATCTGAGCCTTTTTGGTGTTGTCTGGAGCAGATCCTCCCAACTCACACTGGTGTACCCCTGCTATAGACTTCAGCCTTCTTCCCTCTGCTCATCACCTCTGCAGCTTTATTTCTACCTCTCATTTCCTTACCAGTTCTCTTTGTACTGTGGGTTTCAAATTTGGGAGCTAAATATTTACTTTATGTAATATTAAAAGGGTTACTCAGTGATGAATATGTATAGTCAAATATGAATGCTTCATATTTACCTATGATGTCACTTATTAATCACTACATTACTCACCATTCACATGTGACTCTCCCTGAAAAGATGTCCCCAAACTGAGGGCGAATTTCTCCTTGGAGCTCTGATCCAACTCAGAATAAGTCTGCTATATGTTATCTATTGCTTTTTTTTTTTTTTTTTAAATACTATAAGCTCTAAGTTGGCAAGGACAATGATTTACTCATCCTTGAATAGCCAAAGCCCAGCATAGTGTTGAATGAAGGAATATTTCCAAAATGTACCCAATTAGTCTTCCTGAAAACATCTGATGTGGATTACAAGGGCAACATGGTACAAGAGTAGGTAAGTAAAATTTTATTATGGAAAAGTAGCTGTATTTATTGATACTTCTATGAGGCTAAGCAAGCTCTTTACCTTTTTTGGGCTTCATTTCCTCGGACTCATTAGAGTGGGAATCCCTGGTGGCTCAGTGGTAAAGAATTTACCTGCAATGCAGGTGACGCAGGAAATAAGGGTTTGGTCCCTGGGTTGATTCCAGGGATCAACCCTTTGAGGAGGAAATGGCAACCCACTCCAGCATTCTTGCCTAGAGAATCTCCTGGACAGAGGACCCTGGCAGACTACTGTCTATAGGGTCACAAAGGGCTGGACGCAATGACTGACTGAGCACATGAGAGTAATAATGGCTACCACTTAGGGCTTATGATGAAGAAGTGAATTCTTTAATATATGTTAAGCACTTAGCCAAATGACTAGTTCATTTTAAGCACTCAATTCATTACTATTATTTTAATTAAAAAATAATTTTGGGGTACAGTTTTAGAGAAAGTACAAGGATTTTCTTGTTTATTTGTCCCACAGAATTGTTATAACCTGTCGATATTTGATAAAATATTGAATTAGGCTGGGAGAGGGAAGAGCTTACATTTGCAGCCTTGGGAATAAGGGCCACTCTGGAGGCCAGAATCAACCTCCGAAGTGGGATGGCTATTCCCAAGACTCCTTGATCAGTTAAAAGGGAGGTGCAAAATGCTGGGCTGGATGAAGCACAAGCTGGAATCAAGATTGATGGGAGAAATATCAATAACCTCAGATATGCAGATAACACCACCCTTATGGAAGAAAGCGAAGAGGAACTAAAGAGCCTCTTAATGAAGGTGAAAGAGAAGAATGAAAAAGTTGGCTTAAAACTCAACATTCAAAAAACTAAGATCATGGCATCCAGTACCATCACTTCATGGCAACTAGATGAGGAAACAATGGAAACAGTGACAGACTTTATTTTCTTGGGCTGCAAAATCACTATGGACAGTGACTGCAGCCATGAAATTAAAATATGTTTGCCCCTTGGAAGAAAAGCTATGACAAACCTAAGCAGCATATTAAAAATCAGAGACATTACTTTGCTACGAAGGTCTGCATAATCAAAGCTATGGTTTTTCCAGTAGTCATGTGTGAATGTGAGAGTTGGACCATGAAGAAGGCTGTGCACCAAAGAATTGATGCTTTCAAACTGTGGTCCTGGAGAAGACTACTGAAAGTCCCTTGGACTGCAAGGAGATCAAAACAGTCAATCCTAAAGGAAATCAACCCTGAATATTCATTGGAAAGACTGATGCTGAAGCTCCAATACTTTGGCCAACTGATGCAAGGAGCCAACTCATTAGAAAAGACCTTGATGCTGGGAAAGACTGAAGGCAGGAGGAGAAGGGACGACAGAGGATGAGATGATTGAATGGCATCGCCGACTCAATGGACATGAGTTTGAGCAAACTCTGGGAGATGGTAAAGGACAGGGAAGCCTGGCGTGTTTCAGTCTATGGGGTCACAAAGAGTCAGACACGACTGAGTGACTGAACAATGATGATGACAATGGTGAAGGAGGTGATACAGATGACTCCTAGAGGAACACCAAGAGAACCAAGATTTGAGAAAAGTATCAAGACAAGGGAAGAACATGGCATCGTATAAATATTAAGAGAGAATAATACACAATTACTTTTTTCCTGTTAATCCTTCAAGTTCTAGATCATACCTTGTCTTCATTAAAACATCTCTGATCACCTGAGGCTCTCCTCTGATTTCTGCAGTACTTGTTACTTATCTGCAGTCTGCACATGCTGCCCACTCTGCTTACCTTGATATAAGATGCTTCTTCTCTCTACACCTAGATTTTCAACTCAGTGGCAGGAGACTTTTTCTTATACTCCTTTGAAATCCCTATTCATTATGTACAACTTGATACTCAGCAAGTTCTCAATAAAGAATTTTTCACTACTTAACTGGAAATATTATCATTTTGAGGGAAAATTTGAAAAGGAAATGTTACTGGTGGTGATTTCTTCTCCCAAATTCTGATCATAGAGACAAAAAACAAAACCAAAAACCCCGATCATGTATGTAATCTAATTTCTGAGATGTCTTCATGAAGACAGTTTATAAAGAACTCTAAAATAATTTATGGTGGTTATAATTTATTGTAGTATTTTTGAACTGTGGTGTTGGAGAAGACTCAAGAGTCTCTGACTGCAAGGAGATCAAACCAGTCAACCATAAAGGAAATCAACCCTGAATATTCATTGGAAGAACTGATGCTGAAGCACCAATACTTTGGCCACTTTATGTGAAGAGCTGACTCATTAGAAAAGACCCTGATGCTGGGTAAGATTGAAGGCAGGAGGAGAAGGGGATGACAGAGGATGAGATGGCTGGATGGCATCACTGACTCAATGGACACAAATTGAGCAAGCTCTGGGTGATGGTGAAGGACAGGGAGGCCTGGCATGCTGCAGTCCATAGGGTCACAAAGAGTCAGACAGGACCGAGCAACTAAAAAACAGTTTTAATAAGCAAAGATGAAGAACATTCAAAATATTTGTTTCTAAGTCCCTGAATTCACTGCCCCTCACATGAATTAGTGATGATTGTTGCATTTGGAAGAGCATGGTGATGGAGGGGGCTGAGAGAGAACTTGTGAAAATACACATACAATGTGGTTGCAGGGGGGATATGGAAAGTGCTGCAACCTCAGGGGCCAAAAAGCCCTCCTCAAATGATGTCCATAATAGCACAACCCATAGTCTCCGCCTTTAGGCCACATGGATAATGGTGAAAGCAGGACAGGGCACGCTAATCCTGTGTCTTTTTGATGGACTCTTTCCAACTGTTCTTTCCTTTTGGATGGTTCTCCAAGTAGCACGTTACAGATTCATTTGCCCACCACCCTTTGGAAAGGTTTAAGTGAGGGTTGGAACAAGAGATTTCACTGCTATCACTTATCTGTAAGTTTCTGCTGCTATTATTAATTGCACTTAGCTGCTTGCTAATGTGAGCATTTATATAGAAATAAAAGACTTATTTATTCAGCTGCCACCCAAGTGCCACAGGGAGCAGAGCATAGCTGGGGCATGGGCACCTGCAGTGTCTGCTGGCACCCAGCAGTCCCTGCCCTCTGCTCAGCTGGTAAAGAATATGCCTGTAATGCAGGAGAGCTGGGTTTGATCCCTGGGTTGGGAAGATCCCCTGGGGAAGGGAAAGGCTACCCACTCCAGTATTCTGGCCTGGAGAATTCCATGGACTGTATAGTCCATGGGGTCACAAAGAGTCAGACACGACTGAGCAACTTTCACTTTCACTTAATGTATGGCAGGATCTGGACTAGGCTGCTTTGAAGACAGATATGAAAACAAACAAACAAAATCTATGTTTCTGAGGAACATGCAGTGTCAAAGTTGGTTGTGTATATAGGCACAGAACTTTTCACTATGAAAATAGAGATTTTTTTTTTTTCCTAAGGAAGGGTTAACTACCTGTGGTTAAGCCTTTAGAATCAGGAAGATCTGGATTAGCAGTTTGACTTCTCCACATTATAGCTACATGATCTTGGGCAAGATATTTAATTTCTCCAAGCCTTATTTGCATTAATACTAAACTAAATATAATGATCCCTAGTAGCTTAGATCTTTCCCGGTAGCTCAGACGGTAAAGCGTCTGCCTACAATGCGGGAGACCCGGGTTCGATCCCTGGGTCGGAAAGATCCCCTGGAGAAGGAAATGGCAACCCACTCCAGTACTCTTGCCTGGAAAATCCCATGGACCGAGGAACCTGGTAGGCTACAGTCCATGGGGTCGCAGAGTTGGACACGACTAAGCGACTTCACTTTCACTTTCAGTAGCTCAGATGGTGAAGAATCCACCTGCAATGCGAGAGACCTGGGTTCAATCCCTGGGTTGGGAAGACCCTCTGGAGGAAGGCATGACAACCCACTCCAGTATTCTTGCCTGGAAAATCCCCATGGATAGAGGAGCCTGGGGGGCTGCAGTCCATGGGGTCACAAAGAGTTGGACACAACTGAGTGACTAAACACAGCACAAAGATAATGATACCTTTATTCTAGGGTTGTTGTTAAAACTAAATGAGAAAATATATACAAAGCTCTAGTATATATATTATATATTATGAGTATTTCATAAATTATATGCATATATGTAAACCTCAAGATCTGTTCCACTTGTCCAACAAGTGCTTGCATATTCATTTATGGCTCCGACTTTTCCTTTGCAAAGACAAAGTTGATGATAATGATCTGTTTCCTGGGGCTGAATCAGACCAGTTGGCCCAAGGACCCACTGTTTTTTCAGTCCATGGAGCGTCCTTCCAGGGTTTAGCCTCCCACCCACTCCACCCTTCCCTCTCCCACCCGCCCTCGCAGGACTTTCCCTTTCTCCTACTCCAAAGGATTATGCAAGAGTCAGGTTGCTCTTAAGACGATAGACTTATAAAAGCAAACTTGAGAATAAATACTTGGTTATTTCAAAGCGTGAAATGAGGCAACTTGTCTCTCACTTCATTCATGAGTCAAGAAACGTATGAGCAATGACTTTTGATATCTTCTTTACTGGTTTGAAATAAACCTGACGAGTTGTTCCCTGTTTCTTGGCTTCAGCTTTCTTGTTTGTAAAACAGACGATTGTGAAATGAGAATGTTGGGTTGCCTTTGATAACTGGAGCTGTGTTATGGTGAAGCATCACTGGGCAAGTGTTTTTTGGAAAGATCGCTGTCAGAGAAATCAAGACATCTGGACTCTTGACCTCTCCAACTGAGTGGTTTTGGATTGGAGATTAAACTGTGAGAAGTGGAAGAACAGATTCTTCCAAAATATCTTGACCTAATGCTACCTTATACTGGTGATGTTTTCTCTTCTCTCTCATTTGGTCTGAAGATGAGGAAGAATAAAATGATGACCTGAGAGAAAAGTGGGAAGAATGAATATAGAATATTGGGGTGTTCATGTTGGGGATGGAGTGGTCAGAGTCACCATTAATTCCACCTAAGGACTGTTCTCATATGGGCACCAAAGGACATTGTTTTCCTAGTTTGTCTCCAAGAAGAACAACTTTCCAAAGGGAAAAGCATTTATTTAGTGATTCACTAGATTTACTGTGAAAGAGTTTAACTAACCATATTTTCAGACAGACTTAAGTTTTCTACTAATATATTTTTAGTGATAATTTTCATAAAGTAGGAATTTTATAAATTTCAAGACAGGATAGAGAACATATGTCTCTGAGAGGAGGTAAATATCATCTGAAGATGCTCTTCTTCTCAATACATCCTTCCCACCCAAATGTAATATAAATTACTCAGCATACGTATCTTAGACTTGAAAATAAGAATGAAGACTCTTCCTTGTACCTTTCCAATCACTGTCTCCAGGAGACAGTACTGCCTTGACACCCAGAAGAAGAAGAGGATATCATAAATAACCTCAGGTTTCCTTACACTGGCCTCTTTTCTCATAAACAACAAACCGTGGTGCTGTAATGCCACCTGCACCGCTATTCCACTCCTTTAAAAATAGGCACTGACTTTTTGTCCCTATCACTATGAGAGGTTTAACATAGTTCCTACCTGTAGAAATTAGAAAAAGCATTTCTGAACGTTAAAAATACAGCCATCCACCCCAAGTTTAGATTTTTCTATAAAATGGTACTCATTAGGCAATCTTCCCGTGCATGGAGGAAAATGGATGATATGACAGTGAATGAGCATTTGGAGAAGGGAGGCAGAAGAACTCAGTGTTGAGAGGAAGTCTGTCTGTGTGGGGAAGCGATTCTTGAGCTGAGAAAAAAGGGTAGAGTGACAACCCAAACAACAGTCTCTAATGATTGAGCACTTAATTATATTCTAGTCATTTACATACATGAATTCACTGTGTCCTGGGATTCAGGCTCCCAACTCTCCACTTTAAAATGTCCCTGCTTTTGTGGTTAAGTCCGATGAAGAATTGGGGGGAAACCATTTTCAAAAAGGGAACGGCAGGTAGAGAGTCTCTGAGCAGGCACAAAGTCAAGTATGTTGAAGATCAAGAAGTCCAGAGTGGCTTGTGTGGAATGAGCGAGGGAGAAAAGGTTTTAAGTGTGAAGAAGTGTGTTGGAGGCCACAGGAAAGTTTTGATTTTATTCTTGCCTTAGGACTTGTTATCTAGCTTGCTACAATGTTTTACACACTCGAGGGGAAACTTACTTCTAATCTGTGCTCTGTCTATGCAATGAACTTGAGAATAGCTGGTGAACAGACATAGGACAGTTTTTCTAAAAATATGCAGTGTTTTATCCTCAATACTATACGGATAATTATTGAGTGTGACAGAATTTAGCCACCAAATATTTCCACTTCTTGAAACATCCAAGTCTAAATAATTCACAAGATTGAATAATATCATCCGCTGTAGTCGAAACCAGGTCTATTGACTACTCTGGCAGATTGTTCTATTAGCCGCATTTTCCTCTTTAGACTTCCAAGAAAGTATAAATATTTAACATCTTTGAGCAATCTGAGCGATTGTAGTTTGCTCTGATATTAAAAATGCAGTAGCGATGGAAAAAATATCTTTCTAACAGAATACAGACTTAGATATAGATAAATAAAACTTTCTTGTCTGTAAACTTCTTTCAGGAAACCATGTCTATCCTCTACAGCATTGTTTCAGCTTGGATTTGTCTTTTTAACATGTTTAATCTCCCTAGGAAATTGGCTCCAGGGTTTGATCACTGTTAAGAAGTAATGTCTTCTGTGTTAGCAAAGACCAAGTACTTAGTTGGTGCAAAGGAAGTTAACGTCCTAAAATACCACAGTGGGTAGAAATGACAGAATGACTTTTCTACTCCTGTATAGAATTAGAGACAGAGCTCTCAAGATGATGGAGTAAATGTATCAGAAGTTCCAAATGTTATGAAAATCTTTCCTATAGAATAAAACTAAAGCAAAAATACAAAAATAGGGAGTAACTTGCAACTATTGATTATCATACAAAGTGAAGTAAGTCAAAAAGAGAAAGACAAATATCATATGGTATCATGTATATGTGGAATCTAAAATATGACATGAATGAACCTATGAAACACAAACAGATTCACAGACACAGAGAACAGACGAGTGGTTGCCACGGTGGAGGGAGGTAGGGGAGAGATGGATGGGTGGCTGGGGTTAACAGATGTAAGCTTTTATATAGAGAATGAATAAACAACAAGGTCCTATTGTACAGCACAGAGAACTATGTTCCATATCCTATGATAAACCATAATGGAAAAGAATATTACTACAAGAGTGTATATATATCTAAAACAGAATCACTTTGCTCTACAGCAGAAATTAACACAACATTGTAAATTAACCATGCTTCAATAAAAAATACTGATTATTAAAAAATAGCAAGTAACTTAGTACTTAAGGTATTAAGAACACATGAAAAAAAATTGACCCATTAGTTTGGTGAGGATTGTTCTATGCGAGTTACTAAGGAAGAGGACGGAAAATGTTTATTTCAGATGTAAGTGCTAAACGTTTATCATTTGAGTCCAGAAATGGATGGGAGTGAGTTAAAGGGGACGTTCCCTCAGAAGGTTGATGTTTTTGGCAACAGTACAACCGATGTTGCAAGAAGGGAAACAGTCTCAAGATGAAAATCTCTTACAGGTTGGCGTTTACCCAAAACTGTAATGTTGACAGGGAAGTGTGGGCACACCCAAAAACATCCTGGCTAAATTGCAGGTGTTGTGCAAAAGAAGCAAGTGGGAAGAGCAAATAATTTATAACTAGTAAGCAGATTCTGGCAGTTGCCTTTTATAGGATGTGTATGGTGTGTGATATTATAAACTCTTAGGACACAAGAGTTTGCATTTACTTGTTTTTATTTGTTTGTATTTATTTCTGTTGTAAAACAGAAGTATACTCTGAAAACCATGCATTATTTGATGTAGAAAAGATTTTTCAGGTCATCTCTTCTAATGAATATTTTTTTCAGCAGAAAGAATTCCCTTTAAATAAAATCTTAAATGGAACTCTGCTATAAAAAATCATGATATTTTATTAGTAAAAATAACTTTATAAGTTCAAAACGAACACATTTACTCTTTATACAGTAAGTAAATGAAACTCACGGAGTTGTTTTGATTACTACAAACACTTAGAATCAGAGCTACTACGTGATACTTGTGATCTCATATAATCCTTAGCCGCTCATTTATTTTGGTATTTTTGTATGTTGGCACATTATCAAAAAAATCCTGATTACACCAAAAAGTAGTTGCAAATAAGAGGTCTTTAGCAGCTCACCTTGTAATTTCATGATATTCTTGTAGTCTTTATTCCAAGGCCCATTTGAAAATGAGTCAAACCAGAAGCGGGAGTTCATGCACTGGTGGTTTCGTATGTGCTAACATCTGGCATATAACTCCATGGAGCGTTTTAAATATTATGCTATTTTAAATGTTTCCAAAACCCTGAAAATGCAAATTGAGTCCATTATCTGTTAAATCCTTTCCCCAGAAGCTCTTTCACCAAAATTTAGTTTTCTAGTGGTGGTATAATAACTATTTCAGGCTTCTCGAGAATTGAAGTATGTGCAATCCAGCAAAATAAACAAGCTTAACACTGTTAAATAAAATAATTTACATTCTAGCTGGGAAAGTCACAGTCGGGACAGGATTCTGGGCCTCTTGACTTCTTTCCTGTTTGATTTTCATGGGTAATGACTTCAACACAATATGGTAATGGTTCACTTGCTGTCAGTTTAATTCTTTTAGCATGTCCTAATAAAAGGACATGCCTTGTGGGCTCCCATTCTTTTTAATATGTGTTTCACCAGCTAGATTTAAAGTCTCTTATCTCAAGGAACAGAGCAATACATTTTTCTATAGCTTCTAGTACAGTGTGCACACAGTAGGATACTATGGATACTATATTAATAACATACTGATTATACTTTTAAAAATGTATGAACTTATTCTCATATAAACATACATTATTGATAGTTAACTTAGTATAAAGTGTTCTGTTGATGCTTCCAACTACATTTTCAGGGTGGAGATGATTCTATCCACTCTGTTTAAAATTTCATAAAAAGTTTTAATGAAAAAGATGTATATTGACCATCCACCATGTCCCCGACACAGGTATAACTCCATGGATACACTGGTAAGCCTTTTGTGTGACCATTGCATGTATTATAAGTATTAATACAAGTAGTTATTCAGTAGAAACAATCATGTCAAAATGGGAAGGCATCATTGCTGAGTTTGTCATTAAGCTGGGCTTTTAACTGGGATGGTTCATATTTTCTCCTTCCTTTATTTAGAATGGTAGCATTCTAAAATAAAATACTGTTAGGTCTGCTTTGTGATGTGGCGAGATTAAAATTCCTTCTTCAGAAATATCCTGGCTTTGCTTAACCATATTTCATGTCCCACTTCTATATGCAAGAGTTATTACCCATCCAAATAAAAGACTTGTATAGCTCTTTCACTTTGATAACAAGATTTTAATCTTACTTTTTCCCTAAAATGTTAGATTGAACTATATAAAATTGATGTTTTGTAGATAAAAATTGAAAATTAACAGTTTCATATGGTTCTGCCTAGTGTATGAATCCAATTCAAATCAACAAGTCATTTTCTATCTAACTCTTATTAAATGCTCCATGGATAAAAGTGATAATAATGGAGATATGGTTTAAAGCAAAAGTCCACAAACTTTTAATAAAAGGGCTGGATAGTAAATACTTTAGGCTCTGTGGGCCATACTGTCTGTAACAAGTATTCAACTCTCCTGTAGCAGGAAAATAGCCATAGACACTAAGGATATGAATGGTCATGTTTGTGTTCCAATAAAACTTTATTAACAAGAATAGCCAATGGACTGAATTTGGCTTGAGGTCCATAGTTTGCTCACCTTTGGCTTGAAAGATAGAGAAATATTTCCTGGAACTACACTGTCTTGGTATGAACTGTTAATTAATTGCCTTTGCAATTACTTTGTGAATACCTTGTGATGTTTAGCTCTGGACTTTCATGGGGCAGAAGTTGAGAAATAACTTCATAAATTTTTTTATTACGTTTTCTCTGGGAACACTACTCAGGAAAATTATTCATATGATTAATCAGTATTCTATTTAAAGTATTTCTTCCAGAGCTAAGATCTAGGTAAGTATTTGTTTCTTCTCCTGCCTAATTGATTTTTATGATAATAAAAACTATAACTGTGTCCTTTTTTTTTTTACTTTTGCTTGTGAGAATATCAACACCAAATCTGAGCTTCACAGCAAGTATGTAGCCATTTAATTCCCTTCTTTCTTATAATTATCCTTGCTACGACCGTACATTCAAATTAAATTTTCCCTTGCTTCAAACATTTTGAATTGGAATTCACTATTCTATTTTGTGACTCCTTATTGTAAACTAACTGAAATTCTTATGGATCATGTTTGAAAGTAAATATACGAAATAAATAGATGATATATTTTTACATCTGAAAATACAGTTTTTTGCAAATGTCAGTCTCTATGATGCTTTAATCTCAGGTATAGACTATTAACTAATTTTAGTTCAACAAATAACTTATCCATTTTCCTGCCCTCAAAGAGTTTATAGTCTGACAGGGGATATAGACACATAAACAAGTAATGGCAAAACGACAATGTAATTGTTATACTGGAGGTACCTACCCCATGTAGGTAACTGTTATACTGGGGGTACCTACCCCATTCAGCCTGGACCTTTTTGAGGAATGATGCTGTTGTATCATCATCCTCATTAGCATGATGAGATCAACTATACAGAAGCAAATCTTTTGTTAATAGTCATTACCCTCTACGGAAAAGCTTGAAGGCATGTAAGCTAGATGATGCTATGGTTCCTCTATGTTAAGGCTCAGATACTCTCCTAAGAGATCAATTCATACCTTAAGATCTACGTTCTGGGGACTACATGCAACTGAAGATCCCTCATGCCACAACAAAGATTGAAGATCCCACATATCACAATGAACACCCAGTACAGCCAAATAGATAAACCTTTTTTTAAAAAAATCTACATTTTGGAAAAACATGCTAATTTCGACTGAGATTTATTATCTAATTGTTAAGGTCATCAGTTTTAGCCTTATGTCTAAGTTAGTCTGAGCATCTCAAGAGTTTATGTTAGAGTCCACTAGCTTTTTCACCAGAAAAACCAAGCTGTCCTTTCATGTTATTTAATGCATGTGAGCAAGATTAGGCTAAATGATTAAAAATTCATAGCCACTATTTTAATGATATTAAAATAAATGATAATATAAGGAAAAATGTTAATCATAATTATTCTTCCTCAGTAATTTAAGCTCTAGTACTCATTTAATTAATATGCAAAATATTTTAACAATAATAATCATAGTTCATATTATGTTTAAGCAATTATAACACAAGATTTTTTTCATCAAGCTATGTGTTTTTACATTTATAATTTTTAATATCTGAAATTTATTCACTCAGCAAATATTTATTGAGCACCTATTATGTGACATGTTCTGTCCATATATAAGAGATACTGCAGTGAACAAGATGTATATAGTCCTTGACCTCATAGAAGCCACATTTTGATGGGAGAAGACAGATGATAAACATAGAGACAAATTCTTAACAAGATATATTTAAATGGTGATTCCCCTTCATAATCACAGCCTTATCGTGGCAAAGAGGCTTTTGTAACTCAATGAAGCTATGAGCCATGCCATGCATGGCCACTTAAGATGATAACAGTGAAGAGTTCTGAAAAAACATTGTCTACGAGAGGAGGAAATGGCAACCCACTCCAGTATTCTTGCTGTGAGGACCTGGTAAGCAGTATGAAAAAGCAAAATATATGACACTGAAAGATGAACCAATATGTACATAGCTTATAGATGTCCAATATACTACTGGGGAAGATCAGATCAGATCAGATCAGTCGCTCAGTCGTGTCCAACTCCTTGCGACCCCATGAATCACAGCACTCCAGGCCTCCCTGTCCATCACCAACTCCCGGAGTTCACTGAGACTCATGTCCATCGAGTCAGTGATGCCATCCAGCCATCTCATCCTCTGTCATCCCCTTCTCCTCCTGACCCCAATCCCTCCCAGCATCAGGGTCTTTTCCAATGAGTCAACTCTTCACATGAGGTGGCCAAAGTACTGGAGTTTCAGCTTTAGCATCATTCCTTCCAAAGAAATCCCAGGGCTGATCTCCTTCAGAATGGACTGGTTGGATCTCCTGGCAGTCCAAGGGACTCTCAAGAGTCTTCTCCAACACCACAGTTCAAAAGCATCAATTCTTCGGAACTCAGCCTTCTTCACAGTCCAACTCTCACATCCATACACGACCACTGGAAAAACCATAGCCTTGACTAGACGAACCTTTGTTGGCAAAGTAATGTCTCTGCTTTTCAATATGCTATCTAGGTTGGTCAAAACTTTCCTTCCAAGGAGTAAGCGTCTTTTAATTTCATGGCTGCAGTCACCATCTGCAGTGATTTTGGAGCCCAGAAAAATAAAGTCTGACACTGTTTCCACTGTTTCCCATCTATTTGCCATGAAGTGATGGGACCGGATGCCATGATCTTCGTTTTCTGAATGTTGAGCTTTAAGCCAACTTTTTCACTCTCCACTTTCACTTTCATCAAGAGGCTTTTGAGTTCCTCCTCACTTTCTGTCATAAGGGTGGTGTCATCTGCATATCTGAGGTTATTGATATTTCTCCTTGCAATCTTGATTCCAGCTTGTGTTTCTTCCAGTCCAGCGTTTCTCATGATGTACTCTGCATATAAGTTAAATAAACAGGGTGACAATATACAGCCTTGACGAACTCCTTTTCCTATTCGGAACCAGTCTGTTGTTCCACGTCCAGTTCTAACTGTTGCTTCCTGACCTGCATACAAATTTCTCAAGAGGCAGATCAGGTGGTCTGGTATTCCCATCTCTTGAAGAATTTCCCACACTTTATTGTGATCCACACAGTCAAAGGCTTTGGCATAGTCAATAAAGCAGAAATAGATGTTTTTCTGGAACTCTCTTGCTTTTTCCATGATCCAGCGGATGTTGGCAATTTGATCTCTGATTCCTCTGCCTTTTCTAAAACCAGCTTGAACATCTGGAAGTTCACGGTTCACGTATTGCTGAAGCCTGGCTTGGAGAATTTTGCATTACTTTACTAGCATGTGAGATGAGTGCAATTGTGTGGTAGTTTGAGCATTCTTTGGCATTGCCTTTCTTTGGGATTGGAATGAAAACTGACCTTTTCCAGTCCTGTGGCCACTGCTGAGTTTTCCAAATTTGCTGGCATATTGAGTGCAGCACTTCACAGCATCATCTTTCAGGATTTGAAATAGCTCCACTGGAATTCCATCACCTCCCCTAGTTTTGTTCATAGTGATGCTTCCTAAGGCCCACTTGACCTCTCATTCCAGGATGTCTGGCTCTAGGTGAGTGATCACACCATCATGGTTATCTGTATCATTAAGATCTTTTTTGACGGTTCTTCCGTGTATTCTTGCCATCTCTTCTTAATATCTTGTGCTTCTGTTAGGTCCATACCATTTCTGTCCTTTATCGAGCTCATTTTTGCATAAATGTTCCTTTGGTATCTCTGATTTTCTTGAAGAGATCCCTAGTCTTTCCCATTTTGTTGTTTTCTTCTATTTCTTTGCATTGATCGCTGAAGAAGGCTTTCTTATCTCTTCTTGCTATTCTTTGGAACTCTGCATTCAGATGTTTATATCTTTCCTTTTCTCCTTTGCTTTTCGCTTCTCTTCTTTTCACAGCTATTTGTAAGGCCTCCCCAGACAGCCAGTTTGCTTTTTTGCATTTCTTTTCTATGGGAATGGTCTTGATCCCT
The DNA here is from genome assembly GCF_002263795.3 of Bos taurus. Classification (NCBI taxonomy): domain Eukaryota; kingdom Metazoa; phylum Chordata; class Mammalia; order Artiodactyla; family Bovidae; genus Bos; species Bos taurus. The sequence goes on along the minus strand of NC_037332.1, from coordinate 19,030,360 downwards.
GTCTCCTGTACAATGTCACGAACCTCATTCCATAGCTCATCAGGCACTCTATCTATCAGATCTACGCCCTTAAATCTATTTCTCACTTCCACTGTATAATCATAAGGGATTTGATTTAGTTCATACCTGAATGGTCTAGTGGTTTTCCCTACTTTCTTCAGTTTAAGTCTGAATTTGGCAATAAGGAGTTTATGGTCTGAGCCACAGTCAGATCCTGGTCTTGTTTTTGCTGACTGTATAGAGCTTCTCCATCTATGGCTGCAAAGAATATAATCAATCTGATTTCAGTGTTGACTATCTGGTGATGTCCATGTATAGAGTCTTCTCTTGTGTTGTTGGAAGAGGGTGTTTGTTATGACCAGTGCATTTTCTTGGCAAAACTCTATCAGTCTTTGCCCTGCTTCATTCCATATTCCAAGGCCAAATTTGCCTGTTACTCCAGGTGTTTCTTGACTTCCTACTTTTGCATTCCAGTCCCCTATAATGAAAAGGACATCTTTTTTGGGTGTTAGTTCTAAAAGGTCTTGTAGGTCTTCATAGAACCGTTCAACTTCAGCTTCTTCAGCATTACTGGTTGGGGCATAGACTTGGATTACTGTGATATTGAATGGTTTGCCTTGGAAACGAACAGAGATCGTTCTGTCATTTTTGAGATTGCATCCAAGTATTGCATTTCGGACTCTTTTGTTGACCATGATGGCCACTCCATTTCTTCTGAGGGATTCCTGCCCGCAGTAGTAGATATAATGGTCATCTGAGTTAAATTCACCCATTCCAGTCCATTTCAGTTCCCTGATTCCTAGAATGTTGACATTCACTCTTGCCATCTCTTGTTTGACCACTTCCAATTTGCCTTGATTCATGGACCTGACATTCCAGGTTCCTATGCAATATTGCTCTTTATAGCATTGGACCTTGCTTCTATCACCAGTCACATCCTGCTTTGGCTCCATCCCTTCATTCTTTCTGGAGTTATTTCTCCACTGATCTCCAGTAGCATACTGGGCACCTACTGACCTGGGGAGTTCCTCTTTCAGTATCCTATCATTTTGCCTTTTCATACTGTTCATGGGGTTCTCAAGGCAAGAATACTGAAGTGGTTTGCCATTCCCTTCTCTAGTGGACCACATTCTGTCAAATCTCTCCACCATGACCCGCCCGTCTTGGGTTGCCCCACGGGCATGGCTTAGTTTCATTGAATTAGACAAGGCTGTGGTCCTAGTGTGATTAGATTAACTAGTTTTCTGTGAGTATGGTTTCAGTGTGTTTGCCCTCTGATGCCCTCTTGCAACACCTACCGTCTTACTTGGGTTTCTCTTACCTTGGGCGTGGGGTATCTCTTCACGGTTGCTCCAGCAAAGCGCAGCCATTGCTCCTTACCTTGGACGAGGGGTATCTCCTCACTGCCACCCTTCCTGACCTTCAACGTGGGATAGCTCCTCTAGGCCCTCCTGTGCCCACGCAGCCACAGCTCCTTGTGGAGAGCAATTACTAATAGCACCAGAAAGAATGAAGTGGCTGGACCAAAGCAGAAATGATGCTCAGTTATGGATGTGTCTGCTGATGAAAGTCTGATGTTGTACAGAACACTATTGCATAGGAACCTTGTATGTTAGGTCCATGCATCAAGGTAAATTGGATGTGGTCAAGCAGGAGATGGCAAGACTGAACATCCACATCTTAGGAATCAATGAACTAAAATGAACAGGAATTGGTGATTTTTATTCAGATGATCATTGTATCTACTAATGCGGGCAAGAATCCCTTAGGAGAAATGAAATAGCCCTCATAGTCAACAAAAGAGTCCAAAATGCAGTACTTGGGTGCAATCTCAAGAAGAACAGAATAATCTTGGTTGGTTTCCAAGGTAAACCATTCAGTGTCACAGAAATCCAAGTCTATGCCCCAACCACTAATGTCGAGGAAGCTGAAGTTGACTGGTTCTATAAAGACCTATCAGACCTTTTAGAACTAACACCAAAAAGAGATGTCCTTCATCACATGGAATTGGAATGCAAAAGAGATGCCTGAAGTAATAGGCAAGTTTGGTCTTGGAGTACAAAATGAAGCAGGGCAAAACTTAGCAGAGTTCTGTCAAGAAAACACTCTGGTCATAGCAAATACTCTCTTCCAACAACACAAGAGACAACTCTACACATGGACATCATCAGGTGGTCGATGCCAAAGTCAGACTGGTTATGTTCTTTGCAGCCAAAAATGGAAAAGCTCTATAGAGTTAGCAAAAACAAGACCTGGAGCTGGCTGTGGCTCAGATCATCAGCTTCTTACAGCAAAATAACAGCTGAAATTGAAGAAAGTAAAGGAAATCACTAGGCCATTCAGGTATGACCTAAATCAAATCCCTTATGATTATACAGTGGTGGTGATGAATAGATTCAAGGGATTAGATCTGGTAGACAGAGTGCCTGAGAACTATGGATGGAGGTTCATAACATTGTACAGGAGCCAGTGACCAAAACCATCCCAAAGAAAAAGAAATGCAAGGATGCAAAGTGGTTGTCTGAGGAAGCTTTACAAATAGCTGAGGAAAGAAGAGAAGCAAAAGGCAAGGGAGAAAGGGAAAGATATATTCAACTGAATGCAGAGTTCCAGAGAAAAGCAAGGAGAGATAAGAAGGCCTTCTTGAGTGAACAATGTAAAGAAATAGACGAAAACAATAGAATGGGAAAGACTAGAGATCTCTTCAAGAAAACTGGAGACCTCAAGGGAACATTTCATGTGAGAATGGGCCAATAAAGGACAGGAAAGCTCAGGACTTAACAGAAGCAGAAGAAATTAAGAAGTGTGGCAAGAATTCACAGAACGATACAAGAAAGTTCTTATTGACCCAGATAAGCATGATCATATTGTCACTAACCTAGAGCAAGACATCCTGGAATGTGAAGTCAAGTGGGCTTTAGGAAGCATCACTATTAACAAAGCTAGTGGAAGTGATGGAATTCCAGTTGAGCTATTTCAAATCCTAAAAAATGATGCTGTGAAAGTGCTACACTCAATATGCCAGCAAATTTGGAAAACTCAGCAGTGGCCACAGGACTGGAAAAGGTCAGTTTTCATTCCAATGCCAAAGAATGCTCAAACTACCACACAATTGCACTCATTTCACATGCTAGTAAGGTTATGCTCAAAATCCTTCAAGCTAGGCTTCAGCAGTATGTGAACTGAGAACTTCCAGATGTACAAGCTGGGTTTAGAAAAGACAGAGGAGCCAGAGATCAAATTGCCAACTCTGCTGGATCAAAGAGAAAGCAAGGGGATTCCAGAAAAACATCTGCTTCATTGACTATGCTAAAGCCTTTGACTGTGTGGATCACAACAAACTGGAAAATTCTTAAACAGATGGGAGTACCAGACCACTTTACCTGTCTCCTGAGAAACCTGTATGCGAGTCAAAAAGCAACATTTAGAACTGAACATTGAACAATGAACTGGTTCCAAATTTAGAGAAGAGTACAAGGCTTTATATTGTCACCCTGCTTATTTAACTTATATGCAGAGTATACCATATGAAAGGCCAGGCTGGATGAATCACAAGTTGGAATCCAAGATTGCCAGACAAATATCAATAATCTCATATAGGCAGGTGATACCACCCTAATTTATTTGAATTGATGCTTTTGAGCTGTGGTATTGGGGAAGACTCTTAAGGAGCCCCTTGGATAGCATGGAGATCAAACCAGTCAATCTTAAAGTAAATCAATCCTGAATATTCATTGGAAGGACTTATGCTGAAGCTGAAGATCCAATACTTTGGCCATCTGATTCGAAGAACTGACTCATTGGAAAAGACCCTAATGCTAGGAAAGATTGAAGGCAGAAGGAGAAGAGGACGACAGAGGATGAGATGGTTGAATGGCATCACCGACTTGATGGATATGAGTCTGAACAAGCTCTGGAGGTTGGTGATGGACAGGGAAGCCTGGCATGCTGCAGTCCATGGGGTCGCAAAGAATTGGACATGACTGAGTGACTGAACTGAACTGAGCCACCCTAATGGCAGAAAGCAAAGAGGAACTAAAGAGTCTCTTGAATTTGAGACTGATTATTTAACTGGTCATCTGCTAAGTCTGGATGAAAATGCATGGTGAATACCCTCATGGATGATCCAGTCTAAAACCCACAGTAGAGTGGGAGACTTTCTTCCCTGGGGTAGCCCTCTGCCCATGTGGGTTTTTGGCTAATCTGTGGATCCTATATCTATCATGAAGGCGGGGCTCTGGCTTCTAGGTACCATTGACCACTCTCTGGACACCTCCTCTCTACTATCACTTCCATTGAGCTCTTGATTATTCCCTTGGTGACTGCAGGAGGAAATCTGGAATTAAGAGAGTATCGATTATCTATTGTTATCAGTTACCTAACAACTCAGTGGCTTGAAACAACAAGCATATATTTAACTCATGAGTTAATAGGGGCAGTCATTTAAAATGTATAATTATTCTGGTCTCTGTAAAATTTGTATCAGTTGGGTATTAGCTGGGGGCAACTGGGCATCTGGACTAGTTTCATTCTCTAGCCGGCTATCCCAGGTCTGTTTGCATTGTATGGAACATGTAGAGAAAATAAGTGGACCTTCACAAGAACTTTGGTGGCTGGGATAGTTGTAACTTGGTATTGAAGACTTTGTATGGTTGATGAATAAAAAAAAGTCCCCTCTTTTTTAAGGGGACTTTTTAGTGTGCTTATTGAAAGCCAAGACCTTGACAACAGTCCGTGGATTCAAATAGTTCTGCTAGTTGCTAACTGTGTGTCCTTGGCCAAGTTACTTAACCTCTCTGTGCTTTAGTTGTATAATCTGTAATGTGGGGATATTAACAGACTCTCCCACTGGGTTGTTAGGGCTTTCCAGGCGGTGCTAGTGGTAAAGAATCTTCCTGCCAATGCAGGAGACATAAGAGATGTGGGTTTGATCCCTGGGTTGGGAAGATTCCCTGGAGGAGGAAATGGCAACCTACTCCAGTATTCTTGCCTAGAGAATCCCATGGACAGAGGAGCCTGATGGGCTGTAGTCCATAGCGTTGCAAAGAATCGGACACAGCTGAAGTGACTTAGCTTGCCAGCACTGGGTTGTTGTGAAGATTAAATTGATGGGTATATGTAATGTGCTCAGTTCAGTGCTTGGCATATAAAAATGCTGAGAAAAATATTATATGAAAAATATCTTAGAGATAGCATTTCTTTTGTGGGTCGCTATGGTTTCTTCAGTGGTCTACTGCTGGGAAAGTCAACTCCATTTCTGTTGATTTAGGCAAGGCCCTTCAACTGGCTGTTTCTGACTTAGCCTCAATCTTCTGCTTCCCTTTCAGACATTTGATCCTGTGCAACATGTTCGTGGAGACCTTTGGTCCATGCCAATAGGGCCTTGATATTTGGCCTGTCCAAAACTATTTGGCATGGACCAAATACAGCCATGGATGTTCTAAACAGGACCAAATGTCAAGGACATTTTGGTGTGGACCAAATGCATTATGGACCTAACATCATATGGACATTTTGAACAGGATTAAATGTCTGCTGACTCTCAGCTTCTTTCAAGTCAGCACTTCCTGTGTATATGCTGTGTCTGAAGTTTGTAAATAGATATTTACATTTTTATAGTTTTAAAAGCTTTTCATAGAGTATCAAACAGTATGCTAATTTCCATTCTTAAATAAAACTATTTTCCACTCATCTTAGTTTTATTTTATTTTTATTTTTAATTTTAATTGAAAGAGAATTGCTTTGCAATGTTGTGTTTGTTTCTGCTATACAACAATATGAATCGGTATAAATGTACATATATTCACTCCCTTTTGAGCTTAGTTTTTAATTTACTTTGTCTCTCTTTCTTAAATCCTCAAGGTCTTTCAACTTAATAAGGAAAGTGACAAATTTAAGATGTTCTTATTTTTCCTGGGTGTCTTCCCTATGCTCTATCTAGATTGAAGGTTTTGCAGTTTTTATTCAGGGACTGATTTTGGGGGTGGGGGTTGATGAGTCCCCCATTTCTGGCTTGAAGTTCTCTCTTCTTTGTTTCCTCCCTTGTTTTCCTGGAAAATATCCTTAAGTAAGTTTCTAAGAGATGATGGTGGTGGGTCGGGGGGCGGGAGGAGGTGAATAAACATTCTGAGTCTTTGTATATCTGAAATGCTTTTATTCTCTAATATATTTGACTGTTAATTTGGCCAGATATAGAACTATATAGGCTTAAAATTATTTTCCGTAATATTAAAGCCATTTTTTTCATTGTGACTACTGTTTTCTAAAGCCTCTTTTTAACTGTTGACTTTTTAATATATTTACATGTGTGACTTCGCAATTATTGTTTAAGTAGAAAAATAAAAATTAACATTTACATTAACGTTAGGAGGAAAATCAAAGACAATCTAGGGAGGACAGAGTGAAAGAAATAAAGTTCGAGTCGATCATGTGAAATCTGATAGCAGGCCTACTTCCATTTGCATTTTTCTCTATCTAGAAACTTTTAAGATTTTTCCTTATATTTTGTGTTATAAAATTTTATAACACAAGGGTCTAAGCTGGCGTGTTTTTTCTTCATTTTCCAAGGCACTTAGCAGTACTTTTTGATCAAAATATCAATGTTCTTTAGTCTCAGAAAATTCTTTTTGAGCCTTTTCTAGGAAATCATTTTATCCTCTCTTTTATTTTTTTATGGTTTCATCTTATAGTATTAATGGAAGCTGCAATTTTGAATGTCAGTTAGAGTGCTCAACTTTTATAAAATTGAGTCTAGGAAAGCACTCAGGTTTACTTTTTCATAATCGTTTTCTTCTTTTAACTTTATTTTTTTCATTCTGTGCAAGTTATACATGTAAACTGACTTAAAAGCAAACAGTAATAAAATTTACTTTTAAAAAAGAGCAGAAACCTCCCCAACTCTTCTCTATCCTCAGTTTTTATTTCTATTTTAAATTCTTCTTGTTTCTGCTAGTGTTGCTTCCACATTTCTAAATAACATGCTTACTCTGACTTTTTTTTCCACTTTGGATACTATAATATGTATTAATTTCTTACTCTGAAGCCAAGGATTTAATTTTGTAATACATGCCTCTCTTTCCTCTTTACCAAAACACTTTTCCTTTCCCATTTCCCAGATATACTCTTATCATTCCATTTGATTAATTCAAAATTCAGTGTTTATAACTATACAGATTTTATTTGCAGATGAACTATTTAGCATACTCTAATTTTCATATATATATATATATTTCCGCCCCCCCCCCCCCGCCCTTGGAGTATCCTTGTCTAGCTCTTTTTCTTTTGTTTAATTTTCTAAATACCTATCACAGCTCAATGCAAAACTTTTGGCAGGAATCTCCTCCAATGCATTCAAACATATCAAATGATTTATTAAATTATCACTTGGCTGTACACTTGAAACTAATATAATACTGCAAATCAACTATATTTCCATTAAAAACATAGCATTGGAGTTATCCCTCCTGGATGGGTAGACTTGATGCTCTCTAGTCCAGCTATGGTGGTGTTTTTTGGGCCCTCCCTTCATCATCATGATGGAAATTCCCTTTAATTCTGTCCTGTGTTAAAGACTGCTTCCTGGTTTCCATCTCCTGATTTCTCTTTCTGGTTTACCCTTCTCTACTAGTTCCAGGGAAAAGGATCATGGGAGAACATTAAAAAATATTTTTTTATTTACTTATTTTTGGCTGCATCAGGTCTTCTTTGCAGCACACAGGACCCTCATTGTGGCTCATGGGATCTTCCAATTTGGTGTGGGTGGTCAGTAGTTGCAATGCATGGGCTTCAGTTCAGTTTAGTTGCTCCATCGTGTCCAACTCTTTGTGACCCCATGGACTGCAGCACGCCAGGCCTCCTTCTCCATCACCAACTCCCGGAGTTTACCCAAACTCATGTCCACTGAGTCGGTGATGCCATCCAACCATCTCATCCTCTGTTGTTCCCTTCTCCTCCCACCTTCAATCTTTCCCAGCACCAGGGTCTTTTCAAATGAGTCAGTTCTTTGAATCAGGTGGCCAAAATATTGGAGTTTCAGCTTCAACATCAGACCTTCCAGTGAACTCCTGATCTCCTTTAGGATGGACGGGTTGGACCTCCTTGCAGTCCAAGGGACTCTCAAGAGTCTTCTCCAACACCACAGGTCAAAAGCATCAATTCTTTGGCGCTCAGCTTTCTTTATAGTCCAACTCTCACATCCATACATGACTACTGGAAAAACCATCAGATCAGATCAGTCGCTCAGTCGTGTCCGACTCTTTGCGACCCCATGAATCGCAGCACGCCAGGCCTCCCTGTCCATCACCAACTCCTGGACTAGATGGACCTTTGTTGGCAAAGTAATGTAATATGCTTAGTTTCTGTGTAACATGTGAGATCCCAGTTCCCTGACCAGGGAGTCAACACATGTCCCCTGCATTAGAAGACAATTTTCAACCACTGAACCACCAGGGAAGTCCCAGGAGCACAATTTTTTTTTTGAGACTTTTCATGTCCGAAATATTTTTAATCTATTCCCACTCTTGATGGATAATTTGTCTGGATACAGACTGTAATATTGGGTGCCATTTTTCTCAGAATTTTCAAAGCATTACTTTACCACCAGGATTGCCACTGGGAAATTAAGTATGACATAATTTTGATTCTTGGCTTCTGATCTACTTTTTTTATGATCTGAGAAGATCTAAGATATTTTCATTTTTGGTATTTTGAAAGTTCATGATCTTACACCTTGATGTGTATTTTTCTTCATTCATTATATTAAGAATCTGGTAGGCACTTTCAAGTTCAGTTCTCGGAAACTTTTCTTGGATTATTTCTAAGATAAAATCTTGCTGTTTGTTTTTTTCTACTCTTTTTATCTAGAGCTTCTGTTGGTTAAATGTTGGACCTTCTATTTGGTTTTTCCTGTTTTCTAACTCTGACTTTTGTTTTACTTGCAGATTGCAATCTCCAGTTTACTCTCTACTCTTCCTATTGCATTTAAATTTCTGATATAACATTTTTATTTTCAAAGACTCTTTCTTGTATTCTTAATGTTCCACTAAAGATAACATGTATTTAAATTTGGATTTTGTTCCGTAGCTGGATTTTGTTCCCTAGCTGGATTTTGTTCCCTAGCTGGATTTTGTTCCCTAGCTGGATTATCTTCTCCCATCTCTCTGGAGATAGCAATTTATTTGGAGAAGAATTTTTCTGTTTCTACCCTGTCTCATCCCTCCCAGTTTCTTTTACTGTTGTTTTAGTTATTGCCCCTCTTACTCAAGGTTTTCCTCAAATGTCTTATGTCCTCCGGACATCCACTCATACTTAAATTTGATGCATTAAATGACTGTCTGTGAGCTCCTAAGGGCTTTATTCCAGCATGATTGCATGAGGTTGTTTCACTGGGGCATCCACAACCATCAGTATCTGTAGGTCTTTTCTCATAGACTGGTGATCTTCAGATTTCCTCCCACGGGTCTAGGCTGACTTTCAGTGCATTCTGGGAGCTGAGTGAGGAAAAAGGGAGGGATCTCATTATTTAGTATGTCTGTTGTGACTTAAATGTTTTATTTTCAGTGCATTATTTTTGCCTTCAGTGTTCAGGATATGAGATCCCCCTGTTTCAGGGGAGAAAAATGCCTTTTTCCCCCCCTTTTTGGGTGAGGAAGAGAAAGTTCTCTGGCCGAGTATGTTGGAAGTGGTGAATCTGGGCAAGATGCATGTGTGCTCAGCTGTGTCCAGCTCTTTGCAGCCTGATGGACTGTAGCCTGCCAGATTCCTCTGTTCATGGAATTTTCCAGGCAAGAATACTGGAATGGGTTGCCATTTCCTTCTCCAGGGGATCTTTGCAACCCAAGGATTGAACCCAAGTCTCCTGCATTGGCAGGCAGATGCTTTACCACCATGACACATGCAAAGCCCTTGAATCTGGGCAAAGAGTGGGTCTAATTGCTTCTGGCTTTTGATCTCAGAATTGCTTTCAAGTATGAACCTGTTTCAGGCACATTCTTTTAGATAGATGTAAGGGATATCACATCTCTTTTAGAGGTAAATGATGTCTTCAATTTTGAAACATTCCAGAGCTCTCTGATTTAAATAACCTTATCCCTGATCTTACTACATTGTCGGTGTATGTTTACTTTTTCCCCTTTTTGATAGATATCCTCATTTGTTGGTTTTATAGATTCCAAAATTTTGATGCTGTCATTTCCTTCTGTTTTCATTTTCCTTGTAGATTTATATCTTTTTTTCATATCTTCAGTCTTTTTAGTCAAGTGTGGGAAATGAATGAAAATCAAGATGTATGTCCAAATTGCTGTGTTTAAACATAAATCTCTGTTTTATTTTTAATTCAACATTTACTTAATAGGATATTAAAATTTGGGAGGATTTTAAAATAACAAAATCACTCAAAATTACATTACTTTAGTACAACTAACTTGAAAATTGTATATATTTTGTCATAATTTTATCCATATTATACATAAAGTTTCTTTCTGATTTCATTTAATGTTTCATCATAAATATTTTAGTTTTTCCTATAGGATAGCTGTAGTTATGGCTTTATAATGTATCATTGTGTTGATGTCACATTATTGACTCAGTCTCTAATGTTGGATTCTAATTTTTTTCTGTCGTTCATAATATCAAAATAAACATTTACTTACTTTTTTTGCCTTTCTTGATTTTTTTCCTAGAAAATATATTCCTCACAGCTCAATAACTGAATCTAAGAGGAATGATATCTTTGTGGGTCTTGGTACACATTTCCATATTGGTTTTCCAAAAATTTTCTGCCAAATTTTAAAACCCTCACAGTGACTGAAGATTATTTTGCCACAACTATTTTTATTAACAACTTTACTCCCTGAGGGAGTAAAGAGCTCCTTCAGAACTCTTCACTAAAACAGACATCTTGTCCAAGAGAGGTGCTCTTTAAACATCTTTGCTGTACATATGTTTCTGAGAATCTGATGAAGGCTATGGATCTTTTCTTCATTAAAGTGAATTCCTTCAGCCAAGTGAAGTGATAAGGGCATGCATCCCAGCCGCACCCCCACCCCCTCTGCCACACACAGAATTTCAGGCACTTGATGAGGACCTCTGAAGATCATTCTATGGCTCTTGTGCAAGATACCAATCTCCAGGGAAAGTACTTTTCAAAGCTCTGAGCACCAAATTCTTTTGCTGTTGAGAAATTCAAGCAGATAAAATCTGCTTGGAATCACAGAATCACTGAGGACACTAGTTAGGGGTTTGTGTTGCTCTTTTCCTAACCATCATAATTATGGTGCTCAAATCTAGGGCCATGGAGAGTGATGAGAAGCAGAGTTTTCTAATCTTTGTCCAATGCCTGTCCCTGAACTTTGCTCCATTGCTTTGAATTTATTGGCTAGAAACATGATCACTCTATAGTTGGCTACATAAACTTTATCTAGTCAAAAAATGAGCAAAACAGGAAGCTTAAATGGGGATTGGGTGTGAGAAACTTGGAGAAAAATAACAGACAAAGCACGTGGAACTAAGAGTGGCCTATTCTGAAGCATTGTACAATCTTACATGATAAAATGCATATTGAGGAACTGAAATTAGAACTCTTGGTAACCATGGGAACAGCACTGTTATGGCTCAATTGTTAGAAAAACAGTGCTGGGATTTCTGTGAAATGGAAATGATTGTTTAGATAATGATACATCTCCAGTGTGGGGACAGATACTGAAGTTCCAGCATAATTGGAGATAGTTGGCCAGAATATGAGGATTTTCTAAAATCCAGCTTTCCAAAATCTCTCTCCATGAAACAAATAAAATTAAGCTTTATAGGAAATTCTGGCATTTTGCATTTTGCAATGTGACATTGAAATTTTATGGCCATAATTTCCTATATGTCCATAATTTTCCACATCCCTCCTCTTTATATTTTCTATATTTAGCAGTTTTTCAGTAGCTTGCTCCTGGAAAAATGTCATGTGAGATTTCTATTATTCTAGTCTCCAGATCCCAGAGTTAATTTTAGAAAGAGAATTTAGAAGTTAAATGCAGAGTAATCTTAGAAGAGGAAATTTATCTACATATAAGGAAGTACTTACATCTTACATTTGTGGTATCTTTGCCGTGGAGAAACTTTATAATAATAAAATAATTAACATTTCATTTCAAATGTGAGATGTTCTCTTAGGAGCTAAGCTTCTTGGTTACAAATACAAACAATGCTGCCAACTTATTTTTCTTCTTTGAATGTTTATAGAGTGTTTCAGTGAAGCTCCAGAAGGTTAAGTGATATCTCTAAGGTAATAAAATTGTAAGTGCCCACGTGGTGACTGGACTTTACGCCTCAATTTCCTTGTCTTTTTATGTCCAAACCTTGTGCTCTTCCTACTACTCTATGTGCTCATTACAATCTGTATCTGCTAACTTTGCTACAAATAAGGGCTGGTGTGTTGTTTCTGATTCTCCACAAAATTGAGAATTAATATCGCTGATGCTAATGACTAGTATACCCTTCTTCTCAATCATCACAGCCTCCTGACTGGTTATGGCTCAGGTCCAATGCCACATCCTTGTATTAAACTTTCCTATTTCTACCCAGGTGGACCGTGTCTCCTTCCTTGACATTTCCACAGCATTTAATTTTACATTTTACATGCTCTTTTATAATCTTCCTCTTTTATTATGTCCATGTTTAGTTTAGCTACTTGAAGGTATTTTATATAGGATAAAAGTCCACATACTCATTCATTGTAGTGGCTAGTTTTGTCAAATGATCAGACTGTGCTGTTTTCTCTATGTCTTCAGGTGACCAGACAGAAGAGAAGATGAAAAGTTGTGGAAATATAGTTGAGAATTAAAAAGTGTAATGTTTTAGTCCTTTCCCTCCTTCTGAGGGAAGTTTCTATAGAATTAATAGTTTCTGTGGAATGGATGAAAGGTTGCCTGGAAAGAAAGCTTTGGAAGAAGACTCAAAAGTATCCTTTCAGTGCTCAAAAAGGCATGAAACATAAGCTGAATGTTTTATAAAGTGGGCTTATTTTCAGTGGCTGTAAGATCTCAAAAAAGTATAGCTCTATCAATATACATGACATCAGTGATAACCACAACTATCCTAAACCCCAAACACTTAATTTCTCCAAAATAATTCCTAGACATGCTCACTGCCAGATATGTTGCTTCTTTTGGTATATCTGGAACATTGTTTTGTAGAGTGATCTAACTTCTGGGAAATCCTATATTGAAAAACTTATTTGAGATAAGGCAATCATAGGCAACATGGATGTGTTTTCTTTGAATTATAGTTGATCATTGAACACCTTTTCTGAAAATTCTAGTAATAAGAGATGGCTAAAAAGAATAATTGGAGAAGGAAATGGCAACCCACTCCAGTGTTCTTGCCTGGAGAATCCCAGGGACAGGGGAGCCTAGTGGGCTTCCATCTATGGGGTCGCACAGAGTCGGATACGACTGAAGTGACTTAGCAGCAGCAGCAAAAAGAATAATAATAATAATCCTTATTATAGGGATTCAAATTTAGATAATAATCTTCTTGAAAACTAAACAAACAAACAAAAAGGCCCCAAGACAAAAAACAAGTACTCTAGCAAAAAAAAGCACAAAACTCAAGCAATATACACATTAATGTTTATAATAATGGTGTTATTAAGGCATTTAGAGTATGCATAATTTATAGCAAGTGTTATTCTTAATAGTAAATATTATCCTGGTAGACTAGAATCTTTGCATATGTTACCTTACATGGTAGGTGGGTCCAGTTAATCATATGAATTCATAAAAGTGAAGGACATTTCCAGGTTGGATGGGAAGTGATGATGGACACATGGTCAAGGAGATGCTAGATTGCTGGCTTTGAAGATGGGAAAAGGGAGCCAGGAGTCAAAGAATGCAAGCCATTTCTAGAAGCTGGAAAATGAAAGCAAAGAGATTCTTCCTCAGAGTCTCCAGAAAAGAAATAGCCTCTAATACCTTGATTTTAGCCCAGTGAGAGCCATGATGAATTTCTGACCCACAGAAATACAAGGTAACAAGCTTGTGTGGGTTTAAGCCACAACATGTTCATTGTAATTTGTTACGGCAACAATAAAAGAGTCACCTAATAGTTGAGACAAACTTTCTCATGAACAGCTTATCTCTTTGGATGGGGAGAAAACAATGTAACCTTTTTAAGTATAAGTATCTCAACCACTTCTGATTTAAAAACAGTTGTATGTTGAGGTCACTTACTCTCTTCTGGGTAAATGATTGCTCTCCCAGATTTCCTCTTCTTTTCTCTGTTCTTCCCAAGGTGACTCTAGGCCAGTGGAGTAGAAGGGGGCTCATGTATCTTCTTGGGAATGGGGGACAGGTGGTTTCCCCAGGAGAAGCCTTTCATTATGGATCAGTCCCCACTAATCTCTGCTTGCTGCTGCTGCTGCTAAGTCGCTTCAGTCGTGTCCGACTCTGTGCGACCCCATAGACGGCAGTTGCTTGTTGGCCTCTGCTAAATGTGCTGGTGTTGTTGCTGGCCCTCCCGAACTTTGGGCATTCCCTAGGGGAATGGTGATTTGGGGGAAGAAAAATTAGATTCAGAGAGACTCCTTTTCAGAGAGGAAAAAGAAGTAAAAATATAGTTTCTTCCTTTGCTGCCTACTCTAGACACTGCCATTGGCTCCAGTCATTGAGATCTCATCCTTAATCAGCCCTGGACTCTGCTGACCAAGTGATCTTCTTAGCAGTTCTGCAACTTCTGGGGGCCATGTGAGAACTTTTGTGTCTTCTGTAAACTGTGCTTAATACATGGGAGGCTATAAACCATATTTCAGGCTCCTTTAATCAGTGTTGTGCGAGCAATCTTGGACCATTTTGGTCAAAATGGCTCAAAGTTTCTTTCAGAGACTTTGAGGCTTCTTTCAGAGGCTTTCTGAAACCTCCAGGCAGTTGGGTGACCAGTTCTGAAGTTCTTGGGATTCTTGTGCTTATCTGGATGTATTTTCCCCCATCTCTATGTACCGTGTTTGTCTAAGCGTTGTGGAATTGGGTCATCTAATGTCACACTGCCTCCCTTTATTCTTCCTTGGACAAATTTATTCTTCCTTGGATAAATTTTCCTTGGACAAAAGGATCTGGATTTTTCTTTCTTTTCAACTCCAGAAGGGACTTTCCGTACATCTTAATTTCCTTTCCCCAAAGCACCAACCTCAGTTTTTAAAAAAAGGTAATTAAAAAAATAATGGGGAAGGGTATTCCCTTCACACCATAGAAGAAACTCTGATCTAGACTGGCCATGCTTGTCTCCTGATAGGGTAGCTACAGGACAATGAGATATTTGAAGTCAGAAAGATCGAAAATCCATTGATTTTTTGCAGAGGTTGGCACATTAGAGCCTACTAGCTGGCTGATGGCTTTTTATAGGAGTATAGCACTGTATTGGAGAGTATCAGAGTAGCTCAGTCATGTCTGAGTCTTTGCTACCCCATATATTGTAGCCCATGGGGGTCCTCTATCCATGGAATTTTCCAGACCAGGATACTGGAGTGGGTTGCCATTCCTTTCTCCAGCAGATCTTCCTGACACAGGGATCAAACCCACATCTCTTGTGTCTCCTGCATTGGCAGGTGGATTCTTTACCAACTGTGCCACTTAGGAAGCCATAGTGCTTTATACATTGTCTATGACTCCTTTTGGGCTACAATGGCAGCATTGTATGGCCTGCACATTCCCAAATGTTTTCTATCTGCCCCTTAAGATAGTATTTATTGGTTCTTTGCAGGCAGTCCAGCAGTTAAGACTCTAGGCTTCCACTGCAGGGGGTGCAGGTTTGATCCCTGGTCAGGGAATTAGGATCCTACATGCCAAATGGGGTGGTCAAAGAACAAAGAAACCAAGAAAGTGTGTACTGACCCACATTCAATGTATTAGTAATCTGTTCTATGAACAGATAAGCTCAAAACCTGGGAGCTTAAAACAGTAAACATATACACTGTGGGTCAGAGATCTGGCTGCCATAGCTGGGTGATTTTAGCTTAACGTCTCCTGTAAAGATTGCAGTCAAACTATTGACCAGGACCACAGTCATCTACAGAATCTACTTCGAAGCTCACCCAGGGGGTTGCTGGCAGACTGAGTTTCTTAGTATTTTTTAGCGGCTTTTGATTTGGAGGCCTTAGTTCTTTGCCACATGGGCTTCTTCACTGAGCTGGTCCACATGAAGCTGGCTTCCCCCAGAGCAGGTGATTTAACAGAGAGAGAGAGAGAGAGAGAGAGAGAGAGAGAGAGAGAGAGAGAAATCAGCAGTCTTTTATAACTAAATCTTGAAAGTGATATATCAGTTCTATAGTATTCAACTTGTTAGAAGCATGCACTAAGGGCAGAGGACACTGGGAGATCTTTGGAGGCGTGCTATGACATTTGGTAACCCTTCACATTTTCACTCATTTACCTCATTGTGCTATGCATGGATTTCTGTCAACGTAGCTCTGGAATTTAGGACTGCAAGAGCCAAGATAAGCCAGGTAGTGAAGTGTTGAAGTCATTGTAATTCTTATTCCAAGACAACTGTAAAGTTTCTGGTCTGCTTGGTGCCTGTGGGCCAAATCCAGGCTAAAACTCCAAAGGTTTGAAATACATGGGAGCCTAAAAGGAAGCAAATGGCAGAGATTCAGAGTACAGAGACTGGTGATTATGACAAGATTGATTTGCGGCAAGGTTAAAAGTTTCTGTGTGGTGGCTCAGTGGTAAAGAATCCGCCTGCCAAGCAGGAGACGCCTGCTAAGCAGGAGATGTGGGTTCAATCCCTGGGTCCAGAAGGTTCCATTGGATAAAGAAATGGCAACCCCCTCCAGTATTCTTGCCTGGGAAATCCCATGGACAGAGGAGCCTGGCGGGCTACAGTCCATGGAGTCGCAAAGACTAGGACACAACTTAGTGACTGAACAGCAGCATCAGCAGCAGGCAGTTAAAAGGACAACAATGAGAGCTTTTGATTCGTTAATTCATTTGATACTCAACAAATAGTGAATTCCTACTAAGCTCCAGGTGCTAAGGCTTTGTGGATATAGCAGCAAACTTGGAAGCAAGGATGGCCTCGAGCAGGAAACATCTTCCAGCAGGTGCTTCCTTTGTATGTTGACAGAGACAACAAGTGACTTCCTAGGATTTGACCCTTTGGGGATTTGCGGGCAGGAGAAGATATTTATATTAAATATTTATTTTAAAAGATAGGTTGAATGGAGCCTGTATTCAGGGATAGGAGGCAGGCCCTTAGAAACTTTTTCATGCTTCATTTATGGTCCTTCCTAGTTTAACTGAATGCTTTAAAGAATGCTTGTTGCCCCCCAAGTTTAGGATTCCAGGTACAGGTGTGGAGTGGCAGGGTCAATAGAAGCTATGGACTGTTGAATGTATTAACACACCACCTCCTTTTTCTTACCTGTTTTATTTAGCCATTGTAAGCACAGTCATTTCTTTCATTAGGCTCAGACCATATATATTTGTTTAACAATTAGATCTACAATTCCGCTCCAGAAACCTCTGTCAAAACCCAAACCCTTTTTCTTCCTGTCTAGATGGAGGTAGAGGAGAGAAACTGGGACAGGAGGAAACAAAATTTTCTTGGCTCATCCAAGGAAAGTCAGGTTGACTTGGGGATAGATTATAAAGACTCCAGTCCTGTGTTAGCTGGGGGAGAGCCAGGAACCATGGTGTCCCTACCTCAAGGACGCTTGTATAAACTTTTGACCTACAAATGAAGTTAATTTCCTCTATCTGTGGGACTGAAATTCCATTTTAGGATTTCATTAGTCCCAAATATTCCATCACCTGTACTCACATCAATGGTTTATTGGTGTGGACATTTTTTATGCGTCTCAGCAGAAACTGACAGCAGGAGTGGCGCTCGTAAGGTTTCTACAGTCATGCACATTTCTAAAGGAAGGGACATGGAGGAAAAGACAGCCATGGAAATTTGTTATTTGGAAACTGACTCTGTGAGAAAAATAGAAATGAACTTTTAAAATGAAATGATGGCAAAGCAAAATATTAAGGCATAATAGGGTAGCCTTGGCTATCTCTGTGACTGTGAATCCTTTTTCTTGGAGACTGTCGTATCTGATGCCAGACACACAAATGTTTTGCACTTACTCAGCAGTTAAAGGTAAGAGGTTGTGAAACTCTAAATGAGCTAGGGGAAAAAAAAAAAAAGAGGCAAAGGGCTGAGTTTGAGTGAGTGAAGGAAGATAAACCAGTTGAGATTGCATGTTGATGACACTCACCAGGGTTGCTCAACAGTAATATCTGACAAACAGCAAGAGAAAAAGGAAACATTTTGGCAGAGTCAGCCATCCTCAGCATCTCTCTTCAAACCCTGCTAAGAAATCCCCACCGCTGGATGAGTTATTTCCTCTTTCTGCTGTAGGAGTACAATGGGAAAAAAATAGACCCTAGAGCTGAAAGACTGAGGTTAGGAAATAGTACCATGAGTAATAACAAAATAATGAATTGGACCTGGAGGTATGGATCTTCCATCTAGAGGCTTGAATTTAGTCAGGTCCATTCTGGTGCAGTGGATACTTTGCCTGTCTCTTTAGGCTGTTTCATATGGTCTTTTGTTTATAGCTATCTTCGGTTTTGTTCATTCCTTCTTCTTGCCTAGAATCCAGTGGAATTGCACCTCCTCCTGCTTCTTTGTCCCTGTCAAATCCGCTCTCAGATTCCTATGCTTTCTTTAAAATCCAACTTAAATCCATCTTTCTTCCAAGAAAACTCAGCTATCCCAGTCCAACTTCCACTTTTTTCTCCTTTCTCCTCCAAATATCGTTAGCCCTTTATTAAACTGGTCACAGTGTCCTTTTTTACATGAGTTACTTATATATTTTCTGTTGTCTTTATTGAATCGAAGTCTCCAGAGGGCAAAAGGCTTGCCATGAACAACCTTATATTTCCTATAATATTTACTCAGTGATATGAGCAATATAAAAAGCCAATATAATATGTCAATGTTTATTACAAAGTATAAACTAACTGTTAATAACTTTAACAGAGATACAAGATCCTAGACAAAATTTCTGTAATTTTCTTAAAGTTAAATTTAATTAACCTCTATCATCTTTTTTTTTGGCTGCACAATTTGTAGGATTTCAGTTCCCCAACTAGAGAGCGAACCTGTGTCCTTGGCAGTGGAAGCTCATGGAGTCCTAACCTCAAGGAATTCCCAACCTCTATCTTCTTTTGCTTTGCTGTGTAGAATGCTAATGGAAGAGACAAGGTTATTTATTTTTGGAAAAAAATTTTGGAAACGCTATGTTTATTTTAAAATCTTTTGATTAAAAAGGAAAAAAGAAAAAGAAAGTGATTCTACCTGCCTTTGAGTTCCTTGGAGGCACAGGGCCATGGGGTTATCTTGCTGGCTTCATATTAGGGCTGCAGGAGATTCTAGAATTTTTAATTTTTTTTCCCCTTTCATGGCGAAATCTTTTGAACAGAACTTTGTGTTGTAAAAAAGAAACAGAACGCCCATCATTAGATCCTATGGTTTTCTCTCTTCCTTTTCCCACCCAAATCTCTCAAAGGTGTTGTTTATGCCTATTGGCTACACTTTTGAGATATGCCTTCATTTCCTAACTGCTTGCAGTTAACTGACTTTGATCTTCATCGCACTCCAAAAACAGTTCTCCAAAAGGTCAGCTGTGACTTCCTTTTTGTCAGAATATCTCAGCAGCATTTGATGTTGATGACCTCCTCTTTGTGACACTCTGTTGCCTTGTCTTTGGCATTTTTTCTTTCCTAGATTTTCTTCTAGGGGGAGGGAAAAATTAATTTGTTAAACACACACGTTCCTCCTAGGTGCTTCCTATGCATCACTATATTTGAGCTTCATGACAACTGTCTGGGGCAGGAGGCACTCTTGCATGCTGTCACTTGAGAGATATTTTTGTTTTGTCCCATTGGCCAGTTATCACTTGGGGGTGGGGTAGGGTGGGAGTAGGTCTCCTGTGCCTGAGCTGGTTACAAGTTCCTTGAGAGTGAAATCCACACCCTCCACTTCTCTGTCTCACAGTGCCTGACACAGCAAATATTCTCAGGGTTTAATAAATATTTGTTGACCAATTACAGATCAACAAATATTTATAGAAAGAGCTCAGACGTTGAGGATGAAGAGGAACACAGCACATTGACCAGTTTTTGCTGAATATTTCTGTTTTTCCAAAGGCTAGAAGAGACCTCCCTTCATAAGCCATCTTCAGAAATAAAACAATACCCCCAAAACCTCACTCATGAAAAGATCATGTCTGACACGAAGATTAGAAAAAGATTAGCAACAGTCACATGTTGGCCAGAGTGGGTTTCCTTCCAACCGCAAGAGAACCTCTCAGCCCGGAGCGATTGAAGCCGGAGGTTTCTGGATTAGATCAGGATGATTATATTTATTATCTGCTCTGGGCAGCTTTGTTCAGCTTCTGAGTCAGATGCACTGAATTTGTACTTTCTGTCTGACAGGCTGATATCTTATCCTTTATTTCCACGTGAGATTGGGCCGGGCCTGGTGAAACGGGAGGGGGTGGGGATGGTGCTGGCCCAGAGGGTCCGCGTCACCCTCTCCATTTCCTCTTACGCTCCCTCCATGCCTTTCAGTTCCTCATTTCCCACCAGGTGCCCGAGGGCTTATGCTTCCCCGTGATCTTCTTTGTCATGGGGGAAGTGGTGGGAACCAACAGTTTTCTGAAAGTGTGCCTACTCCGAAGCTTGCGCATAACTGGGCAGTCAGCGTCCTTGTTTCGTTTGCAGTCTCTTGGCAACGCCACAAAGTCGCTGTTATGAATTTTATAGCAGAGAGGTTGAAGCTGAGGCTTTGAAAGGAGAGGAAGCTTGTCCAGATTCTACAGCTTGTATATACAAATGTGAAATTTAACAGTCAGCTTGTTAGACTTCAAAACATCTGGGTTTCTTGGATCGTTCAAAGTTACCTCCTATGAAGGAGAGGGATGGTATAAACTTGTTTCCCATTGAAGGCTTTGTAGCTTACCCTACACAGAGACCAGTGATTTTCCTACAGCGCCCCAGCAAATTTGCCATGGTCAGAGGACCAGGGCACTTGCAGTGGAGGAGGCTATGCTTTCTCTCTGGGCAGGATCTTCTCATCCTTATCTGTGCTTCCTAGCATTTCTCCTGACCTCTTCAGGGAAGCATTCTTAGGCATCTGAGGTCGATAACCTGGAGTCAAACATTTAGAGACCCTTTTCTTTGATGGATGCTCTTTCATTAGTCCCAGGAAAATGAATTGAGTGTACTAGGCCCTTCTTTTTAATCAAAGAAAATGCTTAGGTTAGAATAAAGAGCAAAACCCTTCCATCAGCACTAAGTTAATTGACTATGGAAGTGTGTGTGCAACATTCAGATGAAGCCCTCTGCACAGGTTGATGCTGGAGTGCTCACCTGGGACCTGATGGCTGATGCAGCCTCACAGGATTCTAGAAGCTTCTTCAGGGCAAAGATCATGGCTGGAACAGTGAATGGGTCTTCATTATCCTAGGAGTGAACATCCAAGGAATGAATATGTGTAATGCTCCTGAAAATGAATCCACTTACCCTTCATTTTTTTAATAATTAAAAAAACCCATGAATTGGGGGGGTGTGTGTCTTCAAAGGGAAATTGAATCTCATTGTGATAATTTCTTTATTCTTATGCACAGTTAAATAAATTTAAATTATAATTAGCACTTTAAGAAAACAAAGATGAATCAAATACTGATAATTCTTTTCAGCTTAATTTTTCTAATAAAATTGTAGGGTAGCAATGTTGAAATCTTCACTTAATATGTGTGTGTGTGTGTGTGTGTGTATATATATATATATGACTTTTGCAGTGTTATCACAGAGATTTTGCCCTTAAGTGAGAGCTTTACCATTTTTCCTAATGTCCACTCTGAATTTTTTTAAAATCAAATAGTTCTTTTTTTTTTTTTTTACCACGCTTATCATATCTGTATCCTTGTTGATTTCCTCTTCATTAATTTTTAATAGATCCACCTTTGCCAGTTCTTGTGTGTGTGTGTGTGTGTGTAATCCAAGAAGTTTTCTGATGTTACTTCCCCAGTCTTATGAAATCCTACAACTTTTGCAATGTTTGTCATTTGCTTGGCAATCTATTGCGTTGCATTTACCTTGTTTGATTAAATGTTTATAACATCTACACCACCAGTCAGAGTCAGTATTGATATAATGAGTGGACGAATAAGCTAGGGGTTAAGTAGAGTGGGATAAGTGGTGACTTAGTATTTCAAGAGATCGATCAGCCCCTTTATGAATATTTTTGTGTTATGGTGCTCCTTTGCTTCCCTAAGCAGCTGTGTAATTGTTGGATGGGGCATAATGCATGCTTTAATAATTAGGACTCCCTGCACCCAAATAATTGTTGAATGGAATGGAACTGAACTTGTCTGGATGTTTGAAGCCTTCAGGCTCAGGTTGCACAGAGATGAACTAAATCCTCTTCCAGCTCTTTCGGTGTGCATAATGGAGCTGAACATATTCCATAACTACCGGAATGTTAAATCTCAAATCTGGAGACCTGCTTGAAGGCCCATAATTATCTCTATTGTGATGCTTTTCAAGAAGGCTAAGAAGTTGAGTGGTTTTGATTCAAGGTAGGCTACGGGGATGGTAAAACAGAACGGCACCGAGCTTCCAGACCTGTCCTGTCCTTGTTATAGTGTGCTCTTTGAGGTGTAGGGGACTGGGGGAGGCACATCAGCTTCAGTACACTTCAATACTGTGCTCTTTGCTTCTTTAAACCTCATTTATAGCTATATTCTATGTTGATATAACAGTAAATAAGAATGTTTTCCCTTAAGTACTAAGGTATAATAGATCAGTGGGAGAGGGTGAGCATGCTTGCTATCCACCCTCTTCTAACTCCATATGTATGACTGCATGTTTGAATAGTATTCTTTGCAAAGTATCAGTCAGTTCGGTTGCTCAGTCATGTCCAACTCTTTGCAACCCCATGGACTGAAGCATGCCAGGCTTCCCTGTCCATCACCAACTCCCAGAGCTTACTCAAACTCATGTCCATCGTGTCAGTGATGCCATCCAACCATCTCATCCTATGTCATCCCCTTGTCCTGCCTTCAATCTTTCCCAGCATCAGGATCTTTTCCAATGAGTCTCTTCCCATCAGGTGGCCAAAGTATTGGAGTTTCAGCTTCAGCATCAGGCCTTCCAATGAATATTCAGGACTGATCTCCTTTAGGATGGAGTGGTTGAATCTCCTTGCAGTCCAAGGGGCTCTCAAGAGTCTTCTCCAACACCACAGTTCAAAAGCATCAAAGTATAAAAAGCAAAGTATAAAAGCACTTAAAAGTAATAATTTATTTTTTTCATAAGTAGGGAGAGTAATGATGACTCTTCCTTTTTGCTTTTTTAATATACTGCTTAGGTGACTTTTTTTTTTTTTTTTCCTTTTTGCTCCTATTATAGTTGGATATGGAATTTTTGCTTAATTCTATATTTTTATTCCTGCTGAATTGCAAACTTCTTGAGGGCAAAACCCATGTCTTATTTTGTTTCACGTGCTCAGGATCTGACATAGGACTCCATAAATATCTTTTACATTGTTCTTTAAGTTAGAAATTCATAACCTGACTTAGGGTGGAAATGGTAAAATGTTGTGGTGGAAGTGAGGTGGGTTGTACTAACTTTGCAAGGGCAGGAAATAAAACAAGGTTAACGTGGCAAGTAGGGCAGAGGGCAGGTTCTCTGTGGTCTATTATGAAAGGATCAGAGGCCAAAGTACAATGACTAGTTTACTGAAAAAAAAAAGACAAATAAACAAGCTGGAATATTTTTGCACTTCTAAACTTGGCGTCAGTGAACAGTTAGCTTCTCTATGCTAGTGACAAGGTATAAAGTCGTCTGTGTAGTCTCTTAGCTTTTCTAATTTTCACTCTTTCAGAAGTGCTTCCCTATAGGAAATGAAATCTTTTTAATAACGTGTCTATGAAATTTAGCCAGTGCTTATATAAGGTGATGGAATCTCCTTAAAATGGAAATTTTAAGGAGATTCCATTACATCAAAACTTCCCAGTGAGTGACAGAAAAAGGGCACAAAGGTTTTCTGGAAGCCATATGTCTGCTGAGTGTATCTACAGACCTGTGAAGACAGAAGAGCTTAATTGGAAAGATGAGCAATTTCCTGAAAAGGCCTATGCAGGCATTGGATTACATCTCATTTCCTGTAAAAGAGGCATGAAAACCATGATGATTAACAGTTCACTGTTTTGGAACTTAGCCATTTTCCAGTTTATCTTCACTTGGTGAGAAAGAAGGAAGGTGATGCTACTGCTGTGGAGTTGAGTTCTGTTAGTCATGAATGTTGGATTTCTTTTACACAGAATGGGTGTTAAATTGAGGCCCAGATTATTAGAGAGTGGGATTCCACTTTGCAGCTTGCCTTTGGTGAAGCTGCAATCATTTTAGCCAGGAGAATGTTCTAATCCATCTCTCCCCATTTTCAGTGGCTCAGGAAATAGAAACTAATTTTGATTTCAACTAATCCAAACTTGATGAAGAGAGGAAATATAATGCTACACATGAAAGCAGACAGTTCCTGCCAAATCCAACATGTACTTCAAAAAATATTCTACTGATATTTGATTTATTCATGTGACCTCAATCTTTTCATTTCAGAGCATATGACTGGGAACTGACTGTACTGGAAATTAATACATGATTTCATCAGTATCAAAATGCTAACACTCATTTGGATGATTGGAATTGAAAGTCCTCTTTGGATAGTATAGACCTTAGCTTCCATTTCCCAGTGTTTCTGCTTCTTTGAAATAAAGGAAATGTGTAACTCTTACTTAGTTTCCTTGTGCTCACTTGTCTATTTTTTCTTCCTTTTGTGTTTTACAAAACTGAGTCATTGAAAGCTCTCCCATTTCACCATCACACAGACTTACTGTAATTATCAAGAAAAGAAACCTTTTTATTCTGTGTAAAGTATCAGGAATCTTAGTTATTATATCTCATTACAGACCATTGATTTGAGATACTTTGATTTATTTTTTTTAAACAGTTGGCCAGATATTTGGAATGGCTATTCTTGATTGTGTTGTTTTTATAGTAGTCAAGTTTAGGTAACAGTTGAACCAACCACAAGGTAAAAGAAAGATAAGCTGAGTGCCTGCTGCTGCTGCTGCTGCTGCTGCTAAGTCGCTTCAGTCATGTCCGACTCTGTGCGACCCCATAGACGGCAGCCCACCAGGCTCCCCTGTCCTTGGGTTTCTCCAGGCAAGAACACTGGAGTGGGTTGCCATTTCCTTCTCCAATGCATGAAAGTGAAAAGTGAAAGTGAAGTCGCTCAGTCGTGTCCGACTCTTCATGACCACATGGACTGCAGCCTACCAGGCTCCTCCATCTATGGGATTTTCCAGGCAAGAGTAAGCTGAGTGCCTGGTTTCACTTAAATGTATTTGTATGGAAAAAAAAATTATAAGCATACTCCTTTTAAAACATAAATTAAAGATTTAAAAAATATTATGGTGGGAGTGAAACTTTGATGAAGATGAGATTTTGGTATCTACTACAGGAGGCAAGCTGGGAGATGGGAAATTAGAAAACTTCCTGGGTTGGTCATACAGAGTTAATTTGATCTGCAACATTTTTACTTTAGTTCAGAGAAGGACCTATATCAGTGTATTATCAGGGTTCTCCAGAGAAACTGAACCAACAGAATATTTGTTTATTTATTTATTTATGGCCTGTGTGATTATGGAGGCTGAGAAACCCCATGATCTGCCTTCTGTAAGCTGGAGACCCAGGATAACTAGTGATAAAATTCAGCCTGAATCAGAAGGCCTCAGAACCAGGTGAGCCAATGATAGATATGAGAGTCCAAGGGCAGAAGATGAGATCAGATGTCTCAGCTCAGTGGATGAAGCAGGGAAAAAAGGAACATATTCCTGCTCCCTCCTTCTTTTGTTCTGTTCAGGCCCTGAGTGAATTGGATGATGTCCACTCATATTGGGGAGGGTTATTTACTCAGTCCTGGAGAAGGCAATGGCACCCCACTCCAGTACTCTCGCCTGGAAAATCCCATGGACGGAGGAGACTGCTGGGCTGCAGTCCATGGGGTCGTGAAGAGTTGGACACGACTGAGCGACTTCACTTTCACTTTTCACTTTCATGCATTGGAGAAGGAAATGGCAACCCACTCCAGTGTTCTTGCCTTGAGAATCCCAGGGACGGGGAAGCCTGGTGGGCTGCTGTCTATGGGGTCGCACAGAGTCGGACACGACTGAAGTGACTTAGCAGCAGCAGCATTTACTCAGTCCACCAAATTCTAGCGCTAACCTCATCAAAATACCAAAATCTGTACTAGTCTGGGTTTTCCAAAGAAATAGAACTGATAGGAGATTTGTTTATTTTGTTGTTTGCTTTAGGAATTGGCTTATGGGGTTGCCTACCCACATCAGTGAGCGTGATCTTATTTATTCCATCTTTCTATTCAAATTCTAATCTCTTCTAGAGACACCCTCACAGACACAAAAGAAATAATATTTTTCCAGCTGTCTGGGCATCCCTTAGCCTGGTCAAGTGAATACATTAAAATTTAGCCATCACAGAGCCCCCTTTACCAAGTAAGCAGTTAAGCTTGGCACCAAAACTGGAATATATAGAAGTGATTTTGGAAGGTTCTTCTGGTGATTTTGAGAAGTTTAAAACCATCTTAAATATCATTTAATAAATCAATACAATTCACAGAGCAGATTTCATAAAGAGAAATTACTATAATAGTTTCAAGTGAAGTGTTAGTTGCTCAGTCGTGTCCGACTCTTTGCAACTCTGTGGACTATATAGCCCAGCTGGCTCCTCCGTCCATGGCTTTCTCCAGGCAAGAATACTGGGATGGGTAGCCATCCCCTTCTCCAGAGGATCTTCCTAATCCAGGGATCAAACCTTGGTCTCCCGCATTACAGGCAGATTCTTTACCATCTGAGCCATGATCTCATTTAATTTGTAATTAAAGGTTCATATAAAGAAGCAAGGAAGAGTGTAAACTCAAACTTTAGTCGAGCTAAATTTTAACATTATTCTCTTTTCTACTATTTCTCCACTCCACATTACATTACGGCATTGGTCTGTTCACCACAACCACCACCCTCCCACGCATAGATGTGTACAAAATTATTTTAGCATAGATGTTCAACCAAGAGTACACAGGACGTGTCTGACCATAGATGAGTTTTGTTTACCTCTGCTGAGTGTTTAAAACTTAAAATTTATCTTCAACACTAAGGCACAAATATAGATTTCTGGATTGTCTTGATAAGTGGAAAGACTTGGTATTGTTGGATATGTAATATCCATGTGGCCCTGAGAAACTAGAGCTAATTCCAAGGGCCATTTTCTTAAAGTTACAAAAAAGTGAAATTAAAAAAAAAAAATTCAGTAGTTTTAAAAAAGCAGTCCAATGACAGGTACATTGAGAAGAGTGTGTGTTTCAGGAAAAGGAGGAAGGAGTCAGCATATTATTTACACATACAAAGACTATCCTTAAATGTTTAAATGTCTGTCAGAATGAACCTGGCCCACCATACCAATGTTACCTGACTGATCTACCTTGGGTTTATATATTTGTGTGTCTCTTTTAGGAACTCAAAAATAATGTAAAGTAATACTTTGCCAAATGAAAAAGTTTTATTTCAGGGACCCATTTTGTGGCACTGAATCATGAAGTAATAATGATGTAGGATGCACTAAGCTGGTTCTTTCATTTTTCCCTCTTCCTTATGAGCCCACTGATTGGGGCTCCCTAGCTCTTTGTATGCATGTCCATCTTTATCTAGATAATTCTGTACTTGCTGACACAAAGGACTCCTGCTTCTGGGACTTGGGCTCTGCTTTCCTAATTTGGGGTTGTTTATGTTCATTTCTATGTGTGCGTGTTGGGGAGCGTTGAGTGGGAAGCAGGTAGAGTGAGTGCTGGTGATGGGAGTTGGTCTGTTTTTCAGCGGGATTTCAACTCAGATCGGTCTGCCAAAGACATGAAACAAACAGCACTGTGGTTACTTTCTCAGATACTACTTCTAGGCATTAAGAAGCCTGAATTGTCAAGTTCTTTCCTTCCCCTGTTACTGTTGTTAAAGAATGCTTGGCTCACGGAAGACTTATTAAGCACTGTATAATTGTATTTTCATATTTAAGATTTTTTTTTTCTTAACAGATATCAAATTTTAGACCTAGAGTCTTATTATTTTAATTAAATCAAGACTTTGGAATTCAGTTAATAAGCCTCACAGGGACTGTCTAGGCTCTTAAAGGACCAAAATCTGAGGTTTTCGACAAGGAATCCACTCCGGTATTCTTGCCTGGAGAATCCCAAGGACAGAGGAGACTGGCAGGCTATACAGTCCATGGGCTCACAAAGAGTTGGACATGACTGAGCAACTAACACTACACTGCTGCTACACGAATGCTCTTACTCCCATTTCTTTGAAATAGTGATCACACAGACACCTATATGTATCTTGCGACTGTCTAGATGCTTACAATGTTCATAAATTGAGGTTTTACTGAGTTAATTCCTTGCTCTGTTCTATGCACTGTGAGACAGCAGAGGACCCCAACCAGATCCTGGGCAGACTAGCAAACATAAAACGGTTTGATAAAACAAAAATTTATGGCACTGAATGACTAAGTCAACTTGAGGGGCCATGGCAGGGAATGGCAGATTCTATTGCAGTGGCAGAGAAGACTATTGGAGATAATCCCTCCCATATCACGTCAACCTGAATTAATTGATGCTTTCCTGGGAGAAATCTGAATTTGCATTTCAGCAAATTTAGCCAGTATGGGAAGAACAATACGGCATGGATTTTACTGACTGTTCATGAAGGATCAAAGCAATCACCAAAAAACAAGAAAAATAAGCAACTTTAAAATTTTCATATCATCCAAATAATTTCTTTCTGCCTAAATCTTATTTTATTTTGAATGGAAATTGTGAACAGACACAGAGAGAATAGAATCCCTTTCTCTTTGTACATTTTATTCTATAATTTAGTTTTTATCCTTAATATATTTTGCAGCATATTTTCATGTCAGACATATGTATCCATATCATTTCAAAAATGTTCACTTCTTACTAAATTTCATTTTATGTTGTTGTTGTTGAGTTGCTAAATTGTGTCTGGCTCTTTGTGACCCCATGAACTATAGTCCACCAAGCTCCTATGTCCATGGGATTTCACAGGCAAGGATACTGCCATGGGTTGCCATTTCCTTCTCCAGGGGATCTTCCTGACCCAGGGATTGAACCTGTGTCTCCTGCATTGACAGGCAAGTTCTTTACCACTGAGCCACCAGGAAAGCCCAAGCTAATGTTACATTAATAAAAAAATTTTAAAAAGAAACTCTTATCGGCTATATATTGATATTTGCATATGTATATCCATAGAATAAATTCTCAGAAGTGGAAGTGCTTGGCCAGAGTATGCACATTTTCAGTATTTATAACCATTATCAAATTGGACTCCATGAATTTTACATGAATTTACATTCTCAAGTACACTATAAGAGAATTTAAAATTTACCATCACTCTTACAAAAATGTGGGCTTCCCTGATAGCTCAGTTAGTAAAGAATATGCCTGCAATGCAGGAGACCCAGGCTCAATTCCTGGGTTGGGAAGATCCGCTGGACAAAGGATAGGCTACCCACTCCAGTATTCTTGGGCTTCTCTTGTGGCTCAGCTGGTAAAGAATCTGCCCGCAATGCAGGAGACCTGGGTTCGATCCCTGGATTGGGAAGATCCCCTGGAGAAGGGAAAGGCTACCCACTCCAGTATGCTGCCTAGAGAATTCCATTGACTCCATAGTCTATGGGATCACAAAGAATCAGACACGACTGAGTGAATTTCACTTCACTTTACAAAAGTGTATATTGTTAATCTGATCCTCATGCTTTAAAATGTAGTAATTATTAGTGAGAGTCGAACATCTTTGATATATTGTTCTGCTATGAATTGCCTGTTCCAGTGTGTTCTCTTTTTTGCTTTTCTTTTGAATTGTTTTCCTTTTACTT
Source organism: Bos taurus (assembly GCF_002263795.3). Lineage (NCBI taxonomy): Eukaryota > Metazoa > Chordata > Mammalia > Artiodactyla > Bovidae > Bos > Bos taurus. The sequence continues at coordinate 19,000,307 of NC_037332.1, read as the reverse complement.
CTTTAACTCTATTTATTATGAATGTCAATATTTCTACATTTGGCAAATGCATTATTTAATTTGTCACCGTGTCACTTGTTAGTACCCTTCACTATTCCCCAAACTCCTGCATATTTTGATCATGTCAAACTTCAGAGATGAAGTTGTTTTCACCAATATTTGTGTCAAATTAATAGTAAAAATAAAAACACAGTCAAATAAGTGAGGTCAATTGAAAGAAAAGTTATAAAACCTTGACTTTTATATTGACTCCACTGATTTTTAGATTACCTAAATTCTTTTGTACTGTCAGATAAGTAATATGAGGTTGGTACAAGGTAGGGTAGATTTTTGGTCTTTCTCTTATTTCTATTTCATTTCTGCTTTCTCAACCCTTTATTTATTTTTGGTATTTTTCAAAACTGAAGTCCAGTTAATGTACAATATTGAGTAAGTTACAAGTGTACTGTACAGTGATTTACAATTTTAAATGTTATACTTCATTTATAGTTAATATAAAATATTCATCGTATTTCCCATGTTGTACACTATACCTTTGTAGCTTGCTTTGTGCATCTTAATCCTTACCACTACATTGCCTCTCCACCTCCCCTCTCCCTACTGATAACCTCTAATTTGTTCTCTTTTTCTGTGAGTCTGCTTCTTTTTTGTTATATTTACTAGTGTGTTTTAGTTTTTGGATTCCACATTTAAAAAAAATTTTTTTGTGATATCATACAGTGTTTGTCTTTCTCTGTCTGACTTACCTCACTTAGTATAATATACTCCAAGCCCATCCATGTTGTTGCCAATGGCAAAGTTTCATTCATTTTTATGGTTGAGAAGTATTCCACTGTATATCTACCATTTATCTATCTATACTGGGCTTCCCAGGTAGCTCAGCTGGTAAATAATCCACTTGCAATGCAGGAGAGCCTAATTTGATTCCTAGGTAGGGAAGATCCCCTGGATAAGGGATAGGCTACCCACTCTGGTATTCTTGGGCTTCCCTGGTGGTTCAGATGGTAAAGAATCCACCTGCAATCCGGGAGACCTGGGTTCAATCCCTGCATTGGGAAGATCCCCTGGAGAAGAGCATGACAACCCACTTCAGTATTCTTTCCTGGAGAATCCTCATGGACAAAGGAACCTGGCAGGCTACAGTCCATGGGATTGCAAAGAGTCGGACATGACTGAGTGACTAAGCGCAACACACATCTATCTACACTACATCTTCTTTATGTGTTCATCTTTTGATGGACACAGGTTGCTTCCATATTTTGGCAATTGTAAACAATGCTGCCATGAACATTGGTGTGCATGTATCTTTTTAAATAATTGTGTGGGTTTTTTTTGTTGGATATATACCAAGGGGTGGAATCCTGGGTCCTATGGTAGTTCGATTTTTAGTTTTTTTGAGAAACTTCCATACTGTTTTTCAAATGGCTGTACCAATTCACATTACCACTACCACCATCAGTGTATGAGAGTTCCCTTTTCTCCCATCCTTGCCAATATTTGTCATTTGTGTTCTTTTTCATGATATCCTCTCTGACAGGTGTGAGGTGATATACACTGTATTCCCAGATGATTAGGAATGTTGAGCATCTTTTCTTGTGCCTCTTGGGCATCCATCTGCATGGAAAACTATCTATTAAGGTCTCCTGCCCATAAGGAAATGCTAGTCTTAAATAACACATTCAGTTCAGTTCAGTTCAGTTGCTCAGTTGTGTCTGACTCTTTGTGACCCCATGAATCGCAGCACGCCAGGCCTCCCTGTCCATCACCAACTCCCGGAGTTCACCCAAACTCATGTCCATCAAGTCAGTGATGCCATCCAGCCATCTCATCCTCTGTCGTCCCCTTCTCTTCCTGCCCCCAATCCCTCCCAGCATCAGGGTCTTTTCCAATGAATCAACTCTTCGCATGAGGTGGTCAAAGTATTGGAGTTTCAGCTTCAGCATCATTCCTTCCAAAGAAATCCCAGGGCTGATCTCCTTTAGGATGGACTGGTTGGATCTCCTTGCAGTCCAAGGGACTCTCAAGAGTCTTCTCCAACACCACAGTTCAAAAGCATCAATTCTTTGGCACTCAGCTTTCTTCACAGTCCAACTCTCACATCCATACATGACCACTGGAAAACCAAAGCCTTGACTAGACGAACCTTTGTTGGCAAAGTAATGTCTCTGCTTTTTAATGTGCTATCTAGGGTGGTCATAACTTTCCTTCCAAGGAGTAAGTGTCTTTTAATATCATGGCTACAATCACCATCTGCAGTGATTTTGGAGCCCCAAATATAATACATTAGGCCAGATAAATGTAATTGATATATAAAGAACATTTCACTTGAAAGGAAGAGAAAACTCATTCAAGTGCACATGGAACATTCTCTAGGATAGAATACATGCTGGATCACAAAACAAGCCTCTGTAAATTTAAGAAAACTGAGATCATATCAAGCATCTTTTTCAACTTCAACACTATGAGACTATAAGTCAACTACATAAAAAAAAAAACTGCAAAAAACCAAAAACACATGGAGGCTAAACAATATGCTAGTAAACAACCAAGTGGATCACTAAAGAAATCAAACAGGAAATAAAAAATGAAATACCTAGAGACAAATGAAAACAAAAACTCTATGGTCCAAAACCTATGGGATGCAGCAAAATCAGTTATAAGAGGGAAGTTTATAGTAATTCAAACTTAACCACAGGAAACAAGAACAATCTCAAATAACATAAGTGTAGTGTAGTTGCTCAGTCATGTCCAACTCTTTGCAACCCCATGGACTGTAGCCCACCAGGCTTCTCTGTCCACAGGGATTCTCCAGGCAAGAATACTAGAGTGGGTTGCCATTCTCTTCTCCAGGGTATCTTCCCGACCCAGGTACTGAACCTGGGTCTCCTGCATTGCAGGCAGATTTACCATTTGAGCCACCAGGGAAGCCACACACCTAAAAAGACTAGAAAAGGGAAAACAAACAAAACCCAAAGTTAGTAGAATGAAAGAAATCATAAAGATTAGAGCAGAAATAAGTGAAATAGAGAATAAAAAAGCAATAAAAAAGATGAATAAAACTAAAAGCTCGTCCTTTGAAAAGATAAGTAAAATTAATAAATGTTTAGCTAGACTCATCAGGAAAAAAGAGAGAGAGGGCCCAATAAAATCAGAAATGAAAAAGGACACCACAGAAATACAAAGGAGTGTAAGAGACTACTATGAACAATAATATACCAATAAAATAGACAACCTAGAAGAAATGGATAAATTTTTAGAAATGTATAATCTGCCAAAACTGCACCAGGAAGAAATATAAAATATGAATAGACCCATTACCAGTAATAAAATCAAATCAGTAATTTTAAATTCCCAACAAACAAAAGTCTAAGACCAGATGGCTTCAAAGGTGAATTCTATCAAACATTTAGAGAGGAGTTAACACCTGTCCTTCTCAAACTATTCTAAAGAATTCCTGAGGAAAGAACACTTCTGAATTCATTCTATGAAGCCAGCATCACCTTGATACCGAATCAGATGAAATATTCTTCGTCAATCTTCTTTCTTTTTTTCCTGTGCAGTAAAGGACTCTTGGGGCATTTTTGTTTCATTCTCAAGGTGACACTTAGTGGTAAGGAAGTTGTTATGAACAGTTTAATAAACAAAGCATAGAAGGATAAATCTGAACACATAGGTAATAGATCTGTTATTATAAATTAAGTACCCCAAAAGGGTAGATTATGATACCTGTTCCCTGATTTTCAGGGATCTCAAAATAATTAATTATGTCATAAATATGTAAATATCTTGACCTTTCTCATGTCTTACTGAGAATCACTTATTGTTTGCAGGAGAAGGGGGAATAGTTGACAAGAGCTAATCTATGTTATGGTCTACCATGGATTGTTGTTCATTCACTAAGTTGTGTCTGGCTCTTTGTGACCCCATGGTCTGCAGCACACCAGGCTTCCTTATTCTTCACCCTCTCCTGGAGTTTGCTTAAACTCATGTACACTGAGTCAGTGATCCCTCCAGCCATCTCATTCTCTGCCTTCTCCTCCTGCCCTCAATCTTTCCCAGCATCAGGGTCTTTTCCAGTAAGTTGGCTCTTCATGTCAGGGGCCAAAGTATTGGCGCTTCACATCAGCATCAGTGCTTCCACTGAATATTCAGGGTTGATTTCCTTTGGGATTGTTACTATATGTTCACTGCCATGTTTCATGCTTCTAGTAACCTATTAAGAAATGGGCAAACAGTTCCTAACCTTTACAGGTGAGAAAGTTGAGGCTTTGGGATCTTAAATAATTTGTACACGTGGTAAAAATGAGATTTGAACACAGGACTAGATGTGTTCATCCTCCCCTCCTCACCCCCCTAAACAAGTGTAAGATTGACAGACTGTTTTGGGGGTTTGGGGGGTTTGTTTTTCTTATATTTTCTAATTTTAAAAAAAGTCTGTTTTGGACACAATATCTGACATAGATTCTCAAAAGATATTTGTTGAACAACTATGAGTGGGCTAAGGGCCATGTTCTTTCCATTATACCCTATTGGAACTGAGTAGGATGCAATATTTGCCCTCCTCTGATGTTGTCATAAAGACTTTTTATCCCCTCAAACAAATTCTCAAAAGTGTTTAGTCTTTGTTTTCATAATTTAAAACTTACTGGTTGGATTTTTGAAGCTCATGCTGGCTGCTGGAGAGAAAGAGTTTGAGGGATTCTATTGCTTTGCATTTAGAGTCATTTGACTACAGAGCTTTAACCTGCCTAAACTGGAGATTTTGTATGTCAGTATTTAAAAAGGATAAGCATACCTTGCTTTCAAATTAAACCTTCAAAATGAAATCGGTTGTAGGCCACACACACACATACACAAGGTAAATTGCAGGCCACATTACTTATTCAACAAACGCTTGAGTGCTGACCCAGCATTTACCACTGTGCTGGGTATTAGGGGTATTATATTGAATACATTATCTCATGTAAACATAAAATGCTTTTTTAATAGAATGTTTTAATATATTGTGACATAAAACTGAGTAAAATTTGCTTGTTAGAAATATCTTTTAGAAAACTAGGAACAGTTACTCATTTAGGAAAATTGCCCCATGCATACACCTCTGATAAAGAGTCAATGTGGTAACACACTTAGGCAATTCTACTTCTCTAATATGGTTCGTGGAGATATTAAGGCAATGGTCAGATAAAGCAACCGCACTGACTGAATTTGTTATTCATTTCAGCTAAACAATTGATTTTGTTTTAATCTGATTGACAATTTGTTAGCTGTTTATACATAGCATTTAACACAAGTTATTTTTCCATTGTATTCTGAATTTAGTGCTTGCTGGCAAGTTTCATATATATTCTGAAAAGGAGAGTAAAAAAGCAAAATAAACAAAAAGGCTCAGGAAGATGTATGCTTTGAATGCTTTCTTTGCTGTTTGTGCAGTTATGCATTTTGAATAGTTTTCCATTCATTTGTATTCTCTGTAATTATATACTTAAGAAGTATACTTATCTTGTGAGTAAGTCTTGGAATTTTTTTTTACAAAATAGAAAAGAAGTAGAAACTGGATATACATTAAGGAATTTGAGAAAAGATGAAGAGTTTCATTTAAGCTTATATCCAACAAAATTAGCAGTTAAAATGTGCTTTATAAAAATATTTTCCATTTTTTTATGAAAACATTTTCTTTTTTATTTGCAATAGAAAGACAGCAAAAACAGATATAAGAAGATAGCAAACCAATGATCCAAGAGGATTAAAAGATTAATGCCAGGCAGAGGTTGTTTCTTTGTTCTGCACAGCAAGGTTATGCAGAGCAGGTTACCTTTCTGCCAAATAGAGACTCAGTCCGAAAATGCTCTTTATCATTGAGACTGTAGCTTGCCCTTCATCATTTGGGGTATGTGAGAGGCATAAAGAATGCCTCTATAAGAAATATAATAGCATATTACTCATATGCTGAAATTCTAGGGCTCTTTCAGTTAGAAGAGAGAATCCTTGTGTTACCCTAAATATCAAAGTCTGTAATTCCACTCAATAGAAATAGACCAATTCAATAAACAGTAGCCTATTATAATGCCTTGCATTGATGGATCTTAAGTCCTCAATTTCTGTACCAAACAGGCTTCTTTTTGTGGCAGAAAAAACTCAAGTTCCATCTTTTATTTTGCACAACTTCACTGTGGTTGGCTTAAGGACTAGATATAGGCTGAGATTTTAAACACTGCTTTAAAACACGAAGCAGTAGATTGAACAAAATTCCATCTATTGCGGGATGTTTCAATGACTGATGAGAAGGCAGAGTTGATAATGACACTTTCTTAATCACATAGATGAAATCATTCCAAATTGGCTAGAAAATAGTCAAGCTACTTTCTGTATGTGAATGTGGCAAACAAAGATAATCTCAGCTGGTGAGATGTTTATTATTAAATTAAGAAATATTGGAGATCAGTGGACATAGAGAAAGGTGCTTAACCTCAACAATGAACAACAAACCCTCATTAGCAATTAGAAAAATAAAAATTGAAATGGCGATGACCTATTGACCAGATTGGCTAAAATTAGGGGGAAAGAATCACATTGAAAGGAAGCTACTAATGTTATTACGAAAAGTTGAAAATATGTATACCGTATGGCTCAGAAATTCCAGGAATACACTTTAAAGACATGCTTGCACATGTGCCCCAGAATCTACGCATGATGGAAAAAAAGACTAGAATACTAAACAGTAACGTAAATAAACAAAGGACAGTTACAGGCAATACCTAGAAATTATGGAAGTTGTCACAACTGAAAGTTTCTACGAAGAAATTATCACATGTTGTTGTTGTTTAGTCACTAAGTCATGTCTGAGCCTTTGCAACTCCATGGACTGTAGCCCGCCAGCATTCCCAGCTAAGAATACTGGAGTGGGTTGCCATTTCCTTCTCCAATGGCATAAAAATGCCTATGTTATGATTCTATTGCTGTGAAATTCAAAAACAGACAAAACCAAACTCTTTTATTTAGAATGTATGCACATAAAGAATAGCCCTAAAAAGAAAAGCAAGAAAATGATTAACACAAATAAGATAGTATTTATCTATAGGGGAGAAGGATACACAGAGGTTTTCTGGGGTGCTGATGGTATTTTATTTCTTGACCTGGATTGTATTGTTTGTTTAAATAATTGCCACAGAGTATATGTATATTTTAAGTATTTTTCTATGTTAACGTTATATCTGTAATAAAAAGTAAAACTCATACACATAATTCAAGACTACTGTCTGTGGAATGTGACTGTATGATGTCTAACACGTTAAAATGGGCCTGATTAAAGGGACAGTTCAGGGCTGGCAGCTAAGAACCAAGTGCACACTGGATTCAAGATGCCTCTCTTTCATGTAACATCACTGACTGACTATGGTTCAGGATTGTGTTGTTAGCACATAAAAAGATCCTTCAATAAAATCCTGTTTGAGTCTATTAACTTCATTCATTCCTATAACCATCCACTTAGTCTTTACTTGGTTTAGGGATAAAAAAATTAGACATTCTTTTAAATTAAATGAGAATTGGTGGGAATCTGAGAACTGGTCTTGGCTCCTTCATTTCCATTCCAGCTCTATTGTCTTTCTAAACAACTTGCAAATTTGTTTTTGTCAGTCTCCTTTTGCCTCAAGTGACACAGCCTGTGTTCCATAGATAGCAAAGGAGAAAAAACATTCAACATTTTTTTTTAATCATCTCCAAACACATGAGCAAAGGAATAACTGAAAGATGGTTTCATCTGGCTAATTAGATTAGAAATCTCAGGAAAACTGTCCTATTTGCTATATTTCTGATGGAGATGCTTCTGTCTCTGGTTGAGAATCTTGCAGGAACAGATTTCTTCTTTGACACTTCCTGCTGGAGCTTCAGTAGGCAGAAAAGAAAGCAACTTTTTCTTTCTCGTCAACTGGGAAAGATAAACTTGGATTGCTCCACCCGGTCCCATCACTTCATGGCAAATAGATGGGGAAACAATGGAAACAGTGAGAGACAATTATTTTCTTGGGCTCCAAAATCACTGCAGATGCTGACTGCAGCCTTGAAATTAAAAGACGCTTGCCCTTTGGAAGAAAAGCTATGACTAACCTAGACAGCATATTAAAAAGCAGAGACATTACTTTACTGACAAAGGTCCGTCTAGTCAAAGCTATGGTTTTTCCAGTAGTCATGTATGAATGTGAGAGTTGGACCATAAAGAAAGCTGAGTGTTGAAGAATTGATGCTTTTGAACTGCAGTGTTGGAGAAGACCCTTCAGAGTCCCTTGGACTGCAAGAAGATCCAACCAGTCAACCCTAAAGGAAATCAGTCCTGAATATTCATTGGAAGGACTGATGCTGAAGCTGAAACTCCAATACTTTGACCACCTGACGTGAAGAACTGATTCATTGGAAAAGACCCTAATGCTGGGAAAGATTGAAGGTGGGAAGAGAAAGGGGACAACAGAGGATGAGATCACTGACTCATGGACATGAGTTTGAGTAAACTCTGGGAGTTGGTGATGGATAAGGAAGGCTGGTGTGCTGCAGTCCATGGGGTTGCAAATAGACATGACTGAGCGACTGAACTGAACTGAATTGAACTGAAACTTGGATTATAGATAACTTCAGCACAGGGCCATGACTTTTTAATTTTTTAAGTACATACTTTATAGCATGGAATTGTGCAGAGTGCCAGGAAACAAATGCTTTTTGGTAAATGTTGACATATCTCCCCTACCGCCTCCCCCACCCCCGGAATTTTTGTATTTCAGTGCAATACTCATAGAGTCCTCAATTTTTAGTATATGCAAGTCAGATGGTGAAATATAAAACAGTTCTCTATTTGAAACATTTTTTATGGTTTATGAATGTGAATACTTAGGCACGATTATCCTTTCATTACCTTTCGTTCATCAGCTGAGAGTGAGTTCTCTAAATGAAGCAGATAGTTTTTCTTTGTGTTCTCCATGGCATTTAAATATGAAGCTGAGAATACATATATGCTTAATAAATTCTTGCCACCTTTGATTTCATCCCTTAAAAAAAGATACGCTTTTTGCAAAATGTTTTTAAAAATGGATTCAATGGTGGCTCCGTGGTAAAAAATCCACCTGCCATTGCAGGAGACAGGGTTCGATCTCTGATCTGGGAAGATCCCACGTGCCCTGGAGCAACTAAACTCATGTGCCACAACTACTGAGACCGTGCTCTACAGCTCGGGAACTGCAATTGCTGAGCCCACGTGCCGCAACTTCTGAAGTCCGTGCACCCTAGAGCCTGTGCTCGACAACAGGAGATGCCACTGCAAAGGGGAATCCCATGCACCACAGGTAGAGATTAGCCTCCTCTCACCACAGCTAGAGAAAAGCCCTAGAACAACCAAAACTAGCTAAATAAATAGATGAGTTTTTAAAAATACATACAAAACCTAATCTTGAGATTCTTACTTAACACAGTCCAGGGCAAGTAACATATGTTGTTGGAAATGCAATGTCAAAAATACACAAGGAGAGAATAATATTGTGTGTGATAAGTGGGGAAAAAATCCACAGAGAGAAGCCAAAGACAATGAAAACGTCAAGTAATTATGACTTCTGTCTGCTGAGGTCTTCCCTCCATTGTCCAGTGGCATTTGCTTCCCTTTAGAAGCTGTTGCAGGTTCTAGTCAAGAAATTAAGGACCTCTGTATTTGTGATAGTAAAAGATGAACTCTTTAGAGCATCTCTAAAATCCTAGTATTTAGTTTTCAATGTTAAATTTCACTGAAATATTCTAATAGACGGCAAGGCACGCTATACAGAGTATAGGCCAAGGATTCTTCAGTGAAGTCCATAGATGGAATTCCAAGGCCCTTGGAGACCTTGATGTTGTATATAAAATTGAGTCTGTGCGCACTTACACTCTTCTGAGTTTTCTCACCTTTCATCTGGGATTCCTGACCTTTACTTCCTCCAGGTTAAGAATCACCGCTGCGAAGTAACCCTGCATTTATCCTATGTCCTACAGCCAGCCATCTGAGGCTGACTGGACAAGGGGATCTAAGAAAGATCCTTCCCACAAAGACTCAGATGGCATTTTGCAAAGATGACAGTCCTCAACATGTTTCAGTTTAGGACTGTTCAGGGAATCCCTTTCCAGAATTCAAGTATCATGCTGAAAATACCAGAGGCTATTAATACTGCATATATATTTATTTTCATGACTTGGCAAGGGTGTGAACTGCGACACACAATCTTTGCACAGAGGATACTGTGAAAGTTGGCTAGCAACCAGACAGATGTCTGGGGTTTGGCATAATGTTCTCCTCCTCCTCCTTCTATGCTGCAGAACGGTCCACAGAGTGCATTTGTATTTCCATTTTCTGTAGCCTAGCCTCTTCTATTAAAAAAAATATTTTGGAGTGTAATATATATACCATGAATTCAATTTTGAGTGTACAATTCAATTGTTTTTTAGTCTATTCACTGAATTATGCAACCATCACCAGTATCTAATTTTAAAACTTGCTATTTTTAAGACTCTCTTCTAAGCATTTTCTTCTAATATCTCTGAAACAACATCATGTTTCATTTATTTTTTAAAAGAAGATCTGTGTTCTGAAATTACCCCTGTAGATGATTGGCAGTCACATGTTTTAAGGGGAGAGGAGTCTTGTCTTGATAACACGTGTTGGTGCCACCCCTTCTAGTATCATGATTAATTCTTTGTTACTCAGTGTTTACAAAAAGAGAACTAATCAGTTTTTTAAACGTAGGTAATGTGTCCTAAACAAGAAAAAAAATGGATTATTTGAATATGCCATTTTAAAAAATAATAAGCAGTGAATATTTGTAATTTCAGGAGGCCCAACACAATGAAACTTGCATGAAATTTTCATGCTCATCCCACCGACTTCGCAAAACTTTGAAAGAAAATACTATAGTTTAGGCTTTTTAAAAGTAAAGTAACTTGCTCTGCTTGAAAAAAAAGTTATAATAGTGTGAGTTTTTTTGGTGATTATATACAAAGAGTTAAAAATATTCTCAATCTCAAACTTCATTCATTTAATCTCAAATTTACTAAGTACTTATTATCTGCCAAGAAAGGTAGTGGGGAGGAAGATAGTCTCAACTGTAAGGAACACATATTTTTGCAATACTTTTTTGTACCCTGTTTATTAATTTACTACTTTATAGCTTTGCAAAGTGTTTGCATTTCCATCTTCAGCAAATTTATTAACTGGTTAATTCTTGGTCTCTATATTTTTGGTAGTAGTTTAGTCCCTAAGTCAAGTCCGACTCTTGTGACCCTATGAACTGTAGCCCACCAGGCTCCTCTGTCCCCGGGATTCTCCAGGCAAGAATACTAGAGTGGGTTGCCATTTCTTATCCAGGGGATCTTCCCGACCCAGGAATTGAACCTGTGTCTCCTTCATTGGCAGGTGAGTTCTTTACCACTGAGCCAGCAGGGAAGCCTCTATTTCTCTACACATAGGACCTTTTCCCCTCCACGGTTCCCACGTTTACTGAGTGGACACAACCTCCTGTCAATGTTGCAATGTTTCTACATTGTTAAGAGGTGTCATTTGTGGTTTTCGCAAGAGTAATTGCTACCTGCCTCAATCAAAATCATCAATAATATGGACGGCACATACAAGTAATTTGTACACGTTTCTAGTATATTGGTTATTTCCAGTATGTTTTAAATATTACATTGGTCTTTCAGATATCTAGTGGATTTTATCAGTCCTGAATTAAGCTGAAGTATACTCCTGGACTATTGACATGGGGTGGGAGAACTACATGTATCTTTTGTTAATTTTCCTCCTGGTACTGCTCCTAAGGACAAAAATATGAATAAAATGCTAGGAACGTTCTATCATCAGGTTTATATTGGAAAGGTCATGATGCTCAGGAAGTAATAGGAAGCTAATCAACGATAACAGTGTTAATTTTGTCCAGAACAGAGAGAAGACAGAAGTTGTGAGTGCTAGAGAACATCTCATCCCATTATTTCATTTTACAAATTAGGAAATGGGATTCTAGAAAGCTCAAATAAATAACTAGTTCAAAGTTACCTATAATTAAAAATCCAAAATTCAAGCCCATTGATTCAAATTCCCAGCACAATATTCTTTCTAATAGAGCTTTTTACATTTTATGTGGAAAAGGGATTAAATTTATATTCTATTTCTCACATGCACTTCCTTTTAAATCCAAGACCTATTTATTCAATTGTCTTTTCTCTTTTCCTGACCTGCCACTATTTTTCTTAAACTCCATTTAACCTCAATTAGGGTTGTATGATCTACATGAGTGGTCCTCAGGCTTGAGCATATATTAGAATCTTCTGGTTAAAACAGATTCCTGGGTTCAACCCTGAGTTCTTTAAAAAATTTTTTTTAATTTATTTACTTTTGGCTGTGCTGGGGTTTTGCTGCTGTGCATGGGCTTTCTTTAGTTGTAGAGAGTTGGGGCTTCTCTTGCTGCAGAGCCCAAGCTTTAGGGTGCATAGGCTCAGTAGCAGTGGCCCACAGGCTTAGTTCCTCTGAGACCTCTTCCTTGAGTAGGGATCGAACCTGTGTTCCTTGCCTTGGCAGGTATATTCTTAACCCCTGGACCACTAGGGAAGTCCCAATCCTGAGCTTCTGATTAAGCAGGTTGGGTTTGTACGGAGTGTGAGAATTTGCATTTCTAAGGAGTTTCCAGGTGACACTGAAGTTGCTGGTTGGGCATCAAACTTCAGGAAAAATACACCTACATGAAGCAGGCTTGACAGTTCCTCTAAGGATTGTTAGAGAGTCTCTAACTCTTGTTGATCACTCCTTTGACCTCTAAAGGTATAATAAATTATTAAAACACTCTATCCGAAAGCTTAGTTGCTCTCTGGTCTCCCAGCATTGGCTTCCATATCAAGATTGGTGTGAAAATGACTGTGTCTTTGAAGATGGCTAGTGAGTAAGTCTAGAAGAAGGCAATGGCACCCCACTCCAGTACTCTTGCCTGGGAAATCCCATGGACGGAGGAGCCTGGTAGGCTACAGTCCATGGGGTCGCGAAGAGTCGGACTCGACTGAGCGACTTCACTTTCACTTTTCACTTTCATGCACTGGAGAAGAAAATGGCAACCCACTCCAGTATTGTTGCCTGGAGAATCCCAGGGACGGGAGCCTGGTGGGCTGTCGTCTATGGGGTCGCACAGAGTCGGACACGACTGATGTTGACTTAGCAGTAGCAGTAAGTCTGGAATAAGAAACTAGCTATTTAGCACTTCCGATTAGCACTCAGAGCTCCCAAGACCTGCCTCCTGACTAGTGCTTTCTTTTCTTTCCCTCAACAAAATAATGTTAAAATTGCTGATGATAAAAAGAAATCTGTAAAAAAACATGTCCCATGAACCTCCTTACACCTTCAATCCTTAAAGAAGGAGAGACTTAAAATAGCACTGTAGTAGTCAGGGTTCTTAGTTACAGAAATAGAATTGAGGTTAGCCAGTATAAACAGAAAGAGGTGTCAGGTAGCCTACAGAATGTGATTTGGTTGAGAAGAACGCGAGTCCCATAAGGAATCCTCAGGGGAACGTGGGGTTTAGCTTTCCAGTCTTTACTCCACAGAAAGGCATGCTAGAAGGAGATTGGGGTGGTTGTTGAGTGAGCCACACTGCAGCATTTGCCACAATTACCATGACTAAGCTTTATTCTCAAGTTCAGTCCAGTTCAGTAGCTCAGTCGTGTCCGACTCTTCGAGACCCCATGAATCGCAGCACGCCAGGCCTCCCTGTCCATCACCAACTCCCGGAGTTCACTCAGACTCACGTCCATTGAGTCAGTGATGCCATCCAGCCATCTCATCCTCTGTCGTCCCCTTCTCCTTCTGCCCCCAATCCCTCCCAGCCTCAGAGTCTTTTCCAATGAGTCAACTCTTCACATGAGGTGGCCAAAGTACTGGAATCTCAGCTTCAGCATCATTCCCTCCAAAGAAATCCCAGGGCTGATCTCCTTTAGGATGGACTGGTTGGATCTCCTTGCAGTCCAAGGGACTCTCAAGAGTCTTCTCCAACACCAAAGTTAGATGCTGATAAAATATCAGATCTTGCTTTTACATGCTCACATAATTATTTATGTTTTAGCCTAGTATTAAAGAAGAGATTGTAAGGAACTGACAAAGTGAACTTTTTGTAGATAATTCTGCTGGTACACTGGCAGAAAGGTTAGGGATTTCTGGTCCTTGGGCTCCTGGGATTTCAGGATTCACAAAGATCTTTTATCTGAAGAAACACATTTCAAAAGACAATCTGGTGGCTGTTACAACCCAATACTGACTACTTTGTTGGCTTATATTTTATACAGTGTTTATAGTTTATACTAGGTTTCTGTACTGGGAGAGTATTTATTGAAATTGACATTTTTTGAAAGCATATTGGATATAGTATGTTAAGGATAGGGGGATAAGCATTTATTCTACCATTTTTTTTTACAGGATATAAGATGAAAAACATCATTGGCCTTAGTAATCAGCAGGTGTTATGAACTATGAAATTTGAGATGTCTTAGTTTATAATTAAGACAATTCCTTTATAAATTAAACCTTAATACTGTGGGCTAGGACACTGCTAAACATGGAACAACTGACTGGTTCAAAATTGGAAACGGAGTAAAACAGGGCTGTATACTGTCACCCTGTTTATTTAACTCATATGCAGGGTACATCATGTGAAATGCAAGGCTGGATGAATCAAAAGCTGCAATAAATCTTGCCAGAAGAAATATCCACAGCCTCAGACATGCAGATGATACCACCTTAATGGCAGAAAGTGAAGAGGAACTAAAGAGCCTCTTGATGAGGATGAGAAAAGAGACTGAAAAAGCTGGCTTCAAGCTTAACATTCAAAAAACTAAGATCATGCCATCCAGTCCCATCACTTCATGGTAAATAGAGGGGGAAAAAGTGGAAGCAGTGACAGATTTTATTTTGGGGGGCTCAACAATCACTGTGGATAGTGACTGCAACCATGAAATTAAGACTATTGCTTCTTGGAAGGAAAGTTGTGACCAACATAGAAGTGTTAGTCTCTCAGTCATGTCTGACTATTTGTGACCCCATGGACTGTAGCCCATCAGGCTCCTCTCTCCATGGACTTCTCCAGGCAAGGGTATTAGATTGGGTTGCCATGCCCTTCTCCAGAGGATCTTCCTGACTCAGGGATCGAACCTGAGTCTCTTACATTTCTGGCAGATTCTTTACCATCTAAGCCACCAGGAAGAACCAACCTAGGAAGCGTATTAAAAAGCAGAGACATCACTTTACTGAAAAGGTGTGTATAGTCAAAGCTATGGTTTTTTCCAGTAGTCATGTACAGATGGCTGTGAGAGTTGGACTATAAAGAAGGCTGAGCTCCAAAGAATAGATGCTTTAGAACTGTGGTGCTGGAGAAGACTCTTGAGAGTCCCTTGGACAGCAAGGAGATCAAACCAGTCAATCCTAAAGGAAATCCACCCGGAATATTCACTGGAAGGACTGATGCTGAAATTGAAGCTCCATTACCTTGGCCACCTGATGCAAAGAGCCAACTCATTGGAGAAAACCCTAATGCTGGGAAAGATTGGTGGCAAAAGGAGGAGTGCGGCAGCGGAGGAGTTGATTAGAAAGCATCACTGACTCAATGGACATGAGTTTGAGCAAAATCCAGGAGATAGAGAAGGACAGGGAAGCCTGGTGTGTTACAGTCCATGGGGTTGCAAAGAGTCAGACATGCCTTAGCTACTGAACAACAACAGTGTATAACTAAAATGATTTCTTTGTAAATGGAACCTTAATGCTGTGGGCTAGGTCACTGCTAAATATAATTCAAGGCTGAAGCATCCTGCTTGGATTCTGCATTTTGTTCAGTGGCAGCATTCACTGATGGCTGTACCATTGGATGAACCATCTAAGCTGCTAAACAAAGACTCACAATGCAGTGAGAGTTTATTTTTCTCTTATGTCTAGAAGCAGGTAATACAGAGCTGGTATATTAACTCTGTTATAGTTAACATATAGCTTCCATTTCTGTGTCCACGTTGGCTATAACAACTCTCCTCCCAACAGGGGAAGGGAAAAAGAGAAAATGGAAGGCATTTCCCTTCTAGTTAAGAATAAAGCCTACAAATTATACATATCACTCATGGCTCACATGTCAATAGTGAGAACTTAGGCACTGGACATGGAACAACAGACTGGTTCCAAATAGGAAAAGGAGTATGTCAAGGCTGTATATTGTCACCCTGCTTATTTAACTTATATGCAGAGTACATCATGAGAAACGCTGGGCTGGAAGAAGCACAAGCTGGAATCAAGATTTCCGGGAGAAATATCAATAACCTCAGATATGCAGATGACACCACCCTTATGGCAGAAAGTGAAGAAGACCTACAAAACCTCTTGATGAAAGTGAAAGTGGAGAGTGAAAAAGTTGGCTTAAAACTCAACATTCAGAAAACTAAGATCACAGCATCTGGTCCCATCACTTCATGGGAAATAGATGGGAAACAGTGGAAACAGTGTCAGACTTTATTTTGGGGGGCTCCAAAATCACTGCAAATGGTGATTGCAACCATGAAATTAAAAGACACTTACTCCATGGAAGGAAAGCTATGACCAACCTAGATAGCATATTGAAAAGCAGAGACATTACTTTGCCAACAAAAGTCCATCTAGTCAAGGCTATGGTTTTTCCAGTGGTAACATATGGATGTGAGAGTTGGACTATAAAAAAAAGCTGAGAGCCGAAGAACTGATGCTTTTTAACTGCAGTGTTGGAGAAGACTCTTGAGAGTCCCTTGGACTGCAAGGAGATCCAACCAGTCCATTCTGAACAAGATCAGTCCTGGGTGTTCATTGGAAGGACTGATGTTGAAGCTGAAACTCCAATACTTTGGCCACCTCATGCGAAGAGTTGACTCATTGGAAAAGACCCTGATGCTGGGAGGGATTGGGGGCAGGAGGAGAAGGGGACGACAGAGGATGAGATGGCTGGATGTCATCACTGACTCAATGGACATGAGTTTGAGTAAACTCCGGGAGTTGGTGATGGACAGGGAGGCCTGGCGTGCTGCGATTCATGGGGTTGCAAAGAGTCAGACACAACTGAGCGACTGAACTGAACTGAACTGAGGCACAAAGCCACACCCAGTTGCAATGGAGGTTAGAAATTGTCATTTGTAGTTGTAAGGTCTTGAGCCCATTGAAAATTTGAGTTGGGGAGTTTACTATAAGAAAGAAGAAGCAAATGGAACTGATCGATGGATAGCAGTCTTTGCTACAATGGCTTACTTGGAATTGTTGGCTAGTTTTCTGCCTATGGGGTTGGATTCTACTGTGGCCATCTGTGCTGGAAGTGAAACTCCTTGAAAGGGTCAATAAAAGAGAGTAAATTAATCTGATTTCCTGGTAAACAGATCAGGAAATCATAGAACTTCAGTGTTGTAAACAATCTCAATCACCACGTAGTTTCCAACCACTCACCTGAGAAGCTCAACAGAAGCACCTCTCTTTTAGACATGCCCAGTACTACATGTGAAAACTAAGGACTTTATCCAAAGTCACAGAATTGCTGGTGACAATCAAGACTAGAATCTAGAGAACCTGGTAAGTTTAATTTTCTTCTACTGCCCCTGAATGGACCTTTTGTGAGCTTGGTTTCTATCATGCCATGGTCAGAGAAGAGATATTTGTATTTATTATAAGCTGTAAGAATGTATGTATTTTTAGAGAACTGTGGCATGCTGTATAATAATTGAGCTAGTATATTGAATTGTAATGCCTCCTTTCATTTATTGAAACAGTGGAGTCTTGTTAGAACACAGTTCATGATTACACATCTTTGAATGACCATACAAGTTAGTGAAAAGGGTATTGAAGTGGAATTCAATGACAGGACCTAGTCTTGGCTATCTACTGTCTATATGACTCTGATGAAATCATTTAATGTCTTTGAGATCTGACTTATTCTTAATACAGGACTACAATTGAACTAGATGGTACATTACTTGACCACTGGCATAACACAGGTTCTGACCAATCAGAACAAATAGCAGTCATGAAAAACTCAATTAGGGAAATTGGTGCATTCTAGGAAAGCATCAGCCAGCTTTTAGCTCTATGAATTTTCTCTTGAAACTGAATGGTACACTGCGAAAGTTGCCACATTAACCTGCATCCTTAGTATTCATCCTCACCTTTGGTATTTATGTGATAGAAGAGTATATTGAAATTTCTGCCTAGTGACTGGATGTTATTTTTAGGCCTCGAATTTCCAATAAAATTTTAAAAGTAACATATTTCTGTTAAGATTGTTCTGGAACAATGAGCAAGTATCATCTGATTAAAAGAGTTTCCCAGGTCACCTGTAAAATAAAGTATAAAAGGATGTAGAGACTGGGTTCTAAAATGACAAGAAGTCCATTTGGCTATAAAAGGATAGAGTTTACTTCAGAAGCCTGTCACATTTCATTACTTGTCTAAAGACTTCAGCTTCAAAGAGAGGACAATCGTGGGCCTTTAGGTAAGCCTGAAAATAATCTTTAGTCAGGTAGAGATAAACGTTGCAATGAGAAGAGAATCCATTTAGGATAAATTACACAGAATAATTCTAAATTGTGGCCTTAAAGTTCCCACTTTACTTATAGGAATGAGATAAGGCAAAACACTCCAGTTAATGGAACAGAAGCTACTAATTTCCTGAAAAAGACAAAAGGAGGGGAGTGTATTGCCCTTACACAGAACGAACAATTTTCCTCAGTCTCCACACAGATAATAAGACACTGTGTCCAGGAAGAAAGTGATAGGAGAGGCAACCTCAGATCAAAATAAAGATAAAGCAAAGCCAAACAATGACTCTTATCAATTCCAAAGGTGAGTTCACCTTCCTGGCTTTCAGCTGTCTCGTTCGTTATAAGACCCCATGATCGCAAGGTTGAGCCTGTTCTCTGCTCCTCTGCTTGCCTGTGTATGCACACATTTTAATCATTTGTAAATAGCGTTTCCTATAGGGTATTTTTCTCCTGGCTCCCGAAAAAGCAGTGCCTTTCTCCCATAAACATGGAACTATCATCACCATCTCATCTCATTTTATTTACTCGTGGACTTTGGACAGAAGAAGAGCACTGGCTTTTCCAGAACTGAGAAGAAGCATTCTCCTATGATATGAAAGCATTAAGGATCAGATGATCTGCAGAGCTGGGGAAGATGCTCAATTCCCAGAATCCCATTGATTAGGGTGGCTCTCCTGGGAGATGGGGCCCCGGTAGCCCCACCTCACCTTCTGGCCTTCCTAGCAATCCTAGACCAGCCCTACCCCTTTCCAAGGCTCTACCTGACCTGTGCTTCTGCAGCCTGTGGAAGAAGAGGAACGTTTGTGGGCAAGGAAAGAGAGGCGAAGCTCTACAATGGCCTCTGGTAGCACTTTATAGATCTTTCTTTTAGAACATCTATGAAAGAGTCTCAGTACCTTCACTAATAGGCCTGATTTCCTGAGGCTTTCCCCTCTGGCCTGGATAAAGAAAACAGGAGAAAGAAGGGATTTTTGTTACTATGTTTCCAGGGTATCTGGCCTTGTTCATCTAGGCTTCCTGAACCTACCATCTCCTCTCCCCATATCCTTTGGATGCACGTGTAGATAAGTGAGGTCTTGTGTTTCCCTTGCAATTCTTTTGGGATGAAATTAATTCTCTCTCTCTCTCATGCTCTTCCTCTCTCCCTCCCTCCCTCTCTTTCTTCCTTCCTCTCTTCCTGTGCAGTTTTTTTTTTTTTTTCCTTCACAGATTTTTCTTTGTATTTCTCTTGCAAGTGCCACTGGGAAAAAGTCTTGACTGTCTTGTTGAGTTCCTTTCACATTTCAAAACAGTCTTGGGAAGCTGTGTTTGAGTGGGGCAACTCGAGGACTTCAGCTAACTGCAAGGCCCTCTCTTCTTCTGTTCTTGTTTTTGCTCACTTGCTAAAATTGTGTCTCTTTGAAACCCCATGGACTGCATCACAGCAGGCCTCCCTGTTCCTCACCATCTCCCAGAGTTCAACAAAGTTCATGTCTATTGAATTGGCGATGCCATCCAATCATCTCATTCTCTGTTGCCCTCTTCTCCTTTTGCCTTGAATCTTTCCCAGCGTCAGGGTCTTTTCCAACGAGTCAGCTTTTTGCTTCAGGTGGCCAAAGTTTTGGAGCTTCAGCTTCAGCCTCATTTCTTTCCAGTGAATATTCAGGGTTGATTTCCTTTAGGATTGACTGGTTTGATCTCTTTACTGTCCAAGGGACTCTCAAGAGTCTTCTCTAGCACCACAAATTGAAAGCATCAGTTCTTCAGTATTCAACCTTCTTTATGATCCAACTCTCACAGTCATCTGTATATGACTACTGGAAAGACCACAGCTTTGACTATAAGGATCTCCTCCAGAATGGGCCTCAAATCCCACAATCAAGATGGCTTTGGGTCTTTTCCCCAGATTACTCTATAACTGTGTGGTTCCTTACAAGACTCAGTCCATATAATTAGAAATGGGTTGATATCATTAGCCTGACATTTAGGAGGTGGTAGGATAACAGCTGGGCTCCCCTGGAGGTTCAGATGATAAAGAATCTGCCTGCAATGCAGGATATCCATGTTCCCTCTTAATTGCACCTACTACATGTTAAGGGCATGCTTTTTGCCCCACTGGTCTGAGCATTTTGTCTAATTTAACTCTCAGTACAAGTCTAAGAACTAGCTATACTTTCAAGTGATTGGTGAAAAACTGTGACTTTTAGGGGTTAAATAACTCAGTTGAGGACACCCACCTGTGGCAGGCTGGTTCCAGAACTCTCATGCTGAAGCATTAGGTGCCCTGCCTCCTGCAGCAGCATATATTGGGCAAGCATTCCCTTTGGTACCTCAAAGCAGAGAGTCAAATGGGACAGCCATACCTTTCACATAGACATAAGAATTAAAATAGCTGTGCTGTGATCAAAGGGAAGAAGTTAGTGTTTCTTCTAGACTGGCTACTGAGTTGATCAAGTGTTTGTGTGGTGGATTTATATGCAGTGTGTATGTATGTCTGTGGTGTGTGTTTGCAAGTGTTGCACGTTCAGGTTTATTATGTGAACAGGTGTGTGGAAAGGATGGTGTGTGTAATTTGTATGTATATGCATTTGTCTATAGTATGTGCGTACATTACGTGTTTGTGTAACCTGTGTATGCATGTGCTGTGTATGCCTGTGAGGGGGTATGTGTATATGATGTGTGTGGTATGTATGTGGATGTTTGCATACATGTGGGTATTTGTATACATATGTGGTATTTCTTGGTGTGTATGTGTGTATGATATATTTGTATGTGGTGTGTGTGTGTTGTGTGCATTGAGTGTATGATGTATGTGTATGTATGTGGTGGCATGCACACATTATAGGTGTGCATAGGTGAGAGAGATGGGGTTGGTATGTGGTACAACTACAGGTAGACTTTTATCCTTTAGTTGTCCACTGATAACTTATATGCAGACTACATCATGAGAAACGCTGGACTGGAAGAAACACAAGCTGGAATCAAGATTGCCGGGAGAAATATCAATAACCTCAGATATGCAGATGACACCACCCTCATGGCAGAAAGTGAAGAGGAACTCAAAAGTCTCTTGATGAAAGTGAAAGTGGAGAGTGAAAAAGGTGGCTTAAAGCTCAACATTCAGAAAATGAAGATCATGGCATCTAATCCCATCACTTCATGGGAAATAGATGGAGAAATAGTGGAAACAGTGTCAGACTTTATTTTTCTGGGCTCCAAAATCACTGCAGATGGTGACTGCAGCCATGAAATTAAAAGATGCTTACTCCTTGGAAGAAAAGTTATGACCAACCTAGATAGCATATTCAAAAGCAGAGACATTACTTTGCTAACAAAGTTTTGTCTAGTCAAGGCTATGGTTTTTCCAGTGGTCATGTATGGATGTGAGAATTGGACTGTGAAGAAGGCTGAGTGCTGAAGAATTGATGCTTTTGAACTGTGGTGTTGGAGAAGACTCTTGAGAGTCCCTTGGACTGCCAGGAGATCCAACCAGTCCATTCTAAAGGAGATCAGCCCTGGGATTTCTTTGGAAGGAATGATGCTAAAGCTGAAACTCCAGTACTTTGGCCACGTCATGCCAAGAGTTGACTCATTGGAAAAGGCTCTGATGCTGGGAGGGATTGGGGGCAGGAGGAGAAGGGGACGACAGAGGATGAGATGGCTGGATGCCATCACTGAATCGGTGGACGTGAGTCTGAGTGAACTCCGGGAGATGGTGATGGACAGGGAGGCCTGGCGTGCTGCGCTTCATGGGGTCGCAAAGAGTCAGACACGACTGAGCGACTGATCTGATCTGATCTGATGTGCTATTCAAAACCACTGTTGCAATTAGTTCTATCTTGACATGAGGTAAATAAGGTTGTATCCTAGAAATAACAGCTCCTTTCTTGGCTCTTCCAAAGTCATGAAAGGTTTTGGGCAGAAACATCTAACCAGTTCATTCTAATAGGCCTCCTTGGCCGGGTTCCTCCAGGGAGCTGGTCTATGTTGGAAGGAAGTTGAGGGAGGGAAGGCCATTTTAGAAATGTTAAAAAAAGGATAGAGTTACTCACTGGTTTAAAGATGTATTTCATTGCCAGTCAGAGACAGCATTAGATTTGCACTGGCAATAGCCCTTCTTCCAAGTGGACTAACACTTTGGATTGATTTTGTTTGGCTTACACTGGGCCTTCAAAATTGGCCAGGGTCACATTTCTCAATCTGGAAATAAACTTGTCCACCTGCAAGAGGCATGACCAAGAACCCCTCACAGCCTCCTTAGAAGCTCCCTCATCTTAATATCTAAAAATAAAAATCAGACCTCTGGCAGCTAAAAACTCCACTTTCCATTTCTTAAGATCATTTTTTTTTTATTAGGCTTCTGAAAAATGAACCCGTCATGGACCCGAGGTGCAGAGAGAGAGAATGTGAACACGAACACCACTTGCTGATCGTTCCCGCTGCTTGTCCCTACATGCACTCTAGTCAAAGAGTTGGCCTCAAATGCAATTTTGAAACTGAAACAACAAACCTTTTCTCAGAATTCTCTGGCAGAGAAGCTGAGGTAGCTCCAGTGAGCAGTGCACCAAATCCTAATTACTCCCTCAGGAGCCGGTCATAAGGTGAAAACCTGCAGAGTGTTCCATCTCCTGCATGAAGCAGATGTGTACATATTTCTCCTTCTGTTGTTTCCTGCCATTTGGAGAGATTGCTGTTTGTCACACACTAAGCAGAGGAGCAGAGGACAGCCAAGTGCATTTCAGCTACTTGGACAGATTTTGTAAACAACCAAAAGATGTGGCTGTTTTGAAAGGCTTTCTTCCTCTGTGTCGCTGCGTTGTGAGGTTGCCTGACCCTCTTATGACTTGGAGCCTCTCACCTGTGGTTATTCAAAAGGGCTTCAGGGGCCATATCAGGTGTATGGAAGCTGAACGGCCAGGCTGGATGTCTACCCCTTCAAATTTCCAGTGTTTTCAGTTTCACTCAAAATATACTTTATTGTGCTAGGATTTTATATTAACATTTAATTCAAGGAAAAAGGTAGATAAACCGACTTCACTATAACCATCAGCGTTTATAGTGAGCATTGCACAGTGAGTAAGACTCTGTGGGTATTACGTGGTGACTTGGGGATTGCCTCAAATGTAAGAAGGCCCAGTGGTCAACTCGTAAAATATTCTTAACAGTCACCCGAGCCCTGACCAGGATCATCAGCCATTGATCTACAGGAGAAACCTCTGATTCAAAATCTCTTTACTGCCTCAATTCTTCCCTATCAGAAAACATGGGTAACTCACGATGAACTGGAAAGATATGTATGAGGTAGACAATGAGAAATCTTACAAGGCAGGTTAAAAGGATGAACTCTTATCTTCAAAGTTATAAAGTTCCATAGATGCTCAGCAGGTTTGAGTTTTAGGAAGATCATTGTGACTGATGGGTGGGAAATTAATTGAAGAGCAGCAAGAATGGAGACGGAATGACCAAATATAATACTAGTGCTTTTTTCTTTTTTCTCCAGTTTTAATTAAAAAAAAAGGTCATCTCTCTGATGGATGGTAAGGGTATGTTAGAACAGTGCCAATAGAGTGCTTGTGAAAGAAAGCGATTTATTCATTCAGCTATTCAATTTATTTATTCAACAAATATTTGATGCCTACTATATGTCTGGCATTTTTCTAGGCATTAGGATAAAAAGTTATTGACCTCAGGGAGTTTGTGTTCTAGATTGGAGGAGACAGAGAATAAATGAATAAGTTAAGCTTATTCCTTGGAAGGAAAGTTATGACCAACCTAGACAGCATATTAAAAAGCAGAGGCATTACTTTGCCAACAAAGGCCCGTCTAGTCAAGGCTATGGTTTTTCCTGTGGTCATGTATGGGTGAGAGAGTTGGACTGTGAAGAAAGATGAGTGCCGAAGAACGGATGCTTTTGAACTGTGGTGTTGGAGAAGTCTCTTGAGAGTCCCTTGGACTGCAAGGAGATCCAACCAGTCCATCCTAAAGGAGATCAGTCCTGGGTATTCATTGGAAGGACTGATCCTAAAGCTGAAACTCCAATACTTTGGCCACCTCATGCCAAGAGCTGACTCATTTGAAAAGACCCTGATGCTGGGAAAGATTGGGGGCAGGAGGTGAAGGAGACGACAGAGGATGAGATGGCTGGATGGCATCACTGACTAGATGGACGTGAGTCTGAGTGAACTCCGGGAGTTGGTGATGGACAGGGAGGCCTGGCGTGCTGCGATTAGATTCATGGGGTCCCAGAGCTGGACACGACTGAACTGACTGATGGTTATTAAAAGCTCAAGAAGGTAAAATTTCAGCAAAGATCCAGTAGAGGTGAGGTGTAAAGAGGTGATTTTGTGATTATATACAAAAGGTCATTCCAGGCAGTGGGAACAACAGGATCATAGACCACAAGAGAATGTCAAGCACTCTCTGGAGTGCTCAAGGAAGAGCAAGGAGGCCAGTAAGGCTGTTAATTGCAGAACCAAGGGGGAAAGGAGTAGGAGATGAGCTTGGAGAGGATGGGAATGGGGCACACAACAATGGAAGCATTTTGGCTTTACTCTGAGTGAGCTGGATATTTGCTGGGCCACACCACATCTCATGTGGAACCTCCCTGCCCTGGAATCGAACCCATTACCCCTGAATTTGGAGGGTGGAGTCTGAATCACTGGACCACCAGGGATGACCCTGAATGAGCTTATTGGAGGGTTTTGGAAGTTGGAAGTTGTTGGAGGGTTTTAAATGGAGGGAGAGACATGATCTAACTTAAGATTTCACAAGGTCTTTCTAGCTGCTGTGCTGAGTATAGATTTTGGAGGGCAAGAGTAAGTCAGGGAGATCCTTTAGGAGGAAATGATAGTTTACTTGGTAAAGAATCCACCTGTAATGCAGGAGATACCAGTTCAGTTTCTGGGTTGGGAAGATCCGCTGGAGAAGGGATAGGCTACCCACTCCAGTATTCTGGGGCTTCCCTTGTGGCTCAGCTGGTAAAGAATCCACCTGCAATGCGGGAGACCTGGGTTCAATCCCTAGGTTGGGAAGATCTCTTGGAGAAGGGAATGATTACCCACTCCAGTATTCTGGCTTGTAGAATTTCATGGACTGTATAGTCCATGGGGTTGCAGAGAGTCGGACGTGACTTTCACTTTCACTTTTCACTGTCATCATATAATGAAGAGGTGGTGGTGTGTCGGATCAGAGAAAATGAGAAACAAAAGCAGGGTTCTGGATGTATGTTAAAGGTGGAGCTGACAGGAGGCACTAAAGGGTTGGATTTAGGGTGTGAGAAGAAGGAGAAGTCAGAAATGAAAGAACAGAGTTGCCATTAACTGAGATAGGGAAGATGGAGGGTGCATGGGGTTGTATTTCTGTATAAGAAATACAGTCTGAGACATGGTAAGTTTTAGATGCCTATCATACAAGAAGGCATTGGGTTGCCTGACTGGAGTTTAGCAAAGAGGTCTGAGCTGGACTTAGAAATTTGTGAAATCTCTGCACATAGGTGATTTTCAAAGCCACAAACTAGCTGCGGTCACTAGGGAGAGGATGCAGCTTAGAGAAGAGGTGAAAGTGAACCTAAGTAATGATCTTCTGTAACTTACACCTAAATCCTTTGATATCTCCCAGAAATCCTTTATCAGGAGTTTCATAAAAGTATTTCCTCATGTTTTCATCTTCCTGTAATTAATTTTTATTCCAACACAACAGTTTTATACTGATTCAAAATATAAATTATTTTTTACATATTTGGTTTAATAGAATTCACAGGTAAACTAGGAACCTAATTCACACTTTTCAACAATGTTTCTATGGGAACATATATTCTGAACTTCAAATAAGTGTCTTTCAAATTACCTCTGGAACTTATCCAGTTTTAATCTGAAAACTGCCTGTAGTTCCAGTGCAGAATAGAATATACATTTTATCATGTTTTATATATTTCCATTTGATCAAATATCCTTTATATTCATCAATAATACTTATAATACAAACAAAATATGTCTTTGAATTTTAATATTATAATTACTATTAATATTTTTGTTATTGTTTTTTCATTTTATTTTCCTTTGATGTACATTAAGTACTTTCTACTTTTGCTGATAAAAGAATTTCTATTTTAAGGATGACTACTAATTATTCCATGTAATGGAAATATATCCACTTCCTTCCCTTATATGCCTCAAATTAATGCCAGATCAGACTTGTTTGGTGCAATCTCAGGGGTGATGACTCCATTTCCTCTCCTGTCATTGGTTCCAGATTGCAATGACTGTGAGCAATAGGAAAAAGGATGAGTAGCCATTGAGGTGGTGGAAATTGAATGAAGCAGCAATAGAATCTGTTTTTTATTCTTTGTTCAATTTTCTGGAACCCCTCAAAGACACTGCATCATTTACTGCGGCTGAGCCTTTTTACAAAAGGACTAGATTGAATTGTTCCCTAGTCTCCATAGGGAAACCATTTTGTTTTTACAGCTTCTCTTCATGGTGCATTTTAGGGATTCCTTTTCTGATTGCTCTTGTGACATTTTGTATGGAATGGCCAAGCTAATCAAGAGGATTTCACAGGTTAGCTTTTTCCTGTTAATCAGAAGCATATTTTACCCTTATACTATTAAGATTAATCTCTTTGAAAAACACTATGTTTCAGTATTTACGCGGCATGTCTCCAAATCACACCCTTTCGGTTACACCATTAACTGAGTTAATCTTTGGATAGGGTGAAATGTCATCGATTTCACCAGAGGATTTCACAATCTCTTTCGTTTGTTTCAGTCCAACAGTTTTCCTCCTGACTGGGGTAAATGATCACTAGGTCCTGCAGTAAAATTCTTTGGCTTTATTGAACTGGAAGGCTTTGATTTCTATTTGCACTTCTAGTTCACTTTTTTTTTCTTTTTTTTGCCATTACTATTTTATAGCCTCTGAAGTATTTGGAAAATATTGTACGAAAGTATTATCCTTTTGTAATAGAAAAAGAACATGACAAAGCATTTGGCCATCTGGAATGTAGCCCCATAAGTCAATGAACAAATACCCTCTTTATGTTTCAGTTTAACAGGTGTTTGCTTTGCCTTCTCTACTCCCATTGCGTTGTAGGTTACACGAGATGATTCAGTCTTAGATTTAGAGAAGCCTTAAGAGGGTACTTTATTGTGATTTCTTCAGTAAGATCCCCTTTTTGATATCTTTCATTAGTCGTTGTCTGCTTTTGCTTGAACATCTTCCAACATGAAAATTTCCATTCAGTTAATGGAAAGCAATAATTGTCATTATACATTATTTTGAAAGGTAGGGGAAAATGGACCCAACATTGCTCCTTATAATGCACTTGAATGTTTTTGAGATGCCAATCACCAGCTACACGCAAGATATTGTTGCCGCTGATTGAAGGTCATCACAGGTGGTGACGACTTGGGGAAGATTTGAGTGCATCTTTTCCCAAAGAAAGTTTCACTTTTTTCCATTGGGAATCAGCACTTGTCAGCTTCCTTCACCCCATTATTTGGCACATTTGTAATTTTTTGAATCTATGACATCACATGGAGATAGAAATGCCCCATCTAAGAGCAGTAATTGACAGGTGAGTAAAGAAAATTGCTGGAGACACTTTAAAGAAAGAGGAAAGTGAAAGGATGAAGAAAAGAATAACAATGGAAGAGATAAAGAGGAAAAGACAGGAAAAGATGTTCAAAGGAAAAGGAAGGAAGGAAAATTAAAAAATAGAAAATTAAGAGCAAATTGCCTCTTAGATGCCAAGTTGGTCCCTTCCATTGGTATTGCAATGAGAAGTACATGGAGGAGTGGTTCTGTTTCACCCTCTAGCTTGAGTGGCCATGCCTGTCCGCTCAGATCTCCAAAAAACTTTTTTCCATGTTATTAAACTTTGGTATTTGTGAATGCTTATTTCTTCTCCTTTTGGATAACAGGAAGGAAGCTGAGGGACCCTATCCATATTCTTCTTGGTATACCACTTTAAAGATGCTACCTTTTCATGTGGCATGAAAAGTAGGTACAGTAAAAACTGGTCACATTTCATGTGATAAAAATGATAAGGCATTTTAATCTAATGCTTAAGCTCTGGGAAATTCTGTACATTTTAGTGGTTCCACTGTTAGTCAGAATTACTAAATTCTACAGTCACTTTGTTATATAAGGAACTGGTTGTTTTTTAACAAATTGTTGATAAGCATGTTACTGGTTATTTCTAAATAACTGACCACTTTTCTTTTCTGTGATTATTTGCGGTTAGAAGGGCTGCTACACATTTCCCACGGTTTACCTTTCTAGGCAAGTCTCAGGTAGGGAAGTTATCTTTTCTTGAGCAGAATCATTCATTTATACCTTAAGTCATCTGGTATTATATTCATCCATTCACCCATCACCTATATTTGTTACTCTCTCATTTCTTTTCAAAGGGACTGTTATTTTTTGATGTTCTAAGCTTGTTGAGATCCGGCCCTTACATGTTTTGTCTAATGATCCAACAAGAATAGTTTGCTGCTTTATAATGTAATAGATATAAATTTAAATTAAATTAAAAAAATATAAAAATAATATACAAAAAATAATCCTCTACTAGAAATGATAATTATGTAGGTCAAACTCTTGAGCAAGTGTGAGGTTTGTGCAAGCTTAAAAATTACTGATTCTAATTCACTCATTTACTTCAATATGTATTTACTGACTGTACTTTATGTGGCAGACACAGGGAAGAAGCAAAGATGCACAAGGAAATGTTTGTATGCTTAATGAATTTATAGGTTTGGTGGTGTAGTGGTGTGAAAATCATTACTTATGAAATAATATAGCAAGGACTATTTAAAAATGAGTACAAGATTAACACGGCCTTAGAGTAAACATTTTTCAACAGAAATGACAAGGAAACTGAGATCTGAATGATGAAGGATTTCCACTGATGCCTCTGAAAGTAAAGGGCTTTTCTAGAGAAACACCATGGACAAAAAGTACAGAACAGGGTGTGTTTAGAGAAAGGCAAGTAGGGTGCATAACTGAAGTGCTGGGAGCACACGTAGATGAAACTGGACTTGCTGAAAACCAAAATTCTTCTCTTGTAAGTAGAGAGGAACCATTACAGTAACGAAGATACATTGTTCTACCCGAGACAATGTCGTTATTAGATCTGTGTTTTAGAAAGATAATAATTGACAGTTTCAAAGATGAGATGACTAGTAAGGGGAGAGGCAAAATAGCTAGTTCATTCAGTTGCTATGAATGAGTGATGTTCAATATTGAATTAAGAAACAATGGAGACAGAAAGAGACAGATTCAAGAGATTTAGGAGACGGACTTTTACCCAGCTAAATATAGGTAGTAGAAGTAGGGGGATACCACTTGATTACAAGGAGAGATAATGGGTGGGGGAAATGAAAATAGGGAATACAACTGGGCAGGGTTGAGGAAAGACAGAACTGAATTCAACCTTGATATACTGAGTTCACAGTTTTGATTGAATATCGAAAATGGAGAAGGAAATGGCAACCCACTCCAGTATTCTTGACTGGAGAATCCTGTGGACGGAGGAGCCTGGTGGGCTACAGTCCATGGGGTCGCAAAGAGTCAGACACAACTGAGTGACTTCACTCACTCACTCACTCACTCAGGAGTCAATAGTTTTATTATTGCTTCATTGCCAGCCCAACCTGTCTATTCACCTTCTCCATTAGACCATCTCTAATTATTGCAAATAAAAGGAAATCATTTCCTGAAACTTCTTTATCCCTATTTTTGGTCCTCTGTGGGCACAAATGGGAGGATCCCTTTCTCTGTTCCCATTCTGCCTTCTTGAAGGAAATCAGTTAGTTTTCCACTTTGTTGGGTTTCCCCTTCATCTCCATAAGGGAGTGCTATGGGCTGATTTTGTCCCTCCAAATTTCATAGCTTGAAGTCCTAAGCGCGCCCCGCCCCCAACCCTGCCGTACCTCCGAAAGTGACTGTATTGGAGACAGGTCTTTTAAAAAGTAATTAAGGTTAAATAAGGTCATTAGGATGTGCTCTAATCCAATACGACTGGTATCCTTTCAAGACGAGGTGATTTGGACACAGAAACACACAGAGGGAGACCATGTGAACACAGGTAAGGATAGAGACCCTCAGAAGAAACACCACCTTGATCTTGGACTTCTAGTCTCCAAAAGCGAAAAGTGTGAGGAAATAAATTATCGTTGCTTGAACCACCTAGTCCAAGATATGTTTTTAAGGTAGCCTTGGCAAACTAACAGAAAGGGAGGACTAGGGAAGGGCTGAGGGTTCTTCTGTGTGAATGAACTTGATATAAGCAGAGAGAATGAAGTGTGTGCCTATGAGAGCTGGTGGAGAGGTGCTCTCTTGAGCCTCTCTGAGAAGATCCTCTTATGCTGTGTGTGGGGCTGGCAATTCTATAGGGGTCACTCTAAGGGAATGAAGAGTGAGGTAAAATAAAAGAAAGATGTGATTGAGTCCTCTCAGGAGAAATAAAGACTGTGTGTGGATGTAAAGTATTATGGTGACCTTATGTTATTGTATGTTAAGCACTGTATTTGACTAGGTCAGAAAGGCCAGGTTAAAAGAAAAAAATTTAGATACTCTTATGCTTCTATAGTTAATAGAAAGAAGTATTTTTGTCTTATTTAGAGTAGAATATAAGCTTCACACTTAGTTGACAGAGAAAGCTGAGCAGATGAAAGTATCTTCAGTCCATAGT
The DNA here is from genome assembly GCF_002263795.3 of Bos taurus. Taxonomy (NCBI): domain Eukaryota; kingdom Metazoa; phylum Chordata; class Mammalia; order Artiodactyla; family Bovidae; genus Bos; species Bos taurus. The sequence continues at coordinate 18,969,065 of NC_037332.1, read as the reverse complement.
AAATGACGCCCAGCTCTTTTTTCCCTCCCATGATCAGATACTCATATATATTGAGAACAAAAATTACCTGTGCGATAGAATATTCCAAGAATAATTAAGAAAGAACAGAATATATAATATATTGTCTTCCAGTTCAGTTCAGTCACTCAGTCGTGTCTGACTCTTTGCAATCCCATGAATTGCAGCATGCCAGGCCTCCCTGTCCATCACCATCTCCCGGAGTTCACTCAAAATCACGTCCATCGAGTTGGTGATGCCATCCAACCATCTCATCCTCTGTCATCCCCTTCTCCTCCTGCCCCCAATCCCTCCCAGCATCACAGTCTTTTCCAATGAGTCAACTCTTCACATGAGGTGGCCAAAGTACTGGAGTTTCAGCTTTAGCATCATTCCTTCCAAAGAACACCCAGGACTGATCTCCTTTAGAATGGACTGGTTGGATCTCCTTGCAGTCCAAGGGACTCCCAAGAGTCTTCTCCAACACCACAGTTCAAAAGCATCAATTCTTTGGCGCTCAGCTTTCTTCACAGTCCAACTCTCACATCCATACATGACAACAGGAAAAACCATAGCCTTGACTAAGTGGACCTTTGTTGGCAAAGTAATGTCTCTGCTTTTCAATATGCTATCTAGGTTGGTCGTAACTTTTCTTCCAAGGAGTGAGCATCTTTTAATTTCATGGCTGCAGTCACCATCTGCCCAAATCCAATTATCTCAAGATTGTCAGGCTCTTAATAAGTTGTAGTACTCATACCACACCCCAATCTGGTTGCAAAGTGGCCCTGCCCTCACCTATCAGGTGACGGATCTGAAAGATTGAGGTCAAATGGCTTGGACTAGAGGACAAGACAGAGATTGTTGTAAGGAAGAAAATACAAAACCACAAACTCCTCAGGTGTACTGTAACCTAACATTTGAGCTGGAAGGTTATTATCTATCTGACTGTGTGCTTGGGGAATGAACTGAAACGGACAGACTAGTTTCCTCAAACAAGTCAGTGAGAGCCAGTAAAGAGGCAGGGTATTCACATTTCACATAGAGTGGGATCTCTTGAGCATCTAGATTATTTCGAACATGGTCAGGTGCTTTGATAATAAAAAATCTATTTGAAAGAAGGAGAAGGTAAAGATGGGAATGATTATTTTAAAATTTGAATGGCCCAAAGTCTTAGTCTTAGTCAATTTGGGTTGGGGGGACTCAAACAACAAACATGTAGAGACTCTCAGTTTTAGAGACTGAAAGTCCAAGATTAAGGTGTCAGTGTGATCAGGTTCTGGTGAAGACCCTCTTCCTGGTTCACAGACTGCTATCTTTCAGTTGTATCCTCATATTGCAAAGAAGAGGGATGGCTCTGGCCTCTTACTCTAAGGACACCGATTCCATTTATAACCATTCCATCTTCATGACCTAATTATCCCCAAAGGCCTCATCTGTAAATGCCATCATATAGGAGATTCAGGTTTCAACATATGAATTTGGGGAGAATGGAAACATTCAGTCCATGGAAAGTCTTCACTAACCGGGACGACTGATAAAGTGCATATCTGGTCAACCATTTGCTAAATGAGAATCTATTGATCTATTTCTCTTCTCTGTTCTGCAGCCATTCATGTGTATTGACTATTGACTATCCATTCCTCCCCCACGGGAGAGAACACTATTTAAATATGGATATGACAGAATTCTGATGTTTTAAACATTTAACTTTAACTCAAAGAAGGGCATATACACTCAAAAAAGCGTTCTGTTCCCTTTCCTATTCATTCCTCTCCTTTTTCCCCCCTCCTCCTCCAACTTCAGCTCCACCTTTTTTCCTTTGATGCTATCAAAGATTGTAAGGTGCATTTAGCTTAATCATCTGGATTCAGCATTATTCATCTAGTTAACATAGATTGATGAGAAGATGTTCTCTTTTTCTTTCTAGGTCATTTCCAATAACACAGCCTATTGCACCATATTTCCTGACAAACCACAGCGACCAAAAAAAAAAAAAAAAATCAGCGAAGAGTTTAAATTTTGTGTTTATGGCTTGCTTCAGAATTGCTTTTGAGCCCTGTGCTCATTTCCATCTCTTCCTGGAAGCCAATTATTTTACAAGAATGTAACTGCAATTAAGTATCTGCAGGAAAGAAAGTTATGGAAGGGTTAGAAATATGTACATACACCTAAAAGAAGCAGGAGATGAGAGTAAATCTAGTTGCTGTTGAGACTAAGAGGTATGTGTAGGCAACATCTAGACATTGTATTACCCTGATTGTTTTAATTATTGGAGAGTGGTAACTCCCTATTTCCTTAGAAGGAATAGGAGCTGGTGGCACCTTGTTTATCTAAGAACGCAATTCATTCTGGGGAGTATGGAGGAACTGCCTGCTGTCGGTCTTCTGTGGGCACTGGAAAGCACGTCTGACAATGACTTTAGAGCTTGTTTCTGAGAATAGAGGCCCTGATCAGTACATTTTAGAACACTAGAAAAAAAGAAACCAATATCTATGAAGCTTTCATATCCGGGCTCTGTGCAAGATTTTTTTCACATTATCTTATCCTCATAATAATACTTAAAAATATACTGTTAAGAGTGAATCATATTTTGCCTTTTAGTGTAGGTCAAAATGGTCGACTACTGGCAATTTTACTTTCATATAATCATCATTTTTAATCATAAAAACACACCATCACACAACACACCTGTCCTGTTCCCTGTCTCATCCCCCAGCCCACCACCCAAGTTTCCCACTCCATGTGCCTGCTGCTAAGTTGCTTCAGTCATGTCCAACTCTGTGTGACCCTATGGACTGTAGCCCTCCAGGTTCCTCTGTCCATGGGGATTCTGCAGGCAAGAATATTGGAGTGGGTTGCCTGCCCTCCTCCAGGGGATTCTTCCCAAGCCAGGAAAGGAACCCACATCTTTGACGTCTATTGGCAGGAAGGTTCTTTACCACTAATGCCACCTGGGAAGCCCTTACCACTCCAGAGCAGAAAGCAACTGTTCTCAAATGTCAAAAAGCAGTGCCTGTTAGAAAACAGATTGTTGGTCTCCAACCTCAGAGACTCTTGTTATGTCTGGGATGGGACTAGAGATGTTGAATTTCTCACAAATAGCCAGGTGATGCTGCTGCTTCTGTCTGACGCCAGATCACACCTTGGGAATTACTGGTAAAGAGGAATGACCTCCTTAAAGATGCACCTTTAAGATTTACTTTTTTTTTTTTTTTGCCCTGCTTTGGACTCCAAAACAATATTAGAAATCTAGATTTCCTTTAAACATATTTTCCAAACCTGATGCTGTCATTTTCACTTACTCTCAACTTAACATTTCCTTGTATATAATGCACAAAACAGAAACTGTATCACCTTAGTTTTTAAAGACCATAAAGTTTTTCCAAGTATAAGAACTTAACTCCAGAAAAAATTTTGATAGATTAAGGTGATATCAAAAGTCTAAAATTCAACATGTTCAAAGTTGAGGGAAGGGCAAAAGAACAAATAAAATTTGGTGAGTGAGATAATGCAATGGAGATTCATGCATCCAGTTTGAACCTATACAGACGTCATCCCTTCAAGCTTTTTTCTACCACTGAGATGCTATGAGCCAAAAAACACTGAGAAAAATCAGCCAGGGATAGATCATCTTTACATTATAGATAAGGAAACAGATTCAGAAAAGTAAAATGATTTTCCCATGGCTGGTCCATGGAAGAACCCAGTTAGGGGATGTTAAAAGATAAACTGAGACATTTAAAAAATGTTCAATTTATTTGAGCAAAAATTGATTCCAATTTGGCAGTGCCAATCTAGAAGTGGTTAGGAGTGCTCTGCTTACAAGAACCAGAGGAAAGACTTTCACAGACAAAGTACAAAATCTAGAAAGGAAATCATTTGATTGGCTGCAGCTTGAAGCCTGGTTGGCTGTTTGTGATTGGGTGCCCTTAGCATTTTGATTTTATAACCTTGAGGCATATGCAGGCTTGGATTTGGTTCGCTTACAGAAGTTACCATGGTATTAGAGCTACCTCAGTCTATTGATCTCCTTGTTTAATTTAACAGAAGAAAAGTGAAGTCACTCAGTCGTGTCTGACTCTTTGTGACCCCATGGACTATGGCCTCCCAGGCTCCTCCGTTCATGGGATTTTCCAGGCAAGAATACTGCCATTTCCTTCTCCAGGGGATCTTCCCAACTCAGGGATCAAACCTGGGTCTCCTGCACTGTAGTCAGTCTCTTTACCGTCTGAGCTGTCAGGGAAGCCCCTAATTTAACAGGAGTCAGGGAAAACATCAGGGTGGTGCTAGAGGGGGAACAGAGTGTAGGAAATGGGAACACAGTATGCGTTTTGGGTCAGGATAGAGGAGGAAATTCTTTTCCTCTAACTTCCTCTCACTTTTACCTATATTTCAATAGATACATTAGGAAGAAATATAAAATGTTATTATCATCTTGATTCACCAAAGAAAAAAACCCTCTAAAGTTTGGCATGAACAACCCAGCTACTCATCAGATGCTCTATTTACTGCTAAACACTTTGCTGTTGTTGCTCGGTTGCCCAGTCACGTCTGACTCTTTGTGACCCCATAGACGGCAGCACACCACACTTCATGTCCTTCACCATCTCCTGGAGTTTGCTCACACACGTGTGATGCCATCCAGTTCAGCAACACCACTACCTTTGTTAGAAGCACCGACCGCATCTTCTTGTGGTGCTCTTCTGGACTCTCCCAAGGACTTAAGAAGTTTGTTTTTCCTTCTTTGTTTCCCTGTGTCCTTGTACTTATCTCTCCTTTCTTCCTTTATCGCATCCATTTTGTTTGCTCCTGCCTTTATCACATCAAATTTCTTTTTCTGCCTAATTTGCTTTAACCCACTCAGCTCCATTCCCTGTGTGTTTTTTATTTCAGTGAATGTGAAATGTTTCTTCATTTATCAGGACTTTTCCTAAATGTTTTTGTGCTTTTTGCTCTGAATTGGAGATGGTGGTAACTGGCTTTGTTCATCTTAAACAACTCCCTGGAAATGCCAAAAAGAAATTAATAATACTTAGCATTTGCAAAGGACAAAGTGTCTGGAGAAATGTATTAGTAAACAAATACTTATTCTTTAAAATATATAATGATCCCAATATTCCCTCTTTTTGAAAGAATTGCCCTGTACGAACTGGACAAGTCACCTAACATCTGTGAATTTTAGCTTCCTCATCCCTTGGTCCAGAAGATCTGCTGGAGAAGGAAATGGCAACCCTCTCCAGTATTCTTGCCTGGGAAATCCCATGGACAGAGGAGCTTGGCAGGCTACAGTCCATGGGGTCGGAAGGAGTTGAATACAACTGAAGCAACTTAGCTTGTACCTATGAAAGGGTGATAATGATATCCTCTCACAAAGTTATTATGAGGATAAAATAAAAAGTATGCTTCAACTGACTATTATTATTATCCTCCAAACTACCAGAATAGCATTAGCTCAATCATTCATTCATTCAAGGATGTGTACTAGTCACCATAAAAAGAACACTGAACAAGACCTCATGGAATGTATAGTCTATCAGAAAAGACAGACCAAAACAAATAATTATAAAAATAAAAAACTGTAATAAGCACTACAAAAGAAAATGCACTGTGCAAAATGTACAGTGGAGGAAAAGGACATTGTGCCATGAAACTGTACAGTGGGTGGACCTGAACTGGGCTGAAAGAGGGGATGGTTTAGGCTTCTCCACTGAAGCTCAGGTCCAGAACATGAATGAGGGATTAATCAGGCAGTAAATGGGGAAGAGAGAGTTCCAGACAGAAGGAATAGCACGTGCAGAGGCCTAGATGCTACTGGAAAGAAGTTGGCACATTAAAGGAATTCCTAAAAAACCCAGAAGGTAGAAAACAAGGGGGTAAAAGGGTCATAAGATAAAGTTGCAGAAGTCGGTGGGAGCACCCGCCCCACCCCCCGCCCCCGGTCTCAATGACCACAGGAAGGAATTTTTTCCTTTCTCCCCAAAGCATTTGGTGGACTTTGAAAGGATTTAAGCTGGGAAATAACAGTCAGACTTTTCTGTTGAATCTACTGGGTTAGAATAGACTGGAGAGATATAAGAATGGAAGAGGGTTATCTGTTATCTGAGGCTTCTAGAATTTTTTAAATGAGATAAACAGTGGCTTGGGTCACAGATTTTGGAGAGAGTGGGAATCGAGTTTTAAAATACTTAACAGACTTGTTAGTTTTGGGAAGCTTTGTAAGATGTGAAGATCAGGCTGATTATTGTGCTTTCCAGTTGTCTGTTCAGAGTACTTGGCTGTGGTGGTGCCATTGACTCTAAGAAGGAGCATACTGAAGGGGAAGTTCATTTGCTCTGGCCTGGATACTGACTTGAGATGTCTGTGGACATACACATAAAGATGTCTGATCAGCAAGTGGTACAATATATAGGTGTGAACTGGAAAAAAAGATGAGAGTTGATGTTGTTTTTAAAGGATACTGAAACATAGGAATAAACGAGATACCCAGGGGGAGAAGTACACAGCAAACCAGCTAGACCAAAATGGTAGGGTGTCCAGAGCATAGTTACTTGGGTATGAATAGAGCAGTGAAGACGGAGGCTGTGCAAGTGGACAGGGTGCATGGGTGAATGTGTCTTTATTGACAGAAGCCATTTTCGCTTTAAAGCTGTAGTTTCTAGGATTACCAGAATCCCTCATGTTGTTTATTTATGGTGGAGTTAAAAAAACAGCCTGGAAGGACCCAGACTTTGAGCACACTTAATTCTTAGATAAGCTGGGGAGAGGAAAACACAACCCTTTCATATTCCCCTTCCCCATCACTATATGTATCACATAAATGTTTGTGAACCTTTAAAATACATTTTTCAGGGAATTGCCCGGCAGCCCAGTGGTTAGGACTCAGTGTTCTCCCTTCTGGGGCTCTAAGTTTGAACCCTGGTGGAGGAACTGCAAGCCACGTAGTGCAGCCAAAAAAATAAACTAAAAACATAAAATACAATTTCATATCAAATTTCCACTCTATTTAAAAGCATAAAAGTATTTGTACGTGTAGCCAATAATTGTTTGTTTAGATATAGAAAATTATATATTTTTTGTTGATTGCAAAGGGAAAAATTGTTGATTAGATAATCATCCAGGTTTTAATCCCACTGAAAATATTTGAATATTAAAATAGAGAATACCTACACTGATACCTCAAGAAAATTTAATTATGAGCTTCATGCTTTTTATATTATTGTCTGTGACTTGAGACAATAAAGGACAATAACAAATGTAAAAACCCACCCATCTATCCATTCAACCAAGCAATATAATACAATAGTTAACAGCATATCTGTCTGTGGCTCAGACAATCATTGTGTCTGACTCTTTGCAACCCCATGGACTATGTAGCCTGCCAGGCTCCTCTGTCCATGGGATTCTCCTGGCAAGAATACTGAAGTGGGAAGATCCCCTGGACCTAGGGATCGACCTAGGGATCGAACCTGCATCTCATATGACTTCTGCATTGGCAAGCGGAGTTTTTTACCACGAGCGCCACCTGGGAAGCCCCAGTTAATAGCATAGACTCAGATAACTAGTCTCTCTGGGTTCAAATCCCAGTTCCATTACTCACTGGCTGTGTGTGCTTGAGAAGGTCATTTAAGCTGTCCATATTTCAGTTTCCATATTATAAAGTGGATGCAGTAATAATTTCTATCTCACAGGGTTTTGTAAGAATTAAATGAGTTAAATATATGCAAAACATTTAGGATGAAGCCCGGCTTATACTAAGTGGCTTATATATTATTAGTACAGATAAAGACCCAGGTATGAGCCACATGATTCTGCCCTTAAGTAGTTTTACAGTCTAGTGGGACATTGGGTCAGGAAGATCCCCTGGAGGAGGAAATGGCAATCCGCTCCAGTATTCTTGCCCGGGAAATTCCATGGACAGAGGACCCTGGCGGGCTACAGTCCATGGGGTTGCAAAAGAATTGGACACAACTGAGCAACCAAACAACAACAACATCAACAATTTATCTCTCAGTTTATTTGAATCTTTTATCACCTTTATAGACGCAATATTTTGGAGCTCTTTCTCCAAGTGAGTTGTGGGAGAAGAGTCTCATAAAAATAACATATATTTTATAATCTCAAAGAATAAAATTTAGTGGATTTTTTGGTCCCAGGTTTACATAAATAGGAATTGAAGTTTGGAATGAAAGGACTTGCCAATCTCACAGCTGGTGCTACAAGAATGACTTGAATTCCAGTCTCTGATTATGTATGTTTTTTACTCCTTTCATTACATACATGGTGGCTCTGAAACAAGATGAAATCATCTCATTTGGGCACAGAATATCTAAGATCTTTTTCCTCAAATAGTATTAGAAAATTGTATACTTTGGTTTTAGAAACTCCAGCATACCAAGATTATGCATAAAAAGTATAAATAGGCTCTCTGAATTGTTTTCTCTGGATTTACAATGTCAAAACACATCATTCACATTCTGGTAGAGTTAAAACATCTTTCTGAGTCTCTTTATGCAGTGAGCTTCCTCAACTAGGAAGCCAAGGCATTTCACAGGGACGTCAAGGGAAAAGGCTGAGATATATCAGCCCTGGAGCAGGGCGGCTGAAGTTACTACTTAGGATTTACAGCCAAGGACAATTGTCCAAATCCAAAGGCAAGCTCAAGTGGCAGGGAGTGGGGCAGGTTGGGGTTAATCACAGAATAGGCTGGGTGCTGGAAAGCCAGAAATCTACTGCCATGAAAGATCATTTCAAGGGCACACAAGGTCAAAGAGTCAGAGTCAAGATAAGGCCACAGTGAGTGAGACAATAAAAGGTGGGTGAGGGGTCAGGCAGGGCAATCAGAAGGACAGATCTGTATCAGGGAAACTCGATCCCTGAAAGGGCTTCCTGTTCCTACTTCTGAGGCTTTCTTCAACAATGGTCTGGCGGGGCTCTGTCACAGCAGGGCTGATCTAGACTGCACAGGTGAGAACCAGCTATGGATCACTGGTTGAACTGAGGGAGGCTATGGGGAGGGTTAGTCCAGCTCTGGTGAGTCATTAACACATAGAGAGGTAGCAAAGCCCCTTCAGTTATGTGGGAAGCCAGTCTCAGAAGCATGCATATGCATATACTGCTGAAGATTTATTCTTGGCCAAAGCATCATCATTCTACTTCAAAGGAAATGCCTTTAAAAAGTGTTCATGGGACTTTCCTGGTGGTCAATGGTTAACTCCATACTCCCTATGCAAAGGGCATGGATTCAATACCTGGACAAGGAACTAAGATCCTGCATGCCACCTGGCATGGCCAAAAAGAAGTTTATTTTCCAAAAAGTTTCATAGTAGTCAAATAGTAAGTGGGTTTCAGTGTGGGGGTTGTGTGAAGTGAAACAAATATCCTCTTCAGTGAATCAGAAAAATATACATCATATTGTCCTTGAAAAGTGTATAGATCTGGGGGGAAAAAACGGGAGACAAAACCTTCTAAAATCTTTTGAAAAGCCCAAATATTTGGATTTCTATACCGCAGCCCAACTGTAAACAAGTTTGATATGTTGGGAAGAAAGTAGATTTGAGCTTATTACCCTGAATTATGAAAGAGCTAAGGATGATAAGAACCCTCAGACAGTGATAAAAATGTGCCAGCCACTCCTCTGAGCACCATATATGTGCTCATTTAATCCTTTCAGCAGCCCTTTCGGTCCTATTATTAGCATTATTTTACCTTAGAGGTAATTAAAATATAGGAAAATTAAATGACATGCCCAAGATCACATCGTTATAGAATCCTGCAGAAGATGGATGTGGTAAAATATAATCCCATCTCTGCTCTTCTTTCTCTGTGGTCCTGCCAGGGAGGCAGGGGCATTTTGGAGGACCGTGACTCCACATTTGTGCCTCTGTGTGGCTAGAGGCTCTATTTTCTGTCCTGTAGTTAGCTTAGAATTTGGGCTTACTTCATGGCTAAAATAGTGATGATTGTGCCACTGTGCTGCGAGCAGTGAAATACTGCAAACCTTTTAAGCTTTAGTGTTATAAACGCAGATACACATGTATCAGACAGAATGATCACTGCTATTATTTTGCTCCAAACTTTCTTCCCACGCTGTTACTGGGTTAGAGAAGGGGTTAAGAACAGGGGCTGGAGTCGGATAGCTGGGCTTAATTCCTTGCCAAGCTTACTAGTGATGAAACTTGGAAAGTTATTTATCCAGAAGGAGCTGGTGTTCCTTTTCTCCAGAGTGGAGCTGATAATAGTCCTAACTTTACAGGCTTGTTGGTGGCCTTAAACATGACACATGCTAAATGCTTCACACAGTGCCAGGCACTTAGTAAGTGCCCACTGCACACTGGTTATTGGGGTGAGTTTTTATTACTCTGAAGACGAAACCAGAAGAAATCAGGGAGGAAAGGATCTTTCAGCTTCCTCATATCTCTGGCTCTCTTCCCTCTTTAAAATTCTACTGAAGATGCAGTTAGCACTTCAATGTTGTTAGGATGGGAAAGGCCACTATAACCTTTCTCTCTTGTTTCCCTGTCTTAAAAAAACTGACAGTTTCTTATTGGATTAATGGGGTCACTGATCCAGGAGAGAAGAGAGGATGAAAAGAAGAGACAGACAGGAGGTGGGAACCATGATTCAAGGAAGATAAGACTTTTGGGGGGAAGGGAAGCTGACTAGGAAAGACTGGGGAAAGAGTGATGGTTAACACCTTGTTTTAGAAACTTACAGGAGCTGGCAGTGGTATTGCAAATGGAATGTGATGCTGGATAATTTTATAATTTTGTAAAGATGAGTCTACTTTATTATTTACATCAGGGAATCAAACTTTCTGAACAGGGTTTACTAGAAACTTATTTTATACTGACTTCATTATGAAACACATATTTTAAGATGTTTCCATGAATTCTCCACAGGTAATTATTTTTATGGAATGCTATTAATTGGCATGTTCCCTTCATCTTTCTCACTAATATTGGCAATATCAAGAAAACAGAAAAAGTATATGAAGATACCTACTAGAAAATACTGTCAAAAGAAGTTATCTATCTACTAGTAATATTAGGAAATATTAGAAAATATAATTAGAAATTATTAGAAACTATTAGAAAATATAAAAGGAAAAAATGTCTCATTCAAGAATTAAAATGACATAGTTTCCATAAGACTTTTGTGAAGAAAACACCAAACCTTTACTGAAGATATAATAAAAGACCCAAATAAATAGACAGTTTCACCATTGAAGGATTGAGGAATACTCAATGTTTTTAGATTCTCCTCCAAATAATCTACAAATTCAAAATAAGCCTAATCAAAACATAAAAGTGATTTAAAAATGAAATTTAAGAGGATGATCCTAATATTTTATAAGGGAAAATGTGTAAGAATAGCTAAGGCAATTTTGAAAAGGAATTGTAGAGCAAGGGCTCGCCAATAGCACTTGCTAGAAAATAAAATAAAGTTGTATTCATTGAAATGATATGTTGTTGGTGCAGAAATATATAAGCAAGTCAATGAAAAAGAATAGAGGTTAGAGACATCTATTATCTTATATACAAATTTGGTACATTATGGCTCTGGTGCTTAAGGCAGAGTTGAAAGGATAAGTTATTCAATAAATTGGTTCTCCATTTAGAGAAAGCTCAGAAATTTATCTCATAACATAAACTCAGTTAGATTAAAGACATCAGCACCAGATTGCTATATTTAAGATGGATAACCAACAAGGACCTACTGTATATCACAGGGAACTCTGCTCACTGTCATGTGGCAGCCTGGTTGGGAGGGGAGTTTGGAGGAGAACGGATAATGTGTATGTATGGCTGTGTATGGATGGCTCTCTTTGCTGTCCACCTGAAACTGTCACAACACTATTAATTGACTATGGTTCAACACAAAATAATAAGTTAAAAAAAATAAAGACATTGGTACTTTAACTATGTAACAAAAGAAAATTCTTAACTGTAGGGAAAACATTCATCAAAGCAAAAACCATAAAGGAAAATACTGACAAATTTCATTAATCATGACTTATATACATGTGACTATTCATTACACAAAGTTCAATGAAAAGTTAGAAAATAACTAGTAAATTGGAAAAAAATATTTGCAACACACATAACAGACTGAGGGTTCATATTAGAAATATATGTTTGTAAGAAAAATAAATGACCAAAAAAGGGGGAGGGAACTTTAAGAAGACAATTCATAGAAGTAGACATACAAATGCCAATAAAGTCATGTAAAGATGTTTGACTTCAGAGGTAATCAGGAAGTAAAAATTAAGATAATGGGCCATTAAAAAAAAATCAACTTGGGGGCTTCCTTGGTGGCTCAGAGGTAAAGAATCCACCTGCCCATCCAGGAGACAGGGTTTGATTCCTGATCTGGGAAGATTCCACATGCAATGGGTCAACTAAGTCCATGCACCACAACTACTGAGCCTACACTCCAGAGCCAGGGAGCGACCACTGCTAAAGCCCACGTGCTCTAGATCCTGTGCTCCACTGCAAGAGAGGCCACCACGGTGGGGAGCCTGTGCACCACGGCCAGAGAGTCGTTCCTGCTCTCTGTCTGCACAGCAAGGCTCACGCACCAATGAAGACCTCAGCCCAACCAAAACATTAATAAATAAAAAAAATTTTATTAAAAAAAAATCAGCTAGGGAAAAAATGAAAAAATTGGTGCTATCAAATACTGGTAAGGCAGTAGTTTGACATATTCTTATACACTATTGTTTGCAGTGATAACTATCACAGTTGACAAGAAAGATGGTTTGTTGTCATCTGTCAAAGCTAAACAAGTACATTCCCACTGACACACAATTTTACCCCTTGCTCTCTACTTTGGAGAAACATTTGCAAATGTACAGAAAGAGGAACATACAAAAATGTTCACTGTTGTGTTATTTGTAATAGTGAAAAAGCAGAAAAAAAAATCTACATTTCTACTGGATTAAAAATGTTGAAATGAACAGTAGTATTTTCATACTATGGAATTTTAAGCAGTTAAAAGTGATGAGTTTATTGTATTTGTAGTAACATGTTCAGATCTCTAAGCCCATTGAATAAGTGAGTGACCCAATTGGCTAAATAATGAGTAGAGTAGCATACCATTTATTATAAACAAAATACTTGGCATTGTCAGTGCTTTTGATTTCAGCATTCTTAGAGGTGATGTTGCCACGCTGTGGTTGATTTTGAATTTCTCTGATAACTACTGATGATGAACACCTGTTTATAGGCCTTTTGAATATCTTCTTTTTTAAAGAGACGGTCAGGTCATCTGCTTATTTTGAACTTCTACAAAAGAAATTCTTCTGTGGAAGTTTTTGATTGTAGAATTGATTCATAGTTCTTCCTCCAGAAAGTCTTTTGTCAATTATATGTAATTACAAAATCTTCTCCCAATCTATGACTTGACTTGTCACTCTCATAATGTTAGCAAGAGTGTAATTAACTGAAACTCTCATATGTTGCTAGTGGAGTTGTAAATCTGTATGACACTTTGGAAACTGTTTTGGTAGAATCCATAAAGCTAAACATATGTGTACTTATGATCAAGTGGTTCCACTCTTGGGTGTATGAATGGAACACAAATGAGATCTAATATCGACTAAAAGACACAAAGACATGTGCCAGTAATTATACATTTATAACGCTTTAAAAGCTCTAAGCTGGAATCAACTCAAATGTCCCCCAACAGTAGTAGACTGGAGAATTAATTGTGGTATATTTGTACAAGCAAATAGTACATTGCAACAATAAAGAACAAATAGCTACCATGGACAAAAATATATGTGGTCTCATGGATCTATTAAGGGAAAAAGAGTAAGCACAAAGTGTACACATATTTTTAAATTAATTTATTTATTTCAATTGGAGGCTAATTACTTTACAATACTGCAGTGGTCTTTGCCATACATTAACACAAATCAGCCATGGGTGTACATATGTCCCCATCCTGAACCCCCCTCCCACCTCCCTCCCCATCCCATCCCTCAGGATTGTCCCAGTACCCTGGTTTTGAGTGGCCTGTTTCATGCATCAAACTTGGACTGGTGATCTATTTCTCATATGGTAATATACATGTTTCAATGCTATTCTCTCAAATCATCCCACCCTTGCCTTATCCCACAGAGTCCAAAAGTCTGTTCTTTACATCTGTGTCTCTTTTGCTGTCTCACATATAAGGTCATCGTTACCGTCTTCCTAAATTCCAAATACATGCGTTAGTATACTGTATTGGTGCTTTTCTTTCTGACTTACTTCACTCTGCATAATAGGCTCCAGTTTCATCCACCTCATTAGAACTGATTCAAATGTGTTCTGATGATTCCATTTACATGAATTTCAAAATCGGGCCACACTATCTATGATGATGGAAGTAAGACTAGTGGTAACTTTTGAGGAGTTATTGGTCAGGAAGAGACAAGGGACATTTTGGAGATCTAGAAATATTCCTATATGGGTATATATATATATATATATATGTATATAAATATATGTAAAAATCTGCCAAGATGTATACTAAAGATTTGTGCAATGTATTCTGTATAACTCATACTTTATTAAAAAGTTGTTAAAATTTTAGAAAAACCCCATGAGACAGACATTATTATTATCCACATCATACAGATGGTGTATGTCTTTTGCTCTCTTCTGGAGTTTATGGGAAGACCTACTGTCAGGCTCTAATAATATACACCCAATAGTACAGTCCGGATAACCCAAAGAAGCTTTTTTCAGTTCCTCGGGATGCGCAGTAATGGAAGGCTCCTTGGCGGTCTGCCCTAGGGGCACGTAGGGCAAGCATACCTCTGCCCCTTCCCAGGCCTTTCTCTATGAGGCCGAGCTCTTCTAAGCCTCCAGACACCCACGAAAGCTTTTTCTTTCTTTGGGTTTAGGTCAACCTGGCCTCCCATCTGTGGGTCAGAGAATGAGGTGTTAATAATACAGGAATTCTCTGTTGTCTACACACATGCCAGGCTCCTTACCACTTTGAGGCAAAAGAAGCTACTGAACGGTTTTCTGAACCGTTTAAAACATTCTTTATCATTATCCAGTAAGTGTGTTTTACTGTTTATATTCTAATTGTTTGAAAATCCATAATTCCAAACAGCAGTGATGAAGGGGTTCTTTAGGGCTAAGAGTTGGATCTGACCGGAAGCACAACTAACCTATGGTAACAGAAGTGAGAATCGTGGCTACATGTGGGGTCAGTGGATGTTAACTTGGAAGGAACACGAGAGAGTCTTCTGGGCTGTGGAAAGCTTCAAGATACTCGTTGGTATATCGACTTCACAGATGTCAAAATTCACTCAGCTGAATCTTTACAATTTTTTTTTTGTATACCTGACCTACTTGTAAAAATAAACTTCAATTATAAAACAAAGCAGAACAAAACAAAACCCCCCAAAAGTGCTAATGAAATAATACATACTATTGTAATAATAACATGACATGAAAATTATAGAAAGACCTGGAATGAGAAAAATCAAACTCTTAACAAGCTACTTATGGAAGGATTAGGGAGAGAGAGAGAGGTGATGAGAGTGTGGTTAGTAGTTAAAGGGATCTCACTCTCCTCCTAGTATGTGCTTTTTTTAAGGATGAAAGAGAAAATGCTATGTAAATACATCAAACATTGGATTGTGCACTGCCATCAGGCACTGAGCGTTTCTGGATCCTTTCTGCTGTTTAATGCTGAATCACTTTAAAAGAACCACTGGCACAAAAACTTATATCTGGAACAATTCTCAGAGTACAGTCTAATTCTTAGGTATTTTCTCATAACTTCACCCCTTGTGCTGACTTTGTCTTTGTTTTGATACAGATACAGGTCCCAAGACAGAAGTTGGGCATATTTTCTTTTTTTTAAACAAACTTTTTATTTTGTATTGAGGTAGAGTCGATTAACAATGTTGTGATGGTTTCAGGTGAACAGCTAAGGGACCCAGCCACACACACACATGGATCCGCTCTCCCCCAGACTCCCTTCCCGCCCAGGCTACCATATATCATTGAGCTGGGCATATTTTCACTAAAACATGTGACAATCTGTCATAGGAGGTAACCCCCGTCATAGTCAGTTCTCATTCAACCTTGGGGATAGGTAGAAACAAGAGACCTTTTCTGCTCTGGCCTTCTATTTTTATGGTTGGTAGTCAGCATTGATCAAACTACCGCACAATTGTACTCATCTTACACGCTAGTAAAGTAATGCTCAAAATTCTCCAAGCCAGGCTTCAGCAATACATGAACCATGAACTTCCAGATATTCAAGCTGGTTTTAGAAAAGGCAGAGGAACCAGAGATCAAATTGCCAACATCTGCTGGATCATCAAAAAAGCAAGAAAATTCCAGAAAAACATCTATTTCTGCTTTATTGACTATGCCAAATAGTCTTTGACTGTGTGGATCACAATAAACTGTGGAAACTTCTGAAAGAGATGAGAATACCAGACCACCTGACCTGCCTCTTGAGAAACCTGTATGCAGGTCAGAAAGCAACAGTTAGAACTGGACTTGGAACAACAGACTGCTTCCAAATAGGAAAAGGAGTACCTCAAGGCTGTATATTGTCACCCTGCCTATTTAACTTATATGCAGAGTACATCATGAGAAACGCTGGGCTGGAAGAAGCACAAGCTGGAATCAAGATTGCCGGGAGAAATCTCAATAACCTTAGATATGCAGATGACACCACCCTCATGGCAGAAAGTGAAGAGGAACTAAAAAGCCTCTTGATGAAGGTGAAAGAAGAGAGTGAAAAAGTTGGCTTAAAACTCAGCATTCAGAAAATGAAGATCATGGCATCTGGTCCCATCACTTCATGGGAAATAGATGGGGAATCAGTAGAAACAGTGTCAGACTTTATTTTGGGGGGCTCCAAAATCACTGCAGATGGTGATTGCAGCCATGAAATTAAAAGACGCTTACTCCTTGGAAGGAAAGTTATGACCAACCTAGATAGCATATTGAAACGCAGAGACGTTACTTTGCCAACAAAGGTCCGTCTAGTCAAGGCTATGGTTTTTCCAGTAGTCATGTATGGATGTGAGAGTTGGACTATAAAGAAAGCTGAGCACTGAAGAATTGATGCTTTCGAACTGTGGTGTTGGAGAAGACACTTGAGAGTCCCTTGGACTGCAAAGAGGTCCAACTAGTCCATCCTAAAGGAGATCAGTCCTGGGTGTTCATTAGAAAGACTGATGCTAAAGCTGAAACTCCAATACTTTGGCCACCTCATGCGAAGAGTTGACTCATTGGAAAAGACCCTGATGCTGGGAGGGATTGGGGACAGGAGGAGAAGGGGACGACAGAGGATGAGATGTCTGGATGGCATCACTGACTCTATGGACATGAGTTTGAGTAAACTCCAGGAGTTGGTGATGGACAGGGAGGCCTGGTGTGCTGTGATTCATGGGGTCACAAAGAGTCGGACACGACTGAGCGACTGAACTGAACTGAACTGAGTTAGCATTGAACTGATTGAATGAAAATACCTGTTTCAATATTTTTAAGTTAAAATTCAGGGAAAAAACATTTTTACATGATCAAACTAGTACTCGTAAATTTTGCCAAAGGCTGTTTTTTTTTTTTTTTTAATAAAAATAACTTTTAGAGATAATAGAATGCATATTTACAGATTCTGCATTTGTGAAAATTAATTATGGTTTATAGTGGAGAGTTGGGCTGTGAGTTCTTTAAACCACCTTGAGATCGAATTGGAGAATTATGGTGAGGGTTTAGATCAATATTAGGGTGACTTTTTTATTGTATTGTCTGAAATTTCCATAAAATAGATTTTAAACATATATTTAAAATCTGGAATAGTTCTTGTATCTGATGTCTTTCCTACCTCACGACAGTTAGCAGACAGTGTGCCCTGAGTTTGGAGTCAGAAAAATCTCATCGTGATAGGCATGGAAATAACGACATTAACTAGATGTTTTCCAGATTTCCTCTTCTCTGTGCATAAGAAAATGCTCATTAGTGCCCAGACTCTCTCACTGTGTGAGGAATAACATTGTCTGAAACACAACTCAGGGTTCTTCCTCTGGGTGTGCACATGGTACTTTTGGGTCAGGTTTTGCAGCCTGTGATCTCAGGGCCACCGAGTTGGAATGACAGGGCCTGATCTGTACACTGCCTCTCATGTTCTTTCTCCTTCCTCTCTTACCTTTTGTCTCCTCTCTTTACCTTTTCCTACTTGTCTACTTCCTCCCCACCTTACATAGACTAATCTTTAGAGCAGTTTTAGCTTTACAGCAAAATTCAGCAGAAAGTATGGAGTTCCTATATACTCCCTGCCCTGCACATGCGCAGGCTCTCCCATTATGAACATTCCCACCAGAGTAATCCATTTGTGACAATCAGTGAAACTACACTGACACATCGTATTCACTCAGAGTCCACAGTTTACACGGGGGTTCACTCTTGCAATTGTACATTCTATGGCTTGTTTCCTTCTTAAAAATTCTTTTTGCTTTGTACCTGGTAGCTAAAAAGTTGGCAGATCTCGGTCCTCACCTATGCCAGGTGCACTGGAATCACAGACCTTCTTACAAGGTCATCATGCCCATGTGTGACCCCATTCTATCCTCTGGGAGGGTCCCCCATGGGAAATGTTTGCATCTTGCCACTTCTGTCCCCTGAGTGCAGCTTCTTATCACTTTGGATTGTGGAAAGTCTAAGAAATATATTCACTTAGCCCTCAAATATCTAATGACACTTGAGGGCTGAGGATAGAATAGAAAAACAACAGAGTCCCTGGCCAAATAGAGATTACTTTCTAGTGTTCATGCAGCCAAGTAGACAAGCAATTATGCTGAAGAATGATCAGTCTTAGAGGGTCTTTAGTGGTCCCTCCTGGCTCAGGTCATCTGGTACATGACTGCGGAATTAATAAAACCCTAGTGCCCCGTCAATGAGATGTTCACCCCCAGATTCAAATGTTGCTTGCACATTTCCTTTAGAATGGATATTGAAATTTTACTCATGCTTTAGAGTGACTATAGAACTTCACAGTTAAACTGGAGGCCAGTGTGCCATTAATGTAAGTCTTGTGCAGACAATCAAGGGACCCCTCTGGAATAAGAAGGAGAATAAAAATGATGCATTTTTCATATAATGGGACTCCTTGGTGCCTGTTTCCTCTCTCTCAGGGTGAAACTAACAATCAAATACAGAAGATACGCAAACCTCTGGTCATTCTCGAAGCACTATTCAATTCAAACTTACTTTCATCAAAATTCTATTTTGGCTGCTTCCAGTGACTTCTCCTGAAGTTCTGAATACATGCAGTAGTCCTTTCTGCTTTGCTGTGCTGTGCTCAGTTGCTCAGTCATGTCTGACTCTTTGTGACCCCATGGACTGCAGCCTGCCAGGTTCTTCTGTCCGTGGGATTTTCCAGGCAAGAATACAGACATGGGTTGCCATTTCCTCCTCTAGGGGAATCTTTCCAACCCAGGGATCAAACCTGTGTCTCCTGCATTGGTAGGCGGATTAGTCACCAGTACCGTATCTTTTCTCATGGGATCAGTTGAAACTAATTTCTTTAAGCCAAACATTTTTAGGAAGGAGTTCCTGGCCATTCCTACATACTGTTTTTTAACTTGAGCACTAGTGCGGCCTCTGCTAGCCCTCTTTGTCACGGTCCACAGTAACGGGCTAGAGAATATCCTATTTTAATTTATAGTGTCCAGGTGATGGAAGGATTAGAGAATATGAAGGATATTGCAAGATGTGTGCCAGCAGATGGAGATGATTGGTTTTTGCCTTTCCTGGTTTTAGCTGGACAGCCAAGATCAGGATAATTCCATGTGGTTGTTGGAGGGACTTATTTTATGTTGAAAGAGATATCTCTCTGTGTGTATATATGTATGCCTGTATGTGTATGTGTCTCTGGGAGAGGACTGGAAAAAGTTTTTAAAGGAAAATACAAAAAGTCTTTTAGAATAGTGACATTCCATTCTTAAACCACTTCCTTTCTTAACAAATAAAGGGCAGATGGAAAGGTCCTTGCAATTATTTGAGGGCCTATCCAAGGATACATGTACTGAAAGAGGGGTCCAGAAAAATAGAGTGGCCAGTGTGAGGACTATTTCAACAAAGAAGTTAACCTGATAAGTATGTAGCCAGCCAGGATACCAGCATAGTATAAAGGGCTTGGTCAGCAAGATTAGCAAGAGAAACTGACTGTGAGATGGCCCAGGCTGATGTCAAGGAGTTCTTGAGTGGAGAAGAAACCCTCACCTGGGCTCCTTGGCCAATATGATATGGGTCAGGTAACATACTCAGGGAAAATCTAGGTTGTATATTAATTTTTTATCCAGTTTCCTACAATAAAACTTGGGCTTCCCTGGTGGTGCATGATAAAGAATCTGCCTGCCAATACAGGAGACATGGGTTCAATCCTTGGATCAAGAGGATCCCCTGGAGAAGGAAATGGCAACCCACTCCAGTATTCTTGCCTGGAGAATTCCATGGACAGAGGAGCCTGGTGGGCTACAGTCCATGGGGTCGCAAAGAGTCGGACATGACTTAGCGACTAAATAGCAACAACAAAAACTATAGAACTTATTTCTAAAAAACTCTCCCAAGTGGTGGCACCTTAAGCTTAGCCAATTCAAAGTAAACTTAGTAAATGCTACTTTTCTCCTTCTCATTTTCTTCTCCATTTCGCACTTACATTTTGGAGTCACATGTAACCTCAAAGCACCAAGGAGCAGTTATCACGCACCCTCAGTCCCCACCGAGGGTTTCCCGTAGCTCTTTGCAGCTCATGCCACGTTCGTGTGGCTCTTGGACACTTGCTGTGTGTCTGGAGCCTCTGGGAAGCTGCTGTGGGCCCTTCTCCTTCGCGTCCCTCACAGCCCTGGATAGTCTGCTGTACTTATGTTGCACTAGGCGCTGCCCCTCACCTGGAAAACAAGGACCTAGAGTTTTGATCCTGTTCTCCCACTGCCCTGACTTAGGTTGAGAGAAGGGAAGCCTTTTCTTATACACAGCCTTTTCTCAGAGCCACTGAAGAGCATAAGAACATCATACTTTTTCTTTAAGTCTTCTCGCACACCTTCCTTGCTTTGCAGCATTTTACCTCTCAGTGAAATGAGGTAGAGGTTGGGATGGATGACTTCCTCTTATAGCTAGAATAAATTCATGCACATCTTTTCGTTAAGAGCTAAAAATAATATGCCAAGAGTCCTTCAGCTACTCGTTTTGTTTGTTTTCATACTATTGTCTCTGTTATGAGTGTCAATTTTTTTTGAAATCTAAAGGTCAAGGATTGACTGGACTGCTTTGAAACAACAAGAATTTACTCTATAGCACAGGGAATTGTATTCCACATCTTGTAGTAACCTGTAATGACGTGTGATCAGAAAAAAACACAACTAAATCACTATGTTGTACACTTCAAACTAACACAATATTGTATGTCAACTATCTTTCAATTAAAAAAAAATTGACAGCTTAGTTTTGTTGAATCATCATCCACACAAAAGCGTGAGATTCTCCAACTGTTGCCTGGTACACAACAGGAACTGCTGACAATTAACACATCCACGAATACACCTGGGCTTCCCTGGTAGCTCAGCTGGTAAAGAATCTGCCCACAATGCAGGAGACCCCAGTTCGATCTCTGGGTTGGGAAGATCCCCTGCAGAAGAGAATGGCTACCCACTCCAGTATGTTATCATGCTGCTGAGGCATGCAGCTGGGAACAGGCACACCTAAATATTAGAACAAACGGTTCCAGGTCAATTCTCAAAGGGAATTATGTTTCCTGTTTCCCAAGTTGAAAAACCAAGCCAACAATTACAAATCAGTCATAGATGAATTTGTGGATTTGTTAAATTACCAGGCCACCATCTTGGTGCTTGGTATTCAGTATTTGCTGTTATGCCAAAGAGCGACAATTTAAAACAGATCTTAGAGGCCAGTGCGGCTGCAGCTCCAGTGTCAATCCCCTCTATATCATCCTCAGTTGGCACTGGAAGGTGGATTGGCCATCTTTGCCAGTATCATGTGCTAAGTGTCGTGTATTGGGTTGGCCAAAAAGTTTGTTCTGGTTTTTCCGTGGGCTGTTTTTGACCAACCCAACACTTGGGAACAGGACTGGCTAGGCACAGGGTAGGTAAGGAGTTGGTCAATCCCAGTGTAATTTGGTTAAAAGAATTTTGTTATATTTTCTGGGTATAGCATAATATTTTCTCATTGCAAAACATAATTAGGAAATGCAGATACATGTTTGGATAAAAAAGAGTATTCAGTGTAATCAAACCATTCAGATATAACCTTCTTAATATTTTGTTGTAGATTTTTTTTCCTGAGCATACCCAGGATGTATGTATGTTCATACATATGTAGAAACATAACACATATTTATAGAAAACAAATTTTGATCATGTTGTATGAATTTTCTGCAACCCTTATATCCCCTTAAACTATGTATCATGAACATCTTTACATGTAAATACATGTGGATCTATAACAGATTTTTTTTTTACAGGAATAACAAATTACTTAGCCAATCTCCTATTGAAGAACATTTAGGTTGTTTTTGATTTTTACGCTAGAAGCAGTGCTATTGCAAAAGTCCTCAAACATTCTAAAAGTGGAATTTCTGGGTCAAAGGAATGGGCAGTTAATAATTTCACCAAACTGCCTCCAAACAGTTTATCAGTTTCGACTTGAGCCAACAGTGAGTGCCAATGTCATGGTCCACACAGTGAGATTTGAAGGCCAAGTCCATCTGTCTAAATGTCAGCATGAACACAACCAAGTATAGTCACCTTCCCCATCAGCCAGGCATTACAGGTTCATTCATAAGGACTCTTTTAGAAATTAGAGTATTTTGTTTTCCAGGAGAACATGATGGAAAACATCAGTGATCAGAGAAAGTGGTTTCAAATTACATAACAAGCCTGTGTGTGTCTAAGCATGTGTGTGTGTGTGCAGGCAGGCATCAGGGGAGCAGCAGTGGCCGCAAGTATGGGTACAGTATATATGTGTTCAAGCTTTTTCTAGGACAGTCTTAATTTGATTATTTTCTAATGAAATCATTTATTTCTCAAAAAAATACTTATATAAGGGGTATTATTTAATTTCTATAAACTGGATTTACCAATTTATAAAGTCTTTTTCGTCAACTTATCTGTTTTGCCTTTTAACTCTGGAAATACCATCACTGTGCTGTGGTTACTGTCCCCAGAGAGCAGATAACGTCCTGTTTCTGGCAGCCTGGGCACCCCCACCCCCACAAAATGAAGTGTCTAGGTCTGAAGCATCGGCAGTGTCTGGCAGAGGCAGGCTCCTGCAGATGCTGCTTCACCCCCCACTTCCGTGTCAGTGTGGACCACCCCGTGAGACTCAGTCAAGTCTCCCATCCTTCTCTGAGACAGCCTTCTCCTGTCTGCTCTCAAGTTTCTCTCCCTTTTTTTCTCCCTTCTCAGGGTAAAGCGTGGGAGTAAGAAATTAGAAAATGCACCATTTTTTTCTAGAGATTGAATGGAGACTTGGGGATGTTTTTGTTTAAACCTCACTAATCTCTTCCAAACAGGTGGCCTTAGGCTTTCGCTCCCACACCCCTACCCGGCCCTGTCCTGCTCCAGTTTGGGTTTATCTCACAGATTGGCTCCTTTCTCTTCTTTCCTCCAGATATCCATGTCTCCCAAAGAAAGGAGCTGACAAAGTCCTAGGGTAGGTGTGGATGGAGGGTGCTGCTGTCTTGAAAGCTCTTAATCGAGACAGACCTGAAAACAGTGTACTCATAACAAGGGGGAGATTGGCAATGGTGAGAAAAATGAAACAGAGAGAGGAAGAAGAATGACAGCGACGAGGAGACAGATGCATCTGAGGGCCTGCAACACAAGCTGTTCACGCCCGTGGGATGGATGTGGAAAGACGGCTGGCTGTTCAGATCGATTTTTTTTTTTTATGACAGTGCAATGATTCTTCTGCAGAGAATAAGGAGCACAATGAAGCAACAAAGGTTAAAGTTGTTCCCTAGAGACAAACTGAGAAGAAAATCATCCATCCTCTTTGGCTATAATCATTTCCAGAAGGTCTGTCTGGTTTGTGTGTGTGTGTGTGTTTCCTTTTCTCAACCAACCTACAACACAAACTAACCCATGAAGGCCTGATGTCATTGTGCATCTCCATTTCTAAGCACCAAGGGAAATGGAGTACTAGGGAGAGTGGACGGGGACCCCCTGATGTGGCTTTTCTGCTCCGTCATGGAGCACATTTCTTGTCTACCGATGAACCGACAAGGGGAAATTTCTGTTGTTTGTTTGGAGGCTGCCTGTAGGGCTTCCCTGATAGCTCAGATGGTAAAGCGTCTGCTTGCAATGCAGGAGACCTGGGTTCGATCCCTGGTTGGGAAGATTCCCCTGGAGAAGGAAATAGCACCCCACTCCAGTACTCTTGCCTGGAAAATCCCATGGATGGAGGAGCCTGCTGGCTACAGACCATGGGGTCACAAAGAATCAGACACGACTAAGCGACTTCACTTTCTTTCTTTCACTTTTGTCAAGGAAAGGATGAAGGTCAGTTATGATTTAGAGCTGACTTTTGAAACTGTGGTAACCAGGATATGACCCTCCCCTAAAGTTGGGACCTTCCAGCTGGTCCTGGGAAGAGACGGTTCCTCCCAGGAGGGGCCCAGGAGGAGCGAGAAAAGTTACTCTGCTTTCTTTCGGCAGCTTTATCTCAGTTCCCTCAGCCCTCATACTGCCACCTCCTCTTCCTTCCCTTGGTGACACAGCATTGATAAAAGATAACAGAAGGAAGGGCTACGCAGAGAGCAAAGAGCACCTGCACATATCTTTTGTAATCCTCAAGACAATGCTCGTGGGCTATGACACCTTTCCACCATTATCTGGATAAGGAAACTAAGCTCAGGAGAGTTAAGGGACATACCTGGGGGTCACTCAGCTGAGCAGAGGCAGCACTAAAACCCAAGGATCTGACTTCAAGTCCAGAGTTTTCCAGTCTATCACCTGGAACCAGCTGTTGAATATGATTTTACCAAGTCTCTTGGCAATCTAGATCATATTGGCTTTTATGCCACTTACATTTCAAATGAGTGAGTACTAAGTCGCTTCAGTTGTGTCTGACTCTTTGCGACTCTATGGACTCTAGCCCACTAGGCTCCTCTGTCTGTGGAATTTTCCAGACAAGAATACTGGAGTGGGTTGCCATGCCCTCCTGCAGGGGATGTTCCTGACTCGGGTCGAACCCATGTCTCTTACTTCTCCTGCACTGGCAGGCAGGTTCTCTACCACTAATGTCACCTGGGAAGCCCTATATTTCAAACAACTCCAAGAAAATTTCAAAAAACAAGGAAAACTTAAAAGGATAAAAGAACTAAGCTGACGGATTCCCACACATTCACTGTTCTTATCGCCAGACAGAGCAAATAAAGACATAGGTAGGACTTGTCATTCATGTAGATCAAATCACAAGCGGTGGTTGAAATTTAAAAGGAAGAGAAAAGAATCAAACAGAGAACACATAAGTCAAGATAGGGTGAGATGTGGGGGGGTGGGGGGGAGGATATGGAAATTGGAGAATTCTGGTTCTGGAATCAGATTACCTGAGTTTCCAACCCAGTTTACTGCTTTCTAACTATGTGGCCTTAGGCAAGTTGGCTCACTTCTGCAGGCTTCAGTGTTCTCATCTATAAAACAGTGATAATCACAGTATAGACCTCACAGATATTAGAGGAAATAATCCTTGTAGACATAGAGCTGATGCTGTGTAAATGATAGCCATTATGATTTTTAGATGAAGGAGTTGGCAGGGTCTGGTCTGGGGTACACTTGGGGTCTGATGGCATCCTTTCTGGGAGGAAGTCACAGAAGGAATTTCTTGGCCTTTAAGGGAAACAGTGAAAAAAAGGCGGGGAGGGGAATCAAACACACTTAGGTTCAATTTGCCAAACAGGTGATGCCCAGAATAGAGAAAAGATGGCAGAAAGATAAAAAGAAAGTTCACTCATCATCTCCCACCTCTCCATTCCCAGCAGACTGACTGAGAGGAAACAGGTTTCTGACTGCCACTGTGACCGCCGGATGCTCTGGCGCAGGGCAGTTGCAGCCAGCCTGTGCATCCCAAACCCTTTGCCTCCAGTTTGGTCTGTTGAACAAAGTCCCTGACACCCGCAGTTCACCGACTGCAATTGCAGGAGGTCTCCTTTGCCCTCTGCCTGCTGAGGGTTAAACCACAACTTCTGGGAGGCAGCTGCTCTTCAAGGGTCTGGGAAGACAGAGGCCCCCAAAAGAGCCCTCCTGTGCCAGCACCAGGTGCATCTGGGAGCTGGGTCCAGGCTCAGGCCTAGCCTTCCGCTGCCGGCTCGCCTATGGCATTTCTTGCCTTGCCAGGCAGCTGTGCACCTGCATTTGCGAAGAGGAAAAATTGAGAGTGGAGGAGAAAGCAAACACTGAAGAATTATTTCTCCTTGTTCTTAAGATCAGGAACTCACCCCAGGAAGCTGATAAATTATTCATTAAGCCTAATGGGGCGGTCACAAGGGAGCATTGCTGAGATGCAATTAAGTGGTGCTTTAATTTGAGAAATATTTATCAAGGTGCAGCGTTCATTCGTATCTTTGTGAAAAACAATTTGATGGTAACTAAGGAGAAGACAATGGCACCCCACTCCAGTACTCTTGCCTGGAAAATCCCATGGACGGAGGAGCCTGGTGGGCTGCAGTCCATGGGGTCGCTAAGAGTCGGACACGACTCGACTTCACTTTCACTTTTTACTTTCATGCATTGGAGAAGGACATGGCAACCCACTCCAGTGTTCTTGCCTGGAGAATCCCAGGGACGGGGGAGCCTGGTGGGCTGCCATCTACGGGGTCGCACAGAGTCGGACACGACTGAAGCGACTTAGCAGCAGCAGCAGCAGCAGCAAGGAGAAGACAAACCAGAGCAGTCTGTAGAAAAGAAGCCTGTTCTGTGAGCAGCTTTCCTGGGTGGCTGCCATTCTGACATATAGGATTGATTCTGAGCAGAGTAACAATAGCCATCATCTATCAAGGGTTTTCCCTGGCCTAGACCTATATTAAGGAGCGTTTGCATATGTATCATTCAATACTCACCCCATCGTCCCAGTGCAGTCTGAATCTCTTCTATAAGACCTCACCCGGGTTCGTTATATGGATGGTATTAAAGCTGACAGGACTTGGAAAGGAGGAAGTAGAAACTATTCTAGAAATTTGGTAATATACTTGTCTGCTAGGAGGTGGGAAATGAATCCCACAAAAATTCAGGGCCTTCCACTTCACTGAAATTTCTAGGCATGCAGTGGTCTGGGCCATGTCCAGTTTATCCCTTCTAAGCTTAAAGTCTCCATTCCTGCAATTAAAAAAAGCAACTTATCATGGATCTCTTTGGATTAATGGAGGTAACATACACATCATTTGAGCGTGCTGTGACATCCAAGAAAACAGAAAGAGAAGGGAGTTCTCCAACCAGTCCAGACTTCCGTGTAAGCTACTCTGTCGTTGTCCCCTCAGCTAGGGCATAAATTCCATGATGGGCTCCACATGGGGAGAGATTCTGTCTGTTTTACCACTACTGTATATCTAGGATCTCAAACATCACCCAGCACAAAGTAAGCACTCAGAAATATGTGTTGAGTGAATGAACATCCTTTGAGGTAGCTGCTATGATTCTCCTCATTTTAGTGATAGGGAGATGGATATTTCTAGAGGTCAAGTTGCTCAAGTTTGCAGGGAGCAAATGACAGAAGCAGAAAACAAGCGGGTTCAGTAGGACTCCTATTTTCAGCTGGGGAGCAAAAAGAAGCCCGCGAATCATTGAATTCCCTAAAACCATTCATTTGATCAGTTCAGATTCTGAGTTCATGTTCCCTGGCTCTTGTGTAGCTCCTGAATAAAAGGAATGCGTGTGTGCTCAGTCATGTCTGATTCTTCGTGACCCCATACACTGTAGCCCGCCAGGCTCCTCTGTCCATGGGATTTCCCAGACAAGAATACTGGATTGGGTTGCTGCGGGGAGCCGGTGAGGCATTCTGCTCATGACAAAGGTCATGAGGAAGGAGGCTCGGCATACGCAAAGGCGGGATCGAGCCTCAGGAGTCCCCCCGGATATTCTCGAGCATTTTCCCCCAAAAAACC
The DNA here is from genome assembly GCF_002263795.3 of Bos taurus. Taxonomy (NCBI): domain Eukaryota; kingdom Metazoa; phylum Chordata; class Mammalia; order Artiodactyla; family Bovidae; genus Bos; species Bos taurus. The sequence continues at coordinate 18,940,934 of NC_037332.1, read as the reverse complement.
AGAGTCTGCCTACTTTATTGTTTTGTGCTCTCACCTCTGACTTTACTAGGGGCTGTCCCCTACCACCATCTCGCTCTCTCTCTGTCAAAGAGTTAACTTACAGCTCCAATTAATAAAGTTCCTGGGCAATTAGGAGTGTTTAAATCCAAACCCCTCAGATGGCTCTCTAACTCACCTGACAAGTTTACGCGGACTCCTGCAGCTATGCATACGATTGTTTACAGTCTCCTAGCCTCCAGAGGCACGGGAAGCTTAAGATATTCAAATAGCTTAGAGCCTCTCAGAGAGTTAAAAACTGTCAGAATAAACTAGTAAAGGATTTCACTGATGAGTCAATGCTTGTTGCCAAGTTTTCACATCCCCTGAATTGTATCCTTGAATGTGTATTAATTAATAGTTGGTATATAGTAAAAAATAAGTAGTGGCCTTGGTGTTAGTAACTTTAGACCCTTAAGGTAATAAATTCTTTCCTTTGTTGTAAACCCATTACACATCCGCCCTATAGGAATGCAATTTTATCTTTGGAAGATGGTGCCAAACCTTAAAATAATTACTCTTAGAGAAAATAAGTCTTTGTTGATAAGTCCTTGTCAAGAGTCATAAAATGTTAGTAGGCCTTCTGGCCAGAAGATGATATAAATCACCTAAACCATTTGTATACGATAAATTTGCAGGAAAGAAACCTTGGTTTTTGATAAGAATCAAAGACTGCTGACTTTGCATCCCCTATTATCCTCTATGTGTAACTTAGGGTATAAAAGCCCCTGTTAAAAATAAAGCTACGGGCCTTGTTCACCAGCGCTTGGTCTCCCCATGTCATTCTTCCCTTTAACTTCCAGCTGAGTCTCCATCTGGAGCGCGGAACCCACCACGCTTACTAATTATGCCTGGGCTTCTAAGACCCACTCGAGAAGGTGTCTAGGGTGAGGCACCTTCCGCTATTCGAGAGGGCGCCTGCGGCCTACGTAAGTGGTGCAAACTTCTTGTCTTGAAGTTTTATTGGTCTCCCGCGTAAACCAAGCTACTCAGCTTCTTTTCTCCACTGAATTTTCCTACTGAGCTATCCTCATTCTATTGTTCTCTATATCTCTAATTAGCATATAAATAGTCGCCTAGGCCATCTCTCCTTCGAATACCCTGGATCAGCTGGGGCTGGTCCCCAGCAGGTTGCCATTTCTTTCTCTAGGGGATGTTCCTGATTTAGTGATCAAACCTGGGTCTCCTTCTTGGCAGTTGGATTCTTTACCACTGAGCCACCTGGGAACCTTGGGATAAAAGGCATTCAGTTCAGTTCAGTTGCTCAGTCATGTCTGACTCTTTGCAACCCCATGAATCCCAGCACGTCAGGCCTCCCTGTCCATCACCAACTCCTGGAGTTCACTCAGACTCACGTCCATTAAGTCAGTGATACCATCCAGCCATCTCATCCTCTGTCATCCCCTTCTCCTCCTGCCCCCAATCCCTCCCAGCATCAGAGTCTTTTCCAATGAGTCAGTTCTTCGCATAAGGTAGCCAAAGTACTGGAGTTTCAGCTTTAGCATCATTCCTTCCAAAGAAATCCCAGGGCTAATCTTCTTTAGAATGGACTGGTTGGATCTCCTTGCAGTCCAAGGGACTCTCCAGAGTCTTCTCCAACACTACGGTTCAAAAGCATCAATTCTTTGGCACTCAGCTTTCTTCACAGTCCAACTCTCACATGCATACATGACCACTGGAAAAACCATAGCCTTGACTAGATGGACCTTTGTTGGCAAAGTAATGTCTCTGCTTTTCAATATGCTATCTAGGTTGGTCATAACTTTCCTTCCAAGGAGTAAGCGTCTTTTAGTTTCATGGCTGCAGTCACCATCTGCAGTGATTTTGGAGCCCCCCAAAAAATAAAGTCTGACACTGCTTCCACTGTTTCCCCATCTATTTCCCATGAAGTGATGGGACCAGATGCCATGATCTTCGTTTTCTGAATGTTGAGCTTTAAGCCAACTTTTTCACTCTCCACTTTCACTCTCATCAAGAGGCTTTTTAGTTCTTTTTCACTTTCTGCCATAAGGGTGGTGTCATCTGCATATCTGAGGTTATTGATATTTCTCCCGGCAATCTTGATTCCAGCTTGTGCTTCTTCCAGCCCAGCGTTTCTCATGATGTACTCTGCATAGAAGTTAAATAAGCAGGGTGACAATATACAGCCTTGATGTACTCCTTTTCCTATTTGGAACCAGTTGTTGTTCCATGTCCAGTTCTAACTGCTGCTTCCTGACCTGCATACAGGTTTCTCAAGAGGCAGATCAGGTGGTCTGGTATTCCCATCTCTTTCAGAATTTTCCACAGTTTATTGTGATCCACACAGTCAAAGGCTTTGGCATAGTCAATAAAGCAGAAATAGATGTTTTTCTGGAACTCTCTTGCTTTTTCCATGATCCAGCAGATGTTGGCAATTTGATCTCTGGTTCCTCTGCCTTTTCTAAAACCAGCTTGAACATCTGGAAGTTCACGGTTCATGTATTGCTGAAGCCTGGCTTGGAGAATTTTGAGTATTACTTTACTAGCATGTGAGATGAGTGCAACTGTGTGGTAGTTTGAACATTCTTTGGCATTGCCTTTCTTTGGGATTGGAATGAAAATTGACCCTTTCCAGTCCTGTGGCCACTGCTGAGTTTTCCAAATTTGCTGGCATGTTGAGTGCAGCACTTTCACAGCATCATCCTTCAGGATTTGAAAGGCATTAATAGAGGGAAATAGAGGAGGAAACAGTGGAAACAGTGTCAGACTTTATTTTTCTGGGCTCCAAAATCACTGCAGATGGTGACTGCAGATGGTGACTGCAGCCATGAAATTAAAAGATGCTTACTCCTTAGAAGAAAAGTTATGACCAACCTAGATAGCATATTCAAAAGCAGAGACATTACTTTGCCAACAAAGGTTCGTCTAGTCAAGGCTATGGTTTTTCCAGTGGTCATGTATAGATGTGAGAGTTGGACTGTGAAGAAAGCTGAGTGCTGAAGAATTGATGCTTTTGAACCGTGGTGTTGGAGAGGACTCTGGAGAGTCCCTTGGACTGCAAGAAGATCCAACCAGTCCATTCTGAAGGAGATCAGCCCTGGGATTTTTTTGGAAGGAATGATGCTAAAGCTGAAACTCTAGTACTTTGGCCACCTCATGCAAAGAATTGACTCATTGGAAAAGACTCTGATGCTGGGAGGGATTGGGGGCAGGAGGAGAAGGGGACGACAGAGGATGAGATGGCTGGATGGCATCACTGACTCGATGGACGTGAGTCTGAGTGAACTCTGGGAGTTGGTGATGGACAGGGAGGCCTGGCGTGCTGGGATTCATGGGGTCGCAAAGAGTCGGACACGACTGAGTGACTGAACTGAACTGAACTGAATAGAGCAAAATCTGAGATTCCGCCACTACCCATCTTCCCTGAAGAGGGCGCTCTAGTCAAATCTGCAAAAGTCAGTGACCACTCAAGAAGCCCCTTCGTATGCCCTTCTCATTCATTTTTTGCACGCTAGGCTCCATTTATTTACCTGTTGCTTGGTTCTTAACACAGGTAAGACTATTCTCTGTTGTATGGTTTTCTTCATTATCTGTTAACTTTGATTGAATATTCTTTCATGTGCCGGGTACAGCTCAGTTCAGTCTCTCAGTCATGTCCGACTCTTTGCGACCCCATGGACTGCAGCACGCCAAGCTTTCCTGTCCATCACCAACTCCTGGAGCTTACTCAAACTCATGTCCATCGAGTCGGTGATGCCATTTAACCATCTCATCCTCTGTCGTCCCCTTCTCCTCTAGCCTTCAATCTTTTCCAGCTTCAGGGTCTTTTCCAATAAGTTAATTCTTTGTATCAGGTGGCCAAAGTACTGGAGTTTCAGCTTCAGCATCAGTCCTTCCAATCAATTTTCAGGACTGATTTCCTTTGGGATGGACTGGTTGAATCTCCTTGCAGTCCAAGGGACTCTCAAGAGTCTTCTCCAACATCACAGTTCAAAAGCATCAATTCTTCCACACTCAGCCCTCTTTATAGTTTAACTCTCACATCCATACATGACTACTGAAAAAACCATAGCTTTGACTAGACAGACCTTGGTTGGACATTTCTTGTATGTTTTCTTATGTAATCAAGGAGAGCTCAGATAGGCCCCAACATTTGGGGGACCTTGTAGTATTTCCCAAATCATGCTGTAATGAGTAATTTTAAACCAGGACTCTGCTGTGCTTGGAGAAATCTGGATATCAAGGTAACCTGTGAATATTCATCCATATGTCACATGGACTCAACTCATAGCCAGATGGATAGTAAAAAATATTGTGGTTAGTTGTCTGAGACAGAGTTGTCTCTCTTGATCCCTGATCCCTTTTATTTTATTTTAAAACGCAGACTTGAGGCACAAATTACCAATGGTGATCATCTATATAAAGCAGACTTATGAGAGGGTTTCATTTCCTAATCACTTTCCCCACAAGTCATTGTAATGACTTGGAAACATTTCTAGTATATGATAATACATAGTTGATTTATATTTCTCAAAATTTACTTTTCCCTAAAGTTTCCTGTTTCTCAACACCAAGCTCTTATGAATATCCCTTCAATAATTTGTTGTTGTTTGTTGTTATTTGCTAAGTCATGTCTGACTCTTTTGTGATCCCACAGACTGCAGCCCACCAGGCTCCTCCGTCCATGGGATTTTCCAGGCAAGAATACTGGAGTGGGTTGCCATTTCCTTCTCCAGGGGATCTTCCCAACCCAGGGATCAAATCCATGTCACCTGCATTGCATGTGGATTCTTTACCACTGAGGCACCTGGGAAGGGAAGTGAAGTGAAGCCATTCAGTCGTGTCTGACTCTTTGCGACCCCATGGACTGTGGCCCACCAGGCTCCTTGGCCCATGGGATTTTCCAGGCATGAATACTGGAGTGGGTTGCCATTTCCTTCCGCAGGGAATCTTCCTAACCCAGGGAAGCCCCTTTCAATATTTACATACTTAATAATAATGTTAATAAGAATAAGAAAAATAAAGCAAGCTCTAGTAGTGCCAGGTACCGCTTTATTATTGTATTACATAAAATAACTTATTTAACACATCTGGCACCTGTGTGATTGTACTTTGTATTAATACCATGCTGTAAATGAGGAAACTGAGTCACAGAGAGACTAAGTAGCAAAACCAAGATTTGGACTCAGACAATATGGCTACAAATGTTGTATTCTTACCACTTATGCTATCAGGTGTGACTGCATCATGATAAATACATTTATAGCAGTGCCTCCAATATGCTAGGCATTGCTAGACAGCTGGGATATTTAATGTCTCTAAAGCTTCGTAAATATAGTCAGGAATTTATTGATTTCTTTGGCTGCACTATGCAGCTTGCAGGATCTTAGTTCCCCAAGCTGGGGTTAAACCTATGCTCCCTTCAGTGGAAGATTGGTGTTCTAACCACTGGTTCACCAGGGAATTACCAGTAAAGTCAGGACTTTTAATTGTTATTTATTGAGACTGTCTTAAGAGTTATGATTATAGATGCAGTTTCCAGAAGTATTGCAGATAATGTCTTTGTCTTTTATTTCTAATAAATATCAATTATTTTGTAAAACACATGTCTGTATGTTAGTGCTAATTCTCAAATAGTTCAAGAACGAGCATGGCTTACCCTATTTGATAGATAGATAAGCTGTGACCTAGGAGCCTACATAAAGCATTCAAAATCATTCAGCTATTTATGGGCAGAGGTAGAACATGAACTCAAATTAGACTGAATCCAAAGTTCATATCTATTTCACTCTACCTTACTGTCTCAGAGCTTCCCCTTGGTACAAAGACAAGTTCCTGTGCACATGAGAAAAAAGTTGAGTGGATTATGGGATGGTCTAAGACTAACAATATTTTTCAAACTTTGGGGTGTCCATCACCAGAAGAACCAGTTAAAAATTCAGTTGCTTTGCCCTCATCCCTAGAAATTCTGTTTCAGTATGTCTAGAGTGGGTCTTAGATCTCCTAGGTAATTTTGATGCACCCTTAAGTCTTCAACTTTAGCTCCCAAGAGTTTATTGGCAAATTATTTTTCAAGGACCTGGAATAGCAGTTCCCAATCCTGATTGATTTGATGCAGCTGGAACCATTAGTATGCAAACAATACATTTTGTTAATTAAAAATAAACTAGTTTTCCCAGTTTGCTACAGGAATGCAGTATGGGGGGCATGGTGGGGAGGTCTGGAGGTTTTCTGAGGAGGTAAGACTTTAAATCTTGTGCTCTCCTGCACTACTGGGTTCTTGATTGCCACCTCCCACCACCTCCAAACCCCAGGGTCTTTTTCTGAATATCTACATCAGTGCTTCTCAAAATGTGGTTACTGAAAGAGAAGAGCAGCCAAAGATTGTCAATTTTTAGTCTAAAAACATTTCATCTTTTTAAACTAAATTGTAGTCAGATTATAAAATGGTTTAAAAGCAAATATGCTGTCAAACATTGCCAACATCCCTATTTTAGAATCTGATGTGGATGATAATAATAATAGCTAACATTATTGAGAGCTTACTATGTTCTCAGAAGTGTATTAAGTACTTTATGTACATTATGCCATCTTTTCCTTACAACAATTTTATGACCCTATTATTTCAGTTTAGAGAAGAGGATGCCTAGGTTTAAAATGCTTAAATATCTTGCACAAAATCATACAACTATTAAAGAGTCTTCTTGAGATTCCGACTAAGTTGGTTTGTCACCTATTCATCTAATAACTGTATAATAAAACCACTCTGAATAGAGTAAGAACATGAAAACGGCCCCTTATTGTGATGTTTCATAGCTTTGACAATTTCGTGTAGGTGTGTGAGAGCCTGCATTTGAGGTAGGTTGACCCTGCGGTGTTAATTGGAATGTCAAGTGAACATGCTGTGCCTGTCTGCTTGAACACATTGCCCCTGGGGTTCAACATAACGTCTCAGTGATGCAGAATTAAATTGTTAAAAAAGGCGCCCTACTCTCTAGTACTATGAGTTTGACTTTTTTAGATTCCATATATAAGTGAGATCATACAGTATTTGTCTTTCTGTGTCTGGCTTATTTCACTTCATGTGATGTCCTCAATAAAGCTGGAAAAATATTAAATAAAAAATAAAAAGGCACCCTAACTGCTGGCGATAAACCAAGCGAAATGACCTACATAGACCATGGAAGAAAAGTCATAGTTCTTTTGTGTCATGGTAAAAAGGTCACAAAATTTTCAAGATAACTAAAGGCAAATAAAAAATAATGAGAGAGACTTAGGTTACATTACAGATGATGTCAGCATTTTCCTTTCTCCCAGTCCTAATTAATCTAAACCTCTCTACCTCATCTCCAATTGACTATCAGGTAGACATAATTTTCTTCTCCCCTTCACTAAAATCAGAAACACTTTTATGTTCCCCAGTGAGACTCCAGCAACACTATTAATACTTAAGACTCCTGTGACATATTAAGGAGACTTATTTGTAAAGTTTTTCTCTTTGGGACTTTCCCCACGTATTGTTTCGGTGAATTTCCCCCACAACTGAATAAACAGTTGATGTTAGCATGCTCATCCAGTTTAGACATTAAGAAAGTCAAAACCTTTGGTCTGACTTTGAAATTGAGTAGACAGGATCTGACAAGGTTCTAAATAGTCCCTGAGAGTAGCACTTCTCAAACTCTCGTATGCACTTCAGTCACCCAGGGTTCTTGTTAAAATGCAGAATCACAAGTTCTACTTCAGCACTGAGATGCCGCTGTCACGTGATGCTTATAGTGTGGTCCGTGGACCACACTCTGAGTAGCCAGGCTCGATATGGTGGTTCTTAAACCTATCCACACGTCAGAATCACTAGGACAATGTTTCCTTTTTCTCTTTCTTTTTAATATAAGAATTCTATTGAGATTTAATTCATATACCATAAATTCACTCATTTAAATTGCACAATTGTACATTCACAGAGTTTTGCAACCATCACCACAAGCAATTTTCGAATATTATAATCACCTTCCCCCCAGACTTTGCACCTATTAGAAGTGCATTCCCTTATTTCCTCCACCAGCTTCCTTCCCTCATATTTTAGGCAGCCATTAACCTACTTTCTCTCTATACATATTTGCCTATTCTGGACATTTTGTATAAATTGAATCATATAATACATGGTCTTTTGTGACTGGCTTCTTTCACTTTGCACAATGTTTTCAAGCCTCATCCATGTGGCAGCGTGCATCAGTGCTTCTTTACATTATATGAGCAAATGATATTCCACTGTATGGACTGACCACATTTTATTAATCAATTTGTTGTCATTTTATTAATCAATTTGATGGACATTTGGGTTGTTTCCACTTTGGGGCTATTATGAATAATACTGCTATGAATATTCATATACTGATTGTTGTCTGGGCATATTTTTTCACTTTTCTTGTGTATGTATCCAGGAGTAGAATTACCGGGTCATGTAACTCTCTGTTTAAACTTTTGAGGAACTGTAAGCCTGTTTTCCCAAGCTCCTGTACAATTGTACCTTCCCATAAGCAGTGTATGAGGTTTCCAATTTCTCCATATCCTCACCAACACCTACCTTTTTGATTTTAGTAATCCTAACAGTTATGATGTGGTATTTCTTTGTGACTTTGATTTGCATTTCCCTGATTTCTAATAGTCAGCTTTAAAAAATGTTTATTCCTAGACTTTGCTCCAGATCTACTGAATCAGAATCTCTGAGAATTTTGGTTTGGAGACATCTATAATTTTTACTAAACTCTTCAGGTGATTTTGATAATCAGCCAGCTATCTGAACTGCTTCCTAGCCTAGAAATTTTCTCAAGGAAATTCTTTTAGCCTTAGAGTGAAGTGATCTCTGTGTTGCAGACTTTAGAATTCTTTATGTCTCGTGACTTGATAAAATAGACTAGAAAATATATTTCCTTTAAAACACACAGATTAACTAATTGTAGGTCTTCCAAATGAAAATGTCTCTTAAGGCCACATTGACACTTTTCCTGCAAGCAATAGATTTTTTTCATCAGTGTTTATTCTAGGTAGAAACTTGATGGAGGACTGTTTCTGAGAATGATTACATGACTTTGTGGTTTATTTATTTGAATGGCTAGTCTGTAGCAGGGAGAAGGCAATGGCACCCCACTCCAGTACTCTTGCCTGGAGGGTCCCATGGACAGAGGAGCCTGGTAGGCTGCAGTCCATGGAATCGCGAAGAGTTGGACACGACTGAGCGACTTCACTTTCATTTTTCACTTTCATGCATTGGAGAAGGAAATGGCAACCCACTCTAGTGTTCTTGCCTGGAGAATCCCCGGACGGGGGAGCCTGGTGGGCTGCTGTCTATGGGGTCACACAGAGTCGGACATGACTGAAACGACTTAGCAGCAGCAGCAGCAGTCTGTAGCAGCTATGGTTTGAATGCCTACAGAACCCAAGAGCAATTAGTTGGATGGCAGTTTTAAAAATACATGATATCCAAGACACTGGGTGATTTATTGGATGTGTTCAGGGAATTTTTGGAAAAGAGAATTCTTGTCCTGGCTTTAATTTACCTTAGCATTAAACAAGTCACTTTCTCTTTTGTCAGAGTTGCCTCATCTAGTGAGGTAAAAATAAATTACAGATAATAAAATACTGACTTGGATAATTGTTTGTGTCCTGGTACCCATTTTTGAAAGCTACCACTAATATATATATCATTTGTTTATTGAGGGTTTGCTATTTGTCAGATACTGTGTTATATGCTTCCAACATTCCCCATTTAATCCTTATACCACTTAAAGATAAATATTATTACACCCACTTTATAGATAAGGAAATTAACATTCTTAGCAGCCTTTAGAAACTAGTTGAAGGATATACAGCTGTTAAGGGGTAGGGCTCGCATTTAAATCTGGCTGTCTTCAGACATGGCTTTATAGTTTTCAACTCGCCTTATAGAAAATATAATTTTAAAAAGCAATAATCAATCAAGCAAAAAAAGACTTCCCAAAAGCATGTTTAAAAAATCTTAAGTAATCATCCTCTCCAGGAAGTAGTGAAGTTCACGTTCGCCATCCAGCGTGGTCTCTTTTCCGTGCCTAGGCAGTGGAAGGAGGGACTTCAGTGCTAATGCGCGTCTAGCACACAATAGCCCAGTGACTGAATGGAGACGGTATAGATTTTAGAGCTGTATTGGGCATTGTTTGAAACCTGCCTTAGCTGTATGATTTTGGGAAAATGAATCTCTTGAGGCTCATCTTCCTCATCTGTTAATCGCTGATCACAATACCTACCTTGTAAGTTTATGTAGTGATTATGAATAATGGTTAAAAAACACGTAACATACAATAGGTATTCAATAATGGGTAGATTGCAATGTTGACTGGTTAACATGTAATGGAAACATTGGTCCATGAGGGCCATATGACATCCAGTTCTAACTTAGGCCAAAAAATCCAGCAATTATCCTCAATCGCTCTCTTTCCCTCATAACTTATATTCACTCTATCACCAGATCTTGCCAACCCTGTCTTCAGAATGTGTCCCCAGCTGGACCATTTATTATCTTCAAGCCGACCACCCTAGGGCAAGCCTCTCTCTCCTTTCATCTGGAATCCCAACTGGTTCGCTTCTAGACAGACAGTCTGTTCTTCACCCAGTGGACTGAGAGATCTTTTATAAACATAAACCAACTTAAATCAGTTCCTTGGTTAAAGTCCTCTAGAGGTTTTTTCATTGCTCCTAAAACGGAGCTCAAACTCCTTATCCAGCCAGCATGAATCCTCATAATCTCCCATTGTCTTTCTTTCGGAATTCATCATGATCACTGTCTCCATCATGCACCAGTTTTTGTTGTTGTTGTTGTTCCTCTCAGGATCACTTGCTTATTTCCTCTCAGATCTTTTTGACTTGCCGTTGACATCACCTTCACACTTCTTCTCCCCATTCCTTTGTACATCTGGCTCACTTAGTTCATTTCAAATGTACTTTCAATGTTTTCCCCGATCACCCATCAAAAACTTCACTCCCATCTGTCTTCCTCTATCCAATAAAATGTTTTTCTTTTACATAACATACAATATTATTTTTATTATTGACATATTTGTTTACATAGATTTGAGGAAACAATTGTTTGTATAATACAGTACACTCTAAAGGAAACAATTGCTGGTATAGTGCTGATAACTAGGGAGAGGATATTGTGAAAGGTCAATTAATTACATGCAAAAGAGAGTACAATAGAAGTCAGGAAAGGGAAAATCACGTGGTCTAAAGTCTCAAGTTCCCAAGGAGCCAGGAGCCGATTTTTGATTGATGCCGGTTAGAATCACAATGATAAAGGCTAGGAGACAGATCAAGAAGAGCCAGTGAGGCAATAAATTCATGGCAAATAGGAGGCCAGAAGAAGCTTGATATGACTGCAGAAGAGTGCCTGATTTGAAGAAATGAAAGTAATGTCTAGAAAAAGTGATGGAGGTAGGCTGCTGAGAGTCTTAAATCTCAACTACTAGACAGACATTGATGAGCATTCCAGGAGCAAAGGGTCTTTATGGTCTCTATTTTTAGCTAGTTTCATTTAAGTCATATTAAGCTTCTAACATACAATCCCGTGGGAGAAGTCTTTCATTTAGAACTACTTAAATACCAGCAATTTGCATTGGTGATTTTTGCCTTTAGTTAAATGTGTGTTCTGACAGTACTACCATAGTCCAGCCAGTAAAGACAGAAGCCATGTTGGGCTTCTCTGAGATAGAAGATAACAAAAATAGAAGAAAAACCATGCTTGCTTTGAACAGGCACTGTCATTCTGCATTTAAAGCAGGACCTTTTCATTCATCTAGGAAGACATAACACAATGCAAGCACATTTCCACTAGTACTGTTATTATCATAAAGAAAGCCGAGAGTTTTCTCTTTTCTGCTGCAGGCACACAGGACTTTGCTGCAGGCTGCACTGATCATGAGAGGATTATTTGTGGTGACAGGAAAATGTGTACGTCTCTAACTCCTTCCCTCTCTTCTTACTTTGGGGAGGGAAATTTATCCTTTCCATATCTTTTGAAGGCTCAAAGTATATGAAAGTCAATGTGCCATGGGTGAAGCTTTCCAAACTTCAAAAGCCAGGCGCCTTTGGGCACAGAGTGGTCCCAAGCATGCTCCCCTTACTCTGACCTCCTCCCAGCAGGCAGGTCCTAGGCTGTGCAATGTGTTTTGAGGGCATTTGGGAGCTAAAACAGATGTCTTACCAGAAGTGTTTCTTCCTATTTGGAGGAAGAATCAGGGAACAGTGTGGGTTGTTGAACTAGTGTGTTTGGAGATGGAAGGATGTTGGAAGCTATTGCCAAATCATTTTTTTCCTGAGGCATCTGTCTACCATGGTTTGGATCAGCTTTTAAACTTGGACTTGGAAATCAAGTTTTGACAACATCCACCCATTCTGCTAGAGACCTGCTCTGTGGTTTTAATTTTAATTATCTTGAGTATTTTGTTTATGCACTGAAAAGTCAGAGCCCATATGTGTTAGGTGGGAGGAAGGGCAATATTTTATATGCATATGTAATACATATGTATGTTGCTATTTACTTGCTAAGTCATGTCAGACTCTTTGCGACCCCTGAACTGTAGCCCACAAGGCTCCTCTCTCCATGGAATTCTCCAGGCAAGAATACTGATGTGGGTTGCCATTTCCTTCTCTCTATAAAATGTATGTATATGTTTGTCTCTCTCTCTCTCTAAAAAACAATATATATATATATATATATATATATATATATGTAAAATATACACATCCACATATACACATAGACATGTATACCCATATATATTTATGATATGTTATATATAATATGTATTAGGTATATGTATTATTTGTATATATAAATTATGTAATGTTTATTTAAATTATTTCCTACAATCCTTGGGACTGTTCTGCAGTTTTCTTCTTTCGTCTCCTGTTTTCCATCAGCTCTGTTGAGGTTTTATAAATGAGAATTCTCTGACTCTTTCCCTTGACAGGATGAGGGGCACAGATGACTGAGCTCTGGCCGTTCTCACGGTGGCAGGGCAGGACACACCGTGACCTACAGGAAGCTTCCTTGCTGGAGAAACACAACAGGAGTCCTGTCTGACGCACTTCCGAAAGGGTGGGCTGACTGCCCACGAAGCCAGAGATGGCAGCTTCAGCTTGGCCTCAGTTCATGGGCATTCTCCCCTGGTTACCCAGGGAGGTTCTGTCTCTAATTCAACTTAGTAAGTGAAGTTTGTCTTCTTCCCCTCAACTCAGGAAGAGTGGAGAGATGGAGATATGAACTCTGGTGCCCAGGTCACTTTCACGGGGTGTCCCTTCTACTTCTTGTGATATTTTGGGGCTCCTCCTGTGACTGGGTCCCCCTCGAGTTTTCAACTCTCAGAGTTGTCCACATGGAGCCTCCAGGAGTTCATTATTTACAGCTCAGGTTTTCCTGCCCCAGTACTGGCTGGGGAAGCCCCCTTGGTGGTGTTTGCTCCAAAGTCTCTGCTCCTGTGAACCATGGCTCCACATTCACCCATCTCTCCAATCCTGTGCGTGCGTGCTTAGTCACTCAGTCATGTCTGACTCTTGGGGACCCCATGGACTGTAGCCAGCCAGGTTCCTCTGTCCATGGGATTATCCAGTTAAGAATACTGGAATGAGTTACCATTTCCACTTCTAGGGGATCTTCCTGATCCAAGGATTGAACTTGAGTCTCCTCTGTCTCCTGCACTGGCAGGAAGATTCTTTACCTCTGAGCCACCAGGGACGCCTGTCTCTCCAATCTTAACAGCAGCCTTTTGCTCTCTGTCTTCCACTCTCTTATGGATACAAGAAAAGTTGCTACTTCTTCAGTGTGTTTAGCTTTTTACTTGTGGTTAGGACAGAATGGGGACTTCCAAACTCCTCACATTTGGAACCAGAAAACGGAAGGCTTCTGTATGCCTGAATGTTGACTATTTAAGTTCATGGTAGCAGGCTGATGGGTTACAAGGTTAAATTCAAGATAAGCATTTTTTTCCAGCTAAAGGTGCCAAGGAAGTTATTTCTGGGTAAAGAGGAGGAGGCTGTGGAAGTGGTTAGCTAAGTTACACTTTTGTGTTCATGTGGATTATAAACTGTGAAATATACGGATAGTCGAGAGTTGCTTGCACTTGAAATCTGACTCCAGTTTTGATTTGCTTCTTGGGGGTGATTGAAATAAGCAACAAGGACAATCCATTGAAAGAACTAAGAAAAGTCATTAAACAGAATATTTTCTCTTCTAGAGCTGAATCCTTAGGAGTTGGACAATTCTTCCTGATAATGAATGTTTTCCCTACTGCTGGTTACATGCTTACAGCATGTGGAGGTTTATGTTTTCCGGTGATGTAAGAGTCAGAGACCCTGGAGAAGGGAAAGGCTACCCACTCCAGTATTCTGGCCTGGAGAATTCCATGGACTGTGTAGGCCATGGGGTCACAAAGAATCGGACACGACTGAGCAACTTTCACTTAACTTCACAAGAATCAGGGAAAGGCCATTCATTAGCTGTGTAAGTTGCAGACCGCAGATGTTCCCCCTTGTCCCTGTTACTTTTTCAGATGTTCATATCAGTGTTCTGAGAGGTCCAGTAGCAAGTTCTGGGAAATAATTCTGGGATAAAAGAAGTTTTAAACAATGCCCATTGCAACCCAGGACACGGTATATAAACCAAGTCTCCCATTTACTTCCCTTTCAGCCATAAGTACATCTTTTCCTCTTCTGGATCTTATTGATTCCCTCTTGTAGGACCTCAAGCCTGCAGCTATCCTTGGCTTATTTAGTTTATCTCCACTCTGCATCTAGTCTTTCTTCAATCATCTGGCCTTCCAACTGCTCTCTTGATGCTGAAACTCAGCCTCTTTGTGCAGTGCTGACGCAAATCTCAGAGATGGGGCTTTAGATGAAGTAGAAAAGAATATCTTTATTTCTTTGCCAGACAAAGGGGTACACAGCAGGCTCATGCCTCTCAAAACTGTGTGCCCCAACCTGGGATGATTTGGTGAGGAGTTTTATAGCAGTGGTTCAAGGGCAGATTGCTGATAAGGATTAGGGTGTGTGAAGAGCCTGCATGCCTTTAATTTGGCCTTAGATGGTCCCATGAGTTTCTGTGAGTCCTTTAATCTGGCCTCAGGTGGTCTCTTGAAAAGCTTCTTTGGTTCCTTTAATCTGAAATGAAGAACACTAATATGTTTCGTTTGTTGAGGGTTTGCTTCCCTGTGGCTCAGATGGTAAAGAATCAGCCTGCAATGCAGGAGACCTGGGTTCTGCAGGAGACCCAGGTTCGATCCCTGGGTCAGGAAGATCCCCTGGAGAAGGGAATGGCAACACACTCCAGTATTCTTGCCTGGAGAATCCCATGGATAGAGGAGCCTGGTGGGGTACAGTCCATGGGGTCACAAAGAGTTGGATACAACTGAGCAAGTAACACGTTCACTTCTTTCTTAGTGCTACAGAAGTGTCCAGATTTGTTATGTGTATTCCTGAGGCAGAGCCAGGACTTTGCCCCAAGACTGCACTATCGTTTCTTGGCTGCTCCTTTCTTGTCTCTACATCCCCTGCCTCCTCAGATTAGCAACTGTTTCAATCTGCTCTTTGGAACTCAGGGAAGGCCATGAAGGCTGAAGGCTACTCCCTACAAACAAGAAACAGGGAGCATGGAATGACCCAAGTCCCATAAGGTCCTAGTTCGTTTCACCCTTAGAATACACATTCCTTCCTGTAATTGCTTGAGCTACACAGAGTCTTCTTTAGCCACTCTTGGGACCAGAATGGACAAGAAATGGAGCAATTCACTGGAGCAGTGTTTCTCAAAGCCAAGGATGGATTGTTCTCAATTGTTTCATAGTTAAGCAGGGTCTTTCAGATGACACCTGCATTTGTCTTATGCTACTTCTGTATGCTCTATTATACTTCACAGAATACACTGAGGCCGTTGGAGAGGAACGTCCCCAAGCTCCTCTACCAAACATACCAAACTTCCTACGTCTGCAGCTACCCTTCCTAGTTGTTAAAGCAAAGCAGTATTTCTTGAGGTTTTGTCCCTGGAGCATTTGCATTGGAATTATTTGGATTGAATATTGAAAAAAGACTGGACCTATTGATTCAGAAACCTACGAGTGCAGAGAGCATGAATATCTGAATTTAAATGGCCACACTTCTTGATTTTCATGTACACTGGTATTTAAGAACTACTATCTTAACCTATTGATCATACTTTCTCTAATATATTCATCCCCTTTTCTTTAAGATATAGAAGTAGGAGTCTATATTGGTTAAGAACAAGAACCTGTAGCTCTGACATGCACTATCTGGGCCAGTTCCTTAAACTCTTTGCTTCCATTTCTTTTTTAATTTTATTTTATTTTTAAACTTTACAATATTGTATTAGTTTTGCCAAATATCGAAATGAATCCGCCACAGGTATACCTGTGTTCCCCATCCTGAACCCTCCTCCCTCCTCCCTCCCCATACCCTCCCTCTGGGTCGTTCCAGTGCACCAGCCCCAAGCATCCAGTATTGTGCATCGAATCTGGACTGGCAACTCGTTTCATACATGATATTATACATGTTTCAATGCCATTCTCCGAAATCTCCCCACCCTCTCCCTCTCCCACAGAGTCCATAAGACTGATCTATACATCAGTGTCTCTTTTGCTGTCTCGTACACAGGGTTATTGTTACCATCTTTCTAAATTCCATATATATGCGTTAGTATACTGTATTGGTGTTTTTCTTTCTGGCTTACTTCACTCTGTATAATAGGTTCCAGTTTCATCCGTCTCATTAGAACTGATTCAAATGTATTCTTTTTAATGGCTGAGTAATACTCCATTGTGTATATGTACCACAGCTTTCTTATCCATTCATCTGCTGATGGGCATCTAGGTTGCTTCCATGTCCTGGCTATTATAAACAGTGCTGTGATGAACATTGGGGTACACGTGTCTCTTTCCCTTCTGGTTTCCTCAGTGTGTATGCCCAGCAGTGGGAAAAAAAAAAAAAAAAGTGTCCTCCACCGTCCCCTTTGTGTCAGGGCAGAAACCAGACACTGAAGAGACCAGCAAACAGAAGAAGCTGTAACAGAGGGAACCTCCTTGGAAGCTACAGGCAATAGATTAAAACCCTGTGGTTACTACCAACTACATAGAAAGGGGCCTATAGATCTTGAGAAATATAAGTCGGACCAAGGAACTAGCCAAAAATGAACTGAACCCACAGTACTCACAACAAAACCGGAGAAAGTCCTAGATATATTTTTACTATTTGTACGATCATTCTTTCTTTTTTTTTAAAATTATTTTTTTTATTTAAAAAAAATTTTTAAGTCCTCTATTATTCCTTTAATTTCCACTTTTATAACCGATTACTTTGCAAAAAAAAAAAAAAGAAGACCTTATTTTTTTTTAAAGCAAACTTCATATATATATATTTTTTATAATTTTTGACCTTTATTTTTTCCTTCTTTTCTTTAACATTGTATTCCAATGTTCTGTTCCAATGGAACAGAAATTCCAAACTCTACTCTAGATTTTTAATTTATGCTTTTTGGTATTTGTTATCAATTTTGTACCTATAGTTTTTTTTTTTTATAATTTCTGTGACCCTTTTTTCTTTTTTCTTTTTCTTTTTCTCTGTTTCTTTCTCTTCTTCGTTTAAATAACACTGTATATCTGAAATTCCAAACTCTACTCTAGATTTTTAATTTATGCTTTTTGGTATTTGTTATCAATTTTGTGCCTGTATTTTTTTTTTTTTATAATTTATGTGACTTTGTTTGTTCTTGTTTTTTTTTTTTTTTCCTCTCTCTCTTTTTCTTCTTCTTTTTTTAACATTGTATTTTTGAAATTCCAAACTCTATTCTAGATTTTTAACTTTTGCTTTTTGGTATTAGTTATCAATTTTGTACCTATATTTTCTTTATAATTTTCACGACCTTGTTTGTTTTTCTTTGTTTGTTTTCTCCCTCTATCTTTTACTTCTTCTTTTCTTTAACATCGTATTTTTGAAATTCCAAACTCTACTCCATATTTTTAATTTTTGCTTTTATGTATTTGTTACCAATTTTGTACCTTTAAGAACCCAATCTTCAGTACCCATTTTTCACTAGGGAGCGAGATTACTTATGCTTCCATTTCTTTATCTGTAAAATGAGAATAATAAATACCTCATCTGCAGAGGCTAATAAGAAAAATTAAATGAGTAAATATATGTAAACAACATTGTCTTGCATATAACCAGCAAGATAAGTGTTGACTATTTATCATTACTCAATCCCTCCTGGACTTCCCTTATGGCTCAGATGGTAAAGAATCTGCCTGCAATGCAGGAGACCCAGATTCAATCCCTGGGTGGGGAAGATTTCCTGGAGAAGGAAATGGCAACCCACTCCAGTATTCTTGCCTGGAGAATCCCATGGATAGAGGAGCCTGGTGGGCTACAGTCCATACGAACGCAAAGAGTAAGATATGACTGAGCGACTAACACACAACACAATCCTTTCTATCAACACTGAAAACTGTGTAAGACTCTCCTATTATCCTCTGTAGACACTTTATCTTTCTTTCTGTAGTCACAATACTATCACCGTCTTTTTTAAAAATTATTTCCTCCACTAGGTCCAATTCCCTTCCCCCCACAGGTGTTTAGTACCAGATAAGATGCTTTTCTCAGCTCCACCCTTTAACCTAGTTATTTTCTACTCATTCTTCCATTGTCAACTCACTGGTGCCTTTTGTAGGGAACCCTCAGGTTATGCAAAGACCCTTGTTATGTGCTTCAAAATCCTGCATAACATTTATCACAGATGTAATTTTATATTTATGTGTACAACTATTTGACTAATATCTGTCTCCTCCACTAACTGAAAGCTCCAAAAGATGTGGGACTCTGCTGACATTTTCATAAATGTTTCACCAATGCTGAGCACAGCACTGGGCCTGGCATATAGTAGGTTCTCATAAGTCTTTGTTATTTGAATGATGGGCAAATATGAATGTATGTAAAAACCCTAAGGAGAGAGCCAAAACAGGCCTGCTGTTAGTACTTTACCATTATTTAAAGAGTCTACCTTTGAAATACGACAGGCCTGAGAACAGTCTTCACTCTCCCATATGCCAGCTATGTAATCTTGGGCAATATTCTTAACTTTCCAAGTGGTTCCCTTTCCTTTTTTGTAAAACAGCCATACCACTCTAGGGAACTACAGTGTGTACCATACAGAGTTGTTATGGAGACTAAAGAGAAAAAGCATGCATAGGGTTTACCACAATGCTTGGGCCAAAGCAAATGTCCAATAAATGTTCATTAAGATGTGATGATAATGATCTTCCGGCTGTTAACAAAACTCCCAAGAGCTCCCCAGTCTTTTCAGTGGCTAATTTCAATCATGAAATCCCTAGGTGATCCTTTATGCATTTCCCATTTCATCTTTACTCACAGCAAGGAGAGTGCAATTCCTTGGGTATATCCTGCACACACTGGCCAGAGTCTGCTTTACTCCCTTGCATGCTCTTGCTGTCTGCCACTGCTCCAAGCTGCTCAGCTTGCCTGGTGTTTTTTTTTTTTTTTCCTGGGGCTTACACCAAGACAGGCACCTCTATGCACATTTAGCAATTGCCAGGGCCTTTGCCAGAACACCTCTGTCATCTTCAGTGGTGCCCCTGCCACTGTCTTTCCTCAGCAGCGTTGGGCTCCCTCCCTCTTTTCTTTATTGCTTTTTGCAGAATAGAAGTAATGAAGCCTGACCCTCTCAGAGCAAGATAAGTGACTTGTGAGGCACAGTTTTTCTAATGTGTCCTTTGTCCTTTGAGGTTTCCTGTCTCAGGGGCATGCATGGGAGGGTCAGGGCAAGCAATGTCATGATCTTCCTAAGGATTCTAGATGGTGGCTTTCTCCGCCTACATCAGTGATGTTGGGGGCAGTGAGAATGACAGGAAGGACTGTAAACCCTAGGAAACTTGGAGCAACTATTGTGCAAGCTCCCTTTCAACTGTAGAATATGTGGGCTTAAAAAAATGTTCACAGTCTAAAAGTTGAGAGTTATGTTTTATGTGGTGAGAAATTTTTACAACTTGATCTCTGGGTTGGGAAGATCCCCTGGAGAAGGCAAAGGCTACCCACTTCAGTATTCTGGCCTGGAGAATTCCATGGACTGTATAGTCCATGTGGTCACAAAGAGTTGGAATGATTGAGTGACTTTCACTTCACTCTACGACTTCAGGCCCCAAAGACAGCATCTCAAGTAACCCTGAGAGAACTGCTTCAAGGAGGTGGTGGAGGGCAGGGGTGGGGTGGTGGTGAGGGTTGGGGGAGCTAGGTTATATAGAAGTTTTACAACAAAGTGCAGGTAGTCAAACAGCAAAAGATGATGTTAATTAAAGAAAATTAGGTATCTCAAGTTAAGGAATTTAGTGCTTTTCTATGTATGGGAAAATGCAAGAGTCTGGGCTCAGTGAACTCATTCTTGTGATATGTACCTCAGCTATCTGGGGCCAGTTTCCTGAGGTTTCACATCTTGAGTCTCCTCAGGGTTCACCATGGGGAGTGACTGCAGCCTGATGGCTGCCAAATGGCAGATATTCTCTCTGTCTTGAGTTCCCTCAGGGCTCACCAGCTCACCATCCACAGTGGCTGCAACTGCTGAGGATTGTGACATCCTTGTTTACTGGTATGGCAGGAAATGTTTCATTTATCAGATAGGCCCCTTTTTTTTCCTTTCCCACCCAATGCCTAGGCCAACTTTCTCTCATGAAGAAAAGAGCTTGCCCTGGTCCAAGGGCATTTTCAGATCACCCACTCCAATTTTCTTGCCTAGAGAATCCTATGGACAGAGGAGCCTGACAGACTATAGTCCATAGAATCACAGTTGGGCATGACTGAAGTGACTGAGCACAGCACTTGGCACAGCACAGGGCCATTCAGAGTGTCCCTGAGCAGTTCTAAAGTGCTGAAATGTCCCTATTTTATACAGTGATTTTTATGCTGTTTTTTTTTTTTTTTTTTTAATTTTCACACTAAGGAACATTTGCTTTATCTCTTCCCTTGGTACCTTATCTACTATACTCTTCTTTCCATTGATTTGGTAAGAACTTTTTTATGTGGTGTGTGTTTGTGTCTGCTTTGCAGAAGCAATGGGAGTGGGTAGGGCCTCTCTTTTGGCCCCCTGAAGTACCCTTGAAGAAATTTTAAAACCACAACTTGAGAAACACATCAGGGAGGAAAATTCACTCTTGCCATACCTCTTGTGAGGAATAACAGAAATAGAAATAGTCAAATGACCAGTGCTCTAACTAAGCTCTGTTAATCTTTTCCCAAGGTAAAGTGCATGCAATTATTTTTTTCTACAGGATGCTTCCCTGATTTTTCTTTCAAGGACAAAAGATTTGTAGTCTGAGCAGCTGGATCACTTCCTCCCACTATTCTGTCCTTGGAGACATTTGGCCCATTAAAAGGAGCCCACGGATTCCATTTCAACAGATGCATCTCACATTTATTCAGGATATAAGTGATAGTGTGACTCATTGTGCTGCTAATACAATTACAGTCTTTGTTGTTTAAGAATCATATCTTGATTCCATATAGGCAAAGAGATTTATCACCATTCTCTGTTGTCAGGAAAGACTGAAAGGACAATATATGTGTAACAATTCAGCGAAAACTGGAATGTTCCTACTTGGGAATAAAATGCGCGGTTTGTCATTTGACTCACAACCTTAGGTAAGTGCATATAGAATGTGGGCTTTCTGAACTTTAGTATAAAGTCATGCATTACTGTGTTCATGACGTTGAAAAACCTATTATGAAGTGCTCTGGGAAGCTGGTTGTTGAGAAATGAAAGAACTCTTATTCATTTTCTTTTATATTTTGTACAAACTCTATCTCTATGTGAGTAAAATACAAGTACTGGCAAGTACGGTATTTGAATTTTACTTTTGATCACTTTTGGAGCAACATGTACCTATGTTTAAATTCTTCAAACCACATTTCTGAAAAGACTTTATTACTAAGCCTTTTCTATTTCTCTTTCAACAATGTCTGTCCCTTCTCTTTCTTTCTTTCTTTTTTTTTTTTTTTATTACTTTTGGCTCCTAATTTCTGTAGGGGCTCTTGAGATAGCAGGAAGAGTGAATACTACTGCTTACTCTTCCTCAAACTCCTTTCCTGGGGGGTCAAAAGTGCATTCAGGCACTGAAAGAAAGAAAGTACCTTCCTAACTGGAAGCCTCATCAGGAAGACTGCTTTCCTGCTTATCAGGAAAAACAACCATGTGATTTTTCTCTAAGGTCTGTGTTTAGAAGTAATTTAACAAGATGTGGGTTTGAATCTCAGCTCTGTTGTTTACCAGTTGGGTGACGCAGAGCAGATTATCCTGACTCTTAGTGAGAGACAGTTTACGTAAAATGGAGATACACTCCTACTCTCCTAATAGGATCATCAAAGAATTCAGAATGATGTCACACTGACTGGTACATACTTAAGACACAGTAAATGTTATTTATTCTTTTTCTTTATTATACTCTCAGGACTAATTGGTAGCTAAATGCATGAGAATTATGGATTATTTGAAAGCCAGCCTCAGTTAACTGACTGAGAAAGGAGGGGGAATATAGTTTTTGACAGATGATCTATTCTTTGATCTCTAGTGGGCTGATGCTGCTGCTGCTAAGTCGCTTCAGTCGTGTCCGACTCTGTGCGACCCCATAGACAGCCTCCCATCAGGCTCCTCTGTCCCTGGGATTCTCTAGGCAAGAACACTGGAGTGGGTTGCCATGTCCTTCTCCAATGCATGAAAGTGAAAAGTGAAAGTGAAGTCGAGTCGTGTCTGACTCTTAGCGACCCCATGGACTGCAGCCCACCAGGCTTCCTCCATCTAGGGGGCTAGTTAACTTCAAACCCAGGGAACTACATACCAATCATAGGATTGGGTTTGATTAAGGCTTCAGCAATATGTGAACCGTGAACTTCCTGATGTTCAAACTGGTTTTAGAAAAGGCAGAGGAACCAGAGATCAAATTGCCAACATCCGCTGGATCATGGAAAAAGCAAGAGAGTTCCAGAAAATCATCTATTTCTGCTTTATTGACTATGCCAAAGCCTTTGACTGTGTGGATCACAATAAACTGTGGAAAATTCTTCAAGAGATGGGAATACCAGACCACCTGATCTGCCTCTTGAGAAATTTGTATGCAGGTCAGGAAGCAACAGTTAGAACTGGACATGGAACAACAGACCGGTTCCAAATAGGAAAAGAAGTTCGTCAAGGCTGTATATTGTCACCCTGTTTATTTAACTTCTATGCAGAGTACATCATGAGAAACGCTGGACTGGAAGAAACACAAACTGGAATCAAGATTGCCGGGAGAAATATCAATCACCTCAGATATGCAGATGACACCACCCTTATGGCAGAAAGTGAAGAACTAAAGAGCGTCTTGATGAAAGTGAAAGAGGAGAGTAAAAAAGTTGGCTTAAAGCTCAACATTCAGAAAATGAAGATTGTGGCATCTGATCCCATCCCTTCATGGCAAATAGATGGGAAAACAGTGGAAACAATGGCAGACTTTATTTTTTGGGGCTCCAAAATCACTGCAGATGGTGACTGCAGCTATGAAATTAAAAGATGCTTACTCCTTGGCAGGAAAGTTATGACCAACCTAGACAGCATATTAAAATGCAGAGACATTACTTTGCCAACAAAGGTCCATCTGGTCAAGGCTATGGTTTTTCCAATGGTCATGTATAGATGTGAGAGTTGGGCTCTAAAGAAAGCTGAGTGCCGAAGAATTGATGCTTTTGAACTGTGGTGTTGGAGAAGACTCTTGAGAGTCCCTTGGACTGCAAGGAGATCCAACAAGTCCATTCTGAAGGAGATCAGCCCTGGGATTTCTTTGGAAAGAATGATGCTGAAGCTGAAACTCCAGTACTTTGGCCACCTCATGTGAAGAGTTGACTCATTGGAAAAGACTGTGATGCTGGGAGGGATTGGGGGCAGGAGGAGAAGGGGATGACAGAGGATGAGATGGCTGGATGGCATCACTGACTCGATGGACGCGAGTCTGAGTGAGCTCCGGGAGTTGGTGTTGGACAGGGAGGCCTGGCGTGCTGCGATTCATGGGGTCGCAAGGAGTTGGACATGATTGAGCGACTGATCTGATCTGATATTGACCATGATTTGATTCGACAGTGAACAAACAAGTAGAGCATATTATAGGTTGAAAGAATTAGGAAGATGCAAGAGGATTCTTGACTTAAAAGATAGGCCAAATTCTGTTATTTTGTGCTCATGAAGCAGTGCTGTATAAAAGGAAGCCATATTCTTTGGAACTAGAGCGAGCTGGGTTCAGATTCCAATTCTAAGGGGTACTAGTATGTACATTTAAGGAAAATCTTTTTTCTCCCCTGTAATACGTAGATAAGCATACTTACTTTGAAGTATTAAAAAATTTGAATGGATGGCTCATTTTAAATTACTTATTAATACCATGTTAGGCATATAGTAATTTCTCTAAAAATGTTAGGGTTTTTAAATTTTTTTTCCCCTGTTTTCTCCTCTTTAATGAGGCATAATACTATGATTTGACACTAACTCTAAGTTTTGCTCATGCTTTGTCTTAAAGAGTATTTTCTCTGTTGGCTCATGATTTGATTTGCTCATGTCCTGAGAAGCCCTCTTCCCTCACTATCTTTGTCTGCTCAAGCCTGACACAGTCCATCTTAACTAAGTGTTAAAGGAAGGCAAATTTTTGTCTCAGCTGAATTTCCAATTAATGACATAATTCTACCTAGAATTGCATTAGTTGGACAAGTCTCTTTGCCTACACCATGCAAATAAATCTAAATGTATGTATTCCCAGTGACAGCCACTTGGGACTTTTTTTTTTTTGAAAGTTAGGTAAAGCATAAATCATGAATTAATAAAACACTCTGACTGTGAAGCTGCTTCTGCATCTGACTAAGGGGATTAATTTTTCATATCTGTGACTGAAAGAGAGAAGACTCTTGAGAGTCCCTTGGACTGCAAAGTGAAGAAACCAGTCAATCCTAAAGGAAATCAACCCTGAATATTCATTGGAAGAACTGATGCTGAAGCTGGAGCTCCAATACTTTGGCCACCTGATGCAAAGAGCCAACTTTCTGGAACTGATGCTGCCTTCAAAGAGATTGAAGGCAAAGGACAAGGGGGTAGCAGAGGATGAGATGCTTAGATAGCATCACCGACTCAATGGATATGAATTTGAGCAAACTCCAGGAAACAATGGAGGAGAGAGAGCCTGGTATGCTACAGTCCATGGTGTCACAAAGAGTCAGACATGACTTAGCGACTGAACAACAATGATTGAAAGAAGTCAGATTATGTTTTCAGTAAAATAGTAAACGTTGGTTGTTTTTCGTTCCCTCTCAGTTTGACATTTGGGTAACTTTGTATTACAATCCACTGTCCTGGTGCTTGGTTTTAAAATAAAGTTTTATTGGTACACAGCTGAACCCACTCATCGGTGTATTGTACATAGCTGCCTTCAGGCTACAAAGCAGAGGTGAGTAGTTGTGCAGAGAATAAACTGTGTTTGACCCCTGAAGCTGAAAGTATTTACTATCTGGACTTTTATCAGAAAAGTTTGCTGACATCTGTTGTAAAGAATTTGAAAGCTATTTATGTGTTGACCTATGCTAGGCTTTCTTTAGATCGAACCCAGAGCACAGGGTAGATGGTTTCTATAATAGAACACAGTAGGTCTGTGACAAATGCCAGTTGAATTAAATATCTACAAAAAAAAAAATCTAGAAAAAAAAAGTTAGTAGAAATTCTTAGCATGACGACATAAGTTTTTACTCTTCCTGCTTGTTTAATTGGTTTGCACTGAATACAAAAAGAATGATCTCTACTGTCAAAGAAAGGCTTGGCATCATTGGAAATGGACATTCTCAAGAATCAGCTGAGGTGAAGGAGAAGTGAAAACTTCATAATTAGTGTTGGCGGAGCTCCACCCAACTCTCTGGTGAATTCTCATGGTGTCAGGGTACTGTGAATCCTTGCTCATGAATGGAGGACATTTAAAATTTTTTGCAGCTGGTAAACCTTCACCAGGAAGCCTTCCTACCTTTTCTCTATCCAAACATCTCATTTTCCACAGGATTAGCATGACTCTGCCCAGTTCCTTTCACAATGTTGTGGCAAAGAAATGGAAAAACTATTAAGCCAAAAAATTATACCAACTGGTATAATTTAGTTAGGTTAGTACACTTAAAATGTCATGCATTTCTAGCTTAATTGAATGACTTTTTTTAACCAGACAGAACTCCAACCTCTGGTCCAATGGGGCTTTGGTGGCTAACTCAATCCAGTCAGGGCTGTATGTGTGACTCTGTGTGCAATTGACCCTTTCCAGAGCCTAGGAGTGTGGGAACTAGTACCTGGGCAGAGCTGAGCCTAGACCACCCACTCATTTCACACAGCCCATTAAATGCTTGTCATATGATGCTATGTTACTCCTCCTGTTGACCTTGCCCTGAACGGCTGTGTGTCGAATTACTAATTATCCCTACAGCTTTGCTACGTAAATGCCATTTAATTTCCACCTCCACTTTTGGAAGCCACACTGCTCAGAGAGAACCACTGCAATAACCTCAGAAGTTAGCTGTTTCTTATAAGGCAACGGGATGCCATCTACCACCACTGTGACCATCACCACCAAGAAATGTTCTCTAAGTACAAACCCAATAGCTAAAAACAGAAAACAAATAAGAGGAAAAAACAAAAGACAGAAGAGAAAAGAAAAGGAGGAGAAAACCCCTGCATTTACTATTCAGCTCTGGACCATTCTCATGCTTCGGGTTCATGCCTAGTTGACCCTGGACACCTGCCTGTGCTCTATGAAAATAACAAGCCACCATCGGGGGTTTCATCATCTCACTCAGAGGCACGAGTGTCTCTAAGGATTATGCTTTGCCTACGTGGCACGGAAATCCTGCTTTAGCTTCAGCGATTAGCAAATGTAGGGAGTGATTTCCCTCAGTCTAGACCCCAAAGACTAGTCCAGACAGACACAGGAATTCCCATGAAAACCCTCTAGGCTGCAGGCCATAATTTACCTTCTGTTGTTGCAATATTCTTGCTAGGAGATTACTAGTAAAATTTTGCAAATGTTTCCATTTAAATTGACCCATTCATTTGGGATTACAAAAAGCTAAAAACAAGACCATACTTGAAGAAGATAACTTGGGAGAAGAGTAGGTTAGACAGGAGTGGGCAATTGGCATGGGTTGGAAGAACAGTCAGGAGGCCGATGATCATGTTTTTAATTTAAACATAGGATTCCTTCTATGTTAAAATTATTTGTAGTTACCAAAAAATAATGGACTAGACGGGTCTCTCACATATGGCTAAATTCAAAGGAATTTGGTTTTAAAATAAGAACCTAGGTTTAATTCATTCTTTTATCAGTCAACACTAAAATTAAAGCAATGGTCTCAACCTAAGCAGTGTTTGTTGTTTTGTTGGGTATTTAGATAGAACTTTTTTTTTTTTTTTGGTGAATTTCCTAGTTGGCTTTCAAATAACTGACATGTAATTTCCTAAACCTAGAAATAAACCAAAAAAAGATGCTTGTTTTTATGACTATGAAGGGCAGTGTGACTTTATTCACTTCTTCTTTAAACATTTATTTGACATCTGCTTCATATCAGGCGCTGTGTTAGGTGCTGGGAATACAACAATGAGAAACAATAGATTCAGTTCCTACTGCATGAGGTTCTAGTACCTCCTAACTAATCCGCCTAACTAATCCTCTTGAGACAATGATAAATTAGAAAAGATGCAAATTCACATATTTAGCAAATAAGAAACATGATAACTTTACAGATGAGTGTTTCATGACATCCTTTCCTCTACCTTCAGACTATATATATATATTTTTTTTCTTACAATTCAGCACCATTTCTTTTTCTGTCAATGTCGTTTTCAATTCGAAAATAACTCCAATTTTTGGAGAAAATGAAAAACTTTGAACTGTTTTTCTGTTTGGAAATGTAGTTCTCATTATTAGTCTTTATTTCAGAACTCTTCTACTATGATTTAAGTCCTATTTGCTTCCAGCCTAATCTTTCTGGCCTTTCCTGCTGTTGCTCAGTCGCTCAGTTATGTCAGCCTCTTTGTGACCCATGGACTGCAGCATGCCAGGCTTCCCTGTCCTTCACCAACTCCTGGAGCTTGCTCAAACTCATGTCCATTGAGTCGGTGATGCCATCCAACAATCTTACCCTCTGAGGTCCCCTTTCCCTCCTGTCTTCAATCTTTCCCAGCATCAGGGTCTTTTCCAATGCGTTGGCTCTCACATCAGGTGGCCAAAGTATTGGAGCTTCATCTTCAGCATCAGTCTCTCCAGTGAATATTCAGGGTTGATTTCCTCTAGGACTGACTGGTGGTTTGATCTCCTTGAAGTATCTTTCTGGCATATCTTTCATTATTCCCCCTTCCTTCCCAGTGTTGTAGTCAGACCAAACAGCTTCTCTTCTTCTAACATGCCCCACCTTTCCCCATCTCTCTGGCTTTGCTCACCATGTCTCCTTTGCCCAAGATGCCCTTCCTCCAACATTTCCTCCTAACCAATCTTACTCAGTTCCAAGGGCCAACTTCTATGTCATCTCCTTTATGAAGCTATGCCTACAGAAGAGAGAGAGTTAAGCTTTCTGTTCTCTTCTGAACAATTAGAGCACTTTTTACTTCTCAGCAATAATGCAGGGCCAACAACAATGTGTCTCTCTTCTTTTCTATTGATGTGTCAGCTTACAGAAAGCAAGCATAATACCTTACTTCTATTACAGTGCTTATAAAAACCTTTAATTTGTTTATATATTATAATATGTAATTATAATTACATGTAATATAATAATATTACATGTAATTATAATGATCTATAATAATATAATATAATTATTATAATATGTACTGCAACTGTATATTATGTTTTTATTTATAATAAATACATTTTATTACCTCAGTAATCTATGAAGACATGGCACAATATTTCTTGAGAACTTTCTATGTGTCAGGTGTTGCACAAAGCTCTAGGGATAGATATACTCTCAATTTCCATCCTTCTGGTGGGCATTAAACACATAGGTGCTATAAATATGGTATTTGTGTAATACCAAAGTAATGCTCCAAAATCACTGCAGATGGTGACTGCAGCCATGAAATTAAAAGACGCTTACTTCTTGGAAGAAAAGTTATGACCAACCTAGATAGCATATTGAAAAGCAGAGACAATACTTTGCCAACAAAGGTCCATCTAGTCAAGGCTATGGGTTTTCCAGTGGTCATGTATGGATATGAGAGTTGGACTGTGAAGAAAGCTGAGTGCCGAAGAATTGATGCTTTCGAACTGTGGTGTTGGAGAAGACTCTTGAGAGTCCCTTGGACTGCAAGGAGATCCAACAAGTCCATTCTAAAGGAGATCAGCCCTGGGATTTCTTTGGAAGGAATGATGCTAAAGCTGAAACTCAAGTACTTTGGCCACCTCATGCGAAGAGTTGACTCACTGGAAGAGACTCTGATGCTGGGAGGGATTGGGGGCAGGAGGAGAAGGGGACGACAGAGGATGAGATGGCTGGATGGCATCACTGACTTGATGGACATGAGTTTGAGTGAACTCCGGGAGTTGGTGATGGACAGGGAGGCCTGGCGTGCTGCGATTCATGGGGTCGCAAAGAGCCAGACACGACTGCACTACTGAACTGAACTGAACTGAAAGTAATGCTCAAATATCCTTCAAATCTGGCCCAATGCTTGACTTTTTACATTGGAGTTGAGGTTGCAGGGGCCATCATGAGCAAAAAAAACTTTAAAGGTTTGTATGCTCGGACAGTACTTGTTTTTGGTGGCATCTGACTTTTTATATACCTTGTTTCATGAAAAATTGGGTTAGGTCAACACTGGATCTGCTGTTTAGTCATGAAGTTGTGTCTGATTCTTTGTGACCCCATGAACTGTAACCTGCCATGCTCCTCTGTCCATGGGATTTTTCAGGCAAGAATACTGGAGTGGGTTGCTATTTCCTTCTCCAGTGTATCTTCTGCACCTAGGGGTCAAACCTGCATCTCCTGCTTGGCAGGCTGATTCTTTACTACTGAGCCACTTGGGAAGCACTAGACCAAGTATGATGTAAATCAAATCCCTTATGATTATACAGTAGAGGTGATGGGTAGATAAAAGGGATTAGACCTGGTAGAGAGAGTGCCTGAAAAACTATGGATGGAGATTTGTAACATTGTACAAGAGGTGGTGACCAAAACAATCTCTCCCCCCAAAAATTTCAAGAAGGTAAACTGGTTGTCTGAGGAGGCTGTACACATAACTGAGGAAAGAAGGGAAGCAAAAAGCAAGGGAGAAAGGGAAAGATAGGCCCAACTGTACGCAGAGTTCCAGAGAACAGCAAGAAGAGATAAGAAGGCCTTCTTAAATAAACAGTGCAAAGAAATAAAGGAAAACAATAGAATGGGAAAGACTAGAGATCTCTTCAAGAAAATCTGAGATATCAGGGAACATTTCATGCAAGGATGGGCACAATAAAGGACAGAAATAGTAAGGACCTAACAGAAGCAGAAGATATTAAGAAGCAGTGGCAATAATATACAGAAGAACTATATAAAAAAAAGGTCTTATTGATCCAGATAATCATGCTGGTGTGGTCATTCATCTAGAGCCAGACATCCTAGACTATGAAGTCAAGTGGGCCTTAGAAAGCACCACCACGAACAAAGCTAGTGGAGGTGATGGAATTAAAGCTGAGCTATTTCAAACCCTAAAAGATGATGCTGTTAAAGCACTGCACTTAATATGTCAGCAAATACCGAGAACTCAGCAGTGGCCACAGGACCAGAAAATATCAGTTTTCATTCCAATGCCAAAGAACAGCAATACCAAAGAATGTTCCAGCTACCAAATAATTGTTCTCATTTCATATACTAGCAAAGTTATGTTCAAAATCCTTCAAGCTAGGCTTTAGCAGTATGTGAACTAAGAACTTCCAGATGTACAAACTGGGTTTAAAAAAGACAGAAAAACCAGAGATCAAATTGCCAACATTCGTTGGATCATGGAGAAAGCAAGGGAATTCCAGAAAAACATCTACTTCTGCTTCATTGACTATGGATCACAACACACTGGAAAATTCTTAAAGAGATGGGAATACCAGACCACCTTATTTATCTCCTGAGAAACCTGTATGCAGGTCAAGAAGCAACAGTTAGAACCAAACATGGAACAATGGACTAGTTTCAAATAGGGAAAAAAGTATGTCAAGGCTGTATATTGGCACCCTGCTTATTTGACTTCTATGCAGAGTACATCATGCGAAATGCTGGGCTGGATGAATCACAAACTGGAATCAAGATTGCCAGGAGAAATATCAACAACCTTAGATATGCAGATGACACCATTCTAATGGCAGAAAATGAAGAGGAACTAAAGAGCCTCTTGATGAGGGTGAAAGAGGAGAGTGAAAAAGCTGGCTTAAAACTCAATATTCAAAAAACTAAGATCATGGCATCTGGTCCCATCACTTCATGGCAAATAGAAGGTGCAAAAGTGGAAGCAGTGACAGATTTTATTTTCTTGGGCTCCAAAATCACTGTGGATGGTGACTGCAGCCATGAAACTGAAAGATGCTTGCTCCTTGGAAGAAAAGCTATGACCAACCTAGACAGCATATTAAACAGCAGAGACATCATTTTGCCAACAAAGATGTATATAGTCATGTATGGATGTGAGAGTTGGTCCATAAAGAAGACTGAGCACCAAAGAATTGATGCTTTCAAATTGTGGTGCTAGAGAAGACTCTTGAGAGTCCCTTGGACTGTAAGGAGATCAAACCCGTCAATCCTAAAGGAAATCAACTTTGAATATTCATTGGAAGGACTGATGCTGAAGTACCAATACTTTGATTACTTGATGTGAAGGGCAGACTCATTGGAAAAGATCATGATGCTGGGGAAGCTTGAAGGCAAAAGAAGGGGGCAACAGACGATGAGATGGTTAGATAGCATCACTGACTCAATGGAAATGAATTTAAGCAAACTCTGGGGTATAGCAGAGGACAGGAGCCTGGCGTGATGCAGTCTCGTGATGCAGTCTACGGGGTCACAGAGAGTCAGACACAACTTAGCAACTAAACAACATTAACAACAACACTGGATCACTGCAACAGAAGTTGGGCGACTTTTCAAACTAGCAGCTACAATTTGTAATCAGGCCCAGGGGTGCAGTTTCTGCTATTGCCCAGGCTACCTGACTGCCTTCTTCAGTCAAGCAGAAGAGAGGCAAAACTGGAAAGTCTAGGCTGCTTCGATGTTAGATTCACCTTTGGTGTTAGACACAGCTTCACCCATAATTAGAGTGAAAGTTTTTTGGGGGGGTGCCAATTTCATCTGTAAAATAAGAATAGCAATAGTCTCCTCAGTGAGAATAAGTAAAACATATAAACTCTACTATTCATAACTATGCCCATAAACTATGGTCCATAGGCCAAATCTGGTTTGCTGATTGTTTTACAAATAAAATTTTACTGAAGCACAAGGACATCTATTTATTATATATTATCTATGTGTCTTCATAACATAGGCAGAACTGAATAGACTCAAATATTTACTTTCTGGCCTTTTATAAACAAAGTTTGCTGCTCCCTGTAGTAGAACACAGCCCTGCACATGGAAGAGAATTGTAATTATCTTCTTTTTCACCATTCTCTCTTTCAGTGGGTGAAAGTGGAAAAGAAAGAATGGAGAAGAATTGGCAAAAGAGAGACTAGGGTGGGTAATTGTCTCTTTCCATTTAATGGAAACTCAAATTGGAATTGACCTTGAGTCTGGGACTGAGACCTAATAGTGACTTGAAGAAGTAAAAAAATTTTTTTCTGTATTGACAACTGTCACTGGTCCAAAAATTTTTTCTTTCCTCTTGGAAAGCACTATATGTCACCATTGAAGTTAATAGTTCATTCTTGATTACAGTTATCATTGGCAGAGACCATGAAAATCTTCCATCAGAGAGTAGCACTGCCATTCCAGGCAGATTTTGCCTGTGTTGGTATTGATTTCAATTAAAACAAGTTATCTCAGTCACTGGGCTTCCTGTTGGCTGCACTCATTGCCCAGTGATGCAAATGGAAAGCCTGTTTCAAACCTATGCTATCTGGTTACTTACAACAAGGCCCAGGCAGCTGGGTGTATAAACAAACCTCAAGGACCAATCATTGTAGAAGGAAATGATCTTCATTTGCCCTCCATGATGTCATCCATGTTAGGCCTGACAGAGTTTTAACAGTTATTGACTGTGAGACCAGGCCAGTCAAATCTTACGAATTCATCTTATTCCTCTTCAGGGCAGGTAGTCAAGCGTATCCCAAAACGTTTGATTTGGTTCAACTCCTTGTGTACATTTCCTTTCTGTCTCTCCTTTTCCCCCTGCCTCCTCCTGTGGGAGGGGTTTGTGTGTTTTCATAAAGCATAGCATGATGGTGTTCTGCGTCTGTGTTTTTATTCTGTGGCTGAGCTTTTCTCTTCTACCTGTTAGCTTATAAGTAACCTAATCCAGGGATGAAACTCCTTCATTGCACATAATGACTCAGCAGTTTGTGTCAGCATGGTTCTTTATAGTAGCAAAACAGACCATTCTTTCCAAAGATACATGGCACATGAGGCAAAATGTATAGCACATGTTGTAATCTGTGCTTTAGTAAATTCACATATTTGAATTGTTGCCTTTAAGGCTTGTGTACTAGATCAAGTCACCTAGCTAAAAAGTGGGCCTAAGTCACTGTGGAACAGATTGACTGTTCCCTCCCCCTCCCAACCCCCAAACTCTTCATTTGGACATGTAGCTAGATAATATTCCCCAGCCTTCTTTACAGTTAGATGCAGGCTTTTCCTATCCTTTCCTTTGTGGGTTTAGCACTGATAATTGAAAGCTAATTCACTCTTTCTTCATGCTACTTATAACGTCCCAGCAGAGAGTCCCCTCTCTGATAAATACTCTTGCCCTTTCTCTCACCCTTTCTTTTGCATTTGGTGCTAAGAATGGTGTAGGGGGTTATTCAAAGATAAAAAGAGTTTCTATCCAATTTCACAAATGCAATTGTCTTCTGATTTGGTGATATTTAGAACCTGGGAGCATGAGCCTACCTTCCCAGTCTGTGCTCCACGCTGCCTCTATCCTCATTCTAGAAAAGCCATCAGCAAACTTAAAACCCATGATTGCTCTACAAGAGTTTAAGCAAGTCCCGTCCCATCTGTCACTGGCAGTTGGAAAGCAGAGGGGAAATGGAGCTGAACCAAGGAAGGAAAATGGTAGGAGAGAGGGAATAGGATGAAGAAGAAAGAGGAAAACCTGAAGAGTGCCTGGACTAAAAGCATGCAATCTTATTTTCAAGATGTCCATTTAATGCCATTTTTTTTCTTATTGTGTGGTAGAAGCTAATGCCACTTTCTGAGGATACAATAGTATGATATTTTTTAAAAGTAATTCTTTAGGAATGAATAATTTTGTTAAATTTATGACACAGGCTTGTATAACCAATATACAGTTTTTAAAAAAGGATGGTTTAATGTGGAAAATGTTTTTCTGGTAAGTATCATGCCCTATCCTAATGTGGTTATCTTTTATTTATTTTTAAAATTTTTATTATTTGAAAGATAAGTGCTTTACAATGTTGTGTCGGCTTCTGCTGTACAACAATATGAATCAGTCATAATTATATCTGTATCCCCGTCCCTCCTGAGCCTCCCTCCCCCTCCCATCCGACCTCTCTAGGGTTTGTTAAGGCACTGGGGCTGCACATGAGCAGTAGCTGCAACATTAGAAAGATGGCGGTTCCAGAAAGTCACCTAGAAAGAAGAAGGCATATCAGGCCCTCAAAGCTACCCAAGAAAAGCAGTTGCTTTTGCAAGAAAGAAGCAGAGGAAACGAAAAGAGCTCAAGTTTAGGCATCAGGGTTCCTAAATGATTCCTGGTAGCAACTGCATAACAGAGTGTGACTTAGACAGTTAGAAGTGAAACTCCGTGGCTTGGAAGTCCCAGATAAACATTTCTTGACCTTTATTCTAGGCATCCAAAGGGTTAATGGGGTGAATTAACTAGTGCTGAGGATCATTGCAAGACTTTGCCTGAATAAGATTTTCAGTGGTATCTTTGTGGAAGTAACCTTTCCTACCATAAACTCACTTTGGAATAGTGGAACTTCATGTGACCTGTGTGTGTGTGTGTGTGTGTGTGTGCTCAATTGTGTCCAACTCTTTGTGACCCCATGGACTGTAGCTCTCCAGGCTCCGCTGTCCATGAGATTCTCCAGGCAAGAATACTGGAGTGGGTTGCATTCCCTTCTCCAGGGGATCTTCCTGACCCAGGGATCAAACCCAGGTCTTCTGCATTGCAGCAGGATTCTTTACTGTTTGAGCCACCAGAGAAACCCTTATGTGACCTGGGGATTTCCAAATCTAAAGTCTGTTCGGGAACTTAACTTGGAACACAGACAAGCCAAGGTCAAGAATAAAAGTGTCCCTCTGACAGACAGAATGATTGAACAGCACTGGGGGAAGTTTGGTGTCATTTGCTTGGAAGATTTCATTCATAAAATTGCCTTGCTAGGGAAGAATTTTCAGGTGATCTCAGGGTTCTTGTGCCTTTTCCAACTCTCAGTGGCCCACTGTGCTACCAAGAATAGAGTGGGCTTCCTCAAGGAGGTGGGCTCACCTGGTTATGGAGGCAAACACAGCACTCAGCTCACTGGGCAGGTGAGCTAAACCCAGAATCTCTGAAAGCACAGTGCATTGGAAGCGTGCGTTTTCGTTTCATGTTATGTTACCCAATATCTTTAAATGTTGCATGCGTGCTTGGTCGCTCAGTCATGTCCGGCTCTTTGTGACCCCATGGACTAAGCCTGGCAGGCTCCTCTGTCTGTGGAATTTTCCAGGCAAGAATGCTGGAGTGAGTTGCCATTTCCTCCCTTAGGGGATCTTCCTGATCCAGGAATCAAAGCTGCATCTCAAGTAGCTCCTGCATGATCAGGCAGATTCTTTACCATTGGGCTACCTGGGAAGCCCATCTTCAAAGGTTATTTACTGTTATATTCTCA
This sequence comes from Bos taurus, assembly GCF_002263795.3. Lineage (NCBI taxonomy): Eukaryota > Metazoa > Chordata > Mammalia > Artiodactyla > Bovidae > Bos > Bos taurus. The sequence continues at coordinate 18,904,794 of NC_037332.1, read as the reverse complement.
GAAACTGAAGGGGAAGTGTCAGGGAAAAGATGGTGATATACACAGCAGGCCCTTTTTATCCTACCTCAGTTCCAAGGAAAAATTCCTGTGTGTTTTCCCCACTGGCCACCATCCACTCTGAAACCAGCCAAGGACTCATGCCATGGAGGAGGGAGTCCTGTTTTGTCACATCTTCTTTCCTGGAGTTTAATGTTTGTGAATGAATACCCAAGTATGAATACAAGACAGCAATAGACCAAGCCCAAGGGTGTTTTTCAACTTGGGGATTCCCAGGGCCTTGTTTTGGGAGGAACTTGAAATACAACTAGAAAGAAGTACATACACACACACACACACACACACACAAATTACAGTAATTAACCTGGAGCAAATATTCAGGAAGGCTGAAGTGAAGTCTGTGAAATCATGAAGGGTGTAGCTTCAAAATGAACAATAGCTCAGTTTCATAAATATTGAGTTTATGAATTTCAACCCATGTACTAAGCCCCGAGAATACAAAGAAAATAGTCTTGCAGTTTAGTAGGGACTCATACAGTAATTTATGTAGAACAGAGGTGGTGATGGAAATGCTAGAGGGCTTCCTAGATGATGTGAAGGATGTAGTAAATCTTGAATGAGTAGAGTTTGATCCTCAGAAGAAAACATTGCAGTCAGAAGACAGAAAGAGCATCTGAGGAACTATGAACATTGTTCAGAATTGATAGAGCTTAAAACGTGAAGTGGGCTTCCCTGTGGCTCAGACAGTAAAGAATCTACCTGCAATGTGGGAGACCTGAGTTCGATCCCTGGGTCAGGAAGATCTCCTGGAGAAGGGAATGGCTACCCACTCCAGTATTCTTGCCTGGGAAATCCCATAGAGAGAGAAGCCTGGCGGACTGCAGTTAACAGGGTTGCAAAGAGTCTAGTCAAGGCTATGGTTTTTCCAGTGGTCATGTATGGATGTGAGAGTTGGACTATAAAGAAAGCTGAGCACCAAAAAATTGATGGTTTTGAACTGTGGTGTTGGAGAAGACTCTTGAGAGTCCCTGGACTGCAAGGAGATCCAACCAGTCCATCTTAAAAGGAGATCAGTCTGGTTGTTCACTGGAAGGACTGATGTTGAAGCTGAAACTCTTTGGCCACCTGATGGGAAGAGCTGACTCATTTGAAAAGACTGTGATGCTGGGAAAGATTGAGGGCAGGAGGATAAGGGGATGACAGGGGATGAGATGGTTGGATGGCATCACCGACTCAACGGACATGGGTTTGGTAGACTCTGGGAGTTGGTGATAGACAGGGAGGCCTGGCGTGCTGCGGTTCATGGGGTTGCAAAGAGTTGGACACAACTGAGTGACTGAACTGAATTGAAAGAGTCTGACACGATTGAGCAACTAACACACGTGAAACGTGAAGCTGAGAGTGATGGGCAATGAAAGCTGGAAAGTAAGAACCCCTTGCGACTTTTAGATGGCATTTAGGATTTTTAAGGATTATATCACCCCACGGAAAGGCCCAAATTCAAGTGGTGTTGAGAAAACTGAATAGCTACATGTAAAAGAATAAAATTAGAGTATTTTCTAATACCATATAAAAAATGAACTCAAAATGGATTAAAGACCTAAATATAAGACCAGATACTATAAAACTCCTAGAGGAAAACATAGGCAGGATGCTCTTTGACATAAATTTCAGCAATATATTTTTGGATCTGCTCTTAGAGTAATGGAAATAAAAGCAAAAATAAACAAATGGGACCTGATTAAACTTAAAAGCTTTTACATGGCAAAAGAAACAATAAACAAAACAAAAAGGCTACAGAATGGGAGAAAACATTTGCAAATGATGCAACTAACAAGGGATTAATTTTCAAAATAGTCAAACACCTCATACAGCTCAATAAAAAAAAAAATTAAAAAATGGGGAAAAGACTTAAACAGACATTTCTTCAAAGAAGATATAGAGATGGCCAACAGGCACATGAAAAGATGCTCAACATCACTGATTTTTGGAGAAATGCATATCAAAACCACAATGAGGTATCAATTCACACCAGTCAGAATGGCCATCATCAAAAAATCTACAAATAATAAATACTAGAGAGGGTGTGGAGGAAAGGGAACCCTCTTACACTATTGATGGGAATGTAAATTGGTGCAGTCACTAGAGAACAGTATGAAGTTTCCTTAAAAAACTAAAAAAAAAAAAAAAAAAAAATAGAGTTACCATATGATCCAGCAATCCCACTCCTTAGTATATATCTGGAGAAAACTCTAAGCTGACAAGATACATGCACCCCAGGGTTCACAGCAGTACCATTTACAATAGCCAGTTCATGGAAGCAACTGCAATGTCCACAGATAGATGAGTGGGTAAGGAAGATGTATGTATTCCAATATATAATGCAATATTACTCATAAAAAAAGACTGAAATAATGCCATTTGCAGCAACATGGATGGGCCTAGAGATTTTCATACCAAGTGGAAGAAGTCAGACAGAGAAAGACAAAATTATATGAGATCACTTATATGTGGAATATAAAAGAATAATAATACAAATGAACCCATTTATAAAACAGAAATTGAGTCACAGATACAGAAAACAAATTTATGGTTACCAAAAGGGAAAGAGGGAGAGGGATAAATTTGTAATTTGGGATTAACAGATATACAATTACTATTTATAAAATAGATAAACCACAAGAATCTACTGTATAGCACAGGGAACTATGCTTAATATCCTGTAATAACCCATAATGGAGAAGAAACAGAATATATTCATATATATATGTAACAGAATCACTTTTCTGTAAACTTGAAACATTGCCAACAACTATACTTCAAAAAAATTACAATTTAAAAAGTGAATAAGATCAATAAAAACAATATTTCAGATAAAACCCTAGAAGATTAATGATAAATTACCTACATGTTCAAGGGCATTTTTGATGCCATTCTCAGCATATGGTATTTCCTGTATTCTTACATATGAATGGTATGAGTCTTACACATTTAAGTACTTAACTGTGTGTGCAATATTTGTACATCAGAAAACACAAGAGTTGTATCAGAGTGGCATATATTTAAGTATTCAATACAGGGCAAAGAACCAATTTCCAATGAATTTAAAGAAGGGAGAAAACCTTTGTAGGTTGAGTGGCCTCCCTGTTGGTCTTCCTCGCTGTTTTTACTCCTTTTCGCCTCTTCCCTCTCTTTCTTTCCTTTCACAGTTATGTAATGGTCTCTGTGTGCCAGGATGTATGACAAAAACTGGGAATATAGTGGTTAGCAGTGATAGATGGCTACCAAACAATTCCCCACACCCTCCAAAAAATATAAGTTCTCAAGAAAGCGTATTCTGTAAAATGGAATTAACAAGGCTGAATGGCATAATGGAAATCTTCCTGGAGAGTTTGTTAAACTGCCACCTGAAGCATAATGAGAAGACAGAATGGATCCCTGAAGGAGGAGTAGGTGTGGACAGATGGTGAGGAGCAGGGGAGGACATGTGAGCCTCACTAAACGAAGTGATGAAAGACAGGAAAACTCCTGAAGGATGGCACAGAGGATTCGTGTGATGCATCATGAGAACATTTGTGGCTGCAGCATTCCTTCTTGGATCAATCTGTATGAAAACCTTTCTGACACCATTAAAACCCACCCTTTCTTCATATCCTACTTTTTATTTTAGGGATTTCTACAGGATTATAAACATATTTTTCCTTTTCTCACATTCCTTTATCAGGTAATTTAATTTAGACCACATTCATTTGGAACTTATTTTGACACAATTTAGCTCAAATAGATTGCTGTATATAGTCATGTATGGATATGAGAATTGTACCATAAAGAAGGCTGAGCACCAAAGAATTAATGCTTTTGAATTCTGGTGCTGGAGAAGACTCTTGAGCGTCCCTAGGACTATAAGGAGATCAAGCCAGTCAATTCTTAAGCAAATCAACCCTGAATATTCATTGGGAGGACTGATGCTGAGGCTGAAATTCAAATACTTTGGCACCTGATGTGAAGAGCTGACTCACTGGAAAAGACCCTGATGCTGGGAAAGATTGAAGTCAAGAGAAGGTGGCAGCAGAGGATGAGATGGTTAGATATCATCACCTACTCAATGGACGTGAATTTGAGCAAACTCCAGGAGATATTGGAGGATGGAAGAGCCTGGCATGCTGCAGTCCATGGGGTTGTAAAGATTAGCAACTGAACAGCAGCAAAACAACATACTTGGAAGAAACACACATGCATTTCTTTCCACCTCTTCTGTATTTTATCTTTTCATTCAGATATATCTCATACCAAATTCAGCTGCACTGAAGCTCCTGAGACAACTTTGACCTTTCTAATATGACAACTTCCATGGTAACCCTTTCTGATCATCAGTGAAAGTACAGCTGGAAGACGGTTTCTTACTGAATGCCTTGGCTAGCTGGAGCCAAGGATTTGGACATAACCTTGTTACTACTGCTGGCAGCTGTCCAGGCACAAAACATCTTGATGCTGAGGTCTCTCCTCTTCTATATTTAACAGATGGGATTGTTGAACTTCCTTCGATGCTCACTAGCCAATGAGCAGGAAGCGGACACCATAGGCCTGGGGTGATTCATAACAGCTATTCTAAGGTTGCAGGAATCTTCTCTGCTTTTCACTTGCCCAAACCCAAGACACAGCAAGTTTGTTGGGTAAAGTCACACAGCCAAGAGGACTGATGCAGAACTCAGAAACCTCAGGCCGGCACTCAGAGCTGCTCAGGAATCTTGTTAGGTTTCTCACTCTCTGTGAGATGACTATACCATTCATCTTTTGCCTCAAGCCTCCCACACATCCTCCTCTCAAGGATGACCCAGACTCATACTTCATTGAGAAAACAGAAGTCATTGAACATGAACTCATCTTCCCACCACAAAACCTGCCAGAGCAGTGCATCTGCATCCCAATTCTCCTTCCTCCACCATGATGGAAGTGCTTCTCCTCTGCCAAGAAGGGGTATTTCTCCACTTTTGCACTGGCTTCCACTACCTTTTGTGTTATCAAAGACTTTGCTCCTTGAGTTATTCATGCTTTTCCTCAGCAGTAACATCTCTCTGTTCATTTAATCATTCCCTTTATCATACAAGCATGCTGTAGTATTTTCCTTCTTCAAAGACTTTTTTTTCAATGACCCTACATACTGTTTCAGTTCCTGCCTTATTTCTCTGTTCTCCTTTGTAACTGAATTCTAAATTTATCACTGAAAAAACTGCTTCTACCTCGTCATCTTTCTTCCACCCTTCAACTCAGTCCAATATGCTTCTTCTATAGCTCTTCTACCTGGAACTTTCTCTGGTAAGGTTAGCAACAGCCTTCAGGCAGTCTAATCCAGTGGAGGTCTTCCCTCTCATCTTCCTTGGCTTCTCAGCAATATTTGTCAAAGTTGACACTCCACTTGCTTGAAGTATGCTTATCCCTTGCTTTCCAGGATCATTTTCCTAATTTCCTTCTCTTTCTCAATCTTTTCTGTTGGGTTCTCAAATGTTGGCATTGCTCAGAGGTGGCCCTAGGTCTTATCTTTTGTCTAAATGTTCTTCTTACTCATATAAAACACTTGCATTGCTTTAATTTTTATGTGTTGAGTTGTGATAATTTATTTCTTGCTTCTTCATTTGTGTCAACTGTGAATGTCACATACTCAAATACCCCAAGCAAAACACTGAGCTCCTTTGCTCTCATTTGACTTGAGCAACTCTTCATCCAGTTGAAAGAGACAAACAGAATACCCATTCTTTCACTTTTTAAAAATTTAAGGTGAAATGAACATAACATAAAATGAATAATTTTAAAGTGAAAAAATTAGTACTTACTATGTCTTAGCCACTGTCCTATCAGGTTGCTATGAAATAATTCATTTAAACGTCAAAACAGCTCAGTAGATACTATGATAATGGCTCTTTGCAGATGAGGAAACAAAGCAATTTGCTCAAGGTCACGCAGCTAATACACGGTGGAGCCAAGATCTGAGTTTTAGAAATCTGCCTCATTAGCCTGCCCTCCAATGGTTATATTGGATTATGGAAATCATATTATTTCTTTCTCCTCCTAGAAACTGTTCAGTGGTTTCCTAGTCTGCTAACAATACGCGTCATGACTTCGAGGGCCTGCATGAGCTGGCCCTTGACTGTTTTTCTACTCTCATCCTGACTCTCTCCACATTACTCACTCTTCTTAGTGAATTCTTCCCTCAGGCCTTTTCACTGTTACCTCCTGCCTTCAGGTCTCCTCACATCCTGTTCCCTCAGCTGAAAACACCCATTCCTTGTTCCATCCTTTATGTTTCAGTTTAAATGACTTCTCCAGGGGCCTGTTTCTGCAATAAGTATCCTTTCCTGTGATTCTTCTCTCATCTCTCTCTTCCATGCTCAAAGGTATTATTTTAGTTTGTAATTATGGTGTTTTTTTATTTCTTGGTTTGGTTGGTTTCTGCTTGCTAAACCTCTAGAACCGTGGCCCCTCAAACTTATTGGCACCAGGGACCAGTTTCGAGGAAGACAGTTTTTCCACGGACCAGGCAGGGCCAGGGATGGTTTTGGGATGCTTCAAGCGCCTTACATTTATTGCTCACTTTTATTCCTATTATTATTATATCAGCTCCACCTCAGCTCGTCAGGCATTGGATCCCAGCGGGTCTAGAATATAAGCCTCTTGAGGTCAAGGACTGTTTTATTTTTATGTTTGTCCTTGTAGTAATTATTATACCCCCTGAATTTTTCAGTGCCTAGTACAAACCAGATTAATGAATGAATGGCCCCAATTCTATTTTATGTAAGGAAGAATGAATTGAATTACCTAGATTTTTATTTTACTTTTTGGATAGTTCTATATGCCTTCTGTCTACATTCTCACTGCCCCTTCAGTGGAGAAAAGAAAAAGAAACTGCCTTCAGTTCCTGATGTTGCTAAATAATTTTCAACTTCATTGCTCTGGGCCTTCCTGGTGACTCAGCAAGCAGTAAAGGATCCACCTGCAATGCAAGAGACTGCCTGCAATGCAAGAGACCACTTGCAATGCAGGAGATGCTGGTTCAATCCCTGGGTTGGGAAGATGCCCTCCACAAGGAAATGGCAACCCACTCCAATTTTATTGCCTGGGAAATCCCATAGCAGGGGAGCCTGGTGTTCTGCAGTCCATAGTGTCACAAAAGAGTTGGACCTGACTTACTGACTAAATCACCACCAGATACTGGTTGAATTCATCATTTGATTTCAGGGAAGATTAAGTAGAATTTATCCTAGCAAAATACAGCCTAGCAACATCTGGTCTCTTTGTGCTGTGGTTTGAAGTGCTTGCTGGTTAGTGGCTCCTTGTTTTCCCTCCACATCTCTATTTTTTTTTTTAAAGTAATAACACTTGGAGTTATTACAGCAGACACCTGGCACATTGGTCAGGCTGTACAGCTTTACCTTATAATCAGTCCATCACAGAGATGAAAATAACACCATGCCACAGTGTGACAATTGTAAGACTTCAGGAATCAAAGACAATAACCAGCCTGTGATGACAACCCACATTCTGCCAACACTATAGAAAATGAGTCCACAAATTGCCTACTCCACGCTCTCCCACATGAGTCTGTTCCCAGAGAAATACTTGCCTCTTAATTCCGAGAGAATGCCCTTAGGATGAGGAAGACGCTGTAAAGCGTCTTGTGCGGCTTTCTGCTATAGATTGATCTTCAGCTTACACAGCTGCTGTCCCTTAGGATAATCAGGAAAATAGAGGGCTCAGAACTCATGACAGCTGTCTTTATTGACTGTTAGAGGATTTACATGCAATTTCAACCCTCTCACCGAGTAAGAAGGGCCTTTTTTGGCTTCATGTCAGAGAAGGAAACTGAAATTTCAAGATATTAGCCAACTTGTCCTTTGCCATTTGACTAGTAAGTGGAAAAACTAGAACTCTAACCTATGTCTGAATGAAGATCAAGCTGCGGTGACACCTGGGTGCCACACTGGTTTCAAGATTAAAAACTATTAATTATAAAATACTTAAATACTAAATAAATATATATTAGTATAAGTTAAGCCTCAAAACAGGATACATTGAGTATCATTAGTAGTCTGTTGTATCTTTAAAACATATTTGAGTTCTTGGTTAGTTATTTTAATCCTGATAGAGGGCTTCCCTTGTTCCAGATACAGTGCTATCTGTATTATTAATATCTTCTTTATATTTATAAAGACTCTATAAGAAGTATACTATGATTATCTTCACCTAAGATGCTTAGATAGCATCACCAACTTAATGGACATGAATTTGAGCAAACTTCAAGAGTTAGTGAACGACAGGGAAGCCTGGCATACTGTAGTCCATGGGATTGCAAAGAATCGGACACGACTTCATGACTACTGAACAACAACAAATAGAATAGAAGGCTGAGGTTAAAGAGGTTAATTGGCTCAACCAACTATAAACAGTGGCAGAGACTGGAGAGTTTAACTCCCCAAAACCATGCTCATAACAATGTTAACTGGCCTTCCATGCATTAACTGTGATCAAGCAGCTTTCCACCTGCTCCTAGAATTTAAGCAGATGTTATCTGCAGATTTTGGCAGAGTCAACACTGATGGTGCTGCAACTTCTTGTCACAATACCAAGAACTAATTATACATCTCACAATGGTACAGACAGGTTGAAGACATGAAATTCTGGATAATTTGCTATAGTTGTGGAATCTCTACTAGCTGTGATGCATTGCCCAAGGAGCAACTCATTGGCATATGGAAAAGATGTGGAAATGATGGACTCTATTGTCAAGCAGTTTAATAAAAGAAACATTTAAGTGTAGTAAAAGACCTGGTGCATAATTAAATGACAAGAATTGAATTTCAAAGGCGTTATAGTACTGGTTCAATGCATAAAGGTCTACTAAGTGCACAAAACTCCTCTAGGAACTGGCACCTAGGTTTTGATCAGGCGTCTGAACATTGTCAGATACAGATTATTAGAGACGGGAGAAAAGCTGGAGAGGAAGCCAAGTGTAAATAAGAGCACAGATGCAGGATGTAGCGACTTAGTTGGCAAGTGGTGGGCATGATTAGAACCGGAATTTGGGAGAGAGAGCCAACGGGGAAGAGCAGGTCTTTGGGCAAGCTGGCATGACCTCAGAGTCCTCAGAGGGACTCTGTTCTTTAAACGACCCCAGGCGTTGTTCAGGCCATCTTGTTTGTCACAGTCTCTCTCTGACTTTTTCTATAAGACATACAGAAACAATTCTTAAACATGAAATACTTTTCTTCTCTGGTCTCATACAACTGACTCATAAATAACCTACAGCCTTACTGCCAGCCACTAACTATCTTCTAGGTATGTCTTCCTGGTTCCAAGGAGTCTATGCATAAAAATCACTACATTTCCTTCCCATTTATGGAAACATCATGTAATATCAACCAGACACTATTTATTAGCACTTAAGCAATCAACAAGTTTTTACCGATTTCCTTGATTTTCAGGGTATAGGTGCAGGCACTGTTCCTAAAAACTAGATGTTTTATAAAAAAGCACTCAATGGTGATTCCGAAATTTCTTTTTTTGTTTGATACCAAAGAGCTGAGTGAAATCCCTGGGCTTTGTTAAAAATGATAGAACTTAGAACTTTTCAGACAGACAGTGAATGTGGGTGTTAAGTGGGTTTTCAATGGTATTTGATTCATCAAATTTATCTTGCTGTTATTCTGAGTTATTTTCTTTTTGTCTTTAGAATAGTTGGAATGGGGGAACACTTCTTTCATTTGTTAGAATGTTTTCAGTTTCCTGAAAATAGAAATAGAAAAGGACAAATGGAAATGCTTCGGATAAGTCAAGCCATGACTACTTTATAATGTCAAAACAGCTAAATATATTTTCCCTTGTGATGTGTAGGTGGACATTCAGTCCAGCAAGCATACGTAACATTTTCACATTTGAATCCGCTGTACAAACTACCATTGTACTGAGTAGTTCACTCTAAATCCCCCATCCCAATCTCAATCATTGGCCTACATTAATTTGTGCAATAATTAAGAATAAGCTTCTGCTTCAAATCCTAGCCCTACTACTCACTAACATGTCTCATAGGATTGTTAATCTGAGGATTAAATGATTCAATATGCAAAAAGCTACCCAATGTAAGCATTGTATGTTAGCTGACAGCAGTCATTAGAATAAAAATAAAGGAAAATGAATTTATTACTCAGCTCTGTGACTATTAGAATACTAACATTGTCTTCATAACACTGATCGTGTTTGAGATGAAAGTTATAATCTATCAAGCACTCTGCCTATTTTACATCTCACTCAGTCCTCACAATGAAGCCATCCATGAGCTGGTGTCATTGCTGTTTTCCTTAATTTATGCCGGTGGGGGGGCAGGGGTGGGGTGTGTAAGTGACTTGCTCAGGGTCACCCAGGTGGGAAGTGATAGGGTAGAATTTGAAACTAAGGCAGTATGATTCTAGAACTTCTACCTTTAATCACTTTGCAGCACAGTCTTCGCATAATCGTCCCCAGTCGTGAAGCTGGTTCCTAAAATCCAATTAGTCATCCTGCAAGGTTTCTATTAACCCAGAACCATCAACCCCCTCTGTAAGGTCCTCATATACTTCCATGGGGCTGAGATTACTTTGGTTGGCTTTTGCTGGAAATCACATTCCAAAGATACCCAATGACTTTACCTTTGCCTAGAGATTCAGACTGAATATACCTTGTACTTATAATATTCCAAAATGTTCACATACAGCCCTATGTGGTAGGTACCATTATTCCTATTTTACTGAGGAAAGGCTGAGGCTCAGGAAAACTAGATAGCTTTCTCAAAGTCTTGTAATGAGTATGTATATCAGAAAGCTTTTAATTTCTTGTCGAGTGGTCTTTCCATTAGAGGCCTGATGGAATTAAGATCAAGATTCTTTTTTTCCTCATTAGGCATCATTTTGGGTGTCTTGATCATCCTCAGTTTGTAGCGACATGATTATAAAGATGAACTTTGAACTGATCATCCCCTGGGTTTGTTTAAAAAGGTAAAGGCCATGCTTAGCTTCTAGATGCTGTGCATCTTTGACTGAGAGGGTACTGTTTTACTACCAGAGCTCTGAACTGTATCTCTGAAATTTACAAGCATGCTGTGAAATGATCTTTAAGTTCATGCTCTTGGACTGTGTTTCCCACCTACTTGCAGGGTGATGAAACTGGACAGCTGCTTCCTGGGGGCAAGGTGAAGATGTAGATCATATGCAGTCCCTTCTGACCACTGCAGAGGAGTTCTACAATAGGACCCAAAGACCCCTCCGCCTTCTGTTCCACCGATGGCTTCTCAATGATCTGTTTGCACATTCTTTTCCTGCTTGGTAATTAGCACCAGCTGTCTCAACTTAAAAGGGAGGAATCCCTTTGAAATTCTCTCTGTCCTCCATGAAATGTGCTACTGAAACGTGCTAATTAGTAACTGGACTTAGGACAACACAGACATGTGTTTCCTGTGAGTACTGTAGAAGGAAGAGCAGGAATCTGAACATCTGTTTAGTTGCATATGTGTGTGTATGCTTTTCTCATTTTCAAAATGACATTTTTAATGAAAATCTATCTGCTCAAATGAGACTGGTAGCCAGTAGCTAAGGCCCAGGCCCCCCACGTGCTGACTGCTCGCCCTTCATTTGTAGTTCCTTCTCAAGTTGTCAGGATCCCTGTGTGCAGAGAGCAGGGCCCGGGGATACTTCCCTCTGGACCTTAGCAAATTGGCTTCCCTGTCGGCATCCCCTTGCTCTTCACTAGAGTATCAGGATCATGGGGTTCCAGGGACACAAAATAGTAACTTCTGTTCCTTTGGGGACCCCTGTCCCAGGTGAGCTTATAGTCAAGTGTGTGTGTCACAATTAGCTCACCCCAGTATTCGAGGAGAGCGCCTAGAGACATAATGTAGCATTGTGTTAAACTGTTGTTTAGTCATTAAGTTGTGTCTGACTCTTACGACCCCATGGACTGTAGCATGCCACTCCCCTCTGTCCATGGAATTTTTCGGGCAAGAATACTGGAGTGGGTTGCCATTTCCTTCTCCAGGGGATCTTCCCAACCCAGGGATCAAACCTGCGTCTCCTGCATTGCAGGCGGATTCGTTACACTGAGCCACCCGGGAAGCCCATTGTGTTAAATGTACTTTGCTAAAAATGGAGAAGCCACCCATTTGCCAATTTAAACTACAATTGAAAATCTTCATCTTCACAAAGAACTTTGAGCAGCAACTTCCAGGGTTAGAAACTATCTTGCTGGTCTATGGGCAAGAACTGCTCATGGCACAGATGGAAAGGTTGTTGATTTTATCGAAACCCTTGGGGATTTATTAACAGGATTAAGGAAGCTCAAAGGAAGCTTGGGGAAAGGATGGGCATCATCTTCTCCCTCCAAGGTCATTCTCTTGGAGCAATGTGGTCAAGAACCACCCCTGGCATTCACAGCATTGATTCCTGAAACCCCAGAGGCGGCTACTGCTATAATCTTCGCCCCAACTGTTCTCATATCCTTGCCTTACTGGCACACCATTTACATTCTTGGGGCTAGTGTTTGGGGCTTCCCCTGCCACTCTAGTAAAGAACCCACTTGCCAATGCAAGAGACACAAGAGCCACAGGTTCCATGCCTGGGTTGGGAAGATCCCCTGGAGGAAGGCATGGCAACCCACTCTAGTATTCTTGACTTGAGAATCCCATGGACAGAGGAGCCTGGTGAGCTACAGTCTAAAGGGTTGCAAAGAGTCTAACATGACTGAAGCAATTTAGCTCACACATGCAGTGAGTGATTGATAGCTTGAACTTAGGTCACATCACTTTCACCTGGTTGTAAGGTGGGATGAGACAGTCCCCAAAAGATTTGTCTGTTAGACTTTATTGTTCTTTTCAAAATCATGTATGGCGGTGGAAGGATAATTCCCCACAAGGAAGTCAGGTTATTTTTGGAAACAAAATTTGATAAATATATATTATGGAGACCTACTGAAGGACCTCCTGTTTGTCCAGTGTCCATTGATTGTGGTTAAATGCAATCTTGTGTGGCCAGGGCCATGTGAGACATGTCCTGTCTATCTGAACACCTGGCCCAACTGGCCTTGCTCCAGGATGTCATTCAATAACTGGGAGTCTCCTGCTGCACCCCAGGGGTGAAGCAAGCCTCACTCCAAGGACTCATGTGCAATAGGTCTATGTTAGCTCTTTGATTATCCACCTGGCTCTGCCCCATGCCCTTGACCCATTCCCAGACATCCTACTCTTGACATCTGTGGGCTCTTGGGCTTTGTCTTGGCTGCCCGGCTTCTCTGAATATGTGATTTCAGGCTCTCACCAGCTGAATAGGTCAGATAAGAATGTCAGGATGCTATTTTTGACTCCCACATATTTGCTCTTCTAACTGTACCAGGCTTTGCTATTTGGACTCCTACTGCCACAAAAGACATCACCATTCTTTTTCTTTCCCGCTTCTGGACAGAGGCATAGGAAAGAAGTGAGAATAAAGATATCTTGGTGTGTTTCTTTTGCAGACAGCAGCTTGACACATGTGAAATGAGCACTCCAAACCTAAAGCCTGGCCTACTCTACCTTAAAATCTGTAATGACCTCTGCAGCCTTCCAAATTAAGTTCAAGTCACTTGACAGGCAGGAGCATCCCTGAACTCTTTGCCTCCTAGTCTAGGCTTGAGCTTGGCTACATTTAGTTTCCCGGGCCAGCTGTGTTTCTCACGTCTTCATCCCTTACACACAGGAGGTTTACCTCTAATATTTGTAGGGCTTGGGTACAAATGCAGGCCACAGGCCATGTTCCTAAAATGTGTGAAAAGTGAAGTCGCTCAGTCGTGTCTGACTCTTTGGTACCCCGTGGACTGTAGCCCACCAGTCTCCTCTGCCCATGGGATTTCCCACGCAAGAATACTGGAGTGGGTTGCCAGTTCCTTCTCCAAGGGATCTTCCCAACCCATGGATTGAACCCAGGTCTCCTGCATTGCAGGCAGATGCTTTAACCTCTAAGCCACCAGGGAAGCCCTAAAATTGTACATTAAGCTAACACACTTACATATAATGTGTTCTATCCTTTACTTTTGACGAAACACCTTTGTAACTACCTAGAAAGTTAGGTTCAGATTTTGAATTCTCAGACTCTTCAGAGTTTCACGTCAGAATGTCATAGGCAGGAGAGAGCTCCCAACACCCAGCCCACCAGCCTTCTCGTCCCACCCCTTCATCTGTCCTGGACAACCTGTCTGTAAGTTTATGGACACTTTAGCCTGCACACCCGGGCACCATTCACACCCCCTGCACATGGCCATTCCCCAGCAAGAAGCCCATGAACTTGGCTCCCTCTTAGGAGGATGGAAGAAGCCACACAGGCTTTGCAAGGGGGCTTGAAACCACTGGGGTTGAGGTTTCTAGACCACTATGATCCCTGGGTCAGGAAGATCCCCTGGAGGAGGACATGGCAACCCACTCCAGTATTCTTGCCTGGAGAATCTCATGGACAGAGGAGACTGGTGGGCTGCAGTCCATGGGGTCGTAGAGTCAGACACGACTGAAGCAACTTAGCACACACGCATGTCTAGAATGGGAAGAGGTGGGAACAGGCTCTAGGTGGGCATGAGCCCTTGGCCTGTAGACCTGGTAACCAAGGGGAGGGACACCACTGGATGAACCCCTATTGTGGGGCCCAAGGGTGAAGCTGGCACAAATGATTTCCCTCTGCATAGGATGGCCTTCCCCTACTTTATCTAACTGATTCACATCCGTCTCTTAGGTATCCCCCTGTTCCACCTCCTTCCTCCAGGAAGTCTTAATTCTCTCAGAGTGGGGTACATATTTCAACTAAACTGGCTGTGACACTTACTGTGTGACACTGACTGTGTGACTAAGTGACTTAACCTCTCAGCACCTCAATTTACCTTTAAGACTTTCATGAGAAAGAAAGAGTTAATGTGTGTTGAATTTTAGAGCAGAGCTTGATACGAAATGAATGTTGACTATTTTAACTATTATTATGCACTCACATAGCATGCCGTACTTACTCCTATGGAACTATTTCTCACTTTTGTCATTGTGTTTCTCACACCTCTCTCTTCCAGCAGATAATGTGCTTCTTGCCAGCAAAGACTTAATTTTATTTAATTTTGTATTCCTAACATACAACCCAATATATGTAACATATAGGTGTTATATAAATATGGATGGAGTAGATGAACTCAAGGGGAGTTGGAATGTACAGCTGAAAGTGTGCATGTGGCAGCCTGTGACTTTCTATAGGAAAAACCACTGAGAGGCTGAACTCAACTTCTCAGGTCCTTCTGACTCTCGGCTCTTAGAAGAATAGATAGAGATGGTAGAACTGAGCTAGAAGGATCATGGAGTGGCAGAGGGAAGAATTATTCACGTGGGAGTCCCACCACACACACATGCTTATGCATGCATGCTAAGTCACTTCAGTCATGTCCTGACTCTATGTGACCCTGTGGACTCCAGTCTGCTAGGCTCCTCTGTCCATGGGATTCTCCAGGCAAGACTACTGGAGTGGGCTGCCATGCCCTCCTTCAGGGGATCTTCTCAGCCCAGGGATCGAACCTGTGGCTTCTGCATTGCAGGTGGATTCTTCACCGCTGAGCCACTGGGGAAGCCTCTGAGATATGCTTATATAAGATGCTAATCCTAAATACTGGTAAAGATTTATAATCCAAAATACTCCTTTATTTAACTTTATATTTGTCCACATGTAAGCCAAAGGATCCAGCAAACATTCTTTCCCAGGCTTGGAGAACG
The DNA here is from genome assembly GCF_002263795.3 of Bos taurus. Classification (NCBI taxonomy): domain Eukaryota; kingdom Metazoa; phylum Chordata; class Mammalia; order Artiodactyla; family Bovidae; genus Bos; species Bos taurus. The sequence goes on along the minus strand of NC_037332.1, from coordinate 18,889,013 downwards.
CATGTTCCTGGGCATCCATGATCTGAGGAGGACATCTCCGCTTTCTTTAATTGGACCTGTTTATTCTGACGACTTGCAGATAAGCAGAGTTCAGGAAATGTGGTCAGGAGAAAGTCTTTAATGATGTTTGCTTGATTACAATTATGAAACTGCTCTGCAGTTTACATACATACATTACAATTCCCCATCATTTACTCAAGTGGTTGCTAAGTAATCTCTGATCTGGTCCCACAATTAGAATGAATAGGCCTGGCTGCCGGTTGGTCACGAAACTGTTCTGTTCATCATTTGTTCATTGACTTTGGGTTGTCCTGAACTGTAATGGGATGTAGCAAAATGCTTTGCACAGTGCCCAAAAACAAAAAATGGAAAAAAAAAAAAAAAAAGAATCCTTGAGTGAGTTTACTTTTCCCTTCTTTTGAAGTCTCATTTACTCATTTAGCCATTGCATATAATAAAAGTATGATTTTTTAAATGTTTAAGATATTGCAAATAGGACATTTTAAATTAAGCAAAATAAAAACTGAGCATGTAAAGACAAAATGAAATGTTCTTTCTCTCATCAATCACTATTTATAATAAAATAATTATTTTTATGATGACAAATGCCTATCTAGTGCTTATTAAGTGTGAGGCGCTGAGTACTCTGTATATATTAACTCATTTAATTCTTACAGTGATCCTGTGAGATAAGAACTATTCTTATTGTACAAATGGAGAAACTAAAGCATAGAGAATTAGGGATGTTGATGACAGTTATATAACAAGTGGCAATGGCAGGAGCCAAAGCCAGTCCACCTGTTTCTAGAGTCTGATCACTTCACAATTATGCTCTGTGGTGTAAAAAAAATACTTAAAGGAATTTTTCATCTAGAGAGGCCATATCTGTGGTACTTAGTTTCATGCATGTTTAGTTTTTTTTCATTTCTGGGCAACTTGCTCTTGCTGTGATGGGATACATAATACACTGATGTGACATAAAACTGAGTGTGACATGGGTTAGTGAGTTTTCACTAATGGATTTACACCTTAGTATACAGAGCATCTGACATTTTGGCCTTCTCAGGAATTGGAACTGACCTCCCCAAATAAGGATTTTTCTGAATGAAATGAAATTGATTGAAGTTGAATGAAATGCTGGGGGAGGTATGCTGTACACCCTGGAAACCATGTTATTCTGACACTGAGGTCTTGTTTCCATGGCAATAGGTCAGGGCATTAAGTTTTACAGGGCTGACACGATGATAAGATTTGGGTTCTGGGTTTGTCCTTTATTCTTCTTTCCCTTGGATTCCTGACTTCCTCACAAGTTAGTGATAACCAATTGTTACAGGAGGAGAAAAAAAAACCTTTAGCAGCCAGTAAACATTTCTAGAACTTGATAAAAGGAAAAGGTTGTATTCTCATTAAATCATTCAACCTTTTCAAAGGGTGCCTTACAAAAGTTTTAAGAGGCTTTTTCTGTTATAAATTATGTGTATCCTCATGTCTGGCTTGAAGGTTGGAGGTTAAAAAAATATATATATACTACTTTCTTCTCCCTCCTTTATTTGCACTTTTTTAAAGATCAACACTGATTTTAAAACAATGGAGTGGGCATATAATGGGGGAATGGAAAGGGAAAAAATGGAGGGCCGCTTCTTTTATGCTGATTGTGATGCAACAGCTCAGAAATCAACTATTTTGTATATCTCCAGGTCCATGAAGTCTAATATGTTCATTCTGTTGCTTTTCTTAGAGAAAAAAATGATCAAGTGATACTTTAGAAAGAAAGGGCATGGCCAACTGAAAAGAGAAGAGGTATAGATACTTATATCTTGCATTGGTCTAGCCTCTAATGGAAATGATAATTATAATGGAAAACCCTTACGTAGAGTTAATATGTTCCAGACACTGTTCTAGGTGCTATGCCTGTATTCACTCATGTAATCCCTACATCAACCCTATGAGGTAAACCATACTATGACATTCACAGCTATTTTATCGAGAAAGCATAGAGATATAAAAAGATTTCCCCAGAACTTCAAAACTATTAACTGATAGTGGGAAGAAGGAAAGGGGAGGGGCCTGGTGGAGGGAGCGGATTAGGAGGTACAAACTGCCATGTATAAAATAAACTACAAGAATATATTGTACAACACAGGGAATACAGCAATACTTTATACGTGGGATATAACCATTAAAAATTGTGAACCCCTATGTTGTATACCTGAAACTTACATAATACATCAACTCTATCTCAACTGAAAAAAGTTAACTGGTACAGGCAGTTTTCAAACCCAGAGAGTCTGATAGCCAACCTATGAGGTTAATCGCTAGTCTATGCAGTCTTCTACTTTCTGAATCATTGATTCCTATTCTGAAGGAGATCAGGCCTGGGATTTCTTTGGAAGGAATGATGCTAAAGCTGAAACTCCAGTACTTTGGCCACTGCATGCAGAGTTGACTCATTGGAAAATACTCTGATGCTGGGAGGGATTGGGGGCAGGAGGAGAAGGGGACGACAGAGGATGAGATGGCTGGAAGGCATCACTGACTTGATGGATGTGAGTCTGAGTGAACTCCGGAGTTGGTGATGGACAGGGAGGCCTGGCGTGCTGAGATTCATGGGGTTGCAAAGAGTCAAACATGACTGAGCAACTGAACTGAACTGAACTGATGATAGGCATAGAGTAAAAGGACAAAGTAGGTGATTAAACAATTAGTTCCACTAGAGGACTGTAAGCTATATTATATATATGTATATATATATGAGACCTCTGTAAGGTAATGACTACTCAAGAAAGAAGGCTTGCTTAACCACAAAACCAAGCAGGCTTTCTTAGCAGCAAAACCATACACAAGTCATGCCCCCAAACAATAAAACAATGATGGCATGAGATCTATATCTTGCCCAGTGAACTCAGAAAGTTAATGATTTCCTAGGACGTGCTCTCTACACACATAAAAAATGGTAATTTGTGGACCTAGCTCGACCATGTAGGGGCAAGAAAACTCCTCCGCCCGACCTGGCGGAGGAGCTGAAGATGGAAGCATGATGTCTACTCAAGAAAGGCAAAGAAATTGTTTTCCCTTTCCCCACTCTCCCTTTGATTATAAAAATGTAGCCCAGTAAGTTCTCAGTGAGGCATTTCTCACCCACCCACTTGTAAACCTCACAAGAGTCTCATTCTAATAAATCACTTTGTTTCTCGCTCTATTCTTTTCTGTGCTGAGACATGAAGGACTGTGGTACTGGAGCTCTTTGGAGCCCCTCAAACGACACTCAAATGGTTTCACCTATTTCCATTTATTGGACTTGACACCATTTTTAGCTCTTCAGTTCCGTGTCAAAATACACAGCAGTTTTGTTCATTTAGATGTGTGTGTGTGTGTGTGTGTGTAAGTTAATTAAAATTACTTTCAAACAGAATCTTGGAATCTCTTTAGAGATACTTGTGAACAACTTGGGTGTCACAAGTTTAGGGATCAACTGCACAATATTTGTATTCATGCTTCTGTTAATCTTTAGTTGAAAGGAGAAACAGCTAGATGCTCTGCTCTTTAAAATAATTCTTTAATCAGTTCCTTCTGAAATTTTCTACAATTTTTCCTCAGTGCCTCTATTCTAAACCTGAGTGTATGAAATTGATATATCTAAATATTTAGTGATGCCATAATATTTTTTTCAGTTATGCAGGCTTAAGACAATGATTATTAATGCTTTGGTCTGTGTTTGATTCAGGCCTGAGCACAATAATGCTATTTAGTCCAACTTGGAGTTTGTATTTAGGTTCTGATTCTTGCTTAATTTTTATTTAATTCCTGGTAGATAAGACCATATATATCTATTTGATATGAATTAATCCATAGCATGAGGCTTCCCAGGTGGCACAGTGATAAAGAATCCACCTGCCAATGCAGGAGACACAGGAGACTCAGTTTGATCCCTGGGTTGGGAAGGTCCCCCAGAGGAGGAAATGGCAACCCACTCCAGTATTCTTCCTGGAAAATCCCATGGACAGAGGAGCCTGGCAGACTACAGTCTGTGGGGTGGCGTAGAGTCAGACACGACTGAGCACACATGCACACACACACACAGAGCTCACGGCATGACCAAATCTTCATCAAAGTGAGTTTTTACCTGCATAGTCATAAAATATTATCATAATAGCACCATTATAGCCTCAAACTTTTCACAATATCATCAGTGGTTATTCATTAGATTCCCATTTAACATGACATTGAATTAAAGTACTACCACGATTTACAGTTTGATGACAATTAGAGTGACATATTGCTGCTGCTGCTGCTGCGTCGCTTCAGGCATGTCTGACTCTGTGTGACCCTATGGACAGCAGCCCACCAGGCTCCTCTGTCCACAGGATTCTCTAGGCAAGAATACTGGAGTGGGTTGCCATTTAGGTTGGTGCAAAAGTAATAACAGTTTCAGACTGTAAATTTTAAATCATTACAACTAGGCTCAAACACATCTTTATTAATCAGAATAGGAACCATTACAATCAACACAGCTTTGCCAACTAGAAATAAATTTGCTTATTCTTGCAGTAAAAAACAAAGAAAAACCCCACGCTTTGGGATTCGATGAACTCTCAGCATTTTCTGCGTCCTGCTGGTTGTGGAAGCGTTTTCCCTGCAAAAAGTTGTTGAGCTGCTTGAAGGAGTGGTAGTCAGCTGGCAAGAGGTCAGGTGAATATGGCAGATGGGCCAAACTTCATAGCCCAATTCATTCAACTTTTGAAGCATTGGTTGTGTGACATGCAATCGTGCATTATCTCAGAGAATTGGGCCCTTTTTGTTGACCAGTGCTGGCTGCAGGTGCATCTCATCGATTTGCTGAGCATACTTCTGAGATATAATGGTTTTGTCGAGATTCAGAAGGCTGTAGTGGAGATGGGCAGCAGACTGCCAAATAGTGACCAGTATAGAATGAGGACATTTATTGTAACATACTACAGACTTGCTTTTTTTGGGGTTCAAGTTTGGCTTTGGGAAGTGCTTTGAAGCTTCTTCTTGGTCTAACCATTGAGTTAGTTGTTGCTGCTTGTTTTATAAAATCCACTTTTTGTCACACATTACAATCAGATTTAGAAATGGTTCATTGTTGTTGCATAGAATAAGAGAAGCCACTTCAAAATGATTTTTTTGATTTGTAGTCAGCTCATGATGCACCCACTAATCGAGACTTTTCACCTTTCCAATTTGCTTCAAACAACAAACAACCATAGAATGACCGACACTGAGTTTTGGGGCAACTTCTCATGTAGCTGTAAGAGCATCAGCTGTGATGATGCTCTCGGTTGGTTGTCATAAACTTCCTATAGCCAGCCACTACACTCTTCATCTTCAAGGCTCTTGTCTCTTTTGTAAAGCTTCTTGAACCACCACTCCACTGTCCATTCGTTAGCAGTTCCTGGGCCAAATGCATTGTTGATGTTGCAAGTTGTCTCCACTGCTTTATGACCCATTTTGAACTTGAACAAGAAAATTGCTTGAATTTGCTTTTTGTCTAACATTATTTCCATGGTCTAAAATGCATATAAAAAATAGCAAGTAATAATTCACTAGCAAAAAAACATAAAGCTAGAAATGCACATTAAAATCATGTATAACATAACCGCATTTATTTAAAAAGGTACTCCAATATCAAATGGCAAAGTTCAACAATGCAAAACTGCAATTACTTTTGCATCAACCTAATAGTTGAATCCAACATTTTAAACTCTGTACCTATAAAGCTGTTTAATAAATATATTTTTAGGAGTTTCTATTTTAGGGACCGGAACAATTCAGCATTTTTTGTTAAGATTTGCATTATTGAAAACTGAGTCTGGTGCACAAATGCTGCATGATTGACGGTGCTTCTGCACCCTCTAGTGGTCTGATGCAGAACTGAAATAACAAGAATCTCCAAGGAAAATTGCCTGGGAATTCTGGGGTCTGGGCAACAGTACCTGCATGTACATGGCCATAAATTTTAAAAGGCAAAGATAAGAGATTTAAGACCAGGCTTCTATAGTGGGGTAATGTGAGTGTGGATTTTCATCCTCTAAGTTGGTTTATACAGGCATGACAGAAGGAGTAGTGATAGTTTAAAAAAGTTCCCCCTCTCCTGCTTTAAATTTCTTAATTTCTCTGAAATACTGGAGCTAGTAAAATGTTAAGGGCTTCCCAGTTAGCGTTAGTGGTAAAGAACCTGCCTGCCAATGCAGAAGGCATAGGAGACTCAGGTTCGATCCCTAGGTCGGGAAGATCCCTTGGAAGAGGGCATGGCAACCTGCTCCAGTATTCTTGCTTAGAGAATCCTGTGGACAGAAGACCCTGGAGGGTTACAGTCCATAGGATTGCAAAGAGCCAGACATGATTGAAGAGACTTGGCATGCACACACAGTATGTCAAAACAAATGTTCTCTATCTATAAGGTTTCTCCTCAGTGACGTTATTGATGTTTGGGTTCTGTAATTCTTTGTTGTCCACCCTCATCCCTCACCCTCTGCATTGTAAGATGTTTAGCAGCATCCCTGGCTTCTTACCTACTAAATAGAGTAGCATCCCCAGTTGTGATAACCAAAATCATTTCCAGTATTGCCAAACATCCCTTGGGGGAAATTTCCCCCCTTGATTGAGAATCATCTTAATGATTCCTGTTAGGTAAAATGGGAGTAATTCATCAATCAAAATAAATAGCTCATTTAAGACTTAGTATGAGTCAGATGGATAAAGAAGCTGTGGTACGTATATACAATGGAATACTATTCAGCCATAAAAGGGAATGTATTTGAATCCATTCTAATGAGGTGCACGGACCTAGAGCCTATTATACAGAGTTAAGTAAGTCAGAAAGAGAAAGATAAATATCATATACCGACACATATATATGGAATCTAAAGAGATGGCACTGATGGATTTATTTTCAGGGCAGCAATGGAGAAACAGACATAGAGAACAGACCTATAGACATGCGGGGAGGAGAGGAGGGGGAAGGTGAAATGTCTGGAGAGACTAACATGGAAATTTATAACACTGTATGTAAAACAGATAGGCAATGGGAATTTGCTGTATGACTCAGGGAACTCAAACAGGGATGCTGTGACAATCTAGAAGGGTAAGATGGGGAGAAAGATGGGAGGGAGGTCCAGGAGGGAGGGGACATGGGTGTACCTATGGCTGATTCTTGTTGATGTGTGCCAGAAAACCACAAAATTCTGTAAAGCAATTATCCTTCAGTTAAAAAAAAAAAAGACAGCATGAGTCAGGCCATGTACCTGTATTATTTAATTTAATCCTTTTTACAATCCTCAGAAGTCAATCCTTTACAGTCAGTCCAGATAGTAAAATTGTCTCCATTTTACTGATGAGGAAATTAAGGCTCAGAGGAGTTGAGCAATTTTCATGACATCACATAGGTAAGTGGGAGAGCCACACTAAATTCCAAGTGGTCTGGTTCTGGAATCTGCATTTGCAAACATTCTACTGGTGGTCCAGTGGATAAGAATCTGCCTTGCAATGCAGAGGACATGGGTTCGATCTTTGGTCTGGGAAGATCCTACATGCTGTGGGGCATCTAAGTCCATGCCCCACAACTACGAAGCCAGTGCTGTAGAGCCCACAAGCCACAATTACTGAGCCCATATTACCGAAGCCTGCATGCCCTAGAGCCTGTTCTCCACAACTAGAGAAGCCATAGCAGTGAGAAGCCCATGATCTCACTGCAACTAGAGAGCAGCCCCACCTCACTGCAACTAGAGAAACCCCATGAGCAGCAACAAAGACCCAGTGAAGCCAAAAACAAACAAACAAAAACAGAAGAGAGAATAAGTATATATTGCAAAAGTATAACTCCTTATTAAGCCCCCCAAAGGAATGAACAACAGAATTACTAATTTATGGGTAATAATAATCTACAGATGCCAATTTATGGTAATTTTCTGAACTGACAAAACAGAAAGGAAAGATAGTGTGTTGACCTTGTCAGAGGAAGATTCATTTTTTTCATGCAAGTCCCCACTCTCCATACAGAGGTGGAAATGTATAAAACAAAGCTCCTGTGCTCTGAAGCTTGCTCATATTGTTGCAAGCAATAAGTAAATGAACAAATGTCTAATATTTCATATAGCAGTATGCCATGGAGAAAATAAAGCAAGTTAAAGGGGATGGAGAGGGTCTGAGAAGAGGTAGAGAGCTTCTGTTTTACACATGGTGATGGGGAAGTACTCCAAGTAGTGAGACAGCAAGTGCGAAGGCCCTGAGGCAGGAGCAGAGTTGACGTGGGAGCAGCTTGGAGTGTAAGAGCAAAGCAAGAAGCCAGTGAAACTGGAGCAGAGTGAGTGAGGGGGAGTGGCAGATGAGACAGAGCGCGGAAGACCAAGGATGCCCTGAGGTGTAGCAGGCCTTTGTAAAAAGACTTCTCAACTTTTTACTGAGATGAATATTTATCAAGAATTGCCATTATCTGACTTATTTTTCAAAAGACTAAGTCAATCTTCTCTCTCTTATTTGGGAAATAATTTATTATGATGCTTAAGAGTGTAAGTTCTGGGATCAGACTGACCTCATTTTAAAAGATGACTTTAAGAACGTACTCCCTGTGGGCTTTGGGGCAAGTAATTTAACTTATCTGAGCCTCTGAATTCTTATCTGTAGAAAAGATACAGTAATATCCTAGTTAACTGAATCGAAGAGCCTTTAGATATAAGATGCACCATGATTTTGTGTACTAGCAAGAAAATTACAAAACAACACTGCTAATCACACATGAATCAGACAGACCAGGCTTTCCAAGAGTGAAAATGTCCTTAAGCAGTTTTTTGGGTATTTAGTCATCTACCCTGACGTCATTTGCATTGCTTGGCATGTAATAGCCAATTATTTCACCTAAAGCTCAGTAATGAAAGAAAGCATAGCTTCATCTCTTTGTTAGTGACCTCATTTCTTAGGGCCCCTTAAAGCATTTGGTGGTCGCTTTGTAAGAAAATCAGGAATCAGGGTCTTTACTGTAATGAATACTTGCTTTACTAATACCAAATTTGATCCACTTTCTTGATAAGCTTTTATGCTGGTTCTGCTCATAAAATAACCTTCAGTTTAAAACCAGATCATAGTGTAAAAGATTTTTAAACAACAATTCAACCCAACATGTGTAGTGCCAAGGATGTGCATACGTCAACTGAAGTGACAGGATTATGAGTTTACACATTCACAGACAATGATAGAATTACATCATGTCTGCCCTCTAGTCTACGGTGATTGTAAGGTGACATCTTGTGTTAAAATGTCTTATATCTGTGGGTGTGCATCACCGACTGAATGAACAAGAATTTGAGCAAACTCCAGGAAATAGGGGAAGACAGAGGAGCCTATCGAGCTGCAGTCCATGGGGGTGCAATGAGTTGGACACGACTTAGTGACTGAATGACAACAACAAATATGTGTGTCTATCTATGTGATATTATGATATATATATATTATATCATAATATAATATTACCATATAATGTATTATATGATGTTATATCATATGATAATATCATATTATATATACATTATTGTTGTTTAGTTGCTAAGTTGTGTCTGACTCTTTGCAACCCCATGGACTGTAGCCCATCAGGCTCCTCTGTCCATGGGATTTTTCAGGCAAGAATACTGGAGTGGGTTGCCATTTCCTTCTCCAGGGGATCTTCCTGACTCATGGATTGAACCTACTTCTCTTGTATTGGCAGGCAGATTCTTTACCACTGAGCCACCAGGGAAATCCATGTGTGTATATATTAAATTTAAATAAACACACAATCTACCTGTGTATGTATTTATTTTAAAATTGATGGAATATGGGATAATGCCTGCCCTAAAGAGTTAGAATTAGCATGGGAAGTTCCTGGCTCATTGTTAGTCACCAGAAACTATTAGTTATCATTCTCATCTCTATGAAGACTTTATATTACAAGCTTCCATCTATTTCTATAAGACTCCCTAACTTAATTTCCTCTGTTTTACACAGGCTCAGATCTTTCAATTCTAATTACTCAGGTGGCTCTCCCTCCTTCCGCACTTTCTACTCTCAGAAGCAAATAAAATTACAAGTCTCTAACTCCCTAAACATTTTTTTTTCCCCAAAGTCATCAATCAATGGCTCATATTAAGTAAAAAAATTGCCTCAGTTCTCTGGAGAACCTTTCTATGGCATAATAGATTCTTCCTTATTTCCTATCCCCTGAGCAGCTATTAAATTAAGATAGATATTTGTCTTGCAATTTTTTTATTCTCTTGATGATTTGAAACACTAAGGGAACTTTATCACTTTGTCTTGTGTTAGTTGCTTAGTCGTGTCCAGCTCTTTGTGACCCTATGGACTGTGGCCCACCAGGCTCCTCTGTCCATGGAATTCTCCAGGAAAGAATGCTGGAGTGAGTTGCCACACCCTTCTCCAGGGGATCTTTCGGACTTGGACCAAACCAGGTCTCCTGCACTCTCTTTTATATTTATTCATCGGCATGCTTGGTTGGTCCACCCTTCTCAGAGAAGGTCATGATTAGCTGATAAGCTCAGTATCCTGGTTTATCCTTCTAATCCTAATGTCATGTGAGATCATTTAAAGAAAAGATTGGAGGCAGCAACATGGCTGATTATTATTTACCCCACGCCTTTTTACATCTTCCTGGGAGGTTGCACTTCTTGACCACCTGCCTCATCAAATTAAAACAAGAATGAAAATAGCTGGGGTGGGGAGGCAAGAGATCAAAAGGAGGTCTAGGAGGAAGCCCATCTCTGGGACCAGTTTGCCCTCATTATGTGCAAGCTGGGAATGGCCTGGGTGCTCAGCTGTCCCGGAATCTCAGGCAAGGCAAAGAGCTTGTCAGTGTCTACCAGTCCCACGTGATTAACAGCCTCTTAAATCTTTAGATTAAATTGCTTCCAGGTCTTTGAGAGCAGGTGGTCTGTTCAGCACTATAAACTGTGGAATGTCAAAGAGCGGGGGATGTATCCATTTGTGAGGGCAGATGGGCAGCTAAAAAGGCCTTCATTCTTTGGTTGAGCCCACTTACTTAATCTGGGTAGAGTGTCATAAAGTTCAAGATTGGGTACCTTTAAAATTATTGATTATAATTTAAGGTAATCTATCTAAACTGCAGCACTAAAAGTACTTCATCATTAAAAGTGCTCTAAGCAGTTTAATCCACTTGTATTGGCACCTAGATTGTAATTCGTAAAGAGGACAGGGGCCAGATAGTTGCCTCAGAGGTCACTTAAATTCTAATTGATTTTCCCTGAAGTTTCTAAACAACCTGACATGTTGATCCTCCAATGCTTTTGACAGTCAGCTCTGTCTCAGTTGGATATGTTTCAGTTAACAAATTAATATTTTTTGTTTCATTCTTCAAATTCATACAAAAATGAACCCTGAGGCATTTTAACAGCCCATTCTTGTTAGGAATGTCTAGAGTCCTGCTCTTCCTTAAAAAAAAAAAAAAAAATTAAAAAAAAAAATATTTGAACATCCAAACACCTGTGGGTTTTAAGAGGCCTCCCTCTGGCATGTTTCAGATAAAGAAAATGGTTATGAAGAGAGAGAAGTCATTCATTGTAATTTGTAACCATGCACTGATCTTATCCAGTAAGGATCTGTTTTCAGATGAGAAATACACAGTCTAGACAGGAAGAAGGAAGTGGTGGGGAGCAGGAAACAGCAGGCTCTTTGTGTCTCTATGGATTTAACCTCTGGACAACCATACATTGTGGGTTGGGGGGAAAGGATTAGCGAAGCTGAGGGAACTAAATACATATTAACGTTCACACACAGACACATGATTAAAAGTCAACCTGTTCTTGCTAAGAGTCTGTTATATGCAGAGTGTTCTCCCTGGAAGGAAAGATAAGAGCGATTCTCATTGATCTTACAGAGATTTGTCTTATTCTCTGTCAAATGAAGTTAGAATTTGATTGAAAGCCACCTAAAGCTTTTTTTTTTTTTTTTGAGACTCTAGACTGATCACCTATCTGATGCCATAACCCCTACTACCAGGGCATTTTCAGTTCTGAGATTATTCTGGGAAATATTCTGTCCACGGAGACTTTGGGAGGATCTGATTTTGTTTGGCCAGCTTCAAACCAACCTGCCAAAAATAATTTTGACTACCTGCTATTTGCCTATTTTCCTAGAAGACGATAACTTTATTAAAAGTGTGGTAAATTGCATTCTTGGCCCTAATTAATCACCCAGTCCCTGTAACCACTCTGTTTGCTAGGTGACTTTGAAGCTATCCTACTAAAGGAGTAGAGAGCTCTTCAGTGACCATCTGGTCCTTGTTTACTCAGGAGTTTCCTGGTTCTAGCATGAAAATTTCCTCATTCTGGGAAGCCCCCTTTGTCTTAGGCAACTGAAGATTCTTGACCACCCTTACTTAGCAAAGTATGTTTTTTTACATGCTTTTACTTTGGGCTTGGCCACGTGATTTTCTTGGCCAACAGAATGAAACTGAAATGGCAGTGTAGGTTCTGAGCCTAAGGCATTAAAAGACACTGTATGTTTGTGGTTTTGCCATCACCATGAGAAGGACATTCTCTGATTACCCCATTAGTTCAAGGAGGAAGAGTGGTGTACAGAGCAGAGCCAACTTCAGCTGAGCAGCTCAGCCAAGCCCAGTTTATATCAGCCTATCCCAGAAAAGCTAGGTTTGCATGAGTGATAATACATTCGTTTGTTCTTTTGAACCACTGATTTTTGCTGTGCTTTATAACTCAGAAATAATTAGCCTATACTAATCAGTAAGAAAATGCACTGGTCATAACAAACACTCTCTTCCAACAACACAAGAGAAGACTCTATACATGGACATCACCAGATGGTCAACACCGAAATCAGATTGATTATATTCTTTGCAGCTAAAGATGGAGAAACTCTATACAGTCAGCAAAAACAAGACCAGGAGCTGACTGTGGCTCAGACCATGAACTCCTTACTGCCAAATTCAGACTTAAATTGAAGAAAGTAGGGAAAACCACTAGACCATTTAGGTATGAACTAAATCAAATCCCTTATGATTATACAGTGAAAGTGAGAAATAGATTTAAGGGACTAGATCTGATAGATAGAGTGCCTGATGAACTATGGAATGAGGTTCGTGACATTGTACAGGAGACAGGGATCAAGACCATCCCCATGGAAAAGAAATGCAAAAAAGCAAACTGGCTGTCTGGGGAGGCCTTACAAATAGCTGTGAAAAGAAGAGAAGCGAAAAGCAAAGGAGAAAAGGAAAGATATAAACATCTGAATGCAGAGTTCCAAAGAATAGCAAGAAGAGATAAGAAAGCCTTCTTCAGCGATCAATGCCAAGAAATAGAGGAAAACAAGGGACTGGGAAAGACTAGAGATCTCTTCAAGAAAATCAGAGATACCAAAGGAACATTTCATGCAAAGATGAGCTCGATAAAGGACAGAAATGGTACGGACCTAACAGAAGCAGAAGACATTGAGAAGAGATGGCAAGAATACACAGAAGAACTGTACAAAAAAGATCTTCACGACCCAGATAATCATGATGGTGTGATCACTGACCTAGAGCCAGACATCCTGGAATGTGAAGTCAAGTGGGCCTTAGAAAGCATCACTAGGAACAAAGCTAGTGGAGGTGATGGAATTCCAGTTGAGCTATTTCAAATCCTGAAAGATGATGCTGTGAAAGTGCTGCACTCAATATGCCCTCAAATTTGGAAAACTCAGCAGTGGCCACAGGACTGGAAAAGGTCAGTTTTCATTCCAATCCCAAAGAAAGGCAATGCCAAAGAATGCTCAAACTACTGCACAATTGCACTCATCTCACACGCTAGTAAAGTAATGCTCAAAATTCTCCAAGCCAGGCTTCAGCAATAAGTGAACCGTGAACTTCCAGATGTTCAAGCTGGTTTTAGAAAAGGCAGAGGAACCAGAGATAAAATTGCCAATATCTGCTGGATCATGGAAAAAGCAAGAGAGTTCCAGAAAAACATCTATTTCTGCTTTATTGACTATGCCAAAGCCTTTGACTGTGTGGATCACAAAAAAACTGTGGAAAATTCTGAAAGAGATGGGAATACCAGACCACCTGATCTGCCTCTTGAGAAATTTGTATGCAGGTCAGGAAGCAACAGTTAGAACTGGACATGGAACAACAGACTGGTTCCAAATAGGAAAAGGAGTTCATCAAGGGTGTATATTGTCACCCTGTTTATTTAACTTCTATGCAGAGTACATCATGAGAAACGCTGGACTGGAAGAAACACAAGCTGGAATCAAGATTGCCGGGAGAAATATCAATAACCTCAGATATGCAGATGACACCACCCTTATGGCAGAAAGTGAAGAGGAACTCAAAAGCCTCTTGATGAAAGTGAAAGTGGCGAGTGAAGAAGTTGGCTTAAAGCTCAACATTCAGAAAACGAAGATCATGGCATCCGGTCCCACCACTTCATGGGAAATAGATGGGGAAACAGTGGAAACAGTGTCAGACTTTATTTTTATGGGCTCCAAAATCACTACAGATGGTGACTGCAGCCATGAAATTAAAAGACACTTACTCCTTGGAAGGAAAGTTATGACCAACCTAGATAGCATATTGAAAAGCAGAGACATTACTTTGCCAACAAAGGTTCGTCTAGTCAAGGCTATGGTTTTTCCTGTGGTCATGTATGGATGTGAGAGTTGGACTGTGAAGAAGGCTGAGTTCCGAAGAATTGATGCTTTTGAACTGTGGTGTTGGAGAAGACTCTTGAGAGTCCCTTGGACTGCAAGGAGATCCAACCAGTCCATTCTGAAGGAGATCGGCCCTGGGATTTCTTTGGAAGGAATGACGCTAAAGCTGAAACTCCAGTACTTTGGCCACCTCATGAGAAGAGTTGATTCTTTGGAAAATGCTGGTGCCAGCCGGCAAAGTCAATCAGGTCCGGAGAACGTGCACGGCGGGGCTGAGAAAGGAAACTAAAGCAAGAGACTACAACAAAGATGGGGTTGAGAGTTTTAGACACGTCTCTACGAAGGGACGCAGTCTGACACCAACGTTATTCAGCATCTTATATTTATACAGAAAAGCGTGAGAAAGACAAGACAGTTGACATTTTTTCTTGGTTGACCTATACATCTTACAAACAGTCACAAGAAATCTTGAGAGCATGGGAATGGCACCCTGTTATTATTTCTTACACCAGATAACATTTCCCTGTGCGTGAGAAGTTTGCACAGAACTCCAGGTGTCTGCAGTAAATAAGCGCCTAATCTCTGGGGTGGCGGGACAGAGAGCTATGTTTGCAAGCAAACCCTCAAGGACTGAGGCAGCTCCCAGAGCTTGTGTCCTTTGGACAAAGGACCCCGTTCTCACGGGCAGCTCCCTGCATCTCCCTCTTTCTTTTTATATAGGCGCACGCTTATGTTCCTTTAACTGCAGACCATTTCCATAGATGGAAGCCTTTATCATCCATAGATCATCAATCAGTTTTTTAATTAAACAAGGTGCAAGAAATAAAACAGTTAAAATTATTAAGAATAGTCCTCCCATGGCTGCTCCCAATACCAAATACTATTGACAGTAGGTACATGTCGAAAAAGTTCTTTAACAAAAGACTCAGCCCTTTTTGCAACATCCAAATCAGGTCTGGGTGTATTTTCAGTGTTCATTATTTCCTGATGTAGATGCAGCAAATTTAAGGAAATATTTTTATTATGTCAAATATCTTCTAAATGAGCTTTCACCTTATCCAAAGCAGTTATACTACCATTATATTTTTTGGGAGTAACACAGATCCATCGAAAATCAGCATGACATTGTACTCGTAATCTCAACTTTGAACCTCTTCACCTAAAAATTTTACAACATTATAAAGGGCATTCAATTGATCCTCTAACTTTTTGTCAATATCTTCTTGAGTCCCCAGGGCAATGGATACATTTTGTGCCAGATTATTAACAAAAGTTGCAGTTTGCACTGATTGTGCCAGGGACAGGGCTGCAGTAATAGAGGAAGCAATAAGAGTTACCAAAGCTACAAATCCCAGAATTATTAACCTTGTTCTCCTGTGATAACGCATTAAAGCACCGTCTACTTCTCTCTAAAGTTCAAGTCCCATTTCATCATACCAAGACCCATTAATCTTTACAGGAACCATAACAAAAGCAGGCTGTCTTAAGACTAGAACCCTAGTTTGATTAGTCATTTCCCTGACGCAGTTAGTTAAGGTACAATTGTTACAAGTTACATTATAATTTCGTAACCCAGGTTGTATTTTTACAGATTTTACTAGTAAAGCATAAGGGTGAGGCACACATGCACGAAGGTATCTCATGGTGAGATTCCACAAATAACCGTGTCTCACTTTCTATCCCACCTGAAGGTAGGAACCCTCACATCCAAGGGTGGCAGCTAGTTTCCAGATTTCTGTTTGGAACACTTTAGAGCCTCCCAAGTTCCAAATACGGGATGCAAAGTTTCTATTATCCTGAGCTCCAGGGTTTCGGGCTGGGTCTGAAGACCAGTCCCACAGTGACTCATTTGTCCCAAATATGTTATAAACTGTAGCAGTTCCATCTCGACACAGTTTCCATGGTGCAGCAGTGACTCTTCCCCTTTGTTCCAAAGTCGCAGAAAGGGATATCTAAAGGACCAGTTCCATTACGACGTTGAGGAGTTCCAGATTCTTTCGTTACTCCAGGAATATACAGGCTCCAACCATTGTCATAATCAGCATATCCTGACTCCCCAACAAAAAGACATCCTGTTGAATTAAAATATCTAGACAGACAAATAGGTAAGCGATCAAACACTCCATGATAAGAGAAATTAACTTGATTAGGAATAGTATGTTTATCTGAAAAGCCACCCAAAGCTACAGTATCATTAGTGTATATGGGAATGGACCGACCCTCCCAGCCCACCAGTTGGAGAAGGGGAGGGTCTGGAAAATAAGCCCAGAAAGCACTTGAATATTCTTCAGAGTGTGCAGTATTAATCTGATTTAAGATAATTAATAAGGTTATCAGGAAGCCTAAAGGCGATATCGAATCGCCCTGCACAGCAACACGATTCTGTGCCTCTCGCATCAATGCCTGGAGTTGTTGCCGAGATGGTAATTCATCATGCTCTTGAATCGCCAATCTCCTCATCTGGTTTACTAGAGATCGTCTCCGCTGTGCGTACCAGCCTTTCCGGCAGCCAGCGCGGCGCTTCGGCATCCTGCGGGAAAACACAAACATGCCCTCGTCCCCAAATTAGTACAGGATCTGGTCCATACCATTTTCCCACAAGTGGGTCTTTCCAAAAGACTTTAGGTCTTATTGTTTGTGCATCAAAGTTCCAAAATCGCTGTGCTGCTGAACGGCCACTTACATCCAATTGTAAAAAATTTAGAACAAATAAAGCATGGTTTAGAGAGCTGGAGGGGGTATTGGGATACAATTCCTCCTTCTTTAGTTTTTGCAATTGATATTTGAGAGTTTGATGTGCCCGTTCAATGATTCCTTGACCTTGAGGATTATAAGGGATACCTGTTTTATGTGAGATAGACAATTGCGTACAAAATAATTGAAATTTTTTTCTAGTGTATCCTGGACCATTGTCTGTTTTTATGGTCTTAGGGGTTCCCATAACAGCAAAACATTTAATGCAATGAGCTATACAATGTTTGCTAGCTTCTCCGGATTGTAGAGAGGCATGTAAAAAGCCGGAGAAGGTGTCAATAGTAACATGAACAAATTTTTGTTTACCAAATTCAGGAATATGGGTAACATCCATTTGCCATATATGGCTTGGCAACAATCCTCGAGGATTAACTCCATAATGGGGGACTCTAAAAAATTGAGGACATGTTTGACACTGCTTAACAATCTGTCTGGCAGCTTCTCAAGTAATGCCAAATTGAAGTCTTAAACTATTACTGTTTTGATGGTGTAAGCTGTGGGAAGTTTTTGCCATTTGTTCTAATGAAGGAAATATCATACATGTAGCTTCGTCAGCCAAAGCATTGCCTCGTGCTAAAGGTCCAGGAAGCCCAGAGTGAGCACTAATATGACCAAAATAGCATTTATTAACTCTAGAACAAATTAAATGTTGTATATCACGAAAAAGAGTTTGGATAGTAGAATTCAGGGTACCAATAAATGGAACAGTCTCAATAGTGTTTAAGGCTCTTATGATATATTGACTGTCAGAATATAAATTAAATGGAGCAGAGATTTGTAATAGAGCCTGAAAAACGGCAAATAGTTCTACTTCTTGAGCAGACTTATAATATTAGTACGCCAGGCGGCAGTATTGTCCTGTATAATCAAACTAGCTATTCCATTAGAAGAGCCATCAGTAAATACAGTTGGGGCGTTGGCAAGGGGCTGAGAAACAACGGTTTTTGGGAAGAGAAATTGGTGATAATGAGCAAATTGCAAAATTTTATCTGAGGGATAATGATTATCAAGCCGTCTACTAAAACCAGCTAAGGCAATAACTCAATTTAGTCAACACCATCCCCGCCTGCTCATCTCTTATCATTTTACTAATTGTCTCAAGCGGGCAGGCAACAAAATCCTGATGTGGTTCATCTGGCCCCTGGCGAATTTTAGATAAATCTTCAGTCTTTTTATCAGAATTTGGAAGCTTTTTCCATGCTCGTAGAGCCGCAGCATTAATCTGAGGGTAGGCTCCAGGCAAATAATTAAGTTGACTATTAGTGTCTTGATAATCTCCCTCTCCCACCATCATTTCATAAGTAGTGTTCAGTCCCTGTCGCCAATTGATATCGGCTGTGATCCCACACTGCTCAGCGAACTCAGATTTCCATAGTAAATAATCTCCTCCAGATAAACAAGCTCGAGCAACCTGTTTCCAATCATTAGGTGGCAGATTTTGATTTCCTAAAGCCTCTGTAATAGCCTGAGTAAACAGCACAGTCGGGCCGTATTGTGCACAAGCCATTTTTAACTCTTTCAGTTGCTTAAAGGGCAGCGGTTCATAATACCTCTGCTGTTAAGCATTTTCAAATACTGGATAGATTCCTGAAAACCCGGGAATATGTTCTCCTTCTTCGTTAGCTTGCTTAATCGCTTGTTGAAGAGGAGATAATAATATCTCACTTGTAATTTTTACGTTTTCACCGGGCAAAGAAGCAGGGATAGATATAAGCCCTTGTGTTTCTACGAAAGGTGGAGGTGGATCGAGTCCAGCAAGAACTGAGGGAGGATATGCTGGAGGCACAGGCTGGCTGGAGTGGGAGTCTCCCTGTGCATCCTTCTTTACTGCTATAACAATCTTCTGAATTAAATTCTCCAGCTGTTCTTCAGAAAGCCCTGAATGCTTTAATTCCCCTTTTGCTGAGGGGGGTTGCATGTTAACCATCATTTCCCAAGGCATATCCTCTCTATGGTACTGAGCTGCTTGTTCATTTAACTCTTCCTGTTCATCAGAGCTTAACACATCATCACTCCCTTCAGCCTTACAAGCTGTTCCCTCAGGCACAGCATAAAGCGGCTCAGGCGGAGGGGCGGAAGGCTCTGCAACTTCGGGTTTTGTGGAATCCCTGAGAGCCGTTTGAATTTTATGTCCCTCATGTTCAGGATCCAGACAGTCTCTTATGCGAGTCCACAAAGAAAAAGCATCCACAGGAACACGATTGGGACCATGTAAGGAATGGTATGTCTGCAATTGTTTTCCTACTTTTTTCTAAGTTTCCAGACTAACTGTTCCTTCCTCTGGAAACCAGGGACAAACCTCTTCTATAAAAAGCAAAAACTTCTCTAGCTGTAGATTATTTACATGAATTCCCCTACCTTTTAACATAGTTTTCAACATATGTACAAATAACTGGCGGCTATTGCCTTGTGCCATGATTTATTACTCTCGACAATCACCCTCCCTGCCCTTTACTTTAATAATTAGGAATTCCTTGTCACTTACCTCAATCTTGGCGGGCAGCAGCCGTCGTCGCGCTCCGATTCCCGAGTCCCTGTTCGGGCGCCACCTGCCGGTGCCAGCCGGCAAAGTCGATCAGGTCCCGAGAACGTGCACGGCGGGGCTGAGAAAGGAATCTAAAGCAAGAGACTACAACAAAGATGGGGTCGAGAGGTTCAGACACGTCTCCATGAAGGGACGCAGTCTGACACCAACGTTATTCAGCATCTTATATTTATACAGAAAAGCGTGAGAAAGACAAGACAGTTGACATTTTTTCTTGGTTGACCTATACATCTTACAAACAGTCACAAGAAATCTTGAGAGCATGGGAATGGCACCCTGTTATTATTTCTTACACCAGATAACATTTCCCTGTGCGTGAGAAGTTTGCACAGAACTCCAGGTGTCTGCAGTAAATAAGCGCCTAATCTCTGGGGTGGCGGGACAGAGAGCTATGTTTGCAAGCAAACCCTCAAGGACTGAGGCAGCTCCCAGAGCTTGTGTCCTTTGGACAAAGGACCCCGTTCTCATGGGCAGCTCCCTGCAGGAAAAGACCCTGATGGTGGGAGGGATTGGGGGCAGGAGGAGAAGGGGATGACAGAGGATGAGATGGCTGGATGGCATCACTGACTCGATGGACGTGAGTCTCAGTGAACTCTGGGGGTTGGTGATGGACAGGGAGGCCTGGCGTGCAGCGATTCATGGGGTCGCAAAGAGTTGGACACGACTGAGCGACTGATCTGATCTGATCTGATCTGAATCAGTGTTATTGGGGGCTTTCCAAATGGTGCTAGTTATAAAGAACTGCCTGCCAATGCAGGTGATATAAGAAATGTGGGTTCGATCCCTGGGTCAGGAAGATCCCCTGAAGAAGGAAATGGCAACCCACTCCAGTATTCTTGCCTGGAGAATCCCATGGACAGAGGAGCCTGGTGGGCTACAGTCCATGGTGTCACAAAGAGTTGGACACGACTGAAGCAACTTAGCATGCACACAGCATGCACACAATCAGTATTATTAGTACCCAGGAGTGGGTTAAAATGGGCTCCCCTAATGGCTCAGATGGTAAAGAATCCACCTGCAATGCAGGAGACCCAGGTTCCATCCCTGAGTGGGAAGATCCTCTGGAGAAGGAAATGGCAACCCACTCTAGTACTCTTACCTGGAAAATCCCAGGGATGGAGGAGTCTGAAAGCTACAGTCCATGGGGTCACAAAGAGTCAATGACTGAGTGACTTCACTTTCACTTTAGTAGGTTAAAAGCTTTACATAGATCATCTTCTGCTACCATGCCATGAAATAGTAATGTAATTATTTTCCAGCTGGGAAAAGTTATAGATAGAAAGATGGAATAAACGCCCAAAACAAGCAACGAGCTGATTCCAAACCTGCTTTTAAAGTAATCCAATATCTCAAAGTTTCTAAAAGTATTCAACGAATACAAGCTCATTGTGAAAGAGTCAAGCAAACCTTGCATATATAAATAGGAAACATAAATGAGAAAAAAGTAAAACGTCATCTCTTTTCCTTCCTGCCCCTCCCCCTTTCTCATTTCTGAAATCTTCCTTTCTGAGGTAGTCACTATTCATCTTTAGGCATGAATTCTCCAGGATGATTTTCTGTGCATTGTATAAGCATGTTTCTTTATTTTAAATTTTTATGCAAATAAATATATACTATTCTGAAGTGCTTTTTTTTTTCCTTTGATAACTTGGACATCCTTCTATGCCAGTGCATACAGAGGAACTTCAGGTTCTTTTATTAACTGTATATCACTCCCTAGTATGATCGCATCGTAATTTGAGTTTTCTCTTAACAATAAACATGTCCATTGATTCTAACTTTTCATTCTTCTAAACAATTACTCCATGAACTTTCTTTTCATATATTATGCTGCACATATGTATTTTTTATGTTTAAAAAATCCTAGAAATTAATTTTGTGCACAATTGTACATCCGTGTTTCATAATTTTTTTTTCTTTTAACAAAATATGTGCAAAACATTGTACTTGTGCACAATCAGCCAATGCTCACTGGATACTGAATTCTCTTTCTGAACCCATCCTTCCCTCTTCCCCTCCCCAGGCTTCCCTGGTTGGAGGCATTTTGTACGGCATTCACGGGCGCCTGTGAAGTGCATTAGCTGTACCTGTTTGTCCCCAGATGAAGTGGGTTGGGTTGCTATCAGCTGTTGAGTTTGTTGTTCTTCCGTTCCACATAGCATGAATGATTCTTTGGAAGCTTTACCCATCATCCTGAAAGACCCCATCCACTGCAGGTGTTTGCTGCTTAAATGACAAGTTGGTGATAAATTTCTTCAATGGAAACATTTGTCCCATTAAAGAGTGAAATCATGGCATGCAGCGGGGGTATGGAGTCACCTTAAGGTAGGCTCAGTCATTGTTTCTATTTAAACTGTTTAGACTATTTAGTTTAGACTGTTAAAGTGTCTCATATGAAGAGATTCAAAGCCTTCTGCCTTATCATATAGGTTCCTCTGGTTGGAGAAAAAACTTCAGAAAGAGAGAAAGACTTTATCAAAAGAGAAGAGAAAAAGATGGGAGGTATGGGATTAACATGTATTGCATGTCTGCTATGGGTCAGGAATTCTGTTTTTGATTCAGAGTTATTGAGAATCATTCATGTGCCAGACACAGTGCTAAGCACTAGGAAGAAGGAAAGAAAAGAGGCAGTCTCTGCTCTCACGTAGCCTATGGTACCTTGGGGAGACACGTATAGAAGGAAACAATTATTGTGAAAGAACACACAATGCAACATATAGAAAGTGTGCAAATTCTTCTCCTGGAGATGCTGGATAGGTGTTCTGGGACAAGTGACTCTTGCACTGAGATGGGGTCAGGGACCTTGAGCTCCCTTCCTATTGATACTGAATTGTGCTGACATATCTCATGTCCGGCACCAAGTCTGGGAGCTGACAACTAGATGGGTTCATTAACTGCTGCTGCTAGCTATCTGATGAGCCCCTAGGCTCTGCGAGGATCATTAGCAGGTGCTTCAGATCTTAGACCTGAGATTTAGAATCAGGGTTGGTTTTAGAAAGAGTGCTAATATATACATATATTATAGATATTTATATATATATATAGTACTTAGCCCAAAAACATGAACAAAATTGTACCATTTGCAGAGACATGGATGGACTAGAGACTTCAAATAGAGTGAAGTATGTCAGAAAGAGAAAAACAAACATTGTATATTAACACACATAAGTGGAATCTAGAAAAATGGTATGGATGAACCTATTTGCAAAGCAGAAGTAGACACAAATGCAGAGCACAAACCTATGGAGACCAAGGCTGGAAGGAGGGGCTGGGATGAACTGGGAGATTGGGATTGACATATACACATACAGTACAATGTATAACAGGTAACTAATGACAACCTACTACTTTATAGCACAGGGAACTCTACTCAAGGTTTTGTGTGATGGAGGGGATATATGTGTACATATAGCTGATCCACTTTGCTGTACAGCAGAGACCAACAACAGCATTGTAAAGCAGCTAAACTCTAATAAAGGAAAAAAAGAAAGCACTTGACCTCCTAGGTATAACACAGCACTCGCTGGGTGACATACCCTGTCTCAGTAGCTTGGGTCTATTGAATCGTTTAATCCCCATAACAAGCCTATGAGATAAGACACCATTTTTCTTTTTTAAAATACATTTTTATTGAAAAAATATACATATACACGACACACATAAATCCTAAGTGTACATTTCCGTGAACTTTCATACATGGAACATGCTTATGCAACTGGAACTCAGATCAGGACATAGAGCGTTGGTAGCACCCCAGAGACACGCCCCATCCCCAGTCACTACCCTCCTCTTCCCTGAAGCTGTCACTGCCTGACTTGTCAGTACAGATTAGTGCTGCCTGGTTTTTAACTTTATATAAGTGAAATCATATGGCACATACTCTTTTGTGTCTGGTCTCTTTTGGTTCAATGTTATATTTTCGAGCTTTGTCCACATGGCCGGTTGTAGCAGAAGTTTATTCATTTTCATTGGTGTCATTACTCCATTGCATGATTTTACTGCAGTCTATTTATACACTTTAACAGTGAAGAAAATTTGCTTTTTTATAATGAATTCATCATAATGAATAGTGGTACTAGTTCTGCCTAACAATTTGTATGTGTCTAACTATATATGTATATGTGTGTATATATATGCCCAGAACCAACAGAAATCAACATATTTGTTTATACATGTGTGTATATATACACATAAACTGCCAAACCATTGTTTCTAGAGATTTTGCCCATTATACTCAGCATGAGGAGAGCCTTCTCTCATTCGTTAGCACAAAATCTGACATTCTTTCCTACCCTTGGCTCTGTCCTGCATTGCAACCAGCCTAACAAGCATAGGCTATGTCACCACAGCCACCCTTTGGCCACTCCTTGGATCAAGATGTGCACACGCCAGCAATGTGGCCTGCCTTTGGAAAATGAGCTTAGGGAAGAGGACTGATTCATGCCCAATTCTGGAGTCCTGGGTGTCTAGACCATTGTCCAGGGAGGAGGGGGTATAGGTCCTGAGTGGGCATGTTCTTGGGCTCCTCACTCCATGGGATGGAGCAGGGTCAGGGTGGGCCCCCCTTGACTGGTCTGAGGACAGTATTACACTTAGGTGCCATGTATGAGAATCCTAGTTTGTTTCACTTCTTTGTCAAGACTTGATCTCATTAGTCTTTATTTTAGCCCTTCTGCTGGATATGTAGTGGGTATCTCATTGTGGGCTGAACTGATGATCAATGAGGCAATGAGGTACAGTGTTTTCTTTTTGTATTTTTTACCATTTGGATATGCTCTGTTGTGAAGTGTCTGTTCAATGATTTCCCACAATTTTCTATCAGGTCACTATTATCATCCCCAATTTTACAATG
Source organism: Bos taurus (assembly GCF_002263795.3). NCBI lineage: Eukaryota > Metazoa > Chordata > Mammalia > Artiodactyla > Bovidae > Bos > Bos taurus. The sequence goes on along the minus strand of NC_037332.1, from coordinate 18,864,198 downwards.
GGGAATTGGGAGCGTAAAGAAGACAAATAACTTTTCCAGTAACTAGAAGTCAAAACAGAGCTAGGATTTGAATCCAGGATGTCTGACTTCACAGCCCACTTTCCTAATTCACTCAAACAGTCAGACAAGAAAACCAAACTGGTCTTTTGCATCTGCTATGACTCACTGATATACAGCTTGAGCTCCCCCTAGCGGAGGAAAAGAGTTGTGTTCAAGATTCCCAAGTGGGGACTACCTGCTGTTGCTGCTGCTAAGTCGCTTCAGTCCTGTCCGAGTCTGTGAGACCCCATAGACGGCAGCCCACCAGGCTCCCCCGTCCCTAGGATTCTCCAGGCAAGAACACTGGAGTGGGCTGACCACCAGCTTGATGGCTTAAAAAAGCACACAGTTATTCTATTGCAATTCTGGGGGTCAGAAGTACAAATTGGATTTCTAAGGGTGAAACCAAGGTTCTCTATTTGGAGGCTTTGGAGAGGGTCCCTCGCCTTGCCTTTTCACCCTCTGCCTTACTGCATTCTTTGGCCCATGGTCCTTTATTCCATCCTCAAGGAATCTTTAAATCTCTCTCTGCTCTTTCACATCAGCTTCTCCAACACAGTCAAATCCCTTTATTCCTTGCTCTTATAAGGATTTATGGTTGCATTTGGCCCAGGATAATCTAGGATACTCTTTATATCTCAAGATCCTTACTTCGACCACCTCTACAAAGGTACTTTTTCCACATAAGATTAATATTCCCAGTTTCCTGGATTAGGATCTGGGTATCCATGGGGGCCATTATCAGCCTACCACACCCGTCTGCCATTTTGAGTCAATATGTGCATGTCCTGTGTTTCCCCTGCAAAGATTTGTACTTGGAAATAAACTGATTCATCACCTGATTCACTTATACTGAATATCAGCCAAACCATTGAGAAAATTTCTGCTCAGAAATGTCTGTCTTTGTGGTTCCCATGAACCTCTTACTTCCTTAAGACCTGTTAAAGTGTTCTAGGCAGGAACCAATAATGGCTAGCATTTATGTTTTAGTTCAGATATAAATTCTTTAGATGATTCATGGGGTTTCTTACCATGAAATCATCTTTCTAAGAAGCTTCCTTTTCTCAGAACCTGATACACTTTCAAGTTTTCTATGTTAAAAAATGGCTTTCTGTACCACTTCTGCTTTGCACATGTAGCGAATCCTGGTCAGGAGTGACAGGAAGCTCACTTTCGTGCGAGGGCTGGCTGCCCCGGGACACCTGCTGTGCTAGTAATGAACCCGCGATGCCTGACGCCTGTTGTCCTTCCCCACCACCAGAGCCCAGTTGCCAGGTGGAGGGCTCAGCTGCCCTCAGTCCCAGGATCTTCATAGCTTTATCCAGAGGCTGCGAGTTCCCACTCATCCTGCTTTTCTTCTTCCACATGATTCACATTGTGTGAGGCTTTAACTCTGGGTCCCCAAGAGAACATTTTTATTCTGTAGCCATTTGTTGTCCATTTATTCATCACATGTTTGCCAAGTGCCTACTATGTACGTGTCAGCCTGCTGGATGCTGGCAAATTAAGGATGAGTAATGCACAGATCCTGCCCTCAGGATATCAAGCTGCTTAGTCACAATATGATAATCCTGCATATTAGTCCTTTTCAACGGCAAGTGATGGGAATGAAATTCACACTCACTTAAATATGAAAGAAGATGTCTTGATTTACATTATGGAAAAGTCCAGGGATAGTATTGTGTATCAGTCTGGGTCCAAATTGAGAAGAGTTCAATCAATCAAAAATGTGTGTGTGTGTGTGTGTGCAAAGTCACACTAAAGGGCTTATTACAGGAATTGTACTGTGCTATGCTTAGTCACTCAGTCATGTCCAACTCCTTGTGACCCCATGGACTATAGCCCAACAGGCTCCTCTGTCCATGGGGATTCTCCAGGCAAGAATACTGGAAAGGGTTGCCATGCTCTCCTCCAAGGGATCTTCCCAACCCAGGAATCGAATCCAGGTCTCCTGCATTGCAGGCGGATTCTTTACCATCTGAGCCACAAGGGAAGCCCTATTAATAATAAGAATTTGACCTATGCAATTGTAGAGGCTGGTTAACCAGTTTCTGTAAGGTGGTCTTCATCTTAGATACTGGAGCATGAAGATCTCCGAGCTAGCTATAAGGAAGCTAGGTGTGAAGTGGGAAGGACCAATCGAGAACCAATTGGCACTCCTGCACGTAAGCCAGAACCTATGCAGTCGGATGGGAACCTCCGTCAGTCTCTCATCATCTCCAGTCCACACGGGACTCCTGCGGTTCAACAGTCGAGTAAACTGCAGGGAAGTCTGAGGGAAGGCGGAGTTGATGGGAACCTGGCTGCTGCCCCACAAACACAAAGGCAAGTCACCCACCAGCACAGTACACATGTGATGGGCAGTATCCAGGCCCCTTCCCCAGCTGGCTCAGACATCAGAACGACATGGCTGCCTTCATGCCTACCCTCTGAATCCCACACAGAACATCTTTACCACTAGTGCCGCCTGCGAAGCACATTTTAACAGCAGGCACCAGGTAGCGCAAGTAGTAAAGAATCCGCTTGCCAGTGCAGGAGACATAAAAGACTGGGTTCAATCCCTGGGTCGGGAAGATCCCCTGGAGGAGGGCATGGCAACCCACTGCAGTACTCTTGCCTGGAGAATCCCACGGACAGAGGAGCCTGGCGGGCTAAAGTCCCTAGGGTCGCAAAGAGTCAGAAACGACTGAAGCAACTAGACACACACACCAAGAATACATGAGTGATTTTCCCCAGGGAAAATCAGGGTATCCATACTAAAAAGGCAAACCCAGCCTCAAAGTAAAAGTCTACTAATACAGAGAGAAACCCAGGGAAGCTTTGCCATAGGACATAATGGTATCAATACAAAACAAAAGCAGCTGGATGCACAGAGGCTGAGATCTGGAAACACACGTATCAGTCTTTATTGCTACTTCTATAATCTAACTACGTGGCCTCAAGCAAGTTGCTTAACCTCTCTGCAACTAAATGATCTCATTTGACAAGGGAAAATGTTAGCCTAGATTTATTCATTCATCCAGAAAGCAATTATCGAATATTTAACCATATGCCACACCCTGGGATGGACAGAAAGCCCTTAAGGAGCTTTATCATCTAATGAGGGAGACAAGCAAAGTTACAACACACACAAGGGATGCAGCACAAGAAGGATAGGAGCTCCTTTCTGGGGCAAAGTTTAGGGGACAGGAAGCTTCCTAAGAACTTTTAAATGACAGGTAGGATTTTATTGGCAGATGGATGGAGAAACTTCATTCAGCTGGTAAGGATAGCAGATTCGTGAAGGGGCAGAGTAGTAGAGGGACAGGCCACATATGAGGCAAACTTCAAGGGTTTAGGGCACTTGCGGACAATGAACAAAGATAGGTTCTCTGTTAAGGATCTGAGCAAGAATTTCAAGCCACACTCGGGAGTGTGGCCATAATCCTGAGGTGGGGCGGGGCGGGGATGATTTGGGTAGGGGAGCCTCATGAGTGGTGTTCAAGAAGCTGGGTGTCAGTAGGGAAAAAGAAGGGGAAGCAGGGCAAGACAAATGGTTTCTCACATCTAGGTGGCAGAGGCTGCAAGCTGGGACTTGGGAAGTGGTGGTCTGTCTGGAGTTAAGGGATATTTAGAGGGTGGATTGTTAGGCTGTAGTCATTTACTAACGGTGAAGGGAAAATGCCAGACCCCAGACTGACAACCAGGAGGAAGGAGGGGGGTTGCTACCATCTAGAAAGGGAAAAACCAGAGGAGGAGTAGGCTGGGAAGAGGTGGAGGGAGGTGTTGAACTCAGTGTGGAGTATGTTGAACTTGTAGGAGGCTTAGGTGGTCCATGAGGACCAGAGTTTCTATCTTTATGCTAGGAGTCCTTGATTGTACTGACTGTTTATGCAGATTTTTGAGCCTTTCTTATCTACTCATGAGGATGTAAGAATACATATCATCATAAATATACAAGGACTTGAGAAGTGCTTCATAGCTACAAGGAGTGTGTCTATTGTGATATGCTATTGCCAATGTTTAGTAGGAAAGCATACCTGTATTTTATGATTTATACAACAAAGGAATGAAAACAACACATCTATTCCTAATTCCTCTAATTTTTTATCACAGAGGGAAATCATGGAGTAGGAAAGAACTCTTTCTGATGATTCTTCATAAAATGCTTTCTCCACTCTTCAGTTGAAATGACAGTCTATGTGAAGAATAACTCTTGGTAAAGAAATATTTCTTCTTCTTCAAAATTTCTGTTAGTAGTATATTATTACCATTCTTCATGATAGGAATGCGAAAGACATTCCAACACAACTAGATCTTTATACTACAATAAAAACAGTCTCTAATCCCATTTCCCATACCATTTCCATTTTCTTTAAAAATGATGTCTTTTATTTATATAATGTTGTATATATCTAGAGTGAGGAGGATTTGTGCTAATCCAAATTTCCTTCTAGAGTTATACCAAGTACAACTCTACTTTTAAATGATTGTGAAAATAAATTTGCCCAGCATTCTGGGGGCTCTCTGTTCAATGTCAAGGCATCTGATGAGATACATACAAACAAAATAGATTTGAACATGATCACAGTATCTCCTAACAAAGTTCACTGAGGTTGCTGCTCCTGCTGCTGCTAAGTCACTTCAGTCGTGTCCGACTCTATGCGACCCCATAGATGGCAGCCAACCAGGCTCCTCTGTCCATGGGATTTTCCAGGCAAGAGTACTGGAGTGGGGTGCCATTGCCTTCTCCATCACTGAGGTTAGGGTTCATCTTTTCTTGTGTCTCTAGAAGATGGAAATCTAGAAGATTAAAGCCCATCTTTACATTCACGAAAGTTCTCTTTTGGGGCTCAGGAAGGCAAAGGGACTTCTAAAATTTTGTTTTTCAATTTTATTTAATTTTTAATTTTTATTTTATATTGGAGTATGGTTGATTTATAATGCTGTGTTAGTTTCAGGTGTACAACAAAATGATTTAGTTACACATATACAGATATCTGTTCTTTCTCAGATTCTTTTCCCATATAGGTTATTATTGAGTATCGAGTAGAGCTCCCCGTGCTATACAGTAGGTCCTTGTTGATTATATCTATCTTATACAAATTTATTTGTCTATAAATAAATAAAGGAAGGAGACATGTTTTCCCCTTAACCCTTTCTTAAATTGGAATTATTAATTTGATTGGAGCTAGGACCAGTGACTTAGGACAGACTGAAAATTTGGACTCTGTTTGTATGAGGACACAAAGTATATATGAAATTGATGTCATACGCTGACATGACATGCCTGCATATGCATACATGTCAGGGGCTTCATTTAAATGCGAAGTTCCCATTAAATCCTTTTCACAACTTTGTCAAGTAGATCTAACTATTTGTATTTTACAAATGAGAAAAGTGAGATTCAAGGATGTTAAATGACTTGTTATTAGTCATTGTTATAAATCAGGTTTGTTTTCATCTGAAGCTTAAGTTCCTCCTGCTTTGAAAAATCCTGCTGGTTCTATACCTGGATGTACAGGTGGAGATAAAAATCACAAGGAGCAATTAATTACAAGTTAAAAGTGAGGAAGTCTTGTCTTAGCTTCACTATTGATCATTTAACTCCTCTTACAGCAAAAGTTTCTATATCCACAAAATAAAGATAAAGGCATCGGTGTCTATTCTTTCTAGCTTAAATGGTTGGTATAAGGAGTTGGAGTTGGAGGAGTCAGAAGAAAAGAATTCACATTCCAGTCCAACCACTCGCTTACCAACTCTGCAACCTTGAGCAAGTCACTTCACAATCTCACCTCAGCTTCCACATCTATTAAATGGGAATATTGATAGTCTTCCTATCTCACATGATAAAATGGGAATATTGATAGTTTTCCTATCTCACATGATAAAACACCATTGAAATGAAACCAATAGTTGTTGGTAAAGTTCAACAGCCATTTATATACAGGATTTGTAAGGTATTATTCCTCTGAGCAGAACTTGTACTGGAGAACAGAGTGTGTGTGTGTTAGTTGCTTAGTCGTGTCCAACTCTTTGCAACCCCATGGACTGCAGCCCACCAGGCTCCTCCATCCATAGGAACAGAGTGTAAGCAAGAAATTTGGTGACTTAAACAATATAAAGGTACTATCTTAATTTTCAGTAGGTCAGAAGTCCAGTGCAGGTCTCTCTGGGCTAAAATCAAGGCATCATGGGGACTATGTTACTTTCTAAAGGATCTAGAAGAGAACCTATTTCTTTGTTATTTCCAAAAGCTAGAAGTCACCTGCATTCCTTGGCTCCAAATCTCTTTTCATTGTCTTTAAAGCCAGCGCTGTGGCTCCTCTCTGTGCTTTCTTTGATTGCTCCATCTTTCTCTGATCATAGGTGGGAAATTCCTTGATTTTAAGGATTTATGTGATAAGATTGGCCAACCTGGACAATACAGAATATCCTCTTCCTCCTCATCTTAATGACCATAAACTTAATTGCATCTACAAGTCCTTTTTGCTGTGAACATAACATATTCAGAGGTTCTGTGGTCATTCTGAGGGAAGGTATCATTCTGCCTGCCATGGTGTATAACATAGTAGAAGTAATGACTATGGAGTTACTGAAAGTGATTTCGTTTTTCTAAATTACCTAGCCTTTGCTGCCTAGAAATCTGTATTTTACAAAGCTCCCCATGTGGTTCTAATGAATAACCAGGTTTGAGAACCACTGCCCTGGGAGCTATAGTATAATCCAATTATTTTCCAGCAGACAGAAGAAAAGAAGTGAAGGTGGATCTTGATTTATTGTGTGAAATCTAGATTCCCCAGAGACACTTTCTCTGGAAGATATTTTAAAAATCTATTTCAAGATAGTTTTTTCCCTGGAGTGTTTTGATTGTCATTCTAAAGCCCTGGCAGAGACTTGATGAACTTTGTGGGTCACTATCAACTGTCCAATTTTATAAAAATGTGTCAAGTTCTGTAAGTGTTACAATGATCTTTAGAAAAGATTTTCCCTGCAGAAAAGAGAGCATTTACTTCACACCCATTAAGCTAAGTGATCATGACACTTTCACACCCCTGAGCACATTGAGTTCTTGATAGAAAATGAGACATTTAGCGTATTGTAGAACCATAAAGACACTGGGGATTTTACTGAAGCTTTCATTTCTCAAAAAAAAAAAAAAAAAAATCGATGTGTAAACATAAAACTAATGTACAGTTGTTTCCTCATTTTGTAGATAATTTGCTTTCTGAAGATTCAACAAGAGTTTTCCTAATTTTACACAAGAAAAGACTGGTTTTGAACAGATGCCTCATTAATGTATTCTTATGTTTCTCTCTTTCAATTTCTTCATATTCAGTTCAGTTCAGTTGCTCAGTCATGTCTGACTCGTTGCGACCCCATGAATCATAGCACGCCAGGCCTCCCTGTCCATCACCAACTCCCGGAGTTCACTCAGACTCACGTCCATCGAGTCAGTGATGCCATCCAGCCATCTCATCCTCTGTCATCCCCTTCTCTTCCTGCCCCCAATCCCTCCCAGCATCAGAGTCTTTTCCAATGAGTCAACTCTTTGCATGAGATGGCCAAAGTACTGGAGTTTCAGCTTTAGCATGAACACCCAGGACTGATCTTTAGGATGGACTGGTTGGACCTCCTTGCAGTCCAAGGGACTCTCAAGAGTCCTCTCCAACACCACAGTTCAAAAGCATCAATTCTTCGGCACTCAGCTTTCTTCACAGTCCAACTCTTATATCCATACATGACTACTGGAATATTAATTTTTTACAAAAATTATTTTAACCCAAGACTCAATGTATTTTACAATATAAAATGTACTCTGTCCCAAATTTTCAAACTTCATGAGTAGAGGAATTATTATTGGAGTGAAAAGTTGATAGTTTTGTCTGTACACCTCCCCTATATGCTGTGGGAATCTGCTATTGTCTGCTCCTTTGCTCTCAGGGGTGAACATGTGATCCCAAGTGGACCAGTTTTAATAGCTTATCCTTTCAGGAGCAGTGATTGGTTTAGACATGAGCAGGTGACTCAAGAATGACCAATTAAATGTTGAATGATGGAGTGTTTTCCACCCCCCACTGCCACCTTTTTTTCCCCTTCTGTGCTTGCTAAACTGGAAGTGATCCTGGGCCAAGTAGAAGTAGTTTTCCCCACCAAATGATGAAGAATTGGTTTGCATAAAAGTGAAGTGAAGTCACTCAGTCGTGTCTGACTCTTTGCGACCCCATGTAGCTCACAAGGCTTCTCTGTCCATGGAATTTTCCAGGCAAGAGTACTGGAGTGGGTTGCCATTTCCTTCTCTAGGGGATCTTCCTGACCCAGGGATCGAATCCGGGTCTCCCGCATTGCAGGCAGACACTTTACCATCTGAGCCACCAGGGAAGCCTATAAGGAAGTGAGCATTTGGGAAGAGGCAGCGAAGAAGGATGGGAAAAGGGACCTATGGCATTCTGGATGGAACTATGTTGATTCCTGAACTTCCAGAAAGTGAAGTACCTTGTTCTTGGAGCTATCTTGAATTGAGTTTGAAAACTAACTGAATTGCAAATAAATAAGTCCTGACAAATATAAATATGTTCTACATTTTCTGGATGAATAAACTGAAACTCAGAAAAGTTAAGTAATATGATCTATTCAGTAAGTAAGCCAGGCTTGAAGTCATGTCCTAATGCTCTAAATTCCACGTTCTTCCTACTAGACTCTAAGATCTCTCTTAAAGATATCTGACACTCATGGGAAACATGTGATGTAAGAAATAGGTCAAATGCGGCTGGCTGAGGAAGATGCTATACAGAAAACTGAGTTAGTTGAACTGCCTTTGATCCAAATTTACAGAGATCTCTTTGTAGTCTTAATTTGCTTTTCTGTGATTACTCATGAAGGTGACCATCGTTTCATATGTATATTCAGTATTTGTGATTCTTACCCATAAAATACCTGCTTGATATTTTTTCCCAGTTTTTCCTTTTGAGTGTTTGTCTTCTTTATTTTTTGGCAGGTATTTTAACACGTTACGGCTTCTGTTTCCTTATTAATTCTCTATGTTGCAAATATCCTCTTCAAATTTATAACATTTCCTTTTAACTTTCTTTCAGATGCTTTTATGAATAGCTATGTTAAATTTTAATATGATCACATTTATCAATATTTTCTTTTATGATTCATGCTTTTGTCTTAAAAAAAACTCTTACTGAATAAACCTTTTATATTTTCTTCCAGACATTAAAATTTTTTTGTTTCTTACATTTCAGTCTGGACTTGTATTTTTCTTTTTCTCTTAAGGAGAATTCTGAGTGTGAAGGAGGGCCCAAGAGCACAAGTTGTCTGATCAAGTTGTAGAAATGATTATTCACCGTCTGGTGAGATCATAGTGCCTGTGAAAAGCCCCAGGGATAAACCTCTACTTTGTGAGCTCTCTTGAGAATAGGCTGTTTCTGGATCGCTGGTGTATCCCCAGAACTTATATCACAACCTGTACACAGTAGGCAGATAGTAGGCAATTAGTAGGCATGTGTATTTGTGTGTATTATAGAAATTAAGACAATTCAGAAAATACTAGGTTTTTTTTTTTTTAAAAAACCTTACACGTAGTAATTGTCAATAAGTATTAATAGGTATTCATCTTTCCAGATCTTTACAAATATCTCTGTGTATTTACATATATAAACATGTATACATATTCATGCACACAATGTAGTTTTTAACACATACATTTTGTCATTTTTGTTATAGTTCTCTCCCCCCACCCCATTTACTGTGTGTGGGAGATTATTCCATGTTCATATTTAGAATTCTGTAGCATTCTATTTAACAGTTGCATAGCATTCCATAGTATGAACATCTCATAATGTTAAAATTATTTCCCTGTTAGTGGGAATTTTCCTTCTTACAAACAATGCTTCCCTGTTCAATTCTTGACCAAGTATGTTAGCACATGTATATGTCTTTCTATAGGTCAGAGTCCTAGAAATGAGGGTGTTGGGTCCAAAATATATATGTGTTTAAAATTTTGTATAAATATTCCCAAATTTGTTATGAATTCAAAGGTTTTGTCTTATGAGTCAGTAAGAAATATTGACATTGGTATGTCAGTTCATTTTTGAGAGGGTGTTTAGCATGAGTCCAAATTATGAGGACAACTGCTTTCCAATTAATTGTTTGAATAGCTAGTAGATACTGTTCTCACGTGCTGGCCTGAACAGCTGGCCAATAGAAGCACAACTGGATTTCTTTTAACCCCCTACTCCCATGTGCTAAGCCACTGCAGTTGTGTCTGACTCTTTGCAACCCCATGGACCGTAGGCCTCCAGGCTCCTCCATGGGATTCTCTAGGCATGAAAACTGGATTGGGTTGCTAGTTCCTCCTCTAGGGGATCTTCCTGACCCAGGGATCACCCACGTCTCTTTCGTCTGCTGCATCGCAGGTAGGTTCTTTACCACTAGCCCAACGTGGGAGAATTCTAAGTAGGAGGGAGAGCCTGGAACATTGTGTTTGAGCTCTGAGAGCAATCTCTCTACGTATTCAATTGGTTCACAGAGGGAGTCTTGAATTGTCCATTTCTGATATATACTATCTTTAATCGTAGTACATGAAAAAGGGTACTTGTGTGTTTTTTGCTTGTGTGTGTATAGAAATTCATTTATATTTATTAAAGAAAATCTAAAAACAATCAGAAAAGTATTAAGAACATTGAAATCAGCTCTAGTTTCATAACCCAGAGATAAACAACATTAATATGTTAGTGTATATCTTACCAGATATATATAGTTTTTCTTTTTAAACAAAAGTAGTACTACCATATAATACTGCTCTGCAATCTGTTTTATTTTCTCACTTAAAAATATATTGTGAGCTTTCTGCCAGTGTTTAAGAGAAAGCATAAGCAATTGATTTTCAGCTGAGAATTTACAAATAGATTTCAGGTGTAAATGGTGGAATTTGAATTAGAATCCAGGTCTATATGCCTGTAAAACTGTTGCTTTTCTGTCATCCTTGCTGTTTTGGTCACCATAAGGAATTTTATGTGTGGTTTTTGTACTCAAAGTCCCAGCTTTACACTCAGTTAGTGATTAGCTTGAAAGTTATTTCTAAGGGAAGTTAAGGAATATTAGTCAATTTCTCCAACTACAGAACAGTGATGAAGCACATGTGTTTATTCTTTTTTCATTAATGGAAACAACCCCTTCTGTGGAATAAGCAGAGAACTGTGACAACTGAAACTAGAGCGCCATCTGTTGGTCATAGAGTTCTAGGCCCTTAACTCAAGAAAATTATGAAGTAAACTATCACTATCGCTTTCCCCAACAAAGAAAAAACTCTCAGCAGCAATCTTGGAACAAATGTCAAGGAAAGTTAGTAGCTAACAGTTGTAGCCCCAGTTTTTAAAAAGTTATTTATTGAGGTGAAATCCATATATGGTGAAATTACCATTTTATGGTAATTCAGAGGCATCTAGTACACTCACAGTGAAACCTCTTCTATCTTATTCTGAATCATTCCCTTGCTATGCTATGCTAAGTCACTTCAGTCGTTTTCGACTCTGTGCGACCCCATAGACGGCAGCCCACCAGGCTCCCCCGTCCCTGGGATTCTCCAGGCAAGAACACTGGAGTGGGCTGCCATTTCCTTCTCCAATGCATGAAAGTGAAAAGTGAAAGTGAAGTCACTCAGTCGTGTCCGACTCTTAGAGACCCCATGGATTGCAGCCTAACAGGCTCCTCCGTCCATGGGATTTTTCCCTTACTCCTAAGTAAAACCCGTTACTCATTAAGCAGTTTTCCCTGATACCGCTACCTCACAGCCCTTGGAAAATATCAACCTGCATTCTGCCTCTATGGGTTTATCTATTCTGGATATTACATGTACACAGAATTGCAGGGTATGTGATGTTTTGCAATCGGTTTCTTTCTCTTAGCAAAGTATTTTGGAAGTTCATCCATGTAGTAGCATGAATATGTATTATGTTCCCTTTCATGACCAAATAATATTCCATTCTGTGTATATATCAAAATCTGTTTATCCAGTCATCCGATGATGGATGTTTAAGCTGTTTCCACATTTGGCAATTATGAAACATTCTGCTATGAACATGAGTGTCTGTGTATTCTTTGAGTACCTGTTTTCAATTCTTTTGGATAAATACCTAGGCATAGAATTGCATTAGCCTCGATTTTAACATAAAGACATGGATGAGAAGTACCTGGCAATGGGACTAAAGTTGTGGTTTGGTGCAAGGTAAAACAAATTATTTCAACAGAAGATAACAAATCTTTAATGGATCTAAGAAAGGACATTTTCTAATGGTCTACTTCAGTGATTCATTAAAAAACTGTCAGAATTACCTGAGGTGCTTGTTTTAGAATGCAGCTTCTGCTCTACTGCCAGCCCGCATTCTGATTTAGCAGCTTTGGGTGTGGGAAGTACCTGTCATTTTAGAATTTTTCTATCATCAAGAGACCCATCAATCAAGTTAACTTGATTAAGCCTCAGGTAGCTTATCTTTGCTATGAGGGCAGCACAACAAAGTATTGTAGATTTGTCTTGAGGATTAATTTAGAAACAGTGTTTTTTCACAGTGCCAGCAAATATCAGGTGTCAAGTAAATGTCAATAATCTTCTCCTTTGTTTCTCTCAGGAGAGGTGACCCATTTACCTGGCATTTTTGGACGTATGAACTTTTCACAGCAAAAATGATCTCTGAGTACCAAGAAGGGAGCTGAGTGGAGGGTTGATCTATGGAGTTGCATGCGTGCTAAATCATTTCAGTCATTTCTGACTCTTTGCGACCCTGTGGACTGTAGCCTTCCAGGCTCCTCTGTCCATAGGATTCTCCAGGCAAGAATACTGGAGTGGGTTGCCATGCCCTCCTCCAGGAGACCTCCCCAACCCAGGGATCGAACTCATGTGTCTTATGTCTCCTGCATCTGCAGGCGGGTTCTTATTAAGCATCACCTGGGAAGCCCTTGGAATTTCTTGGCATGAAGATAATATGGTACATATTCCCCTCCATAGCTCTTGGCAGTGAGATACATGGAATTTAGTCCCTGCCCTCCTCCATAAAGACTACTATTCTTTCTGGCCCAGGAAGAGCTCCCCATCTCTCTGAAGGTGGTCTCAGGAGCTCCTATGAGATGTTTGACAGAAACTAGGAAAGACCACAAATATTGGTTTGTCTTTTACACAGAAACTTACAGATCCCTGCTTTTAAACACATAGTGTTCATGCAAAGGAAATTCAAAATTGCATCCAATATGTTTTTAACATTTAGATATTCCTTCTGTATTTCAAAATATGCATACCCAAGAGAAATTGTACTATCATAGCTTTGCAAATGAGGTCTGAATCCCAAGCGTGAGAAACTTTTAGCTATAAATATTGTAATTGAGGGAAATGCTTATCTGTAACTGGTTTGCCTTGGTGACACACTTATTTCCAAAATAGAATTATTAAGAGTTTCATAAAAATATTATCAATGTGTGTATGTGCATATGTGTGCAGTTCTATATCTGTATATATGTTTCTTACAGATCAGTGACTTTACTAGTGGTAAATAAGAAAAGCTAAGCCATTAGTTTAGAGAGAAAGAAAGAAATGTATACAAGAGATCATAAATAAGACAGAATAATTAAGTGCAATTTGATGTATTTTTGGAAGGGTAGTGCAGGAGACAACAGACTGCACCCAGGAACACAGCCTTGCATGTGCTTGAAAACATATGCTCCACCTATAACCCAGTGTACTGTGTATTTCAGAGAAGGCAATGGCGCCCCACTCCAGTACTCTTGCCTGGAAAATCCCATGGACGGAGGAGCCCGGTGGGCTGTAGTCCATGGGGTCGCTAAGAGTCGGACACGACTGAGCGACTTCACTTTCACTTTTCACTTTCACTCATTGGAGAAGGAAATGGTAACCCACTCCAGTGTTCTTGCCTGGAGAATCCCAGGGACCGGGGAGCCTGGTGGGCTGCCGTCTGTGGGGTCGCACAGAGTCAAACACGACTGAAGAGACTTAGCAGCAGCAGCAGCAGCAGCAACTGTGTATTTAGTGAATGGCAGCCACTACATTCTCTTTCTGGTTTAATAAGGACACTCCCTCATCAAGTAGATAATGCTATCCCCAGTTTCCAGATGAGAAGGCTGGGGCTTAGAGATATTAGCTAAATGCTTAAAGTCTCCAATCTTTTGGTGAAAGAGCTGGCATTTTTATCAAGGCCATTTTGATTTTTAACAAATATTCTCTTGTTTAGGAATATATGAGAAGGAAATATCTCACCAGTTTCTCTTCTGATCTGGGAAAAGGATCCCTCTGGTGGTTATGACATGTACTCTTACTCCACAAAAAGTCTGTTTAAGACTCCTAGAGGTGTAGAGAGCCTTGGATGTTTTCTGGCTCCATTCCCTCATGCAATTCAATGTTTCTTTGTAAGCGGAGTCTGCCAGTCCCTTTAATAAGGCCAGATTTGAGGCCTTTATCTTTTTGTAATCTATCAAATATTTGCAGTTAGGATTGTAAGGAAATACTTTATACAACCCTTTGAATGACCAGTTTTTCCCAGTCAAGTCTCAAAATATTTATTAGTTAGTTGTTTTGTTCATTAAACTGTTCCATTGTTCAATCATTTAAAACTATTAATGAAGCCAGCTTTTATCTGATTCGGCTTTGACAATACAGTCCTAGATAGCTGTGCATGTGTTATGTGTCATCTTTTAGGAAAAATCATTGCATAGTCATTCTTTAACCTGACAGATAAACTTTTTCTCTGGCCTGAAGTGTTGGATTTTTCAGTTTTGATCTTCTTGTCTACTTTTTTGAAATCTGATTATCACCAAAGAAATCATCCCAATTTTCTGAAATCTGAAAAATTGGTAAGCATACCTTCTGTGTCTTTGTTTAAATAAATAATCATTAAAAATATTGGTTGTGTCTCCTGGTAACAAGCCCCTGTCCTTAGGTGGGTGCCAAAGTAATCTCGTTAACACAACAAGAGAAGTTTTTATTGCTCTTATTACTTAGGAAATTCCAAAGGTTTTAGGAGCTCTGTGCCAGAAATTGGATAAAGGCCGAATATATGTTTCTTATTATAAATCACAATATCATATACAATAATATCACATATATTTACAGGGGTTAATTCTGCTAAATCTCTGTTGTTTGCAAGTAAGAGGACCTCTCTTTTCTTAGAAAAGTGCCCCACCCCCCCAAAATTCATTTGCATCATGAAGATCAGGTTTTGAGAGATCCAATTTGGCTCTTGTATAGAATATTCCTCATGATTGGTACATGGACATTGTTAGTGTCAAAAGCAAAGGTTATTGAGGGAATGTCTTGAAAAAGTCCAAATGAGAACTCATTATACAAGTGTCCATTTGAGCTTGATATTTTTCCATGATAAATTACTATTCTGAAGTGACTGACCCATTTCCCAAAAGGGAATATTTTTAACTCTTTCCTGGTAGCATCAATTCTGGCTCCTTTATCAGTTTAGTTATTCCTTCACTCCACCCTGCATTCATACATCCATTCATTCATTTAATAAATATTTATTGATCAACAACTATGCCAGTTACTCATCTATGTGTTGTGAATACAAAGGTGAACGGGACACAGAATGTGCTGACCTCAAGGAATTTACGTCTGAGGGACACAGAAATGAGCAAGATACTAGAGGCTGTGATAAGAGCTGTCTCTACAAGACACAGGTTGCAGTGATGGAGACCAACCAGGCGGAGGGTGGGGTGGCTATTTCAGAGGAAGTGGTCTGGGAAGATCTCTATGAAAAAATGAAATTTGACCTAACATCTAAAGCAGCCATGTGAAAACTCAATCATTTCCATTCAAATTCAGCTGTGTGAATTCTAAGCCTTTAGAATTCACATTCTAAATGTGAATTTAGAATTCACATTTGTCACATGCCTGTGACATGTGACAAATGTTTTGTTGGCAAGAAGGGTTGGAAGACCAAGCTCCAGATCAGCACCAGACAACCTCAAGATCATTAAAATGACGCCATTTATCAAGGAGGAGGCTACTATGAAAACAAACATTCTAGAGTGCTACTTCCAGTGCCAGACTCTCAAAACTGGGAATTAACACTCAATGAGATTAGGAAGATACCCTGGAGGAAGGCATGGCAACTCCAGTATTCTTGCCTGGAGATTCCCATGGACAGAGGAGCCTGGTAGGTTATGATCCATAGGGTTGCAGAGTCAGACACAACTGAAGTGACCTAGGATGCAAGCAAATTCAGTTCCATTTAAATGGTGAAGCTGCTTCCCAATGGTCACAGGAGTCTCTGCAGACTATTGTGTATATATGTTTTTTTAATTAATTTTTTAATTGACGTGTAGTTGATTTATAATGTTGTGTTACTTTCAGGTGTACAGTGAAGTGATTCAGTTATACATATGCATTCTTTTCAGATTCTTTTCCCATATAGGTTATTACAAAACTGAAAAAGACTCACAGATATAGGAAAAAAAACCATGATTACCATAGGGGAAAGGTGGACAGGGGAGGATAAATGAGGAATTTGGGAATAACATATACACACTACTATATATAAAATAGTATATATATGTAGTAGTGTGCGACCCCATGGACTGTAGCCTACCAGGCTCCTCTGTCCATGGGATTTTCCAGGCAATAGTACTGGAGTGCATTGGCATTTCCTTCTCCAGTGGATCTTCCCGACCCAGGGATTGAACCTGGGTCTCCCGTATTGTAGACAGACGCTTTACCGTCTGAGCCTCCAGGGCAGTCCGTATATAAACTATATAAGCAACACGGACCTACTGTATAGGACAGGGAACTACACTCAGCACTTTGGGTATGTTTGTTTTAATGAACAGTCAGCCAACCAGCCATCCGACTATTGACTAATTTCATTCTTCTTCTCCAAAACAACTACCTATTTGACTGTCAACTGCTTTATTTCTATTACTTTCTGTACCTAATCTCCTGAAGACCATTCTAGAATTTTCTTGGTTTTCCTCTGTGCTAGCTGTGTTCCAACTTCATGTGGATGCCCATGACACACACATGCCTTAAAAAAAAGAGCACATGATGAAAAATTTATGCTAGTACTTATATAACTTCAATACAGTTGTCTAGTATTTTCTCAAATAGGTGACTTGTATTAGTGTTTACACAAAGGCAAGGCTACTGGGTGCTTTCACCTAAGACATATGGACCCAAAGGAAATGTGGACCTCAGGTTCTTGAAGAAGAGAATTTGTGCTCTTGATGCTTGGGAATAGCCTACTTGTAGGGCAATTTTTCTAAGCCACAAGCATGGCTCTCTTCATGGAGGGTGTTCCATAGGTATTCTTTCTCTCTTCCTGCCTTTCATTTGCAATCTTAAATCTTGTCATTAAAATATAAATTTTAGATTTTTTTTTAATTGGAGGATAATTGCTTTTCAATGTTGGTTTGGTTTCTGCCATACAACAATGAGAATCAGTCATAATTGTATATATCCCCTCCCTCTTGAGCTTCCCTCCCAAGATGTGTTTTTATAACATGCATTTCAAGACTTTCCGTATGTATATATCTAATAAAGCATGAAAATCCTTACAAAAATCTGACCACATTACTCCCACATTACTTCTCTATTGCCTTTGAGATGAAGTCCAAGATGATCAGAATGGCACAGTAAGTCCAGTGCAGTCCGGTCTCTGCCTAATGTCTTTAGCCTCATCTCCTGAGTCCACTCTCCTCCCTCCAGCAAAAATAGTCATACTACTAAGTACTGTGTGAATAGTTTTCATGCATTTTCTCAGTTAGTCTTCACAACAGTTTCCTAAATTGCTATTCTATTTCACACCTCTGCATGTTGACCATGGTATTCCCTCCACCTGGAATTCCCTTCCTGCTTTGGCTGGCAAACTGCATCTCAGCCTTCAAATCTCAGCTGAAGAATCTCCTCTGAGAAGCCCTCCTTACTTTCTCAGAAAGAGCTAATCACTTCCTAAGTTCTACTCTGATTATAACTCATACAATTCAGCTGAAGTCTACTCACTCAGTGAGCTTCTAGTACAAACCAGACATTGTCTTAGGCCTGATCATAAACTAATTCAAGTCCTAGTCACCACCTTAATCAATTCGCATCTTAGTGGAATAGATAGACATGGCAATGGAATAATATTATGCATACTGATGAGTGCTGTGAAATTTATTATCATTATGCATAGAATTATTCCATCATTAGACCTGATGCAAAGAACTGACTCATTTGAAAAGACCCTGATGCTGGGAAAGATTGAAGGCGGGAGGAGATGGGGATGACAGAGGATGCGATGGTTGGATGGCATCACCAACTCAATGGACATGAGTTTAAGTAAACTCCAGGAGTTGGTGATGGACAGGGAGGCCTGGAGTGCTGCAGTCCATGGGGTGGCAAAGAGTTGGACACGACTGAGCGACTGAACTGAACTGATTTCTGAGTAGAATTAAGTTGAACTGAATTAAAGATAACAATTTTATATTTATCAGCATTTATCAGTGGGTTGAATGGTGGTCCTCCAAAGGTATGTCCAAGTCCTAATCCCCAGGACCTTGGAATATTACCTTATGTGGCAAGAGTTAATATTAATCTACATGGATCTTGAGAGGAGGAGTTTGTCCGGGATTGTGAGGGAGTGCCCTAAATGCAATCACATATGTCAGGTAAGCGGAGAAAGACACAGAAAAGTGAAGGAGGCCATGTGACCATGTTGGCAGAAAGTGGAGTTGCTTGTGGCTTCGGAAGGGAGCATGGCCCTGAGGACAGCTTACTTTGGACTTCTGGCCTCTAGAATCATGAGAGAATGAATGTCTATCATTTTAAGTCACTCAGTTTGTGAAAATGTGTCAAAGTAGCATGGGTAACTAACATTATAAATTGTGGTCCATCTTTTCAAAACAAGTTCCCTTGAAATTGAAAATAATTTTATGAACCTAATAAGATAGAGAACACTATGAAAAGTTTTATAATTTTTTTCCTTTTTCAGATCCTTTAGTATGAGTTATGGTGCTTTATGAATCTCAAAAATATATATCTATCTGTTTATCCTGAAGTATTTCTCAGCATCTTTTATCACACGATCCTTTTTTTCATGGGCTATATATTAATATCTTTCTGTAGATGTTAATGTTCTATAGAACAGAGTTTTGAGTCTATGAGACTTAAGAGTTTTCTGTAATGAAATCCAAGTGAGAGCATTTGCAATACATACACAGGAAACCACCATGGGTCATGATAAAATACTTCTGTAAATATCTAATGTTTATTTGGCACAGCTTCTCTTGGGTTTAGCTTTGCAAAATCTTCCTCAGGCTTTGTTTTCCTGTTGCCATGGAGCCAATTCACTTCTAAAGGCAACTTGGGACTGGGCCTAAGGAAATAATTGAGGAATTAAGTGACTGTGCTTGGTCTCCAGGGACAGAAGGAAACTGCCAGACCAACTTGTAATCTGGAACATTAGTGTTCATTTTTGGTATACTTTCTCCTCCCTCTGCTATTCTTTCTGCTTCAACCTCTTGGAATCTGTCTTTCTCAATGCAAGTCAGAGCCCAGTGTATCATGATGCATTTTGGTTTGGTTGTGTAAGAAGTAATAGTAACTGCATTTGTTTAGACAAACTCATCATCATTTATATCTGAGGCAGGGTGGGGGGAAATTAGGAAGCAAAGGATTACTCATAATATAGATTAAACTTAGCTGATAAAAAAGTTCTGAGGTTTTATATTTACAATATGAGAGTGTGAGAGAGACATGAATAGATTTGCAGGATCTGGTTAGTGGGGTTTAGTAAGTTTTGCAAACTTTAGAAGATATGCAGGGAATACATTATATGATCCAAACTCCTGGACATCTTGAGGTGTAAAGATAATTATTTCTAGTAATTAGGCAACTTTAGCAGAATAAGGCTGAAGATGGTAAGAAGAAAGACCTTAAAAATGCTAGAAATGTTATTTCTACCAATAGCTCAATTGGAAGGATTCCTCATTAGCCTGTGGCTACAAAGAGTTACTTTTCTTTTTTAAAACTTTAATTACATTGTTTCAAAGCCTTCTCAAAAATTTCAAAATTGCTTATCTAATGTTAGGGCCACTCAAGGAGTTCTCCGTTTTTCTGTGTACCCCAAATAGGTAACTCTCATGAGTCCACAGGTAAACTGGTCAGCTGCAGTCACCTTATTTACCTTTTTAGTTTTTCCTCTTCTGTCCTTGAAGGTGGGTGGAAATAACTTGTAAAATGACTATGTGCCTTGATGTACCAACATTTTCCTGTTTGAATGTCATTTCCAAGCACATAAACATATGCAAATAGACCCTGGAAGTAGAGTAAGAAAGACATGGAAAGAGTGAGGAAGAAATGAAAATCCTGTATATATGTGCTGTGTCTGGGCCCTAGTTCTATCAGCCCTTAATGACAGCTGTAAATACTCATCGCAACCATGGTGCTGCCCACATCTTAAGGTGAACTCTGCCCATATGAGAGAGAAGACTGAGAGAACTCTTTTTCTCTTCCTTTCTTCATTCTTTTCCTTCCTTCCTTCTTTCTTTCTTTCCTCAATTGTTCTTTCACACAGCAAGTATTTATTGAATGTTGACTATGTGAGGGACACTGTGCTATGGGCGGGGAAAAATAGTGGTTAACAAAATACAGTCTTGTCTCTCATGGAGCCTCACGTTTAGGGTGGCATAGAGACCATTTGTAAACAAGGCATCGTAAAAAAATTCATTAAGTATAACTTTGTTAAGTACTATGAAGGAAAAGCTTATGCAACTCTTTGTGCGTGTATGTGTTAAGAACAGTTACCATGAAATCTACCCTTTGAACGGTTTTTAAGTGCACAATACAATATTGCTGACTACAGGCACAATGCCGTACAGCATATCTCTAGAACTTATTTATCTTGTGTAACTGTGACTCTACACCTGTTGAACAGCAACTCCTCATTTTGCCCTCTCCCGAGCCTTTGCAACCAGCATTCTGTGTTTGGCTGTTTTAGACACCTTATATCAATAGAACCACACAGCATTTGTCCTGCGGTTGCCTTATTTCATGTAGCGTAACGTCCTCTGGTTTTAGCCATGTTATCACACACAGCAAGACTGCCTTTTTTAAAAGACCGATTAATGTTCCACTGTACATATATACCACATTTTCTTTATTCATTCATGTGTTAGTGGATATTCGGGTTTTTTCATATCTTAGCTATTGTAAATAATGCTGTGATGAATAT
Source organism: Bos taurus (assembly GCF_002263795.3). Lineage (NCBI taxonomy): Eukaryota > Metazoa > Chordata > Mammalia > Artiodactyla > Bovidae > Bos > Bos taurus. Next base: position 18,842,953 of record NC_037332.1, on the reverse strand, counting down.
GAGAGTAGGGAATCTCTTCAAGATCCTGATTTTAATTACTTTGGATATATATTCAGAAGTAGGATTACTGGATCATATGGTAGTTCTAATTTTAATTTCTGGAGGAAACTTCATACTGTTTTTTATAGTGGCTGAACCATTTTCCATTCCTGCTGCTGCTGCTGCTGCTGCTAAGTTGCTTCAGTCATGTTCAGTCATCTGTGTGACCCCATAGACGTCAGCCCACTAGGCTCCCCCGTCCCTGGGATTCTCCAGGCAAGAACACTGGAGTGGGTTGCCATTTCCTTCTCCAATGCATGAAAATGAAAAGTGAAAGTGAAATTGCTCAGTCGTGTCCAACTCTTAGCAACCCCATGGACTGCAGCCTACCAGGCTCCTCCGTCCATGGGATTTTCCTACCAACAGTGTTTCAAGGGTTTTCTCTCTACCCTTACCAACACTTGTTACCTTTTGTTTTTTGATTATAGCATGTGCTGTGCTTAGTCACTCAATCATGTCTGACTCTGATCCCATGGACAGTAGCCCACCAGGCTCCTCTGTCCATGGGGATTCTCCAGGCAAGAAGACTGGAGTGGGTTGCGATGCCCTCCTCCAGGGGATCTTCCCAACCCAGGGATTGAACCCAGGTCTCCCACATTGTAGGTGGATTCTTTACCAGATGAGCCACCAGGGAAGCCCAATAGCATATGTAAGGTGATATTTTATTACTTCTGATTTGCATTTCCCTCATTATTAGTGATGTTGAGCATCATTTCATGTATACGTTGGCCATTTGTATGTCTTTTTTGGAAGAACATTTATTCAAGTCCTTTGCTCATTTTTCCTCATTCCCTCAAGAGTGTATAACAAGGGGGAACCGACCTCATCTGGAAATGTATGTAGTGTTGCCAGACTGAGAAGACAAAAATACAGAATATTCAGCTAAATTTTAATTTCAGATAGACAAATCTTTTAGTATTCAGTTCAGTCGCTCAGTCATGTCTGACTCTTTGCAACCCCATGAATCGCAGCACGCCAGGCCTCCCTGTCCATCCTCCCAGAGTCCACCCAAACTCATGTCCATTGAGTCGGTGATGCCATCCAACCATCTCATCCTCTGTTGTCCCCTTCTTCTCCTGCCCTCAATCTTTCCCAGCATCAGGGTCTTTTCAAATGAGTCAGCTCTTCACATCAGGTGGCCAAAGTATTGGAGTTTCAGTTTCAGCATCAGTCCTTCCAATAAATATTCAGGACTGATTTTCTTTAGAATGGACTGGTTGGATCTCCTTGCTGTCTAAGGGACTTTCAAGAGTCTTCTCCAAAACCACAGTTCAAAAGCATCAATTCTTCTGTGCTCAGCTTTCTTTATAGTCCAACTCTCACATCCATACATGACTACTGGAAAAACCATAGCCTTGACTATATGGACCTTTGTTGACAAAGTAATGTCTCTGCTTTTGAATATGCTGTCTAGGTTGGTCATAACTTTCCTTCTGAGGAAGTGTCTTTTCACTTCATGGCTGCAGTCACCATCTGCAGTGATTTTGAAGCCCCCAAAAATAAAGTCAGCCACTGTTTCCCCATCTATTTCCCATGAAGTGATGGGACCAGATGCCATGATCTTCATTTTCTGAATGCTGAGCTTTAAGCCAACTTTTTCACTCTCCTCTTTCACTTTCATCAAGAGGCTCTTTAATTCTTCACTTTCTGTCATAAGGGTGGTGTCATCTGCATATCTGATGTTATTGATATTTCTCCCCGCAGTCTTGCTTGTGCTTCTAGCTTGTGCTTCTTCCAGCCCAGCGTTTCTCATAATGTACTCTTTTAGTATTAGGATGCTTTATATAGTATCTGAGGTATACTAAAACCTTATTTCTTGTTTATTTGAAATTAAAATTTAACTAGGTTTCTGTATTTCATCTAGCAAATCTTATGTGTGGGCTTGGGGAGGGAATAGTTAAGGAAGGCCACTTTTAGGAGGTGATATCTGAACTTAGATCTAAAGGGTAATTGGCAACAGAGGGCAAGGGCAATCAGACAGACAGAAGGAATAGAATGTGTACTGATGTGAGAAAGACTGGCAATTTTAGTCATTGTGGGTATAATGTAAGGAATAGCAGGGAGAAATGGCACTTGTTGATGTTGGAAAGTGGGAAGAAACCAGAGATATCAGGGATTAGCAAGCTAGATTAAGAATGTTGGGTGTTATAGCGAATGGACTTGAGGTTGCTAAGAGGGAAGGAGGGAAGAGAGGGATGCACTGGGAGTTTGGGGTTGGTAGATACGAACTGTTACATTTAGAGCAGAAAAACAACAAGGTCCTGCAGGATAGCACAGGGAACTGTTATATATTCAATATCCTGCGATAAAACATAATGGAAAAGAATATAAAAAAGAATGTTTATGTGTATAACTGAGTCACTCTGCTGTACAGCAGAAATTGATACTAAATCAACTATACTTCAATTTAAAAAGAGAGAGAGAATGGGGAAACCGCTCTCCCCCCTCCCCTAAATAGCACGATAGCATAAGTGAATGAAGTTGCTCAGTCGTGTCCGACTCTTTGCGACCCCATGGACTGTAGCCCACCAGGCTCCTCCGTCCATGGGATTCTCCAGGCAAGAGTACTGGAGTGGGGTGCCATTTCCTTCTCCAGGAGGTCTTCCTGATCCAGGGATTGAACCCAGGTCTCCTGCATTGTAGGCAGATGCTTTATCATTGAGCCACCAGCATGATAGCATGTCTGATATTAACTACACTGGGGAGGGGTGATAGAAACTGGGCTCTTGTCCTGAGGCTACAGTGAGTCTCCAGCCAGCCTGAGGCCCATCAATTTACCTCTCTGGATCTCATTTTACCTATGCACCAAGTAGATGTTAAATTGCTGACAAAAGAGATAAGGGAACACAAGTCCTGAGTGCTCCACCCAGAAAGAAAACTCAAGGTCACTTCATCTAAAACCTTTAAGGTAGAACCAGCAATTGACTAAAAACAAAAGCATGAAGAACTTTGAAGTCAGCCTTGGAGGCAGAGCCTGGTTCTCTCACTTGCCAGCTCTGTGGCCATGGGTGAGCAATCAGCCTCTCTCTAAGCCTCCACATGTTTGTGAGCAGCATGAGATTAACATCTTCCTTCCTAAATTGTTGGTAAAATACATGACGAAATAAATGGAAAGCTTGTCACAAAATTACTCATCCCTCCCCCCCTTTTTTTTTGCCTGTATAGATTGGCTGTCGGTTCATAATTTAAAATAATTATGGAAACACTTGTGGAAGTCTAGAAAGTGAGGAGAAAAGAAGCAAATTGTTGCCATAGACGCTATGTATATCAGGGTTTTTGCCTATGGCCATTGTTACTTTTGGAAATAGTTGATCTGTCAGTTCTGGAGGCTCAGGGAAGATGAGGATTCAAAAAACAGATGTCTTGAGACTCGCATGCTATGAAGTGTCAAAAGTTCAAGAGATGCAGGGGGAGAAAGAAAGAAAAACTATGAACCTTAAAAACGTCCTCATTTTCCAGGTAACATTTTAGGGGGTCTTCTAGAGATAATTTGATTCAAATACATTCAACTAATTAAGCAAACAATATCTTTGTGCCTTTTTTTTTTTTTTTTTTGGCTCTTCCCCAGTAGTATACTGGATACCCATCGACCTGGGGGTTCATCTCTCAGTGTCACATCTTTTTGCCTTTTCATACTGTTCATGAGTATACTGTCACCTTTCTTATTTAACTTATTTGCAGAGTACATCATGAGAAACACAGGACTGGTTGAAGCACAAGCTGGAATCAGGATTTTGGGGAGAAATATCAACAACCTCAGATATGCAGATGATACTACTTTAATGTCAGAAAGTGAAGAGGAAATAAAGGGCCTCTTGATGAAGGTGAAAGAGGAGAGTGAAAAAGTTGACTTAAAACTCAACATTCAAAAAAATGAAGATCATGGCATCCAGTCCTATCACTTCCTGGCAAATAGATATGGAGAAAGTGGAAACAAAGTCAGATTTCATTTTCTTGGGCTCCAGTGACTGCAGCCAGGAAATTAAAAGACACTTGCTCCTTGGAAGAAAAGCTATGACAAACCTAGATAGTGTATGAAAAAAAACAGAGACATCACTTTGCTGACAAAGGTCTATAGAGTCAAAGCTATGGTTTTTCTAGTAGTCATGTAAGGATGTGAGAGCTGGACCATAAAGAAGGCTGAACACCAAAGAATTGATGCTTTCGAACTGTGGTGCTGGAGAAGACTCTTGAGAGTCCCTTGGACTGCAAGGAGATCAAACCAGTCAATTCTAAAGGAAATAAACCCTGAATATTGGGAGGACTGATGCTTTGAAGCTGAAGCTCCAAAACTTTGGCCACCTGATGCGAAGAGCTGACCCATTGGAAAAGACCTTGATGCTGGTAAAGATTGAGGGCAAGAGGAGAATGGGGTGACAGAGGATGAGATGGTTGGATGGCATCACTGACTCAACGGACATGAGTTTGAGCAAATTCAGGTAGTGAATGACAGGGAAGCCTGGCATGCTGCAGTTCATGGGGTCACAAAGAGTCAGACACGACTTAGCAACTGAACAACAGTTGTCTTTATGCAACTATTAAGCAGCTTGCAATCTATGTGCTCAGTCATGTCCAACTCTTTGCAGCCCAATGAACTGTGTGCATGCTCAGGTGCTTCAGCTTTGTCTGATTCCTTGTGACCCCGTGGACTGTAGCCCACCAGGTTCCTCTGTCCGTGGGATTGTCCAGGCAAGAATACTGGAGTAGGTTGCACTTTCCTTCTCCAGGCCATCTTCCCAACCCAGGGATGGAATGTTTCCTACGGCTCCTGCATTGGCAGGGGGGTTCTTTACCACTAGAGTCACCTGGGAAGTCCGCATTTACATATACACATATATACATACATAAGCACATCTACCTAGAGGAAAACAAGCAAATCAATTGAATAGATACATGTTTATTGATGTCACAGGGGCATGGATTTTATTAGTAGGGATTTTACACCAGGTTAAGAAGATGGCCTTCCCAGGTGGTGCTAGTGGTAAATGAACCTGCCTGCCAATGCAGGAGATGTAAGAGACATAGGTTCGATTCCTGGGTCAAGTAGATCCCTGAAGGAGGGCATGGCAACACACTCTAGTATCTTGCGTGGAGAATACTATGGACAGAGGAGCCTGGTGGGCTACAGTCCATAGGGTCACATGGAGTCAGACACAACTGAAGCAGCTTAGCAGGCACACACACACAAGGAGAAGATGGCTCTGGAGAGACCTGGAGCATCCCTCAGCCCAAAGAAGGCTGTCCCTGCTCTCCAACGATAGCACTAGCTCTGTGTCCTCCTGCCCAAGCTGTCCTGCTGGTTAGGGCTGTACACCTAATTTGTGACTGAGTTTCTCAGTCCTCTCTAACACACTGGGAACAAATGGTAGGCACTTGCTGTGGTAGGTTAGCATTTGATAAATGTTGGGGGAACTCAACTGTTTACCTAAGGGCTCAGTGCCAAGTAAATGGCAAAATATTTAGTGGACTCTTTCATATGTTGAAAAAGCAGTAGAAGCACAAGCTCAATGAGCTGTTCGTTTTTTCAGCACAGATGTACGTGTGTGAATCTATCCATGGCTGAGTCTAGTCCATGCTTTTGCAAAGCAACTGGCCATATTAGGAGAGGACGTGGTGGCTGAGAATAGCTACGCTAATCTTTTACCAAAGGTGATGTCTGTGACTCTAATTCTAGACTGTAGATTGAAAAACAGAACCCAGAGTGAGCAGAAGGTAAGCATTTACAATTTCGAGTCCTATGAAACATTTAATTTAAATTGATCACAGTTTAATACTGCTCGGAAGTGTTTTTATTTATTTATTTTTTTTGAGCTCCTCTTTTAGAAGAGAGGAAACTTAAGAAAACCATCTGGTGTAAAGGATTCCATTTAAGAAGGTCAACCTCCCACACTTTCCACAGTTATGGTTTTGGGCAAAGGAAACTGCTGTTTCAGAGGATGTCCCTGAGGTACGGATCTTCAGAATCACCAAAGAAAGGTTTAATTGTGTTCAGAAAGGCTGCCTTTCCTCACAGGAAAGGGAGTAGCATGTTTTAGAATTACTGCCAACTGCAAGTAATTCTAAAATTACTTGAGATGAAAATATCAGAGACTCTGAGTTAGAATATTTGAGTGACCTCTAGTCTTCCAGTGGTCAGAGATTTGGGAAATTAGGTGAGGAAACTCTGCCTTCTTGGAGGTTTTGGTCTAGGGAAAAAGAAAGAACAGATGGTATGAAAAGTATATAAAAGTAAAAACCTCAAATAATGTGAAAATGTGTATCTGACACACATTGGTTTTATGCTTTTCCCATTTAACCACTCGGTGCGTTTGTGTTGTTACTCCTTTGTGGGGTTATCCTTTTCTCTGTTTAAAAAATCTGTGTTGGCAATTTATGAGTAAATGTGTGAGACCTATAGGGATGCTCATCAGGAGCTCTGTTCTGGCCAGTTAACATGTGAAATGTACTCAGACCTGCTTCCTCTGGTTTATAGCAAGCTTTCCTAAATACAAATGTGCTCGCTCACTCAGCCATGTCCAACTCTTTGCAACCCCATGGACTGTAGCCGGACAGGCTTCTCTGTCCATGGGGTTCTCCAGGCAAGAATACTGGAGTGGGTTGCTGTTTCCTCCTCCAGGGGATCTTCCCAACCAGGGGTTGAACTCACCTCTCCTGCGCCTCCTGCATTGGTAGGCAGATTCTTCACCACTGTGCCACCTGAAAGAAATGTTAGTTGCTCAGTCACATCTGACTCTTTGGGGTCTCATGGACTGTAACCTGCCAGGTTCCTCTGTCCACAGAATTCTCCAGGTAAGAAAACTGGAATGGGTTGTCATTCCCTTCTCCAGGGGATCTTCCCAACCCAAGGATTGAACCCAGGTCTCTGGCATTAGAGGCAGATTCTTTAAGCCCTTATAACTAACTACAAAAGCCACTGTCTTAACGAAAAGTCTATGGTCCTCTATTAGAATCATTATCAGTGTCATGACAGAGATGAATTTTTATAAAATCAAGGTTATATTTTAAAATCCAGTTTCCTTTTTGCATTGAGTTCATTGGAAAATGGGTTCACAATGAAATATAATAATTGCCAGGAGTACAAATCTCATATTCCAGGAAGTTAAGAAATTTGAGAGTTACAAGTAAACTAGAAATACACATAATATTCTATTAAGGAAAATAAATATTCTTTATTTCCTCAGTGCACTAAAAGTATGTTATTGTTGTGGAAGAGTTGAAGTTTAGACTATAGATATTTTAAGTATTGTTTATATGCTAGTGAAAGTTGCTCAGTCGTGTCTGACTCTTTGCAACGCCATGGATTATACAATCAGTGGAATCCTCCAGGCCAGAATACTGGAATGGGTAGCCATTCCATTCTCCAGGGGATATTCCCAACCCAGGGATGGAACCCAGGTCTCCCGCATTGCAGGTGGGTTCTTTACTAGCTGAGCCACCAGGGAAGTCCTTTGTTTATATGCTCATCTCTGATAAATACATGAGGTTTTCTAACTCACTTGACAGATATAGTATTTGACAGTACCTGTATAGAATAACCAGCACAGATGGAGTAAATGGCTTTGGATGGCTGGAGACGGGGCTGTAGGCACGGTGCTTTTCCCAGTGGCATGTCTGGTATAAGTGAAGGAGAGAGGTTCGTCCATGGGCCAGAGATGGTAAATGTCCCACGATGTGGGGGACAGCGCTGTGCGGTGTTCTCATCTGTTCAGGTGAATGGAATGTGCTGTGGCTCTCCAATGCTGACGATTCTCCATAAAAAACTCTAGAAATGATTATTCCTGCCTATGGGATTGAAAACAGCTTCAGTTGTATTAGAATGATACTTTTTTCAACATTGGTGAAAATCCTTAAGCAATGAATGCAATTTCACCTACTTGTTCCATAGATAGAAATTTATCCTAGAAAAATAATAAGGGGATTTGTTATAGAGAAAAATGTGTATAATTTTTCTCAACAACAGAATAGTGTGAGCAACCATCTTGACTTGGAAGGTGGGGCCTTCCTCCTTTTTAGCACTGCAATTCCCTCAGTGCTGGGCAAGTCCTGACCACCTAGCTGGTGACCACCCTACAGCAGAAACCTCCCATTTTGCTCAGTGAATGCTTTGAGATGCTACCTAAAAATAGAAAATATGGTCATCAAATTGCCTTCTAAGGCATTTGGGTTTAGTTAAATTCAAGAGTTTAGCTTTTCAGAGTGGACAATATGACCTAGGGGCTGAGATGAATTCCTTGGAGAATTAAAGGCAATTAGAAGAGGTTAAATGAGGAAAGAAGTTTAAAAAAGGAGTAGGCTTGTGGCCAACAAAGGAAATGGAAGAATTTAAGTCAAAGAGAGATGTTAATAAAGTTGTTTGCTACGCAGTGCATAAAGTTTCTTTTTCTTCTTCCCATTCTGGCTGATATTTAAAATTTGATTGATGGGTTAAACAGAAGTTTAGATATAGGAAAAAAGAGAATGAGTCAACAGAAAAATAGAGCCCTGTACATCCCTCCTTGCAAAAACCACTAAAATGTTGTATTGAGAGACAGAAAATGCATAAGGGAGATTCACAGCATGTATAATTGGCCTTGGATTTGTATTCAGAATTTTAAAAGAAAGGAAAAACAATCCTTTAAAAATCAGTGAGAAGCCAAATAAAATAATGCGTAGGCAAAAATATGAACAGGTAAATCATATGAAAGGAAATATGAATGGCAAGTAAATACGCATGAAATTCAATTTCACCAGGAAAATAGAAATACAAATTAAAGCCATACTGAGATATCGTTTTCATACCCAGTACATGGGCTTGTGTGTGCATATGTGTGTTTAAGAATATCAAATCTTGGCACAAACATAGATCAATGGGAACTTACATTCTCTTACATTCTAATGGTGAAAATATAAACTGATTCAGGCATGTGGAGGGCAATTCAACCATATATACCATGTAACATGATTTCAGTGAGCAAACTTTCTGCTAGGTGTGCTCCAAGGATATTCTCTTACACATTGCATACAGATACAGATGCCGATGCAGATTTGTACTGCAGCATTGTTGCTAATTGTCAACATTACTCTGCTGACAAAGGTCTGTATAGTCAAGCCTATGGTCTTCCCAGTGGTCACATACAGTTGTGAAAGCTGGACGGTAAAGAAGATGGAGCTCTGAAGAATGGATGCCTTCGAACTGTGGTGCTAGAGAAGACTCCTGAGAGCCTCTTGGACAGCAAGGAGATCAAACCAGTCATTCTTAAGGGAAATCAAACCTGAATACTCATTGGAAGGACTGATGCTGAAGCTGAAGCTCTAGTATTTTGGTCATCTGATGTGAACAGCTGACTCATTGAAAAGTCCCTGATGCTGGGAAAGATTGAGGGCAGAAGGAGAAGAGGGCATGAGAGGATGAGATGGCTGGATGGCATCACCGATGCAATGGGCATGAACTTGGCAAACTTCAGGAGATGGTGTGGGACAGACTGGCAAGCTGCAGTTCATGGGGTCGCAAAGAGTTAGACATGACCAAGTAACTGACTGACAACAACAATCATTGTTCATAGGGCTTCCCTGATGCCAAAGATGGAGAAGCTCTATACAGTCAGCAAAAACAAGACCAGGAGCTGACTGTGGCTCAGACCATGAACTCCTTATTGCCAAATTCAGACTTAAATTGAAGAAAGTAGGGAAAACCACTAGACCATTCAGGTATGACCTAAATCAAATCCCTTATGATTATACAGTGGAAGTGAGAAATAAATTTAAGGGACTAGATCTGATAGACAGAGTGCCTGATGAACTATGGAATGAGGTTCATGACATTGTACAGGAGACAGGGATCAAGACCATCCCCATGGAAAAGAAATGCCAAAAAGCAAAATGGCTGTCTGGGGAGGCCTTACAAATAGCTGTGAAAAGAAGAGAAGCGAAAAGCAAAGGAGAAAAGGAAAGATATAAACATCTGAATGCAGAGTTCCAAAGAATAGCAAGAAGAGATGAGAAAGCCTTCTTCAGTGATCAATGCTAAGAAATAGAGGAAAACAAGAGACTGGGAAAGACTAGAGATCTCTTCCAGAAAATTAGAGATACCAAGGGAATATTTCATGCAAAGATGGGCTCGATAAAGGACAGAAATGGTATGGACCTAACAGAAGCAGAAGACATTAAAAAGAGATGGCAAGAATACACAGAAGAACTGTACAAAAAAGATCTTCATGACCCAGATAATAACGATGGTGTTATCACTGACCTAGAGCCAGACATCCTGGAATGTGAAGTCAAGTGGGCCTTAGAAAGCATCACTACGAACAAAGCTAGTGGAGGTGATAGAATTCCAGTTGAGCTATTCCAAATCCTGAAAGATGATGCTGTGAAAGTGCCGCACTCAATATGCCAGCAAATTTGGAAAACTCAGCAGTGGCCACAGGACTGGAAAAGGTCAGTTTTCATTCCAATCCCAAAGAAAGGCAATGCCAAAGAATGCTCAAACTACCACACAATTGCACTCATCTCACACGCTAGTAAAGTAATGCTCAAAATTTTCCAAGCCAGGCTTCAGCAATATGTGAACCGTGAACTTCCAGATGTTCAAGCTGGTTTTAGAAAAGGCAGAGGAACCAGAGATCAAATTGCCAACATCTGCTGGATCATCAAAAAAGCAAGAGAGTTCCAGAAAAACATCTATTTCTGCTTTATTGACTATGCCAAAGCATTTGACTGTGTGGATCACAAAAAACTGTGGAAAATTCTTCAAGAGATGGGAATACCAGACCACCTGATCTGCCTCTTGAGAAATTTGTATGCAGGTCAGGAAGCAACAGTTAGAACTGGACATGGAACAACAGACTGGTTCCAAATAGGAAAAGGAGTATGTCAAGGCTGTATATTGTCACCCTGTTTATTTAACTTATATGCAGAGTACATCATGAGAAATGCTGGACTGGAAGAAACACAAGCTGGAATCAAGATTGCCGGGAGAAATATCAATAACCTCAGATATGCAGATGACACCATCCTTATGGCAGAAAGTGAAGAGGAACTCAAAAGTCTCTTGATGAAAGTGAAAGTGGAGAGTGAAAAAGTTTGCTTAAAGCTCAACATTCAGAAAATGAAGATCATGGCATCTGGTCCCATCACTTCATGGGAAATAGATGGGGAAACAGTGTCAGACTTTATTTTTGGGGGCTCCAAAATCACTGCAGATGGTGACTGCAGCCATGAAATTAAAAGACACTTACTCCTTGGAAGGAAAGTTATGACCAACCTAGATAGCATATTCAAAAGCAGAGACATTACTTTGCCAACAAAGGTTCATCTAGTCAAGGCTATGGTTTTTCCTGTGGTCATGTATGGATGTGAGAGTTGGACTATGAAGAAGGCTGAGTGCCGAAGAATTGATGCTTTTGAACTGTGGTGTTGGAGAAGACTCTTGAGAGTCCCTTGGACTGCAAGGAGATCCAACCAGTCCATTCTGAAGGAGATCAGCCCTGGGATTTCTTTGGAGGGAATGATGCTAAAGCTGAAGCTCCAATACTTTGGCCACCTCATGCGAAGAGTTGACTCATTGGAAAAAAGACTCTGATGCTGGGAGGGATTGGGGGCAAGAGGAGAAGGGAACGACAGAGGATGAGATGGCTGGATGGCATCACTGACTCAATGGACGTGAGTCTAAGTGAACTCTGGGAGTTGGTGATGGACAGGGAGGCCTGGCATGCTGCGATTCATAGGGTCAAAAAGAGTCAGACATGACTGAGCGACTGATCTGATCTGATCTGAAATGATGGCTCAATGATAAATAATTTGCCTGCAATGCAGGAGATTCAGGAGATGAAGGTTTGATCTCTGGATCGGAAAGAACTCTTGGAGAGGGAAATGGCACCCACCTAGTGTTCTTGCCTGAAAAATCCCATAGACAGAGGAGCCTGGCAGGCTAGAGTCCATGGGATCATGAAGAGTTGGACACAACTGAGCACAAGCATATAACATAATTTGTTAATTGCAGGGAAACCAGGAAGTAATACATAGTTTATTGTAAGTCAGAACACTTATACCCTTATAATGATGTTTTGCTCCAATGAGGGAATATTAATTAGCACAGCCTCTCATGTTCTTTTCACAGGAAGAGAAGTTACTAGTGAGTCTTACATAAGCAAATGAACTTGCATGGCTTGGCTCCAAGTGGCTCCAGGTCAAAGTGCACATTTTGCTTTGCTTCACTGTACAAATTGTATAGTTCTGCCCTGTTGGAGTGGGGAGGACAGCCCTGTGTGACCACTGCTTATGCCTTAGATGCTGGAGTTCAGAATTAGGATGCCTCTTTGTCCACAGATATAAGCCATATTCTCCAGTTCAATTTTGCCAGTAAAAAGGTGATATCTTGATCTTCCTCTGCCATCCTCTTTTATCTCATTTATTGAATAGGTCAGTGCCAAGGTATGCTATTTATTGAGCCTCTTGAATCCCAACATTAAGGCATTATTAAGAAATACAATTTGGGAGAAAAGAACATATGGATAAAGATGCTCTTAGATGCCCAAGGTGAATAATCTCTGCTTTGTGGACACTATGCTAGGCTGTGACCATGGGAAAGGTTTACCTTAGTGAGCTGCTTCAACTTTAGGAACTTTTTACACAGGTGTGTGTTTGTGTGTAAGACTGTTTTCAGAAGGATGAGGCTAGACACATGAAGTCATAGGCAGACATTATCTAACCCTGCCCTACATTTAAGGAAAGCAAATGTTCAGCTAGCTGCAAGCTTCAGCAGACATTCAGGCCAAGGTGACATCTGAATCAAGTGGTGGGGACTTGAAAATGCAGATTGCCAGGTCCATCTGGACCCACACCTGGAGCAGATATCCAGCTGAGGCAGGACTGGATCTTCTGAGCCCTTCCTCTCTTCCTCCCTCCCTCCCTTCCATCCTTTCTTTTCCTTTCTCTCCTGTTCTTGTTATAAAACCTTGTGTCGAGGGCTGACTGTCAATAGATCTTAGTGAGGGAACTGCTGCTGCGTAGGAAACCCTGACCCAGAAGCAGGCTGTGTATAAATGGTTTAACACCAGTTTCCCCACGAATGTGCGGTGCCAGATGGGTGAGGGGGTGGCCGCTTTTCTGGCCTTGCCCAGTGTTCCAGGACAAAGGGCTCTCCCTGGCGGACCCGGGTGGGAATGGCGAGGCATTCTAGATATTTAGAAGCAGGCCTAGCTAGGTAACCCTAGATTGACGTTTCAAATTCCATTTTACTTCCAAGACTATAGAGGACTTCAGAGGTACAAACCTTAGATATTTTGGATTTATGTGGCTTGCTCACAGGCAGAGAGTCACCCAGTGATATGCAGAAACTAGTTTGTGTTAACTGATGAGAGCTGATTGTTACATTTCCAGTAATTTTGTGAGGTGATTGATATCACATTGGTAGCTTGAATTTGGCTGTGATAGGAGAATTTATTGGAGAAGGAAACAGCAACCCACTCCAGTGTTCTTGCCTGGAGAATCCCAGGGACGGGGGAGCCTGGTGGGCTGCCGTCTATGGGGTCGCACAGAGTCGGACACGACTGAAGTGACTTGGCAGCAGCAGCAGCAGCAGGAGAATTTATGCTTCTGAAATCAGTAAATCCCACACATTCTCCAGGCAAGAATACTGGAGTGGGTTGCCATGCCCTCCTCCAGAGGATCTTCCCAACCCAAGTTCTTGTATTGCAGGCTAACTCTTGACAGTCTGAGCCACCAGGGAAACCCCATACACATGGGTTTCCCCCTTTCCTAACTCCCAGCCAACTGTTAAACCTCTTTCATCAGGTGCTTCTCTATGCACTTTGGACTTGAAAATTACATGAATTCAGACCTGAATTGAGATTCAGTCTGTGATATATGCCCACAATTGGGATGCCTGAGTGGTTACGGGGTTGGACTTAAGATCCAGTGGACATGTGTCTGCCTGGGTTTGAACCCCACTCCTGGTAGAGTTTTTTTGGGGGGCTTCTCTGGTGGCTCAGATGGTAAAGAATCTGCAGTGCAAGAGACCTGAGTTCAGTCCTTGGGTTGGGAAGATGCCCTGGAGAAGGGAATGGCAGCCCACTCCACTATTCTTGCCTGGAGAATCCCAAGGACACGGGAGCCTGGTTGGGCTACAGTCCATCATGTCGTAAAGAATCATAACAACTTATATGATAATAACCATTATTATCATAACTACATAACACTTTCACTTTTTTCACGCTTTCTGTGATAGATGTTATTATTTTCAAGCAAATGACAAAGAGGACCAGGGCACCAATTACAAAGAGCATTTTGGGCAGACTGAAGTAGCGCACTCAATGAAACTATTGCAGACTCAATAATTAGAAAGACAATAAAATAATTTTGTGCCTGGAATAATCTCTCACAGTCTGGTCTATGTAGGAACTCAAAGATAAACTGCAGAGGTTGGAAACACAGGGTATAATAAAACAAGAATAAACAGACACAGGCTAATTAAACTGGGAGAGAAGAAGTTTCTTTAGGAAAACAGTGGATACTCTTGAGTATCAGCAAGACTTATACAAGGGAAATGAAAATTTTAAGGATGGAGCATATAAATAATATTAAAGAAGAATGGAGGTGCAAGTTAAACTAAGTCTCTTAGAGTCATTAGATGGGCTGAGGGAGGAACTACCTTCTTTTGCCCTGTCATTGACTGGGGCCCAGTGAAGAAAGGCAAAATCTTAGGGAACAAACCAGAATGATTGCCCCAGGGAAGGCCAGGATTCAGGGCACTGTTAAGAGGCAACTTTTTTAAACTTTGTATAAGCAAGTTGCTACATTCTTGTTCCTTCAATGGAGGTACTTGAGATTTGTTTTGGAAAGTTTAGAGATTCAGTTCAGTTCAGTGGCTCAGTCATGTCCGACTCTTTACAACCCCATGAATTGCAGCACGCCAGGCCTCCCTGTCCATCACCAACTCCCAGAGTTCACTCAAACTCACGTCCATTGAGTCGGTGATGCCATCCAGCCATCTCATCCTCTGTCGTTCCCTTCTCCTCCTGCCCCCAATCCCTCCCAGCATCAAAGTCTTTTCCAATGAGTCAACTCTTCACATGAGGTGGCCAAAGTACTGGAGCTTCAGCTTTAGCATCATTTCCTCCAAAGAAATCCCAGGGCTGATCTCCTTCAGAATGGACTGGTTGGATCTCCTTGCAATCCAAAGGACTCTCAAGAGTCTTCTCCAACACCACAGTTCAAAAGCATCAATTCTTCGGTGCTCAGCTTTCTTCACAGTCCAATTCTCACATCCATACATGACCACTGGAAAAACCATAGCCTTGACTAGACGGACCTTTGTTGACAAAGTAATGTCTCTGTTTTTGAATATGCTATCTAGGTTGGTCATAACTGTCCTTCCAAGGAGTAAGTGTCTTTTAATTTCATGGCTGCAATCACCATCTGCAGTGATTTTTGAGCCCAAAAATATAAAGTCTGACACTATTTCCACTGTTTCCCCATCTATTTCCTATGAAGTGATGGGTTAGAGATTGAATCCTCTTAAAGAAGGAAACAGCTCTCCAGAGTGGGGTCAGCAAATCTAGACAGATTTCAAAAGAGAAAATGAGGAAGATCAGTATCAGACTCAATTATTGGGGGAGTTTCAGGGCACTGGTTTCTATATATGGGAACAGAGGAATTGCTTGTTGGAGCAATTTCTTAGAGGGAATATGTCTGAGAAAATTAAGAAATTAAAGCTCTACAGGAAGACCCAGCAAGGAATAAATATTAAAGGAGCACACGCTGCAGTAACTGGTCAAGTCCAGACCTGGCTGAAGCTTTAGCTACACGAAACACCTTCCAGCTGAGAGTCTTCAACCAAGAAAGGTGACAGCGGATAAGGTTTGCTGAGCACTGGATAATTCTGGCAGGTTCAGAACAAGCCAAGTTCATATCTCTTGTTAAGAAAGAAATACAGTATAAACTCTGGAGAAATAAGATAGAAACTCAGTATATGAGTCAGAAGTCAAAATGTAAGTTTAAGGAAAGAAGACATTCAGAGCAAAATCATCATACTTCATGAGGTAGAGAAGGAAAGGGAGTAACTTAGGAAGCAGGATAAACTGTTTACAAACCCTGTAGAATCATTCTCCAAGATGCAGAGGAAGAGTAGAGAGTTGTAAACCATTAGAGGATTATCCAGCTATACACACACCACACACTTAATGGAAAGAATGCTGTGCAAGAACATTTAAAAACAGAATTGACAGTCCCTTGAGGAACATGTGAGTTACTGGACTCTGCTACGTGACTAGGGGCACAGACTTCAGAATAACCAACTACAGCTTCATTTTAAGAACCTGCTAAGAAAAAAAACCCCAAAACTACATGATCTTACTTCATGTAGGTTCTTAAAAATAGAATATCTGAAGGCAGAGAGTAGAAAGAAAGTTGGTGGGGCAAGGAAGTGTGAGTAATGAAAGACATCGGCCAAAAGGTACGAACTTGCATAACGTAAAATAAATAGTTCTAAAGATCTAATGTAGAGCAAGATATGAGAATACAGTGGTCCCCCTTATCTGTGGTTTCCCTTTCCAGGTTTCAGTTACCTGTGGTCAACTGCATTCTGAAAATACTAAATGGGAAATTCCAGAAACAAACAGTTCATAAGTTTTAAATCGCAGCAACGTTCTGAGTTATGCGGTGAAATCTCACTCCCTCACACTCTGTCCCACCTGGGACATGAATCGTCCCTTTGTCCAGCATGTCCCTCCCGCCTGTTAGTCACTTAGCAGCCTTCAGGCTGTCAGATCTACTGTCGTGGTATCACAGTGCTGGTGTTCAAGTAGCCCTTCTTTTACTATGACCCAGAGGGATGGGAAGGGGAGGGAGGTGGGAGTGGGGTTCAGGATGGGGGACATATGTACACCCATGGCTGATTCATGTCACTGTATGGCAAAACCACTACAATATTGTAAAGTAATTAGCCTCCAATTAAAATTAAAAAAAAAATTGTGCCCTGGAGCACAAGAGGAGTGATGCAGGTAATTTGGATTTGTCAAAGAGAAGCTGCAAGCTGCTTGTTTTAAGTAAAAAAGGTGAAAGTTCTCAACTTAATAAGGAAAGAAAAAAAAATTGTACACTGAGATTGCTAAGATCTATGGTAAGAATGAATCTTCTATTAATGATATTGTGAAGAAGAAAAAGACATTTATGCTCGTGTTGCTGTTCCATCTCAGACTGCAGATATTACAGCCAGTGTGTGATAAGTGGAAAAGGTATTAAATATGTACAGTATTTTGAGAGAAAGAGGCCACATTCATGTAACTTTTATGACAGTATATTGGTATAATTGGGTTTCCCAGATAGTGCTAGTGGTAAAGAACCCGCCTGCCAATGCAGGAGACATGAGACCACGAGTTCTATCCCTGGGTTAGGAAGATCCTCTGGAGGAGGGCACGACAACCCGCTCTAGTATTCTTGCCTAGAGAATCCTATGGACAGAGGAGCCTGGCGGGCTACAGTCCACAGGGTCACAAAGCGTTGAACACAACTGAAGTGACTTAGCACACTGCTATAATGATTCTATTTTACTGTTAATCATTATTAATCTCTTGCTGTCCCTAATTTATGAATTGAACTTTATCCTGGGCATGTATAAATATATATAGGAAAAAACAATATATAGAGAGTTCAGTGTTATCCATGGGTTCAGGCATCTACTGGAGGTTTTAGGATATATCCCCTTCAGATAAGGCAGAACTAAAAACTGTATTGAATACAGGAAATTTGCTAAGAGGGTAGATTTCAGATATTCTCATCATACAAAAAAAGTAACTCCATGAGAAGATATGTCATTGGCCTGGCTGTAGTAATTATTTTGTTTCCCTCTACATATGTATAGGAAATCACCATATTGTACACTATATATATATACATGCATAATTTTTCTTTTATAAATAGTAAACAAAATTACCTGCTGAGGTCAGATTCTCTGGATGAGTAAATTCAGAGAGTTGGGGAAAATCTTTTCTAAAAGGTTTATCTTAAGCAAATCTATTGCAAATGCCCGTAGTGAAAGCCATGAAGACACTGGAATGAATGTGTCTACTCATAAGGGTGGATGTGTCTCTCACAAGGCATGGTCCTACCTGAAAGCAACACTAAAATGCCAGGAGCATCAGGTACAAAGGGGAAATAGAAATTAAGAGGGATTGGATATTCTGGACATGAGAAGGCATTTTGAGTTAGATTTCTAGGCTACTATCACTAGAGTTTCTAAGCATGGCAAGAAGGCTATAGTATCTCAGATGCCACAGTCAGAGAAATAAGATAGTAAGCATGAATGGATTTTCCATACCAACCTCCACTCTCTAGATATTTCAAATGGCGAATTCACAGCCTCTAAAGTAACCACTTGCTGGGAGATCTTTCCCATTTGAATTTAAATTCACAGTTTGTAGACAGTGAACATCTGGAATAGATTTATTAGCATTCTAATGAGATTGGAACCAAGTTTTTTGCTCTGCTTTCCTTACCTCAGGTATCACTGAGATTTTGCTATGTTCTTTGATATCATTAACTAATAAGTTCCAGGAACTTAACTTTGCCTGAGATAACTACTTTAGAAGTTACTTTTTTACCCCTGCATTTTATAGATGTTGTACTGGTGCTGGGCTAAAATTCTGTGTCCTATTAATCTTTTGAACCATTTATTAGGTGAGATTCATTATTGAAATTAGCTATAGTTTGAGACCGTGAAGAGACTAAATAAGTGAGTGGGTGAAGTCGCTCAGTCATGTCTGACTCTTTGCAACCCCGTGGACTGTAGCCTACCAGGCTCCTCTGTCCATGGGATTCTCCAGGCAAGAATACTGGAGTGGGTTGCCATTTCCTTCTCCAGGGATTGAACCCAGGTCTCCTGCATCGCGGGCAGATGCTTTAACATCTGAGCCACCAGGGAAGCCCATAGTTTGAGACCTTGAAGAGACTAAATTAGTTCCTGTAAATTCAGCCCAGGCTGCCACTGCTGAAACACTCTGGGTTCTTCTTAGCCACTAGAACCTCTCTAGCTTAGGCTGAGTAAAATAAAAAATTGGAGAGGATAAATTTTAGACTCTTTTCTCATTTATTTCAACTTTAAATTACAGTGGAAACCAATTTGATTTTTGGCTTTGATATCATTGACCTTGAACATTTGAGAAGCTTACACGTTAAATTGGAATTTCTCATAAGTCATATTGAACAATGATGCTGGACAAAATCTGTGATGAGAAATAGAATGAAGAGTGAATTTCAGCTTTGGAATGATGTGCTCTTAGAGTTAACATAACTAATTCATTGCTCTGACATAGAACTTTTTGAGAGGATATTTTGCACTTGAATTTGAGGCTGCTTTCTTTACTGGCAGTGGTTCCAGAAGGAAATCATAGGACTAATGGTTGGTATTAGGGGAATGGCTTTGTAAAGGTAGGGAAGGCCTACCCTAGAAAGAGGAAGGGTGCCTCCCTGTTTGACTTCATACATTTATGGGTTAAATCTAATAGGTTAAGAGGAGCACGGGAAATTGTTATGAAGCACATTCCTTCCACCCACCCTTACTCACTCCCTTCTCTGTTAGGAGTGAAATATATGATTGATCATTTGGGATATGGGACTGCACGTACAGCTCTTGGGAGCTAGCATTGCTTCCAGTTGCTCTCAGGAATGCTGTCATCTTAGTGGTGAAGGTCATGCTCCATGAATGAAGCTTGTGTTGGTCCAGCACTGACTGTGGGTGGTTGATTGTGCGTGAGTGAGTCAATCTAATTCCGAGGTTCAGTATTATGAAACTGATTTCTCTGCAGATATAAGCTATGTTTCCTGGTTTCAGATTTACATATTATAGTTGGTGACATTTTGGTTCTTCATCCAACAATTCTATTATTGCAGAAGGGACATAATCCACACTCCATAATCCATCACTCCACTTCCATGTGGAGTGATCCGCACTTGTATGACATTCCTGACCTCTCTCTATCTCCACTTACCACTTGGAGAAGTGAAGCAACTTACATTATTGATACTTTTGGTGGGGGAAACTGGGCATGCCTCTGTCTTTTCCTCCATTTCAGAATGTTTCCTACAATCGTTCCTGGCCATATCATAAACTTGATGGTAAAGGTTCTGCTCTTACAGGAAAAGCCTGCAGCTGTCCAGCTTCAATTTATACTGTGTGTTTTCACATTGGGACTTCCCTAATGGTTCAGATGGCAAAAAATCTACCTGCAATTCAGGAGGCCCAGGTTCAACCCCAGGGTCAGGAAGATCCCCTGGAAAAGGAAATGTCAACCCACTCCAATATTCTTGCCTGGGAAATCCCATAGACAAGAAGAGCCTGGCGGGTGATGGTCCATGGGGTCACGGAGTTGGACATGACTGAGTGACTAACTTTCCATCTTATTTGAGAATATTCAACTTTGCAGTAGAGGGCAAGAAAAACAATTAGGAAGGTGAAACTCATAGGATGTGTTTAAGTATAGACAAGTTAGCAATCTGTAAGATAAAAATAGAGATGGATGAAGTAAATAGAGCATATGAGTATTAGAAACAGATAGGAAGGAAAGAAGAATCAAGACACAAATAACCACAATTCATTAAATACATACATATATAGTAGCACTCAATATTTATGAAGATTTAAATAAGCCATCTATTGGGAAAACCCATTTATGGCACCACAAGTTCTCTGCCTGGAAAGTGCAGATAAAACTTTTGGTTGCTCATTAGCTTAATTGCCCCTAGAACTCTTAAATGAAGCAAGACTTGTGGTAACTTAGCCATCTTCTGTCTGTGGACCGCTTGCCCGAAAACTCAACTCTGGTCCTCACAATCACATCATTAGTAGAGAAGGCAAATGATCAGAGACAGGATTCAGGTTCTGTGGTCTTTCCATCCTGCTGTATTCTGTCATAACTGTATTAACCTACCCATCTTTCTGCTCTTGCTTCTCACTTTATATTGATTTAGTAAACTGTGTGATCTGGGAATCTTAACTTAGTCTGTGAACCCTTCTGTTGTATGGCCTCTGGAATAGCTTTCCTGGTGGTATACTTGGAGGCCACCATTGCATAAAGGCAATTTCCCACATGATAAAATTGATTCTCAATTAGCTCAACATTCAGGGAAGATGAGTGTTATTTACTAGATTTTTATACTTCAGTATTTATCAGTAAATAGTTGCATAAAGTATGACTTATAGCTATAATGGGATCTGTACAGTTAACAAAATAAACTAAAATGTATTTATATGTAATAATAAGGATAAATCTCAAATTTACTTTTCTTTCTTCCCATAAAAGAGCAGCCACTCACCCAAGATTCAGCAGAGCATGTGAGTATATGTCTATATCATTAGATATTTTCTAGCTTCTTTGAAGCTCACTGTAGCCATAAGCCAAATTCTGCCCAGTATGATGTGAGCAGGATTATGCATGTGATTGTGTGTGTAATTTCACTGTTACATACTTCAATGTGTAAAGGGTACTGAAAGCCCACCACTGCCTCTCCTTCCCCTTCTGATGGCTGAACACCAGCTCAACTGTTAGGACACCCAAGATGATGATGTTACACCAAGAATAGAAACCTAGGTTGCAGATGCCTTATGGTCATCTGGCCTGGACTGCTGGTCTATCCCTGGACTCCTCGATTGAGTCACGGTTTTTCTGAGTCATTGTATTTTGGGGCTTCTCTGTTATAGCAGCTCCATATGTATCCTAATTAATGTGACACAAAATGATACATTTATTTTAAAATACTTATGCAATAAAATACAGTAAGTCCCCTACATAGGAACCTTCAAATTGCAGACTTTCAGAGACGTAGATGTGCATTCGCACGTCCAATCACGTAAGTTAGTTCATGTGTCTGATGTATATTGTCATGTGCGTGAATCCTCTGGAAGTGGTTGTGCTTTTCTGTACTTTGCCGTATAGTGTACAGTATTGTAGTACAGTATCTTTATTTCAAGCCCTGGATGTCCAAGTGCGTGTGTGTGCTGCTCCTGCTGCTGCTAAGTCACTTCAGTCATGTCCGATTCTGTGCGACCCCATAGATGGCAGCGCATAAGGCTCCCCCATCCCTGGGATTCTCCAGGCAAGAACACTGGAGTGGGTTGCCATTTCCTTCTCCAATGCATGAAAGTGAAAAGTGAAGTCGCTCAGTCGTGCCCAACTCTTCACGACCCCATGGATTGCAGCCCACCAGGCTCCTCCGTCCATGGAATTTTCCAGGCAAGAGTACTGGAGTGGGTTGCCACTTCAATTGTGTCTGACTCTTTGTGACCCTATGGACTGTAGCCTGTCCAGAAGCAAGCATAAAATCAGCTGTGATGTAGTTGTTACCGTACTATTCTTTTCAAGGTACTGTACTATAAGATTAAAAACGTTTTCTTTATTTTTTGTGTTTGTTTTTTTATGGACTATTTGTGTGAAAAGTATTATACATCTATTACAGTACAGTATTATATAGCTAATTTTGTTAGTTGGGTACCTAGGCTAACTTTGTTAGACTTATGAACAAATTGGACTTATGAACACTCTCAGAAAGAAACACGTTCATATGTAGGGGACTTAAGATATAAAATATTTGTGACATGATACACATCAACTTCAGGATAATGGTAACCGGAAAAAGAGAGACAAGAATGGATGCAGGGGTGCTTGGGAGGTGATCTATAATTTGTAAGATGAATTCACAAAGTCATAGGAATCCAGACTCACCATTTGCTTTGCTCATTCACATGTGTCACTTCTTTATCTCAAGGTCTCAATATATTTGCTGGAATCTAGCCATCACATTCTTATTCCAAGTAGACAGCAATAACTTACCACATGTTTTAAAGTTGTTTATTTAATTCTCTTTCTCTTCTACTATACTGAGTCCTTAAAGGGTAGAGATTTTCTTGTATCTGTAGTGCTTAGTATGCATGAGCTGTTTCATAAATAGGGCAACCCTATAATTTGCCTTCCAAACTAGGTTGCTATTAATCATTCCATGGGAACAATGGATGTAAGATGGACAAGCTGGAAAATATGCTCTTCCTGTCAACAAATGTTTGGTTAAAAAGATATACATACCTTCGGATTGGTATGTGTACCTTCACATATCAGTGATATGTGAACATATATCATTGCATTGGAATTAAAAAAATAATGTGCCTCCCTGACTAGACTTTTAGTTACTTGATGACATCAGCCCCCAGTATGGTTCGTGGTACACTGTAAGTGCCCCAGGATGCTGAATAAATGAATAAGGACACGTTATCACCTACCATTTCAGAAAGAGCATTCACCCTTTATGTACTGGAGAGAACTGGTAGAGATTGATGACTCAAATGTTTAAAAAGGAGCACTTCCGGTAGAATGTACAAGAAAACACTTTTATATAGAAGAGGTAGTAGGCATCTTGGTATTTTCTACCATTAATATTTACTCATATGACTGTTTCTGAGAAGGTTCTTTTCCCCCTTGTCTACTTAAACTTCTGTGATCTCCCACAATCTTCAAAGTCCATCATAAGGACTTCATCCACCAGAACTTCAGCATTGTGCCTCACACCATCGAATGTGGTCACTGTGTTGAGACAGGTTATGTACCAAAAACATGTGAAATGTGGAACATCTTTAATTTGAGCATGAGATCAGAAAGGCCAGAGTAACTCCCTTCCCGCACATTTTTTGGCTACCAATTCAGGATAATCAGACCACTTTCAAGAAAATATTTCTTAATTCTCTTTTTTTTTTCCTTTCTGTTTTGTTGTTATATTAGCTGCTTCTAAGGAGACTTGTTTTCCTCTTGTGTGGGAGTCTTCTGCCCAGAGGACAGTTTTGTGTTAAAATTAACACATACTTTGATTAAGTGGTGAAAAGCAAATACCATGAAGATTTACAGAGGTCTTTGTTCAAGCTTTGTGTTGAAAACAATTACTTCCAGACATGCTCCTTACCTGATTACTACTCCAAGTTTCCAAAGCACAATTAAATTTGGTTAAAAATTATAAACTTGTTGGTACACAGTTATTCCTAGACACATATTCAGGCAAGAGTGTCAACATTTAGTCACGGTCTGAGGAATGCAGGGCTCTGGTGATTGAGTTCCTGAGATGTTTAAATATGTAGACAGAGGACTTATCTGTCCTGGGGAGCTTAGTCCTGATAGAGGATTCCAAGTTTCCATCTGCTTGTTCAACAACAACTCCATTGAAAAAGTTTCAGTACACACATATGGACCAAAATAAATACATAACACCTACTCCTTTTTAGAAAGTTCAAAACCAATTAGAAATTAAAACAAATCTCTACCAAAATTCTTCAGGAAGACAACGGTATAAAGTTCCCAGTTTTGAGCATACTGGTTTCAGCTTGCCTTTGCGCAATGAACCAAATTCTTCTAAATGATACCAAAGGAATCTAAGCTAATTATTTTTTATTGCATATTCCAAAGAAAATAAAAAGATCTGAAAGTGGTACTAAATAGACAGGACTGAACTCAGTTCAGTTCAGTCATGTCCAACTTTTTTTGACCTCCATGGACTGTGGTATTCTCTAGGCCAGAATACTGGAGTGGGTAGATTTTCCCTTCTCCAGCATATTTTACCAACCCAGGGATCGAACCCAGGTCTCCCGAATTGTGGGCGGATTCTTTACCAGCTGAGCCACAAGGGAAGTCCAAGAATCCTGGAGTGGGTAGCCTATCACTTCTCTAGAGGATCTTCCTCACTCAGGAATCGAGCCAGGGTCTCCTGCATTGCAGGCAGATTCTTTACCAACTGAGCTATTAGGGAATCTTGAGTAGTTAATTCACTTCTCCTGTTCATGGCCTCATTTTTTCTCAGTGATAAACCTAAACTGAATGATCTGTAAATCTAACTTTAAATATTTGAGTCTATGAACTCAAAGCATGAGACATGGTGAGGAGTACATTTTCTCACCACTAGTCGTCCTTCTTGTGCAGAAGATGAGGATGCTGGATTGAGATGCTTTTAGTTCAGCTGGTTATTTATCAGAAGTAGAAGATGTGCCTTTAAAATGCTTTTTTTAAAGAAAATTTATTACCGTTCTATTTCTTTTTTTTTTGGAGGGATGGTATGGGGAGGGAGGAGGGAGGAGGGTTCAGGATGGGGAACACATGTATACCTGTGGCAGATTCATTTTGATATTTGGCAAAACTAATACAATTATGTAAAGTTTAAAAATAAAATAAAATTTAAAAAAATTATTATTGTTCTATTTCTTCTAGGAGTTCTTTGTATACAGACGTGGGGCTCTGTGTAATAAAGATGTTGATATTTGGGATAAGGTAGTGATGGGACTGCAGTGTATTCAGCTATTAACTCTTTTCTCACAGGAGAGTTTTTATTAGTCTCCATCTGAGTGGCCATGCGAACCTGGTTAGGAATTTGATGTATGAGAGTCTATGGTTTCTAAAGAGAGGAATTTGGAAAATGCTGCCTTTGCCTGGGAATGTATGTGGCAGCTTTCTGGGCACAAGTGCAAGAGGAAACCTCAAGGGAAAAGGACTAGCATTTACTTGCACTGTAGCTGCTATCAGGACAAGGGATCAGCCTTGCCTTTATGTGACTCAGATCTTGACACCCCCAGACGGCTTCTGGAATGAATGACTGACATCTCTAATAAGGGCCTATATCTAGGTGTCCGTTTTCAGATAGAAAATATTCCTCAACTCCCAGCGGCAAAAATAATTGTTTTTTTCTGAAGTAGTTTCAAACCAAAAGCAATTCAAATTCATGCAAAAATACAGTGAAATATATCACCTGTATCCTAGGATGAAAAGAAAGGTGTTGATGACAACATGTTCTTCTCTAAAGTGTATGGTTGAAGTACTAAAAGTTTGTAGAGACTAATTCTTATCACTTTAATTTCTGGACCATCCAAATGAAAATAGAGTTAAATTAACAGTCCTCTTGATGTCACATTAGCTTATATACATTGGGGGGTATGAGGAAGGGGGTTATAGTTGCAATTATATTACTATATATATAAAAACATAACTATATATACTATATTGTCTATAATATATCGTTACATACATATTATATTCTGTATTCTGTATACTATTTTACATTATATTACTATTATGTAGTAATTGTTATAATAATATCTTGAATTTACTGGCATTACTCTTTGCCAGGCACCATGTTAAGTGTTTAACTATTTTATTTGCTGAATACTCATGTGAGCCTATGAGGTACAATTATTAATCCCTCTTTGCCTACAAGGAAAGCAAGGACTAGAGAGGAGCCTGAGAAGACCTAACTAGTATGTAGTAGAGCCTACTTGTATCCATACCCAAACTCTAACTACTGCACTCCACAGCTAACAGCCAAATATTTATCACTGGCCATAAAGCAGTCCATGGGGTTGCAAAGAGTCAGACAAGATTGAGCGACTGAACTGAACTGATAAAGATGGAAACATAATTTTGAAATGAATCAATATTAATAGTGATGTCTTTTCCTGACCTTATCAATGTGGAGGAGAAAACATGTAGAATGTAATTTTATTTTATATGGCATTTGTAAATTTTTTTCAAATTGAAGAAATTAACCTGAATTTATTAACATTTTAATGTTTCACCAATCAGATAAGCCAACATTACTTCCTACTACTGTTTCCACACAACATTTAAAATTAAGTAAAAAGGTAAGATCATGTGTCCAAATGAATTATACTTTTGACAAATATTTTTATATAAATAGTAGTTATGTTCTATACTCTGTCAGTTTAAACAAAATTTCCAAAATCTCCAATTAATTTTAAAATTAAAAAGAAATTCTTAAAGTATTATTATATGCAGGTAATTAATCTTGGATATATAAATACTTTTTCAGTAAGGCAGAATACTAAAACACTGGTCACCAAATATTGTTTTAATCCATATATTTTTTTGCCTCATTTTTATTTTTATATGTTTGCAGGGAGACTTATCACTGGATTATGTTAATGATTTGCTACCTTAAGAAGGTGTAAAATAAATTGGTGTGGCTCTGCTGCTGCTGCGGCTAAGTCGCTTCAATCATGTCTAACTCTGTGCAACCCCATAGATGGCAGCCCACTAGGCTCCTCTGTCCCTGGGATTCTCCAGGCAAGAATACTGGAGTGGGTTGCCATTTCCTTCTCCAATGCATGAAAGTGAAAATTGAAAGTTAAGTCGTTTAGTTGCGCCCAACTCTTAGCGACTCCATGGACTGCAGCCTACCAGGCTTCTCCGTCCATGGGATTTTCCAGGCAAGAGTATTGGAGTGGGGTGCCATTGCCTAGGGAGTGGAATTATACTATCTAGAGGGAAATTTTTACTTCTCTCCATTCATGACTTTTGTTGGTATGCTAAAATGCTTGCCAATGACACACAGTTAACAATTACCTATCTTCTATCTCTCTGTGGAAAAGTAGTTACTCTTTTAACACTACAACCACACTCAGAACACTTGCGACATCAGATGTGTGTTCCCCCTTGCCCGCCATGTAATTCTCTGTGACACCTAGGTGTCCTACAATTCAATTCAATTCTGCCACTAACCTGAGTTAGGACAGAACACACAAGCTAAGGATTGGTCCCAGGTTATAAGTAAGTAGGTCCCCAGGTTACCCATAACTTCTGCCTGACGTGGTTACAAATCAGAGGTTCCTATGATTTCCTTCTCTTTGGATTCAATTATTTGCTAGAACAAACTAGCACAGAAGTAAGGAAACACTTATGTTTACCAGTTTATTACACAATAAGGGACATGATAAAAGATACAGATGGACAACCAGATGAAGAGATACATAGAGTGAGGTTTGAAGGGGTCCCAAGAGCAAGAGCTTCTGTCTTTGTGGAGTTGCAGTGTTGCACCCTTCTGGCACTTGAATGTGAACACCAACCTAGAAGTTCCCCAAACTCCCTCCATGTTTCTGGGATTTTTATGGAGATTTTATCACATGATAAATCATTAACTCAATTTCTAGCCCTTGTCTGCAGAATGGTGGAGGGGGCTGAAAGATCCAAGCTTCTAATCATGGCTTGGCCTTTCTGGTGACCAGCCCCCATCTAGGGGCCCATCAGGAATCATCATTAAAACAAACAAAAAACTCCTATCACCCAGGACATCCCAAGGTATTTAGTAACTCTCTGTTAGGAACCGAGGTAAAAAACCAAATATTAGAAGAAAAGGGGCTTCTAGTGCTCTTATCATTTAAAAAAGTACAAGGATTTTAGGAGCTCTGTGCCAGTGGCAAAGACTTACATATATATTTTACTATACACCTGTTATTTCACAGTGACTGAGACTATGTAAGGAACAATAATGATGAAGGAGTACGATCATGTAACAATACATACTACTACTACTAATAGTACAATCAATGTAATAAATGTGCTTTGGTTTATCGAGGGTAAAAGACCCAAAGTAAAGAATCAGGTTGTTCAGAATAGGAAAATGGACAGCAAGAGACAAAATTAGTATGGATGTAGAAAATTGTAGAAGGCTTATAGAAATTAACCTTTACTTCTTTGCCTTATGATCTCTAAAAATAATGAATCTGAAAAGGAGTAAGAAAATATGTTAAATTTCAGCCAAATTTATTCAGTTTTGAGGGAGTTATTTAAGATATAATTTATAAAGAAGGACTTTGTGTATTCCTTACTGCTGAATATATTCATGTAACACTAGAGTTTCATTTTCTCTTTTTCAAAATGCTAAGTGTGCCTTGGCATAGTCTACTCTTTACAGATGTAATACAAGTTTATCCTTTACTTTTCTTTTTTTTTTTTCAATTGAAGGATAATTGCTTTACAGAATTTTGTTGTTTTCTGTCAAACCTCAAAATGAATCAGCCACAGGTAGACATATATCCCCTCCCTTTTGAACCTCCCTCCCATCTCCCGCCCCATCCCATCCTCTGCTGCTGCTAAGTCGCTTCAGTCGTGTCTGACTCTGTGCAACCCCATAGATGGCAGCCCACCAGGTGCCCCCGTCTCTGGGATTCTCCAGGCAAGAACACTGGAGTGGGTTGCCATTTCCTTCTCCAATGCATGAAAGTGAAAAGTGAAAGTGAAGTGTTCAGTCGTGTCCAACTCTTCGCGACCCCATGGACTGCAGCCTACCAGGCTCTTCCATCCATGGGACCTTCCAGGCAAGCGTACTAGAGTGGGTTGCCATTGCCTTCTCCAATTCCATCCTCTAGATTGATACAAAGCCCCTGTTTGAGTTTCCTGAGTCATACAGCAAATTCCCGTTGGCTATGTATTTTCCACATGGTAATATAAGTTTCCATGGTACTCTTTCCATACATCTCACCCACTCCTCCCCTCTCCCCATGTCCATAAGTCTATTCTCTATGTCTGTTTCTCCATTGCTGCCCTGAAAATACTTTCTTCAGTACCATTTTTCTAGATTCCATATATATGCATTAGAATGTGATATTTATCTTTCTCTTTCTGAGTCACTTCACTCTGTATATGAGGTTCTAGGTTCATCCACCTTATCAGAACTGACTCAAATGCATTCCTTTCTATGTCTGAGTAATATTCCATTGTGTATATGCACCACAACTTCTTTATCCATTCATCTGTCGATGAATATCTAGGTTGCTTCCATGTTCTAGCTATTGTAAATATTGCTGCAATGAACAATGGGATACATGTGTCTTTTTCAATTTTGGTTTCCTCAGGGTATGTGCCGAGGAGTGGGATTGCTGGGTTATATGGTGGTTTTATTCTTAGTTGTTTAAGGAATCTCCATACCGTCTTCCATAGTGGCTGTATCAATTTACATTCCCACCAACAGTGCAAGAGTGTTCCCTTTTTTCCACACCCTCTCCAGCATTTATTGTTTGTAGACTTTCTGATGATGGCCATTCTAATTGGTGTGAGGTGACATCTCATTGTAGTTTTGATTTGCATTTCTCTAATAAAGAGCGATGTTGAGCATCTTTTCATGTGTTTGTTGGCCATCTGTATATCTTCTTTGGAGAAATGTCTGTTTAAGTCTTTTTCCCACTTTTTTATTGGGTGGTTTGTTTTTCTGGCATTGAGTTGTACGAGCTGTTTGTATATTTTGGAAGTTAATCCTTTGTCAGTTGTTTCATTCACTATTATTTTCTCCCATTCTGAGGGTTGTCTTTTCACTTTGCTTATAGTTCCTTTGTTTTAAAACAAAAGCTTTGTTGTTTAAAAGCAAAAGCTTTTAAATTTAATCAGGTCTCACTTGTTTACTTTTGTTTTTATTTACGTTACTCTAGGAGGTGGGTCATAGAGGATCTTGCTTTGATTTATGTCATCGAGTGTTCTGCCTATGCTTTCCTCTAGGAGTTTTATAGTTTCTGGTCTTGCATTTAGGTCTTTCATCCATTTTGAGTTTATCTTTGTGTACGGTTTAGGAAGTGTTCTAGTTTCATTCTTTTACATATAGCTATGCAGTTTTCCCAGCACCATTTATTGAAGAGGCTCTCTTTGCCCCATTGTATATTCTGGTCTCCTTTGTCAAAAATAATGTACCCATAGGTGCATGGGTTTATTTTTGGGCTTTCTATCTTGTTGCATTGGTCTATATTTCTGTTTTTGTGCTGGTACCATACTGTCTTGATGACTGTAGCTTTGTAGTATAATCTGAAGTCAGGAAGGTTGATTCCTCTAGCTACCTTATCTTTCTCAGGATTGCTTTGGCTATTCAAGGTCTTTTGTGTTTCCATAAGAACTGTGAAATTTTTTGTTTTAGTTCTGTGAAAAAATGCCATTGGTAATTTGACAGGGGTTGCATTGAATCTGTAAATTGTATTTGGTAATATAGTCATTTTCACAATATTGATTCTTCCTACCCAGGAACATGTAATATCTCTCCATCTGTTTATGTCATCTTTGACTACTTTTATCAGTGTCTTACAATTTTCTGTGTACAGTTCTTTTGTCTCCTTAGGTAAGTTTATTCCTAGATATTTAGTTCTTTTTGTTGCAATGGTGAATGGAATTGATTCTTTATTTTTCCTTTCTGATTTTTCATTGCTAGTATATAGAAATGCAAGTGATTTCTGTGTATTGATTTTGTATCCTGCAACTTTGCTAAATTCACTAATTAGCTCTAGTAATTTTCTGATACTATCTTTAGGGTTTTCAGTGTACAGTATCATGTCACCTGCAAACAGTGAGAACTTTACTTCTTCTTTTCCAATCTGGATTCCTTTTATTTATTTTTCTTCTCTGATTGCTGTAGCTAGGACTTCCAGAACTATGTTGAATAATAGTGGTGAAAGTGGACACCTTTGTCTTGTTCCTGATCTTAGGGGGAATGCTTTCAGTTTTTCACCATTGAGAATAATGTTTGCTGTAGGCTTATCATATATGGGTTTGGTGTCTTGAGGTAAATTCCTTCTATACCCATTTTTTGAAGAGTTTTAATCATGAATTGGTGCTGAATTTTGTCAAAGGCTTTTTCTGCATCTCTTGAGATTATCATATGGTTTTTATCTTTCAGTTTGTTAATGTGGTGTATCACATTGATTTGTATATATTGAAGAATCCTTGCATTCCTGGAATAAACCCAAATTGATCACAGTATATGAGCTTTTTGATGTGTTGCTGAGTTCTGTTTGCTAAAATTTTGTGGAGGATTTTTGCATCTATGTTCATCAGTGATGTTGGCCTGTAGTTTTCTTTTTCTGTGTGTTGTCTTTGTCTGGTTTTGGTAGTAGGGTGATGGTGGCCTCATAGAATGAGTTTGGAAGTGTTCCTTCCTCTGCAATTTTTTGAGAGTCTTAGAAGGCTAGGCATTAGCTCTTCTCTAACTAGAATTCTAGATAGAATTCTCCTGTGAAGCCATCTGGTCCTGGGCTTTTGTTTTTTAGGAGATTTTTGATCACAGCTTCAATTTCAGTACTTGTGATAGAGTGGTTCATAGTTTCTATTTCTTCCCGGTTCAGTCTTGGGAGACTGAACTTTTCTAAAAATCTGTCCATTTCTTCCAGCTTATCCATTTTATTGTCATATGGTTGTTTATAATAGTATCTTATAATCCTTTGCATTATCTTTTGTAACCTCTCCTTTTTCATTTCTAATTTTGTTCATTTGATTCTTCTCTCTTTTTTTCTTGATGAGTCTGAATAAAAGCTTGTCAATTTTCTTTATCTTCTCAAAGAACCAGCTTTTAGTTTTATTAATCTTTACTATTGCTTCTGGAATTCCATCACCTCCACTAGCTTTGTTTGTAGTGATGCTTTCTAAGGCCCACTTGACTTTACATTCCAGGATGTCTGGCTCTAGATGAGTGATCGCACCATCATGATTATCTGGGTTGTGAAGATCTTTTTTTGTACAGTTCTTCTGTGTATTCTTTCCACCTCTTCTTAATATCTTCTGCTTCTGTTAGGTCCATACCATTTCTGTCCTTTATCGAGCCCATCTTTGCATGAAATGTTCCTTTGGTATCTCTGATTTTCTGGAAGAGATCTCTAGTCTTTCCCATTCTGTTGTTTTCCTCTATTTCTTGGCATTGATCGCTGAGGAAGGCTTTCTTATCTCTTCTTGCTATTCTTTGGAACTCTGCATTCAGATGCTTATATCTTTCCTTTTCTCCTTTGCTTTTCACTTCTCTTCTTTTCACAGCTATTTGTAAGGCCACCCCAGACAGCCAGTTTGCTTTTTGCATTTCTTTTCCATGGGGATGATCTTGATCCCTATTTCCTGTACAATGTCACGAACCTCCGTCCATAGTTCATTAGGCACTCTATCTATCAGATCTAGTCCCTTAAATCTATTTCTCACTTCCACTGTATAATCATAAGGAATTTGATTTAGGTCATACCTGAATGGTCTAGTGGTTTTCCCTACTTTCTTCAATTTAAGTCTGAATTTGGTAATTAGGGGTTCATGATCTGAGCCACAGTCAGCTCCTGGTCTTCTTTTTGTTGACTGTATAGAGCTTTTCCATCTTTGGCTGCAAAGAATATAATCAATCTGATTTCGGTATTAACCATCTGGTGATGTCCATGTGTAGAGTCTTCTCTTGTGTTGTTGGAAGAGGGTGTTTGCTATGACCAGTGCATTTTCTTGGCAAAACTCTATTAGTCTTTGCCCTGCTTCATTCCGTATTCCAAGGCCAAATTTGCCTGTTACTCCAGGTGTTTCTTGACTTCCTACTTTTGCATTCCAGTCCCCTATAATGAAAAGGACATCTTTTTTGGGTGTTAGTTCTAAAAGGTCTTGGAGGTCTTCATAGAACAGTTCAACTTCAGCTTCTTCAGCATTACTGGTTGGGGAATAGACTTGGATTACTGTGATATTGAATGGTTTGCCTTGGAAACGAACAGAGATCATTCTGTTGTTTTTGAGATTGCATCCAAGTACTGCATTTCAGACTCTTTTGTTGACCATGATGGCTACTCCATTTCTTCTGAGGGATTCCTGCCTGCAGTAGTAGATATAATGGTCATCTGAGTTAAATTCCCCCATTCCAGTCCATTTTAGTTTGCTGATTCCTAGAATGTCGACATTCACTCTTGTCATCTCTTGTTTGACCACTTCCAATTTGCCATGATTCATGGACCTGACATTCCAGGTTCCTATGCAATATTGTTCTTTACAGCATCGGACCTTGCTTCTATCACCAGGCACATCCACAGCTGGGTATTGTTTTTGCTTTGGCTCCATCCCTTCATTCTTTCTGAAGTTATTTCTCCACTGATCTCCAGTAGCATATTGGGTGCCTACTGACCTGGGGAGTTCCTCTTTCAGTATCCTATCATTTTGCCTTTTCATACTGTTCATGGGGTTCTCAAAGCAAGAATACTGAAGTGGTTTGCCATTCCTTTCTCCAGTGGACCACTATTGGTTCTTTCATTTCTTTTTCACTTTTCAACCTTTTCATTCTTTCATTTTTCATTTTCATTCTTTCATTTCTTTTCATTTTTTTCATTTCATTTCTTTTTCATTTATTTCTGCTCAGATCTTTATGATTTCTTTCCTTCTACTATTTTGTTGTTGTTGTTGTTCTTCTTCTTCTTCTTTTTCCAGTTATTTTAGATGTAAAGTTAGGTTGTCTGTTCGATGTTTTTCTTGTTTCTTGAGGTAGGATTGTATTGCTATAAACTTCCCTCTTAGAACTGCTTTTGCTGCATCTCATAGGTTTTGAGTTGTCATGTTTTTCATTGTCATTTGTTTCTAGAAACTTTCTGATTTCCCTTTTGATTTCTTCAGTAACCTGTTGGTTATTTAGAAATGTGCTATTTAATCTCCATGTGTTTGTGTTTCTTACAGTTTTTTTTTCTTTCTTGTAATTGATATCTAGTCTCATTGCATTGTGGTCAGAGAAGATGCTTGACATGATTTGAATTTTCTTAAATCTACTGAGGCTTGATTTGTGACCCAAGATTTGGTCTATCCTGGAGATGTTCCATGTGCACTTGAGAAAAGGTGTATTCTTCTGCATTTGGATGGAATGTCCTGAAGAGATCAATGAGATCCATCTCATCTAATGTATCATTTAAGACTTGTGTTTCCTTAGTAATTTTTGGTTTGATGATCTGTCCATTGGTTTGAGTGGGGTGTTAAAGTCTCCTACTATTATTGTGTTACTGTCCATTTCTCCTTTTACGTCTGTTAGCATCTGTCTTATGTATTGAAGTGATCCTATGTTGGGTCCATAGATATTTATAATTGTTATGTCTTCCTCTTGGATTGATCCCTTGATCGTTATGTAGTGTCTGTCCTTATCTCTTGTAATCGTCTTCATTTTAAGGTCTATTTTGTCCAATATGAGGATTGCTACCCCAGCTTTCTTTTGCTTCCCATTTGCATGGAATATATTTTCCATCCTCTCACTTTCAGTCTATATGTGTCTTTAGGTCTGAAGTGGGTTTCTTATAGACAGCATATACATGGGTCTTGTTTTTGTATTCATTCAGCCAGTCTGTGTCTTCTGGTTGGAGCATTTAATCCATTTACATTTAAAGTAATTATTGGTATATATGTTCCTACTGCCCTTTTCTTAATTGGGGTTGATTTTATAGATCTTTTTTTATTCTCTTGTATTTCTTGACTATATAAGTCTGTTTAACATTTATTGTAAAGCTGGTTTGGTGGTACTGAATTCTTTTAACTTTTGTTTGTCTGAAAAGCTTTTTATTTCTTCATCAATTTTTAATGAGATCCTTGCTAGGTACTGTAATCTTGGTTGTATATTTTTCCCTTTCAGTACTTTAAATATATCCTGCCATTCCCTTCTGGCCTGCAGAGTTTCTGCTGAAAGATCAGCTGTTAAGCATATGGGGTTTCCTTTGTATGTTACTTGCTGCTTCTCCCTTGTTGCTTTTAATATTTTTTCTTTGTGTTTCATTTTTGTTGGTTTGATTAGTATGTGTCTTGGTGTTTCTCTTGGGGTTTATCCTGTATGGGACTTTTTGTGCCTCTTGGACTTCACTGACTATTTCCTTTACCATGTTGGGGAAATTTTCAACTATAATCTCTTCAAAATTTTTCTCATACCCTTTCTTTTTCTCTTCTTCCTCTGGGACCCCTATAATTTGAATGTTGATACATTTGATATTGTCCCAGAGGTCTCTGAGACTATCCTCAGTTCTTTTCATTCTTTTTACTTTATTCTGCTCTTCAGAAGTTATTTCCACCATTTTATCTTCCAGCTCACTAATTCATTCTTCTGTTTCATATATTCTGCTATTGATTCCTTCTAGAGTATTTTTAATTTTGGTAATTGTGTTGTTTGTCTCTGCATGTTTATTCTTTAGTTCTTCTAGGTCTTTGTTAATTGATTCTTGCATTTCCTCCATTTTGTTTTCAAGGTTTGTGATCATGTTTACTACCATTATTCTGAATTCTTTTTTGGTAGTTTGCCTATTTTGTCTTCATTTATTTGGACTTCTGTGTTTCTAGTTTGTTCCTTCATTTGTGTAGTATTTCTCTGCCTTTTCTTTTTTTCTCTCTCTCTTTTTTTTTTAGCTTATTGTGTTTGAAGTCTCCTTTTCCCAAGCTTCAAGGTTGAATTCTTTCTTCCTTTTGGTTTCTGCCCTCCTAAGGTTGGTCCAGTGGTTTGTGTAAGCTTCCTAGGGGGTGAGATTTGTGCTGAGTGTTTGTTTGTTTGTTTTTCCTCTGATGGGCAAGGCTGAGTAAGGTGGTAATCCTGTCTGCTGATGATTGGGTTTGTATTTTTGTTACACTTGGATAATAGGGTCCAATAGAGAAGCAAATAATTTCTGAGCCACAGAAGAGAAAATCCCAAAGATTACTGCCCTGGAAGACATTGATCAGTTTTGCATCAGCTTAGCAGTTGTATTCAAATACATATAGATACCCACTTCTTCAAATACCCACTTTGAACCAGTTTCACCATCTGCTGGTTTCCTAAATAATGGGTTAAATTTATAAACACTGTGTTTTTAAATTTTTGAAATTATACTTTGACAAATGTTTAACAAAGTGTACTCTGGTGTATACATGTCCAAAGAGATATTTTATGGGGAAAGTGATTTCATATTCATCCTCTTGCCACCAACGTCTGAGGACATTTCACACACACACACACACACACACACACACACACACACACACACTCAGAGGCTTCCCTATAGCCCTGTGTTTTCTAAATGTACTTGAACCTGGCAGACTTCTCCTTTCTCCCCACTGCTGCTGCTGCTGCTGCTAAATCGCTTCAGTCGTGTCCGACTCTGTGCGACCCCATAGATGGCAGCCCACCAGGCTCCCCCGTCCCTGGGATTCTCCAGGCAAGAACAGTGGAGTGGGTTGCCATTTCCTTCTCCAATGCATGAAAGTGAAAAGTGAAAGGGAAGTTGCTCAGCCGTGTCCGACTCTTAGCAACCCCATAGACTGCAGCCTACCAGGCTCCGCCTTCCATGGCATTTTCCAGGCAAGAGTACTGGAGTGGGTTGCCATTGCCTTCTCCTTTCTGCCCACTACCTTTGGTTATTATGTATATGTTACATCAGGTTGATTTTTTTCTCCAAAACACATGCTGAGTGTATCTGTCTCTCTCCACCTCTGCTGACACCATCCTAGTTTGAGTTATTACTACCTTTTGCTTGAGTTTAGCATGAATCTGAAACATGGGTTCCCTGTTCTATCCTGCTGCTCTTCAACCCATTTTTCATACAGTGATCTAAGTGATCTTTCAAAAACAAAATTATATTCTGTTTTCGCCTTTTAAAAACTTCCCTACCATGTGTAAAATAGATATCTAGTGGGAACCTGCTGTATAACACAGGGAGCTCGGCTTGGTGCTCTGTGGTGACCTCAAGGGGTGGGATGGGGATAAGTGGGAGAGAGGGCTCTGAGGGAGGGGATATATGTATACATATAGCTGATTCACTTCGTTGTACAGCAGAAACTAACACAGCATTGGAAAACAATTATACTCCAATAAAATAAATACATAAAAAGGGGGAAAAATAAAACCTTCCCATTGGGTTCCCACTGCACTCAAACCAGAATCCAAGCTTCTTCCTCACCAGGCCCTACATGAGGTGCCTCCTGCCTGCCCCTCTCTCTTCAGATCAGAGGCCCCCTCCTCCTCTCTGTCTGTATTCTAGCCTCACCAACCTTCCTTCTCTTCCTAGAATAACCTTAGGGCCCTGCTTCCTGGAATGATCCTCCTCCAGATCTTTACATGATGGTTTCTCCATATCCTTCAGTCTCAGTTTAAATGTCACCTCTTCAGAGAAGCCTTCTTGATCACCTAGTTTAAAATAAGTCCTCCATAAAACACATGATCTGAAAGGAATATGCACCCTAATGTTCAATGAAGCACTGTGTACAATAGCCAAGACATGGAAGCAACGTAAATGCCCATCAACAGAGGAATGGATAAAGAAGATGGGGTACGTATATATATATACACAATGGAATATTGCTCAGCCATTAAAAAGAATGAAATAATGCCATTTGTAGCAACATGGATGGACCTAGAGAATTTCATACCAAGTGAAGTAAGTCACACAGAGAAGGAGAAATATCACATGACATCCTTTATATGTGGGATCTAAACAGAAACGATACAACTGAACTTACAAAACAGAAAGAGACTCACAGACTTAGGGAACGAGCTTATGGTTGCTGGGGGAAAGGGATAGTTAGGGAGTTTGGGATGGGCAGGTACACACTGCTGTATTTAAAATGGATAATCAACAAAGACCTATTGTATAGCACATGGAACTCTAATCAATATTATGTGGCAGCTTGTGGGAGGAGGGGGTTTGAGGGAGAATGGATCCATGTATATGTATGACGGAGTTCCTTCACTATTTATCTGAAATTATCACAACATTGCTAATTGGCTATGTATTTTATATACCCCAATACAAAATAAAAAGTTCCAAGCAAAATAAAATAGATCCTCCATGTATCAAAGAGGCCAAGGAAGAAAAGTCTAATCTTCTAAGTTAAGGGAGCTGAAAACGTGTTGTGTTGTAAATGTCTTCTAGTTTTACTGTAGGGTTGCCTGAAAGTCTACCGTACAGTCTTTTTAAGGATATCTTTGTTCTCTTTTAAAATTCATGAATTCTCATGAATTCCTAGAAGTATTAAGGCAAAGATGGAAGGGAAAAACAGTTGGCTGGGGGCAGGAATTCGGTCTGCAGATAGGCTTTGTGTGGCCTAAACAAGTGTTTAAGTATTTGAATTATTGCCAACATTTAAAGAATTAAGAGGTTTTCAAGTAAACATTTGTTGTGTGTGTGGGTGTTGAAATCAGTTTGACTTTCTCCCTGGGCGATAATCTTGTGAAAGGACAGCACCCTCTAGGCGTCTCCAATTCCCACCCAATTCACATCATTCTTTGGAATGACTGCCTCCACTTTGCAACACCTCTATCATCTCTTACATAATGGCTTGAGAACAACTTGGATGAGACAAGATTTTTTTGCAAGGCAATGGTGATTAAAAAAAAAAAAACAGAGCTATGTAATTACAGATGTATAATCTGAGTCTTAGAAAGTAATTTAGAGATCCTCTAGGTACCCTTTCTTTCCAGTGAAAGAATTATTTTAATTTTTACAGCCTTTTGAAGAAAGTATTAAACTTTTCTTGGGTGAGGACATGAATCCTCATAGAGATCATATAGATAAGTGGTGGAATCTAGACTCTCTTTCTCACTGGAATTTGTTTCATTTCTAGAGTTCTTCCACACTGCTTCCCTACATGATAGCAGGCTTTGTGTATAACCAGTGTGAGAATCTGGCCAACAGCTAACAAGAATTTCTGCTCAGTTCTCTGGGCTCTGCATCCTTGCCCTAGGCTTTGACTCTAGGCCTCTTTCTGGACCTTCTGTGTCACGGATTCAAGAACCATGTCATGTGTCTCCTCTTGATTTAGCTTGTGGTCTCCTGGCTCATGTTCCTTTCTTGTTGTTGTTTGTTCACATTGTGTTTTGTGTGTGTGTGTGTGTGTGTGTTTTTCCTTCAGATATTTTTATTTAATAAGTGAGTGAGGGAGTGAGTGCTCAGTGGTGTCTGACTCTGTGACTCCATGGACTGTAGCCCATGGCACTCCTCTGTCCATAGGATTTTCCCAGCAAGAATATTGGAGTGGGTTGCCATTTCCTCCTGCAGGGGATTTTCTCCACCCAGCACTGGAATGTGCATCTCATGCAATGCAGGCAGATTCTTTACCACTGAGCCACTGGGGAATCCCTTTTTATTCAATACAGAGTTTTAATTAATTTTCCAAGTTTTATAGAAGTGTAAATGACATAAGGTTTAAGACGTAAAATATGTTCATTTGATATACTAATACATCACAAAATGATTACCAGAGTAGCATCAGTTAACACCTCCATCATCTTACCTAATTAGCATTTCTTTTTTTGTGATGAGAACATTTAACTTTCTTATTCTCTTAGCAATTTCAAGTATATAATACAGTTTTGTTAAGTATAATCACCATACTGTGTATTAGATTCCCCTGAACTTCTAACTGGAAGTTTGTTTCTTTTGACCACACCTCCCTGTTTCTACTCTTATCCACCAACCTGGCTCCTGACAGCAGCAATTCTACTCTCTATTCTTTGAGTTTGGTTTTTTAGACTTCACATAGTAGTGATTTGGATGGGTGGTATTTGTTGAATAGTGCTCAGTGGCTCAGTCATGTCTGACTCTGCAACCGCATGAACTCTAGCCTGCCAGGCTCCTCTGTCCATGGAAATTTTTCGGGCAAGAA
The DNA here is from genome assembly GCF_002263795.3 of Bos taurus. NCBI lineage: Eukaryota > Metazoa > Chordata > Mammalia > Artiodactyla > Bovidae > Bos > Bos taurus. The sequence goes on along the minus strand of NC_037332.1, from coordinate 18,802,769 downwards.
TACTGGAGTGGGTTTGCATTTCCTACTCAAGGGGATCTTCCTGACCCAGGGATCGAAATTGAGTCTCTTGAATCTCCTACATTGGGAGGCAGATTCTTTATCACTGCTCCTCATGGGAAGCTCCATATTAGTGATACCATATACTATTTGCTTTCTCTGTCTGGTTTATTTCACTTAGCGTAATGTTCTCAAGGTTCATTCATGTAGTCACAAATGGAAGGATCTCCTTCTTCCTCATGGCTGAATACTATTCATTGTATATTTATAATAATATGTTATATTGTATGTATAAATAATATCTTCTTTATCCATTCTTCATCTGCACACAGACACAGAGGTTGTTTCTATATCTTAGCTACTGTGAGTAATGCTACATGATTATGAGAATGTAGGTATCTTTTTGAGATTCTGATTTCATTTTTTTTTTGGCTATATACCCAGAAGCAGAATTGTTAAGTCACATGGTTCACTTCAGTCGCTCAGTTGTGTCTGACTTTTTGTGACCCCAATGGACTGCAGCATGCCAGGCTACCCCATCCATCACCAACTCCTAGAGTTCACTCAAACTCATGTCCATTGAGTTAGTGGTGCCATCCAATGATCTCATGTTCTGTCATCCCCTTCTCCTGCCACCTTCAATCCTTTGCAGCATCAGGGTCTTTTCAAATGAGTAAGTTCTTCACATGAGGTGGCCAAAGTATTGGAGTTTCAGTTTCAGCATCAGTCCTTCCAATGAATATTCAGTATTGATTTCCTTTAGGATGGGCTGGTTGGATCTCCTTGTTATACAAGTGACTCTCAAGAGTCTTCTCCAATACCACAGTTCAAAAGCATTAATTCTTTGGTGCTCAGCTTTCCTTATAGTCCAACTCTCACATCCATACATGACCACTGGAAAAACCATAGCCTTGACTAGACGGACCTTTGTTGGCAAAGTAATGTCTCTGCTTTTGAATATGCTATCTAGGTTGGTCATAACTTTCCTTCCAAGGAGTAAGCGTCTTTTACTTTCATGGCTGCAGTCACCATCTGCAGTGATTTTGGAGCCCAAAAAGATAAAGTCAGCCACTGTTTCCACTGTTTCCCCATCTGTTTGCCATGAAGTGATGGGACCAGATGACATGATCTTAGTTTTCTGAATGTTGAGTTTTAAGACAGTTTTTCACTCTCCTCTTTCACTTTCATCAAGAGGCTCTTTAGTTCTTCTTCATTTCTGCCATAAGTGTGGTGTCATCTGTATATCTGACACATGGTTAGTTCTGTTTTTAATTTTTTGAGGAAATTTCATAGTGCTTTACATAGTGACTGTATCATCTTTCTTTGACATAAACAAACAGTGCATGAGAGGGTTCCCTTTTCTCCCTATCCTTGCCAACATTTGTTATCTCTTGTCTTCTTGATGATAGCCATTTGAACAGGCATGAGGTGATATTTCCTTGTAGTTTTGATATGCATTTCCCTCATGATTAGCAATATTAAGCATATTTTTGTGTACCTTTTGGCCTTTTGTATATATTCCTTGAAAAATGTCTAGAATTTGTATATATTCTTTGAAAAATTCTACCCAGTTCCTCTGCATATTTTTTAAGTCAGATTTTTTTCCTCTTCAGTTCTGGGAATTCCTTAAATATTTTAAATATTAACCCCTTATCAGATTTACGGTCTTCCTTCCTAGCTCAATCAGTAAAAATCTGCCTGCAATGCAGGAGACATGGGTTCAATTCCTGGACTGGGAAGATCCCCTGGAGAAGGAAATGGCAACCCACTCCAGTATTCTTGCCTGGAGAATCCCATGGACAGAGGAGCCTTGCAGGCTACAATCCGTGGGGTCCAAGAGTCGGACACGACTGAGTGACTTTCACTACTATCAGATTTATGCTTTGCAAATGTTTTCTCTCACTCTGCAGGTTGACATTTCATTTTGTTGATTGTTTCTGTTGCTGTGCAGTTTTTTAGTTTGATGTAGTCCCACTTATTTGGAGAAGGCAATGGCACCCCACTCCAGTACTCTTGCCTGGAAAATCCCATGGATGGAGGAGCCTGGTAGGCTGCAGTCCATGGGGTTGCTAAGAGTCGGACATGGCTGACCGACTTCAATTTCACTTTTTACTTTCATTCATTGGAGAAGGAAATGGCAACCCACTCCAGTATTCTTGCCTGGAGAACCCCAGGGACAGGGGAGCCTGGTGGGCTGCTGTCTATGGAGTCACACAGAGTCGGACACGACTAAGACGACTTAGCAGAAGCAACTAGGTACTTTCATACCTGAAGCGATATAGCAGCAGCAGCAGCAGCAGCAATTCTGTTACTGGCTTTGTTTCTATTTTTATGCTAGTGCTATGCCATTTTCATTACTTACTACAACTTTGTGGTATAGTTTGAAATCAAGACATGTGGTGCCTCCAACTTTGTTCTTTTTAGAATTTCTTTGGTTATTTGCAGGTTTTTGTGCTTCTGTATGAATTTTAGAATTGTTTTTTCCTATTTTTTATAGGATATAAAAATATATACTTATTAACAAATTATTATGTCTATCAGTTCAGTTCAGTCACTCAGTCGTGTCCAACTCTTTGCAACCTCATGAACTGCAGCACACCAGGCCTCCCTGTTCATCACCAACTCCTGGAGCTTATTCAAACTCATATCCATTGTGTCGGTGATGCCATCCAACCATCCAACCATCTCCTCCTCTGTCGTCCCCTTCTCCTCCTGCCTTCAATCTTTCCCAGCATCACGATCTTTTCAAATGAGTCAGTTCTTCGAATCAGGTGGCCAAACTATTGGAGTTTCAGCATTAGCATCAGTCCTTCCAATGAACACCCAGGACTGATCTCCTTTAGGATGGACTGGTTGGACCTCCTTGCAGTCCAAGGGACTCTCAAAAGTCTTCTCCAACACCACAGTTCAAAAGCATCAATTCTTCAGCACTCAGCTTTCTTTACAGTCCAACTCTCACATCCATAAATGACTCTGCTTTTTAATACGTTGTTTAGGTTGGTCATATTATACCTATAATTATGTTTAATACTCTTGTTCTTTAAACTTTATGCTAGAATTAAGTGGTTAACATACCACCAGATAATGACATTAAGATATTATGAATTTGACTAGATACTTTTACCAGTGCGTTGTATATTTTCACATGTTTTCATGTTACTAATTAGCATTCTTTTATTTCAGCTTGGAGAATGCCTTTCAGCCTTTCTTGTAAGGCAAGTTTAGTGGTGGTGATCTACTACAGCTTTTTTTCTCTGGGAAAGTCTGTTTCTGAAGGAAAACTTGCCTGATAGAGTGTGCTTGCTTGATAGGTTTTTGTTGTTGTTTTTCATTCAGCACTTTGAATATATTATCCCACTTTCTCCTAGACTATAAGATTTCTGCTGAGAAATTCACTATGAGCTTCTTGGACTTTGATTGCATATCTCTTCCCAGATTTGGAATATTCTCAGCCATTATTTATTTAAATAAACTTTCTGTTACCTTCTCCCTCTCCCTCTTTTGGAACTCCAATAATTGGGAAAACGTTTCTTTTGATGGTATCCAATAGATTGTGAAGGTTTTCTTCATTGATCTTTGTTTTCCTGACTGAATAAAGTTCCTGTTTTTAACTCACAGATTCTTTCTTCCTTTTGATGAATTTTGATATTGATGTTCTCTATGCATTTTAAAATTGCATTTCATTCATTGTATTCTTTAGCTTCACAATTTCTGTTTGGTAATTTTAAAATTTCTATCTCTGTGTTAAACCTATTGTGTTTTTGTATCAATTTTCTGATTTCATTAAATTGTTTCATATAGCTCATTGAGTTTCTCTAAAAGAGCTATTTTGAATTTTTTGTTAAGTATATCCTAGATCTCCATATCTTTGAGATCATCTACTAGAAGATTATTGTGGTCTTTTGTTAGGTGTCATTTTCTTGATTGTTTTTCATATTCCTTGAAGTTTTGTAAAGTTGCTGCCTTTACATGTGAAGTAGCAGTCACTTCCTTCAGTCTTAAATGCATACAAGAGAGAAATACCTTCCATCAGCTCTGCTAGGACACTGAGACTTTCTCAAACCTTCTATGGATACCACCTGCTCTATGTTTCTTGCTCTGCTGCTGCTGCTGCTGCTAAGTCGCTTCAGTCGTGTCCGACTCTGTGCGACCCCATGGACTGCAGCCTACCAGGCTTCTCCGTCCATGGGATTCTCCAGGCAAGAACACTGGAGTGGGTTGCCATTTCCTTCTCCAGTTTCTTGCTCTAGAAATCTTAAGTATCTATGCATGCATGCTAAGTCACTTCAGTCATGTCTGACTCTTCACAGCTCACAACCCAATGGATTGTAGCCCGTTGCCAGGCTCCTCTGTCCATGGAGTTACCCAGACAAGAATACTGGAGTGGGTTGCCATGCCTTTCTCCAGGGGGTCTTCCCAATCTAGAGATCGAACCCACATCTCCTAGGTCTCCTACATTGGCAGGCGGGTTCTTTACCACTAGTACCACCTGGGAAGCCCCTATGCCTTCTCTTATTCCTGCAATACATCAAGTTGAGAGTTGACAGTTTCCCTTCAGTTTTCTGACAGTGGCACTAAAGCTCTAGTGTGTGGTCTCTCTCTGGCTCACAGATCCACGCTGGTTTCCTGTATTTGCTCACCAACCATCTGCCAAAGCTCAGTCTCCCTGCCATAACTGGGAGTACACATGGAGATGGCCACAGGTCACGTGTGATTGAGGTGCGTAGGGTGCTGGGAATGCTCATGAGCGAGTTGGGGAGATCTAGAGGTGAGGCGTCCCCAGCATAGGCTTCCTAATGGTGTCTGCAATATGGTTAGTAAGATCTGCATTCCTTTAATGTCCTGTAAGAATCCTATTTGCCTTTCTTTCCAGCTCCTTCTCAGAACCACTAAATTGGAATCTGCACCTTAATAAGATCCCTGGGTGATTCATATGCCCACTAAAGTTTGCAAAGCGCACATTATATGACTTCTTTTTCAGCCATCATGGAGTAAATCTGCTGCAGTTATCTGCATTCCCATTGGACCAATTCTAGCCAATCAGATATCTGGAGACAGTTCCTTTTTCCTTTGGAGTCATTCCTAGCCTGTGGCCTATGACTGCCTTATTCTTTTCTAGACTCTACTTGGATATTACATTTATTTGGTTGACACGGACAACAGTGTGTGTGTGTGTGTGCTCGCGCGCATGTGTGCACACGTGCGTGCACATGTGTAGAAATGTGCAGGCGTGAAAGTACCTAGTTGCTTCTGCTAAGTCGCCTTAGTTGTGTCCGACTCTGTGCGACCCCATAGACGGCAGCCCACCAGGCTCCCCCGTCCCTGGGATTCTCCAGGCAAGAACACTGGAGTGGGTTGCCACTCCCTTCTCCAGTGCATGAAAGTAAAAAGTCAAAGTGAAGTCGCTCAGTCGTGTCCGACTCTTAGCGACCCCATGGACTGTAGCCCACTAGGCTCCTCCATCCACGGAATTTTCCAGGCCAGAGTACTGGAGTGGGGTGCCATTGCCTTCTCTGGATTTTCATCAAGATGGTAGGTTTTTTAACTGAATATGAAAAGATAAGGAGGACTTTTTAAAGGTGGAATTTGGCAACAGAGAAGGAAGAAGAAAATCCCTTAGAATCATAACAAATGAAATTAGGCATTTCTTGGTAACAACCCACTTACTAATGCTTCACATACATTTCTCTCATTTAATCCTCACAATTCTATAAATTATGCTTATTATTATCCCTCTTTTACAAATGGGGAAACAGAGGTGCAAAGATACTAATTAACTTGCCCAAGGCCACAAAATAAGTAAATGGTGGAGCAGGCCTTTGATCCCAGACAGTATGAGTAATGCACCCAGGGTCTTAACCACATCACTGCTTATGGAGAAACATGTATCTAGGTTTTAGGAAAATGGAACTCAACCCATTATACACCAAAGAGTCCAGATTAATTGAAACATAGTATATAAAAAGAGAAGTAATTGGAAAGAAGAGACAGCTAGAGAATTTCTACATAAAGGGTCTAGCTCGGAAATCTAGTGAAGGAATTGCTTAGAGTCTTACCTTGATGTTTTGTTTGCATAATGAGTACTCTTTTTAACTTAAAAAGAGTATAGTCGTGGGTGCAGGCAAAGGCTAATAAGTGAGCATGTGTAAGAGCCCTGTAAAGCTAGCTCTTCTCATGGCCAAATCTGGAGAATTTAGCTGGGGCAAGGTATGCATGTTGAACTGGCCCAAATTAATGACTTCTTGGGATTTGTGTGTAAAAGAGATGGGGGAAAAGGGCTAGTGAAGGGCCATGAGAGGTAGAGAGAGGAGTTGGGGAATTACTACAGCAGACTAAGAAGTAGTAAGATTTCAGCTAGAACAGAGGCTGCTAGTTTATGAGGAAATAGACAGTAGACAGCTGTACCTTATGACTGATATGGGCAGGATGGAGTGGAAACAGATGAAAGTGACTCTAGTATTTGTAAACTCAGTGACTATGAGTCTTATAGAATACTAACAAAAATGGAGTAGCTCGAGACAATGTTGATTTGGACAGATTATAGATCTAGCCTCTATTTAAACCCTTGGAAGGACAGAGATCGCTTTTGTGAATCACACAGTCTGTTAAATCATGAGATAATTCAAATTATTATTATTTAAAAATTTAATTTATTCACTTATTTATTTATTTTTGGCTGTGCTGAGTCTGTGTTGCTGTGTTTGGGCTTCTTACTGCGGTGGCTTCTCTTGCTGCAGAACATGGGCGCTAGGAAATCTGGCTCAGTAGTTGTGGCACACAGACTTAGCTGCCTTGTGGCATGTGAATCTTCCTGGACCAGGGATCACACCCATGTCTCCTGCATTGGCAGGTGGATTCTTAACACTGGACCACCAGGGATGTCTCAAATTATTACTGATGAGATAACTAAAGTTCATGTTAAAGGAAAAATATTTCTGAAATCCAAAGCTAATCTTGGAATACTGAGGTCATACTACTCCAAGAATATTTTTTCTATATACAATTAGAAACAGTTTATACATTATTGGGCTTCCCTTGTGGCTCAGCAGGTAAAGAACATGCCCGCCAATGCAGGAGACGCAGGAGACACTGGTTCAATCCCTGGGTCAGAAGATCCCTTGGAGAAGGGAATGGCAGTCTACTCCAGTATTCTTGCCTGGGAAATCCCATGGACAGAGGAGCCTGGTGGGCTAATGTTCATAGGGTTTCAAAGAGTCAGACACAGCCAAACAACTGAGCACACACATACATTATTAAAGCAAAATAAATAGATAATTATGTTTAAAAATTAGTGAAATAAGTGCTTATAACAATATGTGAAAATTTAGATGAAAAACTTCAAGGGAAGATAAAAATTAAATGAGAGAAAAAAAAGTTTTCCAGGGGGAAAGAATAGTTTGTGTGACAATCCTGGGCTGATAAGGAACAGGCAGTGCGTGGGGGGAACTATAATTAGTTCTGAAGAGATACAGCATAGGTAGGTTGCTGCTGCTGCTGCTGCTGCTGCTGCTAAGTCGCTTCAGTCGTGTCCGACTCTGTGCGACCCCATAGACGGCAGCCCACTAGGCACCTCCGTCCCTGGGATTCTCCAGGCAAGAACACTGGAGTGGGTTGCCATTTCCTTCTCCAATGCATGAAAGTGAAAAGTGAAAGTGAAGTCACTCAGTTGTGTCCGACTCTTTGAGACCCCATGGACTGCAGCCTACCAGGCTCCTCCATCCACGGGATTCTCCAGGCAAGAACACTGGAGTGGGTTGCCATTTCCTTCTCCCATGCATGAAAGTGAAAAGTGAAAGTGAAGTCACTCAGTCGTGTCCGACTCTTTGAGACCCCATGGACTGCAGCCTACCAGGCTCCTCCGTCCATGGGATTTTCCAGGCAAGAGTACTGGAGTGGGGTGCCATTGCCTTCTCTGATAGGTAGGTTGGGGTGGAGCAGATCCCAAAGTCTAGTGAGCTAAGTTAACTGTTTAGGATTCATAACTATAGAGGAAACCTGGGGTAGACAATCACTGTGCTGTGCTTAGTTGCTCAGTCATGTCCGACTTTTTGCAACTCCATGGACTGTAACCCGTCAGGCTCCTCTGTCCACGGGGATTCTCCAGGCAAGAATATTGGAGTGGGTTGTCATGCCCTTTTCCAGGCAATCTTCCCAACCCAGGGATCAAACCCAGGTCTCCTGCATTGCAGGCAGATTCTTTACTGTCTGATTCACCTAGCTCAGCTGGTAAAGACATTACTAGTGCTCACCAATATCTGGTTCTCTTCTCCTTTCAGGTCACATTTAAGACTCTGCTTCTCAGAACACTTGCAGTTGTGGGGATGTGACTAGTTCTGGTAATAGAATGTATGTAGCAAAAGAGTTGGACAAGACTGAGTGACTAAGCACAGCACAGCACAGCACAGCAATTGGACTGTGGTAAACAATGCCCATTCCCAAAGAGATTAATATCCCAGTTACAAGAACCTGTGACTATGTTTACTTACATGGCTAAAGTCATTTTTCAGATGTGTTCAAGTTAAGGACCTTGAGATGGGGTAGCTAACCTGGATTATCCAATTAAACTGAAAATGTTAGTCACTCAGTTGTGTGTGATTCCTTGTGACCCCATGGATTGTAGCCCACCAAGCTCCTCCATCCATGGAATTCTCCAGGCAAGAATACTAGAGTGGGTGGCCATTCCCTTCTCCAGGGGATCTTCCCAGGTCTTCTACATTGCAAACACATTCTTTACCATCTGAGCCACTAGAGAAGCCCCTGGATTATCCAACAGGCTGAGTAATTGTAAGGGGCCAGAAGAGATGTGTTAACAGAAGCAGCGAGGAGGGAGGGAGGGAAAGATAGAGAGGGAGGGCAAAGTGGGGAGAGAGAGAGGTAGAGGGATTTGAAGACGCTATACTGCTAGCTTTGGAGATGGAGGAATGGGTTCTGAGCCAAGGAATGTAGGCAGCTTCTAGAAGCTGCTGCTGCTGCTAAGTTGCTTCAGTCATGTCCGACTCTGTGCGACCCCATAGACGGCAGCCTACCAGGCTCCTCCATCCCTGGGATTCTCCAGGCAAGAACGCTGGAGTGGGTTGCCATTTCCTTCTCCAATGCATGAAAGTGAAAAGTGAAAGTGAAGTCACTCAGTCGTGTCCGACTCTTTGAGACCCCATGGACTGCAGCCTACCAGGCTCCTCCGTCCATGGGATTTTCCAGGCAAGAGTACTGGAGTGGGGTGCCATTGCCTTCTCCATCTAGAAGCTAGAAAAAGCAATGAAAAGGATCCTCTCTTAGACCCTCCAGAAAGAACCAGCTGACACCTAGACTTTAGCCCAATGAGACCAGTTGAGCCTCTTGCCCTTCAGAGCTGTAAGATAAAAACTTTGTGTTGTCCTAAGCCACTGTACTTGTGGTAATTTGTTATTAGTAGAAATAGGAAACTCTCACATGTCCTGAGGTAATGAATATCTCTGAAGGATTTTACATCCCTCTCCATCCCCCAAGATTGAACATGGAAGCCCTGTGATGGTAGAACTATGAGACAGGTCCAATCTGGATTGATGATAAAGAAAGCTGCCTGGGAGAAACCCTGGTCTAGGAACAGAGAGGTGTTCTGTCTTTGAAATGATTGAGATTTTGGCTTTGATTCAGAAGCATTGGCTTCTTCTATCCTAACTGTTATGAAACCATTAATGGTTTTTAAGTAGAAAAACTTCTGCATTATTATTATTATTTTATCCATAGTGTGGAGAATGGATTGGAGGGATACAAAGTGGTTAGACTATTTAACTAGAAGACTATTATAAGCATCCATTAAAAATAGAGTCATTACTGGTAGGAATATGAAGAGAAAAAGACAGCTTGAAAGATGTTTCTGGAAGTTGAATCAACAAGATTCAGTGGTTAATTGGATCTAGGAAGTGTGGGAGAGAGAAGATGCAAGGATGACCAAGTTTCTTGTTTGGAAGGTGGATGGTGGTGTCCATTGTTGAAAAAGGAAACACAGGAGAAGGGAGATGAGAGTGCAGAGATGAGGCATTTGTGTTGACCACCCAAATACAGGTACATTATAGGAAGCAGAATATATGGATCTAGATCTCAGCAAGTGTGTTAAGTTGGAGGTTAAAGAATCATCAGCATAGAAATCGTAAGTGGATCCGTTCATTTACACAGTAAGTATTGGAGTGCTTACTGCGTGATGAGCTCTAGGCACTGGGAATTCAGCAAGGAAAACAGGCTAAAAATCTCAGCTCTCATACAGTATGCATTCTAATGGGAAAGGCCAAGATAACTCAGGGAGCAGATGGGGAATGAGGAAAGATGAGGGTTTAGGACCAAAATAAGAATAACACCCATATTCAAAGAATAGCTGAAGGAATAAAGTCCAGACTCTAGAGTCTGATATAAAAGATCCTTCATAACCTGACTTTTCTCTCTCTCTCTCCAGCCTTAACCTTCTTAAGTTTCCATGATACCAGCTTTACTCTAAAGGAGAAGGGGAAAGATCAACAGAAAGAATGAAAACCAGAAAAGTATGATACCAAGAAGACCAGAGGGGAATGTTTTCTGAAGAAAATATTCAACTCTATTAAATGCTATAGAGAGAGCAAGAAAGAGACAGAATGAAAGATATGTGTTCACTTTGGAGTAGTGGTCAGAGGCATTGGCAAGAGTAGTTTCAGGGCCCAAGGAGTTCCCAGAAGGTCTAGGCCTGAGTGGGCTACAAGAGGAGAAATGTTATATGTTTCTTGCATGATAAAATATTATAAGATGATATCTTATCATCTCTCTGTTTAACAACTTATCCCAAAACTTAGGGGGATACTTAAAGCATAAATGTTTGTTTCTTCACACAGTTTTGGAAGGTAAGGAATTCAGGAACAGGTTAGCTGAGTGGTCTAGCTCAAGGTTTCTCATGAGGTTGCCATGGAGATGTCAATCATGGCAGCAGACTCTGAAAGCTGTTCGAAAGAGGTGGTTCCTCACTAGCTATACTGATTGAAGGATCATTGTCAAGAGGCCCTTCTTGGAGGCTGGTTACCACTGTGGGCCATGGCAATGCAGAGTCAGAAATCTTACTTAACTATTTATGTTAGTGAAGTGGCCAGTAGTAACATATTACATTGCTTTCTTAAAAATCTCTGTTGTAAATGTTATTAAAAATAATAGCTTCCCTGATGGTCCTGCTTCCCTAAGATTCTGTGCTCTCTGGTGGCTTGGGTTAGATCTTCCAAGCTGCAACTAAAAGACGCCTAAGATCCCATGTTCCACAACAAAGATCCCTGTTCAGCCAAATAAAAAACAAACAAAAAAAACTTTTTTTAAGGATTTCTTTTGGTGAGGAATCAAGGTACCATTGCTTGAAAGATTAAAAAGAAGTCTGGCAAGAGCTGCAACTTTAAATTATTGTGATCTGGCTTTTAGACTTTCTTTGACACACTTGTGACAGATTGCCCCATTAAACATCTTGGTGAAGAGCCATATTGAAATATTTCTCTATATTTAAGAGATTATAATAAATTATGTATTATACTTGTATTATTTCCTATTTTAATATTATTTCTTTTATTATTTATCATATGTGTTTTACAGTATCTTATCACTTTTTTAAAAAACTCTCTAATCCAGTATTTTCAAAAGAGTGGTCAAAAAAGTATCCAGTTAGCATAGAAAAGGAATTGGCAAAGTTACTACTTTGAGATAGCTAATCTGCTGTGAGATAGTTAATCTACACATTAGTATATTACGTGTTCTGAGAAGCCTTGCAGTAAACAGTGACCTCACTTTATTTGGCTACGATATCCTTTTTTTTTTTCACATTAATATCAAACTGAATTAGTGTTCCTTGGAAAATTCTTTGGAAAAAAAATGATGACCTAATCCTTCTCCTCTCAACTTTTGTTCCATTATGTTGCTGAAAACAACCATAGTAGCCTTCTCATGGGTCATCTGCTTCAGCAGTCTCTCACCTCTTGGCACCAGGAACCAATTTCATGGAAGACAATTTTTCCATGGACGAAGGGTGGAGGGGGTAGGAGGGGATGGTTTGGGGGTGATTCAAGCACATTACACATATTGTGCACTTTATTTCTATTATTATTACATCAGTTCCACCTTAGATCATCAGGCATTGGAAGGTGGAGGCTAGGGACACCTGATCTGCTTTATCCCTCCCACCCAATCCAGTTTTACATGATTGACTTGGCTGTCCTCCTAAAACAAAGTCTGGTCATCCTCATCGCCTCTTTAGAACCATTGGATGACACTCAGAAGCAGGTGCTAATTCTTCAGCATGGTGTGAAAGACCCTTGTGCTACTTCTCCAGTCTTGTATCCGGACATCTTCACAACCCAGATCTGCATGGGATTTCCATAGCTCCTCAAATATACCATGTTCTTTCACCCTGCCATGCCATGTTTTGTACTTTTTTCCTGAAAAGTCCTGCTCTCTTTTCTTACTTTGGCCTTTAGATTTCTTCTTAAATATAACTATCTGAAATCTTTTGGCACTGCCCTGCCAGACAGATTTTTCTCCTCAATAGACTTTATGTTCAAATCTTCCAACCTTGTTTTGCATTTTAACTACACTGAGTTGAAACTCTTTCCAACGAGTCTGGGTGACAAGCCAATCTGGCTCAAGAGTGCAGCTGGGAAGGCATTGACTTTCCTGGAGGGGTTGGATACTATGCAGCTGGTGTTTGGCAAAACTGGAGAAACTGTTTGGCAGACTTGGTTATGACTCTTTCAGAGATCAGAATGGGGATTTTGTGTGTTCTTTAAACGTTGACAGTCAATCAGCTCCTAGTTAAGTGTAATTAGTCCTTTTTCCTCATCTCTATACCACCCAGTGACACTTCACACCTGTATTTATTTACATGGAACAAATCCATTGAAATGGTTGTGTGTTCCTTTTGCCTGTCCTCTGTCTATTAAATCATTTTCTTCTCACAGTGCTCTGTCTGCCTTTTCCTTTTGGGGAATCCCTCTCCTTTGCTCTCACCTTTGCAGTTAGGGGGAGTTGACTCCATGCCACCCTCAAGAGTAGCGTCATGATCCACAGCTATTCAGAGTATTTTATTCCTATGTTCACAGTGATTGGCTCAGGGGTGAGTAACATAGCAAGCTAGATTAATGAGACTTCACGTTTTAAATTTGACTAGAGCTATTGCAGAAGAGGCACCCTTTTTCAGCAGAAGTGGCTAAGTTGGTCAAGTCCCTGTCCATAGCAAGAGGGAGCCACTGCACAAGAGGGTGTGCTCCAGCTGAAAGATCATATCAAAGAAGAAAGGGTTGAGAAACAGAGACCTGTTTGTGATGTCATTTTAGTACCTGATCAGATCAGATCAGATCAGTCACTCAGTTGTGTCCCACTCTTTGCGACCCCATGAATCGCAGCACTCCAGGCCTCCCTGTCCATCACCAACTCCCAGAGCTCACTCAGACTCACGCCCATCGAGTCAGTGATGCCATCCAGCTATCTCATCTTCTGTCGTCCCCTTCTCCTCCGGCCCCCAATTCCTCCCAGCATTAGAGTCTTTTCCAGTGAGTCAACTTTTTGCATGAGGTGGCCAAAGTACTGGAGTTTCAGCTTTAGCATCATTCCTTCCAAAGAAGTCCCAGGGCTGATCTCCCTCAGAATGCACTGGTTGGATCTCCTTGCAGTCCAAGGGACTCTCAAGAGTCTTCTCCAACACCACAGTTCAAAAGCATCAATTCTTCGGCACTCAGCCTTCTTCACAGTCCAATTCTCCCATCCATACATGACCACAGGAAAAACCATAGCCTTGACTAGACGGACCTTTGTTGGCAAAGTAATGTCTCTGCTTTTGAATATGCTATCTAGGTTGGTCATAACTTTCCTTCCAAGGAGTAAGCGTCTTTTAATTTCATGGCTGCAGTCACCATCTGCAGTGATTTTGGAGCCCAGAAAAATAAAGCCTGACACTGTTTCCCCATCTATTTCCCATGAAGTGATGGGACTGGATGCTGTGATCTTAGTTTTCTGAACATTGAGCTTTAAACCAACTTTTCACTCTCCACTCTCACCAAGAGGCTTTTGAGTTCCTCTTCACTTTCTGCCATAAGGGTGGTGTCATCTGCATATCTGAGGTTATTGATATTTCTCCCGGCAATTTTGATTCCAGCTTGTGTTTCTGAACCCAGTCTAAATTGGGAATTTCAATTGTATGAGTCAATTAATGTCTTTTTTTCCCCTTAAGTTAGTTGGAGTGTGGTTTCTATGGCTTGGTGTTAAAAAGCACCTTTTTTGATAATAAAGAATGTATTTGTTTACACAACTCATTTCCAAGTAATTTTAAACTGTATTTTTTCCACTGTAGCTCCTGGCTGGCATATTATACCAGGTACAATCTTTCATTGTATGAATCGCCGAGCCTCCATCACAAAGCAAATATGTGACTTTCCAAAGTTAAAAGATTACTGGTACTAAGAGTTAGTCACTTTGTTGATTCTGACTCTTTGTGACTCCATGGACTGTAGTCCACCAGGCTCCTCTATCCATGGAATTCACCAGGCAAGAATATTGGAGTGAGTTGCCATTTCCTTCTCCAGGGGATTTTCCTGACCCAGGGATTGAACCTGGGTCTCCTGCATTGCAGGCAGACTCTTCACTGACTGAGCCACCAGGGAAGTCCATTGGTACTAAGGATATTATCAAATTCTTCTCCCCCTACCCTTGGAGTTAAACACATTGATTATAAAATTTATTTGTAAAAATAAACAAGTGAGATTATCCAGGAAAACCTTGGGGGAAAATGGGGGGTTTCTCAAGCAGGTATATTAAACACAATAAATTCTCTATAATTAAAACAATATTGGGATTTCCCTGGTGGCCAGTGGTTAAGAATCCACCTTCCAATGTAGGATGCTTGGGTTCAATCCCTGGTCTGGAAAATAAAAGTCCCCCATGTTGCTGGGCAACTAAACCTGTGCACCACAACTACTGAGCCTGTGCTCTGCAACAAGAGAAGCCTGAGCACCGCAACAAAGACCCATCACAGCCGAAAAACCAGCCAACAAAACAAACAAACAAAAAAACCAAACCAAACAAACAAAAATCAGTATCATATTGGCATCAGCTTCCCAGGTGGCACAGATGGTAAAGAATTTGCCTGCAATTCAGGAGACTTAAGAGAAGTGGGTTTGATCCCTGGGTTGGGAAGATCTTCTGGAGTGGGAAATGGCAATCCACTATAGTATTCTTGCCTAAAAAATCCCATGGACAGAGGAGCCTGGAGGGTTATAGTCCATGGAGCTGCAAAGAGTCAGACATGACTGAGTGCACGTGTGCACACATGCACACACACACACACACACATTGGCACATGGAAAGACAAACGAAGGAATAGAATAGAAAATGCAGAAATAAATCCAAAATAATTCTTATATTTAGTTTATGATAAAGATGATGTATGAGTTTCCTATTGCTATTACCACAAACTTAGTGACTCAATATGACACAAATTTAGTAATAGTTCTGAAGATCAGAACTTGGAAAAGGTTCTCAGTGGGTTAAAATCAAGGTGCCTGCAGGGCTGCATTACTTCTGTAGGCTTTAGGAGAGAGCTGTTTCCTTGTTCTCTCCAGCTTCAACAGGCCTTCTGTATTTTATGGTTCATGGCTTGCTGGGGAAGGAAAAAATCTATCTACCCCACTACCCCTTTTGAGTTCTTCTGGCTGGAATAACAATAAAATTGACACAAGCCAGATTAACAGGAGAAAAATAAACAAATTTTAATTCATGTGCATGGAGATTTCATAGAAATGGAACCTAAGAAGTGTCCAGAGCAAGCAGCTTTTACACTTTTTTAGAAAAAGAAACAAATTCATGAGGAGTTGACAGGACAAAGAAACTTGGGTTTTGGGTGCTCAATTAGTGGAGAATCTGAACAGAATTTGGTTTGAGGGCAGTAAATTAAAGAAGTAAGAAGGTTTGTTTATACTGGCTTTTCGGTTCAGATTCCCTGTCATTGGCAAAAGGGTGTCCTTCTATCTCCAGATGCAGGGAGGGCACCTTTCACATGGGAGATTTATTTTTTGTTTTTAGGGAGACAAAAAAGAGGGTCAGCATGCCCCTTCTGCACTGGCCATTACTTAAGTAACTTTAATTCAAAATAATCAATATACCTGTTAGGCATGTTCTAGTGTGGTCTATCCTGGGCCCCTACAGGCTCATGGCTCCCTCCTTTCTTATCAAAGCCAGCAATGTTACGTTTCACCTCAAATCTTTCTCTGACTCTGGCTTACTTTTCTGCCTCCCTCTCCCACTTTAAAGGACCCTGTGATTATTCTGAGCCTACCTAGATAAAAGTAATCTCTTTATTTTAAGGTTGGCTAATTAGCAAACGTAATTCCATCTGCTACTGTAATTCCCCCTTGCCATGTAAACAAGTTTGCAGGTTTCAAGGATTAGGACTTGAACATTTTTATGGGAGAGAGTGCTTTATTCCATCTACCGCAGATAGCATCTTAAATGAGTTAAAAAATGAATTTATAAAATAAGTGATGTCCAGATAAATAGTTTATGGAAAAAGATAAAAGTGGATTCACTCTTCACATCTTCATATTAATCCTAGGATAAATTTCACATGTACAATTGTCCCTTGAACATGAGTTTGAATTGTGTGGGTCTTATACAGGAATTTTTTCAATAACTGTTTATTATAGTACTACACTATGCTGGGGTTGGTTGAACCTGAGGATGCAAAAGCTCAGATATGGAGGGTTGACAGTTAGTGATACTCAGAATTTTAACTGCCTGGAGGGTCAACATCCTTAATCCTTTGTGTTGTTCAAGAGTCAACTTCCTAAGAGATTTAGATGTAAAACTACAAAACCATACAAGCAACAGAAAAGATATGGGTGAATTCCTTTATAAATATAAGTAGGTAAAGCTTTCCTGAGTGAAAAGTGAAAGTGTTAGTTGCTCAGTTGTGTCCGACTCTTTGCTACCCCAAGGAATGTAGCCCACCAGGTTTCTCTGTCTGTGGAATTCTCCAGGCAGGAATACTGGAGTGGGTTGCCATTCCCTTCTTCAGGGGATCTTCCCAACCCAGGGACTGAACCCAGGTCTCCTGCATTGCTGGCAGATTCTTTACATCTGAGCCACCTGGGAAGCCCTAAATCTTTCCTAAATCTAACACTAAATTTAGAAGCAATAAGGGTAGATAAAGATATGTGTATGTTTGTATATACACACAAATATACACTCAGATGCCTGTATATTGATATACATATTGTTCATGGCAAGAAAAATGACAACTTAGGAGCATGTTTTCAGCTTATCTCACAAATATTTCTAATATTTGAATAACTAGAGAGGAGAAAGATTACTAACACTATAGAAAATTGAGCGAGAAAAACGAATAGTTAAAAAAAGAAGTGCAAATGTCTTTAAAAACATGGAATGATGATTAACATTGCCTATAGTAAGAGAAGGGCTTCCCTGATGGCTCAGCTCATAAAGAATCTGCCTGCAATGTGGGAGACCTGGGTTCGATCCCTGGGTTGAGAAGATTCCCTGGAGAAGGGAATGGCTACCCACTCTAGTATTCTGGCCTGGAGAATTCCATGGACTATATACATCACAAAGAGTCGGACACAACTGAGCAAATTTGTTTGATTTTGATGTTTTGATAGTAAGAGAAGGCTTCCCAGATGGCTCAGTGGTAAAGAATTTTTTGCAACCCCATGGACTATGTAGTCCATGGAATTCTCCAGGCCAGAATACTGGAATGGGTAGCCTTTCCCTTCTCCAGGGGATCTTCCCAACCCAGGGATTGAATCCAGGTCTCCCACATTGCAGGCGGATTCTTTGCCAGCTGAGCTATGAGGGAAGCCATACTTTATCATTACTATTATTATTTATTCGCTGCCCTGGGTCTTCATTGCTGTGCACGGGCTTTCTCTAGTTACAGTGAGCAGGGGCTACTCTCTAACTGCAGTGCATGGGCTTGTCATTGCAGCGGCTTCACTGGCTGCAGAGCACAGGCTCTGGAGTGCATGGGCTTCAGCAGTCGTGACACGTGGGCTCTAGGGTACGGTTCAGTAGTTGCGGTCCACAGACTTAGTTCCCCCACAGCACATGGGATCTTCCCAGGCCAGGGACTAACTCTGTTGACCCCTGCATTGGCAGGTGGATTCTTAACCACTGGACCACCAGGGAAGTCCCTTAAATATTTTGATGTAATTTATCTTAAACATAAATCCTAACAGTGTGATTTATAATAAGAAACAAGTATTTGGTCTCTGTCCACTGTTTCTGGCACAGAGTTCCTAAAACCCTTGGAATTTTCAGTGTTGAGAGTAATAAAGGTGTCATTTGTTATGTTAATGAGGTGACTTTTGGACCTCTCTGAAGGATGGTGGCTGACTGCCAGGAGAATCAACCTTGTTGTTAGAGACTTGGAACTTTCAATCCTACCCTCTTGACCCTGAGAGAGGGGAGAGGAGTTGGAGGTTGAATCAGTAACCTATGGCTAATGATTTAATCAATCATGTCTAGGTAATAAAGCCTCCATTAAAAACCCAAATGGACAGGGTTCAGAGAACTTCTGGGTGGGTGAACACGTGGAAGTTTGTGAAGAGTGGCCTGTCTGGAGAGGCATGGAAGCTCCATGCCTTTTCCCTGTACCTTGCGCTATGCATTTCTTCCATCTGGCTATTTCTGAATTATATCCTTTTATAATAATCCAGTGATCTAGTAAGCAAGATACTTACTGAGCTTTGTGAGTAGTGCTAGCAAATTAATAGAACCCGAGGAAGGGGTTGTTGGAACCTTAAATATGTGACAGTTCAGTTAAAAGCAAAGAGGACCATCTGGGCTTGCAAGTGGCTTTGGAAATGTATGTGTTGGGGGCGGTTTTGTAGGGCTGAACCCTTATCCTGTGGAATCTGATGCTGTCTCTGAGTAGACAGTGTCATAAATGGGTTGAAATGTAGGACACTCACAAGGGGCCTGAGAATTGCTTGTTGCAGATGTGGGGGAACACCCTATTCCCAATAATGGGATTAGGTGCAGAACTTTTACTTAGTCTAATGAAAAGGCCAAAAATCCATGACTTGCCAAAGAGCAAGAAGCCCCCTTGCACTCAGAATTTGGTCTTATTATATTGTTTTCCTCTAAAACATACCAAAGTGCTTGGGACAGAGGCTTCCCTGGTGGCTCAGCAGCAAAGAATCTGCCTGCAGTACAAGAGCTGCAAGAGATACAGGTTTGATCCCTTATTAGGGAAGATTCCCCTGGAGGTGGGCATGGCAACGCCCTCCAGTATTCTTGCCTGGAGAATCTCTTGGACAGAGGAACCTGGCAGGCTACAATCCTTAGGGTCACAAAGAGTCAGACACGACTGAAGCGACTTAGCACTCATGCAAGCACAGTTAGCAAAGAAGCTATCAAAAAAACTACTAATGTCACATTAAAAGGATTCAGGAATCAGCCTAAAGAGGACCCCACAGGCAGAAGATGGAACAATTCCAAAGGTACTAGATAAAAACATAGTTGTTTTGATTAATGTTTTATATGTACAACTATGTGAACTCTGTTAGTCACTTTTTAAAGTTTGTTTAAATTTACTGATTTGGGTCTGATAATATCCTTCACTTTCACTTTTCACTTTCATGCATTGGAGAAGGAAATGGCAACCCACTCCAGCGTTCTTGCCTGGAGAATCCCAGGGACGGCGGATCCTGGTGGGCTGCCGTCTATGGGGTCGCACAGAGTTGGACATGACTGAAGCGACTTAGCAGCAGCAGCAGCATCCTTGTGGATGATAAAGAATCTATCTGAAATGTGAGAGACCAGGGTCCGACCCCTGGGTCAGGAAGATCCCTTGGAAAAGGGAATGGCTACCCACTCCAGTATTCTTGCTTGGAGAATTCCATGAACAGAGGATCCTGGTGGGCTGCAGTCCATGGGGTTGAAAAGAGATGGACAGGACTGAGCGACTAACACTTTCACTTTTCAATTTCATTGAAAAGAATTTAGACGCAACTGAGCGACTAACACTTTCACCTTTCATTTACTGGGCAAGTATTCACACATTACAGCAAAATCAACTTTATCAGAAAAAAGATGGAACAATTTTAGCATCAATAATCATGCTAACTGCAGTGACTTTAATACTAAATATATTTTAATCAGTTGTTTCACAATAATACTTACTAAAAAAAAATCACCACCACCACCACCAAATAAATTGGTTCCATAATGCTAGAGAACCAATTTATTATTAAAAAAAAAATAATATATTCCTTCTATTGGTCAGCACTAGGTAGATGCCTTCCTATATTGTACCATTGGTAACTATTGGGTAGATGAGGGGAAGTTTCCCTTTATAGAAATATTCTAGGAAATAAATGAAGTAATAATACTATTGGAGTATTATCTTTTTACTGCTCCTTGCCACCCCCTATTGATTGCCATTAGGAATCAAGACACAGAGCATCAATCAGTTCAGCTCAGTCGCTCAGTCATGTCCAGCTCTTTACAACTCCATCACAGCATGCCAGGCTTCCCTGTCCATCGCCAACTCCTGGAGTCCACCCAAACCCATGTCCATTGAGTTCGAGAGGCTATACAACCATCTCATCCTCTGTTGTCCCCTTCTCCTCCTGCCTTCAATCTTTCGCAGAATCAGGGTCTTTTCAAATGAGTCAGCTCTTCACATCAGGTGGCCAAAGTATTGGAGTTTCAGCTTCAACATCAGTCCTTCCAATGAACACCCAGGACTGATCTCCTTTAGGATGGACTGGTTGGATCTGCTTGCAGTCCAAGGGACTCTCAAGAGTCTTCTCCAACACCACAATTCAAAAACATCAGTTCTTCTGTGCTCAGCTTTCTTTATAGTCCAACTCTCACATCCATACATGACTACTGGAAAAACCATAGCCTTGACTAGACAGACCTTTGTTGACAAAGTAATGTCTCTGCTTTTTAATATGCTGCCTAGGTTGGCCATAACTTTTCTTCCAAGGAGTAAGCGTCTTTTAATTTCATGGCTGCAATCACCATCTGCAGTGATTTTGGCAGCTTATAAAATTGAAAGAGAGACAGTGTGCTTCCTCCTAATGAACAATACTACATCATCTATAGAGAAGTCTTGTTAAAAACCAAATTTGAATCTGATCAAGCTTTAGATCTAGCAACTGACAAGGAAAATAGAGAACAGAGGAACCTATGAACTACTCCATTGGGATGCAATTAACAAAATGCGAACTGAGGGAAACTAAAGATCTGTAAAGATCAAATGACAGTATTTCCAACAATCAACTTTTAAGCTAAAAAAAAAAAAAAAAAAAAACAAAAACTGGAAACTACCAATTTAAAGAGACTTAAGAGATTCATCAACCAAATTTAATGTGCTAAACTGATAAACAGAAAGAATCAAGCATTCATCTTGTATTTCTTACTAAAACTGGAATAACCCACAGAGCAGACCGCAGCGATGGCACCTGCATTCTGATCATCTTTTTCAGTCTGTGTTTTGGACACTGAATGAACTCCACAGAGATTTACTCACCAGTTGGTGAAGATAATTATCATTATGATAATGCTAATGTATTATTAATGAAAATAACAATGATGATAATAATGTAATTAAATTCTTGAGCCCACCTTATGTGTGAGGAACTGTGTATTATTTCATTTACTTTCCCAGTGATGCTAATGCAAGTACTTTATTACTTGAATATTACAGATATTATTTCCATATTTCCTTATTACAGTTGAGGAAACAGAGGTTTAGATAAATTGAATGACTTGCTCATGATCTCACAGCCAATATTAAGCTAGAAGCTTGTGCTTGAGAACAAGATTCCTGACTGTCCAGGGCTTTTTACCTTCCCCAAGGACTTAATTCACCATAAATGTGAAAGAAAAAGTAACTCTTTCAGTTGCATGTTATCTGACACTATAAATATAGTTAAGCAAGAGGTTCCATAGCCTCTAAAATAAATAATATGAAGAGGAAATTCAATGAAATCCACACCCCGTTTATAGCTGAAGGATCTGTGCCTTTGCACCTCAACTGGAGCTCTGCTTTAAATGGATTGTCATTTCAGGATTGCTTCAGGGACCTATGGTGGTAGAGAGGAATGTTTTAGTCTAATAATATTAACCTGAATATTAAAAATGTGTTATCTAGGGACACAGTGTACTCTTGCATTATAGAGGAAGAAAGGGAAAAAAATTAAAACTAGAGCAGAGAGGTAGAAAGGTGAAGAGGAAAATAGGTTATGGAAATGAGAATTCAGCTGGGGAATAAGCTTAATGGATGATTAGTGAGAGGGGCTGGGGTATATGTAAGGCTGCGCTCACTGCTCACTGCATACTGCGCGGAAGTCAGAAGGACACCGCGCACTGTGTAATGTTTTTGTTTTTGTTTTTTTCCCCTCATATCATTATGGTAACAATTTAAATACTGCTAATATGTTATGGAGGCCTGGCAGACTGGCTGGGTGAGGTGATGACATTCATCTTCTTCTGCTCTGCATTTGACCTCTGTGTCATTCGATTAGGACTCAGTGAGGACCATTTGGATCATGCTGGCAATTATTCTGGATGCAGTAGAATCTGGAAATTTTGTACCAAGATTTATCCAGGACTATGTTCATTTTTATTCGAAAATGAGGATAAATTGGAATGTTTGATCTCCAAGAGTCATTCTTGAATCTACGAACCAGCTAGCCCCAGAAGTGTTGTGTTAATTGCTCAGTCATGTCCGACTCTTTGCAACCCCATGGACTGTAGTCTGCCAGGCTCCTCTGACAATGGACTTCTCCAGGCCAGAATACTCGAGTGGGTAGCCATTTCCTTCTCCAGGGGAACTTCTCGACCTAGGAATTAAACCCGGGTCTCCTGTACTACAGACTCAGAAGAGCGGTTGGCAAGTCGATTTTTAGGTTTGCTTCAAAATACCAAGATATAGTTTGGGCACTATTTTTTGTTGTGTTTCATTTTATAAGGTTGAATGTTAAATTTTATTCTCAATGCATAAAGTATAGAAGAATCATAACAAAGTAATGATGATAATATTTTGAGCATGAAATGTACTAGACCAGGTAAAGTTAGAAATGTGAAAAAAAACATCTAGGGATAGGCTCAGACTATTCAAAGCTCAAACAATCTAAATTTAAATGTCCCTCTATCATGTGACTGACAAAAATCTGTGTCCTTGGGTTTACCCTTCTGTCAAACTTTCTAGTATTTTCTCCTATCTTTTGTTAGTGTCACGCGAGTGTATGTTCCTCGGTTCTTTGTCTCATCACAACGAAGATTTGGAGCGACGGACATTAAAGCCCTCAGCCCATCACAGCTCACCGGTCTTGGACAATTCGTGTTATAGCTCTTAGGCAAGTCAGTGTTACAGCTCTGTTTTATTTAGAAGATAGCAGGAGAGAGAGAGTGAGAAAGTGAGAAAGAGAGAGAGAAAGAGCGCACGCATGCGGGAGAGTGAGAGTCTGTGAGAAAGCGCTTTGGCTCTTCCTTTTATGTTTTTTCCTCCACCTGGGCCTGCCCTATGCAAATTGGGCTTAGCCACAGTGCTGTTTGTTCTACCTGAAGTCTTCACTCTGGTCCTTGGACCTTCCTTTGACCTTCCTTTGTTCTATTTTCGCAGGCTTTTCCCTTCCTCGTCTTTTAGCCACTGCCATTTTGGACTCCTTTTCCCTATTCTACCTACCTAACATTAACTATAGCACAGAGATCACAGAATTATGTTTCCTTCCCCTCTATCCACTCCTTTCCCAGTAATTCTGCCTTCTCTGAAGGCTGAGGGGCTCATTACCACAGAGAGATTTGATTTCTTGAGTTCTCCCTTAAAAAATACCTGACAACATTTTGGAATACCTCAATTAGTTGTGGATTAGATACTGGTTTGTATCCCTATTTTATGAAATTACTAATCCCAGGGAATAACACAGGTGTTGAATATGTTAGGTGCTTAGAAATATAGTTTGTGATTTGATCAAATACATGTCCTGTTCTTAGAACACATGAAGTTCTTCCCAAGCAATTCTTATTTTTGTTTTGGCTCTGAATTAAGCCTTGACTAATTTTGACTGGCTTGTTCTTCAGAATAACAGGGCCCCACCCTGAAGTCCAGCAGCCTCATGCAGTGTAGGATTTCCTCTCTCCAAGGCCAAAGAGTCATTGAATTCACTATTGTGATGACAAACCAAGAACTCTCCACCCTGTAAACAAAACAATTTAAAACACACTGAAGTTAAAAACAAAAGTAACCCCACGTAAATAGGAGAAACAGTAATTTATCAGACAGTTTCTTAAAGGGATCTCTGTTATTTGTGAACCTGCACTTGAATTGTATACACAGACTATGCTTCCATGGTGGCTGTTCTCAAGTTTATTTAGATGTTTAATGTATAAACCTCTAAGACTTTCATAAACTGTTGAACTGATCTCTATATTTTCTTTATTCCTATCCGTGTTATAAATGAAATAAGTACTTAACAATTCATCTATGTTTTGACCTGAGTTATGATTCACTGGTGGAGAAGGAAATGGCAACCCACTCCAGTGTTCTTGCCTGGAGAATCCCAGGGACAGGGGAGCCTGGTGGGCTGCTGTCTCTGGGGTCGCACAGAGTTGGACACGACTGAAGCGACTTAGCAGCAGCAGCAGCATACTTCACTGGTGGCTCAGATGGTAAAAAATCTGCCTGCAGTGCAGGAGAGCCCTGTTCGATCCCTGGGTCAGGAAGATCCTCTAGAGAAGGGAATAGCTACCCACTCCAGTATTCTTGCCTGGAGAACTCCAAGGACAGAAGAGCCTGGAAGGCTATGGGCATGGTGTCTCAAAGAGTTAGACACGACTGAGTGACTAACACTTTCACACAAACCCACACATGCAGTATGCTAGCCATTAGCTATACATGTCTATTGAATAGGGCTTCCCAGGTGGAGCAGTGATAAAGAATTTGCCTGCTAATGCAGTAGACACAAGAGATGCAGGTTTGATCCCTGGGTTGGGAAGATCCCCTGGAGTAGGAAATGCAACCCACTCTAGTCTTCTTGCCTGGAAAACTCCATAGGCAGAGGAGCCTGGTGAGCAACAGTCCAAATACTTGAAATGTGGGTAGTACAAATTAAGATGTACTGTAAGTGTACATGCAGAATTTCTGATGTAGAAGAACAAGAAAAACCTATAAAATATCTCATTAATATTTTTATAGTGATTATATATTTAAATGCTAATATCTGTGATATATACTGAGTTAAATCACATACATCACTGAATTCAATTATTTCTTCTTCTTTAAATGTTACCTCTGGAACATTTAAATTAAATATATGTGGCTCATATATTCTCTTGAGAAGAACATTTATAAACAATATAGATCATTATTAATGATATGCCATATCTGGTGTAAGGAGTTGACCAATGAAAGAAAAAAATCATGTAGAGGAAACTTTGTGTGATTGTGTAATCATCTAGAGGACACTTCACAGCACTGGCAGGTGTAAAACACTGTAGCTATTCACCTATCCTTTCATCCAGGAAACAGATGCGCCCATGGGTACTCTTACTTGCATTCCTGGTGTTGTACACGTTCCAATCAGGGAAGCCAGAGCAATCATTTTCTTAAGGGCTCAAGCAAATTCTTATCCCAGACTTGGGGGTATTTACCATTCTCCCTCCACGTGAGGCCTTCTGACTGCTTCTCATTTACCCCCTAACACATCGTGTTTTTCCTTACTGTGCTTAGTGGCATCTTTATGAATGTGTAACCATTTGAAAGTAGGGGCTATGACTCTTTCATCTTCATATCCACCATAGTGCCTGGTGATTCTTTTTCTTAAGAGAGAAAGAGAAGAAGGGAAGGAGGGTAGGGAAGAAAAGCACAGGAATCCTTCCTGCCTCTAACTGGCAGCATTTCAGTCTGTAGGTGGGGAAGCGGGGAGAGGTGTGGTGGATAATAGTGAGGCTATGGGAGCAGCTGCAGATACCTATCTGTTCCAGGACGCTCATGGCCTTTACCTAGGCCAGTGGTTGTTCCCACCAGGCTCTCCCAGTCCAACCTACCCCTTGTTTAAGTAGGTGAAACTTTCAGAAGTAATTGTTATCACTAAAGCCTTCTCCTGGCTCAGAGCTTTCTGGATACTGGTTCCAGATGAAAATGTCCTAGGTGCACATGGATAAGTCTAACTAAGTGAAGCACATTCATCAATCACTTTGGGTGTCTCAGACCATAAAGAATCTGCCCACAATGCGGGAGACTCGAGTTCGATCCCTGGGTTGGGAAGATGCCCTGGAAAAGGGAATGGCTACCCATTCCAGAACTCCATGGACAGAGGAGCCTGCTAGGCTAGAGTCTATGGGGTCACAAAGATTCAGACACGACTGAGCGACTAACGCTTTTTGAGGATACAAGTGGTTTTTTGAGTGGTGGTGGTTGTTTGGTATGCTTGCTTGGCTTTGACCTCTGTTCTAACATATATTCTTTCTTACTGCACTTTTGACATTTACTAAAATTGACTCTTACTGGGCCCTGATGAAAGAGTCAAGAAATTTCAAGGGGTTAATATAATATGGACCACTTTTTCTTACAAAGTGCAATCAAATTAGAAATCAATAAAAAATAATTAGAACTCTTCCAAAAATTTGAACATTGGAAACTCACTTTAAATTAGACATGGGAAAAAATTAACATGGAAGCTAGAAAATATCTGCTTTTTTATACAGTTCATGGGGTTCTCACAGCTAGTATACTGGAGTGGTTTGCCATTTCCTCCTCCAGTGGACCACATATTATCAGAACTCTCCACCATGACCTATCCATCTTGTGTGGCCTTACATGACTCATAGCTTCATTGAGTTATGCAATCCCCTTCACCATAACAAGGCAGGGTGAAAAAAATATTTATAACTGAATGGTTATAAACCTATCACATACCAAAACTTACAGAAATCTGTTAAAACAGTACTTAGAAAAAATATTATAGCCTGGATTTATTTTATTAGGACAAAAAAAAATATGAAAACTAATGAACAAACCATGCCTTTAGGTTAGTCTTTCTATGGTAACACACAACCACGAATCCTAGTGCTTTCTTATGATAAAAAATTTATTTCCTCCTCATATTACACAAAACTAGGAATCAGCTACTGCTTCTTAGCACACATGTACTTACTACTGTTTGCTGTCTTGATCAAAAATATTGTTTCCTTCCTTCTGCAATCAAAATATATTCAACTGCACCTCTAAGGAAGAAATTCTGAACATTTCATTTAATCTGGGCACAAAGTGAAAAACTTATTGTCTTTCCACAGAGTGAGGATTTGAAGATCTATCAAATAAAACTGTTCAGTTCAGTTGCTCAGTCGTGATCGACTCTTTGCGACCCCACGAATCGCAGCACGCCAGGCCTCCCTGTCTATTACCAACTCCTGGAGTTTACTCAAACTTAGGTCCATCAAGTCGGTGATGCCATCCAGCCATCTCATCCTCTGTCGTCCCCTCCTCCTCCTGCCCCCAATCCCTCCCAGCATCAGGGTCTTTTCCAGTGAATCAACTCTTTGCATGAGGTGGCCAAAGTATTGGAGTTTCAGCTTCAGCATCAGCCTTTCCAATAAACCCCCAGGACTGATCTCCTTTAGGATGGACTGGTTGGATCTCCTTTCAGTCCAAGAGACTCTCAAGAGTCTTCTCCACACCACAGTTCAAAAGCATCAATTCTTCAGTGCTCAGCTTTCTTCACAGTCCAACTCTCACATCCATACATGACCACTAGAAAAACCATAGCCTTGACTAGATGGACCTTTGTTGGCAAAGTAATGTCTATTCTTTTTAATATGCTATCTAGGTTGGTCATATGGAGAAGGCAATGGCAACCCACTCCAGCACTCTTGCCTGGAAAATCCCATGGGTGGAGGAGCCTGGTAGGCTGCAGTCCATGGGGTCTCAAAGAGTTGGACACGACTGAGGGACTTCATTTCACTTTTCACTTTCATGCATTGGAGAAGGAAATGGCAACCCACTCCAGTGTTCTTGCCTGGAGAATCCCAGGGACGGGGGAGCCTGGTGGGCTGCTGTCTATGGGGTCACACAGAGTCAGACACGACTGAAGCAACTTAGCAGCAACAGCAGCAGGTTGGTCATAACTTTCCTTCCAAGGAGTAAGCATCTTTTAATTTCATGGCTGCAATCACCATCTGCAGTGATTTTGGAGCCCCCCAAAATAAAGTCTGACACTGTTTCCACTGTTTCCCCATCTATTTCCCATGAAGTGATGGGATCGGATGCCATGATCTTCGTTTTCTGAATGTTGAGCTTTAAGCCAACTTTTTTACTCTCTACTTTCACTTTCATCAAGAGGCTTTTTAGTTCCTCTTCACTTTCTGCCATAAGGGTGGTGTCATCTGCATATCTGAGGTGATTGATATTTCTCCTGGCAATCTTGATTCCAGCTTGTGCTTCTTCCAGCCCAGCATTCCTCATGATGTACTCTGCATATAAGTTAAATAGGCAGGGTGACAATATACAGCCTTGACGTACTCCTTTTCTTATTTGGAACCAGTCTGTTGTTCCATGTCCAGTTCTAACTGTTGCTTCCTGACCTGCATATAGGTTTCTCAAGAGGCAGGTCAGGTGGTCTGGTATTCCCATCTCTTGAAGAATTTTCCACAGTTTATTGTGATCCACACAGTCAAAGGCTTTGGCATAGTCAATAAAGCAGAAATAGATGTTTTTCTGGAACTTTCTTGCTTTTTTGATGATCCAGTGGATGTTGGCAATTTGATCTCTGGTTCCTCTGCCTTTTCTAAAACCAGCTTGAACATCTGGAAGTTCATGGTTCACATATTGCTGAAGCCTGGCTTGGAAAATTTTGAGCATTACTTTACTAGCGTGAGATGAGTGCAAAAGTGTATTTCCCTCAAAATAGAATAGTGAGTCAGTGAACAATAACTTCAACAAACACTCTTATTGGAAAGAAGATAAGAACTATTACTTGATAAGGCCTTTATTTTTCTTAATCCATTGTTTTTCTAGGTGGTAGAATCATTTCTCTGGAAGAGCATGCATTTCTATTATACTCCTCAGCCACATCTCATAAGAGTACTGGAATAATATGCATCTTTGGGGGGCTGAGCAGCTTACTAAGCCTCCTTTCTCCTTCTAGAAAACTGGGGGCCTCAAAGTTGTTTTATGTCTTAGAAGTCTCTTGGAATTTTTGGCCAAAACTCTCTAAAAAATGTAGGTTTTAAAAAATTATTTGATTTCAGTCAGCAACTAGCACACTCCTGTTCTGAGATGCTCTGTTCTCTCTAGACTTCTAAATAACTTGAGCTACCAGGCTTTGAGGAGAGTGTGGATATCTCTTTTTTGCTAAGGCACTTTATCCAGTTAACATTTCTAAGGGTCACCTTAAGTCAGCCAGTTTTCAACACAGGTTATGAATGGCAATGCCATTTGTCTGGGCATGTATTTTCATCTGAATCTTAATTGTGCCTTTTTGCTCTAAAGCATTTCTATTTCTCTTTCCACTTTAGTTCAGTTCAGTCGCTCTGTCATGTCCAACTCTTTGTGACCCCATGGACTGCAACACACCAGGCCTCCTTGTCCATCACCAACTCCTGGAGTTTAGTCAAACTCATGTCCATTGAGTTGGTGATGCCATTCAACCATCTCATCCTCTGTCATCCCCTTCTCCTCCCGCCTTCAATCTTTCCCAGCATCAGGGTCTTTTCAAATGAGTTAACTCTTCGCATCAGGTAGCCAAAATATTGGAGTTTCAGCTTCAACATCAGTCCTTCCAAGGAAACAGTTTTGTTTTCCAGCTCTAAAATCCCTGTAATTCCTGCTTACTTTCATTTCTCTTTCTTCCCTGATGATTGGGTTATAAATCAGCCCAATTCTTTTCTGAGATGATCTGACAATTCTGGGGGAAAAAATAACCAAGTCACACTGGTAACATTGTGTTTTGAAACCTCTTTCTCTGAAGCCACTCATTCATTAGGTAGATTATCTGCTTTCTAAGCCGTTGCAGGTGATGGCTTGCTAAAGTGTTTTGCGTCTGCATATTGTGGGCCACTGTTTCTTCATACTCTAATAACTATTTATAACTTGTCTCTTGGACCCAAGGTCAATATAACAGATTTTCGGCTTTTTGCAACAGGAGCACTTAACCTTAAGATACTAGTATCTATTTTAGTCAACTTGCTATAATAACAAATAAGCTCAAAAGCTTAGTGCAACAAGAAAAAAATTAATTTCTCACTCATGTTATACAGAATTGTGGGTCAGTTGTTGTTCAGTCAGATGCTTTAAATAGGTCGGGCTCTGCTCTGCTGTCCTCTTATGTGACTGAAAGTCCAGCTTCTGTGGCAGCAGTTCACAATGCCTCTTAATGCTTCCACTTAGAATTAGAAGTCAAAGAGCCGGCATCCTGTCCCTACTGTTCACATTATATTTCCCAAAGCAAATTACAGAATTTAGGCCACAATCAGTGGACAAAGAAATGCAGAAATATATGTGGAAATATAAAGAAGTATTGAGAAGGAAGACATGAATGATGGGAGTATTAACAAAATTTACCCATGATCCCATCTTAAGTGGTTTGAAAGACAGCACATAATAAACTATCCCCATAAAAATAGAAACAGAAAAAAATTAACTGAAACTATCAAAGAGTTATTAACTAAACCAAATTCTTAAAAAGTAACAAACACAGAACTGAGAAACCTCTGACAACTTGGTCAAATGAAAGAGGCTAAAACATGAAAAGGGGACCATCACCAGAAATGTAGCAAAGATTACAAAGAGTAAGGGAATCATACAAACAATTTGGAAAAGATGGGTAACGAATTTGTAGAGCTGTCACTAACACAGCTCTTCACACAGACTGTAAATACTTGAATGACACCACAAAGAAATTGTGTCAGTACTTCAAGATCTTCCCTAAGTTAAAACACCGAATCCAGATAGTATTATAGGCAAGTTTTAGCAAACATTTAAAGAACAAGTGCTTTGACGTTATACAATATTGTAGAGACTACAAAATAAAAAAGAAACTATCTCCCCCTAAATAATTCTACAAGGCTAAGTCAACCTTGGTAGCAAAACCGGACAAGAATAGAAAGAAAATTTATAGAACCATCTTAATCATGAATATGAATGCCAATTTTTTATATATAATATTAGCAAAAAATACCAGGAATATATTAAAAGTTTAATATACCTTCAACAATCTGGGTTTATTCCAGTAGTGAAAGTCTTGCTTACCATTAGAAAGTCAGTTATTATAATTTTTAATATAAAAAGTTTAAATGATTGGGATTAACAGATACAAACTGCTATATATAAAATAGATAAGCAACAAGGATTTATTGTATAGCATAGGGAACTATATTCAATATTTATAACCTATAGGAGTCCCTTGGACTTCAAAGAGATCCAATCAGTCCATTCTAAACGAGATCAGTCCTGGGTATTCTTTGAAAGGACTGATGCTAAAGCTGAAATTCCAGTACTTTGGTCACCTCATGTGAAGAGTTGACTCATTGGAAAAGACTCTGATGCTGGGAGGGATTGGGGGCAGGAGGAGAAGGGGACAACAGAGGATGAAATGGCTGGATGGCATCATGGACTCTATGGACATGAGTTTGGGTAAACTCAGGGAGTTGGTGATGGACAGGGAGGCCTGGCGTGCTGCAATTCATGGGATCGCAAAGAGTCGAACACGACTGAGTGACTGAACTGAACTGATAATGGAAAATAATCTAAAAATATATATCTACATAACTGAATCACTTTGCTGTACACTTAAAACTAACTTAACATTGTAAATCAACTATACTTTAATAAAAAAAAGTTTAAATGACAAAAATTAGGCTATTATCTCAATAGAATCATAAAAAGTTTTGGATGAAATTTAATAGTGGTTGATAAAACACCTAGTATGTTAGGGAGAAAAAAAAAACAAAACTCTTCAATAAACAGGATCTAGAAAAATACTCAGGAAGTATTTTAATAATGGAATATTAAAAATCTCTAGAACTTTCAGACCATAAAAGATAAGGCATCATTCTAGCACTAATTTTATTCAATTTTGTGTCTAAGGCAATGAGGTAAGAAAAAGATGTGAGTATAAAGATTGCAAAGATAGAAAAAATTATCATTTTCAATATAAAGTGTATTGATTATTCTAGATATAAAACCAGATATAAAAATCAATTACTTTCTAAGACAGACAACAAGGAAGAAAATGCAATAATAATAGTAATATGCCAGTTATAGCATTTCTAAGGAATATTAAACACCTAAGAATAGGTGTAACATAAGATGTGTCAGATCATAATAGAAAAAAAGTAATTTTGGGTCTTCTCTGGTGGCTCAGTAGTAAAATATCCACCTGCAATGCAGGAGAAGTAGGTTTTATCCCTTGGTCAGGAAGATCTTCTGAAGAAGGAAATGGCAACCCACTCTAGTATTCTTGCCTGGGAAATCCCATGGACAGAAGAGCCTGGTAGGCTACAGTCCACAGGGCCGCAGCAGAGTTGGACATGACTTAGTAACTAAACAACAAATTCGATTTTATTGAAATATATTAAAGAGACTTGCATAAAGAGATGTGTCACTTTTGTGAATAAAAACCTCAATACAAGTAATATATGAGTTTCAAGATCCTAACATATTTTTGTGAAAATTGGCAAGTTAATTTCAAATTTTATATTGAAAAAAAAAAGAAAGACTGAAAGTAGGTAGAACTCTCCTGGAGAAAAGACCAATGACTGGGCCTCTATTATCAGATATAAAGACTGAAAACCATTTAATAATTAAAATGGTGTGCAATCAGTGTAGAGACAGATAAATGGACCACTGAGACACGAAGTGTCCAGAAACATACCTCTGACTGTATGGAACATAGATTTATAACAGAGATAGGATTATTAAGTAGATCTGGGGACTTAAGTAGAACTGGACAATTGTTTTTCCATGCAGAAAAAAGAAATTGGGTTCCTTATCCCACAGCTTGCAAATTGGGGAATTAAGTAGAGCTGGAGAGTTGTTTTTTCATGCAGAGAAAAGAAATTGGTTCCTTATCCCACAGCTTGCAAAACATATTTTCCCCCAAATAGGTATTAAGTGAATTAGGTGAATTCATTTAATTCTAGGTGAATTAAAACTTAAATGTAAAAGTCAAAATAATAAAACACTGAGAAAATCATATAACATACTCTGCTTAAAAATATATATTAAAGGGCATTAAAATTATCACTATTAGTCTGCCAAGTTGACTACACTATAACTAGAAGTAATATTCATTAAAACATACCATAAGGGGAATGAAGAACTACAGACTTGAAAATGTAGTTACAAAGCATAAGATGCAAACTGCTGCTGCTGCTGCTAAGTCGCTTCAGTCATGTCTGACTCTGTGAGACCGCATAGGCGGAAGCCCACCAGGCTCCCCCGTCCCTGGGATTCTCCAGGCAAGAACACTGGAGTGGGTTGCCATTTCCTTCTCCAATGCATGAAAGTGAAAAGTGACAGTGAAGTCGCTCAGTCGTGTCTGACTGTTAGTGACCCCATGGACTGTAGCCCTCCAGGCTCCTCCGTCCATGGAATTTCCAGGCAAGAGTACTGGAGTGGGGTGCCGTTGCCTTCTCCATAAGATGCAAACTAAATGTACACAAAAAACACAAAGAGCTCTTACTCACCCCCATTCCCCAAAACAATCCAAAAGAAAAGACTTTGTCAAAGAGAAATCATGGATAATCATTAGCTTAATATTATTCATTCCCATTAGCAATTAGGGAAATACAAATTAAATCTATATTGAGATATCATTTCATGTCTACTAACTAGTTTAATTTCAAATATTGGTGAAGCTGTGGAACAATCAGAACACTATGTACTAATAGGGGGAGTTTTAATGGGTGTAACAACTTTGGAAGAAATTGAATACTTTTGTAACATATGATAAAGCAATTTCATGTCTTGTTGTATATTCTAGAAAAATTCATGCACATATTCACTAGGAGAGGAGATACTATTTATAAACACCAAAAACCAAACAACCCCCAAATTTAGAAAGCTAACTAAATGCTCATTATCAGTAAAATTGATAAATCCTATTATTTTTTATGTAAAAAATACCACATATTTCAGAAAAATTAGGAAAAGATTATACCCAGAAATTTGGGTGAATTCAGGAACACTATGTTTGGTGAAAAAATAAATTTAAAAATGCCAACACAGGTAGTAAAACTATAAAGAAAAGCAAGGGAGTGATAAAATGTAACATCATGCTCTCCCTAAACAATGAGAGAATTGAGTAAGATGAAAGACCCAGGGGATAACGAAGGGCAAAGCTAATTATTTTTATTAAATCAGGCAGTCAGTAAATGGATTGTATACTTTTTATATTTATGTATATATAAATATTGGGCTTCCCGGATGGTGCTACTGGTAAAGAACCTGCTGCCAATACAGGAGACATAAGAGATGTAGGTTTGATCCCTGGGTCAGGAAGATCCCCTGGAGGAGGGCATGGCAACCCACTCCAGTACTCTTGCCTAGAGAATTCCCATGGACAGAAGAGCCTGGTGGGCTATAGTCCATGGAGTCTCAAAGAATCTGACCTGACTAAAGTAACAGTGCTTTTATAAATATTTCATATCTATATTCATTTCATGTTCCTTTATAAAACAATAACAAAAAATGCAAGATATAGAAAGAATAGTCATACCTCTGGGATCACACACTGCTCTGACACTATGAACATAATAAATAGGCTTTCCTTTCCTTTAGATGCCAAGTAGGAAAAGAAGGCATCAGGAAAGCCTGTTCCTTTAAAAAAGACAGAGACAGCTCTAATAAAGACTTTAAACTTTGAATTGACAAACCAGCTTTCACAAAGAAAATTTTTTTAATCTGAAAGAGGTTGAATTTCATTCAGTTGATGAATTTTCTCCCCTCCAAGCATTATCAATGAGAATAGGGACTCCAAATATAGCATAAAATAAAACTATACTTTGGGGACATCTAAGCCATTGACTCGGAGAAGGCAATGGCACCCCACTCTAGTACTCTTACCTGGAAAATCCCATGGACGGAGGAGCCTGGTGGGCTGCAGTCTATGGGGTCGCAAAGAGTCGGACACGACTGAGCGACTTCCCTTTCACTTTTCACTTTCACACATTGGAGAAGGAAATGGCAACCCACTCTGGTGTTCTTGGCTGGAGAACCCCAGGGATGGAGGAGCCTGGTGGGCTGCCGTCTGTGGGGTTGCACAGAGTCGGACATGACTGAAGCGACTTAGCAGCAGTAGCAGCAGCAAGCCATTGACTGAGCGACTGAACTGAACTGAACTGAAGCCACCGGGCACACTCGGTTTCAGTTCCATGAGAATTTACAGGGGTAAATTCAAGATGACACTGTGGCACAATAGGAACCTGTCTCCAAACTGGATTTGGGAAAGAAGCGGTCAGAGAAGGCTTCCTGAGAGAGCTGACAACGTGAGACTTAAGAGACGAGGAGGATTTAATCAGGGAAGTTTTTCCATCAGAAGAAGAAGCGCATATAAGGACCACTCTCTTTTCATCTTCCACTGACCCTGGGAGTAACTGATAGACATCAAAGGTATTCTACTTTTCTATGAACTGAAGTGAAGTAAAAGTGAAAGTCCCTCAGTTGTGTCCACCTCTTTGTGACCTCATGGACTATGGTCCGTGAAATTCTCCAGGCTAGAATACTGGAATGGATAGCCATTCCCTTCCCCAGGGGATCTTCCCAATCCAGGGATCGAACCCAGGTCTCCCACATTGCAGGCAGATTCTTTACCAGCTGAGCCACCGGGGAAGCCAAACTGAAGTGCCAATCCTTTACTAAATGCATATTCTGGCCCGAGAGAGCTATGGGCATTTATTCTCTAGTCTAGCCATCCCCGACATTTTTGGCATCGTGGAAGACAATTTTTCCACAGGCTGTGTGGTGCAGGGGATGGTTTAGGAATGACTGGAGTACTTTATATTTATTGTGTACTATATTTCTATTGTGATAGATAATGAAATAATTATACAACTCATCATCACTTGCCACTCACAGATAGGGTTTTGAAATGAGTCTGCAAGTCACTGATTTATTATGGTCTCTGTGTGGTCAAGCCTCTCTGCTAATGATAATCTGTATTTGCTGCCTCTCCCCAGTGCTAGCATCATTGCCTCAGTGTCACCTCAGATTATCAGGCATTAGATTCTCATAATGAGTGGGTAACCTGGATCCCTTGCGTTTGCAGTTCAGAGTAGGCTTCATGCTCCTATGAGAATCTAATGTTGCCTCTGAATTGACAGGAAGTGGAGCTCAGGCTTACGGTAATTTGAGCAATGGGGAGCAGCTATATATACAGATGAAACTTTGCACATCCTAACGGGCCACAGACTGCTGGTTGGATACCTCCGCTCTAGTCTCACACAGCCCAGAGAGCTTCCTGTCCTCAGAGCTCTTATTATTATGTATTATAATGTGTTCTTTATTTGTCTGCCCTTCTCAATTAAGAAATCCTTGAGGACCTCTTTCACTTTATCCATAAAGCCCATCACAGACTTTAGTACAAAGAAGAGTTTAAAAAAATGTTTAATGAGAGTTGAAAGAATAAAAAACAGGATACGATGATCTAGGGGAAAAGGCATATTGGTGAATTGAATATATCCCAAAGGAAAGAAATCTATGAATGTGCAAGATACCAGTTCAGAAGTAAATTGGAGAAAAGATATATTTTAATTCCAACAAATTCCTCTCAGTCTCCATTGACCTTGTGCTATTTAATCCATCAAAGACTGCTGCTATCCTTTAGTAAATTGCTTCAAAATGTTATTGGTTTATAGGTTCTGGGAATTGAGACAGGTTTATCCAAAATATAATCAATATTGGATTGAAGTTTGATTATGAG
The DNA here is from genome assembly GCF_002263795.3 of Bos taurus. NCBI lineage: Eukaryota > Metazoa > Chordata > Mammalia > Artiodactyla > Bovidae > Bos > Bos taurus. The sequence goes on along the minus strand of NC_037332.1, from coordinate 18,765,861 downwards.
ATCTGAAACTTCAGAAGTGACCCCCAAAGATGATGAATTTTCTGTATAGCATAGCATATTTAATTGTATTAAACTGTGCCACTAAACTGATGATCCCTATAACTGAATTAAAGTCACTGCCACTACCTTAAGTGGTTCTTAGCATTCCAGGTGACACGACTCTGACAAATGAAAAAGACAAAAAAAAAATTGGCATTACATTCTAGGCCTGGAAAGAGTGATATAATGTCACTGTAGGGGCTTGGGGCAGGTATTATAAAGAGAGCTCTCCAATAATAATTGGGCTCTAGCTTTGAATGGATCTTGGGCTTTCTTTTTAAGTAGAAGTCTGTATTATAGGACAAAGAGCTTTATCTCTTGTGACGGGAAAGCTAAGAATAACTGCTCTTTATGAGTCATGCAAACACATTCCAAAAAGAGCTTTCTTCTATTAAACATCTGTAACAGCATTTCCTGTCCTTTCCCACCACCTCAGCCCAGGTAGAGCTGATAGGCAAGCGATAATGGGCAGCAGCTATTTTTATTCTATTGAATTTTATAAAGGAACAAAAAATAATTCACATGGATAAATAATCCAGTTCTCTATCTTCAGAGACAAAATGTGGCCAGGAGTGACCTTTGGGGACAGAAACTGTAGAAGGATTCCTTTTTCAGCTTGTAGCTGGTGCCAATTTCTCACCAGTTGGAGATAATTCTAGCTCTCTGGTTGAATCCTTATTTCAGCATCTTTTATGGGGATGACCATTTGATGTTTGGAGAAAATGTTTTGCCCTGGGTGGTACACAGTTGTTCACAGACAGCTCCCTAATACCGTTTTTCCTTCATAAATGAATCTAACTTGTATTATTTTAGAAAGCTGACATGTAGGGTTCAGCATATAATATGAGGACACTTTTTATATATTTAAAAATCAGAAAGGAACTTTGTTTCTTTTTAGCAAAATCTTAGATTTCTTCATTAAAAATTGACCAGAGAGACTACTCCTTAACTCTTTCTCAACTTGGAGAGATTGTGCAGGGGTTGAATGATAATGACTTTTTGATGATGTTGTTGGCTGTAGAATACTGTTGCCCTTCCATAAAGGGTAGGGGGAAGTAGATAGTCAAAGGTATTTGTTGAATGAATGAACATCCTTCTAAGAAGAGAAACAACCATTGATATATTTTCAGTCTGGATGTCTGTGTTCCCAAGTGTCATGACCTCAGACTGAAACAAACACAAACCAGTCTAGCTAGAATATTATAGTTTCTTTTACTAGTGTAGCAAGCCAGCATATTTCAGGCATCTATTGTACCATGTAAGCAACAGCAGCTGCTTAATGAATCCTCAAATCAGAGACTTTATTTTTTCCTTTACAACCCAGCACGGTGGAGCTAACGGAGGGCAACATTTACAAAAATAATTAAAATGGTGCCAGCTTTTACAAGAAAGAGGAGGGGCCCTGACTAGCAAAGACTTGAAAGACCAGCAGCTGCAGATGCCACTTTGAAGAGACAACAACCTTCCTCACCCTTGAGGGGCGGCAGCGGCTTTACTGTTTGACAGCAACTCTTTCCCAGATGAAAACCCTCTTATGCCTGGAAAGTCATCCAAACAGGAGAAGAACCCTTCCACAGCAGCTATACTGGTTACTAGGATTTTCTGACTGGTTCCAGTTTTCTTTGTGTTTCCCTGCTGCAGAGCAACAGAAGGAAGGGACTGCCTGCAGGGCTTTTGATGTAGTGCACAGAATTTTTTTTCTCCGAATGTATTTCTGTTGCCATCTGCATCAAAGTAACAATTTTTTTTATATTCAATGAATGCCTTCAATTCATATAAACAATTTGCCTAAATTGTTTAATATCTCTGTTTTTTTTTCACCTCTCCCTTGCTGCCCCATATTTCTCAACTAAATACATCTTCTCTTTGAATCCTGTGTTCTTACTTATCCATGTACCCACTTCCTTCCTTCCACATCCTTATGTCCAGAAGAGGGAATAGTAACAGTTTTTGAAAACTTATTGAATTGTTAAATTATTTTTAGGCACAGTTAAGTTAGATAATTTTCAGAACTATGAAATTTGAAAGGCTGGAAGAAAGTGAACATTTTTTTATACCTTTTACTCCATGGGTTTCCACTATAAACTCGGGAAGATGTTGCTTTTGGAGAAAAGAGTCAGTCTTGAAAGATAATTTTTATAAGTCACACAATAAATAATTTAAAAATCAGAAATGTGCAATTCTCCCTTGTTAGGGTGGATATTACAGCTGGCCATTCATATCTGAGGGTTCTGACAGTATTCAGAGAAAAAAATTCCAGAAAGCTTCAAAAAGCAAAACTTGAATTTGCTGCATGCCAGCAACTATTTTTGTAGTATTTATATTGTATTAGGTATTATAAGTAATCTAGAGATGATTTCAAGTATGCATTAGGATGTGCATAGTTTATATGCAAATACTATGCAATTTTATTTAAGAGACTTAAGCATCTGTGGATTTTGGTTTCGAAGGATATTGGGAGGGGGGCAGGGTCTTAGAATCAATTCCCCATGGATACCAAGGGATGACTATATCTTGTTTGGATATTCTTATTGACATATTCATCTAGTCTGCTAAAGTAAGTACACTGCTAAACTATTAGTTTTCTTCTATAGCAGCTGGAAGAGATGGCATTTCAAATGAGGGAATATTTTTCTCATGACTTTTGTGACCACTACCATTTCAGGCAGACCCTTAACGTTAATCTGTGCACCCATGCAGTTCATGCTCTGTCTAAAGGGTGAGCTAGATAATGAGGCCTGGGTGTAGAATGTATCTCTCTATTACCATCATCAAAGTATTTTCATCTTTGTGCAACAGTTATTTATTGAACGTTAGCTAAAGTCTTCTAAGGCTCCAGAACAGTATGCAAAAGAGGCCCTTCAGCAACTGACTATGCTAAAACATGATAAACATTTATATTGGTTTCAGTTGCAAGTAACAGAAAAATGCAAAGTAGCTTACATCAGAAATAGCTGTTTTGATAAACAAATGAAAGTACATGGGCAGGACTGGCATTGGTTATGGCTGGATTTAGAGGGTCAAATGATGTCCTATCTGTTGGATTAGCTCTGCTTCTCTCTGTGGCTTGCCTTCCTTCCCAGACTGATGTGATGGTAAGATGGTTCTAGAAGCTCTTCATATCATTTCTTCTTGAATGGGAAAGAGACAGTATCTCTTACTAATAATTTCTACAAAAATACGGGAGTTCCTTCTAATGGAAATGTCTTCCCCAAGTCTCTTTTGTAAACTGAACAAGGGAGACCAGATTAGCAGGCTTATGTGGATTGATGAAGCCAGGTCACATGACCAAGAAAGGGAATTCAGTGCTCTGATTGGTCATACCTGGGTCATGTGACCAGAAAGAAGACTAAGTGGTCTGATTGGCCAAACCTAAGACATTTGCCCAAAAAGTGGATTCAGTATGGGTTGTTGTTGTTCACTCATTAAATTGTATCTGACTCTTTGTGACCTCATGGATTGTAGCCCACCAGACTTCCCTGTCCTTCACTTTCTCCCTGAGTTTGCTCAAACTCATGTCCATTGAGTTGGTGATGCTATCTACCCATCTCATCCTCTGTCATCCCCTTTTCCTTTTGCCATCAATCTTTCCCAACATCAGGGTCTTTTTCAATGAGTTGGCTCTTTGCATCTGGTTGTCAAAGTATTGGAGCTTCAGCTTCAGCATCAGTCCTTCTAATGAATATTCAGGGCTGATTTCCTTTTGGATTGACTGGTTTGATCTCCACGCTGTCCAAGGGACTCTCAAGAGTCTTCCCCAGCATCACAGTTTGAAAGCATCAATTCTCAGTTGGATAACATTCCCCAGAAGGGAATTCAGTGCTTGGATTTGCCAGGCATATTTGAGTACTTACTATGTTCTGGACTTAGTTCTAAGCACTTACATGCTTTACTTCTTTTTATCTGTTTCTATCATAAACTCTGTGAGGTGGTTATAACTACTATATACATTTTATATTTAAGAATTCAAAGTTTCAAAATTAAGTATTCTGCCTTAGGTTACACAGTTATAAGGAGGTAGAGCCAGGATTTGAGGGACAATGTCTGATTTTGGAGCCTGCTCTCTGAAGCAGTATGATGTTCCATTGTTCAAATGGCAGTGATAGCACCAGAAAAGCTAATTCTTTTTGGGTACTTACTATGCAAAGGCTTTATGTGGATTATGAGCAAGGTACTAAATCTGCTAGGCAGAGCATAGCAGCTTAGTTTCCTAGAAAGGCTTTACAAGCCTGGTGGGCTGCTGTCGATGGGGTCGCACAGAGTCGAACATGACTGAAGTGACTTAGCAGCAGCAGCAGAAGGAGACACAAGAGCTGAGACTTTGCTTGGAGTGAAGTAAGTCTAGGAACACAGTTTACAGTAGCAGTGCAGAGCTCAGCCTTAGGAAGCTGTTTTCAGTAGCAGAAGGATATATGCCTGTTTGTGGGCTGAGAAGGGGTCAAGAGAGGCAGCAATTGATAATGCAAAAGAAAACAGGGTGTTGTTTATGCAGCTGAATCTCAGGAGAGGTGGGAGGGAATGCGACTTGGAGCTTTGATGGAGGTTTCAGCCTTGGATAAGAAGGACACCCTTTCTACTGAGATAGAAGGAAAAAAGGAAGAATAGGTCAAAGGGAATAGATAGGTTCTTTGTTGAAGAAAATATATTTCTTCACATTTATGTTAAGAATACCCAACTCTATGAGTAATAACAGAAATTGCATTTTTATTTCTTCTTTTGTTCCATCCTCTTCAACATCAGGAATCAGTTGACAGCACTAAATCACCAGGTTTGGGGCTAGTTTTACACAGTTGAAAGCATTAGCATTTTAAAGGCATTCATTATGTTCCATTATGAAATTCTTGCTTAATTTGCTTGCTTGGTTATTTATTAACTTTGAATAGGCATTTTAAAAGTGCTTTCTTTTTGTTTTTCTGGTGTTTTTATACTATTTCATATTATTTTATTTTATTGTGAATGTCCACAAAGCACTAGTTTCACAGTTTATTACAGAATAATGTATAGCTTGTTATTCATAGAACTTATGTACATAAATTAACATAAAGTGGGGAAATAGCATGTTTCCAAGAATGAGATAGAATAAGCTAACTAATTAGATACAGCTGCAATGTAGATAATTTGGCAACTGGAAGTGACAACCCATTACTTTATAATTAATTGACTTAGGCCTTTTTAAAATTAATTAGTGAAGAAGTACAGCTGGGCAAAGATTGATGCCCAAGAAGGCTTTGGTACTCCCATCAGAAATCAAGGTCAAGCAAGCGATTATGGCTATTCCACCTTTCTATTGCCTGTTTAGCAGTAATTCAACCAGCTAGAAATTGCTAAAATGCTCCCTGTCTCCTCCAGATTCTGTTGAGTCTCCCAGTAAATCCACAGATAGCTATATTTTCTAAATAGTGACTTATTCTAATTATAGCTCTATTGTCCTGTAGACATTAAAAAATATGTACCACACTGAATGCTTAATATTCACCAGGCCCTTTGATGAACCACTTATACACTTTATTTCATTTTTCCTCACAGGATCCCTATGAATTAAGCACCTTAAGAAATGGCATAGTATAATGGTGAAAGGCAAGATTAAAAAACCTGACCTCGTAGGTTGAGCCGTGCTATTTACTGCTGTGTGACTTTGGAAAATTACTGAACCTCTCTGTCTCTCAAATTTCCTTATCTGTAAGATGGTGATGATTGTATCTTATAAGTATATATAGATTAAGTTAGATAATCTAAATAAAATGATTAAAATAAAATAAGACTGTCATGTAGCTATAATTACTTTTTCCCATCAGTTCAGTTCAGTTCAGTCGCTCAGTCGTGTCCGACTCTTTGCGACCCCATGAATCACAGCATATCAGGCCTCCCTGTCCATCACCAACTCCTGGAGTTCACTTAAACTCATGTACATAGAGTCGGTGATGCCATCCAGCCATCTCATCCTCTGTTGTCCCCTTCTCCTCCTGCTCCCGATCCCTCCCACCATCACAGTCTTTTCCAATGAGTCAACTCTTTGAATCAGGTGGCTGAAGTATTGGAGTTTCAGCTGCAGCATCAGTCCTTCCAATGAACACCCAGGACTGGTCTCCTTTAGGATGGACTGGTTGGATCTGCTTGCAGTCCAAGGGACTCTCAAGAGTCTTCTCCAACACCACAGTTCAAAAGCATCAATTCTTCGGCCCTCAGCTTTCTTCACAGTCCAACTCTCACATCCATACATGACCACTGGAAAAACCATAGCCTTGACTAGACGGACCTTTGTTGACAAAGTAATGTCTCTGCTTTTCAATATGTATTCTAGGTTGGTCATAACTTTTCTTCCAAGGAGTAAGTGTCTTTTAATTTCATGGCTGCAATCACCATCTGCAGTGATTTTGGAGCCCCCAAAAATAAAGTCTGACACTGTTTCCACTGTTTCCCCATCTATTTCCCATGAAGTGATGGGACCAGAAGCCATGATCTTAATTTTCTGAATGTTGAGCTTTAAGCCAACTTTTTCACTCTCCACTTTCACTTTCATCAAGAGGCTTTTGAGTTCCTCTTCACTTTCTGCAATAAAGGCGATGTCATCTGCATGTCTGAGGTTATTGATATTTCTCCCGGCAATCTTGATTCCAGCTTGTGCTTCTTCCAGCCCAGCGTTTCTCATGATATACTATGCGTATAAGTTAAATAACCAGGATAGCAATATACAGCCTTAACGTACTCCTTTTTCTATTTTGGAACCAGTCTGTTGTTCCATGTCCAGTTCTAACTGTTTCTTCCTGACCAGCATATAGGTTTCTCAAGAGGCTGGTCAGGTGGCCTGGTATTCCCATCTCCTGAAGAATTTTCCACACTTTATTGTGATCCACACAGTCAAAGGATTTGGCATAGTCAATAAAGCAGAAATAGATGTTTTTCTGGAACTCTCTTGCTTTTTCCATGATCCAGTGGATGTTGGCAATTTGGTCTCTGGTTCCTCTGCCTTTTCTAAAACCAGCTTGAACATCTGGAAGCTCACAGTTCATGTATTGCTGAAGCCTGGCTTGGAAAATTTTGAGCATTACTTTACTAGCATGTGAGATGAGTGCAGTTGTGCAGTAGTTTGAGCATTCTTTGGCATTGCCTTTCTTTGGGATTGGAATGAAAACTGACCTTTTCCAGTTCTGTGGCCACTGCTGAGTTTTCCAAATTTGCTGGCATATTGAGTGCAGCACTTTCACAACATCATCTTTTGGATTTGCAATAGCTCAGCTGGAATTTCATCACCTCCACTAGCTTTGTTCATAGTGATGCTTTCTAAGGCCCACTTGACTTCACATTCCAGGATGTCTGGCTCTAGGTAAGTGATCACACCATCGTGATTATCTGGGTCATGAAGCTCTTTTTTGTACAGTTCTTCTGTGTATTCTTTCCACCTCTTCTTAATATCTTCTGCTTCAGTTAGGTCCATACCATTTCTGTCCTTTATGGAGCCCATCTTTGCATGAAATGTTCCCTTGGTATCTCTAATTTTCTTGAAGAGATCTCTAGTCTTTCCCATTCTATTGTTTTCCTCTATTTCTTTGCACTGGTCACTGAGGAAGGCTTTCTTATCTCTCCTTGCTATTCTTTGGAACTCTGCATTCAGATGCTTATATCTTTCCTTTTCTCCTTTGCTTTTCAGTTCTCTTCTTTTCATAGCTATTTGTAAGGCCTCCCCAGACAGCCATTTTGCTTCTTTGCATTTCTTTTCCACGTGGATGGTCTTGATCCTTGTCTCCTGTACAATGTCATGAACCTCTGTCCATAGTTCATCAGGCACTCTGTCTATCAGATCTAGTCCCTTAAATCTATTTCTCATTCCACTGTATAATCATAAAGGGTTTGATTTAGGTCATACCTGAATGGTCTAGTGGTTTTCCCCACTTTCTTCAATTTAAGTCTGAATTTGGCGATAAGGAGTTCATGATCTGAGCCACAGTCAGCTCCTGGTCATTTTTGCTGACTGTATAGAGCTTCTCCATCTTTGGCTGCAAAGAATATAATCAATCTGATTTCGGTGTTGACCATCTGGTGATGTCCATGTGTAGAGTCTTCTCTTGTATTGTTGGAAGAGGGTGTTTGCTATGATCATTGCGTTCTCTTGGCAAACTCTATAAGCCTTTGCCCTGCTTCATTGTGTACTCCAAGGCCAAATTTGCCTGTTACTCCAGGTGTTTATTGACGTCCTACTTTTGCATTCCAGTCCCCTATAATGAAAAGGACATCTTTTTAGGGTGTTAGTTGTAAAAGTTCTTGTAGGTTCAACTTCAGCTTCTTCAGCATTACTGGTTGGAGCATAGGCTTGGATTACTGTGATAGTGAATGGTTTGCCTTGGAAACGAACAGAGATCATTCTGTTGTTTTTGAGATTGCATCCAAGTACTGCATTTCAGACTCTTTTGTTGACCATGATGGCTACTCCATTTCTTCTAAGGGATTCCTGCTCGCAGTAGTAGATATAATGGTCATCTGAGTTAAATTCACCCATTCCAGTCCATTTTAGTTTGCTGATTCCTAGAATGTCAATGTTCACTCTTGCCATCTCCTGTTTGACCACTTCCAATTTGCCTTGATTCATGGACGTGACACCCCCTGTCAATAAAAACATTTTTGAGTGCTAGCCCTTTTTAAAATTTTTTACATATATTAACTGACATAATACTTTCCAGAATCATATTCCCATTTTAGATTAGGTAACTGAAGCACAAAGAAGACTGATAAGTTGTATGATATCACCTAAATATTAGTAGAAGAACCAGGATTTACAGGCATCCCTTGGAGATACTGCAGGTTTGGTTCCGGATGACTGCAATAAAGTGAACATCACAATAAAATGAGGCACACGACTCTTTTGGCTTCTCAGTACATATAAAAGTTGTGTTTATACCATACTGTAGGCTATTAGGCTTCCCTCGTGGTTCAGCAGTAAAGAATCTGCCGGCAATTCAGGAGCCACAGGAGCTGAGGGTTTGACATCTGTGTCGAGAAGATCCCCTGGAGAAGGGAATGGCAACCCACTTCAGTATTGTGCCTGGAGAATCTTATGGACAGAGGAGCCTGGTTAGCTACTGTCCATGGGATTGCAGAGTCAGATACGACTCTGCAACTTAGCATGCATGCACGTAGCTATTAAACATGCAATAGCATGTTGTCTCCAAAAACAATGCACAGGCCTAAAAAATCATGCTCTAGGAAAATGGTGCCAATAGATTTGCTCAATGCGTGCTTGCATGCGTGCCCACTCAGTTGTCCAACTCTCTTGTAATCCTGTGGACTGTAGCCTGCCAGGTTCCTCTGTCCATGGGATTCTCCAGGCAATTACACTGAAATGGGTTGCCATGTCCTCCTCCAGGGGATCTTCCTGACCCAGGGATTGAACCTGTGTCTCCTGCATTGCAGCCAGATTCTTCACCATTGAGCCAAGGGGGAAGCCCCTTTGCTCAACACAGGGTTGCCACAAATCTTCAATTTGTTTAAGAAAAGAAAAAACGCATAATATTTGCAAAGCACAATAAAGTGAAGCACAATAAAATGAGCTATGCCTGTCTTTTCAGAAAGTTTAGCTTCAAAGATTGTGCTTTTCACAGTGGGCTTGCTGCGCTTGCCCCAATAAAAGCAATTCAAACCTCAAAAAAAAAAAAAAAAAAAAAAAAAGAAAGAAAGAAAGAAAGAAAAGCTTGGGCTTTTAACTACAGTTCATCTTGTTAATTCACATTCACAGATTCAACCAACTGCTACTGGAATTTCTACAGAACCCGCAGATATTGAGGGCCAATTGTATGAGGGCAGTTTTAATAGAAGACTTTATGATCCTTGCATTTGGGTATCTGCTGTGGTCTTGGAACTAATATCCCATGGACACTGAAGGGACAACTGTATTCTACTGAGACTATCCCATTCTGTACAACACCATCTGTATCCTAGACACTCTAAGTAAAAGGCAGTTTCCAGAAGTAGGGCTCAACACAGGAGCTCTTGGCCTGCAATGCTCTGCTGCCCTTGCCCACTTCTTGCACGCCTACTCAAGCTTACATATTTAACAATGACAATAAAATCACCCCACCTAAGAAACTTTCCACAGTGTTCTCATAGTGGAGTTTTTTTGTGTCTTCTGACACCACAGAATCCTATGCTTATGTCTTTTATGACATTCTTATGTCAATTTATTAGTCAAATAGTCAAAAAATATTCATCAATGACTTCGTCAACGGCTTACCACTGAGTTTCCTTCCTCAAGGAACTTACGTCCTAGTACAGTCTGATTTTGAACCTGTGTGATAATAAAAAATTAAGATAATTTCAGACATTGAAAATGGACTTTTGCAGAAGATAACAGCAAGTGAGTGTAGACCAGGATTGGGTATGCTGCTTCAATGGGTGGGTGGGAGATGAGACTTAAACAGTAGGGGGTCACCAGTCATGTAAAGGTAAGTGTGGAGAACATTTCAAAGAGACTGACCAATAAGCCCAAAACCCCTTTTGTAGGATCAGGGTTTGCCACATTTGAAGGACAAAAAGAAATGGAGTGCAACTAAGAATAATATTAATGTATGAACTGCATTTTTACGTGTATGTTAATTTTCCTACTTAAACTGTGAATTCTTTAGGGTTAAGGCTGTGTCCCACTGTCTTTGAGCCCCTAGCATTATTTATCTCCTGGACAATGGTCTTTTTGGCTAACTGGTTGAATCAGTGGTTGACACAAATGAACTATTACCCAAGATGTCTTACTTCATCTTTTGCTTCTCTTCTTCCTGCTTTTTTCGTATGTGTTACTCTACTGAAGTGATTTCTATTATTCTTTTTTCTTTTGCTCTAATATCCTCTCCACATTTCTGTTTTCTTTTGGTCCTGCCTTAGCCCACATCTATTTTCCCATCCTTTGATCTATTTTGGTTCAGGTAATTCCACCTTAAACTACAGGGGTCTAGCGGTAGGTAGGGTCTTTGGTTAGGGGATAAAGATGGTCATATATCTCTCACCTCCCCATTCTCTGTACCCTCTTGCATAGACTCTAAAGGAATCCTAACATTTTGGGGTCAACACCAAAGCTGAAAACATAACAGAGTCCCCAGATCCTTTTTTCGAAAAAGCAGCAAAAGGACGCAAGCTCGTTTTCTTTTAAGCCATTGTTCTGGATGCTGGGTTTGGAAGAAAAAAAGAATAAGGTGAGCTACTTTGGTGTTTCCTGCTCACCTAGTGAGAAGTTTTATTGCTTGATTGCTGTTAGAGATAGAGGTTAAAGAAGTTTAAAAAAGCAAAAAAAAAAAAAAAAAAGGAAAAGCCAATTTTAATAGTTAACTCTAAAGGATTCCTTGAGTTGCTTTTCTTCCATCTGAGAGAGAAAAGAAGCGACTCCTGTGCCTTTGTCTTGCAGGGCAGCTTTCTTCTGCTCCCCAGGAGTTTATACTGCTATTCAGGAGGAAAAGATAACCAAGGGTAAGCTCAAAGCTCCCCTGGGGCCATAAAGGCCATCTCTTAAGTTGCTAATCAGCTGAACCCACAAATCTTAGATATATACATTTCAATCAGCTCCCCATCCAGTTTTTTTTCATTTATTTTTTTATTCTTGTCTTTTAGGGAGTGAGTTCTCCCTACAAAGAGTCTGGAAAGAATTTTGAAAATATAAGAGATCAACTTCTTCTTGCCTGTGATCCTTCTTGAGATCCAACTAGGATGACCTAATTCCTCTCCCCGTCCTCCCAGGCACTGTGGGGATTTCTGTGTGGCCACTTTCATTCTATTGCTGCAAACACAAAGGAGCCCAATGACTGTTGCAAAGGAAAGCCTGATTCTTCTTTAAAAGCTATTTTTCTTTTAGTGTCTGCTTTAGCTACTAGTTATAAAATGCCCATATTTTCAATTATTCTAAGAGATGATAAAAATTATCTTGGTGACAAAAAATTATCTTTATTGTCTTAAATAGGAGGCTATTTTCCAGGAATCCAACAATAGAGAGGCAATAATATACAGATTCTAATTGGGGCTCGGAAGTCTGATTGCCTGGGTCAAATGCCTGTACCAACACTTACAGAGATGCCATCTTTGAAGTGATATATTGCCTCTGAAGCTCAGTTTTCTGATACTTAAATGAGAATAATAGTCCCATGTTATAGGATTTGGTAGAGGAGTAAATGAGATAATGCAAGTAAAGCACTGAGCATAGTGCCAAACTCAATATAAACACTCAGCAGAAGCGGTGATTATTTTGGCCATTAGAATAAAGAGGTAGAAAAGAACAAGGTGGCTATGAATCAGAGTACATGAGTCCTCGTGGCCTCAGCTGCTCGTCCTCAGCTGGAATGACCTTGCCAGGAATTAGAGGCTTCTGTACCCACCAACACTGTTCAGGTGGATGCCTGCGTGGTCCCAGGAGGCACAAAATTCCTAACTTTGAGAGATCAGGCATGAATCCTCTTATTTGCCAATGTCATCACAAAGCAGAATTTAAAACAATAAATAAATCTCTCAGAATTTCAAGGGGAGTTAAGACAAAATGAGAAAGAAATCATCAAATCTAATTTGAAAAGAAATGTCTACTGTCAGTCAATGCTGTGTGAGGCTTTCTTGGGAGTCTGGGGGGAAAAAAGGAAAAAAGAGGAAGAAGACCTAGTGAGCCCATTCTACTGGCCTGGTTACAGGGTCCTCACGTGGAGAAGGAGAGCCACGTCACACGTTCCTTCCCATCTCTCTGGATTTGTTACTATTTTGCACTCTTCAGTTCACTTCAGTCGCTCAGTCGTGTCCGACTCTTTGCGACCCCATGAATCGTAGCACGCCAGGCCTCCCTGTCCATCACCAACTCCCGGAGTTCACTCAAACTCACGTCCATCGAGTCAGTGATGCCATCCAGCCATCTCATCCTCTGTTGTCCCCTTCTCCTCTTGCTCCCAATCCCTCCCAGCATCAGAGTCTTTTCCAATGAGTCAACTCTTCACATGAGGTGGCCAAAGTACTGGAGTTTCAGCTTTAGCAGCATTCCTTCCAAAGAAATCCCAGGGCTGATCTCCTTCAGAATGGACTGGTTGGATCTCCTTGCAGTCCAAGGGACTCTCAAGAGTCTTCTCCAACACCACAGTTCAAAAACATCAATTCTTCGGCGCTCAGCCTTCTTCACAGTCCAACTCTTACATCCATACATGACCACAGGAAAAACCATAGTCTTGACTAGATGAACCTTTGTTGGCAAAGTAATGTCTCTGCTTTTGAATATGCTATCTAGGTTGGTCATAACTTTCCTTCCAAGGAGTAAGCATCTTTTAATTTCATGGCTGCAGTCACCATCTGCAGTGATTTTGGAGCCCCCCCAAAATAGAGTCTGACACTGTTTCCACTGTTTCCCCATCTATTTCCCATGAAGTGATGGGACCAGATGCCATGATATTAGTTTTCTGAATGTTGAGCTTTAAGCCAACTTACACTCTTAACACCTGCCAATAAAGATTGTCTACACTGAAAAAAAAAAAAAAACAAACCCTCCCCTCTCCCCCACCTCATTTCAATATGGGAGTAGAAATTTTAAAAAATAAGTTTCTTGTTTGCAAATGGGCCCATACTTTATTGAGGAGAAAGGGTACACCTTACTCTTAGGTTGCTGAAGGCTCCCTGTATCATATAAAATACAGGCACAGGTGCTCATTAATGTGCACTGTACGGTCAAAGAGAGTGTGCCATTTCCAATGTGAAGGGAAAAATACACTTGCTATCTGTCTAACCTGGAATGATTTACTTTTACCTCTCTGCATGCTTTTTCTCATCTCTCAAGTGGGAATAAGAACATTCGTCCCTCATCGAGCTGTCAGCAGTAAATGAGAAAAAGCACATGGGCTCACAGTTGAAGCTCAGGAGCTTGGTAAGTGGCAGTTTTTATTATTATTAGCCAAGATTACTTTCATGGATCTTTCTTTATAAAAATTCATTTCTTTTCTATACAGTAGGTCCTTGTTGGTTATCTATTTTAAATATAGCAGTGTTTACATGCCAATCCCAGGCTCCCAATAACTGAATCACTTTGCTGTACATCTGAAACTAACACAGCATTGTTAATTAACAATACTCCAACATAAAATTAAAAAAAATCATTTCTTTTCAACCTGTTAATGGGTTTGCGTAAAGTCAGTTTTGTCCTCATCAAACCATTTTTAGGTGACAAGTTGCCCATTGATACATAAGGGTTAAGAAATTTATTTGGAAAGGGCTCTTAAGTTTTTCAATGGAAATCAATTTAGTTTTTTTGTTTGGGAAGCAAAAATAGATGTGGATGGTAAAAAAATTGACTGGTTTCTCAAATGGACTTCAGAATTGGTATCCTTACTTTCCTGGTGGCTCAGTGGTGAAGAATCTGCCTGTGATGCAGGAGATCTGAGTTTGATCCCTGGGTTGGGAAGATCCCCTGGAGAAGGAAATGGCAGCCCATTCTAGTATTCTTCCCTGGGAAATACCTTGGATAGAGGAGCCTGACAGGCTAGTCCACAGGGTCACAAAAGAGTCAGACACGACTTAGCAACTGAACAACAGCATCAATCTCCTCACTCCACAGATGAGCAGCTCTGAGAAAATTAGATGACGTAATTAGTTAAAGCAGACAGCTAGGCATCAGGAACTGAGGCCATTTCTGCCTCTCCTACCGGCTGGCTGGGCAAGTCCCTTCACCTCACTGAACCTGTTTCTCTCAGCTTCAAAATGAGAATGGAGGACTTTCTACCCACACAGGGATGTTGGGATGTTAGTTAATTGATGTTTGTGTTATACTGGGAGATAAAAGACACTATGGAAATATAAAGTATATGAAAAAGAACAAAGGTGTTAAAAGTGACTGAGGGTGCAATGGAAGTAATGGACACATTGGGCAACAGAACGTAGAGGATAATAAAGTTGGTGCAACACTAAGTCATTGTATTGATACTGGAGCTCATTGAAAAGAATATCTTTTGATATGCAATCATTTCTGAGTATTACAACACTTTTCTTCTTCTCCAAATAAATTCTGACCTTAAAGATGGGAGGTACTTATCTTAATTAAGGCTAGGTCTTTTGCACTCTTAGGTGAGTTAATGTGACCTTTGTAATCCTAATCCTTGATGCTGCGAGTGTCATTCTGATGATACTTATTGTATTTTTATGGTATTTTTTTCTAGGTCAGAGACTGTCTACCCAGGAAAATTAGCTAGATAAAAAGTTAATAAAATGTTTTCTAGAAGTCGGTCTTTTTCGTTCCCCAATTCAGTTCAGAAGCCAGTTGGACTTTATTTCTGCTCACGGCAATAAAAATGAACTTGATCAAAGTGACTTCTTTTTTTTCCTGTTACTATTTCTTTTCTGTTCCTATTCCTGAGCCATCTGGTTTGACAACCGTAAGAGCTAAAATACTTTCCGTTGCAGTCTTTAGAAATGCCCCCTAGAGGCAAATAAGCATTTGGCAGAACCAGTAAATAAAAGTATAAGAGGATGTTTCCTGCTTGTTCTTTTTAAGGTGCTGTGTGAAAGAGGGCAAGAGGTAAGAACAGCTGCTGTCTACTTGGCAGATTTATAGAGACTTTTCCAGGGGGACAATCATTTGCAAATCCCAAAAGAATTTGATCTCATTTCCATTCTACAGTAAATAAAGTAATAGCACCTTGTTATTCAACCGTGTGCCAGTGACCTTGAATAATTTTAAAAGTGTGCAGAAATCACCCTTCGCTCTGAAATACATGTGTTAGTACTGACTTTCCCCACCCCATCCATCTTTCTCATCAGCTTTACCAATGTCTTTGCTAACTAAAAACATCCCAAAGAATAAGATTTTTGAGGGGCCCTGGGGTAAGGTCTGAGAAACACACAGTCCACCCATTCAAAAATATATTTTTTGGAATTGACTTGGAGAATGGCTGTCTGGTTCTAAAATCATAAACTAGCATTTGATGACATTTTAGAATTTACACATTGTTGTACTTTTTATACTATATATTGATCGTATCTCATTAATCTTTTCCATAAATATATTAGGATTACAGAGATCAGAAATCAGAATAAAATCAGAAATTAAGCAAACAAGAGACATTTGAGCTTTTGCTTCCTTGGTTTTTGCACAGAAAAAGTTGAGGGTTCCTTGGAAGCTAAAAGCCAATTGGCCTTTCTTCAAAAAGTGCTCTGGGTGAATGTTAGGAGAAGATGCTGGAGGAACACAGAGGGAGACCTGATATCAGACAAGAGGGGTTTGTGGTTTGTCATTTCCCTCAACACTGTACAATATATTGAATTTGTTTTTAAAATTCGCTCCGGTAAAAGTGCTTGCCAGATTCATGCATGAAATCTTCAGTTTGACATAGGAGTCTTTTCCATTTTTTAAAACAACAAGCTATAAATAACACAGACAATGACAGGATTGTGTTGGTTTCCTCCTGACATACCCTGCCTGAGGGCCATGGTCAGAATCCTGAGGTAGAAAGCAGAAATTCTGTCTGAGCTACAGGGTGATCCATCGCTTTTCCAAGATTAGCTGAGGAGGCAGCTTGCAGGAAGCAGTCCTCCTCTCCAGGCACTTGCTGTGGGGCTTCTTGAATTATTTACTGTGTAAGAGAGCTCCTGGCTTTGAGCACAGGGAATGTGGTTCCCCAGGCCACAGAGGCTCAAAATAGATGCCTATCTCTCTCCCTTCTCCCAATTTATGGACAAGCAAATTATCCATCCTCTCACCCCTCCCCCAGGCATGCATTTTTTTTTTTTTCCCCCTTCTGGTAGCAAGGGACAGTAACACTTAATTTCTGCTTATTAGGAGTTGCTCTCAGGATGGCTCACTTCCCCCAGGGGAGAGCTTGTGTAATGGGTGACACGGAATCACATTCATAAATTCACTGTGATTCATCTCAGTGCTATTACAAATGGCAGGCCCTTCAAAATTAGCACTGCATTTAAGCACAGCCACAGAACAGGAAGATTGCTTCTGGGCATGCTGCATGGTTCATGATTTTTCTGTGTTCCAAAGTGTGTGCTTTAATGACTCATTAAGTACAAGCTTTTATCTGAACCAGTTAGCCCATCATTAATTGGGACGTGTTTCACCCAGCTAACTTAAGGCAACTGCTGTTTTACTTTGATTCCTCTGGTGAAGACAGCGTAATGTGGACCCCAACTGCCTTCTCTCTTCTTACTATTCACCCTATACACTCATCTGGCCATGTTCATAACGGCAGCCTTGTATGCCCTCAGCATAAAGGGAGATCCTAATTGACCTCTAGGGAATCGGGGAGAATTATTATGAGACCAAAAGGAATTATGGCTGTTTCTGTTTGCCTTGCACAGAATAGGTACTTAGCAAACATTTGAACTTTGTATGGTTTTGCTACTTTTAAAAATCAGATGGAAAGTGTGGGAGGGGTGAAAAAAATCTGGGAAAATTAGTATTTAATCCCTAAATTTGGAAAGAAAGATATTTGGTATTAATGCAGCAACTCAGACCAAGGTAGATGGTCTTTGTCAAAACTGAATCCGTATATTTAATTCATTTGGTTCAAAAGCTTTTATTGAGCATCTATTGATATGACTTACCAAGAAATGCACTGCATGCTGGGAATAGAATGATGATCCCTTGAGAATCCTCTAGTCGTAAGGACAGTCATGAAATACATCATTTAGATATGCCAAGTGTGCTTTTAGTCCTAGAGTTGCTGAGGCTATAGTTTGCTCTCAAATGTGAAGAGCAATTAGACAGGCTTTTGCCACGTGTGCATATGGCAAACTATAGCCTCAGTGTTCCATTCTGGCGGTTTCCTTGAGCATGCAGACCCTCTAAATAAAGGCAGTTCTCAAGTAAAGTTATGTTTACTGACAACTGAGCTCATTCTACTGAAAGGTAGGCTCCATGTTCTCTGAAAGGAAGAATGTCCATAGGTTGGGTAATATCTTAAAAGTCTCACCTGGATTTTATTCAGCATGCTTTCTTGGTATTCACAGTCAACCAGAGTCTATACCAGGGGTCAGTAAACTTTCCAAAGAGGGACAGAGGAGTATTTGGGTGTCCCCAGTGGCTTAGTGGTAAAGAACCCACCTGCCAATACAGGAGACATGGGTTCGATCCCCGAGTCAGAAAGATGCCCTGGAGAAGGACATGGCAACCCACTCCAGTATTTGTGCCTGGGAAATCCCATGGGCAGAGGAGCTTGGCCAGCTACATTCCATGGGGTCACAAAGAGTCGGACAACATGACTTAGTGACTAAACAACGACAACAAATATTTAAAATTTTGCAGGATAGGCAGTTTCTATAACAACTATTCATAGTAGCTTTTGCAGCTTGAAAGCAGTTATAGACTATATGTAAAAGAACAGCTATGACTGTACTACGTGCTAGTAAAACTGTATAAAACAGGAAGAGGGCTGCATCTGGCCCATGGGGCATAGTTTGGTGATGATACAGCATTAAAAAAATATATCTGGCTATTCAGATCAGATCAGATCTGTCACTCAGTCGTGATCGACTCTTTGCGACCCCATGAATCGCAGCACACCAGGCCTCCCTGTCCATCACCAACTCCCGGAGTTCACTCAGACTCACGCCCATCGAGTCAGTGATGCCATCCAGCCATCTCATCCTCTGTCGTCCCCTTCTCCCCTGCCCCCAATCCCTCCCAGCATCAGGGTCTTTTCCAATGAGTCAACTATTCGCATGAGGTGGCCAAAGTACTGGAGTTTCAGCTTTGGCAGCATTCCTTCCAAAGAAATCCCAGGGCTGATCTCCTTCAGAATGGACTGGTTGGATCTCCTTGCAGTCCAAGGGACTCTCAAGAGTCTTCTCCAACACCACAGTTCAAAAGCATCAATTCTTCAGTGGCGCTCAGCCTTCTTCACGGTCCAACTCTCACATCCATACATGATCACTGGAAAAACCATAGCCTTGACTAGACGAACCTTTGTTGGCAAAGTAATGTCTCTGCTTTTGAATATGCTATCTAGGTTGGTCATAACTTTCCTTCCAAGGAGTAAGCATCTTTTAATTTCATGGCTGCGGTCACCATCTGTATTTTGAGCCCAGAAAAATAAAGTCTGACACTGTTTCCACTGTTTCCCCATCTATTTCCCATAAAGTGGTGGGACCGGATGCCATGATCTTCGTTTTCTGAATGTTGAGCTTTAAGCCAACTTTTTCACTCTCCACTTTCATTTTCATCAAGAGGCTTTTTTAGTTCCTCTTCAATTTCTGCCATAAGGGTGGTGTCATCTGCATATCTGAGGTTATTGATATTTCTCCCGGCAATCTTGATTCCAGCTTGTGTTTCTTCCAGTCCAGCGTTTCTCATGATGTACTCTGCATATAAGTTAAACTTGTGGTCAAAAAACATTTAAAATCTTTAGGTAAAAATCAAAATTTCAGATATTGAATACTAAAACTAGTGCTTTAAAATCTTAAAATTTCTCTTATGTAGTGTCTGCTTTATAGAAGAGCTTCCCTGGTGGCTCAGACGGTAAAGAATCTACCTGTAATGCAGGAGACTGGGGCTGGGTTCCTGGGTCTGAAAGATATTTTGGAGTAGGAAATGGCCACCCACTCCAGTATTCTTGCCTTTGAAATCCCATGGATAGAGGAGCCTGGACAGCTACAGTCCATAGGGTCACAGACAATTCTATGCTAGGCAATTGGGATACAGAGAAATGAACCTTTGTGCTCATTCTCAAGGTACTTATAAGAGAGCAGGAAGGCATCTTCTACAGATGAGGAAATTGGCACTTCCTTGGTGATCCAATGGCTAAGAATTCGCTCCTAATGCAGGGAGGCTGGGTTGAATCTCTGGTCAAGGAAATAGATCCCACATACTGTAACCGAATTGCATGCTACAACTATATCTTTCACTTCACAACTAACACTCAGTGCAGTCAAATAAATAAATATTTTTTAAAAAAGAAGAAGAAAAAAGAAAAAGAAATGACTTGCTCTTGGTTGCATGCTTAGTCAGTCACATGTCTGACTGTGTTTGTGACACCATGAATTGTAACCTTCTAGGCCCACCAGGCTCCTCTGTCCATGGGCTTCTCCAGGCAAGAACACTGGAGTGGGTTGCTGTGTCCTCCCCCAGGGGATCTTCCTGACACAGGGATCAAACTTGCATTTCTTATGTTTTCTGCACTGGCAGACAGGTCCTTTACCAGTAGCACCACCTGGGAAGTCCCTGCTCTTGGTTCAATTCAGTTCAGTCTCTCAGTCGTGTCCAGCTCTTTGCGACCCCATGAACTGAAGCATGCCGGGCTTCTCTGTCCATCACCAACTCCTGAAGTTTGCTCAAAGTCATGTCTATTGAGTCAGTGATGCCATCAAACCATCTCACCCTCTGTCATCCCCTTCTCCTCCTGTCTTCAGCCTTTCCCAGCATCAGGCTCTTTCCCAATGAGTCAGTTCTTCACATCAGGTGGCCAAAGTACTGGAGCTTCAGCTTCAGCATCAGTCCATCCAATGAGTATTCAGGACTGATTTCCTTTAGAATGGACTTTCCTTGTGGCTCATTTGTAAAGAATCCACCTGCAATGCAGGAGACCTGGGTTCAATTCCTGGGTTGGGAAGATGCTCTGGAGAAGGGAAAGGTTACCCACTCCAGTATTCTGACCTAGAGAATTCCATGGACTGTATAGTCCATGGGGTCACAAAGAGTCAGACACAACTGAGCAACTTTCACTTCACTTCACTTCCTTTAATGTTGACTAGTTTGATCTTCTTGCAGTCTAAGGGACTCAAGAATCTTCTCCAAAAACCACAGTTCAAAAGCATCAATTCTTCAGTGCTCAGCATTCTTTATGGTCCAACTTCACATCCATATATGACTACTGGAAAAACCATAGCTTTGACTACATGTACCTTTGCTGGTAAAGTAATGTCTCTGCTTTTTAATATGTTGTCTAGATTTGTTATAGTTTTTCTTCAAAGGAGCAAGCATCTTTTAATTCTATGGCTGCACTCACCATCTGCAGTAATTTTGGAGCCCAAGAAAATTAAGTCTCTCACTGTTTCCATTGTTTTCCCATCTGTTTGCCATGAGGTGGGACCAGATGCCATTAGTTTTTTGAATGCTGAATTTTAAGATAGTTTTTTCATGCTCCTCTTTCACTTTCATCAAGAGACTCTTTAGTTCTTTTTCACTTTTTGCCATAAGGGTGGTGTCTTCTGTATATCTGAGGTTATTGATATTTCTCTCGGCAATCTTGATTTCAGCTTGTGCTTCATCCAGCTCAGCATTTCGCATGATGTACTCTGCATAGAAGTTAAATAAGCAGGGTGACAATATACAGCCTTGATGTACTCCTTTCTCAATTTTGAACCAGTCCATTGTTCATGGCCAGTTCCAACTGTTGCTTCTTGACCTGCATCAGATTTCTCAGGAGGCAGGTAAGGTAGTCTGGTATTCCCATCTCTTTAAAAAATTTCCACAGTTTGTTGGGATCCAAATGGCCAAAGACTTTAGTTTAGTCAATGAAGCAGATGTAGATGTTTTTCTGGAACTCTCTTTCTTTTTCTATGATCCAACAGATACTGGCAATTTGATCTCTGCTCTTGGTTAGGCAGTAGCAAAGTCAGGGCTCAGAATCAGGCCTCCATGAGTTCAGGCCTCTTTCCAGCACAGCACTTTATCCGGGAATGTGAAGATCATTGAGTCAGAATGGAGTCTATGAGAAGGAAGAGAGGATGTATGATTCATCAGGTTTTTCATGCTTTTGAACCTTTGCCTCAACCACCTGCTAGAAGTAAGTGAAAGAAGAAACTGAAGCTGTTTTCTTAACAATGCTTAGAGTCAGGCCATTCATGGCTCATGCTAACAAGAGAAATCACCCAACTTCCTTTGTTGCTGGGAGTTCACAGCTCACTGTATGTTCACTGAAGGCATCTGCCAGACTTCAAAAGAGTTTTGTGGTCATTTGGCAGAATAATCTCATCCTTTCTTAAGGTCTTTGTAATGCTCATAGATCAAAAAACAAAGACATCATTGCTAAAGCTAAAGAGGTCACTAGGAAATTTATTCTGTAGTGTTTTGATATGAATTCAGATAACAAATGTAACACAACAGCCAAATGCGAGTCTTCCTGCAATCTTATTCTTATGATATCCCTGCAGTGTTTGACAGTATTCTTCTCCACACTCTCTTTGAGAAATCCTCTTCTGTATAGAATTCTTTTCTTCTAAAATGGAGATTTTCTCAAAACACAGTCCTGAACTCTCTACATTTTGGATTCTTTCTTCTGTCTCCGATGCAGGAGACAACAAGAGACGTGGGTTTGATCCCTGGGTCAGGAAGATCCCTTGGAGTATGGAACGGTAACCCACTCCAGTATTCTTGCAGGGACAATCCCATGGACAGAGAAGCCTGGCAGGCTACAGTATATGGGGCCACAAAGCGTCAGACATGACTGAGCAACTGAGCACACGTTGTCTTTCAGTTCTTTCTGTTTTGGGGAGTTCAGCTCTTACCTCTAATTGAAGAAACAGGAAAGAAAGAGAAAGAGAAAATATTTACTTGGTACTTGAAGCTTTCTAAGCATCTAGAATTAGAAAACAAAATTCTTTCCTTCAAGGATTTCATAATCTAATGGAGACAGAGAGGAAACAAAAAAGATTATGGCTCTATAGATGGTCGATGCTAGTGGAGGTATACACGGGGTAATAGGTGAATAGCTGGGGTGTGGAGAGGCAACTGTGAATGTTTTCAGAGGAGGGACAGCTGCCCTGAATACAGAAATCTGAATATGGATGATCAGAGTGAAGGAATCTGACCCTCTTTAAGATTGAATTTGCGACTCCTCAGTATTTATCCAACTATGACAACAACCCATTACTACCCACTTTCCTTAATGCTTCCTGGACTAGATCAGAGCTTTTGGAGGTCAAGGTTGGGCCTTATTCTTCATAGTGTCTTCAGCATCTGAGCAGTGCCTGGCACTTGATAGGCTCCAATAATATTTACTGAGGATAAAAAGGACTATTCCTACTTTACCACCAATAAATGAGTCTCAGCAATTGGAGATGAATTTATTCATGACCAAACAGTGCGTACTGAGAGATGTGGACCTTTAAACAGAGGCCTTTGCCTCTGGATCACAATGCGAGTTCTTCACCTTTTTTTGCTTCAGTTTATGTAGTAATACGACACCTCAGGTCCTACCTTCACTGCCAAGCTTCAGTTTCATGTCTTTCATCCTTTTTCACATTCTCTCTGGATGCACTATCTCAAACACAGTATGGCCAAAATAAAACTCATCTTTTTCTAGGATGGAGATGATTCTGTAATATCGATATACGTGATATCAATACCCATTTTCTTTTGTTCTTAGACTGTAGTGTGTGGTGGTAGTGGTTTAGTTGCTAAGTTGTGTCTGACTCTTGCAACCCCAGGGACTATAGGCTGCCAGGCTCCTCTGTCCATGGGATTCTCCAGGCAAGCATACTAGGGAGTTAATAAAAAAAAAAAAAAAAAGAAGGCAGGGGTAACTTAGCTGACAGAATGTGACAATTTTGGCACATAGTTTCTCCCATGCCATGATAATTAGCCCTCAGTATTGGTCAAACCTTACTTTAGAGCAGGACCATTCAACAGATATTAAATATGGGCTACAAACATAAACCTCACATGCTATTTTAGATTTTCCTGTAGCCATACTGAAGAAAGTAAAAAGAAAAAGAAAAAAGAAATTTTATCAATTACTCAATAGCCACATACTGACTCATATAGACCAATGTAGTTCTAGACAATCTTCACAAGGATTTTATAAACTACAAAATAGCATTATATTTCCAAGTCTTCTCCAATCATTTGCATTTGCCTTTTAATTGAGTACCTTATTGCTCAGATCCAACCGATTGGAAGGCAGATGGTGTTTCCAGGGGACCTCAGCAGCAATACTGAGGAGAAAAGCTATCAGGAAAAGAGATCAGTGCTGCAATTCTAGGTCTTTTTATTGATGCATTTTTGATCTGAAAAACCCCAAATGTATTTGACAGACATGTTTACAGAGGTGACATGTTTACAAAAGTAATGTGTTTACAAGAGGCCTGTGGCTTTCAGATCTCCAGTCTAAGACCAGGAGGATACTTATATAGTTCAAGGGAAGAGAAGTCATAATAAAGCATTTGACCATCAAAGTCAATTGCTTGGAGTAGACTGCAATGTTAAGGGAAGTTTAATGTTTTCTACTTACTTCACATTCACTGCTTCTTCCATGTAACTATATATGGTTATTAACACAGATCCTAATGTGGATCACAATAAACTGGAAAATTCTGAAAGCAATGGGAATACCAGACCACCTGACCTGCCTCTTGATAAACCTATATGCAGGTCAGGAAGCAACAGTTAGAACTGGACATGGAACAACAGACTGGTTCCAAATAGGAAAAGGAGGATGTCAAGGCTGTATATTGTCACCCTGCTTATTTAACTTATATGCAGAGTACATCATGAGAAACGCTGGGCTGGAAGAAGCACAAGCTGGAATCAAGATTGCCGGGAGAAATACCAATAACCTCAGATATGCAGATGATACCACTCTTATGGCGGAAAGTGAAGAGGAAAAGAAAGAGAGGAAAAGGAAAAAAAAAAAAAAACAAAGTCACAAAAATTATAAAGAAAATATAGGTAAAAAATTGATAACAAATACCAAAAAGCATAAATTAAAAACCTATTTCTGCTTTATTGACTATGCCAAAGCCTTTGACTGTGTGGATCACAATAAACTGTGGAAAATTCTTCAAGAGATGGGAATACCAGACCATCCAATCTGCCTCTTGAGAAATTCGTATACAGGTCAGGAAGCAACAGTTAGAACTGGACATGGAACAACAGACTGGTTCCAAATAGGAAAAGGAGTTCGTCAAGGCTGTATATTGTCACCCTGTTTATTTAACTTATATGCAGAGTACATCATGAGAAACGCTGGACTGGAAGAAACACAAGCTGGAATCAAGATTGCCAGGAGAAATATAAATAACCTCAGATATACAGATGACACCACCCTTATGGCAGAAAGTGAAGAGGAACTCAAAAGCCTCTTGATGAAAGTGAAAGTGGAGAGTGAAAAAGTTGGCTTAAAGCTCAACATTCAGAAAACAAAGATCATGGCATCCGGTCCCATCACTTCATGGGAAATAGATGGGGAAACAGTGGAAACAGTGTCAGACTTTATTTTTCTGGGCTCCAAAATCACTGCAGATGGTGACTGCAGCCATGAAATTAAAAGACGCTTACTCCTTGGAAGGAAAGTTATGACCAACCTAGATAGCATATTCAAAAGCAGAGACATTACTTTGCCAACAAAGGTCCGTCTAGTCAAGGCTATGGTTTTTCCTGTGGTCATGTATGGATGTAAGAGTTGGACTGTGAAGAAGGCTGAGCGCCGAAGAATTGATGCTTTTGAACTGTGGTGTTGGAGAAGACTCTTGAGAGTCCCTTGGACTGCAAGGAGATCCAACCAGTCCATTCTGAAGGAGATCAGCCCTGGGATTTCTTTGGAAGGAATGATGCTAAAGCTGAAACTCCAGTACTTTGGCCACCTCATGTGAAGAGTTGACTCATTGGAAAAGACTCTGATGCTGGGAGGGATTGGGGGCAGGAGGAGAAGGGGATGACAGAAGATGAGATGGCTGGATGGCATCACTGACTCGATGGACGTGAGTCTGAGTGAACTCTGGGAGTTGGTGATGGATAGGGAGGCCTGGCGTGCTACGATTCATAGGGTCGCAAAGAGTGGGACACGACTGAGTGACTGATCTGATCTGAAAAATCTAGAGTAAAGTTTGGAATTTCAGAAATACAGTGTTAAAGAAAAGAAGAAGAGAAAGAAAGAGAGAAAAAAAAAACCTCTCACTACTTGCAGATGACATGATCCTCTACATAGAAAACCCTAAAGACTCCACCAGAAAATTACTTGAACTAATCAATGATTATAGTAAAGTTGCAGGATATAAAATCAACACACAGAAATCCCTTGCATTCCTATACACTAATAATGAGAAAATAGAAAGAGAAATTAAGGAAATTTCTATTTACCATTGCAATGAAAAGAATAAAATACTTAGGAATATATCTACTTAAAGAAACTAAAGACCTATATATAGAAAACTATAAAACACTGGTGAAAGAAATCAAAGAGGACACTAATAGATGGAGAAATATACCATGTTCATGGATTGGAAGACTCAATATAGTGAAAATGAGTATACTACCCAAAGCAATTTATAGATTCAATGCAATCCCTATCAAGCTACCAACGGTATTCTTCACAGAGCTAGAACAAATAATTTCACAATTTGTATGGAAATACAAAAAACCTCGAATAGCCAAAGCAATCTTGAGAAAGAAGAATGGCACTGGAGGAATCAACCTGCCTGACTTCAGGCTCTACTACAAAGCCACAGTTATCAAGACAGTATGGTACTGGCACAAAGATAGAATATAGATCAGTGGAACAAAATAGAAAGCCCCGAGATAAATCCATGCACATATGGACACCTTATCTTTGACAAAGGAGGCAAGAATATACAATGGATTAAAGACAATCTCTTTAACAAGTGGTGCTGGGAAAACTGGTCAACCACTTGTAAAAGAATGAAACTAGAACACTTCCTAACACCCTACACAAAAATAAACTCAAAATGGATTAAAGATCTAAACGTAAGACCAGAAACTATAAAACTCCTAGAGGAGAACATAGGCAAAACACTCTCCGACATACATCACAGCAGAATCCTCTATGACCCACCTCTCAGAATATTGGAAATAAAGGCAAAAATAAACAAATGGGACCTAATTAAACTTAAAAGCTTCTGCACAACAAAGGAAATTATAAACAAGGTCAAAAGACAGCCTTCAGAAGGGGAGAGAATAATAGCAAATGAAGCAACTGACAAACAACTGATCTCAAAAATATACAAGCAACTCCTACAGCTCAATTCCAGAAAAATAAATGACCCAATCAAAAAATGGGCCAAAGAACTAAATAGACATTTCTCCAAAGAAGACATACAAATGGCTAACAAGCACATGAAAAGATGCTCAACATCCCTCATTATCAGAGAAATGCAAGTCAAAACCACAATGAGGTACCATTTCATGCCAGTCAGAATGGCTGTGATCCAAAAGTCTATAAGCAATAAATGCTGGAGAGGGTGTGGAGAAAAGGGAAACCTCTTACACTGTTGGTGGGAATGCAAACTAGTACAGCCACTATGGAGAACAGTGTGGAGATTCCTTAAAAAACTGGAAATAGAACTGCCTTATGACCCAGCAATCCCACTGCTGGGCATACACACTGAGGAAACCAGAATTGAAAGAGACACGTGTACCCCAATGTTCATCGCAGCACTGTTTATAATAGCCAGGACATGGAAGCAACCTAGATGTCCATCAGCAGACGAATGGATAAGAAAGCTTTGGTACATATACACAATGGAGTATTACTCAGCCATTAAAAAGAATACATTTGAATCAGTTCTAATGAGGTGGATGAAACTGGAGCCTATTATACAGAGTGAAGTAAGCCAGAAGGAAAAACACCAATACAGTATACTAACGCATATATATGGAATTTAGAAAGATGGTAACAATAACCCTGTATATGAGACAGCAAAAGAGACACTGATGTGTAGAACAGTCTTTTGGACTCTGTGGGAGAGGGAGAGGGTGGGATGATTTGGGAGAATGGCATTGAAACATGTATAATATCATATATGAAATGAGTCGCCAGTCCAGGTTTGATGCACGATACTGGATGCTTGGGGCTGGTGCACTGGGACGACTCAGAGGGATGGTATGGGGAGGGAGGAGGGAGGAGGGTTCAGGATGGGGACACATGTATACCTGTGGCGGATTTATGTTGATATATGGCAAAACCAATACAATATTGTAAGGTTAAAAAATAAAATTAAATTAAAAAAAGAAAAAGAAAAAAAAAAAAGAAAGAAAGTGAAGAGGAACTGAAAAGCCTCTTGATGAAAGTGAAAGAGGAGAGTGGAAAAAGTTGGCTTAAAGCTCAAAATTCAGAAAACGAAGATCATGGCATCTGGTCCCCTCACTTCATGGGAAATAGATGGGGAAACAGTGGAAACAGTGTCAGACTTTATTTTTCTGGGCTCCAAAATCACTGCAGATGGTGACTGCAGCCTTGAAATTAAAAGATGCTTACTCCTTGGAAGGAAAGTTATGACCAACCTAGATAGCATATGAAAAAGCAGAGACATTACTTTGCCAACAAAGGTCTGTCTAGTCAAGGCTATCGTTTTTCCAGTGTCATGTATGGATGTGAGAGTTGGACTGTGAAGAAAGCTGAGCACCGAAGAATTGATGCTTTTGAACTGTGGTGTTGGAGAAGACTCTTGAGAGTCCCTTGGACTGCAAGGAGATCCAACCAGTCCATTCTGAAGGAGATCAGCCCTGGGATTTCTTTGGAAGGAATGATGCTAAAGCTGAAACTCCAGTACTTTGGCCACCTCATGTGAAGAGTTGACTCATTGGAAAAGACTCTGATGCTGGGAGGGATTGGGGGCAGGAGGAGAAGGGGACGACAGAGGATGAGATAGCTGGATGGCATCACTGACTCGATGGACATGAGTTTGAGTGAACCCTGGGAGTTGGTGATGGACAGGGAGGCCTGGCGTGCTGCAATTCATGGGGTTGCAAAGAGTCTGACATGACTGAGCGACTGAACTGAACTGAACCGAACGCAATATTTATTAACCACCTACTTCCTGATGGCTCAGAAGGTAAAGCGTCTGTCTGCAATGCAGCATACCCGTGTTCGATCCCTGGGTTGGGAAGATCCCCTGGAGAAGGAAATGGCAGCCCACTCCAGTATTCTTGCCTGAAAAATCCCATAAACGGCGGAGCCTGGTAGGCTACCGTCCATGGAGTCGTGAAGTGTCGGACATGACTGAGCGACTTCACTTTCACTTTCCTTGTCTTTAAGGTCTTTCCTGTATCTTAAATTCAGAAACCATAACACTTTCTGAATTTTTCCTCTCCTCTCTCTAACTGGATACCGAATCCTGCAAATTCTTTATTCATAGAGTTGCTTACATCCTCTTTCTTCTGTTTTATTCTTAATGCTGCTTTGTGGCTTTATCAAATTTATTGCTTCACAGTTTGACCAATGCAATGATCTCCAAAATGACTTTTGTATCTCAAGATAGTTTTCTGCTTCACATCCCCTTTTAACATGACATCAGTCTTTCTAAGCAACTTATTTTGAGAACATATCCCTTCCTCAAATTGGTCTTTACCTGATGAAAACAAAAAACTAAAACTTCCAATCTCTTCACTTTATAAATAAAGACATTTAGACTGATTAACAGTTAGTCACTTAACCAGAGCAAAATAGCTGAAAAATGGAAGAGCTGGATTTAAACCCTGGCTTCCTGATTGTTAGTCTTGTATTCTTTCTACTACACATCCTGCTTGTAGCATAATGTCCAAGCTCTTTCATCTTTATTCCAGGCTTTGCCCCATTTAAATCCTATCTATCATGCCAATCTCCAATCTAACTCACATACCTAACCTGTCAACACATTATTCCTCAAAAAGCCATTCATCCAGCCAGTGTAAAAATGTTTATTGGGCATTTCATGCCTAAGTCATTCTGTTAGATGCCTGAAGGGACCAATCTTCCCTGGCTGTGTGGGAGATAAAGCTGGCAAGGTGGGTGAAGGCCAAAAGCACTGACAACACTGAAAGTCAGGCTAGGAGCTTAGATTTAATTCATTAAACAGGGTAGTACAACAGACAGCTTTTGATTAAGAGTGTGAGATGACAAATCTGGCAGAGTATGCAGAACATATTAAAGTCAGCAGAGCTTGGAGTAGTCCTGAGATTGTAAAGTGGTAATTCATGGAGAGAATAAAGCTTAGAGGTGGTTTTTGTTTGGCTCACAGATTGTCTCTCTGTGTGTATGTTCAAATACAATCAGTTGCTAATGTTTAAAAATTAGACGTTTACATAAAAATCAATATTTAAAATTCTCTTGAAAAATTACATAATCTGGTTGTGTTCTTACATGGCAAGAATCAGAACGTGTCAATGGGGAGCTGACTAATTTAGACAGGGCATGCTTTTACTGGCTGGATTCTACCCTGTATGTTACCTGTCTGATACTTTAGGCATTGAGACTGAGATTAATCCACTAGAAGTAGGACTATTAGCAGTAAGGACCAAGGGAGAGAGCAGCATCAGAAATACCAATGATGGTTTGAGTCAAGAAAAAGTGAGAGAGTACTGATATGATTTGCATATGCTTGCAGTACCCTTTAAGGCTCACCTTGGTCACACTTCCATATACTGGCTGAATTCAGTATGACTTCTCTCTATGATCATCCCTATGCCCACCACTCCTGTCTACATTGCTTTCTAATGATCTGTTTATATATAATCTCTTTCTAGATTCTTCAAAAATAGTGTCGCCTTTGGCAACCCCATCTAAAAGAAAAATAAGCTAAAAAAACCTTAGAAATAAATGGGCACTTATGGTATAAGAGATAATACTTTAGCTATATTAAAAGAAATTTTAGGAAAATATTTGCGGGAAAACAGTTTTAGGAAAGAAGAAATCTTACTGACCAAGACTTGCAAAGTAGAGTCACATAAAGAGAGAGTCTTAACCTCTTGGGATCCCCAGGTGGCACAATGGTAAAGAATGCAGCTGCTAATGCAGGAGATGCAGGTTTGATCCCTGGGTTGGGAAGATCTCCTGGAGCAGGAAACATCAACCTACTCCAGCACAGTTGGACACAACAGAGCACGCACTTAACCGCTTTAAGTAAACTGTAATTTTAAGGCAAAAACATTCTAAAGAAAATTTTAAAACTTACATGATTGAAGATAAAATGTTTTCGTGGCACATCTGACAAACAATGACTTCTTGAATATATAAAGAATACCTCAAATTGATAGGAAAAATGGTATATTATACAACATATATATCTTTAAACACTGAAATACCAACTTACAGATAAAACTCAACTAATCAATCAACATGAAAAGTTGCTCAATTTTATGGGTGGCCAGGCAAAGGCAAAAAAAACAACAATCAAATATCACCTTTTGCTTTTCAAATTGCAAAAATTGAAAAAAAATAGCATGGAAGTGTTGATAAGGATACAGGGAAATGGTACTTTCATATGTTGTTAATAGGAAAATAAATTGCTAAGCTTTTGCAAAATAATATTGAACGGTGTGTTAAATTAAAAATAAATGCACTTTTTGACCTAGTAATTCCACATTTCATAACCTATCCTATAAAAATAACAGCATCAGTGCATAAAGATGTGTGTCCAAGGATATTTAATACAACTTTACATGAAATGATAAAGCACTGAAAACAACTTGAATGTCCATTGACTGGAGAATGGTAAAATAAATTATGGTTATGTGGCAGAGTATAAAATATTAGATGGGAAATGTTGAAGAAAATAGATAAATTATAGATAGAATGATGTAATTACAAAAACAAATGATGAACTCCAGTTCGTGGGATAATAAGTAAAACACAGAAAACATGGAGGAAAGTAGAGGAAGATGAAGAAGGAGATAGGCCAGCTTGTTTAGGCAGGAGTGGGAAAGATTGGTGGAGTGGAGGGAGATTATTTAAACTCTATGGGTCTCTGTATCTGTTTACAAGTATGTACTCATTCATAATTTAAAAAAATGGAGAAAATCTAAAATATTTCAGTTTATACCCAGATAGAGATCCTATCAAAAAGCATAGATGGGAGTAGGAGGTTGGTGTTAGCAGTTGTAAGCTTCTATGTATAGAATGAATAAACAACAAGGTCCTATCGCATAGCACAGAGAACTATATTAAATATCCTGTGATAAACCATAATGGAAAAGAATATTAAAAAAAAATATATATATATATATATATATATATATATATATATAAAAGAAGGAAATGGCAACCCACTGCAGAGTTCTTGCCTGGAGAATCCCAGGGACGGGGGAGCCTGGTGGGCTGCCGTCTATGGGGTTGCACAGAGTCAGACACGACTGAAGCGACTTAGCAGCAGCAGCAGCATATATATATATAATTAAATCACTTTGCTGAACAGCAGTAATTAACACAACATTGTAAATCAAAAAGACCTCAATTTTAGAAAAGCAACATTTGTCTGTTTAAACAAAAGAAATGCCTCCTCAGGTTTACTGTCTATACTAAGCCTGTTAGTCATCTTTCATAGAGTATCTTTCTCTCCAAATTACCAAACTTTATAAAAAATACACATGTGCAGAGATGGCAAACCGCCTGAGTGTGACCACTCCTCCTTGTCATGCTCCTAGCAGATATGGCTGACCATACCACCTATCCCAGTGGATGCTGCTGGAATCTTAGAGTGCTTCCCAACACTGGTCTAGAGACTGTTACTACCAGTCAATCAGAATAGAAGGTAAAATGATACCATCTGCCATTCCTGGTATAGTCAAAAGAGCATGTATATGGGCTCGAATCACATATTCATCATTTTAGAACCTGGAACAGTTTAATAAGCCTATCAGAGCTTCAGTTTCTGATAAAATCGGTCATTATCTTCTTGATAGTTTTTTTATGAAGAGTGAGTGAAATCCTATCCTGGCTACAAGGGCCCTTCATCATCTCTCTACATTTGCTTGTATCTAGTTAAAACTTTCCACTTAGAATGTCTATCATAGCAACTTTGCTCTTATTTATGCTTGGTCCTTGCATTTGGATATGTTGCTGAGGGGAAGATATTGATTCAGCTTAATCTGGAAAACAATAACTCTCATTTTCTATCCATTATATCCATCACTTCTAGAGAAAAGGCGCAAGAAGTAACTCTAGGGGTGAGTCTGCTTTCCCAAAATTTACTGTCCTGAGTTAGTTTCATCAGTTGTCATGTGGTTTCCCTTTTTTTGGTAAATTATCACTCAGACTCTATTCTCATATTTATTTTGAGACTTCTTAGTAGATTTTAAATTCTTTAACTCTTTTTTTTTTTTTGCCTGTACTGTATATATAAAGATTTTGGTAACTGCCTAAAATATGCCATGTGGTCTGAGTTCCATGGAGCATACTCCAATAGAGTTAATCAGGGACATGAACCAGTCCAGAACAGAGCTGAGGAAATGTCAGGGTTTCATCCATCTACCCATGCATGCATCAACCATTTATTGAAGGCAAACTCTGTTCTCAACTCCAGAATAGATGCTGAAGATTTAAGAGTCAATGAAACTGACAAGCCCTCTTCTTTCATGGATGCTTTAGTGAAAGAAGATGGGCAAATAGCTACATTAAATAAATAGATAAGTGATATGATTTGAAGTATTACTAAGTACTATGAAGAAAAGTAGAGAGGGTTTGAAAATGAGAAGATTATCTTGAAGCCAAAAGGTGAAAATGCTTGAATGAAGTGGTTAAATAAGAAATCTAGAAAATAGGAAGTCAGCAAGATTGGATAAGTAATCAGATCACAGGTGATTGAAGATAACAATGTGGCCAGCAGAAAACACAAAATGGGCCAGATATATAGGGGATGCTTACCCTCTGTCTCTCATTTAGCTTCTGAGAAGGAATTTCTCTCAGAATGTGAGCCAATAGGTTGATGGATGTGATTAAACTGCTGCTGCTGCTGCTAAGTCGCTTCAGTCGTGTCCGACTCTGTGCGACCCCATAGACAGAAGCCCACCAGGCTCCCCCGTTCCTGGGATTCTCCAGGCAAGAACACTGGAGTGGGTTGCCATTTCCTTCTCCAATGCATGAAAGTGAAAAGTGAAAGGGAAGTCACTCAGTCGTGTCCGACTCTTCGTGACCCCATGGACTGCAGCCTACCAGGCTCTTCCGTCCATGGGATTTTCCAGGCAAGAGTACTGGAGTGGGGAAGACTACAGGAAAGGTAAGAAGGATTTTCTTTCTAAATTGTATCTAACCTATAACATACTAGGAAGGTTTTCATAATTTCCTTAATTTCCAAAGGAAATTAAGGTCAAGTATGATTATTGCACAAAAGTTAAAAAAATATTCCCTTCCTCTGAGGGTATCAGAATGAAGCCCCTTACAAATTATTACATAGATTACAGACTTCAGCACAATACTTAGGCATGTGATTAAACTACAGAAACAAATTAGATGCAATTAAACATTTTCAGCTCTCCCATGTACCTGAAACCAAAGCTGTGAAAAAAGGGTGTATCTCAGGTAATTAATTGCCAAGAAATGTTTAATAACTTCTCCTCTGCTACATTTAACATGAGGTGTGAATGCTTCGTTTCCAACTTAGTCACCACATTCCCTGGAGTCATGGGCATGTTTCTGCGGCCCACTAAAGGAAAAACCCTAGAGCACAGCTTATTTAATTTGCAACTCTTGCCATACTACTTCACACCTGAATTCTTTATCCTTTGGGCACATGGTTATAGAACCACAGTGCACTGAGTAACATCCACTTTATAGGCAGAACTTTCATCTACCCACAGTTTCTTCCTTCTTTTTTTTTTTTTCCTGTAAAAGCATTTGGCTGACTGTCTCAAAATGATAGCAACCAGACTTCTCTCTTTGTAGCCTGACAAGTCAAGGACCCTGCTGAATTCAAGAAAGAGATGGCTTTTGCATCATTTTGTTTTAATAACAGAGTGGAAACTCCTTTAATGTTAAGATTCTCTAGGTAAAAACACTGTATTAAAAGTATTGACTCCCCTTGTTAGTTGTTTGGCCTGAGGCAACCCAGCCCTGGAGTCTGCAGGCTCTGTGATAGGGTAATGGTGACCTCCAGGAGGGCTTATGCCAAGGGGCACCCCCCAGGACTGCAGCTGCCAGTGCCCCCCACCCCCACCCCCATCCCCGTGGCAAGCCACTGCTGACCCACACCTCTGCAGGAGACCCTTCAACAGTCGCAAGAGATGAATGTATGTCCTTCTACTCGACCATGTTGAAACAATCTTGGCATTGGGATTATTTAAAAGCTTCCCAGGAAATTGGAATGTGGATCCAGGGTTGAGAAAATGAGTTTGCACTGACTGAATAAAACAAGTAAGAAAACTTCCTTAGTGGATGAGTCTTTCACATTCGAGGGAGTAAAGAGTTCAATAACCTGCACACAAAAATGCGGCTTGGAAAAACGTCTTAGGCTCAGTGGTAAAGAAACTGCCGGCCAGTGCAGGAAAACGTCAGAGACACGGATTTGATCCCTGGGTTGGGGATCCCCTGGAGAAGGAAATGACAAGCCACTCTAGTATTCTTGCCTGGGAAGTTCCATGGACAGAGGAGTCTGGCTGGCTGCAGTCCATGGGGTCGCAGAGTCGGAGACGACTAAGCATGCATGCCTCAACAGCTTGGGCTCCAGTGAAGCTCTGCCCTATGAAGCCTGTAAATTCTCTTCTCTCGTCCAGCTTCTACCCAATCTGCTGTCCATAAAACTTCATTAGCATTCCCAGAAAAACAAAAAAGAGTATTGACGCTTAAAAATTATAGGTGCCTGGCGTCTTACAAAGTAATACTGTGGGCCAGCTTTCTCCCCAAGGCCCATTCCGGCTTTTGAACATATTTAGAACAGGAGGCATTGAGAGAAAGTTTATCTTAAAAAACAAAAAAAAAATCCAAATATGTAACAGACGGGATAGTGGGTAAATGTCAATTATAGTTGCCAGAATTTGCAAAAGCAGATGTCCTTGGCTTTGAATTTAGCTAGATGACAATGGAAATGGGTTACTGGCGTTTAAGGGAGGATTTGCAGAGGCGGTTGGGTTAGGTCTGAAGATCCTTTTGGTGAAGAGCTAACATGTCCAATTTCTGACAGAAAGAGAATTAATACCAGCTTCAAAGGTGGGCAGAACTGTTTAAAATTGAGATTTCCACACCTAAACTAAAAAAAAAGCCTTTAAACTATCAAAAAGAAAAGAGATGAATTTTATTTTGTGCTTAAAGATAAATTGAATTTCCCCACCCTGGTTTCCATTTGGGTAACTCTGGGAGCTATTTTTTTAATCTAGCTGACTTGAAAAATATAACAAATACAGTCAGATTATATATACTTTACCTCAGCACAGCTGATCAAAAAGTGAAAAATTCAGGTCCTCTGCTGATGTTTTGTTTTCTACTCCATTTACCAATTTTTTTGGCTTTTCATTTGACCCACCCACTGTTGCCCTACTCAGCACTCACTGTCTCTGAGCCCCTCTCCTCTGTTCCAACACAAATTCTCGAAAGAGACACAGATTTATCATTTGGTTCAGTCTCACAATTACCCTCAGGATCATTCTGTATTTTTCTGGTCTTGATCAGGGATTGGTTTTTGCATTTGGAAATACTTCAGCAGTGAAAAAAGTCTTCCACAGTCTTGACAGAATATATCCCCTCTCTCTTTCCTCCAAGACATAATCTGGGGAAGCTCAAGAGAAGCCATCTCTACTCTGAGGATTGAAATTTATGTCCATTTCCTAGAGCAGGAAGGGGTTTCTCCTAGATTTTGTATATTAGGTTTTGTGAGGAAAAGTGAGTTCTATCAGCTGGCATTTAAAAGTTCAGTGAAGTGTATGTGAAAAGAGACATTCACGAAGGCTATTTTGAGGGTCCTCCCTCAATACAGTTTTAGGATTTGTAGTTTTAAGTTACAGACCACCAGGCAGGTATTCTTGCCTGGGAAATCCCACGGACAGAAGAGCCTGGGGGACTACAGTCCGTAGGGTTGCAAAGAGTTCAGCAGGACTGAGAGACTAAGCACATTGTAGCACGCACAAGCAGTCACCCTTAATTACTTCTTGCTTGGGCGGGCTCGCTCCTCTGGCCACAGAATTCTCCAGGCAAGAATACTGGAATGGGTTACCTGGCCACAGAATTCTCCAGGCAAGAATACTGGAATGGGTTACCATTTCCTTCTCTAGGGGATCTTCCTAACTCAGGGATCGAACCTGGGTCTCCTGCACTGCAGGAAGATTCTTTACAGTCTAAGCCACCACAGAAGCCCCCACTGGGAGTTCAGTTCAGTTGCTCAGTTGTGTCCAACTCTTTGCAACCCCATGAATTGCAGCACTCCAGGCCTCCCTGAACATCACCAACTCCCGGAGTTTACTCAAATTCACGTCCATTGAGTTGTTGATGCCATCCAGCCATCTCATCCTCTGTCATCCCCTTCTCCTCCTGCCCCCAATCCCTCCCAGCACCAGAGTCTTTTCCAATGAGTCAACTCTTCGCATGAGGTGGCCAAAGTACTGGAGTTTCAGCTTCAACATCAGTCCTTGCAAAGAACACCCAGGACTGATCTCCTTTAGGATGGACTGGTTGGATCTCCTTGCAGTCCAAGGGACTCTCAAGAGTCTTCTCCAACAGCACAGTTCAAAAGCATCAATTCTTCGGTGCTCAGCTTTCTTCACAGTTCAACTCTCACATCCATACATGACCACTGGAAAAACCATAGCCTTGACTAGACGGACTTTTATTGGCAAAGTAATGTCTCTGCTTTTGAATATGCTATCTAGGTTGGTCATAACTTTCCTTCCAAGGAGTAAGCATCTTTTAATTTCATGGATGCAGTCACCATCTGCAGTGATTTTGGAGCCCCCAAAATAAAGTCTGACACTGTTTCTACTGTTTCCCCATCTATTTCCCATGAAGTGATGGGACCAGATGCCATGATCTTAGTTTTCTGAATGTTGAGCTTTAAGCCAACTTTTTCCACTCTCCTCTTTCACTTTCAACAAGAGGCTTTTTAGTTCCTCTTCACTTTCTACCATAAGGGTGGTATCATCTGCATATCTGAGGTTATTGATATTTCTCCTGGCAATCTTGATTCCAGCTTGTGCTTCTTCCAGCCCAGCGTTTCTCGTAATGTACTCTGCATATAAGTTAAATAAGCAGGGTGACAATATACAGCCTTGACGCACTCCTTTTCCTATTTGGAACCAGTCTGTTGTTCCATGTCCAGTTCTAACTGTTGCTTCCTGACCTGCATATAGGTTTCTCAAGAGTCAGGTCAGGTGGTCTGGTATTCCCATCTCTTTCAGAATTTTCCACAGTTTATTGATCCCCAAATCCTAACCGGTATAAAAATTACCTGGGGATTTTATTAAAAGTATAGGATTCTTGTACCACTCCCAGAAATTTGGATTCTGTTGGTCTGGAATAAGGTCAAAAATTTATAATACAAACAGATTTTTAAAAAAATCCCTAGGTGACTAATGCTTTGTACAGTCAGGTTGGGGAGGCCATTGCTCTTCTCACATTAACCAGCTTATTTTGGAACTGAACCATGACATTCTCCTCATTAGTAGCACACACTGGATACCGCAGCTAACTGGTTCTGTTTGGGAATATATAACCTTGTTTCTGATCTTGCTAGAGGGTATCCATGTGAGAAGATAACCCTTAGTGCTATTTGCTAGCATGGCTCAATAGGTGATCTCAGTACTGCCGTTTTGTTTCCTATTATACAATTTCAAAAAGTGTTTTAACCTTCAAGACAGCATCTACATTTGAGTGGAGATAAATGGGAAACCTAGATAGCAAAAAATGTCTTTCCCAGTACGAATGGCTTTACACATTTTAATGACTCTCAAAAAAATCCTTATTTAAACTTTTTTATCCAAACAGAAGTTACATATGTTTTAATGATTTACCACAACTTTTAGAAAGAAATGTCCTTATTATCTTTTTAATATTTTCCCCTAGGTTAGTATGAGAAATAATAGATCTTAGATAAAGACTGTGCACAGTATATGTGTGTGTAAATAAAGTCATTAAACTCTGATTGTTCGTTTTTTCTCAAAGGCAGGCAGACCTCTTCCAACTGCGAGGTCATCTCATTATTTGTGATGATACATCTTTCATACAAGGCTCCTTTGTGCACCTTTTATGACTACTATCATAGAGAAAATCAAAGACTAAAGGAGTCTCTTTGTATCAAGGTGAGATACAAAGATACTTTAAAAGGATAGCAGGTCAAGAAAAAAATCCTCAAAACTCTATCCCTTGAAGAGGGCAAAGGATTTTAATGGGCTAGTTGACTTACCTAAGTCTACCTGGAACACATTAACCAAAGTGGTTTACTGAGTAATCTCTCTCAAGCAAGGGCATAGCAGAAATTCCAAATAGAATTTGGGAGTTCAGGAAAGCTCTGTGCTCAGTGAAGCTGAGCCAGGCCCCAGGCTCCAGATGGAAGCAGAGCACACTGATTAGAATCAGTGCCAGAAGAGATAAGGAAATGTTCCGAGTTCTGTGCTGCTGAGTTCTGGGTCACTGGTTTCTCAGACTTCAGTGTGCATGAGAGTACCTGGGAAGCTTGTTTAAAATGCAGATTCCTGCCCCAATGGGTGGGGCACCAACCATTGAGATCTTTGATTCATTAGGCTTGGAACAAACAAATAGTTATTTTAATTAGCTAGCCCTGAGATTTAGATCATACTTTCAGGTATACTGCTCTAGATAATGTATTTTGTAAAAATCAAGTCAGATTTAAAAGTAAATATTTTTCCCATTTGTAAAAGAAATGACATGATTGTTGCAGAAAATATGGAAAGTTCAGAAAAATAGAAGAAAATGACTCTTCAAAAACCATAATTTGAGCAATCTGTGATGTTTTCTGCTAAGATCTCTCTTCTTTTTTTGCAAACTCCAGTGGATTTCCTCCTTGGGCTTCCCCACTTAACACCTCCAGATGGAAGTTACTCTTAGTTTTAGTATATTCAAATGCAAGTATGGATTATGAAAACATTATTTTATGTCTGGTCAAAATTAGCATTATAAGGAATCTCTTGTTACTAAAATTGATTTGAAATGTAATTATTGCCATCATAACATTCCCTCATACTTCAAATCACTTAATCATTTCTCATTGTTGTATGTTTCAACTTTTACTACTATTGTAAGCAATGTTGTATTATCTATAATAAACGTTATTGTACATAAAGCTATGTCTCAAATTATTGTAATATACCTTCTAAGAAGTAGATTTATGAGGTGTTTAAATGGTTTAGGCTTCTTACAAAATATAGCCAAAAGACTTTCCAAAGGATAGTTTAAAATCAATTTTATTGCTACCAATAAAAAAAGAGAATACTCATCTTACCACATCCCCCCCAACAGTGTTATTTTAATGTTCATTTAATATGGAAAACTATATCATTTTTTTTTGGTTACTATTCAAATTGAATATTATTTTTCAAATATTATTGTCTTTGTTAGGATCACTATAATATCAGTACAAGTCCTAATGATTTTGTGAGGAATCAAGGTTAAAAATGAATGCCCCATGCAGTTGAAAGAATGTGCAGTTGGGAGTCAGGAGATGAAAGTTTTTTCTTTAATGCAAGTTACTAGCTGTTAACCACAGACCAATGACTTAACCTGTCTTTGCCTGAGCAGAAGATGGGAATGATTTGTTATTATAGATGTCATGAGGGTTAAATGAGAGAATTGATGCTTAAGTGTTTGGAACAAAAATTAGAAATGACAAAATATAGTTTGATTTTATTTTTGCCTCTTCAATGAGTTAACTATAAAAAATATCACTGGCCTATTTAGGATAAAACTTGTCAGCCACATTAATTCTATTATTGCTTACATTTGTTAGTACCAACTACATGCCAGTGACACAATAGTTATTGAAGTAAAAAACAAAATTAGTGAGTCAAGGTCCCAGAACTTGAGAACTGAGAGTCTAAGAGGTAAGAAAGATAATAGAAATTAAAAGACAAACAGACAGACACACATAAGTGTGTGCATATGAATACAATTTAATAAGTATTATCATAAGAATATTAAACACAAATATTAAGTTGTATTCATACATACACACTTGAGCTCCAGTCCATGGAGTCACAAAGAGTCAGACTAAGCAACTAAACAACAACAAACAACAAATAATAAGAATATGTAAAAATATTGTGGGAAAAAAGAGAAGGGAAGAGCAAAAATTTGGGGAGGGCATCCATAGAATGAACATTTATGCTTGAGGTAAACAGGAATTCACTATGTAGAGAAAGGAGGGGAGTGACATCACAAGAATGGGTGGAACAAAATGCAAAAAAGCATTGAGATGTGAAAGACCAAGAAATATGAAAGACTGGTGGTGTTGAAATGTGGTGCCTATAGAGTATAGAGACCAAGAAAGCAGAATCTGGTTGTAAAGGTCCTTGTATGTACTTTTACAGAATTTACACCTAACCATATTTTAGGGCTCAAACAAAACCTTGTGTGCACCAGGACATACGAGAAAGGAGCAGTGACCCGACAAGAGACTGACCCAGATTTGCCTGTGAGTGTCCAGAAGTCTCTGGCGGAGGCATGGGTTGGCAGTGGCCTGATGCAGGGTCAGGGGCACTGAGTGCAGCAGTGCATGCACTGCACCTTTTGAAGGAGGTCGCCATTATCATCATTACCTCCACCATAGTTTGGCCACAGGTCAAACAAGAGGGAGGGGACACAGCTCTGCCCATCAACAGAAAATTGGATTAAAGATTTACTGAGCATGGCCCCATCCATCAGAACAAGACCTGGTTTCTCCCGTCAGGAAGCTTCCATAAGTCTCTAATCCTTATCCATCAGAGGGAAGACAAAATGAAAATCACAGTCACAGAAAACTAACCAAACTGATCACATGGACCACAGCCTTGTCTAACTCAATGAAACTATGAGCCATGCTGTGTGGGGCCACCCAAGATGGATGGTTCATGGTGGAGAATTCTGACAAAATGTGGTCCACTGGAGAAGGGAATGGCAAACCAGTTCAGTATTCTTGCCTTGAGAACCTCATGAACAGTATGAAAAGGCAAAAAGATAAGACACTGAAACATGAACTCCCCCGGTTGGTAGGTGCCCAATATGCTACTAGAGAACAGTGGAGAAAGAATAAAAGATGGAGCCAAGCAAAAACAACACACAGTTGTGGATGTGACTGGTGATGGAGGCAAAGTCCAATGAGGTAAAGAACAATATTGCATAGGAACCTGGACTGTTAGGTCCATGGATCAATGTAAATTGGAAGTGGTCAAACAGGAGATGGAAGGAATGAACATCTACATTTTAGGAATCAGCAAACTAAAATGGACTGGAATGGGTGAATTTAACTCAGATGACTGTTATATCTACTACTGTGGGCAAGAATCCCTTAAAAGAAATGGAGTAGCCATCATAGTCAACAAAAGAGTCCTCAATGCAGTACTTGGGTGCAGTCTCAAAAAGAACAGAATGATCTCGGTTTCTAAGGCAAACCATTCAATATCACAGTAATGCAAGTCTATGCCCCACCCAGTAATGCTGAAGAAGCTGAAGTTGACTGGTTCTATGAAGACCTACAAGACCTTCTAGAACTAACACCCCAAAAAGATATTCTCTTTATTACATGGGACTGGAATGCAAAAGTAGGAAGTCAAGAGATACCTGGAGTAATAGGCATATTTGGCTTTGGAGTACAAAATGGAGCAGGGCAAAGGCTGAGAGAGTTTTTCCAAGAGAACGCACTGGTCATAGCAAACACCTTCCAACAACACAAGACATCACCAGATGGTCAACACTGAAATCAGACTGATTATATTCTTTGCAGCCAGAGATGGAGAAGCTCTATACAGTCATCAAAAATAAGACTGGGAGCTGACTGTGGCTCAGATCATGAACTTCTTATTGCCAAATTTAGATTAAATTGAAGAAAATAGGGAAAACCACTAGACCATTCAGGTATGACCTAAATCAAATCCCTTATGATCATACAGTGGAAATGACAAATATATTCAAGGGATTAGATCTGATAGACAGAGTGCCTGAAGAACTATGGATGGAGGTGTGTGACATTGTATAGGAGGCAGTGATCAAGACCATGCCCAAGGGAAAAAAAAGGCAAAATGGTTATCTGAGGAGGCCTTACAAATAGCTGTGAAAAGAAGAGAAACTAAAGGCAAAGGAGAAAAGGAAAGATATACTCACTTGAATACAGAGTTCCAAAGAATAGCAAGGAGAGATAAGAAAGCCTTCTTCAGTGATCAACGCAAAGAAATAGAGGAAAACAATAGAATGGGAAAGACTACAGATCTCTTCAAGAAAATTAGAGATACCAGGGGAACATTTCACACAAAGATGGGCACAATAAAGGACAGAAATGATATGGACCTAACAGAAGCAGAAGATATTAAGAAGAGGTGGCAAGAATACACAGAACTATACAAAAAAGATCTTCATGACCCAGATGACCATGATGGTGTGATCAGTCACCTAGAGCAAGACATCCTGGAATGCAAAGTCAAGTGGGCCTTAGGAAGCATCACTACGAACAAAGCTAGTGGAGGTGATGGAATTCCAGTTAAACTATTTCAAATTCTAAAAGATGATGCTGTGGAAGTGCTGCACTCAATATGCCAGCAAATTTGGAAAACTCAGCAGTGGCCACAGAACTGGAAAAGGTCAGTTTTCATTCCAGTCCCAAAGAAAGGCAATGCCAAAGAATGCTCAAACTACCGCACAGTTGCACTCATCTCACACACTAGCAAAATAATGCTCAAAATTCTCCAAGCCAGGCTTCAGCAATACATGAACCATGAACTTCCAGATGTTCAAGCTGGAGTTAGAAAAGGCAGTGGAACCAGAGATCAAATTGCTAACATCCACTGGATCATTGAAAAAGGAAGAGAGTTCCAGAAAAACGTATACTTCTGCTTTATGGACTATGCCAAAGCCTTTGACTGTGTGGATCACAACAAACTGTGGAAAATTCTTCAAGAAGTGGGAATACCAGACCACATGATCTGCCTCCTGAGAAATCTGTATGCAGGTCAAGAAGCAACAGGTAGAACTGGACATAGAACAACAGACTGGTTACAAATCAGGAAAGGAGTATGTCAAGGCTGTATATTGTCATCCTGCTTACTTAACCTATGTGCAGAGTACATCATGAGAAATGCTGGGCTGGATGAAGCACAAGCTAGAATCAAGATTGCCAGGAGAAATTATCAGTAATCTCAGATATGCAGATGACACCACCTTTATGGCAGAAAGTGAAGAACTAAAGAGCCTCTTAATGAAAGTCAAAGAAGAGAGTGAAAAAGCTGGCTTAAAACTCAACATTCATAAAACTAAGATCATGGCATCCAGTCCATCACTTCATGGCAAATAGATGGGGAAACAGTTACAGACTTTATTTTGGGGGTCTCCAAAATCACTGCAGATGGTGACTGTAGCCATGAAATTAAAAGACGCTTGCTCCTTGGGAGAAAAGCTATGACCAACCTAGACAGCATACTAAAAAGCAGAGACATTAGTTTACCAACAAAGGTCTGTCTAGTCAAACCTATGGTTTTTCTAGTAGTCATTGATGAATGTGAGAGTTGGACTATAAAGAAAGCTGAACACCAATGTATTGATGCTTTTGAACTGTGGTGTTGGAAAAAACTCTTGAGAGCCCCTTGGACTGCAAGGAGAGCCAACCAGTCCATCCTAAAGGAAATCAGTCCTGGATATTCATTGGAAGGACTGATGCTGAAGCTCCAATACTTTGGCCACCTGATGTAAAGAACTGACTCATTGGAAAAGATCCTGATGCTGGGAAAGATTGAAGGCAGGAGGAGAAGGGGACGACAGAGGATGAGATGGTCAGATGGCATCACCGACTCAATGTACATGAGTCTGAATAAGTTCCACGAGTTGGTAATGGACAGGGAAGCCTGGCATGCTGCAGTCCATGGGGTTCAAAGAATTGGATACAATTGAGGAACTGAACCGTACTGAACTGATATTTTAATTTGGGGCTTCTCTGGTTGCTCAGATGGTAAAGAGTCTGCCTGAAATGCAGGAGACCTTGGTTTAATCCCTGGGTG
Source organism: Bos taurus (assembly GCF_002263795.3). NCBI lineage: Eukaryota > Metazoa > Chordata > Mammalia > Artiodactyla > Bovidae > Bos > Bos taurus. Next base: position 18,721,073 of record NC_037332.1, on the reverse strand, counting down.
GGGAAGATCCGCTAGAGAAGGGAATAGCTACCCACTCTAGTATTCTTGCTTGGAGAATTCCATAGAGAAGCCTGGCAGGATACAGTCCATGGGGTTGTAAAGAGTCAGACATGACTGAGAGACTAACATTTGTATGTATGTATATTTTAATTTAGTATTCATGATTAATACTTCCAATCCCTGTTTCAAAATGGCAAATGTTGGCCAAGACCTAGGTATTGCTTTTATATCATAATTTGTAGGATTTTATCTTTTCAGGTTGGATAGTCAGTATGAATGCTTTGTTAGTGATAGCCTCTGCTTAACTGAAGGAAGCAATTGCTAATAAGCATGGTATCTGTAATTCATTTAACAAATACATACTAAAGTGCTTACTAAGTACAAGGCGCTGAACATATGGTGAAATTGCCACCTCTTTATGAAGATTACATTCTAGAGGAGAAAGTAGTCCTTGAACAAGTTAGAAAATGTAAGTAAGAAAGGAATTTTAATAAATTCTATGAAGGAAATAAATAGATTTTGAAAGCCTAAGCCCTGGGCTAGGTTCTGGCAACTTAGTGGTACATGAAATGGGCAAGGTTCACATGCTCATGGACCTTACAACTCTTTCTAGTGAGTGAGGAATTAAGAGTTGAAGAGGAAGTAAACTTAGATAAGGAGGTAATAGAAGGTTCCTCTACAAAGAGGCTATTTTAGCTAAAGAAATGAAAAATTCAAAAGCAGGAGGAAGAACATTCCAGGTAGCGGAAAGAGCAGATGCAAAGGTTTTGAGCAGGAAATGGCTTAGCTACTGGAGGAACAGAAAAGAGACCAGCGTGGCTCTAATGAAATGAAGAAGATAGAAAGTTTAGCAAGATGAGGTAAGAGACGCTAAAAAGATCACTCCAACTGCCAAGTAGAAAACTGGATTAGAGAAGGGAAAGAGTAGAAGCAAGAGGGCAATTTAATTTAGCAGGTTGCTGCTGCTGTCTAATGAGAAATCAGGATGGCTTAGATAGAGTCAGATGGATGGGAATGTATTTTGACACTATTTATTGTGAGACCTGCTGATGAATTAGACATGGGAGTTGAAGGAAATATAGGTGACAAGGGTGTTTTCTACATTTTTAGACAGAACAGCTAATGGATGCTGATGCCATATGATGAGATGTTAAAGACTGAGGAAAATAATAGATTTTGAGGGGAAAAAATCAAGAATACCATTGTGAGATTTATATAGATGTATATGCAGACATTCCAATAAGCAGTTAGAAACCTGCATTTGTTATTCAAAGGAGAGATTTCTTCTGGACATATACATTTGAGGAAACATTGACTTCATAAACAAATTTGAACTGTGAAGGAGAAATATTGTATGACATCCCTTATAGATGGAAAATAAAAAGAAATGATACAAACGAATTTACAAAACAGAAAGAAGAGACTCCCAGACTTAGAGAAAGAATTTACAATTGCTGGGGGTGGGGGCAAGGGATAGTTATGGCATTTGAACTATAAATGTACGCAATGATATATTTAAAATGGATAACCAATGAAGATTTACTGTATAGCACATGGAACTCTGCTCAAAGTTATGTGGTGGCCTGGACGGGAGGGGAATTTGGGGGAGAATGGATACATGTATATATATGATTGAGTCCCTTCTCTGTCATATAGTTCACCTCAAACTATCACAACATTGTTAATTGGCTATTCCCCAATATAAACTAGAAAGTTTAAAAAAATTAAAAAAAACAAACAAACAGACTGTGGATATAGAAGAAGAGCTAAAAAGAGAGGATGAAAAGAGAAGAAAAGAAGACTCATAACAAAGCTCAGAGTTGGACACTGGGAGTTAAAGCCAACAATGGAAACTGAGAAAAAATAGGCAGAGATGTAAGAAGAACAAGAGAGAGGGGCTTGTTACAGAAGGTATAGAACACATGTTTTTTCGTAGGTTGAATGTTTTCCTCTGCATCACAATCCATGCAGTTCATGTGGGGCTGGTTCTTTCCTTATACCGACTCCTCACCAACTCCAGGTTGGATATGGCACCAAGTTTGCTCATTTAAGGTTTTACTATGACTTCTCCTGGGGTTTCCCAGATGGCTCACCGGGTAAAGAATCTGCCCGCAATGCAGGAGACACAGGGGATGTAGGTTCGATCCCTGGATTGGGAAAATCCCCTGGAGAAGGAAATGGCAACCCACTCCAGGATTCTTGCCTAAAAAATCCCATGGGCAGAGGAGCCTGGTAGGCTACAGTCCATAGACTTGCAAAGAGTTGCACACGACTGAGAGACTAAGTAATCCTTGGCTATTATATTCTGCCAGTACTCATGGGGGAAGAGGCATTTCCCCCTCTAATTAAGACCAGTAAAGAGAAGGATGATGGAGATAAGTCTAGAATTGCTAATAGCCTTCTTTGTTGCCACATGAGGTGAAACTGCCTAACAAACAAGATAACAGCAGAAATGTAAGCTGAGAGAGAAAAATAAATAGGTTTCTGATAATATTGTCTATGGTCCCTTAAGCTAGCATAATTCCTTGAACTTCCTTGATAAAGAAGCCAGTAAATTCCTTTTGTGTTTAAACAAATTGGTTTGAGTTGTGTTCCTATTACTTGCAACCAGAAGAGTTGACTATTATAGATGCCTATGAGAGGAAGTGTTTCAAAAAGAGTGAATTAGTCAATTATGTGAAAAGTCATCGAAAGTTGAAAAAGATGAGATGCACTCATCTGATTTAGCAATGTAGAGTCACTAAGGTGTTAGTGCAGTGTGCAGACTGGAAGTCTACATGGAGTGGAAAAAGGAAAAATTAGAAGTGGTTAGGTGGTTAGGTAAAGACAGTAAAGGTGGCAACTTGCTGAAGAAGACTTTTTATGAAGCAAAGAAGCAAAGTTACTGCTGGATTATGGTACCAAAGGAGAAGCAAGGAAAATCTGCTCTTTACTTCTGATCATTCATTTGTCAAATCTTTATCAAAGGACTCTGATGCTGGGACTGATTGGGGACAGGAGGGGACAGAGGATGAGATGGCTGGATGGCATCACTGACTCAATGAATGTGAGTCTGAGCAAATTCCAGGAGACAGCAAAGGACGGGGTAGCCTGGCATGCTGCAGTTCATGCGGTCACAGAGTCAGACACAACTTAGCGACTGAACAACAACTATTTGTTAAGGTATCTTAGGCCTAGAAAGATTTTTAAAAATCTACCGTTACCATCCCTTGCACTAGAAGTAATGATCGTAGGCTATTTTTTAAAATTAATTTATTTAATTGGCCATACGTTGACATGAATCAACCATGGGTGTTCATGTGTCCCCATCCTGAACCCCCCTCCCACCTCCCTCCCCAACCCATCCCTCAGGGTCTTCCCAGTGCAGCAGCCCTGAGCGCCCTGTCTCATGCATCAAACCTGGACTGGCGATCTGTTTCACATATGGTAATATACATGTTTCAATGCTATTCTCTCAAATCATCCCACCCTCGCCTTCTCCCACAGAGTCCAAAAGCCTGTTCTTTACATCTGTGTCTCTTTTGCTGTCTCACATATAGGGTCATCATCACCATTTTTCTAAATTCCGTATATATGCATTAATATACTGTATTGGTGCTTTTCTTTCTGACTTACTTCACTCTATATAATAGGCTCCAGTTTCATCCACATCATTTCATCCACCTCATCATTGATTCAAATGCATTCTTTTTAATAGCTGAGTAATATTCCATTGTATATATGTACCACAGCTTTCTTATCCATTCGTCTGCTGATGGATATCTAGGTTGCTTCCATGTCCTGTCTATTGTAGACAGTGCTGTAATGAACTTTGGGGTACATGTGTCTCTTTCAATTCTGGTTTCCTTCGTGTGTATGCCCAGCAGTGGGATTTCTGGGTCGTATGGCAGTTCTATTTCCAGTTTTTTAAGGAATCTCCACACTGTTCTCCATAGTGGCTGGACTAGTTTGCATTCCCACCAACAGTGTAAGAGGGTTCCCTTTTCTCTGCACCTTTCCAGCATTTATTGTTTGTAGACTTTTTGATAGCCATTCTGACTGGCATGAGATGGTACCTCATTGTGGTTTTGATTTGCATTTCTCTGATAATGAGGGATGTTAAGCATCTTTTCATGTGTTTGTTAGCATGATGGTAGGCTTTTAAATGCAAATAAAAATTGTATAAGGGAAGGTGGCAAAGATGTGTTAAAAAAAAAGATCATGTCATCTGTCTGACTCATAACATTTTGTATTTCTGCAAAATACCACCCCCCAAATTGCCCCAAAATGCTTAGTACACATTGAGGTAGACCTGCTTCTTCCAAGGAAAGAGGAGAATTCTGATTACTCTGGGATTATACATTTAATGAAGAGCTATTTCAAATTAGTTAGATCATCTTTTACCAAGTTATCTTTGGTAAGAACTGTAATAAACAGCTATGAAATCTCATTGGAAGAAAAACAAAAAAATAGTTCTTACAATATGCCAGATACTATGTAAAGAGTGAGACAGAATAAATGAAAACACAGTTTTGGATACCTAAGAAATCAGTATCCAGAATGGGGACAAATATAAGCAATTCAAAACTTTGATAAGAATCATGATAAAAATAAACACAAGGCTCCTTAGGGAATCTTCAAAGGCGTGTACACCTTAGAGTCTGAATCTTTTCAATAAGAAGTGGAGTTTAACTGAATCTAGCATGGTGAATGGGAGAAGGCAATGGCACCCCACTCCAGTATTCTTGCCTGGAAAATCCCATGGACAGAGGAGCCTGGTAGGCTGCAGTCCATGTTGTCGCTAAGAGTCAGACATGACTGAGCAACTTTACTTTCACTTTTCACTTTCATGCATTGGAGAAGGAAGTGGCAACCCACTCCAGTGTTCTTGCCTGGAAAATCCCAGGGACGGGAGAGCCTGGTAGGCTGCCGTCCATGGAGTCACACAGAGTCGAACACGACTAAAGTGACTTAGCAGTAGCAGCAGCAGCATGGTGAGTGGGACTTGGGAAGATGACTGGTCTCCCTTACTTAGCAGTTTACCTGCTTCTCACAGTATGATCCAGCCAGTGTGCATGCGTGGCTCTCCACACAGCCACACACAGGAAATGTTTGATACCAGCTGACTTAGCTATCATTAGCTGCAGACTCCTATCTCTATATAGATACGCACAATTAATAAACTAACATTGGTTAGGAATAGGCAGGACATCAGCTATAGATTCATTTTGTGACAGTATTGTTTACTAGGGCTGTCATGACAAAAACAACAAGGTGGCTAAAACAACAGAAATGTATTTTATGAGTGCTGAAAATCCAAGATGAAGTTTCAGAGTTGTCTTCTTCTGAGGCCTCTCTGCTTGGCTCGCAGATGCTCACCTTCCTGCTGTGTCCTCACCTGGTCTTTGCATGGTATCTCTTTATGTGTCCAGATGTCCTTTTCTCCTAAGGAGGCACGTGTGTGTGCAAAGTCACTTCAGTCATGTTGAACTCTGTGCACCCTATGGGTTGTAGCCTGCCGGGATCCTCTGTCCATAGGATTCTCCAGGCAAGAATTCTGGAGTGGGTTGCCATTTCCTCCTCCGGTGGATCTTTCCAACCCACAGCTCAAACGCATATCTCTTATGTCTTATGTAATTTCTTTTCTCTTATGTTATGGCATTGGCAGGAGCATTGGTTTTAATTACCACTAGCACAACCTGGGAAGGCCTCTTACAAGGATACCAAATAGGATTAGGGCCCATCTTAACAGTGTCAATAGGTCTCGAGCAAATCACCTCTTTAGCATATTGAGCATTCATCTCTTTAGCATAATCAGCTCTTTAAAAACCTTATCTCCAACACAGTCATATTCTGAGATGCCAGGGTTAGGGCTACAACATAAGAATTTGTGGGGACACAATTTCAGCCCATAATAGTAACCCTGGAAACTCAACATGGTAATCACGCTGAGATCCAGTTTCCTTATGTATACAAAAGAGGAAGAGCAGAGTGCCCTGGATTATGTCTGGATGGATTTCAGAATCGACAGAAGGACTTGTGGGCTGGCGAACACTTCTATTTCCTACTTGCTTAAATTGATAGGCACTCGTATCTTCTGGAAAGTGGTAAGGGAGAAGGTTTGTTGTTGTTTGTTTTGATTTTGAGCTTTGTCATTTGAGAACAAGGAAGGAGCTGAAAGTCAGTGTCCCCTTGAATTTGCATGATGTCCTGGTAGAGGACTGAGTGATTTCTTTGAGATTCTGGGTGTAGACAGTCCTCCTTTGAGACTCAAAAACAAACTTCTATATATCACTGGGGAAAGGGCTATTCTTTCCATTTTCGTAAAGCACATAACATTGCTTTTTCATTTCCATTATATTTCAATCCATCAGATCAGATTTGCAGCATAATAAACAGCCTCCAGATCTCGGTGGTTCACAAAAACAAGCATTTATTTCTTGCTCAAGTTATACATCCGCGATGGTGAGAAAGCTGTAGTTGCCCTGGCTCTGTTTGGCTCTGCGTGGCTCAGTTCCCCGTGTCTTCTTCCTTCAGTCCCCGTATGGGACACCATTTACAGAGCAGTGAGGGAAGAGCAATGAAACTGATGGAGACAGGTGATGTCTCCCATATCTGCTCAGATGTGGCAAACATCTGAGTCTCCTCACAGGCCATTGGCCAAAGCAAGTCTAATAGCTAGGCTAGCTAGGCCTGAAGTCAAAAGGCAGGGAAATGTGTAACAACCATGAGGGAGACAGCAATGAACTGAGATATATAATCCTCTTACAGGGAAAGAGGGGGCGAATATTGCAAACAATTATACAACCCACCACATGCTGCTGTTTGCTACTCATTTGAAAAAGTCTGGCCCTCATCCACATAGATAAAGTGAAGAACTACGCTGGTTTATCTGGATAAATCACGTTACTGTATTTTTCCCAAAGGCTGATTCACTCCCTAGTGATTCGCTTTTGCTGTCCTTCAGAGCTATATGTGTAAGCAATCAGGATTTTCCTGAAAGTAGAAATATCAAGTCAATATGCCAAGCAGTCATCTTCAGAACCAAATGATAACATTTACAGTGAAGTTCAAACATAGGCACAGAGGTGGCAGGAGAAATTTTCTGCCAAAGTTTGAGTCAAAAGAAGTCAGGATGGCAGCATATGTGGTGTATGAAAATGGTTTAAGTTGTCTTGGAGTTCAGTATGGAACACATGTGTGTGCTATTTTAGTTTTTTAAAAACGAGTTAAACACTGAATTCAATTTTTAGAGCTTGGTACCATTACATATTTAAATTACATAACTCACAAGCCCTGCTTTGATTTCATGCTCACCATGGGAACTTCTCAGTTGTTCATTCACTTATCGTTCATTCCTTCATTCATATATTATCAAACATTCATTCAACCCTGAGTAGGCTTAGTATTTGAGCGCTGAAGAATTGATGCTTTTGAACTGTGGTGTTGGAGAAGACTCTTGAGAGTCCCTTGGACTGCAAGGAGATCCAACCAGTCCATTCTGAAGGAGATCAGCCCTGGGATTTCTTTGGAAGGAATGATGCTAAAGCTGAAACTCCAGTACTTTGGCCACCTCATGTGAAGAGTTGACTCATTGGAAAAGACTCTGATGCTGGGAGGGATTGGGGGCAGGAGGAGAAGGGAACGACAGAGGATGAGATGGCTGGATGGCATCACTGACTCGATGGACGTGAGTCTGAGTGAACTCCGGGAGCTGGTGAGGGACAGGGAGGCCTGGCATGCTGCGATTCATGGGGTCGCAAAGAGTCGGACACGACTGAGCGACTGAACTGAACTGAACTGAGGCTTAGTATTTAGCATTAGAGAGACAAAGATGAACAATCATGTCCCAGCCTGGAAGAACTCACAGTCTAATAAGAAACAGAGACATGTGAAAAAAGAATTACAATATGAAAGACGAGTGCACAAGGTAGCCTGGTGAAATGGAAAAAAAAAAAGTGTTCTCTAGAGCAGACAGATCTGGGTTCAGATCGCAACAATTGCCAGGTGTGTGACCTCAAGCACTTTACAAAAGTTCCCTGTGCCCCACCTTGCTTATCTCTAACGATTATTATACCTACTTTATTGGTTTTCATGAGAATTAGGAATAACATGTATAAAACAACAACTACAGTTTCGGAACATAATACATGCTCAATAGAGGTAGTGTTGTGATATTTATTGGATGACTCAAAATAATTCAGTTTGGAGTGAGGATACAGCTGGAAAATTTTTTCTAAAAAGGTGAAAGTTGAGAGGGAAGTGTATTCAAGGTAAAGGACAAAAGTGCTGTATGGGAAGGGGGAAAATGTGTTTGGATGCCTCTGGTCACGTAACACATACAAGTGGGAAGAAGCGAGATGTGAAAGTGTGAACATTGGGTGGGGCAGAGCATGAAGTTTATGTGCCAAAGTAAAAAATGTTGAACTTATGGACTCTTTCCTTAAAACTATAGCTGTTTGGCTGTCTTCCACTCGCTTCCTCTACCCTAGGTTGCCACCTGTAACTTGGGACAAATATTTCTAAGGCTTTTACTGTGGTCATTAGAAGATAAGACGTTATTGCCTCCTCCTGCTCCTCCTCCCTGCATTCCTTTCCTCCGGCCCTAACTACCCCATCCCTCTGCCGGTTCTTCACTCAACTCTGACCTGAAAGGTTGTGTTACCTCCCACTAGCTTTCTGCTTTGTGAGACATTCCTCATGACTGTTCTGCTTGTCTTGAGGTTTCTATTTCCAGAAGCTAGTTAAGGATCTTTAATGAGCTCATCCTCGAGACCAATTATTTTATTTTGGAAATATAGGCCGTCTTTGAAATTGCTTTACAAAAACATTTTTCTGTTTTCCTTTGAAAACTTTTTGATGTCATTCATCCTATCATTTCTTTCATCACATTCTATTTTGAAATTGCTTGCTTCCATTTTTGAGCATCTTTTTTTCTTCAGCAAAGCATTTCATTTCTCCAGTCCTTTAACATGGGCAGGTGGAACTAGAAATTCCTATGAAGATTTCTTGTTTTTAATTCCAAAACATTCCTCTGCTGCTGCTGCTGCTGCTAAGTTGCTTCAGTCGTGTCCGACTCTGTGCGACCCCATAGACGGCAGCCCACCAGGCTCCTGTCCCTGGGATTCTCCGGGCAAGAACACTGGAGTGGGTTGCCATTTCCTTCTCCAATGCATGAAAGTGGAAAGTGAAAGTGAAGTCGCTCAATCGTGTCCAACTCTTTGCGACCCCATGGACTGTAGCCTACCAGGTTCCTCCGTCCGTGGGATTTTCCAGGAAAGAGTACTGGAGTGGGGTGCCATTGCCTTCTCCGAACATTCCCCTAAACTCATTCAAATGCAAAACAGTCAAGGATTGTTCAAACCTTGCCCTCTTCTGACACTGGCAGAGAGAAGAGGTGTCCTCTGAAACTCTGAGATTTTCCCTTACCTTGCAGGAAAGCACAAGAAATGCCCACACCAACAGATCAGTATCCTGCTTCTAGAATCAATACATTATTAATATGCAAGAAAATGGCTTTAAAAGCAACTTTGCAAACCTCACTATGGGATAATATTGAGATCGCTTATATTCATCCTCTCTTCCTTTCTCTTGTTTTTTCCCATTTGTATTGCTCAGTCTTCTGTCTCATCTTTCCTTCTTTATTTTTAAATTTTCCTACTGACAATATTACCACTGGTTTGATTTTCCAATTGTAACTTTTAAATTCTGTGTAATTTCTCTTTATTTTCATTTTTATCATCTGCCCTTTATAATTTCTCCAAGTTTTTTGGTGGCCTCTTAACATTCTTTTAAATATCATCAACCTAAGATTTCACCTGAGACAACCTCATGGACCCCTTGGTAGAATATTTATTCTTCTTGGGGTCAGCTTCATTGAAGTATAATTTACACAAAATACACTTCAGCAACCTTAAGTGTATAATTAGATGAGCTTAGCATAGGTAATCACTAGTTAAGATATAAAACATGCCCATCAACCAAGAAACTTGCCTGTTGACCTTCTACAATGAATCCTCTGCCTCCAACCAGTTCTTTCAATCCTTGATCTGGGTTCTATCACTATAATTTTGCTTTTTTTGAAAATTTCATATAAATGGAATAATACGGTATATAGTCTTTTGTGTCTGTCTTCCTTCACTTACATAATACTCTCAAGATTAATCCATTTTGTTGCATGCATAGGTAAGTCATGTCTTTTTATGGCTGAGCAATATTCAGTTGTAGCGAAATACCACAGTTTGCTTATTCATTTACCAGTTGATGAACATTTAGGTTGTTTTGAGTTTTGGGATAATAGGAATAAAGCCATCACGAACATCTGCATACAAGTTTTTGTGTGACCATATGTTTTCATTCCTCATAAATGTACGAGTGAGATTACCGGGTCATATATCATGTGTTAACTGTTAGGGGAAATGCTGACTGAAACCACCCACCCTGGCCAGGCACCATAGTAACCATTTGCGTAAGTTATTTTATGACAGGAAGTCCTGGTAAGAAACACAGAACTAACAAGTCACCACTAATCAAAAGAATTTGAGAAAGGTCAAAAGGAGATTCCACTTGTCCCACCACCTCCCAGAATCCTCCTCGATGGAATCCATCTTGGTTGAGTGAGGTATATGCATCACCAGGAATAACCCTGAGTTAGAATGATTCTTAAGAGACAACCCATCATCATAAAACTCGAGACTGTGAGCCACATTGCAGAGTAGCTCTCCAGGGTTCCCTTACCCTCCTACTCTCTGCCCTGGTACCCCTTCCCAATAAAATCTCTTGCTTTGTCTGTGTGTGTGTTGCCTCAGACAATTCATTTCTGAGTGTTAGACAACAGCCCACTCTTCCCCCTTCCTGCAACATAAGTGTACCATTTTGCAGTCCCAAGATACACCCTCACCAACATTAGTGTCATTTAAAAGAATTTTAACCTGATTGCTTACTGATATTGCTTTTATTTTACATATCACATTAATGACTATTGAAATGGAACAGATCTCGTGTTTATTTGGCGTTCATGTATATCTTTGGTGATGTGAATATTCAAATATGTAGTGTGCTTTAATAGGGTGGTTTGTGTTATAATTGGTTTATAAGATTTATTTATATAATTTGGATGCAAATCTTTTATCTGTTATATGTTTGGCTAATATTTTATCCTAATCTCTGGTTTGTCTTTTCATTTTCTTAAAAATGTTTTTTTAAGAGAAAATATTTAATTTGGAGAAAATTTATAAATTTTTCTTTTATGTCTTATCTAAGAAATTTTTGCCAAACCAAAACTCACAAGATTTTCTCTAGTGGTTTTATAGTCTTAGCTCTTACATTTAAGTATTAAACTCTTTATATACACTGGATTTCACTTGCTAAAATTTTTAAAAACTTTTTCCACAGCTATTATGTTGATGAAGGATATTTTAAATATTATCAGCCTAACACCTTGATGAAGTGTTCTATATTTGAAATGCCTTCACTTGGTTTTGTTATCAGAATAACACAGCCCTCATAAAGTGACTTGGGAAGTAGCTTTTTCACTTATCTTTTCTGGAAGAACTTTTGTAGTATTGGTATTCTTTAAATCCTTAAATATTTGATAGAATTTACCAATTTTCCAACAAAACCTGGGATTGCTTTTGTCAATAGATTTTTATAGTATGAATGATTTTTCTTTAATAAATACAAGACTCTTTAGGTTATCTTCTTTGTTTGCTTGTTTGCATACTTAGTATACTCAGTTTGCATCTTTTAGGGAACTTGCCCCTTTTTTATAAGTTGTGAAATGTATCAGTATACAGTTTTTTCATATCATTTTAATATTTTTAAAATCTATAGAGACATCCCTTATTTCATTTTTGATATTGATAATCTATGGCTTTCTCTCTTTTAAAAAATTAATTCTGTCTAGATTTCATCAATTTGATTGAACTTAACAGAAATCCAGCTTTTAATTTCATTGATTTTTTTTCCTATTTTTGTTGACCTTTTATTTCATTGACTCTTATCTACAAACGTAAAATGTGAAAAATTTAGATTCATGTGATACCTTATCTTCCTTTTGTTTTACTTTGATTATGAGTAAGGTTTGGAATTATCATACTACTTTTTAGATTTCTAATGATTCTAACAATTTAGGTGTTTTTCCTCATTACTTAAGCTGTAATAAAACTTGAAACTTACAGTAATAATAAAAAAAAAACCTTTTATTGGAGGATAATTAGTTTACAACATTGCTCTGGCTTCTGCCATACATCGACACTGGTCAGCCACAGGCGTGCGTATGATCCCTCCCTCCCGTCTGCCACCCCATCCCACCCCTCCAGGTTCAGAGAGTGTGGGGTTAAGCTCCCTGTGTCACGCAGCAGACCCCCACTGGTCATCTACCCTGCATGTGGTGATGTGTGTGCTTCCATCTGCTCTGTTCGTCCCTCCCTCTCCCTTTCACCCCGTGTCCACAAGTCTGTTCTCCGTGTCTGCATCTCTACTGCTGCCCTGCAAATAGGTTCATCAGTACCGATTGTCTAGAACCCATACACATGTGTTAATACATAATATTTGTCCTTCTCTTTCTGACTATTTAAGATGCTAATTATTGTGTTAAAACAATCCGATAGATTTGATATGAAGGTAAATACCAGCTTTACCCATGAAAAAAATTTTATCAGCCAACTATTACTTTTATCAATTCTGACTAGAATTTTACACTGAGGCTCCTAAAGGGTATAAAACCCCAAAAGATACTCTTGTATTGAAAATTTACACATTGTTTTTTTGTTTTTTTTTTGGTTCTGAAGGGCTCATTTATTTCAGTTGCCTGTTAACTTATTTGTGATAGTGGGATGGGTCTGATTGACAGGAGCAATAATACAAATTGGAAACTGGGACAGAGATATTTTTCTTAGCTTTACTTTCTTTGGTGGAGAGATTTTTGCAAGTATGAGAATGACAGATATTTGGATCTTCAGGGAATAATGGAAAAGCTGAAAGCTATTATTATCACAGAATAGATTTTGTGTCATTTTTGGTTCTCACTACAAAGGAAGATGTGAAAATGTGATTTGCTAATTTTAGTACTTCATAGTCTAAGACAGTCTATGCTTTAAACCCCAGAGTTTTTTTTTCTTTTTTTTAAAACTTATTTCTGAAGCCTAAGTGATCATCAGATGAAAACTACCCTTTGATTTCATTGGTCTGTTATACCAGATTCTCAGAGAAAAAAGCCACTGACATAGACTGGGATAGGTTGCTCAATCCAAAATACTATTCAAATTGTTGCTGAGTGAGTTAATTTTATAAAATCAATTTTAAGTTGTGACTGGAGATGAATCTTGGCAATCTTTGATTGACATGTTTTTCTTTTTAAACCCACTTTGCCCTAAAATTAACCTGCTTTAAAATCAATAGCTATGTCTCAATCACTTTTAAATGGTAGGCATAAATTGTTAAAAGATGTTATTTTTTTTAATCATCACATGAAATGTCCTTCCTAGGAATAGTTGTGGGACCATAATATGCCTTTTACTCCAGGGACATATAAAGCAATCCTTCCAATAGTCATATATCCAAATTGTACACTATTCAGTACATACCTGAGGTAACCCTTGGCTTGGGTTGTTTTCTTCTGAAGAGTAGATCCTAGGGAAAATAACCAAGTTTACAGTCTGTTTTCAGAGTCTGGAGACTAGGTCAGTGATGAGTAACCCAAGACTTGCCTAGCAAATTTTAGATTCAAATGTTTATATCATACAAGACACTGTGATGAAGAACACGATAAAAAAAAAAAAATCCAAGAAAGTGATTTTAGAATTTTTTTTCTCAGAAACTGTGAGTTGTGGGGCATCACAATATAAGCCAGCAAGTGCCATGCTTAGTCCTACAGAAAGTTGGAGATTCTCTGAACCCAGCAAAGAGTGAAACAGCCAGGTAAACACTGTCCCCCCTCCACCGCTGCCCACCCCGGCTATCTAGGAATGCCAGTGGTCTTTTGAATCCTTCAGGCCACTCTGGGTTTGGAACTTCCCTGGCCCATTGTAGGCAACACAGAGAGAAAATCCTACAAACACAGGAGGAAATGCAAGATATGGAAGGGCGGAGGTCCATTTTTAACAGCATCTAGCATAGAGTAAGCATTTAGTTGCGTGAGTGGAACCAACTAATCCTAGCCTACCTATGCTCTTGATTGTATTATGAGCTCATGGCAGCCTAAACAATGCACTTTAGTTTACTGAATCCCAGTTGCACCAAATGTGAAATCATAATAATGATAATCCTCTACCTTTAAGGAGATATTTTGAGGCATTAATGATAGGATGTATTTCTGAAAGTGATCCTAAAGGAAATCAACTCTGAATATTCATTGAAAGGACTGATGCTGAAGCTGAAGAAGCTCCAGTACTTTGGCCACCTGATGCAAAGAGCCAACTCTTTGGAAAAGACTCTGATGATGGGAAAGATTGAGGGCAGGAGGAGAAAGGGGCGGCAGAGAATGAGATGGTTGGATGGCATCACCGACTCAATGGACATGAATTTGAACAAACTCCGGGAGGGAAGCCTGGCGTGCTGTGGTTCACAGGGTCACAAAGAGTCAGACAAGACTTAGTGACTGAACAACAGCAATCTTTGATGGGACTCAAAATACTTTTATTTTATAAAAGTAAGTTTGGGGGCCTATAAATTTTATTTTCCTGAGTTGGACTATATATGAAGAATTTTTTTTTAATATAATAATCTCATTTCCAAAAAGTATAATCTGTAGTGATATCATCTTGGATTTTGTACCAACCTTTTCTTTTTTCTTTTTCACATAATTGTGTTTACATGTATATTCTTATTTGTGCCTTCAGTAGCCTTATGATATAAAATACGGTGTCTTTCTTCCCAAAGATGCAGCAACAGAAAAGACAGAGTAACTGGTGATCATTTTTCAGGTACCTCTGAAAAAGAAATAGTTACAGGCTGTGAACTGGTCAGGCTCTTGAAGCCCTTTTGCATTGGCAACCATGCCCTGTGTGAGAGGACAGTCCTATCTGGGCTGGAAAGGGAGTGGCACTCCTTGGACTTGTGCATCGTCTGAAAATATTCCTTGTCTGTCAACTGCGGCAGACCAGTACATTCTGGGGCACGCAGGAGCAGCCTCAAAATTAACTCTGAGCTGTGCTTATATACACTTGGTGGCTTATCTCGTGTGTTGTGTGCTCAGTCAGTTCAGTTGTGTCTGACTCTTTGCAACACCATGGACTGTAGCCTGCCAGGCTCCTCTTGTCTATGAGATTTTCCAGGTAAGAATACTGGAGTGGGTTGCCATGTATCTCCTGTGTCTCCTGCACTGCAAGCAGATTATTTACCACTAAGCCACTGGAAAGCCCTATTCATCTCATGAAAAGTGAAAGTCTCTCAGTTGTGTCCGACTCTTTGCGATTCCATGGACTGTAGCCTGCTCGGTTCCTCTATCCATGGAATTCTCCAGGCAAGAGTACTGGAGTGGGCTGCCATTTCCTTCTCCAATCTCCCCGCAGTCTGGCTGCCTCTCTGTAGCTGGAAAGTGTGTGAGTGTGTGTGCATGCTCAGCTGTGTCCAACTCTTTGCAACTCCATGGACTATAGCCTGCTAGCCTCCTCTATCCAACAGAATTTCCAGACAAGAATATTGGAGTGGGTTGTCATTTCCTTCTCCAGGGGATCTCCCTAACCCAAGGATCGAACCCACATCTCCTGTGTCTCCTGCATTGGCAGGCGAATTCTTTACCACTGCACCACCTGGGAATGATCTTCCTGTAACTCACACTTGATCCTGTCACCCACCTCTCTCCCCATCCTCCCTCTCTACAGGACTTAAAACCTTTCCTTTTCCTGTTGTCCCCTTAATAATATCCACATTCCCTAACATGGAATAAAAAAGAGCTTTATTATCCAACGCCTGATTCAGCCTTGTCTTTTCTCACCCATTATCCTATCAACAAACACACACACTCTGCCCCTTGCCAGTTTATGCTCCACCATACTGAACTACTTTCAGTTTTAAGAAAACTTCCTTCTACACGAACACTTACACATTCATGCACACACTCACCCAGTCCCTTGTTCCTTGGCTAATTCCTAAAAGTGAAAGTCATTCAGTTGTGTCCAACTGTTTGTGATCCCATGGAAGGTTGTCCATGGGATTCTCCAGGCCAGAATACTGGAGTGGAGAGCCATTCCCTTCTCCAGGGGATCTTCCTAATCCAGGGATCAAACCCAGGTCTCCCTCATTGCAGGTGGATTCTTTACCAGCTGAGTCACAAGGGAAGTCCCTTAAATTCAGCTTATATGACATTTCCCACAGGAATCCTTTCCTGACTGGCTAGGACTAAGTTAGATGTCTCACTGTATATCCCCATAGTTCATTGTACTTTTCCCCATCATACAATTCTTGTCCTGCTGTATGGAATGTGTCAATTTGCATGCCATCTTCCCCTTGCAATGTAATCTGCCTGAAGACAGGGACAATGTCTTATTTACCACTGTATCCTACAAGCCTAACACTGTTCCTGGTTGGTCATAAATGCTTAATTTGTATTGAGCAATAGATGGATGGCTGAAAGTATCCTTAGCTTTAAGTGGTATCTCTGGAGAATTGTGAGTCTGTTCTTATATGTCAACAAAACAAGGGGTTAATTTTAAATAACTTTATAATGCCCTATAGGTTATATAGAAACTAAATTATGCTTGATTAAAAAAATATAATTTCAGGCTTTGGCAATAAAAACCATCCTGATCTTTATTCCTAAGCATTCCAAGATACATCTCATTGAATTGAAAATTAGCAAGGAATGTTGCAAAACTAAATTAAATATAAAATGTGTTTAATGAGAGCTTCACCCCACCCATAATCCCTTCCACAGAATTAAAAGGCCTTATCAGAGATATCAATCATAACTCTAAAGTTTTAGAGCTATATTATTTGGAATTGATTTAGATTAAAGCTCTTCATGTTGAAACTGGGTCTTTTCCATTGTGATGGAGTAATCAAACTCTGACAAATACTATTTCCCAGAAAAAAAAAAAAAGACTAACATTTCAATACGTTTTCATCAGGACAAATGTGTAAGAACAAAATCCATGAAATGGCACATGTTTGAGTAGATATTGACAAAAATGAAGAAAACATAGTTTTCTTAGTGAAACTGATGCTACTGCAATGAACTGTATTGTGTAAGAGGATCATAAATTCTCAAGAAAATGATAGATTATGACATATTTGTCAACATTAGCACACACGAAAATATTGTGAATCAGGAAGCTGTGGTCAAACGAGAGAATATTCTCCGGGAGTACCAACACGAGGCCAACTGTATATTTGCTAAATGGATACAGTGACACAAGCAGAGATAAACCAATTTTGTCCTCAATTAAAAAAGAAAACAATCATAGAAGTTTGGCTCAATCTTTAATTTGCCGACTGGGTACTTTAAATTCGTGCAGGCACTGTTATCACTACAACTGTGTCCAGGGACATTTCTTGGGGCAGATTCTATACATTCAAGTAAGTGCATATAAAGTTTGAGACACACCAACAAATTCTTTAATGAGCAGAATCAGAGAACTTTGTTTGAGGGTGAGTTGTCTGCTCTAATTACATGACATTATGTTTATGACCAGTGCATTTTCTTGGCAAAACTCTATTAGCCTTTGCCCTGCTTCATTCCATATTCCAAGGCCAAATTTGCCTGTTACTCCAGGTGTTTCTTGACTTCCTACTTTGCATTCCAGTCCCCTATAATGAAAAGGACATCTTTTTTAGGTGTTAGTTCTAAAAGGTCTTGTAGGTCTTCATAGAACCATTCAACTTCAGCTTCTTCAGCATTACTGGTTGGGGCATAGACTTGGATTACTGTGATATTGAATGGTTTGCCTTGGAAATGAACAGAGATCATTCTGTCGTTTTTGAGATTGCATCCAAGTTGCCAACAAAGGTTCGTCTAGTCAAGGCTATGGTTTTTCCTGTGGTCATGTATGGATGTGAGAGTTGGACTGTGAAGAAAGCTGAGCACAGAAGAATTGATGCTTTTGAACTGTGGTGCTGGAGAAGACTCTTGAGAGTCCCTTGGACTGCAAGAAGATCCAACCAGTCCATTCTGAAGGAGATCAGCCCTGGGATTTCTTTGGAAGGAATGATGCTAAAGCTGAAACTCCAGTACTTTGGCCACCTCATGCGAAGAGTTGACTCATTGGAAAAGACTCTGATGCTGGGAGGGATTGGGGGCAGGAGGAGAAGGGGAATGACAGAGGATGAGATGGCTGGATGGCATCACTGACTCGATGGACGTGAGCCTGGGTGAACTCCGGGAGTTGGTGATGGACAGGGAGGCCTGGCGTGCTACGATTCATGGGGTTGCAAAGAGTCGGACACGACTGAGCAACTGATCTGATCTGATCTGATGTTTATTTTAATGTTTCCTAACTACCTGCTTGCTCTTCATGATCCACTTATGAGTATAATCGTCCCAGAGAAGGGCCAAGAAACATGAAATCCCTAGGACATCATGGTTTAAACATGACAATCAACTCAGAAGATGATCGAGGTGATTTTTTCAAAAGGACCCTCTGTACACTGATGAAGAAAGGATAAGAGAAACTCCATGTTATCATGTAGAACCTTTGTTTGACTTCTACTTATAAATATCTCTTAACTGACTTTTGACTATATTTTCCACTAAGACTACAGGATTTATGAAGTGTGTGTGTGTGTGAGAGAGAGAGTCACTCAGCTGTGTCTGACTCTTTACAGCCCTATGAACTATAGCCTGCATGTTCCCCTGTCCATGGGATTTTTCCAGCAAGAATACTGGAATGGATGGCCATTTCCTCTTCCAGGGGATCTTCCTGACCCAGGGATTGAACCCATGTCTCCTGCATCTCCTGCATTGCAGGCAGATTCTTTACCACTGAACCACCAAGGAAGCCCTTATGAAGTATATTACTGGGTATATGAATCTTAGTGTGCTAGGCTGAAAATGACCCTCAAAGATGTCCATATTCTAATTCTGTTACCCTGATAATCTTACCTTACATGGCAGGAGGGACTTTGCAGATGGTTTAAATTAAGGATTTTGAGATGAGGAGATTATCCACATGGGTCTGATGTAGTCACAGATATCCTTATGAGAGGCAGGAGATTAGAGGGAACTAGGGATATAACAACAGATGCAAAAGGTCAGGAACCAAAGGAAGAAGGTGGTCTTTAGTAATTGAAAAAGGCAAGAAAATGGATTCTCCCCTCAATTTGCCAGAAGGATAGCAGTCCTGCCAACACTTGGATTCTAGACTTCTGACCCAGGACTATTAGAGAATAAATGTTTTGTTTTAAGCCACTAAGTTGGTGGTAATTTGTTTCCACAAGAGAACTAGTACATTCACTTAAGAGATGCAAATTTTAAACTTAACTCCAAAGTTTTACAGCTATCATATTCATGTGTATACATATATAACCTCCAAGGTTCGTACGTTTGACAACAAAGCTAAGTTATGCAGTTTAGCATAGCTTCTAAATAAAAATAAAAAGCTAGATGAAGTTATAACAAGTGAGATATTAGCAAAATTCTGTCTTCTTTATCATTAAATAAAGCTCTCACCAATTAGGAAAAGTAATAATTTTCCAAATATGCTTAAATATTAGGTTCTTCAAATTCCTTAAAGGATATGTGCATGTTCTTTAATGTCAATAAATTTTATTTTATAATACTGTGCTGCAAATGTTCATACCCAAGGTCTAGACAGTTCAAAAATAGTTCCCATCACTTCTGTACAAATCTTCATGTGACTTGGGACAAACACAGATCCTGTGAACTATGTGTTTTGAGCTTTAGCACTTAATTCTGTAGGGAGAAACTGGACTTCTCAATTGATCTTGTAGGTGAGAAGAAAATGGTATCACTTATTTTCCTTACAAAATGGAAAAAAAAAAACACAATAAATTTTATTATGAAGTATTTTTACAAAGGTTCAGACACTGATTTCTGAAGACACAATTCCAGTCTCTTTTCCAGAAACTGAGTTTCTGCCCCAGTTCCTCGTATTTATTTTATCTCTCAGCTGACTGGATAGTCAGAACTCATGCACCTTTGAACACAGGAGCTTCTTGAAAAATTTTTTTTTTTTTTCACTACCTCAGGAACAGCTGCTCCTTGGTGATGTCATGTTTCCTTCCTGACCTTGGGAATACCATTTAAAAGCAACCATTTCCAGGGAATAAAAAGCATAGCTTCTGAGTCTCAAGTCATGCTACCAAAATAGTCCATTAGACTGTGCTTTTCAGCTTAGTTACGTCATAATGAATCAGTCTCTTCTCCTCTGGATTGTGTTGACGACTGTTCCTTACCTTTTATCAATTTCAGTATAAACCTGTCGCTGCCAAAGGCATTAGGAGGGGACTAAGGAAATCCTATAGGAGAACAATGACAGGAAATAGCCATTAAGAAGTCTGGAAAAGTTAAGTTAGAAGAAAGTGGGGTTTGGCCTATGGCCATTTTGGAAATAGGGAAAGAATTGCAGGTGGGAATGAATTCAGAAAAATAAACATAAAATTTTAAAAATAAGCAAGGTTGTATGTAAAGTATATTGAAATAAAGGCTAATAAATTGAGAAGATAGAGATTATGGCAGGTTTTTTTGGACCAAATTGGAATCATTGTAATTGAGGTTCTGATTTTTTAAATCTTTTTAAGACAAAGGTTTCAACGGACCTGAAACCAAGGGATGGCCAGGTTTCTCAGCACAGAGCTGATTTCACTGAACTGGGGAGTGAGTGAAAGGAAAGATTTGTTTTCCTTAAACATCTGTAAGGAAATATGTTGTTAAATATTTATAGGTTTAGAGCACAGTCTATAATTACATACCTTAGATAAATAAAAGCAATGTGTTAGGATCTGTTAACTTGGAAAAATGACCTCATTCAGGGAATGGTACAATGGGAATTAATTATTACATTTAATTTTTTAAAAAATTCATCACTGATTATTTAACCTCATCTCCATGTAGCAGATGCTTATATCCAAAGTCAGTTAGGGAAATGAGTAATAATGAAAAAAATCCTCATGAATGACTAGGTGAGGCATGTGAGAACAGTTCATGTCTAAATTTATCCTTGGGTTGTAAGAAGCTCTTTCTTGCTTTTGCCTATTGATTTTTATTTTTTTTTGCCAGATTGAAGATTATATAAAGCAAACCTGTATCTTCTTAAAGAGTCACTTGAGACAGTAAATCAGAGAGATTGATAACTTCATCGATTTTCAGAGTTGAGAGACACCTTCAAGACAATCTAAAACAACTTACTTACACAGTTAAAAAGCTGAGTCTGAGAGTACTTAAATAATTTATCAAGTCACACATTACTAGAATAAACAGGTTTCCTGATTTCCAATACAATGCTGCTAGAGAAGACTTACTGGGTCATTAAATCCTTACTTCTACTAATTAATTTTGGATCCAATAGTAAAGCAATATGAGTCAAATGGACTATCACTTATCATTCTCAAGGATACAGTGAAATAAATGCTTTGTGTTAAGTAGATGACAGCTAACTCTCCAAATGCAGAAAAAGTACTGTGAGAAACCCATTTTGGGGATTTCTTTGGAAGGAATGATGCTAAAGCTGAAACTCCAGTACTTTGGCCACCTCATGCGAAGAGTTGACTCATTGGAAAAGACTCTGATGCTGGGAGGGATTGGGGGCAGGAGGAGAAGGGGACGACAGAGGATGAGATGGCTGGATGGCATCACCGACTCGATGGATGTGAGTCTGAGTGAACTCCGGGAGTTGGTGATGGACAGGGAGGCCTGGCATGCTGCGATTCATGGGGTCGCAAAGAGTCAGACACGACTGAGCGATTGAACTGAATTGAACTGAACTGAATCATGGCATAGCCAGTGGTCAACCAAGTAGATACTGGGCATGATTCCTTGTTACTTGAATTCTATGGGCCTTGGGGCAGTTACTGAAATCTGTCTGATCCTTTGGATCTACCCTTATTTACATTTCAAACATAAATAACACAGGTAAAGAGAAAAGGAGAACCCTGTTTTACACGTTATGTTAAATTGAACTGTCTGCCCCATGCAACGCAGCCACATGCAAGGTTGCTCTGTTAATCTGCAGTGAGACTGAGAAAGCCCCAGAGAACTGCTTGGAGCAGCAGCATTTGATTTCTGCATCCAGAGCGAGAACATATTCTTAACTTGTGTCTCCTAGTCTCAGCCCAAACTAAATCTAATAACTGAGCCTATGGCTAGCTAACTTCATGAATTTATTTAAAAATATGTATTGAATGCAAGATATTTAATCTTTTAATTTTCAGTTTCTCATCTAAACTAGGGACCTTGTTTAGGATGGCCTTCAACCTTATTGTGAGGATTAGATGAGTTCTTGTATGTAAATCTTTCAGCATAGTGCTTGGCTGATAGAAAGTGCTTAAATATCAGTAATGATGCAGAAGAAGAGAGTGAAGAGGAGAATCACAATGTTCCATTCCAGATGCTAAAAGGAACATTCATGACCCTTGACCACAATGTGATCTTCCATAGAGAGACTCTTATCATGGCAGGGAATGTTTTACAAAGAAAAAAGCAGAAGGTTTTGTGATTTACTTAGACTAGCTTCACGCTAGACATGTTGGAGTTGGTCTCACAATAATGAAAGATAAATGGATATTAACTGGATGAAAGAAGAGAATATAGGATAGATTTTATTATTAATAATTAATCCCAAAAAGGGATTTGAAGTAACTTACAATAAAAGGATAGGTATGGCATTATGGGTATGGGCTTCCCAGATGGCACCAATGGTAAAGAACCCACCAGTCAATGCAGGATACTCAAGAGATGCAGGTTCGATCCTTTAGTCGGGAAAATCCCCTGGAGGAGGGCATGGCAACCCACTCCAGTATTCTTGCCTGGAGAATCCCATGGACAGAGGAGCCTAGTGGGCTACAGTCCGTGGGGTCACAGACATGACTGAAGTGATTTAGCATGCATGCCCACATAGCTACATTAAAGCAAGGATTAAAGAATGAAGGCTAAGTGGCATGAGAAGATGCTTGAACCATAAAGCCTTGGTTGGGGTGATTACTACAGTGGCACATTAAGTACTTAAAATCACTGCAGTTAAGATCAAAGCACTTAAATAATCCTCTTTATAAATAAAATGAAGCATATCAATTTATATTAGATACATTTTTCCCTGGCTTTCACTCTGAAGGGAAATGTGTCATGTAGACAGTGTCCATAATAGTTTTTATTAGGTGAAGTTATCTTTTTTATAAACCTTCACAAAATTTGAGGACTCTGTTTAAAATTTTCATTCTCTGAAGGCATTTCCATAGGGAATAAAAGTAATCAAAGGTGATACAGTCTAGGAAGTTGGCTTTATGATCATTCAAGAAGAGAGGCTTAGATTGGTAGTTAAGAATACAACTCATAAAGTATAGTCCCTGCTGGACACTTATTGACTAACTCAGATTTTGCTCAAATTAGGAGAGCAATCAACTTAATATATATATATATATATATAAAAGTCACCGTATATTCCAAAAAATATAGTTATTCTCAATCATTAAAGGTGATACATGTGCTTTGGATAAAATGTTTGGCAATGTTTGACAAAGTTATCTATTTTGTTATAAAAATGAAAGTCTCTGACCTGAATCTAATGTAAATGAAAAAGTGACTTTCACAGGTGGGTTGTAGGCACACAGGTAGGTCGTAGATAGGTAGGTAGACAGGTCTTGGGCGTGATAGTGGTCTTAAGGAAACATTTCCAAGGAATTGGTCTGGATCTCAAATTCTTAAAGACCCAAAGGTTATTCTCATCAAGAAGTAGCTCCTAACTAGGGATTCACAGCAAAATTATGGGGTAATTTTTTCAGAATAGTCTCTTCACACATCCCCCAAATTTGAATCTCTAAAACTAAGGCCTACGTATGAGTTTTTAAAAATAAAGTCCCTAAAACTTTTTGATGCAAATCCTGAATAAGAGTTCTGTCATTGTGCTGTCAAGACATAAACTGTGGTCTGAGAGTATATGATAGCAGAAGTTAGCTTCTACTGTCTAAAGAACTCCTAATATGGTTCTTCTGGAATATTTTGTTTTGAGGAAAATAGAATTTCAGTAGTTCTAATAACGGGTTTACTGGAAAATATATTGCAAGACAGCTAAGTGGATTTTCTGCAGAATGGGATTTATTTAGAATTATCCCTTTGCATTCCAAAATGCCAAGCACTTCTGATTTTGGTGAAAATGATATTGAATTTGGTAATACATTCAGTTGGACTTGCTCTTTAATTCTACTTTTAGAATGCTGCCATAAAAATCTTATGATCAGTACAGAGAATAATGTTAACTTCCTTCCCTTTAGCATAGCAGGAAGTCAGACATCCTTACATTATTCATGTAAGGTCCATTTCATTCTAAAAAAGACTTGCAGTGGTACACACATTCTTCATGAGCAACTTGAAGAGGAGGAAGTCCGGGTAGGGTCCTGTTTTATGCTGTTTGCTTTTGACATTTAATCCACCCAGAGTCAATTTCTATTCACTTTGATTCCTGTGCTAATCTGAATATGACTATGAAAGCCTTCTAGGTTCTCTATCTACCCTCTTACCCTTGGGACCTCAGCTAGTCTCATGGCTACATATAGATAATTTTCAAATTTCCATCTTCTTCCTACAACTCTCCAATGACTGCTTAAGATGGGTCACTGCTAGGTTAAGGAGTTTAGAGTTTATCCTGAAAGACAGGAGACTACAATTGACTCTCTCTTGACAACTTTTATTTGTTCTTGAAAATGCTTCAGCTATGTGAAAAGTCATTAATTGAAAAATAATTCTAGTATTTTAAAGAGACGTGTTCCTACATGTTCCATCCAAAATAAAGATATGTAAACAATTTTCACATATAGATAAACAGATATCACATGAATACTAAAAAGACAGGCATGTCTATCTAACAAATTAAACAACATGTCCAAGACAAACCTCTTGATTCCTTACTTCCTCCACCCCAACCTATTTCTTCTTTAGTCTTACACACTTCGGTTGCTCATTCTTTTTCCTTAGTCCACTGATCTATGATTGATACACAAAAAGCTATACATATTTAAAATGGAAACTTTGATGTTTGGAGAGAAGTATACATCTGTGACATCATCACCACAATTCAAGCCATAAATATATCTTTCACCCCAAAAGTTTCATCTCACTCTGTTTAATTGATTATTATGATGATAACAATATTTAACACAAGTTCTTAGCAAATTTGAAGCATACAATACAGTATTATTAACTACAGGTACTATTCTTAACTAGTGGCTCAGCTGTAAATGTCTGCCAATGCAGAGGACAGGGATTTGATCCCTGGGTTGGGAAGATCTCCTGGAGGAGGAAATGGCAATCCACTCCAGTATTCTTGCTTGGGAAATCCCATGGACAGAAGAGCCTGGCAGGCTACAGTCCATGGCAGGCTAAGTCTACAACTTAGTGATTAAATAACAACAGGAACTGTGCTATACTATATAGCAGATCTCTGGGACTCATTCATCTTATATAACTGAAACATATCATTATCTAATACCTCCCTCTTTCCCTCTCTCCTCTCCTCTGGAAACCACCATTCTATTCTCTGTTGCTATTCACTATCCACTTTGTTCTTTGTTTTCCAGTTGCTCAGTCATGTCCGACTCTTTGCCACCTCATGGGCTGCAGCACACCAGGCTTCCCTGTCCATCACAATCTCCTGGAGTTTCCTTAAACTCATGTCCATCGAATTGGTATGCTATCCAACCATCTCATCCTCTGTTGCCCCCTTCTCCTGGTGCTTTCAATCCTTCCCAGCATCAGGATAGTGAGTTGGCTCTTTGCATCAGATGTCCAAAGTACTGGAGCTTCAGGTTCAGAATTAGTTCTTTCAATGATTATTCAGCATTGATTTCCTTTAGGACTGACTGTTTTGATCTCCTTGCCATCCAGAGGACTCTCAAGGGTCTTCTCCAGCACCACAGTTCAAAAGCATCAACTCTTTGGTGCCCAGCCTTCTTTATGGTCCAATTCTCACATCCATACATGACTACTGGAAAAACCATAGCTTTGACTGTATGGACCTTTGTTGGCAAAATGATGCTTTGCTTTTCAATATACTGTCTAGGTTTGTCATAACTTTTCTTCCAAGGAGCAAGTGTCATTTAATTTCATGGCTCCGGTCTCCATCAGCAGTGATTTTGGAGCCAAGGATAATAAAGTTTGTCACTGTTTCCATTGTTTCCCCATCTATTTGCCATGAAGTGATGGGATGTGCTAATCTGAATCTGAATATGAAAGCCTTCTATGTTCACTATCTACAGTCTTACCCTTGGGACTTCAGCTAATCTCTGAGGTCTATATTAGAGTTTGACTAGCATAGAATTTTTATGTAAGTGGTATAAGGTAGCATTTGTCTTTCTGTGTCTGGCTTATTTCACTTAGCATAATGTTCTCCAGGTTCAAGCATGCTGTCACAAAAAGCAGGATTTCTTATTGTAAAATCTTATTTGTTCTATTTCTCTCCATCTCCTTGCCATTGGCCTAGCTAGCTTGCTCCTATCTCTTACTTGGATTATTCTACTAGCCTCCACACTAATCTCTCTGCTTGCATTCTTGTGCCCTAATAGCCATTCTTTTTTGTTTAAGGCTTTACTTTTTTAAAATCATAGACCATTTTTAAAGTCTTTATTGAATTTATTATGGTATTGATTCTGTTTTATGTTTCATTTTGGCTTTTTTTTTGGTGGGGGGGGGGGGCACAGAGGCATGTGGGATCTTAACTCCCTAACCAGGGATCAAAGCCATTCCCTGTGCATTGGAAGGTGAAGTCTTAACCACCGGACTTCCAGGGAAGTGCCCCTAATATCCTTCTTGACAAAGCAGCCATAGAGATGCTTTTATTAAAGCCCAGATAATTAATAACATTTCCCCTAAGAAGGTCCTTCAAGAAAATCTTTAGATACTGCCTTAAAGACTGAAGCTCCCCTATATTGGTTAAAAACAAAACTGAAACAACAACAAAAAACCACATAAGATCTAAGGAGAGTTCTGTAATCAGTAAAACACAGGATGAATGGCACAGGTCTACAAATTGATCTTTATGCGTAGCCTACCTAAATTTGAAAGTAATAGGGGTTGATCTGCAAACTTCTAATGGAGGTAGCCAGTATAACAAAATAGGTAAGTATTCTGCCTTATCATATCACCATAGCACCATGATTTTTCAGGAAGCATTCAAAAAGAACATTTAGGAGAATAGGCATTTGTTGATTCAGTCAGTTCTAAAAGAAGATACTTTCTAAAATTCCTCTTTGCTGTGATATACACATTTATTACCATTTTATGGTTTTCCCTGAATCCTCTATTATATAAGAACTTAAACTTAATCATGTCCGTCTTAGTTCTGCCAGCTCAGGTCCTTTTTAGAAACGTACAGCTCCCACATTGGTGCAAGGTTTCTGTCATTCCACATGGCTGGAAGGTAACATGTGAAATTATATCAGATAAGACAGGGGTTAGGTCACCTATCCTTTCAACTATGTTAAAGAGTTCAGAGTTTATCCTGAGAGAAAGGAGAGTACAACTGAGTCTCTCTTGACGACTTTCATTTGTTCTGGAAAACTCTTTGGCTACGTGAAAAGTCATTAATTGAAAATAATTCTATTATTTTAATGAGACATGTTTTTACATGTTCCATCCCAAGTAAAGACATATAAACAATCACATACAGATAAATAGATATCACATGAATACTAAAACATTTCTATACATATTTAAAAGGAAATTCTGAATCTCAATTTCCCATGTGGGGCAGGCATATTTCTCCATACCAACATGAGCATTCCAACAAGAGCTGGGTGTCCTACAACTCAATTTTGACACTATCTACCTGGAGATCACATCAGATCCCACAAGTTAAGGGTTCAGACCTACAAGACTGCCCCTACCCTCACTTCAGAAGCTAATGAAACACCAAGGTTGCCACCTGTGCTTCTTACTAACTGGCTATACGTTGAAGGTTCCAACGACCCCCTCCTTGGGCTTCAGACACCAGTCACAGATCCAGGTTGTGACCTGCACTCCTGACTAGAGGTTCCCAGGAACTCCTCCTTAAGTCCAATAATTTGCTAGAGCAGCTCATAGAATTTAGAGAAACATTTTACTTACTTCATCACCAGTTTAGTGTGTGTGTGTGTGCATACTCAGCTGTGTCTTACTCTTTGCAAACCCATGGACTGTAGCCTGCCAGGCGAGAATTTCCCAGGGAAGAATCCTGAAGTAGGTTGCCGTTTCTTTCTCCATGGGATCTTCCCAACACAGGGATCAAACCCTCGTCTCTTGAGGCTTCTACATAGGGAGGCAGGTTCCTTACCAGCTGAGCCACTAGGGAAGCCCAGTTTATTATAATAGGATATAATTTGGAAAATGCTAGATGGAAGAGATGCATAAGGCAAACTATATGGGAGGAAGCAAGGTAAATGCTCTGTCAGCATGCACCATTCTCCCCAAGTATCTATTAGTCACCAACCCTGAAACTCTGAACATCATCCTTCTGGATTTTTATGAAGGGTTCATTACATAGGCAGGATTGATTAAATCATTATGTGAGTACTAAATCATTTCAGTCATGTCTGACTGTTTGTGACTCTACAGACTAGCCTATCATGTTCCTCTGACCATGGAGTTCTCCAGGCAAGAATACCGAAGTGGGTAGCCATTCCCTTCTCCAGGGGTTCTTCCTGACTCAGAGATTGAACCCTCATCGCCTGCATTGCAGGCAGATTCTTTACTGTCTGAGGCACTTGGGAGGCCCAGTTAAGTCGTTGGCCACTGGCAATTAACTCAGTCATGTCCAGTCTCTCTCCCCTCCCTAGAGGTGGGGATATAAGGGCCAAGGGAGAGTTAAGGGGGGACTGAAAGTGCCAACCCTCTAATAAGTGGTTGATTCTCCTGGTAGTTAGTCCCCCATTCTCAGGGTATATAAGGACTTTTAAGAAATCACCTCATTAACATAACAAAAGATACCTTTATAAAGACACATATATATACACTTCCCTTGTATCTCAGTTGGTAAAGAATCTGCCTACAGTGCAGGAGATCTGGGTTCAATCCCTGGGTTGGGAAGATTCCCTGGAAAAGGAAATGGCAACCCACTCCAGTATTCTTGCCTGGAGAATCCCATGGACAGAGAAGCCTGGCAGTCTACAGTCCATGGGGTCGCAAGAGTTGGACACAACTTAGCAACAAAGCCACTGCCATCATGCTTAGTTATGATCCTTTATTGGTTTATTTACATTTTATTTCCATGTCCTTCCTCAACACACACATGAATGGGTATATATATAGTTACTGTCAGTTTCATCTCTATTTCTGTACTGTTAACATGAATTACCTTCAAACTTCAAACACTAAAATCATCATGTAATACAAATATATATTTCTTATAAGTCATAATATCACAGTTTGATGATAAATACAATCTGTATGTATAATGTATAAATACCTGAAAATTCACTGTACTTGCTAAAGAAATAATTTGCTGTGAGCAGTGAAGGAGAGAGTCAATGAGAAAGTCTTAGGAACGGGCATATTGTTATCTTGTATTCAAATCAGGTTTTTACACACACATTCAAACAATCACAAAATAACTATAAGCTAAAGAAAAGGCTAATGTGAAAATAGTGCATGCTCACAGCAGTTGAAAAAACCATACCTTCTCATCACTCTAATTCAGCTTCTGCAAGCAAAACAACATGTTTTAGATTCACCCCAAAACTGTATTCACATCAAATTTGTCCTTCAGTGTCACATAAATAGTTAAATGTGACTTTGCTTAAGATTGTAACGTTACTCCCTATGCTATATTTATTTAGTGTGTTTGGAGGTAAAAAATAAAGATTGTTACACTAAAAAATAAGTTTTCTGAAAAATAATCTAACTCTTCCAGAGCCATAACAGCAAATAGGCATTAACAGCCATTAGGATATGCACATCATCGGGCAAAAACGGGGGTTACTCAGCAAGGAGAGGGCATAATCAGATTTGGCGATTATAGACAGCATGGACTGTAGGCAAGCATTTATACAGCTGAAAGAAATGAGATGAACAGTGAATGGATGGTAGCACTGTTTAGCAGACAGGTTTAACTGGACTTACAGATGGTGTGAAAGGTTGGTGGGTGATAGTGCACGAACCGAGAAATATGACAGGAACAGAAGTAGCATCAGGGTGAGGAGAGACAAGACAGTCTACTAAGAATTGTTGGTTTTGAAGTCTCTACAGGAAACCTAAGTGGAGATGTCCAATAGGGAGTTACACAAGTCTAGATCTCAGGAATAAAACCTTGGCAGAAGCTGGAGGTTTCATAGTCATTGTCAAATGATATTAGAAGGTAGAAAAATGGATGAGATTGCTTTGGGAGAGAGAATAAAGGAGACACAGGGCAAAACCTAAGGGCCATCAAATTTTAAAAGATGAGCAGAAATAGAGATCACAACGAACACTTAAGAAGCAGGAACTTGAGACAGAAAGAAAACCAAGAGAGTATGGGACCACACAAGCTTTTCAAGTTTTTCAAGGAGGAAGGGTTAAGTACTGAGAGCTCAAATGAGATAAGACTAAAACAATGTACATTAGTTCTAGCAACAGAAGGATCAAAGTTATCTCAATGAGAATGATCCCAGTGGGAAATATTGGGAGCAGAGGCTATTTGGAAGGTGTTGAGGAATGTGTTTTTTTTTTTTTTTTCTTAATTTTATTTTATTTTTAAACTTTATATAATTGTATTAGTTTTGCCAAATATCAAAATGAATCTGCCACAGGTATACATGTGTTCCCCATCCTAGACCCTCCTCCCTCCTCCCTCCCCATACCATCCCTCTGGGTCGTCCCAGTGCACCAGCCCCAAGCATCCAGTATCATGCATCGAACCTGGACTGGCAACTCGTTTCTTACATGATATTTTACGTGTTTCAATGTCATTCTCCAAAATCTTCCCACCCTTTCCCTCTCCCACAGAGTCCATAAGACTGTTCTATACATCAGTGTCTCTTTTGCTGTCTCGTACACCGGGTTATTGTTATCATCTTTATAAATTCCATATATATGCGTTAGTATACTGTATTGGTGTTTTTCCTTCTGGCTTACTTCACTCTGTATAATAGGCTCCAGTTTCATCCACCTCATTAGAACTGATTCAAATGTATTCTTTTTAATGGCTGAGTAATACTCCATTGTGTATATGTACCAAAGCTTTCTTATTCATTCATCTGCTGATGGACATCTAGGTTGCTTCCATGTCCTGGCTATTATAAACAGTGCTGCGATGAACATTGGGGTACATGTGTCTCTTTCCCTTCTGGTTTCCTCAGTGTGTATGCCCAGCAGTGGGACTGCTGGATCATAAGGCAGTTCTATTTCCAGTTTTTTAAGGAATCTCCACACTGTTCTCCATAGTGGCTGTATTAGTTTGCATTCCCACCAACAGTGTAAGAGGGTTCCCTTTTCTCCACACCCTCTCCAGCATTTATTATTTGTAGACTTTTGGATCGCAGCCATTCTGATTGGTGTGAAATGGTACCTCATAGTGGTTTTGATTTGCATTTCTCTGATAATGAGTGATGTTGAGCATCTTTTCATGTGTTTGTTAGCCATCTGTATGTCTTCTTTGGAGAAATGTCTATTTAGTTCTTTGGCCCATTTTTTGATTGGGTCATTTATTTTTCTGCAGTTGAGCTGTAGGAGTTGCTTGTATATTTTTGAGAACAGTTGTTTGTCAGTTGCTTCATTTGCTATTATTTTCTCCCATTCTGAAGGCTGTCTTTTCACCTTGCTAATAGTTTCCTTTGATGTGCAGAAGCTTTTAAGGTTAATTAGGTCCCATTTGTTTATTTTTGCTTTTATTTCCAGTATTCTGGGAGGTGGGTCATAGAGGATCCTGCTGTGATGTATGTCAGAGAGTGTTTTGCCTATGTTCTCCTCTAGGAGTTTTATAGTTTCTGGTCTTACGTTTAGATCTTTAATCCATTTTGAGTTTATTTTTGTGTATGGTGTTAGAAAGTGTTCTAGTTTCATTCTTTTACAAGTGGTTGACCAGATTTCCCAGCACCACTTGTTAAAGAGATTGTCTTTAATCCATTGTATATTCTTGCCTCCTTTGTCAAAGATAAGGTGTCCATATGTGCGTGGATTTATCTCGGGGCTTTCTATTTTATTCCATTGATCAATATTTCTGTCTTTGTGCCAGTACCATACTGTCTTGATAACTGTGGCTTTGTAGTAGAGCCTGAAGTCAGGTAGGTTGATTCCTCCAGTTCCATTCTTCTTTCTCAGGATTGCTTTGGCTATTCGAGGTTTTTTGTATTTCCATACAAATTGTGAAATTATTTGTTCTAGCTCTGTGAAGAATACTGTTGGTAGCTTGATAGGGATTGCATTGAATCTATAAATTGCTTTGGGTAGTATACTCATTTTCACTATATTGATTCTTCCAATCCATGAACATGGTATATTTCTCCATCTGTTAGTGTCCTCTTTGATTTCTTTCACCAGTGTTTTATAGTTTTCTATATATAGGTCTTTAGTTTCTTTAGGTAGATATATTCCTAAGTATTTTATTCTTTCCGTTGCAATGGTGAATGGAATTGTTTCCTTAATTTCTCTTTCTGTTTTCTCATTATTAGTGTATAAGCTTTCCAAAACTCGACCAGGAAGAAATAGAAAATCTTAACAGACCCATCACAAGCATGGAAATTGAAACTGTAGTCAAAAATCTTCCAGCAAACAAAAGCCCAGGTCCAGACGGCTTCACAGCTGAATTCTACCAAAAATTTAGAGAAGAGCTAACACCTATCCTGCTCAAACTCTTCCAAAAAATTGCAGAGGAAGGTAAACTTCCAAACTCATTCTATGAGGCCACCATCACCCTAATACCAAAACCTGACAAAGATCCCACAAAAAAGGAAAACTACAGGCCAATATCACTGATGAACATAGATGCAAAAATCCTTAACAAAATTCTAGCAATCAGAATCCAACAACACATTAAAAAGATCATACACCATGACCAAGTGGGCTTTATCCCAGGGATGCAAGGATTCTTCAATATCCGCAAATCAATCAATGTAATACACCACATTAACAAATTGAAAAATAAAAACCATATGATTATCTCAATAGATGCAGAGAAAGCCTTTGACAAAATTCAACATCCATTTACGATAAAAACTCTCCAGAAAGCAGGAATAGAAGGAACATGGCTCAACATAATAAAAGCTATATATGACAAACCCACAGCAAACATTATCCTCAATGGTGAAAAATTGAAAGCATTTCCTCTAAAGTCAGGAACAAGACAAGGGTGCCCACTTTCACCATTACTATTCAACATAGTTTTGGAAGTTTTGGCCACAGCAATCAGAGCAGAAAAAGAAATAAAAGGAATCCAAATTGGAAAAGAAGAAGTAAAACTCTCACTATTTGCAGATGACATGATCCTCTACATAGAAAACCCTAAAGACTCCACCGGAAAATTACTAGAAATAATCAATGACTATAGTAAAGTTGCAGGATATAAAATCAACACATGGAATGTGTTAAGTTTTAAAGAAACTTGAGCAAATCATCTGGCAGAGTTGACATCTCTAAACATAAAAGTCAAAGTAGTTATATTCAGAAACTCCTTTGGGAAGGTCTCTATTATTTTTTATTTATTTATTAATAGATGCTTTGGGAAGCATCTATTATTTTTCCACAAACTGCTCAGCTGCACAATGAGAGATGAAAAGAGCTCCTACATTCATCTCACTCTGTCTTTCATTTTTCACTCTAAACAAAGGCTAAAATAGATTTTACTGGGCTATTCTCCTTATCTTAAGAGTTGTTTACTCGTTTCATTAACTTGGGGGCAGCTGGAAGATTGGAAACTAGATAAAAAGGGATTGTATAGGTTATATAATTCTTAAAGACTGATCAAGTTTTATCTTTTATTTTTCTGTTTACAATTTCAACCCGACTTTTGGTATATTGCTTATTCAACAAACCTATTTTGCATGAATGGGTTTTTATGCTGGCAATTGATCGTCTCTTCTGACAGCTTATTACAAACTAACTCGGGGAGAACCAGCAATTTCTCAGTCATTTAAACTCATGTTAGTATTCACTTGGACAGAATTTAAAGAAGGGTGACAAATACTTTTAAAGCAATTCTAAACAATCTCAGGAAAGACAAAAATTATAGACAGATTGTTTCCTCATAATACTCTGTTTTTGTTGGTGGTGGTTTATTGTTGTTGTTCATTATCAGGCTTGTGTTCCTAGATTAGCCTTGACTGCTTTTAAATGTAATTAATACTTCACTTTAAAATTTTAAAATATTTTTTGTGTGTTTTATTTAATTCTTTCAATGACCATGTGAAGTAGATATTATCTAAGGTAATTTCTCCAATGGGCTTTCCTGGTGACTCAGTGGTAAAGAATCCTCCTGCAAATGCAGGAGACACGAGTTTGACCCCTGGATTGGGAAGGTCCCCTGGAGAAGGAATTGGCAACCCACTCTAGTATTCTTGTCTGGGAAATCCCATGGACAGAGGAGCCTGGCAGCTACAGTCCACAGGGTCACAAAAGAGTTGGACATGACTCAGAGACTAAACAATAACAATTTCTCCAACAGTTGTACCCTTAGTAAGTAGAATTAGGATGAAAATCAGACTCTTCTGATTCCAAGTAGTCTAATGTTCGGTTTAGGAAAACCTCGACTTTTCTTTATATGGTCATGTATTTGCTCACAAGCTGTATCTTCTATTTTGATGTGTGAATCATGGTACATTATTATTTTTTAAGTTTGCACTTTTCTGATAACTAATGATGCTGAGCATATTTTCTTGCTTAGCGGTCATTTTGATATTTTTATTTTGTGAATTATCTTTTTGAGTCTCTTGGCCATGGTCAAAATGGTTTGCTCATTAGAAGCATCTATTAGAAATAATTTCTCCCAGTTTATGCCTTGTCTTTCTATTCTCCTAATGGTACCTTTTGATGAACAGAAACTTAATTTTAATGATGTTCAATTTGCAAATCTTTTAAGTCACTGTCTTTTTGAGTCCTGTTTAAGAAATTTTTGCATATAATAATGTCATGTAGATATTCCTCTAACTTTCTAGGGCCAAAAATTTTACTTTAAGATTTTTTAATGACCAAATAAGAAAATAATGCACAAACAAGTACAAAATTCAAAGTGTTCATAAGGTTAAAAGTAAAATAATATCTAGAAATACTTGATAATAAGGTCAGAGTAAAACTTCTTCTCTAGGACTAGACTATATGTGGATTATAATGATCAACACCCTCCTCAAACATCCTGACAATATTAACAGTGATGAGTTGCTTTGATAACATCCCTCGATACAGCCAGTCACTTCATACTGTAAGGTAAATGAGTAAAAACACTTCTTGAGTCAATATAAGACATTTAATTCTAGGGTAGATCACTGAGTATGTAAGCAACTTCCATAGATAGCATTTCCCTTAATAATTCATTTGAAAGGTTCTGAGGAACTCTGAGTATAAAATTTTACACTCAAAGAGATGTTTGAATCCAGTTACTTCATCTTGCTGAATTATTATGGACCATGTGCTTTAACAATTGGGAAGCCCAGTGAGGACACATTGGTGCATATAAAGCTACCCTATTCTGCTAGAACTTGAATGAAGAAATAACTCTTGTGGAGCCAAATTACCCTATAGGCAGAAAAAACACTTGTGACACCTATCTGTAAAGCACGGGTACTGTGCAAAATTTTTTGAAAGAATTTAATAGAACAAGTACTAAAATCATTCACTATGTGAATGGTTAGAACATTGATAGATTATTTTCTTTATTTAAAAAAAGTAAATAGAGGTGTGCTGCTGCTGCTGCTAAGTCACTTCAGTCGTGTCTGACTCTGTGTGACCCCATAGACAGCAGCCCACCAGGCTCCCCCGTCCCTGGGATTCTCCAGGCAAGAACATTGGAGTGGGTTGCCATTGCCTTCTCCAATGCATGAAAGTGAAGTCGCTCAGTCATGTCTGACTCTTAGCGACCCCATGGACTGCAGCCTACCAGGCTCCTCTGTCCATGGGATTTTCCAGGCAAGAGTACTGGAGTGGGGTGCCATTGCCTTCTGTGGCACCAACAACCCTGTTCTTTGCTTTTGTCCTTTAAAATTTTCCTTTCCATAGGTCACAAGAAACATTATTTGGCATTATAAGGTATTTGGTTCTGGTTTTTAAGAACTAAATGAGAGTTCCCCTTAAACCTTATCTGAGTCTCATTTCTATCACTCTGTCTCTAGAGGCAATTACTGCTGTAAGTAATTATTACTCCTCATAAGAAATATGTATCTGTGGTACAACTAATATAAAATAAAGATAAATAAAATAATCAAAATCATTCATAATTCCATAGCTTAGAGACAACCCCTACGATTTGATATGTTTTCCTTTAATTTTCTCTATGAATACTATATAATTGCTTACAACAAACATTTTTATGTTTCCACATGCGGCATAGCTTAATGGTTAATAACAGAGACTCCCATTTGTTTATTTTTGCTTTTATTTTTGCTATTCTGGGAGATGGACCAAAAAAGATTTTGCTGCGATTTTCTTCAGAGAGTGTTCTGCCCGTGTTTTCCTCTAAGAGTTTTGTAGTGTCCAGTCTAACATATAGGTCTTTAATCCGTTTTGAGCTTATTTTGTGTATGGAGTTAAGGAGTGATCTAATTTCATTCTTTTACATGTGGCTGTCCAGTTTTACCAGCATCATTTGTTGAAGAGACTGTCTTTCCAACACTGTGTAGTCTTGCCTTCTTTGTCATAGATTAATTGACCATAGATGCATGGGCTTATTTTTGGGTTTTCTATCCTGCTACATTGATCTATATTTCTATTTTTTGCACCAGTACCAAATAGGACCTACTTAAACTCAGAAGCTTTTGCAAAGCAAAGGAAACAATAAACAAAACAAAAAGACAACCCACAGATTGGGAGAAAATATTTGTAAATGATGTGACTGATAAGGGGTTAGTCTCCAAAATTTACAAACAGCTTATGATACTTACTAGCATCAAAACAAACAACCCACTCAAAATGACCTTAATAGACATTTCTCTAAAGAGGACTTGCAGCTGGCCAATAGGCACATGAAAAGATGTTCAAAATACCTAGTTATTCAGTTCAGTTCAGTTCAGTCACTCAGTCGTGTCCGACTTTTTGCGACCCCATGTATCGCAGCACGCCAGGCCTCCCTATCCATCACCAATTCCCGGAGTTCACTCAGACTCACATCCATCGAGTCGGTGATGCCATCTAGCCATCTCATCCTCTGTCGTCCCCTTCTCCTCTTGCCCCCAATCCCTCCCAGCATCAGAGTCTTTTCCAATGAGTCAACTCTTCGCACGAGGTGACCAAAGTACTGGAGTTTCAGCTTCAGCATCATTCCTTCCAAAGAAATCCCAGGGCTGATCTCCTTCAGAATGGACTGGTTGGATCTCCTTGCAGTCCAAGGGACTCTCAAGAGTCTTCTCCAGCACCACAGTTCAAAAGCATCAGTTCTTCAGCGCTCAGCTTACTGACTACAACGAGATATCACCTCACACTGGGCAGAATGGCCATCATCAAAAAATCGACAAACAACAAATGCTGGAAAGGGTGTGGAGAGAAGGGAACCCTCTTGCCTTGTTGGTAGGAATGTAAATTGGTACAGCCACTATGGAGAACAGTATGGAGGTTCCTTGAAAAGCTAAAAATAGAGCTACCATATAACCCTGCCATCCTACTCCTGGACATATATCCAGAGAAAAACATGGTCCAAAAAGATACATGCCCCCCAACATTCACTGCAGCACTGTTTACCATGGCCAAGACACGGAAGCAACCTAAATGTCCATTGACAGAGGAATGGATAAAGAAGACGTGGTGGGAGGAGTAAAGAAGGAATTATAATCAAGGTAATCTTCAGGAAGGGTGAGGGAGTGACTTTTTAAAAAATTTAATACAATTTTAAAGGTTTTTTTCTATTTACAGTTATTACAAAACATTGGCTGTGTTCTCTGTGCTGTACAATACGTCCTTGAGCTTACCTTACAACCAGTAGTTTCTACCTCCCACTCCCCCAACCCTATATTGTCCCACCCCCACCTCAACTGGTAACATTACTTTGTTCTCTTATATCTGTGAGCCTACTTCTTTTGTGTTATATTGATTTTTTAAAATAACCTTTTTTGGGGGAATAATTTTAACTTTACAGAAAAGCTTAAAAGATAATTCAGAGAGTTCCAGTATACTCCCCACTCAGTTTCTGCTAATGCTAACATCTTACATGACTATGGTACATTTATCAAAACTGAAACTAATATCGATACATTAACAAATTGAAATTTATCCAGTTTTTCCATTAATGTCTTTTCTCTGCTTCAAGACAACCCAATTCAGGACAACTCATTGCATTTAGTTGAATTAAGTTCTGAAGATGAATCATAACTGGAATGAACAAAAGGAAGAGAGGAAATCTCAGGATGACAATGCCCCTGCAGGGTGAAGAAAGTAGAAGTGTTAAATGGACTAGGCAATGACATGTGGGATAAAGGAGGGGGCTGGCTGGCTAGAACAGGCTGAGAAAGAGGTAGTAAGGGGTGGGAAGTTTTGGGAAATGATTTGGGATATGTTAGAATGGAATTGTCAAGCACAGCAGTTGTATTTCATGGCCTTTATGGGGGGTGGCAGTCAAGGGAGCCGGAGAAGGCAATGGCACCCCACTCCAGTACTCTTGCCTAGAAAATCCCATGGATGGAGGAGCCTGGTAGGCTGCAGTCCATAGGGTCGCTAAGAGTCGGACACGACTGAGCGACTTCCCTTTCACTTTTCACTTTTCACTTTCATGCATTGGAGAAGGAAATGGCAACCCACTCCAGTGTTCTTGCCTGGAGAATCCCAGGGACGGGGGAGCCTGGTGGGCTGCCTTCTATGGGGTCACACAGAGTCGGACACGACTGAAGTGACTTAGCACTTAGCAGTCAAGGGAGCAAGTGTGTTCAAGGAAATTGGGGACAGAACATGGATTTCCAACCATTCCTGTTCAGATATGCTCCTAGAGAGAGTCAGGAAAGAAGAATGTCTGGAAGAGACTAAGGGACATTTTGTCATTGAATTCTTACAGCAATCTTTTAGTTAAGTGTCATCATAATGCTCATTTCAGGCAAGGAAAGGGAGGTTTGTGAAAGTCATGTATTTTGTGCAAGATCAAACTATAATCAGGGCTGGTGCTGGAAACTGAGCCAGTGTTTGCCTTCAAAGCCTGTGTTTGATTGTCTAGTTCAATCTAACATTTTCTTGATTATACTGATCAGAGTCCATATTATAATTTTCTTCCTCTTTCAAGCCCATTGCTGAGTGTTAGACATTTGTATTTCATCAGCTTTTTCTGAAGGAAATCACTTGGGACTTTGATGTCCTACAACACCCCTTCATGGCTCAGAATGTGTCTCCATTCTTTCAGGGTTACACAATAAGAAAATGATTTGAAGGGATCAGTTATTTGACTAAGGGGGTCAGTTTGATCTTGGGTTGGGTTAATTACGTACTTTCAAAGTTCAACTAACTTAGGGGGTTAGATCACGACCCCTGTTTCTGTGTAGAGCTTAGTCTCTCACACTGTGGCTTGGGACTGGAGCCAGAATGAAGACAGGCAACCTGAGAAGTGGCAGGAAGCAGCTATGGGCAGTGGCATCAGAGGAAAAGAAAGCCTATATGATGTTTTCCCTTGCTTTGATTCCCCTCTGAAAATGAGTGTCTCTGAGAGGGCAAATACCTGAGGCGAGGTCTTCAAAGCACTTTTCTCTGATTTCACCCTTCCTTTATTCCTCCCTCCTTCCCCCTATCAGTTCTTTTCAGATTTCCAGGTTTTCTCCTGGACTTTCAAAATAAAATAATACTCATCACTCAATCTGGAAACATCATTAAAAAACCAGGATTGGTTCTATCACAATGCTGACCTTCAAGATTGATTAGCTGACATTTTCTTGACATTCTGTTGAGACTGTATTCATCATTTTTTATTAGTTGATTTCTCTCTGAATTAAAACTGCTTATCTTTTAGTTTTGCCTGATTTTCTTTCTACCCAACAATTCAATAGATACTCCTCGAACTCTCCTGATGACTTCTTTTATAATTGATAAATGCTCTATTCTTTGACCTTCAACCCTTCTCTAGCTTTATTCTTTTCTTGGGTGAATTTGCCCAGGCCCATGGCATTAGAAACCAACTAATGCTGCTGACCAACCAATTTATATTCTGTTCTTTGACTATTCTCCCAAACTCAAGTCATGTATCTGATTGACTATTTGAATCCATCTTTTCTTGAATGTCTAATAGTCATCTCCATCTTACCAAGGTAAAAATTAAATTCTTAAGACATTTGAAATTTTATTTTCCCAAAATATTTCCCACCACAGTAAATGGCAAAAACTCCCAATCATTTGCCTAAGCCCCAACTTTAGGAATCTCAACTGACTTCTTGAGTTCTCTGACTCCTTACTTCAATTCACAATCCAGTCCCACTGCCCATACCTAAGTCTGATCACTTCTCACCTCCACTGCTACCATCTTAGTCTAAACCACCATCCTGTCTGTTCTTATCATATCAAGAGCCTTCTAGCTGCTTCCTTGCCTCCATTTCTGCCCTTTGACGATCTATTTTCCACACAGCAGTCGGAGATATCTTTTAAGTTTATAAAAGAGATCTATCCCTCTTCTGCTCAAAATTCTTCAACAGCTTCCCATTATACATAAAATAAAACTCAATTTACTTATCATGGTCTACAAAAAAGGCCAACCCTACACAATCTGTTCCTGCTTTCCCTTCTGACATCATATCATTTTAATTTAACTTTTTCTGTTTCTGACTTACATTCTTACTAGTCCTCAAACAGGCCAAGATTGTTCCCACCTATCTTTATACTTGCTATTTTCTGCCTATGATTCTTCTTTTCACTCTCCATGCAGCTGTTTCCTTCCCAAGGTTAAGCATCTACTAATTGAAACCTTCTTGGATTGATCTCTCAACACCCAATCTGTGTTCTCTCTGTCTTTCCAAGTAAAACTGAGCATTGTGTGTGTACCTTCCTCACTAGAATATTAACTGCACAAATTCAGGGACTCTTGACTTGGCACACAGTGAAATCTCACACTTTTTTTGATTTTCTGAGTAAATACTAATCTCTCCCTTCTTAAATATTTCAATTCTCAAGTTCTGTAAATCTTGCTTTGTACAAATGTTCATCTAATGTCATGTATATAAATCTTAGCAATTTTTATGAAAACAGACACCCACAGAAAACTGAGAAAGGCCAATTTAGCTCTTTTAAGGTATCTATTGAAACTAACACATGGTTGATATATTTTCTACAAAGTCTCCCATGGAAGATGTTATCTGACAATTTGTAGCTTAAACCTGAAAATCCATGTGTTTTTATTTTCTTTGACACAGTTGATCCATAAACGAAAAAAGAGGGAGAGATGGAGAAGAGATTAAAAATTATCAAATACCTGCAATATGAAAAGCCATTTTGTTGAAAATGTTACATATCTTTTTTAGCTCTCCATAAAAAACTTCAAGGTATGTTTACATTAACTTTGTTTTTCTGATGAAGAAAATGAGGTTGACTGTTTAATAAATTGCTTGAGATCAGATAGGTGATTGGTGGTGGAATCAAGGATGTCAGTTCTATTCAACAGCTAACACATTTTGCCCTGTATTACTTGCATATCCAGAATTATACTATTTAAATATCTTATCCCTCTGGAATAACATAGTTCTATTGGACCATAACGTTTTAGAAGTCACTCCATTTGTATTTACCTCCTGTCTTATTGATGCACTCATGAAACTCATGCTGGTGGAATAGTCTTGTCATAGGTGAGATAGTCTAACATCCTAAAAAGTAAGTCATATAAAACAAGACACATCAAGACCCCCCAAAATATATATATATTATAATAAGTGAAGACAAGAAAGAAAAATTATCCCCAGGTGTATGCTTAAGTTTGGTCTTCAAAGTAACACCATCTAAATTAGTCTTACAATTAACCTCATAAATGTACTTCTATTAAGCATCTAATAAACAGTTGAGGAACAGAGAAAAAGAAGCAAAGACAATTATGCCTAAAATATTTTAGAAGTCAGTGCTCCATTGTCTCTAATGTTTTTCCCTATTTTTTACTGACTTTGTTTCGTTTTTTAGTTCAATGAACAAGTAGCTCCGTGGCAAACATCTTGCAACTGTTTGGAAATGGGTGCCTATATCTTTAAAACTCTTTGCTGGCTTTCTCATCCTTTAGTCAAAACAATAGCTTTCATTGGTGTTATATTTACGATTTGAAAAATCTCTTAGATATAACATCATATTGTTATCCTAAGAACCTTGGGTTTACAAAGAGCAGAGAATTTAGGAATTGAGGTTCCGGTACCAGATTATCTAGGCTTCACTCTCATTCAGCAGCTGTGTAACTATGAGATTTAATGCCTTTTTGCCTCAATTTCCACAACTGGGCAATAGAGATACAGACATGTAATCCCTTTCTCATATTTTCCAATAAAGTATAAGTGGATTCACACTTGCAATTAAAAATATAATTATCATCCACTAATTCTAATCAACATTTGTTGTTGTTGTTCCATTGCTAAGTCGTGTGTGACCCTTTGTGACCCCATGAAATGCAGCACACCAGGCTCCCCCTGTCCTTCACTGTCTCCCAGAGTTTGCTCAGATGCACATCCACTGAGTGGGTAATGCTCTCTACCCGTCTCATCCTCTGCTTCCCCCTTCTCCTTTTGCCTTCAATTTAGGATATTCATAATGGAAGGTATGGTTTCTTCTCATGTTGTATATTTCAATTAGGTATACGTGAAGCTCTTTCAATCAAAATATTTAATTGACTCCTTACTTGCTGATGGAAATTATGACCAGGCTTCTCAGCCCAGGAAGAGCTACTCTGTGTGATGTGACTTTCTTCCTCAACATGGAGTGAGGACTACAAGGAGAGGTGGTCCCGAGGAAGGGTGAGCAGCTTCCCAGGCTTCCCCAATGTGAGATTTCACTGTGGGCCTCACTGTTTTGTCATTCCTTTGTGTGATTTACATCCTCAAATGGAAACCTAGAGTTTCATTCCACAGTGCTCTAAGAATGGTTGTGACCAATGATTTCTTTGGAAAAATCTAATGATGATAGCTATATGGGTAGCATATTAGAGGTTAGGATTTGCTTTCACATAGATTTCATGCAGGGTGCATACCTTGATATGTTCTTTGACAGATAAGGAAAAGCCAGAAATTCACTGATTTTCACACATTTAGACAAGCAATTACCACATGGGGTACAAGATAGAGTGTAAGTTCACCCATTAGCACTTTTAAGTCTAAATTTCCTTATCTGTAAATTGGAGGTAATAAATACCTACCTACCTAGTGGATTATTTAGAGTATTAAACAG
Source organism: Bos taurus (assembly GCF_002263795.3). Lineage (NCBI taxonomy): Eukaryota > Metazoa > Chordata > Mammalia > Artiodactyla > Bovidae > Bos > Bos taurus. The sequence goes on along the minus strand of NC_037332.1, from coordinate 18,677,530 downwards.
ATACTATGTAACAGGAACTGTTCCAGGCACACAGGTTAGGCTAAGTCAATGTTAATAGTGCTACTTTTTAGATAGATGACAGAAACATCTCCTTGCCTTTCAAAGCACCCTGAGTATATACCACCTATAAATTAATCTATGGTTAAAATAAGTAATCCATATTTGTTTGTTTTTGCCATTGTGGCTTAATGAGTTTTACTTAACATTTTATTCCTAATATGCCTTTCCCAGAATTTGGTGCTTATGATCATTTCTGTCCTCATACTTTAGGTGACTGCTTTCTTAGGATACAAAACAAGTGTCTAAAAGCCCATTTTGAACTATAGTAACCTGAGATAGCAATAAAATTTGCATGAGGCAAATTCCCTCTTCTAGAGGAAGACAAGTCTATATAGGATACAATGAAGCAATTCCTTCAGTGAAGGAAGAAATAATACACCCAAGTTAGAAATACACTGCATTTTGAACCTAATACAAAAAGTGTGAAATATAATTTTGCATTGCCTTGGCAAGATGTGACAGGATGATTCAAAGATAAAAGGTATAAATGGCTTATAAAATATTTCAAAGGGATTACAGAACATCAAAGAATTATTGCTAAATAAAAATTTGATTGAAAATGAATCAGAAACTTCAGAGCTAAATTTACTCAAGATGAACATGGCTATAAACCTATTTTTACAAAAGCAATGGTAAAAAGTGAACATTAGATTGGATTTTTAAAAAAAAATTCAGAATCAAAGATTTGGTAAATGCAAAGCTAGATCGAATCCAGTTCTGCCAATATTAGAAACAATATTGTTCTACTTAGGCAGAGGGGCCGTGAGCCCTGCACAGAGCAGAATGCTGGCTTATGATCCTGGCCTTGAGTTTGCTACCATTGCTAATGGAAATGTGCCCTTGGATGGATCAAGGGCCTTCTCTCTGTTTAATTTCCTCATCTAGGTAATGAGGAAGATTATAACATCTGCTCTGCTTCCTTCCTACAAAGTGGATATCAGAGTCAAAAGAATAGGTATAAAAATAGATTCTGAATTCTAAGATGTTCCACAAGTGTTAAATAAGAGTGAGAAACAACAATGAAATAACACTGTAGGTTCGAAAAAGTTACATTTCTAGATTTGACTTAAAACAAACAAAAAAAATTGTGTTTCTTTGGAAAGCCATGTTATTACCCATCAACTATTGCTGTCTACCATCTAACAAACCACCCCTAAATTAATGCCTTAATTTATTTCATCACAATTCGGTAGGTTCGCAATTTTGGGGCTGGGTTCACTTGGGTAGTTCTGCTTTTCTCATCTGGATTTATTCATACAACTGCAGTCTCTGAAGATTTGACTGGGGTTGGATGGTATAAGCTGGTTATGTTTCTGGCGGTCTCTGTTAGCTGTCAGATAATTGGTCTAGGGGCTTTCAGAGGGGAGGGTTCTTGCTCTAGTTCTTTTGTCTTCTGTTGGTTAGATCAGATTTTCTCACAGGGTACCTCAGCACAGTGGTTCAAAGGAGTGAGAAGAGAAGCTGTAAGGCCGCTTGGAGCCTAAGCTCAAAAGTCCTCTATCATCATTCCGGCTGTGTTCTATTGGTCAAACCAAGTTACAGGCCAACTGAAATTTGAGGGCTGAGAAAACAGACTTTGTTCCTTGATGCAGGGAGTGGCCCAGTCACATTACAAAAGCCTACTGGCACGGGAGAAGTACTATGACCATTTTCACAGAAAATTTACCACACCACCAATTTGGTTGTTTGAACTATTGGTTAAGGAAGGATACTCCTTGAGGAAGATACAGTCATACAAATCCCAAAGAAAAGGTCACATTTTCAACAGAGACATTTAATTAAGAATGGCAAGATTGGGAGTTTGGGATTGACATGTATACACTACTTATTTAAAATAGATAACCAACAAGGACCTATTGTACAGCACAGGAAACTGCTCAGTAGTCTGTAATAACCTAAATGGGGAAAGAACTTGAAAAAGAATAGACACATGTGTATGTATAACTGAATCACTTTGTTGAAACTGAAACTAACATAACATTGTTACTCAACTATAATCCAATATAACATAAACAAATTTTGGACTTCCCTGATGGTACAGTGGATAGGAATCTGCCTGCCAATGCAGGGGACATGAGTTCAATTCCCAGACCAGGAAGATTCCACATCTGCTGAGCAACTAAGCCCGTGAGCCCACAACTACCAAGGTCCCTGCACCCTAGAACCCTTCCTCTGCAATGAAAGAGGCCACCACGATAAGAAGCCCATGCACTGCAACTGTGACCCCTGCTCACCACAATTAGACAAAAGTTTGCACAGCAATGAAGACCTGGCTCAAACAAAAATAAAAATAAATAAAATTCTGAAAAATAAAAGCAAAATAAATTTAAAAAAAAAAAAAGAATGGTAAATCAATGGCAAAATTAATCCACTGGATAGCAAGTATAGGAATAAGTTAGAAAAAGGCAAGACAGGATGCATGGTCAAGATAACCATAACTGAGAACTATGTGGGTTAAATCAAAAGAAAAGGGCATTAAAGTCATGCAATAAATAGTCACCTTAGGGTAAAAGACTAGAAATCATAGTGAAGGGCATAACTGGAAAGATTTTTGGAGGAGCAGATAATACAGGTGAGAGTTCTTTCAAGGGGACTCAAACAGGATTGAGCAGGGTAGAATTCAAAGTATATTCAGTAGCATCATTTCTAGAAGCAGCAAGAGCAGGTGCTGGATTTTGTCCATGACTCAGTACATGAAATTGTGTGAGGACAGGTAGGGTCAAATAATTTGAGTTAATTGGCAAATGCCATTGAGGAAGACAATGATCAAGAGGAAAAGTTAGGTTCACAAATTTGAAAAGCTATATAGGAATGACAGAGAATCTGAGCAGGATCAGTTTCTAGGGTGATCTGAATAATTCTCTCAGCCTGATAATACTATATGTGTTAATTACTTACCAGTATCCATTTAAAAGCACATATTCAGCACACACACAGTTTTAAGTGCCATGCTAGGCTGTGGAGATACAAGGTCAAGCAAAATGTATTCAAGGGCCTACAGATACTATCAATACAAGTGATAGTAGTTGTAACAACACAATGTCTAAGAGGAGTCAGAGAGGGGGCATCTCACTCAGGCTTGGATACAGGGCAGGCTTCCTCGATGATTACTGTCAAAGTTGGGGCCATAAGCGTGTGAAATTATCACAGCACGGTGGGGAGAGGGCTGCTGGATGTATGTTTAAAGGAACTTAGGCCAAGTAAAGCTGGCAATATTTATAGAACTCTTGCTTGACAGTTTTGCTCTTTGAAATATAATAACCATAATTACAATATTCAGTTCAGTTCAGTTGCTCAGTTGTGTCTGACTCTTTGCGACCCCATGAATCGCAGCACGCCAGGCCTCCCTGTCCATCACCAACTTCCGGAGTTCACTCAGACTCATGTCCATCGAGTCAGTGATGCCATCCAGCCATCTCATCCTCTGTCGTCCCCTTCTCCTCTTGCCCCCAATCCCTCCCAGCATCAGAGTCTTTTCCAATGAGTCAACTCTGTGCATGAGGTGGCCAAAGTACTGGAGTTTCAGCTTTAGCATCATTCCTTCCAAAGAAATCCCAGGGCTGATCTCCTTCAGAATGGACTGGTTGGATCTTCTTGCAGTCCAAGGGACTCTCAAGAGTCTTCTCCAACACCACAGTTCAAAAGCATCAATTCTTTGGCGCTTAGCTTTCTTCACAGTCCAACTCTCACATCCATACATAACCACAGGAAAAACCATAGCCTTGACTATACGAACCTTTGTTGGAAAAGTAATGTCTCTGCTTTTCAATATGCTGTCTAGGTTGGTCATAACTTTCCTTCCAAGGAGTAACGTCTTTTAATTTCATGGCTGCAGTCACCATCTGCAGTGATTTTGGAGCCCCCCAAAATAAAGCCTGACACTGTTTCCACTATTTCCCCATATATTTGCCATGAAGTGATGGCACCGGATGCCATGATCTTTGTTTTCTGAATGTTGAGTTTTAAGCTAACTTTTTCACTTTCCACTTTCACTTTCATCAAGAGGCTTTTGAGTTCCTCTTCACTTTCTGCCATAAGGGTGGTGTCATCTGCATATCTGAGGTTATTGATATTTCTCCTGGCACTCTTGATTCCAGCTTGTGCTTCTTCCAGCCCAGTGTTTCTCATGATGTACTCTGCATAGAAGTTAAATAAGCAGGGTGACAATATACAGCCTTGACATACTCTTTTTCCTATTTGGAACCAGTCTGTTGTTCCATGTCCAGTTCTAACTGTTGCTTCCTGACCTGCATATAGGTTTCTCAAGAGGCAGGTCAGGTAGTCTGGTATTCCCATCTCTTTCAGAATTTCCACAGTTTATTGTGATCCACACAGTCAAAGGCTTTGGCATAGTCAATAAGGCAGAAATAGATATTTTTCTGGAACTCTCTTGCTTTTTTAATGATCCAGCGGATGTTGGCAATTTGATCTCTGGTTCCTCTGCCTGTTCTAAAACCAGCTTGAACATCTGTAAGTTCACGGTTCATGTATTGCTGAAGCCTGGCTTGGAGAATTTTGAGCATTACTTTACTAGCGTGTGAGATGAGTGCAATTGTGTGGTAGTTTGAGCATTCCTTGGCATTGCCTTTCTTTGGGATTGGAATGAAAACTGACGTTTTCCAGTCCTGTGGCCACTGCTGAGTTTTCCACATTTGCTGGCATATTGAGTGCAGCACTTTCACAGCATCATCTTTCAGGATTTGAAGTAGCTCCACTGAAATTCCATCACCTCCACTAGCTTTATTCATAGTGATGCTTTCTAAGGCCCACTTGACTTCACATTCCAGGAGGTCTGGCTCTAGGTGAGTGATCACATCATCATGATTATCTGGGTCATGAAGATCTTTTTTGTACAGTTCTTCTGTGTATTCTTGCCATCTCTTCTAAATATCTTGTGCTTCTGTTAGGTCCATACCATTTCTGTCCTTTATCGAGCCCATCTTTGCATGAAATGTTCCCTTGGTATCTCTAATTTTCTGGAAGAGATCTCTAGTCTTTCCCATTCTGTTGTTTTCCTCTATTTCTTTGCATTGATCACTGAGGAAGGCTTTCTTTTCTCTTCTTGCTATTCTTTGGAACTCTGCATTCAGATGCTTATATCTTTCCTTTTCTCCTTTGCTTTTCACTTGTCTTCTTTTTACAGCTATTTGTAAGGCTTTCTCAGAGAACCATTTTGGTTTTTTGCATTTCTTTTCCATGGGAATGGTCTTGATCCCTGTCTCCTGTAAAATGTCACGAACCTCCATCCATAGTTCATCAGGCACTCTATCTATCAGATCTAGTCCCTTAAATCTATTTCTCACTTCCACTGTATAATCATAAGGGATTTGATTTAGGTCGTACTGAATGATCTAGTGGTTTTCCCTACTTTCTTCAATTTCAGTCTGAATTTGGCAATAAGGAGTTCATGATCTGAGCCACAGTCAGCTCCTGGTCTTTTTGTTGACTGTATAGAGCTTCTCCATCTTTGGCTGCAAAGAATATAATCAATCTGATTTCAGTGTTGACCATCTGGTGATGTCCATGTGTAGAGTCCCTTGCGTTGTTGGAAGAGGGTGTTTGCTATGACCAGTGCATTTTCTTGGCAAAACTCTATTAGTCTTTGCCCTGCTTCATTCCGTATTCCAAGGCCAAATTTGCCTGTTACTTACTTCAGGTGTTTCTTGATTTCCTACTTTTGCATTCCAGTCTCCTATAATGAAAAGGACATCTTTTTTGGGTGTTAGTTCTAAAAGGTCTTATAGGTTTTTATAGAATTGTTCATCTTCAGCTTCTTCAGTGTTACTGATTTGGCCATAGACTTGGATTACTGTGATATTGAATGGTTTGCCTTGGAAACGAACAGCGATCATTCTGTTTTTTTTTTTTTTTGAGATTGCATCCAAGTACTGCATTTCGGACTCTTTCGTTGACCATGATGGCTACCCCATTTCTTCTAAGGGATTCTTGCCCACAGTAGTAGATATAATGGTCATCTGAGTTAAATTCACCCATTCCAGTCCATTTTAGTTCACTGATTCCTAGAATGTTGACGTTCACTCTTGCCATCTCCTGTTTGACCACTTCCAATTTGCCTTGATTCATGGAACTGACATTCCAGGTTCCTATGCAATATTGTTCTTTGCAGTATCGGACCTTGCTTCTATCACCAGTCACATCACAACTGAGTATTGTTTTTGCTTTGGCTCCATCCCTTCATTCTTTCTGGAGTTATTTCTCCACTGATCTCCAGTAGCATATTGGGCACCTACTGACCTGGGGAGTTCCTCTTTCAGTATCCTATCATTTTGCCTTTTCATACTGTTCATGGGGTCAAGCAAGAATACTGAAGTGGTTTGCCAGTCCCTTCTCCAGTGGACCACATTCTGTCAGATCTCTCCACCATGACCTGCTCATTTTGGGTGGCCCCACACTGCATGGCTTAGTTTCATTGAGTTAGACAAGGCTGTGGTCCTAGTGTGATTAGATTGACTAGTTTTCTGTGATTATGGTTTCAGTGTGTCTGCCGTCTGATGCCCTCTTGCAAAACCTACTGTCTTACTTGGGTTTCTCTTACCTTGGGCGTGGGGTATCTCTTCACGGCCGCTCCAGCAAAGTGCAACCATTGCTCCTTACCTTGGACGAGGGGTATCTCCTCACTGTCGCCACTCCTGACCTTGAACATGGAATAGCTCCTCTCGGCCCTCCTGCCCCTGCGCAGCCACTGCTCCTTGGACATGGGGTTACAATATTATGAAATACTAAATTCCTATTTTATGCCATATACACTCTTTTAGGCACTTTATATTATCATTAGTCCTCAAAAAGCCAAATAGCATAGAATTTTTATTCCATTGAACATACACATATACACAAGCACACAAATACAGAGTTGGTTAGGTTAATAAGATATAGAGGTTGGTTTAGTTCCAAACCATAGCTCCTTACTCTAGGATACATGACCTTTTGATATGACCATGGCAGACAAACTAGGAGCTGTGTCTACCACCATCCTTTCTACTCTCAGAAAGACCAATTAATCTCAGCTAAAGGATTGCCTGGCTCCCAGGTGGCTCAGTGGTAAAGAGTCTGCCAGCAAATGCAGGAGATACAGTAAGCACAGGTTTGATCCTGAGTTGGGAAGATCTCTTGGAGGAGGAAATGGCAACCCACTCCAGTATTCTTGCTTGGAAAAGTCCCACAGAGAGAGGAGCCTGGTGGGTTACAATCCATGGAGTCACAAAGAGTTGGACGCAACTAAGCAACTGGACACAAAGCAGTTGGACACAAGGAGCACACACAAAGGACTGCTTATTTCTAAAAAGCTTATTTCTTACATTGTTTGTGTCTTATGTTCTCTAATTTCTTCAACAAGAAATATTGGTCATTCACATTTACTTTCAACCAATATGTAAATGCGACTATTTAATAATATTTTTCTTTTGAAAATTGAAAGCTGTGTTTTTTTTCAACAGGGATGTGCACATTTCTGCATCTCTGAAAGGATAGCATATTAACTTTCAAAGCTTACTCAATATTATACTTTTAAACCTGGAAAAGGAAAGTCATACTTATTGTTTTTGTAATGTTAACAGTAGGGATGAGCACTACAGACTCTTCTGTGCTGATTGTGGAGAGGCACATGATACTCACTCTGCGAGGGGTGTAATGGGGAGAGGAAGGTTTTTGCTGCTATGTCAGTGGAAAGCATAGTGGAAGGGAGGAACATTTAAAATACACACATACAGGACTTTCCTTTTTTTTTATTTATTTTTTAAATTTTATTTTATTTTTAAACTTTACAATATTGTATTAGTTTTGCCAAATATTGAAATGAATCTGCCACAGGTATACCCGTGTTCCCTATCCTGAACCCTCCACCCTCCTCCCTCCTCTCCCCTCCCTCTGGGTCGTCCCAGTGCACCGGCCCCAAGCATCCAGGTCCAGTGGGTAAGACTCCGAGCTCCCAGTGCAGGGGGGCCAGTTTCAGTTCCTTGTCAGAGAAGCAGATCTCTAATGCTGCAACTAAGACTCGGTGCAGCCAAGATAAATAATATATATACATAAAACAAAATGCACACACACTCACTCAAAGGGGCTGTGAGATAATAAAAAGATGAAAAATATTTATCTTGCAAAATAAAAAAGAACATAACCTCTTTTTGGATACTCTCTAATCAGTTGACTTTAGCAGAGTCAAGAATCTGCCTGCCAATGCAAGAGACACAAGAAACTTGGGTTCTATCCCTGGGTCGAGAAGGTCCCCTGAAGTAGGAACTGACAACCTGTTCCAGTATTTTTGCCTGGAAAATCCCATGGACAGAGGAGCCTGGCAGACTACAGACCACGGGGTCTCAAACAGTCAAACACAACGGAGCACAACGTGAACACAACCGATTAAATTTTAGGCTTCCATGTGGCTCAGACAGTAAGGAATCTATCTGCAATGCTATAAAAATCTTTTGGTATTCAGCCTTCATTTGTAAGGTTACACTTGAAAACATTTGAGTGATGACTGAATTTCTGAAAGCCTTGGTATATTTAATGAGAACTGAAAATTTTTCTTAGTTCATTTAAGCAAGGAAAAACCCCAAGATAGAATTCTTGCACCCCACAAATAAATCATACCAGAAAAAATTTTCTCATCCTTTGTGAATTGTGAAAGAAGTGACTCTCCCACAGAGAGTTCTCATCTTTTGCTTTGTGTGAAAAACATCAGTTTCACCTGTGTCACCAAATATAACCTGTATCATCTCCACAATGGCTTCCAAATCTCTAACCATTCCAATGGACACCAGGTCAAAAGTTGGTTATAAGCAGGGTAGTTGGCAGCGATCTGAAGGAGTCAAATATTATGGGGAAAGCTGAATTGACTCATTTTTATATATTGTCAAAATATAAGTATTTATTGACTTACTGTTTTTTGTTTTTATTAAGGAAAAGTTTTGCATGTGGCTTATGAATTTAAAAAGCTCATGTTCATACAACTAATGTGTAGGCATTGTTATATAATGCATATGAAACATATAAAAATCAGCATATTCATGATAAAGGTTATCAGCATATAACAATAATAGTTCAGTAACTGTTACTAGTAATATCATTTGCTTGATCAGTGATGCAATATGTATATAAACATTTTTGTGGCATTTTTAAGGAGCTTTTTCTTCTGCAGAATCACATTCTTTCTTGTGTAATATGACATAGCTCAATATAACGATCTCCAAGGGAGTAACCAAACTGTTTTTCTGTACTATACTATTTTGTAATAAATATTGTTTAAAAGGAAGGAATTAGTCTGTGAATTCATTTGCCTTAGCTATGATGTATTTCCCTGGGGCTAAAAATGGATGAAGAAAAGGGAGGACTTGGACACTGGGGACAATGAAAGACAAAATTCAGTAAAGTTTAAAAATTACTCATGAAAGAAGAAAATGCAAATTTGAAGATGAAATAATTTCAAATGACACAAAATAATAATTCTATAAATAAATAGAGAATAATTATCTGCAGCAGATATTGTCATTGGTGGTCTTGATCTCCCCACCTCCCACTTTCCTACTTCCCCTCCTACCCGCCTGCAGGTCCCATTTGCCTGCTGTGTAGGTATTAGCTTCTAAGGACTTATATCTTTCTTTCACTTGAGGCCTGGCCTTGGTTCATAGGAGCTTCCTCATCAGGGGATACTGGAAACCCATTACCACAGATTTGATGAGACAGGAATGTAAGAGCCCAGCTCTCTTGCTTCTAGGTGAAGATAGTCTCTGCGATGCAATCCAAGCTCCAGAACTCCCTACAATATCAGGAGGCTGCACCTCTCCTAAAAGCCTTATTGACTTAGCTATCCCCACATTAACTTACTCCTTTCATACCCTTATAGGTTTCCCATAGGAGTAGTTCTTCAAACCATCACTTGCATTAAGAATCACTGTCTTATCTCAGCATTGAAGGAGCCTGACCAAAGACAATTCCCAGTGTCACATAGTTGTGTAGACAGCAGCTTAACATTTTTAGTTGTGAGACTGTGTTTTATAGAATTATTCCTCTACCTTGCATTGCTGAATAGGTGTCACAGTAATTTTTTATCATCTGGTTGCTTTATTCTTTGAATTTGTTAACTTCTTTTATAGCTTCTTTCACCAAAAGGAAACTGTACAGTTTTAGATAATATATTTGCATAAGATGCAAATCTAAGTGATGAAGCTAATATTTTTTTTTCCAGTAAAGGATCAATACAAAAGACAGAGAGCAGGATTTGGAGCTCAGAAATACTTATATACTAATCTTGACTCAGTCATTTATTAGCCATGGGACTTTGGTCAAATCACATAAATTTTCTGAGCCTTATCCAACTTTTTGTTTTAATTGGAGGAATGATGCCAATGTCACTTCATTGTTATGATTACTAGCATTATGATAATGTAGATGGCATACTTAGTGTATAGCACATAGTAGGTGCTCAGTAAATGAGATATTTAGCAATGAAAAATGATTTAAATACAGATGTCAGCAAATCAGTTAATTAAGCCTGAGTTATCACTCTGCTTTCCATCATTTGGTCAGTTTTCTTAACTGATGATGATGGATGCTTCCTTTAGAAGCTTTCCAACAGGATCTGTTTAACCTGAATCATAGTGTATACATGAATATCCTAAGTGGAACCGCACATTCAGCCTGCTGGGGTAGATAGGAAAATGGTGGTATTCAAGTTGTAGAACTTCTAGGCCAAAAGAGATTGTAAATTAGTAACCCATAGGAAAATCTATTTTTTTCAGACCAATTTTGTCTTATACAGAAAATAAAGATAAAAATAAGAGTTGTTGTTCTTGTTTAGTTGCTAAGTCATGTCCAACTCTTTGAGACCACAAAGAGAGTTGAACTAACATTAAATATCAGGTGACTACACCCCAAATCCAAAGCTGGCTTCTCTTGAAAAAGCAGAGATCTTTTATTCCAACTTGACAGCAGTTTTCTGGAGCCAGGTAGAAGCTTCCTTTTTTAGGTAGAAAATGTGCTCTCCAGTTCTTCAGAGTTAGGGTAGCCACATAATTGATTGCTTAAGCCATCAGACTTTGGACATAATAGGTGTCAGCTCAGCTCAGTTCAGTTGCTCAGTCGTGTCTAACTCTTTGGACCCCATGGACCACAGTACGCCAGGCCTCCCTGTCCATCACCAACTCCCTCAGCTTGCTCAAACTCATGTCCACTGAGTCGGTGATGCCATCCAACCATCTCATCCTCTGTTGTCCCTATCTCCTCCTGCGATTAATCTTTCCCAGCATCAGGGTCTTTTCAAATGAGTCAGCTCTTCGCATCAGGTGGCCAAAGTATTGGAGTTCCAGCTTTAATGATAGGTGTAGAATCAATAATTATACCAAAACAACAGGCATTAATCAGGACTGGCCCTGGGCAAACTGGGATAAGCCCCACCATAGCCACGGTCCTTTCCACTTCATATCCCTTCTCACATGGAATCACTCTATTCTACTTTATCATTTGCCTTTCACCTGTGGGTATCTTAAGACTCTCTTCAAGAGCATCTGGTCCTTTGAGTGAGCGCAAGAATGAGTAATTAATGTATTGGGTTCAGTATTCTTACAAGTAAATTCCTATTAAGTCAAAAGTACCTATACTATCTGACTAGGATATGCAAGATGACATACAGTACTTAAATAATTATGTTTTCTCTATAATTTCTTTGAACTAAAACATTTCATTATTAAAATATTTTTTAAATGTATACAGACTTGTACATAATGAAAACAGAAAAAAAAATAGGCACAGTTTTCATATTAGTGGGATGTCAACAATTTCTCCAAGTCAGCGGGTTTGTGGATTTCATTTGAAGAACACCTCTGCTGTATGTGATGAAACATCTTTTGAAAGGAGTGATGAGTGATCGGTGACCATAGAAAAATGACACAGATGGCATGTAAAGTCGGAGACATGAACACAACCAGCTTCAGAGAGAAACAATGCAAGTGTATTTAGAATGGACAGCAGGCTTTGCAATCTGTTGCACTGGAGTTTTAGGGACTTACCACAGACAGTGTTTGCTATTGCAGAACATTTTGCTTCCCAGGAGGAAGGAAGATTAACCAAAAGAAATACAACATTGAAAAATACACAGATGATACAGCAAAATAAAGTCCTAAACTGTAAACCACAAAAAGCCCAATATATTTGCTTGGGAATTATTAGAGTAGCCCACAATCTAATGCTTCCATCCTAAGGATGTTTATAGAAAGAGAAGATTGAGTAATGCTTGCCCTGGCTTCAACAAAGTCCCTGTTACCACCTCCCACAATCCCTATGCTCTTGAGGCTTCTTGGGCTTCTGTAATTCTCCTTTGACACGTTTGACTTTTGTCTCCTAAAATCTGGCTTGTTTGTGGAATGTGTGTCAAAAAGCAAACCTTATTTACTCATTGGGAAACTGACCACTAGTGTGGAGTTGGGCATACCTAATGTGAAGAAAGGAAGAGGGGCCACGTGCTCACCCACCCACCACAGAGGACAGCCACTTCCAGGCAATGTACCATCTTGTTCCTACTAAGGCAATGAAACCACAAGTCAGGCCTACTGGCATCTCAGGCCTAGAGTACACTGGTTAATTGATGTTCCAGCCAGAAGTCTTCTCTAAGTTCCAGAAATTCCTTCCTTGTATTCTGAGATATCTGAAATTCTTCTTTCTCCCCTAAAAGGATAGTGTTTAGGGTTGTTTAAAACTGCTTTGCTCTTTAATTCAACCACAATTGAGATAGTGTGTGAATAATGTTTCTATGACATTTAACCTAGCTTTGTAAACCAGTAATTACTTTCACTTTTATTTATTCTTCCTAGTATAGCAACCCTATGAAGGAAGGATAAAACATAAAACATTTCAAATAGCCCTATTTGAGGAGGAAGGAGACTATTATTTTTCCTTTAGGGTCATATTCGATAGCTTTGAATACTGTTATGGTAAAGCTGGAGGAATGTATCCATTGACATTCCTACATGTATAGTGGCCATTCTCATGCTATACTTCCTATTATACCTCCATAAAAATAAAAATAACAGCAACAATAACAAAAACAAATATATAAAATATTGGAAGGGATGAATCACAAGCTGGATTCAAGATTTCCTGGAGAAATATCAACATCCTTAGATATGCAGATGATAGCACTCAAATGGCAGAAAGCAAAGAGGAATTAGAGAGTTTCTTGATGAGGGTCAAAGAGGACAGTGAAAAAGCTGACTTAAAATTCAACATTTAAAAAATGAAGATCATGGCATCCACTCCTATCACTTCATGGCAAAAAGAAGGAAAAGTGGAAACAGTGAAAGATTTTATTTTCTTGTGCTCCAAAATCACTGCAGATGGTTAGTGCAGCCATGAAATTAAAAAATGCTTGCTCCTTGGAAGGACAGCTATGACAAACCTAGATAGCATATTCAAAAGCAGAGGCATCACTTTGCCGACAAAGGTCCGTTTAGTCAAAGCTATGGTCTTTCCAGTAGTTATGTATGGATGTGAGAACTGGACCATAAAGAAGGCTGAGCACCAAAGAATTGATGCTTTCAAATTGTGGTGCTAGAGAAGACTCTTGAGAGTCCCTTGGACAGCATGGAGATCAAACGAGTCAATCCTAAAGGAAATCAACCCTGAATATTCATTGGAAGGACTGACACTGAAACTGAAGCTCCAATAGTTTGGCCACCTGATGCAAAGAGCCAACTCATTGGAAAAGACCCTGATGTTAGGAAAGACTGAATGCAGGAGAAGAAGGGGGCCACAGAGAATGAAATGGTTGGATGGCATCATTGACTCAATGAATGTGAGGTTGAGCAAATTCTGGAAGAGAGTGAAGGACAGAGAAGCCTGAAGTGCTGAAGTCCATGGAGTCACAAAGAGTCAGACATGGCTTAGCAACTGAACAAATAAATGAAAATAATAGCATTAAGAATTCTAACTAGAAAACTTTTAACCTCTCATTGAATAGCTTACTTTTGACTCATGTTACTGTACAGTCATTATAATAATTCAATTCAATCAATTCAGTTGCTCAGTCGTGTCTGACTCTTTGCGACCCCATGAATCGCAGCACACCAGGCCTCCCTGTCCATCACCAACTCCCAGAGTTCACCCAAACACATGTCCATTGAGTCGGTGATGCCATCCAACTATTTCATCCTCTGTCATCCCCTTCTCCTCCTGCCCTCAATCTTTCCCAGCATCAGGGTCTTTTCAAATGAGTCAGCTCTTTGCATGATGTGGCCAAAGTACTGGAGTTTCAGCTTCAGCATCAGTCCTTCCAATGAACACCCAAGACTGATCTCCTTTGGAATGGACTGGTTGGATCTCCTTGCAGTCCAAGGGACTCTCAAGAGTCTTCTCCAGCACCATAGTTCAAAAGCATCAATTCTTCGGTGCTCAGCTTTCTTCACAGTCCAACTCTCACATCCATACATGACCACTGGAAAAACCATAGCCTTGACTAGACGGACCTTTGTTGACAAAGTAATGTCTCTGCTTTTTAATATGCTATCTAGGTTGGTCATAACTTTCCTTCCAAGGAGTAAGTGTCTTTTAATTTTATGGCTGCAATCACCATCTGCAGTGATTTTGGAGCCCCCCAAAATAAAGTCAGCCACTGTTTGCACTGTTTCCCCATCTGTTTGACATGAAGTGATGGGACCGGATGCCATGATCTTAGTTTTCTGAATGTTGAGCTTTAAGCCAACTTTTTCACTCTCTTTTTTCACGTTCATCAAGAGGCTCTTCAGTTCTTCTTCACTTTCTGCCATAAGGGTGGTGTCATCTGCATATCTGAGGTTATTGATATTTCTCCTAGAAATCTTGATCCCAGCTTGTGCCTCTTCCAGCCCAGTGTTTCTCATGATGTACTCTGCATAGAAGTTAAATAAGCAGGGTGACAATAGACAGCCTTGATGATTGCTTTTCCTATTTGGAACCAGTCTGTTGTTCCATGTCCAGTTCTAACTGTTGCTTCCTGACCTGCATACAGGTTTCTCAAGAGGCAGGTCAGGTAGTCTGGTATTCCCATCTCTTGAAGAATTTTCCACAGTTTATTGTGATCCACACAGTCAAATAACTGTTGCTTAATATGGGTTTACTTTGTACCAGGTGACTTTCTAAGCACTTTATATTTATTTTCACATTTAACCAATAAGATAGCCCTTTAAAATAGTATGACTAATATCTCTATTTTATAGTTTTTTTTTATTGATGTTTAAAGAAATAAGCAGTTTATTAGAGATTATGTAGCTTACTAGTGACAAAGTGGGGATTACAATGTGTATATGTGTCTGACTCTAATGTCCCCAAGTTCTTTAACCACTGCTATACTTATTACTTCTATTGTCCTTAGGCTCTTACACAAGCCAGGTTCTCTGAAGTGTTGGTCTGCTCTTTGGGGCTCAGATGGTAAAGTATCTGCCTGCAATGCAGGAGACCCAGGTTCAATCTCTGGGTCAGGAACATCCCCTGGAGAAAGGAATGGCAACCCCCTCCAGTATTCTTGCCTGGAGAATCGCTGGTGTTCTACCGTCCATGGGGTCACGATGAGTCGGACAAAACTGAGCAACTAACACTTTGACTTTAAGCTCAACTAAATTTCAACTAAGACTTGTTGAACCCTTGCACAGTCCCAGGCATACAACCAAAATATTTTTCTAGACAGAGGTGTCTTTGCCTCTCTTCTTTGCAGTTTCTTTAATGTAAATAAAGATAACAGTATCTGCCTCACAGGATTGTTGAGTATAGTATCAGTAAAGGATAGCTATTATTATTATTAAAAATAAGTTCCTGGAATAAGGTGGTTAATCAATAAATATTGGATGGATTAATGAATGAATGAATGAAGGTATAATGAAACAGAGTCTTGTCTATAAGAAGTTAATAGTCTGGTTATAGGAGCAACAGAAATACCTAAGTATCTGTGCTTCAGTGGCATGAGTTTTATATTAATAAGACACATAGGTATTGCTGAGGCAGAAATGAGCAAGTTAACCTTGAGAAGGAATGACAAGGCAGCAAATTCTGGGAGGTTTTTTGGCGGAGGAAAGAAAAAAAAAAAGGCAGTCTGAAAATGTCAAGGTGGCTCAAGGATTAGAGTGAAAAAGACAAGAAATAGGAAAATGAATTAGAAGATTATTCGATTATTACAATCCTTAGGACAAAAAAAAAATTTTGATGAAAGTTTGAACTTGGCAGTAATAGGAAATGAAAAGATAAAGATGAATTCTGGGGGTACTGGAGTGTTTGGCAAGGCTTAGTGACTGATTAAATGAAGGAGGTGGAGGAGAAGGAAACAAAACCAGGCTTCTGGTTTATTAAACTCAGTAGAGGATGATGTCGTTGAGATGAGAAACCCAGGTTCCAAAGTGCAATTCTAGGGAATTTATTATCTTCTTAATCTTTGCTTTCCTGTTCTATAAACTTATGATTGTAACAGTCCTTATCATATTCAGTTGGGGCGAGGATAGAGATACGACAACAGATGAAGAATTTAGCACAGTGGCTGGCACGTTGAAGTGCTCAGGAGATAGCTCTCTTACTCTATGGGACTAGCAGGCGGGCTGGAACAGCAAAGAGCAAATACATTCAGTGTTGTGGTATCTGAGTTTGAATTACATATAAGTTATCCAAATCAGTATGTGGATCCTGGAAGACCATCTGATAGTTTGTGAACGTCAGGAAAAGAAGACGAACCCTTTTATCTGAAATGTGATTTTTAAGGACTTTTTCAACTTAAATAAAAGCAATCACAAAATCAATCATGGAACTTTCTGAGGGTTGGTAATAGGATTAGCCAGTAAGGAAGGGATGTTTGAGGAGGAGTCTCTATCACCCCCATTAGAGGACAAATCTAGGACTCTCACAGTCTCTATAACTCCATCTTGAAAAGCAGACTGATTGCTCATTTCTGGAATGCAGTGCTGCTGCTGCTGCTGCTAAGTCGCTTCAGTCGTGTCCGCGACCCCATAGACGGCAGCCCACCAAGCTTCCCCATCCCTGGGATTCTCCAGGCAAGAACACTGGAGTGGGTTTCCATTTCCTTCTCCAGTGCAAGAAAGTGAAAAGTGAAAGTGAAGCCAGTCAGTCGTGTCCGACTCTAGCGACCCCATGGACTGCAGCCTACCAGGCTCCTCCATCCATGGGATTTTCTAGGCAAAAGTACTGGAGTGGGTGCCATTGCCTTCTCCACTGGAATGCAGTAGTCACCACCCAAACCCAAAAAACTATCTTCCTTCCTTCAAGTTGCGCTTTAGAGGTCATAATCACTCTTGACCTACTAACGGGGGGAGGGGGTTAAATTTACTCTTTAATTCAATTTTAATTAATATATTAGCATGCTCGATCTCTTGCTATTTTGTATTTGACCACTATTTGCTCTGTAATCATTTCTCCTGCTTTCTCTGTATATTCTTTTGCTGCTTGAAATTGGATTTTGGTTCATACTGCCATTTAAAATTTCCTCACGGTGTTGATATTTAAAATAGTTTATGGTCTTTGGTTCCTTTTGATGAAATAAAATTACATCTAGCTTATTCCTTGGTGAAACTCATCTTCTACTTTACTCAGGAACTGGAGTGGGATGTGATGGATCCTTTTATTTTGGGGGATTTTTAGTGGGTGCCTGTATTTTAAGAGTATATAGTGTGTGTGTGTGTGTGTGTGTGTGTGTTGTGTGTTGTGTGTTAGTCCCTCAGTTGTTTCTGACTCTTTGCAACTCCGTGGACTGTAGCCCACCAGTATCCTCTGTCCATGGGATTTTCCAGGCAAGAGAACTGAAGTGGATTGCCATTTCCTTCTCCAAGAGATCTTCCCAACCCAGGGATTAAACCTGTGTCTCTTGCATTGCAAGCAGATCCTTTACATTTGAACCACCAGGAAGCCCCTATTGTAAGAGTAAGTGAATTGCAAAGATGAACTCTTTTTTCATACTATATCCAACCATTTAACTCTCAGCCACAGAAAATTCATTATATTCTATAGTCAATTATTTGCCAAATTAGTGAAGTATCTGGCTCTAGGATGTTTATGTCAATTTTTGATAGCAAAGAACTGACATGTATATTAACTTCAGTTCCTAAGGCAGCATGTAGACATGTGGATATATTCTTTTTTTAATTATAGTGCAAACTAACTCAAGTCAGAAAAAGTACGATTCAGTTTCTTGAGGCAAAGTGAAGCACAGTTATATATATATATATATATATATATATATATATATAGATAGATCTTCTGATGAAAGTAAAGCAGAACTATTTCCTGTTAACTGAACATTCAACAAACACAAAAAACAATTTGAAGAACATTTTCAGCTAAGGAATTTGGAGCATAAATTAATAGCACAGCTTGTTGGATCTTTGCCTGACATGTATTGTTTATGCAAAATGTTACTAGTAGACTCACATCTTAATTCACCAACACCAAATGCAGCCCAGACTGTTTATGTAACCTAAAAACACACTCTATAAGTGACTGTTTCTTCTTGAATTAGTATTTATGAAGGAAACCACTTAACTATTCATAGTAAATAAGAAAGACATTTTAAATATTACTTCGATATGGAAGCTGTTTAATATTTAGAGAATGGAATATGCTCCAAAGATGAGAAAGTGAACATCTTTGGCAGTCTGTACTAAGGCATAGAGTAAATTTCTGATTATATTTTACACACTTTGAATATTTCAGAGTGCACATTCATTTTTATTTGTCAAAATTTCAATCCATTTGTTAAGTTGCAGAATATGTGTCTCATTGAATATTTATCTTGTAGATTTTTTTCCCTTTTTCTTTTCATGACCAGAGACTCACCTTGCTGTTTTTAGCATGGTAAGCTACCTTTGAGGAAATCAATTATTCCCTTTCTGACTCTGTGTGTGTGTGTGTGTGTGTGTGCATGCACACAGGTGGGAGGAGGAAATTATAGGGTTCTTTGAGGCAATTTGAATTACCACCTCAGGTAGTTAGGTTACCCCATAGCAGTGTTTATTGAAAAAGGGTGTCATGATCATCTCTGTCTTTCAAGAGCATAAAAAGAATAACCTAAAATTTTGGGATGTGACACCCCAGTGAAGGAAAGGGCAAGGTGGTTTTAAGTTTTCAGCTGGACATGTGAATTAATTCTGACACTATTGAAGCAGCATTTTAAGGGACTGGCCAGCCTGAAGTGTTGTAAACAATATCAGGCTGAGATTGGCTTGGGAGAAAATTCATGTTCCTGTCCAAGGACCTGGATCCAGGGCACATCAGTATCACCTCTGTGGCCATAAAGCTTTTAGAACCAAAGGCAGTGACAGTCTTCTCTCCTTGGGGAGTGGAGGTCAGTCTTCCCACCCTTCAGATTCCTTGGACCATGGGCTTCCTACCAATCCAACAGGTGAGGATTTGACTGGTTTTATCATTTTTTTTAAATAAGCAAAACTACCATAATTTGAAACTTACATAGCAATTTATAGTAGCTTTATTTTAGGTGACTTCAGCATTTTTTATTTTTTTGCAACATGTACCAGGATTAAGCACTATGCCCTAATGTCAGAGCCAATTGCATTTGGTCATAAATCACTGGGTACCTTCCTGTGCAGAGTCTGAACTTGCTCAGGACTGATTTGGGGGATTACAGGGACTGTTAAAAGACTGAGCCTATCAAGATGTTGTAGACTGCTTCCCTGTCTGGATAGCAGAGTAGTCAGAGGGGAGAAGAGGGGGCAGATGCAGACTAATGTGAGTTTTCTAAACATCTGAATTTATGTTTTGCCTCTAGAGCACTACCTGAAAAAGGAACACTGAAAGTAACTCTCAGACTATTTTCTAAAAGGAAAAACAAAGGCTAAAAAAGCTAAACTTCTTTATGGAGAAAGAGCGGGGTCATACCACGTCAACCATCACCAGATTCCTTAATCCTAGAGTATAAGATCACCCTTACTGTTCTTGGCCCAAAACAAAGAAAGCTGTCAATGATATGGGCTACCATGTTGGGGGCAAGTGATCAGAAATACAAAATGAGAAGCAGAAACTGAGGAGTCTTTTTTAAATATAGACTTTCCATCTCACTTGAAGATATATTAATCCCTTGGGTAATTCAGAGTACTGAACTGTCTCTACAATGGCAAATAGAATGAAATAGAGACAGCTAAGGGATAACTTATGTAGTTGTGTCTGGAAGGAACTGAAGTGTTCTGAGACAAGCTCACAATGACTACAACACGAATTTTTAAAGAGCTAAAACTGCTTGGGAATATAAGCCATGCTGGTCAAATTTCTTAAGTCTTAACAAAATATATCAAAATTAAAATGCCTGTATACACCCTTTAATCTAACAACTCTGCTATTGAAAGTGTTTCCTAAAGAAGTAAAAGCACTATTATGTGAGAAGAAATGTAAATGTAGGAAGGGGTGGAGAAGAGATGTTTATATTAATTTACTGACACATATAGAGATGTTACAAAGAAGGCAATGGCACCCCACTCCAGTACTCTTGCCCGGAAAATCCCATGGACGGAGGAGTCTGGTAGGCTGCAGTCCATGGGGGCGCGAAGAGTCGGACACGACTGAACGACTTCACTTTCACTTTTCACTTTCCTGCATTGGAGAAGGAAATGGCAACCCACTCCAGTGTTCTTGCCTGGAGAATCCCAGGGACAGGAGAGCCTGGTGGGCTGCCGTCTATGGGGTCGCACAGAGTCGGACACGACTGAAGTGACTTAGCAGCAGCAGCAGCATAGAGATGTTAATGGCAGGATTTTTGTGGTGGACAAAACAGACTGGGAAATTGGGAATATCAGTACAGGAATGGTTGAATACATTTTGGCACATAATACTGCATGACCTACAATTATATGCATTGTTCCAGATGGGCATAATATGATAACAGTATCCTTTTGTACTACATCAAAATAAAGCTGTGTGTGGGGGTGTGTGTGTATGGTGCATATGTGCAGGTGTACATTTGAGTATAGAGAAAGATGTAAAAGCATACACCAGACTGTTATTGGTTATCTCCGTGGAACAGGGTTAGAGGAGTTGATGGGGTAGGAGGTAGGATCTAGAAACTAAATCACTTTTAATGACTAGATTTGTTTTGAGTTGCTTATCTTATTTTCAAACTTAGTTTCCACACTCAGTCTCTTTAAAATGAAAAGCAAAACAAACACCAAAAAAAAAAAAAAAAAAATCACCAAAAAAATGGGCCTTGAGTTGCCTTTTTTTTTTCCACTTTGTAAAAATAGAACATTTTAAAATACATCTCTATTTTCAATATTTTATAAAAGAAAAGACATTTAAAACAAAAAAAGAAGAAAAGGTATGAGCTAGAGGTGTTCTTTCCAAAAAAGTTAACCTTTCTTTCTCGGAAATATAACCACATGGAATATTGCTGTTATTTTTCTCAACAAGATTCAGTGCAAACCTTATCATGGAACAAGTTTATGATCTCGTGTCTAGTGCAAAGCAGTGCACTCAGTCAGGACATTCAGATTCTAGCATGGCTTTCGCAGCTTTAGACAACTCCTCTAGGTTAGCACATCAGGAAGGTTCCTCAGATAAGCTTCTAAAAACCCCTTTGCCTTGTAACATCCTATTATTCATGATGATTTTACTTCTCACTCTTCAAACAATTCCTCTGTTTTTGTTTTTATTCATTCATTTAGCAAATTTTTATTGAACATTTATCTATATATCAGGCATTTAATTGCCACTGGGAATGTAGCCAGGCTACACAAAGTCCTTTTTCTCCTAAAGCTTACATTCTCTTGAGGGGGGCAATAAGGAAGCCAGTGAGTAAATATACAGAGAATTGTAGATTATGGCAAGTGCTTCAGGAACAATAAATAGACTGGTGTGATGCAGTGTGAATGTGGAGGCTTTAAGGAGAAATAACCTGAGCTGAGTTTCCACAGAAGAGCTTTCTGTGGGGTTGAGCTGAAACCTGAAGAATGAGTAGGCATCAGCCACATGAGGTCTGGATAGAGAGCATGTCATGCAGAGGTAACAGTTCATGAGCTGGTAAAGGGCTTGGTTATTCCAGGGACAGAGAGGAGGCTGGTGAGGCTGCAGTGTAATGAGCAAATGGGAGAGGGAAGTGAAGGAACAGGTTTGACAAAGAAGGATGAAGTGGGCATGCATTATCACAGATTGAATTTTCATGTAAATGCAATGAGAAGCCATTAAAAGGTTCTAAGCAAGGGGACAATATGATCTGATTGATACTTTTAAATGACCACTGGCTGCTGCGTGAACAATGGATGGTTTCGATACAGGAAGCAAGGACAACAATTTGGAAGTTATTCCAGCAGTCCAGGTAAGATATAACATTACTTTGGATTAGGACTGTAATGAGGAAAATAGAGTGAAGCCGAACAATCCAATAATATTTTGGAAGGCAAGCAGACTAGAATTTCTGGATTGAATGCAGGGGATGAAAGGAAAGAAAGAACCAAGTTTCACTCCATTGTTTCTAAATTAGGAAATTAGAAGGTGGTACCACTTACTGAAATGGAGAGAGGACCCAGAATGTAACAGGATTTTTTTTTCCTTATTGGAAGTTGGGTGTTGGAATCAATAAATTGGTTTCAACTGTGACGAACTTCTGATTAGCTGTCCTGGTAGAGGTATCAACACGGGGTTAGGGACTCAGGGGAAAAAGTCAGGGCCAGAGATAGACACAAAGACTCATCAGCATATGGGTGGTATTCGAAGTCATTTAAAGAGAAAAAGGGTGTTACAGCTCAGACCCAGGCAGCTCAACACCTGTAGTTACTTTCAGATCGACCAGCAAAGCCACCAAAGAAACAGGGCTCAGTGAGGTAGGAAGGAAATCCATGGTGTGCTATAATGCCAGTAATTTATTTTAAAATACCTCAGCATAGACACTGTAATATAATGTGTGTGTCTTCAGCTGCCTTACTTAGGGGTTTGTGCAAAATAGTAGACTCAACATTTAATCGGAAAAGATTACACTCTGGGACATCGCTGTCTTGTGCGGACGTGAGAAGTTCTGCTATTATTGGAAGAGTTGTTTCATTGATGAAATTAACTTTTCAATTAGCAAAGGATGTTTATAAAAGGGTTTTAATTATTAAAAATTAGTTTTGTTTGAGTTTTGTGAGATACACAGGATGGTAAGAATATGTAATTTGGTACCTGGAAGCTATCACTAATTGTTGGATGTTTGTTTTTTCATTCCTTTGAAACCAATACAATATTTCTCCAAGATTCCTAACTTGTATAAAATTTCCAAAACATTCTTTATCTGTTTTCTTACTCTGAAACTTCTACCATGTTATTTGATCTCTTTAAGGCACTTAAAAATTTTACTTGCTTCTTGGAACAATAGTTAATGGCAGACCTATCTTTATAAATCATCAGAATTAACAAAAGGTCTTAAAATACACACAACGTTATTTCCTCCCAGGGGCCTATTATTAAACACTCAAAATATTGAAAGACTATTTGATGTCAATTATGGGAGGAAAGACTTAGAAAAAGATTTAAAATAGTGAAGTAGAAGAGCAGAAAGAAGAAACAAGTACAGTCTGAGGAGGTGAGTAGACTGGGGAGCAGCGCGCACACACACGCCAAATATAAACTATTTCTGTCAATGGTCATTTTTGCTACTGGGCCACAGAAATGGACCACGTTGTTCCCCGGTGATCTTCAGTAGGGGTAAAGAAGATGGTTTGCTGCTATTCAACCACACTAAAATATTGCCCCAGGAGAGCATGTTTTTGAAATTTTAGAACTCCCATCACACTGTGGTTTGTGATTTGTACACACTGCCCTAGAATGAGCTCTGAAACAGCTCAAATATTGCAGCCTGACTCATGTTCTGGTCCAAACTGCTCACAGTAAAAGACAAGCAAAGTATCCCCAAATGCCACAGAGTAGGCCCTTCAGATAACACAATTTTACTGGTGGAAAATATAAACACTGTTTTTGACCAAATTTCCATTGTGATCAAGGAACATTTGCTGAGAAAGCACTACTAATCTACAGAGAATTGTGAAACTGATGAGAGGTTCAAATTACTCACAATTTGCCTTTGAGCCAAAACAAATGCAATATTTAGAAGCTCTTTCCCATAGGTATCTAAGGGAAAAGGGGAATTTTCACTGTGATACAAATACTTTTTTTTTTTAGGAAAAGGATATTGTGATCCTGGTAAGAGAAAGCATGTTCTTAATTTGTGTCTCTAGATTACTTACATCAGATGAGCAAATTCATGAGTTATGTTTTTTTTTAACCTAAAATAACTCATTACCCCATACCAATTATCTACAGGTTTTCTAATTAGGTGAAGGGAAGTTGTAACTTAGCCAGATTCTCTGCCCAAGTCTTTTCATTGTATCTCTTAATAAGAATTTCTGTATCAAAGCTTGTTCAAAGAATCTTGCTAAATTTTTAGGCCACAAAAGTAAATCTAATGAAAGTAAATATGCATTCTATGTACCCATAGAAAACTGCTTCTTTCTGAAATCATCTGCTTCTATTGCCCTATAGGAATGGTCTTAGGCTGTATGTATGCAAAGTCACAGATTCATTCACAAAAGTAAAGGCACAGTTTATTTGCTGACCTTGGGCAAACTTTATGGGTTCAGATTAAGATACACTGACAAACCCAAAGGCAAAGAGCAAGTAAATGCTCCTTTGTAATATAGAACTCCAGGAAGAAGACTGAGTATAAATACCGATGGATCATTTTAAAATTTATAAAATACTATAATCCACATACAGATATATGCTTTATAATACAGCAAGTATTATGGGCAGTTCTCACAATACTCCTACTGGAGGTAGTTAGTGAGGTGGTTACGTTCCTGAAGAGAAAAGCGCCTGTGTTTACGTGGAATCTTTTGCAAAATTTTCTTTCTCTGGTCACTTTGGGAAGGAGTATGAAGTAGTAGTTAAGAGCATAGACTCTGATGTCACACTGCTCTCTTATCCCAGGTCTATCACCTGCTCACTGCCTGGTATTGATCAAGTTACTCAATCTCTCTGGACTTCCACTTTGCATCTATACAAGAAGAGTTACAATAATATTTAACTCTTAGGGCTATTTTGGAATAGTTGAGATTGACCTCTTTAGGAAATTCTTAATAGACTATTTTTAAAGATCAGATTTAGATTCACAGCAAAACTGAGAGGAGCAAGGTACAGAAATTCTCTTTATTGCCCCTGACCACACATGTGCATAACTTCTCCCCAAATCAACATCCCTATCAGAGTGGTACATTTGCTACAACTCATAACCCTACCCTGACCCACTGTAATCACCATACTTTACACTGGGATTCACTCTTGGTGTTGTACAGGCTATGGGTTTTGAGGCATGTGACATATATAATGCCATGCATCCACCATCACAATATCATTCAGAGTAGTTTCACGGCCCTAAAAAACATCTGTGCCTCATCTAATCCACCATCTTCCCCTCTAACCCAAACCCCTGACCCTTTTACTGTGTTCATACTTTCACCTTTCCTAGAATTTCGTTTAGGTGGAATTGTATAGTATGTAGCCTTTTCTAGATTAATCTTTTTTTAAACTTAGTAATATGCATTTAAAGTTCATGTCTTTTCATATCTTGATAGCTCTTTTTCTTTGGCTCTCCTGAGCTATAATTGACAAAATTATAATCTATTGAAAGTGTACAATGTGATGATTTGATACATGTACACATTATGAAAGGCTTCCCACAGAAGAGTTAATCAACACATCCATCACCTAACATAGTTACCTTTTTCTTGGTGAGAACCCAAGTTCAACTCAGCCAATTCCAATTACATCACATAGTGTTAACAACTATAGGCACCGTGTTAGACATTTGATCTGTATTCATCTTATAACTGAATGTTTGTATTATTCTACAGTGTTTCTACGAGCTCTACTTCTTTTCCTTTCTTTCTAAAAAATGTTATTCATTTTTATTTATTTATTTTTTAGATTCCATGTCTAAGCGTTACCATACAGTATTTATCTTTTACTGTCTGGCTTATTTCACTTAGCATAAAGTCCTCCAGGTCGACCTTGTAATGACAAGATTTCCTTCTTTCTCACAGTTGAATACTATCTACTGAATATATACTGTATTTTCTTGATCCATTCATCTGTTAACAGATACAAGGTTCCATACCTTGATTATTACTAATAATCCTGCAATGAACATGGAAGTACAGATAGCTCTTTGAAATACTGCTTTTGTATCCTTTCAATAGATACTTAGAAGTGGGATTGCTGGATCACATGGTAGTTCTATTTTTAATTTCTTTAAAGAAACTGCATACTATTTTCCATAGTAGCTGTGGTAGTTGTGGTGCTTTAGTTGCCAAGTCGTGTCCAACTCTCTGTGACCCCCATGGACTGCAGCCCTCCAGGCTCCTCTGTCCATAGGATTTCCCAGGCAAGAATACTGGAGTGGGTTTTCATTTCCCTCTCCAGGGATCTTCCCAATCCAGGGATCGAAGATGTATCTCCTGCATTGCAGGTGGATTCTTTACCAACTGAGCCACCAGGGAAGTCTGGTAGCCATACTAGTTTGCACCCCCACCAACAGTGCACAGGGTTCTCTTTTCTCCACATCCTTACCAGCATTTGCCATCTCTTGAATTTTTGATTATACACATCCTGTGTATACACAGCTGTGAGGTGATATCTCATTGTAATTTGCATCTCTCTAATGATTAGTGATATTAAGCAGTTTTTTATATACCTGTTGACCACTTGGATATCTTCTTTTTTCAAAATGTTGGCTTATTTTTTCATTGAAATATAATTGGCATATAACATTATATTAGTTTTAGGTGTACAACATAACGATTCAATATTTGTACACATTACTAAATGATCAATAAATCTAGTTAACATCTATCATGACACATAATATAAATTTTTTCCCTGTGATAAGAACTTTTAAAATCTATTCTCTTAGCAATATTCAAAGATACAATTCAGTATTGTTACACTGTAGTCATCATGCTGTATATTATATCCCTCAGACTTATTTATTTTTATAACAGGAAGTTTGTATCTTTTGACCACCTTCACCCATTTTGCCCACCCCTACCTCTGGTAACCACCAGATCATTCTTTGTATCTGTGAATTCATCATGGGGGGACGTTCGATTAGACATACAAGTGAGATCATATGGTATTGACCTTTCTCTGTCTGACTTATTTCACTTAGAATAATGCTCTCAAGATTCATCCATGTTGCTCCCAAAGGAAAATTTCCTTCTTTTTTCTAGCTGCATAATATCCCATTGTTTATATATATTTATCACAATTTCTTTTCTTTCATTCATTCATCAGTGGACACAGGTTGCTTCCATGTCTTGGCTGTTCTAAATAATGCTCTAATGAACACGGGGATTCAAATATCTTTTCAAGTTAGTGTTTCCATTTCCTTTAAATAAATACACAGAAGTGGAACTGCTAGATTATATGCAGTTCTATTTTTAATGTTTTGAGGAATCGCCATACTGTTTTCCATAGTGGCTGCACCGATTTACATTCCTACCAACAGTGCAGAAGGGCTCCCTTCTCTCACATCCTCACCAACTCTTGTTACTTGTTGTGTTTTCGATAATAGCCGTTCTAACAGTTGTGAGGTTTGGTTTTGACGTGCATTTCCCTGATGATTTGTACTGTCGAGCACTATTTTATGTACTTGTTGGCTGTCTGTATGTCTTCTTGAAAAATATCTGTTCAGATCTCTGCTCACATTGCAATCAAACTGTTTGAATTTTGTTATTGAGTTGTATGAATTCCTTACGTATTTTAGATTATTAACCCTTTATGAGATATAGGATTTGCAAATATTTTATTCTTTTTGATACACTGTCATTTCGTTTATTACCTTTTCTGTGCAGAAACTTTTTAGTTTCATAAAATCCTGCTTATTTATTTCTGGTTTTGTTGCTTTTGCTTTGCGTGTCAAATCCAAAAGACCCATTGCTAAGACCAATGTCAAGGGGCTTCGCTCCTATATTTTCTTCAAATAATTTTATGGTTTCAGGTTTTACATTCAAGTCTAACTTATTTTGAATTAATTTTTGTGTATGGCATAAGATAGTGACTCAGTTTCTTACTTTTGCATGTGGCCATTCATTTTCCCAAAACCATTTATTGAAGATACTGTTCTCTTCCCATTGCACATTTTTAGTTCCTTTGTCATTAATTATATATACATATGGGATTATTTCTGGGATCTCCCTTTTTTCCATTGATTTATGTATTGTTATATGCCAATAATATGTTGATTATTACAACTTTATAATATAATTTGAAGCCATGAAGCATGATGCTTCCAGCTTTGTTATTCTTTCCAAGATTGCTTATCTGTTTAATGTTTTTTAACGTGTTTTTTTGCATTGCTATACATATTTTGCATTGTCCTATTTTGTGAAAAATGCCATTGGAATTTTTGTAGTTATTACATTGAATCTATAGATTGCTTTTGGTAGCATGAACCCTGTAACAATATTAATTTTTTCAATCCATGAGCATAATATATCTTTCCATTTGTGTCTTCTTAAATTTGTTTCATCAATGTCTTATCGTTTTTCAGTATAGTTATTTTTTACCTTCTCGGTTAAATTTATTCCTATGGGTTTTTCGATGCACTTATAAATTTCTTAATTTCTCTTTCTGATAGTCCATTATTACTTTATAGAAGTGCAACTGATTTTTGTTATATAGATTCTGCAGTTACAATTCTACTGAATTCATTTATTACTTCTAACAGAGTTTTTCTGGTAGACTTTTTAGGGTCTTTTATCTATAATATCATTCCATCTGCAAGTAGTGACAGTTGCACTTCTTACTTCCTGAGTTAGATTCATTTTATTTATTTATTTATTTTCCTTTAATTGCTTTGGCTAGGGATTCCAGTATTACGTTGAATAAAATTGGAGAGAGTGAACATCCTTGTCTTGTTCCTGATCTTAGGAAAAAAAGTTATCAGCTTTTCACTGTTAAGTAGGATGTTGCCTGTGGACTTGACATGTATTGACTTTATTATATTGAAGTATGTTCCCTCTACGTTCACTTTGTTGAGAGTTTTTGCTGCTCCCTCTATGCAGAGCCTGGGTATATAGCTGGGGTAGTGTTCTCTTACCTATTTAACAAACTGCTACTTTGCTACATTATGAAATTCAGAAATACAAGCTCCATTGGCTTTCAGTTCAGTTCAGTCAGTTCAGTCACTCAGTTGTGTCCTACTCTTTGTGACCCTATGAATTGCAGTACGCCAGGCCTCCCTGTCCATCATCAACTACCGGAGTTCACTCAAACTCATGTCCATCGAGTCGGTGATGCCATCCAGCCATCTCATCCTCTATTGTCCCCTTCTCCTCCTGCCCTCAATCCCTCCCAGCATCAGAGTCTTTTCCAATGACTCAACTCTTCGCATGAGGTGGCCAAAGTATTGGAGTTTCAGCTTCAGCATCAGTCCTTCCAGAGAATACCCAGGACTGATCTCCTTCAGAATGGACTGGTTGGATCTCCTTGCAGTCCAAGGGACTCTCAAGAGTCTTCTCCAACACCACAGTTCAAAAGCATCAATTCTTCAGTGCTCAGCTTTCTTCACAGTCCAACTTTCACATCCATACATGACCACTGGAAAAACCATAGCCTTGACTAGATGGACTTTTGTTGGCAAAGTAATGTCTCTGCTTTTGAATATGCTATCTAGGCTGGTCATAACTTTCCTCCCAAGGAGTAAGTATCTTTTAATTTCATGGCTGCAATCACCATCTGCAGTGATTTTGCTTTCAGAGCTAGGCAATTATGGGACTGGTCCTACAGGTGTCAGTCATAAAAGTTGGGAGACTGGATGTGCAAACAATCTCCTTCTAGAGTAAAGCTGGCAACTTGGTTCTGTTGCTGGAGCAAGCCAAATGGAGAAGGTAAGGAATGCCCACCACCTCTTTCAGGCACTAAGGAAGATCCCAGTCAGCAAGTAGATGTGGGTGAATTAGGAGCTGACTCTCAGCAGCAGCTGGGAAAATATGCCATCAAATCTCTTCCAGGGTGAGTTGTGTGAAATAACGTTGTGTTGTGTTGTGCTCAGTCATGTCCAACTCTTTGCAACCTCATTGACTGTAGCCTGCGAGGCTTCTCTGTCCATGGAATTTTCTAGGCAAGAACACTGGTGTGGAATGCCATTTCTTACCTCAGGGGATCTTCCCAACTCAGGGATCGAACAACTCACATCTCTTGCATCCCCTGTATCTGGCAGGCAGCTTCTTAACCACTGCGCCACCTGAGAAGCCCTAAAGAACCTGTTAAACAAAGGGGCCTAAATGGTGCCATGTGTCTATGACAGAGGCAAAGTAACCAAAGAATACTCGAGGTCCTCAGTTCTCACTGATTTTTCTATAAGTTATAAACTTATCTCTAATTAATGCAAAATCAACATAATCCAATGTCAGTCTTTCTGTCCACGTAATAACTATTAAATCATAGTATCTGTAGCCTAATATTTCACAATACTAATACATTCACTTAACAGAATTAAAAGAAACCAGAAATTCCAGTTTCTGCCAGTTTGTTTTCAATCAAAGGAAACTGAGAACACTAATATTTGCTTATCTCATTAAACACGCACTAAACCACCTGACTAGACAGAAAAGAGAATTGGGGTTGGATTAACTCTTTGTCTAAATCTAGACCCAGAGAAGTTTTGGGGGAAAGATAGTTGCTTACTTTGCTTTGGAATAATAAAATGAAAAATGTTTGATACACTATCCTTGTTCTAAAGTACTTGCAATTGTTAAATTTCATATTTTTTCAAATGCTAATACCACAGGGAACACATACTTTAAAACATACTTATTGACTTCCCAAAGTTGTGGGACAGCAATAATAGTTTTAAAATCTTCCTTCAACTGAATTAATGAAATTTTGTTTCAAAAAACAACATTAGTGAACACTCAATGAATGGGATTGCATTTCTTTCCATCTCTGCTTGCAGACTGGCTGGCTTGACTGTGCACATAACTTTGTTATAGAACTGTGCTTTTAATTGTCTCTCCCATTTCTCTTAATGGTCATCATGTTGAGCTATAAGAAATAAATGTATTTGTTTTATCAAAGTATACCAAAGTTCATCATCTCTTTAGAATATAACATCTGAGTACTCCCCATCTTCCATTCAGTTACTTAATAAATGCCAAATATAGTGGCTCAGTGGCAAAGAATTCGCCCGCAATGTAGGAGACCTGGGTTCTATCCGTGAGTTGGGAATATCTCCTGGAGGATAGAATGGCAACCTACTCCAGTATTCCTTCTTGGGAAAATGCCATGGACAGAGGAGCCTGGAGGGCTACAATCCATGGGGTCATGAAGAGTCGGACATGACTGAGCAAGCACACTTCTATTACATGCAACCCTCAATTTCAAGTTCTAAATACCTTTGCATTCAGCATTTACTCACAGATTAAAGAAGTCACCCTAGCTAGTTTAAGCTTAAAAAGATTTCGTATTGGAAATTAGGTGCTTGGAAATCATTTGAGGGGCTAAAAAGCCACCTTTATGTCGAATCTCCAGAAACAACTCCCAGAACAGCCCTATAGAATTGTGCCATCAAGCAAGTTTCTACCTTCACCATGATCAAAAGATCAAGGAAGCAAGCATGATTCCACACATCTTCTGCCAGGATATAGGAAAATGAGGCTCCCACCATATTCAGCTCCAGGAACAATCTCACTTAGACAACATTCAAGCCAGTAAAGTGGATGCCAAGGACCCTGCCTAATAACACCTATGAAGTTAGGTACCATGCATAGGCCAGTAATTACTGTTTCATAAACTAAATGCCACAACTAAAGGCACTAACAGAAATAGCATGATTACCAACCTGCATTGCCAATAGACAAGTGTGTCTGCTCAATGAAAGCTAAGGCCATTTGGATCCTGAGTTGTGAAGGAGTCTGAGAAAAGCAGTCTGTAATTTTTCAACCTTTATCATTCAATTAAGCATGTTCCAAGACACCTGAAATGGACTGAAGTCAGTCAATGTGCAATATAGATCATAAGACCTAAGAGTCAACCAGTAAAAGGAGCTTAATGAGTAATAGAACATTTATGCTAAAGGAATTAACATGCTATTATAAGGAATACATACAATGAAATGGAAAAGCCTATAGTGCATATATTAAGTATAAAATCAAATGTCAGAAAAGCTACGTACACATATATTCAAATATATATGTCTAATTAAATATATGAGGATATATAGTTATATTACGTAAAGGTACAATTGAACAAATTCAAATCTGTAGAAGACAGAAGTTTGCACAACAAGCTATTTATAGTGTTACTTTTGGAAAAGATGGTAGAAACGTGAAAAAAGTAGCCAAAGTGACAAATGTACACTTTTCTATCAATATTTCTCTATTGTTTAAATATAGATAGAAGATAACTTTTTAAATATAATTTTACAAAGTTGGAAAATCATATATTTAGATATATACTGACATAAAGAGACATCTATAATATGTTGTGAAACTAAAAATGTATACTGCAAATTATTATGTTCAATATGATCTCATTTGGGAAAAAACATGTTTTTTCTACTTTATATTTATATACACATACACGTATATAAGATATACGGTGGTGGTGGTTTAGTCACTAAGTTGTGTCCAACTCTTGTGACCTCATGGACTATAGCCCACCAGGCTCCTCTGTCATGGGATTTCCCAGGCAAGAATACTGAAGTGGGTTTCTATTTCCTTCTCCAGGGAATCAACCCAACACAAGGATCAAATTTGCCTCTCCTGAATTGCAGGTGAATTATTTACTTCTGAACCACGAGGGAAGCCCATATAACATATATATACAATAATGTTAATAGAATATATATTATTATTAATATATACATGATTGTATATACATATATATTATATACATGTGTATATATACATATTTTATATATACACACATATGTGATGTGTATATATATATACATTTATCCATACTTTAACGCTTCTATATACATTGAAAAGATATGGATGTATATACATCACTCAGTGTGTACCTTTGGGAATTGGGCTGTCTAGAGTGAAACTTTAACATTTTCCTATCTGCACTTTCATATTATTTGACTTTTTCAAATGTAACATTTTTAGATTAAAGCCTATTATTTTCATAAAATAACAGGTATTTGTTATTTAAAAAAAATTAAAGCAATATGGAAAGAAAAAAAGGGAAGTAAAAATCAGTTTCAAAATCCACTCCAGCTCCTACTCCCCATAAATAAATGTTAAATTTTGGTGGGTAACATTTAAAATATCATGATTTGCCTTTGTTCATATGTGATAATGATATAGATGGATATGTAGATAGAAAAAACTGGAATCTGCTTCTGCTAATGTTATAATAATATACTAAATTTAATTTTGCTTGATTTAGAAATGAAAATTAAGAATTAAGATAAAAACCAAAGTAACTACTTCTCAAATAAGTATATTCACAAGTATCATCCCTCTCAGAGTAAGACAATATTATATTGGAGGTTCTTGCTGTAAAGATACTAACACATAACCACTTATTTAAAGACTGGAAAGAGGAAATGAAAGTCATTATTTCTAATGTGTGATATAATTATCCACATAGGGAAACCCATAGACTCTCATTCAAGTATCTAGAAATAAGCAAGAGTTGACTAAACTAACTGGATGTAATATCAACATATAAAAGTCAAGTAATTGGACATCTGCTTCTGAGTATTTGGAGAAGGAAATGGCAACCCACTCCAGTGTTCTTGCCTGGAGAATCCCATGGACGGAGAAGCCTGGTAGGCTGCAGTCCATGGGGTCGCACAGAGTTGGACACAACTGAAGCGACTTAGCAGCAGCAGCTTCTGAACATAATGGAGAACATGGGCCATACATAATATTTTCCATAAATCATTAGAAAACTGGACAAATGGAGAAACAACTATTTTTGGACACACAGGCAGTACTGTGGTCCATGAGAGAAAGGAAGCAGGTGAGGTGAGCCTAAAGAATCATGCTGGCTTTCTGCCTGGAGGCAGTATCCAGACCATTGGCACAGGAAAGGAGAATCCAGTCAGCCTTGGCGCTCTCACTTAGTTTAGGGATGGAGAAGGAACTTAGGAAAGCTGAGACAGCTGTAAATTGCATGGCAGAATTTTATAGAAGAAGGAGCTATTAAGGAAAAAAACTTCAGAAACAGGCATTGAGGTACCTTGAGTCTTCGATATATACTGCTAGTCTATGCAGATGTAGGTAAAACTCAGTGAAGTCAGACAAAGAGTTGTGAGGTAAACAATCCTCAGTTCCTGCGTAAGGCAGGAAGGCATCTGAGCTCTGACTAGCCAGTGTAGAGATTCTCCAGTCATCATTAAGGTATTCAAGAGATCCCAAGAGGGGTCATATCTTGGTAAAGAAATCAAAGTATACCCCATAGAAAAATATATACTATGTATATATACTAAATATATAGTATATATATATATACTATATATTACATATTATATATATTAAAATATATACTCTATATATACTAAAAATGTATAATATATACATGCCATAGAAATGCTTAAAAGTAAAAACTGAATGGATTAAGTTAATCTTTAAGTAAGTTAAAGAACAAACCACAACACTCTTTGGATAGTAAGGAAATCGAAACAGTCAATCCTAAAGGAAATCAACCCTGAATTTTCTTTGGAAGGACTGATGCTGAAGCTGAAGCTCTAATCCTTTGCCCACCTGATGCGTAGAGCCAACTAATTGGAAAAGTCCCTGATGCTGGGAAAGACTGAGGTTAAGAGGAGAAGGGGGTGACAGAGGATGAGATGGTTGGATGGTATCACTGACTCAACGGACGTGAATTTGAGCAAACTCTGCGAGATAGTGAAGGACAAGGAAGCCTGCTATGCTGCAGTTCATGGAGTCACAAAGAGTCTGACACAACTTAGCGACTGAACAACATAAATCTATGACATTATAGATATTCAACAATATAACTTCATGTCTAGCATACAATTTTAAAAGTTACCGCGCATGCAAAGAAACAGGAAGTTATAGCACACAGGAGAAAAATCAGTCAACAGAAGCAGACTAAAATATGATAGGGAGGACAGATTAGCAAATAAGGACAACAGCTATAATAAATGCATGCAATATGTTCAGAGATTTAAAAACAAAACAGAAATGATGAAGACAGAAATAAAAGCTACAAAATGTGCCAAATAAAATGCCTAGAGATAAAAGAAATATGAAATAAAAAATTCACAGGATGGGATTAAGAGGGAATTAGACTGTGCAGATATTGCAATAGAATCAATCCAAACTGAAGACTAAATACTAATGCATAGAGCTTCAGTGACCCGTGGGACAATAGGAAGCAGTCCTGTATACCTTTATTTGGAGTCTCAGAAGGCAAAGCAATAAGTGAATTAAGCAAGATCACAAGATAGAAGGTATAGTCAAAATCAATTTCACTCTTCTATACTAGCAATAAATAGTTGGATGCTTAAGTTTAAAAACATTATTCATAATAGCTTAAAAAATGTAAACTACTTCAAAATACATTTAGTAAAAGATATGCACATCCTGCCCATTAAAAATTATAAAATATGGTTAAAAGCAGGCAGACTCTTTACCATCTGAACTACCAGAGAAACCCTGGCCAAAAAGAAGTTGAGACCTTAATAAATGGTGAGATATGCCATATTCATAGGTTGGAAGATTCAATGGTGTTAAGATGTCAGTTCTCCAACTGGTCTACAGATTCATCTTCATTTACGTGAAACTATAGGAAAGACAAATTTTATTCAAAATGAAGAAAGCACATCAATGGTAACCAGAGCAGATATTAATAGAATGAGTGACTGTTAAAGGACGCAGGTTATATGAGTGCATGCATTTATCAATACTTACAGAACTGAGCATTTGAAATGGGTGCATTTTCTTATATGTAAATTATACTTTAATAAAGACAATTTAGAAATAAGTCAATTGACTTTCAATATGCTAGCAAAAATTGGAAACCTTGAAAAAATACCCCATTTATAATAGCAACTAAAATTAAAAATTATCTAGAAAGAAATCTTCCAAAAGTCTATAACCCTTATGTTTGTACAAATGTCTGTGTGTGTGTTTTCCTATAGTCAATCAACCTATGCTTGATTGTATTTTCAGTTATTAGCATTCTGTTTTGTTACGGTCTCTGTATTAGTAAGCCTTTATTTTCTGTAAAGGGGTTTTTTTGCTTCTATTTCTTTTTCATGATTTACAAGCTTCCTTTCCAAATATTCTTATTGTCTTATCACATTTTGGCTACTTTATTCTTTGAGATTCTGTTCGTTCATGTTACTATGTTATTTTAATGTTTTTGAAATTATGAAGAACAATGTATCTGAACTATTTTTGTCTCTCTTTGGTTAAGTCTTTGTATGATGTAGATCTTTTGCTTGCTTTTAGCTTATGTATACTTCCTGCATTTTTATATAGTACTTATGTTTAGGTTCTGCATTTTGTTTTTGATAATTACTCATTTTTATATTTCATAAATATATATTTTACAGTAATATACTTTGTTTTTCTAAAAAAATTTTATTTTATATTGCAGTATAGTTGATTAACAATGGTGTTAGTTTTAGGTGTACGGAATATATGCTGGAGAAGGAAATGGCAACCCACTCCAGTATTCTTGCCTGGAAAATCCCATGGACAGAGGAGCCTGGCAAGCTACAGTTCATGGGGTCGCAAAGAGTCAGACATGCCTGAGCGACTGAGCACAGAATATTGATCACAGTTCTCTGTGCTATACAGTAGGTCCTTGTTGGTCATCTATTTAAAATAGCAGTGTGTACATGTCAATCCCCAACTCCCTAACTATTGCTCCCCACCAACTCTTCCCCCTTAGTAACCATAAATTCATTCTCTGTCTATGAATCTGTCTCTGTTTGAAACAGGGTGGGTAGCATATGGAAAATAAACAGAGTACTTAACCAATTTCTTTCCCATTTATTGTTCTGAAACCATCTTAACAAATGCTTTATTTCCCTTGCCCTGATAATTCATTTTTCCTTAGTGTTTCATGTTTAAGATATTTAAATATTAATAGCTTAAAACAAAGCCTTAAGTCATAGGATTTTGGTTGAAGTATAGGAATTAGTGGCTCACCTCCATAATTTATCCCACTTCTCCTCAGGAAGTTTCCCTTGTCTAGGGTTACAATTCATAGAAAATGTAAATGAGTAGTAAATATAATTTCTTATTTAGCTCTATTTCCTAGCCTTTATGCTGTGTTCCAACCAAGTTTATGTGATGATACTCCTTATTTCTGTTGTGATCTAACCACACCTCAAAATCTTGTCAGTTTAATCAAGATATTTGGATAGGACAAACACTTCACGACCAAGATAATCACAATGGTGTGATCAATCACCTAGAGCCAGACATCCTGGAATGTGAAGTCAAGTGGGCCTTAGAAAGCATCACTACGAACAAAGCTAGTGGAGGTGATGGAATTCCAGTGGAGCTATTTCAAATCCTGAAAGATGATGCTGTGAAAGTGCTGCACTCAGTATGCCAGCAAATTTGGAAAACTCAGCGGTGGCCACAGGACTGGAAAAGGTCAGTTTTCATTCCAATCCCAAAGAAAGGCAATGCCAAAGAATGCTCAAACTACTGCACAATTGCACTCATCTCACACTCTAGTAAAGTAATGCTCAAAATTCTCCAAGCCAGGCTTCAGCAATCATGAACTGCGAACTTCCAGATGTTCAAGCTGGTTTTAGAAAAGACAGAGGAACCAGAGATCAAATTGCCAACATCTGCTGGATCATCAAAAAAGCAAGAGAGTTCAAGAAAAACATCTATTTCTGCTTTATTGACTATGCCAAAGCCTTTGACTGTGTGGATCACAATAAACTGTGGAAAATTCTGAAAGAGATGGGAATACCAGACCACCTGACCTGCCTCTTGAGAAACCTATATGCAGGTCAGGAAGCAACAGTTAGAACTGGACATGGAACAACAGACTGGTTCCAAATAGGAAAAGGAGTACTTCAAGGCTGTCTATTGTCACCCTGCTTATTTAACTTATATGCAGAGTATATCATGAGAAACGCTGGTCTGGAAGAAGCACAAGCTGGAATCAAGATTGCCGGGAGAAATATAAACAACCTCAGATATGCAGATGACACTACCCTTATGGCAGAAAGTGAAGAGGAACTCAAAAGCCTCTTGATGAAAGTGAAAGAGGAGAGTGAAAAAGTTGGCTTAAAGCTCAACATTCAGAAAATGAAGATCATGGCATCTGGTCCCATCACTTCATGGCAAATAGATGGGGAAACAGTGGAAATAGTGTCAGACTTTATTTTTTGGGGCTCCAAAATCACTGCAGATGGTGACTGCAGCCATGAAATTAAAAGACGCTTACTCCTTGGAAGGAAAGTTATGACCAACCTAGATAGCATATTCAAAAGCAGAGACATTACTTTGCCAACAAAGGTCCATCTGTTCAAGGCTATGGTTTTTCCTGTGGTCATGTATGGATGTGAGAGTTGGAATGTGAAGCACCGAAGAATTGATGCTTTTGAACTGTGGTGTTGGAGAAGACTCTTGAGAGTCCCTTGGACTGCAAGGAGATCCAACCAGTCCATCCTAAAAAAGATCAGTCCTGTGTGTTCATTGGAAGGACTGATGTTGAAGCTGAAACTCCAATACTTTGGTTACCTCATGCAAAGAGTTGACTCACTGGAAAAGACCCTAATGCTGGGAGGGATTGGGGGCAGGAGGAGAAGGGGACAACAGAGGATGAGATGGTTGGATGCATCACCAACTCGATAGACATGAGTCTGATTGAACTCCAGGAGTTGGTGATGTTCAGGGAGGCCTGGAGTGCTGTGATTCATGGGGTCACAGGGAGTTGGACATGACTGAGTGACTGAACTGAACACTTTTAGGGGAACTTGTTTCCTCCTCAAATTTTGAAAACTTATGTCAGCTCTTACTTTTGTCCCGGGTAGTCCAAATTCAATGTAATTGACTAGAGTACTTTATTATACATTTTTTGTATGTAGCCAAATACCAAAATGTGTAAATCAATGCCTCCTTCATTGACGACAGTGATTTTGGTGAGTTCTAGTATAAAACTGTCTCTGCAATTTTCATATGCTAATTTTAAAAATTAACCAACTTCATAAAAAAGAATAAAAGTATACCCAAAGTAATTTAACACACTAAATATACAGGTAGGGAGCAGTTACCCCAAAATAGATTAATTCCTCTTAGCTACGTCTAGACTATATTGCTTAGATATAAAATGCTTATTTATACCCATTCTAATCAAAATTTCCCACAAATAGGATGTCCCTTAATAATGAGCAAGAACAATAACCAAGGGATCTCCAGAAAGTAACTCCAGTTGTTTACATGACACACAAACTGAGTGGAGAATAAATGTTAAAAGCCCCATTTTTATTATAATAACAAACCAGCTCTGCTGTATCACTTTTATTTCTTCTCATATTGTGAGCTTCACTGATCCTTAAGGAAAATTCTTTTTATCAGCCTGTGCCACAATAAGTGAATATACCCTTGAAATGATGATATAGCTCACTTTTTAAAGAAGCTGTCCAAATCATTAGATTCAGTTATTTCTAAATCTACTTAATTGTTATGAATCCAACATAATTCATTTTTATTAAGCAAAAAAAATAATGTTACCATCTCTGGCAGGTATCTCTTCCTGTAGATGGTAATCATCAGGGACCCAGTGTGAAAGACTAGCCAACCTCTGAACTGTCGTTGTTAAAAACGAATTCTGGAGGATCCAAAACTAGCTATTAAATCTTGGTCTAGAAAACACACACATCACTTTCACTTAAAACATCACTAGTCAGAACTAGTCACACAGTCCCATTCAACCATAAGATGGTCAAGGCTTTAAGTATACCATTGCCCAGAACTTTGAGAACTAACTTTAATGACTATAGAGTGAATCCCCCAGGGAAAAAAAAAACAAAACAAAAAACTCCAGTACTTTGGCCACCTCGTGCGAAGAGTTGACTCATTGGAAAAGACTCTGATGCTGGGAGGGATTGGGGACAGGAGGAGAAGGAATCGACAGAGGATGAGACGGCTGGATGGCGTCACTGACTCGATGGACTTGAGTCTGGGTGAACTCCGGGAGTTGGTGATGGACAGGGAGGCCTGGCGTGCTGCGATGCATGGGGTCGCAAAGAGTCGGACACGACTGAGAGACTGGACTGAAGTGAACTGAACTGAACTGATCCAAATATGAGATAGTCACCAAAAACACCACATTACCTAAACTTCCTGAGGAGACCACTTATTATGCTGTTGAGCCAATATTATGTAAAATAGGGTATAGTAACATAGGACAGTTACATAAGTAAGTAAAGTAGGCTTCCAATGAAGCCAATTCAAGGATTTAACAATCATTTTTTTATTATGCTACATAATTTATATAAAAAAAATCATTGGCAGAGAAAAATATTGCATATTGACACATACTGCCAAAGTTATTATTAAGGGTAAAGAAGTAAGGATTGGGAGTCTTATTTGCCTTTTATTTTTGCTGGCACGTATTCTGGAAGAAATTTTCCACATTGTAGCCAATGAAGATTTATTTTTATTGTTATTGTAAAGTTTTACAAGCTTTTCATCTTTGGCCAGTCAATTTCTGCTTAACAAATGTCTTTCATAAATCAAATTTGCTTATCTTCTAGACAGTTTCTAAGACATCACATTAATTTTAAAAACAAATATTTGCTGTGTCATACTGCTTTTTAAAATCAACTAACTTATTTGAGGTTCCAAACAGTTTCATACAGAAAATAGGTCTTGTGACTTTGATCATCAGAAACAGTTCATTTTCTGGCTGTTGATGTGTTTCTTTTTCTCACATCATGAATTGGAGCTCTGTCTGTATTATTCTTCATTATGGATGATAAATGTGAAACTTTACTTGTATTGCGATCCTCAGTCTTTTTCAAAGTTAATACTTTCTGGTAGTTGACAAAAGAGATGCTGATGGCTAATCAGAAGCCTGCTTGAGCATATCTGAGGGTGTCCCTTAGATTATGAAAATAAAGTATCCTGTTGCATAAATTTGAATTCTGCTAAAATTACTTATTGATTTATAACCCTATAGCCCAAAGAGCTACTGAGGAAACACAACAGGGTCATTTATATATAGTGTAAGCGCTTAAAAATAAAAAGAACCATCAAATTTTTTTAAAGTTAATACTTCAAATTGTAAAAACAAAAAGCATGTCTAAAAAAGGGAAAGATTTCTCAAAAGCCTGTGGGAAATTCTATGCTCATAGAATTTTCACTGAAAGTATTTGCAGACGTTGATAACCCTGCAATTTCAGAAGTGTTAGAAAATACATCATCATCTTTGGGATTTGTTTAAAAGCAACCCAAATATGTAAAAATATAGTCATCTTGTTAGTAGAGTATGTAATGGTGAAAGTTCACAAGGGTGAAGTGTTAGTTGTTTAGTCAGGTCTGACTTTGTGACCCCATGGATTGTACACTCCCAGGCTCCTCTGTCCATGGAGTTCTCCAGGCAAGAATACTGGAGTGTGTAGCCAATTTCTTCTCCAGGGAACCTTTCTGACCCAGGGATTGAACCTGGGTCTTCTGCACTGCAGGCAGATTCTTTACCATCTAGGCCACCAGGTGGACTATAGCCCGCCAGACATAAGGGTAAAGTCCATGCTTATTTTATAATTACTCCATGCATGGTGTTACATGTAGCAGCCACTAATAAATACTTGTTTATTAAATGAGTGAAATGTCCAACTATAGCGTAATTAAATAAATTATTAAAAAACTGAGTAGGACTTCCATTGTGCTCCAATGGTTAAGAGTCCGTTTTGCAATGCCGGGACGCTTGCTCAGTCCCTAGTCAGGGAACTAAGATCCCACATGCTATGAAGCAACCAAGCCCGCCAGCCCCAACAACTGAGTGTATGCATTCCAGAGCCCTTGTGCCACAACCAGAGTCTGTGAACCTTGAAAGATCTGAAGTGCTGCAACTAAGATCCAAGGCAGCCAAATAAATAAATATTTAAAAAAATAATACATTACTGAATAATTCACTCAGCTGACTATTGTAAATTCTTTAGGAAGAGTTTCATTAGGAAACAGATTCTCATACAATAATGGTGGAATATAAAGTGATGTATTATTTTGGGGAGAGTAATTTGCCTTTGTGTAGCAAAAAGTTTTTTAAATTGGCCTACTTGTTTTTCTATCAAGTTTATTTCTAGGAATTTATTCTAAGAAAATAATTACAATTTGTGACATCACTTTGCTATAAAGAGGTGTATTGAAGAATTATTCAAATTAGCCAAAATTTATGGAACTATGCTTATTATTTTTCTTTTCTTTCTTTTCCATATTGTCTGCAATGTGCTTATATTATTTATAAATCATTACACATTTTAAAATTATGTCACAGAAAAAGATACTACTACGACAATGGAATTTAACTATTCTATAGGCTTTAAAGTCAAGAAGAAAACAATCAAAAAATCATAAAATTAAATCATTATTAAAATGGTAAAAAAATTCTGACAACTCTTAAAGATCATTAAATAATTTTTAAATGATGCTATTGAAGACCTACAGAACTGTTTTGGAAAAATTTGGAAAAAAGGTCCAGCCCCTCCCTTAGCCTCACTGCCATGCTACAAGTCATTTATTTTTCCTTCAACCTCAAGTAATTGTTTTTCTGTCCAGTTGTCCTATCAATTACTAATATCAAAGTGTGGGCAACTTCAGCTATTAATATTGACTTGTCTGCTTCCACGTTTCCCCCTTCTATTTGCCATAAAATAATGGGGCCAGATGCCATTCTTAGTTTTTTGAATGTTGGTTTTAAGCCAGCTTTTTCACTCTCTTTCACTCTTATCAAGAGGCTCTTTAGTTCCACTTCAATTTCTGCATTTCGAGTGGTATCATCTGCATATCCAAAGTTGTTGATATTTCTCCCAGCAATCTTGCTTCTAGCTTGTGACTCATCCAGCCTGGCATTTCTATACATATGTGTACTATACATATAAATATATATGTATACATATGTGTACTATACATATAAATTAAATAAAGTGACAGTAGACAGCCTTGTCATACTCCTTTCCCAATTTTGAACTACTCAGTTGTTTTAATTCCAGTTTTAACTGTTGATTCTTGACACATCTATGGGTTTCTCAGGAGACAGGTAAGGTGGTCTGTTATTTCCATCTTTTGAAGAATTTTCCAGTTTGTTGTGATCCATCCAGTCAAAGGCTTTAGTGTAGTCAATGAAGCAGATGTTTTTCTGGAATTCTCTTGCTTTCTCCATGGTCTAATGAATGTTGGCAATTTGATCCCTGGTTCCTAAGCCTCTTCAAAACTCAGCTTGTACATCTGGAAATTCTCAGTTCATATACCGTTGAAGGTAACTTGAGAGATTTTGA
The DNA here is from genome assembly GCF_002263795.3 of Bos taurus. Taxonomy (NCBI): domain Eukaryota; kingdom Metazoa; phylum Chordata; class Mammalia; order Artiodactyla; family Bovidae; genus Bos; species Bos taurus. The sequence goes on along the minus strand of NC_037332.1, from coordinate 18,634,005 downwards.
GCATTACCTTGCTAGCATGTGAAATAAGCACAACTGTATGGTAGTTTGAGCAGTCTGGCATTGTCCTTCTTTGAGGTTGAAATGAAAACTGACCTTTTCCAGTCCTGTGGCCACTGCTGAGTTTTCCAAATTTACTGGCATGAGTGCAGAACTTTAATAGCATCATCTTTTCGGGTTTGAAATAACTCAGCTGGAATTCCATCATCTCTGCTAGCTTTATTTGTGGTCATACTTCTTATAGCTCATTTGAATTCACACTCCAGGATGTCTGGCTCTAGGGAGTGACCACACCATCATGGTTATCCAGGTCATTATGACCTTCTTTGTATAGTTCTGTGTATTCTTGCCACCTGTTCTTAATCTTTTCTGCTTCTTTTAGATCCATACCATTTCTGTCCTTTATTGTGCCCATCCTTGTATGAAATGCTCCCCTGATATCTCCTTGATATACATGCACATATCTCTATGTGCGTGCTAAGTCACTTCAGTCATGTCTGACTCTTTGCAACCCTTTGGACTGTAGCCCACCAGGCTCCTCTGTCCATGGGATCTTCTAGGCAAGAATACTGGAGTGGGTTGCCATATTCTTCTCCAAGGGATCTTCCAGACCCAGGGATCAAACCTGCATCTCCATAGTTTCATATTTTCTTTAATTCTTAAAACATGGTTTCCTTTAATGAAGCATTTATGTTGCCTCAAAGACAATTTCTACTGACCACTTTCATTTTTCTGTATATTGGCTAAACTTTCCTCTTTATTTTCATGTCTCTTAATTTGTTGTTCAAAACCAGAAAATTTAGATAATAGAGTGGATGATTTTTGTTCATGGTGGTTATACTCTATAAAGCCACTGCAAACCCGAATTAATAAATACTGAATTGGTGCACATTTGTAACCATATAAATTACAATCTTAAATCCTGAAAGCAACACATCCTGGTAGACTGTTTTATTTTACAAACAGAAAATAAGGTTTAGAAATGTTACTAATTTGCCTGAGGTTGCCCTACTACTGTCTTCATCTTGCGGTCACCTCTGATGAGAACTAAAACAAGAAGGCAGAGAACCACCTTGTTTGACCTCACCTGAACATCTGTATCAGGTGACTTTAAATTTTTGCTACTCTGTACATTCAATTTTTGAATTCTCTGTGCATTCACACTAAACATCCATGTGAATGACTGTAAAACGCCATGAGTATTTTGGTGTCATAAATAAATTGTAGTGAGTAGGCAGCAAATATGGAATCTGGGAATAATAAGGACCAACTGTATGATGTGGCAACTCTGGAGTCTGACACTCCTTTCTACAATTTTGGTTTTACTCTTTTATGTGCTGTTGCTGCTGCTGCTGTTTGTTTGGTGACTTTTCATGGCTAATTCAAGAGTATTCCCTGCAGTGTGTGGCCACTGAATCTTTGCTTTTTAACTTTCTTTTTTGTTGTTTGTATTTTTAAGCCTGGATTTGTTGGGTTTACCCCTGGGTCAGCATAGCTTACTGGTCAGTCACTGGTTGGTCACAAGTTTTCCATCAGCCAACAAATCTCCCGCCCTTTCCAAGGGGATCTGTGTGCACACAAAGGCAAACTTCCTGCAGGAAGTTTACACATCTGCTTTCACCTTCATTCTTGCTTGATAAGGGCACCAAGGCCAGCCAGACATGAGGAAGTGACTGGGTCTTTCTCCAGTTTTCTTGCACATGTGCATAACCTACACATGTGTGTGGATCCTTAGCAATATTTGGGGCTTTTCCAACCCTCCAAAATCACTGCAGGTGGTGATTACAGCCATGAAATTAAAAGATGTTTGTTCCTTGGAAGAAAAGCTATGACCAACCTAGACAGCATACTAAAAAGCAGAGACATTACTTTGCTGACAAAGGTCTGTCTAGTCAAAGCTATGGTTTTTCCAGTGGTCATGTATGGATTGAGAGTTGGACCATAAAGAAAGCTGAGTGCTGAAGAATTGATGCTTTTGAACTGTGGTGTTGGAGAAGACTCTTGAGAGTCCCTTGGACTGCAAGGAGATCCAACCAATCAATCCTAAAGGAAATCAGTTCTGAATATTCATTGGAAGGATTGATGCTGAAGCTCCAATACTTTGGCCACTTGATGGGAAGAACTGACTCACTGGACAAACACTGATGCTGGGAGAGACTGAAGGCAGAAGAAGGGACAACAGAGGATGAGATGGTTGGATGGCATCACTGACTCGATGTACAAGAGTTTGAGCAATCTCTGGGAGTTGGTGATGGACAGGGAAGCCTGGTGTGCTGCAGTCCATGGGGTCACAAAGAGTCAGACATGACTGAGCGACTAAACTGAACTGAACTTCCAACCCTTTAAGGTTGACTCATTCCCTAAATCATCCTGTCAAAAATTTTGGCAGCTTCTCATTTGTCCCAACTGGTACTTCCTTCTGCCTTAGACAGCTGTAATGATGATTCCTGTAGCTAAATATACTTGTTTTTGATAATGCCTGAATGTAGGGCTTCTCTGCCAAGCTGAACTCCAAGTCAGGTTAAATAGCAACAAGGTCCTGAGAATGGGACTTTTTCAGAAAGCTCCAAGTCTGGTCAAATAATGACAACACTCTGGGGAATGGGGTTTTTGCAGAGCTCCAAAAGGAATTTAGTCCGCTTCAGTGGTTGTGAGACGGGCAGTTGCTGCACCTGTCATGCCATGGAAAGAGGGGTACAGACAGGAGTATACTCAAAATGACACAGGTCCTGCTTTAGCTACTGAAACTTTAGTTACTAAAGTAGCTTCTCTTTAAATCAACACTATATATACACCCACAAATATATACACAATAAAATGCCCAGGTATTTAATATTCAGCTCCCTGAGTTTTTCAAAAAAATTTTTGTTGAGGTAAAATTGACCTGTAACATTATATTTGTTTCAGTGTACAACACGATGATTCAGTACTTGTGTACACTGAGAAATGATCACCACAGTAAGTCTAGTTAACATCTGTCACCGTATACAGTTGAATTTAAATTTTCCTGTGACAAGAACTTTTAAGATTTACTCTCTTAGCAACGTTCAAACATACAGTGTGATTAACTATCATCAAAATCAGTCCTGAATATTCACTGGAAAGACTGATGTTGAAGCTGAAGCTCCAATACTTTGGCCACCTGATGTGAAAAACTGACTCATTAGAAAAGACCCTGATGCTGGGAAAGATTGAAGGCAGGAGAAGGGGACGACAGAGGATGAGATGGTTGGATGGCATCACCAACTCAATGACATGAATTTGTGCAAGCTCTGGGAGTTGGTGATGGGGCAGGGAAGCCTGGTGTGCTGTAGTCCATGCAGAGTCAGACATGACTGAGAGACTGCACTGAACTATAGTCACCACGCTGTCCATTACAGCCCTGTGACTTATTTTTATAACTGAAATTTTGTACCTTTTGACCTGCTTCACCCATTTCATATCCCACCTCAGACACTTTTCCCCTGGTGACCATCAATCTGTTCTATGTATCTATAATCTTGGGGGTTTTTGTGATTTTGGTTTTTTAGATTCCACTTATATAAAGCTGAGATTATATGATATTTTGGAGAGGGCAATGGCAACCCACTCCAGTACTCTTGCCTGGAAAATCCCATGGATGGAGGAGCCTGGTAGGCTGCAGTCCAAGGGATCTCTAAGGGTGGGACACGACTGAGCAACCTCACTTTCACTTTTCACTTTCACGCATTGGAGAAGGAACACTCCAGTGTTCTTGCCTGGAGAATCCCAGGGACAGGGGAGCCTGGTGGGCTGCCATCTATGGGGTCACACAGAGTCAGACACGACTGAAGTGACTTAGAATATGATATTTATTTCTCTCTGTCTGACTTATTTCACTTGGCATGATTCTCTCAGAATCTATTTATGTTATCATAAAGGCAATATTTCTTTCTTTCAAGGCTGAAATACACATAAACACAAATATGTGCCATATTTTTTTTATCCATTCATCCACCGATGGACACTTAGACTGTTTCCATATCTTGGCTATTGTATACGGCACTGCAATGAACATGGGGGTGCATATATCTTTTTAAGATGATGTTTTCATTTTCTTTACCTAGTAGCTTTTCTTAAATAAACATTTTCTACTTTGAACTATGCCTTTGGTTAATTTCTAGGTTTCTGTAATGGCTGATGTAGATAATTTCTGCTAGTATTTTCTTTGTTCTTCTGGAGGCAATTTACCAAGGTTCTCTCTCTGTCATTCTGAAAGTTTCACCTCAAGCAATTATTTTTATCACTTTGCTTGGAAACTAACTTTTGTAGCAACAACCTATACCTTTTTTCGCCATCATATTATGCTTACCTGGTATGCTTTCCCAAGCTCAGCTGATAGGGTAATCAATTTTAATATAGTCATTTCTTTTTTTCATTTATTTATCAGCTTTTTAAGCATCCATAATATACACAATCCTTGCTATTTACTGTGGAAAAATTAAAAAAGAAAACTTCACAAACCCACTTCACTTCATCCTGAAGGATCTTACAGTCAAACTGAATAAGACAGATATAATACAGATATAATTGTATTGGTGATGGACAGGGGAGGCTGATGCGGTGCAGTCCATGGGGTCACAAAGAGTCGGACATGACTGAGTCACTGAAATGAACTGAACTGAATACAGATAAATATAAAACCTTAAAGTATGTAATAAGTTCTATAAAATGATTAAAGCAGACAACTCAAACACTTTTAAGTAGTAAGTGATATTTCACCTAGAGACATCATGAAATGCTTCATGAAGTTATGGCATAAAAGTCCATGTATTAATGGTGATAACATTATCCATTCTAGTTTCTAAATGTATATTTTTAAGATGTCAGCTTACCTGCAGTGTTATACGAATTTAAGTGCTTTAATCATGGAGACAGGTCAATGGGAGACATATTGGAGCAAGCAGGTTTTCACCATCCCTCTAAGCTTGCTATCTCAGAAACTTTCTATTCCAGCTGTGCTATGGCATAACCCTCAGTATTTGTCATTATAGTGTTTTATCTTAAAGGCTACAAAATCATCTAGCAGTTGCCTATGCCTATCATCACCACCCTCTTGAAAATTATAATGAGAAACAGTTTTTTGTTGGAGGGCAAGGGTAATATTCCACATAGTTAGAGAACACTAGAAAGCGGAGCATGTACTAACAGACCTACACTGCTGCTATTTTCATGATCAGACAGTGTGAACTTTCCTCTGTGAGCAGGCTGGTCGTGTCCATATTTGGTGCACTAGAGATGTTGAATGAATAAGTGGGGCATCTGTGGAAGCCCAAAGAGAATGAACATCTTCCAAATAAATGTCCAGGTAAAAATAAACAATCAAAGCACAGGTCTGTTAAATTCCACTGTTCGCTCTAAAAATAGTTGTACATGAAAATAGAGTCAAGTGTTTTACAAAGTACCTTGGCAATAAGAAGTGCTATTCCAGTGAAGTGTAAGTCCTAGGAATTCAAAAGAGTTGGGCAAAGCAACTAAATGGTGAAGTTATAAACACAGGTTGCTAAAGAAAGAAGCATTAGTAATAATGACATCCATGTGGGAACCCCTGCACAGAGCACCATAAATCTGACTGACTCATGTCAACAAGACAGAAAACAGTGACCGAAACAAAAGATCTGAAAAACTTGCTGCAAAAAGGTCAGTGGGGGACTGTGAATAATTTAGCACGAATAGTAAAGGACAATACCAGCCAGTCTTTATACGTGACCAGAACATTACAGTTTGAAAGTACTCAAATAAAGATGAAATACTAGATGTTAAAATGCATTCTGTGTGTTTACTGGAAGGTAGTTCATGTTAATCCTTTTAAATCTCTGCTCAGTATTAAAGCTTAGAGAATCCTTCATATGGCAGCAAGGAGTCATTTTTCAAAGGGAGTGTAATGGAAGGATAATCCTAATATTTGTTGCTTGATTTTTAGTCCTCATTCAGCTCATGTAAAATTGGGACTCGTTTTGCAGGTTGATTATAAAACATTATAAATCTCAAAATTTAGCCAAAACATAATATACAAGAGTGAGTTCCAAGTTATCAGTCATGTGAAGTGGGAGAGTAAGGAGGATGGAAGCTCAGCTTCAATAATGATGCTGCCTTTTTCTATACATGTGCTACTTTTTGGATGCTTTAAGCTATCAAGAACTCTTTACAATAACATATTTAATAAGCCAAATAAATCTGGATACCACAACAAAGACTACTGCTTGAGATTTCAACTTCCGCATCACTCCCCTGGGGACACTCTGTGTCATATAAAATAGCACAGCAGCCTCCTGGCCACTTAATGTGGCACAATAACACTTGAACTGAAAGCCAGGTCAACTGATGCTAATTTGTAATTCTTCTAAGCATAGCAGGTGAGTTAGTTAATTTTATGCATTGAGTTAGCTAGGTCATGGTAATGAGTTTTTGTTAAACATCAGTTTAGATATTGCTGTGAAGGTATTTCTTAGCTGTGATTAATATTTAAAATAGTAGACTTTGATTAAAGCAGATTGCCCTCCATATGGTGGGTGGGTCTCATTTAATTAGTTGAAGGTCTTAGGAAAAAAGACCAAGGGTGCCCAAGGAAGTGAGAATTCTACCTTGGACTGCCCTTGGACTTGAGGTCACATTATCAACTCTTCCTTCAGTCTCCAGCCTGCTGGCCTGCCTGTGTGTGTGTGCTAAGTTGTTTCAGTCATGTTTTACTCTTTGTGACTGCATGGACTGTATAGCTCACCAGACTCCTCTGTCCATGGGATTCTCCAGGAAAAAATACTGAAATGGGTTGCCATGCCCTCCTCCAGGGGATCTTCCTAATCCAGGGATCTAACCCGGACCTCTTATGTCTCCTGCATTGGCAGGTGAGTTCATTGGCAGGTAAGCACCACCTGGGTCTGCCTGTAGATTTCAGAATTACCTACTCCTACAAATCATGTGAGCCAATTCCTTAAAATATCTATCTATCTAGCATCCATCAATCTACACACATCCCATTGGTTCAATTTCTCTGGAGAACATTGACCATCATACCAAACAAAATAGAAACCCAACAATGTCTTCCATGTTTGACCATCAGTGTGTCTGAACTACCTGTAAATGCAAGTTGGTCAACACTCACTAGAAATGTTGAAGACTGTGGTATACATACACATGCTGAATAGAATTCCTGTAGCTCTTGACTTGAAGTAATAGGCTTTTCCTAAAACATTGAAATGAATAGCATACCTCTGAATGCTTTATTTTTTTCCCTAGTTGCCTACCAGAAGTGAAAGCGATTCATTATATGCATTAGGAATTGAACTGCAACATAAATCTGATGGCTTTCTGTGCAAAAATGATGATCCTATTCCAAAACCAACACAAAATGTTGCGGTATGATTTTACAGTTGTGATGGTGTCTTAAGACATGCTATATCTCCATATTTATTTGGTTCCCTCTTATAACCAATAAAATATTTGAAAAATATAACCCTCTCTACCTCAATTCAAAAACATCTGTTGAGGACCCACTATGTTCAGTGCTAGAGATAAAAAGATGAGGAATAACTTCAAAGAGGTCAATGTTCAGTAGGAACACAACATATAAATATTTATTTTAAAAAATGTCTAAGTAAGGCAATGTATTAAAGACACATTTACTCTAACCTTCAACCTCAAATCCCATCAAAAATAGCAAAAAAAAAAAAAAAAAAGACAAGTAAATATAAAATATTCATTAAGATGAAGAGATTCCTGTGACTTCTCAGACACATTATGGATCACACCCAGACTGAGAGAAGAGAACATGCTTAGTTCCAACATACGTTGTTTTGGATTTTGAGTCAGAAATAAACCACACCCCAGTTGACATAATGGCAACCTACTCCAGTATTCTTGCCTGAAGAATCCCATGGATGGAGGAGCCTGATGGGCTACAGTCCACCAGGTCGCAAAGAGTCGGACAAGACTGAGAGACTTAACTTTCAACTTTAACTTTTCAATGGGCATATACGATAATATTTTTTATTAGATTGCCATGTTAGACCGATTTTAAACTGTGATTTAGACCAATTTTCAGAACTGTGAAACAGGGAACACTTAAGGAAAATTTGTAGAGGTGCTTATGTCATTTCTACTGTTAGTTTCTCTGCCAAAAGGGAGGGATAAGTCAATGGAAAAGAAGATTAAAGAACTTTTAAAAAGACTGTTAAGTAAAGTTTCTATACTTTGCAAGCTAAGGAGACATTTATTCCTCGGGTAAAGAAAATAACTTGAAGAGAGCAATGTTTGAAACAAGTCCCCAAACTATTCATCAGCAGGTACTTACCACCACTCAAAGCTCAGTAATGTTCAGAAAAGAAATTATCATGGGACCTAAGCCTGAAAAATTAAGAGGGGAAAGATAGACTGGAAGCAAGCAAGAAAAAGAAACATGAGGAAAAGAGAGCTGAAAAACACAAAAATAGTTAAATCACATAATTCTATGTAGTAAAATTGTGGAGGATGATTTTAAGAAAAGATATTAAAACGTTCAAAACAGTTATATAAGTGTACAAAGAAGCACTCAATAGAGCATGGAAAAGAATGTAAAGCACCTTATAAAACTCAGGCATTAGAAGAAGACAAAAGCATCATAATGATGAAAAACATTCTAGAAACAACCCTCCTAAATGGAATAAATGCAACTGAAAAAGTCAGAAATATGGAGACTAGGTTTGAGAAGCTATCCTCAAATGAAGTGGAAGAACTAGGCATGCAGGACTTCAGGCAAGATAGTTGGGAAGACCTAATACACACAGGCTTCAGCAATACATGAACCGTGAACTTCCAGATGTTCAAGCTGGTTTTAGAAAAGGCAGAGGAACCAGAGATCAAATTGCCAACATCCGCTGGATCATGGGAAAAGCAAGAGAGTTCCAGAAAAACATCTATTTCTGCTTCATTGACTATGCCAAAGCCTTTGACTGTGTGGATCACAATAAACTGTGGAAAATTCTGAAAGAGATGGGAATACCAGACCACCTGACCTGCCTCTTGAGAAACCTATATGCAGGTCAGGAAGCAGCAATTAGAACTGGAAATGGAACAACAGACTGGTTCCAAATAGGAAAAGGAGTACTTCAAGGCTATCTATTGTCACCCTGCTTATTTAACTTATATGCAGAGTACATCATGAGAAACACTGGGCTGGAAGAAGCACAAGCTGGAATCAAGATTGCCGGGAGAAATATCAATAACTTCAGATATGCAGATGTCACCACCCTTATGGCAGAAAGTGAAGAGGAACTCAAAAGCCTCTTGATGAAAGTGAAAGAGGAGAGTGAAAAAGTTGGCTTAAAGCTCAACATTCAGAAAACAAAGATCATGGCATCTTGTCATATCATTTCATGGGAAAAAGATGGGGAAACAGTGGAAACAGTGTCAGACATTATTTTTTTGGGCTCCAAAATCACTGCAGATGGTGACTGCAGCCATGGAATTAAAAGATGCTTATTCCTTGGAAGGAAAGTTATGACCAACCTAGATAGCATATGAAAAAGCAGAGACATTACTTTGCCAACAAAGGTCCGTCTATTCTAAGCTATGGTTTTTCCTGTGGTCATGTATGGATGTGAGAGTTGGACTGTGAAGAAAGCTGAGTGCCGAAGAATTGATGCTTTTGAACTGTGGTGTTGGAGAGGACTCTTGAGAGTCCCTTGGACTACAAGGAGATCCAACCAGTCCATTCTAACGGAAATCAGTCCTGGGTGTTCATTGGAAGGACCGATGTTGAAGCTGAAACTCCAGTACTTTGGCCACCTCATGCGAAGAGTTGACTCATTGGAAAAGACTCTGATGCTGGGAGGTACTGGGGGCAGGAGAAGGGGACGACAGAGGATGAGATGGCTGGATGGCATCACCAACTCAATGGACATGAGTTTGGGTGAACTCCAGGAGTTGGTGATGAACAGGGAGGCCTGGCGTGCTGTAATTCATGGGGTCGCAAAGAGTCGGACACGACTGAGCGACTGAACTGAACTGAATACATACATAATGTCAGTTTCTGAAGAAGAGAAAAGTGTCCTGGAAGCCAATAATGCTATTCATGTAGATTCTGATTTTTCACTCATTCCAGGAACGCAAGATTGCAATTTTCATTTCCTTTGATAGTCATGGCCATGTGACTAGACTGGACCCCATAAATGTGAATGATAAAGGCTTTAGGAGTTAGCATTCAATTTACTGCATTCCCTTTTCTCTGCATTTGGTCAACTTTTAAACATGTGTCAGCAAGGAGACTTCAATACTGCATATCAATAATATGTGAAGTTTTTTTTAAAGGTCAAACTCTTAGAAACAAAGAGAAGAAAGGTGACTAGGGGTGGGGTAAATACAAGTTGGAATCAAGAGTGCTGGGAGAAATATCAATAACCTCAGATATGCAGATGACACCACCCTAATAGCAGAAAGCGAAGAGGAATTGAAGAATCTCTTAATGAAGGTGAAAGAGGTGAGTGAAAAAACTGACTTAAAACTCAACATTCAGAAAATTAAGATCATGGCATCTGGTCCCATCACTTCATGGGAAATAGATGGGGAAACAATGGAAACAATGACAGACTTTATTTTTGGGGGGCTCCAAAATCACTGCAGATGGTGACTACAGCCATGAAATTAAGACACTTGCTCCTTGGAAGACAAGCTATGAAAAACCTAGACAGCATATTAAAAAACAGAGAGATCACTTTTTTGACAAAGGTTCATATAGTAAAAGCTATGGGTTTTTCAGTAGTCATGTATGGATGTGAGAATTGGACCAAAAAGAAGGCTGAGTGCCAAAGAATTGATGCTTTCAAACTCTGGTGCTGGAGAAAACTCTTGAGAGTCCCTTAGATGGAAAGGAGATCAAACCAGTCAGTCCTAAAGGAAATCAACACTGAATATTCATTGGAAGAATTGAAGCTGAAGCTGAAGCTCTAATACTTTGGCCAGATGATGTGAAGAGCCAACTCATTGGAAAAGACTCTAATGGTGGGAAAGATTGAGGGTAGGAGGAGAAGGGAGTGACCGAGGATGAGATGGCTGGATGGCATCATTGACTCAATGGAAATGAATTTGAGCAAACTTCAGAAGATAGTGAAGGACAGGGAAGCCTGGCATGCTATAGTCCATCGGGTCTCAGAGTCAGACACAACTAAGCAACTGAATAGCAAAGTAAAAGTGTATAAACACTCAACTATAAGATGAACAAGGTCTGAGGATCTAATGAATAATATGATGACTATAGTTAATAATATGACATTGTATAATTGAGAGGAGGGAATGGTTACCCATTCCAGAATGTTTGCCTACAGAATTCCATGGACAGAGGAGCCTGGCAGGCTACATACAGACCATAGGGTCACAAAGAGTCAGACATGACTGAATGAAGAACACTTTCTCTTTTTTTTTCAAGAGAACAGAAATTAAATGTTATCACTGAAAAAAAAAGATAAATTTGTGAGGTGATGAATGTGTTATTAGATGGTGGGAATCCTTTCACAATTCACACGTATTTCAGATCACCATGATGTACACCTTAAGACATAGATGTACACCTTAAGATGAAATTCATCTAGCATCAATTATATCTCATTAAAGCTGGAAAAATAAAATTAAAATAGAAAAGGAATCTCCATTAGCTTGGGTTCTTGAGTGACTGTAATCAATACTGCTCTAATGACCCATATTGGACTTGTAATATCAACAAGAAATAAAATTTAATGTGTAATGACATTAAGATTTTAATACTACAGCATAACTTAGACTGATACAAATGTAGTGTGAAAAATATTTTAAGAAAAATAGTCTATCCCAAAAGTCTTAGTACAGTTTTAAGCCTTCTTGTTCAGTAGTATAAATGATACCAACTTAAAGAAAAAAAACAAAAGCAGAATTTGAAAGTTTATTTACATTTCCTCTATACTTATTTTTGTTGTTGCCAATGCATTTTTGTTTTTCTGTGGTTGTTTCTTCCAATTTTCACCATATTAAATTAGAAGTACTTAAAAAGTTAAAATTACAAATGCATTGATTGAAATTTACAAAACTAAATAAGTATAAAAACATATAAGTAACTTTCAAGTGATGAAATTGGTGAGGCATTATTTGCTTGCCTCACTAGTTTGTGAAGGCAGGAGGAGAAGGGCATGGCAAAGCATGAGATGATTGGATGGTATCACCAGTTCAATGGATATGAGTGTGAGCAAGCTCTGGGAGATGGTGAAGGACAGGGAAGCCTTGCGTGTTGCAGTCCACGGGGTCGCAAAGAGTAGGAAATGACTGAGCAACAGCTAGTTTGTGAACTACGTGAAGAAAGAGACTATGCCTTTCTTCTTTTTAAATCAAGTAGAGGGCCTGGCATTGTATAGATCTTAAGTAAACTTTCTTGGACAAGACTGATTTGTTACTGCCTTTAGTGTCTCCATGTAGATCGTTTGAGACTGATATATTTGACTAAGAATTATGACTGGGACCCTTTTGACTTGACATATATACATACAGTTACAAAGGTCTCTAGTTTCTTTACTTTTGATAGTATGGCTTTTATTTAAGTCAATTTAGCTGCAGAGGCTACTGAAGATACTTTAAGCTTCAAATTGTAAAAGATATGATTGATAGAAGCCGTTATATAATTATGTCAAACTAATCCTTTATAAACTGGTTTAGAAATGACATAACAGCATTTTACAGTTAAAATGAAGTTCAAATTGAGACATCCGAACATGTAACTGACAGGGTTTTACTCTTTCTCTCTTTGAAAGCAAAGTGATCAGTCATGTTCTGCAAATGGATTACATACATGAGATTTAATGCATAAATATCTCAGTTTAAATCTTTTAAAATGCCATAATTCTTCTTCTCCATTACCCACTTGACTCTATCCAGATAATATATGTAGTCTTTAAAAGCCATTACAGATCTTTAACCTTTAACTTTAACATAGAAAAGAGATGGTTAGAGGAATTCTTTTCAGGTAAATCACATAAGTACAAGTGACTCTTATCCTCCCTGGCTTATATTTTAGCTCCAATCTTTGACTAAATATGTTATCACACTTCTCTGAGTCTCCCCTGCTTCTATTATCACTGTTACTTGGTTTCCTTTGCTGACTCTTCTTTTGTCCTCCTGCCCCTTTGATTGTGGATAATTTATTGAATTCAATCTTCAGGTTTCTTTTTTCCCCCCTGTCTCTCTTTGATGATCTTTTCAACATCTATGGCTTAAAATATCATCTCCATACTGAAAATTTTCAATTTAATGTCTTCAGCTCTAATCAATTACTTCCGTCTCAATTTTTTGTCACACATGCCACCTGGAATTCTCTGCAACCTCTGCAAACTTAGCATATCTAAAAACTGATTTCTCCCCTGGGCATGTCTTACCAGAATTTTTAAAACTTTAAATTTATTTATTTTTAATTGGAGGATAATTGCTTTACAATATTGTGTTGGTTTCTGCCATACATCAATCCGCCATAGGTATACATATATCCCCTCCCTCTTGAAGCTCCTTCTCACCTCCCACCCCATCCCACCCCTCTAGATTGTCTCAGAGTACTTGAGTCATACATAAAATGCCCACCACTACCTATTTTACATATGATAATGTATATGTTTCCATGCTCCTCTCTCAGTTTGTCCACCCTCTCCTTCCTCCGTTGGGTCCACAAGTCCGTTCATATCTATATCTCCATTGCTGCCCTGCGAATAGGTTCATAAGTGTTCTCTTTCTAGATTCCATATATATGTGTTAATATGTGATATTTGTTTTTCTCTTTCTGACTTACTTCACTCTGTGTAACAAGCTCTAGGCAAATTTTAAATCAGTGGTTCTCAACTCAAATTTTGGAGAGGAAACCTGAAGTTGTTAGAAAGTGAAGTTGAATCAGAATCATATATGGAGGTTTTCAAATCAACCTCTCTACAATACACTGTGTCAGAACTTCCTGGGGTGGGGAATTGGGAAAATGGACATAAAGTGAAAAGAGTTTATGGGTGATTTTGCCCAATCTTTTTTTTTTTTTTGAAGGCTTATTTGCTTTATTTTTTTTTTTTAACTTTACAATATTGTATTGGTTTTGCAATACATCAACATGAATCCACCACAGGTATACATGTGTTCCCCATCCTGAACCCTCCTCCCTCCCCATACCATCCCTCTGGGTCGTCCCAGTGCACCAGCCCCAAGCATCCAGTATCGTGCATCGAACCTGGACTGGCGACTCGTTTCATATATGATATTATACATGTTTCAATGCCATTCTCCCAAATCCTCCCACCCTCTCCCTCTCCCACAGAGTCCAAAACACTGTTCTATACATCAGTGTCTCTTTTGCTGTCTCGTATACAGGGTTATTGTTACCATCTTTCTAAATTCCATATATATGCGTTAGTATACTGTATTGGTGTTTTTCTTTCTGGCTTACTTCACTCTGTATAATAGGCTCCAGTTTCATCCACTTCATTAGAACTGATCCAAATGTATTCTTTTTAATGGCTGAATAATACTCCACTGTGTATATGTACCACTGCTTTCTTATCCATTCATCTGCTGATGGACATCTAGGTTGCTTCCATGTCCTGGCTATTATAAACAGTGCTGCGATGAACATTGGGGTACATGTGTCTTTTTCAATTCTGGTTTCCTCAGTGTGTATGCCCAGCAGTGGGATTGCTGGGTCATAAGGCAGTTCTATTTCCAGTTTTTTAAGGAATCTCCACACTGTTCTCCATAGTGGCTGTACTAGTTTGCATTCCCACCAACAGTGTAAGAGGGTTCCCTTTTCTCCACACCCTCTCCAGCATTTATTGCTTGTAGACTTTTGGATCACAGCCATTCTGACTGGCGTGAAATGGTACCTCATAGTGGTTTTGATTTGCATTTCTCTGATAATGAGTGATGTTGAGCATTTTTTCATGTGTTTGTTAGCCATCTGTATGTCTTCTTTGGAGAAATGTCTAGTTCTTTGGCTCATTTTTTGATTGGGTCATTTATTTTTCTGGAATTGAGCTGTAGGAGTTGCTTGTATATTTTTGAGATTAGTTGTTTGTCAGTTGCTTCATTTCCTATTATTTTCTCCCATTCTGAAGGCTGTTTTGCCTAATCTTAACCTCCCACTATCCCCAGTTAAGATGGCTATGTGAGGCCCATGTATATCCACAGCTCCTTTTTCCTTGTCCATTCCTTGCAACTGCTGCTACATACATAATCAAATGTGTCTGAGACAAGGTGAGGGATTTCTTATTTACACCAAAAGAAAAGAGAAAGAAAGGAGCTAGCAAATTACATGGAATAGTCCTAATCTGAAACACCTCTAACAGCTATTTCATGTTCAACATCTCCAACATTTCTTTCATGTTCTTTACTCCCATTCTGTCTACAGGATGCCTTTCTTCAGGATTACTAGGATTATCTTGACTTCCTAATACATTCAGTTTTTTTTTTTTTTCCTTTTTCTTTATTCCCAGTGTTTCTTTGTTCTAATTTATTTTTAATTGAAATATAGTTGATCCTTTAGTCTTTTTTCAATTTCATCCACCCTACATCTACTACCAAATGTATAAGTTATATGTGTATGTGGGGCTTCCATAGTGGCTCAGATGGTAAAGGGTCTGCCTGCAATACAGGAGACTTGGGTTCAATCTCTGGGTTGGGAAGATCCCCTGGAGGAGGGCATGGCAACCCACTCCAGTGTTCTTGCCTGGAGAATCCCTATGGACAAAGGAGCTTGGCAGGCTACAGTATATGGGGTCACAAAGAGTCAGACACGATTGAGCGACTAAACACACAGCACATCCTTTTAATTTTAGCCATTCTAGTAGAAATATAGTTATAGTTCATTGTGGTTTTAATTTTCATTTTCCTGATGACTAATTATGTTGAATATTTTTTCTGTGCTTGTATGTCATTTATGTTTTTCTTTGTGAAATGCCTGTTAAAATCTTTGTGTTTTTTTTTTTTTTTTCCAGACTTGTGTCTTCTAATTATTGAGCTATGTCTTAGCATGTGTGTGTGCTCATTCCTGTCCAACTCTTTGTGATCCCATGGACTGTAACCCTCCAGGAGCCTCTGTCCATGGAATTTTCTAAGAATACTGAAGTGGGTTGCCATTTCCTCCTCCAGGGGATCTTCCTGGCCCAGGGTTTGAACTTGTATCTCTTGTGTCTCCTGCATGGGCAGGTGGACTCTTTACCATTGTGTCACCTGGGAAGCCCCAGTTATGAGTTATAGTTGTTTCTTTTTATTGTCAGGATATGAATGCTTTCAAAGATATGTATTTCACATATATTTTCCCCAAACTTTGCCATACCTTTTCAGTTTTTTTAAAATTTTATTTTATTTTTAAACTTTACATAATTGTATTAGTTTTGCCAAATATCAAAATGAATCCACCACAGGTATACATGTGTTCCCCATCCTGAACCCTCCTCCCTCCTCCCTCCCCATACCATCCCTCTGGGTCATCCCAGTGCACCAGCCCCAAGCATCCAGTATCGTGCATTGAACCTGGACTGGCATCTCGTTTCATACATGATATTTTACATGTTTCAATGCCATTCTCCCAAATCCTTCCACCCTCTCCCTCTCCCACAGAGTCCAAAACACTGTTCTATACATCAGTGTCTCTTTTGCTGTCTCGTACACAGGGTTATTGTTACCCTCTTTCTAAATTCCATATATATGCGTTAGTATACTGTATTGGTGTTTTTCTTTCTGGCTTACTTCACTCTGTATAATAGGCTCCAGTTTCATCCACCTCATTAGAACTGATCCAAATGTATTCTTTTTAATGGCTGAGTAATACTCCATTGTGTATATGTACCAAAGCTTTCTTATCCATTCATCTGCTGATGGACATCTAGGTTGCTTCCATGTCCTGGCTATTATAAACAGTGCTGCGATGAACATTGGGGTACACATGTCTCTTTCCCTTCTGGTTTCCTCAGTGTGTATGCCCAGCAGTGGGATTGCTGGATCATAGGGCAGTTCTATTTCCAGTTTTTTAAGGAATCTCCACACTGTTCTCCATAGTGGCTGTACTAGTTTGCATTCCCACCAACCGTGTAAGAGGGTTCCCTTTTCTCCATACCCTCTCCAGCATTTATTATTTGTAGACTTTTGGATCGCAGCCATTCTGACTGGTGTGAAATGGTACCTCATAGTGGTTTTGATTTGCATTTCTCTGATAATGAGTGATGTTGAGCATCTTTTCATGTGTTTGTTAGCCATCTGTATGTCTTCTTTGGAGAAATGTCTATTTAGTTCTTTGGCCCATTTTTTGATTGGGTCATTTATTTTTCTGGAGTTGAGCTGTAGGAGTTGCTTGTATATTTTTGAGAACAGTTGTTTGTCAGTTGCTTCATTTGCTATTATTTTCTCCCATTCTGAAGGCTGTCTTTTCACCTTGCTAATAGTTTCCTTTGATGTGCAGAAGCTTTTAAGGTTAATTAGGTCCCATTTGTTTATTTTTGCTTTTATTTCCAATATTCTGGGAGGTGAGTCATAGAGGATCCTGCTGTGGTGTATGTCAGAGAGTGTTTTGCCTATGTTCTCCTCTAGGAGTTTTATAGTTTCTGGTCTTACGTTTAGATCTTTAATCCATTTTGAGCTTATTTTTGTGTATGGTGTTAGAAAGTGTTCTAGTTTCATTCTTTTACAAGTGGTTGACCAGATTTCCCAGCACCACTTGTTAAAGAGGTTGTCTTTAATCCATTGTATATTCTTGCCTCCTTCGTCAAAGATAAGGTGTCCATATGTGTGTGGATTTATCTCGGGGCTTTCTATTTTGTTCCATTGATCTATATTTCTGTCTTTGTGCCAGTACCATACTGTCTTGATAACTGTGGCTTTGTAGTAGAGCCTGAAGTCAGGCAGGTTGATTCCTCCAGTTCCATTCTTCTTTCTCAAGATCGCTCTGGCTATTCGAGGTTTTTTGTATTTCCATACAAATTGTGAAATTATTTGTTCTAGCTCTGTGAAGAATACTGTTGGTAGCTTGATAGGGATTGCGTTGAATCTATATATTGCTTTGGGTAGTATACTCATTTTCACTATATTGATTCTTCCAATCCATGAACATGGTATATTTCTCCATCTATTAGTGTCCTCTTTGATTTCTTTCACCAGTGTTTTATAGTTTTCTGTATACAGGTTTTAGTTTCTTTAGGTAGATATATTCCTAAGTATTTTATTCTTTCTGTTGCAATGGTGAATGGAATTGTTTCCTTAATTTCTCTTTCTGTTTTCTCATTATTAGTGTATAGAAATGCAAGGGATTCCTGTGTGTTGATTTTATATCCTGCAGCTTTACTATAGTCATTGATTAGTTCTAGTAATTTTCTGGTGGAGTCTTTAGGGTTTTCTATGTAGAGGATCATGTCATCTGCAAATAGTGAGAGTTTTACTTCTTTTCCAATTTGGATTCCTTTTATTTCTTTTTCTGCTCTGATTGCTGTGGCCAAACTTCCAAAACTATGTTGAATAGTAATGGTGAAAGTGGGCACCCTTGTCTTGTTCCTGACTTTAGAGGAAATGCTTTCAATTTTTCACCATTGAGGATAATGTTTGCTGTGGGTTTGTCATATATAGCTTTTTTTATGTTGAGGTATGTTCCTTCTATTCCTGCTTTCTGGAGAGTTTTTATCATAAATGGGTGTTGAATTTTGTCAAAGGCTTTCTCTGCATCTATTGAGATAATCATATGGTTTTTATTTTTCAATTTGTTAATGTGGTGTATTACATTGATTGATTTGCGGGTATTGAAGAATCCTTGCATCCCTGGGATAAAGCCCACTTGGTCATGGTGTATGATCTTTTTAATGTGTTGTTGGATTCTGATTGCTAGAATTTTGTTAAGGATTTTTGCATCTATGTTCATCAGTGATGTTGGCCTGTAATTTTCTTTTTTTGTGGGATCTTTGTCAGGTTTTGGTATTAGGGTGATGGTGGCCTCATAGAATGAGTTTGGCAGTTTACCTTCCTCTGCAATTTTCTGGAAGAGTTTGAGCAGGATAGGTGTTAGCTCTTCTCTAAATTTTTGGTAGAATTCAGCTGTGAAGCAGTCTGGATCTGTGCTTTTGTTTGCTGGAAGATTTTTTATTACAGTTTCAATTTCCGTGCTTGTGATGGGTCTGTTAAGATTTTCTATTTCTTCATGGTCGAGTTTTGGAAAGTTGTACTTTTCTAAGAATTTGTCCATTTCTTCCACGTTGTCCATTTTATTGGCATATAATTGTTGATAGTAGTCTCTTATGATCCTTTGTATTTCTGTGTTGTCTGTTGTGATCTCTCCATTTTCATTTCTAATTTTATTGATTTGATTTTTCTCCCTTTGTTTCTTGATGAGTCTGGCTAATGGTTTGTCAATTTTATTTATCCTTTCAAAGAACCAGCTTTTGGTTTTATTGATTTTTGCTATGGTCTCTTTTGTTTCTTATGCATTTATTTCTGCTCTAATTTTTAAGATTTCTTTCCTTCTACTAACCCTGGGGTTCTTCATTTCTTCCTTTTCTAGTTGCTTTAGGTGTAGAGTTAGGTTATTTATTTGACTTTTTTCTTGTTTCTTGAGGTGTGCCTGTATTGCTATGAACTTTCCCCTTAGGACTGCTTTTACCGTGTCCCACAGGTTTTGGGTTGTTGTGTTTTCATTTTCATTCGTTTCTATGCAAATTTTGATTTCTTTTTTGATTTCTTCTGTGATTTGTTGGTTATTCAGCAGCGTGTTGTTCAGCCTCCATATGTTGGAATTTTAAATAGTTTTTCTCCTGTAATTGAGATCTAATCTTACTGCATTGTGGTCAGAAAAGATGCTTGGAATGATTTCTATTTTTTTGAATTTACCAAGGCTAGATTTATGGCCCAGGATGTGATCTATCCTGGAGAAGGTTCCATGTGCGCTTGAGAAAAAGGTGAAGTTCATTGTTTTGGGATGAAATGTCCTATAGATATCAATTAGGTCTAACTGGTCTATTGTATCGTTTAAAGTTTGTGTTTCCTTGTTAATTTTCTGTTTAGTTGATCTATCCATAGGTGTGAGTGGGGTATTAAAGTCTCCCACTATTATTGTGTTATTGTTAATTTCTCCTTTCATACTTGTTAGCATTTGTCTTACATACTGCGGTGCTCCCGTGTTGGGTGCATATATATTTATAATTGTTATATCTTCTTCTTGGATTGAACCTTTGATCATTATGTAGTGACCTTCTTTGTCTCTTTTCACAGCCTTTGTTTTAAAGTCTATTTTATCTGATATGAGTATTGCTACTCCTGCTTTCTTTTCGTCCCTATTTGCATGGAAAATCTTTTTCCAGCCCTTCACTTTCAGTCTGTATGTGTCCCCTGTTTTGAGGTGGGTCTCCTGTAGACAACATATGTAGGGGTCTTGTTTTTGTATCCATTCAGCCAGTCTTTGTCTTTTGGTTGGGGCATTCAACCCATTTACGTTTAAGATAATTACTGATAAGTATGATCCCGTTGCCATTTACTTTATTGTTTGGGGTTCGAATTTATACACCATTTTTGTGTTTCCTGTCTAGAGAATATCCTTTAGTATTTGTTGGAGAGCTGGTTTGGTGGTGCAGAATTCTCTCAGCTTTTGCTTGTCTGAAAAGCTTTTGATTTCTCCTTCATACTTGAATGAAATCCTTGCTGGGTACAATAATCTGGGCTGTAGGTTATTTTCTTTCATCATTTTAAGTATGTCTTGCCATTCCCTCCTGGCTTGAAGAGTTTCTATTGAAAGATCAGCTGTTATCCTTATGGGAATTCCCCTGTGTGTTATTTGTTGTTTTTCCCTTGCTGCTTTTAATATTTGTTCTTTGTGTTTGATCTTTGTTAATTTGATTAATATGTGTCTTGGGGTGTTTCGCCTTGGGTTTATCCTGTTTGGGACTCTCTGGGTTTCTTGAACTTGGGTGATTACTTCCTTCCCCATTTTTGGGAAGTTTTCAACTATTATTTCCTCAAGTATTTTCTCATGGTCTTTCTTTTTGTCTTCTTCTTCTGGAATCCCTATGATTCGAATGTTGTAGCATTTAATATTGTCCTGGAGGTCTCTGAGATTGTCCTCATTTCTTTTAATTTGTTTTTCTTTTATCCTCTCTGATTCATTTATTTCTACCATTCTATCTTCTAATTCACTAATCCTATCTTCTGCCTCTGTTATTCTACTATTTGTTGCCTCCAGAGTGTTTTTAATTTCATTCATTGCATTATTCATTATATATTGACTCTTTTTTATTTCTTCTAGGTCCTTGTTAAACCTTTCTTGCATCTTCTCAATCCTTGTCTCCAGGCTATTTATCTGTGATTCCATTTTAATTTCGAGATTTTGGATCAATTTCACTATCATTATTCGGAATTCTTTATCAGGTAGATTCCCTATCTCTTCCTCTTTTGTTTGGTTTGGTGGGCATTTATCCTGTTCCTTTATCTGCTGGGTATTCCTCTGTCTCTTCATCTTGTTTATATTGTTGGTTTTGGGGTGTCCTTTCTGTATTCTGGCAGTTTGTGGAGTTCTCTTTATTGTGGCTTTTCTTTGCTGTGTGTGGGTTTGTACAGGTGGCTTGTCAAGGTTTCCTGGTTAGGGAAGCTTGTGTCGGTGTTCTGGTGGCTGGAGCTGTATTTCTTCTCTCTGGAGTGCAATGAAATGTCCAGTAATGAGTTATGAGATGTCTTTGGTTTTGGGGTGACTTTGGGCAGCTTGTACCTTGAAGCTCAGGGCTGTGTTCCTTTGTTGCTGGAGAATTTGCTTGGTATGTCTTGACCTGGAACTTGTTGGCCCTTGTGTGGTGCTTGGTTTCAGTGTTGGTATGGAGGCGTTTGATGAGCTCCTGTCAATTAATGTTCCTTGAAGTCAGGAGTTCCCTGGAGTCAGGGTTTGGACTTAAGCCTCCTGCTTCCAGTTATTGGTCTTATTTTTACAGTAGTTTCAAAACTTCTCCTTCTATACAGCACCATTGATAAAACATCTACGTTAAAGATGAAAAGTTTCTCTACTGTGAGGGTCACTCAGAGAGGTTCACAGTGTTACATGGAGAAGAGAAGAGGGAGGAGAGAGTTGGAGGTGACCCAAATGAGATGAGGTGGAATCAATAGTGGAGAGAGTGGGGTAGCCAGTAGTCACTTCCTTATGTGCACTCCACAACTGGACCAGTCAGAGATGTTCACGGAGTTATACAGAGAAGAGAAGAAGGAGGAAGGAGACAGAGGTGGCCAGAAGGATAAAAGGGGGGAATGAAAAGAAGGGAGACAGCTCCATCCAGTAATCAGTTCCCTAAGTGTTCTCCACCGTCTGGAACACACAGAAACTCACAGAGTTGGGTAGAGTAGAGAGGGGTTAGGGAGGAGACACAGGCGACCTGGTGGAAAAAAAGGAGAGTCCAAAGGGAGGGAGAGCAGTCAAGCCAGTAATCTCGCTCCCTAGTGAAAAATGGGTCCTGAGGATTGGGTTCTTAAAGGTACAAAATTGGTAACAAATACATAAAAGCAAAAATTAAAAATCTAGAGTAGAGTTTGGAATTTCAAAAATACAATGTTAAAGAAAAGAAGAAGGAAAAGAAAGAGAGAAAAAACGAACAAAGAAAAACAAACAAGGTCACAAAAATTATAAAGAAAATACAGGTACAAAATTGATAACTAATACCAAAAAGCAGAAATTAAAAATCTAGAGTAGAGTTTGGAATTTCAAAAATACAATGTTAAACAAAAGGAAGAAGAGACATAAAGAGAGAAAACAAACAAACAAACAAAAACAAACAATGTCGCAAAAATTATAAAGAAAATACAGGTACAAAATTAATATCAAATACCAAAAAGCATGAATTAAAAATCTAGAGTAGAGTTTGGAATTTCAGATATACAACGTTATATAAAAGAAGAAGAGAAAGAAACAGAAAAAAAAAGTCACAGAAATTATAAAAAAAACTATAGGTACAAAATTGATAACATATACCAAAAAGCTAAAATTAAAAAACTAGAGTAGAGTTTGGAATTTCAAAAATACAATGTTAAAGAAAAGAAGAAAAGAAGGAAAAAAAAACCAAGGTTGAAAAATTATAAAATATATATATATATGAAGTTTGCTGAAGAAGAAAAAAATAGGGTCTTTTTTTTTTTTTTTTGCAAAGTAATAGGTTATAAAAGTGAAAATTAAAGGAACAATAGAGGACTTAAAAAAATTTTTTTTTCTAAAAATTAAAAAAAAAGAGAGAAAGAAAGAATGATCATAAAAATAGTAAAAATATATCTAGGACTTTCTCTGGTTTTGTTGTGAGTATTGTGGGTTCAGTTCATTTTTGGCTAGTTCCTTGGTCTGACTTATATTTCTCAAGATCTATAGGCCCCTTCCTATGTAGTCTGTAGTAACCATGGGGTTTTAATCTATTGCCTGTAGCGTCCAAGGCGTTTCCCTCTGTTATAGCTTCTTCTGTTTGCTGGTCTCTTCAGTGTCTGGTTACCGCCCTGACACAAAGGGGACGGTGGGGGAAACTTTGTTTTTTTTTTTTTTAGGCTCACTTGTTCAGTCGCACTGTGGGGAGGGAGGGAGGGATGCTGCAAACAAATAACACTGGCGTGCGCTCGCAGTGCCTCAGCCACCCTGGGTCTGCCCCCGCTCACAGCGCGTGTAGCCTCCCTGCCCACACTGCTTGGGCTCTAGGTTGTTCCGCCGGGAACAATCCGAGGCCGGCCCTGGACTGCATGCACCTCCCAGGTCCAAGCCGCTCAGGTTCAGGCACGCGGGTAGTCCTCAGAGGCGCAGACTCGGTTGGGCCTGCGTTTTGTGCACTTCCCAGGTCCAAGCAGCTCAGGTAATGAGGTGTTTGGCGAGCGCCAATGCTGTGACTTATCGCCTCCCCGTCACTCGGTTATCTGGGTGTAAAACCGGCGCACCTTCTCAGGCAGATGTTGACCGTCCAGACCCCCAAGAAGTTTTAGTTAGCAAAGAAGCCTGCTTACAGTTTTATAGATAATGTCTCTCTGGGGCTGCGATTGCCCCCTTCCAGCTCTGGCTGCCTGTTACCGGAGGGGGAAGGTCTGCAGCCGGCTATCTCTGTTCAGTCCTTTGTTCCGTGCGCGGGCCTGGCGGTGTCTTAGGTTGGGGCTGGCTTTTCGCGTGGTAGATATCCCACAGTCTGGTTTGCTAGCCCAGATTATTTCGCTCAGATAGTGCTCAGGGTATTCAGGCCAGATTCTTACTCTGAGCGATGCAGCCCGCGCCACGCCTCCCTGCCCAGCCCCCGCTTGCTAATGGTGTGTGCAGGCGTCTGCGCTGCTTCTCCGCTGGGGGAGTTACCATAGGGCTTGCAATCTGTGAGTTTTAATTGTTAATTTATTTTTTCTCCCTGTTATGTTGCCCTCTGTGCTTCCAAAGCTCAGCACAGATTTGGCAGTGAGAAAGTTTCCTGGTATTTGGAAACTTCTCTCTTTTTAATACTCCCTTCCCGGGACGGAGCTCCGTCCCTCCCTCTTTTGTCTCTTTTTTTGTCTTCTATATTTTTTCCTACTTCCTTTCGAAGAGTTGGGTTGCTTTTCTGGGTGCCTGATGTCCTCTGCCGGCATTCAGTATTTGTTTTGTGGAATTTACTCGATGTTTAAATGCTCTTTTGATGAATTTGTGGGGGAGAAAGTGTTCTCCCCGTCCTACTCCTCTGCCATCTTGGCTCCTCCCCCCCTTTTCAGTTTTTAAATAGTGTCTTTAGAAAAGCAAAAGTTTTAATTTAATGAAGTCTAATTTAACCATCTTTTTCTTCCATTGTCCATGCATTTTGTGACATATCTAACTTTTGTTGTTGTTGTTGTTTAACCTAAGGCCACAAAGATTTTCTCCTCCTTTTTTTCCCAGAATTTTTATATTTTATTTTTGTTTAGGCCTACAATCCTTTCAGAATAATTTGTATATATAAGATAAGGGCCAAAGTTCTTATTTGCATGTGCTTAGTTGCTCAGTCGTGTCCAACTCTTTGTAACCCTTTGGACTGTGGCCTACCAGGCTCCTCTGTCCATGGGATTTTCCAGGCAAGAATACTGGAGTGGGTTACCATTTCCTCCTCCAGGGAAACTTTCTGACCCAGGGATCAAACCTGCTTCTCCTATATCTCCTGCATTGGCAGGTGGATTCTTCACCCACTGAGCCATACCAGTAGCCAATTATTCCAGCACTATTTGTTGAAAAGACCATCCTTTGCCCATTGAATTACTCTAGCTCCTTTGTTGAAATTCTTGCTCTCTCTTCTATTCCACTGATCTCTACATTAATCCTAATGCTAGTACTACACTGTTTCGATTAGTAAAATTTCATGGTAAACCATGAAATCGAGTGGTATAGGCTTTTAATTTTTTTCTTTTCATCAAAGTTCATCTTTTCATCATGAATCACTTGGCTATTCTATGTATGTAGAATTCTCATGTGGATTTAAGAGTAACTTTATTAAATTCTTAAAAAAAAACAAAAAAACAACCCAATGGGTTTTTGACTAGAATAGCATTGACACCACAAGCCATAATGGGAAAAACTTGAAATCTTAATAGTAAAGGCTCTTCTATAAAGCTCAATATATGTCATGTATTTGTATCTTCTTTAATTAATTCCAGCAATGTTTTATAGTTTTTAGTTTATAAAATTTGAACACAGTTTGTTAAATATGTCCACGAGTATTTCATATTTTTATGCTATTTAACTGGTATTGATTTTTAAATGTCATCTTTTAGTTATGCCTTGCTAACATTTAGAAACAAAATTGATTTTGTATAATTGCTTTGAATATACAATCTTGCTAAATTTGCTTATACATTTTTCCTTTTTTTTTTTTTTGTAGAATGCATAGCATTTTATTCATAAACATTCCTTAAGCAGGTAAGGTCAGTTTTATTCTTCTATTATAATTTATATGGATTTTTTTGGGGGAGTGTGGTTATTCTTCTGGCTAGGTCTTCCAGTGCAATGTAGGAAAAAAGGTGGAGGTGGGGGACATATTTGGCTCTTTGCAACTAGGGAGAAAATACTCAGCATTTCATTATTAAGTATAGGCTGTGGGTTTCTCATAGATACTCTTTGTTATATGGATAATCTACTATCAAATTGCTTGCCTAGTAAGAGTTTTCTATCAGGAATTGATGTTGAATTTTGTCAAATGCTTTTTCTGTATCTATGCTGATAATTTTGGAGAAGGCAACGGCACCCCACTCCAGTACTCTTGCCTGGAAAATCCCATGGGTGGAGGAGCCTGGTAGGCCGCAGTCCGTGGGGTCACGAAGAGTTGGACACGACTGAGTGACTTCACTTTCACTTTTCACTTTCATGTATTGGAGAAGGAAATGGCAACCTACTTGTGTGTTCTTGCCTGGAGAATCCCAGGGACAGGGGAGCCTGGTGGGCTGCCGTCTATGGGGTCGCACAGAGTCGGACACGACTGAAGCAACTTAGCAGTAGCAGCAGCAGCAGCAGCAGCGTGCTGACAATTATATCATTTTTTGCTTTAAAACCTGTTAGTAGGTGTATTACATTGACTACTGTACAAATGTCTCCACAAATGTCAACACTGCATTAGTGAGAGAAAACCCACTTGCTTATGTTGTATTTTTTCTTCAATTATTGCTAGATTATATTTGTTAAAGTATATTTTATAAACTTTAAGTTATAAGCATATCCATTTTGTCTTGCCTTATTGCTTGCACTGTTTCTGACAATGCTATTAGTCTTATTTTTGTTCCCCTGTATGCAATGTGCCACTTTTTTCCTGGCTGCTTTTAACATTTGATCTTTTACAATGGTTTTGAGATATTTGATTTATACACATCTTGGTGTAGTTTGCTTCATGATTCTTGTCTTCAGGTTTATTGAGCTTCTTTGAAATGTGGATTGATAGTTTTCAACAAATTTATAAAATTATATTTTCAAACATTTTTGAAAATATTTTTCATACAAATATGATGTTTCCTGCTGCAATGCAGGGGACCCCAATTCAATTCCTGGGTCAGGAAGATCCACTGGAGAAGGGATAGGCTACCCACTTCAGTATTCTTGGGCTTCCCTTGTGACTCAGCTGGTAAAGAATCCATCTGCAATGTGGGAGACCTGGGTTTGATCCCTGGGTTGGAAAGATCCCCTGGAGGGGGGAAGGGTACCCCCTCCAGTTTTATGGCCTGGAGAATTCCATGGATTATACAGGAGAGTCAGACATGACTGAGACTTTCACTTCACTTCATGATGTTTTTCATATAATATAAATGCTATTATATTTTCAAACATTTTTCTATCTTTTCTTCTCTCTCATTTCCTTCCTCAACTTGGAATACATGTAAATTAGGTAGCTTGAAGTGGTCCCACAACTCACTGATGTTTCATTCACTACTTTTACTTGTGAAATACTCATATTTGTTGGCCTTTTACCCATACAATGGCACTGAGAGGGAAATACTATGCTGTTCATGTTGTAAAGGAGGAAACCAAGACTAAGAGGTTGACTTCCTTGACATTTGTTATTTAGCAAATAGTTTTAAGCATCGGTGATTAGCTGAACACTGGGGATCCAGTGTTTATATATTGAACACAAATAAATATGACATGGCCCCTGATTTTGTTTTTTACTCAGTATATACAAATCAGAATAATTATAATAAATGTCCTCATACCCATCACTCTGCATCAGTAATGATTAATTTATGACAAGTTTATTTCACCCATATGAAGGAGGCAGCAGAGAATGAGATGGTTAGATAGTATCACCAACTCAAAGGAAATGACTTTGAGCAAACTCTGGGAGAATAGTGGAGCACAGAGGAGCCCGGCATGCTGTAGTTCACACAGCGTGTCAGACATGACTTCGCAACTGAACAACAAAGTTCATCCTATCCCCTCCTCTCAGCTTTTATATAGTGCTTTTTAACATTTTATTTTGAAATAATTATCAATTCACATGAAGCTACAAAGATAGTACAGAGAAGACTGAGGTATCTTTTACCCCATTTTTCGTGGTTATATCTTAGGTAAGCAAAGTACAATATCAAAAACATCGACACTGATACAACATGTGAATAGTGTTTTGTTTGTTTGCTGTAATTGCATATTGGATTCATTTAACCACCACTGAAATCAAAATAAAAACCATTTTATCCCATGAATATCTCACTTATATTACTACTTTAGAGTCATACTAACCGTCTTCCTAACTTTTGTCCCAGATGGTCAAGGCTGAAATCAGATTGATTATATTTTTTGCAGCCAAAGAAGGAGAAGCTCTATACAGTCAGCAAAAACAAGACTAGGAGCTGACTGTGGCTCAGATCATGAAGTCCTTATTGCCAAATTCAGACTTAAATTGAAGTAAGTAGGGAAAACAACTAGACCTTTCAGGTATGACCTATATCAAATCCTTTATGATTATACAGTAGAAGTGACAAGTAGATTCAAGGGATTAGATCTGATAGAGTGCCTGAAGAACTATGGATGGAGGTTCGTGACTTTGTACAGGATGCAGTGATCAAGACCATCCTCAAGAAAAAGAAAGGCAAAAAAGCAAACTGGTTGTCTGAGGAGGACTTACAAATAGCTGAGAAAAGAAGGGAAGCTAAAGGCAAAGGAGTAAAGGAAAGATATACCCATTTGAATGCAGAGTTCTTTTCTTTGGGATGCTATTCCAAAGAATAGCAAGGAGAGATAAGAAAGCCTTCCTCATTGATCAATGTAAAGAAAGAGAAGAAAACAATAGAATGGGAAGGACTAGAGATCTGTTCCCTGGAGGAGGGCATGGCAACCCACTCCAGTATTTTTGCCTGGAGAATACCATGGACAGAGGAGCCTGGCAGGCTATGGTCCATGGGGTCGCAAAGAGCTGGACATGACTGAGTGACTTTGTATGCACACAGAGATCTCTTCAAGAAAATTATAGATACCAAGGAAACATTTATTGCAAAAATAGGCACAATAAAGGACAGAAATTGTATGGACCTAACAGAAGCAGAAGATATTAAGAATAGGTGACAAGAATACACAGAAGAACTGTACAAAAAAGACAATAATGACCCAGATAACCACAATGGTGTGGTCAGTCACCTACAGCCAGACATCCTGGAATACAAAGTCAGTGGCCTTTAGGAAGCATCACTATGAACAAAGCTAGTGGAGGTGATGGAATTCCAGTTGAGCTATTTCAAAACCGAAAAAATGATGCTGTGAAAGTGCTATACTCAATATGCCAGAAAATCTGGAAAACTCAGCAGTGGCCACAGGACTTGAAAAGGTCAGTTTTCTTTTCAGTCCTAAAGAAAGACAATGCCAAAGAATATTCAAACTACTGCACAATAGCACTCATCTCACATACTAGCAAAGTAATGCTCAAAATTCTCCAGGCCAGGCTTCAACAGTACATGAACTATGAAATTCCAATGTTCAAGCTGGATTTAGAAAAGGCAGAGGAACCAGAGATCAAATTGTCAACATCTGTTGAATCATTGAAAAACCAAGAAAATTCCAGAAAAATATCTACTTCTGCTTTATTCACTATGCCAAAGCCTCTGACTGTGTGGTCACAAGACACTATGGAAAATTCTTCAAGAGATGGGAATACCAGACCACCTGACCTGCCTGTTGAGAAATCTGTATGCAGGTCAAGAAGAAACAGACCCAGACATGGAAAAACAGACTGGTTCCAAACTGGGAAAGGAGTACGTCAAGCTGTATACTGTTACCTTGCTTTTTTAACTTGCATGCAGAGTACATCATGAGAAATGCTGGACTAAGTGAAGCAAAAGCTGGAATCAAGATTTCTGGGAGAAATATCAATAACCTCAGATATGCAGATGACACTACACTATGGCAGAAAGTGGAGAAGAACTAAAAAGCCTCTTAATGAAGGTGAAAAAAGAGAGTGAAAAAGCTGGTTTAAAACTCAATATTCAAAAAACAAAGATCATGGCATCCAGTCCCATCACTTCATGGCAAACAGATGGAGAAACAATGGAAACAGTGACAGACTTATGTTTTGGGCTACAAAAATCACTGCAGATGGTGACTGCAGCCATGAAATTAAAAGACTCTTACTCCTTGGAAGGAAAGTTATGACCAACCTAGATAGCATATTCAAAAGCAGAGACATTACTTTGCCAACAAAGGTCTGTCTAGTCAAGGCTATGGTTTTTCCAGTGGTCATGTATGGATGTGAGAGTTGGACTGTGAAGAAAGCTGAGTGCCAAGGAATTGATGCTTTTGAACTGTGGTGTTGGACTCTTTAGAGTCCCTTGGACTGCAAGGAGATCAAACCAGTCAATCCTAAAGGAAATCAGTCCTGAATAATCTTTGGAAGGTTGACACTCCAATACTTTGGCTACCTGATGCAAGAACTGACTCATTTGAAAAGACCCTGATGTTTGGAAAGATTGAAGGCAGGAAGAGAAGGGGATGACAGAGGATGAGATAGTTGGATGGCATCACTGACTCAAAGAACATGAGTTTGAGTAAACTCCGGGAGTTGGTAATGGACAGGGAAGCCTGGCATACTGCAGTCCATGGGGTCACAATGAGTTGGACATGACTGAGCTACTGAACTTAACTGAACTTTAATCCCTAACCCCTAGAAACCACTGATTTAACTATCATCCTTTTTATTATATCATTTTAAAAGAGTTATAGGGGACTGGAATGCAAAAGTAGGAAGTCAGAAAACACCTGGAGCAACAGGCAAATTTGGCCTTGGAATACAGAATGAATCAGGGCAAAGGCTTATAGAGTTTTGCCAAGAAAATGTACTGGTCATAGGAAACACCCTCTTCCAACAACACAAGAGAAGACTCTACACATGGACATCACCAGATGGCCAACACCGAAATCAGATTGATTATATTCTTTGCAGCCAAAGTTGGAGAGGTTCTATACAGTCAGCAAAACAAGACCAGGAGCGAACTGTGGCTCAGATCATGAGCTCCTTATTGCCAAATTTAGATTTAAGTTGAAGAAAGTAGGGAAAACCATTAGACTATTTAGGTATAACCTAAATCAAATCCCTTATGATTATACAGTGGAAGTGAGAAATAGATTTAAGGGAATAGATCTGATAGACAGAGTACCTGATGAACTATGGACAGAGGTTCATGACATTGTATGGGAGACAGGGATCAAGACCATCCCCAGGAAAAAGAAATGCAAAAAAAGCCAAATGGCTATCTGAGGAGGCCTTACAAATAGCTGTGAAAAGAAGAGAAGTGGAAAGCAAAGGAGAAAAGGACAGATATACATATTTGAATGCAGAGTTTCAAAGAATAGCAAGGAGAAATAAGAAAGCCCTTCCTAGTGATCAATGCAAAGAAATAGAGGAAAACAATAGAATGGGAAAGACTAGAGATCTCTTCAAGAAAATTAGAGATACCAAGGGAACATTTCATGCAGAGATGGGCTCAATAAAGGACAGAAATGATATGGACCTAACAGAAGCAGAAGATATTAAGAAGAGGTGGCAAGAATACACAGAAGTGTACAAAAAAGATTTTCACCACCCAGTTAATCACAGTGGTGTGATCACTGAATTAGAGCCAGACATCCTGGAATGTGAAGTGAAGTGGGCCTTAGGAAGCATCACTACAAACAAAGCTAGTGGAGGTGATAGAATTCCAGTTGAGCTATTTCAAATCTTAAAACATGGTGCTGTGAAAATGCTGCACTCAATATGTTATCAAATTTGAAAAACTCAGCAGTGGCCACAGGACTGGAAAAGGTCAGTTTTCATTCCAATCCCAAAGAAAGGCAATTTCAAAGAGAGGCAATTCCAAAGAATGCTCATATTACCACACAATTGCACTCATCTCACATGCTAGTAAAGTAATGCTCAAAATTCTCCAAGCCAGACTTCAACAATACGTGAATTTCCAGACGTTCAAGCTGGTTTTAAAAGAGGCAGAGGAACCAGAGATCAAATTGCCAACAATCGCTGGATCATTAAAAAAGCAAAAGAGTTCCAGAAAAACATTTATTTGTGCTTTATTGACTATGCCAAAGCCTTTGACTGTGTGGATCACAATAAACTGTGGAAAATTCTGAAAGAGATAGGAATACCAGACCACCTGACCTGCCTCTTGAGAAACCTATATGCAGGTCAGGAAGCAACAGTTAGTACTGGACATGGAACAACAGACTGGTTCCAAATAGGAAAAGGAGTACTTCAAGGCTGTATATTGTCTCCCTGCTTATTTAACTTATATGCAGAGTACATCATGAGAAACGCTGGGCTGGATGAAGCACAAGCTGGAATCAAGATTACCGGGAGAAATATCAATAATCTTTGATATGCAGATGACACCTCCCTATGAGTCAGAAAGTGAAGAAGAACTAAAGAGCCTCTTGATGAAAGTGAAAGAGAAGAGTGAAAAGGTTGGCTTAAAGCTCAACATTCAGAAAACGAAGATCATGGCATCCGGTCCCATCACTTCATGTCAAACAGATGGGGAAACAGTGGAAACAGTGAGAGACTTTGTTTTTTTGGGGCTCCAAAATCACTGCAGATGGTAATTGCAGCCATGAAATTAAAAGACGCTTATGCCTTGGAAGGAAAGTTATGACCAACCTAGACATCATATTAAAAAGCAGAGACATTACTTTGTCAACAAAGGTCTGTCTAGTCAAGGCTATGTTTTTTCCAGTTGTCATGTATGGATGTGAGAGTTGGACTATAAGGAAAGCTGAGTGCCGAAGAATTGATGCTTTTGAAATGTGGTGTTGGAGAAGACTCTTGAGAGTCCCTTGGACTGCAAGGAGATGCAACCAGTCCATCCTAAAGGAGATCAGTCCTGAGTGTTCATTGGAAGGAGTGATGTTGAAGCTGAAACTCCAGTACTTTGGCCACCTGATGCGAAGAGCTGACTCATTGGAAAAGACCCTGACACTGGGAAAAATTGAGGGCAGGAGAAGAACGGGATGACAGAGGATGAGATGGTTGGATGGCATCATCGACTCTATGGACATGAGTTTGAGTAGGCTCTGGGAGTTGGTGTTGGACAGGGAGGCCTGGCATGCTGCAGCTCATGGGTTCGCAAAGAGTCGGACATGACTGAGTGACTGAACTGAACTGAACTGAACTCAAGAGAGTTATATAGCTGGAATCATATAGAATGTGCCTTTTTGAGACTGACCTTTACCGTTAGGTATAATGTCTTTGAGATCAATCCAAGTTGTATGTATCAAGAGATTGTTTCTTTTTACTGCTGAGTACTATTCCACAGTATGAATATACTGCAGTTTGTTTAGCCAGTCACCAATTGCAGGGCATTTTGGTTATTTCCAGTTTTTGACTATTGCAAATAAAATTGCTATCAACAACTGTGTACAGGTTTTTATGTGAACATAAGTTTTCATTTCTCAGGTAAAATTCTCAGTAGTGCGATTGCTGAGCCAAATCATTAGCGTATGTTTAGTTTTTAAATGGAAACTGCAAAACCAGTTTCCAGAGTGATTGTAACATTTGGTATTTCTACTAGCAGTGTATGAGAGATTGGATTTCTCTGCATCTCCACCTGCACTTGCTATTGTCACCTTTTTCATAAATGTGTGATGGTATCTGATTGTGTTCTTTTGCATTACCATGATGATGGTCAGAGATATGGTGAACATTTTTGTGTGCTTACTCACCATCTCTTGATATATATCTTTGGTGAAATGTCTCTTAATGTATTTAGTATGTGTTCTAATTGGACTGTTTGCTTTTTATTGCTGAGTTTGAGAGTTTTTTATACATTCTGGATATGAGTGCTGCATCAGATATGTGGTTTGCATATGTTTTATGGTTTGCTTTTTCATCTTTTTACTGGTGACTATAGTTAATAATACTGTGATGTATATGTGATAGTTGTGAAGTGAATAAATCTTATAAGTTCTCATCATAAGGAAAGATTATAACTATGTGTTGTGGTGGACATTAATTAATTGTGGTGGTCATTTGCAATACATACAAAGATCAAATCATTGCGTCATACACCCAAAACTAATATAATATTAAATGTCAGTATCTCAATAAAAAAGAATAAAATTACAAAGTTCTGATTAAATATGGTGAATTGACCATAAACTCCAGTATTTTCTCTGAAAATCATACTCAAATGATCATAAAGGGATTTCAAAAATGTTATGAACCAACAAGGAAAATATACACAGGAGAAAGGTGATAAATATGTTTTAGAAGCTTGTGTGTGTGTGCTTGGTTGCTCAGTCAAGTCAGACTCACTGTGACTCCATGGACTATTGCCCACCAGGCACCTCTGTCCATGGGGATTCTCCAGGCAAGAATACCAGAGTGGGTTGCCATGCCCTCCTCCAAGGGATCTTCCCAACCCAGGGATCCAACCCAGGTCTCCTGCATTGCAGGTGGATTCTTTATCATCTGAGCCACTAGGGAAGCCCATGAATACTGGAGTGGGTAGCATATTCCTTCTCCAGGGGAGGGTCTCCTGTATTGCAGGCAGATTCTTTACCAGATGAGCTACCAGGGAAGCCTTTTTTGAAGCTTAAAGTCAATTAAATAAGTTATGACTGATCTAAAAGACCAGATGCTTCATCCAAAAGGTTGGGAATCTCTGAAGCAAACTAGTTACAATACAGAAGCCCAACAAAGCTCAGGAATAGGAAACTCCAGCTACCTTGAAGCGGGGTGGGTACAGCTGGGGCTTGCAAGTGGAGGGTTATTTGAAAATCTGTATAAAGAGTAATTCAAACCCTAGATCCATTCTCTTCCTCCTCACAGTCAGGAAATCCACCTCCCACCCACACTCACCCCTCCACTCCTCCACATTCCCCAGCAGATTAGATTTTATTTTCTAGAAAGGTTGAAAATGAGGGACATTACATACAGATGAAGGCAAGGGTATCACAAGAAATATTCAAGAGCAAAGTAAAAGGTCATTATATATATGGACTTCCTTGACTCATTTAGTTATGAATGAGTAGCTGGTAGCCAGTCTCATTCCCTTCGGGCAGGATATTACAGGGATTTTTCTATGGAAAACTGATTGGTCTAAAAAAAAAAAAAGAATCTGCAGATGTTAACCGTATTCAGCACTGCTTCACCAGTGAAACAACCCAGACATATCACACGGTGGTGAAGCCCAGAAGTAGAAAAGCCTATCTTCTTACACTGAACATTCAATCAGCATTTTAGCCTCTTTAAAAATAACTGGGCAGCCAATAATCACCAAACTGGAGAGAAAATCCTCTAACACGAAAGACAGAGATTAAAATGAACAGTAAAAAACAAAACAAAACAAAAAACCCCAAAGCAGATAGTGAAAGGAACAGGAGAAAACTTGTTGTAAAATTTTAATCAAAGAGAAATTGAACTGCATTATAAGAGCAGGAAGCAGTAAGAAAGATTTGGAGGGAAAAGCTCATCTTGAAAATTAAAAATTAAGGAGTAAAAATACAAAATTCAAAGGAGAGGTAGGAAGATAAATTTGAAAAAAAATCTTAGAAAAAACAGTTAAGCTATAGGAAATTACAGTTAAACTGACTTTCTTTATAAATCTTATATAACTATTTCACTTTTTAAACTATATAGGTAGTTTTCTGGAAATTGGGGGTTAATCAATTAATTCTGTAATAAGTTACAGAATCTGTAACTTCTTAAGAAACTGGATTTTTTTCCTAGAAGAGAAAAGAATGTGTAGCAGACAGGGGACAGCTGACTAAGGGCTATCCACATGCAGAAATAAGATTCTTCTCTAGACTGTTCTGGTGAGGTTAGTTTCCAAGTAAGCACTGAAGCCTTTATTTGAGGCTCCATGCTATAAGAAACTAGATACACTGCAGAGAAAAATGGGGCAGGAAATTCACAGGAAGATTTTTAATTGTGGTACAAAATGCCAATACAACATAGAACTGGCACACCTCTGAGCTGGGCTAAAAGACCACAATTATAGAAGATTTTCACCACCCAAGATTAGCAATTTTACATGATCTCAAAGTTTTCCATACATTTTAGTAGCTGAGGGATATTTAGTAACAGGAAAAGCTGTTAAAATTCAAGCAACTTTTTTAGTGAGCCATTGATGCTCTTGAACTGTGGTGTTGGAGAAGACTCTTGAGAGTCCCTCAGACTGCAAGGAGATCCAACCAGTCCATCCTAAAGGAAATCAGTCCTGGATGTTCATTGGAAGGATTGATGCTAAAGCTGAAACTCCAATACTTTGGCCACCTGATGCGAAGAGCTGACTCATTGGAAAAGACCCTGATGCTGGGAAAGACTGAGGGCAGGAGGAGAAGGGGACAACAGAGGATGAGATGGTTGGAGTCAAACACAACTGAGCGACTGAACTGAACTGAGACAAGATGCTGTAGAACACATCTTAAGAAATTGGTCCTGATTAAGCGCTAGTTCATGTCAAACAACTGACAACAAAGCTTTACTGAGAGACCTTCTTTGATATGTGAGTTACATATTAATCTCTTGCCCCCAAATTCACACTTACTCATTCAACAAACATTTATAAACCACCAGTAGTTGTTAGATAACTGTGAGAAGAAACAGAGCTTCAAAGAAAATGACGACATAGTCTTTGTGTTCATGGAGTTTATAATCTAATTGGGAATTTGATAAGGGTGATAAGCAATTCCAATAAAGGTCAAGGTCATTACTTTGGAAGGAGATGTCAAAAGTAAGAGTGACTCAACCCACTCTGATAACTCAGAGAAGACTTCTTTGAGAAAGAGATATTTGAGTTGATAGGTGGGTAATATTTAATAAAGCAAGTAGAAGAGTATTCATAGGGATAGAATAGGATAGTTATACAAGTAGTTGTAGAAGTCCCAGTGGGAGACTATAGATAGAGAAGGAAACCTAGGAAACTTTGGGTGGCCATGGTAAGTTAATGATAGCTCAAGAAAGCTATTGGAACATTATTCAATGAAACAGGCTTGCTAAATTATAAAGCCATAAACAAAACCACAAGATATGCCCCAGGCCACTAGATGGAAAAAATGTTACCGCCCTTCTACTAATATGATAATCCTAGTTTGATCTCCTAGGGTCAGATACTTTTCTGCTTAATGTGAAGGAGAAGCTAGTAAAAGTGAACGTCTGAAGAAGGTGGTCTTCTCCCCACCCCACCCCCGTTTTTTCATCATAAATTATAGCCCACTCAATCCTAAGGGCAGAGCTCCCTCGCCTGCCCACTTTCATCTCTTACAAGCATCCTATATTAATAAATCTATTTCTTGCCTATCACTTTGCCTTTCGCTGAATTCCTCCTGCACTGAGACACAACCTGACCCTTAGTAAGTCCAGACAGCAGGTGAGTGATTCTAATTAAAAGATTCTGGGTTAGAGTCCCAAACTGAGTGTCGGCTGAGTAGTCCCAGCCATGTGGGTTCAAGTCCCAAACAGGGTTTTGGCCAGGTTTGAATCCTGGCCATGTGGGTTCGAGTCCCAAACAGGGTTTTGGCCAGGTTTGAATCCTGGCCATGTTGGTTTGAGTCCCAAACTGGGTTTTGGCCAGGTTTGAGTCCCAGTCACATGCATTCAAGTCCCAATCTGAGGTCAATGGTTTCCATATCAAAATATTTCAGGCAGAAAGAACAGCATGTGCAAATGTCTTGGGACAGAGAAGAACACAGTGCCTTCAAGGAAGTGAAGAGCCGTCTACAGACCAGCCTGTGGCAAGAATAAGAGGCATATTGTGGATTAGGGACTTTATCCCAAAGGTAATAGGAAGATTTGAAGAGTGTGAAGGAGAATCTTCTCAGTTTTGAATTCCTACAATATTCTGACACCTTTGTGATGATCAGATTGGAGGAGAAGAAAATAGATTCAAGGAAAGCAGCCGGGACCTTTTGTATCTTGTTAGCTTTCTGTTGAATTTTCTGTTCCTATGTTTGGTGCTTTGTTGTTGTTGTTAAGTTGCATCTGACTCTTAGTAGCCTCATGGACTGCAGCATGCCAGGCTTCCTTGTCTTTCACTATCTCCCAGAGTCTGTTCAAACTCGTGTTCATTGAGTGAATGGTGTCACCCAACCATCTCATCCTCTGTCGTCCCCTTCTCCTCCTGCCCTCAATCTTTTCCAGCATCAGGGTCTTTTCAAAAGGGTCAGCTCTTCACATCAGGTGGCCAAAGTACTGGAGCTTCATCTTCAGCATCAGTGCTTCCAATGAATATTCAGGGTTGGTTTCCTTTAAGATTGACTGGTTTGATCTTCTTGCTGTCCAGGGGACTTTGGTGCTTTATTTTCCTCAATGAGAAATTAGGAATAAGGAATAGGAATTTTCTTTGATAGGTTTATAACATTCAAATGGTTGTTTCTTTAGGTGTCAAGAAACTCAAATCAGTGAAGTCTGAATTCATACTTGGTATCCAACAAGTACAGCTGAGAGACAGGCTTTGTGTTTGTGTGTGGTGAGGAGAGGTCAGAAGGCGAGGGGGCATGAGAACTGAGTTCTCTTCAGAGTGTCCTTTATTTCTTTTGTTTTGTGTCCTCCCACCCACCCTCAAGGATTTTCCTTGTGTCTCAGCTGGTAAAGAATCTGTCTGCAACGTGGGAGATCTGGGTTCAATCCCTGGGTTGGAAAGATACCTTGGAGAAAGGAAAGGCGGCTTCCCTGGTGGCTCAGACAGTAAAGAGTCTGCCTACAATGTGGGAGACCCAGGTTGGATCCCTGGGTTGGGAAGATCCCCTGGAGAAGGAAATGGCAATCCACTCCAGTACTCTTGCCTGGAAAAGCCCATGGATAGAGGAGCCTGATAGGCTACAGTCCATGGGGTCACAGAGAGTCGGTGAGAGAGAGTCGGCGAGAGTCACAGAGAGACTGAGCGAATTCACTTCACTTCACCCACTCCGGTATTCTAGCCTGGAGAATTTCATGGACTGTATAGTCCATGGGGTCGCAAAGAGTCGGACACAACTGAGCGACTTTCACTCTCTTTTTTTCACCCACCCTCAGGCATCTCTTGCTTGAGGCATCGAATTTGTCATGGCAGCCTCTTAGCTGTGATGTTTTCCGTAATACAATCAGTTATCACAGAGCACCGTAATTTCCTTCATGAACTGTCAACCTATCTCTTGTGTCATTTTATTATTTTAAGCTTAAAAATGAATATGTAAACTGGGGTCAAAAGGACTATGTTTAGGTAAGAAAATGGATTTGGAAAGATAAAGGCATGCCCTCTTTTCCCCTGATATAAACCTTTGCCTAATTTTAAGTGTAACACCAATCAAATAAGTTTGGGGAGAAAGAAAGGTCACAAGTAAGATCTGAAGTTTCTCTATCCAAAAACTCCATTTTAAAACTTTTATTCCAGGCTGAGCCACTTAGAATACACTGGAGAGAGACTTATACAATTACATAAGCAGAAAACTTCATCTGTGTTGATTCTATGGTATGTCTGATTATTTAATCACTATTCATTCATTCATTTACACAAGTAGTTGTGAAGTAGCACTGCCAAAGGCACTATTTGAGACCTTTACTCTCGAGTGGTTTTCTTTCAGGTGAGTAATATAAATTGGCAGCGATAACAAAAATAGGCAATTCACAATTACAGGAGGTGATTGTGGTCCGGTAGCTCAAGGAGAACACATAAGGGCATTTAACTCAGACTTGGCACTTGTCTTGGAGGAGCACAGTGTCTGATGGAAGTTTCCCTCAGGATGGATAGAATTCTCTGAGCTGCAGCAGAGAAGAATGTTCCAAAGCAGAGGAAGGAGCATGACACGCAAGGCCAGAGAGGGAGCACGGCCCTGTGGGGCTGAGCGTAGTTCTCTGTGTGAGATGATTGTGTGGGTGGCGGGAACAGAGATAAGCAAGGGTCAGATCATGATGTGAGCCACAGTGAGTAGTTTGTGTTCATAGTACTCTGTGGGCAGAAGAGAGCCATATAAAGTTTTAAACTGAAGACTATAATTATATTTGCATTTTGGACACACATCACTATGACTGAAGGGCAAAATATGGACTGGAGGCAAGCAAATCACTTAGGAAAACTAAAGTAATTCAGGCAAAAGATAGCAGTATACCATATATTGGGGCCACGAGGCTGAGGAGAATTAGATGAAATAAAGAACAATTTAGAAGTAAATTAATAGGACTGGACGACGATTGATTTGGATATGCGTAGCATGATCAGTTGTGTGCAACTCTCTGCGACCCCATGGACTGTAGCCCACCAGACTCCTCTGTCCATGGCATTTTCCAGGCAAGAATACTGGAGTGGGCTGCCATTTCCTCCTCTAGGGAATCTTCTCAACCCAGGGATTGAACAAACATCACCTGCATCGACAGGCAGATTCTTTCCCACTGTTCCACCTGATATGGGGGGATGCATAAAGGGGAGAAAAGTGAAAGATCATGGTCAAGTTGCTGGTTGGGCTTCGATGTGGATAGAAGTGGGCATGTTCAGCGGCATCTAAATGGCATCTTCAGTGCATCTAAAATGAGACTTCTAATAGAAAATTATATTTATGAAATCTAGAGTTCATTGATGATGGGTTGGTAGGTGGGAGGGGAGCATCCTATCATGAAAGACTATTTCATTTATAAATAATATAATATCTCACACATACAATCAAGGAAATATATTGGCTCATGTTTTGGAAAAATCCAGAAATATTTTTAAGGTTTCAAACCCATTTGGATCTAGGACTCGAATGAATTAATCAGGACTTACTGTTTATCTGCTTTCCACAGTGATGGCCTCTTTTTCTTAAATTCAACAACACTCTGCTTAACATCATTCTCACCACCAGAAATCACAGTAGAAAGAATGTAATTTTGCCTTGATGGCTTCAGCAGAAGTTATAGGAAAGAAACTCCTTGGCTCTATTTTACCTGATTTGGGTCATGTGGAATCCCTAATTCAACCTCTGTGACCAGATTGAGTGAATAAAAATGTCCACTGCAGTCATGTAATCCACACATTATAAAATGGACATGGAAAACACAGAAAAAATGTCCAGGAAGGTGGTAGGAAATTATGGTGCTGAAGAAACCAATAGAAGAGTATATTAAAGAAAGAGGAAATGGAAGTAAGAAAAAATTTATGGCATTGGCAAAGAAATTTCTATGTGTAGTGGGTCAGAAGAGCCACCACCTCTAGCCACCCCTCCTGGCACTGTCTCTGCATTCTTGTGACACAAGCCTGCTGTCTCTTTGGGAGGCAGATGAGACTGACACGCACCATTCCTAACAATAACAACCTCAGAAGAGGGAGTCTAGACCAAAATGGTGACGTTAATTTCTAAGGCAGCAGGTCAGAAGGAATGTGAGACAGAGTTTAAGACTGAAAGAATAAAAAGAATATACAACAAAGTAATGACATGAGGATTTTTAATGAAGCGCCTCCACTTCTAAATTGAGGAGCTGCTGCTACTGCTAAGTTGCTTCAGTCATGTCCGACTCTGTGCAACCCCATAGACAGCAGCCCACCAGGCTCCCCCATCCCTGGGATTCTCCAGGCAAGAACACTGGAGTAGGTTGCCATTTCTTTCTCCAATGCATGAAAGTGAAAAGTGAAAGTGAAGTCGCTCGGTCATGTCTGACTCTTCGAAATCCCACGGACTATAGCCTACCAGACTCCTCATCCATGGGATTTTCCAGGCAAGAGTACTGGAGTGGGTTGCCATTTCCTTCTCTAAAATTGAGGAGCATCCACCATTAAATTTTTATAAACTGTGTTTGGGTCTGTTTCTAGATGTCCTTGTGTGTATCAGAATGCTACAGTAGTTAATTAAATGGGCTTTGAGATTACAGAGATTAGGAACTGGCTCTAACACTACTTTTGATTCTTGGAAAATTTTGCAAAGTTCTCTATGCCTCAACTTTCTCATAGGTAAAAGGTGGCCAATAAAAATAATACCCATTACAAAAACATGCTCTGAAGATTGCTACATAATGTAAGGTAAACATATATCACGATACCAACTACATACAAAGTATTAAACTGATGTTTACTTCTGCTACTGTTATTATAGCTTTTTAAAATTTAACCCCTCTTCAACTGTGCATTAACTGGCTAGTCTATTAAACGATACATTTTGTTCAACAGTAAATGATGAGTTCAGTTCAGTCGCTCAGTCATGTCTGACTCTCTACAACCCCGTGAATCGCAGCCGGCCAGGCCTCCCTGTCCATCACCAACTCCGGAGTTCACCCAAACTCATGTCCATCGAGTCAGTGATGCCATCCAGCCAGGGGGGAGGTTAAAAAATAGTAAATTTTTTTTTCTCAATTTATGACATGCAAGCTAAATCTTTATACTTATATGCCAATATAAAATAACAGTAAGAAAACGCAAAAGAGAAAAAAAGAAGAAAAATTCAGATGGCTCTTTACTCTGTCCAATCATATAGTATTGTTTTTATTAACTTCAAATTCAGGTTCCACAGTAACCATAGCATTAATTAATTGTTCACTCATTTTTAGCACTTTTACTAAGTAAATCCATGGCGTTCTTGATTCAGATTCCAGTAAACCCAGATTTGCACTACAGTCTGGTCTCAGTTTAATAAATGTATTCAGCATCTTACTTTAATCATAAAATGGCAACCAAAATATTTACCAGCAGTTTAGCAACAGCAAGCTTCTTTTGCCTACTTGTACTATAATTTTTTTCTCCTAATTTGCATTAAAAATTGTTGCTAATACTAAGCTATGGTTCCAACTACTAATGATGGAGTCACAGCACAGTAGCATCTCACGCAGGAACTAATTAAAGCCAACACAATTTTTTCTCCAGTCTTAGACTAGAATTCTATTTTCTTTGGTAAATCACCAGATGGCAGCTGGCTTGCATGTAAGGCATTTATAGACCATGTTGCAGGAAAAAAGCCTATTTACTGTGTGTTTAAAAATGAGAATTACACTTACCGCAGCAAGATGCTCACACTCAGGTTGTTGGAAACTAAGGACAGCAGATTCTTGTCTTCCATTTCGTACTCACTCAGAGCCAAAAATTCACCCTGTGGACAAAGGACAAAATCTCTCTCTGCCTTCCACACACATATAATTGAATTTAACTTACATAAACATATCATGCTACTCCACTGTAACATTTACCAGTAAATGAGACTTTTTAACACCTATGAACAAATTTCTTTCACAAACATATATGAGAGTTAGACTTAATATTACTAACAGTGTCATAAAATATGTTAAACCAAAAAAACAAAAACAAAGAATTTGGCAGAGATATTGCCCAAATTATGACTTCTGTTAGGAGCATAACAATAATCAGAAAAGATAAGTTATGGGTCAAAATATCCAGACCAGTTATTTACAAGGTCACCCACTACAGCTGTGTTGCACAACCAAAATCTGGAAACATCTACCGCTTTCTAATTATGGAAATGGAAGAGCATTCGAAAGGGTATAACAAAGTTGTGTAACTGTATTGAATGCACTAATTGGTGCTACATATACTGAAATTATGGAGAAGGAAATGGCAACCCACTCCAATATACCTGCCTGGAAAACTTCGCAGACAGAGGAGCCTGGCAGGTACAGTCTATGGGGTCATGAAGAGTTGGACACGACTGAGCATGCACACACATGCATGCTGAAATGAAACTATCTTGGTAACTGAGATAAAAGTATTTTCGGAGTAAAGACGACAGCAGAATTTTCCTACCAATACAGCTTCAAAAGATATCCTAACATATCCTTCACTTGGTAAACCAGTAATTTCTTTTTTTTTTTTTTTTTTTTGGCTAGGAGCAATTTTACTTAACCTATATAGATATATGGCAGATGAATAAGTGGTATATGGGTGTCTACAAATTAATACTTAAAACTGAAAAATGAGTATTTTTTGCCTTCTTGAGGATGGATTCATTATATGGTCACGTATGAATAGATTC
The DNA here is from genome assembly GCF_002263795.3 of Bos taurus. Classification (NCBI taxonomy): domain Eukaryota; kingdom Metazoa; phylum Chordata; class Mammalia; order Artiodactyla; family Bovidae; genus Bos; species Bos taurus. The sequence goes on along the minus strand of NC_037332.1, from coordinate 18,590,192 downwards.
ACTGATCTCCATATAAAAAACAAAAAACAAAAATGGAGCATGTATTTCAGGCAAAATGGAGAAATACATTCTCCTTTCCCCTCCTAGGTCTATACTGACTTTTCTTATCTTCATAGGTTCGCTATTCATTTTTTGCTATTATTTTATATATTCAACATATTGTTGTAAATGTTTATTTGAGGAAAATGTGTGGACTAAGATTCAAAACAAAGGAGGAGGCAAGGAAATTAGGAAAAAGAGAGAGAAGGGAGGAGGGATGCAAGGGAGGGGAAAGGAGAAGAGGGGGAAGGAACATAGAGCACACACTTATGAAAGGGGCAACACACTGGTAGTGTATTAAAGTCATACGGTTGTACTAAAAAAATGTAAAAAGCATGACAAATGAAGTCTGAAATAATTCAGTTCAATTCAGTCCAGTCATGTCCAACCCTTTGTGACCCCATGGACGGCAGCACGCCAGGCTTCCCTGAACTCCCAGAGCTTGCTCAAACTCCTGTCCATTGAGTTGGTGATGCCATCCAAGCATCTCATCCTCTGTCTTCCCTTTCTCCTCCTGCCTTCAATCTTTCCCAGAATCAGGGTCTTTTCCAATGAGTCAGTTCTTTACATCAGGTGGCCAAAGTATTGGAGATTCAGCTTCAGTCTCAGTCCTTCCAATGAATATTCAAGACTGATTTCCTTTAGGATGGACTGGTTGGATCTCCTTGCAGTCCAAGGGACTCTCTAGAGTCTTCTCCAATACCACAGTTCAAAAGCATCAATTCTTTGGCACTCAGCTTTCTTTATAGTCTGGCTCTCACATATACATGACTACTAGAAAAACCGTAACTTTGACTAGATGGAACTTTGTCAGTAAAGTAATGTCTCTGCTTTTTGATAAGTTGTCTAGGTTGGTCATAGCTTTTCTTCCAAGGAGCAAGCATCTTTTAATTTCATGGCTGCAATCACCATCTGCAGTTATTTTGGAGCCCAAGAAAATAAAGTCTGTCACCATTGTTTCCCCATCTATTTGCCATGAAGTCATCAACTGGATTCCATGATCTTTGATTTTTGGATGTTGAGTTTTAAGCCAGCTTTTTCACTCTCTTTCACTTTCATCAAGAGGCTCTTCAGTTCCCTTTCTCTTTCTGCTATAAGGGTGGTGTCATCTGCATATCTGAGGTTACTGATATTTCTCCTGGCAATCTTGATTCCAGCTTGTGCTTCATCCAGCCTGGCATTTCTCATGATGTACTCTGCACATAGGTTAAATAAGCAGGGTGACAATATTCAGCCTTGATGTACTCCTTTCCCAATTTGGAGCCAGTCCGTTGTTCCATGTCCATTTCTAAGTGTTTCTTCTTGACCTGCATACAGATTCCTCAGGAAGCAGGTAAGGTGGTCTGGAATTCCCATCTCTTTCAGAATTTTCCGTAGTTTATTGTGATCCACGCAGTCAAAGGCTTTGTCAGAGTCAATAAAGCAGATGTTTTTCTGGAACTCTCTTGCTTTTTTGATGATCCAACAGATGTTGGCAATTTGATCTCTGGTTCCTCTGCCTTTTCTAAATCCAGCTTGAACATCCGGAAATTCTCAGTTCACGTACTGTTGAAGCCTGGCTTGGAGAATTTCGAGCATTACTTTGCTAGCATGTGAGATGAGTGCAATTATGTGTTAGTTTAAGCAACAAATTTTGTCTCTTGTTTAGAAACTAAAACACTTAATACGGTAATTATCTTAGAACTTCAGAGTTGAGCTTTTTTGTTCATTTGTTTACTTTGTAAAATATATGCCTTACTTGCGGTAATATATGGAGTATAATAAAAATCATTGTCAGATAGTGAACAGCCCTCAGTTTGGAGTGCTTTTATTAATTTAGGTAAATATTAAATGGCAAGTACATAGACTACTCATGCATTTCCAGTTCTGATGTCAGGGCTGAATTATTAGGAATCAGTTTTAATTGGGCATCTTATAAATAAAGCACTAAGAAAGTCTATTCACATAAATAGATGGCATAAAAAATCCTACTCCTAAGGGAGTTTTAAAATTATACACATCACTTAATCTTAATACATAAAAGGCATACTCTTTGGACGACACCATCCACCATTGCTTCCCTGGTGGCTCAGATGGTAAAGAATCTGTCTGCAATGTGGGAGACCAGGGTTCCATCCCTGGGTACTGAACATTCTAAAAAACCGAATAAAGTGCATTCTGTATGCCATCAATGGGAGCATAACTCTTACAGACCTTCAGATAAAGCTCTAATCAATAAGAAATAATTGAATATTTATTTGGATAGTGATTTATTTAAATACTGTCTGTGCACATATTCTCTCATTAGATTATTTTAAAAGATTTGAGTTAATATTATTTTAACCATCCTTCACACCAATTATACGGGTGAAATTTTGTTTCAGAAAGTTAACTCATCAAAGGTTATATCAGTTTGGGGAGTGTGTTGGGGGAGAGGTGGGTCTCAGATTATAAAGCTTTTCACCATGTATCACAATGATACCTCATTCCCCCACACCAACCTTGGTTAGTTTTGTTTTTTTTTAAATCAATTTATTTATTTTAATTGGAAGCTAATTACTTTACAATACTGTGGTGGTTTTTGCCATACATAGACATGAATTGGCCATTGGGTGTACATGTATAACCCCATGCTGAAACCCCTCCCACCTCCCTCCCCACCCCATCCCTCTGGGTTGTCCCAGAGCACTGGCTTTGAGTGCCCTACTTGAGGGATCGAATTTGCACTGGTCATCTATTTTACATATGGTAATATACATGTTTCAATGCTATTCTCTCAAATCATCCAATCCTTGCCTTCTCCCGCTGAGTACAAAAGTCTCTTTTTTACATCTGTGTCTCCTTTGCTGCTCTGCATATAGGATCGATGGGACCAGCTTTCTAAATTCCATATATGTGTTAATATACAGTATTTGTATTTCTCTTTCTGACTTACCTCACTCTGTATAATAGGCTTCAGGTTCATCCACCTCATTAGAACTGACTCAAATGTGTTCCTTTTTATAGCTGAGTAATATTCCACTGTATATATGTACCACAACTTCCTTATCCATTCGTCTGCCAATGGACATCTAGGTTGCTTCCATGTCCTAGCTATTGTAAACAGTGCTGCAATGAACATTTTGGGATATATGTGTCTCTTTCAATTCTGGTTTCCTCAGTGTGTACGCCCAGCAGTGGGATTTCTGTGTCATACGGCAGTTGTATTTCCAGTTTTTTAAGGAATCTCCACACTGTTCTCCATAGTGGCTGTACTAGTTTGCATTCCCACCAACAGTGTAAGAGGGTTCCTTTTTCTCCACACCCTCTCCAGCATATATTGTTTGTAGACTTTTTGATGGCAGCTATTCTGACCAGCCTGAGATGGTACCTCATTGTGGTTTTGATTTGCATTTCTCTGATAACGAGGGATGTTGAGCATCTTTTCATGTGTTTGTTAGCCATCTGTATGTTTTTGGAGAAATGTCTGTGTAGTTCTTTGGCCTACTTTTTGATTGGGTTGTTTATTTTTCCGGTATTAAGTGGCATGAGCTGCTTGTATATTTTGGAAATTAATTCTTTGTCAGTTGTTTTGTTTATTAATATCTTCTCCCATTCTGACGGCTGCCTTTTCACCTTACTTATAGTGAAAGCTCATTATTTTTAAAAGTAAATCATCTCTTTTAGGTAACAGCATTCTTCCCCAATGGGCTTAAATGTAAATCATCTCTAAGATCAATTTTGGAGAAGATAGGAAGTCTAGATTTCTTATGAACATGTCAGTTTTTCGAGCTGTAATTAATGGGTTGGATGGAGGTAGGAAGGACAGGAGAGAAGAGGAGGTTCTTAGCAGAGTATCTTTTGTGCCACTGTTTCGAGTAGCAATAAAGACATAGAAAGAAGCTATGAAGATAATAAAGAAGAGAAGCTGTTTTTTCCTGATTTTAAGTCCCATTCTACTTGGAGTGAGCAATTATTTTCTCCCTTTTTCCAGGTTCTTTCCTTAGTGCTTTCTATCTTCCACTAGCTTCTTTCCATGGAAGAAGGGGGAGACAAAGGAGAAGGAGAAGGAGGAGGAGACAGAAGAGTAAATACTCATTGGCGACAGTGGACCAAGAATCACAGGGTTTGCTTCACTCAGATTCCAGACTGGCTTTTGGGGATCTGCCTGTCCTCAGGCCTTCCTCACCTGCTCTGCTTCTATTCACCAGGTCAGAGCTCCTTGCCCCACAGGGGCAGACTGGGATCTTCCTTGTGGTCATGTGGGTTATAGTGATGCTCTGAAATGCCGTAGGTAGCCTCCTGGTCTGGATTTGAGAAAGGAGGTAGCAGCAGCAGGGTAACCCCCCAGTGTGCTTTGGGCTTCCCTGGGGACTCAGACAGTAAAGAGTCTGCCTGCAGTGCGGGAGACCTGGGTTCAATCCCTGTGTTGGGAAGATCCTCTAGAGAAGGAAATGGCAACCCACTCCAGTATTCTTGCCTGGAGAATCCCATGGCCATGGGATCTCAAAGAGTCAGACACAACTGAGCGACTTCACTTTCCCTGGTGGCTCAGATGGTAAAGAATCTGCCTGCAATGTGGGAGACCCTGGTTCAATCCCTGGGTTGGGAAGATACCCTAGAGAAGGGAATGGCTACCCACTCCAGTACTCTTGCCTGCAGAATTCCATGGACAGAGGAGCCTGGCGGGCTACAGTCCATGGGGCTGCAAAGAGTCGACATGACTGAATGACTAACACTTCAACACTTGTGCTGAACTTACTGGTCTAACTTTATAGGACTGCTCATTTATCTCTGGGTCCTGGTTCAAAATTCAGAAGAGTTGATTAGATGTTTCCAGATTCTGAAATGGCCTTTTTATTGATGCTATTACTACTAAGACAGCGGTATATTCGGTACCCCCAAAACAATAAGTTAATAAACTTTGGTTCCCTTAAAGACTCTAATACAATTTTAAGAAGGCTAAAAAAAATGTTATTTCAATTTTCTCCTGTGACTGCAATAACCAAATGGGAAGACTTCCAAGCCTCACTTTTGGGGACATATAAATCAAAGGCAGTAATAAAAAAAGTGGATAATTTCATAAGTTTTGCAGCTTGACAGTATTGCTTTAAAAACTGCAAATCTTTGACACATTATGGTTTAAGAATATGCTTTCACATGTCTAATTGCTAGCTGATAGAAAGACATGAATGTGCTTTGAATGCAGAGTTTCCATCTGTCTAGCTGATTGCTTCAATGTGGATTTGCTAATAATGAATTTTATTTTTAAAAATGAACATTTAAAATGAAGATATTAAAGTATATCTTTATTTTTTTTTTCTGAAGGCTATAATATGGTTGTATTTTCAAAACACCTAATCCCAGATTCCTCAGCCTAGATCAGTCTCCCTGGTCAGACGCTCTCACAGCATCCTCTGCTCCTGGTTTGTAGCTGCTGTTGCAGGAGCAGTTAGGAAGTTACTGGTACAATCATAGTTGATAGACCATATCCCCTCCACAGGCTGTAGACTCTATGAATAGAGGGATCACATTTGTTTTGTTCATCGTCATATTTCTGTTGTCCAGCATAGAGCCCAGTACATGACAAGTGGATTGACTTCAACCATGTTATATTATATATTATTCAATATATAATATTGAATATTATATATTGAACCAATATATTATATATGCAATGCACATGTTGATATTATTAATAGAGCCAGCTGGGTTTAAGCCAGACATTAAGAAAATTTCAAGTTTGGAGAACTTAATCCATTTATACTTACATTATTGATAGGTAGGGATTTACTACTGCCATTTTGTTAACTGTTTTCTGACAGTTTTCTACATTCTTGTTCTTTGCTGCTTTTCTTGCTGTCTTCCTTTTTTGAGTTGATGACTTTCTGTGGCTGTGTGCTCCGATTTCTTTATCATAATTTTTTGTGTATCTACCACAAGGATTTTTCTGTGATCACTATGAAACTTACATAAAATATCTCCCAACATTCTATTTTAAACTGATAATAACTTTAGTGGCACTCGGAAACTTTTACTTCTCCTCACTCCCATGCGTGCACACATGCAAAATCGCTTCAGTCATGTTTGACTCTTTGTGACCCTGTGGACTATAGCATGCCAGGCTCTTCTGTCCATAGGATTCTCCAGGCAAGAATACTGGGGCAGGTTGCCATTTCCTCCTCCAGGCGATCTTCCCAACCCAGGAATCGAACTCTCATCTCTTCTGTCTTCTGTATTGGCAGGCAGGTTTTACCACTACCGCCATGTGGGAAGCTCCCCTCCTCACACCCACACCTCACATTTTAGGTTATTGATGTTGTAATGTACACCTTTTTGTATTTGTATCCAATAATACATTATTGTAGTGATGGCTATTTTAACTCTTTTAACTTTTAAACTAGGTCTGTGATTTACATGCTACTATTACAATATCAGAAAATCTGACTTTATATATTTATCTTTACCGAAGACTTTTACACATTCACTTTTTTCAAGTTTTATATATCTACTTATTATTTATTTTTGGCTGTGCTGGGTCTTCATTGCTGTGTGGGCTTTTCTCTAGTTGCAGTGAGCACGAGTTACTCTCTAGTTGCAGTACATAGGCTTCTCTTTGCCACGGCTTCTCTTGTTGTGGAGCTCGGGCTCTAGGGCACGTGGACTCAGTAGTTACAATTCCTAGGCTCTAGATTACAGGCTCTATAGTTGTGGCACAGAGTCTGACACAACTGAGCATGCACACATACACACACACACACACATACGCGGGCTTAGTCCCACTGGCATGTGGAATCTTTCCAGATCAGGGATCAAATCTAGATTTCTTGCATTACAGGTGGATTACTTACCACTAAGCCTCCAGAAAAGCCCTATGCTCACATTTTTATGATGCTAGTTAGAATCCTTTACTTCAGCTGGCTATTGAGGTCTCTAGTCAGACATGGCTACTCCCCTTGCTCTGAGGTCACAGAGGAGGTGCCATGGCTGGGATCCTCAGCCAGAGTGGCTGTCCAGACAGCAGAGCTGGGGTGGAACCACAGGTTATGCTCCGGGGTTAGATGGGGTCACTGGCTGGACTCCTTGCCTAGGCAAGGCTGTAGACTGTGTCCAACAAATAAGAAGGCCACGTGCTGGGCTCTGCTGCTGGGTGGGCTGGTAGAAGGGGCTCCATGGCTGGGCAGTACTGCAGGCTGGGCTCTGAGATTGCTCATGGTCCCTGGTTATACAAGGCCAGTGACTATGCGCAATAGTAGGGCACGGTTGCTGGCTTGGCTCCCAGCTCAAGTGGCCCTTAGGGTGTGCTCCACAACTCCCGGGCACTTGTGGCCCACACTTCCCAGAGGGCAGAACTGGAGGCTAAGCTCAGCATTTGAGTGGAAGCTCAAATTTACTCCCTAACTTGCACAGACAATGCTAGGGGGAATGTAAATTGATACAGCTGCTGTGGGAAACAGTATAGAGTTTCCAGAAAGGATAAAAAAATAGAACTACCATATGACCCAAGAATTCCACTTCTAAGTATACACCAAAAGAAATATCCTGAAGAGAGATCTGCATCCTTATGTTCATTGGAGTATTATTTACAACCGCCAAGACTTAGAAATAAACTTTGTGTCTGTAAATGGGTGAATGAATGAGGAAAATGTAGTATGTGAGTGTACATACACACAGGAATATCATTCAACCATGAGAAAGAAGGAAATCCTGCAGTTGGCAACAACATTAATCTTGAGGGCACTATGCTAAGTGAAATAAGTCAGACAGAGAAAATACCCTGTATGATCTTACTTATAACAAAAAATCTTAAAAAAAAAAAAAAAACAAAAACGCAAAGACCCAAACTAGTAGAAACAGAAATTAGATTACTGGGGGCAGGAGTGGGGGCAGTGGAGACGAATGCATAATAGTCAAGGGGTACAAACCTCCAGTTATAAGATAAATTCTGAGGACCTAATACAAAATATGGTGACTATAGTTACCAATACTGGATTGTATCCTTGAAAGCTGCTAAAAGGTCTCATCACAAAAAATAAACAATAGGTAACTATGTGAAGTAATGTATGTGTTGACTGACCCTTTTGTGGCAATCACTTCACAATCCACACATATATAAAATCATCACATTGTACACTTTCAACTTAAACAAAGTTATATGTCAATTATATTTCAATAAACTTGGGAAGAAAACAAATTTGCAAGAGTATAAAACATTCTTCTCACTACATTTTTATTTTTGTTTTGATAACATGTTTACTTTTCATAGTAATAAATTATGCCAACCACAAAATATCCTAGTAAAGCTTGTAGCAAAGTGTCTGGAACATAGCAAGTGCTCAATTAATTACTTATTAGTATCATCATTAATAAAATTAGTACTATATGCCCATTGCATTTACAACACAAATGTGAAAACCTTCCATCTAAATAGTACTCAAAGCTTCATATTTTTCCAGTCTTACCTCTAACCCTCTCTCCCATGCTACGCCACAGCCACAGAAAATTGAGATTCCTCCAAACACCAAATCTATGTGACTTTCTCACCTTTGTGTATGACCTTTGCTCTGCCCGCAAGGCTCTCCTTTTCCAAGTCTCCTTAGCACACTCAGCTCCTACTTCAAAGTTTCCACCTCCGAGTTCATCTCAATCTCGTGGTGCTTTGTCCATAATACTTCTAGCACTTTTTACTTCGTATTTTTATCTTAATGACTTTTACCCCTTCCAAGACTCTACAAGTGCTTATTGTGACAATGTGTGAATGCAAATGAGAAGGTTGTTTGCTTTTACATATAATATGGATTTTCATGTAGTGCTGTGAAGTTGTTTCAGTTTTCTTTTTCAGGATGGTAGGGCTTTATTTACTAAGAGTGATTACTGACATTGTTAAATATAGGGGTCCTATCACCTGCCAAACCTCACCAGGTGTAGCTGTGCCTTTATTTTTGTGTTTTCTAACATTTGCTGCTTTCTCAAACACACGAAAAGTTAATTGGAGCAGCTTTTCTCACAGACTGACCAGGACAAGAGGTCACTCTCTAGGTCCCCTGGCAGGAGGCTTTAATTGACTCTAAGTCCAAATTCTTAGAGAAGGTCACAGCCTTTAGGACCTAGCCTGTCTGCCTAGGAAAGATGAGGCTTGCTTTTATACAGTATGGTAGAGAAGGGGAAAAGTTCGGAAAGAATTAAATGATGCATGTGGTATATTTCTTTCTTAGTGGTTATGAATTCCTTAATCTCAATTCAGGTTTACTGAGTCTTTCTTAGGCATAAAAGTTGAAGATATTGAAAGCCACAAAGTTGCTACGTGTTATAATAGGATCCTTAAGATAGAGTATATTGCTAGTCTTGCAAAGAGGGAGGTCTTATTTCTCTTCTTGGTAACATCTAGTTGAAATTGATATTGCAAGTAGAGGGGTAAGGGTACCAATTAGGCAATGTTTATGGTCTATATTACTATTAACAACTGTCCCAGTTTATCCAGAACTGAAGGATTTCCTGGATGTGTGACTGTCATTGCTAAAAACTGGAAAAATACTGGGCAAATTGAAAAGATTGGCCTTTCTTGCTGATTTGTTTATGTCATGTTTACAGAGTTTCAGCAATCAGGAGTACACTGTTTTATTCCTAATACACCTGAGTTCTATCATTGAAACAGAGTAAATGAGAAGCTATTGTTAAGAGCCAGGTTTTAATGAATAACTACACTTACATATATTTTGCTTCTTACTGCTACTGCTAAGTCACTTCAGTCGTGTCTGACTCTGTGCGACCCCATAGATGGTAGCCCACCAGGCTCCCCCGTCCCTGAGATTCTCCAGGCAAGAACACTGGATTGGGTTGCCATTTCCTTCTCCAATGCATGAAAGTGAAAAGTGAAAGTGAAGTCGCTCAGTCGTGTCCGACTCTTAGCAACCCCATGGACTGCAGCCTACTAGGCTTCTCCGTCCATGGGATTTTCCAGGCAAGAGTACTGGAGTGGGGTGCCATTGCCTTCTCCACTTTGCTTCTTAAGAGATGCATAATGCTTAGTGGCCTTGATTATGAAACCAAATGCTGCATCTATCCCCCAGCTCTACCATTTCTTTGTTGAGTACCCTTGGGGAATTTATTTAACCTCTCTGTGCTTCAGTTTCCTCATGTGTAAAGTTTCTAATTCTAGAACCAATATTATTGACTTGCTATTGAGGATTAAATTGGGTAACATATATCCTTAAAATAGTATTTACTACTGTTATTGCTGTTATCACTATAACTGCTATCACTACCATTGTTTTTCAGTTGCTATGTCATGTCTTTGCAATCCCTTGGATTGTAGCATGCCAGACTCCCCTGTCCTTCATTATCTACTGAAATTTGCTCAAACTCATGTCCATTGAGTCCATGATGCCATCCAACCATCTCATCCTCTGGCATCCCCTTCTCCTCTTGCTCTCCATCCTTCCCAGCATTAGGGTCTTTTTGAATGAGTTGGCTCTTCACATCAGGTGGGCAAAGTATTGGGGCTTCAGCTTCAGCATTTTCTATTATTAATCAGCTACTAATTACATATTCGATTCTTTAATTTCCTTATCTGTAAAGTGAAGCTAATATCTTGTATGGTTGATGTGAGGATTAAAAGGGAAGAGATAATATATGGAAAATACTTACCACAGTAGCAAAAATTAAGCTCTCAAGATTTTACTTGGTGTCATTATTACTATTATCAAAGTGTTATTATTTTTATTGTTGTTTGTCTGCCTTATTCTAGTTCCAAAGGTAGAACACAGCACTCCAAATCAAATGCTTCGGATTCTTGGGAAGCTTTCCATTCTCCAAATTAATATTTCTTGTCACTTTTCCTTTATGTTTTGCCTTCAGCAACTAATAAACTATCTCATAATGATATCCTTCTCAGATGCTGATAGAGCTGGGACAAATTACTTGTCTTTCCCTAGGCTGACTTAGCATCAAGTCATTGGATTGCTGTTTTATTTCTAGTGTGTGGTGGTCAGGGTCCTGGAGAAATTTCGGGCAAGTGACCATCCAGGGCAGAAAACTGCCCTGTTTCTGCCATGCTCCCCCCAAACTTTTAGTTTTTAACAAATCAAGGAGTGCTTAGCCTTACTTTTCCTCCTAAACCTCAAAAAACATGTTAGAGTAGGAATGCATATACATAAAATGCTTATTGGGAGAGGAATGAGAAACTGGAAATATTTTCTTAAACCAAACATGTCTGACTATTAACCAGGGCACATGACATATTTGAGTTGAGGAAGGAAGAAAGAGAAGGGAAAGGAGAGGGAAATTGTAAACCAACCGGGAGAGCTTAGCTAAACCTTTAAGGCTCCCAGGAACACATTTTTAAACATACATTCCAAGCCTGTAATATGACTATAGATTCTTTATGTCCCAGTATGGCATAACAGGTCCTAGGCTTTGTAGCTCAGGAGGGAAAAAATCACAAAGGGTTGGTTTAAGTATTTAAATTATGACACCAGGGCTTACACAAATACAAATCAATTTTAAAACAAATTTGATATCTTCAGTCCTATGAACATGGTAAGTAAGCACATTCAGGCTTTAAAGTCTCCAAAAAGGCATGGTATTGAGTAAGGAATGTCTATCCTCACATGAACTCATTGTACAGTAGAAGGATTTAAAAGTAGTTCTATTTGTCAGAAAATGTGTGAACTTGCCAAAGGGAGATATCAAATACTTTCAGGTGGCCCAAGTCCTGATTCTGACAAATGTGTTTGGATGCTAAATTCATTGACATGCTAGGGTTAGATTTGGAGGGCTCTTGCACAACACCAAAGGACTGCAGCCAGTGTGTGCAATGGTATCTGTTTTATTCCACATATGTCCATTTCTGTAATTCAGCCTTATACAGAGTGACCAAAAAAAAAAAAAAAAAGGAAAGAAAGAAAAGAAAAAAGAAAAGCCCTTGAAAGGCTTAGGTTTTCAGTTAAAGACATGGTTTTAAGCTCAGTTGTGCTATAGCTTGTGATGTGATATGAAGAGTCACCATGAGTGCAGGCAGTGTGCCAAGTGAAAACCAATACACATCAGTGGCAGGGATGCTTCAGGCACACTTTCATAGAGAGACGGCATCAGCCTCTCTTAATGCCATGGAAGACAGAGCAGATTTTCAAGATTCTAGAAAGTAGGCAGACCCACTGCCTGAGTGAGAAGTGGATATGCTTTAGATGTTCACTGAAGTCTTTTATGAAAATAATTTTATAAATTAGGGAATTCATTGCGAGTTAAGAGAGTCACTGTTTTTCAGGGTGTGTTCAGGAAAAAAGTGAAAAAGTGAAAGTCTCAGTTACTCAGTCCTGTCCAGCTTTTTGAGATCACATGGACTGTAGCCTGCCAGGTTCCTCTATCCATGGAATTTTCCAGGCAAGAATACTGGAGTGGGTTGCCATTCCCTTCTCCAGGGGATCTTCTGTCCAAGGATTCAAACCCAAGGCTCCTGAATTGCAGATTCTTTACCATATGAGTCACTAAAGCATGGTAAAATGAGTACATACACTAAGCAGGCACAGAAAACATGGGTTTCTGCTTCTGGGGTGCTGGGAGTATTTTCAAGGAGAGAAGCTACCTTTAGCCTTTATACCTTACACAGAACCCATGTGAGAACAGGTCAAGCTGTGCTGCCTCAGTGCCTCCTCCATTATATCACTTTCCAGTGTACCTGTGCTTCCTTTTCTTTTGATTTCTCTGAGGCCTTACCATGTTCATGCATTACAGAACTCATGCTATTTTATAATAACTCAACTAGACCTACACAACAAAACATTTCTCAAGAAATTTCTCTTGCTATGATTCCCTAGATATGGCTGCTTGAGGTATTTTTCTAAGATCCTCAGATTAGTTTTTTTTTTCCATAGTATGATTGGCCATGTTTAATGTCCCAGTGCCTCACTATTTCACTCCTCCCAGAAGAAATGGAGGAGCCATCATAGTCAACAAAAGAGTCTGAAATACAGTACTTGGATGCAATCTCAAAAATGACAGAATGATCTCTGTTCATCTCCAAGGCAAATGATTCAGTATCACGGTAATTCAAGTGTATGCCAGACCAGCAATGCTGAAGAAGCTGAAGTTGAATGGTTCTACGAAAACCTACAAGACCTTTTAGAACTAACACCCCAAAAAGATGTCCTTTTCATTATAGGAGACTGGAATACAAAAGTAGGAAGTCAAGAAACACCTGGAGTAACAGGCAAATTTGGCCTTGGAGTACACAATGAAGCAGGGAAAAGGAGAATAGAGTTTTGCCAAAAGAATGCACCGGTCATAGCAAACACCCTCTTCCAACAACACAAGAGAACTCTACACACGGACATCACCAGATGGCCAACACTGAAATCAGATTGATTATATTCTTTGCAGCCAAAGATGGAGAAGCTCTATACATAGAGCAAAAGCAAGACCAGAGCTGACTGTGGCTCAGATCATGAACTCCTTATTGCCAAATTCAGACTTAAATTGAAGAAAGTTGGAAAACTACTAGACCATTCAGGTATGACATAAGTCAAATCCCTTATGATTATACAGTGGAAGTGAGAAATAGATTTAAGGGACTAGATCTGATAGAGTGCCTGATGAACTATGGATGGAGTTTCATGACCTTGTACAGGAGACAGGGATTAAGACCATCCCCAAGAAATAGAAATGCAAAAAAAGCAAAATGGCTGTCTTAAGAGGCCTTACAAATAGCTGTGAAAAGAACAGAAGCTAAAAGCAAAAGAGAAAAGGAAAGATATACCCATATGAATGCAGAGTTCCAAAGAATAGCAAGGAGAGATAAGAGAGCCTTCCTCAGTGATCAGTGCAAAGAAATAGAGGAAAACAATAGAATGGGAAAGACTAGAGATCTCTTCAAGAAAATTAGAAATACCAAGGGAATATTTCATGCAAAGATGGGCTCAATAAAGGACAGAAATGGTAGGGACCTAACAGAAGCAGAAGATATTAAGAAGAGGTGGCAGGAATACACAGAACGGTACAAAAAAGATCTTCATGACCCAGATAATCACAATGGTGTCATCACTACCTAGGCCAGACATTCTGGAATGTGAAGTCAAGTGGGCCTTAGGAAGCATCACTACGAACAAAGCTAGTGGAGGTGATGGAATTCCAGTTGAGCTATTTCAAATCCTGAAAGATGATTCTGTGAAAGTGCTGCACTCAATATGCCAGCAAATTTGGAAAACTCAGCAGTGGCCACAGGACTGGAAAAGGTCAGTTTTCATTCCGATCCCAAAGAAAGGCAATGCCAAAGAATATTCAAAGTACTGCACAATTGCACTCATCTCACATACTAGCAAAGTAATGCTCAAAATTCTCCAAGCCAGGCTTCAGCAATACGTGAACCGTGAACTTCCAGATGTTCAAGCTGGTTTTAGAAAAGGCAAAGGAACCAGAGTTCAAATTGCCAACATCTGCTGGATCACTGAAAAAGCAAGAGAGTTTCAGAAAAACATTTATTTCTGCTTTATTGGCTATGCTAAAGCCTTTGACTGTGTGGATCACATAAACTGTGGAAAATTCTGAAAGAGATGGGAATACCAGACCACCTGACCTGCCTCTTGAGAAATCTGTATGAAGGTCCAGAAACAACAGTTAGAACTGGACATGGAACAACAGACTGTCAAGGCTGTATATTGTCACCCTGCTTATTTAACTTATATGCAGAGTACATCATGAGAAACGCTGGGCTGGATGAAGCACAAGGTGGAACCAAACTTGTTGGGAGAAATATCAATAACCTCAGATATGCAGATGACACCACCTTTATGGCAGATAGTGAAGAAGAACTAAAGAGCCTCTTGATGAAAGTGAGAGGAGAGTGCAAAAGCTGGCTTAAAGCTCAACATTCAGAAAACTAAAATCATGGCATCTGGTCGCATCACTTCATGGGAAATAGATGGGGAAACAATGGAAACAGTGAAAGACTTTATTTTGGGGGGCTCCAAACTCACTGCAGATGGTGATTGCAGTCATGAAATTAAAAGACACTTACTCCTTGGAAGGAAAGTTATGACCAACCTAGATAGCATATTAAAAAGCAGAGACATTACTTTGCCAACAAAGGTCCCTTTAATCAAGGCTATGGTTTTTCCAGTAGTCATGTATGGATGTGAGAGTTGGACTGTGAAGAAAGCTGAGCACCGAAGAATTGATGCTTTTGAACTGTGGTGTTGGAGAAGACTCTTGAGAGTCCCTTGGACTGCAAGGAGATGCAACCAGTCCATCCTAAAGGAGATCAGTCCTGAGTGTTCATTGGAAGGAGTGATGTTGAAGCTGAAACTCCAATACTTTGGCCACCTGACATGAAGAGCTGACTCATTTTAAAAGTCCCTGATGCTGGGAAAGATTGAAGGCAGGAGGAGAAGGGGACGACAGAGGATTAGATGGTTGGATGGCATCACTGACTCAATGGACATGAGTTTGGGTAAACTCCGGGAGTTGGTGATGGACAGTGAGGCCTGGCATGCTGCAGTTCATGGGGTCTCAAAGAGTCGGACATGACTGAGTGAGTGAACTGAACCGAACCAATGGACTAAATCAGATGTTAAAACCTGGTCATGGGAACATCATCAAATAATATTTTAAAATTATTTCATGTCTTTTGTAATATACTCAATACTCACTGTTCATTTCATTGATTAATATTTATTAGGTCCTTACCATATTCTCAGGCACTGATAGTGGCTAATTGCATTAAAAAAAAAAAAGTTGCTTAGTCATGTCCAACTCTTTGTGACCCCATGAACTGTAACCCATAGGGTTCCTTCAGTTCATGGAATTCTCTAGGCAAGAATACTGGAGTGGGTTGCCCTTCTCTTCTCCAGGAGATCTTCCCGACCCAGGGGTTGAACCCACATCTCCTGCATTGCAGGTGAATTCTTTACCATCTGAGCCACCAGGGAAGTCACTCAGTCATGTCTAGCTAATTATATATTGGTCTTTAAATTACTAAGCATTTATTATATGTAATATTCCTTGAAGAAAAATAAATCATACATTTTTATTTCCTTTCATGAGTCAGGTATTATGCTAAGTGTTTTATGTACATTATTTCTAATCTTAAAAATCTCTGCAGAGTAGGAATTTTTCCCCCCTTTTTTTTAATATAAAGGAGACGTTGAAACTCATAACCACTGAGTGACACATCTAAAGTCATAAATCTAGACACAAATCTGAAGTCACAAATCTAGTTATCCCAGACCTAGACTGATGCCATTAGCTCACCTTTTTTTGTGGTTATGGGTTGTCTGCCAAACTGTACTGGAAAGTCTTCACAGTCAGAGAGACATACCTTGAAATTTCACTGCCTAATATGGAGTTTTCCATGATTTAAGCATTCAATATGTTTTTACTCGGCTTTGATTAAATAAAGATTGTAGTTATTGATATCAGGCAATGAATCAGCAAGGTTTGGACAAGGAATGGAGCCAGAAAAAAGCCATAGGAAAGAAGACAAACTGGAAATAAAATCTATGTGCAAAAGAAAAGAAGATCTAGACACAGGTCATCACTGTGATTCTAGAATTTGAAAATTCTCATTAGCTAAGAAAATTTTCCAAGAAGAAATCAAACATTCATAAAGTGACTTAGATTCTTTCTTCCTCATGCTCTCCCTCCATTCTTTCTTTTCTTCCTTCCACATCAATTCATTACTGATATGCAAGGTTCTGTGTTAGATGCTGAGACTACAATGATGGATCCTAAAAGAAACACATGTAAGAAGACAATTATAAAATATAATCAATCCTTTACAAAGTCCTAAGAGAGCAAAAATCATAGTTGAAAATTGCCAAGGCAGAGATTTAAGTAAAGAGAACTAAGCAAATTATGCACCTATATAAAAATTTAATTATATGTATTTTATGTATATATATATATATGTATATAATGAAGATATACATACATAGTATTTGCCTTAAGAAAGAAAGTTTCGGAGGAGGAGCCAAGATGGCGGAGGAGTAGGACGGGGAGAACACTTTCTCCCCCACAAATTCATCAAAAGAGCATTTAAACGTCGAGTAAATTCCACAAAACAACTTCTGAATGCCGGCAGAGGACATCAGGCACCCAGAAAAGCAACCCAACTCTTCGAAAGGAGGTAGGAGAAAATATTAAAAACAAAAAAAAAGAGACAAAAGAGGGAGGGACGGAGTTCCGTCCCGGGAAGGGAATCTTAAAAAGAGAGAAGTTTGCAAACATCAGGAAACCTTCTCACTGCCGAATCTGTGCCGAGCTTTGGAAGCACAGAGGGCAACATAAAAGGGAGAAAAAATAAATAAACAATTTAAAACTCACAGATTGCGAGCCCTACAGTAACTCCCCCAGCAGAGAAGCAGCGCAGACGCCTGCATCCGCCATTAGCAAACCGGGGCTGGGCAGGGAGGCGCGGCGTGGGCTGCATCGCTGAGAGTAAGAATCTGGCCTGAATACCCTGAGCGCTATCTGAGCGAAATAATTTGGGCTAGCAAACCAGACTGTGGGATACCTACCACGCGAAAAGCCAGCCCTAACCTAAGACCGCCAGGCCCGCGCACGGAACAAAGGACTGAACAGAGATAGCCGGCTGCAGACCTTCCCCCTCCGGTGACAGGCAGCCAGAGCCGGAAGGGGGCAATCGCAGCCCCAGAGAGACATTATCTATAAAATTGTAAGCAGGCTTCTTTGCTAACTAAAACTTCTTGGGGGTCTGGACGGTCAACATCTGCCTGAGAAGGTGCGCCAGTTTTACATCCAGATAACCGAGTGGCGGGGAGGCGATAAGTCGCAGCATTGGCGCTCGCCTGGGAAGAGCAAATTGGCGCTCGGACCCGGGAAGAGCACAAAACGCAGGCCCAACTGAGTCTGCGCCTCTGAGGACTACCCGAGTGCCTGAACCTGAGCGGCTTGGACCTGGGAGGTGCATGCAGCCCAGGGCCAGCCTCGGATTGTTCCCGGCGGAACAACCTAGAGTCCGAGCAGTGTGGACAGGGAGGCTACACGCGCCGTGAGCAGGGGCAGACCCAGGGTGGCTGAAGCACTGCGAGCCCACGCCAGTGTTATTTGTTTGCAGCATCCCTCCCTCCCTCCCCACAGCGCGACTGAACAAGTAAGCCTAAAAAAAAAAAAAAAAAAAAGTGTCCTCCACCGTGCCCTTTGAGTCAGGGCGGAAACCAGATACTGAAGAGACTAGCAAACAGAAGAAGATATAACAGAGGGAAACGCCTTGGAAGCTACAGACAATAGATCAAAACCCTGTGGTTACTACGGACTACATAGGAAGGGGCCTTTAGATCTTGAGAAATATAAATCTGACCAAGGAACTAGCCAAAAATGAACTGAACCCACAACACCCAAAAAAAAAAAAAAGTCCTAGATATATTTTTATTATTTTTACGATCATTCTTTCTTTTTTTTTTTTTAATTAAAAAAAAAAAAATTTAAGTCCTCTATTGTTCCTTTAATTTTCACTTTTATAACCTATTACTTTGCAAAAAAAAAAAAAAAACAAAAAACCCTATTTTTTTTTCTTCTTCAGCAAACTTCATATATATATATTTTATAATTTTTTGACCTTGTTTTTTTTGTTTGTTTGTTTTTGTTTTTTTCTTCTTTTCTTTAACATTGTATTTTTGAAATCCCAAACTCTACTCTAGATTTTTAATTTTCGCTTTTTGGTATATGTTATCAATTTTGTACCTATAGTTTTTTTTTATATAATTTCTGTGACTTTTTTTTTTTCTTCTTCTCTGTTTCTTTCTCTTCTTCTTTTATATAACATTGTATATCTGAAATTCCAAACTTTACTCTAGATTTTTAATTTATGCTTTTTGGTATTTGATATCAATTTTGTACCTGTATTTTCTTTATAATTTTTGTGACATTGTTCGTATTTGTTTGTTTGTTTTCTCTCTCTATTTTTCTTCTTCTTTTTTTTTTTTTTTTTTTAACATTGTATTTTTGAAATTCCAAACTCTACTCTAGATTTTTAATTTTTGCTTTCTGGTATTAGTTATCAATTTTGTACCTGTACTTTCTTTATAATTTTCGCGACCTTGTTTGTTTTTGTTTGTTCGTTTTTTCTCTCTTTCTTTTCCTTCTTCTTTTCTTTAACATCGTATTTTTGAAATTCCAAACTCTACTCTAGATTTTTAATTTTCGCTTTCTGGTATTAGTTATCAATTTTGTACCTGTACTTTCTTTATAATTTTCGCGACCTTGTTTGTTTTCGTTTGTTCGTTCTTTCTCTCTTTCTTTTCCTTCTTCTTTTCTTTAACATCGTATTTTTGAAATTCCAAACACTACTCTAGATTTTTAATTTTTGCTTTTATGTATTTGTTACCAATTTTGTACCTTTAAGGACCCAATCTTCAGGACCCATTTTTCACTAGGGAGTGAGATTACTGGCTTGACTGCTCTCTCTCCCTTTGGACCCTCCTTTTTCTCCACCAGGTCGCCTGTGTCTCCTCCCTAACCCCTCTCTACTCTACCCAACTCTGTGAGTTTCTGTGTGTTCCAGACGGTGGAGAACACTTAGGGAACTGATTACTGGCTGGATCTGTCTCCCTCCTTTTCATTCCCCCCTTTTATCCTTCTGGCCACCTCTGTTACCTTCCTCCTTCTTCTCTTCTCTGTATAACCCCGTGAACATCTCTGAGTGGTCCAGTTGTGGAGTGCACATAAGGAAGTGACTACTGGCTAGCCCACTCTCTCCACTATTGATTCACCTCATCTCATTTGGGTCACCTCTAACTCCCTCCTCCCTCTTCTCTTCTCCATGTAACCCTGTGAACCTCTCTGAGTGACCCTCACTGTAGAGAAACTTATCATCTTTAATGTAGATGTTTTATCAATGGTGCTGTATAGAAGGAGAAGTTTTGAAACTACTGTAAAAATAAGACCGATAATCGGAAGCAGGAGACTTAAGTCCAAACCCTGACTCCAGGGAACTCCTGACTCCAAGGAACATTCATTCACAGGAGCTCATCAAATGCCTCCATACCGACACTGAAACCAAGCACCACACAAGGGCCAATAAGTTCCAGGGCAAGACATACCAAGCAAATTCTCCAGCAACAAAGGAACACAGCCCTGAGCATCAAGATACAAGCTGCCCAAAGTCACCCCAAAACTATAGACATCTCATAACTCATTATTGGACATTTCATTGCACTCCAGAGAGAAGAAATACAGCTCCACCCACCAGAACACCGACACAAGCTTCCCTAACCAGGAAACCTTGACAAGCCACCTGTACAAACCCACACACAGCGAGGAAACACCACAATAAAGAGAACTCCACAAACTGCCAGAATACAGAAAGGACACCCCAAACTCAGCAATTTAAACAAGATGAAGAGACAGAGGAATACTCAGCAGATAAAGGAACAGGATAAATGCCCACCAAACCAAACAAAAGAGGAAGAGATAGGGAATCTACCTGATAAAGAATTCCGAATAATGATAGTGAAATTGATCCAAAATCTTGAAACTAAAATGGAATCACAGATAAATAGCCTGGAGACAAGGATTGAGAAGATGCAAGAAAGGTTTAACAAGGACCTAGAAGAAATAAAAAAGAGTCAATATATAATGAATAATGCAATAAGTGAAATTAAAAACACTCTGGAGGCAACAAATAGTAGAATAACAGAGGCAGAAGACAGGATTAGTGAATTAGAAGATAGAATGGTAGAAATAAATGAATCAGAGAGGATAAAAGAAAAACGAATTAAAAGAAATGAGGACAATCTCAGAGACCTCCAGGACAATATTAAACGCTACAACATTCGAATCATAGGGGTTCCAGAAGAAGAAGACAAAAAGAAAGACCATGAGAAAATACTTGAGGAGATAATAGTGGAAAACTTCCCTAAAATGGGGAAGGAAATAATCACCCAAGTCCAAGAAACCCAGAGAGTACCAAACAGGATAAACCCAAGGCGAAACACCCCAAGACACATATTAATCAAATTAACAAAGATCAAACACAAAGAACAAATATTAAAAGCAGCAAGGGAAAAACAACAAATAACACACAAGGGAATTCCCATAAGGATAACAGCTGATCTTTCAATAGAAACTCTTCAAGCCAGGAGGGAATGGCAAGACATACTTAAAATGATGAAAGAAAATAACCTACAGCCCAGATTATTGTACCCAGCAAGGATCTCATTCAAGTATGAAGGAGAAATCAAAAGCTTTTCAGACAAGCAAAAGCTGAGAGAATTCTGCACCACCAAACCAGCTCTCCAACAAATACTAAAGGATATTCTCTAGACAGGAAACACAAAAACGGTGTATAAACTCGAACCCAAAACAATAAAGTAAATGGCAACGGGAACATACTTATCAGTAATTACCTTAAACGTAAATGGGTTGAATGCCCCAACCAAAAGACAAAGACTGGCTGAATGGATACAAAAACAAGACCCCTACATATGTTGTCTACAAGAGACCCACCTCAAAACAGGGGACACATACAGACTGAAAGTGAAGGGCTGGAAAAAGATTTTCCATGCAAATAGGGACCAAAAGAAAGCAGGAGTAGCAATACTCATATCAGATAAAATAGACTTTAAAACAAAGGCTGTGAAAAGAGACAAAGAAGGTCACTACATAATGATCAAAGGATCAATCCAAGAAGAAGATATAACAATTATAAATATATATGCACCCAACACGGGAGCACCACAGTACGTAAGACAACTGCTAACAAGTATGAAAGGAGAAATTAACAATAACACAATAATAGTGGGAGACCTTAATACCCCACTTACACCTATGGATAGATCAACTAAACAGAAAATTAACAAGGAAACACAAACTTTAAATGATACAATAGACCAGTTAGACCTAATTGATATCTATAGGTCATTTCATCCCAAAACAATGAATTTCACCTTTTTCTCAAGCGCACATGGAACCTTCTCCAGGATAGATCACATCCTGGGCCATAAAGCTAGCCTTGGTAAATTCAAAAAGATAGAAATCATTCCAAGCATTTTTTCTGACCACAATGCAGTAAGATTAGATCTCAATTACAGGAGAAAAACTATTAAAAATTCCAACATATGGAGGCTGAACAACACGCTGCTGAATAACCAACAAATCACAGAAGAAATCAAAAAAGAAATCAAAATTTGCATAGAAACGAATGAAAATGAAAACACAACAACCCAAAACCTGTGGGACACGGTAAAAGCAGTCCTAAGGGGAAAGTTCATAGCAATACAGGCACACCTCAAGAAACAAGAAAAAAGTCAAATAAATAACCTAACTCTACACCTAAAGCAACTAGAAAAGGAAGAAATGAAGAACCCCAGGGTTAGTAGAAGGAAAGAAATCTTAAAAATTAGAGCAGAAATAAATGCAAAAGAAACAAAAGAGACCATAGCAAAAATCAACAAAACCAAAAGCTGGTTCTTTGAAAGGATAAATAAAATTGACAAACCATTAGCCAGACTCATCAAGAAACAAAGGGAGAAAAATCAAATCAACAAAATTAGAAACGAAAATGGAGAGATCACAACAGACAACACAGAAATACAAAGGATCATAAGAGACTACTATCAACAATTATATGCCAATAAAATGGACAACGTGGAAGAAATGGACAAATTCTTAGAAAAGTACAACTTTCCAAAACTGGACCAGGAAGAAATAGAAAATCTTAACAGACCCATCACAAGCATGGAAATTGAAACTGTAATCAAAAATCTTCCAGCAAACAAAAGCCCCGGTCCAGACGGCTTCACAGCTGAGTTCTACCAAAAATTTAGAGAAGAGCTAACACCTATCCTGCTCAAACTCTTCCAGAAAATTGCAGAGGAAGGTAAACTTCCAAACTCATTCTATGAGGCCACCATCACCCTAATACCAAAACCTGACAAAGATCCCACAAAAAAAGAAAACTACAGGCCAATATCACTGATGAACATAGATGCAAAAATCCTTAACAAAATTCTAGCAATCAGAATCCAACAACACATTAAAAAGATCATACACCATGATCAAGTGGGCTTTATCCCAGGGATGCAAGGATTCTTCAATATCCGCAAATCAGTCAATGTAATACACCACATTAACAAATTGAAAAATAAAAACCATATGATTATCTCAATAGATGCAGAGAAAGCCTTTGACAAAATTCAACATCCATTTATGATAAAAACTCTCCAGAAAGCAGGAATAGAAGGAACATACCTCAACATAATAAAAGCTATATATGACAAACCCACAGCAAACATTATCCTCAATGGTGAAAAATTGAAAGCATTTCCTCTAAAGTCAGGAACAAGACAAGGGTGCCCACTTTCACCATTACTATTCAACATAGTTTTGGAAGTTTTGGCCACAGCAATCAGAGCAGAAAAAGAAATCAAAGGAATCCAAATTGGAAAAGAAGAAGTAAAACTCTCACTATTTGCAGATGACATGATCCTCTACATAGAAAACCCTAAAGAGTCCACCAGAAAATTACTAGAAATAATCAATGACTACAGTAAAGTTGCAGGATATAAAATCAACACACAGAAATCCCTTGCATTCCTATACACTAATAATGAGAAAACAGAAAGAGAAATTAAGGAAACAATTCCATTCACCATTGCAACGGAAAGAATAAAATACTTAGGAATATATCTACCTAAAGAAACTAAAGACCTATATATAGAAAACTATAAAACACTGGTGAAAGAAATCAAAGAGGACACTAATAGATGGAGAAATATACCATGTTCATGGATTGGAAGAATCAATATAGTGAAAATGAGTATACTACCCAAAGCAATTTATAGATTCAACGCAATCCCTATCAAGCTACCAACAGTATTCTTCACAGAGCTAGAACAAATAATTTCACAATTTGTATGGAAATACAAAAAACCTCGAATAGCCAAAGCGATCTTGAGAAAGAAGAATGGAACTGGAGGAATCAACCTACCTGACTTCAGGCTCTACTACAAAGCCACAGTCATCAAGACAGTATGGTACTGGCACAAAGACAGAAATATTGATCAATGGAATAAAATAGAAAGCCCAGAGATAAATCCACGCACATATGGACACCTTATCTTCGACAAAGGAGGCAAGAATATACAACGGATTAAAGACAATCTCTTTAACAAGTGGTGCTGGGAAATCTGGTCAACCACTTGTAAAAGAATGAAACTGGACCACTTTCTAACACCATACACAAAAATAAACTCAAAATGGATTAAAGATCTAAACGTAAGACCAGAAACTATAAAACTCCTAGAGGAGAACATAGGCAAAACACTCTCCGACATACATCACAGCAGGATCCTCTATGACCCACCTCCCAGAATATTGGAAATAAAAACAAAAATAAACAAATGGGACCTAATTAACCTTAAAAGCTTCTGCACATCAAAGGAAACTAATAGCAAGGTGAAAAGACAGCCTTCAGAATGGGAGAAAATAATAGCAAATGAAGCAACTGACAAACAACTAATCTCAAAAATATACAAGCAACTCCTACAGCTCAACTCCAGAAAAATAAACGACCCAATCAAAAAATGGGCCAAAGAACTAAATAGACATTTCTCCAAAAAAGACATACAGATGGCTAACAAACACATGAAAAGATGCTCAACATCACTCATTATCAGAGAAATGCAAATCAAAACCACTATGAGGTACCATTTCACACCAGTCAGAATGGCTGCAATCCAAAAGTCTACAAATAATAAATGCTGGAGAGGGTGTGGAGAAAAGGGAACCCTCTTACACTGTTGGTGGGAATGCAAACTAGTACAGCCACTATGGAGAACAGTGTGGAGATTCCTTAAAAAACTGGAAATAGAACTGCCTTATGATCCAGCAACCCCACTGCTGGGCATACACACTGAGGAAACCAGAAGGGAAAGAGACACGTGTACCCCAATGTTCATCGCAGCACTGTTTATAATAGCCAAGACATGGAAGCAACCTAGATGTCCATCAGCAGATGAATGGATAAGAAAGCTGTGGTACATATACACAATGGAGTATTACTCAGCCATTAAAAAGAATACATTTGAATCAGTTCTAATGAGGTGGATGAAACTGGAGCCTATTATACAGAGTGAAGTAAGCCAGAAGGAAAAACATAAATACAGTATTCTAACGCATATATATGGAATTTAGAAAGATGGTAACAATAACCCTGTGTACGAGACAGCAAAAGAGACACTGATGTATAGAACAGTCTTATGGACTCTGTGGGAGAGGGAGAGGGTGGGAAGATTTGGGAGAATGACATTGTAACATGTAAAATATCATGTAAGGAACGAGTTGCCAGTCCAGGTTCGATCCACGATACTGGATGCTTGGGGCTGGTGCACTGGGACGACCCAGAGGGATGGTATGGGGAGGGAGGAGGGAGGAGGGTTCAGGATGGGGAACACATGTATACCTGTGGTGGATTCATTTTGATATTTGTCAAAACTAATACAATTATGTAAAGTTTAAAAATAAAATAAAAAAAAAAAAAAAGAAAGAAAGTTTCTTGAGACCATGGATGATGTATTATATTTAGCATTTTAAAATTTTCCACTGAACTTGTCTTATCCCTGATAATTGATTCTTACTAAATACCTAAATCACTTTCTTTGGTGTATTCCTAAGCTGACATTTTCTTATTCCTTTCAACTTTATTCTGAGTTTCGAATTTTTTATTTATGCTGAAAAGTCTACTCAAGACTTCTAGCAACCACATACTTATACAATGCCTATTGTTTTTCAATTTTGAAAGTATTATCACATAAGTAACTTTTTCCCTTTGAATAGTCTGTATTCTCACTGTTCAGGTGACTAGATAGAGGTCATGGAAGATTCTATGACTTCCTGATGGTCACTCAGCTGGGAAAGGGAAGTTTAAATCCTGGACTTACAAGTCCAGAGCCCATCACATTTCACTGACTCTACAAGAAAGAATTTAAAGTGAGACCCTCACATTTCATAAGTCCAAAAATTTTCTTTACACAATAACAGAATAACGTAGCAGCGTGACAGGCTTTATAGATAGTCAGACCTGGAGCCACTATTTACCAACTGTGAGTCGTTGACAGATTTAGAATTATTCATACATTTCCCAGATTATTAATCTAAGTTTCAGGCTCTTCATATTTTTAAAAGTGAATAATAACTACCTCTGAAATGTTGTTCCACAGAAGGCATGAAATCACAGGAGGGGCTAGCCCACACCAAGCCCCCCAAAATGGAAGGCATTACTATTATCAGAGCAGCAGCCCATGAGAGTTAAGGCAGTTCAAGAAGGATGAATATTACATATTTAAATGGCTCAAGGAGGCATCAAAAAAAAAGATGGATATTAAATTGGTGTTTAGAGGAAAATAAGCTTTATGTTGTGGGTTCCCAGGTGGCAAAAGAACCCCCCTGCCAATTCAGGAGACTAAGAGACATGGGTTTGATCTCTGGGTTGGGAAGACCCATTCCAGATTTCTTGCCTGGAGAATCCTATGGACAGAAGAGCCTGATGGACTATATTCCACAGCATCGCAAAGAGTTGGACATGACTGAAATGACTTAGCATGCATACAGACAAGCTTTAGGTTGATCAAAAAAGAGAATTCCAGACAGAGGGGTAGAACAAGGAGAGACAGGAAAGAGAATGCTGAAAATCACTGAAAAATTATATGACCAGTCTATCCAGGGAATATTTATATTGAGGAATCAAGACATTAAAGAAAAACAGAGAAAGAAAATTAATTGAAGGGGACTTGGATTCTGCATTGAGAAAACATGAGTTTTGATTTTCCTTCTACCAACTTCTGAAGCAGGGGCTAACACAATGGAAGTAATGTTTGTGGAAAACAGCTCTAAATCTTAGTGTATGTTGGATAGGAAGAGTTTGAAATAGGAACTAGAACACAGATTATTGAAATCTCTGGTACAGATGTGAGATGATCAGGTAAGAAAGCAGATTAAATGTCTTCTGGTATGTCTTCACAGGGGTCCCACAGAACTTCAAAATCATCATTTCCAAGCTGCCTCGAATATAACTTGCATTCTCTATTCTCTCTCCTCTATTCTCTCTCCACCAAGAATTCCGACACCCCAATCTAGAAATTATCCTTAAATTTGTATTATTCCATCATGTTAACCATTCAGTCATAACATCCTTCAGTTCTGCTTTGTGAATCTCCTCTCTTTGAACCTCATGGCCACGGCCAATGTTCACTGAGCATCTACTCTAAAATAGGCATCAGAATACAGTGGTGTACGTATGGTTCACAGTCTAGCACAGATACTGAGAGGCAGATATTGAGCAGATATTGTGGGTTTGATCACCGCTACAATGAAGTACAAAGTTCTACTGTATATCACACAGCCATAAATCCTAAGCTAAAGGGTCAATAAAGCTTTTTGCGGAGAAGTGATATTGAAACTGAAACCTAAAGGATGAAAAGAAGTTAGGTGATAGAAGAACAGTGAAAATTCCAGAAAGAAAGAATAACATCTGCAGTGATTCTGAGTTAGTCAAGGACATGGTGTGTGTGGAGAGAAGCAGGCAGTTTCATGAAACTAATAGGTGGCCTATTCTATGTGTCTTTTGCTTAACTATAAATCATTTTCTCATTTTTTTTTAACCTTCTCTCTTGGACTACTCCCATCAGAATTTCATCATGCTGCTAGTGTGACCTTTATAAAATGTAAAACTCATTATGCTACAAATTCCACAATTGTTCCCCACAGTCTACTTAGTAAAGGTCAAGAACCTACTATGTTGATAGGATCCTTCCTTTGGCCTTCCACCGCCTGCAACCATAAGCAATAATGATACTATATATGTCAAGAAAACTCACGCCTCTCTACTTCCTTATATCTTTGCCAAAGGCTATTATTCCAACCTAGAATACTTTTGTCTGCTTAGAAAACTCCTACTCATCCTTTAATGGAACTCATATGCCACATTTTCTAAACCAGAGGTCGGTAAACTACAGCTGATGAGCCATAATCCAAGAGTCTATCAATCAATGGGTGACCCATGAGCTAAAACTGTTTTTCATAGTTTTGTGAAACTGAAATAAGATGAGAAGAAGAATATTTTGTGACATGTGAAAATTATATCCAGTTCAAACATCAATGGCCACAAATGCAGTCTTGCTGGAACATAGCCATGCTCATTTGCTTCCACATTGTCTATGGCTGCTCAATAAGTAATTACTGATTAAACAAATGAATGAATGTGAATGGAGTCATGACCATGGAAAGTGAGAATGAATGTGGATTGTATTGAGCACTAAACTGATATTTCATATTCACATCAACATAATGATGCACACATTTGTACTCAGTTCAGTTCAGTTCAATCACTCAGTTGTGTCTGACTCTTTGTGACCCCAGGAACTGCAGCACACCAGGCTTCCCTGTCCATCACCAACTCCCAGAGCTTATTCCAACTCATGTCCATAGAGTCGGTGATGTTTTGCTGAATTTTAAAAATACAGTAAAACTAGTAATCATTTTCATTCAAATGCTAGAAACTATGAGATGTTTGACTACCCAGGAGGGGACTATATTAATATTAAGGTCTTAGAAACTCCAGTAAATAAGTCTGAACTTTTATTAACTTGAGGACCATTTCCTAATTTTTAAAAGAGCAATTCTGGGTGGTATATTCGCCTTTGCTAATGCCTTTGTGTGCTCTTGGGCCAACTTCTCTTTTCATCTTTTCTTGCCATTGACTTATTTGCCTTCTGCAAATGAGGATGCATTTAACTTGGTTGAAAAGCAAGAATAGATATTACCACAATAAAATAAATTAAAAACCATTCCTGCACTTAAAAGAAACAAATAAACAAACACACACATACACACAGGAGGCCACAGAGTATGCAGAGGGGATACTTTTCTCAACATAATTGAGCAACATTGTATTGTTAATACAATGGAAAGCCCAGCTTTCACCTAGGCATATGTTTATTTCTGAGATTTAGAACAGGTTGGTCATTTTCATTCAAATGTTGGAATGGGATCTTCAGAAATCTATATCCATGAAGGATTTGTGAAGCCCCCTGGGACTGAATTTATTCTGAACAAAAAGACTGTCTAGGGAACAAGTTTAGTACAATAACAGAGTTTCAGTGGTCATAGAGGAGAGATGACTGAAAATAGCAAGGTCCTTGCTCTTTCTAATTGCCTAGCAGATCAGTCCCCTGGACTCTCATCTAGCCCCTATGTTGTTGTTATTTAGTCATTTTGTCATGACAGGATTCTTTTGCGACCCCATGGACTGTAGCCCTCCAGGCTCCTCTGTCCATGGGATTTCCCAGGAAGAATACTGGAGCGGGTTGCCATTTCCTTCTGCAAGGGGATCTCACTGAACCAGGGATCAACCCTGGGTCTCCTGCATTGGTGAGCGGATTCTTTACACTGAGCCATCAGGGAAGCCCCAATACGTGAATGTTAAATGCGAAAGGACAGTTTCTTAGGATCTGGTATAATACTGACCCACAACAGCGTTGCTTTAAGTCCTCTTCAACACAGTAGTGGGAGCAGGGGAAGGAGAAAGACCTTCTCTCTCACTTGGCAGCTGTGAGTTTAAAACAGATCTGTGCTTCAGTGTCAGTGACAGAGGCACAAGCTGTGACCCAGACCACATATAGAGGCACCTGCAGCACAGTTCTGTGGGAAGAAAGCTGTGCCCCATACACGTGTCAGCAAAGATTCTACACTGGGGTCTCTGGGAACACATACGAAGGGTGTCCAAACCGGGAAGGTCATAGTTTCCTAGAGGATGACGTAGCTAACTGAGACCTAAACAAAGGAGCTGGAGGTGGAGGAAAATCTACTACAAAGGCTTGCTGTGATGAAGATCATGGCCTATCTGGAGAACTGCAACTCATTTAATTCTAACCACAACCCAGTGAAGTGGGTACAATTATCATCTCCATTCACAAATGAGAAACTGAGGCAGTGAGGTTAAGTAACTTGCCTTAAGTAACAAAGTGGCAGATCTAGGCAGTCTGACTCCTAGGTGTGTCATCCTAACCTCCGTTGTATAATATTACTGAACATAATTACATAACATTAATTGCACCATGTATCATGTCACGCACCATAAGTACTTTCTATGTATTATCTAATCTAAGCACGTCCCAGTTACATCTTGCTTCCTACCACAACTTAGTGATGTACATCAGCAACAGTCACTTATTTTGCTTATGAATCCTCGATTTGGCCTGCATTCTCTGAGGAGGATTTATCTCTGCCTCTCCCAGTGTTAGCTCAACTGAGTTCTGAAAAATCTGTTTCAGTATGGTGCACTGACATGCTGAGAAGTTAGAGCTAGCCAAGGCTGAGGGCAGGAGCCCAGGGCTGCTTCACTGGGTGCCTCTGTGTGGCCTGGGCATCCTCAGAACTCATGACAGGGTTTCAAGGTCAATAATTCCAAGACAGAGTCAAGTGGAAACTGTGTTACATTCTATGATGCACCTCAAGTCACATCGCATCATTTCCACCATTTTCCATAAAGAAATCATAAAAGCCTGTCCAAGTTCATATGGAGGGAAGTAGACTCCACCTCTGCATGGCAGGCTCTAGAAGTATTGGGTTAGCCACACAGTTCATTTGGGGTTTTCCATAACATCTAATGGAAAAACCTGAACAAACTTTTTGGCCAAGTGGATACATGTAAGCTCAAGAATATTGTTCCAACCATTTGGGGAAAATAAATTAGTATTTATTTATTTATTTATTAGTATTTATTTATGTCATGAGTAATATCTGATTTACTCTTCATAATACACCTGTAATGTGGCTCTTACTGTCTTAACTTTGAAGATGAGAACTGAGGCTCAGAGAGATTAAGTAACTGGACTACCACTGCATAGCTGGTAAATGGTGGGAGAAAGCTTATTTCTGATTCAGAACTCCATGCATTGTCCCATCTTCAACTTGAGGTGTTACCTCTGAGATTTAGAACACGCTGGTCATTTTCACTCAAATGCTGGAATGGGATCTTCAAAAATCTATATCCATGAAGGATTTGTGAAGCCCCCTGGGGATATCCTTGGGGTGATATCCTGGGGATACCCCCTTGTGACTCCCCCTGGGATTCAATTTATTCTGAGCAAAAAGAGAGTCTAGGGAACAAGTTTAGCACAGTAGCAGAGTTTCAGTGGTCATAGAGGAGAGGTGACTGAAAATAGCAAGGTCTTTGCTCTTTCTAATTGCCCCTGGACTCTCGTTGTTGTTGTTTAATCGTTTTGTCATGACAGGATTCTTTTGTGACCCCATGGACTGTAGCCCTCCAGGCTCCTTTGTCCATGGGATTTCCCAGGAAGAATACTGGAGTGGGTTGCTATTTCCTTGTGCAAGGGGATCTCCCTGAACCAGGGATCAACACCAGGTCTCCTGCACTGGTGAGCAGAACCTTTCCTAACCACTACTTTCTCAATAAAATTATTTCTTTTCTATAATGTTTTGAGATATTTTGCCTGTATCTGCTATTTCATGCATCTCACTGATGTATATGGAAAGCTAAGGTTTCAGAATATGCTATTAAAGCACATGAACTTCAGAGCCAGACTTGGATTCAAACCTCAGCCCTGACACTTCTCACTAGCTGTTGAACCACAGATGGTCACTTGGTTTCTCTGTTTTCTCATCTCCAAAATAAGGATAATAATAAAGCACCTTCCTACACAAGTTCTAAAAAATAAATGAGATAACTGTAAACTGCTTAGAACTGAGCCTGTTACATAGTAAATGCTATATAAGTGTTAAATATTATTCTGGATTTAATTATTTGACCGTGTGCTTCTTCTGTGAGATGGTCAGCTTTCAAGAGCAAGGCTCGGTCTTATTTTCCTTTTTACTCCAATGTTTAGTCCAGGAACTCAGTATGTACTAACTGTATTAGATAAAGAGAATTTTGAAGGGTTTTCCTGGTGGCTCAGATAGTAAAGAATCTGCCTGCAATTCAGGAGACCTGGGTTTGATCCCTGGGTTGGGAAGATACCCTGGAGAAGGGGATTGCTACCCACTCCAGCATTCTTGCCTGGAGAATTCCATGGACAGAGGAGCCTGGCAGGCTATAGTCCATGGGGTTGCAAAGAGTCGGATGCGACTGAGCAATTTTGCCATCTGACTTGTTCCATTCAATGAGTCCTTGAATCTGAATAAATGCTTTTTTCCCAAACTAGGATAAAGGCATATTTAGAAGAATTTGAATAACTGCTTTCTTCCAAACTCTTCCTTAGGACAAAGGCATCTATAGAAGTAAACCAAATGTTATTAAAACTTTAATCACAAAAGCATAGGTCCGCCATATATTTAAAATTATTCTTATATTCTATATCTTTGGGCCTGCTCTGGTGGCTCAGTAGTAAAGAATTCTCTGGCCAAGCATGAGACTCAGGTTTGATCCCTGGGTTGGGAAGATCCCCTGGAGGAAGATATGGCAACTCACTCCAGTATCCTTGCCTGGAGAATCCCATGAACAAGAGGAGCCTGGGGGGTACAGTCTACGGGATCGCAAAGAATCAGACACGACTTAGCAATAGACAGACTTTATATCACTTACATTTACTACTTTAGTCACAATTCTTTTTAATAACTGGAAGAGACAATAGAAATCATCACTGGCATCTCCCTTATTTTGTAAATAAAGAAGATGAATATCAGAGAGCTTAACTATTTTTTTTCACTGATAGTTCAGTTCAGTCGCTTAGTCATGTCTGACTCTTTGCAACTCCATGGACTGTAGCATGCCAGGCTTCCCTGTCCATCACCAACTCCCGGAGCATACTCAAACTCATGTCCATCGAGTCGGTGATGCCATCCAACCATCTCATCCTCTGTTGTCCCTTTCTCCTCCCACCTTCAATCTTTCCCAGCATCAGGGTCTTTTCCAGTGAGTCAGTTCTTCACATCAGGTGGCCAAAGTATTGGAGTTTCAGCTTCAGCAACAGGCCTTCCAATGAATAGTCAGAGCTGATTTCCTTTAGAGTTGACTGGTTTGATCTCCTTGCAGTCCATTTTCATTGATAAATTAGTGATAAATCTCAGACTAAATCCAGGACATCTAATATCCTTATTTACTTCATTTCTTCCATTCTATTTACTCAAAGAGAAAAAGATATTAATGTAATGATTAAGAAACTCCGTAACTCATTAGTTAATTAATCAAAATAGTTTTGAGTGCTCACTGTATGTAGGCGCCATGCTAGGTTCTGGCAATATGAAATGAGTGAGTCACGGTCATGGTTCTCAAAGATACACGTGTTAAAGGAGACAGATGTGAGGACAAATAAACTCCATGATGCAGGAAAAGTCCATCCTAGCCCATGACTACTGATATTAATACAATGTACTACTGGAGAGAAAAAGTAAACCTAAATTCTAAGAGAGGGATCCGAGTAGTTACTTGAAAGAGGTAACATTTGAGCTGTGTCTTGAAAAATGAAGAGTCTTCCACTAGAGGGTGGAATTCTAGACAACAGAAACAACAAATCAATCATAAAATGCTCATTTTATTTTTATTTTTTATTTATTTATTATTTTAAAATATAAATTTATTTATTTTAATTGGAGGTTAATTTCTTTACAATTTTGTATTGGTTTTGAAACTGGAGCCTATTATACAGAGTGAAGTAAGCCAGAAAGAAAAACACCAATACACTATACTAATACATATGTATGGAATTTAGAAAGATGGTAACGAAAACACTCATTTTAAAACCACTGTGGGCCAAGACACATGCTGTGTACTAGAATGCAAGAGTGAGCAAAAGCATAAGGTCTCTGCTTGTGTGCCTCCTCTATTCTATTGAGAATTCTAAGGGTTAGCTACAGGGGATTTGTCTTTTTAAAGTACAATAAAAATAAAGTCTTTGTTAAGCGTATTTAATTTGGGTCTAGAGAGCATGAAAGAGGAGCAGGGCTACTTCCTGAGGAAGTGAGACTGAAGTTAAAGCCTAGAGGATGATAGGAGAATTAACTGCCCTAAGTGGATTATGGGGTAAGAAAAACATTAAGAGACAATACCACAGTCTGATGGCCCTGAGGCAATAATCAGCTGTGTATAAAGATGCATGGTGGGGGTGGTTTTGGACATAAACAATAGAGATAGATGTAGCCTTAGATGGCTTGGATGTGGGAGACAGAGGTCAAGGAATGCCTGTAAGCAACAGTCAATGAAGCCATTGTAAGATGAAATTTGTAATCTTAAAAATGACTGACTCCATGGGCAAAGCTACAAGGTTGTGAAAGACACGGCACACTCAGGAATTAAAGATAATTTTATAAGGCTGGACTCTGGGGCCTGAGGTGGACCATCACAGGAACTGCAGGCTGGAGTCAGATCCTGGAGGAAGTTCCTTTTGTCTCAGGGTAGGACGTGTGCATTTTATCCAGCAGGGAATAGGGACATCTTGATTTATATACAGGAGAATAAAACATTCAGACCATAAGAAGCATGCTGAAAAGACTCATAAGTATCCAGGATATTGTAGTTACTAATATAGATAGTGGATTGACAAGTTTTATAATTGTTTTATTATATAAGATGGAAAGAAAAAATAACCAGTTAACCAGATAGCCTAGTTTCTACTTTCCAGTTATTTGAGGTTTCTTGAGGACATCAAACTTGGATTCTTTACCATCTAAACCACCAGGGAAGCCCTTGGGCATGGCAGAGAAGGGCAGCTAAGGCCTTCTTATATAATGCCTTGTGTGATGGGCTTTCTGGTAAACTTTGTGTGAGCTCCCAAGGATAAGCCTGGGCACATACCAGAACAGTGCCTGCCTATGTGATGAAAACTAGCACTGCCTCTACTTGTTGCAATTTTACTTTGTGCCTCTGGGTGGTAATTACAGATTGTTTGATCTTAGTCAATAAAATACTATTCAATTTCCCCTAAAGACATCAGAGATGCATTTATTATAGTAAAAATATTTTCCCATGCTCCTATTTGAATTTCAAGCATACATTTCTACTCATTTAGTTTCCAGCTACTTACACAGGCTCTTTAACATACAGACTAAGTGCAAATTTAAAAACTATAAGAACATTACTCATATTTCTGGAGGTGTTCAGTAAATTACATCTACTCTCATGCTATTGATGAAACTCATGAAGATTAACTTCTTGATCAGTCTACCCTGGCTGTCTGCTGTGACAGTCTATGTGCTAAAGTTTGGATTAAATAGATAATGCAAGAAACATCTACCTTTAGAATTTGGGAGATGTCTTTGAAAATTCAAAGAAACCTTAATGCAGTAATTCTCTCCATCATTTATGTTATAGATATCATGGTCCAAATTCTGACCTTCAGTTCATTATAACCCCTCAGAGTTTCTCTATAAAACTGGAAGAAATCCTTTTTCACACTTCCTGTGTTATCATAAAGAGGTGCCATTCTGTTTAACAATTTATGAAATTACTAGCTGTAAATGCACTTATAACAGTGGTAGACTTGGGAGGGAAACAATGATGTAATGATTGTTCAATGATTAAATAATTAAAGCTCATCAATACATTCACAAGGAATAGGAAAGAAAATCACTGTCTGAACTCAGTGCCATTGCCACCTTGGAAATGTGGATCAGTTTATATCCTTGTTAATCTGCTGAAATATATAGCTCTAAATTTGAATAGATTTCTGAAAATAAACAATGGTTTCTGTTTGCTTCATTACACTGTATTATATGACGTGAACTAGCAGGTTAAATAAACTTACTTTTTAAATGTAAATGATATTATCATATGACCAGTTTAAAAAAAAAAAGTATTTGAAACAAGCGAAAGAACTCATGTTTTATGTTCAATGCCTTAAAATTACCAGAATCTATCAAGATTAAGATGATCCTAATAAGTTTGATAAGAGATATAATTGACATTAGTAAAAGCAAATATTCTAAAAATGCATTAGCAATAGTGTTAGGATCTGAACTCATTTGTCAGTATAAGAAGTACTCAGATGCTTTATTTATTTTTATTTGGTTTTTGAGAAATACAGACTGCATCAAACTGAGAAGTACAGCAGTCCCACTTTGAAATGACATATAACCTTCAGTTCAGTTCAGTTCAGTCACTCAGTCATGTCCAATTCTTTGCGACCCCATGAATCGCAGCACGCCAGGCCTCCCTGTCCATCACCAACTCCCGGAGTTCACTCAGACTCATGTCCATTGAGTCAGTGATGCCATCCAGCCATCTCATCCTCTGTCGTCCCCTTCTCCTGCCCCCAGTACCTCCCAGCATCAGAGTCTTTTCCAATGAGTCAGCTCTTCGCATGAGGTGGCCAAAGTACTGGAGTTTCAGCTTCAACATCGGTCCTTCCAATGAACACCCAGGACTGATTTCCTTTAGAATGGACTGGTTGGATCTCCTTGCAGTCCAAGGGACTCTCAAGAGTCCTCTCCAACACCACAGTTCAAAAGCATCAATTCTTCGGCACTCAGCTTTCTTCACAGTCCAACTCTCACATCCATACATGACCACAGGAAAAACCATAGCTTAGAATAGACGGACCTTTGTTGGCAAAGTAATGTCTCTGCTTTTGAATATGCTATCTAGGTTGGTCATAACTTTCCTTCCAAGGAATAAGCATCTTTTAATTCCATGGCTGCAGTCACCATCTGCAGTGATTTTGGAGCCCAAAAAAGTAAAGTCTGACACTGTTTCCACTGTTTCCCCATCTATTTCCCATGAAGTGATGGGACCAGATGCCATGATCTTTGTTTTCTGAATGTTGAGCTTTAAGCCAACTTTTTCACTCTCCTCTTTCACTTTCATCAAGAGGCTTTTTAGTTCCTTTTCACTTTCTGCCATAAGGGTGGTGTCATCTGCATATCTGAGGTTATTGATATTTCTCCCAGCAGTCTTGATTCCAGCTTGCGTTTCTTCCAGCCCAGTGTTTCTCATGATGTACTCTGCATATAAGTTAAATAAGCAGGGAGACAATATACAGCCTTGAAGTACTCCTTTTCCTATTTGGAACCAGTCTGTTGTTCCATGTCCAGTACTAACTGTTGCTTCCTGACCTGCATATAGCTTTCTCAAGAGGCAGGTCAGGTGGTCTGGTATTCCCATCTCTTGAAGAATTTTCCACAGTTTTTTGTGATCCACACAGTCAAAGGCTTTGGCATAGTCAATAAAGCAGAAATAGATGTTTTTCTGGAACTCTCTTGCTTTTTCCATGATCCAGCATATGTTGGCAATTTGGTCTCTGGTTCCTCTGCCTTTTCTAAAACCAGCTTGAACATCTGGAAGTTCATAGTTCATGTACTGCTGAAGCCTGGCTTGGAGAATTTTGAGCATTACTTTACTAGCGTGTGAGATGAGTGCAATTGTGCGGTAGTTTGAGCATTCTTTGGCATTGCCTTTCTTTGGGATTGGAATGAAAACTGACCTTTTCCAGTCCTGTGGCCACTGCTGAGTTTTCCAAATTTGCTGGCATATTGAGTGCAGCACTTTCACAGCATCATCTTTCAGGATTTGAAATAGCTCCACTGGAATTCCATCACCTCCACTAGCTTTGTTCGTAGTGATGCTTTCTAAGGCCCACTTGACTTCACATTCCAGGATGTCTGGCTCTAGGTGATTGATCACACCATCCTGATTATCTTGGTCGTGAAGATCTTTTTGTATAGTTCTTCTGTGTATTCCTACTGCCTCTTCTGAATATCTTCTGCTTCTGTTAGGTCCAAGCCATTTCTGTCCTTTATCGAGCGCATCTTTGCATGAAATGTTCCCTTGGTATCTCTAATTTTCTTGAAGAAATCTCTAATCTTTCCCATTCTGTTGTTTTCCTCTATTTCTTTGCATTGATCATTGAGGAAGGCTTTCTTATCTCTTCTTGTTATTTTTTGGAACTTTGCATTCAGATGTTTATATCTTTCCTTTTCTCCTTTGCTTTTTGCTTCTCTTCTTTTCACAGCTATTTGTAAGGCCTCCTCAGACAGCCATTTTGGTTTTTTGCATTTCTTTTCCATTAGGATGGTCTTGATCCCTGTCTCCTGTACAATGTCACAAACCTCCATCCATAGTTCATCAGGCACTCTATCTATCAGATCTATTCCCTTAAATCTATTTCTCACTTGCACTGTATAATCATAAGGGATTTGATTTAGGTCGTACCTGAATGGTCTAGTGGTTTTCCCTACTTTCTTCAATTTCAGTCTGAATTTGGCAATAAGGAGCTCATGATCTGAGCCACAGTCAGCTCCTGGTCCTGTTTTTGCTGACTGTATAGAGCTTCTCCATCTTTGGCTGCAAAGAATATAATCAATCTGATTTCGGTATTGACCATCTGGCGATGTCTATGTGTAGAGTCTTCTTCTCTTGTGTTGTTGGAAGAGGGTGTTTGCTATGACCAGTGCATTCCCTTGGCATAACTCTATTCACCTTTTCCCTGCTTCATTGTGTACTCCAAGGCCAAATTTGCCTGTTACTCCAGGTGTTTCTTGACTTCCTACTTTTGCATTCCAGTCCCCTATAATGAAAAGGACACCTTTTTCGGGTGTTAGTTCTAAAAGGTCTTGTAGGTCTTCTTAGAACCGTTCAACTTCAGCTTCTTCAGCATTACTGGTTGGGGCATAGATTTGGATTACTGTGATATTGAATGGTTTGCCTTGGAAACGAACAGAGATCATTCTGTCGTTTTTGAGATTGCATCCAAGTACTGCATTTCAGACTCTTTTGTTGACTATGATGGCTACTCCATTTCTTCTAAGGGATTCCTGCTGCAGTAGTAAATATAATGCGCATCTGAGTTAAATTCACCCATTCCAGTCCATTTTAGTTCACTGATTTCTAGAATGTCGACTTTCACTCTTGCCATCTCCTGTTTGACCACTTCCAATTTGCCTTGATTCATGGACCTGACATTCCAGGTTCCTATGCAATATTGCTCTTTACAGCATTGGACCTTGCTTCTATCACCAGTCACATCCACAACTGGGTATTGTTTTTGCTTTGGCTCCATCCCTTCATTCTTTCTGGAGTTATTTCTCCACTGATCTCCAGTAGCATATTGGGCGCCTACTGACCTGGGGAGTTCCTCTTTCAGTATCCTACCATTTTGCCTTTTCATATTGTTCGTGGGGTTCTCAAGGCAAGAATACTGAAGTGGCTTGCCATTCCCTTCTCCAGTGGACCACATTCTATCAGCCCTTTCCACAATGGCCCGCCCATCTTGGGTGGCCCCACGGGCATGGCTTAGTTTCATTGAGTTAGACAAGGCTGTGGTCCTAGTGTGATTAGATTGACTAGTTTTCTGTGATTATGGTTTCAGTGTGTCTGCCCTCTGATGCCCTCTTGCAACACCTACCGTCTTACTTGGGTTTCTCTTACCTTGGAGGCGGGGTATCTCTTCACGGCTGCTCCAGCAAAGCGCAGCTGCTACTCCTTACCTTGGATGAGGGGTATCTCCTCTCCGCCACCCCTCTTGACTTTGAACGTGGAATAGCTCCTCTAGGCCCTCCTATGCCTGCGCAGCCACTGCTCCTTGGACGTGGGGTAGCTCCTCTCAGCTGCTCCTGCGCTGTCACAGCTTCGCATTCTCGGCTGCTGTCCCTGACCTCGGACGTGGGGTAGCTCCTCTCGGCCACACTATGTGCGCCATCAAGTAAATTATGTATACACATAGTAAGTTAAACAATAGAATAATTGAGTAGTTATAGAACATATAAGACCACAGAAAAATTGATGTCATGATGTAAATGTGATTAAGATAGGAATCCCATTAGCATTAAATAAAAAAAGTTGGCTTAAAGCTCAACATTCAGAAAATGAAGATCATGGCATCCAGTCCCATCACTTCATGGGAAATAGATGGGGAAACAGTGGAAACAGTGTCAGACTTTACTTTTTTGGGCTCCAAAATCACTGCAGATGGTGACTGCAGCCATGAAATTAAAAGACACTCCTTGGAAGAAAAGTTATGACCAACCTAGATAGCATATTGAAAAGCAGAGACATTACTTTGTCAACAAAGGTCTGTCTAGTCAAGGCTATGGTTTTTCCTGTGGTCATGTATGGACCTGAGAGTTGGACTGTGAAGAAGGCTGAGCGCTGAAGAATTGATGCTTTTGAACTGTGCTGTTGGAGAAGACTCTTGAGAGTCCCTTGGACTGCAAGGAGATCCAACCAGTGCATTCTGAAGGAGATAAACCCTGGGATTTCTTTGGAAGGAATGATGCTGAAGCTGAAACTCCAGTACTTTGGCCACCTCATGCAAAAAGTTGACTCATTGGAAAAGACTCTGATGCTGGGAGGGATTGGAGGCAGGAGGAGAAGGGGATGACAGAGGATGAGATGGCTGGATGGCATCACTGACTCGATGGACGTGAGTCTGAGTGAACTCCAGGAGTTGGTGATAGACAGGGAGGCCTGGCATGCTGCGATTCATGGGGTTGCAAAGAATCGGACACGACTGAGTGACTGAACTGAACCGAACCGAACATTAAGTCCTATGAGATTACATACTACAGAGTGTACTGTTGGTGTTGACAAGCAAACTTCATATGGAAGTTAGAAATTAACTAGCTTTAAAGCACTAGTAGGAAATGGGCAGGTGGAGGAGCTAGGCAAAGGCTCTTAGGAAGGGAGAGGTGGAAAAAATGGAGGTGAGCATGGAGTAAGGAACACAGGGGCATAGAGTAGAGGGGCATCCAGCATTAACATCAGGTAGTGACTAATTCAGTCTGGATACAGTCACCTGGATTCAAATATTTATGAAAGGGAATAGAGGGCAGTGGACTGGAATGTTAAACTGAAGGAAATATGGGACTTCTTCAGTCAAACTTTTATGAAAAATTTCCACTGAATGGTAGTCTTCCACTTCTCTTGACCTTTAGTGGTGTATGGACTTCTGGTAGATTGTGCTAGATATCTTTAATGTCCTGTTCAATCCATCGTTTCATATTCAGAGTCAAAATGTGGAGCTTGATACAAAACTGACTGTTGCAAATGAAGAGTGCAGATAACTATGACATCAATTTCTGGAATGTGTGTCTCAGATTATCTTTTAACTGTCTACTGGGCATTTATACATTGAAATCCTGTTCTTCCTTCCTCTAAACAGGTCAAAAATGAATATTTTCTCCAATCTTGATGCACATCTTCCCTGTACTTGTCAGAGGTGCTGCAAGGCAGTTTTATCATTACAGCTGCCTGGGCTCTTCTCCCGTATATAAAATGGCACTGTTATTAATCATGTACACAAAAGGGGTGCTATCAATAACTCCATGGGTACAACAAATATAAACAGGATGTTCCTGGGAAACCAGGATTAACGGTCACTCTATTTAATCTTTCTGTCATTAAATTCTGACAATTCTTTAACTCTCTTAATTTTTCTCCCTTTCTTTTCATTGTTTCTGCCCCATCCATACTCTGTGTTCGATAGCACCCTCCTCACTTTCTTGCTAGTGGTAAAGA
The DNA here is from genome assembly GCF_002263795.3 of Bos taurus. NCBI lineage: Eukaryota > Metazoa > Chordata > Mammalia > Artiodactyla > Bovidae > Bos > Bos taurus. The sequence goes on along the minus strand of NC_037332.1, from coordinate 18,548,785 downwards.
ATCTGCTTGCCAATGCAGGAGACATAAGAGACATGGGTTCGATCCCTGGGTCAGGAAGGTCTCCTGGAGGAGGGCACAGCAACACACTCCAGTCTTCTTGCCTAGAGAATCCCATGGAGAGAGGAGCCTGGCAGGCTACAGTCCATAGGGTCGCAAAGAGTTGGGCACGGCGTAAGTGACTTAGCACGCACGCATACTTTCTTGTTCAGTTCTGAGAAATATACCCAAAACTCCATTTCTTGCACCACTTCCTTGCTCAAGAACCTAGAGAATCTATAGCATTTCTCCCCAAAGAATAAACTATTCTTTTTAGTTTTTTAAGATGACTAGTTTGATCTGCATCTATCTACTTCCTGTTATCTCCTAAGCACAAAAATAGATTCCCCAAAAGTATCCTTCTCCTTTTTTTTTTTTTTTATGCTTTTGCAAATGTTACCTGGACATCCTAGAATGTGTACATCTACCAGCATGTCTTTCTATGTTTTACTTCTAATCAAGTTGCTGGATAATCTTTAAGATTTGGATCAATCCTACTTCCTTTCTTAGAGCCTACTCTGATATGGAATACTCCCCCAAACTTCTTGATAACCTTGCATCTAAATCCTTGATAAACCACTAAGCTTTTGCACTCACACTCCTTTTTGCTACCACTGTTACAGATTTGAGTTCCTAAACAAATTTCTTTAGCTCAATTCTTAATTCCTTGACTGTACAGAATAGGGTGCCATGTTATTCACATAAAGTGTGTTTTCAAATATATGATATGAAATGTGTCTTTCCAGTGAAAATCACTCCTGGTTCCCCTGATGCCTGCTGTCCTTTTGGCCACTTTTAGAAAGCAAAGCAAGTTAAAAGGGAAAAAAAAAGAAAAAGCAAAGCACCTGTTTATTATGTCGTAATTATCTACCTGATAAAATCTAAAACATTGGTATCCTCTCCTTGGGCCTCCCTGGTAGCTCAGTTGGTACAGAATCTGCCTGCAGTGTAGGAGACCCGGGTTCGATCCCTGGGTCAGGAAGATCCCCTGGAGAAGGGAATGGCAACCCACTCCAGAATTCTTGCCTGGAGAATTCCATGGACAGAGGAGCCTGGCGGGCTGCAGTCCATGGGGTCTCAAAGCGTTGGACGAGACCAGATACAAGCGCAACTAACCCTTGCACTTTCTTCCTCTCCTTACTAAACAAAATAAATAAATTCCGACAAAGGGAAATTTTAGTGTTTCTTATTTGTGTGTTTCTCTTAGAAAGACAAATAGTTTGCTTTCCTATGCATAATAGATCCATATATAACAATTTGCTGATGGAGATTATTCCTGGTGAAATTTAAACCTGGCATTGTTCCCCATGCTTTGATAGTATTCTACCTTTCAATCTGAATGCTTTACGTAAACCTAGAGCTAGCAACAGAGTCTCTGCTGGGTCCTCCCTTTGACTCACTGGCCTGCTGTTTACCCCCAGCTACTTTTGTCCAGTCACAGTGGCTCTTTTCCTTGTTGTTGTTATTGCTTTATTTTAATTGGCGAATAATTGCTTTACAATATTATATTGGCTTCTGCCATACAGCAACATGAATCAGCCATAAGTACCCATATGTCTCCTCCCCCTGGAAACTCCCTCCCACCCAGACCCCATCACACCCCTCTAGGTGTCACACAGCACAGAGTTGCACTCCCTGGGTTGTAAAGCAACTTCCTATTAGCTCTCTGTTTTATATATGGTCATGTATATGTTTCACTGCTACTCTCTCAATTGGTGCCACACTCTCCTTCCCCTAGTGTGTCCAAAATCTGTTCTGTATATCTGTGTCTCTATTCCTGACCTGCAAATATCTTGAATCAATGTCTGTGATACACAGAATTGAAGGTGACTCAGAAACTCTAAACTTCAAGGAAATGGGAGTCACCTTGCCAGGTTACTATGAGGCCAACACCAGCATGGCTCCTTCCCAAAGTTTTCAAGTAGGGGAATAAGGAAGACCGCCTTGCCTTGCTCTTTCTTTCAACTTCTAGAATGTGTCTTACTCTCTGAGTCCTATTCAGGAAAAGAGGAAACCTTGAAATCTCCTTGAAAGACATTTTACTCTATCTAAAACTGTCATAAGACATTTGGTCCACATAAAAATATCCTTAAAATTTGGTCCTGTCTGAAACATCCATAAGAAATGTGGTCCAGGCCAAAAGATCTTTGAAGTTTGGTCCTATTCAAAACATTCATGAGTGTATTTGGTCTATCTCAAATAGTTTTCAGTTCAGTTTAGTCTCTCAGTCGTGTCTGACTCTTTGCAACCCCATGGACTGCAGCACACCAGGCTTCTCTGTCCATCACCAACCCCCAGAGCCTACTCAAATTCATGTCCATCATGTCAGTGATGCCATCCAACCGTCTAATCTTTCCCAAATGGTTTTAGGAAAAAACAAATATCAAAGACCTTTTGACATGGGCCAAATGTCACATGGACACTTTATATAGGACCAAATATCTGTCAACCTTAATATTCTACTTCTGATTTTCATTTTCTTATTCCTATTCCCTGGACATGAAAAGGGGATAATCTTCACCCCCTTCCTGATATCCTTCTTCTTCCTGATTTAAACAGAGGACTGGGCACTTTAAGAACTGGAGTCCCTATGTTTTGGCCCTTGGCATGTTAAAAGAGACAGCACATCCTCCCTACACAGAAAGTCAACCTTTCATCACTATTGTCTTACAAAGAAGCTAAGGCTCACTCTTCTGTTCTAAACCAGATGTTGCAGAGTTAATTAAAACCCATCACTTTAACATTTCACATTTAACAGTGAAGGCACTGGTTTTCGAATTAAATCCTAATAGTGTATAGCTACAAAATTATATCTTACATTTTTAGTCATATGTCATATGTGTGATTATAAAAATGGAAAGCTTAAGCTTCAATGTTCAATGCAGTTACCCTACATATGTTAAAAGAAGTTAAAAATACCAGCTTCCTATATATCATCATTTTAACTGTTGTTACTGTTAATTACTTATCTATTGCACCCTAAAATTATTCACTCAGAACAATGACATTAATAATATACTGCTGGAATTTTAGGAAATGAAAGCAGCATGCTCACTCTTTCATTATTATCTCTTTTCCTTTTAATTCAAAGCTCATTCATTCAGCATTTCTTAAAAACCTACTTTTTTTTTTATTAGTATTAACATTTTTATTAGCATCAAGGTGGGTAAAATACAAATACAGCATTCTAAATAAAGGTACAGATTGGAAATTTATCATAAATCAATAATTTCTTGCTTTTTAGCTTGGGTAATCTTACATAATGATCACTCATCCAGAAGATAAAGCTATAACATTGTGATAGGGAAAACGCATATTTAAAAACCTACTTTGAATCAAACCCTTCACGGGGTGAAGCAATAGAGACAAAAGATAACAAACACAAATCAGAGGCGTTCACATATTTATTGCTTTTGCTACAATCCTCCTTACTTCTACTTAATTTCACAATATAATAGCTTCTCAAATATATAGCTGGTATTTCTCTATATGAGTACAAATGAATAGCAGAGTCTAATAGAAGTCATTACCGAGAGTAATGCTCCACACTTTATTCATAAGTTCCATTGTTCATTCAAATTTTTATGTGTTCATTTGTTCATTCATTCATTCATTCAGAAAATGCTGTTAAGCAGTAACTGCGGGTTAACAGCCACAGCTGACTTCTGGGCATAAGCCATCTACGTTGGCCTTCAAAGTAATGTCGGTCTACTGACTTAGTGCACATGACAGCCCCATAATAAAGGAGTATGAATATGATGCAAGGAAGGAGGGGTGGTTGGGGTAAGGTAGGAATCCTTCACAGTGGCATGGATTATGAGAATTGATGTTGAAGGGATAGAAGACCATAAAACATTGATGTGGGGAAGGGCAGTCTTGTTCAAGTGAAATGTATACACAGAGAAAACATAACTTTTTTTAAGCCTGGAATGTAGAGTATGTCAAAGAGCCTAGTGCAATTTTGTTGAGCATAAAAATATGCCCAATGAAAGCATGGCATTTCCTAGCCTTCTCATTGCAAATAAGGGTGAAGAATGGCAGTGCACTCCAGGTCTGGTTAATGAGTGAGTTAAAAGTATTCCTTGTGGGGCAAGGCTCCAGGCAAACTCCTTAAAAGCAAAGTAGGCTCATCTGGGATGAGCCTTTTGCCCTTTTCCCTTCCTATTCTCCCTGCCTGGAATGCAAACATGATGCCCAGAGGAAGGAAGATGCCCTGTGACCACAAGGCAACCATCAAGTGCTGAGGATGGCTGAGCAGAAAGATACAGCCCTGAGACAAGAGAGGACAGCTCTGTGGACCCTGCACAGTCTCTCAGACTTACCACCAGAGGGGAAATGCCTTAGGTAATTATAGTTACACCACTGGTTTTCAGATTTATTTTACTTCGGCAAATTGATGGTGTGAACCTGAGTGAACTAAATGAAGCCAACAATAAGGAGCCCTGCATAGCTATAGAGTTTGAACTGTGTTTGTCAGTGATTCTTTTTTTTTTTTTTTTAATTTAAGAGAAGATCAGTTTATTAAAAGACTATAACCTCTTCAAATCACAACTGGGAAGCCAGGTAGTTTGTGAGGGCCGAGCAGAGATGCCAACACATAGCATTTTTCCTCTTCCTGCTTCTAAATGTCAACCAATAAGTTATTTACCTGAACTCTTTGTGTTATTTTTTTGGCAGAGGTTCTTAAATTCCAGTAGATTTGAGAATCACTGACAGTATCTAATAAACATGCACATTTCTGAGCCACACCTGCACACATTCGGAGTCCAGCTGTCTAGGTGGCACACAGGAATTTCAACTTTAGTTTCTGATGCTGGTTCTAAGGCCACATTTAAACATACAGAGCAAATCCCACAAATGACAAAAGAAATAAAAATCCTCTCAAATGTGTGGAAGTGGAGCAATTCATGCATTTGAGGCACAAGGAAGCCTTTTTGTCTTTCTCTTCCTTCCCATTTTCCTACTACTCATGGGGAGACAGAACAGCTACCTGCAGTTAACAAAATCCATATCTATGACATTTATGTTCAGGCATAAAGTTGATGAAGAAGGATTTTGTTTCATTTGGTAAACCCTTAACTAGTGCTTATCATACCATAGGTACTATTCTTAGAACTTAAGAAGTACTAACTCTTAATTTTTATAAAATTCTATGTGGTAGAAGCTACTATTGGGCTTCCCTGGTAGCTTAGCCGGTAAAGAATCCGCCTGCAATGCAGGAGACACTGGTTCAATTCCTGGGTTGGGAAGATCCCCTGGAGGAGGGATAGGCTACCACTCCAGTATTTTGGGGCTTTCCTGGTGGTTAAGATGGTAAAGACTCCACCTGCAGTGCAGGAGACATGGGTTCAATCCCTGGGTTGGGAAGATCCCCTGGAGGAGGGCATGGCAACCCACTCCAGCATTCCTGCCTGGAGAATCCCATGGACAGAGGAGCCTGGCAGGCTACAGTCCATGGGGTTACAAAGAGTCAGACACGACTGAGTGACTAAGAACAGCACAGCATCGGAACTACTATCTCAGCTCATAGATGTGAAAACTGAGCTACACTGATGGTAAACAGCTAGGTCACACAGCTGTTCAGTGACTATGCTGCATCTCTAGTCCTTGACCATCACAGACTTACTATTTGCAGTTCCAACTACTTATGAAAGGCCACGGAATTCCCATGATTTATTCAAGTATAATGAGAATAAAGACATTACCACCATATGGCTCGTCTGAGACATAAACATCTGGAGAAACAAAGATCTTGTAATCAAAGCATCTAGCGTAAGTTTGTATCTCATGGGCTGTGATGTTGTTTGTGATAAGCAGGTTAATTTGCTAGTCTAGCTAATCCCCAAACATCTGTTTCTTAGTTTCTTAATTTCTAGGTTTTATGAATTTGTAAATACTCAAAGATCTGGAGCTGTAACCAAAGTAAATATTATGGGTCTACAATAGCATTTCCACAAATATTTTTTCTCTTGAACATTTGTTCCCCAAGATGCTAGGTAACAGGCTTCTTATTTAAATAAATTTGGGAAATATTAGGCTGGGCAGAGTCTTTTTTATTGGAGTATAATTGCTTTACAATGTTGTGTTTCTACTATACAATGAAATGAATCAGTTATATGTATACATATATCCCCTCCCTCTTGGACCTCCCTCCCACCCACCCTATTCCACCCATCTAGGTCATCATAGAGCACCAAGTTGATTTTGCTATGCTTTATAGCAGGCTCCCAACTAGCCATCTAGTTTATACATGGTAGTGTATATATGTCAATCTGAACCTCCCAGTTCATCCCACCTTGCCATTTCCCATCTGTGTCTACATGTCCCTTATCTACATCTGCATCTCTATCCTTGCCCTAGAAATAGGTTCATCTGTACCGTTTTTCAAGATTCCATATATATGCATTAATATATGGGATTCCCTGGTAGCTCAGCTGGTAAAGAATTTGCCTGCAATGCAGGAGACCCCAGTTCAATTCCTGGGTCAGGAAGATCCCCTGGAGAAGGGATAGGCTACCCACTCCAATATTCTTGGGCTTCCCTGGTGGCTCAGCTGGTAAAGAATCTGCCTGCAATACAGAAGACCTGGTTTTGATCCTTGGATTAGAAAGATGCCCTGGAGAAGGGAACAGCTACCCACACCAGTATTCTGGCCTGGAGAATTCCATGGACTGTACAGTCCATGGGGTCGCAAAGATACACAAGAAAACCATAATTCAAAAGGACACATGCACCTCAATGTTCATTGCAGCATTATTTTCAATAGCCAGGACACGGAAACAACCTAAATGTCCAACAACCCATGAGTGGATAAAGAAGATGAGGTACATATCTACAATGGAATATACAAAGGCGTTACTACAGGAGTTATCAGAACCTTAATATGAAAAATCCCACTGTAAATCTACAAGAGAGAAATACCATACATAGCATTTGCCCAAACTGACCACAGAGGCCTTTTTTCCCCCTGAGTTTTTAGTCATAGCGTTTTTCCACAGAACACAGTTCTGAAAATGATTCTTACTGTATATTAAAATTGAATATTTTTATCTTGTTCAGATAGAAGTAATGTTTTTGACAGAACTATTCATAAAAGATTGTTTGCAAGCTGTGGGTATGTGTAAGCATGTAGATCACAGAGTAGAGGAAGAATAAAGAGAGAGAAAATGAAACCTGCTAAATATAACTTTTCTCTCCTTACCAGCACAATAAAAGCTGTTTAATTTCTAATTATTCATATGAAGTCGCTCAGCCGTGTCCAACTCTTTGTGACTCCATGGACTGTAGCCCACCAGGCTTCTCCATCCATGGGGGTTTCCAGGCAAGAATACTGGAGTGGGTTGCCATTTCATGTTAGTTTCTAAATTCTATAAAATCTATTTTAACATTTTGCCCTACAATTTTTCTATTCCGGCCTTTGAAGAGTACTGTTGTTTTCCCTTTTCTAGTGTTTTATATATTTCCCTGCTTGTTTTTCTTCCTCTAATCATAAACCTGTAACTATGAAACAATGATAGGTTCATCATCTTCATCCAGCCAGTAGACATCTTTTTTCATTATCTGAAGTAAGTACTCTGGAGAAGCAATCTTTATGTATGCAGAATAAAAATCAAATCATATTTTTCTCAATGAGCCAAACAAGCTGAGAAATGTTTCTTATGGAGAAACTGGATAGTAAATAGTAAATAAATATGCCTAAACTTCTATGCTAAGGAAATGCTCCCATTAAAGTTGGTGTTTTACTATTTTGGTTTCATCGAACATGAAACACAGTTTTAATAATTTGATTCTGTGAGTGAACTCAAGTCTCTGAAAGGATTTCTGGATTTAAGAAGAGGTGCTATAAAGCATTCATTTTGGATATTTTTCAATTAAATAATTCTGATTTTTTTCTTAAAAAAAAAAAAAAAACATGTTATTTAAAGGTAGTAAAAGACTGATTAAGTCAACTTGTTCAGTCTGGCTCATCTGTGAACTTACCATCAAATCATTTACTTCTCACACAGTCTGATTAAAAAATATTTCTCAACTGAATTCAGATTTTCTCTTCTCTTTGGGTAATATGTTTTTTAAGGAATGAATATTCCCTAAAATATTTTGGTGCATTATTCTCATGTTACTTACTCCTCTCTGTGTATGAGATAGTATATGTGTGCATGTTCTTTCTTCCATTTTTATTATTAAAAGTCAGGGCATTTTTTTTAATATGTGAGTTTTGTGTCCATTATTTTATTTTTTAAGAAAGGAGATGGCTATATATTATTAATATTAATTACTATTGTTCTTCAACTCATTTTCAAATATATTGCATAAAGAGGATACAAAGATGAAGTAAAACACTCCAATTTACCCAAGGAAATGTTCTATCTTTTGCATAGATAAGCAATAAGAGAATTAAAAGTCTTATCAATGAAATTATAAGGTATCCTGGAATAAAGCAGAGTGCTTACTTTTCCAGTCTCCTTGAACAAATATTCCCAATCCTCTGTTTTATGATAGAAGAAGATTAAATGAAATCTCGATTTTGGCATATTCTTCATGTTTTCTGTTTTATTTCTGCCTCATACCTCTCTATAGATATCACCAAACTGCGGTTTCCTAGCAAAAAAACGGTCATCTCATACAAATAACTAATCTCCTGAAGTTTGTTGGTGCTCTATTGGAAATGTATCTAAGACCAGTAGGATGAGTTAGAGCATAATGCTAAAAGACCAAAGTCTTATAACCCCAACCAATCAAAGAACAACATATGAAATATCTACTGTGTACTTGTCATGATGGAATCAGTAATTGATGATCTAGGTTAATTTTTCATTGAGATAAATTAGTTACCATTTTGCTTGACCTTAGCTTGGACTTCCAATGAGAGCTAATTGCCTCATAAGTCCACACTCAGAAATACAGGGAAAATTACTGTGTTTACCTGGATTTTTTAAATGTTTAGATCCAGAATTTGTATTTAGTCTTAAATCTATACAGTTATAACTAGAGCTTTGCCTTTCAATATGATGGACAGCTATTTTTCCACTCAAAATGTGGTTAAGTACAAAGTAAGATTTTGTAAATATAAAATATATAATAGATTTAGAAGACAATACAAAAAAGAATGTAAAACAATCTAACTTTTTATTTGGTTAAATATCAGCAAAATAATATTTTTTATATATTGGGTCATAAATAAAATATATTGTTAAGATTAATGACTGTTATCTTTTTCTTTTGGCTTCTGTTTTGTTTCTGTTTTACTGTTTTAATTAAGCTATCAGAAAATTTTAAGTACTTATGTGACTTGTATCATGGCTCATGTTATATTTCACTAATGAAAAAGCTAGAGAGTTCCAGAAAAACATCTATTTCTGCTTTCTTGACTATGCCAAAGAATTTGACTGTGTGGATCACAACAAACTGGAAAATTCTTTAACAGATGGGAATACCAGACCACCTGACCTGCCTCCTGAGAAATCTGTATGCAGGTCAGGAAGCAACAGCTAGAACTGGACGTGGAACAACAGATTGGTTCCAAATAGGAAAAGGAGTACATCAAGGCTGTATATTGTCACCCTGCTTATTTAACTTATATGCAGAGTACATCACAAGAAATGCTGGGCTGGAGGAATAACAAGCTGGAATCAAGATTGCTGGGAGAAATATCAATAACCTCAGATATGCAGATGACACCACCCTTATGGCAGAAAGTGAAGAACTAAAGAGCCTCTTGATGAAAGTGAAAGAGGAAAGTGAAAAAGTTGCCTTAAAGCTCAAGATTCAGAAAACTAAGATCATGGCATCTCCCATCACTTCATGGCAAATAGATGGGGAAACAGTAGAAACAGTGGCTGACTTTATTTTTGGGAGTTCCAAAATCACTGCAGATGGTGACTGCAGCCATGAAATTAAAAGACACTCCTTGGCAGGAAAGTTATGACCAACCTAGACAACATATTAAAAGGCAGAGACATTACTTTGTCCACAAAGGTCTGTCTAGTCAAGGCTATGGTTTTTCCAGTAGTCATGTATGGATGTGAGAGTTGGACTATAAAGAAAGCTGAGCACTGAAGAGTTGATGCTTTTGAACTGTGGTGTTGGAGAGGACTCTTGAGAGTCCCTTGGACTGCAAGGAGATGCAACCAGTCCATCCTAAAGGAGATCAGTCCTGAGTGTTCATTGGAAGGAGTGATGTTGAAGCTGAAACTCCAATACTTTGGCTACCTGATGCAAAGAACTGACTCATTTGAAAAGACCCTGATGCTGGGAAAGATTGAAGGCGAGAGAAGGGGACGACAGAGGATGAGATGGTTGGATGGCATTACCGATTCAATGGACATGAGTTTGGGTAAACTCCGGGAGTTGGTGATGGACAGGGAGGCCTGGTGTGCTGGAGTCCATGGGGCTGCAAAGAATCGGACATGACTGAGTGACTGAACTGAATTGAATACATTTAACTTACAAATATAGAACTGTATATTTCACCAGCAGTGTTCTAGTATGTGCTTTGTTTATAAGGTATTTGAAATAGTACTATTAATTAATACTTTTAAGAGGCTGCGAAGTATTGTATGCTGAGTAACTTTAAAGAGACAGTAAAAACTGAGAAATTTAAGTTACATTAGGCTAAAAGCCTTAATTTTTAATGAATTTAACAATTAACTTTGGATAGACACTAATAAAACTTTTTTTTTTGTTCAGCCTCAGTCTATTTGTTTACAGAATAAGGATTTTGGCTCTAATTAGAATATATTAGTATCAAGGCACACTTCTTCTATCCTTTTATACATATCCAAATTTCTCAAATTACTGGACTATATCTGGTGACAAAAAATCGTCAGGGAAACATCTACCAATATCAAAACTGCTTTGACAGAAATCAAATAAAGAATTGTATACACACTAACCAAACCACAAGGAAGGCTTTTGGTTGCTACATGACAGAATTACTACAATTATTTATTTTTTACACCAAGAAATATTTTATACTCAGAAACAATTTTTAAAAATAGCAAATTGAGACACTTGATGTAAAGTTCAGTTAATGTAACAAGTTTCAAAAACCCAAATACACATAGAATTGTTTTAGGTGGTGAAGATGTCTAGTTACAGAATTGGAAAAATGATAATAAAGTGCAAGATATAAAGATATAAAGTGTTATAATATGATGCCATTTACTGATGAGTTCAGAAAAACAGAAGCAACCTGAAGTTGTATCAGTCCAGCAATGGTTAACAATGGCTATCTCTGTATAACAGAATTACAGTTCAAGCAATTTTTGTTTTATTTTGCTTTTGGTTCTTTTTCATTGTTATCTGTATTTTCTAGTTTTCAAAAGCATATATGTAATAAACATATGATTTAAAAAATAATATGAGCTGGAATAGGCCTTACAAGAAGAAAAGAACTAAGAGGTTATGAGGGGAGCCATGTGCATGGGCAATGAGAGGAGAACCATGCACTGGTAAAAGGAACCTGAGTAAAGGAATGTTGTCATGGCAGCCACGGTATCCCCAGACATTTGGAGCCAAGTAGCCCTGTGTTCAAATATAAACCCTAAACTCTGATCATGGACAAGGCTCTTAACATCTCCAAGGCTGTCTGATCATAAATCTTACCTTGAAGGCATGTTGTGAAAATTACATGACATGGTTATGAAAAACAAGTAGGATCATGCTCCTCATTAGAATCAATGGAAACAAATGATGAGGCGCCTAATGTAACCTAGAGTGTGATGGATATTTTACTCTTCATCAAGGCCAGTGCCTTCCAGCACTCAGTCTGAAGTTCTTGCCACCACTGCATAGTCAGGGTGGGAAGGAGCAATGGAAAAATCAAGAGGATGCACCCTTCAACTCTAGATTCCCGTCCAAATGCAAAACTCCAACTAAGTGTCTAAGAATAATCCCTACCTTTTACTCCCTGTTTACGTGAACTGTTTCTCCCTTTATTTTAGGAAACAACTCATCTAACTAACGAATACAGACTAGTTTTATGTCTGCTACTTTTATGGTGGGTCAGAAATGAACTGACAGTATGACAGAGGCCAACACAATATTGTGAAGTAAATAATTCTTCAATTAAAATTAAATAAATTTATTTTTTAAAAAAGAAATGAACTGATGGAGTCAATGAACACATTGACATTCTGAGTCCAAGCAGGAGTGGACAACTTGATGGGAAGGGAGCAAAATCTGAAGGTGTTCAAAATATCTTAGATGATTTTAAAAGAGAATTATTAATAATAAGGAGAAGGTAGGTCATTTGCCCCTGGAATTTTTCTCAAATCTAAATATTTATACACCAAAAAAAAAAAATTATGATTCCATGATTATGTTGGTACGTGATTCAGGTTTTTAGACTTTACAAAGTTTTTATTCATTAACTATATATATGCTTAAAATGTTTTAGTCATGTTATTGGTTTTTGGTGTGTTTCTCTTTCATGGTGTGGTGTGCCTTTGCAAGTTTCCTTTCACATGCTTTCACAGCTGGTCAACTCCCATCTGCCTTACAGATTAATGTCTTTAGTCTGATTATGGTCAAATTTTGCAAATCTAGAAGAGACTTTTCTTTTTTAAAATATCTTTTCATATCCTCCTAATGTGGACCTAATTTCTTGATTCTAAACAAGCAATCTCATTTCCCTTACTTCCAAGTGCTCAAGGGCTCAAGCCTGTAATACTGATTATTGATAAATTACTGAAGAACAAAGGATGGTCTGACTTTCACCTACTGTGCCATTGACTTTAAAGTTCAGATGCAAAGATGATTTATCTTTAATTTAGAATGTTCATATTTATTAACTAGGTTATGATATTTTCTTCCTTAGATGTGAATATGTAAGTAACAAATTAATATATTTATTAACAGTTTAATAAACTTGTCCACTTTTGACATTTGGAGTCTTAGACTTTATCTTTGAAGTATAAAATTTACCCCTTTAGAGCTAAAGCAGAGAGGAGAGTTTAATTTAGTAGTAAAATGCCAAACATTATATAAAAATCAAATTAGAGATATTTCTAACCTTTCAACAGCAAGTAGAGCCTCACCCTGAAGAAACCTTGGCAGATTTGTATGACAAGTCTACAATTAAGAAGGAAAAAATAGTAAATTCTGCCCTAGTTCACACACACACACACGCACACTCACACACACACACACACACTCCCTGTGCCTCCTCCGTCTTTTAAATGATTCAAATTTTCAAAAGGAAATGAAATGAGAGAAATGATGGATATAAAGTGGTAGGGCATATTTTCTTCAAAGGTACTAATAAAAGATCTGATAATAATTTCATTACTTTAACTCATAAAAGGACATAATTTTAAATACAGTTAAACTAGTGAGTGCTAGAATGACACAGCCCAAAGAGATAGCCCTCTAATTTGATTTAAGGAAGGAATTACCAGAAATTTTCTTTTCTTTCTTTTTTTTTTTAGTAGATACTTTAGCCCCAAATGAACTCATTGCTGGTCCAAGATTATTTATAGCTTTACTATCCACCTGCTTCCTACCCCAGAGAGTCTGGACACTCTGAAGTCCCTGAAACATGTCATCATTGATACAAACAAGCCCCTTATCACTTTCAATTATTTTAGTCCCCCCTTTCTCTTCTAATCTCAGTATGTTTTCCTTCTTTCTTATTGCATGCATGTTTGGTCCTAAGTTCTATCTTTTTGTGACCTCATGGACTATAGCCTGCCAGGAGATTTCCCAGGAAAGAATACTAGAGTGGGTTGCCAATTCCTTCTCCAGGGGATCTTCCTGACTCAGGGATTGAACCCCTCATTCTCATTGGCATCACCCTACTGTATCTGATATACGAACTTGGAGATACATGTATTATTGAAAAACATACAGCCTATGAAAGTTTTGATGTTACAGATGTTCTTTCTTCCTTAATCAACACCTTGTGTCCTGGATTTCCTCATGTGTGGTAGACTAAACACAGCAATAAGTTCTTGGACATTCCTCCCATCCAGAGAGGAGGTCGTGTCCTAACTTTGAATCTGGTGAGCTCTGTGAATGCTCTGGCTAATAACCCACGGCACAACTGTCTAGCTTCAGAGCCTAGGCCTTAAAAGACTGACCACTTCTACTTCCTGCCCCTTAGACTACGAACCCTGAGATACTATGTAGGAAACCCACTACCTTGAGACCACCATGCTGGATAAGCCACATGCAGGCCCTCCAGTTGACAGTCCCAGTTGAGACCAGTCTTACAGGCATCTTGACCAAGTACCAGGCATCAGGCATGTGAATAAGTAATCTAGGGTGCTGAAGACCATCCCTTCCTTCTCCTAAATATCAGCTAGTCACCCCAGCCTAATGCCTTGTAAAGTAGAAGAATCAACCAGTTGAGTCTTGCCTAAATCCCTAACCCAAAAAATTGTAAGATAATATTATAAATGGTTGTTTTAAGCCACTACATTTGGGATAGTTTGTTACTCAGCAATAGATAACCATAACAACATGCTTCTACAAGTACTACTACTTAATTTCTGACTGCAATGTAATGTAGTTTTATGTCTACTTTTATTCAGGAGTTCTTTCTAATTTTCATCAATATAGGTATTATATTATACCTAGTATTTTTTTTTTTACTCTGCCCTCTTTTTAAGATCCATCCATGTTGCCATCTGAAATTCTAGTTCTTTGCTTTTAAGTGCTAAAATTGTAGCCATCACATAAGCTTCCATCTCTTTAGGACCCATAAACAATACTGTGATACATATACTAATACATGCTTATCTGTCAACCAATGTGATAATTTCACTGGGATACATTCCAAGGAGTAGGATTGCCAGATGACAAGGTATATACACATTTAATATTACTCAATACTGCTACATAGCTCTTCACTCTTCATTGTGATACCATAAATTTATACTTCTCATGAAAGAAAGTGAAAGTGTCACCCAGTCGTCTCCGATCCTTTGCTACCCAATGGACTGTAGCCTGCCAGGCTCCTCTGTCCATGGAGATTCTCTAGGCAAGAATACTGGAGTGTGTTGCCATGCCCTTCTCCAGGGGATCTTCCTAATGCAAGGATCCAATCCAGGTCTCCCGCATTGCAAGCAGATTCTCTACCTTCTGAGCCACCAAGAAAGACCTAATATTTCTCAAATGCACTGTTATATCAAGGGTTGCTACACTTCTTCCATCTAATTTTGTGTTTTTTGTTTACATTTCTTTTCTCTTTTTCTGTCTTCTACTGGATTAATTTTTCTTCTGCTCATCTCAACATTTTATACTATTTGGTATTCTATGGGCAATTAACATATTTTAGTTGGGATTCAGTTACAAAGAACAAAATCCTCTTTAGCTAGTTTTAGCAGGGAAGTATTCTAGAGTTTTAATCCTTTATGGACTCACTAGGAGAGCTGAAAAAACACAAACTTTGTAAGTTTTAGAAACAATTCAGGGAAATTCTCAGTCATTATTTTTTCAAATATTTTTTCCCTTCTAGTTACACTTCTTTCTTCTTCTGTGACTCCTGATATTCAACTACTGATTTCTCTCTTGAGTTTTATATTTTCCATTTCTGTCATTCCTTAATGTCATTTAGATAGTTTCTTCCATCAGTTCTTGCACCCTGCCAATACATTCATTTTCAGCTGTGTATTTTTTATATACATTCTATATATGGAATTCTGGCTATCATATTTTTCAAAACCATATTTTCACCTTTAATTAAAAGAACCATATTACCAATATCTAGCCTTACTCCTCTGAGGATATTAAAGCTTTTTTAAAATCCTGTTCTGTCTGATCTATTAATCATTTATCTTCCGGCATGAGCTCTTTAGTTTGTTGATTTTCTTTTCTGCTGTGTGCCTCAGATTCTCCTTATTCTTTCCTGTGTGGTTATATTTCACTATGCATAGGATCTTACGATAGCAAGTGTGGTATGTAGTCTATGAGATGGTTGCCAGTGTTCCCTGCCTCCAGTGATCTTATACTGTGAAATTTCCTCAAGTGTGGGCTGGACCTCACAACTCACACCTAATGAGAATATGGCATGGAATGTCATTTTAAAGATCAAATTGGAAAAACACTTGGGTTCTACCCTCTTCTGCTCTCTTACTTTCTTACTCTGATGAAAGTCAGACATCCAGTGATAAGCTACCATGGAGAAGCCATAGAGCAAGAAATGGAGGGAGGCCTCTGGCCAATAGTTCATGAGACACTAAATTCTGCCAACAAACACAAAAGGAAGTCAGTTGGGAAGGAGATATTTCCCCAGCTGAACCTTGAGATAAGACCACAGCCCTTGGACTTTCCCCATGGTCCAGTGGTTAAGACACTGTGCTTCCAGGGCAAGGGGGCAAGAGTTTAATCCCTAGTCTGGGAAGTTTCACATGCCATGCAGTGCAGCCAAAGGTTAAAAAGAAAAACAAACAAACCAAGCCCTTGTTGACAATTTGATTGAATCCTCATGAGAAGTCTTGAGATAGAGGCATCCCAGCTAAGCCACACTCAAACTGACAACCCACAGAAATTGATAAAAGTATATTGTTTTAAGCCACTAAGTATTGGGGTTATTCATTATACAACAACAAATAAACATTTGGAGAAGGGAATGGCAAACCACTGCAGTATCCCTGCCTGGAGAATCTCATGGACAGAGGAACCTGGTGGGCTACAGTCCATGGGGTCATAAAGAGCCAGACGATTGAGTGACTAACACACACACAAACACACAAATAGCTATTAGAGCAGGAAAAGAATATCTTGCAAGACAGTAAAAACATGGGTCCCATTTCCCCTTGGGTTGAAGAGGAACATGTTTCAAGAGAGACAGCCTCTGACATTAAAATATGGGCTCAATGCTCCACCTTGCCATTCCTCTATCAAGTTGCTTTTCTCTTTAGGGACCCAGTCACCAATTTTGCCAGAATGTTTTCCCTTCCCCGTTCCTTTTCAGATGCAATCACCTAAACCCTGGAGTATGGTAAACACTCAAGCACCTGTTATTTTTTTAATTAATGTATTAGTCTTTTGATTATTTTACTCATTTTTAGTCTTTGGCTGGGCCTCATGGCAAGTAGAAACTTAGTTCCCCAACCAGAGATTGAACCTATGCTCCCTGCATGGGAAGCGTGGCGTCAACTACTGGGCCAGCAGGGAAGTCCCAGAGCACCTGTTCTTCATCCCTACCTGTCCTTCTTTTGCTTTCTCACCCACATGACAGAAGGGCAGGCACTGACCCACCCAAGGAGATGTGGGCAGAGGAATCTACTTTTTTTTTTCCTTACACTGGAATGAAAGTTTTGCCTGTGTATAGCACCTAAGTAATTTTTCTTCAGTATTTCACAGATGTTGTTTGCTGGCATCCTACCTCACAGCTGAGAAGTCAGATATCACTTTAGTTCTTTCTTCAGAATCATGGGGATATCTTTGGTATCTCTTTTATTGTTTTGTTTTCTACCTTTTCTATTCTCTCCTTTAGAAACACTGATTGATAGAACAGAAATGGACTTTTCTAAACCTATTCTTCATGTTTCTTAAACCACATAGACAGTATTACATCAGAATCATTACTTATGTGAAAAAGTCATAATGATTGTGACAAACTGTAAGGTGATATTTAGGCAGTAACTAATACAATTTAAAATAAGCTTACAGTTAGATCAAGAAATCACCCAAGAGAATTAGTATATAAGAATACAGGTATAAATACTGAAGCCTTTTTTTTTTTTTGCAATAACAAAACATGTTTGCCAGTACAAAAATGTTTGAAAAATATTATGGCATATGTATGCTATAGAATAGTATACAACTATTTATAAATTAGATTTAAATATTAATTAAAATGTTTTCTTTAATATCTGTGAGTATATCCAGTGATAATGTTATGACTTTCATTGTTTTTATGAGAAAACATTAAAGAAAAAAGGAAAGAAGGAAGGCGAGAAAAAAAGAAGAATGTTGAAGATAAAGATTAACTCACAACTCACACCAGGGTTTGAATATCTGGTGCTCTTACATCCCACTCTTGAAGGCACCCAGCATTTGCAAAGTTTCAGACTGTTTTAATAGAATTACACAGATGGGAAAAATAAGCCCCTTCCAAATATTTATCAGCAATCCTATTTCTATGATCTCCTCCAACAACCTATTCCATAGGTAATTATTTCCCTAAACTAGCAGTCCCTATTTTTCTAACAGCCAAGTCTAGAAACAAGTGCAAAAACACTAATAACTTAGGTTTTTTAAGAAGTGACAAGTTTAAAGTAATATTTAAATTTTATTATATTCCAAGGTGGCTTGTTTTCAGTGCCATTTTTTTTGACAACTTGCCAAAGTAGGCTCTGGTAATCCTTTAAGTTGGAGCTTAAAATGAGTTTAACAAAGGAAAAATAAGGCTTAACTTCAAAATGCCAATTCATTGATAGGAGCTAAGAAAGAGAAGTTTCTCATAAAAGGCATAAGAATGGAGTTTCAGGAACTCTTCAAACCATAAAATATTACTTTTACATTTTTAGAACTTTTTATATCAACTCAGACATAGTCAACATTCTGATATCAAAAGTAGGATGAGGAAAAATAATCAAGTCCAGGATTGTACAAATGGAGGAGGGACACTGAGTATTTGCAGGATGGAGGGGCTCCTAAAATGGCAATGTTAGTAGTAAAGTTAACCTATGGGGGGAAATTAATTTGAACAGGAACATTCCACTTACAAAAATGACCCATGGGGAAACAACCCTCCTACTTAAAAATGAATTGAGGTAAGGCTCTGGAAGCACTGTCATCTACCCTGGCATTCAGGTCCATGGCAATATTTATTTCATCTGCTGGATACTTGGACTAAATGGAATTCACAAGATTGTTGAACTGTAGCCATATATCTAAACAAACAACTGGTACCTTGGCAGGAGGATACAAACATTAAAACATTTTACATCCATCTTATTTGGGACTTCCACCAAGACAAAAAGTTCTGTTTACATAATACCAAAAGCTCAGTAAGAATTCTTTGATAATAACCATGATTATAATAGCTTATATACCCTTATTTCTACCTTCTTTAATTTTCAGCTGTGAAGAAAAAACCAAAAATTATATTTTTTAGAATCCATTTTTTCCTGAAGGCATAAACTGTAAAAACTCAGAGGAGAAAAAAACCCAGTGAAATTAAATTACTAAGATGAGGTCTTTACTCAGCATATTGCAAAAGAAGAATCTTGAACATTGGAAACACACCACTAGAAATCCAACGTAAGGAAAGATGTCTCATGCAGCACTGAATTGGGACATAATTGTCAGTGGATTGATTATTAAAATTGGTTTCATCCTTGGGTGTTGAGACTGTAGTATAATCATAGGAAAAGTCTGCAGATTGCTGGACTTACGCCATCATTCTGAAGGGCAATGTTCCAGCTGTGAAATATATAATAAAGAAGACTAGAGCCAGATTTTGGAAAGGGACAACTGGGGAGCTAAGTTGTAGGATGAGGTTTTGAAGAAATACTTTTTCCTCAAGAGACAATGTGGGTAAGTATAGAAGTTAATTTTACAGGTCCCATCAAAAGGAGTGGTATCTTAATAAGGTTCGTGCCAGTGAGTGGAGAAAGCAACATTAATTTCTTTTTCTCATAGAGAGAAAAACAGAAGAATCCAGGAAGCCAGAGCATCCCTGCCTAGACTAAGGAGAACCAGGAACTGATGGGGGAAAGAGGTGATAGATTCCTGATTCTAATGGATCTCTGGCATTTTCAGCAGGTCTGATCTGTTTTGTGAATAGGAACCTGGCCTTCATCAATTTCCACCTGAACCACATAACAATAAGGAAAGTAAGGAGTCCTTTTTACAAGAGGATTGTCCTTTTGTTTTGTCTGAAATGTAAGTGAATCCAATTAACTATAATCATAAACCAACTCAATTTTAATTATTATTAGCATTTTCCCTTCAGAAACAAATGTATCCATTGGCTGCCATAAGCAAAGCAAGTTTTCAGTGGGAACTTTCCTCTAAAATGATCAAATTATTCAATTATCTGTTAAACAAATATTTATTAAATTCCTACCATGTCCCACCACTTTATAACAAATGGGTGGGGAAAACAGTGGAAACAGTGACAGATTTTATTTTCTTGGGCTCCAAAAATGCTGTGGATGGTGACTGCAGCCACAAAATTAAAAGACACTTGTTTCTTGGAAGGAAAGCTATGACAAACCTAGATAGTGAATTAAAAAGCAGAGACATTGCTTTGCCAACAAAGGTGTGCATAGTCAAATCTATGATTTTTCCAGTAGTTATGTATAGATGTGAGAGTTGGACCGTATAGAAGGCTGAGCACCAAAGAATTGATGTTTTCATAATGTGGTGCTGGAGAAGACCCTTGAGAGTCCCTTGGACAGCAAGGAGATGGAACCAGTCAATCCTGAAGGAAATTAACTCTGAATTCCAATTCATTGGAAGGACTGATGCTGAAGTTGAAACTCCAACACTTTGGCCACCTTATGTAAAGAGCCAGATCATTGGGAAAAACCCTGATTCTGGGAAAGATTGAGGGCAGAAGGAGAAGGGGGCAACAGAGGATGAGATGGTTGGATGGCATTACTGACTCAATGGACATGAGTTTGAACAAACTCCAGGAGATGGTGAAGATCAGGGAAGCCTGGCGTGCTGCAGTCCATGGGATCTCAAAGAGTCGGACACAACCCACTGACTGAACAATAATCACCATGTGTCAGGCAATGTGATTTCAGTAAAAACTGTCCTTAAGGATTCTTGGAATATTGTACTCAGGACAGATGAGAAATTGGAGCAAGTTTCATCTTTGGGGGAAGTTACAGATCCCTCTGTGATATGAGAAAATCTATTGGTCCACTTTTTGGAACCATGCATAAATGCTTTTAGTGAGTTGAATCGTGTTCCCCCGAATGACAGCCAAGTCCTAACTTCTAGTACCTGTGAATGTGACCATATTTGGAAACAGAGTCTTTGCTGATGTCATTAAAGAACACCAATATAGGGTCATCCTGGATTTAGAGAAACAGAAAAGGAGAAGACACAGAAACACTGAAAACAACAACAGGGGAAGACAGAAGTAGAGATTGAAAATATGCTACCATAAGCTAGGAAATGCCCGGGATTACTGGAAGCCACCACACGCCAGGAGAGAGGTGGGGAATGGATTCTCTCTCAGAGCCCCTAGAATCCACCTTGCTGATACTTCAGTTTTAGACTACTGGTTCCTCACACTATGAGAGAATAAATTTCTATTGTTTTTAGCTGCTTGATTTGTGATAATTAGTTATAGCAGCCCTCAGAAACTAATCCTCTTACATACAACATTTCATTACAGTATTAAACCCTATGCCTGGACTCCCCAAGGGTCCATGAAGCCTCAGTGAAGACCATCTACATTAGAAAATGTCCAGGGAACTGTGACTGTGAGGGGACTGAGGGAAACTTACAACTGTATCATTTGTGATAAAAATCAACCAGGAACATGTAGCCTGCAGAGGAGATGAGTGATGAGAAATTACTCTTGATGACTCTCCTTAAATATTAAAAAAATTTTCAAATCCATGAGGCCTCATAGATGGGTGTGCATACAATTCATCATCCAAAATGAGGCACTTCTGAGAGTTAAAAGGAAAGAATATTACTAATTGTGCTGGGCCAACAGATTTATGTAAGCTAAGACTGCCCTGAGCCAAGTAGGGCGTATGGTACCCCCTGTAAGTAAAATATAGCCAAGGTCAGAGTATGGGGTGGAGAAAGAGAGAGATATATAATTTAGCTCAAGACAAGGATGAATTTCTCAAGAAAATAATCCGATCTTTTATTAGATTTGTTCTATTAGAAACTAGGCAATCATTTGGCAAAGAATTTTAAAGGAGCAGCATTTTGCTCTAAGGAGAGCTCTGAAGTTACTTTCATGTTTTTGGCTTTTTTTTTTTCCCCTGGCCATGAAGCATGTGGGATTTTGGTCTTACTTCCCCAACCAGGGATTGAACTGGCACCCCCTGCAGTGAAAGCACTGAGTCTTAAGCACTAGATCACCAGGAAAGTCCCTGAAGTTACTTTCTAGTCTGAAGTTATATGTTCTCAGATCCTGGTCCAAATTTGAATTTTACCATTTTCAATACATACTCCTGGAATGACAACGTATCAGGAAGTGATTTGGAATTCTGCCTGCTATTTTTCAGTTATAAGGTCTTAGCAAATACATTGGACTATTTTGATCCAAAGTAATATTTATTTCAAAGAACAGTAGTGAGGTTTAAATGAGAAAACACATGTAAAATTCAGCACAGTGTCTGACATATAATAGGTAATCAATAAATAACATTCCTTTTGCCTTGCTGCTGCTGCTGCTAAGTCACTTCAGTCGTGTCTGACTCTGTGCGACCCCATACACGGCAGCCCACCAGGCTCCCCGTCCCTCGGATTCTCCAGGCAAGAACACTGGAGTGGGTTGCCGTTTCCTTCTCCAATGCATGAAAGTGAAAAGTGAAAGTGAACTCACTCAGTCGTGTCTGACTCTTAGTGACACCATGGACTGCAGCCTACCAGGCTCCTCTGTCCATGGGAGTCTCCAGGCAAGAATACTGGAGTAGGGTGTCTTTTGCCTTAGCAAATTGTAAATATAAAACTACATACATATATTTAACTATGTATGTATAATGAACATATTTGTTATTTAGTTAATGACAGCCCTTGAGTTCTTGAAAAATCATTATTGTTTATGCTTTTAGAGCTTTGGGGGGTGGCAGTGGTGGTTGAGTTGCCAAGTCATGTCCGATTCTTGCAAACCCATGGACTGTAGCCTGCCAGGGTCCTCTGTCTATGGGATTCTCCAGGCAAGAATACTGGAGTGGGTTGCCATTTCCTTCTCAAGCTTTGGGGGGTAGAAAATGATATTTTTCACATGTACTTGAGGGGAGGGAGGGAGGGGGGAGGGAAGGGAAGGAAGGAATGTAGGAACAAAAGGACAAATGAACGCACAAATGAATGAATGAGAAGAAAGGGAGAAAGAAGAAAGGGAGGGATGGAGAGTGGGAGGAAGTGAAAAAGAAAGAAAAGAAACAAAGAAAAAATTTCATAGTGATCCTTTTGTTACATGGAGAACAACTTCTCCATGCTGTTCTCCATGAAGATTTTAACTGGCGTCAGAGGGATATAATCTGATCCAGAGTGAAGTGTATAGCTAACATCCTTCAACCACCCATGACAATTCCTGTAATGTTCTGAATAGATTAGTGTGTGACTACCTCAGATATAGTGCAATGATTTGTTCTCAGCTGAAATAAGACATAAAAGCCTTGTGTGCAGTCCATTCTGGTTATCTGGAATATGTTTTTTAGCAACTTAAATGTATATCAGCCAGTCTTTACTCAGCCCATTGCATTTAAGGGCTGTAATGAAGACAATAGTTAGGGGGCATAGATGATAACATTTGTCCTAGTTTTCAGGATCCCCACAAGGATTAAATGGGATAATGAGTGAAAAAGCTTTAAAACCTTAATTGCTATAGACTGGAACATTCTATTAATAATAATGAGAGTCAATAAAGACAACAATTCTGCTGGAAAAAGTCAAGTCTCCTTGGCAGCAGGGACAGGAACTGTACACTGCTGACCCGGGGGCATAAAGAGGCTCCAGCTCTGCCCTGAAAAAGTAGGGCATTGGAGAGCACCTGGGATAACTCTGAAGACTCCAAAGTGGAAAACTCAAAGCTCCATGGCTGTCAATTTGAAAGAGACAAAGGTGTCGGGGATTTGAAGCACATCAAATATAAAACTCCAAAACAGATAGCTTTCAAGACACAGCAGGCCAAGCACTGATAACCTGCACCAAGCCTGCTACAAGCTGAACAGAGGATGATGTCAAGCAGCAAAGGTCATCATGCAAATGACCACAAGTGGCCAGGGTCCCTGGCACTTTTCCAACTTAGCTAACTGGGACTGACCTCCTCCCCCTACTCCTTCCCATGGACCATGCCCTCAATGCAGGATAATGTTTTGGAAGGCTAAAGTGTATATGTTCTGTGTACATATCCCTCCCCACTCATTTCTAACAGGCAGCTGGCTTTGTCATGGCCTCATGGATTTGGGCAGAGTCAAAACAGAAGCATGTAAAATATCATGTATGAAACGAGATGCCAGCCCAGGTTCAATGCACGATACTGGATGCTTGGGGCTAGTGCACTGGGACGACCCAGAGGGATGGTATGGGGAGGGAGGAGGGAGGAGGGTTCAGGATGGGGAGCACATGTATACCTGTGATGGATTCATTTTGATATTTGGCAAAACTAATACAATTATGTAAAGTTTAAAAATAAAATAAAATTAAAAAAACAAAAACAAAAACAGAAGCAGCCAAACATTAACAACTTTTTTCTGCTTTTATTTAAAACAAGATGTCCAGAAGGATTATGCCAGGGAAGAAGAAGAATGAGGAAAGGACATTTGGGAAAACTGTGAGCACTCCAGGATTGACTGAGGTGGGGCAGGGGTCTGAGAGGTCTTGCCCTGCAACCTTGGAGCATCCCAAACAGGGGAAAGATTCCAAAGGGAGTGTACTAGCTTTTGAGCATTTAGAGAGACATGATCTTAGGGTCCTCAGTCTCCCTGAAGACAAAGATGCATATGTCCAAGCAGCAGAGCTGCCCAAGCTTAGGGGACCATGAACTTTGAAGAGGGAATGCCCTCGTGATAAATGGCATGGACCAAATATCCAATAACCAGAGGATTCCCCATAGCCTTGCGCTATGTAAGATCCAAGAACTTTGCCCAGCAAAGAATGAAGAGTTTGGTGTTTGAATTCAGTTGGTTTAAATAAACAATTTTATGTGTGATCATTTTTGCCCACATAAGTGTATAGACTGAGCTCTGTCTCCTTATATTGACCTCTGACTTCTGAGCATGGCTTAGCTGGGGTGTTTCACTCAATCTTAGACTTCTCTGTTGGTTGATACCTTCACCCTTCCTTTTACTCTGAATCAGAACATAGGTGTCTCGCTGTCACAGGTTCCAGCATGGAGATAGTTGTCTAAGGGGGTTTACAATGAGGTGGGAATGCATGAACATGAGGTTGACCTCTCTAGAATACTTGAATCTCTTACTTATGAAGAACATTGACTAGTTTTCAGGATGCATTTCAGATGTCCTATCCCAGTCTTCCTCGCTCTTCTAAGACCTAGTTAGGTATTCCCTGTTTCTTGTTCCCTGGAAACTTGTGCCTATTCCTACCATGACACTTACCATTATAGGCAACTGCCAATTTGAGTCTCTGTTTCTCTGCTGCTGTACAGGATTGTGTGTGTTTTAAGGGCAGAGACTGAGAGTCTAAACACTAAAGCCTCCATGTAGAAACTCGACATAATAAAGTCTTTTACTGTAAATGAATATAACATTGTGAAGGGCACCTCTTACCTAAAGAGTTAATTGCACACTTCTGAGAGGAAATCAACAGTTAGATTAGAGCTATGAGGAAAAATGACACTTTACCAAATGGATTTAGATAGGAAATCATGTTATTAATGGCATCTCAAGTTGAGGAGATGGTACCTATCTTTTTGTCTAACTTGAAAACCAAAGCTAGACTTCAGAAACAGAAATTCATTAAGTTCAGTTCTTAAACATACACTAACCTCAGTAAATGTTCAAAGAAGGAGGGGAAGATGAAATAGGAGAAGGAAGGGGAAAAAAATATGTACAATATTATGCCCAAATTTTGAACAAGTCAAGTTTCTATTGAATTTGAAAGTTTGGGATGTGGATTTCAAATTTTCAATGAAATTTAAAACAAGGAAAACATGAAGTCTGGTAATTAAATCTGAATAAAATGATTTTATAGGTCATATTTCCCAATGCTTATTTTCATTGAATTCTTAGTTCTTAAGTCAATATTATGGATATTTTAAACCTCTTTATTGGCATTCACGTGTTATATGGATAATTTTGCTTCCTTTCAACACTAGTGACTATAAAAAGGAAATCTCAGTCTTTTCAGCAACTGATTCTCACAGCACATTTGTTGCTATTGTTAAAGTTGTTCATTTTCACAGCATTATAAAAAAAAAATGTGATCCAGGATGAAACCTGGCTTGTAAAGTCACAACTTACAAGTGAATTTTAAACACAGTCTGGAAGATTCTATTCATCCCTTTGTAACATGCAATTCTATGAATCAAATATAAATGTGATAATTTTAGATCCCTTTTGCAATTGCATCACCAACAAATGGTTTGCTTAAAAATATAGTTGTAATTTTAAAAGCACACGTACTTCCATAATCTTTTAATACCCCTTGTGAGGTAGAGCAGAACAAAAAAAGCAGTTTTTTTTCACTTCTGAAAAATACATCCTCTATCAAAACCTTTCTGTTCTTAAACTTTAAACTTTTTCTTAAGCCAATAGCTTTCAGTCTTTTTTATGGCAATTGAAACCCCTTTTGAGTTTAGTCACTAAGTCATATCTGACTCTTGTGACCCCACGGATTCCTCTGTCCATGGAATTCTCCAGGCAAGAATACTGGAGTGGGTTGCCATTTCCTTCTCCAGGGGATCTTCCCAACCCGGAGATCAAATACAGGTCTCCTGCACTGCAGGCAGGTTCTTTACTGACTGAACTACCAGGGAAGCCCCAAAATTATATTAATTGAGTGAGTGAGTGCATGACTAATTACATGAGTGAGTGAGTGTCAGACTGTAACCCCATGGACCACCCCTTCCAGGCTCTTCAGTTCTTGGAATTCTCCAGTCAGGAATACTGGATTGGGTAGCCTTTCCCTTCTCCAGGGGATATTTCCAACCCAGGGATTGAACCCAGGTCTCCCTCATTACAGGCAAATTCTTTACCGTGTGAGTCACTAGGGAAACCCTTTTAGAATTATGTTTTCTGCAGAATGGTAACCCACACAAAACAGAAGAAAGCAGAGTTACTCTGACTCAGAGTGAATTTGAAGACCTGCAACTGTAGCTGCCTCCGTCCTCATCTGATTGCCTCTGAATGGAATAAAAATGGTGCCTGGTTACTTCAGGGCATTCCCAGTTTCTGCCGGGTGTTTCAGCATAATTATTAATAGCCCCACCCCCTCCCTCACTCTTAAACTGTATAATCAGTAAGCCTCAGAAACACTGCCATGGAGCAGAAGAGCTGCATAGAAAACAGATGAAAACCATTTGCCTAGAACTGATCTAGAAGTCAGATGACAGAACTTCTCTTATTCTTTTTTAATTAATTTTTTTCTTTTTAAAAGACTTTATTATTTTGAATAATTCTACAGTCATAGCAAAATAGAGAGGACAATACAGAGACACCCATGCACCCTCTGCCCCAACACAGGCATAGCCTCCCCCATTACCAACATCCCCACCAGAGTGGTCATTAGTTATAACTGATTAAACTGCATTGACCCATTACCACCCCACTTCATACATCAGTGTTCACTTTTGGGGACATCTCTTTCCTTGAGGCATCTCCTCTCCTCGTGCCTTGAGGTTACCTCAATTCAGCCATGCCATATTACATTCTAGATGATTTTGGCTGTCTAATAGTAAGCCAGAGTTGGTCCAAAATAAAAATCCATCACTCTTCCTACTTACGTATTCAGTCTGTACTCAGTGCTTATTTAACTTCTATCCGGGGTACATCATGAGAAACGCTGGGCTGGAGGAAGCACAAGCTGGAATCAAGATTGCCAGGAGAAATATCAATAACCTCAGATATGCAGATGACACCACCCTTATGGCAGAAAGTGAAGAAGAACTAAAGAGCCTCTTGATGAAACTGAAAGAGGAGAGTGAAAAAGTTGGCTTAAAGCTCAACATTCAGAAAACCAAGATCATGGCATCTGGTCCCATCACTTCAAGGCAAATAGATGGGGAAACAGTGGAAACAGTGTCAGACTTTATTTTTTTGGGCTCCAAAATCACTGCAGATGGTGACTGCAGCCATGAAATTAAAAGACGCTTACTCCTTGGAAGGAAAGTTATGACCAACCTAGATAGCATATTCAAAAGCAGAGACATTACTTTGCCAACAAAGGTCTGTCTAGTCAAGGCTATGGTTTTTCCAGTGGTCATGTATGGATGTGAGAGTTGGACTGTGAAGAAAGCTGAGTGCTGAAGAATTAATGCTTTTGAACTGTGGTGTTGGAGAAGACTCTTGAAAGTCCCTTGGACTGCGGGGAGATCCAACCAGTCTATTCTAAAGGAGATCAGCCCTGGGATTTCTTTGGAAGGAATGATGCTGAAGCTGAAACTCCAGTACTTTGGCCACCTCATGAGAAGAGTTGACTCATCAGAAAAGACTCTGATGCTGGGAGGGATTTGGGGCAGGAGGAGAAGGGGATGACAGAGGATGAGATGGCTGGATGGCATCACTGACTCGATGGGCGTGAGTCTGAGTGAACTCAGGGAGTTGGTAATGGACAGGGAGGCCTGGCGTGCTGCAATTCATGGGGTTGCAAAGAATCGGACATGACTGAGTGACTGAACTGAACTGAACTGAGTCATTAAAACCAAAATTTTGTTAATTTTTACTTCTCCTCACTGCTTGTATAAAAATCTACTTAATTTTCAATTTCTATCAATCCTGTTCTCAAATATCTTTCTCCTATGTGCTTTTTACCTCCATTGTCGCTGTTACTTCTCTGATGAAGGCCCATGTCTGCTCTTGCATCTTGAGGGGCAAGGCATAGCTCCTCGTCACCTTTCAGTTCCGATTTCAAACATCTCATCAATTCCCTTCCTTACAATTTGCCATCACCTCACAAACCTTTCCCAGTTCCTCTCAGTTTGAAGCAACCTCTCTCTCCTCTGAATGTCATTACAGCTTCACACATGCCTCACTTGTGACTCATGCAAATTTTTACTTTCAATTGTAAGTGTTGGCATATCTTATTTACTCTATTAGTTTATCAGTTCCTTGAGAGTGAGATTCATGACTCATCTTGGTGTTTCTGCATTTTAGAGGTCTTTTATGAATGTTTATCATATGGATGAACAAATACAGTGATATACATTGATTTTACTATATTCATTGCTCCAGCCTTCACAATCCGACTGGAATTTTGATATACTACTCACTACCTTCTCAATCGGGGCTTCCCTGGTGGCTCAGAAGGTAAAGTGTCTGCCTGCAATGCCAGAGACCTGGGTTCGATTCCTGGGTTGGGGAGATCCCTTGGAGAAGGAAATGGCAATCCACTCCAGCACTCTTGCCTGGAAAATCCCATGGACGGAGGAGCCTGATAGGCTACAGTCCATGGGGTCGCAAAGAGTTGGACACAACTGAGCAACTTCACTTTCACTTTCACCTTCTCAATCAAACAGGATAGTCTACCTCATTTATCCCAAACATAAGCTACCATCTATCATCGTTTTTACAAGTAACCTACATCCCTTTGCTTTCTGCTACTTCTATATGCCCTCCCGGTTTTCAAAGCTCCTCAAGAGCCTCTTCATCAATAGCCGAATTGGTGAGCCCCATTAAGCAATATCGTTATTTCATATCATTTAACCAACCTCTATTTCTTGGTATCATCAACTATTAATGATGCAAATAATACAAAACTAACTCAGTTGTCTATACCATGCATTTCTCCCAGACTTTTCTTATAGCTCACCATTTTTGAGTATTTACTATATACCAGGCCTTGCTCTAAGACTTTCACTATAATAATCTATTAATTTTTGCTAGACTCTCCATAAACCAGGTAATATTCTTTTACAAATTAGGAAACTGAGGCCAGAGAAACAATAAAGTAGCAGAACTGGGCTACACATACAGGCAGCAAGGTGTCAGCTTCCACACTTGTAGCTACTACATGTTTCTGCTTCTCCGGGCTTTGCACACGCCAACACCAGGCCTGAACGTGTGGTGTAATAAAAACATGCAGAGTTAGGCAGACCAGGGTGCAAAGTCTACATCTGCTACTCAATAGCTCTGAGACCTGAAACGTGATATGTAATTGAGTCTTCAGTTCTTATCTGTAATATTAGGAAAACTTTAGTGCTATGAGAACTGAATGAGTTAGGGTGTATTTTTCTAGAGGGCCCAGCAGAGGATTTAACATAGAGTCTGTGTTCAATGCACAAAGCAAATCAAAATGGAAATTTGTAACATGAAGATGATTCAAAAACAACCAAAGGGTTGTTCACCCTGGCCATAACATCCCCAACCTTTCAACTAATGGAGAAAGGGTAAGAAAAGAGTTGAGAGCCTGGGCTCTGGAGTCAGTTTGTCTAGAAATAATCCCCGACTTACTATACACTAGTTCTGTGAATTTAAGCACATTGTGAAGGGCCCACTCATTGGAAAAGACCCTGGTGCTGGCAAAGATTGAAGGCAAAAGGAGGAGGAAGCAGAGGATAAGACGGTTAGATAGCATCACTGACTCAATGGACATGAATTTGAGTAACTCTGAGAGATAGTGAAGGATAGGGGAGTCTGGCGTGCTGCAGTATTTGGGGTCTTGAAGAGTCAGACATGACTTAGCAACTGAACAACAACCACCTAACCTTATTAAACTCTAGTATCTTCAACTGTCAATAAGAATAACCATAACACCTATATCAAAAGGATTTCATAAATACATGAGTTGAAACCATAAAAAAGCCTAGTGCACAATAAGCTGTTATTATTAACTAACTAGATCTTTAACCCCTTAGCTTAAATGGCTAAAAGGGCTCCTGAGTGATCCTTATGCTTTTAGGCACTTACCATCCTGTATAACATTGCCAGGATCTTCATGCTAAACAGAATTCTAGATGGCCCCTGTGACCTTAGGTTCTTAGTGTTACTCTTGTAACATGGCAAAAGAGTTTTGCAGATACAATCAAGGTAACTAAACAGTTGACCACAACATAGCAAGATTTTCCTAATGGGCCTAATCTAATTACATGGGCCCTTTAAAAGCTGAGTTATTTCTCAGACTGGTGGCAAAATAAAAATCAGAAAGACATGAAATGTGAGAAGGACTCAGTGTTCTGTTGCTACCCTTAAAGTTGGAGCAGGGGCCATGTAAGAAGAATATGGGTGGCTCCTCGGAACAGGGAGTAAACCCCAGATGACAGCCAGCAGGCAAATGGGATTGCAGTGGCACATCTTCAATGTACTGAATTCTGCCAACATCTTAAATGAGCTTGGAGGCATAGTCTTCCCCAGAGACTCCAGATAGGCACACAACCTGTCCAATACCTTAACATCAGCCTGGTGTGACACTGAGCAGAAAACCCAGTCATTCTACTGAATGTCTGTCTTGCAAAACTGTGAGATAAAAAGTGGATATTGTTTTAAGCAACTAAGTTAGTGGCAAATTGTTATGCAGCAATAGAAAATGAACACAATCATCTTTCTGGATGACTGATCCATCACTTTAATGATTCTAATTATTTTTTAATTATTTCTTGTTTTTTTAAAATTTTTACAATGTTGTGTTGGTTTCATTTTAACCCACCGTAAGGACCTTCCAAAGTATTACACTAATCTAATCTTTTCAACTGTATCTCATTTTCACTAGTTGTTTGCAAATAATTGCTCCCATCAAGAGACACAATTAACAGACCTTCCACGTGGCTTTAATTTTCCAAACTTCTGCTCTTAGTAAGTGTTCTCACATTGGAGAGCCAAGGCACACCGCCTCTCTCAATTCCTTTGTGGCTTCCATTCAGTGTGTCTGACCGGATCTTAAATCTCTGTACAGAGGGGAATGGCATGGTCCATGGCTTATGCTAATATTTTCTATTTCTGGTCCTTTCATGATGGATTTCCTGACTCCTGATGATGAAAAGGTTTGGTGATGAAGATATGGGTGATCCTAATGATAAAAAAGGCTCTACCAACAACCATAGCAGCAATAGCAAAAATCATTTTGTTAAATACTTAGAATGTTGCAAGCTCGGTGTTAAATTCTTTCTTTTACTCCCTTCTGCCAGTCCTATAAGATAGCTTTTCATAACTTCAGTTCATATAATCAGAAATTTGAACTCAGGTGGTTTAAATAACCTAAGATTACATGGGTTGCAAAGGATACACACCTAAATATATTTGAGTTAAAAGTCCCTATTTTTAACTAAATTTTAATCTTAGTCTAGTTCAAGTACTAGGAGATATCAGGGAATTTAGAAAAGATTATCATCCTATAGTACCTTGTAAAATGACACTGTTTTTAGTTGAATTTAGTTAACATTTATTTAAAATTTACTTATGCCAGCGACCATGCCAGCAACCAGCCACCTTCAACTCAAAGGTGAATAAGCTGCTATTTCTTAAGGGGTTTACAATTAAGGTAGGATTACTTGGAAATAAAGAGCCCTTAGATTTGGACTTAAAGGATAAGTTAGACTGTCGAATGAGAGAAGTGTTCCACGCAGAGGAAATAGAAGTTACAATGGTATAAAGGGGGAAAACAATAATTAGTGGAGTGAAGACTCAGACAGACGGCCGAGAGAGAGACAAGAAGTTGGAGAGGCACACAGTGGTCAGTCAGAGGGCAGAGTGCACCAAACCCAGATTATACTCAGTACAGAGGCTGTAGGGTATCTCTGTTGATTAGATTTGAACAAGGTTAGCAATATTAATAAGAACAGATAGCATTCATTTCAGTCTTACTCTGTTCCTAGCACTGCGATAAGTGCTTTACATACTTTATTTTCTAACTTTCATCATTACCTTGCATGCTGCGGGCTAAGTTGCTTCAGTTGTGTCCAACTCTTTGTGACCCCATGGACCATAGCCCGCCAGGCTCCTCTGTCCATGGAATTCTCCAGGCCAGAATACTGGAGTGGGTTGCCATGCCCTCCTCTGGGGTATCTTCGTCACCCAGGGATTGAACCCAGGTCTCCTGCATTGCAGGTGGCTTCTTTACCAGCTGAACCACCAGAGAAGCCCAAGAATACTGGAGTGGGCACCCTATCCCTTCTCCAGAGGATCGTTCTGACCCAGGAATTGAACCAGGGTCTCTTGTATTGCAAGCGGATTCTTTACTAGCTGAGCTATGCCTGGGAAACCAATGCCCAATTAAATAGCTTTGTTTACATATAATGTTATATTATTACCCTGCAATAATAGTAAGCATTTTCTCACCTAAAAGTTTGTTCTTACAATATACAGCAGTAAAGAGAGAGAAGGAGAGAGAACTTACTTTCCCTTTGGATTTAGACTGGATGAATTTGAAACTCCTAAATCTTTATACTTTCCTCTCATTTTGAATCATTTGGTTTAAAATATGGTTTTTTGATGCTTTTAAAGTGATTACTCTTAAAACCACATTGTGTACTTAAATATGCATACTTGTAAAAAGTCCCCAGACTTTTAACTTTATGGGTTCTGAGTAAAATAAAAAATGAAATAGTTTATTATTTATTCTTTTTGATGATCTGAGAATAAAATGTTCCCATCTCGCTTAAACTATTTCATATGTTGCTTGCTTTCTTTATCAGGTAGGAGAGTTCAACTCATATCTCAAATATTATCTATTTGTCTGGAAAAACCACAACTAGAGGCTTGATTAAGACATAATTCCTCCCTTTGATTTACTTAACACCCAAGTGGGATGATGCCACAGTCGCATAAAAAATAAAACCAAAATGTCATTCAGTGATCAACACATAACCAAATCATCAGCGATATTAGAATTGAAAGGAGGAAGATATTTGGAGCAATTGGTGAAGGGTAGAGAGTGAATCGGAGAAGGCAATGGCACCCCACTCCAGTACTCTTGCCTGGAAAATCCTATGGATGGAGGAGCCTGGTAGGCTGCAGTCCATGGGGTCGCTAAGAGTTGGACACGACTGAGCGGCTTCACTTTCACTTTTCACTTTCATGCATTGGAGAAGGAAATGGCAACCCACTCCAGTGTTCTTGCCTGGAGAATCCCAGGAACCGTGGAGCCTGTTGGGCTGCCGGTCTATGGGGTCACACAGAGTAGGACACGACTGAAGTGACTTAGCAGCAGCAACAGCAGCAGCAGAGAGTGAATACTTGGTCTGGGTCTTTAGGAACAAAACAAGGGCTCCCATTCTCACCACTACTATTCAACATAGTTTTGGAAGTCCTATCCACAGAAATCAGAGAAAAAAAAAGAAATTTAAAAAAATCCAGATTGGAAAAGAACTCTCACTGTTTGCAGATGCATGATCCTTCACATAGAAAACCCTAAAGATGCCAGCAGAAAATTACTAGAACTAATCAATGGATGTAGTTAAGTTGCAGGATGTAAAATTTACATGGAAATCACTTGCATTCCTATACACTAACAATGAAAAATCAGAATGAGAAATTAAGGAAATAATCCCATTCACCATTTCAAAAAAAAAAAAAAGAATAAAATACGTGGAAATAAATTTGGCTAAAGAAACAAAAGACCTGTATACAGAAAACTATAGAACAGGAATGAAAGAAATCAAAGATGACACAAATAGATGGAGAAATACACCACAGTCTTAGATTGGAAGAATCTTTATATAGTGAAAATGAGTATACTATTCAAAGCAATCTACAGATTTAATGCATCCCTATCAAACTACCAAAGGTATTTTTCACAGAACTAGAACAAATAATTTCACAATTTGTATGGAAACAAAAAAGACCCCAAATGGCCAAAGCAATCTTGAGAAAGAAGAATGGAACTGGAGGAATCAACCTTCCTGACTTCAGACTATATTACAAATTTACAGTCGAGACACTATGGTACTGGTGCAAAGACAGAAATATAGATCAATGGAACAAAATATAGTCCAGAGATAAATCCACACACCTATGGACACCTTATCTTTGACAAAGGAGGCAAAAATATACAATGGAGAAAAGACAGTCTCTGTAACAAGTCTCTGGAAAACTGGTCAACTACCTGTAAAAGAATGAAACTAGAACACTTTCTAATATCACACACAAAAATAAACTCAAAATAGCTTAAAGACCTAAATGTAAAGCCAGAAACTATAAAACTCTTAGGAAAAACATAGGCAGAACACTCTTCGACATAAATCACAGCAAGATCCTCCATGATCCACCTCCAAGAGTAATGGAAATAAAAACAAAAATAAACAAATGGGACCCAATTAAACTTAAAAGCTTTTGCACAACAAAGGAAACTATAAACGAGGTGAAAAGACAGTCCTCAGAATGGTAGGAAATAATAGCAAACAAAACAACTGACAAAGAATTAGTCTCCAAAATATACACGCAGCTCATGCAGCTCAATACCAGAAAAACGAACAACCCAATCAAAAAGTGAGCAAAAGACCTAAATAGACAATTCTCCAAAGAAGACATACAGATGGCTAATAAACACATGAAAAGATACCCAGCTTCACTCATTATTAGAGAAATGCAAATCAAAACCCCAATGAGGTATCATCTCACACAGGTCAGAATGGCCATCATCAAAAAGTCTACAAACAATATATGCTGGAGAGGGTGTGGAGAAAAGGGAACTCTCTTACACTGTTGGTGGGAATGCAAACTGGTATAGCCACTGTGGAGATTCCTCAAAAAGCTGGAAACAAAACTGCCATAAAACCCAGCAATCCCACTGCTGGGCATACACCCCAAGGAAATCAGAATTGAAAGAGACACATGTATCCCAGTGTTCATCACAGCACTATTTACAATAGCTAGGACATGGAAGCAACCTAGATGTCCACTGGCAGATGAATGGATAAGGAAGGTGTGGTACATATACACAGTTGAATATTATTCAGCTATAAAAAGGAACACATTTGAGTGAATTCTAATAAGGTGGATGAACCTGGAGCCTATTATACAGAGTGAAGTAAGTCAGAAATAGAAAGACAAATACCGTAGATCAACACACATATAGGGAATTTAGAAAGACAGTACTATTGATCCTACATGCAGAACAGCAAAGGAGACACAGATGTAAAGAAGAGACTTTCGTACTCAGCGGGAGAAGGCAAGGGTGGGATGGTTTGAGAGAACAGCACTGAAACGTGTACATCACCATATGTAAAACAGATGACCAGTGCAAGTTTGATCCATGAAGCAGGGCACCCAAATCTGGTGCTCAGGGACAACCCAGAGGGCTAGGGTGGGGAGAGAGGTGGGAGGGGGCTTCAGGATGGTGGGAGATGGTGGGATAAATGTGTACCCATGGCCGATTCATGTTGATGTATGGCAAAAACCATCATGATATTGTAAAGTAATTAACCTCCAATTAAAACAAATAAATTAATTAAAAAAAAGGATCACAATTCCTTTGAAAAAAGAAGATGAAAATGAAAGGAAGTAGGCACCACAAATAGCAAGGAGGTTGGGAAGCAATGTAATTTTTTCTAAGTAGATACAGGAGACTAATTGTCTAGAAATTAAAGTTTGCCTAGAAAAGTAGATTTTAGTATTTGGGTGATACCTATACCTTTGAGACTGATGAAAGCTATATACGCACTTCATAAAAAATGTACAAATGCAAATACACTGTTACCCTCTCATACAGAAACAACCATTCTCACCATTTTAGTACATTCTAGACCTCCATCTCTGATCATAGACATATAGGTATATGTATATAAACTACTTATCAAAAATTTTTAAATAAATGTTCAAATATAAAATAAAACACAAGAAGACAGGAAACATAAAAAATCTATTTTGTGTGTGTGTATAAATTAATGTGTGTTTACGTATACATCTCTCCCTCTCCACCAAGACTGATATGTAAGTTTGGTCATTTGCAGCAACAGATTCAAGTGCAGATCAGATCAGATCAGATCAGTCGCTCTGTCGTGTCCGACTCTTTGCGACCCCATGAATTGCAGCATGCCAGGCCTCCCTGTCCATCACCAACTCCCAGAGTTCACTCAGACTCACACCCATCGAGTCAGTGATGCCATCCAACCATCTTATCCTCTGTCGTCCCCTTCTCCTCTTGCCACCAATCCTTCCCAGCATCAGAGTCTTTTCCAGTGAGTCAACTCTTCACATGAAGTGGCCAAAGTACTGGAGTTTCAGCTTTAGCATCATTCCTTCCAAAGAAATCCCAGGGCTGATCTCCTTCAGAATGGACTGATTGGATCTCCCTGCAGTCTAAGGGACTCTCAAGAGTCTTCTCCAACACCACATTTCCAAAGCATCAATTCTTCGGCACTCAGCCTTCTTCACAGTCCAACTCTCACATCCATACATGACCACAGGGAAAACCATAGCCTTGACTAGACGGGACTTTGTTGGCAAAGTAATGTCTCTGCTTTTGAATGTGCTATCTCTGTTGGTCATAACTTTCCTTCCAAGGAGGAAGCGTCTTTTAATTTCATGGCTGCAGTCACCATCTGTAGTGATTTTGGAGCCCAGAAAAATAAAGTCTGACACTGTTTCCACAGTTTCCCCATCTATTTCCCATGAAGTGGTGGGACCGGATGCCATGATCTTCGTTTTCTGAATGTTGAGCTTTAAGTGAACTTTTTCACTCTCCACTTTCACTTTTATCAAGAGGCTTTTGAGTTCCTCTTCACTTTCTGTCATAAGGGTGGTGTCATCTGCATATCTGAGGTTATTGATATTTCTCCCAGCAATCTTGATTCCAGCTTGTGTTTCTTCCAGTCCAGTGTTTCTCATGATGTACTCTGCATATAAGTTAAATAAAGAGCGTGACAATATACAGCCTTGACGAACTCCTTTTCCTATTTGGAACCAGTCTGTTGTTCCATGTCCAGTTCTAACTGTTGCTTCCTGACCTGCATACAAATTTCTCAAGAGGCAGATCTCAAGAGGCAGATTTCTCAAGTGCAGATACTGGTATTCATTTCTGAACCAGAAATACTATTATATTCAGAATTATTTTATTAGAGAAAATGTTTATTCCTTTGAATATTTTTGTCTTTTCAAAATAAAAAATAGCTCTTTTTCTTAATTATACCTAAGTAAAACTATGTGCTCATAGTAAAAATTTCAACCAATACACTAAAGTCTAAGAAAGAAAGTGAATATTCATGTAGAACCCTACCAACAATGGAGGGGCTGTTGAGCAATAGAACAACATAATTAATATAATTCTCTAATTGTTATTGCTATGTTAGATGAATTGGAAGAGAAAAAGCCTAGAAGCCAGGAAACCAGTTAGACAACCATGCTAAGATTGATAAATAGCTAAGGTTAAGAGGAAAGCTATCATCGGTAGTGACAATGGAAGTCAAGTTGTGTTGAGTTTCTAGCTTGAGCAAAGCACTGTGATGGATGTACTGAAGACAGTTTTGAAAACATTCAACCTGTGCCCTCTAGGAGCTCAACTTCGTGGAAAAGACTGGGTCACACACAATTGATGTTCACAGAATATGCCAGGGAATGTGTGTGAATAGAATTCTTTCCTAGTCTGTGTCCTTTTCCAGCTTGCTGCTGTGTTGGGAAACATTTCAAATCCACAGTTTTAATTTAGGGTTAAGAGGTCAGTGGTAAGCAGTAGAGAGTTACCACATCAGGACTGAGGAGATAACCAAAGTTTAGTAAACCTTCAAATTGGCATAAATCACTTGATTTCAGATTGCAAAGAAAGACAAAGTTTGTTAGAAAAAAGAAGGGTTCCAGAATTCCAGAGAGGTTGGAGGGCGGAGGTAGTCTCTTAAACGTGAAGCCTCATAAGACATTTATCTCGGTGTGTGTCTGACCAGCAGGGTCAGGTCAGGGTGACATTTGTTAATGATTATTGCGTTGCTGTGGAATGTATCTAGAGCTAAGTTTCAAAGCAAAAGTAAGATACAAGGGTGACTAAGACTATAGCAACAATTACTTGGAAACAAAAGGGAAAAAATGAAGGAGCAAATTAGAAAGCAAATGGTTCTCCAAGTACCTGGAGTTTTTCTCCCCAAGAACATGGTTTTAGTTTCCATCTGGAGTATTTTGCAATGAATCCACTTCTTGCAAAAACATAGGAAACTTAAAAAGCCTGTTTCTTTTTATTTTCCATGCATCTTTCTGATAAAAAAAATTTACTGTAAAAATATGTCAAAAATAGCAGAGTTAGAAAAGAAGTTACATTTATAATATTAGTGTGATTTAACACAGTATTTTAACAAAATTTTCAAATGAAATTTCCTTTTTTTCACTATATAAGGGGGAGGATGTTGAAAATAGAGCTCTGAGAGTGCAGACACAATTAAATCATTTCATACTAAAATCTGCACCTGATTCTTCCATGATTTTGAGGCTAGAGTACTTTTTAATGTCTTATTACTCTGGTAATATGTAATAGGAAAAATTTTAAAGATATGCAAATAAATATTAAAGTATGACTGACATATGGAAGCTTATATGGATTTTTAAATTGAAATAGCACTCCATATTCCCCATTTTAATTTCACTAACATCAGAAAAATCCTTTTAATAATCCAAACACAACTTCAAGGGTGGGAGGGGCTGCCATTCATTTTTTGATTCAATTCCAAAGTTCCTTTCAGAGTAATAAAACACTTTCTGAGGAAACAAGGAAGCAGTGGGTGGAGGCGGGGGCAGGGTGGGGGAAGAGGGTTGGTGACCTTGCTTCATTATTTAAGCAGCTCAGTCTCTGTTATTTACCAAGCTCACAGGGTTGTTTTCAAGGACTTATTTTTTTCATAAATATTCTTAGAGGAGGAATGATGTTATCATGGAAGTTGTCAAGCATGATGTTTTCCCAAATACACTGCTCTGTGCTAGATATTAAGAAGGAGGGCCCCAAAGACAGAAATCTCCAAAGACATATCTAGATTCAGGTCTAGATTCATATCTGTTCTTTTTTATGAAAAGACTATTTCAATCACTTTGAAAGTAATTCCAAAGACACAAACATATAGAAGCAGTTATAGGTATCTTTTAACAACAACAATAACAAAAATACTAAGGTTACAAAGCACCATAATCAATTCAGAAAAAAATGAAATTAGATGTTGTTAAATTATATTTCTTACTTAATTTTATGTAGTTTTATCTTCTGGTAAAGACAGATGGCTCATTAAATAATATAAATTAAATATCTTAAAGTTATATTGAAAGTAAATGGTCATATGTTAGGAAGACTCCTAGAATATATACATATATAATTAATTTCTCCATCTTGTCCCAAGTTGACAGATTACATCATCCAAATTCTAGTTTAAATTTTTAAGAGTATAAGGCATTAAAGCAAGAGAAAGTGTTATAGCAAGAAAAAGCAAGAGAATTCCAGAAAAAACATCTACTTCTGCTTTATTGACTACATCAAAGCCTATGACTGTGTGGATCACAAAAAAACTGGAAAATTCTTAAAGAGATGGGAATACCAGACCGCCTTACCTCTGTCCTGAGAAATCTGTATGCAGGGGAAGAAGCAACAGTTAGAACCAGACATGGAACAAGTGACGGGTTCAAAATTGGGAAAGAAGTATCTCAAGACTGTATATTGTCACCCTCCTTATTTAACTTATATGCAGAGTACATCATGCAAAATGCTAGGCTGGATGAAGCACAAGCTGGAATCAAGATCACCCGGGAGAAATATCAACAACCTCAGATATGCAGATGACACCACCCTTATGGCAGAAAGCCAAGAGGAACTAAAGAGCCTCTTGATGAAAATGAAAGAGCAGAGTGAAAAAGCTGGCTTTAAACTCAACATTTAAAAACAAAGATCATGGCAGCTGGTTCTATCACTTCATGGCAAATAGATGGGGAAACAATGGAAACAGTGACAGACTTTAGTTTCTTGGGCTCTAAAATCACTGCAGATGGTGACTGCATCCATGGAATTAAAAGACACTTGCTCCTTGGAAGAAAAGCTATGACCACACTATACAGATTATTAAAAAGCAGAGATATTACTTTGCCAACTAAGGTTCATCTAGTCAAAGCTATGGTTTTTCCAGTAGTCATGTATGGATGTGAGAGTTGGACTATAAAGAAAGTTGAGCACTGAAGAAATGATGCTTTTGAACTGTGGTGTTGGAGAAGACTCCTGAGAGTCCCTTGGACAACAAGGAGATCAAACCAGTCAATCCAAAAGGAAATCAGTCCTGAATATTCATTGGAAGGACTGATGCTGAAGCTGAAGCTGTAATACTTTGGCCAACTGATACAAAGAACTGACTTATTAGAAAAGACCTTGATGTTGGACAAGACAGGAGAAGGGGATGACAGAGTATGAGATGGTTGGATGGCATCACCCACTCAATGGAAATGAGTTTGAGCAAGATTCGGAAGTTGGTGATGGACAGGGAATCCTGGCATGCTGCAGTCTGTGGTGTTCCAAAGAGTTGGACACAACTGAGCTACTGAAGTGAACTGAACTGAAGGTATTATAGGTAAAGTGAAAAAAATGGAAGTATCAAAAGGGGCTTTTGCCATTCAATTAAAAAAAACGATCATGTAGCTGAGGTCTATCTTCTACACAGTGTAACCGAATTATCTGGGTCCGTACCCAGTTGATTGAAACATTTAAGCTTCCCTAATGGCAACCCACTCAAGTACTCTTGCCTGGAGAATCCCATGGACTCAGGAGCCTGGTAGGCTGCAGTCCGTGGGGTTGCTAAGAGTCGGACATGACTGAGCGACTTCACTTTCACTTTTCACTTTCATGCATTGGAGAAGGAAATGGCAACCCGTTCCAGTGTTCTTGCCTGGAGAATCCCAGAGACAGGGAGCCTGGTGGGCTCCTGTCTATGGGGTTGTACAGAGTCGGACACGACTGAAGCGACTTAGCAGTAGCAAATCCTGTTGACCATTATTTTTATTTTCAAGATTTATAGTAAGTATTCCTCAGTCTTGTCTTCTTTTCTAAACCATTGCAAGACCCTTGATTATTTTTCTCACCTACTCATTCTAGCTGAAAAATTGCTCCTTCATTTATTTCTTCCCAAACCCTCTCACCTTTAACCCACCCTCCTCACAATATGATGATGTGATTTTCCTAAGGCCACGCCCTTCCCTGACTGTCTCTTGCCTTCAGCCCAGTGCACTGACCCTTGATCTTCACCAGCAGACTTTACCTGACACTTCTAAGTCCTCACATACACCCCAAGTTGTTTTCCTCCAGAAAAACTTTTACACTAGTTCATTCTCTAAACGTTATCAGCTGTGTTAAGCTAAAAGGCCAATTATTTAGGTTTTAAAAACCAGTGACCATTTAAAAAAAAATAACCCTCACTGTCCACTGATATTTTCTTTATCAGTGCTCAGTCACTTCAGTCGTGTCCGACTGTTTGCAACAATATCAACTGTAGCCCAGCAGGCTCTGTCTATGGGATTTCCCAGGCTAGAATACTGGAGTGGGTTGCCATTTCCTTCTCCAGGGGATCTTCCCAACCCAGGAATTGAACCTGGGTCTCCTGCAGTGGTAGGTGGATTTTTTTTTTTTTTAAACCACTGAGCCACCTGGGAAGCCCTTTTCTTTAGCAGTGTAAGATATTAAATACTACATCTCATTAAAAATATTAAATATTGTAAGTCTCATAAAAATCAATAAAATAACCCCTTCTTAATATACTTATTTTGTTTTAAAAATGAAAATATCTTAAAAACAATCTACACAGCAACAGTCACTGAAGGGCCTTTTACTCTCCAACTTTTTCAAACTCACTAAAATTCAGAACTACATTCATTGCAAGCTCAGTGTCTTCACCAAGTAAAAACTAAGAGAGACAAAAAGTCAATCTGAGTTTGAAAAGGTCTTTATTTTTCAAAGTGCTTTAAGGTGGATCCTCAATTATGTCATGTTGAAAAGA
Organism: Bos taurus; assembly: GCF_002263795.3. Taxonomy (NCBI): domain Eukaryota; kingdom Metazoa; phylum Chordata; class Mammalia; order Artiodactyla; family Bovidae; genus Bos; species Bos taurus. The sequence goes on along the minus strand of NC_037332.1, from coordinate 18,506,109 downwards.
ATTTCATTCTACATGGTTAACAAAAGGACTTTTGTCAGTAAGACCAGCAAAATGTGCCTGGAAAATGTTCAGCTATTTTGAAAATAAATGTCAGGATGTCGGTTCCCTATTTCTCTTGCTGCAGGCTATCATTACTTGGCTATATAACACTCATTTGCACTGGCCCTATATATTAACCCCATCAGAGATGTGTAAACAAAATGGGACAGAGTTCCTGCTAACCAACTTCCCATTATTTAATGTTATGCATGTTCAAAAACAAACAAACAAGCAAAAAACCTACTTTGGTTTCTTCCCTCAATGTTTTCAGATTGAGCAGTTTACGACAGATTTATATCTATAGTCATTAAAAAGGAACAGAAAAGTAACTATCATTTTTCAGCTGATAATGCTGCTCCATTCAATATGACAGAGACAGAAGAAAATGTAGACTTGATGGAGGAGAGACGAATTCATAAAGCCTTTATAATTACAAATCCAGTAGCGCTAACATTCTGTAAGACTCCATCATTTTACTTGCTCTCTTCGTTTTTCAATATTCAAGTGTATCCATAGTAATTTCAAGGTAGTCATGGGACGTTCATGAACAAGTCAGCATTAATTCATTTGTATTGCTAACTTAAATTATATCCTGCAGTAACATAAAATACACCCACAAATCAGATAGTCAATAGCTATGTTATTTCCACTTGGGATTTCATCATCACTGCAAATTAAAATAACTAAACTTATTTTTTAAATTGCATAAGAAGTCATTTGAGGATGAACTGGATGCATAGATGGAAAGAGGGAAGGAAACAGAAATAATAGAACTTCTAGCCATGAAGTTCCTTAACCTATTTATGCAGCTACATCAAAGCTCCATTTTCAAAATTTCCATATAAGGACATTTATCATGGCATTGCATACAACAGGAAAAAAGTCAAAACCTCTCGAATGTCCTAAACTAAGAGATTTGTTGTTGTTGTTCAGTCGCTGTTGTGTCTTTTTGCAACCCCGTGGACTGCAGCACACTAGGCTTCCCTGCCCTTCACTATCTCCCAGAGTTTGCTCAAACTCATGTCTGCTGATTTGATGATGCCCTCCCACCATCTCATCCTCTGTCACCCCTTTCTCCTCCTGCCCTCAATCTTTTCCAGCATCTTGGCTTTTTCCAATTAATCACATCAGGTGGCCAAAAAGTAAGAGATTAATTGATCAATAAAGATGTTGGCATAACAAAATGTTACATAGTCATTTAAAGATATTGAGATATCATTATAAGAAAATAAGTTCATTAAAAATTTATGTTTTAGTTATAAGATAAGCATGTTTATATTATTGGGCTTAAAATGTATATGTATTAAAATCTATATTTATATATTAGTGGGAGGCCATGTACAAAAATAAAAACAGTTTATGCAATAGGATTATGGATGATTATTAGTTTTCTCTTTTTCTTATATGCATTGTTATAATTCCTGTAGTAAATATGTTACAAATATTAATTTTCTAAAATATATTTTAAGATTGACATCCTTCAGGAAAAACTTTAAGATGTATTATGCTTACTATGAAAAAGTATATATGGCTCTGTATGTATGCATATGTATATATATATAATACATTTATATATATGCATAATACATATATAAATTCCCTATCTAATTTAAAATATATCACTTAAAATATCTTCTAACACAAAATTGCTTCTGATCCTGGATTAATAGGATTGCAAATATATGACTGACAAAATAATTTTCATCTCCACTTTGCATTCAAGCTTACCAAAAGCAAAAATAAGCTAATGCCTTAGAAGTCTGAGTTCCATAACCTTGCCCTAATCTTGCAGGCATTAAATCAAGGTTCGATATGTTTTCAATTTTCCTTTTAATCAGATCTATGAGCAAGAAACCAGGAAATGAGATCACAGCAGCTGAGTTACAGCTGTGGTCCCTTACCTCCAAACCTAGAGATAAGGCATATCAGGAGTAAAAGTTCATTTAGCAAAAAACAAGGAAGAAAAAAAAAATACTACATAGTACACACACATGCACGCATACAGGCACACACATGCACATACACACACACACATGCCCTCTTAGTGTTTCCTAAGATTTAGAATTCTTAAAAAATATTTTAGTATGTGAAATCATTTTGCTTCCACTTTTTAAAAAATCATGCAAATACATGTTTTTAAAATGGAAAGCAAAAAGAGAAAAAAATTCCCCACAATCCCACTCTAATAAAATCACAAACGAAATTAGGAAAATTTTTTTTGTGTAACTAAAATTATTAAAAAAAAAATAAGCTCAATTATATGATCTTACCATCATTAACTCATCATCACAAATCTGAATATTCAAATGTACATAAGAGGTAAAATCCTTTGGGGTTTTCATGACTTTAAAATTGTTCTCTTGCAGCAAATAAGTTCATATCCCCTTATAATTTTCATAGGCCCCTATATTTTCCCATTTAAAAAATATAATTATTTTATTTTAAATTTATTTTAGTAATACTTATACTCAATAAGATTGTAAGCAATTTGAGTACAAGGTCCACTCTAGGTTTTGCTCATTATGATACCCCCAGAACCTAGTTCAATGTTTGGACCAGAGTAAGGCTGTATCATACAATTACCAACAAATGAATGGAAGCTATGCAATGAATGACTGAAAAGCTTCTTCCCTGAATGAGCATCATTTGATTTACTTTGAAACTTGACTTTGAACCTTCTAACTACTTTTGAATTAAGTATCTCTTTTTACCTTTTGGTATTCCCTTTCCTTTTTGCTTTGAGAAATAATAATAGCTGTTTTGTACAGTTATTTTAAAAAGTATGCATCTAGTAGAGTGCCTATTCATGAGTGCACAATATTTTCCATTGTCATATATTGGAAACCCTGTAAGTTTTGGAATAAAATTAACTTGGGTCCAAATATTTGCTCAAGCATGTACCTGTATGATATTGGTGTAAGATATTTTCACTTCTTTGTGTTTCAGTGCATTTATACAATCAAAACATACACAACCTAACTAGCCAGCCTTGTAGTTGTAGATGAAAAGTAACACTCATAAAGCACCTTGGATGCAGAAGGAATTTCCATAATAGTAGTCCCATCCCTGACATACTTAGACTTTTGGCTTTGGTTATCTGCTTTATGCAGGATTTCATGTCTCATACCCCATTTAGGAAATCATCACCCTGAATAAACAATCTGTGAAACTAATTCTATGAAATTGTCTCAGAATCATGGGCTGTCTTTACCAATAAAAAAGATAATTGGCTCCTGAAAGAGTTTCATTTGCAGCATAAGACTGCTAATGCAAAAAAAAAAAAAAAAAAAAAGGCACCATCTCCAGGGAAAAAAGTGGAAGGTACAAAACAGCTATAGACACAATGAAAAATGATCAATTGTAGGAAAGATAATTTAGCAAAGTGACAAAATCCACACATTAATTAATGAGAATGTCTACAGTTTTCCATTCAAAGCAAATGGCCAAGATCTTAGAATTACCTTATAAGGAAAGTAACAACATGCCTGCCCATTTTCATGATAGTGTTCCCCCAGGTCTTTGATCTACTGGAAGAAAACATGATTTATTCAACAACGTACTTCATGAGATATCCAATTATTCTATCCAGAATGGGAGAGACTCATATTTCACAGGTATTCAACTGAAGTTAATTGGGGTCTCAGCGCAAAAAATAACATTATAGGGCTTATACAGCAATTAGTGTTCCCTACTATCATTGATGAAACTTTATTTTTAAAGTAACCTTTTCTTTTGTGCTGGAATAATAGGAAAGAGCATGTAAATAAATGAAATTCACACACAAGAATTTAAATACCTGAAACTTTGAACATCTTTTCCCACAACTGTAACAAAATAATAAAAGAATATTTATCAATCAACAATATCACTTTATAAGCATTAATTCATCTAAGATGTTCCACAACCCTGTGTTCTTGTTCCGGCATCGTCATGTCCAATTCTCTGCAACCCCATGAACTACAGCATTCCAGGCTTCCTGGCCCTTCACTGTCTCCCCGAGTTTGCTCAAACTCATGTCCATTGAGTCAGTGATGCAATCCAACCATCTCATCCTCTGCCACCCCTTCGCCTCTTACCCTCAACCTTTCCCAGCATCAGCGCTTTTTCCAGTGAACTGACTTTTCACATCAGGTGGCCAATGCTTTGGAGCTCATGATCCTGTGAGCATTGTCCCATTATTAACCCCAATTTACAGATGAGGAAAGCAGAGCTTACTGAAGTTGAGAAACTTACTCAAGTTACATAGTTAGTGCTTGGCAAACTTCAATAAATGTATCATTTATCCACCTCCAAACCTGCTGTTAACTATTCTTACCTAAGAATTGACAAGAATTCATACTTAATGATGTGAAAATGTTTGCTTGTCATAGAGAGCACATGGATAACCAAGAAAATAACTAAAGAGCAGGCAATTGAAGGAAGACATCAGGACACTGCATAGATTACAGACGAGAAGGGAGCTTTAGAGCTTGCTTTGCCCAATTGCTTCATCATCAAGTAGGCCAAGACAGGAAGACAGGGAAGAGTGAGCCCAGCCTGGCATCTTCCCATAATGTTATTGTATAAAAAGCCTTAATAATATGTCTTCCTGACCAATTGAGAGAAGATTCTACCCTACTCCAGACCAATACCTTGATTTTTGTAAGAATTTAATAATTTAGATAACATGCTGGCTTTTCATCTTATTGTTCTGAAATCAATTGCCACGTCAGCAAGACCTATGCTTTAGCAATCAGCTCTGTAGACAAAGAAATGAAAGATTCTTTGAATGGGATAATTTTCATCTCTCATGAAGTGGGAGAAATAAGTAGTTAGTGAACTAGTGATTAGCATACTTATAGAGTCATTTACATACTACTAAAAAATTCAATCCACTTGTGGCTTAAATCTACAGTTTAAGAACACAATTATATCCTGCGGAAACCGTAACTGAAAAAAACACATGTACCCCAACGTTCATCACAGCACTATTTACAATATCTAGAATATGGACACAACTTAGATGATCTTTGACAAATGAATGGATAAAGAAGTTGTGGTACATATATACAACAGAATAGCATTCAACTATAAAAAGGAATACATTTGAGTCAGTTCTAATGAGGTAGATGAATCTAGAGCCTATTATACAGAGTGAAGTAAGTCAGAAAGAGAAAAACAAACATCATATATTAATGCATATATATGGAATCTAGAAAGATGGAACTGGTGAACCTTTTTACAGGGCAATAAAGGAGACACAGACATAAAGAATAATCTTGTGGACACAGTCGGGGAAGAAGAGGGTGGGACAAACGGAAAGAGTAGTATTGAAACATATACATTATCATATGTAAAATAGATGGCCAGTGAAAATTTGCTGTATGATGCAGAGAGCTCAAATCTGAAGGTCTGTGACAACCTAGAGGGGTGGGATAGGGTGGAAGGGAGGTTCACGAGGGAGGGGAACGTATGTATATCTGTGGCTGATTCATGTTGATGTATAGCAGAAACCAACACAATATTGTAAAGTAATTATCCTTCAATTAAAAATAAATACATTTTTAAAAAAAGAATACAGTTGAACTGTGATCAATATTAGTTCCAAAACACCTAGCTGTATCAGAAAGGGAAACCCTGGATTAAAGGCTTGCTCCAGGAAGTATCTCCAGTTTCACTTATTCTAGTCTCTGTTTTACTCTTCATTCTCTCAGCATTTTGATGTTGAGTTTGTCTCACTTTGCCTTCTCTCTGTTTTCTAAATAGATACTTTTCCTTTGGGTACATTTGATCTCAAACTATTATGCCTCATTGGCCAGCTATGCCTGTTCTTTCTTTAGGATAGCTTTGCTCCTTTAACCCTTGTGCAACATTTGGCATGCCTAACATGTCATTCTAACCCAATTCAGAACAATTTAATATGTAGGGAACTCATTCATGAATTCATTCAATGCATATTTAATTCATGGCAGGTCCACGTTAAGAGCTGACCAATTCTGAACAAGTTCTCAGAGTTTAAAGTATTTAATAAAGAGCTATATACAAGGTGCTATAGAAAAAAATCAGCCCAGTTTGGTTGTCACAGATTTTTTCTTCAAAGAAGTACTCCTGAGCTGAGACTTGAAAAATCATTAAGAAATTTAGCCAGGTGAAGGATTAGAAGGACGTAGCATTCTAGCCAGAAAGACAAACTAGGTGGAGAAAGCAGTACCAAAGTGCCAAAGGATCAGGAATGTATACCTGTAATGTATAAAACTAACAAAAGAGTGTCTTTCAGTTATTTTCAGCTAAAGTGAGCAATAGCAATGCTTTTCAGATCATAGCACTATCACATATTCCTTCTAAAACCTTGGTCTGTTCTCAGTTTCTTTATCTGTAAATGAGTATACGCTGCCTGAAACCACACAGAGTAGTTGTGATGGTTGTGAGGAAAGCCCATGTTGTATACTGAGCATAAAATGCCTTGCAAAAAGTGATTTATTGTCATTAATTTCCAGACTAGATCAGGTCATACTGGTGGATACTTGAAGCAATCTGCTTAAAGAAAAGACAGGAAGTCATTTAAATTTTAAAATATACTTAAATACGTAATTATTTGTGTTTTTATACACACACACACACACACACACACACACACACACACGTTGCTGTTCAGTCACTAAGTTTTGTCCAGTTCTTTGTAACCCCACGGACTGCAGCACACCAGCCTTCCCTGTTCATCACCAACTCCCCGAGCTTGCTCAAACTCATGTCCATTGAGTCAATGATGCCATTCGCCCTTCTGATCCTCTGTCGTCCCCGTCTCCTTCTGCCTTCAATCTTTCCTAGCATTAGAGTCTTTTCCAGTGAGTCAGTTCTTCACATCAGGTGGCCAAACTATTGGAGTTTCAGTTTCAGCATCACTCCTACCAATGTATATTTAGGGTCGATTTCCTTTAGAATTGACTGGTTTGATCTCCTTGCTGTTCAAGGGACTCTCAGGAGTCTTCTCTAGCATCGCAGTTCCAAAAGCATCAATTGTTCACCACTCAGCCTTTCTGATCCAACTCTCACATCCATATACGACTACTGGAAAAACCATAGCTTTGACTATCTAGACCTTGTTTGGCAAAGTGATTTCTTTGCTTTTTAATATGCTGTCTAGATTTGTCATAGATTTCCTTCTAAGGCGTAAGTGTCTTAATTTCATAGCTGCAGTCACCATCCGCAGTGATTTTGGAACCAAAGAAAATAAAGTCTGTCACTGCTTCACTTTTGCCCCTTATATTTGCCATGAAGTGATGGGACCAGAGGCCATGATCTTAGTTTTTGAATGTTGAATTTTAAGTCAGCGTTTTCACTCTCCTCTTCTACCCTCATCGAGAGGCTCTTTAGTTCCTCTTTACTTTCTACCATTAGAATGGTATCATCTGCATATCTTGAGTTTTATCTCCCTGAATAAAGCAGTTTAGGCTGGCATAAAAGAACAAATGAATAAAGCAAATTGACAGTGTTTCGAAGTTAAGATAGGTGAGGAGAGTGCTGAATGAAAAATGCCACTCGTAAGTTGTGGGCCTTAACCTGAAATTACCTTGGATCTTGCTGTCTTAAATGGAACCTGGTATTCGTTTCGTGCCCTCAGTTCAACCTTGGCACTCCTGTCATCCTTCTGAACACAAATGCATAGTTAATGAGTCTGAACTGAAAGGCAAGAGTCTCTGATTGATCTGTATTTTGTTTACCTTAATGACGCTCCTCTTCACTCAAATACATGAAATGTTTTAAGAAGTCACTTCCTGGGCATATATCTGGAGGAAAGCATGATCTGAAAAGAAATATGCACATCAATGTTCACTGAAGCACTGTTTACAACAGCTAATACATGGAAGCAACGTAAATATCCATGAACAGAGGAATGGATAAAGAAGATGTGGTACATATATTCAATGGAATATTACTCAGTCATAAAAAGAACGAAGTAATGCTATTTGCAGCAACATAGATGAATGTAGAGAGTGTCATAGTAAGTAAAGTAAGTCAGAGGAGAAATATCTTATGACATCCCTTATGCATGAAATCTAGAAAGAAACGATACAAATTAACTTGCTTACAAAACAGACTTATAGACTTTGAGACCAAGCTTATGGTTGCCAGGGTAGAAGGGAATGATGGAAGGAAGAGACAATTAGGAAGTCTGGGATGCTCATGTGCACACTGCTATATTTAAAATGGATAACCAACAAGGACCTACTCTATAGTACATGGAAATCTGCTCAATGTTATGTGCCAGCCTGGATGGAGGGGGTTTTGAGAGAGAATGGATACACGCATATGTATGGCTGAGTTCCTTCACTGTTCGCCTAAAACGATCACAACATTATTTGTTAATCAGCTATACCCCAATACAAAATAAAAAGTTAAAAAAAAAGAAAAAAAAAAAAGAAGTCACTTTTACTGGTAAAGACTGATTTCTTCCCACTGCAAAAGGAGCTTTGATATTCCTTTCTGGAAATCTGAAGAGAAATGTTAATTATTTACTAGAGTACAAGGTAGCTTACTAACCTGTTTAATATTTACCAGAATGTCTCTCTGTCTTTTTTTTTAAATAGACCCACTCTGCAATAGACCCAAATAGAAGATACTCAGTGTTTCTGTTGAATCTCATTTTTATCTTAACTACTTATGAAAACAAATCTGGGTAAGGAAAGATAAATAAATAAAATGTTGACAGGTTAAAGTTGTCAACTTTATGCAAGCAAATATCTGCAATGCTTTTCCTTTATTTTCATGATACCTGTGAGGTGACTGACTATTTACAGGGACTACATGGTTCCTGTAAAGGGACCATGAACTCTTCTCTGAGTCCCTTGAAGAAAAGGCTGTCTTTTGCCACTGACTCCTCTGTGTCTAATACCAGGAACACCGATGAAGAATATTTAGATGGATAAAGGATACATTGCCAAGAAAAACAAAAGCCTCTTTTTAGGAAAACAAGACATGAATACATGTAGAAACAAACATGAATTATGACAAAGTAGTACATAGCTGTGTGTGAAAAAATAAGTGGGAAAGACATTATGTCTTTAGTTCGTAGGAAAATCCAAGTGGCTGCTGATACTGTGTGGACTTTCAAATAGTATTAACTTGAAATAAGAGTAATGTTTAAATTAAAGTAGTGCTCAGATAGAATGGCTCTTTACATGAAGTAAACTTTAACACTGTTTCTATGAACAATTCATTACTTTTCTACTCTGACATTTAACAAATATTACTGACCAATAACATGTCATGTGACTGTTTCTTGCAGTGGCTGAAATTATTGCAATTTAATTCTAATATCTCAGACTTCCAAGAAATTCTGATTCACACATGTGAAATAAATTTTAAAAATGGAAAAATACTTCATTACCTGATAATGTCCAGACTTTTCTAAATGTGGGTTCCACAAAAGAAGGGAAAAGTAACATACGGCTAAAAAAATCAAGAATCACATGTTAATCTAAAAAATTACTCTCTAATAATGAGTTCTCTCTCTCTAAAAATCACTGCTTTTTCTGTTTATACTTAGTAATTCATACACATTAATTGGTCAATATCCAGGATAATATTCAAGATGTGTAAAATATAATTGTTTCCAAAAATGTAAAAAATATATACAGGCTTATTTTTTATTTGAAATTTAGAGAAGGGAATATTGTGGAAAGGCAAATTCCTCTATAAAACAGTAGAAAGGCCTAATTCTATAGCAAGAGCAATTTGGGGACCTGAGGCTCTCAAAAGGACTGTCTTATCCACCCATCAGCCAAGTTAGTAATCCAAAAAAAGAATTATTCCTTCATTTCATTTAATCTATAAATGCAAAATTAAAATTTAATTTTCTATGCTGTTAGATGTAACCATCTGACTGGATTGCAGTAGTTGGTGGGATTAGATGAACAAATGAGGTAAAGCAACACAGCTGCTGACATCCATGCTTGACTTTAGAGCCTATGATCTCGTTAACTCTACCCTTCCAAATACCCGATTCTGGCACTCGGGGCAGAGAGCAATTCTGTGCCACGAGAGGCAAGTCCAGCTGGAGACTCAAGGAGAGCACCACCACATAGCCACACAGCTTGCCGTAACCCCTTCTCTTTCTTTGACCATAGGGTTTGCCAGTTTTAACTTCAAGACTGATGCTTTCAAACAAGAAAACTCTAGAATGTCCTGGAACAATTTGGCCAGGTTGCAATCATTCCTCTTACAACACAAGATTCATTGGCTCCCTTCTCCTCTGATAAAGGAGAGTGCTGACTGATCCATGACCCCAGCATCCTTTGGCTTAATTATCTTTATCTTGATAGAGGACACACTGTAACAATGTCTACTACCACTCTGTAACCACCCCCCCTCCATTTTCATTTTTCAAACCTCAATTATTTGCTTCTAGTTATTCTCAAAAGTTTTCCGTTTGGTTTTGTATCATCTAGAAGCATTTTTCTTTCATTCAACAAATGTTTACTTATTTAGGACCACCATGTCCACAGCAGCATCTTCCCTGGTGGCTCAGAGGTTAAAGCGTCTGCCTCCAATGCGGGAGACTCAGGTTCGATCCCTGGGTCCGGAAGATCCCCTGGAGAAGGAAATGGTAACCCACTCCAGTACACTTTCCTGGAGAATCCCATGGACAGAGAAGCCTGGTAGGCTACAGTCCACAGGGTCGCAAAGAGTCGGACACGACTGAGTGACTTCACTTACTTCACTTACTTACTTACATCCACAGCACAAGCAAGGGTGAGAGGGAAGATAGAGAGGAGAACCTAAACAGGAACGAGAAATACTGATCATGTTCTTAAGATGCTTACAAATAAGCAGAGCCATGGGCATAAATAACTATAAGGTTTTTTAAAAGTGGCAATTACCATAAGAAAACAACTAATATCTAGAAAATTCTGAAGAAAAAGAAATAATGACCACTTGAAGAGATCTTATTAGGTTTCCTGCAAATAAACCTGTCATTAAAGGGCTTCTAGTAATTTATCATGGGTGTGATAAAGGGGAAAGGACTTCAAGGCAGACCAGAACACTGAGTAGCAACCTTCTGTTTATTTAAAACAAATGTTCCCTAGTAGACAAGTAACCAAACTTGTAAGCAGAAAAGCTAAAACTTTTCATGTAAAAGGCAAACGTAGGGAAAACAATAACATCATTCATAGTACTTCAAAGTGTCTATGTACAAAATCCGTTAATTCTTTAAAATGAAAATGTGAAAAGCCATCAAGAATCCCCTAAGATTTATGACTAGACCTAGTTGTTCAGTTCAGTCCTGTTCAGTCGCTCAGTCGTGTCTGACTCTTTGTGACCCCATGGACTGCAGCACACCAGGCTTCCCTGTACATCACCAGCTCCCAGAGCTTGCTCAAATTCATGCCCATTGAATCAGTGATGCCGTCCAACCGTCTCATCCTCTGTCGTCCCCTTCTCCTCCTCCTGCCTTCAGTCTCCAGTCCTTGTTGTAACCAGTGTAATAGGTCTTAAAGGACTACAGGGCATTAGGCATGGATTTCTTGAGTGGGCAACCAACAGAGATGACTTAGGACAGGGTGCCATGATCTTATGGTCATGAACAGTGTTAAAGATAGTTGAGACAAGAGGCTCACCTTCTCGGAGTGATGTAAGGAATAGCAGAAAGGTGACTGTGCCCCCAAATGATCTCTCCCAGTAAAGGAGGGAAGGGACTGAAACTCTAGAATTAACTATTAATTATGTCTTGGAGACATTTGTTCATTCAGCAGGTTGTCCTTCAGTACCTACCTACTTTCTGCCAGGCGTTGTGCTCTATCAAAGATACAAAACTGGAGTAGATAAATCCAACACATAATGTTCTTTCCTCTGCCTGGGGTTGCTCCCACCCAAACCTTCCCCTCCTTCACATTCCACTGTTCTCCCTCTGGCTCTTTCAAATCCTTCAGGCCTTAGGAGTAATTCACATAGTCCCTTTCCCTTCTTAGTCTAAAGATGGTTTCCCCTTTTATTGTCTTTTACAGAAGTTTGGGCTTCCCTGATGGCTCAGTTGGTAAAGAACCCACCTGCAATGCAGTAGACTACCTGCAGTGGAGGAGACCCAGGTTCAATCCCTGGTCAGGAAGATCCCCTGAAGAAGTAAATGGCAACCCATTCCAATATTCTTGCCTGGAAAATCCCGTAGACAGAGGAGCCTGCCAGACTACATGTTCGTGGGGTTGCAAAAGAATAAGACACAACTTAGTCACAAAACCACCACCGTTGCACACCTAACAGGCTAGCATTGTGGAGAAGGCAACCATAGCAGATGTTTCTGGGCTCCCCAGGTGGTGCTAGTGGTAAAGAACCCACCTGCCAATGCAGGAGACATAAGAGATCCCAGGCAGGTTCGATCCCTGATTTGGGAAGATCCCCTAGACAATGGCATGGCAACCCACTCCAGTATTCTTGCCTGGACAGAGAAGCCTGGCAGGCTACAATCCATGGGGCTGAAGAAAGTCAGACATGACTGAAGCAATTTAGCACATAAAAGTTTACTTTTTTTCTTCAGCATATTTCTCCCAACTTACAGTTATGTTCTTTTTAGTATGTTTGTTTTCTCTCTCTTAGAATAGAATGGACTTTTCTCTGAGAGCAGAAACCCAATCTGTTTTGTTTAACTTCATATCATCAATATGTTAAAGAAAAGTGCTGTTGTATTGTGGATGCTCCAAAATTTATGATGAACAAATTAATGAACATGTTAATTCTACTACTGAAGAGTGAAACCACAAACTGAACTGAGAATTCAGTACACGTTATGAACTATGGCCTCCTACACATTATAGTGTGAACAATAGTTCAGTTTGCCTGCAACAGAGGGGCTCCCCAGAGGAAAAATGGAGTTTTCATTACTAAAGCCAGGACAGTCCTGGGAACTAGAAGTGATGTGTCATCATTGCATGCGAGATGTGGTTTGTAAGACAATGGAGATTGCAATGTGTGACCAAAAGAGCACTAATCGTAACTTACGCTTATGTCATATTTTTCCGTTTTAAAGAGAACATTCAACTACATCACCTGCCTGTCCCTTTGCACTTCTTTGAGACAGAGATGCAGGAGACTATCACCACTAGGTTACAGTTGAGGAACCTGCGACTTAGAGAGCTTCACAGATTACTCCAGAGTCATCTGCCTAGTAAATAAAGCCATGGTACAGGAGACCATGACATTGGAAAGGCCATTAATAGTCAACAAACCAGACAAAGTCAAATAAGCTCCCTCATCATTTATATAACAAGTACAATAGTTCTGTGTCAGGAGTATTTTCCTTGAACTGATATTTTCTCCAGGTCTCTGAAATATTTTTAGTTTCATGTTTCTAATTTCCAGTGTAATGTTGTTGAAGCTGTTTTAACTGCTTTTTTTTTTTTTTTTTTGCCACGATCTCATTATATGTGTGACTTGTGTCTGTTCTTTGAAGCTCACTATATCATCTCATGACCTCAGTGGACACATAAAGCTTTGCTAATGATAGGAATGTTTTCCTTTAACATCTTTCAGCTCTCACAGATTCCTAGGAAACAATCAACTGTAGGTAATTAGAAGCTACTGAAACTAAACATAAGAAAACATAACAATAACAACCAAAAAAGCGGAAGGCAAATAAATTTATCTTAAGACAAGGATCTAAAAGGGTGGTTTTTAAACAGTTAGGGTATAACAAATATAAGGAAAACTAGTCAATTTTTAAAATACAGATTTTCCCAAAAAATAATAACTTCCTTTGTGACCATTAGGAAAATCATCCTGCTATAATTATCTTCTGGCTAAGACTAATATGGCAAGAGAGACTAAAGGTCAAAATAAAAATCTATGTCCCAGAAAAAGATGAAATATTAGAATGAGTCAATGCTTTCTCATCATCATGTTTAACCTCTGGTTCACTCGAAGAAGCTTCTTATAGTGAAACCCATTAAAAATTAAACCGAAGCATAGCATATGTACAGAAAAGAAAATCTTCCATAAATAAATTGGTTAGAGAAGATCTATAACATTTTTTCTTCTGATTTAGTTGGGAAAGGGAGAGACAGAAAATTATTGATTTGGACTCAGAAATTACATTACTGTTGATCTCAAATCTGAAAAGAAGAAAGCTCCTTGGATAACCACAACCTGGGAATAAGGAAAACAGAAAGTCTCTCAATATTCAGCATGATTGCAGCTATTGCTGACAAGTGTAATAAAGATTTTTCAGCCATGAACCTCTACCCTTAGCCACATTTTCTGTTTCATGCAGACCTCAAGGAGTGATCCACATTTGGGAAGCAGATGGGGTATAAGGAGTAGTTAACTCCCGTTCTAATCCTCTTGTTTGTCTAGGGCACCTCTCTCCCTTCCTGCATGCTTACTTACTCTTTTTTCAAAGGACTGAGTGTTCTTTAGCTTCCAAAATGATCATTTTTCATCGATGTGTGAAAAGAAAACAGCAAGAATTCTTGTCATTAAGGCTATTCTATTTCAAGACTGAGAATACAATACTCAAAAGAACCAAAGTTCTTCTACTAGTGAGTGATTTTAATTTAACAGTTTCCACCCAACAGTAATCTTATAATTAATCAAAATCAAAAAGAAAACTACTGAAAGGAAAACAGTTGGGAAAGTGCTGAAATTGGGGTAATGGCCTAGATATATTCAGATAAGGTGTGTTTAATAACACAGCATGAGAAAATCAGGGGAAATATTTAATAAGCTTGTACTCATGGTAGCATTTTTATTCTTTAGTGAATAATGAGTTAGATTATGCCAGGAGAAAATTCATTAAAATAAAAGAAAAGTAGTTCTAGTATAATTTAGAAGGACGATCATAAATATGCAAAAAAAAAAAAAAAGCAGTTAAGAATTAAATTCTTCATATAAAGTGAAAATAATGTCACTAACATTATCCAAAGTCAAACATATGGTAGAAAATCTTAAAGTAAGGTCATCATTTTAAAAAAATACTTATTTATTAATTTGGCTGCACTGTGTCTCAGTTATAGCTCTCTCAAGATCTTCAGCACGCAGGATCTTTAGCTGTGACATGAGAACTCTTAACTGCAGCATGTGGGATCTAGTTCCCTGACCACGGATTGAACCTGGCCCCCTGCATGCGGCACAGAGTCTTACCCACTGGACCACCAGGGAAGCCCCACGTAAGGTCATTCTTGATTGACAAAAGCCATCATCTAAACTAAAGCACAACAGATCCACTATTATAGGCGAATAATACTGTCAGGGCTTCCTAGATGGCTCAGTGGCAAAGAATCTGTCAATGCAGGAGACGTAGATTCAATCCCTGGGTCAGGAAGATCCCCCAGAGAAGGAAATGGCAACCAGCTTCAGTATTCTTACCTGGGAAATCCCACGGACAGTGGAGCCTGGCAGGCTATAATCCAAGGGGTTGCAAAGAGTTGGACCAGTTTAGCATCTAAACAACAAGAATGTGGTATTAAAATACATCAAAAAAACACTACTAGAAATAAAAAAAAAAAGAGTAGTATAGATAAGGACTATAGTAATATAAGATTTAACAATTCATTGTCAAAACATCTAAAGGAAATAAAAGACATAAATCAGGATATAAATAATAGCTGTGTTATATTAATAAAATGAAATTGTTATATTTTCAAACATGCTACTTAGAAATAAAAAATATATACTTGCAGGTCAAGTATCTATGGAACAATTAAATACTGTTCAAATACTTGGTAGCAAAAAGTTATATATTTTAGAAAATAGAAATTTTACATAAATATGACTACATTTTAAAATCAAATTGTTTAGATATTTAAAAGCTCAAAATATTTTGTCAATAACACCAACTTTGAGAATAATAAAGATAAAATTGCCAAATATCATTTAAGAAACACAATAAACTACAGATATAATTAATTTCATGGCCTTAAATACCTTATTAATTGAGTAAATGAATAAATAGTACTTATGAATAATTTGTATTCTTAAATGCTTGTTATTTTAAAATAGAAAAACATAAATGAAAATAATATCCAATTTGGAAATTTTAAGAGAATAAAAGGCCCAAGGAAAGAAGGCAGAATGAAGTAATTAATATAAAAAATTATAAACAGGAAATAAAACAGGTATTTAGAAAAACAGCTAAAGTATTGACCAACTTTTCAGAACTCTAATATAGAAAAATTTAAAAATAAAATTGGAACTATGGAAAAAGCTGAAAAGAAAATTTTAAATGTTTCAGAGAATATTGGCTACATATGCTTACAAATAAACATAAAACCTTATGAAATGGATGGCTTTTCTTGGGAAAAAGATCAAAATTGACTGATGATGATGTATGAAGCCTGCCTAGGTTGTTCACACAGGGACAAAACGAGGAAAGATTGACCCGCCAGCCAAACTTTAGAGCCAGTACTAATATTCATAAATAATCTCACACTCTGAAGAAAGAGATGATTTCCATCTTAGCTAGTTCTTCCCAGAATATTACAGAGAAGAGACAGAGTTCCCTTCTGAATAGGCAGCATAGTTATGACACAGGCCAATGGCCTCTTACTAACCAGTGCATTTTTTCACTGTACAGAAACAGTCATTCTCTAGGATGGCAAAGCAAAAATATGTTTATTTTTCTTTTTTAAACCCATTTTACTGGGGGAAATAAAATAATTTATTTTGTTATAAAGTGAAATAAATAATTTTCCCCAGGTCACCCAGCAGAGGAATCTCATCAGTCTGTTCTAAGGCTCATACCCTTTCCACTTCCAGGCACAATGCTTCAGCGCCCAGCCATCAACCTGCAACCAGCAGCCTACACCCTGACAGGAACTCTGCAGTTACTCTCCCCACTGTCTACACTCATTCGTTTTCTATAACCACACTTGGCTCTCAAGCCTTGACTCTGTTTGATAGCCTACACTTGAATTCCTTTAAAACCAAACAACTCAGTTACTTCCACTTTAAACTGGATTTCTTTAGGGGAACTACTCAGTCACTTCAGGATTCTTCTCAGAATTTCTTCCCCCTTCCCTTTTCTTTTTTATCTGTGATGAAGCTCTGGAGGTTCTGGGGTGTGAGTGAGGTTTGGTCCATGCTGACTTCTCTGCTGGTGGACGTGGATCCAGTTTCTCAACTCTTCCATTGGCTTAGGCAAGGCTGAAGCGTCACAATCGGCATGGCCCATCTCAGGTGGACTTCTGCTCATCCTCTGCTACAGTACCCCCTTACCTGGCATCTCTGGGACCACCATCAGGCATGCCAGCTCTCATCTTTAGGCTCCTTTTTTGCTCTACTCATTGGATTTCTTCATTACCAGAGAGAGAAATGGTTTCTACTCATGGACTGCTGTTCCATATTGAGATGCTCAACTAAGAGTCCCCCTGCCCCCAGCAGTTCTGCACAGGAAGCAGGACCTCTACCTTTTCTCTCAGGCAGGGCTGATTAATACATACTTCTCAGAAACCCAGTGAATTGAATACTAATACCTGCATGTTTAATCTCCTCTCTCTAACTCTCTAAACTGGTTACAACTTCTATACTAGCCCAGTAAATGATGGTGCCTGAGCTGTAGTAGGAACATACCCCAAGAACCCTAGAGAATTCTCTGGTGTAGGAGGGTTCACCTCAACAGACACAATGTTTACTTTAGGCAACTTTAATGGGATTCCAAATCTTTAACTTTCATTCTCCAAACAAATTCACAGTCCACAATTAGGGAAGATAGACTCATTTTTTCTTTTATTCCCAGATTATGTAATCATCATTTCAGAATGAATAAGCAAAAGATTAAGTAAGGAAAAAAATATTTATTAACTGAATTGGCAGCTTTCAAAAAGTTCCTTTGATCAACATAATAACATGTTTTCTTTCCACTTTCACAGCATTATTGTATGATGCTCAATCACTAAAGCAACCAAAGATGTACAGAAGAGATACACCCAGCAACTTTGCAATTTTAAAAGTAAGTGAAATTTTTAGTGACAAGAGTTAATTGGAATCATCCCTTGGCTAATTTATTTAGTTCAGGCATTGAAACCGTTTATTGGCATCTGAACTACTCTACTTCTATAGAAAATACAATTCAGAAAAATAAAAAAAGATATGCACAGTTACATGTTTTTTCACTTAACATTTTGATGACAAATAGGCTAATCAGAAGGGTTTATGTAGCTGATTCAATCATATCACACAGACATGCTCTTTACACAAAATCTACAAACTATAAGAAGCTCCCAGAAACTTAAAACACTATTTTTCTTTCAGCCTCCCCAGACTATCCATTTACCAAATACCGTCAGTTTCGCTACTTTCATCTCTCTTTTTATTCTTCAATTCCAGCAGTCAATGATTTAGTTTAAGATTTATCATTTCATGACATTTACGACACTGGCTTCATACTTTCTTACTCTTCCTGCCTTCACCTCCAATTCAATAGCCACACCTGCCAGAGCATTTCTGATCTGACCTGTCAAGAGTTCTTTTTGCAGCTTCCTATCACCTTGGAGGAGGAAATGGCAACCCACTCCAGTGTTCTTGCCTGGAAAGTCCCATGGACAGAGGAGCCTGGCGGGCTACGGTCCATGGCATCACAAATGGACACGACTGAGCACCTGAGCGTAAACACACACACTCATTGCCTTCAGAATAAAAAGTCCAGACAGGAGAATAGACTTCCCAAAGTTCCACAGTCTCATGCCTGCTATTTTCCCTGCCTCACCTCTCCATCCACCTCTTCATTTTATTCTGCTAGTTACACTTGCAACTCCTAGTAGTTGTCAAGCTTTCTTTCATCTCTAGCCTTTGAGCTCGCTTGTTGCCCCTCTTTCTAGAATATCCTCTCTCTCTCTTCCCTCTCTTCACTCAGCTAGTTTTTACTCATCTTCCAACATGCAGTTTAAACAGCATCTTCCTTCCACCTCCACACTCCTCCCGTGTGTGAAATGGAACACTGCTCTCCTTGAACTCCCATAGGCCCTTGTGAATATCTCCTTTACTCGAGTTCACATCTCCTGCGTCTCCTGCATTGCAGGCAGATTCTTTACTGCTGAGCCATCAGGGAAGCCTACTCAGCACCATACTAACGCTTACTTTGTTTCTCCTAAGGCAGTCAATCGCCATAAGACGGTGACTGTGTCTTTGCCATCTTCATAAACCTTGGGCCCAGCACAATGTCAGTTATAGTAATCATTCAAAAAGTATTTGTTGGCTGAGTCATTCAATAAAATAGAGTTAGTTACTTGGTGGCTGTGTAATCTTGAGCAAAGAACCTAACTGCTTCAGTTTCTTCATCTA
Organism: Bos taurus; assembly: GCF_002263795.3. Taxonomy (NCBI): domain Eukaryota; kingdom Metazoa; phylum Chordata; class Mammalia; order Artiodactyla; family Bovidae; genus Bos; species Bos taurus. The sequence continues at coordinate 18,486,825 of NC_037332.1, read as the reverse complement.
TAAAATTGGTATAATGTTACACTTATCTCCTAGGATTTGTAAAAATCTTAAGTGAGAGATTCTTTGCTCAAGAAATGTCTGACAAATCTCTGTTTATATTCCTATTCTCTTTTATTGGCAGTGTGACCTACTTTCACTGCATTACCTAGAGCACATTTAATGATCTTTCCAAGCTTTATCTTGCTCATTTATTAAGATTTTAATGTCACTGCTTCCCAATGATTAATGGCATATGTGCACAAAAGATGTAGTGGAGCTTTGTGGTCAGTTGTTACTTAATATAAATTTGCTGTGATTATTATCAATGTTAATATTTGGTCTAATAATACTTATTGTTAATGACACTTTGTTATAAACAAAGTGATTATGACTCTAGGAATCAGCATTATGAAGACAGTTCAAGACTTTCATTAGACTTGTAAGTTAGTTATTAGAACTGACTCAAATGCGTTCCTTTTTATAGATGAGTAATATTCTATTGTGTATATGTACCACAACTTCCTATCCAGTCATCTGCCAATGGACATCTAGGTTGCTTCCATGTCCTAGCTATTGTAAATAGTGTTGCAATGAACATTGGGGTACGTGTGTCTTTTTTAATTCTGGATGCCTCAGGTATATGACCAGTAGTGGGATTGCTGAGGTGTTCAAAGCCAGTGCTCCGTGACAACTTGGAAGGACAGAGTAGAGGGACGTGAGAGGGGGGGATTCAGGATGGAAGGGATACATGTATGCCTATGGCCAATTCATACTGATGCATGGCAAAAACCATCACAATATTTAAAGTAATTATCTTCCAATTAAAATAAATCAACTAATTTTTTAAAAGAAATAAATTTCCTAAGACAAAAATTTGACACTTTTGGAAAGACAACATAAGTAATAAAAATTAAGTGATTATTGTTATAACGTATGGGATTCATTTGAAACTGATAACAATAAATTATTCTCAAGATTTATATCAGATTTCTTCCTACAATTGAAAGGACTTTGATGACAGGCAAAATAATAATTAGCAATGTACATATCTAGGGCAATATATTTTGACATTCTTCAACTACTTTGGAACATTAAACATCAAGGGAAGCAGAAATAGCACAGAGAAAAAGGAAAAGAAATTAAGAATGACTTTAAAGAAAGCAAAGGAAACATGATTTTCATTTGACCTACATTTAGAAAGGGAAGTTCTATAGCACAGAAATAATGAGGAGATGTTGGACACACTGAATATCTAATACTTAAATTCAATTTTTGCTAGACATTAGGAAAATGATTAGATTTTCAAACCTCTAATTTGTTGACAGTATTTATAGATCAATAATGTCTCTTGCACAAGCAAATGTTAAAGATTTGGTTATTCAAAAAGGGAAATTTGTCTTAAACTGTTGCTTATGATCAGTTTTGACAGAGAACAAGTCTTTTAACTGTCACAGTCAGTCTGAGGATTCATTATTTCCTATTTATTCAACATTACAGATGTCAGTATTGCATCAAATGTAGACAGCTTGGTGCCTGCCCTAAGGGTAGAGAAAATTTCAAAATGGGAAGAGTACACAGCCTTAATAAGCACATTATATTTAACTTTTGACTTTGGCTGTACTTGGCAGCTCCACAATACAAATGGTATCTTCTCTGTTGGATCTACCAAAATACTGCAGAAAGGTTAGTAGCATTACTTTCAAAAGAAATTAAACAGGCTGTGCTGATAAAGCTGCTTTCATTGTTCTCCATTTACCTAAGAAACTTATAACCTTTTTTGGAAGAAGCCAGGGAATGAAATATAAACATTTTCCTTAAGCAAAGCACATTCTTTTCAGAGCAGCACTGGTTATAATGGAATTCAACTTATCTAGATACTAGTTTGAGGTACTTAGATCATGGTGAGAGGGGTAGTGCAGATATGTTTTAAATATTTCTTTTTTGTGATAAGATTAGAGAACCAAAAATGGTAACCCATTGGCAGAAGTCTTGGTTTGAAATTAAAACATGCCCAACATAGTGAATGAGCCTCTAAGTTCTATGATCAGAATCATAGAAGAACTGATCATTCCATAAACACAATCAGGAGAAATGTGTGTCTATGTGTGCATGTATTTGTGTTTGGGGGCAGGTGGAACGGGGGAAAGCATATGAGAACTAAGCATAGGCTTAGGGGTTCTGTACAAAGACAAATCCTGGACAGGAGAAGGCAACCACACTGAAGAAAATATCATGAACAAGATGTTCAGCTCCCACCCCCCAAATAGGTCTTCATGCAATTGCTCAAGAAGTAGGGAAATACAATTTTTGTAATGTTTGCATCTCACAATGAGTTTCTCAGTTAGTTTTGACAAAAACAATGCTACTTAGCAACCTCTTGCAAGGTTTGTACTTTATACATTTAAATACAGTCCTTTCTTATATTTTGGAAAATATTTTACTGTCTATATAAACTTCTGAGTCTACCACAGCTAAGTGTGAAGCTCAGAAAGCAAATTATTTTTGTAGTTAAGTAGTTCTGTCTCCTAATATTTCATCAGTTTTTTGGTGTGAAAGGTTACTAATATCTTTCCTTAGCATTTAACTTTTTATCTGCTAGTCTTATATTCCTAATTAGATTGCAAATCCCTTTTTTAAAAAAACATTTATTTATTTGGCTGTGCCAGATCTTAGTTGTAGCACACAGGATCTTTGATTTTCATTGTGGCACGTGGAATCTTTAGTTGTGGCATGAGGGATCTAGTTCCCTGAACAGGGATCGAACCTGGGCCCTCTGCATTGGGAGTGCAGAGTCTTAGCCACTGGACAACCAAGGAAGTCCCTAAATTTCAAATCCTTGTGTCTGATTTTCCTTGTGTCTTCCATAAGACTAACCTAGTGTCTTTTATGTAGACAAAAATTCATTTTCATTTTATTTCATAGAAACAATATTAGGATGGAAATCAGAAATAAAAGCTTTATTTTAAAGTTAACATAGACCATCTAAAAGGAAAATAAGAAATAATACTAGAAATAGATGGAAAAATAGCACTCAATCATTTACTCATTCAAAAACATTAGAATATTCATGTGCCAAATACTGTTTTAGGCTTTTGGAACATGTTGGTGCACAAAACAGACAAAAATACTTGCCCTGGATTAATAATATAAATGGTATGGGGAGAAACAGGATAAGGGGAGTGCCAGGGGCAGAAATGTGGGGGGAATGGGATGGATTTTTAATAGGGTGTCAAGGAAGCCCCCACTCAGAAAGTGATATCTGAACAAGACCCAGTGGAAACAGGGAATGAGCCAGGGGAGTATTTGGAAAAAAAATACTCCAAGCAGGGAGAACAAAGGCAAAAGGCCTTGAGGGTGAAATAGGTTATGTGTGCTCAGAAAGCAGGGAGGCAGCCTGTCTGGGCCAAACATTATGAGAGACCAGAGTGCTGCAGGAGATGAACTCAGAGACAGTAAGCTTGAGGAAAGGTACAGATTACGTAAGGCCTTACAGGACTTCTTACTTACATAAGGACTTTTTCTATTTGGGGGAGGGGAGTGGACAGTGAGATATAAATTCAGAAGATGCTAATGAGAGAAGTGCCATGATCTGACTTACACTCTAATTTCTCCTTTAGGATCACTCTGTTTCCTTTATTGAAACCGTGCTATACTAGTGAGAGTTTGCTGTAGATGCAGGGAGCTCAAACCTGGTGCTCTGTGACAACACAGAAGGGTGGGGTGGGAGGTGGGAGGGACGTTCAAGAGGGAAGGGATATATGTATACCTATGGCTGATTCATGCTGATATGTGGCAGAAACCAACACAATATTGTAAAGCAATTATCCTCAAATTAAAAATAAATACATTTTTTAAAAAAAGGAAACTATGCTATAAAAGGTAAGGGAAACCAGTTGGGAGAAATGTCAACAGTCTTGCAAAGAAATGTGGATGGTTTGGCCCAGAATGATAGCAGTAACTGTGAGAAGTGAGAAGTGATAGGATTATGATTATATATTGAAGTTAAGGTCAACGAGATTTGATGATGTAAAGTGTGAAAATTAGACAGAAATCATGGATGACTAAAGGTGTTAAGAAATATTATCTAAAACTTGGAAGTAAGACAAATGGATGACTGCACATCCTTTTTATAAAGACCGTTGTCTCACAGGCCTGGGCAAGGATGATTGAATTCTCCAGGGCATATACCCATGTTGATTTGCTATTTACTATTGTGAAATAACTTCATTACTGTGAAGTTACATGTTCCCTTGCAAACTTGTGCACTAGAAAGGCAAATATTTTCCATCCATTAGAGAGGGTAACCTTAGCAATAGTATTGTCCTGAAGATTATTAACCACTTTTGTCTCCAATTCAGCAAAATTATTTTGCTTGCCTTCCTGACTGACTACACATCTGTTTCTCCTTTCAATCAGCTTTACCTCTTTTGAGTCTTTGTTTCTTTTTGAATCAGCTTTACCACCCTGCCAGTTCTCTAATACATGAGCTAAGAAATTTTTGGCACATGTTCACTGTATATTTGTATACAAGCCATGTATTTATCTTTTTAAAAAATTATACTTTGACATGGGTGCTGGGTGTGAGCAAGGGGAAGAATAAACCTACCACTTACTGAAATGGGGGAGATTGTTGGAGGTACAAGATTTAGGGGGAAGATTGAGAGTTTGGCTTTGGACAGGTAACGTATAACGTGCTTATTCAAGTGGAGATGTTGAGTAAGAAGTTGGATGGAAGAGTTTGAATAAGTGAAGAGAGGTATATTCAGGGTATGAAATTGGGGGCTATCAGTGTTACACACAGCTTAAAAGTCCAGAGATAGGGTAAAATCTCTAAGGGAGTCCAGCTAGAAAAACAATCTAAAGATTGAATCCTGAGGCCTGTAAACAACTAAAGTTTAGGGAAATAGGATGAATGAGAAAATAAATAAATAAATAAAGTGGCTAGGAAATCCAGGCGTTTATGCTGTCTTGGAAGCTAATTTTCTGTTGATAAGTGGGACTACGCTCCCTCCCTGTTGTTTGACCTGAGGCCAAACTATGGTGGAGGTAATGAAGATAATGGAAACTTCCTTCAAAAGGTCCCCTGTATGCACTGCCGCACTCAGGACTTGCAACCCTGCAGCAGGCCATCGCCAACCCATTCCTCCGCTGGAGAATCCTGGACACTCACGGGCACGTCTGGGTCATTCTCTTGTGGGGTCAGTGCTCCTTTCTCCTGGGTCCTGGTGCACACAAGGTTTTGTTTGCGCCCTCCAAGAGTCTGTTTCCCAGGTCCTGAGTAAATTCTTGTAGCTCTATGGTGGACTTAATGGCGACCTTCACCAAGAGGGCACCAAGTCTGCTGCACCCAGAGCCCCTGCCCTTGCAGCAGGCCACTGCTGACCCTTACCTCCACAGAAGACACTCAAACACTCAAAGGCAGGTCTGGCTCAGCCTCTGTAGGGTATCCTATTGTGCACAAGGTTTTTTTGAATGATTCTATGAAGACCTACGAGACCTTCTAGAACTAACACCCAAAAAAAGATGTCCTTTTCATCATAAGGGACTGGAATGCAAAAGTAGGAAGTCAAGAGATATGGGGTTCAGGCAAATATGGCCTTAGAGTACAAAATAAAGCAGGGCCAAAGCTAATAGGATTTGGTCAAGAGAACACACTGATCATAGCAAACACCCTCTTCCAACAAAACAAGAGAAGACTTTACACATGAACATCACCAGATGATCAACACCGAACTCAGATTGATTATATTCTTTGCAACCAAAGATGGAGATGCTCTGTACAGTCAGCAAAAACAAGATTGGGAGCTGACTGTGGCTCAGATCATGAACTCCTTATTGCCAAAATCAGACTTAAATTGAAGTAAGTAAGTAAGTAAGTAAGTAAGGAAAACATACCATTCAGGTATGACCTACAACAAATCCCTTATGATTATCCAGTGGAAGTGACAAATAGATTCAAGGGATTAGATCTGATAGACAGAGTACCCGAAGAACTATGGATGGAGATTCATGACATTGTACAGCAGACAGGGATCAAGACAATCCCCAAGTAAAACAAATACAAAAAGGCAAAATGGTTGTCTGAGGAGGCCTTACAAATCACTGAGAAAAGAAGAGAAGGTAAAGGCAAAGGAGAAAAGGAAAGATATACCCATTTGTATGCAGAGTTCCGAAGAATACCAAGGAGAGATAAGAAAGCCTTTCTCAGCAATCAATGCAAATAGAGGGAAAAAACAGAATGGGAAAGTCTAGAGATCTCGTCAAGAAAATTAGAGATACCAAGGGAATATTTCATGCAAAGATGGGCACAATAAAGGACAGAAATGGTGTGGACCTAACAGAAGCAGAAGATATCAAGAAGAGGTGGCAAGAATACACAGAAGAACTGTACAAAAAAGATCTTCATGACCCAGATAACCATAATGGTGTGATCATTCACCTAGAGCCAGACATCCTGGAATGTGAAGTCAAGTGGGCCTTAGGAAGCATGACTATGAACAAAGCTAGAGGAGGTGATAGAATTCCAGTTGAGCTATTTCAAATCCTAAAACATGATGCTGGGAAAGTGATGCACTCAATATGCCAGAAAATTTGGAAAACTCAGCAGTGGCCACAGGACTGGAAAAGGTCAGTTTTCATTCCAATCCCAAAGAAAGGCAATGCCAAAGAATGCCCAAACCACCACATAATTGCACTCACCTCCCATGCTAGCACGGAGAAGGCGATGGCACCCCACTCCAGTACTCTTGCCTAGAAAATACCATGGACGGAGGGGCCTGGTGGGCTGCAGTCCATGGGGTTGCTAGGAGTCGGACACAACTGAGCGACTTCACTTTATTTTTTCACTTTCATGCATTGGAGAAGGAAATGGCAACCCACTCCAGTGTTCTTGCCTGGAGAATCCCAGGGACGGGGAGCCTGGTGGGCTGCTGTCTATGGGGTCGCACAGAGTCGGACACGACTGAAGCGACTTATCAGTAGCAGTAGCAGCACATGCTAGCAAAGTAGCATTCAAATTTCTCCAAGTCAGGTTTCAACAGACTGGTTCCAAATAGGAAAAGGAGTACGTCAAGGCTGTATATTGTCACCCTGCTTATTTAACTTATATGCAAGCTGGAATCAAGATTGCTGGGAGAAATATCAATACCCTCAGATATGCAGATGACAGCACCCTTATGGCAGAAAGTGAAGAAGAACTAAAGAGCCTCTTGATGAAAGTGAAAGAGGAGAGTGAAAAAGTTGGTTTAAAGCTCAACATTCAGAAAACTAAGATCATGGCATCTGGTCCCATCACTTCATGGCAAATAGATGGGGAAACAGTGGAAACAGTGTTAGACTTTATTTTTCTGGGCTCCAAAATCACTGCAGATGGTGATTGCAGCCATGAAATTAAGAGACGCTTACTCCTTGGAAGGAAAGTTATGACCAACCTTGATACTATATTAAAAAGCAGAGACATTAGTTTGACAACAAAGGTCCATCTAGTCAAGGCTATGGTTTTTTCAGTAGTCATGTATGGATATGAGAATTGGAATATAAAGAAAGCTGAGCGCCGAAGAATTGATGCTTTTGAACTGTCGTGTTGGAGAAGACTCTTGCGAGTCCCTAGGACTACAAGGAGATCCAACTAGTCCATCCTAAAGGAGATCAGTCGTGGGTATTCATTGGAAGGACTGATATAGAAGCTGAAACTCCAATATTTTGGCCACCTGATGTGAAGAGCTGACGCATTTGAAAAGACCCTAATGTTGGGAAATATTTAAGGCAGGAGAAGGGGATGACAGAGGATGAGATGGTTAGATGGCATCACCAACTCAATGGACATGAGTTTGGGTAAACTCCAGGAGTTGGGGATGGACAGGGAGGCCTGGCGTGCTGCAATTCATGGGGTCACAAAGAGTCATATGCGACTGAGCAACTGAACTGAACTGAAGAACCATAAACTTCCAGATGTTCAAGCTGGATTTAACAAAGGCAGAAGAACCAGAGATCAAACTGCCAACACCCACTGGATCATCAAAAAGGCAAGAGAGTTCCAGAAAAACATCTACGTCTGCTTTATTGACTATGACAAAGCCTTTGACTCTGTGAATCACAACAAACTGTGAAAACTTCTTCAAGAGATGGCAATACCAGACCACCTGACCTGCCTTGTGAGGAATCTGTATGCAGGTCAAGAAGTGACAGTTCAAACTGGACATGGAACAAGAGCCTGGTTCCAAACTGGGAAAGGAGTACATCAAGGCTGTATATTGTCACCCTCCTTATTTAACTTATATGCAGTGTACATCATGCGAAATGCCAGGCTGGATGAAGCACAAGCTGGAATCAAAATTGCCGAGAGAAATATCAGTAACTTCAGATATGCAGATGACACCACCCTTATGGCAGAAAGTGAAGAGGAACTAAAAAGCCTCTTGATGAAAGTGAAAGAGGAGAGTGAAAAAGTTGGCTTAAAACTCAACATTCAGAAAACTGAGATCATGGCATCTGGGTCCCATCACTTCATGGCAAATAGAGGGGGAAACAATGGAAACAGTGAGAGACGTTATTTTTGGGGGGGGTCCAAAATCACTGCAGGTGGTGACTACAGCCATGAAATTAAAAGATGCTTGCTCCTTGGAAGAAAAACTAGGACAGTTGGATGGCATCACCGACTCAATGGACATGAGTTGTGTAAGCTGCAGGAATTGGTGATGGACAGGGGAGCCTGGCGTGCTGCAGTCCATGGGTCGCAAAAAGTCGGACATGTCTGAGCAACTGAACTGAACTGAACTGGAAGCTAATTGAAGAAGATGTTTCAAGTAGGAAATAGAAAACTATTCTGTCAATGCTTCTGAGTACTCAAGCTAGATAAAGACTGAGAATTGACATTGAATTTAGAAACATTTGTGTCCTTAACCAAATCACTTCTGTTGCAGTTATGAGGTTAAAGCTTAATTGGAAAAAATTTCAAAAGACAATGAAGATGAAATCATTGAAGTCAGGGAATACAGATGATTCTTCTGAGAAGTTTTGCTGTATATTTTAGTAGGGTTTGTTCGTGCACAGTAGGAGGACAATAGGCCAAGCCTATGGGCACAGATTCAGGCCCAGGTTCACAGCTACGCATGTGAAGTGAGACCAGTCAGCCTGACTCTGTGCTCTTCTTAAGTCATACTCTGCTCTGAGGGTACAACTATAGGTGGCCTAAAAGTTTGATGGAACAGCAGGTGAGATTTTTCAGGTGATCATGATGGAGCAAGAGATGTTCAAAGGACTTGAGGTTGTACAGAGAAATGAGTACAGTCATGGGCTACGAATTTAGCTGGAGAAGGAGTAAAAGGCACATGAGACAATAAACGAATTGTGAAACAGAGGAACAGAGGCTCTTACAAACTTAATGTTGAAGTCAGAGAACTCCAGAAGTAAGTTATAAAGTCAGAGAACTCCAGGGAGGTGGAATTGGTAATTCTGATAATTCACACTATAGATGGTTACTTATAAGGTCTGGATCGTTTCTATGTTACTTAGTAGCTTTTCCATTATGGTTTATCAGAGGATCTTGAATATAGTTCCCTGTGCTATACATTAGGACCTTGTTGCTCATCCATTTTAAATGTAATAGTTTTATCTACCACTTCCAAACTCCCAGTCCAAAGTATAAAAAAAGGCATTTACATATGTGTATAACTGCGTCACTGTGAAGCAGAGATTGGCACAACACTGCAAATCAGCTAGACTTCAACAAAAAATGAGCTTAATGGCTAAAATAGGGTGAAGATTCAAGGTCAGGACCACGATAGAGGAAGAAGCAGAGGCAGAGAACACCCTCGGAAGTGAATAGGCACATGGTGTGGACTCCCAAGGAGCAGTTACCCAGCTCAGAAGTGGTGCTGTGGAGCGAGGCTCCCAGCAAGTCTGGGTATTGAGACTATGCTAACACCTTATCACACCATACAACTGTTCAGCTTGTTTGTAAAGTAAGTTGCATTGCTTTTCACAACCTTAAGTCAGAGAAATAGGAATCATCATAGAAACATTTACTTTGTATACTAGAGCGGATGGTCTTATAAATAATGCTTTAAAATATCCATCTTTTCTACTTCCCAAAATAGCAATGTGTAAGTGAACAACAACTCATCTCTTGGCCCTTTTCCCCAAAAACACAAGCAGAAAGCAAAGTAGGCAGTATAGAAGGCTAGGCAACAGTAAAACTGGTGGCTGACACATGAGAAGAGGAATATAAAATGAATCAAGTGGTGGATGCAAAAAGAAGAGAAAAAAATGTTTAAGAATAAAAGAAGGGAGAAAAATTAGGTTTCAGAGAATGAGAAAACAAGCTTTCAAGGCTTTGCATAGGGCTCAGAAAAGCCTATATATAGTAATAATAATGAGTAAGCTATGGAAAGAATTACTCAAGAATGTATACTGCAGGAGATTTCTGATGAAACAATAAAAGCAAGGTATACCAGTAACTTCTGGTTGATAAACTACAACAGGTATCTTAGGACTGGGAAACATTTGGGGTGTTTAAAATTACTCACATTGACATCATAATGCTCAATAAAACACAGTCTATTTGTAATTTGTAAAGTATAACTTAACTATTTCATACATGTATTACTTCATTTATGTCATCTACATCAAAATTCACAAATGATGGTTTTTATTACTTATTTAAAACACAACTACTACTGGTATTAGTTATGCTTGAATCCAAATGACACTTAGAAGCATGAAAGAGTAAACAAAGTGTTCAGGGAACAGTGGAGGCTCTAGAGTCGGTTGTGTTGGTACCTTCTTTATGTAAGATCAAGTAACAGATTTAATATTTAAATATGTTCGGTTATACAATCACCCCTCTCTCGATATAAACAAGTGTTCATTCAAGAGATTGACTTGACTTTTTTTTTTAATAGAGCATTAAAAAGATAGCAATCTTAAGTAGATTATTATCATGTAAATTGCTCACTTTGATGACAGAAGCAGTAGGAAAATCTAATAAAAACAAAAAGAATGGCTTTGATTTCTATTCCATCTGCTTGTGAAGTCTCAAGTAATCCCTTAAAGACTTGTCCACACCCTCATTATGTAAAGGCGATCCTGTCACTTTTTTATGATTTTAAAGGAAAATTAGTTTGAGAACAAATGCTGACTGCATACTGCCAGTTTTACAATAAAGATAAAAAGACTTGGGGTTGGAATGGTGTTACTTAATTTAATTAAGAAATGATCTCTATCCGTCCTTGGTACAGCAAACATGATTGAACATATACACATTTGTTCTGTTCACTTAACTGGTAGGAAACATTGTTCCTTAATTCCAGCTTACACATTCCTACTCATTTTCATAACAACACTGAGAAAAACCAAACAGAACATTTCTAGGGGATTATGGCACTTCTCAGATAGTCCTAATCTCTTGAACAGCATTACTAGGTGCAAGGCTTAATGCCAAAATATTCTAATTATGCACAAAGGCACTGCCTATCTTTAAAGAATGCATCTGAACAAGACGGGACAGTATCTCTACATACGTCTGATCCTATAAGGATTTAAAGGATTTATGGTCATCAAATAACTTGAAATTTTAGAAAGTATTTTTGGTCACTTGTAGAAAAGGCTATAGTCAAATTACAGTTTCATGACAACAATACCAGAAAATTTTAGAATTTTCCCTACCCTTTTACCATCAAAAATGTAGTCCCACTGTTTATTTTGATAAATAATAATTTTCATTTTGGATGGGTTAATTCCCTGCACTGTCCCGGCACACACACACACACACACACACCATTTGTTGCATATCTTGTACTTAGTGCATCTATTGTTAATGTTTGACTGGGCTTAGCTGTAAATTCCCCAAATCTTGATAAGCCTGTGAGAAGTTCTTTCTCCTGGTGACAGTAATCTCTGCAAGTCAGTGTATTCCAGAGGCAACTGAGAATCTTGGCCTCTTTCACAAGTCTTAGAATGTGTCTAAGGGTTAGGTTTGCCCCCTGAATTATAAAGCATCTCAGGATTTCCAGACAGCAAATGCTTGTCACTAACCTGATTTATGTTTGTTATGTCTGTCAAATGTTTCAGATGCTCCAAATTGCTCCATCTCTATTATTTCTCTTCAATTAACTTTGAGAAAACAAGGGAAGGGACTGCAAATGTCTGTTGGGTTCTCTTTGTGTTCATGTCCTGGTCTCACAAAATCTCAAGGGTTTTTTTACTTGATACTCAGAATGCTCACAATTAAAAGTGAAAGATGAGATATGAATCCATGTTCAAAACAAAGTGTGTATAAAGTGAGAAGGGAGTTAGTTGGCTAAAGAAATCTGAGCATTAACTTCAGAGTAGCCTCCACACAAGAGAATCTTAAGTTATATCACCAATGCTCAATTCCTCTTAATCTCTGAACTCTGCTTTCCTCCCGTGTCTTCTCTATGCTTAGGCTGCCTTAGCTCTTAGTTTCCAGAAGCTCTATAATTTCATGGACCTAATCATCACTGATTATAAGAAAAAAAATTAACTTTATGTACCAGCAAGAAAAAAAACAAAAACAAAAAAACCGTTGACCTTTAAATAATAGCACAAGTTTCTTATGACACAGAATGTAAAATGCACCCCAATCTCAGAGATATTAAAATGTAAGTGAAAATGGGGCATCCTAAAGTCAATGAGGGGCTTTCCTGGTGGCTCACTGGTAAAGAACCCATTTGCCAATGCAGGAGATGTGGATTTGATCCCTGGGACAGGAAGATCCCCCAGGAGAAGGAAATGGCAATCCATTCCAGTATTCATGCTTGGAAAATCCCATGGACACAGGAGCCTGGCAGAGGTCACAAAAGAGTTGGACGCAACTTAGCAACTAAACAACAACAACAAAAATCAATGAGCTATAATTGGTCATTTTCTCATCAACTCCAAGGTCATAATAGTTTATAACATTTATCAGGAATAGTTAAACTTAAATAATATCACACCTATCTCTGAATGAATTAGAGTGGCTGGCCAGAAAACCAGTGTATGTTGATCAATTTCATTCAAGCCCCTTGGGCCAATAGTAGGGAAGGGATGGTTTCCATGAAGAAAGTTAAGATCTCTTCCAGAATAGGAGGAAATAAATTCTGGAAAGACAACATAATGATAAATGCCCAATATTACAAACCCACATAAGAATTAAACCATAGGATGCCTGACTCTCATTAAATAATTTTAAGTGCCTTCACTGAATATTTGATCTCCATTGCAAAAAGATTTAAAACTCAAGATCAATTTATAAAGAAAGAAGAATAACATTTGGGGGGCTGAACAGTATCTGAAAATGTTTCACTTCTCTTTCAAAAGATCATTTCTCTTTTTATCCTCTATCTCTTGCTTCAAATCTGTTCACAATATGGAAACCACCTACTGTTAGTCCTAAGGCATATAGCATCAAGGCTACAACTATTTTTAGTCAATGAAACATTTTGATAGTATTCTTCCAGTAATATGTTTGTTTGGACAGTACCCAAACTGTGAGCTAATTTCATCTTATGTTTTAGTAATGATGCAATTTATACAATAACTCAGAATTAGTTGAACACCCTATGCAGCACTTTCCAAAGGGAACAGACAATAAACAATGAAAAGCTCCTCTATAGATCCTCATAACATAATAAGACTAGCTGGTTATTTTTAATTCAAATTATAGGCAAAACTAAGAAGTACCATAAAGAGGAAACTTGAGATTTTTAGTTGTTAGGTTTTTCCTGCCAATGGGTAGCACTGATGCCCCTTTGCTAGCAGCTCAGACCCTTTTTAACTTCAAGAGATGCAGCAGAAGATGCCCTCTAGACTGGCCATCCAGGGTTAGGAAGCACATCAGTCTCTAATCCACCAGAGTGCAGCTACTCTGCAACCCTCAGTGGGGTGGTGATCCAGGGGATCTTCGAGTGACAGGCAGCAGAATCAGAAGTGGTTGCAGAATTTAAGAGCTATTTAAGATTCAGTCATTATGCATGAGTCTCTACTCTGTAGACACTAAGATGCTTTTTCATTTATTACCATTTTGAAAGTAGAATGTAATTCAGCAACTAAAGCAGCCAGGGCAGCAAGAGCAGCCAAATAATGAAAGAGAAGCAGACAGGACATCAGGAGACAGGTGGCCTCAAAGAGCTCCAGTGAAAGAATTGTGAGAATAAGAGACAGATTCTATAAAGATTCACAGAGAGGGTAGCGAAGCCCTACCAGAAACATTAAAAAACTGAGCACTCAGCCTCTCCTAAGAGTATGTTTTGTGCACTTAGTCACTCCATCATATCTGACTCTTTATGACCCTTTGGACTGTAGCCTTCCAGGCTCCTCTGTCCATGGGATTTTACAGGCAAGAATACTGGAGTGGGTTAACATTTCTTCCTCCAGGGGATCTTCCTGACCCAGGGATCGAACCTGTATCTCTTGTGTCTCCTGCATAGCAGGTGGACTTTTTACCTGCTGAGCCATCAGGGAAGATTACTCCTAAGAAGGTGGAGTTTAAATCTTTGGTAACCCATGCCAAAAGATGATTAGGAGGCTGAAAATGAGGGAACATAGTTAAAGCAGCTTTTGTATGTATGCCATAAACTATTCATGTAGACACAATTTCATTTAGACTCTACAACAACTCTAGGAGGTAGATGTTCTATGTTACAAATGAAAACACTTAAGCCAAGAGAAAGAGGAATTAAACAATTTCTCTAAGGAAACATAGTAGAAAACTGAGGAAAGCAGTACTATATACTAGGCATTCATTCATAAATTCAACAAATATTTGTGGGCACCTTCTCTGTGCCAGGTACTTACTTAGTTAAGTCAAAGTCCATGATATATTTTTAAATAAGAATTCTAAAATTAGTAAAGCTATAAAAGAAAGAATCTAAAACATAAAAAATAATAATATGAAGAAAGAATAAACTGATTTGGAAAATAACTAAATAGAACTTTAGAAATGAAAAATAAGGTCCTTGAGATTTTTTTTTAATGCTCATAAAATAACTGACACTTCCTGGGCACTTACCATGAACCACATACTGTCCTGAGCATCCATTTATTTTGTCCTTACAATCCAGGTTTGAGGTAGGTATTATTAGTATCCACCTGATGCAGAGACACGAAAATGAGGGGAAACTTGCCCAGAGTCGCATGGCCAATTCTAGATGCCAGGATTTGAATCTGATATTGCAGAGTCTTTAGTCTTTTTTTTTTAAAGCTGAAAATAGATACAAAAATAGGGATGTAATTCATATGCCATACAATTCACTCCTTTGAAGTATACAATTCAATAGTTTCTAGTAAGTCCACAGAGTTGTGCAATCATCACCGCAATCTAATTTTAGACATTTTCATCACTCGCAAAACAAAACCCATGCCCTTCCCTGCTCCCCATTTCCAGGCAACCATTAAACTACTTTCTTTAGCTTTGTCTATTCTGGATATTTCATACAAATTAAATCGTACAATAATACAATATGTGTCTTTTGTGACTGACTGCCCTCACTTAGCATAATGTTTAAAAGGTTCAACTATAACATCAGTTCAGTTCAGTTCAGTCGCTCAGTCGTGGCCGACTCTTTGCGACCCCATGAATCGCAGCACGCCAGGCCTCCCTGTCCATCACCAACTCCTGGAGTTCACCCAAACTCACGTCCATTGAGTCAGTAATGCCATCCAGCCATCTCATCCTCTGTCGTCCCCTTTTCCTCCTGCCCCCAATCCCTCCCAGCATCAGAGTCTTTTCCAATGAGTCAACTCTTCACATGAGGTGGCCAAAGTACTGGAGTTTCAGCTTTAGCATCATTCCTTCCAAAGAACACCCAGGGCTGATGTCCTTCAGAATGGACTGGTTGGATCTCCTTGCAGTCCAAGGGACTCTCAAGAGTCTTCTCCAACACCACAGTTCAAAAGCATCAGTTCTTTGGTGCTCAGCTTTCTTCACAGTCCATCTATAATATAGCATGCATCAATACTTTATTCTCCTTTTTATTGTCAAATAATACCCTATTGTATGAGTAGACTACATTTAATTTATCCATTAATTAGCTGATGGATGCTGAAGTTGTTTCCACACCTTGTTATAAGTTGAATAATTCTATATGAATAATGCAGCCAGAATGTTCCTGTATAAGTTTTGTGTGGATATGTTCTCTTCCCTCTAAGGCATACAGGTAAGAGTGGAATTACTGGGTCATATATAACTTTGTGTTTACATTTTGAAGAACTACCAAACTGCTTCCCAAAGTAACTATAACACAATACATTCATTTTACATTCTAGCTGCTTTGAAGTGATATCATATTGTGGTATTTATTTGCATTTCCCTATTGACTAAGGATGTTGAATATTTTTTCATGTGCTTAGTGGTCATTTCTGTATCTCTTTTGGAGAAATGCCTATTGAAGCCTTTTGCTCCCATATTCTGAATACATACTATTTATGTTGCCTTTAATCTAGATCTTAGCAAGAAGTCTGTGACTAGGGTAGCAGGATAAAATAGGAGAAGGGAGGTCATTATCTAAATGAAGAAACCATAAAGCCTGTGATATGAAGTCCTTTACTGTGAGACTCGCCAAGCCCAGAACACTGAATCTGGTGGAAACAACCCTACAGAAGACAAGATAAATGATTGTATAAAAGGTTTTAAGACAGACAGACAAAACTGAAGATTCAGACTATGCCAGATCACTCTCCGCCCCTTCCACAAATAATTCTTTAACAAATAACTTGCCTCATTCAAACATACACAGTAGTAATAAAGGGTCGGATGGATGAAAATGTGCATATAATTGGCATTCCTATAAGAGAGAATTTATATAATATCAAAATTGTTTAAACATTTAATGGAATATTTATTTAATAGATAAAATACACTTGGCTCAGTAAACAAAGAAATATAAATACAAAGATGTGTCAGTATTAATAAAATTACTAAGCATTAAGGGTAGAAGAGAAAAATATATCCCTTCAGAAGGGAAAAGAGGATGTTCAATAAGTGTCCACTATCTTGGTTTCAGACATTTCTAAACACTCCATATCTGAGGACAGTGACGACGCCCATACATTACTGAGGGAAAGAAAGTGATGCAACAATTTTATCCCAGCAAAGCGGCCTACTGCATGCAAGAGCCAGAAAGAATGCAGCACATGTGAGCCCTTCTTGTAAAATCACTGGCCAATGAAACCAGCCAACTGACAGATGACTCAGCATAATGACCTCAGGGAAGAAGCCATGGGCAATAAACTAATAAAGAACTCTGAATCTATTTAATTGTAGAATTCAATATGATGCATTTGGTTGTAGGCAGAATTCAAATATTATAAGCTTTGACAACATATGATTAATAAAATAATATTTCAGAAATTAATGGTCAAGAGAAGGGAAGACAGCAATCTCTAAATGCATTTTAATACAATTTAAATATCCCAGAGAAATTGCAGATTCAGTTCAGACCACCACAATAAAGTGAATATTACAACAGAGAGAGTCACACAAAATTTTTGGTTTCCCAGTGCATATAAGAGCTGTGTTTACACTACACTGTAGTCTATTAAGTGTATAATAGCATTATGATTAGAAAACAATATATATCCTGTAATAGAAAGAATATTTTATTGCTAAAAATGCTAACCATCATTTAAGCCTCCAGAAAGAGTTGTAATCTTTCTGCAAGAGTAATATCTAAGATCACTGATCACAGATCACCATAACAAATACAGCAAAAATGAAAAAGTTTGAATTATCGCAAGAATTACTGACATGTGACCAGAGACACAAAATAAGCAAATGTTTGAAAAGTGGTGATGATAGACTTGCCTGACACTGGGTTGCCACAGAACTCCAATTTGTAATAACCAAAATATCCACAAAGCACAATAAGGTGAAGTGCACCAAAATGTGTTATGACCACAGCTTTTTCTTAACTAGCAATTTTAAAAATAAATTTAAAAATTTTAAGAGAGATTCTTCATTTTAATGGAAATTATGACTGCATTTCATCAAGTGGTATGATGTGTTCTTTTGGATTTGAGTAAATATTACATTGAACTGGATTATGTGTATCACTATTTTGAGACAAAATTATGTATGGTATGGCCCAATAAGCATATGCTTGTTAGGTGCACATTGATATAATAAATTTTTTCACCTTTAATTAATTGCATTAGTAGATTTCTTGATTTTAGATGTCTTTACACTCCTGGAGTAAATTCAGCTTGAATCATGGTATATTCTTTGATAAACTGCTCAATTTTTTTGAGTAACAATTATTTAGAATTTTAGATTTAAGTTCTTAAATATATGTATGGTGGGAAGTTGTACTAGCTTATTAAATAAACACCAGCCTCATAAACCTTAACGATTTCTGTGGTTATGTGTGATGGTTTAAATAATAGTATACTTATCTAATTTTTAAACATTATCCTTTTAATGGCATGTCTTACATTAGCTTCCAAATCTCTTCCACAGGTATTATCTACTCAGATTTTCTATTTTTACTTCAGTTAGTTTTGTTACTCAAAAATCACCCAGTTCCTTTTGACTAGAAAATCATTCAACTCCTTTTGGTTTTCAAATTTATTGCCATAGAATTGCAGGTAATATTCTCTCATAGTTCTCTTAATCTCTTCCAAATCTTTTGTTATATTTCCTTTCTTCCATCCAAACTCATTTAGATGGAATCTTTAAAATTTCTTTTACTGCCCCACTCCACACACACACACACACACACGATTTCTAGAACACTATTCCTTAATCCCTGGGTCTTGCTAATCTATAAAAGGGGTACAGTTTGTTCAGTTTAGATTTTTAAGTCATAAAATTGCACACAGGTACAATTATCCTTGATTACCCTTGACCACAAGATGAAGTGTTTGTCTTGATTTTACAAGCCGTACTGTTTAAATAATATATATCTTTAAATACTAGAGTCATTCAACAACCAAGACACACACTGTCAGAGGTGTGTGGGAAATGCTACTGAGGGAAGAAATCTTCCATTTCACATTTATTCAGGGGTATCTGCTTATTAAATGAAATTAAGGATGAAATTAGCAGCAGAATTTAAATCTCTCTCTGTTTTTCCCTTCTATTCTCCCTCTCCCTGCTCCCACACCAAATAACTTAGCTCAAGGCAATTATTGGGTTTTCCATAGCAGAATAAATATATCATCTATTTCAAATTTAAGACTTAAAAATACATAGTCACGACATCATCTTAAATTTACTATGTATCATTTTTTCTTCTTGATATGTTAAGCTCTTCTTTGATTTTTCCTTTAGCTAGGACACTGATTTGAGTATATTTTTCAGACAGAGGATAAAGTGGTATACTCTCTGATCTCTTGAATTTGGGGAAATTTGTCTTTCCATTAGCTGGCTAGACAGATGATATCTTGGCTGGATATATGATTCTTGAACTGTAATCTCTCAGTAATCTATTAAACTAATCCCACTGTTTTCTTGTATCCAGTATTGCAAATGATATGCCCAATACCACAAAGTTGTGATTTTCTTTCCAGGCTATCTAGTGAAAAGCCACTAAGATAGACCTTGGTGTATGACTTTGTAAATTAATTCTTTCTTGGTTCACAGGAGGATTTTCCAATGAGCAGACTCAAATCCATTTTTAGCCCAGTCAGTTTTTCTTAATGATGAAATTATTACCACTCTATTTCTTCATTTTTCTCCCTACAGATCTCCTGGTGTTTATATGTATGTTTTTAGAATATTTTCTAAGTTTATTCAGTTCAGTTCAGTTCAGTCGCTCAGTCGTTTCCGACTCTTTGCGACCCCATGAATTGCAGCACGCCAGGCGTCCCCGTTACCTTTTATTTAATAATATTCATCACTGTGTAATTTTACTCTGTATTGTTAGAATTTTCCACCATTTAATCTTCAGGAAAAAAAAATGTGTTTCTCATCAGTGACCACAGGAAGGTTTTTCTGCCACGTGATGTGAACCATAACTACTGATTTATTAAAATTATCTTTTCATTCTCCCACTGATTTGGCCACAAAGGGAGCCATTTATTCTTCCCTCAGTAACTGGGTCTCCTTGTTATTATTCTTTGCTGAAAGATTTATGTCCCAATTGCACTTGTACAGTGATGATATCTTTATCATTGTTCTTTACTAATTGGAGCCACAGTCGAGAGAAGGGCAGAAAGCACACATTTGATATTTGATGGCTGATTTGCAGAGTCACCTCAAGAAATGGGCTTCAGCCTTTTTGTAGCTCAGTTTCTCTAAAAATAAAATGAATATAAAATTACATTTATACAGGCTTTTGATCTTATAAAAGTATAAAGTGTCATTAATTAGCATTCTTTAATGCTAGCTTTTGTGACTGTTAAAAATATAATAATACTCTGAACTCCTTTAGTGCCTTTCATCTGAGAATGTTAAAGTGTTTCGTAAACTTTTACTAATTAATCAAGCACCATTGTAAGGGAGGGACAGTATTATTATCTCTACTTAATGGATTGGAAACAGGAGTTCAATAGATTATAGACTAAAGGACAGACTCCAGACAGGACAATTGCAGAAGAAGAGCAAAAGTATCTTTGTCTGGACTTTGTTCTTAAGGACACCCATCCCATTGAAGGGCTTCTCTCTTCATGACAAATAATTATACACTATAAAATTTTTATTTTGCCTTTGAGGCAGAAGAAAATACTTCCCACTCATTCTTCCCCTCTCTTGGATATAACCTTAACCCAAGGGAGAGTAGTAGACATGCTCCTCAGCACTCTGCATCTCAGGCATACAAATTTCTCCAAAGCAGATGGACAGACCATAGACAAGATGCTCACAAATTTCTTCAGCAGTTTTTATAGACACAGCTCATGTAAAAGTTCATTGTAAAGCAACATATATTAATAACATATCATTGTTTAATAATTAAAATGTTTTCATACATTCATTGAGTCAATAAATGTTTATTAAGCATCTCCTACGTGTCACACACTATTCTCGACAATGGGGATACAGCAGTAAATAAAACAGTTGTTACTCCCCAAACACCTTACATTTCACAGGAAATGGAGGTGAAAAGAAATAGTAAACAAAGAACTACATATATTGTAGGAAAATATAAGGAGAAAAGTGGACACTTTCCTGATGGTCCAGTGGCTAAGACTCTGCACTCCCAGTGCAGGGGACCCAGGTTCGATCCCTAGTGAGGGAACGAGACCCCACCTGCCACAACTAAAGAATCCTGCATGCTGCAATGAAGACTGAAGATCCCACGTGCCACCACTAAAACCCAGCACAGCCCAATAAATAAATATTTTTTAAAAAAGAAAGAAAAGTCAAGGTGCAACATATTTATTGTCTTCTCAGTTGCTAATAAAAGATGTTTTTAAAAAAAGAAGAAGAAAAGTGAATTACAGTAGGGAAATGAAGAAAAAGGGAGAGGCCATGCTGTTCTCTATAGATGCCAGGGAGCTGGCATTTAAACAGAGACATAAAGGAAGTAGAGGGGCCAGTCCATGAATAAATGAGGGGAGATTTTTCTGGCAAAAGAAACAAGGGCAAAGGTCCTGAGGAAAGAGTATGTTTGGCACATTCCAAGATCAACAAGAAAGCCAGTGTGGTTGGAGAAAAGCAAACAAGATGAAGAGTGAGATGAGATTAGAGAGGCGGGGGCAAAGTGGAGCTCAGAACAGGCAAAGCCTTATTGGCCATGGGAAGGATTTCCATTTTATTCCAAGTGATCAGTGAAGCAATTGAATGGTTTGGAGCAAAGAAGTGACATGATCTGAGCTATGTGTTTAAAAAGTCACTCTAGCTGCCGTATGGAGAAAAGACCACAAGGATGGAAGCAAAATTTTGTTGCAGTACTCTAGACTTGAATCAGACTGTGGCAATGAGACCCCAGAGGAAATATTAAGTAGCTAGACACATGAGTCTTGAATGCAGAGAGGATGGTCAGCTTGGGCACATATATGTGGGCTGGATGAGATCACCAAGCAAACGAAGGTAGCAGGAAGGAAAAGGAGGGCCAGGCTGAGCCTCAGGATGTCACTGTGCATAAGTGGGAAATCAAGGGAGAGCCCACGAAGAAGACTCAAGAGTGAGCAGGGAGATAGACGATGAACCAAGAGAGTGATATCCTGGAGGTCAAGTGGAAAAAAAAAAAAATATATATATATATATATATATATGTTTCAAAGAAGAGAGAATCACTAACTGTATGAAATGGTGTTGAGCAAAATAAGGTCTGAAAACTGACTTAACAGTGGAAATACTGGTCTCATTAAAGACCTTTAAAGAAAATTTTCAAGAGAATAATGAGAAGTCAGACGGCAGTAGAATAAGTTTTCTTTACAGAAATCTCTCATATCCTTCTTTCTGACTGAATTCTGAATTGCTTAGGTCTCTTTCTTATCAGAGGAACTTTCTCCAACCCTGAGCAGTTCTGACTTAAACTCCTACTGCTTGTGTTTTCTTGTTGTTTTTTGTTTTTGTTTTTCTATTGGTTAGTAAAATATTATTTTCTATTTAATTCATCATTCATTCAACAAATATTTATTCAATATCTGAAAAACACTTCCTTGGAGAGCTGTGAAGATTTTCACAGATAGTATTTTAAAATTGCCAGGAGATAATCAATAATCAAGAAAAATCTTATTGTTTTGGTAATATTATTTTTCTGGTGAGATATTTACTCCCATTACATATCTAAACTGCTGCAAGCACAGTTTGTTGCAATAAAGTGGCTACAGAATACTCTTGGGTTAAACAAAATTTGGATGGCAGAAAATCCAGCTACGCTACAAACCTTTTCCCTTTATATGGAACTCAATATAGGCTTGCATGTTATAAAAAGTGTGCTAGATTTTCCAGAAAATGGTCTGGATAAAAGAGAGGCAGAGATGAGACTGACATTTTCTAATAGTACAGGGAATTAGATACTGAGACTGGCCCTTCTGATGAATAAAGTATTTGTAAAGTTTTTCAAAATATATTTTAGCATGCTGGCAAGAAATCAAGAATTCTCTAGGGACCAAATGGAAAGCAAAAGCAAGAACCTGAAAAGGTAAATGGATTTCCACCCTGTCTTAGCTCAGATTCCCTAGAAGTAGAACCTGAGGCCAGAACTTATATACTTGGATATAGTCTCATCTAGAGTCTAGACTTAGTCTGATGCAGGGAGCAGAGATGGCAAGAAAGTTGGGGCATAAATTTCGCTACATTATTGTTCCTCCCGAGGCAAGTGAACCACATATTTGAACCCCTGTATTAGTCAAAGTAACAGTTAGAACAGGACATGGAACAACAGACTGGCTCCAAACTGGGAAAGGAGTACATCAAGGCTACATATTGTCACCCTACTTATTTAACTTATGCAGAGCACCTCATGTAAAATGCTGGGCTGGATGAAGCACAAGCTGGAATCAAGATTTCCGGGAGAAATATAAATAACCTCAGATATGCAGATGACATCACCCTTATGGCAGAAAGCAAAGAGGAACTAAAGAGCCTCTTGATGAAAGTGAAAGAAGAGAGTGAAAATGCTGGCTTAAAACTTAACATTCAAAAAACTAAGATCGATGCAGCTCTGGAGCTGAGGTGTAGGGCAGCCATTTCTCTCTATGAATTGTGGTCTAAAGTCCTGGGTGAGAGACTCATGGATGCAGCACCCTATGAGCAGGTGAAACTGAACTAATGGCAAAGGAGAAAAAGGGTAATAGAACTAAGTTTAGGGGTGTATAGCATTGCCTTCAGATAGAATTACATTCACCAACAGGCCTGTGATTCACAGAAATATAAGAGTGCTGTCATACTGCTGTCTAACATGGTTGACAAGATTAAAGAGTCCATCTTAAAGAGATCAAGCCCTGAGCCTTTGGAGTGGGATCACTGACCCCAAGACCCTAGACTACCATAGAACTAACCCTGCTGCTGCTGCTGCTGCTAAGTTGCTTCAGTCGTGTCCGACTCTGTGCGACCCCAGAGGGAGTATCAAACAGTGAGAACTCACACAAAGGAAACCACTTGAATACAAGACCTGGCATCACTCAACCACCAGTAGCACTCTGTGCAGGATGCCTCATCTAAACAACAAACAAAACAAAAGTACAAACCCAGTCACCAGCAGACAGGATTACCACCTCACTCAGCCTTGCCCATCAGAGGAAAAACAAACAAACAAACAAACAAACAAAAACTCAGCACATATCTCACCTTACACCAAACTTACACAAACCACTGGACCAGCCTTAGGAGGGAAGAAAGCAAAAGGAAGGAAGAATTCAACCTTGAAACCTGGGAAAAGGAGACCTCAAACACAATAAGTTAAAAAAAAATAATAATGAAAAGGAAGAGAAATACTACACAAATGAAGGAACAAACTAGAAGCACAGAAGTCCAAATAAATGAAGAGGAAATAGGCAAACTACCTGAAAAAGAATTTAGAATAATGATAGTAAAGATTGTCAAAAACCTTGAAAAGAAAATGGAGAAAATGCAAGAATCAACTGGCAAAGACCTAGAAGAATTAAAGAATAAACATGCAGAGACAAACAACCCAATTACTGAAATTAAAAATACTCTAGACATAATCAATGGATGTGAGAGTTATATATAAAGAACTGAGCACCGAAGAATTAATGCTTTTGAACTGCGGTGTTGGAGAAGATTCTTGAGAGTCCCTTGGACTGAAAGGAGATCAAACCAGTCCATCCTAAAGGAGATCAGTCCTGAGTGTTCATTGGAAGGACTGATTTTGAAACTGAAACTCCAATACTTTGGCCACCTGATGTGAAGAGCTGACTCATTTGAAAAGACCCTGATGCTGGGAAAGATAGAGGACAGGAGGAGACGGGCATGAGTGAGGATGAGATGGTTGGATGGCATCACTGACTTGAGTTTGAGTAAACTCTGGGCGTTGGTGATAGACAGGGAGGCCTGGCATGCTGCAGTCCATGGGGTTGTAAAGAGTCGGACATGACTGAGTGACTGAACTGAACTGAACTGAATCAATAGCAGAATACCTGAAGCAGAAGGATGAATCAGTGAGCTGGAAGATAAAATGGTGGAAATAACTTCTGAAGAGTAGAATAAAGTAGAAAGAAAGAAAAGAACTGAGGATAGTCTCAGAGACCTCTGGGACAACATGAAGAACACCAACATTCGAATTATAGGGGTCCCAGAAGAAGAAGAGAAAAAGAAAGGGTATGAGAAAATTTTTGAAGAGATTATAGTTGACAATTTCCCCAACATAGAAAAGGAAATAGTCAATCAAAAAACTAAGATTATGGCATCCAGTTCCATTACTTCATGGCAAATAGATGGAGAAACAATGGAAACAGTGAGAGACTTCATTTTCTTGGGCTTCAAAATCACTGCAGATGGTGACTGCGGCCTTGAAATTAAAAGATGTTTGCTTCTTGGAAGAAACGCTGTGACAAACCTGACAGCATATTAAAAAGCGAGACATTATTCTATTGACAAAGTCCATCTAGTCAAAGCTATGGCTTTTCCAGTAGTTATGTATAGATGTGAGACTTAGACCATAAAGAATCCTGAGTGCTGAAGAATTGATGCTTTTGAACTGTGATGTTGGAGAAGATTCTTGAGAGTCCCTTGGACAAGTAGATCAAACCAGTCAATCCTAAAGGAAATCAACACTGAATATTAATTGGAAGGACTGATGCTGAATCTGAAGCTCCACTACTTTGGCCATCTGGTGTGAAGAGCCGACTCATTAGAAAAGACCCTGATGCTGGGAAAGACTGAAGGTAGGAGGAGAAGGGGATGATGACAGAGGATGAGATGGCTGGATGGCATCACTGACTCAATGGACATGAGTTTGAGCACACTCTGGGAGATGGTGAATGACAAGGAATCCTGGTGTGCTGCAATCCATGAGGTGGCAGAGAGTTGGACACAACTGAGCAATGGAACAGAGCAGAATTAGTCAGTTATTATCTATGGGCTGATAGAGTCAACTCACGTGGGAGTCAGCTCCCATCAGCCCTAACTGGAACAGCTCAGTTCAGTTCACTCAGTCATGTCCGATTCTTTGCAATCCTGTGGAGTGCAGCATGTCAGTCTTCCCTGTCCATCACCAACTCCTGGAGCTTGCTCAAACTCATGTCCATTGAGTCGGTGATACCATCCAACCATCTCATCCTCTGTTGTCCCCTTCTTCTCCTGCCTTCAATCCTTCCCAGCATCAGGGTCTTTTCCAGTGAGTCAGTTCTTCGCATCAGTTGGCCAAATTATTGGAGTTTCAGCTTCAGCATCAGTCCTTCCAATGAATATTCAGGACTGATTTCCTTTAGGATGGACTGGTTGGATCTCCTTGCAGTCCAAGAGACGCTCCAGAGTTTCTCCAACATCACAGTTCAAAACCATCAGTTCTTTTGCGCTCAGCCTTCTTTATGGTCCAGCTCTCATGTCCACACATGACTACTGGAAAAACAATAGCTTTGACTCAATAGACCTTTGTTAGCAAAGTAATGTCTCTCCTTTTTAACATGCTGTCTAGGGTGGTCATAGCTTTTCTTCCAAGGAACAAGTGTTTTTTAATTTCATGTCTGCAGTCACTATCTGCAGTGATTTTGGAGACCAAGAAAATAAAGTCTGTCACTGTTTCCATTGTTTCCCCATCTATTTGCCATGAAATGATGGGACCAGATGCCATGAATGTTGAATTTTAAGCCAACTTTTTCACTCTCCTCTTTCACTTTCTTCAAGAGGCTTTTCAGTTCCTCTTCACTTTCTACCATAAGTGTGGTGTCATCTGCATATCTGAGGTTATTGATATTTCTCCTGGCAATCTTGATCCAGCTTGTGCTTCATCCAGCCTGGCATTTTGCATGATGTACTCTGCATATAAGTTATATAAGCAGGGTGGCAATATACAGCCTTGACGTACTCCTTTCCCAATTTGGAACCAGTCCATTGTTTCATCAGAGAAGGCAATGGCAACCCACTCCAGTGTTCTTGCCTGGAGAATCCCAGGGACGGGAGAGCCTGGTGGGCTGCCATCTATGGGGTCCCACAGAGTTGGACACGACTGAAGCAACTTAGTAGCAGCAGCAGCATTGTATCATGTCCAGTTCTAACTGTTGCTTCTTGACCTGCATACAGATTTCTCAGGAGGCAGATAAGGTAGTCAGGTATTCTCACCTCTTGAAGTATTCTCCAGTTTGTTGTCATCCACACAGCCAAAGGCTTTGGCATAATCAATAAAGCAGAAGTAGATGTTTTTCTGGAATTCTCTAACTGGGACCATTTCTCAGAAAAGAGAGAGAGCTTGAACTTTTAGCAGCCAACCCATATTAGCTATGGAATGGAAGTACCAACCCAGTAAAAGGGTCTGAGGAGGGGACTCTGAATCACCACAATACTATTACAGCCCACTGCTTGCACCAGTGAGACGCATTTTCTTCTCACATCAAGTTCACTCCAGCCAGTTACAGTGTCTCCAGGGTACTATGATATTAATTCCTATGAAAATTTAGGAGGGAAATATTGTTGCAATGAATAGGGTCCCTACTGTGGCAGTTGATCTCTGAGAGAAAACTGATGCTTGTCTTCTAACTTTCCATCAGATCAGGATAGCACTTCTAATAACTTGCCTAGTGGAGTGACCCAGATTCTCATCCTTGAGAGGTTGACCTCATCAGACCACGACTGCTTTACATGCGCATATACAACTAAAATGGGGCACAAAGATACCCCAAAATACCCCAGTTCACCATTGTACTACACATATCCTACCAGCCACAACACCTAAGAGCAGTCATACCTTTTCATGAATATTAGGATCAATTACACCTGCTGGTACATCTCCCTTTATGTCTGCCCTTCTGCATGCATGGAGAACTCATGTCAGCTGCATCTTTAAATGTATGCAGTCTCTTAACTATATGCCTTTGGTACTACTATCCCCACTACTAGCCAAGACCTCTAGACCCACTGAACCTAAATTCGTGACAAGAAACATAACTTCCTCCCAAGTAGTTCGCTGTAAGGCAGAGTACATGGGACTACTTCTGCTTTGACCCCTTGATTTCTGAACATATTTATTCTATCTACTGGAGAGTGTGCTCAGTTACTCAGTCATGTCTGACTCTTTGCAGCTCCATAGACTGTAGCCCATCAGGCTCCTCTGTCCATGGGGTTCTCTAGGCAAGAATACTGGAGTAGTTGCCACTTCCTACTCCAGGAAATCTTCCCAACCCAAGGATCAAACCCACATCTCTTGCATCTCCTGCATTGGCAGGTAGATTCTTTACCACTAGCCCAATAAATAGTAGTTGTTGGTTTAAGGAATGTACTGCATCTTAAGGTATAGCCCTACAGTGGGTGTCTTGGTGCCCCAGCCAGATCATGCCTAATAAAAATTCACACTGGCCCCATCACTAGAAAACAGCCCTCAGCCAACAGGAGCCACCTGGTCCAGGAGGCTACATTCTCCTCCATTTTTGAAAGGAGGAAAGTTAGCCAATGAGTGACTGATACAGGGTACAAAATGTCATCACCCTTGTTCAATATAGAACTAAATCTATGATACAATGCATGCCCCAAATCTTCCCAGTGGGATCAGATTGAACCTAATCTCCAGCTGAAACCAGAGTCATACTTTCCCCTTGGCCCTATCCAGTTTCAACTGGGACCTTTCTTCTGAGAATACTCCCCTTATAAATCACTTGACCTAGAGGGGTTTTTTGGTTTTTTTTTTAATGCTTTTCATCTAGGGAACTGGACCAAAGCTAGCACTTCACCCTTGCAAATCAGCATTTCTGTGCATTCAATAGATGTGATATTAAGAAGCCAAACCACCATCTGAACATCACTGAAGAACATCACTGCCATGAAGAACTATGGAAATAAGAAACAGATGGGTAATTATACAAGATTACTTTTTCTTTTAAAAAATTGTTTAAAAGATAACTAAGATAAAAAATAATATTAATGCATTTGAGGGCTCAAAATGTATGTAGAAGTAAATACACCACATCAATATCCTAAAGCATAGTACTAGGGTTAGTCACTCAGTCCCAAAGCGTAGAGGAAATGTAATTGGAATTATACTGTCGTAAGGTTCTTACACTGCATATGGTGTAATAATATTAACTCAAACAGACTTTTATAAGTTAAAGACATATCTTGTAATCTCTAAATAAACCACTAAAAAATAATACCATGAGCTATAGCTAGAAACCATCAGAAGAACTAGAATGAAATCCTAGAAAGAAAAGTATAGAGTAATTGTCAGACTAGTTGAAAGCCTAAGACTCAATTGATGTTGTTTGAAAAAGATGCATTGAAATATAAAGACACACAGAAGTTGAAAGAAAAAGGATGTAAATAAACATATTTTTTTTTCTTTTATCCAATATATTATCCAATCCCCAAGTATAAGTAATTCAATGTGACTAGATTATTTCCACACAAGAAGTATTACCAGAGATGGGGGTTATTTTATAATGATGAAAAGATTTATTCATCAGGAAGACATAATTCTAAATGTGTGCTCATCTAAGTACAGAGCTTAAAAGTGAATGAGGCATAAAAGAACAGAAGTAATGGGAAAATAGACAAATTCAATTAATTCCCCTCTCAAAATAATTGATAGAATAACTAGCCAAAACTATTAGTAAGGATATAAAGGACCTGGCAGAATTGCTAGAAGGCACATCAATATATATCCTGCAGACATTAAATCATAATAGACAGATATTATGAGCATCTTTATGCCAATAAATTTAATAGCTTCAGTATATCAAAACATTGCCTGAATAATACAACTTTCTAAAACTGACACAAGTAAAAATGAAAAATATGAATAGCCCTATATCTATTTTTAAAATTGATGTAATTAAACAACTTCTGAAGAAGAAAATTCCAGGTTTAGATGACCTCACTGTTGATGTCTATCAAACATCTAAGGAAGAGACATCAATCTTCACAAGATCTTTTAAAAAACAGAGGAGGTAGATGCTTCCCAATTTGTTTTATGAGAACTACCAAACCTGACAAAAACATTACCATTAAAAAATGAAGACTAATATATCTCATAAATGTAGACATACACACACACATAACTTACAAATTATCAGCAAATTAAATCTACTAGTACTTTAAAAGGAATATATATCATGACCAAGTAGAATTGATTCCAGGAAATTTGAGAAAATTTTTACATGATTATTTCAATAAACATGGAAAGTCATTTGATACAATACAGCAGTCATTTATGCTAAAAACCCTTGCAAGCTAGGAAGAAAAGGGGATTTCTTCAACTTGATAAAGAGGATCTCTGATCCTAGCAGATTGTGATTGCAGCCATGAAATTAAAAGACGCTTACTCCTTGGAAGGAAAATTATGACCAACCTAGACAGTATATTAAAAAGCAGAGACATTACTTTGCCAACAAAGGTCCATCTAATCAAGGCTATGGTTTTTCCAGTAGTCATGTATAGAGGAGGAAAAGGGGATGACAGAGGATGAGATGGCTGGATGGCATCACTGACTCAATGCAAGTGAGTCTGAGTGAACTCTGGGAGTTAGTGATGGACAGGGAGGCCTGGCATGCTGCAATTCATGGGGTCGCAAAGAGACGGACACGACTGAGCGACTGAACTGAACTGAACTGACTGAATATCACATTTAATAGCGATTGTTCCCCCTGAGATTGGGAAAGGCTTAGATATTTGAACTCAGCACTTCTATTTATTAATAACACTGTACTGGAGATCTTTGCCAATGATAAACCAAAAAGAGGAAGAAAAAGAAAAAGCATCTAAGATTGCAAAGGAAGATATATAACTATTTTTAGACATCATTGTTCATGGAGATTTTTACCAAAGATTTACTAAGAAATTTACCAAAGATTCTTTAGAGTTAACAAAGTAAATTTTGCTAAGTCACAGTATACAACATATTGAAAAATACAGAAGATCAGGTGGAAAAAAACAATGTAAAATATGTTTTACATTAACAACAACAAAAAAAAAACACATAAAATAGTTGGAAATATATCAAATGAAAGATGTGCAAGTTCTCTACATTAAAAAGGCAGAACATGGAGAAGGAAATGGCAAGCCACTCCAGTATTCTTGCTTGGTAAATCCCATAGAGGAGCCTGGTGGGATAGGGTCACAAAAAGAATCAGACTAGATTGACTAGACTGACGAAACAACATAGAGAGACAGAGACTGGCAGCAGATGGGGGCTGAGGGCCATGTATGCAGGCACCCCTGGCTCACAGGGGGCACCCCCGTCCTGGATCTGCACTGACCTCCTGCAGCCTGAGGGCTGAGGGGCCTTAGAGGGCCACTGGCGGGGGTCTGCTGCTGAGCTCAGAAGCATACCTGGCATCACACCAGTGAGGGGGTCCACAGGAGGTGATCCTGGATCTCCCCCACCCCCAATGCCTTCCCAGGACCAGGTGCTGGTTTCCCACTGTTGCAGTGAACCATTCAAGTGGTGGAAAAAAAAGGCAAAACATTCCTGGGAGAACCTCAAGAAGATTCAGATAAATGGAGAGTTATACTATGTTCATGGGCCGGAATGCTGTTGCTGCTAAGTCGCTTCAGTCGTGTCCGACTCTGTGCAACCCATAGACAGCAGCCTACCAGGCTCCCCCGTCCCTGGGATTTTCCAGGCAAGAACACTGGAGTGGGTTGCCATTTCCTTGGAATGCTGTTAAGAAGTCCATTATCCTTGAAGGAATGTAAAGGTAGAATGAAGTACCAATTAAAATTCCCTCAGTATTTTTAGATAAATCAGCAAGCTGATTCTACAATAATTAGGAGGATATGAAGCACTTAAATTATTGCTCATTTTCAAAAAAACATCCAAAATTTTCTGATAAAGAGTTACAAAACTGGAGGACCTATACTACCTCTTTTCAAAGTATATTATAAGTTGTATTTGTCAAGAAAATGTGGTAGGAGTGTAAAAACAGACAAATAGATAAAAGAAAGAATAGAGAGTCCAAAAACAGACAAACATCTATATGGTCAACTGATCTTTTCTACAAAGTAGCAAGGTAATTCAATGCAAGAACAATAATTTCTTTAGCACATTATGCTGGAAAAATTGAAATACATAGAAAAGAAACCAAAACTCAACTTCTGCCTAAATATAAAGCTAACACTATAAAATTTCCAGAATAAAACATAGAATAACTTTACAATATTCAGGTGGAAAAAGATTTCTTAGGACATAAAAAGCTCTAACCATAAGAAAAAACAATATACTCAATCAAAATTAAACTAGTGTTTCTAAAAAAACATCATTTAAGACACTAAAAAGGCTGAAGTAATAATTAACTCTCTATATATTCAGATTTTATTTGTAAAATATTTTATAAAATGTTTATATTATAAAATATATTCAGAATATATTTTGTATATTCAGATTAGATAAGGAACCCGTTCAACTCAGTAATAAAAGTTCAAACCAATAAAAAAAGTGATAGACTTGACCAGACACTTAAAAAGTACAGGAATTTCCAAAACATAAATGAAGATACTCAAGATTATTACTTTTTAAGAAACTTCAAATTAGAACCATAATAAGATATTACTTCACACTAATTAGAATGACTGAAATTAAAATTCACAATACCAAGTGTTGAGGAGGTGGAATAAATGTATCTCTCATACACTGATGGTGGGAGTCTAAAATGTAATGGCCACTTTAGAAAAGTAGT
The DNA here is from genome assembly GCF_002263795.3 of Bos taurus. NCBI lineage: Eukaryota > Metazoa > Chordata > Mammalia > Artiodactyla > Bovidae > Bos > Bos taurus. The sequence continues at coordinate 18,454,179 of NC_037332.1, read as the reverse complement.
TTTCAGTTTCTTATAAATTTAAGCAGACATATATCCTATCTCCCAGGAATCCTATTTCTAGGCATTTACCCCAAATAAATGAAAAGATATATTTACAAAAAGACGTGTACAAGAAAGTTTGAGCAATTTTATTGCTGGTAGCAAAATACTGATAAATATGAAACAATCTATTGGTCCGTCAACCTGTGATTGTAATATTTAAGAACATGGAATCCTTAGCAATAGGAAGGATCAAACTACTGATACATACAACAAAGATGAATTTCAAAACATCATATGGAGTGGAAAAAGCAGGACACAAAAGAGTACATTCTGTATGATTCCTTGCATATAAAGTTCTCGAACAGACAAAATAAAGCTGTGTTTATAGAAATCAGATTGTTTCTTGGGATAAGGGCGGGGTGGGGTGAAAGATTGCAAAGCATACCAGGGAATTTTCTGGGACAGTGGAGATAATCTGCACATTAATTGGAATGCTGATTACACAGGTGTAGTCATGAGTCAAAAATTATTGAGCTACAGCTCAATACGTTTCATTTTAATAAACTTAAAATGTGTGCATTTTGTTATATGTAAAGAACTCAGTATAGTTTAAAAACAATTTCAAATTAAGAATGACACTGTTCTACCCGTTTTCTCTAACAATGGCAACAGCAACAATAATAAAACCAAGGTTTATTGAGCAGCTGCTCTTTCTGACCCACTATGATAAATTCTTCACACATGTTAACTGATTTGACTTCCTAAGAATTGTTAATACTTCATACCATAGATGTGATTAACTCCTATCTCTATTGTATGCACCACAAAGTGGACCCACAGGTCACTGCATCAAAATGCTCAGTGACTAACAAGAAGAAACTGATGGAATCAGTGTATTAATCTAGGCATTCTAAACCAAAGAATAGTCTGTTAATCACCCCATTGTGCTCTCTAATTTCTGTGCTGTACTTAGGCGCTCAGTTGTGTCCAACTCTTTGCAACCCAATGGACTGTAGCCCACTAGGCCCCTCTGTCCATGGGATTCTCCAGGCAAGAATACTGGAGTGGATTGCCATACCCTCCTCCAGGGGATCTTCCCAACCCAGGGATCAAACCCAGGTCTCCCGCATTGCAGGTGGATTCTTTACTGTCTGAGCTACCATAAGAATAATGGAGTGGGGAGTCTATCCCTTCTCCAGGGGAACTTCCCGACCCAGGAATGGAACTGGGGTCTCCTGCATTGCAGGAGGATTTTTTTTACCAACTGAGCTACCCTATAGTTATTATTGATTGATTGAAAGATAAAGAGTTAATTTTTTAGCAACATTAGATTTCACATGGTTGGAAATTCCCAAGAACTTTGACACTAGGAACCAGGTAAGCATGTGTAAATCAAAATTAACATAATTAACCAGAGTTCTGTTTATGAAACATGGAACTACAAAAGGTAGATGTCCATCATTTCTCCAGATGTTGGAGACAGGCTGCCAGTTCCTCAAAGCTGGCAACGTTGCCAGCAGCTGGTCAATCGGGTTTGAGCAGCATCACTGTGTGGCCCACTAGAATACTTTGGATGTTTCCTCTTCTCCTTTCCATTCTTGGGCTTCACTAAAGGGTCTCCAGGTGTTTTCAGAAAGGGCCCACTATCATCTTCCCCTTTAACAACCCATGAACTGAACCAAAAGAAAAAAGGGTGTAGGATTGTGTTAGGTTTCTCAGTGGAGAGCATATCAAGATTTACAATAGAACAGGAGGCATTTTGCCATCTCTGCATGGAGTATATGCTTACTTGACAGCCAACAAGCTGGAACACACAACAAAATCTTACTTATGAAACTAATCTACACTAAAATCTATCGGTTTGTCTTCACCAAGACACTTAAGAATTGGATTTCATATCATATAATCAGGTTTTATGAAATTTTTTTTACTGCTTTGTAATCAAACCAATGGAATTAATTTGCTTTTCCATTACATGTTTGTGCATAGTTTCAAAGCTACGATAGGAAGGCAAGGTAATTGTACTTCCTTTTAAACAATTTTTTTCATTTTTTAAAAAATAATTTATTGTTCGGTTTATGACAATCTGGAGTAAGAGAACTCATCAACTAGACCTTGAAAATATCATGCAAACAAAGGTGTTTAACACTCGCATGTTATCTTTGTTCCAGAATTAAATTAGGACTAAAGGCCAGAATTAAAAAGGCCAGTGTTTCTCTAAATGACCTCCTTCATCAGGGTCAACTGAGTGCTCACTTGTAAAAGAGAGTCCTGGGTTTCATTTCCATGCCCACAGTATCAGTGTCTCAGGATCCCAGGTCACCATTTTAGTAAAATTCCAGATGGTTCTTATTTATCCTTAAATTTGGCAACTTCTGCTCTAGGCCTGACAGAGAGGGGGAAAATAGCCATCAAAGATTTGTATTTGTAAGAGGCAATTCCTAAAGTGAATGGAGAATTAAACCACAGCCAGCAAGAGAAACGTTTCACGCCAGCACAGCGGCTTCTCTCTGTAAAGGGCGGCTTGCAGGCTTAAAAACAGGATCTGTAAAATCTACAGCACACGATGCCATTATCTACAACCTCACAAAGAGGGTTTTAGATCTGCTACATGAAAGATGTAATAAACCACACAGATGGTACATTGAACTAAAGCAAATGCAAGGGGAGAATTTAATACCTACAGATATAAAACCTCAGTTTGTTTTTAAAGATCCTTTTCATCTCAGGAAGAAAGACAGATTTAATCAGTTCTTTCGCAGACGTTATCCCATGTCAGACTTGTGCCTGCTTTACTTGAGTTCAAAGGGGACAAAGGTGGTTTCTTTTTCTAAGCCAGGTTGGGAAGGGGCAGGGACTAAAATAAATGAGCAGCCACCTTCATGACCATGGCTCAAATGATGTGTGACATAAGAGGTATTCCTATTTTGAGGAAAAGGAAGAACGTGGTTCTATAGAAGCTTAAATGTATCTGAGCTATGGTTTCTTTTCTTGCTGTTTGTTTTTTTACTTTTTTATTAAAATGGAAATGAATGAATGAGTGAACAAGCGAACTAACAAATACTTTCAAATAATGTGATTGAGTATGCTTTATGTATTTCCTGTTCTTTGCAAGATTTTTCACCTGTGACTGGAGACTGCCTCTGCATTACAAATGGGTTTCCTCATGAACCGAGACTGGCCTCAGTAAACCTGACAAGTTCAAGAGCAAGGAAATGGTCTTTGGAAACAGACGGCTCCAAACCAGACTTTGTCCTTTCAAAGCAACTCAACCCCTAGCTTCTGTAAAAGGCTGGATATCAGCCTGCTACTTCTCTGTCCAGGCTGTTGTCTTCACTGCTACATAGCAGGCTTTGCACCAGCTTCTTGTCTTACTCTTTGTTTCTCTGAACTCTGCTGGGAAGTAGCCCTCAAATTAGTTCTACAGAACTATGATGCAAGACCAGGAAAGAGGCAAACTAATTCTTATTACCAAAGCAGTACCTTCACTGAAAACCTAGTAAATAAAATGTCCACTTGGTACAAAATGCAAGTGCTTAGAAGAAAAGAACAGGGTTTGAAGGCCATATCAGGAAGCATAGAATGGCACTGAGGTTTTCTCTATCATATTCTAAATAAAATGGCCACCTCAAAGGCTAACCACTTAATATTTGGGGGTCAGGTTTGGATGGTTAAAAGAAGTACGGTAGAAAATAAACAGGCTTTTTAGAGGGATACCAATAGAAATTAGAGAAGCAATTCTGGATCCTTCACTTCACTGGCAAGGATTTTCAAATCTGCTCTTGTCAATATTATTCAGTTCCTCTTCTGGCATACCTGGTACCATTTCAGTTCTCTATCACTAGAATTTTTTATTTATTATATTGACCACTCAGCAATCACTGGCATTTTCTATTATTTTAAAATGATTGTCCATTAATTGTCCTCTAAACTTGACATACAGAGTTTACATGGATCAGTATTTTTCTAATCTAATATCTCTGCTTTATGAGGGAAAATCGAAACAGAGTATTTGGTGCCAAGATGTTGAAGAAAACCCCACACCACCTGGAACCTTAGCAATGCTTAAGGAAAGGTATTTTATGTCATAAGAATTGGAGACTTACGTAGAAAAATGAGTGTTTCTAGGACTAGCTGATAATGAAAGTCACATTTGCTTCTTACATCTTTCTTGTCAATGCCTATGATGGTGATGGGGGTGGAGAGTTACTGTAAAAGATTCAAATCTGTTTTAATCAGAGAAAAGATGTATAACTTATAAGGCTCATCAAATGTCCTTCCTTGAGCTGATTTTAGAGCTATCAAAAGTCATAACCCCATGATTCTGGGAGGTATGATGGCATTTACAAAATTCTCTTATAATTTGGACATACTAACTACAATCTCTACCCTCTGTTTTCATGGGACTTGACGGGACTACAGATGGTAAAAGAAGTGAGATCAGGCAGTAACCTGGTAGACTTAAATCACTAACATCATATTAATATACATAGTGGGGGAGCACAGATTCAATGACGGTCTAAAATAGATGGGCGCGTACCTTCTAAATTTAAATGCTGTGGGGATAAATATACACAGAGCATACTGTTCCTGCCTTCAAGAAGTTTAGATACAAGAAGCATATTGTGATATTGCATTACTTCTTCTATAATTCTATGGATAATCACCTCCCTTCTTGGTAAGAACTTAACTTGAATGCATCATTTGCACACACTGATCTGTAGGAATTCAGCCCAAGAATGAAGGCAAAGAGTTCATCTGATTCCCTATGGCTTGTCTGTTCCGAATTTGTTTCACAGATCATCAAAAGCTTATACATTTGAATACACATACAAAAAAACATATTCTTACCTGTGCACTGGTAAGAATTCTAAAGGAAATAGATCAGCTGAATATTTGGATTCTCTACTTTCAGCATATTTTATTTGAAATATGAAATTGTAATTAAAGACAGATTTCACCAGATATAAATTTGAGATTTAAATTATTTTAGCAAAATTGGATAAACCATGCTGAATATTTTTTTGCCTCAGTTAGCTTTATGTTCTGATAAAATTTGCCAGAGAAGTTCCACTGACCTTTGCTATATACATACAAATTCACTAAGATGTTCCGATGATCAGTGTTTGCGTTTTATTACCTAACTAGTCAAGTTATGCTTCATGAATCTCATAATTAACAAAATGTGTATATCTTTTAATTAATATAAATATGTACATGTTTACATTTCAGCTGACACATTCTTACTGACAACCCCTCTATTACTCTCTCACTCTTCCTCTCAATACTTCAGAGAGATTGGGTTGCGTGTTTACTCTCTGGGCACCCAGATCACTATGTATATGCTACTGTATACAATTAATCTGATTACCCTTTAATCGTTTTCCCTCTCATTTTGTTTATCCAAGTTCTATAAGGACAGAGGCTTTGTTTCATTGTTCTTATTATCCCTCAGGTTTAGCACACAATTTGTCACAGGATAAGTATTCAATAAATAATCACTGAATAATTAAATGATACCTCCCCTTGAAAAGATCAAAATTTAGTCAGGCTGGAATATATGCATGTAACTAATTGTAATGCAAAGCAAAATAATATGACAAAAGAGTTATTAATACTAGATAGATGTATTTGCTCTATTTATAGAAGATCAAATTATTTTTGCAAATACATTATAATCGTTAAATAAAATATTTCCTTGCAGAATTTCATATAGATAATTGCACAGCACTCCTTCCCTAAGTGTGCTATTTCCCTGATATTTATTTTTTCCCTTAGAAAATAAACAATGTTTGAATTTTTAAATATTAACTTTCTATTTTATGATAATTTCTGGCATAATTATAATGAACTTAAAGAAATTGAAGAGTTGTCCTTTTTTTTTTTTTACTCTCTTTTTTGAAAAGTTATCTTCTGTTTTCTCTCTGTCTTTGGGTATATGTGGGGGAAAAAAGTAACTTGACTATAAGTAAAACTGAATTACATCATTTATTTCCAAAGGAATAAAGAAAGGGAAAGAAGGAAAAGGAAAATAAAAAGGAAAGGGGAAAGAAAGGAAGGAAGGAAAGAGATAAGAATGGAAAATTTTTTTCAGAGTCATGGAAAGTTAACCTCACTGTATAGAATGAGAACCATAGTCAAATATTTGCCAGATATTTGTACTTAAGCTCTTCACAATGATACCTGGCATTTGTTCACTATGAAAAAAAATAAATACAAGTGATTAGTGCCAGACTTTTTTTTTTTCAGTATTGATTAAAGATTGCTATATTTACAAAGCACAGTAGAATCTTCAGAAGCTTTTTTTAAAATCTTGAAAACCTTCCTTATATTTCTGCTTCTGTCACAGTGATTACACAATCTCATCTGGTTAATTTTAAACCAGCTAAAAAAGCCAAGTATTTCACTATTCCACAAATATGAGTTTAATCCTGAATTTGTTAGGTTTTAACAAGTTGGCTCTGATTTTACAGAAAATAAAAACTTCCTCCTTGTAAAACAAACCAGAAATAAGATTCTTCTCCAAAGGAATGTATCACTTCATTATTTCAACCTACTGGACTCAAGCCTTCTTTCTTAGGAAAAGTAACTGTGCAAGTGGTGGATGACTTATGTGACTGCCATGCTTCAAGTTCCGTTCGTCCTTTTGGAGAATTCTTTATAATGGTAACTATTATCCGTGGTCAAAATTCAATTACTTTTTAAAGGAAATAAAACCTTTATTTCAATTTATCATGAAACTTTCAACAACACAAACCAATACCAATTAAGGTTCTAAACAAGTGAAATATAAAAGTAGTACTTATATTTTCAAGGATATACATACATATTCTAGTGGGGGGCTGATATTTTTAAAGAATTTGTAATTTGAGGGAACTTTCTGCTGAGTGATAGTTAGGAGGCTTGGCTTCCGTCTTGACTTCAATAATTACAAGTTATGGAACCTCAGTAAAGGGACTTGACTATTTTTAAACCTTAGTATCTTCATCTATGAGCTTTCCAGGTAGTGCTAGCAGAAAAGAACCTACCTGCCAACACAGGAAACATGAGAGATGCAGGTTTGATGCCTAGGTTGGCAAGATCTCTTGGAGGAGGGAACGGTAATCCACTCCAGTATTCTGGCCTGGAGAACCCCATGGACAGAGGAGCCTGGCAAGCTACAGTACATAGGTTCACAAAGAGATGCAAAACTGAAATGACTTGGCATGCACAGCATTTTCATCTATAAAACAGGCATGATAGTACAATTACTTCATAAGGAGAAATGTTGGGAAAATACCATTAAAATGTAAAAATATTTAGACTCATTGCTACATGATTGCCTAACAAGCATTCAATGAAACAGCAGTAATTTTTATCAGGAGCCAACTCATTGGAAAAGACCTGGATGAAAGATTGAAGGCAAAAGGAGAAGAGGGCAGCAGAGGATGAGATGGTTAGACAGCATCACTGACTCAATGGACATGAATTTGAGCAAACTCCGGAAGGCAGTGAAGGACAGGGAAGCTTGCAGCGGTACAGTCATAGGGTCACAAAGGGTCAGACGTGACTTAGCAAGTGACCAACAACAACAATTTTTATCAACATTATTATTATTATTTCCAGTTGATGGCTTCATATTTGAATGCTATGGGCTTCCCTGGTGGGTCAGATGGTAAAGAATCTTACTACAATGCAGAAGACCTGGGTTTGATCCCTGGGTCTGGAAGGTCCCCTGGAGAAGGAAATGGCAACCCACTCCAGGATTCTTGCCTGGGAAATCCCACGGACAGAGGAGCCTGATAGGCTATAGTTCATGGGGTCACAAAGAGTCGGACATGACTGAGCAACTAATACTACTTTTTGCCTTTATATATACATATATATTATCATGTAAGTTCCAGTTATGAAGCCCTGTCTTAGGGTGGTTTCCTAAAAGTAGACCCTAGGGCAAGAATTTTAGCGTAAGGAGTTTATTTGGGTGGTGATTTCAGGAAGCCTTAGTAGGAGCGAGGGAAACTCAGAAAATAAAAACTTTACAGGAAAATTTTAAAGGGGAGAAAGACGAGGGATCTTGAAAATATTAACCAAAGCACATATGATTTTTCATTTGTAAACCCTGAGACAGTCTTCAAGTTCCTTAGCATATATTTACAAGGTCCTGTCTATGATTTTAAGCTGCAGCCTAATAGACTAACCAAATGACTGAGAGGAACAAGTTTATCTCTTCTTCAGAGATACTATTCTAGATTAGATCTCTGCTTAAAACCTTACTTAAGGGTGCTTCCCTGGTGGCTCAGTGGTAAAGAATTCAGCTGCCAATGTGGTGGACCTGGGTTCTAGTCCCTGGTCTGGCAATATCCCACAAGGCACAGAACAACTAAGCCCGTGCACCATTGACTATTAAGCCTGTGCTCTGGAGCCCAGGAGCCACAACTACTGAGCCCACACGCTGAAGCATCTGTGCCTAGAGCCTGTGCTCCGCAAGAAGGGAAATCTTTGCAATGAGAAGCCTATGCACTGCGACTAGAGAGTAGCCCCCACTCACCGCAGCTAGAGAGAGCCTGTGTGCAGTATCGAAGATCCACCACAACCACAAATACATAAAAACGGTTCTTTCAAAAGAACAAAGAACACATACCTAAGGAGCAGTGTCTCAGAAAACAATTTAACAATAGCATCTACTAATCACACATGTGTCACAATTTCCATTCTTGTTTAATCATTGTTTAGTATACAGGAAACATTAGGATGCTCTTACCGAAAGGCTGTTTAAATTTGGAAGCCCATGTACACCCATGGCTGATTCATGTCAACGTATGGCAAAAACCATTACAATAATGTAAAGTAATTAGCCTCCAATTAAAATAAATAAATTAAAAAAAAATATGGAAGCTGACCCTCATAACCAGCTACTTGTCACACTAAAGCTTAAAAAACGTGTCACTCTTGTGCTGTCTTATTCATATGCAAAATATAAGTTTTACTGTCATAATTACCACCTTCCTTATTGGAAAACCTGTAACTCTGTGAATAGCAAGCTGTATCAATTTTGTCAGTTTTCTATAAATATAATAATTATTATTATTATTAAAATGGGTGGTTCAACTTTGAAAATAGCTGATGATAATAAATAGGGATGCCATTTACATGCCAAAAATGCAAAGGGAGAAAGTATACAATAAAAAGGCTATAATCATGATCTCTTTGTTGAACCAGCCCATAATTTTCACCATCAGAATTCTATATCCATATGGTTCATGATAACACACACTTGCTTAAGTTGTATGTGTTAAAAAACCAACCCCTCCTCAGAGAAAACTCTAGCATAACTTAATGAATAGGCACAGGTCTGAAATGATGGAATTCAAATTATTTCTTCTATTTAAGGGAGTAACACTTAGGCTAAACTATGAGATAGTGCTTTTGCAATGTTGATAGCTTTCGCTTTAAAAAAATATTGGAAAGAATTTCGTAACTCCATAAATTTATAACACCTTTGAATCTGGAAACATGGATTTTATTGTTGGTCCCACCATCAATTTAATAACAGCAGTCTAGACACATGTTTCCTCTCTCTCTTACCTATCCTATTTTAGAGTTTTTGGTAAAAGCAAAGTACGGATAAACCTACTCATCAATCTCATTTTTAATAAATAAAAATTCAATAACTAAGTTAACTTTCACATTGAAGTATATTGAATGAATACTGAAGTAATGTCCACCTAAACAATTTTTTTCAGGCTTACTGATTTACGATTTTTAAAACTGACACAAACAGGCTATGGCTTGGTATTACTATTTTCTGTGTAGAACTTTTCACTGACTACTATTCATCCTTGTGTTGTGCTGTGCTTAGTCGCTCAGCTGTGTCTGACTCTTTGTGACCCCATGGACTGTAGCCTGCCAGGCTCCTCTGTCCATGGGGATTCTCCGGGCAAGAATACTGGAGTGAGTTGCCATACCCTCCTCCAGGGGATCTTCCCAACCCAGGGATCAAACCCAGGTCTCCTGCATTGCAGGCAGATTCTTTACCATCTGAGCCACCAGGGAAGCCCAAGAATACTGGAGTGGGTAGCCTATCCCTTCTCCAGGGGATCTTCCTGACCCAGGAAGCGAACTGGGGTCTCCTACACTGCAGGTAGATTCTTTACCAGCTGAGAGGTATACCAGGGAAGTCCACCATTCACCCTTAGGTTTCTGCTATTATTTATTCACCAAATACATTTTAGCATATGCTATGGGTTTCCCTTGGAGAAGGCAATGGCACCCCACTCCAGTACTCTTGCCTGGAAAATCCCACGGATGGAGAAGCCTTGGAAGGCTGCAGTCCATGGGGTCGAGAAGAGTCGGACACGACTGAGCGACTTCACTTTCACTTTTCATTTTCATGCATTGGAGAAGGAAATGGCAACCCACTCCAGTGTTCTTGCCTGGAGAATCCCAGGGACGGGGGAGCCTGGTGGGCTGCCGTCTATGGGGTCGCATAGAGTCGGACACGACTGAAGCAACGTAGCAGCAGCAGTAACAGCATGGGTTTCCCTGGTGACTCAGCAGTAAAGAATCTGCTTGCCAATGCAGGAAACAAGATGTAGGTTCGATTCCTGGGTTGGGAAGATCCCCTGGAGAAGGCAATGGCAAGCCACTCCAGTATTCTTGCCTGGGAAATCCCATGGACAGAGGAGCCTGGTGGGGTAATGTCCATAGGGTCGCAAAAGAGTCTGACATGACTTAGCAACTAAACAACAATAACACATCAGGTACTGCTACAGCTGCTAGGAATACAGGAGTGAATAAAATCTACACAGTAAAAGTAAATAAAATCATTCCTCCCAGAGCTTATAGGCTGGTTCAATCCTCCAAGATTCCAGTAAGTTCCAAGTTAGTGTTAAATTAATTTCATCAGGAATAGTAAAATCTTTGACTTGCAGATGACAAAGAATAAACTTGAGTATTTTGGAAAGAAAGGTAATTTATAAAGTGAAGAAACCACATTTCTTGATTATGCTGCTTGTATTGAAAATCCAGGAATGAGGATCACATTTAACCTCATGTTGTAGGTAACTCAAAAATTAGTACACATACAAAAATCATCCACTCTTTCATTATCAATATTTATTTACTCTTTCCCCTTATCATATAAATATGCTCAACTTTTTCCAGTATTTTTAAAAATAAAACTCACCATGGTTTGCCTCCCTTTCAATCTACTTCCTCTCTTTTAAGCACATTTGGAAAAGAAACTTCCCACTTACTTTCAATCCTCACCTCTTACGGCTCTTCACTTTGTTGTAACCCTCCCTAGTTCATAACTCCTGAGGTAACAGCAAGTATAATTTTAATCTTGTCTTCCATGGGTAACTAAAATTAATTCAGGGCATATTCCCCTGCTTGTGGAGAAAACCCAGACCAATCCCAAGGTTTCTCTGCCTCAGTCAGTCAGTGGATCAGTTTGGTCTCTCAGTCGTTTCCCACTCTTTGCAACCCCACGGACTGTCCTTCAACTCTGGGAGCCTACTCAAACTCATGTCCATCACATTGGTGATGCCATCCAACCATCTCATTCTCTGTTATCCCCTTCTCCTTCCACCTTCAATCTTTCCCAGCATCAGGGTCTTTTCAAATAAGTCGGTTCTTCACATCAGGTGGCCAAAGTATTGGAGTTTCAGCTTCGGCATCAGTTGTTCCAATGAACATTCGGGACTGATTTCCTTTAAGATGGACTGGTTGCATCTCCTTTCAGTCTAAGAGAGTCTCAAGAGTCTTCTCCAACACCACAATTCAAAAGCATCAATTCTTCAGCACTCAGCTTTCTGTGTGGTCCAGCTTTCACATCCATACATGACTACTGGAAAAACTACAGTTTTGACTAGACAGACCTTTGTTGGCAAACTAATGTTTCTGCTTTTTAATATGCTGTGTAGGTTGGTTATAGCTTTTCTTCCAAGGAACAAGCGTTTTTTAATTTCATGGCTGCAGTCACCATCTGCAGTGATCTTGGAGCCCCCCAAAATAGTCTGTCACTGTTTCCATTGTTTCCCCATCTATTTGCCATGAAGTGAGGGGATTGGATGCCATGATCTTAGTTTTCTGAATGTTGAGTGTTAAGCCAACTTTTTCACTCTCCTCTTTCACTTTCATCAAGAAGCTCTTTAGTTATTCTTCACTTTCTTCTATAAGGGTGGTGTCATCTGCATATCTAAGGTTATTGATATTTCTCCCTGCAATCTTGATTCCAGCTTCTGCTTCTTCCAGCCGAGCATTTCACATGATGTACTCTGCATATAAGTTAAATAAGCAGGGTGACAATATACAGCCTTGACATACTCCTTTCCCAATTTGGAACCAGCCTCTTGTTCCATGTCCAGTTCTAACTGTTGCTTCTTGACCTGCATACAGATTTCTCAGGAGACAGGTCAGGTGGTCTGGTATTCTCATCTCTTGAAGAATTTTCCACAGTTTGTTGTGATCCACACAGTCAAAGGCTCTGTCATAGTTAATAAAGCAAAAGTAGATGTTTTCCTGGAACTTTCTTGCTTTTTCAATGATCCAATGGATGTTAGCAATTTGATCTCTGGTTCCTCTGCCTTTTCTAAATCCAGCTTGAACATCTGGAAGTTCACAGTTCACGTACTGTTGAAGCCTGGTTTGGAGAATTTTGAGCATTAGTTTGTAGTGTGTGAGATGAGTGCAATTGTGCAGTAGTTTGAACGTTCTTTGGCATTGCCTTTCTTTGGGATTGGAATGAAAACTGATCTTTTCCAGTCCTGTGGCCATGGCTGAGTTTTCCAGATTTTCTGGCATATTGAGTGCAGGACTTCCACAGCATCATGTTTTAGGATTTGAAATAGCTCAACTGGAATTCCATCACCTCCACTAGCTGTGTTCATAGTGATGCTTCTTAAGGCCCGCTTGACTTTGCATTCCAGGATGTCTGGCTCTAGGTGAGTGATCACACCACTGTGGTTATCTGGGTCATGAAGATCTTCTTTGTATTGTTCTGTGTATTCTTGCCACCTCTTATTAATATCTTCTGCTTCTGTCAGGTCCATACCATTTCTCTCCTTTATTGTGCTCAATTTTGCATGAAATGCCAATATCTGCTTCATATTAAGTCATAGACGGCCCTGCTGTCGGTTTATATCTCATATCGTCTGTTAATTAATCAGTTGTGTCCAACTATTTGCTCACCAGGCTCCTCTGTCCATGGGCTTCTCCAAGGAAGAATACTGGAGTGGGTTGCCATGTCCTTCTCCAGGGAATCTTTCTGACCCAGGGATTGACTCTAGATCTCCTGCATTGCAGGCAGAATCTTTACTCAATTCAATAATTAGAATGTCTTTACCTAGATATTAATCAAAACTCCAAATTTGATTATAGCATAAAACATTCCCTCCCCTAGCCAGGGCTTCCTTCAGGCCCTTTTCTTGTCTGTTTTGTGCATGAATGGAAGGAGGGAGGAGTTGATAGGAAAGAGGAAAGAAGATGACAACACAAGTTTTAAACAAAAGTGCAGAAGATCAACTTTAGGAAAATTATAAATGTTTAAAATACACCCAGATATTTCCTTGGAGATCATGTCCCTGACCTCTTCCAAAATTTAAATTGGTTGTCCCTGTTATTCCTTCTTATATCAATATAACCCAGTTCTTCTCCTTCATATTAATTATCATAATTTATAAGATTACATGTTTTAATTACTTGGTATGCTGCTGCTGCTAAGTCGCTTCAGTCGTGTCCGACTCTGTGCGACCCCATAGACGGCAGCCCACCAGGCTCCCCCGTCCCTGGGATTCTCCAGGCAAGAACACTGGAGTGGGTTGCCATTTCCTTCTCCAATGCATGAAAATGAAAAGTGAAAGTGAAGTCGCTCAGTCGTGTCCGACTCTTCTCGACCCCATGGACTGCAGCCTACCAGGCTTCTCTGTCCATGGGATTTTCCAGGCAAGAGTACTGGAGTGGGGTGCCATTGCCTTCTCTGATGTTTTTTTTTTTTTTTCTCATGTCTGTTTTTCTCACCCAAATTGATCTGATGTCAAGGCATGTCCACTGTGTTTCCCAGTGTTTACTCAGGGCCCAGCACAGCGTACAGCATAATCATAACTGTTCAGTGTATATTAACTGAATGTGTGAAGACACAAAGCAACATAGATAGAATTCATTTTTTGGATGAATTAGAATTCTGCTTAGAAACTGTCAGTACCTCCGCATCATCCTAGTAGACAGCAGTCATTACACTATTAACATCAAGTTCTACAATGCAAACTTTGTTCTCAGTTTTAGTATTATCCACAGAACACTAAAACGCTTATTATTCATTTGAATTTTGAATTCCCTTTTTATTATTCAAATTTCTTTCCTTTTCTTCTGTGTTAATCATAATACACATACTTTACTTGCCACATGTCTCAAATCAGTTTTCAGAAGGAGGCAGGAAGGAAAAGTTGAGAAAGGAAAAGAAGAGAATGGATTATTACTGATTATAGCAAAAGTATGAAACTGCACCATTCTTAAAGGTTGAGAATGGCTCACCAAGAGAGTTGCCATGAATCTAATGTTAGTTATAAACCTAATAAAAGATACTTGTTTAATGTTTTACAATATATAACGTACTTTCATCATACATATTCTCACATTTATAGTTCACAACAGCCCCCAGGGACAGTTAGCACATGGATTTCGGTCCAAAATTTAAATACTGATAAATTTAGGCTCAGAGAAATTGCATGACTTGTTCAAGTTCTCACAGCTATTAGGTTGGTCAAGCTATGACTCAGATATAGGTCAGCTTTGCCAAGTTCATTGCTGTTTATAAAATACCACTGCACTTCCTTCAAAAGTGAAATTTCTGTGTGTAATTGAAAAAACAGAACCAAAGGATGGAGCTTTACTTAGGATTTCTTTTAGGAGCACAAGTAGTAAGACTTCTTTATCACATCAAATGCCAAGAGGAGTGGATTCACCTACACCCATACCTTTGAGCTTATTCAGTCCATTGAGATACTGAAACAAATTCTGCCAGGCATTGCTGAAATAAATTGATGAAGTTTTTGAATTCTGCATTTTATCAGACACAGATGCAATATTTTATATACCGCTTGTCAAGAGAGAACGCTTAAAGCAGACCATTATTTAATTACAATGAAAACTGAAGTAAACAACATGAGTGATTTCTGAAGATCTAACCACTGAATACCACACCCTTGGCAACTCTCCTAAGACCCACAGGAAGACAATAGGGTAGATTGTGTTAAGAGTTCTGTGCCAAGACATAGCAAAAGATAGAATCTTGATGAAAACTAATGAATAAAACTGCCTAAACTTATGTAAGGGACACTTCTTTGTTTATTTTTTCACTTTTTGGTGTGTCTTAACCAACATTCTCCTGTGTTATATGATTACCATGTGAAAGGTACAGTTCTAAACAGAAAAGAGCTTTTGATTAAGTCCATGAAATATTTGTTAAAAGCATAAACTTGAAGTCAAATAAATGTGAATTTGAATCCCACCTGCTAGTTATTACTATCATTACTAGTTATTACTGTTATCTATGAGAATGAAGCAGACTACTTATACTTTTTAATAACAGGAGATAAAGGACTACTGTCAGGATTAAACAAGACGTCATATTCATCTATCCATTGCTTCATTCAGAAACTACTTAGCACCAGGCACTGTACAAAGCACTCAAGATACAGTGGTGAACAAAACACAAAGTCTAGTAGGCCTGAAATAAGAAAGTACGTACCATAATGCATGAAACATAATTGGTACATAAGAAACACTGACTTTCTTTTTCAGTTCCTTACATCACACTACCAAAATCCTTGGTTCTTTGTTAACAGTAATTGCATGGATTAAACCAGCAATACTTAAACAGTACTGGCAGTAGTAACTCTGAAAATAGAATATTTTAATAGAATATTAAAAATAATAGTGGACAAAGTGTGTTTAAGATAAGTCCTACTCAGCCAAGTAACTGCTTGTTCCTTATATTTGCTGAATGGAAAACAAGAAAGCAAAACAAAACAAATAAGAAAAAGCCCTGGATATATGTATATGTATAACTCGTTCACTTTGCTTTACACTTGAAGCTAACATAACATTGTAAATCAACTATATGCTGTGTGTGCTAAGTGACTTCCGTCGTGTCCGACTCTGTGCAACCCTATGGACCGTAGCCCTCCAGGCTCCTCTGTCCATGGGATTCTCCAGGCAAGAATACTGGAGTGTGTTGCCATGCCCTTCTCCAGGGAATCTTCCCAACCCAGGGATCGAACCCATGTCTCTTATGTCTCCTGCACTGGCAGGTCGGTTCTTTACCCCTACTGCCACCTGGGAAACCTAAATCAACTATACATCAAAAGAAATTTTTAAAACATTAAGAAATTTCCCATCGAATGACTAGATCAATCACCCAGGTGTGAGCAGCCTGGTCATCTACATGAACTAAGGGACCACACTTGAAGAGAATAAAGGTTAGTCCATAACTGTCATAATTTCATCCATTTACACTTTTATATGAATATGAATCAGGCTATTTCCAGGAGTCAGTTACCCAACGTACTTATCCACATGTTGCTGAGGGAAGGAAAGAAAAACAAAAGAGAAGTCACTATAGATGTTATAGAGAAGGAAGAGTCAGATCTGGCAGCTACCTGAAGACATAAAAAAAAAGACAAAGGAAAAATCACATAAAATTCGAGAATCTTGTCTTTTATCTATGGATGGGTTTATTTTTATGCTCTTACAGGGAAATTCAGAGGCAAGGAAAAGGACTCTGGTAACCTGAGTATTGAGTGAGTGGCCGCATCGAGTGTCACTGAAAAAGGACAAGGATATCTACAAGTCCCACTGCAAAAATGTGAAAACAAAAGGAAAATGTCTGCCATTAACAGAAAGCCAGCAATCAAAGCATGGGGAACAAAATCCGTGGTGAGTGGGTTACTACCATTGCCCAAATTAAAGTGCGATGGGCCCAGGAGTCCTCTTAAAGAATGATTTCAATCGTTGCAAATGAATTGATACACACTGAGTTATTAAACATTTGAAATATCTCCAAACTTACATCAATATTATTTTGGCTGATTTGATTGTATACTCCTGATGTAAACCCAGAAAGTAAGTAAAAGGAAGATGTGGGATTAAGGAAATAGTATAGGATAAGGAAAGAGGCTATTAGAATATGCAGGATGATGGGGAAACATCCCAGGATGGAAGTTTGGTAGCAAAGAATACCATTCATGTGTTTTGAGCTGGAAGATAGAGGCTCCAAGAGAGATGTATCTAAGAAGAATGCATTGTTAAAATACCTGATCTGTTTATTAGTTTGAATGAGCTGGGGAGGGCATGTAGCAAGAGATACAGGGAAAGTAAACAATCTGAAGTGAAATAATGATTAAATCCACAGAAAATAAAAGTTTAAACAATATGAAAATATATTTTTAAAATTTAAAATCAGAAATAAAAGACAAAAGCACTTTAAAGACTTTATCACTATCGCTGTAGAGCTTATCAGGATAAAGTTAAAAATGTGAATCTAACATAACCTGGTGAGTGCAGCATTTAAAAATGAGGTGATAAAAACATCGTTGTTCGAAGTGTTCTCACACTTTCCTGAGATGCTTCTCTACCGAATTTTAAGCAATGCTATTAGATCATGAAAGTCTACAATGTAAGTCGACTGTCTAGCCCTAAAATAGTGCACAGTGATAAGCACACATGTCATTTTGTGATGCACGTTCTTACTTTAGGATAAATACTGAGAAAGAAAAGAAACAGCATGAGGAAAAGTTTACTGTACTGGAACTAACAAAGAGATTGAGTATCTGCATTCTGCCTTTCACTTAAGTTGTCCACTATCCCCAGACTATAAATGAGTCTAATCCATAAGCCGTGTTGTTCTCTCACTCCCCCAAGCCTGGAAAAGCACCAGACCTACCCCACCAGATATTCCTACAAATTTGTACATTCACACACAAATTTGCCCAAAAGAAGAACTTCTGTTATGTACAAATGTAGATGATCTTCCTGAGATGAGACGGAGAGACATGAAAACGGGTAGATATTCATTGTACCAGTATCTGCTTATGAACTATGTGCTTATCTTTGACATCAACAGACACTAAAAACTGACTAGTAACAACAGGATTGAATGATTATTCTGCATAACTATATGTAAAAAGAAGTAACTTTAAAAACCAATAAAACCTTCTGTTACTATAGTCTGTGGTGATAATCAGTAATGTTAACAACTCAGATGATTTTTTTTATAATGAGAGAAAACCACACTCTAATTTGTATTCAGAGTGGTAATAATACCCCTAAAACATTTTATTCTGCAAGCATATATATTTATTTTCAATTATCTCTACCATTTCATTGCACAGATCTATAAATTTACATAAGCATGTAAAGTCTAAAAAAAAGTTATAAACTTGGAAAGTTTTAACTGGTTTTACAGCAATTTGGTACTTTTAAAAATCAATGAGGCCAAATGTCTTATTCTTTGAAATTCAATTTTTAGTTTCTCACTTTTTAGATAGCTGTGATAGTTTTTATTCTTAACTGAGATTGTGTTTTTCATGGAAAGATTACAATCACAGAAACTGAAGTGGCACAAAGATCATTTCTCAACTTCCATATTTATTAAGGTTACATATGAAGGAAAGTGTTTATATCTGAGGTAACATTTTTAAAATAATTTAATAATGTATCTATTCATCCATCTCCCCAACTAATAAAATGATGATGAGAATGCTCCTCTCAAATGGCATTCAAAGAAAAAGTCTGATAATACAATGAAATTCTCTAGATTTAGCCTTCATAAAAGTGAAAAATATTCATTCATTCTTGGTTTCTTTGTCAAAAGTACTTATTGTCTTTCTTCTCAGCTTACAAAACACAGTGAGTATTTTGAAATTAGTTTCTGACCTCCAGATCAATGGAACTGTCCCCTCTCCTATCTTTGGAGACCTGGTTGTTCAACCTTTCTTAATAAAAAAAGAAAAATTATTTGGCTGTGCCTAGTCTTAGTCATGGCACTAGGGATCTTTGACTGTGGCCCATGGAATCTTTAGCTGTGGCATGTGGGATCTTGTTCCCTGATTAAGAATTGAACCTGGGCCCCCTGTACTGGGGTGTGAAGTCTGAGTCACTGAACCACTAGGGAAGTCCCTCAGTCTTTCTTATCTTCTCTCCCTCCCCTCTCCCCTGACTTCCTCTCTCCCTCTCAGTCCCACATTTTCTCTTTCTCTTTCTCTGCCTAAATTCTACAAGTCAGTAGCATTTTTATAATCCAAGAACCCTGCTTTGTGCTCCAGGATTCTACTTACAACATTTCATGAATGTTTTCTTATTCAATGTGATAGTTTATTGAGCATAGTCTTAAAAATCATTTTAATGCGCATAGGAAATGTCCCTGTGTTGACAGAGTGCAAATATTCAAATATTTTCTAAATGTTGACTTTTTATTGTTTTGTTTACTGTTTCTGTTTTGCTCCTTTAGATTATATGACACTAAAGAGAAGACTTATTTTTATAACTTCTTCTCTTTGATGACCCCTATGCAGGGACTAATCTTTCATCCTTATAACTTCCATCTTTTTTTTTTTCCTTTTTTTAAATTTTATTTTATTTTTAAACTTTACATAATTGTATTAGTTTTGCCAAATATCAAAATGAATCCGCCACAGGTATACATGTGTTCCCCATCCTGAACCCTCCTCCCTCCTCCCTCCCCATACCATCCCTCTGGGTCATCCCAGTGCTCTAGCCCCAAGCATCCAGTATCGTGCATCGAACCTGGACTGGCATCTCGTTTCATACATGATATTTTACATGTTTCAATGCCATTCTCCCAAATCTTCCCACCCTCTCCCTCTCCCACAGAGTCCATAAGACTGTTCTATACATCAGTGTCTCTTTTGCTGTCTCATACACAGGGTTATTGTTACCATCTTTCTAAATTCCATATATATGCATTAGTATACTGTATTGGTGTTTTTCCTTCTGGCTTACTTCACTCTGTATAATAGGCTCCAGTTTCATCCACCTCATTAGAACTGATTCAAATGTATTCTTTTTAATGGCTGAGTAATACTCCATTGTGTATATGTACCACAGCTTTCTTATCCATTCATCTGCTGATGGACATCTAGCTTGCTTCCATGTCCTGGCTATTATAAACAGTGCTGCGATGAACACTTTCTAACACCATACACCAAAATAAACTCAAAATGGATTAAAGATCTCAACATAAGACCAGAAACTATAAAACTCCTAGAGGAGAACATAGGCAAAACACTCTCTGACATACATCACAGCAGGATCCTCTATGACCCACCTCCCAGAATATTGGAAATAAAAGCAAAAATAAACAAATGGGACCTAATTAACCTTAAAAGCTTCTGCACATCAAAGGAAACTATTAGCAAAGTGAAAAGACAGCCTTCAGAATGGGAGAAAATAATAGCAAATGAAGTAACTGACAAACAACTAATCTCAAAAATATACAAGCAACTCCTACAGCTCAACTCCAGAAAAATAAATGGCCCAATCAAAAAAATGGGCCAAAGAACTAAATAGACATTTCTCCAAAGAAGACATACAGATGGCTAACTAACTTCCATCTTTATAGTGTCCAGCTCAGCCTCTCTGATTACCACCTGACCTTGAACAATTTCCCCTTAAAGTTTTGAGATTTAAAGCTTTTGTCCTGCTTCCAGATGCCCTTGTATCAATGTGGCTACTTCCAGCACAGTTAGCTTCTTAAGGAATAATACAGTGGGACAGGAGTTAGGGCACAGTGGGTTGTATGTGGGGAGGCCTGGAAGCGGAACAGGAATAAGCCAGTAAGCAAAAGATAACCAGCACTAGCACATTTCTTTCTTCAGGGAAAGAAATGCAAAATAGTGAGAGAAAGTTGACCAAAAAACAGTTTGAGAAAAATAATGGTAAGGATAAGGAATCTACTGATGGCATCTCTCTGTATGAGAGACATTTTATTTCTTCCAAATCAAATTTGGATCATATCAACGTGCAAAAACACGAATAGGTTACAACATGGCCAGCATTTATTTTTAGTTAGTTAAGTATTAGTTCATTTCTCTGAATGTCTATTTGGCTGTGATGATTTGGATCAATCAGAGAGACGGTTAATCTTTAAGCAATATTACAGTTCAGTTCAGCCACCACATAAAGACATAATCCTCATCTTTCATGTTTTAGCTCCTTTCATTTAAACCACTATAAATTTTTCTGCAAATTTTCAAAGACAAGTTTCTAAAGGAAATATGCCTTTGGAGATCAATCAATGGCAAAATATAACTTGCTTCAGTAGATTCTCTTTACTGTAGCTACTGCTATATTATCTGTAGATATTTAAAAAGACAAACAGAGTGACTTTTAAATTAAGCTACTTTAATCATATATGGGAAAACAGGGAAGATTGGTTGAATGTGGCTTAAGGTTCATACTCTTTCACATAATTAAGATTTATTCAGATAGTATGGAAAGATACTTTATTATAAATTACTGATAAGAGTCTTCACTCTTAGGAGAAACGAGGTCTATAGGGAAAGCATCCATGGATAATGAAATGTACCTGAAGCTACCTTCCTGTCATAAGATCAGAGTTGGTCTTTCTGAAACTACTCATTAAACTGCTGACTCCCTTCCCACAGTCCCACAATTCTATTCATCTTTGCTTTTAGATTGCCTGAGGGTTGGACACGACTCGGCGACTTCACTTTCACTTTTCGCTTTCATGCATTGGAGAAGGAAATGGCAACCCACTCCAGTGTTCTTGCCTGGAGAATCCCAGGGATGGGGGAGCCTGGTGGGCTGCCGTCTATGGGGTCGCACAGAGTCGGACACGACTAAAGTGACTTAGCAGCAGCAGCAGCAGCAGCAACAAATCTACTTTCTTGGGCAAATCTACTTTTATGGGAAATAACATAATACAGTAAAGCATATATGTAAGACCTGGCTCTAAAATCTATAGGTACCTACACAATCTTGTAAATTGCTTCAACTCTCTGAACATCAGTTCATTCATCTATGAAATGCAGCACTAACGTCTATCAATTAGGGTTGTTATTAGGACTAGATGAAATAAATTAGCAAATAAGTATTTTATAAATAATAATTCTCTTCCTGTCTCCCTAAGAAAATAAAGTTTGTTTAAGCCAACAAGAAAGGTCAGACAAAATTCTAAAACATGGATGGCTAACTTTATACACAAAGACTCAGATAGTCAGTATTGGACCACAGAGTACTACAACTACTTACTTCTGCAGTTATAGTATGAAAGTGGACATTACCAATATGTAAACCAATGAGTGTTGCTGTGTTCCAATAAAACTATTTATGGAGGCTGAAATGTCAGGTTTATACAAATGTCACAAACATGAACCATTATTATTCTCCACTCTTGAGACCTACAAAAATATGTGGCATGCTTCATATGCCTGTACAGCATATATGGGCTTCCCAGTGGTAAAGAATGCACCTGCCAATGTCAGAGACACAGAAACGTGGGTTTGATCCCTGGGTCGGGAAGATCCCCTGGAGGAGGAAATGGCAACCCACTCCAGTATTCTTGTCTGGAAAAATCCCACAGAAAGAGGAGCCTGGTGGGCTACAGTCCACAGGATCGCAGAGAGGTGGACACGAGTGAGTGACTGACCAACCAACAACCGTGCTTCATATGGTCTGTGGATCACAGTTTGTCAATATCTGTTCTAGGGAATCAACAAGTGAATGAGAAAATTGTTCAGAGTCAAAAAAGATACAGTTAAAGTAGGACTGGTTAGGCCTGTGGCAAAACAGCATTGCTTAGCATCTCCTCTGTGCTTCCATGCTTGGTTTGGATACATCTGTTCCTTTTTTTTTTTAATATAAATTCATTTATTTTAATTCGAGGCTAATTACTTTACAATATTGTATTGGTTTTGCCATACATGGACATGAATCCGCCCCAGATGTACATGTGTTCCCCATCCTGAACCGCCCCCCCCACCCACCTCCCTCCCCATACCATCCCTCTGGGTCATCCCAGTGCACAAGCCCCGAGCCTCCTGTATCATGCATTAAACCTGGACTGGCAATTCGTTTCACATATGATAATATACATGTTTCAATGCCATTCTCCCAAATCATCCCACCCTTTCCCTCTCCCACAGAGTTCAAAAGACTGTTCTATACATCTGTGTCTCTTTTGCTGTCTCGCATACAGGGTTATTGTTACCATCTTTCTAAATTCCATATATATGCATTAGTATACTGTATTGGTGTTTTTCTTTCTGGCTTACTTCACTCTGTATAATAGGCTCCTGACTTCCCATAGAACTTATGTTCTCTGTTTTCACACTAAGGGGATATTTGTTTGCATGATAACAAAGCCCAATATTCCCATGTATGAGGAGAGATATCCCAGATAAAAAGAACTTAGTTAAGATGGGCCCATTTATTTTTATCCTAAACTCTTCTCTAGCTATACTCAGGAGGTTTTTATATTTAGTTTTAATATAGAAATGGGAAGCTGTTTTAATACTACCTATATCCCTACATTCTGTCTTTTTTTGTTTGTTTGTTCTATTGCTGCTTTACTTTCAAACCTCTTAGCTTCTCATGAAGATGACAAGGACATTAAAAAAAGGAGCCATGCCATGAAATTATTTTGGAAATTTTACCATGAAATTGTATCAAAGAATTTAGAAATACTTACGAAATTGTTGGACACATTTAAACAAGTTTGTGTTTTATCAAAATTTCCCAGTAAAATAATTTGTGCAATCAGAAGGTACTAACTTTTATGTGACCTTAGAAATACATGTTTCACATTGTTTTTCCTAAACTTGTAGGATTGCAACGATCATCCAAATTTATCTCTTTTTTTAATGACCAATAGCACATATTATGATTCAGCTGGCTGGAACACAGAACTATAAAACCGAGTATGTTGTAGCATTTTATTTTTGATTTTTTATCTAGTTTTTGTGTGAAACATGTTGGCTAACAGAGAAATCAAATGCAATGATGTAATGTGGACTTGATAACAACACAGCCTAAACCACTGGTCTCACAAGGTGTGGTGAATACTTACATCAGAGGCTGCCAAAATGACTGACGGAGAGGGAAAAGAATTACAAAGTCTATTTATACTTACTTTAAACTGAAACAATTAAGAAGAAGTCAAGGTTAACTAATATTTAATAAACGCTTGAACTAGTGTCATCACTTGCTATCTTTGTCATGTTGTATAACTGGATATCAAGACCACAGGCAAGGGATCCTGTGAAAGAATGGAAGGAAATTCTGATACAGGGCCCCTCATTCACTCGTTAGCTTCAAGTTTATGACTGTTAAGTAGGCTCATTGAATTAGTCACAAATTAAATTATTTAGACTGAATTATGCAATAGATTGGTTCCAAATAGGAAAAGGAGTACGTCAAGGCTGTATGTTGTCACCCTGCTTATTTAACTTCTATGCAGAGTACATCATGAGAAACGCTGGGCTGGATGAAGCACAAGCTGGAATCAAGATTGCTGGGAGAAATATCAGTAACCTCAGATATGCAGATGACACCACCCTTATGGCAGAAAGTGAAGAAGAACTAAAGAGCCTCTTGATGAAAGTGAAAGAGGAGAGTGAAAAAGTTGGCTTAAAGCTCAACATTCAGAAAACGAAGATCATGGCATCTGGTCCCATCACTTCATGGGAAATAGATGGGGAAACAGTGGAAACAGTGGCTGACTTTATTTTGGGGGGCTCCAAAATCACTGTAGATGGTGACTGCAGCCATGAAATTAAAAGACGCTTACTCCTTGGAAGGAAAGTTATGACCAATCTATATAGCATATTCAAAAGCAGAGACATTACTTTGTCAACAAAGGTCCATCTAATCAAGACTATGGTTTTTCCAGTGGTCATGTATGGATGTGAGTTGGACTGTGAAGAAAGCTGAATGCCAAAGAATTGATGCTTTTGAACTGTGGTGTTGGAGAAGACTCTTGAGAGTCCCTTGGACTGCAAGGAGATCCAACCAGTCCATTCTGAAGGACATCAGTCCTGGGTGTTCATCGGAAGGAATGATGCTAAAGCTGAAACTCCAATACTTTGGCCACCTCATGTGAAGAGTTGACTCATTGGCAAAGACCCTGATGCTGGGAGGGATTGGGGGCAGGAGGAGAAGGGGACAACAGAGGATGAGATGGCTGGATGGCATCACTGACTCGATGGACGTCAGTTTGGGTGGACTCCAGGAGTTGGTGATGGACAGGGAGGCCTGGCGTGCTGCGATTCATGGGGTCGCAAAGAGTCGGACACGACTGAGCGACTGAACTGAACTGATACCTAACTTTACAAAAGGACAAGTGGTGTAAAAAGACTCCAGTGAACAGATTACAAGTTGAGGATATGATACAAATACAAGCACAGCAAACCAAAGAAAATAAGAGTCGATGCATCTCATACTCCTAGAACAGGTTGTTCATCATTTATAATATAATATTAAAGACAAGGACACCCTAATCCCATCTGTTAGCCAAATAAGTTAGCCAAAGAAATTCAAATAACCAAGATAATTTAAACAGTGGATTTATATCCACTATCGTTAATGAAGAAACTTGTTCTACACGAATTTCATGCTTTAAAAAACTAGCTAATGATAACATAAAGCCATCACTTCTAATAATACATTTTAAAACGTGGTTCACTCTTTATTTTGACCTTTTCAAATGTCTGTGCTTTATTTGTATAATAAATTAGTGAGAAATTTTCTGTATATAATTTATAAATAAACTTTCCAAGATACATATATAAGGATGTGTGCAAAAGATTTTACTAATAGAAGGGGATACACAATCAAAAAGTTTATAAAAAGGTTTTTGACATAAGGGTGGTATGTTTATTAGATAACCATAAAGCAGTCAGGCTTATATATGATATTCAAATGTATCATGGTACTGGAAACTTGCAAACTATTTGGCTTTTGATAAATATAAGAATAACCCATTATCAACAGATATTTGGGGAGCATTTTTTAATGCCTGTGTGCTCAGTTGCTCAGTCATGTCTGACTCATTGTGATCCCATGGACTGTAGCCTGCCAGGCTCCTCTGGGAGTGGCAACATAATCAGTTACTAGGGAAATGCACATTAAAATTACAGAAAGATACCACCACATACCTGTAAGAATGGCTAATACTAAAAAAAAACCTGACCACACGAAGGGTTGGTGACAATGTAGGGAAACTGGAATTCTCACTGTTGGGAATATAAAATGGTACAACTACTTTACAGAACAATTTGTTGTCGCTGTTCCCTCACTGAGTCATGTCTGACTCTGCAACTGCAACCCTCCAGGCTTCCCTGTCTCTCCTTCCTCACTCTCTCCTTCACTGTCTTCACTTGCTCAAACTCATGTCCACTGAGTCAGCGATGCCATCCAGTCATCTCATCCTCTGTCGCCCCCTTCTCCTCTTGCCCTCAATCTTTCCTAGCATCAGGGTCCTTTCCAGTGAATCTCCTCTTCGCATCAGGTGGCCAAACTATTGGAGCTTCGGTTTCAGTTTTGGAAGATGGAAAAGTTCAGGAGATTGGTTGCACAACAATGTATGTTTAACATTACTGAATTATACACTTAAAATAGTTAAGGCAGTAAATTTTATGTTGTGTGTGTTTTACTACAATTATATACATTATAATTATACTAAAACATTATTTATTATACATATATTTGTATACATACATACATTATATATTACATGTACATCTATCATTAAAAAAAACAATGGAGTGGATTGCCATTTCCTACTCCAGGGAATCCTCCCGACCCAGGGGTTGAACCCACATCTCTTGCAACTCCTGCATTGGCAGGCAGATTCTTTACCACTGCACCACATGGCAAGCCATGTCACCATTAATCATTTTATTGCTTTTCTAGATATGAAGAGATGCAAGAATTGGGCTTATAAAATCTCCTGAAAATATCTAACTATCTGAAGACCTATTCTGTCAGTTTCTCCCAGAGCATAAAGTGCTCAATTCCTGCCCCCCATCCTTAACTCCTTTCACAGGGTGCTGAAGGTCAGCAGCTGCAGCAGCTCATGATTTAATCCTTGTAGAGGGAGAAGGCAAGTGCCAATTTTTAGTTGGCACAGACAGCATACGTACTTGCTGGTTGTGGGTTTGAAACCTCAGGAGCTCACTAAGTGAAATGTGAAATTGGCCCCTGTACAAGGAGGACGAGGAGAGACCAAAGAAACAGGCAGACCCCTCCAGATAGGTAGGTGGCAGGTTTAATAAACAAGGGAACTTACATGTGAGGCTTATCTTGGGCACCATAAGATGAAAAGCTCTCTGCACCCACCTGCCAGAATCCTAAAAGCTTACATAGAGGCTTTGATTTCAGTCACTAATACCATAAAGAAAGTTCAACAGCACATTGCTTTCTCAACACTGTGCCATTAAAAACAGCTCTCACTGTGGACAAAATGTACATTCCAAGGACAGGGGAAGGCGTGGGGAGCCTCCAATTACCTGGGCACAGCTTGTGAGTCAACCCTCCATCTTGTCTTCTTGATGACTTCCTGCAACATTAGTTTTCTCATTTGTTATCTGCTTCTCTCTATAGACTATAATTTCCACAAGGAGATGAACCATATCCTTTTTTATTAACTGTGTATCCAAGGCATATTGTACTTTTTCTGGCTCAAGGAAGGCATTCAGTAAACACAACTTGAATAGATAAATGCATGAATGAGTAAATGAGTAGTCATTTCCATTCCATTGCCTCTTGCACATCCAGTTTTCTTAACTAAATCCATAATCAATAAGGCTTTAATTTCCTTATTCTTGAACTCAATCCATTATAAAATAAATAAAATTCAAATGTCTTCTGGGAATCATTGGCCTCAGATTTAGACAGAATCTCTTGAAAACAATTCATTGGCCTCAGATTTAGACAGACTCTCTTGAAAACAATTCATAGGCAAAACAATACACAGTTCAGACCTGTTCTAAGGTCTGTTGGAGGTTTAGAAGTCTAAAAGGTAGATAGACATTTGCTTTCATAGGGCCTGAATTCCAGCCACAGAGTCCTAGCTGGTTTTACATTGAATGTGCACATTTCTGCCTTGTATGAGCGATACTTCTCAGTGGAAATCAAGCATAGCCTGCTCTAACCCATGTCACGAGTAAGAAGTGGTAGCACAGCTGGAATAGCAGAACAACCTATGAATTGACTTATAATTGAAGCATTAAACCTGTAATTTAAGGGGTAAAGAGGCAGAAATGTTTAGGATCCCATTGTGTCCCCAACACCACTGGAGAAATGGTGAGCATGGGTGTGGGGTTCCACAGCAAATAGTGTGTAATTCATACATTCCATATGAATTCCAAAGGCTTCCTCAACTGATTATTGTGTGTGTATGTGTGCTTAGTTGTGCCCAACTCTTTGCAACCCCATGGATGATAGCCTGCCAGACTCCTCTGTACATGATATTTTCCAGGCAAGAATATTGGAGCTGGTTGCCATTTCCTACTCCAGGGGATCTTCCTGACCCAGGAATCAAACCCACATCTCTGGTGTCTCCTGCACTGGCAGGCAGATTCTTTACCACTGCACCATCTGGGAAGCCCCTCAGCTATTTCTTGGATTACACTAAGAGCAAGAGTAGGTGGTAAAGCAGGAGCCTGTTCTGTGGACAAAACCAGTGGGGGGGCGGGGGTTGTAAAAAGAAATGAGAATTGTGACTCCGACCCATGTGGATAGGTAGAATCGGGGGAGGCCAGAAATTCTAACCTTGTCTTATTTAGATTTTGGAAGGGTGAATCTTTTTTTTTAATTCTTTTTCTTTTATTAAGACTTTATTTTTTAGAACAGTTTTGGTTTGCCACACATGCATAGCCTCTCCCATTATCAACATCCCCCACCAGAAAGGTGTATTTGTTACATTTAATGAATTTACATTGACACATCATCATTACCCAAAGTCCACAGTTTATGGTTCAGGCTTAGTGTTGTACATTCTATGGGTTTGGACAACTGTATACTGGTATGTGGGCTTCCCAGGTAGCACGAGTGCTAAAGAACCCACCTGCCAACGCAGGAGACATGGGTCCAATTCCTGAGTTGGGAAGACTCCTTGGAGGAGGGCAGGGCAACCCACTCCAGTAGTCTTGACTGGAGAGTCCACGGACACAGGAGGCTGGCAGGTTACAATCCATAGGGTCACAAAGAGTCTGACATGACTGTAGCAATAGGACACACACGTGTAATGGCATGTATCCATCATCATGTGTTGTACAGATTATTTTCACTGTCCTAAAAAAGCCTCTGTGCTCTGCCTATCCATTCCTCCCCTTCTGCACACCTCATAACCACTGATCTTTTTACTGTCTCCACAGTTTTGTCTTTTTCAAACTGTTTTATAGTTGGAATCATACAGTATGGAGACTTTTCAGATTGGCATCTTTGTAAGTTATTTTTCAAATCTCAAAGGCCAGCAAGAAAAGAGTAGTAAGTGGTAGAGTTATGTTTTCTGGAGAGTCAAAGTTGGCCCGGGAAAAGGGATGAAGAAAAGAATCATTGGACCCAGCTATGAGGAGTCAGGAAAAGCAGAGAACAATTACATAGGGGCTGGGCTGGTGTAGGGACACACGACAGTCACGTTTACCATGCTCAGGAAAAGATAGGCTTTGAGAGCAGGCGGTGGAACCAGTGGTGGGGAAGGGAGAGGGAAAAAAGAAAGGGAAGCTGTAATAGTTCTCAGCGTGCTGGATATTAAATAGAACCTTAGATTTCAACATAGACAAGCTTACTAATGATGAGCTATTTTCTCCTCTTCCAAGTTCCTTCCTGTCTCACATTTCAATTATAACTGAAAATGGCTCCAGAATAGATAGTTGGTTTCAGGTGTGATTATTACATTTTAAGGAAGTCAGCTTTTATGATCTTAAGGAGGGCAGCTTTCTTAGCTTTTTACTACAGTGGTCTATTAAAGTTGATTACCTTTGAGTAATAGGAAAAGCAGCCTAGGTCACTCTAATTTAAGCTCTTATTAGATTTTGTTGCTTTCAGAGAACTAACTGGTCGATTGAAATCTCCTACTTTAAGATGAACTGGCCTCAATCTACTAAGTACATAAACTGAAACTTCTATCAAAGCACTGGACATCTGGTTAAGGATTAGCTATTTTTAAAAGTGAAATATTCAGTGGAGCTACCAATAACAAAGCACAACTAGGGTAGCATGTTTAAAATATGTGACTCTAAAACGGGAACAGCATCTAGTCCCATCACTTCATGACAAATAGATGAGGAAACAATGGAAACAGTGAGAGACTTTATTTTCTTGGGCTCCAAAATCACTGCAGATGGTGACTGCAGCCATGAAATTTAAAGATGCTTGCTCCTTGGAAGAAAAGCTATGACAACCTAGACAGCATATTAAAAAGCAGGGACATTACTTTGCCAACAAAGGCCCATCTAGTCAAAGCTACGGTTTTTCCAGTAGTCATGTATGGATGTGAGAGCTGGACAACACAGAAGGCAGAGTGCTGAAGAAATGATGCTTTTGAACTGTGGTGCTGGAGAAGACTCTTGAGAGTCCCTTGGACTGCAAGGAGATCAAACCAGTCAATCCTAAAGGAAATCAGTCCTGAATATTCACTGGAAGGACTGATGCTGAAGCTGAGGGTCCATTACTTTAGCCATCTAATGCGAAGAGCCAACTCATTAGAAAAGACCCTGATGCTGGGAAGGATTGAATGTGGGAGGATTGAATGCGGGAGGAGAAGGGGATGATAGAGGATGAGATAGTTGGATGGCATCAACGACTCAATGGACATGAGTTTGAGCAAGTTCCAGGAGATGGTGAAGGACAGGGAAGCCCAGCATGCTACAGTCCACAGGATCACAAAGAGTCAGACATGACTGAGGGACTAAACAACAATGATACAGGATTTAGAAAAATTTGTGGGAGCCAAGGAATATTGGAAGACTGAGACAAGCCTTTTGGAGTAGAGCAGGAACAGACTGTGAAATAGATATAACTTGAGAAAAAGAGATCATTCTTGACTTTAAAACTGTAATCAAGGCAAAATGCAAACTACCAAATAAAATGAACATATATAAAACATTTACTCACAAGCACATATCCCAGGTATGATATTTTTCTTTTACATAAATATAACTAAGTAGGCAACTGTCTGGTCAGTGATTGTTTCATTACTTGGCCCAAAACTCTACAGTACCATGTTGCATAACAATGTCATCAGCTGTTTGTAAGAGCTGTTTTGTTTTGGTTACATTTATTCAGTTTGGCTTGGTTGGTCTGGATTGAATTTAAAACTGCTGAGCTCTGGAAAGATGTACTTTTGTCAACGTAAGTCAATCCATCTGGCACTAGATAGATGCTAAATGTCACAAGACTGGAAGCAACATCTGAGATTTTCTCTACAAATGTGATTAGCACTATCAATACTACCTTGAATGTAGGTCTGCTCTGGACCTGAACATATTCCAGTTATCTTGAATGTAGCTGGATGAATATGGTCTTTATAGTATCACTTACAGGTTAGTGGGTTAAGATAACTCAATTGCTTTCCAGAGTAAGTGAGATACAGCATTTCATCTTTTATCTGCTCTATGCCTCTGGGTGGAAGTATAGTAACACTTCAGTAGACTTAAACTACTGGGTCATTTCACTCTTGGGCCTATTAGAAATAATAGGAAGTATCTGAGCTTTGTAGATTTGTGTTCAAGTCCTAAGCCCACCACTAACTATGTGCCCCATGGGTAAGATATGTGACTTTTCTGGGATCCAGGTTTCATCTCTGTAAAAAATAATGTATTATCTACTTACAGGGTTTTGTGTGAGCTAAATTAACTAACACAGATAAAGCAATAATTTGGGCTTTATAAAACAGTAAGTTCACCAAAAAAATTAAAAAGAGAGAATTCTCTTACCATGTTAAAAGAGAATCCTATGTGATTTCATTCCAACTAGCTAGGGCCATCATCTACTTTATTTCTGTTTGTTTCTACTTCTCATCTATAAGAAGGAATAGAGACAAGTTTTAGTAACTGCATTCACATTTTGAAGGGATGGAATTCTGGCATGGCCTAGCATAGATTTGGGCATGCATATTCCCTCTGACACTCACTGGTTCCATGAATGCAGGGTCTTTTTGGTTCTCTTGCCTGGAAAATCCCATGGACAGAGGAGCCTGGTAGGCTGTAGTCCATGGGGTCACAAGGAGTCGGACACAACTGAGTGACTTCACTTTCATGCATTGGAGAGGGAAATGGCAAACCATTCCAGTGTTCTTGCCTGGAGAATCCCGGGGACAGAGGAGCCTGGTGGGCTGCCGTCTGTGGGATTGCACAGAGTCGGACACAACTGAAGTGACTTAGCAGCAGCAGCAGCAGGGTCTCCTTACATACAGATTGCATGACTTGTGCCGCATTTTGATTTGGGGACTGTGGCTGTTAGCTTTTCTCAAATTCTTGAATAATGTTAGCTTCCACCATCTCCCTCTCCACATAAGCATGTTCTTCCCTTTGATTTCAGTGGTCCTAACTTCACGTTGTCTACTGCAATCTAGCTTGGGACTGATAAAGGCCATGGTACACTGGAACACTTACCAAATGGTAATTTTCTGATAGCAATTTTTCCTGTTTTTAAATATATCAGCATATAAAAACAAGATTACATAGATACAGAGGCTTAATTATTCCTCAAAGTAACTTATTTCAAGGTAATATAAGCCCATAATAAAATTTCAGTTAAAAAAAAATGAATATATTTTAAAAGCACCCATAGTTCCCCATCTATTAATACAGTGACTATGAACATTTTGGCCTATCTAACTTTATTTTTTTCTTTAAACCATGACATTTTTCTCCTTTAACACAATTACAGTCACAAGACACGTGCTAATTCACACTCTTCCTTTTCACTTTATATTACATTATTTTTTAATTTTATTTTATTTTTAAACTTTACATAATTGTATTAGTTTTGCCAAATATCAAAATGAATCTGCCACTGGTATACATGTGTTCCCTATCCTGAACCGTCCTCCCTCCTCCCTCCCCGTACCATCCCTCTGGGTCGTCCCAGTGCAATGTATATTACATTATTTTTTAAATATAAATTTATTTATTTTAATTGGAGGCTAATTATTTTACAATATTGTATTGGTTTTGCCATACATCAACATGAATCTGCCACGGGTGCACACGTGCTCCCCATCCTGAGCCCCCCTCCTACCTCCCTCCCCGTACCATCCCTCTGGGTCATCCCAGTACACCAGCCCTGAGCATCCTGTATCCTGCATCGAACCTGGACTGGTGATTCATTTCATATATGATATTATACATGTTTCAATGCCATTCTCCCAAATCATCCCACCCTCTCCCTCTCCCACAGAGTCCATAAGACTGTTCTATACATCTGTGTCTCTTTTGCTGTCTCGTATACAGGGTTATTGTTACCATCTTTCTAAATTCCATATATATGCATTAGTATACTGTATTGGTGTTTTTCTTTCTGACTTACTTCACTCTGTATAATAGGCTCCAGTTTCATCCACCTCATTAGAACTGATTCAAATGTATTTTTTTAATGGCTGAGTAATACTCCATTGTGTATATGTACCACAGCTTTCTTATCCATTCATCTGCTGATGGACATCTAGGTTGCTTCTATGTCCTGGCTATTATAAACAGTGCTGTGATGAACACTGGGGTACACGTGTCATTTTCCTTTCTGGTTTCCTCAGTGTGTATGCCCAGCAGTGGGATTGCTGGATCATAAGGCAGTTCTATTTCCAGTTTTTTAAGGAATCTCCACACTGTTCTCCATAGTGGCTGTACTAGTTTGCATTCCCACCAACAGTGTAAGAGGGCTCCCTTTTCTCCACACCCTCTCCAGCACTTATTGCTTGTAGATGTTTGGATAGTAGCCATTCTGACTGGCATGAAATGGTACCTCATTGCGGTTTTGATTTGCATTTCTCTGATAATGAGTGATGTTGAGCATTAATTTTTGCAGTGATTAACAATCATATTTTAATATCTGAATTATAGTCCTAATAAGTAGATTTAATTTTATTCATCTAGCTTTTCCTTTTGGATGAAAAATTTCAGTTGTTGCCAAGTTTTGATTATATAAACAATATTGTGATAGACATTTAACTCATAAGATTTATTTTTGCATGTTTACATTATTTTTTAGGATTCTCAGAAGTGAAATAACTGAATCAGAATGGGCAGTTTTATGGCTCACGGTGTACTTTCCAAATGGATTTAAAATTAATGCTAGGAGACCAATTCTGCCTATATCTCAGCTATAAGTAGGATCAAGCTCCACACAGAAGTTGGCATTAAAGGACTTTTAAGTAGCTTTTGCTACCTCCTGTGTTTGCTTGGAAGTGTTAGGTAGTTAGAATAGGAAATAGGAGTCCAGAATGGCAGTGACTAAAAGACAAGGAAGGGAAAAGCCCGTGAAAATAAACAAGAAAGGTTCAAGAACCAGAGTAAGGAGCTTAGGTAGAACAAACAGCATTCCTGGCTAGCCCAATTTACACAGGGCAGGCCCAGGGGGAGGAAAAAAACATAAAAAGAGGAGCCAAAGGGCTGGGGCTCTATTCTCTTTGCATCTGTTGGATAGGCATGCCCTCATGCCTCGAGGATGTATTTTCCTTTTTTTTTCTAAATAAAACTGAGCTGTAAATAATACGGAGCTGTAACACCAATCGGTCCAAGAGCTATCACATGGTCTGTCCGAGAGCCAAGAGAACCAAGACACATGGTCTGTCTGAGAGCTGTGACATGCGGAGGGCTTTAATGTCCATCACCTCAAATTTTTGTTGAGATGAGACAGAACTGAGGAAATTACCCACTGCCCTGACAGAAGGAAATTTGATGTATATTCCACTCAGCTTTTTCAGGTCTGTTCTGAGTCACTGTTACAGATACACTTATTCACCCTGCAATACTTTCAGGAATAAGATAGGGTACAAATAAATACATAATACTTTCACCAACCATGCACAGGCAGGTGTCTGAAACATTTTTAAGGTTTTGGGGAACACAGTCTTCTAGTTCTGTGCTGCTGCTGCTAAGTCACTTCAGTCATGTCCGACTCTGTGCGACCCCATGGACCGCAGCCCACCAGGCTCCCCCATCCCTGGGATTCTCCAGGCAAGAACACTGGAGTGGGTTGCCATTTCCTTCTCCAGTGCATGAAAGTGAAAAGTGAAAGTGAAGTTGCTCAATCATGTCTGACTCTTAGCGACCCCATGGACTGCAGCCTACCAGGGTCCTCCGTCCATGGGATTTTCCAGGCAAAAGTACTGGAGTGGGGTGCCATTGCCTTCTCCACTAGTTCTGTGCATTATACTCTAAATTCCAGTTGGTGCCTAACCTCTGATAAGATGAATTTTTTCTATAACTCTTTCTTAAGAATTACTATTTTACTGTTAAAGCATCAACTTTACATATACTGCTGCTTGCTCAGTCGCTCAGTCATGTCCAAGTCTTTGTGAGGCCATGGACTGCAGCCCACCAGGCACCTCTGTCCATGGGATTTTTCAGGCAAGAGTACTGCAGTGGGTTGCTATTTCCTTCTCCAGGGGATATTCCCAACCCAGGATCAAACCCAAGTTTCTTGAATCTCCTGCATTGGCAGATAGATTCTTTACCACTGTAGCACCTGTGAAGCCCATTATATACAGCTGATGCCCAGTTAACACAACATCCTACAATCATTTTGAAAACATACAGAAATATATCATCAAGGGAAAAAAATAACTAGTATTTTGGGCCATATAACTCTGCTCTTAAAAACTAATTTTAGAGAAAATGCTTATTGAAGCTAAAGTAGTCTTAACTTTCACCTGTAGAGAATGGCTGTGTAAAGCACAGAGCATTAGCAGAACAATAGTGCCTACGTGCCAAGTCGCTCAATCATGTTCGACTCTTTGCAGTCCTATAGACTATAGCCTGCCAGGATCCTCTGTCCAAAGGATTCTCTAGGTAAGAATACTTGAGTGGGTTGCCATGTCCTCTTCCAGGGGATCTTCCTGACCCAGGGATCAAACCTGCATCTCTCATGTTTCCTACATTGACAAGTGGGTTCTTTACTACTAATGCCATCTAGAAAGCCCTGTGATAAAATTGTTATATATTGTTAAATATACAGTTAGGAAGAAAGATTTCTGATGAATATATTTTGACAAAGGAAAAATGTAGGAATTAAACCTGCAAACCAAAGTAGCCTATCATCCTTTTTGTGTCCTGATTCAACAGAAGTTCAGGCCAATATCAAAGAACATTAGAGCTGTATAAAAACTGAGTTAGAACAGAAACTTAAAAATTACTTAGCTAGAGACTAATACCATATGCAATGTTGAAAAATACAGTCTTATTTTCTTTTATATTATGTAGGTAAATTCAATATTCTTTTAACACTCAGAACATAACATATAACATACATGGATAACATAAAATAAGTTAAAATGAATATATATTTCATTATCACAGTGGGAAAATAAATAGTCATATGCCATGGTGATAAAAATTTTTTAAAAAATGACATATTTTCAATTACATACATTAAATATATTATGTTCTCAATTATTTATATTTAGTAACATCTTATTTTTTACTCTGATTTTCTGAAGGGCTTCATGCAGCAACATCTCTTCACTTTCTCATTCACAACATGTTTACCATCTACTATGTGTAGGTATGGAGAAGGCAATGGCACCCCACTCCAGTACTCTTGCCTGGAAAATCCCATGGACCGAGGAGCCTAGTAGGCTGCAGTCCATGGGGTCGCTAAGAGTCGGACACGACTGAGCGACTTCACTTTCACGCATTGGAGAAGGAAATGGCAACCCACTCCAGTGTTCTTGCCTGGAGAATCCCAGGGATGGGGGAGCCTGGTGGGCTGCCGTCCATGGGGTCGCACAGAGTCGGACACAACTGAAGCGACTTAGCAGCAGCAGCAGCAGCAGCATGTGTAGGTATTATTCTAGAATAATATTCATGTCTATTTCCCAACTATGTATTCTTTAGAAAGGAAATTGTGGTGGCTCAGATGGTAAATAATTTAACATTAGCCTAATAAAAAATACAATTGGAAAGGTAAGACTACAACAAGAAAATCATATAGATCACTATCAAATGTAAAGTTTAGAATTTAGATATTCATTTAAATTTGACATGTTAGCATGACTGTATACTACCAATGTCTGTACCAGCTTCTGAAATTTAATTTCTATAAGGAGGGTTCAAAGACAAAGGAAAAATATAAAGAAAATGAAAGAAAACTAAAAATTCAAGAAACACTATAACCTAGGACTACATACCTTAGGAAAAGAAACTGCTCCAAAGAAATAAAATACAACTATGATAGAAAATAAAAATGAGATCTTATTTGACATCATAAACAACAGATTATTGGCCTAAAAGTTATTCTTTGGAAAATATTTGCAAAAAATCCAATGGTATGACTATGTTGAATCCATCTAAACATTCATTTTTAATAGACAACTTCTAATTTCTCATAGATAAGATATTTGTTTTTCCAGTAGTCCACGGGGTCACAAAGAGTCAGATGTGATTTAGCAGCTGAACAACAACAACAAAAGACATTTGTGGAAATCATTTTCTTTGATTTTCCTAGGTCCTATGTTTACCCCAAAGGCAAAACACTTTTAATGAAATATTACCCTCTTGAAAGAAAAGGTTTTTGAATCCCACAGGGAAGGTAAACAACTCATTAGGAAAGAATAAAACCCTGACTTGTAATACAATGTTATAGGGAAGGGGAGCCACTCCCAGCCCTCCAAAAGCCTTAGCCATGCTTGCCAACATAATCTCCCAGTTTAGCCTCCAAAGCTGCTCTTATTTTGGCAGTGTTTCTCCAAGCAGCTGTGGGCTTTGCTCTTAGTGCTTGTAGCCTCCATCATCTTCATTATTGACGGTGAATCTTTGACAAAGTGCCTCAAAACTATAGCAAAATGCTCTGCAGACATACTTAAGAGAAGGGGTCAACACATTTCTAGAAGCATAAAAGCTGATTACCTTTGTATCTGAGCACAGGGCAGATAATCAGTGGGAGAGATGGGCCAGAGTGCACAGGAACAGTAGCCTGTGGTTTAGTTCTGTTCACTCCAGCATAAAGGAGAAGAGAGATAAGAAGCTCCTTTATGTGATTAGGGGAAAGAAAAATCTATACTTTCCATATGGGAATTTCTCATGTGTTTTCTTAATGAACACAGAGAAGTTGAGAGAGACTTTTAAGCTGTTAAAACTTTTAACATATTCTCTTTGGGACTGGGAGAGTATGAATTTCCTAATTTCATCAGAACCATTAATGACTTCAGTTCCTTCCTATTTCAACAAAGGAAGTAGAGGGATTTTTTTTTTTTTTACTGCATTATGATTTTGAAAAGCATTTGACAGCAGGAGAAATGATTTGTAATCATGCTGTGGAAAGAAAAATATATTTTTTTTCTTCTTTAGAAATGATTCTCATTGAAAATCTTAAAGCTTTTTAAAGGCTAGATAATTTATTATAATGGAACATACTTATGAGTTAGCATTTCGTAATAACTGGGAGGTTATCTTGGAGAAGGCAATGGCAACCCACTCCAGTACTCTTGCCTGGAAAATCCCACAGATGGAGGAGCCTGGTAGGCTGCAGTCCATGGGGTCGCTAAGGGTCGGACACGACTGAGTGACTTCACTTTCACTTTTCACTTTCATGCATTGGAGAAGGAAATGGCAACCCACTCCAGTGTTCTTGCCTGGAGAATCCCAGGGACGGGGGAGCCTGGTGGGCTGCCGTGTATGGGGTCGCACAGAGTTGGACACGACTGAAGTGACTTAGCAGGGAGGTTATCTTTTCTCCCAGGTTTATATCTTTAAATGATGTTTTAGCCTCCAGTGAAGATTGTATGTTTCTGTTCCAACTATAAACTCAAGAAAAAACTAAGGAAACATCAAGAGGGACACATCACCTCTTATGTTCATTGTTTTCCACGATTTTTTAAAGAGGGTCTTTTCCTCACCCAAATGACTGAGGTGAAGAGAAAAAAGAGGGCAAATGCCAGATATACAGACCAGAACCAGAAAATTATTCTTGAAAGTAGTAGAAAAAAGAACATTGTCCAATGACCAGGTAACTTGATGTGCTGTAAAAGGGAGGAATGTACAAGCAGGAAGAGAAGCACAAGGTCCTGAATCCAGAAAAGGGACAGAACTACACCCTTGGACTCAAAATGTAGGCCTGCAAATACGTTATAGAGTAGGAGGGGCTGAGCAGAAGGAAGCTGCAGCTATAGTGGTAGTGATACTGAGCTCGCTATTGTGCCTGGCTAAAGTCAGACAGAGATTCACTTAAACAGCTAAATTAAGTGATATATGTACTAGGAATTTTTTTTAAGAGTTTAGTATATTTTATTTGATAGAATTAAGTTAAAAGAAAGCATTTGTTTAATTCAGACCAGTTTCTGCAATACATAGGTCCACACTCACCAATTTAATAACTTTGTTGAAATGTTACAAATTTATTGAAAGACACAAAATCTCAACACACAAAAACAAAAACACACAAAAGAAGTAAATGGTACAAATAAACTTACATCTATTAAAAGTATTAAATTAATAATTAATAACATTCCAAAAAAGAAAGCAAGGCCCGGATGGCTTTCCTGGTAAATTCTACCCAACATTTAAGAAAGAAGTTATACCAATTCTCTATAATCTTTCCCACAAAATATGAGCAGATGGAATATTTCCAAACTTATTCTATATACCAGAATTATCCTAATACCAAAGCCAGTTAAAGATATTACAATAAAAGAAAATTATAGGCCAAAAGCTCTCATAAACTTCGATGTAAATATCCTCAACAAGACATTAGCAAATAGAAACCAACAATATATTAAGAGAAAATCCAACATGACAAAATGGGGTTTATTCCACATATACAAGGCAGGTTTGACATTCAAAAATCAATTAATGAACATTTCAAAAATACATGTAAGTCAAACCATTATGCTATATAAAACTTATATGGTTTTCTATCGCTTTCATGCTATATAAAACCTTTATGCTATATGAAAATTATATCTCAGTAAATATGGAGAAAGAATCAACTAATATGATCTATCACTTCAATGAGCTACTGAGGAAAAGACAAAAGATTAGGTCATTAGATGTAGAAAAACTTTTGGCAAAATCCAACAACCATTCATTTTCTCAACTTAATAAAGAATTTCTATAAGAAATCAACAGCTAACGCCATTCTCAGTTTTAAGAAACTTGCAGTTTTTCCACTAATATCAGGTAGATGCAAGGATGTCCCCTCTCACTACTCCTTTTCAACACCATACTTGAAGCTCTAACAATAAAAAGGATTGCTGGTTGGGAAAGAAAAAACAAAACTGTCTTCATTTGCAGATGATATGATTGACTAGGTAGAAAATCCAAAAGAATCAACAAGGAAACTCCTGGTATTGCTACCCAACTGTAACAAGACTGTAGGATACAAGCTGAATGATAGAGTCAATTCTATTCCTATTCATCAGCAAGGAAAGTAGAATTGAAATTTAAAATATATCACAAATCACATTAGCACACCCAAAATTGAAAACTCAGGTATAAATCTAACAAAATACATATAAAATCTATATGAGAAAAACTATAGAACACTGATGAAAGAAATCAAAGATCTAAATAAATGGGGAGATATTTCACATTCATGGATGCTGCTGCTAAGTCACTTCAGTCGTGTCCGACTCTGTGAGACCCCATAGACGGCAGCACCAGGCTCCCTTGTCCCTGGGATTCTCCAGGCAAGAACACTGGAGTGGGTTGCCATTTTCTTCTCCAATGCATGAAAGTTAAAAGTGAAAGTGAAGTCACGTAGTCATATCCGACTCTTAGCGACCACATGAAATGCTGCCTACCAGGCTCCTCTGTCCGTGGGATTTTCCAGGCAAGAGTACTGGAATGGGGTGCCATTGCCTTCTCCGCACATTCATGGATAGGAAGACTCATATTAAGATGCCTGTTCTTCCCAACTTGACCTATAGACCAAGGCAATCTCAATCAAAATCTCAGGAAGTTATTTCATGTATACCAAAACCTTATATGAAAGTTTATATAGAGAGACAAAATAACCAACACAATATTGAAAAAAAAGACCAAAATCAAGAATCTGACATTCTTTGACTTCAAGACTTATACACTTAAAGTAATCAAGACAATGTGATATTAACCAAAGAATAGACAAATGAATCAATGGACAGGAATATAGACCAGAAAGACATCCACATAAATTCATCTCACATGCTAGTAAAGTAATGCTCAAAATTCTCCAAGCCAGGCTTCAGCAGTACATGAACTGTGAACTTCCTGATGTTCAAGCTGGTTTTAGAAAAGGCAGAGGAACCAGAGATCAAATTGCCAACATCTGCTGGATCATCGAAAAAGCAATAGAGTTCCAGAAAAACATCTATTTCTGCTTTATTGACTATGCCAAAGCCTTTGACTGTGTGGATTACAACAAACTGTGGAAAATTCTGAAAGAGATGGGAATACCAGACCACCTGACCTGCCTCTTGAGAAACCTGTATGCAGGTCAGGAAGCAACAGTTAGAACTGGACATGGAACAACAGATGGGTTCCATATTGGAAAAGGAGTACATCAAGGCTGTATATTGTCACCCTGCTTTTTTAACTTATATGCAGAGTACATCATGAGAAACGCTGGACTGGAAGAAACACAAGCTGGAATCAAGATTGCCGGGAGAAATATCAATAACCTCAGATATGCAGATGACACCACCCTTATGGCAGAAAGTGAAGAGGAACTAAACAGCCTCCTGGTGAAAGTGAAAGTGGAGAGTGAAAAAGTTGGCTTAAAGCTCAACATTCAGAAAATGAAAATCATGGCATCCAGTCCCATCACTTCATGGGAAATAGATGGGGAAACAGTGGAAACGGTGGCTGACTTTATTTTTTTAGGCTCCAAAATCACTGCAAATGGTGACTGCAGGCATCAAATTAAAAGACGCTTACTCCTTGGAAGGAAAGTTATGACCAACCTAGACAGCATATTCAAAAGCAGAGACATTACTTTGCCAACAAAGGTCCATCTAGTCAAGGCTATGGTTTTTCCTGTGGTCATGTATGGATGTGAGAGTTGGACTGTGAAGAAGACTGAGTGCCGAAGAATCGATGCTTTTGAGAAAGCATCAAAGTGGTGTTGGAGAAGACTCTTGAGAGTCCCTTGGACTGCAAGGAGATCCAACCAGTCCATTCTGAAGGAGATCAGCCCTGGGATTTCTTTGGAAGGAATGATGTTAAAGCTGAAACTCCAGTACTTTGGCCACCTCATGTGAAGAGTTGACTCATTGGAAAAGACCCTGATGCTGGGAGGGATTGGGGGCAGGAGGAGAAGGGGAGGACAGAGGATGAGATGGCTGGATGGCATCACTGACTCGATGGACGTGAGTGTGAGTGAACTCCAGGAGATGGTGATGGACAGGGAGGCCTGGCGTGCTGCGATTCATGGGGTCGCAAAGAGTCGGACACAACTGAGCGACTGAACTGAACTGAACTTTAATAAGGAACAAAGGCAATACAATGAAGCAAAAATAGTCTTTTCAACAAACAATGCTGGAGCAACTAGATATCCACATGCAAAAGAAAAATGAATCTAGACACAGATTTTATACTCTTCATAAAAATTAACTCAAAATGGATCACCTGTCTAAAATATAAAACACAAAACTATAAAACTACTAAGAGATAAAATAAGAGAAATCTAGATGACCTTGGGGATGCTAATAACTTTTTAGATACAACACCAAAGGCATGATCCATGAAAGAAATACTTGATAAGCTGAACTTTATTAAAATAAAGACCTTTAACTCTGCAAAAGATAATTTCAAAAGAATAAGACAAATCACAGACTGAGAGAAATATTTGCAAACCACATTTGATAAGGAACTATTATCCAAAACATACAAAGACCTCTAAAAAATCAATGATAGGGAAACCAAAAAAACCAATTTAAAAAATGGGTCAAAAATGTTTATAGACACCTTACCAAAGAAAATATACAGATGGAAAATAAGCATATGTAAAGATGCTCCACAGCATACATCATCAAGGAAATGCAATTAAAACAATGAGATATCACTACATGCCAATTAGAATGGTCAAAATTCAGAATACTGGAAATACTAAATGCTGGTAAGGATGAGGAACAGTAAGGAGTTATCATTCATTGCTGATGGGAATGTAAAATAGTACAGCCACTTTGCAAGAGAGTTTGGCAGTTCCTCACAAAGCTAAACATAGTCCTACTTTTAAAGTCATATTCAATTAAAAGATATGGAGGAACCTTAAATTCATATTGTTAAGTGAAAGAAGTCAGCCTGAAAATTCTACATACTCTATGATTCTGACTAGATGACATTCTGGAAAAGGCAAAGCTATAGAGACAGCTAAAGTTTCAAAGACTGCCAAGGTTTTGGTTGGGGCAAGGATGGGAGGTTGGAAGAATAAATAAGTGAAGTGTAATGGAAACTTAGAGCAGTGAAATCTGAATGACATGATAATGGTGAATACACGATATTATATATGTATCAAAACCCACAGAACTCTACAAGGATTGACCTTAATTGTAAATTATAGACTTAAGTTCATAATAATACATCAATATTGGTTCATTAAAAGTAATAAATGGACACAGTAAAATGTTAATGGAGAAAACAGTGTGAGTGTATGTCATGGGGATGGTCTATGGAGACTCTCCGAACTAGCTGATCAGTGTTTCTATAAATCTAAAACGGTCCTAAAAAATGAAGTCTATTTTTAAAAGATTTAAAAAAAAATAAAAGTATTTACTCTGTCTTTAAAAAAGCAAATAAACAAATGCTTGCCCTGGAACTCTGGTTTTATATGTCTTTATTTATCACTCAAAATACTAACTTCAAGATTCTAAAATTCTACATTACCCCCAAACAGAAACCTTATTTTGTTATGTTCACTTTTTATCCTAATTCAGGGTTAATATATTCCTTCCCATGTGCTCTGTTGTGTCACACATCACTCTCTACCTGATTCCATTGTTATTTATGTACAGGTCTCTTCTCACCTACTTTACCATAAAATATTATTTATTTCCCACAGCACTCTTGGCTATAAGGCAACATTAATACAGAAGTTAGGAGCTAAAAGGAGAAATGGTGATGCATGATAAACTCTCTCAGAGCTTCACAACCTAGGAAAGTACTGAAAATTAGGACTTCAACATGTGAAATTGGGAAGAACACAGTTAAATCCGTAACAGCTTGTGTCTCTAATTATCACTGAAAAAAACCCTGCACCTTAAGCATATTTTCTT
The DNA here is from genome assembly GCF_002263795.3 of Bos taurus. Lineage (NCBI taxonomy): Eukaryota > Metazoa > Chordata > Mammalia > Artiodactyla > Bovidae > Bos > Bos taurus. The sequence continues at coordinate 18,409,772 of NC_037332.1, read as the reverse complement.
CAAGAAAATTAGGGATGCCAAGGGAAAATTTCATGCAAAGATGGGAACAAAAAAGGACAGAAATGGTATGGACCTAACAGAAAATATTAAGAAGAGGTGGCAAAAATACACAGAAGAACTATACAAAAAAGATCTTCACAACCCAGATAACCACAATGGTGTGATCACTCACCTAGAGCCAGACAGCCTGGAATGTGAAGTCAAGTGGGCCTTAGGAAACATCACTATGAACAAAGCTATTGGAGGTGATGGAATTCCAATTGAGCTATTTCAAATCCTAAAACATGATGCTGTGAAAGTCCTGCACTCAATATTGCCAGCAAATTTGGGAAACTCAGCAGTGGCCACAGGACTGAAAAAGGTCAGTTTTCATTCCAATCCCAAAAAAAGGCAATGCCAAAGAATGCTCAAACTACCACACAATTGTACTCATCTCACACACTAGCAAAGTAATGCCCACAATTCTCCAAACGAGGCTTTAGCAGTACATGAACTGTGAACTTCCAGATGTTCAAGCTGGATTTAGAAAAGGCAGAGGAACCAGAGATCAAATAGCCAACATCCGTTGAATCATCAAAGCAAGAGAGTTCTAGAAAAACATCTACTTCTGCTTTATTGACTATCAGATCAGATCAGATCAGTCACTCAGTCAAATTTCTCAAGAGGCGTGTGGATCACAACAAACTGTGGAAAATTCTTCAAGAGATGGGAATACTAGACCACCTGACCTGCCTCCTGAGAAATCTGTATGCAGGTCAAGAAGCAACAGTTAGAACTTGACATGGAACAACAGACGGGTTCCATATTGGAAAAGGAGTATGTCAAGGCTGTATATTGTCATCCTGCTTATTTAACTTATATGCAGGATACATCATGAGAAATGCTGGACTGGATGAAGCACAAGCTGGAATCAAGATTGCTGGGAGAAATATCAATAACCTCAGATATGTAGATGACACCATCCTTACGACAGAAAAGAAAGAAGAACAAAAGAGCCTCTTTGTGAAAGTGAAAGAAGAGAGTGAAAAAGCTGGCTTAAAACTCAACATTCATAAACTTAAGATCATGGCCTCTGGTCCCATCACTTAACAGCAAATAGATGGGGAAGCGATGGAAACAGTGAGAGACTTTATTTTCTTGGACTCTAAAATCATTGTAGTTGGTAACTGCAGCCATGAAATTAAAAGATACTCGCCCCTTGGAAGAAAAGTTATGAGCAACCTAGACAGCATATTGAAAAGCAGAAACATTACTTTGCCCACAAAGGTCCATCTAGTCAAACCTATGGATGTGAGAGCGGACTATAAAGAAAGCTGAGCGCCAAAGAATTGATGCTTTTGAACTGTGGTGTTGGAGAAGACTCTTGAGAGTCTCTTGGACTGCAAGGAGATCCAACCAGTCCATCCTAAAGGAAATCAGTCCTGAATATTCATTGGAAGGACTGATGGTGAAGCTGAAACTCCAATACTTTGGCCACCTGATGTGAAGAACTGACTCATTTGAAAAGACCCTGATGCTGGGAAAGACTGAAGGTGGGAGGAGAAGGTGGCAACAGAGGATGAGATGGTTGGATGGCATCACCAACTCAATAGACATGAATTTGAGTAAGCTCTGGGAGTTGGTGATGAACAAGGAAGCCTGGCATGCTGCAGTCCATGGGGTCGCAAAGAGTTGGACATGACTGAGCGACTGAATTGAACAAGCATATTTTAGAAAAAGTTATCAAGAAAACCCCTCTATCTTGAATGATTATTTTCTGATTTCACTTTTAATAATTTTAGTTGTTTTTAAAAACATGTTATGGTTCTCCCCCTTCCCCTTTGGTTAAACCCCTCAACCAAACAAAGAAGCATTTATTGTATATGATGGGTAAATCTAATTAGTGGTTTTTGTGTGTTTGTTTTTTGGTAACGAATCAGCTTCTCTAAGGGAAACATACAGAGTGGTCATAATGTCTGGCAACATAAACACACACTCTAGCTGGTTTATTGCTGCTCCTTATCACCAGTGAATAGGGCACAGTAGGGAGCAATTTTTAAAATCTCTATTCGTGCATTTGTGATGTGTTGTCTCTGATGGCTTGTGTGTCAGTTTGCTAGCGGTGCTGTAAAAAAAAGTACCACACCTTGGTGGCTTAAATAAAAGAAATACATTGTCTCATGGTTTTGGAAGTTAGAAGTTCAAGATCAAGGTTTTGGCAGTTATAGTTTCTTTTGAGGGTTGTAAGGAAGACTGTTTCATGCCTGTCTTGTAGCGTCTGGGGTTTTGCTGGCAATTTCTGGCTTTTCTTTGCTTGTAGACACATAACCCACATCTCTGCCTTCACATTCACGTGGCATTCTCCCTGTGTGTATCTGTGTGTGTGTCCAAATTTCCCCTTTTCATAAGGACATCAGTCATATTATGTTAGGGACTCAACCTACTCCAGTATGATCTCATCTTTACTAATTATATCTGCAACACCTCTATTTCAAAATAAGGTCACATTTTGAAGTACTGGAAATTAGGACTTCAATATGTGAAACTGGGAAGGACACAAATCTACAACAGTTCTTGTCTCTAATTTTCACTGAATAAACCTGTACCTTAAGCATATTTTAGAAGAAGTATCAAGAAAGTCCCTCTGTTTAAACAAAAAAATCTATATCCCTAGTCTTTATGGCTATCTTGAGTACAATCACAGCATTAAACACAGGATTTGAATACCTGGATTTTAATGTCTCAACCACTTACAATCATTTTAAACTTTGACAAATTACTTAAGTATTCTTCACTTCAGCTTTCTTGTCTATAGAATGGGACTAAGAATTATATCTGCACACATGGTTATTATAAATGTTGAATAAAAATTTACATACAGAATTTATGACAGTGCCCATCATCATTTTAATCCTCATCTTACTCAAGAAAAAAATCTTCATAGAATGTAAAATCTTATGATCTGTCTCTCTGGTTCAGAGCTGTACCTCAAATCCCAATGACAGTCATACTGCTTAAAACATGGTGTGCCATACAACCCTTATGAGATGAGTATCTGATATTCTACTTAATCGTTCCCCAAACTAAATTTACTGATACTTCCACATGTAGAAATACACACACACACACACACACAAATTTTCTCAACCTAAGATATTTTTACACACAAAAATTCCAGTTCTAAGATCTCATTTTTTATACCAGGAATAGTGAAGCATCCATTTAGGAGCCTTTTAAATGGTTGGTGGTGGTAGTTTAGTCACTAAGTCATGTCCGACTCTTGCGACCCCATGAACTGTAGCCCACCAGGCTCCTCTGTCCATGGGATTTCCAGGCAAGAATACTGGAGTGGGTTGCTATTTCCTTCTCCGGGGATCTTTCCAGGAATTGAACTCCAGTCTCCTGCATTGCGGGCAGACTCCTATAGGCTAAGCTACAGGGGAAGTCTTATAAATGGTTATAAATGGTTACTAGACCAATTCAGTTCAGTTCAGTCACTTGGTCATATCCGACTCTTTGCGACCCCATGAACTGCAGCACACCAGGCCTCCCCGTCCATCACCAACTCCCAGAGTCCACCCAAACCCATGTCCATTGAGTCGGTGATGCCACCCAAGCATCTTATCCTCTGCCGTCCCCTTCCCCTCCTTCCCTCAATCTTTCCCAGCATCAGGGTCTTTTCAAATGAGTTAGTTCTTCGCATCAGGTGGCCAAAATATTGGAGTTTCAGCTTCAACATCAGTCCTTCCAATGAACACCCAGGACTGATCTCCTTTAAGATGGACTGACTGGATCTCCTTGCAGTCCAAGGAACTCCCAACAGTCTTCTCCAACACCACAGTTTAAAAGCAATTCTTCAGCACTCACCTTTCTCGATGGAGATGGGTTTGGGCGGACTCCAGGAGTTGATGATGGACAGGGAGGCCTGGCGTGCTGTGGTTCATGGGGTCACAAAGAGTCAGACACGACTGAGCGACTGAAATGAATTGAACTGAACAGTTTTCTTTATAGTCCAGCTTTCACATCCATACATGACCACAGGAAAAACCATAGCCTTGACTAGATAGACCTTTGTTGACAAAGTAATGTCTCTGCTTTTTAATATGCTATCTAGGTTGATCATAACGTTCCTGCCAAGGAGTAAGCGTCTTTTAATTTCATGGCTGCAGTCACCATCTGCAGTGATTTTGGAGCCCAGAAAAATAAAGTCAGCCACTGTTTCCACTGTTTCCCCATCTATTTCCCATGAAGTGATGGGACCAGATGCCATGATCTTCGTTTTCTGAATGTTGAGCTTTAAGCCAACTTTTTCACTCTCCTCTTTCACTTTCATCAAGAGGCTCTTTAGTTCTTCTTCACTTTCTGTCATAAGGGTGGTGTCATCTGCGTATCTGAGGTTATTGATATTTCTCTCAGCAATCTTGATTCCAGCTTGTGCTTCCTCCAGCCCAGCATTTCTCATGATGTACTCTGCATATAAGTTAAAAAAGCAGGGTGACAATATACAGCCTTGACGTACTCCTTTTCCAATATGGAACCTGTCTGTTGTTCCATGTCCAGTTCTACCTGTTGCTTCCTGACCTGCATACAGGTTTCTCAAGAGGCAGGTCAGGTGGTCTGATATTCCCATCTCTTGAATAATTTTCCACAGTTTGTTGTGATCCACACAGTCAAAGGCTTTGGCATAGTCAATAAAGCAGAAATAGATGTTTTTCTGGAATATCTATTAAAACAAGAAACATCTATATAAAAAGAACATCTATATAAAACAAGAAAAAGTTTTTCTTACTTTTTCAATGATCCAGCAGATGCTGGCAATTTGATCTCTGGTTCCTCTGCCTTTTCTAAAACCAGCTTGAACATCTGAATATTCACAGTTCAAGTATTGCTGAAGCCTGGCTTGGAGAATTTTAAGCATCACTTTACTAGCGTGTGAGATGAGTGCAATTGTGCGGTAGTTTGAGCATTCTTTGGCATTGCCTTTTTTTGGGATTGGAATGAAAACTGACTTTTTCCAGTCCTGTGTCCACTGCTGAGTTTCCCAAATTTGCTGGCATAATGAGTGCAGCACTTTCACAGCATCATGTTTTCGGATTTGAAATAGCTCAACTGGAATTTCATCACCTCCACTAGCTTTGTTCGTAGTGATGCTTTTTAAGGCCCACTTGACTTCACATTCCAGGCTGTCTGGCTCTAGGTGAGTGATCACACCATAGTGATTATCTGGGCCATGAAGATCTTTTTTGTATACTTCTGTGTATTCTTGCTACCTCTTCTGAATATCTTCTGCTTCTGTTAGGTCCATACCATTTCTGTCCTTTATTGAGCCTATCTTTGCATGAAATGTTCCCTCAGTACCTCTAATTTTCTTGAATAGATCTCTAGTCTTTCCTATTCTATTGTTTTCCTCTATTTCTTTGCATTGATCACTGAGGACTAATATGATAGGGCAATCAGATGAAGTAAACCATACTTTTTCTGTATACACATGAGAAAAATAAGAATCATTTTTTCTTTCTCTCTCTAAAGGCAAGCAACATCTTATGTTCTAGAGACTTTTGCTCTCAAATGAAATTTAAAAAGGAGCAGGATCAGAATCCAACAACACATTAAAAAGATCATACACCATGACCAAGTGGGCTTTATCCCAGGGATGCAAGGATTCTTCAATATCCACAAATCAATCAATGTAATACACCACATTAACAAATTGAAAAATAAAAACCATATGATTATCTCAATAGATGCAGAGAAAGCCTTTGACAAAATTCAACATCCATTTATGATAAAAAACTCTCCAGAAAGCAGGAATAGAAGGAATATACCTCAACGTAATAAAAGCTATATATGACAAACCCACAGCAAACATTATCCTCAATGGTGAAAAATTGAAAGCATTTCCTCTAAAGTCAGGAACAAGACAAGGGTGTCCACTTTCACCATTACTATTCAACATAGTTTTGGAAGTTTTGGCCACAGCAATCAGAGCAGAAAAAGAAATAAAAGGAATCCAAATTGGAAAAGAAGAAGTAAAACTCTCACTATTTGCAGATGACATGATCCTCTACATAGAAAACCCTAAAGACTCCACCAGAAAATTACTAGAACTAATCAATGACTATAGTAAAGTTGCAGGATATAAAATCAACACACAGAAATCCCTTGCATTCCTATACACTGATAATGAGAAAACAGAAAGAGAAATTAAGGAAACAATTCCATTCACCATTGCAACAGAAAGAATAAAATACTTAGGAATATATCTACCTAAAGAAACTAAAGACCTATATATAGAAAACTATAAGACACTGGTGAAAGAAATCAAAGAGGACACTAATAGATGGAGCAATATACCATGTTCATGGATTGGAAGAATCAATATAGTGAAAATGAGTATACTACCCAAAGCAATTTATAGATTCAATGCAATCCCTATCAAGCTACCAACGGTATTCTTTACAGAGCTAGAACAAATAATTTCACAATTTGTATGGAAATACAAAAAACCTCAAATAGCCAGAGCGATCTTGAGAAAGAAGAATGGAACTGGAGGAATCAACCTGCCTGACTTCAGGCTCTACTACAAAGCCACAGTTATCAAGACAGTATGGTACTGGCACAAAGACAGAAATATAGATCAACGGAACAAAATAGAAAGCCCAGAGATAAATCCAAGCACATATGGACACCTTATCTTTGACAAAGGAGGCAAGAATATACAATGGATTAAAGACAATCTCTTTAACAAGTGGTGCTGGGAAATCTGGTCAACCACTTGTAAAAGAATGAAACTAGAACATTTTCTAACACCATACACAAAAATAAACTCAAAATGGATTAAAGATCTAAACGTAAGACCAGAAACTATAAAACTCCTAGAGGAGAACATAGGCAAAACACTCTCTGACATACATCACAGCAGGATCCTCTATGACCCACCTCCCAGAATATTGGAAATAAAAGCAAAAATAAACAAATGGGACCTAATTAACCTTAAAAGCTTCTGCACATCAAAGGAAACTATTAGCAAGGTGAAAAGGCAGCCTTCAGAATGGGAGAAAATAATAGCAAATGAAGCAACTGACAAACAACTGATCTCAAAAACATACAAGCAACTCCTACAGCTCAACTCCAGAAAAATAAATGACCCAATCAAAAAATGGGCCGAAGAACTAAATAGACATTTCTCCAAAGAAGACATACAGATGGCTAACAAACACATGAAAAGAGCTCAACATCACTCATTATCAGAGAAATGCAAATCAAAACCACAATGAGGTACCATTTCACACCAGTCAGAATGGCTGTGATCCAAAAGTCTACAAGCAATAAATGCTGGAGAGGGCGTGAAGAAAAGGGAACCCTCTTACACTGTTGGTGGGAATGCAAACTAGTACAGCCACTATGGAGAACAGTGTGGAGATTCCTTAAAAAACTGGAAATAGAACTGCCTTATGATTCAGCAATCCCATTGCTGGGCATACACACTGAGGAAACCAGAAGGGAAAGAGACACGTGTACCCCAATGTTCATCGCGGCACTGTTTATAATAGCTAGGACATGGAAGCAACCTAGATGTCCATCAGCAGATGAATGGATAAGAAAGCTTTGGTACATATACACAATGGAGTATTACTCAGCCATTAAAAAGAATACATTTGAATCAGTTCTAATGAGGTGGATGAAACTGGAGCCTATTATACAGAGTGAAGTAAGCCAGAAAGAAAAACACCAATACAGTATACTAATGCATATATATGGAATTTAGAATGATGGTAACAATAACCCTGTGTACGAGACAGCAAAAGAGACACTGATGTATAGATCAGTCTTATGGACTCTGTGGGAGAGGGAGAGGGTGGGAGGATTTTGGAGAATGGCATTGAAACATGTATAATATCATGTACGAAACGAGTTGCCAGTCCAGGTTCGATGCACGATACTGGATTCTTGGGGCTGGTGCACTGGGACGACCCAGAGGGATGGTATGGGGAGGAAGGAGGGAGGAGGGTTCAGGATGGGGAACACATGTATACCTGTGGCAGATTCATTTCGATATTTGGCAAAACTAATACAATTTTGTAAAGTTTAAAAATAAAAGAAAACTTAAAAAAATAAAAAGGAGGAGGATTATTTTAGAAAGAGAAGGTCTCACAAGGATAAAAGAGAGAGACATGTCCTGACTCCAGAGAGTGGAGATTTCTGGGGACTGAAAAATATTCTGGGAGGGACTAGTAACTCTAATGTAAATGGGCATGGAATGTTTGGGGAACGAAACCCTAAAAGTCAAATCTTTAGAAGCTTCATGGAAGGTCTAAGAAGCCAAAAGTCTATGTGCTCAGTTACAAAGCTTTACCAGCCTTCCAATGGGCCATGCCAGCCTAGATAACAGACATTTTTTGAGGTGATGTAGTTAACTCTAAGTTAAGGAATAACAGTTAATTTTGTTTAGAAAAATAAAATTAGTTTGTTTTGACTAAACCGTTATCTGATATGACAACATAACAAAATCCTAACTCTCCTGCCTTACCAAAGCCATCCTGAAACCTATCCTGTTTCTTCTGGAGTCAGATATATAGGACAAGTGGAGATCTCCTAGGATTTTAGTGTCTCTTCTCTAGAAATAAAAACAATAAGGAAACATAAAGATAGTCACTCAGTCCTGTCCAAATCTTTGCGACCCTATGGACTGCAGCACGCCAGGCTTCCCTGTCCTTCACTATGTCCCAAAGTTTGCTCGAACTCATGTCCATTGAGTCAGTGATGCCATCCAAACATCTCATCCTCTGTCACCCCTTTTTCCTTCTGCCTTCAATCTTTACCAGCATCAGGGTCTTTTCCAATGAGTCAGCTCTTCCCACCAGGTGGCCAAAATATTGGAACTTCAGCTTCAGCATCAGTTCTTCCAATGAATATTCAGGGTTTACTTCCTTTAGGATTGATTGTTTTGATCTCCTTGCTGTTCAAGGCACTCTCAAGAGTCTTCTGCACCGCAGTTCAAAAGCATCAATTCTTCAGCCTTCAGCTTTCTATATGGTTCAACTCTCACATCCCTGCATGACTACTGGAAAAACCATAACTTTGACTATACAAATCTTTGTCAGCCAAGTGATGTTTTTGCTTTTTAATATGCTGTCTAGGTTTGTCACAGCTTTTCTTCCAAGGGGAAAATGTCTTTTAGGTGAGCTTATTAAATTCTAATGTCAGAGAGAATATAACCATATTGACCAAACTGCAGAACTATAGAGAGATGGAGCACCTTGATGTCTGAGTACCTGTTACTAAAGTATTTGATAGAACAGGTGGTAAAGCTATATTCTTTGTTAGGTGTAGTGAGATGACTCACATTTAAAAAACAAACTCTAGATGGTACCAAATAAATTTATGATACTAAATGGGAACATCTAGAAATAGACCTTTGTTCATACCAAAGGCAGCCATGAAGTGGTAAGGAACTTCTCTTTAACTCTGAGATCTCAGAACAGGTAGACAACTGGACAGATGGGAAATGGCCCACATTCCCCATATTTTTCTATTAATTTTTAAGAGAAGATAAAATATATTCCCTCTCGCGATAGGGAATAAAAGGGAAAAAAAGGTAGAAGCTTTTTAGAATCTTAATCTATTCAGAAGGCTGAATCTGACATGGAGATATTTGTAGAATATTCAGACAATCCTGAAAGGTGGTACTTTTTATACTTGTAACAAAAAATGCTAAATGGATGATGACTTAGAAGAACAGAATGGTCTAACATATACTCATTTCAAAATGCTCAATGAAACATGAATCTATCTCAGCCAACAAATTATTATTGATTATCAATTGCATGCCAGTCACCATGCTATCACCTCTTCCTCCCCACTCTGCCATTGCTAGGCACAATTAAAAACAAAATAATATTACAACTACATATCATCTTGTATGTTCTCCTCTCAGAACACATTTACTTCCTAGAATCCATTTCCTACTCTGGCTAATGTTAGTTTCTCTCATTTTCCCAATACTCCTTAGCTGAATGTTGTCTTAACTGGGCAGATAAACCAAAAGAAACAAGTTGTTTGGCATATAATGTATTTATAAAGTAGCTAGAGATCAGGATTAAATATGTAAGTTTCCCCACTATCCTAGTTTTAAAAATCTCTGGAACCTTTCAATGAATTCTTTCCTTTGGCTGGATTTTTCCATTACTTGCCTCACTGACTAATTATCTTAGATCTTTTCTGCTCTTCAGATTCCAAAGAAGAATGTGGAAGTGAAAACAGTACTCCCTGAATGTTTCTGATATTTCAGGAAAGTGCTGGTCACTTGACATGTTGTTGTTGTTCAGCTGCCAAGTCGTGTCAGACTCTTTGCAACCCTATTGCCTGCATGCAACAGGTCAGGCTTCCCTGTCCCTCATTATCTCCCAGAGTTTGCATAAGTTTATGTCCATTAAATTGGTGATTCCATTCAACCATCTTGAGAGTCCCTTCAACAGCCAGGAGATCAAACCAGTCAATCTTAAAGGAAATCAACCTTGAATACCCATTGGAAGGACTGATGCTGAAGCCGAAGCTCCAATACTTTGGCCACCTGATTCGAACAGCCAACTCATTGGAAAAGTCCCTGATGCTGGGAAAGATTGAAGGCAGAAGGAGAAGAGGGCAACAGAGGATGAGATGGTCACTTGACATACATTTCGTTGTTTATTCTGTTCAACAACTCCAGAAAGTACGTACAATTTTCTCTACTTTAAAAAGCAGGCTCTGAGAGGTTAAAGAGCTTGCCCAAGTTTCACAGAGCTAGAGAACAGTAGAGCAGACAGCTAAGACTGAATCCTGTGTCCATGTTCCTTTCACTAAATTGCATTTCTTCCCCTAACTAAGAACTTATGCTTCTTTTGAAATTCTTTGTCCTGTCTTTGCTAGATTAATTAATAATACTACTATTCAGTCTATTCCACAAACTGAAAAATTAATCCTTTATCTTTCTTCCTCTTCCATCATGTCTAGTCCTTCTCCTCTCTCCCATTGATTGGTAACCAGTTCTTGTCAAGTCCACCATCCCCCAAGAGTTCTTGAACCCCACCTGTCTTGTCTGTTTCCATGGTGAGTACTGCATTTGAGACTCTCACATTGCACATTAACTACTAACTGGTATTCCTGTCATGGCCCTTTTTTCTGGAAGGGGTCCATTCTCCTTTCTGTTACCAAGGTGATCTCTAGTACATGCCTTTTTCTCTCCAGCTTGAGTGGTACACCAGACCCTTACGAAGGTGCCCCCAGCCTCATGCCCCTCCTCACCTCCTGCCCCATGGGATTTTTCCACGACGTTCATGCTCACTATGCTCATGATTCTGTCTTCAACTAAAATACTCTTCTCCTTATTTCTCTAGAATCTTTCACAAACATCCTCTCCCCTTTGTAACCCTTCTAGGCCAGTTCACCTCTCCCTAAACAGAACACAGTGCTTCATAATGTGTGGGTCTTAATGTGTACTTCTTTCAGAGCACTTAACCAATCACTGTATAATTCTTTGTCTACAAGCTTATTTTTCCTCAAGACTCTATGTTACAGATACTGAGCACATTGTATAGTGTTTTGCAGGGGCTCTTGTAGTTGCACAAAGCAACTGTAGTTTTAGAGTGATGTTTTGGTAGCTATTGAAACAGCAAAAATATCTACACAACAAATTGGCAAAGGTTCTATTAAAGAGAACATTTAACTACAGGAAAGAGCATTGAAACAACAAAAATGTATGGTCATTAAAATTTTATTTAAATAAAAGGGGCTAGATGATTGTGCATAAATGTTTTCAAGTATATTTCCTCAAATGACTGTCCAAGAAAAGCAATAATCTATGAAGGCATAAAGAATATAGGATTTTGATACTTTACCTGAATAAGGCACTAGAGGTTTCAGGACGTTCTAACCAGTAATTATAACAACAACTTTAAAATTTAAATGAAAAATTTTTCCAGAATGACCTTTTGTACAGAGTGTGTTAATGAATCTAATTTACAAACTCTTGTAATAAATCAAACGGTATAGTAGCAATTCTGTTTTATAGAAAACATTAAATCTCTTCTTAAAAGAGTAAGTACATATTAGATGAAGTCTATAAAACAGCTTAAAAATGTTAGACAGATAAGGAAATTAGAATGCCTCTGTATAAAAAACAATGGGTTTAATTCAAAGGCAAAAGAAAAATTACTCCTTAAAATGTTATTTAAATTGTTGTTTAAAATTAAAAGTAATAAGTCATTGAATGCATACAGCTGTTTATTTAAAAAAAAATGGACACAAAATTCCTTGGTCTTAAATAAGCATTTCAAAGACACTGCTTAATAAGAACACTTAAAGACTCTTATTCAAACAGTAATTGTTTTCCAAACATTAGTTTGGGAAAGAATGCCTCTCTAGATTCTTTTTTAAGTGGTTGGTTATCAGCTCTCCCTCTTTTCCCTTCCTGCAGGTCCCCTGGCCAAATTACATCCCTGTCAGGGCTCAGGAGAAAATTCTCCCCTCCGGCTACCTTCCCCTAGCCTGCCCCGACTTGTATACACAGTAGAGTTCACTGCTCTCCAGGCTGTGGTTCACCATTATTATAGTCATTGTTACTTTTGATTATCGCAGTTCATACCTGTAAGTCTTTCTCCTGCTAGACTGACAGGTTCAGGCAATCAAAAACCAGTCCTACTGTTAGGCAACAGAAACCCAACAAAGAATAAACCGTCCAAGTTCTCATGGTACAACAGCAGAAAATTGGCAGAACGCAAATGGCTTTCAGTACACCCGTGCCTGCTGCAGTCCAGGGGGTCACGAAGAGCCAGACACAAGTTAGCGAAACAACATCTACCCCTTTTCTCAGGGAAATGTGGCAGCAACTCTATCTTATAGCTTACAAACTGTAAACACTTAGGCATTAAAAAAGAGAGACAGTAAGTTAAGTATTTGTTGGAAATCACTGAAACCCTAACACTAAGCTTTAGTGCCCCCAAAAAGAGGTCTGAGGGGAAGGAGACATGTTAGAAGAAGTCATGTGGGAGGGGAGTATCTTTACTAATATGTATGCTTTAAAAAAACAAGATAGTATAAAATTTGAATAAACAGTGAACTCGTGTATGCCCCACTCTGAAAGCTTAGACACTAGAGTATTTCCTTGAAAAGTCTACAGGTGTTCTTAACCTTTGAGCTACTTAATGTGAGAATGGCTGAGAAGGCATGCATGTCCTTCTGAGGAAGAAGTATATGTAACCTCCTCCTCAGTTAAAGAGGGCAAGACTGGTTAAAGTGCTAAGAAACTGCTGAACTGCTTTTTTTTTTTTTAAAAAAAAAGCCTTTTTTTGGAGTAGAGTTGATTTAAAATGTTTAAAATGATTTAAAAATTTAAATGGAATTCCATGGTGGTCCAGTGGTTAGGACTCTGCCAAAGGCTTAGTTTCAATCCCTGGTCAGGGAACTAAGATCTCACAAAACATGTGCTGTGGCCATAAATAAATAAATAAATAGATTAATTAATGAATTAATTAAATGTTGTGTTAGTTTCTGCTGTAGGCTAAAGTGGATCAGGGATACATATATCCACTTTTTAAAAATATTCTTTTCCCACAGAGGTCATTACACAATATTGAAACAATTCCCTGTACTATACAGTGGGTCCTTATCAGTTATCTATTTTATATATAGCAGTATATGTATGTCAATCCCAATCTCCCAGTTTAACCCTCCCCCTTTAACCTCACCCTGTCCCCCTGGTAAGTATAAGTTTGTTTTCTACATCTATGGCTCTAGTCCCTGTTTTGTAAATTGCTTTGGGCTCAACAAAACAAATTGTGATTTTGACTGAGTTAATGTCTCCTCCTGATGCTGGGAGGGATTGGGGGCAGGAGGAGAAGGGGACGACAGAGGATGAGATGGCTGGATGGCGTCACCGATTCAATGCACATGAGTCTGGGTGAACTCCAGGAGTTGGTGATGGACAGGGAGGCCTGGCGTGCTGCGATTCATGGGGTCGCAAAGAGTTGGACACGACTGAGCGACTGAACTGAACTGAGGGCAAAACAGAACCGGAATGCCTAAAAGAACCAGCCAGCCTACCAACTCCCCAGGACAATGGACTTTTTTGGGGTACTGGGATCTTTTGAAAATCTGATGGGAAAAAATACAAAGAATATATGTGATCCATTTCCCAGAAAAAGACATGTATGTACTTTTTTTTATGTCATGAATTTCCAGAAGCCCATTCCCTCCTATGAGGATAAAGACCCCTGAGGAAGTCAGAAGCAGCTTGCAAAGCAACCATATTGAGGGGCTTTAGTATTAACAACAGCAAAGATGACTTTCAGAGGCTGAGGGAGTCTTCCAGCAGCCTAGCAAAGCAGCTGGGAACTGAGCGAGTGACTGCCAGATGTTAAAAGCTTCTGGGACTCTAAGCCAGAGGCAAATAAAGCTACATGAAATAAGTCCAAGGTGGGAGGTTCAGAGCGCCACTTCCCTGCTCTGATGATCTGTTTAAACAGGTTACCTAGGACTGTTTCTAGGCCCATGAAAGAGAATGGCTCTTCTTCACTTCCCCTCTTACGGCTCTGTCTTTGAACAGACTTTGAAGGAAGGGAGGTACAGTTGTTTGAAACTTGTGTTTGTTTAGGCCAGCATGGCTCTTATTGATGATCTCATGAGAAAACTAAACAGGTGACTGTAGTAGTCAGAGTTCTCCAGAAAAAGAGAAACAAAAAGGTATATATACAGAAGTTTATTATGAAGAACTAGCTATTGCAATTATTAGGCTGAGAAGTTTACCGTCAGCAAACTGGGGACTCAGGAGAGACAAAGGAATAGTTTCGGTCTGAATCTGAAAGCCTGTGAACCAGATCATGTAAGTTTTGGTCTGAATTTGACTCAAAGGGCAAGAAATGACTGATGTCCCGCCCAAAGACAGTCAGGCAGAGAGAAAATTCTTCCTTACTCAGCAATTTTATCCTATTGAGGCCTTCAAGCAACTGGGTAAGGCCTACCCACATTGAGGAAAGCAATCTGTTTTACTTGGTCTGCCAATTTAAATGCTGATCTCATCGAGGAACACCCTCACAGACATATCCAGAATAATGTTGAACCAAATATCTGGGTATCCCATAGCGCAGTCAAGCGGCCTAGTCAAGTTGACATATAAAGTTAACCAACACAATAACTTCTAGTGGAAGAAAGACCAAGGAAACTATGGTTAACCCAACCATAGCCCAGAGAACATTAAAAAAAACTTTAAACACTATTGCTAATTTTTATAGATACAGTTAACAAAAGCAGTCAAATGGCCATAATGACATTACACCATTCCTCTCTACCACGAGCAAACTAAACAACCCAAAGTATTAGCTGTTCTTAGATCTTATTCTAAAATATAAGCAAAAGTATTTTCTTTTCATATTTAAGATAATGTACGCATTGAAGCTCTATCAAGAATATACATTGCAGTGTCTGCCTTGCTGATCATGCTTTTTGCAAAGAGTTGTTTTCCTTTTATTTGTTGTAAGTTTACTTCTGAGGCCATTATGACAGTTTGGAAGTTACACAATATTTATCTTGGCATAAGTGATCTAATTTTTACAAAAATGTGTATGTAATAATCTGACCCACTGTATCATAAGTATGGAAAACTAGAAAGTGTTGAAAGAACAAATTTTTTTAAACTATTGCTTGGATTTTAAAATGAGATCAAGGGTGATTCTAAAAAACTACAAATGTTTGGTCATCTAAGAATGCACCTATCAGTGTTTTTTGGTATTTGATAGTTTTCTTGTTTATCTATGAATTCCAAGCACTGGAATTTGGTCAACTGTCAGTTATCCATTTCAACAGCAATTTCAAATCATGAACAACCTATTTGATTTTATATGTTCTGTGAGTTTTTCTCTTTCTTTTTTACATTAAAATTCCAAGTGTTTTGCTGACACACACCATAGCCTTCTTCATGGTTACGTATCAACAGCACAATGGGAGGAAATTCTGACTCTAAACCTCTAATTGATTTTGGGTAACCCCTAAGGGCTTCGATGGTGGCTCAGTTCAGTCAGTTCAGTCGCTCAGTCATTTCTGACTCTGCGACCGCATGGACTGCAGCACACCAGGCCTCCCTATATGCCAACAACTCCCGGAATTTACTCAAACTCATGTCCATTGAGTCAGTGATGCCATCTAACCATCTCATCCTCTGTTGTCCCTTTCTCCTCCTGCCCTCAATCTTTCCCAGCATCAGGGTCTTTTCCAAGGAGTCAGTTCCTCACACCAGGTGGACAAAGTATTGGAGTTTCAGCTTCAGCATCAGACCTTCCAAGGAATATTCAGGACTGATTTCCTTTAGGATGGACTGGTTGGATCTCCTTGCAGTCCAAGGGACTCTCAAGAGTCTTTCAACACCACAGTTCAAAAGCATCAATTCTTCGGTGCTCAGCTTTCTTTATAGTCCAACTCTCACATCCATACACGACTACTGGAAAAACTATAGCTTAGATTAGATGGACCTTTGCTGGCAAAGTAATGTTTCTGCTTTTTAATATGCTGTCTAGCTTGGTCATAACTTTTCTTCCAAGGAGTAAGCATCTTTTAATTTCATGGCTGCAGTCACCATCTGCAGTGATTTTGGAGCCCCAAAAAATAAAGTCTCACACTATTTCAACTGTTTCCCCATCTATTTCCCATGAAGTGATGGGACCAGATGCCATGATCTTAGTTTTCTGAATGTTGAGTTTTAAGCCAACTCTTTCACTCTCCTCTTTCATTTTCATCAAGCGGCTCTTTAGTTCTTTGCTTTCTGTCATAGGGTAATGTCATCTGCATATCTGAGGTTATTGATATTTCTCCCAGTAATCTTGATTCCAACTTGTGCTTCATCCGGCCCAGCGTTTCTCATGATGTACTCTGCATATAAGTTAAATAAGCAGGATGACAATATACAGCCTTGACGTACTCCTTTCCCAATTTGGAACCAGTCTGTTCCATGGCTCAGTGGTAAACAATGCATCTGCCAAAGCAGAAGACACGGCTTTGATCCCTCGTCTGGAAAGATCCTACATGCTGTGGAGTGACTAAGCCCCTGCGCCACAACATTGAGCCTGTGCTCTAGAACCCAGGAGCAGCAGCTACTGAACCCACCAGCTCAACTACTGAAGCCTGAGCACGTTAAAGCCCATGCCACAAGAGAAACCACCATAATGAGAAGCCCGGGCTCTGCAACTGTAGAGCATCCCCCACTCACCTCAACCAGAGGAAAGCCTGCACAACAATGAAAACCCAGCACAACCAAAAATGAATGAATACATCAATAAAATTATTTTTTAAATATTCGGATATTAAGTTTAAAAGGATTCTGAGACAGTCCATGCAGTAAATAAATCCTGTGCAGTTAATTTTAAATTGAATATGCACAGAAAATCCAGCTTTAAAAAAAAATGTTGCTGATAAGTTTACTAAACTAAAACCCACCAGAACAGAGGAGTAGAAACATTCTTCTCCCCTTTACTATAAGTTTCCTCACTAACATCTCCCCTGTAATAACTCTAATGTACTTTGGGCTCCTGCCATGCAAGGCTTTCATGACAGAAAAGAAGACAGAATTTTTTTAATAACAACTTAAGAGAAATCCTCTGAGGCCCTTCTCCATTAGATTCTGAAGACTAGATAAGGAAGAAAAGGAAATTGAATTTTCACATCTAATAATTACATTTATTTTTATGAACTTTCATAATATATATCTTTATAGACATTTAATTATTTGATGGGAACACTGCTGTTTTGAAGGCTGTTAGATTGTAGAAAAGTTCCGAGGTAAGGAAAGCACGTGTCCACCTTCAGCTAGAGGAGACTCTTAGTGTCTTCAGCACATGATTCTTTCTCAAGTGTACTCCTGCTTTCTGTCCGAACCTCTTGATTTTTTTCTTAACTCTTTCTACTCAGTTCTTCCCCACTTCTTTTCCTTCTCAGCTTGACTCCCTCCCTTTGACTTTTCCCTTTGCCAGGTGACACCCACGTTATCCCTTTTTGTCCTGACATCCTGTGAGGAAAGCCCTCCTCTCTCAAGCTTTCTTCCTGGATACCTTCCTCCTCCTAAGATGCTAAGGTCCATATTTTCTGAGGTTGAGCTGCTTCATGATCTCAATCAAAGCCCCTCAGGCCTGCTTCTCAAGAGTTACTTTCCAGATGACAGTCCCTCAACCACTGATGAAGTAAAATGAACTAAGGGAAGCCAGAAAATTAAGGGAGCACAAAAGCAGAAAGACAAATTAGTAGCAAGTTTATTCAATACTGTCTGTGCATCTCAGGGCAGGGGAGCTGGTAATAGGTCACAACATCCAGAAATCACTTTGACAGCCCAACATCGTCATGACTAAGAGCCAGGCCCTGTCTGTGCCTGGCGCCAGGTCTGTGGCACCAATTTATATCTCCCTTTATGGCCCCTGACTCCTGATATAATCACTGATGTAGGGCGTGCAGTGTCAACCACAATTAATACCCACACTCACCTTCTAATCCCAGTCATTGGACTATTGACTAGCAGTAGAGATTCTTTTTTCCCTCAAAGATTAACATTAACTAATGTTAATGAACATTATCTATAAAACCCTCACTGTTTGGGATAGAATGAACCAATATGAATTGAATGATTTTTAACTTGATGACAACAGTTTTAACACAAACTAAATTGTCCCAGAAGCATCTCTATTTTTAAAGTGAAAAGCTCAAGAGGAAAAAAAAAATGAGAGCTGTAGAAGGACTATGGATCAAGAATTTTTTATTTGTGAATCACTGTTACTGAGTGTGGCTTTGTACTTCTTAATGACGAGAATTTTGGAGAATAAAGCAGTGACTAAGAAAAAACAGATTGCAAAACAGGCATTGTATCAGTGGCAGAATTCCAGGATGATAGTGAAAAACCACACTGTGACTGATTACAGAGTCAGATTGTTTTTCCATCAAAATTCTCTTTTATGAGATTTGTCAATCAAGTGGACTCCATTTATCTTTTCAAAGTTAGATGACCTCTAAAGAGGCCAATCTCACCAATATATCCATCTTTTTCATTGCCATCCTATTGTGGTCTTATATGTCTGGATAAGATTTAACCCCCATAGCCTCACACAGGGTAGTTAATGAAATCACTTTCAATGGGATATTGCTAAACTTAAGGACATTTAAAAAATGTTAGCTTAACAACCTCTCAGAATTGCCTGCTTACTCATTGAACAGTGTCCTTTTCACTGTCTCACACAGCATTTTCTTTGTTCTTTCTGCAAACCTCTCTCATCAGAGTCCATGCTTTGGACTTGCTTTTTGCATAAGCAATAATCCTGTTAAGGTGGTTTTTTTTTTTTTTTTTTTTTACAAACAAAAGGAGTCACCACTCAAAACTGAATCCTGCTCCCCCACCATGATAGAATTCATAAATAGTTGCTTTTTTATAATATTGGCCCTCTGAATGTATCAAATCATTGTAGTCTATGAAAAAGTGTTTTGGGGGCTCACATGAGTAAGTCATGTCACTTTTCAAAGGAAGAAGAAAGAGAGAGAAGGATGGAGAGAGGGAAAGAAAAGGGAGGGTGATAGTTCTAGGGCTGGAAAAGAAAAGGAAACACAGCAAAGGGCCACAATGTCTTACAAAATACAACTGGGACTTTGATATCCTAATACTATCATGAAGTTCCAGGGTACAGTGCGTCCGCGTGTGCACAAGAATGTGGTTATTTTCCTTGTGGTTATGATATACCATCCTAGACTGAATTCAGTAGAGTATTACACACAACAGCGAAACCACATTTGTATGTCCTTAACAATTGTAATTTTAAACAAATGTCCTTAACAATTTTTTAACAATTGTCTTTAACAATTGTAATTTTAAACAAATGTAATTAATGTAATTTTAAACAACTACTTGCTCCTACTTTCTTATATTACAGTACAACTCCAAGGCCATTTCACCAAGTTAACCCTCTAGCACTGCACGGCCAGCAAATGGGGAAACTGGTCCAAAGTGCCAGAACAGGAGGAAAGCAAGCTGGCAGGAGACCTCATTATCCAGTCACTAAACATAGTAAGGTCAGAGTACCACACCCACACTAAAGGCAACTTAGTGTTTTCTTGTCCTCCATGTTAAAAAGGAATTAAACTTCTTTACGTTTACAATATTCCCTCTAGTCCCCACGCCTCTTCCACCAACCTCATCTCCTGCCCCAGCCAGTTCCAGACACTTTACATCCAAATACTTACCAGTGAGGAAGAAACAGGATAAATTTTAATGACCGCTGTAGTACCACATTGTCAAGGACCTGCCCCATAATGGTTCCCCATGACCATTAGCAGCAGGAATTCCTGCCAGAGATAAGCAACTGTGGGCTTGATAACCTCAGATTTCAAAAGTTTGAAACAATAAACATGATTTCATTAAAGCCTTCTTCCTACTTGGGAGGACCAGGCACCAACACATACATGATGATGATAAGATTTTTCTGGAGGAAAGTTTCCTCTTCACAGTGCCGTGTTGTGCTTACAGTCAGAGTATGCTGGAACTGGAAGGGGCTGCTCCATGTTCAGGTTAGAAAGTGAGATTCCCAGTTCGAATGAGGTGGATGAACCTGAAGCCTACTGTAGAGAGTGAAGTAAGTCAGAAAGGGACAAATACTGTATATTTAGGCAGACATATGGAATCTAGAAAGACGGCACTGATGATCCTACATACAGGGCAGCAAAAGAGACACAGATGTAAAGAACAGACTTCTGGACTCAGCAGGAAAAAGAGAGGGTGGGATGTTTTGAGAGAATACCATTGAAACAAATACATTATCATATGTCAGTGTGAGCTTGATGCATGAAGCAGAACACCCAATGCCAGTGCTCTATGACAACTGGAAGGACAGGGCTGGAGGAGGGAGGGGGTCAGGATGGGAGACACATGGATACCCATGGCTGACTCATACTGATGAACCGCAAAACCCATCACAATATTGTAATCATCCTCCAATTAAAATAAATAAAAAGGAAAAGAAAAGAAAGTGAGACTCAGAGCATAAGCCTTGTGTGGAAAGGCCACAGCTGATGGTAAGCATTAGGACTAAAAATAAGGTCCTCAGATTCCTAGTTAGTACTCTTTTATACGTACCAGTGATCCTCAAATGTTTGTATGTCTTGGGATCACCAGCAGTGCTCTTGAAAAATGCCAAGCTCCTAGGTCTCATCCTCAGAGCATCCTGGTTGGTAGATGGCATGGAACCTGAGAATATATTTCTACTGAGCTCCTCTTTGTGATTCAAATGCAAGTGGACCCCACTCGGGGACAGGGTACAACAGCTGCTGAGAAGACCACCAAAGTTTGCTCATGATATTTATACACATTTTATTTATTTCTTGGTTCACCTCTCACAATTCTTCCTTTGCCAATGAGCTCATGACTAACTTGTCAACAAGCAGAACTCATGTTTAAACCCTCAGTGCTTTAAAACTCCATGTAGTATTGTGTTGGGGTAGGTGTAGAAAGGACAATCTCCCACATAAAGAATTGCTCAAGTAACGCATGCATATATGCTCATTGAAAAATTTAAACAGTGCGGAAGACTGTAAATTAAAGGTTCTTCCTTTATCCCTCCCCTAATCTCACTCCTCTCCCCAAAGTTATTTACTGCAGTTGGATGTGTACCCTTCATATTTTTCTATACATTTACACACATAAATACATAAGTGTGCGTGTGTGTGCTTTTTGCCCTTATTTGGAAAGTTCTGCTTGGAGAATGATCTCAGCAATTGTTTCTTTTATTATATAGATGACAGTGGATACAAAGCTTAAATCAAGGACATCTCAAGATACATGACTGCCAGTGGTAATAACAGCATCATTCCTTGATCGTTCTAAAAATGAAGGCTTCCTGGACCTCACTCACCTCCTCAAATACATTTTGGTCAGTAAGTAGTGTTCCTCAGTTATAAAAAAATCTGTGAGGATGCTAAAGGAAGAGGAAAGGGCGGGCAATCACACTGTGTAAACGTGTGAATACTATTATAGAGTTCTCATGCGAACAAGAGGTGCTAAATTAATTCAACTGGTTGCAAGTCCTGCATGACTGAGGATCTGCTTCTGTGAGAAGGGTGGCTTGGGGTAGGGTCAAGGACGTAAAGTGAGTGCTGCTGTGCATTCATACAAAATGTAAGCATTGTCTGCTTTCCTACCTTCTAAATCCCACAATGCAATTGTCACTCTCAGCATCCAACTGAAATGGCTCTTGTTAAGGTCGCTCAGGACACCTAACTGCTGAACCTTATTCTCTTGACTTCTGCAGCATTTTTTATTTAACCATTTCTACCTTATCTCTCCTCTGGTTCCAGTGAAACAAGAGTATTCACTGTCCATCTTTAGCAATTTTTACAAAAATCTTAACATACCTCAGGATTCTATCCTAGGAGTGCTTTTCAGTTCAGTTCAGTCGCTCAGTCGTGTTCAACTCTTTGCAACCCCATGAATCACAGCACACCAGGCCTCCCTGTCCATCACCAACTCCCAGAGTTCACTCAAACTCACGTCCATCGAGTCAGTGATGCCATCCAGCCATCTCGTCCTCTGTCGTCCCCTTTTCCTCCTGCCCCCAATCCCTCCCAGCATCAGAGTATTTTCCAATGAGTCAACTCTTCGCATGAGGTGGCCAAAGTACTGGAGTTTCAGCTTTAGCATCATTCCTTCCAAAGAAATCCCAGGGCTGATCTCCTTTAGAATGGACTGGGTGCATCTCCTTGCAGTCCAAGGGACTCTCAAGAGTCTTCTCCAACACCACAGTTCAAAAGCATCAATTCTTCGGCACTCAGCTTTCTTCACAGTCCAACTCTCACATCCATACATGACCACAGGAAAAACCATAGCCTTGACTAGACGGAACTTTGTTGGCAAAGTAATGTCTCTGCTTTTGAATATGCTATCTAGGTTGGTCATAACTTTTATGCTGATTCTATATCTTCTGATGGTGCTCACAGCCTCAGCAATGACCCCCAGATTTTCATCTACAGTCCCATTTTATACTGAGCCCAGGGATCACCTTCTGAAGAGCATCTGCAATTCAAATATGGCATGTCTAACTGCAAACTGGTGTCTCCATCCCCATCTTTCCACCAGCCTCATCTCTACCCTATATATTACTCCTATCAGTTAATGATAAAACAATATATCAGTTCCTGAATCAGAAATGCCATTCACTGTTTGTCATTCCTCCCTTTATCTTATTCTTTTCATCAAATCCTATGGATTCCACCTCCAGAATATCTATATATTCTATCGTCTGCACTCTGCTCCCATTACTGTTACCCTTGTCCTCATCATCTCCACTTGGACCAAAGTCATGGCTTCCTAGCAGGCATCTCTGTATGAAATCCCTTTCTTCCTCCAATTCCAGACATTTTGCACCAAAAAAGTTCATGTTTCTGAAATATATAACATATATGGCACTCTCCACTTAATAACCTTAAATAGTTTCCCATAACCTACTGGATATAAATTTAAAATCCTTAACGTATTTTCAAATCCTGTCCCAATCTATATTCCCAGCCTTGTCCCTGGTCACAAATAACTCAGCAATTCCCTCAAAATGCCATAAGCTTCCTCATCTGTTTTGGTCATTCAGTTCTCTCAACCCAGAGTAAAGTCTGCCAACAACTCCTTTAGTCCATAAAATAAATGTTTTCTCCTCTGTAAATCCATGCCCAGTAACACCAGTCCACCATCTCCTTCAAGGCACTCAGATCTTTCTCTGGGTCCCACTATGCACCTACCTCTAACAGGACACTTACTCTAGCATTTGCTCACATAGTGTTTCAGCCAGCATGTAAGTAAACACTCATAACTGTGTATAGTAATATCATTTCTAAACCCTCTTGACCCTAATAAACCTGCTATCCTGGAATTCTGTACCAACTTCCAGTATATAGAACCGTGCTTTGTATATAAAAGGCTTTCAACGAACTGAATGGATAAATAAATAAAACATAAATAATAGCCATCCATGGAAATAACCTTCAGCTTCTTTCTCATGATGCCAGACACTAGAAAACCACAGGTTTGAACCCTATTACCAGCTCTGAGCCCTGCCGTCCAGAATGTGTTCACTCATTCTTTTACGTGTTCACATATTCAATGACTGTTTAGTACCTGTGGTGTGCCATGAGTCAAGGTGTCAGGAGACAGCAATGAACAAGACTGACAGAAGCACTGATTTCTTGTGATTTACATTCTAGTGGGAAAAAAAAACCTATAGACGAATATAGAAGTAGAATGTATGGCATTCCAGTCAGTGATGAATATTAGGGATGAAAATAAAGCTGAAAAGGGAAAAAATGTTGAGAGTATGGCTAAAGTTTTAAGTGGGGACAATCTATATAGAGAGGTCAAGAAATGGTTTACTGCTGCTACTGCTAAGTCGCTTCAGTCGTGTCCGACTCTGTGTGACCCCATAGACGGCAGCCCACCAGGCTCCCCCGTCCCTGGGATTCTCCAGGCAAGAACACTGGAGTGGGTTGCCATTGCCTTCTCCAATGCATGAAAGTGAAAAAGTGAAAGTGAAGTCGCTCAGTCGTGTCCGACTCTTAGCGACCCCATTGACTGCAGCCTACCAGGCTCCTCCATCCATGGGATGGCTTAGGGAGGCATAATTCTAATTTGTACTCCAGGGATGACTTCCTACAAAAGTCAAGAAAAGAGGATACCAAACTACTTTCCTAGCTCTTTCTCAGAAAAAAAAAAAAAAAAACAAGCGGGGAGAGAGGGACAAAGAGGCCTCTACCACACATCCACGTGGTGTGGCTAAGGAGCAGGACAGAAGTGTTGTCAATCTGGGCCTAGAGTCATAAGTTCATACTTGGGAGAGCCTCTGGACTTTATAAGAGAGGAAAGGCTTGAAGCCCTTGGGCTTCACAGGGAGTTTTGCAGAAGAGGATCAGGTACTTTATCAGAGAGGCTTGGACCTGAGGCGCTAGTCCATCTTCTCAGTCTTGGGCATTCTCTGTCTAATAAAGTCACTCTTCTTTGCCCCCAACAATTCATCTCTTGATTTACCAGCCTATTGGGCCCATGAGCAGTACAAGCTTGGATTCTGGACTCAGCAACACTAATAACCCAGCCTATCTACCTGGGAGAAAGAAGGCAGGGACTGCCATACGGTCTCTACTCTGGTAGATACTCTAACCTGCTTCCACCTGCCTCCAACCTACCCCCACAGGAATTTTTTTTTTTTTTTTTTTAAGAAGAAGAAGAATATAAGGAGGCCATGGCTCAGGTGATTTTTCAATGACATTGCTAGGTTTTTCTTGATGATGATACTGGTACATATCACCCAGATGATTTGCCTGGATTCAGACAACTTCTCACGCAATCTCTTTGCCTAGTCACTGATTCCTGGTCCATTATCCAGAGTTATAAACCTCTGTGGCAGTACTGCTAGTGTGCTGGAGCTGACTCATACTAGCTCATACCAAAGAGCTGTTAAAAGTTCAAAAACTTTGCAAATCCATTTATCTCATTTTGGTAGCTTAAAAATAGTTTTGGAAGGAGTATTTATACCAGGGAAATTGGAACAAGCTACAAATTCTCTTCTCCTTCCCTACTCCTGCATTCCCCACTGTTGTTGCCAATCCACTGCTTGGTTTAACCTGGAAAACTTGCATGCAGATCCCTGCTGTATCTAAAGTCCATGGATGTATCACCATGCCCACATGATCCTTTCTGACTGTGAGTTCTTAGTCTCAACCCCTTTTAACTTACCCTATCCTGCTGGTGCCCATGTCTTAGCATAGGACTATACTCTGCCAAAAGTTACCATGGCGATAAATACCAGGGAGATAAATAGCCCTCTCATCTACAGTATGATCTGGCTTCAGAGTATGTAAAAGTGAGTGTACAGGTGGATTGCAGAGTCATTAGCTCATCAACCACCCATCCTATTTCTAATAACTTCCATGGCATCACTAATAAAGAAAAATGCGACGTGAAATGTTCACGGAGATTACAATGTACATAGCACAATTTTAGAGTGCTGAATTGTGGCCCCAAGAAAGTCGTAGAAGTGAAGACACACGCTAATTAAATATAAAATCTTCAAGTGGTATTTTTTAAAGCATCTTTTGACAACATAGGTGGACCATTTCTGGAGCTGAATATATATATATATATTTTTTTTCTTTCCTTCAATTTCTCCTACATTTTGCTGCCATATTATTTTCTAAAATACAGATTTTATTGTATCATCAGATTTTTTTTTAAGAGAAAAAAACTGGCTTTGTTACTTTGCTAGGCAAAGGGGGAACACAGTAGGCTAGTGCCTCAAGAACTCTGCCCTGTAATTTAAATGTTTTGATGGAACTGTATATGATTGCATATGGTTGTAATTAATACTAATTGTTATATCTTGATGAGAAAGAATAATTAGGACAGTATAACAGTAGGAAAAATAATGCAGAACTTATTTGGAATTCAAAAGTGCAAACCCTGGGAATTATACACTCCTTTGAATTATTAACATCCTGCTCCCATTATTTATGATGATCATGAATTAAATGTAGTTCTACTTAGTTTGATATCTTCCTACAAACTTGCTTAAACATAAGAGTCATATCAGGGTGTTGTTAAAAAAAAAAAAAAAAAGGTCTTAAGCAGACCTACTGAATCTTCACAAGGAAAGACCTGGAACATTATAATAAACGTCTTAGGTAATTTCATAGTCATACAATCTGGAAAATACTGGTTTAGTACAACCTTCTATTTTGTAATAAATGAGGAAAATTCTCTGGGGAAGTAAAATACTGATGGTTAAAAACAGCCAACCTAAGACTACTAATTAACTTTTCATAATTTCAGGCAGTAGACAGAATAATTCTAGATTTATGAGATATTATTTCCACAATAAAAACAGAGAACTATCTTTATGGAAAGGCAAACTAATGTATTATATAACAGTAACAATATTTACTATATGAGTCATTTTCAAGAAATTAAGTAAATTTTCAACTATATGCATCATTTAAAAGATTAAACATATATTTGAAAACCATCTATAAATAGTTAACTAAGCAAATTAAAAAAAACCCGCCACGTTGCCTTTTATGACCTGTTCTCAGAAGTCCCATAGTAATTTTTCTACTGCTTTCTATTTATGGAGGCAGTCAGAAGGGCCCACCAAGTTTTAAAGAGGAGGACTGCAGTGGAGAGAGACACAGACTCCACCTCTGGACTGGGAAATTGCCAAAGTCTGTAGGATTGGAAATGTTCTTGCAGCCATTTTTGGAAAATACAATCTACAACAGCAGGGCTCTTATTGAACATACTTGGGATGACTTTTAACTCAGAGTACAACCCCACATAATTTATTTTAGTCTATACAAATTCATCCAAAAACCAGGTTGAATGTAGCATGAAATTGTAGGTTAATCTAAAAAAGAAACTTATTCAAATTCATTTTTAAACAAAATGCTTTTAACATGGTGAAAATGTGTGATTCTGGTTATTCATTTTATCATGTGTAATTGGTCAATAAATAGGTACACACTTTGGGGTATAAATGTATGAGTTAAAAGGTAGATGTAATCACAGCTGTATCTCTATTTCTCTATTACCTTAACACACTCCTATATACATGGGGATATTATCATACATATGTATCTGTGTGTATAGCTAATTCAGAAATGTCTTATTATTTTTTTCTTTTTAGGAAACTTTATTTTCTGCCTGTCTTATTTCCATTTCCTGTTTAAGGGTCTGTGGAAGAGCAACTTAAGACCACTCAGTGGTTATTCCTACCTGTTCAGTGACCTAAGCAGTGGGAGCTGCAATCCTGTCCTTGGTGGTGGGCTGAGCGCGGCAGTCCTCAGTAGGAACTGCTGGATAGACCCAGAGCGCACCTGCAGACCCATCTGCAACTTCAGGTCAAGTAGCAGTAAATTTGGGAGCTGGAGCAGTCCATTCACCCTGAACTTCCTCCTGAGTCAAACCCTTTCCTGCAGCAGCCAACTCATCACCTCTGCAGAGTAGAGATCAGGCTGACCTTCTGGAGGGTGCTCATGGGAGTCGGCGCAACGCACGCGCAGAACTTCTCACCAGGCATCCGCCGAAGACCCATTGTTGTTGCTCGGGGATGGTGCTGTCCACACAGCACAGAGGAGAGTCACTGGGTCAGGGTGGGAAGTCCGGTTAACAGAAGACGCCTCTGAGATCAGCCTGGGGCCAGTACCGCTAGAAGTCTTGCCTCCGGATGGAGGCCTGGATGGAGTTAGGAAAAGTTCCAAAAGAGAAGGAGCCAGCAAAAGAAATGGCTCCAGGGGCAGTAGCAAACTTCAGCCCAGATGGCTGGCCAGTATCCCTGGAGGATATGACACCGACATCAACCCAGTTTCCAATGGCAACTATGGCAGGAGCTGCCAGCGGAGGCGTCTCTCGGTAGGTGCAAGAAGTAACACCACCACTTTTCCTTTCATAGACCACTTAGTAGTCAAGGTTGGTGCCACCTAAGTGGGTTCCTTCTGCAAACAATGTAAGGATATCTTCCTTTCTCATTGGCAGGACAGCAAGGGCTCCAAACATTGTGATCGTTTTCCTTTAACGTCCAAGGGGAACCCAGAACAATACTGTATGACCCTTTTTGGGGTAATGCAGAAAAGTAAGAATGTCATTTTAATAAATAAATAAAAACATACAGGTAGTTCAGTTCAGTTGCTCAGTCCTGTCTGACTCTTTGCGACCCCATGGACTGCAGAATGCCAGGCTTCCCTGTCCATCAACAACCCCCGGAGCATGCTCAAACTCATGTCCATCTAGTCAGTGGTGCCATCCAATCATCTTTTCTCTGTCATCCCCTTCTTCTCCTTCCTTCAATCTTTCCCAGCATCAGGGTCTTTCAGGGTCTTTTCCAAGGAGTCAGTTCTTCGCATCAGGTGGCCAAAGTATTGGAGTTTCAGCTTCAGTATCAGTCCTTCCAATGAATATTCAGGACTGATTTCCTTAAGGATTGAATGGTTTGATCTCCTTGCAGTCCAAGGGACTCTCAAGAGTCTTCTCCAACACCACTTTGATGCTTTCTCAAAAGCATCAATTCTTCAGCGCTCAGCTTTCTTTATAGTCCAACGCTCACATCCATACATGACTACTAGAAAAACCATAGCTTTGACTAGATGGACCTTTGTGGGTAAAGTAATGTCTCTGCTTTTTAATATGCTGTCTAGGTTGGTCATAGCTTTTCTTCCAAGGAGCAAGCGTCTTTTAATTTCATGGCTGCAATCACCATCTGCAGTGATTTTGGAGCCCCCCAAAAATAAAGCCTGTTACTGTTTCCCCATCTATTTGCCATGAAGTGATGGGACCAGATGCCATGATCTTAGTTTTCTGAATGTTGAGCTTTAAGCCAACTCTTTCACTCTCCTGTTTCACTTTCATCAAGTGGCTCTTTAGTTCTTCTTCACTTTCTGTCATAGGGTGGTGTCATCTGCATATCTGAGGTTATTGATATTTCTCCCAGCAATCTTGATTCCAGCTTGTGTTTCATCTAGCTTGGCATTTCACATGATGTACTCTGCATATAAGTTAAATAATCAGCGTGAAAGTATACAGCCTTGACATACTCCTTTCCCAATTTGGAACCAGTCTGTTGTTCCATGTCCAGTTCTAATTGTTGCTTCTTCACCTGCATACAGATTTCTCAGGAGGCACAATAAAGGACAGAAATGGTATGGACCTCACAGAAGCAAAAGATATTAAGAAGTGGCAAGAATACACAGAAAAACTATACAAAAAAGATCTTCATGACCTGGATAACCACGATGGTGTGATCACTCACCTAGAGCCAGACAGCCTGGAATGCGAAGTCAAGTGGGCCTTAGGATGCATCACTAAGAACAAAGCAAGTGGAGGTGATCGAATTCCAGTTGAGCTATTTCAAATCCTAAAACATGATGCTGTGAAAGTGCTACACTCAATTTGCCAGCAAATTTTCAAAACTCAGCAGTGGCCACAGGACTGGAAAAGGTCAGTTTTCATTCCAATTCCAAAGAAAAGCAATGCCAAAGAATGTTCAAACTACTGGACAATTGCACTCATCTCACATGCTAGCAAAGTGATGCTCAAAATTCTCCAAGCTAGGCTTCAGCAGTACATGAACTGTGAACTTCCAGATGTTCAAGCTATATTTAGAAAAGGCAGAGGAGCCAAAGATCAAATTGCCAACATCCACTGGATCATTGAAAAAGCAAGAGAGTTTCAGAAAACCATCTACTTCTGCTGTATTGACTATGCCAAAGCCTTTGACTGTGTGGATCACAACAAACTGTGGAAAATTCTTCAAGAGATGGGAATACCAGACCACCTCACCTGCCTCCTGAGAAAAAACATTATACTAGCAAATTAAATGGTGGTCAATTTACATGCACTGAAAATTTTGAAGAAAACGCATTCTTAGATCTGAGAGAACTCTGAGCTCTTTGCAGCTACAGTTCACTCTTAGGAGGTGAACTGAGTTCCATCAAAATATTATATATGTTGAAGGCTTAATCCCCAATACCTAGAATGTGACCGTATTTGGAAAGAGGGCCTATAGAGAGGTGACTTGTTAAAACGAGGGCAATAGGGTGAACCCCTGACTGCTGTCCTTATAACATGCTCAGTTGCTCAGTCATGTCAAACTCTTTGTGACCCTATGGACTGTAGCCCACCAGTCTCCTCTGTTCATGGGATTCTCCAGGCAAGAATACTGGAGCAGACTGCCATACCCTCCTCCAGGGGATTTTCCCAACCCAGGGATCGTACCCTCATCTCCTGTGTTCCCTGCATTGCTTGTGAGTGGATTCTTTACCCACTGAGCCACCTGGGAAGCCAGTCCTTATAATGAGAGTTTTGGACACACAAAGAGAAAACCAGGGCAGAAATGCACAGAAGAACAACCATGTGAGGACACAGCAAGAGGTAATCACCTGCAAGGGAGGAGAGCAGTTTCAGAAGAACCAACCCCACTGACACTGTGATCATGGACTTTCAGCCCCCTTAACTGTAAGAAAATTACATTTCTCTTGTGTAAGCTACCCAGTCAGTGGTAGTTCTATGGCAGCCTAGTAAACTAACATAGCCACTCAATCTACTATTTAAATGCATGAACAGAATTAGATATCTCTCAATATTTTTCTAAATATTCTATCAAGTGTTTTCTATCCAAAAACTTTAAATAAAATTTTGAGAAGTCTATCTTTTGTAAAGTCTCATTTGTTGCTGTTCAGTTGCTCAGTCACATTCAACTCTTTTTGACCCCATGGACTGCAGCACGCCAGGCTTCCCTGTCCTTCACTGTCTCCTAGAGTTTGCTCAGACTTATGTCCATTGAGTTCATGATGCCATCCAACTATCTCATCCTCTGTTGTCCCCTTCTCCTCCTGCCTAAATCTTTCCCAGCATTAGGGTCTTTTCCAATGAGTCCACTTGTTTCCCTAAATATTCCTCCTACACTTGTGCTACTTGGGCACCTATGTTTAAGGTCCTTTGTGATCCTTTTTAAAAAGACAGTTCTAAGTGTATTCAAAACATGTTATTACCACAGTTCCCCAGGAAAAGCACAAATATGGTTTAAGATAAGAAGTTTAATTATGAAATGAACCTATGTTTAAATAGCCTTTTGGTTTTAATTGATCTTTTTAAAAAAAAATGAACAAAGTGCAGCGTTGGGATCAGAGCATTTGATACTTGAGTTAATAGCCACAAGAGACTTAAGCACTTCTCTGTGTGACTATAAATGCATTGACCTTTCTATACAAGGATGGAACTGCTCCTGTACAGTCATTATTTAAGCATAAGCTGACAGGAGAAACAACAACAACAAACACCTTTGTTTCATTTTAAAAAGGAAAAATATATTCATAGTCTTTTAAAAAATAGAATGTACAAGTATTTGTGTTTACTTGTGTGAGTTTATTTGTCTGTGTTGTATATTTGTATTAACATATTAATTAATAGAATAAAGCATGTATGAACTCTGTGTCCTAGGATAAATTCCTAAATCTGAAACACTGTTCCCTCATCTAAAAAATCGATGGATAAAGTGCAGTCTCTAAAGGATTGACGTGGGAGGATTAAATAAGAAAATATGGCCACATTCTCCCTCTGCGATGGCCCACACTTTCTCTGTGGAATGTGCTTCTCTCTGTATCTGAATAAATCTGCTTCTTACCTATTAGTTTGTCTCTCATTGAATTCTTTCTGCCATGATATCAAGAACCTGAACTTCATTAGGTCCTGAAACCAGGTACTGTGGGTTTTGGCTGGGTTTGAGTCCCAGCCACATGGGTTCAAGTCCCAAACTGGGTATTGGCTGGGTTCAAGCCCCAGTACATGGGTTGGAGTCCCAATCTGTGTTAAA
The DNA here is from genome assembly GCF_002263795.3 of Bos taurus. NCBI lineage: Eukaryota > Metazoa > Chordata > Mammalia > Artiodactyla > Bovidae > Bos > Bos taurus. The sequence goes on along the minus strand of NC_037332.1, from coordinate 18,377,412 downwards.
CGGTTTCAGCTGGTGACCACGAAGGGATGGTGATAAGGTAAGAAAAGGTTTAAAGTCAGGTCTTGGTCCTAAAGAGGTCCCTGGAATACCTGAGCCAGGTATACTGAGGAAAATGCTCTGCTGTTGTCTGCTCATTTGTGACTGGCAGGTCAATTCTGAATGCTTATGCACATCCAACAGCAGGTCCAGGACAGAATTATACTGCTTTCTTTGACTCTGAGGTTTTTTCTCCTACATTTTTTTTTTGTTTGTTTTTGTTCATTTCTGCTCTGTTTCTTCTGTTAACCTCAAAAGATTGCTTTTATTCCCCTCCCTCTGACCCTTACAAGTGTTGACCCTTTATTCCCAACTTATAGCTAAACCACCTCCAGCTCATCATCAACACCACTGGGGATGTCTTTGTGCCATTTCCTTGTGACAGCTTTTGGGTAATAACAACTGGCTGGGAGACCCCCTTGGAAGGGATAACATCTAAAATCGTAAGTGCAAATCTTGACCAATTTGAGTGGTGGATTCTGACTTAAAGGGTAAATTTTGAATAGAATGGGAATTAGAGACATCATCTCTGGTTTGGATCTGAAATGGGTCAGGCAGCATCAATCCCAACCAATACCCACTGGGTCTTATCCTCCAGGATTGGGAAAGATTCAGGCTACTGGGATTAAAACCAATGAAATTTGTTAGTCTATGTAATCATGTTTGGCCACAGTATGAGCTAGGATGCCAAGAAAAGTGGCCACTAAATGGGTCCCTGAGTTATGATACTATATTGTAGCTAGATTTATATTGTAGAAGGAAATTTAAATGGAGTGAGCTTCCATATGTTTGAATTTTCATGGCCTTGTATTTAGACTTTGTATTAGATCCACAAGGGATTTAAGATGCGTGTAGCTCCGAGGGATAATTCTAGTAAGGACACAAAAGATGTTTTAGCCGATTTACTCTATAGAGCCATCCAAAGATTAAATCCTTTGCAAGGAGGAGCCACAGCTGCTCCTCACCTACTGGGAGGAACCATTGCCTCGGGGGAAGACACAGCTAAGGATGGAAAAGTGACCCCACCCATATTCAGGAACCTCTTCTTTGTACCCTGAGTTACCCAAGGGGCCCATCCTTAGCTCAGCTAGCACTGTCAAAGATCTAAGTCACCAACCAAGTGCCCTTACAGTTTTGCCTCTGAGAGAAGTTCCTGATGGAAATCGAGAAACAATTAAAGTCTATGTACCTTCCTCAATATCTGATCTAAGTATGGAGAGGACAAGTTGGGAAGTTTTTCTGAGGATCCTGAACGTTTTACAAAAGAATTTACCCTACTAGTGAGTGAGATCTTTTGATCTCACCTGGGAGGACTTACAGGCTTTACTATCCTATTGCTGCACCCCTGAGGAAGACCGGGGTATAATACTGGCAGCCTGAGCCAGACAGGACCATGCAGTGTACCAGGTAAGGAATGACGCTGTCCCTTAGGCAAACCCACAGTGGAATGACCAGCTGAATTCTATTGATAGACAGGATTGTATGATTAATTGTTTAATAGACGGTATGAAGAAACTTACAGTAAAGCCTGTGGATGAAAATCCTGAAGTTTTCCAAAGGAGATTAGTGGAGGCTTTTAGAAAGTATACAAATGTGGATCCCTCCTCCTCTGAGGGACGGGTGCTTTTGGCTATGCATTTCATAGCCCTGTCTGACCCAGACATCAGGCACAAAATTCAGAAAGCAACTGCTGGTCCTCAGACTCCAATGAATGATTTAATCCAGTTGGCTCATTTGGTTTTCAATAATCAGGATATGGCTGAAAAGGCTGAACACACCCAGAGAAATATACAAGAGACCCAAATGATTGCAATGGCTTTGTCTGCTCAAAGACCACCAATCTGGTCCTGACAGACCACAAGGCTCATGGGTACTCATACAAGGCCTGTGTACCCTGTGTAGACAAAAGGGGCACTGGGGGAAGGACGGTGGTCAATGTGTCCTTTGCAGGCAGCCAGGGTGTTGGCAGAGGGAATACCCCAAGTGCCAGAGACTGACAGAGGCCCCTCAGCCATTGATGGTTTTGCAGTCAGAAGATTGACGGGACCCAAGGCCAAAAGTGGCTCTGCCTGGAGATACCATCTACCTAACTAATGTCCAGCCTCAGGTGATCATTGATGTGGCTGGCTGCTTGGTAAAATTTCTTATAGACACTGGGGCAACCTTCTCAGTCTTAACCCAAAGGATTAGAAACCTTCGCGATCATAAGAAATATGTAATGGGGTTGTCAGGGAAGAAACAGGGACACAATTTTCTGGAGCCTGTTTTGTGCAATGCTAATGGTTGTTTTTACATTCATTTCTGGTTATGCCTTGTTGTCCCATCCCTTTAATGGGAAGAGATTTATTAAGGAAGTTAGGGGCCATTCTGTTTCTGGAAGGGCAAAGGAACCATCCTCACTGTCAAATGATTTTAACAGAAAACAGAAAGGGACAGGTTGAATCTGAAGTTGAGGTAGAAGGCTTACTAGACCCTGGAATGTGGAATTCCGAGGTCCCAGGTCTGGCCAAAGATATTCAGCTAATGGTTACTATACAAGATTCCCAAGAAATAGCTGTAGTTCACTGTAGGGGACATCAGTCTCAGATTCTCAGATCTGAAATTGGAAAGGGAAATCACCGAGTTGACCAAGAAGCAAAGAAAGCAGCTTATATACCAACAGATAAAACACAGGCAGTTTTAAAAGTCCTAGGCTTTGATAGAGGAAATGCAACAACCTTGCTATATGAAGGAAAAAAGTTGCACTAAAAATAGGGGGTTAAATATTATGATTCCACAAGCTCAACAGTGGAAAGTAATCAAGGCTTTATATGAAGCTGATCGGGATTTTCTAAGATTGGATGAAATTTAGTTGGGTAAATGGATTTTGTTAGGAATGGGCTAAGACAAGACTGGATTTGGTTTCTCTCTCAAAGGATTCTTGACAAACAAATCGAGCTGAGTTTCTTCATCTGCAAGTGATTTATATTTGCTTTTGAGATCTTTATAACTTTGGGTAGGGAATAAGTATTGTCTCCCTGTGACTTATGATTTATCTGACTAAAAACTAACTTTGAGATGTTTTAGAGGACTCCTGAGGAATGAGAAACCTGTATGCAGGTCAGGAAGCAACAGTTAGAACTGAACATGGAACAACAGACTGGTTGCAAATAGGAAAAGGAATATGTCAAGGCTGTATATTGTCACCCTGCTTATTTAACTTACATGCAGAGTACATCATGAGAAACGCTGGGCTGAAAGAAGCACAAGCTGGAATCAAGATTGCCGGGAGAAATATCAATAACCTCAGATATGCAGATGACACCACCCTTAGGGCAGAAAGTGAAGAAGAACTAAAAACCCTCTTGATGAAAGAAAGTGGAGAGTGAAAAAGTTGGCTTAAAGCTCAACATTCAGAAAACGAAGATCATGGCATCTGGTCCCATCACTTCATGGGAAATAGATGGGGAAACAGTGGAAACAGTATCAGACTTTATTTTTCTGGGCTCCAAAATCACTGCAGATGATGACTGCAGCCGTGAAATTAAAAGATGTTTGCTCCTTGGAAGGAAAGTTATGACCAACCTAGATAGCATATTGAAAAGCAGAGACATTGCTTTGCCAACAAAGGCCCGTCTAGTCAAGGCTATGGTTTTTTCAGTAGTCATGTAAGGATGTGAGAGTTGGACTGTGAAGAAAACTGAACGCCGAAGAATTGATGCTTTTGAACTGTGGTGTTGGAGAAGACTCTTGAGAGTCCCTTGGACTGCAAGGAGACCCAACCAGTCCATTCTGAAGGAGATCAGCCCTGGGATTTCTTTGGGAGGAATGATGCTAAAGCTGAAACTCCAGTACTTTGGCCACCTCATGCGAAGAGTTGACTCATTGGAAAAGACTCTGATGCTGGGAGGGATTGGGGGCAGGAGGAGAAGGGGGACGACAGAGGATGAGATGGCTGGATGGCATCACCGACTCGATGGACGTGAGTCTGAGTGAACTCTGGGAGTTGGTGATGGACAGGGAGGCCTGGCGTGCTGCAATTCATGGGGTCGCAAAGAATCGGACATGACTGAGCGACTGAACTGAACTGAGGAATCACAGAGAGAAATATTTAACTAGGATTATTTGGTATGTTATGTTAAATGTGATCATTTGTAATTCTGGTTATTGTAACCAAACTTTTATCTTACACTGTAATCAGACATTGACCATGACTTTTGACTCTTTTGTCATTTATAGATATTTCTGTACCCTAGTGCTGGTACAAAATGCTTCATCATCAAAAAGATACATAAGAAGACTAAGAAACCAGTTACAACAGTTCTACATCAAGAAGATGGCTATGTAGGGATTTCAGCCCGTGTGGACTAAAACAAGGAGCTTCCCTGCCCCTGGGGCCCCTAGATCAGGTATACAGAGATTTTTACTCCCTGATAGGCAGGGACGATGCGTCTACTCAGCCTGGAAGCAATTACAGAAGATAGCCCTTCTGCTTTCCTTAAGAATATAGGAGTAAAATCTCTGTGGGGGGAATGTAACAGGAGAGAAAGGGGCAGGGCACAACTTTTGAAAGAATGACATAGCCCAAGCACATAATATAAACTGATTAGAATCAGATGGGACCAAGATGGCAGACAAGACTAGATCCTGATCCTTAATCAGCAAGTGAAATGACACACCCAGAGGTGCCATGACAGTTCCAGTTCAGCTTAGTTCAGTCACTCAGTTGATCCAACTCTGCAACCCCATGGACTGCAATACGCCAGGCATCCCTGTACATCACCAAATCCCAAAGCTTATTCAAACTCATATCCATCGAGTCAGTGATGGCATTCAAACATTTTATCCTCTGAGGTCCCCTTCTGTCATCTGCATTCAATCATTCCCAGCATCAGGGTCTTTTCAAATGAGTCAGTTCTTCAAATCAGGTGGCCAAGTATTGGAGTTTCAGCTTCAACATCAGTCCTTCCAGTGAACACTCAGGACTGATCTCCTTTAGGATGGACTGATTGGATCTCCTTGCAGTCCAAGGGACTCTCAAGAGTGTTCTCAAACACCACGGTTCAAAAGCATCAATTCTTTGGTGCTCAGCTTTCTTTATAGTCCAATCTCTCATCCATAAATGACTACTGGAAAAACCAAAGCTTTGACTAGATGGACCTTTGTTGGCAAAGTAATGTCTCTACTTTTTAATATGCTGCATAGGTTGGTCATAACTTTTCTTCCAAGGAGCATACATCTTTTAATTTCAAGCATCCTTTAAATTCATCTTTTAATTTCACCATCTACATTGATTTTGGAGCCCAAGAAAATAAAGTCTTGCACTGTTTCCATTGTTTCTCCATCTATTTGCCATGAAGTGATAGGACTGGATGCCATGATCTTAGTTTTCTGAATGTTGAATTTTAAGCCAACTTTTTCACTCTCCTTTTTCACTTTCATCAAGAGGCTCTTTAGTTCTTCTTCACTTTCTGCCATAGTGGTGTCATCTGCATATCTGAGGTTATTGATATTTCTCCTGGCAATCTTGATTCCAGCTTGTGCTTCATCCAGCGTGGCATTTTGCATGACGTACTCTGCATAGAAGTTAAATAAACAGGGTGACAGTATACAGCCTTGATGTACTCCTTTCCCAGTTTGGAAACAGTCTGTTGTTCCATGTCCAGTTCTAACTGTTGCTTCTTTACCTGCATACATATTTCTCAGGAGGCAGGTCAGGTGGTCTGGTATTCCCATCTCTTTCAGAATTTTCCACAGTTTATTGTGATCCACACAGTCAAAGGCTTTGGCATAGTTAATAAAGCAGAAATAGATGTTTTTCTAGAACTCTCTCACTTTTTTGATGATCCAATGGATGTTGGCAATTTGATCTCTGGCTCCTCTGCCTTTGTTAAATCCAGCTTGAACATCTGGAAGTTCACAGTTCATATACTGTTGAAGCTTGGCTTGGAGAATTTTGAGCATTACTTTGCTAGCATGTGAGATGAGTGCAATTGTCCAGTAGTTTGAGCATTCTTTGGCATTGCCTTTCTTTGGGATTGGAATGAAAACTGACCTTTTCCAGTCCTGTGGCCACTGCTGAGTTTCCCAAATTTGCTGGCAAATTGAGTGTAGCACTTTCAGAGCATCATGTTTTAGAATTTGAAATAGCTCAACTGGAATTCCATCACCTCCACTTGTTTTATTCTTAGTGATGCATCCTAAGGCCCACTTGACTTCGCATTCCAGGCTATCTGGCTCTAGGTGAATGATCACACCATCATGGTTATCTGGGTCATTAAGGTCTTTTTTGTATAGTTTGTGTGTGTGTGTGTATTCTTGTCACCTCTTAATACCTTTTGCTTCTATTAGGTCCTTACCATTTCTGTCCTTTATCGTGCCCATCTTTGCATGAAATGTTCCCTTGGTATTTTTAATTTTCTTGAAGAGATCTCTACTCTTTTCCTATCTATTGTTTTCCTCTATTTCTTTGCATTGATCGCTGAGGAAGGCTTTCTTATCTCTTCTTGCTATTCTTTGGAACTCTGCATTCAGATGCTTATATCTTTCCTTTTCTCCTTTGCTTTTCACTTCTCTTCTTTTCAAAGCTATATGTAAGGCCTCCTCAGACAACCATTTTGCCTTTCTTTTCCATGGGGATGGTCTTGATCCCTGTCTCCTGTATAATGTCACAAACCTCTGTCCATAGTTCTTCAGGCACTCTATCAGATCTAATCCCTTGAATCTATTTGTCACTTCCACTGTATAATCGTAAAGGATTTGATTTAGGTCATACCTGAAAGGTCTAGTGGCTTTCCCTACTTTCTTCAATTTCAGTCTGATTTTGGCAATAAGGAGTTCATGATCTGAGCCACAGTCAGGTCCCAGTCTTATTTTTGATGACTGTATAGAGCTTCTCCATTTTTGGCTACAAAGAATATAATCAATCTGATTTCAGTATTGATCATCTGGTGATATCCATGTGTAGAGTCTTCTCTTGTGTTGTTGGAAGAGGGTGTTTGCTATGACCAGTGCATTCTCTTGGCAAAACTCTATTAGCTTTTGACCTGCTTCATTCTGTATTCCAAGGCCAAATTTGCCTGTTCCCCCAGGTATTTCTTGGCTTCCTACTTTTGCATTCCAGTCCCCTGTAATGAAAAGGACATCTTTTTTGGGTGTTAATTCTAGAAGGTCTTGTAGGTCTTCATAGAACTGTTCAACTTCAACTTCTTTAGCCTTACTGGTCAGGACATAGACTTGGATTACCGTGATATTGAATGGTTTGCCTTGGAAAAAACAGAGATCATTCTGTCATTTTTGAGATTACATCCAAGTACTGCATTTTGGAGTTTTTTGTTGACTGTGATGGCTACTTCATTTCTTCCAATGGGTTCTTGCCCACAGTAGTAGATATAATGGTCATCTGAGTTAAATTCACCCATTCCAGTCCATTTTAGTTTGCTAATTCCTACAATGTCAATGTTCACTCTTGCTATCTCCTGTTTGACCGCTTCCAATTTGCCTTGATTCATGGACGTAACATTCCAGTTTCTTATGCAATATTGCTGTTTATAGCATCAGACTTTACTTCCAACAAAGGTCTGTCTAGTCAAGGCTATGGTTTTTCCTGTGGTCATGCATGGATATGAGAGTTGGACTGTGAAGAAAGCTGAGCGCCGAAGAATTGATGCTTTTGAACTGTGGTGTTGGAGAAGACTCTTGAGAGTCCCTTGGACTGCAAGGAGACCCAACCAGTCCATTCTGAAGGAGATCAGCCCTGGGATTTCTTTGGAAGGAATGACGCTAAAGCTGAAACTCCAGTACTTTGGCCACTTCATGTGAAGAGTTGACTCATTGGAAAAGACTCTGATGCTGGGAGGGATTGGGGGCAGGAGGAGAAGGGGACGACAGAGGATGAGGTGGCTGGATGGCATCACTGACACGATGGATGTGAGTCTGAGTGAACTCTGGGAGTTGGTGATGGACAGGGAGGCCTGGCATGCTGCGATTCATGGGGTCGCAAAGAGTCAGACACGACTGAGTGACTGAACTGAACTGAACTGAATTTACTTCCATCACCAGTCATATCCACAACTGGGTGTTGTTTTTGCTTTGGCTCTGTCTCTTCATTCTTTCTCCACTGATCTCCAGTAGCATATTGGGTACCTACTGACCTGGGGAGTTTGTCTTTCAGTGTCCTATCTTTTTGCCTTTTAATACTGTTCATGAGATTCTCAAGGCAAGAATACTAAAGAGGTTTGCCATTGACTTCTCCAGTGGACAACATTTTGTCAGACCTCTCCACCATGACCCATCCGTCTTGGGTGGCCCTACACAGCATGGCTCATAGTTTCATTGAGTTAGACAAGGCTGTAGTCCATGTGATCAGATTGGTTAGTTTTCTGTGATTGTCCTTTTCATTCTGTCTGTCCTCTGATGGAGAAGGATAAGAGGTTTATGGAAGCTTACTGATGGGAGAGACTGAAGGAGGGGGAAACTGGGTCCTGTTCTGATAGGCGTGGTGATGCTCAGTAAATCTTTAATCCAATTTTCTGTTGCTAGGCGGAGCTGTGTTCCCTCCCTGTTAATTGTCCTGAGGCAAAACTATGGTGGAGGTAATGAAGATAATGGCAACCTCCTTCAAAAGGTCCCATGCACACACTGCTACACAAAGTGCTCCCAACCCTGCAGCAGGCCACCACTAACCCACACCTCCCCCGGAGACCCCTGGACAGTCATGGGCAAGTCTGGGTCAGTCTCTTGTGAGGTCACTTCTCCTTTCTCCTGGGTCCTGGTGTGCACAAGATTTTGTTTATGCCTTCCAAGAGGTGGCTCTATGGTGGGGTAATGGTGACCTCCTCCAAGAGGGCTTATGCCATACCCAGGTCTACTGCTCCCAGAGCCTCTGCCTCTGCAGCAGTCCACTGCTGACCTCTACCTCCGCAGGAGACACTCAAACACAGTTATGTCTCATTTTCTGTGGGGTCTCTGGGTTCCCCGTTCAGTTCAGTTCAGTCACTCAGTCACATCCAACTTTTTGCTACCCCATAGATGGTAGCACGCCAGGCCTCCCTGTCCATCACCAACTCCTGGAGTTTACCCAAACTCATGTCCATTGAGTCGGTGATGCCATACAAACATCTCATCCTCTGTCGTCCCCTTCTCCTCCTACCCCCAATCCCTCCCAGCATCAGAGTCCTTTCCAATGAGTCAACTCTTCGCATGAGGTGGCCAAAGTACTGGAGTTTCAGCTTTAGCGTCAGTCCTTCCAAAGAAATCCCAGGGCTGATCTCCTTCAGAATGGACTGGTTGGATCTCCTTGCAGTCCAAGGGACTCTCAAGAGTCTTCTCCAACATCATAGTTCAAAACCATCAATTCTTCGGTGCTCGGCTTTCTTCACAGTCCAACTCTCATATCCATACATGACTACTGGAAAAACCATAGCCTTGACTAGACGGACCTTTGTTGGCAAAGTAATATCTCTGCTTTTTAATATGCTATCTAGATTGGTCATAACTTGTCTTCAAAGGAGTAAGCATCTTTTAATTTCATGGCTGCAGTCACCATCTGCAGTCATTTTGGAGCCCCCCAAAATAATGTCAGCCACTGTTTCCCCATCTATTTGCCATGAAGTGATGGGACCAGATGCCATGATCTTAGTTTTCTGAATTTTCAGTTTTAAGCCAACTTTTTCACTCTCTTTTTTCACTTTCATCAAGAGGCTCTTTAGTTCTTCTTCTCTTTCTGCCATAAGGGTGGTGTCATCTGCTTATCTGAGGTTACTCTAGGTTCCCAGGCACTGTTAAAAGACCAAGGAATGGGCAGTGGCCCAAATCCTGGAAATCTCTGCCCTTTCCCAAAAATAGTTGGACTAATCCTCCCACTCATTAGCATATGAAATTACCCAGCGTAAAAACTAACCACACCATATTTTGCCCCTGCATTCTCCCTCTGCAATGGCCCACACTATGTCTGTGAAGTGTGCTTCTCTCTGTATCTGAATAAATCCACTTCTTACCAATCAAAAAAAGAAAAGAAAACATATGCAATACCCTTGGCAAAGTGGCTGATACATAATAAGAGATCAATAAAAGTTAGCAACTAAAATTGTATTACTGTAAAGCTGAATTCCTCAAGGATAGGGACCTGTGTTATCTCAGGGCCAGTATCATGCCCTAGAGAATAGGTTCTCTTTGAGTATTGTAGGTTGAATTAAATTGCCAGTTGAACTGAACCAAAATATATATTTTATATATACACTTATACATCTTTTATTTCTGTTACTTTATAAAAGTATTTCATTATTGCAAAGAAAAAATTTATTAAGTATTTAAGTAGTTAACTGAGGATAATTAACTATTTTAAGTTATCTAAGTTAGTTTGGACTTCATTCTTACAAACCCAATGCTTTTAAACTCTATGTAGTCAGTAACCATGTATGATAAGAAGACTTTTGTTTCAGAGAAATTGTAATCATTCTGTTAGTATTCCAATTGCTTTATTCATCAAAATATTTAATTTTTTCTTTGCTATTTCAAGTTGAGGAATTTGATTTCTGATCTTAAAAACTTTGATATTTCTTCCTGTCATGCAAGTGTATGTTCTTCGGTTCTTTGTCTCGTCACAACAAAGATTTGGAGCAACGGACATTAAAGCCCTCGGCGTGTCACAGCTTTCAGGTCTTGGACAAACCGTGCTACAGTTCTTAGGCAAATCAGTATTACAGCTCTATTTTATTTAGAAGATAGCAGGAGAGTGAGAGAGAGAGAGAGAAAGAGAGAGAGAGAAAAGAGTGCACGCACGCGGGAGAGAGAGTCCAAGAGAAAGCGCTATGGCTCCTCCTTTTATATGTTTTTTCCTCCACCTGGGCCTGCCCTATGCAAATTGGGCTTAGCCAGGAGTGCTGTTTGTTCTGTTTGTTCTGCCTGAAGTCTTCACTCTGGTCCTCGGACCTTCCTTTGACCTTCCTTGTCTTTTAGCCACCGCCATTTTGGACTCCTTTTCCCTATTCTACCTACCTAACATTCCCAAAGAAAGACAAAACATTTTGCTATTTCAGCTTTCAAGGGTCTGAAATCAGTTCAAGTCTCAAAGCTGATAGTGGCACAAATCCATTCAATTTAGCAAAGTGTGTTCTCTGTTCCTCTCTAAATGTTACAGAGAATTCATCATCATTTTTCCATTTAAAAAAATGAAATGATAAGCCAAGGGCATCAACACATCATGAACTAACTCATTAGAGGAAAGCCTATCTTGATTGCTTACTTCTTGCTCTTACAATTTATCCCAACAAGATTTCTTGAAAGTTATACCAGAAAAATAAGACAGTGAGAATGTTTTATGACAGAAAGATTGTTTGCCGGGACAGAATTCAGGAATCCAGATTCCAGCCTTGATCCTACTAAATCACACCGTTTCTGCAGAATACCACTAAATTTCTCTGGATCTCAGCCTTCTTTTCTGGAAAATAGAGAGTATGATGTATATGTCCTTCTCCACAAGGATATGATTATGCTTCAAAAAGTAGTGAACACAGTTTAAATATGGGACATTTTTTTCTCCTATGTTGTCTGTTATGGCATATATTTTTCCCTATGAAAACAAGTATTGAGTAAGCCAATCCCACCAATAGATCTAATGTGGATTTAACAATGTACTCCAAACATTTACTGCATCCCAGCTGTGTATCATTTATTGCCTGCTTCTATGAACTAGGAGCTGGGCAGTTCTGAATATTCATTGAAAGGACTGATGCTGAAGCTCCAAACTTTGGCCACCTGACGCAAAAACTGATTCATTAGAAAAGACCCTGATGCTGGGAAAGATTGAAGGCAGAAGGAGAAGGGGATGACAGAGGATGAGATGGCTGGATGGCATCACTGACTCTATGAACATAAGTTTGAGTAAGCTCCGGAAGTTGGTGATGGACAGGGAAGCCTGTCATGCTGCAGTCCATGGGGTTGCAAAGAGTTGGAAATGACTGAGCAACTGAACTGAATTGATGAACTATGAACTTGAAATGTATGACTCTGATCTTTAGAAGGCAACTACTAGGTAGTCATTTTTATTCTAACTTGACAGAGAAAAAAAACCTTCAAGAGAGTCAGTCCTACATATTTTGTCCATCTGTGCTGAAAAAGTTCTAGGTTGGAGCCAGGAAACATGAGTATTCCCATTTTACAGATGGAGTTTCTGAGGCTCAGAAAAACTGAGTTTCCCAAAGTCAAAAAGAAGGTTTATGACCGATATAGGCTTCAACATTTCTGGGTGATGGATACTGGGAGTTCCATTTAACCTATGGGGAAACTGAGGCTCAGAGAGGTTTAAGAATCTGCCCTAAATTTCCCAGGCAGAAAGTACTAAAGCCAGGATTTTATCCCAGGTCTGTTGACCACAAAGCTAATGTTCTTTTCATTACCACACAGTGTAAAAGGAAGGACATTAGACACAAAATATACGTCCTCTTTTTATATAATACACATTATAAAATCAATCATTTTGTACTTTATAACTTCCTTGTTCAATTTTTCCTCCATTGTTGGCTACAAAGTCTCTCTTTTTTCTTCTACCTGATTTAGCTGGTCTCCAGAAGTCATATGTGTTCTGTTTCCTTTTCAGAGAAAAAGGCTTATATAGCATCATACCTTCTGTTTTTTTTTAAATCAATTCTGCTTATATTGCTAAGAGTTCAAGGATTATCTTCCTTAACAAAGTCACATCTTTGATGTATTCGATTTAGGAGAACAGCTTCAGCGTAAGGATGAATTGACAAAAACTCTTTATTGAAGTTCAGATAGGAAAACTTTGTACCACTGCAAATAATCAAGATTTTAGCCAACTCTTTTTGTTCACCACGTACTATGTTGTCGATATTCTTTAGTGAACCTTCTCCCTAGGAAGCCTTCCTTCCTCAAAATGCCTTCTTTAGGTTAGCTGTTGGTACTTTAATACCTTTACTACTTTATTTCTGCTCAATGAAAACTTTTTAGTTTCTCTTTTTCCTAGTTAGCACCATTGGAAGCCAGATAAAAGGCAGCTTCTCACTTTGCACTGATAGTTGATCAAGATAAACCCACAAACACAAAGGTTACAGAGATGATATTGTACAAGCTATGCTAAGGTCGGGTATCCAGAAACCCGATAAGGTGGATTAAGGGAAAAATCAGCACAGATAATCTTAAGCTTCCAATGTTTGCCCTGAAAAGACTCAGTGCTAGCCTATTTCCTGTGCTCTACATAAAAGAACACTGCTTTGCTTTGGGGGCCCTTCATTGTCATGAAATCAGCCATTTGAATCAAAATCCTTAAGGACATTTTCCATGCTGAGAGTCTTGCTTTGAAAAGTGTCTAATTATCTCAGAGTCCTGATAGCTATCCAGCATGCCCTACACTTGACAAATTATTTTCTATCATTGGACCCCAGGAGAAAACTCTGCAAAGTAGATACTGTACTATCAGAAATATTTAACTCACTTCTTAGCCCCTAAATTCTTCTATGAACAAGAAAAAATCATTAGAGGATGCAGTAAAACATCATGGTTAGAAGGATGGGCTTTTAAAGTCATTCAGGCACAGGTTAAATCCAAGATTGACCACTTTCTACCTGTATGTCCTTGAGTAGTCACTTAACTGCTCTGTGGCTATAGTTTGCTTATCTGTAAAATAGGTAATTATGCCCACCTTATAGTAGTAGTAGTTTAGTTGCTAACTCGTGTCCGACTTGATTTAATTAGCTTGCTTCTCTTTCTCTAAATAATGACAATGATTAATATCATCCTGTACATAGATGGTATGTCAAAACCAAACAATAACTGTTGTGCAAGGAGTAAAGTGAGAATTATTGTATAGATTACTATAGAGGTTAAATAATATATGCAAAGTACATGGTAGGTGCTCTATAAACCATTACGAACTGACTCAAGCCAATTCAATATGCACAACTCTTAGATTCTTTATGGTAGATTATGTGGCTACCAGATCATGTTGAAAGCAAACCACAGACCAAATTGTGCAACACATATAGACCTTCTCCAGGGGATCTTCCCGACCCAGCAATTGAACCTGGGTCTCTCAGATTGCAGGAAGATTCTGAGCTACCAGGGAAGCCCCAATATAATGACAAATAGACATAAATCAGGTCACACCAAGAATTCTTTATAGCTTGATAAAGTTCCAGCTCTTAGTACAGTTAAGTGTTCCATGAACAGCTCACATGAAATATTTACTCAAAACAAACACATACTAGAAATTCTCTTACCCAATAGCTGGAACCAGTCTGTTTAGGACTCAAGTCTTAAGCATCATTTTTACTGCTAAAGCTTTCAGGCCTCCTTGAATTATTATACCCTGTTCAGGACTATGCCTCTAGAACAATTTTAGTCAGTGCACCTATCCTGAAGAGCTTTAATTTTACGAATGAGACTGTCTTCTTATATTAATGATGTTGATCAATAAGCCAGCATTTTCACCTCTGAAAAATTATTTGCCATATAGTATGCTGTTTATGAATAATATAGAGTATTCCTATTTCTAACATATTTGCCATCTATGAAATAAGCTAGATTTAGATAGCATAGATATGGATGATAGAAGTGTGTACATTAGCATCTCATAGTGCATGGAACTTTTCACTTGAAAGCTAGCCGGCCAGCCCTGGACTAAAATTCTTGAATAGGATGTTTTCAGCACGTGGAATATACTCTCCATCAAATAACATACACACAGTACCAAGCTGCATATTTTTAAGGTAAATGAAAGATATCATAGCAAAAATCAATCCAATTTAAGTGCGAATTCTTTATAAATGAAAAAGAAAATATATATTTAAAAATCAGTGATTGTGACAATGATTATCTTATTTTTATCTACTGTCTCACCTTGGGTGCAGGCCTCAGAATAAGAAAGCTGATAACGAGGATTTGCCATGGGAGCCTCCATAGTATGCAATAACAGATTTGAATGGAAAAAAAAAATTTTTTTAAGGAAGGTGGGTGAGGGTGGCTGGTGTATATGGCTAAGATGACAATGTCTAGGGCTTACCAGCCAGTCTAAGCTTGGATTTCTCAACTCTGAAAGCCATCTCTTCCCTCAAGGCCTTTGCAGACCAGGTTGAAAAGTGGTCAAGATCTGCATAACCTCTAAAGATGGGGTCATTGCAAATAGTTTCTAGCTGAGGGAAAACACAGACAATAAGGTACATTGTTAACAAAAGTCTTTTATCCAAACTTGATAAGTGGTCTGATGACGCTGGAGGGAGACAGGAAAAATCTGCTACTTGTCTAGGCAAGTTGCACATCCACTTAAAAAAAAGAAAGTATCTACAATGCTTGTTTCAGACTTTGGAACCTACAATAGAGTTAAGTTTATTTGTTCTCTAGCTGCCTTAATGTCAAATTCTTTTCACCTACTGTGCTCCAGAAGAAGAAAGAGGAAAGTTCCAAATACACGATAGCTTCTCTGCCATTCCCTGTTTATAATTTTTAAAGGGAGATAACCAGGGGAGTCACATTACATTTCATGATAGAGCTTTACCAAGTACTAGTACATTTGTCTATGTCTCTATACTGTTCACTAACTGTGCCATTCAAGAGTTGAATATAGCAAACCTATCAATTAGGAAATACACTAGCAACTTTTCATTTAAATGATTCATTAGAGAACACATTTCAAAAGTGCAATGTAAAAAAGAACACTGCTACAGTTCGAGTCACACATCTCTTTTAAATCAGATAAGAGAATAACATCACTGACAAAAATATCACCCTAAATTAATTTATCTAATACACATAAAAGTCATAATATCAAGGAAAATTCTGTAAAAATGTAGAATTATATAATATGTTTTTTAAATGTCATGGAGAAGAGGGACTTGTAGTAAAATATTAAAAGTTATAACAGCTCATGGTATTTGATCGTCATATATATATATATATATATATGGATACATATATACATATATATGTATATAGAAATGCATATTCCCAGAAATACATATCAATTAGAAAATCAATTCTACCTTTTTCTCTAGAAATTCTTCTCTAAATAATCTTAAAATCATTATCTTATTAATAATCACTCTTTACTATAAACAAGGTAGAATATTTACTCTTTGATCTGGATTTCTTGGAAGCAATACTTCCAGACGAGGCAGTCATGAGTCAATTCTAGAGACAAATGTTCTCTTCCTCATTCAAATAAGACTCTCCGTGGCCTCCATTCTTCATCTGTAGATGAACTGTGTAAACCACATTTATCAAAATTCTTTTCTAGTTTTAAAACCTAGAAATAGTGAAATAACTGTTTCTGAAATCTTTAAGGATTAGAAAGACACAAAAACAGTTATATAAGTTGAAGGGAATAATTATACTTATTAAAAATACAACTTTGAGTCAAAACATATTTGCTAACCTTTTAGTAAAAAGAAAAAAAAATCACATGCAACTATTATCAAGCCCCCATGTGCATATTCTCTTGCTCGAGTGTTCCCATCAAATTCCCACAGCTCATTTTATTCTTTCTCTCAGCACATACTGAGAGTATCCTTCTCTCCTTCTCTGAATGAGGGCTCACGGATTACCAAATAACTTTCTCATTAATTGTAAGCCTAATGAATGTTATAAGGAGTGAGCAACCACTCTGCTTCTAAGAGGAAGTGTTATTTGAACCAGGATTTGAATGATGAAAAGGAGATTTCAGGCAGAAAATAGAGAAAAAGCTACTCCATGCAAAAGGAACAATGTGTGCACAGGAACAAAGGTGTCAGAGAAAATGCTGAGAAGTCCAACATGGCTATTTGGAAGAAAGTAGCTAGTACAATTGATGAGTCTAGGGAGCTACAAACATGTATTGTGGCCAAATTGCCGGGAACTTCAGATTTTATTCTCTAGTTACGGAGAATCAGACTACATTTATAGACTATGAGGTACTGTGCCTAGATTATTATAGATGCTAATGTAATGTTGACAGTGATGATGAAGTGGATGGGAAGAAGAAAAGACCAGAGACGGGACGACATTAAGTGAATCTGTTCAAATAGTTTTAAATGAAATTCATGAGCTCTGAAGCGGATAGTGAGGATTGAAATGAATAATACATTTTAGAGTAGATTATTGGAGGTAATTAAAAATTATGTTATAATTACTGAAAGCATTAAAAATATTTGTCAAATGAATTCATTAATGAATAAATGAGTTAATTCTACAATTTTTTTTTCAGGAACATAATTATTTACTGTTTTTTTTAAATTGGACCTGTGATTAATTTTCAGATACCTGTAAAGGGAAAAGAATGCTGACTACCAATTATTTAAGTATTTCCTATCCTTGGCAATGTTTTCTAATCTGTATTCTATAATCAAGAAAAAATAAACTAATGAGTTTGATAGTATTCCCTAAATATAAGAACTGTTGGGCTTTCAAAGAATACTCTGAACTGTTATCTTTCAGCATTTTTAAGACTGGTCAAACCAGACATCAATAGGATAAAGGGACCGTCACATTTTTGTGGCTTGTGGCAAATTCATAGGAAGAAGGTAACATTTCCAAGTAACTTTAGCAGGAAAATATTTCAGTGGATTCTGATTGGCCCATCTCAAGTGATGTAGCCATACCTCACCAATCAGGGGATTGGCCAGGATTCTAAATCCAGGCCTCAAATGAAGGGGGAAGGTAAGGAACAAAGGCTTGTGAATGACAATCCCTCCTGAAAGACTTCAAATCATCTTGTGTGATTTCTACAAAAGAAAGTGGGATGCTGGTAGCAGAGGAAGAAGAATAGGAGAGGTGCTGAGTAGGTAAAAAATCCTAACCATAGTTCACAGCCTGAATTAGATCATGCCTTTTTCACTTACCAATTGAGGATCTTGAATAAATTACTTAATCTTATTGGTCCTCAGTTTCCTTATTGATCAAACAGAAAAATTATCTCGCTTACATGATTGTTGTGAGAAATTGGTGATATCATATAAGCCATGGGCCTTGTCCAATTACTGCCTCCTGTCTAGCATCAGCAAACTAATCAGAATAATATTTAAGAGATTCACTGTGTTCTGCTCACTGCACTAAACACTGAAGGTAAAATAATGAGTGAGGATAGTCAGAGTGACTTTAATCATCACACAAACAAATGTGAAACTGCCTCTGTTTTATAAATGCTATAAAAGAGGGAATTCATACTTGAGTTTCTAGTAAGAGTGTGCATGTGTGCTAAGTCACTTCAGTCATGTCCAACTCTTTGCGACCCCATGGACTATTGCCCACCAGACTGCTCTGAGTATGGGATTCTCCAGGTGAGAATACTGGAGTGGGTTGCCACGCTGTCCTCCAGGGTATTTTCCCAACCCAGGGATTGAACCTGCATCTCTTATGTCTCCTGACAGGATAGTTCTTTACCACTGGCGCTACCTGGGAAGCCCTTCTAATAAGAGACATGCATGCTCAGTCGCTTCAGTCATGCATGATCTTTGCAATCCTGTGGACTGTAGCCCACCAGACTCCTCTGTCCATGGGATTCTCCAGGCAAGAATACTGGAGTAGGTTGCCAGGCCCTTTTCCAGGAGATCTTACTGATGCAGGAATTGAACCCGCGGCTCCTGTGTCTCCTGCATCACAGGCAGATTCTTTGCCCACTGAGCCACCTGAGAAGCCCCTCTAATAAGAGTGGGCTGATCAAATCAGAGGTTGGGGAAAACCTACTTGAAGAAGGGAATTTAGGGAATACTGAATTGAGATCTAAAGAATAAGAAGATATTTACTAGGCGAAGAGGAGCAAGTTGAGCAAAGCAGTCTAGGCAGAGGCAGAAGGAAGAGTACCGAATAAGTACAGGCTCTGAGATAGGAGAGAATTCTGAGGAATATCAAATGGCTCTTGCCTCTGGGGTAGGAGCACAGCATGAATTGACTTTGAAGAGGCAATGAGGAGCCAGACCTCAGAACGTTTAAAGCCTTTCCTGTTTTTGTTTTTTTTTTTTATTCCAAGAGTAATGGCAAGCCACCAGAGTTCTCAGCAGAGGAGGTTATGTGATCGAAGTGTTACGTCTAACAGAGGGCAACCAGAAGGGGTGAATGAACAAGAGATGTTTCGTATGCAGGCAAGACTTACCAGACTTACTTATTAAATTAAATCTATCTCTAAAAAACATCAGCAACAACAAATGTTAAAGCTCAAAAGAAAAAAAAAGAAGCTTTCCAACAATTAATCAAAAGCAGCATGATGGACCAACTAGCACTGAATGTATGCAAGTAAAGACTAGATAATCTTGGACAGACTTTCTTCCCAATGTATCAAATGTTGAACTCCCTGTACCTTATAACAGGAGCCTACTATTCTGCAGAAAAAATTCCTGATGCCTCTTATCCTTTTAGAGCACAGCCTTACCTCTTATTCACTTTTAAGTAGCTCCTGGTTTTCTTTTGCTAAGGGCCTGGATGCTGGCTTTTGTCTTCTCTCAAAAGCCTACCCTGAAGAGAGATCTTAGTTTTTCTGACCCACTTCTGACCTCCTGCTGAGCTTGCCCACAGTCTTCGATTTGTATGCTAGCTCTTCTAATCTCTTTGATATCTTCTTTTTTGTTGTTGTTCAGTCACTCAGTCATGTCCGACTCTTCTGGACGCCATGGACTGCAGCATGCCAGGCCTGCCTGTCTTTCACTATCTCCTGGAGTTTGCCCAAGTTCACGTCCACTGCATTGGTGAGGCCATCTGGCCATCTCATCCTCTGATGTTGTCTTCTCCTGCTCTCAATCTTTCCAGCATCAGGGTCTTTTCCAATGAGTCAGCTGTTCGCATCAGGTGACCAAAATCCTGGAGCTTCAGCATCAGTCCTTCCAATTCTCCAATGCTCTGCCTTCTTTACAGTCCAGCTCTCAAAACTGTACATGACCACTGTCTAGGTATGTCACAGCTTTCTTTCCAAGAAGCAATCATCTTCCAATTTCATGGCTGCAATCACCATCAGAATTGTAGCGTCAAATGAAGGAAACAACAGATAGAGTTATCGATAAGAAAGTCAATGATGCTATTAATGGAGCTAAAAAGCCATTGACTGTGGAGGTGGAAGAAGAAAACAGAACTGAGAGGGAGAAGAAAGGAAGAAGGGAGGAAGGGAGAGAAGAGAGTGAGTCATTCTAGGAGATGAGCATATTGGGTATTGAGATGAATTATCCAGTTGATTGAAAAGAAACTGGACTGAATTTCTGCTAGGTCTAAATCCTCTGGTTTCTTTAAACCTGTTCTAACCTGTAGGCCATTTCCTCTTATTGGTTTCATAAAATTAGTATGGTTAAATAGATGTTGGCCAAGCTTCAGTAATTCTTCCATGATGATTTTTGTCCATATCTATCTTCCTTTATTACCAGTTTTATTTAACGTTATAAAACTTCTTTTAAAAGTTGGCTTAAAGCTCAACATTCAGAAAACAAAGATCATGGCATCTGGCCCCATCACTTCATGGGAAATAGATGGGGAAACAGTGGAAACAGTGTCAGACTTTATTTTTTTGGGCTCCAAAATCACTGTAGATGGTGACTGCAGCCATGAAATTAAAAGATGCTTCCTCCTTGGAAGGAAAGTTATGACCAACCTAGATAGCATATTGAAAAGCAGAGACATTACTTTGCCAACATAAGTCCATCTAGTCAAGGCTATGGTTTTTCCTGTGGTCATGTATGGATGTGAGAGTTAGACTGTGAAGAAGGCTGAGCACCGAAGAATTGATGCTTTTGAACTGTGGTGTTGGAGAAGACTCTTGAGAGTCCCATGGACTGCAAGGAGATCCAACCAGTCCATTCTGAAGGAGATCAGCCCTGGGATTTCTTTGGAAGGAATGATGCTGAAGCTGAAACTCCAGTACTTTGGCCACTTCATGTGAAGAGTTGACTCATTGGAAAAGACTCTGATGCTGGGAGGGATTTGGGGCAGGAGGAGAAGGGGATGACAGAGGATGAGATGGCTGGATGGCATCACCGACTGATGGACGTGAGTCTGAGTGAACTCCAGGAGTTGGTGATGGACAGGGAGGCCTGGCATGCGGGGATTCATGGGGTCGAGAAGAGTCGAACATGACTGAGAGACTGAACTGAACTGAAGTTGACCCTTAATTTTTTTTTTCTAAAAAGCAATCAACTTGGACTCATCTGTTTAATATGATATATATGTTATATGTGTGTGTGTGTATTGCTCAGAGGTGTCTGACTCTTGCTGACCCCATGGACAGTAGCCTGCTAGACTCCTCTGTCCATGGAATTCTCTAGGCAAGAATACTGGAGTGGGTTGCCATTCCTTTCTCCAAGGGATCTTCCTGACACAGGGGTCAAACCCAGGTCTCCTGTATTGCAGGCAGATTCTTTACCATCTGAGCCACCTGGGAAACCCTATATATGTTATACATGTAAATATATAGTAAACATTTTAAAAATATGCATTTCAACTTATCCTCATTTGATAAACAAAGATGTAATATCTATACTCACTTGGGGAGCCTTAACAATTATGCATGCCACACTGTTTAATCCCTGATTGGAGAAAAGATCATAGAGCCTGCATACAGTCTAAAATAGAATCAACCTTCCTCAA
This sequence comes from Bos taurus, assembly GCF_002263795.3. Classification (NCBI taxonomy): domain Eukaryota; kingdom Metazoa; phylum Chordata; class Mammalia; order Artiodactyla; family Bovidae; genus Bos; species Bos taurus. The sequence continues at coordinate 18,355,848 of NC_037332.1, read as the reverse complement.
ACTCATTTCCCTTTCCATAATAATATTGGTCCATAATAATACATTTCAGAAGTGTAACTCCTTAGTGCGTAATATATATGCAACTCTTTGGAAGATTCTGGCAGACCAAAATTACTCCTAAAGGCTGGTTATATTAAGATTCGATTGCCAGGGAGAAGTCATTAGTTAAATGATTTTCCTCTACTGTCCAATTTATTTCTGTTTTCACACTTCCACTCTGAGTAAGATCATTTTATAGCACTGTTTTGACTGAAAGTAATTATTTAAAACTCTGAACTTTGGTTGTGGTCTTTTTTCAAACACTTATTTTCATAGCTATGGAGGAGACAGTCTCCTAGCCAGAGATCTGTGGCTGCTTGGAGTAAAGGACTTGATGAAGGATCATAGTGAAACAAATCCACATTTCCACTCCTTGTTCTCCCAGAACTTGTTTGCTATTAAGTGTGGTGTGTGTTGAGTCACATCTGACTCTTTGTGATCCCCATGGACTGTAGCCCGCCAGGCTTCTCTGTCAACAAGATTTTCCTGGCAAGAGTGGGTTGCCATTTCCTCCTCCAAGGGATCTTCCCAAACCAGGGATCGAACCCTTGTCTCCTGAGTCTCCTGCACTGTGGGCAGATTTTTTTTTTTAACCAATGAGCCACCAGGGAAGCTCATATTGAGTGTGGCAAATAGAATAATGTCTGTACCTGCTGCCCCCCAACCCCTACCAAGATATCAATCTCTGGAACCTAATCTCGGGAACCTGTGAATATGCTATACTAAATGGCAAAGAGGAATTAAGATTGCAGGTGGAATTAATGATGCTAATCAGATGATTTAGGGAGCATACCCTCGATTATTCAGGTAAGCTCAATGTACACAAGGTCCTTCAAAGTGAAAGAAGGAGGCAGAAGGGAAGGCCAGAGTGGGCGATATGAAGACTCAACTTACCGTAACTGATTTTGAAGAGGAAAATATCTATAAGCCAAAAACTCTGGATTACTTCTAGAACCCTGGACAAGCAAGAAAAGGAATTCTCTAGAGCTTCTATAAGGAACACAGCCCTATCAACATTTAGCCCCGGGAGATCCATTTTGGACTTTTGACCTCCACACTGTAAGATAATAAATACGTGTTGTTTAACGTGAATAAGTTTTGGTTATTTGTCACAGCAGTGATGGAAAACTAATACTATGAGCTTCAAATTTTACCTAGTTTCTTGTTTTTCATGATTATAGGTTTTATGGCCATATGCCATAATATAAATATTCATTTCTTTAAAAAGGCTCACTGAATTAATTAATTTGGAATCCTACTCATTAAAATACCTAATTCCTCAATTTACATATTTTTTCTTATAGATTATTGACATATTAATCTCTAGTACATACTTTCTTCAAAGAATTAATAAAATGCTTTTTAGTGGTCTGAAATAAGAACAAATATAATGGGGCTTTAGAGAGTCAAGAATTGTTTTAAATATTTTTAAAAGCTGTATAGCCAAGACTCTGGATTCAAGTTAAGTTCTGCCATTTACTAGCTGTGATTTGGGGAAGTTGACCTAAGACTGTTTCATCAACTATAAAATGGAAATAAAAATGACAAGACCTATATAATAGATTTGTGGAGAGGATCTAAGTGAGATAATCGCTGTTAAGTACTAACACTTCTCAGGCACAGCGCCTGGTATGTAATTAAGTACATCACACAGTGGTTTTAGCTATTATTGTTGTTGTAGCATTACCTGACTCCAAAACGTTCTCCAACAACAGAAAGTACAGGTTTCAAAACTGCCTGGTTCTGTGGCCTGCCTGTTACCTACCTCCTGTTACCTACCGCCTCTCTTTCCATCTTAATTTCTAAAGCAGCAGCCGTAAATCACTCTGGAAACAGCATCTCCCTTAGCAACATTCAACTCTGAGTCAACAATAATTTCAATGATTAAATATCCATTCACTAAAGTAATTGTTTAAAAAAAATTGGAGTGGGACAATGGCCTAACTATATAGATCCTAATTAAGCTTTAAACATTTTTTTTCCCTTAAGCAGGACTAGGTGAATTCTTCGCTAGGCCCCGAGTGACCCCTCCAGCCCCGCCTCTGCAGTAGAAAAGGAACTGCCAGCCCTCGCCCAAGCTCAAGGTTTCTCTTGAGTCCCCCGGCCGTGCCAGGCTAAGAGGCAGATCAGAGACTCTCCGCGCCCGGCGCGCAGCGCGAGTGGCGGCTGCAGCGTGTTCACCTTCGTCCTAGGCGCCCCCGCGCCCCAGTAGTCTCCCAGCCTTGCACGCACCAGCCCCCCAGCGCTGGAACGCGCTTCGCTTGATCTGTCCAACTTCTGGTGTTCCAGCCGCCCTCCAGGGTCTGCCCCCCTGCCCCCCTGCCCCCTGCCCCAGCTCAGGCTTGCTTCCCCGGGGCTCCGGAAGAGAAGGAGGCGTGTCCGGAGTAGGCGGGCGGGAGCCGTATAAAAGTGCTGGCGGCGCGCCGGCCCAGGCTTCGCTCACCGCCTCGCGCTGGGACGGGGATCGCCGCGCCAAGCACTGGCAGTGGAGCGGGCGTTGCGCTCGGGCTCAATGCGTGGACTATCTGCAGCCGCTGCTCATGCAGTATGCTGGAGCTCCAGAACAGCTAAACGGAGTTGCCACACCGCTGCTTGGGCTGGATCACAGTGCTGCCTTTCCTTATGAAGAAGACACAAGTAAGTAGGGCGCGCCCGGGAGCTCGCCAGCTCTCCAAGAAAAACCGTGCCCGGAGGCCGGCGCGTCCCGGCCCCAGCTGCCCCGGCGTGCGGGGCTGTGCCTGCCGGGCGAGCCTGGAGGGGGTGGTGGAGGCGGGAGAGGCGCTCGAGCCCCAGCCGCCCGGCCCGGGTGAGCCTGGAGAGGAGTGGGAGGGATGAGAGGGAGCGGGTGTCAAGTTGGGAGCCGTAGCCCGTAAGTTGGGAGCTGTCAGTTGGGAGCCGCAATTCCTGTAAGACAGAGGGATCTGTTCTTTGGCCGGAGAGTTGAAGTTATTCCGGAAAGGCATGTCCTTGCACGGGAGACATTTTCCCGTGGATTTCGGGAAGATTACACAATAGTTCCCCACGCGCCACGCTCGATCACTCGCGTACTCAGATTTTTGTGTGGCTCGGGTGTGGGTGTCGGGCTCGTGCGGACTCCGGTGCAGCCGCGGGAACCGAGCCAACCCCGAGGTCCTTATTCGCCGCGCTCAGCTGGGCGGAGAACCTGCCCCACCAGCCGGGGGAAACTTGGCTCCCGCGGCGTCTGCCAGGTTTGCGGCTCTAGGCGAGCTCTAGATAGGGTAATACCTCCACATTGTACCCACTTTCTTCCATTACAGAAGAGAAGAAGTTGTATAAGTGTGCGCGCGTGCGTGTTTTAATGGGCACCTCTGGTGGTAGTTATGGAGGTAATTCCCGGTGCTGCAAAATTTGCATTATGCACAAGAAGCACAGAGGGTAGAGCACCGTCTAGGGGTACAATTAGTTTTTTTTTTTTTTTTTTTTCCTTTCTTTCCTTGCAGCAGATATCTCAGGCTTGTCCTTGATAAAGGGCCGGCGCGGCACTCCCATCCACAGTTCTTTTCGCCAGGTCTCACCTCTTCTTACTTCTCCCCTTAGGAATTTTTCTGTGTTATCTGCTGCGGGTTAGGTAAGGCTGCCCTCTCACCCCCCAGAGGTTCTGTCGGAGATTGCAATTCTTGACACGTGTCGAGGGGGTGGAAGTGGCGGGTGAAAAGATTGTATACGTCTTCAGTTTAGAATGTTGAAAATGCTTTATTTAATGACGCACTCAGTGTCACAGTTTCAATAGACGTCTAGATCTGGGAAGGGTACCAACGCATTCAGAAGGGAGTAGAAAGACCCGAGCCCATTACATTGTGTGGAAAAGAGCAGGGGTTTGGGACTTGGCCTGGCAGAAAGGTTTGTGTAGTCTCTAGGGCAGCTGCCCAAGGCGGAGGACAGGAGCGCAGCGCAGGTTTCTTTCTTGCAAGCAGGTTAGTTTATAGGCAGAGCACCTGGGATCACCGCAGCGGGCTGTTGAAATGCAAATGTGGAAGACTGGCAACAGAAGTTTTAAAGTAATTACTTGACTTATACATGCTTTCTGCTGTGTGAAATTAATAAGCATGGGCGGGGAACCAATTCTTTGTTACAGTAGCATCTGCTCATATGAATGGCAGTAGTGAGATCTGGGTGGAGAACCCCGCTACCTTCCAGTTCAGGAAAAGAGCCTAAACCTTCCTATTTAAACAAGATCTCTGGAGACAGATCAGGTTAATGACCAACAATCCAAAGGTGGGGGGTGGGGGGTGGTATGGGACGGTACTATCAAGTCAACTTAGACTCGGTAGGATTGATGATCCTTGCACCCTTGCTTGCTTTGCAAAACAAACGGTGAGCTCTGTAATCTCCTTTCTCACTTTGATTACATGGCTGTGTAAATCGGATTACATGGAATAATTCCATTGAAAACTAGAAAGAGGTCGAACTAGCCTGAAACTCCTTGGTGACAGTGAATCAGTACTGCTGACCAGGGACGTTGGAGACAGGGAAGTATTTTAGAAATGTGACCTGCTCAGGCTGAGTAAAAGTGCAAGCCCTTTGGGGGAACTTGCTGATGCTGAAGGGCTGGAGGCAAAGGAGGGCAGTGCCCTTGGTGAATGAAGGCATTCATTGCCTGGGATCTAATGACCTTCAAGGTTTCCTTTAAGGATACTTCTAGCAATTCCACATTCTTGCACTGAAGAAGGAGACCCTGGAAATAACATGAAATCAATGAAGTAATCAGTGGAAATGGGGGAGGGTGCGTAGGTCCTCATTCATATTTTTAGATTTTCTAATCCAAAAGTTACAAAGAAATTTCCTAGTGCAACTCTGTACGGAGGGCAAATAGCATAAGGTAATCTGACATTAAGGGATGAGATCAATTGTTCCAGTGAATCTAATGTTATACTCGAAAAGGTGGAATAGCTATTAATATTCAGTAGTTGAAATAGTCATTTATAAAGATGGAATCAATCCCGAGTTCTGTAATAAAGCCAACAGTTGTGTACCCTTCCATTACCCAAGATATAAAATGAGAAATTAATATACTTGAATTATGCAGCTCTCCAAGAATCACAGGGACACGAGGCATTCTAGCCTCATAGTCGAGCTAAGTAAATGTGGAAATTCCACCAACAACCACTTGAGGTGTGAAAAAACGATTCTTTCATTTATTTAGCACATGCGATGGACCAGCAGATGGGCAATAATTACACGGCAGGAGTCGTGAGGAGCAGTTTGAAGGGTTAAGTTTTAATCACAAGTCTACAGAAATCAAAGTGTTTTGCATTTTTCAGATTTCTGACTGTATTTTATCCTTATTGTGTGGTTTTACGGTTTCTGAAGGGAACTGTGTCTCTGGCTTAGAACATCTATATTCACCATATAATAACAATCGGACATCTTAATTTGCAAGACCAATTAGGAAAGTGCTATCAGTTTAACAGGGCTGATGCCATGTTTATTGATGTTGTACTTACATTTTAGTTTTGAGATGGTTTGTGAGAGTTTTCACAACTGCTGTCGGGTTTAGAAATATGAAGACAGGAAAATTCTGTCTGGCAAATGGTGTAGAGAAGACCACGTTAGGCACACATTAGTTCTCAGAAGAAGCAAATAGAATGATTATTAGCTTTTGTTTTTCCAAAGAAGATATTCTGCGCCCCCCCCCACCCTTTTTTTTTTTTTTTGTCTGTGTGAAGTTTGTCATCTGGGTGATGATGCAAGTTTATAGAAAAATTTAACATTTATGAAAAGAGCATTTTTTAATCTTGTCCTTAGAAATCACTCCATTTGGAATGTGTGCTTTGAACAGTCCTAATTTATGTAGCTTTTAATTGATACATTCTGCCAAAACTTTGAAACTCAAGTGCTAAATCGATTACGTTTAACATAAAACAAGGAAAATAACCATATGGAAATCTGAAGGCCTGAGCCAAACCAATTAAAATTGCCAAATTTTATGTATATCTAACTGCTGATTTGGAGATAGCAAATTGGTGAGTCACATTTATTCTATTATGATAGGTGATTGAAATCTTTCCATTACCATCAATAATGTTAAAAAGAATGAATTCTTCCCCAAGTAGCTAGTCTGAATATGGGAGGTTCTTGCATGGTCTGGCAAGCCCCACTCCATGTGCTCTTCCCCATCCATGTCCAGGGAGCACTAAAAATAGTGAAGAGATCTTAAACGTTAGCTTTTCAAGACTGATTCTAATTCCTCTTTTACCACTGGTGAGAAAAATGACTTCAGGCACGTGGTTTAATGTCTTGGGATTTCCATTTTGTAATCTGTACAATGATTATCAAATAGTTATAAAGATTTGTAAGGATTAAATGAGATTTTATATATCCCAGCCCAGTGGCTTGCTGTGGTTACAGCTTAAATTTATTATCCCTAGAAGAAAGTTGCCTCCCGGCTCTCTTAAAAGCCAGAGATAAAACTAGCTTTTGCAGGTAAATGATGCTTAACCATCAAAGCATAGATACCAAATTTTGATAATCTGGATCTGTGGATTCAACTTTATAGGCTGATATGTGTTTGTACTCATCAAATCAAGAATGTGTGAAAAGAAGGGCTATCTCCATGGCATGGGAGATGCTAAATTCTTTAAAATTTTTTCTTTAAAAGTGAAAATGAGAGAGTGAAAATAGAAAAAGGAAATATCACTATCTCTGATTCACTTTCATATTTCCGCACTCTCGCTTTCTGAGCCCCCCTAATCTGAAATCTGAGGATTTATGTTATTTTGTTTTAGAAGGGACTGAGTCAGCTTCTTGTCCTTGATGTTCTTTGAACTTGCTGTTCTGAGTGAGGACAAGGATTCATGTCTGCAGCGTTCTTTATTGTCTTTACCAGGCAACAGGCAACATGTGGTGACATTTTTTTTTTTTTTCCCATTATGCAATTTTGGGAGATTTTTTTCTTTTTCCTTGATTACCTTAACTTTCCCTTTTGTAAATTAGGGTAAGGCATTTGGATATAAATCTGTCAGGAATGATCTTTTATCTTTGTTTTCTAGTACATGAATCATGAGCAGCTGCAGGAGACTGTCTTTTTGGTGTTAGTCACCTGTGTAGTTGGAACAATTTAGAAAACAAATTGAAGAAACACCAGGATGCTTTTCTAATATATGCTGCTTTCAGGGTTATTTTGTTTGGACTTTGTCTCATAGAAACCATTGACTGTAGCCTTACTGATTTATAGATGCATGAGATGCTTTTGCCTTTTCCCTTAATTGTGGGCATGCTAAAACTGTTTACTGGGGGTGGGAGAGGATTGTCATTATCTATTTCTATCTATTTCCTTCTGTCCAGAAAAATGGAGGTGATGGGGGGAATGTGACTTTCTTATAATTAGGCCTCAGGGACCTTTTTCTAAAATCACAATGTGTGTCAGGAAGGACAGGAAGACTGTCCTTTATATAACTCTCTTTGTCTTTTGACTACATTTTCCTATTTTTCTAGGTTGCTGCATTGACTTGGTTATTAGGGGATGGAGTTCTTTTTTAGCACATATACTATGTTATCTGACTTTGGGAAGGTATTTGAATCTCTCTGGACCTCAGTTTCCTCCACTGTAAAATGAAAAAGTAGGACTAGGTGATTTCTCAGTGTCTTACACTTTTAAAATTCTCTAAGGTTCTAGTCAAATAGATATTTGAACCAGTTGGCATTTAAGCTTCCATTTGTCCTGAGGTTCATGTAGTCATTGCTTTGGTGTGAATAGAAATCATAACCATTGTCTTATATATGGTTATGGAGTATAACCATATAACATATATATATATATATATATATGGAAAATAAATGCAGTGGGGCAAAATGAAGGAGATTTCACTTTAAACTGTTCTACTTTTAGCCTTTTCACCTACTACTCGATATTTTTTCTATAAAGAATGGTGTTTACACTTCCTATTTTAGCAGTGTCCCTCACTAATGGGGATCTTTCCTTTCTCTCTTCCAATCTTTAAATTCTCTTATGTGAAGAAGAATCTTAAGAAAAAGTCAGGCAGCCAGAGAGGTCCTCTTACATAACTAATGTATGCCTGCCTCCCCATATTAGCTTGTCATTTCTGCCCCTGCGGTCTCTAATATCTGTGTGCCTGGAGTAGAAATGTATAGAGAGAGCTTTCTTGGAGGGTATCAGAGGTATGGGTCCTGCACTTGGCTCAGGATCCAGGGCCAGTCACTGAGTCTCTGTAGTCTTGGGCGAGTCTCAGACAAGTCTTGGGCAAGTCACTGAGTCTTAGTCATATCGTGCCCTAGAGTTAATCCTGAGAAGAGAGTGAAGAGGAGGGGTCTGCAGCTGGAGACGCAGAGGCTGAGAAAGGAGGGAGCAGCTCTTCTGCCTCCGGGAGAGACTGTTCCTGAGGATGGCTCGTTGCCATCTGAGTCTCTCCGTGTCCTGGGTTTTTGCAGGTCTAGGACCACTCTGGAACACCTCTTACTCGCGACTTTTCCTTAGCTTCTCTTGCCAACTGACGGAACTGGAACCTGGGACTAGCCTGGTAGCCAGCAGCTGGATTTCCTTGGCAGCCAGAGCCACTTTGCTCATGATTGACATGAGAATATTCAAAGATCAACTGGACCCCCCTCTTCCAGGCAAAAGACCACAAATTCTGCAGAAAATAGAGCTGTGACAGTGACAACAATGTACCATTTGCTCTCATCATCAGCAAAATCTAGCGAGCTTCCTACTAAAACCATGTTCAGAATTGAGGCAGTGATCCAGATACTTGACACAGCAGCAGTGGCTATCTTTCGGTTATCTGGATGCAAGAATTCAGTGCTTGACTTTGCAGGTGTAAGCTGTTGCCTTGGGGCTTGCGGTGCAGCTGATTAGAATGTAGTCTCTAAGGGGGGCAGTTAGGGTGCCTTTTCTGTGTTCCTGGCACACAGACGGCAGCTCAGAAATCTGACAGTTGCCTTGCAAATAATGCCTTTGCTCTCCAGGGTGACCATGCAAAAGGGCGTACAAGACGAGAGCAAGAGCAAAGCTCTGTCACTGCTCATTTGCAAAAGCAAGCCCCAGCCTCCTTCACCTTTGCAGAAAGGGTGGCCCTGCTGTCTAATGTACCCTGTCTGTACAGTGCCACCACTGGAGACCGGGAAAGAAAGAGCATAACCTGGAGGGAGCCGTTGTTTGTCTTACATACACATACTCTGTTGCCCTTTCAGGAGCAGAAGTTCACCTTTTGTGTAAAAGCCCTGTGGGTGCTTAGCACTTTTGCCTCTTTGTCACCTTGACCTGAAATCTCTGAAGCCAAGGACCTTTCCTTTTAAGTGTCTTTACCAAAAGTCCAGGACTGAATCACATCTGGTAATTGGCCTGTTTCTTCTAAATGCCAGTGTTTGAGTGGTAGTAAACCGAGTTGCCTCTAAAAATTACAGCATAATAATGGTAATCTATTGTCACAGACTGTTTTACTGAGTTTTCGACTGTTTACTTGGGGTCCCTTTCTGAAGCCTTCCTAGATGCCTTATGAAGACACGAATCTCTTGATTTCCAAGAAGAGTGTTGCAGAGAAAGTAGGTTGTGTTATAAAGGCTTTGCCCCTCTCCTGGAATGTGTTGTCCTTATAAGAAAGAAAAGAAAGATAGCGCTAACTCGTGTCCAACTCTTGCGATCCCATGAACTGTAGCTTGCCATGCTCCTCTGTCTATGGCATCCTCTAGGCAAGAATATTGGAGTGGGGGGACTTATAGATGGTTATTAAAATTGACATTCACTGCAGAACTTTGGATGGGAGGAAGGAGGAAGGGTAGAGATGTTTCATATAAGATGGTTTCTAATGTGATCTAGAAAAGCCAAGGATTGCAAAACAAACCCTAGCAGTTGCACATCATTATTTATGGCTCTGTGTAAACCTACAGTTTAACACTTCTGAAATAGTCACTGCATTAGGGATTTCCATTTCTGATGATCGACTAAAACCTCTGTGATTGGATCTCTGGCAATTTTAGAAAGCTGCTACCTTCAGCCAGCCCTACCCAGAGATCTCTGATGTGTTCTGTTAGGCAGAGAATGAACGCAGGTCATTCTACTGCTTATTAGATTTATTATCACACTACAGGAACTGGCTCTGTGCTTTATGCCTCCAGATGGTCCCAAGTGGGTGCTAAAATGCTGGAATAGTAAAGAAGTCAGAAAACATTCATGAAAAATCCAAAAGAAGTTATTAGCAAAATGTTTTTAATACTGGATGAAATTAATTCTATGTAGAAAAACATAGACGGAGAAGGCAATGGCACCCCACTCCAGTACTCCTGCCTGGAAAATCCCATGGACGGAGGAGCCTCGTAGGCTGCAGTCCATGGGGTCACTAAGAGTCGGACACGACTGAGCGACTTCACTTTCACTTTTCACTTTCATGCACTGGAGAAGGAAATGGCAACCCACTCCAGTGTTCTTGCCTGGAGAATCCCAGGGACAGGGGAGCCTGATGGGCTGCCATCTATGGGGTCGCACAGAGTCGGACACAACTGAAGCGACTCAGCAGCAGCAGCAGCAGCAGCAGAAAAACATAGAACTACAAAGTAGGGTTTATATAATCTTTCCATTGTTATGCAACAAATTGTAACAATATTGTTTTTGTTTTTTCTAATTCTTAACCCCTGCCCAGGAAAGTATTTTAAAACTTTAGGACACATTTGTTTATAACGTACTGTAGCCATAATGGTACTCTGTCTGAACAGTACTAGGAAATAGTGAACTATAAAAAATAGTCCCCCATTTGAAACTCGGATCTTTTATATTCTTAATTCCATAGACTTCTAACCCCCAAGTTGATTTGACCATTTATTGTTTGCATTTATTTATAAATGTCACACATAAATGATTTGGCTTGAAGGAATGATATTTAGTACAGTTTGTGTCAAGCATCTGACATTTAAATGTGTAGCCATTTTAAATAGCTTTCATGATTATTTTGTAAAATCAGACCACCCTGATAATAAGATTATGCCAAAATAGCACTTAGTAGAAAACAGTTCCAAGATGAGTGAATTCAGACCTTTTCTTCTTAAGTCCCATTTCACAGATGAGGAAACCAAGATAAAGTCTTTTCCTTGTTAACTCAAAGGGTTTTCTGGTCATGATCAACACCCAGAGATTCAGTTGGCATGACTGCAGTCCATTAGTGGAGCTTATTCAGAACCTCAAAGATACACAGTCTGCTCAGAAGAACATTGAGTCAAAAACAAATGCAGTCAGATATTAAAAACAGCTGCCTGTAATAGAATTTGGTAGCAAAAATTTTGTGGAGTGGTTCATACTAGAGGCTCAATGAAAATAAATGGAAAATTGTGGAATGAATAAATGCCTGATATCTGGTTGTTAAGTGTCAATAACCTGTTTAAGAAGCCTTTTTCTTTCTTTCTTTCTTTTTTTTAACAGTAGGCAAATTTTAACTACTGTCCTGGCTGTGTCATACACAGAAATGTCTGGTTAATGATTGGAAAGGCTACTTTGGTCCCCATTTACAGCATTAATTTTCAGTGAATATGCGCTATTTACTAATCAAAACTGGTGGGCATGTGAGAATACAAAAAACACTGGACTGAAGCAAACACAGCAGTGGTTCTGCCACTTACTAGCAGTGTGCTCTTCAGTAAGTATTTCTCTCTGAGCTTTACTTTCCCAGTCTCTAAAATGGGTGCAGAAATAACTACCTGTGGCTAGTATTGACGTCGTGATTAAGTAAGATAGGCTGTGTAAGGGCACAGGGACTTGCTCCTAGTAAATAACCAGTTTCTTCTCAGCAAGAAGAGCAAATCACAGAACCTTTCCGCAAATCCACATACTGAAAGACATAAATGCATTATTCGCATTTCCTCACTTTGGGTATAGGGCTTGCATGAATAAGTGCATTAAGATAATAGAGCTTGGGATAGTTGGGGAATTTGGGATTGATAGGTACACACTGCTATTTTTAAAATGGATAACCAACAAGGACCTCTTGTATAGCACAGGGAACTCTACTTAATATTATGTAACAACCTAAATGGGAAAAGAACTGAAAAAAGAATAGATACACGTGTTTGTATAACTGAATCACTTTGTACACCTGAAATGAATACAACATTGTTAATCAACTATTACTCCAACAGAAAAGTTAAAAAAAAAAAAAAAATAGAGCTTTATACCTTAACTGCCTTCTTTATACACAATCTACCTTCTTCAGCACTCCTAGCAGACTAAACAGAATTTTCCTCCAGTTTTACATCCTCTACCTCATTTTTCCCCTTTCTACGACGGTAACAGGCATACAAAATGGGCCAAAAGACAAGCTGCTTAACAAAATGAAGAATAAGGAAATAAAAAGACTAACTAATAGTTAATACCCATTGATTACTCACCATACCTGAGGCACTAGGCCAGACTGCACAGGAATTTCTCATTTGATTCTAGCCAAAAAAAAAAAAAAATCTTATGAAGCAGATATCCTTATTGACATCATTTTTTCAACAAATAAGGAAACTAAAGTTCAAAGAGATTAAGAACACTTGCCCAAGATTACAAGTGGGGCAAAATGCACATAAGTGGAAGAGTTTGGATTTGAAGCCAAGCCTGTTTAATTCTACAAACTAGATTCCACTGAACCACGTCAATGGAATGCACCTATGTTTAATATACATATAATCTGTAAGCCTTGAGACTTAAAAAAAAAAGTGTGTGTGAAGATGATGGTTTTTTAATCTTATAAGGGGAAGGCTGAGCAGGCAAAGCAGAGCTCCTGGGGTGAGTGAAGGGTTGCTTCTGACTCAGCTCCCAGGACCACCCAGGAGTGTAAATGGCAGTGAAGAGCAGTAACACTCCCACAGTCTGGGAGCCCAGCTTGGTCCTCAGTCTCCCTAGCCATCAGATGCTTGCCTCTGCTGACCCATTGTGAGGGAGGCCCCTTGTTAACTGGAAAAATGCCATTTTATTTTATGGAATTAAGAATCACTGCCAAGTTCTTGGTGTCTGTCAAATAAAATGGTACTTTTGTTGGCAGAGGGGAAGGTTGTTAAATATTTGAAAATTGTTGCAAAATAACTTCGTGGGAGAAGAAAGCTGTTTCAAGGATTACCTTAATCAATTAGCTCTGACTCTTTTCATGCTGTTTCTGAAGACAACTGTCAGTGACTGTGATCATTTTTGGAAAACTACTGAATAATGTCTTTTTGCTAAAGCTACCAGCTGTTAAAGTTGTGACCTTTGCTTTGTAATTACCTATCAGTCCAACTGCATGAATAGTAAAAATTCATTTTCTGCATTGATATTATGATTTTTTGCAACAAATGACTGTTGGAGCATCCTTGGTGGCAGCATCACTTTGTAACTTATCAGTTTAGTGGAAATGAAAGTGTTCTTTAAAATATCCTGGAATCATTAGAACACAGGTGAAAGAAAACAGCAGAACAGAGGTGTGATAAGCTGAACAGAACTAAACAGACAGCAGTTGGATGGCCTGCTTTGGTTAGATGGCCTGCTGATCCTCTGAGCCTTGGTTTCCCTATCTGCCAAAAGGGAGAACAGTACATTTCTCAAAGGTGGTTGTGAAAATTATGTGAAATAATCCACAAAAAGTCCTTAGTCCAGTGTCAGGCACCTAGGGAATCCTAAGTAAATATTCACAGTAATCATTAGCATTGAACAAATGGTAAACTTATGTTTATATTGAACACATGGCTTCCCTAGTGGCTCAGTGGTAAAGAATCTGCCTGCCAATGCAGGAGATGTTTGTTCAATCCCTGGGTCAGGAAGATCCCCTGGAGAAGGGAATGGCAACCCACTCCAGTATTCTTGCCTGAAGAATTCCATGGACAGAGGAGCCTGGCGGGCTACGGTCCATAGGGTCGCAAAGAATCGGACATGACTTAGTGACTAAACCACCACCACAGCCAAGCTTATCAATAGCAATGAAGCCTTGTGTTTTAAAGTGACTTTCACTGCAAAATCTCCATTGTCAGAATGAAACAGAAAATTGAAGCAATTTATCCAAATACCTAGAATTAACTTTAGTCCTAAATAATTGTTTTCATTCCCTACTCTAACCAAAAAAAAAAAAAAACTGAAAAAGAGCTAAATGTGTATACTTATAATCACAAGATAGTTTACCTAGAGCAAAGTTAGTTCTTTCTATTGTGTGCCCAAGGTCACAGTGCTAACATGTGGCGGAGCTGGCCTAGGAACCAGGCCGTCTGGAACCAGAGCCTGCATTCCTCAGCCCTGTGCTCTACCTGGAATTGGGGGTACAGACCATGAGTCCTTCCCCTGAATTGGTGAGTGATCTCCTTTCCCTGTCTGGGATGAGCAGTCGTTTTCTGCATCAACAGAAATATAGCCACTTGTTGAGGGAGAAAGGAAAGAGCGTGGCTTTTGTGTCAAAAGCACCTAGGTTTTACCTCTAGCTCTTGATTCTAGCTTTCAAAGGGATCTTAGGCAAATTAGCTAATTTGGCTTGCTGCTGCTGCTGCTGCTAAGTCGCTTCAGTCGTGTCCGACTCTGCGCGACCCCATAGACGGCAGCCTACCAGGCTCCCCCATCCCTGGGATTCTCCAGGCAAGAACACTGGAGTGGGTTGCCATTTCCTTCTCCAAGGCATGAAAGTGAAAAAATAAAATGAAGTCGCTCAGTCGTGTCAGACTCCTAGTGACCCCATGGACTACAGCCCACCAGGCCCTTCCGTCCATGGGATTTTCCAGGCAAGAGTACTGGAGTGGGGTGCCATTGCCTTCTCCGTAATTTGGCTTAGCCTTCTCTAAACTGAATTTCCTCTCTTGTAAAGTGGAATAATACTTTGCAGCTTTTTAACCTAAAAATAGTGTCGTATTATCTACTTTCGGAGAAGGCGATGGCACCCCACTCCAGTCCTCTTGCCTGGAAAATCCCATGGATGGAGGAGCCTGGTAGGCTGCAGTCCTTGGGGTCGCTAAGAGTTGGACACGACTGAGCGACTTCACTTTCTCTTTTCACTTTCCTGCATTGGAGAAGGAAATGGCAACCCACTCCAGTGTTCTTGCCTGGAGAATTCCAGGGACGGGGGAGCCTGGTGGGCTGCCGTCTATGGGGTCACACAGCGTCGGACACGACTGAAGTGACTTAGCATAGCATAGCATCTCTACTTTGTGATTGTCACTCACAGAATTGTACTATTATAAAAAAGTGCTTTTCAGACTGAACACATGTTTTCCCGCTATACTATTAAGCACTAAATTGTGACTGTGTAAGTGTTTGATTCATTGGCCTCGTCAGACACTCAAAGGAGCATGGACTTTGGAGTTAGAATGAGGCTTAAGTCCTTAATCTTGTTACTCACCAAGACCCACTTTCTTTCTCTGGGCCTCAGTGTTCCTACCTGTATAATGGGGTAGTAAGGGTAATAAAATACAGTTGGAAGAATGCAAAGATCACATGAGATAATGTATAGAAATTGGCTGACCCAGAACTTATGTTCAATGAGTGGTATCTCTAATCTTTAGGGACTGGAAGACGCCAGCCAACAAATCCGTATGGATCAGTCTGCTCTGTCTCTTACTCCACTTGTGTAATAGATACAATTATTTAAACCTGTTGTCACTGAAAAGCTGAAAAGCAAAGAGGGATTATGGGAAATGGGCTTGTGTAGCCATGAACCGAGACTAGTAAGGGTCTGGATGTGGGTCAGCCTCCTGCTTTGAAACCAAGGATGCTGATGCTTGTCTTGACTGCATCACCAGTTGTTGTGTGAGACAGAGATACTTAATAGACCAGTGCTCCTCACACTGTGTTGTTTCATTCAGAGGCCTATAGTCATGCTATTATTCTAAGCCCTGAGTAATGAATAAGTCCAACTTTCTAAATAATGAAAAATTTGAGTTTATTAATGTCTCCCAAAGTGAGCCTCACACTGCTTCATATAGTATGTATTAATAGTTTTGGAGACACATAGGTATGGAGTCACCTCTTCAAATTGGAGTGACTTTGAGTCACTTAATTCTTTTAACATTCTGACTTTTTCATTTGTAAGATGACATTTATAATAATGTTTAACTCATCAGGTGGTTTTGAGGATTAAAGGAGCCAATGCATGAGAAGGACTGTTCCATGCCAGATACCCAGGAAAACCTAGGTAAATGTTAGTTGATTTTGAGCAAAATTCATTTTTGCATTCAGTTGGTTGCATTTTTTTTTTTTTTGGTTTTGTCTGCATGCATTGAATTTGCATGGGTGTAGGATCAACAGTTTGGGGATGTTTGCATTATAAATTCAGGTTTTATTTTCTTGTGGGTGATGGTGTTTTAGAGTTTAAGGGCTTGATTGTTGAGGTTAATCTTCAAGTAAGTGTTGTATCAATCACGACCATATGCAAATTACTTTTATCAGTCCATTATTTCAGGTAAACAAGCATTCCCTTCTTGGACAGAACATTAAACTGTTGTGTTCCTTTTGATGGGGTGCTGACTTGCGGAAGACAGAAAACAGCTCCTATTTCCTGACATTGCATAATCTGAAGACTGTTTCTAGAGGTTTCTTGATTGAGTCTTTGACTCTCATGACTTCAACAATTAAGTTATCAATCCAGAGAAGCGCGAAATAACTTTGGGCTCAATTCACAGTAGGCTTTAGCATAACAACTTGAGTCAAGACTCAAGTGAAACTCAAAAGCAAAAAAGATCTCTTTTAAATGTTGAAAAAGGGGAAAAAAAAAAAAAAAAGGTATGTCCATTCTTTTAAGGCCCAAAGGAGAATGGGGTGAATCATTGATATGTGTGTTATAAGTTATTTCAGAGGAGAGTTAGGTTATAAAGGGGCTTTTTGCATCTTTCCTTGAAAATTGTGCCCTGGCACATGAGGGGCAATGCAGCAGAGTCAAAACAAGCACTTGACTGACTGCACAAGAATCCGCATCCTGAATTCAACTCTATGGTGTTGGTATAGAGTTCGTCTCTCTGACGGCATCGATTTCATAACTCAACGAAATAAAGAGTGAATTCTGTAATGTTAAAGATTCTCTGTAATGTACACAGTCCAGATTATTAAAGAAGTTTGATCATGTGGCTGCCCTGGTTAAAATCTTCCACTGACTTTATATTACCTGCAGGATAAAGTCCAAACCCTCAACACACTGTACAGGATTCTCTGCGATTTGGCTGTTGCTTATCTCCCCTGCTCCCTCAGTGGTAAATTTCATGCCAGTGTCACCTAACCAACGTGCAGTGAAACAGTGATATACTCCACGCTGCACTTGGTCTTGAAAGCCCCAATAGCCCCTCTTTATCCTCCAGTTGATCTACCTGAAATGGTTCCTCTTCTTAGAAGCCCTCCCTGAAGTCTGTTGCCCTTCTTCCCTGCCTCCACTCCCCCTGTATTTAGTGATCTTACCCCATGCTTCTATAGCGTTTTATATATATATATATATATATAAATAAAACAATATAACAAAATTTTCTTATTTGCCTATGTGGCTAAATTGGTTCATGTTGATATCCTCAGCTAGTGGTACAATACCAAAATCTTATTAAGATTTTTGGAACCAAACTATGAGTGCATGAATCACATCAGCTGTTCTACTGAATCTTTGACTATAGCATTCTAAGCATGGGTCAGACTGCTTATCAGTTTAATGCCTGCTGACCTTGGTTGACGCATGGGGTGGTACCACGGAGGGCGATTTGGAAGGTAGGAGGAACATCAATCATGCACTGATGTCATACCTAGGAAATGCATATAACCGTGCATGCAGTACCACTTGGCACAAACATACGTTGTTCAAACATACTTCTGTTTGGAGAGAGAAGTTGGCCACTTGGGGTTGTAGAAGAAAGTAGACTATGGATTAAAAAAAGAGTTGGGTGGGTCAAGTTGCTGGCCATCTTTAAGGAAATAACACACTAGGTTGAATAGCAGGTTGAGATGGTACTGGCTAATTCAAGATTATATAGGGTCTAAGAGCCAGAAAGGATTTTAGGAGATGATACTGCCACTGATAATGGTAAAGAAAATGCTGATTCTGATTCTCATTTGGTGTGCCAGGTCCTGACCTAAGTGTGTCACATACTTGTATCTGCACTAGTCTCTCCACTTACGAGTCTGGTCATGTGATCCCTTCCATTTACAGAACAGGAATAGGTAGGTTGTGTAAGTTGCTCAGCATCTTTCAACTAGTTAGTCTTAAACCCAGTTTGTTTGCTTGGTATTAGTATTGCTGACATTTTCTCTTTTTGCTTAGGTAAGATGTTTTTCTTGATACATAATAATGAATAAGACTGTCATAAATAGAATAAATGAAATTCTTTCCAGCTTACCCACATTCAAGAAGCTTCCTTTCATATTTTCTTTTCATAGTTTGGGTTGGTTAATGGTTAGCCAGTGCAACAGACAAGGGAAGGATGTTGTGAAGGATTATACACTGATGTGTATAATCTCTATCAAGAAAGTGATGAAAGAAATATGAGACGATAGACAATATGAGAACTTTAGATGGTTCAGCCTAGTGATATTTACGGATTTAAGATTGATGTGATTAAGGAATTTAGCAAAAATGATGTTTCAGTACTCAGGATCAAAGATGTATTTAAGTGTGCAGGAAGAAAGTTGGAGAAGGATTTAACATGAAGTGATGTTTTCAAATTTTATCTGTGATTAGAAGCTACCATCTTAGTGACCCAAGGCAGTGATACCACTTATAACACAGTGTTCTTAAACACAGAACTATTTTGATGCCAAGTTTTCAAAAGTTCTGAAGTTGTTAAAGTTATGCAACCTTAGAGCATGCCCTAGTTTTACTTTTATTTTTTTTCTAATCAGGTAAGCTGCTTGGTTTGGGGTGTAGAACTGAAAGGTTAGCATTTCTGAAATCTGTAAAAACTTTTTAAGTTTTGGATAATACTACATTATAAGGAGCAAAATCTACCTCCTGTCTCCATTTACAAACAAAAGCTCCAAAAAGTACCATACATGAGAAGGGGAGATGACACACAAAAATTAAACAATAAATTTGACATGCAGATTTGGCACTCGAATCATACGGCAGCTGAAACATATCTTTGCAATTTCATTTAGTTGGATACACGGCCCTGTCTTCATTTCCTGAGGAACTGGATTCCCATTCTTTCCTGTATAGTGAGAGAATCTCTTTGCTCTCCAAGCACTCTCCATGTTTGTATGTATCCCTCTATCCACTTTTGATTCCTCAGCAAAACAGCTGCTTTGAAAAAAGCCCAAAGAACAGTTTTGCAATGGATACTCACTCATCTTCTTTCTTGACCCAAGGAAAAATTCCTTCCTTTCTTTTTTTTTCCTCTAGGATTTTCTTAGAGTTAAGGCTTGCGGGTTTAAAGTACAGTTTCCATATTCTTCTTTTGTCTTATTATACAAGGAAACTTAATTGATCATCTTTCAGGTCATCTCTGAGAAAGAATTTCAGAACACAAAATAGTTGACATTTCCTTTGAAGATTGTTAACTGAGAACCTTTTAAAAGCTAGTAATTATAAAAAGTGTGTGATGCCACTCCTTACATTCTGGTACATTGTTAAAAAGTCTTCCTTTTTTATTTCTGTCTTACATCTTCCTTTCTCTAGTGATTTTGGAGTCTCTTCCTACATAGTCATATTATGGAGAATGCTAAGCACAACTCTATGGCTATCTTGGTGAAAAATCGCAATAAAAGAGCTTGCAGAGTAGTCATGCTCATTAGCATGAAAATGTCTATTTTGGAGGGGGTGGTGGTGAGGGCAGTGCCATCTGAGTCCACTCCTGTGTAGTCTGGCATGCAGCTTTCTGTTTCTTGCAAACAAGTCTTGCAAGAAGGGAATGGTGATATTATGCCTGTGTTGCTCTGAAGAAAAGGTAGTTGTTTTTATTCTTTAGTCAAACTAGGAATGGGTCTGATGACATAAAAAAAGTCATTTAGTTCTGTGAGTTTTTTTTTTTTTTGCCTGCTTCAGTAGGGATGACAGATAGAGTCAACCAGTGCTTTGGGAAAAGATAAGATTAGCATTTAAAAGCTTAACCTATGTCATCACTTCTGAATGTGCCTGCTCCCTAGTGAAATCATATTCCCTGCATGTGTTTCCCAGTGCAGAGCCACCGTGAATAATTTTTTATGAATGACTGCTTTAGAAATTTTGATAGATTGCAGTTGGCTGGGGAAACAGGGAGAAATTTATAGATGCATCTTATCCTGAATTCTAAATAAGAGTGTAGAATTGTACTTACTTCCACTGAACTTACTATAGGAAAGTGTCTGCATTCCAGGTCTTTTTTTTTTTTTTTAATGCCTTTGTTGAGTCAATAAAAGAAAGTAACTGCACATGATACTCATCTAGTTCCTTTAGAAAGGGAATTGGGATTTTATAGGCAGGTCAGTACTTTGGGTTATTACCACATTTTGGCCAAATATGCCAGTAAAAACATTTAGTTTATTTAGCATTTAGCAGAGCACTGTGCTAGGGGCTAGAGCTACAGTAGTGAAGAAAGCACATCATTCCTGCTTTTCATGGGGCTTATAGGGTAGCCTTGGTTTTATATCCTTATTTTCCATTTTCATGGGGCTAGAAAAGTATTTAAAGGTACAAAGAAAATGGTTTAAAATTCAAACTGAAAGGCATTTAGCTGATGTTGCATTTTGGATAATTAAGAAAATGTCGCAACCTTCATATGTGTCATCATTAGGCTTTGGCAGTTAGTGGATTCGGAAGGAAGACAGTGGTTTATGCCCAATGGACGAGCAAAACTGTTTCATTTATCCTTCATTCATTGATTCATCTTATCCTTCATTCATTATGGATTTATTTTATACATGTTAATGAGAAGCTCCTCTGTATTTAGCCCTGCTCTACTCACCCTGGACAAAACAGTGAGAGACAGAAAGTACCTGCCTTATGGGGCTCAAACTCAAGAGCAGGAGACAGGTAACAAGCATGCTAAGTCGCTTCAGCCGTGTCCAACTTTGTGTGACCCCATGAACTGTAGCCTGCCAGGCTCCTCTGTCCATGGGGATTCTCCAGGCAAGAGTCCTGGGGTGGGTTGCCATTTCCTTCTCCAGGGGGTAACAAGCCTGCCTGGTGGGTAATGCCAGTTTCATGTGAATAAGGATACCATCTGCTAAGGATTGAATCACACAGTATCCTGGCTTCACCTGTGCCTCCTTCCACATACCCGAGTTTATTCTGTATGCAAACACTTTTACGCATGCTCCCACCAGGTCTGTACTATATAAAAGAGAATTAGATGGTAGGAGTGCTTAAGTAGTTCAAGGAGCTAGAGATAAGAATGATGAACAACGATAGCAGTATCCTCCTCCTCACCCCATTTTCCCACTTGTCAGAAGGAACAGGGATAAGAATAAATGAATTGAGCCATCAAGACAGTTTTCTCATAATTTCTGATGAAAAGTGCTGCAGTGGAAATAAAACTGTGATCTGAGAGTGCTCAACCTGCTTAAGGCAGGTCACCTGGGAAGGTTTTTCCCAGAAGGTGATATCTGAACTGAGTCCTGAATGATCAGAAAGATTTGCCTCATTCACAGCCCAAGAGGGAGAAAGCTTGTAAGGGTGGCACAACAGCTTAGGGCAGAAATATATCCCCGGTGTTTAAGGACCAGAAAGGAGGCCAGTGGAGCTGGAGTATGGTGAGGGGAGAGGCATGGTGAGACTGAGCATGGAGCAGGACAAGTCTGTGTTAAATAGGGCCTTGGAGACCTTGATAGGGATGTGCATTTTATCATAAATGTAATGGAAAGGCATTCCGAGGTTGTAAGCAGGTGGTGGTGATTTGCAATGCCTGAAGACCACAGTCTTGTGAGTAGCAGGCATGGAAGCGAAGGAGGCTATTTAGAAGGTCCTTGGAGTCTTCCCGGCAAGACTGATGGAGCTGGGGACAAGTGGTACTGCTCCGAGATGAGACGGAGGGAAGTGAGTGTTTCAAGACTTTATTTTGCTGGTAGAACCAACAGGACTCGACAGAGTCAGTGTGGAACTAGGGGAATGGGAAGGATCAAGGATGGTGCTCAGGGTTGGAGCTTGAGCCGCCAGGCTTCAGGTCTGGAAATGACATTACTGGGGATGCTTGTTCTAGGTGTGGTTGAAAAGACAGCATTGATATCCACAGTAGTGGGCATCTAGGAGGGTGAGCTAGCTGTGAGAGACTCCATACCAAGTGCATGTGTAACTTAGTCCTCAAAAAGCTTGTGAAGTGAGTTCCATCATTAGGGCCATGTTACAGGTGAGGAAACTCAAGCAGAGAAAGATAACTTTCCAAAGGCCATGAGGCAAATCTGTGGCAGAGTAGAGATTAAATCTAGAGCAGCCTGGTTGTAGAATCACTGCCTCCCACTCCCGCACTCTATAACGGTTCTCTGTGCCTGAGTAAACACACTGTTTTCTAAAACCGTCTTGGATTATTACTAAAGCTGAAGTTGACTTTTGAAACTCTACTATTTGGGTTAACATTCACCCATTGCCCAAACAATTCCATTTCACTTTTGCTCCAGGTGGAGATGAGCCTGTTGCTGCTGGGAGAGCTGATCCGAATCTAAGCTCAGGGGAGTAATGATAAAATAACTACAGGCATACCTTCTTTTATTATGCTTCACTTTATTGTGCTTCCTAGATATTGTTTTTTTTTTTTTAAACAGACTGAAGGCTTATGGCATCCCTGCCTGGGCCATGGCTTTCAGCATCACTTTTCCAATAGCACTTGCTCACTTTGTGTGTCTGTGTCACAGCTTTTTGCAATGTCTCAAACTTTGTCGTTATTATAATACGGTGATCTGTGATCAGTGATGTTTCCTGTGACTTCTGTGACTCACTGAAGGCTCAGATGATAGGCAGCATTCTTTAACAATAAAGTGTTTTCTAATTAAGTTCTATACATTGTTTTAGTTGTTAGGCTATTGCGCACTTGATAGGTGATGGCATAGTGTAAATACAACTTTTGTATGTGATGGGAAACCAACGTATTAGTGTGACTTGCTTGCTTTATTGCAGTGGTCTAGAACTGACCCTGCAATCCAAGATATGCCAGTATAGCTTTAATGGGATTCCCAGGTGGTGCAGTGGTAAAGAATTTGCCTACCAGTACAGGAGATACGGGTCCAATCCCTGGGTTGGGAAGATCCCCTGGAGAAGGAAATGGCAACCCACCCCAGTGTTCTTGCCTGGGTAATCCCACGACAGAGGAGCCTGGCAGGCTATAGTCTGTGGGGTAGCAAAGAGTTGGACGTGACTGAGCATGCACACATGCATAGCTTTAACAGTCATGTCTTGGTCTCCTGGGTGCCAGTCCCTTTGTATAACTGCTTTATATAACACAGTCTTCTTTACTAATCTTTTCAAATATCCAAAGGAATGTTATCACCATGAGAAATCCAAAAGGAACCTCAGAGTTTCCATAATTTGTTGGAGTTTGCAGCATGTAAGTGACAGAATCAGGATTTGAATTTACATCTTACTTTGCTGATTTTCTTCTTTTCTAAACATCATCTCATCTCTTTCATAAGCAGTGAACCTGCAGTTAAAATATACTGTTACCAGAGGGACATGTCCTGGGCATGTCAAAAATAGATGCTTTGCTGGGCTTCAGGTGGTAGAATTACCAGAGGAACGTGTTTTAGGCACGCCATAGATACATGATTGCTGGGCTTCAGGTGGTAGAATTACATTAACAGTCTCATGAATTGCCAACCAAAAACTGCCTTTAAAAGAAAAAAAAAAAAGATTCTTATTTTACAATTTGAATTTTGAAATATTAATGGAAAATTCCTAAGCAGAGTTTAGACTGACCTTTGTGAGAAATAAATGCTCAGTAACTTAAATGTTTCTCTCCTAGCATTGCTTGGGGTTTAATTGCAGATAATACAATCTACTCTAGCTAGGTTAAACATTAAGGGATATATTGAAATATATTTGATGGCTTATGAAACCACTGGAAGGGCGAGAAGAACAGGTTGAGATTTCAGAACACTCCCACACCCAGAACGCAGTTAAGTCCGAGGCAGCCTGTGAAGCAGCTACATACAGCCGGTGCTGTCCAGCCAGGACTGCTCCTGATGGCAGGCCCTCCCTACCCCCAACCCCACCAACCACCACTCAGCAAAATGCCTGCCCAGCATCCATCCAGCTTCTCTTCTCCTGGATTTTCTTTCCATATCAAATCTTACAGAGTTGTGCCTGACTGATAAAACCTAAGTCACATCTGCAACCATCGCTAACTGCAAAGGAATCCAAGACATGGAAATTTTAATTTTGAAGCCACTACAATACAGAAGAATGTGGTCAGAGAGAATGGGAATGGGGATTAAGGGTCAATTGACAGTCTCCTCTACACTCACTATATTTAACTCTTCTTTTTTCAAGTTCCTCTAAATCAGGAGTATCTAATGTGTAATGCTTGAACCAAATGCAACCTCTCATACCTTTTCAGACATTTTCATTTTCTCTAATGATATAGCACCCATGAGCTAGTGCAGCCTAAAATAGTATGTCTCGGACTTCAGAGAGTACCTAAGAATCTTGTTTAAAGTACACATTTCTGAGATGGACCCTCGGAAATTTGGATTCCACATGATGCCCAGGAACCTGCATTCTAAATAAATACCCCCAGATGATTATACTTTGATCTAAACATAAGACAGCAGTTCCCCTTGTTTCAGTTGGGGCACCTTTCATGAAAGTGGGGGGAACATTTCAACAGTTTATTCAGTTCACCCAGAGGCATTTGGTATGTCTAGCACACACTGCATAATCAGGGAAGCCGTGCAGTGACCTTTGCAAATCTGGCTTGTCATCTGATGTGATGGAGAAGATGATCAAGATTGTGAGTGTTCTTTGAGCTCATGCCTTTGACCTCCTGGTTTTGATGCTGTTTAGAACAGTCCCAGCAGAGTATAAAGATTTAGTTTATGTGTAGTCCAAAAACTCAGGTGGGGGAAAAAAGAAACTTCGTCTGAGATTTCCTGAGCTGCTTCCTCAGATTGAATCTTCTTAAAAATGAAAAGGGCCCATGAGACCAAGCTTGTCACACTCCCAATAGCTGATAGGACAAGACATCTGAGCACATTTAATTACAGCCAGAGGGGGGGTGAACACAAGAAGTTCTAAGAAGCTCAGGCATTCGGCCCAAATTCAGTGCATGAAATCAGAGAGCAACTGGAGCCCAAGCTTATTTTCCATTCCTGAATTGTTTGGAGTTCAAAAGATTGTACAGATTTTGCAGAACTTTTGATTTACAGGAGATCACAATTTCAGAAGTGAGTCACATAGATGAAAGATAAATTATCGTTTAGGTTTTATAACTGTTTTTGGAAAGCTACAAACCCTCAGAATGTATGTCATGATGATTCAATTTTAAGAGCAATTAATTAACATAATAGTGAATACTGCCATCCCTAAAGAATCAGTGCTTGTAAAGTGCTGAATTTTTGAGTATGTGGATTTCAGAACTGTCACAATTTTTCTTTGCATTCCTATACTTTCCAATGTTGAGGGCCTGTTGCTCTTATTAAAAAACAAAGAACACTGATAGCAAAAAGAATTGGCAACAGATGTGTAAATCTAGGTTCAACATTGAGCTAGCACCCACTGGTTTTCTAGACCAGTTTGGTTTGTTACATGTCCTCTTCCTCTTAATATTGATTAGAATTAGGTCACCAGCTAGCATCTCTATAAAATACATCCTTTCTCTCTGCATTAATGTAACTTCTGAAGACCTATATTTATGAATAGCAATGATCTATTACCATTGTTTCTAATGAAATCTCCACTGCTGCACAAAGCTTATTCTATTACATGTGCTTCTATTAAAAGTAATAACAATAAAACTTGAACACCTAACCCCTAGATTCTAGCCTGAGGTAGAAGTCCTTTGTAGATATTTTCATACAGGGGCAAAGTCTCTGAGCTAACTTGGTTCTCATTAACCACAGGGGAGTTCTCCATGCTCAGGCTATTTAAGGTGGAAGAAGGCTTAGTTACTCATTTTAGCCCTTTTTTTTTTTTTTTTAATGCGGGCCATTTTAAAAACTTTTATTGAATTTGTTACAGTATTGCTTCTGTTTTATGATTTGGTTATTTGGCCTCGTGGTATGTGAGATCTTAGCTGCCTGACCAGGAATCAAACCTCCACTCCCTGCAGTGGAAGGTGAAGTCTTAACCACTGGGCCACTAGAGAAGTCCCACCCCATTCTTATAGAGGTGCCTTTCCTTATCTATCAAGACTAAAGTTAACTTTCTAGCCATTCCAGGCCTTAGCCACTCTCTGTTGTGGTAGTTCAGTTCAGTTCAGTTCAGTCGCTCAGTCGTGTCCGACTCTTGAAGCCCTTGAAATTTCCTCACTCTCATTGACCCCTATGGTCCATCCTCCATGGTCTCACTCCATGGAAACAGCCCTCATGAAGGTCAGCTCCTCTAGGTCCTCTTCCAACAACCAACCGGTTGACATCTTTTAGTGCTTGTTTTATTGATTATACTCTCCCTTTTGTACTTTTTTCCTCTATTGGCCAGGGTACCCCCAAAGCAACGAATAGGCATCTCATTTCTGTTTGACTTCTCATTCTCTCATCTTCTATGTGGCTAATTCTTTCTTCTTATACGATGGTATTCTCCAGGGTTTGGGGTGATACCTTCCAATCCCCAGCTGCCACTTCTGATGGGACTAGCACCACTTCTGCCTCAGTTACCCATGGAAGTCATGTGACTCCCTCCCTTACACCCCACACCTTCTTTCTGCCTACTTCCACATCCTCTTGAACTTGTCTGTTTCTCTATTCCCACTGCCATTTGTGAGAGTTAAGGACCTCCTCCTGTGGCCTCTGGATGACTCCATTGACCTTTTAACTGACCTCCTGCCCCAGGCTTATTGCTTGCCCCCCTCCACCCCATCTATCCTTTATTCCGATTACTGACAAAGTTTTCAAAAATAAATCAGA
Organism: Bos taurus; assembly: GCF_002263795.3. Classification (NCBI taxonomy): domain Eukaryota; kingdom Metazoa; phylum Chordata; class Mammalia; order Artiodactyla; family Bovidae; genus Bos; species Bos taurus. The sequence goes on along the minus strand of NC_037332.1, from coordinate 18,328,925 downwards.
TCTTGATACTTCTTGCTGAAAATCCAGCAGGAGATCCCCATTGCCTTTAAGATAAAATTCAAATCAATTAGTTTAGTGAAACTGGGAGGGCCTCCCTCGTCTATTGTGTATTCCTTGAGACTCATTTTTCATTCAGTCATAAACATGAAGATCTATGAAAATGCCTCTCTCGCTTCTGCAGGCACCTTCTACTTTAATGTCTCTGCCACTGGTCTTTGTCCCAGCTCCCTTTGACCTGGCTACCTTCCTCTCACCTTTGAAAAAGAGGTCTCCTCCCAGAAGCTATCACTGAGCCCCTCCTTTACTCTCCCAACTAAACCAAAGTCAAGTTTAGTTGTCTCTCTGGGCCCTTCCCCTCTTAGATGCTCTATCACTTAGTCATGTTCGACAAGAGTGTGAGCTCCTGGAGGCCATGACCATATATTCTGTATCACTACCTTCTGTACGTATCAGGTACTCTATATGGATCTGATGATGAATAAGTAGCTCTTCTTAGAAGTCTGAAAGCACTCAATTTTGTTTTTATCAGAACAAACAACTTATCACTTCCTTTTTTGAGCTCTCCCTTCCCTCTAGCTATGCAATTTTTAAGGTACAGCAATCATAACCTGATTTTCATGCATTACTTGTTTACCCAGCCTGGTCATAATTTGAGATTGTTGTTTCACTTAGAAATTGATGCAGTTAAAGAGACCTATATGCTGTCCACAGTACAGGTGTTGTGAACTGAAGGTTGCTCAGTCGTGTCCGACTCTTTGCGACCCCATGGACTATATAGTCCATGGAATTCTCCAGGCCACAATACTGGAGTGGGTAGCCTTTCCCTTCTCCAGGGCATCTTCCCAACCCAGGGATTGAATCCAGATCTCCCACATTGCAAGCAGATTCTCTACCAGCTGAGCCACAAGGGAAGCCCGAGAATACTGGAGTGGGTAGCCTATCCCTTCTCCAGTGGATCTTTCCGACCCAGGAATCAAACTGGGATCTCTTACATTGCAGGTGGATTCTTTACCAACTAAGCTATGAGGGAAGCCATAGTAAATAAAACTTAATTGTTCATCAGATATAACAATTAAGTTGTTTGAGCAAACTCCTGGAGCTGGTGAATGACAGGGAAGCATGCTGCAGCCCATGGGGTTGCAAAGAGTTGGACACGACTTAGTGACTCAACAACAACAGAAGTTTTACTAACTGACCAGTGTTTTTCTTTCCAGTGTAGTATAGGTCTTGGTGTAAACTTGGTCCAGGCATACAGATGGCCTACAGGCACATAAAAAGATGCAACATATCGCTAATTATTAGGGAACTGTAAATCAAAACTACAGTGAGGTATCACCTCACACTTGTCAGAGTGGCAATCATCAAAAAGTCTACAAATAATAAATTCTGGAGAGGGTGTGGAGAAAAGGGAGCCCTCCTACATTCTTGGTGGGAATGTAAATTGGTATATCCACTATGGAGAACAGTATGGAGGTTCTCAAAAAAACTATAGAGTTGCCATATGGTCCTGCAATCCCACTCTTGGGCATATATCCAAAGTAAACAATAATTCAAAAAGATACATGCACCCCAGTGTTCATTACAGCACTATTTATAAGAGCCAAGGCATGGAAGCAACCTAAATGTGCACCAACAGATGAATGGATAAAGATGTGATACATGTATACAATGGAGTATCACTCAGCCATGAAAAAGAATGAAATAATGGTATTTGTAGCAACATGGATAGACCTCAAGATTATCATAGTAAGTGAAGTAAGTGAGGGCTTTCCTGGTGGCTCAGCAGTAAAGAATCTGCTTGTCAATGCAGGAGACACAAGAGATGTGGGTTTGATCTCCAGGTCAGGAAGATCCCCTAGAGAAGGAAATGGCAACCTGCTCCAGTATTCTTGCCTGGAAAATTCTATGAACAGAAGATCTGGGCAGGCTACAGTCCATGGGGATGCAAAGAGTTGGACACAATTGAGCATGCATATGCACACTGCTGTTGCTGTTTGCTCAGTCGTGTCTGACTCTTTGTGACCCTGTGGACTGTAGCCTGCCAGGCTCCTCTGTCCATGAGAGTCTCCAGACAAGAATCCTGGAGTGGGTTACATGCACATTACTGTATGTAAAATATAGTATGCACATAAAATAATGGTGTATAGAATGCATATTACTAAATATAAAATAGGTAAACTCGACCTACTGTGTAGCCTAGAGAGCTGTATTTAATCTTATAATAAACTAAGAATTTAAAAGAATATACATGTTCAACTGAATTACTTTGCTGTCTACCTAAAACATTGTAAATCAACTATACTTCAAGAAAATTAAATTAAAAGAATAAACTTGATTTCGGGGGTTTACTAGCAGAATGGCCATAAACAAATTACTTAATCTCACTGAATCATGTTTTACTCACCTACAAAATGGGGTAGTAGTTATCTACCTGGTTGATGAGAAGATCATATGGAATATCACAGATTGCAATGTGTGGCCCTTCATAGGAGTGAATCTATTGAGTCATTTCCCCTTTTAAATAGTATTTACATATAGAGTAAGGATGAACTGTCCTCAGGATATTTCTCCTCCCGCCCCCATTTTTTCCTATAGATTATCTTGAAGTCCTTAAATTCTCCTTTTCCTTTAAAGCCATTGTCTGCCTTTTTCTGTTAAGCAGTTCCCTTCAGAATGTTCAGATTTTGTTATAAGAGCATACTTACCCATATTTCAAAATATTCTACTTCACAAAAAGACCTGCATTGAGAGAGAAGAGTGAATATCTTTATAGGATTTTATTGGACCAACTTGGACTTTAAGCTGGTTTGAGTTTCACTTAACTGGCCTGTTAACATCTCCTTTCCTGATAATGGTAAAAACAACCAATCTGCTGTTTCTTTTGCATCTTCAAGATTACTGGACAATCACTAGAGAAGAATTCGAATCTGTGTAGGATGCTTCTGTATTTTCTTTATAAAGTTGGATGGTAAAATCTTGTTGAGCAATAAAAAATCTGAAGGAAGAAGTCATATAGAACTAAATAGTTACTCACTGACTGACAATCTGCTGTTGCTTTAGGTCAAGATTATTTTGGGAGGATATGGTTTGTATGACCTCAGAAAATCTGAACTCAGGACTCATTTCTATACCTGTATCTTGGTAACTTGCTATCCTGGCTCTGGGTGGCTGAGCCAGTTGGCTGTCTTCCAGAGCACATTTGGGCTACAAGGGAACTGCCTGCTTGGCTAGCTGGCAGGCGAGATTAAAGAGGAGATGAATGTTGTTTCTGGCAGCAGCTGCTGTTTTGTTCGGGGCAGTCCGAATACCAGTCTGTAGTTCTCTGCATAAAGAAAAAGGCTACACAGACACCCTGCTTACCTTTTCGACTTCGAAAAGTCTGTAATGTGGACCCTGGCAATGCATATTTTAAAACCACTTCTCAAGTGCATAGAAAAGTTTGTTTTTTTCCCCAAGTTTAGAGAATTAGAATCTTCTGGTTTCCCGAACAGCATATGTTGCCCTGATGTTCTTGGTCTACATTCATGTTAATTTCTACTAAAGGAAAGGAGTCTGCAACCTGACTTCTGTATAATAACACATGTTCAGATCAAGTAGATTGTTTGCTTTAGGGGGCTTTGCAGCTCCTTTTTCTGGCATGTGGCTTTTTATTGTAAGGAAGGCTGTTTTGCTTCGGAAGAATTGATGAATGGGTGAATAGTCCACTAGAGTCTCTTGAAATTGGTTCTCAACAAAAACGAGATTTAGATAACACTTTTGCTTTAGGGGTCTCCAGCCTCATCTTCCCATAAATTTTGCCTTTTAAAGTTCCTTTTCAGTACTCTCTGCCACTGTTAAAACCTGCTCCCAGAAAAAGACCCGCTATATCTTGTCATTCACAATTGAATGTGAATTTTAGTCTCTGTTACCTCCCTCTATTAGGACTGTTTCTAATGTATGTTTTACTTCTAACAGTGCCTATAGATTTCTCATTTTTCATCATGTAAATAAGCTAAGGGCTCTTTTAACTATGAAAGGGTTATTGGAATTTTGTGTGCCATGGGGAGGACGTGGGGGACACTTTTGACGCATGCCTCTAAATTAAAAAAAAAAAAAAATCTAGAAACGGCCGACAATAAGATTAGTTTAATGTGTCTGTGCAGTGAAAGGTTATCATGAAATGAGGGGTTATCATACAATGAGCGTGACCTAGAGAGAAAAGTTGTACAATGCTAAAACAAAGTAGCCAAAGAAAAATGTCTGCAGAAGCAGAGTGTTACGGAAAAAACAGCAAGATGATTACCCAAGCCAAAAAGACACATTGTAGAGCTGAAGTCACAAACGAGGGACATTTTGCTTCAGCTTTCTATCTCCATAGGGTGTGTGTGTACGCATCTGCCCACGCGTTCAGGCACCCGCATACCCTTGTTGGAGTTGCCAGAAGTTAGAGAAAGAGGAAGGGAGAGAAAACAAAGATAAATATTTTGTGGATGTATTGGAACACCTCACTTCATTGGAAGTCAATTGTCTGTTAACCCAAGCTACTCTCAACACTGCTGAGAACTAAGAAATACATTCAGAAAGCCATCTGACCCCCAAATTAGTGTCAGAATACCTATGCACTAAAGATCAGGCTCTTTGTTCATGCAGGATTGATTCTATAAAGTCCTTTCTTGGGCTCTTACTTGTATGGTTTTGAAGCAGTTGTTTCCCTGACTTCCTAGACAGTCCGAAACCTACAGGGCAGACAACAAATCACGGAACAGCACCTGTGGTTTGGAAAGTTTTCATTTGATTCTCACCAGCACTCATGAACACGGAGGCAAAAATGATTCTCATTGTAGACACTGATAAACAGATACTCAGAAGGACTCACTGGCTTGTTTGAAGTCACACAGTGAGGGGCTCAGAGGTTTTTCTGGATCCACCTTCAGTCCCCTGCCATCACACTACAAGTTTTCAAAAGCGTGAACTTTTTTTCTTTCTTGTCCTTGGAAACCTTTGTTCAAACAAAATCTTACCCAGAAGCATGAACAAACAGAACAGAAAAACAATAAAAAGCTGAGTTGCTTGCTTAAAGCAGGCTTCAGGGGCCCAGAATTCTGGTGAGGCAGTATATTTTCCTTACCAGGAACAACTTGAACATTGCACACTGCTCCATTCATTGCTTAATTCATCCAGAAAGTAAATGTATTGAGCTTTGATTTATTTTTCTATTGCTGTTGGAACAAATATGATCACCAATTTAGTGACCTAAAACAATACAGATTTATGACATTATGGTTTGGAGATTCTGAAGTCCAAAATGGGACTTAATGGGCTAAAAGCAAGGTGAGACCCTTTGCTGTCTTGAAGTCTGTAAGGGAAACTCTTTCCTTGCCTTTTTTCAGCTTCTAGAAGCCACCAGCGTTTCTTGACTCCTGGCCTCTTACTTCCATCTTAAATGCCAGCAGTGGCAAGTCAAGTCCTGATCGTTGTCACATCTTGCTGACCCTTTTTCCATCATCGCATCTCTTTGACCAGCTACAAATGTTCTCAGTTTGTAAAGACCAGTATGGTTAGGTTGGATTTAGAGAATCGAGGATAATCCTCTCCCATCTCAACGTCCTTTGCTTAGTCACATCTGCAAAGTCCATTTTGCCATATAAGGCAGTATATTCACAAATTCCAGGAATTAGGACATGGCCATCTTTTTTGCCATTATTCTGTCTACCATAAGTACTGCCCCGCCTGCCATGGGACGTGTATTTGCCATGGAGACTACAAGAGGCTAGATATGGGCATATTAACAGTAAAACTATGTTGCAAATCATTACCTGATGATATGGGAGAAATAGGTAAATTAAGACACAAACCAACAAAACTAAAAATACAATTGAAAAACATTCATTCAAACAAGTACAGTAATTTGGAGCTCCTTGTAGAAGGACAGTCACAACTACATAACCAAAATGCTTTTCCCCCCTAACTGCATTGAGGTTGTTCAGTTGCCCAGTCGTGTCCAACTCTGCAATCTCATGGACTGCAGCACGCCAGGCTTCCCTGTCCTTCTCCATCTCCCGGAGTTTGCTCAAATTCATGTCCATTGAGTTGGTGATGCCATCCAACCATCTCATCCTCTGTCATCCCCTTCTCCTACTGCCTTCATTCTTTCCCAGCATCAGGGTCTTTACCAATGAGTCAGCTCTTCGCATCAGGTGGCCAGAGTATTGGAGCTTCAGCGTCAGTCCTTCCAATGAATATTCAGGGTTGATTTCCTTTAGGATGGACTGGTTTGATCTCCTTCCTGTCCAAGGGACTCTCAAGAGTCTTCTCCAACACCACAATTCAAAAGCGTCAGTTCTTTGGCACACAACCTTTTTTATTGTCCAGCTGTCACATCCATCCATACATGACTACTGGAAAAACCATAGCTTTGACTATACAGACCTTTGTGGGCAAAGTAATGTCTCTGCTTTTTAATATGCTGTCTAGGTGTGTCATTGCTTTTCTTCCAAGGAGAAAATGTCTTTTAATTTCATGGCTTCAGTCACTGTCCACAGTGATTTTTGGTGCCCAAGAAAATAAAGTCTGTCACTGTTTCCATTGTTTCCCCATCTATTTGCCATGAAGTGATGGGACCAGATGCCATGATCTTCGTATTTTTAATGTTGAGTTTAAAGCCAGCTTTTTCACTCTTTGACCTTCATCAAGAGGCTTTTTAATTCCTCTTTGCTTTCTGCCATAAGAGTGGTGTCATCTGCATATCTGAGGTTATTGATATTTCTGCTGGCAATCTTGATTTCAGCTTGTGCTTCATCTAGCCCAGCATTTCACATGATGTACTCTGAGTATAAGTTAAATAAACAGGGTGACAATATACAGCCTTGATGTACTCCTTGCCCAGTTTAAAACCAGTCTGTTGTTCGATGTCTGGTTCTAACTGTTGTTTCTTGACTTGTATACAGGTTTCTCAGGAGGCAGGTAAGGTGTTCTGGCATTCCCATCTCTTTAAGAATTTTCCACGGTTTGTTGTGATCTACACAGTCACAGAACCAGAGATCAAATTGCCAGCATCCTTTGGATCATAGAAAAAGCTAGAGAATCCCAGAAAAACATCTACTTCTACTTCATTGACTACACTAAATCCTTTGACTGTAGGTCACAGCAAACTGTGGAAAATTTATTGAGGTGTGACTGACAAATAAAATTGTATGTATTTAAGGTGTATGATGGGATGTTTTGATATATGAATACGTTGTGAGATGATGGCTACAGTCAGACTGTCTACAGTTACCCATGTGTCTTTGTGTGTGTGTGTGTCTGTGTGTGTGATGAGTACACTTGAGATCTACTCTTAGAAACTTTCAAGTGAACAATACAGTATTATTAGCTGTAGTCAAAGTGCTGTATTTAGGCCTTCAGAACTTATAAATGAAAGTTTGTAACCTTTAATCAATATCTCCCCATTTTCCTCCACCCCCCAGCCACCTTTCCATTCTACTCTTTGTTGCTATGAGTTCAACTTTTTTTTTTTTTGATTCCACATATATGTGAGATCATATGATATTTGTCTTTCTGTGTCTGGCTTCTTTCATTTAGTCTTTCCTTTATTTGAGAATGAATCATCAAAGAAAAGCAAAGTTTAATATTTCTAGTCACTGTTTAGGATATCAGGGAAGTGTGTGTACTATATATTAGAATAATTTCTGCATAGAATAATATGGAAAAAATACTTTTCCATTTAAAGAAGTAAGCTCCTCATTTCAACCCTCTCCCTGAAATAGTGATAGGGAGGTATTACTACTGCTGTGCAGAATGCTCAATACATTTCTACCCTGACTGTTCCTCCATCCTAATGTTTAGTTATGCCTGAGTGAATGATTGGATTTTATGAAAGATGAATACTTATCAGTAGCAAAGTACATGACCCTTGAAGAACATGAGTATGAACTGCATGGGTCCACTTATATGTGGATATTTTTCAATAGTAAATACTGAGGGTACTACACAGTCTCAGATTGGTTGAATCCCTGGATGCTGAGGAGCCAGGGATAGGGTGGGCTGACTATAAATTATACCTGGATGACTGCTGCATTGCTCAAGGGCCAACTGTATATGCAATACCAAATTACAATTTCAGTGTGATAGCTTTAACATAGTGCTTCATGAAACATGTTTCTCAGAGATACTTGTTTCTTTTTTTTTTATTTTGTTGAAGTATAATGGTTTTACTATGTTGTGTTAATTTCCAGTGTGCAGCAAAGTGATCCAGTTACATTCATACATTCTTTTTCATGTTTTTTTTTCCATTATAGTTTATCCCAGGATATTGAATATAGTTCTCTGTGCTATAGAGTAGGATCTTGTGTATCCATCCTATGTATAATAGATTGCACCTGCTGGTCCCAAACTTCCACTCCATTCCTTCCCCGTCTCCCCTCACCTTTGACAACCACAACTCCTACGTCTGTGAGTCTGTCTCTGTTTCCTAGGTGAGTTCATTTGTGTCGTATTTTAGATTCCAGATATAAGTGATGTCATACGGTGTTCGGCTCCCTCTGCCTGACTTCACATAGTGTGATCATCTCTAGGTCTACTCATGTGGTTGTAATTGGCACTGTTTCAGTCTACTTTATGGCTAGTGTGCCATTCCATACGTGTAGCACATCTTTATCTGTTCATCTGTTGATGGGCATTTAGGTTGTTTCCATAGCTTGGCTATTGTAAATAGTGGTGCATTGAACATTGGGGTGCCCTTATCTTTTCAAATTATAGTTTTCTCATGATATATGTCCAAGAGTGGGATGGTAGAATCATATGGAAAACATATCTTTAGTTTTTTTGAAGAACCTCCATACTGTTTTCCATAGTGGGTGCACCAATTTACATTCTCTCAGGAATATTTGAGTGCATTAACAGATTTAAGTTTAGTCCTGCTCAAATGGACCCTAATAAATTGAGCAAAGTCATCTTTACAGATGTTTCTATATAGTTGATCCAAAAGAAATTGTTGCCCTGGTGAAATTACTTTGCAATTGTTAATAGATTTTGAATGTCTTACAAAACTTACAATTAATATATATTTTTAAACTATCAAAAACATATAAAATTATAAAATTAAAAGTTCTGAAAAATTTAAAATATTCAGCTTTGACTTGGAAACAAGCTTGTCTTCATATGCATTATATTTAAATAATTATTGAAGTCTTTGAGAGATGGTGTCAGAGTCCTCACCAATGATCTAACAGCTTCCTGGGAGTGCTATGACAGTGTGAGGTGGTGAAAGAGGACAGGATTTCAAACTGGACACACTTGAGTTTTCATTCTGATCTCACCATGGAGTGAAAGTGAAATTCACATTCTGATCTTACCATGGAGTGAAAGTGAAATTCACTCAGTAGTGTCCAACTCTTTGTGACCCTATGGACTATACAGTCAATGGGATTCTCCAGGCCAGAATACTGGAATGGGTAGCCTATCCCTTCTGCAGTGGATCTTCCCTACCCAGGAATCGAACCAGGGTCTCCTGCATTGCAGGCAGATTCTTTACTAGCTTAGCTATCAGCAAAGCCCTCACCACGTAGAAGTCACCAAATCTCTCTTTATCTTGGTTTCTTCATTTTAAAAATTAAGATAGATGAATCTTAAATTTTTTTTGTGATCAGTTGGACAATATGTTTGGTACCCAGTAAATATTCAGTAAGGGAAAGCTGTATTCACTGCTGTTCAGAAAGCAACAGCGTTTGTGCATACATTCAGACATCCTGCCTGGTGGTACTGATGACCTACAGTATACACTCTATTAAAAGCCAGGCCCTCTGTTTGAGACCTGGATCTCACCCCTTCCTGTCCTCAAGAACATCGCTCTAATGTACCTTTCTTCTGATCCACAGTGCCAGTTGTAGCTCCTTCTGGATTGTCCCCATAGGTATACAGACATCCTGGTATTTCTACCGTCTTACAAAAAAAGTCTCCCCCCACTCCAACCTAATTCTTCACCAACCACATTCTCACTTTGTTTTTATTTCTTTGTTCATTTATTTATTTGCTGTCCTTTGAAAGACACCTCTTTTGTTTATTTATTTTTTAATATACATTTATTTATTTTAATTGGAGGCTAATTACTTTACAATATTGTATTGATTTTGCCATACATCAACATGAATCTGCCACAGGTGAACACGTGTTCACCATCCTGAACCCCCCTCCCACCTCCCTCCCCATACTATCCCTCTGGGTCATCCCAGTGCACCAGCCCCAAGCTTCCTGTATCCTGCATCGAACCTGGAGTGACAATTCATTTCTTATATGATATTATACATGTTTCAATGCCATTCTCCCAAATCATCCCACCCTCTCCCTCTCCCACAGAGTCCATAAGACTGTTCTATACATCTGTGTCTCTTTTGCTGTCTCGCATACAGGGTTATCATTACCATCTTTCTAAGTTCCATATATATTTGTTAGTATACTGTATTGGTGTTTTTCTTTCTGGCTTACTTCACTCTGTATAATAAGCTCCAGTTTCATCCACCTCATTAGAACTGATTCAAATGTATTCTTTTTAATGGCTGAGTAATACTCCATTGTATATATATACCACAGCTTTCTTATCCATTCATCTGCTGATGGACATCTAGGTTGCTTCCATGTCCTGGCTATTATAAACAGTGCTGCGATGAACATTGGGGTACATGTGTCTCTTTCAATTCTGGTTTCCTTGATGTGTATGCCCAGCAGTGGGATTGCTGGGTCATAAGGCAGTTTCTATTTCCAGTTTTTTAAGGAATCTCCATACTGTTCTCCATAGTGGCTGTACTAGTTTGCATTCCCACCAACAGTGTAAGAGGGTTCCTTTTTCTCCACACCTTTTTCTCCACACACACACAAGCATTTATTGCTTGTAGACTTTTGGATCGCAGCCATTCTGACTGGTGTGAAATGGTACCTCATAGTGGTTTTGATTTGCATTTCTCTGATAATGAGTGATGTTGAGCATTTTTTCATGTGTTTGTCAGCCATCTGTATGTCTTCTTTGGAGAAATGTCTATTTAGTTCTTTGGCCCATTTTTTGATTGGGTCGTTCATTTTTCTGGAATTGAGCTGCAGGAGTTGCTTGTATATTTTTGAGGTTAATTCTTTGTCAGTTGCTTCATTTGCTATTATTTTCTCCCATTCTGAAGGCTGTCTTTTCAACATAAATCACAGCAGGATCCTCTATGACCCACCTCCCAGAATATTGGAAATAAAAGCAAAAATAAATAAATGGGACCTAATTAAAATTAAAAGCTTCTGCACAACAAAGGAAACTGTAAGCAAGGTGAAAAGACAGCTCTTTTCAAAAAGCTACCTGTATGCACTGTTTCTAATCACTCACCCCTCACTCTTGAATCCGCCCCTCCCTGGCCTTTTCCAAACTGTTTCAATAAAAATGCTCTTGTTAATGTCACCAGTGACCTCTGTGCTGCTAAATTCAGTGATCAGTTCTCAGTCCTCATCTTACTTGATCTGTTATGAGTATTTGATGTAGTTCATAGTTTGACCTCCTTAAAGTACTTTTACTGTTTCTGTTTTTTTTTTTTTAACTTGGGTTTCTCCTCCTCCTCCTCCCTTGGCTCTCTCTCAGGCTCCTTTGTGTGTTCTAAATCTTTTCCAGACCTCTTAAGGTTGGAGCACCATCAGTTGAGTTCAGTCGCTCAGTTGTGTCCGACTGTTTGTGACCCCATGAATCATAGGACCCAGTTATTTGTTCTTTTTTCTATTTGTATTCACTCCTTTGATAGTCTCATCCACTCTTTTGCTTAAAATTCCATTTATGTATCAAAGGCTGTCGTATTTATATATCCAGCCCAAACTACCCTCCTCAGTCCAGATTCAAATATCCTGACCTACTTTCATCACTAGGATATCTTAAAGACATCTCAAACTGATGACATTCAAAACTTTACTCCTCATATGACCACCCCCCCAAACCTTCTCTCCCCTCAGTCATTCCCATATTGATAACTTGATGGCAACACTATCCATTCAGTTGCTCAGACCGGAATCCTTGGAGTCATCCTTGACTCTGAGCTAACCACCTCTAAGCAGTTCACTGTGACAACCCTTTCTTGCTTGGATTATAGCAATATCCCCAAATTGGTCTTCCTGTTTCTACCTGTTGTTTAAGCCTGAGTCTCTTCTTACCACAGCAATCAGAAGTGATCTTTTAAAAAATTTTTTTTTTTTTTAGGGAAAGAATTTATATTTTTAGAGCAGTTCATAGCAAAATTGAGAGGAAGGTACAGAGGTTTCCCCAGTGCCCCTTACCCCCACACATGCAGGGCTTCCCTCATTATCAATAATCTCCCACCAGACTGGTGCATTTGTTACAGCTGATGGACTTATGTTGATACACCTTAATCACCCAGAGCCCATAGTCTATGCTAGGGTTTACTCTTGGTGGTGTATTTTCTGAGTTTGGACAAACATATAATGACATGTATTCACAATTACAGTATCACGTAGAGTACTTTCACTGCACTAGAAATCTTCTGTGCTCTGTGGGCTTCCCAGGTGGCCGAGTGGTAAAAAGAAAATCTGCCTACTAATGCAAGGGACATGAATTCGATCCCTGGGTTGGGAAGATCTCCTGGAGAAGAAAATGGCAACCCACTGCAGTATTTTTGCCTGGAGAATCCCATGGACAGAGGAGCCAGGTGGGCTGCAGTCCATAGGGTCACACAGAGTCGAACACAGCTGAGCACACATGCGTGCATGCTCTGTCTGTGCATGCCTCCCGCTCCAACCCCTGGCAACACTGATCTTTTTACTATTTGCACAGTTTTGCCCTTTCCGAATGACAGAGGAGTTGGAATCAAATGGTGTAGAGTCTTTTCATATTGGCTTCTTCACTTCGTAATGTGTATTTGTTTACTCTATGTCGTTTTATGGCTTCATAGCTCATTTTTTTTAGTGCTGAGTAAAAGTCCATTGCCCAGATATACCACAGTTTATTCATCTATTCACCTGCTGAAGGACATTCTGGCTGTTTCCAAGTTTTGCAGTTTTGAATAAGCGGCTATAAAAATCAGTAAGCAGGTTTTTGTATGGATATATATTTTCAGCTCCTTGGGACAGGACCAAGGAGCATGATTGCTTGATCATATGGTAAGGGTATGTTCAGTTTTGTAAGAAACGACCAGGTTTTTAGTATTATTATTATATAACATGTCATCTGTCTCCTATGCTCAAAATCCTGCAACGAATCCCTCTTGGTTCACAGTAAAAGTCAAAAATCCAGATGAGTATACAAGACCCTACATGATCTGACCTGTTCCCTTTGACATCATCATCTTCATTGCTCCCTCTTTACTCTCACATGCATGCATGTGTGCTAAGCTTCAGTCCTGTCCAACTCTTTGCAACCCTATGGACTGTAGCCCACCCAGCTCCTCTGTCCATGGGATTCTCCAGGCAAGAATACTGAAGTGGGTTGCCTTGCCCTCCTTCAGGGGATCTTCCCAACTTAGGGATAGAACCCAAGTCTCTTGTCTCCTGCATTGGCAGGTGGGTTCTTGACCACTAGCACCACCCGAGAAGCCCTGCTTTCTTCTTGCTATTCCTTAAATAAAGCAGGTTCCTTAAATCAATGAGATGCATTTCTTTTATAATGGTGGGGGGAGATACACTTTCTAAAAATTGTCAGGGTAGTGACTTTCCAAGCAGGTTTTTTCTTTATTCTCCAGGTGTTTGGTAATGATTACTTTTATAATAAAATATCTTGAAAGATTCAATTGAAAACAACAAAATAGACCTTAGGGACTTAGCAGTAGCTTCTCTTTCTCTGTTTATAACACTCTCCTACAGACGTCTGCATGGATAATTCCCTTAGTGCCATCTAATCTTTGGTAAAATGTTGCCTTCCCAATGAGGCCCCACCAAAATAGCATTATTTTTGCAGTCATTCAGTCTCTGGGGAAAGAGAGGTGGTGTTAATAGCTGGTACTGTGGCCTTTTCTCTAGATTCAGAGATGCCTGGGGATTTGACCTCTCTACCTTCCTCACTTGATCTTAGCCAAAAGGCCGAGAAGCGATCTACCTTCCTCTTTGTATCAAGAACTCAAGTAACTGATAGGAGTATACCTAAACTTCACCCAAGAGAGTCCTGCTGAAGTTACTAGGTAGCAGAACAATCACCAGTATGCCTTTTATTGTTGAGACTGTTACTGGTGGGAGGAGCTGTAATGGAGAATGAGTGGCAGCTCATGGCATGTCCCTGAAGGGGCTACTCAACTAGCGAGGTATAAGCCTGAGAAGTGGTCCTGCCCACCCAGCATTGTGAATCATTGCCACATGCCCCAAGGGTGTAGTGATATGTGGACATTAGAGATGGTGCAGCAGTCAGTCGTGAGTTCTATTCTGCTGTGCGTGCTCTTTGTCATCTCTCCTGTTTCCTTTCTCAGAGCTCAGTAGTACACTTGGTGCTAGGTGAAACCTCCAACGCCTCATGAGTGTGACTGTCACCTTGAACCTAAGACCCTGCTGCTAGTAGAGAACAGTAGGCATTGTAATTCCAGTCCCTTTACTGAGATCTAATTTTTCTCTTTTCATGGTACACTTTTGACATACTATATAATCTGGTTATTTATCACTTTTATTGGTCATGGTCTGCCTTCTCTCATTATAAGCTAAGCTTCATGAGGGTAGGGATTTTTGCTTTTTTTTTTTTTTTACTAATATATCCCCAGCATCTAGAACAGTGCCCAGCACACAGTAGCACTAGGTGCTTAATAAATATTTGCTGAATGAATGAATGAGTGAACAAATGTTTGTGTAGCGTTTCTTAAATGTCAGGCATAAAACATGGTAAAGAGAAATCAACAGAATTTCTGCCCTTATATTTATTTTTTTTAATTCAGTCTTACTGAGATATAATTGACATATACCCTATATAAGTTGCACAGCATAGTGATTTGACTTACATACATCATGCAGTGATGACCATATTAAGATTAGTGAACATCTGTCATCTCATATAGTTACAAAAGTAAAGAAGCAGAAATTTTTTTTTCCTTGTGATAAGAACTCTTGGGATTTACTCTCAAACAACTTTCATATATAACATAGAGCAGTGCTAACTATATTTATCACATTATACAGTACATCCCTAGTGGTTATTTTATCTTTCAACTGAAACTTTGTACCTTTTGATCACCTTTATCGAGTCCTCCCTCCCTCATCCCTGTGCCTTTATATTTCTTACAGCCTAGAATATGAATAAGGTTATTAGAGATTGGCCCATTATAGAGATACTTAGGGAGGATTCCAAAGTTAGATCATGAAAGAGGGTGTTGGAGAAATCTATTTCAAGGGAGGGTTATATTTTAGCGATGACAGTGTGAGAGACACTTTGAGTTTAAGCATTGTATTTACATACATGAAGGGAGACTCTTAGAGGAGATGTTATGTGTTGGGATTGTCCAAAAAGCGGAATCCCCCAAACAAATCATTTACACTAGCGGTTCCCAACCTTTTCAGCACCAGGGCCCAGTTTCATGGAAGACAATTTTTCCACAGGCCAGGGTAGAGATGGGGATGGTTTGGGGATGATTCAAGCATATTACATGTATTGCATGTTATTTCTATTATTTATTACTTGGCTTCACTTCAGATCATCAGGCACTAGATCCCAGAGGTTAGGGACCCCTGATGTACACAATTTAGTCTTTATTTTGGCCCAAGGGAGAAGAGCAGGATCCCACCAAGCTCTAAGTAGTCTTAAACAAAATTAAGCAGGATTACTTAACATTCATAGATTACAATGGTAAAACAATGAAGGGATTTTAGTTTTGTTTACACTACATTTTTATATGTAGGAAGCATTGTAGTCTTAGAAATTTTAGTAAATGATCATTGTAACTTGGTCCAGTATAATATCTATTAAGCTGGCAGATATTAATTGAAAATAATAATCCAGTTCCATTTAATACATGGCTGGTTACATAATAAGTAGGAAAGATTTCTAGCCGTGTGCAGATGGGCCTTTGTGTAATTTTAAAATGCCATAGATGACTGTTAACTCATAAAAGAATTCTCACATTTTAAAATATCATCACATCTCCTGTTGTTTATTTTTCCTGGAATGCTCATCCCTTCCCTGTCAACTCTTGCAAATTCCTCCTCTGTCCACCAGAATCCAGGTGGAGTCACATTTTCTCTGTGGCTTTTCTTGGCACTACCTTTCTGCCACGAGTTCTCTCCCTTAAGATTAATTGATTAATTGCTTCCTCCTCTGGGTTCCCAGAACATTTATCGCAGGGTGTGTGTATTACTTATTTCCCTGAATCTGCATTTCAGGGGAGTCTTATCACCTTTGTACAATTCTCCGGCTGGCTCAGTCCCTGTCTCATACAAGTTCAATAAATAGGTATCAAATTTGAAACATTAGACTCTTTTTTAACCTTGATCACTGATTCATCTAGCAAATATTTAGCAAGAGCTTTTTATATTCCAGGTGCTGTTATGTCTTGTAAAGATATTGAGGGGAAAAAAATAGATGCCCTAATTTTTAGAAATATAAAACACAGGGTAATAAGAAAAAGTAAGCCAGGCATAAAAGTAACTATTTAACATGGTTGAAAGAGTTATTTGGAAAGAGAGGTAGCGTGTGCGTGTGTGTGTGTGTGTGTGTGTGTGTGAGTGTGTGTGAGTACTTCATGCTGGTGTTCAAAAATGGCTTCTCATTGACTAAGAAAATATTTTTCCTTGTTAAATCGCTAAAAAACTGTGATTGAAAACAATGACTCTTTTGATGTCTCACAACTTAAATTCTCTCCTAGATCTAAATATCTCTCTCTCACTTTAACTGGGTGTTCTAGTAGGTTATTGGGTTAAAGCAATGCTCAGAGTTTTGCTGTTACTTGCCAAACAGTCTACATTTAAAGTAGAGAAAAAAATTTTTTGGTGCCTTAAGGTACAAATTTTATGCATTCCCTAGTTTTTAGAAAATAGCTTAAGTGATAAATTCTTCTCATGTTGCTACAAGTTCATTTCTAATTGCCATTGGGGAATTGCCCATAGAACGTTTTTGACAAAAGTTAACGATACTGTCATTGAAATGAAAAACCAAACCATATTTTAACTGAGAATTTTTAAGAAATTTGGTTAGCATAGTTTGTGTGTAAGGTATTTAAACCAGTAGTATTCAAAGAAAAAAAAAAAACCCACAAGATAGATTCTTTTTTCCACATTAAGGCAGAAAATGTTAGTTGTTAATAGTTTGAGTGACTATGGATATTTACTGATGGTCACCAGCATTTTTTCTCTTTTCATTTAGACTTGGATTATCACTTGCATTTATCTTCAACTGCTCCTATTTAATCCTCTCGTCCACACTCAAGGGATCTGCAGTAACCGTGTGACTGATGATGTGAAAGACGTTACAAAATTGGTAAGGAATGCTTTCAATTGCTCTGACTCTTGTACTTTTTGAAAAAGATTTCCTTTTTTTCTTGCCCCAGATTAGTGTCTTTCAGAGATCAGGAGAAAAGTCACCGAGTTGTGCTGAAGGGTTTGTAGGGAGCAGGTCAGGCGATACTTGCGGTCACAGAGCGTCTTGGTAAGGGTGGCCCGCCGCACCTCACTCGAGGGACTTTGTTTCCTTGCTGGCCTCTTCATCTCCTTTGCAGGCAGTGAAGGACGCTGGCGGGTGCTTTGTCTGCTGATGTGTGAGCACTAGCTTGTTCCCCATTATCTCGTAGGCAAGTTTCATTTTCCCTCCACACGTCTTCCTGCTCTTCTCTAAGGAGCCTAACAAAAGGAGGTCCGAGCTGCTCATTCTCCCGTTTCCAACTGCTCTAAGACCCGTTACACGCGGGTGGGTGTTTGCCCGCTCAGTAAACACAGTTGGAGTCGTTTGTTGCCCCAGCGTTGACCAGACACATCTCCCACATCCATCCCATCGTAGCCTTTCCCCCAGCAAAAGCCGTTTTTCACTAGTGCCCCTTTGTCACTGCCAGCCTCTCTCAAGAGGCAGACCGCAGAGAGCGAGGGCGTGACCCAGCCTCTGAAATGGATTCCTCCCGAGCCTCATGATCTAGCGGCGGCTGTACGTGTTCATTGGAGCTACACTCTTGCTTTCGGAGTGAACACACTTTGAAAAGCCGTTTTGTAAGTTCCTGATTTTGTAAGTGCCCAGTGGCACTCAGTTATATGAATATTATTTTGAGAGCAGAGTGATGTGGGTTGTAGTATGTAAAAAAGAAAGGAAAGTATATTTGTTGAGATATTTATCTTTCCTACTTTGATATGCATTTCCTGGTGTATATGTTGTTATTTTGGGTTCATAACCAAGCTTCAAAACAGAAGTTTAATGTTACAATCTGAGTCTTGCTTAGCTTAGTCTCAATGTACAATTAAGAATATACGCATACATGCACACACACACACCATGCAGATTTCTTTGGATACCTACAAAGTCCAGGCTTAAAAGTATTCTCTGGTGCAGTATCTGAAGGTGTATCAACATGTTTTATTTGAGGGGCTGGTGATCCAAGCACTATAACATTTGCCTCCTATATGCCCAGCTGGGTTTAAGGATGGGCTGGGGGAAGTACTTTTTCAAAACATAGATCATGATCCTTTTCCTCAAATTGCTTGTTAGTTTGTTAGCCAAGGAACTATACTAAGAAGAAAACATTTATATTCAAAATTTGGTATGGGTCAAAGACCCTCGTGAAATGTTTGTTCAATAAATGAAGTAAGGATGTGCATCACTATGCAGCAACAAAATTATCTGTGGCGTTCATGAAAGTCACAGGTGTCTGGGCCCCACTGTTTACACAGGTCTGAGGAAGGGCTCTATGCATCTACATTTTAAAGATATTCCTTAAAGGAGATTTAAGAACCATTGCTTTAGATGGTTTATGCTGTCAAAGTTTAGAGACCAAAATATTGTGACTTTACTTTAACCTCATTTCTTATTATGACCAGTTTTATCTACATTGTATCAGTTCAGTTCAGTTGCTCAGTCATGTCTGACTCTTTGCAACCCCCTGGACTGCAGTACTCCAGGCTTCCCTGTCCATCACCAACTCCTGGAGCTTGCTCAAACTCATGTCCATAGAGTTGGTGATACCATCCAAATATCTCATCCTCTGTTCCCTTCTCCTCCTGCCTTCAATCTTTATTAGCATCAGGGTCTTTTCTAAGGAGTCAGTTCTTTGCATCAGGTGGCCAAAGTATTGGAGTTTCAGTTTCACCATCAGTCCTTCCAATGAATATTCAGGACTGATTTCCTTTAGGATTGACTGGTTTGATCGCCTTGCAGTCCAAGAGACTCTCAAGAGTCCTCTCCAACATCACAGTTCAAAAGCATCAATTCTTTGACACTCAGCTTTCTTTATGGTCCAACTCTCACATACATAAATGACTACCGGAAAAACCATAGCTTTTTCTATGTTGTATGGGTTTACATATATGTTAGATTAATATGAGTCTCCAAAATAGACTTAAAGTAGGTCACAGCTGGGAAATTAACAACTCTTATGGGGTTATTTGTGGAACCATGGAGCTACAATGAGCAGGGGAGATTGGAAGTAGTCCTAGGCATCCAATTTCAAATATGTGGGCAAGGAATCACAGATGGAAGGTGATGGTGTATCTGACCACAGGCTAAGCATGTCCAAAATTAAGTTGGCATTTAAGAAAAATTACTTATTGTCAGTATTTTTTGCTGTTTGAAGAATATTACCTAATGAGCACCACTTCCTGTGAAATGTCAAACTGATATTTTCAAGTGGCATAAGTAGGTATTGTAAGCACCTTCCAAGATTTTCTGTTCTTGTCTTTAACCATCTGCTTATTTTCAGTCTGTTACCTATCAGTTGAAAAATGCAAGAAACTTTGGGAAAGAAATGCCTGGAAAGAGATACTTATTAACAGTAAAATATTAATATAATTCCTTTCCGCAGGGGGAAATGTAAAATCATTAAGCTGGAAAAAGTCTTTTTTCTCCCTTCCAGCAACTGACTCATAGGGGAATTTTTTAATTTCAAGAGTTGATCTAAATGAAATTAGTGTGTTTACTTCAGATTATTGGGGGAAAAGTCAAGTTAATAACAAAAAAGGATTTAGAAGATCACTTCTGATTGAATAAAGACCTACTTAATGCACAGCCGGTATTTCATAGAGTAGGAAATTGAAAGATATAAAATAATCCCTGGTCTCAGAGTGTTTATAATCTAGTTTGGGGCTAAGCCATCTCTATGAATATATGAAAGCAGATCACTAATACCACAATAACCACATGAAAATGGATGCTATTTAAAATATTTTCTGGTAAAGTATGGGATCCGACTTGTACTGATTTTTTGGTTAGAATGGATTTTAGCATCTGACAGACATGCTTTTTGACCTTAGATAAGAAACTATCTTTCTAAAGCTCAGTTCTTCCCAATTTTATGGTGTAGATGGAATAAGAGAATGTGTATGTGTGTATATATATATACATACATATATATGTATATATATAACCACAGTTATTGTCACATGATCTCTCTGTGCCTCAGTTTCCTCATCATTATAATAGATTAATAGTACAACAGGGGTTAGCAGTGCCAACCTTTTGGCAGTGGAAAATCGTCTCACAGCCTATAGTTGGCCTTCTGCATATAAGGTTCCTCCCTAGCTGTGGTTTTTGCATCCATGGATTCAACAAGGGTGGATTGTGTAGTAGTGTAATACTATTGAAAAACAGGAGTATCAGTAGACTCACGAAATTCAAACACGTGTTGTTCAAGGATCTACTGTACTTAACCTCATAGAGTGATTTCAAAGATTAAATAAAAGAACAGTGCTAGGAACATAGCAAGTGCGTGCTAAATATTATGTTAGTAATGGTAGTATAGGGCTCCCTTGGTGGCTCAGTGGTAAAGAATCTCTCAATGCAAGAGACCCGGATTTGATTCCTGGGTTGGGAAGATTCCCTGGAGGAGGAAATGGCAACCCACTCCAGTATTCTTGCCTGGATAATTCCATGGACAGAGGAGCCTGGTGAACTACAGTCCAGGGTCACAAAGAGTTGGCCACACTTAGCAACTGAGGACAGAATGGTAGTGTGATGGTAGTGATGTTTGTGGGGTCATAGTCCATGGGGTCGCTAAGAGTCCGATACGACTGAGCAACTTCACTTTCACTTTTCACTTTCACACATTGGAGAAGGAAATGGCAACCCACTCCAGTGTTCTTGCCTGGAGAATCCCAGGGTGGGTGGAGCCTGGTGGGCTGCCGTCTGTGGGGTCGCACAGAGTTGGACACGACTGAAGTGACTTAGCAGCAGCAGCAGCAGGATACTGGAGCTGAATTTAGAGAATTCAGAATTTCATAAATAGGAAAACTGAGATCCGTGAGTGGTGAGTTCCAGCTCCTGGTCCCATACCTGTGTTGTCTTCTAGGACAGTGGTTTTCAGACTGGCTTCAAGAGACTACCCAGCAGCTCTGCTTTTATTTATGTTTCTGGGTTTCTGAATAAAACTTGGGTGGAACAAAGAATTGAGCTTCTGGGAAAATGTTTGCAAATCACGTCTCTAAACCACCGTTTTGTGGAATATTACTTGAGAACCATCCAGTCACAATCTCTGAGGGTCCTTATGAAAAGTTTAGCCATCAGGGCCCTGCCTCAGAAATATAGGATTGCAGCTCATGGAGATGAGATGTAGGAAGCTTAATGTGTTGGACTGACGTCCCAGGTGATAGTTATTTGCATAGGTCAGGACTACTGAGGTAATAAATTATACTTACAATATGGGGTTGTTTCCATATTTGAAAAGAAGTGGCGTTCCCATCCTTAGCCTAAAACTCATTGATTGCACTAATTCAAACCGGGACATGAGTGACTTTTCAGTTTTATGGCTACAGATAACCACAGTCTCTCTCTGGAGAACAGTGGAGCAAAAAAGCATCTTGAAGTAGGTCAGGCTTACTGGGGTGTTTGATACCAGCTCTGCTATTACCCAGCTGTGTGACTTTGGACAAATAAATCTCTGAACCTTTCTGGGATTCAACTTTTGGTTTTGAAAATGAGGAATTAGGACATGATCAGTAGTTCTGAATCTAGAATTCATAAACTTTCAAACTCTTTCAAATGAAATTCCAAATTATGCTTGCTGTGTGCCTTATGTGTTTCTGCTGCTGCTGCTGCTAAGTTGCTTCAGTCGTGTCTGACTGTGCGACCCCATAGACGGCAGCCCACCAGGCTCCCCTGTCCCTGGGATTCTCCAGGCAAGAACACTGGAGTGGGTTGCCATTTCCTTCTCCAATGCATGAAAGTGAAAAGTGAAAGTGAAGTCACTCAGTCGTGTCTGACTCTTAGTGACCCCATGGACTGCAGCCCACCAGGCTCTTCCGTCCATGGGATTTTCCAGGTAAGAGTACTGGAGTGGGTTGTCATTTCCTTCTCCAGGGGATCTTCCCAGCCTAGGAAATGAACCCGGGTCTCCTACATTGCAGGCAGAGGATTTACCAACTGAGCTATGAGGGAAGCCTAGTGTGTGTGTGTGTAAGAACATGTATAACTTTTCATGCTTCCCAGAGAAGTCTGTAACCCTCCCCCCAAAAGATAAGAACTAGCAAATTGGATAACTCGGGAGGCCCATTTTAGCCCTGAGATTCTCTTATTCCATAGTCCTGCCTCTTCAGATTGTACATGTTGGAATAATCCAGTTATGCCTTGACTAAAGGAGGTTATATCAGATTAGATTTACTTCCTTTGCAGGCATAACGTATGTACATTTTATCTGAGAAAAAGAAAGTGGGTTGAAAATACCTTTGTACCCTTTGCTCATTGTAATTTATTCAACTAAAATCATTCCTTTGCCAATGCTGCCAGTTCTGCCTTTGCTGTGGGTGGCAACTTGCACTCTGCCCACAAATCTTAAGTTTGTTTGCTTGGGGTGACTCCCGTGTCACAGAAGCACATGGTTTGTGACTTTACTGTCATTTTCTTTTTAATTTCTTCTTGGACGTTTTGTACTACACCTGTAGTCCCCATGGTTTCTATTTTAAATCCTTCTGGCATGTTTACTCAGCATAATAGTTCATCTGTTTACAGAACTTTTTGCTTTGTTTCTAAAAAATGTTGCAAGACTTGTGTTAAAAGGCAGACTCAGACCTACCTAAAGAAAGGGTGTTTGCCATACACAAAAATAAACTCAAAATGGATTAAAGATCTAAATGTAAGACCAGAAACTATAAAACTCCTAGAGGAGAACATAGGCAAAACACTCTCTGACATACATCACAGCAGGATCCTCTATGACCCACCTCCCAGAATATTGGAAATAAAAGCAAAAATAAACAAATGGGACCTAATTAACCTTAAAATCTTCTGCACATCAAAGGAAACTATTAGCAAGGTGAAAAGGCAGCCTTCAGAATGGGAGAAAATAATAGCAAATGAAGCAACTGACAAACAACTAATCTCAAAAATATACAAGCAACTCCTACAGCTCAACTCCAGAAAAATAAACGACCCAATCAAAAAATGGGCCAAAGAACTAAATAGACATTTCTCCAAAGAAGACATACAGATGGCTAACAAACACATGAAAAGATGCTCAACATCACTCATTATCAGAGAAATGCAAATCAAAACCACTACGAGGTACCATTTCACACCAGTCAGAATGGCTGCAATCCAAAAGTCTACAAATAATAAATGCTGGAGAGGGTGTGGAGAAAAGGGAACCCTCTTACACTGTTGGTGGGAATGCAAACTAGTACAGCCACTATGGAGAACAGTGTGGAGATTCCTTAAAATCTGGAAATAGAACTGCCTTATGATCCAGCAATCCCACTGCTGGGCATACACACTGAGGAAACCAGAAGGGAAAGAGACACGTGTACCCCAATGTTCATCGCAGCACTGTTTATAATAGCCAGGACATGGAAGCAACCTAGATGTCCATAAGCAGATGAATGGATAAGAAAGCTTTGGTACACATACACAATGGAGTATTACTCAGCCATTAAAAAGAATACATTTGAATCAGTTCTAATGAGGTGGATGAAACTGGAGCCTATTATACAGAGTGAAGTAAGCCAGGAGAAAAAACATAAATACAGTATACTAACGCATATATATGGAATTTAGAAAGATGGTAACAATAACCCGGTGTACGAGACAGCAAAAGAGACACTGATGTATAGAACAGTCTTATGGACTCTGTGGGAGAGGGAGAGGGTGGGAAGATTTGGGAGAATGACATTGAAACATGTGAAATATCATGTAAGAAACGAGTTGCCAGTCCAGGTTCGATGCACGATACTGGATGCTTGGGGCTAGTGCACTGGGACGACCCAGAGGGATGGTATGGGGAGGGAGGACGGAGGAGGGTTCGGGATGGGGAACACATGTATACCTGTGGCGGATTCATTTTGATATTTGGGAAAACTAATACAATTATGTAAAGTTTAAAAATAAAATAAAATTTAAAAAAAAAAAAAAAGAAAGGGTGTTTGGGAAGGTAGTGAATCAAACTTTAAAAACTTGTATCTTTGGGTGGTTCAACTGCAGCTCTTAATGATTGTGTTGATAAAAAAGGAATCCAAACATTGAAATAGATCAAATTAGTTTTTCCTTCTGTTCTTTCTACTGTTTCCTTCATTTATGATCATTTTTCTTCGTTTGGGGGAGTTTAATTGAATGTGACTTTGCTGCTTTTTGAAAACATTTTTATCTTTATCTGTTGGGTAATTGTTTGTCTTCCTTAAAATGTTTAAGGCAGGTTGCTGTTCTAGCCCCCATCTTGTAAAAGTGGAAATCACTCTGTCTTTTCAAGGTCAGTCTATAGATCAGTAGGGTAAAGTCAGAAATTTGTGGCTTTCCTGGTCTTTCAGTAGGCAATTATTTTAAACAGATTATATTAATACATGCCTCTTATAGTTTGACATAATAGGAGATTATAAAAATATTCTTAGATAACAAATTTCACACTTCGAGTGGACTGTTTTGAATAGTGCTGAATTTTTATTCTCTTCAAGTACAATGTTTGGATAGAATTATCACTGCATTAAAATGGAGGATTGGAGTCTCTGCTGCTGCTAAGTCGCGTCAGTCGTGCCCGACTCTGTGCGACCCCATAGACGGCAGCCCACCAGGCTCCCCCATCCCTGGGATTCTCCAGGCAAGAACACTGGAGTGGGTTGCCATTTCCTTCTCCAATTGGAGTCTCTGAGTCTCCCCATTTCTAAGTATATCTTCTCTTTAAAAGCAGAGGTCCCCCATAGTTTTGTTTGACCATTGAAGAACAATGGTTTGATAGCTGGATAGTTTTTAAAGTTGATTTTTTATTAATTTGCAATATTTAGCATTTTACTTTCTACTCCTGTAGTCAGTACATTTTTTTTTCTCTATTTAAAGTAAATTTTGGACTTAGTATTTAAAGGACAGAGTATATTAGAAATAATATTTGTAAAAACTGACTAGCTGTGTTGCCAAGCATGTAAATCTTATCATAAAGAAAATGTTGTTCTTCCTTTGTAAGATAAACCACTTAGGTACAGTATCTCCTGCCCCTTGACTTTTTTACAGCAGATATTATTGTGTGAACATCTAAGCACCATGCAAAGCACTGTCTGTGGATTCTCTGTTTTAGTCATTGCAACCCTAGAAGGTAATGATTTTGTCCACCTGTGTATTCTTTACTGTCTGGGTCAAAGGGAAGCCTGACTAATGCACCACTGTATTGATTAGGCAGCTGAAGCCTAGTGATGGTTAGTAACCTGATGATTCTCACTTGGAAGCTGGGAGATGAATAGAGGTATGAACCCATAACTGCCCATCTCTGGAACATAAGAACCCGGTTCATAATTTATGATGTCTTTACTTATGTCAGTATCGACTGCAATTTAAGAACTATCATTCTATCCTCTTGAATTGTACTTGCTAGGTAGAAGTCATCTTATTTTATGATTAGGAAATTATAGATTAGTACTATTTAACAGGAGTCATCATCATAAGGTATGTTTATGAAGCAGACCAACATTTTAAAATTAATTTTTATTGGAGTATCATTGCTTTACATGTTGAGTTAGTTTCTGCTGCATACAGAGTGAATCAGTTATACATATATCCCCTCTTTTTTAGATTTCCTTCTCATTTAGGTCACCACAGAGCATTTAGTAGAGTTCCCTGTGTTAGATGGTAGAGACCAAATGTTTTTAATCTCTTTTATTTGAAGGAGACAAGGATCATCTAAACGTATTTAGGTATTCTTCACTGAGAAAAGACCCAGAAAGGCTTGTGAGTTGTCATGTTAATTTTTTCTAAATCACTAATTGAGTTATTATTTAAAAAAGAAAAAAGCGATTGACCTGGTTAGATTTTTAGTCAGTATTAACAAGAAATGGCTTATAAGGGGAAATAAAATGGCAAAAGCTTTGTTCTGTGTTATTTCTGAAGACTGAACAACCATTGTTACACTAAGCTGTGGCATGGAGTAAACTGGGGTATTACTGGGATATTTTAAGTACATGCATAGAAGGCTTTT
Organism: Bos taurus; assembly: GCF_002263795.3. NCBI lineage: Eukaryota > Metazoa > Chordata > Mammalia > Artiodactyla > Bovidae > Bos > Bos taurus. The sequence goes on along the minus strand of NC_037332.1, from coordinate 18,302,436 downwards.
TTTGCTCTAAGAATCAGCGGTGATTCTTAAACTTCTCTGTGTCTCAGAGACTTTGAGAACTGGACTCTTCCCTCAGAAAGGTCAACTATGTGTGCGCTGCTTTATGTAGGGTCAAGGGAATCATGAGTTACTATCATTGCGTTTTGATTCTTATCAAGATCTTGACAGAAACAACTGAGACGAGTATCTCACCAAGGATGTCCAAAAAGCCACTGATTTCACAAGACTGAGAGACTTCAGTGATGTTTGGATCTTGAGATCCAAATCTTTTAGATCAGTGATCTAGAGAGGGAGTTAAATGTTCTGACTTTGACTTCTTTTTCTGCAGGGCATGGTAAGCAGCCAATGACTGTTTGGCTTGCAAAGACTTTTTCTTGGCCGAGTTTCTAGCATTTCCACATGCTATTCTCTTAGGCATTTCCCCCCTAGTGTCACTGAGTATGATCAATCCTTAAGATATCCAAAAAAATGAAAAGATAGCAAGTGGGCCTGTCTAGTAATTGAGTGAAAGTGTTAGTTTCTCAATTGTGTGCAACCCCTTGCAACCCCATGGACTATAGCCCACCAGGCTCCTCTGTCCATGGGAGTCTCCAAGCCAGAATGCTGGAGGGTGTTGCCATTCCCTTCTCCAGGGGATCTTCCCTATCCAGGGACTGAACACAGATCTCCCGTATCCCAGGCAGATTCTTTACCATCTGAGCCACCAGGGAAGCCCATCATATCACAAAGTGACTTGTTTCAGAAGTTTTATGCATTTTCTAATCTAGTACAGTGTTTAAATCCTTACACTCCAAACCATTTCTTTCATTGGAATAACTTGAGATTTGGTAAATTTTCCATCATTTAGGTTCTATTTCATTTTAATTTTTGCCCTGAACTTATTTTACCAGGACAGTTAGGTTTACAAAGTCTGTAGCCTTGGATATGAATCCATATAACCTTACCAGCAGGATGCTTCCTTGGAATCTAAAGCACATCTCTGCTTTTTCAGCTTTTAATCTCTGTAAAAATATTTAATGTGTGTTCAGTACTCTCCCACTGGTCTTCTAAACTGCCCCTGGTCTCTCTTCTCTCTTTGCTTTAGTACATACTTCCAAAGTGCTGCTGCTGCTGCTAAGTCGCTTCAGTCGTGTCCGACTCTGTGCGACGCCATAGACGGCAGCCCACTAGGCTCCTCCGTCCCTGGGATTTTCCAGGCAAGAGTACTTCCAAACTAACCTTCCTAAATTGACTGTCACGTTTTCTTCCTGCTTAAACACACTCAATGTAGCACCACTGCTTACACGAGGAAGGTAAATCCGACTGAATTCTTAGTAATTTTCTCCTTCAACTTCTTCATCTTACAGATGAGGGGTATAGGTTCCACAGGGAGGAAGTGATGTGCCTAAGACAACAGTGACCTGTAGGGATCTAGTGGTGGAACTGGTTCCACTGAACCTTACTGCTTCCCACCTGGCCTCCGTGGCCCAACATTCAGGTCCCTCACTGATGTGGGCTGGCTAGAGCCTGAATGATCTGCCCCTGGTCTACCATGTCTCTGTCTTTGCAGATGTCCCTCTCCCTTGCAATTAATAAGTACTCGTTTACACACAACACTAAATAACTAAGTATTTTAAATAAGTTACATTATCCTTGTATAGTCTTAATACCAGCTCAGTTCTGTGATCCCCATTTTACCTATGTGGAAATTGAGACTAAAGAAGATTTGGTAACTTGCCCAAGATCTCTGAATTAGCACGTGGCAGGACCTGGATCCAGCCTGAGCAGTGTGTCCCCAGGACCTGTGTTGGGAGTCCTTTGTCAAAGTAACTGCCTCGAAGGAACAGCTTATCTTCCTAGTTCCAGGCCAAAGGCTCCCTCTACTCTCTCAGATTTCTGCAGTGCTCACCATGCATAAGAGAAACTGAATTTATCACGAGGTTATCTGTGCCTTTTGGATGCTATTCAACATACTGTGAATGCTTAGAAAGTAATATAATAATTCATGAAGTGGCCATAAAAAATATACAACTTGACTTCCTTAATTCTCTTCCAAATGTGATTGGAAATGAACCAGTGCAATCCAAGAAAGTAATAACGCGCAGACTGATCCACAGATAACTGCTGAGACCAGCACTCAGAGCCGGGATTTGTGTGCTCACTCGCACTGTGTACTCATGTCTGTGACCCTGAGATGCCACTTAACCCCTCTGAGCCTCCATGTATCGTTCGGTAAAATAGACCCAATAATATGTATCTTGGTTGTGGCAGAGACTGTGTCCAAAACCTTTTAAAATTTTAAAGCATTTTTCAAAAATAGTATTCCTTTTCAGATCCCTTAGAAACTAAATATCAGTAAATCAGTTTAAGGCAGAAATTATTATGATATACTGCCCCCCCCCCCCCAACCCAGTGTGGTAAGATTTGTTTGATTTTTTTGCACCAATTTTTTACATGTCAATTACTAACAAAACAGAATTGGCCAGCGGATCTTTACATTTCCTCTGTTCTCTTGGTACATACTCAGATCATAAGTTTTCTGAATACTAATTTGGTCAGTTCTGTGTTTATTTTCCGATAATGTTAATTGTGCATAAGGAAGGGGGATAGATTGTCAAGCGCCTGTGTTCAGAACACCTGCCATTTTGTGCCATTTCTCCATCTGGAATGGCTTTCACTTACCTGTTGGTTCGTAACAAAACAGAATGGTGCGCTCATTCTGATTCCAGCTTTTATACCTGTGAAGCTGTTAGCTCTGTTTTCCACCAGGGCTTACATAAAATGATGAGGTCCGTCTGCTTTTCAAATATGGGGGTGAAGATCCACAGACAGAAGAAATCCTGGAAGCATGATGGGAAGTTTGGCCAAGAGAAAGAACGTTACTGTGAAAAGTCACCCTGAACTTAAAGAAGGCCACCTTCTGTGGCAGTGCAGATGTGTTCTCAGTAAGCAGTGCAGACTTGACTGTTCTCTTGCGGGTGGCACGAGGAGGGATGTTGGTGAGCCTCACAAGTGGGAAATATCTGGGACAAGTGTGCAGAGAGTAAATGGGTGACCATGTGTAAGTTGAGCTGAGAGGTAATGGAGGCCCCGCTGTCAGAGACCTGAGTTCTAGTCCAGACTTGACAGGTAGTAGTCGTGTGACCTCAGTCAAGTTACTTGACCTCTTGGAGTCTTAAGTTCTTCATTCATTAATTTAGCAATCCTACGTGAAAGTGATTCTGAGGGTTGGATGCGATCACACAACATAAGCCCATAATGAGCACAGTGCTAGAACATGGTAAGTATTTGGTAAGTGTTAGGCTGGAGGCTGAGATGAGAGGGAGGTGGTTCCATTGGACGTTGGATGGTAGCACGCATGATGGGATCCCTTCCTCCCTTGGCTCCCCTCTGACTGCATATGCCTTTACCTAGATTCTTTTCTCAGCAAATTGTTCTCAAATTCTAGAAGCTATTGGCAAAGCCAAGAAGAAACATAAGGGTTGTGTTCTGGGAGTCTTGTCAGAGATGAACTAGCCTGAAAATATGCACCAGGTACTAGCTCACGATGGAGAATAGTGATGATTTAAGAAACAGGGTAAAGGGGAAAATGAGTCTGCCGGAGCAGGGAGACCCACTGAAGATATAATAGAGCAAAACCGCATTTTTACATTGTCTATTGTTTTAAGACCCAGCGGGCTAAGTCAATTTGTACATAAAATAAATGGGCCATATTCTACAGAAGGAAATTTTAACTGTTCTAGAAGAGTGAGATGTCAGAGCTGGTGATATGTAGAAAAGGAGACAAGTGAACTTAAAACTCTGTGACTTACTAGAACTTGTGCCTTGGAAGTCAGTTTCCAGTATAGCTCTCAGTAAAGAATATGGATTGATTGTTTATGATGTTTGGCACACTCATCTAAATTCTTAAATTGACTCTTAGACACGGGTACTTTTTTTTTTAGTTGGAGGACAACTGCTTTATAATGTTGTGCTGGTTTCTGCCTTACAACCATGTGAATCAGCCATATGTATGCATATATTCCGCCCGCCGAGTCTCACCCCCATCTCCACTGTGATAGGTCACCACAGAGCACCAAACTGAGCTCCCTGTTATACAGAAGTTTCTCACTAGCTAGCTATTTTATACGTGGTAGTGTATATAGGACATGGATACTTTTATCTCCACTTTACAGATGAGAGAAACCAAAGTAGAGTTGAGATTTGTTCTAAATTTCCTGGTTCTAAATCAGGTGCTTGTTCAACTTATGCCACAATGAATGATGGAAATGGGTTAGATATTTTCTGAAAGTCTTTAAAGGAAGCTAGTTAAACATTTGAGGCATCTCATACATTTAGTCCCAGGCAAGTAGGTTACATTATATCACAGAACTGAATCTTTCTAAATTAATTAACTGATAAAGCATGTGCAACTTGTAAGTATCATTGTTCTTTTGAAACTTAACACTTTTTTTTCTAGGATTAACATAGAACAGTAGTTCTCTAACTTGAGCACACATCAGAATCACCTGGAGGACTTGTTTAGTAAGATTCAGTAGGTCTGGTGTGGCCTGAGACTTTGCATTTCTAACAGGTTCCCTGGTGCCGTTGACGTATCACTTGGAGAACCACTTAACGAGAAAAATACACTGTGTTACTGATCCTTCGGAGGAATAAATAGGAAAATAGTCCTGAAGGGAAATTCCAAGACCACAGATGGAAGCTGAAATTCAAATCATGTTTCCAAACTCAGTAAATTATCGTTAGCCACCCATAACTGAATTTGGAGTGAAAAAAGATTTGTATTATTATTTCATTTCTGGAGAGTGCTTTTGATTGCAAAGGGAAATCAAGAATGAAAAATCACTATGTATGTAAATGTTGAAAATCAGAGGTAATTTAAAAGCATCCTGGGTTTGCAGGTGTTTTTCTCTAAACCCCTAAAAACAATATGATTTACTGATGTGTATGGATTTTCTTACAGATTTTTTTTTCTTTTGGTCTCTGTAGGTGGCAAATCTTCCCAAAGACTATATGATAACCCTCAAATATGTCCCCGGGATGGACGTTTTGGTATGTAAACTGTACATTTCTGGGTTTCATTGTGGTAGCTGACAAAAGAAACGGGGTCATTCATATTGAGATAGGAAGTTATCTGCCATTTAAGAGTTTGCTAACTGTCAGAATTTGAAGAAGGTATCTTTGGAATTTGACTTGTATATTTATATTTTTTCCTCAGGCAACTGCTAAATTTTGGTTTGGGGTGAACATTTCAGCATGTATCTTACCCCTATACTCCCAAAGCACATAAGATCACCTTCTTTATAGCTAGCCACTGACTTCTGTTTTTCTTTCAGCCTTCCTACAAACAAAGGCTCAAGTGTAAAATTATGTAAATTACTTTCATACCTGAAAAAGGTCCTATATAAGTCTCCTATTTAATTTGAGAACACAAAATGTTTTATCTCTGAGTTTATTTGCAGTGTGATTGATTCTTCAAAATTTACAATAAAAAGGTAGCTATGATTGTACATATGCTTTTATGACTGTAACCAAAAATTTTCATTGATGTTCTAATTATGTAGTGTTAGTATTAAGACATGAAGAAATATTTCACGTATAGGGACTAATGTAATGCCTGTGGACCCGTCACATAACTTGTCAGATGTTACCATTTTGCAATATTTGCTTCAGCTGTATTAATTGGAGTATAATTGCTTTACAGTGTTGTTTCTGCTGTACAATGAAGTGAATCAGCCATGTGTATGCATATCCTTTCTCTCTTTGGACTTCTCTCCCACCCACCTCCACCCCACCCATCTAGGTCATCACAGAGCACCAAGCTGAGCTTCTTGTGCTTTTATATATAGATAGCAGGCTCCCACTAGCTATGTGTTTTACATATGGTGGTGCATATTAGGTCAATCCTAATCTCCCAATTCATTCTACCCTTTCCCCCATCCCTCTCTTTCCCGTCATGTCTGCAAGTCCAGTCTCTACCTCTGCATCTCTATTCTTGCCCTGGAAATAGGTTTCAAATGTACTTTTTAATAGTGAATCATGATAAATATAGTTAAAGCCCCATATATGCCTCTCTCCTATACCCTTAAGTACTAGTTTTCTCTTAGGGAGAGCTTATCTCTTAGGAATAAGTATTCTGAGCTGGAGTTTCTCATTCCAATGCATGTTTCCAGGGCTTGACATAAGGGTACCATCCCCTCAGAGTTGTGTTGAGTGTAACAGCCCACAGTAGCCCTACTCTTTCTTATACTTTGATAGCAAACTCTACATCCATATATATATGATTCCATGTTTTGCATATTTTATGTTGATACCATTATAATGCATATATGACTTTACAACTTGCTCATATTTTGCAAAATGCTTCGACACATAATATGTTCCATGTTGATTCACTTTAACTACTGTATTGTGCTCCTTTGAATTAATTTAAAGCCACTTGGGTTACTCTCTGCTCTGCAAATTGACATCTTTTTATAACACCAAAAATACTTATTACACATTGACTTCTTGCAAGTTGACTTTGAGTCCTTTCTGTGGACACATCCATCAAAATTATTACCACTTCAAGTGTGTTAATAAGCATGTCACTATGGCAATCCACTCCAGTGTTCTTGCCTGGAGAATCCCAGGGACGGGGGGGCCTGGTGGGCTGCCGTCTATGGGGTTGCACAGAGTCAGACACGACTGAAGCGACTTAGCAGCAAATTGTTGTTGTTCAGTTGCCAAATCATGTCCAGTTCTTTGCAAGCCCGTGGACTGTAGCTTGCCAGGCTTCCCTGTCCCTCACCACCTCCCAGAGTTTGCCCAAGTTTACCATTGAATTGGTGATGCCATCCAACCATCTCATCCTCTGTCACCCTCTTCTCCTTCTGCCTTCAATCTTTCCCAGCAGCAGGGTCTTTTCTGATGAGTCGGCTCTAGCACCAAGTGGCCAAAGTATTGGAACTTCAGCATCAGTCCTTCCAAAGAGTATTCAGGGTTGATTTCTTTTCAGATTGACTGGTTTGATCTCCTTGCAGTCCAAGGGACTCTAAAGAGTCTTCTACAGCACCACAGTCAAAAGCACCAATTCTTCAGCACTCTGCCTTCTTCATTGTCCAGCTCTCACATCTGTATGTGACTACTGGAAAGACCATGTGAAAGTGAAAATCACGTGGTTTGTCTGACTCTTTGCTACTCCATGGACTGTAGCCTGCCAGGCTCCTCTGTCCATGGAATTCACCAGGCCAGAATACTGGAGTGGGTAGCTGTTCCCCTTCTCCAGGAGATCTTCCCAACCCAGGAATCAAACCAGGGTCTCCTGCATTGCAGGTGGATTCTTTACCAGCTGAGCTACCAGGAAGCCCTAGACTTCACTATATGGACCTTTGTCAGCAAAGTGAGGTCTTTGCCTTTTAACACATCGTCTAGGTTTGTCATGGCTTTCCTGCTAAGAAGCAATCATTTTCTAATTTTGTGACTGCAGACACCATCCACAGTGCTTTTAGAGCCCAAGAAGAGGAAACCTGTCACTGCTTCCACCTCTTTCCTTTCTATTTGCCGTGAAGTGATGGGGCTGATGCCATTATCTTAGTGTTTTGTTTTTTTTTTTTAATATTGAATTTTAAGCCAGCTTTTTTACTCTCCTCTTTCACCCTCATCAAGAGGCTCTTTAGTTCCTCTTCGCTTTCTCCCATTAGATTGATATCATCCACATATCTGAGGTTGTTGATATTTCTCCTGGCAGTCTTGATTCCAGCTTGTAACTCATCCAGCCTGGCATTTCACATGATGTGCTCTGGGTATAAGTTAAATAAGCACATCACTAAGTGCTTGTGTTTAAAAAGTCTTCCAAACTTTGTAAGGTTGTCATTGCAAGAGCATTCTCTTGAAAGACATATTTCTTTTCATTAGTCCATGCTAAAATCTTTACTATCTACTAAATTCCGTAGAATTCCTTAGAACATGTACCTTCTTGTTGAACCAGGTACCTCTTTGTTGACCTAGCAAGTCTAGGTCAATCTCTGTCCTATTGAACAAGGGAAGTTCTTTGACATAGTAATGTAAATTTTATAGCAGCCTGAACCTTAATTGATCTAATCATCTGCTCATTCAGCAAGTACTTGTTTAGGGAAAACTATGGAGCGAGCACTTTATGAGACACTTTAAGAAACAAACAAACATACATCAATTAACCTTATGTTCAAAAAATAGTAATTATGGGGTTCAGTGTAGCTGGCCTTTTCATAATGCTTTTCTACTTGCAAAATGACTTCACATTTTTATCTTCTTGGATGATTAGAAAAATAGGAAAGCAGGATGGCTACTGTGATTCTTATTATACAAATGACACCTTGAGCTTTATAAACCAGAAGCATTTTGACCAAGGTTAAACAATTAGAAAGTGATAGTCTTAAAAAGAAATCCTAGGCCATCTGACTCTTAACCCTTCATGTGGGTATCTATTAATAGCAAGGTAAAGAGTTCTCAGTGAAGCATCTACGTAATAAAGACATACCCTGTTCTGACTAGAGATGCACTTAGGCTGGGACTGCCAAATTCATTTAAAGAAATCATGCAACTCTTTGAAAAACAATTGTGTTAAACTAAAAATAGCAAAATAGATTCTTTTGTGCTGGTATAATCATAGATTGTGCCGAATCATAGATTTCCGTATTGGCTGGTGCTAACAAGAGCTAACTTATAAAAATAAAATGATTCATTACCACCTATTTTTTCCCCCTTGTTTCTGTAATTGAGAAAAATCCTCTATTATTTGGTCTTGGCATACCATCCTGGCACAATTGGAGGAACTCTGTTCTTGGCTACCACAGTTGGCAAGAAAAACAAACCCGAACATAGCCTTTGGGTAGAAACAGGGGGTCATATGCTTTGTTTTACCTTCATTTAAAAATGTTAGTTTCTTCCAAGACCAGAGGAGTTTCCCAGTGGAGAGGCTCAGGCTTATTTGCCTTATCTTTTGTCTTTAAACAATACAGGGTGGAGTGGGAGCCAGAACGGGTACCAGAAATAGTCTCTGGGGCCAAACCAATAAAATTCTGCTGGAGGCCCTGGGCAGAAGAAAGCTCTAGAATAGAATACTTTTTTTTTTTTTTTGGTTTGGTTTTAAAAATCAACCAGATACTCCTGAAAAGGGGAGGTTACTTTTCTAAGTGCCTTTTTAGAAAATTACCCAGCAGATTGTCTCTCACAAATAGCCGGGTATGATCCACTGGTTGGTATTTAAATCTAACGATAATTACCAATTTTAGTTTAAACTCTTTGAAACTATAATATTGTCAAACTTAGGATTTCCTTTAAATTCTTAGCCTAAAAATCCTAAATGTTTCTGATCCTTTTCACTTACTAGTCATGTTGTAGAAAGAACAGAAATTGAGTTGCTGAATCTGCAGTCATTCTGGCCTCTCTAAAATGATATAAACTATGAGTTGCTTGTGGTATTGGCATAATAAAGTTAATTCGCTTTTAGTTAAATTACATACTTACCACTTTTTATCTAACTTTTTAGTTGAAAATACTTCGAATTTACAGATTATAAGAATATACACCCATATACCTTTTAATACAGATTCAATTGTTTTTAACATTTTGCTTCATTTGCTTTATAAATTCTTGCTTTCTGTATGCTTATATCTAAACCCCTTGAGTAAGTTGTATACAAAATGACTGTTTACCCCTAAATACTTAAGTGTGTGTTTCCTAAGTATTTTCTCTTACATAACCACAGTTGTCCACTTGAATAAATTTAGCAGTAACTGAATACTTCAATCTGTTGGCTGTATTTCAATGTTACCAAATTTTTCTGGCATGTTTTTCTTCTGGTACAAGATCTAATCTAGCATCATGATTTGCATTTTGATACTATGATCGGCAGAATAATGGTCCCCCAAAGATGTCTCATGCTGTGACTATATTACCTTCCATGGCAAAGAGTCTTTGCAGAATTAATTAAGGATCTGAGGATGGGGAGGGTATCCTGGGAATATCCAGGTGGACCCAATCTAATCACATAAATCCTTATGAGAGGGAGTTTAGGAACCAGAGAGAAGGTGTTACACCCCTGGCTTTGAAGATGAAGGGGCCACAAGCCAAGGAATGTGGGAGATCCCTGAAACCTAGAAAAGACACAGAGAAGGAGATTCTTCTGTAGAGCCTCTAGAAGAAACACCATGTAATCTGTGGTCACTTTGATTTCAGCCTGTTGTTTTTGTTCAGTCACTCAGTCCTGTCTGACTCTTTGCAACTCCATGGACTGCAGCACACCAGGCCTCCCTGTTTTTCACCGTCTCCTGGAGCTTGCTCAAATCCATGAGTCAGTGATGCCTTCCAACCATCTTGTCAGAATACGCATCCCAAGGTGTGATGCTACATTAAGGAATGATGTGTCCTCTAGTTATCACACCCAGAGGCACAGTGTCCATCTTCTCCCCATAGTGCTGCTTGTTTTAATCCCCTGGTTCAGGTGTTCCACTATTTCTGTGTATTTACTCATTAACAACTAAGCTGGGATCTTTGGGAAGATACTTGAAGACCATGTACGTTCCTTCATCAAAGTTCCTCTTGTAGATTGATTTTTACATGAACCAGTCTTTACTGTCATGTCAGTTTTTATTTTTTTAAAAGTCAAGGTTAAACAAAGAAGTCATTGGCAATACATAATGTTATCCTAAAAACATGGATCCCAGCCATCACCCCTTTGGATGATTTTACTTTCTCAACTATTTGTACCTTTTTTTGCTGGTCTGCCCCCTCTGGGTCTTCTCACATCTCCCTCACCAGTCAAGGATTTATTACTTGATATTTCAACTCTTCTTTAAAGGACAGTGGTTCTTCAAAACAAATACACCTGGTCATTTTATCCCTCTTCTTCATATACTTTGAATGGTTGCTCTTAGGAAAAGAAGCTCCTTAAACATGGCCTCCAAGACTCTGGTGATCTGGCACCTTTCCAGATTCTTCTTCAGTCCTGCAGCCTCACATGTCCCTTGCTGCCCCTGTTCCTTTCCTGCAAGTCTTTCTCTGAACCTAGTGTGCTGGTCAATCCTTTTCTTGGGATAACTCCTCTTTCATTTTCTTTTTTTTTCTTCTATGATTTTTCTTTTTTAAAAGAAAATGTTTCAATTGAAGTATAGTTGATTGTTCCCAGGAGATAGAGGACAGGGAAGCCTGGTGTGCTGCAGTCCATGGGGTCACAAAGGGTAGAACATGACTTAGTGACTGAGCAACAGTAGTTGATTTATAAATGTTGTGTCAATCTCTGCTATACAGCAAAATGACTCAGTTTTACATATACATACATTCTTTAATATTTTTTCCATTATGGCTAATCGAGAATATTGGCTATAGTTCTCTGTGGTATACAATAGGACCTTGTTGTTTATCCATTCTAAATGTAATAATTGGCATCTACTGACCCCACATTCCTTCCCCATTTCCTGGCAACCACAAGTCTGATCACTATGCCTGTGAGTGTTTCTGTTTCGTGGATAGGTTCATTTGTGCCATATTTTAGATTCCACATGGAAGTGATGTCATGATATTTGCCTTTCTCTTTCTGACTTACTTCACTTGGTGTGAAGTTTTATCCAGGTAGCTGCAAACGGCATTATTTTGTTCTTTTTTAAGACTTAGTAGTTTTCTGTTGTATTTATGTACCACATCTTCTTTATCCATTCCTCTGTTGATGGAGATCGGAGAAGGCAATGGCACCCCACTCCAGTACTCTTGCCTGGAAAATCCCATGGACGGAGGAGCCTGGTAGGCTGCAGTCCATGGGGTTGCTAAGAGTCGGACACGACTGAGCGACTTCACTTTCACTTTTCACTTTCATGCATTGGAGAAGGAAATGGCAACCCACTCCAGTGTTCTTGCCTGGAGAATCCCAGGGACGGGGGAGCCTGGTGGGCTGCCGTCTATGGGGTCGCACAGAGTCGGACACGACTGAAGCGACTTAGCAGCTTAGTTGATGGAGATTTAGGTTGTTTCCCTGTTTTGGCTATTGTAAATACTGCTGCTATGAATATAGGGGTGCATATATCTTTTTGAACTGTAGTTTTGCCCAGGTATATGCCCAGGAGTGGGATTGCTAAAGATCATATGGTAGCTCAAGTTTTAGTTTTCTGAGGAACTGCCATACTTTTTTCTACAGAGGCTGCACCAATTTACATTGCCACCAACAGCATAGGAGAATTTCCTTCGCTCTGCACCCTCTCTAGCATTTATTGTTTGTCTGACAAGTTCATTTTCAATTTCACTTCTTTAAGGAAGGAAGCCTTTACTCTCCTTGAGGAAGCCATACCCTCATATTAGAAACTTTTAATAGTACTCCTAGAATGGTAGTGCTTTTGTTTATTTGTGCAACTATTTAGTTGTAATCTATTTACCTATAAACTTCCTGAGGGCAGGAGTTCTGTAATTTTGCTTGTCCATCCTTACTGTCCAATGTATGACTATTGTTCAGTTGCTCAATCATGTCTGACTCTGCAACTGCATGAAATTCAGCACTCCAGGCTTCCCCGTCCATCACTATCTCCTGGAGTTTGCTCACACTCATATCCTTTGAGTCAGTGATGCTATCCAACCATCTAATCCTCTGTCGTCCCCTTCTCCTGCCCTCAATCCTTGCCAGCATCAGGGTCTTTTCTAATGACTGGGCTTTTAACATCACGTGGCCAAAGTATTGGAGCTTCAGCATCACTCTTTTCAATGAATATTCAGGGTTGATTTCCTTTAGCGTTGACTGGTTTGATCTCCTTGCTACCCATGGGACTCTCAAGAATCTTCTCCAGTACCACAGTTTGAAAGCATCAATTCTTCAGTGCTCAGCCTTGTTTATGGTTCAACTCTCACATCCTTACATGACCACTGGAAAAACCATAGCTTTGACTCTACAGAACTTTGTTTGCAAAGTGATATCTCTGCTTTTTCATATGCAGTCTAGGTTTGTCATAACTTTTCTTCCAAGGAGCAAGCGCCTTTTAATTTTGTGGCTGCAGTCACCATCTGCAGTGATTTGGGCACCCAAGAAAACAAAATCTGCCACTGTTTCCACTTTTTCCCCATCTATTTGCCATGAAGTGATGGGACCAGAAAATTAGAGATACCAAGGGAACATTTCATGCAAAGATGGGCTCAATAAAGGACAGAAATGGTATGGACCTCACAGAAGCAGAAGATATTAAGAAGAGGTGGCAAGAATACACAGAAGAACTGCACAAAAAAGAGCTTCATGACCCAGATAATCATGATGGTGTGATCACTGACCTAGAGCCAGACATCCTGGAATGTGAAGTCAAGTGGGCCTTAGAAAGCATCACTAGGAACAAAGCTAGTGGAGGTGATGGCATTCCAGTTGAGCTATTTCAAATCCTGGAAGATGATGCTGTGAAAGTGCTGCACTCAATATGCTAGCACATTTGGAAAACTCAGCAGTGGCCACAGGACTGGAAAAGGTCAGTTTTCATTCCAATCCCAAAGAAAGGCAATGCCAAAGAATGCTCAAACTACTGCACAATTGCACTCATCTCACATGCTAGTAAAGTAATGGTCAAAATTCTTCAAGCCAGGCTTCAGCAATATGTGAACCATGAACTTCAGATGTTCAAGCTGGTTTTAGAAAAGGCAGAGGAACCAGAGATCAAATTGCCAACATCCACTGGATCATGGAAAAAGCAATAGAGTTCCAGAAAAATATCTATTTCTGCTTTATTGACTATGCCAAAGCCTTTGACTGTGTGGATCACAATAAACTGTGGAAAATTCTGAAAGAGATGGGAATACCAGACCACCTGACCTACCTCTTGAGAAACCTGTATGCAGGTCAGGAAGCAACAGTTAGAACTGGACATGGAACAACAGACTGGTTCCAAATAGGAAAAGGAGTATGTTAAAGCTGTATATTGTCCCCCTGCTTATTTAACTCATATGCAGAGTACATCATGAGAAATGCTGGGCTGGAAGAAGCACAAGCTGGAATCAAGATTGCCAGGAGAAATGTCAATAACCTCAGATATGCAGATGCCACCACCCTTATGGCAGAAAATGAAGAGGAACTAAAAAGCCTCTTGATGAAAGTGAAAGAGGAGAGTGAAAAAGTTGGCTTAAAGCTCAACATTCAGAAAATGAAGATCATGGCATCTGGTCCCATCACTTCATGGCAAATAGATGGGGAAACAGTGGAAACAGTGTCAGACTTTCTTTTTGGGGGGCTCCAAAATCTCTGCAGATGGTGACTGCAGCCTTGAAATTAAAAGACGCTTACTCCTTGGAAGGAAAGTTATGACCAAACTAGATAGCATATTGAAAAGCAGAGACATTACTTTGCCAACAAAGGTCCGTCTAGTCAAGGGTATGGTTTTTCCAGTGGTCATGTATGGATGTGAGAATTGGACTGTGAAGAAAGCTGAGCACTGAAGAATTGATGCTTTTGAAAAAACTGTGGTGTTGGAGAAGACTCTTGAGAGTCCCTTGGACTGCAAGGAGATCAGTTCCTGGGTGTTCATTGGAAGGACTGATGCTAAAGCTGAAACTCCAATACTTTGGCTATCTGATGCGAAGAGTTGACTTATTGGAAAAGACCCTGATGCTGGGAGGCATTGGGGGCAGGAGGAGAAGGGGATGACAGAGAATGAGATGGCTGGATGGCATCACTGACTCGATGGACGTGAGTCTGAGTGAACTCCGGGAGTTGGTGATGGATAGAGAGGCCTGGCATGCTGCGATTCATGGGGTCGCAAAGAGTCAGACACGACTGAGCGACTGAACTGAACTGAACTGAACTGATGGAACCAGATACCATGATCTTAGTTTTTTGAATGTTGAGTTTTAAGTCAGTATTTTCACTCTCCTCTTTCACCTTCATCAGAGGCTCTTTAGTTCCTCTTAGCTTTCCACCATTAGACTGCATATCTGAGGTTGTTGATATTTCTCCCGGCAATCTGGATTCCAGCTTTTGAGTCATCCTGGCCTGCATTTCACATCTGCATATAAGTTAAATAAGCAGGGTGACATTACACAGTGTTGACATACTTCTTTCCCAATTTTGAACCAGTCTGTTGTTCCATGTCTGGTTCTAACTCTTGCTTCTTGACCTGCATTCAGGTTTCTCAGGAGACAGGTAAGGTGGTCTGGTATTCCCATCTCTTGAAGAATTTTCCGCATTTTTTTTGTGATCCACAGAGTCAAAGGCTTTAGCGCAGTCAATGAATCAGATGTTTTTTTGGAATTCCCTTGCTTTTTCTATGTTCCAAGCAGATGTTGGCAATTTAGTATCTGGCCCCTGTACCTTTTCTAAATCCAGATTGTACACCTGGAAGTTCTTAGTTCATATACTGCTGAAGCTTAGCTTGAAGGATTTTAAGCATAATCTTGCTAGCATATGAAATGAGCACAATTGTATCGTAGTTTGAACATTCTTTGGCATTGCCCTCCTTTGGTATTAGAATGAAAATTGACCTTTTTCAGCCCTGTGGCCACTGCTGAATTTTCCAAATTTGCAGCATCATCTTTTAGGATTTGAAATAGCTCAGCTACAATTCCATCACCTCCACTAGCTTTGTTCATAGTAATGCTTCGTAAGGCCCACTTGACTTTGCACTCCAGGATGTCTGGCTCTAGGTGAGTGACCACACCATCATAGTTATCTGGTTCATTAAGATCTTTTTTGTACAATTCTTCTGTGTATTCTTGTCACCTCTTCTTAATCTCTCTGCTTCTTTTAGGTCCTTAAAATTTCTGTCCTTTATTTTGCCCATTTTTGCATGAAATATTCCCTTGATATCTCCAACTTTCTTGAAGAGATTTCTAGTTTTTCCCGTTCTGTTGTTTTCCTCTATTTCTTTGTGTTGTTCAACATAAGAAGGCTTTCTTGTGTCTCCTCACTATTCTCTGGAATTCTGCATTCAGTTGGGCATGTCTCCCTTTCTCCTTTGCCTTTCACTTCTTTTCTCAGCTATTTGTAAGGCTTCCTTAGACGGTCATTTTGCCTTCTTGCATTTCTTTTTCTTGGGGATGGTTTTGGTCACCATCTCCTGTACCTTGTTAGGAACCTCCATCCATAGTTCTTCAGGCACTCTGTCTATCAGATCTAATCCTATGAATCTGTCACTTCCTCTGTAAATGATAAGGGATTGGTTTAGATCATTTCTGAATGACCTAGTGGTTTTCCCTACTTTCTTCAATTTAAGTCTATATTTTACAATAAGGAGCTCGTGATCTGATCCGTAGTCAGCTCTAGGCCTTATTTTTGCTGACTGTAAGGAGCTGCTCCACCTTCAGCTGCAAAGAACATAATCCATCGATCATCTGGTGATGTCCACGTGTAGAGTCATCTCTTGTATTATTGGAAGAGGATGTTTGCTATGACCAGTGTGTCCTCTTGGCAAAACTCTGTTAGCATTTGCCCTGCTGCTTTTGTACTCAATGTATGATAGGCACTTATGTGCTGAAAGTGAAGATGGAAGGAAGGAGGGAAGTTCTCTCACGTGTAATCACTTGTAATTTCCCTGAGGTACCAACTGAATAGAATCCATAGATTATGATGATGCGGTGAATGACTGTAACTCATCACACAGTTTTTGCACCTCAGTGTTTTACTCATCTTCTTTTAGATATGTACACATTTCGTAAAAAGGTTTAGGTCTAAGAGTAATATCATGCTATTTTCACGAATCATGATTTCCATGAGCCTTCTGTTATGCTGCTACTTTTAACTGAGTCATTTCCTTAATCAAGAACTTTCTCATTGTTCTCAGTGATTGAAGGCTGAAAGCCAGATTCCTGAGTCTGATGTTCATAAGCTTCCATAATAACCTTCTTGCCCCACACCAATCACCTCATCTTAATGCCCATTATTTTGCAACACAAACTCGTCTCCCAGTCAGGTGAGTCCCACCCTCCTAGAATCACCTTGAAGTGAAAGTGTTAGTCACTCCGTCTTGTCCGACTGTTGGTAACCCTATTAGCCCGCCAGGCTCCTCTGTCCATGGAATTCTCCAGGTAAGAATACTGGAGTGGGTTGCCATTCTTTTCTATTCTCAATTCCAAGACTGCATGGTTTAGCTTCTCTTTGCTAGGAATATTCTTTCCTCTCCCACCCACTCATCCAAATTCTATCCACAGAATTATGCAGTATCCTGGGACTGAGTGCATCTTAGTGGTCATCTCCTCCAAGGTCAGCTTAAGATCCCTATTTCTCATAAGACCATTTCCTACTGTCCCAGAGCACGCTCTCTTCCCTGCATCAGTGGCCAGTAAAAACTGACACCACCCCTAATCTATGCTTCTGCTGGGTGCTTGTGTGGGACAGGGTGATGAGCAATACTGATGTGGTATCTATTCTGTGGGCCTTATCTGTTACTTTATTATCTCTGAATTTCTATAGAATTTGTCTCGAAACTAATCATTTGGGGTGAGTGAGTGAGTGATGTCGCTCAGTCGTGTCTGACTCTTTGTGACCCCATGAACTGTAGCCTACCAGGCTCCTCCATCCATGGGATTTTCCAGGCAAGAATACTGGAGTGGGTTGCCATTTCCTTCTCCAGGAGATCTTCCTGACCCAGGGATTGAACCCAGGTCTCCCACATTGCAGGCAGACGCTTTACTGTCTGAGCCACCAGGGAAGTCCATCATTTGGGGTAGTTAATCATATATTGCTTACACAGCTATTTAAACTTGTATGTGTTATGGATCTGTCTCATAGTATTGTTATGAGAAGTGATTAAGATGTGAAAAACCCAAGATATAGTGTACATGCAATAATTGTTCTATGTCCTCACAATTATTTTTATGTTATATTTTCTCTTTTTACTATATTTATCTAAAGATTAGGGATCAACCCTTTTACCCTGTTGTATTTCCTTACCATTTGAGCAGGTACTAGCTACTCAAAAGCTACTTACCAGTAAACATTTAACTGCTGGCCCAAAAAATGTCTGATTTACAAATCTTGAGGGAGCCTCCCTTATTTGTTTAGATTCCTTTGGTTCTTGCTAACAGTAATGAAATCAAGCTTCACCAAAAAAAAAAAAAAAAAAAAGTCCCATTACTATAAGGATACTGAAGAATAGCATTTCAAGTCAAGGGGAGGGATGCAGCCAGGCCTCATGACGGGATTCAGGTTTTCCTTTCCCCTTCTCTGCCTCTCTGCCTCATTCTGTTTCACCTGTGCAGAATTTGTGTGTGTGTGTTTTCAGTCACCTGATGGCTTAATAGCTGCCCCAGAGCTCCCACACTCACATAGTACAGTTTGACCCTGCTCAGAGACTAGTTACCAGTTCTTATCACTACTACCTTTTTGGGGGAGGGACTTTCCGATGGACCCATTTGTCTCAGGATGCCGTTATTGTCCAGTCAGCTGTGGCTACTGGGCAAGGCCACTGTTTGTAATTGTGGATCCTGAGGATCCACCCCTATGATTTGAAATGCTTCCTATAGAAATGGAAGTCAGTCTGGTAGACACTGTACTTGTCTACTTCTAGCTCTCATATAATATTTCTTTCAAAGGAATAAGTATAAAATGTTAGCTAAATGAATAAAACGTTAACATTAAACACTATTTTTTAGGTGGCTCTTTTGTATACTCAAACTACAGGGCCCATCTTAATAAGTAGGTGGTTACATTAAGATACTTTCAGAACATCTAGACCATTACTACCTGAAAAAATAGCATAGAAGCCACATGTTGTTAAGTTGCTTAGTCGTGTCTGACTCGTGCGACCCCATGGACTGTAGCCCACCAGGCTCCTTTGTCCATGGAATTTTCCAAACATGAATACTGGAGTGGATTGCCATTTCCTCCTCTAAGGGATCTTCCTGACCCAAGGATCAAACCTGTGTCGGCTGAGATCTTGGCAGGCAGATTCTTTACCACAGAGCTATCTGGGAAGCCCAGAAGCCACATATATAATGTTAAATTGTCCAGTAGCTGCATTAAAATAAAAAGAACATGAAAATTATAATAAAGTTTATTAGTCTAATATATTCAAAATGTGATCACTGTACCTTGTAAACCATATAAAATTATCAACATATTTTAATTTTTAATATTTATTCAGAATCTACTGTGTATTTCATATCTACAGTACACTCCAGTTCAAACACTAAATTTTCATCAGAAATATTTACTCATTTAGATTTTTATAAAATTGACAATTGAAAACACAGATTCACATACCTAAGCTTTTCCAAAGATTCTTAAAAGTGTTCCAGTCACCAAATCACATAATAATTTTCTAACTTTCAACATGTTGAATTAGTTAAGCAACATTAATATTTTAGTTCCTCAGTCATACTGGCCACATTTTGAGTGATGAGTAGCTGAAGGTGGCAAATGGTCCCTCTATTGGCTCACACAGATTAGACAGAGATATTTTAGAGACTTGCCTAAAATCACAACGTGTGTTAACAGAGTTAGGACTAGACAGCCTCTAGTTCATCAGGGCCGCCCTCATCTCCCATGTTGACCTTTCTTCCTGGTGCTATTTTGTATCTGGCTCAGAGGCCATTTATAGGCCCGCCTGGGGAAACAACATGTATTTATAGTGTTTGGACTGATTACCATCTTAATCAGATTGAGGTTTCTACTCGCTTTAATTAAAGCGAGAAAATGCAGTTAGATGTCTGCAGTGAACACTGAAGACCCAAATTAATTGTTTAGAGAGAGGACTAAAATAAATCATGACAAAACCCAGCTCAAAAAAGGAGTTAAGATTTTGGAGACTCTACAGCAGTAACTTGAGCACACAATATTTTACGACGTGTTTTTGTAGGAATGTTTTAAAGTTGCCTGCCCATGAAATGTTCGAGATTGGCAAGGAGTGTCTGCTTTCTGGTCCTAAGAGTAAAAACCAGAAGGAGTAAGGAGAGTCCATTAAAGTCAATTGATGGTGATGGTTTAGTCGCTAAGTTGTGTCCAACTCTTGTGATCCCATGGACTGTAGCCCACCCAGGCTCCTTTGCCCATGGGATTTCCCAGGCAAGAATACTAAAGTGGGTTGCTATTCCTTTCTCCAGGGGATCTTCCTGACCCAAGGATCCAACCTTGGTCTTCTGCATTGCAGGTGGATTCTTTACTGGCTGAGCCACCAGGGAAGCCTGCTGAAAGCAATTAGCATTTGCAACAGTTACTGGAAGAAATCTGGTTCCTATAATGTAGTTCTGGATTCATTGAAATGAGACAGAGCCATTTCTAATTCCTAAGTAATCTCTTAATCGAGTTTAAGGACCAGTGTGTCTCGTCCAGAAGTTGGACCACACGAGTCATGGAGAACCCAGCAGAAGAAAGTGCTACAGCTGTATGTGTTTTGACTGTATTTACTGATGAAAGAACTAGGCAAGGGCTTGGGAGTCTCGGTTTCTAATATTTGTTTTAAATTTGTTGTGTAACCTTGGTGAACCACTTCACTGCTTGAGACCTTCCTTGATTTTCCCATTTATGACATTGGTGGGACGGGACCAGATGGCCTTTAGCATCTCTTCCAGATCTAAAGCATTGTGATTCTGTTGGCATAGTGCCAGATTCTTTTTGACTGACCAGCCAGGAGGTAAATGCTGGAAGCACAAGAGGAAAGAAAGGGGTGCTTTGTGCCTGTGGGCATTCATACTTCTAATTCTGGCAAGATTGAAGGTTGACACACATTAAAGAAAACAAAACAGAAACAATCAAACTGGGCGGTAATGCTGGTAAGTAGATTAGTTGGATTAGAAGATGGGGTGGAAGGCTTATTGTGAATATTCCTCAGAAGCCTCATAGTTTATGAGCCAGGGCTTTGCTCCCTCAGAATCTCTAATGGGTGTTGTACCCCAGCTCCTTTGTGGAGAATTCCCTCACAGTGCACATACCTCCGTGAGGCTTCCTGACGAAGCAGACACATATCTCCCAAAGAACAGTTACTAAACGGAAAAGTAGTGCCAAGTACCTCCGTGAAGAAACGTTAGTGTGTGTTTTGTCCACTTTCAGATTCTAGTTCCAAAAGGCTTCTGGACTGCTCTTGGAGACTCTTCATCTAAGACTGATGCAGAATCCTGTGTCAAATGTTTTCAGCTAATAAACCAGAAGTTTCTTAAATGAAGCAGAGGATGGAGAGAAGAAGGCAGGCCAGATTTAGCAAGTCTCTCAGATGTTTTTATTTCAGTCACGGTCTCAAATTTACCAGTTCTGGGTCTGCAGAGATATTATATCACACATCCTGTGAAATTCACGTATCTATTTTATATTTGTGTGAATGTGTGAGTTTTCATTGTTGGTTTTTGGAAGTGGTCATATTCTTAATTATGTTTAGAATGCTTTCAATCATAGTTTTTCTTTTTTTAATCTTATTAATTTGGTGCTTATGGTACTTTAAAATCCTTAGGAAGTTCATAGTTTTTACCCAGATCTTCTGTGGTGGTGGCATGCGAGCAGGTCAAGGACATTGATTTAATGTCATCGATTCAGTTAGCATTCTAGAATGATACATGTTATATATCATTTATATATACACACACAAACATGAATAGAAAGCATATGTTGCTCCAATAATCCTAAGTAGAGCTGTTATAATTGATCCAGAAAATGTAAGACAGAGGCTACCAAAAAAGAAGGTAAGAAATTAAGAGTATGAAGTTAAGGAAAATCCAGACAAATTTTCCCTTTCAAAGCAAAAAAGTATATTTCTTTTGGTGTGTATATAGGTGAATAAAACATTACGTTATATGTACTTCAGGAATTTGAAACATACTCTTTACATCAACTCTTTGATGTCCTGTCTGACTCTATCAACTTTACTGATCTTTCACATTCTTCTAGTGAAATAGAGAATGTTATTTATATCTTACATTCTTCTAATATCTATTGTGAGTTAATAGCTGTGCAATATAAAACTATTTGTTTAAAATGGTCTCTGAAAGATGAGTGACAGTAATGCCTGTTTATTAAGGTAAAGGAAAAATTTAAATTTGTGAATTGCACACTTTTAATTATCTATTTCCTAATCATAATAATCTTGTAAGAGTTGAAAAACAGACTTCATATCATCTCACAAATGAAATATTTAGGTCACTGTGTTTTGCTGTCTACAAATCATTGACTAGATTTAATTAAAAAGAAAATGTGAATCTGCTTGATGTTCTAGTCAAGGCTGGTTTCCTTTCTTGTAGGCAGACAAGTTAAAACTGGCTGATAGTTAATATTGTTTACCTCAGTTTTATCTTTCCTAAATGCAATAAACTTTAAAAGCTAAAATATAGCTGTTTAAACAGATTAGTGAAAAGAAATAACTTTGAATTGATTATATAGTCTTTCCAAGAAAATTATGCAGAATGTATAATGAATGAAATACAGTTAAAGGTGTTTAGAAATATATTTTTCAGCAGTGTAGTCTCGATGTTTATGTCAAATATCAATGAATTTTTCATAACTTTAAAGGGGCAGATATTGGGCTAGGATTCGATTATGGGATTTCCATGATTTAACAGTAAGAAATTACAGGTTTAGGGTTGAAAAATGTTTCTGGGAAAAATTGATTGCTTGGACTGTTGATTAGGTATGTGAAAACAAGGGTGGGTGGCCATGGGGCGAGTAGTCATAGCTAAATAAGAACTTGAATGAGGAATGTAAACATAGAGTTCAGTTGAAGATAGAGATAAACAGAAGTGACATAAGCACCCCAGAGTTCCCAGTTTAAAACTAAGAAACATATAAACAAGCTCCTTTCTGCTTTAACCACAAAAAAGCAACAAACAAAAAGAAAAAACAACCTGTTCATTTAAGGCAAAGACCACAGTACCTTAATTCAGAATAGGGGAATTTGATTTTGGTTCCTACACGTCAGAGCATCAGAGAGAAGGACAGGTGAGCTTGTTCATAAAGTGGAGCAAGGACAGAGTTTGAAAAGATTAATACATGAGCTGTACTTGCCATGGAAAAATTTGCACAATTTCAGTGGGATGAACTAATTGGTGAAGGCTGTTTTACCATATAAATACTACTAAAGTAGTATTTACAGAATGTACTGTTTCCCATTCCTAGGAAATCTGCCCCTTGCTGATAGGGATGACTATCTAAAGGGAATTATTGCTGTCTAAGTGGAGGGAAACTTGGGAGAGCAATCAGCCTCCAAAGAAAGACTGACAGCTTGTAAAGAGACTTGTTAATGATGCAAATATGAACTTGCATGTGCTTAAGATAAGCACTGATTTTATAAAACAAGGAGTTCATTCTCAGCGTATTTTGGAAACAGTCTTTGAGAACTTGGTTGGTGAGTCAAATGAAATGGCCAAATTGAACTAATTCCCACTAGGAGTTTGTTTATTCTACTTATCTGAAGTCAGAGCCAACACTCCCTAAAAGTTTTGAATGGCATTTAATGCTTCCAGAAATTGCAACGTACCTATCTGTAGAGAAACCAGTTTCCCCTTTGGCTGGGTCATATTAATTAAAATTGTTCTATGAAATAAATATAAAATGGCTCTCTTGTATAATTTAGAAAACACGAATTACATGACTTTCACCCACAGAGATATTTTGCTGGTAAGTAGAAAAATAAAGTATAGTGGGTTTTGTTCATTTTACATGACATCGGTTACCCTCTCTGATTATGTGTTTTTATTACAATAGAAATAATTTAAAATTATGTGAGATCTTAATAAGCCAAGACCATTTTACCTTTTCTATCTTATTTTTTTCATTATAACATTTTAACAGTTAAAAATATAAATCAGAACCTAGACTTCAAAGTTTTTTATAAGAGAAAAAAGAATATTGTAATATACAATGTATGTAAATTTCCAATTATTTTAAGTGGTGTCACATTCATTTTTAAAAATGTTATAATTCATTCTAATATACTAAGAAGTTTTCCCTAATAATCTAAACCATTATTTATCTGCAAATGTATAAGAGGGGTTGGCAAACTACACTCTACAGACCAGATCCCGTATGCTGCTGATATTACATGGACAGCCAGCTGAGTTTGTCTTTTTACAGATGAACATTTACAGTCTACTTGATAATAGAGAATGCTTTTAACCCTAAGTGAACAAAAATGTTGACCCAAAATAAAGAATTCCATACTTCTTATTGCTAAACCTGTGTTACAAAAGAAGCTAAATAATTATGCAAAAGAAATTGTATCCAATTATAATCATTACTTTTTAAATGGTAATAAGAATGGGTAGAAATTCATTTTCTCTTATATAACTGGACCTACACAATATTCTTGATTTTTGCCTTTTGGCATACAAAGCTTGAAAATATTTGCCATCTAGCCCTTTCCAGAAAATGTTGGGACCCTTGTTATGTAGTATTTTCTCTCACTTTTTTTTTTTTTTTTCACTTCTATATCAGTTAAGCAATTAGTTTCTGAGCAACACCCATATGCCAGACACTATTCTAGGTCTTAGGAACACCACAGGGAACACAATTTTAGAAAAAATCCTACCCTCATGAAACTTAAATTCAAATTATGTACCTCATCTCCTCAAAACTACCTTACTTCCATTTTCCCTTTCTGTAGAGGGGCAAAATGAGGTTCAGAAAATTTATGTAGCTTGTCGGGATTCTCTCAGCCAGAATTGAACCCAGTTTTGCTTGATTCCAAGGCTTGAGCTTCCAACCAGTGGACAGGGCTGGCTTCATGAGTGGGGCTCCACACTTGGTTTCATGCTTGCTGTCACCATCGTGAAACTCTTCATCATTTTTTGAACACGTTTTGAGCAGTAAATACATTTCCATTTTGCTATTAGCCCCACAAATTATGTAGCTGGTCCTGCCACTAAAGCAAAAGTGCTTCTCTCCCAGACCAGGGCTATTTTTTTTTTTTAACACCCACAGAAACTCAGCTATGAAGAAGTTTTGAAATCTATCAAGATCCTGAGAAAAATAAGCCATTATTGATCCACTGATTCATATTCT
This sequence comes from Bos taurus, assembly GCF_002263795.3. NCBI lineage: Eukaryota > Metazoa > Chordata > Mammalia > Artiodactyla > Bovidae > Bos > Bos taurus. Next base: position 18,277,565 of record NC_037332.1, on the reverse strand, counting down.
AGTTCCCCAAAAGACTGGAAGTTCCTTGAAGAACATAGGAACCTTTCCCACTATAACTTTCTAAAAAAATTTCTCTGGGTTAAATTCATTTCAGAATACAGTAAGTAAGAAATAAATATGCTTCCATAGAATTAAATTTTGCAGTATCTGAACCTTGTCAAGGGCTCTGTCTTAATTTTATCTCCATGGAAGGGCAAAATCTTTACCATCAACAATTTCTTCTGATCTTTATGCATTTGGAAATTTTGAAACAGCTGTTAGATATGACTTAAGAAAAACCTAAGAACAAACCTGTTCTGATATAAGGAAATCTTTTGTCCGGTAATCAGTGACTGTACTTAAAACAGGTGCTTTGTCTTCTTTTAATTTCTTACAGCCTAGTCATTGTTGGATAAGCGAGATGGTGGAACAACTGTCAGTCAGCTTGACTGATCTTCTGGACAAGTTTTCGAATATTTCTGAAGGCTTGAGTAATTATTGTATCATAGACAAACTTGTGAAAATAGTTGATGACCTTGTGGAGTGCATGGAAGAACACTCATCTGAGGTAACTTTGTACTGGGACTGCTTTTTATTACTCATCTCTGTAACCTATGGCTGATAAGTGGTGGCAGGGTTGGGGACGTGTTTGTGAGATTTTTAACGTATAAATTTGTAATTAAAAAAAGTTTTGAAGATGAGCACAAAAAAATAAATGTTTGTAGTTATATCACAACTGAAATGTATATTAAGACAATTAAATGTTGTTACTTAATATAAAAATAAATGTATTCACAATACACTTATAAAAACAACCCTGACTGTATCTCATGGATAAAGTTCTCATAGCCTTCCTATGAGGTTACCAATGTTCATTTACCTTTAAATGGAAAATTGCCTATAATGAACACTTGACCTCTTATCTATAGTAATAATATCACAACAGAGAAGAGCATTTTAATGTCTTTGGGTCATTTGATGATTAGTTGTCACTTCAGAGTATGGGTATAGCAATGCTTTGGATTCGAAGCATATTAAAGAAGCAATGTACCCACTAGAGATTAAGGATGAGATGCTGGAGGTCAAATCCTGGCTTTGTTCAAAAATAGTTTTGCTCACCTCCTTTCCACATAAAATGGGGACAATAAGAGGAGTCGATATTACATGATTAATGATGAGTTTTTATTCATCATTATGAATGAATTTTTATCATTCAAATTTGGCAAAGTAAAATGTTAACAGTTTTTTTAAAATTTTATAACACTGTGTCTATATAATAAATGACCTCTTGGGACACCTGTTTTGACATAGAGTTCACAAGACAAGGTTTAGCCTACAGGCCTTCTTGAAGTTCAAACCTAAGGCTTTAACCATGATGCAGTATGAAAGTGAAAGTGAAGTCGCTTAGTCGTGTCCGACTCTTTGCGACCCCATGGACTGTAGCCTATCAGGCTCCTCCGTCCATGGAATTTTCCAGGCAAGAGTGCTGGAGTGGATTGCCATTTCCTTCTTCAGGGATCTTCCCGACCCAGGAATCGAACCTGGGTCTCCCGCATTGCAGGCAGACGCTATACCATCGGAGCCACCATAGTAACAGTCAAATACTCTGTCTCCATTCAAATTCTAGTCACTCTCTAAGACCCAACCTCCATCCCATTTGTGCTCTCCAATCTTGAAATTCTCATAACGCCAGTAACCTAATCACGACTGAGCGACTTCACTTTCACTTTTCACTTTCCTGCATTGGAGAAGGAAACGGCATCCCACTCCAGTGTTCTTGCCTGGAGAATCCCAGGGACAGGGGAGCCTGGTGGGCTGCCGTCCATGGGGTCGCACAGAGTCGGACATGACTGAAGTGACTTAGCAGCAGCAGCATAATTCATCTTTTCTACTGTTTTACTTTCTAATTTCCCAATCAGAATGTATCGTATATTCAATGACATCTTAGAGTTAGCATCCCTTTTTATCATATCAGTATGAATGATGTACTAATGGCAATGATAAGGAGAGGTCACAGAAAGTAGAGTATACCAGACAAGGTGTCATGAAGGAAATAAGATATGCCCTAGGTCCTGAAAGATGAATTAATTGGTCAATAAATGGCAGTTTATCTAGAAGAGCATTCCAGATACCAAAAGGTGTACATTTACTAACCATGGCACTTTGGCTAGAACCCAAGAGATTCATACCAGGTGGTATCTCTCAGTTGTTCCAGAGGTTAACATATATATAAAACACTTAGAGTAGTACATAGTAAGTGGTACATAGGTGTTAACTCTAATTATTATTACCTGCTTTTATTTGTAGATAACCATGTTTGAGAAGATCCCCTGGAGAAGGGAAAGGCTACCCACTCCAGTATTCTGTCCTGGAGAAGTCCATGGACTGTATAGTCCATGGGGTCACAAAGACAGACTGAGAAACTTTCACTTTTCATATATTTATGAATTCCTAAAATATAGCTTTGACTTGTTTGGGGATTTTATAGAAAATCATATTCTTTTTATGCTTTTGAGACTTGCTTCTTTCACTCCACATTGTTTATAAGATATCCACATTGATTATTACAGCCGTAGTTGATTTTTTTTTTTTTTTACTGTTCATAAACATTTCATTGATTCAATATACCACTAATTTATTAAACCACTCTCCTGTTGATTGGTGTAAGAATTTATAAACACTGCTGGCAAGAACTTGCTTAATATGCCTCCTGGTACATCTTGCAAGAGTTTCCTTAAAGTAGTTACCTAGGAGTGGAATTTCTGGGTCACAGGATGGCAGCGTGTCCAACCTTACTAATATCAAAGGGCCAATTTATGTCATTCCACTGGTATATAAGAGACCCCCTCTGCTCCAGATCCTTGCCAGTATTTATCATCATTAGACTTTTTAATTAGTGCATATTTGGAGCATGTGTTGTGTATATTTTTAATGAGAAGTAATGATTTTAATGAACATCTTTAAAGAGAACAGTCTATAGTTTGTTGTTAGGATTATTTCATTGTTTTGATGTTGCTTTCACCTTATTCGCCCTCGCCACCACCCTCTTCCTTTTATCCGGAATTGAGCCCCAGACTGAACTGCATAGAGTCATTTGTCCTATAGTGCCAGTTTGAATTACGAGTTTTAAAACAGTTGTCTAGAGACTTCCCTGGTGCTCCAGTGGTTTAAGACTCTGGGCTTCCACTGCAGGGTGTGTAGGTTTCATCCCTGGTTGGGAAACTAGATTCTGCATGCCCTGTGGAGAGGCAAAAAAAGACTGTAAAAATCTAATTCAAATCTAACTCAATAGATATGTTCCTAAAATATTAACAATGTTACTTAAAAACAAACAAAAAACTGTTGTCTAAAAGTGTCGGTTTCACTTGAGTCTGTCAAGGACATATTTGTGGTCTATTACTTTGACATTAGTTAAATCTGCAGACTATTTGAAAAACCTAATCTTGTGTTTTTTTTTTTTTTTTCCTTCTTCTAGAATGTAAAAAAATCATCTAAGAGCCCAGAACCCAGGCAGTTTACTCCTGAGAAATTTTTTGGAATTTTTAATAAATCCATCGATGCCTTCAAGGACTTGGAGATAGTGGCTTCTAAAATGAGTGAATGTGTGATTTCCTCAACATCAAGTCCTGAAAAAGGTAAGATATATATTCCTAATATAAATGTAGAAAGCAAGACTGAATCTTTTATGTATAGGTAAGAATCTACCTCTGACTCAAATATATATGTAGCTAGAAACAGACATGTGTGTGTATGTATGTCTAATATAAAAGCAAATATCAGTGGCATGAAAAAAAAAACAGTTATATATTTGTTGGTGTTCAAGCCCAAACAATACTTAACCATCTTCAAAGTACAGAATTGCACATGAGTAAACGATATATGAGATAGTCACTCATTTTCACCTGATATTTACTAGTAATATACAATTATATTCTTCTTCACTTCCAGTCTTCTTAATGTCCCCTTCTCAAATCTTTTCCTTAGGGGTCTAATTCTGAGTCATGAATTCTCATCTTCATCACTTACCCTGTACTGAGACTTCCTCCCCGCTACCATCCCTATGATATGAAATTTTAATTTCATTACTTATTTTGAAAAAGTGATCAATTGCCAACCATTTGCATTATTTACATTTGTTCTGTAACGTGACTTTGGTGAATTTCTTAATAAAAATAGAAAAGCAGGACCAAGTATAAAATAAATAGGATCTGAATGATCCAGATTTGGGAAGCAGGCCTGGAAAGTACTCTAATATTGCACTTCACCTTTTGAGGACTCTTTAATTTATGTAAATCGCCATGCAACACTGACACATTATTGCTTTCTATTTAGATTCCAGAGTCAGTGTCACAAAACCATTTATGTTACCCCCTGTTGCAGCCAGCTCCCTTAGGAATGACAGCAGTAGCAGTAATAGTAAGTACATATATCTGATTTAATGCATGCATGGCTCCAATTAGCTTCTGTTAGGAGTATTGCATGAGCTTTAAAGGAAATTTCTACAATCATTACTATTAATTCTGTTCTCTTACTATTCTTGCTGTTATGATTTTCCTGAGAATTAAATAATTAGGTTTGCACAATTGGATTTCCCTAAAGCTGGAGATAATGTTTAATTGGGGTAATACATTTTCTGCTAAGATAGTTTTCAATAAGGCATGAAATTACTTTTAGATGATTTAAGCTTTTTTCATTGTTGACTTGAAATATATTTTGCATGGAATTTGCCTGACAAAAAAATGGAATTTTAAAATGGAAAATAGAGGTGCTGGCTGTGTAAAATTCCAAGGATATCTTCTGTTTTGTTGTGTATAACACTATTTACTACTGTATGTTTGGAAATTTGATTTTTTTTTTATTTTACTATAAAATCATATGTTGGGGAACAATATGCTTCTTTCTCTGAAATTTCTATCCTTGTTCGTGAAGAAGAATCCAGTTTCCTGGAAGTCTAATGTCCTTTTTTCTTTCAAATGTAATCCCATGGACAGAGGAGCCTGGAGAGCTATACAGTCCATGGGGTTGCAAGAGTCGGCCACAACTGACAGACTAAACTTACCGACCTAGGCAAAGGTCACTATAAGGGTCATTGGATTTACTAAATATTCTGACCCTCTAGTCTCTTGGATGCTGTAGGAGGAAAAAATTCATCCTGTGATCTTAGCTGAGAAGATCGTCTCTTAAAAGTTAGTGATGGGACACTCTCATATGTTCAAGAGCATCAAAGACCTATCTGTAAAAAGCGGATTCATTTTGATATTTGGCAAAACTAATACAATTATGTAAAGTTTAAAAATAAAATAAAATTAAAAAAAAAAAAAGCTCATGAATAAAAAGTAAAAAAAAAAAAAAAAGAGTAATCAATTTAATACAAATCCACAACAGCAATCCTGCAAATCAGAAATTAAAAGGAAAACCTCTAAAATCTATCTGTTTTGGATGTTTTGCCACCAAAACCTGACCTGAATTGTGATGAGGCTATTTGTAATCTTTACCCTCTAAAACTGGGTATGCCTTTCACTAAGGATGCCTTTCACTAAGAAATATTAATGTGTTTGACTATAGGGTGCTACTCATACCTCATTGAGGATATTATATAATATACAATATTTATAGGACAGAAGTGTTCTAAAATCTAAAATTCTGAATACCCATTGGATTTGAAAAATTTGAAGACACTATATATGTTAAGGTCTTTTTTACTAAGAATTTTATTAATCTTTTCAAAGAAGCAGTTTTTGACTTTTAAAATTCTGTTAGTATTTCATTGATTTATAATCTAACCTTTCATAATTTCCCTACATCTGCCTTGGGTTTAATTTGTTCAACTTTTTCTAAGTTCTCAAGGTAGAAAAATTAGATCATTGACTCTAAACCATTCTTCTTTTCTAAAATAAGCACTTAAAGGTATAAATGTCCTTATAAGCAGCTTTAGCTGAATTCCACATATTTTGATATATTGTGTTTCCATTATCATTTCTTTAAAAATAATTTTCCTTATAATTTCTTCTTTTGTTCATGGGAATATAAAAGTGGGTTGTTGTCTAAAAATATGTGATTTTTCTAGATATCTTATTCAGTTCTGTTCAGTTCAGTTGCTCAGTTGTGTCCGACTCTTTGCGACCCCATGAATACGCAGCATGCCAGGCCTCCCTGTCCATCACCAACTCCTGGAGTTCACTCAAACTCGTGTCCATTGAGTCAGTGATGCCATCCAGCCATCTCATCCTCTGTCGTCCCCTTTTCCTCCTGCCCCCAATCTCTCCCATCATCAGAGTCTTTTCCAATGAGTCACCTCTTTGCATGAGGTGGCCAAAGTACTGGAGTTTCCAGCTTCAGCATCATTCCTTCCAAAGAACACCCAGGGCTGATCTCCTTTAGAATGGACTGGTTGCATCTCCTTGCAGTCCAAGGGGCTCTCAAGAGTCTTCTCCAACACCACAGTTCAAAAGCATCAATTCTGTGGAGCTCAGCTCTCTTCACAGTCCAACTCTCACATCCATACATGACTACTGGAAAAACCATAGCCTTGACTAGACGGACCTTTGTTGGCAAAGTAATGTCTCTGCTTTTCAATATGCTATCTAGGTTGGTCATAGCTTTTCTTCCAAGGAGTAAGCGTCTTTTAATCTTATTAATGATTTCTAAATTAACTCCATTATTGTCAAAGAACATACAGTGTAGTCTTGTGAGATTTATTGAGACATTTTGTGAATATTAAAGTTCCAGGTGTAGCATTCTGAAATTTGATACAAGTGGTTGATAAAGTTCAAATCTTCTGTCCTTATTACATTTTTGGTCAAATTTTTAATTGTTTACTGAGAGGGGAGCATTAAAAATCTTTCCTTTTGATTGTGGATTTGGTTATTTCTTGTTTTGGTTCTATGATTTTTGCTTCACCTACTTAGCAGCTCTATTATTAAGTACTTACATATTTATTATTGTTATATCTTTCCTGATTTACATCTTACTGAAATATTCCTTATTAACTCTGCTAGAGCTCTTGTCTTGAAGCATATTTTGTTTGACATTGGTAGAGCCAGCCTTTCTTATATTTACTGTTTTCATATATATTGTTTTTCTTCTTGTCTTTATTTTGAAAGTATCTCTCTGATAGGATGCAGTTGGGCCCTGCTATTTTATCTAGTCCCTTATTTTCATTAATTAGGCTGTTTCACCCATTTTGTATTTAATGCAGTTATCGGTGTGGTTAGATGTGGGTCTACCATTTTGTGATTGGCACCACATGCTTACTGATCCCCTGTTCCTCCTTTCCAGCCCTCTTTTGTGTTCATTGATTGATTGACTTTTAGTGCTCTATTTTAATTACTTCTGTTGTCTTTTCAACAGCACCTCTTGACATCATTTTGTGGTTGCTTTAGGAATTGCCATATACATCTTAACTTGTAGCATTCTATTTAATCTTGCAGCACTTCAGAAACAATGTAAGAACCTTGCAACAGGATGTTCCACTTGCCTATAACCCCTTTTGTGCTGTGTTGACATATATCTTTATGCAGGTTATAAACCTCACAATACAGTCTTAAAATTATTGCTTAAAACCATCTTTTCAAGAGAAGGAAAAAAATTCTTTTACATTTACCCACATATTTATTATTTCTTGTTACTCCTCATTTCCTCTTGTAAATCCAAGTTTCTGTCTGGCGTTAATTCCTTTCTGGCTGAAGAGCTTCCTTTAGCATTTCGTGCAGTGCAGATCTGTTGCCAACAAATTCTTTTTCTTTTAATAGAAAAATGACTTTGTCTTCAGTATTGCAGGTGCTTTTTACTAGATACGGAATTCTGGGTTAACAGAATTTTTTTCCTTGAGTCCTTTAAAGATGTCACTCCATTGTCTTCCTGCTTCTATTGTTTCTGACAAAAAGGCAGCCAGCATTTATATGATGTTTTTCCTTATATGTACTGAGTCATTTTCCCCCTCTGCCTTTCAAAATTTACTTCTGTTTTAGGAGTTCAAATAAGATGCGCTTAGGAGTGGTTTAAGCTTCTTGGATATGTAAGTTTAAGAATCACACATACATACAATCACACACATAATCCACATATATTATTGATAAAATCAGTCTCACAGATCATGGATGTTTTGTTCATTTTTTTCCAACCTCTCTTTAATCTTCAAGATGAATAATTTTAACCTATTTTCAAGTTCCCTGACTTTTCTGTCATCTGCTAAATTTTTCTTCCAGTAAGTTTTCCTTTTTCCATTAATTTTTTTATTAAGACTTTATTTTTAGAGCAGTTTGAGGTTTGCAGCAAAATTGAGGGGAATAGAGATTTTTCACATACTCCCTGCCACACATGCATAGCCTCTCTCATTATCAACATGCCCCTCTAGAGAGGTACATTTGTACAATGGAGGAATCTTCATGGACACCTCATATCAGCCAAAGTCCACAGTTTACATAGGGTTCACTCTTGGTGCTATCCATTCTATGGGTTTGAATCCACTGCATTTTTTTCATTTCTAAATTTGTACTTTGTGTTCTAGAATTTTCATTTGGTTCTTTTTATATTTTATATTTTTCTGCTGAGATTTTCCATCTGCATATTCATTATGACAATATTTTCTTTTTTGGCTCTTGGATATAGTTACAATAGCTTCTCTAAAGTTCTTGTTTTCAAATTTCAATATGTAGGTCATCCCAGCATGGTTTCTATTAAGTGATTTTTTTTTCTTCCTGATTGTGGGTCACATCTTCCTTTGGATGGCTAGTAATTTTTGACCATATGCTGGATATTATGTTGTTGGTATAGGTATTATGTTGTCGAATATCTGGATTTTGTAGCATTCCTTCAGTGACTGTTTTGTTCTGATAGGCAGTTGGTTCAGTTCCTAGCAGATCAGTTTTCTCTTCCTTTCCAGGCCTTTGTTTTTTTTTTTTTTTAGGCTTTCTTAGAGGGTGGAGGGAGAGTAGCCTTATTTCTAAGGCATGGGGTCACTGAGCTATTTCTTGAATGCCTAGAAAATCTCTCCATTCTTGCTTGTCAGAGCTTCTTTGTCTCTGAATTGACTTCTAGGGTCTTTGCTTAAGTCATAGCTTCCTGGACACTGTTTATTGCCAGCTTTTGTGAGGTTTCTCCCTGTGCATGTACAGCTTATTACTCAAGCAATGATTGAGTCTCCTCCAGACACATATAGCGCTTCTTTTCTACACAGTTCCTCTCCCCAAAATAACCCTGCCTTACAAACCTCACAAACAGCCCCACCTCCAGCTAAGGCAGCAGCCCTCAGCTTCATTCTCTGATTTCCTATCGTAGTGAGACTACTCAGTCAAAAGGTGTCACCCAGCCAGCAAATCGGGACAGTTGTGGGTCTTATCACTTGCATTTTCCCTCTCCCAGGGATCACAGTCTCGTGTTGCCTTTCGGCCAAGGTCTGAAAGTAGTTGCCTAGTATAATTTGTTTAGTGTGATAATTATTTATGTTGGGAAGGTTAAATTGCTATCATCAGGGTTGAATGCAAAATCTTTGCTACTTACAAGACAACTGAATATAAAACACCTGTTTGGTCCTATACCTTTGAGACTATCAGTAGTTTTTAAATGGCAATATGAATGACCAGACTTGTTTTTTGTTTCCCTTTTTCTCCCTTTCTTCTTTTTTTGCTTAAAAAAAAAAGTGAATCTTGCATGATCAGCAGCTTTTGGCCAGGTGTTCTCACTCATGAAAATGGCACTTTAGATACCCATGGATAGGACTAGCTGTTATGAGTATACAGTCTCATACGAGAAGCAGACACAAATAAAAATATTCATATTTTATGTTATTTATGCTATATTTAACAGAAGTATGTAAATGTCTTTAGTTGTAGCATAAGGAAAGTAAGACACTCTGGGGAGTAGGGAGTCAGGGAAATTTGAAGAAACCATGCTGTTTTCAGGAGAAAGACCCCAAATGTTGCCATGCTGGTCAGAGGACCATGGCATATGATGAAGCAGCCCAGAGGTGTAAGTTCCCTCTCTGTATCTTATAAGGGAGAATCATGGGATAAGGTAAAAATGTAAAAGTTATCCAAAGGGAGTTGTGCTTTCAAAGTAATGGTAATATTCTTTGTACCAAGCTAAAGTGTGTTTTCGGAGAAGGCAATGGCATCCCACTCCAGTACTTTTGCCTAGAAAATCCCATGACGGAGGAGCCTGGTAGGCTGCAGTCCATGGGGTAGCTAAGAGTCAGACACAACTGAGAAACTTCACTTTTACTATTCACTTTCATGCACAGGAGAAGGAAATGGCAACCCACTCCAGTGTTCTTGCCTGGAGAATCCCAGGGACGGGGGAGCCTGGTGGGCTGCCGTCTATGGGGTCGCACAGAGTCAGACACGACTGAAGCGACTTAGCAGCAGCAGCAGCAGCAAAGTGTGTTTTAAAAATGTTTAAGTTTGCGATCCTTACAGACAGTATATTTAAATGATAGAGAGAAGATCCTTACTTTGACATTACCTTACACATCTTCTAGAAAGACCACTGCCCAGCTCTAGCCCTTGCTTGGCTAGCTGTGTGATCTTGGGCAAGTGTTTTAATCGCTCTGGACCCCTCAATCAAATGGAGGTTGATAATCTTTCCTTCATAAGTTTTCTGTGAGTTTTAAATGAGTTAGCACATGTGTACTTAGCACTGTGGCTGATGTATAGTACATGTTCATCCAGAATTATTAGAACAATTAGAGGCAGCGAGGCTGAGTCAGTAAGTGGTGAGTTTGTGGTGAGCTCTGAATCAAGGGAGAGTACTGAGTTGCATGTTTTCTAAGGACCAAGAAGAGGGACATATTCCTGGGCATGGTGCCCATAAGCAGACTCACTCTACAAAGAAATTCAGCAGAATTGCAGCACAGGTTTTTGTGGTCTATGTTTGTACAGATGTCCGGCATTATTAAGTCAAACCACACAAGTCAGTTCCCACCAATTTTGAACACCGGAAGGTTTTCATAATAATGAAAACAGCTAATAAGATAAGAACTCAGGAATTCAGGATTACTCAAATCCTGTGCAGATGAGCTCCCCCACCCCCAGAAACTTAGAGGCATTTTTATATAAAAGCAACGCTTTGGACCCAATAGCCTTCATTTGTGCTTCCCAGGTGGCACTAGTGGAAAAGAATGCAGTGTCTCCCTTCCAATGCAGGAGACAGACAGTTTTGATCCCTGGGTTGGGATCCCTGGAGTAGGAAATGGCAATCCACTCTAGTATTCTTGCCTGGAGAATTCCATGGACACAGGAGCCTGGTGGGCTACAGTCCATGGGGTCGCAAGGGTCAGACACAATTGAAGTGACTTAGCATGCATGCATACCCTTCCTTTGGCTCTTGAGGCACATAATTCAGATCTCATTGACCCCTGATGGATAGCAACTGTAGCAAGTATTGGGAATCATGCCTTGGAGATATAAGCAAAGCCTCTTCTAATAAAGTAGATTTTCTCTCCTGGAAGAGGGATGGCAGGATCACTGAAGAGAACCCAAGGCCTAGCTGTGAAGCCATTTACATTAAGAGAAGAAATAAGGAAGTGACACCTCTGTAGAAGGTGAAGTCGGCTCCTGTGGATCTGACCACCTCCTGTCTATCTCCTTTTCCCTCTCATACAGGAGGACTGGTGCTACGTGTTAGTCAAATTCCAGAACTTTGTTCAGGGCCACAGTCCTAGGGGTAGGACTTTGGTTAACAAGTCACAGTGTTCTGCGAGAGCGAGGTGTGCTTTCTTTAGTTTCTCCTCCAGCTTGGCTTTATTTGCAACACCTCCCCTGGGGGCTGTCCTTCTAGCTGAGAAAGATTTAGAGTGGGGAATCCCAGAGCACCTCACTCTGTAATAAGTTCCTTCAGCTTGCTGCTGGTGGGTGTGGTCTTTCCTCTGGTCTGACTAATAACAATTCAAGATTTGGCCTTTGGATAGAACAGGAAGAACAGATGTCTAGCTGCCTTGACTCTGGGGCATCTGGCTGCTCAAACATAGGTAATGGAGTTCTCCGTAGCACCATCCCCACTAGCTACTTTTCCATTGGAGTCTGGGGACAAAATATTTATAGCTTCCTTTGTTCTCTGTATATGTCTGGATATGTCACTTGGCCAAATCATAATCACATGCCAGCAATCAAAATAGACAGTGTGGGTCATAGTGGTTTGGCCATCAATGGGAATTCGAACATGTCACTGGAATACAAACATAAATACCCAAATTATTATTTATTGATAGTGATACAAACATTTCTAAAATGGTCAGAATTGCCTGTAACTCCAAACACATTTCCTCATAGAAATCACTTTTATAAATAGTAGCAAAATCTGAGACAAGCACATGTAATCTTATATAACCCTTAAAATGGTTTTATTATTGTAATAATAGTGTTACTTCAATTATGCCAAATCCCATTTTATAACTCAGGCTTATTTTGGTGATAGAATTCATGTTGAGCTTTCAGTTCAGTTCAGTTCAATTCAGTCGCTTAGTAGTGTCTGACTTTTTGCGACCCCGTGAATTGCAGCACGCCAGGCCTCCCTGTCCATAATCAACTCCCGGAGTTCACTCAGACTCACGTCCATTGAGTCAGTGATGCCATCCAGCCATCTCATCCTCTGTCGTCCCCTTCTCCTCCTGCCCCCAATCCCTCCCAGCATCAGAGACTTTTCCAATGAGTCAACTCTTCGCATGAGGTGGCCAAAGTATTGGAGTTTCAGCTTTAGCATCATTCCTTCCAAAGAAATCCCAGGGCTGATCTCCTTCAGAATGGACTGGTTGCATCTCCTTGCAGTCCAAGGGACTCTCAAGAGTCTTCTCCAACACCACAGTTCAAAAGCATCAATTCTTTGGTGCTCAGCTTTCTTCACAGTCCAATTCTCACATCCATACATGACCACTGGAAGAACCATAGCCTTGACTAGATGGACTTATGTTGGCAAAGTAACGTCTCTGCTTTTCAATATGCTATCTAGGTTGGTCATAACTTTCCTTCCAAGGACTAAGCGTCTTTTAATTTCATGGCTGCAGTCACCATCTGCAGTGATTTTGGAGCCCCAAAAAATAAAGTCTGACACTGTTTCCACTGTTTCCCCATCTATTTCCCATGAAGTGATGGGAGCAGATGCCATGATCTTCATTTTCTGAATGTTGAGCTTTAAGCCAACTTTTTCACTCTCCTCTTTAACTTTCATCAAGAGCTTTAAGATGCCTAAAACATATTTCCCATGGAGTTGGCCAAAAGGTCTGTCAGTCTGGTCTTAGGAAGTGATTCATAGTTACATGAAGGGAAGAGTCCAGTTCTTTACTCAATCTCCTTTAAGTATAAGGGGCACATGACTCACTATGTTTCCCCTATGCTGCCCCAGCACACACCCAAACTTACTATTATGAGAACCTCTTTGGAAACATAAGAATTATAGAATTAATGAGTTTCCTCTTCCAAGTTTACAAATGGTAGGGAAATGGGCAATTCTTATTCTCACGACAATAGATAAGATTTGTTTCTTGCCTCTGAGGTTAAATCTATGAGTTAATTTTTCCCTCTTAAATGCTGATACACATACTGTGGTTTGATTCTTTTAGATCGTGTACTTTAGGTACTTAATATTAAATAGGTGACTGTAGGCTGACACAGTAGCCCGAGTATCATTGCAAAATATCATAACCCAAATCAGTCACTTTTACTTAATTGGCTTACATTTTGATCATATGATGGCTGAAAGTATATAGTTTATAAATGTATTACATCTTCCAAAGAGAACTGAAAGTTTAACTCTTACAAGTTGACATACACATGTCCATGTTCTCAAACAAGGAAGCTGTTTCTTGTAAGGAGACAGAGAGGAAAAATCTGTCAAAATGTTAAGTTTTGTGATGGGAGCAAGAGACCCTTAGGGGAGTTTTGTTGTTTAATTCCTGAATCATTCTGCTTCTCAAGGAAGATCAAAGCAGGATTCAGGGAGGTGTCCCAAGTTGATTTCATGTGCGCATTCTCTCTCTCACTTAGTTACATGGGGAGACACTGGTGTTTCCAGCCATTCTTCCCTGTTCAGTCATCTCTGGCTTTCTAACATAGAAAGTCTGAAAAATTGAAACCTTTAGTCCATAGCACAGTGCAAAGCACTGCTCGGTATCCAGTAAATGCCAGCTGACGATGCAATGAAGAGACACTGCAATTCTAAGCTTGAGGTCCCTGAAAATGCCCTAAGCATAATGTGCAGATATTAACTTAAAATTTGAGGCAGGCCAGACATAGCTTGATTCATCGAGACCTTGATCGGGATGCAGAATGTCTTTAACTTTTCTTGGCAAGAGGTGATGTGTAAAAAAGTGAAAAGGTATTAGAAGATAAAGGCATAGAAGATGGATTTGCTTGATTAGATAGAAATCATTTTCAGGTAGATGTTATCTGCGTTCCATATGGGTCCACATTAACCAAGTCAGACAGCCTTCTGTCTGTGGGGTTTCTTTTTCACCTTGTATCTGTCAGAAACAACATGAACTTGTATTGAAAGTGGAAAAATCAGCATGTTAAATACTTTAAACAGATGATAGGTCCAGAGTATATTTCGGAAACAGTTGGGAACAACCACAGCATTAAGAGCAAAACCTCTGGCATGGGTATGGGTATGTGGTGTTCACCACTGTACTGTTTAAATTACAGGGAAGGCCTCAAATTCCATTGAAGATTCCAGCCTACAATGGGCAGCCGTAGCATTGCCAGCATTCTTTTCTCTTGTGATCGGGTTTGCTTTTGGGGCCTTTTACTGGAAGGTAAGTGCTGTTATTTTTTTTTTTCCCCCTTAATCAAAAACTTTACATATTTATTTGCTCATACCACATTACATAAATGATTAACAAACTGCCCTTTTCTAAGAAAGGATCCTACCAAGAAAACAGTAAGACAGGATATGTCTTAACTTATAGCCTCCACAGAATATAAACCTTAGAAAGGTTCCCCCATTCCTCCTCATGTTTTGAAGACCACTCCTGTAACTGAGAATGCATACTTAAGAAAATGAAAACTGGTTTTATTAGTCTGCTGCTGCTGCTGCTGCTAAGTCGCTTCAGTCGTGTCCGACTCTGTGCGACCCCATAGACAGCAGCCCACCCGGCTCCACCGTTCCTGGAATTCTCCAGGCAAGAACACTGGAGTGGGTTGCTAGCACCTTCTCCAATGCACGAAAGTGAAAAGTGAAAGTGAAGTCACTCAGTCGTGTCCGACTCTTCGCGACCCCATGGACTGTAGCCCACCAGGCTCCTCCATCCATGGGATTTTCCAGGCAAGAGTACTGGAGTGGGGTGCCATGGCCTTCTCCTTATTAGTCTGAACTAAATATAAAAAGGAATAAATATATGATGTGGTTAAAATTAGCTAGAAATGCCATTTGTATGATGTGCTATTTTGGATTTCTACTCTTACGCTCTCTTCTCATTGAAACCTGTCTGAAATTTTTAAATGTGCTAAATGATTGCAAGTCAGCTTTTTGAAATGTCTTTTTAATTTGATTACTATTTAAATCTTTCAGTTTCTTTACTACTCTTTCATCTCCAACATCCTAAAACTTTTGAGTGATAATACCATGCATTTTTCATAATTTCTTTCTGCAAAAGTATTTTCATAGACTGCCTGCTGATGAAAACATAGAAGTGGAGACTATTTACCTCTTAAATAGGACATGATAATTTTACAATACATATCATTGTTCTTTTCCCAGAAGAAACAACCAAATCTTACAAGGACAGTTGAAAACAGACAGATTAATGAAGAGGATAATGAAATAAGGTATTTCATTTTACTGAATATGTTCATCAGTAAGGTTGACCTCGCCACTTCACATACCATGCATGTGCTCATAACATCTTTTAAGAAGTGTTTCACCCTCATGATGGTAGCTCCTAACCAGTGTCTTCCAGCTTTTAGCTCCATTTCTGATCTCCCATTCTCTCTTCAGTCCCACATCTCCACTTACCTGTGAAATACCTTCACAGAATTGTCTTCCTGACCCTTCTTAGGGTATGCTCTCTCTTTTCTATAAGCAGCAGAATCTTGCTCATCATGTTCCTGGTCATGGAGCTCAGGAGGCACATTTACCCTCCTCTTTTACACACTATAGCCGAGACATGCTGAGCTCCTTCTTTAGCAGCAGTCATTATTTTCATCTTGTCTGAGTTGCTGCCACAGAACCTTCCTCGGCCCTTCTAAATTCCACCTTTGTCTCCTTCTGTAAACCCCATTCTTGATACCACCTCCTAGTCAAGATATTTTCAATGTTTTTTCTCTTTCACACTTCATATATTAGACCTCACTCTGGCTTTTGGAGCCTTTAACTTATCTCAACTTACTCAGTATTTTTTTAAAGCCAGATACAAAATTTAAGATACCTTTCCACTTATGATAATTGACTTCTGATCACTATTTTACTCCTACCACATACTGCCCAGGACCAATACTTTGACTTTACATTCAGTTATGGTTTTTCCATTTGGCATGTTATTTTTTCTTATATCATGTTGCATGTGTACACATTCACATATTAAGCACATATAAGCATTTTCTGTATATGTATCATATGCATAGAGAATTTTTTAACTACTTGAGACTGTGTTGAAGTCCTCTCTATAGTAATATTACGAAAGTAAACTTTCCACCCAATTTTGCAAGCTTTTTGCTCCTGTATTTATAGAAAAGTAAAAACTGCCCTTTACAATACCCAGATCATGGTATACTTCAGAATCTATCTTAAAGCAAATAAGCATGTTTCTTGGTTTTCAGTATGTTGCAAGAGAAAGAGAGAGAGTTTCAAGAAGTGTAATTGTGGCTTCTATCAACACTGTTACTTTCGTACATTGGTAAGTTTTCAGAAATCAAGCTAAAAGATATAACAGGAACTACACAGCATCCTAGATGCCAGAATTTATTGTCTTCTATCAAGCTGATGTCAGTATGTCAGCTGAAACTGTTACATTGAATTGTGCATTCTCAAATTTTGAAAGACAAGCAGTGTTATTCCAGATTAGTGGATTCATCTTGTAGAGGAGTTATACAAAACATTAACAGTTGAGTGCTTCCTTTTTTTTTTTTTTTTGGCCACACCATACGGCTTGTGGGATATTAGGTCGCTAACCAGAGATTGAACCCACATCCTCAGAAGTGAAGGTGCAGAGTCCTAACCACTGGGCTGCCAGGGAATTCCTGAGTGCTTTTATTTTTGAGGCCAGAAAATAAGAGGGATAGAGCAAAGTAGGACTAAAATAAAATAGAAGAAGAATAAATAAAACCAATTTCAATTACGTGTGATTACTATAACATGATAGGAGAAGTATCTCATTTGTTAAATGCTCAATCAAGTGAAAACCAAAAACATTTCCCTGCTATTTTAAGGAAAAGGAGTAAAGGTCAAAATCCCTTATAGTCAGGAGAGGGAAAGTGTCAAGGTAAGGGGCCACCTGCCACATGACTGGTCCTTATTGTGCCTCATCACAGTCCAGAATCCCAGATGCACTGAATACAAGCCAGGGATAGATACCGTAGTTGTGTGGGTCTGTGGAGGGCTCAGGGAGAAGGGAGACCAGGAGAACATGACTAGAGGGCGCTGTTTTTTACGTCTCCTCTCCCCTCTCCTGTCTTAGCTTCCAAAAAAGTTGCAGATGTGGTGCGGGGAGCACCCCGAATGGCATTAACCTGATCCAGCATCATGCATGCTCTTCCCATTGTACTTCTGCCAACTGGCTATCAATTCTGTTTTGCCCATTAACTCCCATGTATTCCAGTGGGGTATGAGTGTTTTTTCATTTTTCTAAATCTTCCGTTCTTCCCCTGCACCCCCTTGTGGCTGGAGGATCATTTATTTGCCCAGATTATTACAGACACGGTCTCTGGGGAGCTTTGCCCTTTACTTTCATGTCACTGTCCTTCCAGCTCTCCCTTCTGTCCCAGATTCAGAGATTTCTCTCTACAGTGAATCTTCTGCAGGGAAACTGGGTCACAGAGTCTCTTGTCTCCTCCAGGAAATCACTTTTTATCAAACGCCATTTTTTAGCAACCCAAAATAACATCATATAATAATAGTAATTATGTCGCATATGTCTCTCACACTTTAACCCTGCTATTATGCAGACTTCATTTTTACCTTGAATCATGCCCTTGATCACCATGTCTGGGGCATGAATAGCACCCTCTCTTTTTTCTGCTCCCATCCTAGCCCTCTCTAGACTCTGTTTCCTATCAAATACTGTAAAGGAACACTTGACTCTCTTTATTTTCAGGCCCAGTATTCCCTAAGCTGAAATCATTGTTATTCCTAAAAACTTAACTTTTCTGCCCTTGAATCCCAGTACAAACCTACTGCTTCTTCCCTATCTGCCGTTTCAGTTCCCTTAAGCCAGACATCCACCGAGCACACATTAAGTGGTTAATTGAACCTTCAAGGTTCAAGTAATGTCCTCTGTAATTTGCTTTTGGATGGCATCACTGGGATCCTGTTTTGGCATACAGGTCATGTGGTGTTTAATTGTGGTACTTGTACTGTGACATTTGGAGAATGGATTTTGATGGAAAAGCCCAGGGCACTGGCCTAAGAGGGGAAAAAATGATGGCATTTTAAAGGCTGTAGTCAAGCAACTAACACATGTCTACCAGAGGACACGCAAGGGCAGGAACCAAGGCTGTCTGGTTCTTGCTGTATCTCCTCACGAGCACCCCACTTGTTGCCTAAGCATTGTAGGCACTTAGTCAATGTCTATTGAATAAGTGATTGAGGCAATAAACAAACCCTAAATGAAAAGCTTACTAAGTGGTAAGGAATATAGTTCTTGTGAAATGACCTTTTTTAAAAGGTTTTTTGTTTTACAAGATAAGTATGTTTTAGAGATCTGCTGTACAAGATAATGCTTAGAGTTTAAAACAATCTATATTGTGTATTTAAAAATGTGTTCAGAGGGTGGATCTTGTGTTGTGTTCTTACTGCAATAAGGTTAAGATGAACAATCTTTTAAAAAGTGCAGTAAGGTTTATTTTTATCTTATATGTGTATGTTTAAGTTGCTGATTTTGGTCAGGACAGCAAAGTGTGTACAGCAAGGGGAAGATGGTCATATAGGAAACAGTTAACTTATTTTCTTAGAATCTGAGATATTACTCATATAATTAAATGAATGAAAATGAAGCAGGTTAAAGAAGCCCCAGATTGTTTAGGAATAAACTCATCACATAATAATTGAGGAGTTGGTGTGAAATAGATGACCTTACTGGAGAAGGCAATGGCAGCCCACTCCAGTACTCTTGCCTGGAAAATCCCATGGACGGAGGAGCCTGGTAGGCTGCAGTCCATGGGGTAGCTAGGAGTCGGACACAACTGAGCGACTTCACTTTCACTTTTCACTTTCATGCATTGGAGAAGGAAATGTCAACCCACTCCAGTGTTCTTGTCTGGAGAATCCCAGGGACGGGGGAGCCTGGTGGGCTGCCGTCTATGGGGTCGCACAGAGTCGGACACGACTGAAGCAACTTAGCAGCAGATGACCTTACTCATCATCATCTTGGCAAAGCTCTCTCAAGGCTCAGGTCAGAAACCATCCCCTCTGAAAAGCTGACTTTCCAAATGAAAGTAATCTCTATGATTTCCCAGGTGGCTCAGTGGTAAAGAAATCCACGTGCCGATGTAGTAGACACAGGAGGTGTAGGTTCAATCCCTGGGCCAGGAAGATCCTCTGGAGGAGGAAATGACAGCCCACTCCAGTATTCTTGCCTGGCAAATCCCAGGGACTGAGGAGCCTGGCAGGCTACAGTCCTTGGGGTTGCAAAAAGTGGGACCCGACTGAGCATGCACACACAATTATATTTCATATTACATTTCATACCATACTAATAAATTAGGAAGGCATCACATTTACTTACATACACTTTTTGTGTCCTCTTGTAAACCATAAGCTCTGAGAGGACAGGACTCATTTCTGAATTTCTTTATGGAATCCCAGTAAGCTATATAGTTTATACTAAGCACAGGCAAGTGATGATGACTGTATCTGTTGAATAAATGAAGAGATGAATGACTACATCAAAGAACTGCAATAATGTGAGAATAAATTTTATGTAGTAAAAACACATGTGTGTGGGTAGAAGTAATTAACAATCAAATGTTGAGGGAAAGATAGATATAAAAGGAAGTAAAAAGCAGCTCATTATCATGAATCTGCAAACCCCAAAGTAAAAATGTGAATGTATCATTTGTGACCATTTATTGAGCACCCACTACATAAAGAAAGCTTTGTTCTCTGTAACAATAGAGATTAAAACCTGCCAAGGAAATTTGAATATAATTTGGGGAAAGGGATGTGGTGGAGGGAGAATAGGCTGTGGCATGGTAGGCGAGGAAGTCTTCCAAGAAATAAGAATAACCATAGTAAAAAGTATCAAAATAGAAATGAAATGTGAAGTTGTAATTATATATTTTAAAAATTGGATATAATTTGTATTATAGAAATTTTCTTGGTTAACAAAAAAGGGAAAATATAAGGAATGACTCAGGTTTGTAGCAAAAATTTCTCCCTGAACTAAAACAAATTAAACCAGGACAAATATTGGAACGCTAGAATTGAAAACATATGGAATAGTTAGATCTCCAACCTATAACTGGAAAATGAAGAGGAGGGTTTGATATTTTAAATACAAGGAAGGGATGTAGATAATGAGCCAGAAAGAAAAAGAAGTTGCCTCTAGGAGAAAATATACTAAAGCTGCGATTATTTGACATCAAATGTGAAATTATCTCTGAAAAGTTAAAAATGTATTTAGTCAACTAGCTGATGACAAGTATTCATATGTGACATCCCAGAATTTTTCACTTATTAGCTTGCCTGTAGCACAGTTTAGGAGAGAGAAATAGAGTAGATCATAGTACATATTCCTCTTCATTCTAACCACAAATGTGATACCAACAAGCTCTAGTATAGCAAAACTTACTATAACCTAGTTCTGTCCTCAGATTGCTTATGGCCTACAAAAGGAGATAAGACATATGTATAAATAATCTATTTTTTAAAGCACCAAAGGAGGTGTTGGTTAAAAATCAACAGAAGGAGCTGACAGAAATGTAGTAAAGAATCAAAGGTCAAACCATTGTATATGGTTGTCAAGGATATACCCTCAACATAACTCTAGATAATGAATGATATGGACGGCATCCCTTAGAATTGCACTACCCACATACAGTTGTCTTAGAACTGACTCATTGGAAAAGACCCTGATGCTGGGAACGATTGAAGGCAGGAGGAGAAGGGGATGACAGAGGATGAGACGTTTGGATGGCATCACTGCCTCGATGGACATGAGCAAGCTCTGGGAGTTGGACAGGGAAGCCTGGTATGCTGCAGTCCATCAGGTTGCAAAGAGTTGGACATGACTAAGCGACTGAACTGATAAAATTGTTTTATTTAACAGGGGAACGAAAGCACTAGGGGAAAAGCTTCACTGTGTAGGTGATGGAGGTGGCATTTGTGTTGAGCTAGGTCTTAAATGATTGGTAAAATTTTACTGGCAGTCGGGAAGGTGCTGCAAATGGAATAAGCTAAATCAGAAGACCAAAAGTACAGACTGTGTTCAAGGGTTTATACAGCTGGAGATCACACATAGAGGGTTTAAATGCTAAGAAAGGATGGACATCAGTGTGAAAGGGTCTGAATTCCAATATATAGGGCGTACACACTATTGAGTCACATAAGGAGTTGTTGGAGGGTTTAGAAAAAATGTGAGTAATACAATCAAAGCAGAGGTTTAGGAAAGTAATCAGATGTTGATGTGGCCGGATGGATGGGAGTGGTGAACTGGAGTCAGGAAGTCCACTTAGGAGTGGATTTTCAAACAGATGTGAGAGAATGACAACTTGAGCTAGGGTCACAGCCATGGAAATAGGAAAGCACAGGCCATTTTGGAGACACAGCAGATAAAGAATCAAGTCCTAGTTCCTGATGGGATGTAAGGCTTGATATTATAGCACTCAGGGATGCATGTGCTCAGTCGAGTCTGATTGTTTGCGGCCCCATGGACTGTAGTCTGCCAGGCCCCTCTGCCCATGAAATTTTCCAGGCAAGAATACTGGAGTAGAGTGCCGTTTCCTTCTTCAGAGGATCTTACTGACCCAGGAATCAAACCCACATCTCCTGCATTGGCACGTGGATTCTTGATGATTTAGAGCCTATAAGACCAACCAGATGTCAAGCACCATTAGAAAAAAATGGGAGAAAGAGATGTTAGTAATTATTAACCAGTGGCCAAATATGTTGCACTGGAACTTCAGTGAACAGTCAGGGATGGAAATAATAGATTTGGGATTGGGAAGTCATCTACAAAGAATTTTAATTGAGACCTCAGGGGAAGGTTTTGCATAATCATGGCAAAAGCCCAGTTTGGTTGGGGGTAAACAGCATAAGTCTATAGACATTCAGATAGCAGTGTTTGTAGACTTATCCCAGCATAGTAAGTGGAGAAAGTAATTCTTATTATAATTAGGCTGGCGGAGAGATTTATAAAAGAAACACAACTTGGAAGTTTCCAGTGGATCTGAGCTAAGACAGAAGAAGGGAGATCCTAGAATTGGAATAGGGATGAGGGCAAGTTATGTGGAGACATTTAATGTACAGGGCTCAGGAATGGTTGGTTACCAAAGGGCCGGATCTGTGACTCTTTACCACGTATTTCCTAAGGTTTGGTTTTGGAGCTCGCTCTCTGCTGATACATTGTGATGCAGAGGATTGGAAGGAATTAGTCTTAGGTTCAAACCTTGAGCTGCACCTTAACCAGCTGTAGGTTCCTGGATGAATCAGTTGTTTTTGACCCCAGGTTTTTCAAATATAACTGAAAGGATAATAATGCTCACCCTGTTTATTTCATGAGGAGGTTGTAAGAATCCAGGGTATCATTATAAAAATAGTAGTTTTGTTCTATAGGAAACCAGTTGTTGGCTTTTAAATGTTTTTTTTTTTTTTGCTAAATGATCCAAAGGCAAAGTCAGAAGACTTTCTGACTTCTCTCTTGTTTCTCTCTGCTTAAGTTTAGAATTTCAAATTCTTCATAGCTTTCCAAAAAAATATGTATTTTTTTGCCTTTTGTTAGTTCCTTCTGCTTTTCTAACCAAGCTTTATTTTTTAAACTTGGTAATTTGTATTTCTGAAATTTTCTCTTAATGTCTGTTAATTTTTCCTTCAGGATTTAATTCTGCTTTCCTAAATATAATTTTCCTATTTTTCAGAGTTTTGCAAATTGTCATATAATACAGTTTTTAGTATATTATTACATTTTATATATTTATATGTTTAGTAAATTACATTTAGAGAATATACAAAATATTACATTTAGAGATTATATACATCTAGTATATTACTGGAAAAAACACTCATACACTCATAAAGTTTTTAATATAGCCTGTGTATTGATCTCAAACATTTTAAAACCAGTGACCTCTGATTCTTTGGATTGATAAATAAGGACAAAAATAGGTAAAGAGTAGGGGGCTTCTTTGGGGGCTCAGATGATAAATAATCCACCTACAAGGCAGGAGACTCAGGTTCCATCCCTGGGCCGGGAAGATTCCGTGGAGAAGGGAATGGCAACCCACTCCAGTATTCTTGCCTGGAAGATCCCATGAACAGAGGAGCCTGGTGGGCTACACTCCATGGGAGTCCTTCATAGTCAGACACAGCAGAATGACTAACACTGTAACTTTTCACAGGGAAGAAACTAAATGCAAAATACACATTTATTTAGGGGTTGTGACTAAAGATAACATATAAATGCTGCCTATAATTAAAAAAAAAAAGGAAGTGCAAACACTTCAGTTGAGAGTTGAAAAATCCGGGACTTCCCTGGTGGCATAGCACATAAGAATCCACCTGCCAGTGCAGATTCAATCTCTGGTCCAGGAAGACTCCATATGGTATGGAGCAGCTAAGCCCGGGTGCCACAACTCCTGAGCCCACGTGCCTAGAGCCTGTGCTGCTCAACAAAAGAAACCACTGCAATGAGAAGCCCTCGCCCTGCAATGAAGACTAGCCCCCACTCACCACAACTAGAGAAAGCAATGAAGACCCAGCACAACCAAAAATAAATCAATTAATTAAAATAATAATAAAAAGTTGAAAAGTCTGAAAGCTGAGTCTGTAGCTCAGCGGTTTAACCCCAGCACTGAAAAGCTAGAACAGAGTCTGGCTTTCATGATTCAACAAGTACAATAAGCTGCTCTGAGGCCAAATGAACTTCCCCAGAGGCTTTGTCAGAATGTGGTGACAGGATTTCTTTGTTTCTTTTTTGGCACACAGTACTGGCGATCTTGCTGCTGTTCTTTCCTTGGTTGGTAGACGTGATTGCTAGAACCTGGGTAGGCAGTCAAGACCCTGATGCTGCTCAGTGGCTGGGAGGCTGCCATTTATGGGATCCCTGATATATTTCATGCCACTGCACTTCTCCACTCTGACACCGCCACTGTCCCTCATGCCTCACTGCCTGTCTACAACCTTTTCATAGCCTTGTTAGAGAAGTTCACGGCTACACAGATTGATAATTCTCATCACAAACGGAGATCATCTGTGGTGTGCCTGGGGATATGAAAGCCACAGGGCATTCATTCATCCACTCCATGTTCAAGATGTATTTATCAAATATAAGTGGGGCTTCCCTTGTGGCTCAGTGGTAAAGAATCTGCCCATCAATGCAAGAGATGCCAGAGACATGGGTTCAATCCCTAGGTCTGGAAGATCCTCTGGAGGAGGAAATAGCAACCCACTCCAGTATTCTTGCCTGGAAAATTCCGTGGACAGAGGAGCCTGGTGAGCTACATACAGTCCGTGGGCTCACCAAGAGTCGGGCATGACTGAGCACGCACAGACCGACCACTCCAGCACTATCCAAGAGTAGAGCATTCCTATGAAACCTTTCTTAAACCAAAATGGCTTAAAGCAAAGAAGCAATCATCTTAGGACACATCTTACTAACAGGATGCACAAAATAAATTGAGGTGAAGCACAGATGCTTATAGACGCAGTTCAAAGATAGAGTAACTTTATGCTGAGATTCTAAGTATAATTCCAGGGAAAGAACTCGGTGGCAGTGCCAACTCTTACTGATGGGGCTGCACACTTACTGATAGGCTTATTGCAAAACAAACCCTGAATGCTTTTGCCTTTTTTCATAGAAGCAAAAATCCTCTTGAGATTTCTGTTGTGTGTTGAAAACAGGTACTAATGTAGGTCTTTTGTAAAAGCAAAGTAAAGGGAACTTGGAAAAAGCAGGGGATAACTATGGATTTTGTACCAGGCACTGTAGTTGCTGGAATACAGCAGTGAAAAAGATCAACAAAGCTCCATGTCCTCAGAGGGCTTACATTCTAATGGGAAGACATAGTAAGTAAAAAGATCATTTCCGATTTTGTAAAATGTTACTAGAGAGATCAGAGAGTGATCACTAATATCTAGGAAAATATTTGTCAAGTTACTTTAGGCTGTGAAGCATACATTGTAAATCCAGTACTCATTCTGTAGGCACATGAAGTTAGCTACTGAGAATGAAAAGAAGGCAGAAAGCAGATATGCTATATAATTTCTCTCTTTTCCTTTCTTCTCTAGGCGGGTAACAGTTCATGTTTGCTTCATAAATGAAGCAGCTTTAAACAAATTCCTATTCTGTCTGGAGTGACAGACCGCATCTTTATCTGTTCTTGCTACCCATGACTCTCTATGGATGATTGAGAAATTGGAACAAAGTGTTTTACTGTGAAACTGGCACTGAATTAATCATCTATAAAGAAGAACTTGTATGGAGCGGGACTCTATTTTAAGGACCTACAGGGAGTTGTGGTCTCAATTAGAACTTGCAAACTGATATTGGGAGAGAAAGCACGTGTCCCAGATTGCACATACAATTTTGCATGCCTCCAGAAGCATCTAACTGCTGAAAAAACCACATAGCTTTATTTTACAGTGACAACCTGCAGTTCATAGTTATCTTGGTCTGCAAGTAGATTTCAGCCTGGATAGTGGGGGGTGGGGGTCATCATTTGTATCAAAGGGATCTAGAAAATGTTCAAAAAACAAAAACTCAATAGCATCATCCACTGTTCATTTAGAAAGCAGTGGACACAGTGTGGGAGTAGGTGCAGGTCCGCCTCATAGCTGCTGATCAGTGAGGGATGTGGATCTGAGCTTGGGTCTCTTCCTGACATAGAAGGTGCTCACACGTATACCACGAGACAAATGGACATAGTTGGCTGGCTCTATCCATACAAGCTAGCCAGTACTGAATGACAACATGATGCCTTTGCAGAGAAGAGACTCCTAGAGGGTTGTCACATGAAGAAGCTGTGGACACTGATCAGCAGAAGCATCTGCCGAGGAGGACATCTGGCACCCCTAGTGACGCCGGCATTTGCCCTTGCCCACTCCACAGTGTATAAATTGTGCTTGCAAAATATATTACAAAATGTTTATATTCTAAAACTATTACAGAGTTATGTAAAGGGACTTAGGAGGAATCACTGAATGTATGGAGGCCCCATTTTCAATTTCTGCTGTGGGAGAGAGGAAAAATAAGTTAAGATATTTAGTATCTAAGATTAGAAAACTACACTCACATGCTGATAATGGGTGTTGAAAATTAGGTGACTTGGCTTTTACAAGAATGCAGGGAATCAGGTAACTTTAGTTATTTATACTATAATCACCATTATCTGTTTAAAGGATCCATTTATTTAAAATCAGGCACTCTATATTCATTAAGGTTTATGAATTAAAAATAAAAAGAGAGCTTTATGTAGTTATGCATGTCAGTTTGCTATTAAAATATGCGACAGCGTTTTTGTCATATTAAGTGAATTTGGCAGGAATTCCCAAGATGGACATTGCGTTTTTAAACCAGAACTTGTAAAGACATTAAGTGAATTTCCCTTGCCAGTTTTCTTTTTTTATATAAAAGGAATATCTGACTAAGGTCAAAGAATGATTTCTTATGGTTTATTTTGATGAAGATTCTTTCAATATGTCATGAACATAAAGGAATCCAAAGCTTTCCTTCTAACTTCATCCTTGTGATAACATTATTGCCATATCCTACCACCATGAGATGACCTTCAATGCAGTGACACAGAAGGGCATGAAAAACTGATACTTTTTGACTTTACTAGTCCAAGAATTTCTAGTAGAGTTGGATTTTAGCTTATGTTCACTGCTAATTAGAATACAACTCCAGTAAGTGGCCTTTGCTCTTTTTTATACCAAAGAGCTCAGATGATTTCTATGACCCTTGTCTTCTCTAAAGTGCTGTGGTTCCTCAAATACTAGTCATTTCTCTAAGATACAACCCAGGTGCTTTGGGAAGCTGCATGAATTTATTTAGGCCCTCAAATATCCCATGATACAACTATGATATGTATAATAAAAGAGATCAAGTTAATGGCTGTAAGGACCTGTCTCAGTGTGTGATACTGTTTTGAATAGACATAGATTAACCTGAGTATGTGTAAGTCACGTATAGATTGAGAAGATTGATACTTCTCAATCTAATAGTTTATTTCAGCAATGGTTTCGATTTTCATATGTATGTGAAAATGCTGCTTAATGAGCTTCAGAGTACAATAAATGTACTTTTGTTCTCAAAACTGGTAGCTGGGTTTTTAACACTCAAGGACATGGTCCTAAATCAATAGAGTTAAATAAACAAATTCAGCAAGTTATGAAATCTGGCATGGTAGGGTGTGGGGAGATGTATTCTGCCTAATTAAATGTATTGGTTCATTGACAGTTGTATGGATACCAATATTTTAAAACACTAAAATTCAATAAAATACACGAACAATAGAAAAATGCTGAACATTACTTTGGATGGTAGTTGCTTGGGAATTAACTGTCATATCTGCTTGGAGATTAACATATATAGCTTTGCTTTATTTTATCCAGTATGTGTTCTGAATAGCCTTCATAAATCATGGAAAACTCATAACTGATATCTTAAACAGTGAAATCACCCTATAAATTGGTGCCATGTATCTGATAGTCTTCTTTTGTAATGTTTTAAAATTGTCTTTTAAAATAATTTCAGAAGTCTTCAGATTCTAAATTATACTAAAAGCTTTGTACCTCTTTGGTAGAACCCAAATCTATACAGAAACTGGCTCTGTGATCAATGATGCCTGCCCAGTGATATCGAAGTGTTGCTGGATTTTGTATTGTAATCTGTTGTGCTTACCACACTGCCACTTTTTAATGAGTCAGAGACGTTGATTTTTTCAACACTTTAATAGAACAATACCCTCTTTAAAAAGGACTAAGTATGTGAAAACGACAATTTATGATAAAGTATGTTCACAATGAAACATTTGCTTTTAGTAAGAATTAAAGTACTTTGGAGAAACTTTGTGGCATATTTTGATATTCCAATTCAAATGAAAATTTAAATTAATAGAAAAATCCATTCAGAATTCATAGATAGTTCTTCATGTTTTTCTGCAGCTAGTTTCTGGTTTCAAAATGTAAGTATGGGGCTTTTAGCCATTGCCTACCTATTCTGACTTAACTAAAAAATACACTTTTCAAAAAGGCAGTTTGACATAGTGGGATGGATATTAGGAAAAATTGTCAGGACCTTCCACTTTGCTGTTAACCTGTATTGATAAATCACTGCCCTTCTTTGGATCTCAGTTTTTTATTTATCTGTGTGGTGAAGTCAGGTCATACCATAGACATGAGAGAAACCTATTGATATGTGAATGACAAAGATGATAGATAAGAGCTGAAGCTATTGCATACAGAATATCCAACTATGATCTCTGTGAATAAGCAATTTGAACATAAAAAGCTATGGCTGTTCTTGTTTGTAATGTAAATATGGTCCATTCTTAAAGTGAAATTCAGTCTACTGTAGGTTGAATTGGATAACCATTTACACAAGAGATGGCTTTTTCCTTTGCTTAAATAAACATTTTTGGATTACTTCTGAAGAATGAAAACCAAGAGTATATTTTATCCAGGAAAATATACTATAAGATGTGTGTAGCATTTGGAAGTGCACCAAATTAAGCATTTAAATCTCTCATTTTCTTAAAAGCTAAGGGCAGAAAATGTAAGATGTTCATAAAGTTTTTAACTGCCAAAAGATACTTTAGAATCCATTTGGAGATGGGTAAACCATAAATTAAATTTTAAAACTGGAAAATGGGATAAGAATTTTAAAGAAAGCCAGCTTGTTTTGAAACAGTATTATTTTGAAATTGGCATTAAAATACAAATATTCAGATTGAAATTCCAACCACTTTATTTGTTATAATGTTGCTGGAAATGCCCTTTGTGAAGATAAAATAATGGTACTTTCATTTCCTAAAAAGGTATTGTTTTAGAAATAATCCATATTATAATGGATATTCATGATCCTAAAAATGTTTCCTAAGCATTGTAAATTTATGTATAAGTGCCATCTACAATTACATCTTAATTGTATTTTTTTAAATAACATTGTTTAAACTAAAAACCATAGTATTTTCAGTTGCTTAATTTCTGAGCTGTGACTCAATAAAAGTTTCCAATCAAAACATCCTATTCTCCTATATTCTAAGGATTAATGTGTGATTATAGTGTCCACTTGCCACTGTTTTTTTTTTAAATCAATGGACTTAAAGTATTCAGACATTTAGATGGATGTATAGATATATTGCTAGTTCAGTCATAGATTGGAGTTTGCATATTGTAATGTAAATGTCTTTCAACACTATTCTATAGTTTTATTATGACTGAAGTTTAATTAAATAAAAAAAGTTGTAAAATGTGATGTGTATGTGTATGTACTGTATGTGTACTTTTTAAAATAGGTATATGTTCTGACCCTTTTTTATACAGGTTTGAATTTGAAATTACATTATATATACATATACTTTATTGTTATAAATAAAGAATTTTATGCACCCAAAGTTGTCCTGTGATTTGATATCTTAAGGTTATCACACATGTTCATAATGTAGTTGATTGAGCATTTAAGCTAATCTCAATTTTTTTCTGTGGAAACATCAATCTGGATTTTGCTGTGATATGCACACAAGGAGATAAGAAATCAGTTTATTCCACAAAATAATGCCATTTGCAGCAACATGGATAGATCTAGAGATTGTCATACTAGTGAAGTCAGACAGAGAAAGAGGAATATCATATGACATCTCTTGTATGTGGAATGTAAAAAGAAATGATACAAATGAACTCACAAAACAGAAAGAGACTCACAGACTTAGAGAAGGAACTTACAGCTGCCAGTGGGGAAGGGATAGTTAAGGAGTTTGGAATCAACATATGCACACTGGTTTAGGCAATAAATAATCATCCTGCTTATAAACCCTTAGTTGGTACTGGACTCTTGAGAACATCCTCCAGCTTTATGACACAACACTTCACCCACCATTTCTTTTCAATTTTTCTGCTGATTTTCTCTGTACTCACATATTATGAACTTCCATCAATATAAGCCTAGATCATAATAGCCTTGTAATTGATCACAGTTCTCAATTACTGAGCACTTTTTCAATCAGTTCCTCTGTTAGAGTGAATACTATGGAGACGATGGATAATATTTTTCTCTGGTTAAAACACTGAAATGGCTTCTTATTATTTTTAGGAGAGAACCCAAACTCAACATAGTTTTCAAGGCCCTCCTTGACCCACCTCATTATTTTTCTTGGGGGAGAGGGGGGGTGGGGACGTTTGCTAATAGTTTGTTTTCCCCTTTAAGTTATCAATTATACAACGACTAGGACTGAATATTTATATCACTTCATTCTCCAAATTTGCACTTTTCCTTGTGGCTCAGCTGATAAAGAATCCATCTGCAGTGCCGGAGACCTGGGTTCGATCCCTGGGTTGGGAAGATCCCTGGAGAAGGAAAACGCTACCCGCTCCTGTAGTCTGGCCTGGAGAATTCCATGGACTGTACAGTCCATGGGCTGGCAAAGAATTGGACACGACCGAGCAGCTTTCACTCATTCTCATTCTCCAAATTTAATGCAAATAAAGTATGGAATTGAAACAAATTTTATCTGAATTAGATATTACCTATTGCAGTGTTCAATAAGTTATTTTCTGTAACTTTTTGTGGACAATTTGAAATATATGCAAAAGTAGACAGAGCAGTGTAATGAAACTCCACATAAACATAACCTAACTTCAACCTTACTCAACTTGTGAATGATCTTATTTTATCTAAGTCTCCTATTTATTCCTCTTATCCACTCCCCCTTTCATATTATTTTTAGGCTGATACCTACAAATAGTTGATCAGTAATTATATATGCATCTCTAAATTATGACTTTTAAAACATCATCCTAATACCCTTGTCACACCTAGGAGAAAGTAATAATTCTTTAATACCAAAGACCCAAGAGACTTTCCTAGTGGTCCAGTGGTTAAGAATCTGCTTTGCATTGCAGGGGACATGGGTTCAAATCCAGGTCAGGGAACTAAGATCCCACATGATATGGAGCAACCAAGTCCACACACCGCAACTACTGAGCCCATGTGCCACAGCTGGAGAGTCTGCACCACAATGAAAGATCCTGTGTGACACAATGAAAAGCCCATGTGCCACAGCTAAGACCCACTTCAGCCAAATAAATATTAAGAAAAGACTCAATAAGTATTCATATTTTGATTTTCTCACATCATCATGCATTGTAGTATTTCAGTATAAAATAAAGGTAAAATTCTCCCTCCAACATTAGTTAGTTCCTCCAGAAGAAAACACTTATCTCTTGTTAGCCATCAGAAATACTGTGTATATACATTTATATGCAATACTATATTCTCTAACCTTACCCCCTACCATAGCCCGGAAATTATATCTGGACATAGAAATGGTAATAGAACATGTGCCCTTTGGAATTCCAGTCCATACTTAGCAAAATCCAATGTACTTTTAGAAATTTTTCTTCCAAATTAAAATGAGGCTCTCTTTTGAGGATATATCTGCCTCTTCAGCCCTTTCAGTTGGTGGCTGCATTTCTTCCATAACTGGGTCTGGAAGTGGGTTATCTGCTCCTCATTGCTGCTTCTGGGTATTTCTTTCCTATTCCCTAATTCCTCCAATTATTTGCACCTCATTTTATCAAATTACATACCCATTGCTATTCATTGTTACTTTCATGTACTAACTCCCAGGTTCTTCTTCACTTCTTAACAAGAAGTATGAGCACCAAGGTTCACTGTCACCCAACTCATTTGTACTCCTGTCTTAATTCTTGGGAATTTGATACACATATAAGGGATCCTTTCAATATCCTGTCCTTTCAGGTCTTTGAAAAGTCTCTCCCAGTGAGCCAGTCCTCAACACCACCCTACCCACTCAGTCTGACGCTAACCCTGTAGGCTTTGTCATTGCCATTAACAGCAACTCATCCGAATCTCAATTCCATGCACCCCATTTCTTGTCATCACTCCATGTCTTTCCAGTTTACTTCCTCATGCATTCAATTCTAACAATCCTGTGATCCACAAGACCTCTCAACCTATTGATTTTACCACTTTTCACTAACCATCAACTTTTGATAACCTTTCTCCTCTCCTTACACGGGTTAAAATTCACAATCCAGTTTTAAAATCACTCTCTGCAACATCTTCTTCCCCCTTGATCCCTCTCACTTTGCAATATTTGCTTGGCAATGATGCCCTGCTCAAATCCAGTTCTCCACCCACTCTTTGGTCTATAATTGTGTGACTAAACATGGCCAGAGTGTAATACACCATCACACCTACTGGTTTTTCTATAAATTCCTCCCCAAGAACATGAAGTAGGTCCTAATGCCATTCAATAATTATATTTCCCTAGTCTATTTCCATTCTCATAGATACTTCATATGTTATTTTCTTTCTCAAACTACCCACTTCATTCCTCATTCTCATGGTTATCCATCCTGATTGCTATTTCTCCTTGAAAGATGAAGAAAATAAAAGAGACCTTCCAAAGACTCTTGGGCACATGGAGGGTGATTTTCTGTGAAGCATACACAGTTCTTTTATAAGTCATAGGAAGGGGACTAGCAATGTATTCTCACAGAAATATATTTTTGTAAAATTTGCCATCATTTCCATTTATCTTTAGGTTATTAGTAGGTTTTCTGTGTGGCAGTGGCTTCCAGCAACTGTCCCACTGACCACTGTGGGCACTAGGGCATCATGACCCAAAGGTGTGTGGTCAGAGGCTGTATTATGAGGCCCTGGTGAATGTGTCCTGTGGACTGACGCCAGAAGTATATCAATGATGGAGGAGAAACAAGGTTTAAAATGAACGGAACCGAAGCCAATTTAGGGAAAACTGTCACAATCATCATAAATGATTGTAAATTGTAAATGGAAGACTCTGCAGGTTTCATTAATGCTTCATCAAAACAGTAGCTTTCAGGCTTCCCTGGTGGCTCAATGGATAAGAATCTGCCTGCCAATGCAGAGGGCACAAATTCAATCCCTGGTCCAGAAGATTCCACATGCCTTGGAACAACTAAACTGGTGAGCCTCAACTACTGAAGCCCCTGCGCCCTAGAGCCTTCAGGCCACAACTACTGCGCCTGCGTGCTGCAGCCAGTGAAGCCTGAGCACCCAGAGCCTGTGCTCTGCAACAAGACGTCACTGAAAAGAGAAGGCTATGCACCACTTGCTAATACTAAAGTCTGCACACAGCAATTAAGACCCAGTGCGCACCACTTACTGCTGCTCGAGAAAGCCTGCGCACACCAACAAAGACCCAGTGCAACTGGGAAAAAAAAGCAGTGTCTTTCCTCAGCCAGAAAATCCTCAGTCATGCAGAGTATACATTTATTAACAAGTCATACTTTGTTCCCCCTCTTAATAGTGAGGAAGCACAATAGAATTTAACTAAATTGCCATGTTTATGGAACCAGAGAATCTGTACATAAGGACACATGTTCTAGGCTTCTCCATGTACTGGTCTTGACAAATACACAGCACTGTCTATCCCCATTATAGCATCAGGCAGAACCGTTTCATTGGTCGAAAACATCCCTTGTGCTTTACATATTCAATATTCCTTCCCTCCCCTGTACCTCTGGAAACCACTGATTTTTGTCTTTATAGTTTTTTCTTTTTCCAGAACGTCATATAATTGAAATCCTACAATAGATAGATAGCCTTTTCAGACAGGCTTCTTTCATTCAGCAATACAAATCAGAGATTTGTCTATGTCTTTCATGGCTTAAGCTCATTTCTTTTTCTCACTGAAGAATATTCCATTGTGTGACTGTGCTAGAGTTTTTTAATCCATTTACCTATTAAGGACAGCTTAGTTGTTTCCAGTTTTGGGTGATTATCAATAAAGCAACTGTAAACATTCCATTTTTTTTGTGGACATAAGTTTTCCAATTAGTTAGGTAAATACCCTAGAGCACGATTACGGAGCTGTGTGGTAAGACTGCTTAGGTTCCTAAGAAAATGCAAACTGTCTTCTAAAGTGACTGTACCATTTAACACTCCCAGGAGCTATGAATCAGAGGTCCTGCTGCTTCTCACCCTTGCCACTGTTATTGTTATTGTCAGGTTTTTTTTTTTATGCTCTCCTAATACGTAGGTAATAGTATATTATTATTGTTTTAATTGGTAGTTCCCTGATGATAAATGAGCATCTTTTCATATGCTTATTTGCCATCTATACAGCTTCTTTGGTCTGATGTCTGCTCAAATCTTTTGTCCAGTAAAATTGGGTTATTTTCTTACTGTTGCATTTTAAGAGTTCTTTGCATATTTTAGATGCAAGACCTCTGTCAAATATGTGTTTTGCACGTATTTCCTACCCGTCTGTGGCTTGTCTTATCATTCTCTTAACAGTGCCTTTCACAGAGCAGCTGCAAGGATTCTTTTAAAAAACACATGTAAGAACCTAAAGTATGTATCCTGTTCAGTTCATTCCCTTAAGCTCATCAAAGTAAAAGCAGTTCACACAGTATCTACAATTGTTCATCACTTTGGTTATTTTAACTCTTACATTTTTTCTTTTCAGGGTCCTCTTAACAGAGTATTTTAAACACATGCAAACTTGGACTTTCTAATGCACTTTAATATAACAAGATGGTCTCCCCAGTATCAGGCTGTTGGGACATGATGACATTTTAAAGACTTCCAACACATACTTTTTAAAGATTCAAAACAAAAAATCAAAACACATGAGGGAAAAAAAAAAAAAAAAAAACTGATAAAATTCAGACACATCATTTAACTCCAATTTGGAAAGATATTTTGGAATGGCTTACAAAAACAATTCAGAAATTACAAACTCCTGATTCAAACATGTAAAACAAAGGATCTGTTTCTGTCACTTCAATCATGTCCAACTCTCTGCAACCCTATGGACAGTAGCCCACCAGGCTCCTCTGTTCATGGGATTCTCCAGGCAAGAATACTGGAGTGGGTTGCCATGCCCTCCTCCAGGGGATCTTCCTGACCCAGGGGTTGAACCAGAGTCTTATGTCTCCTGCACTGGTAAGCAGGTTCTTTACCATTAGTGCCACCTGGGTAAATTGTGTCATTTCTGTATTTATTTATTTATTCAATAATAGAAAAGCTACTTAAACAAAAAATAAATAGATGTGAAACAAAATCAATGAAGATGATGGAGGAAGTAAATTTAAATGACTATGAGGTTAAGAGGGGCTTCTCAGGTGGTGCTGGTGGTAAAGAACCCAGCTGCCAATGCAGGAGACATGAGACACGGGTTCGATCCCTGGGTCAGGAAGATCCCCCGGAGAAGAGAATGGCACCCACTTCAGTATTCTTGCCTGGGAGAATCCTATGAACACAGGAGCCTGGTAGCCTACGCAGTTCATGAGGTCACAAGGAATTGAACACAACCGACGCAACTTAACATGCATGCTCATGATGTTAAGAAGAAAACTGTAACAACAACAAAAAAAGTATCACATCAGAAGCGGTAAAAGAAAATGTAAATGTGCTATTATTTATCTTAGAAATGGGAAGGTATTATGAATGTAATTGTATGTATCATTGCTTATATTTATAATACAGAATGATAAATAAAAAACTAAATAACTAACTATAGGGGAAGAAGAAAACTGCCTCCTATGGAAGGAGAAAGCAAAAAGCTAAGCTTCTTTGAATGTTGGTCTTGTAGATTTACGGTGAAAACAATTTTGGGGTCCTAATTCTTATAATTCAATTAGAAAAGGTTTATTAAGCAATTCAGGATATCAAAACTCTTGCTGGATAATGAATTATATGAAAAGCATTTTTCTTCCCTTAAGGAGTTATAATGGTAATACTGCTGATGGGTAGCAGCATCTCTGATCTCTACATACTACATGTCTCAGATAATCCAAATATCCTCTGAAGGGCAAATTCAGGTGCCTCCCTATTGACTGTCTTAATTTAACCAGATGGTCAACATGGAAATCTGATGGAAAAGTTCTATACACTGAAGAAAAACAAGACCTGGAACTGACTGTGGATCTGATCATGAGCCCCTTATTGCAAAATTCAGGCTTAAATTGAAGAAAATAGGGAAAACCACCAGACCAGTCAGGTACTACCTAAGTCAAACTCCTTACAATTATATAGTAGAACTGACAAATAGATTCAAAGGATTAGATCTGGTGGACAGATTGCCTCAGAACTACAGACAGAGTTTTGTAACCTTGTACAGGAGGCAGTGACCAAAACCATCCCAAAGAAAACGAAATGCATGATGGCAGGGTGGTTGTCTGAGGAGTCCTTGCAAATATCTAAGAAAAGAAGAGAAGTGAAAGGCAAGGGAGAACAGGAAAGATATACCCAACTGAATGCAGAGTTCCAGAGAATAGCAGGGAGAGAAAAGAAGATCTTCTTAACTACATAGATAACCATGATGGTGTGATTACTCACCCAGAGTCAGCTATCCCAGCTGTGAAGTCAAGTGGGCCTTACCAAGCATTACTACAAACAAAGCTAGTGGAGGTGAAGGAAATGACAGCTGTGCTATTTAAAATCCTCAAAGATGATGCTGTTAAAATGCTGCACTTAATATGCCCGCAAATTTGAAAAACTCAGCAGTGGCCATGGAACTGGAAAAGGTCAGGTTTTATTCCAATCCCAAAGAAAGGCAATGTCAAGCAATGTTCACACTACCATACAATTGCATTCATTTCACATGCTAGCAAGGTAACGCTCCAGATCCTTCAAGCTGGGCTTCAACAGTACATGAACCAAGAACTTCCAGATGTGTAAGCCAGATTTAGAAAACCAGAGATCAAATTGCCAACATCCGTTGGATCACAGAAAAAGGAAGAGAATTCCAAAAAACATCTACTTCTGATTCCTTGACTGTGCTAAAGTCTTTGACTGTGTGGATCACAACAAAGTGTGGAAAATTCTTCAAGAGATGGGAATACCAGACCACTTTACATGCCTCTGACAAACCTGTATGCAGGTCAAGAGGCAACAGTTAGAACCAGACATGGGAAAAAGGACTGGTTCCAAATTGGGAAAGGAGTATGTCAAGTCTGTATATTGTCACCCTGCTTATATAATTTATATGCAGAGTACATCATGCAAAATGCCAGGCTGGATAAAGCACAAGATGGAATCAAGATTGTTGGGAGAAATATCAATAACTTCAGACATACAGATAATACCATGTTTATGGCAGAAAGTGAAGAGGAACTAAAGAGACTCTTGATGAAGATGAAAGAGGAGAGTGAAAAAACTGGCTTAAAGCTCAACATTCAGAAAACTAAAATCATGCCATCTGGTCCCATCACTTCATTCAAATTGATGGGCAAACAATAGAAATAGTGACAGACTTTATTTTCTTGGGCTCCAAAATCACTGCAGATGGTGACTGCAGCCATGAAGTTAAATGATACTTGCTCCTTGGAAGAAAAGCTATAATAAACCTAGAAAGTGTATTAAAAAGCACAGACATCACTTTGCCAACAAAGGTTTGTATAGTCAAAGCTATGGTTTTTCCAGTAGTCATGTATGGATGTAAGAGTTGGACCATAAAGGAAGCTGAGTGCCAAAGAATTGATGCTTTTGAACTGTGGTATTGGAGAGGAATCTTGAGAGTCCCTTGCCCTGCATGGAGATCAAACCAGTCAATCCTAAAGGAAATCAATCCTGAATATTGATTGGAAGGACTGATGCTGAAGCTGAAGCTCCAGTACTTTGGCTCCTTGGAAGAAAAGCTATGACTAATCTAGACAGCACGTTAAAAAACAGAGACATCACTTTGCCAACAAAGGGCCCTCTAGGCAAAGCTATGGTTTTTCTAGTAGTCATGTATGGATGTGAGTGTTGGACCATAGAGAAGGCCAAGAGCCAAAGAATTGATGCTTTCAAATTGTGGTGCTGGAGAAGACTTTGAGAGTCCCTTGGACTGCAAGGAGATCAAACCCGTCAGTCCTAAAGGAAATCAACCCTGAATATTTACGGGAAAGCTCCAATACTTTGGCCACCCGATGTGAAGGACTGACTCTTTGGAAAAGATTCTGACTCTGGGAAATTTGAGGGCAGGAGGAGAAGGGGGTGACAGAGGATGAGATGGTTGGATCGCATCACCAACTCAATGGACCTGCGTGTGAGCCGTCTCGGGAGATAGCGAAGGACAGGAAACCCGGCATGCTGCAGCCCTTGGGGTCACAAAGTGTCGGACGTGACTTATCAACTGAATAACGACAACCATGAGAAACTCAGACCTGAAACTAAATCTGGATCCCTGGGAGGGTCCATTTATTCCTATCCACTCCAAAATTAGGGTCCCAACTCAATATTGGGGATTTTTTTTTTTTTTGAACCAGGGCTCATACCCCTTGGCAAACCCCAGTGCCAGTGTTCGTTCACCAGCCCCGAGAGTTTGTTGTTAGTTCTGCCTAAACTTCTTAATCCTTTAGCTGGCAATTCCATTACTCACAGACAGTTCTGAGAAAACAGCACCCCTTAATGCTTTGCATTTCTCTGTGAGTTTTCTGTTTTAGTTCACCAGACACTTGAAAAGACTTTTTTTAACCATTTTGTCTAGCTTATTTTTCTTATCTGGAGGGTTGATCCAATTTACCTACAGGATTACTGAAGTGGAAATCCTCCATTCTTTGTTTAATCCAATCAGATTTTCATTTCCTTTACTCCAGTGAAACTCTTCTTATCAAGATCACTACCCCATGAATTCCATTGGGTCAGTTCAGAATCCTGATTCTCTGCGCAGTCTCTGACACTCATCCTCAGTTTTGTCTTCCTTCCTAGTTGCTCCATCTCCTCCTTCCTCATCTTCCTCCTGTCCAGTCTGTGTTGGAAGGCTATATGGCTCAGTCCTTGGCCCTCTTTTCTCAGAATATACTCACTCGGTGATTTCCACTCAATTTACTTTAAGTAACAAACACAGATATAGCAAATACACTCAATTAATGTATCCAGCCCAGATCCATCTCATGGATATCTGAGTGTAATCTCAAAGTTAATGTTCAAAACTGAACTTTTGATCTTACCACAGAAACAAAAACAAAGGGAAAAACAAAAACCCCTGCCTCAATTTAATGCTTTTAAATTGAGTTGTTTCTATTAGCCAAATAAAGGCTTGGAGATATTAAAATTTTACCCCAGGTTTATACTTCTATTAATTGACAATCACTCTATGACTAGTGTTGTTTATTGCAGTTAAAAACTTAGCCAATGATTTTATGCTAATACTAATTTGGCTGTGATTTAAATATACCTGAAGTATATTTTTGTATATGAACAGTGTTTAGTACCTGTTTATCTGTAAGTAACCCTCATAATTCTCATTCTGAGATGAACTCACTCGTGTGTATTTATGTTGGGTTGTAAAGACTCTCTAGGATTTTGATCTTAGGCAAAAGGAAATCATGTGTACAATTAAATATATTCATGTAATAGTCATATAATGTAAAGTATTTGTCATTAAAAATATTTTTAAATGTGTCAGAATAACACTCCCCTAAAAGCTTTCAGAACATTATGTAACCTTAGAGACTGCGATTTAAAACTAACTCATACTACAACTCTTTAGATGTTTGATGATTAAAACTACTATAAAATAGGTTATCTTTGTCTACTCTTCATGCACAATTATTTTTACATAGAAAATTGGGCACTGCTATGCGTAACTACTTACTGGAAGTATTTCTTTTGTGGGAGAAAATGGGGTGGGGAAAGAAGAATTTGTAGCCTCTAATACTCTCAAAGGCATATTACATTTTAAACAATGATGTCCTTAAATGATTCATGTCAAAGGTAGAGAGCTAAGTTTTCCAAGACACGTGGATACACTTATCAGTTTAAAAAAATGAACACTGAAATATATATAATAGTAATTCAAACTTTCTATATTTCAACTCTAATAGCTATAGGGTTTATTGAAATATCAAAAGAGTCAGATGTGTTTTTTTTTTTTCCTCTAAACTATTCATTCTTTTGGCAATGCAAGTACATTTAAAAGC
Organism: Bos taurus; assembly: GCF_002263795.3. NCBI lineage: Eukaryota > Metazoa > Chordata > Mammalia > Artiodactyla > Bovidae > Bos > Bos taurus. The sequence continues at coordinate 18,237,152 of NC_037332.1, read as the reverse complement.
TTATTTTAAAATGCAACTGATTCTGTATTTTTCTCACAGTAAAAACCAAAGGTCTTTAATGGCCCCTATAACTTGCCTACTTGACCTTATCTCCTAGCATTTTGTTTTTGGCTCACTCTGCTCTAGCTACAGTAAACTCCTTGCATGTTCCAAACACACTCCCATCTGGGGGTTTTTGCACTGACCATGCTCTGGGAACAGTTTCCCTTAGGTATCCATCCTGGTGGCTCACTCCCTCACCTTTCCTAGGCTTTGCTCAAATGCCTCAGCCAAGTCCAAACGATCCTGGCTATTTCAAATAGCAATCTGTCCCTTTTTACTCCCAGTACTCAGACTAATTACTGTGTTCTGCATTTTTTTCATAAGTTGATGGTGCCTCAAAAGAAATATTTAACAATTCCATTTATTAAATGTGTGTGAGTGTTTAGTTGCAAAGTCGTGTCTGACTCTTTGCAACCCCATAGACTATAGCCTGCCAGGCTCCTCTGTTCATGGAATTTCCCAAGTAACAATACTGGAGTGGGTAGCCATTCCCTTCTCCAGGGAATCTTCCCGACCCAGGGATTGAACCCACGTCCCTTGGCTGTATCTCTTGCATTGACAGGCTAATTCTTTACCACGTGAGTCACCGGGGAAGCCATTTATTAAATAATTAGGTCCAAACAACTTAATAGCCATTTGAAAAAAGTCAAAGACATAAGTTAAAAGAAAATAATATGTTCAGTTTTAATTAATTATTCTTTCCTACTAATGGCATATGTTTACCCGTCGGGCCTTGAATGGCTTGTCAACACTTGGAATAATAATAATGGACAACACTAGTCTTATTTCCTGATGCACCTTGGGTTTTGTAATGTTTGCTTGTTATTGCAGACATCTGAGCAAAGTCTACAAGAGGTGAGGGAGTAAGCCACCATAATAGATACCTGAAGGGAGACCATTCCCAGGGCACAGTCAGTACAAAAGGTGTGATGCCACTAAAAGAAATTTGGTGTGATCTCGAGAAATTTTGAGCTACCTCAGCTGGTAATGGTATCTTGTCTGATAGATGCTTCTGTGCTTCCCTTGAAAACTGAAATAATCTGCACTGTCGCTGTCCTTCTGCTGGATTAGAGATGTCTGGGCATACAGTTGGGGAAGTTTGGGACTGATATATTATACAGTTATTTGTTAGGTATATTATCTATTGTCTTTTCCACTCTCATAACTGAATGTACTCAAGTACTAGAATTTGTATCTATTTTGTTCTCTGATATTACTTTAAGCACAGTGAATAGTGCTGGTATATGTAAGCTTTCAGCACACACTTATGGCATAAATAATTGTTAATCATTTATGTTTCTTTCTGAACTCGGTTTATATTTTTGCCAAATTTTCTTTCAGGTGTTATCTTTTTACTGGTTTGTGAATATTATTTGCATATCTAGGAAGCTGGTCTTCTGATTATATGTTCGGCAAGTATTTTTCCTAGTTTGTCTTTTTGCTTGTGACATTTTAATCATACTTTCTACTGCATAGATAGTTTAAATTTTTATATAGTTAATTTAGCCATTTCCCTCTCTTTAAAACCGATAGCTGATATTTTAAATTTAAACTGATTTTGCCCATTACATGATCCTAAGTGAAGAAAAAAACTGCATCCAATTTTCTTTCTTATTTATTAGGATTTGTTTTACTATTATTATTTTCAATCATTATTTTACCAAGAATTCATTAGACTCTAAGACAGATACAGCTTGATCTTCATCCAAATGGCTAGCCAGCTGTCTCAACACTGCCTATTAAATAATTGATTTTTCCCTACTGCTTTGAAATAACAGCTTAGCCACACACTAAATCCCCATGTGTATTTTGGCTCTGTTTCTAGAACTGTCAATTCTGTTTAGCTGTTATTTTGTTCCTTCTCAAGCACTAACCTCTCTGACTTACTGTGATCTTGAAAACTGTTCTTAGTTCCGTTTTACAAACTAATGGATTTTTAATTTGGGAGACATAGAATATTATCCTTTGAAACTATCCTTGAAAAGTTAATTCCAACAAAACAACTTGACAAGTATTAGAAATCATGATTCAAAGAGGACCTACACAAAAGTTCTCTAGCAGATTTCTTTTTTGTCCATTCAACTATTTATCGCAGTTCCGGATATATCGTGGGCACATAGAATTTCAATGAATCAAATACCTTCTAACCCTGAAAACAGGGCAACATGAATGATCTTATACATGATGTACAGTAAAGACAAAGAATGACTGGATCTTCCTGTACACAACAAACCACCTCGTTATCCTGTTATCATCTTTTTTAACACAAGGACAGTGAAGTCATGAATTCTATCTTGCTCTCAGTGAATACTGAAAAACCTTACAATGTGCAATTAGAAACACAAAATAAAATATGATTTATTGTTTTTGGGTAGACTTTGCTCATATCAATATACTTGATAAGAAACATCACTGCTAAAGCATGAAACGTAACAGCTAAAGAGCATAATTACCCTCTAAAGACTTAACAAAATCTTTATGCATCTACTTGAATTCAAAAATATACATATGTACATTTGCATATACATATGCAGAAAAGCAAGGTAGGTTTTGGTAATTTGACATAAATAAACATTCAAAATGTTAAGCCTGGTTAAAAAAGATTTCAGTAGTTTCAACACCCGGCCCAGGCGCTCTCAAAGTAAGTCCATTTCCTTTTTGCCTGTGGTGCTACCCAAGTCCATTAGAAGCAGACAAGACCTAAAACTACAGATCAGAAAAGTGTTTTTGTTTTGTTTTTTTCCCTTCATATATATGGGAGACATGGGCTCTTGGTCAATGACAAATACAGAGACAATTTTTTTTACTCTTGGCAATATAACATGCTTTTTGGAACTGATGGAAAAATATTCTTTGGAAACCAACTCAACAATCCCTCTTACTTATAAAACTAGCGACAAACAGCAGCACAAAGGAATCAATTAGGGTAAAGACCATGAGAACACAAAGGCACTATATCCCATTTTTATCAGCTTTAAATAACTATCCCAAGCACATATTTTTTTAGCCCCCAATTTCAGATTCTTGTTTGTAACCATTTATTCCATGGCATGAGACAGTTTAATCACTGCATTATGCGTTATTTTATCCCCAAGGTTATCTTTGAAACGTCTGGGGCATTCATACCACTGAAAACATAATTCTGTCAGCACTGTCAAGTAGAAGCGTTCCCAACTTCTATAGAAAATGGACAAAGCGGGGATGTTTCCTGTGCCAATTAGCAGTTTCGCTGAGCAAGAAGGAAGTGTGTCTAAAGATTTCCTGAATGAGAACCCAGCAAGCTCTGGATTTGAATGAGAACAACCCAGCAAGCTTTCTTGGGCTTTTGGCACCCACAGAGGCTACAGTAAAGAGTTCCCAGGAAGGTCATCCAATTTCAATGAGCCAGAGGGATTATGTGGGAGGGAAGCAGTTGTGTGGCTTGTTCCCTTCAGCACATGTCCAGGGAGGACCTTTGCCAATGTCTGGCACCATACGGCTTATAAATATTTTCTAGCTGAACTCGTGAATACAGTTTTTTCAAACACTAGACAAATGATATGGTGCAAAGGACTAAGTTTGGCAAAACCTATGAGTTGTCTGAAAATTCAATGAAGCTGCACATTTGTATCTGGAAGTCACACGTATGCCTCAAACATATCATTTGATTTAGATTCAGGGGAGAAGTTTATTTAACTATGGGATACTTATCTGATGACTTGTCTATGCTGCTGTTACTCGACGGTTTGCGAAATGAATAACTTTCCAACATTTCACCAATACCTTCATCTTAATGGAGGCATTCAAAATTGTTGTATAGTTGGCAACATTTTAGATGTGTAACTGACACACTCGATTAAACTAGAATTTTGTCCTCCTATATGTCTTAATTCATTTAAAAATCCAGTGGCAAATTATTTTTTATTTTACAAGTGTGCACTATACTTATTTACCTATGTGAAAGTTTAACTTTCTTTTTTTCCTACACTCTACTGCCTTTCATCAGTTTAGTGTTGCCTTCTATGAAATTAAGCTGAATGTAGTCTTTTCAGATCGCACTTGGTACACACTTGTTTCTTATGCTTGATAAGGGGAATAAAACTAATTCAACAAATATATGATGTCCCATTGAGTCTTTTAAACACTTGTAAATTGCAAGGATATTAAAATAAACAAGTTTCAGCTTTTTAAATGAAAGGGAGAAGAGATGCCAGAGATTAATAAACAGCTAATAATCATGTAGTGTGATGAATATTCCCCAAAGTACATTCTCAATCCAGCAAGCAGAATGAGCCCTTAAAAAGAGAAGTCAGATCCTATCCATTCTTGGCCCAGGCTCCCCATTAAGAGACAATGGTTTACAAGGCCCTGTATGATCTGGCCCCCGTCTTCAAAGTGACCCCCTCTTCTACCTTTATTACTGCTATGCTAGCACACCGATGTATTTGCTTTTCAATGGCACACTGACGCTGAACATGATACATACAATTCTCTCTCACTTTTTCCCCAGATATCCACCTAATCTCTTACCTTTTTTAAATATTTGTTCAAATTCCACCCTTTTTAGTGAGACCTTCCCTGACCACCTTATTGCAGTTTCTCTCCCCAGCACTGTCTCTTTTGCCAAGATTTATTTATTGCCATGATACTTTTATTTCCATAATACTTTATATCCCTCCACATCTTACCATTTTGTTGGTGATTAGCTTCTGTCTTGCACTTGAGAAAATAAGCTCTATGAGGGCTGAGATTTTTGTCAATTTGCTAATTTCTGTGTTTTCAGTGCCTATAGAAGAACCTGATACATAAAAAATACTCAATAAATAAGTATGTTGAATGAATGATTGTCAACTTGAAGAACCAGGTGCAATGGGACAGAGAGTGAAGCCTAAATGATCGTTATCATGGGATGAAGAAGCCTTCCACAGACAATGAAACAATTCAGCTTGGCTTTAGAAAAAAAGACCAGATATTTCCCAGTTACAGAAATTGGGAAAGGAGGCCATGCTAATCACGGAGAACAGTGTTATCAGGATGCTCTGAACAACTAGTAACAGAAAACCTGACTCAGAATGGTCAAGTCAATGACAAAATGCATTAACTCTTGTAACTGGAGGACCTGAAGTCAGGCAAGCATCATGACTGGCTTCATCCAAGGGCTCTGGCTTTCTTTCTATATGATACCTCATCTCAGGAGTGGCTTTCCTCATCAGAGAAAAGTAATTATAATGGTCTCAAGATTCAAATCCTCACAATACTACACCCAAAGGAAAGGAGAAAGCTCTCAGAAGAGTGGGTATCCTTCTTTCTCATATCCCAAACCTATTCTTAAATCAGTCACTTTGGCTGTGGTTATGTCATAGACCAAGTGATTTACACCTGATTTATAAGAATCAATCACAATGACTAGTGGAAATGGATTCCCATGTTTGGATTAAATCAATCAGGGCCATCCTTGGATATGTAGGTGGAGCCATTTTCCCTCCAAGTTCATGATTACTATCCAATGGGTGACAGGGTTGTTGGGAAAACCACCATAATATCCATAATAAATACTAGGTACAAATATAAGATATTGGGATGATACTGTGTGTTCTTAAAAGAATTTAAGTAGAATGGAAGGAATTGATTCTAGAAAGGGTAAGGTGAGGTCAGATGAGTTAGGGCCCTGCAAAACTGGATAAAAAGATTAGACTTTATCATGGAGTTGCTAAAAAGTTATTTCAGTTTTTTAAAGCAATAAATGTATCAAGATTATCGTTTATTACTTTGGTGTTTTAACTACGTTAGAAAAACAATTCTGCAAGCAATATTAGTATGTAGATTGGAAACATTTATAGAAAAAAAGTCATCTAAGATGCTATTGTATTAAAATAGTCCACAACAGGTTGAAGTGAGACAAAGGGAAAGAAACTTAATTGGAGAGGTATTTTCCACAAAATAATGCATCAATCAGTTCAGTTCAGTTGCTCAGTCATGTCCGACTCTTTGCGACCCCATGAATCGCAGCATGCCAGGCCTCCCTGTCCATCACCAACTCCTGGAGTTCACTCAGACTCACGTCCATCAAGTCAGTGATGCCATTTAGCCATCTCATCCTCTGTCGTCCTCTTCTCCTCTTGCCCCCAATCCCTCCCAGCATCAGAGTCTTTTCCAATGAGTCAACTCTTCGCATGAGGTGGCCAAAGTACTGGAGGTTCAGCCTTAGCATCATTCCTTCAAAAGAAATCCCAGGGCCGATCTCCTTCAGAATGGACTGGTTGGATCTCCTTGCAGTCCAAGGGACTCTCAAGAGTCTTCTCCAACACCACAGTTCAAAAGCATCAATTCTTCGGTGCTCAGCTTTCTTCACAGTCCAACTCTCACATCCATACATGACCACTGGAAAAACCATAGTCTTGACTAGATGGACCTTTGTTGGCAAAGTAATGTCTCTGCTTTTGAATATGCTATCTAGGTTGGTCATAACTTTCCTTCCAAGGAGTAAGCGTCTTTTAATTTCATGGCTGCAGTCACCATTTGCAGTGATTTTGGAGCCCCAAAAGATAAAGTCTGACACTGTTTCTACCATTTCCCCATCTATTTCCCATGAAGTGATGGGACCAGATGCCTTGATCTTTGTTTTCTGAATGTTGAGCTTTAAGCCAACTTTTTCACTTTCCTCTTTCACCTTCAACAAGAGGCTTTTTAGTTCCTCTTCACTTTCTGCCATAAGGGTGGTGGCATCTGCATATCTGAGGTTACTGATATTTCTTGCGGCAATCTTGATTCCAGCTTGTGCTTCTTCCAGCCCAGCGTTTCTCATGATGTACTCTGTATATAAGTTAAATAAGCAGGGTGACAATATACAGCCTTGACATACTCCTTTTCCTATTTGGAACCAGTGTGTTGTTCCATGTCCAGTTCTAACTGTTGCTTCCTGACCTGCATACAAATTTCTCAAGAGGCAGGTCAGGTGGTCTGGTATTCCCATCTCTTTCAGAAGTTTCCACAGTTTAGTGTGATCCATACAGTCAAAAAAGCAGAAATAGATGTTTTTCTGGAACTCTCTTGCTTTTTCGATGATCCAGTGGATGTTGGCCCATAGATGATAAATAAGAGGAAAGAGCTGACTCTGAGGCCTAGAATTTGTAGGACTGATATGTATAATGGCTCTCAAGAGAAAAAAAAAAAGGAGACCCAGGATTAGAAGGAGTGTATTGGAGAGGAAAGATATTAAGAAATTCTACACAAGATTGAATCAGAAACACTGTGGAAGAACTGGGAAACAGTAGAACCAGTTATTTCTAAGAGATAGAAAGTATCTCGGATTTTTGTTGTGTTTTGATTGTTTCACTAACACTCATTTTCCCTTGTTCATTTCACCCTAATTTCCTCTGGGGGAAGTTTTGCTTCTCCATTGATTATAGTCTGATGGAGTGTAAATGGAAGCAACATTTCCACTTGGGCAAGAAGTAACGTCTGTAATCCAAGCCTAAATCACTTGGATGCTCTTTTTTTAAAGCTTAGTAGTGGGCAAAATGACAAGTAACCAGAAACAGCTGGATTCATCCCAGAGATCAGGCTGGAACACCAAGCTCTTTTTGCTGTCAGAGACTATTTTAAAATTCCCTCTGGTCCCTTGGTTCCTGTAAACTTCCAAATACACATCTCCAGGCTTCCTTTTAATACTACGGTCTCACAATATCTTTCTGAAAAATTCCATTTTTCTCAAGAGAGTTCATTTGTATTACTCTAGTCCAAGAACATTAGCTGGTACAGAAGGAAGAGAGAAAGATGGGGAAAGAGTAAAGTTAGAAAGAATAAACAGCAACACTGAGGATGTTCTTATAAGATACACGAATTCTAAGTCATATAAAAACCAGATCATCATTATTATTAATTAGGGGCTTGAGAACCATAAATGTATTTTTTGTTTGTTTTTAACGGTTTCTGAAAGGAATGTGCAATGGGATGAAGAATGATTAAGAGAACTGCTTATCTTATTAATGAGAACTGCTTATTGAGGCTGAGAAGTATGAAGTTTTAATGGAGCCAAACCAGCATAATTATGCAATTTTATTTAATTGTATTTAGAAATCTTGAAATGGAATTAAAGAATACAAATTAGTAGAGTGATGCAGATTGAGGGATTAGTGTAGTATATGCTTCACTTAACAGTCAAGGGAGTAAGAGAAAGAGTGGTTGATATATACTTGACATGATGAACCCTGGGAGTCTGCCTGAGTAGGAAGCTCTCTATATCACATATATGTGTGGAGTCACTCAGTCATGTCCAATTCTTTGCAACTCTATGGACTGTAGCCTACCAGGATCCTCCATCCATGGGATTTTCCAGGCAAGAGTACTGGAGCAGATTGCTATTTCCATCTCCAGGGGATCTTCCCGACCCAGGGATTGAATCCGGGTCTCTCGCATTGCAGGCAGACATTTATCATCTGAGCCTCTAGGGAAGCCCATTATAAATATGAGAGTGGGTGAAATCAGTTCCAGCTTCACCTATAAGGCTGTGATAAGGATAGGATCCAGGATTGAACAATTTTAGGAAGGATATTTATCCAGATTCCTACTGGCAGCACAGACCAAGGGAATACCCAGTCTATGATCCAAGAGTTTCCAGAAAATAATGTTATAATCCTAAATGCTACAAGCCCAGAGAGTAGTAAAATGCCATAATGTGAAAATTAGTGACCGATTCAGAAATCTAGGGGAGTATGGTGTGATCTAAAAAACCCTGAAGAATGTTTATAGCAGCAAGGCACAGAGGTGGACCTGCTGGTGTACAGTGCTCTGATAAGAAGAAAATGAAGCTTAGACCCTAATAAACGGAAAGTGAAAGTGAAGTCGCTCAGTCGTGTCTGACTCTTTGCAACCCCATGAACTGTAGCCTACCAGGCTCCTCTGTCCATGGGATTTTCCAAGCAATAGTACTGGAGTGGATTGCCATTTCCTTCTCCAGGGGATCGTCCCAACCCAGGGATCGAACCCGAGTCTCCCACATTGTAGAAAGACACAATAAACAGAAAGATGATAGTAAATAAACTGGGGAAGTGGAAGCTAAAGATGAAAGGAAAAGGCAAATTTACTAAACCTGAGGAAGTAAAAGAGGTGGAGGGTTTATTCGGAGAGAGAGATCTCAGGGTTCAAAACATTAGAAGTACAGACAGTCATGTGAGTGCTTAGAGGTGAAGTTATTAAGGTAAAATAGATCACGGCAACGGACCTACAGTATTAAATAAGTCATACACATGGAAATTACATGGCTGATGGAAAGTTATTAGAAGAAAATGTGGGGAAAAAGTGTTAACATCCTTGGTGAAAACAGTTTCTGACAGATTAGTTAATGATGAAGAGACAGATTGAGAAACAACAGTCAAGGGGGAGATAACTGAAACTGGAGTATAAAAGTGAAAGTGTTAGTCACTCAGTCATGTCCAGCTCTTTGCAACCCCATGGACTGTAGCCTGCCAGGATCCTCTGTCTATGGGATTCTCCAGGCAAGAATACTGGAGTGAGTAGCCATTCCCTTCTCCAGGGGAATCTTCCCAACCCGAGAATTGAAGCCGGCTCTGCAGCATTGCAGGCAGATTCTTTACCATGTAAGTCACTAGGGAAGCAAGTATAGGCAACTATGAAAGAACTGTGCTAGGAAGAATCTTTGTTATGTGTAATAGTAAATGTGCAGTTCTCACTCTTTCTTTCCTTTTCTTTCCTTGACTTTGGGTCAACTTTCTTGAAATGAAATAATGCCCCTGCTCATATGAGACCCAAATCATTATTGTGAAAACTAGGCCTCCCTTTTACAGACAGCTTCCTTCTACAGGTTTAATTTCATCATCAAAAGTTTTCTCTATAGGCTCAAGAGGCAGTGGAGAGAACTCTGAGTTCCCTGGGCTGTGAGATGGTCATTGAGGTGGAAAAGCACCAATAATGGATGCAGCAAAGGTTCTGGGCAGAGAGGCTGCCTGAGGAGCACAAGAGACTTGGGTGAGGACTTCCCTGGTGGTCCAGGGATTAGGACTTTGCCTTTCAATCAGGGGGTGCGGTTTCGATTCCTGATCGGAAAGCTAAAATCCTACATGGCTCATGGACAAAAACGCAAAACATAACACAGAAGCAATATAGTAACAAATTCAGTAAAGATTTTAAAAATGGCCCACGTCAAAAAAGTCTTAAAAAAGGAAAAAAAGGTAGCCTTGGACGTGATGCCTGGGACAACGATAAATAACATCTTGAGAACTAATTCAGATTCTTCACAGGGGAAGGGTCTTTTGAAAACAAATGTTTAAGATGATACATAGTAATAAAGAGCCTGGACTTTGAAATCAGACAACTCTTGATTAAAATGCTGGCTCTGCAACTTAATTGTGTAATCTCAGTCAAGTTCCTTACCATTCTGAGACTGTTTCATTATCTTCAAAATAGCTAATTAAGCTATTTATATAAAATAAGACCAATCATTTTCCCCTTGTTAGATGTATCCAGGGTGTGAGTGGACTATTGAACACATAGAAAATGCTCAAATGGATCTAAATAGCTCTGGGTTTCCAATTTCTTTTTCTGTCTTAACCTCCTATTTTTTGACATGTTGTCTAATTTACTTTGTCCTTATTTTTCTTTTTTTTTAAAAACTGATTAAGTCAAACTATGGCGACATTTTGGTCATTTTATTTCTTACTATAGTATCTATTTCCTAATATAAATAGCATACTTTCAGTTCAGTTCAGTTCAGTCGCTCAGTCTTGTCTGACTCTTTGCAACCCCATGAATCACAGGACGCCAGGCCTCCCTGTCCATCACCAACTCCCGGAGTTCACTCAGACTCACGTTCATCGACTCAGTGATGCCATCCAGCCATCTCATCCTCTGTCGTCCCCTTCTCCTCTGCCCCGATCCCTCCCAGCATCAGAGTCTTTTCCAATGAGTCAACTCTTCGCATGAGGTGGCCAAAGTCCTGGAGGTTCAGCCTTAGCATCATTCCTTCAAAAGAAATCCCAGGGCTGATCTCCTTCAGAATGGACTGGTTGGATCTCCTTGCAGTCCAAGGGACTCTCAAGAGTCTTCTCCAACACCACAGTTCAAAAGCATCAATTCTTCGGCACTCAGCTTTCTCACATCCATATATGACCACTGGAAAAACCATAACCTTGACTAGACGGACCTTTGTTGGCAAAGTAATGTCTCTGCCTTTTAATTTCATGGCTGCAATCATCATCTGCAGTGATTTTGGAGCCCAAAAAAATAAAGTCTGACACTGTTTCCACTGTTTCCCCATCTATTTCCCGTGAAGTAATGGGACCAGATGCCATGATCTTAGTTTTCTGAATGTTGAGTTTTAAGCCAACCTTTTCACTCTCCTCTTTCACCTTCATCAAGAGGCTTTTTAGTTCCTCTTCACTTTCTTCCATAAGGATGGTGTCATCTGCATATCTGAGGTTATTGATATTTCTCCCAGCAATCTTGATTCCAGCTTGTGCTTCTTTCCAGCCCAGCGTTTCTCATGATGTATTCTGCATATAAGTTAAATAAGCAGGGTGACAATATATAGCCTTGACGTACTCCTTTTCCTATTTGCAACCAGTCTGTTGTTCCATGTCCAGTTCTAACTGTTGCTTCCTGACCTGCATACAAATTTCTCAAGAGGCAGGTCAGGTGGTCTGGTATTCCCATCTCTTTCAGAAGTTTCCACAGTTTATTGTGATCCATACAGTCAAAGGCTTTAGCATAGTCAATAAAGCAGAAATAGATGTATTTCTGGAACTCTCTTGCTTTTTCGATGATCCAGAGGATGTTGGCAATTTGGTTCCTCTGCTTTTCTAAAACCAGCTTGAACATCTGGAAGTTCATGGTTCACATATTTCTGAAGCCTGGCTTGGAGAATTTTGAGCATTCCTTTACTAGCGTGTGAGATGAGTGCAATTGTGTGGTAGTTTGGGCATTCTTTGGCATTGCCTTTCTTTGGGACTGGAATGAAAACTGACCTTTTTCAGTCCTGGGGCCACTGCTGAGTTTTCCGAATTTGCTGGCATATTGAGTGCAGCACTTTCACAGCATCGTCTTTCAGGATTTGAAATAGCTCAACTGGAATTCCATCACCTCTACTAGCTTTGTTTGTAGTGATGCTCTCTAAGGCCTAGAACATTCCAAAAAATTCCCCTTTCCTACTATTCAATCTTGCTCTTCCCTTTTCCTGGAATGTTCCTTTCCAGATATTGGATAACCAGCTCCCTCACTTCATTTGTAACTCTCTTAAAATGTCATATTCTCACATAAAGCCTCCTCTGATCAATCTATCTAAAGGAGCATACCTGCCTCCTTGTTCAATCCCTTTCTTGCTTTTTTCTTCTCATGATGCTTATCACTACCAGACATTACAGGTTTACTTACACATTATTTATCTTCTCCATCAGAAGGTGAACACCATGAGGATATAGAATTTGTCTAGTTTTATTAAGCCTTTTCCCAGTGCCTATATTACACCATGCACATAGCACACTCAGTAAGCATTAGTTATAGTTTATTTCTTTTTCCTTGGCCTAAGTAGATCAGATGAATATCCAAAAGTAAGTAACTTTCTGGAATTAATACGTGATTACTGATGGCAAGGTTACAGGGTGTAGAGTGTCTTAGTTCATTAAGGCTGCTATGACACAATGTCATAAACTGGTTCATATGAAATGGAACTTTATTTCTCACAGTTCTGGAGGCTGGGGAAGTCCAAGATCAAAGCACCAGCAGATTCAGTGTTTGGTGTGGACCACATTCCAGTTTGTATATTGCCATCTTCTTACATTTTCAAATGGGGCAGAAGAGTTCGCTGGAGTCCTTTATGAGGGCACTAATCCCATTCATGAGGGCTCTACCTTCATGACCCAATTACATCCCCACAGCACCACCTCCTAATTCCACCAAATTGGGAGTTAGATTTCAATTTATGAATTTTTAGGGGATACAAACATTCAGTCAATTGCACAAGTCTAATACAAAAATTTTTAATCCAATTTCTGTTAAAGGGCGTGGCTGTGTTCCTTCCCTGTTATTTGACCTGAGGCCAAACTGTGGTGGAGGTAATGAAAATCATGGCGACTTTCTTCAAAAGGTCCCATGCACACACTGCCACACACAGTGCCCCCAACCCTGCAGCAGGCCACCACTGACCCACGCCTCTGCCGGAGACTCCTGGACAGTCACGGGCAGGCTGGGTCAGTCTCTTGTGGGGTCACTGCTCCTTTCTTCTGGGTCCTGGTGCACACAAGGTTCTGTTTGTACCCTCCAGAGTCTTTTCCCCCAGTCCTGTGTAAGTTCTGGCAGCTCTATGGTGGGGCTAATGGAGACTTCCTCCAAGAGGGCTTATGCCATACCCGTCTGCTGCACCCAGAGCTCCTGCCCCTGCAGCAGTCCACTGCTGACCCGTACCTCCTCAGGAGACACCCAAACACAGTTCGGTCTCAGTCTCTGTGGGGTCTCTGGGTCCAGGTGCACACAGGGTATGTTTAAGCCCCCTGAGTGTCTGGCAGGTATAGGGTTTGATTCTAAATGTGATTTCAGCCCTCCTACCATCTTGCTGGGGCTTCTCCTTGCCCTTGAACAAAGCTAGTGGAGGTGATGGAATTCCAGTTGAGCTATTTCAAATCCTGAAAGATGATGCTTTGAAAGTGCTGCACTCAATATGCCAGCAAATTGGAAAGTTCAGCAGTGGCCACAGGACTGGAAAAGGCCAGTTTTCATTCCAATCTCAAAGAAAGGCAATGCCAAAGAATGTCCAAACCACCACATAATTGCACTCATCTCACACCCTAGCAAAGTAATGCTCAAAATTATCCAAGCCAGGCTTCAACAGTACATGAAATGTGAACTTCCAGATGTTCAAGCTGGATTTAGAAAAGGCAGAGGAACCAGAGATCAAATTGCCAACATCCGCTGGATCATTTAAAAAAGCCAGAGAGTTCCAGAAAAACATCTACTTCTGCTTTATTGACTATGGCAAAGACTTTGACTGTGTGGATCACAACAGACTGGAAAATTTTTAAATAGATGAGAATACCAGGCCACCTGACCTGTCTCCTAAGAAATCTGTATGCAGGCCCAGAAGCAACAGTTAAAACTGGACATGGAGCAACAGACTGATTCCAAATCAGGAAAGGAGTACATCAAGGCTGTATATTGTCACCCTGCTTATTTAACTTATATGCAGAGTACATCATGAGAAATGCTGGACTGAACAAATCACAGGCTGAAATCAAGCTTACTGGGAGAAATATCAATAACCTCAGATATGCAGATGACACCACCCTTATGGCAGAAAGTGAAGAGGAACTAAAGCGCCTCTTGATGAAAGTGAAAGAGGAGAGTGAAAAAGTTGGCTTAAAACTCAACATTCAGAAAACTAAGATCATGGCATCTGGTCGCATCACTTCATGGCAAACAGATGGGGAAATAAGGGAAACAGTTCAGTTCAGTTCAGTTGCTCAGCAATGTCCAACTCTTTGCTACCCCATGAACCGGCTCCACAATCACTGCAGATGGTGACTGCAACCATGAAATTAAAAGACGCTTGCTCCTTGGAAGAAAAGTTATGACCAAGCTAGACAGCATATTAAAAAGCAGAGACATTATTTTGTCAACAAAGGTCTGTCTAGTCAAGGCTATGGTTTTTCCAGTGGTCGTGTATGGATGTGAGAGTTGGACTATAAAGAAAGCTGAATGCTGAAGAATTGATACTTTTGAACTGTGGTGTTGGAGAAGACTCTTGAGAGTCCCCTGGACAGCAAAGAGATCCAACTAGTCCATTCTAAAGGAAATCAGTCCTGAATATTCATTGGAAGGACTGATGCTGAAGCTGAAACTCCAATAGTTTGGCCACCTGATGTGAAGAACTGACTCATTGGAAAAGACCTTGATGCTGGGAAAGAGTGAAGCTGGGAAGAAAAGGGAACGAAAGAGGAGGAGATGGTTGTATGGCATCACCGACGCAAGTTTGAGCAGGCTCCGGGAGTTGGTGATGGACAGGGAAGCCTGGCATGCTGCAGTCTATGGGGTTGCAAAGAGTCAGACATGACTGAGAGACTGAACTGAATTGAACTTCTAAAGATCAATTTAAGTGACCTGTTTCCAAGTGCACATGTTTTTGATTTTCATGACTTTCAATCTTTATCATTGTAAAAAACTTGGCACACCAATACTCCTCAGAGTGTTCCTGCTAACATCCAACAGTTTTCCACTGCAAAGTTTCAGGAAGAATCTATTGATAAACAATTTAGCTGGAGAATATCACGGACTTGGGAAAATAAAATTGGTCCACTTCCTGAACACTCGTTAACAAGGCATTATCATTAGAAGAAAGAAATGGACTTAACAGTTCTCAAAACTACTGCTAGCTATTCAGAAGTTATCTTGTGCCAAGCCATATGCTATTTTATATGTGTTTTACTTAAATATCCTAACAATTTGCTGCTGCTGCTAAGTCACTTCAGTCATGTCTGACTCTGTGCGACCCCATAGACGGCAGCCCACCAGGCTCCCCCGTCCCTGGGATTCTCCAGGCAAGAACACTGGAGTGGGTTGCCATTTCCTTCTCCAATGCATGAAAGTGAAAAAATAAAGTGAAGTCGCTCAGTCATGTCCAACTCCTAGCGACCCCATGGACTGCAGCCCACCAGGCCCCTCTGTCCATGGGATTTTCCAGGCAAGAATACTGGAGTGGGGTGCCATTGCCTTCTCCGATCCTAACAATTTAGGAGATAGCAATTATCATCATTCCATTTTACAGATGAGGAACAGAGAAGTTCTTGTTTAAACTCATGTAACTTATACTGGGACGCAATAGTGTTCCCCGTAATTCATGTCCACTCAGAATTCCAGAATGTTCATGAACTTGTTTAAAAATAGGGTCTTTGCAGGTATAATTATTTTTTTTAAAAAGAAACTAACCATGACTGGATAAAATGACGTGGTGTGTGTGTGTAAACAATGGAATACTACTCAGCCTTAAAAAGAATGAAATAATGCCATTGCAGCGGCATGGATGGACCTAGAGATGATCATACTAAGTGTGGTAAGCCAGAAAGAGAAAGATAAATGCCATGTCATATCACTCATATGTGGAATCTAAAATATGACAAATGAATTTATCTGTGAAAGTGAAACAGACTCATAGACATAGATAACAGACTTGCGGTTGCCAAGGGGGAGAATGTGGGAGGGATGGATTGGGTGTTTGGGATTAGCAGATGCAAACCATTAAATACAGAATGGATAAACAAAAAAGTTCTACTGTATAACACAGGGAACTCTACAGTCCTTAAGAACAGGGAAGCCTGGCATGCTACAGCCCATGGGATTCCCAAGAGTCAAACGTGACTTAGTGACTGAATAACATCAACTCTAGTTAATATCCTGTGATAAATAATCTTGGAAAAGAATATGAGAAAGAATATATACATACATATGTATTGCCTCAGAACATCCAGAAGGAAACAACTCAGCTGACACTTTGATTTCTGGCCCCTAGAGCTGTGAGAAAAGAAATTCCTTGGTCTTAAGTTATGAAGTGTGTGGCAGTTTGGTGCAGCAACCCTAGGAAAATAGTTTGGAAAGAACTGGGGCTTCCCAGATGGTGCAGCAGTAAAGAAGCTGCCTGCCAATGCAGGAGAGGCAAGAGATGCGGGTTCAATCGCTGGGTTAGGGACATCCTCTGAAGGAGGGCATGGCAACCCGCTCTAGCATTCTTGCCTGGAGAATCCCCATGGACAGAGGAGCCTGGCAGGCTACAGTCCATGAGGTCTCAAAGAGTTGGACACCACTGAGCAACTAAGCACGATTAGATGATCTTAAATCCAGGCCTGACTTTAAAGGCTAATGTTTCAGTTATTTACTGCAATAATCTCGGAAGGTTTTATGCAAGTGGCTATCATATCACTAATCACTCTTTATGGCTATTGTAAGTAGAGAGTAGAAAATATTCTTTTTTTTTTTTTTTTTTTTACCTCCAGGCCTAGTATAATGCCTGACCTATAACATATTAAACCGGTCATCAAAAAAAAAAAAAAAAAAAAAAATCCACTTCTTTAAACAGACAAATCCTTCCTTCCTTTCTAGTTCTTCAATCCTTATACTTAACAGGCAAATGCTTTGGTTAATATCAACAGCAATAAAGAAAACAACATGTATAATTATATTATTGTGCACATTTCTATAGTTTATGAGTTTATTATTTTGAATTTAATCTCTCATTCTTAAGGCATGTTCTGATTGTGAATCATCTTATGTTGGGATTTTCATTTTATTCTTTATATTCTGCCTTGTTATAGGAAGGACTTAAAGCAATTACTTTATAACAGTGTAATAAAATAAACTGACAAAATAATTGCATGTGAAAAGGAGCCCATGCACAGATTAAAAGAAAAGTTAACATAATTGTAAGAGCAATGTTTGAACAAAAAGACTCATAGAATAGATTCTTGACCTTGTTAAAAATGGGCCACAAATTTCTTGCTGAACAGTAGAACGTAAATGCTAGAATAAGAAGATATACTCAGAGTGTGCTCAAGTTAAAACATACCAGTTGTTCAGGAGGCCCTTAATAAGTTATCCCTGATTGAAGACCAAGGAGATTTCTCCCAAGCCTCCACATAAAAGGAAGAATTCCATGCATTGGATCCTAAGCTGTGCTGTCTTCTTGGGAAATAGGATTCTGTCACCTTTAGAACACAGATTTCAGAGTCATACAAAAACAAGGCTCAGACCTTGACTCCACCACTTGCCAAATGTATGATCTTGGAGAGGTTCTTGAATTTGTTTCATTTTTGTTAACAAATAATGAAAATTACCTCATGGGATACTTAACGGGACTTGGAAGCAGATGTAAAACATTTGGTAGAATGTCCATCCGCACAAATCTACAGAACAAGGAGCATGTGACTGAGGCCCTCTGCAGAGCCAAGTTCAAGTTCCCTGGCCTCTAGAAGAGCCACATCTCCAAAAAATGGGGATTTACTAAGTCTAAAGCAGATAAACTTGAAAACATAGTAGCAGAAAAGCAGTTCATCTCAGATGAATGTGGGGTCAAATATATCCTAATTGTGGCCCTCCAGACAAATGGCAGGCCCTGAACTCATGAGAGCCTTGATGTTGTCCCCTCCCCTCTTTACTCATGCCCACCAATAAATCCTACTTTCCTGTCAAAAATAAATAAAATAAAACATTTGGCAAAGAGAAGATCCTCCTTGTTAGTTCTCTTCTCTTAATAATGATTATCTTTCACCATCAACCTCTCAGCAATGCTTCATTTGCAAATTTCTTTTTGCCCTTTATCTTCTGCTCTTTGATCTAAACTGATGTTCATTTTTAGCAATTCACAAGCTACTAAGTTGTAATTCTATATTTATGTAGGTAAGTGCACACTACTTTATATTTAGTAGTGTGGCACATATACGCATTTAACTTATGTATATTTTGCTTAAATTTTTTAAATAAAAAAAGATTAAAAAATAGCTATGTCAAAAGTGAGCAATTCTGCTCACCATTCTATTTAGCAAACATGGGCTTCAGATTGAATGTGAGGTGGGAGATTGAGCACTGCTGTTTAATTTCAAATCTGTCTTGTTTCTCTGTCGCACTGTGTGTCTCACCAGTAAAGACAGACATCTGTCAACAGTCACAGGCCCCAAACCAAAGCCAACCTTTCGTCTAGTGTTTATCTGAGAGATCATCCAAACTTTGGAGGAAAAATTGGACTTATGGTGAGACAGCTGATTCCTAGCGGACTATGAACTGAAAATTTGATTCTCTGTGACAATAATCTGTGGAAAATTCTTCAAGAGATGGGAATACCAGACCACCTGACCTGCCTCTTGAGAAACTTGTATGCAGGTCAGGAACCAACAGTTAGAACTGGGCATGGAACAACAGACTGGTTCCAAATAGGAAAAGGAGTACGTCAAGGCTGTATATTGTCACCCTGCTTATTTAACTTCTATGCAGAGTACATCATGAGAAACGCTGGGCTGGAAGAAGCACAAGCTGGAATCAAGATTGCCGGGAGAAATATCAATAACCTCAGATATGCAGATGACACCACCCTTATGGCAGAAAGTGAAGAGGAACTCAAAAGCCTCTTGATCAAAGTGAAAGAGGAGAGCGAAAAAGTTGGCTTAAAACTCAACATTCAGAAAACGAAGATCATGGCATCTGGTCCTATCACTTCATGGCAAATAGATGGGGAAACAGTGGAAACAGTGTCAGACTTTATTTTTTTGGGCTCCAAAATCACTGCAGATGGTGAGTGCAGCCATGAAATTAAAAGACACTTACTCCTTGGAAAGAAAGTTATGACCAACCTAGATAGCATATTCAAAAGCAGAGACATTACTTTGCCAACAAAGGTCCGTCTAGTCAAGGTTATTGTTTTTCCAGTAGTCATGTATGGATGTGAGAGTTGGACTGTGAAGAAGGCTGAGTGCCGAAGAATTGATGCTTTTGAACTGTGGTGTTGGAGAAGACTCTTGAGAGTCCCTTGGACTGCAAGGAGATCCAACCAGTCCATCCTAAAGGAGATCAGTCCTAGGTGTTCTTTGGAAGGAATGATGCTAAAGCTGAAGCTCCAGTACTTTGGCCACCTCATGCGAAGAGTTGACTCATTGGAAAAGACTCTGATGCTGGGAGGGATTGGGGGCAGGAGGAGAAGGGGACAACAGAGGATGAGATGGCTGGATGGCATCACTGACTCTATGGACATGAGTTTGAGTGAACTCGGGGAGTTGGTGATGGACAGGGAGGCCTGGTGTGCTGCGATTCATGGGGTCACAAAGAGTGGGACACGATTGAGCGACTGAACTGAACTGAACTGAACTGATCATACATATAATCAAGAATCAGATTTTAAAACCTAGGTTGTACAGAAGGTAGGACCTCACTTTGTAGCCTATTGTAGCAAAAAGAAAATATATGCTCAATAAATATATGTTGTGAGAAAGAGAAAGGAAAAGAGAGAGAGTGAAGGAGGGCTGGGAGATAAGTTTAGAGTTTAAATAGGCTTTCTGCCTACACAAAACCAAGAATTCACATCTATATTATTTCTTTGTCTGCTTTTGACATTAGAAAGCTTCAGCTCTGGCCCCTTCTTCCTAGATGGAATGTTAGACTTTCCAGGGAATTTCTCTAGCTTCTTGTTTCCTCTTCTCAGAAAGAATCTAGACAACTCACTACACATCTCTTTTTGCAGACTGTTGGATTGCCTCAGCCTCAGAGGGATACAAATAAAAGAACGCTAGACTGGAATCAGGAGGTCTGAGACCGAGTTCTACCTCTCCTGACAATTGTGCAACATTTGATCGTATGCCTAGTCTTCTCTCCCTGGGCCTCAGTCCTTTCATATCAGCAAAGAAGGGGCAGAAGTAGGTGATCTCTATCACATCATGTCAATGAATAGTTTTTGGATTTATATTCTTTTTTTTTAATTTAAATTTATTTATTTTAATTAGAGACTAATTACTTTACAATATTGTATTGGTTCTATTTAGGTTAGGCCTTGTCCAGATCATGAAGACAGAAATACTATCTCCTTCACTCCTTAAGGACTTTAGATGGGATTTCATTTCTCTCACATGATTGAAAACTTCCTTTTCCCCAACACTGAGAGTTTTTAACCTCAAGCTGAAATTAACTTAATAGTTTTTAGAATGTCTTCAATAAAAAAGGTTCTATGTGTTCCTATTTTATATTCATAGCTGAAAAATATGATAATGGTATACCAAAAACCTCTCTGTATATCTTATAATTTCTTATGAGATAAGAAACAAATTTGAACCATATTTTACTAGTGGATTTAGGTTGATTTTTTTCAGAAGGCAGTCACCAGCTACAGTCACTCCTAACAAGAGAGTCAGCCAGTCCTTTGAGCTTTGAAGCCAGGCATTAACTTCTCCTTTGTAGCTATAAAAGTCCTAGATGGCTCTTCCAATTAAAGGCTATTTTATCTACATTGAAAATATGTTGTTTAATGCAGCCAGTATCATTAATTATCTTACCTAGATCTTCTGGATAAGTTGGTACAGTTTCTGCCTCAGCATTGCTGTTTCATCTTGGAGTTTGATGTTACGGAGAGATGTTTCTCCTTAAATTTTATAAACTGAACTTTTGCTAGTTTCAAACTTTTGTTCCGCAGCTTCCTCACCTCTTACAGCCTTCATAAACCTGGAGAGAGTTAGGGTCTTGTTCTGGATTAGACCTTGGTTAACGGAATGTTGTGGCTGGTTTGATCTGTCTTTGATCTGTCCAAATCACTACAGTTTTCTCCATATCAATAATAATAAGTCTGTTTCACTTTCTTATCACCTGTGTGTTCACTGGACTAGAACTCTGAATTTTCCTCACAAGCTTTTCCTGTATATTCACAACTTGGCTAACTGTTTGGCACAAGAGGCCTAGCTTTTGGCCTATCTTGGCTTCCAACATGCCTTCATCACTAAGCTTGATCATCTCTAACTTCTCATTTAAAGTGAGAAACATGTAACTCTAACATTTTTGAACACTTAGGAGCCATTGGAGGGTTATTAACTGGCCTCAGTTCAATATTTTTATGTCTTAGGGAATAGGGAAGTCCAAATAGGGGGAGAGCTGTGGGGGAACGACTGGTTTGTGGAACAGTTAGAACACCACAGTGTTAAGTTTGCAATCTCACATGGACACGGTTCAGGGTGCCCCAAAACAATTACAATAACAATTACAGTAACCTCAGAGATTGCTGATCATAGATCACCATAATAAATATAATGATCAAAGCTTGAAATATTTAGAGAATTACACACAATGTGACACAGAGACATGAGTACAAAATGCTGTTGGAAAAATGGCTTTGATAGGTTTGTTCAACGAGGGCTTGCCATAAACTTTCAATTAATAATAAATAATATCTGTGAAGTGCCCTTGCATATAAATAAAACAACACACAATAAAATGAGGTATGCCCTTGGACTGCAAGGAGATCCAACCAGTCAGTTCCAAAGGAAATCAGCCCTGAATGTTCACTGGAAGAACTGATGCTGAAGCTGAAACTCCAATATTTTGGCCACTTGATGCGAAGAACTGACTCATTGGAAAAGACCCTGATGCTGGGAAAGATTAAAGGCAGGAGGAGAAGGGGATGACAGAGGATGAGATGGTTGGATGGTATCACCGACTCAATGGACATGAGTTTCAGTAGGCTCTGGGAGTTGGTGAGGGACAGGGAAGCCTGGCATCCTGCAGTCCATGGGGTCGCAAATAGTTGGACATGACTGAGCAACTGAACTGAACTCATGCCTGTATATTATATTGGTTAAGGTTGAGACTTCATTTCTGAAGATTGGCCAAGGGTCATGGCTAATTATGACAGAAACTATCCATTGCCTACAAGCTTATATTCCTCCTTTTCTTTCCTGCTAGCAGAATCCTGGTATGTTCAGCTACCATGCCAAGGGTGGTCCTACTGGGAAATTTGATCCCTGTTCCAGTTCTGAACAATGAATCATAAATGATCTGAATTAATTACAGTAATGCCATCCCTTTTGCTCCTTCCCCTGACTTGTAGTAATTTATCTTCAAGCATTATGTGACCCAGTTCTGACCAAGGTGATGTAAGGAAGATCTGATGGATAGAAGCTTCTGGGAAATTTTGTTCTTTTAATTAAAAAATATTAAAAGATGCAGTGGGTGTTCCTCCCTTCATGCCTATCGAGTAGATATCAAACCTCAACATACTGCAACCATCTTGTGACTATGAGGCAATAAAGAATAGAAGCCAAGCTGCTGGCTTCCCTGGTGGCTCAGTGGTAGAGACTCTGCCCGCCAGTGCAAGAGACATGGGTTCAATCCCTGATCCAGGAAGATCCCACCTGCTGCAGAGCAACTAAGCCCACGTGCCACAACTATTGAGCCTGTGCTCTAGTAAGCCAATACGACTTGTCCTTTCTACAGGAGTTTACCAAAACCACGCATTCTTGCTTTCTTCTTGTGGTTAGAATGAATTGTGCCATATTTTTAAGCATTGAATTTGTGAGGTTTTGACATTTAAATGGGCGCCACATCTACTGAAGCCCACACTCCCTAGAGCCCCCACAACAAGAGTAGCCACCAAATGTGAAGCCCTTGCACTGCAACTAGAGAGTAGTCTCCACTCACCACTAGAGAAAGCCCATGTGCAGAAACAAAAGTCCATAAGGCACAGCACAGCCAAAAATAAAATTAAATACAAAATTTTAAAAAGAAGCTAACCTGCCCAGGATGGTCCCTATTGGCATCAATGAACTGCCTCACCAACCTTGGGCTGTCTACTTCTTGATTTTTTGTTATGCGAGACAAATGAATCTCTGTCTGCTTTATCCACTCTAGTTTTGCTTTATATTACTTGTAGCTGAATGCATTCCTATACAATACAGTTACCAACATGTTCAGAAATACTTACCTAATTACGATGACAAGGCCTGATTTCTAAGAATCTCCGTATTTTGTATGGCTAGATTAAGAGATTTAAATGTCAAAACCTCACAAATTTGATGCTTAAAAATATGGCACAGTTCATTGTAACTGCAAGAAGAAAGCAAGAATGCGTGGTTTTGGTAAACTCCTGTAGGAAGGACAAGTCTTATTGGCTTACTAAATTCAGAGGGTTTTAATCCAGCTGAAAGTACATCTCTGACCCTCAGTTGTTGGGTAAAAGTAAATGTTAATCATTTTAATAATGCTGATGATGTTAAAAGGAAAATGACATTAACTTTTATCAATTGTTTATTAAATGCTAAGTATTTTTACTGAGTTGGCTCACATGGTCAAGAATTTGTCTGCAATGCAGGAGACCTGGGTTCATTCCCTAGGTAAGGAAGATCCCCTGGAGAAGGGAATGACAATCCACTCCAGTATTCTCTCCTGGAGAATCCCATGGACAGAGGAGCCTGGCAGGCTATAGTTCACGGGGTTGCAAAGAGTTGGACACAACTGAGCGACTTTCACTTTTCTTTTCTTACAACCTCTGTCTCAGTTAATCCTCCTAAGTCTATTTAGTACCACTATCCCCATTTTGCAGACAAAGGAACTGAGACTGAGATTGAAATGGGTTAAAGTGACCTGCCCAAATTCATACAGTGAGTTAAGTGGCAAAGTTCAAAACCAGATGATATCACTCTAGTCTGTCCTATTGACCACAAAACAAGTTCAACAGAGCTTATCCCTCTATTTTATTTCAAATTTTTCTAGTTGTAACAGTCTCATTTTTAAAAATGCAAGTTAAAAAACTAAGAAATTTTTTGCTCTTCTCACTACATCCCATCAGGTGATACATAGTTCAGTCTGTTCCATTACTAATCACAGTTCTCTGATGACCTGGTTAAAGTGGTGGCTGCCAGAATTCTTCTCTGTAGAATTACTCATTTTTCCTTTGTCACTAATAAGCGTTCTATGGAGAATCACCCTGAGACTGTTATCCCTCATCACAAAATACAGACTCATGGTTTTCATTTTATTCAACGTTCATAATGTTAGTATTATTTTATATTTAAATTGTTCCCCCCACAGTCTGACCAGTGTGAAACTCTTCAAATTGGCTTTCTTTCCCTTTGATGTGTGCATGTTATTCTTTAGGCACTTTCTTTCTGGCACAAAAAGATGTTCCAGAACCATTTTGCTCTTTTCCCTCCCCAGGCTTGAAATAAGACATATACTGGAGGATGGTATTTAAAAATCAAGATCTGGCTGCTAGGTGTCTTTGAGTGTGTGGAAGTATAGCTGCCCCCCCCCCATCCTCCCAATACTCACATACACATTCACATTAATGTCTATATATTTCTCTATCTATATAGATCGAAAAGTATAGGTTCACAATTTTAATCAAGACATAGCTCCTTCTAGTTAATTTCCTTTTCTGTACTTGGAATTCCCTTATCCAAAGGTGAGAAAATGAGGCTCTCATGATCTTCATGCTTTTACTGATTTACCCCAACCATAGGTAAGCAACTAATCTCTCATTATTCTGCCACCTTCTTCCACACAAAGATATACTCTCTACCCTTTTGAGGTTCGGTTTCACTGTACCAGACCCCCTCCCTGTACACTCATCCTGCTTACCTGCCTGGTTTTGACACCCCTTATAACAGAAGCTTCCTCACCCTTGTCAGTCTGGGATACTCTCCTTTTCAATTCAGTTCAGTTCAGTCACTCAGTCATGTCTGACTCCTTGAGACCCCATGAACTGCAGCACGCCAGGCCTCCCTGTCCATCACCAACTCCTGAAGTTCACTCAGACTCACATCCATCGAGTCGGTGATGCCATCCAGCCATCTCATCCTCTGTTGTTCCCTTCTCCTCCTGCTCCCAATCCTTCCCAGCATCAGAGTCTTTTCCAATGAGTCAACTCTTCGCATGAGGTGGCCAAAGTACTGGAGCTTCAGCTTTAGCATCATTCCTTCCAAAGAACACCCAGGGCTGATCTCCTTTAGAATGGACTGGTTGGATCTCCTTGCAGTCCAAGGGACTCTCAAGAGTCTTCTCCAACACCGCAGTTCAGAAGCATCAATTCTTCGGTGCTCAGCTTTCTTCATAGTCCAACTCTCATATAAATACATTTACTTATTTGGCTGCATTGGGTCTTCATTGCAGCATGCAAGATCTTCATTTATTGCAGCATTGGGGATCTTTAGTTGCAGTGTGCAGACTCTTAGCTGTGGCATGTGGGATCTAGTTCCTTGATCAGGGATCAGACTTGGGCCCCTTGCATTTGGAGCATGGAGTCTTAACCACTGGACCACCAGGGAAGTCCCTGGGATACTCTCCTAAAAAGAAACTCCCTCACTCCACTCAGGTCTTGACACCCCAGGTCAGCCTGCCCTTCACATCCATACCCTGACTGGCTGCACACCCCATGCCAAGTTGCCCCCATGTGTGCATACCCATTTCACCCTACCCAAGCTCTGACACACCTGGACTGAGTTATCCTACCTTGAAAATGCCCTTCCTTATCCCACCTGCTCGACTGAGTGACTTCCCTTTCACTTTTCCCTTTCATGCATTGGGGAAGGAAATGGCAACCCACTCCAGTGTTCTTGCCTGGAGAATCCCAGGGACAGGGGAGCCTGGTGGGCTGCCGTCTATGGAGTTGCACAGAGTTGGACACGACTGAAGCGACTTAGCAGAAGCAGCAGCAACATCCCACCTGCTCTGACCACTTAGATCACGTCTGGCTTTTCCATTCAGGCTCTGGCGTTTCATGCTCAGAATGTGGACATGTTCTCAAACTGCTTCTGCTCTGGGCTGCCCTCCTATGTAGACCCTCCTCATCTCACTTTGGCTCTGGCACCTTTTATCTGGTGCCCCTGCAGGGGACACTGTCCTCACCTGCTTGTACGCTGTGATGCTTGGACCATCGTAGCTTCCCTCACTCTCAGGCACAGATATCTATCTTCATTAAGCCCACTTAATAGCTTTAGGACTGGGCTTTTCAGGAAGGGGAGGAAAGCAAGGAGAAGATTAAAGGGGAAGGGGAGTTTATTTCTCCACTAAAGATAAAAGCCTTACTAGAAATTCACTGTGTAATACAGAGATAAATCTAATATACTGAGATCACTAACAAAGTGATCATTTTAATCCTCTCTTCTAGTACTGATCTGGGAAATGAAGAGTTTGGGGGAACATCTGAGAATCTACACTCTGCCCTCCTTACCACAATTGATAGATATTTTTTGAGTTGTCTTTTCAGTTCAGTTCAGTCGCTCAGTCGTGTCCGACTCTTTGCGACCCCATGAATCGCAGCACGCCAGGCCTCCCTGTCCATTACCAACTCCTGGAGTTCACTCAAACTCATGTCCATCGAGTCAGTGATACCATCCAGCCATCTCATTCTCTGTCATCCCCTTCTCCTCCTGCCCCCAATCCCTCCCAGGATCTTGGAAGAAAAGTTATGACCAACCTAGACAGCACATTAAAAAGCAGAGACATTACTCTGTCAACAAAGGTCTGTCCAGTCAAGGCCATGGTCCTTCCAGTGGTCGTGCAGTTGTCTTTTACAGCACGCTTAATTTTATTTTAATGTAGAATAGTAAGAGAGAACTCTGATAAAGACATTACTTCTGGCTTCCACATGGGGTTGCTAGTTTAGACAGCTCTAGCATCTCACTTTTCTATTGCCATTGATAAGGACATGATGGTTGGGGTTCCTGCCCAGTTTTCAATGCTATACCATATTGAGCTTAATTCTATAGCCCTTTTTAGTTGACTTTTCCATAGTTAGTCATGGTTACCCAAACCATAACCACTGGTCCAGGGAGGCTGAGATCAAAGAAACTTCCAGTACTGGCTATACACTATGCCAATTCAAATTTAGGGAAATCTATAGGGGTGGACAAAGTTGGGTCCAACTATGACCTATAGCAGAATAGAGACTATGATTCCAGCAAATGTAAAAACTAAAAGCAATAACACACACACACAGCTCAACAGGAAGGGTGAACCTAGGCTGATGATCCAGACTCAACACAGAGGCCTTTATATTCCCAACAAAATAAAACAAAGAAAGCTAGACGGTTTTCTCTAAATCACTGTTTTTTGATCCTTTTTTAAAAACCCATTTTTGGATAAATTTAAGGATCTCAATTTCTCTCCAGTCTAGATTTCATATTTTAAAATCTATAATCATTTTACTTTCTAAAATATAAACTATATACTGAACATAATTTTATTCTAATCTCATAATACTCCTAGAGATTCAGACTTCTAGCCCACCTTAAAATCTCCTCAATCTCTCGGTCTCTAGTGCAATGTTGAAAATCAATGCTCAAATTACAAAATGGAAAATAGAATTAGCCATAGCAAAGAGTCGGACACCACTGAGCGACTGAACTGAACTGAACTGATGGATTAATTGAAAGTCAATGAGTATGATTTAAAAGTTTTTGCACAATGAAGGAAACTGCAAGCAAGGTGAAAAGGCAGCCTTCAGAATGGGAGACAATAATAGCAAACAAAACAACTGACCAAGAATTAATCTCCAAAATATACAAGCAGCTCAATACCAGAAAAATAAATGACCTATGGTTATGTATGGATGTGAAAGTTGGACTGTGAAGAAAGCTGAGCACTGAAGAATTGATGCTTTTGAACTGTGGTGTTGGAGAAGACTCTTGAGAGTCCCTTGGACTGCAAGGAGATCCAAACAGTCCATTCTAAAGAAGATCAGTCCAGGGTGCTCTTTGGAAGGAATGATGCTAAAGCTGAAACTCCAGTACTTTGGCCACCTCATGCGAAGAGTTGACTCATTGGAAAAGACTCTGATGCTGGGAGGGATTGGGGGCAGGAGGAGAAGGGGACGACAGAGGATGAGATGGCTGGATGGCATCACTGACTCGATGGGCATGAGTTTGGGTGAACTCCTGGAGTTGGTGATGGACAGGGAGGCCTGGCGTGCTGCAGTTCACCGGGTGGCAAAGAGTCGGACACGACTGAGTGACTGAACTGAACTGAACTGAATCAAAAAATGGGCCAAGGAACTAAACACACATTTCTTCAAAGAAGACATACAGATGGCTAACAAACACATAAAAAAAATGCTCAATATCCCTCATTATCAGAGAAATGCAAATCAAAACTACAATGAGGTACCATCTCATGCTGGTCAGAATGGCTGCCATCAAAAAGTCTACAAACAATAAATGCTAGAGAGGGTGTGGAGAAAGGGAACCCTCTTACACTGTTGCTGGGAATGTAAACTAGTACAGCCACTATGGAGAACTGCATGGAGATTCCTTAAAAAACTGGAAATAGAACTGCCATACGACCCAGCAATCCCACTGCTGGGCATACACACCAAGAAAAACCACAATTGAAAGAGACTTATGAACTCCAGTGTTCATTGCAGCACTGTTTACAATAGCTAGGACATGGAAGCAACCTAGATGTCCATCAGCAGAAGAATGGATAAGAAAGTTGTGGTACATATACACAATGGAAATATTACTCAGCTATAAAGAAGAAAGCATTTGAGTCAGTTTTAATGAAGTGGATGAAACTGGAGCCTATTATACAGAGTGAAGTAAGTCAGAAAGGAAAACACCAATATAGTATATTAATGCATATATATGTAATTTAGAAAGATGGTAATGATGACCCTATATGAAAGACAGCAAAAGAGACACAGATGTAAATAACAGACTTTTGGACTATGTGGGAGAAAGTGAGGGTGGCATAATTTGAGAGAATAGCATTGAAACATGTTTATTACCATATGTGAAATAGATGACCAGTCCAAGTTTGATGCATGAAACAGGGCGCTCAAAGCTGGTACACTGGGACAACCCAGAAGGATGGGATGGGGAGGGAAGTGGGTGGGGTGTTTGGGATTCGGGGGGAACACATGTTCACCCATGGGTGATTCATGTCAGTGTATGGCAAAAACCACCACAATATTGTAATGTAATTAGCCTCCAATTAAAATAAATTAATTAAAAAAGTTAGGAATTCATGATGGGAATTGTTCAAACAAAAGTGAATTACCAAAAAGAGCAAATATATTTAATTTTATTACATCTATTTTTAAGCAATTCTTTAAGATTTGTTTTAATATGGACCATTTTTTAAAGTCTTTATTGAATTTTGTCACTATATTGTTTCATTTGGGGGGGGTTAGTTTATGTATTGATATTTTGGCTGTAATGCAAGTGGGATTTTAGCTCCCCAAGCAGGGTTTGAACCCACACCACGCGCACTGGAAAGTGAAGTCTCAATCACTGGACTGCCAGGGAAGTCCCTGTAATTTTCAATTAATGATGCTTTCTCAGATCAGCAAGTGTGATCATGACATGACCATTTGGCTTACTCCCATATGGTGTGTAGTCTTTACGTAATCGCTTCTCCTTACCTCCAAATGTAGTTCTATTTCACCCCTCACTACAGCTATTCTGAATCTTACTTCTTCAGTTATACCATTGTCTATTTTGCTCTGACCAAAGGTCCATCTAGTCAAGGCTATGGTTTTTCCTGTGGTCATGTATGGATGTGAGAGTTGGACTGTGAAGAAAGCTGAGTGCTGAAGAATTGATGCTTTTGAACTGTGGTGTTGGAGAAGACTCTTGAGAGTCCCTTGGACTGTAAGGAGAGCCAACCAGTCCATTCTGAAGGAGATCAGCCCTGGGATTTCTTTGGAAGGAATGATGCTAAAGCTGAAACTCCAGTACTTTGGCCACCTCATGTGAAGAGTTGACTCATTGGAAAAGACTCTGATGCTGGGAGGGATCAGGGGCAGGAGGAGAAGGGGACGACAGAGGATGAGATGGCTGGATGGCATCACTGACTCGATGGATGTGAGTCTGAGTGAACTCAGGGAGTTGGTGATGGACAGGGAGGCCTGGCGTGCTGCGATTCATGGGGTCGCAAAGAGTCAGACATGACTGAGTGACTGACCTGACCTGAGTGAACTGATCTCCTGCTTTACCATGAAAACAGAGACTGTCAGGCACTGAAACAATGGCAGAACAATGGCTCTCCAGAGATGTCCATTACTCCTCTCTGCAACCTGTGACCTTGTTACCTTGCCCAGCAAAAGGGTCTCTGCAGATGAAATCAAGGGTATGGACCTTGAGATGGAGAGTTACGCTGGATACTCTGGATGGGCCCAGTCAAATCACTTGAGTCCTTAAAAGCAGAGAACCTTTCCTGGCTGCAGTCAAAAGAGATGTGACAAGAGAAGATGCTGGAGAGATATGAAGCATGAGAGGAGCTTGAGCTGCCATTTCTGACTTTGAAGATGGAGAAAGAGGGCCAACAGCCAAAAAAAGAAGCATCCTCTAGAAGCTGGCAATGGGTCCAGCTAAAAGCCAGTAAGAAAGCAAGTACTTCAGTCATAACCACAGAGACGGACTTCAATCCTAAAGCCTCTCTAGGGGAACACAGCTCTATGGACACCTTCATTTCAGACTTGTGATACTGGAGAGGAGGAATCATTTGAGCCTGTCAGATCTCTGACCTACTGTGTAACAATAAATGTTTATTGCTTAAGCCGTTAAATTTTTTAGGGAAGCATTAGGACACAAACACAAACGCGAAATGCACGCTGTTGTCTATGTTTTTGGTTTCACGTTTGATTGCTTTCAGGAAACTTCCAAAGTGAGAAATATTATATTATTTGATATGTGCTATTTTTGCAGTTAATACTCATTACAAAATTATTTCTCTAATGACTCTTTTCAGGTCTAAGGTTCTGGTTGAATAGTTTATTTGAGATTTAAAACTCAGAGTCTCCTTGCTTCCTTCCTTCCTCCACTCCTTTATTAGAGTGAAGGGTTAGTGAGAGTTTACTAGTTTAAAATTGGTGGGGGTGGGGGGTGGGGAGTGGAATTGGTGATGTCCCCACTTCTGGAAATATTCAAAGAGGCTTTCTTAAACTTAACCTTTTTCATCTCGAGGATTTTTGTGATAAGGAATATTGCAGTGCTCTGGAGACTGATTTTTTTTTTTTTTTTAAATAACCACAGCATTTCCAGCCTTCTCTGTAAATTGGTTTGATTTTTACTATAGTTTATTGAGTTGTACTCAGCAGGATTCAAGTGGAAGGGAATTTTACTGTTTCTCAATATTCCCCATTAAATTTACCCTCTTGGCTCATTTTTCCTCTTTCTTGGATAAAATCTCCAGAGGATCCTATAGTTTTTAAGAAGCTACCAGGTGTGAAAACATCACCTTATTTTTCCTGTAGTAACAAGTCCACTTCAACCAAGGGGCATCACACTACAGTCTTCTTTATCATGTCCCCCGCTTTGCTCCTCCAATCCTTTCTCCTAAAGCTGAAACCAGAGGGAGAGGTGGAAGGAGGCAGACTGATGGGACTAGTTTGAGTGTAATTAGGTATTGGTGCCCTCTGGGTGTGTCAGATGACCAGTTGCTTCTCTCCTGGCATGTTTCTGTGGGTCCCTAGGCGATTGTCTTGCTGGGATGTCCAGCTGCTGCCCCCGGCACTTGATATATTTCCTCTATCCAGTCAGAAGCAATTGCTCTCAAGCCCTAGCTTCCAGCAATCCATCCTCTTATGCTAAGGTTAGCTCTCCAGGCAGACTTTTTTAGGGAAAACTGGGAAACTAGTCTAGAGGGTTCACAGCAGACTACCTACCATGGGCCTCCTCTGATTCATAGAGAAAAACATACTTCTGTTTTAATGTTTCTGGATGTTCTCTTTGTTCATCAAATTCTCTCCCTTCTCTTGGCTTTTGGCAGAACCTACCAGTCACTTAAGAGTTTCCAGACGTAAGTCAGGTTCTAATCTTTGTTTTCCTGAATTTCAGTGCTCACAAGCCAAGCAGTCTTAGTGAATCTCTTTAAGTCTGCCTCTCTTGAGAAGATTTGCTTAAGCTGAAATTTAATGAGAGCTGGGATAGCTATTTAAATTACCCTTAATCTCCCATCACTAACTGCCTACTGAATTAGAAAAACCACGTTTGGGGAGGGGACACTTCCCTTATAAATGGTTAACTTTGATTTAACCACAGAAGCATTTTATACTTATGATTTTCAACTTTGGGGTCTTGACCTAAATTTCCATATAGAAAGAACCATATTTTGATATTCTATTACATTTCTCCAAATGCTCTGCTTCTAAGATAGTGTCTTGTAAAACAAAAGATAAAGTTCATCTGAAATCAGTGTAATTGCTAGTACTCTAAGAGAGCACATTTAGAAAGTATCCACCCAGCACCTGTTCTGGCCATTTAGTTTTATTAGAAGGAGAGGAAACATAAGACTATTTCCTGAGGGAAGCTTCCAGATAAAGTTCCGCTGCCTGCGGTCGACTATCTACATAAATTCTTATATACCTTTGCATTGTCTTAAAATCTAATGGATTAAAGAAACACTTGAATCAGTCACTCTTCCAAGTATATGGAATTTGCTACTGTTTACTTAAGACTTCTTCTTTTTCAGAATATATATCATCCAGATTAATGAGGCCTAAATCTTCAGTATTTCTTTATCTAGATTCATGATTTATTGAACCAGTGAACTGATAACCAAAACAGGTAATTCATGTCTAATACAAGTGTGGAACCTCATCAGATTGAGAAAACAGAAGAATTTATTGATTGAAAGGCTCATGAGATTAAAATTGATAACAAATGATGCTATATATCTTTATGAAACATGTAACATGAGATTCTATACATAAGGGATTACTACAATATTTCTTAAACCAATTACACTTTATTAAAAGATTAAAAGGCACAGGGTTGTCAGGCATGTAATAAGACTAGAGGTTGGCTGTAACCCAGGAATATCTAACTCAGAGGCTGAATTTTAAAGCAAAATCTCAATCCTCATATAAGTTCCTCATTATATACAGAGACTCTAATGTTAATTTTAAAAAATTGCTGAAGTAAAATTCTGTATATTGGACTCAGCTTTCACAGTGGACTTACACTATGTAATTAAAGAGAAGTCTTTCAGGTAAGAGAAATTTGTCTAAATTAACACTTAAAAATAATACTTTTAAAAATATTCAGCCAAAGATAAAGAAATTGAAGTCCCAGAGATATGACTCAAAGTGAAATACAGAACCTAAAATAAAATAACACACTCAAAATTAGGCACTACCAGAAAGGCAGATTAAAAGCACTGAATAAAGAGATTCCTTTGTTCTTTAAAAAAAAAAAAAAAAAAAAATCAGGCACTATCAGTTGAGATGGGAGTAGCCAAGAAGCATAGAATACTTTGGTGGTAACAAATTCAAATACCTTTTATTTTATCCAGTTTTCCCATCTGCCTTTTTCCTCTTTTATTCACATATCCTGCATGGTAATATTCTACTTGGTCTTTCATTTCTACTCTCTCAGTATTTCAAGACCCTCTATGCTCTCGAGCATTTTTAAACTCAAACTGGTATTTCACATTCTACTTCCTCAAAGGTCTGTCAAGGATCAAGTATGTTTATCTGATTTATCATGCTAAAATGTTAATGGTAGGCTAAAGCTTTATGTCCTTTACTCCATATGATACATGTGTATGTGTTTTCAGTTCTTCAAGTACTTTCTGTAAAGATTATCACTAAATAAAAATTTCGGTTACTTATCATACAAGCTGGTACGGAAGATGTTTTCAGAACAGTGCTTTGGGTAGAATGTAGAGTATATTTTATAATGAGGCATCTACTCTACTTGTAGAACTTACAATTTACGCATTATCTTACCTACATTGGAACGATAGTATTCACAGTCATAGCCTTATTTATAAGTGAAGAAAAATACTCAGATGTATAATTTTGCCCAAATTGATATAGTTAGTTAGTGGTAGAATCCTGGCTTGTAAGTAATTAGAAGTAGATACAATGTCTTATATCAAAGAGACGAAGATTCTTTAGTAGGAAATAAAGATATAAAAAATGATGACCTTTGCTCTCACTCGTATAGTGACTTATTCCTTGTTCATATAAAATAAATTCAGGGATAGGCCTTCCAGGGAAATGCAGAAGCTTTACATTATTACAGATCCAGGCATCTTAAATCTTTTTGCTCTACTGAATACGGACTGCATCTTAAAATTTGCTGCATCACCCAAGAGAACTACTGGAGCTCCAGCCATCATATTTACCTCCCAGGAAGCTAGAAGAAGGGAAGAGGGCAAGAGTGTTCTTGTCTTTCAAGGATGCTTGCTGACAAAAAAATATAATTTCTCCCTATACTGCATAGCCAAAATTTAATATAATCACTCTGTCTAGCCACAAAGTAGACTGTAAAATTTAATCTTTTAGCTGGAAAGTAACATGACTGACAAAAGAATTGGTGTTCTTATAACTAAAGAATTAAGTATAGAAAGAGTCCTGGAAAATAATTAGCATGTTACTAGTCTTTCATTTTGTCATATCAATTGTAGATTAGCTTGGGGCTCTACTCCATCTCATCTTGATGCAATAACACAGGTTAGTAAAATCTCTACTACCTGGAATATAGATGGTTCCTGGGGCCAAGAAAGATAGCACATGTCACTCCCACTCACTTCCATTGGCAACTAGAAGTCACATGGGCACATCTGATTTCAAGGAGGCAGAGAAATGTAATTTCACCATATGCTTTGATGGAGAAGAACAAGGGTGTTTGTGAAGAGGTCTGAAACTAGCAGATGGGGCTTCTTCAGAGAACCACTTAAGCTAAGAACCTGAAGGAGCAGCTAAATGGCTACCCAGGAATTATCAACCACACCAAAGGCGTGGAGAACTCTTCTAAAGGAAACTTGGGTGCTCTTCAATATCACAATCTAATTGACCATTTAAAGTGTAGATTTCTTGACACTAACCCAAGTGAGTCTGATTCTGTAGGTTTTGGATGGGACCCAGATCTCTTCTTCAACAAGTATCTCAGAAGATTCTTAGGAACATAACAACCCTTTGAGCAAAATTGCATAAAAAGGGTATCAGAACAGCTAAAACAAATTTACAAAAATAAAACCCAATCAAAAATTCAAGCATTTTTAGTATGAGGAAGATGGAGGCGCTTTTATGATTGGGAGATGATAGGTTAATATTTTCAACTATCCAAATGCTAGAATATAATCCTGGTTCATTCTAGATTTGAGAGGATTTTAAAAAATAATTGTCCTTTAATTTTGGTTTATTTTTGCTTACCAAACTACAAACTCTAAAAGGTAAAAAATTTTTATAAACACTGGCTTTGGTGTCAGCAGACCCATTCATACTATGTATGAATATCAGATCCCCCAGTTCAGTTCAGTCACTCAGTCGTATGCAACTCTTTGCGATCCCATGAATCGCAGCATGCCAGGCCTCCCTGTCCATCACCAACTCCCGGAGTTCACTCAGACTGATGTCCATTGAGTCAGTCATGCCATCCAGCCATCTCATCCTCTGTTGTCCCCTTCTCCTCCTGCCCCCAATCCCTCCCAGCATCAAAGTCTTTTCCAATGAGTCAACTCTTCGCATGAGGTGGCCAAAGTACTGGAGTTTCAGCTTTAGCATCATTCCTTCCAAAGAAATCCCAGGGCTGATCTCCTTCAGAATGGACTGGTTGGCTCTCCTTGCAGTCCAAGGGACTCTCAAGAGTCTTCTCCAACACCACAGTTCAAAAGCATCAATTCTTCGGCGCTCAGCCTTCTTCACAGTCCAACTCTCACATCCATACATGACCACAGGAAAAACCATAGCCTTGACTAGATGGACCTTTTTTGGCAAAGTAATGTCTCTGCTTTTCAATATGCTGTCTAGGTTGGACATAACTTTCCTTCCAAGGAGTAAGTGTCTTTTAATTTCATGGCTGCAATCACCATCTGCAGTGATTTTGGAGACCAAAAAAATAAAGTCTAACACTGTTTCCACTGTTTCCCCATCTATTTCCCATGAAGTGATGGGACTGGATGCCATGATCTTCGTTTTCTGAATGTTGAGCTTTAAGCCAACTTTGTCACTCTCCTCTTTAACTTTCATCAAGAGGCTTTTTAGTTCCTCTCCACTGTCTGCCATAAGGGTGGTGTCATCTGCACATCTGAGGTTATTGATATTTCTCCCGGCAATCTTGATTTCAGCTTGTGTTTTGTCCAGTCCAGCATTTCTCATGATGTACTCTGCATATAAGTTAAATAAGCAGGGTGACAATATACAGCTTTGACATACTCCTTTTCCTATTTGGAACCAGTCTGTTGTTCCATGTCCAGTTCTAACTGTTGCTTCCTGACCTGCATACAGATTTCTCAAGAGGCAAGTCAGGTGGTCTGGTATTCCCATCTCTTTCAGAATTTTCCAGTTTATTGTGATCCACACAGTCAAAGGCTTTGGCATAGTCAATAAAGCAGAAATAGATGTTTTTCTGGAACTCTCTTGCTTTTTCCATGATCCAGCAGATGTTGGCAATTTGATCTCTGGTTCCTCTGCCTTTTCTAAAACCAGCTTGAACATCAGGAAGTTCACGGTTCACATATTGCTGAAGCCTGGCTTGGAGAATTTTGAGCATTACTTTACTAGCATGTGAGATGAGTGCAATTGTGCGGTAGTTGGAGCATTCTTTGGCATTGCCTTTCTTTGGGATTGGAATGAAAACTGACCTTTTCCAGTCCTGTGGCCACTGCTGAGTTTTCCAAATTTGCTGGCATATTGAGTGCAGCACTTTCACAGCATCATCTTTCAGGATTTGGAATAGCTCAACTGGAATTCCATCACCTCCACTAGCTTTGTTCGTAGTGATGCTTTCTAAGGCCCACTTGACTTCACATTCCAGGATGTCTAGGTCTAGGTCAGTGTTCACACCATCGTGATTATCTGGGACATGAAGATCTTTTTTGTACAGTTCTTCTGTGTATTCTTGCCAACTCTTCTTGATATCTTCTGCTTCTGTTAGGTCCATACCATTTCTGTCCTTTATTGAGCCCATCTTTGCATGAAATGTTCCCTTGGTATCTCTAATTTTCTTGAAAAGATCTCTAGTCTTTCCCATTCTGTTGTTTTCCTCTATTTCTTTGCATTGATTGCTGAAGAAGGCTTTCTTATCTCTTCTTGCTATTCTTTGGAACTCTGCATTCAGATGCTTATATCTTTCCTTTTCTCCTTTGCTTTTCACTACCCTTCTTTTCACAGCTATTTGTAAGGCCACCCCAGACAGCCATTTTGCTTTTTTGTATTTCTTTTCCATGGGGATGGTCTTGATCCGTGTCTCCTGTACAATGTCACGAACCTCATTCCATAGTTCATCAGGCAGTCTATCTATCAGATCTAGGCCCTTAAATCTATTTCTCACTTCCAATGTATAATCATAAGGGATTTGATTTAGGTCATACCTGAATGGTCTAGTGGTTTTCTCTATTTTCTTCAATTTAAGTCTGAATTTGGTAATAAGGAGTTCATGATCTGAGCCACAGTCAGCTCCTGGTCTTGTTTTTTTTTTTTTTGACTGTATAGAGCTTCTCCATCTTTGGCTGCAAAGAATATAATCAATCTGATTTTGGTGTTGACCATCTGGTGATGTCCATGTGCAGAGTCTTCTCTTGTGTTGTTGGAAGAGGGTGTTTGCTATGACCAGTGCATTTTCTTTGCAAAACTCTATTAGTCTTTGCCCTGCTTCATATTCCAAGGCCAAATTTTCCTTTTACTCCAGGTGTTTCTTGACTTCCTACTTTTGCATTCCAGTCCCCTATAATGAAAAAGACATCTTTTTTGGGTGTTAGTTCTAAAAGGTCTTGTAGGTCTTCATAGAACCATTCAACTTCAGCTTCTTCAGTGTTACTGGTTGGGGCATAGACTTGGAGTACTGTGATATTGAATGGTTTGCCTTGGAAACGAACAGAGATCATTCTGTTGTTTTTGAGATTGCATCCAAGTACTGCATTTCAGACTCTTTTGTTGACCATGATGGCCACTCCATTTCTTCTGAGGGATTCCTGCCTGCAGTAGTAGATATAATGGTCATCTGAGTTAAATTCACCCATTCCAGTCCATTTTAGTTCACTGATTCCTAGAATGTCAACGTTCACTCTTACCATCTCTTGTTTGACCACTTTCAATTTGCCTTGATTCATGGACCTGACATTCCAGGTCTATGCAATATTGCTCTTTACAGCGTCGGACCTTGCTTCTATCACCAGTCACATCCACAGCTGGATATTGTTTTTGCTTTGGCTCCATCTCTTCATTCTTTCTGGAGTTATTTCTCCACTAATCCTCAGTAGCATATTGGGCACCTACTGACCTTGGGAGTTCCTCTTTCAGTATCCTATCATTTTGCCTTGTCATACTGTTCACGGGGTTCTCAAGGCAAGAATACTGAAGTGGTTTGCCATTCCCTTCTCCAGTGGACCACATTCTGTCAGATCTCTCCACCATGACCTGGAAGGGGTCCGCCTTCCTGAAATAAATGGCGACTCTGGCAGGGACTCTTCTTCCCTGAGACTGACATCCTGACCACTCGGGGTTACTCAGGGGCCAGCTTGCCTGCCAATGGACCAGACCCAGCGGCTGCAACTGGGACCCTTTTGTCCCTGATCTCCTCCTGACGTGGACAACAGGCCATAGTGCTCTGACCGGCCCCTACAGTGGATTGGTCTATAGAGAAGACAGCTGACCTGATCTCACCTTAAAATGATGCTCAAGCAGGAGAAACTACGCTACACCAGGATGAGAAGATGACGACATCAGAGGTAGACAGCTTGCCCAAGATGCTGAACTTGATTTGTATGATCATTTATGTTTTCTTGACTTCTTAGACCTCTGCATATACATCAAATGCTTTTCTATCATAGGCCTGATTCTATGCTAGTTTTAGAGATCAATTCAATTGTTCGGTTTGTGGCCAATTACCTGTGTCTAGTTCTGGGTTACCTAGTTAAATTTCTCTACTACAAGACTCTAACTGGTTGGCCCTGAGGAAATTTACTTTGAGAAAATTTACTTTAAAAAATTATAGTCATATTCAGGTTACTGTGATATTAGTAGATGGGATCCCCTCACTGGGCCAATTAATTATGCCTGGTCTGACTCTGGCCATAAATTTGAGCTTTTTTCTATTACTCAACCTCAATCAGAGCAACAAGAAAGGTTTCAGCAAAGGAGGAAAAAATCTCCCACAATTATGGGATGGATTTATATAGATAACACCAGGCTATGGTAATTTAGGTTTAAAGTCTCCTCTGTGTTGGAAACAATTAGATCATACTAAGGGCAGACACACTGATCCCCCAGTTACTTTTTATGTAAACTTGTCCAAATTTATACTTCGTCTGAAGCTGTTTTCTCAAAATAGAGATAATACTGTCCTCACAGTTCTGTTAAAAAAATAAATGAAATACAGGGGGAAGGATGGAGGGAAGGGATAGTTAGGGAGTTTGGGATGGACAAGCACATCAGTTCAGTTCAGTTCAGTTGCTCAGTCGTGTCCAACTCTTTTCGACCCCATGAACTGCAGCACGCCAGGCCTCCCTGTCTATCACCAACTCCCGGAGTTCACTCAAACTCATGTCCATCAAGTCAGTGATGCCATCCAGCCACCTCATCCTCTGTCATCCCCTTTTTCTCCTGCCCCCAACCCCTCCCAGCATCAGAGTCTTTTCCAATGAGTACTTTTTGGACTTTTTCAAGAGTCTTTTTCAACTCTTCGCATGAGGTGGCCAAAGTACTGGAGTTTCAGGTTTAGCATCATTCCTTCCAAAGAGCATCCAGGACTGATCTCCTTTAGAATGGACTGGTTGGATCTCCTTGCAGTCCAAGGGACTCTCAAGAGTCTTCTCCAACACCACAGTTCAAAAGCATCAATTCTTCAGTGCTCAGCTTTCTTCACAGTCCAACTCTCACATCCATACATGAGTACTGGAAAAACCATAGCCTTGACTAGACGGACCTTTGTTGGCAAAGTAATGTCTCTGCTTTTGAATATGCTATTTAGGTTGGTCATAATTTTCCTTCCAAGGAGTAAGCATCTTTTAATATCATGGCTGCAGTCACCATCTGCAGTGATTTTGGAGCCAAAAAATAAAGTCTGACACTGTTTCCACTGTTTCCCCATCTATTTGCCATGAAGTGATGGGACCAGATGCCATGATCTTAGTTTTCTGAATGTTGAGCTTTAAGCCAAGCTATATTTAAACTGAATAACTAACAAAGACTTACTGTATAGTACATGAAACTCTTCTCAATGTTATGTGGCAGCCTGGATGGTAGGGGAGTTTGGGGAGAATGAATACACGCATATGTACGGCTGAGTCCCTTTGCGGCTCACCTGAAGCTTCATTGGCTATACCCCAATACAAAGTAAAAAGTTAAAAAAAAATACAAAGCAGAGATAAAACTGTAATAAAGAAAGTAAAAAAATGAAAATAACATATGTAAAATATTTAGCACCAGTATTTATTTAGCACAACTAAACACGAAGAATTAGTCAGAAGTTAAAGAACTTTCAATGGTCACTGTCAACATATTCAGTAATCTAAGGATTCTCTGAGCACTGTTAAAGTGCTAAAGAAATTCATAATAGTGTTAAAGAAATTCATAATATTTAATCCAATGTTGATAGTTTAAATAAATTTCAGTGCTGCATGCAAAATTCTTTTACTAATTTAGAATAATGAACTACTTCTTTAGGCCAAAGAAAAAGAAGATACCCAGTATAGAATAACATTAGACTGAAAAAATTAATTTATTAGGTAAATATTTTCCTCCTGTTGTTATTCTTCTGATAAGTGCTTGCAAAATCCATGGTAAACACAAATGAATATTATCTTGTTAAGTAAATCTACATGATGCAGTAAAAGGAAATAAAACTTCTGAGTACTTTTTTCAAAGTATAAACTAGAACCAACATGAATAAATAGAAGCAGTTTTTGGCTGGGCAAGTGAGGAACTGACTCAAGAACTGTGTAATCAGAATGAAAACTAAAAATATTGCTATTGCATGTGTATCCACAGAGACTCCATCTTAGTCACTGGTATCAATTCTACATCAGATGTCAAGAGAAAACCATTGAGGCCTTGAAGCACAGCCAGTTCTGCTGCAACAAAGTTTAATGGCTGCCTCCCAACCGTGCTCAGCTGGTTATCTAACAATGCTTGACAACAAAAGCCATATCCCTCCCAGCTGCTGTCCTCTACCTGAAATGGGCTGTTCAAGGGCAGACAGATGGAATTCTATTAAAAAGCAAATCAAAAGAGAAAACTAAATAGTGCCATACAGTTTGCTGTTGACTGTGGAAAGACCGTCATGACTAACAAAGGAGGCAACTGTAGGTGTGTGCTGGGTTTTGACAATAATTAGAGATGAAGAACTCTCTTCCAGAGGGAGCAGAATGCAAGCAGTGAGGCAAAGTAGGAGGCAGAGATGGGTCTACAGAGAAGCAAATGAAGCTTATATGACATTTTCTATGGTATTAGACAGGGAGTTAGCATTTGGGTTCATAAGGTCATTCATTTTTGTAAAATTTTCAAAAGTATATTAATAGCAGTTGGTTGAGATCGTGGTCTCTATCTATCGCATCTTAGTCTCCATCACACTCACCTTTGTGTGGAGGGTACTGAAGCCATCAAGGGCATTTTTGAGATCCAACTATAGGGAAGTTAAATTCATGTACATTTAGTTTGGGTTTAATGGGATATATATATCACTTCTATTATTTAAATTCTTGCTAGTCATCTTGGTGAAGGAAAATTAGGAATACTCCTACTGTTTATCGGGAAAACTCAGCCAGCATCAACACAAAGAAGTCTGCATCACAAACATGTCCTGTACTCTGGGCCTGAAATAATGTAGGCAGTGGAGATGAAAGAGGGTAGTCTGTGGGAAACTCTTCTGGTTGTTAGGTAAAATGTAAAGTGGAGGATTCACTTCCTTAAATTTCCTAGTCAAGTAGAAGTTCTCTGCTGTTAGGAAAATATTATATAATGGGTGGTATAAACTTATAAAAGCATCATACATTTTCATGGAAATTACAATAAGTAGGATTTATCACAATTCCTGTGTTTGGAAAGTCTAAGCTCATAGGAATATGAAAAACAGTTAATATGTCTGTGTAGGAAATCTCATGCTTTAATTAAAAAAATTGGATCACCATACTAAAGGAAAGAAGTTTCTGCAGTCTCTCTGTAGAAAATATTATAAGGCATACCGTTATGAAGAAGCAATCAAAGAATCTGCCATTATAATATGTAGGAAAATAAATCTTAATAGATGTGTTTCAGGTAATTAATTAATATAACTGTTTTGCTTTATTCTTTGAATTTTTGCTCTAAATATTCATTTTGTAGCTAATTGTATAGTCTTTTATTTAAAGAGGGCTCCCCTCAAAAGCTATTCTATTTTCCATCATTTCAAGTTTCCTTTCCTGCTATTGTTCTATTAAGAGCCTGGCCTCTCTATGGTAAAAGAAGTTATACCAGTTTTCTTAAGAGGAATAGTCATATGTATACAAAAATTATATATTCCATATCACAATATATCTTTGAAATGTTATCAAAGTATAAGATAAATATTAAAAAGTATAAAGATCATAAGAAGATAGCATGATAAACTTACCAAGCTTCACAAACTAAACATAACCATTTAACCTGTCCAAAGAAGAAATTAATAGAATTTCAGGTTCTCCACTGGTGCTTCCTTAAGTCTCTCCACTCTTCTTCCAAAGGATAGTCACTTTTAGGACTTCCCTGGTAGTCCAGTGTGTAAGATTTCACCTTCCAGTACTGGGGTCACAG
This sequence comes from Bos taurus, assembly GCF_002263795.3. NCBI lineage: Eukaryota > Metazoa > Chordata > Mammalia > Artiodactyla > Bovidae > Bos > Bos taurus. The sequence goes on along the minus strand of NC_037332.1, from coordinate 18,193,963 downwards.
GTTTGACCTCTGTATGGAGAGCTAACATCCACACCCCTCGTATTCAAAAAACCAGAACATAAACAACAGAAGCAATATTTAACAAATTCAATAAGGACCTTCAAAATGGTCCACATTAAAAAAAAAAAAAAAAAGGATAGCCACTCTCATGACTTCTAATGCAATGGATAAATTTTCCCTAGTTTTTCCCTAAACTTTATAAAAGAAATTATGCAATATATATTTATTTGTGTCTGACTTTTTATGTCATTGTTTGTAGCTACAATTTGTTTATCCTCATGGTTGTGTAGTGTTCCACTGTGTGAATAAATCATCCTTTATGTCATTTACTATTGATGAGAATTTGGGTAGTCTCCAGTTTGGAGCTACTACAGATGATACTCTTATGAATACTCTTGAATATGCATGTAAACACATGTCCACATTTCAGTTGAGTATATATGAAGGATTGGACTATTGGCCTATAAATACCATTACATTTTAAAAGGAAAATTACTTATCATGAGTTAGTTTTATTACTATATCTTTAAAACAAACCAAAGTAAAACTTTTATGAATTGTTGAATATTATAATTTTGCTATTGAGTTAAAATTTTGTTATAGAACTAAAGAGCCTCTTGATGAAAGTGAAAGAGGAGAGTGAAAAAGTTGGCTTAAAGCTCAACATTCAGAAAACTAAGATCATGGCATTTGGTCCCATCACTTTATGGCAAATAGATGGGGAAACAGTGGAAACAGTGGCTGACTTTATTTTTTTGGGTTTCAAAATCATTGCAGATGGTGATTGCAGCCATGAAATTAAAAGACGCTTACTCCCTGAAAGAAAAGATATGACCAACCTAGACAGCCTATTAAAAAGCAGAGACATTACTTTGTCAACAAAGGTCTGTCTAGTCAAGGCTATGGTTTTTCCAGTAGTCATGTATGGATGTGAGAGTTGGACTGTGAAGAAAGCTGAGCACCAAAGAATTGATGCTTTTAAACTGTGGTAATGGAGAAGACTCTTGAGAGCCCCTTGGACTGCAAGGAGAGTCAACCAGTCCATCCTAAAGGAGATCAGTCCTGAGTGTTCATTGGAAGGACTGATGTTGAAGCTGAAACTCCAATCCTTTGGCCACCTGATGTGAAGAGCTGACTCATTTGAAAAGACCCTGATGCTAGGAAAGATAGAGGACAGAAGGAGAAGGGGATGACAGAGGATGAGATGGTTGGATGGCATCACCGACTCAATGGACATGGGTTTGGGTAGATTCCCGGAGTTGGTGATGGACAGGGAGGCCTGGCATGCTGCAGTTCATGGGGTCGCAAAGAGTCAGACATGACTGAGCGACTGAACTGAACTGAATAAGTGTAAGAAGATACTTTTTCTCAAATATGATATAAGATGTTATATTTTATTTGAAAATGAATTAATAAGTAAATTGGAATTGGGTAGGCCAAAAGGAGGAGCTCTCAGGCCCTACTACTCATTGCCATCTGTGAATGCGAGCCAGGAAGAGACCTATCTTGCATTGCCAACAGGAAGAAGATTACTGCTTTGGTAACTTTGCTACTCCAGTAGAAGGAAGATTTTCTCCTTGTCTGTCAATAGTCCAGCCAATGAAAGACTATCACAACTCAGCCAATGAAAAACCACTAAACTTTGAAATCCCAGTTCCCTCCAATGGACTCTTTGTTTGTAACAACTCCTCTCAACTTACCTATTTCTTTCATAAGAAAGCATTCTTCTCTTTGGTTTCTCTGAACTTGACTGGTTTCTTTTTATAGCATGCTTTCCCTGAATTACAATTCTCTGCTATTTCTGAATAAATCCATTTGCTGGTAAAATAATTGGCTGTTCAGTTTTAAATTCAACAGTTTAAAAGCCCAAGGACATGGGTAACCAAGATGAATAGATAAGGCAGAAACAGAACACATAATTCTGAGTCTGGAATATTTTCTCTCTCATTGATGGTCAGAGAGACTTGGGATTAGATAGGGTGACCCCAAATCTCATGTATACCCAGTGTCTTGATGTACCTATTTGTAGCACTCCTATGGTCACCTAGGATAAAGAAAAACACTTGAGCCTCTGAAATTACCACTAAAATGCCAAAGGGTAGACAGATAGTCCTTGGCTGAGAGGGTAAGCAGGACACACCTTGGACTTCGGGGTTGAAGGCTAACAATTACTGGTGATTGTTCCATAGGTTTTGCAATGTCTTTAGTCTCCTGCTTCTTCTCAGGAACGGTATGCACGCTCTGCTTTGAGAGTCTCAGTTATAAACAAGGGAAAGAGAACAGTGAAGCAGTGCCCAGACGTAGGGTGAACAGATGTGGACTGTTTGCATGGGACACAGAAAAGGAAGAGGAAGAGAAGAAGACATGAAGTCTGGAATCATTAATTAGTAATGGAAAAAATAAGTCATGAGGACACAGGAAGCAGAGCTGTGAAAACAAAACAAAAAAATTAGTAAACAGCAGAATCAACCTCTTGCTTGCATTTTGATTGTCTATGGAACAGTAACTATGTGAAAAATTACTCCAGAATTAGTCTCCTTACCAGAGAGTTAAATTCTGTGCAACAGTATACTTATCAAAATAGAAATCAGCTGGGGTACTCAAAGAATTAAAATGACAGAAGCCGGAGAGTTCAATATCCTCACTCAGCACATCTATGGTTTATAGCTCCATAATATTGTATTTGGGGCCAATGAAATCTAAAATAATCTTTAAAATGTTTAGAGCTTCTTGCATAATGGGTTCCAACTCTGGTTTTTATTGTCCAGATTAACTCTGCATACTGAGAAAGTACTTGCAAAATTGAGTGTTGGTATTAATAGAAAAAATGGATTCTCTATTAACAGCTAATAGATATGTATTGCATACCTACTATGTGTTAGGATTGTTTGTGTATTGTATGCAGTAGATACTATTTAGCTCTTGTTTAATACTCATTCTCTCCCGCCAACAACAACAACAAAAATCTATTAAAAGAAGCTGAGGAAAACAAATGTTTCAATAACTTGCTCATATTCACGTGGTTTACAAGTGGAAGAAGCTTTGATTCAAAGCAGAAAGCTGGACCTCAGAGACCAAATGCTCAGCCACAATGATGTAACTCCATGAGCTAAACTGAGCAGGTGAGGATTCAGGTAGTTCCCACAACAATCAACTGGTTATATAAAACTTAAAGTAGGAGAATTAATGGAAAGAATGTAGGTATGGGAGCCAGACAAAATGAATTCATTTCTTCCACTTATTAGTTACAAGATCTTAGACATTTAATTTTGGGGAATTTCTGTTTCTTTATACTGCCAATCAGAAACCTAGGCTGATATAGGCTCCACCATCTTCAACACTTTTATCTTTCAAGCTTGCTCTCTTTACTGCCAGGTTAGCCATAAGGAGAGGAAAGGGGTATGAAGGAATATGTTTGCAGTTTTATAGGAGATTGGCTGGAAGTGTGGAAGTGAAACTCATCATTCCTGTCCACATTTCCCTGGTGAGATCTTAGTCAAATAGTCACTCCTAGCTGTAAGAGAGGCTGGAAAATGTAGTCCATGTCTCAGCAACTACATCCTAGCCATAACTCTATGACTCAGTGTTATGGGAAGTCCTAGAATCTCAGAATGTGACTGTATTTGGAAACAACATCTTTAAAGAGATGATTAAATTAAAACAAGTCCATCAGTGTGGGCTCTAATCCAACGTAACGGATGTCCTCATAAGAAAATTAGGACACAGACACACAGAGAGGAAAGATGGTGTGAAGACATAGGGATTACATAGCTCTCTGCAAGCCCAAAGAGACAGCCCTCAGAAGAAAGCAACTCAGCTGATACCTTGGTCTCCAGCTTCTTGCTACCAGAATCAGAGACAATAGATTTCTGTTGTTTAAGCCACTTTAAGTACTTTGGCAGCCCTAGTATATAGTCCGGAGAAGGCAGTGGCACCCCACTTCAGTACTCTTGCCTGGAAAATCCCATGGACAGAGGGGCCTGGTGGGCTGCAGTCCATGGGGTCTCGAAGAATTGGACATGACTGAGCGACTTCACTTTCACTTTTCACTTTCATGCATTGGAGAAGGAAATGGCAACCCACTCCAGTGTTCTTGCCTGGAGAAATCCCAGGGATGGGGGAGCCTGGTGGGCTGCGGTCTATGGGATCGCACAGAGTTGGACACTACTGAAGCGACTTAGCAGCAGTATATAGTCACATACCAAAGAGAAGGGACAGATTTGGGGGGATGATCAGCAATATCTGTTTGCATTATGTGAACTATAAATTGGTTACTATCTTAATTCAGGCTTCTGTAATACACACAACTGCCATGGCCCACGGAAAAGGCAATGGCACCCCACTCCAGTACTCTTGCCTGGAAAATCCCATGGATGGAGGAGCCTGGTGGGCTACAGTCCATGGGGCCACTAAGAGTCAGACACGGCTGAGTGACTTCACTTTCACTTTTCACTTTCATGCATTGGAGAAGGAAATGGCAACCCACTCCAGTCTTCTTGCCCGGAGAATCCCAGGGACGGGGGAGCCTGGTGGGCTGCCGTCTATGGGGTCGCACAGAGTTGGACACGACTGAAGCGACTTAGCAGCAGCAGCAGCCATGGCCTAGGTAATTCTTCATTTCTCACAGTTCTGGAGGCTAGAAATTGGAGATGAGGCTCTCAGCATGGTCAGGTTCTGGTGAGAGCTCTCTTCCCGGCTATAGACAGTTGGCTACTCCTTGGATCCTCACGTGGCAGAAAGAGAGCTAGCTAGGCCACTGGCTTCTCATAAAAGCACTAATCCCATTCACCAGGGCTCCACCTTCATAAGCTAACTACCTCCCCAAAGGCCCCACTTCCAAATATCATCACACTGGAATTAGGGTTTCAGCATATAAATCTGGGGCTGACAGAACACAAACATTCAGCCCATAACAATTACTACATATTTTACTGTACAGGAAAAAAATTAAAAGGTACCATCTGTTTGTAGGAAATATATTAGCTTTAATTATGCATTCCAATGTGTATGAGATACAGACAAACAAATCCTGTTTGATTCCGCTTATACAAGGTACCTAGAATAGTCAAATTCATGGAGTCAGAAAGTACACTGGTAGATGCCAGAGGCAAGGGGGTAGGGTGGGTGGGGTGGTTGGGAATGAGGAGTTAGTGTTTAATGAGGACAGAGTCTCAGTTTAGAAAGGTGAAAAATTTGGGAGATAGATGATGGTGAGAATTGCACGACAATGTGAATGTACTTAGTGCCACTGAACTATAAAGTTAAATATGGTTAAAATAGTATGTTTTATAGGGCTTTCCAGGTGGCACAGTGATAAAGAATCTGCCTGCAATGGGGGAGACCCTGGTTCAATCCCTGGGTCTCCTGAAGAAGGGAGTGGCAACCCGCTCCAGTATTCTTGCCTGGAGAATTCCATAGACAGAGGAGCCTGGCTGGCTATAGTCCACAGGGTCACAGAGTCGGACATGACTGAGTGACTAACACTACTACTAGTATGTTTTATATTATATGACTTCTACCATAATTAAAAAAACATAAAAAAATAACAATTACAATACCATCCATGAATTTAGTTAGAAGTCACAAACAAATCATTTAAAGTTCTTTAAAAACAGAGACCTCCTGATTAGTCCCCCTGCCCTTCAATAATCAGTGATCTTCTTAAAACATAGATTATTTTACTTTTCTGTGTGAAAACTTCGAATAATTTCCCATTTCATCCAGCACAAAATTGAATGTCCTGGTGTCTTACAAGGACTGACGGGGTCTGGCCTTCCACCAACTCCAACCTTGCCTTCTATGATGCTTCTCCTCATCCATTTTGCTCCGGACACATTGGCATTCCAAGCATGTTTTTGCCTCAGGGCTATGCCATTTTCTTTTTAGGAATACTGTTTTCCAAGAGGGCCACATAACTCCCATTTTTATTTATTTTGCAAGTCTGCTTACAAGCTATTTTCTTCCCTGAATGCAATATCGCAACTGTTCCCGTGTGTATGCAGAACTCTTGTCACGCTTATTCTGCTTTGTTCATCCCCACAACACTTTCCGTTACCTAATATAACACTTGTGTTACCTAATATATAACTGGGTGAAGAGCCTGTCTGTCAATGCAAGAGACCCAGGTTCGATCCCTGGGTCGGAAACATCCTCTGGAGAAGGGAATGGCTACCCAAATAGAGTATTCTTGCCTGGGAAAGCCCATGGTCAGAGAAGTCTGGCAGGCTATAGTCCATGGGGTCACCAAGAATCACGACTGAGCGACAACAAATACATCACTTACATATTTATCTGTGTAGTCTATCCTGCATTCTAGAATGCACTGTGAGTTCTCAGAGTTTGGTTTGTTACATGATGTATCCCCAGCATCTAGGACAGCTCAGATAAACCTCTATTGAAAGATATTTTCAGATATCTATACAAGGATTTTTTTTTTTTTCTGGCACAGAAAAACCTGAATTGTAAACCAAAAGATGAACAATCTTAAAGAGATTCAGAGAGGACCCAAAGAAATGTGAGGATGATTATGGAAGGCATTTATTTTTAGCATCTCCAAATAATCAGAATATCTTTTGGACCATTTTGTCTGCATTGTAAGTCAAATTAAAGGCATCTAAAGAGTGAGGACCATTTAATCTATTTTACACATTTGTTGTTGAGTTGCTAAATTGTGTCCAACTTTTTTGTGACCCCGTGGACTACAGTCTTCCAGGCTCCTCTGTCCGTGGGCTTTACCAGGCAAGAATACTAGAGTGGGTTGCCATTTCCTTCTCCAGGGGATCTGCCCAACCCAGGGATCAAACCTGTCTCCTGCCTTGGAAGGCAGATTCTTTACCAGTGAGCCACCTGGCAAATCCTTAGAGTCCTAATTACATTGTGAAGGCTGGTACGTCTGATACTAGTCCGAGGCTCAGTTATTTGTTTTCTTTTTTTTTTCCTGTGGTGACTTTAAAATTTTACTCTTTATACTTGAAGTTCAAAAATTTCATCAGGATGTGTCTGAATATGCATGCATTTCCTTACTCCTGATCAGTCCATCAAAGACATTTCCCTTGGAACACTCAGATCTCTCTTCAGTTCAGGGAATTTTTCTATTAACTGCTTATATCTATCTCTCTATTTTATTATTTCCTCTTTCTTTCCATTGTTTAGATAGTTACTGAATCTTCTAACATTCTCCTCTATGATTCTTAATTTATTTATCTTCATTTTTTTTTTAATGTTTTATCTTCTGTATGACCTGGGAAGTTTCCTTAACTTTATTGCTCACATTAATTTGGTCTTCAGTTCTATCCATTTTGCTGTTTGACTCATGTGTATAGGTATGCTTGTTTTGTTCTACAATTATATTTTTATTTTCTAAGAACTTTTTTTTTACTACCTTTTTCCCAAGCAGCTTGTACTTGATTCATGGCTTTAATAACCTCTTTAGTTTTTCTGAGGTTGTATTAAAATGCTTACATTTCCTACAGGTCAGCTCTTCTGTTAGATTATCTTTTATGATATTGGCTTTCCTTAAAAGCCTGCAAATTCTTTTTCCTTACAGATTTGAAAATGAAATATTGCATCGATTTGCATACATAGCCAATACAGGTTTTCTTAAAAGTTGTGTGTGTCTGATTTCTTACCAGCCCATCCTCCCAAATGATGGGGAAATCTCATCAGATGCTGAAGTGAAAGAGGCAAGATTATGCTGAGTGACATGCTCCAGCAGGCAGGCAAGACAAGGACCTCTTCCAAATGCCACAGTACAGAAGGTAGAACACTCGAGTATATTTCACTGCCGTGTTGAGCCATTATTCCTTCCTGCCTTCATTCATCTCACGTCTGTGTAGGTTTAAGATCACCCAGATTCTGCATTATTTTGTTTTCCATGTTGCATTTTTACTATCCCTTCATCCACCTCTCTAGGATCAACAGATTCTCCATTTCGTTTTGAAAGCTGTTATCCTTAGGTTTCTATCCCAGAGGCAAACACTTCAGCCAGCTACGCTATGTAGAACCTAATCAGGTTGTTTCATAATCCTTTAAATTAACCATTACAAGACTCGAATTCTGCCACCCTCTCCTGTGCTTGTTCCAGGCTTCTCACTCAGTTTTGACTTCTTTCTCAACTAGATCTCCAAACTTCCACTAGTCTGCTGATTCACAGATTTCACTTTTTTCAGCACAATTGTGGATCTTGAAAAACCTATCTCCTCTCTTGTTTCAGGAAATGTTGGAACACAAAGAAAGCAAACGTATATATTTGCCCACTATCTTGAACCAGGAAACTTAGGTTTTCTATGCTCATTTGTATCTAATAACCTTACACTCCACCACACACTCATATATTCGGAGGCAGTTATCAACTTTTCCGAGTTTTTTATTTGAAATGCCTTTGTCTTCTTTGTAGTGACATGGACACAAGCTCCAGGCCTGTACTGCGTCACACATAATGATTTTAGTGCTTCCCTGTTTTACTTAGTCATCCCACCTCTAGATGATTAGCAGAATATCCAAGGCAGCAGGATGGTTTTGGGGGGCCTTGGCAAAATGACATCTTTGTGGGCCCCTAAAGGTCTCTTGCCTGGAAAATCCCATGGACGGAGGAGCCTGGAAGGCTGCAGTCCATGGGGTCGCTGAGAGTTGGACACGACTGAGCGACTTCACTTTCACTTTTCACTTTCATGCATTGGAGAAGGAAATGGCACCCCACTCCAGTGTTCTTGCCTGGAGAATCCCAGGGAGGGGGGAGCCTGGTGGGCTGCCGTCTATGGGGTCACACAGAGTCGGACACGACTGAAGTGACTTAGCAGCAAGGGTACACAAGTAGGCACTGTGTTTACTGAGTCTAAGGGATAAGTTGGCCCTGAGAATATTCCTAGCTTAACCTATACAACAATTTGTTTTTAGTCATAAAAGTGTGTGTATGTATAAATCTTTGACTTTGCAGTACATATAGGCTAAAGCTGAAATTCTTTTGATGCCTTTTCAAGTTAATATTCAAACCCTTCATTACTTATTCTACAATATTTTTCTAATCATACTTTCCACAGATTTTTAACGCAAGTCCTCAACCCTAGTTAACTTCCTGATCTCTTGAACGAAATTGTAACTTTATCACTTCTATACATCTGCCCCTGATACTCCTTGGATCCACACTCACCTTCCTCCCCCTCCCCGCCCATACACACCAAATTCTGCTTTTCTTACCAATCTTAAGTCCATATATTGGGTTGGCCAAAAAGTTTATTTGAGTTTTTCCGTAAGATGTTATGGAAACACTCAAATGAACGTTTTTTTTTTTTTTTCTCAACCCAATAATATGGAGTGTGATTAAGAGTATGGACTCTGGAGTCGATAAATTCATATTTACTATGTATAAATTGTACAAGTTATATGAATTTGATGTGCCCCAGTCTTAACTATAAGGGGGAAATAATCATTCCTACTTAAAGGGTTTGGAAAGACTAAGACAATAAGAAGAACTATGAATAACACATTGCTGCTGCTGCTGCTAAGTCGCTTCAGTCGTGTCCGACTCTGTGTGACCCCATAGACAGCAGCCCACTAAGCTCCTCTGTCCCTGGGATTCTCCAGGCAAGAGTACTGGAGTGCCCTTCCTTTCTCTCATTAACAGAATAACACATTAAGCACTTACTATGTGCTGCTTACTTGTTTAAATACTTTGCATAAGAGCTTAACACGGTGCACAAAATACTCAAGGATTCTATTGTTTTCCTACAATATCAACATGGCAAATACTACTTTTAAAAAATCTTTCTGGACAACATCAGCTACAGGGATTGCTTTTTCCTCTGATTTCCTGCAGCGTGTATTATGCATATTCTTCATCCAATAGTTAATATGTACGATTTAAAAACAGAGACAGTGCTTCATTAATCATATTTGCATCCCTTGTTCACCTGGTCTGAGCCTTGCAGACTGAAGAAGTCCTATGCATCTATGAACTATGCATCTGTTGATTGAACTATACATCTGTTGATTGATTGCTTTATTGATTTTATGATTTCTTCATGTCCAGCAGCCAGAAGTCCACTCAACTACCCCATATTTGGAGAAAGCATCAGTGTGGTTGGCAGCAGTGAACCCATCACCCAGAACCACCTTTGCAAGTTCCCATTCAACTTGCTCTGCTATTAGCAGGACTTCGGCCTCCTTACAAGTATGGAACCAAATCTGAGGAGTGTGCATTTCCTCACATATGGCTACTGGAAAACTGTTCTGCTACCATCTTTGGAATGAGAAGGCCACCTGAGAGGAGGGGACAGGTGGCAGATTTAATGGTGCAATTTGCCTCTCAAATGCTATAAATTATCACCAAAATAATTCCCTTAATCAGAAGTGACAGTGGTTAAAATACCACAATTAGTCATCTTTACAAAAGATTTATTCTCTGAGTTACTCCCCTTGAGCTAATTACAAATCCTCAGCCTAATTTTTCTTTAAGCAGTAGTGATTTACTTTCTGCTAGACAATTAGAGCAGAGGACTGAGAACTAGAGTAGAGGAGAGGGAGAAAGGCCTGGAAAGGGGGAAAGGGCTTCGTAAACCAGATGTGAGCGGAGCAGATGATGGGCTGTGCCTCCTTCACCATGTGGTTCTGCTCGGAAGTCACAGAGCTCTCTGGAGTAGAATGCAACCCAGCAGTTCTAATTTTGGTTAGATTGCAAAAATTAAAAGGACTTAGGTTTCCTTTCACTCCAAGCTATAAAATTTTGCCCAGTTTATCATATGTTCACGAGATGTGTGTAGAAGACACACTATTATTGAGTGTTCTCTATAAATTTCTTATAGGCATCTCTAAAACAATGGACCATATTTTGGCAATACTGTCTATCTACCTGTTATCTCAATAGCCACAAATCTGATCTCTAATCCTTGTTAAGGCTGGATGCAGTGAAAGGAGACAAGCTCAGAGAACGTTCGCCACTGAGAGGTGTTCTGTGAAGGAGATGCTATATTGTAGTAATTGGAAACAAGTCATGGCAGTCACACAGGCTTGGGTAGAGCTGTGGTCCCATGCTTTATGCCCTTGCACAAATCTCACAACTCATTGAAACCTCAATTATTTTCACCATAACATGGGAAAACAGTAAATAACCTAATGTCTTGTGAAGATTAAATGTGATCATGTTTGTGGAGCCTCTGAGGCAGTGTCTGTGGTGGCCTCCTTGAATTTAGTGGTGGCGGTAGTGTCAGCAGCTTCTTTTTCAAGCCTGCTAGTCTCCATGGAGAATGCAGAGATGTAAGTGCCACTCCTCAAGGAGCTTCCAGACTCCAAGGGGAGAGCAGAAAAGTATGTGAATGACTATACTAGTCAGTGCACAATGATCATCATGAGAAAAACACACAGAGAGAGGGTGCTGCCAGCTGTAATGGTCAGAAACAGTCTCATGGAATTGTTCTTAACTGAGCTGGCCCATCGACTTTGGTTTTTTCTAAATTGTGGCAAGAGGCAACTGCAACTCCTAAGGATATCTAAAGTCAGACACTTCCAGAGCCCTCCAAATGTATCTAAATCTCTTCCTGTGTGTGGTTACAACAGTCCAGTGTCTCAGATAGTCCTTCACTGTGGCACATTGGTGGAAGGAAACCCCTTTCTGGTGCCTCAGAACTGATTTGTTACTAATACTGAGAGAATGAATGTGTTATTCGCTCAGTTGTTTCCGACTCTGTGACCCCTTGGACTGTAACTTGCCAGGCTCCACTGTCCATGGAATTCTCCAGGCAAGAATACTGGAGTGGGTAGCCATTCCTTTCTCCAAGAGATCTTCCCAACCTGGGCATCAAACCCAGGTTTCCTGCACTTCAGGCAGATTCTATACCATCTGAGCCACTAGGGAAGCCCATAGCTAAAGTTAAATAAATAATTTTCCATGTGCAGCAGATTCAAAGCTGCCACTGAGAGTGGATACTACGTGATAATATTACTAAGTTTCTTCTTTAGGATACCAACCCTCATCTTGTTGTCAGAGAGCTTGCTGGCTACAAATACTGTCGGCCACATGTTGGCCATGTGGAAGTCACCGCTTAGCTTCGAGTTTTCAAATAGAAGTTTGTCAGCTCATATCAGAAGGATTAGGCTTGACAGCCAGATCCTAGTGGCACAGAGAAACATAGGAAAACTTTGTATCTTGCTCCAGAGTGTGGTCCCGAGAATGGGGGTTTCTAACAAAACAGTAGAGAGGCTGAGGTGGAGGGAAGTCCCCTGGAGACTGGACCAGGGGGCTGTACCACCAAATGCTGGCCACCCCAGTCCAGAGAACTAATGAAAGCATTTCTGAAATGCCCAAGGGAAGTGTGGACATGCTGATTGAGCTGGGAAACACTAAGGAAGACAGAACGCAAATTCCACAGCTGCAGCGTACTGAGCATGCCTGCGGCAGGGACGGACCAGCAGCAGCAGCAGATGCAGCACGACAGAGAACATCACAGGTGGGGAAAATATCATCCTTGTGGCTCAGTATGTAAACAGTATGGTACTAAGTGCTTTCCTAAGTTCTCTTACTGAATCCTCACAATAATCCCTCAAAGTTGCTGCTCTTAATATACCCATTCTACAGATGAAGAAAGAGGAGAACCAAACAAAGTGAAAGTAATCCACCTGTGGTTGCAGAGCAAATGGTAATAGAGTTAAAGCTGAACCCAAACACCTGGCTCAGGAGCTGCCCTCTACTAGAAAAAGGAAAATGGCCCCAGGAATAGGTTTCACCTCCAGGGAGACATTGAGGAGAAGAGGGAAGGGAAAAGTCTCTTGGACTGAGTGACTTTGCTTAAAAGAACATTAATTTTTAACCAGAGGGGACCCAGACATCTTTGAACTTCAATCCAGAACTTTTTTTTTTTTAATATCTTCCAGGTATCTAACTGTACATGCTCAATCTTTCTTCTAGCTTCTTAATCATATAGACTATTCTATAACTATGGGCCCTATAGTTATAACAACAGTTTTACAACCTTTTGTAATTGAAGTATAGTTGATTTACAATGCTGTGCTAACCTCTGCTGTACAGCAAGGTGGTTCAGTTACACACATGTGTGTGCTCAGTCACTTCAGTTATGTCCAAATCTTTGCGACCCTATTGACCTGCCAGGCTCCTCTGCCCATGGGATTCTCTGGGCAAGAATACTGGAGTAGATTGCCCTGCCTTCCTCCAGGGGGTCTTCCCAAGCCAGGGACTGAACCCAAATCTCCTGTGTCTCCAGCATTGTAGGCAGATTTTTCACTGCTGAGCCAACTGGGAAACCCCATACACATACATACATTCTTCTATAACAACAATTTTAGTGTCCTTGCCTATAATTCTAGCATCTCTGTCATTTCTGGAACTGTTTATATTGATTTTTTTAAACATATTATGAGTTATTTCAAACATGATGTTACAATTTATACTGAGGAATATTTATTTGATCTTTATCCCTGTTCTGGTATAGGGCTCCTAAAACTCTTGAGATTTCCTGAGTGATAAGAATGAGGTAAATGTGTCTTTTACTATTTATAACAAGCTTCTTTCAACCATACCTGAATTTATGTTAAAAAGGTGATTTATGGAAAGATCCTCAGGAAAGGGAACCAACCCTGTAATTAACGGATTAGAACTTTCAGCTTCATATCCCAGAGTCCAAGGAGGTGAGAAGGGATGAAGGTTGAGTTCAGTCACCAATGGCTGATGATTTAATCAACAATGCTTCTGTATGAAGCCTTCATAAAAATTCAAAAGGACGGAGTTGGAGAGCTCCTGGGTTGCTAAACATGGAGGTGACGGGTGAGTGATGTGCAAGAAACAGCAGAGAAGCTCCAAACATTTCTGGCCCTATTATCTGGCTAATCCTGAGTTATAGACTTTCATAATAAACCAATAATCCAGTAAGTAAAATGTTTTTCTCAGTTCTGCAAGCTGCTCTAGGAAATTAATTGGACCCCAGAAGGTGTCTTGGGAACCTCTGATTATAGCAATTGGTCCGAAATACAGATAACAACTTGGACTTGAGATTAACATCTGAAGTTGGGCAGGTGCAGTCTTGTGGAATTGAGCCCTTAAGTTGTGAGATCTGACACTATCTTCAGGTAGACAGTGTTGTAACTTAGTTGTTCATAGGACACCTAGCTGGGGAAGGGGAAACTTCTTGCTTGGGAGAGGAAACACCTTTGAAAGACAGAGTATCAGAAGTGAAGTATTCTGTGAGTAGAGTACTGAGACTAGAGAAGATAAATGGGAGGGGTCTTCCTTTACATTCACATATTGTGTAACTGGTCATTTTTGTACTGAATACCAGACACGGTGAGTACTAGTATTAGATATTTTTGTATTTCCATTAACATTTCCTGGTCTTTAGTCTTGGATGCAACTGAGTTACTTATAAACAGCTTGAAAGTTATGAGCCTTGCTTTTAAGCCTCGTTAGTCAGGTTCAGTCCTTGGACTGCAAGGAGATCCAACCAGTCCATCCTAAAGGAAATCAGTCCTGAATATTCATTGGAAGGACTGATGTTGAAGCTGATACTCCAATACTTTGGCCACCTGATGTAAAGTACTGACTCATTGGAAAAGACCCTGATGCTGGGAAAGATTGAAGATGGGAGGAGAAGGGGATGACAGAGGATGAGATGGTTGGATGGCATCACCAACTCAATGGACCGAGTTTGAGTACATTCCGGGAGTTGGTGATGGACAGGGAGGCCTGGCGTGCTGCAGTCCATGGGGATCACAGAGTCGGACACGACTGAGTGACTGAACTGACTGACTGAGGCAGGTTCAGACCAGCCTTTACTCTAGAGCTGATTTTTGTTACCAAGGCACTTCCATAAGAACTACAAGATTTTTTACACTGCCTAGTGGGAAGACAAAATTTTCCTGTTTGTATGTGAACTCCAGGAATTCTTATCTCTGCTCCTTTGCTGTAACGTTATCTGTAAGCTTGAGATAAGCTTGTTATCTGTAAGCTTGTAAATTTCCTTCTCACATGGGCTGATTAGTTCTGAGCTCAAGCCTTGAAAGGGACCCTCTGCAGGTCTATTAACCCTCTGCAGATCTATTAACTCTCTGCAATGTTCTGCTTTCTGGGAGTCTGTCCTGAAAACATTAACCAACTTGTCTTCCCCAGATTCCCAGCTCTATCACCTCAACTTAGGAAGAGCTCCAAGCTCCACCTGGGTTTCCTCTCCCTACACTGCATTCTGGAAACTTCTTCCAGGTTGTAAACTGGGACAGTCTTCAGGCTCACCTGATTTGCTGCCCCTTTTACCAGACATCACCTACTCTGCCTGGCATCCAATGTCTGAAACTGTTGTTTTACATTGTTTTAGAGTTTTGTCAAGCATTTTGAACTTTGTAGTTTCAAGTAGGAGAGTAAATCTAATCCCTGTTATTTTCTCTTAACCCAAAGCAAAAATCCTCCTCAATAAAGCCACTTTTAATTCCCTTTAGTCTGATATGTTTAGCATGGAAAAGGGAAGTTGCAAGGAGATAAGATAGTTTTAATTTGGGGTATGAACGTGGTTACATATTGCACAAAGGAATTTTATATGGCACAAATGGAGAGGCAAGAGATGGAAACTGGAAAATTGCTAGGGCCAATAGCTCTTTTGTTATTTCTCTGAGGGTCATGCATCTAACTTTATATTCTAATGCAATCAAGGTCATTCTCCAAAAGTAAGTTCTAACATTTATCCTAAGTTCTTGATCTGACATATCATATTTAGTCATATAAATTCTTCCACATGAAAGTCACATGATATTTTTCTATAAGAGTTTTATAGAAGTTCTTTATTACTGAATCATAAACTACAAACCTAATTCAATCACCTAGAGAGTCTGTGAAGATTTACAAATGGAGTTTGACACACTTTCCCTTTCATTAACCTGAGTGTCAATACATAGACAATTGTGTCTTTTGACAATGATTTTGATGCACTTATAACCTCAATTTTTAGCCAAGTGAAAATGAACTTCTTTTCTAAAAAGATTATGGTTTCTGCCGAGAGTACAGAAAATCTTAGCAAGCTAAACACTTGCCCACTATTCTTTTACACACTACTGGGAATTTAATTGATTTGGTTCAGTCGCTCAGTCGTGTCCAACTCTTTGCGACCCCATAAACCCACAGCATGCCAGGCTTCCCTGTCCTTATCCAACTTCTGGAGTTTACTCAAACTCATGCCCATAGAGTCGATGATAGCATCCAACCATTTCATCCTTTGTTGTCCCCTTCTCCTCCCGCCTTCTATCTTTCCCAGCATCAGGATCTTTTCCAATGAGTCAGTTCTTCACACCAGGTGGCCAAAGTATTGGAGTTGCAGCTTCATTGTCAGTCCTTCCAATGAATATTCAGGACGGACTTCCTTTAGGATGGACTACTTTGATATCCTTGCAGTCCAAGCAACTCTCAAGAGCCTTCTCCAACACCACAGTTCAAAAGCATCAATTCCTCGGCACTCAGCTTTCTTTATAGTCCAACTCTCACATCCATACACAACTACTGGAAAAGCCATAGCCTTGACTAGATGGACCTTTGTTGACAAAGTAATGTCTCTGCTTTTCAATATGCTGTCTAGGTTGGTCATAACTTTTCTTCCAAGGAGCAAGTGTCTTTTAATTTCATGGCTGAAGTCACCATCTGCAGTGATTTTGGAGCCCCCCAAAATAAAGTTAGCCACTGTTTCCCCATCTATTTGCCATGAAGTGATGGGACTGGTTGCTGTGATCTTAGTTTTTTGAATGCTGAGTTTTAAGCCAACTTTTTCACTCTCTTCTTTCACTTTCATCAAGAGGCTCTTTAGTTCTTCTTCACTTTCTGCCATAAGGGTGGTGTCATCTGCATATCTGAAGTTATTGATATTTCTCCCAGAAATCTTGATTCCAGCTTGTGCTTCACCCAGCCCAGCATTTTTCATGATGTACTCTGCATATAAGTTAAATAAGCAGGGTGACAATATACAGCCTTGATGTACTCCTTTCCTGATTTGGAACCAGACTGTTGTTCTATGTACAGTTCTAACTTTTGCTTCTTCACCTGCATACAGATTTCTCAGGAGGCAGTTCAGGTGGTCTGGTATTCCCATCTCTTGAAGAATTTTCCACAGTTTGTTGTGATCCACACAGTCAAAGCCTTTGGTATAGTCAATAAAGCAGAAGTAGATATTTTTCTAGTATTCTCTTGTTTTTTTGATGATCCAGTATGTTGGCAATTTGCTCTCTGGTTCCTCTGCCTTTTCTAAGTCCAGCTTGAACATCTAGAAGTTCATGGTTCACATATTGTTGAAGCCTAGCTTGGAGAATTTTGAGCATTACTTTGATAGCATGTGAGATGAGTGCAATTGTAGTTTGAGTGTGGTAGTTTGAGCATTATTTGGCATTGCCTTTCTTTGGGATTGGAATGAAAACTGACCTTTTCCAGTCCTGTGGCCACTGCTGAGTTTTCCAAATAATTGATTAAATAGACTTAATTGAAGCAGAATGGCTTTTCATTCCCATGAATTTATTTTATTTAGCTATAATTATTACTTTTCCTTTAACCCTTTAAGCTACTGTTACATTTTTGTAACATATTTTAACTGTATTATTAAAAAAACAATTTTTCTATAACTTTATCATTTAAAAGTGTATTCCATTATTGAAATAATTTTATTACATTTTAATAAGAGCCAAGAAATAGAGTCTTATAGAAGAGAATGTGATACACCTAATATGAATAGAAATAAACACCAAGACTTAGTGAAAATTTTCTATATGCTAGGCATCGAGTTACAAGTGTGTAAGCTCTTGTTCTGAATATTTATTTTGCAAAAACTCACAGCAATTTAAATTCATAAACCTGTTACATATGCAGCCTAATACCTGAAGACACCAGTACAGGCATAAATGTTTCCTCCACTTGTCAATTTGAGTTCCTAGTGTTACTATGGGTTGGATACTGACACTGTTGTGACATATAGATATGGATATATAGAGATATATACCTGTGGCGGATTCATTTTGATATTTGGCAAAACTAATACAATTATGTAAAGTTTAAAAATAAAATAAAATTTAAAAAAAATAAATATATAAATTCATGAGTAAAGCTGTGAGGTGGCTCCTGCTAATTAAAATAACTAAGTCATGTCCTGGCACATGTGAAGGCTTGAGTCTGAACCTAGGCTGCTAACATTTGTCCCTGAGTCTTTAACCAGAAGAATAGTAGGTAATCCCATTGAATACTTACTCTGTGTGAGTATTCTCACTGTCTGTGGGAACACAGTTCTGGGTGTTTTACATACATCAACTCATGTAATCATCACAACAACACTTGAAGGTAAAATACACTTATTATTTCCATTTTACAGAGGATGAAATTGAAGCCCCAAGAGACAGAGGAACTGTCCAAAGACATATGACTGGTCAGTGGCAGAGCCCCAACCAAGACAGTCTCACTCCTGAGCCCACGTTCTCCAGGATTGACCCCGCAAGACTCCCTGAGCACACCCTTCCTTCTAATGGCAGATGTACCTTCCACCAAAGGGAATCTGTGGCTTTTCTATTTCTGCCCTTTTAGGTAAAGGCGTGGGTTAAAGGCAAAGGTTCATTTGTCATCACTATGTCCAAACCAATCCCATAAAATTAGAATTACAAAAACGTAGATATTTAGTCCAATCTCTTCATCTTACAGGTGGAGAAAATGAGGCCCAGTTTGGTTAAAAATTTTGTCCAAGGTTAAATACAGATTTCCAATTTTTGCCCAAACAGGGCCATTTGGCAGAGTGCTGAGGTCTCTTGTACAACAAATATTGAATGCTCTTGCTCAACAAGTATTTGTGGAATTGAATTGGAAGTCAAACTCTTCCTTGAGATTAGATTAGCGCAAAGCACCATGTTTAGAAATGTAGATCGTCTCCACTTGACTGGCTCTGTGCATTAAGTACTGGTCTTCCTAGAAACATTAACTACTAGAATCATATCGCCTACTGCTGTGCTGATGGTCTCACAGTTTTCAGTTGAGTTAGCCTGGAGGTGTTTTATTTTTTGTGTTATAGGCTGAAACCTCCACCATAGCAGAGAGGTTGTTTTTTAGAATAGCTTCTCTCAGGGTTGACAAATTAGAATCTATTGATTTTTTGACAAAGTAAAGGCTATTGCTGTACACTCAAGACAGACATGGACGGGACTTTACTCTAGTAGGAGAAGTATTTCAGGTGTGTTGAGCAACAAAAGTCATGAAACAAAGCAGCAATTTGAAACAACCTTAAAGAATCTGATGGGAAAATTTCATTCACCAACAAGAATCATCATCATAATTTTCTCATAGATCAGCATGTATTGATCTGAATGTTATTTTTTATTTTTATTTTTTGCTTCTGATGGAATTTGAAATGTGATTACATTGGTTCATGTTAAACCTCAGGTACTTCAGAAAGATTTTTAAAATTATTATCATTAGATTACTTTCCCCCTACTTTAATCAATGCATTTTTTCATATATTTATCTAATGAACACTATTCTAATATAGGTGTATTCATATACAAACTTAAATAGATATAATGTGGTTTCATTGATTTATTTTTGTTTGCAGACCACAGCACTGAAGAAAAAGGTGTTAGATAATTTTTAAAAATTAAAATTAGAGAACAGAGGCTTAGAAACTCAAATACTTTAAGCTCTCCTGTCTTATAGTCCATCATGCCTTTATGAAATATAGTTCAATCTGATAATAAATTTCAGATGAATATTTAAAGCTACTGTTTCAACACTTAAAACATGCATCTAGATTTTAGTGATTATAGATATTTTGGGGTGAATTTAACCAGAAATGTATTAGAATCCCACTCTATTTAAAGCATTTTTTTATATAGCCAAAAGTTTAAAATCTGAGAGTATAAATTGAGAAAGGAGTACATTAAGGCTGTATATTGTCACCTTGTGTATTTAACTTCTATGCAGAATACATCATGCGAAATGCCAGTCTGGCTGAATCACAAGGTGGAATCAAAATTGCTGCGAGAAATATCAACAACTTCAGGCATGCAGATGATACTACTCTAATGGCAGAAAGTGACAAGGAACTAAAGAGCCTCTTGATGAGGGTGAAAGAGGACAGTGAAAAAGCTGGCTTAAAACTCAACATTCAGAAAACTAAGATCATGCCATCTGGTCCCATCACTTCATGGGAAATAGATGGGGGGAAAGTGGAAACAGTGAGAGACTTTATTTTCTTGGGCTCCAAAATCACTGCAGATGGTGACTGCAGCCACAAAATTAAAAGATACTTACTCCTTGAAAGAAAAGCTATGACCAATTAGACAACATATTAAAAAGCAGAGACATTACTTTGCCAACAAAGGTCCATATAGTCAAAGCTATGGTTTTTCCTGCAGTCATGTATGGATGTGAGAGTTGGACCATAAAGAAGGCTGAGTGCTGAAGAATTAATGCTTTTGAACTGTGGTGTTGGAGAACACTCTTGAGAGTCCCTTGGACAGCAAGGAGATCAAACCAGTCCAATTCTAAGGGAAGTCAACCTGAATATTCATTGGAAGGATTGATGCTGAAGCTCCAATATTTTGGCCACCTGATGCAAATGGTTGACTCATTGGAAAGACCCTGATGCTGGGAAAGGCTGAGGGCAGGAGGAGAAGGGGGCAATAGATGACGAGATGGTTGGACGGCACTACTGACTCGATGGACAGGAGTTTGAGCAAACTCCAGGAGATAGTGAAGGACAGGGAAGGTAGGCATGCTGAGGTTCATGGGATCACAAAGAGTCGGACATGACTTAGCAACTGAGTAACAACAACACACTGCTTCAATCCTAGGGCTCCTTTGACAAAGAATGTTTTCCAATTTAAGAAACAAAGTTTCCTTTTTCACTGTTTTTGCCAAAATTTGCATTTACTTGATGTTTCTTATGAAAATAATTATTCTGAGCTTTATGTAAAATCTGCAGTTATTTTACAGTAAATAAAGTTTTTAATTTGTTCATCTAGTTTCAAGCATTTTACTTATATGTATAACTTGATATTTCTTTTAAAATATACTGAAAAAACTCGTCAATTACATGAAAAAAATATAAATCGTGTGATTAAATATGATTCAGTAACTTACCAGTACAAAAATTCTTTGAAGATAATCTTTTTTTAAATTTAACTTAGAATGCCTGACTATAATCCCCTGTGGCTGTGTTCTCACAAGAATGTATTGTTTATTCAACCTGTGATTTGGTCAGATTGTTTTCTGAAAACTTCTGTGATCCATTACAATGGAGGCATATTTTTGTTATATTTGAAACAGGATTAAATAAATATTACCCACCCTTCCCTCCCCATTCCTCCATAGTTCTCAGTTATCTGGGAAGGTGGATAATTCATCTTCTAACAGCAAATAATGCCAAGGAAAAAAAACTAATGAAAACTCTTTTATCAAATGGTTATTAACAATGACCTTTTGTTCAGGACAACACATTTATAATAAAACAGGCACTGTAAGGAAATTCTTATTCTTTTTACAGTACGAGGATTAACATCAACAAAAGGTATCACCAAGGAGTGAAAAATTCTCAAGGGTGTATAGTTAACAAACTGTGCAGCTTACAGCTCTTCTTTGAAGATAAACTTGTCCCTAATCAACCTCCACTAATAAGCTATTAGGTAAAGATAACTGTTCTGATATGTCAGATTTTAAGATGTTTATTTAACTGGAAACGGATAGCTTCATCATGTTCTTTCACTGCTGCTCCTAAGTCGCTTCCGTCGTGTCCAACTCTGTGCGACCCCATAGACGGCAGCCCACCAGGCTCCTCCGTCCCTGGGATTCTCCAGGCAAGAACACTGGAGTGGGTTGCCATTTCCTTCTCCAGTGCATGAAAGTGAAAAGTGAAGGGGAAGTCGCTCAGTCGTGTCTGACTCTGAGCGACCCCATGGACTGGAGCCTACTAGGCTCCTTCGTCCATGGGATTTTCCAGGCAAGAGTACTGGAGTGGGGTGCCATTGCCTTCTCTGTGTTCTTTCACTACACAAATATAAAACAAACCAAAACTATCATTTTGGAGAACTAAGAATGTAATGCACAACTGATCTTTTTATGTTCCTTCAAAATAAAGTTTAAAGGTAATATGTGCCTTAATGAAGGACCAAAAAAAAGAAAATAACTAGTGAAACTAATCACTACTTTGCAAATAGAACTATAAGTCAATCAGTGATCTTGATAAAGTTAGAGCTTAATTTCTTTTTTTTAATTTAAATTTATTTATTTTAATTGGAGGCTAATTACTTTACAATATTGTATTGGTTTTGCCATACATCAACATGAATCTGCCACGGGTGTACATGTGTTCCCCATCCTGAACCCCCCTCCCACCTCCCTCCCCATACCATCCCTCTGGGTCATCCCAGTGCACCAGCCCCAAGCATTCTGTATCCTGCATTGAACCTGGACTGGCGATTCATTTCTTATATGATATTATACATGTTTCAATGCCATTCTCCCAAATCATCCCACCCTCTCCCTCTCCCACAGAGTCCAAAAGACTGTTCTATACATCTGTGTCTCTTTTGCTGTCTCGTACACAGGGTTATTGTTACCATCTTTCTAAATTCCATATATATGCGTTAGTATATTGTATTGGTGTTTTTCTTTCTGGCTTACTTCACTCTGTATAATAGGCTCCAGTTTCATCCACCTCATTAGAACTGATTCAAATGTATTCTTTGTAATGGTTGAGTAATACTCCATTGTGTATGTGTACCACAGCTTTCTTATCCATTCATATGCTGATGGACATCTAGGTTGCTTCCATGTCCTGGCTATTATAAACAGTGCTGCGTTGAAGGAGACATGTGTACCCCAGTGTTCATCGCAGCACTGTTTATAAAAGTTAGAGCTTAATTTCTAACATTTAAATTCAGAGATAACATAAGAAATTAAAATGTAAAAAAGTTCCATATCCTTCAGTTTTTAAGTTTTAAAAATGATTTTCTTACAATAACAACAGAAAAGAAAGTAAACAAGTGGAACTACATCAAACTAAAAAACTTCTGCATAGCAAAGTAAACCATAAATGAAATGAAAAGGCAAGCTTCCAAATGGGAGATAATATTTGCAAATCATATATCTGATAAGTGGTTAATGTCCCAGAATATAAAAAGAACTCATACAACTCAATAGAAAAAAAATCTGATTATAAAATAGGCAGAAGAATTTTTCCAAAAACATAAAGATGGCCAACAGGAACATGAAAAGATGCCCAACATCAATGATTGTAAGGGAAATACAAGTCAGAACAACAATGAGATATCACATCAGACTCGTCAGAATGGCTATTATTAAAAAGACAAGATAGTGTTGATGAGAATGTGGAGAAAAGGGAACTTTTATGTACTACTGGTATAAATGAAAATTAGCAAAGCCACTATGGAAAATAATATGAAGTCTCCTCAAAAATTAAAAATGGAAGCACTATAGGGTCCAGCAATACTTATGGGCATGTATATGAAAATAAAAATACTAACTTAAAAAAAATACATATCCTCATAGCCACTGCACCATTATTTACATTAGCAAGATATGGAAACAACCTCAGTGTCCATCAATGGATGAATGAAGAAGTTAAGGTGTGTGTACACACACATACACACACATAACGGAGGTTATAATGTGTGTATATACACACACACACAACGGAGGTTATAATATGTATGTGTATATATATATATATATATACACACACACACACACACACACACACAGTGATGGTTAGAACATACATATATATATACACACGCACACACACACAACGGAGGTTATAACATGTATATATATATATATATATATACACGCACACACACACACACAACGGAGGTTATAACATGTATATATATATATATACACACACACACACACACACAATGATGGTTAGAACATACATATATATACACACACACACACAATGGAGGTTATAACATGGATATATATATATATATATATATATACACACACACAAACATATAAACACACACAATGATGGTTAAAACATACATATATATATACACACACACACACAACGGAGGTTATAATGTGTGTGTATATATAAATATACACACATACATACATACACACACACACAATGGAATATTATTCAACTATAAAAAATCCAAAGAAATCTTGCCATTTATAACAACAGACACAGAGCTTGAGGGCATTTTGCTAACTGAAATAAGTCAGACATAGAAAGATAAATACTGTATGAACTCTCTTATATGTGAATGAAAACAAAAACAACAAACCCAAGATCTGTGGTTGCCAGAGGTGGGGAAATAGGTGAAAAGAATGAAAGGGATCAAAAAGTACAAACTTCAGTTATAAAATAAATTAGTCGAGTATATAATGTACAGAATGGTAACTATAATTAATATATTATATATTTGAAAGTTGCTAAGACAGTGGGTCTTAAAAAGTCTCAACACAAGGAAAAAAATCTTGTAATTATGTATAGTGATGGATACTAACTAGACTTATTGTGCATGGGGTTGCAGAGTCGGACATGACTGAACAACGGAACTGACCTGAACTGAACTGAACTGAGACTTATTGTGATCATTTAGCGATATGTACAAATATTAAGTCACTATGTTGTACAACTGAAGCAAATATAATGTTACATGTCAATTATACCTCAATAAAAAAATACAGCTAGAAAATGTTTTTGAAAAGAAGTTATCTCAATACTTAAACTGTTTTACAATTTCAACTTTGAAAATTTAAAATATGATAAAGATTATAAATAATACTATTTTAGCATATTGTTTCTTTTTTTTAACTTTAATAGAGCCTCAGGTGATCATTAAAAATATGCCTTTTTATAGATGTAGACACTGAGCCAAAACGACACAGCCAAGTTGACACCTGCCTCAGTGGCATACAAGGATCTAACAGCAATAAGAGTTTACATGTACAAATGTTTATGTCTGGCATAATCTTAAGTACTTTACATAGATTATAACGTGAAAAAAAGTGAAAAGTGAAAGTCACTCAGCTGTGTCCGACTCTTTGCAACTCCATGAACTGTAGCCCATGGATCATCTGTCCATGGAATTCTCCAGGTGAGAATACTGGAAGGGGTTGCCTTTCCCTTCTCCAGGGGATTTTCCCAACCCAGGTGTCCTGTACTGCAGGCAGATTCTTTACCATCTGAGCCACCAGGAAAGCCCTATACCATAGTACTAGCTATAACATAGGTACTATCATTATTCCGTTTTACAGATGAGGAAACTGAGGTACTGAGAAGTACTTAAGAAAGTGGAAATAATTATTTTCTTATTATTAGCCATCATAATATCTTGACTTTTTTCCTTCCAATAAATTGTTAGTGATTTTAGGTTGGAACCCATACACCGTATTTCTGTTTTACAAATTGCCTGTCCCAGAACTGGTACATAGTAGATGTGAATCCAATTTGTTTGGTGGTTGATACCAAGATCATTAAGGCACATGAGCAAAAATTCATTTCAAAGATGTTTGCTCCTATATCACCATTGCATCTGTGCTCTAGGACCGACAGTGCCTAACAAAAATTAAGTCTCATTTGTGTGCTAACATCATGTGGTCTCATACCTAGATTTATCTTTCTACTACACCTGGAGAGAACGTTTATAAATTCACTGAAAAAAATGTAAGGCAGTGTAATTTCCAATAGAAGGCCAGAGGCCCCAGCTCTAAACTATCTTTCCAGGTGAGAGAAAGTGGTTCTAAACTTCTGTCCAGATGCTGAAGGACCTACAAGTAGACAACAGGGAGGAGAGATATACATACCCAAGCCCTACAGACACATGGGCATCTCTTAGCAACTTCCTCTATAAGCAGCTTCTATACGATTCTACCCTTATGTCAAAGAAGTGGTGAGGATGTGCTGCTTTCCATAATCCCCACTGTCATTCATATCAGTTGTTAAGAAGTAATTATCATACAAACAAATATTTGGAAGCACTATAATCAAACCAGCTGCCAAAAACTGTTGCCAGGAACCTCTATCAATAGCCACGATTGCAACACACAATTGGAGAACATACTAACACGAAGTCTAATATTCCTTTAGAAAATCAATTAATAGCATCCAAGAGGTTTCTGGTGTTCTCTACCACTTTTTCTCTTTTTTTGGCCACATTATGTGGCATGTGGGATCTTAGATCAAATTCATGCTCCCTGCATTGAAAGTGTGCAGTCTTAACCACTAGACCACCAAGGAAGTCCCTTCTCTACCATTTTTAATATGAGTATAGCATATTGAAAAGCAGAGACATTACTTTACCAACAAAGGTCCATCTAGTCAAGGCTATGGTTTTTCCAGTGGTCATGTATGGATGTGAGAGTTGGACTGTGAAGAAAACTGAGCGCCAAAGAATTGATGCTTTTGAACTGTAGTGTTGGAGAAGACTCTTGAGAGTCCCTTGGACTGCAAGGAGATCCAACCAGTCCATTCTAAAGGAGATCAGGAAAAGGGGATGACAGAGGATGAAATGGCTGGATGGCATCACCAACTCGATGGACATGAGTTTGAGTGAACTCCGGGAGTTGGTGATGGACAGGGAGGCCTGGCGTGCTGCAATTCATGGGGTCGCAAAGAGTTGGACATGACTGAGCGACTGAACTGAACTGAATTGTTAATAACTGTTGGAAATGTAGGTAATGTTGGTCTTTCAATATATTTACAATGTGAATCTGATTGGTCTTGAGCTTTCAACTTATAAACAGCTGGCATCTCTGGAGGACATGTGGATCCAGAAAGTCTCTAGGGAAATAATTCATTTATAAGGAAGACAGAGTCAAGACAAACAGCCTCAAAGTCTGTCTCAGAAGGGAAAGATGATCAGCTCAGTATTCTTTGTTCAGATCATTAACTGACCTAGACTGATTGATGTCCCATGCCACATGAAGAGAAAGAACACATGTAAAGTTTCATTAAAACCTTTCCAGGACAATGGAAATCAAGGCAGCACTGATTTGTATCCTATCTATCTTTTTGAGGTGGCATCTTTTTGAGGAAATGTAGGAAGAATATATATTCTCAATCAAGGAATGGTAAGAGTTTGGGAAGGACACTGGCTAAAGCAGCAGGATGGGCCAGAAAATAATCTATTATATTCCATGGTCATCAAATCCAGATGGTGTCGGTGACTTCAGCAGAGGAACCAACAGCTTCACAGACGTGTTTAGAGTTCTTGGCAGCTTTGAAACATTTTCAGTGGAGCGGAGGCTGCCTCAGCAACAGACATGCTACAGGAAACAATAGCGTGGGAGAAAGAAAAAAGCATTTGGAGAATAGTATTTGTGAGCACAAGTGCATAGCTGGGTAGTACAACCCCTAGTTTATTTGGAAGATGCCCAGAAAGTTAGAGGTTGACTGTTGAGTGAGGTTTCAAGTTATTATAATCAGTAGTAGGGCAAACCAGAGATAGTCACTACTGCGAGAGGTGAGTAGAATGGGTTCTATACACTTCATGCACACATAAGATTTGGTCAGTTTTTAAAAATTCAACTGTTTTCCACTCTTTTTGGATTTTCACTAGATGGTGTGACCCAGCAAAGAGTGATCTTCAGCATTTCTCATTAAATACAAAGGGGTTGGGGGGACATTTTTTAACTGTCATTTAAGAACATTGTAACAGTGCCCCTACCTGATCAAGTTTTTAAAATACTTTTGAGAAACTTTATACCCTAAGTATTTTAGCAATCTATTGCTATATAACAAACCACCCCAAAATTTAATGGCTTCAAACAACAACGTGAGTTATCTTTCTTGCTTGTCCATGTTGGCTGAGCACAGTTGGGTGATTATCCTGCTCTTCATGGTATTAGACGAGTCACTCATATGACTGAATTTCACTGGTGGGTCAGCCAAGGTGAGATCATCCGAGGTGGCCTCCGTCACAATGTGTAGCAGTGAATGCAGCTGTTTTCTGGAGAGCCTTGCACTTTTTTCATTTGGCCTCTCATTCTGTAGGACATTTTCCTCCATGTTGCTTCCCCCACAGGATAACCCAGACGTCCTTATGTGGTAGCTGGCCTGCAAGATGTCAAACTCAAGAGCTGCACTGTATAGTAAGGACTGGGCTCAGAAGTCACTTGTGTCTCTTTTACAACATTTTATTAGCCAAGGCAAGTCACAGGGCCATCTCAGTTTCAAAGCAAGTCAGAGGAGAAGAGTCACTTGCAAAGGTGTGTGCAGGATGAACTAAATGGACCAGAATGGGAGAATTTAATTCAGATGACCTTTACATCTATTACTGTGGGCAAGAATCCCTTAGAAGAAGTGGAGTAGCCTTCACAGTCAACAAAAGAGTGTGAAATGCAGTACTTGGATGCAGTCTCAAAAACGACAGAATGATCTCTGTTCATTTACAAGGCAAACCATTCAAATATCACAGTTATCCAAGTCTATTCCCCAATCACTGATGCCAAAGAAGCTGAAGTTGAATGGCTCTATGAAGACCTACAAGACCTTCTAGAATTAACACCAAAAAAAAAAATGTCCTTTTCATCATAGGTGACTGGAATGCAAAAGGAGGAAGTCAAGAGATAACCTGGAGTAACAGGCAAATTTAGCCTTGAAGTAAAAAATGAAGCAGGGCAAATGCTAACAGACTTTTGCCAAGAGAATGCACCAGTGGTAGCAAACCTCCTCTTCCAACAATACAAGAGATAACTCTATAAATGGAAATCACAGGAGGGTCAATACCGAAATCAGATTGATTATATTCTTTGCAGCCAAAGATGAAGAAGCTCTGTACAGTCAGCAAAAACAAGAACTGGAACTGACTGTGGCTCAGATCATGAACTCCTTATTGCCAAATTCAGGCTTAAATTGAAGAAAGCAGGGAAACCACTAGACCGTTCAGGTATGACCTAAATCAAACCCATTTATCACAATAGAAGTGATAAATAGATTCAAGGATTAGATCTGATAGACAGAGTGCCTGAAGAACTATAGATGGAGGTTTACAACACTGTACAGGAGGCTGTGATCAAAACCATCCCCAGAAAAAGAAATGCAAAAAGGCAAAATTGTTGTCTGAGGAAACCTTACAAATAACTGAGAAGGGAAGGGAAAGGCAAAGGAGAAAAGGAAGAATATACCCATCTGAATGCAGAGTTCCAAAAAATAGAAAGGAGAGAGAAGAAAGCCTTACTCAGCAATCAATGCAAATAAATAGAGGGAAATAACAGAATGAGAAAGACTAGAGATCTCATCAAGAAAATTAGAGATTCCAAGAGAACATTTCATGCAAAGACAGATACAATAAAGGACAGAAACAGTATGGACTAACAGCAGCAGAAGATACTAAGAAGAGATGACAAAAATACACAGAAGAACTGTACAAAAAAGATCTTAATGACCCAGATGATAACCATGATGGTATGATCACTCACCTAGAGCCAGACATTCTAGAATGCAAAGTCAAGTGGGCCTCAGGAATCATCACTACAAACAAAGCTAGTGGAGGTGATGGAATTCCAGTTGAGCTATTTAAAACCCTAAAAGATGATGCTGTGAAAGTGCTGCACTCAATATGCCAGAAAATTTGGTAAACTTAGCAGTGGTCACAGGACTGGAAGAGGTCAGTTTTCATTCCAATCCCAAAGAAAGGCAATGCCAAAGAATGCTCAAATGGCACTCATCTCACATGCCAGCAAAGTAATGCTCAAAATTCTCCAAGTGAGGCTTCAACAGTACATGAACCGAGAACTTCCAGATGTTCAAGCTGGATTTAGAAAAGACAGAGGAGCCAGAAATCAAATTGCCAACATCCGTTGGATTATTGAAAAAGCAAGAGAGTTCCAGGAAAAAATCTACCTCTGCTTCATTGACTATGCTAAAGCCTTTGATTGTGTGGATCACAACAAACTGTGGAAAATGCCTAAAGAGATGGGAAAAACAGACCACCTTATCTGCCTGAGAAATCTGTATGCAGGTCAAGAAGCAACAGTTAGAACTGTACATGGAACAACAGTCTGGTTCCAAATTGGGAAAGGAGTACATCAAGGCTGTATATTGTCACCCTGCTTATCTAACCTATGTGCAGAGTACATCATGAGAAATGCTGGGCTGGATGAATCACAAGCGGGAATCAAGATTGCTGGGAGAAAATATCAATTACCTCATAAATGCAGATGACACCACCCTTATTGAAGAAAGCAAAGAGAAATCAAAGAGCCTCTTGATGAAAGTGAAAGAGGAGACTGAGAACGTTGGCTTAAAACTCAACATTCAGAAAACTAAGATCATGGCATCCGGTCCCATCACTTCATGGCAAATAGATGGGGAAACAGTGACAGACTTTATTTTCTTGGGCTCCAAAATCACTGCAGATGGTGACTGCAGCCACAAAATTAAAAGACACTTGCTCCTTGGAAGAAAAGTTATGACCAACCTAGCTAGCATATTAAAAAGCAGAGACATTTCTTTGTGACAAAGATCTGTATAGTCAAAGCTATGGTTTTTCCAGTAGTCATGTATGGATGTGAGAGTTGAACCATAAAGAAAGCAGAGTGCTGAAGAATTGATGCTTTTGAACTGTGGTGTTGGAGAAGACTTTTGAGAGTTCCCTCAAACAGCAAGGCTATCAAAGCAGTCAATCCTAAAGGAATTCAGTCCTGAATATTCATTGGAAAGACTGATGCTGAAGCTGAAGCTCCAATACTTTGGCCACCTGATGCAAAGAACTGCTCATTGGAAAAGACCCTGATTCTGGGGAAGATTGAAGGCAGGAGGAGAAGGGGATGACAGAGGATGAGATTGTTGGGTGGCATCACTGACTAGATGGACATGAGTTTGAGCAAGCTCCAGGAGTTGTTGATGGACAGGGAAGCCTGGTGTGCTGTAGTCCATGGGGTCACAAAGAATTGGACACAACTGAGTGACGGAACTGAACTGTGCAGGATAGGAGAGATTGTTGCACGCAACTTTAGAACAAGCCCACACCAAACAAAATACTTGTGTAGTACATTTGAACTCTAGATCAATGCAATTCGTGACTATTCTCCTATGGAGAATAGAATGATTAATGATTCAGTCAGATGAGCATCTGCTTTCCATTGAGGCTGTTCTCAATAGAAGTTTATTATGTAAATTTACTGGAACACAAAAGATGCTCTATTAGGCTCCAGATGAAGTTTACTCTGAAGAAATCAGAGGTCACTGAAGACCTCTCTATTCACTTGTTTCTCATGCCACATACGTGTACTGATAGGCCACAAATTACAGATGGCCTCAAGAGAAAACTTGAGATCTGGTTGACATTTTTATTACCTTAATATAGTTTAATGTTCATTTTTCTAACTAATGTTATTAAATAAATGAACATGCCAATTCATATCACTGGGAAAATTTAGAAAATAATAGAGAAAAATAAAATTCATCAAGTGAAAGTCAACTTCCATTAGTACTTGTGGGTTAGAATAGGGCTTTTTCAGTGGGTTTTCTTAGCTGGCTGCCTGTGATCCAGATCTGTTTTTTTTTTTATGCCAGGGAATCCCTTAGTGTATAAATTTTGGTGAGAGGCAGAACCCAGTCTTCTAACATGGCAGCTAATAGGGGTTAATTATTAATACCTCTCTGGCCTGTGACAACTAGATTATTGGCACAGGACGCAGGGGGGCTCCAGCTGCTGACTGGCACCCCAAAAGAGAGGAAATATGAAAGGATATGGGGCTAGGTCACTCATGAGGGTGGGGACAGAGTAAAGACACCATAGGGCCGTACTGTCTGGTTTTCTGACTGGGTGCTCTGCTGCCGATCTTCTCGGATTCCTAATCAGCAACTGAGTCTGGTGTTTTAATATTCCAATCTCATTTCAGTAATTATTCAGTAATTATTTCTTAAATTATTAGGACCAGGTAATATTGCAGTTTTGCAATTGCAAGCCCTGACTGAGGAGGAGGTGGAAGATTATTTTATAGTTACTGAATGTGTAATAGTATATGACACCCTGTAGATACAGCATTAGAAAACAAAGAAACAAGGATAAATATTCTTATCCCCACAGAGTTTCCAGTCTAGCCAGGGGGTGGGCAATGCAACAGGAAGTCAGCAAATAACAAACACAATATCCAAGCAGATAAGTAAGATGTATGTTATATTCATTATGCAGTATTAGGGGAGAAATGAAGCAAGGAAGGGCACAGATTGTTGGGGAAGAGGGTCCAGCCAATGGAGAGTTTGAAATTCCAAACACAGTGATTATGAGAAGATTTTATGACATTGAGAAGACAGCATTTGAGTGAAGGCAGTAACTCAGGGCCTGAGGAATGGAGCGTGCCTGGTGGCTTGCTGCACACAGAAGGAAGTCAGTATGGATGGGGTGGCATGTGAGACCATTCATTGAGGGCAAAACAGGAATCTGGTAAAAGCAAAGGAGGGCTGCAAAGCCACTGTCAGAATGGCGGCTTTTATCGTGAGTGAGCAGGAAAGGTATTGGATCAGAGGCACATCCCGATTTACTTTACTTTAGAAAGGGGTAACTCAGGCTGCTATTTTGAGACTCCACTGAGAAGGGGAGGTGTGTACTGGTGAGAGTCGAAGCCAGAGACTCACTAATTATCTCAGCAGTTTCAGTTAACAGATGATGATGGCTTGGATCAGAAAAAGAGAAAAGTTTATTTTTTCTACCCTCGTTGCTTTTAGTGTTAATATGAATTCAGAAAAGTAACAGTAGCTTGCCTAGCCTTTCTCACATTATTATAAAGGCTGTTTTCCAAAAGCTCTATTTCCAATTGAAGAATACACTGCTGCAATAAATTTTCCTGTTTGCCTTCTAGTTTCATTTTTAAGGCTCCCAGATTACCTGTCACCCTCCATGGCTGGTCGGTGCAAGAGGCATCTGCTTTCATGGCATTATTCTGCCTCCTTTAGAGGAATCTTCTGAGTCTGGCTGAAGTCTCCCCTAAAAGGAAACTACTCTTCTGGGTTAAGGCTTTGCAAATGTAGTACTTCCCACTGTGTATGATACAAAAATTTAACTTTGAAATGCCAGTCACATATTAGTTTGGTTTCATTTACCAAGGAAGCATTAGAGATAAAGTTTGGGAATACAAATTGTCAAAAGAAGAATCCTCTGCAGTAAAGATAGGCTGCAGCAAGAAAAACAGGCCAAGGATTCAGGCTAATAGAGACCATGCTCTCTCATCTGGGAGAGCAAAGAGAAGGTGAAATCAGCAAGAAAATGTTGCATCTATCAAAACTATATCTGGAAAAAGGCCCACCAATAAACACACAAGTAATCAGGTTTCACCTGCTCAATTCCACAGAAATTGTCAAACTAAACACCTTTTAAAAGTCAAGCAGTATTTAAGAAAAAAGAAAGTAGAATATGCTCTGACTTGTGTTCTTAATCCCTGCCTCTTCCATTTTATAGGGATTTTTTGGGTTTTCATATGGGAGGAACCCACTTCAGTACTCTTGCCTGGAAAATCCCATGGACGGAGGAGCCTGGCAGGCTGCAGTCCATGGGATTGCTAAGAGTCAGACATGACTGAGCGACTTCACTTTCACTTTTCACTTGCTTGCATTGGAGAAGAAAATGGAAACCCACTCCAGTGTTCTTGCCTTGAGAATCCCAGGGATGGGGGAGCCTGGTGGGCTGCCATCTATGGGACAGAGTCAGACACAGAGTCAGACACGACTGAAGCAATTTAGCAGCAGCAGCAGCCAGCATATGGGAGGACTGGAAAACATTTATTTGCTAGAGGCTGATTTCCAAATCCTTCTAGTTAAGTCACTGGACTTGTGAGAAACTAGAGGCTTGAGGACCAGGGGAGAGTGCTTTGGGGAAGACGAAAAGTGGAAAGTCAAAAAGTCATGCAGCTTCCAAAAATATCTGCAAAGCTAAGTTTCTATTTCTGACTCAATATCTAATTATAACTGAGGATATGTATGCTCCAGCCCTTTTATATGAAAAAGAAATATCTGAAATTATTCTGTTTTAAAATATGCAACAAATAAAACTGGCTTTTTTGCTCGTCTTAATTCTTATATAATAGTGCCTGCTGTGATCGCAGAACAAAGAAGCACCTGCCTATACCCTCCCTGCCAGGTTCAAATACTGACTCCATTGGTAAATATTTGCAGTTACACAGAGGCACTGAGATGGGCCAGAATGGCAGAAATCAAGTGAGAATTAGCGATGTGCTGGTACTCTAGTCATGGGCACATGTATCCAAACCCTGGCTTCTGTGTTCATGGGGCACTGGACAAAGTTTTACATCATTCTAAGCCTCAGTTTTCTTATCTCTCACATGGGGAGATATGCTTACCTGATTTAGTTCAGTCGCTCAGTTATGTCCGACTCTTTGCAACCCCATGGACTGCAGCACTCCAGGCCTCCCTGTCCATCACCAACTCATGGAGTTTACTCAAACTCATGTCCATTGAATCAGTATGCCATCTGGCCATCTCATCCTCTGTTATCCCTTTCTCCTCCCACCTTCAATCTTTCCCAGTGTCAGGGTCTTTTCAAATGAGTTGCTTCTTTGCATCAGGTGGCCAAAGTATTGGAGTTGCAGCTTCAGCATCAGTGCTTCTAATGAATATTCAGGACTGATTTCCTTTAGGATGGACTGGTCGGATCTCCTTGCAGTCCAAGGGACCCTCAAGAGTCATCTCCAACACCACAGTTCAAAAGCATCAATTCTTTGGTGCTCAGCTTTCTTGATAGTCCAACTCTCACATTCATACATGACTACTGGAAAAGCCATACCTTTGACAAGATGGATCTTTGTTGGCAAAATCATGTCTCTGCTTTTTAATATGCAGTCTAGGTTGTTCATAACTTTTCTTCCAAGGATCAAGCGTCTTTTAATTTCATGGCTGAAGTCACCATCTGCAGTGAGTTTGGAGCCTCCCCAAAATAAAAGCTTATCTGGTAGGATGATTATAAACATCAGAAGAGATCATATTACAATTGTCCAGCAGAGTGTTGTTCAGTTAGGATGTATATGACTGCCAGAAAAGTGGTTTCAATGCCAGTGGTTTATTTTTCAATACACACAGAGATCTAGGGTAGGGATCCCCCTGGGTTGACACACATGCTCACTGGCATCAAAGATTCAGGCAAGTTCTCTGTGATTCTCTTGGCTACAGTAGCTTCCAGTAGCATGCCCTTATATGGCAATGCCCAATGCATTTATTTGGGGACATTTATTTTTGCATCTCTTTCATCAGGAAAAATTCTTTCCAGAAGGTCCAGAACAGCCCTTCACTTGCGCTGGATTACAACATGCCTGTATCTGGGCTGCAAGCAAAGCCTGAAAAGTAAGCACTTAGTGCTTCCTTCCCTGTGTGAGGAGGACTCTTCAGCAAGAGAAACACTGGGAGCGACGTGGCAGTTGGGTAGAAGGGAATTGATGTCCAGCTCTGGTGCTTGGTTTTGTAATCACTTATGAGTGTCAGTTTCCTCATCACTTCAGTGTGAAGCACAACACAGCAGCTGCTGGCAAACACGTCTGGACCATTCTACTGCTGTGAATGTTGCAGAAGCTCACTCTTCCACGCGGAACTTTCCTACTGACTCACCACCTAGAGCTATGTTTCTGAAATATAACTAACCTGCCCATGATTAAAAACAACAGCAACAAAAACAACAAAGAAAACTTCCTCTTAATGCCAGATATACTTCTGCAGGCACATCTTGTGGTTAGACAACAGCACAGATGAGAAAGAAGAGCCAGGGTTCCACGCTATTTCTTATCTGGAAATTCTAACAAAAGTACATGGTATC
This sequence comes from Bos taurus, assembly GCF_002263795.3. Lineage (NCBI taxonomy): Eukaryota > Metazoa > Chordata > Mammalia > Artiodactyla > Bovidae > Bos > Bos taurus. The sequence goes on along the minus strand of NC_037332.1, from coordinate 18,158,221 downwards.
TCAATGATTTTCCCAGATGGAGTTACCTTTGATACGTATTGTGTAGCTTCCTGCTGGTGCTGGCCATATCGTTTTGTTCAATCTACTCCACGTGGGAGAAATAACTCCAGAAAGAATGAAGAGACCGAGCAAAAGCAAAAACAACAACCAGCTGTACATGTGACTGGTGATGAAAGCAAAGTTCGATGCTGTAGAGAACAGTATTGCATAGGAACCTGGGATGCTAGGTCCATGAGTCAAGGCAAATTGAAAGTGGTCAAACAGGAGATGGCAAGAGTGAATGTCAACGTTTTAGGAATCAGCAAACTTAAACGGACTGAAATGGGTGAATTTAACTCAGATGACCATTATATCTACTAGTGGGCAAGAATCCATTAGAAAAAATGGAGTAGCCATCATAGTCAACAAAAGAGTCTGAAATGCAGTACTTGGATGCAATCTCAAAAATGACAGAATGATCTCTGTTTGTTACCAAGGCAAACCATTCAATGTAACAGTAATCCAAGACTATGCCCTGACCAGTAACAATGAAGAAGCTGAAGCTGAACAGTCCTATGAAGACCTACAAGACCTTCTAGAACTAACAACCAAAAAAATGTCCTTTTCATTGTAGAGGACTGGAATGCAAAAGTAGAAAGTCAAGAAACACCTGGAGTAACAGGCAAATTTGGCCTTGGAGTACAGAATGAAACAGGGCAAAGGCTAATAGAGTTTTGCCAAGAGAGCCCATTGGTCATAGCAAACACCCTCTTCCAACAACACAAGAGAAGACTCTACACATGGACATCACCAGATTGTCAATACTGAAATCAAATTGATTATATTCTTTGTAGCCAAAGATGGAGAAGCTCTATACAGTCAGCAAAAACAAGACTGGGAGTTGACTGTGGCTCAGATCATGAACTCCTTATTGCCAAATTCAGACTGAAATTGTAGAAAGTAGGGAAAACCACTAGACCATCCAGGTATGACCTAAATCAAATCCCTTACAATTATACAGTGGAAGTGAGAAATAGATTCAAGGGATTAGATCTGGTAAAAAGAGTGCCTGATGAACTAGGGATGGAGGTTTGTGACATTGGACAGGAGAGAGGGATCAGGAACATCCCCAAGAAAAAGAAATGCAAAAAAGCAAAATGGCTGTCTGAGATGACCTTACAAATAGCTGTGAAAAGAAGAGAAGCTAAAAGCAAAAGAGAAAAGGAGAGATATACCCATTTGAGTGCAGAGTTTCAAAGAATAGCAAGGAGAGATAAGAAAGCCTTCCTAAGTGATCAATGCAAAGAAATAGAGGAAAACAACAGAATGGGAAAGACTAGAGATCTGTTCAAGAAAATTAGAGATACCAAGGGAACATTTCATGCAAAGATGGGCTTAATAAAGGACAGAAATGGTATGGATCTCACAGAAGCAGAAGATATTAAGAAGAAGTGGCAAGAATACACAGAAGAACTACACAAAAAAGATCTTCATGACCCAGATAATCACAATGGTATGATCATTCACCTAGAGCCAGACATCCTGGAATGTGAAGTCAAGTGAGCCTTAGGAAGCATCACTACAAACAAAGCTACTGGAGGTGATGGAATTCCAGTTGAGCTATTTCAAATCCTAAAAGATGATGCTGTGAAAGTGTTGCACTCAATATGCCAGCAAATTTGGAAAACTCAGTAGTGGTCATATGATTGGAAAATGTCAGTTTTCATTCCAGTCCCAAAGAATGTTCAAACTATAACACAATTGCGTTCATCTCACATGCTAGCAAAGTAAAGCTCAAAATTCACCAAGCCAGTCTTCAACAGTACATGAACAGTGAACTTCCAGATGTTCAAGCTGGATTTAGAAAAAGCAGAGGAACCAGAGATCAAATTGCATCCAACATCCACTGGATCATTGAAAAAGCAAGAGAGTTTCTGAAAAACGTCTATTTCTGCTTTATTGACTCTGCCAAAGCCTTTTACTGTGTGGATCACAACAAACTGTGGAAAATGTCTAAAGAGATGGTAATACCAGACCACCTGATCTGCCTCCTGAGAAACCTGTATGCAGGTCGAGAAGTAACAGGTAGAACTGGACATGGAACAACAGACTGGTTCCAAATTGGGAAAGGAGTATGTCAAGGTTGCATATTGTCACTATGCTTATTTAACTTATATGCAGAGTACATCATGAGAAACGCTGGGCTGGAGGAAGCACAAGCTGGAATCAAGATTGCTGGGAGAAATATCAATAACCTCCGATATGCAGAATATCCACCCTTATGCAGAAAGTGAAGAACTAAAGAGCCTCCTGATGAAGGTGAAATAGGAGAGTGAAAAAGTTGGCTTAAAGCTCAACATTCAGAAACTAAGATCATGGCATCTGGTCCCATCACTTCATGGCAAATAGATGGGGAAACAGTGGAAACAGTGACAGACTTTTTAGGGGTGGGCTCCAAAACACTGCAGATGATGACTGCTGCCATGAAATTAAAAGGCACTTGCTCCTTGGAAGAAAAGTTATGACTAAGCTAGACTGCATATTAAAAAGCAGAGACATTACTTTGACAACAAAGGTCTGTCTAGTCAAGGCTATGATTTTTGAAGTAGTCATATATGGATGTGAGAGTTGGACTATAAAGAAAGCTGAGTGCTGAAGAATTGATGCTTTTGAACTGTGGTGTTGGAGAAGACTCTTGAGAGTCCCTTGGACTGCAAGGAGATCCAACCAGTCCATCCTAAAGGAAGTCAGTCCTGAATATTCATTGGAAGGACTGATGCTAAAGCTGAAACTCCAAGACTTTGGCCACCTGATGCAAAGAACTGACTCATTTGAAAAGACTCTGATCCTGGGAAAGATTGAAGGCAGGGGAAGAAGGAGACGAAAGAGGATGAGATGGTTGGATGGCATCACCAACTCAATGGACATGAGTTTAAGTAAACTCCAGGGGTTGGTAATGGACAGGGAGGCCTGGTGTGCTGCAGTCCATGGTGTCGCAAAGAGTCAGTCACGACTGAGCGACTGAACTGGATTCCACATGGGAGGGATTTTTTTGGTTTAAAAAGGATATTCCTTCAAAATCCTCTCTTCTTTTCAATGCCCAATTATACCAAACTATCACAATGATCAAATCCAATGTGCATGTGTGTGTATGAGTGTATTCGGATTGATAAATGACCAACTGTCTAAATGATGATGTAATCGAAACCTTGCACTTATAAGCTGGTAAGCCAACCATGGAAAAAAGGCAAATGTAAAAATAATGGAAAAAAATGATATTAAATGTTTTAATTGAAACTTTTTTCAATTGCCACAGTGGTTAGGAAGGACAATGGAGGACAGTGATCTGGGAGAAAGAACAGAGCTAACTGAGAGAAGAGAGAGATGGACCAGTTAGGCTCGGGGAACAGCACTAAAGGAGGCAAGAGTCAGTGACCGTGTGAAGATAACAAAGCAGTCCATATTTGAAAAGGGCATAGAAGAGAAGCAAGGCTCTCATTAAAGTTAATGGATGAGGATGCAGGACTTAGAAGCTGTATACAGAAAAATTGCAGAGATACACTTAGAAGTAACATCAAAAAAATAAAATGTGGACACCCCAGCACAGATACATGGGTAAATGTGTAACATAGCCGTGTTTGTGTATTAGGGTATGTGTGTATACATATGTGTGGGTATGTCTGTGTATATCCTAAACTTAATGAAAATGAATCCTTCAGCCACTGTTGAAACGTACATCAGATCGACATTGCTCAACTATAACAGTCAACTGTCTGAAGACCAAGATGGGAAGAACAAGAGTGTCTGAGCTCATCTTTTTAATTTATTTGTACTTATTTCATTTATTTGACAGCACCAGGTCTCAGTTGTGGCATGCAGGACCATTCAGTTACAGCATGGGAGCTCTAGTTCCCTGACCAGGGATTGAACCTGGGCCCCCTCCACTAGGAGTGTGGAATCTTGGCCACTGGACCATCAGGGAAGTTCCTAAATCACTTTTTTTTAACCAGCCTAAGTTCCGTTCTGGTGTGTTCTTTATCATAAAAGCTGAGGGTATTTATAATATCAAGAGAAGATACAGTTTTGATTTTTAGGATTGTATTTATTGGTATGAAGGAAAACTTCCACATTATTCAATGATTATTTTCAAAGCATTTCTGCATGTTTGGTTGGTTTCTCCCAATATAAATATATTACAAACACCTTAGTTTAGAAGCTGCTTCTCATTTGCTATTTTAATTCTATATAGTACATTTCATAATAGGTTGCACACAAGATCTGATTAATACATATTGGGGCTGCTCATTATTGCTCTGGAACAGTTTTTAGTTCTTTTGTACTCTTCAGTGCATTCAAGAATAAGAAATAACTGTGCGTATTTATTTATTTATTTTAAGTTATTAAGTTTTGGTTTATTTTACCTCAATAGCAATAGATCATTGAAACATATAACTCTATATTTATATCTACTACAAATCAAAATTATTAACAGATCATCAGATATTCAAAAATGTTAATAACTAAGATAATGTTCTAACAGAATAAGCCAGGACAAAAGAAAATGATATAGAAATATTGTTCTTTCTTTTTTTTTGTTTTTTGAATTAGAGGTTTTATTTATATTAGGGTGTCATGATCAAGCTTATTCATATGTAAAAGAATTCTTTCCCATTAGAAATGAATTCATATAATTCATCTCAATGAGAGATTAACAGAATTTGAACTAAGTGAAAAAGTATATAACCAATTCAACATGCATAAAGGCATTTGATAAAAATCAAATATCTACATTAAGGAGGAAGAGAACAGATTTGATTTGTTCTCACTGACATGCATTGTATTCTTTTTTTTTTTTTTTTAAACTTTACAAATTGTATTAGTTTTGCCAAATATCAAAATGAATCCGCCACAGGTATACATGTGTTCCCCATCCTGAACCCTTCTCCCTCCTCCCTCCCCATACCATCCCTCTGGGTCGTCCCAGTGCACTAGCCACAAGTATCCAGTATTGTGCATCGAACCTGGACTGGCAACTCGTTTCATACATGATATTATACATGTTTCAATGCCATTCTCCCAAATCTTCCCACCCTCTCCCTCTGCAACAGAGTATAGAACAGTCTTATGGACTCTGTAACTGTGCGTATTTAGATCAGCTTGATAGCTTGGTAAAGAATCCGCTTGCAATGCAGGAGACCCCGGTTCAATTCCTGGGTTGGGAAGATCCCCTGGAGAAGGGAAAGGCTACCCACTCCAGTATTCCGGCCTGGAGAATTCCATGGACTATGCAGTCCATGGGGTTGCAAAGAGTCGGAAATGACTGAGCAACTTTCAATTTAATTTATTATGTTAATTTTTACATTACAACATTAGTTCATTGCTACCATGGATGTTCCATGTCCTGTGAATGTTCAAGACAGCAAAAATATACTAATTAACTTGTCCATCAACCACAAGGCCTGAAACCCACAGTGAGCTACTTTTGGCCTGCAGTGTCCCTTTAGGGAAAATATCAACAACTGTCGTTCTTGGTATATTAAATACTGTGTCTAAACCTACACAAAAAATAAACCCTCCAGGATTCTTGTGTGTCTTTCTCTCTATCACTTTAAAACAGTGTGTATGTATGTGTGTATGCCCACATGTGTGTGTGTCTGTGTGTCCAGATTTTTATTCCCCTATAGGAAACCTAAGTTTTGCCTGCAGAGGACGTGTATACTGAGCTGGACATGCGCAGATCAGTTTAGTACTAGACTGCAGCCTGGGAATGCTGGTGTCGCCTGCCCACCGACATCTGGAGCATATGACCTGCTGGGAGCTGTCCTTTCTCATCATTCAGGACAGCTGAGGGCTGGGTACTATATTGTACTACAACTGAGTGATAAGAAACATAGGTTTAAAGGCTTGATCACTCCTATTTTAAAGCTAGGAGTATCCCTGTTAAAACCTTTATAAACATGTCCATCAACTCAGCAATCACAGAGTTCAGAGTCAACAACTAAAAAGAGTATAGAAAGAGAGGAAGATCCTTGTTTGTTTACTGTTTTGCCATGTACTTTCAAAATACAATGGTGGGAGAGGGTTAGGTCTAATTTTTCCCATAGATACTCCTTAGGGGATACCTTTGCACAGAACAAAATAGTCTTTTTACGACTCAATGGAAATAGAATCTGTAGTATTATTTTAGCTTAAATGTGATTAGGTGGGAACACTCTTTTGTTATGTGTTTCCTGTACTCTAAAGGTGGTGTATAATGTAATCTTGTTTCACATGGCTTTCTCTTTGACAAATGGGAATGATTAATTTATCTTTAACAAAAGTTGAAAATTTTACCCACACATCTCTAGGTAGACCTCTATTTTTATTAATCGATGAAAATATTTTATTTCAAAGAACTAAAAGTACTTAAAAATTCTCCTTGTCATTCTAATATTCCTGTCAGGTAACTTAGGCAGGCATTAGAAAGCATTCTGTCCTTTTCTACAGAGAACAAATGTGAGCTGAGCACTTTATACATATTCTTATACACAGGGATGGAGGATTAATTACAAGAACAGATGTTCCTAAATATGGCTTTTTGAAAGCAGCATGTGGCATGGATAATAGAGGGTGAGAAGCACTGTCTTTTATCAAGGTTATACTCAGAAGCCCAAATCAGAAGCTGGCTTCTAACAAAAAGAATTATCAAAATTTGTGTTTAGTTCTCCTGTCCTTGCTATTTTATAGTATTTTACTTCTCCAGGAAATCCCTTATTTCACGGTTGCACTTTTCCTACTCATTATAATCCCTCTCTGCAAGTCAGCTTTAAGTTAATGTGTTATCTGTCTCAGGGACAATTCTAATCTTAAATTTTTCTCATAAACAAACAAAGAGAGTTGCTACACGTTAATGAAATTATAAGCATGAGGCAATGCAAAATTTTGGTCTCACTTACTCTCGAAATCACAAAATTATTTCCATGAATTCCACAAAATATACAGTAAGCTTTTGCATAAACAATACCCTTTCCACCCATGCTGCATTTATATACTGTAAGGTTTTTTTTTTGTGCTGTTGCTTTCCTGATAATTACTAAAGTGCCTTTCAACAAAATGTATATAAACATTTACATTTAAACAAAAATGCAAAACAAGAGTAATCATTATCTTGGTGGGAAGGACTTTCACAAGGTACTCTAAAGTTAAGATTATCTTCTTCCACTGGTTGTGAATATAAATGCAAAATGATAAGAGTAATAGTATAGGTATAAAAATTTAGAAAATATCCATCAGTCCACTGGCCATGAAACTACATTCCACAGTACACGCCAAATTCTGAAGACCTAGTATATATTATTCTCTCCGGAATATAACTTCTATTTATAGAAATGACAGAATAAGGGTCTTATTGATGATATCAAAGTCTGCTGCTGCTAAGTCGCTTCAGTCGTGTCCGACTCTGTGCAACCCCAGAGATGGCAGCTCACCAGGCTCCCCTGTCCCTGGGATTCTCCAGGCAAGAACACTGGAGTGGGTTGCCATTTCCTTCTCCAATGCATGAAAGTGAAAAGTGAAAGTGAAGTCGCTCAGGAGGTACAAGAATTCCCCAATATTAAAAAAATAATGTCTCCACTAGGAAAAGAAGAGAAATTTGTCAACATTACTTGCTTCATTTTCTAACCTTGATTTTTTGTTATTCTATAAAAACTTGTAAACTACACGTTTAATATTCTGGACAAGCAATGAACAGTCCATGGGATTCTCCAGGCCAGAATACTGGAGTGGGTAGCCATTCCCTTCTCCAGGGGATCTTCCCAACACAGGGATTGAACCCAGGTCTCCTGCATTGCAGGCAGATTCTTTACCAGCTGAGCCATCAGGGGAGCCCGGTGAAATATTAGTCTTATAAATAGGGTTGAGATGAGATTGGAACACCATATAGAAAAGACACTATTATTTATAGACTTCCTCCAAATACCATTTATGTTGACAAAATTGCTTGCAGCAGGACTGCCAGAGATGGCACTTCACAACATGGATGTGAATTTAGTAGTCGGAAACTAAATCTGCAATTTTTACCTGCTGCCACCAGGTGGTAGTGGTGCCCTGAACTGTGCTGTGCTTAATCGCTCAGTGTCCGACTCGGACGCCATGGACTGCGGCCCGCCAGGCTCCTCTGTCCACAGGGATTCTCTAGGCAAGAATCGCTCAAGAATCGCTCAGCGTCTGACTCTCTGGGACGCCATGGACTGTGGCCCACCAGGCTCCTCTGTTCACTGGGATTCTCTAGGCAAGAACACTGGAGTGGGTTGCCATGCCCTCCTCCAGGGGATCTTCCCTACCCAGGGATCGAACTCAGGGATCGAACCCAGGTCTCCCGCATTGCGGATGGATTCTTTACCATCTGAGCCATAGGAGAAGCCCAGTAAGTACCTTAATCACAGCTAATGGATTCACTTCAGACATAAGTATCAGGCATAATTGAAAAAGAATAAACATGCTATCCCTTTTTTAAAGAAAATCAAGAGAGATAGCTTCTTGGTAAGATGTAATATAAAAATAATTGTATTTAGAGCAAAACTTGCTGAAAGACGTCAACTACTTGTGGTTTTCAATGGTCATGTAATCTCTCCCATAGGGCCAAAAATGTACATTTTTTTTCAGGCAGAAAGTTTAAAAACAAGAATAGTTTGTTTGTTTGTTTTTTAATCCTGATGAAAGCCAAGACACACAGTGTTAGTTGGTTTAAGCCACTATTTCTCAAGATGTGGTTGAAGACATCTCTATTCTTTGGAGTTATTCAACATGCAGATTCCTGGGCTTCACTTCAGGTCAGCTTTGGGAGACAAAGAATATGTGTGTGTGCATGGATGTGTGTGTGAGTGCATATTTTATAATACATGTATATTATATATATATTTAAGTAAGAGGATCTCCAAGTAATTTTTATGCACACAATTTTGTGAACTCCTAATTTAAGTATTTCAATAAGTTTCATATGCTATTTTAAATTTTTTCTCTGAAATATTCTTTCTCCTATTCAGTTCTGAATAATAACAATAACAGAAGATTAAAACATACACATTTATTTTTCATAATAGTAACTGTATAAACATATATAAGCATACATCACAAATAAGTATACTTTTTTTTTAATGTTTCTGCCCAGGCTCTAACTGTGCGATCTTGATTTCTGTATCATAAGAGCAGTTGGCTGGTAAATCAATCAGACAAAGGTGGAATGGAAGCTAGGGGTGAGATGAAATAAATTCTTGGGCAAAGTCATGGCAATAGGAGATGGTCTGTGAACATTTTTAAAAGTTTTGGAAATCTTAATTTCAGTCCTGACCTTCTGCATACAACTCTGATTGAAGCACGGCTTAAAAACCTGTTTCAGGAAAACATCACAATTCATTCTGATGCACAGTCTTAGTTAAAACACTATTATAGAAGGAAGTTGGAAACAGAATATTATCATAGGAGTTTAGGCAAAACACAGAATTAGGCATTGCACTGGTACTGAATAGACTGCGGTACAAAGAAGTGTATCGGTCAAAAAGGAAGAGCTAAGATATTGTCACAAAAAAACTACAAATGCTAGAGAAATAGGGAAATTTCTCCTGCTAAGAGTAAGAACTGGGTCTAGATTTCAGGATAAAAGTGAGCCTTCAGATATGAGACAAACAGCCCTTGATACAGGAATTGAACGAGATTTGGGTTATTAATCAGAGAGTCAAAGAGATCATTTCAATAGCCTCTTCTAGAATTCTTATTTCATTAGAGAAAATTCACTTTTCGTGAGCCTGAAAAATCATGAATGAGTTAAATTAACAGAAGATTGGAAAAGGATGCACAGGTTTTTAATTATAGCTTTTATTTAGAAAATACCCTCAATTTTAACCTGCTCTAAATCAGTGTACAAACAAAACCACCAGCAGCTCTTCCTGGCCCACACCGCAACTGATTCACAGATCCCGGTCCATCAATCTTCACGCCTTACTCTCGCTCTGTTCAGTTGACTTTAAATGGACCAATGATCAACAAATGCCTACTAGCTCAATATTTAGACAAGCAAACCCAAAATAACTGGCTCTAAGTTCGCCAGTGTTTATAGTAAGTAAAGCAGCAAAGTGTATAAAATAGGGCACTCTAAGTGTCCTTAGTTTGTTTTTCCATTAAAAACACTTTATGTTGATTGCACAGTGAAATGAAGTTTGTTATCCTCTTGTATCTAGCTTGGATACCAGCTGACAGTTAGTTGGCCGTTTCTCAGCCAAATCTGACAGAATTATTGTCCTTGGAATTTTATCTGCTCCTTAAAAGAAGCCTCTTCTTGCACAGGCGTTGTGTGTTATACCACATCATGTGTCCTTACCTCAACAACACATGGCCTTTCCCTCATGGCAAAGCCCATGTCCTATTTTTCCTGAAGAAACTGAATAAGGAGGTGATTAAAATTCAGCATCACACCTGACATCCCATTCCCATATTTCCCACACAGTGCTTCGGTTGGGGTAAAAGTTTCACAGACAAGAAGCACTGAGAGAAGCCCCACGAAGGCGACGTCAGCGCATCGGAGACTTGTTGGCGATCTTCTGGTCAAGAGGCAGCAGCAGAGCAGTGAAAGCGGGGCCATTTTCTGAATGCATCATGTTCTCATTTTCTTTCATTCACCTGCACTCACAAAAAGCACTTGTTCATAAATATTACTGACATGTTTGGAGAGGAAGACAATGAGATTACAGTAAGATCAGGGGACTCCCCTGGTGGTTGAGTGATTAAGAATCCACCTTGCGATGCCGGGGACGCAGGTTCAGTCCCTGGCCAGGGAACTAAAATCCCACGTGCCATAGAGCAACTAACTGCATGTTCTGCAACTACGGAGCCCACTCCACAACCAGAGATCCACAAGGAAAGATCCCGCATGACACAACAAAGATCCTATGCGCCATAACTAAGACCCAATACACCAAATAGATAAATATTATTTTTTTTAAAAGAGTAAGAGTAGAATGGTAAAGATAAATGCACTCAACTCACCCTTTCAGTTAATTTTTTTTGAAAGAAAAAAAAGACATATGAGCCAAATTATCCTTTACCAACTAAATGATAATAATACTAAAACTCAGAAAAAAAATATTGAGTGCTTGTAATTTGCAAAATCTTGGCTATATGAGAGGCAGATAAAGAAGAAAGGAAAAGGCTAGAATTTAATTATATGTTTTCTTGTTCTCCAAGTGTTTCACACATCATGTTATGTCATATGCATGTCCTATCACTTCAAAAAGTTTGGAAATTCAACTGCAGACACTGAATATGTATTGCCAAGTAGTTCCTTATACAGAATAGGAGAAATTGTTTTCATGTGTACTGCAGAAGCTATAAAAAAAAAAACCACATCCCAAATGAAAGATGCAAACAAAATATTTTACTTTCACTTAATAGGTTTTAAAACAGTGTCAGTAATAATGCATATTTTTAAAACACATTGACCATATGCAATGTACAACGAAATACTAAGTCTTCTCCCCTTCTCATCTCCAGTTCCCATTCCATGAGGAAACTGCATATTATTATAGCTTTAATTTGCATTTTCCTGGCCACTAATAAGAATGAATTGTTTTATATTTATCAGTTATTTAAAATATGCTGACAATCTCTCAATTCAAACTTATCATCTTCTGATTCTTCATTAAAAGTAGAAAGTAGAGATCCTTAATTAACAGTATCAAATAATTGTTTAACACTCAAAGAACCACCTATAAATATCTAAAGTTGAGATCCAAATTGAGTTATATAGACAGTTCTATTACTGAAGATTACAGTTGGCTATAGAAGTAGTGCTTTTAGAATTTAAAAATGAAGTATAGGTGTTAAAGTATCCACATGTGCTATGTAGCTATATTTATATATATGAGATAGCACAATATCTGGAATCTCAGATATATATTTAGTTAAAGATAACTTCCTATCTGCAATGTCAAAAATTAGATGTTAATACTAACTAGAAAATAAAATTCAAGAGAAGCGTTTCTTAAAGTGTGATCCAAGAATCACCTGCATCAAAGCAACAGGGGTGTTTCTTAAAGAAACTGACTTCTATTTCCTATTCCACACCCACTAATAATAATTTTCTGGGAGATGATCTGGAAGGTGCATTTTATTAACAACCTCTCTATGTTATTTTTATGTAGCTCAGCTTTTAAAAATCATGTGATTTGAAGGACTAATGTGATAGCTGTGTTTGTTTAATTGAGACAAAAAGTAATCTAACATTAAAGCTAATTTTGGAAAGAAATACCAGAATACTTTAAAAAATGAAAATACTTTTGCCACAAACATAAGCTTATATTAATAAGTATTAAGTGTCTGTAGGTACTAACGGCTTTTCTTAGAAGATCACCAAAATAAATACTAAAATATTTTAAGAGATTTTAATGGTATTATAAAATAACTAAACAAAATATTTTCTCAATTTTTAAATAACCAAAGTATATGTTATTTACTAGAAAAGAATAGTAAAGGACATTGTTTTAAACAACAAAGGAGCAAGACTTAGATTTGGGTTACCCATTTAACTATGTGAGCTATTTATTAATCTTAACTTCAGTTCTCTGACCTCAGTTAAATAATCTGTAAAGTGGGAATTGTGGTTCTGTGTCAGAGAGCTATCTTGGTCCATGAAAAGCCCTTTGTTAGCTGTCAAATGTTGACTGTTGTTATTATTTTAACAATTCAGTAACACTCTTAAATAGGACTTTAACAAGAAAGTCATTGGTAAGATGGCACAATAGGAGGTTCCAGCCCTCATCTCAACATGGACGTCTCCCCATAGAAACACTGATTTGGCAACCAGTCACAGCAGAGATATCAATAACCTCAGATATGCAGATGACACCACCCTTATGGCAAAAAGTGAAGAAGAACTAAAGAGCCTCTTAATGAAAGTGAAAGAGGAGAGTGGAAAAGTTGGCTTAAAGCTCAACATTCAGAAAACCAATCATGGCATCTAGTCCCATTACTTCATGGCAAATAGGTGGGGAAACAGTGGAAACAGTGGCTATTTTTCAGGGCTCCAAAATCACTGCAAATGGTGATTGCAGTCATGAAATTAAAAGACACATGCTCCTTGGAAGGAAAGCTATGACCAACCTAGATAGCATATTAAAAACCAGGGACATTACTTTGTCAACAAAGGTCCATCTAGTCAAGGCTAAGGTTTTTTCAGTGGTCATGTATGGATGTGAAAATTGGACTACAAAGAAAGCTGAGTGCCAAAGAATTGATGCTTTTGAACTGTGGTGTTGGAGAAGACTCTTGAGAATCCCTTGGATGGCAAGGAGATCCAACCAGTCCATTCTAAAGGAGATTAGTCCTGGACATTCATTGGAAGGACTGATGCTGAAGCTGAAACTCCAATACTTTGGCCACCTGATGTGCAGAGTTGACTCATTGGAAAAGACCCTGATGCTGGGAAAGATTGAGGGTGGGAGGAGAAGGTGACAACGGAGGATGAGATGGTTGGATGGCATCACCAACTCAATGGACATGGGTTTGGCTGGACTCTAGGAGTTGGTGATGGACAGGGAGGCCTGGTGTGCTGCGGTTCATGGAGTTGCAAAGAGTTGGACATGACTGAGCAACTGAACTGAACTGAATACAGCAGAGAATGTCTTTGTGGGAGTCCCAGAGTCCAACTGAGGGGGACAGCTCTCCTTTGTCCTCAATTTCCTTCATGAGGGAAAGTGCGAGCAAAGTAAGTACCAGGCCTCACCAGCCCTGTGCGATGCTGCCCAGAAGGCTCACTTCTGTCTCATTCCACATCAAACGCTGAGGAGTTGGGCTTGGCCTGATCATCTCGGAACAGCTCAGAGTGGCAAGAAGCCACAGAGGCTCATGGCAACTGATGTGATCTCAACAGCTGAGTATGGATTCTGCTAACCTGCTCAGGGCATCCACCAAGAGGCTCACCCATGAACTCCACAGGATGACTTGCCACCTACAGAACTTGTACCAACCCCAGATGCAGACCCCAAGAATCTGATGTACCACTCAATGGCTGGCGCTCTACAAAACTCCAGGCATTGCACATCATGTGCCCTGCAGGTGGCTCTGCCACCCCATGGGAACAGCACAGAGATCTTCTGGGAATTTCCCTAGGAAATATAAAAGGGAGGCTCTCTATCAAAATTCCAATGGCATTTTCACAAAAAGAGGGGGAAAAAAATCCTAAAATGCTTAAAGAACCACAAAAAACCTCAAATAGTTAAAGAAATCCTGGCGGCATCATCATGTTTTCTGACTTCAAACTAAATTGCAAAGTTACAGTGACCAAAACTGTCTTGTACTGGGATAAAAACAGACACATAGACCAGTAGAACAGAATCAAGATTCCAGAAACAAGTCTATACATATCAAGTCAACTAATATTTGACAAAGGAGCCAATAATATTCAATGAGGAAATAACAGTCTCTTCAATAAGTGGTGTTGGGAAAATTGAACAGTAATATACAAAAGAAAGAAAGAAAGAAAGAAATCGGAGCCCTCTCTTACACCACTCACAAAAAATGAACTCAGAATGGATTTTGACTTAAATGTGAGGCCTGAAACCATAAAATCTCTGGAGGAAAAACTAGGAGGAAGTTCCTTGGCATTGGTCTTAATAGTTATTTTTTCCTTTCTTTTTTTTTTTTTTTTTGATACTGAAAGCACAGGCAATAAAAGCAAAAATCCACAAGTTTGACCACATCAAACTAGGAAATTTCTGCACAGTAAAAGAAATCATTAAAAAATGAAAAGGCAGTCTATGAAATGGGGGAAAATATTTGTAAACCATCAACCAATAAGTGGTTAATATTCAAAATATAAGAAACTCATAAAACTCAATAGCCAAAAAAAAAAAAATCTAATAATCCACTTAAAAAATGGGCAAAGGATTCCAACAGACATTTTCCCAAAGAAGACATACAGCCAACAGATACATAAAAAGAAGCCCAACATCACTAGTCATCAGGGAAATGCATATCAGAACTTCAGTGAGGTATCACCTCACACATGTTGAGTGGCTATTATCAAAAACACTAGAGATGACAAGAGCTGGCAAGGGTGTGGAGAAAGAACTAGTGCACTCTTGGCCTGTAAATTGGCTCAACCACTACGCAAAACAGTGTGGAGGTTTCTCAGAATATTTAAAATATAGAACTACCATATGATCCAGCAGTCTTATTTCTGAGTACATGCCCAAAGGAAATGAAGTCCCTCTCTCTAGGGGATTTCTGCACTGCCGTGGTTATTTCAGCATTATTCACAATAGCCAAGACACGGAAACAATCTAAGTATCCGCTGGTGGATGAATGGATAAAGAATATGTGGCACACACTTATAATGGAATATTATTCATTCATGAGAAAGAAGGAAATACTGACATTTGTGACAATATGGATGCATCTCGAGGACATTATGTTAAGTGAAATAACTTAGACAATCATTGTCTAAAGAAAGACAAACCCTGTATGATTTCACTTATGCATGAAATCTAAGGAAGTCAAACTCAGAAACAGAGTAGGTTGGTGGCTGCCAGATGCATCAGAGCAGGGGAAAGGAGATGCTGTTCAAAGGGTACAATCTTCCAGTTATGAGTACATTCCGGTAATCTAATGTATAGCTTGGTGATTATAATGAACAATACTGTACTGCACATTTGAATGTTTCTATAGGGCAGATCTTAAAAATTCTCACCACACACACTAGAAGGTAGTTATGTGAGGTGACAGATGTGTTCACCTTCCCATTTGGTAATCATTTCACAATGTATGTGTGTATCAAATCATGTTATACACTATAAATATACAACATAAATCAAATGTTCAACTATAAATCAAATCAAGTTGTACACTACAAACATATACAAAGTTATACATCAGTGAAAGTGCAAGTCGCTCAGTCTTGTCCGACACTTTGAGACCCCATGGACTATACAGTCTGTGGAATTCTCCATGCCAGAATACTGGAGTGGGTAGCCTTTCCCTTCTCCAGGGGATCTTCCCAGCTCAGGGATGGAACCCAGGTCTCCTGCATTTCAGGCGGATTCTTTACCAGCTGAACCACAAGGGAAGCCCTATGTGTCAAATATACCTCAATAAAGTTGCTGGGGGAAAAAAGACAGATTTCTAAAGAAAATCTAATATCTTAAAGTTCCTGAATCATATATAAATGTTTGAGGCAAACATTTCTTTTATTTTTTTTTTTACATGATTTGCTTTCTTGTATTCTTAAGATCTAGGACAGAGATTAGAAAGTAAGGAGCCTACTTACATTTATCCCAAGAGAGTAGATAGAGATGTATTATTGATGATAAACTTTGCACTTCTTGCAAAATCACTAATTCAAACATCTCCATTTCTGACCACAAATGCCAGTCTTTTGGATTTGCTCAGGTCAGTTCAGTCACTTAGTCGTGTCCGATTCTTCGCGACCCCATGGACTGCAGCACACCAGGCTTTCCTGTCCATCACCAACTCCCAAAGCCTGCTCAAACTCATGTCCATCCAGTCGGTGATGCCATCCAACCATCTCATCCTCCGTCATCCCCTTCTCTTTCTGCCTTCAATCTTTCCTAGCATCAGGGTCTTTTCATTAGTCACTTCTTCTCACCAGGAGGGCAAAAGTATTGGAGTTTCAGCTTCAGCATCAGTCCTTCCAGTGAATATTCAGGACTGATTTCCTTTTGGATGGACTGGTTGGATCTCCTTGCAGTCCAAGAGACGCTCAAGAGTCTTCTCCAACACCACAGTTCAAAAGCATCAATTCTTTGGCGTTCAGCCTTCTTTATGGTCCAGTTCTCACATCCATACATGACTACTGGAAAAACCATAGCTTTGACTAGACGGACCTTTGTTGGCAAAGTAATGTCTCTGCTTTTTAATATGCAGTCTAGCTTGGTCATAGCTTTTCTTCCAAGGAGCAAACATCTTTTAATTTCATGGCTGCAGTCACCATCTGTAGTGATTTTGGAGCCTCCCAAAATTGGGTTTGCTAGCCCAACTCTCTCCTCCATGAGCTCAGTGGTAGAAAGCAATTTGTCTTCTGTATTTATTCCCACTCTTTAATTGCTGGATCCCCATCAAGTTTAGATTTCATGGTTTATTATGACAATTACTGTATTACCGATCCTCACATTTTCTTTGTTCTTCTGTTTTTGTAATTACATCTATTGGCAACACTTTATTTCTATATGAAACGATATGTCCACCTTATCTGTACTTGAAGGCAGGCCACTGGATGCTGCTGGGGCAGGTCCCACAAAGGATATCTTTGGTGTCTTTACAAACTAACTCGTGTGCCTCAAATACTGTCAAGCAATTCTATTGCAGGATTTAATTCAATGCACTCCCCTACCACATACACATTAGCTTTGCACACTTTCTTTTCTCCTTAGCGCATAACACCTCCACCTCGCCCCCTCATTCTAAGCAAATATTCTCACCTCCTACTTCAGAGAAAAAAACATCAATGGAATGCAAGTCCCTTAATTTTCCATGGGCAGACATCCATATCTACTAGCGACTGCAGCCCTAAACCCTCCTTTTGTACTTGTTAAGGTGCACCTGCTTCCTTTTAGGCCCCAACCACCTTCCTTATTCTGGATCTTACCCTCTACCCTCTTTTCAGAAAGCTTTCCCCTTTAAATACCCCTTCTCGTGTGAATGTACCCCTTCTCTTCAAATCTCTCTTGCCCTGCAACATATTCCCATGAGAAATATGCAAGTCCTTCTTCCACCTTAAAAATCCCTTGACCTCACATTTCATTCCATCCATGGTCAAACTTGCCCATTCCTTTCATATTCACACTTCAGGAAATTTTCTGCCCTTAAGGTCTCCATTTCCTTACCTCCTATGCATTCCTTAACCCATTCAAGTTTGACTTCTGTTCATATCACTCTGTTGAAATGACTGTTGCTAAACTTCCCAAGGACAAGGATTGCCATATCGCTGAGCCATTTTCATTGGAAAAGCAGGCTTCAGGGAGACAGTCCTGGACAAGCTGGAGCAGTGGTTTCCTTACAACTAGTACATTTTGTCTTCATCGTATTTCTCAGCAGCATTCCACTGGCCAGTCCCTTGTCTTCCAATAAATCCCTCCTTACTCTCTCCCCATTCATTCTTATTTCCTTGAATATCAGATAATAGAGTCCCACAAAGCTGCTTTAAGCACCAGTCCTTTCCTAATGTATATTCTGATTATGTAACTCCATCAGTTCCTGTGGCTTGCATCTCTACATCAATGGCATTTAAACTTACATATCCAGACTAGAATTCTCTGGGCATCACAGGCACAGAAAATTAGTTGACAGTTTCAGTGGGAAGTTTCACATGTGTACTGAGACATGAGGATACTCCAGACAGGCAAATAATTTGGCATTTCTTTTAGTGTTCTTTAAATATTTGTTTATTATCTTGCTCATAAGAGGAAGAACTCTTACTAAAATACTATGTAGAAACATTTATCTACTAAATCATTTTATCTAGATTATTTGAAAACAACTAATAATAACTCTCCCACCGTTGGTGTTTTTTTTTTTTTTCCCCCTCTTGAGCATTTCAAACATCTTTATTAGAAGCAACAAAAATTTAAAGAGATTTAGTAACTGTTCATCTTGGAGAGTTCAGAAACACCAAGATTCTCAATGACACTGAGGCCTGACTCATTATTGCTTCTCTGTGGTCCTTATTAAAAGGAAAGTTGAATTACTGATTACTCCGTCAATTTCTTCATATCAAAAATTACTTAAATATTTGAAAAAAATTTAGAATAATAGAAGTCAGAAGCAATGACTCTGATATAGGTCACATAGCAACGTGGAGGCACTAGAATCTTAAAATTTAGTTCCCATGAGATAACCAACAGAGAAAAATCTTTACTTACAGGAAAATATATACATAGGTACAGACACAGAAGTATCTACTCTTATTGAAGCATACTCTTCCCCAAGTACTATAGCAGAGGTTTTATATTAATATAAGTTGGTAATAAATTAACCAAGTTTTGATGTTGCAAAGATCTGAGTTTAAAATCTCATGTTATCACTTCTTAATACGAATACTTTGGACACCTATGTTTTTGATTTCCCCAAGGATCATTTGCCTCCTATAAATGAAGAACAGATTTTATTTTCTTGGGTTCCAAAATCAGTGTGGACAGTGACTGTAGCCATGAAATTAAACAATTCTTGCTCCTTGGAAGGAAAGCTATGACAAACCTAAACAGCATATTAAAAAGCAGAGACATCGCTTTGCCAGCAAAGGTCTGTATAGCCAAAGCTGCTGCCTTCTATGAGGTCGCACAGAGTTGGATACAACTGAAGCGACTTAGCAGCAGCAGCAGCATGACTTTTCCAATAGTCATGTACGGATGTGAGAGTTGGACCATAAAGAAGGCTGAGCACTGAAGAATGGATGCTTTTGAACTGTGGTTGTGGAAAAGACTCTTGAGGGTCCCTTCAACTGTAAGAAGTTCAAACCAGTCAATCCTAAAGAAAATCAATCCTGAGTATTCATTAGAAGGACTGATGCTGAAGCCCCAATAGTTTGGCCACTTGATGTGAAGAGCAGACTCATTGGAAAAGATCATGATGATCAGAAATATTGAAGGTCAAAGGAGAAGGGGGTGGCAGAGGATGAAATGGCTTGATAGCATCACTGACTCAATGGACATGAATTTGAGCAAACTCTGGGAGATAGTGGAAGACAGAGGAGCATGGTGGGCTACAGTCTCTGGGCTTGCAAAGAGTGAGACATGACTTAGAGACTGAACAACAACATCAACAACAATGAAGAAATTGTATAAATGAGGTTGCTGAGAGATTTAAGATTGTATGCAAAGCACTTGATAAAGTGCCTGGCACATAGTCCATAATAACAGGCTTTATCATCCTCTTCAACAGCAGAAGCAGCTGATATAATCCCTGGATGTGCTTCAGTCTTCGTTGTATTTCATATGTATCTTCATACCACTCCTATGTACTAGATTATCATTCCCACTGTCCTTGAGGAAACTGAGGCTCGAGGTAATCAGCTAATAGTTGGACACAGGCGGAGTTGAATCCATGTGTGTCCAACTACAGAGCCCCTGCTCTCTCCACAGCACCATGCATATACAGTTGTCCTGATTTAGAGAACTGACTTCTCTTCTCCAAAGCAATTTGCACATATCTTTGCTCATACCAATTCTCTGATCTACTGACTCATTTGGGCAAAACAAGAATTTTCTGTGCCAATGAAATAAAGAATTGGGGCCAGAGAGATACATGTACCAATGTGGCTTCTCAGGTTACTCAGTGGTAAAAGAATCTGCCTGCCAGTGCAGGAGACACGGGTTCGATCCCTGGGTTGGAAGATCTCCTGGGGCAGGGAATGGCAACCCACTCCAGTTTTCTTGCCTGGAAAATCCCATGGACAGAAGAGCTTGACAGGCTGCAGTCCATGGGGTCACACAGAATCAGACATGACTGCGTGCACACACACATATGTACCAGTACCTCATTAAGAAGAAAGCTACTGATACACTCATATCATTACATATACAAACCCACATCATCAAGTCCATATTACAGTATATCTCTTAGAGAGAAAGTACAATGCACTCAACAACAAAATTATCATATAAAATTATAAATGTAGAGGGAAAGACTTATTACTTTGAATCCTTTACTTTTCTACAATCTTTTTTTCTTTTTTTGAGGTTCTAGTTTTTAACAGTTTCTAATCTGTGCAATCTTAAATTCCCCTAGAGAAGTCATCTGTAGTACGAGGATGTTCTGCTTTGTTGAAAAATAAAACAGCATTATATAATTGAGGCATCGTTTATGTAACCAGAGTTGCTGGAGCTTGCTACTACCACAGGGCAAAGCCTCAAGAAAGCATCTAAAAATGTACAGCAGACAGAGTTATCAATAGAGGAACAAAGCTGTGCCTTCAGTACCTTCCTGCCAGGGAAGAATCAGGATGATTACACTTCTCCCAAGCTATACAGATTAAGATCTACAAGGCAGGATTTAATGCCACCTAAAATTGTAACTGCATGTTACTGCATGCATAGCTTTGTTGTCAACAATTCAAAAGCAGTTAAATTTTTCCAAGCTAATATATGTGTTTTCACGTATACATTTACCTTGTACAACCTGGAATAGTAGTGAATAAGAAATAAAAGATGACTTATGTTTATTTCAGGTCTCGGCAGTCTGTTTAAATGTGTGAGTTCCATTGGTACTTTATTTCATCGGTTTAATAAAAACTTTAGTGGATTTTTTTTTTCTGTGCTAAACCAAACTCTTTCAAACAATACTTAAACCACAGGCATAAGTAGACAAAACAGAAAGAGTCTTTTTTGTTAAGCCATGCCAGTTCTACTCTTGGAATGCAACTGGTAAACACACAGGAAGGAAGCGTATCTTTCAGTCTTCCTGAGGTGTTCTTAATTATTTGTTAAAGTTCTCTGCATACTTCATCACTTCAGTACTTGCCTAGAGACTGACAAATCTATCAGAGTAACATATTTTGCAAATCAAATGTAGAAAACCAAGACATGTTACATCAAATAAAAGTCTATCTTGTAAACAAGTTGTTTTGGAAATGTGGAAAGTGAAAGTGAAGTCGCTCAGTCGTGTCTGACTCTTTGTGTCCCCATGGACTGTAGCCTACCAGGCTCCTCCATCCATGGAATTTTCCAGGCGAGAGTACTGGAGTGGGGTGCCATTTCCTTCTCCAGGGGATCTTCCTGACCCAGGGATTGAACCTGGGTCTCCCATATTGCAGGCAGATGCTTTACTGTCTGAGCTATCATAAGGCTCCAGATTTTCATTGGCTTTTTTCCCCAGTCTTAGGAGAAATAGTTGACATATACCACTGTATATGTTTAAGACATACATTGCAATGACTTGCTTTACATATATTATGGAATGATTATTACTACAGGTTCAGCTAACATCCATCATCTTATATAGATGAAGAAAAACAAAAAAATTTTCTCCTTGTTATGAGAATTCTTAGGACTTTCTCTCTTAACTTTCCTATATATTACGCAGCAATGTTAATTATAGTTATCATGTTGTACATTATATTCTTAGTACTTATTAATCATATCTGGAAATCTGTAACTTTGACCACCTTTCTTCAATTTCTCCTCTCCTCATCCTCTGTCTCTGGTAACCACATCCGATCTCTTTCTATGACCCTGCTTTTTTGTTTTCTTTAGATTCCACATGTAAGTGAGATCATGTAGTATTTGGCTTTCTCTGTCCAACTTATTTCACTTAGCATAAGGTCTTCAAGGTCCCTCCATTTTGTATAAATGGTAGGATTTGCTTGGTTTTTGTGGATGAGTAATATTTCGTTGTGTATATATACGACAACTCCGTTACCCATTCAGCCATCAATGTACGCTTAGGTTGTTTCTGTCTCCTGGCTATTGCAAATAATGCTGCTATGAAAGTGGGGATGCAGGTATCTTTTGGAGTCAAGGTTTTCATTTCCTTTGAATATATTCCCAGAAGTAGAATTGCTGAATCATAAGGTAGTTCTATTTTTTTTGAAGATCTTTTATTCTGTTTTACATAGTGGCTGTTCCAATTTACAATCCCAACAACAGTGCACAAGGGTTCCCTTTTCTCCACATCTATGCCAGCATGTTACTTCTGGTCTTTCTATTTTAATTATTTTTTATTGAAGGATAACTGCTTTATAGAATTTTGCCCTTTTCTGTCAAACCTCAACATGAATCAGCTGTAGGTATACATATATCCCCTCCCTTCTGAAGCTCCCTCCCAGCTCCCTCCCCATCCCACCCCTCTAGGTTGATATAGAGCCCCTGTTTGAGTTTCCTGAGCCATACAGCAAATTCCAGTTGACTATTTTACATATGGTACTGTAAGTTTCCATGGTCCTCCTTCCGTACATCTCGCCCTCTCCCCATGTCCATAAATCTATTCACTATGTCTGTTTCTCCACGGCTGCCTATAAGTAAATTCTTCAGTACCATTTTTCTAGATTCAATGTATATGTATTAGAATACAGTATTTATCTTTCTCTTTCTGACTCACTTCACTTTGTATGACTTCCCTGGTGGCTCAGACGGTAAAGCATCTGCCTGCAATGCGGGAGACCCGGGTTCGATTCCTGGGTTGGGAAGATCCCCTGGAGAAGGAAATGGCAATCCACTCCAGCACTCTTGCCTGGAAAATCCCATGGACGGAGGATCCTGATAGGCTAAAGTCCATGGGGTCGCAAAGAGTCAGACACGACTGAACGACTTCAATTCACTCACTTTGTACAATAGGTTCTAGGTTCATCCACCTCATTAGAACTGCCTCAAATGCATTCCTTTTTACGGCTGAGTAGTATTCCATTGTGTTTATATACCACAACTTCTTTATCCATTCATCTGTCGATGGACATCTTGGTTGCTTCCATGTTCTAGCTATTGTAAATAGTGCTACAATGATCAATAAGATGGATACATGTGTCTCTTTCAATTTTGGTTTCCTTAGGGTATATGCCTAGGAGTGGGATTGCTAAGTCATATGGTGGTTTTATTCTTAGTTGTTTAAGGAATCTGCATACCATCTTCCATAGGGGCTATATCAATTTACATTCCCACCAACAGTGCAAGAGTGTTCCCTTTTCTCCATACCCTTTCCAGCATTTATTGTTTGTAGACTTTTTGATGATGACCATTCTAACAAATGTGAGGCAATATCTCATTGTGATTTTATTTTGCATATCCCTCAGATGGAGCTAGTGATAAAGAACCTGCCTGCAAATGCAGGAGACACAGGTTTAATCCCTGGGTAAGGAAGATCCCCCGGAGGAGGAAATGGCAAACCACTCCAGTATCCTTGCCTGGAGAATCCTATGGACAGAGGAGACTGGCAGGCTACAGTGCAAAGGGTCACAAAGAGTCAGATACTACTGAAGTGACTTAGGACAGATGGAATGACTTGTGATATTCAGCATCACTTCATGTACTGCCAACTTTCTTTAGTAAAATGCTTCACTATTCTCTGACCTGCTGTCAATATGCAAGTTTGGAAAAATGTTTAATGTAGACTTCTGAGATTTAGGAGACTTCAGTTCAGTCAATTCAGTCGCTCAGTCATATGCGACTCTTTGCAACCCCATGCATCGCAGCACTCCAGGCCTCCTTGTCCATCACCAACTCCCGGAGTTTACTGAAACTCACATCCATTGAGTCAGTGATGCCATCCAGCCATCTCATCCACTGTCATCCCCTTCTCCTCCTGCCCCCAATTCCTCCCAGCACCAGGGTCTTTTCCAATGAGTCAGCTCTTCACATGAGGTGGCCAAAGTATTGGAGTTTCAACTTTAGCATCAGTCCTTCCAATGAACACCCAGGACTGATCTCCTTCAGAATGGAATGGTTGGATCTCCTTGCAGTCCAAGGGACTCTCAAGAGTCTTATCCAACACCACAGTTCAAAAGCATCAATTCTTCTGTGCTCAGCTTTCTTTGTAGTCCAACTGTCACATCCATACATGACCACTGGAAAAACCATAGCCTTGACTAAATGGACCTTTGTTGGCAAAGTAATGTCTCTGCTTTTGAATATGCAGTCTAGCTTGGTCATAACTTTCCTTCCAAGGAGTAAGCGTCTTTTAATTTCATGGCTGCAATCACCATTTGCAGTGATTTTGGAGCCCCCAAAAATAAAGTCTGACACTGTTTCCACTGTTTCCCCATCTATTTCCCATGAAGTGATGGGACCAGATGGCATGATCTTCGTTTACTGAATGTTGAGCTTTAAGCCAACTTTTCCACTCTCCTCTTTCACTTTCATCAAGAGGCTCTTTAGTTCCTCTTCACTTTCTGCCCTAAGGGCGGTGTCATCTGCATATCTGTGGTTATTGATATTTCTCCTGGCAATCTTGATTCCAGCTTGTGCTTCTTCCAGCCCAGCGTTTCTCATGATGTACTCTGCATATAAGTTAAATAAGCAGGGTGACAACATTCAGCCTTGAAGTACTCCTTTTCTTATTTGGAACCAGTCTGTTGTTCCATGTCCAGTTCTAACTGTTGCTTCCTGACCTGCATATAGGTTTCTCAAGAGGCAGGTCAGGTGGTCTGGTATTTCCATCTCTTTAAGAATTTTCCACAGTTTATTGTGATCTACACAGTCAAAGGCCTTGGCATAGTCAATAAAGCAGAAATAGATGTTTTTGCATATATGAAAAGACATTTATCTCTCTATTTGGATGCTCTTTGCGCACAAGTAAGATAGCATTGCTTACTTGGTATTAAAGAGTACAGAATTGGAAGGCAATGTAAATGAAGCTCAGCTCTACCACTTTATACCTGTGTGGCCTTGAACCCCAGAACAAACCTCTTACTTTCCCAAGTGTTAATTTCTAGTAGCTGTTTCTTTTTTAATGGGGAAAAATAATATTATTTACCTCCCAAGGTTATCATGAAGAATATGAGATAATTTATCAAAGGTTTTAGTGAAGTACCTACCCACCGTCAGCACTCAATAAGAGTTTGTTGAAAGAATGCAAAGGAAGAAGCTAGAGAAGAAGGAGGAAGGGAAAGGGAATTTGATTCTAAATGTAAGCATAACCAGAGGGAACTGAGGTTGAAGAAAGGATTGTTTGCACGGGGTGGAACATGAAGAAGCAATAGCCAAACACAAGATGACTTTTGCAAAAAACAGGCTATCTAAATATTTCATAGCCTCATAAAAGTTACATAACTGTGAAGTTTGTTGGACAAACTTATTTACCTTTTTTTTTTACATTATTTTCCTTTCATTTTTTCAATGTATATACATATATTTTTTTTTTCTGTTAAGAAGCATATCTAGAAGATTCCAGTTAATCTTGAAGTTGCAAATAGCAAACCAGAGAGGGTTGGACTAACTTTAGAAAAGCACACCCTTAAAATGATGCTGATTTTTTTTTCTCTGGCTGGCAAAATTATATGTGTCTGGCATTAGTTTCCTCCACCTCATTACAGACCAGTGCCAAAGGAATCCCCAAACATCCAGGTACTGTTTTACTTTGTTCTGAACGACAGTTGAAGCTTTGGTGCCTCCTGTTTCTTTTCAACTGGATAGGATAGTCATTTCTGCCCAGCTCAAAGTTCATCTCCCTTGCAGGGGAAGATGCATTCTGCCATTAAATCTAAAACGGCCTTGACATGTTGTTTTAATACCTCATGGATGTGGAAAGTCTGCTGTGGCCTAATGTGAGACGTGGGAAAAGATGTGATCTGGATGTGTTCATACACTGGCATGACAAATCGCACTTTCTGTGGGTTGAACACAATATCTGATACCTAAATTAACTCTTACTACCCTTTTGTGTGCTGCTAAATTATGTTACTATTTTAAGTGGTAATAGTGGGCTTATAAACTATTTCTCTGTCAGTCCTTCTCATACAACTGAATTCTATAATGGAATTACAACCATAGGAGAGTGCTTAAAGATCTCATTTGATAGAAAACAATTCAGTATGAACACTTTAGCTTTTTAAGACAAGTTTTCTGATATTTCTGGAGTGCTACCAAAGATCCCCAATATGGTAACCATGGAGGACTCAGGAGATGGCAATACTGTGCTTGATACTTTACCTAATTATGTTTGATCCTCAGGACAACCTTATTAAAGATGATATTATCATGAGAAAAATGAGTCTGAGAGATGTAACTTACTTAAAATCATAAAGAAAGCCAAAAGTAATTCTAGGTATTGAATCCTATCTGAGTGAAAATGTTTGAAGGATGCATTTATTCAATGATAATTTCATGAATTCTATACTTCACCAGAGAAGGTTTAGGCATCTACATTGAACAAAACATTGTGCCAGCACTGGGACCACACCAGAAGAGACCAGAGACAGTCTTTGTACTCATGGAGTTTCCAATCAACCAAGGAGACAGATACTTAAAAACTGCAGTTAATAAGACAAAGATATTCCATCTGCAAGTGTTCACAGATTCCCCTCCCTCAAATAGTCTAATGGGAAAAAAGAGCTCATTTTCCCTTTCTGTGCTCACCCTGCCCTAAATAAAAGAAAGAGAATCTTGATAAAGAGGAAGATCAGCCTATATAAAAACATATATATGTATAATTTTATTATCAAATATTATTGCAAAATATACATGTAAAAACATAAATGTACAGGTAAATAAAGAACACTAGATTGAACAACCATGCACTCACCACTCTAGTCAAGAAATACCCTTCAAGATTCAATCTGCTCACTGCTGATGTGTCAAAGAAATCAAAGTCAGCTGAAATTCTGAAATAATAATTTATAGTCATTTGCTCACAAGTATAAATAACTGCTTATAACTGGGTACAAGTAATATATTTAACTTATTCTATTTAATCACACACAGTATGATTATGAGTAACCAAAGCATGTCAATAACTTTTTTTTTTTTAAGTTCTAACTGATTCAAACAATACTTTATTTGGTGGTACAAATGTTAAGTGTTCTTACGAAGATTAAGACAAACATGATAATTCACAAGGGATTCACTCAGAAAACCGAAGCGGGTCCAGGTAAGTGGTCAATTTAGTGCTAGAAGTTCAGAGCAGCTAAAAGAAAAATTTTCTAGCCTAAGTAAAGTTTATGTAACTTAGTGGGGAAAAAACACTGATCTTAAATCCCAGCTGAACAGAAACCTATCTATTCACGGCACGGAGTAAGTTATTCAGTGACGATAGCCCATATATCTACAGCATTAAACAAAACATATGCTAAAACAGTTCATTCAAAATTAAGGAAAATATAGATAATTGTTTAGATGTTATTTTCAACAATTCACTCATAGGCATTTGAAATCTGTTTTATTTCTTGCACAAAAATGTTATTGTTTTATGAATAAACAGTTTAATTTTAGACAAGCTCCTTTTCTCTAATTTATAGCAACTGGTTCAAAAAAATTCCAAAGCAACTAGGGAGTTTAGTCACAGATGTCAGCACCCGGTGGTGGTAAAACTAAAGGGCTCTGACTTCAAAGAGTTAGGGAAGATTCGTCACAATGTAATAAAATGAACAAATGTACAGACATCATAAGTGGCAGAAAGGGCCAGAAACACAGAAATGAACACTGTGGAGATAAGTCGATGTCTGCTGGGTTCTGTGTTTCTTAAGTTGTTTCACTCTTCAGCAACTATCCAGAAATCCATATTTAGCTTCCTGTTCTGTGCCCATGACCCCAAATTAACTTTATCTCCCATGACTTCCTCTCCTACCACCACACCACTCTACTTAAAATTCCCTTTTGGCAAGCTGGAAGAAAAAGACTTTTCTGATTGGAGAGTTTTGGGGGTTGATTTGCACTTTGCAGCTAATACTGCATTCTTCCCATATTTACCTAGGAGCTTAAAAAGTGTTCTTAGGTCTCTGTCCTTTGATGTTAGCCCCATCTTCAGATAGGCTCTTTCCACAACATGGCCCCAGGCAGGTATGGGTTGCATAGCCCTCGATAGCCACAAGCTCATAAGGAGAATCCTTTCTCTCCAGCATCTTTAACAATTCCTGGGAAATGATTCTGATTGGCTGAGACTGGATTCACAGCCTGAAACCCATGGCCAGGGAGGGAGGTGGGCTTGCCTTAATTTGGGGCACCGCAAGGGAGAGAAGGAACACTATCTGAAAGACAAGAGGGAAGTAGTCTTTCACCAGAAGAGCAGTAGTACAATGCTCCAAAAAAGCGAAGTGTAGGAGGCAGTTTGAAAGGAAATTAAGAGGACACTTGCCGTCCCCAAGTGACTCAGAGCTCAGGTAGACAATAGGAAGACACCAAAGTACCAAAAGATAGTGCTTGGTAACTGCCTTTTGCCAGATGGCAATCCTGGGGATAAAGGATAATGAAGTAACAGAATGTTGATGATAACAGGAAGCTACCAGTGTCCTTAAAGCAGCTGGGAGAAGGTTGTGCTACTGGAGCCTAGAAACCACTTAGTTAGACAGGAACTGAGACTCACAGAAAAAGTAGCCATGTGGCCGGGGCTAGTGTCATGAAGGAGGAGGTGCAGCCACACTGGGATGCCTCCTTTAGTGGAAACAGCAGGAGAGAAGTACAAGGGTCTCTCTTGCTTCCTCCCTCCAGTCTCCCTTCAGTGTATCCTATTGGCTGCATGGAGTCAGAAGTAATCAACAAATGCATAAATTCCTGTCCTCTGGAAAGGAGATGTCAAGATGGATTTAGAAGTTCAATTGATTTGACTGAGCACCGATGAAAGATAAAGGGAAGGAACAGTAAAGAAAGCCTGCAGATTCAGAGATAAAATGGGACCTGTGAAAAGAGAGGAGGCAGATCAAAGCACTGGGTACTAAGGGTCTCAGATGGTCAGAGAGTCTTGAGAAAGACTCAACCAGTCTAACAATTTGCTCCATCACATAAATTCTCCACAGGGGAATCTTCTGTCCTGACCATGCTCAGTCACTGACTGCAGGCTGCCTGTGGAGCAAGGGGCCTCAGCTCCAGAGCTGAGGCAGATCCTAAAGGCACCACCGCTGGTCACACTCAGCTTCCCAACCTTCCTACAGCATGTTCTCTGGTGAAGGGAGTCAAGGACATATTATCCTCCAAGGGTGCTTCAGTGAGGGAGTTTGGGAAATCTAGATCGCTATGTTCAACCTCTGAAACAGAGCAGAACTGGAGGAGAAAGGGGAACAGATCAAGGGGCAAATGGGCTATCGACTGGCACACGGGCAAAGAAAGTATTCGTTGGAGTAACTATATTCAAGAGTTGTAGTATATAATGTTTTACTGTGTCTAGATTTGGGAGCACTGCTTTTAAGATTAAAATTGCCTAATAACTTCTTAAGAAATCAACTCTTTATCAGATAAAAAAATCAAAAACAGAAAGTTGACTGATGGACAAAGAATGCAGAGCTGGAGCAACCCCACACCCACATTCAGCCTCTTTCTTTTGTAGATGTTAGAACTTCAAAGAGGTTGAGTCAGATGCTTCAATTCAGAAAACTAGTCTGTGACATGGAGAAGGAAATGGCAACCCACTCCAGAGTTCTTGCCTGGAGAATCCAGGGATGGGGGAGCCTGGTGGGCTGCCGTCCATGGGGTCACACAGAGTCGGACACGACTGAAGCGATTTAGTAGCAGCAGCAGCAGTCTGTGACAGAATCAAGACTATAATCTTTTTTTTTTTTTTTTTTTTTTACTTTTGCAAGATGCTCACATCAAGGATCTAATAACCTTTAGCTTAATTTAAAACGCTTGATAGTTCTACATGACAGAAGCTAGGCAATTTTGTATTTTAGGTATACTTCCATGTGAGGAGGGCAAAAGAAACAGAACCTGATGGGCAGTTTATTTCTTAAGCTGACTTTATTAAAAGTAAAACTCAAAACAACCAGTCCCCAAAATAAATGAACAGTTCTACTTTACTGCTTTAGCACATTTAGTAAACCCCCAATTTACAAGTTGTTAGGATGAAATGAATCAACCTAGGCCTAATCTATACTAATTGATTTATAAGTTTTTTAACAGTTGTTTATAAATCTATAAATATACTTTGAGTAATTTTCTCACTAAGAATAGTGACATAATTGCATATTAAAAGGTCTCAGGTTGAGAGTAATGTGTATAAATAGTTATAATAAAATTTCAAGTTAATTATCTCTATTGGGATGGTAGTACCATCCAATTATAGCCTCTTGAAGATTTCTAAATATATGTTATGTTACTTATCCTTTGCTGGATAAGCACCGTTGTTTTATTACTGTTTATCTGTTATAAGATGCTGGATTGTAAAATGTCAATAGTGTAATGAATTTGCTCACAAATAGTCACATCCTGGAATTTTGCATTTTAATCACTTAGGCCACTTAGGACAGACTACAGGGCATTATTTAAAGATATCTTAGAGAAACTGCCTCCAGAAGATATTCAAACACACATATGCATTATCTGTGCATGTGTTATGGATATCTGCAAAATAAGACTAGACATTGTAGAAATCCTGGTGCACTAAATTTTGCTACAAAAGGCATACAAGGACATAAAAGTTTAAAGTTAGAGAGCTAAGAGATTGGGTCATGTCTCTGGAGCAGTGTTATTTTAACTTTATTTTTTGAAGGGTAACTTACAGAACGTGCTGAGTGGCATATTTAAACTTTCAGGGAAATTGAAAGGAAATGACAGAAAAATGTAGACATAGTTTCATGTCCTTAAATTAAAGAAGGATTTTGCAATAGTCACTGCATCCTCATATAAAAAAATTTACTGATTATCAATTTTTGAGAGTATTTTTACAGCCTCTACATCTGAGTAAAAGCACACAGACTACAATCACAGTTTCTGTATCTGCAAAGCTGATGAAAAATTAAAAACACTGCACATGTCTTTAAAAACAAGCTCAGACTGAAGTAATATTTAGAACAACAGCCATGGAAATCACACCAGGAAATGTTAAATAAGACTGAAGATTCATTTTATGTGCTCAGTTTTACAGTACCTTTCAAATGTATACTTCCATAACATGTACTTTCAACAAGGAGCTAAAGTATCTGAAAGTTAGAAACAGCTTTGATGTACCAAGATACAAGTATATTGTGATATTTTGCCAAAAACATTCAGGTGATCTTAAATGTATTGTCAGCACACAGCTTGTCAGCATAGAGTTTGTTTCAAAGATGATAGGTAAAATTATGGACATCTTGTAGGTTTTTTCCCTGAATCATATTTAAAGGGGAAAAAAAAATCCTTCAGTGATTTCTAAGTCGTGAATAATTTATTTCCAATAGTCTATTAGGGAAAATGTGTAATAGAGTTTTAAATTCCACATTGGGCTCTAGATAGCTCTCCTAAATTTCCTACAAGTCATGATAATAGAGTTTCTGCTGTCCTAATGTTTGAAAATTTGAAATATATTTTCATTTCCCTAAGATTCTGTTCTTAAACTACTCATCATTTCCTTCCAATTTATAATTTGATTTAATCTTTTCTAGATAAGGGCTACAGCTGAGTTGTGATGTGACACTGCTAGCACATTTCCACCCCCTTGATGGTTTGTATTTTGTGTCATTGAATATATATGTTCTCGTTTTTTGATTGAATACAAGCCTTGGGTATGCCGGGGGTGGGGGGTGTTAATTATGTTCTATTCCTTCCCTCCCAGTTTCTTCACATCATCCCTTAGGCAGAAAAGTGTTACTGTGAGAGATCAGGTTTAAGGGCATCTTATTTTTTTGCTGTATCTAAAGAGCTAGGGGTGGGTAGTCAGTCACCATGTCAAGTTCAATGTTAGCAACTGAAACAATGGCATGTAGACATGAAGTCTTCAGATGGTCTCATGAGGTAAATAAAAAGATAACTTTCAATAAGCTGTTTCCCTAGAATTTCCCATATCCTCTCCACTCATGCGCTTCAAGAGTTCTTTGGCAGGATAGTTGTAACCATTAGGATAATTTCATTTACAATGCAATAATTAAAAATTTCCCCAAATATCTGTGGTTTAAACCACAAAGATGTAGTTCTCACTCATGCCCCACCCAGGTTATTGGGGGGAAGAAGAAAATGGCAATAACAGAACCACTCAGAGTACATAACCATGATGTTTAGCTACTAACTATGCGTGTTGGTATGCAGAATAGCTTATACTTTATTATGACTATTAAGTCTACACTTAAAAGTCTACATGATAGTAGAGATAAAATGGGTAAAAAGTCATGAAGCTGTTAAAGGCAGTGTTTAATAATATCAACCATGAAGTACAAAGATATTTTTGGTGTTCGCCAATAGAAAATCATAAATTTGGTGAAAATCAAACTGGAAGTTAGACTTTTTTACAAAAGAAGTTGAGATATAATCCAACCACTAGCTCTGGGCCAACAGAAAATAAGGACAGGTGTCAGAGGATACTCAGCAAATTTCATAAAGCAGGAAGGCTCCACATATTCAGATGACAAGATCAATACTGGCTAATGGGTACTTTGACACCAACATGTTTAAGAGCTGGGCATATTAAACAATTTTAATGAGGGTTTGATGGCATTTGGTTATTATTGAATATACGTTTGTTTACTGTCTTTGTCTGAATTTTGCAATAAGGAGTTCATGCTCTGAGCCACAGTCAGCTCCCGGTCTTGTTTTTGCTGACTGTTTAGAGCTTTTCCATCTTTGGCTGCAAAGAAAATAATCAATTTGATTTTGGTATTGACCATCTGGTGATGTCCATATATACAGTCTTCTATTGTGTTGTTGGAAGAGGGTGTTATGACCAGTGCATGCTCTTGAGAAAACTCTGTTAGCTTTTGACCTGCTTCACTTTGTACTCCAAGGCCAAATTTGCCTGTTACTCCAGGTATCTTTTGGAGAAGGTGATGGCACCCCACTCCAGTATTCTTCCATGGGATTCCATGGAAGGAGGAGCCTGGTAGGCTGCATTCCATGGGATCGCCAAGAGTCGGACACGACTGAGCGACTTCACTTTCACTTTTCACTTTCATGCATTGGAGAAGGAAATGGCAACGCACTCCAGTGTTCTTGCCTAGAGAATCCCAGGGACGGGGGAGCCTGGTGGGCTGCCGTCTATGGGGTCTCACAGAGTCGGACACGACTGAAGCGAGTTAGCAGCCAGGTGTCTTTTGACTTCCTACTTTTGCATTCCAGCCCTCTATGATGAAAAGGACATCTTTTGCAGATGTTAGTTCTAGAAGGTCTTGTAGGTCTTCATAGAACTGTTCAGCTTCAGCTTCTTCAGCAT
Organism: Bos taurus; assembly: GCF_002263795.3. NCBI lineage: Eukaryota > Metazoa > Chordata > Mammalia > Artiodactyla > Bovidae > Bos > Bos taurus. The sequence goes on along the minus strand of NC_037332.1, from coordinate 18,124,510 downwards.
TACTGGTCAGGGCATAGACTTGGATTACTGTGATATTGAATGGTTTGCCTTGGAAACGAACAGAGATCATTCTGTCATTTCTGAGATTTCATTCAAGTACTGCATTTTGGATTCTTGTTTACTATGAAGGCTACTCCATTTCTTCTAAGGTATTCTTGCCCACAGTAGTAGATATAATGGTCATCTGAGTTAAATTCACTCATTCCAGTCCATTTTAGTTCACTGATTCCTAAAATGTCGATGTGCACTCTTTCCGGAGAAAGCAATGGCACCCAACTCCAGTACTCTTGCCTGGAAAATCCCATGGATGGAGGAGCCTGGTGGGCTGCAGTCCATGGTGTCGCTAGGAGTCGGACATGGCTGAGCGACTTCACTTTCACGCATTGGAGAAGGAAATGGCAACCCACTCCAGTGTTCTTTGCCCGGAGAATCCCAGGGACGGGGGAGCCTGGTGGGCTGCTGTCTATGGGGTCGCACAGAGTCGGACACGACTGAAGCGACTTAGCAGCAGCAACAGCACTCTTGCCATCTCCTCTTTACCAATTCCATTTGCCTTGATTCATGGACCTGACATTCCAGATTCCTATGCAATATTGCTATTTACAGCATTGGACTTGACTTCCATCACCAGTCACATCCACAACTGTGTGTTGTTTTTGCTTTGGCTCCATCACTTCATTCTTTCTGGAGTTGTTTTCTCCATTGATCTCCCGTAGCATTTGGGCACCTACCGACCTGGGGCGTTCATCTTTCAGTATCCTATCTTTTTGCCTTTTCATGCTGTTCATGGGGTTCTCAAGGCAAGAATACTGAAGTAGTTTGCCATTCCCTTCTCCAATGGATGACGTTTTGACAGAACTCACCACCATAGAAAACCACTAGACCACTCAGGAATGACCTAAACCAAAATCCTTACAATTAAACAATGGAAGTGAGAAATAAATTCAAGGGTTTAGATCTGATAGACAGAGTGCCTGGTGAACTTTGGATGGAGGTTCGTGACACTGTACAGGAGGCAGTGATCAAGGCCATTCTGAAGAAAAAGAAAAGTAAAAAGGCAAAATGGTTGTCTGAGGAGGCCTTACAAATAGCTGAGAAAAGAAGAGAAGCTAAACGCAAAGGACAAAAGGAAAGATATACCCATTTGAATGCAGAGTTCCAAAGAAGAGCAAGGAGAGATAAGAAAGCCTTCCTCAGTGACCAGTGCAAAGAAATAGAGGGAAAAATAGAATAGGAAAGACTAGAGATTTCTTAAAGAAAATTACAGATACCAAGGGAATGTTTCATGCAAAGATGGACACAATAAAGGACAGAAATGGTATGGACCTAATAGAAGCAGAAGATATTAAGAAAAGGTATAAGAATACACAGAACTATACAAAAAAGATCTTCATGACCCAGATAACCATTATGGTGTGATCACTCACCTAGAGCCAGACATCCTGGAATGCGAAGTCAAGTGGGCCTTAGGAAGCATCACTACAAACAAAACCAGTGGAGGTGATAGAATTCCAGTTGAGCTATTTCAAGTCCTAAAAGATGATGCTGTGAAAGTGCTTCACTCAATATGCCAGCAGATTTGGAAAACTCAGCAGTGGCCATAGGACTGGAAAAGGTCAGTTTTCATTCCAATCCCAAAGAATGTTCAAACTACCACACAATTGCACTCATCTCAATGCTGGAAAAGTAAAGCTCAAAATTCTCCAAGCCAGGCTTCAATAGTATGTGAACTATGAACTTCCAGATGTTCAAGTTGGATTTATAAAAGGCAGAGGAACCAGAGATCATATTTCCAACATCTGTTGGATCATCAAAAAAGCAAGAGAGTTCCAGAAAAACATCTGCTTCTGCTTTATTGACTATGCCAAAGCCTTTGTGTGGATCACAACAAACTGTGGGAAATTCTTAAAGAGATGGGAATACCAGACCACCTGACCTGCCTCCTGAGAAATCTGTATGCAGGTCAAGCTGCAACAGTTAGAAATGGACATGGAACAGACTGGTTCCAAATAGGAAAAGGAGTACATCAAGGCTGTATATTGTCACCCTGCGTATTTAACTTCTATGTACAGTGTATCATGCAAAATGCCAGGCTGGATGAAGCATAAGCTGGAATCAAGATTGCCGGGAGAAATATCAATAACCTCAGATATGCAGATGACACCACCCTTATGGCAGAAAGCAAAGAAGAACTAAAGAGCCTCTTGATGAAAGTGAAAGAGGAGAGTGAAAAAGTTGACTTAAAACTCAACATTCAGAAAACAAAGATCATGGCATCCGATCCCATCACTTCACGGCAAACAGATAGGGAAACAATAGAAACAGTGACAGTCTTTATTTTCTTGGGCTCCCAAATCACTACAGATGGTGACTGCAGCCATGAAATTAAAAGACCCTTGCTCCTTGGAAGAAAAGCTATGACCAAGCTAGACACTGTATTAAAAAGCAGAGACACTACTTTGCCAAAAAGATCCATTTAGTCAAGGCTATGTTTTTTCTGATAGTCATGTATGGATGTGAGAGTTGGACTATAAAGAAAGCTGAGTACCAAAGAATTGATGCTTTTGAACTGTAGTGTTGGAGAAGACTCTTGAGAGTCCCTTGGACTGCAAGGAAACCCAACCAGTCAATCCTAAAGGAAATCAGTCCTGAATATTTACTGGAAGGACTAATGCTGAAGCTGAAACTCCAATACTTTGGCCACCTGATGTGAAGAACTGACTCATTGGAAAAGACCCTGATGCTGGGAGAGATTGAAGGCAGGAGGAGAAGGGGATGACAGACAATGAGATAGTTGGATGGCATCACCGACTGGATGGAGTTGGTGATGGAAAGGGAAGCCTGGTGTGCTGCAGTCCATGGCACCACAAAGAGTTGGACACGACTGAATGACTGAACTGAACTACCTTTGTATCTTCTAGTATTTTTTCAAGTATTCTGAAACAGAAATGTATTTTATAGATAAAAATGAAACTATCAATTGTTCTCTTGCTTAAAAAAGTTAATTCTCCCGGGTTAATTCTCTTGTTTAACCCTGGAGAAGGAAATGGCAACCCACACCAGTATTCTTTCTGGAGAATTCCATGGACAGAGGAGCCTGGCTGGCTACAGTCCATGTGATTGCAGAGTTGGACATGACTGAGTAACAAAAACTTTCTTGTTTATAATATAATAATAATATTAATCAATTGGTGTCTTGTTTAAAAAATTAATGCATTTAATTTAAAAGGATTTTGATATAAGGAAATAATTTAAATACAGAATGCTTAGTGCACGAAGAAGAGGGTTGGTAGAACTGGGAGAGAGAGAAGGTGGGAAGAAGGGAGGAGGATGGAGACAGGGAAGAAGAGAGGGAAAAGGAACTCCTTTAAGCAAACAAGAGTTTCAAAAAGTCCCTTAGTAGACTAGGATTAGAAGTTTATATGCGATTTCCACCATATATTATTTGTGGTAGGCTATAATGTTCCTATTAACAGTGTGGTGGGGGTTTAGTTGCTAAGTCGTGTCCGACTCTTGCGACCCCCATGGACAGTAGCCTGCCAAGCTCCTCTGTCCATGGGATTCTCCAGGCAAGAATACTGGAGTGGGTTGCCATATCCTTGTAGCAAAATGTCAATAAGGGCTTCCCAGGAGGTGCAATGGTAGAGAATCTGCCTGCTAACACAGGAGAATCAAGAGATGTGTATTCAACTCCTGGGTCAGAAGATCCCCTGGAGTAGGAAATGGCAACCCACTACCAAAGGTCTTGCCTGGAAAATCCCATGGACAGAGGAACCTTGGTGGGCTATAGACCACGGGGTCGCAAAGGGGTTGCAAAGAGTTGGATACAACTAAGCAACTGGACATACACATACACACAAAATGTCAATAATTCCAATTCCATATTGTTTATTCAATCACTTACAGTAATTTGTTGTCTTTGTAAAATCAAAATTTAACAAGTCCCATCCATGTATTCTTACACATTATGTCTTGGATCAGTTGGACCCAAATTTAAAATGAGTCAAAGTCTGAAGCTCAGAAGATGATGACAAAAATAAAGAGGGAGACCCAGGTCCTGCCCCTAAGAAATGACGAATTCTCAACAGGAAATTACTGTGAATCCATGACAAAGATGAACCCTAGACATCAGGCTCACAGGATTAGTAAAGATTGCTTGCTCAAGCTTGGCTTGAGAGCAGTTTCCCTTTAAGAAGCAGTGCAGGCATGACAATAAAGATCTGTAATTAAGTTAAGAGCCACAGATAAGGGTCCTTCTCCTATTTTTATGGGCACCACATAAGCCTCAAGGATCCTCATGTGTCTTTAGAGAGAGGAGATTCCTCTTTTCAATAATATATGAGTTTGAACTTCCTAACTTCCCAGCAAGAGTTGACATCCCAGTGTCAAATTTCACTTAATAAAAGGAAATGCAATTTCTTTGCCTGAAAAGGAGTCATTTGTTTTTGTTTTATTTCAAATATATCTGACATATAACATTGTATAAATTTAAGATGTAGAATATAATTTGTTCTATATTGCAATATGATTGTCATTGTAGCAAAATTAGTACCTCTGCTACATAATTATTCTAAAAAAAATAAAACAAGGAAGGTGAGGTCTCTGTCCGCCATCTAGTTTTGTCATCCTACCTGCAAAGCTGCTCTTCCCTGATTTGGAATACTAAGGTGAACTGTTAGAGCCTTATGTCTTTAAATACTTTCCCGAATAATTTTCATTTCTCATGAAGACTTTCTATTTATTAATTTGTCTTACATGTTATTACTTCCTCCAGACTAATAAGAACATAAGCAAAGCTAGACATTTCAACATACAAATTAAAAAAATAAAAAAGGAAATGTGACATTCCTTATACACTTCATGGAGAAAGTTTTAGCTGATTTTTTATCTAGATATTCATTCATTCAAAAGCATCCATACTTACTACATATTAGGCATACTATTTGGTGCTAGATACACTGGGGAAATGATGATTGGGTCTAGGACATGTTGTTAAGTATGAAATCCTTATAAGAAAATGTTCAACTATAAGGGTGATATTGTGACACACTAGCTGAGAGCTTAAAACAAGTTTTCTTCCTGGAGACCTAAATCTGAGAGCCTTGACATAAATGTGATATTTACAGCAAAGAGTCTTGATAAGATCACTAAGAAAGAGGGTATAGAGGAGGAGAAAAGGAGAATATTTGGAATGTCAACAAATCACATGCAAACCTATTTTAATCTGAATTCCCAGGGAAAGAGAATACAATTCGGGGGTCTGTTATAATTCATTTTTATATAATTCTGATAAACCAAAAAATTTAGAATAAAATAGAAGAGATCATCTACTATTAAGCTTGGCCGAAAGGTTTATTTAAATGATAGTTATTTTTCCATGGATGTCAATATCATTAGCAAAATTCCAAAAGATTTTCTAGGAGTCAGTGCATTTAAGAAGTAACCTGATTAGCTTTCCCACTGGGGAGTAAATGAAACCTTACCATGACAATTGATTCAAATCGATTATGACTTTCTTATGAGTTATTAAATAAGGGGCTAAATTAAATTTTCCTTCCCATATTAAGAGTAGAAGCTATGTTTTCTCTGGAAGGTTATTAAGCTACAGGGAAGATTTTCTTTTCAGAATAGAAGCAAATCAGATTATTATAAGAGACTTCCTAAGGCCAAAAGAGTTTATTTAGGAAGTTAAAGTATCTTTGCTGGGTATAAATATTATTATGGTAATTACTATCTTCAAGTATTTATTGTTAATGAAAACTTTTCCAAGTTTCTCAAGGGTCCTTCCAAACAGAGCTATACATCTATTTTCAAGGAAGTATCAGGCAGATAATTTCAGATACTCTCAAACACTGGAGCCAGGAAATGTCTCAGGGTAGAAAGCCTCCCACTACATGTGTCCTGTTAAAATCCAATTATGCACAGAGAAAGGACTAAGAAACACAATACACTGGGGAACATATGTTTAGCATAACACGTACATTACAAATAGGCCTACATATCACATACTACTTACAGCTTCCAAGTGTTTTTCTCAGAAATTTGAAGAAAAGTATTCAATGAAAGTTAAAACAATAAAAGAAAAAAAAAAAAGCAGTGGAGTATTAGAAAGTGGATTCTAATTCATGAAAATATAAGATCAGCAACATTTTAACTGATAACATGACGTTATCTTATATAATCATATAATATATATTCTACCTAAACTACCGTACAGATATGATAAGCATTTAGTCTTAGCATTTAGATTAGCATAACAGTCTTAAGTTATATCTTTGCAAAAGTCCAACACTCCAGAAAACAATATATCAGAATATATGAGTGTTAACAAAGAGCCATTTTTTAAAGGACTACTTGTAGGTGGATCATTTCAGTGGAATTTATTTCTTCAATTGACTTTTTTTTTTTTTTCTTTTAAGACAATGAAAGCTTTAACCTACAGACAAAATTAAGATAATTCAGCACATAGACCATTAGGCTCTGTATATAAAGTAACACTGTGATGAGACAAAGAGACAGACTTACAGGTGACAAATGCCACTTTGATTTTAAAAACACGATTAAATGCCAAAGACAGACTGTTGAATGTTCTAGAAAACCACCACCTCAGACTTTATACCAAGATGCCAACAAAACGCTAATCAGAAGTCTAAGCATAATAGATGCCTGTTCCGAGTCCATGGTCAGGTCCTCCTTGGTGTTCCCTCAGCCTGTTGCACCAGCTTCTTAAGGGAGTGTTTCATTTTCTCATGAGAATCTGTTCATGGTCCAAAGTCTTGAACCCTTTGATTGTTCTATTTGTTTAATCAGGTGGTCCCACCAAGAAAGATGATGTCCCACACCTTTCCTTGATAATTTACCAGCCTTCTGCACAAAGAATGGGCTTCCCTGGTGGCTCAGAGGTTAAAGCATCTGCCTGGAATGCGGGAGACCCGGGTTCGATCCCTGGGTCGGGAAGATTTCCCTGGAGAAGGAAATGGCAACCCACTCCAGTACTCTTGCCTGGAGAATCCCATGGAGGGAGGAGACTGGTAGGCTACAGTCTCAAAGAGTAGCCTTTGTGACTCATGGAGTCACAAAGAGTTGGACACAACTGAGCAACTTCACTCACTTCACTTCACTGCACAAAGAATAAATGCCCCACGTCCCTCACTGGTAGCAATCCCTTTCTCGGTGCTTTCAGGAATGACATCATAGCACTTGTTGAAAGCCTCCTGTGTGCCAGGCACTCTGCTAGCTATGAGTGTTAAATACTGTTTCTAATTGACAAATGTCTTTGTAGGAAAATTACTACAATCCTTATTTCACAGGAAAAGAAAGCTAAGTCACAAGGTTATGAGTCACGATTATTAAGCACTAACTTTCTGCCCAAAGTTACTTGGTTAGTTAAGAGTGGAGAAATATTCAGTACAGAAGCCTGCCTACAAATCCCAGGTATTTCCCTCTACAGTTAGCCTAGATGGTCATTGTAAGAGCTCTCTAGGCAGAAACTAAACTTGATCATTTTGTTCTCTAGCATTTAGCATAGCTTCTAGCCTTGAACAGAGCAGCATGTTGGTAGGTGGTTCAATATCTGGGACTCCCTTTTCATCCTCTTTCTACTAATTAACATGGTAAACAACCAAATACCAATCCAGAATGGACAATATAGTGAGAGATAAAAAGCATTTTGATAAGCAGTTCATTTCTCCATGGCTGGATATTTGAAATCTTTGAAGGTCTAAGTTTTGGAGATAATTATCAAGAATTACAAGTGGCTCTGTTCATTAGTTTGTAGCTGAAGAAGTCTCTTTTATCTGATAGGGAGAATGGTATAGCCGATGACTTGGGTTTGGATTTTGGTCTTACTGGAGTTGAGACTGTGACAACCAGCAGAATTCATCCACTGGAATGGGTATAGGAGGTTTCATTGTCTTCTCAGATGGTAGAAGTCATAGGGCAAAAAATGTTTCAATGAACCTTCAGTTCAGTTCAGTCACTGGGTCGTGTCCAACTCTTTGCGACCCCATGAATCACAGCACGCCAGGCCTCCCTGTCCATCACTAACTCCCAGAGTTTACCCAAACCCATGTCCATCGAGTCGGTGATGCCATCCAGCCATTTCATCCTCTGTTGTCCCCTTCTCCTCCTGCCCCCAATCCCTCCTAGCATCAGGGTCTTTTCCAATGAGTCAACTCGTCCCATGAGATGGCCAAAGTATTGGAATTTCAGCTTCAACATCAGTCCTTCCAATGAACACCCAGAACTGATCTCCTTTAGGATAGACTGGTTGGACCTCCTTGCAGCCCAAGGGACTCTCAAGAGTCTTCTCCAACACCACAGTTCAAAGCATCAATTCTTCGGCACTCAGCTTTCTTCACAGTCCAACTCTCACATCTGTACATGACCACTGGAAAAACCATAGCCTTGACTAGACAGACCTTTGTTGGCAAAGTAATTTCTCTGCTTTTGAATATGCAGTCTAGCTTGGTCATAACTTTCCTTCCAAGGAGTAAGTGTCTTTTAATTTCATGGCTGCAGTCACCATCTGCAGTGATTTTGGAGCCCCCCAAAATAAAGTCTGACACTGTTTCCACTGTTTCCCCATCCATTTCCCACGAAGTGATGGGACCAGATGCCACGATCTTCGTTTTTTGAATGTTGAGCTTTAAGCCAACTTTTTCATTCTCCTCTTTCACTTTCATCAAGAGGTTTTTTAGTTCCTCTTCACTTTCTGCCCTAAGAGTGGTGTCATCTGCATATCTGAGGTTACTGATATTTCTCCCAGCAATCTTGATTCCAGCTTGTGCTTCTTCCAGCCCAGCGTTTCTCATGATGTACTCTGCATATAAGTTAAATAAGCAGGGTGACAATATACAGCCTTGATGTACTCCTTTTCCTATTTGGAACCAGTCTGTTGTTCCATGTCCAGTTCTAACTGTTGGTTCCTGACCTGCATATAGGTTTCTCAAGAGGCAGGTCAGGTGATCTGGTATTCCCATCTCTTTCAACCTTATCAGGCAACAAATAATAACCTAAAAGTTCCTTAATTTGGCATTCAGGACCTTTAATGATTGGACCTGTTCATTTCTCTAGCTACTGTGCCCATTCCTTACACTCTAAGCTCTAACCATCATGAACAACTGCATTTACATTCCTCTGAATAAGCCAAGCTCTCTCTCAGTTCAGGGGTTTGTACATGCAATTGGAAAAGACCCTGATGCTGTGAAAGACTGAAGACAAAAGGGAAAGGGGGTGGCAGAGAATGAGATGGATAGATAATATCATTGAATCAATGGACATGAGTTTGAGCAAACTCTGGGAGATAGTGGAGGACAGGGGAGCCTTGTGTGCTCTAGTCCATGGGGTTGCAAAGAGTTGAACAAGACGGCAACTCAACATTTCTCTGCCAATCAAGCAACCTTCCCAGCTCTCATTTCTCCATACTGTCTCCCATCTCAGGAATGTTTATATGTAAGCAAGTTCAGATCAGTCCAAATGTCATCTCCTTCAGGAAGTATTTCTGCCCCTTGAAAATCCCCTAGCACTTTGTGCTTCTCCTTGTCATGACACTTATTAACTATATTGTTCTTTCATTGAACTTCTCCCTTACCCACGAGACAGTCAATACATTGACTAACTTCTACATTATTGGTTACTGTGGTTGTCAATTTATGTGATAGTTTAGCTAGGTCACAGTGCCTGGATATTTGGTTAAATGCTATTCTAAATGTTTCTGTCAAGATATATTTTAGATGAGATTAACATTTGATTTTGTGAGAGTTGGACCATCAAGAAAGCTGAGCACTGAAGAACTGATGCTTTTGAACTGTGGTTTTGGATAAGACTCTTGAGAGTCCCTTGGACTGCAAGGAGATCAAACCAGTCAATCTTAAAGGAAATCAGTCCTGAATATTTACTGGAAGGACTAATGCTGAAGCTGAAAGTCCAATATTTTGGCCACCTGATGCAAAGAATTGACTCATTGGAAAAGACCCTGATGGTGGTAAAGACTGAAGGCAGGAGCAGGGGACGACAGAGGATGAGATGGTTGAAACATGATGTACTCGATGGACGTGAGTTTAAGCAAGCTCTGGGAGTTGGTGATGGACTGGAAAGCCTTGGCATGCTGCAGTCCATGGGGTCTCAAAGAGTCAGACATGACTGAGTAACTGCACTGAAAATAGATTACCCTCCGTAATGTGAATGGGCCTCATCTAATCACTTGAAAGCCTTAATAGAAAAACACTGACCTTCTGGAGGAAGAGGGAATTTGGCCAGTAGACAGCCTTTGTACTGGAACTGTGTCTCTTCCATGGGTCTCCAGCCTGCAGGCCTATCCTGCTGATTTTGGACTTGGCAGCCACCATCATTACATAAGCCATTTCCTAAAATTCTCCCTCTCGCCCTCTCTAGAGAACCCTGCCTAATATAATCATCATCACTGAGCATAGTTCTTGGAATATAGACCAGATCAAATAAAATTGGATTAGGTTGAATTGATCTGATTTGCAGGGGGAAAAAAAAAAAAAAAAACTACTGTGGAGTTAATGTCCAAACTTCTCTCTTAAGAGTCACAGACCTGCAGAGGTCAAACTCCTATACACAACAATTGGTTTTGCTAACCTGAGAGTTCCTTTTTCCTGATCCAGTGCAAAGAGCAGAGGAAATGGAGGATAACACAATCCCTCATCCATTAATATTTTAGATCCTGAACTACATATAATCGGCACTCTGACTCACCCTACTTTTAGCATTCATGTTAGTGCTTATCTAACAGTCTTAAATGCAAAATTCATACTGTCTGGCAGAGAAAGACAGGTGTCTCATCTCAGTGGGATTATCTCAGGTTTCTCAAGTCACTAGGGAGGAGACTTTATTTTTTTAGGCTCCAAAATCACTGCAGATGGTGACTGCAACCATGAAATTAAAAAATGCTTGCTCCTTGGAAGAAAATATATGACCAACCTAGACAGCGCATTAAAAAGCAGAGACATTACTTTGCCAACAAAGGTCTGTCTAGTCAAAGCTACAGTTTTTCCAGTAGTCATGTATCAATGTGAGAGTTGGACTAAAGAAAGCTGAGCGCCAAAGAATTGATGCTTTGAACTGTGGTGTTGGAGAAGACTCTTGAGAGTCCCTTGGGCTGCAGTGAGATCAAACCAGTCAATCCTAAAGGAAATCAGTCCTGAATATTCATTGGAAAGACTGATGTTGAAGCTGAATCTCCAATAGTTTGGACAGCTGCTGCTAAGAACTGATTCTTGGAAAAGACCCTGATGCTGGAAAAGATACAAGGTAGGAGAAGGGGATGACAAAGTATGAGATGGTTGGATGGCATCACCAACTCAATAGACATGTGTTTGAACAAGCTCTGGGAGTTGGTGATAGGGAGGGAAGCCTGGGGTGCTGCAGTCCATGGGGTCTCAAAGAGTCGGACACAGATGAGTGACTGAACTGACTGAGAAAGGAGACACTCTCAGAAAGAAAAGTCAACCTTTCTCTCTCCTAATATTCTCAATATGGTGATTTAAAACCTACCACTCAGCCTGGAATTACAAAGACTTCAGACTTAGAATTCTTGGATTATTTGACAACTTGGGTTCTTAAATGTTCAATGTGAATGAGGAGATGATTATAGAAAATGACCTAGTAGAAGACTGTCTTGTTAGTCAAGTTAACCTTCTCACTTAGAACAGCCTGGGGATTTATTAAACCATGGAAATGCTTGGATGGGTATGAATAAAGGATTCTGACTAGGGTTTAGGATTTATGATAGTCAGTTTGTGACTCCTAGAGACAGTAACTTGTATTTTGTGTACAGAGAAAAGAATGGTGAGGTCATAGGGCCAAGGTTTTAACTTGTTTCTTTAAATGAGACTGAATTGTCCAGATTTTCACTGTTTTTTATAATTCCTCTGCTTTTCTTCCTGGAAAAAAAGTTAAATAATGCAAGCAAAAATTTACTAAGCTATCAACAAATAACAACACTGACAGCATCAGAGAATAAGAGATGAAAGGTGAAGTGAAATGAAAATTTGCAAGTCTGTAAACTGGATAATTCATTCTAAATCCAAAGTCAACATCATTTTTTCTAATAAGCAGTTTCTTGGTTATATAGTTTTATTTCTACTCTAGCCTTTAAAAAGTTTTATTCTGTTATACTTGTAAAATCTTACTTTGTCTCCAAGTTTCCTTTTAATGTTACTTTGAAAGGTTTTTCTAAAAGGTCTTATAAATAAGTGAATATATGTTTGGGAAAACATATATTTCTCGAACATATAACAGACACAGTGACATCTTTCCTGTGTGTACTTAGTTCTGCTGCAGGTATGTTCTTTTGGGTTCCCAGACCCAATTCCAATGTGTGTGGGGAATAGTGCTGGGTAGGGATTCCTATACCAACAACGTGCTTGAGCATTCAACTCAGTTCTGACATTATCTAGACTTCCCTGTAGCTCAAACAGTGAAGAATCTGCCTGCGAGGCAGGAGACCAGGGTTCAATCCCTGGGTTGAGAAGTTCCTCTGGAGAAGGGAATGGCAATCCACTCCAGTATTCTTGCCTGGAGAATTCCATGAACAGAGAAGCCTGACGGGCTACAGTCCATGAGGTTGCAAAGAATCAGACACGACTGAGTGACTAACACATTCCACACAGTCTGACACTATCTACCCAGAGATAGCATCAGATTCCATAGATTGAGGGCTCAGTCTCACAATACTGCACCCACTTCCCCACTCCCAACACACACACACACACACACACACACACACACAAGACACAAATTGTGTCTTCAGCCACTCTGACCAACTGGTTACATACACAGACTAATATATATAAAATAGATAATAAAAACCTACTGTATATCACAGGGAACTCTATCCAATACTCTGTAATAGCCTATATGGAAAAGAACCTAAAAAAGAGTGGATATATATATAACTGATCCACTTTGCTGTACACTTGAAACTAACACAACGCTAACTCAGCTATACTCCAATAAATTTTCTTAAAAGAATGTAAGCAAATAAGTCCTATCAATAAATTTTATAGTAATAACACAATCCTTGTACAATTTGCTACATAAGATTTTGTTATGAGCCATAAGTAACTGGAATTTTAAGAATGCTCCTATAATTTCTTTTCTTTTCTAACTGAAATATTTTCCCTAATTGCTGTCCACCAACCCACTCTATCAAATTTTAAAATGTATAGAGTGGGTTGGTGGAAAGTAAATGAAAATTTAATAGAGTGGGTTGGCTGGAAGGCCTGGCCTAGTGTGTTGCAATCCGTGGGGTCACGAAGAGTCAGACGTGACTGGGCGACTGAAGAACAACCAAGGTAAAAGTATCTTCCAAATGTTTAGTTCTGCCCTCGTGTATCCAGTTGTCTACTTGATATCTCCACTGGGATAGGCAACTCCGTCTTTCTAAATCTAAGCTCCTGAATCTTCTTACCTCCCAACCCACTCCTCCCCAACCTGCTCCACTTCTGAAAATGGCACTGCAATCCTATCTCGCCAAGTTAGAGATTTCTATGATGCTTTCCTTGGACTTGAGGTGTTTGTGTTTTAAGTCCAGGTTGTGATCAACTGCTATAAATAAGGGGTTGCCATGATCTCCTTATTGCATTCAATTAATTTGCTACAGTGGCTTACAGAACCCAGAGAAACATTTTACTTAGTAGATTACTGGTTCACAATTGATTAAATCATTGGCTCCTGGCAACTGATTCAACCTCCAGCCCCTCCACTCTCCTCAGGATCTGGGAGTGGGTCTAAAAGTTCCAACCCTCTAATTACAGGGTTAGTTCTCCTGGCAACCAGCCCTCATCTTTAGGTGCAGTCCCAAAGTCAATCATTAACCCAGAACACCTTTATCTCTTATCACTTTAGAAATTCCAAGGGTTTTAGGAGCTCTGTGCCAAAGCGAGGAAGACAAAATACACATTGCTTATTATAAATTCACAAGATTACAAATGATAAAGCATATTTTAAACATGATTTAAGTTGTGTGTCCAAAAAATGGGTCAGTCTTCCCAACATTATATAATGTCCCAAGCCAGTTAACCATGTGTTACCCAACAAACAAAACAGGAAGCAGTTTACTTAAAACCCCCAAGAAAACCCAATGCATTCTGTATTAACTTTAATTTCCCATGCATTCCTCAGCTTCACAGTTATTTATAGATCTTTTCCCAGAAAAACTTGTAGTTTAAGTGGATAAACTTTAAAACTACAGGAAGTGGCTTCACGGTGAATTCCTTTTCTTACTCATTTGAATAAAAAGGGGTTATGAAAAAAATAATCCAGATAACCTTTGAGCAGGAGGCTGTGATCCTCAATGATTAAGGGCGATAGAAATAAATTTTATATAGCACTTTACAACCTAAATTATACTTTTGCATATATTACCACAATCATGCTCAGAATCAATGCCAGGATTTAGTGATGATCAAGAAGAGAATCTGTCTTATTAAAACAAATGCCTATCCACCAAGAGTTCAGCAGAGAAGAATTCAGAGAAATCTTTTGATTGGAAGAAATAATCAAAAAAGTGTCCCTTCTTTCCCCTGAACTTTTTTTTTTCAATTGGATTTCCATTTGGCTCCTAGGCAGAAGGTGGAGAGATTACATAAATTCCTGAGAACATCTTCCCTCTGCATCCCTACAGCCTTGCTCATTTTGGCATGGCTAAGCTGGAATAATCCTGTCTAAAAGAGCTCTGCAATTAAATTTTAAAGAAAAAAACCAGATCTGACGTAAAAGCCACCACACTCCACAGCTCATTTTCAAATCTATATCTGATGCTAAAAGTTCTAAAGTAAACAATGTAACAACCCAAAATTACCTTTACAGAGCTTTTTTAAAATTTATTTATTTTAATTGGAGGCTAATTACTTTACAACTTTGTAGTGGTTTTTGCCATACATTGACATGAATAGGCCATGGGTTTACATGTGTTCCCTATCCTGAATCCCCTCCCACCTCCCTCCCCAGCTCATCCCTCTGAGTCATCCCAGTGCACCAGCCCTGAGCACCCTGTCTCATGCATCGAACCTGGACTGGCGATCTGTTTCACATACGGTAATGTAAATGTTTCAGTGCTATTCTCTCAAATCATCCCACCCTTGCCTTCTCCCACAGAGTCCAAAAGACGTTCTATACATCTGTGTTTCTTTTGCTGTCTCACATATAGAGTTATCATTACCATCTTTCTACATTCCATATATATGCGTTAGTATACTGTATTGGTGTTTTTCTTTCTGGCTTACTTCACTCTGTATAATAGGCTCCAGTTTCATCCACCTCATTAGAACTGATTCAAATGTATTCTTTTTAATGGCTGAGTAATATTCCATTGTGTATATGTACCACAGCTTTCTTATCCATTTGTCTGCTGATGGACATCTAGGTTGAGCTTTTGACCTGAAAAAAATTGCCCACTAGCTTATCCTGTGCCAGTACAAGTTTGTAATAGCCACTGCTGATGTTCTCTGCTTCTCGGCCACTTGCCCCTCAAGATTTGTTGATTTGGCCTATACTTCTCTCTCCAGTCTCATCCTAAGGAATGCTTCTTGTTCTCTTTTGGTGCCATGGGTCATCTTGTTCCAAGATTTGAGGAAGAATCATTTGGGATGGTCTTCTCTCTCTTCCTACCACACTCTGGCCTACTGCACTCCAACTCATCCTTTAGCTATGAGGCCAAATGCTCAATCCCTTGAAAGTACAGACTGTTTTAGATGCCCTACTCCCCTTCTAAGCCTAATTCTTTTCTGTATGGCTTTCATGGCCCACACAACTTTCCAACCTAACACAGGTTCTAATTATGTGTTTACTGGTGAAATATTTAACTAATTAATTTTTCCTTCACTAAACCATATGATTCATGAAGAGAATGACCAAGTCTATTTCCCCACAGTTACATCTACAAAACCCAGCTGTTAAATGAGTGAATATATGGATGGTTGAGAGGATAGAGGAGTGAATGGACAAAGAAAACAGAAATGAATGCACTTTCTCCTGATAAACATATTCTTTAATCCCAGCTATGTGAGGCCATCATGATACTGTAGAGTTAATTATCCAACAGAAATGTGAGCATTTCATTTTACACATCTTGTAGCCACATTAAAAAAAAAATAAAAACAAATGAAAACTTGATATATTTTAATTTAATCTAAAGTATACAAAAGATTATAATTTCATCACATAATCAATATGAAATATTTTAGTTTACTTTTTTTCACACTAAATCTTAAAAATCCTATGTGTATTTTACATTTCCAGTACATCTCAATTTGGACCAGCAGCATTTCAAGTTATCTAAAGCACATTATCTGGCAAAATCTGGAAAGCCAGTGAAACAGATCTGCCATATGTCTGTGCATATGAAAAAAGATCTTGGAAGGAAAGGCAGACTTCATTTTAGGCAAGAAAGTTGAAAGGATACTCGTTCAAGAAAAATGAGAAGAGGAAGAAATATTCTGAAAATATTTAAGTTGTCTTGGTTTGTTTGGGCTGCTGTAACAAATACCATAGACTAGGTGGCTTATTAACAACAGAAATTTACATCTCCCAGTTCTAGAAGTTGGGAAGCTCAAGATCAAGTCTCAAGCAGATTCACTGTCTGGTGAGAGCCCACTTACTGGTTTATAGATGGTGCCTTCTCACTATAACCTCACATGGCATAAGGGGCAAGGCTTTCTCTGAGGGTCTCTTTCATAAAGGCATTCATCTCTTTTATGAAGGCTCCACCCTCATGACCTAAAGTGCCTCCCAAAGGCCCCATCTCCTAAAAGCAATACATTGGGTTTTATGTTTCAACACTTGAATTTGGGGAAACACAAATATTTAGTCCATAGCAAGATGAATATTTCTGTTTATTTTACCATCTAGCTCTGATCTTCCCAAATTTTCCTACAAAGAACCCAGCTAGGGAAGGTTTTACAATAAAATCATATCTTACTAAAATATCTGCAAGATGAAAACACTCAGCAGTTGAGAGAGGGCCACTTGAATAGGGCTAGAGTAGAAGGGGGCCGAAGTGAGGTGGCCGACAGTGACAACACGGACAAGGAACACAGGGCAAGGGGGAAGACAGGGTGGCATCCTTATGGTGGGCCAGAAGACTATGTCCCTGAACTCACGCAAGGCTCTCTGTGGTGTTCTAAACCCTTTAAGAGGAATCTAAGGTGGGACTGGACAGCCCCACAGTTTCTTGCTAGAGTTTGAGTAACACACATTGTCAAAATTGATTTTCCTGTAAGATATTAAGTGAGAATTGGTTTATTCTCAGCTATTTTAAAGCCAGCCAGACCTAGATATCAGTATTTAATAGTGGCCATATTACCACATACACATTGTACCTGGATTCTCATCTTTAGAAGAGGGATAATTATATCTAACTAGGTAGCTGATAGAATATTATATGAGATAATGCCATGTTTCCCTAAATATATTATAGACTTGTAGTGTGACCAACAATCCTGGTTTGTCTGAAACTATTCCAATTTTAGCATCAAAAGTTCTATGTCCTAGAAATCCCCCAGACCTAGGTAGATTGAAATTTTTAGTTACCTTATGTACACTTGAGATAACTTTGTGAGAATATTTTCAACTGTTTTATTCATAGTGTGTATATATATATATATGTATGTATATATATATATAGTGCCAGTTTTACATGTAAAACATGCTAGTTATTATTATGTTAGTTGGAGCTAAAGTGGGTGGACCTATGGGAATCTAGTTTAGATAGCACAAATTGCAGGCATAGAATTTGGATATGCCTATGAATAACTCAAACCTTAAAAAATGAAACATTTAGAATAACTTCAGATGTGAAGAATAAACATGATGTGTGCCATTAGTGAAGATTTTCATATACCCAGTTTCCATACACATTGTTGAATTTTGTTTTGCTCTATTTGTTTTTTTAAAATAGAAAAATAGCACCATGATAGTTCTGGTGCAAAAATTTTGCTAGTAGGCAATGAATGAAGTTTAGGAAGTACTGAGAGAATGTATATTTAAGCATCTTTCATAAGATCTTCTTTTTGCTCTATCAATATGGCTTGCATCTTAAAACTTAATTCATAATCCCAGAGAGATGTCAAAACTCCAGTATCCATTATACTTGCATTTCAAGAAGTTACAGTAATAAAAAAAAAAGTGTGGTATTGGCAAAAAAAAATAGGCCAAGGGAATAGAAAAATCAGAAACACACCCATGTAAGTACAGTCAACTGGTCCTTGACAAAGGAGCAAAGGCAATATAATAGATTTATAATATTATAGTAGTCTCTTTCACTCCAGTACTCTTGCCTGGAAAATCCCATGGACGGAGGAGCCTGGAAAGCTGCAGTCCATGGTGTCGCTGAGGGTCGGACACGACTGAGCAACTTCACTTTCACTTTTCACTTTCATGCATTGGAGAAGGAAATGGCAACCCACTCCAGTGTTCTTGCCTGGAGAATCCCAGGGACGGGGGATCCTGGTGGGCTGCCGTCTATGGGGTCGCACAGAGTCGGACACGACTGAAGTGACTTAGCAGCAGCAGTCTCTTTCAGAAATGGTGCTGGGAAAACTGGACATCCACAAACAAAAAATAATTAAATCTAGACACAGACCTATACGCTTCAGAAAAAGTAACTCAAAATGCATCATAGACCAAAATGCAAAATTGTCAAGTTCACGGACAGTAACAGAAGACTATGTGATGACATTCTAGAAAAACCACCAAAGGCACAGTCCATAAAAGGAATAATTGATAAGTTGGATTTCCTTAAAATTAAAAACTACTGCTCTGAGAAAGACACTATTCAGATCATGAAAAGGTATAATCACAGACTGGGAGAAAATATTTCCAGAAGACACATCTGATAAAGGACTATTACCCAAATATACAAAGGACTTTTGATGTTCAACAATAAGAAAACAATTCAATGAAAAAATGAATTAAATACCTTAACAGAACTAACACCCAAAAAAGATGTCCTTGTCATTATAGGAGACTGGAATGCAAAAGTAGGAAGTCAAGAAACACCTGGAGTAACAGGCAAATTGGGCCTTGGAGTACAGAATGAAGCACAACACAGCCTAAGAGGGTTTTGCCAAGAGAACACACTAGTCATGGCAAACACCCTCTTCCAACAACACAAGAGAAGACTCTACACATGGACATCACCAGATGGTCAACATTGAAATCAGACTGATTATATTCTTTGCAGCCAAAGATGGAGATACTCTATACAGTCAGGAAAAACAAGACTGTGAGCTGACTGTGGCTCCGATCATGAACTCCTCATTGCCAAATTCAGACTTAAATTGAAGAAAGTAGGGAAAACCACTAGACTATTCAGGTATGACCTAAATCAAATCTCTTATGACTACACAGTGTAAGTGAGAAATAGATTTAAGGGACTAGATCTGATAGACAGAGTGCCTGATGAACTAGGGATGGAGATTAGTGACACTGCACAGGAGACAGGGAGTAAGACCATTCCCAAGAAAAAGAAATGCAAAAAAGCAAAATGGCTGCCTGAGGAGGCCTTACAATGAGCTGTGAAAAAAAAGAGAAGTGAAAAGCAAAGGAGAAAAGGAGAGATATACCCATTTGAATGTAGAGTTCCAAAGAATAGCTAGGAGAGATAAAGTCTTCCTAAGTGATCAGTGCAAAGAAATAGAGAAAAATAATAGAATAGGAAAGACTAGAGATCCCTTCAAGAAAATGAGAGATAACAAGGGAACATTTTATGCAAAGATGGGCTCAATAAAGGACAGAAATGGTAGGGACCTAACAGAAGCAGAAGATATTAAGAAGAGGTGGCAAGAATACACAGAAGATCAGTACAAAAAAGATCTTCATGAGCCAGATAATCATGGTGGTGTGATCAGTCACCTAGAGCCAGACATCCTGGAATGTGAAGTCAAATGGGCCTTAGGAAGCATCACTACAAACAAAGTTAGTAGAAGTGATGGAATTCCAGTTGAGCTATTTCAAATCCTAAAACATGATGGTATGAAAGTGCTGCACTCAATATGCCAGCAAATTTGGGAAACTCAGCAGTGGCCACAGGACTGGAAAAGGTTAGTCTTCATTCCAATTCCAAAGAAAGGCAATGCCAAAGAATGCTCAAACTACCACACAATTGCACTCATTTCACATGCTAGCAAAGTAATGCTCAAAACTCTCCAAGCCAGGCTTCAGCAATACATGAACCAAGAAATTCCAGATGTTCAAGCTGGATTTAGAAAAGCAAGAGGAGCCAGAGATCAAATTGCCAACATGTGTTGGATCATTGAAAAAGCAAGAGAGTTCCAGAAAAACATCTATTTCTGCCTTATACACTACGCCAAAATCTCTGACTGTGTGGATCACAATAAACTGTGGAAAATTCAGAAACAGGTGGGAATACCAGACCTCCTGACCTGCCTCTTGAGAAATCTGTATGCAGGTCAGGAAACAACAGTTAGAACTGGACATGGAACAACAGACTGGTACCAAATAGGAAAAGGAGTACGTCAAGGCTGTATATTGTTACCCTGCTTATTTAACTTCTATGCAGAGTGCATCAAGAGAAATACTGGGCTGGATGAAGCACAAGCTGGAATCAAGATTGCCAGGAGAAATATCAATAAACTCAAATATGCAGATGACACCACTCTTATGACAGAAAGTGAAGAGGAACTCAAAAGCTTCTTGATGAAAGTGAAAGAGGAGAGTGAAAAAGTTGGCTTAAAGCTCAACATTCAGGAAACTAAGATCATGGCATCTAGTCCCATCACTTCATGGCAAATAGATAGGGAAACAGTGTCAGACTTTATTTTGGGGGGCTCCAAAATCACTGCAGATGGTGACTGCAGCCATGAAATTAAAAGACGCTTACTCCTTGGAAGAAAAGTTATGACCAACCCAGACAGTATATTAAAAAGCAGAGACACTACTTTGCCAACAAAGGTCCATCTAGTCAAGGCTATGGTTTTTCCAGTAGTCATGTATGGATGTGAGAGTTGGACTGTAAAGAAAGCTGAGCACCAAAGAATTGATGCTTTTGAACTGTGGTGTTGGATAAGACTCTTGAGAGTCCCTTGGGCTGCAAGGAAATCCAACCAGTCCATGCTAAAGCAGATCAGTCCTGGGTGTTCATTGCAAGGACTGATGTTGAAGCTGAAACTCCCATACTCTGGCCACCTTATGTGAAGAGCTGACTCATTTGAAAAGACCCTGATGCTGGGAAAGATTGAAGGCAGGAGGAGAAGGGGACGACAGAGGATGAGATGGTTGGATGGCATCTGTGACTCAATGGACATGAGTTTGAGTAAACTCCAGGAGTTGGTGATGGACAGGGAGGCCTGGCGCGCTGCGGTTCATGGGGTCGTAAAGAGTCGAATACGACTGAGCACCTGAACTGAACTGATACTAGCACAATAATCCTTTTTTAATATCAATGATGAACCTGACCCAAAGAGAGGTTACATAACTTGCCTGAGGCCACATAGTCAAGTGCCAAAGCTAAGATTTAAACCCAATTTAAAACATGAACTGCACATAAATTAACTTCTGGATATATGTTGATTTAGGGTAGAGAGCGATGGGAATAGAATGGGTCAAAAATGTAGGGAATTGTAACTTTATCAATATCTATATAGACAGATAGTCCAGCTTTTCTAGTAAAAAGGCCTAGAAACAATTGCCAAATAACCTATTTAGTTGTGATCAATATACCTAAAATCCGGACTGAGATCTTAAAATATATATCTTTTGAAAATAAACAAGGCTTAACTAAATAGGTGGCTCCCAATCCAGGTTTGTATCAGGAAAGGTATAAGATGAACATGAAACAACTTAATGTACCTGATAGCAATGATATCAAAGACTATTAAATCTAGTTTTTGTTTTTTTAAAAAGGACCTCTGGCCAAATGTGGGTAAAACCGAACTTCAGTGAAAGTAATAATTGCAATTGCAATTTGGGCTCCCCCGGTGGCAGTGGTAAAGAATCTGCCTGCCAATGTGGTACATGAAAGATACATGTTTGATCCCTGGCTCAGGAAGATTTCCTGGAGTATGAAATGGCAACAAACTACAGTATTCTTGCCTGGAAAATTCCATGGATAGAGGAGCCTGGCTACAGTCCATAGAGTCACAAGGGGTCAGATGTGACCGAGCACACATACAGAGAATAACTGCAGTAGACTGAATCACACTAAATGCATTAGTCCTTGAGTTTACAAGGATGAGTAAAACTTAACCGTGCATTGGTACAGAATGTTTGAGAATCAGCCTATTTTCTTGAAAGCTGGTAAAGGGAAACAAGACTTTTGTTTTGCCTTTCCTATACCAGGTGCATCTTGTTGTAATCAAATAGTTGATAAAGGTAGGTTGCTTTTTAGAGAAGTTAATCAAATAACAAATGCAAAAGGCAATAAAATATCATCATTTATCATCCCATGTGAATTAATGAAACCATGCAAGGTCAATAACTGCTAATATTACAAAAAGAGAGCTCTTCAGATAATGAAAGGAGAAGGCAATGGCAACCCACTCCAGTACTCTTGCCTGGAAAATCCCATGGATGGAGGAGCCTGGTAGGTTGCAGTCCATGGGGTGGCAAGGAGTCGGACACTACTGAAGCGACTTAGCAGCAGCAGCAGATAATACAAACTTCCTTGATTAAGTATATATACCATCCCTAAGCAATCTTGCCAAAAATTTAAAATGAAATCAGATCAAGCCACTACCACCAATTAACAATTTACATAGTACAGAGAAAGAAGTTGAATGATATTATAAGAACAGATACAGCAAAATACAACAAAATTCAGATAGATAATGAAAAGACTCTACCAAAGCCTAAGGAAAAAGAGAATTCTAGTCTGGTTTCCAGTCTGACTTGTAAGAAGCTAGAAGTCAGCATACCTTCCTAACCAAAAGTAAAAAGCATAATAAACTGAAAAACTTTTCTTAGCTCCATAATAGAATGTCAGTCACAGGACAAACTGCAGTCCTCAAAATTACAGATGCCAACAAAGGAATATCGAGAGTCACAACTTACCAGGAGCAGAAGCTCTGCAGGAATCAGACAGGGAAATTGGAACTGTAGCTGATGAACTGCTGGAGGCTTAGCATGGACCCCCCTGAGAGATAAAAACCAGACAGGGACCCAGTCACTAGAAGGACACTGCACTTTCGTGAATTTTACCTCCAAGAGTTCCACCAGGTTCTCACAGTGAATATAGGAGAAAAATCACCTTGTGCTTCTGGCAGAAGAAAGGGAAAAGACTCCATTTTGAAAAACACCCACCAGAGCATTCCTTAACAAGGTCTGTGCACAGGAGAAACCATTTAACTGAAAGCTAAATAGCTGGGGTTTAGCTTAATTGACCTGGGGAATGGCGGAGGAAATTTGCAACCCCAGCTGCCTCCAGGCATCCTATCTCATTGAAAGGGAAAGAGTTGGAAAATGAGAAGCCTCACTCAAAGACTGAGACCTCCAAGTGCTATAAAATGCTCCCACTGCCCCCACACCTCACCACCGCATTACCCTGGAAGGGCCTACTTACAGTTTTTACCCAGTAGATCATTTCCATCAAAAATATTACAAAACATACTAAACAGAAAGAAAAAAAACATTTTGAAGAAACAAAGCAAGCATCAAAACCAGATTCAGATATGGCTGACATGTGGAAATGAACAGACTTGGAATTTCAAACAACTGTGCTGAAGTGTTAAGGGCTCAATCTCACAGAAACAGAGAGTAGATTGGAGGTGCCAGAGGCTGGGCGGGTGGGAGAAAAGAGAATACGTTGAACAAAAGAACAAACTTCCAGTAAGATGAATAGACTCTAAGGATCTAATGTTGAGCATTGATGGTTATAATTAATACTGTATTGTATTTTTTAAAGTTGCTAAAGAGTACATCTTAAATGTTTTCACCACCACTACTGAAAAATGGGAGTTATTTGAGAAAATGGATACATTAACTTACGGTAATCATTTCACAATATATATACATATCAAATCATCACATTATACACATTAAACTTACACAATGTTATACGTTAACTATATCTCAATAAATCTGCTAAGGCTCTAAGGATAATGTAGATAGAAATAACAGATAGAATATATAAGCAGAGAGATGGAAATTCTAGGAAAGAACTGAAAAGAAATGCTAGAAATAAAATACACTAACAGAAATAAAGAATGCCTTTGATGGGCTTGTTAGTAGATTGGACACAGCTGAGAAAAGAATCTGTGCTTGAGGATATCTTAATAAAAATCTGCAAAACTGAAACAAAGAGATAAAAGATTAAAAAACAGAACAGGATTTCCAAAAAAAGAGTCTGTCTGCCTGCCAAGTAGGAGGCACGGTTTCAATCCCTGAGCTGGAAAGATCCCCTAGAGAAGGAAATGGCAACCCACTCCAGTATTCTTGCCTGGGAAGTCCCGTAGACAGAGGAGCCTGGTGGGCAACAGTCCATGAGGTCACAAAAGAGTCAGACACATGAACCTAGAACCTATTATACAGAGTGAAATCAGTCAGAAAGAGAAAGATAAATATCGTATTCTAATGCATATATACGGAATCTAGAGAAATGGTACTAAAGAATTTATTTGCAGGGCAGCAATCAAGAAACAGACATAGAGAATAGACTTGTGGACATGGGGAGAGGGGAGGAGAGGGTGAGATGTATGGACAGAGTAACATGGAAACGTGCATTACCATGTGGAAAATAGATAGCCAATGGGAATTTGCTGTATGACTCAGGGAACTCAAACAGGGGCTCTGTATCAACCTAGAGGGGTGGGATGGGGAGGGAAATGGGAGGGAAGTTCAAAAGGGAGGAGATATATGTATACCTATGGCTGATTCATGTTGAGGTTTGACAGAAAACAGCAAAATTCTGTAAAGCAATTATCCTTCCATTAAAAAATAAATAAATTAAAAAGAGTCAGACACGGCTTAGAAATAAACAACAAGAACGGGGCAACTACAAAAGGTCTAACATGCATGTAATAGGAATTGCAAAAGGAAAACAAAGGGAAATGAGCAGAAGTATTTGAAAAAAAGAATATACTAGTCTACATTTTTCCTCCCCCTGAGAATTTCCCTAAATTGTCAGATACCAAATTGTCAGGTCCACTAAGCTCAGAAAAAACCAACTGTATAAATGACCAACTGCCAACCCTCCCAAAAAATTTCCACAAAACAAAACAATAGACAAACAGAAAACCTAACGTAGGCATATTGTTTTCCAACTACAGAAAACCAAACATAAAGGAAAATCCTGAAAATATCCAGGGGAAAATAATTTTACTAAAGAGCAACAAAAATAAGAAGTATATCTAACTTCTCAGAGACCATGTGAACAAGAGCTGCTGCTGCTGCAAAGTCGCTTCAGTCGTGTCCAACTCTGTGCGACCCCATAGATGGCAGCCCACCAGGCTCCCCCGTTCCTGGGATTCTCCAGGCAAGAACACTGGAGTGGGTTGCCATTTCCTTCTCCAATGCATGAAAGTGAAAAGTGAAAATGAAGTCACTCAGTGTGTCCGACTCTTAGCGACCTCATGGACTGCAGCCTACCAGGCTCCTCCGTCCATGGGATTTTCCAGGCAAGAGTACTGGAGTGGGGTGCCATTGCCTTCTTAGCTATGATTGAATAAGATGCTACAGAGTGAATATTATGTAACATTGAACAAAAGGTTTATAATAGTCTGATGTTAAAAAATAATGAAGCAAAAATAATTTTTAAAGATTATCTTTGAAGAGATGTTTGGGTTTAGAGTTTTACTTTTTATAAATTTTTAGTACGCAATATTTTCACATGTGTTCGTGATCAGTCATGTCCAACTTTTTGCAACCCCATGGACTGTAGCCCACCAGGCTCCTCTGTCCATGGGATTTTCCTGGCAAGAATACTGGAGTGGGTTACCATTTCCTCCTCCAGGGTATCTACCCAACCCAGGGATCAAACCCACATCACTTGCATTGGCAGGCAGATCCTTTACCACTGAACCACCCAGGAAGTCCTAATATTTTTGAAGACTTACTTTAATAAAGTCAGTTGCTACAATCCACACATTTCCTCCTCTGAGATAATTTAATTGGTAAATTATTTCTTTATTGTTAATATATCTTTTAATCAGACATGAAAAAGAAAAGAAGCACATGTTCATGTCATACCATTGAGACTACAGTTAAGCAGAACTTCATCTCTCGGCTGTCAGGGTAGAAAAGGTAGGGTAGGGGGTGGCAGATGAATACAATAGAGGAGATAAACTTGCTGTTTGATTTTTTTTTTTAGAAAGGTAATAAAAGCATACTGAGAAAGAGCTACAGTGAGAAAGTGGAAGAAGGCTTTGGTTGTTATTAAAAAAAATGAAAACTGTGTTAAAATTGGATAAAAACAAGGATTACAGAAAGATGATGTTAAAAAGTGAGGATACTTCAAAGAATATTGAGAAGACTATACTGAATATAAATATTTGAAAACATAATCACTTCAACTTCAATAAGTTCAGATCTGTTTTCCAGCTCATTTCTAAGATGTTGCTTTGCACAACTTGGGATAGAAGAGGTTGATGGAATCTGTATACATACAGATACTAACACCGCACAGAGGAATGAGTTCTCAGCATCTGGGCATTTATAATTGATTGATTGGAGGGGAGTGATTTGAGTGGTAGTGGAGTTTCCAGAATAGTTCTAATTTTACATATTTTGTTTCACTGATAAATTATTTAACCAATTTGACCAATGTCTTAATAAGGTTTTGTCAGAAATAAATAATATCATAATATCTATAAATTACTATAAGAGTTGAGAGAGAAAAAGTAAAAGAGGACAATTGAAACAAGGTAAAGATTGTTAAGGATTCATTGTTAAGGTATATCCATGTACCACTTGCCTTTTACAATCACCATTTAAAAATGTTTGATAAAGCTGACGTTGAAAAGTTGTAAGGACTTAAGAAAGCATATGCAGGTGGTTCAGTTGGATAAATTGTTTGATTACTTTTAATAAAATTGGGTGACTTCCCACTAATTTACTGAATGTCATCCTAACAGGATATTTGTAATAAAAATATTGACATAATAATTTAAACTGTTGCTTATATCTACTAAATTTGATAACTCTATATATCTGATGAGAGAACTGGTTGGAAAGATCTGATTGGTTCACTTTTCTTTTGCTCAGCAAGACTAGCATTTAATGGGGAAAAAAGCTTGAATAACACATGTGGTGAGGGCCTATTTTCCATACCCAAAGAACCTAACAGACACAATATGTGGTTACAATATATTACAAAGCACACAAAAATCAGCTGGTTGATCATAAAACCATCTTAATAAAGAACTGACAATCAGATTAGACTGCTTCCATCAGATTTTGCCATAAATATTTTCTTGAAACGAGTCACTGAGTAGTCATTAATATTTTAGATTATGAAGCCTCCCAATACTTTAATCATAGCCATGGGCTCTCTCCTCAGGAAAAATACACATGTCTATGAAACATTCACACATGTTTTTGAGCCTATCCCTGGACTTCAGGGATTCTTGGATATTACCTTTTTGTGCTCATTAAAAAAACTAAACTTCACCATTAATTCTCCCTTCCTAGTCTAACTCCTCTTCCCTCCTCTTCCCAACAACAGACATTCCTTTTTTAATAAAATTCTAGAGCACTAAATAAATGTGTTCAGACATCTAAAAGATCTTAATGTCTAAGAATACTCAAATAATCACATAGATCTGAGCTCTTCCTTAAATATTATTAAATTTAATTTGTTTCTGATTCATTTCAGATTCATTCTTCAGAAGTCCTACACGTGTATAAATTCTGTGGAGTCTAATCCATGATTAACATCTGGTAGTATGACCCTTGAGGTCAAACATCTTGGATATGTATCCAAACTCTCAGATACAAAATAAGCTAGCATGCTTACTGTTTATTGTAATATGTATTTTATATTTGGGAATATGAAAGGCCAAGAATTGTTAAAGGATTTAGTTAATCTGTTTTAAAACTTATATTGAGGTGTAACTGATGAAATAACTGCTCTTATTTAAGTGTACAATTTGAAATTTTTCTCATGTATATACACCCATTAAGCCACAACCAAGATCAAGAAAACAAACAAATAAAGAATCCCCCTACAGCGTAGGAGACACGGGTTCAATACTTGGGTTGGGAAGATCCCCTGGAGAAGGCAATGGCAACCCATTCCCAGTATTCTTGCCTGGAAAATCCTATGGACAGAGGAGCCTGGCGGGCTGCAGTCCATGGGGTCACAAAGCGCTGAACAAGACTGAGCACACATACGGAGCAACGGAGCTAAGTGTTCTCATGGCCCCTTTGTAGTATCTCTCTCTAGACACTTGCCACTCCTCTTGCTCCCCACCATTTGCAGGCAATCACTAATTTGGTTTCTATCATTACAAATTAGTTGGTAATTTCTAGAATTTTTAGCAAAGGAAATCATAGTGCATGTAGCCTTTTTTGGTTTGGCTTTTGTCACTCAGCAGAATTATTTTAGGATTCATTCATGTTTTTATGTGTATCAGTAGTCTATTTCTTTTTTTACTATTGTATTATTAGTATTATATTGCATGGATATACCACAATGAATTTATCTATTCAGCACAAGTCAAAGAATGTATGGAGCCTCTAGAATATGAAAAGGAATATGAAAAACGCATTATTCTCTGGAGCCTCCAGAAGAAACAGCCCTGCCAACTATTTTAATCTTCTGACCTCCAGAACTAAAGGAGAATATATTGTGTTATTTTAACCACTAAGTTTTTGGCATTTCCTATTGTAGCAACAAAAAATTAATACAATGTCTTTTATCAGGTTGAAAATGTTCTTTTATATTTCTAGTTTGCTGACAGCTTTTATAAGAATTGGAGTGATATTGTCAAATGATTTGTCTAAATCTATTGAGATGATGATATGGTTTTCATTTTTTATTTTCTGGTGATATTGTGAAGTGTGCTAGTTAATTTCTAATGTTAATCTAACTGCATTAGAAGATTAATCCCATTTGGTCATGGTATGTTGTCCTTTTTATTTATTTTACAATTTGCTAAAATTTTAATAACACGAAGATAGTGGCTTGTTTTCTTCTAAATAATTTTTTAATTGAAATATAGTTGATTTACAGTGTTTCATGTGCACAGCAAAGTGATGCAGTTAAATATATATATATATTTTTTCTTTTTCAGATTCTTTTCCATTATAGGTTATTACACAATATTGAATACAGTTCCCTGTGCTATACCTTATGTCCTTGCTGTTTATCTGTTTTATGTATAGTGCATTATATTTGTTAATTCTTAATTTATTCCTCCCTCCATCTTTCCCCTTTTATAACCATAAATTTGTTTATGTCTTTGAGTTTCTGTTTTGTAAATAAGTTCCTTTATATCATTTTTTTTAGATTCCATGTATCAGTGGTCTCTATGATATTTGTCTTTGTCTGACTTATTTCACAAGTATGATAATATCTAGGTAAATCATGTTTTGCAAATGACATTATTTCATTCTTTCGTATGGCTAAGTAATATATATATATATATTTGTATATATATGAGGGTTTCTCTGATAGCTCAGTTGGTAAAGAATCTGCCTGCAGTGCAGGAGACCTTGGTTCAATCTCTGGGTTGGGAAGATCCACTGGAGAAGGGATAGGCTACCCACTCCAGTATTCTCTGGCTTCCCTTGTGGCTCAGCTGGTAAAGAATCTGGCTGCAATGCGGGAGACCTGGGTTCAATCCCTGGGTTGGGAAGATCCCCTGGAGAAGGGAAAGGCTACCCACTCCTGTATTCTGGCCTGGAGAATTCCATGGACTGTATAATCCATGGGGTCATGAAAATTCGGACACAACTGAGTGACTTTCTATATATGTATATATACCACATCTTCTTTCATGGACAATTGAATTGCTTCCGTGTTTTGGCTCTTGTAAATAGTACTGGTGTACTGGTGTGTACTATAGGGGTGCATGTATCTTTTGAAATTAGGGTTTTTGTCTTTTCTGGATATATGCCCAGGAGTGAGATTGCTGGATCATATGGTAACTGTCTTTAGTTTTTTAAGGAACCCCTATACTGATCTCCATAGTGCCTGCACCAATTACATTCCCACTAACAGTATAGGAGGGTTCCCTTTTCTGCATACCCTCTCCAGCATTTATTATTTGTAGGGTTTTTGATGATGGCCATTTCTGACTGGTATGTATTTTTTCTTTTTGGCTAATGTTATTGGTTGGAATATCAGATTTTCTTAACTTTAGTTTTCTGGAGGAATTTATATAGAATCAGAATTACTTTTTCCTAAATAACTGATAGATTTCAGGATTCAGACTATCTGGGCCTAGACTTTTCTTTGTGGGAAGTAGGTAAAGTTCAGTTCCTTTAATAGATATATTGTTATTCATATTAAATATTACTTTTTTAGTGAGCCTTGACAGCTTATGTCTTTCAAGGAATCTGTCCACTTATCTAACTTAATAAAATTTGACAAGAAGTTTGTTCATAATCTTTATTATCCTTTTTACATCACGGAATTTCTAGTAATGTCATTTCCCTCATTCTTGGTATTCTTGATTTCTTTCTGTAACTCACAAGTTATTTAAAATTATGTTGTTTGGATTACAAATATTGGGGGATCTTTTTCATATTTCATCTTTCTGTATTGATGTCAAGATTAATCTCATCATGTTCAGAGAACATACTTTTATGATATGAGTCATTTTAAATTATGGAGACTTTTTGTGGTTCAAAACAGACTTCATCTTCCATTTACACTTAAAAAGAATACATATTATACTTTCATTGGCTGTAATGAACAAAAATATACATTCTATACATGTCAATTAGGTCAGGTTGCTTTATTTAATCCATCCATTTAATCTATTATGAAGAAGGAAGTGTTGAAATTACATATTTATTGTACCTCAGGTCTGCAGACCAGAAGTTTTAAGTCAAGGTGTAAGCAAGGCCTTGTTCCCTCCTATCGTGTTGGAGAAGGAACCAGCTGTTTCATGCCGCTGTCCTAGCTCCGGGTAGCCTCTGACATTCCTAAGCTTGCAGATATTATACATCACTCTAATCCTCCATGTATCTTCAAGTTTTCTTCTCTCTGTGCATGCTTCTTCCTGTCCTTCTTTCCAAATTTCCTTTCTAAAGGACACCAATCATATCTGATTAAAGCCCACCCTAATGACTTTGTTTTAACTTGATTATCTCTATAACGATCCTTTCTTCAAATAAGATCATATTCTGAAGCCCTGAAGGGTAGTACTATAACATATCTTTTTTTCAGGTAACGTAATTCAACTGATAACGGGGATCTTGCTATTCTGAAATTCAATCAGACGACCATTGCCTTTCACTCAGTTCAGTTCGGTCACACAGTCATATCCGACTCTCTGCGACCCCGTGAACCGCAGCATGCCAGGCCTCCCTGTCCATCAACAACTCCCAGAGTCTACTTAAACTCATGTCCATTGAGTCGGTGATGCCATCCAACCACTTCATCCTTTGTTGTTCCCTTCTCCTCTTGCCTTCAATCTTTCCCAGCATCAGGGTCTTTTCAAATGAGTCAGCTCTTCCTATCAAGTGGCCTAAGTATTGGAGTTTCAACTTCAACATCAGTGCTTCCAATGAACACCCAGGACTGATCTCCTTTAGGATGGACTGGTTGGATCTCCTTGCAGTCCAAGGGACTCTCAAGAGTCTTCTCCAACACCACAGTTCAAAAGCATCTATTCTTCAGCACTCAGCTTTCTTCAAAATCCAACTCTCACATCCACACATGACCACTGGAAAAACCATAGCCTGACTAGATGGACCTTTTTTGGCAAAGTAATGTCTCTGCTTTTGAATATGCTATCTAGGTTGGTCATAACTTTCCTTCCAAGGAGTAAGCATCTTTTTATTTCATGGCTGCAGTCACCATCTGCAGTGATTTTGGAGCCCAGAAAAATAAAGTCAGCCACTGTTTCCACTGTTTCCCCATCTATTTGTCATGAAGTGATGGGACCGGATGTCATGATCTTCGTTTTCTGAATGTTGAGCTCTAAGCCAACTTTTTCATCTCCTTTTTCACTTTCATCAAGAGGCTCTTTAGTTCTTCTTCACTTTCTGCCATAAGGGTGGTGTCATCTGCATATCTGAGGTTACTGATATTTCTCCCGGCAATCTTGATTCCAGCTTGTGCTTCTTCCAGTCCAGCATTCCTCATGATGTACTCTTCAGAGAAGTTAAATAAGCAGGGTGACAATATACAGCCTTGACGTACTCCTTTTCCTATTTGGAACCAGTCTGTTGTTCCATGTCCAGTTCTAACTGTTGTTTCCTGACCTGCATACAGATTTCTCAAGAGGCAGGTCAGGTGGTCTGGTATTCCCATCTCAGAATTTTCCACAGTTTAGTGTGATCCATACAGTCAAGGCTTTGGCATAGTCAATAAAGCAGAAATAGATATTTTCCTGGAACTCTCTTGCTTTTTCGATGATCCAGCGGATGTTGGCAATTTGACCACTGGTTCCTCTGCATTTTCTAAAACCAGCTTGAACATCTGAAGTTCACAGTTCACATATTGCTGAAACCTGGCTTGGAGAATTTTAAGCATTACTTTACTAGCGTGTGAGATGAGTGCAATTGTGCAGTATTTTGAGCATTCTTTGGCATTGCCTTTCTTTGGGATTGGAATGAAAAATGACCTTTTCCAGTCCTGTAGCCACTGTTGAGTTTTCCAAATTTGCTGGTGTATTGAGTGCAGCACTTTCACAGCATCATCTTTTAGAATTTGAAATAGCTCAACTGGAATTCCATCACCTCCACTAGCTTTGTTCATAGTGATGCTTCCTAAGGCCCACTTGACTGCACATTCCAGGATGTCTGGCTCTAGGTGAGTGATCACACCATCGTGATTATCTGGGTCATGAAGATCTTTTTTGTACAGTTCTTCTGTGTATTCTTGCCATCTCTTCTTAATATCTTCTGCTTCTGTTAGGTCCAAACCATTTCTGTCCTTTATCGAGCTCATCTTTGCTTGAAATGTTCCCTTGGTATCTCTGATTTTCTTGAAGAGATCTCTAGTCTTTCCCATTCTATTTTTTTCCTCTATTTATATGCATTGATCACTGAGGAAGGCTTTCTTATCTCTTCTTGCTATTCTTTGGAACTCTGCATTCAAATGGGTATATCTTTCCTTTTCTCCTTTGCTTTTCACTTCTCTTCTTTTCACAGCTATTTGTAAGGCCTCCTCAGAGAGCCATTTTGCTTTTTGACATTTCTTTTTCTTGAGGATGGTCTTGCTCCCTGTCTGCTGTGCAATATCATGAACCTCCATCCATAGTTCATCAGGCACCAGTGTCTTTAAGTTGAGGTAATTTGAGCATTTACTATGTGATTATTGATATGGTTAAGTTTAAATATTTAATCTTGATATTTGCTATTTGTTCTTTATATTATTCCCCCCTTCTCCACGTTTTTGCCCTTTTGGGAATTAATTTAGTATTAATTGATTCTATTTTATCTTCTTTGTTTCCTTTTTATCTATACTTTTTGTTGTGCAGTTTAATGATTGCACTATGGCTTATGGTATACAACTTTAACTTAGTAGAGTCTATTTTCAAGTACTACAAGAATCTTACATTTCCATTTCTCTCTTCTGGACCTTTGTGTTGCTGTTGTGACATATGCTAATTTACACTGCTTAGAAACTCCATACTAGATTGTTACTTTTACATTTGAAACAGTTTGTTATCTTTTAATGAAACCTACATAAGAAGAAAGATATTTTGTATTTTTCTGTGCATTTACTATTTCTAGTACTCTTTATTCATTTTTGTGGATCCAAATTTTATTTATGATATAAGAAGTTGATTAGATAAATAGGATATCTCTAGCCTTCATGGTCAACAAAAGAGTCCAAATTTAAGTACTTGGATGCAATCTCAAAAACGACAGAAGGATCTCTGTTCGTTTCCAAGGCAAACCATTCAATATCACAATAATCCAAGTCTATGCCCTAATCAGTAACACTGAAGAAGCTGAAGTTGAATGGTTCTATGAAGACCTACAAGACCTTTTAGAACTAACACCTAAAAAAAGATGTCCTTTTCATTAGAGGGGACTGGAATGCAAAAGTAGGAAGTCAAGAAACACCTGGAGTAACAGGCAAATTTGGCCTTGGAATACGGAATGAAGCAGGGCAAAGACTAATAGAGTTTTGCCAAGAAAATGCACTGGTCATAACAAACACCCTCTTCCAACAACACAAGAGAAGACTCTACACATGGACATCACCAGATGGTCAACACCGAAATCAGATTGATTATATTCTTTGCAGCCAAAGATGGAGAAGCTCTATACAGTCAACAAAAACAAGACCAGGAGCTGACTGTGGCTCAGACCATGAACTCCTTATTGCCAAATTCAGACTTAAATTGAAGAAAGTAGGGAAAACCACTAGACCATTCAGGTATGACCTAAATCAAATCCCTTATGATTATACAGTAGAAGTGAGAAATAGATTTAAGGGCCTAGATCGGATAGACAGAGTGCCTGATGAACTATGGAATGAGGTTCGTGACGTTGTACAGGAGACAGGGATCAAGACCATTCGCATAGAAAATAAATGCAAAAAACCAAAATGGCTGTCTGTGGAAGCCTTACAAATAGCTGTGAAAAGAAGAGAAGTGAAAAGCAAAGGAGAAAAGGAAAGATATAAGCATCTGAATGCAGAGTTCCAAAGAATAGCAAGAAGAGATAAGAAAGCCTTCCTCAGTGATAAATGCAAAGAAATAGAGGAAAACAACAGAATGGGAAAGACTAGAAATCTCTTCAAGAAAATTAGAGATACCAAGGGAACATTTCAAGCAAAGATGAGCTCGATAAAGGACAGAAATGGTTTGGACCTAACAGAAGCAGAAGATATTAAGAAGAGGTGGCAAGAATACACAGAAGAACTGTACAAAAAAGATCTTCATGACCCAGATAATCACGATGGTGTGATCACTCACCTAGAGTCATACATGCTAGAATGAGAAGTCAAGTAGGCCTTAGGAAGCATCACTATGAACAAAGCTAGGGGAGGTGATGGAATTCCAGTTGAGCTATATCAAATCCTAAAAGATGATGCTGTGGAAGTGCTGCACTCAATACACCAGCAAATTTGGAAAACTCAACAGTGGCTACAGGACTGGAAAAGGTCATTTTTCATTCCAATCCCAAAGAAAGGCAATGCCAAAGAATGCTCAAAATACTGCACAATTGCACTCATCTCACACGCTAGTAAAGTAATGCTTAAAATTCTCCAAGCCAGGTTTCAGCAATATGTGAACTGTGAACTTCAGATGTTCAAGCTGGTTTTAGAAAATGCAGAGGAACCAGAGATCAAATTGCCAACATCTGCTGGATCATGGGAAAAGCAAGAGAGTTCCAGAAAAGCATCTATTTCTGCTTTATTGACTATGCCAAAGCCTTTGACTATGTGGATCACAATAAACTGTGGAAAATTCTGAAAGAGATGGGAATACCAGACCACCTGACCTGCCTCTTGAGAAATCTGTATGCAGGTCAGGAAACAACAGTTAGAACTGGACATGGAACAACAGACTGGTTCCAAATAGGAAAAGGAGTACGTCAAGGCTGTATATTGTCACCCTGCTTATTTAACTTATATGCAGAGTACATCATGAGGAATGCTGGACTGGAAGAAGCACAAGCTGGAATCAAGATTGCCGGGAGAAATATCAATAACCTCAGATATGCAGATGACACCACCCTTAGGGCAGACAGTGAAGAGGAACTAAAAAGCCTCTTGATGAAAGTGAAAGTGGAGAGTGAAAAAGTTGGCTTAGAGCTCAACATTCAGAAAACGAAGATCATGGCATCTGGTCCCATCACTTCATAGGAAATAGATGGGGAAACAGTGGAAACAGTGTCAGACTTTATTTTTCTGGGCTCCAAAATCACTGCGGATGGTGAGTGCAGCCATGAAATTCAAAGACACTTACTCCTTGGAAGGAAAGTTATGACCAACCTAGATAGCATATTCAAAAGCAGAGACATTACTTTGCCAACAAAGGTCGGTCTAGTCAAGGCTATGGTTTTTCCAGTGGTCATGTATGGATGTGAAAGTTGGACTGTGAAGAAGGCTGAGCACCAAAGAATTGATGCTTTTGAACTGTGGTGTTGGAAAAGACTCTTGAGATTCCCTTGGACTGCAAGGAGATCCAACCAGTCCATTCTGAAGGAGATCAGCCCTGGAATTTCTTTGGAAGGAATGATGCTAAAGCTGAAACTCCAGTACTTTGGCCACCTCATGTGAAGAGTTGACTCATTGGAAAAGACTCTGATGCTGGGAGGGATTGGGGGCAGGAGGAGAAGGGGACGACAGAGGATGAGATGGCTGGATGGCACCACTGACTCGATGGACGTGAGTCTGAGTGAACTCCGGTTGTTGGTGATGGACAGGGAGGCCTGGCATGCTGCGTTTCATGGGGTCGCAAAGAGTGGACATGACTGAGCGACTGAACTGAACTGGACTGAATCATCTAATAGTAAGAATGACAATGTAAATTCTCTTGAACAAAGGATTTTTATAGTTTATATTGTTATATCAATATTTAATGTTACAAAATATTTTTGGAATTTATATGTATAGGCTGTTCACTTACTTTAAAAATTATAATTGTAATATCTAATTAATACCAGTGAGAGTATATGAAAAATTGAAAATGTAATCATTGAGAAAAGAATTCTTTCAATTAATTTTTAAATACATTAGGACGGTTCCTTTGTTTTTTGGTCCATTCTTTACAATCATTTTTATATTATGGCACACAGAGAATATGATTGTATCAGTGTGCTATCCTGAAGTTAACTGATGAAGCTGCTTGATGGGCCCATGAGTTCTGTCTCTGGCTCTCCAGAGTCCCCAGATAGTTTTGAGTAATCATTATCAGTACCCATGCATGGTGATAAGTTGCTTCAGTTTTGCCCAACTCTTTGCAACTCCGTGGACTGTAGCTCACCAGACTCCCCTGTCCATGGGATTCTCCAGGAAAGAATGACTCAGGGAACTCAAACAGGGGCTCTACAACAATCTCGAGGGATAAGATGGGAAGGGACATGGGAGGAAGGTTCAAGAAGGAGGAGACATATGTGTACCTATGGCTGATTCTTGTTGATATTTGACAGAAAATAACAAAATTCTGTAAAGCAATTATCCTTCAATTAAAAAATAAATACATTTTAAGAAAAGATACTGGAATGGGTTGCCATGCCCTCCTCTAGGGGATCTTCCCAACCTAGGGATCAAACCCTCTCTTACATCTCCTGCCTCAGCAGGTGGGTTCTTTACTGCTAACCCACTGGGGAAGACCAACATCAGTATAATGCTCACCTATTGAGAAACTTCACATTAAGCCAAAATACCTCGATGTGGTCATTATAATGACTGTCAGCATTATTCTAGATCCATGTAACAAGTCCTTCTTGTTATGTTAGTGGTAAGAAACAGCAACAAAGCCTAATCTATAACACAATTTTTACCAAACTATGGCAGACCTGATGTTCTAACCATAAGTACCATGAAAAATGGTAGCCAGATGGGAATAATGATTAAAAGCAGAAAATATATAATTTGTCATAGGGTCAGTACCTGATAACTTCTGAGACTCACGCATATCTTTATGTCTATGATTATGTCTGACATAAAGATAGATTTATAGTTGAATGAAAGAGATAAAAATTCTAAATGATATTGTCTTTTCCCTGCACTGAATTCTCTGAAAGTAGTTTCTCTATGCTTTGTAAAAGAAGCAGAGGAAAACCAAACTATATGCTATCACTGAAAAACAGGGAAATTCTTTCCACTAAGTATCTGGACTGAAGATTGGAAATGCTGCTGCTAAGTCGCATCAGTTGTGTCCGACTCTGTGCGACCCCATAGACGGCAGCCTACCAGGCTCCCCCGTCTTTGGGATTCTCCAAGCAAGAACACTGGAGTGGGCTGCCATTTCCTTCTCCAATGCATGAAAGTGAAAAGTGAAAGTGAAGTTGCTCAGTCGTGCCCGACCCTCAGCGACCCCATGGACTGCAGCCTTCCAGGCTCCTCCATCCATGGGATTTTCCAGGCAAGAGTACTGGAGTGGGTTGCCACTGCCTTCTCCAAAGATTGGAAATATTTGATAAGAAATTTGCCTCTCCCCATGTTCGGGTTGGTGAAATTTTATTGAAACTTTGAAGTTCTTAGTAATAGTGGCCAGCGGTTCCTGTTACTGTGTTAAAAATCTAGCTCATTATTTCTCTTCTGAACTTTTATAAAGTTTTAACTAAAGAATCAGTAGCCATTGTTGGAAAAGACACATACTCCTTGCAAAGAAGTGCTTTGATCGACAATAATGTCAATGAGGATATTAGTCTTCCCTTTCTAAATTCAGTACTATTACAGTCCCCTAAAAGTAACAAAAATAAAATACAATGCTTGGGTTTGTACAATGAAGCTGTTATGTTTGAATTCTGAGAGTGACCAGAGTGCTATTGAGCGAAAACTTAACCTAATGAATCAGTGGCCTCTATCCCAAGTGTAAAATCTTCCCTGACTTAAAAAAAGAAATGTAGTCCCATTCTTTTTTAAAAACTAATCTTTCCTGCATCAGCTTTGACTTTAAGGCATCAATAAATTTTAGTGCCAGCCATCTGTTAGTTCTCAATTAATTAGTTATTATTCATTTATTGGACTGATACTCAGTTTCTTTGATTTTTTTGCATTACTACCCAAATCAGAATTTCCATTTTATATAATTGAATCCTAAAATTGAGAAGATTATTCTTTGATCAAGTATATATTTTAATGCTATATGTTATAAGTTAGAAATGGAGGTCTCAAATTCAAGGGTTGAGGGATCTCTGCTCAATTTCTCAATTTCATCTAAGAAAAGTCTCTAATCTCTATTTTCTCACAGCTATCCTAATAAATTGCCCTTAAAATTTTAGGAATAATATATATCTCACAAGGACCTATTTCCACTTCTTTTGTTGCTGTTGAAGCACACTTGTTTTCTGTTTTGTTCATGCACTTATTCATTCATACTTATTCATTAAATGTACATTTAACAAATACCTACTACGTAGTTTGTCTTTTGCATAACAAGAGAAAACTGATAAAAACTCATGGTCTCTATTCTCTAAACACTTTTTGGTTTTCTTGGGGGATGGATATTTAAGTTATTAATTATGGTTCAGTTCAGTTCAGTTGAGTTGCTCAGCCATGTCCTACTCTTTGCGACCCCATGAATCGCAGCATGCCAGGCCTCTCTGTCCATCACCAACTCCCAGAGTTCACTCAAACTCACGTCCATTGAGTCAGTGATGCCATCCAGCCATCTCATCCTCTGTCATCCCCTTCTCCTCCTGCCCCCAATCCCTCCCAGCATCAGAGTCTTTTCCAATGAGTCATATGTACATACAAATATATGTAAATTATATAGTATATCATGGCATCCGGTCCCATCATTTCATGACAGATGGGGAAACAATGGAAACAGTGACAGACCTTATTTTCTTGGGCTCCAAAATCTCTGCACATGGTGACTGCAGCCATGATATTAAAAGATGCTTGTTCCTGGGAAGAAAAGCTATGACCAACCTAGACAGCATATTGAAAAGCAGAGACATTATTTTGCCAACAAAGGTCCATCTAGTCAAGGCTATGGTTTTTCCAGCAGTCATGTATGGATATGAGAGTTGGACTATAAAGAAAGCTGAGTGCTGAAGAATTGATACTTTTGAACTGTGGTGTTGGAGAAGACTCTTGAGAGCCCCTTGGACTGCAAGGAGACCAAACCAATCAATCCTAAAGGAAATCAGTCCTGAATATTCATTGGAAGGACTGATGCTGAAGCTGATACTGCTATACTTTGGCCACATGATGTGAAGAGCTAACTCATTGGAAAAGACCCTGATGCTAGGAAAGATTGAAGGCAGGAGGAAAGGGGATGACAGAGAATGAAATGGTTGGATGGCATCACTGATTCGATGGATGTGAGTTTGAGCAGGCTCCAGGAGTTGATGATGAACAGGGAAGCCTGGTGTGCTGCAGTCCACGGCGTCTCAAAGAGTTGGACATGACTGAGAGACTGAACTGAACTGAACTAGACTAATACACTATATATATATGTGTGTGTGTGTAAATATATCTCTACACATATATGCTGAATACATTATTCTATTATTATTTTGAATAAACTGTTAGCTGAATTGAAAATAATGAAAACAAAAGTTTTTATTTTACCTTCATTTGTTCACTTGTTCTCTGATGCCCTTCCTTTCTTCATGGAGATACAAGTTGCTTCCTGGAGCATTTTTCCTCAGTCTAAAGAATGTCTTTTAACATTTCTTGCCATATAGATCTCTGACAACAAATTCCCTCAGTATTTGCTTGTCTCAGAAAGTATTTCTTATTTACTTTGGAAGAATAATTTCCCGTAGTTCAGAAGTCTAGGTTGGTATTTTTCCTGATACTTTATTTCACTCCACTCTCTTGTTTACTGGAGAAGGCAATAGCACCCGACTCCAGTATTCTTGCTTGGAAAATCACATGGATGGAAGAGCCTGGTAGGCTGCATTCCATGAGGTTGCTAAGAGTCAGACACAACTGAGCGACTTCACTTTCGCTTTTCACTTTCATGTATTGGAGAAGGAAATGGCAACCCACTCCAGTGTTCTTGCCTGGAGAATCCCAGGGACGGGGGAGCCTGGTGGGCTGCCGTCTATGGGGTCGCACAGAGTCGGACACGACTGAAGTGATGCAGCAGCAGCAGCATTCAATCATAGAAATTTACCCGTGATACATTCCACTAGTTTTTCACTGGACGCTTTCTTTTGTGGGTCATCTAAATATGAGTGGATGGTGACCTGAGGCCATTGGTATAGTTCACAAAGACATAATGATTGTGCCTTGCATTTATTTGTATGATGCTGTATGTATTCAAGGAAAAAAATGATATGATTTTGTGTTTCTTTTTAGGATCAATAAAGGATGGGGAACCCCTGTGGGTATGCAGACAGACTTGCAAAGAAATGAGCAAGAGGCATAAAGCATGTGGCCTTACTGTATTTCTTGTCTATCATAAAACCCAGGAAAGACTGAGTCTTTCCTATACCTAAGAAACAGTCCTGGGTTTAGAAATACAATCTAGCCAGCTTAGATTCACTCCCATGAAGTTAAATAGACTCCTCTTTCTTACAAATGTGTTACAAACAATGAAAGCCCAGCTAAGAATCTAAATATTTTCAATGCTGCCTCCAGCACCATCACTTTATAAATCAAGGACTTTTCTGAGCATCTTTTATTAGATTCTGTTTCTGGCAATTATAACTTGACCCTTTCATCCACTGTCTAGCCCAAACTATAGGATGAGTGCA
Source organism: Bos taurus (assembly GCF_002263795.3). Classification (NCBI taxonomy): domain Eukaryota; kingdom Metazoa; phylum Chordata; class Mammalia; order Artiodactyla; family Bovidae; genus Bos; species Bos taurus. The sequence goes on along the minus strand of NC_037332.1, from coordinate 18,083,074 downwards.
TTTCAAACTACTTTATCTCTACAGTTGAAAATTCCCCTTGCCGTCAATGTTTCCATCTGGACAATCACCTTTCTAAACTGATACAAAAGAGGCAAATTCTGAAGAAAGTTCACAGCAGCATCATTACAGATTCACATCCAATTCTTGGCACGAAGGCAAATTCACAACCATATTGTGAACTATACCCATGATACTTGTTTCTGAAATATCAGGACTGAAGAAATATCAGTACTGTATTCCAAGTGCAGTTTTTTCTGATTACTTATTCTCTCCAGGAGTCTCATGTTTATACTTCTCTCCACTTACTTTTCTGTCTCAACCTTCTGAAAAAGCAACAACAACAAAAAACTGGTCTTTCTCTCCAACATCTCTCACTCCACAAAGGGATAAAATCTTCCTAACTTCTAGAGAAACGTCCAACTTGTCACAGCCATGTTAAATACTTATCTGAGATTCTTACTTCCAGCAATGGCATGATCTGCTTGTAAAAGTGATAGTAATTTGGATCTCCTTAGATTTTCCTAATTATTGTGATTTTAAGGCACATGGTTCAGTGTCTTTCTTTCAAATCCAGCTTTGCAGTTATCCTAGATAATTTCAGTATTTCTAGGGAAAATATATCCAGGATAGTAATTTCATATTCTTTGCCTTCAAAACTAGTGACTTGTATCTGTATTTCACATCAGGAGCACAACTAAATGACCTGGGATTTCAGACATCATTTGGAACTACTCTACCTACAAATTTTTAGTCCTCAATATTCCATTCTCAACCAAAGACTCCTATATTTCATCTTACTTACCTCTCAGCAGTCTTTAGCATTGTTATTATTGCTTTCTATCTATTTTCTTTCACTGAATCTTTATTATCCCATAACTATTCCTCAGTTCCTCCATGCTAACATTCCCCACACTCTATCCCTTGTTTTTTCATGCTATTAAGTGATTAAAATGATTTCCCTCACTCCCAAGAACTGAAGACCATCTCCCAAGTCTACACCTCCACCCAAAACCTTTCTCATAAATACTAGTCCTGTTTAACTCCCTGCCTACTGGTATATTGCCTTCCCAGGTGGTGCTTGTGGTAAAGAATCCATCTGCCAGTGCAGGAGACATAAGGGATGTGGGTTCGATTCTTGGGTTGGGAAGATCCCCTGGAGCAGGGCATAGCCACCCACTCCAGTCTCTTGCCTAGAGAATCCCATGGACAGAGGAGCCCCTACAGTCCATGGCGTCACAAAGAGTCGGACGCAACTGAAGTGACTTAGCACATAACACACCAGTATATTACAGAGGCATTTTAAACCCTGTGTCTAAAAATTAATAATCTTCTAATGAAATTCTATTCTTCCTCCTGTATCTCTGGCATTTCCAACATCAATCCAGCCACTAACATAATAAATCTGGGAGTTATCCTAAACTGTTCCTAATTCATTACTCCCCATACATGGTTAGTCAATGTCTCATTAATTCTTGCAACTCCCTTTTCTCCTTTTCATCTCTGGTATCATAGCCTTGATTTAATTCATGATAATTATTTCCAGCAACTTGATAAATGAATCAAAAGCTCAGACTCAGTGCCTTTCTATTAAACTTGACTTTTGTGTTTTAATTGTTTTTATTCTCTTGTATAGCTGGAGTTAATCCTGTACCAATATAATTTTTTTCTAGAGACTGTGACATATTTTCTGAATCTTTGTTTATTTGAGGATGCCTTTCTTTTGCCTGTGTTGCTAAAACTAATCTAGCTAAGTACTAAATTTTACATCAAAGGCATTTCTATAATACTTATAAGTATTATAGAAGGCACACACTAAAATAAAAAGAGCACATTTTGGAATCAATTGTAGGTTAGATTTTAATGCTATGATGATTTTCTGGCTGTAGGATCTTTGTTATGCTAACTGTCTGAATCTCAGTTTCTCCAAATGAGATTACCTATTTAATAGGGCTGTTTTTTCAGTTAAGAATATAAAATGTGTAATCATGTTCATGTAGAAAACACTCAATTAAATGGGAAGTATGATTATTATTGGACATTGCTTATTATTCTGGTACTGCGGTTTGAATAAGCAGTCTGCATGTATCTTAATTTTAATTCCTATGCTGGGATCAAGATTTTGTTGTTTGTTTATTCATTTTCAGTATTTTGGACAAAAAGAGGACTTTTAACTTCTAGTTATAAATCAAAACTTGCTCCAGGGTATGTATGTGTGTATATATACACACACTGCTTTTTATTTACAGCTTTCATTATGGCTTATTCTGATCTTGACGAGATTTCTTTTCTGCTAAATCTATCATCATTGTATTGATTCTCTATTCTTTTAATAGAGAATCTATAGAGAATTCTCTATTCATCTTCTGTATTATAAATTTCTTGCGTTTGCCCTTTCCCACTATGTTCTGGAAATGTTTCGGAAGTTTCCTTAAATCACTGATTTAATTTTATGCAATTTCACTTCTGCTTCTTTGCTTCTGCAATAAATTTTAATCATGCTAATTTTTCTTACTTCCTTGAAATCTTTAGTCATCTCCCTTTTTACCTGTTTGTGTTATCCTTTCAACCAATCATATTTTTCTCTTATGAAAAGGCCAAGCCTTTTTGCATTTTATTGAGAATGTCTACTCATTTTTCTAAACTTTAGAATGGATTATATCTTTGTTTGTTTATTTTTGAGAAACTTTCACTTCCTATGCTTTAGTTGCTGTTTCCTTTCCTTTCCGTGCAGCATTTTTACATTGCTCTCTCTTGCTTCTTTTTGAAGCAAGAGATTGAATGAAGCCAAATCTTTTCAAATTTTACACTTCTCAACTAACAAATTGTATGGATTGCCCTTGGTTCAATTCATACATTCTTGGATAATGGTTAAATCTCTCTCAAATCTATACCTGGAGAGAGGGTTGCTATAAACAGCCCTTGAGTCAATTCTCAGTTTCTTTCAAGGATGTGCCTAGTTGGGCTAAGTACCACTGTGGTCTCTATTTATCCTACAAAAAAAAAAAAAAAAGTCTATTCTATTCTAAATGACAAGCTAAATAAATTACTGCAATTCGTAGGACATACTCATTCTAGGAATTTCTGATAGTATCCAACCCCTGCTTTAGTGTTCTAATTTTGGAAACTATCTCTTGGACAATAATGCTTCATTAACAAACCTCCATGAAGTGTAACAATACAATTTTAGCTGTCCCAAAATGCAATAAATGCATGATAGAAGGATAATAACCTAATATTCTGCTTGCTACTGATGTTAAGCAATGACTGCATCTGCAGTGGGTCAGGAGCAAAGTATCATCTCTATAAGGTGAAATCTGGTGACATTTGTGTGACCTAGTGAAGTGAACGTAAGTAAGTTTTTTTTTTTTACCCCCTAATCATATCAACTGTCACATATTTAAACAAGGACTGTTCCCAAACCTGATTTTAGGAGATCTATGAACCTGAGTGTTCAGTGTTGTTTTTGTAACATTTTCTACCATTGTCTTCATAGATATTTTAGTGGGAAATAAGAGAGAAAACACTAGGAACCACCAGCCAAACGCTATTTGAATGAAAAGTTTAGATGGGGACATTTTTGCTTCATTTATAACAGTTTTTCATTAAAAATATTTAGAATTGGTTCCATTATTGGTTAGCTAGGTGTTTATTCAATTGTTTTATTTATAAGCATATTCTGTAACTTTGTCTTGAAGTTCCCAGATTGCTTTGTTGTCCATCTTGTATTCTTATGTGTTACTGCTAAGAGTTATACTGTAGAAATAATAAAGAGGAAAAATACAGCAGAAGTTTGACAGCGTCTGACAGGCTTGACTTTGTATAATTTTTCATTTGAATAAAGAGTTGTTTATTTTTGAAAAAATAACTAATGCATTTTGGACATCTATCTGACCAGCACCATGCCAAATACCTTGGGGAAACTTTTCCTATTTAAACTTTTTTAAAAAAGGGACTTCTAACTATCAGTAATAGAGGTGAGACAAATGAGCCTCAGAGAAGTCAAGCAAGATGTCCGACGTCCTGCAAGTTGTAAGTGGTCATCTAACTTTCTAGCCCAGTTCAGCTCTGTGTGACTAGTTCATCCCGGACCATTCCAGTATACCATTCCATTCCATTTAGCATATGGAAGCAATTCACATTCACATTTTGTGCACTGTCTTTAAGCAAATTCTTAACCAGATACAAATAATCATTGAATTTCATGAAAGATGACATTTCCAGATATTTGTTATTCTGCCTTTTGATGACAGAAAAAGTTTGGCAAAGTAAATAGTTTTGAAATGCTATTTGAAATATTTTTGAAAATCTTTCTACTCACTCATAATACACCATAAAGTAATTGAAAAATTAAATATTTGAATCATTTTTTCATTATGCAATAACAGTCTACTCTTTGGAAGTATTTTGTTCTGATAGCTGGAATCCATAATATGGGGAAAACAGAAGCTTTTGGATAGAAGGAATTTAGAGAGAAATGGGTTTGGGGGCCTGTCCCTACCCTACCATCTGGAAATGCTAGGGAACCTACCCCTATGTTATATAAGCCATAAAATAGTTAACTTTAACTTCCATCAGGATGCTACTCCACTGTTCTCTGCTGACCATAAAGCCTTCTGGGAAGGAACTAGGGTCAAGTTTTCTGGAGTGGAATTACTATCCGTATGTATGAGCCAAAACAAGGATTAAAGCTGTAGCCCTAATGGTGGAGAGGAAGTAACTGAGAAACAGCCTCCAAAGAAGCTCAAGCAAATACAGGATATTTATGGACCAGACAAAGGGAGCTTCAGGGGTGAGTCATGGCAGGAATTCTGCTTGAAAATAGCCACAGGAGAACATGGATGGGGCCCAACAGACAAGCCAGTTGGTTCACTCAGAGTCAAGTCTGCTCACCACAAGTGCCCGGGGTTGGAAAATCACAGAAACCCTGGCTAGTGAGAGGACTAGTACAAGGGAACATACGTCACTTCCCCCAGACCTCCATCATCGTATCATACACACACACATAAGGCAAGTGTATTTTGCAGAAATGTGCTTCAGTTCAGTTCAGTCACTCAGTCATGTCGGACTTTCTGTCACCAAATGGACTGCAGCACGCCAGGCTTCCCTGTCCATCACCAACTCCCAGAGATTGCTCAAACTCACATCCATCCAATCAGTGATGCCATCTAACCATCTCATTCTCTGTCGTCCCCTTCTCCTCCTGCCCTCAATCTTTCTCAGCATCAGGGTCTTTTCCAATCAGTCGGCTCCTCGCATCAGGTGGCTGAAGTATCGGAGCTTCAACTTCAGCATCAGTCCTTCCATTGAATATTCGGGACTGATTTCCTTTAGGATGGACTAGTTTGATCTCCTTGCAGTCCAAGGGACTCTCAAGAGTCTTCTCCAGCACCACAGTTCAAAAGCAACAATTCTTCATCACTCAGCCTTCTTTATGGTCCAACTCACATCCCTACATGACTACTGGGAAAACCATAGCTTTGACTATACAGACCTTTGTCGGCAAAGTAATGTCTCTGTTTTTTAATATGCTGTCTAGGTTGGTCATAGTTTTTCTTCCAAGGAGCAAGTGTCTTACTTTCATGGCTGCAGTCACCATCTGCAGTGATTTTGGAGCCCAAGAAAATAAAGGCTGTTTCCACTGTTTCCCCATCTACTTGCCATGAAGTAATGGGTCCAGATGCCATGATCTTAGTTTTCTGAATGTTGGGTTTTAAGCCAGCTTTTCACTCTCCTCTTTCACTTTCATCAAGAGGCTCTTTAGTTCCTTTCAGAAAGGAACTTAAGTTAAGCAATGGACTGTGAATTTGAAAAGAGGGACAAAACAAGACAGGTAGCTTGATAGCCTTCCTATATGCATCTTGTTCAGGCACTGTTCTATAAGAAAAACAGGGTTTTTTTGTGTTTGTTCTGGGGTTTTTTTGGGGGAGGGGGGTGGTGGGGTTGTTGACCACATCAGGCAACATGTGGGATCTGAATTCCCAGAGCAGGAATCAAATCTGTGTCCCATGCATTGAAATGGCAGACTCTTAACCACTGGACTGCCAGGGAAGTCCCTCAAGCAGGTTTATTAACAGCAGTTTTCATTCTGACACTTAGAGAATTGCAAATATCTGTTGGATCTTCATACTTCAGTATTTCCCACAAATAACAGCTGAAAGGGAATTTTTGTCTTCTAGGCTTAACAAAGATGAGTAAAAAATGCAACTCACTGCAGAATTAAGTTTAGAAGAATAAAAGAGAAATAGATATATATTGATGGTCTATTATATATAGCATGACTATACAAATATAAAGAGAATGCATGTTATGTAATAGACATCTAAAATGTGGGCATAATACATAATCACTTAGAGCAATAAAATTATGATTCTGGTGTTAATGATCAACTCCTCCCAAGGATGATTGGTGACATTTATCCACTCCTACTTCTCCTATTAGTTACAGAGACACCTGGAGTCATCAGTTCCTTTTACTAGAAGTGATATACAAATCACAGTTATTTCTATGTCTCTAAGTTAAAGCTAAGTGTTCAAATTTAAGGCATAAGAACTGACTTCATCAGTGGTGGTTCTCTTGCTTTAGCTGTGTCTTTATTTCTTTCCTACAGATCCTTGTAGATACAAGGATTTTCACTAGATTCACTTTCTTCTGAGTCATTTTCTGAAAAATATCTGTTAAAAAATATCTCCTTGGACCCCTCTAGTGGCCCAGTGGTTAAGAATCCACCCACCAGTGCAAGGGAGATGGGTTTGATCCCTGGTCCTGGAAGATTTCACATGCAACTAAGCCCGTGAGCTTCAACTATTCTAGAGCCCATGCTCTGCAACGAGAAGCCACTGCAATGAGAAGCCCACACATCATGACTAAAAACTAGCCCCTGCTCGCCACAACTAGAGAAAGTTCATGTGCAGCAACAAAGATCCAGTATAGCCAAAAATAAATAAATAAATACAATTCTTAAAAATAATTTCTCAATGCCTTCCTGTTGCTTAAAGACATTTTTGACTATTGGTGGAAAGTGAATATTAAGGACAAGAATCTAAGAAAAGACTTTCCTTTCTTTATCCCTAAAACACTTTATGATCACCTAATTTGATTAAAAGTTGAGTATATCCTTGATAGTAAAGGTTATCTGAATCAATTTTCTTATGATTTTACTGTTTAATAGTTGCATGCACTCTGAATTAGCTGTAGGAATTAGGTGATATAGAAAGGCATAAACATTTCCCCCAGAAGTCGTTCAATAAAACCTATCAAAATTGTAATTATGTATGCCCTGGCATTTCTATGAATTTGTCCTTAGATATATATGTACAAATCCTTAAAGATATACATACAAGCACATTTACTGCCATGTGATCGGTATATTAGAAATAGTTTAAATGTTCATAAGTAAACATTTGGTATATTAGTTAAGCATCCTTGCAATAGAATACTAAGCAATTTTAAAAGAATGAGGTAGATTCTTATGACTCACTATAAAAAAGACATTCAAAATATATTAAAGGAAACAAGGCACAGATTCTTGTGTATAATGCAATCACATTTGTCTTTAAACATGAGTATTTGAAAATGCTTGTATGTACCTAAAACATTTCTAGAAGAATATGAAAGATATAGTTCACAGTGCTTATCTCTGGAGAATATCACTGAGGTAGGAGGGGGGAAGGATGATTGTCATGTATAAAGTCTGCATTGGTTGACATTGTTAATCATACATTATATTTATAACAAGAAATGTAGTATGTATTTTTCACCCTATTGACCAAAGAGTTTCATGAAAGTAAGTATTCCTAACACCAAGCCCCTAAACAGAGGAAAGAGATCTTCTTTTACCAGATATAGGAATCCAAGAAGGAAATATTGGTATCAGTTTCCCAACCCACTACTCTCCTAATCTTCAGTCCACGCTAATTCCTGTAAAAGTTTAAGCCTTCCCTAGGGGCTTCCCTGGTGGCTCAGTGGTAAAGAATCCTCCTGGCAATGTAGGAGACTCAGATTTGATCCCCAGGTTGGGAAGATCCCCTGTAGAGGAAAATGGCAACCCACTCCCATACTCATTTTTTTTTTTTCCACTCCCATACTCTTGCCTGGAAAATCCCATGGGCAAAGGAGTCTGGTGGGCTACAGTCCATGGAGTCACAGAGTCGGACGTAACTTAGCAACTAAATGACAACAGCAAGAGAATGAGTGTAATTGAAAATGGAGATCTTATAAATGATGTCTTTTGATCTTGCCTTGCATTTTAAATTTCCTAGGGCTGCTGCAATCACTATGAGCTGGATGGCTTAAAATAACAAAACATTATTTTCTCACAGCTCTGGAGACAGAAGATGAGAGGGTTGGATCGCATCACCTACTTGATGGACATGAGTTTGAGCAAGCTCCAGGAGTTGGTGATGGACAGGAAAGCCTGGCATGCTGCATCCATGGGATCGCAAAGAGTCAGACATGACTGAGCGACTGAACTGAACTGAACTGGATTAGAAGTCTACAACTACAGTTCTGGCAGGGTCGTACTCTTTCTGAAGGCTCTAGGGGAAGATCTTTCCTTGCCTCTTCCTAGATTCTGGGGTTTCCCAGGTGGCTCAGTGATGAAAGAATCTGCTTGCAATGCAGGAGACTCAAGAGATGCAGGTTCTATGCTTGGGTTGAGAAGATATCCTGGAGAAGGAAATGGCAACCGACTCCAGTATTCTTGCCTGGAGAATTCCATGGGCAGAGGAGCCTGGCGAGCTGCAGTCCCTGGAGTCTCAAGGAGTTGGACAGACTGAGCACTCATGCACACTACTAGCTTCTGGTCATCATTGGTAATCCTTGGCTTTCCTTGGCTTGCAGTTTATTCCAATCTCTCCCTTAGTCTTTACATGGCTTTTCCCCCCGTGTCTGTCACTCTGCTCTTACAATCATAAGATAGAATTAGTACCCCCCCCAATACAGTAGACTTCATTTTAACTTGATTACATCTGTAAAAACTCTGCCAAATAAGTTCACAGGTACTGGGGGTTAGGGCTTCAACATATCTTTCTGGTGGGACACAGTTTAACCCACAACAAATGGATTTGTTTCAGATCCTCTATTTTAAATTGATTATTCCATGAGATGAATCCTGGAGAATTGCATAGTGATGTGTGCAGCAGCTGAATTAGCAGTGTTGATTCCACAGTAACCTCAGTCTCTGATGTGTGCTGCTCCTCCCCGTCCTCCTCAAGAACAGCTCTCACACTGTATTTATATCAGAACGGGAGGCTTATCTTTAAATAGGCTTCATAAAAGCCAACAAGAAAATGGAATACTATACTTAAATACCCTTGGTTCAACTATTTTATATAATCTAGGATGATGATACTCAGGAATTAAGACATTGAAACTTGCTATATGAAACACGTGATCTCTGATGAAGTAAGTGTTTAAATACACTCGTTATCTGAAATGAAGCACACGGAGTAGAACTATTCTCTGTTAACAAGGGAAAACAGCTGAAACATCATACTTTAGAATTTCATGATAAATGGAAGCCAGTTTTGACTTTTGTTTTACTTACTTCTTCCAAGGGATGACCAGAACTTCCCCTGTGGTACAGCAGATAAGAATCTGGCTGCCAATACAGGGAACATGGGTTCCATCCCTGGTCCAGGGAGATTCCACATACCATGAAGCCACTAAGCACATGCACCACAATGACTGAGCCTGTGTTTTACAGTAAGATATGCACCGTAATGAGAACCCTGAAGCCCAGGCACCGCAACTAGAGAAAGCCTGTATGCAGCAAAAAAGACCTAGCACAACCATAAATACGTAAATAAATTAAAAAAAAAAAAGGGCAGCGATAATCATAAACAGTCAATTACAGAGTCTCCTACTTACCCCGTAAGTAAGCCTTGTGTGAGGTTGCAAGGGTAGAATCCTTCTGCTCTTTGAATTTTAAGAAATCTCTTTGGCTGCTTAATTGTATGACTATTCTGGGCCTCAAGCAATCTGAAAGCCAACCAACTGTTGCATCTTGCCTGCTGAAAACTCATGATGCTGCCAGATAATACATTTTTTTAAGTTTTAAATAATAGCTGAACTCACAAAAAACAAGGAACAAGTTTAATTCCAAGGTGTCAGAAATCAAGAGAAAATTTAAGCCAGTGTGATAAGCAGCTGAGAAACCCAAAGAACTCTTCAACCATGTAAGATCAGATCAGATCAGCCACTCAGTCATGTTCGACTCTTTGCGACCCCATGAATTGCAGCACGCCAGGCCTCCCTGTCCATCACCAACTCCCGGAGTTCACCCAGACTCATGTCCATCGAGTCAGTGATGCCATCCAGCCATCTCATCCTCTGTCGTCCCCTTCTCCTCCTGCCCCCAATCCCTCCCAGCATCAGAGTCTTTTCCAATGAGTCAACTCTTCGCATGAGGTGGCCAAAGTACTGGAGTTTCAGCTTTAGCATCATTCCTTCCAAAGAAATCCCAGGGCTGATCTCCTTCAGAATGGACTGGTTGGATCTCCTTGCAGTCCAAGGGACTCTCAAGAGTCTTCTCCAGCACCACAGTTCAAAAGCATCAATTCTTCAGCCCTCAGCCTTCTTCACAGTCCAACTCTCACATCCATACATGACCACAGGAAAATCCATAGCCTTGACTAGACGAACCTTTGTTGGCAAAGTAATGTCTCTGCTTTTGAATATGCTATCTAGGTTGGTCATAACTTTCCTTCCAAGGAGTAAGCATCTTTTAATTTCATGGCTGCAATTACCATCTGCAGTGATTTTGGAGCCCAGAAAAATAAAGTCTGACACTGTTTCCACTGTTTCCCCATCTATTTCCCATGAAGTGGTGGGACCGGAAGCCATGATCTTAGTTTTCTGAATGTTGAGCTTTAAGCCAACTTTTCCACTCTCCATTTTCACTTTCATCAAGAGGCTTTTGAGTTCCTCTTCACTTTCTGCCATAAGGGTGGTGTCATCTGCATATCTGAGGTTATTGATATTTCTCCTGACAATCTTGATTCCAGCTTGTGTTTCTTCCAGTCCAGCGTTTCTCATGATGTACTCTGCATATAAGTTAAATAAGGAGGGTGACAATATACAGCCTTGACATACCCCTTTTCCTATTTGGAACCAGTCTGTTGTTCCATGTCCATGGGGCTAAACATTTGTTGTTATTGTTTTATATTTTATTTTACTTTTAAGTGGCTAATGCATGCACTTGATTCAAAAAGTTAAAAACTATTAATAAATAATAAGTTTTATTCTCACCCCATCTGTCACTTCCCCTTCTTCTTGTAAATCGTGTATTTTACTAATTTATTATGGTCATTCCAGTGTTTCTCAGGTAATAATAAGTACATACCAAAGTACATTTGTTTTTCCTTTATAGGCAAAATGTAGCTTACCTTTTTATGCAATCTTATGAAATTTGTTGTTTCAGTTAGCAGTATATTGTAGAGATATTGCCACATCAGTACATGGAGATTTCCTTGAGCTTCTAAAACACTGCATAGTATTCCTTTGTGTGGGAAATAGTCATTTATTGATCAACACAGGTTGCTGCAGTATATAAACTTGTAATTACATCATCACAAACATTTGTAAATATATCTGTAGGATTAATTTCTAGATAGGAGATCCTTGGAACATAGAATAACTTCATTTTTTTTTTTTTTTTTTGAGAGCTGCTACCAGATTGACCTCCATAGAGATTTATCATTTTGACTGACTTTGTAATGAATGTCTCTTCCTCTGCAGGTTGACACAGAAAGCACTTGTCAAATTTTTGGATTTTTTTTCCCCAGTCTTATAGATGAGAAATGGCATCGTGTATTTGCATTTATTTTATTATGTATGATAATGAGAAACACTGGGCTGGAGGAAGCACAAGCTGGAATCAAGATTGCTAGGAGAAATAACAATAACCTCAGATACGCAGATGACACCACCCTTAGGGCAGAAAGTGAAGAACTAAAGAGCCTCTTCATGAAAGTGAAAGAGGAGAGTGAAAAAGTGGCTTAAAGCTCAACATTCAGAAAACTAAGATCATGGCATCCGGTCCCACCACTTCATGGGAAATAGATGGGGAAACAGTGGAAACAGTGGCTGACTTTATTTTTCTGGGCTCCAAAATCACTGCAGATGGTGATTGCAGCCATGAAATTAAAAGATGCTTACTCCTTGGAAGGAAAGTTATGACCAACCTAGACAGCATATTCAAAAGCAGAGACATTACTTTGCCAACAAAGGTCCATCTAGTCAAGGCTATGGTTTTTCCAGTGGTCATGTATGGACATGAGAGTTGGACTGTGAAGAAAGCTGAGTGCCAAAGAATTGATGCTTTTGAAGTGTGGTGTTGAAGAAGACTCTTGAGAGTCCCTTGGACTGCAAGGAGATCCAACCAGTCCATCCTAAAGGAGATCAGTCCTGAGTGTTCATTGGAAGGACTGATGTTGAAGCTGAAACTCCAGTACTTTGGCCACCTGATATGAACAGCTGACTCATTTGAAAAGACCCTGATGCTGGGAGGGATTGGGGGCAGGAGGAGAGGGTACGACAGAGGATGAGATAGTTGGATGGCATCACCGACTCGATGGACATGGGTTTGGGTGGATTCCAGGACTTGGTGATGGACACGGAGGCCTGGAGTGCTACAGTTCATGGGGTCACAAAGGGTTGGACTTGACTGAGCGACTGAACTGAACTGAATTGAACTGAACTGAATGAGTATTTTTTCATATATTTAAAGTGGTTTCATATTTCTTACTCCAAAGTGTTTGTGCCCTTTGTTCATTTTTCTATTGAGCTTTTGATATTTTTGTTATAGATCTCTTAAAACACTTAATACATAAAAAAACATTATCTAGATGTTGATACTTCTATACTTCACAAAGAACAGAAAATACTACATAAAGCCTATACTCTGCAAAGAATGATTCTCAGAAAAGGATCAGAAAAAGAAATGAGTCCTGAAAATCTATCCACTAGGTCAGGGAAGAGACAAGAATTTTTGGTTGTTTCTGACAAGCTTATTTCTGATTAGACTCTAGGGAAGAATAAAAAGTTCCCTGTGAGAAATTTCTGTGAGTTTATATTTATAGTACCCACTTAGCATGGAAATTCTCAAAGCTTAGATTAATGGAAACACTAGTCTGCCTGCTCAGTTGTTCAGTACTGTCTGACTCTTTGCGATCCCATAGAGTGTAGCCTGCCACTCTGCTTGGTTCATGGGATTTTCCAGGCAAGAATACTGGAGTTGGGTTGCCATTTCCTTCTCTAAGTTATCTTTCCAACTCAGGGATCAAACACAGGTCTCCTGCTTGGCAAGCAAGTTCTTTACCACTGAACCACCAGGGAAGCTTGGGTCATACAGAAGTCTTAACAAGTTTTAAAATAAAGGTATTCTACACCACACGTTCTCTGATCATATTTCAACTGAGTTAAAAATAAATTAAAAATATATATTTGAACATTTTAAGATATAATTCTAATTTTTCACAGTCAGACCAAAAAAAAGAAATCAATAGGAATATTAGAGAGATTTTGAACTGAATGGTACACATATTTCATATTTAAAACTATGGTATGCAGGTAGGATTGTGCTTTAAGAACAATTTGAAGTTTTAGGTGTTTCTATTAGAAAATAAGAAAGCCTGAAGTGAGCTAAGTGTACAAAAAACTAAGCTTACAAAAGGAACAATATAAATTCAAGGAAAGAAGTAGGAAGGTACTAGGTAAAGAACAGAAATCAATGAAACTGAAAATAATACAGATGATCAAGAAACCAACCAAGCAGACCAGTCCCTGGTGAGATTAATCAAGAGAAAAACTAGAAGATGCAAGTAAATGTATAAATAAAATCCACTGATTAATGCAAAGTTAAATGAGAGCAAGATTATCTTATCAACAACTCTAAGCCAATAAATTTAAAAACTTGGATGAAAGGAAAATTTCATATAGCAGTATATCAGAAGAAAATGAAACAAAGAGAGAGCCTAAAACAATTAATAGGCTGAAATATTTGATAATAAAAATACCCCAAGTTTAAATTTGTGGACTGCAGGGAAAATGGTATTTCATATGGTGGGGAAATAAGGCAGATGCCTTATTGGACAGCATTTGGCCTCTTCTAGATCCAGCCATGTATTATCCTGGGTAATCACAGCACAGCCAATTGGGAAGTGTTAGGCCTTCTAAATGGAGAAGGGAACTGTGCTACTTCACAGTCTATTTTCTGCTGAAATTTTGAGGTGTTAAAATGCATTTTGGAAGACAATTTCAGAACACCAAAGAACTGATGCCTTTGAACTGTGGTGCTGGAGAAGACTCCTGAGAGTCCCTTGGACAGCAAGGAGATCAAATCAGTCAGCCTTAAAGGAAATCAATTCTGAATACTCATTGGATGGACTGAAGCTGAAGCTGAAGCTTCAGTATTTTGGTCATCTGCTCAATTATCTTAATTTTGTCTGAAAGGCATTCAAGTTCAGTTTTAGTTAAAATTATTAAATGAGCTAAGTGCTTTCAAAGTCTTTCCGTTCCTTCTCTCCTTCTTTTTCTCTTTGCCTTTGTTCTCTCTCTCTCTCTCTCTTTTTTTAATTTTCCCTAGGCATCCATCCTAATACCCCATCTTTACTCTCTTCTCCCAAGTTTGCCTCATTCAAGCATTGTCCCATGTTCCAAAATAACTTCATACTTTCTTTTCAAAGTTTAAGCATTTCCGCTTGTGACTTACAGCATTTTCAGCTGTGACACTTCTAAGAGTTAAAGTTCACATCAGCAGCAGGCTCCCAAGGGTATTCTGAGTATGAGAGCTTTGATTCTTCCTTTTCTCAAGAAACAATTATAGGATGCAGAGGACTGAAAAGGATACGGGTCCAAGAACAAAAAGTTCTCTTCGGTTTTTAAAGTATGTCATTAGTATTAGTAATAGTATTATTACTAGCAATGAAGGTTGTTATATTTCTCAGTTAATCACTGCATTAATGTGTGAAAACAGCATAGTTAAGGGTGGTGAATTAGAGGAAATAATTATGATTAGGCTAATTTTCATCCTAAAGAAAACATTACTGACAGTCTCTTTCAGGAAATCTAAAACATTTTTTCAACTATTTTAATTTCTAAAGATCAAGTTGCAAATTGAGAAATTGCATGCAAAATGAATGTACATTTTGGTCTCTTTTTATCTACTTAATTTGTTTTTATCTCCCGGTTTTAGGTCATATTTAATTGTAGATAGGAGGATAGTTAACTTTTTAATAGGGCTTATAATATGACAGGATAATCTAACTTGCCTATAGGACCTGTGAGAAGGAAACTGATTTACCTAGATGTCAATTCATTTTGTTTTGTGAAAGTGTAAAAAAGTTAAGTTAGATAAAGACTAAAAGAATTGAATAATATTACTCAGATACCTTGAGGATAACTATACACTAATACACAAATTGAGTTTTCTAAACAGAAAGGAGGAAGATGTGGGGGAAGGGGAAGGAAAAAAAGAAGGAAGGAAGGGAAAAGGGGGGGAAAGAGAGTAAAGGGAAGAAAAAAAGAGAAAGAAGGAGGGAGGGAGAAGTTAAGGGGAAAAAGAGATAATTTCATAACAAGATAGTATGTCTTCAAGGGAACTCTCAACTCCTGGAGGAGTCAGGGACTAAATTTTACATGGCATTGCATTTGAATCTTCCTCTGAATCTACTCCAGCAGTGACTACATGGTAAGCATCCAATAAATATACATTGTTTCTTAGAAACAATCAAATATACAAGATATATGGGAGATTTTTGTTTTCTTTTAGAGAAATCCTAAACTATGAAAAAGAAAAAAAATAATACATTTCTCACAAAGTTGCATAAGCTACAGCAAAAAGGATCATATTTTTCCTGCGAGATGGTTCCACTTGATGATTTACACACAGCATCAACTCACAGTTACCCTTATAAGCTCTGGCAACTCATAGGTCAGGTTACTGAGGAGAGATCTGCAGGGACTAAAACTATTAATGAACGGAGTGTGCTAGCTGTAAAAAGAAGAGAAGTGAAAAGCAAAGGAGAAAAGGAAAGATACACCCATTTGAATGCAGAGTTCCAAAGAACAGCAAGGAGAGATAAGAAAGCCTTCCTGAGTGATCAGTGCAAAGAAATAGAGGAAAACAACAGAATGGGAAGACTAGAGATCTCTTCACGAAAATTAGAGATACCAAGGGAATATTTCATGCAAAGATTAGCTCAAAAAGGACAGAAATGGTAGGGACCTAACAGAACAGAACAGAAAGAGAAGAGATGGCAAGAATACACAGAAGAACTGTACAAAAAAGATCTTCACAACATAATCACAGATAATCACAATGGTGTGATCACTCACACTCAGCTAGAGCCAGACATCCTGGAATGTGAAGTCAAGTGGGCCTTAGGAAGCATCACTATGAAAAAAGCTAGTGGAGGTGATAGAATTCCAGTTGAGCTATTTCAAATCCTGGAAAATGATGCTGTGAAAGTGCTGCACTCAATATGCCAGCAAATTTGGAAAACTCACCAGTGGCCACAGGACTGGAAAAGGTCAGTTTTCATTCCAATCCCAAAGAGAGGCAATGCCAAAAAATTCTCAAAATACCACACAATTGCACTCATCTCACACGCTAGTAAAGTAATGCTCACAATTCTCCAAGCCAGGCTTCAGCAATATGTGAACTGTGAACGTCCAGATGTTCAAGCTGGTTTTAGAAAAAGCAGAGTAACCAGAGATTAAATTTCCAATGTCTGCTGAATCATCGAAAAAGCAAGAGAGTTCCAGAAAACATCTGTTTCTGCTTTATTGACTATGCCAAAGCCTTTGACTGTGTGGATCACAAGAAACTGTGGAAAATTCTGAAAGAGATGAGACCTGACCTGCCTGCCTCTTGAGAAACCTGTATGCAGGTCAGGAAGCAACAGTTAGAACTGGACATGTAACAACAGACTAGTTCCAAATAGGAAAAGGAGTACATCAAGGCTGTATATTGTCACCCTGCTTATTTAACTTCTATGCAGAGTACATCATGAGAAACACTGGACTGAAGAAACACAAGCTGGGATCAAGATTGCTGGGAGAAATATCAATAACCTCAGATATGGAGATGACACCACCCTTATGGCAGACAGTGAAGAAGAACTAAAGAATCTCTAGATGAAAGTGAAAGAGGAGAGTGAAAAACTTGGCTTAAAGCTCAACATTCAGAAAACTAAGATCATGGCATCCAGTCTGATCACTTCATGGCAAATAGATAGGGAAACATTGGAAACAGTGGCTGACTTTATTTTGGGGGCTCCAAAATCACTGCAGATGGTGATTGCAGCCATGAAATTAAAGGACACTTACTCCTTGGAAGGAAAGTTATGACCAACCTAGATAGTATATTCAAAAGCAGAGACATTACTTTGCCAACAAAGGTCCATCTAGTCAAGGCTATGGTTTTTCCAGTGGTCATGTATGGATGTGAAAGTTGGACTGTGAAGAAGGCTGAGCGCCGAAGAATTGATGCTTTTGAACTGTGGTGTTGGAGAAGACTCTTGAGAGTCCCTTGGACTGCAAGGAGATCCAACCAGTCCATCTTAAAGGAGATCAGTCCTGGGTATTCATTGGAAGGACTGATACTAAAGCTGAAACTCTAATACTTTGGCCACCTTATGTGAAGAGCTGACTCATTTGAAAAGACCCTGATGTTGGGAGGGATTGAGGGCAGGAGGAGAAGGGGACAACAGAGGATGAGATGGTTTGATGGCCTCACTGACTCAATGGACATGGATTTGGGTGAACTCCGGGAATTGGTGATGGACTGGGAGGCTTGGCGTGCTGCGGTTCATGGGGTCACAAAGAGTCGGACATGACTGAGCTACTGAACTGAACTGAACTGAATGAGTCAGAGCATTCTCCTCTCTTTTATCACTGATGTTTAACCTCTCCTATGCAAAATAATTGCTTTGTCATACACGACTTTCAAAATTGAAAATATTAGTCATCCAGTCCTGCTCAGCTCTGTGACCCCATGGACAGTTGCCCAGCTTCTCTGTCCATGGGGTTTCCCAGGCAAGGACACTGGAGTGGGTAGCCATTCTCTTCTTCAGGGAGTCTTCCTGACCCAGGAATCAAACACAGGTCTCCCGCATTGCAGACAGATTCTTTACTGTCTGAGCCACCAGGGAAGCCCCACTTTCAAGATTGCTGCTGCTAAGTCGCTTCAGTCGTGTCCGACTCTGTGCAACCCCATAGATGGCAGCCCACCAGGCTCTGCCTTCCCTGGGATTCTCCAGGCAAGAACACTGGAGTGGGTTGCCATTTCCTTCTCCAACGCATGAAAGTGAAAAGTGAAAGTGAAGTCGCTCAGTCATGTCCAACCTCAGCGACCCCATGGACTGCAGCCTTCCAGGCTCCTCCATCCATGGGATTTTCCAGGTAAGAGTACTGGAGTCGGGTGCCATTGCCTTCTCTGTTAATAGACATTAAGGAGGTATAAACTGGATGTTATGAAAACTAGCTGATTATTGAATCCCAGGTCATTTGCAACTTAAAGTTAAGTACAATAACTGGGGTATGAATATGTAATGTGGGAGCATGTGAAAGTGAAAGTGAAGTCTCTCAGTCGTGTCCAACTCTGTGACCCCAAGGGCTGTAGCCTATCAGGCTCCTCTGTCCATGGGACTTTCCAGGCAAGAGAACTGGAGTGGATTGCCATTTCCTTCTCCATGGGATCTTCCCGACCCAGGAACTGAACCTGGGTCTCCCGTATTGTGGGCAGATGTTTTACCATCTGAGCCACTAGTGTGGGAGCATAAAAGGCTTCAAAATACTTATTGGAAAAGTCGGTGAAGGAGGCTTTCTGGAGAGGAGGAAATTTGAGCTGTGGTAGAAAAGATGTGTAGGATATGCCAGGTGAAAAAGTTCAGGTGGGGATGCAGAAGAAACAATGCGTCAGAAACCATAAATCTGTTGAAAAGCCTGGTTTGGGCAGGGAACACTAAGTAGAAGAGCAGGGTACATATCAGGGAGTGGTGTAAGTGACACCAGAATCAGAGTTTATCCATGGAATGTGAAAGGTAGGACTTCCCTGTGGCTCAGACAGTAAAGAATCCACCTGCAATGTGGGAGACCTGGATTCAATTCCTAGGTTGGGAAGATCCCCTGGAGAAGGGAATGGTTACCCACTTCAGTATTCTGGCCTGGAGGATTCCATGAACAGAGGAGCCTGGTGTACAGTCCATGGGGTCACAGAGTCAGACAAGACTGAGTGATTTTCACTTTCATAGAATGTCAAAGGTGGCTTGGAATAAGCCAGAAAAGAAAGCTTCAGTTTTAGGAAAAAGGAAAAAGGCAGGGAGCCAAAAGAAGCAGAGGAGGAACATGATCAACATTTTATTTTCCCTTGTCTCTTTCTCTCTCTTCTTCTTTCCTTCATTCCTTTCTTCCTAATCTCATAACTCCCTCTCTCCCTTCCTTGCTTATTTCTTTCCACTGTTCTATAGAAAATGAACTGGAATAAAAGGAGAAATTGAGGAAAGAAAACCCAGTTAGGAGATAGTTGCTGAAGTTCAGATGAGCAACAGTAAGCACCTGAGAAAAGGCAGTGATAGTGGAAATGAGGAGATGAAGATGAAATCAAAGAGTATTTCTGTGCTGGAAGTCATAGGGATCAGTTACAGTATGAGCAAGTTTACTGGAGGGAAACATAGCAAGAGATAAAGAATAAGACTTAAGAACAAGAAGACTTAAAACTTTTTCAGCTTGAAGTTTGAGCAACATCACTGACTTAGATGAATGATTCAGGTAGTTTTAGGACAAGTAGTTTTAGGAGCAATGAAAGTTTTAGGAAAGAAAAAGACATGTACTTTGTGAATTTAATATCCAGGTGTCTTTACAGGTATTAAAGGAATGAAAGAGGACATTTCAAGAAATTGATTTTTCAATGCATGATCCGGTGTACGTCAAGAGGTTCTTCTGGCTCTGAAAATGAAAGTGAAATGCATTGTAGCCTAGAGGTGAAGAGTGAGGAAACTGAAGGAATCTTTCTAATGAACTTTCCTTCCTCTAATAAGAAAAGTCACTGTAACTTCTGAGTTCAGAGCAAAGTCAGGCTAAGGTTAAGAAAAGTGAACAGGGATAGGAGAGACTAATTGAATGTGGAGAATGAGAAGGAAAATTTACTAAATATAAGTAAAAGGTTTACCATGTAGTAGAAGTCAAGATGAGAATAAAACACCTAAATTTATAGCTCCATGGTACCCTGAGGCAAAAAAGAGAAAGCAATGGTTTGGTTAATCTAGAAGGTAAAATTCAATTCCTCTCTGGAAAGCCACAATAGAAAGCTTGTGAAGTTGTGCCAGGACCCCATGCCTGAGGGGCGACGGCTGAGAGGAGCTACCCCACGTCCGAGGTCAACAAAAACAAGACCAGGAGCTGACTGTGGCTCAGATCATGAACTCCTTATTATCAAATTCAGACTTAAATTGAAGAAAGTAGGGAAAACCACTAGACCATTCAGGTATGACCTAAATCAAATCCCTTATGATTATACAGTGGACGTGAGAAATAGATTTAAGGGCCTAGATCTGATAGATAGAGTGCCTGATGAGCTATGGAATGAGGTTCGTGACATTGTACAGGAGACAGGGATCAAGACCATCCCCATGGAAAAGAAATGCAAAAAAGCAAAATGGCTGTCTGGGGAGGCCTTACAAATAGCTGTGAAAAGAAGAGAAGCGGAAAGCAAAGGAGAAAAGGAAAGATATAAGTATCTGAATGCAGAGTTCCAAAGAATAGCGAGAAGAGATAAGAAAGCCTTCCTCAGCGTTTAATGCAAAGAAATAGAAGAAAACAACAGAATGGGAAAGACTAGAGATCTCTTCAAGAAAATTCGAGATACCAAGAGGACATTTCATGCAAAGATGGGCTCGATAAAGGACAGAAATGGTATGGACCTAACAGAAGCAGAAGATATTAAGAGATGGCAAGAATACACAGAAGAACTGTACAAAAAATCCTCTTGATGAAAGTGAAAGTGGAGAGTAAAAAAGTTGGCTTAAAACTCAACATTCAGAAGACAAAGATCATGGCATCCGGTCCCATCACTTCATGGCAAATAGATGGGGAAACAGTGGAAACAGTGTCAGACTTTATTTTGGGGGTTCCAAAATCACTGCAGATGGTGACTGCAGCCATGAAATTAAAAGACGCTTACTCCTTGGAAGGAAAGTTACGTCCAACCTAGATAGCATATTCAAAAGCAGAGACATTACTTTGCCAACAAAGGTCCGTCTAGTCAAGGCTGTGGTTTTTCCAGTGGTCATGTATGGATGTGAGAGTTGGATTGTGAAGAAGGCTGAGCGCTGAAGAATTGATGCTTTTGAACTGTGGTGTTGGAGAAGACTCTTGAGAGTGCCTTGGACTGCGAGGAGATCCAACCAGTCCATTCTGAAGGACATCAGCCCTGGGATTTCTTTGAAAGGAATGATGCTAAAGCTGAAAGTCCAGTACTTTGGCCACCTCATGCGAAGAGTTGACTCATTGGAAAAGACTCTGATGCTGGGAGGGATTAGGGGCAGGAGGAGAAGGGGACGACAGAGGATGAGATGGCTGGATGGCATCACTGACTCGATGGACGTGAGTCTGAGTGAACTCTGGTTGTTGGTGATGGACAGGGAGGCCTGGCGTGCTGCGATTCACGGGGCCGCAAAGAGTCGGACACGACTGAGCGACTGAACTGAAATGAACTTGCATGAAATGTTCCCTTGGTATCTCTAATTTTCTTGAAGAAATGCTAGTCTTTCCTATTTTGTTGCTTTCCTCTATTTCTTTGCATTGGTCACTTAGGAAGACTTTCTTGTCTCTCCTTGCTATTCTTTGGAACTCTGCATTCCACAAGGAAAGGGTATATTTCCTTTTCTTCTTTGCCTATTGCTTCTCTTCTTTTCTTGGCTATTTGTAAGGCCTCCTCAGACAACCATTTTCCCTTTTTGTGTTTCTTTTTCTTGGGGATGTTTTTGATCACAGACTCCTGTACAATGTCACAGACCTCCATCCATAGTTCTTCAGGCACTCTGTCTATCAGATCTAATCCCTTGAATCTATTTAATCAAATAGATTCAACTGTATAATCATAACGGATTTGATTTAGGTCATACCTGAATGGTCTAGTGGTTTTCCCTACTTTCTTCAATTTCAGTCTGAATTTGGTGATGAGTTCATAATCTGAGCCCCAATCAGTTCCCAGTCTTGTTTTTGCAGACTATACAGAGCTTCTCCATCTTCAGCTGCAAAGAATATTATCAATCTGATTTCAGTATTGACCATCTGGTGATGTCCCTGTGTAGAGTCATCTCTTTAGTTGTTGGAAGAGGGTGTTTGCTATGACCAGTGTGCTCTTTTGGCAAAACTCTCTTAGCCTTTGTCCTGCTTCATTTTTTACTCCAAGGCCAAATTTGCCTATTACTCCAGGTATCTCTTGACTTCCTACTTTTGCATTCCAGCCCCCTAAGATGAAAGTATATCTTTTCTTGGTGTTAGTTCTTGTAAGTCATGTAGATCTTCATAGAACCATTCAACTTCAGCTTCTTCAGCCTTACTGGTCAGGGCATAGACCTGGATTACTGTGATACTGAATGGTTTGTCTTGGAAATTAACACAGATCATTCTGTCACTTTTGAGATTTCACCTGCTGCTGCTGCTGCTAAGTCGCTTCAGTCGTGTCCGACTCTGTGCGACCCCATAGACGGTAGCCCACCAGGCTCTGCCATCCCTGGGATTCTCCAGGCAAGAACACTGGAGTTGGTTGCCATTGCCTTCTCCAATGCAATGCAATTTCACTTCTCAATGAAAGTGAAAAGTGAAAGTGAAGTCGCTCAGTCGTGTCTGACTCTTAGCGACCCCATGGACTGCAGCCTACCAGGCTCCTCCGTCCATGGGATTTTCCAGGCAAGAGTATTGGAGTGGGTTGCCATTGCCTTCTCCTAGATTTCACCTAAATACTGCATTTTGGACTTTTTTGTTGACTATGAAGGCTACTGCATTTCTTCTAAGGGATTCTTGCCCACAGGAGTAGATATAATGGTCATCTGAAATAAATTCTCCCCATCTGGTCCATTTTAGTCCACTGATTCCTAAAATACTGATGTTCACTCTTGCCATATCCTGTTTGACCACTTCCGATTTACTGTGATTCATGGATCTAACTGGGAGAGGGCAATGACACCCCACTCCAGTACTCTTGCCTGGAAAATCCCATGGACGGGGGAGCCTGGTAGGCTGCAGTCCATGGGGTCCCTAAGAGTCGGACATGACTGAGCGACTTCACTTTCACTTTTCACTTTCATGCATTGGAGGAGGAAATGGCAACCCACTCCAGTGTTCTTGCCCGGAGAATCCCAGGGACAGGGAGCCTGGTGGGCTGCCGTCTATGGGGTCGCACAGAGTCAGACAAGACTGAAGCAACTTAGCAGCTTAGCAGCATGGATCTAATATTCCAGCTTCCTATGCAATATTGTTTTTTATAGCATCAGACTTTACTTCTGTCACCAGTGATACCCATAACTGGCATTGTTTTGCTTTGGCTCCATCTCTTTATTCTTTCTGCAGTTATTTCGCCACTTTTCTCTAGTAGCACATTGGGCAGCAATGGACCTGGGGAGTTCATCTCTCAGAGTCATATCTTTTTCCCTTTTCATACTGTTCTTGGAGTTCTACAAAACAGCTAATTATCTAATTAATTTATTATGTTTAACTAGTTTTGCCTCTTAAACTGCATGGTATCCTTAAAGAGTGTTCTATTTTCAGCCATTCTTTAAAAAAAAAAATTCAATTAGTACTTCTGAGTGAATGTAGCCAAAACTTTCCTTTGTTCCCCTTGGTCCTTGACCAATATCCTGAGTTTACACAACATGATGCATAATGACTGGTGATTGGCCTTTTGCTGACTCAGCTCCAATTAATAGTAAATACAGATGGAGAATCTGTAACAAACAGTGGAACACACAGATATTATTTTATTCCTTTATCCCTTGACCCTTTAAGCTGAGAAAAGTGCCAACAGAAATGTAGCAAAGCACAAACATTCACTGCTTGATATGCATGGGCTTATCTTGTGTGACCTTTTCTGAATGGCACAAAGGGAATTGCTTGAGATATTTAGGCAAAATAAGCATGCTCAAGCACTGGAGTCTCCTTGTATCCTGAAAATTATATTTAGTTTTGTTTTTAAAGATGAATAGCTCCTTAAAGGATAAAAGGACATCTTAAACATCATTAAGTGAAGTTTACAAGTTAAATATGTTAAAAGAATGTCTGGAAGCCAAGCACACAGGCTTGGAAAAGGACTCATCATGTAGCTTAGGTCCACATGAACATACAACTAGTAAAGAAAATTCTCCTCTCTATTAAAAAAAATAAGGAAACCAAAGCAGGGGATGACAGGCTAATGGTGGGAGTTGAGACAGGAAATGAAGTTAACTCTTAGGAATTAAGATCAAAGAATGAAGATGGAGCCTCTCTGGTTGAAATTCTCTCCAAGCAGAGGGAGCATCAAGAGAAAATTAGAGAGGTTTCTCCAACATGGAACCCCAACTCCAAAGGAAGATAAAGCTTTGCCTCCAGGAAATATGCAAGTGAGACTCACTCCTCCCTGGGCCTGGCACCTGGAATCTGTGGCAAGAGATGGTGTGGTAATGACAACTTTTTTTTGTCAGTGGGACAATTGGCAGCTGTGGAGGATTTCCAGTGGCACGTGATAGAATTACAAGTGGCAGGAACACCAGCCAATAGTTTTAAAATATAAGGAACATTGGAGTCTGGAAAAATGCCCCTGGCTCCCCACAGTGTGTAGTGGCACTGACAACTTAATTTGAGATCACAGATCTGTAACAGTGTTTATGAAGACTAAAAATGATCAATTCTATAAATGTTGCTTGATTCTGATGATTAATCTTAATCTAAAGTAAGTAAAGTCTTTAAAAATTTTTTTAACTGGAGTATAGTTGCTTTACAATCTTGTGTTGGTTTCTGTACAATGAAAAAATATATATATATTTTTTCATATATATATATATATCTCCCCACCCTTTTGAGCCTCCATCCCACCACTCACATCCCACCCCTCTATGTCATCACAGAGCGTGGAGCTGAGTTCCCTGTGTTATACAGCAGCTCCCCACTGGTTATCTATTTTATACATGGTAGTGTGTATATGTCTATGATATTCTCTCACTTCATCCCACTTCTCCTTCCCCTCCATATCTGTAAGTTTGCTCTCTACATCTGTGTCTCTATTCCTGCCCTGCAAATAGGTTTGTGAGTACCATTTTTTTAGATTCCATCTATATGAGTTAACATGATATTTGGGGTTTTTTTCTGACTTACTTCACTCTGTATGACGGACTCTGGATTTATCCACATCACTACAAATGACTCAATTGCATTCCTTTTTATGGCTGAGTAATATTCCATTGTATATACGTACCACATCTTTATCCATTCATCAGTTGATGGACATCATGTCCTGGCTATTGTAAATAAACTCTTAATCCAACTTAAACAGACAAGTTTCATCACAAGTTTAGATTCCTGGGCTGCTAAGCATGTATTTCACATAGTTAACTAGAGACAAAAGCTATAGACAAAGCACACCAGATTGGTTGGGAGAAGAGGCTCTAAAGTCAGACTGGGTTTGGATCTTATTCAGCCATTCATTAGCTGTTTGACTTTACTTGCTAAATTTCTCCGTGCCTCAACTTCCTTGTCTGTATCCTGCAAACAATAGTGACAATGTCTTCATGGGATTGGTAGAATGATTAACACATATAAAAGACTTAAACCAATTCCTGGTACTAAGTAAAAATTAAATAAATACTGGTAATTATTATTACATGCCTTATCAAGGAGAGTTTATAAGGCCTTCCTTTCTGAGCCTGTCCCCTTTAAACTAAGACCCTAATAAAAGTACTAAGGAATGGGAGACAGGACCATATGTGATTCAGTGATAAATTCTCAATACTTTTGCCTTTGTGTGGGCTTGTTTGATTGTTTATGGGGTAAGAGAGATACCTCTGTTCTTTCCTTCTCCTGGCTGTGGTCTGGGAAACGAGTACATAAGAATGCCGAATTTCATATTGTACAAGAAAAAGATAGATGATAGAATTACCTTGGAAATGCCCTGGCTCCTGGGTGAGTGGTATGTTTGCCTTCCCCTTTGTTCTGACTTTCAGAGTTGCTGCTTTAATTAAACAGTTCAGATTGAATACATTCATTCTGGAATGAGCATTACTAAATTTGGAAGGAAGTCAGTTTGAAACTAATGGAAAGTGACAAGAGCAAAATGCAGAATTCAAATTACCAGTATTTATTACATAGGGAAAAGAACAAGTCTGAAATCAATGTTACTGCATTATATAATACCGATGTGTAATTATTTCTAATTTTATGCATACCTAATCAAATACTCATGGGCTAGATGAGTCTCTATTAATTATTAAGAGAGTACACACAAATGAAAATTTTATTAACAGAGATCAAATCTTATAAAGAATCACAGGGCACCTGAATGAGATAATTTGATTTTCTAAAATCAAAAAAAGTTCAATGAAAACTAAATGTGAGGGTTTGGTAAATAACTTATGGCATGAAATGACTGTAATGCAACCACTAAAATATGCTATAGCTCAATATTTTTGAAATCTAAATATGTCCATGATATATTTTCTGTGATTAAAGCTTATGGCTTTATAACATTAAGTAACTTTAATTATTTAAATTTAAAGGAGAGGGCAAGATTTTGTGTTTCCCTGTAATTCTGTGTGTATGTCTACTAAACATTTTGGAAAGAAATATATAAAAATATTAATACTGTTCATCTTTGGATGACAGGATAAGCAATAATATTTTTCTTTGAAATTATTTGTTATTATTACCATAATTTAAAGTTGTATAAACATATATTTGAATGCTTGGCAAAACCATAAAGCTAAATGGAATAATTTAAACATAATTCCACAAAAAAATAATAGGTAGAACAGTCAGGTCTGACTGGCTAAAAACTTATTTTTGAAAGTTCCTGAAAACAGTGGGAAAACTGTTGAGTTCAGGGTAATGATCTTGTACTTAGTCTGTTATGAATAGTTTATCACGAGCCTGAAAAATTATTTTCATTCCACTCTAAGCTTTCTGCAGTGTAGGAGACCCAGGTTTGATCTCTGGGTTTGGAAGATACCCTAGAGAAGGGAATGGCAACCCACTCCAGTATTCTTGCCTGGAAAACCCCATGGAACAGAGGAGCCTGATGGGCTACAGACATGGGGTTGTAGAGAGTCAGACACGACTGAGTGACTAACATAACATAAATATATATTTATTATGAGTTTAAAGAGAAAAAGCTAGAAGGCAATTTCCATTTTTAAAGTAGTTTGGTTGAAAAAGTTAAGCTTACTCATATATTTTAAAATCTGATTCTGCATTCATATAAATCATTTTTGAAGAGCAGTTGAAATAGTGACCAAAAGAGATGGCAAATCTTAGGGGAATAAGTTTGCTATTTTAATGTGAAAACTTCAATCAAATTAGACTTTCAGGAATAATGATGATATGATAACAGTTTTGCATAGCACACTAACCAAAATAACAAGCACAACAGAAAATAAAAGAATCTCCATTTATAAGGATGCTAGTCAATTACCAAAATCCTGTACTGTAGAAGCTATATTTGCTATTTACAAAGATATTTGATCTAAATAAGAGGAAGAGGCTCAGTTTTGACACATACTTTCCACAATCAAAAGTGGGATGCTGTTGGGGAAGAAAATCAAAAATCGTTTCTTTGGAGATAGGGTCCCTTGTAGTTTGGGTGCATTGTAGAAACATGGGTCACCATTTTGGATACCCTAGATCACAAGCTCTGTGACGTCAGTAACTGTAATGTTTTTTGTTAACAGCCTTATCACCAGTTTCTGGAGTATAATAAGGGCTGAATAAATATTTGTTGGATTAATACCTGGCATGGTTTTCCTGGCCACATAATGGCAGTGCTAGAAAGAGAAACAAAATGGTAATGTCATCCAATTTAACCCAGCCTAGTTTCATAACCAGGAGTAAACAGAGGTTCAGTCACAAAGCAAAGTTAACCAGACAGATGTAAAAAAAATATTTATTCATCAAGTAAAAATTCTGTGAGCCTTATACCATTATGCTGATATACAATGCATTACTCTAATACGGAAAATTTCAGTTCAGTTCAGTCGCTCAGTCGTGTCCGACTCTTTGCGACACCATGAATCGCAGCATGCCAGGCCTCCCTGTTCATCACCAGCTCCTGGAGTTTGCTCAGACTCACGTCCATCGAGTTTCAGTGATGCCATCCAGCCATCTCATCCTCTGTCGTCCCCTTCTCCTCTTGCCCCCAATCCCTCCCAGCATCAGAGTCTTTTCCAATGAGTCAACTCTTCGCATGAGGTGGCCAAAGTACTGGAGTTCCAGCTTTAGCATCATTCCTTCCAAAGAAATCCCAGGGCTGATGTTCTTCAGAATGGACTGGTTGGATCTCCTTGCAGTCCAAGGGACTCTCAAGAGTCTTCTCCAGCACCACAGTTCAAAAGCATCAATTCTTCAGTGCTCAGCCTTCTTCACAGTCCAACTCTCACATCCATACATGACCACAGGAAAAACCATAGCCTTGACTAAACGAACCTTTGTTGGCAAAGTAATGTCTCTGCTTTTGAACATGCTATCTAGGTTGGTCATAACTTTCCTTCCAAGGAGTAAGCATCTTTTAATTTCATGGTTGCAGTCACCATCTGCAGTGATTTTGGAGCCCCAAAAAATAAAGTCTGACACTGTTTCCACTGTTTCCCCATCTATTTCCCAGGAAGTGATGGGACCAGATGCCATGATCTTCATTTTCTGAATGTTGAGCTTTAAGCCAACTTTTTCACTCTCCACTTTCACTTTCATCAAGAGGCTTTTTAGTTCCTCTTCACTTTCTGCCATAAGGGTGGTGTCATCTGCATATCTGAGGTTATTGATATTTCTCACGGCAATCTTGATTCCAGCTTGTGCTTCTTCCAGCCCAGCGTTCCTCATGATGTACTCTGCATAGAAGTTAAATAAGCAGGGTGACAATATACAGCCTTGATGTACTCCTTTTCCTATTTGGAACCAGTCTGTTGTTCCATGTCCAGTTCTAACTGTTGGTTCCTGACCTGCATATAAGTTTCTCAAGAGGCAGGTCAGGTGGTCTGGTATTCCCATCTCTTTCAGAATTTTCCACAGTTTATTGTAATCCACACAGTCAAAGGCCTTGGCATAATCAATAAAGCAGAAATAGATGTTTTTCTGGAACTCTCTTGCTTTTTTGATGATCCAGCGGATGTTGGCAATTTGATCTCTGGTTCCTCTGCCTTTTCTAAAACCAGCTTGAACATCAGGAAGTTCATGGTGCACGTATTGCTGAAGCCTGGCTTGGAGAATTTTGAGCATTACTTTACTAGCATGTGAGATGAGTGCAATTGTGCGGTAGTTTGAGCATTCTTTGGCATTGCCTTTCTTTGGGATTGGAATCAAAACTGACCTTTTCAAGTCCTGTGGCCACTGCTGGGCTGAGGATGACCCAAACCAGACTCTCTAAAATGGAGGAACAGCTGAAATCCAGGAGACTTAAGATTTGAAATAACTCAAAATATCATGCTTTTGGTTATTGCATTGTCCTGCTTCTTTTTCTGAGGAGAATGTAAGTAATCTTCCCAACGACTAAATTATAATAACAGATGTGGTAAGATAAAGTTAGATTAAAACACCACCTTGCTCTTTTCTTCTTTTTTTTTCTTCTCTGTTTCAGTCGCTAAGTTGTGTCCTTGGGACCCCATGGACCGTAGCCCACCAGGCTTCACGTTGCTCTTCTAGATGGCCCTAAATTAATTAGAGTATTAAGAGAACTTCTCTAATGCACTTTTAACCAAAGACTTTATGATCCAGACCACCTCCTAATAGACTGCACAAAAGCTCTGTGAGACTCATAGGAAGTCAGCATGCAACCTAACCAGGGTCTGGTCTCAAGCTGTGTCCTATGGCATAAGAGGTCGTAGAGGGTTTAGAATGGACTCAAGATTTTATGGCCTTGCCTTCTGAGAATATTTTCTATATTGTATTCTGTATATGTTGTGAAGGTACAAACTCATCAAAAGTCATAACTGTACCTTATTTTGGTTAGACATTTGTCAATGTCACTTTGACAATACATTTTTTTTAAATTTTGTGGTAAAAAATATACAAGAGCTACTCTTTTAACAGATTTTTAAGTATATAATACAGTACTGTTAACAATGAACACCATGGTGTACAGAGGATCTCTAGATCTTTTTCATCTTGCAGGACTGAAATTTTATACCTACTCAACAGCAACTTCCATTTCTTCTTACCTCAGCTCCTGATAGCCACATTCTACTTCCTGCTTCTATGAATTTGAGTACTTTAGATAATTCATGTAAGTGGAACCATGAAACGTGTGTGTATAATTTATACCACATCTGTAATTATGTGTATATGTAAAATTATACAGAATTCAAATAAAAATGAATGAGAACAGTGGGAGAAAAGTGTTAGCTGGGACTGTAAAAAAGCTGGCCAACAAGATATCAAGAAGAAATGCCTTAATTACTCATCTGTATATCCCATAGATCAACTGAAGTGAAAAAAACAGCATCCAGATGCTAGGAAGGCCAATTATAGTCATCATTCAAAAAAACCAGAAAAATGAAGATGTTCCAAACATGTTGGATGTTCTAAAGGATATGAATAAGGTTAAAGTATGTGCTATTGAAACGTCCCCTGGAGGCAGAACCATTCATAAAAGGAAAAGAGAAGACTCACCATGGGATCTAGTGTCTCTAATATCCTATGCACTTAAGCAGAAATTTGTGTTCCAAGAAGATTCCTTTGAGAAAGAAAATAATTGTTGGGAGTCTTCTACATTTTCTAGTCCAGAAACTTCAAGGGTACACTTATAACTTTGGACATCATATCTCAAGTCAGAAGTATGTTGAACTAAAGGTAGAACCAACAAACCCAGCAGGTGTAGACCAAGCCATGAGCAACAGGGCCTGTGTCTATTCCTAGAAGGCAGGACTGCAGAAGTGTACCTACACGCCTCTCCCTGCACGTGAAAGGATCCCGTCTCCTGTTAATGAAGTTAAATGTAGTCCATACACTGGGGTATGTTAGTGCAAAGGTCTGAAGGATCTTAACCTGTCTCTGGTTTTATAAGATCCAACAGTTAATGGGCTACTGATGATGGCTAGGTGTATGGATCTTTCTCATTTTTTTCCACATATGTTGGGCTTCCCTTGTGGCTCAGCTGGTAAAGAATATGCCTGCAACGTGAGAGACTTGGGTTGGGAAGATCCCCTGGAGAAGGGAATGGCTACCCACTCCAGTATTCTGGCCTGGAGAATTCCATGGACTGTATAGCCCATGGGGTCACAAACAGTCGGACACGACTGAGTGACTTTCACTTCACTTCACTTCATATCCCATAAATCCCTGCTCTAGTCAATCTATGACTATAATAAATGTATACTTATTTACTTACTCAAAAAAATCATAAATAATTTAGTCATAAAAGCAGTTCATTTGTGGAAGACTAATTCACAGATTTTAATAACCACAGTCTTAAAGCAGAAGTTTATTTATTACAGGTGATGTAGTGGATAAATACAGTAGGTCAAGGCATAACTATCAAACAACTGAAAATTATTATGACTAACTCAAGCAAGAAAATTAAATTTATTAAATTAACACAAAGATGTGGAAAACATATTAAACCATCTTCCTGCCTTCACAAGTCTGGGAATGAAGGCTGTTTTGGGTCTTCAGCATTAAAAACTTGAAATCTTCTCTTGCCTATTGATTTTAGCTACAGCAAGCACTCATAGCCCTCAGTCTCTATGTGGCTCTCTTCAAGTGTCATACTACAAGAAAAAGAACTGGATTTGCCTAACATAAATCAGACATTCCTGTCTTTAGTAAATCGGCCAAGTAAGTGTTTCAGGGCAGAGGGTGGTGACATTGACACAACCGTGAGGTAAAAACTGAGCCATTGGCCCAATTTGTATCACTGCAATTGCTTATCCTCCTGGTTCTCTTGGAGTAGAAGTGGATGGTGATGCTTGAAGAGTCCTCTCAGAATATGGCTTGACCACAGTTGGGTTTGCTCTAAGACTAAACCAAGTGAATTTATATCTCTTAAATTGATTTGAATAAGCAGAATATAGTTTGCCAAATCCTACAGCCCTGACCTATCACTCAGATTTAAAATACCATTCCCGCCTCTTCCCGCTACCCACTCCAGTACTCTTGCCTGGAAAATCCCATGGATGGAGGAGCCTGGTAGGCTGCCGTCCATGGGGTTGCTAAGAGTCGGACACGACTGAGTGACTTCACTTTCACTTTTCACTTTCATGCATTGGAGAGGACATGGCAACCCACTCCAGTGTTCTTGCCTGGAGAATCCCAGGCACGGCAGGGCCTGGTGGGCTACCGTCTATGGGGTCGCACAGAGTCGGACATGACTGAAGCGACTTAGCAGCAGCAGTAGCCTCTTCCCGCTTCCTCCAGTTTCTGTTATAGAAACAGTGGCCACGTTTCTTTGTTTCATTTTTCTCAAGGTTGCTTCATGGAGAGCTGTCTCCTTATTGACTTATGCAGTCCTGTGTTTAGCTCAGTAGATGTGAAAGGACTACATCTTGTTGGCTCTTTGCTCATGCTAGCAATTATTAGCCCATATTGTGGCAAACATTTCCTAAAAAATGCATGATTGTATCTATCTCTTTTAACCTGAAATGGTATATTTTAAACTTGAACACAGCCTGACAGCTCATAATTCTTAATTTTTTAAGGCGAAATAGTCATAAAAATATACTTATAAAACTTCTATTAAATAGGAATATCAGAAAAGATATATGGCCAGATGTTTTAGTTATCTGTTAGCTCATAGCATATTGTTCCAAAAGTTAGCAGCATAAAAAACAAACATTATCTCACTCTCTCTGTGGCTTAAGAATTCAAGTGCAGCTTAGTTGGGTGCCTCTGGATCAAGGATTTTCATAATGTCATAGTTAGGGTGGTAGATAAGACTGTGATTCTACTTGACGGCTCCACTTGGAGAGGATGTGCTTCAAACCTGCCTCAGTATGATTACTGACCGAATTTAATTTCTCATGGGCTACTGAACTGATGGCCTCAGTTTTTTACCAACTGATGGGTAGAGGCCTCCCTCTTTCTCTTGCCGTATGAGACTCTCCATAGAGCAGCCCAAACATGCCATTTGGCTTCTGTCAGCAAGAAAGTGAGAGTGTAAGACAGATTGGCAAGATAGGAACCATAATTTATTTGCAACCTTATCTTATAAGTGACATCTCATCATCTTTATGAGAATCACTTAGATCCAATCTAAAGAGGAAATATTTATATAAGTTTGCAGATCCCAAGAAGCAAGAATCATTGGGAGCTCTCTTAGAGTCTGCTTATGACACCAGGGAAAACCAGACCAGTGATTCTTGAAATTTGAATTACAGGTACATTCTGACATTTAGCAAACAGAAGGAAAGTCAGAAAATAGTGCACAACAAAGTAACATTAAAACTAAGGCGAGATTTTGGATAAAAATGAAAAGCATTTACTAATATGGTTCTACAAACCAGGAGAGGAAGGGGTTTGATTTCTGAGACATATTTTCAGTCACAAGCATGAGAACTTTTACACCGAACATTCACTAGGCCACAGATTTCTGTACAAGTGTTAAGAATGTGAGGGAGGAGCCAAGATGGCGGAGGAGTAGGATGGGGAGAACACTTTCTCCCCCACAAATTCATCAAAAGAGCATTTAAACGTCAAGTAAATTCCACAAAACAACTTCTGAATGCCAGCAGAGGACATCAGGCACCCAGAAAAGCAACCCAACTCTTCAAAAGGAGGTAGGAAAAAATATAAAAGACAAAAAAAGAGACAAAAGAGGGAGGGACGGAGTTCCGTCCCGGGAAGGGAGTCTTAAAGAGAGAAGTTTCCAAACATCAGGAAACCTTCTCACTGCCGAATCTGTGCTGAGCTTTGGAAGCACAGAGGGCAACATAACAGGGAGAAAAACTAAATAAACAATTAAAACTTGCAGATTGCAAGCCCTATGGTAACTCCCCCAGTGGAGAAGCAGCACAGACATCTGCACATGCCATTAGCAAGCGGGGGCTGGGCAGGGAGGCGCGGCGCGGGCTGCATCGCTTAGAGTAAGGATCTGGCCTGAATACCCTAAGCGCTATCTGAGCGAAATAATTTGGGCTAGCAAACCAGACTGTGGGATATCTACCACGCGAAAAGCCAGCCCTAACCTAAGACACCGCCAGGCCCGCGCAGGGAACAAAGAATTGAACAGAGATAGCCGGCTGCAGACCTTCCCCCTCCGGTGACAGGCAGCCAGAACCGGAAGGGGGCAATCGCAGCCCCAGAGAGACATTATCTATAAAACTGTAAGCAGGCTTCTTTGCTAACTAAAACTTCTTGGGGGGTTTGGATGGTCAACATCTCCCTGAGAAGGTGCACCGGTTGTACACCCAGATAACCGAGCGGCGGGGAGGCGATAAGTTGCAGCAATTGTGCTCGCTAAACACCTTATCACCTGAGCTGCTCAGACCTGGTAAGGGCACAAAACGCAGGCCCAACCAAGTCTGTGCCTCCGAGGACTACCCGAGTGCCTGAACCTGAGCGGCTTGGACCTGGGAGGTGCATGCAGTCCAGGGCCGGCCTCGGATTGTTCCCGGCGGAACAACCTAGAGCCCGAGCAGTGTGGGCAGGGAGGCTACATGCACTGTGAGTGGGGGCAGACCCAGTGTGGCTGAGGCACTGCGAGCACACGCTAGTGTTATTTGTTTGCAGCATCCCTCCCTCCCTCCCCACAGCATGACTGAACAAGTGAGCCTAAAAAGAAAAAAAAAAAAAAGTGTCCTCCACCGTCCCCCTTGTGTCAGGGCGGAAACCAGACACTGAAAAGTCCAGCAAACAGAAGAAGCTATAACAGAGGGAACCGCCTTGGAAGCTACAGGCAATAGATTAAAACCCTGTGGTTAGTACCAACTACATAGGAAGGGGCCTATAGATCTTGAGAAATAAAAGTCGGACCAAGGAACTAATCAAAAATGAGCTGAACCCACAACACTCACAACAAAATCAGAGAAAGTCGTCAATATATTTTTACTACTTTTGCGATCATTCTTTCTTTCTTTTTTAAATTTTTTTAAAAATTTCAAGTCCTCTATTATTCCTTTAATTTTCACTTTTATAACCTATTACTTTGCAAAAAAAAAAAAGACCCTATTTTTTTTTCTTCAGCAAACTTCATATATATATTTTTTATAATTATTTGATCTTGTTTTTTTTTTTTTTCCCCTTCTTTTCTTTAACATTGTATTTTTGAAATTCCAAACTCTACTCTAGATTTTTAATTTTAGCTTTTTGGTATTTGTTATCAATTTTGTACCTATAGTTTTTTTATAATTTCTGTGACTTTTTTTTTCTGTTTCTTTCTCTTCTTGTTTTATATAACATTGTATATCTGAAATTCCAAATTCTACTCTAGATTTTTAATTTATGCTTTTTGGTATTTGATATCAATTTTGTACCTGTATTTTCTTTATAATTTTTGCGACATTGTTTGTTTTTATTAGTTTGTTTGTTTTTCTTTTTCTCTCTTTCTTTTTCTTCTTCTTTTTTTTAACATTGTATTTTTGAAATTCCAAACTCTACTCTAGATTTTTAACTTTTGCTTTTTGGTATTAGTTATCAATTTTGTACCTATATTTTCTTTATCATTTTTGCGACCTTGTTTGTTTTTGTTTGTTCATTTTTTCTCTCTTTCTTTTCCTTCTTCTTTTCTTTAACATTGTATTTTTAAAATTACAAACTCTACTTTAGATTTTTAATTTTTGCTTTTAGGTATTTGTTACCAATTTTGTACCTTTAAGAACCCAATCCTCAGTACCCATTTTTCACTAAGGAACGAGATTACTGGCTTAACTGCTCTCTCTCCCTTTGGACTCTCCTTTTTCTCCACCGGGTTGCCTGTGTCTCCTCCCTAACCCCTCTCTACTCTACCCAACTCTATGAATTTCTGTGTGTTCCAGACGGTGGAGAACACTTAGGGAACTGATTACTGGCTGGATCTGTCTCCCTCCTTTTCATTCCCCCTTTTATCCTTCTGGACACCTCTGTCTCCTTCCTCCGTCTTCTCTTCTCTGTATAACTCCATGAACATCTCTGAGCGGTCCAGTTGTGGAGTGCACATAAGGAAGTGATTACTGGCTAGCCCACTCTCTCCTCTATTGATCTCATCTCATTCGGGTCACCTCTAACTCCCTCCTCCCTCTTCTCTTCTCCATGTAACACTGTGAACCTCTCTGGGTGACCCTCACGGTAGAGAAACTTTTCATCTTTAACGTAGATGTTTTATCAATTGTGTTGTATAGAAGGAGAAGTTTTGAAACTACTGTAAAAATAAGACCAATAACTGGAAGCAGGAGGCTTAAATCCAAACCCTGACTCCAGGGAACTCCTGACTCCAAGGAACATTAATTGACAGGAGCTCATCAAACACCTCCATACTGATACTGAAACCAAGCACCACACAAGAGCCAACAAGTTCCAGGGCAAGACATACCAAGCAAATTCTCCAGCAACAAAGGAACACAGCCCTGAGGTTCAAGATACAGGCTGCCCAAAGTCACTCCAAAACCATAGACATCTCATAACTCATTACTGGACACTTCATTGCACTCCAGAGAGAAGAAATACAGCTCCACCCACCAGAACACCAATACAAGCTTCCCTAACCAGGAAACCTTGACAAGCCACCTGTACAAACCCACACACAGCAAGGAAATGCCACAATAAAGAGAACTCCACAAACTGCCAGAATACAGAAAGGACACCCCAAAATCAGCAATTTAAACAAGATGAAGAGACAGAGGAATACCCAGCAGATAAAGGAACAGGATAAATGCCCACCAAACCAAACAAAAGAGGAAGAGATAGGGAATCTACCTGATAAAGAATTCCTAATAATGATAGTGAAATTGATCCAAAATCTTGAAATCAAAATGGAATCACAGATAAATAGCCTGGAGACAAGGATTGAGAAGATGCAAGAAAGGTTTAAGAAGAAATAAAAAAGAGTCAATATATAATGAATAATGCAATAAATGAAATTAAAAACACTGTGGAGGCAACAAATAGTAGAATAACAGAGGCAGAAGATAGGATTAGTGAATTAGAAGATAGAATGGTAGAAATAAATGAATCAGAGAGGATAAAAGAAAAACGAATTAGAAGAAATGAGGACAATCTCAGAGACCTCCAGGACAATATTAAATGCTACAACATTCGAATCATAGGGGTCCCAGAAGAAGAAGACAAAAAGAAAGAGAACATGAGACATGAGAAAATACTCGAGTAGATAATAGTTGAAAACTTCCCTAAAATGGGGAAGGAAATAATCACCCAAGTCCAAGAAACCGAGAGAGTCCCAAACAGGATAAACCCAAGGAGAAACACCCCAAGACACATATTAATCAAATTAACAAAGATCAAACACAAAAAACAAATATTAAAAGCAGCAAGGGAAAAACAACAAATAACACACAAGGGAATTCCCATAAGGATAACAGCTGATCTTTCAATAGAAACTCTTCAAGCCAGGAGGGAATGGCAGGACATACTTAAAATGATGAAAGAAAATAACCTACAGCCCAGATTATTGTACCCAGCAAGGATCTCATTCAAGTATGAGGGAGAAATCAAAAGCTTTTTAGACAAGCAAAAGCTGAGAGAATTCTACACCACCAAACCAGCTCTCCAACAAATACTAAAGGATATTCTCTAGACAGGAAACACAAAAACGGTGTATAAATTCGAACCCAAAACAATAAAGTAAATGGCAACGGGATCATACTTATCAGTAATTACCTTAAACGTAAATGGGTTGAATGCCCCAACCAAAAAACAAAGACTGGCTGAATGGATACAAAAACAAGACCCCTACATATGTTGTCTACAAGAGACCCACCTCAAAACAGGGGACACATACAGACTGAAAGTGAAGGGCTGGAAAAAGATTTTCCATGCAAATAGGGACCAAAAGAAAGCAGGAGTAGCAATACTCATATCAGATAAAATAGACTTTAAAACAAAGGCTGTGAAAAGAGACAAAGATGGTTACTACATAATGATCAAAGGATCAATCCAAGAAGAAGATATAACAATTATAAATATATATGCACCCAACACGGGAGCACCACAGTATGTAAGACAAATGCTAACAAGTACGAAAGGAGAAATTAATAATAACACAATAATAGTGGGAGACTTTAATACCCCACTCACACCTATGGATAGATCAACTAAACAGAAAATTAGCAAGGAAACACAAACTTTAAACAATACAATAGACCAGTTAGACCTAATTGATATCTATAGGACATTTCATCCCAAAACAATGAATTTCACCTTTTTCTCAGGCGCACATGGAACCTTCTCCAGGATAGATCACATCCTGGGCCATAAAGCTAGCCTTGGTAAATTCAAAAAAATAGAAATCATTCCAAGCATCTTTTCTGACCACAATGCAGTAAGATTAGATCTCAATTACAGGAGAAAAACTATTAAAAATTCCAACATATGGAGGCTGAACAACACGCTGCTGAATAACCAACAAATCACAGAAGAAATCAAAAAAGAAATCAAAATTTGCATAGAAACTAATGAAAATGAAAACACAACAACCCAAATCCTGTGGGACACTTTAAAAGCAGTCCTAAGGGGAAAGTTCATACCAATACAGGCATACCTCAAGAAACAAGAAAAAAGTCAAATAAATAACCTAACTCTACATCTAAAGCAACTAGAAAAGGAAGATATGAAGACCCCCAGGGTTAGTAGAAGGAAAGAAATCTTAAAAATTAGGGCAGAAATAAATGCAAAAGAAACAAAAGAGACCATAGCAAAAATCAACAAAGCCAAAAGCTGGTTCTTTGAAAGGATAAATAAAATTGACAAACCATTAGCTAGACTCATCAAGAAACAAAGGGAGAAAAATTGAATCAATAAAATTAGAAATGAAAATGGAGAGATCACAACAGACAACACAGAAATACAAAGGATCATAAGAGACTACTATCAACAATTATATGCCAATAAAATGGACAACGTGGAAGAAATGGACAAATTCTTAGAAAAGTACAACTTTCAAAAACTGGACCAGGAAGAAATAGAAAATCTTAACAGACCCATCACAAGCACGGAAATTGAAACTGTAATCAAAAATCTTCCAGCAAACAAAAGCCCAGGTCCAGACAGCTTCACAGCTGAATTCTACCAAAAATTTAGAGAAGAGCTAACACCTATCCTGCTCAAACTCTTCCAGAAAATTGCAGAGGAAGGTGAACTTCCAAACTCATTCTATGAGGCCACCATCACCCTAATACCAAAACCTGACAAAGATCCCACAAAAAAAGAAAACTACAGGCCAATATCACTGATGAACATAGATGCAAAAATCCTAAACAAAATTCTAGCAATCAGAATCCAACAACACATTAAAAAGATCATACACCATGACCAAGTGGGTTTTATCCCAGGGATGCAAGGATTCTTCAATATCTGCAAATCAATCAATGTAATACACCACATTAACAAATTGAAAAATAAAAACCATATGATCATCTCAATAGATGCAGATAAAGCCTTTGACAAAGTTCAACATCCATTTATGATAAAAACTCTCCAGAAAGCAGGAATAAAATGAACATACCTAAACATAGTAAAAGCTATGTATGACAAATCCACAGCAAACATTATCCTCAATGGTGAAAAATTGAAAGCATTTCCTCTAAAGTCAGGAACAAGACAAAGGTGCTCACTTTCACCTTTACTATTCAACATAGTTTTGGAAGTTTTGGCCACAGCAATCAGAGCAGAAAAAGAAATAAAAGGAATCCAAATTGGAAAAGAAGAAGTAAAACTCTCACTATTTGCAGATGACATGATCCTCTCTACATAGAAAACCCTAAAGACTCCATCAGAAAATTACTAGAACTAATCAATGATTATAGTAAAGTTGCAGGATATAAAATCAACACACAGAAATCCCTTGCATTCCTATACACTAATAATGAGAAAACAGAGAGAGAAATTAAGGAAACTATTCCATTCACCATTGCAACGGAAAGAATAAAATACTTAGGAATATATCTACCTAGAGAAACTAAAGACCTATACATAGAAAACTATAAAACACTGGTGAAAGAAATCAAAGAGGACACTAATAGATGGAGAAATATACCATGTTCATGGATTGGAAGAATCAATATAGTGAAAATGAGTATACTACCCAAAGCAATTTATAGATTCAATGCAATACCTATCAAGCTACCAATGGTATTCTTCACAAAGCTAGAACAAATAATTTCACAATTTGTATGGAAATACAAAAAACCTCGAATAGCCAAAGCTATCATGAGAAGGAAGAATGAAACTAGAGGAATCAACCTACCTGATTTCAGGCTCTACTACAAAGCCACAGTTATCAAGACAGTATGGTACTGGCACAAAGACAGAAATATAGATCAATGGAACAAAATAGAAAGCCCAGAGATAAATCCATGCACATATAGACACCTTATCTTTGACAAAAGAGGCAAGAATATACAGTGGATTAAAGACAATCTCTTTAACAAGTGGTGCTGGGAAATCTGGTCAACCACTTGTAAAAGAATGAAACTAGACCACTTTCTAACACCATACACAAAAATAAACTCAAAATGGATTAAAGATCTAAACGTAAGACCAGAAACTATAAAACTCCTAGAGGAGAACATAGGCAAAACACTCTCTGACATACATCACAGCAGGATCCTCTATGACCCACCTCCCAGAATATTGGAAATAAAAGCAAAAATAAACAAATGGGACCTAATTAAACTTAAAACTTTCTGCACATCAAAGGAAATTAGCAAGGTGAAAAGGCAGCCTTCAGAATGCAAGAAAATAATAGCAAATGAAGCAACTGACAAACAACTAATTTCAAAAATATACAAGCAACTCCTACAGCTCAACTCCAGAAAAATAAATGACCCAATCAAAAAATGGGCCAAAGAACTAAATAGACATTTCTCCAAAGAAGACATACAGATGGCTAACAAACACATGAAAAGATGCTCAACGTCACTCATTATCAGAGAAATGCAAATCAAAACCACTATGAGGTACCATTTCACACCAGTCAGAATGGCTGCAATCCAAAAGTCTACAAGCAATAAATGCTGGAGAGGGTGTGGAGAAAAGGGAACCCTCTTACACTGTTGGTGGGAATGCAAACTAGTATAGCCACTATGGAGAACAGTGTGGAGATTCCTTAAAAAACTGGAAATAGAACTGCCTTATGATCCAGCAATCCCACTGCTGGGCATACACACTGAGGAAACCAGAAGGGAAAGAGACACGTGTACCCCAATGTTCATCGCAGCACTGTTTATAATAGCCAGGACATGGAAGCAACCTAGATGTCCATCAGCAGATGAGTGGATAAGAAATCAGTGGTACATATACACAATGGAGTATTACTCAGCCATTAAAAAGAATACATTTGAATCAGTTCTAATGAGGTAGATGAAACTAGAGCCTATTATACAGAGTGAAGTAAGCCAGAAAGAAAAACACCAATACAGTATACTAATACATATATATGGAATTTAGAAAGATGCTAACAATAACCCTGTGTACGAGACAGCAAAAGAGACACTGATGTATAGAACAGTCTTATGGACTCTGTTGCAGAGGGAGAGGGTGGGAAGATTTGGGAGAATGGCATTGAAACATGTAAAATATCATGTATGAAACGAGTTGCCAGTCCAGGTTCGATGCACGATACTGGATGCTTGGGGCTAGTGCACTGGGATGACCCAGAGGGATGGTATGGGGAGGGAGGATGGAGGAGGGTTCAGGATGGGGAATGTATACCATGTATACCTGTGGGGGATTCATTTTGATATTTGGCAAAACTAATACAATTTGTAAAGTTTAAAAATAAAATAAAATTAAAAAAAAAAGAATGTTCCTAGCCACCCTCTACAAGAATAACTGCTTATCATGACTTGTGGTTACCAATACAAATAGTTAAGTAAAGATATTGACAGTTCAGAAATGACTTTGGTCAACACAATAAAAAATGTGAAAAAGTATTAAATAATTTTAACAAAAAAAAGGTCATAAGAAAGTGCAATAATTTAAAAAACTTAGTAATAAGTTTATAAGTAATAACACTAAAGAAAAATATGTTTTAGGCAAAGGAGTTTAAGACCTATGGCTCTAAAAGAGACTAGCCAATTATACCTCTTCATAATGAAAAACAAGGAGGATTACCAAATTCCTTAATAATTAAGAATGTTATATTTAGATATACTAATCTTCTTAATTAAATACTCTGAAATACATACTCAGAATGAAAGCTATTTTGGGTGGGGGAGTAGCTGAAAAGTAAATAGAGAAAGAAAATTAATAGACATTGGTAGAACAACTTAATACATCCAATTTGGAAATGTCGAAATCAACACATTTTATTTAAGAAATGGCAGATACTCTATACCACTAGCTACTCTATACCCCACCCCCAGATAGCAGGAAATTCTCTTAGATGTTTTATTTCAAGGGGAAGAATGGATAGGTGAAGTAATACATTGGTACCCTATTTGGAAATGTGGGAAAAAAAATTTTAAATAAACATTTTCAAATCAATTCATCAGAAAGTTTATAGGAACATAATGATTAGAAGATTTTAAAAAATGTCAACAAACCAGTGGCCCCAATATACCTAGCAACTCACCACAGTTTATAGAAGGTCGACAGTGGGAAGAGCACTGTGCACCACAGGCAGCCAGTGAAGCACAGTTTACATAATTATTTTGTTTTACAATAATATTTTTCTAGTTATTATTTGGAAAGAAATTGAAGGGTATAAAGAAGAAAATATAAAATCACAAAAACATAGTTAACATTTTGGTATGTTTTGTGTTAAAATTTATATGTGTTTTTACATATGAATATGTATATGTAAATTTTAAATATTGGTATGTAATTTTTAAAAATTACTTTGCGCCTTTCTTTTTTCCCACCTATGATGTCAGGGTTTTTTTTTCTTATGTTACTACATGTCCTTATAAAAACATCTTTTCAGTCTTTATTCTAAAGGCTTTTAGAATATATTTAGTATTCTATTTGTGATTGTAACAAATTAATTAGTTGATTTAATGATATCATTAACAAAATTTAATATAATAATGTAATTATAAATATAAATTATATTCTTAATTTACATAAAATATAATTCATTAAATCTCCTCATATAATAGATATTAAGCTATTTCCAACCTAAATATTTATTTTGTCTATTTTTGACATTCATGCACTGGTAAATATCTAAAGCAAAATGTGCTGGTCATTTACAATGACACACACAATCTGTGCTTTTAGAATTCTTTCTCTGGTGAGAACAAAAAACAGTATAAATAACTGTTCTGATGTGGTAAAAGGTAAAGGATAAATATCAATTTCAATGGAAGCATAGGTGATACAGAACTACCTGCCTTCTGCCTACCTGTCAAGGTCTCACAGAGATCTCACTTGCTTGATTCTTCAAGGAGAAATATGAGCTTGTTAGCAGGAGAGATAAGAGACGTGGATCTGATCCCTGGGTTGGGAAGATCCCCTGGAGGAGGGCACAGCAACCCACTCCAGCGTTCTTGACTGGAGAATCCCCATGGACAGAGGAGCCTGGCTGTCGGGGTGCTACAGCCCATGGGGTTGCACAGAGTCTGGCATGACTGAAGCGACTTAGCACGCACACGCAGACAGACCATGAGCTTAAAGAAAGGTGCAAGCATGGCATTTGAACAGTGATTAACTGTTGTTTTCTTCTTGAAACATTCTCCTCTCTTGATTTCCATGACTCTAAATTCTTCCTCTTTTCCTCCTGTCTCTCGTTGGAGGAGGAGTACATGTATTATCCATTTCTCTTGCTTCCAGTGGATGGAATTCACTAACACAAACTCCTGGCCGCTTGCCCCACCCCTAAGCACTCCTCCCTGTGAAGACTGCAGATTGTGTTATGGTTAAAAGTCACTGGTCCACATTTTATGTCAATCATCTGCTATCACTGAGGATTTGAATGTCTTTTCTTCTTTCTTTAGCAGACCAATAGGAAGCAGAGAAGCTTAAGTTACTTTTTCAATACCAAATTAACTCCTAGAAGAACTTTCTGAAGACATAGATGGGAGGTAGGAGAGGAGCCAGGGGCTACCAGGACTTTCTAGTCAGTCCATTTGGCTCTCATCCAACTTCAGGAGTTCAAGAGCAATCAAGATAGTATTTAATTTGGTGCAGCCATTATGGAAAATAGTGTGGAGATTCCTCAAATAACTGAAAATAGAACTACCATATCAAGCAATCTCACTGTTTGGTATATATCTGAGGAAAAGAGAATCACTAATTTGAAAAGATACATGTACCTCAATGTTTATAGCTGTGTTGTGGAAGCAATCTCAGTTAACCAGACAAATTAACAAATTAACAAATCTCATTAACCAGACAAATGGATAAAGAAGATGTGGTATATATA
This sequence comes from Bos taurus, assembly GCF_002263795.3. Lineage (NCBI taxonomy): Eukaryota > Metazoa > Chordata > Mammalia > Artiodactyla > Bovidae > Bos > Bos taurus. The sequence goes on along the minus strand of NC_037332.1, from coordinate 18,038,394 downwards.
TAGCTTAGCTATAAAAAAAGAATAAAATTTTGCCATTTGCCACAACATGATGGACCTGGAGGGGATTATGTTTAGTGAAATAAGTCACCGAAAAAGATAAATTCTGTATGTTATCATTTATGTGTGGAATCTAAAAAATAAAACAAATTAATAAAGATAACAAAACAGAAACAGACTTACAGATATAGAGAATAAACTAGTGGGAAGAAGGAAGGTATGAGGGCCAAGACAGGGGTATGGGATTAAGAGGTACAAACCACTAGATATTAAAAAAAAGCCAATATGATCTCCACTTTCTAACACTCTTCTCAATTGCTTCTGAAGTGGACAAATAAAAGGGGGTACTGTGTTACTGACCACCTGAAATCCCAGTAATTTGCATCCCACTTGTAATTATTTTCTGTGTGCCATGAGAATTGGTGGTTGGTTAGATATGGAAGGTGAGAGAGAAGTAGAATGATTCCCCAGATGCTAAGAGAACCTTTACAGGAGAAGTGGCAGAAAGCAGTGAATACCATAAGTCTGTTCTCTGAGCTTAAGGCATCTGTGGGACTTCAAATGGAGACATCAAGGAAGAAGTTACAAGAAGAGTTACAGCCTTGTTATGCAAGGTGCCAAAAATTCATTCCAGAATACACATTTCATAAGTTAAGAGAAGAAAGTTGATTTACAGATTACTAAAGGCAACACAATGTAGTGAGAGATAGCCATAGTCTCATAAAAAGACCACCATATCCTAGAAGAAAAATTTAGGAATTAGAAATATTCAAAGCATTTCATTAATTTGAAAATCTGTGTGATGTGAGGAAAACCAGCAGTGACAACGTTTGCTGATATCTGTTTCTTTAAAATGAGACTGATATTCAGTCCCATTTCCCTCCTCTGCACTAATCTCCACAGCAGTACTATTACATGATTAACTGAAAAATGTCAGTGACTTGGAAGCCTACATAAAATCTTACCAGGCGAGGTAAAGGAAATGTTCAAGATTATAATTTAATGTGTGAACTCTGACAGTGGGAAGCATGCCAACTTTTAAAGAAGAATTTATGAGTCAAAAGCAAGCAGGAAAGTACCTAACAAGTATGTAAAAGTATTAGCTACTAAGATAAAATATATCTTCCAAGAGAAGTGTGTTTGCAGTGGGTGACAAGCTTCCTTATCATTTTTATCTTAATAAATATGTATATGTTCGTAGCACTTTGTCATGTAGCTAGTTCAGTAAAAGCTACACGCAGTGAGTCACATAAAACAGTTATATGCCAACCCAGGCTTGTGTAAGTTTTCAAACCTTAAAGGCCAGTTTGCTATTTCACTGTGCTGACAAACTTGTGTTCTTTACAAATAGTATAAAGAAAATCTGCAGGGTTTTCAAGGAGGGAATGAGAAATCACATCCAATTGGGGGACCAAAGAAGATTTTAGAGAGGAGGTGGAACTTGAACTAGACCATCAAGAATTCTGACAGATGAGTCTGTGGCAGAAGGAAGAGGACTGGAAATATAAATGTTTCTCAAAGTACATTAAACACTGTAGTGCAAAATTGATATTTTGAAATTAGTTATGTCTCTTTTCTTGCTACCTTGACACAAGGCATTTAACGCAACCTGAACTCTTTGGAACCAGTAACCCAAATGAAAACGAGCCCCAGACCCATCTGGGGAATTCATGGCAATCAAAGTCCCCATCAGTTCCTCTGTATCATACTCCTATTCTCATCCTTATTTTCAATATGGTTCTGACTCAGCCCTGGCTCTTATTTGAAGCTACATGTTTCACCTATTGGATCTGGAAGTCTATATTCAATCTCCCTGACTTTAGTTATTGATTCTCTTTAATCGGTTTTTGACATTTCAGTTCAGTTCAGTCGCTCAGTCATGTCCGACTCCTTGTGACCCCATGGACTGCAGCACACCAGGCTTCCCTGTCTATCACCAACTCCCAGAGCTTGCTCAAACTCATGTACGTATTTTGACATATACGCCAATGGTAAAGAACTCGCCTGCCAATGCAAGAGATGTAAGAAACATGGGTTCAATCCCTGGATCAGGTAGATCCCCTGGAGGAGGGCACGGCAACCCACTCCAGTATTTTTGCCTGGAGAACTCCATGGACAGAGGAGCCTGGCAGGATGCAGTCCATAGGGTCACAGAGTCGGACATGACTGAAGTGACTTAGCAGCTGTAGCAACCCTGTTACACTTCCCACTCTAGACTGTCTCTGGTAGGATGGTTCTCCTTTGTTTTGGGATCCACTCCCAGTGCCAAGGTTGGTTGGTAGCCAGAGTACCTTAACACAAATCCACATGAAGGATTTGGATAGTGTCAACTGTCACATGGAAGTGACTTTTGTTTTATTGTTATTTTTTTTCTGGTAACATAAAAAACACATGTTCATTGGAGGAAAGTATAAAAAAAGAAGAGAAAAATCAGTTGCAGTTCTACTATTCAAGATAAACACCATTAACCTGTTGATCTATTTTTTTCTAGTACTTTTTCTATATGTTTGTTTATATACATATTTTTAAAACTAAATTTGTTTCATAACACATATACAGTTTATATGTTTGCCTTTACATATTTACCATTTTATCATGATCATTTCCCAGTATCATTAGATAGTTTTGGCTCAAAAAAATGTTTTTTTCAGGGCTATATATTTCAACATATAACTATAACAAGATGAAACTCTATTATTAGGCATTTATGTTGTTTTGTTTTTTTAATTAGAAACACTTCTATCCAGTGGGCTGTGTAGTGCAAGTCACAATCAAGGGACTAAAGGTATAAAACTAAACGTACTAAAAATAACATAAATTCTATACTTGAATCTTGGAAAACATCCTTAGGGAATCAATAAAGAGGTCACTAAAATTTTCTGTAACATTCCCTAATCATTTCAGTCTATGCAAATATCCTGTTTCTTTTACCCACTAAATACATACAGCATTCATCAGTGATGTTCTCTATAGGAGTATTACTGTGATATTCTAATGGTGATTTTCTATTTACCTCATTTTTTCTTCATCTATTATTTGGAATTTTTCTGTAAGAAAGATAAAAACTATTAAGGAAATCAAATGCAAAGTTTAAAAGCCTCTTGTAGAAATTTCAGATTATAACATAAATAAGTACTATAAATGTGATGTACAACATAATAGTTAACTCTGTTTGTATGTTATATAGGAAACTTATTAAAAGAGTAAGTCCTAAGAGTTCCCATCATCACAAAGAAATAGTTTTTCTGTTTCTTAAAAAAAAAGCTATCTACAGCCTGATATTCATAACATTATTTACAATAACCAACATATTAAAACAATCTGTTTATTGGTGAATGACCAGAAAAAGAAGTTGTGATAAACATTATTGCAATGGAATATTACTTAGCAATATAAAGTGAGGAAATCCTACCACTTGCCAAAACGTGGATGAAACTTGAAGGCATTATGCTAGTGAAATAAGTCAGAGAAGGACAAATACTATACAATTTCATTTATACATAGAATCTAAAAAAAATTAAAGACAAACCCAAACTCATAGGAAGAGGTCAAACTTGAGATTATTGGAGGCAGAGAGTGTGGGGTGGGGGAACTGGAGGAAGGTGATCAAAAGGCAGAGACTTCCAGTTGCAGATACAATGAACAATGTGATGACTATAGCTAGCACTTCTGTATGATACAAAAGTTTTTAAGTAAGAAAATCCTAAGAGGGAAATTTTCTCATCACAAAAGGAAAATTTTTTCCTCTTTTCTTTTTATTCTATGTATATAAGAAGTTAAATGTTAGCTGAATCTATTGTAATCATTTCAGAATATATGTAAATCAAACTACCATGCCCAACACCTTAAAATTATACAGTGATATATGTCTATTTCTCAATAACAGTGAAAAATAAAATTACATAAAATTACATTTGGTTGGTGGCATACTCTGGAATTTCTGGAGTCAGATAGGGTAAAAGAAAAAGATTTACAGAGATGTCAAAACTTAGAATTGGCTCACCAGTCCTCCTCAGGGACTGAAATACTAAAGACAAATGTTTTAGTATGTTAAGATGAGAGTTTACTGGATGAGCCAATTTTCATACCAAAATAAAAATCAAGTTAAGCAATCAAACACAAAGAAACTTGAATTCTCAGTCCTGACACTTTTGAAATCTAAGAAAATAAATCAACAAATACTAAGTATGGTTGACATGATAAAATCAACCATGTAGGATTTAAGAAGAAATATCTATATATGTGTGTGTGTGTGTGTATATATATATATATGTATATATATATTTCAAAGACAACCAACTACTATAAAAAATGGAATAAGAGAGAGAAGGAAACATTTGTTATTAATTATTCTAATTAGGGCTCTTATACCAAAGAATCTAGGCAATAGATTTCTAAAGTTAGCTCTGCCCCTTAGGAACAGGGAATTTAAACTCCTCAAACCTCAGATATATCCTTCACAAGGTTGGAATAATGATAGTAACCTACCTTACGGAGTGCTTGTGAGGATTAAATGATGTAATAAAAATTATGCTCTGAGATCTAAGATCAAGGATTGAATTAAGTTCTCAGCAAAAGGTTGATAATGATAATGATTCAGTTCTTCAGTCCAGTTTCATAATTCCTCCAAAACAATACAGTGGGGGGTGGGGAATCTAGGAGTTAAGAGCTCTCAAGTTTGTATAATTTTTTAACTAGCAGAGTTGCATCAGTGAAGTCATTTGGACTGAATTTTCTCATATTTTTAGTACATTTTTAGTCCCTCAATGCTCAGATATACTGCACCTCTTTATGCAATATAAAATTAATGAATAGTCAGTTATCTCTGGAAAGCAAAATGCATGCCACATGACAACAATCTCACTTTTTCCCATAAGTAACAGAAAAAGTTTAGTTGGAAAAAAAAACCCTGTAAACTATTAAGAAAAAAAAGAAACTATCATTTTTCAAGTATTTGAATATTATTTGTCACACTTAGGTTGATTGAGTCATACAGATTTGAACAGTTTACATGTATGGTGGAAATTAAAATCTGTTTTGACATTTTCTTGGCCTACTGTTTGAGAATTTTTAGAGTAATTCTTCATAAAATCTGATTGATAGGAAACAATTGTTTTGAAGAACTGCCTCTTGAAACCTAGCCCTTTTTTATCCTGATGAAAACACTGTGCTTCCCTGATTGTTTAGTTTTCACCAGTTACTTGAACAGGTACACTTGCTTCCAGAAACACTTGAAAATATTGACTATAATCATACATTAATTGAGGAAAAATTCAACTGAGAAAATGACTCAAGAAAATGAACAAAATGTAGAGGGTTATCTCAAACAATCCTAGAGAAAAAAAAATTTTTTTAATACAAACTAAATTAATTTTGAAAGCTGTGTATATGTGTATGCTCAGCTGTGTCCAACTCTCTGCAGCCTCATGGACTGTAGCCCTCCAAGTTCTTCTGTCCATGGAACTCTCCAGGCAAGAATACAGCAGCAGGTTGCCATTTGCTACTTTAGGGGCTCTTTCTGACTCAGGGATCAAACCCACGTCTCTTGTATCTCCTGCATTGGCAGGTGGATTTTTTACCACTTCCCTGGTGACTCAGACAGTAAAGGATCTGCCAGCAATGCAGGAGACCTGAGTTCAATCCCTCAGTCAGGAAGATCTCCTCCAGAAGGGAATGGCTACCCACTCTGGTGTTCTTGCCTGGAGAATTCTATGGACCAGATGAACCTGGCAGGTTAGTCCATGGGGTTGCAAAAAGTCAGACTAGATTGAGCAACTAACACTTTCACTTTTTCTTTACTACTAGGGCTACCTGAGAAGATTGAAAGTTAATAGACAAGAAATGGAAGACACACCACAGTTTTTGGTTTGAAGTTTTTAAAACGTACATTTAGTTGGAGATGGTGGTGGCGGTTTAGTTGCCAAGTTGTGTCCAACTCTTGTGACCCCATGGACTGTAGCCTGCCAGGCTCCTCTGTCCATGGGATTATCCAGGCAAGAATACTGGAGTGGGTTGTCATTTCCTTCTCCAGGGGATCTTCCTGACCCAGGAATCGAACCCAGATCTCCTGCATTGCAAGCAGATTCTTTACCAACTGAGCTACAAGAGAAGCCAGCTGGGGATACAGAATAAGATATATAGGCAAAAGATCATATAATTTCCTAGGCAAAAGATCATCTAATTTCGTAGGAAAACATTTAAAGAAACATGCAAATTTTATGATATTTCCCCTTCAAGTTTGAATTACCTTCCATGGGATAGCAGTGTGACTTTATTTTTATTTGGGAAATTTTAAATTACTCTGGTACTACTACTACTACTATTGTTATTTTCAGAGTCAAAGTAAAAGAAAACTGAAAAGTAGAAAGTAATCATTCTCATCATAAAATACTTTCTTTTTATATCATTTTTAAAATTATGCTATACCTGTAAATATTATTTTAAAAAGTTGGGTGAATGTTTCTATTAACACTTCTAATTCTCTGATTTTTATGTCAGTGAGACTATATTATTTATAATTAAAATTTATTTGTAAGTAACTAAGTAATAACATAATTATTGCATTAAGTGAGATATACACCAAATTGTGGATGAAAAAAAGTAATTCATCTTACATGAACAATTTTCTAAGTTACACAGGAAAATTTTCTCTTTGAGAGAAGGCTGGCATTAGAATAAATTACTGAGGTTGGCTAGAGATTATAAATCTTTGGAAATATTTATATGTCAAATAAACAATGATGTGATGTACATATTCTTCACTTTGCATATATGTCAATATAGATAAATAAATAAACATTTACATATTTATTACTTATATGTTTCTCACTTCATTTAAGCTTTTGCTCAGAAATAAGCATCTTGAAAAGACTTACCCAAATCATTCTATTTAAAATAGTCCCATTACTTTACATTATTTTTGTTTGTAGCACTTTATGGCTATCTAATATAAATATTTTATATTTATATAAATGCATATTTATTTTATGTAAATATATTTTATTTTATATTAATATTTTATATTTATTTATACACTTATTTTGGAGAAGGAAATGGCAACTCACTCCAGTATTCTTGCCTGGAGAATTCCATGGATGGAGGAGCCTGGAGGCTACAGCCCATAGGTTTGCAAAGAGTCGGACACGACTGAGCGACTAGCACACAAATACACTTATTTTTTTCTCCTCTCAATAATATAAGTTCCATGTTAGTAGGGACTTTGTTTTGGGCTTCTCTGGTGGCTCAGCAGTAAAGAATCTGCCTGCGATGCAGGAGCCACTGGAGATGAAGTTTCTGTTACTAGGTAAGGAAGATCCCCTGGAGGAGGGCATGGCAACCCACTCCAGTATTCTTGCCTGGAAGATCCCATGGACTGAGGAGCCTGATGGGCTACAGTCCATAGGGTAGCAAAGAGTCAGATGCAACTGAAGCAACTTAGCATGCAGGCACAGGGACTTTATTTACTAATGTATCCCAGAATCTATTAAAGTGACTGGAATACAAACGTGATCAGTAAAAATATATTTGACTAATGAACGAAAAACTGTCTTCCCTAGTAGATGTTGTTGTTGAGAGCCAGGATATTCACATTCTCCAGAAAAATATTTTGCCTTGTAAATAGCTGGCTTATAATAGATAACTAATGAATTTTGTTCTAATGCTATAAAAGTCCTTAGAGGAGAAAGATAATATGGCATTATGTGGAAAATATTTAGAGTTCTTACTTCCTAAGATGTCACTTACCTAATATAGGCATGTCGTATAACCTAATATAATGTTCAGATTTCTCCTATGAGGTCAGATAAATTCATTTTCCAAATGATGACCTACATGAGCAAAACTATACATATTGATATTTCTCAGTGCTTGACTTTGCCTCTTATTGAAATTCCTTTTCACTGGAATTATCTGCCTCTGGTCCCTATCCACTCCTCAACAATACCACTACTTCAAGAGCTCGTGAAGGCTGAATAACATTTCATGATCTAACTTGGATGATCAAATTTTAATCTCTGTGCAACCCTCTTTTTAGTTTCCATTTTATATGATGGATCTGATCAATTCCTTAGCTTACCTTTCTCTCTCTCTAGAGGTTAATATTAACTATATTAATAGGCATCAATAATAACTTATTAACTATTAATAGATAGGCATGAAGTTACTTTTCATGTCTTACTTACTATATTTTCTATGATATATTATCTCTTTGAATTCTAACTAGCATAATTAGATAATTGGGGGTAATACATTCAAATTACTTTTATTTAAAATATATGTTTCTAAAAATAATTTTAACTTTAAAATAGAAGTCATTTGATCATAGGTTAAACTCAGAACATGATCTGCTCATTAAGAGCCAGTGTTTATTTACACATCAACACTGTCTAAATTAAATAATTACTTGGTTATTATAGCAAAGCTAAATTAGAATTGATTTTACTTACAATTGGGTTGGGCTTCCCTGGTGGTTCAGTGGTAAAGATCCAACTGCCAACACAGGAGACCTGGGTGCAATCCCTGGGTCGGGAAGATTCCCTGGAGAACAAAATGGCAACCTACTCCAGTTTTCTTGCTTAGGAAATCCCTTAATCAGAAGAGCCTCGTGGCTACAGTCCATAGGATTGCAAAAGAGTTGGACCCAATTCGGCAACTAAACAACAATTGGATTATTCTTCTAATGATTTTTGTTTTTCTAAATTATATTACAGCATCACATGATCTAGTAATCTAAATTTTTCTTTCAAGTGGAGACCTATTTACTATCATATACACTACTTTTTTTGTACTACTAGATTTATTATCTGTTGTTAATGTGTTGCAACTAGTATTACCTGCCAAATGAAAAAAATAATAAAAAAAAAAACAGAGATTCAGGGAAATAAATTATTCAAACACTGGTAACATCTTCTTTTTTCCTCTTAGTCACACGACTGTGAAAAACAGATCCTATATATATAAATGAAGTACTAAATTATGTTATCTTTACATTTTTAAACAATATCAATCACACCTTGTCTCTTTTTGCGTCTGTTTTAACACTAAAATCGACATTTTCTCACATCATTACAGTCTATTTTTTAATAGCTTTAATTTTCCAACAGTTTTTCCAGTTATCTACCACTGCATACCAGAAAAACTTAAAGCTTGTGGCTTAAAGCAACAACTGCTTTATTGTATCTCAAAATTCTGTAGGTTGACTGGGCTCAGCTGAGAAGTTCTAATGTACTACATCATGTTGACTGGGGCCACAGTCATGCTGAAACTGCACATCTCACATTGGACTTGAACACATGTACCAGGACTCAAATCCAGGCAAAACTCAGTCTGAGACTTGAACCCACGAGCTGGGACTCAAACAAGCCAGAAACATTGTCTTTTATTTGAGATCACAGACCTGGTCTCCAAACATAATAAATGTTCTTTATGTCTAAAGATGTTCTTTATGTCTAAATGTTCTTTATACCTTGGGCTTCCCTTGTGGCTCAGCTGGTAAAGAATCTGTCTGCAATGTGAGAGACCTGGGTTCGATCCCTGAGTTGGGAAGATCCCCTGGAGAAGGGAAAGGCTGCCCACTCCAGTATTCTGGCCTGGAGAATTCCATGGACTGTATAGACCATGGGGTCACAAAGAGTTGGACACGACTGAGTGACTTTCATTTTCACTTTCTTTTATGTCTCATTGAAGAATGAATTCAGTGAGAGACAAAGTGACAGATGAGTAGAGGATTTATTTAGAGAGAAACATTCCACAAACACCGTGTGGGCCATCTCAGAAAACAGTTCAGTTCAGTTCAGTTCAGTTGCTCAGTCGTGTCCAACTCTTTGCGACCCCATGAATCGCAGCATGCCAGGCCTCCCTGTCCATCACCAACTCCCGGAGTTCACTCAGACTCATGTCCATTGAGTCAGTCGTGCCATCCAGCCATCTCATCCTCTGTCGTCCCCTTCTCCTCCTGCCCCCAATCCCTCCCAGCATCAAAGTCTTTTCCAATGAGTCAACTCTTCGCAAGAGGTGGCCAAAGTACTGGAGTTTCAGCTTTAGCATCATTCCTTCCAGAAATCCCAGGGCTGATCTCCTTCAGAATGGACTGGTTGGCTCTCCTTGCAGTCCAAGGGACTCTCAAGAGTCTTCTCCAACACCACAGTTCAAAAGCATCAATTCTTCGGTGCTCAGCCTTCTTCACAGTCCAACTCTCACATCCATACATGACCACAGGAAAAACCATAGCCTTGATTAGACGGACCTTTGTTGGCAAAGTAATGTCTCTGCTTTTGAATATGCTATCTAGGTTGGCCATAACTTTTCTTCCAAGGAGTAAGCGTCTTTTAATCTTAATGTTAGTTTTTATGGGCTGGATAATTTCATAGGTTAATGACTGGGAGAAATATCAATAACCTCAGATACGCAGATGACACCACCCTTATGGCAGAAAGTGAAGAGGAACTAAAAAGCCTCTTGATGAAAGTGAAAGTGAAGAGTGAAAAAGTTGGCTTAGAGCTCAACATTCAGAAAACTAAGATCATGGCTCCGGTCCCATCACTTCATGGGAAATAGATGAGGAAACAGTGGAAACAGTGTCAGACTTTATTTTTTTGGGCTCCAAAATCACTTCAGGTGGTGACTGCAGCCATGAAATTAAAAGATGCTTACTCCTTGGAAGGAAAGTTATGACCAACCTAGATAGCATGTTCAAAAGCAGAGACATTACTTTGCCAACAAAGGTCCATCTAGTCAAGGCTATGGTTTTTCCATTGGTCATGTATGGATGTGAGAGTTGGACTGTGAAGAAGGCTGAGCACCAAAGAATTGATGCTTTTGAACTGTGGTGCTGGAGAAGACTCTTGAGAGTCCCTTGGACTGCAAGGAGATCCAACCAGTCCATTCTGAAGGAGATCAGCCCTGGGATTTCTTTGGAAGGAATGATGCTAAAGCTGAAACTCCAGTACTTTGGCCACCTCTTGCGAAGAGTTGACTCATTGGAAAAGACTCTGATGCTGGGAGGGATTGAGGGCAGGAGGAGAAGGGGACGACAGAGGATGAGATGGCTGGATGGCATCACTGACTCGATGGACGTGAGTCTGGGTGAACTCCGGGAGTTGGTGATGGACAGGGAGGCCTGGCGTGCTGCAATTCATGGGGCTGCAAAGAGTCGGACACGACTGAGTGACTGAACTGAACTGAACTGAATGACTGGGAGTATTATTCCAACTGTATTGGGGAAAGGAAGGAGAGTTCTAGGAACTGGGACACTGCCAGTTTTTTGGCCTTTTATGGTTGGCTTAAGAGCTGTCATGGCACTGGTGTGTCACTTAGGATACTAATGCATTACAATGAGGATACAATGAGGCTCAAGTTCTCCTGGAAGTTGAATCTTCCACCATTAGGGTCTAGTTAGTTCTAGCCAGTTTTTGTCATGCCCTATGGCTATGTCATTCTTTTAAGGTTGTGCCCTGTCCCCTTTTCTCCTGTTTCAATCTGGGGGCTCACTTGGGCTGGAATGTGCCAGGAGGCTCACTCACATGGCTGATAATTGATCCAGGTTATCAGAAACATCATTTTTAACAGTGAAGATTAATACTCCACTATAAGAGAAAAATCTCTAGATGGTGGAATTGCATGTGATTTTTATTTTCTTCTCTTTCTCCTTATCTGTAATGTCTAATTACCTTGTGCACATATATTGCTTTTGTGGCAGGATATTACTCAGTAATTATTATTCATAATAGTAAAAAGTATCTTTCTAAATCAGATTAGCATTGTATATACCAGCAAAAAAATAAATAGTACAGTATTTAAAGAGGTAAATCACAGGAACTTTGTATGTAGTTTAGAAGATTTAATAGAAGTTTTTAGAGTGCTCTGTCCTTTAAGTAGCATTAACTCTGTAAAAGTTAAAATGTTAATTCCTATTATAATTAAATAATATTTAAAGCATATCTTTTTTTTCTTCCTTCTCCTTCTCTTTCCTTTCCACCCACCTAAGTATAGAGTAGGAAGACATTTCAGTGCTTTTTAAATTTTTCTGCTAATTTTTACATTGAAAAGAACAAAGTTAAGAATATCCTTAATAATCAGGTTTAGGGACAGATGGCCATACAAAAATAACCAAGTTTGCCAAAATGATGGCAAAAATGCCACATTTCTCTGAACATTGTCACTGAGCAACAGGAATAAAATTCAAGGTTTCTATGCCCCCTTCCTCAGAGTTGAAGAGAGTGATGAAATAACAGTATGAGATCAGTTAATATTTTCCCTATTTATTTCATTTGGATTAGTTCAACTAGAGACTTACATGAATAATTTGACCTCTCTCTTAATAGTCTAGCCTTTAAAAACCCACCAGAGAAGTTCCCTGGTGGTTCAGTGGCTAAGACTGCACCCTCCCAGTGCAAGGGCCCTGGGTTTCAACTAGATCCCCATGTGCTGCAACTAAGGGCTCACAAGCCACAACTCAAAGATCCTGCCTGTGCAACTACGACCTGGCATAGTCGAACAAAGACATTTTTTTTCCAAAAACAAAAACCAACCCCACTCCCACTAGGCTGTTACTCTCTTTTCCTCAGTGCTATCAAAATTGTTGTTGCTATTGTTGTTCACTAGCTTTGTTTGTAGTGATGTTTCCTAAAGCCCACTTGACTTTGCATTCCAGGATGTCTGGCTCTAGCTGAGTGATCACATCATCGTTGTTATCTGGGTCATGAAGATCTTTTTTTGTACAGTTCTTCTGTGTATTCTTGCCACCTCTTCTTAATATCTTCTGCTTCTGTTAGGTCCCTACCATTTCTGTCCTTTATTGTGCTCATCTTTGCATGAAATATTCCCTTGGTATCGCTAATTTTCTTGAAGAGATCTCTAGTCTTTCCCATTATATTGTTTTCCTCTATTTCTTTGCACTGATCACTTAGGAAGGGTTACTTATCTTTTCTTGCTATTCTTTGGAACTCTGTATTCAAATGAGTATATCTTTCCTTTTCTCTATATCCTGGAATGTGAAATCAAGTGGGCCTTAGGAAGCATCACTACGAACAAAAGTAGTGCTGGTGATAGAATTCCAGTTGAGTTATTTCAAATTCTAAAAGATGATGCTGTGAAAGTGCTGCACTCAATATGCCAGCAAATCTGGAAAACTCAGCAGTGGTCACAGGACTGGAAAAGGTCAGTTTTCATTCCAATCCCAAAGAAAGGCAATGCCAAAGAATGTTCAAACTACTGCACAATTGCACTCATCTCACATGCTAGTAAAGTGATGCTCAAAATTCTCCAAGCCAGGATTCAACAGTATGTGAACCATGAACTTCCAGATGTTCAAGCTGGTTTTAGAAAAGGCAGAGGAACCAGAGATCAAATTGCCAACATCTGTTGAATCATAGAAAAAGCAAGAGAGTTCCAGAAAAACATCTACTTCTGCTTTATTGACTATGCCAAAGCCTTTGACTGTGTGGATCACAATAAACTGTGGAAAATTCTTCAAGAGATGAATTTTACCCACCTTACCCACCTCCTGAGAAATATTTATGCAGGTCAAGAGACAACAGTTAGAACTGTACGTGGGACAACAGACTGGTTCCAAATCAGGAAAGGAGTACATCAAAGCTGTATATTGTCACCCTGCTTATTTGCAGAGTACATCATGTGAAATCCTGGGCTGGATGAAGCACAAGCTGGAATCAAGATTGCCGGGAGAAATATCAATAACCTCAGATATGCAGCGGAGAAGGCAATGGCACCCCACTCCAGTACTCTTGCCTGGAAAATCCCATGGACAGAGGAGCCTAGTAGGCTACAGTCCATGGGGTCGCTGAGGGTCGGACACGACTGAGCGACTTCACTTTCACTTTTCACTTTCATGCATTGGAGAAGGCAATGGCAACCCACTCCAGTGTTCTTGCCTGGAGAATCCCATGGACAGGGGAGCCTGCAGGGCTGCCGTCTATGGGGTCGCACAGAGTCGGACACGACTGAAGTGACTCAGCAGCAGCAGCAGATATGCATATGACACCACTCATATGACAGAAAGCAAAGAAGAACTAAAGAGCCTCTTGATGAAAGTGAAAGAGGAGAGTGAAAAGCTGGCTTAAAGTTCAACATTCAGAAAACTATGATCATGGCATCTGGTCCCATCACTTCATGTCAATAGATGGGGAAACAATGGAAAGTGACAGACTACTTCTTTGGGCTCCAAAATCACTGCAGATGGTGACTGCAGCCATGAAATTAAAAGATGCTTATTCCTTGGAAGGAAAGTTTCTACCGACCTAGACAGCATATATTTTAATATGAGCAGAGACATTGCTTTGCCTACAAAGGTCCATCTAGTTAAAGCTATGGTTTTTCCAGTAGTCAGAACTATAAAGAAAGCTGAGTGCCAAAGAATTGATGCTTTTGAAATGTGGTGTTGGAGAAGACTCTTGAGAGTCCCTTGGACAGCAAAGAGATCAAACCAGTCAATCTTATTGGAAATCAGTCCTAAATATTCATTGGAAGGACTGATGCTGAAGCTAAAGCTCCAATACTTTGGCTACCTGATGCAAAGAGCTGACTCACTGGAAAAGACCGTGATACTGGGAAAGATTGAAGGCAGGAGGTAAAGGGAATGACAGAGGATCAGATGGTTGGATGGCATCACTGATTTGATGGACATGAATTTGAGCAAGCTCTGAGAGTTGGTGATGGACAGAGAAGCCTGGCATGCTGCTGTCAATGGAGTCGCCAAGAGTCAGATATGACTGAGCAACTGAACTGAACTGATGGTTTTTCAGTCCCTAAGTCAAGACCAACTATTTGTGACCCCATGGACTGCAGCACATGAGGCTTCTCTGTCCTCCATGAGTTCCTGGAGTTTGCTTAAATTCATGTCCAGTGAGTCAGTGATGCTATCTAACCATCTCATCATCTATTGCCCTATTCTCCTTTTGCCATCAGTCTTTCCCAGGATCAGGGTCTTTTCTAATGAGTCAGGTCTTCGCATCAGGTGGCCAAAGTACTGAAACTTCAGCTTCAGCCTCAGTCCTTCCAATGAATATTCAGGACTGATTTCCTTTAGGATTTACTGGCTGGATCTCCTTGCAGTCCAAGGGACTCTCAAGAGTCTTCTCCAGCCCCACAGTTCAGAAGCACCATTTCTTTGGTGTTCAGCCTTTTTTTGGAGAAGGCAATGGCAACCCACTCCAGTATTCTTGCCTGGAAAATCCCATGGATGGAGGAGCCTGGTAGGCTGCAGTCCATAGGGTCGTGAAGAGTCAGACACGACTGATCTACTTCACTTTAACTCTTCACTTTCATGCATTGGAGAAGAAAATGCCAACCCACTCGTGTGTTCTTGCCTGGAGAATCCCAGGGATGGCGGCGCTTGGTGGGCTGCTGTCTATGGGGTCGCACAGAGTCAGACACAACTGAAGCAACTTAGCAGCAGCAGCAGTATTTTTTATGGTCCAACTCTCACATCTTCCCTGGTGGCTCAGACGGTTAAGCGAATGTCTACGATGTGGGAGACACGGGTTCGATCCCTGGGTCGGGAAGGTCCCTGGAGAAGGAAATGGCAATCCACTCCAGTACTATTGCCTGGAAAATCCCTTGGACAGAGGAGCCTGGTAGGTTACAGTCCATGGAGTCGCAAAGAGTCGGACATGATTGAGCGATCTTCACCTCACATCTGTATATGACTACTGGAAAAACCATAGCTTTGACTAACCAGGCCTTTGTCAGCAGTGATGTCTCTGCTTTTTACATGCCATATAGGTTTGTCATAGCTTTTCTTCCAAGAAGCAAGTGCTTTTTAATTTCATGGCTGTAGTCATTGAACATAGTGATTTTGGAGTCCAAGAAAAGAAAAATCTGTCAGTGCTTCCACTTTTTAACCCTTCTATTTGCCATGAAGTAATGGGACCAGGTGCCATGATATTAGTTTTTTGAAGGTTGAGTTTTAAGCCAGTCTTTTCACTCTCCTGTTTTACCTTCTCATGAGGCTCTTTAAGTTCTCTTTTGGTTTCTGCCATTAGAGTAGTTTCATCTGCATATCTGAGGTTATTGATATTTCTCCTGGCAATCTTGATTCAAGCTTGTGATTCATCTAGTCCAGTATTTCCCATGATGTACTCCTTATACAAGGTAAATAAGCAGAGTGACAATATATAGCATTGTCGTACTCCTTTCCCAATTGTGAAACGCTGTTTCTGTGTAAGGTTCTACATGTTGGTATTTGACTCACCTACAGGTTTCTTGGGAGTCAGGGAAGGTGGTCTGGTATCCCCATCTCTTTAAGAATTTTCCGTAGTTTGCTGTGATGCACAGGCAAAGGTTTTAGCATAGTCAATGAAGCAGAAGTGTAGATATTTTTCTGGAACCCCTTTGCCTTCTCCATGATCCAAGGAATGTTGGCAATTTGCTCTCTGTTTCCTCTGCCTCTTTGAAACCCAGCTTGTACATGTGGAAGTTCTTGGTCCACATACTGCTGAAGTCTAGCTCTAAGGATTTTGAGTATAACCTTGCTAGCATGTGAAATGAGTACAACTGTAAGGCTTCTTAAATTACTCCATCTTTCAGCTTCCTCAGCTGTAAAATAATGAATTACATCCTTGGATGTTTTCTAACTTTGAAATGATTTTACTCCAGATATGAGAAAGTGACAGTAGCTGTGACTTCCTAAGAGGTCTTGGTTCTTACTCTTCACTCTATTCACACCCTCTCTCAGTACCCCACATACAATTCAACTCAGTATTCTTTGTTAATTTCTATTAAGCTAAATATGTTTTTTTATTTAAGTGATAAATTATTTGAGTCAGTGGTTAATTGAGGACTGTGAATTTACTAAAATATTACTTTGATGCCAGTAATCAGTAATTTTAAATCTCCAATGAAATATGGGCTTCCATCCTTCTGATTTTGGTCAGAGGACTTCCAAATACTCAGGAAAGGCAACTACAGGCATTAAAAAGAGAAATTACTCATTTTAAAATCAGAAACTGGTAGGAACTTCTGAGAACCAAGAGGACAGTCTTTTGGAGAAATGATAGGAACTATAAGATTGAAATGTTATTTTTCTTTTAAAGCACTATTGTGTCTTTTAATTCATGTTGGTGAAATTCAAATCTCTGAACTCTTTTCATTCATTCACACATTCAACATTCACTGTATTAAGTACTAAAATTTATATTAAGTACTAGAATATGGAAGAAAGACGTCCTCAGTACATATGTGAATCTTAAAACTGCTTCATTTATAGAAGGGGAGCATCTTCAGAAAAGATCAATTAGCAACTTGTCTGTTTCTATAATGAAAACATCTCCAAAATGTGCTAATAGATTTACAAAGCCATTTAAAAAGGGTGTTAGTGAAAAAAGGTAGAGATGAGAGCCATTTAGCTTGTCCTGAGGAGGTATTTTCTATATTTAGAGTATTGGCAATGAATACAGACAATGTATTCATTGTCTGTAAAAATGATCTTTGGAGGGGTAGAGGTGAAGGGAGAGAGTTTATGTAGACAAGCTGACAAAGGAACATTTCTTTGCAATTCTGTATTAAATTTCAGTTTCTCTATTGAACTAACTGCCTTTATTAGTGAGGTCTCCAGTTCCTTCACTGCATCTGTACTTTGTTACGTGACTTGGTTGCTAAAGACGGCTAAGCTTTATGACACCAGCTACACCTCAGCAAAGTGTGTATACATTATTCCTTGACAGGGCTCCTTCCCCAAATCCCTGCCATAACGTTTGGTTGGATAAGTCATAGACATCAAAGATCCCTACCCCCACTTTTTAAAATCTCTTCCTTAAAGTTTAGTTCACAGCTAGTCCATCTCCCCTTGATCCTTTTCCTTTGATCCTATGCTGGCCTCAAATGGCCATCCAGAGCTGAGGATCTCCCAGACTGTTTTATAGTCCTATAGGGAGGTATTAGTCTCTTATCACAGAATCTTCCCCAGAAAAGTTGCCAATCCAATCATAACATTCTTTCCTTCCCCTCAAAATCTCCACCCTAGTACAGGGATCACATTGTGTATCCATTAAGAAACCATTACATAGCCTCTCTCTGAAGCTGAAGTGATGAGAGTGTGGGAAGTAATCTTTACTGAAAACAACAAGGTTATAGGAAATCCAGTATTTGAGAAAATCTTAGCCATTGCGTTGTTGAAGCAAACAGAGGAAGAGACAGATGCAGAGTACCCAACTTGGGTAACAAAAAGCTGCTGTCAAACTTTTACAGAAAGGAGACGATCTTAATTTTATCTTTGTCCATATCTCCGAGATAAATATCGCTGAGCAGCAAATGATGCTAACTCTGTTATAAAGTCTGAATGATAAACACGGACATTGAGAGTACTGGGCAATTGTATTTAAAGCCCTGATACACCTCTCTGATATAAAGCAAGTGGCTATTCCAATTCAGACAAGACTCAACACAGATATGAAAGACAGAGAAATGAATGGAATAACTGAGTAATTTTAAAAGAGATTTGATCTCTTTAATGTTTTAATCTCTTTAGAGATCTTCTTTGGCCACATATGCCTAAGGATTTTACCAGAGAATTAAGAATGGAAGTTCCAAAGGACTTCATTGTTTATAGCAGGTTGTATTTATAGTTATTCTAGAGGATGAGATGGTTGGATGCTATCACCAATTTAGTGGACATGAATTTGGGCAAATTCCACCAGATGGTGAGGGACAAGGAAGCCTGGTATGCTGCAGTCCATGGAGTCTCAAAGAGTTGGAGACGACTTGGTGACTGAACAACAACAACATAGTAATTTACATACTTTTTCAAGTCTTAGTGTATATTTGTTTAGTTTCAAGATATTCTTATTTTTTTTTAAATAAAATCCCAAGTTTTTATTTTTATCCCAAATAAAATAACTCTCAGTTCAGTTCAGTTCAGTTCACTCAGTCGTGTCCAACTCTTTGCGACCCCATGAATCACAGCATGCCAGGCCTCCCTGTCCTACACTAAAGGCAATTAGGTAATCTGATAGAAACAAAAGAATGACTAACATTCACAAGTCCTGTGTACCTGGAGAAGCAGAGCCCTCTAAGAATAGTATTTTAATACAACTGATTGATTCTTGCTGAGTTGTGCAGCAACCTTTCATGGACCCTGCTATCAGTTGGCCAATAGGAGTAAATTTTGTACAGTAATTTGGGTTGTTAGTGAGCTAAAATATTTATGTAACTCCACTGTCACTGAGAGGATTTCTGGTTCTTTAAACAAAACTGTAGGACAGGAATTATAAGTAGCAATAAAAATTAGCACCACTTAATATAATCCTAAAAGAAACAGATTCAGAATACAGATTTTAAAAGTGCCTTAATTAAAATATTAACTAAATCAATAGTGGAACTGAGAACTTAATGCATCCCAAAAGTTATTCTAGGCTTAAGGCGTATTTGTTTTCTCCTGATTTCAGATGTATGAGCCACTCTTACTCAGCTCCTTAAGACCCATTTCTTTTTTTTTTTTAATTTATTTTATTTTTAAACTTTACAAATTGTATTAGTTTTGCCAAATATCAAAATGAATCCCCCACAGGTATACATGTGTTCCCCATCCTGAACCCTCCTCCCTTCTCCCTCCCCATACCATCCCTCTGGGTGGTCCCAGTGCACCAGCCCCAAGCATCCAGTATCATGCATCGAACCTGGACTGGCGACTCGTTTCATACATGATATTATACATGTTTCAATGCCATTCTCCCAAATCTTCCCACTCTCTCCCTCTGCAACAGAGTCCATAAGACTGTTCTATATATCGGTGTCTCTTTTGCTGTCTCGTCCACAGGGTTCTTGTTAGCATCTTTCTAAATTCCATATATATGCGTTAGTATACTGTATTGGTGTTTTTCTTTCTGGTTTACTTCACTCTGTATAATAGGCTCTAGTTTCATCCACCTCATTAGAACTGATTCAAATGTATTCTTTTTAATGGCTGAGTAATACTCCATTGTGTACATGTACCACAGCTATATCACCTCTTTGCTGAAGCTGTCTTTGTCCTCTCTCTGCAAATACATGCACTTGCTCCAGCTGTACTCACTGTTCTCTACATGGACTCTTAGAACACTTTGTACATAGCTCTGTCATAATTTATTATTAGAGTGAGTTGTTGTAACATATTCCTTTCCCACTAGCTGTGAAATTATGCTAACGCATGAACAGCATTTTATTAGTATGTTTATCTCACTGTTTAATACAGTGTCTAAAACTGAGTGGTCACGAATTAAATATGAAGTTTGGTGGAATGGTGGATCTGCAGCCAGTTACACTAAAAAGTGACCATGGATAACACTAGCAGCTGCCGTAGATAACATTTGTTAGCCATAAAAGTTCTACATTGTTTATTTATCTTTGGTCCCTTAGATCATTCTCCATGTACATCTGTATCTTCAAAATTCTCTGTGGATTATATTCAGCCAAAAGACAAAATGCCTACTGACTTAAATTAAACAGACTTCTCTTCTGTTAAGGGCTCTTTAAGCAAGTCGCAGAATTTGATGCCTTTATACAGCTATGGAAATAAATTATAAAATGTAATATAAAATGGATGGTATGTCTGGATCAAGCTTTTAAATTGTATTTTATTTAAAAGTGCTATGATTCATCAGGAAACAGATCAACTACTAAGAAACAAACAAATGGAAAAAAATGTGAGCAGCTACTGAAGCACCATATGTGATGGGTCATGTCCTTCAGAGTACCTGATAAAGGGTTTTAAAGGGCTTCTGACTGACTAAAGGAGTTCATCTTTATTACCCTTGTAAGACTAAAAGAATATATTGCTGTTAAATACTGGCCAGCTGACAACAGGGAGTCTTGAAGTCTTCTACTGACTTTATTTTGAAGTACCCTAACTAAAGTTGCTTACAAAAACCTAGCTCACTTGTGGTAAAGTTCCAATAATTATGAACACATGGTGATCATTAGACTCACTAGAAATAAAGTTTTCCTTTGTGTGTGTGTGTTTATAACCATTTGTTTATAGCACTATTAATGTAATGTTTTTATCAGTGTTTGTTTAGATGGAAACTGAAAATTTTGGTTAGGTTACAAAAGATAAAGAATTACTTTGGGATTTCACTTATCTCTCAGTCTAGCCCACACACAGGAGGGAACACTATCACAAATATCCTCAGCTAATGAAAGGATTGGGAGAAGGCAGTGGCACCCCACTCCAGCACTCTTGCCTGGAGAATCCCATGGATGGAGGAGCCCAGTAGGCTGCAGTCCATGGGGTCACTAAGAGTCGGACCCGACTGAGTGACTTCATTTCACTTTTCACTTTCATGCATTGGAGAAGGAAATGGCAACCCACTCCAGTGTTCTTGCCTGGAGAATCCCAGGGACGGGGGAGCCTGGTGGGCTGCCGTCTATGGGGTCCCACAGAGTCGGACATGACTGAAGTGACTTAGTAGCAATGAAAGGATTACAGTGTAGAGAAGATACTGGCGTAACACTGAAGTCTAATTTTAAATATCCTGTCATGTTTGGTAATTAAACAATTATTCTTACCAGGAAAACAAGGGCATCCCTCATTCACCAGCAAGACATTATAGATAGCATCAATCTCCATCAATACCAGAAGGCTTTTTCCTTTTTTTGTAAAAATTGAGAAGCAGATTTTAAAATGTATACAGAAATGTAAGAAGCCAGCATATCCAACACAGTCATGAGAAAGGAGACTAAAGTTGGAAAGCTTATATTACCTGATCTCAAAACAAAATATAAAGCTACAATTATTTGGGGTTTCTCCGGTGGCTCAGTGGCAAAGAATCTGCCTGCCAATGCAGGAGACTCAGGTTCGATCCTTCAGTCAGGTGGCTCAGTATTCTTGCCTGGGAAATCCCATGGACAGAGGAACCTGGTGGGCCACAGTTCATGGCACTGAAAAAGAGCTGGGTACAACCTAGAGACTAACAGCAACAATTATTTGAATAGTTTTGTACTGGCCTATGGATCAACAGATAGACAAATGACAAAACAGAGACCGCAGATACTGACTTACACTTTCATTCAGTTTTTGGTTCTTCACACAGGCTCCAAAGCAATCTGTAAGAAATGAAAATCTTCTCAGCAAATGGTGCTGGAAAACATAGATATCCATATGAAAAGAATACACAAAACTTTAACTCACAGTTTGCAAAAGTTAATTTGAGATGGATCATAGACCTAAAATGTAAAAGAAAACATTATAAAAATTTTATAAGGAAATATAACAAAATACATTTGTGACCTAGGGGTAGACAAAGATTTCTCAGAAAAGGCAGTAATAACCATAAAACAAAAAATGACAGCTTAGAACTAATCAAGATAATAACTTCTACTCATAAAAACATATCATGGAAGAAACAGACAAGATGCAGAATGTGAAAAAAGTATTTGTAAAACTTATGTCTACTAAAGAACCGGTATCCTTTATTATAAACATAGGCATGACCATATCAAGAGTATGGTGGTTTTCTTGGCAGTTAATTGATAGGAATTTAATGAGAAACAGTAGCCAGGTCAGCCTTGGTCCAAGGAAGTTCAGGTTGTTGAGCCCATGCATAGCCTCCATACTTGTCATCATGGCCACTTTTTCTCTGAGTTCATTGAGCAACCACTGAGGTGGTTGGGGAAAGAGACAACTAGCCAAGAAGCAAGACTACAGTGGAGAGAGCAAGTCAAGAGACAGAATTGTTTAGATTGCTTCATTTCCTCCTTTAGAATATCAAGAGCTTGAAGGACTTGTCTCACAGAGCCCTCCTGTAGTACAGAAGCACTTCCTACCCAATAACATAAAAGCAGCCGAGTTTGCTGATACTCAAAGGCAGAAGGGAGAAATGACATAGGGAAAGGAGAACAAACAAAAGTCATTTTTTCCAGTCCCAGGGGAGAAAAGGAGGAGACAGCAACAAAGAAAGGTAAGCATGAGCTGAGTGTATGACAACCTCCTTTGGTCCTCCATCTTCTGGCTTAGTTTAAGAAAGAGGATTAGGTGATTTAGAAAAGTGAAGTCAACACGGGGATGGGGAGAGGATAGTGTGGCTATTCCTCAATCTCTTAAGTTATAGAAAGAGTTTACCTCCTTGTGTAATGCTCTTGTGGGAAATGGCAACCCACTCCGGTATTCTTGCCTGGAGAATTCCATGGACAGAGGAGCCTGGTGGGCTACAGTCCATGGGGTTGCAAAGAGTCAGATATGACTGAGCAACTAACACTTTTATGGGCTTCTCTGGTGGCTCAGTGGTAAAGAATCCGCCTGCAATGCAGGAGACTCAGGACATGCAAATTTGATCCCTGGGTGGGGAAAATCCTCTGGAGGAGGGCATGGCAACCCATTCCAGTATTCTTGCCTGGAGAATCCCATAGTAAAACCTGAAAGCTGCAGTTCAGAGGGTTGCAAAGTGTCAGACATGAAGCGATTTAGCCCAATCCTCTTGTACTACTCTGGGGCTGGGCCATACTTACTTGATGTTCTATGAGATAGGTGAGATAGGGGTCTTAGGAATCAACTTTCTCAAACCTTTCCACCTTGAGTGACATGGGTGAGCATTGACAGAGGGCTTGCCACAGAGCCAGCTGGAAGGAGCACAGTGATTCCTGGCAGAGGCTTAGGATTGAGAGAGAGAGAGGACGTGGAAGCACCTCTTGATTCTGTAGCTAGAAGGAGATGAAGTCAGCTAGGCAATGCCATTCAAATTCTGGCCAAGACAAGAGGTGCCAGTTTACAAGTTATAATACATTAATTACAGACCAGAATTAATGTGGTCTGTAATTACAGGAGACTGCTTTGAGACCAAAGGTAGCCAGGCATGCCCCACAGTTATTCTAAGTCTTCCTTTTCAACACAATCTTGGGAATTCCTTATACTTTTCCTTGGTTAGAATACTTGTTTCCCAAATCCCATATTTCTTTGTTTTCATCCTCAAAGTTCTCTTGAGCCTAGTAGTTTCCTGAAGAGGCATGTTTGGGAGGAAAATTTTCTGAGAAATTGAGCACCTGAAAATGTCTTTATTATATACTTATCCCTCAATTAACAGTTTTTGTTTATTTCTGAAAATCCTGTTGCTAAGTAAACAGTTATTAAATGAAAAACTAGTCTCCCATTAATTTAATGGGGAAAGCAATGATTCATTCTTTCCTAATAAAAAATACACATATTATTTTCACAGCTAGAAAAATATATCAATTGAGCAATAAAAATGTTTCAGTTCAGTTCAGTTCAGTTGCTCAGTCGTGTTCGATTCTTCGAACCCATGGACTGCAGCATGCCAGGCCTCCCTGTCTATCACCAACTCCCAGAGTTTACCCAAGCTCATGTCCATTGAGTCGGTGATGCCATCCAACCGTCTCATCCTCTGTCATCCCCTTCTCCTCCCACCTTCAATCTTTCTCAGCATCAGGGTCTTTTCCAATGAGTCAGTTCTTCACATCAGGTGGCCAAAGTATTGGAGTTTCAGCTTCAACATCAGTCCTTCCAATGAACACTCAGGTCTGATCTCCTTTAGGAGGGACTGGTTGGATCTCCTTGCAGTCCAAGAGACTCTCAAAAGTTTTCTCCAACACCACAGTTCAAAAGCATCAATTCTTTGGCACTTAGCTTTCTTTATAGTCCAACCCTCACATCCATACATAACTACTGGAAAAACCATAGCTTTGACTAGACAGATGTTTGTTGGCAAAGTAACGTCTCTGCTTTTAAATATGTTGTCCAGGTTGTTCATAACTTTCCTTCCAAGGAGTATGTGTCTTTTAATTTTGTGGCTGCAATTACCATCTGCAGTGATTTTGGAGCCCCCCAAAATAAAGTCTGCCACTGTTTCCACTGTTTCCCTGTCTATTTGCCATGAAGTAATGGGACCAGATGCCACGATCTTCGGAGAAGGCAATGGCAACCCACTGCAGTACTTTTGCCTGGAAAAGCCCATGGATGGAGGAGCCTGGTAGCCTGTAGTCCATGGGGTCGCTAAGAGTCAGACACAACTGACCAACTTCACTTTCACTTTTCACTTTCATGCACTGAAGAAGGAAATGGCAACCCACTCCAGTGTTCTTGCCTGGAGAATCCCAGGGATGGGGTAGCCTGGTGGACTGCCGTCTATGGGGTCGCACAGAGTCAGACATGACTGAAGCAACTTAGCAGCAGCAGCAGCGGCAGCAGCCATGATCTTAGTTTTCTGAATATTGAGCTTTAAGCCAACTTTTTCACTCTCCTCTTTCACTTTCATCAAGAGGCTCTTTAGTTCTTCTTTGCTTTCTGCCATGAGGGTGGTATCATCTACATATCTGAGGTTATTGATATTTCTCCTGGAAGTCTTGATTCCAGCTTGTATTCATCCAGCCCAGCATTTCTCATGATGTACTCTTCCTATAAGTTAAATAAGCAGGGTGACAATATCAAATGTTTATATAAAAATGCTTATATAAAGATATCAGAGGAGGCAATGGCAACCCACTCCAGTACTCTTGCCTGGAAAATCCCATGGACGGAGGAGCCTGGTAGGCTGCAGTCCATGGGGTCTCTAAGAGTCGGGCACGACTGAGCGACTTCACTTTCAATTTTCACTTTCATGCATTGGAGCAGGAAATGGCAACCCACTCCAGTATTCTTGCCTAGAGAATTCCAAGGACAGAAGAGCCTAGTGGGCTGTCATCTATGGGGTCGCACAGAGTCAGACACGACTGAAGCGACTTAGCAGTAGCAGCATATAAAAATATAAACATGTTTATATAACTAAATATAATAACTTGCAATTGAATAAATGCAAAATGTAGTATAATAAACATTTATTGTACTCACCAAGGCATGAAAAGTAGATTTGACAGTGGTTGGTGGCTGGTGGAAGAAGGTACAAGGAAGCAATTCTTCGAGACTTTGGTAAAATAAAGCTATGTATAAGAGCACTTTGAAATATATAAACATAATATAACACAATATACATGCTCTGAAGGGTCATAGAAAATCTCTTCATCCTTCTTGGCTGTTTATTTATATTTAAGAATGAAGCCCTAAAATGCTGACGAGGTGAGATGTGTTGATTGGGGGATTATGGCCATGTGGTAATTGTAGATGCTTGTTTTAGGATCCTCAAACTATAGAATCTGTGGCACTTTTAGGCTGGTTTGTTTCCTCAGAAAGTACTCCTCCAATCTTTGACTAAGAAATGCATATGATAAATGGCATAGGTTTAGCTGTCAGTATTAAGTTAAATATAGGAAGTGGGTTGGGATCTCATAGTTCACTCTGTATGCTTTCAATTAATCATCAAGTCTTTAGTATATGTCTCTAAGTATAGTTCCAGTTGGATTCAATTTCTCCAGAAAACAAATTTCTTTTTAAATACCAGGATGTAGGAAAGTGAAAGTGAAAGTAAAGTCGCTCAGTCTCGTCTGACTCCACGACTCCATGGGCAGTAGCCTGCACCAGGCTCCTCCGTCCATGGGATTTTCTAGGCAAGAGTACTGGAGTGGGTTGTCATTTCCTTCTCCAGGGAATCTTCCCAGCCCAGGCATCGAACCCAGGTCAGCTACCAGGGAAGTGGGAAAGTAGACACTAGCAAAAGGTAAGAATGGAATCAAGATGCCTAACTACCTCTTAAAGAGAGGTAGTTTCAACCTTTCTATTTTCCTGGGTAATTAATGTCTATGATTCCTGAATCTTTATGGTGCTATGACACTTCTCTTGTGTCATGTGACATCTCTCTTAAAAAAAAAAAAAGATTTGTTTTTCCTTCTTTGATTAAATCAGTTACCAATTCATCCATCAGATTTCCATCTTCAAAAATTTGTTGATGTATAATATTTTATGTTCCATTATCTCCCATTCCTTTTTCCCCTTCTAATTCCACATTGTTATTCCTTTACAGTAGTTTTGGAAACAGAGAGGGCAAACATGAATTCATCTGTAATCTTTAAGAAGAAATTTCCTTCTCACTCTTTTTCTCAGACTTGGTAAAAATTTGCTCATATCAAATGACTTTGAATTAAAATTTCAGTAGAGACTGAAGAGTAAATATGACAGACTAAAGTGACAAAAAATTAGAACCTAAAAAGTGTTCTACTTGACCTGAAAGTGAAATTTGGGATAACATGCTATTAGGAGTTCCATTATTAGTAAATGATACCATACTGATTAACACATAGAAGGAAAAACTTCAGATCCAAGTAAGTAAAAAAAAAGTGAAAGTCGCTCACTCTTTGCAACCCCATGGACTGTATCCCACCAGGCTCCACTGTCCATGGAATTCTTCAGGCAAGAATACTGGAGTGGGTAGCCATTCTCTTCTCCAGGGGATCGTCCCAACCCAAGGACTGTACCTGGGTATCCTGCATTCAATTTGGGCTCTGCCATTTATTAGCTGTGGGACCTAGAGAAAGTTGCCTTGGTTTCCTCCTTTAATTAAGTGAGGATAACTAATGCCTACTTGATAAGTTTTTTTTTTTTTTTTAATAATATCAAATGCTTAAGTGAATACCTCACTCAAACACAGTGCTCTATGGTAGTTATTAAATTTGGCTACCCATCATAATATTTAGTACTCCTGAAAAGCTTTACACTTTACAGTACCATTATTCTCATTGTTTTATAGAGATATATATGGTATATGGTATCTACACACTATATAGTATGAGTATATTATGTAGTATACAGTACAGGTGAGCAATTTGAAGAGGCACTAGCAACAAGAAACATAAAGAAGGACTGGAATCTAAAGTTTCATCTTTGAAGCCACCTTTTCCTATCCTATTCTATATGCCAACCACATTGTAAAGACATCTCTATAGTGCTAGCTGATCTATGCCAAAAGAAAAAACACAATAAAATTCATAGTTGAGATAAACTGAGTGCTATGAAGTGCTGATGTTATAAACTGACACTTCGCCTGGCTTTTCCATTGACTGTATTCTCTTCCTCTCTGTGATCTTCTTTGGGCTTTTAGCCTAAGGATATCTTCATAACTACAGGCAAACTTTCACAAGAATCCTTGACCAGGAATAACATGTGTAGTATCATGTTCATTTGCTTGAGGTCCCTATGGGTGTGAAATCTAGCAAAGAAACCCTGGAACAATACACCTGCTGGTCTTTCATTAAAATCAACTATGCTGAAGTTGTAAATCTAAAACTTGAACACCAAAAGGAAAATTATAAATATAAAACCACTTTTTATCATTATCCAAACCAGTTAAATTCCCTTTAATCCAGGGAACAGAACTGTAGTGTCTATGCCTGACATCTATCTATACCATCATGGAGTTATTAAAATAATTCTCTTATGCAAAACCCTGTTTTAAAAATAGGTTTCTCTTTTTCTGTTTTAATCAAGTTAAAGTAATTAATTATTTTTTGGCCAGGCTCGGTCTTTGCCGCTGCGTGGGCTTCTCTCTAGTTGAAGTGAGTCCGGTCTACTCTGTAGCTGCGCTACTCTCTAGCGGAGGCTTCCAATTGCGGTGGCTTCTCGTATTTCAGGCTTCAAGGGTGAAGCCTTGAAACAAGTCTAGGGTGCCCAGGCTTCAGTAGTCGTGGTGTGTGGCCTCAGCAGTTGCAGTTCCTGGACTCTAGAATGCTGGCTCAATGCTAATAGCTGTGGCACACGAGCTTAGTTGCTCCGTGGCATAGGATCTTTCAGGATGAGGGATCAAACCTGTGTCTCCTGCATTAGTACACAGATTCTTTACCACTGAGCCCCGAGGGAGACACCCTCAAAACCTTAAAAAAACAAAACAAAACAAAAAAACTCTAGGTTGAGCATGGCAACAGACAGGGTTAAAATGTTAAAATAATTTTTTTCAAATAAATTATACTGAAAATTTCAGTGAAAGGAAGAGAGAGGAGCTCTGCACATGCATGAAATGCTACCTGAATCAATAATCTTGCATACAAACACAAGCATTTTTTGTCCTATTTTAACAACTTTCAATAGTTTGATTCATCCATATTTATTCTGACACCTTCAATTAATATCCAGATTTATAGCCTGAGAATTTCTTCTGGGCATAGAGAAACCTTCTTTTGTCTATTCGGAGACAGGGCAATAGATTTTCCACCTCATTATCTTTAATTATATAGTTTGTCTTCTCAGTTATTTGCAGGAAGAAAATGATTACAAGGCAGTTACTTATAAGAGAGTCTTTAAAGACTTCAAGGAAAGGGATCAGGTTTGAGACTGAGTTTAGTATCTTTTAAGGCCAGAAATAGACCGAAGATTTTTTTTTCTAGCAGAGTAAACTATATTTTTAAAAATTTCATATGTGAAAACTAAGTTGGCATTTTATAGATGTGGGGGCCCTTTGAGAATTTTTCAAAAATGGAGAATTTTCTTGGCTGTGATGAGAGAGATGTAACAGGCAGGAGGATCAGTGAAATGCAACATGGGAAGGACTTAATAGCAGCATGACTGGCTTTGGGGATGAAGGAAGGGGAGCACAAGTCAAGGAATGAAGTGACCTCTAAAACCTGGAAAAACAAAGAAATTCTCCTCTAGAATCCCCAGACAGGAACATAGCTCTGCCAACACCTTGATTTTAGCCCAGTGAAACATAGGCTTCTGTTTGATTTCTGATCCACAGAACTGCAAGGTAATACATTTCTGTAGTTTTACGTTATTATGTTGGTGGTAATATGTTACGCCAGCAATAGAAAACTAACAAACAATCTTTAATACATTTTATAATCTATGCACTTCTTTAGTGTTCCATGATGTTGAAATAGAAATTGTCTTGGTAAAAAGATTTTCAATACAAGAAAGAGTAAGTAATTAAACATTTTCAAAATATGACAGGTCTAGGAGTCAATAGCTTTATACACAAAGTCTTTGCTCACAAGAAGGCATACAGTTATATTCATGACAAGTAAGTTCTAAAACTCAAAAGTAACTAAGTTCTGGGGAATTAATGTACAGTTTGAAGACTATAGTTAAAAGTATTATATTGCATACTGGAAAGTTGCTAACAGAGCAGATTTTCATGACAAGAAAAATTTGTAACAATGTGAACTGATGGATATTAACTAAATTTATTGTGGTAATCACTTCACAACATTTTCAGATATCAAATCATTATATTGTACATCTTTGTTGTTGCTGTTGTTCAGTCGCCAATTTGTGCCCAACTCTTTGTGACCCCATGAACTGCACATCAGGCTTCCCTGTCCTTCCCTATCTCCCAGAGTTTGCTCAAACTCATGTCCATTGAGTCAATGATGTCATCCAATTAAAATGTCCATCCTCTGTCCACCCTGCTTCTCCTGCCCTCAGTCTCTCCCAGCATCAGGGTGTTTTCCAATGAGTCAGCTCTTTTCATCAGGTGGCCAAAGTATTGGAGCTTTAGCTTCAGCATCAGTCCTTCCAATGAAATTCAGTGCTGGTTTCCTTTAGGATTGACTGGTTTGATCTACTTGTTTTCCAAGGGACTGTCAAGGGTCTTCTACAGCACCACAATTCAAAAGCATGTTTTTCAGTGCTCAACCTTCTTTATGTTATTGCTCTCACATCTGTATATGACTACTGGAAAAACCATAGCTTTGATTACATGGACCTTTGTTGGCAAAGTGATGTCTCTGCTTTTTAATATACTGTCTAGGTTTGTCACAGCTTTTCTTCCAAGGAGCAAGCATATTTTAATTGTATACCTTAAACTAATACAATGTTACATGTCCATTATATCTCAATAAACCTGGAAAAATATAAAAATTCAAAAGAAAAAGTGTTTTCATGATGCCAAAGAATTAATCTTATATAACTTGTAAAATAATATGCAATATCTCTTGTCACAAAGGAACTACTAGATTAATTTCCTTTACTAATTCTAAGATTCTATACTAGTCATGGCTAAGTCCCAAGTAATGGAATGTTTTTATCAAGGCTTAAATAAATTATTTAATTAAAGCTGTTTGTGACATGTAGTAGATAAACCTCAATTCCAGGGCTTTTGTGTATGAATAAAACCAAATACCAAGATTCACAGATGTTGAAGAAACCCATCAACATCTGGAAATTAAAATCATGGGAAGGGATAGTATAATGACAACAAAAGAATGAAGAATTAATCTGCTGGGAATGTTTGCTTTCTGGAAACTAAAGGCAATTTTCCTCCAAAGTGAGAAATGTTTTGAATTAAATACAAAAACAGCATAGAACAAAACAACCTAACATAACCCAAATGAAACACCTGTAAACTTCATAAACAATATTTTTTATCATAATATTACACTTGTTAGCATATTAGAATATAAGCATATAAGGCACCAAGCATATTTAGATCTCCAGTGTACAGAGCACTCTGCTAGGTATTGTGGTTGATTTAGAAAATCTAGTCTCTGACATTAAGGAAGGAGTCAAGATAAGAGCAAGCAAAATGACAGAGAATTATTATATAGCTATTATTAAGAAGTATATGATATTAAAATGATGTAGAAGACTGATAAGAGTAAAACAAGAGATAGGGAAGACGAGATAGGCAGCAATACCCAGAAGTAAATTGGGTTGCCAGGTGCATGATGCAAATGGCTATGTGCTGAGAAAGCCACTTTTAGAGAAAAAAATATTTTCCCTGCCAGCGCTCTGCATACATGTGTGTGTGCTAATTCACTTCAGTCATGTCCAACTCTTTGCAACACTATGGACCGTAGACTGCCAGGCTTCTTTGTCCATGGGGGATTCTCCAGGCAAGAATACTGGAGTGGGCTGTCATGCCCTCCTCCAAGGGATCTTCTCGACCCAGGGATTGAACCCACGTCTCTTAGGTCTCCTGCATTTGTGAGCGGGTTCTTTACCTATAGCACCATCTGGGAAGCCCTCCCAGACCTCTAAGGTGACTTAAACTTTTACCATTAATCTGACCCATTAGCTATTCATTTAACCAGACCATACTTATTGAATACCACACACCAAGTTGCATGGGTGCCAGTGCAAGTATTTTCTTTTCTCCCTCATTTCTTTCAGTTTTGAGTCATTTTAAAGATGATTGTTTCCTGGAAGAGTAACATAGAAAGTCATCAACAGATGCTAACACAACATTATTACTTGTAAGTTCCTTTCCTTCCTCATCCCTAACTTCACTGAAGAATTAAAATCAGCTTTCAGGTATGTTCCAACTATCCATTTTCTATAGATAGTTGGAACATACCTAAAAGCTAGAGATAGTCTAAAATCATAACTCTTACCATATTCTCATATTTACTATTAAGTGATCAGGCCCTAAAGTATTCAGGCCATAGCCGAAGTGAAACTAAGAAAAGTTTAGACAGTGCTGGGGAAGAATTCAGGAAATGACTAGCACTCAATCACTTTTATGATTCTGGTAAAAGAGATAATAGGTAATAACACAAAGGATAATGAGTGGATGAACA
Source organism: Bos taurus (assembly GCF_002263795.3). Classification (NCBI taxonomy): domain Eukaryota; kingdom Metazoa; phylum Chordata; class Mammalia; order Artiodactyla; family Bovidae; genus Bos; species Bos taurus. Next base: position 18,006,084 of record NC_037332.1, on the reverse strand, counting down.
TATTTTTAAAAGTATCAATTTTGGTAAAGAAAGATAAGAGTTTAGTATTTGATATTAGCATGACTGATCTACAGAAAATTATTGAGAGTTTGGAACTTAGGGTAAACATTTAGCAGTTAATCCATACAAAGCTGATAGTTCATCATGAGAAAGGAGGAGTTTCTGAAAATAATAAATGATAAGGGAAAGGAGGAAAGACTAAGACATTAATTCCTGAGAATTCCTAAAGGATTGCAGGAGGAAAAAGGAATCGGAGAAAGAGTATTCAAGGAAAAAATGATAGAAGAAATGAATGCTATAAATTTTGCAACAGGGCTTTAAAAAATTCTATTTTATTTGCAGTCAGAGTTTATGTATGGGATGTTGTAACTAAAATAAAGTGTTCTGTGAAATTCTTTCTGATTCTCTTTTGGGTCAGGTAGGTTTTGATATTAAGCAGGCTAAATGGTTCCAATTCTTCTTTTCTGAAAATTAAATAAACCAGAGCAGCTTTTTGGACTGTTTATAAAAGAAGAAAATGAGCTGTCAAGATACAGTTAATAATGTTGTATATCTTTGAATTTGTCATGGAGGAACTTTTAACAAGCCTTAGCATGACATCTTATTTTGGCATAACCCAGCCAGATAACTTCCCAAATTTCTTATTCTTAAAACGGCTCATTAGTGTGAGCTGGTAGCCAAAATACAGCAATAGCACAGAAACACTGCTTATTCAGCCACAGAGTTGCTTTAAGTGATTTTTACCTACTGACTCATTAAAATGAACCATGGTAATCCAATCTTTTTATTTACAATGAAGTAGCTAAAGGTGTTTTAGCCTCATGACTATACATAGAATTGACTACAAAAACAAAACAAAACAATCATTTTGTGATGTTATCCATAAACCCTCCAAGAAAAGACAGGAATCAAGGAATGAAAAAGCAAAAGAAGACAGTTTATATAGTCTTGCAGTTCTTAATTTCCCATTATCAAAGTGTTTCAGAGGTTGGTATGCCCACAGAGGGCATACACTGCCACCCTCTTGTCCATTGCTTACTGTCACTGATCACTCTCCTCCTTTCTGCTGAACAGGGATGAACCAGCATAGGATTCTAGGCAGCCACTATCAACTGATCTGAGCTAGCATACTACTTGAAAACAAATTGCCATGCTCACAACATTCAAAAGTTATCCAGGAAAAGACTGAAAGCGATTCAGTTCAGTTCAGTGGCTCAATCATGTCTGACTTTTTGTGATCCCATGGACTGCAGCATGCCAGGCCTCCCTGTCCATCACCAACTCCTGGAGTTTATTCAGACTCATGTCCAATGAGTCAGTGATGCCATCCAACCATCTCATCCTCTGTCATCCCCTTCTTCTCCCGCCTCAATCTTTCCCAGCATCAGGGTCTTTGTAAATGAGTCAGCTCTTTGCATCAGGTGGCCAAAGTATGGGAGTTTCAGCTTCAACATCAGTCCTTCCAATGAATATTCAGGACTGATTTCCTTTAGAATGGGCTGGTTGGATCTCCTTGCAGTCCAAGGAACTCTCAAGAGTCTTCTCCAACACCACAGTTCAAAAGCATCAATTCTTCTGTGCTCAGCTTTCTTTATAGTCCAACTCTCACATCCATACACAACTACTGGAAAAACCATAGCTTTGACTAGACGGACTTTGTTGGCAAAGTAACATCTCTGCTTTTTTTTTTTTTGGCAGCCATGTCTCCTTTGGCTGGAGTCACTCACACCTCACTCTACGCAACTCCAGGCTCCTCCCAGGCTCACCCCCTTCCCCTCCGACACGAGGTGAACCCAGGCACACACTCCGCCCGCCCAAACTTGAGGAGAATGAGAACGCAGAGGGGGGACTGCAGGGACTCCAGAACGCGGACCACAGCCGCTCCCCAGCTTGCTCCCATCTCTGCTTTTTAATATGCTGTCTAGGTTGGTCATAACTTTTCTTCCAAGGAATAGGCCTCTTTTAATTTCGTGGCTGCAGTCACCATCTGCAGTGATTTTGGAACCCCCCAAAATAAAGTCTGTCATTGTTTCCATTGTTTCCCCATCTATTTGCCATGAAGTGATGGGACCAGATACCATGATCTTAGTTTTATGAATGCTGTGTTTTAAGCCAAACTTTTCACTCTCTTTCACTTTCATCAAGAGGGATTATTTTAATGCATTTTGGGGGTAGTATATGATCATAGTTTCATGAATCCTTAATCAAGAAGAAGGGCTCACTATTATCTCTCCTAGCTATCTATCATCTAGTCATTCACCCATCCTTCAATCAATCAATCATTTTGTTCACATCCCCTTAGCAAAGGCTCCTGTGAGTTATTGCTTTAGAAAGAGCTTAAAATTGTCATTTTGAGTTTCACTCAAATTATTAATTATATTGCATGAACTCTATTTAGATGTGAAGACTTCCTAATTCCACTTGTGATGGTCTTATATTGGCCTTATTGTGATTTGTTTTTTAAGAGAAATCTCTGCTTTATTTCATCTAATCTGCAGCATCCTCTAGGGCCAACTCTTTCAATTCCCAAGACATAAGAAAAGCATAGCTGCCATGTATGCGCTTGTATTTACTTGGAATGTTGCAAACATGTGATTTGCAGTAACAGGAGCTAGGAAGACAATAGGCAAGTCACTTAAAAATATGCCATGAGAGCAAAGCTAAGCGATCACTTACTCTTCTTAGGGGAGAAAGAAAGCTTGATAGAAAAGGTGATGTTTTCCAGAAAAATTAGGTTAGAGGTCCTTCAGCGGAAGGGGAAAAAGTGGGGGGGGCTTGATAGTTGTTGTCAAAAGTATTCAGAGGACCCATGGGATACAGAGGTGAATAATTAAATCAATCTCATATGTAAGACCAGATGTGAAATAACTTTAGTCCCAAGATAAAGTGTTTGGATTTTTATGCAGTAAATGAGTCAGTAGAGATTTGTTAAACTGGGTAGTAAATACATAGTCAGATTTGGAGTGGAGGGGAAAGTAACCTTATTCTTTTATCAAATTTGGTTTTTCTTCTTTTATTCTTATCAGAAAAGAATATTTATGTTTAAAATTATAAATATAGATAAGTATAATAAAATCATGGAAAATAAAAATCAACTACAATCCCATCCACTCAGAGATGAATCTCTGTTAAAATTTTGTCAGCTAATATAAAGTACTTTTCCCCATGAATTAGGGTAAATATAAATATCCATGTGATATATTTAATAGTAATTATAATATTATTAAATATAATTATATCTTTTCAATATAATCATATTTATATCTAAATATAATTATGTCTTTTAATGAATATTATACATAGCTTTTTTTTTAGTCTACTTTTGTCCATCAAATACTATACTGTAAACATCTTACCGCTAAATAACATCATTTTCAATTTTTCAATACCATAAACAATACTGAAATGGTGGTTCTCTGTGTTTACATTCTTATATTATCTATTTCTCTAGGACTAATTCACAGAATTAGTGATTTTTTTTGCTTTATTGACTATTCCAAAGCCTTTGGCTGTGTGGATCACAATAAACTGTGGAAAACTCTGAAAGAGATGGGAGTACCAGACCACCTGACCTGCCTCTTGAGAAACCTATATGCAGGTCAGGAAGCAACAGTTAGAACTGGACATGGAAAATAGGTTCAAATAGGAAAAGGAGTACGTCAAGGCTGCATATTGTCACCCTGCTTATTTAACTTATATGCAGAGTACATCATGAGAAACGCTGGGCTGGAAGAAGCACAAGCTGAAATCAAGATTGCCAGGAGAAATATCAATAACCTCAGATATGCAGATGACACCACCCTTATGGCAGAAAGTGAAGAGGAACTCAAAAGCCTCTTGATGAAAGTGAAAGAGGAGAGTGAAAAAGTTGGCTTAAAGCTCAACATTCAGAAAACGAAGATCATGGCATCTGGTCCCATCACTTCATGGGTTAGGGTTAGGGTTAGGGTTAGGGTTAGGGTTAGGGATAGCGTTAGGGTTAGGGTTAGGGGAAACAGTGGAAACAGTGCCTGACTTTATTTTTTGGGGCTCCAAAATCACTGCAGATGGTGATTGCAGCCATGAAATTAAAAGACGCTTACTCCTTGGAAGGAAAGTTATGACCAGAGACATTACTTTGCCAACAAAGGTCCATCTAGTCAAGGCTATGGTTTTTCCAGTGGTCATGTATGGATGTGAGAGTTGGACTGTGAAGAAGGCTGAGTGCCGAAGAATTGATGCTTTTGAACTATGGTGTTGGAGAAGACTCTTGAGAGTCCCTTGGACAGCACAGAGATCCAACCAGTCCATTCTCACGGAAAACAGTCCTGAATATTCATTGGAAGGACTGATGATGAAGCTGAAAGTCCAATACTTTGGCCACCTTATGCGAAGAGTTGACTCATTGGAAAAGACTGATGCTGGGAGGGATTGGGGGCAGGAGGAGAAGGGGATGACAGAGGATGAGATGGCTGGATGGCATCACCGACTTGATGGACATGAGTTTGGGTAAACTCCCAGAATTGGTGATAGACAGAGAGGCCTGGTGTGCTGCAATTCATGGGGTTGCAGAGTCGGACAGGACTGAGCAACTGAACTGAACTGAAGAGCAATCTTATTCAACCACTCAAAACTATTTGTTGAATGCCTTTTATTTGTCTCAAAAAACTAGGATATGAAAGTATATGGTTTAGCAAATGATCCCTGGTCCCTGATCAATTAGCCTTCAATCACTTCTTTCTGAGGATTTGACCAATTTATCACAATAAAAGTTTTTAAAATACCCTGTATTTTTTATTTGGTTCTGAAGACATCTTGTCCAATAGCAACATAACTTTAGCAACATATCATTCAAGCTAGTTTATATCTACTGAAGGTTAGTTTCATCCATTTTAACATTGCATTTATTAATTGCAGTATCAAAGAATAATTTTTATAAGCTTATGACAATACTCTTGAATATATCTTACAAGATTGGAATACTGTCCTCTTCTTGAGTAAATCATGTTATATATTAACAAAAAAAAAACCACTTATTTCACTTGACATACTACATAAAGCAGATGTGTTTGCTGGTAGATTTTTTAAAAGATGAATTTAACATTTGTAGTTGTTAATATGTACACTGTATCATCTAGGAGAGACAAATATAAGCAGAGAAAATGCATCATGTTTGAAAAGGAAGGGACTCTGAAAGAAACAGGTCTGGATTTTGAACCCCTTTTCTATTCATTCCCAAAGTGTTTAAGATAAAATTGTTGTAAATTTCTTACTGTTGTTATAACAAATTACCACAAAAACTTCATGGTTTAAAACAAATAAATGTATTCTTCCACAGTTATGGAGGTCAAAAGTCTAAAAGCAAGGTATTTCTAAGGCTACATAACTTCTGGATGTTTCTGGGGAGAACCTCCTTCCTTGCACATTCCAGTTTCCAAAGGCTGCCTCTCATGGTCCCTTTCTCCATTCAAAGCACACCACAACAACCTCTTGCACTGTTAGTCTCATTTCTGCTTCTGACATTCTTGCCTCCCTCTCATAAGGACATGTGATTATATTGGATCCATCCAGATAAACTAGGCTAATCTTCCACCTAAAGATGCTTAATTTAATCACATCTATAAAAGCCCTCTTGACCATATAAAGTGACATCTTTATACCAGGGATTAGGATACGGGCATCTTTTGGGTGTCATTACTCAGCCTAACACAGTCACTATACTAGGGAATTCTAACTAATTGGAGAAGACACACAGCTGATCCACACGCTTATTGACTCATCTTTAACCTGCTACTTTCATAAAAGAACAGTTCATTGTATGGATACATATTCGGGCAAGTACGAGTTCCTTGAACCTTATGTGTCCTTCACTGGTAAAATAGAACTAATGCCTACTTACTCAGAGATGTCCTGAGAACTCAAGGACATAGTGTATAAAGAGCTATTTCCATTCTATCATGTAAGAGTATGTGGGTATTGTGCTAAAAAGTAACTCTTGAGGGCAAAAGGGATAAACTCGGTACTTTTGCCGCATGTTTGCAGCACACTGAAATTTCATTCCGGTCACCCTGAAATTACTTGAATTAACTTGCATGCTTGAAGAGAGAAAGATAAATAATGTAAATAATATATGCCATTCCACCTAATGGATACATGAAAGAGTGACTATGGGCTACTTGATTCTGCTCTTACTTAGGTTCAATTTTCTCATGTCTTCCATAGCATGAGTCTCTTGGGATCAACTGTTTAAATATATGTACTCTTTCAGATATTACTGCAGTTATTAATTGTTTGTTTTTACAATATGAAATAAATCTGAAGTTTAACACAATACCCAATGTAGTCAGTGTTCAATGTATGACAAGTATTATTATTATGCAAATAAATACTTGCTTGAAAAAAAAAAGTGCTCACCAATAAACTGGCAACATGTAAGGAGAGATAATAGACTAGTGGAAAGAACAAATTTCAAAGTTGGATACATCTGAGTTCAAATCCTAAATTTTCCACTAGCTGTTTCTTTGGATATTTTACTTAACCTCTTTAAACCTCAGTCCTATCATTTTAAAAAGAGAAATTGTAATCTAATCTCTTTAGATGTGAGGATCAAATGAGGACTATACTTAGACGCCTAGAATAGTTTCTGTCAGTAAATGGTAATTATTATAACCTAAATAAATATTTTCTTAATTTAAATATATTTAGCAAACAACTTTCTGAATAACAAATATAGCTATCATAGGTGGAAAAAACAGAATTATTTAAATTCCATCTAATCACCTAGATTTCTAAAGTATATGAATTTAAAGGATCTATGACCGCACAATTGCACTCATCTCACACGCTAGTAAAGTAATGCTAAAAGTTCTCCAAGCTAGGCTTCAGCAATATGTGAACCATGAACTTCCTGATGTTCAAGCTGTTTTAGAAAAGGCAGAGGAACCAGAGATCAAATTGCCAACATCCACTGGATCATTAAAAAAGCAAGAGAGTTCCAGAAAAGCATCTATTTCTGCTTTATTGACTATGCCAAAGCCTTTGACTGTGTGGATCACAATCAACTGTGGAACATTCTGAAAGAGATGGGAATACCAGACCACCTGATCTGCCTCTTGAGAAATTTGTATGCAGGTCAGGAAGCAACAGTTAGAACTGGACATGGAACAACAGACTGGTTCCAAATAGGAAAAGGAGTACATCAAGGCTGTATATTGTCACCCTGTTTATTTAACTTATATGCAGAGTACATCATGAGAAATGCTGGACTGGAAGAAACACAAGCGGGAATCAAGATTGCCGTGAGAAATATCAATAACCTCAGATATGCAGATGACACCACCCTTATGGCAGAAAGTGAAGAGGAACTCAAAAGCCTCTTGATGAAAGTGAAAGTGGAGAGTGAAAAAGTTGGCTTAAAGCTCAACATTCAGAAAATGAAGATCATGGCATCCGGTCCCATCACTTCATGGGAAATAGATGGGGAAACAGTGGAAACAGTGTCAGACTTTATTTTTCTGGGCTCCAAAATCACTACAGATGGTGACTACAGCCATGAAATGAAAAGACGCTTACTCCTTGGAAGGAAAGTTATGACCAACCTAGATAGCATATTCAAAAGCAGAGACATTACTTTGCCAACAAAGGTTCGTCTAGTCAAGGGCTATGGTTTTTCCTGTGGTCATGTATGGATGTGAGAGTTGGATTGTGAAGAAGGCTGAGCGCTGAAGAATTGATGCTTTTGAACTGTGGTGTTGGAGAAGACTCTTGAGAGTCCCTTGGACTGCAAGGAGATCCAACCAGTCCATTCTGAAGGGATCAGCCCTGGGATTTCTTTGGAAGGAATGATGCTAAAACTGAAACTCTAGTACTTTGGCCACCCCATGTGAAGAGTTGACTCATTGGAAAAGACTCTGATGCTGGGAGGGATTGGGGGCAAGAGGAGAAGGGGACGACAGAGGATGAGATGGCTGGATGGCATCACTGACTCGATGGACGTGAGTCTCAGTGAACTCCAGGAGTTGGTGATGGACAGGGAGGCCTGGCGTGCTGCGATTCATGGGGTCACAGAGTCGGACACGACTGAGCGACTGATCTGATCTGATCTGATCTGATGGCCTATTAATAGTTTATTACTAAGTGGGAGGGATTCGGGGCAGGAGGAAAATGGGGCAACAGAGGATGAGATGGCTGGATGGCATCACCGACTCGATGGACGTGAGTTTGAACTCTGGGGGTTGGTGATGGACAGGGAGGCCTGGCGTGCTGCAATTCATGGGGTCACAAAGAGTCGGACACGACTGAGCGACTGAAGTGAACTGAACTGAACTGAAGTGGATTTTGAGTACTTGTACTGGTGAGGCTATTTAAGGTCACATGCACAATCACTAATGTACCCTTAGTGAAGGGGTTTACGAGAATATAGACAAATACTAGTAGCACAGTTCTTAATGTTAGCAACAGCGCAGTCAACCCACTTTCTAGATCTTCTGAGACTGGGATATGCAATAGGATCTACCAATAAGGGATTTGTTGTTCCTCTCTTCAGTTACTGTGGCTTGGTTGACTCAACTTCTCTATTTTCACAAAACATTTGATTTGGAAACTACTCAAGCCACCACATAGGTGCTTGGGTTTCCTCTTACTTAATCAACTTAAAATTATCTCTGATTCACAACAGCCAAGACATGGAAGCAACCTAAATGTCCATTGACACATGAATGGGTAAAGAAGATGTGTACATATATACAATGGAATACCACTCAGCCATAAAATAGAATGAAATGATGTCAATGTCCAATCCCTAAACTGTCTGTAAGCCTCAAGGCATCAGTAGGGGCTGCTTGTTCCTTTCCCACTTGCTGCTGCATGGAATCTTGGGCCTACGTTTCTATGTCTCATCATTCCAGCTATGCCTTAAAGTAGCAAGTAAAATGTCTCCCTCAGAGGCCCTATCCTTTGACCTACACCTCAGTCAGCTTTGGCTCCTCAAGATTTTCAAAGATTTGCTTCTCAGGAGTGTTCTTACATGGGACCCCACATATAAACTAACCTGGAAGGAGGATAACTAACGACAAAGGAATAAATATCAAAAGAAACACACCAAAAAGAAGTGAGCACTGTGCAGAGGAGAGAATTATTAAACGAACATATTTACAGGATCATAATATGGTTACCTGAGTCCCTGAAATCTTCACAACCTCCCACAGTTACCCTTGGATATTCTGACTCTAATGACATATATTCTAGGAAGGCAGTGTCCTAAGCTGCAGGCTCTGAAGACTTAGCCTGCATGGTAATTAATTTACCTTTTTCATTTTTAATAATTCTCTGGCCTATAATCAAGTATTTCCTTTTTTACAGTTCTTTATATTTATGCACTCTTCAAAATTTCACTGTGTCTGGTGTTCAGTTTTGTTTGAAAAGAAATGCAAAGAATTTTTGGAACCCATGTAGATTCATGAAAGAAGAGTTTTTAGGCACAGAGAATGGGAAGTGTAAAGGCCCTGGGGTGGGAGTTCAGCAAGAACTGAACTTGGCTGGCTGAGATGGAATGAAATGGGTGAAGTGGCGAGAAACAGGAGATTAAGCCAGGAGGAGGGTCATGTAGGACTTTTAAAAGCACATTAATCAGACTTTTTTTTTTGGCAGATTTTTGAGAGAGGATACAAAACTCAGAAAATGTGAAGAACAATTCCTATATTCCCACCTGTTGAGCAGGCTTACCAGTTCCAATTTGTCTTTGGTTAATGTCAGACTGACTTTGGGAAAACATGTTGCTTTGAAAAAGGTTTTTCTTGGATTACGAAGCACTGAAAATGTATTTAAATATTTAAAAAACTATCAGTGGATTTTATTTAATTTCTTGTAACAGGAAATCCAATGCAATGGGTTTAAGAACAAAAGGAAAATAATTACTTCATGTGTCTAAAAAATTCAATTTCTGGCTTCTACTGCATCTTGACTGGGGACCAAATGATGCCACCTGAACCCAGATTCTGTTTGCTTCTGTTCATTCATTGTGCTCCTTTACTGTCAGATTTCATGCCCTTCATGCTCTAACTCCTGACTTAGATGGTCTTTCAATCAAAACAATGGAAAAGAGCAAGAGATTTTGGGAAGTTCCAGCATTTTAGTAATTTTGACACATATAATTCCTGAACTTATGGCTACAAATGGCAATGGTACAGGGGATGAAATGTACTGATTTCTTTCAGGGTGGCTTAATTTCTCCCCTCCAGCAGAGCATCCTTGAATGAATCTCCCAGTGGCAGTACTAGAAATAGAGTGAATTGATATTGAACAGCAGACACAACCAAGGAAATGTCCATTCTTTTTTCTAGTCCATATTCCCATTCGATCATATTCAAAAAAAGCCCTGCCTACATAATAAATCTATGCTATGTCCCATCAAAAACACACTCGCCTCTACCTTCCCAAAGTATTAACAATAACACTTAAAGTCTCATTCATTTACAGCTACAGCTAGAAGTCAAAAATACGTTTAGTGCACAGTCTTCTCAATCAGACCACTCTCTGATTCCTTTGTGCCCAGAGAACTAATGCTAAATAGTACATTTTAATGAATCCCTAAACATCTAAAACACACCTTTTCCCATAGGTTGTCATTGGAGAAAGGGAACGACAAAAAACAGTTTCTGGTACATAACTTACATTGCATCTTATGTGAAGGATAAGGTAAGGACCCTTCAGTCTAGAAATAAAATGCAGTTTCTTGGTCAACAAGTCTGGCTGTTCTAAACCTGTTCTCTGGAAGTATCTTTGTTCCGTTGTTGAGGAGAAAATGGTTAATCACAGGTCAATAAATCACTTCTCTCCAAGTGGAGATATCAGGAAAAAATGATTTTCATCAGATCTCCTTACACACAGGAATTCCCTACTTATATGTTTTAGTAGGATATTTCTGATCCATCTGTTTTTCTTATTGTACACAAATCTGAAACTTGTGGACTTTAACCTCTATCTGGTATTTGCTTATATTTTTGATATAAAATTGTTGAGAATAAAGTAACATTTATGATTTGTATGTGTCTGCTTTGACAATTCAATCTATTGAGCAAACACAACTGTCTTCCATGACCACATTTGAGATGCCTCTTGTAATTCTTTATCAGTGTACTTTAACTTCAGGTTCTGGAGTCTGAGGATTATTTTAAGGTTTGAGCAACCTCAGCCTCTTGTTTGTAGGGCTTGAGATTTCTCTAATAATAAAATTTATTTAAACTATTGGTATACTTTTAACTATTTCCATTAACTCTATATGATGGGGTAGTAAACAAAGAGTATCAAGAAGAATCATTCTTTCAAACAGGAAGTCACCCTTGGATTTCCTGTCTTCTAGAAATTGACCATGGCCACTTATGTGGCTTGAATTTTGTCCCTCTAAAAATACACTGAAATTAGAAATCTTTGTACCTAAGAATGTGACCTTATTTTTACATATGTTTGTTGCAAACATAATTAGTTAAGATGAGGTCACACTAAAGTGGGTCCTTAATCCAATACTATAGATTAAGAGGAAAGGAGACAAAGACACACAGACACACAGTCACACAGACAGAAGAGGGGAGAGAGAGAGAGGGGGGAGAGAGAGAACGCCATGCCATATGAATGTTGGCAGAGATTAAAATGATACATCCACAAGCCAAAGCACATAAAAAAAGACTGCTAACAACTGCCAGAAGCTACGAGGAAGTTATGAAACAGATTTTCCTTCAGTGCTTCCATAAGAATCAACTCTGTCAACACTGTGATTTCAAATTTCTAGTCTCTCAAACTGGGAGACAATGCATTCTGTCATTTTCAGCCACCCAAGTTTGTGCATCTTGTTACAGCAGACCCAGGAACCTAATACAGCCACAATGCACTGCCAATCCCTTTGGCCTTGAGCTGAATGTCCTTTTTCTTAGTATTTGTGCCTCTGGATTACATCTTCTCAATAGGAGTAATTTGTTCCTACCTCAGGCAATGTTTGGTTAAATGGAAGAATGTGAAAGGGACCTACTAGATTACAATTTCATCTACCATTCTTGATAAGTCTCCCAGCTCTGATTTTGCTTGAGTCAACTTTAGTTTGGGGCAGAGAACCTGGAGTGCTAACCCTTGCCAATCCTGCTACTGTAGTAGTAGCAGCTGTCAGGCTTCAGACTGCAGGTAGACAGGGTCCTTATACTAAAATAATTCTCTGATCTGGTTGCAGAGAGAATGGATCCACCTTAAGACTTTTTTGTTCTTGTTGACCTTCCTAAAGGTTCTAACAAGTTGATTTTTCAAAACAAAGACTCTTATCATGTTGACTTTTCAAAACAAATATTCTCTTACCTGTTGCCTTGTTCAGCACAAGACACTCAGTTTAGCCAGTTGTCTTATACTTAAAACTGCTAACATCCAAGATTTGGATGGAAAGACCCATGCTGCCCTTCAGGTGACTTCATGAGCTTGGCCAGACTACCCAGAAGGTCTAGTCCCTGTTCCAAAGTTGGCACAACGACTCAGATATAGCTTAAGTTGCTTCCACTTTATTGTCTTTTCAGATGCATTTTGACCAAGTCTCCAACAAGATCTCTAACCCAGTTTCCTATCTCCGTGATCTGCCTACTCTGTCCTGACTCCATTCTTAATAGGACCTCTTGTTATGGTGGGAAGGTGGCTGCTACAAATATAAACTTACATTCTCTCTCATTTTAAGTCAATAAAAGCCTCACTTGGAAAATTTTGAGCATTACTTTGCTAGCATGTGATGAATGCAATTGTTTTGTAGTTTGAACATTCTTTAGTATTGCCTTTCTTTGGGACTGGAATGAAAACTGACATTTTTCAGTCTTGTGGCCACTGTTAGTTTTCCAAATTTGCTGGCATATTGAGTGCAGCACTTTCACAACATCATCTTTTAGGATCTGAACTAGTTCATCTGGAATTCCATCATGTCCACTAGTTTCGCACTTCAGGATGTCTGGCTCTAGGTTAGTGATCACATCATTGTGGTTATCTGGGTCATAGAGTCTTTTTTGTATAGTTCTTCTGTGTATTCTTGTCACCTCTTCTTAGTATCTTCTGCTTCTATTAGGTCCATACCATTTCTGTCCTTTATCGAGCCCATCTTTGCATGAAATGTTCCCTTGGTATCTCTAATTTTCTTGAAGAGATCTCTAGTCTTTCCCATTCTATTGTTTTCCTCTATTGCTTTGCATTGATCATTTAGGAAGGCTTTCTTATCTCTCCTTGCCGTTCTTTGGAATTTTGCATTCAGATGGATATCTTTCATTTTCGCCTTTCCCTTTTGCTTCTCTTCTTTTCTCAGCTATTCGTAAGGCCTTCTCAGACAACCATTTTGCCTTTTTGCATTTCTTTTTCTTGGGAGTTTTGATCACTGCCTCCTGTACAATCTTATAAAACTTCATCCATAGTTCTTCAGACACACTGTCAGATATAATTCTTTGAATCTATTTGTCACTTCCACTGTATAATCATAAGGGATTTGATTTAGGTCATACCTGAATGGCCTAGTGGTTTTCCCTATGTTCTTCAATTTAAGTCTGAATTTGGCAATGAGTTTGTTCTGAGCCATAGTCAGCTCCAAGTCTTGTTTTTGCCAACTGTATAAGGCTTTTCCATCTTCAGCTGCGAATAATATAATCTATCTGATTTTGGTTTGATCATCTGGTGATGTCCACATCTCAAGCTGTCTATTGTGTTGTTGGAAGTGGGTGTTTGCTTTGACTAGTATGTTCTCTTGGCAAAACTGTTATTAACCTTTGCCCTGCTTCATTTCATACTTCAAGGCCAAATTTGCCTGTTACTCCATGTATCGCTTCATTTCCTACTTCTGTATTCCAGTCCCCTATGATCAAAAGTACCTATGTTTTTTGTGTTAGTTCTAGAAGGTCTTGTAGGTCATCATAGAACCATTCAACTTCAGCTTCTTTGGCAGTAGTAGTTGGTGCACAGACTTGGGTTACTGTGATATTGAATAGTTTGCCTTGGAAATGAACAGAGATCATCTTGCCATGTTGAGATTGCACATAAGCACCGCATTTTGGACTCTTTTGTTAACTATGAGGGCTGCTCCATTTCTTCTAAGGGATTCTTGCTCCCAGTAGTAGATATAATGGTCATCTGATTTAAATTTGCCCATCCGGTCCATTTTAGTTCACTGAGTCCTAAAATGTTTATGTTCACTCTTGCCATCTCTTGTTTGACCACTTCCAATTTGTCTTGATTCATGGACCTAACATTCCAGGTTCCTATGCAACCTTGTTCTTTACAGCATCAGACTTTACTTCCATCACCAGTTATATTCACAACTGGGCATTGTTTTTGCTTTGGCTCAGCTTCTTCATTCTTTCTGGAGCTATTACTTTACTCTTCTCTAGCAGCATATTGGGCACCTACTGACCTGGCGAGTTCATCTATCAGTGTCATATCTTTTTGCCTTATCATACTGTTCATCTAAACCTAATTAACTCCCAAAGGCTCTACCTCTAAATACCATCACATTGGAGTTAGGGCTACAACATATGATTTTGGTGCAAACCTATTCAGTTCACTGCAGAGTGAAAGAAGTCAGACAAATATATATAAATTTTTAAAAAGGTAAACTAATCTATAGAGACAGAGAGCAGATTAGTAGTTTAGGGACAGGGCTAAAACGGAGGGATGAAACTGGAAAGGGGACAAAGGACATGAGGAAATTTTGAGGGGGTGGCAAATAGGTTCACTATTATAACTGGTGATACTTTCACAGGCATGTTATATTGTCAGAACTTAAATTATCCAATTCAAATATTCTACTTTTCATGAATATTTTGGTTATTTGTTGGGGCCCCAATAATCTTCCTAAGAACCTTCTGGTAGCTGTCTTTTAGTGTGCATTATATGCATTTCTTTTGTCTATACAACTTGGAGTGGGATTACTAGGTATGGGTATTTACCTAACCCTGAAAAGTTCCCTAAGGCTTCTCAGGTGGCACAGGGGTAAAGAATGCACCTGCCAATGCAAGAAACACGAGGCGTGGCTTCAATCCCCGGGTCAGGAAGATCCCTTGGAGGAGGAAATGGCAACCCATTTCAATATTCTTGCCTGGAAAATTTCATGGACAGATAAAACTGGTGGGCTACCGTCCATGGGGAAGCAGAGTTGGACATGACTGACCAACTGAATACAAGCACAGAAAGTTCCCTTGGGCTCCTTTGCTCCTGCCTTAACCCTGTAGTTCTAGGCATCCACTATAAATTATCTTGAGATTTCACATATATGAAACTGCACATAATGTACTCTTGTGTATGGCTTCATCTGTTCAGATTCATCTATGTAGTTAAATATGTGATTTTTTTTTAATTGCTGAAACTTATTTCATTGTTTGAATATTACAACCTATTTATCCATTCTGCTGATGAACATTTAGTTTACTTCCAGTTTTGTGCTACTATGAATGAAACTATGAACATTTGCATTATGGTCAAAGAACATCATCTTTTAGAATTTACTAAGGCCCTTTGAAGCCTGATAGTATACTTCTTTTGTACCACACTGTTTATTTGCCTTGTCTCCATTACATTTCATTAGCGTGAGCTTTCTTCTGATTACAAATAAATTTTTTTGTGTATTTATTTTTAACATAAGTTCCATAATTATATTTATTTACCCTAAAAGTGAAAGTCACTCAGTTGTGTCTGACTCTTTGCAATCCCATGGACTATACGGTCCATGGAACTCTCGAGGCCAGAATAATGGAGTGGGCAGCCTTTTCCCTTCTCCAGGGGCTCTTCCCAACTCAGGGATGGAACCCAGGTCTCCCGCATTGCAGGAGGATTCTTTACCAGCTGAACCACAAGGAAAGCCTGAGAATATTGGAGTGGGTAGGTTATCCCTTCTCCTGGGGATCTTCCCAACCCAGGAATCGAACTGGGGTCTCCTGCATTGCAGGTGGATTCTTTACCAACTGACCTATGAGAGAAGCCTTATTTACCCTACTAATGTCTTAAACTGATGTTTTGAGTATTTGAGTAGATACTAGACCATTAGCAAGACTTCATGTCCCTTTGGCTCCTACCTCCCTTTTTTGCTTTAAGTTGGAAATATGTTTTATTAGAGTAAATTTATTCAGTAGGGAAAGCTTCCCTGGTGGTTCATATGGTAAAACAGTCTGCCTGCAATGCAAGAGACCTGGGTTCGATCCCTGGCTCAGGAAGATCCCTGGAGAAGGGAATGGCAACCCACTCCAGTATTCTTGCCTGGACAGTTTCATGGATAGAGGAGCCTGGTGGGCTACAGTCCACAGGGTTGCAAAGAGTTGGACATGACTAATACTTAGTAGGCATGAAATTTGGGAGAGAGGATGGGGGAATGAATGTCTGTGGATCTGGTGTTCAGTAGACCACTGGACTCATAGGTCAGGTGCTTAGAGAAAATCTGGGCTACAGATTTGGAATCACATATAGCCAAAACACAGGCTTCCCTTGTAGCTCAGCTGGTAGTGAACCCACCTGCAATGCAGGAGAAGTCAGTTCAATTCCTTTGTCAGGAAGATCCCTTGGAGAATGAATGGATAGGCTACCCACTCCAGTATTCTTGGACTTCCCTGGTGACCTAGACAATAAAGAATCTGCCTGCAAGGTAGGAGATCTGGGTTCGATATCTGGGTTGGTAAGAGCTCCTGGAGGAGGGCACGGCAACCCACTCCAGAATTCTTGCCTGGAGAATCTCCATGGACAGAGGTCTCTGGCGGGCTACCATCCATGGGGTTGCAGAGTCAGGCACAACTGAGCAGCTCAGCACATAGACAAAACCATTGCTCCAAGAAGGGGGGAAGGATGGGTAGAAGAGTGAACACTAAAATTTAAGGTATAGGCAGAGAAAAACCCCACAAATGATACTGTAGAGTCACGAAAGGAATTGGTGTCATACAAAGAGACCATTTAAAATGTACACACTACATCTACTTTCAGGAATTCATTTTACAGATACTGCTATTAGAGTAAGGTATATTTTTGTTGACAACCCAGTACTGCTGATTCTACTTCCAAAGGGCAGTCACTTGGCTTGCCAGGGCCTACCAAAAACAGGGCTCTGGTCAAGAATGGCTTTGTGGTTACAAATCTTTTTTTGGCCTCTTTCAAATCTATGCAGAATTCTACTTCAATTTTTAGGCACTGAGAAATTCCATAGCTCTCAAATAGCTCCTATTACACTGCCTGCAACTTTACAAAATAAGAGGCTCACTTGACTTACCTGTCAAGATGGCCACCCATTAATCAAACTATGCTCCTAATATCAGAAACTGAAGCCACAGGAGAGGAAGGAATAAAGAAGACTGAGTATTAATCATGGAAGTCTTTAAGAAAGGGCAAACTAAAATGGTTTTGTAAGGGGTATTCTGTTCAAGGCAGAAACATGAAGGTAACAGGTTCTTACAGAATATAAATGCTACTTGATGGGAAATATGCTATCCATTACTACAGTCACAGAATTCACCAAGAACGTAGATTCTAAAGCACATGAATTTGCCTGCAATTGTCTTCAGAGACTTTTAGGTATATTTCATCTTATACTGCTTCCTAATGACAGTGACTGCTTCCTAATGCAGAGTTTCAAAGAATAGCAAGAAGAGATAAGAAAGCCTTCTTCAGCGATCAATGCAAAGAAATAGAGGAAAACAACAGAATGGGAAAGACTAGAGATCTCTTCAAGAAAATCAGAGATACCAAAGGAACATTTCATACAAAGATGAGCTCAATAAAGGACAGAAATGGTATGGACCTAACAGAAGCAGAAGATATTAAGAAGAGATGGCAAGAATACACAGAAGAACTGTACAAAACAGATCTTCATGACCCAGATAATCACGATGGTGTGATCACTGACCTAGAGCCAGACATCCTGGAATGTGAAGTCAAGTGGGCCTTAGAAAGCATCACTATGAACAAAGCTAGTGGAGGTGATGGAATTCCAGTTGAGCTATTCCAAATCCTGAAAGATGATTCTGTGAAAGTGCTGCACTCAATATGCCAGCAAATTTGGAAAACTCAGCAGTGGCCACAGGACTGGAAAAGGTCAGTTTTCATTCCAATCCCAAAGAAAGGCAATGCCAAAGAAAGCTCAAACTACCGCACAATTGCACTCATCTCACACGCTAGTAAAGTGATGCTCAAAATTCTCCAAGCCAGGCTTCAGCAATATGTGAACCGTGAACTTCCTGATGTTCAAGCTGGTTTTAGAAAAGGCAGAGGAACGAGAGATCAAATTGCCAACATCTGCTGGATCACAGAAAAAGCAAGAGAGTTCCAGAAAAACATCTATTTCTGCTTTATTGACTATGCCAAAGCCTTTGAGTGTGTGGATCACAATCAACTGTGGAACATTCTGAAAGAGATGGGAATACCAGACCACCTGATCTGCCTCTTGAGAAATTTGTATGCAGGTCAGGAAGCAAGTTAGAACTGGACATGGAACAACAGACTGGTTCCAAATAGGAAAAGGAGTTCGTCAAGGCTGTATATTGTAACCTTGTTTATTTAACTTATATGCAGAGTACATCATGAGAAATGCTGGACTGGAAGAAACACAAACTGGAATCAAGATTGCCGTGAGAAATATCAATAACCTCAGATATGCAGATGACACCACCCTTATGGCAGCAAGTGAAGAGGAACTCAAAAGCCTCTTGATGAAGGTGAAAGTGGAGCGTGAAAAAGTTGGCTTAAAGCTCAACATTCAGAAAACGATCATGGCATCTGGTCCCATCACTTCATGGGAAATAGATGGGGAACAGTGGAAACAGTGTCAGACTTTATTTTTCTGGGCTCCAAAATCACTGCAGATGGTGACTGCAACCATGAAATTCAAAGACGCTTACTCCTTGGACGGAAAGTTATGACCAACCTAGATAGCATATTCAAAAGCAGAGACATTACTTTGCCAACAAAGGTCCGTCTAGTCCAGGCTATGGTTTTTCCTGTGGTCATGTATGGATGTGAGAGTTGGACTGTGAAGAAGGCTGAGCGCTGAAGAATTGATGCTTTTGAACTGTGGTGTTGGCGAAGACTCTTGAGAGTCCCTTGGACTGCAAGGAGATCCAACCAGTCCATTCTGAAGGGATCAGCCCTGGGATTTCTTTGGAAGGAATGATGCTAAAGCTGAAAGTCCAGTACTTTGGCCACCTCATGTGAAGAGTTAACTCATTGGAAAAAACTCTGATGCTGGGAGGGATTGAGGGCAGGAGGAGAAGGGGACAACAGAGGATGAGATGGCTGGATGGCATCACTGATTTGATGGACCTGAGTCTCAGTGAACTCCAGGAGTTGGTGATGGACAGGTAGGCCTGGTGTGCTGCAATTCATGGGGTCACAAAGAGTCAGACATGACTGAGCGACTGATCTGATCTGAATGACAGTGAAGAGCAAGAGTGAGGTAGTATGCTTTTAAGGTGTCTTAGTTTGAGTTATTTTTGCATTTTAATAAATAAATTTATATACCTTATATTTAATGAATATATTTTATTTTAGATTATTTATATATCTGTTGGCTTAGATGCCTATGGAACATCTAATCTAATAAATATTAAATTTCTAGTAATTTGTTTGCAATCATTGATATTATGTATGCTAATACATATATAAATCATATACATCTGGAAGTCTGAATCTTGCAATTACAATAACTAGTATCTATTATTTACTATTGTCCCAAATAATTTAAATATAACATGTTTAATATAAATATACATTGTCTATTTACATTTGCTGAACTTATTAAACAAACCAATTTAGAAATGTCATAGAATTAAACAAAACTTCTGACATGTAAACATTGTGTCCCGTTCCTGAAACAGATGTAGATATCTGATAAAAATTAAAAATTGCTTGTTGGAAAGCTGTCCATAAATAAGTTTCATCTTCATCAAAACTAAAAATATATTGATTCTTCAGCTTTTCTAGTCTGACAACGCAACACAATCAAGCTATGAAAGTGAAAAGTGCTAGTCACTCAGTCATATCCGACTCTTTGTGACCCCATGGACTGTAGCCCACCAGGCTCCTCTGTTCATGGAATTCTTCCAGGCAAGAAAAGTGGAGTGGGTTAGCTTTTCCCTTCTCCAGGGGATCTTTCTGATCCAGGGATCAAACCTATGTCTCCTGCCTTGGCAGGCGGATTCTTTACCTGTTGAGCCATTAGGGAAGACCATCAAACTATAATCAAATATAATAAAGACAACAGTGAGTGGATCCATCTGTATCACTGGTAACATGGCTGTTAAAACTGTTTCATTCTTTGAGACACATAAAAACAATTTAGCCAATCACATCCAATAATTTTCATGGCTGAAAAATAAAATCACAAAATTCACTGAGTGACGTTAATCATGGTTGTGGTCAAAACTTTTGGTAAAAGTTATTTACAGTGTGCATGGCTGAGCATGCACTATTTATAGATACTTGCCAATTTATTACAATAGGAAATATATATCTATTGTAATATATACATAAGCAAATATACAACATACATTACATATATATACCTCCTTTTAATAACTTTATGAGGAAAAGTATTTTTCCCAACCTGCAGATAGGGAAACTGATGACATGCGGGTTAAACAACTTCTCCTAAGTTGTACTTTTTTAGCAAGGGTGGTACCAGTATTTGAATCCAGGTAGATTCATAATTCAAACTAATTATTTCATTACACTGACTTCCAACTGTGCATATATATAAAATTTCACATATGAATTTAATTGTCTCATTTTCTTAACTGAGTTTCTGTCACTTTGGGTTGTAAATGTATCACTCTTAGGAACTAAGTTAACACATTGGGCTTCCCTGGTGGCTCATATGGTAAAGAGCCTGCCTGCAGTGCAGAAGACCCAGGTTTGATCCCTGAGTCGGGAAGATCCCCTGGAGAAGGAAATGGCAACCCACTCCAGTATTCTTGCCTGGAAAATCCCATGGATGGATGAGCCTGGCAGGTGACATTTCAAAGGGTCGCAAAGAGTCAGACATGACTGAGCAAATTCACTTTCTTTCTTTCATTTCTCATATCATTGCTAATAAAACTACCCACCAGCTCTTCTTTCTTTGTGGAGGCTCAAATGTTTTGAATTACTATTATATTTTTTCACTTTAACACTAAAAGGCAATTCAGGTTAATGTTTTAAAAAGTATCAATTTAATACTGAATACTTAGAAATACGGTACACAGATGCCATAGAAATATAAAATGCATACAACTAGCAACTATTTTATGAAACTTTAACATGGAGGGTGACATTTTCCAACAAATAAAACTACAGACAAAAGTACCAGATATATTTGAGGTTTCATTTTAAATACCATTTAGTCATGCAGACAATTAGGAGGTTTTTAAAAAAATAAATACGACAAATATATGGATTTCTGAAGTATAAATTGACATACAAATCTATATATTTTCATAATATTTCTCATTAAAGCATCTTTAAAGAAGCATTCTGGAACATGAAGTTGAGAGCTCAAATTAGATGAAAGGCATGAGGTTTTATAGAATTGAGTAATTCACATACCAGATATCTACATAAAAGTAAATACAAAATTGCAAACATATTTGTTTTATCCTCCAAATTATCAACTTCATAAAAATTACTTACTGGAATAATTATTATAAGACAAAATTCCCAATTCTGAATGTTAGTAAGGAAACACATATAGGAACAATATGAGAGTTAATTCTTCCTTCTGAGAAGCATATATAGAAGCACACAGGAACAATAATGAGTTAATTCTTCCTTCTGAGAAGCAGTGAAGGAAAGTGTAGCATAATTAACCCTTGGGGATTGTCAAAGCTTTCCTAGAACTCCACAGAGTAGGTTCTTTTGTAAAACAGCAAGAACTAAAACTACATCCTCTTACTAATACATAAACCTATGATACGCTTTTTTTTCTATGATAAGCAAACTTACAGATGCTTACAATGCTGAAACAAGTTAGTGAACTGGGCTAAAATATCCCTACACCCCATTTCCTCAAAATGGCAGCTCCAAAGGAAAAAAATATTAATTCCCTTTTTCACCTGAACAGCTTGAATAAAATTTGTATTATGAATTTAAAGAGAAGAAATAATCTTATACCTAAGCAAGCTTGATGGAACTTAAGATGAAATAAATACTAGGTATCAGAACATATTCCTTAGTTAAGTTAAAGCATCAGAACTTAATTGGATTATATCACTAGTTTAAAAGTTAACATGGGAGACAGAAGAGGATTTTCTTGAACTAATTTAGACTAGTGATCCTTAACCCTCACTATGAATTAGAATCACTCTGAGAGCCTTTGGAGAAACTGACGCACAGCTTGACAATAAGAAATTCAGACTGCACTGTTGTAGGGTGGGGTCTAGATGATTCTAATATGAAACGAAGGTTTAGAAACATGATTTGGAAAAATTAATTACAGTGAATTTGATTTAAATAAATTATTCAACATGATAGGCATTAAGTTCTAATATGGAGAACAATTTTTTTTTCTGTAAAAATCATTAGATAATATTAATATATATTTTGAAAGTTACATAATTTTATTAAAATATTATTCAAAGTTTTTATTCTGGTCTGCTGTCATAAAAGATTGCCTTCTACTTTTCACATCTATCCTCACTTGATATTATAAGAAGACATTAAACTCAAACTTCTCAAGATATGTGCAGAGAATGTAATAACAATTTAATTTTTCAAGTCATAGTATATGAGGTATTCTCCATCATATATCCAGAGTAACAAAGCTGTGATTTAAAAACTGAAATTAGGTATTGCTTTAATGCTTTAGTGAATCAAAAATGCACTACCACTGTCGTCAGTGCTCGGTTTATATTGCCTAAAACATAATCTATGACAGAGCCTCAGAGAGCCTAGTAAGAGTGGGTCTCTAATGCAGACCATGTTTCTTATGAGTATTTATAAAACATTTAAGAAAAAAGTTACAAGAATGTGGTTTTTGAAACATTAGAAATTATCTCAAAGGAACAGAAATAATTTTTGAAATGCTACATTATAAGTTAGTTACTATTCCAGGATGATAGCTTGACCTTTAACATTTTAAACGAAAACCAACTATATTAGTATTATAAAATGCATTTTACTCATGAAAAAAATCAGATTTAAATTAATAAACTGGATTTGTATCTATTCTTCAAACAATTTTCAGCTTTAAATGTGCTAAGACCAGCAGACTAATTTGCTAATCCTACATTTGGCTAATTACCATTTTTTCTAGCTGGACAGCAGGCCAAAAATGATGAAATTTTGGTTAAACTATACTAAATGCCCTGGAAGCCTGGCATGTTGCAGTCCATGGAGTCTCAAAGAGCTGGACATGACTGAGCAACTGAATGATAACAAATATGTATGCCGAGAAAAAATGCAATAGCAATTTATTTTCCATACTTGATGGAATTAAAAGTGTTAAGAATTTTATGAAAGCTCAGTAGTCAAAATAAATATTTAATAAAAATATACACCATAACAAGCTATCAAGCACTTAGTGTTTAAAAATAAACTTTGTCACACTGTTTTGCCTTCAGTTAGACAGAACTCAATTTAGGTATCTAATTAAGGTATGTTTTGGAAACAAAATTAAAATTCAAGTAACTCTAGAAAGATAACACTAACGTGAAAGAGAATCTTACTACATTTTTAACTCAAAAGTTTAATGAAGTTATACTTACTGGGATTTCTCAATATGACTATGACCCTAAGAAACAGGACAGTTTGGGAAATAAAAGTCAGGGTCAATGATTATGTGGTGATTATGTGGTTCATGCTGTGAAACTCAGTACACAAATCAAAGTCCAGTATAAATGAGCACCATCAGAAATGTGTGTGTATATACTTATTTAAAACTTTCCCTGATTAAAAATTGCCATATAGATAGGGAAGTTAAGGACAAGCACACAGTTATGAAAGTATTAATACATTCTAAAGCTAACATGTCATATGACTTATTTTAAAATGTTTCATCTGGCTTTCCTTCTAAAAATCAAAAAAGAATACAAAGTGAAGAAAGCCAGCCAGTATTCTTTTGTAGTGCAAAGTCCCTTGGTTAAATAGAAGGTTACAAAGGGAAAAAGTATGTGTTAAATAGTGTTTTCAACTCACAGTCAGACTCCAATAGTTAAAGGAAAATATGGTTAGCTAATCAATGTGAATTCACAGAATAAACCAGCACATGTTGGATTTGCCACCATGGGATTATCATTCAGACCTCAGATTATTTTTAATTGAGAGTAGTCAATATTATTCTGCTGAAAGAATCTATCTACCGTCTATAAGAAAAGATACAGATTTGCCACCTGTGATTACTATTTATGCTACAGTTCCCAAAACTCAAAGAACTACTGTCAAATATAAAACATATCCTGGGGTAATGAAAGGGTCTTCAATGAAAATCTTATTTTGATACTACGTAGAGGCAGCTCATGAGAGACTCTTAGTATGCTCACTATTTTCAAAGCTCTCAGTATAAGTAACCACATGATATAGACTGAAGTTCTTTGAAACCCTGTCACATGATAAAGAGTAATGCTATTCACCATTTAAAATACGTTCAATCTCTTCTAGTCTTTTTAAAGCAGCAACTCTTTTCTTCTCAATTTCTTTGATTTCTTTTGTTGTTTTGTGGGGAATTTCTTTGTCTGTATTTTTTCCTAATTGTTTGCTGGCTTTAGATTGACTCTTATTATCATTTGTTTTTATTATCTGTGTAGGTCTGGGCTCGCTTTTTATTTCTTTGACATTTTCAGTTGGAATTTTATCTCCTTCAACACCTGAAGTCTTACCAGCTGGGAATATAGGTTGTTCTACAAAACTAGATGAAGAAATTTTATCCCTGACTATATTCAAGTGGCGTTGAATATATTCTTCATGTGGTGCTAATGCCAATGTTTCAACCAGGCATCTTTCAGCTTTTAGTAAGTCCTTCTCTTCAAAATAAACAACACAGAGATTGTGTTTTCCTTGCACATTGCTTGGATCCATCTCCAAAATCTTTTCAAAACATTTTTTTGCTCCACGTATATCTTTCTTTTGATTCATCAGGATGTCTCCCTTTAAAATGAGACCCTTGATATGATCAGGATAGTATTTGAGTAATTCTTCCAAGACTGGCAAAGCCATTAATTCCTTTGCAGTCTGAGAGTACAGGAGAGCCAGATTAAACAAAGCACTTCTGAAGTCGGCTTGTAATTTTATGGCTTTCTTCATCCACATCTCTGCTTCAGAGTCCTTTTTGTCATCCATGGCAAGCATTCCCAAATTGAAATAACCATTAGCATCTTGTGGCTCTTCATTTATATAGCTTAAAAGTCGTTTTCTAGCTTCAGGTCTGAGTCTAACTTCTCCTAAGAATTTTTTTAAAAAGAAAAAAAAATTATATCATTAGCAAATGAGTAAGTCTGAGGTAAAAAATGGAGGTGCAGATATATATCTAGATTATAAAAACATAGCATCAAAATAGGTGATGGACAGGGAAGCCTGGCGTGCAGCAGTCCACGGGGTTGCAAAGGGTCAGACACGACTGAGTGACTGAACTGAGCATCAAAACAACTAACTGGTGTATATAAATTAAAAAGCAGAAAGCAAAACCCTCAAAGTTTTCATAAGAAAAACAGTGTGCTTGATGCACTGGATTGACAGCGCATTACAAGTAGTAAGAGTTCCTCAAAAACTAAAAAAGGGTGAAATATTTCCTGATAAGTTTAGATTCTAACTGGGAGTTGAGAAAGAATACAGAATTAAGAGGAAGGTGCATGGAATTTGAAAATAGAGACATATATTCAGTCATGATTCTGTTAATATTATGACTTTTACTCACTAAAATAATTACTTGTCTGGGTTAATCTATTGAATCTTCTAAGAATTACATGAGATATATACAAAATGCTCAACAAATAGTAACTATTTTGGATAAACAAAATGTTTCAGTCTTACTAAATTACATATATTTTGTATGTTACTTAAAATTTTTTAGGAAATTTCAAATATAAAAAGAATACTATTATATCTAAAGCCTATAAATATCAATTAAGATTCAGGAAGCAAACATTTATTGAGATGATTTCTACTGCAAATAAGTACCAAAAAAATTTCAACTTCTACAACTATACACTCCAGGGTTTAATCTTGTGTTAAATTATAGGCACTTTTCATGATTACTAAGGATAGCTAACTTTACAAAAACATTAGTTTTCTAAATTAAGCTTTTCTGAATGCCAAGCATAAAGATCTTTATCCTTTTATTTGATAACATGATGATTAAAGAAGTCTGAAATAAATCAGTAGGCTTAAGTTCTTGTCTTGGACTACTTACTAACCTAGCCATATGAAGTTAGGGTAGTTAATACATTTATTTGGTCCTCACTCTCTAATCTATAAAATAGATGACTGGTAGAAATAAACTCAAAGACTCTCTTTAATTATAAAATATATTCTTACATTTTTTGCAGAAGTTTTATGAAAGTATTTAATAATTAATATAAAGATTTTTCCAAACATAAAAATTAAGAAAACCATAAATTATATATACTGCCTTCTGGAGCAGAACTAAAATTCTGATATATCAAAGATCCTAGTTTATTGTGATGAATAATTTGGTTTTGCTAATTTATATAAAATATAGGAAATTATAATAATATCTCAGAAAACAGTAACACTGGATATAACATGATATTGAAAATATTTGGACTTATAGATCAAGGGAAAATAGAATACTATTTTGTTTAAAACATATAATGCTCTTGACATCCTAGAAATAATAACTTAAAACTTTTTTTTTTTTTTTTACAAATTCAGATTATTTGAATAGTATGATATTTATGCATAAGAAATATACTTCCAGGCATAAAATGACAAAATAGATGAATAAAGTATTGTTAATAGACTGTCTGAGAAGTCATTTTTAGCATATACCAGAGAAATTAACATTTAGAATGACACATATGCTAGTGTATATTACCTGAAAGGTTTACGTTAAGTATTTAAAATATTCTTCTTATAACTATTTATGAAGTTTTGATAAAAACCATCCATTCATAAAATGTTTGCTGGGGTAACATAATATACGACTTTACCATATTTCAAACTAGAGTATGTTTAAATATAGAGAAATTTTGAGAAAACATACCTGATTCTTGCATTAATATAGCAGAATTGAATAATGCTAGTTTATGCTTTGGATTTAGTTCTAAAGCATGATTAAAGTTTTTCAGCGCATCATTTGGTTCCTTAAGTTCAATATGAACAATCGCCAAGTTGTACCAAAGATCTGCATTATTTCTGTCCAGCTCTAGGGCTTTAAGATATGCTTCTTTTGCTTTGGCAGGTTTATTCATTTTTAGAAGCAATTCTCCTCTGTGGAAAAACACAAATTTTACTTATACTATCATGTCAGTCTGTAGATACTATTTTCACAAGTTTTAAGCTTTTCCACATATTCACAGCTTTCCTTTTAACTTAGGTTCTTAAATTTTTTTTTTCAAAAATAACTATCTGAAGCTGTCCTTACACCTAAACACATTAATTTTGAACATTTGGTTTGATATGTTTTCAAGTATTATTAAAGAAGGAAAAAACATGCCTGATTCTAGAGGGTAAGATATCAGGAGGTATCCAAAAAAGGGGAACAGAAGATATATCCTTTGAATATATCTTGAAAAACAGCAGACTAGTCTGCATAAGAAAAATGGTAGCAACTAGAGTGGGAGATCAATTTGTCAGAAGATGAGTAGCATCTGGAGAAGGAAAATAAACATAGTAGTGATGGGGAAATTCCAGTATTCAAATCTTTGTTAGCAATGTCTAACTATAAAAAAAAGCAGAACATTTGAAATTGTTTACCCCTTATAATTATTTAGTTTTCTTCAATGAATTCTTAAAAGAAAGGAATTACAAAGCTGATCTGGCAGCATGGAAGGGCAATACTGCCACCTGTAGGTACTTTTGAGGAACACATCTGGAAATGATGATCAGTCTGAAAATCATTCTAATAAGGTTATATTTTCTGTTACAGAACTTAAAAAGTCATTTTTACATATGTGAAAATCAATTTAAGTACTGATATAGAGTCAATTTTATTTTAATACTACTCTTTCCTAAAATATTAGCATAGGCATGAAGTCAAATGAGCTATTAATATTCACACTTCCTAGAATGTGTCCAAAATATTATTTTTAAAATAAATGCAAAGATTATTAAGCAATTCTCTATAAGTTTACTTAAGACAGTTTTATTTATTGATACAACCCCAGTAAACTTAGTGAATTTCAGCAAGTACTAGATAATATTGAAGAAAGACAGCTTTCAGCTTATGAACAGATTTTATTTCAAAAACTTAAATTCTGAATGCATTTTCCATGTAAACAATGTGATAAATTATAATTAGGTTTCTGGAGCAGGCTTCAAAACAAAGTTTAAAACAATTTTTTCTCAAGTATAACACAAATGATAACATTTACATGAGAAAATATCTAAGATTCTGACACTTATTGCCAAATTTTTTTTACTAGCAACTGAAGTGTCTTTGTAATAAAATCATAAATAACCAGTCAATCCTCTTAATAGTTGGATATTATATAATTATTTCTTATTTATTTTATATATAATGATTCCATAATTATACAATGATTTCTTAATCTATAATAATTAAGAAGTAATAACTTCTTACAAAAATAATTATTTTGTTACAATTAAGAAGCAATTATAAAAGGTAAAGTTTGGTTGTTTTAGGTAAAAATGAATTTGGTGTTGAGAAGCAGAAGAAACCAATGAGCTTTTCCTACCCTTCCTTTTGTATAAATAAATCTAAGTTTGCCGCTTTAAGTTATGGATTCTCTTGTCAATTTAAAATAAATTAAATTTGTTAGTCTAAAACAAGCTATGTTTCTATGCTCTTGGTTGTCAACTAAGATTTACTAGAAGAAAAAAAAGCCAAATTAGTGAAGATAGCCTAAATGTATATGCAGATGAAGCTTCCATCTTTTATAGTGAAAACCTAAAGCAAACTACAATACCTGCTAATGTAAGCCTGCTTGAAGTCTGGCCTCATGCTTATTGCTTGTCGGTACAGCTGATCTGCTTCTTCTAGTCGGGACTCATTTGCTCGGATCAGGTTGGCCAGATTAATATAAACATTTAAATGGTTAGGTGCAATTCTGGCTGCATATTTTTTACCAGGAATAATCTGTTAATAAAAAAACAAACATTTCTACAAGTTGATATTTCAGTACCAAATAAAATCTGAAGTAAGAAGTCCTAGAGTCTTATTTAAAACTTACACAGAGTTCGATGCACGATACTGGATGCTTGGGGCTGGTGCACTGGGACGACCCAGAGGGATGGTATGGGGAGGGAGGAGGGAGGAGGGTTCAGGGTGGGGAGCACATGTATACCTGTGGTGGATTCATTTTGATATTTGGCAAAACTAATACAATTATGTAAAGTTTAAAAATAAAATAAAATTAAAAAAAAAAAACTTACACAGAGCATAAAAAGCTAAATTGCTGTATTAAAATAAAACATAAAAATATGAAATAACCTGCAGTATTCACAAAATATAAGTAAAATAATGCTTTGACACAATGACGGATGTATTTTTTCATTCATGTTATCTCAGTAGATTATCATTAGATTTTCATATATGTGTTATTTTATGAAGTCATATAAATCAGAACTTCCACAGGCTAAAGTCCCTTAGTACGCTTGAGTCAGACCAGGAACAGAACTCAGGTCTTTTTCCTCAGTCTAGTATATTTGTTACACCATGTCAACTTTCAAGTTGTCAGCAAAAATGTTTCCTGGTTGTGACAGTGGGGTAGTTAACTTCAGAGCTTTACTAATTCCTCACTTGTTTGCTGGAGTTAAGACATAAAAATATCTAATTAACTCTAAAAGTTATTAGGTATAATATATGTGAACCCCAATTCTCAATGAATATAATAAATTATATCTGATAAAAATCCGCTGAACACAATTTAACTTTAGAATCTTAGGACTGAAAGAATTCTTAATGTATCATGTGGTGTAAGTGTTTTAAAAACATTTATCAAACTATCAAAATCAAACTATCAACTCATTTCAATATTGCTACAGTATTAATACAAACTACTACTGAGAAAATTAGAGCCCAATGTAAACTATCTTTTCTGATTACACACAGCTGATAAAGGGCAGTGTCAGATTTTGTAACTTTGTCTTGTGACATCCAAGAAATCTGGTACTTGTGACATTATAGCAACTGACAGGCACAAATATATATCTACTCATTTTATCACTTTGCTTTGTTCATTTATTTTTTGATAGGAGTTAATGTTTACTGCTTAATGTACATAAATAAAATTCTTTTCATTTAAAGTCACTTAAAGTCATAGATAACTTATAATAAAAAATATCTAAAACTCATAATTTCATAGATTTAGTTTTCATGACTATGAACTTTTTAAATTATGAGCTAGATAGGTAAATGCAATCTTTTATAACACAATAATAGATGGTTCACTGGACACCTTAATTTTAATCCAAATTAAAGAAAAGATGAAGATTTTCCATCTGGATAATTCTATTCAATATAAACATCCAGCAGACATGACACAATAGGAATAATTTTTGACAACTTACCTGAGGCATCAGCGACTTAGCTGTCATATAAGATTCTTCAGCTTCTTTGGTTCTATTTAAATTTTTGTAAGTTCTTCCTACATTCATGTGGGCACCAATATCATCTAAAATAAAAAAATCATTTGTTGGCAGATACTCTAACTAGTGTCCAGTATAAACTAAGAAGACACGTTTCGAGCAACAAACAACTAGGCAAAAAATGTGAAGCAGGCAATAGGTCCTGCTTTCTCCTTAAAGCTCTTCTAACACAACTTACTATAACTTATGAGCAAGGCTACACTAGAAGACTATTAAATAAAGTACTGGAAGAACAGAAAATACACATATGACATGAAAAAACTATCTGAATGGTTCCTGGAAGGGTTAAGAGACGAGACAGGAGAAATAAACATAATGAAGGAATTTACGTTTTTTTTTTTTCTTCACTATATTTTACTGTCCTCTACTAAGGCTTCTATTTCCTTAATCACATGGCTGTGGAATTCACTAAGAAAGTATGGCTCAACTCTAAAAGTGAAAAGGATCACCATAACTCCCAGAATAATCTCAAGTATTATAAATTGCAAATATGCATCCATGGTGGGAAAGGGGCAAAGAGACTGAAAAACTTAGAAACTTTAAAAAAATTTTTGTGAATATGGTTGGAGTGTAAGTTATCAGGTTCTATAGTATTATTTAAGATGCAGCAGCCCAGCTCCCTTAAATGATGATATATTACCATATAATTTAATTAAAACTTTTAAAAAGGTTGTGTTAGTATCAGAATGTCAGGAACTTTTGTCTCATTTTGTGATACAGAAAATTGAGCCCTCAGCAAATTTGTTCAGAGACAGAAAAATATGCAATTCAAATTATAAAGATATGAGGGTTCACTGTACACTAGTTTTAAGATACACTTTCCAGTAAATATTTCAAAGGTTTGGAATAAAGACAGAGAGAAGGATCTTAATTTAGACAAATTTTACTCAACATGAATCTCTTAACAGACATGACAAGGTTTCAAATTATGATTACCACTTGCCTGTGACACCGATGATGATTTTGCAATTGTGGAATAGTTCTCTGCCTGCAACTCCCAGGACACATAGGGGCCAAGCATATATATCTTAGGCATTCCCCTAGGAGGAGAGTAACAGTCCTAAGATCTTGCTATATTATGTTTCAGGTTGGCAATTGTGTGTACTGCACAAAAGCTGTTAGATGCCATACAGCTTCAGTTAGAGAACTAAGGGACAAGACTGGGGAAAAAAGGTTGATTTTTTTGTTTTTAGATACATTACTGAATCTCTTGGGGTTTCAGTAGGGGGTCAAGTCAAAAAAAAAGAGAAAAAAATGCTTCCCAATACTGGCTGCATTCCGAACACTTGTGTAGCTTTGAAAAATTCAGATATCTTATCCCACTCAGTTCTATCAAAACAGAATCTTCAAAAACAGGACTGTAAAAATGTTTTTTAAAGTTTCAGAGGCAATTCTGATGTAGAGCGAAGGTTGAAATATACCGCATTACCAAGAGTATATAGAGTTTTGCTCTTAAAAGCTTTTTTAAAAATTTACTTTTTATTGAAGTATAATTGTATTACAATGTTGTCTTAATTACTGCTGTACAGCAAAGTGACTCAGTTACACATACATAAGCTTTCTTTTTCATACTTTTCCATTATGGTTTATCACAGGATATTGAATATAGTTTCCTATGCTATACAGTAGAATCTTGTTTATCCAAGCTCTTTATTTTTTTAAACATCAGATAAATCTATACCAATTACTCTAGAGATCAGAAAGTTACCCAGAAAAAACGAAAGAGTGTACAGAACCTGAAAAAATTAATTATACAGTGAAAATTTAATCTAAGAAAAGAATAAACTGAAAGTTTAAGTAAATAGTGCAATTAGGTCAGCTAAGTATTTAATATATCACTGAAAGGAGCTCCAATTAATCTTAGAAAAGAAAGAGGTTATCCATTAGGATGAAAGACAAGGCAAATTACTACACACTGGTCAGGTTCTTAGAATTATGACAAGGAGATATAGATGAAGACTTCAGACACTCAGTAAGACATCCTTACTTTCTCAAGGAACAAAGATAGCAATTAGATAGCTTTTAGCATCAAAAGAACTACATGACACATCTAAAAAGAAAAAATGAAAAAACACAATTTTTAAAGCAAATTTCTTTATAAGTTACAAAGTTTTAAGATTCCAGGAGGAAACAGCCTTACTGTTAAAGTAAATTTAAATTTGGAAAAAAAAAAAAAGGTAAGCAAGCAGGCAAAATATAAAAATCAGTTACATTTGAATGACTAAGAAGCTACAGAGTTTCAAAAAACAACCCTGCTATTGTGAGTGCACTATCCAAACCAAAAGCAGCATGAACCTGGCAGTCTGTCTTTAATTCAACATAAAGGAGGACTGGCAGATATCAGGCAACTCTGTGCCGAATAATTCTTCAGCCATAAACAGTAGAGCTACGTATTCTCGCACTGATAGCCTAGGCATCTGTGTTGCTTTCCCATTATTTCCTATGCACAAATTTGTCAATTTATTTAAAAAGATAAATTATAAACATCTGGAAACGTCTGAAAACTTAAAAAATCATTCCCTTCTTGATGGCATCAAATCTGAACTACAGGCCCATGATTGTTTTATGATATAAACAGTGTCAAAGATTTGTTGGAGTTAGATAAAAATGAAATTTTACTAATTTTAAGGCAAAAATAAACCATAGGGGAAATCTGGTGTTTCCTGAGAAAAATCCACTCTCATAATGTATTTATGGAAACTTTAATTCTATTCGAAAAAATTTTAGCTTGTGAACTGATTTTTTAAAAACACCCGTAACCATCAAAACAAACAAACAAAAACCCATCATCAATTGTTTGTCTAACATGCATGTCACCTGGTTAAAGACCACTCTGCAGTTTATATTCTTTTTCTGGCTAAGCAAGAAAAGCCTTCAGATTGAATGTCTTCTTGTTTTTTTAAAGCTACTTTAAATGTTAAGAATCTCTACTCTCTGTGATCCTACACTTCTCTAGGGTTTTAAATACTACCTACATGCTTGTTACTTCAAATCTTATCTTTAGTCCTGACCATTCATTCCCCTTATCTCCAAACTTACAGATCTGTCTCCATCTGCACATCTAATAGGGACAAAAAGACTTGATTTCCTCCTCTCCATGTTGTTTCACCTGTCAAATCTATCTATGAAGAACATAGCTGAAAAACACAGAATGAGCCAAAAGTCTCTGAATGCCAAATTCAGTGTTTCTAAGATTATGTACTTTTTCATTGTAATAAATGAAATACAATGAAAATACATTATAAGTGAAATACAATAAATCATTGTAATAAATCATTTGCCTATTTTTCTAGCTCATTGCTTATTATTAATAGAAATAGCAACTTTGAGCAGATGGTAGGTAAGTCATACTAAAGGAGATAGGTTTAGTAAGTATCTCAAAAACAGCCAAAAGTGACAACTGACAATGAGAGGAAAAATGATTTTAAACTAAACATCCATAATTACATCCACTGGTGAAGAACCCGCCTGTCAACGCAGGAGATACCAAAGACGTGGGTTTGATCCCTGGGTTGGAAAGATTCCCTGGAGGAGGGCATGGCAACACACTCCAGTATTCTTGCCCGGAGAATTCCATGGACAGAGGAGCCTGGCGGGCTACAGTTCATGGGGTCGCAAAGAGTTGGATACGAATGAAGCTACTTAGCACTAGCTGCTGCTGCTGCTGCTGCTGCTGCTGCTAAGTCGCTTCAGTCGTGTCCGACTCTGTACGACCCCATAGACGGCAGCCCACCAGGCTCCCCCATCCCTGGGATTCTTCAGGCAAGAACACTGGAGTGGGTTGCCATTTCCTTCTCCAATGCGTGAAAGTGAAAAGTGAAAGTGAAGTCGCTCAGTCATGTCCGACTCTTAATGACCACATGGACTGCAGCCTACCAGGCTCCTCCATCCATGGGATTTTTCAGGCAAGAGTACTGGAGTGGGTTGCCATTGTCTTCTCCAACTTAGCACTAGCATGCAGCCCTAAACACAATTTCATTCAGTTTCAACAATACAATGAGACAGAAATTACTATGCCAATTTAAGATAAGTCTGAAGGGGCCTAAATACCATCCTAAGTCTCAAAGTCCCTGCATGCCCGGCATAAAGATGACTTTGCTTCTCTAAAAACTCCTAGAATGAACCTAAAAGGCTTTAGAAAGCAATGAATTAAAACTGCCAGAGTTAGTGACTGCTGACTGTGTATAAAACTGTGCTAGATGATGCAGTAGGTACGAAGATGAGCCAGATGTTCATGCTACCCCTAGGGAGCCCCACAGTTTAAATATAACATACATATTTTAAATAAATAAATATTTTAAATAAACATTTAAATAACATATCACAGGAAAGATATGAAAGTTGTAAGGAGTCTTGAAGATGAGAAACATTTGCTTCTAATTTGAAAGACAGAAGGGTTTTTTTTCCCTCTAATAAGAAGAGAAGCCATGTGAGATGGGTTGCAAGAGATGTGTAGGATATGGTAGAAGGTAGATTGGAAGGAAAGGAGAAGAGAGAGTTCTAGGTTCAAACATGTTCTAGGTTCAACATGAACAAATGCAAAGAGGTGAGGAAGCCCACCACATATCCCCTATATTTCAAGAAAAAACTAAACTGCATGAAGAGCCAGGGGAGATAAAACTGGAAAGACGGCCAGACCATCAGTTACATATTTCTACAACAATCTCTAACTAGAATTCAGCTTTGCCTTGGGGAAACTGGTAGTTTTTCCAAGTGATGACTGTGATGTTTTTATCTTTTGCAACACTGGGCCTGGAGTTAAGTGTCCTAGATCCATACCACTTGCAGACCACTGCCACTCCTTAAAACCACTCCTTTCTGAATTTCAGGTCATTAAACTCTGTTATCCACTATTCCTCCTTACTGTAGTTACCAATTGCAAGCTTCTGGTTCCTTGTTATTCTCGCCTTCTCTCCAACATCACACAGTTGTCACAGTTCTTTAGTGGTTTCAAATCTATGTAAGGTGTATCTTCTAATACTTGCTTTGATATCCTTTCTTTCAATGATTTTCACCACCATTCTCCTGTAATTTGTCAGTTCAATGGTCACAGTCTTGTCCAGCAGAAACATAGGGGGCCATGCACAGCACTCCCCACCCCGCCAGTATATTGAGAAATGTGTGTGTGTGGAAGTACTTTCTGGTTATCATGCTGAATGGAAAGTAATGAGTTTATTTGGTAGGTGGGGGCCGTATTTGGTACATACCCTGGAATACAGACAGTTCTGCATACTTGAAATGCCGACAGCATTTCTACTGAAAACAAGCAATGCTCCAGCTAGACCGTCCTCAGAAGCCAACAATTTCAGATCTATAAACCACTGATCTGATCATCTTTTCCTCATGTTTCACCCTCTCTCACATCTCTTCATAACCAGTTTAGACTATGTTTCAAAATTCCCTTAACCCTTTGTTTAGTAATACACATCTGACAAAATCCTAATCCTGTTAACCAAATTCTCTGTGCCTGCCTATACTATATATAAAGTAGTGGGAGAAAAACATAATCACATCAATCAGTTTAATTTTAATTAAGCACTGCTAACCTCAAGAAGTGGAGAAGGCAATGGCACCCCACTCCAGTACTCTTGCTTGGAAAATCCCATGGACGGAGGAGCCTGTTAGGCTGCAATCCATGGTGTCGCTAAGAGTCGGACACGACTGAGTGACTTCACTTTCACTTTTCACTTTCATGCATTGGAGGAGGAAATGGTAACCCACTCCAGTGTTCTTGCCTGGAGAATCCCAGGGACTGGGGAGCCTGGTGGGCTGCCGTCTATGGGGTCGCACAGAGTCGGACACGACTGAAGTGACTTAGCATAGCAACCTCAAGAAGGGTGTTACAGCTGCTTGGCAATCACACTGCATTTTCCTAGTCTATACATTTTCCTAGATCTTCGTTTCTCAACACGTGATTCATGGGCTAAGTATCACTTAGGAACTTATCAGAAATGCAGAACTTCAGGCCCTACTCTAAATCGCTATACACCAGAACATGCACCATTAGATCTCCAGGTGACTCACACACACATTAAAGTTTCTGAAGCCATGTCCTAGATGTAGTACTTCAGACTCTCTCCTGGTCTTAGATCTCCAGAACGTCCTTTCCCTTCCCCACAATCTACTGTTGATTCTGCTTTTTATGTCACTGAGAAAACAAGCAAACAGTAACTTTCAGAAGTTATTTGTCTATTATTCACCTGCCTATCTATATCCATGTTTCTACACTCTGCTTTCCCTGTTACTATATGGTAACTACCGGTTCAGCTGACTGAAATCCTCATCCTGAGTATCAGATCTTAATTATCTATTCTAATCTATTCAAGAACACTGATCCTTTACTCCGTTCCCCAACCCTGAATTACTACTTTGCCCAACTTCAATGCACTAGTCACATACATGCCTTGTTTCTTTCACCTTTAAAAAAAAAAAAAAACCCAAAAACCCCAGCATCCTACTACCCTCTCTTGACCCCACACTCAACACCAACATTTCTTACCAGTTTTTAATATCAACTGTCTCCAGTTCTTCTTCTACTCTAATAGGCCTTTGTATCTATCATTCCACCAAAATTGCTCATCACTGCCATCCAACAAATCTGTATTTAAAAACATCCCTAAATGTCTGATATAAACAGCTCTAACATATAACCCAATTCAAAAAATAAGCCAGCACCAAACATTATAGTATTCAAGTCAGCTGGAATAAAGCTTGAAAATAAACTCCACCTACTTTCTACAAATATAATCAAATTTTCAAAAAGAAAACTATTAACAATAGCTTTATTAATCAATAATGCTTACCTGGCTGAACATGCGTAGCCTGTAAGAAGTATTTCAAAGCTCTCTCAAAGTTTTTTTCATTTTCCAGAGCATGACCCACATTATTCCATAATTTGGCATTATTTTTATTTACCTTAAATACAGAAGTACAGATAGAAATTAGTTAAATTTTTTAAAATGAGTCTAATTAACACAGGTTTTATTTGGTATACTATTAGGAAAGGAGTACTCCACAGAAATGTCTATGAATGGATGAAGGCAGTTCAAAGGTACAAACTTCTAAGTTATAAGTAAGGTCTAAGGACGCAAATATATAGAACAGGGAATACAGTTAACAGTACTATATTGCATGTTTGAAAGTTGATAAGAAAGTAGATTTTAAAAGTTCTCATCACAAGAAAAAAAGTAACTAAATGAAGTTATGGATATTAATTTATTTTGGTAATTGTTTTATATATATATCTAAAAATAATTATATTATACACTTTAAAGTTAAGATGAAGCTATATGTCAATTATATCCCAAAAAAACTGGAAGTCATTCAGATTTCTTTCAGGAAAAAAAAAAGTGTATGTACATGTGTGTGTGTATATGTGTATATATATATAACTCCATATATATAACTCCAATTAACACAGATAACTGTCTGATATATTATTAGGAATAGAGTTTTCCATGGAGATGAAGAAGGGGTCAAAACGAAAATTGCTTCATGAAATTTAACCTCTCCTCCCTTTCAACATCAACATGCTAAAACTTCAGTTCATCTATTTTATATATTACAATTTTACTTCATCAAAGCATAGAGTTGTTTGAAAATTCCTGCTCTATTATTTATAGTCTTTTGGGAAAGAAGGAATTTGCACGAGAGAATATGTTTAAACACTGCACTGATGACTTATTTTGAGGCTTGACATAAAGCTATTTATGTAGTCTATTAGAGTAATGGGAACTGTGCAGAGTACAGAAACAGCCAAAAAGGAAGTTAAGAGTTTAAAGATTTGAAGAAAAGGAGCAACTGAAAAAAACATCTTTGCTTATAACTTTTACAGAAAACAAATCATATGATTTTTAAAAAGAACTTTTCTCATTTATATTGTCCATTCCATAGAGATGCAACATCCCTCCTTTCTGCCAGTTCCTATCTTTCTTATAGTTTTATAACCATTGGTTATCCTCAGTATGATAGGGCGCCATTTTCTGCCATGTATTTTATTTCACTGAATCTAAGATGCCACCATGCCGGGGTCCAGCCCTGGCTGATCCAGGGTATTCGAAGCGGGGAGGGCGTTGGCGACCTATTTAAATATTTTATCAAAGATATAAAGAGTAATAGGATGAGGATAGTTCAGTAGGAAAATTCAGTGGAGAAAAGAGGCTGAGTAGCTTGGTTTACGCGGGAGACCAATAAAACGTCAAGACAAGAAGCTTGTACCACTTACGTAGGCCGCAGGCGTCCTTCCGTTCTCCCGAAGGAGAGGAGACACTGAGGCCTCCCCGGTCGGATCTTAGAAGCCCAGGCATAATTAGTAAGCATGGCGGATTCCGCGCTCCAGATGGAGACTCAACCAGAGTGAGAGAGAGCGCGACATGGGGAGACCAGTATTTCGAGAAACTGATCCCAATTCTTTATTTTCCATGGTCTACTTTTATACACTGAGATGTTATGCAAAAGTCATGCGGGGTCAGCATTCCTGACTTTTATCAAAGTCAGGTGCTTCATACAAATGTATACAGAGGTCTTAGGGGTGTTACATCATCTTCTGGCCAGGGGAGCCTGCTGACAATTTATGACCCTCTCCTTGTGAGAGCGGTCAGTCAACCAGGACACTTATTTCTCCAGGGGTGATTATTCTTAAAACAGACACTACCCAAATAAAGTTACATTCCTATAGGGTGAGGGTGTAGTGGGTTTTAGTTAAGGAAAGAATTTACTTAGCCTAAGGTCTAATGTGATTAATATCAAAGGTTAACACTTATTTCTTCTATATATTCATTAATGTGTGTAAGGGCAGGGGATGTGGAGACTTAGCAACAAACATTGGCTCAACAAATGAAAAACCCTTCACCAATACAATTTCTAATCAGCCCATTATACTTACACTAATAGTTTTCTAACTTTTCTAAGGAACCTGTTTTTAGAAGGTTTAAAGCATCTCGTGCCTCTCACGGTTGGGAGGCTGGGAGCAATCACATGTGGCCGGACAAGCCTGTCAGGCAGGCTAGAGAACCTTCAGAGGAGTTTGTAGGTTAAAACACTCTTATCATGCCCAGGAATTATTATTAACTGGAGCTCTAAGTTAACTCCTTCTCTGAAAGAGGTGGTGGGGGACAGCCCCCCGTAAAGTCAGAGGTGTAGGTGAGCACAAAGTAGTAAAGTAGGCAGGCTCTGGTTATGGGGGTAGATGCTTGAGGAGTTCCAGGGGGACTCCTGAGGTTCGATCCCGCCTTTGCGTATGTCGAGCCTCCTTCCTCATGACCTTTGTCACGGGCGGAGTACCTCACTCTGGCCCCCAACATCACCAGTTATAAGGCTCATGGTTATCTTATATATCATTAAGAAACAAAAAAGGTCATTAATTGTAAGATGCCTTTCACTGTAAGATTTATTCTGATTTCAGACATGTTAAAAGGTTAAAAAAAAAAAAAGTACACCTTAAGAACAAATGAAACAAAGTATTCACATTTAAACATTTTATCATTTAAGCATCTAACAATTGTATAGCATTTGGGGAATTATTCATATATGCTCCAGACATACAACTAAGACTATTCAGAGCACTGGTTATGGTGTAGATTATACAAAGAACAAATTGTTTTTATTAATTTTTTGGTGAAGTATTTAACATTGAGAATTAATTGTCAAGTTAAAAGTAAAGTTAGAACACCGTAGCAGAAATGGCAATAAGAAATAATTGGTGATATATTTTGAATAACATTTTACCTTCAAGGCTGACATAAACAGCGTATATTCAGACTCCCAATCCCAATTCCTGTGGAGTGTTTTTAAGGCATGAGTGAATATCACCAAAGATAGACAAACCCAGGATAACTTTTTAAATACACTGTTTAAGGAAGAAAAAGCAGAACAAAAAAACATTGTCTTCATCACCAAAAAGAGGTAAGAAATATGTTAAATATCTCTAAATGTTGTGTTTGAATTCTAAAGACTAGGGACTGCTCTAATAATCATCCAGCTTGAGAGAGAATAACACCAAAAAAAATTATTTACTATAAACACTACTGTATAAAGTTCAATGACAAAAAAACTGATAAACCAAATTTTTAATTGTGACTTCTTAGAGTTCTTTTGTATCATTACCTATAACCTGAATATTCTTAGTGGTGTTTATAAAGGGTCAATCTCATCCCTGGCTATATTTAAAAACATTACCACTTACAATACACACCACAGGTTATCATGATATTCTCCAAAGAATCTTACTTTTTTGTGTGTGTGGCTGTGCTGGGTCTTCGTTGCTGCGCACAGCTTTCTTTAGTTGTGGTGTGCAGGCTTCTCAATGTGGTGGCTATTCTTGCTGCAGAACATGGACTCTAGGGCACATGGGCTCAAAAGTTGCGGTGCATGGCTTAGCTGCCCTATGCATGTGGGATCTTAGTTCCTGAACCAGGGATTGAACGTGTCCCCTGCATTGGCTGAGGGATTCTTAACCAGTAGACCACCAGGGAAGTCCCAGAATTTTACATTTTAAAAAGCTAGAATTATTCATTAAAAGTCATAGTAAAATTAACCCTTTATAAAATAGATGCAAATTACATAGCTTTAGGTTAATCACTTGGGACACAATTTGTCACTTACAAAATGATTGTTATACTTCGATAATCACTATGATCTTATTTGGTATTAGTAGTATTAATGTTCTTTGAGCTTTTGCTTTTTGCCTCAGTTACAGAGTTCTGTTTCTTTCTTTTGATAGATCCACTTAACCAGGATAAGGTGCATGGATCAGAAGGACCATGGACATGAGAGATAGTCAGATATAAATTTAAATCAAGACTCTGCTGTTTACTAGCTGTGTGTTCTTGCATAATTCAGGTAACTTATATGAGCTTCAATTTTCAAGTGTGCAAAATGAAGTTAAGGGATGTCTAGATTAAACGAGAAAACAAATCTATATAGTGTATTACAGAGCTGGCACACGGGAGGCACTACAAGATAGGCAGTGATTATAACTAGATACATCTACGAGAAAGTTTAGAGTGAAAATTGTAGTCATGGATGAGATCGTCAGGGAGAACATGCAATGTGAGAAAAACTCTGAGAAATAAAAAAACATTTAAAGAGCTGGTACAACAGGAAGAATCTGAAAAGAGGCTGAGCAGAAATGAGCACAGGTGGTGGAGAGTCAGGACAGAGACTTTTACAGCTGCCAGGGAGATACACTTTAAACCAAGCACTGATTGGATTTAGCCACAAGACTCAATGTGTTACATGACAGTAAAGTGATGAAGACAAGTCAATTCTGTGGGTTGAAAAGGGACAGGAAAGTAGGAAAAAAGAAACAGTGACTATTTTTTCCATATACAGTCAGTGATTATTCTGTTCCTTAGCAGTGAGTTCAAACATGGTGGTTTCTATGAAGCAAGAAATTACATATTGCTTTCCATATGCATTTTACATGTATTAATCCAATATGACTCATTTAAGAAGACTGTATCTTAGTTCATTACATATGAAAGCAGCAATGATCATTTGAAACTTTAGTCTCAATAATGTTCTTTGTAGCATCTGTGTCTGAATGAAAGTCTCTTATGTGTTAGACTGCAAAATAAAATTGTATAAATATGAGGAAAAACATAGATAAGGTAGGAGTTAAGGAGCTAAGGAGACTATCAATGTGAAAAACAAAAAGGTTAAAAAGATGACATAAAAATAGGATAAACATTTTAAACACTTAAATGCATCATACTAAATTCTACAGTTAGTAAGCATTAAATGCACTAACATTTTAATTCACCTTTTGTTTGATATTTTCTGCCATCCATGGGCTACCAAAATACAGAACCCCATGCTAGGAACATATAATACTCGCTCAGCAACAACAAATCCAACTGGGAAAAAAAGATTTGATGCAGGAATAAATGGTAATGCCATTAAACAAAGCGCCTACAAAGAGAAAAAAGATAATTTATTAAATTAAAAAATATACACACATCAACAGTCAAATCCAAATATTTTATCATTTAATCTGGATAATGTACTGGTGGATCAATTTTAATAACACTATAAAGAATACTGATTTAAACATAAAGAAGGAAACTTAAGGATGGTAACAATAAACATGAGGATGTATGTCAGCAAGGTGAGATGAAGTCTTCCTAAATAGTATTAGACCTTACACCTCAGCCTCATCAGATAAAAAAAAGTTTTTGAAAATATATCTAAAAAAAATTGTAATTTTTATATATCTAACTAATGTGCACAAAGAATCAGACACGACTGAGCGATTAACGATTTACATAACTTATGTGCACGTGGTAAAAACAAACTGACAGGAAAAGATATTAGTACTACTACTATGTGTAAGGAACACTGGAAATTGATAAGCTACATCTCAAACAAGACAGCAGCCTACTTCTACATGTTACTTCAGGGCTGCTCTGCATAGCATTCTGATGGGTCACATACATTTAAACGACTTAAAAATAAAACTGGCCCTTTTAAATCAACAGTCATTTATTCCATAAGAATTTCTAAATTTCCAACACTGTGCACTGTGTTAGAAATAAACATCACAAAATGCGTAGACGTTTTTGCCATTTTGAGAATGGGATGGCATATGGTTTCCAGATTATAGTCATTACAAAAGATAAGACAAAATAACTAGCACACAAATAACTTATGGAAAGAAATAGGCTGGTTGTCAGTAGGATATCTGTTTCCATGGACATCTGCTTCCATATTCTGTTACTCTGATTTGTTTTATAGTACCTTGTGGAATAAACATGTTGTTTTTTCAATTTCAGAAGTCTGAGAGTCTTCTAATAGTTTGAGGAAGCAATGTTTTTTATTATACATTACTACTGAAAATCGATGTAGAAATGTAAATAGTGAAAAGAATACTTTCTCCATGAATCACAAATTAATAATTTGTAATGATCCAACACTGAATCTGAAGAAAAGCACTACCATCAAACTGCTCACTTATTATCAATTTATAAGTCTGAAATTTTAGTGCTTTCTTTTTAGTCAAAAAGGTAAAACATTAAGAGTGCATAATTCACTTTCCACTTCCCAGAAATATTTGACAAAAACAACCAGGTAGCTGTGAAACAGAGGTATTTGTTCCTAAATACATGATCCTTTTAAAAAAAATTCCCTGTTAATTCATGGATGCCCTAAAGCAATTTCATTTGAAAGAATAAAAAGTGTTAAATTCATCTAAAGAGGCATCATGGATCGATGAATAAGCTACACACAAAAAAAGCCCTCTCTCAAAAAAAAAAAA
Organism: Bos taurus; assembly: GCF_002263795.3. Lineage (NCBI taxonomy): Eukaryota > Metazoa > Chordata > Mammalia > Artiodactyla > Bovidae > Bos > Bos taurus. The sequence goes on along the minus strand of NC_037332.1, from coordinate 17,962,127 downwards.
AAAATCTATTGATTCTTCAATTAGAAATCTCAATGATTAACTTACTCAGATGTTCTAATACACTGTTAATGTATGCCAACCAAGTTAACTATAATGCAATATCTTTTCAGAGAGTGGAAAGAGCAAAGAGTTCTGGAGGCAAATCTGTTTCACTTTTTTATAATAAGGTAAACTACTCCAATCACCTTGTGACTCCATTTTTTAAAATAAATAAGCGGGATTATTAACTACTTATACTATTGAGATAAACATGACATCTTATTTACTAAGTGCCTAACATACCGGTGCTTGGTAGATATTCCTTTGGTCTACTTACCTCTTTCAGATATCTTCAAATAATATTACCATTAAAAACAGTATGTTTAGTTTTATACATACATATTAATTTATTTTCAGACTATTTTCTATTATAGACTATTACAAGCTATTGAATATAGTTTTCTATTTTTTATGTATAGTATCAATAGTTTGTATCTGTTAACCCTATACTCCTAATTTATCCCACTTCTTCCTTCCCTTTCCCTTTTTTAGATTGCTAAATTGGTAAGAGTCCTGTCCAACTCTTTCACGACTGCATGGACTGTAGCCCGCCAGGCTCTGTCCATGGGATTTCCCAGGCAAAAATCCTGGAATGGGTTGCCATCTCCTACTTCAGGGGATCAAACCTGCATCTCCTGGGTCTTGCATTGGCAGATAGATTCTTTACCACTGAGACACCAGGGAAGACCCTTCACCTTCGGTAGCTAAGTTTGTTTTCTACAAAACTAACAACACAGTATTATAAATTGACTCTATTTCAATTTCAAAAAATTTAAGAGTATGTTTAGGACTATATTTAAAGCAGTTATACCTAAAGTCACAAGGGTTCCTTTTTTATACAAACAAACTATAACATAATTAATTAATGTAAATCTATGTTAATTTCATTGGCAATATCCTTTCTATTTTTTATTCAGTTTGCACTATACAAATTATTTGCCAAAACTTTGTATTTAACTACTCTTCTTTACTTTGCTTTTTAGTAGAAACTCACTTTTGGATGTATTCTACCATGTATCTACTTCATTTTTATTTATGTGAGCTGCAAAGTCCCAAAGCAAAAATAAATCTGTATCGTCATAAATTCATGATCAACTTCAAATTAAATCCTTAAGACTGCTCAAGATTCTAGGTTTCTTTGGTAGGCTCACTCTCACTCTCTTTTACTATTTTCAGTCTTGACTATTTTTCTCAAATTTTTGACCCATGTCACTTTTAGGAGGTGACTACACTACCAAACTTTCAGAAAAAACAAAAGCGATAAAACAAGAATTTCTTTAATTCTCTGCTACTAAATCTATTAACATCTACATTCACGACCATTGCCATCCTTCCTATAACATAAGCAGTGTCTCCATCTATCTGAGGCCAAACCTGAGCTCCACACCTCTTACTATCAATTAGCTTTTCTTTCATTTACCTAATCACTTTCTTATATCAACTTTCTATGCTAAAAATGCTCTTGCCTTTCCAACCTTAAAAATCTTCTCCTTTGACAATATTATCTTTAAGTTATCTTAACCATTCATTATGACCCTTAGGTATAAAACAAGTTCCCATACTCTTAGGGAAAGATTTTTGTGGACATGGATCACAAGCAGTTGGTTGTAACCTCACTTAACGTTTCAACTCAAAGAGCATGTTTTTGTAAGCAAACCCATTAGTGATATCTCTGTGTATAAAGGTCAGCCAACTGAGCACTCCAAGGAATGTGATTCTAAATGCCAACCAAGCAAGTCTTTCCCCCAATATCAACCCACTTCAGCCTCAGAAGGTCCATCAATTCCAGGTCTCTATGCTTCCCCCAAGCCCTGACCCCCCAACAAAAGATCGGTTGCTTTGTTATACTTGAAGCCATTGCCTGACTGGCTATCTTCTCTAAATTAGACCTTATCTCAGTTAAATCACTTCTAAAGGTTACCTTCACTAGCAATCTTCCTTTCCTCATCTCCTAATCAAATCATTCCACAGATACAAATTTCATTTAAGTAACTACATAAAAGAAGTCAAATCCAACTGATCTCACTCACTACTTGACAGCAACTGTTGGTGTTAACTATTCTTTCCAGAAACGTTTTCCTACCTTTCTGTCCATTTGGTCTATTTCCTATTTGGTACTCTTGCCTGGAAAATCCCATGGATGGAGGAGCCTGGTAGACTGCAGTCCATGGGGTCGCTGAGAGTCAGGCACGACTGAGCAACTTCACTTTCACTTTTCACTTTCATGCATTGGAGAAGGAAACGGCAACCCACTCCAGTGTTCTTGCCTGGAGAATCCCAGGGACGTGGGAGCCTGGTGGGCTGCCGTCTATGGGGTCGCAGAGAGTCGAGCACGACTGAAGTGACTTAGCAGCAGCAGCAGCAGCTATTTGGTTTATTTTCCTTTACACAACACCTAAATATGGAAGCTTTTAAAGACTGACTGAGATACAGCCTTTTTCTCTATTCAGCCCCTTCAACTCTTTATTGAGGGAAATTTAAGAACAAATAGTCTAAGGCATTATATGTATGAATTAACTTCTATGCATCTAGAACGGTGATAGCTAATTACCATCTCTAAGAGATGTGACAAAATCCCAGTTGAGAAAGGGTGCTCTATAACCTCTCCAAAGGTCTTCTTCTTTATATCTTGCTTTCAATTACTATCTCTATGGCAGCTGTCAAACTTCTCTGTGGCAATTTATCATATGTTTATGTGTATCTCAGGCTTTGCCACAGAACTCCAGGCACAAAGCGCCATTCAAAATCTCCGTTAGAAAATTTCAAAGACACCTCAAACTCAACAGGTCCAGATACTAGTAAATATGATCTTTCTTCAAACCCTATATTCTTTCAAATTTCTCTAGAATGTGAGTTCTCTGGCAATGGGGGCCCTGTATTTCTTTTACTATCATATACGCAGTGCCTAAAACGCTACCTGATACATAGGCTACAAATCAAAATTTTTATTGAATGAATAAATGAATCTAGTGCTGCAGCCAGAATACACTTGCAAAGTATTAAAAGCACTTTCTGGCATACAGTAAAATCTGAAGAAAATGTTAAAGATGATTATTTCCTTCCATAATTTAAAGTAAGAGGCAACACAATTATTATGAGTAAGAAGTGAGGGCAGAGCTAAGAAAACTGGAAACAGAGCTCATAAAAACAAAAAAAAAGACTTTCAAATAATCAGAATTCTCTGAACACAGTAAGAAATACTTCAGGGAGTAATTAAAGTTTTGCTAATGAAAAATAAAGAGCTATGCATTTCTAGGGGCTTATCTTACATGATCCTCTTCTTTGTGCCAAGAAAACAAAGAAGTATACAGTATACTGAATAATTCATTTCTTTAAAAGGATGTATAATCTAGTGGGGTAAAGGTAAGAAATATTAAAAAAAAATTAAAAAAAATTAATGCTAAAAAGGATGCTCCATGATTTCAGAGATCCCACTCAATTAGGGAAATTCATAATCACTCTTTGTGTCACATGCTGAATGTGCAGCATTAAGCAAAATCTGACATAAAATTACAGGATAGCCTAAAATAAGTTCATAAATTAGGATGACATGAACAAAGACAGCAATTTTTCAAAGATGCTTTTGAAAAAGTAAAGGCACTCAATAAACTGAATATAGTATTATCTGAAAATTTAAGAAACTTTCTTACCATTAAAACGGTCTTGGAGGAGTTACTAGGATATCTGAGACTAAATACTCCCAAAGCTCCCAAAAAGCAAAAAAAAATAAATGTGGCAAGATTTCGAACATCTAGAAACGACTCTATCAGTGGTATTGTTCCCATGGTCCAATCACAGCAGAGCTCTGAAGGATTTAATAGAAGCCAAGCATTCACAGGAAGCAGGTAGTTAAAAGTTAGCTGCCTTGTAGGAGTTGGGCTTACAGCAGCTGGGTTATCAAACCTGTATAAAGAATGGGAAAAAAAAAAGTTACTGAAATTAAAACACTTTAAACACAAAGTTAATATATAAAAGATACAAATACTGAACAACAACAATAAGACCGGCATTTTACATGTAATCTTGTTAAAGACATAAACTTTTTATGGATACCTTAGATTCTTGTCTGAGTTCAAATCTCTTTATGAAATGTCTAGTTAAGAGGAATGATATTTATGAAGAACTGTTTGAGGGGCAAGCAGGTTACCTATTTCTAGTTTATTATGAGAATGCTTCAGACAGGTATTCTATAATATTATGACATTCTGCAGAAATGCTTTTATTAAACTATGGCTTTCTGCTTCAACATCATAAGAAAAGTTTTGTACGATTCATTGTTGTATGTGTTGTATGAATGCTTCTGAGAACACTAATGTTTTCCTTTAAGAGATGTTTCTTTCATCACCAAATGCTAATGAAAACTATGTTTTCTAGAAAGAATTTCTATGTTTTCTTTTGTCACAAACAGAGAAAACTAAATCACCTATGAGCTTTTTCTTTTTGATTTCTACAAAGCTAAAAACCAAATTCTAGTACAGAGTAGTAACTTCACAGCCCTATGGAACATTTTATTTGTGCTCTACTTAATACAAACTTATATCCTAGTTTATATAGGCCATGATATATTATTAGTCTGTTTACTGCAAATTAAGTCAAATCATTTTTTAAAAGTACATTTAAATTAATCACTTCAGATTTTTAATTCTTTACACTATGTTTTAAATTGTATTAACATATCTAAATTGTGTTAACATATAGTTGTTTAAATCTTCCCTGGTGGCTCAGATGGTAAAGAATCCGCCTGCAAGGTAGGTCCAATCCCTAGGTCAGGAAGATCCCCTGGAGAAGGGAATGGCCACCCACTCCCAAATTCTTGCCTGAATTCCATGGACAGAAGGGGCCTGTGAGCCACAGCCCATGGGGTCACAAAGAGTTGGACACGACTGAGTATCTCTCCTTCCTCTAATATAGTTGCTTAAAAACCCAATTCTCATTTTAAAATGAGTAAGTCAAGGAAAAATCAACCTCTATCACTTATTTGACGTGGTCTTCTTAAAAATATCAACTGGTTGAGAAAAATGAATTATTATTTGAACAAATAATATTTTCTAAACTTTCATGCTGTGCTAAGTCACTTCAGTCGTGTCCTACTCTTTGCAACCCTACGGACTGAAGCCCTCCAGACTCCTCTGTCCTTGGGATTCTCCAGGCAAGAATACTGGAGTGGGTAGCCAACCCCTTCTCCAAAACTTTCATACTTCAATATATACATGTATGAAAAATACTAAATCTTGAAAGTCAGGATTTGAATTCTCAACATGACCAACAAAACTGAACACAAAACTTTTTCCTGTCATCCACTTTTCAGAGTTCATTTAAAAAATTAACTATTTAGGATAAATTATTTGATAATCGAACTTTAGTCAAGGAATATATGTCAAACCAAGTCTAATCATATTATAATCAACCTCATAGGATAACAGAATAAAATTTATATAACACAAGTACATATACACACATTTTAAAATGCTTATATTTGGAAAATACAGTGTAAACATAACATACTCCATATACCCATCTACATATATATACAAAAAATGAATACATTCACACCTATAAGGCACATTGTCATATTATAGAACTAGAGATGCAAAAGAGTTGATTCAAATTCCCTAAAACAAATGATAAACAGGAAACATTAAGGAGTGAAGAAGGAAATACAAAATATCTATCTACAATTCAATCTATTTTCCACACTATTATGCTTAAATGAGCTTTTAGTTTAGCATGGCTAGACTCAGAAGTAAAAATTCTGGAGGTAAAATGTTTAAATATTCTTTATAGAAAAAAATGTTATTAAGGATAATTATTATACAATAGAATATTACTCAGACATAAAAGAACAATGAAATAATGCCATTTACACGACTCTGTGCGACCCCATAGATGGCAGCCCACTAGGCTCCTCTGTCCCTGGGATTCTCCAGGCAAGAATACTGGAGTGGGTTGCCATTTCCTTCTCCAATGCATGAAAGTGAAAAGTGAAAGTGAAGTTGCTCAGTCGTGCCCGACTCTTAGTGACCCCATGGACTGGAGCCCACCAGGCTCCTCTGTCCATGGGATTTTCCAGGCAAGAGTACTGGAGTGGGGTGCCATTGCCTTCTCCACCATGGACAGACCTAGAGATTATCATACTTGGTGAAGTAAATTAGGTAGAGAAAAACAAATACCATATGATATCACTTTTTTGTAGAATCTAAAAGATGATACAAGTGAACTTATTTACTAAACAGAAACAGACTCACAGACATAGAAAACAAATATATGACTACCAAAGGGGAAAAGGTGAGGGAGGGATAAATTAGGAGCTTGGATTTAACAGATATACCTTACTATATATAAAAGAGATAAACAAGGTCCTATTGCATAGCAAAGGGAACTATATTCAGTATCTTGTAATAACCTATAATGGAAAAATATTGGGATTTTGTTTAAAAAAAAAGTTCTTGCATGTAATGTCAGTCACTTGAACAAAACTATGAATAGGTAACTTTGTAAATTTTCTTTTAAACTTTGGATGAGTGAGGTGAAATGGAAAAATGCAATGAGAGCAGGAAAAAAAGATAAGAATGTTAAAATTCAGTATAACTTTTGCTTCTAGCCTTAAACAAATACAAAAAATGGAAAATTAAAACTTCCTTTAACATTCTAAGCATCGAGCAAAGAAAGACAATGACACTCGATTGATAGGAAAAAACCAAAACAAAAACAAAAAAACAGATGAGGGGAGCCCTATCTAAAGAGTTTAGAACTTGGATAGAATTTTTAGTCTGTGCAGTAGCAAGAGAGAATCTGAGTGGAGACCATTTGTATCCCTAAATTGAAAAGATGAAGCTGGGAGCCCTAGAAGTCCAGGGGGGTTAGAATTAGCAGGTAGAATACCAGGGAGAAGAAAACTGTTGAGAAAGAGAACTCATATCTGTAAAGGATTTCTCTCTAGTTTTCAGTACTATTGAGAACTGATCAGCATATATATACAAAGAAATACCTAAGGACAGTATAGTGGGTTGATTTCTGTTTCTCCAAAGTTTATGTCTACCCAAAACACCAGAATGTGACTTTATTAGCAAGTAGGTCTTTGTCAATTCAGTTATAGTTAAGATGAGGTCATAATGGATTAAGGGTGGGCCCACTGTCTAATGAGGGCATGGTGACACACTCTAGTACGCCTCCCTGAAGAATCCCCATGGACAGAGGAGCCTGGCAAGCTGCAGTCTACGGGGTTGCAAAGAGTGGGACATGACTGCACGACTAAACACAGCACAGCACCATCTAATGACTGATGTTCTTATACAAAGAAGAGAAAATACAGAGAAACACACAGGGAAAAAGGCTAGGCAAAGACAGAACAATTACAATGATACAGCAACGTGCCAAGGAATGTCAAAGATTGCCAGCAACCTCCAGAAGCTAGGAAAGAGGCATAGAACAGATTCTTTCCCAGAGCCTTCAGAAGGAACCAACTGTGCCTGGTACCTTGATTTTTGGGCTCTGGCCTCCAGCACCATGAGAGAATAAATTCCTGCTCTTTAAGCCACTCAGTTTCTGGTAAATTGTTACAACAGGTCTAGGAAAATACAGTTTGGAAAGTACCTTCTGAAAGGATTAGATAAAAACTCACAACTAGGAACAGTTCTTCAGCAGCCAGAGTGGAAATCCTCATAATGCAAAGTCTATCAAGTAGAGAAGTCAGAAGGGTCTTGTGTCAGCAAAGGAGCAAAATTAGCCTTATCCTAAATGTTGCTATGCTTCCCAGGTGGCTCAGTGGTAAGAATCTTCCTGCCAATGCAGAAGTGGGTTCAATCCTCGGGTAGGGAAGATACCCTGGAGAAGGAAGTGGTAACTCACTCCAGGATTCTGGCCTGAAAATCCCATGGACAGAGGAGCCTGGCAGGCTATAGTCCATGGGGTTGCAAACAGAGCCAGACACGACTTAGCTATTAAACAACAACAAACACTGCTATGGTCTCCTAAAACAAAGCTTAAAGGCAAGACCAGAAGACGAAACATCTTTCAAATAACTTACACGCATCTGAGAACAATGCTCTACAATATTTATAGGAATACAGTAGGTAAAATCAGATACAGTACCTATTAGAAACACTACCAAGCATGTGAAGAGACAGAAAAATACAATCCATGAGGAGAAAAATTATTCAATCTAAACTGACCAGGAAATTACACAGATGACAAAATCAGTGGAAAAGGACATTAAAGTGCTAAAACAGTCAGAAACATGGAATACACGCGCGCACACACACACACACACACACACACACACCTCAAACAGAACTCAAATAGAGATGAAAATGTCTGAGATGAAAAATAAAAGAAATTAAGGACAGATTAGACATGCAGAAAAAAATTAGTAAGCTTGAAGCTACAATGGAAGAAATTATCCAAAATGAAAATGGGAAAAATGGCTTTGGAGGGAAGAGGAATAAATACAGAGTAACAGTATTACTTCAAGAAGCCTAAAATACATGTAATTGGTGTCCCAGAGGAAGAAGGGAGAGGAAAGAAAAAAATATTTCAAGAAGTTTATAACTGAAACAATTCTAAAATGTAATGAAGTAAGAGTTACATATTCTAAAAAGCTAAATTAACCTAAGCACAAGAAACATGAAGATAAAACAAACAGTAACTGAAAGCTTGCAACTTTTGGCCATTTTCACTCAAACTGTATTGTACAATAAGTCCTGAAGTTGCAATGTATAGCATCATGACTGTAATTAACAATACTGTATCATATATTTGAAAGTTGCTAAGAGTGTAGATCTTAAAAGTTCTCATCAAAAGAAAAAAAAAACTTTTTGGTAATTATGTGTGGTGACAGATGTTGACTAAATTTATTATGGTAATCATTTGTGTGTGTATGTATAAGATTCATTATGTTGTACACTAATACAATGCTACATGTTAATTATGTCTCAATTAAAAAATACAGAGAAGAGAAACAATAAAGAGAAACTATTAAAAGCAAGGATTGAAAAATAAAGACATACTACATGCAGAAACATAAAGATAAGGATGAAAAGATTTTCCGTTTAACATAACACAAGCCACAGAATATAGAGTAATATTTTTAGATTAGTGAATGAAAACCAGCATTGTAGAATTCTACACTCAAGGAAAATATCTTTCAAAAATAAAGGTAAAACAAAGGTATTATATATCAGATCAGTCGCTCAGTCGTGTCCAACTCTTTGCGACCCCATGAATCACAGCATGCCAGGCCTCCCTGTCCATCACCAACTCCCGGAGTTCACCCAGACTCACGTCCATCGAGTCAGTGATGCCATCCAGCCATCTCATCCTCTGTCGTCCTCTTCTCTTCCTGCCCCCAATCCCTCCCAGCATCAGAGTCTTTTCCAATGAGTCAACTCTTCGCATGAGTTTCATGAGTTTCAGCTTTAGCATCATTCCTTCCAAAGAAATCCCAGGGCTGATCTCCTTCAGAATGGACTGGTTGGATCTCCTTGCAGTCCAAGGGACTCTCAAGAGTCTTCTCCAATACCACAGTTCAAAAGCATCGATTCTTCAGTGCTCAGCCTTCTTCACAGTCCAACTCTCACATCCATACATGACCACTGGAAAAACCATAGCCTTGACTAGACGAACCTTTGTTGGCAAAGTAATGTCTCTGCTCTTGAATATGCTATCTAGGTTGGTCATAACTTTCCTTCCAAGGAGTAAGCACCTTTTAATTTCATGGCTGCAGTCACCATCTGTAGTGATTTTGGAGCCCAGAAAAATAAAGTCTGACACTGTTTCCACTGTTTCCCTATCTATTTCCCATGAAGTGATGGGACTGGAGGCCATGATCTTCATTTTCTGAATGTTGAGCTTTAAGCCAACTTTTTCACTCTCCACTTTCACTTTCATCAAGAGGCTTTTGAGTTCCTCTTCACTTTCTGCCATAAGGGTGGTGTCATCTGCATATCTGAGGTTATTCATATTTCTCCCAGCAATCTTGATTCCAGCTTGTGTTTCTTCCAGTCCAGCGTTTCTCATGATGTACTCTGCATATAAGTTAAATAAACAGGGTGACAATATACAGCCTTGATGTACTCCTTTTCCTATTTGGAACCAGTCTGTTGTTCCATGTCCAGTTCTAACTGTTGCTTCCTGACCTGCATACAAATTTCTCAAGAGGCAGATCAGGTGGTCTGGTATTCCCATCTCTTTCAGAATGTTCCACAGTTGATTGTAATCCACACAGTCAAAGGCTTTGGCATAGTCAATGAAGCAGAAATAGATGTTTTTCTGGAACTCTGTTGCTTTTTCCATGATCCAGCGGATGTTGGCAATTTGATCTCTCGTTCCTCTGCCTTTTCTAAAACCAGCTTGAACATCAAGAAGTTCACGGTTCACATATTGCTGAAGCCTGGCTTGGAGAATTTTGAGCATTACTTTACTAGCGTGTAAGATGAGTGCAATTGTGCGGTAGTTTGAGCATTCTTTGGCATTGCCTTTCTTTGGGATTGGAATGAAAACTGACCTTTCAAAAGCTTAAAGAATTCATCACCAGCGCAGTCCTACACGGTCAAGAAATGTCAAAGAAAGTCCTTCAGTCACAAGGAAAAATGGTACCAGATGAAAATCTTGATCTAACAAAGGAAGAACACTAGAAATGGTAACTCTACAGGGTAAAACAAAAATTTTTCTAAGTTTAATCTCTTCCAAAGATAACTGTTTAAAGTAAAAATTAACAATGTATCGTGGGATTTATAATGTATACTCAATAAAAACATATGCAAATAGCACAAAGGCTATGTTATTATTTAAAGTGTTTATATATAAACTTATTTATTGTATATGTATTTGTACTATATATACTGACATTTATAATTTATATTCATACAATTATAATATTCCTTAAAGATAAATTGTGATAAACAAATGATGTAAACCAAAAATACCCCTAAAGCAATCACTAAAAATACACAGGGAAGATTTATAGCTAATAAGCCAACAAGGAGATAAGAATGGAGTAATATAAAACATTCAATTCAAAACACAGAAAAAATGGAACAAAGAACAGATGAGACAAAGAGAAAACAATTAGCAAGATGGTAGATTTACAACAAACTGTATCAGACAGCTGAACCTACCATTTAAAAGACAGATTATCTGACCAAACAAAAAAGGAAGACCCAACTATATGTAGCCTACAAAAAAATCTACTTTAAATATAAAGATATAGATAGAATTAAGAGGTAAAGAGATGAAAAAAGATAAACCATTTATCACTAACAAAAGACAGCTGGAGTAGTTAATATAAGGAAAAGTGAATTTCTTAGTAAAGACTATTAGCAGGGATAAAGAAGCTCATTTAATAACGATAAAGGGATCAATACATCAAGAGAACATTAAAATCCTAAATATTGATATACTTTAGTTTTACAATAAATACAGGAAGCAAAAATTGTCAGAACTGAGGAGAAATAGACAAATCAGTCAGTTTGTAACTCTGATCAGTTACAGTCAGAGATTTCAACATCCTTTTCTCAATAATTAATAGAGCAAGTAGACAAAAATGACTAAGGATATGGAAGACTTAACACTTAACCAACTGGGGGATCATTATTTTGACTGATGCTTCCAAGAGTGTACACGTATGTCAAAACCTATTAATCTGAACATTTTAAATACATGAGGATTCTTAAAAAGTATAAATTATAACTCAATAAAGCTGTTAAAAAACCTTAATGCAAATCAAAGACTTTCTGGAACATTTGCAATCACTTAAAACTCAAAGTTAAAAAAAAGGAAAAATACAAAAAGAACCAGAATGTCATACCTGGTGAACACTGGAAGTTGCGACTGAATAACCTGGACTCGAATCACAACAAGTAACAGGGTACTGAACATCAAGACAATGAGTTTTATTAGTGTCTGCAGCATAGAAAATGGAATACTACCCTTTCCACGAAGAAACTGTCCAGCAGTAGTACATAACAATGGCAAAGTATACTAGAAAAAGAAAAAAATTTAAGTAAAAAATAGCAATTTATTGTAATGTTTTCAACAACTGTACTTTCTAATTGCAAGATTAAATAAAAATTGACTATAATTATAAAATCAACATGGAACTGATAATGAATAAAACTGAGCCCCAAAGTCTTATCCAATAATGAATTACACTATGCAGTATTACTGGGTGCTTTCCCAAACTGCCCTATAGTTCCTTTACTGAAACTTAAAAATCTGTCCTTACAAAACTGAAAGTGTAATATAAAATGTTAAGTAATATTCAGTGGGTATGAAGGCAAAACATGCTTGTTTTTTGCAAATTTTTGCTAAATATTATTGGTAAAGCAATTTATATGATGATACATTTAGAAAATAAATTCATTAGAATTTGATTCAAATAGTATAAAAGACAGCAACAAGGAAATTTATATTTCTCCTTACCCCTTGGGCAATAAATACTTCATATACACAGCAAATTCCCACAACTGTTATTCCTTGTTCTTTACACAGTGTTGCAACAGCCACTAAAAAAACTGTCAATGCAATTGGAGTCCACACTACAATTCAGGAACAGAAAAATATAAAAACACACAAAAACAATTTTATAATATCATTAAAGAATAAGACAATTAGATATTACTGAAAAACTTCAAATGTTGTAAGCAATTTCTGCTTTATATATTCAAAAAAATACATTAATATATATAATTTGATTGAGTTTTACAGCTAAAGGAAAAGTATTGAATATTAGACATTTACCTATGGAATTATCTGGTCCTTTTGATTTAGTATATGACAAAAATGCAGCTAGAAAAAAGATAGATGACAGAAGTTCTGCTCTTCCTACAACACCTGTTACCTAGAAAAGGAAAGGCAGGGAGGTCCATATTAATGAAAAGCATTTTGAAATTTTAACTATATATAATTGCAACAGTAGTTTAATTAGAAATTAAGCTGCTGTAACTTATCAAGTGCACATTTCTGTTTTATAGGCATTCCTTGAGTGCCCTCAGGTGGTGAACTTGTGTATCTTACATAAAAATATATTCATCAGTAACTTTTATTATTTTAACTATCAATATTTATAGACTCCGAGGAAGTTGCAGAAATAGTACAGAGAGGCCCTTGTTTACCCTTTACCCAGCTTCCTTCAATAGTAACATCTTACAAAATTACATAGTATACCATTTAGACTTAGTTCTAAATTTTTTTTAAATACAAGTGTTCTTAAAATATAAGTATATAATAAACTCAACACAATGCATCGTATCTCACAAATAAAACCTGAAAAGTTTAAAAAGATAATACACTTTAAAATATCCTTTTAAACTCAAAAAAATTTAAATATAAAATCCCCCCAAACTCCCTTTAAAGTGTTCTGAACTCACTATAAAACTTAAAACAACCTAGCATCTTTGCAGATGTATAGAAAAATGTTCAGTTAGAAACCAAAAGGTTCAGGATATTGGGAGAGACACACAACGCCCCTGCAACACACAAACACAACTCTGCAAAGTTTAAATACACAGATTATTGTTTCAAACTAAAAGCTTGTAATAAAACAACTGAATAGAGTCCTCCTTGCTCTGCTGAGAGGCAATTTTGGAGTCTCAAGACTACAGAATTAAGTAAGGTTATAATTTGAATATGTGTTGGTCATAAGCATACTGGCAATAGTAGAGACAGCGCACAATTTTTAAACTCATGGTAATAAATAATATGAAATTACTGAACATCATTTGTTAGGATGTCTGCTTATATTTGCATGTATTCTGATACATTTTCATGCCTTACATACGTTTCTCTTATTATTTTCTGTCCTTTGAAACACAAAGCCAAGTTGACAAATACTTAAAATCTTTATTCACCAAAAAAATTAGCAAAGAAAAGAACTGTATTCATTTATATTTTACATTGCTAAAGTTGAATAATTACACATTAAATGTTTATGTTTCAAAAATTGTTTTAAACTGAAAAATTTTACACACTAGGAAAGCTATATCTTGTGCACTAGGAAGGTAAGACACTGTACCAAATTAAGGAGTCTTTAAACACTTGAAGTCATGGTTAATTTTTTTTCCTTAAAAACATATACCATCATAGTCATGTGTAGGAATAATGCAAAAAATAAATTTTACTTACTGCTTCTGTGTGTATTGGGTGCACTGCAAAAAGTAAAGAGGCAATCATACTACTCTGGTTATTCAGAAAAAGTCTGCAGACTTTAAGAAATATCACACTAACCACAGCATGAAAAATCATATTTAGGAGATGATATGACATTGGTGTTAGTTCACTGAACAGATAATTTAAGCGAAATGTCAATACTGTTAAGGGACGGTAAGACTTGTGGCTTCTCTCCTATAAGGAAAAAAACAATCATTGATTATTAAAGTATCCTGGTTCTTCTGGATACATAAACTAATCACTGCTTTTACTACTAAAGAATCTACATTTGGCTGAGAAATAACAATAAAATAATAAAAGTCTCAAGAATAACATAAATATAAGACATAGCTTTACGTGGGTTTTTGTGTGTGTGTGTGTGTGTTTTCCTACTTTCTTTGTCCAAAAACAAGGCAATTTCCTCTTTGATATATAGTTGAGTTCAGTTCAGTTGCTCAGTTGTGTCTGACTCTGCAACTCCATGGACTGCACAGCATGCCAGGCTTCCCTGCCCATTACCTACTTCTGGAGCTTGCTCAGACTCATGTCTATTGAGTTGGTGATGCCATACACACACACACACGCACACATATATATACACACACTGATATAAAGTAATCAAAGAATAGAAGAAAAACATTTGACTATTAATTCAATACCCAGATTAAGAAAATAGGATAATGGTGGCATTAATCAAATTGTAGTACAGGATTTCCCTCCAAAGCCTGTTTCCCAAACTATTACCAAAAAACATTCATGTAACTGCTGGCTAGATTTTCTAAAGGAAACATAAGAATAGAATGATCGCCCAGTGCCATTTAAATAACAATGACTCAAAAAGGTTGCCTAGATGTCTCATGAAAAAACACCTCCATAATGTATAAACCTGAATATATTAAACCAAAAATTCCTAAGTACCACACAGGGAGTGATATAAGAGAAAAACTTTCTTAAAGAATAGGCACCTTTGCTATTGTGGTCTCTACTTGTAGCAGATAAAATTTTATGTTAGGTACTGAATTTCTTTATAAACTAAAAGTTACATTTAACAAGAAATATTTTTACTCTAAGACAAAATCAAAGCAGATTAAGAATAAAACACACAAGTTAAAAAGATACAAAATATTATCCTAGTCATTTTTTTGTAATTTTATATAAGGCATCCACACTCACATTCCTTGCTCTCCTACATCTACCGTATTTCGCTATAACTCTGTTTTATATCTATAGACTTAAGCCTGCTCATCCCCAACAGGGAACACTGGGAAGCACAAGAACCAAACATTTCTTATTTTGAAATTAATAGCACTCTAATATCTCCGTCTGTACTGACTACATACAACATGAGTGCTACCTACCTCGAATGTTTTTCTCTTTCTTGCCTAATTCCTGTACATCCTTCAGGTTTCACCTCAAACATACAGAAATGTTTTTAAGGCAATGTACTGAACTGAGATCACTTATACCAGAAAGCACCTTTAAGGTCAAAATCTAATATCATGATTAAAACCACAGTACATATTAGCATAATTTGGGGACAGAGGGTATGCGTACAGGGGAATGAATTATCTAGAAAATAATGTAGTATTTATCAAGAAAGTAATATCACAACAGGACCATATTTTTCCCTTGTTATCAAAAGACATTTCTTCTAAAGGTTAGAATTGGGTGAGAACAGAAAGGCTGCAGGAAAATAAATAACCTGCTTCTCTAGTAAGAAAAAAAAATACTTGTTTGTGACTAAAAGAATGAAAGATTCCATACCCCTTCTTGAGAAGTTTCCAAGTTTGGAGAACTTGGAAAGGGGCCATGAATGACAAATGACAAAAAGAGTGTTACATGCTATGTTTCAACAACTATGTGCTACATATTACAGACAATTAATGAATCCTCAGAGTTTATTCTTTTATAGATCTGGAAAATACCTCATTACCTAAAAGCTGTGTGCCCACCTACTTCACACAGCTTTTATATCATACAACTAAAATTAGAATCTAGTCTATATGATCCTAAGCTGACAGGTGTTTGGTCCTTAATAGTTTAACACTGACCTTCAAAATAAAGTTACTAGCACAGGAAAAATACCTTCATAAAAACAACCTAAACTTTTGGGTTCTCAGTATAAAATCAAAATAATTATTAGATATGAGATATGGCACAAATTAAAATTTTTAATAAATCATTTTTTTCTGCAGAAAAATAGTTAATATGTGTACTTTGCATTTTTACTCAATCTGTAATGAAGCTATATAATTTTTAAATGGTTAATGCTTAGTTGCTCAGTTGTGTCTGACCCTTTGCAACCCCATGGACTGTAGCCCTCTGTGCTCCTCTGTCCATGGGGATTCTCCAGGCAAGAATATTGGAGTGGGTTGCCATGCCCTCCTCCAGAGGGTCCTCCCAACTGAAGGATCGATCCCAGGTATGCCACATTGCAGGCGGATTTTTTACCAACTGAGCCACTAGGGAAGTCCTTTTAATGGTTAAATATACCACAAACAGTTATCTCCTTTGCTTGAGTCATAAAAAAGAAAAAAGAAATGAAGTCAGTTAGCAAGAAATAGTTATGTATTGCCCTTATTGTCAGAGAAGGCAATGGCACCCCACTCCAGTACTCTTGCCTGGAAAATCCCATGGGCGGAGGAGCCTGGTAGGCTGCAGTCCATGGGGTCGCGAAGAATCGGACACGACTGAGCAACTTCACTTTCACTTTTCACTTTCATGCATTGGAGGAGGAAACGGCAACCCACTCCAGTGTTCTTGCCTGGAGAATCCCAGTGATGGAGAAGACTGGTGGGCTGCCGTCTATGGAATTGCACAGAGTCGGACACGACTGAAGCGACTGAGCAGCAGCAGCAGCAGCCCTTATTGTTCTCCTAATACATTTGGTTTTTACACACATATATTAGTTTTAAAACATTTAAGCCAAGGTACACAATCAAGGAAAGTATCAGGTACTACTTTAAAAAAAATAATCACGTTTTCCACTTCCTATCTAATTTATTACAAATATTCATGTCTTATATGAAATATCTGAGAAAAAACTAAACTACTAAAACATTTTAAAATCTGAGATACATATAAGTAATTCATACTTACTTCAGACATAGGGGTCCCCCAGAAATCATTCTGAAATAAAGTTTTTAAAGGTGTAGATGGATGCAGGTCTTTATTATCCAGTATTGCTGAAACATCATCAAAAACAAAACCACAAAACAGGCTGTTCCAATAGCAAACAGCAACCACACCAACTATTAAGGTTACTTCTTTGAGGTTAATATCAGCCATCTTTTCCATAAGCACTTGTGGACAGGATCTGGGGAAAAGAACATGAAGATACAATGAAATAGTGAAGTTGCTCAGTCCTGTGCAACTCTTTGCAATCCAATGGACTGGAGCCTACCAGGCTCCTCCATACATAGAATTTTCCAGGCAAGAGTACTACAGTGGGTTGCCACTTTCTTCTCCAGGGGGATCTTCCTGACCCAGGGATCAAACTCAGGTCTGCATTGCAGGCAGATGCTTTATCCTCTGAGGCACAAGGGAAGCCCAAAATGAAATAAACATTTTTTTTTTAATAAGTGCAGCCATGAAATTAAAAGACGCTTACTCCTTGGAAGGAAAGTTATGACCAACCTAGATAGCATATTCAAAAGCAGAGACATTACTTTGCCAACAAAGGTCCGTCTAGTCAAGGCTATGGTTTTTCCAGTGGTCATGTATGGATGTGAGAGTTGGACTGTGAAGAAAGCTGAGCACCAAAGAGTTGATGTTTTTGAACTGTGGTATTGGAGAAGACTCGAGAGTCCCTTGGACTGCAAGGAGATCCAACCAGTCCATTCTGAAGGAGATCAGCCCTGGGATTTCTTTGGAAGGAATGATGCTAAAGCTGAAACTCATGAAACTCATGCGAAGAGTTGACTCATTGGAAAAGACTCTGATGCTGGGAGGGATTGGGGGCAGGAGGAGAAGGGGAAGACGGAGGATGATATGGCTGGATGGCATTACCAACTCGATGGACCTGAGTCTGAGTGAACTCTGGGAGTTGGTGATGGACAGGGAGGCCTGGAGTGCTGCGATTCATGGGGTTGCATAGAGACGGACACGACTGAGCAACTGAACTGAACAGTTTTAATAGAAGGACAATAAGTAAAATAAAGACAGAATGTTAACTCTCACAGAGAATTAATTCTTTAAAACTCTGTTCTAAAACCATCCACCTAAGAAGCATTAGTAGACCACCTCTTCATATTCCAAAGGTAGAAGGAAATGGCAACCCACTCTAGTACTCTCGCCTGGAAAATTCCTTGGATGGAGGAGCCTGGTAGGCTACAGTCCATGCAGCTGCAAAGAGTCGGACAGGACTGAGAACTTCACTCACTCACTCTCTTTCATGTGTGTTTTCATACCTCTATTACAGTTCTTTATCACATTAATCAATCTTTAAGCCTATCTCTTTAGCTAACTTTAACCTTCCCTGGTGGCTCAGAAGTTAAAGACTCTGCCTGGAATGTGGGAGACCTGGGTTTGATCCCTGAGTCGGGAAAATCCCCTGGATAAGGAAATGGCAACCCAGTCCAGTACTCTTGCCTGGAGAATCCCATGGAGGGAGGAGCCTGGTAGTCTACATTCCATGGGGTCACAAAGAGTTGGACATGACTGAACGACTTCACGTTCATGTTCTTTAGCTAACTAGACAGCTAACCTCTTCAGCTGTCACAGGTCAGGTTACCTGGGAAACAAAGATAACTGAAGAAAACCTGGTATGATATGTCCCAGCAGGATCTAAATGAATCCTTGTGGGAAAACAAATACATACTTAAAAAGACACTGATCATGGGTTTTCTAAAATGTAGATAAATCTCACGTTTTAGTACCTTATGAATCTGAAGATCAACTATTACTTACATCAAGAGTCCAAAATTGTAGCCTGAAGCCTTGCTCAGATTGATCAAGTCTTTTTAAAATGTCTGTCTGAATGCCTTTAAGCTCACTGTATACTAGCCAGTTTACTACAGTTCCATTATCTTTCACTGAGGTTGAGTTATTCGATGGATTTATGTTATCTGGTTGGCCCCTGGGGTATAGAAGCAGTTTATGATCCAGATATAAACCACTGTTTTCCTTTTTCCCAATGTAACAAAAGCCTTTAATCTACAGACTGGCCTTCATTCATACATGACAATGCATAATTTAAGTTATTGCTTTAAAAAGAATCCAGTGAAACAATATTTATAGAGGAGAAAGAACTATATGAAGTGGAGGTTACTGAAGAAACAACCCTATTATAAAAATAAGGATGCTGATGATTTACTTTTCTAGCTTGAGTAGTGTCATTAGCATAACTTTAGTTTATCACTTGTGGAGGGAACCCTCCCCAAATATGTAAACCATCTTAACCTGTGAATATGTTCAGTTCAGTTCAGTCACTCAGTCATGTCCAACTCTTTGCAACCCCATGAATCGCAGAACGCCAGGCCTCCCTGTCCATCACCAACTCCTGGAGTTCACTCAAACTCACATCCATCGAGTCGGTGATGCCATCCAGCCATCTCATCCTCTGTCATCCCCTTTTCCTCCTGCCCCCAATCCCTCCCAGCATCAGAGTCTTTTCCAATGAGTCAACTCTTCGCATGAGGTGGCCAAAGTACTGGAGTTTCAGCTTTAGCATCATTCCTTCCAAAGAACACCCAGGGCTGATCTCCTTTAGAATGGACTGGTTACCTTATAGCAAAATAGACTTCACAGGTGCGACTAAATTTAGGATTTTGAGATGAGGATATTATCCTGGACCATCTAGGTGGGCCAATTCAATGAAAAGAAACCTCACAAGTCAATGAGGGACACAGGAGTCAAAAAAAAAAAAGCAGAGGTCAGAGTGATATGATGGTTAGCTGGGGGCCACAAGTACAGGCAGAAGCTGGAACAGGCAAAGAAACACATTATTCATTAGAGTTCCTCAAAGGACTACAGCCCTGTTGAGGATTTCTGACTTACAGACCTGTAAAATAATGAATCTGTTATTTTAAGCTACCACATTGTGGCATGTGTTACAGTAGGAACAGAAAATTAATGTATCATTCACAGAGCCAGAAGATCTGGAACCTGAGATAAATCTGTAGGAGTTCTGGAAAGATGAGAGAAGAACAAGAGACTTCAAATCAGATGTAAGATTTGTATAAAAATGCATACACAGAGCCTATGAGAAGGTATTAAATTATTTTAGAGTTAAGAACAATTTAGAAAACATTAAACTTTTTAAGTGCTGCACGCAATATGCCAGCAAATTTGGAAAACTCAACAGTGGCCACAGGACTGGAAAAGGTCAGTTTTCATTCCAATCCCAAAGAAAGGCAATGCCAAAGAATGCTCCAACTACTGCACAATTGCACTCATCTCACATGCTAGTAATGTTCAAAATTCTCCAAGCCAGGCTTCAAAACTATGTGAACTGTGAACTTCCAGATGTTCAAGCTGTATTTAGAAAAGGCAGAGAAACCAGAGATCAAATTGCCAACATCCTCTGGATCATCAAAAAAGCAAGAGAGTTCCAGAAAAACATCTACTTCTGCTTTATTGACTATGCCAAAGCCTTTTGACTGTATGGACCACAACAAACTGTGAAAACTTCATTAAGAGATGGGAATACCAGATCACCTGACCTGCCTCTTGAGAAATCTGTATGCAGGTCACGAAGCAACAGTTAGAACTGGACATGGAACAACAGACTGGTTCCAAATCAGGAAAGGAGTACATTAAGGCTGTATATTGTCACCCTGCTTATTTAACTTATATGCAGAGTACATCATGAGAAATGCTGGGCTGGATGAAGCACAAGCTGGAATCAAGATTGCCAAGAGAAATATCAACAACTTCAGATATGCAGATAATACCACACTTAGGGCAGAAACCGAAGAACTAAAGAGCCTCTTGATGAAAGCGAAAGACGAGAGTGAAAAAGTCGGCTTAAAACTCAAAGCTCAGAAAACGAAGATCATGGCATTTGGTCCCATCACTTCATGGGAAATAGATGGGGAAACAATGGAAACTGTGACAGACTTTTATTTTGGGGGGTTCCAAAATCACTGAGATGGCTGGATGGCATCACCAACTCGATGGATGTTGAGTTTGAGTGAACCCTGGGAGATGGTGATGGACAGGGAGGCCTGGCGTGCTGTGATTCATGGGGTGGCAAAGAATCGGACACAACTGAGAAACTGAACTGAACTGAACTGAAAATCACTGCAGATGGTGACTGCAGCCATGAAATTAAAAGACGCTTACTCCTTGGAAGGAAACTATGACCAACCTAGACAGTTTATTAAAAAGTAGAGACATTACCTTGCCAACAAAGGTCTGTCTAATCAAAGCTATGGTTTTTCCAGTAGTCATGTATGGATGTGAGAGTTGGACTATAAAGAAATTTGAGTGCCAAAGAATTGGTGCTTTTGAACTGTGGTGTTGGAGAAGACTCTTGAAGAGTCCCTTGGACTTCAAGGAGATCCAACCAGTCCATCCTAAAGGAAATCAGTCCTGAATATTGATCGGAAGGACTGATGTTGAAGCTGAAACTCCAATAGTTTGGCCACCTGATGCAAAGAATTGACTCATTGGAAAAGACCCTGATGCTGAGAAGATTGAAGGTGAGAGGAGAAGGGGACGACTGAGGATGAGATGGTTGGATGGCATCACCGACTCAATGGACATGAGTTTGAGTAAACTCCAGGAGTTGGTGATTGGTAGCGAGGCCTGGAGTGCTGCAGTCCATGGGCTCGCAAAGAGTTGGACACAACCGAGGGACTGAACTGACTGACTGACACTTTTTAAAGACATGCTAAATTGAAACCAGCACATCAGAAAGGTAATTAGCTGTACCTTTTGAAGATGTATAGAAAAATTATTGAAGGGCTTATCTTGAATCCAGAAGCAATTTAGCATATCTAAATGGTATGGACTTGTATATACCTATTATCATGACAGAGTTGATACTGCTTATTTAAAGAGTAGAGAGATCTGCTTAGTTCCTTCTCAATCATACTAAAATAACAGTTGTTACTTCTTAGAAAAGGAAGGCTATACATTCACAAGGATAAAGACAACTGGAGAGGAGATCTCAGAACATTTTGGAAGCTAAAAAGGCAAAAGGATTCCTAAATGACTCAACAAAGCTCAGGAAAGTGAATCCTTAACTGAAGGGGGAAAAACTGGAAAATTTTCTGCACCCCTTACAGCACCAATCTCAAAAACTGGTGCAAAGGAACTCAAGAAGTAGGGTGAGGAACAGATGGATTTGTTAAAGTTTAGACTCCTCTCTCACTGCATACAGTCAAGTAACTTTTTCTCCTACATCAAGGCAGAAGACTGGAGAATTTTTCTCTGGAGCAGGTAAAACAGAGTGTCTGCTACTGGAGACAATAGAAAGGACACAGCTTATCGAAAATGAGGGTTAAGTTAAAAGTACATGCTTTTAGACCCTCAAGCTATCTTCTACCATTTGAACCCAGAATCCTGTACAAAAAGAGAGGGTACTAAAACCTTCAGAAAGAAATGAGGCAGGTTCCATACCGAAGGTCAGAATCCAATTAAAACCCTTTTTTTCACCAACAATACTAGCAGCCAGAGAAAAAAATCCAGAAAACAAAAAGGAAATAATGCTTCAAATTTCTGCTGGGTAATCATTTCCAAATTAAAATTTTATTTTAATAAAGTGTAATTTCCCAAGTAGGAAAGCAGAATAAAATACTGTAAAACATTCAAGATCTCAAAAACGTACCTCCAACAATTCTCCTCTCAGGAAACTAATAGAAGACTTACTCCAATAACATGAGGGAGTAAGAAACACAAAGACAGGGAAATCAAGAGACAGGGAATCAAGCACAAGAGAGTAACAAAGGAAATACCCAAACTACAGACGTTCCAAGCAGTAATACCCAGGCAACAATAGAATAGGTCAGCAGGCTATAGAATGACATTCTCAAGAAGATATAATTCATAGAATACTTGATGCGTTTAAACATAGAGTGAAGAATGATTTTACTTTAAAATCATGTGTGTCTCTAATTCAGAAAAACAAAACAACTCAAGACATTAACCATCAGGTAGTGAAAATCAAGTCTTGTGTATGGGGTCAGAAACCTCTCAGGTCGCTGACCAGGTAATACTTGGGGTGACAAACTGCTGCCTGGCTATATGTTTTCACATCAAGAAAGTTTAAAACTAACAGAAAAAATAAGCAAATTAAACTGATGGTTTTAATACTTTGAAATTATATACGGGAATAATATGTTTTTGATTTTTAGAGTACTTATAATGTTGAAGAGTATTTAACATATATACTAGAAACTCTGATATACTAGCTTCAAAACTGTAAGTTAAAATACAATATTATGTAAAATATATAACATCAGTCAGTCAATTCAGTTCAGTCGCTTACTCGTGTCCGACTCTTTGCAACCCCATGAATTGCAGCACGCCAGGCCTCCCTATCCATAATATTAAATTATCGACCATGCAATTTCTGGATTTAAGACTTTTAGTTGAAAAGTATAAGAATTTATAGCCACGTTTACAAATATTGAAATTTTTGTAAGACCAAGGCAGTTGCCATAGTTTTAAGTATAGTTTTCTAGCTTTATAGAAGTTGTTTAAATTTTGAGAAAGTTTTGCTTGTTAAGTCAGGCATCTGAAGTCCCTGAATAAAAATGAAAACACTAAAATTACAAATGCAGCTTTAAATTAGGCAAATCAAGCTTTAAATGTAGCTAAGAGCAGTTAGTCCTTTCTACTTCTTGTAGTCATATTCTTCAATAGGTTAACCTGAACTTTAAATGGTACTGTCAGGAAAGCCAGATGGTAAGTCCCAATGCACATGCACTTTTCAAGTTCTTGCATACTGCATTTTTTTTTACTATCAATCAAGCAAGGTAAACCCAGAAACAATGTGGGAGAGGTTATAAAGGGTCAAGACAATAGAAATTTTGAAGATTCTCTAAGGAAGCATATTATGAGAGAAAGGGAGGAGAGCTACTTCTCATATATATCCTGAGTTCAGTTCTGGAGCCATCTTGGGTTTTGTCCAAAAGAGTCACCTGCAAGGGAAGAGGTTAGGGCAAAGGGAGAGGGTTACATAAGGACACAGAGAGAGGGCAGCGAGATTCACTTTACTGTAACAATGTAACACATCCCTGTTGAATGCTATAGACTGGATGTTTGTGTGTCTCCCCCACCCACAAATTCATGTTAAATCCTAATGCCTGATGTTATTTGGAGGAGGGGGCCTTGGGGAGGTGATCAGGTTATGAGGGTGGAGCTTCATATTATTATAAGGGCATTAATCCTATTAATGGATTTGAGAGATCCAGTGCCCCTTCTGCCATGTGAGGACACTGTGAAAAGATGCCTGCTATGAACCAGATCCTCACTAGATACTGAATCTGCTATGCCTTGATTTTGGATTTCTCAGTCTTCAGAATTGTGAGCAATTCCTACTGCTTATAAACCACCAAATCTATGGTATTCTGTTGGCAGCACAAACAGACCAAAGGGAACTTCCAGTTCTTTTCCTAGGCACAAAAGCATATTCACACAGATGCACAGTGTGAGTGGATGGAAAGATTGACTGGCTTACCAAATGCAATGTCACTATATGCAAAGAATCCAAATGCAACTGACCACTCATAAACACATTACGAACACAGAAAACAATGTAATTCCTTCAAAATTGTAGTGAGTGCTCACTCTTCCATATCCCGACAATACAATCATGGAAAAAAGAAATCTATAGGACTATTTTATGAAATACTTATATAAAATCTGGGAGTATTTAGCCTGGAGAGGAACGTCTTCTCAGCTCAGTAATTTCATGATTATATCTTCTTCAAAAGTAAAACTTTGGCTTGCATGGTCTGTATTCACACTGACTCCTACTAATCTTTCCAGTCTCCTCATGTTGAAAGAAGACAAGTGTTTGCTTGCTGCACACTGATTCCTCTCCATGAGTGCAAGGCAAAACAAAACATTTTCTGTACACAGTAGAGACTAAATTTTTCAACACCATGCTTTATGTTAGACACTGGAACAGTAAGTTACTATTCCTTTTCTTGATAAGGTAGCATAAAAGGGATGGAAATTACATCTAGAATGCAGGTTGGTTGGTACAGAGAACAGAAGTATCAATTATAAAAGGCAAGCCTTTCTTGTGAAATGATTCTGGGAAGATAAAACTGCTCATAAAACCAAAGAGATGAAAGAAGGCAGATTTAGGCAAGTGCTCCTATAGTAAAGACATTTACAAAACTGTCAGATAAATTCCTTCTCTTGGTGAAAATTGAGTGATTTAGAAAACTACACGAAGAATAACAGTGGGTTTTAGGGATTTTCCTCAAAATTATACACAGGAAGTGACTGAACTAGAACCTGAGTTAAATTTCTTTCTCCACAGTTAAGTACAAACATACTACAGTGCATTAGAGCCTAGACCTTAGTTAAGCCATTTCCTACTGCACCCCCAGTGTCTAGCAGAGTGAATAAGCCCTAAAATACTGTTAGAATAAGTAATGTGTATTAAAGAGTAGAGACATCACTTTGCCTAGAAAGGTCCGAAGAGTCAAAGCTATGATCTTTCCAGTAGTCATGTACAGATGTGAGAGCTGGACCAGAAAGAAGACTGAGGATCGAAGATTTGATGCTTTCTAATTGTGGTGCTGAAGAAGACTCTTTGAGAGTCCCTTCGACAGAAAGGAGATCAAATCAGTCAATCCTAAAGGAAACCAACGCTGATTATTCATGGGAAGATTGATGCCAAAGGTGAAGCTCCAATACTTTGGCCACCTGATGTGAAGAGCTGACTTGCTGGAAAAGACCCTGATGATGGGAAAGATTGAGGGCGGGAGGAGAAGGAAGTGACAGAGGATGAGATGGTTGGATGGCATCATCAACTCAATGGACATGAGTTTGAGCAAACTCTGGGAGATAGCGAAGGACAGAGAAGCCAGGCATGCTGTAGTTCATGGGGTCACAAAGAGTCAGACATGACTTAAGAGACTGAACAACAATAACAAAGTTATAAAATTTAAGTGAGATTTTGCATTTAATCAGTACTGCAATTGAGATGTGGGTTATAACTTTAGTTTCAGTAAGTATTACAAAATTACTTAGGTTCTCTGAACCTATACTCATTCAGTTTTGAAAAATGAGAATAAAACTTACCATTAGGCCAGGTACCCTAAATGTGAATAAGAAAGTGAGGAGAGGTAAAGGTAGAAAAGACTAAAACAGACAAGAACAAAAATAATAAATAGAAAATAACAGTCACAATGAATGAAAAAACAAGAACAAAAATAAGGTGATGCAGCAAAAATAACAGATTACTACTACAAAAGCAAGTATGTAGTTTTAAGCACAGTAAATGACATATGTGCTCCAGAAACACTAGCTTTCCTCTCTGCCTCCCCCTGCTAAATTATGAATTGAAAACACTGAATATGAAGAATATTTAATTCAAATTCTTGAGTAAACAAAGTTATGTAATCAGAATACATATTTTAATATAGACAGCAAGACAGAGGAATAAGCACATTACAAGTATTGGTATCCAGCACGCAAGAGAAAGCCATGTATCAGTTATAAACATATCCTTTAACCAGAAAGATTCGTGTGCAATCATACTACTCAAGTCTGAGCAGAGTTCTTAAACTCTCCAAGCCTAGGTTTCTTAACTTAGTTGGAAAATGAGAACAATATAAGCAGCTATTTCACTGAGTTATTATGAAGATTAAATGAAATAATGAATACGCTATGGTAATCAAAACAGTTTGCAACTAGCATGAAAACACACACACACACACACACACACACACACACACACACGGATTAATAGAACAGACTCAGGAGGCCAGAAATAGACAAAAGAATCAAGAATATACAATGGGGAAAGAATAGTCTCTTTAATAAATGGTTTTGAGAAAACAGAACCACAAGCAAAAGAATGAAACTAACCCCTGTTTTACGTCACTCACAAAAATCAACTCAAAATGGATTAAAGAATTGAACATACAACCGACAACCATAATCCTTCCAGTAGAAATACGGGGTAAGCTCCCCGACATTGGTCCCGGAAATGACTTTTTGGATTTGGAACCAAAGCACAACAAAAACAAAACAAAAATAAATAAATGGTCCTATGTCAAATTAAAACATTTTCACATAACAAAGGAAATCCATGGAACGGGAGAATATATTTGCAAAAATAGATATGAAAACAGGTTAATATTCAAAATAAAAACTCATACAACTCAATCACAAAAAAACAAAACCTGATTCAAAAACGGCACAGGAACTTCTTCCAAAGACATATAATGGCCAACAGGTATATGAAAAGGTGCTCATAATCACGCAAAGTCAGGGAAATGCAAATCAAAACTACAATCAGAGTATCAATTACTTCACACCTGGTAAGAATGACTATCATCAAAAAGACAGGAGATAAGTATTGGTGGCAAAAATGTAGAGAAAAGGGAACACTTGTGTATGCTGGTGGGAATGCAAACTGATGAAACCATCATAGAAAACAATGATACAGGTTTCTCAAAAACTTAAAAACAGAACTACCATACTATCCAGCAGTTCCACTTCTGGGTATATATTTGAAGAAAACTAAATCACTCTTTTGAAGAGATATTCATTCAGCGCTACTTACAATAGCCAACCCATGGAAACAACCTAAGTATAAATGCATGGATGAAAGGATAAAGGACATGTATGAATAGTATGGACACACAATGCAATATTACTCAGACACACACAAAAAGAAATCTTACCATTTATGACATCATGACAACATGGATGGAACATGATGGCATTATGCTAAGTGAAATGTCAGAGAGAGAAAGAAAAACAACTGTGATCTCCTTTATATGTGGGATCTAAAAAAAGCAAACTGACAGAAAGAACAGATCTGTCAACAGGTACAAACCTTCATTTACAAGATAATTTATGGGGACATACGGCATAGTCAAAAAAGGGTTAATGTTTGGCATACCATCTTCCAGGAAAGGACTAGACAAAATGATCACTACTACAAATCCGATGAACGTCTCTAAATGGATCACAAAATTATGTTTTTTATTTTCTACTGAATGGTTTGGAAAGAAATTATTTTCAAAAGTAAACTTCGGTATCAATTATAGTTAGCAAATGAAAAGAAAGTGTTTAAAATTTTACAAAGATGGATGCACTGGTCCAAACAATTGAAAATGTATTCAGATTTCAAGTCTACAGCTTAAGAAAGTTTTCCTAGCGTTGTATCACATTCCAGAATGGTTGAGAGCAGCCCGATGGGCAAAACTTGCACAAAGAAAAGCTGCAATCGTTTAAGAAGGCAGTTGTCAGGGAAAGCCACCCTTGGTCACCAAGCGAGTGACAGCAACAGGAC
Organism: Bos taurus; assembly: GCF_002263795.3. NCBI lineage: Eukaryota > Metazoa > Chordata > Mammalia > Artiodactyla > Bovidae > Bos > Bos taurus. The sequence goes on along the minus strand of NC_037332.1, from coordinate 17,933,515 downwards.
TGCTGAGTACAGAGGTGCCTTATCTTTCTACCCCCTAGCAGTGGCCTGGGCAAGTTCTAACCTCTCCTCTCTGGAACCTTCGCTCAACCTTCAAGTTCGTCAACCCGCGAAGATAATGGGGCTACAGGTAAGGCGTACGAGGTCGGAGGATGCGGTGTCCTCTTCCCAAATTCTCACTCGCCCCCTGCCAAGCTCGCGGCCCCCACTCCACCGTACAGGGACAGACTATGAACTCAAAGAAGCTAAAACTTCTGCCTTCTTACAGAGGGCACCACCCAGGGCGTCGCCAGCGAACGCCCAAGGAGAGGGCGGCGTCTTCCCACCTCTTCAGACTCTGGCTGGGCCCCTCAGCCCCAAAGGCAGGAGCTTCTCTCACCCGGGACCGCTCCCGTCAACTCCTCCCCAGCCACCAACCAATAGCCCGACCTCACCTGGGAGCAGTTCCACGCGGGGTTGACTTAGAGAAACCTCGGGAAAAGCGGTCCGTCGAGCGACGCCACCGAAGGCACAGGCATGTTCGGCCTCTTTCAGGTCACCAGCGCAGACACGCCTCGGCCGCAGCGCCTCCCGCCTCCGGGCGGTTCCCCCGCACCCCGGTACCGCCGCAGCCTCCCGCACTGCACGCCGGGAACGGCCTACCTCCACTTCTCAGAGACTTCATCGTCCTAAAAGTCCCGGCCTCCAAGCAGAACTGCATTTTGGGATTTGGAGTCCTCACCTCACGCCTTCACTTCGTCCATAACACACAGTGCAGGGAACTCGCGGGGGAATCTGAACGTAAAGCATCACCCACGGTCGTGAAAGGTAGGCATCGCTAGCATCCGGGCTCTTGTTGCGGCCTCGGCGGGGTGGGGAATGGTGTCGCCTAGCAGCCGCCGTCGCTATTACTCGCTCCGGACCAGTTGGCTGGATCCAGTGTCCGATAGGAACGGCGCTGGAGAGCGGTCAGGTTTGGCAGCTGGGCCGGGCCGAGTGGGTATGGTAGCTGAACGGCCGCCGCTGGTTGCCAGGTTTGGTGTAGGTAGGTGGGTCCTGGTGAGCGCAAACCGATAGTCTCTTCCCACGCAGGTTCTTTAACCTTCGGGGCCCAGATAGACAACAGCTTAGTTTCCCCATTCCTTAGCCGCCTGTCCGCAATCGGTTTGCTTTCCTTTTTCTGCAGCCCTGATTTCCCAGGCCCAACTGCACTCGTTTCAATCGTAAATTTCCTCACTTTTTAAAAAAATTCTAGCTCTTGTTTCTCAGAATCAGGGCTCAATTTCAGCCTTTCAAGCACCCCCGCGCTTGGCACCATTAGGTGTTCGAGGTGGTAAGGGGGCGTGGAGGAGCGGGACTCAGAATCTTAGTTCTGACTTAGATTAAGCGTGGAAGTTTAAGCGTGGAAGCCTTCGTAAGTTATTTGACCGATAAAATATCTGATGATTTTTTGCAACTGTTGTACTTTTCATACAGGCTATTTAATCGACATATCTGTTACACAATTAAGAAGCAATAACTTTTTGCAAACTCCGTAGAGAGTTGTAATAATCTGATCTGTAACAACTTTAAATTACTGTAAAAACAGTAATGCTACTTACCTTGTAAATGCTAATACCCACTTGTTTTGTTATAGAAGGTAAAGCACAGTGAAAGAATTCAAGATGCCGCCTAATATAAACTGGAAAGAAATAAGAAAGGTTGACCCAGATGAGCTGCCTCGTCAAGAAGAATTGGCAGATAATTTATTAATTTCCTTATCCAAGGTACTTAATTGATAAATAAAGCATAGCTACATACATACAACTATGATTAAATTGTCCCTGAAATCGCTGAATGGTACAACTGAAAGAATTCTTATATTTTGTTTAAGAATTATAAAATATGAAATTGTTGCTTTTCTCTTAGGTGGAAGTAAATGAGCTAAAAAGTGAAAGTCAAGAAAATATGATACACCTTTTTAGAATTACTCAATCACTAATGAAGGTTTGTATGCAGTACTTTAATAATAGCTTTAACTTTTAGAGAAAGCTTAAGAATCTCTTCTTAGATAAGTTAATCTCTAAAGCACTTTGTAAAATCTAAATGACAGCTAAAGTTCCTAAAAGACTGTGTAGGGGAAACAGAATAGTTGTGTTTTAAAAGGCATATGGATGTCTTACATTAGTGAGTGAAAGTTGCTCCGTCCAGTCCGACTCTTTGTGACCCCATGGACTAGATAGTCTATGGAATTCTCCAGGCCAGAATACTAGAATGGGTAGCCTTTCCCTTCTCCAGGGAATCTTCCCAACCCAGGGATTGAACCCAGGTCTCCCACATGGTAGGCAGTTTTTTTTACCAGCTGAGCCACGAGGGAAGCCTGAGAATACTGGAGTGGATAGCCTATCCCTTTTCCAGAGGATCTTCCCAACCCAGGAATGGGACCGGGGTCTCCTGCATTGCAGGCAGATTCTTTATCAACTGAGCTATCAGGGAAGCCTGTTTTATTTTAATTATGTTATAATTTGTTAGAGTAGCCAACCACTGTACACATTTGTTAGGAGAGGAAGAGATTTAGATGTGAGAATACCTTTTAGATGCTGGGAAGAATTGGGGGCAGGAGGAGAAGGGAACGACAGAAGATGAGATGGCTGGATGGCATCACCGACTCGATGGACATGAGTTTGGGTAAACTCCAGGAGTTGGTGATGGACAGGGAGGCCTGGCATGCTGTGATTCATGGGGTCACAAAGAGTCGGACACAACTGAGCAACTGAACTGAACTGATTTTTAAGAGCTTTGCTGTGTCTCAGCAGGTAAAGAATCTGCCTGTAATGCAGAAGACCTGGGTTTGATCCCTGGGTTGGGAAGATCCCCTGGAAAGGGAACGTCTACCCACTCCAGTATTCTGGCCTGGAGAATCCCGTGGGCTATACGGTCCATGGGGTCGCAAAGAGTCAGACACAACTCAACAATGCTCACTCTCATACCTTATAAAGGTCAAAGACTTGTTGAGTAGTTTTTGGTAAGTGGAGGCAATGGTAAAGTGTTTACGAGCTTCTAGCGCTAGCGTGCATGCGTGCTAAGTCACTTTAGTCATGTCTGACTCTTTGTAACCCTATGGACTGTAGCCTGCCAGGCTCCTTTTGTAATCCTATGGACTGTAGCCTTCCAGGCTCCTCTGTGCATGGGATTCTCCAGGCAAGAACACTGGAGTGGGTTGTCCTGACCTCCTCCAGGGGATCTTCCCGACCCACATCTTTTATGCCTCCTGCATTGGCAGGCAGGTTCTTTATCGTTAGTGCCATCTGGGAAGCCCTCTAGAGCTGAAAGTGAAAGTGAAAGTCGCTCCGTCCTGTCTGACTTTTTGCAACCCTATGGACTGTACAGTCCACGGGATTCTTCAGGCCAGAATACTGGAGTGGGTAGCCTTTCCCTTCTCCAGGGGATCTTCCCAACCCAGGGATTGAACCCAGGTCTCCTGCATTGCAGGTGGATTCTTTACCAGCTGAGCCACAAGGGAAGCCCTCTAGAGTTGAAAGTTACCGTAAATAAAAACTGGGGATAGAAAATATGCATATTCTTTACATTTGAGGAGACAAGTGCAGAAAGTTTATAGCAGGTTGTAGAAGAAACAGATGTTGGAATAAGCTGTCCAGGGCCTTAAAGGCATATCTTATGCTCAACAGTTAGAAGCCATTAAAGGTTTTTGAGCTATACAGTTGCATTCAGAGGGTTAAATTAGTTATGTTAAATGACACATTGAAGAGAATTGAAGTGGTTTAGACATAACATTATGTAAGAAGTTAGACATAAGTTATGGGCTAGAGTAATGAAAATTAAAATAGAAAAAAGAGATAGCTGAAAACATTACAAAGGGAAAGTTGCAATGCTTGATATAAGACTTGAGGGAAAAAGAGGAATCAAAGATGTTTCAAACTTTTAGGAATCTAGAAATTATAGCCTTAAGTAAGAAATTCACCTATTCATTCAGCCCATATTCGCAGAATGTCTCCTTGTGCCAGGCATTGCAGGCCCTAAGTAGTAGGATAGAAAATAAAACTAAATTCTTATTTTTAGTGCTTATATTCTGATGTAAAGGCATACTGAAATAACTTTTTTTAATGTTTAGATGAAAGCTCAAGAAGTAGAGCTAGCTTTGGAAGAAGTAGAAAAAGCTGGAGAAGAACAAGCAAAATTTGGTAAGTGCCTTGGAGAAAGGATTACTGTGGTGTTAGAGTAGATTCCATTTATTCACTAAGCAATAGAGAATCAACTTTAATATAGACTCTATAAAATGTGTATAGTTTATTTCGAAAGATTTTTCTGGAACTCCTGTTTCATGGAAAATGTACAAAATAGTTACTTTCTCTTCTGTTACCTTATTATAAATATGATAGACTTTAAAAAATAATTTTATTATTTTGTTGAAATTTATTTAAAAGTTTGTTTTGAGATCTAACCAATTCAAACATTTATCTTTTTTAATAGAAAATCAATTAAAAACTAAAGTAATGAAACTGGAAAATGAACTAGAGGTATGTTCTTTTGTATTTCTTAGGGTATAATTGTAAATATTATCATTTTCAATTATTATTTTCAGATTTTTTTCATTATATTTGGCTGGAAAATCACTGGAATGATACTGTGTTTATAATTACTTGTTCAGTATATATTTTACATGCCTTTATGTACCTTAAATTCTATTAAGGATTGCACGTCCAATTGTGAACAAAATAAAAATGTTGAGTAACCTCATGGAGCTTACAGTCTAGAGAAATATACAGAGAGATTACTATTACTGAGGTGTAGTGAGGCAAGTTGGAATTTGAGGAACAGTGACAGAAAGGTGTAGGAGAAGAGGAGCTTTTTGAGAAAGCCAAGAGCCGAAATGTGAACATAAATTTTCAGTGAAGGAACTGAATACATTGAAATTATGGAGATTATTGGAAAGAATGTGATACAAATGGATTAGTCTTTATAAGGAGGAAGGACCTTTTTTCCTTTGTACTTGTAAGGAAGGAAGAATGGATGTTTACAGAAGCTTTTCATGTCGGTAGGTTTAGTGCCTGGAATTTGAGAGGATGAAGAGGTCATCTGCTAAGAGTGGGAGATGTGTAGTCAAACTTTAAGGAAGTCGGATAAAACCTAAAATATATGGAGAATGAATTGGAGATTTCAGGGTCTGGAATGTTCAGATCTTGGTTCTTTCACATATTAGCTGTATGGATTCAGATGGTTTTATTTTTTATTCCTTATTGTATATCCAGCTTCTAGGGAAATACCAGTCTTTCTCAATAAGTACTTGTTAACTGAATTATGAGAGCTTCCTCAATGGCTCAGTGGGTAAGGAATCTGCCTGCAATGCAGGAGATGTAGGAGATGCGGGTTTGATCCTCAGTTCGTGGTATTTTCCCGGCCAGAAAAAGTGGGCTACAGCCCACTCTGGTGTTCTTGCTGGGAAAATCCCATGAACTGAGGAGCCTGGTGGGCTATAGTCCAAGGATCACCAAGAGTCAGACGCAGCTAAGCACAAGCACAAGTGAGCTAACGGAGTCAGATCAAGTCTGTGCTAGTGTTTAGCAGGGCAACTGCTACAGAACAGAATAGGGCAGTTGGAGATATTGGTTGAAGCAGTGATTATAAAAAGCTAAATAGGCAAGGAAATCAAGGTTGGGATGTTAGGGAGAGATTAAGGAGAAGAGGAGTCAAGGGATTAAAGGGTCTTGTGAGGTAAAAGGGCAGATGTGTTGTGAATAATTGAAGAATGTTTCTGCTTGGACAAGGTCCTGGTGTGGGGATGGGAGTGTGAGGCTATAATGCAGACAAGAAGAGTTTTAAAAAAGAAAGTCCAGAAGGAGAGTTACATATGTGTAGAAATTGCTTGGGGACTTTTGATGGAAGACTGTGAGCCACGTGCCAAAATTTCTCAGTGAATTTGTGAAGGAATGACTGAGAAGTTGGTAGTTTGCTACTACCATGAATAGGTAGTGATAAGAAAGCTGGCTATCACGTGAGATTCAAAGCAGCAGGAGGAGTTTTTACAGGATGGCGGAGGAATGATAGCCTAGAAATTATAGTTTGGGGTAAATCAACACCTTTTCTTAACCCCTAGGTATATGAGATTTGAAAGAATAAGCATTTCCAATCTGAAAAAGTTCCAAATGAAGTAGTGTACTAAAAGAGCCAAACTATAGCTAAAGCAAGGAGGTAGAAAGGATAAGTCAGTGGAAAGGCTGGGGAAGTAAAATACTAGTTTATCTTGGAAGAAGGTTTGCTTTGAGAGCATAATGGAAAGCTTTTTGAGGGAGGTAAAGAGTATGAAAAATTTGGTTAACATAGAAGAATAACAGAACTGAATGGCAGGGAGATGACTTAGAGACAGATTAGAGGACCAGAGGATTTTTGGTGTTTTCGACCATGACCCAAAGTAACTGGCTGCTAAGTCACTTCAGTCTTGTCTGACTCTGTGTGACCCCATAGATGGCAGCCCACCAGGCTCCGCCGTCCCTGGGATTCTCCAGGCAAGGGTACTGGAGTGGGGTGCCATTTCCTTCTCCAATGCATGAAAGTGAAAAGTAAAAGTGAAGTTGCTCAGTTGTGTCTGACTCTTGGTGACTCCATGGACTGCAGACCACCAGGCTTCTCCGTCCATGGGATTTTCCAGGCAAGAGTACTGGAGTGGGGTGCCATTGCCTTCTCCAAAAGTAACTGGAATATGAAGCAAAATGTATTTAGTCTGCTGCAATATTTTAAAGGTAATCTGTCTGGATGTCTAATATGATAGTACTAGCCATGTGTGGCTGTTAGCGTTTAAATTCATTACTGTGTGAATTAATTACAACTTAAATTAAGAATTCATTTCATTACACTAGTTGCATTTCAAGTGCTCAGTAGACACATGTATATGGGGCAGTGCAGAGAACATTTCCATTATCCTAGAAGTTCTTTTAGATAGCACTGGTGTAAATATGAGTCAGTGATATGAGGGGAAGGGCTGCTTAATTTAAGCCCATGGGTCAGTGACTAGGGTGGAGGCTCAGGTGGATTCTGGTGTTGTTTCAGAGCTCTGGTACTCAGGGAAAGCCTAAATAGTTCATTGCATAGACCATTATATGCCTTTGTAGTTTACCCTGATGCCTGTGGCTCAGCTATAACAGAATCTGAGTGATTGACACTCAATTCTTTGTAGCTCTGGGTGGCTTAGGAAGAGCTTAAAGGGTTGTCTGTGAACTAAAGCCTAAATAAGCTTAATAAAAATGGTTCTTCAGCAGCTTGATTTTAAACACTTGGTGCTGATTATAATAAAATTTAAAAGTCAAAATAATTATTTGCTGTTGATTCATTTGAATCTCCAAATGTAATGGAATTAATTTATACTTTTGGTTTATTACTTTCAGATGGCACAGCACTCTGCAGGTGGACGTGACACTCGGTTTTTACGTGATGAAATTCGCCAACTTGAAAAGCAATTGGAACAAAAAGATAGAGAATTGGAGGACATGGAAAAAGAGTTGGAGAAAGAAAAGAAAGTTAATGAACAAGTGAGGCACATTTTTCCATTGACTCTTAACTGTTCAAGTTACCAAAAAACACTACCTGTTTATACTTTTTATCATTTTTAGTAACGATAGCAAGTTTTATGTATTTGTGGAAATTGATCTATATGTATTTCTAAGGTTTTATATCATAGCTGATGTTGTCATCACGTCTTTAAAATACAATGGATCAAGTACTTCTAGTGAATGAATATGACCTAGACATTAATTCTTTATATATGGAGGTATCTTTTTCTGCAGATGTTAAAAATTCTTTACATAAAGTTGATGATTTGGCCTGGAATATTGATATGAAAAAATTAGGCATTCAAAATCAATTGATTTTCTTATTTGCCATAATTTGGGAAAAAAGTTTTTATTTATATTAGTGGTAGACTTGGAAATTAATCTTTAATGATATATTCAATAATAATCAAATTTTTATTTTCAGGCATACCTCACTTTATGTAATATAGAGGTTCTTAAAGAGTGTTAATGTCACCATTTTGTAAATCAAATCATATATTAAATCATAATGTGTCATCTTTTATACAAGCATAGTTTATTATTCCCTCTTATGTTATACTTGTTATTTATAAAATAATTCAATGTTCACTTAAGTTTAGTTTCAGAAAAAAATTATATTTTTGCAGATAAATTTATATTTCCTTTTAGAAAATAATATGTTTTCTTTTTTTGCTTCCACTGTCACTGACTTAGTAAAAAATTTGGTGTATATGTGTATTAGTTGTCCCATCCCTGATGCCCAGAAGCTTTTTGTGTCCTTTATAAGGTCAATGTTTTATCATGTCCTGATAATCTTATTTTGTCCTTGTTCTCTTGGAAATAGATTGTTATAAATATAAGTAAATGACATTGATTATGAGGTAATGTTGATATTTAAAAAGAATTCATCATAGACTGATATATAAGGAAAAATATTCCTTTTTTTTTTTTTTTTTTTGGCTGTGCCATGGGACATGTGGGATTTTGGTTCCCCTGCTGCTGCTAAGTCGCTTCAGTCGTGTCCAACTCTGTGTGACCCCATAGACGGCAGCCCACCAGGCTCCCTCGTCCCTGGGATTCTCCAGGCAAGAACACTGGAGTGGGTTGCCATTTCCTTCTCCAATGCATTAAAGTGAAAAGTGAAAGGGAAGTCGCTCAGTCGTGTCTGACTCTTAGTGACCCCATGGACTGCAGCCCACCAGGATCCTCCATCCATGTGATTTTCCAGGCAAGAGTACTGGAGTGGGATGTCACTGCCTTCTCCATTCTCCTACAATTGGTTCCCCTACCAGGGATCAAACACATGACCCCTGCATTGAATCATGCAGTCTTAACCTCTGGATCTCCAGTGAAGTCCCAAATTCCCATTCTTGGTGTATCTATTTTATTAGATAGTTTGGAAGTAATGTAAAAGTGAGCTATTAATATCTGTATAGTTTTTGCAGTGAAAAAAGTGTAGATTGATGCCACCTAAAGGTGACGAATGGTGGCTTAGTGGTAAAGAATCCACCTGCCAATGCAGGACATGTGGGTTTGGAGGATCCTCAGTATGTCAGCAAATTTGGAAAAGTCGGCAGTGGCCATAGAACTGGAAAAGGTCAGTTTTCATTCCAGTCCCAAAGAAAGGCAATGCTAAAGAATGCTCAAACTACCTCACAGTTGCACTTGTCTCACACACTAGTAAAGTAATGCTCAAAATTCTCCAAGCCAGGCTTCAGCAGTACGTGAACCGTGAACTTCCTGATGTTCAAGCTGGTTTTAGAAAAGGCAGAGGAACCAGAGATCAAATTGCCAACATCTGCTGGATCATCGAAAAAGCAAGAAAGTTCCAGAAAACATCTATTTCTGCTTTATTGACTGTGCCAAAGCCTTTGACTGTGTGGATCACAATCAACTGTGGAAAATTCTGAAAGAGATGGGAATACCAGAGCACCTGACCTGTCTCTTGAGAAATCTGTATGCAGGTCAAGAAGCAACAGTTAGAACTGGACATGGAACAACAGACTGGTTCCAAAGAGGAAAAGGAGTTCATCAAGGCTGTATATTGTCACCCTGCCTATTTAACTTATATGCAGAGTACATCATGAGAAATGCTGGGCTGGAAGAAGCACAAGCTGGAATCAAGATTGCCAGGAGAAATATCAATAACCTCAGATATGCAGATGACACCACCCTATGGCAGAAAGTGAAGAACTAAAGAGCCTCTTGATGAAAGTGAAAGAGAAGAGTGAAAAAGTTGGCTTAAAGCTCAACATTCAGAAAACTAAGATCATGGCATCCTTTCCCATCACTTCATGGGAAATAGATGGGGAAACAGTGGAAACAGTGGCTGACGTTATTTTTTTGGGCTCCAAAATCACTGCAGATGGTGACTGCAGCCATGAAATTAAAAGACACTTACTCCTTGGAAGGAAAGTTATGACCAACCTAGACAGCGTATTAAACAGCAGAGACATTGCTTTGTCAACAAAGGTCCATCTAGTCAAGGCTATGGTTTTTCCAGTGGTCATGTATGGATGTGAGAGTTGGACTATAAGGAAAGCTGAGCACTAAAGAATTGATGCTTTTGAATTGTAGTGTTGGAGAAGACTCTTGAGAGTCCCTTAGACAGGCAAGGAGATCCAGCCAGTCCATCTTAAAGGAGATCAGTCCTAGATGTACATTTGGAAGGACTGATGTTGAAGCTGAAACTCTAATACTTTGGCCACCTGATGAGAAGAGCTGACTCATTGGAAAAGACCCTGATGCTGGGAAGAATTGGGGGCAGGAGGAGAGGGGGACGACAGAGGATGAGATGGTTGGATGGCATCACCAACTCAATGGACATGAGTTTGAGTAAACTCTAGGAGTTCGTGATGGACAGGGAGGCCTGGAGTGCTGCAGTCTATGGAGTCCCAAAGAGTTGGATAAGACTGAATGACTGAACTGAACTGAACTTGAGAAGGAAATGGCAACCTATTTCAGTATTCTTGCCTAGAAAATCCCATGGACAGTGGAACGTGATGCGCTACAGTCCATGGGGTCACTGAAGAGTTGGACATGACTTAGTGACTAAATAACAACAACAAAAGTGAAGAATAAGCTCTTAGCAAATTATTGTTTAGTTGACTCAGTGAAACATAACAGACCTATAGATTTCTTATCATGAAGGATCCTACCTATGCTGTACAGTAATAGAATTGCTTAGGGAGATTTTGGTGTGTGTCTTTTTCTAGGCTATTGTTCTTTGTCTAGCCTGTGTATTCATCAACTTCTCATCACTGATACCACCCACTGTTAGCTAATCAGAACTATCTTGTCCATTCATATCCTAGACTACTATCTTTATTCTTAGGCACACACAGACAACTTGTTCAGTCGCTAAGTCTTGTCTGACTCTTTGCAACACCAAGGAATGCAGCATATCAGGCTTCCCTGTCCTTCACTATCTCCCAGAGTTTGTTCAAGCTCATGTCCGTTGAGTCAGTGATGCCATCCAGTTATCTCAGCCTCTGTCATCCCCGTCTTTGCCCTCAATCTTTCACAGCATCAGGGTCTTTTCCAGTGAGTCAGCTCTTTGTATCAGGTGGCCAAAGTACTGGAGCTTCAGCATCAGTTTTTCTAATGAATATTCAGGGATAACTTGAATACATAGTTAATATACCTTTCCAGCCACTGCTGCTGCTGCTGCTAAGTCACTTCAGTCGTGTCCGACTCTGTGCGACCCCATAGACGGCAGCTCACCAGGCTCCCCCGTCCCTGGGATTCTCCAGGCAAGAACACTGGAGTGGGTTGCCATTTCCTTCTCCAATGCATGAAAGTGAAAAGTGAAAGTGGAGTCGCTCAGTCATGTCCGACTCCTAGCGACCCCATGGGCTGCAGCCTACCAGGCTCCTCTGTCCATGGGATTTTCCAGGCAAGAGTACTGGAGTGGGGTGCCATTGCCGTCTCCTAGGTTCCTTGAAATAGAATATGGATATGAGTTGCTTTGGCAATTTGTTTTTGCCCTTCACCAGTCACTGAGTTTTACTGAGTAGTTATAGAATGCGAAATATTAAGGATACAGTGGGCATACTATTCTGTTTCTTAGCCATATTCACTGTCAATTTCAAAGATAATATAAGATAATAGGATACTCTGGGGATACATTTGGATATAAGAATGCTGTGGGATACCATGGAAAGGTATACATAAGTCAGTCTTTTTTTTTTTTTGAGTTTGATTTTTTTAAAACAGTTTTTCAAATTAATTTATTTTTGGCTACACTGGATATTCATTGCTGTGTGGGCTTTCTCTAGTTGCAGCGAGTATGGTCTACTCTTTAGTAGCATTATGTGGACTTCTCATTGCAGTGGCTTTTCTTGTTGTGGAACATGCATATTCTAAAAGGATATCTGTGGATTGGAAATCATGAGAGACACTGGATAGATGATAAGAGTTTGTGGGTCACAGATACTGAAGCAATAGAAGTGATTGGAAGGCTGATCTCTAAGGCATAGAAATGTCTAATGAAATAGAAAGAATGCTTCAAGGAACAGCCCAAGAAAAGTATCAGGAGTATGATGTTTCAAAAACCAAGGAAAATGAGCATTAGTAGCATAAACGGTTTTGTCTTTAAGTTCTTGACATGTGTTTTATTGTTAAATTTTCCAGTTCAAAACAGGATAGGACTCTTAATTCCCAGATGATGATAATGATAATGGTAAACTTGTAAAATTTGTAAGCGTGCATCACTTCAGTCGTGTCCAACTCTTTGCGACCCTAGGGACTGTAGCCTTTCGGGCTCCTCTGTCCATGGGATTCTCCAGGCAAGAATACTGGAGTGGGTTGTCATGCTCTCCTCCAAAGGATCTTCCCAACCCAGGGATTGAACCCCTGTCTCCTATGGCTCCTGTACTGCAGGCAGGTTTTTCACTGCTGAGCCACCAGGGAAGCCCCCAAATTTGTATAGCACATTGCATTTGATTATGAATTTTCTTTAAACTTTTTATTTTGAAAACTTTATCTTCATGAAGATTTTAGGAAAAGCAATAAACACTCACATACTCTTTATGTAGGCTCACCAGTTAACACCGTGCTACATATGCTTTATCTGTCAGTGTCTTTGCACACACAGACTTACTTCCCTCCCCTTCCCTCCTCCTCTTGCTTCCTTCTCCTCTCCTTTCTTTTTTGGTGAGCCATTAGAGTTAATGTGAGATAGTGTGGTACTTCTCTTTTAAATATTACAAATATTATGATATTTTATTCTTAAATATTTCAGTATATTTCCACTGAAAGGAGAGGTATTTTTCAATATAACTACTTATATAATTAGCATACTCAGGAAATGTAGTGTCAATTCAATGCTGTTTTCTAATAGATTGTCCATAATTAGATTTCCTCTGTTGACCCAGTGATGTCTTTTTAGTTTCCCCAGCCAAAATCCAAGCATCCATGGTTCTTTTTAAGCATTATGTTGTACTGCTTTGTATTTCTAAGTAATTTAATGCTCCCTGAGAGCGAAGTCTTTTAGCTCTGATGATAGAACTGCAAAACAGTAGAGATCTTGGACAGAAGACTGCTCATTAATAGGTTTTAGGCTGGGGAATAAGAGTAATGGTTTTGTTTTCTGTATCCTTTGGTTAGAGTCTTTTGTTTTTTAAACTCAACCTGCTTAATCCTTCCTATCCTTAGTTTTCAAAATTTTGGCTTACTGTTCATGTCTTGGGTCAACATGAAGTCCTCAGTAATTAAACATTCTCTGCTTTATTGACGAGAAACTGAAAACCTGACATTACATTGAATTACCGCTGAATGTTATCTTTTTAATTTTTTTTCCTATTTTAGTTGGCTCTTCGAAATGAGGAGGCAGAAAATGAAAACAGCAAATTAAGGAGAGAGGTTGGTAAAACAAATTCAGTAGTTGTGGTGGTTCAACAAAGATACATATTAAAAAAGTTTTCATAAATTAATTGTGTAACCAGAACTGGAATTGTCTAAGTAATTGATGTTTTGAACTGTGATTTTTATGGTATGACTTTATCTTAGGGAAATAGAAAATAAATAGAAAGGTGAACTCGTTAAGTACTGCATTCATTTGTTAGATCTCTGTGGGTAAATCTTACTTTCTTTTTTAAGCTGTTCATTGCTAGTTTGCTAACTCAATGTGTGAGTGGATTTCTGCCTTACTTCCTTTTATTTTATCTGGCATTCTTTTAAAACTTTTTGTTTCTTATGAAATCTTACAAATTCTGTTAATTATTTGGTTCTTCTGAGCCAAATAATGTACATTGTTTATCATGAATTTTTATTTTTTAATATAATAAAAATGTTTTTTGTTTTGGTTGATAATTAATATTCTTGCTTTCTTTGATTATCCAAAATAATATCTTATTCTCCTAAAATTTCTTTTTTTCCTTTAATTTCTTATTATTATACTTAATTATATATTATCTTTCTCATTTCTAATTACCTTCTTCTTGTCCTTTTCTGGAGAACAAACGTCTAAAGAAAAAGGTGAGGCTTTAAGTGTTGTGAAACCTTGGGATTTTAAAGGTGTGTTTTGAGATCATTATTTAGAGGGTGAAATTTTGTTTCTTTGGATAGTTTTTTTAAAATAGAATATTGTGCTTGATCTACCTTCAGAATGAACAGCTTCGTCAGGATATTATTGACTATCAAAAACAAATAGATTCGCAAAAAGAAACACTTTTATCAAGAAGAGGAGAAGACAGTGACTACCGATCACAATTGTCTAAAAAAAACTATGAACTTGTCCAATATCTGGATGAAATTCAGGTAAAATGAATGGAAGTCAGTTCAAAGCCATAATTTTTTTTATAAAACTTTCACTATAATGTAAATCTAGTAATATGTTTAATGTAAATCTGCAAATGTGTATTTGTAAAACATTAAATAAATTGTGTCTTTGGAATTCCAAATCTTGCAAATTTATTCTTGTTTTATGTCTATCTTGTACATTTCTTAAGAACTAAGATTCTTAGTTATAGTTTTCTTAATATTTGATTTAGTTGGTAAATTTGATTTAGTTGATACAAAATATCTATAAAGTTCCATTTTCTCCAGCAAACACTTATGATTCCATTTAATTTTAATTTGTTTTAGTAAATTGTTTTTAACTATAATGCCTTTATCTTTCCTAGACTTTAACAGAAGCTAATGAGAAAATTGAACTTCAGAATCAAGAAATGAGAAAAAATTTAGAGGAGTCTGTCCAGGAAATGGAGAAGATGACTGATGAATATAATAGGATGAAAGCTGTTGTGCATCAGACAGATAGTATGATGGACCAGTTAAAAAAAGAAAATGATCATTACCGGCTTCAAGTAAGGATTCTCATTAGATTAACTTATTTGGACAGACTTCATATTGCCTCATTACTGTTTATTTGAAATTGGAAAGTACTTTAACTTCCTAGGATATGAGATTTTGTCTTATGCTCTAATATACCATCTTACACTGTGATATGTTACCATGCTGATATATTTGTCTCTATGTGCTTTTCTAGTTTCCTTACCCATACCTTATACTTCTTGCCATGTAGGATGTATGGGTGATATCTGAATGAGTATATAGACAGCAGTCCTACAAAGCTATTAATTTGGGGAACTTTCTATTAAAGACTCCTAGAGGTCCTGTGAACAACTGTAAAGATGCACAAACCATTTAATGTCACCCTAGGTACAGAACTGCTCCAATAATGAATATGCCTTTAAATATATATGTATATATGTGCATGTGTATGCTTATCACTGTGTATAATGCATGTATAAATATTCAGTTATAATAAATATGTTTGTGTTACACTGTTTTACAACGTTTTTGGAATAATTGTTGCCTTTTAGGTGCAGGAGCTTACAGATCTTCTGAAAGCAAAAAATGAAGAAGATGATCCAATCATGGCAGCTGTCAATGCAAAAGTAGAAGAGTGGAAGGTGCTTTTTTTCAATTGCTGTAATAGCTTTTAATTTTAGATTTCAATTTTTAGTCTTAATTTTCTTTAAAGGCTTTGTACTGGTTAGTGACATTTTTATTAGGCATTTCCAAAGGTGTATAAAATATCTTAGCTTGAAAAGTTTTAAGAACTGCCATGTATAGACCTCTAGAGTTGTTTTTAGTCATTTAATTTTGGAGGAGAGACGTTAGTAAATGTATTCTTCACTTTGTTTTTACTTAGTATCTTTTAAGTTTTAGTCTACATCAGTGCATATAGTATTGCTTTGTTCTTTTTAATGACTGTATGACTGTAATTTTTCTTTGTAGATAATGCCTCTTTCATTCATTCAGGATATTTATGCTTCTTCATGTCATTTTAATGTTTTCTTTTTAAAGATTAGTTGTATACACTTTGTAATTGCAGGGAGGTAGTTATAACTTCTTGTTTTAGGAATGGGTTTTGAAAACTTGAGGTTGTTTAAATGAAAAGATTGAATTCCTTAAAAAGAAAAAAGCACAGTGTGTATCTTTGAATCACTTCTTATTTGAACTTCAGGCGGTATGCACAAAAGGGACACTGGTCATTCCAATTGTTGCTGTGTTCTCACTTCCAAGATTTTTTTGCCTGCATTTTCTTGATCTGCTAATAGTATGTATTGAAGTGTTGATCATAAATGAGAAATGATTTATTAATTTTGATGTTATGTAACAGACCCTATTTTGTTTATTTCTAGTTAATTTTGTCTTCTAAAGATGATGAAATTATTGAGTATCAGCAAATGTTACATAGTCTGCGGGACAAACTGAAAAATGCCCAGCTTGATGCTGATAAAAGTAATGTTATGGCTCTACAACAGGTAAAACTTTCTCAAAATTTGATTTGTCAATGAGTTTTATTAAAGTTGGCAGTGAAACTCTGAACTGTCTTTGATTTATCTCCTGGGCCTAATCTAGTCACTGGCACCTTTGGGTAGATAATAAAGTTTTTAGAAGTTTCTTATACCATCCATTCCTAGGCAAAAATTATAATTAGGTTTAGAGTTAGGAATAGAATTATTTTGTGTATTTTTCTCTGTTGATGCAGATAATACATTTATTGTTTGGGAATTATTTATAAGGAACTATTAGAAACTTTTAGAAATTTGAATATCCTAATACTCTTACTAAACTTTATTATACTGTGTTTTAGTGCTGAAATATGCTGTACAATGTGAAATAAACTAAAATATGGCTATAATTTTTACTGCATAGAATTTTTATATTTAGTACCAATGTATTCATATATGCCTGGTAGTCCAGTGGTTAGGACTCCATGTGCCCACTTCAGGGGACATGAGTTTGATCCCTGGTCTGGGAACTAAGATCTTGCAAGCTGTGTGGCATGACCAAAAATAAAAGAAGGAAAGGAAAAAAGGAAAGAAGTTACACTTGCATAAACTGTTTTTTCTAGTCATAGTCTAAAAGAAAGAAGGAAATTTAGGAAGTATTTGGAGAATAAGGACAGTTGCAAAGGACAAGATTTTCATTTGAAGTGTACTATAAGGATGAAAGTGAAGTTGGGTAAGGGAAAAAAAGCACAAGGCAAAATGGAAACATAAAATGATAAAAAGATAGTTGGATGATGAGGAAAAATAACACATAAGAAGTCATAAGTCACAAACATTAGAGAGTTCTGGAATTTCTGTTTGCCAGATTGCTAGCCCTTGTATTATCTTTAAGTACTGGAGAGACAGCAGTATACCTACAGTGAGTAGTGTAGTTGAGGTATACAAAATAGTAAAAGACAGAGTTTTGACTTATAAAAAATATATTTTATAATTCTGTTGAATAAAACAAGACCTACCTTTTTCTTACTTCTAGTGAAAGTTGCTCAATCGTATTTGACTCTTTGCAACCCCATGGACTGTACTGTCCGTGGAAGTCTCCAGGCCAGAATACTGCAGTGGGTAGCCTTTCCCTTCTCCAGGGGATCCTCCCAGCCCAGGAATCGAACCCATGTCTCCCGCATTGCAGGCGGATTCTTTACCAGCTGAGCCACAAGGGAAGCCCTCTTACTTCTAAATTGTATATTAATATTCAGAAAGTGAAAATATGTGATGTTCAAAATATTTTATAGGGTATACAAGAGCGAGATAGTCAAATTAAAATGCTCACTGAACAAGTTGAACAATATACAAAAGAAATGGAAAAAAATACGTTTATAATCGAAGATCTGAAAAATGAGCTCCAAAGAAATAAAGGTAATTCAGTGTTTAATAAGTAAGTAGTTATTTTAGATACCATTAAATTTTAAAAATGTTTTATTTTTATTAAAATGGAATTATGTTATAGCAATAGATATATTATTGATTTTTCTCTATTTGGATTTTACCATATTTAAAAAAATTTTACCTGATATTAACTACTTTACATGTGATACTAGTGTTTAAACTTGTAAATGGTGGCAGTATTTTCTATAGATTTTCTCTGATGAAAGTTACATTAACCTCTATTGCCAGATTGGCTGTATAAAAGAAATGAAAAATGGTGATAGTATTTATCCTCCTTTTTGTAATCAACAGAGAAGGAAAGAAAATAAACTTTTGATAAGTGTAACAATGTTGCAGAGATTTTTCAAAAGTAATTGACTTGTCAACATGTGAATTAATCTTACCGGACTTGCTAATGTCATTTTCTCCCTACCCTGGGTCATGCAAGCTTACCTAACTCATCAAATCTTTTGAATGTAGGTCCTTACAACATCCTTGATCCTGTATTTCCATACCACTACATGCTATAGTTATACTAGAGCACATTAATGCAAACTGTTCATAATTTCATGACATAGTAAGTCCATTTATTATGATTGCCAAGATAAAAAAAATAAGACATGGGAAATAATGAGTGAGTCTGTGTGTGTGTTTTTGTGTAAGTGAAGTAACGGTGTTGGTGTTGGTGAAGGTGTAGTTGTAATTTAGATAGTGAAACAAAAGCCTCATTGAGGAGATATTTAAACAAAGACTTAAAGGAACTGAGGGAGGGAGCCATGCATATGTTCCTGAGGAGGGGGCAAATAAGCTCAGGGCACTGAAGCAGGAGTGCATGGCGCATGTTTGAGGGACAGCAAAGAAGCCATTTTGCCTGGAGTAGAGTGAGCAGGTGGGCAGTCCTCCGTATGCAATCAGAGAGGTGAGGCTGTATCATATGGGGCCTTACAATTCATTGCAAGGACTTTGGCTTTTCTTTTAAGTGAGAATGGATATCAAGGAAAGTTTCTGAAGAAAGGAGTGATGTAGTTTGACTTGGACTGTGTTTGCCATAGACTTGAGGACTGGTAAGGACAGAAGCAGGGAAACCTGCTTACAATAAATCTATTGTAGCAACCTGGGGAAAAGCGACGGTAGCCAAAAGCATGGAGGTAGCAGTGAAGTTATAAGTAGTCAGTTCTGGATGTATTTTGAAGGTGATGGAAATGAAATTTGCTGACAGATAAGATGCAAGAGGTAAGAAAGTTATCAAGGTTTTTGGTCTGAATGCTGGGGAGGACTGTGGAAAGAGAAGGTTTAGAGATGATCAGATACTTAGTTAAATAAGACTTGTTAAGTGAGAGATGCTTAGTAGACATCTGAGTGAAAGTGTTAAGTAGGTGGTGGTGGTGGTGATTTAGTTGCTAAGTCATGTCTGACTTTAGTGACTCCATGGACTGTTGCCTTCAGTCTCCTCTATCTGTGGGATTTCCCAGGCAAGAATACTAGAGTGGGTTGCCATTTCCCCCTCCAGGGGATCTTCCTGACCCAGAGATGGAACCCAGTTCTCCTGCAGCAGTCTCTTACATTGCAGGCAGTTTCTTTACTGACTGAGCCACCAGGGAAGCACATTAAGTAGGTACTTGTATATAAAAGTCTCAGGTTCAGGAGGGTAGTCTAGGCTAAACATACCAATTTGGGAACTATATGCATAAAAATGGTAGTGGAAGTCATGAAGCTGGCTGAGATGATCAAGGGAGAAGATAGAGAGTGTTGGTTAAGAAGAAAAATCTTAAGACCGAGCTCTGGGATGCTTCTACCTTAGAGTTGGGGAGATGAAAAGGAACAACCAAAGAGACTGAAAAGGAAAGACCTGGGAGATGGGAGGAAAACCAGAAGTGTAAGGAGTCCCGAAACTCACATGAGGAATGTCATTAAGGAAGAGCATAAGCAGCTGTGTTCAGTGCTATGTTCATTGCTGCTGGTAAGTCAACAGGAGCACTGAAAATTGACCACTGGATTTATCAGTGGTTGTTTTAGTTCAAGAGAAAATACAGAGGTGAAATAGGGCAAATACAAAGACTTCTGAGGGCTGTTTCTGCAAAGGAAAAGAGAGAAATAGAGTTGTATCTTGGGGGAAGAAGGTTAAAAAGTGTTTTTTAAAATGGATGAAATAATCATATTTCTAAGTTAATAGGAAAGATCCATTAAAGAAGAAGCAAGTCATGAATTGATGAAGCAGGGAAATGAGAGAAGGACTTCTGAACTAATAGCCTCGAGGAAGCAATGGGATGGGATCTAGTGTTCACTGGAGTAGAAAGCTTAGGAGCATAGAGTTACCCATAGTAGCAGGAAGAAAGCTAGAGTGTATACATGGAGTTGAATGTGGTTGGGTAGATGTCCTGACAGTAAAAACTTCTATTTTCTCAGTAAACAAGCAGAGTTCTCAGATGAAAGTGTGGATAGAAGCAGATGTATTAGAAGTTTGAGGTGAAAGAAGTAAAGAGAAAGTATGAACTGGTCATCTGGAAGAATGAACAGACTCAGGAAATGTACTGTAATCATTGAGCACCATCAAGGTCCACTGGATATACTTATTTATATGTGTGTCTCTATTATGTATGTATGAGAGTTACATTTTGCCAGTAGCTTAAATTACTTTAAAAGGATGATAGATATTGTGGAGTTCGCATATTCCAGTCAAGAGGAGGAAAACTGACAGTTGATCTCTGCTGTCAAATAAGGAAGAGGTCTTATTTAATGACACTATGTTGGAGAAGGCAATGGCACCCCACTCCAGTACTCTTGCCTGGAAAATCCCATGGATGGAGGAGCCTGGTAGGCTGCAGTCCATGGGGTCGCTACGAGTCAGACACGACTGAGTGACTTCACTTTCACTTTTCACCTTCATGCATTGGAGAAGAAAATGACAACCCACTCCAGTGTTCTTGCCTGGAGAATCCCAGGGACGGGGGAGCCTGGTGGGCTGCCGTCTATGGGGTCGCACAGAGTCGGACACGACTGAAGCTACTTAGCAGCAGCATGTTGGTCTGTAGTCATATGACCTCTAAAGCCTACAGAAGGGGTGTATACTACACAGTCTCTTTGTCTTGGCTTTAACATGTATATGTCAGTCTGTGGTGTTCCCCCTTCATTGATTTGGGTTAGTTTTAGCTCTCAGGAGTATCTGAAAAATGGTGGCAAAAATCACAATGGAAGTTTATTTATCACTGTGTACTGATCTAGAATTAGGTGGTCTAGGGTATTGCCTTCATTTGCCTCATGTAAAATAGAACTTTACCCTCACTTCCAGTCCCAAACAGCGAGATAGAGCAAGAGGAGGCAAGAAGCAAAGAGCGTGTACTGAAGGACAAGGAGTAATTTACTGCGGAAGGGTCATGCAGCGGAAGTCCTTACAGACTGCAAGGAGATCAAACCAGTCAGTACTAAAGGAAATCAACCCTGAATATTCATTGGAAGGACTGATGGCTGAGGCTGAAGCTCCAGTATTTTGGTCACCTAATGCGAAGAGCCAAGTCATTGGGAAAGACCTTGATGCTGGGAAAGATTGAAGGCAAAAGGAGAAAGGGGTGGCAGAGGATGAGATGATTAGATAGCATCACCAACTCAATGGACATGAATTTGAGCAAACTCCGAGAGGTAGTAAAGGACAGAGGAGCCTGGTGTGCTGCAGTCCATGGGGTCGCAAAGAGTCAGACACTACTTAGCAACTGAACAACAATGCAGAAGAAAGGGAGAATAGATTGTGGGGACAGCAGACTCTTTCACATTCTCCAGAGAGCAGGGCTCACTTCTTAGAAACACGTGTGATCTCCCACACTAGACTGATGCCTTATATAAGTATAAACCCTGTAATTCAGTAGATGTTTACTATATAAGAGTGATTATTGGCAGTAAATTTTAAAATGATAGGAATGTTTATTTTGGTCTTAGCAACAATTTGGTAAGATGTACAAGTAGGAATTTTTAGCAACTAGTTACAGTTAAGTTTAATTGCAAGTGATATAAAAAAAAAATCAAATGTAACAGTGGTTTAAACAGGATGGAAATGCACTTTTCCATAATATAATCAAAGCTGAGGCAACTTGTATAGGGTTGGTGTGCTAGTTGTACAAATACCAGGTACCAAGTCCCTATTATCTTGTTGCTCTGCCTATCTCAACATGTGGTTTCCATCTCATGTTATAAGACTGAGTCTGGCCGGAGCCCTAATGTACATATTCCAGCTGGCAGGCAGAAGGAAGGAGAAAAGAAAGTTTCACTCCTCTGCTTTAAAAAACATTTCCTGAAAATGTGCACATGGTCTTTCTGTTTATATCCTTTAGTCACATGGCCACCCTTGGCTACTGAAATATAAGTGGAAATTTAGTTTTTATTTGAAGTCGCTCTGTGTCCAACTAAAAGACCATAATTCTATTACAGTGGACACAGTGGGCCACAATGATCATTCCTTGTAAAGCAGTGCTTTCCAGTCTTTTATAATCCATACCCTTTCAGCTAAGAAGATTTTCTTAGAATCCTTTTTAGTTTTATTAATAAAACTGAATTCAGTTCAGTTTAGTCACTCAGTCGTGTCCAGCTCTTTGCGACCCAATGAACCGTGCCATGCCAGGCCTCCCTGTCCATCACCAACTGCCGGAGTCCACCCAAACCCATGTCCATTGAGTTGGTGATGCCATCCAACCATCTCATCCTCTGTTGTCCCCTTCTCCTCCTGCCCTCAATCTTTCCCAGCATCACAGTCTTTTCAAATGAGTCAGCTCTTCACATGAGGTGGCCAAAGTATTGGAGTTTCAGCTTCAACATCAGTCCTACCAATGAACACCCAGGACTGATCTCCTTTAGGATGGACTGGTTGGATCTCCTTGCAGTCCAAGGGACTCTCAAGAGTCTTCTCCAACAACACAGTTCAAAAGCATCAGTTCTTTGGTGCTCAGCTTTCCTTATAGTCCAACTCTCACATCCATACATGACCACTGGAAAAACCATAGCCTTGACTAGACGGATCTTTGTTGGCAAAGTAATGTCTCTGCTTTTGAATATGCTATCTAGGTTGGTCATAACTTTCCTTCCAAGGAGTAAGCACCTTTTAATTTCATGGTTGCAGTCACCATCTGCAGTGATTTTGGAGCCCAGAAAAATAAAGTCTGACACTGTTTCCCCATCTGTTGACATGAAGTGATGGGACCAGATGCCATGCTTTTAGATTTCTGGATGTTGAGCTTTAAGCCAACTTTTTCACTCTCCTCTTTCACTTTCATCAAGAGGCTCTTTAGTTCTTCTTCATTTTCTGCCATAAGGGTGGTGTCATCTGCATATCTGAGGTTATTGATATTTCTCCCAGCAATCTTGATTCCAGCTGTGCTTCCTCAAGCCCAGCGTTTCTCATGATGTACTCTGCATATAAGTTAAATAAGCAGGGTGACAACATACAGCCTTGACGTACTCCTTTTCCTATTTGGAACCAGTCTGTTGTTCCATGTCCAGTTCTAACTGTTGCTACCTGACCTGCATACAGGTTTCTCAAGAGGCAGGTCAGGTGGTCTGGTATTCCCATCTCTTTCAGAATTTTCCACAGTTGATTGTGATCCACACAGTCAAAGGCTTCGGCATAGTCAATAAAGCAGAAATAGATGTTTTCTGCAACTTTCTTGCTTTTTTGATGATCCATTGGATGTTGGTAATTTGATCTCTGGTTCCTCTGCCTTTTCTAAAACCAGGTTGAACATCTGGAAGTTCACGGTTCACATATTGCTGAAGCCTGGCTTGGAGAATTTTGAGCATTACTTTACTAGCATGTGAGATGAGTGCAATTGTGTAGTAGTTTGAGTTGTTTTATAAATATAAATTTGTAATATTAAATGGTCTTTTTTAAATGACATATCACTCTTCCTGCTTCCCATATTGTAATCAGTCATTTATAGGAGTAAGTAATCACTTCAGTTCATTGACGATTTTAATTTTTACCCTGTAGGAGCTTCAACACTTACGCAGCGGACTCATTATATGAAAATTCAGTCTAAGGTTCAAATTTTAGAAGAGAGAACTAAAGAGGCTGAGAGAACAGCTGAACTGGCTGAGGCTGATGCTAGGGAAAAGGATAAAGAACTGGTTGAGACTTTGAAGCGATTAAAAGATTATGAATCCGTATGTATTTTTATCTTGTCAATCACGGAACCACTTCAAGTAAGACTGTTCTGTGCCATTTACTGTGTGCATTTAAAAACATTCCAGAAGTATCTCATGATAAAGGTTATCCTAACTGAGTTACACTGAAGTGTTCAGACTTCTGTGTAACATTAACTTTTTGGCAGGAAAATTGTTTTCAGACCATCTGGCTAAAGGCTTTTGCCCAGATAATCAGCTTTGCTGAGGCACCTGGATTCCATTCTTTGTAATCTATGCCACTGTACCACCATGTGACACCACTGATGGTGTAAAAGTTGTAATTGGGGCAGGTTTGTAAGTACTGTGCCAACACAGCTTTACTTTGTGCTTTTTATATTTTTAAATCTGATTACAGCTATATCACACAACTGATAACCTACTTATTCTAATGGTATTGCTGATTCTCCCTTACTGTTCTTTTTCCATATGTTGTTAACTGTTTAATATGTAATATTCTGAGTTGCTTTGCCATTATGATGCTGTACTGGGAAATGTCAATTGTTCCATTTCCTTTATTATTACTCCTGGATTTGTTTTTTAAAAGTAGCATAAATAAACACAGTTTAAAGATGTAAATCTTAGTTATTTGTGTATTTCCCCTCGACTTAATAAGAAAACAAATTTTTGAACTTGAGAATTTATTCAAATAAACAATGTTATATTTAAATCACACTGGGTATTTTTCAGGGAGTTTATGGTTTAGAAGATGCTGTTATTGAAATAAAGAATTGTAAAAACCAAATTAAAATAAGAGATCGAGAGATTGAAGTATTGACAAAGGAAATCAATAAGCTTGAGTTGAAGATCAATGATTTTCTTGATGAAAATGAGGCACTTAGAGAGCGCATGGGTAAGGCATCTTTTAAGATACGGAGTTTGCTCAACCCTAATTGTCAAGTCATTTTTTATTGTTTATTTTTATTTTTAATAATTGGATACCCTTTTTTTCCAAATACTTTCTCCTATAAAAATATTTAAAATTAGTGAAAGTGGAACTGTTCCAATTGAAGTGGGATTATGGATTTGATGGAATGGGGATGATAGTTGGCCAGATCTGGAGCATTACTATATTCAGTCCAAGATCTCCTCAATAATAATTGCTTGTTTAAAAAATGAAAGTCTACTTTCTTAATACCATATATTACACATTACCTTTATTTTCAACAAAAGTAATTTGTTAGTTTGAAAAATGCTCTAACTTCAGATGAATGTTGGAAACATTTAGAAATACTGTTTAATCCTTTTTAAGACTTTATTTGATAAATACTTGAATTTTATAGTTTAGATTAAGTTTTACTTAGGTTGAGTATTATAAGGTTACTACCGATTATAAGAAGTAGTTAGTAAATATAGCTTGAAAGTTTGTATATTGATATCAGTAAATAGTTCACTAGTGAATATTTCACTAGTTTGAATGTTATGACAGTCCAGTATAAATTGCTACTTGAAAATGAAAATAATGTTGTAAATAATGATTTAATTATACTTGGTAGATACCAATTAATGCTCTTCTAGGGTTAAAGTGATCCCCTGTAAAAACTATTCTCCAAAGGAAAAAGAAGTAAAAATTTTATACATACTATTGATTTGTAAAAGTTTCTAACTGGGACCCAGAGTCATGCAAGGACCTCAAGTTAGACTTAGTCTAATCAATTTGACCTATCAGATTATGGCCAACTTGAATCTGGATGTTCGTAAAGATGACTGAACTATATAGATAGTAGTCACAAACATCAAACTTTCTGTATTTTAAAGGCCCCAAGTCTTGCTTCATAATTATTGAGACAGTCTTGATATCTGGTTTTCACAGCATGGTGGCATCTTAGTAATAGGAAAATAGGAAAGAGGCACACTGAGCACGTCAGTCTAGTCACGATGATATAATTGATGTTGATATTAATAATGACTGCTCTGTGCTAAGCACTGCTATAAATACTTTATTTGGGTTAATTTTATTATACCCCTGACAACAAGCCAAGAAGAAATACATATATACATACATGCTAAGTCGCTTACATACATACACTATTATCCCTGCTGCTGCTGCTGCTGCTAAGTCACTTCAGTCATGTCCGACTCTGTGTGACCCCATAGACGGCAGCCCACCAGACTCCCCCGTCCCTGGGATTCTCCAGGCAAGAACACTGGAGTGGGTTGCCATTTCCTTCTCCAATGCATGAAAGTGAAAAGTGAAAGTGAAGTCGCTCAGTCGTGTCCTACTCTTCGAGACCTCGTGGACTGCAGCCCACCAGGCTCCTCCGTCCATGGGATTTTCCAGGCAAGAGTACTGGAGTGGGGTGCCATCGCCTTCTCCGATTATCCCTGCTGCTGCTAAGTCACTTCAGTCGTGTCCGACTCTGAGCGACCCCAGAGACGGCAGCCCCCGAGGCCCCCTTGTCCCTGGGATTCTCCAGGCAAGAACACTGGAGTGGGTTGCCATTTCCTTCTTCAGTGCATGAAAGTGAAAAGTGAACGTGAAGTTGGTCAATTGTGTCTGACTCTTAGCGACCCCATGGACTGCAGCCCACCAAGCTCCTCCATCCATGGGATTTTCCAGGCAAAAGTGCTGGAGTGGGGTGCCATTGCCTTCTCCAAACCGATTATCCCTACAACTAGTTAATAATTAAAAGTAGGAATTGAACCCAACTGTTTTATTCCAAAGCTTCTATTCTTAATACATGATAGTACCACTATGATAGTCCAACATTGAGAAGACAGATCATAATATGTTTTTGTCAGGATTTCCATTAAAAATTGTGATAAAATTTTAGCTTATACAGTTCAAATACCTGAAGAACTCTTGCACAAAAAGTACCCCGTTCTTCAGTGATGCTGGCTAAATAGATTATAACCAGTTGCTTGATTATAACCAGTTGTTATATGAAGTTTTTTGTAGCTCATTTGAATATTAATAAGGTTTTAATCATATTGCTTTTTATTTTAGGCCTTGAACCAACAACAATGATTGATTTAACTGAATTTAGAAATACCAAAAGTTTAAAACAGCAGCAATACAGAGCTGAAAACCAGATTCTTTTGAAAGAGGCAAGTGCGGTAGTCAACTGGTTATTTTCCTGGTTGAAGCAAAGAGAAATACTAATAGTTTATACCTTGTAGATTGAAAGTCTAGAGGAAGAACGACTTGATCTGAAGAAAAAAATTCGTCAAATGGCTCAAGAAAAAGGAAAAAGAACTGTCACTTCAGGTATACTCTGTTACTCCAAACCTTTAAAGAATCATTGGAAAATGAATGGTGTGGATATAGAATTTTCTGTAAGTTGGAAATATTATTGCTATATTCCTGTGGTTTTACTACAAGTTTAATAAATGAAAATAATGGCCTGATGAAAGTGTACGAGTGTCATTGAGTTCAGTCCTAAATCTGAAACAGTTAAAAAGAATAATAAGTGAACAAAAAACAAACTTCAGAATCATGGACTTTAGAAAACTTTATAGTATAATCTTACTAATTTCTAGTCAATCACAGTATGTTGTGATTAGTAATGATAAAACTTAGTAATTTGTTAATATATTATTATGTTAATATTTTCTCTTTCCTTAAAAGCTATGCACTGAAAGCTTTCTTTGTACATTATTCTTTGCTAAGTGAAAGTAATATTTTATTGAATAAAAATTAACATATTTTTTTGTTTTGATTTATCTTACATAATATAAAGAGAACAGTTGGATTAGTTCTTTAATAGCTATTGCTTTTTTGTAAGGAGACCATAGAGACAGAATTTTTTTTCTAACTTGGCCCCAGCTCACAAGTATCTGTGAATAATAAAGATTTTTTTTTTTTAGCTTTATGCTCTCTATAGTATATCAAACATTTCTCGAAGGGCAAAACTTTGTAATTTATTCATATATTAAGCAATTTAGTAATCATTCATGATTCTTTATGGGTATATCTGTTAACTATATTGGCACTTACTAATATGTGAAAAAGAAGGATAGAGAAGATAGAATTCGTATTGTTTCTCATTAATATCTTATTAAAAGTAGCCTAAAGTAGGCAGTTGTAGAGGAGGCTACATGTGGATCCAGGATCTTAGAAATAATTATTTTACCTTTTGTTTGATTTAAAACTTGATTTAGTTTTTAAGAATTAAAGTTTTGGGGGCTTACCAGTGGGTAAGAGTCCGTGCTTCCACTGCAAGCGGTGCAGGTTTGATCACTGGTCTGGAAACTAAGATCCCATGTACTGTGAGGCATAGCCAAAAAAAAACCAAGAACATTAAAATATTGGAATAATAAGAGTTATTTTTATGTTTCTCATTTGTTAATTCTTTTATTTGTAGGATTAATTGCTGAGGACCTGAACCTAACTGAACACTTTTCTCAAGAGAATAGAATGGGAGAAAGAAAATCTGATTTCATGAGCCTCAAAAATATGAGTGAAGAACAGTCAAAGGTAGATAGTAAAGTATTACTATGGCAAAGTTAAAGAATATTATTATCAGGCTTTCATTTCTTCCCCTATTATCTCATTTTGGACATTGCTTCTTTTTATACTTGTTAAAAAGTCTCAGATAGATCCCAAGATTAATGAAACATTGTTTACTCTGAATACAGATTAGGAGTTCAGATAAAGTAGAGCTGCTGCATAGGAGACCATCATTCAATATTCCACAGTCATGTCAGAATGAGCCAGAAGAGAATATGACCATGGGATCATTATCGAGAATGTTATCTGAAATTCACCAGCGTGTAGAAAGTGAAGTGAATCCTTTTGTCTCTTTAACTACACATTCTTCATCTGTACAAGTGAAAGATGATATTTCACCTCCAGAAACTATTACAATAAGGGAGATTTTTAAAGCACCCTGTCTACAATCTTTAAGAAATCTAGAATCATTAATCAGTACCTTTAGTAGAGAGAGTCATGAAGAAATAAACGAATATTTATGTTCTATTTCTGATGAGTCTATGAAGAAAGTGACAAGAAGCCATCAGGCACTTGAAAAGACTAATTTCACACAAAAAAGTGATTCATCTTTACGAGCCTTATCAGCACCTTCAGATTTAATGCAGAAGTTATCACTTAGGCAAAAATCAGCAATATTTTGTCAACAAATTCATGACAATAGTGCTGGCATGGATAAATCACAAGTAGCAACATCAGAAGATGAACAGGTTCATACCCCAATCAACTTTGCTGATACCAATTTGAAAGAAGATATAGGAAAAAGTGAAGTTCCCATACAGACAGAAATCTGGAAAGGTAAACTTGAAGTTAATGTTCCGGACCCTGTGCCAATTACTGCACAATCAAAATTACCTCAGATAGATCCACTTGAAAATCTTATAGAACAGCTACGGACAGAACTAGTATTTCTTAGATCTCAGGTGAGCTATCCTCCAAATAACATTCCTAGGACTTTTTTTTAAATTCATTTTTATGACTTTCTAACGAAATTCTGTAAGTAGCAGTTGTAATAATTTTTCTGTTTGCACATTAACACTAATTTATACACATTCTGTCTTTTAAAAATCTAAAAATGAAGTACGTTTGAGATGAACTCATTAACTTGCCTAATTTATAACATGTTTCTTTAGAATGAAGTCATAGCACAGGATTTATTGATCAAAGAAGCACAGAATAGAAATGCAGAAATAGAGCTTGCACGTCATAGAAGCCAGGCAGAACAGGTAGTGTAAAGGCAGATCATTAAAAGAGATGATTGTGGTGCTAAAGACAAAAACCTTCAGTATCTGTTTCCCTTTTGCCATGGTGTTTCAGGGAGGGAGAATGTGGGAGGGGTGATCATTACGTATTTCACCTTTTAAATTTTATTTTTATGACTGTTGCTATGTTTCTGTAGCTTGTTTTAGGTATTTTAAACCTCAGTTGATCAAACTTTTCTTTAAACTTCAAAACTATAAATATTGTAATATTTTTTAAAAAAAACAATTTTCTCTTTGTTTTGTTTAGAATGAATTTCTTTCAAGAGAACTAATTGAAAAGGAAAGAGATTTAGAAAGAAGTAGAACAGTAATAGCGAAATTTCAAAATAAATGTAAGTCACTGTTATCTCTTATTTTTCTTTACTTACTTAACCTGTACTGAAAATTATGGGTCTAAAGGACTAATACATTCTGTTCTCTAGTCTGTTTTAGCCTTAACAATGTCTATAATGTATCAATGTCAATCTCTCATTTATTTGGTTTGCCTTGCTTTATTTCTTTTTCAGAGAATGTTATTAATCTGAATTTATTGTAATGATAAATGAGTCTATTTTTTCTCTTTGGTCCTCTAATGAAAGTGAAGTTAGAAAATAAATGTAAAAGTTTTAATATAAAGTGAAAGCAAAGTATGCTTATGATTTATTTATTTCATCCATGAGCTATATATGTATATGTGTATTATTTAAATAGGTGTCCAGTTTTATTTAACTATTTACCCATTGGATTTATACTTGAATTTTTTGCACATTTATTTGTATTCACATTTTATAAATGGGCTATTTTTGCTATATTTGAAATACTTGTCATCTCTATAGCATAGTATAATTGGAAATTTATACCTAGTGTAAATTATAAATTGTAAATCTCATTCATTCAATAAATATGTCTTTTTTAGTAAAAGAATTAGTTGAAGAAAATAAGCAACTTGAAGAAGGTATGAAAGAAATATTGCAAGCTATTAAGGAAATACAGAAAGATCCTGATATTAAAGGAGGGGAAACATTTCTAATTATTCCCAGTCTTGAAAGACTAGTTAATGTAAGTTATTTTTATATTAATAGTTTTATTTTGTTGTTTCATCACTTTAAAAATGTTGTTCCCCTCTCATGGGTCTCCACAGCTTCTAATGAAACATTACTGTCATTTGAGTCATTCCACTGTATGAAATGTATAGTTCTCAAACTAGTTCAAAACTTTCTCTTTTTATTTTGTATTCACCAGCGTGATTGTAAAGTGCCAAAGGGTGTGTGTGTGTGTGTGTGTGTGTGTGTGTGTGTGCCTTGTTTGGGGTTTCCTGAGGTTGTTCACTTATGTTATTCACCACAATTGAGAAATTTTCTGCCATTAATTTCTTCATTTATTTTTTTCTGCCCCATTGTCTCTAGGACTCCAGTGATACATGTTAGACTTTTTGACATTGTCCCACAAATCCCTGAGGCTCTGTTCATTTTTTTTCCATAAAATTTTATCTTTTTTCTCCAAGTTGGATAATTGCTATTGATTTATCTTCAAGTTCACTGATACTTTCTTTGTCATCTCCACTTTTTATTTTAAGGGTCATGCTGAGACAAAGGCAGCAAGATGAGTAAAATCATGTGTAATCTCATCAAGAGTGTGATCTGGGATTTAACTCAAGGCAGTAGATTTCTAAGAGTAAGCCTTTACCCTAAGGAGATCAGAACAGGCTACATGAAGTAATAATTTATACTGATTCAAAAGGGATAGCAGGAAGAAATAGGCAGAAGGAGGTACTCTGACAGATGATAAAGTAGTCTAGTTAGTTGTCTTGTTGATAAATAGCATCATGTTGTCTATAAGGCCTTTTGGAAAATGAGATTGAATTAGACAGTGATAGGGACCCAGAAAAATATCCTATAGCGATAGAAAGTAAACTTAAGTGCATAACAATTATCTGATCTAAAGTGCTATTCTGATGATCTCTTAGACAAGATACTGGTATGTCATTGAATGGGATATATCAATCAGAAAAAAAGAAAAATAATGACCCAGAAGAGAAGCAGATGAAGTCTGTGGAAGCAGTGGTATCAGGAACGCTCGAGGCTGTCAATTAAAATAGAAAAAGTTCGAATTTTACTGGGCTATTTGGTCACTAAATAGAATTCCCCTTGTAGAGCAGAGTTTGATCTGAGACATAGTAT
This sequence comes from Bos taurus, assembly GCF_002263795.3. Lineage (NCBI taxonomy): Eukaryota > Metazoa > Chordata > Mammalia > Artiodactyla > Bovidae > Bos > Bos taurus. The sequence continues at coordinate 17,901,838 of NC_037332.1, read as the reverse complement.
TCGAAGTGGGTTGGTGACTTCAATATTTGACATATTTTTTTTTTTTATCCAGAACTCTTGGATAAGACTTTTATCATACTTTCCTTTTGTTATCTTGTATGCTTTAACTGTATGGAAAGGAAGCAGTGTAAATTTTATCTGATTGAATGTAGTAGCTATTTCATTCCATTGCTTATATTTTACTTTAAGATGCTTCATGGTTTCAAAGTATTTGCATATAAATTATCTCATTTTGACTGTATAAAAGCTTTGTGAAGCAGACAGAGCTAACATTACTTCCCCTTCTTTAGAGATAAAGAAGCTAAGATTTAAGGAATTTTAAGTCAGTTGTCCAGCTAGCAAGAGATTGGTTTATATTTGAACCTTAGTCATCTTGTTCCTGTCTAAGTTGTTTTTCTGGTCTACCAGTCTACTTGAGTTAGCTCAGTATTTGTTAATTGTTAGAATGAGGTGATCAGTATGCTTGGTAATACTGATGTAGGTTAACTGGTATTTTATAAATTTGTAAGAGATAGAGTTGGTATACATTATTACACATGGGAGTAGTATAATGCTTAAATGTAAGTGTTATTTAAACTTAATTATTATACTGTGATTTTAGTGTTTTTCTTTACATTTCTTCAATATAATTTAAATATATTAGGCTATAGAATCAAAGAATGCAGAAGGAATATTTGATGCTAATCTGCATTTAAAAGCCCAAGTTGATCAACTTACTGGAAGAAATGAAGAATTAAGACAGGAGCTCAGAGAATCTCGGAAAGAGGCTATAAATTATTCTCAGCAGTTGACAAAAGCACATTTAAAGGTGAGAATTTTTTTTAAATAAAAGAAAATGCTAAGCTTATGAACAAAGGTTTAATATGAAACATTTGTTTTCTTAATGACTATTTTATGAGAATATGCCCCTTGAATTAATTCTTTCTATATTAGAAAAGCTTCTGTTTGGATTTTTAAAATAGAATTAGTGGAAAAATCAGTACTTTATAATGTAAAAATGTTTGTGTGTTAGTTGCTCAGTTGTGTCTGACTCTGCGACCCCATGGACTGTAGCCTGCCAGGCTCTACTGTCCATGGGATTTTCCAGGCAAGAATACTGGAATGGGTTTCCATTTCCTTCTCCAGGGGATCTTACCTGACCCAGGGATTGAACCCCGGTCTCCTGCATTGCAGGCAGATTCTTTATGGTTTGAGCCACTCAAATCAGATCAGTCACTCAGTCGTGTCTGACTCTTTGCGACCCTTTGAATTGCAGCACGCCAGGCCTCCCTGTCCATCACCAACTCCCGGAGTTCACTCAGACTCACATCCATCGAGTCAGTGATGCCATCCAGCCATCTCATCCTCTGTCGTCCCCTTCTCCTCCTGCCCTCAAACCCTCCCAGCATCAGAGTTTTTTCCAGTGAGTCAATTCTTTGCATGAGGTGGCCAAAGTACTGGAGTTTCAGCTTTAGCATCATTCCTTCCAAAGAAATCCCAGGGCTGATCTCCTTCAGAATGGACTGGTTGGATCTCCTTGCAGTCCAAGGGACTCTCAAGAGTCTTCTCCAACACCACAGTTTGAGCCACTAGGAAAACATAAAAGGATACAGAGATTTTAAATGTATTCTTAGGCATCTCTAAGCAGAAATTACATTAATTTAATTAATACCTGGCAGAGCATTCATATATCTACTTGTTAAAGTTACTCTTTAGGAAATTTAAGTTACTGCTTTTTAATTTGTCTTTTTGTGTAAGAGATGGGATTCTCATTTCTGAATTGTTTGTTTCCAGATAGATCATCTTGAAAAAGAAACCAGTCTTTTACGACAAACAGAAGGATCAAATGTTGTGTTTAAAGGAATAGACTTACCTGATGGGATAGCACCATCTAGTGCCAATATTATTAATGCTCAGAATGAATATTTAATACATATCTTACAGGTACTGAAAACTTTATATGTGAATAGCAAAATAACAATCATCAGCTGTTTCTTTGAGTTCTTAGACTATTAACAGTGAGATGTATTTTTACTGGATTTTGATGTTAGATGGAATGTTATGAATAAAAGCAGTTTGTTCTATTCATCTGAATGAAAAGCAGGCATGCCATTCATATGAAATGTATGATTGACAGAATAACATGCAGCTACTATAAGGTAGTAATGTATAAGTAAAGTGAGCTCTTTTATCTGTTGCTGGTTGGAAAAACAATTCAGATGGATAAAGTCTGACACAGCTTTTTGTGTAATGATTAGAATTGTTCCTTTTTTGTGTGTTAACCACTAGAAAAACTTTTAAGAGAAATTGTCTTAAAATTGTCTTTTATTTCTTTCTCCCCTTTTCCCTGTAAGGTTAGTTACTCCGTTAGCAAATCACAGAGGATACTGCTTGCCCTGTGTTGGTTTGTCAGCTTTCCTCTCTATGTTATAGTCATTATGAATGGCCTAATGAGAGTTGCTTTTCATTTTTCCATTTGAAGTGTGTGTGAATAACCATAAAATCACTTACTTTGCAAATATAATTACAAATGTGTTCAGAATCAATGAAAATAAGTTTTTGATTGTAAGCACTGCTGTTTCCCTTTCCTAAGTAATCTACTTGTGAATATATTTGAGTTATGCTTATCAACTGTTTGTATTTGTAAATTATATTACTTAATCCTTGAGTTGGAGAAGGCAATGGCACCCCACTCCAGTACTCTTACCTGGAAAATCCCATGGACAGAGGAGCCTGGTGGGCTGCAGTCCATGGGGTCACTAAGAGTCGGACACGACTGAGCGACTTCACTTTCACTTTTCACTTTCATGCATTGGAGAAGGAAATGGCAACCCACTCCAGTGTTCTTGCCTGGAGAATCCCAGGGACAGGGCAGCCTGGTGGGCTGCCGTCTATGGGGTCACACAGAGTCGGACACGACTGAAGTGACTTAGGAGCAGCAGCAATCCTTGAGTATTAGAATTGAACTGTTTATTGGATCATTACTTTATTATTCATGTTGTGTCATTATTCTTAGATTTCTGATTTTAACACTTTTCCTGAATTTATTCTTCTTTACTTCAGGAACACTGTCAATAAGTAGTATGTCAATAACAGTATAGCCTTGTCATGTTACTTGTGATGATTCATTATTTTTTAATCTTTGTGTAAAAACACACACACACACAAAACACATAGAAAGCATTGTGGTAGATTCAGTTCAGTTCAGTCACTCAGTTGTGTCCGACTCCTTGTGACCCCATGAACCACAGCATGCCAGGCCTCCCTGTCCATCACCATCTCGTGGAGTTCACTCAGACTCACGTCCATCGAGTCAGTGATGTCATCCAGCCATCTCATCCTCTGTCGTCCCCTTCTCCTCCTGCCCCCAATCCCTCCCAGCATCAGAGTCTTTTCCAGTGAGTCAGTTCTTCGAATGAGGTGGCCAAAGTACTGGAGTTTCAGCTTTAGCATCATTTCTTCCAAAGAAATCCCAGGGCTGATCTCCTTCAGAATGGACTGGTTGGATCTCCTTGCAGTCCAAGGGACTCTCAAGAGTCTTCTCCAACACCACAGTTCAAAAGCACCAATTCTTCGGCGCTCAGCTTTCTTCACAGTCCAACTCGCACATCCATACATGACCACTGGAAAAACCATAGCCTTGACTAGACGGATCTTTGTTGGCAAAGTAATGTCTCTGCTTTTTAATATGCTATCTAGGTTGGTCATAACTTTTCTTCCAAGGAGTTGCTGCTGCTACTAAGTCGCTTCAGTCGTGTCCAACTCTGTTCGACCCCATAGAGTAAGCATCTTTTAATTTCATGGCTGCAGTCACCATCTGCAGTGATTTTGGAGCCCCAAAAAATAAAGTCTGACACTGTTTCCACTGTTTCCCCATCTATTTCCCATGAAGTGATGGGACCAGATGTGGTAGATTAGCAAACACCAGTTAAAAATCCGAAGACCTGTTCAAAGTGGCAAAACAATACTTGAACTCCCAATCCTAAGGCAGCATAGAGTGCTGGAAGTAGCAAGATCTCTGGAGTCAGCCAGACCTGACTGCAAGTGTTAGATCTGCAAATATGTAGGCACCTGGCACCAAGTTTGGCATACGTCTCAGAAAATGGTTACCAAGCCTAGTACTAATGAGGTTTTTAATGTTAAATAAGTTACTTGATCTTTCTGAGTCTCAAGTTTCTTCATCTTTAAAATTAAATAATTGGAGAGGACAATTTGAGTGAAGATATGAATGCATATGTTCACTAAAGGGTATGTGGGGCTGAGTGGCTAGAGGCAAGTTTGTAACCACTGAATCTGATCATTTGATGGTTACTGTAACTATTACAAATATATGATGAAAATAATCTTACCTGTTTCATAGAACTTCTCTTTTACACATATTATCTCATTCCATATGCCATAAGATGTTCAAAATAATCATAGAAATGATCTGGGCTGCTTATGGATTTGTTGTCGATTATTTTTTATATATTTTTCTATAATCTTGTCAGAATATGAATTTATACTTTCAGATTTGAAATATATCCTGATGATTTTTTCATTCTCATTTCTAAACCAATTTTTAGGAACTAGAATATAAAGAAAATAAGTTAAAGAATTTAGAAGATTCTCTTGAAGACTATAACAGAAAATTTGCAGTAATTCGTCATCAACAAAGCTTATTATATAAAGAATACCTAAGGTATAGGTGTTAGCAAAACTTTATAAATATGAATGTAGCATATTCTTATTAAAGTTAAGTAACAAAAGATATTTAGATATTTTCTTTTCCTTTATCCTCCTGCCTCTTCTCCTTTGCTTTGTGTTTTAGTTCCTTGTCCGTAAAATTCTGTGATAGTGATACTTTTTCATAGTTATTATTAACTCAATAACTTAATTATGTGAAATAACTTAATTATGTGAAAATGCCCAGATCTGAGTATTTTGTGAATATTATGGCACATATGAACAGTTCGTGTCAACAGTAGTTCTTTTTCATCACCAGCATCATTATTCATGTGTTTTCATAGAGAACTAGCCTGTTTCTTCTTATCTCTGCCATTTCATCTGTACTAATGGACTAATAGCTTTAGTAATAATTAGAATATCTGATCAAAGTTTGTTTAAACAGTAAGAATGATTATGATTTAATCCAACAAGAAAGCCAAAGCTAATTATAGGTGGGTCATGTTTGGGAATCTTCTAGTGTATGTCATGTTATCTCCTATGATGGTGCAGGAGTTAGGATTTCAAGGAAGATGGAACCATGTCCATTGAAGAAGAGGGGTGTTTTCTTTTCACACAATTCTTCATTTTTATTTATAAAATTTTTTCTAGAGGACTCCAGCAGACTTAGATCTCATTAGCCAGAATAGTAAATGAGCTGTCCAAGTCATATGTCCAGGTTTGAACCATTCAGTGCTGACACCATAAGTGGTTTATGCCAACCAAATTGGAGGTCTGGGTAGGCAATAATATCTTATACACCTTCTTTAAGTCTAATGATTTCTCACTTTGTATGGATTCTAAATATTTCACGATTATTTAACACTCAAATTTAAGAATAGGGTCAGAATACTGAGACTTGATTTCCAGAGTAAGTTTGGAATATTGATTATTTTCTTAATTATCTTCTGTTTTTAATAAAATGTTTACAAGATCCATTATCATTATATTGTAATAGTTATAGAGTAGTAATTTGTAGTTTAATTTGATAAAATAATTTGTTTTACCTTCATTTAATTAAATAATAATAATAACTTCCAGGATTAACCCTTTCAAGTGGGATTTTAACTTATGTTATCATATGTTGATTAGTTATAATTTCTCTTGTTTTATGGTAACTAAATTTCCATTATCTAAAGTTATCTGTTCCTATAGATTTACTGTATTGCTTTATTTTTAAATTCTTTAAAGTGAAAAGGAGAACTGGAAAACAGAATCTGAAACAATGAAAGAGGAAAAGAAAAGACTTGAGGATCAAATCCAACAAGATGCTATAAAAGTAAAAGAATATAATGTAAGTAAAGCACTTTTAAAACCAATATTCAATAGTATTCAAACTAAGATAGCTAGATTCAACAAGTAATATAAATGTGACTTTGTGCAGAATTTGCTCAGTGCTCTTCAGATGGATTCAGATGAAATGAAAAAAACACTTGCAGAAAATAGTAGAAAGATCACAGTCTTACAGGTGAATGAAAAGTCACTCATCAGGCAATATACAACTTTGGTAGAAATGGAGAGACAGCTTAGAAAAGAAAATGGGAAACAGAAGAATGAATTGATGGCAATGGAGGCTGAAGTTGGTGAAAAAATTGGACGTTTGCAGCGTTTTAAGGTATGTCTGATTTTTTTCAACTCTGAAAGTTTTCAGACAAGAAGGATAATATGTAATAACTATCACTTGGATTAATAGGAAACAGTTACTAACATTTGACCATAATCGCTCCATCTGTTTTTTGTAAGAGTATTTTAATTGCAGACATTTCTCCCCTTAGTATTTTAGTATGCATCTCTTAAAAAAAAAAGTCTTTTTCTGTTTATATGACTACAGTAACTTTATCATACTTAACAAAATTGACAACAGTACTTTATATATTGTCGAATGTCCAGACCACATCCACATTTCCTTATTGTCCCTGGATCCAGTCAAGGACTCTGCATTCTCCTTGGATGTTTCTTATCCTAAATCTTTTTAATATAGAATCTCCCCCTTTTTTTCTCCTCCTCTCTGAAAAATACTGAATGTTTAATTATATTCTGTCATAATTTTATTTGTTCCACTAACCATTATATTTACTAAAAGTTATCTTTGAAGCTGTGGTTATATTCAAGGAAACATTTTTGGCAAGACTACTTTGTACTTTGTAAGTAACACTTTATATTGTGTCATTCAAGAGATGGAATATCTGGTAGTCCCATTTTCATGACTGATAACTGTGTTAAGGGGAAGACAGCCATATATCTCTATTTTTAAGTGATTTAGTTAATTAACTCTTTGGTAATGTTTTGATACCATGCAAATAATCAGTTCTTTATTAGTTCTCTAATGGTTTTAACATCCATTGGTAATTGTTGCCTGACCCAATTATTTCATCAGGAGTTGCAAAAATCATGATGTTTCTAGTTTATTATGTACTTTTCATTTATTAGCAGATATTCTTTTATAAAATAAACAGCTTTTCCTCATAAGCCAAAGCTCTTTGGTTATCTTGAAGTATGGTTCCTGCTGTCAGACATAGTTTAAAGTTTCTTTACAGTTCTTATTGTCTTTATACTATCTCTGAGTAAGAATGTGTCATCAAAATAACATATTCTATAGTGATGTGAAGTAATTCTCCTTTGTGTGGTTATGATATACATTTGTTGTGGTTAGGCTCATTTGTTTTACATTTGTTTTCAACTTCACGGATAACTTTTTAAAAATTAAATTTGAATACATAAAGTATTTACACAAAAGATGTCATCAGAGAAATCTTACTTCTGTCGTTGTACCTTTTGCTTCATTATATTCCACCTGTTTGCCTCTTTTGTTGTTGTTTAGTGGCTAAGTCGTCTCCAACTCCTTTGTGACCCCATAGACTGTAGCCTGCCAGGCTCCTCTGAAATCTTGCATGGGATTTCCCAGGCAAGAATACTGGAATGAGTTGCCATTTTCTACTCCAGGGAAATCTTCCCAACCCAGGGATTGAACCTGTGTTTCCTGCATTATCAGGTGGGTTCTTTAGCACTGAGCCACCTGGGAAGCCCTTTACCTCCTTTGCTGCTGCTGCTGCTAAGTTGCTTCAGTCGTGTCTGACTCTGTGCGGCCCCATAGATGGCAGCCCACCAGGCTCCCCCGTCCCTGGGATTCTCCAGACAAGAACACTGGAGTGGGTTGCCATTTTCTTCTCCAATGCATGAAAGTGAAAAGTGAAAGTGAAGTCGCTCAGTCATGTCCGACTCCGAGCGACCCCATGGACTGCAGCCTACCAGGCTCCTCCATGGGATTTTCCAGGCAAGAGTACTGGAGTGGGTTCCCATTGCCTTCTCGCTTTAGGTAACTGAAAATCCTTCTGTTTCCTTTTGCAAGTGTTAGCAAAGACACAAAAAGTGGCATGCCATGTGTATTATTCTACATCTTGTTTTACATCTGATCTTATAGCTTATTTAAGTATGTATATATTCGTTTGCGGAGAAAGCAATGGCACCCCACTCCAGTACTCTTGCCTTGAAAATCCCATGGACAAAGGAGCCTAGTAGGCTCCAGTCCGTGGGGTCGCTCAGAGTCAGACACGACTGAGTGACTTCCCTTTCACTTTTCACTTTCATGCACTGGAGAAGGAAATGGCAACCCACTCCAGTGTTCTTGCCTGGAGAATCCCAGGGACAGGGCGGAGCCTGGTGGGCTGCCATCTATGGGGTCGCACAGAGTCGGACACGACGGAAGCGACTTAGCGGCAGCAGCATATTCATTTGACATGTCTGAATTTATATAGAGCATGTAAATCTTCCCTGGTTGCTCAGTGGTAAAGAATCCACCTGCAGTGCAAGAAACATGGGTTCAATCCCTGGGTCGGGAAGAGCCCCTGGAGAAAAAAATGGCATCCCACTCCACTATTCTTATGGGAAATCTCATGGACACAGGAGTCTGGTGGGCTCCAGTCCATGCAGTAGCAAAAGACTTGGACACGACTAGTCACTAAACAACAACAACAGTGTAAACCAAAGAATTCAAAGTAAAATTAAAATGTTACTTGAGTTCCTTGCCATCTCCTTTTAAAGATAATAGTGAGTGAAATTGTCATGCTAATAAACTTATCTACAATATGAAATGTTATTATTTTTGTGTTATATTTTATAGAATGTTTTTCTTGGAGTATTACAAATATGGCTAGTATTTGAGATAGAAGGAAGAAAGAACTGGAATTTTCTTCCTCTTCAGCCTAAATTTTTGTTTGTTTTTGCAACACTTTGAAAGCCAAAAAGAAAAGGTGGGGCTGTTATTTTTAAAGATGTGAAACATGATCTTCCTCACCACACAGCAAAAGTGAAACAGAATCCCAAGGGTAAGGTAGAATAGGGGATACTTATTTCTATAGAGGAGTTTTCAAAATGAGGTCTGAAGTACTATTACAAATATTTTCCCCTCATTATTCTACTTCAGAATGAATTATAACCATAAATAATTTGGGGGGTTTTTTACTTTTTTTTTTTTTTTTTTAATTTTTGGCTCTGCCACTTGACTTGCTGGATCTTAGTTCCCTGACCAGGGGTTGAACCCAGGCCACCACAGTGAAAGTGCTAAGTCCTAACACTGGACCACCAGGGAACTCATAAATTCTTTATCTTTCTCATGTCATAAATTTGGTTTTCTGTTCAGACATTTCTTTTTGGTGTTAATACGATGTCTTTAAGTAGTGACTTTCATAGCTCTGTAACTAAAGAGTTGAAGATAAACCAAGTAATTTAGACTTCGATACTATTTATTCTAGATAGCTATGATTCAAAGAAGTTTTTTTCCCCTATATAATGTTTCTTTTCTGTGAGCAAAAGATTTTCTTTAATTTTATAGCGAGTTTGTTTAATAATAAATAATCAGAAATAGGGACTTCCCTGGTAGCTCAGTGGTAGACAATCTGCCTGACAGTGCAGGAGACATGGTTTCGATCCCTGATCTGGGAAGATCCCACATACTGTGGAGCAGCTGAACCTGTGTGCCACAGCTATTGAGCCTGTGATCTGGAGCCTGGGAACCACAACTCCTGAAGCCCGCACGTCCTGGCGCCCGTGCTCTGCAGCGAGAGAAGCCGCCATAGTGAGAAGCCTACGCACACCTAGGGAGTACGCCTGCTGGACACAACTAAAGAAAAGCTGCGCAGCAACAAAGACCCAGCACAGCCAGAATTAAAAAGAAAAGCAGAAGTAGCTAAACTCTAAATGTTACCTGCAGGGATGCAAATTTTGCCTTTCAGTTTTCAAAAGACAAGTTTTTTTAAACCTTATAAAATTTTAAAAAGCCATCCAAAGATATATTCTAAGTGATACGCTTTCTTGCTGCTGTATATATACTTCTCAGATTAACTGAATTTCATTTAACTATGACAGGAGTTATAAAAGAATTCATTTTATTTTTGTTAAGATTTTCAATGTCCAAATATCATTTCTTATATGAAAGTAATTAATAATTATTGCAATATGTTTTCATACAGGATACATCTGATTCTTTTAATGATTCTGAAATCTGTTTTGCTTTCAGCTGTATTATCTCAAAAGTGGCTAGTGCTTTACCAGAAAAAAAAAAAAACAACACTTCAATTCAATGTATCTTTATTTACATAGGAAATGGCCGTTTTCAAGATTGCAGCACTACAAAAAGTTGTAGATAATAGTGTCTCTCTGTCGGAACTAGAATTGGCCAATAGACAATACAATGAACTGACTGCTAAGTACAGAGATATCTTGCAAAAAGATAATATGCTTGTTCAAAGAACAAATAACTTGGAACACCTAGAGGTAAGTTGATGTGATCCTTAAACCTTGTGATATGAGCCTCTCTTTGTGTGTGAGGGGGGTGGTATCTGTAGGTACAGAATAATTTCTGGACAGCTTCTTCCAGGTCATCTTCCTTAGCCTATTTGCGGAATTTAGCTGAATCAGACCTCTTAAACCAGGCACTTGAAAAAAGAATGTGGAACATATAGAATAATGTAATCAAAAGAGAAAGCATTATTAAGCATCCACCGTTTTCACTTACCCTGACCTCTGATTGCCTCATGGCCCATAGTTTTGGGGGATGGATGTAGCAGAGAGTAGATGAGACATAAATCTCTCTTCCTGGACCATGGATGACCTCTGCAAATCTGTAGCCTTTCTTACTGTCTGGAAAGAGAAAAGTGGCCTGGAGTATCTTGGTTTAATTCAAGTCTATGAAATAACCCTGGTGGCTCAGATGATAAGGAATCCGCCTGCTTTGCAAGAGATCCGGGTTTGATCCCTGTGTTGAGAAGATCTCCTAGAGAAGGGAATGGCTACCCACTCCCAGGATTCTTGGAGAATTCCATGGATAGAGGAGCCTGGTGGACTACAGTCCATGGGGTCGCATAGAGTTGGACAGGACTGAGTGACTAACACTTTCATGAATAGGACCCAAGACCCTTTATAATTCTCTTCTAGCCACTTGATCTTCATATGTTTTACATTAAGAAAACAAGCTCCTGTTTTTGTTTCTCTTCTTCATCAAAAGTAAGAAATTATGTCTTTTGGTTCATTTTCTTTTATGATACTCATTGAAATAGAATGAGATCTAAATCTTTTGGTTTGAAAGCTCTTACTTGCTTCTCAGTTGAGTTCAGTCGCTCAGTCGTGTCCACCTCTTTGCGACCCCATGAATCGCAGCACGCCAGGCCTCCCTGTCCATCACCATCTCCCGGAGTTCACTCAGTCTCACGTCCATCGAGTCGGTAATGCCATCCAGCCATCTCATCCTCTATCGTCCCCTTCTCCTCCTGCCCCCAATCCCTCCCAGCATCAGAGTCTTTTCCAATGAGTCAGCTCTGCACAGAGTTTCAGCTTTAGCACCATTCCTTCCAAAGAAATCCCAGGGCTGATCTCCTTCAGAATGGACTGGTTGGATCTCCTGGCAGTCCAAGGGACTCTCCAGAGTCTTCTCCAACACCACAGTTCAAAAGCATCAATTCTTCGGCGCTCAGCTTTCTTCACAGTCCAACTCTCGCATCCATACATGACCACTGGAAAAACCATAGTCTTGACTAGACGGACCTTTGTTGGCAAAGTAATGTCTCTGCTTTTCAATATGCTGTCTAGGTTGGTCATAACTTTCCTTCCAAGGAGTAAGCGTCTTTTAATTTCATGGCTGCAATCACCATCTGCAGTGATTTTGGAGCTCCAAAAAAGAAAGTCTGACACTGTTTCCACTGTTTCCCCATCTATTTCCCATGAAGTGATGAGACCAGATGCCATGATCTTAGTTTTCTGAATGTTGTGCTTTAAGCCAACTTTTTCACTCTCCTCTTTCACTTTCATCAAGAGGCTTTTGAGTTCCTCTTCACTTGCTTAGGGAGGCATATTCAAGAAAATATTCTGAATAGCTTTCAGTGGCTCCTACACAGTTATATGTTTTTGTTGTTCAGTTGTTCAGTCATATCCAACTCTGCGACCCCATGGACTGCAGCATGCCAGCCTTTCCTGCCCTTCACCATCTCCCAGAGCTTGCTCAAACTCATGTCCATTGAGTCAGTGATGCCACCCAACCATCTTGACCTTTGTTGTCCTCTGCTCCTCCTGCCTTCAATCTTTTATTTTTTATCCTGCTTTCAGTCTTTTATAATGACACAATTATCTGAGTCATTATTTATTAGTATTAACTAGAAATAATCAGGATCAGTTTACTTTTTATTATTTTTGTTGAAGAGAGATGATTATATTAATTTTGTATAAAATTCTGCATATTTAAGTGTGATAATAATCTCACCTTTTCCCCATCTTTTATATCTGCTGTCCTCACTTCTCTAACATTAAAAATTATAGATATGAATGAATAACTTTTAACTTTTAAAATTTATTTTCCCAGATAACATTTTTCATTTCTACTCAAACCTTAAACTTTTTTCTATTTGTAGTATATCCTTTTCTCTTCTTTACTTCCTGTATCTCAGTTATAATTCTGAACATATGTGCCTCTCTACTGGGAAGTCTTAGTTTTATTCTCTACCATTATTATTGTGGTAATGATTCAGTTCAGTTCAGTTCGGTCACTCAGTCGTGTCCAGCTCTTTGCAACCCCATGGATTGCAGTATGTCAGGCTTCCCTGTATCACGAACTCCCGGACCTTACTCAGACTGAGGTCTATCGAGTTGGTGATGGCATCCAACCATCTCATCCTGTGTCATCCCCTTCTCCTCCCACCTTCAGTCATTCCCAGCATCAAGGTATTTTCCAATGAGTCAGTTCTTTGCATCAGGTGGCCAAAGTATTGGAGTATCAGCTGCAGCATCAGTCCTTCCAGTGAATATTCAGGACTAATTTCCCTTAGGATGGACTAGTTGGATCTCCTTGCAGTCCAAGGGACTTTCAAGAATATCGTCCAACCCCACAGTTCAAAAGCATCAATTCTTCAGTGCTTAGCTTTCTTTATAGTCCAACTCTCACATCCATACATGACTACTGGAAAAACCAAAGCTTTGACTAGACAGACTTTTGTTGGCAAAGTAATGTCTCTGCTTTTTAATATGCTGTCTAGGTTGGTCATAACTTTTCTTCCAAAGAGCAAGCGTCTTTTAATTTCATGGCTGCAGTCACTGTCTACAGTGATTTTGGAGCCCCCAAAAATAAAGTCTCTCACATTTCCATTGTTTCCCGTCTGTTTGCCATGAAGCAATGGGACCAGATGCCATGATCTTCGTTTTCTGAATGCTGAGCTTTAAGCCAACTTTTTCACTCTCTTCTTTCACTTTCATCAAGAGGCTCTTTAGTTCCTCTTTGCTTTCTGCCATAAGTGTGGTGTCATCTGCATTTCTGAGGTTATTGATATTTCTCCTGGCAATCTTGATTCCAGCTTGTGCTTCATCCAGTCCAGCATTTTTCATGATGTACTCTGCCTAGAAGTTAAATAAGCAGGGTGACAATATACAGCCTTGACGTACTCCTTTCCAGATATGGAACCTGTCTGCTGTTCCATGTCCATACTTCCATGTTACATTCTACTTGCTGCCACCAGAATGGTCATTCTAAACAGGAATCTGACGATGCCCTTCCCTTCCTTAAGGGAAGGTTATGAAACTGTTGAGTATCCATGTTGGCCAAAAGTGAACATGGCATAAGCTAGTGCTCAGAAGGTTAGGATATACAAGATGTACAAGTATACAGTTTTGTATACTGGATATACAAGATTTTAATGATTATTTTAAAATAATATTTTATATGTATGTTCATACAACATATATACATGTGTATGTCTATATTTGTATTACATATAGGGAAACTTCTACTTTTGTTAAAAAAAAGTTGGTGAGCTTTAGGACATTATTGTGTGAAGTTAAGACAATGTCACTTCTGTGGTATTAGTCAAAATTACAGGGTCCTTTCTCAGTGATGTTGCTATTTTATTTAGTGTGAAAATGTATCCCTAAAAGAACAAATGGAGTCTATCAGTAAAGAACTGGAGATTACCAAAGAAAAGCTTCACACTATTGAACAAGCCTGGGAACAAGAAACTAAATTAGGTAAGTATTATGACTCTGATAATATAAAATAATTAAGATCTAATAGTGAGTATTTTTTCATTTAAAGTTCTCTTTCTATACCAGATAGATAAAAAGGAAATTGTTTGATAAAAAATGAACTCTCTGCCTAACTGTTTAATTTAGCAGGCAGTTGATGAATTAGTGTTGCACTAATCTCTACCAAGATTTGATTTTTAGTTATTAAATTGGATTTGTTTCTAAGGAAATCATATGTGCTAAAATTTATGAGTTAGCATTAGGTATTATATTGAACCATTTAAGAATTAATGCAGATGATAATTTTGAAATATCTGTATTTTAATGATAGTATAATGAACTCTTTCACTGTGTGTAAAGTTACATTAGCAATATATCATTTGATATTTTTAAATTAAAAGATGACCTTAAGCATATTGCTACAGTTTCACTACTATATCAATTCTGTATTACCTTATACATGTTTATATATTTTATATACTTAAAACTATAATAAACATTGTATGCTATATTTATTTAGTAGATACAAAATATTTCATTTTTTATTCATTATACTTATAAATATTCATACCATAAAGTACTGTGTTTGAGGGATTAAATCACCCGCTTTTCTAAGTTTTGGTATTGCTTATTTATTGCTGCTGTCAACATTTTCATGTGTATCTAACAGAGATACTATTGTCTCAAAGGGTATTAAATTCTATGTGGCTTCTGCTAAGATTTTCCATATTCATTTTTCAAATGGTTTTCCTAGTTCATGAGATTTAAGTTATTTTATCTTACTAGCATTATGCTTTCTAGATAAATTTGCTCCTTTGGGTAAGGTGTTTCTTTTGTTTTCTATACCTTGGAGCTCTAATGTTTTTCAAGGTTTCTGTTACTGTTAAATTGTTAACAGATGTAGTTTAGAGAGGCTTGACATTGGGAAGTCTAAAATAAGCTACTTTTAGAAATGTGATTTTTAATTCATTAAGAGATTAAAAGTGAATTGACTTTCATCTAACTCTTAAATGAAAGAAGATGAAATTTTAACTGAGATAGAGAAAAGAATATTATATACAGTTTCAGTAAGCTCTTTGTTCATCCTATCCTGTGTCTCTTTAATAAGTGCTGAGTTCCTTATAGAAATTCCTTAATTTCAAATACTTTAATCTCTCTGATACATGGCTTTGTATCACTGAATTTTTAAAAGCTTTTATTTCCTGTTGCCCTTCCTTATCTCTTTGTTTATTAGTGTCACTTTATTACTTTTTTTCATGCAGGAATTGATTGGTGTTGGCTGTTACTCTCCCTAGGACACTCCAAATACAGAGTGTCTCTTTTCACTATCAGAGTTTAGCACAAAAGAAAATGGAAAGGGGTTTTATGTTCTTTGTATATTTATATTTACTGCAACTTTTTTTTCTGTCCTTCATGGTGGTTAGTTGCCTAAATGGTTCCATAATGTTTTCCTAACACATTTAGCTTTCCAGTAATGTTACTATTAGTTATTTGATCACTGCCTGCAGCAACTATTTTAGATATATACAGGACAAAAGGAAGTACTTCTTAAAACTGATGTAGACACCAAAACAATTTGCCTGGTTTCCAAAAAATTTATGTACTTTTGAGCAAACTCAGTTATAGAACTCAAGCTTGTAAAGCTAGAAAGATAGAAGGGCATTATTGTAAAAGACAAAATGAATCACTGCACAGTTCCTTAAAATAATTGACTTGCCTGAACATAATGATTAATTGACACTCTAAAAAATAAAACTCTCTACCAAATGTCTTTTTCCTGGAGCACGTCTGTTATGCATAACAGAAATACTCATTTTCTCTTCTTAAAAAATGACTAACATTCCTACATGATACCTTTTCATTGTAAACTGGGGTGTTTTTTTGGTTTTCTTTTCATTTAACCACAAACTTTTGTGTACAAAGATAAGCTATACAACTGCATATATAAGATGAGGGTGTAATAACTAATAAAATTAAATAAAATAACTTATTTGAGGATGGCCCAGTGATCAAGATTCTGCACTTCTACCACAGGGAGTCCGGGTTCGATCCCTGGTCAGGGAACTAGATCCCATATTCTACAACTAAGAGTTCTTATGCCACAACTAAAAGACCACACATTCTGCAACACAGATTGGAAGACCTGTGTGTGGCAACTGAGACCTGCTACAGCCAAACAAATAAATAAATATTTAAAGATTAATAAATAATGGGATTCTCCAGGCAAGAATACTGGAATGGGTTGTCATTTCCTCCACCCAGGGATCTTCCCAACCCAGGGATCAAAGCTGCATCTCTTTCATCTTCTGCATTGGCAGACAGTGTCTTTGCCACTAGCACCACCTGGGAAACCCATTCAGTTCAGTTCAGTTGCTCAGTCGTGTCCGACTCTTTGTGACCCTATGAATCGCAGCATGCCAGGCCTCCCTGTCCATCACCAACTCCTGGAGTTTAGTCAAACTCATGTCCATCGAGTCAGTGATGCCATCCAGCCATCTCATCCTCTGTCATCCCCTTCTCCTCCTGCCCCCAATCCCTCCCAGCATCAGGGTCTTTTCCAATGAGTCAGCTCTTTGGATAAGGTGGCCAAAGTATTGGAGTTTCAGCTTTAGCATCAGTCCTTCCAATGAACACCCAGGACTGATCTCCTTTAGGATGGACTGGTTGGACCTCCTTGTAGTCCAAGGGACTCTGAAGAGTCTTCTCCAACACCACAGTTCAAAAGCATTAGATATATACAAAAGCCAAATAATATTCAGGGTTAAAGAAGATATTTGGTAAAATCGCTAAATCACATTGCTTCAGGTTTTACTTTTTTACTCTTTAAGACTTTAAAAGTAAAGTCATTGAACTTGCATTCACAGAGTAGTGTTACTTCACTGTATTTCTTCTTATACAATGTATTTCTCAGTTAACAAAATGTGTTTATTTGCCCTTTTTTGTCTTCCTATTTGTGACACCTCCCACACTACATCTTTTACATGGTTACTTCTGTACAGGCATACCTTGGACATACTGCAAGTTCAGGTCTAGACCAGCACAACAAAACAAATATTGCAATAAATGAGTCACAGAAATGTTTTAGTTTCCCAGTGCCTATAAAAGTTATGTTTACATTATACTATAGTGTATTAGGTGTGTAATCGTATTATATATAAACAAATAATATGCATACCTTAATGCTAAAATACTTCAGTGCTAAAAAATGCTAGCCATCATCTGAACCTTCAGTTTGTCATAGTAGTAGCATCAAAGATCACTGATCATGGATCACATAACCAATATACTAGTAGTGGAAAAGGGTGAGATATTGTGAGAATTACCATTGTGACACAGAAACACAAAAAGAGCAAACGGTATTGGAGAAATGGCACCAGTAGACTTACTCGGCTCAGGCCTGTCGCCACATACCTTCAGTTTAAAAACAAAAAGAAAAAAAAAATGCAGTTATCTGCCAAGCTCAATAAAGTAAAGCACAAAATGCCTTTCATCCTATGAAGAATAATTTTTATGATCATTTGAATGATGAAACGTGGAAGTTCCCGAGAGATTAAATGGGGTAGGCAGCATACAGACAAGATGTAACAGAGCTACGACTAGTGCCCAGGTCTGTCATAATTCAAAAGGCTCATGTGTTTTCCACAGAACCATATTACCTCCTTATATGATGTCTAAAATATTGGGGATAACATTTTGATAAGAGGAGCATAAGATTTACCAACATATTGTTGCATTTAGGAAATGAATCTAACATGGATAAGGCAAAGAAATCTGTAACCAACAGTGAGATTGTTTCTATTTCAAAAAAAATCACTATGCTGGAGATGAAGGAATTAAATGAAAGGCAGAGGGCTGAACATTCTCAAAAAATGTACGAACATGTGAAGACTTCACTACAGCAAGTGGAGGAACGCAATTTTGAATTGGAAACCAAATTTGCTGAGGTTTGATATTATAATTTTTATCATGCAGTTAGAAAGTAAATAATTATTCACGGTAGCCATTGTATTATTGGAAGAGGTTTGTTTGTAACTCTGAAGCAGCATATTAATACAGTGCTTGTGTTTCATGTAATAGATAAATAATGTAGCTTTATATCTGAAATGTTTAAAAAGAAACCATGTATTTCTGTGATTGAGTTCTTATTTCTTACCAGCATTACAAAATTTAGGTGTAATGTGCAAAACGATGTTATTTGCTTAATGGAATTTCCTTCCATTGTCATCCATTCATTTAACAGTTATTATTTCTGAGTGCCTATAACATGCCAGATGCTGTGTGGGAACTGGAGTTATAGCACAAAATAAGAAAGACAGTAATCTCTCCTCTCAGGGACTTCATTCTAATAGAAAGTTTTAGACTTTTTTGATATGGTTAAAATTATTAAATTGGCTGGCAATAATATCGTTTGCAAATATTCAACAATTTATGATGAATATATAATCATATATATTCTCAAGCACTCTTCCTTGACAATTAGTAAATTTCTCAGGTCATTCATGTTATTTTGTTTGTTTTAACCAAGTCATTAAATAATATATTAAGATTTCATTAATATTAACTTTATTTATAGATGATATAATTGAAGTAAAATGTAACAAGCATTTTAAGTAAATTAAGAGTATCATAGATTCATATCTTACTAGATTGTGAGTTGACCAATATAAATGACTTGGTGGGTTGACATATAACTAGAGTTTTCCTAATTTGTTCCTGGCTTTTTCTCTCCTTATCATCTTCAATCTATTCTTAATACTTGACACCCAAGTTAGTATCTGGACTAAAATAAAGAGGACTGCAGGATGCTTAAAGGTATATTAGGAAAACTTCACCAAAGCTAATGTTTCTAAACATCTTTTGTTATTTTCCCAGCTTACCAGAATCAATTTGGAGGCACAGAAAGTGGAACAGATGTTAAGAGATGAATTAGCTGATAGTGTGAGCAAGACAGTAAGCGATGCTGACAGGCAACACATTCTAGAATTAGAGAAGAGTGAAATGGAACTAAAAGTTGAAGTATCAAAGTAAGTGCGTGTGCAAGTTTTAGGCACTTGGTTAGCTGTGTCCGTGCGCGTCACTTGGTTAGCTGTGTCCGTGCGCGTCATTTGGTTAGCTGTGCCCGTGCGCGTCATTTGGTTAGCTGTGCCCGTGCGCGTCATTTGGTTAGCTGTGCCCGTGCGCGTCATTTGGTTAGCTGTGTCCGTGCGCGTCATTTGGTTAGCTGTGTCCGTGTGCGTCATTTGGTTAGCTGTGTCCATGTTTGTCATTTGGTTAGCTGTGTCCACTGTGCTTTGTATTATGAAACCTCATTACAGTGATCAAGGGTAATATCCTTAGTAGCAGTTGATGCTGGTTTCTTTTTATATAGAACTCTGTTAAGTAATAATTGACTTCCCTGGTGGCTCAGATGGTAAAGCGTCTGCCTACTATACGGGAGACCCAGGTTCAATCCTTGGGTCAGGAAGATCTCCTGGAGAAGGAAATGGCAACCCACTCCAGTATTCTTGCCTGGAACATCCCATAGATGGTGGAACCTGGTAGGCTACAGTCCATGGGGTCGCAGAGAATCAGACACGACTGAACAACTTCACTTTCACTAAGTAATATTAACAAGATTGATATTTAACTGGCATAAATAACAATATTGGAGAAGAAATAACTTCTCAAGATTTATATTTATCAGAACCCAGTATTACAGAAAACACAGAACTTGGCATCAGGACCCTATGAAATCTGTTTTTTTACCACATACTAGTATTTTTTTGGAAGGAAGGGTTGTGGCATTTACTTAACTTACTAAGAGAGTTATAGTATATCTAGTTATAATAGGGTTGCTGTAAAAATATAAAGAACAATTCAGATTTGATTCAGTTTGCATATCTTGGGTATCTACTGTGTACTGTTTGTGGGCTCATTCGCTAAGTCATGTCCAACTCTTGTGACCCCATGAGCTGTAGCCCATGGGGCTCCTCTGTCCATGGAATTCTCCAGTCAAGAATACTGGAGTGGGTTGCCATTTCCTTCTCCAGGGAATCTTCCCAACCCAGGGCTCTAACCTGCTTCTCCTACACTGGCAGGGGGACGAGCACCTGGGAAGCTACACTCTGTGTACTGTGCTTTGTATTAAATACTTATTGAATCATCCCAATCCACTTAATAATCCAGATAACATTTGTTGTTTTCATTTTATATAAAGAAACAGTGTATTCTCTTAGAATTCAAAATATATGTAGGAGGAAGTACTATACACCAGGTATATGCTTGTATCCATTTGTAATCATGTGTTAGCTGCTTTAGAGTAGTATGAGGATCCTTGAGTTGATTCATCAAGCTCAAATAATTAGTAAACAGGGTTATGGCTAACCCATGAAAGTATAGCCATTGTTTTGGAACCTTGTTTTGGTAATATCACTAATTTCCAGCCCTTTCACTATGAAGGACTCCTTTATTCTTCTTATGTCATGGACCTCACCTTTTTTAGTAAACTAAGTTATAATTAATCATTTTGTCATATTTTAATTGATTAAGACTCATATAACTGGCAATGAGAATTTCTAATCAACATGAGGAAACCAGACTTATCAGTTACACTGAACTAAAATTATTCCAGTCCAAAGTAAAATGCATTTTAGTTTACCTATTTAATCTTATCACAATGGTCATATAGGACATTTAATAATTATCATCAAGCTCCCCTCCTTTTTTGGTAATAGTAATAAATGTATAATCTTTTTCACATTTCTGCTACCTTATAAATTAAAATAAAGCCAATCAAAGCATCATTGATTGACCTTGAAAATTTAAATTTCTATAATCTTAACTGTACAATTTGTCAAGTAAGCCTACCTAATACCTTATTCCAGCTATACCAAACCACGGTAACAAGTGTCTCATGAAAAAATTTGTGAGAGGAGTTTGTTGGCCATTTATGTTTGGGAAATGTACATGTACAGATTGAGATCCTTTTTTACTTTAGAACTTCTCAGAGCATTTGATATGATACTGTGTATATGAATTTTCAAGGGAGAGCAATGTTGGGAATGGAGCGGTTAAAACCTGTTAACCTCTCATGGAATTATGTTCCATGAAATACTTCAGGAAACTTTAGTATTTCGTAAAAAGAAGAGATGCTGCAAGCTAACAGCTTTTCCACAAGGGTCTAGAAATTGGAAAATCTAGTATTTATTTACTTAGAGTATGTACCTAATCATATCTGAAGTATCTTATTACTTCCTAGACTAAAAGAGATTTCTGATATTGCCAAAAGGCAAGTTGAAATTTTGAATGCACAACAACAGTCCAGGGAGAAGGAAGTAGAGTCCCTCAGAACACAGCTGTTAGACTATCAGGTATGTGCAGTGTTAACTCTTCTACATAGAGGCTTTTCTTTTCCAAAATTTATGTTAGATATTGGGATCATTTTGTAGTTTTAATCAGGATAAATCAAATAGAGGCTCCTGTTTTCGTTAATTGTAACTTGATTAGAAAAATTTTAATTTGAAATGCCATTGGTAACACAGGAAAACATTTAAATGCTTACAGATGCATTGTACCAACTGCTGATCACAGTTCAGACAATGGGGAGAAACATGTCTTTCATAACAGCATTGTTCCTTGTATTTATGTATAGGTTTCCACATATTCTCACATTATAGTTTTTTTAGGATTAAAAAACTACCCGTTGTCTACATTAGTAGTATTATCAGTATTGTTATTTACATATGGACGTTTAAAGTAAACTTAGTAATATTCCAACTGGTATGTAGTTAGGTGCCAGATTTAGATTTTAAATAAGTTTCATTCTAGTTCTTTTTATTCTGCAGTCTTTTGCAATTTATGTTAAAGCAAGGTTAGATTTTTGTAATTGTTTTAAATTAGTAAATTCTGATTTTTAAGTCCACGATAAGTTTCACTGGGAAAACTTGAAACTTACTACAAATATTTATTTTTCATGTCAGGCACAGTCTGATGAAAAGGCACTGATTGCCAAGCTGCACCAACACGTAGTCTCCCTTCAGGCTAGTGAGGCTGCTGCTCTTGGCAAGGTGGAGTCAGTTGCATCTAAACTGCAGAAGGTGGAGGCCCATACTCTGCGCTTAGAGCAGAAACTCGATGAAAAAGAACAAGCTCTCTTTTATGCCCGTTTGGAGGGTAGAAACAGAGCAAAACATCTGCGCCAAACAATTCAGTCTCTACGACGACAGTTTAGTGGAGCTTTACCTTTGGCACAACAGGAAAAGTTCTCTAAAACAATGATTCAGTTACAAAATGACAAACTTAAGATAATGGAAGAAATGAAAAATTCTCAACAAGAACATAGAAGTCTGAAGAACAAAACACTGGAGATGGAATTAAAGTTAAAGGGACTGGAAGATTTAATAAGCACTTTAAAGGATGCCAGGGGAGCCCAAAAGGTAAAACACCGATTTTAAGTTCAGTATGTTCAAAAGAGGTACATAATCATTTTGAGTTAATATGTGCCTATGTGGAAAATGCTTAATATATGAGCAAAATTCCAGATATAATTTATTAATTTAGATTATATAAATTAGGAGTTTGGGCTATTAGAATATCTGTTTATAAATAAAATGAGACTCCTCTAAGCCATAGTTTCAGTAGAAATGCTTAGAGTGTAATATCAAAGAATTTTAAACACTCTAGGAAAGTATGTATTAATTAAATACTAGTTGTAATTGTTCTTAAACATTATAGTGATTAAACAAGTAGTAGGCCTACATTTATTTTTTAATGTAATTTTGTTTTTACTCTTATTTGGAAGGAATTAATGAAAAATAATTATTTTGAAATTAAATTTTATTCTCTAGGCTGGAAACATTTGGGATTTTTATTTACGAAAGTAAAACCAATGTTGCAATTACACACAAACACTAAGGACCCAACAAATACATGAAAGTAAATGAATAAATAAATGTGATTATTAGTGATATCCGTTTCAGCATATTTTGAAAAATGTTTTATGTTAAGATTCTACATATTAAAAAAGTCTATAGAAATTCTAAAAAAACTTTTCTTTTTGGCACAACCAAGGATAATTTTATATCTTATTTTATTTTAGAATGTCCATTAATTTGAATTAAAATCATTAAGATCAGTAGAGAAATACATTATTTATTAATATAATATTAACATTTGTATATGTAATTTATAAATATTTAGGTAATCAGTTGGCACACAAAAATAGAAGAACTCCGTCTTCAAGAGCTTAAACTCAATCGAGAATTAGTCAAGGATAAAGAAGAAATAAAATATTTGAATAATATAATTTCTGAATATGAGAACACAATCAGTAGTCTGGAGGAAGAAATTGTGCAGCAGAATAAGGTTTCATTTTATATTTATTTTGGTGTTTTGTTGCTAAGATTTTTAATATAACAACATTGCATTGATGACTACCTTATTTTCCTAATCAAGTATAGCTTCTATTATTATTCTTATAAAATATTGTTTGTCATTTTTTAAGCTATTCTAATTAGTAGTCTTGAAAGGAAGAATTCATAAGCAAGTTTATTTGGTAAGTTAATTTTTGTTTCACTGTTGGTTATTTAAATTCACCTTTACCAGTTTCTACTGGCCGTCACTGATGGAATAAGGCAGCTTGGTATAGAATAAAGCACAGAAGCTTTGAGGCAGATGCAGTTCACTAAGCAGATGCTTACTTGCGTTAGACATTTTGTTGTTCCTTCTGCTTAAATTGTTCTTACCTAAGATACCAATGCTTTCACTGCCTTCTGATCTTACCTCTAATGTCTTACCTTATCAATGAGGCCTTCACTAGTTACCCAACATACAACAGTAAATTTTATCATCAAGATTCCTTAAATACGGATTACCTAGTTTCATTTAACTCCATAGCACTCATCGCCCTCTGACATATGACATACTTATTTGTTTACTATCTCCCCCTCAGTACTATATAAATCCTGTGGTGAAGGGGACTTGGTTTTGTTTATTGCTGTGTTCTCATTGTCTCGAATAGTATTTGCCACATAGAATGTGTCATTAAACGTGTTTTGGATGAATGGATGGATGGATAAATGGATGGGTACATGGATGGGTTGAAATCCTGACTCCACACCTGCCTGTCCTTGTCATCTTAGGCAAAAATTACTTACTCTCTGAATTTTCTTCCTTTTTCCTTAAAATGAAAATAATAACAGTGACCTCAAATGGTTGTTGTGAGGATTAAAGAAGAAAAACATATGTAAAAATTCTTCTCATAGGCCTGGTGAGTGTCTTTGTGTGTGTATGACCCAACTATCTTTCTTTAGTTTCATGAAGAAAGACAAATGGCCTGGGATCAGAGAGAAGTTGAGCTGGAACGTCAACTAGATATTTTTGACCGTCAGCAAAGTGAAATACTACGTGAAGCACAAAAGGTATAAATGATTAATCCTGTTTGCTACTCTATAGCAGGACCTATAATGTTAACCAATAGAAATATTTTCTAAGGTTGGATGGAATTTTATTTTTATTTTTCTGTTTTTTTTTTTTTTTTTTTAATTGGAGGATAATTGCTTTACAGTGTTGCATTAGTTTCTGGTATACAACAGTGTGAATCAGCTATATGTATGCGTACATCCCCTCCCTTCTAAGCCTCCCTCCCAGTCACCACATCCTGCCCCTCTAGGCTGTCACAGAGTACTGCGGTCAGCCCCCTGTGTCATAGAGTAGTTTACCAGTATCTATCTATTTTACATGCGGCAGTGTATATACTCTTTCAATTCGTCCCACCCTCTCCTTCCCCTGCTGTGTCCACAGGTTCATTCTCTACATCTGTGTCTCTATTCCTGACCTGCAAATAGGTTCATCAGTACCATTTTTCTAGCTTCCTTGTATATGTGTTAATATACGGTATTTGTTTTTCTCTTTCTGGCTTACTTCACTGTATGACAGACTGTAGGGGTCATCCACATCACTACAAATGACCCAGTTTTCTTCCTTTTTATGGCTGAGTTGCAATTTTAATTGATGATATCTTTTTATGTGTCAACTATAAGTGTATTTAACCATGTCTTGTCATATAGTTGTAAACATTAATATTGTTATTTCCAATGTTGCAACTGCTTTTTTTTAAAAAAAATTCTATTTCTCAATAGTTTGAAGAGGCTACAGGATCAATGCCAGACCCTAGTTTGCCCATTCCGAATCAACTTGAGATTGCTCTAAGAAAAATTAAGGAAAATATCAGAATAATTCTAGAAACCCAAGCAACTTGCAGATCACTGGAAGAGGTAATTAGAAGAATTTGCATATTGTTGTTGTTCAGTTGGCAAGTCTGACCCCAAGTCTGACTCTTTGTGACCCCATGGACTGTAGCATGCCAGGCTTCCTGGCCCCTCACCATCTCCTAGAGTTTGCTCAAGTTCATGTCCATTTCATTGGTGATGTCATCCAACCATCTCATCCTCTGTTGCCCTCTTCCTGCATTTTGATAAGTGTATTATTGGATATACTTCTGGAATTTTATAAGTAATATTTTTAAATGAGGATGAAGCATAAAATGATGAATCTGTTGCTTATTCTACTCTACTTTTCTTTAGTCTTTCTTTTGCCAACAAAGAACAGTAGACATGGCTAATTTGAAATCACTCTTCTTTTAGTCATTACTTATCACTTTTGGGTACACTCGTCAGTTGCTAGCATGAAAGGAAACCAAAAGAGCATTTGACTATAGCTTTATGAACAATGTGTTTCCTTCCCCTCAATGATCAAGAATTGTTTTCATCCTTGTTTATTTTTATATTTTATTTTGAAGCATATGTTCTAAACTCTGGATCAATTTTCAGTTTATTTCTTTTTGTGGGTGGTTAAAGGGCTTGAGGGTAAACTAGAAATTGTTTCTTAGTTTAATATAGGTCTTAAATTTGGTTAATAGATGGTCACATCTCTCTTTGTTAAATTATACAGAAAATAATAAAAACTGAATATATTTAGATGCCAACTAAAATGAAAATCATATTACTATAAATACATTTAAAATGATTTTTTAAATTGTGCATTTTTAAATCAACCAAAGAAACTTAAATTGTCTTCTGTATTGTAAATTTGTCATTTATGTGAATTGCCACTGAGTTATTTGATTTTTGAGTATTTGCTTAATTCTGTTGAGGAATAAATACTATTTTCAGTTTTGTTTTGAGAAGCTGCCCATTTTATAATGGAGAGCCATTGACCCAGACCACTAAAATTCCAACTTTTATACTTTGTTGACTTCTATGGGTTACTCTTCTGGTGCTCTAATGAGTCAATGAATCAAAATAAAAGAAATGATTTATTACATTTTCTTTATAGATCTATCACCATCCACATTTCTATTTCTAAAACTATAAGATCTAAATAAAGTATTGTAACTAAATTTCATTTTCATCATAACAATGAAGTTTCTAACATATATAAAATCTTATAAATAAAATATGCATATAGATAACTGCTGTCACATAGAAATACAGTTTAACCTTATTAAGACTCTTGAGAGTCCCTTGGACTGCAAGGAGATCCAACCAGTCCATCCTAAAGGAGATCAGTCCTGGGTGTTCTTTGGAAGGACTGATGTTGAAGCTGAAACTCCCAACACTTTGGCCACCTGATGTGAAGAGCTGACTCATTTGATGCTGGGAAAGATTGAAGGCAGGAGGAGAAGGGGATGACAGAGGATAAGATGGTTGGATGGCATCACCAACTCAATGGACATGAGTTTGAGTAAATTCTGAGAGTTGGACAGGGAGGCCTGGTATGCTGCAGTCCATTGGGTCGCAGAGTCGGACATGACTGAGAGACTGAACTGAACTGAAAGTAGCATTTGGCTATCAGTGCACTTCCCTTGTAGCTCAGTTGGCTGAGAATCTGCCTGCAATGCAGGAAACCCAGGTTCGATTCCTGCATTGGGAAGATCCCCTGGAGAAGGAGATGGCAACCCACTCCAGTATTCTTGCTCGGAGAATCTCATGGACAGAGGAGCCCAGCAGGCTACAGTCCATGGGGTAGTACGAATTGGACGCGACTTAGTGACTAAACCACCACCATTAGTCTGACTAAAATTCAGATGAAGCATTTAAAAGAAAAAAAAGTATTTTTTTTTTTTTTAATGATTTATCATTACAGAAACTAAGAGAAAAAGAATCTGCTTTACGGTTAGCAGAGGAGAATATTCTGTCAAGAGACAAAGTAATCAATGAACTGAGGCTTCGATTGCCTGCCACTGCAGAACAAGAAAAGCTTCTAGCTGAGTTCAGCAGAAAAGAGGTGGAACCAAAATCTCATCACACGTTGAAACTTGCTCATCAGACCATTGCAAATATGCAAGCAAGGTTAAATCAAAAGGAAGAAGTGTTGAAGAAGTATCAACATCTGCTAGAAAAAGCCAGAGAGGTATTTGATTATGTTATGCTATCTTATTTATTATGGTGTTTTTAGACAAATGCCAAATACTATTCTGCCCTTAAATGGTGTTTCATTTTTTGTTTTCAAATGATTCTATTCAGGTATTGTTACTTTCACGTGATTGGATTACAGATCTGTCAGTAAAACTGGCAGTTTGTGTTATTGACTGAGTAAACCAGTAATGGTGTTCATGGTGAAACTGTGATTTCGAGTTAATAGGTGAAGATTGAGGCAGTAAGTTAGAATGAAATCCATCACACTGGTATCAGTGAAAATCAAATTTGCTAGAATTTTAAGGGGTAAAAAAAATCTAAAATTTAAAAATTGCTAGAAACAAGTTAAAAGATAATGAATCCATATTATTCTAATATTAAGAATAAATTATACTCTAAGGCTAGGCTTGTCAGTTTGAACATGTGCTAGAGAAATGTATGCACATGTTGTTCCTTCCTTCTCATAAGGATTTTAGTATATTAAAGATAAAATATTTAAGACTTTTAGAATGTAAATTTATATGAATCACAATGTAAGCTATAGTTTTAATTTGTTATAAAACAGGAACAAAGAGAAATTGTTAAGAAACATGAAGAAGAACTTCATACTCTTCATCGTAAATTAGAACTGCAGGCTGATAATTCACTCAGTAAATTCAAAGAAACAGCTTGGGTAAGATTACAGTTTGGGTAAGAGTCTAGGAACTTTGTTCTATTCTTTATTGATTTTTCAGACCATACAGTTGAAAATTTAGCTCTGTTTTTGGGGAAAGGGGGTTGGAAGCCATCCTACTTTTTTTTTTTTTTTTTTTTTGCCAGAATAATCTGAATACACAGCTCTGATCATTTTTTTCCCTAGACGTACATTTGTTATAGCTTACTGCTGCCTAGAAAATCATGTTTATATTTCTTCCTCTGACTTGTCTGTCTTTTCAAATCTGTACATTATTAGTTTACCTGTATCTAACTGCTTTCTATGTTCTGAATTCAGTTTATTCTTGCCTCTTGATCATTGCATTCTGTATGTGCAAAAGACCTGTCTTTCTTCTCCTAACATGCAAACCTTAGCTTTCTCAAACTTTAACTCATTAATTCAATCAACATTTATTTATTGATCCTTCCCTACATGTAGGTACTTTGCCAGATGCTGGGAATACAAAGAATAAGATCTCTATTTCCTGTCTTCTCTAAGCCTTCATTGCCTTCATTACATTTTAGATTTGATATTGTTTTGATTATTTAAGGAACCAAGTTAAAATTATGAGATAAGTATGGCATTGCATTGTACCTGCTCATGGCTAATATAATGATATTTCATAGGATTTAATAAAACAGTCTCCCACTCCAGTTCCTACCAATAAGCATTTTATTCGTTTGGCTGAGATGGAACAGACAGTAGCAGAACAAGATGACTCTCTCTCCTCACTTGTGATCAAACTAAAACAAGTATCTCAAGATTTAGAGAGACAGAAAGAAATCACTGAATTAAAAATCAAAGAATTTGAAAATATGAAATTACGGTAAGTCTTAGAAATAGATTGTAAATAAGGAAAATGGGAATAATGATATAATAAATATAAATGTAAGCATTTGTTATATCATGCACTGGTCTAAAAATATTGACTATATTATCTCATTTTATCCTCAGTACTACTAATGATATGGGATAGTCACTCCATTTTGCAGATAGGAAGCTAAGCTACAGAAGGCCTCAGTAACATGCCTAGGAGAAGATGGGAAAGCCATGATTTGAATCTAGTCAGTCTGACTCAAAAGATTCTTGCGTAGAATTTCATCTTTAACCTTTGAAAATTTCCTTTTTATTATCTGTAAAGGAAAATGACAATACTTACTCTGGCTCTTTCAAGGTGGTTATATGAAGGCCAGATGATGCTATATATGGAAGTAGTTTGAAAATTGTAAAGTAACATAAATACAAAACTTTTACTTATATACCTGTAACAGTTTGTGGCCCCACTCCAGTATTCTTGCCTAGAGAATCCCGTGGACAGAGGAGCCTGGTGGGCTGCTGTCCATAGTGTCGCACAGAGTCCGACACGACTGAAGTGACTTAGCAGCAGCAACAGTTTGTGGCATACATTTAAGGCTCAAATATTTGTTGAATGAAATATTAATCTTTTTTATTAACCACATCAACGGTGGAGGGCTCAAAGCATTCTCTATATTAGAAATTCTAAACATTGTTCATTCATTTATCAGAGTATACATTTTAAAACTAAGATAGGTATAGGAGTTCCCTGGTGATCCCGTGGTTAGGGACCAGGATTAAACCTGGTCCAGGAATATTGCACATGCAGCGAGGCAGTAACGCCCATGTACCACAACTGCTGAGCCTGTGCACTGGAGCCTGTAGCCTCGACTATTGAGCCCAAGTGCTGCAACTGCTGAGCTCTGCATGCCCTTGAGCCTATGTTCCACCACAAGAGAAACCACCTCAATGAGATGCCCACACACAGCAACTAGAGAGTAGCCCCCACCACTCACCGAAAGCCTGCATGCAGCAGCAAGGACCCAGAACAGCCATAAATAAATAATAAAATAAGATAGGTTTATATTTAGGTATTTTGTAATCACTGGAGAACTATCTCTAGTGTTCAGTTTCTTATCTGAAAAAAAAAATGAGAAAGTAAACTACTTGGCTTATAATTCTATTCCATCTCTGACGTCCTTATTAGAACCTTTGATTTATTCATTTATCCAAGATACTTCTGACAAAGTTAACACTATTTTTGCTTTATTAAGAAGCTGCCACTTTAAATGAATTATTCTCTAAGAGAAAACAGAAAGTAGCATGTGATATATAAGTTTCTGTCATATTTTAGAGCATAACATTTCTCTCATTTCTGAATCTGATTCTTGGATGTTGAAAATAATCAACTTTTGATATCATCTTGTATATTTACTATTTCGCCACCTGAAACACTTGAAGTTACTGTTTTGTACCTCTGTCATTTTAGCCTAAAGTTAATACTTTTATTCTCTGTGTGTGCAATGGTATGCATATTTTAATGTGTCTTAGGAAATTATAGTTCTGTGTGATTTCTTTAGTGAAACCTTATAATTATGATGATTATTTAAAGTGACTTAAGTTTTTGCTGTAAGAAACAAGTCTCAGATTGTTTAACACTGTACCTGTTGATAGTTCAACATACCTTTCATTGAACAAAGTTTAATAATTTGAATATCAATATTGATGGCCTTATTAACGTAGTATCTATGTAAGTACAGTGAACTGGATGTAATGATGTAATTCCATGTATGAGACTAATATTGAATGAGCAGTAGGACTAATTGAATTTACTAAGTCTTTGTGCATGCATGCGTGCATAGTCACTTCAGCTGTAAAAAGTCTTTAGTTACTACTATAGTATCTACTTCCATATAGTATAGAGCTACAGAATTATAGATGCAATACTGGTGACTTTAAAACCATATACAAATTAAGAGTACACATGGATGGTTTCTGTGAAAGTTCATATTTTGTCTTTGTAAATGTCACTATAGGGCAGTGATTTTTCAAGCAGAAGTGATTTTTCTCTCCTCTCCCCTCAGGGACATTTGATGTAGACATTTTTGATGAATGATTAGGAGTAGTATTGGCATCTTGTGGGTAGAAGCAAGGAATACCGCTAAATGTTTTAAAATGCATAGACAGTAGCCCCCACCCCCAATGAAGAATTATCCAGCAAAAATGTTAATAGTGCTATGGTTGAGAAACCCTTATATAAAGCAAGCAGTTGCATCTTGCAAGAACCATAATATTTAAAGTGTTATTTTGTTCATTCTCTATATTATTTCATCTAGAGCCACAAATTACTGATGCAGTTGTTGCAAAAACATAGTAGGCAGAAACTGGAAGAAAGTCTATTTTATGTTAAGTTAAATAGTAGTTAAGTAAAGAATTGTTCATCTTTCAGGATTTAGATTGAGACTTAGATTTTTAAGGATACCGAGGACCAAACATTTGTTCTTTGTAAAATTTGTATCAATCAAACTGTTAATTGCAACAACCACTCTACTAAATACATATGTTTGCTGTATATTAGGCTCCAAGAAAATCATGCAGATGAAGTGAAAAAAATAAAAGCAGAAGTAGAGGATTTGAGGTGTCTTCTGGTGCAATCACAAAAGGAGTCACAAAGTTTAAAATCTGAACTTCAGACTCAAAAAGAAGCAAATTCAAGAGCTCCAACAACTACAATGAGAAATCTAGTAGAAAGGCTAAAGAGCCAATTAGCCTTGAAAGAAAAACAACAAAAAGTAAGTAACAATAGAAAGTTAACAAGATTTCAAAAAAACATGTGGTAGAATGCAGATTTGTAAAAGATGATAGCATGCATCTCTCTCTTGTAATAAAAAGTATAAGCATTATCTTAAGGGAGCCTGGTGGGCTGCCGTCTATGGGGTCGCACAGAGTTGGACACGACTGCAGCGACTTAGCAGCAGCAGTAGCAGTAAGCTGTTAAGCAAGTTTGGGTTTTTCAACTCTTTTTGAAAGCCCTATAAACTGGTGGTGTTTTTAAGTTCAAATATAGTCCAACTTGGGCTTTCCTGGTGGCTTAGACAGTAAAGAATCTGTCTCCAATGCAGGAGACCTGGGTTTGATCACTGGATTGGGAAGATCCCTGAAGAAGGAAATGGCTACTCACTCCATGGAGAATTCCGTAGACAGAGGAGCCTGGTGGGCTGCAGTCCATAGGGTCACAAAGAGTCGGACATGACTGAGCTGCTAACACTTATATCTGTGCATCGTCTAACTTATCTTTCTATGTTATCAGTCTGATTTGTGGGTTAGCTATAGGAAATAAAGAGAAATCTTCTTGAAAATATTTTCTCTCCTTTTCTGTTAGGATGCTCTGTTAGTGAGGCCATTTTGAACAATTTAAATAATTAAAAAATTTTAAACAATTCTGGGGATTAAGGAGGAGATAGGATAAGAGGAGGAAAGATTAAAGGAGATCTCAGAGACAGTGCTGTGAAAAGGAGTTGGTCAGTGGATTAACAGGTTGATTAGTTTTCCATTTATCTCAGATTTTGTATATAATTAACTGTTTTAGAAGGTGCTACTGTTTTTCTGTGCTAGCTCATGAAATTTATTGGCAGATTTTAAGTCTTTTCTAATCTTGTAACTTCATCTTCTTAAATTCAATTAATTTCACATGGAAGCATATATTAAATGAGTAATTTAAATAAACATTTCAGCTTAGAATTTTGAGAACAAAACATGCCTGAGTTGTGTAATGCAGATTGTTTGATATAATGCTGCTGCTGCTGCTGCTAAGTCGTTTCAGTCGTGTCCGACTCTGTGCAACCCCATAGACGGCAGCCCACTAGGCTCCCCCATCCCTGGGATTCTCCAGGCAAGAATACTGGAGTGGGTTGCCATTTCCTTCTCCAATGCATGAAAGTGAAAAGTGAAAGTGAAGTTGCTCAGTCGTGCCCGACTCTTAGGGACCCCATGGACTGCAGCCTATCAGGCTCCTCCGTCCATGGGATTTTCCAGGCAAGAGTACTGGAGTGGGCTGCCATTGCCTTCGCCTTGATTTAATGCTAGATTTTCACAATTATCATTATCAAGATTTTGAATTCTCACACTCAATTTGGGAAGAATTGAGTTCACTTACTAATGGAAATCCATTTGAAACAGCTGGATTGTGAACACTGATTAAACATATGGTATTATAAGAGAATAGTTTAAAGTAATGAATCTTATGTATATTTTATATTACATGTTTCTCATATAAAGTGTCATTTTTAAAAAATTATGTATGGTTTGAAATTTTTAGGCACTTAGTCGGGCACTTTTGGAACTTCGGGCAGAAATGACAGCAGCAGCTGAAGAACGTATTATTTCCATGACTTCTCAGAAAGAGGCAAATCTCAATGTTCAACAAATTGTGGATCGACATACTAAAGAGCTAAAGGTGATCATGAACGTGTGCATTCATATAACAGAGTTCCCACTAATTCCTGTTGGAAGAAAATTCACTTAGATATATAATAATTTTGGTAATGAATAAGGAATTTATTCTAATAAATAATTAGTGCATAGATGTATACATACTCAAAGTTCTGAACACTAAATATCTTTACCATATTCACTGAATATCGTCTTGAAGGTTAGTAAAGAGTAGTCCATTATAAGACAGTCCTCTTAATAGAATTAAATTTAAGAAACATTTTTCTTAGGCTTTTTAAATTCTGTATTGATAAGTGAGATTAGTTTTTGCTAAGTTCATAATATGACTTAATTGGCTTTCCTTTTTTAGCCCCTGAAATAGTTTATGGAAATTATGTAGTCCACATTTAATCTATAGGGCTGCCCAACATTAAAGCCTTTTCTTTTTTAAATTATTTCTTAATTTTTAACAGTGTATTATTTTCTTACCCAGTTATTAGGTTTGTTACTATATGAAAATTTTTTTTTCTAAAATGTGTACATTTAATTGTGATTTTTAAATTTCTCTACATAGAGTTTCATACAGTTTGAATAAAATGAAAAATCTAGTTTTTATGTTTTATTTTGTTTGTAATTTTTATTTACTTTTGGTTTATTTATATATACCCTTTATCACCATTAAACCATGTAAGGACTGGATTTTACTCAGATTTTTAAAATCTCCTATTGGACCTATTGAGATTATTAGCATAATTGACAGTAAAAATCCAGTAAGTCATAACTATGTAAATAGGTATAGCCCTGTGATGATCAGTCCCTTTTTCTTTGTCTGAAATTTCTGCTCTGAATTCCTTAAATACTTCCAGTCATTTTTCTTGAAACCATTTTTGACTTTTCCAAGGGAGTTTGTATTTTGTGTAATTGCTATAATACCACTAATTTCCTATTAGGGCTATTGGTAATCCCTTTGGGCCTGTAATAATTTATTCAACAAAACATATATTAAGGACCAATAATCCTATCAATGTTGCTATCTAGGACAGCTTGGAACTCCTTTCTAGTGGCTTATGTATACTGTCTAGTATTGTGAGCTGCCCTTTTATGTCTTGTCTTTACAAAAGATTACAAACTACTAAAAGATTTTTGTTTTATGCTGTTCTTAGGCTTCACAGTGTTTGGAAAAAAAAAAAAAAACGCCTTATACAGTGATATTTACTTGTTTTTCTAATAAATTAATTCAGCCAAAGTGAAACATTTGCTTAGTTGATGAAATTTTGGTTCTCGGTGTTTGCTGAAGATGAATTGCTTTAGACCGTTTTTTCATGTTTTGTTTTTTCCCTTAAAGTAGACTTAATTCATTAGAAATGAGGATAGAAGAATTTATGTAGTTTTTGGTGGGTTTTTTTGTATGTGTGTCCTTAAAAATTTAGATTGAAACTTTATTAGTAAGTATTAGTGGTGTACTTTATTATTATTGCTTTTATCATTGATATTTGCTGAAGATTCATGATTTACACCTTTCTTTATCTTATATTAGTCGCAAATTGAAGATTTAAATGAAAATATTTTAAAACTTAAAGAAGCTCTTAAAACAAGTAAAAACAGAGAAAACACACTAACTGATAATTTGAATGACTTAACCAATGAACTGCAAAATAAACAAAAAGCCTATGGTAAAGTGCTTAGAGAGAAAGATGCAGTTGATCAAGAGAATAATGAACTGAAGAGGCAAATTAAAAGATTAACCAGTGGATTACAGGTAATCTTATTTGTGATAATGTTTTGATTTACAATAAACAGGTAGTAGTTTATTTCCACTTTTTCATTTTATCTATAATATTTGCGAAGAGTTGACTCATTGGAAAAGACTCTGATGCTGGGAGGGATTGGGGGCAGGAGGAGAAGGGGACGACAGAGGATGAGATGGCTGGATGGCATCACTGACTCGATGGACGTGATTCTGAGTGAACTCCAGGAGTTGGTGATGGACAGGGAGGCCTGGCGTGCTGTGATTCATAGGGTCGCAAAGAGTCAGACACGACTGAGCGACTGAACTGAACTGATAATATTTGCTGAAACTAGTTTTCAAATCACTTTGATTAATGTAGCCGCTAATTCCTTCAGTGACCTCTATTGTATTTGTAGTTTTAAAGTAGCATATCTTATTAAAATATAGAAGTAGTTACCATGTTATGCTTAAATATCAACAGTGTCATTTAGAAAGTATGGTTAGCTGTAGTCTCAAAGTTTCTACAGTTGGAATATTTATTGTGTATTTTGTTTGATACTTTTATGCTTGTTTAATGTAAAACTGCTGCAGCTATTGCTGCTCCTAAGTTGCTTTAGTCGTGTCCGACTCTGTGCGACCCCATAGACGGCAGCCCACCAGGCTCCCCCGTCCCTGGGATTCTCCAGGCAAGAACACTGGAGTGGGTTGCCATTGCCTTCTCCAATGCATGAAAGTGAAAAGGGAAAGTGAAATCACTCAGTCGTGTCCGACTCTTCGCGACCCCAACGACTGCAGCCTATCGGGCTCCTCTGTCCATGGGATTTTACAGGCAAGAGTACTGGAATGGGGTGCCATTGCCTATATCTTGTTTTTTAGGGCAAACCTTTGATAGATAACAAACAAAGTTTAATTGAAGAACTCCAAAAGAAAATTAAAAAGCTAGAAAGCCAACTGGAAAGAAAGGTGGATGAAGCAGAAATGAAACCTATGAAAGAAAAGGTATGTGAAGAGATGTACTGATATGTTTAAGGCAGTGATAGTTAAATGTGTAGTTGAAGACTAGATAATTTGTTCATCTGTGGACCTGATACATATACCATAAGTGGTACTGGGTAACATAGAGGCATTCAAGACAAGTGTCTGTCCTTTAGGAATTTACTGGTCTACTTGAAGAGATACCAGTAAGTCTTCATCAGAAATTACTCTTCTTTCTGACATTACAGTACATCCAAAATGCCTTTATACCCTATGTATTCAGCTGTATTTATCACTTTTCCCAGTGTAATTGTTTATATAGATTGGTTTGTACAGACCTTTGGGAAAGAAATCTGGGCATTTTTATCCTTACTTCTTGACCCAGATGTGTCCTATTTAATCCTTCAGTGGACTGGATTATTATTTCAGAGTAAATAGAGGGACTTGGATATATTCAGTGTTTACAGTAACAGTCAATAACCAACCCACTCATAAATTGATTCTGTAGTGTGAAAATAGCCTGAAATTTTCTTACAAGTTAACTAGTATTTTGTAGTAAAAAAATTACTGATAGAAATAGTCCAAAGAAGAACTCAAATTGGTTAAAATCCATGTGATTAAACTTGTAAATAATTTGTTATTACTTACAGAGTGCCAGAGAAGAAGTAATTCGGTGGGAAGAAGGTAAAAAATGGCAAACCAAAATAGAGGGAATTCGAAACAAGTTAAAAGAGAAAGAGGGGGAAGTCTATATTCTAACAAAGCAGTTGACTACTTTGAAGGATCTTTTTGCCAAGTGAGTTTAATGTAAAACTAATTAATTATGTATACTTTTTCATTTACCTGA
Source organism: Bos taurus (assembly GCF_002263795.3). Lineage (NCBI taxonomy): Eukaryota > Metazoa > Chordata > Mammalia > Artiodactyla > Bovidae > Bos > Bos taurus. The sequence continues at coordinate 17,864,792 of NC_037332.1, read as the reverse complement.
AAGTTACATAGTTTTTGTGTACTTGCTAAAATGAGAAATTCTCTAGCTTTATCATTTATTATCTATATTTCACTTTTTATTTTTTTTTAAATATGCGTTAAATATATTTTAACAATTTCTAAGTGAAATTTCTTTAATTTAGCTCATAGCAAATAGAGAATGATCTGGTTTTTGTACATACGTACGTCTTATAATAAGGAAGCTACAATTTAATAAATTGAACAAACCAAACAGTGGATGGTACATTTTCATGATTCTGTATTAAATCCCACAGAGCTGATAAAGAGAAACTTACCCTGCAAAGGAAACTAAAAACAACTGGCCTGACTGTTGATCAGGTTATGGCAGCGCGAGTGTTGGAGTCAGAAAAAGAGTTAGAAGAATTAAAAAAGAGAAATCTTGACTTAGAAAATGACATATCATATATGAGGTAAGCTAATACATTAAAATGCAGAAGCATATAACCATACATATACCATAAGTGGTACTGGGTAACATAGAGAAGTTCAAGACAATTCCTTTAGGAATTTACTAGTCTACTTGAAGAGACAGCAGTAACTCTTAGTCAGAAATTACTAAGCATGGCCCCGCACATCAGAACTAGACCAGGTTTCCACCACAGTCAGTCTCTCGCATTAGGAAGCTTCCAGAAGCCCCTTATCCTTATCCCTCAAAGGGCAGACAGAATGAAAACCACAATCACAGAAAACTAATCAAACTGATTACATGGACCGCAAACTTGTCTAACTCAATGAAACTATGAGCCATGCCATGTAGCGCCACTCAAGACAGACCAGTCAAGGTGGAGAGCTCTGACAAAACATGCTCCACTGGAGAAGTCAGTGGCAAACCACTTCAGTATTCTTGCCTTGAGAACCCTATGAATAGTATGACAAGGCAAAACGATAGGACACTGAAAGATGAACTGCCCAGGTTGGTAGGTGCCCATATGCTACTGGAAAAGAACAAAGAAATAACACCAGAAAGAATGAAGAGACAGAGTCAAAGCAAAAACAACGCCCAGTTGTGGATGTGACTGGTGATGGAAGTAAAGTCTGATGCTGTAAGAAACAATATTGGATAGGAACCTGGAATGTTAGGTCCACGAATCAAGCTACATTAGAAGCGGTCAAACAGGAAATACAAAGGGTGTACATCAACATTCTAGGAATCAGTGAACTAAAATGGACTGGAATGGGTGAATTTAACTCAGATAACCATTATATCTACTACTGTGAGCATGAATCCCTTAGAAGAAATAGAGTAGCCATCATAGTCAACAAAAGAGTCCAAAATGCAGTACTTGGCTGCAATCTCAAAAACGACAGATTGATCTCTGTTCGTTTCCAAGGCAAACCATTCAATATCACAGTAATCCAAGTGTGTGCCCTAACAAATAATGTTGAAGAAGTTGAAGTTGACCGTTTCTATGAATACCTACAAGACCTTCTAAAACTAACACCCAAAAAACATGTCCTTTTCATTATAGGGGACTGGAATGCAAAATTAGGAAGTCAAGAGATACCTGGAGTGACAGGGAAGTTTGGCTTTGGAGTACAGAATGAAGCAGGACAAAGGCTAACAGTTTTGCCAAGGGAACACACTGGTCATAGCAAACACCCTCTTCCAACAACACTAGAGAAGACTTTACACATGGACATCACTAGATGGTCAGTACCGAAATCAGATTGATTATATTCTTTGCAGCCAAAGATGGAGAAGCTCTATACAGTCAGCAAAAACAAGACTGGGAGCTGACTGTGGCTCAGATCATGAACTCCTTATTGCCAAATTCAGACTGAAATTGAAGAAAGTAGGGAAAACCACTAGACCATTCAGGTATGACCTAAATCAAATCCCTTACGATTATACAGTGGAAGTGATAAATAGATTCAAGGGATTAGATCTGATAGAGTGCCTGAAGAACTATGGACGGAGGTTCATGACATTGTACAGGAGGCAGTGATCAAGACCATCCCCAAGAAAAATGCAAAAAAGGCAAAATGGTTGTCTGAGAAGGCCTTACAAATAGCTGTGAAAAGAAGAGAAATGAAAGGCAAAGGAGAAAAGTAAAGATATACCCATTTGAATGCAGAGCTCCAAACTATAGCATGGAGAGATAAGAAAGCCTTCCTCAGTGATCAATGCAAAGAAATAGAGGAAAACAACAGAATGGGAAAGACTAGAGATCTCTTCAGGAAAATTAGAGATACCAAGGGAACATATCATGTAAAGATGGGCACAATAAAGGACAGATATAGTATGAACCTAACAGAAGCAGAAGATATTAAGAGGTGGCAAGAATACACAGAAGAACTATACAAAAAAGATCTTCATGACCCAGATAACCACGATGGTGTGATCATTCACCTAGAGCCAGACATCCTGGAATGCAAAGTCAAGTGGGATTAGGAAGCATCACTATGAACAAAGCTAATGGAGGTGATGGAATTCCAGTTGAGTTATTTCATATCCTAAAATATGATGCTATTAAAGTGCTGCACTCAATATGCCAGCAAATTTAGGAAACTCAGCAGTGGCCCCAGTTCTGGAAAAGGTCAGTTGTCATTCCAGTCCCAAAGAAAGGCAATGCCAAAGAATGTTCAGACTCCCACACAATTGCACTCATCTCACATGCTAGCAAAGTAATGCTCAAAATTCTGCAAGTGAGGCTTCAACAGCACATGAACCAGGAACTTCCAGATGTTCAAGCTGGATTCAGAAAAGGCAGAGGAACCATAGATCAAATTGCTAACATCTGTTGGACCACACATAAAGCCAGAGATTTCCAGAAAAACATCTACTTCTGATTTATTAACTATGCCAAAGTCTTTGACTGCATGGATCACAACAAACTGTCCAAAATTCTTAAAATGATGGGAATACCAAACCTCCTTACCTACCTCCTGAGAAATGTGTTTGTAGGTCAAGAAGCCACAGTTAGATCTGGACATGGAACAACAGACTGGTTCCAGATAGGGAAAGGGCTACATCAAGGTTGATATTGTCCCCCTGCTTATTTAACTTATATGCATGTGAAATGCCAGGCTGAATGAAGCACAATCTGGAATCAAGATTGCCAGGAGAAATATCAATAACCTCAGATATGCATATGACACCACCCTTATGGCAGAAAGCGAAAAAGAACTAAAGAGCCTCTTGATGAAAGAGAGTGAAAAAGTTGACTTAAAACTCAACATTCAGCAAACTAAGATCATGGCATCCGGTCCCATAACTTCATGGCAAATAGGTGGGGAAACGATGGAAACAGGAAGAGGCTTTATTTTTGGGTGCTCCAAAATCACTGCACATGGTCACTGCAGCCATGAAATTAAAAGACGCTTGCTCCTTGGAAGAAAAGCTATGGCCAACCTAGATAGCATATTAAAAAGCTGAGACATTACTTTGCCAACAAAGGTTCATCTAGTCAAAGCTTTGGTTTTCCCAGTAGTCATATATGGATGTGAGAGTTGGACCAATAAGAAAACTGAGCGCCGAAGAATTGATGCTTTTGAACTGTGGTGTTGGAGAAGACTCTTGAGAATCCCTTGGACTGCAAGGAGATCCAACCAGTCCATCCTAAAGGAAATCAGTCCTGAATATTCATTGGAAGGACTGATGTTGAAGCTGAAACTCCAGTAGTTTGGCCACCTGATGTGAAGAACTGACTCATTAGAAAAGACCCTGAGCTGAGAAAGATTGAAGGCGGGAGGAGAAGGGGACAACAGAGGAAGAGATTGTTGGATGACGTCACCAACTCGATGGATATGAGTTTGAGGACGCTTTAGGAGTTGATGATGGACAGGGAAGCCTTATATGCTGCAGTCAATGGGATCTCAAAGAGTCAGACACGGCTGAGTGACTGAACTGAACTGAAAATGTTTTATCTTAAGCTTGAGTTCTGGTTTTTCTTTTCCCATGTGAGTAGAGATGTTTCTGGTTCTTTTTACATCACATAATACAGATTATATTATTGAGCTTCTGAACATTATATTCTGCAACTCTGGATCTTGATTGAATTCTGTGGAAAATGCAGTATTTTTGTTTTACCAGGTCTAGATAGTCTCTGGAGAAGGAAATGGCACCCCACTCCAGTACTCTTGCCTGGAAAATCCCATGGGCGGAGGAGCCTGGTAGGCTGCAGTCCATGGGAACGTGAAGAGTTGGACACGACTGAGCGACTTCACTTTCTCTTTTCACTTTCATGCATTGGAGAAGGAAATGGCAACCCACTCCAGTGTTCTTGCCTGGAGAATCCCAGGGACGGGGGAGCCTGGTGGGCTCCTGTCTGTGGGGTCGCACAGAGTTGGACACGACTGAAGCAACTTAGCAGATAGGCTCAGCCTCATTTTTTAACCTGCTTTCTGTGGGCTGTGGTTCCAGTACCATTTTCAAAACTTTTACAGTGCTCTTTTGCTTTGTTCTGCCTGAGCACTTCCCTATTGACAGTCTGGTATGTCGGCTGTCTTCTGTTAGGTCAGTTTTCAGATTCTTTAATGTTCAGATTAGGATCAGATGCATACATGCGTGCTCAGGAGTGAGCTCAGTACTTCATTAACTACTTTATAAGATTCCTTTCTAGAGCTCTTTCCTTCTGTCATCTCACTGATGCATTTGGTTTCCTCCGGCTCCCCTTTTTGGTTGTTATTGTTTCATCACTAAGTTGTGTCCAGTTCTTTACAACACCGTGAACTGTAGCCCACCAGGATCCTCTTTCCATGGGATTTCCCAGGCAGGAATACTGGAATGGGTTGCCATTTCCTCCTCCAGGGGATCTTCCTGACCCAGGGATTGAACTTGTGTCTCTTGCATCACAGGCAGATTCTTTAATGCTGAGCCACCAGGGAAGCCCCCCTTTTTGGTCTCTAGGGCAAAAGACCTGAGGCTTTAGTTGCCCGTTATACTGTGCACTTCAGCCATTGTGCTCTTGTCTGCATCTAAGCCAGCAGCAGGAGAGCAAAAAAGGGGACATGTGGTGGTGGGGTCCCTACTTTGCCTTCCCCCTTTACTAATCACAGCTCTACCAATTGGAGGAGATTCCTCTCCCTAAAAATTTCGGCTCCTTTGAATTTCCTTTGCAGCCTTTGCCACCACTGCCTTGGGATTGCCTGAGGGTTGAGATAGGAGAGTGCATAGGAGAGAAAAATAAGGAGGGATTTTTGCAGTGCCTAAGAGTATTAAGTGTTCTTAAGGGCCCTTGCTCCTGCTGAAGCTAGAACTTGAAGCTTTGCTGATGCTCATCTTCATGTTTCAAGCTGTGTTGTATTGAGGCTAGGAAATACTAGAGGAAAGGAAGAGGTAAATTCATCACCTGTGTGCTGATATTTCAAATTCCAGAACTTTATCCCAGTCTGTAAAATATTTACTTTTTAAAGTCCTCATGAGCTACCTATATTCCATTTCCTTCCCTCCTAAATGATTGTTTCTTAAATTCTTCAGAATTTTCCTTGATGGTGAAGAACAAAGTGATTGAAAATTTTTTATTCGCTTTGACACCTGTTAGAGCCACTGTCTGGATCTAGCTTCCTTGTTTTTCTTAGTCTAAGCATATATTCAGAATAAAACCAAATCCTTTTATTCTTCTTTGCAGTTTTCAGAAGGATCAAAATATTTTACTTTTGAAACCTTCTAATACTTTTAGATATTTAATAGCTTCTTTTCTAGTATGAGCAGTATGACTCTATGTAGGCTGAAATAATTGAGAAGACTTTATAAAAGAGAACTTCAACTTGTCTTCTGTCTCAGTTCAAATGTGAATTTCTGAATTTTATGAATCACATGTAGCTATTAAAGGGAGAAAGGACATTCCAAGAAAATAGAACCCTAGCAGAGACATAGGGGCAGAAGTGATCTTTCTTGTGTGGGTAAGAGTGGATGTATTTTCCTCAGTAAGGGAAAACTCGTGGACAGCTGTGTTGAACAGATGTGATTGTGCCAGATAGTGGAGGGCCTTGTATATCATGCAGATGAGTATGAACTGAAAAAATAGATTATCTGGCACCACTAAGAACCTATTAAAATCCTTGAACTTTTTGAGAAGCACATGAATGTTATGAAATTATTATGTGATGTTTTAAAAATAGTAGGTATTTTTATTCAGTTATCTTACACAATCCCAAAATAGATGTATGTTCTTTACAAATGTTAATGCGTTTCTTTAAATCAAAATACGCTTTTTAACTCTTACTTTAAAGGAGGCCAGCCATGAAATCGTCTGTAGAGGATCATTTTATAGGATAGTCATATCCCAATTTAATTTTTGTATAGTTTTGAAGTTTTGTAGAATTTAAAATACGGTGTTAAAAATATATTTTTCTATATTTTAATGTAATAAAACAGAAAAGAGTTGGCAGTTTGAATAATAAAGAGTCTGTGATTATTGTTCATAGGTCTCATCAAGCTCTTCCTCGAGATTCTGTTATAGAAGACTTACATTTGCAAAATAAATACCTCCAAGAAAAACTTCATGCTTTAGAAAAGCAGCTTTCAAAGGATGCATATTCTCGGCCTTCAGTAAGTGCATATCTTTTCATTGTTTTAATTCTAAAGTTTAAAAGTGAAATAACTTCTGCCTTTATCTGACTAGAAATAGTAGATCCTTCTCATTAATATTAATATAATAAATCCAGCTTTTGTTTTTACTTGGTAAAGATATATGTTTTCTTTAATTCTTTTTACATAATATAAATTTGTGGTTCTTATGCTTTGCATAAAGGTTCATTACAAATGATTTCTGTAGATTTTAAATGTAGTTATGAGTTCTGTTGTGACAAGAACACATAGATAAATTAGGAAGATACATTATAACATTGTATCCATTTATGTGTGTGATACATTTCTAGTGTGTCTTTATAAAGTCTGATCAATGTAGAATTATTTGTTGTATCTTATTTTAAAACACTTGTGTGTTATATTTTTATTATTTTTTTCCTTTTCCTGTTTCTTTTCTTCTGTCTGCTTCAAGCAGAATGTGTTATGTGACACAACTACACTTTCTCCTCTTGCTGCCAGTGTTAATAAATACAGGCATAATATTTTTCACAAAAAGAACACTTTACACAGGAAACAAAACAATCGCATAACAGAACTCAGAATTAAAAATAAGAAAGAAATAGATGTTAGTGCCAACTTACATCATCAGGTACCTAGACATAATCTACAGTATTACAGTAATGAAGAAAAACACGAAGCAGAAGATATTGTAGATCCTACGGAGTTAAATAAATCAGAGTCAAGAACAAACAATACATCAAGTCTATTTAGGTCAACTGAAGGTACCTTGACTGATTTTAACCCCAATTTTGAAAATGATCCAAATTCTAAAGTTCAGAAAATTAATCAAGACTGTTGTGAAAATGATGAGCAGAAAGATAAAAACAGGGAAGAGAAAGCTAAGCAAGATGAGAAAGAAAAGGGACACCTAACTGAAGAAGTGAGTCACAGCAAGCACACGGATCCAGCAGAAGCTTCTGGGGAGGACCGTGGCTGGGCCACAGGGGTGGCTGCACTGAATCAGTGTGCTGAGGAGGGTGCACAGGCCCACCCTGAAACCAATGCGCCAGGCCAGCCAAGAAATGAAGCGGCCCAGCTCTGAGTACATGGCAGTCCTTTATTTCTCTGTTGGCTGAGTTTTCTTAGAGCAAGTAGCATATGCGTATGGTACAAATGGAAACAAATTGTGTCAGATTTGTAAAAAATATTAACTGTTAATAAACTTCTTAAACCCCAATATTTGACTGGTTCCTACTAAAACTTAGTGGTTGTGCATTTCTCTAATTCATTTGTGTATTCTCTGTTTTACTACTGGTATTCACTTAAAAAGTATTAGATAACTGAATAACAAAAATAAGGCCCTTTAGAAGTGTTTTGCCTTAGAAATTCCTAATTCAGCATGTTGTAAAATCTCACTGCAAGTCAAATTTCACTACAGGGAAAATATTAATAAAAATCTGTTATGATGCTCTGTAACATTCTAATATACATAGCAAGTTCCTTTGATGATCTTTTTGCTTTGTATTATAACAGATACTTTTTTATATATAATGAGAAAAGGGAGTTTATTTGTATTGCTTAGGTATAGTTCTCACAATACTCTGCAGAGAATTATTTCTGTTTTACTTGGGAAGCTTGGAGAAACATCTCTAGTGATCAAGAAGATGCAGAACTAGGATTTATATGGAGGTCTAATTCTAGTTAATGAACTTTCTACATATGCTCTACTTTTGGTCAATTTATATGGCAGTCCAGAGTAAGAAGTTCGTTCCGAGTTGAAATCAAATAGGATTCATTCATTTGTTCTTTCCTTTCCACCTTGGATATTCTAGTTACCTAAGTCCTCATTAAATTAGACATTTAAATTAAAAGAAAATGGGAAAAAATGACTTAATTCTTATTTCATTTCCTTTTTCAGGCATTTTTCACTTGATAATAAGTAATTGAGAATTTGAGACTTCCCCTGTGTATTATCTCTAACTCCCATCCCCTAAGAACTTGACTTTTAGCAGTGTATACCTTTTAATAAGATTCTCCTTCTACAGAACAATTTGTAAGTCTCCCTGAAATTGATTACACAAGAATTTTGTTTATTTTACTTTTATAGATGAGTTTACTAGAATTTTTCCCCCCAAATTTAAACAATTTCAGCTAGCACTTTTGTTTTCTGAGAATAGGAAGAAAAAAATGATCCACATTCACTTACTTGAATAATTGCATCTGTATTTTAGTGAGGAGAACTGTTGAAAAACTATCTTCATGTAAGATCAGATAGAATTAGTCTTTCCTGTGGGTGAAATGTATTATGTTTTATATCTATCAGTCAGGGGTACTGATTATCATTTATTAAATTGCTATTGTAGACTGAAGAGATGAAGTAAGGGAAACAGAAGGGCTCAGGAATAGGAAACTACAGCTTGCCATGTCTGAAGAGACCTTAAACCGTATCAGTGCCTTCACTTGTGAGATGTAGAAACAGAGGACCTTACAGGGGTTGGTTTTGCTTAGTGTTAACCTTAATAGTTACAGTTGGAGAAGGCAAGGGCACCCCACTCCAGTACTCTTGCCTGGAAAATCCCATGGACGGAGGAGCCTGGTAGGCTGCGTTCCATGGGGTCGCACAGAGTCAGACACGACTGAGCGACTTCACTTTCCTCACTTTAACCTTAATAGTAGTAGAACCAGAATGTAGACTTGGATTATCTGACAAAGTACGAACATATTGCTATAGTTTACTGACACCATGAAACATGTCTGTCTGCTTTTGCTTGCCACTGTGTATGTTCGTATGGACACACCTCTCAGACAGTTAGAAATCAGGTGGATGCATGCAGTGTTTCTGCCAGTGTTGTGTTGTGTTATATGCTCTCAGCTCAGAATCTCTTTACTTTTCTATATCCTATTCTCTAATTTCTTTACTTTAACTCTGTTTTACCTAAGAAAACTTACTCTTTTTTTTACTTTTTTTTTAACCAAAGAGTGAAAGTGTCAGAATGTATTTAACCTACTGCTAATTCAAATGATGTTACAGAGCCAGGTATAATAAATGTATTTACAGAATATTATACCTTAATAATGATGTATATAAGCATATAATATGATGATCATAATAATGTCTCTGGAATTACTGACTTGATAGTTAACCAAGCCAAGAGAATAGAATGGGAGAGAAAAAACTAAAACTAAAACTGTTCTGAGTGCTTTCACAACATTATCTCATATAATGCTCTTTAACAGTCTTATAAGTGGTAAAAAGTAGTAAAAAGTAACCAAACACAGATTTCTCTTTCAAATAACGTACAGTTTAGAATGAGAAATAAATATGAACATGGATAATAACCCCCCAAGGTGGATTCATGCCAAAACAAATGCAAATAAAGTGTTACTGGATTTCAGAGGAGGGAGTGATTATTTTAGCTCCAGGAATGAGGAATAGCTTTCTAAAGGAGGAAGGAATTGAGGCACTTTTTGTAGGCTTGTGTATTCATCTGCTATGGCAACCATAACAGAACACCACGGAGTTGATGGCTTAAGCAACAGAAATGTATTCTCACAGTTCTGAAAATCAGAAGTCCAAAATCAAGGTATTGGCAGAGTTGATTTCTTCTTTAGTCTTTGGGGAAAGGGTCCCTTCTTCTGGCTCATAGATGGCTAGCTTCTCCTTGTCTCTATAGTTACTCCCTTCTGTCTGTGTGTCAAATTTTGTTTTTGTGTGAGTACATCAGACATTGGATTAAGGCCCACCCTAGTGACCCTTTTTATCTTAATTATCTTATAGCCTGAAAAGGCCCTGTCTCCAAATAAAGTCATTTGAGGTACTGGGAATTAGAACTTAAACATACGAATTTGGGGGTTTGATGGGGGTTGGGGCACAATGCAATCTATAACAGTCTGATAACAATAACATTTTATTTTGGACTGAAAGAACCACAAATTATATGTGTGGACATCATTAAATCATATTGACTTTGTTTTCTGTATTAATTTCAAGAGACTGATTACCTTTTGTGAGTTTGTTTATGGTTGTTTTCTCTAGAGCTCTCCAATTTTCTCATTCTTTTGAGGAATAGCGTTCCCTTTTAGCATAGTGTTTTCTTACCCAGCATGTCTTATGCAGCTTTTATTTGCTACACCTTAAAAATACTCCTAACTTCATTTTCCTGAAGACTTCAGGAATAGATTCAGATGATCATTATCAAAGAGAACAGGAGCTCCAGAGGGAAAACTTGAAGTTGTCATCCGAAAATATTGAACTCAAATTTCAGCTTGAACAAGCAAATAAAGATTTGCCAAGATTAAAGGTAAATTTAATATTCTTTATTATAGTTAGAAAATCTAATGCCTGAAAACCTTTTTCTCCCTACTTAATTGTTATGTTTACTATGTTAGCTTATGAAGAAGCCAGAAACTCATATTCATAAAATATGGTAGCGTTTACACCTTCTGCATTCACTCATGTAACAGTTATTTGTTGAGGGCCTTCTTTGTATCAGGTACTCTTCTATGTGCTGGGAAACAGCCATCAGAAAAATCCTTGCACTTGTAGAGCTTATATTCCAGCAGGAAGGCTCATAATAGGTAAACATCACTATATTGTATGTCAGCGGACGTTAAATGCTAAAAAAAAAGCACGGTTTGTGTGTGTGTGTGCATGTGTGTGCGTTGGATAGGGGTATAGTTGACCCTTGAACTACAAGGGTCCATTTATATGGGGATATTTTTCAGTAGTAAACACTGCTGTTTTACCTGATCCACGGTTGGTTGAATCCATGAATGCAGAGAAACTGCAGATATAGAGGACTGACTATAAGTTATATCTCCACATTGTTTAGCAGTCAACAGTATATGGGATTGCTCTTTAAAATACAGTAGTAAGGGGAGGCCTTATTAATAAAATGATATTTTAGCAGAGAACTAGGCGACAGGTAAGGAAGTGGGTCATACAGATACTAGAAAAAGAATTCCAGACAACAGAAGTGGCAAGTTCAAATGCTGTGTGTGTGGCAAGACGATAGTTGGTGTGTTTAATTAACAGTTACCACATTTCAAAATATTCGGATAAAAAAGTAATAAAATATTAGGGTAGCTCTTAAAATATAAAGTCTTTAAAAAATGTTTAGGATGATTGTCTCTGTTAGAAATTTTACTTTATTTTTATATTTATAATAAATTTATTTTTGGTTTTTGAAATCTTATTTATTGGAGTCTTTTTCTCGACTGTTTCATTTCTGTTTTTTTAACTTAGAATATTAGCAACGCGTTAATACCACTGGTAATAGTATAATTAACCTATGTCCTATTTCTTATTCTGGTTTTTACACTGTTAGAACTAGTGTCAGAAGAGCAATTGTTTATTTCTTTGTACCATGTGGATATGGTTCTAAATATGTAATTTATGGGACAGTTAAATCAGAAGTTCTGAACTCAAATTTATTATTGTGTACTAAGGCGGTAATGATGGACAGGGAGGCCTGGTGTGCTGCAGTCCACGGGGTCGCCAAGAGTTGGTTATGACTGAGCGACTGAACTGAACTGAAGTAATAATGTAGGAAATATGTATTTAAATCCATATATAATATCTCTTGTATTAGTACACTTTACTTCAACATATGTCACAGTTCAAAATCCTCTCATTGGTAGGAAGATCCACTTGTTTACTTAAGCTATACAGTTGAAGAGATTGGTAGTTAAGATGATTTGCCTTTCCTTATCAGTGACTACAGCTGTGTTAAACGGTTACATGTTTCTTTAATATTCTAGAATCAGGTAAGAGACTTGAAGGAAATGTGTGAATTTCTGAAGAAAGAAAAAGCAGAAGTAGAGCGGAAACTTGGCCGCGTTAGAGGGGTGAGTATGTGAGAGTATACCACATGTTGGTTTTAGCTTCAGAAAGGATAAGCTGGAAGTGAGAATAAAAGCTTGGATATGTCATAGCAGCACTGATATGCCTTTACTAGTGCCTTTAGTTTCAGTTACGTTCTGCTGCATGCACAGGGTAAAACATCACTAAGCTTTCTCTTTGTTTCAAGTTAATAAATTTCATCATCTGTCACATCTTACATGCTTTTTCTTCCACTTGGACTCTATACCGTCTCTTTTTTCTTTGCATCCCCCTCCACACCTTGAAAACATTTAACTTCCAGGAATCTTCCTTCTTCTATTCGTTGAGGTAACTACTAACTGCTGCTTGGTCTAACATTTCGTAACTACTTTTTATGCTATTCACGGCAGCTTCTGAGTTATAATGCTAATATACTAATGTTGGGTTTAAGCTCTTACTTATTAGCTGCATGACTTTAGGAATATCAAATTCTCTGAGTGTTGATTTTCTTGTATGTAAAGTGAAGATTGTAATTCCTGTTTCATAAGGTTATTATAATGAGTTGAAGTAATACAAACTTTGGCTTCAAATGTTAGGAATCAACAATGAGTTTAATAATAAACCTCTTGTATTATTGGTACTTTATACTGTACTTTCTAAAATATTTGGTTAAATACAAAGTTAACATTCTTTCCTAGTCTGGTAGAAGTGGAAAGACAATCCCAGAACTAGAAAAAACCATTGGTTTAATGAAAAAAGTAGTCGAAAAAGTCCAAAGGGAAAATGAACAACTGAAAAAAGCATCAGGAATATTGACCAGTGAAAAAATGGCTAATATTGAGATGGAAAATGAAAAGTTGAAGGTAATATTCTTAATGCCATTTGTACAGAATGTTATACTGATACAATTTTTATTAATTTTTAAAGACAGTTTTAAATATAGTATATAAAGTGGCTTTAATGGATGCATAGGTATTTTAGACATGTGAAAAAAAATATTGGAGACAATGATTAAAGTGTTACAGTAGCATCATGTGGTCATCTTACTATTTCCAGACCATTGGTTCTCACTCTGGCAATATAAAATAATTAACTGTGCCTATTTTCAAAAATACAGTTGCCTAAGACCCTAATTTTAAGATTGATCAGTTATTTCAGGATTGGTCCCACCATTGGTATTGTGTGTTGTTTTTTTTTTTTTTAAGTCATCAACTCATTCTAAGCCAAGATCGGAAACCATCTGCTCTAGATGACCAGTATTAAAGGGAAGAATTTAATTCTAATTGTATCAAATATGAGCTCTGAAACTACGTTAGACTAAGTTTTATGAGTTTATGGGATCATCATTTATTTCCTCGCTTTGATAATATAGAGTTTTTTAAATTACTAGGCTGAATTAGAAAAACTCAAAGTTCATCTTGGACGTCAGTTGAGCATGCACTATGAATCCAAAGCCAAAGGCACAGAGAAAATTGTTGCTGAAAATGAGAGACTTCGTAAAGAACTTAAAAAAGTATGACTTTCATTATTGACTATACTTATTTTTATGTTAATTAATACATTTTGGGAAAACTGAATGAAAAAGTTGATGAACGTCTATTCAGAATAGATATTAAGAAATTTAGGAATTGTGTTTTATGCCCACCATCCTTTCATAGTGAGGAACATTGAAAATAAAAAATTAATAAATTAACAGGCAGTATAATGTAGAAGCCGTGCTTCCCAGGTGGTATAAGGGTAAAGAATTCACCTGCCAAGGCAGGGGACAGGGTTTGATCCCTGGGTTGGGAAGATCCCCTGAGAAGGAAGTGGCAGTCCACCCCAGTGTTCCTCCCTGGGAAATCCCACGGCCATAGGAGCCTGGCAGACTATAATCCAGGGGTTGGCAGAAGAGATGGACATGACTGAGCACACATGCACACATAATGTAGAAGCCACACAGCTGGGATCAATTTTTAGCTTCAGTTCAGTTCAGTTTAGTTCAGTCGCTCAGTCGTGTCCGACTCTTTGCGACCCCATGAATCGCAGCATGCCAGGCCTCCCTATCCATCACCATCACCCGGAGTTCACTCAGACTCACGTCCGTCAAGTTGGTGATGCCATCCAGCCATCTCATCCTCTGTCGTCCCCTTCTCCTCCTGCCCCCAATCCCTCCCAGCATCAGAGGCTTTTCCATTGAGTCAACTCTTCGCGTGAGGTGGCCAAAGTACTGGAATTTCAGCTTTAGCGTCATTCCTTCTAAAGAACACCCAGGGCTGATCTCCTTTAGAATGGACTGGTTGGATCTCCTTGCAGTCCAAGGGACTCTCAAGAGTCTTCTCCAACACCACAGTTCAAAAGCATCAATTCTTCGGCGCTCAGCTTTCTTCACAATCCAACTCTCACATCCATACATGACCACTGGAAAAACCATAGCCTTGACTAGACGGACCTTTGTTGGCAAAGTAATGTCTCTGCTTTTGAATATGCTATCTAGGTTGGTCATAACTTTTCTTCCGAGGAGTAAGTGTCTTTTAATTTCATGGCTGCAGTCACCATCTGCAGTGATTTTGGAGCCCAAAAAGATAAAGTCAGCCACTCTTTCCACTATTTCCCCATCTATTTCCCATGAAGTGATAGGACCAGTTGCCATGATCTTAGTTTTCTGAATGTTGAGCTTTAAGCCAACTTTTTCACTCTCCTCTTTCACTTTCATCAAGAGGCTTTTTAGTTCTTCTTCACTTTCTGCCATAAGGGTGGTGTCATCTGCATATCTGGTGTTATCGGTATTTCTCCCGGCAATCTTGATTCCAGCTTGTGCTTTTTCCAGCCCAGCGTTTCTCATGATGTACTCTGCATATAAGTTAAATAAGCAGGGTGACAGTATACAGCCTTGACATACTCCTTTTCCTGTTTGGAACCAGTCTGTTGTTCCATGTCCAGTTCTAACTGTTGCTTCCTGACCTGCATATAGGTTTCTCAAGAGGCAGGTCAGGTGGTCTGGTATTCCCATCTCTTTCAGAATTTTCCACAGTTTATTGTGATCCACACAGTCAAAGGCTTTGGCATAGTCAATAAAGCAGAAATAGATGTTTTTCTGGAACTCTCTTGCTTTTTACGTGATCCAGTGGATGTTGGCAATTTGATCTCTGGGAAGTTCCTCTGCCTTTTCTAAAACCAGCTTGAACATCAGGAAGTTCACGGTTCACATATTGCTGAAGCCTGGCTTGGAGAATTTTGAGCATTACTTTACTAGCGTGTGAGATGAGTGCAACTGTGCGGTAGTTAGTTTGAGCATTCTTTGGCATTGCCTTTCTTTGGGATTGGAATGAAAACTGACCTTTTCCAGTCCTGTGGCCACTGCTGAGTTTTCCAAATTTGCTGGCATATTGAGTGCAGCACTTTTACAGCATCATCTTTCAGGATTTGAAATAGCTCAACTGGAATTCCATCATCTCCACTAGCTTTGTTTGTAGTGATGCTTTCTAAGGCCCATTTGACTTCACATTCCAGGATGTCTGGCTCTAGGTGAGTGATCATACTATCGTCATTATCTTGGTTGTGAAGATCTTTTTTGTACAGTTCTTCTGTGTATTCTTGCCACCTCTTCTTAATACCTTCTCCTTCTGTTAGGTCCATACCACTTCTGTCCTTTATTGAGCCCATCTTTGCATGAAATGTTCCCTTGGTATCTCTAATTTTCTTGAAGAGATCTCTAGTCTTTCCCATTCTGTTGTTTTCCTCTATTTCTTTGCATTTATCGCTGAGGAAGGCTTTCTTATCTCTTCTTGCTATTCTTTGGAACTCTGCATTCAGATGCTTATATCTTTCCTTTTCTTCTTTGCTTTTCACTTCTCTTCTTTTCACAGCTATGTGTAAATCCTCCTCAGACAGCCATTTTGCTTTTTTGCATTTCTTTTCCATGGGGATGGTCCTGATCCCTGTCTCCTGTACAATGTCACGAGCCTCCGTTCATAGTTCATCAGGCACTCTATGAGATCTAGTCCCTTCAATCTATTTTTCACTTCCACTGTATAATCATAAGTGATTTGGTTTAGGTCGTACCTGAATGGTCTAGTGGTTTTCCCTACTTTCTTCAATTTAAGTCTGAATTTGGCAATAAGGATCTCATGATTTGAGCCACAGTCAGCTCCCTGTATTTTTAGCTCCATTACTTCTTAATTCTGGGAATGAGGGCAATCTCCTATTCCTTGTCCTTCTTTCTGTTTCCTCATCTATAAAACTGGGACTATTAAGTGTATCTATTTCACAGAGCTGCTACAGGGTTTAAATGAATTAATATTTATGCACTTGTCTTAGAATTACACTTCATGTACAAGACAGTATATGAAACTATTTTGTTAAACAGTAAGATTCCTTTCTATTTAAGAGACAGAATATATTCCTTGCCCCAGACAAATGTGTCATTATTTATATGGATGATCCAGTGAATTAATTGAAATTAATATTTTTAAACTAGTTATAATGGAATCTGAATGCATTTTGAGGCCAGAGTGATACTGTTCTTTGAATGTAGATGTTTAATAGTGGAAATAATCTGTGGTACTTACACACAGTTTATACTTATAGTTATGTCTCAGGTATTAAAGAGCCAAAACATCTTTTTTTTTTAATTTAAAGACATAAACTATCCTATTTTCTGTAACTATTATAACACATATGACAAAGTAACTATGGAGTAAAATATTGTAAATGTATTTTTATAACCTCATTTACATGCATGGTTGTAATTAAGTTGACCATATTGCAGTTTTAGAGTTTAAAAAACACTGGATTTTTATTGGACTTTTAATCAGCATTTAGAACTTCAGGTTATTTTTCTTTCTAGTTTGTAGTGATAATTTTGAATATATTACATTCATGAGAACAGTTTTACCTTTTGGCATAACATATTAATTAGCTTTTAATGATAGGAAACTGAAGCTGCAGAGAAATTACGGATAGCTAAGAATAATTTGGAGATATTGAATGAGAAGATGACAGTTCAACTAGAAGAGAGTGGGAAGAGATTACAGCTGGCAGAGAGTAGAGGTCCACAGCTTGAAGGTGCTGACAGCAAAAGCTGGAAATCAATTGTTGTTACAAGGTAGGAACAAGCAGCTTAACATTTGCACAGTTTTATCAGTTCTAATTCTCCCATTATTGTTTTTAAAGAATATGACACTATTCTAATTCACTTAGTTCTTTTGTGAAGAAGGTGGTTTAACATGATCCTTACTCTTTCTTCCTTAAGAGATTTAACTAATTGGGGTGTCAGGGCATGGATCATAGCAGAGCTAGGGCTGGGCTGAGGGTGTTGGAGCCCAGTAAGTTTCTTGAAGCAACTGTCAACCATGAGCCCAGACTGACGGTGCCCAACTAGTCCTGCCTTTCTTTATGCTGCGTTCGTTTTCTACCCCGAATATAAGCCAGGCACAGTGGAGCCGTCTTGTCACAAGCTGTGGCATACCAGAGTAGGCTGTGGGCAGCTTGGTCTTCATATAACTTCAGCAGATGAATTCAGCAGACAGTTTTAGTGTCTTTCAGCTGCTACTTTCTGGCACTTGATTTTCTCCCACCCCTTGAGCCTCTTCTACAAGTATATGTGATTCCTGCCTATCAAATAAACTTTGTGGCTATGAAAGAGGTTCAGGCTATAATTCACTGCCAGGCTATAATCCAGGGGTTGCCAGAAGAGTCGGACATGACTGAGCACACATGCACACATAATGTAGAAGCCACACAGCCGGGATCAATTTTTAGCTTAATTACTTCTTAATTCTGTGAATGAGGGCAACAGGAATTCACTAGCAAATATTCGTATGTTCATTGTCACTACCGCCAGGGGTGGTTCATTGTGACTGATGAGTCACTAAAAGTCATTCTCATTTCAACCTTAAGCAATTACTTCAAGGAGTATATATAGAAGTGGAGACCAATGAGATCCTGCCCACATCCTTCCCTGCGACATCATCCTGAATGAAGTTGTGTTCTCTACATCTGCTGACCCCATTTCAGAAGGCAGACTCATCTTTACCTTACCGTATCCCCAGAGTTCCTTGTCTGTGCATCTAAGTGTCCTCTTGGATGTCTAGCTGCTGTTTAGGATGGACTGGATGTGGGTTTGCGGTCACCATCACTACAGCTGGGATGGAAATCTTAGCACACTGAGGCTACAGCAGGTCTCAGAGAAGGCCTGCTGCACTGCACTTGCCCCTGCCAGACAACTCTGAGGAGGAAGATTTTACAGGTAGATTAGAGGGCCCAGGTGGCAGGCAGTCTTGAAGAAGGGTCCCTTTCTAACATCATAATGAGAGTACTCAGAATCTACTCTTCTTCCCACCCCATAGCTGTTTCTTGATTCTGTCAAGGGGCTAATGTAAGGGCTGAGTGAAATAGTTTGTGATGGTATAAAGGGGAGAAGGAGACTCTCCTTTTGTCTGCTTGGACTCCAGCAGAGGCTATCAACCAGCAGGCCATTGGTTTCTTGATTGGCCCTTTATTTCTTGCTACAATCATGTAGGGACCAAAAGAATTCTGAGTTGCTTTGAGATGTATTTATCCAGCAGGTGTTTTCTCAGTACCTGCTACATGCTAGACTCTGCTTTATGTTAGATGTATTTCTAAAAGGCCTACTTTAACTAGGTTTCTTCAGAAAGCCAGGTAGCTTCTGGGGCTTCTTGTTGTTTAGTCACTGAGTTGTGTCTGACTGTTTTGTGACTCCATAGACTATAGCCCACCAGGCAAGAATTTCCCAGGTGGAATACTGGAGTGGGTAGCCGCTTCCTTCTCCAGGGGATTTTCTGATCCAGAGTTCAAACCTGTGTCTCCTGCATTGGCAGGCAGATTCCTTACCATTTAGCCACCAGGGGAGCCCTTCCACGCTTAGAAGTACCTTGGACTGGCAAATAGAGGCCTGGCGTGGGGGTGGGGGGTCAGTGTACCTCAGTTTCCTCCCCAACAACAACTGACTTTTTATAATATCTGAACACTGAGGAGACTTCCCTGGTGGCTCAGACAGGAAAGAATCTACCTGTAATGCAGGAAACGTGGGTTCAATCCCTGAGTCGGGAAGATCCCCTGGAGAAGGAAGTGGCAACCCACTCCAGTATTCTTGCCTGGAGAATCCCTTAAGGAGCCTGGTGGGCTACAGTCCATGGGATTGCAGAGTTGGACACGACTGAGTGACTGACACACACATTTCTCACTATGACCTCAAGTAAATTACAGTTCTCCTGTGAGTTAGTTTTTTTTTGAATCTGTGGAAATGATAAATCCCGTCCTTTCTTTTCTAAAAAGGGCTCTGTGAAGCTGCACACACAAAAAAATTACGAATGTGAAAAGGGTTTATAAAATTGAGCAGGGAAATGAGAGACTTTTTAGATCATTTCTTTGTTTTTAATCTGAAAACTGTATAGGTAACTGAGCATAGAGTAGGCATTCAATAAACACCTTTCAAAAAAACATAGCTTTACAGAAGGCTAATTCTGGTCTGTAGCCTCATATATCCCTAAATCCACCTTAAAAATGGCTCAAATCTGCAGCTGGGATTAGACACCCAGGTCAGTAAAGTGATTTATCTTTTGGTATCCATGACACATTATGCTTATACTGAAATCCTTTATAGTTGTTGTATTATTTACTCAATAGACTAATGACATCTCTTCTGTCTGGCTTTATAATACCAACTGCTGAGACAGTCCAGGGTGATGCAGGAGGTGTTTTAGACAGGTGGTCAGAGAAGGTCTCTCTGGATGGCATTAGAGCTTGGAATTAAATGAAGTGCAGGAGTGCAATTCAGGTACTTCACTTCAGGTATTTCAGCACTTTTTTGACAGTTTTTGTTAACAGTGTTGCCTTGTAAGTTCCTAAGGTTTATTAAATACTCTTTGATGATAATTACTTTGATGTAATATTGAAATAATAATTTTTCTTCCTTGTCCTGTCCTTAACCTGATTTTGCCAAAGTGTTTCTTCTTTTTCTTTTCTCTGGAGAAATTTGAATGTTATGAACGTTGTCTCTTTTAAGATAGAATATGCTTGTGGAAACCGTTTTGGCTCAATGTTTTAGAAATTTCTTTTGGGGTCTTTTTTTTTTGTTTTTGAACTATTGATCATTTCCTGAAAGGTTACAAATCTATTCAGATAGGCCATTTTTCTTATCCCTACTTTTACACATTCTGTTCCCTCTCCCAGGAGTGTTGTACTGGTTTTGTTCTAACTGGATTAACTCAAGTGTGTGTGTGTGTGTGAGAGAGAAAGAAATGCTTTAGTTATCTTTAAGTATATTCCTAAGAATATCCAGCAATATATAATTTTATATTCTTATGAATTTAATTTCTATTTCTTAGTTTTGTGACTGAAAAAGGTATTAATTTTAATCTTTTACAGTGGTCAGATTCATCAGGCTCCATCCTTGTTTATAACCTTGGGAAACACCTAAATCCTCAGTTTAACTGGCCTGTTAATTAAGGGGCACTTCTCTGTTGCTGTCATGTAATGCTAAATAAATATGTAGGAGATGATTTGACCAGAAGAACCAGTACAATAAGATATTCTTTATTTTTAATGAAGAAATTTTCAGTGGCTTTTAAATCAGTACGAGAAATTATTTTCCATGTCTATACCATTTTTTCCCTTTATACTTTTAGAATGTATGAAACCAAGTTGAAAGAATTAGAAACGGATATTGCCAAAAAAACTAGAAGCCTTACTGATCTTAAACAGCTTGTAAGACAAGCAACAGAGAGGGAACAGAGAGTTAAGAAATACACAGCAGACCTTGAGCAACAGGCAAGTAGTGTCCTTGTTTCACCTTCTCCGTGTGTGCGTGTGTGTGTATGTTTAGTTGCTCACTTGTGTCTGACTCTTTATGGCCCCATGGACTGTAGCACTGCAGGCTCCTCTGTCCATGGGATTTCCCAGACAAGAATACTGGAGCGGGTTGCCATTTCCTAGTCCAGGGGATCTTCCCAGCCCAGGGATCGAACCTGCGTCTCGTCTCCTGCATTGTAGGCAGATTCTTTACCACCAGCGCCACCTGGGAAGCCCTAAGTGAAAGTCGCTCAGTCGTGTCGCGACACTGCGGCCCCACACAGTCCACTGAATTCTCCAGGCCAGGATACTGCAGTGGGTAGCCTATCCCTTTTCCAGCAAATCTTCCCAACCCAGGAATCGAACCAGGGTTTCCTGCATTGTAGGCGGATTCTTTACCAAATGAGATATCAGGGAAGCCCTGGGAAGCCCTACCCCTGACATATTTTCCACGTATTTACCAAGTAGTCCTTTTAAAGTATAAAGCACATCATAGCAGTCCACCCTTAGAATCTTCCAGTGGTCCCCATACCCTAGCATAACATCCTGAAGTTCTCTCGTAGCCGGCAGGGACCTACATGGTCTGACATCTGGTCTCCTCTCTGGCCTCGTCTTTACTTTCTCTGGCACTTAGTGTTCTAGCCACAGTAACTCCTTTCAGTCCTTGGAACAGACCAAACTCATTTGGTTTATTCAGGGCTCTGCTTTTGTTTCCCTTGTTTAGAATACTGTTTGCCCAAATATTCCCATACCTCACTCCCCACTGGCATCTCTCCTTAAACGCAGGCTCCTCAGACCCTCCCAATCCCCACACAGTGTTCAGTCACTCTCTGTCCTGCTACTCTGTTATTTTTCTTAAGAGGCTCCTCCATCTTGAAATGTAAACCAATCACATCACATCACATGCTCACTGTCTTCCCCCACTGACACTGAGAGAACCACAGGAACATGCAGGAAGGGATTTTGCCTGGTTTTTCCACTGCTGTATCCAGTGTGCCTAGGATAGTGCCTGGCATGCAATAGTTCGTCAGTAAATAATTGTTGAATTAATAGTGGATAGAGTCACCATAGATGTGTAATCATATGTACTTTTGAAAGCTCAGATTATAAATTTATGCTTTATTGAAAGTATGGATCTTTATAAAACCCCATATTTCCATGTCAAACTTTGTCTTCTAACTTTTCATTGTGCACAAAGATTGAGATTCTCAAACATGTTCCTGAAGGTGATGAGACAGAGCAAGGCCTTCAACGGGAGCTTCGAGTTCTTAGGTATATTATTTGTTCATATGACTACTTTTTTAAAAATTATTTTTTAATACAACCAGGTTTGCTGTATCTAGAGTTAAGATTTTTCACCCTTGCTGCCTAATTGGTTTATCAGCCTTCTTTCACCCTTCTAATGCCAGTCATTCTTTTATATAATAGATGGTATAAAAAGGATAAACCAGATCCTAATACAGGTGTCATCTGTAATTTAAGCTTTCTTAGTAGCGTAGAATATATTAAACCTTAGCTTCCAAAGGCAAGTATTAATGGAATGAGAAAAAAAATTCTTTACTTCCAAGGCTCCTCCCTACAAAACTACTCTTGAAAATGACATAAAATTTTAAGAAAAACATGGATTTTTAATCTGTGATTTCTGTTTGAGAATGGTAGCACTGCAGTAGTTGAAGTAGATGGGCAAATGTTTACCTTTATAAATATTAGCAAGTTCTAAGCACTGTGTATCACACAGTTAGAGAAATGCTCAGACCTATTTTGTGGTGCAGTGTCTTTTTTTTTTAACACATTATCATTGTGTTCTAGATTAGCTAATAGTCAGCTGGAAAAAGAAAAAGAAGAATTAATCCATCGGATAGAAATTAGCAAAGACCAAAATGGACCTGACAGTACCATATCTGGTAATGTATTTTTTAACATACTTATAGCATGTTAGCTAACCCAAGTTTTTGAATTAGGATTTGCCTTGTTTACAGATTTAACTGTCTTCCTAAAAAATCAAATCCTTGATGTAAGTTTTTAGAGCTGTCTCTTTACTCCACAGAGCAGTGTTCCCATTGAGCCCTTTATTTGTAATACTGAGTAGCAGGTATTCAAACCTTTCTCCTTGTGTCCCTTCTGGATGTTACAGATTTATCATCACATAATGCTAAGTAATAAATACTAAGTCTCTTGCTTCCAGTTTCTCAGTATAGGCACTTTGAAGCCCATTTAACATATTCTTCTAAATGTACTTTCATCTTGTTATTAATTTAAAAACTACGTGTACATAAGCAAACATTGCCTATATCCTTTCTTTTTTCCTTTTACAAAGTAAAATCTAACCTTCTAGTTTCTATTTGCATTCAGAAGTGGTTACTAATCATTTCGCTATTCCAGTGTGCATAGGTAATGTATTAATAAGCAATTGGTAGCTCAGAGGTAAAGAATCTGCCTGCAATTCAGAAGACCTTGGTTCAGTCCCTAGGTTGGGAAGATCCCCTGGAGAAGGGAATGGCAACCCACTCCAGTATTCTTGTCTGGAGAATTCCATGGACAGAAGAGCCTGGCGGGCTTCCGTTCATGGGGTTGCAGAGTCGGACATGACTGAGCAACGAACACACACACATGTAATGTATATACATGGGTATACATATAGTGAACAGTTGATCCTCATTATTTGCAGATTCTGTATTTGCATATTCACTTACTACAATTTACTTGTAATCTAACATCAGTCCTGTGTGGTACTTCTGCAGACATAAACAGAGCAGTGAGAAATATAAGTTTTATGATGCAGTTTTCCAGATGAGATTCAACAAGGTGACACTCTGTGTTTGTTTCAGCTGTAGTACACGGAGGACCAGAGGATGGAGTTAGTACTGGGGAGTGCAGCACAGGGCAGGAACCGCTGGTCCTGGGACCAGCTGGAGTCAATTTAAATCTCAGTTCTGATACCTGTTATTGGGGCAGACTCTGACACTTCTGAACCTTGTCTTCTCTCTTGTAAAACAAAATAGAACAAGTTCTAGGATGAGTGTTTCCAGGATATCAGATATAAAATCTATGTGAGATATATGTGTATATTTTCCCTAAGGACGGTGGTTCAAAATTCACTAATTGATTTTTTCATGTTATAGAACTTAACTACCGCAAATAATAAGAATATATTGTTTGTATGCATATTGTACCAGACACCTTGATGGAAATGCCAAATTCTGTTCCAAAGGATTATAGTAACTTATATCTGAGCAGTTTTTTACTATTTCACATAGCTTTTCAGTATCCTATCAAGTAGCTTTTATACAAAATAGCAACAAGACTATCATGTATGAGTTGTATTAAACACTATGCTAAATGCTTTGCAAGCATTTTATAATTCTTATGACCCTGAATTTTGAGTACTTCTGTCTCCATTTTACCTCCAAAGAGGTTAACCTGTCCCCAAGGCTACAACAGCTAGGAAGTAGCCGACGCAGGATGAAGCCTAAAGCTGTAAAACTCCAAAGTTCCTTGCTATTCTCTGCTATTGACCACTATACTGCATCACTTTTCGGTGACTGGAAGTACATGCATAAACCTCTTCTGACAACATCTCTTACAGCAGCCAGTTTGGTATACTACACCAGACACAATACCAAAGAGTTGTTAATGCTGTTGACATTCGGCAAGTTCCCTTTTTCTAAACTTAAACCTCCCAAGAGGGGATTTCTGAACCCTCTTAATCTATTTAAAAATAAGGATATCAGTAAAAGATTGTTAAGGCTCAAAAATCAATTTGTTTTGGAAATTTTAAAGCACTATTTAACTATAAGTGCTTATTAAGCTAACTTTTGGAGAATGCTTATACATTATAACTGGGCTTCCCAGGTGGCACAGTGGTCAAGAACCCACCTGCCAATGCAGGAGACACAGATGTGGGTTTGATCCCTGAGTCGCAAAGGTCCCCTGGAGTATGAAATGGCAACCCACTCCAGTCTTCTTGCCTGCAAAATTCTATGGACAGAGGAGCCTAGCAAGCTAGTGTCCATGCGTGACAAAAAGTCAGACACGACTGAGCACACACACATACATAATCAATTTTACTGCACTATTTCATTACCAATGTGTGTAATATATAGCATCGCACTGATTAAGACAACTCACACAGCATTTCAGTGATCAAGAATCAATCTGTAAACAAAATCACGAGCACTTTATGCAAAGGTGAGGAAAGCTTTGAAAAGTATGAGGAAAATACTTGTCTCCTACTTAAATTAGAGGAGCATTCCAAGGTCACCTTAATAGAATATGCTTCCTGTCCCATTATTGAAAATGTGTTTGCTGACCATTATTTTGTCAAAATTTAGCATTTTAAAAAATTTTACCTTTTGATGGCTATATGACACATTATATGCAGTTTAAATAAAATGTTTCTAGCAAAGATGGTTAATTAAAGAAAAAATACTGTAGATCGATTCTCTTTATAAAATTAGAGATATGTTTAACTCTGGAGGAAATCAATAAATTAAACTAATGCCCTTATGCTTTCTATGTTTTCCTACCAAAACATCAGGATGTATTCATCTTTGTGTATCCATCCTGCCCAGCACATTCATCACATAATAACTACACAGTAAATGCATCCTGATGCACAGGCAACAGCCAGAGCTGCTGGTAACCGGAGCACTTGGCCACCTTATGGCTATAGCCCCTTCCCTAATCATGTACTTATTCTAACGTTGTACATTTAGACCTAAAAAATTTTCTTGGTTCTAGAATTTTCCTCTGCAAATAATGATTTCTTCCATGTAAAAAATTAACCTGACTCTATACTTCTAACACCTAGCTTATGTCTCTTCTCTTTGTTTGCTATGGAATTGTAATACTTGATATAGAGGTTAACATACAGAATTCACAGCCTGAACTGTTTCAGCTATAAAAGGCCACATTTTCCAGGCTCTAGTTCCATAAGTTTCTTCTTTCTCTTCTAAAATAAGTTCATTATCTTGAACTCAGAGTGGGAAAAAGCTTAGTCTAATTTTCACTTTGTGGGGGCAGATCCTGATCACCTAATGGAAAAGATCAAAGATCTAGAGACACAGCTCAGAACCTCAGACATGGAAAAGCAGCATTTGAAGGCAAGTATTTAATTATATCTAATTATCGTATTATACATGTTTTGTGAAAACAGCTGTTGAAAACTATTTTTATGATCACCATCTCTGAGTTTTAACTATGTATCCTAAATATTCCTGGAATCATGTTTTATACTTACATTTAAACCTTGACATTAAGGTTTTTATATTCGTCCGACTTAAAATATTAAAAATATTATAGAGAACTACCAAAAAATTGAGACAGAACAAATGGGATTCTTTAGAGAGTTAATTATTTTTAATTGTCACAAATATAGCTCATTATTTTAATATTTTCCTAAGTTTTGGGTCACATTGGGAATAGTGTCTTTCTCTTTTTTAAATTCTTTTCAGAAATAGTTCACATAAAGATATTTGATATGCTTTTCTCTTTCTTTAATACTCTAAACACAATGAAAGAACATAAATATGAAAATTAACTAGTGCTCACTGGCTATTCTACCTGGTCATTAAAGCTCAAATTGTTTCTTTACCAGATGCTTACTTTTAGCCAGGCAGAAGCCATACAGTTTCCATGATCATAAATATAACAGGTGACCATTATTCATTAAAAATTAGATACTTGTAAAGAAAATACAAATGAAGCCTAAACCAAAGAATTGTAACCAGAATAACTTCAGTGTTGTGAATAACCAAGTTTTTTGACTGCCTCACACTGAGAACATCTTAATATTCTTTTGGGGAAAGATTAAATCCCCTCTGATTTAATAGTTGATAAATTATAGTGCCAGACTAGGATATAACTTAGAGAATAATTTGACTTCTGCCTTATATTTGACTGTTCAAGTTTCTTTGGCTTTCATGTTTGTAATTCATTCTCTTTAGTTCATACCTAAAGAATGTATTTTTTTCCTGTGTATACCTTTAAAAGATAATATATTCTTATTAGGAGGAAATACAAAAGCTGAAAAAAGAACTGGAAAATTTTGATCCATCATTTTTTGAAGAAATTGAAGATCTGAAGTATAACTACAAAGAAGAAGTGAAGAAAAATATTCTCTTAGAAGAGAAGTTAAAAAAACTTTCTGAACAATTTGGAGTTGAATTAACTAGTCCTGTTGCTGCTTCTGAACAGTTTGAAGATGAGCAGGAAAATCCTGTTAATTTCCCCATATACTAAAAGGCCATCTCTAACAATAGTTTTATTTAACTATTTACTAACTTTGTAAGTTAAAATTCCATCTGGAAATCAAGCAAGTTTGACCTACATGATTTCCTTCCCAATACCTCATAGCTTTACTTAAATTGGAATTTTTAGTAAATAAAATTATATGAAAATTTCAACATATTAGGAAAGTATATTTTTGAAGACTGTTAGTATAAGTTATGTCTGTCAAATAGGCAATGAGCTATGGTAAATTTTTATACATTTATAATGTACTAATTTTTTTAAACATTTAAAACTGGGGTTTTATGTATACTTACATATTTATATATGTGTTAAGATTCTCAAATTATGTCTATATAAATGTTATTAAGTTGAGCCATATGTTTTGTTAAATGTCTAGCAATTTTAAATTCAGTGTAAATTATTTAATTTTTAAAGTAATGGTCCAAAATTGTTGGTTTGTCTTTTAAACTACCCACATACAATGGACCGAATCCAACCTCTGTACAAAGTGGAGAGCTTATTATTATATTTTTACTTCCAGAGGTTAAAATTCATTTGCTGTTTCTAAATAAAATTTTGAATAGATATTTGCAACTGGAAAATTGATTGCTTCAAATGCTAAAATGCTGCTATATTAAGACACTGAATAATAAACTGAAACTGAGATATTTTTACCTTATAAACATGGCAGAGTATTCAACATTAAAACAGAACAACAATGAAGCTGGTTTTTAATTGCACTTCCAGTTTATACAGTAAGTATTATATCTTTGAGCCTACCAAATTTCTGATTGTCTATTTTTGAAAAATGATTAAATAAACACTTAGCATCAAAGGCATACTCATATTTGTTCAGATTCATGTTGATAATAACTGGTTTTGAATTCATATAAGTATCTGGGATCGGCCAACATAAACCAAGATGGTGGCGATGGAC
This sequence comes from Bos taurus, assembly GCF_002263795.3. NCBI lineage: Eukaryota > Metazoa > Chordata > Mammalia > Artiodactyla > Bovidae > Bos > Bos taurus. The sequence continues at coordinate 17,836,518 of NC_037332.1, read as the reverse complement.
CTGAAAAGAAAAAAAAAAAGTTAGCTTTAGCCTATATTATTTTTGCTCACTTACAAATCTTTTGAGTGCCTACTATTTCCCAGCCTCTGGGAGTTATTTAAGGTTCCACTTCATCTTAGCCTTTTTTTTTTAATAGATGTTTTCCTCCTGACATAGTATATATTTACTTGCTTATTGTCTGTCTTCCCCATTAGAATGTAAGCTTCATGAAGGCAGAGACACTGTTTTGTTAACTCTGTACTTTCAGCACCTGGAGACATTCCAGGAACATAATCAGGGGCTCCATAAAAATGGTAACGAATAACAGAGTCTGTTGCTAAATACAGAAGGTAGCCAGCTGAAAAATGTGGGTAGAAGTCATTCTAACCAAAGGGAATAACATGTGATAGAATAGTGCTTTTTGCTCTGGTTGCATTTAGTTAAGAACATACACAATGTGTATGTTTGAAAGATGAAAGTGGAGAGTTCTAGAAATTTTAGCAGGTGCTAGATCATGAAAAATCTTAAATGTCACTAGGCAGGGGAACAGTATTCTCATTCATTTGTAAAGACAGGACAGGAATAAGACTGAAAGATAATGCTTGGGATGGTGATAAAATAATTCAAGCATGAGTCTTGGTTTAAATTAAAATTAACAGCCCATTGGTTGTTGAGAAGTACACAGATACAACAGATGAGAATCTTTCAGAACTGATAATTAGATGTATGAAGTGATGGACAGAGGTGTTAAAAATGATTTCTAAGTTTTTGGCTTCAGTTAATTGTTTGGAGTCTGGGTTGGTCCAAACTGGATTAGTTCCAGTTTTGAACATTACAGTGTGAACCTATGTGAAATTAAATAGACAAGTCCAGGACACAGAAAGGGCAAAAAGTGTAAAATAATTTATTCTGTACATATTAACTGTCACCTTGGCACTCTCTTAACAAATTCTATAATCAAGCAAGTTTGAGAAATGCTTTCACGTGAAGTCATTATAGTACAGATGATTCAGAGAACACATATGTTCAACATGAATTTCCAAGAAGGAATATGTAGTATGTAGGGTCTTCCAGATGTTTTCATCACTAATTCTGAAGCACATCTGAAAGAACCAAAGCCCCACAGAACGCATATTGGGAAACAATGTTATTGTATAAAGATGGTGGCACGTGAGATGAAGACATTACTGAGTATCAGAATTACTGCAATTTGATGAAGACATTATTGCATATCAGAACTGCTGCAATTTGTAGAGTACTGCAGTGCCACTTCTACTTTGTTTCAGGAACATAAAGTGACATAACCTTACAAATTATTTTCTGCCATTACCTTGATTAAACAACCATCATTGCAATGCCATACTATTCCTTCAATTTTACCCTCTCTGCAACCATCAAACCAGGACAACAGATCACTGTGCTTCAAGGTAGGTAGATTTCTTATTTGAAACGCTCCATGTGGTATAAGAAGATGTAATGGATGCTTTTTGCTTCCTAACCCTAAAATCATAAAAATTTGCCATTAGCCATTCAGAAGTTTCAAAAAGAATTAGAAAATTTCTCTCTCCAAGTAAAAAAAAAGCCTCTTAAAACACTGAGGGGATAAATTTACCAAAAAGTCTAATTCCTTGAAGAGAAATATATTACAACTGCCTTCACTCACCAGTTGGCACTTTATCCCACTAAGTCTAAATTCTACTTCAAGTGCTCTATACCAGGAGTTGGCAAACTTTAACCTTCAGACCAAATCCAGCCAAATGCCTATTTTTGTAAACTGTTTCAATGGAACACAGCCAACCCATTCATTTAAGCACTATCTACGGTCTTTGAGAGATATGCCCCCCCAAAACTAAATATTTACTATGTAGCCTTTTAGAGAAAAGTCCACCAACCACTGCTGTACACCAGTGGCCACAATCATTCAGTGTTTGTCAAATGGCCACGCTGTATCTGGTAACTTGCACAGTTACTGTCTTAGCTTCTTTTCACCTGCTAATAATCTTCTGATCGCTATATTGGATTTTGTTATTATAGCTTTAATGACCTTGGGTCTGTCTTCATTTGCCTGTCAACAATACTCCATAGTGCCCTCAGGACTTGTACTCAAATAATCATGGTATATATTCTGATGCTTCTTACGATATTCATTGCTAATTCTTTTATTTATTTTACTCTTACCTGTTATAATTAAACTAATTACCTCACCATGAATGGATAAAGATATAGAGTACACATATAGAAAATGGAACATTAGGCATAAAAAAAGAATGAAATCCTGTCAATTGTGACAACATGTATAAACCTAAAGGATATTATACTAAGTGAAATAACAGACAAATACGATATGATTTCACTAAAAAAGTGAATCTAAAAAAACAAATAATTCCAAGCTTTATCAGTCACTCCTATAGTGTGTATTTCTTTCAGTTGAACCTAGGAAGTTTTCTTTATAAATAACTACTGTAACTAAATAAGAAAAAGGCTTTACTCACCATAAGGATTTCCATTAATATTGGTTCCTATAAGCTCCAGTGTTTGTTCTAGAAGATCTGAGAGCGGCACTGCACTGATTTCCAAAAGCCCAGGGTCGTCAGGATGATGCCTCAGGACCAGGGCGATCTCAGACTCGTAATCGACTACGGATGAATGCCAGCAGTGCTGTTTGCTGTTTTTCTCCACTGGGACCCAACCTGTCATTTAAAGAAACAAGTGAGGGGTTTTGTTTTGTTTTGTTTTTTTGCATTGTTTTTCTCTGGATTAAGACTATGATAATTTTAATTTTTGTCGCCAATTTTCTGGATGTTCTATCACACAAAGGTGTCATTCAACATCAGTGGAGATGTTAACAGTTTTGCTACTTTGTAAATCATCCTCTCTTTCTAATCATAAGGTCTCTTGATTCTGCAGAGGAATTAACCTGTTTGATTATTTACTACAGAGTACCCAGAATTCTTTTAAAAGAAAATTCATATTTTCAATAAGAACTGAGCACCATTCTAAGACACAGCACTAAAACCTTTTTTCAGTTTTCTCTCTACCTCCTCTCCAGTTTCAGGGACAACAGACAGATGCAATTGTTCCACAATTTATTGTATTGTTCTGGTATTTATTGAACAATGTATGGATTCTACATTTATCGAATGCTATTCCCTTCCTAACTCCTGTTGCCAGATTAGGCTTCTTTGTTGTAGAGAATTCCTTACCAAAAAAAAAACCTCCAAACTATGGCATAAACACTATTATGACCATCACATCTTTGGTATTCATTATTCATCCAGACTACTGTAATAAGCTCTTCACTAGTCTACTATCTCCAACTCCCTACCCTACTTTTATCACAGTTCTATTTCAAGAATTTATATTTAGTTCTGCTGTATCGCTGCTTAATAGTCATCTTTAGGATAAACTTCACAAAGTTCTTCACAAACTTCACAAAGTCGGTGATGCCATCCAGATAGAATACAAAGCCATTTAAGATGTGACCCCATTACACATCTCCAGCCTCTACTTTTATAACTCAAGTTATAAACATTCCAGCCACAGTAAGGTGTTATTTAAAATTTCCGAAAGATGCCATGACCTCTCCCCTTTGTAGGAGTTTGCCTAAGCTAACCTCTCTTCCTTTGCCAACTAACTTCCTGGCTCTTGAGCTTCAGGATAAATGTCCATTCTCCTTAGATGACTCTACTAACCACCAAGGTTGAACTAGGAATTCCTCCTCTTTTCTCCAACTGCACCTTGTGCATTATTTCCTTCTAGTTCTTAAATCATACTATTATTGGTAGACTTTTTTTCCTACTGTCTACAAGATCATCAAGGATAAGGGTTCTGATCTTCATTTTTATATTATTAAAATCTAAGAATACTTTGCACATTATAGGTACTTGAAACATATGCATATTGTTATCTTCAGTCTAAAAAGTAAAGGCTTAATATGATTTAATCGATCATACCATCTATCCTGACAGTACTTCAAGGCTATTCCCAAACTCAATGCTTTATTAATTTTTATAGACCAGAGGTAGTAAACTGTCCATCTGAGAAAATATTCTAAAACTGAAAGGACACTCTTGATATGAAACATCTTTGGTATAAATACCATGAACCACCATATTAAAATTATATTCTATAATTTCCAATTGCATGTATCTTATTCTTTTTACTAGTAAACACAAAATTGTATCTTAGAAGAGATCTAGTAATACCAGGAATGTGTCCATTTTCATCAGGTATCGGATTCCCATTTATCTGTTCTATTTCCTTCGCTGGTATCCAGCACTCTGGAACAGGTTTGAAGTCCTCCTCAACATTCCAAAAAAATTCTAAAAGAATTAAATAATCTTATGTGTGGTGACACTTTAAACACTATAAAACACTGAACAAATTCGAAGTGGGAACAACTAATGAGTCCCATCAAATCAGGTACCATATTAATTAGTCTCCATTCATTACCACCACCACATTTCTCAGGGTTAAGCTACTAACACTTCAAATTTTCAATTTTGAACCCACCATCTGTAACAGTAAGTTAACAGTCTAATTAAAGCAGCCAATGTTACAGTATGTATAGATTTATGGTGAATTTTTAATGCACTATGAATACAAATATATAAAGTTATATATATGAGTGGATATATAATGGTACATGTATTCAGTTCAGTTCAGTCCAGTCGTGTCTGACTCTGCGACCCCATGAATCACAGCACGCCAGGCCTCCCTGTCCATCACCAACTCCCAAGGTTCACTCAAACTCACGTCCATCAAGTCGGTGATGCCATCCAGCCATCTCATCCTCTGTCGTCCCCTTTTCCTCCTGCCCCCAATCCCTCCCAGCATCAGTCTTTTCCAGTGAGTCAACTCTTCGCATGAGGTGGCCAAAGTACGTATATATCTACTTAGAGGAATGTAACGTAAAACTATTAATAACCAAATGTGTCACTCATAGTAACTTGTATGTATTAATCAAACTGACAAACTACAATGAAGAGTCACAGAAATGTTAGGAAAATATTTTGAAATCTTTTTCAAGAATATGCTTTTACATAAAAAGATACTCAGTTGTAATTTTTTTCTTTTCCCAAAGTGCTTAAACTGTAAAGAAGGAATAATGTATAGAACACCACAGCAAGAAATAAGACAAAAATTTCAACTTAAATCATGAATAACTTTAATAAAAAAAAAAAAAGGACCCACGAACCTTTCGAGTTTTGTTTTAAATGTAGAAAATTTTTAAATCTTTTCTCAGCTAATTTGTTAGGTTTCCTATCTAGCCGAGCCCAAAGGTATGGCTGACCTAAAAAATAATAAAGAAAAAAAAAGTTTAAGAGGCAAACAATAAAATTTAGCTTGAAAGACATTTCAGTATAACCTTTTTCAATAAACGCAGGGTCATTTCCTCTAAGAGAAACAACCCAAAAGACAAAGAGAAATATGCAGGATAACAAACAAAACAAATTTGACTATTTCAGTAAGGACATCATCCCACAGACAGATGAGAAACTAGCAGTCGCGAGAAACTGAAGCTATCTCTTTGCTAACGGAAACATAACCAGAAATTGTACTCACACCTGCTCTAAAATGTAACTATGTTAAATTATGCTATGAGGGTTAACCCCCAAAACGTGGAGTGAAGCTAGTTGTTTCACATGGCTCTGACCCCTGGGCCAAGGCATGGAACACTGATTTACAGTGATGCTTTGCAGTCGGGGGTCTCAGACGTTTCCCCTGAAACTTTTATGTACGAAAAAACATACCAGCATTTTTTCTCGACAACAGTGAGACTAAGGAGTTGCACTTGGTCTCAGTGAGCCTCCTGCGGGGCTGCTGCTGAGGCTGGTTACTTAGCAGGAAGATGCCTTCATGACCAGCAAAATATAAAAATCCCCAGCTGAGACTGCATTTCAGATTCTCTGTTTCTGAGGTGTTCTCTGCCTACATCAGCGGTGGTCCCTAATTTTAAAAAGTTTGTCTTTCCTAGATTTGTCAGGAAGGTAGGGGAGGCATCAGGGGAGGACCATAGACGCTTTCACCAGGTCTCATCAGACCCTTCGGAGAAGGCAATGGCACCCCACTCCAGTACTTTTGCCTGGGAAATCCTATGGACGCAGGAGCCTGGCCGGCTACAGTCAATGGGGTCGTGAAGAGTCAGACACGACTGAGCGACTTCACTTTCACTTTTCCCTTTCATGCATTGGAGAAGGAAATGGCAACCCACTCCAGTGTTCTTGCCTGGAGAGTCCCAGGGACAGGAGTCTGGTGGGCTGCTGTCTATGGGGCCGCAGAGTCGGACACGACTGATGTGACTTAGCAGCAGCAGCAGACCCTTCACTCTGAGAGAGTCTTTGGTTGTGATATGCATCCTTTCAATGCCCTTACTGCCTCGCCTATCCTGTACCTGTAATTAACTGTGGATTTACAAGCACTGTCACTCTGGGTTCTCTAAGTGTTCTTTAGCAATCCAATTTTGTTTAACTGCCACCATTATATTGATAGTAATTACACAATGTGATGCATACTTAAGTTTCTTAATATAAATATGTGCCTGTGTGCTAAGTTACTTTGGTCATGTCTCACTCTTTCTAACCCTGTGCACTGTAGCCTCCCAGGCTCCTCTGTCCATGGGATTCTTCAGGCAAGAATACTGGAGTGGGTTGCCTGGCCCTCCTCCAGGGAAATCTTCCTGACCCAGGGATGGAACCCACTTCGCTTATGTCTCCTACATTGGAAGGAGGGTTCATTACCACTAGTGCTACCTGGGAAGCCCAGAATATAAATATAAAACCCTAAAGAAAACTTTGTTTCTTCAAATATATAAATCAGCTATTTGAAAAATTATTGATTACAGTTTGGGTAAGACATTCTACATTACTTATTAGCTATACCAATAAATAATATGAAGAACCAGATTAAAACTACACTGTCATTTCTGTTGAACAAACCTTTTGCTCTTTTTAAAAATAAACATAAAAAATGCATTGCACACCCATTAAGATGGCTACTATCACAAAAACAGAAAATAACAAGTGCTGGTGAGGATATGGAAAAGCTGGAACTCTTCTATACTCCTGGTAGGAACACAACAGTGCACTTGCTACAAAAAAGAGTATGACAGTGCCTCAAAAAAAACAAAAAAGAGTTACAGTAGCCATTCCACTTTGGGATATATACCCTGAAGACCGAAAGGAGGGATTCTAAGAGAGACCTGTGTACCATGTTCATAGCACGGCTCACGACAGCTAATAGTCCCACCTAGCACACACGGATGGATGAACAGTATGCACGCAATTATGTGGTATACACAAACATGCGGCATTCACCCTTTTATAAAGGAAGGCAATTCTGACATGCACTACAACACGAAGGAATCTTAAGGGCAATATGCTAAGTGAAATAAGCCAGTCACCAAATGACTCCACGTACGTGAGTTACCTAGTCAAAATCCTAGAAACAAAGCAGTGTGTGCAACAAGGTGGGAGGCTGTTATTTAAAAGGTGTGAAGTTTCAGTTTTGCAAGATGAAAAGAGTTTTGGAGACGGATGGTGTTGACAGCAGCACAACAATGGGAACTGCGCACCACACTGAAGTGCACACTTAAAAAGGACTAACGGAATTCTATGTTATGTGAACGTCAGCACACCACAAGGAAAAAAGGTGCACTTCAGACGAGACTTCCTATTATGAAGAATGTATCCAATAAGCATTTAACTTTTATTTCTCTTGCTGGAAGTGAGAAGTAATTTCAATATCTAGAAAAAAAGCACAAAGATTATTTCTGTCTTTTCAATGCATTTTTTTCCATAACATAGTTGACAATTTTGATTTGAGTTTCTATCTCTTACTAAAATGAAACAAATTAGAGACACTGGCAACAGTAATAAAACAACTGAATTAGCACTGGGCTCAGCAGAATAAGAACAAGCTTTAGGGTCACATAAACCTGGGTCCTATTACCAGTTGAGCCTTCATTAATTAAATGGTTTCGAACAAATTATTTATGTTCTCTGAGCTTTGGTTTCTGTTTCAGTGAAACAGGAGAGGCTTATTGTGCAGATAAGGATAACACATAAAGCATTTATCATACTGTCTGGCCCTTAATCAGTATTAAGTAAATATTAAGTTATCTTCCTTTCTTCCCCCAAGAGAAAGATACAATGGTACAGTGATTGTGACTTTATTATCTTCCCATTATACTTAGGTTTCCAAGGGTTTATGAAGAGCACTTCAGATATATACAGTTTAAGTGATTAAGAAAAATAAATATTTGTAGTACAGTTTTATTTTACCTTTGTAGTTAGTAACATAACAACATGTTCCATCCACTTTTTCTGTTGGAATTGCATTGTGTATATCTGCATCTAATGCCTTGTGACTTAAAGTTTCAGTTGCCAAAACTTTAAATGGCTTAAAAGAGAAAAAGAAAACTGGTTTAAGATAAACAGCCTCTATGCCTTCTACATGCTCTCACCTGGAAGTTTTTAATTTCCCTAGTTCCAAGATATGACCACCAGTTTATCCTTCAAAATATTTCTCCTGTAAAGTTCTTACAAATCATCTCCTCCTCTTCTATGCTATCACAGCAATACATGTTTGTCCACCGAGATTTGTTAAGTACAGTTGACTCCACCAACAGGGGTTTGAACTGCATGGGACCATTCACACGCAATTTTTTTTTCAATAGGAAATCCTGCAGTACTACACACAGTTGGTTGAATCCTGGATGCAGAAGCCTTGTTACGGAGGAAACTTGAATATGAGGGCCAACCACAAGTTATACTCGGATTTCAGGGGATCGGACCCCGAATCCTGGCATTGTTCACAGACCAACTGTATTCACATGTTTCTTTATCCACCATAATGAGCTTGACACCAGGAATCATATCCTATGCAGAGCTGTATGCCTAGCTCAAGTGTTACGTGTGTTCATTTACTTGATAATCATTTGCTAAAAGCCTCCTAAGGGTTAAGCACTGGCCTCAGCACTAGGATAGAGGTCAAATGGCACCTGCCTTCGGTGGAACGTTTATTTTAAGGAAGGAGACAACAGTCATAAAATGCATAATACAATGTTAAATACGTTAAGTGCAAAGGAGAAACACGGGCACTCTTTCAGCTTTATCACTAGTAAACTGCGTTTTTAATTTATGATTTGCTTATTGTCAGGAAGCCAAAAGAGCATCAAGAATGGAGGAAAAAAAAGTTCCAACGAACTTCGTGATTCATTTTCACTTCTGAGAAAGACTATGCCACCGTTTTACAGTCTTTACAGTCTACGACACTTTTATCTGAAGGAAGACCTGTACCCTAGGCCGCCGGAGCGAACCCTGCAGAGAGACCCCCGGGCTGCAGGGCGGCTCTACCGCGCCTGGAAGCGCTCGCGGGTTCAAATGCAGCCCGCATCGCGGGGAGGAACCCACCCGCGGCCGCCCCGCGGGCCCAGTGCTCCTTGGTACCTGATGCTCCCTTTTGGTGGAAGGCTCCTCTTTCACCTCCGTCACAAACACACACGGCATTTTCCGCTGCACCGACCCCAAGCGCCTCATGGTCGGTCCTCAAGCAGTGCTATTGGAGAGGGCCCTTCCGAGCAGCGCCGGGTCCTGACCAGGGAAGCGTTCAGAGCGGTCAGCCGCGTACTCAAGTCGCGAACACGCCGCGAGCTGGCCAGCTAGCACCGCTCCCCATTTCCCCGGTTCCGAGCGTAGGACGGGGACGCACGCCCGGAAACGGCCTCCTGGCCGCGGAGCCTTCTGGGAGTTGTAGTGCGGAAGCCGAGGTACCTTCGTGTGCGCTCTCGAGAGCGTCCCTCGGGGTTCTGATGACCGTGAAAATACAAAGATCCGTTTCTGGTTTTATCCGTTTCTGGTGTGTGTGTATTACTAGCCGATGATATTTATGAAAATTAAATGTTATCAAGCGATAAGTAATGAACTATTTCAGGTGGCTACTTAACATCATTTTGATGAAACAGATTTACTTGTTCCCTTTAATATTTTCCTGGGGAAAGCACTGTGCTGCTACTGCTAAGTCACTTCAGTCGTGTCCGACTCTGTGCGACCCCATAGACGGCAGCCCACCAGGCTCCCCCGTCCCTGGGATTCTCCAGGCAAGAGTAGTGGAGTGGGGTGCCATTTCCTTCTCCAATGCATGAAAGTGAAAAGTGAAAGTGAAGTTGCTTAGTCGTGTCCGACTCTTGGCGACCCCATGGACTGCAGCCCACCAGGCTCCTCCGTCCATGGTATTTTCCAGGCCAAGAGTACTGGAGTGGGGTGCCATTGCCTTCTCCAGGAAAGCACTGCAGAAGCTTAGAAATATCCGGGGACATCTCAAAACGAAATGAAAAGTAATTTCCCAGGAAAAAATGTTAGAAAACGCTACAATTAAAATATCTGGGGCCAAAAAACAGAAAGAAAATCACCGTTTGGATTACGCCTTGTTGTGAGGCATCAGTTGAGTTTAGTTCAGTCGCTCAGTCGTGTCCGATCATGCGACCCCACGGACTGCAGCACGCCAGGCCTCCCTGTCCATCACTGACTCCCAGAGTTTGCTCAAACTCATTGTAAGGCATAATATGGTCGAAGTTGGTTCTGGTGTTTTGTTTTGTTTTGTTTTCCAGAGTGAGTGCAAAGTTTAGTATTAGACCAATTCCAAACCACTGGAATACCAACAACCAGATTTCAGTCTCATTTTTTTCATAGGAATCTCACTTACCTTAGTTAAGTATGAGCTCCAACAGAATGGCTTGAGTACTTGTCAGCAATCAACTGCAGAGCTAAAAACAGCTCTGACTTCTCAAAAGAATTTCGGAGGGTAAGTAATAACAATCAAACGGCTGAAAAAGTAAACTTTTAGTAATAGTACCCTTTCTCACTGAAGCAAGTAGTCCGGAATAGGGACTTTTGATTACTGCCATCTTTTAGGTGCTTTGACAAAGCCCGAGTCTCATTTCTATAGTTGTTTTATCTGTAGGCATCAAAGTTCCCAGCATTTTCCTGATTTAGCTCTCAGAAGATTAAACTACTGTATTACACTTGGAGGTATCTATGTATAAGGGAATTCCCAAAGAATAAAATATCCCTCAAAAAAAGTCACTGTTTTTTGATTGCTGGATTTAGAGGGGAGGGAGGGAAGAAGAGATCTGCCATACAAAAGTATTTACTTTTTCTTTTACTATCTTTGACTTTCTCATAGGAAAAATAAATAAAAAAGGGCCTCGGGATAGGGGCGGGGGGGAGGTGGTGGTGGGGGGGGGGGTGGGGGTGGCGGCGGGGGGGGGGGTGGGGGTGGCGGCGGGGGGGGGGGTGGGGGTGGCGGCGGGGGGGGGGGTGGGGGTGGCGGCGGGGGGGGGGGTGGGGCGGCGGCGGGGGGGGGGGGTGGGGGCGGTGGCGGGGGGTGGGGGTGGTGGCGGGGGGCGGTGGCTGAAAACACCTAATGTGAGATCCTGAGATTGGAAAGTCCTTAACATTGCATAGTCAAAAACCAGGGACTTTTTGTTCCTCCACAGGAGTCCTAAACTGAGAGCTTGTTTCATGGAACTCAAGGAGACAACAATGAAATAACTCCTAAAACTTGCAACTGCCATTTCCCAAACTGCCAGAGAATCTTTTAGGTCCAACCTTCTATCGTTTCTGAAGATCACCTTCCAAAATATTCCACTTGCTGTTTGAAAGTAGCAGCAAAGCTAAACCATGTTTTAAGAAGCGCTCTATTTCTAATACTTTGATTTCATCAGTGCCTGGAGTAAAGCCTCCAGCAGAAACGAGGTAGTCCAACACTAAGGGGAGCCACTGGTGCAGTTCACACTCACAGTCTGGACTCCCACTCTGACAATCAGCAGCCCGCCCCTTTGATTTTCATAAGTCTGAAGAGCCAGCAAGGACTGATTACCAGCCCCAGTATTTAAAAGTGGTGTTACAGGATTTCACAATCTGGAAGAAAGACTTTTTTTCTCTAATGTGTTAGTGTTCTGACATGAACCGAAAATGAAGTATACAGTGCAGAGTATACCTTGGCCAACACACTCAAAAAACAAAATTTGCAGGCCTACCCTGAGTAGTGCATGCAAATTTCTCATAACTCTGCTTTACTCATTACAGAGAGAAAAGTCATCCTGGGTATGGTCATAGCTTTCCCTAAAAAACTAGAAGGAATTTCACAACAGTTAAGAAATGAAGAGAATAAGGAAAAGGTGGGGGAGAGGGTAAAAAGAAAGAAAGGGAAGGAAAAGAGAATTGGAAAAAAAGAAGAGGAAATTAGGGCTCCAGGCATGCTAAAGACTACCAAAATTCACAGATCTATTTACAATGACAAAAAAAAAAAAAAATCCCCTTGTGGGTTTTTGTGTTTTTGCTGTTTCTAATGGAACATAGTTGTTCAAAACTGATTTCAAGAGGTAAAGCATTTTTTCAGCCTTTCTGCTATGTAAAACATGGATTCTCACAATGGCTTTAATCGTGATGTTAATGTAATAATGCAATAATGGTGTTTGGTAATAGTGATTACCAAAGTATTTGATAATAGTGCAATGCAGCTAGCTGTAAGTTCATATATGAAGAGGAAGTTTATCTGGAGGCAAAGACTACTTAAAGCTGTTTCTTAGGGGTGTTTCTCCCAGTAAGCTATGTGCTTGAGATGGGTGCATTATTATTCTAGAATTAGAAGGTAGGGCAAAACAAAAGTTGAGATATTCGATTTTTCTATATATAATTGCTAATATTTTCAAGGATTTAAGTTAAGTCTTTATTTTCTACTTCATTTACTTTCAATGCTGCATGGCTCTTGTTTTTTATTTTTGACTTTATTATTTTCCCTTATTTACAATTATAATTCTTTATAAATTTTAGCATACTTTCTAGATTTTTATTCTAAAGCAGTGTACTCAAGTTCATACCAACTTAGTCTGTTTCACTTAACCAAAGTGAATATGTCTTTTTTTTTAATTTAATTTAATTTTATTTTTAAACTTTACACTATTGTATTGGTTTTGCCAAATATCAAAATGAATATATGTCTTGATCTTGTAAATTTCCAATTAAAAGTACAAAGGTATTTAAAAATACATGTTGATCTATTGTAATTTCTCATCTCTATGGCATCTCCTAAATTACCTACTATGAATATTTTTATTAATTTCTTCTAGGTTCTAGTTTTTAGTAAAGATACTAAGATGAAGAAAGATCTCAATAACTGCTGATTGAAATGTCTCATTCTGGGAATCGGAGTACTTCACTTTGCTTTCAACAAATTCTCAAAATTTGCAAGCATCTGGAAACTTAGTGCTATAGGAAGAATCTATTTCCCTTTTAATGATGGATGAAGAGTGAATGGACTATAGCTACAAGATGAATAAGTAGTCCAACTTATTTTCAGGTATTATTAAATATCCCAATCTGAATGGTTTTTTTCCCAAATCAGTGGATAGTGGTGAGTACATAATTTTGTTTTCATCTTAAAATAAATATAGCATATTTACTTATATAAAAATTTGTTTTGTTTTAAAATCATACATAGAAATGTCTAGAAAATAATTAACTTGTAAAATATTTAATACTTCTTAATTATGAAAGTATGAACTAGTTTATATTCCATATTTAATCAGAACATTGAAGGATAAAATATACTGTTTTATTTGTATTAGCTTTTTCCGGTCAATAACTAAACTGAGTAACAGAAATACTGTACAGTATTCACTAAGGTAAACTAGCCTACAGTTAGATATGATGTCATTTATGATGAGCAAATAATGAATTAGGTAACAATGAGGAAAATTCTGGAAGTTTGAGTTTGTGTGCTTACTAGCAACCACTTTCAAGGTTTCTGCAAAGCTAGAGAAGGTATCTTCTAATTTAAATTTCTTTAAGAATTATCTATTGTGTAATAGACTGTCAACAGGAAGTCAGTTTTAAAGGAATACTACTGATAGCCTGAAAGACTGTGGAAAAGAAATTCTTTTTCCCCTTACACACTGATAGTTCTTATATTTGCATTCCTGCAATTCTTATATTAAAAAACATTGGATTAGCAGCAAGAGAGTTGAAAATGGCAGAAGTTGGGAATGACTGCTATTTCTTTTTTAATTCCACATGCATAAAGGTAAATATTGTACAACTTATGGTACATATTCCACATGCTTAAGCTTTTTAGTAGAATGAAGGAAAATATGGCAACAGTTTATTTGTATTGCTGAGTAAAAATTTACTATTTTCCCACAAAATATTGTACATAGTTAAAATATGAAGTAAAGCCTTATCATGTATTTTTGATATGTTGAGTTTCTCTGAGGAGATCTGGTAATATTTAAAATTATCTGAAACTCTCCTTCTATCTGCCAGTTACGAGCCTATGGCTTTTTAATCCTCATGTGGCACTTTTGCCTATATTATGGCTCCTTGAAACATCAAATTACTAATGTTAAAGCATATGATATTTTGGTTAATGTGATTCCAGTCATATATATTCAAATAGTTAAATTCAGGTTCACTATCAAACTCAGCTTAATAAATCTAATTGATTCCCTCTTTTGGAATTTTTTAATGAAATTATTGAATTTTCCTCCGTCAAAGTAATAGTAAATAATTAATATCATGGAAAAGGCAAAAAATAATACAAACTGGCCAAACAAGAATTCAAGTTTATAAAGTTAAAATGGGAAAAAAAAATGTCTAAGTGATTTGGATTAGTGGATCTCAATGAAGCCAAATAAATGTAGAAATCCAATGTTTGGAGCTTCATGTTCATGTCAGAATGAACCCAGTGAAAGACGTGCTGTGTCTGGTTTGAAGCATTTCGTCTCTGCTAGGATAACTGAATAGAGTCAGCCTCTTAGACTGTAAGAATTAGATCCACTTCTATTACCTGTTACCTTAAGATTAAACCCTGGGATGATGATAAATAATAGAATTTATGTTCCGTGTGGGCAGAGAGTTTTGTCAGTTTCACTGCTATATCCTCAAATTCTAAGTTATCAATAAATAATTAAATGAAAAAAATAAAAATAGTAATAGCAATCACATTACCTTATCTCCCATAATTTTTACAACAGTATGTGAGAAGGGCATTTTATTCCATTTTTACAGATGAGGAAACTGAGGCACAGAGAGTGAGTAATGGATTGATTTTGTGATTATGGGCAAAACAGAGTCAGGCATTCAAATACTGGTTTATCTGGTTTCTGCCTGCTATCTAGGTCTATGAGATCTACAGAGCCACCTTAAAAGGGAGAGAGAGTGAAGACAGACAGTAAGAAGGTGGGGGAAAAAAATAAGGAACAACCCTGAAACCTGTCAAAAAAGGGATGAGCTTAATAGGATATGTTTGCTTTTGTTCTATGTCACCCACCCCTCTGCTGAAAAAAAGACAATGACCTACAATTTTCCCAGCTGTTGATCTATGTGTAAAAGACATAAGATAAGCAAAAAATAGCAGCCCATTCAAATAATCCACATCTGCTTTTGTTGAGATATAATGATGTAAATGTATAAATATATATGTGTATATAACTTAGTACAATGTGCTAAATATTTAAAATTCCACAATAAAAAAGTTTAAACTCTGTTCACTTTCCCTCTATAGGCACACTTAACAGTATGTGCCTAATCTGAGTAAGAGAACAATTATCTAATAAAAGTTATGATTAATAGAGATAATCTCCACAATTAGAATATGGGTGATGATTCTTAGAAATAATTCTGGCTTCCATAAGGAAAATTAGATCCCTTTGTCATTAGACTGTGATCAAGAGTGTCACTGACCTTTTATATATTTATCCTTGTGAAGTTGCTCAGTCGTGTCCAATTCTTTGCAGCCCCATGGACTGTAGCCTGCCAGCTTCCACCATCCATCGGATTTTCCAGGCACTACGAGAATTTTATCAGTGACTTATGGAATGTACTGTTTAATCATTAGATTATTTTATCAGTCTCACTAAAATTTGATACTTTGCTAAAATTTAGACTTGACGGTCTTGGATTTGTAGTATTTTTTAATTTTACTTTGATCTCATACTTTATTCAGTTGATTAGTAATCTACTGTTAAACACTGACGTTCATATATTGACTTTTCTACACTGTCTACTTTTTTTTTCTTTCAGGGTTCCCAGTGCCGATTCCGACACTGTGAAGAGGCCCTTGGCAGTGACACAGTGTGCTCATTATGGAGAGAGGGAAAATGTTTAGATCCACTTTGCAGATTTAGACACATGGAAATGCAGGTAGAATTATTCAACATTATCATGTTTGTTATAAGCACCTCCCTCCGATAGTTTTGAACTCTGTACTCTTACAACACAATAGAAAAGAAATGATTCTTTCCTCCAATGACTTAATTTTAGGCATTTTCCACTTTGCTCAACTTAAATTCTTAAGAAAAATGGGCAAATGTGTTTGAGGAGTACCCATTGCATCTTTTAAATAACAGAGCTTCGAAACGGAGCCTAGAAACACACACAATCGTAAATCAGCAATTACAGTAGTTTTTGTCATGTCGTGTTGCAGCACGTTGTATTTAACTGTGATTATGGCATCTCATCCTTACATTTGCCTCACTCCTTTATCTAGCAAAACTGCAGTATTTCATGCTTCTGGGAAACTCAACCTCTTGGTTGTGTGAAGATCAGTTGTATCTTTTATCACAGCAAACCTCGAAATATCAATGGATTATTTTTGCCACCAAGTAGCAGTGAGTATATTCTTTGAATAACATGGTTATACCATATTATAGTCTGATTTTGGAATAGCAGCATAGAATGACACATTAAAGTATGGCAAGGTGAATAATACAGTGTAATCGCCAGTGGATGATTTAGGATGGTTATATCAAGAATTATGAGATTGAGCCATCAAGTAGCTAACCAAATGGAATGACCAGAGTTAGTTAAATTTTCTCTGACTGTGTTTCTAAAGTGGATTTTAGTCATGTGAAAAGTGAGATGACTGCTGCCCTCACTGGATAGAGGGGAGCTGTCTCAGCAACTCATCCCATGATTGGAGCAAAGCTAGGAAGTTCTGGCCTCACCACTGCTCCCTGTAAATGTGCAGAAACCTCTTATACATGGGGAGAGCAAGGGCATGCTCTGGTTTGCACGCTTCTGCTTCTAGAAGAGCAGCTAGATGTGTGGTTCTTCCTAAGACTTCATTTGTGGGGAAGATGCAATCCCATTGTTGCTAAATAAGTGGCACCCTTCAAACCAGCTAAATGCTACTGAGACTCTACTGTGTGGTGAACCTTAAACTAAGTTATGGGAAAGGGGTATAGAAGACACCATGTCCTATAACAGTAAATGGCAAGAACTTTGAAAAGTTGGGAGAATCAGGTTTCTCTGATGCTATAGCCACTTCACTCTCTTGCTATGGCCACTGCATTTCTTATAATGGAATTATTCTAGAAATGAGTTTATAGAATATCAGTCCTTTGTATTTGAAGATTTGGCTTCAGATAATCCTTGGCAAATGAATGATTAAAAACCATGTCTCTTTGTTATAGTCTTCTGGAAAATGCTGCTCTCAGAGCATTCATCATACATATAATACCTGGATCAATGTTTTTCTTCACTAGACTGTGAACATCACAAGGATGGGGCTCATAGCTAGTTTCCCTACCAATGCTTAGCACAATGTGGGGAGCCCAGATGCTCAGTAAAATTGGATGCTTGGATAGATGGATAGGAGGTAGGAGGAGAAAGGGATGACACAGGATGAGATGGTTGGATGGTATCAACGACTCAATGGATATGAGCTTGAGCAAGCTCCAGGAGTTGGTGATGGACAGGGAAGCCTCGTGTGCTGCAGCCTATAGAGTCACAAAGAGTCGGAGATTACTGAGTGAACTGAACTGATAGATGTACAGATGACTAGTGAAGGTAACCTACTGGGATGAAAGTTATTACACCTACTAAGTGGTTAACTTTGTCCCATTGGTTAACATCTAGCGTGATTTTATTTCATTAAGAACATTGTATTAAATTCTCTCTATATAGTGTGCTAGCCTACTTCCTAGTGGTCTAGGGGTGAAATTGCTGTCTTTCAAACTAATTATTTCAGTACTAGAGGAAAGACTGCATCTCCGAGGGCAAAGGAAAGGTAGAATGTCTCTGTAACAAACAGTGGGCTCCCCACTGTTAAGACATGTCCTCAGCTAAGTTCTCTAGGGATACATTCCATTATCCTCATAGATTAGGCATAGAATCTGGGGGTCAAAAATAGTTCTGGCTCTTCTGGAAGTCTCAGTTTCTTCAACACATGTCAAAACTGCTTCTGACTCTTGGGATAAGCTTTCCCCTCTCTTGATAGGGTCAAACCAGATCCATGCACTGGTTTTGGAAGGACCAGATCCTTCTCCTAGCCATTCTATTCCCATCATGAGAGGAGATAAGCTCTGCTTTATCTTTGCCACTTCCGTATCATTTTCTCAGATATATTTCTTCACTACATCTATTGTTTGTCTGACTCCTCCCTATAGAATGAAATTTCTGTAAGAATAGGAATCTTTGTTTACTGATAAATCCCAACCACCAAACATAGAGTATTACCTTTCACATTGTGGCTAATTCTATTCCAGGAAGTCCTGAAAAATATTTATTCACAATAAGTAGGTAACTATTTTTTCTCTGCCCAGGCACATTTCTGTGCTTTAGGAAAGAGGATTCAATTTCCAGGCTGTAGGAAACTATTACCCTGGAGAAGGAAATGGCAGTATTCTTGCCTGGAGAATCCCATGGACAGAAGCCTGGCAGGCTACAGTCCATGGGGTTGCAAGAGTCAGACACAACTTAGTGACTATACCACCACCACCACAGAAAACTACTAAACTCATTTGAATTATGTATTGAACTACTGCATCATTTATTCATTCTAAGAATATTTCAATACCTCAGAAGTTATAGTGTGATTTTTTGTAGACCTAATATTTCCTAAAATATTTCCAGGAGCATCTACCTACCAAGGTTCATATTAACCAGAACCAGGAAATTAAATCCTCTCACCTTAGACAAAAGTTAAATTACAAAGTTATAACTTTATTAAAATCTACCTTTATGTTTTAGTGGGTACACGTGATTAACAAATTCAGGGTAGGATTATGACAGGGTTTTTTTGGTAGCAAAATATAACTATTGTTTCATATATGGCATTGTGTAATTCATGTGTAAGTTTGTGTCCAGTTAAGATAAAATCTAGGTTATTAAATGCATACACTGTGAAAATTTCTAAGGCTTCTGATCAAGGAATTGAGACCCATCATGTGGTCCATATTAAGTGGGTGAGTTGCAGCCGCAGCAGTGCTATCTAAGTTACCAGCTGTGCTCTTCCAGAATGAGGTGTTTGCTGAAAGCAATTTCCCATTAGTTAATTTGCCATTGTCTGTTATCTTTAAGGACTAAGTTCAATTATCAGGAGTCTGACATTTTTTGTCTGGACGTGTAAAACTGCCAGTTAGTCTTTTGCAATTTAAACTTTAATCTGCTAACAAATTTAAAAAAAGGTCTTGGACTCTTTTGCCAAATATTTCATTTAAATGTTGCTAAACTAGACATTTTCAAAGGTGGCCTAATCCCTCTGGTTATCATCTCTAAGTTTAGAGGCAAATAGCTATTAAAACCAAATGATAGTGCTAAGAAAAACATAGCTCAGTTAATATTTGCTCTAATTATAAGAATTTGCAAGGCATTTCTGAGTACATTTTGCATTTTCTTTGTGAGCTTGGTGGGTTCTTGTTCTTTCTCCCATGGTACGCAGTAGAGGTTAGTATACCCAAACAAAGGGTTCCTCTTAAGAAACTCCTTAAATTTTGCTAAGGGACAATTTATTCAGAACAGAGTAGCTCAAACATTGAAGCAAATGCTCATCTCCTTGATTATTTGCCATGTTATTCTAAAATGAATACCTGAAAGGATAATTTGATTTTTGTGTATTCTGAGTCACTGTCTTGGAGATGCCTTCAACAACTGACTATTTGACCACATTAAATGAAGCCTGGGTAGCTCACTTTACAAGGTCTTGCCTACATGAATATGTGTACATGACCTTTTCATTATGTCTTAAAAAACCAATGTCTCGTGTTTTTTAAATAATTTAACAAACACCTTGACTTACATATTTGAGTCAGTAAAACACAGACTAGTTTTGTGTGTGTGTGTGGATAAGACACAGAGTAAGACAACTGTTAATAGTTATAAGAGGAAAAACTGTTCACATCAGTTCTTTCTTCTTTGGGGAAAGGGGAGAGGGGTTGAGCAAGTGTCTTAAACCAGATGATGGTGACCCCTGTAACAATTTGGGTTTGGATGGGAGACTCCTCATCCTAACTGGACGCTGTCTGCTCTCATCGATGAGCATGGTACTTCTGGAAGTAAAGTTGGTTACTCCCTGCTGGCTCAGCTGGTAAAGAACCCATCTGCCAATGCAGGAGATGCAGGAGAGTGGATTTGATCCCTGGGTCGGGAAGATCTCCTGGCAAAGGAAATGGCAACCCACTCCAGTATTCTTGCCTGGGAATTTCCATGGACAGACGAGCCTGGCGGGCTACGGTCCAGGGGTCACAAAGAGTCAGACATGACTGAGCACACTCATGCTTCATACTCAAGTCTTAGTTCCCAGGCCTAACATTGTTAGTCATGTCTGAGATGTCCACAGACCTTCTCTTTAAGACTTTATAAACTAAAAATGTAATCGATTAAAAAACAATGAAGTAGGATTATGAGAAATGAGAAAATCTCATATCCACAGTTTTCAAATAATATGAGTTTTCTGTGTGGCACCCCTATGCTGAGTATTATGCATGCCTAATTTTATTTAATCCTCACAAAAATCTGAAAAATAGTATTCTTATTGTACAGATGAGGAAAATGAAGCCCAGACAGGTTAAATACCTTAGGTGACATAATATATCTCATAACTAGAGGTACCTGACTTCAAACACAATTCTGACTCTAAAACTGCCTAACAACCCCAGACTTGGCATTTCAAGTATAACCAGTCCTTTTGGTAATTTGAATGGATCCACCCACGAGACCACCTAATCCGGCTTCCTCCTTCTAAGAGGTAATGCTCTTCCACCCTACGGCACAACCTTCCTTTCAAAGCTATTAAGATTCTTTACATATAATAAAAGATGCCCTTTCCCCTTTAATTTACATTAAACAGTAGAATACTTCTAACATTTCTGATTTATGTGTATTTCCATTAAATAAATTTTCTTCTTTCTTTCTCTTTTTCTGTTTACTTCTGGACACACATAGGTGGGGCTTGTTCCCTTTAACCATCGGAATCCAGGAAGACCAGGTACCCCGAATCATGTTTCTCAAACCTGGCTCCCCTTTAGAATTATCTGGGGAGCTTGAAACAACAGCAGTAACTGAAAAGAACAACCCAACCCATCCCCCCAAACCATTCCTATCACAACTTAGTTCAGTTCAGTCGCTCAGTCCTGTCCGACTCTTTGCGACCCCATGGACTGCAGCAGGCCAGGCCTCCCTGTCCATCACCAAGTCCTGGAGTCCACCCAAACTCATGTCCATTGAGTCAGTGATGCCATCCAACCATCTCATCCCCTGTCGTCCCCTTCTCCTCCCGCCCTCAGTCTTTCCCAGCATCAGGGTCTTTTCAAATGAGTCAGCTCTTCGCATCAGGTGGCCAAAATATTGGAGTTTCAGCTTCAACATCAGTCTTTCCAATGAACACCCAGGACTGATCTCCTTTAGAATGGACTGGTTGGATCTCCTTGCTATCCAAGGAACTCTCAAGAGTCTTCTCCAACACTACAGTTCAAAAGCATCAATTCTTCTGTGCTCAGCTTTCTTTATAGTCCAACTCTCACATCCATACATGACTACTGGAAAAACCATAGCCTTGACTAGACAGACCTTTGTTGACAAAGTAATATCTCTGATTTTTAATATGCTGTCTAGGTTAGTCATAACTTTACCTC
This sequence comes from Bos taurus, assembly GCF_002263795.3. Lineage (NCBI taxonomy): Eukaryota > Metazoa > Chordata > Mammalia > Artiodactyla > Bovidae > Bos > Bos taurus. The sequence goes on along the minus strand of NC_037332.1, from coordinate 17,814,626 downwards.
TGAGGAGTAAACGTCTTTTAATTTCATGGCTGCAATCACCATCTGCAGTGATTTTGAGCCCCTCAAAATAAAATCTGACACTGTTTCCACTGTTTCCCCATCTATTTGCAATGAAGTGATGGGACTGGATGCCATGATCTTAGTTTTCTGAATGTTGAGCTTTAAGCCAACTTTTCACTCTCTTCTTTCACTTTCATCAAGAGGCTCTTTAGTTCCTCTTCACTTTCTGCCTTAAGGGTGGTGTCATCTGCATATCTGAGGTTATTGATATTTCTCCCGGTAATCTTGATTCCAGCTTGTGCTTCATTCAGCCCAGTGTTTCTCATGATGCATTCTGCATATAAGTTAAATAAGCAGGGTGACAATATACAGCCTTGACGTACTCCTTTTCCTATTTCCTATTACCACTTAAGCCAACAGTTAAATTCATGAGTGTTAGAGCTGAGCCTTCAGTGTAATTTTCTAGCTCCAGCTTTTTATTTCAAAAATGTTCAACCTACAAAAATGTTTCAGAATAGTTTCAATGAACACCCAGCCATGTACTTTTCACCAGGATTCACCAATTTATCAATTTATTTTCTCTTTTCCCTCTATTGTACTTACATATACACAAAAAAATGTACAAACATATATTTCTGTCCTTGTTTTTGAACCATTTAAATGTTAGTTGCAAATATCATGACACGTTATCTCTAAATGCATTGACATAGATCTCCTATGTTTAACAACACTCTCAGATATAACCATGGGCTTCTAAAGTGGTGCTTGTCCCACCTACCAATGCAGAGATGCAGGTTTGATCCCTGGGTTGGAAAGATCCCCTGGAGTAGGAAATGGCAAGCTGCTCAATTATTTTTGCTGGAAAATCTCATGGACAGAGGAGTCTGATAGTCCACGGGGCCACAAAGAGTTGGATGCAGCTAAGCACACGTATACCTAACCACACTACACACAAGCATCACATATAGAAAATTTATCTACATATCCCACTATTATTGAATAATAATTTAGTATTTATCATCTATTTAGGTTATTTTTAGGCTTTGGTAAGTACAGACCTTGCTCTTGTGAACATTAAATCAAAATAGGCCACAAAGACCTAAATATGAACTAAAATTATAAAATTCTTATTAGAAACTATAGACTACTCAAACAATTCTTAGTTATGACACCAAACGGAGAAGGCAATGGCACCCCACTCCAGTACTCTTGCTTGGAAAATCCCATGGACGGAGGAGCCTGGTAGGCTGAAGTCCATGGGGTCGCTAAGAGTCGGATACAACTAAGCGACTTCACGTTCACTTTTCACTTTCATGCATTGGAGAAGGACATGGCACCCCACTCCAGTACTCTTGTCTGGAGAATCCCAGGGATGGTGGAGCCTGGTGGGCTGCTGTCTATGGGGTGGCACAGAGTCGGACACGACTGAAGTGACTTAGCAGTAGCAGTAGCAGTATGACACCAAAAGAAAAAACAAACAAGCAGAAAAATAATTAATTGGATTTCATCAAATTAGAAACTTTTGTGTTTCAAAGAATATCAAGAAAGTAAAAATGCAACCCACAGAATGAGAGAAAATATTTATATCTTTTATATAAGCATTTTATATCCAGAATATATGAAGAACTCTTGCAGCTCAGTAATATAGACAATTCCATTAGAAAATGGGGAAAGAATCTGAATATACATTTCTCAAAGATATAAAAATGGCTAAAAGATATATACACCTGAATGCAGAGTTCCAAAGAATAGTGAGGAGAGAGAAAGCCTTCCTCAGTGATCAGTGCAAAGAAATAAAGAAAAACAATAAACTTGGAAAGACTAGAGATCTCTTCAAGAAAATTAGAGACAACAAGTGAACATTTCATGCAAAGTTGGGCACAATAAAGGACAAAAATGGTATGGACTTAACAGAAGCAGAAGATATTAAGAAGAGGTGGTAAAAATACATGAAGAACTATACGAAAAAGATCTTAAACCCAGATAACCAAGATGGTATGATCACTCACCAAGAGCCAGACATCCTGGAATGCGAAGTCAAGTGGGCCTTAGGAAGCATCACTACAAACAAAGCTAGTGGAGGTGGTGGTTGAATTCCAGTTGAGCTATTCCAAATCCTAAAAGATGATTCTGTTAAAGTGCTGCACTCAAAATGTCAGCAAATTTGGAAAACTCAGCAGTGGCCACAGGACTGAAAAAGGTAAATTTTCATTCCAATCACAAAGGAATGTTCCAAAGAATGTTCATACTACTGCACAATTGTACTCATCTCACATGCTAGCAAAGGAATATTCAAAATTTCCAATTCAGGCTTCAACAGTATGTGAACCAAGAACTTCCAGATATTCAAGTATTTAGAAAAGGCAGAGGAATCAGAGATCAAATTGCCAACATCTGTTGAATCATAGAAAAAGCAAGAAAATTCCAGAAAAATACCTACTTCTGCTTCATTGACTACACTAAAGCCTATGACTGTGTGGATCACAACAAACTGTGGGAAATTCTTCAAGAGATGGGAATGCCAGACCACCTTACCTGCCCTCTGAGAAATCTGTATACAGGTCAAGAAGCAACAGTTAGAACTGGACATGGGACAACAGACTGGTTCCAAATTGGTAAAGGAGTACCTCAAAGCTGTTTGTTGTCACCTTGCTTATTTAACTTATATGCAGAGTATATCATGCAAAATGCCAGGCTGGATGAAGCACAAGCTGGATCAAGATTGCCAGGAGAAATATCAATAACTTAAGATATGCCAGTGACATCACCCTTACGTCAGAAAGGGAAGAAGAACTAAAGAGCCTTTTGATGAAAGTGAAAGAGGAGAGTAAAAAAGCTGGCTTAAAACTTAACATTCAAAAAACTTTAAGATCATGACATCTAGTCCCATCACTTCATGGCAAATTGATGGGGAAACAGTGACAGTTTTATTTTCTTTGACTGCAAAATCACTGCAGATGGTGACTGCAGCCATGAAATTAAGACACTTACTCCTTTGAAGAAATGCTATGACCAACCTAGACAGCATACTAAAAAGCAAACACATTACTTTATCAACAAAGATCAGTCTAGTCAAAGCTATGGTTTTCCAGTTGTCGTGTATGGATATAAGAGTTGGACCATAAAGAAAGCTGAGCGCTGAAGAATTGATGCTTTTTGAATATGGTGTTGGAAAAGACTCTTGAGAGTCCCTTGGATACCAAGGAGATCAAACCAGACAATCCTAAAATAAATCAGTCCAGAATGTTCATTGGAAGGACCGATGCCGATGCTGAAACTCCAATACTTTGGCCACCTGATGTGAAGAAGTGATTCACTGGAAAAGACCCTGATGCTGGGAAAGTTTAAAGGCAGGAGGTCAAGGGGACAACAGAGGATGAGATGGTTGGACGACATCACCAACTCGATGCACATGAGTTTGAGTAAGCTCTCGGAGTTGGTGATGGACGGGGAAGCCTGGCATGCTACAGTCCATTGGGTCACAAAAAGTCAGACACAACTGAGCAACTGAACTGAATAAGCTCATGCAAAGATGCTCATTGTAACTCACCATTAGATCAATGTAAGTCAAAACCATGAGGTATCACTCCTATCTACTCAGATGGTTTAATCAAATAGATAATAAGAAGATTTGACAAGAATATGGAGATATTGGAATCTTCATACATTTCAGATAGGAATGTAGATGATGCAATTTTGGAAAACAGTTTGGCAGTTCCTCAAAAGAGTAAACATAGATCACTAAGTGTGCACATGTAAGTTGCTTCAGTCATTACAGCTCTTCCTGAGACTAAGTATTGTAGCGCACCACGTTCCTCTGTCCATGAGATCCCCCAGGCAAGAATACTGGAGTAGGTTTCCATGCCCTCCTCTAGGGGATCTTCCCGACCCAGGGATCGAACCCATGTCTCTTATGTCACCTGAATTGGCAGGTGGGTTCTTTACCACTAGAGCCACCTAGGAAGCCCCTAGAATCACCATATGTCCTACTTACTCACTTCTAAGTATATCCAAGAAATGTGAAAACATATGTCCTAATGAAACTTGTACAACAATAAATATTCATACTAACATTATTTAAAACAACTAAAAAAGTGGAAATAAACCAAGTGTCCATCATTTGATGAATGGAAAAATTATGGTATATGCACACAGTGAAATATTATTTGACTATTATAAAAACACTGTGAGAGGACTTCCCTGGTGGTCCAGTGGCTAAGACTCAGCACTCTCAATCCAGGGGACCCAGGTTTAATCCATGGTCAGGGAACTAGATCCCATATGCAGCAACTAACGATCCTTCATGCTGCAACAAAGAGCATGTGTGGCCAAACAAATAAACAATTTAAAAGCACAGCACTATGGTAAGTTGAAGAAGTCATGTACAAAGGACTACATACTGTATGATTTCATTTATATGAAATATCCAAAACAGGCAAATCCATAGAAACAGAAAGTATACTAGTGTTTGTACAGCTGGAGACATCGGGCAGACATGAACGGTAACTGCTAATAGGTATGGGTTTCTTTTTTGAGGGGATCAGATATCCTAAAATTGATCATGGCAATATTTGCACACCTCTATGAATATACTAAAAAAATGTTTAAATGTGTGAATTGTATAGTATGTGAATCTCAAGAAAGCTTTTAAAAAATGGGACTAACATTTACTGTTTTGAGTGTTCAGTGAAGCTTTTCTTTGCAGCTAATGACAAGTCTTGGGAATAGGTATTTAGAATAGCTGAAAAGTTCTGTTTAAAGCCATCTTTTTCCTTCAGAATTTCTAACTAGTGCTCTCTCTTCACTGATGCCGTGAGACTTTTTTTCAAAAATGACATATTCTTTAACAAGAGTCTAGAAGTGGAGGAAGCAAAAATTTTCAATAAAAATTCTTAACTACCGACATACTCTATCATGCATGTGAATTCAGACCATTCCAATGTAAACCCCAGTAGCACTTTTTCTAATCCCATGTGTATTTGTTTCCTGTTACTGCTGTAACAAATTACCCCTAACCAAGTGGCTTCAACAACTCAATTCTATTAGCTTGTAGTTTAGGAATTCGATGAAATCTCTCTGAATTAAAATTAAGGTGTCTCCAGGGCTGCATTCCTTCTGGAGATTCTGAGGGAGAACCTGTTTACTTATCTTTTCCAGTTTCTAGAGGTCTTCATTATTTCTTGGTTCACGTACCCTTTCTTGAAGTTCAGAATCAGCAATGGGTAGTCAAGTCCTTCTGATACTGCATTACTCTGACCTAGCTTCCACTGTCACACCTGTTCCTCTGCAACTTGTCTATTTCCAAAGGACCACCTGAATAATCAAGGATAATTTGCTAATATTGAGGTTGGCTGATTAGCTGTCTTAATTCCTCCTTCCTGTATAACCTAGTGTGTACACAGGTTTCAGCAATAAAAATTTGGACATCTTTGGGAGGGCATTATTCTGCCCATTACAACCTTTTCTAGGAGTGTGTATAAATCAAGGTGATGGAAAAAGCCTTATGGGTTCCTGGTGGTTTGATTATTCAGCAAAAGAGGATTTCTCTTTTGGGCAATGTGCTATATAGAAAATGTTGGCATGAGTAAAGGGTTGTTGTTCAGTTGCTAGGTCAGTTCCAGCTTTTTGTGACCCCATGCACTGCAGCATGCCAGGCTTTCCTGTCCACCTTTATTTTGTAGAGAAAAGGCTATTATGGACTGAGACCTGTTCTCGGGCAATTTTAGGTGAAATAGATGTAGAAATTAAGAATTTGGAATACAATTGATTGCTTTCAGGGCTTCCCTGGTGGCTCAGATGGTAAGAATCTGCCTGCAGTGTGGGAGACCTGGGTTTGATCCCTGGGTCACAAAGATCCCCTGGAGAAGGGAAAGGCTACCCACTCCAGTATCCTTACCTGGAATAATTCCATGGACAGGGGAGCCTGACAGGCTTTCAAATTATTCTGGTGGCAAAACCGCTAAAAGGCTTCCCATGACCCTGGACCCCAGGTAGATGATCCTTGATTTGGGGCATTGGTTTCCAGTCTTGACTGATTTTGCAATTATCTGAGACATTTGAAAAATAGCATCAGATTTCCAGGCTTTAATCTCAACCTTCAGAATCAGAAGTTTGGAAAACAGAGACAGAAAAGATGATTTGAATAATTTCTTCAGTTGATTCTGATATTTAGCCAGATTTGATAACTATTGGCTTGAAAAATAAAGAGACTTGAATAAGTAACGATCAAAGATGTATGTGTTCACTAGCTTTTTCTATTATTTGCTGGTTAGTTTTGAAGGTTACAGAACATTTAAATATGACCTAGAGCTTTGTTCAGTCTGACCTATGTGGAGCCAACAGAGAAATCTGAAGGTATTATTCTTACTTCCAAGTCATCAACCCCCAACCACAGAAAATTAGAACCTCTGGATTTCCCCTCCCCCCTTTAAACGTGTATACTCTGACATTATAAGTTATGTCTTATATGAGTTTACCTTTGTTAAATAGTCATAATGTGATTAACTAAGTTATTCTTATCCCATAGATGTAATCGAAGAATACAGTAATGCTTGTGATCACTTTGTGTTTATACCAAAGTATGATATATACCCAAATGTGGTTATAATTACTATCTAAAGTCTATGAATTAGCACATTTTCCACATCTTACCAGCAAAATGCTGATTTTTATAAGTTAGTTTAATAACCTTTCTAGAAACGAGACGTCTTTTAACAAAAGTATGCAGTTAATCAAGAGGACAATAGTTAATCATTGAACATGTGCCAAAAGGTATATCTTGAAGACTAAAATGTTGCCTTTTCTCTATAGATATCATTCTACAGAAAGAAACTCAGGAAGGAATTCCACCCCCAACCCAGAGTCAGGAACCTCTAAAACCTCAGGAGAATATATCACGACCCATTCACCATCCTTTAGTTTTAAAAACTAACTTTGAGGAAGAGGAGGAGGAAGAAGGTGAACAAAATGGTGAATAAACCTTTTGTCACATTTATAGTGCACATTCAAAAACTTCATGATATTTTCTGCATACTTGTTTAACTTTTAGAAGTTTATAATATATAAGACATATTTTGGTGAGAAAATAGCTTTAATTTTATTAAATATATTAAATTCATTATGTTCTAATTTGTTCGACATCTACACATATATTTATGATTGTTTGGATTGAAAGTTTTTTGTTGTATGATGGCTAGAAGACAGATCTCATGTTTAAATATGCACAGTTGCTTGTAAGTATACTAATAACATGTTTTATTTGTGTATAAATTAACATTGATAATATGATTTATATAATCATATAAATTTATATATAACATTGTCTGTTTATATGTAACAACATTGATATACATAAGTGTCAATCTATCTGTCTCACATTTAATCCTTGAAGCTATAGAGATCAGTAGAGTAGTTTGTAATGTGTAAACCATTATCATCTGCATTATCCCAGTAATCCTTGCCAGCATAAAGAAGACTAGAACCCAGGTCTTACACTGTAGTCCATCTTATTCCTCCCATATCACCACAGCACTGCAGTACCAATAAGTATGTACAAACAAGTTAAACATCCAGAGAAATAAACTAAGTCTGTCTCTGCCCTGGAATTTGTCATTGTATGGAGACTCAGAATGTGGGCACATTGAAAAGACTGAAATGTTACATTTTTTTCTGTAGCTATCTTACTACAGAAAGATAATTAATAGGGAATTCCACCTCTGATCTAGAGTCAGAACCCCCTGAAACCTCAGGAGGATATATTACAACCCACTCATCATCCTTTAATTTTAAAACTAACTTTGAGGAAGAATAGGAAAAAGGAGATGTGCCACTTTTTGCTGTTTACCTCTGTCTCCTATCCCAACATCCTCCTTCTCCAGACAAACATAATCTCAAATGTGAACCTATATGTCCAGCCTCTCATCTCAAGACACATATAATGTACAGTCATTTTTCTCTTGACTGATTCTTTCTAAAACATAAAATATAGCAATAAGAAACATTTGTTAGTACACAAATTATTGACTTTAAATATTTTTAAAACAGTAATCCATTTATGAGGACAATGTGTGGGATTTTTCATTCTGGTTTATAAATTTTCAGATTATTTGGCTTTGGGACAATTTAATTTAAAAAAAATATATCCTATAGATGCTTCTAGTTTATGGACAAAGACTCCTGAAGAAATTGAAGAAAAAAGAGCAATAAAGGAGATGTGTTATAAATCTGGTAAGAAATCAAACATTTGTATATTTTCTAATATTTGATGTGAGAAGTGCACTAACCATTGATTTTCTTGTGGGAGATTAGGTGAATACTACAGAGTTCATACTCCTTCAGATATTTCATCATCTAAAAGCATAGCCTCTATAGTGGAAAAAGAGATAGAAAAGTCTTTGGAAAGTGGCAGTGAATTGCAAGAAGGTAAGGAATGAAAAGGAAGCTTTTCAAGGTGGTGAATACTTGGTGTGATAGGCTGTGGATTATTAAGTGTGCACTGGAGTTAAATGACAAATAATACATCAGAATTGAGAGTGAGAAGGAAGTGATTTTATTGCATAACCTAAATTTAATATGAAAAGCTGCTATTAATGTAATCATATTTTCCCAGAGGAACCACAGAATGAATAGACTACATAAACCATGGTGACACTACATACCCCATGCAGTCATTCTGTAAATAACTTGGTTTTACCACTTCATTTGTCTATGAAAATAAATCTCCCTGTAAAACAAATGTAGATTTTTTTTTTTTCATAAGTAGAATGGACAAATTAGCCCTAGAAGGACAAAAGGGAGATCACGGAATAATGTTAGTGGCAGGACAAGGGTATATTTGTTCATTGAATGAGTGCTTCCTGTGTACCAGCCAATTTCAAGGGCAACACAGGTGAATAAATATAAGGCTGTGCCTTTTATGGATCTTATGTTCTGGTGAATCTGACTTTTCTGTTGGTGAATGTTTTGCTCTTGAAGGCAAGATAAAAAGAACATTGTTTTCTGGATATAAAACAAGGAACTCAGAGAAAAATCCATGGATGCCATGGGTTTAAGTAGTTTTCTTGCCTCTGGGATGAGCTTAAACAAAAAAACCTTTATAGCAGTAAGCGAAATCAGAATTCTTTCCTCCTCTTAGGTACCGAAAAAATAGTTGGAAAAGATTCCCAGGATCAAGATGAATATAAGATAAAGAGTAGAATGTCTGTCTTGCAAGTATGTGTGGCAAGCCATTTAAACATATATGGCAGTAGGTGGCAGCAACATACTGTCAAACGGTAGAACAGTCGAAAAACCCAAGCTGATAGGTGGGGGCCATCCAGTGAAGGACAGATTGTCCGAATTACACAGACAAGGGCTTCCCAGGTGGCGCCAGTGGTAAAGAACCTGCCTGCCAACGCGGGGCACACGGGAGACATGAGCTTGATCCCTGGGGAGTGGAGATCCCCTGGAGAAGGAAATGACACAGACAAGAAAAACAAAACAAGGGCAAACATGTTAGCAATGAGTATTAAAAATGTCAGATAGAAAGACAGTTATATGCGTTTTCACTTTACATTATGGTTTTAAAAAGCTTTTTATTTTTAAATAATTCCAGTTAATTCATGAACCTTCTTTACCCAGACTTCCCCAAATACTGGCACTTTACACATTTGATTTTTTCATTCCCTTCCTCTCTCTCTCTCAATATACACATTGTTGTTATTTTTTTTCAAATTGTTTGAGAGTAAGTTGCAGGCGTACATAACTCTCACACAAATGTGGTATAAATACCAATATCAGAAGATTACTAGTGATATTATTTACAAACCTAAAAAAAAGTTTCACTAATTGTGCCATTAATGTTCTTTATACTAAAATGAAATCTACCTTATTTAGAATCCAGTTCAGAATCACAAGTTATATCAGATTACCATAGCTCCTTTATTCTCCTTTTAATATTTTATTTTAGGAGAAAATTATCTAAAAATGTATAAAGAGAATGGAGAGACTTTAATTATCAGTATAATTAGCATTTTTCAATCAGTGAAGTGAGTGAAGTGAAGTTGTTTAGTCGTGCCTGACTCTTTGCAACCTCATGGACAGTAGCCTGCACCAAGCTCCTCTGTCTGTGGGATTTTCAAGGCAAGAGTACTGGAGTGGGTTGCCATTTCTTTCTCCAGGGAATCTTCCCAACCCAGGGATTGAACCCAGGTCTCTCACAGTGTAGATAGACGCTTTACCGTCTGAGCCACCAGGAAGTAGATCCTAATACATTTTACTCAGTTTATTCATGGTGAGTAGATAAAAACAAAAGAAATATTATAAAATTCATTATATGTCACATCAACTAAATTAAATATATATACATTATAGCATTAGATTGCTCACATTTTTTAACTGCCACTTGTTACGTTATCCACATAAGAAAATAAACTTCCCTTCTGCTTTCCTGATTATTATAAATTGGCTTAAAATGTATGTAATTATAATTTTATTGTTCATGAAATCACTGGACAAACAATACTTCGATTAACTTTTAGATTCTTTACTATCATCATAAATTCTCTCAGAAACTTAGATAAGCACCTAATGGTTTCTTGAGTGATTTCTTTTTTTTTAAATTTTTAGGGGATGGTCTGACAGTTCCAACAAAATTCAGCCTATTTGAAAGGCAAGGTGAAATAAAAGCATCATTGGACAGGAAACCAAGGACTGACATTGCTGCTTTTGAAAATGGAGGTTAGTTAATTTATTACTGATTGATTCTGAGTATATCACCATAAAATACATAGTTCTGAGTTTTTTCTCTCATAAGCAACTTGTTTCATCAATGTCTCTTTGATATTTTATCACTGACTTTGGATAAGCTCCTTGAGGCCAGGAATTGTGTATAATCAGTTGCTCTCTGCAGTAGAATTCCTGGCACATGAAGTACACTTTGTAAATATTTGTGGAACAAATGGCTTTGTGCTTAAACAGTTGAACGGCGATTACATGTATAGAGACGTTGTTTATAAAATGCACAGGTGACCGGAAGCTAACATGCTGGGACAGTGAGTCGAATGTAAAGAGGCAAAGGCAAACTGTGATAAACGTAGCCTCTTGCAGTTAAGTCCAAGACGTAACTGGTAGGTTTTCTTCAAGTTGGGAAAGACTTGGTATGATACAGATTGTGAGGGAAAAATAAATGCTTTTGTTGGCCACAAAGTTTCAAAATGATTAAGTAACTTGTGTCAGCTACCAGATAGCTAAGATAAACTTACATTGCATTATTAGGAGTACTAAAGAAAAATAATTAAATGCAATAAGTCATTTAAAATATTCAGTAGACTATCTGACATATAGAAAGATGCTGTATAAAAGTCATCTATTATTGTATTAGTTCCACTGATTTCTATACAGGGTAGTCCATATTTGAGAATTATTTTTAAACAAGGATACTTGAAAACAAGTATTCTATGTTAAGAAACAGAAACTTGTATGGTGAAGATCTGAAATTAAGTATTTAAGTACATTTTAAAGCACCTGTGGATATTTATCCTGGAAAATAGATCTTTAGGGAATATGAAAACTGCTTTCATACACTTGAGGATATTATATGGAAAGCAATTATATTTATTGAGTATCTCTAAAGTGTGGTAATGGAGAAGGCAATGGTACCCCACTCCAGTACTCTTGCCTGGAAAATCCCATGGATGGAGGAGACTGGTAGGCTGCAGTCCATGGGGTCGAGAAGAGTTGGACACGACTGAGTGACTTCACTTTCTCTTTTCACTTTCATGCATTGGAGAAGGAAATGGCAACCCACTCCAGTGTTCTTGCCTGGAGAATCCCAGGGACGGGGGAGCCTGGTAGGCTGCCATCTATGGGGTCGCACAGAGTCGGACACGACTGAAGTGACTTAGCATAGCATAGCAAAGTGTGGTAAAGATTGTTAGATGGAAAACTGTTGACTGAATTTTCTGACAATTACCTGTAAGTGTACATACTGAATATTCATATACATATATATTAATCAAAACATATATGATATGTATAGAGATGGCAATAGTATCACTGAGAAGTATTTAAATAGTGTTTCAGAGGAGGAGTATGCTGTATTGAAAGATAGCTTTGTACAATTGTTTGCCATTGTTGCCACTGACAGTAAGTTATTGTCCTAGGAGGTGACTGCTACGTTCCACAGAGAATCATATTTCTTGGAGTAGATGAAAATGAAGTTTTAACTGAAGAGAAAGAAAGTACCATATCAAAATGTTCAAATGCTAAAGGTAATGAGCCAGTCTATATTTTGATCCATTTGTGACTTGTTTAAATAAGTTCAAAACGTAAAATTTGATTGTGTTATACAGTTGTAGAAACCAATACAAGAGACAAGGTAATAAATAAAAATACACACCAAAATATACTGGATAGGAGTCAGGGTCCCTCCGTATCCAGTCCTGGCTCTGTCACTAATTATTCTCCTGTAGAGCTTTATCTTTCTTACCTTCAGTTTCCTAATGGGAGAAATTAGCCTGTTGGACTACACAATTGCTGAGAGTCCTCCTGGCTCTAAAGTCATTGGTTCTCTCCAATGGTAATATCCAGCTCTCTTTAGTTTTTTTTTTTTTCTCCCAGCTTCTAATATTCAGTGTGATTGAATTTTCTTAGAAAGCTTTTGTGAAGATATATATACTGAGAAGAGTACTAATCTCATGCTGACTTCCCGCTTTAGGATTATTACTAACTGTAGTCTGAGAATAATCCAGAAACATGTTAATATTGTACATTTTCTGTAGGTTTATGCTGCCTCTACCTTGCTAAGAATCCCCCAGCTGGGACCTTGGCTGGGCAGCTCTCTAAGCCACAGACAGGATAGCTGTCCTGTAATTAGAGGACTTCACCTATTCTCCATATACGTGTTAACCAATTTTATCTACTGTCTTCTCCATCATTAAATAAATATTCTCAAAGACAGGGAAAGACACGTGATCAAACTCTTCCTATGGAAAACAATATGTAAATCTCTCCTCCTCTCTTTTGTTCAGTCCATCAAAAAACACACCTCTAACTTCACAAATAACAGTAGCCATCATTCGCATGTGGCTGTTAACACTGAAGTTAATGAAAATTAAATACAATTTTAAAATTCAGTTTTTCAGTTGCACTAGCCATATTGCATGTGCTCGGTATTCACATGTGACCAGTGGCTATCGTTTCAGATGGCACAGAATGTTTCCATCATTGTAGAAAGCTTTGTTGGATTGTTCTGCTCCAAAGCCTAGAACAAGTGAAGTGTTTTACAGATATTTCTTCATCCTTGGTTTAAATTGGCATACTTGGAACTTGCCAGACGGTCCATGGCTAAGACTCCGTGCTCCCAATGCAGGGGGCTTCGGTTCAAACCCTGGTCAGGGAACTAGATCCCATATGCTGCATCAAAGATCCCATGTGCTGCTACTAAGACCAGGCCAGCCAAATAAGTAAATGAAATCAGTAATTTTTTTTTAATTGGCACATTTGATATAAAATTGATAACCCTTTTTTTAAAAACAATTTTTTTTGTATGGAGGTATTAAAAATATTGCCACAAATACATATTTACCTATTGAAGATAATGGCTGTATTTCAAATTTTTAATGTTTTGATACTGACAGATTTGGAGGACTCAATGTGCTAACTAGGGAATTTCAGTGGTGGGTTCTAAAAATTAATATGCATATATATTTTTTAAAGAGCATAGATGGGCATATATATGCCCATCATATAATGCTTGCAAAGTGAAATACCAACAGAAATACTTCTTTTTTTTTTTTTTTTTATTAACACTGACATTTTATTTTCTTAATTTGCTTTAAAAGATAACAAGGACAGCCCTCATCCAAAGCGTTCCCTAACTACCCGACTAGTATCTACAAGGCATGTATTAAATGCTACTGAGAATATCAGTATGAAGTGCAGAGAGGACCTTTCTTCAAGTGAGACATTAGCTCTATCACTTTTTGGCCTTAGATATATTTGTCTTATCATGGATTTGTTTTGCTTACTTGAAATAGAATTTTTAAAAAGAAAGAAAAAAGGATGCTTTGAAAATTATTCAAGATTAAGAATTAAAGACACAATAGTCTTCTACTAACTCTGACAATGAATTGTGATGTGGGTCCTAGTAAATTAAATACTTTCCCATTAGTTTAATTTAGGTATTAAAATTGATAATATAATACTACATTCTTAGAAGATCCATTAGTATGATATTTTAAATTTAACCTGTTGTGGGATTCATTGACATATTTTTTAAATTATCTTTCTTTTTTTTAAATTTTTCTTGATTTTGCTTCTCCTTGCCATTTAGTACTCTAAGCCTCTTCTCTTGATACAATCAAGACTCATGAATCTTCTTTCCCTCCCTCCTTCCTTCCTATTTCATTTGTTGAACCCCTGTAATATTCTTCAACCCCAGCTGGGCAACGAAGAGAACCATGGTTTACCTCAGAGGAGCTTAGTTCAGTGACACTTGTGAAAAATATAGTTTCCAAATTCTAGGAAGGGGAGCATGCGAGTAAGGATGGAGCATGATGTTTGGAGAGGAGGCAGTGAATCAGGGCTTCACTGAACGCTTCCTGCTTAAGCTGAAGATGGGAGCTAGGGCAAAGAGAGATTTATTAGCCCACTATAGAGAGCTAATGCAATCTACATAGTGATTTTGATATTCATTTTTACTCTGGAGAAATGTACCTTAGAAATTCTTGGAAAATTGAGCCTGCACATAAAATTTTCCGTGTTAAAACAAGCAAGCAAGAAGTGAATAACTTAGTAATATTAGCACTTACAAATTTTGATTATTGAGTCTTGTTTCACCAAACTATCCATGACCCCAGCTTAGAACAATAAGATAATATTCACTAAAAGTATTTTACACTAATCCAACTTCTTAAGAAGTAGTAGTTTTGGCTTAAAAAGTAAAGAAAGATTTATGTTCACAATGACAATTCTAAAACTACTAAAAATAACATTATAATGAGATATATAATTATATTTGGATTGTAATTTTATGTTCTTTAAAAGGATCCACATATTCCTTTGGACGAAAAGCATCTTTCCTCCAAAGGAGTGTTACTTATTGAAAGTTTTCTCATCAATCAATTTGATGAGAAAAATCAAGATAGAATCTTTTTGGTACTTAAAAATAAATCACCATTTGTTCTAGAAAGTAAAGTATTAGGGTGGTACATTTCTTTCCTCCTTGCTTGACATGTGAATGCACAGATATGTAATTAGTACCTACAGTAATTTTCAGATGAAAGCATCTCCTTAAAAACTGTAAAAATTTGTAACTTCTTTAAGTGAATGATGTCCATCCAGTGATGAAGCCTCATTTTAAAGGTGTGAAAAAAAGAAAATGGATATATGACGAACCAAAGAACTTTCCTGACCCAGGGATGCAGAGAGGTAAAGTGTCTCTATATTTGGTATTCCTGAATTATAATTTGAAAATAGATTAAATAATATTTTCTAGCCAACAAACAAGGCACTATCATGCACCATGTATTTGAGATGTCAATTCCTATAAACCTAGTTCTTTCAGCTTACATTATCTTCCATCGTGCTATTAAACATTTAAAGCGCAGTGCATTAATTACAGGTGTGAAACCAGATTGCTTCATCCCTTGTTCCCTTTCCCCTTTCCTTTATTATAGCAGTACAGGCTTCAAATCCCAAAAATAAAATGAGTTACCATCGGAATAATAAAAACAAAAATTCTGAGAATGCATCCTATATCCATGTTCAGAGAGATGCTGTCAGAACTGTCTCATTGAATGCACCTCCTCACGGCAGGCCTCCACACGGGTCCTACAATAAAGCTGATGTTAACAAGGAACCCAAATTCAAGCTCTGTTCAGGTGAGGTTCTACACTTACATAACTGTTGATTCATGTCTGTGATTTGCATCCCTGTGGGACCAGCTAATCTTAGCTTCTCCCCACCCCTTCCCTTTCCAGGCCATCACCACCATAACATCTTAGAAAACTAGTGAGAGGATTTTGTCCATGTGTAGGAGTACACATGGTTTAAAGGACATTGGAGAGAACGTGTTAGGTGCAGATAGCTTGTCACTGACCCTCTCTAGAGTTTTGTCTCAGAGCACTGCACTTTGTTCCCCCTGGATGGCTTTATTTCACTCTTGAGGATTGTTTTTGAATGGTTGACATTTTCTTGTTCCACCAGCTGCATTGTTCTGTTATCCCTTTTTGGCTACTGCCTTGGTTTTTCTTTAGGCCTTCATGATTACTTTCTGAAAAGGTTAGTTTGGGGGTTAACTGCAGTATTTTTGACAACCGCTCATCTCTCCCATCCATGTCCAGACTGCTTTTAAATCATTCCATCATGTAATAGGCCAAGTCATAGTGTATGTGTCAGGAAGTACAAGGCCCTGAGGGAGGAGGGAACCAGATTTATTTTTGAATCCCTTGTCTCAGATGAATTTGGTTCTTTTAAAGCTGGGTTTTGATTTTCTCAATTTAACAAAAGGTCACTCATCTCCCTGTAATTTTGTTTGTATTTGCCTGTTTTTGCCTCTAGTCAGTGGAATTCTGATTGTTGTATACTTCTTGAAGCATAAGTAAAAAACTCTGTGTCTATCTTTGGTCCTTCTTTTACAATTTACATAGAAGCTAGCTTTTAAATTATTTTTCTTCTGTTTGTTTTCAAATAGAATCTGTATGGATTTATATACATGATTTTATTTATATTTACTACTGTTGTTGTTGTTTAGTTGCAAAGTCATGTCCAACTCTTTTTGCGACCCCATCGGAGAAGGCAATGGCACCCCACTCCAGTACTCTTGCCTAGAAAATCCCGTGGATGGAGGAGCCTGGTAGGCTGCAGTCCATGGGGTCGCTGGGAGTCGGACATGACTGAAGCGACTTAGCAGCAGTAGCAGCAGCATGGACTGTAGCCTGCCAAGCTCCTCTGTCCATGGGATTTCCCAGGCAAGAATAAAGCCCTTTACTTCTATTATCATTTTATTATTATTTTACTGTGAGTGGACATTTGTGAAGAATACAGTGACTACCGGACAGTTAGATGCGATTGTCTAGATTTGTATTTGGGGGGCCTCAGACCTTCCTTTCCTTCTTTCCTTCTCTCCTTCCTTTCTTTAGTTCTGCAAATATTAGCAGAATTATATGTAAAATCACAGGAAAGCCAGACAATGAAATATTTTGATCACGTACATGTATCATACTTTAGCTTAGCCTCATGGGAGCAATTCTTATTTGAGGAACTGAACAGCCAATTAAGAGATGTGTAACCACGGTCATTGATAACTTAAATGGTCTTAATAAGCTTACTTGTATCCCTGATTCCTTACCCTTGAAATGGTAAAATGAATTACTTAGAGACTAGCTTCACCTCTGAGAATAATAACTTTGAAATACGCCTGGAATATGATTTTAACATTATAAAATATTTAATTCCTGTTTCCTTTTTCTCTCAGATAAATATATGTCAACATCATATAATGGTTCAGCGTGGCAAAAAAGAATTCCTTTTTCAAAAACGTATTCAAAAAATGAAAAGATATATACAGGTAAATATTTACTAGTGGTTTTAATGTATCATATAACTCTAAAATGAATGACAAGTTTTAAGCTCAAGGAACATATTTTAGAAAATTTTCATGATATATATGAATATAATTACTTGGAGTTTAGAAGAGATCTCACCGACTAGCAATTTTTTTTTTTTGCCTTTTATTTATATATTTAATTGGAGGATAATTGCTTTACAATGCTGTGTTGGTTTAATTTTACCTTTTTTTAAATTAGGTTTTTCTTTGCTTATTTTTATTTTATCAGAAGTCTTTTGATATATTTCTCTCCTTAGCCAGAAGCATAGTAGTTTCAGCAATTATATAATCTGTTAAGATGCATTTTTTGTTGAACTACAAAGCAATATATAAGACCATATTTTGACACAAAATATTAAAGCCCTGCTATATCCTGGCTAGTGAGTACATAATGGCTAGTGCAGGCTGACAGGGCACCTAAGTTGTAGTTTCCAGCCTGGGAGGTTCAAAGTGACTATGGTCTCTGTTTTGTGCTCTTTTCCCTGGGAGGGTGTAGGGATTCTGGGGACCTCCTGAGGGTAAAGGTTTTTAGAAGCTCCAACCTCGGGTTCCAGATGTGGTTCTTTTACTAAAAAGCTTGGTGTCTTACCCCAGCTTATTCTGAGGCTTGCTCAGTAGGTTTGAAAGATCACACAGGATAAACTGGTTTCAGTTACTTCTTAGAAACATGAAACTTTCAGAAAAACTCCTAGGTAGAGAGTTCCTACCTAAATCAGTAGCCTAGAACTTTCAGAATCATCTGAAATTCATAAAACCTTATACAAGAGATTCCCAGAATAATCAGAATACATCCAGACTAGAAACTGTACACTTCCCAAAATAAAGAGCCAGGATCTTCTAAAGCAGTATTTCCCTATAAACTCTTCACTACAACTGTGATGCAGTATGTAGACCTGTATATATATTTATAGGTCTTCCCTAGTGGCTCAGACGGTAAAAAAAATCTGCCTGTGATGCAGGAGACCTAGGTTCAATCCCTGGGTTGGGAAGATCCCCTGAAGAAGTGAATGGCTACCCCTCCAGTATTCTTGCCTGGAAAATTCCATGGATGGAGGAGGCTGGCAGGCTGCAGTCAGTGGGGTCACAAAGAGTTGGACATGACTGAGCAACTAACACTTTCATATATATTTATACTGGAGTGAATCGCTTTTCTTTTTTTCCCGTCTCTGCATATGTTACTACAAGAGAATGCTACTGCAGTGCTATTTGTTTATATTTCATCTTAAGTTCATGTGGGCTGCACTTAATTTTGTGAGGAAAGAGGTGAAAAGCCGGTGAAAATCCTAAATAAAACTACCAATTGTTAAGCCATGTCTTTTTCTCCCATGATTTCCTTGTGGGTGGGATGTTTCCACCCCTGTCCCAGGGACAGCTCCTGTATTCCGACAGCCTTCACCTACATAGTTAAACATGAATCACCAAAGGTTTGGGAGGGAAGAGGGGTCACTTCGGAATATGAAACACGTACCATCCCTGTATGTGACAGGAATACAAGCTAACAAAACTGCTTTATTCTTTCAATTTTGGAGAGCATGGAGGAAGGTACGTGAAACAGACAGCAAGAGAACAGAAACTTTGTGGAGCCTCATCTTTCACCACCTCCAGCTCCGCCAGGGCCCAGGGGTAGAAAAGTCAATGACAGAATTTCCCTTGAATTTTTAAGAATCAGAGCATAGAAAGGACCTGCAGTGTACTTCTCAGATGCAACCTAGGGGGAAAAACTTTGGAGAGAATTTCTCAATGCCCTCTGGTGATGTGGTTGCAGGGAGGGTAAGCCCGTCTAATGCTAGAGGGTTGGAGACAGAGCCTCTTGAAATTGCCAAGCTCCAAGTTTGCTTGGGAGGGCATTACATATTCCTGTGAGTTTCAAGTAAGAGTGAGTTTCTGGGAGAGAGGACTCGTGGGTGTACACAGAGTCTCCTGGCTGGGACTGAAGGGATAGCATCAGAAAGATGCCTTTGTGATTGGGTTCTCTTCCAGGGGAGGACTCAGCTGGAATCACAACAGATTTCCAGGGAGTTGATTAGAAACCAGGCCATCACTCACTGATCAAACCCTTGTTACTTGAAGGATGGTCTGAGGGCCACCAGCAATGACATCACTTGGGAGCTTGTTAGAAATATGGAATCTCCATCTCAGACTTACTGAATCAGTATCTGCATTTTAACAAGATTCCCCAGGTGATTAGGATACACATTAAAGTTTGAGAAACCTTAGACTATGTTATATGGGCACTGTTCCCCAGCATAGGACCCAGACCTTGTTGAAACCCAAGATTGTTGAGATGACATTCTTTTCCTAATGGTCACACAGCAGCAGCCATTCTCCCCAGTCCCAACCCTGCATGCATGTGTGCTAAGTCACCTCAGTCATGTCTGACTCTTTGCGACCCTGTGGACTGTAGCCTACCAGAATACTGGAGTGGATTGCCATGCCCTCCTTTGGGGGGTCTTCCCAACACAGGGATCGAACCCAAATCTCTTGTGTTTCCTGCACTGACTGGGTGGGTTCTTTACCATTAGTACAACCTGGGAAGCCCAGTCCCAACCCTAGAAATTAGGATAAACAGCAGGAAGGTAACGGAGGGAAAAAAAAACAAAAACAAAAACAAAACCAACCTGGTAAAGAGTTTCAAATTTGAATGTGATTGAAAGATACATGTGAAATAACTGTGGAACCACTGAATTTGGACTAAGTTTATAGGCACAGGACTAGATAAATTTTCGATATCAGGCTGAATGGGAATTTAGAGTCAAGAAATTAAAAAGGCTTCTAACAAAATAAAGTTAGTTTTCTTATTTGCCTAAGGTTTGGCTGGGTAATGTGTAACCCCTAAACACTTCCCCTTTGCAGTTGTTGTTTTCCCCAGAAGAGGGAGAGAAAGGTTAGTTTGTGTTTTCTCGCCTGCACTTCCTGCTAGGGCACAGTGGAGAGATTGCAGCATTTCCCAGTGGACAGATGGCCTGTGGAGAGAGGAGGCAGAAAACACGAGCTGCCACTAGTCTGTTCCTCTGAGGAATACCTGAGCGCCAAGGCCAGAGGAAGTGTAAATGGGTGAGAGGAGCCCTTTGGGAAAATGTTTTTGGACGCTCTGAGGATAATGCAAGAGGAGAGGAAAATGTGTCTGTGAGAATCGAGGAAAGGAGCTGAAGGCAATTAGAGATGTCATTGTCAGCCTTCCCTTGAGGCCACATGTCCTTTCCGATAGGGATATAGCTGGTTGACTGGAGGTGCCTGTCTGCACAAAAGGCAACGTTCATTCTCTTCATTCTGGGTGCCCCATGGTGCAGCCTTCTGTATAGTAGTATTTCTATTCCTTTCTATCCTCCCCTTCATCTAAATTCAAATCATAGCAAGCTTTGGAAAGAAATGGAATTAATTTGAATGGCGTTCTGAAAATTTATGAATTAAAACAAGCTTAGTTTTTGTTTTGTCTTAAGATTTATGGGACGTAATTTAACAAAAGAAATGCAAAATGTTTGTACCCTGAATAATGCTGAAAAAGAAAATAACTGAAATATGTTTTGTGTTTTATTATTAGAGCCAAGAAGAAATGGGAGCAAGTAAACCTGGAGGTTGAGAGAAGAGAAAAATGAGAAAAGAGAAAAGTGCCAGAAATCATCTGATTTACAATCAAAAATGAAAATTCAAAGAATGAGATATTCAAGTACTCCATACTATATACTGGATAGCCAAACATGATAAAATGCAAATTCTGAAAATAAGATGCAGGAAGTACACTGTGCTCTTTCAAAACTGATAAAAATGCAAATTACAAACAGCTGCCTGTGTATTTGTATAGGTCTGGGATTCATTTTGATGCATTGCCACAAACATTTAATAAAATTTAAAAGTTTGACAATTAAGATCACTCTTTAATTGTAAACTAAGTTAGATTGCACAGATTGAGGAGTAAAATTGTGCCTTTGATTTCTGTTTTGCAATATTCTTTAAGGAAGAAACCTCACATTTTCTTTCTTTACCTAGATTTTAACTGGGCCCTCTGTGATAGTTACAGATAAAATGTAAACAAATTCAGTGAAGTCCCAGGGTTACAGTATGGTGATGAGTATGAGAGGAATTCTAATAGATATACACTTTGATGTGTTATAGAAAGAGACAAAGTCTGGTTTGTCCTTCAGGGCTGTTGCTGAACAATGGCTTTTAAAGGGTAACTACAAAATCTACCCGCTGGAATGTGCTACGTTCAGAACTGAAAAACAAATATTTCCTACCATGAAAACAAAAATTATATGATCATACTGGAGAAAAGGACTCATAAAAGAAAAAAAGTGAATTAATAATAGGGTATCCCAAAAGTCTGAGTGAACTTTTAAGGTTTCAGAAACTCCAGAAGTATAAATGCTTATGAATGTAAGAGAGAGACATCATTTGAAAATTTATTTCCATTTTGTTTGTGCTCGTTTAGAATTGTGAATCTTGAATAACAAAATTTTATTATTTAAAAAATTTCATCTGCAGAGTGACTGAAACAAAAACTTGAAATTAAAAATTTGTTCTTCAAACTTAATACAAGAGCAATATAAATAATTAACCTTTCAAATGATATGTTTGTAAATTTGTAACATTTGTACTCCCATGTTTATAAAAGTTCAGAACTTCACTAAGACTTTGGAACCCCCTGTATTTGTATTTGCTTGTGTCTTATAGTTACTGGTAGCCTCTTGTTCAACATTTATTGGAGAAGAGAGGCAATCAGGACTCTTAGAAATATTTTATTTTTAAAACATTTTCTAAAATCACTGCAGATGGTGATTGCAGCCATGAAATTAAAAGACGCTTACTCTTTGGAAGGAAAGTTATGACCAACCTAGACAGCATATTTAAAAGCAGAGACATTACTTTGCCAACAAAGGTCTGTCTAGTCAAGGCTATGCTTTTTCCAGTGGTCATGTATGGATGTGAGAGTTGGACTATAAAGAAAGCTGAGCACAGAAGAATTGATGCTTTTGAACTGTGGTGTTGGAGAAGACTCTTGAGAGTCCCTTGGACTGCAATGAGATCCAACCAGTCCATCCTAAATGAGATCAGTCCTGGGTGTTCATTGGAAGGACTGATGCTGAGGCTGAAACTCCAATACTTTGGCCACTTGATGTGAAGAGCTGACTCACTTGAAAAGACCCTGATGCTGGGAAAGATTGCAGGCAGGAGGAGAAGGGGATGACAGAGGATGAGATGGTTGGATGGCATCACCGACTCAATGGACATGGGTTTGGTTGGACTCTGGGAATTGGTGATGGACAGGTAGGCCCGGCGTGCTGTGGTTCATGGGGTCGCAAAGAGTCAGACATGACTGAGCGACTGAACTACACTGATGCTGTGATTCCAACTTGTGGAGTAATAAACCGTAGTTTCTTGCTTTTAATGGGGCTCTGTCTCCACACTTTCAAAAACTTAAGGATGTGGTCATTATGGTTTTTTTTACACATAGATATAAATAAAAACTGGGTCAGCAAAATATCCTGGTAAGACAGACTTGAGAGGGAGATAAGAAAAGAGCTGAGTTGAAAAGCTGTCTATTAATCAATGGAAGAAGAAATGCTTATAGACTCTTAAGTGTACAAGTAGTGCTTTTAAGCTTAAATTCCATTATGCCCCTGGTTGGGCAGTTGCTTTTTTGGAACATAAAAGAAGTTTGATGAATTTTACTGGTGTCCAATGAGTCTATTCATTTCAAAATGCAATAATAATAATAATTAAAATAGCATTTATTGGAAATGTAGTATATTAGTTTGCTGGGGCCACTATAATAAAGTACCCACAAACTGAGAGGCTCAAACAACAGAAACTTATTGTCTCACGAATCTGAAGGCCAGAAGTCTGAAAACAAGGTGTCAGTTGGTTCCTTCTGAAGGATCTATTCCAGGACTCTCTTCTTGGCTTACAGATCACTATCTTTTTCTTTGTGTCTCTTTATATAAAAATCCCTTTATATGTGTTTATGCATTCATATCTCTTCTTTTATAAGGATACAGTCATGTTGGATTAGGGCCTATCTAAATGACCTCATTTCAACTGTGTAGACCTTATATCCAAGTAGGTCACATTCTGAGGTGGTGGGGTGTTAGATCTTGCAAAACATATGAATTTGGGAAGACATAAAGGTGGCTCTTGGAGAAGGAAATGGCAACCCACTCCAGTGTTCTTGCCTGGAGAATCCCAGGGACAACAGAGCCTGGTGGGCTGCTGTCTACGGGGTCACACAGAGTCGGACACGACTGAAGTGACTTAGCAGCAAAGGTGGCTCTGCGACCCTTCCACGGAGGATGAGTAGTTCTTAGGTGACAAATCCAAAGACTCCAATCTCCCTAAACCTTTGAATCCCTTCCTCTACAGTAAATCAAGGCAGGTCTGGCATTTCTAGCTTACTCATTCTGGACTACTTTTTAGTCCATATTTAAACCAACCAACAAACCAAACTATTAGAACCGTTTCTAATGCCCTGAGCTGCAACCAAGTGCAAAATCTCTGCTTAGTGGGAGAGATTCAACAAATTAGGCTTGATCTAACTTTTTGTTCTTTCCATGATTATTCTGTATCTTTAATATTCATTCCCACATGAATTCCCTCAGTTTTTGCCTGTGTAAATTAGAAAACTCAAGTAGTTACTGTAACGTGTAGCATACATCTTCAAGTGCCACACACTGTACTTTAGGAGCCTCTTGGGACTTGAGTCTAGTTATAGATGGGTAGCAAAGAGGTGTTCAGGGGGTGGATCCTGAGGGAATCAGCATATCTGGCATGGCAGCTATCTCAAGGTTAATTTCAGATGGGGGTGGAAAGACTGCTTCTACTGTGGAGTAGAGAGACTACTTCTACTGGCAAAGAAGATATCAAAATTTAGGGGCTCCATGTTCCCAGCTTCATCATAGTCTTCCTACATATTCCTATTTCAATTTTCAGGATTATGTTCCTTCCCAATCAGTGCCATCATTGTAACCTATGAGCCTGGGAACTCAATTTGCACTGTATTAATTCAATCATTATAACAATTCAGTCACTTTAGGATGAAATTTTGGGTCTGTTTTCCAGCACTCTCAACAGTGTACCTATGAGCAATAGAGAGCATTCATTCAGGGCAGACATAGAACTTTTCTGGTCATTTATTGATGTATGAGCTAGGAATTACATTTATGTAAATTAAAAATTTACATAAATGCATGACACATTTGCATTTGTAAGTGTAAAGAAAAATGCACATGACAGTTGTGAGTTTAAGTTTTATTCAGGATCTTATTTGTGGATTATCACTGGGGAGATAGCTTCTCAGTACCTCTGAGTAACCAGCTCTGAAGAAGTAGAGGAGAAGCCAATACATACATATATGAATTTTTTGGCTAGGAAAAATGTAATCAAGCATATATATATCAAATCTTAGTAAAAGATTACTGCTAATCACGAAGAACAGTTATCTCACAATGATTTTAGAGCTTTCCTATGTATGGAAAGATGCACAAATCTGGGATTATTGAAGTTCTTCCTGAGATGTTTATCCAATGGCCTGTTTATTCCAAAGCTCAGCATGTCTCATCCTGTTTTTTCCATCCTGAATTCCTCTCAGGGCATGCTGTGTCAGTGAGCAACTGCAGTGGGTTGTGATTTAACCCTTAATATAACTACTCCGTGTTCATTTTTGTTTGTCTTTAAATATCCAAATTCCTGAGCTCATTTTTTTTTCTTTTGTTCAGTGATATTAGGAGCAATCAGCCAGTCTCATATTTGTTAGCGTGACAAAAATGTTTGAAAGTATCATATACACAGTCACATGGATCCTTGCCCTACCTAGGTATTTGATAATGGGTATCCAATGGCGATATTTGTGCATATTTCTATTGCCACATCACACCATGAGCTAGCAATGCTTTATTGCTAGAAACAGAATAATCAATGTCTTCAAAACTAATCAGATTAGAGATCTAAGGGCAGAAAACCCAGGAACAATCCAGAAAACTCATCCTTATGTTCCCATACAGCCACTCTTAGACCAAAATTTTGATTAGGATTTTCTAAAGAAACATAACCAATAGGCTGTGTGTGTGTGTATAGAAAAGAGAAAGAGATTAGTTTAAATAATTGATTCATGAATGGGCAAAAATTTTGTTCATAAGTCTATAAAACATTAATGAAACTTATTAATAACACCTAAGAAATAACATTCTAGACCAGGATCATGGATAAACAAACACAATATATTAAAAAATGTCAATTGTCTACAAATTTGATC
The DNA here is from genome assembly GCF_002263795.3 of Bos taurus. Taxonomy (NCBI): domain Eukaryota; kingdom Metazoa; phylum Chordata; class Mammalia; order Artiodactyla; family Bovidae; genus Bos; species Bos taurus. The sequence continues at coordinate 17,788,794 of NC_037332.1, read as the reverse complement.
TAGACATGATATCATGTGAACCAAAATTCTAACAGGTTTTTTCATGAAACTTGACAAGCTTATTCTGAAATTAATATGAAATTCCAAAGCCTTAAGAATAACCAAGATACTACCATCTGAGAAAAATAAAGTTTGGGGCTTTGCCTGTCATATATTTAGATTTTCTCTAAAGCTTTCTAATATTATAAAACTATATTTTATACCTGAAACAGAATAATGTTGACATTATTATGATATTTGAGGCAAAATTAAAGAGAATAGAGAACCTAGAAAACCAACCTACATATCTATGTCAATCTGATATATGGCAAAAATGGTCCTGTAGATCAGTTGAAGAAGAAGAGGTTATTAAATAAATGTTTTGGGAAATTGAGTATCCCTAAAGAAAAAAAAAAAAAGACAATGAATCCCTAATCTTACACAGAAAATAAATTTCAAATGACTCAAATACAATGTCACAGGCAAAATTTAAACTCTGCAAAAACTACTTGTTGAATGAATGCATGAATCTAAGAATATTTAGAATGTACCACTGAATGAAAAGTTTGTTAAGCTTCTATTTACTGCTATGCTTGCCAATATTTGGGTAAAGGAAGGAAGGCAGGAAGAGGAACAGGCAAGCATGTTCAGTGATTCCTAAAGCTGCAAGAACACGCTAGGTATACTTTCCAAATAAACAAGGGCACGTTTATAAAAACTAGGCATCAGTACTCTTGCATTTATCACCCAAGAGGCTGTGTTTTACTTCTCTTCTTATTTAAAACTCTTTATTCCTTTGATGTAGATAACTTCTTACCTTATAATATGACTATTATACATTTTAACCTAAATTCTCTTAGATTTACTTGAGGGATCCAAATAGCTTGTTTTCCATTCTAATCTTAGGATATATCTATGCTATCTTTAAAGACAGTTTTCTATAGACAGGCTTTCTTTCGAAAATAATTTCCAGACCCTTTTACCAGAGGCTGCTGTTTGACCTGGAAATCAATTTTTTTCCTTACAATTATTTTGTCACAAACTGGAGACTAAACTGCCTGAAAAAATAAAAACCACAACTTCTACTTTCCTCCTGAAAAAACTCAGAAGGACAATTTGTACCATTTGAAAGCTAATCAAAACCGATCATCCACAGTAAGGCTGGGAGAATTTTCATTACAATTCAATCTGCTTTGGGTTGGCTTTGGAAGGCAGTGTTTGTGGAGATAATTGCCCCTATTGCCAACTTGATATTTATGTTCTTCCCCCCAGGGAAAGACTGCTGTAGAACAAATTAAGGGTGATTATCAAGGAGAGTAGGTAATTGCCAATGAGTTCAATACATTCACATGGGCTTTGGAACCAGGGGACATTTTTAGGCTCCTGGCTTTGCCTTTTGCTAGTTGTTTGACCTGGGAGAAAATATTTAGTCTCTTTGTGCATAAATTCCCTCACTTGTAGTAATAACACCTTTCTGATAGGGTTGTTTTGGGCATTAGAGATAATACGTGAAATGCCATGAGTTGCGTCTGGGATAGAGGAGATTTTCAGGGCTTCCCAAGGTGGTGCTAGTGGTGAAGAACCTACCTGCTAAAGCAGGAGACATAAGACACAGGTTCAGTCCTCAAGTCAGGAAGATCCCCTGGAGGAGGGCGTGGCAATCCACTCCAGTATTCTTGCCTGGAGAATCCCACAGACAAAGGAGCCTGGTGGGCTACAGTCCGTAGAGTCATGAAGAGTTGAACACAACTGAAGCAACTTATCATGCAGGCAGAGGAGGTTTTCAACAAATGATACTCATTTATTATTATTGGAAGTTATCTGACAGATTATCACTACTTGTTGATCAATATAATAGAAATAATGTGGCCATGCTCTCAGGACTTAACCTGATGTCTTCTTTGCCTGATATTGAACAACAACCGAATATAATAAAATCTGTATATTTCTACTGGAGAATAGGCAGAAATACAGTTTGAAGTTGTTTTTGAGAACAGATTGATAATTCTCAGACTCACTAGCTCCTTTCCTGAAGTCTCCTAGTGACTAAAAGATGAGCAAATGTTTCCCTTTTTTATATTTTTGATTCAGAAACAATGTTCAATTTGAATATATATATATACACACACACATATACAAAACAAAATAAGAAGGAAATAAATTTGATACATTATACCATTAAAAATTAAGTAAGTCTTAAGTTGTAGGAGAATTTTAAAAGATTCTTTTTTATTTTCCTTTTTAAAATTATGATTTAATAATTTATACCCTCCAGGCATGCAGTGCTAGAAAATTTCTAGCCTAGGGCACTGTGACTGCATGTGCTATGCTGTGCTAAGTTGCTTCAGACTTTGTGCAACCCCGTGGACTGTAGCCCGCCAGGCTCCTTGTCCATGGGACTGTCCAGGCAAGAATACTGGAGTGGGTTGCCACAACCTTCTCCAAGGGATCTTCCTGACCCAGGGATCAAATCCATGTCCCTTAAGTCTCCTGCATTTGCAGACAAGTTTTTTTTTTTTTTTTACCAGTAGGGCCATTAGAGTCAATTAAGTGATTTTCTTGAGATTTTCCACAGGAAAATGATTTCATTTGCCTCCTCCTGACATACAAAAGCTTCTTTTTTCCCTCCATATGGGTTATATTTAAAGGATGTGAAATTGCTTTCATCATACTACATGAATTCTTATTCAAAATAAAATTGTTTTATTAAAAAGGTTATTTAAATTTTTAGAGAGAACATTTGTTAGTTGGTTGATTTTATGGTTTATCTACATTATGCTTCTTGCATGGGCCTGAATAATCAAGAATGCCTATTTATTACTGGGAAAAAATAGTTCTATTGATGTAAGTATATATACTTCTGAATCATCTTCAGACTAGCATTGTGCTGTATAATTTGTAAATGTGACTCTCTGAAACAATATATTAACATGCTATTATAGTAATATCAGAGAAGGCAATGGCACCCTACTCCAGTGCTCTTGCCTGGAAAATCCCATGGAGGGAGCCTGGTAGGCTACAGTCCATGGGGTTGCTAAGAGTCGGGCACGACTGAGCAACTTCACTTTCACTTTTCACATTCATTCATTGGAGAAGGAAATGGCAACCCACTCCAATGTTCTTGCCTGGAGAATCCCAGGGACGAGGGAGCCTGGTGGGCTGCCGTCTGTGGGCGCGCACAGAGTCGGACACGACTGAAGCGACTTAGCAGCAGTAGCAGCATTATAGTAATATATGTTAATATATTAATGTGGTATACTAAGGGTTATTTATTTCCAGAAGTGCATAAAATTAAGATCCCACACTTGATCAGCTTTTGTCCAGTTGTGTGCTGATAAATGTTTGACAGTTGATCCTTAGCAAAAACAGCCGCAGTTTGTCTATTTCTGTGGTGTAAAAGTTCTCACCATGGTTGATTTCAAGCCACCAAATCGAAGTCATCAAATACAGAATTAGGAAGAAATGGACACAACTGACTGTCCTGAGGACTGATGCTGAAGCTGAAACTCCAATACTTTGGCCATCTGATGCGAAGAACTAACTTATTGGAAAAGACTCTGATGCTGGGAAAGATTGAAGGCGGGAGGAGAAGGGGACAACAGAGGATGAGATGGTTGGATGTCATCACCGACTCAATGGACATGAGTTTGAGTAAACTCCGGGAGTTGGTGATGGACAGGGAGGCCTAGCGTGCTGTAGTCCATGGGGTTGCAAAGAGTCAGACATGACTGAGTGACTGAACTGAACAGACTTTCCTGAGCTGGAAAGAACTCACTTCAGCACATCTCTGCATGTTCTCTTTGTTATAATAAAATAATTTAAAATAATCAAATTTAATCCAGTTCTGAACCCATTCCAATTCAAGAGGTTTGTGATATCCCATTAACTACATATATTGTATATCATATGTTTGTTTGTTTATTTCCAGTTTTTATCCTTAAGAATAAAAGCATCATGAAGGTAAGGACTGTTTGGTTTATTATTGCTTTCTCTGAGCCTCAAGTGATGGCTCACACATAGTAGGCAATAAATAAGGACTTGCTGAATCAAAGGAAGGCGACTCAATCTCTGTCTTAAACAAGATTACAGTCTATCAGAAAATGAAATAAAATAATTATTTAAGGAGAAAAACAGATTAGAACATGTAATAATTAAAAGTATTTTTCTAAAGTTGAATATTAAATTATAATAAACAAGATTACAGTCTATCAGAAAATGAAATAAAATAATTATTTAAGGAGAAAAACAGATTAGAACATGTAATAATTAAAAGTATTTTTCTAAAGTTGAATATTAAATTATAATAAAATCCATAATATTATAATAAATAATAAATTTTGCCTCTAGCATAGCTACATTTTACTGTGTTGGTTGTGACCGAAAATAAAAAAGCAATGACACCAACAGTAATAGCAAAATTTTATAGATTGCTTACTTCATAGTAGGCATATGCTAAGTGCATTACATGCATTATCAAATTTAATTCTCAAAATATTCTTTCAAATATGCACTAATTTTACCTTTCCACCTTATAAAATGAGAATGCTGTGATTCCCAGTTTCTTAGTAACTTGTTTAAGTCAACAGCCAAAAAGTGTAGCACTCCATTTTGTACCTAAGTCTTTCTGATTCTAGGATGTATATTCTCAACCTCTATGTTCAGGTTTGTAAACACTAACTTTCTTCTTGGTTGTTACAAATTGGTCCCGGAGAGTTCACGGTTTCATTTAGATGACTTGCAAAGTGCAAAAAACCTTTAAGAAAAGGGATGTCAGTGGCTTAGAGGCAGGAAGAACCCTGTCGAAATTTTAGTCAAGCTGAAGAGAATTTTCAGGTCTTCTTGGTTAGTGCCTTTGTTCGTGAAATAGCCAAGAAACCAACTGGATGGACTGGAAGGAGAAAGAGGGAGTGTTGTGAATGATGGGCTTAGAGAGGTGGGCTGAGACAGGTCAGATGGAGGTTTGTGGTTATCTCCAGACTTTAGTCTTTTCTCTGAGAGCCCAGGAGGCCATCTGGAGGTTTTGGGCAGCAGAATGCCACAACCTGCCTTCCATTCCTAAGGGAGCACGGTGGCTGCTAAAGCTAACAGACTCCATGTAGGATGAGAGCCGCAGGTTCAGAGAGACCAGTTAGAAGGTTATCACCATAATACCAGTGAGGGAGCATGTGGCTTGGGACAGGGAGGTGGTGGAGAGGGTGAAAAGTGCTGGATTGTGATGTGTTCAACAGCAGACCCCACTGGATTTATCATGGACTTGTAAGGTGAGAGAAAGAAAGGAGGTAAGGTTAACGCCAAGATTTTTGGTGTGAATAAATTGGAAGGCTAGAGACTGAAGGAGTTTGGTTTTAAGTTATGTTCAGTTTGAGATGCTTCAGAGGGAATGTCTGTGATGAAAATTGAAAATGTTCACATCTCTTCTAATAATTCCTATTTTAAAAATTTCCCAAGCCTTAATTCTCAGATCCAGTACTTATATTAAAGGGCAATTATTTACTTATTAGTGAACTTAGAATTTTTATGTTTCCACTAATAGACTTCCTTGGTAGCTCAGATGGTAAAGAATCCACTTGCAATTCAGAAGAACCAGGTTTAATCCCTGGGTCAGGAAGATCCCCTGGAGGAAGGCGTGGCAACCCACTCCAGTATTCTTGCCTGGAGAACTCTACAGTCTGAGGACCCTGAAGGAATACAGTCCATGGGGTTGCGAAGAGTCTGACATGACTGAAGCAACTAGCACACACACACACACACGCACACGCACACACACACACACGCACACTTACCACTAATAGAAGAGCCAAACCTGAGTTTTAAAAATACTAAACAAAAATCAAGTTACAGAAAACATTGGTGTTCTGTACACTAGAGGTCAGCAGTATCACACTAACAGAAAATGAATGGAGGAAGAAATCCCAATAAGACAGTTTGGGAACATTTATTTCTAACTCACTGATACTAGCAGCAGGAGTCTTCAGAAATGAAAACAAACAAAGCATAACCTTTTCATCGAAGAAAGGTTTTCTTTATCATTGGATAAAGAAAAAAATAGTTTATTTCAGGTTATAGGGATCCAGAGAAGCTATAATGTAGCTGGAGGGCTTCTACAGTATCTGAAAATAAATAAAAGCATAAAGACAGATGGAGTGGAGGACACTCTGGGGCGTATTTTTCTCTGGATCCCTTGCTGAAACCACGCTTGCAGCAATGAATTGCATTAGGAGAGGGAAGACTGAAGCCCGGCTTGTCCCAGTTCAGATCTGGTATTCCTCTCCAGGGCCAGGCTGCAGACTTTAGTATATATGCCTCCTAAGAAGGTGACACTGCTGCCCGAGGCCCTACTTAAATCAGCTGTAGCTGCTGGGCCCAGCAGGTCATGAGTGCTTGAGTCGGGGGTGGTAATCTTCCTTCCACTGGGGAATAAAGGAGGATGTAAGAAATAAAACAAAAAGAAATAGTGCACAAAGGTAGAAAGTGCAGAGTCCCAGGGAAACTAGTAAAACTTTAGTGTTTGCTGAAAAGGATGAGAAAAAACAAATACTTATTTATTTTAGAAAGGAACACACAGCCTTGTATAAAAAAGGTGGTGTATCTATTTGTGTTAGAAAACAGAGTAGGTACTGATATGCGTACGCAAACTGTCAGAAGATAATATACTAGATTTAAATTTGAGGGAGGGTGATTGTTTTTTGGAGAAATTCAGTTATTTTGATAAAGAAATTGAAAAGGTGTATGTGTGTGTAGTGTCTGTGTAAGAGACACAGAGACAGAGACACAGATAGAGTATCTATTTCTCCTGGTATTGCCTGACCTTCTGTGAAACTGCTGTTGGCCAGTGTTCCCGGTGGCTCACCGGTAAAGAATCCGCCTGCAATGCAGGAGCCGCAGGTTCGATCCCTGGGTCAGGAAGATCCCTTGGAGAAGGGTGTGACAACCCACTCCAGTATTCTTGCCTGAGAAATCCATGGACAGAGGAGCCTGGCGGGCTATAGTCCATGGGGTTGCAAAGAGTTAGACACGACTGAAGCAACCTAGCAAGCATGCACAAACTGCTATCAAGATCTAAAAATACATTCAATCAGGGTATATTTCTTGACAACAGTATTTAACAATATGATGCTCACAGAAAGGCTTTGTTATGTGTCAAAATTGCTGCCTCATTTTTTCTGTGGAATAGGGAAATATATAAATGGTTTATACCTTTTTTACAGGATAAAGGGCAAATGCATTATAATTTACTGCCCTCAAGCCCTGAAGGGACAAATGGACGAAAAAACTATTAATGCCAATCAGGCACACATGAGTATAAAGTTACGTAACTACAACTCATTATTTGCATTCCCTTGAAGTTCTTGTTTTTATCCTTACTTCATTCATCTGTGAGATGAATTACATACCTTTGCACCTTTCAATCACACTCCCCTTAGGACTTTGACTAAGGGCTTTAGGTACTGATACATTTTGTTTCTCCTTCTTTCTTGGATCATTAAGGCCAGGCTTCCTTCCTCCACCCCATCCTTCCTTAATTCCTACTTCCCTTCCTCCCCTCTTGCTATGTCCCTTGTTCTCTCTCTTCCTGGCACCTTTCCTTGCTTCTTGCTGCCCTCGCTCTCTCTCACACTTCCTCCTGTCTTCTTGTTATCCAGAGAGTATGTGTTAAGCTCAGTATACAGAAGACACCATGCTGTATGGCGTGATTAGAGAGATGAAGAGGACACATAATCCCTGCTCCCGAGAAACTCAGGTTCAGTTAGACAGATATCAGCATAAACGACTTAAGTGCTGCTCGATAAATGCTATGTCAAAGGAATTAGCCATTTTTCTGTTGTAAAGCTCATAAATCCAGGAAAGTAGAACACCTATCACTATTCTTGTTTTACACATATGATAAAGGGATTAGAGAACTCAAATGGCACATGTCAAAATTCACCATCATCAAATAGTGAGTAGGATGCATGGAGTATTTATGTTGCTGTTTCCAGCGTCACCATGCTGCCACTCAGTCTCATCTTTCATGATACCTTTTATTCATGTTTCTATAGAATACTTGCATTACTTTTTTTGTGACTCTTATTTTACTTCTAGTTCCTTTGTGTCACCTTCATTGATAGCTCTCTTTCTCAACTACCTCTGTAGCTAATATTGAATAATCTTTTTGCAATAGGGAACTTCATGACTGTCTTTCTCCTGCCTATATTCCAACTGTTCAGTACAATAGAGAACAGTGTTACTGTTAACAGTGTTAATTCAGTGTTACAGATCAGTTTATTAGTTTGCTTCCTGTTAAAAGCTAGGTAGATCCCAGCTTTTGAAGGATGAGGTATGGTTTTAATACTTTTTTAATTAATAAATTTTATTTTTAGGGTAGTTCTAGATCCAGTACAAATTTAACAGAAGGTACAGAGTTCCCGTATATTCCCTGCCCACTCCTACCCACCCACACATATCCCACTCTAGCATGGTTCATTTGTTGTAACAGACGACATATAGTGAAACACTGCTATCACCCAAAGCTTACATCCTGAGTTTTGACAAACGTATAATGATGTGTATCCACCACTGCAATGTCATATAGAATTGTTTCACTGCTCTAAAACACTTCTGTGCTCTGCCTGTTCATCCCTTCCTTCAAAACTTTGATCCTTTTACTGTCCCTACAGTTTTCTGATGTTTCAGAGTGTCATAGAGTTGGAATCATACAGTATGTAGTCTTTTCAGATCAGTTTCTTTTATTTAGTAATATGCATTTAAAGTTTCCCCGTGTCTTTTCATGGATGGATAGAATTCATTTCTTTCTTGTGTTGAATAACATTCCATTGTCTGGATGTACCATGGTTTATTTATCTGCTCACCAACTAAAGGACATTTTGGTTGCTTCCAAGTTTTGTTACGTTCTTTCCTTTCTTAGCACACTAATATTATATAAATATATAAAGTGAGATCTTTAGTGGTTGCCCTAGAATTTGCAATATACATTTTCAATGAATCTAAATTTACTTTCAAATAATACTATACTACTTTATGGATAGTACAAGTACCTTATAAAAACAAAATAATCCTAATTCCTTCTTTCTGTCCCATTTTTCATTGCTGTCATTCATTTTACTTATGGATAGGCTTACATAAACACACACATGCATACATCAGCATACACAACAATATATTTGTTGCTATTATTAAGAAAAAACTTATTTAAATTAAGAATGAGTAAAACGAACGTTTTTATTTTACTTTCATTTAATTATTCTTCTCTGCTCTTCCTTTCTTTATGTAGATCTAAGTTTCTGACCTAAATTACTTTCCTCTCTCTGAAGAATTTCTTTTAACATTTAAAAGGCAGGCCTATGTGCGTGTGTGTGAGTGAAGGTCGTTCCATCGTGTCCAACTCTTTGTGATCCCATGACTGTAGTCTGTCAGGCTCTTCTGTCTATGGAATTCTCCAGGCAAGAATACTGGAGTGGGTAGTCATTCCCTTTTCCAGGGAATCTTCCTGACCCAAGGATTGAACCCAGATCTCCTGCATTGCAGGCAGATTCTTTACCATCTGAATCACCTGGGGAGCCCATAAGGCAGGTCTACTGGTAACAAATTCCCTCATTTTTTCTTTGTCTGAGAAAGTATTTGTCCTTCATTTGTGAAGGATAATTTTGGGGGGATACAGAATTTTAGGTTGGTGATTTTTTTTTCCCTCAACACTTTAAACATTACACCCATTCTCTTCTTCCTCGAATGGTTTCACAGGAGAAGTCAGCTATAATTTTCATCTTTGCTCCTCTATATGTAAGGTGTTTTTCTCCTCTGATCTCTTTCAAGATTTTTCTTTATTTTTAATTTTCTAAAGTTTGAATATGACATGAGTAGGAATAGAATTTTCTTTCTTTTTTTTTTTTTTGCATTTACTCTGATTGATGTTTTCTGAGCTTCCTGGATCAATGGTTTGGCATCTGACATTAATTGGGGGGAAATTCTTAGTTATTGCTTCGAAGACTGCTTTCCTTCCTTTTTTCCTCCCTCCCTTCTTTCTTTCCTTTCCTCCCTTTTTGGTATTCTAATATACATATTTTACACATTTTCAATTGTCCTACATTTCTAGGATATTCAGTTCTGTTTTTTTTTTTTTTTTTTTTTTTACTTTTTTCCATTTTCTTTTCAGTTTTGGAAGTTTCTATTGTCATATCCTTAATGTGGAGATTCTTCTATGCTTTTACAGAGACATAATTGACACAGCATTCTATATTAATTTTAGGTGTGTGTGTATGTGCGCTCTGTTGCTCAGTCATGTCTGATTCTTTGTGACCCCATGGACTGTAGCTGCCAGCCTCCTCTGTCCATGGAATTTTTCAGGCAAGAATACTAAAGTGCCATTTACTCCTCCAGGGGATCTTCCTGACCCAGGGATCGAACCTGTGTCTCCTGGGTTACCTGCATTGACAGGAGGATTCTTTACCACTGAGCCACGTAGGAAGCCCATAATTTTAGGTGTACAACATAATGACTCGCATTACAAAATGATCATCCAGTTAACATCCAGTTAGGTCCAGTTAACATCTATCACCATACGGATTTAGAAGTGTTTTTTTCTGGTGATGAACCTTCAAGATCCACTCTCCTTTCAACATCCAAGCTACTTTTAAATAATCAATACAGTATTATTAACTATAGTCATCATGCTGTAATCCTCTCAATACATTCATTTTGTAAATGGAAATTACAAAATGATCTCCTTTACCCCTCCTCAGACATCCACAAATTTGTTTTCTATATCCACAAACTCATTTTTTTAAAGAAAGACCTCACAGATAAATGAGATCATGCAACATTTATCTTTTTCTGTCATGGAGAGATTCTTTTTTCAGCCATTTCAAGTCTACTAATGAGTCCATCAAGAGCTTTATTTCTGTTACAGTGTTTTTGATCTCCAACATTTCTTTTTGATTCTTTCTTACAATTTCAATATCTCTGCTTACATTATCCATCTGTTTCTTGAATTTTGTCTACTTTTTCCATTAAAGCCTTTAGCACACTCATCATAGTTTTAAAAATCCCTGGTCTGATAATTCCTGTTATAGCTGACTCTGGTTTTCAAGCTTGTTCAGCCTTTTCAATTACATTTTCTGCCTTTTAGTGTGCCTTGTAAATTTTGTTGAAAAATGGATATGACAGACAGCATAAGAGGAACTGCAGGAAAAAAAGCCTTTCTAATGTAGAGTAAGGTATGAGGGAAAGGTAAGCCTTCTGTGGTCCCTTGATTAGGTCTCAATCTTTTTGTGAGCCTGTGTCCTTGGACTAGGAATTTCAGTTTTTTCCCCCAACTTGGATGAGATGGAGTTTCTAAAGGGAGCTTGAGTTGACTATTTCCCTCTGTCCAGATTGGTTAGGCTCTGATAAAACCCCAGCATGTTAGATTGTAGTAAAGGCTTTGTGAACCTATTTCCAGGGCAGGAATAGAGATGCAGACATAGAGAACAGACATGTGGGCAAGGGGAGAAGGAGAGGGTGGGAGGAATAGGAAGATCAGCACATATAACTAATGGGAGCCTGCTGTGCAGCACAGGAAACACACCAGGTGCTCTGTGATGACCTAGAGGGGTGGGGTGTGGGGGGGGGGATGTGGGAAGGAGGCCCAAGAGGGATATATATATATATATATCTCTGATTCACTTCTTTGTACGACAGAAAGTAACACAATATTGTGAAGCAATTATACTCCAATAATAATAAGAAAAACCAAACAGAATACTCGGGTGTATTGGGTTAGTTTTCCTCTTCCCAGCCAGTAACATTTTCTCTGATATTCACTGTGAAGACTTGGTAGGACTCTTGGAGGTAAAACTCCCGCTGGAGGCTTTAACTCTCTGATTGTCCACACCAAGCCTCCAGCAATTCATCATTTGCAGTTCAGTTTTTCCCACCCCAGCACTGATTTCTAAGGAGGTTTGTGCTGCTGAGTTTCATTCTGGTACGTCATGATTCTCTATATCTGTCTGTTTCTCCTTCTGATTTTGGGGGCAGTGGTTTGCCTTGTGACTTCACTTTTCTGCCAGATCTAAGAAGAGTTGTTAATATTTTCTGTTTGTTTAGTTCTTGACAGGAGTGAGTGGCAACTTCTAATCCCCTTATGTGTCAGACTGGAAACCTGGAACCAGTTTATACTGATTATAACAATGATGGTGAAGGGAAACCATGTTAATGGTAATGGGACAGGTAATAAGAAGATATTTTACACCAGATTAAAATTTGTGGTTACAATGGACCAGATTTCCCATCAGAGTGAGTCAGCTATAGGATAATTGCTTTAAAATGTTTACATAATTTAGTTATCATCTGAAAATGCTTAATCTTTGTGAATTCTAATTTCAAGTGATTTTACATATTGCTGTTTTAATTTGTTTCCAAAGTGGAACAAAAGTCCAGAAAGTTATTATATTGACTAATTTGTGGTCAGATTATTTTAGGAAATTTCACATATTATAGACTCCCCTTATAGCTGAAAAATTCACTTTAGTCCATTAAAGGTTCAGGTAGAATAGTTAGCCCAGGAGCAACCTACGGCTTGAAATCACTTCTTAATGTGAAAGCTGCTTATATAATTTGACCATTATTTCTTTCTCTAATGCACTATTACAGTGGAAAACAGGTATTCATTCAGTAAGATTAAAAGGGAAACAAGAACAAAGAACAGAATGGGTAAAATGTGAGTCCAGAGTAAGCCAGGCTAACTTTTGGACTTCTCTGGCTGTGCACATTTCCAGTTATGTGACCTTGGCTAAATGATCCCACCTTTCTAAGCCTCTGTCTCAACACCCCTTCATCACCTGTGTACAGAGAATATCAGGGTGCCTATCTCAAAGGACAGCTGTATATGGACTGTTCAGCACTGTCTGGTATATGGAAAGTTTTCAATAATTTTTTTTGTCCCTGTTTATTTACCAGATATCACTGGGCTCCAGATAAATACATGCCAAGCTTTATGCTAGACACTGGAGATTAAACGGCAAGCCGAAAAACCCAACAAACACAGGCCCCTTTTCTTATGAAGCTTAATGTTGAGGAGATGCGAAAGACATAAACCAAATAACCACATAAATGAATCAGATTTTTGTGATTGTCCTGAAGTGAGCTACATGGAGCTATAACATATAACAGGAATGTGACCTCCTCTGGATCCCAAGGGGCCCTTGGAACATCCTACCTGTGTACTAAGAAACATTTTGGATTTTTGTCTTGTGACATCTCTTCTTTCACCAACATGGAAAAATGGTCACTGTGTTCCTAGAGTGAGGTACTGTAGGTTCGGATTGTTCCATCTGAAGATGTTATAACAAAGGGAGAACACAGGAATGGGCAATGTTTTTAAACAGTATAATATCTGTTCAGAATTTGTGTCTGCTACTTGCTAGTTTTTCATTGTTGCAGAGAATAGAAACAATGCCACTGTCTCACAGTGGCTTGAGTACGAAGAGAGGTTGTTCTTCGGTCTTATCACCACTAACCACCCAGTTTATAAAAGACAGAGCTGGATATCGGTGAGACTGGGAACACATTTTCTCTTTTGTTGCAGCTGCTGGGTTGTGTCAGCAGAATATGACTGCTGCTCTGTTGCTGTATCTCTGTCTTTGTCTAAGATGGTAGGGGACGGAGCACAGCTTACACTTCTCAGCTAGTTAAACCAATATTGGAACTACAATAGTCAAGATGCATTCTACATAGATTAAACGTGGATACAATGTTAGATTAAAGTAGAATAAAAATGCATAGGATTGTCTCCAAAATTTTCTCCACTGTGAAGTTTTTTAAGATAATGATCTGTTTTATTCATTTTTATAACCCTAATAACTATCATAACGCCTGGCTCACATCAGATTTTCAACCAGGTTTTGTAGTACTGGAATCTTCTTAGCACTCTGAGTGTATTCGTGTGGGTTTTCTCTCATATGAGCAGGTACAAGCCAGCCAACAGTCTCCTGTGATCATTCACAAAGAAGGTGAAGCAACAATGGTTTAATATAAGCTTTTAAATCACTTTCTTGGCTGGAAGTTTTGTTCACTTTTTCCCTAATGGCCTGAATATAAATGAACATTTTGAGTTTCTGAAAATACTAACTTATCTGCCTTTTAAAATCTAATGGTACAATCAGTGAAATTTCTTATATTTGAATAGCGTATTACATATAAAAGGGTTCCTAATGTGACTTGTCCTTTAATTTCTAGAAACAACTGAAGTAGGGATATTATTTTTCTTTCAGACACCAGCAAACAAGGGTTTGGATATGCAAGTTGCTTCAGGATTAAGGCTCTACTATACGAAGTTCTAGCATTCATATACAATGTTTTAGATATTATTTTAAATAAGCTACATGTGAATACAGTTCTATCAATAAAATCAAAACTTTTTTTTTGTATTGGAAATTATAAAAACATATAAGGAAAAGAATTAAAGTTATCTGTAATCTCACAGTTTCAAGATGACTACTAACATCTAGACATACTTCCTTCTGGTATGTTTTCTATGTATATGTATACAACTTTTAAGTTAAAGATCATATAACAAACTCAGTTTTGCATTTAGTCTTTTTATTTCTGTATCAGCTCAGGTTGGAGTCTTTGACTAAACCTACCTGGGAAATTAAGTTTTATTACTATGGGGCCTAGAATAATAATACCTTGATTATTTCACAAAAGAGGTAAGCAGGAAGACTGTGAATTTCAGAGTTAATATTTATTGCTCTAGTGTAGCTTACTGTGTGTTAGACATTATTCTATTATTCCAAGTAGTTTATGTGCATTAATTAATTTAATCCTATATCAACCCTAGCGAATCCTGTGGACAGAGGAGCCTGGCGGGCTACAGTCTGGGTTGCAAAGAATCGGACATGGTTAAACGACTAAGCACATGCATGCACATCAAACTGTAAGGTAAATAATGTTATCATTACTATTTGGCACAGGAAAACATAGGCACAGATTAGTTAAGTATTTTACCAAAGTTCACACAGCTAGTAAATAAAAGGGCTGTAAATAAAAGGGCTGCAAATTGAATCTGAACTGTTTGGATCCAGAGTTCATGTTCTTCCCTACTACACTCAACTGCCTCTTAGAGTCCTAACTCTCCTCTAGGTTAGTATGCTGAGGAAGCAAATACTGAATGCCTTAAAAATAACATTACAAACCTTGGGACCTTAAATGAGGGTCACTTCTGGCCAAACTGGAGAGAGCGGAGTTGCTGGTACATCAGCTTTCTTCAAATGATCAGGGTTAAGGAGCTTAGCAAGAAAGACCTGGATAGACCAGGGGAGAGACCTCACAGCGGCTTGGGCCAGCAGGGCTGGGGTAAAACCTTCTGCACACACATCTGTTAGGTTGGGAGGGTTAACTGAAGTGATGGCACCTGCAGACCGATAGATGGTGGGTCTCTCCCCAGCCAGGGAAAGGATGGCTGGCCTGCCCCTCCTTTGTACTACATGAGCCCTTATGTCTCCTGGATGGTGGGGAAGGCATATGAGATGATGGGAAGAGGAGGTGTTCCAAGACTGTGATAAGAAACCTTTTGCCAATATGTTAGATGGAGGCTCAAGTCAATTCCAATATAATTTAAGTTATAAATAAACACAGTGGGCACAAAAAGATCTACCACACTTATATAACCATTGCTCTATCCTTGAATATTTACTGATATAAATAATGCTGTAATAAACATGCTTGAAATTTCACATTTGAGAGCAAGAATTTTGTAAAATAATAAGTCCTCACAGTACTGAGCAACAGAAACCTCATACAACAAATTATAAACTGATTCCCTTTATATGACACTCAAGAATAGGCAGCATTAATTTACACTGATAAAGTAAGAATGGGGGTCACTTCTGTGGGTAATTAATTCAGAAGGGAGATAAGAGAAACTTCTGAGGTTGTTGAAATGTTCTATATCATGATCTGTATGATTCTACAGGGATATATATATATATATATATATATATATATATATATATAATGTATATATGTAAGTACATATATATATACTCATATATACATATGCATATTTTAAGTAAATATGTCAAGCTGTACACCTAAGATTAAATGTCCTTAACTGTTGGAATATTATACCTTAAAAAAGTAAAAGGATGAATAATCAATAGAGATCAAATATTTAGGACTTCTTTGTTTTTTTCCTACTGAAAGGAGTTTCTATTTTATTTTTCCATCTCATGGCTCAATAGTCTAGATCAAGGATCACAAACTTTGACCCATGGGCAAAATCCAGCCTCCAAAATATGGCCTCCAGTATTTGTAGATAACAGTTTGTTAGAACATAGTAACGTATATTTGTTTATGTACTGTAAACACGGCTTTCATGCTACCGTGGCAGACCTGAACATTATTATAGAGACTCTATGGCCCACGAAGTCTAAACTATTCAGCATCTGGCCTTTCACAGGGAAAGTTTGCTGCTTCTTGATCTAGATGACCTTTTGGTTCCCTTCTAATACCAAGATTTTGACTCTATGATTCTTGAGTTCAGCACATTTTCCTCTGGAAAAATCTACAGAATTAATGCCAATGCCCCTTAAGATTTATTATTCTAAGGAGACAGTAAGAGGACCACAGCCCATTTTGTCTTGATCTTTAATTTCCACCTTTTATGTTTCTATTTAAAAAAAAAAAAGGAACAGAAGTGTTTTGAGTATGCTGCTGCTGCTACTAAGTTGCTTCAGTCGTGTCTGACTCTATGTGACCCCATGAATCACAGCACGCCAGGCCTCCCTGTCCATCACCAACTCCCGGAGTTCACTCAGACTCATGTCCATCGAGTCAGTGATGCCATCCAGCCATCTCATCCTCTGTCATCCCCTTCTCCTCTTGCCCACAATCCCTCCCAGCATCAGAGTCTTTTCCAATGAGTCAACTCTTCGCATGAGGTGGCCAAAGTACTGGAGTTTCAACTTTAGCATCATTCCTTCCAAAGAAATCCCAGGGCTGATCTCCTTCAGAATTGACTGGTTGGATCTCCTTGCAGTCCAAGGGACTTTCAGGAGTCTTCTCCAACACCACTTAGGCCATAAATCATATTAAAAGTGTTCATCTTTGTACAGGAAGGATGATGAACTCTGCAACAGAAGATATTGAACTGGAATGTTATTCCTATCAGTTTCTAAGATATGAAGGCAAAAAAAGAAAAAAGAGAAAAAATGGGAGAAAAAGCATCCTGAGAAGTCTTCCAGCTCCACCTCCACAATGTTTCAAGTGTGCAAGTTGGTTAATGCTTAATGCTTCTTACCTTGGGGCTGTGGATACCTGCTGTTTAAGGCATTAGAAAAGCGATCAGCTTGCTCTGGATGAAATTGCTGCAGAATAAACAGCCTTATAAGCAAGCCTAGCACTACTGTGCTTTCAGTGTATTATTCACCCATTCAGTTTCTCTTTACTCTTTGGAGGCTTCACAGGGTTTCACAGCATCTCTTCTGAACTGATGATATTAATGATGCCAATAGGCAGGCCCCAGAGATTGCTGTTTTAAGAAAGCTTTACTGGAGCAATCTTAATATAACTTCCTGAGTCTCTTTGGATTTTTAAAATTTTCTTTGGCTCTCTTTTCCCTTTGCTCTTGAGAAGCCCACAATTTGCTATTTCTTGTTGCTATTTACAGTTTCTCCTCTACTGACACTTTGGATTAAGGTTGTTATTAAGTTACCATTCCATTCCTTTGGGACAACCCTATCTCCATACATTGTAGGTAGAACCTTGCCAGCAACCTGCTGTTCACAAATGGGGAACTACAGCAGAAGCCAAGCAATTCCTTTGTTGCTGTCATTTCAGATACTTTGAGCGCTATCAATGTATTGAGTATACAAAACAGAAGGCGCCTACCATCTACATGCTTACAATAGTGGCCTTCAGAGATAGGAAAGCTCTTAGGGCAAACAGAGCAGTTAAAATTAGTGAGGGCAGTGATATAAACAAGGTCTAAAAATAAAGTAAAACTTGTTGTGCTAAGAGCATTTGCAAAATGAATTCTTCAGCTTTGAAGTCATCTTCTCTATCTCTATTTATTCTGTTAGCACGCCTCACAAAAGTTTGAAGTTCTTTAGACAGAGTCTGATATTTTGTCATTCAGCCATCTTTCTCCTGGCCCTTGACAAGCCAGGATTCAGCATGCCACATTCTCTGAAGAGAGGTGTGGCCATCTCTGATCCTACAGGAGAGCTCCCGCAGGGCTGCAAGCCAGGCTTCTGAGCAAGGGGTGCCAATGAGACAGAGTTGGTTCTGCAATCGCTGGGGAGACTGAAACCTGGATTCACCTGCTGCTGTGGAAAGGAACTACCTCTCTCAGGGTGAAAACGTGTTGCTGTCTTGGTGATCTCAGCAAACTAATGCAGAGAGGAATCCTGGAAGAAGCATATAGGGAGCACATGGAAATAGCATGTTTCCTTTTCTTGCGTGTCTGGCTTCCTAGTCTTCCTCTATCATTCTAAGGGAAGGAACTGCCACAGCCAGGATGAAGCAGCCTTGCTGATATGACACTTAAAGTCACTGTGGCAGTCGGCAAGCCCACCAGAAACCAACAGGAACAGGAAAGAGAAGAAGAAGATGGAAAAGAAGATCCTTCTCCTCCAACCTAGGATTCGTCTAGCTCCTCTTACTGTCAAAGCTTAACAGGCAGCAGCCTGTGAACAAGAAAAGTGGTTTGCAGAGTCCCGTCAAAGAGAGTAAGAGAAGGGAGGTTTGGAGCTGAGACATGGCGACTTAATATGTGGCATAATTCCCTTCCCCACAAAGTTGTGTTCTGTGTTCACTGATCGTATGGAAACACTGATGGGTACTAAGAAATATATTTCTCAACTGTGCTGTGAACCATTCGCTAGACTATCTGGGAGTGAAGAAGAGAAAGGGAAAGAAGAAGAAAGACTTTGAGGACGGAACTGGAGATAATGCCCCAGGAATGGACTTCACTCTCAATGGGAAACTATTATTGGTTAGTTAGACATGTTCTCAATATGTAGGGAATGGAAGACAATGAGAAAAAGCAAGTCGAAAGAGAGCCAATCGTTTCACAGGCAAGTTGTTTCCACTTGCCAAACATTATGCTGTTTCTCTAAACAGTTAATCCTGTTCCTCACACCCTCTGCAACCCCCTGGGCAGAACACAATACAGAAAACATCTAGAATAAGCTGAGTGCCTTTGAGTAAGAAGGGCATGGTGAGAATATGCGTGCAATTCTCCTCCATGTATGGAAGCCTCAAAGTCGTTTGTTTGTTTTCCTAACTAAATGCTATGCGGTTGGCTGTCATCTGGTATGTCAGCTGGTGTGGCACACAAATGGCTCAACTTCTTCATTTCCCACAGGCTGTATTTATAATGGCATGATATGTGTCCAGAATTCCAGTTAAGAAGAAAAGGGAAAAAAGTCATAAGTAGAGCACTACAGCCTTAAACCTCAGTGAGTTAGGAGGTGATGGTTTACTGTAAGTGTTCCTTGCTACAAATAATAAAGAAGAAATGCTGTGTGCTGTAAAATTCTCTTTTATTTTAACCCTCAGTTTATTCAGATTGTTGTGTGTTTTATTTTTCACATCTTTGGAGTGAAAGTGGCCATACTGTATATCTTTAAGGACTTCAAAAACTTCAAGGAATATACAGCTGAATGTGAGTCTTGCTTCTGGCACTTACGAGTGAGATATCTTGGATTAAAGCATATGAATAGGTCCAAAGTTCAGTTTCTTTTCTAAAATGGGGACAAAGAATTAGGCTGAGGGTGGTTAAGTACTTCAACACCTTGACTTATCCATATATATCACCAAAATATTAGTTATTATTGGCTAGCATTATTATAATCTCATGCGGTAAACAATCTACCTGCCAATGAAGGAGACACAGGAGATGTGGGTTTGATCCCTGGACCAGGAAGATTTCCCTGGAGGAGGAAATTGCAACCCACTCCAGTATTCTTTTCTGAAAAATCCCATGGACAGAGGAGTGTGGTGGGCTACACTCCATGGGGTTGCAAATAATTGAACACAACTGAGCATGCACATGCATGTATTATATAGTTATAATATTATTTGTCCCTATTGGTATTATAATTACTACTGCAAAGCATTGTTATGGTAATTTTGTCATTTACCTATTTGTTATCTCTTATTTCTCTAAAGTCTAATTTATACTTGTAGACTAAAAGCATTGCTTGCTTTCCTTGCCCATGTGTCTTGCCTGAAGGAGCAGCAAACTGGGGAATATAAAACTCTATTAAGAGAAGTGAGCACAAGGCTATTCGGCAGCTGCTCTGTAGAATCCAGCACATCCGTGGGCAACATTCTGTTTGCAGCTTGAACTTACCTGCAGGGGTGCTCACTGTGGGCAGATTCAGTTTGCATGTCTGATATAACACCTTGGTGATCAAGAAGGCATTTAAAATTCAAATTGGTATCATCTATCAGTGCCAATACCAAGGAAATAACTATTTTATTCCTATATGCTAACAGTGATATGAGAAATCAGTTAAAAATAATATTTAATCTGTATAACATTGAGGAACACTTTGTAATTTATTGTTAGATCAACACACAAGAATTTGAACTTTCAACATGGAAAATAAATGAAAGATTCCTAATTTAGCCCTATTAACTGCCTAGGATACTGCTAGAGCTTGTGGGATTTCAGTGAATGATTTGAACAGGCTTTTTATCTCTCTGAATAATAACACACTTGGGATGTACATAGAAGTAGAATTTGGAGACACATATGGCAAGGCTGCAAGGTGGAAATAATTTGGAAAAATTTCCTAAGGTTTTGGCTAGATTACTTAAACTAATTGGTAATCTTTTTCCTGAAATGTCAAATAACTCTGACACATCGAAATGATGTGCTTGGTTTTAACCACTTGCAAGTGAAGTTCCAGGACTCTAGCATCTGCTCTTGTGCCAAGATTGTGACTAATGCCTGCTGTTAGTGTTCCTGGAAAAGGATGTCCTTCTTGGGCATCCTTTCTTGGTAATTAAAGAACGTCTGCAAACTCACTGTCCTTAGGGGGGCATTTCCGTCCCCAGTCTATTTCTCTACTTAGAGCAAACACTTAATTTTATAATTATTGCATGGTAGTGAGGATAATTATTCTATAGCCCCAGCACTTGGATCGAATAAATTATCCCTCCAAAAGAGAAGGTTCAGATATTTGTTTTTATATTTAATGAATATAATGCAGGTTCATGAGTGGCTCAATTGTAATTGATGTAAACAATGCAATTTCTTATTCAAAATAATCTAATCTAACTCAAATTTATTTACTTCTTTCCAACCCCAATGAGGTTTTAAAAATTCACGTGTGGTGACCAGATCTTAAGATGCCTCCAATACCCAAGTCATGTTGGGGAAATTCACATGGCAAAGAACTGCAAGTAGCTTCTGAGAATGGAGGATGGCCCCTGGCAAAGGTCAGTAAAAACTGAAGATCTTAGTTTTACAACCACAAGGATCATAAGATTGTCAAAAACCATGAAAGTGGGGAAGCAGATCCTTCCCTAGTCCCCAGATGAGAACACAGCCCTGGCTGATACTTGGTAAACATATAAAACCTTCAGCCAGAGAACCTGTCTTGCTGCTCGCAAGGTTCACTGAACCCAGGGTAGATAAGGCATGGCCAGGGAAGCTTTCTTATTTAAGGAATAAAGTAGATTTTTCCCAGAAAATTCTAGCACTCCTCTTCACTGAAGTGGATACTAGCCCTCTCCAGAAGAATCACTGATAGGAAGGATCATTTTCCTATAACCATATTCTACCGTTGATTTGAGGTCGGTTGTAAAAAATGAACTTTTACTTCCCATTCAGTTCAGTTCAGTGGCTGAGTTGTGTCCGACTCTTTATGAGGAGAATATTAGTGAACTACATAATTCACTACATTTTATTTTTCAATTATAAAATGAAGAAGATGGATTAAATAATTGGTAACATCCTTCCTATCGCCAGTTTTTGATCAGAGAGCAGAGGTTAGAAGTTCTTACCATTTTTCAACAAACTGGAATAACTGCAACACAAAACATCTATATTGGCATGTAGTTGGCAGAAAGTGAAAGTGAAGTCGCTCAGTCGTGTCCGACTCTTTGTGATCCCATGGACTGTAGCCTACCAGGCTTCTCAGTCCATGGGGTTATCCAGGCAAGAATACCAGAGTGGGTTACCACTTCCTTCCCCAGGGGATCTTCCCAACCCAGGGATCGAACCTGGGTTTCCTGCATTGGAGGTAGACGCTTTAACCTCTGAGCCACCAACACCAAACTGTTAGGAACAGTAATATTTGTGGGTTTTAGTGGCACATTATATAATAATAGTTACTGTAACTTTGAAGTAGTGTTAAGAGTAAACAGTAGCTTAAGATCTCTTTCAGATATTTACTAGTGTAAATGTTAAAAAAAAAATGTTAAAACTAGTGATTTGCTAGTACATTAGTAATGCAGAAAATTACAAATGTCACTTAGAAGCTAATGAAAATAAAGATATAATTATTTCTTCCACCTTAATCTATCAAGTTCCTTCTATTCATGAAACTCTTAGAATTTCATGGACCCCTAGATCAAGAAGCTTTGTCATAGAACATGTTTCAGGAAATTAATAAAATACATAATATGAATGATTGCAAGCTTGGGGATTCAGTTGTAGTTCTCATATAATTTCCCACAATTTTCTCATAATCTGATTATGGAAGTGTGTGGTTTATTTTCACAGCTAGATTGTGAGTGGCTTAAAAGTGATTATCCACATTTTTGATTTACTTCTAGCACTATTCTTAAAACTGACTTTTCAATAAAATAACTTTGGAAATTGAAAAAACATATAGATATTCCCCACCTATCTTAGACCTTCTGAATCACAGTGACTGCACAGGAACCTGGAAATCTGTATTTCTAAATGCTTCCAAGATTATTTTGAAAAGCAATTAGCTTTCACCAAGTTGATGATTCACATTAAAGAACTACTGTCATTTAACACCTGGCATAATGCCTTTACACAAATTACATTCTCAGTAAATGGTTAGGGATTTGAATGAGAGAAACTAGAACATACAAAAGGAGTTTACACTACAAAACACCACCAAAAAGCCCCTCATTCAAATATGACATAAAAGTATTCCCAATAAAAAGGTTCTGTTCCTAGGGTTTTTTAATAACAAAATTATGTTTGAAGACATACTCCATTGCTCTTACATAAGAGTTCTTAATACAAATTGCTCCTCCAATTCAGTGCCAGGGAATTTTTAATTCCTCAGATGAACAATTATTGTTCTATTTATTATAATATAAATGCCAGGTAGCTTTGACTTGACTTTATAGAATTTACTGGAGAGACAAGGAGTGGAACTATTGTTAGATCATTTATGTTAGTTGCATTGCAAATGTCATTGTGAAATATGACTTGGAGGAATCAATCAAACATAATTATTTGTGAGAGTTGGACCATAAAGAAAGCTGAGCGCCAATGAATTGATGCTTTTGATGTGGTGTTGGAGAAGACTCTTGAGAGTCCCTTGGACTGCAAGGAGATCAACCCAGACAATCCTAAAGGAAATCAGTCCTGAATATTCATTGGAAGCACGGATGCTGAAGCTGAAGCTCCAATACTTTGGCCCCCTGATGCGAAGAACTGACTCATTGGAAAAGACCCTGATGCTAGGAAAGATTGAAGGCAGGAGGAGAAGGGGATGGCAGAGGATGAGATGGTTGGATGTCATCACTGACTCAGTGGACATGAGTTTGAGCACTCTCGGGAGTTAGTGATGGACAGGGAACCCTGGCATTAGTCCATGGTGTCACAAAGAGTCAGACATGACTGAGCAACTGAACTGAATTGATACTGAACCAAACCATGGCCTTTTGGATCCAAATTTAAGATATATTAAACCCTAATACCTCAGTGTTATCCCTGAAACATGAGAATACATTTCTTGAGAAGATAGCCAAAGAACCTATGAATTAACTATTTGCAGATTTATTTAAATATTAATCAATGTTCATTTATTATAAATTAACCATAGCTAAGATGTGTCCATGTACATATACTACTTGTGTCAGTTGACTAACAAGAGTGCTCTTAATTAATCACAAATCCTTTACAAATGGATTAGAAAACTCTTCTTACCATGGATGGCTAGAGCCAATGACAGAGTTTACCCTTCCCTTTTATTATGTATATTTACTTCTGCCTGTTCTGGAATATGCTGCTTCTCTTTGGTTGAACTCTGGCACTCTCTAAATTCCTTTGCATTTTCTCAGTTTCTTATCTCAAGACCATGCCATAACAATTTTATTCTTCCTACTGTCTTTCCTTACTGTATATACTGCACAACTTTGCTCTTTGTACAGCCTTGTTTCTCTTTGAATCCCTTCTTTTTGCAGCTTAAGCAAAGTTACAATTTCATATTTCGCTACCTATCTTCCTCCCAAACTAACCTTAGACAAACTACACCTTTAATAAACTGCATTTACAGACTCACAACAAAAAGATATCAACCTAGGAGTCTTCCTGGACACCTGAAGTAGAGACTAGGGTTGCTTGATTACAAACAACAGTAACTAAGTTCAGCTACTAGAAGCACAACAGAATTTCTAGGATGACTATTAAGGCTCTTAGAACTGATAAGTAGGGGGAAAGTGTTGGAAACTATAGAAGCAGGAAGCTCAGCAACTATCTTATAACAGGAACCATTTGCTTTGGCTACTTCAGTAGGGATGAATGACGAATTCCAATAGTTTATTCTATATTTTTAATACTCAAGGAGTGAACTCTGGAAAAAAAAGCAAATGATTACTGCCTTAAGCTAATACATTCATGCCCTGAATTAATAGGGCTGTGAAAACAAAGGACTTGAACATATTATTTCTGTAGAATGTCAGGCATGTGAATTTACCATTCTATAAAATACTCCATGGAAAAGTAATTCTCCAAAAGGAAAGACAGGAGCTTTGTTGATGTTTATTCACTTAAGTTGTATGCAACTTTTTTGCAACCCCCTGGACCATAGCCTGCCAGGCTCCTCTGTCCATAGGATTTCCCAGTCTAGAATACTGAAGTGGGTTGCTATTTCTATCTCCAAGGGATCTTCCCGACCCAGGGATGGAAACTGTGTCTCTTTCACTTCCTGAACTGGTAGGTGGATTCTTTACCACTGAGCCACCTGAGAAGCTCACAGGAGCTTAGGAAAAGAGTATAAAGCAAGGGTCTTCAGAAATACAAATGTCCATTATGTTGTGGCTTCTGACTATTCCCGTAGTACTCTATGCTTCCTTCCTCATGACAAATTCCATGTTGCCTATTCTCCAAATACTTCTCTGGGTTCTAAATTCTGCAAGGTCATCACTGACTCAATGGACGTGAGTCTGAGTGAACTCTGGGAGTTGGTGATGGATAGGGAGGCCTGGAGTGCTGTGATTCATGGGGTCGCAAAGAGTTGGACACGACTGAGCGACTGAACTGAACTGAACTGAACTGAATGACCATGCTTGTCTTATTTATCATGGCTTGCATTTTCTGGACCTAACAGAGTGTGGCTCATATTTTAAATAAATGTTGAATAAATTAAAATATTTTTGACAGATTTGACTATAGTCATTATGCTACCTTTTTCTCACTATACTTCTGTGGCAACAGCAGAAAACCTCCCTTAAACATACTTAACCAATAATGAAAATTTATTGAGTCATATAACTGTAAAGACAACAGGTAGAGTAGGTTTCAGGTATCACAAAAAATCATTTTATTTCTCTCATTCCAGCCTTGGATATGGTCAATTTCCTCCGTTATGGTTCCCTCACCATCTTGAAATGGTTACCAATAGATACTAGAACTATGAATGTCTTTTTTTTTTTTCAATGTCTAACATACAAGAGATAGATTTGGATCCAGAACTCCTGGATCTGGGTTGAAGAGAATAGCTCCTTGATACACTGGTTTGGTCATATGTTTACCCTTGGACTAAATCCTTTGCCTAATAGCAGGAAATGAGTTTCTTTTTCAGCCTGGTACCAGGGTTGGAGTCCATTTTCCTCAGTCTCCTTCCACTTTTTTTATTCATTTGGGAAGTGGCAGGAAGAAAATATTTCTGGTGAGACTACTAACAAATGTTATCACCAGTCAAGTTTTACAGCCAGTAATGGCCACACGCTGACGTCTTGGGTACGACCTCATCCCACAGACTGTACTGTCATTCTCTTTAGTCTGCTGTTCTTGTCTCTCTGAATCCTGGAAAAGTATATTAATCTTGCTTCTGTGGTTGAAGTGAAAGATGAACAACCCCACAAAGACTTCTGTGTGGTCAAGGAGAATTAAACTCGGAAACAACAGATCTTTCTTGTAATACCTTCTAGTTTTTCATTCTTTCCTCCTTGCTCTGTCCGGCTGATGGAGATGGCAAGTACACTGTTGCTTCTATCAAAGGTTATCCAGAAACAGAAAAATCTTAGTCTCAGTCCTTTGTCAAATCCTATATCCCCTTTCCTCAATCCCACAACTATAATTGGGTTCTGCTGACACAATTATGGAGAGTGATTTACTAAGGCAGGGAAAAGAGGAAGCTGAAATAGCTTTTTGCCTAATCCTCAGAAACCTTTATGTATTCCTCTTCAAGCAAAGAAAAAAAAAAAAAAAATGTTCCAGAGGGAAGTTTTATAGGGGCTGTTCCAACAGCTGCACTTATCAAAATACCATAAAGTGCACTGGTCATTCAAGGGTGGTAATGAAGTGAAGTATTTAACCAATTCAACATCTTATTTTTCACTTGTTAGCAACTTGTTATGTGTTATTACCATTTGCTTTCAAAACACTAAGCTAGGCACTTGTCCATCATTGGTAAAACACTTGTTCCTACCTATTCTCTGAGCATCTGGCAAAGCTGAGTGATATCTTATCATAAAGACATCACATCTGAGAGAGAAACAATATTAGTATCAGTTCAGTTCAGTGCTCAGTTGTGTCTGATACTTTGTAACCCCATGAACTGCAGCATGCCAGGCCTCCCTGTCCATCACCAACTTCCGGAGTCCACCCAAACCTATGTCCATCGAGTCAGTGATGCCATCCAACCATCTCATCCTCTGTCATCCCCTTCTCCTCCTGCCCTCAATCTTTCCCAGCATCAGGATCTTTTCAAGTGAGTCAGCTCTTAGCATCAGGTGGCCAAAGTATTGGAGTTTCAGCCTAAGCATCAGTCCTTCCAAAGAACACCCAGGACTGATCTCCTTTAGGATGGACTGGTTGGGTGTCCTTGCAGTCCAAGGGACTCTCAAGAGTCTTCTCCAACACCACAGTTCAAAATCATCAATTCTTCTGTGCTTAGCTTTCTTCATAGTCCAACTCTTACATCCATACATGGCCACAGGAAAAACCATAGCCTTGACTAGATGGATCTTTTTTGGCAAAGTAATATCTCTGATTTTGAATATGCTGTCTAGGTTGGTCATGAGTTTCTTTCCAAGGAGTAAGCATCTTTTAATTTCATGGCTGCAATCACCATCTGCAGTGATTTTGGAGCCCCCAAAAATAAAGTCAGCCACTGTTTCCACTGTTTCCCCATCTATTTGCCATGAATTGATGGGTCTGGATGCCATGATCTTCATTTTCTGAATGTTGAGCTTTAAGCCAACTTTTTCACTCTCCTCTTTCACTTTCATCAAAAGGCTCTTTAGTTTTTCTTCACTTTCTGCCATAAGGGTTGTGTCATCTGCATATCTGAAGTTATTGATATTTCTCCTGGCAATCTTGATTCCAGCTTGTGCCTCTTCCAGCTCAGTGTTTCTCATGATGTACCCTGCATATAAGTTAAATAAGCAGGGTGACAATATACAGCCTTGACGTACTCCTTTTCCTATTTGGAACCAGTCTGTTGTTCCATGTCCAGTTCTAACTGTTGCTTCCTGACCTGCATACATGTTTCTCAAGAGGCAGGTCAAATATCAGTAGTGTCCAACCCCATAAACAGGAGCCCACCAGGCTCCCCCATCCCTGGGATTCTCCAGGCAAGAACACTGGAGTGGGTTGCTATTTCCTTCTCCAATGCAAGAAAGTGAAAAGTGAAAGTGAAGTTGCTCAGTCATGTCTGACTCTTCGCTATCCCATGGACTGCAGCCTGTCAGGCTCCTCCATCCATGGGATTGTCCACGCAAGAGTACTGGAGTGGGGTGCCATTGCCTTCTTCACATATTAGTATAAATTACCCTAATTAAATATAAGGTACTTGAGTGCCTAAGTCATGACCAAAGTAAGGCATTGTAGACACTATTAGTGCTTTAGGAGTGAAATGCCAGCTCAAACAAGCCCACTAGTCCTCAGAATTCTCCAGTTGTGCAGAATGAACATTTTGGGGGAATTATGTCCCTTATTTTCTGTCTGCAAGACACAGTGTAATATCCTGCCACAGCCTTAAAGATGCTTTTAACCAAGGGACTATTATTAAAGCTCCTTTGCCCTAGAATTGATATTTTAACAAATTTGAACTCAGTTGCAATGGTTAAAATGTGAATTTTATCCTGTTTACTCAGAATTCTATTTTAACATTTAAATAATTAAATTTGAAAACCATGTCAAACCTTTAAAATCGTCAATACAATTCAGAATGTAGATCATGACAAGCAGAATGCTGGATTTTTGGTCCAAGAATTCATCCAAAATCAGTGACATTTTAGCCCCAAGAGGTGGATCTTCTGAATATAAACAAGTATTTTCTACTTGCAAACAATGTTCAATACCTGTTTTCAGGCTTTAATTTTCTTTTGCCTTCTTATTTTCTTTTTTGTTTTTCACCTAAAAATCAATGATCCCTAAGGATTTGTCAATGGATTTCTCTCTTTCCTTAGGCAAGGAGCCTTTAATCAGATTTGCTCTTTTCAATGGTTTCTCTACCTTCCATAGAGCGAGTGAGATTTCAGCAACAATTGCCAGCTAGCACAAATAGATTGTGATTATATAGGAAACGTCTGTGAACATTTGCAGAAATCGGAGTTTTATGTTGAATAGCACCTGAAACATAATTAGATGTTGGAGATGAGAGGAAAATGCTTCTTGAGGCAATAAAATGTCTTTGCAAAGTGTTCACTTATTTACATATTTTAAAATATGTATATCATGAACTTTGAAGGCCTAAAATATTCCATGAATTCTGAGGGGTGTCTTCTGCCTTTGTAATGGCTGACTGGAAATATTTCCAAGGACTTATTTATAACTTAATATTAAAGGAAATAAATCCTGAATATTCATTGGAAGCACTGATGTTAAAGCTGAAACTCCAATACTTTGGCCACCTGATGTGAAGAGCTGACTCATTGGAAAAGACCCTGATGTGAAGAGCTGACTCATTGGAAAAGACTCAGTGGGAAAGACTGAGGGCATGAGGAGAAGGGGGTGACAGAGGGTGAGATGTTTGGATGGGATCCTCAATTCAATTAATATGAGTTTGAGCAAACTCTGGGAGATTGTGAAGGACAAGGAAGCCTGGTGTGCTGCAGTCCATGGGGTCACAAAGAGTCAGACATGACTGAGGTACAGATTAATACTAATAAGTGAGGTACAACTTAAGATATCCTTGAGAATGATAGGAGATTGACCCTCATATTCCACTTTCTGCCAAACATTTCAACATTGCCTTCCATTTTTTTCCCTTTCAATGCTCTTTCTGGATATGATGCCTTACAAGGCTTTTTATTATCTTCTATCATAACTCTGCTGTTTTGTTGTTGCCTGTGGAGGGCATGGGCTGAGTTCCTGTAAAACCAAAGTTGGTTTTGATATGGAGACTGAGGACATGGCACATGCACAAAGACAGTGTGGAAAGGCTTATTACTCATATAATGAGACTTTCCTGGGTTAACAGGGCAGACACCCAAACCAGTCTGAGATGGCCTGACCAAAGGGATAAATGAAGGCTTGGGTTTTCACTGTGGTTAAGGGGTAGGGCCACAGGGAGGGTTCCTGGCAGGGCTCCAACTTTGTGAGCTTTGAACTTCCGGCTGACATCAAGAGAAGGAGCACCTTCTCTTGACTTGAATCTTTCACTGACTTTCTTAGATTGAGGGCAAGAAGGGAAGGGGCAGGGGTGATGCTGGAAAGCTGTGTTTAAACATCCCAAATTAAGGGAAACGTGAATACAATCACTCTAAAAGTCTGTTTTCATAAAATTTTTAAAAAAGGAATCAAAAAACATGTATGAGGTTAAAAACCAATTGTAATGTGGGGATCTTCTTCGAGTTTTTAAAAGTATTTTGACCTAATTTGAGACATAGGGAGGCTAACAGGAAACTCAGGCTTTATCTCACATTGTTCTCCCCAACTCCTCCCCAACTCTACCCACACATTGGAAAAATTGAGCATGAGAGGCACAGCTAGTCCTTTTTGCTCTGTCACTCGTCTCTAGTGTCTACCTCTCTGGCTCTTCTCCTCCATGACAGTTACTGCCTTCTCTCCTGTGGTACTTGCCTGAATTGATACCCTCGTGTTACCAACTTCCTCTAAACCCCTGACTTCCATGACTTTTGACTATAAAGTTCCTTCAGCTTCTTGAGACTTGCTCAGCTTATTCAGAGGGTTTTCCATTGGGAGAACTGTTGAGCCTCTAGGTACACTTTTATCGTGCCTTACACAATGATAACTTACAGTGATTTCAGATTCATGGTCTCCAAAGAAGAGATTTAGCTTTGGGACCAGGGACCAGGCTTGATCACTCAAGAGCTTTTATGTAGCAGAGTTGTATTAAAGTATACAAAGGGACAGAAAAGGCTTCTGACACAGACATCAGAAGTGGGTGGAGAGTGCCCCCTCACTAGTCTTAGCAGGGGAGCTATACACTTTTTAAATTGGTTATTGAAAATGAAAGTGAAAGTGAAGTCACTCAGTCGTGTCCGACTCTTTGTGACCCCATGGACTGTAGCCTACCAGGCTCCTCTGTCCATGGAATTTTCCAGGCAATAGTACTGGAGTGGATTGCCATTTCCTTTTCCAGGGGATCTTCCCAAACCAGGGATTGAACCCTGGTCTCCCGCATTGTAGACAGACACTTTACCATCTAAGCCACCTTATTACAATAAATCAAAAGAATGTCTCAAGGTTGTAAAGATCTTACTAAACCCACTCCCACAATTTACATTTTAAGATGACAGGATTAGAATAACAATAGAAAGATCTTGCCAGACCCACTCCCATAATATACATTTAAGATAACAGGATTAGTCAGAAGGTTTTCAAGGAGAACCTGTTCTCAAGCAGGATACATTGTTATGTAGTCCTTACTAAGGAATGTAGAAAAAAAAAGTTTGTCCTTTCCTCCTCCTTGAGAATTCCAGACCCATCTCTCCTCCTCAGGGACCCCAGACTTCTTATCAGCCTGCCTAGGAACTGACTCTCTCAACATGAGCGTGGGGTGCAGTAGACCTGGGTATGGCATAAGCCTCCTTGGAAGAGATCGCCATTAACCCCAAAATAGAGCCACCAGAACTTACACAGAACTGGGGAAACAGACTCTGGGAGGGCACAAACAGAATCTTCCGTGCACCAGGATGCAGGAGAAAGGAGCAGTGACCCCACAAGAGGTTGACCCAGACTTGCCCATGAGTGTCCAGGAGTCTCTGGCGAAGGTGTGGGTCGGTGGTGGCCTGCTGCAGGGTTGGGGACACTGAGTGTAGCAGTGCATGCATGTGACTTTTTGAAGGAGGTCACATTATCTTCATTACCTCCACCATAGTTTGGCCTCAGGTAAGTAACAGGGAGGGAACACAGACCTGCCTTTCAACAGAAAATTGCATTAAAGATTTACTGAGCATAGTCCTGGCCATGAAAACAAGACTCAGTTTCCCCCTCAGTCAGTCTCTCCCATCAGGAAGCTTCCATAAGCCTCTTATCCTTTTTCATCAGAGGGCAGACAGACTGAAAACCACAATCACAAAAAAAACTAACCAATCTGATCACATGGACCACAGCCTTAACTAACTCAATGAAACTATGAGCCATGTCGAGTGGGGTCATCCAAGACAGACAGGTCAGGGTGGAGAGTTCTGACAAAATGTGGTCTACTGGAGAAGTCAATGTCAAACCTTTTCAGTATTCTTGCCTTGAGAACCCCATGAATGGTATAAAAAGGCAAAAAGATAGGACACTGAAATATGAACTCCCCAGGTCGGTAGGTGCCCAATAAGCTACTGGAGAAGAGTGGAGAAATAAATCCAGAAAGAATGGAGAGATGGAGCCAAAGCAAAACCAAAACACAGTTGTGGATGTGACTGGTGATGGAAGTAAAGTCCAATGCTGTAAAGAGCAATGTTGCATAGGAACCTGGAATGTCAGGTCCATGAATCAAGGCAAATTGGAAGTGGTCAAACAGAGGATGGCAAGAGTGAACATCAACATTTTAGGAATCAGTTAACTAAAATGGACTGGAATGGGTGAATTTAACTCAGATGACCATTATATCTACTACTGTGGGCAAGAATCCCTTAGAAGAAATGGAGTAGCCATCATAGTCAACAAAAGAGTCTGAAATGCAGTACTTGGATGCAATCTCAAAAACGACAGAATGATCTCTGTTTGTTTCCAAGGCAAACTATTCAATATCACAGTAATCCAAGTCTATGCCCTGACCAGTAATGCTGAAGAAGCTAAAGTTGAACAGTTCTATGAAGACCTACAAGACCTTCTAGAACTAACACCCAAAAAAGATGTCCTTTTCATTATAGGGGACTGGAATGCAAAAGTAGGAAGTCAAGAAACACTTGAAGTAACAGACAAATTTGGCCTTGGAGTACAGAATGAAGCAGGGCAAAGGCTAATAGAGTTTTTCCAAGAGAACACATTGGTCCTAGCAAACACTCTTTTCCAATAACAAAAGAGAAGACTCTACATATGGACATCACCAGATGGTCAATACCAAAATCAGATTGATTATATTCTTTGCAGCCAAAGATGGAGAAGCTCTATACAGTCAGCAAAAACAAGACTGGGAGCTGACTGTGGCTCAGATCATGAACTCCTTATTGCCAAATTCAGACTTAAATTGAAGAAAGTAGGGAAAACCACCAGAGCATTCAGGTATGACCTAAATCAAATCCCTTAAGATTAAGCAGTGGAAGTGACAAATAAATTCAAGGTGTTAGATCTGATAGACAGAGTGCCTGAACTACTATGGACAGAGGTTCGTGACATTGTACAGGAGGCAGTGATCAAGATCATCCCCAAGAAAAAGCAATGCAAAAAGGCAAAATGGTTGTCTGGGGAGGCCTTACAAATAGCTGTGAAAAGAAGAGAAGCTAAAGGCAAAGGAGAAAAGGAAAGATATATCCATTTGAAAGCAGAGTTCCAAAGAACAGGAAGGAGAGACAAGAAAGCCTTCCTCAGTGATCAATGCAAAGAAACAGAGGAAAACAACAGAATGGGAAAGACTAGAGATCTCTTCAAGAAAATTAGAAATGCCAAGGGAACATTTCATGCAAAGATGGGCTCCATAAAGGACAGAAATGGTATGGACCTAACAGAAGCAGAAGATATTAAGATGAGGTGGCAAGAAAACAAGAAGAACTATACAAAAAGACCTGCATTATCCAGATAACCACAATGGTGTGATCAGTCACCTAGAGCCAGACATCCTGGAATGTGAAGTCAAGTGGGTCTTAGGAAGCATCACCACGAATAAAGCTAGTGGAGGTGATGGAATTCCAGTTGAGCTATTTCAAATTCTGAAAGATGATGCTGTGAAAGTGCTGCACTCAATGTGCCAGCACATTTGGAAAACTCAGCAGTGGCCACAGGACTGGAAAAGGTCAGTTTTCATTCTAATCCCAAAGAAAGGCAATGCCAAAGATTGCTCAGCTTCTGCACAATTGCACTCATCTCACACACTAGCAAAGTCATACTCAAAATCTTAGAGATCAGGTTTCAGCAGTACATGAACCGTGAACTTCCAGACGTTCAAGCTGAATTTAGAAAAGGCAGAGGACCGAAGATCAAATCACCAACATCTACTGGATCATAGAAAAGGCCAAGACAATTCCAGAAAAACATCTATTTCTGCTTTATTGACTATGCCAAAGCCTTTGACTGTGTGGATCACAATAAACTGTGGAAAATTCTGGAAGAGATGGGAATACCAGATCACCTGACCTGCCTCTTGAGAAATCTGTATGCAGGTCAGGAAGCAACAGTTAGAACTGGTCATGGAACAGACTGGTTCCAAATAGGAAAAGAAGTATGGGAAAGCTGTATTTTGTCACCCTGCTTATTTAACTTATATGCATAGTACATCATGAGAAATGCTGGACTGGATGAAGCAGAAGCTGGAATCTAGATGCTGGGAGAAATATCAATAACCTCAGATATGCAGATGACACCACCCTTATGGCAGAAAGTGAAGAACTAAAGAACCTCTTGATGAAAGTGAAAGAGGAGAGTGAAAAAGTTGGCTTAAAGCTCAATATTCAGAAAATGAAGATCATGGCATCCAGTCCAATCACTTCATGGCAAATAGATGGGAAACAATGGAAACAGTGAGAGATTTTATTTTTTTGTGCTCCAAATTCACTGCAGATGGTGACTGCAGCCACAAAATTAAAATACAGTTGCGGCTCGGAAATAAAGTTATAACCAACCTAGACAGCTTATTAAAAAGCAGACATTGCTTTGCCAACAAAGGTCTGTCTAGTCATAGTTATGGTTTTTCCAGTAGTTAAAACCATAGTTATGGTTTTTCACATCCATACGAGTGTATGGATGTGAGAGTTGGACTGTAAAGAAAGTTGAGCGCCGAAGAATTGTTGCTTTTGAACTGTGGTGTTGTGAAGACTCTTGTGTGTCCTTTGGACTGCAAGGAGATCCAACCAGTCCATCCTGAAGGAAATCATTCCTGAATATTCTTTGGAAGGAATGATGCTGATGCTGAAACTCCAATGCTTTGGCCATCCAATGTGAAGAACTGACTTGTTTGAAAACACCGTGATGCTTGGAAAGATTGAAGGTGGGATGAGAAGGGGATGACAGAGGATAAGATGGTTGAATGGCATTACTGACTCCATGGCAATGAGTTTGAGTAAACTCCGGGAGTTGGTGATGGACAGGGAGGCCTGGCATGCTGCAGTCCATAGGTTCACAAAGAGCTGGACAAGACTGAGTGAATAAACTGAACATGAGCACTCCCTTCTTCCTGGCTGGGGTTGTAGTGTAGAGAGAGTGTTTCAGGAGAGGCTGGTTAGGTCAGCTAAGTAGCATTTCATATTGGACCTGGAATCACTCTTCCCTCTGCATTCCATTTCTTGCTTTTGTTACCTATTCTGCCAGACTTCTTCACTCAGGTAATTTTTATCTTTTTGAAGTTCCACCCTTTTAAATCTCTTGCCCAATAAGCTTTCATTGGGGCCCTCCATCCATTAGTGAGTTGTTTACCTACCTACACCTCATTTATGGGCTGTGTTTGTTTTTTTTTACACATAGGATGTGCAGGCTTTAAGCAAGTCAAGGATGTGGCTGAATATTTATTTCAGAAGTCAAGTGAAAATGTGTTTAAAAACGGAATGTGAGCTATGTTACATGTATTGATAGACTGAGTAAAATGGAGCCTGAGAATTAATAAAGCTTTGGGAAGTCAAGGTCATTTCTAATCTTGGCTTTTGATATTTTCAGGGAATTTGGGGGATAAAATCCTCATGGAGAGTGTTGAAGTGAGAACACTATGATGGGAGTGGAGGCTGTTGAATGTGGAAAATACTAAGGAATTGTGCTGTGTGAGGATCACTAGAGACAGAGACAGAGAGAGAAACATCATTGCATTGCAAAGGCAATGGCTTTTAGTAGTAAAAAGGAATATGAAAAGATTGACGACACAATGGAAAGTATGCATCGGCCTTAGAGAGGAGCATGAATCATTTATCCATTGTAACAGGAGATAAGACAGAGGAAATAGGAAAATAGGAACAGATGTTGGCAGTTTTGTAGTAAGCAGTAGAAGAATCCTCTAGTGATTCCTTCCATTTGGAGTGAAATGAAAAGCAAATCACTAGTGTATACTTATGCTTAGGTTGAAGGTATATGGTTTATGAGACCATTTGGATTAAAGTCTTCACAATTTTTTTCCTTTCAGGATCAGAATGCTTAATATTTAAGAAACCACGTATAATGTGAGGGAGATGTTCTTGAATCAGGTGGGCCCAAACTGGAGAAATTGCAAATTGGTGACTTTCCGACCGGAATAGTCCTGTAGATGGATATTTTTTTAAAGCTCTAATATAGTTTTAACATTTTAAAATTTAGCATCATTATTTAAATATTGGATATTTTATATTGAAAATAAATTTCACATTTCTTAGAAAAATGGGTTTCCTAGTTGCACTGGGACTGCATTCCTGCATGGCACGAGTAGGATGGAGTTGAGTAACACTGAGCCTTTACGCAGGGAATTCCAGTGTTTTCCAGTTCCTCACACTCCCCATTTTGCCTTATAATCAGCTTGATTTATTCCAGTAGTCTGCTCCTGTAAATGATCTGAAATTGAGGCATAGGCTATGCATGGTACAACTCCCGGAATCTCCTTTTATAGCATTTGTGACTGTTGCACCTGGAGTGGTGTCCATTGGAGATACTTGGTCTGACATATATTTGCAGTTCCTTTCTTGATGCCCACATTGAGTTAAACAACCAAAATGCACGCCAAACAGATTGGTTTTCATACTTAAATTTATTTCTATTTGTTATGCTACATTTTTCTTAAGAAAAATCTCTTCAATGTAATATTCTTTCAGGGCCTGTATGCTCCTTCATTCGGGGGTTAAATTGTATCCTCCAGAAAGACATATGCAAGTCCTAACGGTCAGTGAATGGGATCTCATTTGGAAATCTCATTTGGTCTTTGCAGATATAACGGAAAATAAACAAGTGAAAATAAAACCACAGGGGATTAGGGTGGGCCTAAAAACAGTCACTGATTTTTTTTTACATATATTTTATTTTATTTTTTAACTTTACAATATTGTATTGGTTTTGCCATATATCAACATGCATCCGCCACAGGTATACACGTGTTCCCCATCCTGAACCCTCCTCCCTCCTCCCTCCCGATACCATCCCAGTGCACCAGCTCCAAGCATCCAGTATCGTGCATTGAACCTGGACTGGAGACTCATTTCATATATGATATTATACATGTTTTTATAAGAGGAGAGACAGAGAGAAACTGGCACAAATACACTCTGGGAGAAGACCATGTCTGAGGCAGAGATTCCAGGTGGTGCTGTGGTAAAGAACCCACTTGCCAATGCAGGAGACACAAAAAATGCAGGTTCAATCCCTGGCTCGGGAAGATCCTATGGAGGAGGAAATGGCAACCCACTCCAGTAATCTTGCCTGGAAAATTCCATGGGCAGAGAAGCCTGGCAGGCTACAGTCCAGGGGGTTTCAAAGAGTTGGATGCAACTGAGCAGGCACGCATGAGGTGGAAATTAGAGAGATACAGCTAAGGACTGTTGGCCACCACCAGAAACTAGGAAAAGATGAGAAGAGGGAGATGGCCTTATGCCACCTTGATTTGGGCCTTCTGTTCTCTGAACTGTGAGAAAGTAAACTTGTTTTTTGAAGCCACCCAATTCAGCCCTGGGATTTCTTTGGAAGGAATGATGCTAAAGCTGAAACTCCAGTACTTTGGCCACCTCATGCGAAGAGCTGACTCATTGGAAAAGACTCTGATGCTGGGAGGGATTGGGGGCAGGAGGAGAAGGGGACGACAGAGGATAAGATGGCTGGATGGCATCACTGACTCGATGGATGTGAGTCTGGGTGAACTCCGGGAGTTGGTGATGAAAAGGGAGGCCTGGTGTGCTGCAATTCACGGGCTCACAAAGAGTCAGACATGACTGAGCGACTGAACTGAACTGAACTGAATTTGTGGTAATTCATGACAGCAGCTCTAGGAAACTAATAAGGGCCATACTTCTAAAATTTTTGTCACTACTTTTTCCTGAAGATACTTTGAAAGCTCTTAACATTCATATTCATACTTTACCTTTATCTTATTTGAAAGAGTTCTGATTTTTCAGGATTAAATAAGGATCCTGCATTTGAAATATGCTTATTGCCTTTTATCAGTGCTGAAGTAATATAAACTCCCTAGGCAATCTATATTCACCTATTTTCTCCAATAAAATATATACATGTCTTTCTGCTGCTGCTAAGTCGCTTCAGTCGTGTCCAACTCTGTGCGACCCCATAGACGGCAGCCCACCAGGCTCCCCCGTCCCTGGGATTCTCCAGGCAAGAACACTGGAGTGGGTTGCCATTTCCTTCTCCAATGCATGAAAGTGAAAAGTGAAAGTGAAGTCGCTCAGTCGTGTTCGACTCTAGCGACCCCATGGACTGCAGCCTACCAGGCTCCTCCGTCCATGGGATTTTCCAGGCAAAAGTACTGGAGTGGGTTGCCATTGCCTTCTGCATACATGTCTTTAGGTTCTACATAATATACTGAAAGATTCCTAAAAAAAATGAGGTACTCTGATGCGTTTCTTAACTTTTGGACCACTAAGGGTATAATGATGATTATGACATCCAGTGATTAAAGCAGAGCTTCATTCTGTTTGTACATTTAGAAAAAACTAGGAAGAATCTTATTTAAGTATTATTTTAGTGGATAAATATGCAGATCATCAAAATTAGTTATCTGGTAAAAATCAGCACTTACAGTGTTGCCTAGAGGTAATTTACCAAACGTAGAATTTACTTTAGAAAAAAGATACTATTCTACTTAGAAGAAAGAAATGAAAATAAATATTCTTAAAACGCTTATCAAAAACTTTAATGTGCTATTTAAATTTTGGTTTCAGACTTTGGGAATACCAGGTGGTAGCAACACTTTAAAATAGATTGTAGTATCGTATAGAAAGACAGCAATAAATAAAAAGTGAACATAAATATTGGGACAGATAACTTACTCAAAGTCAGGAAAATATGTGATCACCCTAGTGTGATCCTCACTCTCCAGTGAGCAGTATATTGAATGAATTTGAATTCTTGAACTTCTCTGACATAACTATATATTTTCAGTCCAATCAGAAAATAAGACATGCAAAAGAAAATGCATTAGGCATTGGGCTTTGTGATAGTTACATTATTAATTACATGAAAAAAATATGAACATTTTATTAATTCAACATTTTGGCAATCAGAAAACTAATTGTAAGATGAAAGTCTTTCTTTCAAATGAATGACTCCATTAAAACATTTAATAATCTCCATCTCACTGAAGTAAATTTTGCTGTTAAAAATCTTCTGAATAATTAAACTGTTCTAATGGTTACAGAGTTAGATATTTTGTTATTTTTCTAAATAGATAGGCTAAATTAAATGCTGTAGCTTTAAGTATATGAATGTCTAACACTAACAGGGAAATAATTTTCCAGAATCCAGAGTCAGCTTTCTTAACAAAAGTTATCAAATCATAGATACATTATCTTTGGTAGTGACATGTTCAGTTACTTTTCAGAGATATGTTAATATTCAGTCACAAGTAATGAATTATTAGTATGGTACAAAGCTAAATCCTATCATATTTAAAATTTATTAATATTTCTTTACTATAATAAGAAGAATTTTTCTAAGTTACGTAGACTCTTTTTGCTACTGATTTTTCATGGAGGAAGCAGCAACTGTATGACTCCAGCAAAATATTTTTCTGCATATAGTCTTATTGTTATCATTCACAACCCTAACAATCCACCCTATCTAGATACAAATTTACTAATAATTGTAAGGC
The DNA here is from genome assembly GCF_002263795.3 of Bos taurus. Lineage (NCBI taxonomy): Eukaryota > Metazoa > Chordata > Mammalia > Artiodactyla > Bovidae > Bos > Bos taurus. Next base: position 17,749,075 of record NC_037332.1, on the reverse strand, counting down.
ATAATAATTAACTTGGTTGCCGTGAAATGACTGTATGAATAAGAACCAGTCTAATTCCATTTAACCAATCCATTCTGAGTAATTGTGATAAGTTCAAACTTTACTATGCCATGAACACAAAGGCAATATTCAGTGAGAAATTATTTATTCTTCATTTATCAAAAATTAATTGAATTCTTACTATGTTTCAAATACCAGAGATGTAACTATAAGCATGACATACAGCTTTATGACGCTTATCATCTATGGGAAAATAAATGAATGCTTCTACTAAGATATTTTCTTTTCACAAGTGTTATTGTATATAATAAATGGGAGCAGGCTTTCCTAGTAGCTGAGACAGTAAATCATCCACCTGCAATGCAGGAGACCTGGGTTTGATTCCTTCTCCAGGAAGAACCCTTGGAGAAAGAAATGGCAACCCACTCCAGTATTCTTGCCTAGAGAATTCTGTGGATAGAGGAAGCTGGTGGACTATGGTCCATGGGGTCACAGAGAGTCAGACATGACTGAACAACTAACACACACATAGATGAAATGTTTGTGTACCTGTCAAATTCATGTGTTGAAACTTAATTCCCAATGTGATGGTATTTGGAGGTAGGGCCTTTTAAAATTTTTAATTAATTAGTTTTATTTATTTATTTTTGATTGTGCTAGCCCTTTGTGGCTGCACGGGCAGCAAGAGGGGGCTATTGTCTACTGTGGTGCCTGGGCTCCTCACTGCGGTGACTTCTCTTGTTTTAAAGCACAGGCCTCAGCAGTTGCGGCACATGCACTCATTAGTTATGGCTCCTGGGCTTTAGAGCACAGGTTCAATAGTTACGGTGCATGGGCTCAATTGCTCTTCAACCAAGAGCACGTGGGATCTTCCAGGATTGAGGATCTAACCCATATCTCCTGCATTGGCAGGTGGATTCTTTACCACTGAGCCACCAGGGAAGCCCTGGAGGTAGGGCCTTTAATTGGTGATTAGCACATGAGGGTGAAGCCCTCATGAGTGGGATTAGTGCCCTTGAAAAAGAGACCCTAGAGAGCTCCCTCATCTCTTTTACCATGGGAGGACGTTGCAAGAAGACAGCCATCTGTGAACTAGGAGGTGGCTTCTTACCAGACACTGAATTTAAAAGGGTCTTGATCTTGGACACTGCAGCCTTCAGAGTCATGAAAAACAAATTTGTTTTTTTATAAGCCATCCAGTCTATGGTATCTGTTATAGCAACCTGAATGGACACTAGGCGGGACAGATGTAAATGTTTGGCTGAGTCAAGACATTCTGTATTTCTTGCTTCTATCAGAAGGAACAGGCTAATCATTTTGCTCTTGTGTCAGATATTTTCTTTACAAGGTCACAGTAATACTTTGTTCCTGCCCTACTCTCCCATCCCAGGTACTGACAATGATAGTAGACAGTTTCTGCTTTACCCAGTTTCTCCTGATGTTAACATTTCATATAAACATGGTTCATTTGCTAAAACTAAGGTTGACACTGGTATATTACTACTTACTAAATTTCTGACTTTATTAGGATTTCACCAATTTTTCCACTCACATCCTTTCCCTATTCCAGAAGTCAATTTAGGATACTGCATTGCATTTAGTGGTGCATCAGTTTTGTGATTTTCTTAATTTTAAACCATATGTTTTGACTATAGAGATTACACAGTTTTCTTGCTTTTCCCTCTTCCTATTTAATTTTTTAAAAAGTACTGTGATTTTTAAAAAGATTTTTTATGTCTATTGAACCACTCAGTAAGTTTACAGCTCTGCTGAGTTTCAGGATGTAGTTTTGAACAGAGTCAATAAAGAATACATTAGGAGGAGAGAATATGATGAACTCTTCTTAAGTTCATAAGACATTTGACTATCATAAGACCCAATTTACTTTTCCCCCAAAATTTCAGAAAACGTTTTGTACTTCTAAGTTAGAAGAAAGATTGATTGTATTGCTGCTTGACCTACAAATACATAGTGTTCACAGAGACTGAACTCCTGTTTGTAGGAAATCAAACTGAAATAACTTAAAGAATGACAGTCAGAGTTACAGAGAGGTCCTGGTGGAACAAGTAAGCCAGAGCACTGCAAACTTATACAGGACTCCTTGCATTGCTTTAGTCTTCTGCCATCTGTGAACACCGTAAAGTGAATAAGACATTGAGTGAGGGACACTGGTGCCCTTAATTTCCCAAAGTTCCTTGTACATTACACAGTTTTACTACCTCATGAGTTTCTCTTTCATTTTACTTTGACCATGAAGACTTGTTTCTGGTCTAAAAAAGAATGTCTAGAAAAGTTCAATCATTTTCACTTTCCTCAAGATGAACACTTCATTTTTGTTTTATATTTAGGTAAATTTTATCCATTCATTTTATTATTACTATTTATAAAAATAGAAAAAATTGTGCATACGGTTAAAAAATTTTACCATTGACTTTATAAGAAAAACAACAGGTACCCTTCCATTATTCCAGGCTCATATGTCAGAGGTAAATTCTTTTAACCATTTCGGTTTTGGTTCTTCTGGTGGCTACATTTGAAAATCTAAACAGTGTGTTTATGCTACCTTACTAGCAACTTCTCTCTGGAAAATAAGAAAATTTAATCTATACTCAGTCACTTGCCTCTTCTACTTCAAACTGGTTTTTGCTATCTTCCCAGGCTTTGATAGTCATTATTTTCCCTTTTCCCACAAGTCATCTTTATGATTTAATACTAGATTAAGCACCTAATTCTTGTTCCACTGACTTTAGACAAAGCTTTTATTTTTCTCTTCCCATTATGTACAATAGAGTTATTATAGCCCTATTTCTTCCCCACTTATTCTTCTAATATCTATTATGAAGGCTTTCATTTTTTTGTTGTTGAGATGAATAACATTTATGTTTTATTTAATAATTGTCTTGTATAATTTATCTATAAATTTTAAAATATGAAAACCAGTAAATAGCATTCACATTATGGTCATAAAACAAATATTATTCCCTATTGATCCCTTAGGGGATGCTAGAAAATTACATTTCCATCTTTATAGGCCCAAAGTTATGATCCCTCTTTCACTCAAAGGTGAGTGTTCTTAGAATTGATATTTTACTGCTCATACCTTATTAATTCAGGGTATGGCTGAATGGCTCAGTAAGCAAAGAAGAAAGTGAAAGTAAAAGTATTTCACTTTCAGTCATATGCAACTCTTTGCAAGCCCAGTGACTGTAGCCTGTCAGGCTCCTCTGTCCATGGGATTCTCCAGGCAGGAATACTGAAATAGGTAGCCATCCTTTCGCCAAGGGATCTTCCAAATCCAGATTGAACCCATGTCTCTTGCATTGCAGGCAGATTCTTTACAATCTGAGCCACCAGGAAAGCCCCAGTGGGTAAAAAATCTACCTGCAATGCAGGAGACTTGGGAGACTACTCAGTAAATTGTAGTGAATGACACAAACAGAAATCACTGTCTCCTAGGAGAGGGTGGTGCTGATTGTGGTTATAATTTAATATAAGGTAGTTAGAAAAGACCTCCTTGAGTATGCAGTATTTGAACAAGTTAAAACCAAAGAAAGGGAAGCAATGGTGAGTTTGTGGACAGGACAAATTTTAATTGTGTTGAGTGTGCAGGGAGCTGAAGCTTGAGTAACATTAAACTTAACCTTTTTTTGTAGACAGACTCTGGCTAACCACCACCACCACAAAGTACTTCTCATCCTCTTCTGCTTGTTTCATTTGGGTTCACTCACTCCCCTACCAGGGATTTCCCTTGTGCTTCAGAGGGTAAAGCATCTGCCTGCAATGCGGGAGACCAGGGTCCGATCCCTGGGTTGGGAAGATCCCCTGGAGAAGGAAATGGCTACCACTCCAGTATTCTTGCCTGGAGAATCCCATGGATGGAGGAGCCTGGTAGGCTATAGTCCATGGTCACAAAGAGTCAGAAACACCTGAGCGACTTCAGGTGAGCGACTTCACTTTACTTCACGTGGGTTCATTCGGTTGGAAGTTTGGCTGAGATTGATGATCTCAATTTTGAGGCTCGGAAGGCAGGGCCAGACTGGGAGGCAGGCTTCTTTATGTGGTCTTCCATGCTGGGATTTCAAGTGGACGAGGACATGAGTTTCCAGAACTCACATAGGGTCATTTTTGCCACATTCTGTTGTTCAAAATAAGTCACAAGGAGCAGTCCAGATTCCAGGGATTGGAAAAGAGATTCTACTTCTCAATAGGAGGAGCTGCAAAATATAGCCTTGTTTTCAATGTACAAAAGGTCAGTTGCCTCACCAATAACATGATGAAGGGTATGCATTGGGTGTTAATGCTTATGTGAGTTCCCCTTATTTACCTTCCCACAAGTATTTAGAGAAAATAAATTGATTTTGGTCACTTTAATTCTTTTTGATTGTGGATAAGATTGTAGAGATGGGAGCAACTGGGACAGTGGTTAATAAAAAGATCTTTAATTAATCTTTATCTGTACATTCACCTTTTCTTTATCTTCTATACCTGTTCACCCTGAGGCTATGCCTGTTTATAATTACACTGCAAGAATGGGCTACCTCATTCACTGCAGCGTGATCATTTGCATATTCTAGACTGCTGCCTTTTCTACTTTGTTTCTTTATCAGAACCCTTCCATCTGGTTTATGCCTTCATGAAGTATGTTGCAATTTCTTGATGCTGATTTGTCTCTGAATCTCTTTGTTGGCTGTGTCATTCATTTCCACTCTTTTCTATGCTTTCTACTCTATCACAAGGGACTGAAAATCTGGAGATTACATTTCTAGGATATGTTGGTTTAACAATTATGATGCAATTTATGCTCTTCTAATAAGAGGTGCTCACAGAAGATTTGGAAAGTAAAAGAGAAGCAAAAACCATTCTTCCTCTGGCAGTTGCATTAAGCTTGAGTAGATGTGTGTTTCTGCAGCATCCAGCTAGGCTCCATGTTCCACTGCCAGTCATTGGGCTGGGGGTTGAGAGCAAATGGGGCTTTTTGAACTTGCGTGGTGGTTTTCTGACCTTGATTGCAGTTTGCTGCTTTGTGATCTAAAGAACTAGTAACTGTTTATTCCTTATATTTTTCTTTAAGCTTTTCCAATTTTTCTGTAAACTCCCAGTTTTTTCTTCTGTATTAATTTCCTTTGTGCTTGAAATACCTAGTGTTTTTTCTAATTTCCTAACAGGTTCTTGATTGGAGAAGGAAATGGCAACCCACTCCAGTGTTCTTGCCTGGAGAATCCCAGGGACGGGGGAGCCTAGTGGGCTGTCGTCTCTGGGGTCGCACAGAGTCAGACACGACTGCAGTGACTTAGCAGCAGAAGCAGCAGGAGCAGCAGCAACAGGTTCTTGAAGTTACTACTTTCATTCCTTAATTTGCAATTGTATAGTCCATGGTGTCGCAAAGAGACAGACACGCCTGAGTGACTTTCACTTTCACTATACTTAACACTTCTTTTGCTTTTATCCTACATATTTCTCGAGAAAAAACTTACAACATATTGAAAGGTAGGAAAAGAGCATTTCTTAATTTTTTAAAATAACTTTAATATGATGTCTCTTGGACACTGAGATAGAACACAGCCCTCCCTTGAGAACATTTGTTTTCCCATGGGATGGACAGGTTTTTGTGTCAGCTTGGAGAGGCTACTCCCCTGGTTTATTCAATCAAATGCAAACAAGGTGTTGCTGTGAAGGCATTTTATAGATACAGTAAAGGAGAGTATCCTCAGTAATCTGGATAGGCCTGAAATAACCAGTGGAAAGAACTTGAGAGCAGAAATGATGTCTCTGAGAGGAAGAAGAAATTCCACCTGTTGAGTGCAGCATCAGTGCCTCCATGCATATTTTCAGCCTGTCCTTCCTGATGGTCTGTACTCCAGATGTTGGTCTTGCCTAGCCAGCCCCACCCCTACATCTACCTTCCATAATAATCTAAACCAATTCCTTGAATTAAATCTATCTATCTATCTATGTACTTAGCTATCCAGCTTCTGTTTCCCTGGTACTACAGACTGCTGTGACCTCCAAGCCACTAAACTGAAAAGTAACTACGTCTCCATAGCTCAATCAAGAGGATTTTTTCAAATGTTAGTCTTTTTTTGTCCCTCTGTTCTCTAGATTAAAAGCGAAAGTGTTAGTCACTCAGTCATGTCCAACTCTTTTCGACCCCATGGACTGTAGCCTGCCAGGCTCCTCTATCCATGGAATTCTCAAGGCAAGATGGAGTGGGCAAACCATTCCTTTCTCCAGGAGATCATCCTGACCCGAGGATCAAACCCATGTCTCCTGCATTGTAGGCAGATTCTTTAACATCTGAGGTTCTCTAGATAGATCATGATTTTATTTTTATTCTCAAATTTTTGATTTAGAGTTTATTCTGGAGTATAATATGAAGTAAAGATCCAACTTTACCTTTTTCAAGATGACTACACAATTGCCCAATGCTAAGTTGCTTCAGTTGTGTCCGACTCTGTGCAACCCCAGAGACAGCAGCCCATCAGGCTCCCCCGTCCCTGGGATTCTCCAGGCAAGAACACTGGAGTGGGTTGCCATTTCCTTCTCCAATGCATGAAAGTGAAAAGTGAAAGTGAAATCGCTCAATCTTGTCCGACTCTTAGTGACCCCATGGACTGCAGCCTACCAGGCTCCTCCATCCATGGGATTTTCCAGGCAAGAGTACTGGAGTGGGGTGCCATTGCCTTCTCTGCAATTGCCCAATAATATTCACTAATATCATAAGTCCATTAATATATCTGGGTATATTTCTAGACCTTCTATTTAAACTTTGAGGCTTTATATATTAATAACTAATAGGGCTGTTCCCACCTTGTTGCTCTCCTTTTTTCAGACATGCTACTCTTGCTTTTTGGCTTTTTTCTTTTAAAACTTTCAGTTGTACAGTTTAATTAAAATGTATTAGTAATTTTATAGGGATATTACATTTATATACATAAAGAGATTTGATGTCATTATAAAATTGTTTTCCTAATTATAAATATGGAAAATCTTACCATTTGTTTAAACCTACTTTATGGCCTTTCAATTTTTCTCATATAGGTCTTGTATATTTCTTAAGTTTATTCCTAGGTATTTTGTCATTTTGCTGCTATGGTAATTGCAATATTTACTTTACAGCTTTGTCCCCTAATAGTTATTCTTTGTATAAAATGGAGGAAATTCTTTTCTGAATACCAAGGTACTAATCTAAATTTTTTTTGTTTTTGTAGAACTTTTATAGATTCTTTTCTGTTTCCACATACACAATTACAGCTGAACGTAGTTATAGTTTAATCTTTTCTATTTTTAATTTTTAATGTCTTTAATTTTCTTTTATTATCTCAATTCATTGCCTAATACATTTAGTAGACTATTATTACAATGCTGTCAGAGAACCTGTTTGCAGTATCATTTTGTTTAAATGCCTCCAGTGTGGTCCCATTGCATATAATGCTGGCATACTGTTATAAGAAAGTACCAACCAGTTCCTATTTTAATGAGGATTTTTACAACAAAAATGAGTGTTAAATTTTTGTTGAATGCTTTTTCAGTGTCTATGGAATTGATCACACTTTTTCCTAGATGTATTAACAAGATAGTTATTATATTTTTCTACTGTTAAATTATTATGTTTTAATACATGGAATGAATCCCAGTTTGTGGAGTAATAAACTCTCATTCATCTTACTGATCATTTGCATTGGCATTCATAAGTGAGATACAACCATGTATTTCTTTTTAAATCAGGTTTGTTATCCGGGTTACAATTAATTCAGGAAGTAGATTTTGTTGTTGTTATTTTGTACTAATTTTTTACCTCTAATCCTTGTGAAAGATTATAACTCCTCATTCAACTATCATCGATTTGGCCACATTACTTGCTCTGAGCACATGAGTTGTGACAGATATTACTTATCGACAGAAAGTTTAAGGACTATCAGCCTTTCCCTTCGCCATGAGGTCAACGTGTCCCTGATAGATGGTGCTTTTTCAGCCTTCATCCCCAAAGAAAACATGAAAATTTTTTGGAGGCAACTCTCCATAGATGTGGAATATAAATGAGGAACAAACATTTCTTCTAATAAACCAAAGACATTTGGAACATTTATTACTGAAACATAACCTTCTTGTTAAAATTATTCCTAGGGATTTAATCATGTTTGCTGACATTTTATCCCATTAATAATTCATAATGGTTGTTCTTTGTATGCAAAATCAAAATTGTTTTCTTATATAACAGAGAAAAAAATACTAAAAAGTTTTACTCCTTTTTCTCCTGGGTAGATTAAATTACATATAATTTTCCTTGTGAAGTCAACTGGGACTAACAATATTTTTGGAGAGCAGAGTATCTCTTTGATAGTTTTAAAATTGCTTTTTTTGGTAGGTTCTTTTTAGACTATTTTTTATTGTCAATTTTGATAAGCTTATTTTCCAGAAAATTATTATTTCAGATTTTCATATTTACTAACAAAATTAGTTCAAATTAGTTACTTGCAATCTCTATATTGTCTCAAATTTCAAAATATGTCCTATAGAAGACAAATCTATGGTTACCAGGCTGAGGGCAGGGAGGGATAAATTGGGAGATTGGGATTGACATATACACACTACTATATATAAAATAGATAATTAATAAGGACCTACTGTATAGCACAGGGAACTCTACTCAATACTCTGTAATGGCTGTATGGGTAAAGAATCTAAAAAAGAGCGGATATATGTATATGTATAACTGATTCATTTTGTTGCACACCTGAAATTAACACAACATTGTAAATCAGTTACACACCAAAAACATTTCTTAATAAATCTTTATTTTTATTTGCACAGCAAAATATATGAAAGACAAAATTAGCAACTGAATTTGAGACATTAACTTCTAAATATAAAAATCAGTATTTATTTGGATCAAAATAAAGTTAAATGCTATTTTTTCTAGTTATAAGAAATGAATTTAAGTGTTAAAATCTATTACTATTTATGTTAATATGTATGCATCAACTTCCTTGCTTTCTAGTTTTTCTATCAATTAAAAAACCTCCATCTTGAAAAAAGAAGAGAAACCTTTATTAAAAAATTGAAGTTGGTGATACATGAGGAACATGACAAAATCTCTTTCAGTATCACTGTAGAAAAATAGATACAGCAGTCAAGTCAAAGATCAATTTGGAACTGGTTTAGTAGTAGAAAAATATTGATTAATCACCCACGTTTTAATCAATAATTTGGAAGGTGACAGAGAAACCATGTTACTAAAGTTTGTTGTTGACAAAAAAGCTAAGTGAGGTAACTAATATGATGGATGATAAAAAGAATGTTCAAAATAATCTCAGTTGAAGTAGGTGAAGGTGGTCAAAAGGTACAAACTTTCTGTAAATCCTAGGGATGTAATGCAAAGCTGGTAACTCTAGTTAGCAATACTGTATTATAAATTTGAAAGTTACTAATCTGCCTGCCAATGCAGGAGACACAAGAGATGCTGGTTTGATCCCTGAGTTGGGAAGATCCCCTGGAGTAGAATGGCAACCCCCTCCAGTATTTTTGCCTGGAAAATTCCTGGCAGGCTAGAGCCCATGGGGTTGCAAAGATTCAGATATAACTGAGCACACATGCAACAAAGAGAGTAGATATTAAAAGATTTCATCACAAGAAAAAAATACTTTTAACCATGTGTGATGATGGATGTTAAGTAAATTCACTGTAGTAATCACTTTACCATATATACATATATAAAATCATAATGCTGTACTGTTAAAACTAATATAGTTTAGATCAATTATAACTCAATAAAAAAAAACTGATCTCAATAGTTTAGAATACAGGCTGAGATAAATAAGAGGTAATTTTATGGAATAAAAGTAAACGTCAGTATTTTGGTATTTATGAATTGTCACTCTGTAGAAAGAGGTTTCAGAGAAGGCGATAGCACCCCACTCCAGTACTCTTGCCTGGAAGATCCCATGGATGGAGGAGCCTGGTGGGCTGCAGTCCATGGGGTTGCTAAGAGTCGAACACGACTGAGCGACTTCACTTTCACTTTTCAATTTCATGCACTGGAGAAGGAAATGACAACCCACTCCAGTGTTCTTGCCTGGAGAATCCCAGGGAACCGGGAGCCTGGTGGGCTGCCATCTATGGGATGGCACAGAGTCGGACACGACTGAAGCGACTTAGCAGCAGCAGCAGAAAGAGGTTTAGCAGCAGTATGATTGCCAGGTGACGTTAGTCAAACGTGAGTGGGCTTTACCCCATCCTGAATGCAGTCATCTTTCCCTCCCCTGCTTGGACAATGGTGATCAAAACACACCTAGCAATCTTCCCTCTCGTGGTCAAGGACCACTACTTGGTTTCCAGCCACATCATTGTGACAAAGCAAGATAAAACTGCCAGCACAGGTTGGCACAGGTGCACCAAGATGTAAGAGATGACTCAAAGGGTCCTGGGGTATATCATGCCATGATTATAATAAATTAGCATTGTGGAAATCCACCATGGATTTTGCTTGGGCACTTATGGGTAAGCACCTGCACACTAGGAGAAAAGCTATATAACCTAAAGCTGTCAATCAACTTTTCACTCAAATGATGCAAGACACAGGGAGGGACCTATTCTTAGTTTGGACTAATAGAAATGCAAGGAATAAATCATAAGAAGTACACATCTGACTATTCTATTCTCTGTGCCAGACAGACTCTTTTGGCATTATTGTATTCAGTTTTGAATCAATATTTTTTTAATCAAAAATCAAAAATTTTTAGAGATTTACAACTGGGATTTGTCAAATAAACAGTTATTTGGATTGTGAAACTGGTAAGACCTAGAAACTATATTATTAGAAGAAGTTTTAGAAGCACCTGAAATTTTGAGTGTACAGAATAAAAGACTGAAGGAAATTTCTCTTCTAAGAAGTCTTACAAGAATCTCTGTGTTTGTCCAAGGGCTCTCCTTCTTTGCCTGTCTCACATACTGAATATTCATTCATTCTTAGTGGAATATATTATTCCACTCCACTAAGAATTGTGTGGGATACCTACTGTATGCCTGCTAAATGCCAGGAGATGTTTTAGTCTGGGGGCACATAGTGATAAAGAAAACAGATAAGATTCCTGCTCATAGAATGGACTCTGTGGCATCACAGACATTAAAGTACACACATTAGTGACAGGGACTGTGAGAAAGTAAAATATCAATCATTATTATTATAATTCTCAAAATTATGGTTATTACAATTGAAAGAGAAACATAAAGGAGTTGATTTTTTGAGTTGAGTTATGAAGCATAAAGGAAATTCAACATGGTTAATTCTAACTTTTCTTATATATTTGGAGAATAGAATTAATACAAATGGCTGAAGTGATAATCTGTCAATTTCATTTGTGTAAATTATTTCTTCCTTCTCTGCCCAGACTGATTGTGAGTTGGATGCATATCTAATATTTTCAAAAGAGGAACTGGCAGCAAGCTTGCTTTGTTGGCATTTTTCTCATGCAGATGATCTAACTATTCCTAGAGATGGTATTGTTTTTACCTGCCTGTCATCACGCTCATTTCTTTATAAAAGCAACCATTTCAGAATATGAACCTTTTAGATTTAGTTTATTCATTTTAAAGTACCCTTTTTTTAAACTTTTGTTCATTTCCATTGACATATGAAGTCTGTAGATTCTATGCTACTAAAAGTCTTTGATATTTATCAATTATCTGGAGCTTTCAGACTGATTAATTATTGATAAGCCAAATGAATCAACCTATCAAGACATAATACATATTTAATATTTTCTTGGCATGAAGTGATGCATTTCATGAAGTTTTTTTCATTATATTATCCTTCTCTGTGTTTAAATTTCCAGTGTGCTGTACTGCAATTAGATATGATCCACTTTCAGTAAAGAGAATTTTTTGGTCCTCATATCATACCATATTTTAAACAAACCAAGCATGTAATATAGTTAATCACCGTATATTTTTCATTCAAATGTAGATGACTTTAAATGTATCTTTGTTTGGGATTTGGGGGAGTCTGATAGTCTTTAAGTAGTTTTTAAAGAAGGGGAATGATTAAGTGTTAGGATGGTAGTTACAAAAAAAAAAAAATGTATTTTTTACCAAACAGAGGATGTTTTTGCTGTTCTGACTAGGTATGTCTATAAGTACAAAGTCACTTTTCAAAAATTGATTGGTTCAGATTAGTATTTGTGAAGAACTGTTAAACTTAGACTACAAGGTGCTGTAACCTGTCTCCATGGAATCAATGCTACATAAACAAATCATCATTCAATCATGGAAAATACCAATTTACTCAACAATGTAAGTTTTTACAAGAGCAACTGCACTCAAACAATGAAATACTTATAATAACATACTCTTAACATACTCATAACATACTCTTAACATACTCATAACATTCCTGAATAAACATATTCAGGAATCGTTGAAGAATACATGTGTGTTAGCAGTATTATCCATTTATTAATTTCACAAACGTGTATATACTCTGCACATTATAGTAAATTCGGAGAATGTAACAGCGGAAAGGACAGAAAGGTTTCTACCTCTCAGTGTGTAGCGTGAGAGATAAATGCAAGGCCAATTACATAAGTGTGCTGTGATAATGAAAACACCCAGAACTAAGGTAGCAGGTAGTGAACATACCTAACCCTCTGCATTTGTGTGTAGGGGTGGCAAAAGGGGATAAATACAAATTTGCAAGTTGAAGTTGGAGGAAAATAGTTGAAACAGAAGGAAGGGTCCATGCAAATACTCAGGTTTTGAAAAGGGTAATTAGTAACAAAGAGAGGAAGGAAGGCAAATGAGAAACACTTACATGAACCTAATGTAGCAAACAGCGCAGGTGTTTTAGATAAACATTAGTGACTAAGTAAACAAATGAAATAGTTAAAAGTTTGTGAGCAAGTGGGGGAACAATAGTGGAAAGACGCAAGAATTAAAAACGAAAAGGAAGAAAACTCAGAAAAAGATTAAAATTTAGAACATTTATGACTTTATTGTCTAAAAGGTAAGTGTGATAATGACATCCATGGATTGGATAATGTGTTGTATGGGTGCCATTTAGTATTATTTTAAATACATCTTCATTGCAGTAGATGTTTGGGAAAAACTGGACAGATTTATCACAGGATTTCTTAGAGCCTTTAATATTCTAATGTTCTTACAGAAAGAAATATTACTGTGTAGCTTTCTCCCATATTTCTTGACCATGATATTTTTTCCAGTACTATTTCCAGGGATTAAGTTTCTGAGAAACACAACGGGAAATGTATTAACAGAGATATATCCAAAAAATGGAAGGGAGAAGGTGATTAAAGCAACCTTATTTGTTTTTCCTGAGTTTGGTGTCAATTCTCCCTTGAGAACTGACAAGGACAGGAAAACCCCTTTCTGCCACATCTCTTCCTACCAGTTATTTGTCTGCTATCATTTATTTTTCAAGCATAAACCCCATGATGTCCTGTATGTATCTATGTGGTGGTTTACTTGCTAAGAGGTGTCTGACTCTTTTGCGAACCCATGGACTTTAACCCATCAGACTCCTTTGTCTATGATATGTATGTATGTTTGCATGTACATATATGTACACATCTATATATTGTCACCCTGTTTATTTAACTTATACGCAGAGTACATCATGAGAAACGCTGGACTGGAAGAAGCACAAGCTGGAATCAAGATTTCCAGGAGAAATATCAATAACCTCAGATATTGAGATGACACCACCCTTATGGCAGAAAGTGAAGAGGAACTCAAAAGCCTCTTGATGAAAGTGAAAGTGGAGAGTGAAAAAGTTGGCTTAAAGCTCAACATTCAGAAAACGAAGATCATGGCATCTGGTCTCATCACTTCATGGGAAATAGATGGGGAAACAGTAGAAACAGTGTCAGACTTTATTTTTCTGGGCTCCAAAATCACTACAGATGGTGACTGCAGCCATGAAATTAAAAGACGCTTACTCCTTGGAAGGAAAGTTATGACCAACCTAGATAGCATATTCAAAAGCAGAGACATTACTTTGCCAACAAAGGTTCATCCAGTCAAGGCTATGGTTTTTCCTGTGGTCAGGTATGGATGTGAGAGTTGGACTGTGAAGAAGGCTGAGCGCCAAAGAATTGATGCTTTTGAACTGTGGTGTTGGAGAAGACTCTTGAGAGTCCCTTGGACTGCAAGGAGATCCAGCCAGTCCATTCTGAAGGAGATCAGCCCTGGGTGTTCTTTGGAAGGAATGATGCTAAAGCTGAAACTCCAGTACTTTGGCCACCTCATACAAAGAGTTGACTCATTGGAAAAGACTCTGATAATGGGAGGAAAAGGGGACGACAGAGGATGAGATGGCTGGATGGCATCACTGACTCGATGGACGTGAGTCTCAGTGAACTCCAGGAGTTGGTGATGGACAGGGAGGCCTGGTGTGCTGCGATTCATGGGGTTGCAAAGAGTCGGACACGACTGAGTGACTGATCTGATCTGATATACAAAGGTATACATGCATACATTATATACATATATATATATTTTTGGTTTTCCTTAGAAATCAGTTTTCTATCTTCAAGGAAAGCAGAACACAGTAAGCAAAGATATTCAACAGATTTGACAGTTGTTAAGAGTACTTTATATAAAAAAAGTAGTAATAAAGACATATGATTTAAAATAAATATGAAAAACTTATAAGAAAAAGTAAAAAAATGTGGAAAATTCTATAGAAATATTTCCCCAGCATTCAAACATATTACAGCACAGAAACTCTTCAGGGACCACTAACCAGGGTGTTTATGCATGCCATATGGAAATAGTTCCTCTGCCGTGTGCCTGCACTGCTATTTAAATGGAGAATAAATGTTATGTTAGCAGTATTTTTATATAGCCTAGAATTTTATTTTTTAATTTTTTCTCCATTGCATCTGGATGGTAAATAAAAGATAAAATTCAACTAGGAAGTAGTTATTTGTACAATTTAATACAATAATATGATTTAAAAGGAAACGTTTATAATTTCATCCTTGAAAGAATACGTGGCTTTTCCTTTTTTAAAAACTAAGTTCAATTGGTAGGTAAATATGTGCTCCAACAAAAATAATAAAAGATTTTATAGACTGTTATTCTATACCTTTGAGATAAAGCTAAACATAACAATTAACCTTATATTTAAAGTGCTAATTCAAATAGAACAATTCAGTAACTTCGTAATTTCTAAAGCTAGATGTCTATCTAGAGAATTTTCATAATGCACCAATTTGTTTTCATGATTTTTACTGACCAAATAAGAGTAAAGATGAAAATCATCTTAACATTGTTAACTGTTCTTATTATAAAGTACTGCATCTTACAAAGCATACTTTCCAATCACAGGAAACATGGAAAACATAAAATTATATAAAGAATATTCAAGTTGCAGCTATCCAACCACCCAGTGTTAACTGCTCTTAACACTTACCATGTTTGTCTACACAGGGATTCTATCTGTACTTCTCTGTTTATGATGTGTTATAGACACACACTGTTTACTTTCAACACAGCATCACAACTGTATGTATTCCAAGCCATATATTGCCATTTCCGCTCCCAACTGAACTCTAGGCAGATTCTCCTGTCTACTCAGACATAAGTCTTGTAGTGTACAACGTGGTATCCACAGCTTGCTTCCTTTCCTTATTTCTAGCAGCCTTTTCATGCTGCTATTATTATCACTTCTCCTAGATACTGTTATTGCATACTGCACTACATGCCTACAACAAACCCCCCTCCTTCCTCCATGGGGCCCCAGCAGAGCTGATTTCTGTGAAACTCCTGAAGCCTGAACATCCTTCTATACTCTGGGCAAGAGGGAAGAGAACACCTTTCCCCATGCCTGTAAAATTACGTTTCCCTCAGTGTATTAAAGCTGTGAGGTTTGGCCTCCAATTTTTGTATATTTTTTTAAAAAAGGTGTTTTATTGTTTACTTATGATTGCAATTTCATTCCTCCATGAAATGAGAGGGTTGGGCAGGAGACACATCTAAGTGACAATTGTCCTCTCCTCTCACACCACTAAAACTTTGTGATTTGTCGACATTTATGACTCTCTGGTGCAGTAGTATAATATCACTTGTTAGTTCTGTGCCTCCAGGGTACAAATATCATATTTGACACATGATAAGCCTTGAAAATTTGTGTGTCAGTGTGGATGTGTGTGGATAGGGTTCAGTTCAGTTCAATCATTCAGTCGTGTCCGACTTTGCAACCCCAGGGACTGTAGCACGCCAGACTTCCCTGTCCATCCCCACTCCCAGAGCTTGCTCAAACTCACGTTCATCATTCATCGGGTTGGTGATGCCCTCCAACTATCTCATCCTCTGTCATCCCCATCTCCTCTTACCTTCAATCTTTCCCAGCATTAGGGTCTTTTCCAGTGAGTCAGTTCTTTGTATCAGGTGGCCAAAGTACTGGAACTTGTAGAAGCTCAAAGAATCTGCCTGCAATGCAGGAGACCCCAGTTTGATTCCTGGGTCAGAAGATCTGCTGGAGAAGGGATAAGCTACCCACTCCATTATTCTTGGGCCTCCCTGGTGGCTCAGCTGGTAAAAAAGAATCTGCCCTCAATGTGGGAGACCTGGGTTCAATCCCTGGATTGGGAAGATCCTTTGGAGAAGGGAACAGCTACCCATGCCAGTATTCTGGCCTGGGTCAAAAAGTATGTAGGGTAGGAATAGCATTTATATATATATATATATATGTGTGTGTGTGTGTGTGTGTGTGTGTGTGGTGAGAGGAAGCCATTTTTTCCCTGAATAAATAGTGACTATCTTGGCAAAAAATGCAAAAGGAAATATATATTTAGTTTTAGTATGAAGAAGCATTCACTTTTGCTAAATATAGCACTAAATTTAATCCCAGGTATTTCTCATGTATATTAAGACACTAAAACACTCATATCATAGAGAGAAACCATTGGTTATCTGAGAGCATAAATTTATACTGCATTGCAGGTGCAAAGCTATGCCACAGGAGTGCAGAGATCCTTCTCAGAATGAATTATCATTAGAAAAATCCCCAAAGAGCCTTTCAGTGATGTTGTCCCATTCATCCTTTTTTTGAGACTTTAGGAAAAGAAAAATCTACAGCAAACACAGAAGATGGCTAATTTCATAGACGATAGAAAAACAACTATTAGGAGACACAGTTTCACTGAAATTTCTGATTCTCTTCAACTGACGTGCATCCTTTTCTGTTCAGTAAATCATATTTCACAGAGATCTTAGAAATTCTTTTCATGATTTTGGTATATACCCCCTGGGCCCCAACTCACTAAACAGTCCTGTCAACTTCCACTAAGAAACTATTTCTAGTTCCTACCCAACACAAAATTCTAGAACTACCATCCTTTTGGGGGATACAAATGAAATATGCCTGTCTTCATTCTCAGAGTCTCACCAATGAGATTTTCAATATGGGAAACTCAGCAGTTTAAAAAAAAGTACAAGTAATTTTTTCTTTAAATAGCAAACACTGGTCAACTTATTATCTACCATATTCTGAAATTTCCTAAAAGCCACCATGTAAGCATAGATGTAGATTTTACTGTTAGCCAGAATACTAAGTAAAAGATACAATTCATGTTTATATTACATGGTTTGTCTTTAATAACATTTGCTAAATCTGTTCTATTTATTTCTAAACTATCAAATATTAACATTTCTGAGTTAAATATAAATAAAATGTATTTCAATTAATTTCTCATTATTTAAAAATTAAAGTAGAAAATATAACAAATTATAATACTTTTTCAAGACACTCTTTAGAATAATTTTTAATCAATAAAGTCTTGGTTATTGAGTTCATACTTAATAAGGATGCATAATTTTCACTTAAGCTGCTCAATTATGCAGTGGCCACCCCAGATCGTTAGACATCCTTCTGACTTCTCACCAAGTCATCTTTTCCAAAGGGCAGCTGATTTTTATTCTTGTTATAATCCTTTAGTTACCTGTAGGTGAATCTAAAATTCAGCTTTTTTGAGGCCAATTCTGTTAGTAGTAATGTAATTTTGTAAACATTAATAGGTATATAAACACATTCTTGTCTAAGATTAATAAATAGGACACTAGTGGAGAACTCTTAATTCCGAGAGACAACTAGACACAGGGAGATCAAAAAAAGAGAAAGATGTCGGTAGGGTGGGGTGAGGTGAGGGAGTGGGGAGCTCTGGGTACCTGGGTCTTGGTTTGATTCTAGGCCCATGAATTGGCACTTGAGAACCCTCTACTTGCATGCATCATGCCGGGATCCCTGAGATGGCAACAGTCAGTACCACTCCAGTGCCAATGGAGTGCCACCCACAATTCTGTCTGGCCCTATTTTGGGGGGCTCCCAACCTGACAATGGAGCTGCCTGCACACACAAGAATCCAAGAACTCACATACCCCAGTTAGGCAGAAAGCCGAGTTCTCAGGACACAAAAGGAGACAAGAAGGGCATGGCTGTCCCTGAGAGAAAACAGGTCAACAACCAGTCGGGACCCGATAGCAAATTCACAAGACACCATTCGATTCGGACCAAATCTTACAAATGTATTTGCCTGCCAATCGAATCTGGAAAGAAAGGAATGACATGAAGTTTTACCTTCCTCCCTCGGCCAGGCACCACGATCTTGGAGAGCTGACTTAGAGAATTCTCACCCTCTGCCGGGTTCAGCCAGTTTGCCAGGATCCTGCAGGTTCTGGAGCCAGTGGGGTGTCCCAGGGGTCTCATCTTGGCCAGGAGAACCTGAGGAGGAGGGGAAATAATTTTTCCTCTAAGCTTTACAGTGAGTGCTGGCCTGAGACCCCTTTTCATTAAGGTACCTCCTAAACATCTAAGCGTACCCAAGTTAAATGTTCTCAGCTGCAGCCACTGTAAAGCAAGATTACCCTGGGTAAGGATACCTGCTTGTTTGGACTTAAAATTTTATTCACCTGACTCCTCACGCTGGGCCCAATCCTGCTTAAGTGGACCCAGTCGGACCCGGAACCAGTTCTGTGATCCCACTCCCAACAGAGTTTCTAAGTCAGCCCCTCTGTTCGACCCCGACTGGTTTCCAGACCATGTCTGGAGTAAGAAACCTTCAAATGAAGCCCGAAGGCTCCAGGAGGGACCGACGGACCGACCCAGAAGCTCCCGAGGCGGGAGACGCCACGAGCTCGGAGCTCAACAGGTATCTCGTCGCCTTGCTTGTTGTTCCTGGGGCCGCGGGGGTCTCCTTCGGTTTGTGCTTCTTCCTGTTACTAACAGAACTGTTTAAAAAGATAAAGTGAAGTGTGCTAAACATTTTAAGAGTTTATTTGAGCAAAAATTAATTTGAATTGGGCAGTATCTGGTCTAGAAGAGGGAAAGGAGGAGCTCTGGAGAACTGTTCAAAATGAAAGACTTTTTAAAGGAGAAGGGAGCAGGAAAAAGGGAAAAAAACAAACAAAGAAACAACCTAGGTGAAGAAGAGGTTCAGTTCAGTTCAATTCAGTCCCTCATTTGTGTCCAACTCTTTGCGACCCCATGAATCGCAGCATGCCAGGCCTCCCTGTCCATCACCAACTCCCGGAGTTCACTCAGACTCACTGTCCATCGAGTCAGTGATGCCATCCAGCCATCTCATCCTTTGTCGTTCCCTTCTCCTCCTGTCCCCAATCTTTCCCATTATCAGAGTCTTTTCCAATGAGTCAACTCTTTGCATGAGGTGGCCAAAGTACTGGAGTTTCAGCTTCAGCATCATTCCTTCCAAAGAAATCCCAGGGCTGATCTCCTTCAGAATGGACTGGTTGGATCTCCTTGCAGTCCAAGGGACTCTCAAGAGTCTTCTCCAACACCACAGTTCAAAAGCATTAATTCTTCGGTGCTCAGCTTTTTTCACAGTCCAACTCTCGC
The DNA here is from genome assembly GCF_002263795.3 of Bos taurus. Lineage (NCBI taxonomy): Eukaryota > Metazoa > Chordata > Mammalia > Artiodactyla > Bovidae > Bos > Bos taurus. Next base: position 17,729,208 of record NC_037332.1, on the reverse strand, counting down.
ATCCATACCTGACCACAGGAAAAACCATAGCCTTGACTAAACGGACCTTTGTTGGGCAAAGTAATGTCTCTGCTTTTCAATATGCTATCTAGGTTGGTCATAACTTTCCTTCCAAGGAGTAACCGGCTTTTGATTTCTGCAGTCACCATCTTCAGTGATTTTGGAGCCCAAAAAATAAAGTCTGACACTGTTTCCACTGTTTCCCCATCTATTTCCCATGAAGTGATGGAACCAGATGCCATGATCTTCATTTTCTGAATGTTGAGCTTTAAGTTAACTTTTTCACTCTCCTCTTTCACTTTCATCAAGAGGCTTTTGAGTTCCTCTTCACTTTCTGCCATAAGGGTGGTGTCATCTGCATATCTGAGGTTATTGATATTTCTCCTGGCAATCTTGATTCCAGCTTGTGCTTCTTCCAGCCCAGCATTTCTCATGATGTACTCTGCATAGAAGTTAAATAAGCAGGGTGACAATATACAGCCTTGACGAACTCCTTTTCCTATTTGGAACCAGTCTGTTCCGTTGGTGAATGCAAAGTTGCTTTCCTTCAGAAATGTCACCGGTCTATCAGGCAGATGACCCTGCTAATGCTGATCGGGTGGTTCCTGACTGACTAGTTTAAAACTGCCTTTCTGGGAGAGCCAAAATGGTGATTGTCTGTTGGTGATGTGGGGATTAGCATTAGCAACTCTATCTTGGACCTGTTGTCTTGCTTTTAATACTTAATGATTAAATGTAATGTCATGCTTCAAAAGTCTTCTTCATTATAATTGTAAATTAAATTAAATATTTAGTGCTTTCTTGAATATTTTACCTTCATGTGTTATGTATTTGTTTTTATTTTCAAACTTTTTGGTAAGAATACAAAAAGGATTGTTGTTGCTTAGTACCTAAGTTGTGTCTGACTCTTTGCGACCCAGTGGACTACAGCCCACCAGGCTCCTCTGTCCATGAGATTTCCCAGGCAAGAATACTGGAATGGGTAGCCATTCCCCTCTTCAATAGATTGTCCTGACCCAGGGAGCAAACCTGTGTCTACTGCATTGGCAGGCAGATTCTTTACTGCTGAGCCACCAGGGAAGCCCTCCACAAAGGATACAGCTGTGTAATATTTTTCTAAATGAATAGTTGATATTCTCAACATCCTTAATTGATTTATCTATCCTCTTCCCATCTATTTGGGATACATATTTTCCAAATGTCCTATTTAATCCATCTCTGAACACTATTTAATTGACCTATTTGTCTATTATGTTTCTCAAATAGTTGTTCATTAGAGAAGATGTCCCTTTAGCCAATATGATTGGCATTAGTATTTTCTCATTTAACAATAAAAAAACCCCCAAAAAACAAAAAAACTGGTGGCTCCCCTGGTGGTTCAGTGGTAAAGAATTTACCTATGATGCAGGAGAGGAGGGTTTGATTGCTGGATGGGAAAGTTTCCCTGGAGGAGGAAACAGCAACCCACTCTAGTGTTCTTGCATGGGAAATCCCATGAACAGAAGAGTCTGGCAGGCCATGGTCAATGGGATCTCAAAAGAGTTGGACATGACTTACTGAATAAACAACATCTAATAATAATAATAAAAACTGGTTAGAGCAGAAAATCATAAAAATATATCTTACCATAAATATTTTAATTTAAAGTGTATGACTGCATGTTTGCCAGTCTCTTGAATTAGATCTCAGGCATTTATGGTTCTACTGTTAATTTTTGTGTCATCAATTTTGCATTTAATGATGCTCTTATACCTTTATAAGAAGAGGGACAAGTCTTAGAGGAAGACTTTCATGAGTAATCCGAGTGAGAATCCTTCTAGCTTTTTTTGATTTGTACCTTAGTCTGTTGGCGTTTTCTCATCCACTATAGTTCAAATTATTTTTTCAGCAATTTACTGTTGTATTTTTCTAAAACATTTAACTTAGTTTTCAAAGAAACAGTCTTTTTTCAGAACTTATATTTTGTGGGCTTACATAGTATTTGATTAAATTAGGTAATTATTTGGTATATATAGGTATAGACAGTTCTGAGTTTTAGTTTTGCTTCTAAGAAAGCAATCAATGGACTCACCTGTGGGAACAGAGTGTGAATGCAACAGAATGTGGTCCATTGGCTCTGTTTTCAGTGTGCAGAAGGCATCACATGCTATGTTTCATAGTGGAAATAGAGCTCATCAGTTAAATTGGTAGATTAGTTAAGAGAAGGATAATTGTACTTCACTTGTGTTGTTATCATCTGGGAATCTTGTTATAAGAAATGCATATTTTTATGCTCTAGCCTTGACCTAGAAAATCAGAATTTTTAGTGTTTGACTCATAGGGACGTTTGAGAGTTAAAATGCATCCTAGATGATTCTTCTGCATTATTTTAGAGCCAGGGTTTTATAACTTCACTGCTATCAAGCTACTCTAATTTATGTAACTCTATTATACTTTAATATTCTGTAGTGCTTCTCCCTCAGTTTTCTTAATTTCCTTGGCTAGTTCTGTATGTTTATTTTAACAGATCAAAGTTAAAATTTTACTTTCAAATTACCTCATTGCAGGTCATATTGATTCAATGGATTAATTTAGAGAGAATTAGCATCTTAACATTCTGACATTTTCTTTTCCACAAACAAGTTACGTGTTTCCATTTATTCAAGGCTTTTAATATGCCTCACTAGGGCTTTAAGGTTTTCTCTGTATAAGTCCTATGCAATTGTTAAGTTTTTTCCTAAATGTTTTATCTTTTTTTATTCCTATTTAAAAGAAGATTGATTTACCTTTAACTTTTCTAACTCACTTTGGTTTATGTATTGAAAGGCTTTTGCTTTTATATTTTGATTTTGTAATGTCTCCTGATTCATTTTTTAAATTGTTTCTAGTAACTTTACTCTTCAGTTTGTTCTTTTGAGTTTTCTAAATATATAGTTTTGGGTATTCTAAATATATATATAGTGGAGGTGATAGCATTCCAGTTGAGCTATTTCAAATCCTGAAAGATGATGCTGTGAAAGTGCTGCACTCAATATGCCAGCAAATTTGGAAAACTCAGCAGTGGCCACAGGACTGGAAAAGGTCAGTTTTCATTCCAATCCCAAAGAAAGGCAATGACAAAGAATGCTCAAGTTCATTTCAGTTCAGTTGCTCAGTCATGTCCGACTCTTTGTGACCCCATGAATCGCAGCATGCCAGGCCTCCCTGTCCATCACCGACTCCCGGAGTTCACTCAGACTCACGTCCATCAAAAAAAGAATGCTCAAACTACTGCACAATTGCACTCATCTCACATGCTAGTAAAGTAATGCTCAAAATTCTCCAAGCCAGGCTTCAGCAATATGTGAACCATGAACTTCCAGATGGTCAAGCTGGTTTTAGAAAAGGCAGAGGAACCAGAGATCAAACTGCCAATATCTGCTGGATCATAGAAAAAGCAAGAGAGTTCCAGAAAAACATCTATTTCTGGTTTATTGACTATGCCAAAGCCTTTGACTGTGTGGATCACAATAAACTGTGGAAAATTCTGAAAGAGATGGGAATACCAGACCACCTGACCTGCCTCTTGAGAAACCTATGTACAGGTTAGGAAGGAACAGTTAGAACTGGACATGGAACAACAGACTGGTTCCAAATAGGAAAAGAAGTATGTCAAGGCTGTATATTGTCACCCTGCTTATTTAACTTCTAGGCAGAGTACATCATGAGAAACGCTGGGCTGTAAGAAGCACAAGCTGGAATCAAGAGTGCCAGGAGAAATATCTAACCTCAGATATGCAGATGACACCATCCTTATGGCAGAAAGTGAAGAGGAACTAAAAAGCCTCTTGATGAAAGTGAAAGAGGAGAGTGAAAAAGTTGGCTTAAAGCTCAACACTCAAAAAATGAAGATCATGGCATCTGGTTCCATCACTTCATGGGAAATAGATGGGGAAACAGTGGAAACAGTGTCAGACTTTATTTTTTGGGCTCCAAAATCACTGCAGATGGTGACTGCAGCCATGAAATTAAAAGACGCTTACTCCTTGGAAGAAAAGTTATGACCAACCTCGATAGCATATTGAAAAGCAGAGACATTACTTTGCCAACAAAGGTCCGAGGACAGAGGAGCCTGGTAGGCTGCAGTCCATGGGGTCGCGAAGAGTCGGACACGATTGAGCAACTGAACTGAAATATATAGTCATATCTACTGCAAACAATAATCCATTTTTTCTTTTCCTTCTCACAATTTTTATTTCTGGTTTCTCTTTCCAAATGCACTGACTTTCAGAATGGGAGTTTCCTGTTCTGCAATGTGGAACTGGGTCTACTAGGAGATCTTGTTTATTCTTCTTGTTACTGCTGCTGCTGCTGTTGCTAAGTTGCTTCAGTCGTTCGGACTCTGTGTGACCCCGTAGACGTCAGACCACCAGGCTCCTCTGTCCCTGGGATTCTTTTGTTACCGGCCCATGCCATAGCAGTCTAAGGAAATGATGCTGAGGACTTACAGAGCTGCACCATTTCCTTCTTGAATAATCTTCTCCAAGGTGTGGAAGGTTGCATCTCCCTATTTGCTTCAAAGTGCCCAGTATTTGGCAAATCTTTTTCTTAATTTGTGTTTTAAATTTGTAGGTTTTTTTCCTTAAACAAGGAAGATGCTGTGTTTTTGTTATTATTGGGTTTCATATAGAATCATTACTTTTACGTATCTAATTATCACAGGAGGTCTTCTTCAGCTTTTTTAAAGACTTTCTGAAAAATATATCATTTGGATTTTAATTTTGTCTTTCTTTTTTACATGAATTTACATAGTCAGATGTAGGTTTTTTTATGTGTAACTTGGTTCATCATTGTCATAGAAGGTTGCAGAAGGTAATTATTGAAGCTGGATAATGAAAACACAGGAATTCATGCTATTATCATTCCTTTTTGTATGTTTATAGATTTTCAAAATTAAAAAGATTAAGAGGACATTGAGTACAAAAAGGTTTTTTTTCTATTTTGAGATCTGACATTTACCAAGTATTTTCTCTTATGATTTTATTTGTAGTTAATTATTTAATTTAGAATTGTTTTGTATGATGTTAGGTGAGCATATGCTATTCCCACCCCCACAAAGAGGTAATCAATTATCCCAGCACTATTTATTGAAGAAATTTTCCTCTTTCTTTGTCCTCCCTCCCTAGACAGGATTATGATGCTACCTTCATGTCATGTAACATCATCATGTTAGTCTATTTCTGGATAAATTATCCATTTGTCAAGTCTTACATAATAATCTAATTACAGCTTTTGTGATTTTAATTCACTTTAGTATTGGTCATAGCAAATCTTTATTTTACTCAAAAGTTTCCTTGGATCTTTTAACCCATTCACTCTTCTTAATAAACTTTGGAACTCATTGTGTCAACTTCTGATAACAATCACTGGGATATTATTTTTTATTCAAGAATACTAGTTAATATATAATTTAACATAATAAGTGATATATATGAAAGTATATATTGAAACCAGAATTTTAAAATATGATTATTTAGCCTTATTTTCACAAAATGATAAACAGTTTATATCTCTTTTAATGGATATGTATTTTTATTTTAAATATAGCAGGTGTGTACATGTCAGTCCCAAATGCTCAATCTTTCCCTCCCCCTGCCCTTCACAACTAGTAACCATAAATTTGTTTGCTAAATCTGTGAGTCTGTTTGTTTTGTAAATAAGTTCATTTGTATTTTTTTAAGGTTCTGCATATGAGTGATGTCATATGATATTTCTCTTTCTCTGACTTCACTTAGCATGAAAATTTCTAGTCCACCATGTTTCTGCAAATGGCATATTTCATTATTTATAATGACTGAGTAATATTTTATTGTTTATATGTATCACATCATCTTTTATGGGGTGTAATATAAAGAGAATTAAATCTACATAGTAGAGAAGACATTCAGTGTCTTTTCAGCTTGGTGCTTAGTGTGGTTTTCCAATGGTTTTAGTTTTAAAATTCTCAGTAAAATTGAGTAGTTTTTTTCATATATGTCTAGCATATTTTTGTAATTTTTTTTTTTGTAATTTTTTAAATGAAGTTTGTGCACTTTGTTGCTGCTGCTGAGTCGCTTCAGTAGAGTCCCACTCTGTGTGACCCCATGGACTGCAGCCTTCCAGGCTCCTCCGTCAGTGGATTTTCCAGGCAAGAGTACTAGAGTGGAGTGCCATTGCCTTCTCCAATGCACTTTGTTAGCAGTTGTGGATTATATATATATTTTTCCTAATAAATTTTGTATTTTCATGAGTTATATAGTAATAATGGTATTTGTTTGCTTAATTTAGTGTATACCTCTTTATTAACTAATTTATTAATTTTATCATTTTTTCTAGATTTGTTTGCATTTACTGAGAAGATAACTTATCAGTAAATAATTGACTTTTCATTTTATTCTTTATATTATTCATTGGACAAGGGCTCCAGAATAATCTCATAATGATGATACTGGCTAAACTTAACACTATTTCTGATTTTAATAGGCATTTCTCTAGTGGTTTATTGTTAATTATGATATTGTAGGTTGATTTCATTTTAAGAAAATAATTTTGGAACTTTGCTAATTTCTTGTTTTGAAATTTTGTTTTTAATACTGACAGATTCTGACTGGTGTTTCAACTTTACAGTTGTTTGACTTTAAAATTGTAAAGGGAAAGTGATTCGGTAGAAACCACATTTGAATTTTGATCTTTTCCTGGGCCAGTGATATGTGGTAGATACTTTCTCAATACTCTCATGATGTGGAGCAGTGGCCATGAGCTGCAGCTCTTGACCAGCCATGTGATCATAAGTGTAAACAACAAATATATGTTCTGTACCCTGGAGGTCATTCTGTTTATTCCTTTCAGTATGGTATTCAATAAATTCCATGCAATATTCAACACTATTATAAAGTAGGCTTTATGTTAATAATTTTGCCCAACTGTAGGCTGCTATAAGTGTTCTGAGTGTGTTTAAGATAGGCGAGGCTAAGCTATGGTGTTTGGTAGGTTAGTGTATTAAATACATTTTCAACATGATATTTTCATTTTTGATTGAGTTTATTAGGATGTAACTCCATAGCAAGTTGAGGAAGATCTGTACTTCAGCTCTATCATGTGTCAAAATGGATCTTATTCAATATTTCATTTCTAATCAGTTTTATATTTATTTTTATTCTTAATTTTATGTTTATGGTTTCCATTTATTAGACTTATTCAAAATTTGACTCATGAGTTAACAGAAAAAAAATCTGGCTCTTAGATTTACTCTTTATTCTGTTTCTATTTTTAATTAATATTTGCTTTAATCTTTATTTCTTGGGCTTTATGCAGTGATGCTTTTTCTAACTTTTTGAGCAGAGCATTTTACTACATGCTTTCACTCTTTTCATTTACTAATGGAAGTATTCTATAAATTTTCCTTTAGTAGAACTTTGGCCATAAAGCATATGCTGTTTTGTTTTTCAGTTTTTACAGTGTTACATTGGTCTCTGCCATACAGCAATGTGAATCAGCCATAATTACACGTATATCCCCTCCCTCCTAAGTCTTCTTCCCCTCCTCCCATCCCACCCCTCCAGGTCCTCACAGACACCAGACTGGGCTCCCTGTGCTCTACAGCAACTTCTCACCAGCTAGCTGCTGACACATAATAGTGTATATATGTTGGTGCTACTTCTCCATTTGTCCCACTCTCTCTCTCCCCCACTGTGTCCACAAGTCCTTTCTCTACATCTGTGTCTCCATTCCTTCCCTGCAAGTGGGCATCAATATCATTTTTCTAGAATCCGTATGTATGTGTTAATATACTTTTTTTTCCTCTAACTTACTTTACTCTGTATAACAGGCTCCAGGTTCATCTACCTCACTGGAAGTGACTCAAATTTGTTCTTTTTCTAATGACAGTGATATTCCATTGTATATATGTACCACATCTTTATCCATTCATCAACCATACACTTTTGATAGCATATCAGTTACTATTCAAGCAAGAATGGAACTTGTCAAATAATACTTTATTTGAGAAATCTATAGGCTCTTTATTATTGGATTTTTCTCTGTGAATGTTAACATACACCTGGTATTGAGGTTCCCACCCATTAGAGAAAACCCTCTATATTTCCACATCAATAGTTAGAAAGACTAGTTATTACTCTGATAGTACTGTGTATTAACCAACTGAAAATTCTTATGATTTTCAATACAGAGATTTATTTTCCATTCTGGACTTAGGAAGTCAGCCTGAGCAGCTTCCTTCAGGCTCTAGGTCAAGATCAGCTCTCTGCTCATTACTATGTGGTATGGCTTCTACTCATTCCACTGGTTAAAGTAGAGCATATGACATGTCCAAATGGGTTGGAAAAGTATACTTTGCTTATACAGAAATTATGGGAAGGATAGAGAAGGAAGAATTGTGAAACAGTAACAAAGTCAACTCTAATCATTATGACAGAACAAATGTTAGATTTTTCTTTCCAGATCTTTTAGAAATAGCAGATGAATAGGAGCAGGTGCTTAGTCACTCAGTCATGTGACCCCATGATCAGTAGCCCACCAGGCTCCCCTGTTCATGGGATTCTCCAGGCAAGAATACTGGAGTGGGTTGCTATTTCCTTCTCCAGGGGAGCTAAACTTGAAGTGTTAACTAGGCCCAGAATCCAGTAAAGCACCTACTTCAAGCAGATTTAGAGACTGGAGCAATTCTTGCCATCTGTGTCAGGGGATGCTGGTGTGTGCATGCTCAGTTGTGTCTGACTCTGCAGTCCTGTGGACCATAGCTCTTCAGGCTCCTCTGTATATGGGATTCTTTACACAAGAATAGTGGGGAGGGTTGCCATTTCCTCCAGGGAATTCTCCTGACCGTGGGATTGAACCCATGTCTCCTGTGTCTCCTTGCATTCAAGTGCATTCTTTACCACTGAGTCAAGTCCCGTGTGTAAGGGGAAGAGGTAACCAGGATAAAGGTTACTTTATAAACTCGGGTGTGAATGAAATGGCACATTTCTTTTATTTCTTTAAACTATGTTAGGCTCTGAGTTTTTCTACCACCTAGGGATTTATAACAATAATATTCCCTGTCTTTCCCATTCTGTCCCTGAACATTACAAAACAATTTGGGGAGCTTATGTGGTTCCCAGAAAATGTGGGAAAGGTCTCTGATTACCAACCTATCAAAATTGCTCTAGATATCTTTATCCTCCCACAACTGTAGAAAAGAGGAGGGATATGCAACAAAAGGTTAATAGCAGTTACTTTGAGAATGGAAGTGCACAGGTGAAAGATGTGACTGGAGAGGAGGGGATTTTTTTTTTTTTTTCCCTTTTCTATGTTTGTAATTATAAGTGATGGGTTTTTAATCAGCATTTTTGTGTTCTTGATATTTTTCAGGTAAAAATAAAGATAAAGATAGCACTAATTTCATCAGGTTGTTAGGAAGATGAAATGAATAATACATATAAATGATTTAACGCAGTGTCTGCATGGTAAGCTCCTTAACTCGCTGTGTGGGATTGTCCTGTTGTTAACATGATTACATTAGAAGCTATATTTCCTAAAATTTCCTTCCTTGTGTTCTACTGAGTAAGAATTGGCTGAAAGTGAGGTTGCTTTATTTTTGAGAGGCAAAAGAGGAGCTGCAGCCCTGTTCTGAAGGTCACTGTGGGTTAGAGATTGTGAGAAGTTGCAGTTATGTGAGCAGGATTCATCTTGTCCTTGCTCTTGCTCACTCCATTTCTAGAATCTCCCTGACTGTCTTTCCTCCTAACCCACAGCAGCTAGTCCCATCACAATATGCTTAATCATGAACTAACAGAAGAGGCCATGGAAAGTTAAGCTCTTTTGATAGCTTGTATTAGCTCCTCTTTTTAATAACTTTCCCAGGAGCCAGATGCTTCAGGCTTCCATATAACCCTCCAAGCTCCAGCTCATTCAGCTGTGTCAGGACTAGTGAGTGAACATTCTTTATAGTTATTAAAATATTCAAATTTATATTGATGCTATTAACAATGTGATATGAATTGAGGATAATGTGATTTAATATCATTCCAGATCAAAGGTAAATAAAGTGTGAAACATTCTATCACATTGTCACTTTCTGTGTATTAAAGATAATAGAATAATAAACATTTCTTAGTGATAACATTATGTGGTCAGTTATTGTAGCTACATTGTCAAGTAATGAAAGAGCTTAATTACCCATTTCCTAAAATCATTGCATTTTCTACTTATAACTGCATGGCATAGAGCAAAAGAGTCTTCCTGTCTTTGAAAAGAAATCAAAGCATTCATATGAGGCATTCAAAACTTGAGAACCTGCAGTGAGAGAATCACATCAGCTATGATAAGAAAATATCCTCTCACAAGTAAGATTTCACCCACATAATTGAATGATCATGACAAGCTGTGATCAATAATACCAAATTTCCCCAGGGACTCTTTCTTACCCATTGTTACATTTCTGAAAACCGATTTGTAGTTCAGAATTCACTCACTTCAAAAGCAGGTTTGAGAATCTTGTGAAGAAACAAGAGATAGACTTACTAATATCTCCAGGGCATTTACACTTAAATATTATCCATATAGAATTTACATTATTGTGGACATCAGTATGTATTTAATTAGCAGAAACTGAATAGATGATGTCTGTAATTCATGATTATAATTTTTAATTTTAATAAATTAAATATTTTAATTTTTATAAATTTAATTTAATTTAAATTTAATTTAATAAACACCAAAAATTTATAGTGGTAAAAATAAAAGAATATGAAACACACTGGGTGTGTAAAATATGTATTTTCAGTGCTAACATTAAAAAATACTATCAGCATAATAAACTTATTTACATCACCATCTGTACAAGTATTAAACTACACCAATACAAATTATGTCATAGCTCTATAAATAAAGGCAGCGAAATACAATCAAAATATATAGTATCATAATACAGTATATTAAAGCACATCAAGATTTCAGTCACCAAGGTATTGATTTCCATGGAGTCATAATTAATTCATATTCTATTTCCCATGGAGTCATAATTCATATTCTATCTCTTCTGTGTACAGAGAAAAGTACGCAAACAAGAGGAGTTTTCATTCACAACTCCTCTTCTGCCAAATTCCAAATGAAACTAAAGCATGCTACAAAATTTGATTCAAAGGAAACCTCAGACACTGAAGCCATTAAGCACACATTTCTAAATAAAAAATGAGTTGTCTTCAAGCTGTCTTGACACAGTCTGCAAAGTCTCACTGCATAAAACAGCAGCTCAGCAGTTTGTCAGAGAGCTCCTGAGATAAACAAAAAGCAAATCAGGCTTCTTTCTCCCTGTCTTTGCATTTCAGCTTCTTCTTGACAGAAAAAAAAAAAAAAAAAAAAATGTTCTTCACTCTCTAAGAGATCTGCAAATATAGCATTTGGGCATTACCTTTTGATTTGAGAATAGGTTTACAAAAATGGAGAAATAATGTGCTGACATATGAAAAAGATGTCTACTAATTCATTTAAGTTTTTGAAAATTAATTTTATTAGGTATATCAACCACTGGTAATTAAAACAATTTCAGAAAAATTTAAGGTGATTATATTTAAGAGCAGAGGATCTGGATTCAAAAAGTTGGCCTTGAATTTTATTTATATATATACTGTCTCCAACTTTGGCAAATATACTTGACCTATCTGGGCCTCAGTTTCTCTGTCTTTAATGGGAGTAATGAAGGTACTTACCTCACAGCCGTCTTAAGAGTCAAATTAGTTAATATATATTTTGGAACAATATTTCCTGCTATGTAGTAAATTTTATATGTGCTAGTTCTAATATAAAATTATATTATTTGTTTTGCTTATTATTCAATTCCTAGATGTTTTCTGTAAACTGTAACCTTTGCTACTATGCAGTCATCTAAGTTTCATTAGCCATACTCTACTATTAAATTCTACAAACCTACTTCTGGATTTCTAGACCTATGATAAACCAAATTATATATCCAGAGAGATGAGATAGAATGTAGAGTTAAGCAACAGTGGGTGCTCCTAACTTCTTATTTTATTTATTTACTTATTTAATTTTTATTGGAGCATAGTTGATTTACAGTGTGTTTCAGGTGTACAGCAGAGTGAATCAGTTATACATATATAAACTCTTTTTTAGGTTCTTTTCCCATATAGGTCATTATAGAGTATTGCATAGAGTTCCCTGTGCTATACAGTAGGTCCTTATTAGTCATCTATTTTATATATAGTACTGTGTATATGTCACTTCCAATCTCCCAATTTATTCCTGGGAAAACTACGTGTAGCTATCCAGTTTTACCCCTTCTTTTCCTCCTGGTAACCATGATTATTTTCCATTGAATTGGCAAAAAATTTCATTTGCGTTTTTCTGTAAGATGTTATGGAAAAACGTGAATGAACGTTTTGGCCAACCCAATGCATCTGTGGTTGTATTTCTGTTTTGTAGATAAGTTCATTTGTACCATTTTTAGATTGCATGTATAACTGATATCATATGATATTTGTCCTTCTCTCACTTCCTTTACTCAGCATGACAGTCTCTAAGTGCATCTATGTTGCTGCAAATGGCATTATTTCATTCTTTTTTTATGGCTGAGTAATATTCCATTGTATATATGTAGCACATCTTCTTTATTCATTCCTCTGTCAATGGGCATTTAGGTTGCTTTCATGTCATGGCTGTTGTAAATAGTGCTGCAGCGAACAATAGGATCCATATATCTTTTTGAATTATAGTTTTCTCCAGGCATATGCACAGTAGTGGGATTGCTGGGGCTTATGGTACTTCTATTTTTAATGTCTAAGGGAACCTCCATACTTTTCTCCATGATGGCTGTGCCAGTTTGTATTCCCACCAACAGTGTAGGAAAGTTATCTCTTCTTTATACTCTTCTCTAGCACTTATTATTTGTAGATTTTTTGATAAGGTCTTTCTGACTAGTGTGAGGTGACATGTCATTTCTTTAATAATTAGTGATGTTGAACATGTTTTCATGTGCTTTTTGGCCATCTGTATGTCTTTTTGAACAAAAGTCTGTTGAGATCTTCTGCCCATTTTTTGGATTTTTAAAAAATTTCTTAATACATATATTTTATTGAAGTATAGTTTACTTATAATGTTTCAGGTGTTCATACTAGGGGGGTCAAAATGTCATAAATTTTTTAGTTAGCAAAAAAGTTCATAAATTTTCTAAGATATATATACTATTATATATATATTATATATATATATACACACACACATACACATACATCAAGGGTTTTCTATTACATTTGATAAAGGCTTGAGAAAGAACATTGAAAAAATAAAAGATGGAGAAATTGGAAAACATAAGCTAAATTAAATGGAAGCATTGAATATGAAATAGAAAAAGTGAAGCAAACTAGATAAAAGTAAAAGATCCTCATATAGTCCAGTTGTTTTTTAAGCATGGCTGCTTATTAGAAACATATCTGGTACTTCAGAGAAAAGCAATAACTGAGTAATTGTATTTTTCCAAAAGTTCCAAGATAATTCTGATATGCATCTGGATTTTAAAAAGTGATTGCAGTTTTTTTTTTAAATTAAATGGTAGTTTTGGTGATATAGAAGTCTATTATTTTTCTGTTGACCAATCATGATACAATGGTATTGAGTGAGTAATAGTTACATAATCACAATAGTAAAAGATGTTTATCAGTTTTCATAGTTAATAGTCAGACAAAAAATAATTGCAATTGCAAGCCATAATGGAAACATGATTGACCTAACAATATAAAATAATTATATGCAGTTTGGGGGAGGTCAAGCAGAGTGATGTGGTAACATGCACATGTTTCACCCACCTAACCACTCTATGTCTTTTGGTTGGCTCATTTAATCCTCTATCATTGAAGATAATTCTCGATATATGATCCTATTGTTGTTATTCAGTTGCCCAGTTGTGTCTGACTCTTTGTGACCCCATTGGGGTCACAGGTCTCACCATCTCCTGAAGTTTGCTCAAGTTCATGTCCATTGCATCGGTGATGCCATCCAGCCATCTCGTCCCCTGACTCCCTCTTCTCCTTCTGTCCTCAATCTTTCCCAGTATCAGAGACTTTCCCAATGGATCCTATTACCTTTTTAAAATTGTCTTGGGCTTATTTTCTGTAGGTTTTTTTCCTTGCCTTGTTTACTGCCTAAAGAAATTCCTTTAGCAGTTATAAAGCTGGTTTGGTTATAAAGCTAAATTGTCTTTACTTTTGCTTGTCTGGGAAGCTTTTGATTTCTCCATCAAATCTGAATGAGAGTCTTGTTTGGTAGAGTATTCTTGGTTGTAGTTTCTTCCCTTTTCTTACTTTAAATATATTATGCCATTCCCTTCTGTCCTGTAGAGTTTGTTGATAATCTGGTGGGAGTTCCTTTGTCAGATTAGGTGACCATAGATGCATGAATTTATCTCTGGCTTTCTATCCTGTTCCATTAATCTGTATTTCTGTTTTTGTGCCAGTACCACACTCTTCTGATTGCTATAGCTTTGTAGTATAGTCTGAAGTCAGGGAGCTTGGTTCCTCTTAGCTCTGTTTTTCTTTCTCAAAATTGTTTTTTCTATTTGGAGTCTTTTGTGTTTCCATGTTGTTGTTTAGTTGCTAAGTTGTGTCCAACTCTTTTGTGACCGCATTTTCTGTAGCCCACCAGGCTCCTCTGTCCATGGGATTTCCCAGGCAAGAATACTGGAGTGGGTTGCCATTTCCTTCTCCAGGGGTTCTTCCTGACCCAGGGATTGAACCAGCATCTCTTGCATTGGCAGGCAGATTCTTTACCACTGAGCCATCTGGTAAGCCCTGTGCTTCCATACAAATTGTAAATTTTTTTGTTCTAATTCTGTGACAAGTGTCATTGGTAATTTGACAGGAATTGTATTGAATTTGTAGATTGTTTTGGGTAGTACAGTCATTTTGATAATATAGACTCTTCCAATCCAAGAAGGTATCCCTAGATCTATTTGTGTTATCTTTGATTTCTTTTGTCAGTATCTTACAGATTTCTTACTACAAGTCTTTTATCTCCTTAAATTGGTTTATTTCTAAGTATTTTATTCTTTTTGGTGTAATAGTAAATGGAATTATTTTCTTAATTTCTCTTTCTGGTCTTTTGTTGTTAGTATGTAGAATGCAAGCAATTTCTGTGTGTTAATTTTTTATCCTGAAACTTTACCAAATTCACTGAGGAGCTCTAGTGGTTTTCTGGTAGCATTTTTAGGATTTTCAATGTGTAGTATCATGTCAACTTCAAACAGTGACTGTTTTACTACTTCCTTTCCAATTTGGATTCCTTTTGTTTCTTTTTCTTCTCTGATTGCCATGACTAGAACCTCCAGGACTATGTTGAATAAGCCTGTAGTGTTTCAAAAGCACTTATAAGGAAAGAGAATTCTGGTTTTCTATTTCTCAAGATTACTCATAAACAAAACTGAAGTTAGCAGATTGTTCTAGATTTTCTTCTGTAGTGGTGGTTCCTTGCTATACCCCGCAACCAATGCTCGAGAGGAGTTCTTTCCTTGAGAATTTGTGTTGGGTTTAGCATCTTGACACAGTGGTTCACACTTGCATCTTTCCCTTATTCTTCAGTTCATTTGCTGTCATCCCAGTCCCCATGAGACATACCCAAATTTTATATCTCTCATAATCTTGCCCTCTGTTAGGCAGTACTGGATTATAGTGTGTTCATCGAAAAAAAAAAAAAGAAGAAAAAAGAATCCCACCTAGAACATTAGCTAAGGGATATGTTACCCTTCCTAGATAGTGCCTCAACCTCCCTCCTTTTGCCTTGGATAGCTCTTACACATAACACTTACTAGCCTATTTAATATACACATTTTGAATCAATTTGAAGGCCATCAGAGTTCATATGTAAAAGATAATACTTCCTCATACACTAATCTGTTATGGAAAAAGTGCTCCTTGGAATGGGCTTCACAGGTGCCGCTAGTGGTAAAGAACCTGCCTGCCAATGCAGGAGACATAGGAGATCTGGGTTCGATCCCTGGGTGGGGAAGATCCCCTGCAGGAGGGCACAGCAATCCACTCCAGGATTCTTGCCTGGAGAATCCCATGGAGAGGAGCCTGGCAGGCTACAGTCCATAGGGACACACAGAGTTGGGCATGACGGAAGTGACTTAGCAGGCACACATGTTCCTTGGCATTCCCTTTGGAAAAGAATGCCTTACATGCAATGTAGTGGAATATATTCAAACATCTAAATGATTATACTTACAGAAAGACTTGGTATAGATGAAAAATACGCATAAAATTAAAAATTACACTTACTCTATTAGTAAAAATATTTGAACTAAGTATTAATTTTTTCTTCTTTTTCTTAAAAAATTTTATTTTATTTTTAAACTTTACATAATTGTATTAGTTTTGCCAAATATCAAAATGAATCCATCACAGGTATACATGTGTTCCCCATCCTGAACCCTCCTCCCTCCCCATACCATCCCTCTGGGTCGTCCCAGTGTACTAGCCCCAAGCATCCAGTATCGTGCATCGAACCTGGACTGGCAACTCGTTTCTTACATGATATTTTACATGTTTCAATGCCATTCTCCCAAATCTTCCCATCCTCTCCCTCTCCCACAGAGTCCATAAGACTGTTGTATACATCAGTGTCTCTTATGCTGTCTCGTACACCGGGTTATTGTTATCATCTTTCTAAATTCCATATATATGCGTTAGTATAGTGTATTGGTGTTTTTCCTTCTGGCTTACTTCACTCTGTATAATAGGCTCCAGTTTCATCACCTCATTAGAACTGATTCAAATGTATTCTTTTTAATGGCTGAGTAATACTCCATTGTGTATATGTACCACTGCTTTCTTATCCATTCATCTGCTGATGGACATCTAGGTTGCTTCCATGTCCTGGCTATTATAAACAGTGCTGTGATGAACATTGGGGTACACGTGTCTCTTTCCCTTCTGGTTCCATCAGTGTGTATGCCCAGCAGTGGGATTGCTGGATCATAAGGCAGTTCTATTTCCAGTTTTTTAAGGAATCTCCACACTGTTCTCCATAGTGGCTGTAGTAGTTTTCATTCCCACCAACAGTGTAAGAGGGTTCCCTTTTCTCCACACCCTCTCTAGCATTTATTATTTGTAGACTTTTGGATCGCAGCCATTCTGACTGGTGTGAAATGGTACCTCATAGTGGTTTTGATTTGCATTTCTCTGATAATGAGTGATGTTGAGCATCTTTTCATGTGTTTGTTAGCCATCTGTATGTCTTCTTTGGAGAAATGTCTATTTAGTTCTTTGGCCCATTTTTTGATTGGGTCATTTATTTTTCTGGAGTTGAGCTGTAGGAGTTGCTTGTATATTTTTGAGATTAGTTGTTTGTCGGTTGCTTCATTTGCTATTATTTTCTCCCATTCTGAAGGCTGTCTTTTCACCTTGCTAATACTTTCCTTTGATGTGCAGAAGCTTTTAAGGTTAATTAGGTCCCATTTGTTTATTTTTGCTTTTATTTCCAATATTCTGGGAGGTGGGTCATAGAGGATCCTGCTGTGATGTATGTCAGAGAGTGTTTTGCCTATGGTCTCCTCTAGGAGTTTTATAGTTTCTGGTCTTACGTTTAGATCTTTAATCCATTTTGAGTTTATTTTTGTGTATGGTGTTAGAAAGTGTTCTAGTTTCATTCTTTTACAAGTGGTTGACCAGATTTCCCAGCACCACTTGTTAAAGAGATTGTCTTTAATCCATTGTATATTCTTTTTTTTTTTTCTTTAATAGAAAATTATTTAATTAGTATGGTGTCCATATGTGCGTGGATTTATCTCTGGGCTTTCTATTTTGTTCCATTGATCTATATTTCTGTCTTTGTGCCAGTACCATACTGTCTTGATAACTGTGGCTTTGTAGTAGAGCCTGAAGTCAGGTAGGTTGAGTCCTCCAGTTCCATTCTTCTTTCTCAAGATAGCTTTGGCTATTCGAGGTTTTTTGTATTTCCATACAAATTGTGAAATTACTTGTTCTAGCTCTGTGAAGAATACTGTTGGTAGCTTGATAGGGATTGCATTGAATCTATAAATTGCTTTGGGCAGTAAACTCATTTTCACTATATTGATTCTTCCAATCCATGAACATGGTATATTTCTCCATCTATTAGTGTCTTCTTTGATTTCTTTCACCAGTGTTTTATAGTTTTCTATATATAGGTCTTTAGTTTCTTTAGGTAGATATATTCCTAAGTATTTTTTCTTTCCATTGCAATGGTGAATGGAATTGTTTCCTTAATTTCTCTTTCTGTTTTCTCATTATTAGTGTATAGGAATGCAAGGGATTTCTGTGTGTTGATTTTATATCCTGCAACTTTACTATAGTCATTGATTAGTTCTAGTAATTTTCTGGTGGAGTCTTTAGGGTTTTCTATGTAGAGGATCATGTCATCTGCAAATAGTGAGAGTTTTACTTCTTCTTTTCCAATTTGGATTCCTTTTATTTCTTTTTCTGCTCTGATTGCTGTGGCCAAAACTTCCAAAACTATGTTGAATAGTAATGGTGAAAGTGGGCACCCTTGTCTTGTTCCTGACTTTAGAGGAAATGCTTTCAATTTTTCACCATTGAGGATAATGTTTGCTGTGGGTTTGTCATATATAGCTTTTATTATGTTGAGGTATGTTCCTTCTATTCCTGCTTTCTGGAGAGATTTTATCATAAATGGATGTTGAATTTTGTCAAAGGCTTTCTCTGCATCTATTGAGATAATCATATGGTTTTTATTTTTCAATTTGTTAATGTGGTGTATTACATTGATTGATTTGCGGGTATTGAAGAATCCTTGCATCCCTGGGATAAAGCTCACTTGGTCATGGTGTATGATCTTTTTAATGTGCTGTTGGATTCTGATTGCTAGAATTTTGTTAAGGATCTTTGCATCTATGCTCATCAGTGATTTTGGACTGTAGTTTTCTTTTTTTGTGGGATCTTTGTCAGGTTTTGGTATTAGGGTGATGGTGGCCTCATAGAATGAGTTTGGAAGTTTACCTTCCTCTGCAATTTTCTGGAAGAGTTTGAGCAGGATAGGTGTTAGCTCTTCTCTAAATTTTTGGTGGAATTCAGCTGTGAAGCCGTCTGGACCTGGGCTTTTGTTTGCTGGAAGATTTTTGATTACAGTTTCAATTTCCGTGATTGTGATGGGTCTGTTAAGATTTTCTATTTCTTCCTGGTCGAGTTTTGGAAAGTTGTACTTTTCTAAGAATTTGTCCATTTCTTCCACGTTGTCCATTTTATTGGCATATAATTGTTGATAGTAGTCTCTTATGATCCTTTGTATTTCTGTGTTGTCTGTTGTGATCTCTCCATTTTCATTTCTAATTTTATTGATTTGATTTTTCTCCCTTTGTTTCTTGATGAGTCTGGCTAATGGTTTGTCAATTTTATTTATCCTTTCAAAGAACCAGCTTTTGGCTTTGTTGATTTTTGCTATGGTCTCTTTTGTTTCTTTTGCATTTATTTCTGCTCTAATTTTTAAGATTTCTTTCCTTCTACTAACCCTGGGGTTCTTCATTTCTTCCTTTTCTAGTTGCTTTAGGTGTAGAGTTAGGTTATTTATTTGACTTTTTCCTTGTTTCTTGAGGTGTGCCTGTATTGCTATGAACTTTCCCCTTAGGACTGCTTTTACCGTGTCCCACAGGTTTTGGGTTGTTCTGTTTTCATTTTCATTCATTTCTATGGATATTTTGATTTCTTTCTTGATTTCTTCTGTGATTTGTTGGTTATTCAGCAGCGTGTTGTTCAACCTCCATATGTTGGAATTTTTAATAGTTTTTCTCCTGTAATTGAGATCTAATCTTACTGCATTGTGGTCAGAAAAGATGCTTGGAATGATTTCTATTTTTTTGAATTTACCAAGGCTAGCTTTATGGTCCAGGATGTGATCTATCCTGGAGAAGGTTCCATGTGCGCTTGAGAAAAAGGTGAAATTCATTGTTTTGGGATGAAATGTCCTATAGATATCAATTAGGTCTAACTGGTCTATTGTATCATTTAAAGTTTGTGTTTCCTTGTTAATTTTCTGTTTAGTTGATCTATCCATAGGTGTGAGTGGGGTATTAAAGTCTCCCACTATTATTGTGTTATTGTTAATTTCTCCTTTCATACTTGTTAGCATTTGTCTTATATACTGCGGTGTTCCCGTGTTGGGTGCATATATATTTATAATTGTTATATCTTCTTCTTGGATTGATCCTTTGATCATTATGTAGTGACCTTCTTTGTCTCTTTTCACAGCCTTTGTTTTAAAGTCTATTTTATCTGATATGAGTATTGCTACTCCTGCTTTCTTTTGGTCCCTATTTGCATGGAAAATCTTTTTCCAGCCCTTCACTTTCAGTCTGTATGTGTCCCCTGTTTTGAGGTGGGTGTCTTGTAGACAACATATGTAGGGGTCTTGTTTTTGTATCCATTCAGCCAGTCTTTGTCTTTTGGTTGGGGCATTCAACCCATTTACGTTTAAGGTAATTACTGGTAAGTATGATCCCGTTGCCATTTACTTTATTGTTTTGGGTTTGAATTTATACACTGTTTTTGTGTTTCCTGTCTAGAGAATATCCTTTAGTAGTTGTTGGAGAGCTGGTTTGATGGTGCTGAATTCTCTCAGCTTTTGCTTGTCTGAAAAGCTTTTGATTTCTCCTTCATACTTGAATGAAATCCTTGCTGGGTACAGTAATCTGGGCTGTAGGTTATTTTCTTTCATCATTTTAAGTATGTCTTGCCATTCCCTCCTGGCTTGAAGAGTTTCTATTGAAAGATCAGCTGTTATCCTTATGGGAATTCCCTTGTGTGTTATTTGTTGTTTTTCCCTTGCTGCTTTTAATATTTGTTCTTTGTGTTTGATCTTTGTTAATTTGATTAATATGTGTCTTGGGGTGTTTCTCCTTAGGTTTATCCTGTTTTGGACTCTCTGGGTTTCTTGGACTTGGGTGATTATTTCCTTCCCCATTTTAGGGAAGTTTTCAACTATTATCTTCTCAAGTATTTTCTCATGGTCTTTCTTTTTGTCTTCTTCTTCTGGAACCCCTATGATTCGAATGTGGTAGCGTTTAATATTGTCCTGGAGGTCTCTGAGATTGTCCTCATTTCTTTTAATTCGTTTTTCTTTTATCCTCTCTGATTCATTTATTTCTACCATTCTATCTTGTAATTCACTAATCCTATCTTCTGCCTCTGTTATTCTACTATTTGTTGCCTCCAGAGTGTTTTTAATTTCATTTATTGCCTTATTCATTATATATTGACTCTTTTTTATTTCTTCTAGGTCCTTGTTAAACCTTTCTTGCATCTTCTTAATCCTTGTCTCCAGGCTATTTATCTGTGATTCCATTTTAATTTCAAGGTTTTGGATCAATTTCACTATCATTATTCGGAATTCTTTATCAGGTAGGTTCCCTATCTCTTCCTCTTTTGTTTGGATTGATGGGCATTTATCCTGTTCCTTTATCTGCTGGGTATTTCTCTCTCTCTTCATCTTGTTTAAATTGCTGAGTTTGGGGTGTCCTTTCTGTATTCTGGCAGTTTGTGGAGTTCTCTTTATTGTGGTGTT
This sequence comes from Bos taurus, assembly GCF_002263795.3. Classification (NCBI taxonomy): domain Eukaryota; kingdom Metazoa; phylum Chordata; class Mammalia; order Artiodactyla; family Bovidae; genus Bos; species Bos taurus. The sequence goes on along the minus strand of NC_037332.1, from coordinate 17,707,650 downwards.
TCCTCGCTGTGTGTGGGTTTGTACAGATGGCTTGTCAAGGTTTCCTGGTTAGGGAAGCTTGTGTCGGTATTCTGGTGGGTGGAGCTGTATTTCTTCTCTCTGGAGTACAATGAAATGTCAAGTAATGAGTTATGAGATGTCTATGGTTTTGGGGTGACTTTGGGCAGCCTGTATCTTGAAGCTCAGGGCTGTGTTCCTTTGTTTCTGGAGAATTTGCTTGGTATATCTTGCCCTGGAACTTGTTGGCTCTTGTGTGGTGCTTGGTTTCAGTGTCAGTATGGAGGCATTTGATGAGCTCCTGTCAATTAATGTTCCTTGGAGTCAGGAGTTCCCTGGAGTCAGGGTTTGGACTTAAGCTTCCTGCTTCCAGTTATCGGTCTTATTTTTACAGTAGTTTCAAAACTTCTCCTTCTATACAGCACCATTGATAAAACATCTACGTTAAAGATGAAAAGTTTCTCTACTGTGAGGGTCACTCAGAGAGGTTCACAGCGTTACCTGGAGAAGAGAAGAGGGAGGAGGGAGTTAGAGGTGATCCGAATGAGATGAGGTGGAATCAATAGTGGAGAGGGTGGGCTAGCCACTAGTCACTTCCTTATGTGCACTCCACAACTGGACCACTCAGAGATGTTCACGGAGTTATACAGAGAAGAGAAGAAGGAGGAAGGAGACAGAGGTGGACAGAAGGATAAAAGCGGGGAATGAAAAGGAGGGAGACAGCTCCAGCCAGTAATCAGTTCCCTAAGTGTTCTCCACCGTCTGGAACACACAGAAATTCACAGAGTTGGGTAGAGTAGAGAGGGGTTAGGGAGGAGACACAGGCGACCTGGTGGAGAAAAAGGAGAGTCCAAAGGGAGAGAGAGCAGTCAAGCCAGTAATCTCGCTCCCTAGTGAAAAATGGGTCCTGAAGATTGGGTTCTTAAAGGTACAAAATTGGTAACAAATACATAAAAGCAAAAATTAAAAATCTAGAGTAGAGTTTGGAATTTCAAAAATACGATGTTAAAGAAAAGAAGAAGGAAAAGAAAGAGAGAAAAAACTAACAAACAAAAACATACAAGGTCGCGAAAATTATAAAGAAAATACTGGTACAAAATTGATATCAAATACCAAAAAGCATAAATTAAAAATCTAGAGTAGAGTTTGGAATTTCAGATATACAATGTTATATAAAAGAAGAAGAGAAAGAAACAGAAAAAAAAAAAAGTCACAGAACTTATAAAAAAAACTATAGGTACAAAATTGATAACATATACCAAAAAGCTAAAATTAAAAATCTAGAGTAGAGTTTGGAATTTCAAAAATACAATGTTAAAGAAAAAAAGGATAAAAAAAAAAAAAACAAGGTCAAAAAATTATAAAATATATATATATGAGGTTTGCTGAAGAAGAAAAAAATAGGGTCTTTTTTTTTTTTTTTTTGCAAAGTAATAGGTTATAAAAGTGAAAATTAAAGGAAGAATACAGGACTTAAATTTTTTTTTAAAAAATTAAAAAAAAAAAGAAAGAATGATCGTAAAAATAGTAAAAATATATCTAGGACTTTCTTTGGTTTTGTTGTGAGTATTGTGGGTTCAGTTCATTTTTGGCTAGTTCCTTGGTCCAACTTATATTTCTCAAGATCTATAGGCCCCTTCCTATGTAGTACGTAGTAACCACAGGGTTTTAATCTATTGCCTGTAGCTTCCAAGGCGTTTCCCTCTGTTATAACTTCTTCTGTTTGCTGGTCTCTTCAGTGTCTGGTTTCCGTGTCCACCCTGACACAAAGGGGGTGGTGGAGGACACTTTTTTTTTTTTTTTTTAGGCTCACTTGTTCAGTCGCGCTGTGGGGAGGGAGGGAGGGATGCTGCAAACAAATAACACTGGCATATGCTCGCAGTGCCTCAGCCACACTGGGTCTGCCCCCGCTCACGGCGCATGTAGCCTCCCTGCCCACACTTCTCAGGCTCTAGGTTGTTCCGCCGAGAACAATCCAAGGCCGACCCTGGGCTGCATGCACCTCCCAGGTCCAAGCCGCTCAGGTTCAGGCACTTGGGTAGTCCTCAGAGGCGCAGATTCAGTTGGGCCTGCGTTTTGTGCTCTTCCCAGGTCCGAGCAGCTCAGGTGATGAGGTGTTTGGCGAGTGCCAATGCTGCAACTTAACGCCTCCCTGCCACTTGGTTATCTGGGTGTAAAACCGGCGCACCTTCTCAGGCAGATGTTGACCATCCAGACCCCCAAGAAGTTTTAGTTAGCAAAGAAGCCTGCTTACAGTTTTATAGATAATGTCTCTCTGGGACTGCGATTGCCCCCTTCCGGCTCTGGCTGCCTGTCACCAGAGGGGGAAGGTCTGCAGCCGGCTATCTGTGTTCAGTCTTTGTTCCGTGCGCGGGCCTGGCAGTGTCTTAGGTTAGGGCTGGCTTTTCGCGTGGTAGATATCCCACAGTCTGGTTTGCTAGCCCAAATTATTTCGCTCAGATAGCGCTCAGGGTATTCAGGCCAGCTTACTCTCAGTGATGCATCCCGCGCTGCACCTCCCTGCCCAGCCCCCGCTTGCTAATGGTGTGTGCAGGCGTCTGCGCTGCTTCTCCGCTGGGGGAGTTACCGTAGGGCTCGCAATCTGTGAGTTTTAATTGTTTATTTATTTTTTTCTCCCTGTTATGTTGCCCTCTGTGCTTCCAAAGCTCGGCACAGATTGGGCAGTGAGAAGGTTTCCTGGTGTTTGGAAACTTCTCTCTTTTTAAGACTCCCTTCCTGGGACGGAACTCCGTCCCTCCCTCTTTTGTCTCTTTTTTTGTCTTTTATATTTTTTCCTACCTCCTTTTGAAGAGTTGGGTTGCTTTTCTGGGTGCCTGATGTCCTCTGCTGGCATTCAAGAGTTGTTTTGTGGAATTTACTCGACGTTGAAATGCTCTTTTGATGAATTTGTGGGGGAGAAAGTGTTCTCCCCGTCCTACTCCTCCGCCATCTTGGCTCCTCCCTCTAATTTTTTCTTCTAATTTGAGTACTTGACTCTCTAAACAGGCAGATTTTGATTTTTAAAACTGATAAATAACAGTGAATTAAGATTTACACATTCAAGATATGGCAAATGGTAAGTGACTCATGGCTTAGCCTCTGTGTAGCTAATTGAATGAAGTGAGAAAATTAAGTTGTCATATTCCATGGACTGTACAGTAGCTCACACTGTGCTGGGAATTAGCCTAAATTAAATCTAGATCACAGGTAGCTTTACATGTTATTAGAAAACTGTAGTTATCAATCCTTTCTCTAATAAGAAGTCAGAATAATTGAAACTGAACTGGACTAATGTGTGTCCAACTCTTAGTACAATTGGTGAACACAGAAGCAGAAAGTTTACAATGACTGTTATTTTTATAGTTAAGTAACTCTGCCAAATGTGCATTATGTTGGAAAACATAGGAATATTAAATGCTTTAGCTCCCCATTAGAGGCTGGAAGAATGTTAATTCATTTTATCTTATGCAGGGCCATAATTATTCTGAACTTGAGGCAACTGGAAACAAGTTGTCCCCATGTACCAATGCCTACTAGAAAACTCCTCATGTTTCTTCTCATTCTTTTCCCAGAATATTTAAGGGTACCACATGCTTAAGTAAAATAATGTAATCATAGCAGCTAGACATGCTTTGTCATTTCCCCAAATAATCATTCCCCAGTTTTTACTAACATCAGAAGTACCAAGTAGACTCATACTTCTAATGTCTTCTCTAATTTGGTAGTTTTGGAACCCTCATCTTTCTTACTGTTAGTCTAAAAGACTTATTTATAGTAAATTAGTCTGGTGTTAGAATTCATCCCAAACCCCCAAGAGTTGAAGTCATATTTTGTCTTGTTCTTAAATACATTCTCTGAGCATAGAAGGGACTAGAGAACAGAAACTTACTGGTCTAAAGGCTTTCTATTCCTCTTTATTCATTTTACTTTTATTCCTACAATTTTTTTTAAATGAGCATGGAATAGTGAAAGTTAGAAAAAAAATTATGGTGAAATTAAAGAGGGACATGATGGGTGTGAGGAATGTGTAGGAACAGGGAAAATAAGGATGAGAAGGAAATTTCTCCAGTTACAAATGTGCTTTAAGAGCTTTTATAGCATGTGAAAATACATCTAATCAAGGCTGGCAGTTAAAATCAGCTAGATAGGAAAAGCTGACAAGAAAATCCTTGTTTAAAAATTGTGGGAAAAAACTCAGGTATTAAAATAGACACAAATAGACACAAGAATAAATTGAGTACAAGTGAGACTGGAATAGATGGAGTGATTATGAGTCCCATTGGGGAAGATTGAAAATATACTCAAATTTTTTAGACAAAAAAACTAAGAAAAGCATTCAAGAGTTGGTAGTCTTAGTGCTTGGAATCAGTATTTCAGCTGACGCTTAAGATGAGATAAAGGAGATAATCTATATGTAAAACATAAAATGAAAAGAATTAGTAACCAAAGATTAGAAATTCATATAAATGTGAAGTATCACCTTGAATTAATCAACAACGAAATACATTTATTTTAAGATAAAGTGGGGTTAATGATAGAAATATTATAGGTAAACTGAGTGACAGAGCTTTAAGAACAAGCAAAATCAGTCTACACTAATTAAGATCATGATGGAAAGATACGTTCAAGAGAGAATGTTGAAAGAATACTTCGAATTAAAGGCCTGAATAAATGGGCCAAGAAATCAGTAACGGATGAATTTTGCGCCAGTGCACAACAGATGGGAGCCATAAGGCATGTTACAGTTACAGATATTTTCTTGAGGAAGAACTAGATCTTTAGACTGTGAATTATTTTCCTTAATGTTATCACATCTGTTATATAAAGTTGTTGTTTAGTTGCTAAGTCATGTCCAACTCTTTTTTGTGACCCCATGGACTGTAGTACCCCAAGCTCCTCTGTCCATGGGATTTCCTAGGCAAGAATACTGGAGTGGGTTGCCATTTCCTTCTCCAGGGGTCATATCAAGTAGTTACAAGGAATAAGAAATGATGATTATGACTTCAAGCTTCCTAAAGGTACAGTTCAGTTCAGTTCAGTCTCTCAGTTGTGTCTGACTCTTTGCGACCCCATGAATCACAGCATGCCAGGCTTCCCTGTCCATCACCAACTCCCGGAATTTATCCAAACTCATGTCCATTGAGTTGGTGATGCCATCCAGCCATCTCATCCTCTGTTGTCCCCTTCTCCTCCTGCCCCCAATCCCTCCCAGGATTAGGGTCTTTTCCAGTGAGTTAACTCTTTGCATGAGGTGGCCAAAGTACTGGAGTTTCAGCTTTAGCATCAGTCCTTCCAAAGAAATCCCAGGGCTGATCTCCTTTAGGATGAACTGGTTGGATCTCTCTGCAATCCAAGGGACTCTCAAGAGTCTTCTCCAACACCACAGTTGAAAAGCCTCCGTTCTTCTGCACTCAGTTTTCTTTATAGTCCAACTCTCACATCCATACATGACCACTGGAAAAACCATAGCCTTGACTAGACGGACCTTTGTTGGCAAAGTAATGTCTCTGCTTTTGAATATGCTATCTGGGTTGGCCATAACTGTCCTTCCAAGGAGTAAGCATCTTTTAATTTCATGGCTGAAATCACCATCTACAGTGATTAATTTTTAGCTAATTAAATCAGAAAATCTAAACATTTTCCTCAAAACTGTGCATGTAGGTCAATGAGAAGAGCAAGTAAAATTACCTGTAATCGACACCTATGGGATAATTAGAACACCAAAATTACTAGAAGTTTCAAGTTATTTCTAGGTAATAAAATAAACATGCAAATTCAGCAGATTCATTCTCAGAACACACGACTGTGTAGGGAGTCTGTGTGAGACGGAGCGGAAAATAGGAAAAGTAGATAGGAACCTAATACTGATAAATACTGATAAAATCACACACAGAAAGAATCAGCATTTCATGCAGAATTGCTGAGAACAAGTCAGAGATCTTGTTGGTCACAGCTCTGGTTACTGGAGGATAGCAAAGAAGCGCCATAAAAGTGCATGAAACCAGCGGTGGAAATTCTGAAGAAACTCCTCTTCTTGGGTGAATTGTGGAGATAGAATGGGGAGTCAGAGAAGGCAATGGCACCCCACTCCAATACTCTTGCCTGGAAAATCCCATGGACGGAGGAGCCTGGTAGGCTGTATTCCATGGGGTCGCTAAGAGTGGGACACAACTGAGCGACTTCACTTTCACTTTTCACTTTCCTGCATTGGAGAAGGAAATGGCAACCCACTCCAGTGTTCTTGCCTGGAGAATCCCAGGGACAGGGGAGCCTGGTGAGCTGCCGTCTGTGGGGTTTCACCAAGTCAGGCATGACTGAAGCCACTTAGCAGCAGCAGCAGCAGACTGGGGAGTATCCTTGGAATCTTACTGGTGAGACAAAGGAAGCAAGGAGTGGACGCTAAAGATCCTATAGAAATTAAAAGGCAGAGGAGGATAATCTTGAATTAAAAATCCTATTAACACAAAAATTCCAACATTGGTTAGATAAACCTATTACTTTTCTATACGAAAATATTAAATGAGCATAATAGAAGCTGCACAAATATCCATACAAAGCTGCAATAAGAAATAAAAGAATGAAAATGGTGAATTAGGTCAGACTGCTATAATAAAATACGATAGACTGGTGACTTGACTTAGAAATTTGTTTTTCACTGTTCTGGAGGCTGAAAGTCTGAGATTCAGGTGTCAGTGTGATTGAGTTATAGTTTGAACTCTTTTCCTGGCTTGAAGATATCTCCTTTTTTACTGTGTACTCATGTAGCTTTTCCTCAGGGTGTGTTTATGGAAAATGAGAGATATCATTCTTCCATTTTCTTTTTTATTTATAAGGACACAATCATCTCTATTGAATTAGGGCTCTACCCTTATGACCATTCAGTTCAGTTGAGTTCAGTCACTCAGTCGTGTCCAACTCCTCGAGACCCCATGGACTGCAGCAAGCCAGGCCTCTCTGTCCATCACCAACTACTGGAGTCCACCCAAACTCATGTCCATTGAGTCGGTGATGCCATACAACCATCTCATCTTCTGTTGTCCCCTTCTCCTCCTGCCCACAATCTTTCCCAGCATCAGGGTCTTTTCAAATGAATCAGCTCTTGGCATCAGGTGGCCAAAGTATTGAAGTCTCAGCTTCAATGTCAGTCCTTCCAATGAATACCCAGGACTGATGTCCTTTAGGATGGACTGGTTGGATCTCCTCACAGTCCAAGGGACTCTCAAGAGTCTTCTCCAACACCAGAAAGCGTCTTTTAATTTCATGGTTGTAGTCACCATCTGCTGTTATTTTAGAGCCGCCCAAAATAAAGTCTGCCACAGTTTCCCCATCTATTTTCCATGAAGTGATGGGACCAGATGCCATGAATTAGTTTTCTGAATGTTAAGTTTTAAGCCAACTTTTTCATTCTCCTCTTTCACCTTCCTCAAGAGGCTCTTTAGTTCTTCTTCACTTTCTGCCATAAGGGTGGTGTCATTTGCATATCTGAGGTTATTGATATTTCTCCTGGCAATCTTGATTCCAGTTTGTGCTTGATCCAGTCCAGCATTTCTCATGATGTATGCATATAAGTTAAACAAGCAAGGTGACAATATACAGCCTTGTATATTGTTCAACATATAGTACTCCTTTTCCTATTTGGAACTAGTCTGTTGTTCCATGTCCACTTCTAACTGTTGCTTCCTGATCTGCCTATAGGCTTCCCAAGAGGCATGTCAGGTGGTCTGGTATTCCCATCTCTTGGAGAATTTCCCACAGTTTGTTGTGATCCACATGGTCAAAGGCTTTGGCATAGTCAATAAAGCAGAACTAGATGTTTTTCTGGAACTCTCTTGCTTTTTCAATGATCCAGTGGATGTTGGCCATTTGATCTCTGGTTCCTCTGCCTTTTCAAAAACCAACATTAACAACTGGAAGTTCACGGTTCACGTACTGTTCGACACCTGGCTTGGAGAATTCTGAGCATTATTTTACTAGTGTGTGAGATGAGTGCAATCGTGCAGTAGTTTGAACATTCTTTACCATTGCCTTTCTTTGGGACTGGAATGAAAACTGACCTTTTCCAGTCCTGTGGCCACTGCTGAGTTTTCCAAATTTGCTGGCATATTGAGTATAGCACTTTCAAAGCATCATCTTTTAGGATTTGAAATAGCTCAACTGGAATTCCGTCACCTCCACTAGCTTTGTACATAGTGATGCTTCCTAAGGCCCGCTTGACTTCGCATTCTAGGGTGTCTGGCTCTATGTGAGTGATCATACCATCAAGGTTATCTGGGTCATGAAGATCTTTTTTGTACAGTTCTTCTGTGTATTCTTGCCACCTCTTCTTAATATCTTCTGCTTCTGTTAGGCCCATACCATTTCTATCCTTTATTGAGCCCATCTTTGCATGAAATGTTCCCTTAGTATCTCTAATTTTCTTGACGAGATCTGTAATTTTTCCCATTCTATTGTTTTCCTCTATTTCTTTGCACTGGTCATTGAGGAAGGCTTTCTTATCTCTCCTTGCTATTCTTTGGAACTCTGCATTCAAATGGGTATATCTTTCCTTTTCTCCTTTGCCTTTAGCTTCTCTTCTTTTCACAGCTATTCATCAGGCCTCCTTAGACAACTATTTGCTTTTTTGCATTTCTTTTTCTTTGGATGATCTTAATCACTGTCTCCAGTATAGTGTCACAAACCTCCATCCATAGTTCATCAGGCACTCTGTCAGATCTAGTCCCTTAAATCTATGTCTCATTTCCACTATATAATCGTAAGGGATTTGATTTAAGTCGTACCTGAATGGTCTAGTGGTTTTCCCTACTTTTTATATGTGAGTCTGAATTTGACCATAAGGAGTTCATGATCTGAGCCACAGTCAGTTCCCAGTCTTGATTTTGCTGACTGTATAGAGCTTCTCCACATTTGTCTGCAAAGAATATAATCAATCTGATTTTGGTGTTGACCATCTGGTGATGTCCATGTGTAGAGTTTTCTCTTGTGTTGTTGGAAGAGTGTGTTTGCTATGACCAGTGTGTTCTCTTGACAGAACTCTATTGGGCTTTGCCCTGCTTCATTCTGTACTCCAAGGCCAAATTTGCCTGTTACTCCAGGTGTTTCTTGACTTCCTACTTTTCTATTCCAGTCCTCTACAATGAACAGGACATCTTTTTTGGGTGTTAGTTCTAAAAGGTCTTGTAGGTCTTCATAGAACCGTTCAACTTCATCTTCAGAATTACTGGTTGGGGCATAGACTTGGATTCCAGTGATATTGAATGGTTTGCCTTGAAAATGAACAGAGATCATTCTGTCATTTTTGAGATTGCATCCAAGTACTGCATTTCAGACTCTTTTATTGGCTATGATGGCTACTTAATTTCTTCTAAGGGATTCTTGCCCACAATAGCAGTTACAATAGTCTTTTCAGTTAAAGTCACCCATTCTATTCCATTGATTCCTAAAATTCTATGTTCACTCTTGCCATCTTCCACTTGACCACTTCCAATTTGCCTTGATTCATGGACCTAACATTCCAGGTTCCTATGCAATATTGCTCTTTACAGCATCGGTTCTTACTTCTATCACCAGTCACATCCGCAACTGGGTATTATTTTTGCTTTGACTCTGTTTCTTCATTCTTTCTGGAGTTATTTCTCCATGACCTCCAGTAGCATATTGGGCACTTACCGGCCTGGGGAGTTCATATTTCAGTGTCCTATCTTTTTGCCTCTCATACTGTTCTGAAGTGGTTTTCCATTGCCTTCTCCAGTGGACCACATTTTGCTAGAACTCTCTACCATGACCCATCCATCTTGGGTGGCCCTACATGGCATTGCTCATAGTTTCCTTGAGTTAGACAAAGCTGTGGTCCATTTGATTAGATTGGAATGACCTTATGTAACCTTAATTAGCCCGTAAAGCTCCTATCTCCAAATATAGTCACATTGGTGATTAGAACATCAACATAGAACTTTGGGGGACAGGGGACACAATTCAGTCCCTAGCAAGTAGAAAATTTTTTAGCTGATGAATAGTCTTTCTTCAACACCAACAATGAAGCCAAAGGAGTTAGTAACACAGTACTCCCTCTAATATTAATTAAATAGCCTAAGCAAGTGGCTGCGGGGCTTCCTAAGTGGTGGCTATTGGTAAAGAACCCACCTGCCATTGCAGGAGACTTAAGAGATGTAGATTTGATCCCTGGGTAGGGAAGATCCCTTGGAGGAGGTTATAGCAACCCACTCCAGTATTCTTACCTGGAGAATTCCATGAACAACAGAGGGGCCTGACAGGCTACAGTCCATGGGGTCACAAAGAGTCAGACACACCTGAGGTGACTTAGCATACATAAGTTAGTGTGTGCAGATAGGAACAAGCACTTCCCATTAGAAATATAAAATCTTGGTATAGAAATAGCAAAAACTAGGAAGATATGAATTAGAGTCAATTAGGCTCTGAAAAGAAATGGAATAAAAGGGCAAAAATCATCCCAGAAATAAAAATAAAGGAGAAATCATCTCAAAAATTTTATGAAAGCTCAAGGAAAAATTTATTAGCCTAAAAATACTACAAGATTTCATTTAATTTAATTAAATGAAAATGGACGGGGGAGCCTGGTGGGCTGCAGTCGATGGGGTCACGACTGAGCAACTTCCCTTTCACTTTTCACTTTCATGCATTGGAGAAGGAAATGGCAGCCCACTTCAGTGTTCTTGCCTGGAGAATCCCAGGGATGGGAGAGCCTGGTGGGCTGCCGTCTATGAGGTTGCACAGAGTTGGACACGACTGAAGTGACTTAGCAGTAGCAGCAGCAGGAGAATAAAAGAAAGATCAGCGAGAAAGAGATATAGAGCATAGATAAAGAAGCAACATGTACATAATTGAATATCTGAAGAAGAAAATACAGCAATGAAACGGAACTAATAGTTGACATCATAAACCAAGAAAGTTTTCTAAAGATAAAAGACTTGAATTTAACATTAAAGAGCCTCCCATGTGCCTGGAATAATTAATATATCAATAGAACAGTCACATCTGAGAAGTATTTCAATAAATCCATAACACTTTAAAGATAACACATCTTCTTGGACCTGAAACAAACACATAAAATAGGAAAGAAAGGTAAGTTGATGTCAGATCTCTTGAAGCAAGATGTAAAACAAGACAGTAGGGTTAAAATTTTTCTAAAAAATCAAGAAAATTAAGGATTTTATATCTAACCAAACTGTTATTCAGCTTGCCTAAAAAAAACAAAAAACAAAAAAACAAAAAAACCCACCACAGTTAAATATGCATTGCCTCTGGGGATACTATACTTAGGAACTGTTGCTGAGGAATTGACTGTAGGATGACTTCACCAGCACAAGCGTTGACTCTGAAGCCGTAGATACAAAGAGTGATGTTGAATATATTTCATTTCACATCCAAGAATAAAACAAAGATAGGGACATTGATAGAAAAAGTGTATATAATTACAAGGCAGAGAGAAGGAAACTAAAAAGTAGGAGAAAATGAAATAAAGTAAAATATTGAATAAGCTCATTGATTTTCATGTAGGTATTGGGGTGTATCAATGGATATAAGTAGATTTGACAAATGAAATAGTTAAAGTCTAAGTAAGGAAACAATCCATCCATTATGAGCTCAGTTATGTCCAATTCTTTGTGACCCCATGGACTGTGGCCCACCAGGATTCTCTGTCCATGGGAGTTTCCAGGTAAGAATGCTGGAGTGGGTTGTCGTGCCCAGCTCCAGGGTATCTTCCCCACCCAGGGATTCAACCCAAACTGTATCTCCCGAGTCTCCTGCCTTGCAGGAGGATTCTTTATAGCTTAAACCATGGGGAAACCCAAGGAAACAATCGGAACACTTAAAATATATTAGCATAAAAATAACCATTAAGAATAAAAATATAAACCTTTCCTATATGTCAAAGGAAATACAGAAGAGCAAAATAAACCACTGATAAGAGAAAAAAGCACAGTAAATATTATATAATACACACTAAACATAGTTATATAATATTAGAAAGTTATATAATATAAAAGGTCTTAAGTCACTTTTAAAAGAAAAATATTTTCAGATTAGCATATTATCAAAGTGTTATTCAGTTCAGTTCAGTCGCTAAGTTGTGTCCGACTCTTTGTGACCCCATGAATAGCAGCACGCCAGGCCTCCCTGTCCATCACCAACTCCCGGAGTTCACTCAGACTCACGTTCATCGAGTCAGTGGTGCCATCCAGCCATCTCATCCTCTGTCGTCCCCTTCTCCTCCTGCCCCCAATCCCTCCCAGCATCAGAGTCTTTTCCAGTGAGTGAACTCTTCGCATGAGGTGGCCAAAGTACTGGAGTTTCAGCTTTAGCATCATTCCTTCCAAAGAAATCCCAGGGCTGATCTCCTTCAGAATGGACTGGTTGGAGGATCTCCTTGCAGTCCAAGGGACTCTCAAGAGTCTTCTCCAACACCACAGTTTAAAAGTATGAATTCTTTGGCGCTCAGCTTTCTTCACAGTCCAACTCTCACATCCATACATGAACACTGGAAAAACCATTACAAATGATAAGACAGTAGTTTCAGTTTTAATATAAAAAGTAGATATCAGGTAAAAATTAAATAGTAATAAAGATGGGTATTTCATAATGATGGGGACTGAAATTCACAATGAAGATTCCACATAGGGAATAAGTAGCAAATAATACAGCATTTGCTTTTAAAAAAGATACAAAATGAGTTTCCAGTTCTTATCAGTTCAGTTTAGTCGCTCAGTCATTTCCGACTCTTCGCAACCCCATGAATCACAGCACGCCAGGCCTCCCTGTCCATCACCAACTCCTGGAGTTCACTCAGACTCACGTCCATTGAGTCAGTGATGCCATCCAGCCATCTCATCCTCTGTTGTCCCCTTCTCCTCCTGCCCCCAATCCCTCCCAGCATCAGAGTCTTTTCCAATGAGTCAACTCTTTGCATGAGGTGGCCAAAGTACTAGCTTTAGCATCATTCCCTCCAAAGAAATCCCAGGGCTGATCTCCTTCAGAATGGACTGGTTGGATCTCCTTGCAGTCCAAGGGACTCTCAAGAGTCTTCTCCAACAACACAGTCAAAAGCATCAATTCTTTGGCACTCAGACTTCTTCACAGTCCAACTTTCACATCCATACATGACCACAGGAAAAACCATAGCCTTGACTAGACGGACCTCTGTTGGCAAAGTAATGTCTCTCGTTTTGAATATGCTATCTAGGTTGGTCATAACTTTCCTTCCAAGGAGTAAGCGTCTTTTAATTTCATGGCTGAGGTCACCATATGCAGTGATTTTTGAGCCCCCCAAAATAAAGTCTGACACTGTTTCCACTGTTTCCCCATCTATTTCCCATGAAGTGATGGGACCAGATGCCATGATCTTCGTTTTCTGAATGTGGAGCTATAAGCCAACTTTTTCACTCTCCACTTTCACTTTCATCAAGAAGCTTTTTATTTTTTTTTAAATTTTATTTTATTTTTAAACTTTACATAATTGTATTAGCTTTGCCAAATATCAAAATGAATCCATCACAGGTATACATCAAGAAGCTTTTTAGTTCCTCTTCACTTTCTGCCATAAGGGTGGTGTCATCTGCATATCTGAGGTTATTTATATTTCTCCCGGCAATCTTGATTCCAGCTTGTGTTTCTTCCAGTCCAGCGTGTCTCATGATGTACTCTGCATATAAGTTAAATAAGCAGGGTGACAGTATACAGCCTTGACGTACTCCTTTTCCTATTTGGAACCAGTCTGCTGTTCCATGTCCAGTTCTGACTGTTGCTTCCTGACCTGCATACAGGTTTCTCAAGAGGCATATCAGGTGGTCTGGTATTCCCATTTCTTGAAGAATTTTCCACAGTTTATTGTGATCCACACAGGCAAAGGCTTTGAAATAGACAATAAAGCAGAAATAGTTGTTTTGCTGGAACTCTCTTGCTTTTTCTGTGATCCAGTGGCTGTCGGCAGTTTGATCTCTGGTTCCTCTGCCTTTTCTAAAACCAGCTTGAACATCAGGAAGTTCACAGTTCATGTATTGCTGAAGCCTGGCTTGCAGAATTTTGAGCATTACTTTACTAGCATGTGAGATGAGTGCAACTGTGTGGTAGTTTGAGCATTCTTTGGCATTGCCTTTCTTTGGGATTGGAATGAAAACTGACCTTTTCCAGTCCTGTGGCCACTGCTGAGTTTTCCAAATTTGCTGGCATATTGAGTGCAGAACTTTCACAAAGCATCATCTTTCAGGATTTGAAATAGCTCAACTGGAATTCCATCACCTCCACTAGCTTTGTTTGTAGTGATGCTTTCTAAGGCCCACTTGACTTCACATTCCAGGATGTCTGGCTCTAGATGAGTGATCACACCATCGTGATTATCTGGGTCATGAATATCTTTTTTGTACAGTTCTGTGTATTCTTGCCACCTCTTCTTAATATCTTCTGCTTCTGTGAGATTCATACCATTTCTGTCCTTTATCGAGCCCATGTTTGCATGAAATGTGCCCTTGGTATCTCTAATTTTCTTGAAGAGATCTCTAGTCTTTCCCATTCTGTTGTTTTCCTCTATTTCTTTGCATTGATCACTGAAGAAGGCTTTCTTATCTCTTCTTGCTATTCTTTGGAAATCTGCATTCAGATGCTTATATCTTTCCTTTTCTCCTTTGCTTTTTGCTTCTCTTCTTTTCACAGCTATTTGTAAGGCCTCGCCAGACAGCCATTTTGCTTTTTTGCATTTCTTTCCCATGGGGATGGTCTTGATCCCTATCTCCTGTACAGTGTCACGAACCTCAGTCCATCGTTCATCAGGCACTCTATCTATCAGATCTAGGCCCTTAAATCTATTTCTCACTTCCACTGTATAATCATAAGGGATTTGATTTAGGTCAAAGCTGAATGGTCTAGTGGTTTCCCCTACTTTCTTCAATTTCAGTCTGAATTTGGCAATAAGGAGTTCATGATCTGAGCCACAGTCAGCTCCTGGTCTTGTTTTTGCTGACTGTATAGAGCTTCTCCATCTTTGGCTGCAAAGAATATAATCAATCTGATTTCGGTATTGACCATCTGGTGATGTCCATGTGTAGGGTCTTCTCTTGTGTTGTTGGAAGAGGATGTTTGCTATGACCAGTGTATTTTCTTGGCAAAGCTCTATTAGCTTTTGCCCTGCTTCATTCCGTATTCCAAGGCCAAATTTGCCTGTTACACCAGGTGTTTCTTGACTTCCTACTTTTGCATTCCAGTCCCCTATAATGAAAAAGACATCTTTTATAGGTGTTAGTTCTAAAAGGTCTTATAGGTCTTCATAGAACCGTTTCAGCTTCTTCAGCATTACTGGTTGGGGCATAAACTTGGATTACTGTGATATTGAATGGTTTGCCTTGGAAACAAACAGAGATCATTCTGTCATTTTTGAGATTGCATCCAAGTACTGCAATTAGGACTCTTTTGTTGACCGTGATGGCTACTCCATTTCTTCTAAGGGATTCCTGCCTGCAGTAGTAGATATAATGGTCATCTGAGTTAAATTCACCCATTTCAGTCCATTTCAGTTCGCTGATTCCTAGAGTGTCAACATTCACTCTTGCCATCTCTTGTTTGACCACTTCCAATTTGCCTTGATTTATGGACCTGACATTCTAGGTTCCTATGCAATATTGCTCTTTACAGCATTGGACCTTGCTTCTATCACCAGTCACATCCACAGCTGGGTATTGTTTTTGCTTTGGCTCCATCCCTTCATTATTTCTGGAGTTATTTCTCCACTGATCTCCAGTAGCATATTGGGCCCCTACGGACCTGGGGAGTTCCTCTTTCAGTATCCTATAGTTTTGCCTTTTAATACTGTTCATGGGGTTCTCAAAGCAAGAATACTGAAGTGGTTTGCTATTCCCTTCAATATCTGACTGCAGAGTTCCAAAGAATAGCAAGAAGAGATAAGAAAGCCTTCTTCAGTGATCAATGCAAAGTAATAGAGGAAAACAACAGAATGGGAAAGACTAGAGATCTCTTCAAGAAAATCAGAGATACCAAAGGAATATTTCATGCAAAGATGGGCTTGATAAAGGACAGAAATGGTATGGACCTTACAGAAGCAGAAGATATTAAGAAGCAATGGCAATAATATACAGAAGAACTGTACAAAAAAGATCTTTGCGACCCAGATAATCACGATGGTGTGATCACTCGTCAAGAACCAGACATCCTGGAATGTGAAGTCAAGTGGGCCTTAGAAAGCATCACTACGAACAAAGCTAGTGGAGGTGATTGAATTCCAGTTGAGCTATTTCAAATCCTGAAAGATGATGCTTTGTGAAAGTGCTGCACTATTATGCCAGCAAACTTGGAAAACTCAGCAGTGGCCACAGGACTGGAAAAGGTTAGTTTTCATTCCAATCCCAAAGAAAGGCAAAGCCAAAGAATGCTCAAACTACTGCACAGTTGCACTCATCTCACATGGTAGTAAAGTAATGCTCAAAATTCTCCAAGCCAGGCTTCAGCAATACATGAACCATGAACTTCCTGATGTTCAAGCTGGTTTTAGAAAAGGCAGAGGAACGAGAGATCAAACTGCCAATATCCACTGGATCATAGAAAAAGCAAGAGAGTTCCAGAAAAACATCTATTTGTGCCTTATTGACTGTGCCAAAGCCTTTGCCTGTGTGGATCACAATAAACTGTGGAAAATTCTTCAAGAAATGGGAATACCAGACCACCTGATATGCCTCTTGAGAAATTTGTATCCAGGTCAGGAAGCAACAGTTAGAACTTGACATGGAACAGCAGACTGGTTCCAAATAGGAAAAGGAATACGTCAAGGCTGTATATTATCACCTTGCTTATTTAACTTATATGCAGAGTACATCATGAGAAACACTGGACTGGAAGAAACACAAGCTGGAATCAAGATTGCCAGGAGAAATATCAATAATCTCAGATATGCAGATGACATCAACCTTATGGCAGAAAGTGAAGAGGAACTCAAAAGCCTCTTGATGAAAGTGAAAGTGGAGAGTGAAAAAGTTGGCTTAAAGCTCAACATTCAGAAAATGAAGATCATGGCATCTGGGCCCATCACTTCATGAGAAATAGATGGGGAAACAGTGGAAACAGTGTCAGACTTTATTTTTTTGGCTCCAAAAATCGCTGCAGATGGTGATTGCAGCCATGAAATTAAAAGACACTTACTCCTTGGAAGGAAAGTTATGACCAACCTAGATAACATATTAAAAAGCAGAGACATTACTTTGCCAACAAAGGTCCATCTAGTCAAGGCTATGGTTTTTCCTTTGGTCATGTATGGATGTGAGAGTTGGACTGTGAAGAAGTCTGAAGCTGAAGAATTGATGCCTTTGAACTGTGGTGTTGGAGAAGACTCTTGAGAGTCCCTTGGACTGCAAGGAGATCCAACCAGTCCATCCTGAAGGAGATCAGCCCTGGGATTTCTTTGGAAGGAATGATGCTAAAGCTGAAACTCCAGTACTTTGGCCACCTCATGCGAAGAGTTGACTCATTGGAAAAGACTCTGATGCTGGGAGGGATTGGGGGCAGGAGGAGAAGGGGACAACAGAGGATGAGATGGCTGGATGGTATCACTGACTTGATGGACGTGTCTGGGTGAACTCTGGGAGTTGGTGATGGACAGGGAGGCCTGGTGTGCTGCGAATCATGGGATTGCAAAGATTTGGACACGACTGAGAGACTGAACTGAACTGAATGATATATGATTAACAAAGGTAACAACTAGTCCCTAGATCTTAGTTTCTAAATAATATTTCAGCTTAAAAGAAACCAACGTTCTTGGAGAAATAGGTGATTCTAGGTTTGTGGCAGAAAAGTGATATTATGAACCTAGAATATTTTGACGTGCCAAAAAGCTAGAAATCAATACTATTGTTCTGAGAAAAGAACATGGAAAGAAATTTAGTTTAAAATAGGAGTAGTCTTGATGGACCTTCAGTTCAGTTCACTCACTCAGTCGTGTCCGACTCTTTGCAACCCCATGAATTACAGCATGCCAGGCCTCCCTGTCCATCACCAACTCCTGAAGTTCACTCAAACTCATGTCCATCGAGTCAGTGATGCCATCCAGCCATCTCATCCTGTGTCGTCCCCTTCTCCTCCTGCCCCCAATCCCTCCCAGCATCAGAGTCTTTTCCAATGAGTCAACTCTTCGCATGAGGTGGCCAGAGTACTGGAGTTTCAGCTTTAGCATCATTCCTTCCAAAGAACACCCAGGACTGATCTCCTTTAGAATGTACTGGTTGGATCTCCTTGCAGTCCGGGCCTTACATGGTCAAATTTGGGACAAATAGAGTATCACAAACAATGACATTAATATATTATAAAAGTGATTTTAAAAAACTCAGGTACTTTTACTGATTGAAAAGGCATTAAATAAAAATTTGAGATATTTTAGAAATAAATTGTGCTAACAACCTTCTAGGGACTTCTCTGATGGCTGAGTGGTAAAGAATCTGCCTGCAGTGCAGGAGACTCAGGAGACAACAGCTTTGTTCCCTGAGTTGGAAAGATCCCCTGGAGGAGAAAATGGTAACCCAGTTGAGTATTCTTGCTTGAAAAAAATCTCATGCACGGAAGAGCCTGGTGGGCTATAGTCCTGGGTTGCATGACTCAGTTGGATATGACTGAGCAACTAAGCAGGAGGAGGAATAATAGTCTAAGAGTTGAACAATAAAGTATATCTCACTTGCGTTAAAATTTGAAAAACTCAGTAGTCTAATTAGTATAATCACTTATCAAAACAAAGCTTAGAATGCCCTTTAACACAGTCTAAGCACTATTACGTGCTTTGTCTTATTTAATTCTCCTAATGCCCCTGAAGTGAAGTGAAAGTCTCTCAGTCATGCTTGACTCTTTGCGATCCCATAGACTATACAGTCCATGGAACTCTCCAGGCCAGAATACTGGAGTGGGTAGCTTTTCCCTTCTCCAGGGGATCTTCCCAACCCAGGGATCGAACCCAGGTCTCCTGCATTGCAGGCAGATTCTTTACCAGTTGAACCACAAGGGAAGCCCGTGAGGGTTAGCTTACTTTTATAAATAGCAAAATCCATTTGGAGAATTTAGTAAAATAGCCCAAAGTCACATGAAATAGCCAGGATTTGAACACAGGTCAATGTATTTCTAAAGTTTATATTACTGTTCTTTGGCCTATCATTTGTCCAACTCAGTTGTTATAAAGGACCTTGCAAGTCACTAATTCATCTGGTCATCACAACATTCTGTGAACTGGTCAAGTTGTCAACTATTTATTACATTTGTTTTACAAGCAAAAGAAATTGAGGTTCACAAACATTAAATATATTGATCTAATTAGTGATATACTAGAACTTGGATTCAAGGTTTTTGAATCCCACTCAATGCTATTTCACAGTAGCATGCTGCCAAGAACTAACTAGCTTGGGAAAGTTTTGAAAGAATGAAATGAAAACTTGTTTGATGAATAAAGGCTGTATGTATATGCGTTTTCAGGAGGGAATGCTGGAGGAACTTCTAGAGACTTTGGTAGGTAGAATAATGGTCCCTAAAGAAAATTGCATCCTCATCTCCAAAATTTATGAATATGTTAGGTTGCATGGCAAAGGGCAATCAAAGTAAATGATTGGATTAAGATTGCTAATTAGCTGATACCAGAATAGGGAGGTAATCTTGAATTTTCCTAATGCACTCAAAGAAATAACAAGAGTCCTTAAAACAAGACCAGGAGCTGATTATGGCTCCAATCATGAACTCCTTATTGCCAAATTCAGACTGAAATTGAAGAAAGTAGGGGAAACCACTAGACCATTCAGGTATGACCTAAATCAAATCCCTTATGATTATACAGTGGAAGTGAGAAATAGATTTAAGGGACTAGATCTGATAGATAGAGTGCCTGATGAACGATGGACTGAGGTTCGTGACATTGTACAGGAGACAGGGATCAAGACCATCCCCATGGAAAAGAAATGCAAGAAAGCAAAATGGCTGTCTAGGGAGGCCTTACAAAGAGCTGTGAAAAGAAGAGAAGTGAAAAGCAAAGGAGAAAAGGAAAGATATAAACATCTGAATGCAGAGTTCCAGTGAATAGCAAGAAGAGATAAGAAAGCCTTCCTCAGCGATCAATGCAAAGAAATAGAGGAAAACAACAGAATGGGAAAGACTAGAGATCTCTTCAAGAAAATTAGAGATACCAAGGGGACATTTCATGCAAACATGGGCTCGATAAAGGACAGAAATGGTATGGACCTAACAGAAGCAGAAGATATTAAGAAGAGATGGCAAGAATACACAGAAGAACTGTAAAGAAAAGATCTTCACAACCCAGATATTCCCAATGGTGTGATCATTGACCTAGAGCCAGACATCCTGGAATGTGAAGTCAAGTGGGCCTTAGAAAACATCACTACGAACAAATCTAGTGGAGGTGATGGAATTCCAGTTGAGCTATCTCAAATCCTGAAGATGATGCTGTGGAAGTGCTGCACTCAATATGCTAGCACATTTGGAAACTCAGGAATGGCCACAGGATTGGAAAATCAGTTTTCATTCCAATCCCAAAGAAAGGCAATGCCAAAGAATGCTCAAACTACCACACAGTTGCACTCATCTCACATGCTAGTAAAGTAATGCTCAAAATTCTGCAAGCCAGGTTTCAGCAATACCTGAACTGTGAACTTCCAGATGTTCAAGTTGGTTTTAGAAAAGGCAGAGGAATGAGAAATCAAATTGCCAACATCCGCTGGATCATGGAAAAAGCAAGAGAGTTCCAGAAAAACATCTATTTCTGCTTTATTGACTATGCCAAAGCCTTTGACTGTGTGGATCACAATAAACTATGGAAAATTCTGAAAGAGATGGGAATGGAAGACCACCTGACCTACCTCTTGAGAAACCTATATGCAGGTCAGGAAGCAACAGTTAGAACTGGACATGGACCAACAGACTGGTTCCAAATAGGAAAAGGAATGCGTCAAGGCTGTATATTGTCACCCTGCTTATTTAACTTATATGCTGAGTACATCATGAGAAACGCTGGGCTGGAAGAAGCAGAAGTTGGAATCAAGATTGCCAGGAGAAATATCAACAACCTCAGATATGCAGATGACACCACCCTTATGGAAGAAAGTGAAGAGGAACTAAAAAGCCTCTTGATGAAAGTGAAAGTGGAGAGTGAAAAAGTTGGCTTAAAGCTCAACATTCAGAAAACGAAGATCATGGCATCTGGTCCCATCACTTCATGGGAAATAGATGGGGAAACAGTGGAAACAGTGTCAGACTTTATTTTTGGGGCTCCAAAATCACTGCAGATGGTGACTGCAGCCATGAAATTAAAAGATGCTTACCCCTTGGAAGGAAAGTTATGACCAACCTAGATAGCATATTCAAAAGCAGAGACATTATTTTGCCAACAAAGGTCCGTCTAGTCAAGGCTATGGTTTTTCCAGTGGTCATGGATGGATGTGAGAGTTGGACTGTGAAGAAAGCTGAGTTCCAAAGAATTTATGCTTTTGAACTGTGGTGCCAGAGAAGACTCTCGAGAGTCCCTTGGACTACAAGGAGATCCAACCAGTCCATTCTAAAGGAAATCAGTCCTGGGCGCTCTTTGGAAGGAATGATGCTAAAGCTGAAACTCCAGTACTTTGGCCACCTCATGCAAAGAGTTGACTCATTGGAAAAGACTCTGATGCTGGGAGGGATTGAGGGCAGGAGAAAAAGGGGACAACAGAGGATGACATGGCTGGATGGCATCACCGTCTCAATGGATGTGAGTTTGAGTGAATTCCAGGAGTTGGTGATACACAAGGAGGCCTGGCATGCTGCGATTCATGGGGTCGCAAAGAGTTGGACGTGACTGAGTGACTGAAGTGAACTAAACAGATGGTTTTTCAAGTAGTCATGTGTGAATGTGAGAGTTGGACCGTAAAGAAGGCTGAGGACTGAAGAATTAATGCTTTTGAACTGTGGTGTTGGGAAATACTCTTGAGAGTTCCTGGGGCAGCAAGGAGATCCAACCAGTCCATCATAAAGGAAATCAGTCCTGAATATTCATTGGAAGGACTGATTCTAATGCTGAAACTCCAATACTTTTGCCATCTGAATTGAAGAACTGACTCATTTGAAAAGACTGTGATTCTGGGAAAGATTGAAGGCCGGAGAAGAAGGGGATGACAGAGGATGAGATGGTTGGATGGCATCACTGTGTCAATGGACATGAGTTTGAGCAAATTCAGGGAGGTAGTGAAGAACAAGGAAGCCTGGTGTGCTACAGCTCCTGAGGTTGTAAAGAGTTGGATATGGCTTATTGACTGAACAACAATAAAAACAGACAAAAAGATTTAAACAGAAAGGAAGTTAGATAAATAGTACTGGGTTCTTTTTGAGTCAGTCCTCATGAGATGGAAATGGATAGATGTACTGATACTGTCAATTCTGTGAAAGCTAGAAAGTTATAACACATTTGAGGTTACAAGTTAGAATATCAGATTGGGGGATTATGAAACATATCTAGGCTAGGACGGTATAATTGAATCATAACTCTTCTTCAGTTTCAGTCACTTTCTCATTGCTGTCTCATCTTTGGAGAAGACTCAATGCCTTCGTTAAGAAATGTTATTGTGTTGAGAAAAGAACATGAGAGCAAAATTCTGTTCAAATTAAAATAAGAGAACAATGTAAAAGGCACGGAGCAAGGGGCTTCATCTGATCTCACATTTTTTTCTCAGCCCCCTGACCTGCTATGCCCAGTGGGTCATGGATGACTGTTTGGCATTCTCTTTTGTGAATCTGTTTGAAAGGGAATAAGAACAAATGTGTGCTGTGCCCCAAATTTCACTAAATCTTTTTAAGGAAACTTCAAAGGCCTATGTACAAGAGAAATGGAGAAATTTTAAGCCTCTTGCAGATTGCTAGCTAAGACTGCATTAGGCTGACCTGCATGGTTTCAGTGTGACTGTATAGAATCACTTGAAAATGAGTAGATAATTGATTCAAAATCTCCTTTTCCATTTTCATGTTGCATACTTCAACATATATATTTATATATATATTTCTTCTCTATTGTAAAATCTTTCAGTTAAGGGGTTAAGGTCTATGGAACGTTGACAGTTTGGATATAGTCATTTTTCATATTGTATAAAATGGTCATAATGTATTTCTATTTTCAAGTATATTTGTAGTAATGTATATGAAGGGTTAGTTTCTCTAAAGTTGGGACAATTATAGCATTTTAGTCATGCCTACATTTTGACATTGTTTTCTTGGGGAAAGCTTTTAGACTTCTAAACCCTAATTATAGCAATGATTGGATTTGTAATGATGTGTTGCCATAATATGGATCCAATGGAGACATTAAGGCAAATGAAACACTTAACCCAGCATTATTATGGAAAAAGAACAAGTACCCCAAACCAAGCAGAATGAGCCAGAAAACAATTTGACCTGCCAAATAAGATAAGACCATAATAGATTGTCTTGGATTTTCACCTTTTCCTTTACATAAATCAAGCCATGTTGTGGATGATCTTGATGTTAGATTGACATATTTCATCTTAACTCTCTAGCAGTAATGAACTATCTACTGTGGTCTAGTATGTGTACTTTTATTTGGAGGAGTCTAGGGATATACCAAACCCATCAGAGATTTAGTTTATGGCATTGCAGTTTCTAACCCACTCTTGAGAGTGATGCCACTGTTAACTTTTTAAAACGAATTCACGTGAAATTGCACTCAGGTGATCAACTTTGTAGTTTCACTCAGCCCTAGTACATCAACTAGAGTAAAAATGAATTTACACTTCATGAGAAGGATATGTATGTTTAAAAAAGTACTCCTTGGAAGGGCTAAAAAATGGATCACTTTATGCTGTAGCAAGCTTGATTTACAAACTCTTTGGATTTAAATAAACATGTTTTCTCCAGTCCTTTGTATGCGAGCACACTGCAGCACCAAAGGACTGTGGGTATAATTCACCAGAAACAAAAGCATGAGTTGTGCCCTGGGCCTCTTAGAAACCTAAATACTAGTTTCTTGGTATACCAAAATGTTGGGTTAGAATGAAGCTTTAGGGACTACTCATCTCAAGTGAGTTTTGTTGTTAAGTTGCTCAGTCATGCCCAACTCTTTGTGACTCCATGGACTGCAGCACACCAGGCTTTCCTGTCCTTCACCATCTCTTGGAGCTTGCTCAAACTCATGTCCATTGAGTCAGTAATGCCATCCAACTATCTTGTCCTCTGTTGTGCCCTTCTCCTCCTGCCTTCACTCTTTTCCAGTATCAGGGTCTTTTCTGATGAGTTTGCTCTTTGCATCAGGTGGCCAAAGTAATGGAGCTTCAGCTTCAGCATCAGTCCTTCTAATGAATATTCAGGATTGATTTCCTTTAGGATTGAGTGGTTTGATCTCCTTGCAGTCTTATATTCAGTGTAATATCCTTGAATTATAGCTTTATTGTATATACAGCTAGGTTCTCTGGAGGAATCCTTCCGCTGGTCTAAGGTTGATTTTTGCCATCATTGTTCTACATCACATTCCCTCTCACATTTTGAGTTTGTTTCAATAATTACTCCCTTGATTATTAGCATATTAACAGGCCCAAGCTAATCCCATATTTAAACACAAAAATAAGGCCAAAACTTTCACTGGACCCAGTCATCCTTCATAGATACTTTTCTCCTTTTCGGAGTTCTACATGTCATACATGGGCCTCACACTCAGATATCTGCAGAGACCGAGGTGTTGATGGAAATGAGATATGTGAAGCCTGAGAAGACAATGGGAAATTGCAGAGTTGGTGTCCGTCAGTCCCCGCCAGGGCTGATAGCTGCCTTGCAAAAGAGAAGATTCAGATGTCAGAGCTTCTTTTCCAAGAGACCTTGGAAATCTGGATTTTAACTGACATGTCCTAAACACTAAATGTTACTGACTAATTAAACCAAATTAAAGCTAAAACAGAACACTTTGAAGTTTGGTTAAAAGATTCCTATGGACTGAATTCAGCTCATCACTTGCTAATTTGCAGTCTTTGAATATTCTTATTGTTCTCACTTTTTTTCTCTTCTTACTAATTTTTCAAACCATTATTGTACAGGTCTACATAAATTAAACTGTAAATAAAATATCACACAAATAATTCAGCTGTTACTAAACTCACTTATGATCTTCTAAATATAGAAATCGATGGCTACATCTCTGCAGCACTTGCTATTCCACATCACTCCTTTTTGCAGGCGTGATCCCCTGTACTGATGTCTCAGGCATTCTACTCAGCATCTTCCAATATCTTTGAAAGGATCTTCTTACTCTTTTCTGCTAACTCCTTTTCTTCTACATTTTCTTTAATATTGACATTCTTTAAAATTTCTATATTTAGTCCTCTTACTGTTCCTCTCTTTCTTTTCCTCTTTATTCTTACTGATATTTTATGCAGTTTTTCATGATTGGTGTCATTTATATTATTTCAGCTCCTACCTGTATAATTGTGACTTCTAAATGTGGATTTCTGGCTCATATTTCTTTTCTTAGTTTTTGATTTTGTAATAGCCTACCAGATATCTGTATTTACTTCCCATAAGCAGTTCTTGCTCAACTAAATACACATTTCTTTCCTAAATTTTTGGTGATCAACCATCCAGTTTTGCCCAAGACAATGGTACCCTATCTTCTATATTGAAGTTAAGAAAGCTTTTTTTTTGGTGTGGTATATAAACCTATTTTGGAGCTAATTCCTCCTTTATAATAATCACAATGCCCTTACACAGCTGGTTACCACTTTCAATCTATGTGTTTTGAGTGAAATTGGATGCAATTGGCTCTACCCTGAGATCTAAGCATAACCAAACAAATTTTAACTTCCTCAAAGCAATATGATTGGAAAGGCAAGTCACATGATCCAAGTCAGTCTGGTCTAACCAAAAACCAATTCCATGATACTGCAAATATAAACAACAAAAAAGAGGTACTATTCTTGAGCCTGGGGTGTGGGCCTTGAGCCTCTGTGAGCTTTCTACCTGAGAATGAAAGCACTACAGAGGAGAGTAAAGTAAAGAAATGGTCTCTGATGACATCCTTTAAGCTCTTGGATCAATCTTTGTTGACTGTGCTGGTGGTAACCTATTATCCCTTAACTCTACACACATAACTCTAAATTTAGGAGGCTGGGACTCTGCAAACTATCTTCATTGACTCACTTGATGGTCAACTTTTCATTAGGTTCTGCTACTGGAGGTATTAGAGTGAAAGTGAAAGGACAGTAAAGAGGGTAGAAGGATTTCCATACACAGCATCTGTGGTTCTAGAAACTGAAAACATTTCTAGCTCTCAGTTCAGTTCAGTCAGTCAGTCATATCCGACTTTTTGTGACCCCATGGACTGCAGCATGCCAGGCTTCCCTGTGAATCACCAGCTCCCAGAGCTTGCTTCAACTCAAGTCCATCGAGTTGGTGATGCATCCAGCCATCTCATTGTCCCCTTCTCCTGCCTTCAGTCTTTTCCAGCATCAGGTCTTTTCCATGTGTCAGTTCTTCACATCAGGTGGCCAAACTATTGTAGTTTCAGTTTCAGCATCAATCCTTCCAGTGAATGTTCAGGACCAATTTCCTGTAGGATTGACTGGTTTTGATTTCCTTGCAGTCCAAGGGACTCTCAAGAGTCTTCTCCAACACCACAGTCCGAAGGCATCAGTTCTTCAGCACTCAGCCTTTTCTATGGTCCAACTCTCCATCCATACTGGAAAAACCATAGCTTTGACTAGATGGACCTTTGTCAGCAAAGTGATATCTCTGCTTTTTAATATGCTGTCTAGGTTGGTCATAGCTTTTCTTCCAAGGAGCAAGCATCTTTTAATTTAATGGCTGCAGTCACCATGTATTTTTATAATGGAATTATTTATTGTAAATATACAAAACATAAAATCTACCATTTAAGCCATTATTAATTGTATTCATTAGTTTCAAAAAGCTATCATTTCAGATATATATATATACATATATATATATATATATATATATATATATATATATATATATTCTATCTAAATGGTTAGATGATGCCATGGAGACGACGGTACCAAAGGGGTTATATGTATTCCTCACCAAGATCTCACTATTATTAACATTTTACATACTTACATTACATTCTTTACAATTAGTGAGCTAATATTGATATATTAATAATTTAAGCTTGTTTATTTAGTTTACTGATTTCTTTAGTTTTCACCAGCATCTTTTTGTGTTATAAGATTCCATCTAGGATGCCACACAACACTTTGCTTGGCATGTTGTCTCCTGTGGCTTCTCTTGTCTTAGGCATTTCCTTAGATTTTCCTTATTTTTGATGCCCTTGCCAGTTTTGAGGAGTTCTGGGTAAGTATTTTGTAAATATCCCTCTATTGGAATTTCTCTCACACTTTTCTCATCATTAGATGAGAATTACAGGTTTTTCATAGGAATAACCAGAGGTGAAGTGCCATTTCACTCCCTCATATCAGAGGGTACATACCATTTGCATGGCTATCACTATTAATGTTAGCCTTGATTACCTGGCTGAGGTACTGTTTGTTAGGTCAGTATGTATCCATGGATATTTATCTTGTACTATGGATTATAATCTAATACTACTTTATTCACTGCTCAGATTTTTCTGGCTTTGGCCGTTGGGGACCCTTTCAGTTGACTCTTGTGTCCTTTTGACATACTTCCATCTGTTAGGTTTGTTTGTTTTTGTTGAACACTTCTGTACTTTCTGGCACTACAAGATGCTTTAGACTTGTGTATTTCCTGCCTTAGTTCTAGAATCAGACATTTCTCAAAGGAACTGTGGCTACTTTTATTGTAGAATGGTAAGAGAGACCAATTCTGGGTACTAGATGAGATTGTTGCTACTGGGGTATCCTTGTTTCTAAGCTCTCTCAGATAATAGAACACAGATATGTGTCTACCCTAATCTGTGTATATACACGTATCTATAGTGATTTCTATACATAACTGTATCTATTTTAAAGTAATAATAGGTCTTACTGATCCCTCAAAATCTAGTCCATTACCATAAGGTTGATCACTGGAGCCTTCTCATGCTTATATGTGCATCCCACCCCAACAGTGAGAAACCTGGCTCTTACCAGTATAGATGTAAAGCAGTATCAGAACTGTTACCTATATTGCAATTTGTTTCTAACTGTGGATATGCTATGGCGCCTAGAGATCTGAGGATAAGGTATGCTGGAACCTCTCCTTCAAGAACCTACAGATGTGTTTTTGTTCTATCAATTTTGTTGTTCAGTTTCTCAGTTGTGTCTGATTCTTCGCAACCCCAAGGACTGCCACGTGCCAGGCCTCCCTGTCCTTCACTATTTCCTGGAGTTTGTTCAAACTCATGTCCAAATTTGCCCTGAATTTACTAATATTTGGGTCAACTCAGGAACTCCTTTTGCTTCCAACATCAGAGTAACCAACTCACTGTAGAAAATGCTTTCCGTTTGAAATCCGTAACACAGTTTCTGTTTTTATGTCTGGACCTTGACTGTATCATAGATGTTGGTCTATGAGCCAACATCTCTTTCCCCGCCCCCCCACTGGCCAATTTAGGTTGTGTTTCTTGTCCCCTATGGCCAAAAGAGTATTAAATAATATATCATACTACTGCTTCTGCTATTTTTTCTGCCTAGAATGTTTATGTTCTCACTGCCCAACATGGAAAATTGTTAGTAATTCCTTTATAGTTAGTTCAGATGTTATGTTTTCTGTGCATTTACAACTATGTCCATGCTCTGGAATCACACCAATTTCTTTGCAGACTTTCAGCCAGAGTTGTGTACTTCCTTCTCTGTCTTCTTAGGAAGTCTTCTGAATATTGAATTTTCTTATTGTATGAAAGTGTATCAGACATTAAATGAATTTTATAATTTGCAGATACCTCTTTTTCTCTGCAGTCCCTTAAATGGCTTTAAATTATTAAGATTTTAAAAGGGCCTGAGACTCTGAGGCATTTATATATTTTACGTGGTAGAGCTATGGTTCTCATGAACATATATTTAATAAAACATATTCCATTCATTGCTTATTTGAGAAAATATTATAGTTATCTTTTTCAGTTGGGAAAATCTGCAGTGTTCTAAACACATGTTAAAGTTTTCACACTTTTAAAATATTTGTATTATCAAAGTTTAAAATTCTGTCTTTTGGTATATTGGAGCTTATTTTATTATCCCAAGGGCTTCTGCTAAACCCAATCATGAGAGCATTGGTTACATGATTTAACTCCCTGTGTCTTAACCTATTACCCTAGATTTTTAAATATCATTTTGATTTTTCCTTGATTTCAAAGAACCCAAAACCAGTTCTAAGTTTGCTGTTTATAATTCCCAATGGGGAAAAAACAGTTTATTGAAGATAAATACTATATCTGTATGAGCTCTCAACTACTCTGCTATCTCTAGATTTGCTTTTAAAGTTGTAAAAAATAATAGCATGAATTTTATCTTACATTGTGAATGTGTTTAGTGCCATTTTGTCAACATTAACCACATGTGGTACTTTACATCATCAAGGAAACCTAGTGAAGGGCCTATTGGCAAAGATATGTCAAATGAGAGATTTCTTTATTTTTCTCTTTGTTTTTCATTGCAAGATTATATAATTATCAAAACCAGTGATGACATATATAAGATTTCTTGAATTTCATGAGTGTAAACTAGATTTGGAATATGGATCTTCAAATACTGATGGTGTTTCAATGACTCTAAAGTTCTGTTGAAACGTCTTGGCATTGCCTTCTGTAGGGACTCTCAAGGAGTGTTTTTACTAGATCTCATCTCTATAGAAGGAAACCACTAAAGTTGCTCCAGACATATCTATGCTAGAGATTCCATGCATCCATCCACTTCCTAAGTGCCAGTCATGTGCCAAATGCCATATGTGCACTGATGTACATCACTGGGTAAAGAAGGAATTGTACTGTAGCATGGATGTGCAGTGTAAGTGATATGCAAGGGTATTTAAATATTCATGGTTTTTGCATCAGGCAACCTAGGCTTGTTTCTGGGGAAAAAGGAGGATGGGGTATATATGAAATACAGGTTACTCAATCTCAGACCCTTGAAACATTATTTGCCCAGCCAGGTACTTCAGACTGTGTCTAAGAATAAATCAAGAAGGAGAATTTTATGCTATGGAAAATCAGTACAGTTCAGTCTCTCAGTTGTGTCTGACTGTGTACTCATGTAGCTTTTCTCAGGGTGTGTTTATGGAGAAGGAGATATCATTTTTCCTTTTTTTTTTTTATAAGGACACCATCATCTCTATTGAATTAGGGCTCTATCCTTATGACCATTAAGTTCAGTTGAGTTCAGTCACTCAGTTGTGTCCGACTCCTTCAGACCCCATGAACCACAGCACGCCAGGCCTCCCTGTCCATCACCAACTCCCGGAGTTTACTCAAACTCAAGTCCATCAAGTCGGTGATGCCATCCAAACATCTCATCCTCTGTTGTCCCCTTCTTCTCCCGCCTTCATTCTTTCCCAGGATCAGGGTCTTTTCAAATGAGTCAGTTCTTCACATCAGGTGGCCAAAGTATTGGAGTTTCCGCTTCAGTATCAGTCCTTCCAATGAATATTCAGAACTGATTTCCTTTAGGATTTCCTTTAGGTAGAATCTCCTGGCAGTACAAGGGACTCTCAAGAATCTTCTTCAACACTACATTCAAAAGCAACAATTTTTTGGCACTCAGCTTTCTTCATAGTCCAACCCTCTCATTCATATATGACTACTGGAAAAACCATAGCTTTGACTAGACAGACCTTTGTTGGCAAGGTAATGTCTCTACTTTTTAATATGCTGTCTAGGTTGGTTATAACTTTTCTTCCAAGGAGCAAGTGTCTTTTAATTTAATGACTGAAGTCAGCATCTGCAGTGATTTTGGAGCCCCCCAAAATAAATTATCTCATTGTTTCCATTGTTTCCCCATCTATTTGCCATGAAGTGATGGGACCGGATGCCATGATCTTAGTTTTCTGAATGTTGAGTTTTAAGCCAACGTTCTCACTCTACTCTTTCAGTTTCATCAATAGGCTCTTTAGTTCTTTTTTACTTTCTGCCATACGGGTGGTGTCAACTACATATCTGAGGTTATTGATATTTCTCCCAGCAGTCTTGATTCCAGCTTGTGCTTCTTCCAGCCCAGCGTTTCTCATGATGTACTCTGCATATAAGTTAAATAAGCACGGTGACAATATAGAGCCTTGACATACTCCTTTCCCGATTTGGAACCAGACTGTTGTTCCATGTCCAGTTCTAACTGGTGCTTCTTGACCTGCATACGGATTTCTCAGGAGGCTGGTCAGATGGTCTGGTATTCCCATCTCTTGAAGAATTTTCCACAGTTTTTTGTGATCCACACAGGCAAAGGCTTTGGCATATTCAATAAAGCAGAAATAGATGTTTTTCTGGAACTCTCTTGCTTTTTTGATGATCCAGCAGATGTTGGCATTTTGATCTCTGGTTCCTCTGCCTTTTCTAAATCCAGCTTGAACATCTGGAAGTTCACAGTTCAGGTACTGTTGAAGCCTGGCTTGAAGCATTTTGAGCATTACTTTACTAGTGTGTGAGATGAGTGCAATTGTATGCTGGTCTGAGAAATGTTTGGCATTGCCTTTCTTTGGGACTGGAATGAAAACTGACCTTTTCCAGTCATTTGACCACTGCTGAGTTTTCCAAATTTGCTGGCACATTGAGTACAGCACTATCTCAACATCAACTTTTAAGATTTGAAATAGCTCAACTGGAACTCCATCACCTCCACTAGCTTTGTTCATAGTGATGCTTCCTAAGGCCCACTTGACTTTGCATTCCAGAAGTCTGGCTCTAGGTTGGTGATCACACCATCATGCTTATCTGGGTCATGAAGATCTTTTTTGTATAGTTCTTCTGTGTATTCTTGCCACCTCTTCTTAATATCTTCTGCTTCTGTTAGGCCCATACCATTTCTGTCCTTTATTGATCCCATCTTTTCATGAAATGTTCCCTTGGTATCTCTAATTTTCTTGATGAGATCTGTAGTCTTTCCCATTCTATTGTTTTCCTCTATTTCTTTGCATTAATCACTGAGGAAGGCTTTCTTATCTCTCCTTGCTATTCTTTGGAACTCTGCATTCAAATGGATATATCTTTCCTTTTCTCCTTGCCTTTAGCTTCTCTCTTTTCTCAGCTATTTGTAAGGCCTCCTCAGACAACCATTTTGCCTTTTTGTATTGTTTTTCCTAGGGGGTGGTCTTGATCCCTGCCTCCTGTACAGTGTCATGAACCTCTGTCCATAGTTCTTCAGGCACTCTGTCTGTCAGATGGGCTATGGAAAATGGGCATATGTTTTAAAAAAGCATGGAAAATCATCATTGCAGTGTTAGAGTCGTTCTAACCCCAGTATGGTCTCATAAACCTGAGGTCCTTGTGGCTCTTCCTTACATAAAATCATCATGAACTCCTCTGCCCCTTGGTAGCTGACTTCCTCTGGAGGGCTGCTCACCTGATAGTAGTCGCCACGATCCCTGCAGTCTCTTCTGTCCCATCAACGTATAGCTCGTTACTATTGAATAATTTGCCACCACCAAACTTCATAGTTCTGCTGAAACTACCACATTTGCAATCTATTAAAATTCTAAATATACTTTTTAGAACTTTTAGTTTATAACTGATACTAAGATTTACCCACATCATTATATAATATTCTCTGGGGTTAGCTTCATTTGGAAGTCTCAGGCTATTTCAGTGCAATTTCATTTAAAAAAACATGAGTGCTAATAATACTAAGTTCCTTGCCATAGTGTATGATTTGTAGACTTCTGCCTTTCAGTCCAGTAAAATTTTAAAAAATAACAGAAACATGTAGGTTTGATAATGTCTAATTTTAACTAAAAAAGATGAGAAACCTCTGCTGTCTACTCTCACTACTGCTTTAAGATAAACATATGCTTTATTCTAATAAAGGATAATCTCCCTGTTTAAAAAATATGAATATATTCTACATTTAGAAAAACTCCATAATCATACCGATTTTCCTAATTTTTATACAGTTTAGTCAAGATTTTTGTTCTGTTGGCTTAGGAGAAAGTGATGCAAGAGCTAGGGAATAGATTTTGAAATCAGACAGACTTGGGTTTATATCCCATTTTGTCATTTTCTAGGTTTCTGAACTTAATTAACTTCCCTTAATCAGTTTCTTTACTTGTAAAAAAAAAAAAAATAATAATTATGTTTTGCCCCAGCACATGGTTAATGGAAACATTAAAAGAGCTAATGAATGTGTAAAAAATTATTAACTGATATGTCATAAAATGTAATTTAAAAAAATCTATTGAGGACCTTGAGGGAATTACAAGTATTTCCCTCCTCCCAATGTGAAGGAAGAGGAAGAAAGGAGAGCTAACAATTATTTTGTGCCTTCTGTATCTCAGGAACAGATGTAGCTCTCTTCATTTATTTTAATTATCCCAACAAAGCCAAAATTTCATATTTTAATCAAGTTTTTATAGCTGGAAAAAATTGTGATCTCAGAGAGTCAAACAATTTGCTCCAATCACACAGCTGATGAAAGGTGAAATTAAGAATTCAGACCAAAGCTTGTTCAACTCACTATTTCATGCTCTTCTCTGAGAAAAATCAGCATAGACTACATCATCAAACATATCATCCTTTTTTTCTTTAAGCTCTTAAAGTATGAAATGTTAACTTGGGGGTTAGCGTGTAGTAGTAGGGCTGCCTCAAGGACAGATTTCTGTCAGTATAGTTTATCCCTTAGGAATTAAGCTCCTGGTTTATGTTTGGAAAGCCCTCTCCTTTATTATAATTAACTGTCAAATTAACTTTCATTATGAATAATTTAACACAATTATTAACAAGTACTTTAGGAAGATTCTTAGAAAAGTTAAACAATACCATGACTTTTATTTTTTATTTTTATTTTTTTTTTACCATGACTTTTAAAATAAAGCTTTTCCAACTTCCTTTTTGGCCTAAAACAAAATGATAATACCGTCTTAGAAACTAATCATTTAATTTTGAACTTTGGAACCAGTTAAAAAATTACACTCTGTATTAGTGTAAGAATGGCATATGAAACTAATTACTGTTGAATTACTTCCATTGATATTACTTTACATTTCCTTAATAATAAAGATAATGTATTTGAGGTCTGGTTCATAAAGTTTTGTGATATTTTAAAATGGTTTTCTCTCACAATATATAAAGAATTTTATGAAAGCACTTATCTTGTTTCTACACATTTGAGAAATACAATGGCTGAATTTTAGTTTCAAAAATTTTTTTGAACTTACAGATCAGCTGTTTTAGTATCATACTACTGCTACTGCTAAGTCACTTTAGTCGTGTCCCACTCTGTGCGATCCCATAGACAGCAGCCCACCAGGCTCCCCCGTCCCTGGGATTATCCAGGCAAGAACACTGGACTGGGTTGCCATTTCCTTCTCCAGTGCATGAAAGTGAAAAGTGAAAGTGAAGTCGCTCAGTAGTGTCCGACTCTTAGCGACCCCATGAACTACAGCCTACCAGGCTCCTCCATCCATGGGATTTTCCAGGCAAGAGTACTGGAGTGGGGTGCCATTGCCTTCTCCGAAAGCCTACAGCACCCGGTATTCCCAGGTGGTCTCCCATGCAAGTACTAACCAGGCCCGACCCTGCTTAGCTTCCGAGATCAGACGAGATTGGGCGCGTTCAGAGTGGTGTGGCCGGAGACACATCAGTCTTCAAACTATGGATACATTGATGGAGCACAGACTTTCTAGACATCATTTATATGCTATACTGAAACATGTCATAAAGTGAAAAGTGGATGGGAACAGAGTGGAAGCCAGGAATCTGGACTCACTGTAAAATATTACATACACCTCTGCATGTTCCTTATGTGCGTATGTGCTAAGTTGCTTCAGTATGTCTGACTCCATGAGACCCTATAGTGCCTGGTGGGCTACCTCTGTCCATGGGATTCCCCAGGCCAAGAATACTGGCGTGAGTTGCTGTGCCCTTCTCCAGGGATCTTCCCAACCCAGGGATGGAACCCAAGTCTCTTTTATCTCCTGCTCGTGCCACCTGCTGAGTCAGTTGGTTCCTTATGTACTTCCAGTAAATATCACAGAGGAAATTCCTCTGATTTATTTTACATCCATCTTTTAGCATCTAAAACAGTGCATGGTACAGAGAAAACACTGGCAACCATGCATATCTGGAAGATATTTTGGTGTTTGGCATTGTAGAACAGTACTTTTCTATGGCTAATTTGAAGTTCTCATTTTGTATAAGTTGAGCTCTTACAAAAGTCAGATATATGGAGCTGAAAAGAAAATAAAGGTTTTCTAAGTGAAATGGGGTATTAGCGGTGTTTATGTCTCTTTGCCCTGGGCAATCTTTGTATGTGGCTTTAACAGAAGGGAGCAATCAGTTGTATATTAGATTTTAAACTATCCTATTAGGCATCTACTTTGATCTCTGGGACATCAAGGGTGATACCAAGCCAAGGTGCTCTCCTTGTTGGGATTTACCTTTATTCTATAAAATGGCAAATATCAATGTGCTTCCTGTGGTGGATTCATGTCAATGTATGGCAAAACCAATACAATACTGTAAAGTAAAAAAAAAAAAAAAAAAAATGTGCTGCTTTTCTTTCCTTTCTTAAACTTCATGTGTCAATTCTAAAAAATCATTACTAAGCTGTATTTGCTACCTGAGTATGGTTTTTCAGAAACCTAGACAGAGAATCTAGAGATAAGTAGCAAGCAATTTCATTCTTTACTTCCCACTGAGCTTTCCCATTGCAGCTGAAATGCTATGTGACCTTTGAATCACCTAGTCACAGCAGGGTAACTTTAAAGGACATTTGACTGGAGTTAACATTAAGCCCTGGAACATTCAGGTTATTTCTGACATAAGACCAAATATATACAGTGTTATTGGCTGGGCACAAAGTGATTTTTCTTCTCCCTTTGCCTTTTTTTCCCTCAGGTCAAATACAATTTACTCTTTGTTCAAAAGTACTATTTTGAACTAGCATTGCCTCAATTTATCCATTTTCCTCTGGAAATAAATTCTTTATTCCCATACCCGTAAGTTAGAACACTTTGTTATTTCTGTTAGATGTACTTGGCTTATATTTTATCCGATGGGATCTTTGAGGATGAGAAGCATGTGTCTCTTGGTTATTAGTATCCACAAGATCTGCTTTATATTCTGTTTCTTTTTAGGTACTTGTAAAACATCAGAAAGGAAATGGTTTGATTTTTATATCTCTGTATCTACATGAGTCTTGAATATCAATCTTTATTGCAAGAATGATATTTACATATTATTGTTATGAATAAAATCAACAACAACTAATAGTCCTGATCAATTTTTAATATGCCAAACACAAGCACTGTATTTGTGCACATGAATAGCCCAGGGAATCTTGTTAAAATGCAGATTTTGATTTCCTAAGTCTGGGGGAGATCTGAAAATCCGCATTTCAAACAGGTACCTAGGCGATATTCCTGTTGCTTGTCCAAGGACCACACAACAGGCATATGAAGTAGGTACTCATTTTTAGATGAGGAATTTGAAATTAAAGAGATGAAATAATTTGCCCAACATAATACAATAAGAGTTTGGCAGAGTTGGGACTCAAAATGATTTCAATTTGTTGCCGAAGCTCATCATCAATCAATAGTTCTAAGAGTTACTTGAGAGAAAATACTCATTTTTCTCTCCTCAGACTATTTTAGGGTTTATAAACTATAATATAAATGAATTAGTAGAGAAATAAATGGAAGCTTGTATGTGTTCTTTTTATTCAACAATATCAAAAACAACAGAATGATCTCTGTTGTTTCCAAGGCAATCCATTTAATATCACAGTAATCCAGGTCTATGCCCCAACCAGTAATGCTGAAGAAGCTGAACGGTTCTGTGAAGACCTACAAGACCTTCTAGAACTAACACCCCAAAAAGGTGTCATCTTCATTATAGGGTACTGGAATGCAAAAGTAGGAAGTCAAGAAACACCTGGAGTAACAGGCAAATTTGGCCTTGGACTACAAAATGAAGCAGGTCAAAGGCTAACAGAGTTTCGCCAAGACAATGCACTGGTCACAGCAAACACCCTCTTCCAGCAACACAAGAGAAGACTCTACACATGGACATCACCAGGTCGTCAATACTGAAATCAGATTGATTATATTCTTTGCAGCCAAAGATGAGAAGCTCTGTATAGTCAGCAAAAAAAAAATTACCAGGAACTGACTGTGGCTCAGATCATGAACTCCTTATTGCCACATTCAGACTTAAATTGAAAAAAGTAGGGAAAACCATTAGACCATTCTTGTGTGACCTAAATCAAATCCCTTATGATTATAAAGTGGAAGTGACAAATAGATTCAAGGGATTAGATCTGAAAGAGTGCCTGAAGAACTATGGATAGAGGTTCGTGACACTGTACAGGAGGCAGTGATCAAGACCATGCCCAAGAAAAAGCAATGCAAAAAGGCAAATGGTTGTCTGAGGAGGCCTTACAAATAGCTGAGAAAAGAAGAGAGCTAAAGGCAAAGGAGAAAAGGAAAGATATATCCATTTGAATGCAGAGTTCCAAAGAATGGCAAGGAGAGAAAAGATAGCCTTCCTCAGTGATCAATGCAAAGAAATAGAGGAAAACAATGGAATGGGAAAGACTAGAGATCTTGCCAAGAAAATTAGAGATACCAAGGGAACATTTCATGCAAAGATGAGCACAATAAAGGACAGAAATGGTACAGTCCTAACAGAAGCAGAAGATATTAAATTGAGGTGGCAGGAATACACAGAAGAACTATACAACAAAGATCTTCATGACCCAGAAAATCACGATGGTGTGGTCCACTCACCTAGATCCAGACATCCTGGAAGGCAAAGTCAAGTGGACCTTAGGAAGCATCACTACAAACAAAGCTAGTAGAGGTGATGGAATCCCAGTTGAGCTATTTCAAATCCTAAAAGATAATGCTGTGAAAGTGCTGCACTCAATATGCCAGCAAATTTGGAAAACTCAGCAGTGGCCACAAGACTGGAAAAGTTCAGTTTTCATTCCAATCCCAAAGAAAGGCAATGCCAAAGAATGCTCAAACTACCTCACAATTTCACTCATCTCACATGCTAGTAAAGTAATGCTCAAAATTCTCCAAGCCAGGCTTTAACAGTATGTGAACTGTGAACTTCCAGATGTTCTAGCTGGACTTAGAAAAAGTAGAGAAGCCAGAGATCAAACTGCCAAAATCTGTTGAATCATCAAAAAACCAAGACAATTCCAGAAAAACATCTACTTTTGCTTTATTTACTGTGCCAAAACATTTGACTGTGTGGTTCACAACAAAGTATGGAAAATTCTGAAAGAGAGGGAAATACCAGAAAGCCTGACCAACCTCCTGAGAAATCTGTATGCATGTCAAGAAGCAACAGTTAGAACTGGACATGAAACAATAGACTGGTTCCAAATCGGGAAAACAGTACATCAAGGCTGTATATTGTCACCCTGCTTATTTAACTTATATGCAGAGTACATCATGAGAACACTGGGGTGGATGAAGCACAAGCTGGAATCAAGATTGCTGGGA
This sequence comes from Bos taurus, assembly GCF_002263795.3. Lineage (NCBI taxonomy): Eukaryota > Metazoa > Chordata > Mammalia > Artiodactyla > Bovidae > Bos > Bos taurus. Next base: position 17,669,043 of record NC_037332.1, on the reverse strand, counting down.
GAAATATCAATAACCTCAGATACACAGATGATATCACCTTTATGGCAGAAAGTGAAGAACTAAAGAACCTCTTGATGAAAGTGAAAGAGGAGAGTGGAAAAAGTGGGTTAAAACTCAACATTCAGAAAAGTAAGATCGTGACATCCGGACCTACCACTTCATGGCAAATAGATGGGGAAACAATGGAAACAGCGAGAGAATTTATTTTTTGCGGCTCCAAAACCACTGGAGATTGTGACTGCAGCTGTGATATTAAAAGACGCTTGCTCCTTGGAATAAAAGCTGTGACCAACCTAGACAGCATGGTAAAAAGCAGAGACATTACTTTACCAACAAAGTTCTGTCTAGTCAACGCTATGGTTTTTCTAGTAGTCATGTATGGATATGAGAGTTGGATCATAAAGAAAGCTGAGTGCTGAAGAATTGATGCTCTTGAACTGTGGTGCTGGATAAGACTCTTGAGAGTCCCTTGAACTGCAAGGAGATCCAACCAGTCCATCCTAAAGGAGATCAGTCCTAAATTTTCATTGGAAGGACTGATGCTGAAGCTGAAACTCCAGTACTTTGGTCACCTGATGCAAAGAACTCCTTGGAAAAGACCCTGATGCTGGGAAAGACTGAAGGCGTGAGGAGAGCGACAGAGGATGTGATGGTTGAATGGCATCACTGACATGAGTTTGAGTAGGCTCTGGGAGTTGGTGATGGACAGGGAAACCTGGTGTGCTGCAGTCCATGGGGTTGAAAAGAGTCGGACACGACTGAGTGACTGAAATGAACTGATAGAATTTTCAAAACACATCCAACATTACTTTATTTGTCTGTTTATTTTATTGCATATCAGTAACAATTCAAAGACTAGAACTGATCTGCCAACCCCATTTTGAGTTGCATTTCTGTAAACCACTATGATATTGAGGAGATTTTTATATGTATTTGTCCACTCAATGGAAATGACAATGTTAGGTTTTTTTTTTTATTAAAAATGTAGCTATTTGCATTTAAAACATGGTTTTGGATTTGATGTGAGGAAGGGAGAAACAGAGGAAAGAAGGAAAGGAGAAAAGAAGGAAGAAAGGGGGAAGAAAAGAAAGACCCAAGGAAAAAAATGAAAATAAAACTTAATTCTGCCTTTTATGATTTTAAAGTAAAATCTTACAGATGGGTCTTATGATATGACTTTTGCTTTAAAAAGCAAAGTGAATTGATCCTTTTGTTTCATACCCAGTTATTTAGAGAAAAGTATGTTTTTTTTTTCTAAAAAGGATTGCTATTTACTTAATTCTATTGAATTTTTATTCCTTCTAGTTTTTCTGTTATTTTGTGTGGCATTAGACACCTAATCCTTGATTCTGAGTGTAAGGTCAAGCAGAGGTTACATCAATATTTTTTCTATCATTTCATAAGAAAAATAACACATTGTATGATTTATTGATTTTAAACATTCCTCCCTTCTTCAGTCATCTCAGTAGAAAATAGAAGATAAAGTAGAAAACAGAAGGTAAACTTGTGAACACATTGTCCTGTGGATTTGTAGGTCAGCAAGGAGAGTGTCTGGTCTTTCTCCTTTTATCTCATTCATCTGGAGCACTTAAACATCTTTTTTAGAAGAGAATCTGCAGCCTACTCCAATATTCTTTCCTGGAAAATCCCAAGGACAGAGGAGCCTGGTGGACTACAGTCTGAAAGGACCTCAAAGAGTTGGACACGACTGAGCACCACCTCCAACACACACAGACACAGACACACACACACACACACACACACACACACACACACACACACTGCCATAGTTTCACAAGTGTCTTACTCTAGAATCTTTTAAAGTCAATCTCTTTTAGAAAGAATGATTAGCTTAGTTCCTTTTTGGTGTTTAAACTTCTACTGAAAACGTTTCAATGTTTTCAGTTGTGACTATCTACCTAGCACCTAGTATCCAATATTTTATCTTTGATACAGTATTAATACTTTTGTCTATCTGTAGAATGTATTCAAATTCCAAAATTCAGCAGTTTAAGACTTCCTTTGCTTTTGATTTTTTCCCCATTATATTGAAATTAAACTAAAACTTGTTCTGAATATGTAGTAAGGAGCTCACAAGTTGTAAATCCCTAAAAGTTTGCAATAATATTGTCTAGGAAATAAAAATATATTGAGTAGCTAATTCCTGAGATTGTACCATGATTTTGTAAGGGGATGTATATATTAGAATCCTGAAAAAAAAAAAAAAAGAGTTCTGCAAATTTTCCTGAAATCTTTCTTTTGGAGAGTCAACTTCACATTGGAAATGCAAACTGACCTGGCATGTGTATCGACTTTGTTGCTGGAAGCTTCATGGCCTTAAACAAATGACTTCCCTTCTTTAATTTTTTTTGTATTATTACCTATAAGATGGGATTAATATATCCAGTTTTTTTTGGGATTATATGAGATAGCATACGAAAAGAACATATCTTGTTTATGATGTTCATATAGTGTTTATTTCTTTCCTTTAAACTTTATTTTTGAGGGAGCATATTGATAGTTTTGTATTCATGAACAATACCTGCGAAATAATTTTATGCAGAATGAATACTGTTTTGTGATGAGATATCATATGTCTATGTCTCAATCAATATTTATTTCTATTCCTATTCCTACATTGATATCTATATCCAACTCTATTTTTTCACTCTGTATTAGTCTTCTATCTATATTTTCCTTTTAACAGGGTTTGGAATCTTATCACCTGAATCAAGATATTGCTTTATTGCTCACCAGGTAGCTTTTGGTGCCATGGAGTTCCCTTGCTGTCTTGTTGATCACATCTCAATCTCTGGGGAGCCTTTGAAAGCTCGTCTCTCAGATCTTGTGCTCAGACTTTAGATGGCTGCTGCAATACACTGTACAGTGAAGTCTAAGTGCTTTGTGAGGGATTTCTGTGAACTTTCCTGCCTTGCTCTCAGTGTTCAGTGAACTGTTATAAACATAAGAAAGTGTTAACATAATTATTGTGGCGGAGTGCTGATGGCAGGAATGATCTTGATGTGTGCCACTGGAGCTGGAACTTGAAAGATAGAATTTGGCTTGATAGGGGTGGTAATAGGAAGACCTTATTCATATACTTTAACATTTAGATCATTCACTTTACCTTATAACATCCCGAAGAATACTGATCCTTAGCTTGTGTACCTTTCTTTCACTTTTAAAATATGTTATAGTCAAAATTTTATTATCAGATATGTACTGTGTGTTAGTCACTTAGTCATGTCCGACTCTTTGTGGCCCCATAGACTATAAGCCCATGAGGCTTCTCTGTCCATGGGTTTTCTCAGGCAAGAATACTGGAGTGGGCTGCCATTTCCTTTTCCAGGAGATCTTCCCGACCCAGAGATTGAACCTGGGTCTCCCACATTGCAGGCAAATTCTTTACCATCTGAGCCAGCAGGGAAGCCCCACATATATACTATTTTATATGTTTCCTGACAAAATATATTTTTGTCTGACATGAAAAATCCACATTTCAATCGACATTTTCTTCTTCCTCGTTGTGTGTTGTTAAGACTCACTAATATTATCACTGTATCTTGATAGAAATAGCATAAGGTGGCCTGGATATAATAATCACAGGTAACATTTAAAAGATGGTTACTGCATTTCAGAGGGTGGTGTAAATGCTTTATTGGAACAATCTCAACAAAAATTTTGATGTAAGAAATAATTTTATGGTCTTTTTATGGGCAAGAGAATTAAGACTGAGAAGGGTTTTATGACTTATGCAAGGTGACATGGACTAGCAACTGATGAAACCAGGGTCCTAACATGGTTTACTCGTCAGCAGTAAGACATATTCATCACTCAGTTCTACTACTTTTTGCCAGTGACAGTGAAAGTGAAGTCGCTCAGTTGTGTCCAACTCTTTGCGACCCCATGGCCTGTAGCCTACCAGCCTCCTCCATCCATGGGGTTTTCCAGGCAAGACTACTGGAGTGGGTTGCCATTTCCTTCTCCAGGGGATTTTCCTGACCCAGGGATTGAACCTCGATCTCCTGCATTGCAGGCAGATGCTTTACAGAAGCTTTTTGCCAGTCAGTTTCAGTTCAGTTGCTCAGTCGTGTCCTACTCTTTGCGACCCCATGAACCGCAGCATGCCAGGCCTCCCTGTCCATCACCAACTGCCAGAGTCCACCCAAACCCATGTCCATTGAGTCGGTGATGCCATCCAAACATCTCATCCTCTGTCGTCCCCTTCTTCTCCTGCCCTCAATCTTTCTCAGCATCAGGGTCTTTTCAAATGAGTCAGCCAAAGTATTGGAGCTTCAGCTTCAACATCAGTCCTTACAACGAACACCCAGGACTGATCTCCTTTAGGATGCACTGGTTGGATCCCTTGCAGTCCAGGTAACTCTCAAGAGTCTTCTCCAACACCACAGTCCAAAAGCATCAATTCTTCGGTGCTCAGATTTCTTTATAGTCCAACTCTCACATCCATACATGACTACTGGAAAAACCATGGCCTTAGGAGGAAATAAAATCAGCAAGTCACCTGTGGACTATCTTTCCTGTGATCTTATAATAAAAATAGCACTGCTGATAGAAAATGAAAGACTATCCTAAGTACGAGCCCCTGCTATCACCTTGAATATTACACATTGTTATTGCTTGCTAAGTATTTATATGGTGTCTGATAAAATGTTGTTTAACTTCTCTCACTTTCTATTGCTCTTAACATATCTGGTTGACACCAGCTAATCTATTTTTATCAGCATTTCTGTACTTTTGTACAGTATTTCTGTACTTTTTCTTTCACTGTGAAAGAGCATTCAGAGTTCAATACCTCAACCTTATTTTTTTTCAAAATATTCAACATATTAAATGAATTGGTTAAAAATAAAAATGATTCCTCAAAATAAGATTATTAAAGTATTTTTCATTAATGTATACACATCAGTTTTACTTACTGAATGTTCAAGGTAAGTTTAAGAAAAGTAAATGGCTATCAGTAATATTTGTATGTACATATGTATTATTTAGGGCTTTCCTTGTAGCTCAGTGATAAAGATTCTGCCTGCCAGTTGCAGGAGATGTGGGTTTGATTCTTGGGTCAGAAAGAACCCTCAGAGAAGGAAATGTAAACCCACTCCAGTATTCTCACCTGGAACACCCATGGACAGAGGAGCCTGGTGGGCTACAGTCCATGGGGTTGCAAAGAGTTGCACGTGATTTAGCTGCTAAGCATGCATGCACAAGCACATAGTATTTATATTTCTATTTATACATATGCAAGTATTTAAATTTTATGCTTTCCCGAGTTATGTGTTGAAATAGTTAATCATAGAAAAATACCCGAGGAAAAGAAACTGTTTTGATTGTATTTTGTATGACCTTTATTAACTTATTGATTTTTATAGGGTGCCATGTGTGTCTCCCTGAAGGTTTTGCTTAATGCAAGGTTTTAAATACTAAACACGTATTTAAGTCAGAGTTATTTTTTAAAATGTAAATCAGATTATGTCATTTTCAACATTTTAATAGTTTTTCATCATGCTTACTATTAAATCCAGAGTCTTCACCATAACCTACAAGGTCTTATATCAGTTGGATTTTTTTTACCTTATTTCTGACTGCTTTTATCCTGACTTACTCTGTTCTAGGCAAGTGGTGTACTCCTTGCTCCTTAAACATTGTAAGAGTCAACATCAATAAATTGTAGGTTTTCTTCCTTTGTTATGAAATACTTGTCTCCCAGATAATCACATGTTTTGCATTCTTTCTTCTGGCCTCTGCTCAAATATCATCTTCTCTGTGGGGCCATTTATGATTACACTATCTGAAGTAATACACCATTTTACTCTCTGTGTTTTCATACTGCTTTTCCAGTGCAGGGCCCCTCTTCTTGCTAGAAATCTTAGCTCTCTGGAACTTTCTTGTCTCACTCCACTATAAAAGCAAAATTCCCTGTACGTAAGGGGAGTCTAGTCTTTGACTGGGGAGAGTTCTCAGATTCATTTCCAGTTATTGCCCAAAGATTAGTGCTTTCTGCCTAAGTCCTTCTTCCCAGATGGTATGGGGAGCTGAAGGAAATAATATAATGTGTTAGAAATACAAAAGAAGTTTTTTTTTCTTTTTTATTGAGGTGAGAATGCCTACACATTAACAGCACAGAGGAGAATGTAGGAACAGAAGTTCAAGAAACCCTACCAAAGCTGAGAGAGAAAAACAGTGACAATAACAAAGAGTAACAAGAGTAGCTGCTGCTGCTGCTGCTAAGTCGCTTTAGTCGTGTCCGACTCTGTGTGACCCCATAGACGGCAGCCCACCAGGCTCCACCGTCCCTGGGATTCTCCAGGTAAGAACACTGGAGTGGGTTACCATTTCCTTCTCCAATGCATGAAAGTGAAAAGTGAAAGTGAAGTCGCTCAGTCGTGTCCGACTCTTAGCGACCTCATGGACTGCAGCCTACCAGTCTCCTCCATCCATGGGACTTTCCAGGCAAGAGTACTGGAGTGGGGTGCATTGCCTACTCTGAACAAGAGTAGAGTAGATATCAAAACAAGAGTAGAGTGATATAAATAGAAAAACTAGATAGGTAATCGTGAGAACAGAAGATTGACAAGTTTATGGAGTGGAGCCTGGGGCAAATACCTAGGAGAGTGGGCAAATACCTAGGAGTGGGGCAAATACCTAGTGGGCAAATACCTAGGAGTGGGGCAAATACCTAGGAGATTCATATTAGTTTGCTGACTTATGTAGGTATTGATAGCTCAGACGGTAAAGCATCTGTCTACAATGTGGGAGACCGGGGTTTGATCCCTGGGTCGGGAAGATCCCCTGGAGAAGGAAATGGCAATCCACTCCAGTACTATTTCCTGGAAAATCCCATGGACAGAGGAGCCTGGTAGGCTACACTCCATGGGGTCGCAAAGAGTCAGACACGACTGAGCGACTTCACTTTCCTTATAGGTATTGGTTAAGAGGTGATAGACCTCAAGACAAAAAGTGCTAGGAATTTGTACACTATGTACAGTGTTAGGTGTTTGAAATATTTTCCTTATAACGATGTATGTTCTATAGAGAAAGGAAGCATAACAGGAAATCATGCCCAATTCCCTTTGATTTCAGTGCTTATGGACATGATATTATACTTCATTGGTGAGGTGTGACTTGAGTTGAGGTTTGAGTGTTGGGTAATAGTTATAAGCAAAGGTGGGTAGTGAGATGGGAGGAGACGTACACAGGACTGAGATAGAATGTCAATTAAGGGCTGAAAGGGAGGAACTTGGGGGCCATGTTAGAGGAATAAAATGGGATTTTTAAATTCCCCTTTATTAACACCAGATTCAATTTGGCATGTGCAAAATTATGCAAAAAATCTTGACTATATTTTGCCTGTATTCTAGAGCATATGTAAAATTTGATAATATCTGAAACAAAACTTGAATATCAACTTCTGTAGGTTACCGAATTTTAAGAGGGAAAAAGTCTTAAGGTTTTTCTGACTCTAATCTCCAATTCAATAAGCACTTGGATGTAGCTTATTTGAACAAACATTTATTGAATTCCTATGTGATAGAAAGTATGTTCAAAGATGGAGATGTGAAGATAAATAAGATAGTCCCTCCAGGGACCTTGAGTAGTGGGAGAGACAGATTGGTAGATAATTAAAATGCAGCCTTCTGCATGTACTGTTAGAAGTAGGTTCTCTCCAAAAATAAACTCAAAATGGATTAAAGATCTAAACGTAAGACCAGAAACTATAAAACTCCTAGAGGAGAACATAGGCAAAACACTCTCCGACATACATCACAGCAGGATCCTCTATGACCCACCTCCCAGAATATTGGAAATAAAAGCAAAAATAAACAAATGGGACCTAATTAACCTTAAAAGCTTCTGCACATCAAAGGAAACTATTAGCAAGGTTAAAAGACAGCCTTCAGAATGGGAGAAAATAATAGCAAATGAAGCAACCGACAAACAACTAATCTCAAAAATATACAAGCAACTCCTACGGTTCTCTCCAATATTGATATTTCCTTACAACTGCAATTCTTCAAACCAAAAAGGAATTGTTTAATTGTTAAGGAGAAGAACCCCTGATTTCTAGATTTTAGTGTTCGTATTTATTTTGTTTGAACAAAATTATACCTTTTTTGGGTCTACATTACATGTAACTTTAGACTTTAAAAATGATTTATAAATACTAAGGAATAACTTGAACTGGGCACTGACTGTATTTTTAAGTCAAAGAGAAATAAAGACAATCGTAATAGAATATGCTATTGAATATAAATAAGGATTCCTTTGTCTGAATTCATTTTTTTTGCCTTATGTCATTGTATCCCAAGTTTTCACTGCACTGCTCTCAGTTTCATGAGCTTTCTTTCATGTATCTCTTGGAAGCACAGTGATTTATTCTTTGTTGCTGTCCCCGGTTGATGTCAGGGTGTTTGCCTGCCATCGCATGTGTGTTTGAGTGGCATAAAATGAACAACTGGCTCCAGATATAAGTATCCTCCAGGTCAGTGTTCCCAAGTGGCATCAAGGGCAGAAAAACCAACAGTAATTTGATTCTTTGGAAGATTTTATGTAACATTTTAGAGCAGCCAATATCTTTAAAAAACTCTCTATTGAGTAAATGAATATTTTTACATACAAGTAGGAATTTGAACATAAGAATGACAACAAAAACCAGAACCCATGATTCTATAATAATAATTTTTACTTTGTGTGTGATAAAGTAGCTGTAGTGATAATAGGAATGGAATGCCAAGTCACTTAGTTGCTTGACAGGCGTATATATTGAAGTCAATGGGCATAGGATACGGATATAAGCGTGGCTAATATTCTGTAGGAGGAACCACAAAATAGATTTTATAATTTCTGTCACTAAGGGCTTTATCTTCATATCTAGACAAACTCTCAGAGAATAGGAAGTCAGGGTTAATCCTTACTTGTCACATTTACTGCTATACTTGGCTACAATCCAATTTGATAGACTATAAAAATGATGATTTACTCAATATATTTTAAACAGAGTAGTAATCATTGTAAGCTATGACATACAAAGGCCATTTTCTTATGGTGAACATGTCTCAGGTCTACACAAAGAGGGAAAAGAAGTTCAGAGGTGTAGCTATGCTGGGTGAGGGGCTCAATAAGTACTGAGGGAGGTACTATGTGCTGGGAAAGAAGAACGAGGTGGGAATTTGGAAAAGTGTTGAAACTTTGGGAAGAGGAGACTGAGGGCAAACCACACGTCTTGTGACATTTGATTGAGGTCGTCAAGATGATCACAGCCAAATGAGGGAGACACACGGTGTTATGGAGTAGAGAGACTGCCGAGTTTTAACTCATCAAATCAGGTTCTAGAGACTCATCCTATTCTGGCACTAATTTGCTCTTTCAATTTAAGCAATTGACTTTTTAAAGAATATTTATTTATTTGACTGAGTCAGCTCTTTGTTGTAGCACATGGGATCTTTCACCACAGCCTGTGGATTCTCTGATTATGGTGTGTGGGCTTGGTAGTGTGGCTCACAGGCTTAGTTGCTCTGAGGCATGTGGGATCTTAGTTCCCTGCCCAGGGATTGAACCCACGTTCCCTGCATTGCAAGGCCAATTCTTAACCACAGGACCGCCTGGGAAGTTCCTAAGCAATTGAATTTTTAAAACTGAGCTTCAATTTTGTCATCTGTAGAATGGCTTATTTTAGCTGTAAGAGTGCTTTCAGTTTTAACTCAATAAATAGATTCTTTCTCCATTTCCACTGAGGAAAGAACAGAAGAAAAGGATTTAGGTTATAACATGTGGGGTTATGGTTAGAAGTAAAGATACGTTTCCTGGAATTGAGAAGAACTCAGCATTGGGAAATATTTCTGAAAAACAAGATGCCTCTGTTTGAGCAGATAGGTGAAAATGTTTGACTTTGAACACTGCTGATAAAAGCCATGCTAGGCTTTAGTCAAGTGTCTTGGTGTGTGTGGCAGAGGAATGGACAGTCATCTGTGCTGAGAATCTTTATGCTAAGAAAGTCTGCAGTTCTCAGAAAACAAACTATAATTACAACATTGGCTTTCAGGGTGACTATATTTTCCCTCCATTCTGTACAGAACCTTCTTCGTCAGAACTACAATCATCATCTCATATCTTAGCTTTACTGTGCTATGTCGCTTCAGTTGTGTCCGACTCTTTGAGACCCCATAGTCTCTAACCCGCCAGGCTTCTGTCCGTGGGATTCTCCAGGCAAGAATACTGGAGTGGGTTGCCATTTCCTTCTCTAGGTTAGCTTTACTAGCAAGATGGAAAATTAGGGAACTGTCTTGTTAGAATTGCTGAAGCACACCTGGTCTAATGTACTTCCCCGCTAGGTGGCACTCTAATTATATAAGAAACACCCAGTTAAAAATCAGTAATATTGACTTGATATATGAAAAATTTCACTTGCTTTATGTTTGTAAATTATTTTCCCCTTACAACTCAAATGAAAAATCTAGCTCTCAGAACAGTTGTTTTTATATGTAGTTTTAGAAAATTTTTAAGTTCAGTTATTTTGTTGGTTTATATATCATATGACAAGCAAAATTCAATAAATACATGGGTGGTATAAAATATTAGTGTATGTTGGTTCAGTTGGGCTTTTATAAGGGAAATGTACAGTTTTTAAACTTTACAATGGGATAAGTGATTTAAAAAGTTTTAAAGTGTTTTAAAAATATAAGGGAGGGGACTTCCCTGGTGGTACAGTGGATAAGAATCCACTTCAATGCAGGGAACATGGGTTTGATCCCTAGTCTGGGAAGATTCCACAAGCAACAGAGCAACTAAGCCAGCATGCCACATCTACTTGAGCCTGTGCCCTCTAGAGCCTGTGCTCCACAACAAGAGAAGGCCATGGGATGAGAACCTGTGCACTGCAGCCAAGAGGAGAAGCCCCCACTCACTGTAATTAGAGAAAGGCTGTGCGTAGCGATGAAGACCCAGCACAACCAAGAATAATAAATAATTGTTAACAAAAATGTAAGGGAGGTATGAAGAGAAATGCTATTGCTGTGAAATAAGCTAGAAAAAGGACTTTTCTGCATCTCCATTACTATTTCACAGTGTATTTGTTGCTTATAATGGTGGGAATATTTAATGGAAATAAATGTGTTTTAAAACTTTCTATAAAAGTCCCTTTCAAAAATCTCATCTCCTAAGATGAGTAATTGTCCTCTCTCCACCTGCTTGTTTTTTCAGGAACCTGGGTTTCACTGTTAAACAATGGATTATTGACATGTGTATATAGTCACATGTCTATAGTATATAGTATACTATAGTATATAGTCACATGACTATATATATAGTCAACAACAGGAAGCTTTTAAAGTTAAACTGAAAAGTGACATTTCCATTTCTGGAATGACTTAATTTCAGAAACCAAAACCAAGTTCATCTGCTACTGCTAAGTCGCTTCAGTCGTGTCCGACTCTGTGCGACCCCATGGACTGCAGCCCACCAGGCTCCTCCGTCCATGGGATTTTCCAGGCAAGAGTACTGGAGTGGGATGCCATCGCCTTAGCTTATTTGAGGTGAGTGGGAAAATAAGAACATTGAAAAGTATGTGTTGTAAAACTGATTCCTTTTTAAGAAATAGAACAAAGACATATAGCCAAGTAGCAAAGAGGCCAATATTTAGGGTTGGTTTTCAAAAGCAGCAACAGTCCAAATTAAAAGCAGAACAAAGTATTAAATAAAAAGTCAAACAATGTACATCATCTTTTCTAAAATTAGTACCCATAAAATATGACTTTCATATACATTTATGCATTCCATAAAATAAAAAAATAAAAGTATGAATGTCCTGAATAAACATCTGATTTTAAAATGTTGAGATAAAAGGTAGACAATTGGGGAAAAAAAACAGTTTGTAAAAGGATTAATTTTGCTTTTTAATTTTTTTTTTTAGTGAGTTATACCAAGTCATTTGGAATATAATTGTGCATTAAGTACACACCCTAACTTATAAGAACACATAGGCACCTATGGTTTACTTACTCTACTGAAGCAATTTATTCACTTCTTCCTCTTTGTTTTGTTAACATTTTAAATTCCTCATTAAAGTTTACCTCTCCCTAGCTAAATCACATGTAGGTTGTGTAGTAGATACTGGATAAATGTATAAATAAATTGATGATGAAGAGACATTGGTTTACAAAGATAAGTAAGCATATGATTGAAATTTACAATGTAGTTGAAAGCATTAAAAAATTTCTCTTCCAAATGACCAAAATGACCTCAATATTCCACTCAGCTTGAGCAAAGCTTTTGCAGGTTTCTTTCTGACAGTAGCTCCCTTTCTTCTTCTTTGAGCATTTACTTTAAAAACCTTAGAATTCTAAATTCTTTACCAAAGTCTTCTCTCAGCCTCTAGCCAGAGTAACAACCCAGGAATGTCTTTCTCTAGGACCTGGGAGTCATTGCTTTGATGTGGACTGCAACCCACCAGGCCCCTCTGTCCATGGGATTTTCCAGGCAAGAGTACTGGAGTGGGGTGCCATTGCCTTCTCCTTGATATGTAGTCTTACGTATCCCAGTGTTTATTGCAGCACTACTTACAATAGCCAGGATATGGAAGCAACCTAAATGTCCATTAAAAGAGGAATAGCAGATGGTGGTACATATATACAGTGGAGTATTAGTCATAAAAAAAGAAAAAAACTGTGTCAGTTGCAGAGACATGGATGGACCTAGAGCCTGTTAAACAGAATGAAGTAAATCAGAAAGAGAAAAAATATATAATATCGCTTATATGTGGAATGTAGAAAAAAGGTACAGATGAACTTATCTGCAAAGCAGAAATAGAGACACGGACATAGAGAACAAATGTATGTATACCAGGAGGGGAAGGAGGCTGTGCATTGGGAGATTGGGATTGATATGTATACACTGCTGCTGCTGCTGTTGCTAAGTCGCTTCAGTCGTGTCCAATTCTGTGCGACCCCATAGACGGCAGCCCGTCTATGGGCATTCTCTCTCATAGGCTCCCCCATCCCTGGGATTCTCCAGGCAAGAACACTGGAGTGGGTTGCCATTTCCTTCTCCAGTGCATGAAAGTGAAAAGGGAAAGTGAAGTCTCTCAGTCGTGTCTGACTCTTAGTGACCCCATGGACTGCACCCACCAGGCTCCTCTGCCCATGGGGTTTTTCAGGCAAGAGTACTGGAGTGGGTTGCCATTGCCTTCTCCGATCTATACACTACTATGTATAAAATAGATACTACTGAAAGCCTACTTACTGTATAGCACAGCAAACTCTACTCAGTGCTCTGTGGTGATGTAAATGGAAAGGAAATCCAAAAAAAGAGGGGATATGTATAGCTGATTCACTTTGCTGTACAGCCAAAACTAATAACAACATTGCAACTATACGTGTACACATGAGTCACTTCAGTCGTGTCCGACTCTGCGACTCTGTGAACTGTAGCCCACCAGGCTCCTCTGTCCTTGGGATTCTCCTGGCAAGAATACTGGAGTGAGTGTCTATTTCCTTCTCCAGGGCATCTTCCTGACTCAGGGTTTGAGCCTGTGTCTCTTATGTCCCCTGCATTGGCAAGCAGGTTCTTTTACCACTAGCACCACCTGGGAAACTACACTCCAAAAAATTTTAATTAAAAAAAAAGTATCTATATTTCCCTGGGTCTGTGGGAGGGTATATAAGTTAGATAAGTGCAAATTAGCACACACTGGTGGCCTGATCACACTGACCACCCTCCCCACAAAAGTCCTTCCTCCACTACCTTTCTAATAGCTCCCCCTAGTACTTAAAAACTTTCTTGCTTTTGTTTCAGTGGAGTTGAGTTCAGTTTCTCTACCCTATTCTAGTAGTCTTGAATGAAACCTTCCTGCTGTTTAATTTGTTTGGTGCAATTTTCTTTGATCCTAGTTTAATTTTTAAGAATCAGATATTGGAACACAAAATATATTATACTAGGTCACGCTGATGGTCATTTGGGTCATTGTTAAATCTCTTATTAGCAACACCAGGGTGTATGATTTTTCTTATGAATATCAACTTCATATGTTTAGAATATCCTATAACAATTTCTATAATTTTAATGTTTAATCTTCTTCTTCATAGAAATCATCAAAAATATAATAGATAATTTATCCAGTAAAAATGTTAACAGAGGTCTGGAGTGTGTGTGTGTGTATGTATTTGGGTATGTGTGCATGGAGATATATGATAGAGCAAAGAAAACATTCTGAGAGGTCAATCAGAATTAGAGGAGCATTTCTTTCAGAGTACAATGTAACATCTTAAGGATACATCCCTCATAGGATCACTGTGCTTGAAATTAACCTTGAAACTATTTAGAATAGTTCTGTATTTGGTAAATTGAGGACCCAGATTTAGGAATTCTACAACTTGATAGTCATGTTTTATAGTATTTATAGTATTTTCTTATAAAAATATTTTTCTAAATCTTGAAGGGATAAGTTGAATTCTGTGTTTCTCATATTTGTTAAAGTTTTATACATGATGATACAGACTTTGATCAAATATTCCCAGATGCTCCCTTAATGTAGCTCCTTAGTTCTAAAGAGATCAGATCTTCTGACAAGATCTATAAAGAGCAACTATGAATTTTCATTTGGAAAGGAAGGAAGCTTCTCCCTCTCCATTTTCTTGAACTTAGCAGTCAAGATTTTAATATAAGTTTTAGATTTTCTTTCTTTTTTAAAATGTGGTTTTGACTTTATTTCAAGTCTTAGCTAGTGGCTGGCTGGTTCTTCTTGCTGTGCTTAGTCTCTGTCGTGTCTGACTATTTGCGACCGCATGAACTGTAGCCCGCCAGGCTCTTCTGTCCATGGGGATTCTCCAGGCAAGAATACTGGTGTGGGTTGACATACCCTTCTCCAGGGGATCATCCCAACCCAGGAATTGAACACAGGTTCCCGCATTCCAGGTGGATTCTTTACCATCTAAGCCACCAGGAAGCCCAATTTCTTCTTGATTAGCTGATTAAGTCCACACCCTAATCACTTCTCTTACTGGGCTTTCATACTTCAAGCCCACTGTTGGTTCAGTTCAGTTCAGTTCAGTCACTCAGTTGTGTCTGACTTTTTGCGACCCCATGAATCGCAGCACGCCAAGCCTCCCTGTCCATCACCATCTCCCAGAGTTCACTCAAACTCTCATCCATCGAGTCGGTGATACCATCCAGCCATCTCATCCTCTGTTGTCCCCTTTTCCTCCTGCCCCCAATCCCTCCCAGCATGCTAATTTTCCCAGGGTGAGGTACCAATATCTGGGGATAGCTCCTATGTCCCTGAGTTGGGAAACTGACATTATACAAATTAGTCAATCCACAGGGAGTCCTAGAAATCTAGATAACTTAGAGTCCTATGTAAACTGCCTTCTACATCTCTAGCTTGCCCTTACCCTCTTCCAGGATGTAATGCTCTCTAGGGCTCTGATTGGCAGACCTCTGTCCTTCGGTGTATAAGTAACAGAGTTCGACAGCTCTTCTATTTGTGTATCAGTTTGTTGTGTCCTGCTGTTAAAGAATTTTCAAATCTTATAATCATTGGTGAAGTCAGTAAATTCCATGTTCTCTGCTGTTGCTTCCAGACCCATTGATATGACACTGTCACTGACTAGTTTCTTTCTTTATGGTCTATGCCAAGTGATCATGCCACTTTTCCATCTTCTTATGACTATTGTCTTTCAGCATCTATATTTTATCCTTATTTTAAAAAATTAAACACTTATTATCATAAGATATTCTGTATTTCTATATTATTCCAACTTTGGACATTGGATATCAGCTTCTCTGATAACTCACTTGGTAAAGAATCTGCCTGCAATGTAGGAGACCTGGTTTGATTTCTGGGTCGGGAAGATCTGCTGGAGAAGGGATAGGCTATCCTTTCCAATATTCTTGGGTTTCCCTTGTGGCTTAGCTGGTGAAGAATCCACCTGCAATATGGGAGACATGGGTTCAATCCTGGATTGGGAGGATCCCTTGGATAAGGGGAAGGCTACCCACTCCAGTATTCTGGCCTGGAGAATTCCATGGACTGTATAGTCCATGGGCTTGTACAGAGTCAGACAAAATTGAGCTTATAAACACATAACCTAGATAGTATATTGAAAAGCAGAGATATTACTTTGCCAACAAAGGTCTGTCTAGTCAAGGCTATGGTTTTTCCAGTGTTCATGTATAGATGTGAGAGTTGGACTGTGAAGAAAGCTGAGCACTAAAGAATTGATTCTTTCGAACTGTGGTGTTGGAGAAGACTCTTGAGAGTCCCTTGGACTGCAAGGAGATCCAACCAGTCCATCCTAAAGGAGATCAGTCCTGGGTGTTCATCAGAAGGACTGATGCTGAAGCTGAAACTCCAATACTTTGGCCACCTCATGTGAAAAGTTGACTCACTGGAAAAGACCCTGATGCTGTGAGGGATTGGGGGCAGGAGGAGGAGGGGGCAACAGAGGATATGAGATGGCTGGATGGCATCACCGACTTGATGGACTTGAGTTTGAGTGAATTCCAGGAGTTGATGATGGACAGGGAGGCCTGGTGTGCTGTGATTCATGGGGTCGCAAAGAGTCGGACATGACTGAGTGACTGAACTGAACTGAACTGAACCATAAGATGGAGAAGGAAAAGGCTACCCACTCTGGTATTCTGGCCTAGAGAATTCCATGGACTGTATAGTCTATGGGGTTGCAAAGAATCGGACACAACTGAGTGACTTGCACTTCACACTTTTACCATAAATACTTGATATTTCCATATTATTCCAACTTTGGGCATTATTTAGTAATTAAGATTATTTAGTAATTAAGAATTCTTAATATTAATCAACTCTTTTAAGACCTTTTTCTCAGAATCCTTCAAACTTTGCAATCATATTTAACTTCAAAAATCAACCACTCACTTTCATCACCGTCCTTTCCATTAGATCAATTTGTGGGATATCTACACTTTTAAGATCTTGAACTACAGAAATTCCTCTTTACAATCAATGTTACTTTTGTTTAATTAAACTCAATCAACACTGCTCTTTATAATATATACATTATGAAAACAAAGGAGGGAGCAAAGATAAATAAGGGATTACCCTTGTTTTAAATAATTTATAATCTGAAGGAAGAGATGCTGCTGCTAAGTTGCTTCAGTCGTGTCCAACTCTGTGTGACCCCATAGATGGCAGCCCACCAGCCTTCCCCGTCCCTGGGATTCTTCAGGCAAGAACAATGGAGTGGGTTGCCATTTCCTTCTCCAATACAAGAAAGTGAAAAGTGAAAGTGGAGTTGCTCAGTCATGTCCGACTCTTAGCGACCCCATGGACTGCAGCCTACCAGGCTCCTCCATCCATGGGATTTTCCAGGCAAGAGTGTTCGAGTGGGGTGCCATCGCCTTCTCCAGAAAGAAGAGATAAGTATGCAAATAACAGTATTACTAGGCATAACTTATGCCAATCAAAATGATATAAAAACCGAGAACTCAAGAGAGTAACTCTAGGTATTAGAGAAAGCATACCATCTTGCCCTTATTATTACTTACCTTCCTCAATTATTGTCTTTTTCACTTACCAAATCACTTAGCAGTTTATATTTCCTATTTTCCTAGTAGATTACTTTCTCACTTGCCTCAGTAACAATTGGAACACATATATTTCAACAATATTTTGGCCAAACACACTTGCTATAGTAATAATTATTTCAGAGGGGAAATTACCTAAGACATCAATCTATAATTATCATTAATGTATCATTGGAATACCATATTATCATTGGAAATGTAAGTTGATGGAAATAATTGGTTAACAGAAATTCTCTCAATGAACATATTGTGGCTTCATATTGCATGAATGAATATTTGATAAGCCCTTTGAGTTTACGTTCTTGCTTGAGTGAAATGATGGCCATTCTGAGTAGGAGAATCAGTCCAATGAACTGGACACATTTTTTTTCTTAGTTGGGGATGCATGTTTGGGGCTTGAGCTTAACTGATTTTCTTGAAACAATAAACAATATTCTCTTAATTCTTCCTTTTCCCAGTGTGTCAGACAGCTTTTCTTCTGAACACAGATTAAAAAGCTGATTTTAAAATAATCTGTCTGAAACCTTATTTAGGTGTTCACGTGCTTCATTCAAGCCCTGAGTGCACAAAACTTCCTGTGCTTTAACCTTCAGTTATGCTTGCTCTGTCATTCCCCAGAGACTGAATAATAGAATCTAAATTATTGAATCAGAAATAAAATGAATCACCTAGACTAGACTGAACTCTTGTGAAACAAATCAACTTTTTGAAGGACTATGAATATGAAAAAAAATCTCGTTTTATGGAAAGGAAAATTTTCACTAAAATATACATACAGATACACATACCTATCTATATCTATACAGACTAGCTTAATGGAGTTCAGATAATATACCTAAACTTTCCTATACCAAGTTAATGATTTTGAACTCATAGTTTTCTAGTTGACTATGAGCTTAAAACAGTATTTTTGTATAAATTACGTTTGCTGCTAGACCAGGATTGTATTGAATTATATCCCTAATAAACATTTTAGCTTTATTTCTCTCATTAATACAAGAAATATTTCCTTATTTATAATTCTCTTGTTCCATATAGAATTAAATCTATATATTTCTGTTGGCTGTTCACATGACCTGTGATGAAAATGTAAAAATATGTGGCTGTATCCATAGAAACAGGTGGTAAGCTTACATCAATATTTTATCATACTGACAACCAGCAATTTCAGTGATTACATTTTCTGTATCAAACTTGTTCAAGAGTACACATAAGGATTATGAAGGGATTTAATCTGTTTTCTTTACTTATTAATGAAAATAGGAAAATGTTGAAGGAAAAAGATTTACCTACAAGTATTTATAGAGTGTTTTAAGGTATGAGAATTTATGGTACCTTTCAGGTTGTGGTCTTTAGTGCAAACTAAATTAGGATAGAATAGTGTACAAAGCTCCTTTTCTCAGAGTTTGACCACCTGCAGTGAAATTAACCTTATTTGTTAATTAAAATCAGAATGTTTTAGACGGAACCTATTGATATATATTTAAATAAACCTAGCTGATTTCTTTAATGCATGCAAAGGTTTAAGAATTAGTGCCCTGTGGGTAATTCATGTTTTTTTTTTTTTATAATAATTTATTTATTTTAATTGGAAGCTAATTATTTACAATATGGTATTGGTTTTGCCATACATCGACATGAATCAGCCACCGGTGTACTCGTTTTCCCCATCCTGAACCCCTCTCCCACCTCGCTCCCTGTACCATCCCTCTGGGTCATCCCAGTGCACCAGCCCCGAGCACCCTGTATCATGCATCAAACCTGGACTGGCAATCCATTTCACATATGATATTATACATGTTTCAGTGCCATTCTCCCAAATCATCCCACCCTCACCCTCTCCCACAGAGTCCAAAAGACTGTTCTATACGTCTGTGTCTCTTTGCCTGTCTCGTATACAGGGTTATTGTTACCATCTTTCTAAATTCCATATATATGCATTAGTATACTGTATTGATGTTTTTCTTTCTGGCTTACTTCACTCTGTATAATAGGCTCCAGTTTCATCCACCTCATTAGAACTGATTCAAATGTATTCTTTTTAATGGCTGAGTAATACTCCATTGTGTATATGTACCACAGCTTTCTTATCCATTCATCTGCTGATGAACATCTAGGGTTGCTTCCATGTCCTGGTTATTGTAAACAGTGATGTGATGAACATTGGGGTACATGTGTCTCTTTCAATTCTGGTTTCCTTGGTGTGTATGCCCAGCAGTGGGATTGCAGGGTTGTATGGCAGTTCTATTTGCAATTTTCAAAGGAGTCTCCACACTGTTCTCCCTAGTGGCTGTACTAGTTTGCATTCCCACCAACAGTGTAAGAGGGTTCCCTTTTCTCCACACCCTCTCCAGCATTTATCGCTTGTAGACTTTTGGATCGCAGCCGTTCTGACTGGCGTGAAGTGGTACCTCATTGTGGTTTTGATTTGCATTTCTCTGATAATGAGTGATGTTGAGCATCTTTTCATGTGTTTGTTAGCCATCTGTATGTCTTCTTTGGAGAAATGTCTATTTAGTTCTTTGGCCCATTTTTTTGATTGTGTCATTTATTTTTCTTGAATTGAGCTGCAGGAGTTGCTTGTATATTTTTGAGATTAATTCTTTGTCAGTTGATTCATTTGCTACTATTTTCTCCCATTCTGAAGGCTGTCTTTTCACCTTGCTTATAGTTTCCTTTGTTGTCCAGAAGCTTTTAAGTTTAATTAGGTCCCATTTGTTTATTTTGCTTTTATTTCCAATATTCTGGGAGGTGGGTCATAGAGGATCCTGCTGTGATGTATGTTGGAGTGTGTTTTGCCTATGTTCTCCTCTAGGAGTTTTATAGTTTCTGGTCTTATGTTTAGAACTATTTTGAGTTTATTTTTGTGTATGGTCTTAGAAAGTGTTTTAGTTTCATTGTTTTACAAGTGGTTGACAGGTTTTCCCAGCACCGCTTCGTAAAGAGATTGTCTTTTCTCCATTGTATATTCTTGCCTCCTTCGTCAAAGATAAGGTGTCCATAGGTGCGTGGATTTATCTCTTGGCTTTCTGTTTTGTTCCATTGATCTATATTTCTGTCTTTGTGCCAGTACCATACTGTCTTGATGACTATGGCTTTGTAGTAGAGCCTGAAGTCAGGCTGGTTGATTTCTCCAGTTCCATTCTTTTTTCTCAATAGTGGGAGATTTTAATACCCCACTCACACCTATGGATAGATCAACTAAACAGAAAATTAATGAGGAAACACAAACTTTAAATGATACAATAGTCCAGTTAGATCTAATTGATATCTATAGGACATTTCACTACAATACAGTAAATTTCACCTTTTTCTCAAGTGCACACGGAACCTTCTCTAGGATAGGTCACATCCTGGGCCATAAATCTAGCCTTGGTAAATTCAGAAAAAATGAAATCATTCCAAGCATCTTTTCTGACCATAATGCAGTAAGATTAGATCTCAATTACTGGAGAAAAACTATTAAAAATTCCAACATATGGAGGCTGAACAACACGCTGCTGAATAACCAAAAAATCACAGAAGAAATCAAAAAAGAAATCAAAATATCCATAGAAATGAATGAAAATGAAAACACAACAACCCAAAACCTGTGGGACACTGTAAAAGCAGTGCTAAGGGGAAGGTTCATAGCCATACAGGCATAGCTCAAGAAACAAGAAAAAAGTCAAAAATTTAACCTAACTCTACACCTAAAGCAACTAGAAAAGGAAGAAATGAAGAACCCCAGGGTTAGTAGAAGGAAAGAAATCGTAAAAATTAGGGCAGAAATAAATGTAAAAGAAATGAAAGAGACCATAGCAAAAATCAACAAAGCCAAAAGCTGGTTCTTTGAGAGGATAAATAAAATTGACAAACCATTAGCCAGACTCATCAAAAACAAAGGGAGAAAAATCAAATCAATAAAATTAGAAATGAAAATGGAGAGATCACAACAGACAACACAGAAATACAAAGAATCATAAGAGACTACTATCAGCAATTATATGCCAATAAAATGGACAACGTGGAAGAAATGGACAAATTCTTAGAAAAGTACAACTTTCCAAAACTGAACCAGGAAGAAATAGAAAATCTTAACAGACCCATCACAAGCACAGAAATTGAAACTGTATTCAGAAATCTTCCAGCAAACAAAAGCCCAGGTCCAGATGGCTTCACAGCTGAATTCTACCAAAAATTTAGAGAAGAGCTAACACCTATCCTGCTCAAACTCTTCCAGAAAATTGCAGAGGAAGGTAAACTTCCAAACTCATTCTATGAGGCCATCATCACCCTTATACCAAAACCTGACAAAGATGCCACAAAAAAAGAAAACTACAGGCCAATATCACTGATGAACATAAATGCAAAAATCCTTAACAAAATTCTAGCAATCAGAATCCAACAACACATTAAAAAGGTCATACATCATGAACAAGTGGGCTTTATCCCAGAGATGCAAAGATTCTTCAATATCCACAAATCAATCAATGTAATACACCACATTAACAAATTGAAAAATAAAAGCCATATGATTGTCTCAATAGATGCAGAGAAAGCCTTTGACAAAATCCAACATCCATTTATGATAAAAAGCACTCCAGAAAGCAGGAATAGAAGGAACATAGCTCAACATAATAAAAGCTATATATGACAAACCCACAGCAAACATTATCCTCAATGGTGAAAAATTGAAAGCATTTCCCCTAAAGTCAGGAACAAGACAAGGGTGCCCACTCTCACCACTCCTATTCAACATAGTTTTGGAAGTTTTGGCCACAGCAATCAGAGCAAAAAAAGAAATAAAAGGAATCCAAATTAGAAAAGAAGTAAAACTCTCACTGTTTGCAGATGACATGATCCTCTACATAGAAAACCCTAAAGACTCCACCAGAAAATTACTAGAGCTAATTAATGAATATAGTAAAGTTGCAGGATATAAAATCAACATACAGAAATCTCTTGCATTCCTATACACTAATAATGAGAAAATAGAAAGAGAAATTAAGGAAATAATTCCATTCACCATTGCAACGAAAAGAATAAAATACTTAGGAATATATCTACCTAAAGAAACTAAAGACCTATATATAGAAAACTATAGAAAACTATAAAACACTGATGAAAGAAATCAAAGAGGACACCAATAGATGGAGAAATATACCGTCTTCATGTATCAGAAGAATCAATATAGTGAAAATGAGTATACTACCCAAAGCAATCTATAGATTCAATGCAACCCCTATCAAGCTACCAACGGTATTTTTCACAGAGCTAGAATATATAATTTCACAATTTGTATGGAAATACAAAAAACCCCGAATAGCCAAAGCAATCTTGAGAAAGAAGAATGGAACTAATTCATGTTTATAATTCTGAAAATACAGTAAGATTACAGGTATACAAAGCATGGCACAAGAGATTTAAGACTCTTCAGTGACTCCAAGGATACTTTTATCAAATGAAACAGGTTTATTGAAATAATAGTATCATATAAGAAAAATAATCCAGAAAATAAAGTAGGAGCAAGAATTAAAGAAGCAGACAAGTAGGCACAATGTGGTGTTTCTTTGCTGATTTCTACTCACATAAAAAGGTGTGTTTTTCTAGGGTATATTCTCAAATCTCCTTAGGAAGATCAAGCTTCCTAGGATAGAAATCTAAATTCAGTTGCAGAGAAACATTTTAGGCTGCTGATCTACGTAGCCCAAAGACCTTAGTTGCTATATTATCTTCTTGACCCAGGGATGGAACCAGGGTCTTTCGCATTGCAGGCAGATTCTTTACCATTGGAAGCCCTGATATTACTACATAATGACGTCTTTCAAAGTAAAGTTTCTTTAATCTGCAATGTCTAAAGGAAAGAAAAACACATTAATGCTGTCAGAGACTATTTATTTCTCAGAGATTAAAGTTTAGAAAAATTCTCAGAGGATAAAAATTACTCATATTTCCCATTTTAAAATGCTTTTTAGCCCCATAGTGAAAGTGAAAGTGAAGTCACTCAGTCGTGTCCAACTCTTTGCGACCCCATGGACTGTAACCTACCAGGCTCTTCTGTCCATGGGATTTTCCAGGCAAGAGTACTGGAGTGGGTTGCCATTTCCTTATCCATGGGATCTTCCCAACCCAGCGATCGAACCCGGGTCTCCCATATTGCAGGCAGACACTTTACCATCTGAGTCACCAGGGAAGCCATAGCTTTTTAGCCCCATAGCTGTACTTTTAAAAGGTAGAGCTACTGGGAGTAACTAGAATGTAGAAGATTTGAACAGGGCAACCAAAGGGAGAAGTGTGTCTGATTTTCATATTGCAAATACTTGCTTTGTTGAATAGTTTAAAATTTTATTGTTGTTGTCCAATACTGAATGGAAGTATTTTGTAGACAGTCTTAGAACTATGCTTTTGTATACAGGAGTATTAAAGCTTGATGGTAAAGAAGTGTTTGGTGATCATGAGTATATTGTGTAGTGTCTGTTGTCTCAGTTTGCCCATTTTTGAATGGAGATGTTAATAATAGTGCTTACTGTATAGATTCTTGTGAAGATATGAGATAATAAATGGAAATAACTTGGAACAGGGCTTAGCAATGACTAATCATCAATAAGTATTTATTTATCTACAAGAATATTTAAATGTTTGTTAGAGAAGACTCTTGAGAGTCCCTTGAACTGCAAGGAGACCCAACCAGTCCATCCTAAAGGAAATCAGTCATGAATATTCATTGGAAGGACTGATGCTGAAGCTGAAACTCCAATACTTTGGCCACCTGATGCAAAGAACTGACTCATTGGAAAAGACTGTGATGCTGGGAAAGACTGAAGGCAAGAGGAGAAGGGGACAGCAGAGGATGAGATGACTGGATGGCATCACCGATTCAATGGACATGAGTTTGAGTAAACTCCAGGAGTTGTTGATGGACAGGGAGGCCTGACATGCTGCAGTCCATGGGGTTGCAAAGAGTCAGACATGACTGAGCAACTGAACTGAACATCTAGAAAGTTCCTGCTTTGAGATATTTGTATAGATTCTGCTCATAGCAGTTTAAACCGTTTTCTTAAAAAGAAAAACCAAAACCAAGTAGCATAACTTAAAAAAAAAAAAAAAAACATATTCATGATACTGGTGAAACAACAAAAACATCAAAAACAAAATTTCTGTGGCTTAGCAGAATCAAACATTATTTCTCACTTATAAATCTGTCAAATGCAATGTTTATAGTTGGTGGACTCCCTCTGATAATTTACTACCATTTTCTTAAAAACTTTGGCCCCAGAAGTTCATACATCTCTGTTGCTCATTGTTTGTGAATTCTACTCATGTGATTATACCTCAGCACAAAGGAAGTGAATCATGTAGTCAGTATTTAGATCTTACTTCCCACTGACAGGGAAGCTCCAATTTTTGATGGACAGCTAGCCACTTTTCACACAGTCTCCACTTACATTACAAAATGTTTGAATCAGTAGCTTTACATTTCAAGAGGCAAGGTGATTCATGATTATGGCACTTTAGATATGTCTGAAAAAAAAAAAAAACTTCTTTAGGGAATCTTTTGTATTTGACCCAACATCTGAGTCTTTTGAGAACAATTTGTGAATAATTGATCCTTCCTTGAAAGCAGGCTAGATGAATAGTGAAGAAAATATATGAATACATCTATTGAACTTAGATGGGGAAGCAGAAAGATCAAGGAAAAGAAAGAAAAGGCTTTGGTTTCGTTTCTCATTGTGGCTGATACAGAATATTTCTCCATATTTGTAATACATATTTGTGATAAATCTCCAAATTTATCTCCAAATTTGGATATCCCTCCAAATTTGTCCATCTTATGATCAGTGCTTTTTATACAACTCACATCTGGAGAGAGAATAGTCTGTCGTTTTGCTGTAGGTGTATTAATTGACAATCTCTTCTGGTATGCTAAGATTCTGAACAACATTCATCTTTATCTTTGAGTACTCTAGAAATCCATAGAATGATTCAAACTTAGCCCTATAGAAGCAGATTTATTTTTAGGACTTATTCTTAAAGCTGACTCATTTGACATTGACTTGACTTCTAAACAAATAACTTTTCCTAGTTTGTTCTGGTGAATTCCACCCATCCAATCTCTATCTAGCTCACCTTGATCTACAAAGCTTCCCCTCGACCCCCAGCTCTCTGTCTAGCTCCTTTATGTGTACTACATGCACAGTCATTTATTAAAGTCCTTTTCCTGGAGAAGAGGTCATCACCATACACTCAAAGGAATCTGGACATGCTCAAATCTTTCTCACCTGAAGATACTCCCTCCCTTTCACTTTCCTTCACTTTCACTTTTCCACAATCTGGAGATGCTCAAATCTTTCTCACCTGAAGATACTCCCTCCCTTCACTTCACAACAGCACATTACTGAGCTGTTGTCTATCTGATCTTTACTATATTCATCCCTTGCATTTGCTTGGCCAATTGACTGTCTAATGCTATTTCTGGCAGCACAATATAGCCCAACACATACTAAGTGGCATATAATCATACATTCTAGTTATAGCTTAGAAAGATATCAATGGCTATAAAAAGTTATTGTGTAATTTTCAGCTTTCTCTTCAATAGAATCAGAATGATAGTGTCTACCAAATGTAGCTTTTGACAGATAAAGGTGGAATGAATGTAAGGTGGTTAGCCCAGTGCTTTGCACTAGTTCTTATTTTAAAATTATTATTATTGTAGTTATAAACTTTATTGTAGTAACTTTGATTTCTTGAGTGTTTATTTGTCCCATCTGCTGTACCTCTTCTCTTCTCCACATATTTCATGCACACAGCTTCAACCCTCCCAATGGTGTTTCGGCTCCCAAATCTATACCAGTAATCCTACCAGTCCTCATGAACTTTAGGTCTGTGTTTCCATCTGCCTTGATGTATTCAGTGCATTTCTTCAGTGAGATTTTCTATTTCTATACTCCACACCACATTCCTTTCTCATTTCATTCTTACTACAATGCAATGTTATGTGCTGTTACCATTCTCATCTTATAGATCAGGAAACATGGAAACCTGTAAAGTTGAACCCACTGAAATATCCACTCGAGGAATCTGGGCTTGCTCTTCATCCTTTATGCCTAGTAATTTTACCTCTTTCCCATATTCATCCCATCTTCTTCATACTTTGTTGTTTGTGATCACAGATGGCATCTAGGATTTTTTTCAAAGGTGGATTTCTGTCTTAGGTCTGATTTATTGGTGATTTTTTGAGAGGAAAGAGGGGTATATATTTTTGTATTATACCATGATGAATCTGGAAGCCCCACAGCTGTACTTTTAAAAAATAGTTACTGGGAGTAACTAGACTGTAGAAGGTTTGAACAGGTCAGCCAGAGGTAGAAGTGAGTCAAGATTAAAGAGGAGGCATGTTTCAAAGTAGATGGAATGTGTTGTGTACAATAGAAAAATATAGTGAGGAGGTAGACAAAGTGTGGCCCTTGGTGTCCAATGCACTAGGTTAAAACTCTAGCTATTATGGTCATTGATGATGTGGAGTAAGTTATTTTATCTCAGAGACTTGGTTCTATGAAGGGTGCTTTTCTTTCCTTCTATAGTCAGCTCCAAAATTACATATACTTTAAATACCTTAGCTGTGGCTATTTAACTATATTATGGGTAAAGTCATCTGCACCTGTACATAATTAAGATTCTTGCTAAAAGTTATTTAGCTGCTGATAGAGGTTGCTTAGTAGAGTCATTGTTCTAAAATGTTCTTCAGACCACCTGCTGGATGTTACCAGTTGAATGGAATGGTGCTTTGAATTTTGATACATTATGTACAATTTATACACTTATACCATGATTAGTTACATTAGTTACATTCATTTAGCAAATGCCCTTGTGAAAGTGAGAAAATATGGGCAATTGCTCAGTGCATTTCATACTTTGTAAGAGCATTCATTGATAATGCTGATGAATAATTAATCAAATAATTGTTCTGTTCAGTGTTCTCTATTTTGGAAGTGAGTTGAGTTCCTTTATATATGGTGATAGACATTGAAAATCCTATTTCAATCCTGCAATACAGATGTGAACTGTTGTTGTTCTACAGCTTAAGTGCAGAGATTGCTTGTGCAGAACTTCTGGCCCCCTAAAAATCACCTGTTCTCTCTTTTGCAGGAGGACTGACTTGTTACATTTTCATTGATACTTTGTATATTTCTTATTGTGTGTGCATCTCTATTGGATCCAGTTGAATTTACTAATTTTGAATGTATAATTTTTTATAGTTGTGTCTCAAATATATATACTTAACACCTTTGTCTTAAAATGTTATAATCCATTAAAATGGTACAAAATTCAATAATATTTGAAATTAGTAATATTTTTATTTTGTCTAAAATCAGCACACTCACAGGCTTTTACTTTGGTAAGCCTTTTCAGATTCAAGCTTTGGAATTTATTTCATTTTAAATTTCCACAGATTGCTTAGGCATGTTCAGTGAACCTGTACAGGACAGGAGATTTGGGTGGGATAACATCTGTAACACAAATCTGGATCTATCCAAGTGAAACAATTTAAACTTATTAAATTACTTCAGCGTTCAAGGAGCCCTGATTAAGAGCTCCTCCAGTCCAGGAATTGAATAATTTCACTGCCACTTCAGGCCATTCGATGTTTTACATTATCTCTAGTGGTGTCCTTTTAGGTTAAACATAATCCTGTTAAGCAATGCTGCTGGCTTTTTGGGCTACATATACCAAGTTGAGTTATGTTCTGCTGTTATTTGGGGCTGTGTTTCTTAATTCTTCATCTTGGATGACTGGCATACTCTGGCAATAAGCTTATATACAGTAGCTAGATGGATTCTTCATTGGTAAGACTGATTAAATTGTTGTAAAATATTTATGACCCAGATGTCTTCTGGCCACATCATTCTTAAACCTAAATTTCTTTGGTTAAATTCCAGTCTGTTGAAAATATGCCTGTGCCCCCATCTTTCCTAGCCAATACCAGGTTTTTGAAGACTCTTACATACACCGACAAATGAGTTCTGATTTTCATTCTCCACAGCAGTTGGCTTATGATGAATGTAAACTCTATTTTGCTAACTTGTAGTGTTACCATTAATAACGTTAGATAAGATGGGAATCTTCTCATATCATTGCTACCATTTCTGGCAGGTTAATTCTTTAGTAGAAATAAGGATCTGTGGAAACTTTTAATCAAAGATGCTCTCAACTTGGCAAAATTACCACAATTATAACACAGTGCCAGGCACTAAACTAATAGTTTGCATATACTAACTCACTCTTTGAGAAAAAGTCTATGATGAAGGGATTATAATTATTCCTGTTTTGCAGATGGAAAGACTCAAGGCATAGACCAGTTAAAGTAGTTTACACAAGTTTACATGGAGTCAGATGGATTCAGTTTATACTCTGGTCAGCTACTTGCTAATCTGTGCCCTAGAGATTTGTTTTGTAATCCCTTTCAGCAAAAGATGTCCTCATCTATAAAATGCAGTTACTGAGAGAATTTGTCTTCTTTAGTTGTGAAGATTGAGTGCGATAATTCATGTTAAATGCGTAGCAACTGGCAGCTACACAAATGTTGGCTGCTATTATTTTTTTCTAATAAAATGGATTTAAATTGAATTTGAGAAAAATCTGTTCTCTCAAGTCATTCTATTAGCTGAGTTTTCTTCAAAGTCACAGAAGTAAATCAGAAGGATCTTCCTATTATTGAATTTAAAAAAATGGGTTAATATTTCTCACTTTGAGAAGTGAAGTCAAGGTTGAAAGCTCAGAACAAGTTAACACAATACTTATCATCCATCTCAACTCTGAGGGTAGAGACTTTTGCAGCCAGAGGACAGTTAAGTTGTTGTATCCAACATTTGTTGAATGCTTCTTATGGGCCTGGATCCATGGTAAATGCCTGAAGGTATTATTTGTTTGAATCCTTTTGACAATTGTATGTGATAGGTATTATTATCCATATTCTCCATATTCTTTAAAGAAGAGAAATGGAGACATATGGGAATTCAGCAATTTGTCCTAAAGTTGCATGGTTGTTAAATGATGGAGTCAGGCCCTCTGACTTTAGACGCTAATCTGTTTACCACAGATACTTTCCACATTCTATGTTGCTAGGCATTGGAAAAATGTTCCATTGGCTAGAATTAATTCTGTGTCCTGACTGTTGGGACTCCTGGAAGAATTATATAACTGCTCTTAGAATTAGTATGGGCCATGAGACCAATCTTACAAGTTGTCTGTGCAAAGAAAGCAAGACAGAACTGATGCATTTCTATTGACCACAAATCTTGGGAATTTAATTGTGTCCAAGGGAGTGGGTTTGATTCCCAGGTCAGCAAGATCTCCTGAAATAGGAAATGACAACTCGCTCCAGTATTCTTGCCTGGAAAATTCCATGGAAAGAAAGTGGAGAATATTTTCTTGGTTTCAGATTTACTAAGTGTCTGGAGAATTCAGACACTGTCCATTTACCACATGTAAGGTAAAAATTACCTCTTCTCTCAGGGGCATTTGAGACATTTATGTAATTGTAACAATGCAGGCCTCTAGTCCACTAGGTCTTATTGAAGGTCTTTGTTTCCTAAATAGCATTTTAAGAACCTTTTGTTCTCATTCCCTCTTTGAACTTTGTATTATTGATACCCCAAAGTAGCCAGCAGATGTGGACTCTGTCTAGTGACCAGCTAGCCTGTGAAGTCTGCCTTTGTCATGTTATAATGGCTATTATCCAAACTAGACAGCACATTAAAAAGCAGAGACATTACTTTGCCAACAAAGGTCCATCTCGTCTAGGCTATGGTTTTCCCAGTAATCATGTATGGATGTAAGAGTTGGACTATAAAGAAAGCTGAGTGCTGAAGAATTGGTGCTTTTGAACTGTAGTGTTGGAGAAGCCTCTTGAGAGTCCTTTGGACTGCAAGGAGATCCAACCAGTCCATCCTAAAGGAGATCAGTCCTGGGTGTTCATTGGAAGGACTGATGTTGAAGCTGAAACTCCAGTACTTTGGCCACCTGATGTGAAGAACTGACTCATTTGTAAAAACCCTGATGCTGGGAAAGATTGAAGGTGGGAGAAGGGGACAACAGAGGATGAGATGGTTGGATGGCATCACCGACTCAATGGACATGAGTTTATATAAACTCTGGGAGTTGGTGATGGACAGGAAAGCCTGGCGTTCTGCAGTCCATGGGGTCACAAAGAGTCCGACATGGCTGAGCAACTGCACTGAACTGAATCACTATTATCACTGCCTCTTGCTGTATAATTGTTTGTGTATGTAAACTTCTTTCCTTAAAAAAGGCTTTCCTGCATCGCTCTATTTTACCTTTCAATTGGTGAATCATCTTCCGTAGATTTCTGAGCCAAAGCTACTGTTGATGTTTTCGTAAACTTCACACCAAGACCTGGGTAAGAACTGTAAGTTTGCTTTTTACCTTCATGATCATCTCACCTCAGCTTTTGAATTTTTGATTGCAGGCATTTCTTTCTCCTATATGTCTATCCAATGCAATACACCTCTAGTGTTTCATTTCCTTGTTTTCCTCCTTTATAAAAAAGGATTGGCTATATTTCTCTTTTTCTTCTGGACTCAAGGTCTTATTTTTCCTCTCCTATATGTATAATATGTCTTATGAGATCTCAATATTTTCCTTCAGGAAGTCATTCTCCATCTCAATTAACTTGTATCCCATTAATTGCTTTCAGTCTATTTAGGTCTAGTAGTGAAACAGAAGCGTACTTAAAAAACTAATTAGGTTCCTTTAGGACCTTTTGGACCTAATGAGGATTTTCTCTATATTCCTCTTAAATTCTCCCTACTAAAATTAAGGCAAAAAGAACATACATTGAGATGAGTAGATCTTACATGTGCATATTGGTGAGTTGTAACAAATGACTAAATCATGAATATTGCATCAAGATATAGAATATCTCCACTATCTCAGAAAGTCCCCTTGTGTTTACTTCCCAAACGAGTCCTATAACCATGGATGAGAAAAGTAATGATTTCTGTATCAGACTAATTTTGTCTATTTTTGAACTTCATAAATATGGAATCATACAGTTTATACTCATTTATTTCTAGTTTCTTTTGCTCAGTGTAACGTTTTAAGATTATGTCATTTCATGTGTCAGTAGTTCTCTTTTTTACATTTTTATTTTGAAAAACAATTATTAACAAATGTACCATTTTATTTATACATATTTCCCACACATACCCTTACTGTATTATTTAATTATATTAATTTTTCAATTGAAAAAATATTTAATGGAGGTAACAATTTACTATGTTGTGAGTTTCATGTATATAGTATTATATTTCTTCTTCTGTATATTCTGCAGTGTGCTCACCACTAAAAATTTATTTTCCATTTCTCATCTTACAGTTGATTTCCTTTACCCATTTTGCTCTCCTCCACTTGTCTTCATTCCTCCCCCTGTGGTAACCACTATTGTGTTCTCATTCTCTACATTTTTGTTTTTTGTTTATTTTCCTTATTTTTTGGAATGCATTTTATATTTTTACTTTTTAAATTTTTTACCACTGGGTAATTTAAATCTTCCCTTTTTTCCCTTTAAATAATTTCTATTGGACTATAGTTGACTTACAATGTTATGTTAGTTTCTACTATGCAGCAAAGTGAATCATTTATACATATATCCACTCTTTTTAGATTATTTTCCCAGACAGTTCATTACAGAATATTGAGTAGAGTTCCCTATGCTATACAATAGGTCCTTATTTATTAATTTTTAAAAATATTCCACAAATGAGTGAAATTATGCAATTTTGTCTTTATCTGACTTGTTTCACTTGCATAATAGAAGACTTTTGGGACACATGTTTTCATTTGTCTTCTTTTTTTTTTTAATATTTAATTGAGGGATAAGTGCTTTGCAATATTGGTTTCATTTCTGCCATACATCTACATGAATTAGCCATAGATGTACGTATGTCCAGTCACTCTTGAACCTCCCTCCCACCTCCCACCCTGTTCTATCCCTCTAGGTTGTTACAGAGCCCCTGAGTCATACAGGAAATTACCATTGTCTATCTATTTTACATATGGTAGTGTATATGCTTCCATGCTACTCTCTCTATTCATTTCACCCTCTCCTTCCTCCACCCTCCCCAGCCTGTGTCCATTAAGTCTCCATCGTTGCTCTGCAAACAGATTCTTCAGTACCATCTTTCTAGATTCCTCCTATATGAGTTAATATAACATACTTGTTTAACGTTTTCTGACTTACTTAACTCTGTATAATAGGCTTGAGATTCGTCCACATCATTACAACTGACTCAAATGTGGTCCTTTTCATGACTGTGTACTATTCCATTGTATATATGTACCACAGCTTCTTTGTCCATTCATCTCATGATGGACATCTAGGTTACTTCCATGTCCCAGCTATTGTGAATAGTGCTGCAGTGAACATTTGGGTACATGTATCTTTGACTTTTAGTTTCAAAATTGAAGTGATATTGAAGTGGTATTGCTGGGTCACTTGGTAGTTTTATTCCTAGTTTGTTAAGGAATCTCCATACCATCTTCCATAGTGGCTGTGTCAGTTTACATCCACACCATCTGTGCAAGAGGGTTTACTTTTCTCCACGCCCTCTCCAGCATTTGTTGTTTGTAGATTTTTTGATGATGGCCATTCTGACTGGTGTAAGGTGATATCTTGTAGTTTTGATTTTCAAGAGAAGACTGTACACATGAACATCACCAGATGGTCAACACCGAAATCAGATTGATTATATTCTTTGCAGGCAAAGATGGAGAAGCTCTATACAGTCAACAAAAACAAGACCAGGAGCTGACTGTGGCTCAGATCATGAACTCCTTATTGCAAAATTCAGACTTAAATTGAAGAAAGTAGGGAAAACCACTAGACCATTCAGGTATGACCTAAATCAAATCCCTTATGATTATACATTGGAAGTGAGAAATAGATTTAAGGGACTAGATCTGATAGATAGAGTGACTGATGAAATATGGACTGAGGTTTGTGACATTGTATAGGAGACAGGGATCAAGACCATCCCCATGGAAAAGAAATGCAAAAAAGCAAAATGGCTGTCTGGGGAGGCCTTACAAATAGCTGTAAAAAGACGAGAAGTGAAAAGCAAAGGAGAAAAGGAAAGATATAAGCATCTGAATGCAGAGTTCCAAAGAATAGCAAGAAGAGATAAAAAAGCCTTCCTCAGCGATCAATGCAAAGAAATAGAGGAAAAACAACAGAATGGGAAAGACTAGAGATCTCTTCAAGAAAATTAGAGATACCAAGGGAAGATTTCATGCAAAGATGGGCTCGATAAAGGACAGAAATGGTATGGACCTAACAGAAGCAGAAGATATTAAGAAGAGGTGGCAGGAATACACAGAAGAACTGTACAAAAAAGAGCTTCATGACCCAGATAATCATGATGGTGTGATCACTGACCTAGAGCCAGACATCCTGGAATGTGAAGTCAAGTGGGCCTTAGAAAGCATCACTACAAACAAAGCTAGTGGAGGTGATGGCATTCCAGTTGAGCTATTTCAAATCCTGAAAGATGATGCTGTGAAAGTGCTGCACTCAATATGCCAATACATTTGGAAAACTCAGCAGTGGCCTCAGGACTGGAAAAGGTCATTGGAAAGGACTGGAAAGGCAATGCCAAAGAATGCTCAAACTACCACACAATTGCACTCATCTCACACGCTAGTAAAGTAATGCTCAAAATTCTCCAAGCCAGGCTTCAGCGATATGTGAACCATGAACTTCCAGTTGTTCAAGCTGGTTTTAGAAAAGGCAGAGGAACCGGAGACCAAATTGCCAACATCTGCTGGATCATCAAAAAGCAAGAGAGTTCCAGAAAAAAATCTATTTGTGCTTTATTGACTATGCCAAAGCCTTTGACTGTGTGGATCACAATAAACTGTGGAAAATTCTGAAAGAGATGGGAATACCAGACCACCTGACCTGCCTCTTGAGAAATTTGTATGTAGGTCAGGAAGCAACAGTTCGAACTGGACATGGAACAACAGACTGGTTCCAAATAGGAAAAGGAGTAGATCAAGGCTGCATATTGTCACCCTGCTTATTTAACTTCTATGCAGAGTACATCATGAGAAACACTGGACTGGAAGAAGCACAAGCTGGAATCAAGATTGCCAGGAGAAATATCAATAACCTCAGATATGCAGATGCCACCACCCTTATGGCAGAAAGTGAAGAGAAACTAAAAAGCCTCTTGATGAAGGTGAAAGAGGAGAGTGAAAAAGTTGGCTTAAAACTCAACATTCAGAAAACGAAGATCATGGCATATGGTCCCATCACTTCATGGGAAATAGATGGGGAAACAGTGGAAACAGTGTTAGACTTTATTTTTTGGGGCTCCAAAATCACTGCGGATGGTGACTGCAGCCATGAAATTAAAAGACGCTTACTCCTTGGAAGAAATGTTATGACCAACCTAGATAGCATATTGAAAAACAGAGACATTGCTTTGCCAACAAAGGTCCATCTAGTCAAGGCTATGGTTTTTCCTGTGGTCATGTATGGATGCGAGAGTTGGACTGTGAAGAAGGCTGAGCGCCGAAGAACTGATGCTTTTGAATTGTGGTGTTGGAGAAGACTCTTGAGAGTCCCTTGGACTGCAAGGAGATCCAACAAGTCCATTCTGAA
The DNA here is from genome assembly GCF_002263795.3 of Bos taurus. NCBI lineage: Eukaryota > Metazoa > Chordata > Mammalia > Artiodactyla > Bovidae > Bos > Bos taurus. The sequence continues at coordinate 17,633,813 of NC_037332.1, read as the reverse complement.
GGAGATCAGCCCTGGGATTTCTTTGGAAGAAATGATGCTAAAGCTGAAACTCCAGTACTTCGGCCACCTCATGCGAAGTGTTGACTCATTGGAAAAGACTCTGATGCTGGGAGGGATTGGGGGCAGGAGGAGAAGGGGACGACAAAGGATGAGATGGCTGGATGGCATCACTGACTCGATGGATGTGAGTCTGAGTGAACTCCGGGAGTTGGTGATGGACAGGGAGGCCTGGCGTGCTGCGATTCATGGGGTCACGAAGAATCGGACATGACTGAGCAACTGAACTGAATATGAATGATGTTGAGCTTCTTTTCATGTGTTTGTTAGCCATCTGTATGTCTTCTTTGGAGAAATGTCTGTTTAGATATTTTTCCCACTTTTTGATTGAGTTGTTTGTTTTTCTGGTATTGAGTTGTATGAGCTGCTTGTATATTTTGGAAATTAATTCTGTCAGTTGTTTCATTTGCCCTTATTTTCTCCCATTCTGAGGGTTGTCTTTTCACCTTGCTTATAGTTTCCTTTGCTGTGCAAAAGCTTTTAAGTTTAACTTGGTCCCACTTGTTTATTTTTGCTTTTATTTCCATTATTCTAGGAGGCAAGTCACAGAAGATCTTGCTATGATTTATGTCATACAGTGTTCTGCCTATGTTTTCTTATAAGAGTTTTATAGTTTCTTTTCTTATATTTAGGTCTTTAATCCATTTTGAGTTTATCTTTGTGTGTGGTATTAGAAAGTGTTCTAATCTCATTCTCTTATATGTAGTTGTCCAGATCTTCACTTATTGAAGAGATTATCATTTCCCCATTGTATATTCTTACTTTCTTTGTTAAAGATAAGGTGCTCATTGATGTGTGTGTGGGTTTATTGCTGGGCTTTCTACTTGTTCCACTGGTCTATATTTATGTTTTTGTGACAGTCCTATACTTTCTGAATGACTGTAGCTTTGTAGTCTGAAATCAGGTAAGTTGATTCATCCAGCTCCATTCTTTCTCGCAACTGCTTTGGTTATTCGGGGTCTTTGTGTTTCCGTATGAATTGTGAAATTTTCTGTTTTAGTTCTGTGAAAAATGCCATTGGTAATTTGATAGGGATTGCATTGAATCTGTAGATTTCATTTGGTAATATAGTCATTTTCACAATATTGATTCTTCCAACCCAGAAGCATGGAATATTCCTCTATCTGTTTATGTCTTCTTTGATTTCTTTCATCTGTGTCTTGTATTTTTCTGTATTTAGCTCTTTTGACCCCTCAGGTAGGTTTATTCCTGGGTATTTTATTCTTTTTGTTTCAATGGTAAATGAGATTTGTCCCTTAATTTCTCTTTCTGATTTTTCATTGTTTTCTGTGTATTGATTTTGTATCCTATGACTTTACTAAATCCCTTGATTAGCTCTACTAATATTGTGATAGTATCTTTAGGGTTTTCTATGTACAGTATCATGTCATCTGCAAATTGTGAGACTTTTCCTTCTTCCTTTCCAATCTGGATTCCCTTTCTTTCTTTTTCTTCTCTAACTGCTGTAGTGAGGACTTCCAAAACTGTATTCAATAATAGTGGTGAGCGTGGGCACCCTTGTCTTGTTCCTGATCTTAGGGAGAATGCTTTCAGTTTTTCACCATTGAGAACAATGTTGGCAGTGGATTTGTTTATATAGGCTTTATTATGTTAAGGTAGGTTCTTCTGTGCCCATTTTTTTTGGAAGAGTTTTTATCATAAATGGGTGCTAAATTTTGCTGAAAGCTTTCCTGCATCTTTTGTGATTATAATATGGTTTTTATCTTTCAATTTGTTAATATGGTGTATCACATTGATTGATTTGCAAATATTGAAAAATCCTTGCATCCCTTGGATAAACCCGACTTGATCCTGGTATATGATCTTTTTAATATGTTGAGTTCTGTTTGCTAAAAATTTTTAAATGCTTTTGTATCTATGTTCATCAGTGATAGTGTCCTGAAATTTTCTTTATTTGTGATATCTTTGTCTGGTTTTGGTATGAGGGTGATGGTGGCCTCATAGAATGCGTTTGGAAGCATTCCTTCCTCTACTATTTTTTGGGAAGAGTTTCAGAAGGATAGGCATTAGCGCTTCTCTAAATGTTGATAGAATTCCCTTGTGAAGCTGTCTGGTATTGGGCTTTTGTTTTTGGGGAGATTTTTATCACAGTTTTGATTTCAGTGTCTGTAATTGGCTTGTTCTTAATTTCTATTTCTTCCTGGTTCAGTCTTGGAAGGTTGAATTTTTCTAAATATCTGTCTATTTTCTCCAGATTTTCTATTTTATTAGCATATAGTTGCTTGTAATAGTCTCTTATGATCCTTTGTATTTCTGTGTTGTCTGTTGTTACCTCTCCTTTTTCATTCCTAATTTTGTTGATTCAATCTTTTTTGCCCTTTTTTTCTTCATGAGTCTGGCTAATCATTTGCCAATTTTATCTTCTCAAAGAACCAGCTTTTAGTTTTATAAACCTTTACTATTGATTCCTTTATTTCAACTCTGATCTTTATGATTTCTTTGTTATATACGTAGGAGTGGGATAGCTGAATCATAGGGTAGATGCATGTTTACTTTATAGAAAATGCCAAGTGGTTTTCCAAAGCAGTTTTTCCATTTCATATTCCTGCTGGCAATGCATGAGAATTTTAGTTGTCCTATATCCTTTCCAGCATTTGATTTCGATAGTCATTTTAAATTTGACTCTTCTAGTGAGTGAAGAGGTATTTTTACCTAGGGCTTTAATTTACATTTCCTTGTTGACTAAATATGAAAAGGATTTTTGATCCAGATGCATTTGGGTTATTTATGAGAACTGATCTACTTCGATTTTATAGTTTGTCCTAGTGTGTGCTGCTTACACTGGTTTTGAGCCTTTCTTCTAAAACATAGTCTTCTAGTGTTCTCAATTGAATATGCAAAGTACTTTGTGAGATTTCTGTATTTTTGCTTGGCTAGAGTTAGACTGTCTCCCAATAGTGTATGACATCTAATATCTCTATTCAGTTAACAGCCTTGTAACAGACACTCTCTCCTAGACTTTGTGAATTCTTGCTCTGAACTTATTCTGTCTTTGCCTTTTCACCCTTGCTAGACTGTCATACTCTGCTTAGAGTCTCTCTTTCTACAAGATGGTCCATTAAGTTTCCTTGGACAAAACCTGGATCACACATAGGGCTCATCTCCTGTTTCCTTACTCATATGGTCACAGTTCTGCACTTGTCTATTTACAATACCTAAAAATGGTTTCATAATACACATTGTCCACTTGAAAGATTGTTTACAGTATGTGGGGAACTTGGGTACCAGTTGCTCCATCATGGCCAAGTGCAAGACTTTCTCCTTTGTTACTTACTAGTTAACTCAGGTGGCTTAGTGGTAAAGAATTCCCATGCCAAGCAGGAGGTCCAGGCTCAATCCCTGAGTTGGGAAGGTCCCCTGGAGAAGAGAATGGCAACCCACACCAGTATTCTTGCCTGGGAAATTCCATGGACAGAGGAGTCTGGCAGGCTACAATTCATTGACTCACAAAGAATTGGATACAACTCAGTGAATCAAAAACAACAAGGTAAATACTTAAGGGTTCAACCATAACCTAATTTTATTGCCATCTTTTCTATTTCTCCATTCAAATTACTATAATTTTAGATGATAATTATCTATATACATACCAAAATATCCTGGGAATTCATAATTGTGTAGTATGTTGAATTTTTTTTTTTTTTTTGGTAACTAAAGGTACTTAGGTATGGATATAGTAATGATTTTTCTTCAATAAATTAAAAGGAATTTAAAGTTGATATTTATCAATATCACACTCACTCACTTATATCTTAAGTGCTTCCTTAAGTTGATGAGAAAAGAATAAGTCTACAACTTTGTGAATTTTGGATAATCTTGCATTGTATCAGTGGAGATATGTCTACCATATCTGTCATGCATAATAGGAAAAATAGAGGTTGAACTGGTAATATGAAATGACTGCTCTAAAGGGCATTAGAATGTGACACCATTTTTAATATATTCTAGCTCTGCATATTAAAAACAAATTGTCTTAAATATATTTAATTCATTTTTTACAGTCATTAATCATAGAATTTGTTACTAAAATAATGGAAATTTATTGAAAACGTGGTACTGGTAGAAAGTCAAATTAGAAGGTCAAAGAATTCTGGGAAAGAAAATATTTCAATGGGCTCTTTACAATTGTTATCCTGAGGTATAAAGAAAAAAATAAATAGAATTCTTGTCAAAATAGATTAACCAATTTAGAAAGAAGGATGTGTATTTCAGATGAAGAAATGGAACTCCTATGTTAGTCTGTAGAATTTTTCATTAATTGTGTAATTAAATATCATTACTTTAAACAATAAAACAAATGAGAAACATTATAAAGGAGACAGCACTGGACTCAGGAAGTGACATGTTTCTTACATCTGGCTTTCTGTTGGGTCTGAGGGTCATTAAATCAGTTTGGGTCATATTTTTTTTTTTTTATTACCTATAAAATGAACAGATATGCCAAATAATTCTAATGTTCTTTTATAAAATTTTATTTATCTTTAATTGAAGGATAATTGCTTTACAGTATTGCATTGGTTTCTAGCAAACATCAACATGAATCAGCCATAGGTTTACCCATGTCCCCTCCAATTTGAACATAACTCACACTTCCCTCTCCATCCCACCCCTCTAGATTCTTATCTATCTCAGGTTTGAGCTCCCTAAGTCATACAGAAAATTCTCATTGGCTATCTGTTTACATATGGTAATATATGCTTCTGTATGAAACATGATCATGAACTCCTTATTGCAAATTCAGACTTACATTGAAAAAAGTAGGGAAAACCACTAGACCATTCAGGTATGACCTATTTCAAATCCCTTACAATTATACAGTGGAAGTGGCAAATAGATTCAAGGGATTAGATCTGATAGACAGACTGCCTGAGAACTATGGACGGAGTTTCATGACATTGTACAGTAAGTAGGCAGTGATCAAGACCATTCCCAAGAAAAAGCAACGTGAAAAAGCAAAATGGTTGTCTTAGGAGGCCTTACAATAGCTGTGAAAAGAAGAGAAGCTAAAGGTGAAGGAGAAAAGGAAAGATATACCCATTTGAATGCAGAGTTACAAAGAATAGCAAGGAGAGATAAGAAAACCTTCCTCAGTGATTACTGCAAAGAAATAGAGGAAAACAATAGATTGGAAAAGACTAGGGATCTTTTCAAGAAAACTAGAGATACCAAGGAAATATTTCATGCAAAGATGGGCACAATAGAGAACATAAATAGTATGGATGTAACAAAAGCAGAAGATATTAAGAAGAGGTAGCAAGAATACTCAGAAGAACTATGCAAAAAAGATCATCATGACCCAGATAACCATGATGGTATGATCACTCACCTAGAGCCAGACACCCTGGAATGTGAAGTCAAGTGGGCCTTAGAAAGCATCACTACGAACAAAGCTAGTGGAGGTGATTGAATTCCAGTTGAGCTATTTCAAATCCTAAAAGATGATGCTGGGGGAAGTGCTGTACTCATATGTCAGCAAATTTGGAAAACTCAGCAGTGGCCACAGGACTGGAAAAGGTCAGTTTTCATTCCAATCCCAGAGAAAGGCAAAACCAAACATTGCTCAAACGACCACACAATTGCACTCATTTCACACACTAGCAAAGTAATGTTCAAAATTCTCCAAGCCAGGCTTCAACAGTACATGAACTTCCAGATGTTCAAGCTGGATTTAGAAAAGGCAGAGGAACCAGAGATCAAATTGCCAATATCCACTGGATCATCAAAAAAGCAAGAGAGTTCCAGAAAAACACCTAATTTTCTTTATTGACTATGCCAAAACCTTTGACTGTGTGGATCCCAACAAACTGTGGAAAATTCTGAAAGAGATGGGAATACCAGATTTCCTGACCTGCCTCGTAAGAAATCTGTATGCGGTTAAGAAATAACAGCTAAAACTGGACATGGAACAACAGACTGGTTCCAAATCAGGAAGGAGTATGTCAAGGCTGTATATTGTCAACCTGCCTATTTAACTTATATGCAGAGTACATCATGAGAAATGCCAGGCTTGATGATGCATAAGCTGGAATCAAGATTGCAGGGAGAAATATCAGTAACCTCAGATATGCAGATGACACCACCGTTATGGCAGAAAGTGAAGAAGAACTAAAGAGCCTCTTGATGAAAGTGAAAGAGGAGAGTGAGAAAGTTGGCTTAAAACTCAACATTTGGAAAACTAAAGTCTTGGCATTCAATCCCATCATTTCATGACAAATAGATGGGCAAACAATGAAAACTGAGAGAGAGTTTATTTTGGGGGGCTCCAAAATCACTGCAGATGGTGACTGGAGCCATGTAATGAAGACACATGCTCCTTAGAAGAAAAGCTATGATCAACCTATATAGCATATTAAAAAGCTGAAACATTAGTTTGCTGACAAAGTTCCGTCTAGTCAAAGCTATGGTTTCTCCAGTAGTCATGTATGGATGTGAGATTTGGACCCTAGAGAAGGCTGAGAGTCAAAGAACGATGCCTTCGAGCTATGGTGTTGGAGAAGACTCTTGAGAGTCCCTTGGAGTGCAAGGAGATCATACCATTCAATCCTGAAGGAAATCAGTCCTGAACATTCATTGGAAGCACGGATGCTGAAGTTGAAACTGCAATACTTTGGTCATCTGATGTGAAGAAGTGACTCATTGGAAAAGACCCTACTGCTGGGAAAAATTGAAGACAGGAGGATACTGGGACGATAGAGGGTGAGATTGTTGGATGGCATCACCGACTCAATGAACATGAGTTTGAGCAAGCTCCTGGAGTTGGTGATGGACAGGGAAGCCTGGTGTGCTGCAGTCCATGGGGTCATAAAGAGCAAGGCTGAGTGACTGAACTGAACTGAATATATGTTTTCATGTTACTCTCTCCATACCTCCCACCCTCTCCTCTCCCCTGTCCCAGCAGCGTCTTATTCTAGGTTTTATTATTCTAAGTTGATAAAAGCCTTTTCTTTCCAATTAAAAAAAAAAAACTATTTTAAGGAACTTTGTTTTAATTAGATATACTACTGGGGAAAAGTTGAAATAAATTTTTTTTGAAGAAATTGAGGTATCACAAGCTATTCCACCATCTTGAATATCATCATGCTTATATGTCATTAGAAATTCCATTTTTATTACTTTTTTAAATTGGTAACTACTGCAGATTTGACAGTCTTCCTTAATACTAGCTTGCATATTAAACAGTCAGTCTGGTCAGCATTATGTCCATGAGGCAACATGATGATTATTGGCTATTTTTTCTATCTTATAAATAAATTGGCTTGGATAGGTAGAGATGTAGATGTTCATCCATAATCATTCATATTAGTTCACCACATAATTTTATATTTAGAAATACCACAGGTCTATGATTATGTCTCATAGTCATATCCACAAATATGCTTTGGAATTGGTTTTAGTAATTTGATCTTTCTTAGTGTTAACATTCTGTTTTCTGAGATTCTCATGGGAGCTTCTTATTTCTGGTCTGATAAAAAATCCATTTACACTTCCTGCAATCAATTTTAATTTTCATGGCTCTACTAAACATGAAACAAAGATGTTAAGTCTGTATGTCTTCACTGAGTTTATATTTGCTAATTCAAAGTTTAGGAGAGTTCCATTAATGCAGCCAAGAATTACTTTTGGACTGTAAACCAATTTACATTTTTTCCATGGTCCTTTCTTTGAGTTCTACCATTTAAATGATTTCCAGCTCTTTTATTTCCCTAATGATTTAGAGGTTAATAATATTGCTGAAATGAAATGCAACCAAGGGAAGTATGGAAGAATGTCTCCAAGACTCTAAATAGTTTTTTATTTTTTTAAATATATGTGATTACTTAAAGGGATTCATTGAAAATGCAAATTTAGATGATATTTTTGAGAGTATTGTGGTGATTACTTGAATAGGATAATGAGGAATAGAAAGAACAGCAACATTTAAAATTCTTTGGGTTTGATCTCTGCCAAGAAGGAATTGTTAGATATGGATTGCTAGAGAGTCTCAGTAGAAAAATGGGAACAAAGATAATGATTACTAATTTGTGCATTAGCAAGGGGTCAAGATATGAAACAAAAAAGAATGAGAGGGGTGGAATTGCTCATTTGAATAAATATAATTATTCAAATAAAAATTGAAAACTAAAGATGAGCCATAAAAACCAGTAATTATATTATCTTTTCATGTTTTATAAACATCTTCATTTAAATGTTTACATTGGATTCTTACAACAGTCCTGTGAATCGAAGCTTGAGGTGTTATCTCATTTTTATAATTAAGAAATCTGAATCCCAGAGAATTTAGGAGATTTGACCAAGTTCATATACTTTTAATGTGGTTGGTACAACAATAGAGTTGATGTTTTCTCCCCCTGTATCAGTGTTCCCTTGTGTGATCCAGTCACATTTATTTTCAAACATTTGGAGACTCATGTTATAATGTTACTTTACCTATTCAGAACCTATATGAGTGAGTGTGGCACTTCCCTGATGGTTCAGACAGTAAAGAATCTACCTGCAATGTAGTAGATAGGGATTTGATCCCTAGGTTCGGAAGATCTCCTGGGGGAGGGCATGACAACCCACTCTAGCATTCTTGCCTGGAGAATCCCCATGGACAAAGGAGCCTGGTAGGCTACAGTCCATGGGGTCACAAAGAGTCAGACAGGACTAAGCGACTGAACAACGGCAATCCAGAACCTATAGGAATGAGTGTATCTAGATAATTAATTATGCCACATAAGCGAAAAGAATAGTTTCTTTTACATTTTAATTTTCATGGTTAAATACTGTAAATAAGTGAAAAGGTTATAATAAGATCTTTAAAATTTTTATGACATTAGTTATTGTGAAATGTATGTATAAGTGTATGCATAAGTGTTTTGAAGTAAATGAATCACAAGTATAAAACATAATCTAAGTGATTTAAGAGCTGGTATAACACTACCCATTAATTTTTGAAGGTCACAATTCCATAACATATAAATCAGTATGAAACAGACTTATGGACATTTGTTTATATTACCTTTCCCCATTTATGACAGTTGTCCATCTTCCCTTTGAAAGTGACAGTCTAATGTCTCTTCTGCTTGTTATTTCTCACAAGAGAAATTGTAATTGCCTAGATGCTACTCCTGGTCAATTAATTCATGCTGTGTACATTTTGAATCAATCTTCTAGACAGAATGTGAAGAGGCAAGATAAAAGCTTGTTTGTACCTCATGGGTTGACACGGACCAGCCCCATGTAATGGACAGGTGCTACATTGTTGGGCTTTGTTTCCAGAGTAGTGGGACTCCTGGGTTGCAATTTATCTGCAGAAATACTACTCTTTCTTTCTTTCTCTCTCTTTCTGTTCCTTTCTCACATTGAGGAGTTCCAGAAAGTTAGTTTCATAGGACTGATGGGTAGACACTGTGTGCAGTTGTGGTGTGTGATGATGAGGAGATATTAAAGATTGTCCTTGAGAGAAATCTGAGCTTAAACATAGTTCTTTTGACCAATTTGTATTGTCAAGAGATAAATCAGGAGTCAGAGTGAATCTTGGAGCAATTGAAAAACCAGAGGTAATGAAAATGAGGCAAAAGGAGAAGTAGGAGAGGGAAAATTCCAGAGAGGCTGACATGGCTATGCTTGTGAATGGTTATCTTGTACTTTTAATTTGGGATAGCCAGGTTTTTAAAAATGGGTTAGGATGGGTCAGACTGAAGGACATGCTAAACTTGGTGGGCTGGACTTGAGAAAGCTGATATTTTTTAATAATAGTTTAAGTGTGTTTTATATCATGATGCCCCTTTCTATTCATGTCAGAAATTCAGTTACTTGCTGAGTTCTTTATTCTCATGGCTATGTGCTTACGAAATACTCTATTTGTTTTTGGTATGTCAAGGATTTTACTTATTTGGCTATTTTAAAGTTTGTTTTTATTTATTTATCTTAATTTAGTTGGGTGCTGTATAGATATTACCAGAATCTTTGTTTCAGAGGTGACAATGTGCTCCCGCCTTTTTTGCAAAATAGATAATGGTCTTTGTTAAGTATTGGAAGACATCCATGTTTACATTTATTTAAACGATTCAATTCATCCAATTCAACATAACTTGAATCGTCTTTGTAACCAAAACAGTAAAATTTAGCAAGGAAACACACATTTAAGTTTGCACAATGAGTGTCCTGGGCAGCCTTCAGAGACATGCTCTAATTTCCACACATAAATGCTTCAGTTGTGTTTATAAGACAAAATATGATATGGCAGCCCACTTAATAGCAGACTTTTAACATCTGTGCTCTCATTGTGAGTTATAAATATGTGTAGTAAAAGGGATGTTTTCTCCCTCATTTCCATTATTTACAAGTAATGAGACTAACTTCCTAAGAGAAGGATAACAAGTGTAAACTCGAAACATTTTTGATTGCTGATATTCTAGAAGACTGTTGATTCCTGTGAATGCTCATGATTTCTGGGTTCTTGTCCCCAGGCTCTAACTTCAATTATCTGGCTGGTGATCTGAGCAACTATATCAGTTTCTCATTTTCTGTGTCATGGGAAGGGGCAAGATTTGTCCAAGGTGTCTGCAATGGTTCAAACATCCTGGAAGCTTATATATCTGTAAAATTCCTTGTTGGCACAGTGTTTCTCTGTGCTGTTTATCTATTCAAATGGAAAAATACTGACTTTCTTAAAAATATTTAGGGCAATAACTTCAGAAATTAGAACTCATATGATTTTAAAGGTAATATATATGTTTAATATTACACACAAATAAGAATTGAATAATCAAGTAATTGATTTTTAAGACTTTTAGATTTTTTTGTTTTTGTTTTTAGATTTGTTTTTGATCTTTCCCTTTCTAGCTTTAAATTTTTCTTAGTGCAGAGATGGAAAAAAGCATATTCCTGAATTTTGGTGCTTAAGAATGTTACTAGTTCCTTTTCTGCTCTACATTCAATGCTAAACTTGGGTTTCTTATTATCCTCAAAAATATTTTTTAAAGGTCTGACATTCCATAAAAACTCTCAAGGCATTCTTAGATGGTGTACTCTTTTATTGCAGATTTCTAATGAGGATATATCAGAATTTCATCATCTATCAAAAAGAACTCTTAATTAAAACAAGTATCTGTTTCAACAAACCTACTAAATGTTTTTGTCTTTGAGGTTTAGCCAGAATTACTATTTTTGGTAAGAATTCAAATGACAGTTTTTAAATACTGGTACAAGACACATCACTTACTTCATTTAAAATGTATCAGATCAGATCAGATCAGTCACTCAGTTGTGTCCAACTCTTTGCGACCCCATGAATTGCAGCACACCAGGCCTCCCTGTCCATCAACAACTCCCGGAGTTCATTCAGACTCACGTCCATCGAGTCAGTGATGCCATCCAGCCATCTCATCTTCTGTCGTCCCCTTCTCCTCCTGCCCCCAATCCCTCCCAGCATCAGAGTCTTTTCCAATGAGTCAACTCTTCGCATGAGGTGGCCAAAGTACTGGACTTTCAGCTTCAGCATCATTCCCTCCAAAGAAATCCCAGGGCTGATCTCCTTCAGAATGGACTGGTTGGATCTCCTTGCAGTCCAAGGGACTCTCAAGAGTCTTCTCCAACACCACAGTTCAAAAGCATCAATTCTTCGGCGCTCAGCCTTCTTCACAGTCCAACTCTCACATCCGTACATGACTACTGGAAAAACCATAGCCTTGACTAGACGGACCTTTGTTGGCAAAGTAATGTCTCTGCTTTTGAATATGCTATCTAGGTTGGTCATAACTTTCCTTCCAAGGAGTAAACATCTTTTAATTTCATGGCTGCAGTCACCATCTGTAGTGATTTTGGAGCCCAGAAAAATAAAGTCTGACACTGTTTCCACTGTTTCCCCATCTATTTCCCATGAAGTGGTGGGACCGGATGCCATAATCTTCGTTTTCTGAGTGTTGAGCTTTAAGCCAACTTTTTCACTCTCCACTTTCACTTTCATCAAGAGGCTTTTTAGTTCCTCTTCACTTTCTGCCATAAGGGTGGTGTCATCTTCATATCTGAGGTTATTGATATTTCTCCTGGCAATCTTGATTCCAGCTTGTGTTTCTTCCAGTCCAGTGTTTCTCATGATGTACTCTGCATATAAGTTAAATAAACAGGATGACAATATACAGCCTTGACAAACTCCTTTTCCTATTTGGAACCAGTCTGTTGTTCCATGTCCAGTTCTAACTGTTGCTTCCTGACCTGCATACAAATTTCTCAAGAGGCAGATCAGGTGGTCTGGTATTCCCATCTCTTTCAGAATTTTCCACAGTTTATTGTGATCCACACAGTCAAAGGCTTTGTCATAGTCAATAAAGCAGAACTAGATGTTTTTCTGGAACTCTCTTGCTTTTTCCATGATCCAGCAGATGTTGGCAATTTGATCTCTGGTTCCTCTGCCTTTTCTAAAACCAGCTTGAACATCAGGAAGTTCACGGTTCACATATTGCTGAAGCCTGGCTTGGAGAATTTTGAGTATTACTTTAAAATATATGGTAACAATAAAACAGATTGTCATGTTAGTCAAATCTCAGAAGGAAATAATTCTTTTTATTATAGATTTTATATCACTATTTTATGGCTTTTAATTGTCCTTCTGCAGATTAAGAGCAGGTAAACATTATGAAGTATAATGGTTGATGATTTGGATTTGAATTTCAGTGCTTCAAAAAGGCTATGCCAAAGGGTTTTGCATCACTAATAGTAGTATAATTGATTGAGTACGTAGGCTTACCACATAGTATGAAGTAGTAGATGCTAATAATTTCACATCGTATTTAACACTGATTAATGTTAACATTGCTGATTGTGCTCTGAGCACAATAAACTCTTGTTCTTGATTTCCTCTTAATTACATTTGGAAGTTATGATATAATTTAAGTGGTAGGTGGTCTATTTGCTTATGAGTTCCTTAGAAGAACTAAAACTCAAACAGTATAGATAGGTTAGAAATTAAATAGTATAGTATATATTTTATTTCCTGTCAGACAGTAATTAATTAGAACACTTAATTGATGTGATAAAACAGTTTGAAGAAAAATTCAGTGACATGATTGCATAAGGAATTGGAAGAAATAAACATTTTATAAAGTGTTATCTGCAGTTAACCTACAAACCGCACAGATAGGGCAGTTTGGCATGCTAGCTCCAAAAAAATATTTAATTTTCTGTTTTAAAACTTTTTTCTATACTGTAAACTCTAGGAGGGAAGGTTCTGTGTGTGCCTTCTCCATGGTTTGTCTTCAGTAAGTGTACAAAAGTCACTCAAACATGTTTGCATTTATGCCTGTCATTTAATTCTGTAAAACTGTAAACTAAGAGTCAGATAAGTTATATTTTTTTAACATTATCATCCCAATCACTGTCATTAGCATCATAAGATTAAAAAAAAATTCTGCAATGCTGAGACATAGAGGTTATTCTTTCTTCACCTTAGGATTTTTCTGTTTTAGTAGCAGATACAATCAAGTAGACTATATATAAACTCATTACATGAAAATTAGATAAAAGCTCATGGAGTAAACCCAATATAATTTGTGCATAATGTAGAAAGAAAATCTTTTTAAAGAAAACACAAGCTTCCTGGAAAATATTTATATAGGCATTATTAAAAAAAAAAGTAAACTCTGTTAAATGGTAAAAAGAATATTCAACATGTACTTGAGAGAAATATTGGAAAAAATGGAATAACAGTTGATTTTTGTGTAAACTGGAGAAAATGAGTCACTCAGTTACATGGATTATATGAAGAAAATTGAGGTTGATTCTTGTCTCTGTATTTTAAAACAAAAAGCACTGTATTCCACAAGACATTAGGAAGTTGGCCTTTCTCTCTCATGGTTATTCATTTTAATGCTCTGGTGTCACTTAATAGCAATCATGGCAGAGAATAATTTCAGTCTATTTCAGTCTAGGCATTGTAATGTTAAAACCAACTGCACTATTAGGGAAACGATGTGGGCTTCGTGGGAATATAAGCATGAAAATTCTAGCTACCATGGTATGATGACACTAGTTATTATGGATTTTGGAATTATACATGCATCCATTTGGGTACATTAAAATGATATATTTGATTGTAATTCTCAATACAGAGCTCATACATCAGCCCTTGCCCATCACAGGACATTGTTGAAGCGAATTAGACCCTTCGAGTTACTATGCAAATGGCTGTCATGGCAGTACTTCAGAGATAATAATGCCTGGTTATATTTCAGTAATGCAGTAGACCATTTCAGTGATTTTTCTTCCACATAACTAGATATGCTGCAAAGGCTCAGATGCTGACATTGAAATAAATGAGTTGAAATAAGATACAGCAAAGAACAATAAGCATGCTTCAAAGGTGGCTGTTGGCAAAGTGAAGCTAAATATTAATATCAGTGAATTGATGTAACAGAAATTGCAGTGTTTTGTGGTTCCTTTCTGCTTCATTGCAACTTTAACGGAAAAAGTATTCCTAGAAAAGTAAAATATTCTGAAAACATTCTGAAAATTACATGATTTAATCTATGGCTGAAAGATTGCAACTTTAGTAAAGAATAAAATACTCTTCATAGGAAGAGACATGTTATCTTATGTTATCTCTATAACATCTATAGATGTTACAGAGATGTGTCTAATATATCTTTAAAAGAAGGAATAATTTAAGCATTTCATGTCTATCTTCCCATTGACTTGGTTTTTATGACAACCAACTTCTGACATCTCATTAACTATTTGTGAAATTGCTAAATAGTGACCTTGGAACAGAAATTCCGACATTCTTGTAAGTGTTTAACTGTAGTTGTAACCCCAGCTCAACATGCCTAACCTCTTCATCACTGAAGTGTGTATGAGTATCACTAGCAAAAGTTTAAGAAAATGTACAGACCATTACTGCTATTCTTTTTTCTTGGCTTCCCAGGAAACTTCAAATTCTGCATGAATTTTCAGAGTTCCAGAGCAAATACAATAGAATATTAACAGAAGGAGAGCTGATGATTAAATCATTTGGTTGATGATTAAATGTCCTCATGAGTTTAAGTGATTCAGTGTCATCTTTTTTGTGACTTTCCTCAAGTTGAATACCCTAAGTGGTTAAAATAGGGTCAGACCTCTCAGTGAGTTGGTGTGACAATGTCTCTGCCTGTGTCTGTAGGTCCAAAACAGAGGAGAAGTGATGAAACTCTACCTACAACTTTGTTTTGGAAGCTGTACATTGATTTCCTAGGGCTGGCATAGCAGATGGCTACAAATGAGGTGGCTTAAAATAACAAGCTTATTCTCATACGATTTTGGAGGCTAGAAGTCTGAAATCAAGATGTTAGCAAGACTGTTTCATTCTAGAAGCTCTGAGGAAGAATCTGTTTCACGTCTGGTTTCTGGTGGTTGCTGGCAATCGTGGCATTCCTTGGCTTGTAAGTGCAGTACTCCAATCATCACTAATCTCTGTTTTCAAATGATGTCTCACTGTGTCTTCAACGGACTTTCTTATAAGGGCACCAGTCATTGAATTTAGGGCCCATTCTAATCCTACATGACCTCATCTTAACTAATTACATCTTCAAAGACCATTTTTCTTAATGAGTCTCATTCTGAGGTTCCTAGTAGACCTTAATTTGGGGGGATGTTAGTCAACCAAGTCCAGAGAAAAGCAGCTTTAAGACAAATCTGTCTTACTATGATGGAGTTTTGAGGTTAACATTATACGTGTTCACCGATATCACCAGTTCTTCTCACCTTTTTGCATTTAAGAAAAACTGCACCAGGTGGGACTATTGACTAGTCTCTCCCATAATCTGTGACTGAGGATGATAAGAATTACTATGGGCCTTAACTCCTTAAGAGCTAGTGTGATAGTTTCCATGTTCACCTTTATTCTGGTGAAGCCTGAAAACTGGAGTTGAGAAGGAAATGCAACAACATCAAGGATGCCTGGATAGTGGACCTTATCTGAGTGAGAAGTAAACTTTGTTGTATTATACCACTTTGATTTTGGTGGCATTTGTCACCAAAGCGAAATATAGGTAATTCTGATTAATATATTTCTTCAACTTCAAAAGCATCTTTAAATATAAGCATCAGTTCAGTTCAGTTGTTCAGCCATGTCTGACTCTTTGCAAACTCATAGACTGCAGCACACCAAGCCTCCCTGTCTATCACCAACTCCCGGAGTTTACCCAAACTCACGTCTGTTGAGTCAGTGATGCCATCCAAACATCTCATCCTCTGTTGTCCCCTTCTTCTCCTGCCCTTAATCTTTCCCAGCATCAGGGTCTTTTCAAATGAGTCAGCTCTTCGTATGAGGTGGCTAAAGTATTGGAATTTCCAATGAACACTTAGGACTGATCTCCTTTAGCATGGACTGGTTAAATCTCCTTGCAGTACAAGTGACTTTCAAAAGTCTTCTCCAATACCACAGTTCAAAAGCATCAATTCTTCGGCTCTCAGCTTTCTTTACAGTCCAACTCTCACATCCATACATGACCACTGGAGAAACCATAGCCTTGACTAGATGGACCTTTGTTGGCAAAGTAATGTCTCTGCTTTTGAATATGCTCTCTAGGTTGGTCATAAATTTCCTTCCAAGGAGTAAGCATCTTTTAGTTTCTTGACTGCAGTCACCATCTGCAGTGATTTTGGAGCCCCCAAAAAATAAAGTCTGACACTGTTTCCACTGTTTCCCCATCTGTTTCCCATGAAGTGATGGGACTGGATGCCATGATCTTCGTTTTCTGAATGTTGAGCTTTAAGCCAACATTTTCACTCTCCTCTTTCACTTTCATCAAGAGGCTCATTAGTTATTCTTCACTTTCTGCCATAAGGGTGGTGTCGTCTGCATATCTAAGGTTATTGATATTTCTCCTGGCAATCTTAATTCCAGCTTGTGCTTATCCAACCCAGCGTTTCTCATGATGTACTCTGCATAGAAGTTAAATAAGCAGGGTGACAATATGCAGCCTTGATGTACTCCTTTTCCTACTTGGAACCAGTCTGTTGTTCCATGTCCAGTTCTAACTGTTGCTTCCTGACCTGCATACAGGTTTCTCAAGAGGCAGGTCAGGTGGTTTGGTATTCCCATCTCTTTCAGAATTTTCCACAGTTTATTGTGATCTACACAGTCAAAGGCTTTGGCATAGTCAATAAAGCAGAAATAGATGTTTTTCTGGAACTCTCTTGCTTTTTCCATGATCCAGCAGATGTTGGCAATTTGATCTCTGGTTCCTCTGCCTTTTCTAAAACCAGCTTGAACATTTGGAAGATCACGGTTCATGTATTATTGAAGCCTGGCTTGGAGAATTTTGAGCATTACTTTACTAGTGTGTGAGATGAGTGGAATTGTGTGGTGGTTTGAACATTCTTTAGCACTGCCTTTCTTTGGGACTGGAAAGAAAACTGACCTTTTCCAGTCCTGTGGCTACTGCTGAGTTTTCCGAATTTGCTGGCATATTGAGTACAGCACTTTCACAGCATCATCTTTCAGGATTTGAAATAGCTCAAGTGGAATTCCATCACCCCCTTTAGCTTTGTTGTTAGTGATGCTTCCTAAGGCCCACTTGACTTCACATTCCAGGATGTCTGGCTCTAGGTCAGTGATCACACCATCGTGATTATCTGGGTCATGAAGATCTTTTTTGTACAGTTCTTCTGTGTATTCTTGCCACCTCTTCTTAATATCTTCTGCTTCTGTTAGGTCCATACCATTTCTGTCCTTTATTGAGCCCATCTTCGCATGAAATGTTCAAATTTTCTTGAAGAGATCTGTAATCTTTCCCATTGTATTGTTTTTCTCTATTACTTTGCATTGGTCATTGAGGAAGGCTTTCTTATGTCTCCTTGCTATTCTTTGGAACTCTGCATTCGGATGCTTATATCTTTCCTTTTCTCCTTTGTTTTTCACTTCTCTCCTTTTCACAGCTATTTGTAAGGCCTCCTCAGACAACCATTTTGCTTTTTTGCATTTCTTTTTCTTGGAGATGATCTTGATCCCTGTCTCCTGTACAGTGTTATGAACCTCTGTCCATATTTCATCAGGCACTCTATCAGATATAGTCCCTTAAATCTATTTCCCACTTCCATTATATAATAGTAAGGAATTTGATTTAGGTCATACCTGAATGGTCTAGCGGTTTCCCCTACTTTCTTCAATTAGATCACAAATTAATCAGTAGTCTGAACTTGAAACAATTTTTAGATACAGTTTTAACCCAACATTTTTATTTGACATTTAAATTTATTCTTTCCTTGAAAATTAAATTTCTTTCACAGTTATTTGCTGAGCACATTTATATTGAGGACTACCTACATGTACATATTTAGAGAAGATTTGATTCGTATTATGTTTGGCACTCTGCAATATGGGCAAATAAAGCCAAAGATTGGTGCTAACTCATAAAAAAGCTATTTGTGCTGAGTTATGACATATATTTTTATCATTTAACTATTATAAAATTCCCAGTGGTACCACATTGGCAGGAAATAAAATTTTAAAATATGTTGTTTCTATATATAAAAAAATTGTTGAAATGTGCTTTAAACCCTATAACTTAGCTTCAAAGGAAAGATGTTTATTACTGAAAATAAAAATGGTAATCTATAGACAGTCTTACACTGGATGCAAAGAATGCTGTGACGTTTCAGATGTGTGTTCAACTTCCAACTCCATAATGATTTTATTTTGAGTCTATTTATATACAGTTCATTTGAAGGACAAAAACAAGAAGTTATACACAAATGGCAGGGGTCCAAAACTGATGTCAGTTAAGCAATGTTTTTATGTGTAATACAACCCCCTGCTGGGATGTCTGGAGTTCATTCTAGAACATTACATAAAAACTCATCACTAAAAGACAATGTGAAAACTACTTTAAAATGGAAAGAATTACATGTATTTCTCAATAAGATTGGCCTAGAAAATGTTTCAAAGGTGAAAGGGCAGTGTTCATTGACCTGAATATGCTTATTTATCGAACTGTTAAATCTGATATAGCATAGTAAATAGTCTGGACCCTCTAGAAAGCTGGCTGATTAAATAGCTTTATTAATGTGTCATGAGACAGACTGTCAAGGGTGACCTTCTATTCTCGAGAGCATTTTTTATCTCAAAGGTCTCTCAAGAAACACCTGTGTGCTTATTGGCATAGGTGACCTGGAAAGGATCAAGGTCTTCTAGAGGGAAACCAATTTGGTCTCTTGACATCTCTCAAAATGAAGATGACCTTGAGTTCAGTGAGATATTGCATTGCCCTTAACACAGTCCCATAATCCTGGCTACTGTGGATTTGAAGAGCTCATTTGAGCCTGCTTCATGTCCTATTCCAGAGTAGGCAATGGCACCCCACTCCAGTACTCTTGCCTGGAAAATCCCATGGGCAGTGGAGCCTGGTAGGCTGCAGTCCATGAGGTCCCTAAGAGTCGGACACAGCTGAGTGACTTCACTTTCACTTTTCACTTCCATGCATTGGAGAAGGAAATGGCAACCCACTGCAATACTCTTGCCTGGAGAATCCCAGGGATGGGGGAGCCTGGTTGGCTTCCATCTATGGGATCGCACAGAGTTGGACACGACTGAAGTGACTTAGCAGCAACAGCAGCATGGCCTATTCACAATCCTGAAATACAACCTAAATTCTGTTCATTTTCTCATGATTGATATTTTTCTAGAGTTGGATGTGCAATGATGGATCACATTATCACACAAATCTCCTTATAGTCATGAAACGTATACTCAAACGGGGAAAGCAGGCATTGCATAAACAACCCAATAGATAAAAATTATGATTTAAGAAATGCTTTTATGAAAGATAGATGGAATACATGATGAAGTTTTTTTTGTATCTCCTCACCTCACCTAAAGGAACTCAAGCTGATAATACTTTAACAACTGGAAAAACCCCAGTTTGCATTGCAAATAGAAGACCTTTACTTCCTTATATTTAGCCTATCCTGTCAATATGCACAATTTAGGATGTGTGATTTGTTATTGTTAAAACCTGCAGTTGTCGTTCAGTCACTCAGTCATGTCTGACTCCTTGTGATCCCATGAACTGCGCACACCAGGCTTCCCTGTCCTTCACTATTTCTTGGAGTTTGCGCAAACTCTTGCCTATTTAATCAGTGATGCCATCCAACTATCTCATTCTCTTTTTCCTCTTCTCATCCAGCCTTCAATCTTCCCCATTATCAAGGTATTTTACAGTGATTCAGCTTGTGTCAGCTTCATCATCAGTGCTTCCAATGACTATCCAGGACTGATTTCTTTTAGGATGGACTGGTTTGATCTCCTTGCTGTCCAAGGGACTCTCATGAGTCTTCTCCAACACCACAGCTCGAAGCCATCAGTTCCTAAGCTCTCAGCCTTCTTTATGGTTCACCTCTCACATCCATACATAACTATTGGAAAAACTATAGCTTTGACTATATGGACTTTTGTCAGCAAAGTAATGTCTCTGCTTTTTAATACACTGTCTAGTTTTGTCATAGCTTTTCATCCAAGGAGCAAGCATCTTTTAATTTCATGGCTGTAGTCATCATCTGCAGTTATTTTGGAGCCCCCCAAAATAAAGTTTCTCACTGTTTCCATTGTTTCCCCATCTGTTTGCCATGAAGTGATGAGACTGGATGCCATAATCTTACTTTTTTGAATGTTGAGTTGTAAGCCAGCTTTTTCACTCTCTTCTTTCACTTTCATCAAGAGGCTCCTTAGTTCCTCTTTACCTTCTGCCATAAGGGTAGTATCATCTGTATATCTGAGGTTATTGATCTTTCTCCCCATAGTCTTGATTCCAGCTTGTACTTCATCCAGCCTGGCATTTTGCCTGATGTACTCTACATATAAGTTAAATAAACAGTGTAACAATATGCAGCCTTGGAGTACTCCTTTCCCAATTTGTAACCAACTCATTGTTCCATGTCCAGTTCTAACTGTTGCTTCTTGATCTGTATATAAGTTTCTCAGAAGGCAGGAAAGGTGGTTGGGTATTCCCATTTCTAAGAATTTTCCACAGTTTGTTGTGATCCACATAGTCAAAGACTTCAGTGCAGTGAAGCAGAAATAGTTGTTTTTCTGGAGTTCTCTTGCTTTTTCTATGATCCAACAGATGCTAGCAATTTGATCTCTGGTTCCTGTGTCTTTTCTAAATCCAGCTTGTACATCTGGAAGTTCTTGGTTCATATACTGTTGAAGCATAGCTTGAAGGATTTTGAGGATCACTTGCTAGCATGTAAAATGAGTGCAATTGTGCGGTAGCTTGAACATTCTTTAGCATTGACCTTCTTTGGGGTTGGAATGAAAACTTACCTTTTCCAGTACTTTGGCCACTGCTGAGTTTTCCAAATTTTCTGGCATAATGTGCAGTGCCTTAACAACATCATCTTTTAGGATTTGAAATAGCTCAGCTGGAATTCTATCACCTCCACCAGCTTTGTTCATAGTGATGCTTCTTAAGGCCCCTTGACTTCACACTGCAGGATGTCTGGCTCTAGGTAAGTGATCATACCGTCATGGTTATCTGGGTCATGAAGATCTTTTTTGTGTAGTTTCTGTATATTCTTGCCACCTCTTCTTAATATCTTCTGCTTCTGTTACGTCCATACTGTTTCTGTCCTTTATTGTGCCCATCTTTGTGTGAAATTTCCATTTATATCTCTAATTTTCTTTAAGAGATCTTTGGTCTTTCCCATCCTGTTGTTTCCCTCTATTTCTTTGCATTATTCACTTAAAAAGTCTTCCTTTTATTTCCTTGCTATTTTTTCAGAACTCTGCATTCAAATGGGTATATTGTTCCTCTTCTCCTTTGTGTTTTGCTTCTCTTCTTTTCTCAGCTATTTGTAAGGCCTCTGCGGACAACCATTTTGAATTTCTTTTTCTTGGGTATGGTTTTTATCACTGCCTCCTGTACAGTGTAATGAACCTCCATCCATAGTTTTTCAAGGATGTTGTCTATCAGATCTAATCCCTTGAATCTATCTGTCACTTCTTCTGTAAAAGCAAAATGTCTACTTTTTCAGAAGAAATGGAATTCAGAAACATAATCATATAGTCCTCTCCCATCTCCAATTATATTAATTCTGAAGTACTGAAGACACTTAGATAGGGAAACAATGGATGTGGAATCCATCTCCAGTTATATTTATTCTGAAGTACTTAGATGGGGAAACAATGGAAACCATGAGGGACTTTTAATTTTTTGGGCTCTGAAATCACTGCAGATGGTGACTGTGCCATGAAATTAAAAGATGCTTGCTCCTTGGAAGAAAAGCTATGACCAACCTAGACAACATATTAAAAAGCAGAGACATTACTTTGCCAACAAAGGTCCATCTAGTCAAAGCTATGTTTTTTCCAGTAGTCATGCATGGGTGTGAGAGTTGGACTCTAAAGGAAGCTGAGCACTGAAGAATTGATGCTCTTAAACTGTGGTGTTGGGGAAGACTCTTGAGAGTTCCTTGGACTGCAAGGAGATCCAACCAGTCCATCCTAAAGGAAATCAGTCCTGAATATTCATTGGAAGGACTGATGGTAAAGCTGAAACTCCAATACTTTGGCCACCTGATGCAAAGAACTGACTCATTGGAAAAGACCCTGATGCTGGGAAAGATTGAAGGTGGGAGGAGAAGGGGATGACAGAGAATGAGATGGCTGGACGGCATCACTGACTCGATGGACATGAGTTTCGGTAAACTCTGGGAGTTGGTGATGGACAGGGAAGCCTCGTATGCTGCAGTCCATGAGGTCACAGAGTTGGACATGACTGAGCGACTGAACTGACTGACTGAACACATGGACTATATGTCATATATCTTTACATTCTTCACACGAGGGAGCTAAATGCTTACCAAAAGGAGGTACTGATAGCCATTAGTTGAATCAGGAGATGCATTAAATACTCCATTCTATATGAAATGATGACTTCAGGAAAATTAACTAGTACACAGAGGAAGGGATATTACTTCATTCCTTGACAATAACTCAGAAAAAAATGGCATCTACATAAATACTTCAAAATACTTAAGAACACTTAAAATGAACTTATTAATGACTCATTTCCTGCTAACTTGAGGAATTTCAAGTGCTCCAATGACGTTCGAATTCACATTGACTATTACTGAAAAAAGACTTTAATGAATTACTATTAGTGAGGTTACAAATTGGAAAATGACTGGACAGATGAAACCTATCTTGTCCTCATATCATAGAGAACTTGGACTTTTACCTGTTTTTAATATACTTTTCATTTCTCTAAGTGAAAAATAACCAGCTTAATAGAAATCTCCTTAAACTGAGGCTGCCTAGTGATTTTGCATTGTTTTCTCTAGATTTGTGATTCCTATTGCTTCAGCTTGAACACTGTCCAGTTTGCATCTTGTTTGAGCTACTCATATATCTTGAATCTTCTTATCCACATGCAACTCATAGGTACCATTTCATGTTCCAGACAGTTACCTAAGATCCTCTCATGCTCTGCAGAAACCTGATCCCGTCTCTATTTGCCCTTCTTACATAAAGTACTGCTATGCTCCCCTGGTGGCTCAGAGGATAAAGTGTTTGCCTGCATTGCAGAAGACCTAGGTTCGATCCATGGGTCAGGAAGATCCCCTGGAGAAGGAAATGGAAACCCACTCTGGTATTCTTGCCTGGAGAATTCTGTGGACTAAGGAGCCTGGTAGGAGTCCATAGAGTCTCAAAGAGTCGGACATGACTGAGCAACTTCACTTCACTTCACTACATAAAGTACTGCTACCCCAACAGTCATCCCCACCTGAAGTCAGTCTGAACCCTCTGATATATGGATCTCGATTTTTTTTTTCTCAATTCCAGCCGTATATACTCAGAATCTCGAGTTGCTATGTGAGGGAAATGTCAGCAGTAACCTCAGCCACAGGAAAATTGATCATTGTCTCTAAGTGATACACTAGCCCATTGAACACCAGTTCCTGTGAGAACAAAAGGATTAGACTATCAGTCCTAAATCCTTATCTCATCACTGCTACTGCTGCTGCTGCTGCTAAGTCGCTACAGTTGTGTTCGACTTTGTGCGACCCCTTAGACGGCAGCGCACCAGGCTCCCCTATCCCTGGGATTCTCCAGGCAAGAACACTGGAGTGGGTTGCCATTTCCTTCTCCAGTGCATGAAAGTGAAAAGTGAAAGTGAAGTCGCTCAGTCGTGTCTGACTCTTCTCAACCCCATGGACTGCAGCCTACCAGGCTCCTCCATTCATGGGATTTTCCAGGCAAGAGTACTGGAGTGGGTTGCCATTGCCTTCTCCGATCTCATCACTAGGGCTTCCTAAAACTGATTTACCCTGATGCCTGGTGGCCTTTGGCTGCTTTTGTCTCTGCCAATCTGGACATTTCCCAGCTGGCTTTAGTGAGCAATCTGTCCTCACTTCTGCTGCCTTTGGCTTTGACTTCATTGTATCTGGTCCTAGGTCTGTTTGCTTTGACCTTAGTTATCTATGAGATAGTTGACTCTTAACTGTGATCTGATTATCTTATTTTTCTCCTATGATTCCTCTCTTGACTTTCCACATTTGAAGACCTGTCTGTGTATGTTTTCCACTGATATTTATATTTGGCACAACAAGATAGTTAGCTTTGTTAAGTAAAGGTCAGTCCTGGGTCTTTGGTCCTGAAAATTATGGTTGGACATATGAAATTCTTATTATATTTTCCAGGACACCAAGTATTTCTTTAAACTATATGGTTTGAGGGCATAAAAATTATTCCTGGTTTACAGTCAAACTCCATTAGTGATGATGATTAATCATAATAAGAGGCCAAATTAAAGCTATAACATTGTTCAGAGTTTAAAATGGGGCAACAAATCTCTTTGGATTACCAAGGGGGATTTCTTTTCTTTCTTTTTTTTGGGGGGGGGGGATTTATTTTCCTAAATGTTCTGCAGGTAGTTTAAACTAAAAATGTGCAATGGAGTAGTATTTTGAAGATTATTGATATGCTTTTTAATTTTGCCTTTCAGAGTACAAGACCATTGTCTTGGTTTGCCTGAGGCAACAGTATGCCAGTGGGACATTAAGATTTGTTACAGAGGGAATACTAAGAGAATATACCCAAAAAATAAAAATAAGAAAGTAATAAAGAAGTATTTATAGGAAAGGCTTCTTAGAGTTGAGGTTAATGCTGGCATTTTCCTGCCATAATTATAAATCAGATTATCAGTTATGCTAGAGAGAGGAGTTCTATTATTTTTATATTTTCAAATAAACAACACATTCTGAAGGAATCATTTTAGAGCTCTCCTGTAATGTATAGAGCATGACACTTCCCTCCATGGAGTCTTGGCCCAGTGGATTTTGGAAGGAAGAAAGAGAGAGGAAATTAAAGCATCCAAAAGTGGTTCCACATTTTCTCTTCTTAGCAAAGTTTTGCCCAGAGAGAATTGGAAAAGAGAAAACACTAGAAGGAAGCCCCTGATTTCTATTGAGACTTCAAGGAAGAGGATGCCTGCAGGGTATTGGGTAAACAGTTGGTAAAAAAATCCCTTCAAAGTGAGCTGCTCAGTGTAGCCTCTAAGGGTAAAAAGTATTCTGAGGATATTCTTTTCTAAGGCACTGATTCTCATGCAAATCTTGTCAGAAATGGGTCACCATTCTTGGGATGAAGTGAGCTCTGTCAAGGAGACCACTCTTACCAGCACCAAATAAAAGTTGCAGCTAAGCATCAGGGTTTTATAGCAAGATCTGAGGTGAAGGTAGTCAGGTTAGTGGTTATACCACAACACACAGTTTATGTGCCACAGCAGTGGTATATAACATGTGCCACAGCAGTGGTATATAACAGTTATACCACAGCAGTGGTATATAACAGTTATACCACAGCAGTGGTATATAACATGTGCCACAGCAGTGGTATATAACAGTTATATCACAGCAGTGGTATATAACAAACAGTTATACCACAGCAGCGTTTGTGTCAAAGCATGGCCTCTGAGGTATGTTAGCCATAGACTTTAGCTTCAGAAGAGACAGATCAGCCAGAATCCAGGAGAGCAAATGGTATTGTTGCACCACTGGAGGAGTAAGAGTGAGACAACGTGAACATCAGAGGATTTTATGTTTCCTCTCCCATACCATAAGAATAATAAGCCATATTCCTCCTCAAGCAAGTGATCAATCATCTGAGCATATTTTATCCAAAAGACACTATATTTAAACTAATTTTAAACTAGACTGTACCTTATCTATTTTTCTCCCCTACTAATAAGAAATGAATAAGTCGCTGAACAAAGGCCAGATTACAGAAACAAATACAGAAGTCTTTTTTTCCATATAGACTTAACTTCTAGTATGAGTATTTGGCCACATGACTACACATATCTAAAACAGAGTTCATGATTTTATCATGATTTTCTTCCTATCTGCCTCATCCCTGCTAATAGCATTGATGTTCTCTCTGTCATTCAAACCTCAAAATCCAGAATCATCTTTAATTCTATTTCTTCTTTTCCTGAAATGTCTAAGCTGTGAAGTATTGCAGGTCTTATATTTCTGATATTCCTTTGGTTTCTCCCTCTTTCTCTACTTTAGAAGCTTCCAAATTCGTCTCTTTTCCATGACAGTCTCTCAGTCATTTCTCTGCATAATTTCTGGATTGACCTTCTTAAATAAAGACTGATTCTATTATCCACTTCATAAAAACATTCAGTAGTTTATCATTATCTACTAAATTACATGAAAACTTCTCAGTCTTACATAAGGACTCTTGCCAAAAATCACTACAAACTTTACTTTTTTCTATCCCTCCATTGGATGTTCCTTGTAGCTCAGTTGGTAAAGAATCTGCCTTCAATTCAGGAGACCCAAGCTTGATTGCTGGGTCAGAAAGATCCCCTGGAGAAGGGCATGGCAACCGACTCCAGTATTCTTGCCTGGAGAATCCCAGGGACAGAGGATCCTGGCAGAGTACAGTCCATGGGGTCTCAAGAGACAGACACGACTTAGCAACTAAACCACCATTGTTCCTTTATGTCTACAAATGTTTAGTGGAATGGCCAAAGTGGAATACTTTTTCAGTAGGGGCACTGTTGGCTTTTAAATCCTGGTGCTATGTGATCCTCTGTGATGCATAATGTAGATGTTTGGAAATATTTGTGAACTTAAAAATACAGTGAAAGAATAGTATAAGGCTAACCTCTGATGATAAGTGAAAATAATGACCCAAGAGAAACTAGCAATTCTGCTTTGGACATAAGGGAGAAAGGTTAATGGGAAAAGAATGAAAAAGTGCCAACAGAATCAAAGAATAATGAAAGTAAGTTCTGAACATTCCTGTTGTTACTCTGGAAAAGGCCCTGACTGCAGTACTAGGGATTTGAGAATGCACATAGCGATTTGAGAATGCACATATCAATTTGAATGTAGCTGATATTTACCACAAGCCTATAATGTCTGGCATGGGGATGGACCTTCAGCATATACTGGCACAAGACAGGTAGACTTAACAGGAGATCACAGTTCAGACATGAGGAATCTTGCCTAGGTGGATACTTGCCTCATCTTTAGAGATGTCAAATGAATGACTTACTCACAAAGTAAGTCATCTGTTGTCATAGATATGGAGAAAAGGACATTTTCTATCTTTCTCTGTCAGCCACTGATCACGTGTTCAATGTTATGTTTTTGTGGGTGAAGCTTATCAATATATTTCTGTGCTATAAAAAATATAATTTAAGTGACTCAAAGAGATGATAATAGGCTTTATTTAGCTGATGCAGATTGGGAACATCAAAGGATACATTGAAGAGTAAAAGTCTGAAATATTATTGAGAGGAGAAAGGAGAATCATGTGTCCTTATGGTTTAGTGCTGGTTAACAGTTTTTATATTTAAATGCTAAAAAAAAATTGCAGTGGAAGGTTGTACTCATTTTTGTACCACCTGCTTTGGATTGTTGGTGCAATCTTATCTTGATAAGTGTCAGAATAATACTTTCTTAAGACTGTTTTTGCAAGGATTATGGTTGGTCAGTTAGTCAAGATTCACCAAGTAAGGAAATAGACAAGGATTAAATACCAGGAGGAAGCTGGATCCTCAATCATGTCTACTTTAGTTTTGTTAGTGTGCTGGCAAGGCTTTCCATTTGTGTTGCCTTAGTCACTTATTTTTAACTCACCAGTATATCACATATTAACACTAATAATTTTAATTGGATTATAGCCAGAAGCATTCATTTTTAACAGTAAATGTCTCTTTAATTGTTTAGAGTAGGTTAGTTTTGTATTTTCAACAAGGGTGAAATATCCTTGATTGTAGGTACAATGTCTTTTTCTATGTCCTCAAGACTTTGTACCATCTTGGGCATATAATGGCACATTCAGAATTGCTTTCCAAATCATTAACTCTGATTTCCCAGGTGTATAAATTATATTTGAGTAATGTTTTGAATAGTGAAGGTTTTGACTTATTTGGCATCTGGATGTGTCTGACATATGATTTAAAGTGTCTTATAAATATAAAATACGATCATTTATTGAGACATGTACATATGGTGCACCTTTTGAAATTAAATGAAAAGTGCCTGAGTCTAACATCTGTGTTGAAACATCCTCACAGCAGGTCTCCCAGAAACTATTTGATACTTTTCTGGTTTTCACTAGAAAAAGTCTTTCACCATGTCTGTTCTATAAAGGTTTATTGTTTTCTTTCAGAGACATAGCTTTAGAGATTTGGTTTTGTATCACAATCATATCTGCCCTTTACAGCCATGGTTTTTCAGGTTGAATTATATATTGTGTTATGATACAGATTAAATGGCTATAACAAAATACTCCAACACACAGGAGCTTAAATTGTAAATTTATTTTTCATGTGTGTAACAGTCCAGGAGTGAGCAGTCGGAGCTGAGCGGGGTGGCTCTGCTTTCCTGGGTCATTCAGGGACCCAGTTTCACTCCTCCAATGATTTCATCATCCCTTAGTGTGCTGTACTTGTCTACTCTGTCAAAGCTAGTTCACCACTGTCCACACTGTAATTCAAGTAATCAAGGAAAGTCCAAAGCAAACATCTTTGCTTTTAAGGCAACAACTTAGAAGTTACATAAATTCCTTTTCCAAAAATTGGCCAAGCTTAGATACAATGGCTATGCATAGCTGCGAAAACGCTGTGTGAATTTATAAGCTGAGTGAACAACTGACCAGCTAAAACTGCAAAGATTCTATTGCTAAAGGGAAAATGTAGCAAACATATTGTTGGACAGTCAGACTCAGTCTGCTTCTCTGATCACCTCCATGGGTGCCTGTTTCCCACATGTAGACCATACTTTTTCCAGTAGAGGTAGTCAGATTTCTTTAAGTTATTCCATCTGCATAAAAACCGAGGCTAAATGTTGTTGTGTTTTCTTTTTTGCCAACTTTGAACTTGGCCCTTTCCCATCTGGTAACTCATAAACTAATATGAAAGTGGTATATGGCTCTGACACCTGGTATACAGTGATGGAGCTGGAACAAAATAACCACCATGATAATCTCCTGTTAACAAAGTAGAAAGAATGGGAGCAGTCATTGCTCCACAGAAATGTCAAAAATAAGAACTTTTGAAGAATTTTAAGATGTTTATTCTAGTAGTGAAGTAAACTGTTCCATTAGACTCTTGTCCTGATTTCTGAGGGGAACTCTCTTGTCTGTTTTCCATAAAATCCCCTAGTTCTTCTCGTTGGGGTAGGATTGGGCATTATTCTGTCCATTACCAGTTTTTTTTTTTTTTTTTTTTTGCCACCACTGAAACAGGCATTAAGAGTACTTCAAGAACACTGTCTTAGGAATAATTATAGGCTCTTGCTGGTCAAACTCACAGCTTCTTTGACAATAGAGATCACTCAAAATCTTCATGATCTTCTAAGTCTACTTGCTTCCAATAAAATTCATGTGAAAGTCACCACACTCATTACTTTTATTAATAGTTCTTAAGTCTCTGAGATATTTTATTTTTTACTGCATCTTTGTGTGAACTCTGTTCTCTTTAAATTTAATACTGGCTAGGTTAATATCTTTTAAAAATATAGGCTTCAAGTAGGGAACTAATCTGACTTTTGTCCGTGGGCTGCTCTCATTGTTTGACTAAAAAAATTGTATTTAAGAGAGAATTTAAAGAAAGGCTCTGAAGGACAGACATAGCTTCTTCTGTTTAGAGCATAAAAGCAGTTGACTTTTCTAGCCTTGCGAATCAGAATAGATAGATGCCACAGGTAGAAAGTGTCTCCATTAAGAAGTCTGTTTTCTTTAATCTCAACTTTCAGACTGGCTTGTTCATACATGAGCTCCTTTTATTTATTTATTTATTTTTTTTTAATTTTATTTTATTTTTAAACTTTACATAATTGTATTAGTTTTGCCAAACATCAAAATGAATCCACCACAGGTATACATGTGTTCCCCATCCTGAACCCTCCTCCCTCCTCCCTCCCCATACCATCCCTCTGGGTCGTCCCAGTGCACTAGCCCCAAGCATCCAGTATCGTGCATCGAACCTGGACTGGCAACTCGTTTCTTACATGATATTTTACATGTTACAATGTCATTCTCCCAAATCTTCCCACCCTCTCCCTCTCCCACAGAGTCCATAAGACTGTTCTATACATCAGTGTCTCTTTTGCTGTCTCATACACAGGGTTATTGTTACCATCTTTCTAAATTCCATATATATGCGTTAGAATACTGTATTTATGTTTTTCCTTCTGGCTTACTTCACTCTGTATAATAGGCTCCAGTTTCATCCACCTCATTAGAACTGATTCAAATGTATTCTTTTTAATGGCTGAGTAATACTCCATTGTGTTTATGTACCACAGCTTTCTTATCCATTCATCTGCTGATGGACATCTAGGTTGCTTCCATGTCTTGGCTATTATAAACAGTGCTGCGATGAACATTGGGGTACACGTGTCTCTTTCCCTTCTGGTTTCCTCAGTGTGTATGCCCAGCAGTGGGGTTGCTGGATCATAAGGCAGTTCTATTTCCAGTTTTTTAAGGAATCTCCACACTGTTCTCCATAGTGGCTGTACTAGTTTGCATTCCCACCAACAGTGTAAGAGGGTTCCCTTTTCTCCACACCCTCTCCAGCATTTATTATTTGTAGACTTTTGGATCGCATGAGCTCCTTTTTAACTTACAGAATTTTCTGAAAGAAGCAAGGAACTTCTGTCAGTCACCAGTATTCTGAGCTTTGCAATCAGTTTTCCAGAGCAGTAGGGTAAGCAAACATGTTGTCTGCTTCCAGTTTTTCACTGGTTGTGTCTTGGTTTGGGTTGCTATAGTATGATTGCTTATTTTTTAGAAAATATTACTGTTTGCAATGGCTAGCTTAAACTATAGGTTATATTTCTCACATTTCTAGAGGCTGGAAATCTGAGATCAGGTATCAGCATGATTGCATTCCAGTGAGAGCCATCTTCCTGATTTACAGATCGCTGTCTTCTTGTATCTTCATATGGTAGAGGGAGATCATCTTTCTTGTGTCTTCTCTCATATGGGCACTAATTCAATTTGGGAGGACACCATCCTCATGATTTACCTCCTAAAACTCTTACTTCCAAATACCATCACATTGGGAATCAGGGCTTCAGCCTGTTAATTTTCAGGGGTCATAAATATTCAGTCCATAGCAGATTGCATTTTTTTCTATTGGTTTTCTGGGGAGTTAAATAGGTGACTAGCTTCTGAAGATTCAATCCAGCTAATTGTTAAACCAATTACAAATATTTTGAGTATTTATTGTCATAGTCTCTCACATTTCTTACCAAATTTTACTTGAGATGAGGTACAAGATAAATCTCTATAACAAATAACCCCAAACTATTGTTATTTTAAATGAATTTGAAGTTTATCTTCTCATATTCTATAGGAAGAGCAAGATGAAGGTTTCTAGAATAAGTTTACTACAGAAAATCATTCATGGTTATAAGTTGCTCATAGGATGATAGCCTAGTTGACAATGGGACTCATTGTCCTCTTCTGTAAGGATTAGAGATGGAGAAAAGAGAGCATTCAGAGTAAAATGACTCCATCTTCAAGACAATGACTCTGAGTTGAACATATCTCTTGAACTCACATTCCAGTTGACCGAGACTTAATCCCATGGCTATACTTAGCTCCCCTGAGGGATGGGAAATTGAGTTTGTGGTAGGGAATCTTAACTCCATGTCTCAAGCTAAGCTAACAGGGTTCTATTATCTAAAAAAAGAAAGAAAGGAAGCAAAGACAGAAAAAAAATGAATTCTTGAAGACATTTGGCAACATATAGTATTCATTTATGAGGAAAGTTTATTGTACTTGATTTAAAAGACATATGTTATCTTTTACTAAGGATTGATTTTGTTCTGTGTTTCATAATTGAAGCATTATGAACAAATATCTCTTGGTGATTACTAAAAGTAGGACATAGGAAGTCTTTCTGTTTGGAATATCATCAAAAACACAATCAAATGGAGAATTCTTAAAATTTGGAGGAAATAGCTCCATCACAGCAATAAGCAAACAGTTTTTCTACTAATTTCTTAAAAATGATCAATATTATAGGAACACAGTATCTGTTAACTGATTTTGACTATCTTTCTTAAGCAACTTATTTGGGTCACTGTCCTTTTTATATGACTCTTTAATATATTCTCTACAGAATTCTCAATTGACTGCAGAAATGATTAACAGTAGGTTCCCTGCTGCTCAACTCAGTCATTCATGACTTCACCAGATGGTTTTTCTCTTTTGGGCCAATTATTATTTTTTTTTAATTGTTTCCCCTCCCCTGGATACAATCAAGATCAAAAGTGTGACATTCATTTTAATTTCATGACTAACATATAAAATACTATATGAATACATCTTTTATTTTCTGCATATTTAAAACTAATGACCAGAATGTTTTCTATTAGTTATGAGCAAGGTAATTTTAAAGTTGGAGCAGGAACTGGCATCCCACTCCAGTATTCTTGCCTGGAGAATTTCATCAATAGAGGAGCCTGGCGGGCTACAGTCCATGGGGTCGCAAACAGTCGCACAACTGAGTGACTGATGCACACAATTTTAAAGTAGACATATTTTTCTTAATTGCTTCTTTCACATACTCTTTTGTTTATTCCTGTTCTCTAATAATTCAAGTACCATTAGTTTATACCACACTTTATAATCTTCCCTTTGGTTCTCATATTACTTTTATGAATTTGCCTTATTTAACAAATTTATTTAATGAGTTGATCAAGTCCTGTTGAGGAAAGCTCATCAACTGTTACTCTTCTAATTATTTCTAGCCCATATAAAATAGTTTGTCATTTGAAATACAAACAAAGAAAAAAAAAAAGAGTAAACTACCTGAAAATTTGTCCCATGTTTTAATCCAGTTATGTCAATCCATCTGGCAGACAAAATTATATGAAACTCTTTCATTAGTCATAGAATATTTTCAGAAGTGGTTATAATTTTAGCATATGTTCTAGCAAGGTCCATATATTTTAAAACTTAGTTTAAAAATTGTTATTTTTTTAAATTATTTTATTTTTTAACTTTACAATATTGTATTGGTTTTGCCATATATCAACATGAATCGACTTACATATTGACAGATTAATAATTGAGGACTTCCCAGGTGGCACAGTAGTAAAGAATCCACCTGCCAATGTAGGAGACGCAGGTTCAATTCCTGGGTTGGGACGATTCCCTGGAGTAGGAAACGGCAACCCACTTCAGTATTCTTTCCTGGAAAATTCTGTGGACAGAGGAGCCTGGTGGGCTACAGTCTGCAGGTTCACAGAGTTGGACATAACTGAGTGACAGCGCACACACAAATTAAAAACTGAGAAGTTATTAATTTCTTATACTGTCTCTGCATGGCTTAACAGACATTTGTTTACGCAAATCTGCTTTTCCATCTCCAGGTAAACAGTCTTCCTACCAAACTACTACCTCCAGCATCCTTTTTTGTCTTTAAGCTGAAGATGGTATTTAAGTTGTGAACTTTGGCTGTTTTGGCAGGTTACTCCATTTTCTGGGGATCTCTGCCATGTATACATGTTATTAAACTTTCCTTTTATTTTCTCCTGTTAACCTGTCTCAGACCAATCTAAATTTTAGACCGACCAGAAGCACCTAAAAGGTAGAGAGAAGTTTCTTCCTCCTCAACAACACAATAGAGCATTGTAGCAAAGAGGAAAACAGCATAGACTGAGCCCGTGACTACTGGTGATTTGTTGTTGCTGTATCATAAAATGCATTGTAACAAGTACTGAGAGATAAGGTTTAATATTGGGCTGGAGGCAGGTTAGAAGCACACTGTCCAACATATCATGGAGTTTTAGTGGAATAGTCTTTATAGACCCAATTTCATAGTCAATGAGCAAATATACTGATACACTGACTCTTGCCCAGCAAGTGCTGGGCACTTGCTTGTGATGTTTTGACCAACATGATCATTGGACAGAACTCATTCTTTTAGTTCTGGTTTTCTTTAGGGAAGTGTTTTACATATAAAAATTAATCCTGTGACTCAAAGATATTGCCTTTGTTTCTTTGGAGTTCCTATAACTGTTTCGTGCAAAAATTGGGGGCAAATTCAGTCACTTTATGAAAATTAAGGACTGTTTCAGTGAAGGCTCACTTTTCCCATTCACACTCTTTCCTGCTATCCAGAGCAGTAGAAATACTGGAAAGCATTTACACTGTGAGATATTTTCTGTCTCTAGAGGACTTTAAATTGAAGACAATCTAAATTGTTATGGGCTGTAATGGGCCTAATTGTGTCCCATTCAAAATTCATATATTGAATACTCTCAGTACTTCAGAATGTGACCGTATTTGGTTATGGGGTCTTTAAAAAGGCAATTAAATTTAAAGGGAATTATAGGTATGGACATGTATTCAATATGATTGACATTCTTATGGGAAGAGGAGATCAGAATACGGACACAGGCACCGAGGGAAGACCATGGGGAGGCATAGGGAAACAGACAGCCAGCTGCAAGCAAAGGAGAAAAGTCTCAGAGGAAATAACCCTGAAGACAACTTGATCTTGGTCTTTAAGCCTCTAGAACTGTGAGAAAGTGAATATTTCTGTTGTTTAAACCACCTGATCTGTGGCACTTTGCTTGGTAGCCTTAAGAAACTAGTATGGCCCTAAAGGACACTGAGATGACATCTAAGTGTCCTGAAATCAAGTATTATCTTAGAATTCTAAAAAGTCTCATATCCCTTACTTTCTTTCTTTTAATCTATGATGGCTACAAAATCTCTCTCAGAATGTCAGTAGACTACCACCCCCTTATAGGGTTTAATTACTATGGACTACTTTAAAACTTACTCATTAATTTCAGAATAGGAAAGTTTTTTGACATTATTCAAAGTTCCTTAAAACCGATGTGATATTAGGGCCCGGGTAATTCTTTGTTGTGGGATACGATCCTATGTGTGTAAGATGGTTAACAACATCCCTGGCCTTTACCCGCTAGATGTCGGTGGGACCCCTCCAGTTGAATATCTAGATAGTACTTTTTATGTATATTTATTGTTCAAGGTAGATTATCGGAAGATCACCCACATATGCATCTGCGAGAAAGAATTACTTTTCCTGTCTATGTGTAAACTAGTTTTGCTGACACCAAGAACTCACTTTCTTTTTTTCTGACACTTCATTATTTGTTGAAAAATAGTCTAATTACAGTCTTCTTCTCTCAGAGTCATAGTTCTAATTATTAGTTACATTGACCTTTTCTGTTGAATAAAAAGAAACAAACGTTATAGCATAAACCATAAAAGCACTGGCATTAAATGCTAGTTGCAAAGAAGTACATTCATTGTGTGCTCCCAAATTAGAATGAAACATCTTTGCAAGGCCTTTATGTGAATATAGTTGAGATTATCCCTAAAAGATTTCTTTATTTTTAATGGAGCAGATAGCAGACTTTCATGACTGTAAA
Source organism: Bos taurus (assembly GCF_002263795.3). NCBI lineage: Eukaryota > Metazoa > Chordata > Mammalia > Artiodactyla > Bovidae > Bos > Bos taurus. Next base: position 17,597,837 of record NC_037332.1, on the reverse strand, counting down.
GATCTCTATGAAAAACATAATCAAACTTTATTTATTACTAATGAAAAGACCCCTGTAGAGTTGGCATGTAGCCTCATATCCTTTCTGACTTTAAAAATCTGTAAAAGTCAAATAATATCCAAGTCACTTTTGTGGAGTGGGGTTGATAATGTAGACAGTTTTCTGCAAAAACCCATCAATGCTCAGTTCTTCTAGAGAGCTTGTGAACTGAAGGGACTGAAAGTCAGCTAGAGTCTCTGTAGTTGGATATTTGAATATGTTTGATGTGTCATATATGGCTGCAGTATTTCCTTAATGAAGGAACTCAGATGTATACTCAAATCCTTTGCTGGTTTTTTAGCCAAATAGGGTCTGTGTACTAAAACAGCTATGACCTTGTTTTAAAATAAAATTTCAAGAAACTACTCTAGAATCCTTTTAGGGATTATCTCTGACTGAGTAATGCTTACATTGATCATGCTATAGTTACAATATACTCTTCATTTTTAATAATTTTCACTGTTAAAATATATCTGTTTTTATTTATGTTTTCAATAGGGCTTTTAAGCTCTGAGTTTAAAATATTGATGATTGGAAAATACATTTTTATTTAAGGAACACAGGCTAATTAAGAAATCCAGAGGGAAATCTGAATGACTATCAGACTATAAAATTAAATAGTTTGAGTTTAAGAACTGAAAAGCTTGGGAAGAATGTGTTAATGAACTAACTCTCAGTTGATAAGCAAATATAATAATGATCAGTATTCAGTGTTGAGAGTTCAAAAGGACATAGAAAACCCAGTGCCCAATAGCATAATTCTTTGTTGCAGATGAAATTAACCCAGGTTATTAGATCCTAATGTTTTCAAGAATAGAACAATCTTTAAAAAAATAATAATAAATCCACTGTCCTATTCCATTTACTCATGCATTTAGCAATGCATATTTATTGAGTAACTACAATGAACTAGGTAGTTTTGGAGGCTTTGGAATTGAGTAATGAACAAAAAATTCCTAGTCTCTTAGATTTTACATGTCATTGGAATAAAAAGTGAATAAACAAAAGGAAATTTTAAAACTATATTATTCAATGTGGTGATGGGTGCTATGTAAGAAAGTAAAGCAAGGTAAGGGAGATACTGAGTGCCTGGATATATAGTGGTCCCGGAAGGCATCTTGCTTAGGTTGGTTCCCTAGAAGATCAGCCCAGGATTGGGATTCTTGCTCAAAAAATGTATTTGAGGGAGAGGCAGGTATTCTCAGGAGAAGGAAAGTGAGGCAAGTAGGATAGAGCTGGGTGAAAAGCTGAGCCAGAACGTGGTCTCCACTGGAGGCTTTGACTTAGACCACAGGAAGCGCTGGCACACGGGTTTTATTATAGAGTGTGTCTCACCTTGAGGCAGGGTTTTGTAGCTGTGTCACTTGATTGCCGGCCGAAGTCATATGGCATGGCCTGGTGGAAAAACAGCTCCATTTGACTGAGGTCAATTATCTAAATAAAGATCTCATCAAAAAAACCCTAGAAATATCTGGGGGTGGCTGCACCAGCTTAGATAAAAGGGACCTGATTGAGGTTCCAGCAGTGTCCACTCACAGATCTGAAAAGATGGTGAGAACAGAAGGGACAAAAGTAGCTACCTACCTTGGAGAAGAACATTCCAGGGAGAGACCCTAGGGTGGAATTTTGCCAAAGACCTTGAGACTGGACTTTGCTTCGCTTGAGGAAATAGCACTATGTCCAGTGTGACTAGAATTGTGGGAACAAGGAATAATGAAAGGTGACAGGAAATGCAGGGATGAAAGCAGTTCATGTAGGAACCTGCAGGCCATTGAGTGAGACAGAAAGATATTGGGGTTTTCTGAACAAAATACAAGATTTAAACTATTCACTATAGCTTCCCTAGTGGCTCAGATGGTAAAGAATCTGCCTGCACTGCAGGAGACCTGGGTTCAATCCCTGGGTCGAGAAGATCCCCTTGAGAAGAGAATGGCAACCCACTCCAGTATTCTTACCTGGAAAATACCACGGTCAGAGGGGCATGCTGGGCTACACTCCATGGCATTGCAGAATCGGACACTACTGGGCAACTGACGCTTTCATTCACTTTAGCTGCCATGGAGGAGACTAGACTGAAGACAGCAAGGATTTAAACTGCAGAATCAATACTTGCCCTTCTGACATCCTTTTATTGAGCTGCCACATGCTTTCAAGGGGCTGTTGTGACTTTATGAACGCTTTCACATGATATTGCCTGTAATGATTACAGTTGCACTCAGATTTTGTAAGAAGGGGTGATCCAAAATATTTGTGCTCAGCCGTGTCCAACTCTCTGTGGCTCCATCAACTATAGCCCACTGGGTTCATCTGTCAATGGAATATTCCAGGCAAGAATACTGGAGCAGGTTGCCATTTCCTACTTCAGGGGATTTTCCCAACCCAGGGATCAAACCCGCAACTCATGTATCAGCAGGTGGATTTTTTACCGCTAGGGCCATCTGGGAAGCCCCCCAAATATTCAGTAAGCAGAGGTTCCAACCATTAGTATGGAAGCTGAATTTTAGCCCAATATATAAATAAGATTCAGTATTTCTTCAGTCTGCAGACACTTGTTAGGTACAAGTAGATTTGGGGACCCTTTGTAATAAAATCCCTTGGATTATATGCTCAAAGCTGCAATACCAAATGGTAACTTTTGGCTTATTCTGAGGGAAAAAAGAGAACTTACCTGGGTCAAGTGGAGTGATATTTTATGATGAGAAGTAGAGGTTGTTGAAAATGCTATGTATACGAGGCAGCAAAAGAGACACTGATGTATAGAACAGTCTTTTGGACTCTGTGGGAGAGGGAGAGGGTGGGATGATTTGGGAGAATGGCATTGAAATATGTATAATATCATATATGAAACGAGTCGCCAGTCCAGATTCGATGCATGATACTGGATGCTTGGGGCTGGTGCACTGGGACGACCCAGAGGGATGGTATGGGGAGGGAGGAGGGAGGAGGGTTCAGGATGGGGAACACATGTATGCCTGTGGCGGATTCATTTCGATATATGGCAGAACCAATACAATATTGTAAAGTTTAAAAATAAAATAAAATTAAAAAAATAAATAAATAAAATAATGATAATCAAAAAAAAAAAAAAGAATATATAAGAAGGGTTTTTCAATAAGTTAGAAAATGAAGGGGTTTGTAATTCAGCAAGTAGGGATCTGCAAGTTGAAGCCTGCAATTGAGCCTAAGGGTATGTCCCTCCTAGGTACTTTTTTTGGACACTGTATTTTCTTTGTAGACCTCCATCACTATACATGTTACTACTTGTTTCTTCTGTCTATTTTGTAGATATTTTTTCTCTAAAAGCAGGGACCAAATCTTTTTTATTTATTATTGTATATTCATAGTCTAGCATAGTGCCTGGCTCTCCATGGACACACAGTCTGGATACCTGAGGGCTGAGAGAGTAGGATAACAAAATTAGATTACAGGGTTGACTATGTAAAAATGTGCATTTAGTTTGAAGACAAATGTTTTATGGGTTAAATCAAGAAAAGTCCTTACTTCTCTAAATTAGCAATAACTTGGCCAAGAGTTAGTTGAGTATCCTCTTGCCACTAGACTTTCATATGAAAGAGAAATGCATTTCTATATAAGTCACTATATTTTTGGAGCCTTTTGTTTCAGAATGATTGTATCCTAACAAATATAGCAACCCTAAATGAAAGCCTACTAAAACTATACCTTCAGCCTTGCCATTTCCTCTGAACCCCAGACATATATTCAGTTGCCTTTTCAACATTGTTACTTGGATATCTGTTCATTAGAACTGTTGATGAACCTTGTTCTTTGAATCTACTCTTCCTTTATTTTCCTATTTCAGTAAAGAACACCATCCTTTATTAAAGTGTCCATGGAAGAAAAGGTGCTATTTTTGATTTATGCAATCTTGATTTCTGTTGTTCAGTCACCCAGTCATGTCTGACTCTTTGTGACTCCATGGACTGCAGCTCACCAGGCCTTCCTGTCCCTCACCATCTCCTGGAGTGGCCCAAGTTCATCTTCATCGCATCAGTGATGCCATCCAGCCATCTCATTCTCTGATGCCCTCTTCTCCTTCTGCCCTCAGTCTTTCCAGTGAATATTCAGGGTTGATCTCCCTTAAGATTGACTGGTTTGATCACCTTGCTGTCCAAGGGACTTTCAGGAGTCTTCTCCAGCACCACAGTTCAAAGGCATCAATTCTTTGACGTCCTGCCTCCTTTATAGTCCAGCTGTCACAACTGTATGTGACCACTGGGAAGACCATAGCCTTGACTATACAGACCTTTGTCAGCAGAGTAATGTCTCTGCTTTTCAACAACACACTGTCTAGATTTTCATTGTTTTTCCACCAAAAAGCAATAGTCTTCCGCTTTCATGGTTGCAGTCACTGTCTGTAGTGATTTTGGAGCCCAAGAAGAGAAAATCTGTCACTACTTCCACCTTTTTCCTTTCTATTTGTTATACAGTAATGGAGCCAGATGCCATGATCTTAGATTTTTTAATATTTAGTTTTAAGCCAGCTCTTTCACATTCCTCCTTCACCCTCATCAAGAGGCTCTTTAGTTCCTCTTCACTTTCTGCCATTAGAGTGATATCATCTGCATATCTGAGGTTGATGAGGTTTCTCCTGCCTATCTTGATTCCAGCTTATAACTCATCCAGCCCAGCATTTCTCATTATGTGCTCAGGGTATAGGTTAAAGAAACAGGGTGACAGCAGACAGCCCTGTCAGACTCCTTTCTTGATTTTAAGCCAATCAGTTGTTGTGTACAGAGTTCTAACTGTTGTTTCTTGACCTGCATACAGGTTTCTCAGGAGACAGGTAAGATGGTCTGGTATTCCCATCTCTCTAGGAGCAACCCATCCACTTCCTTTTCATCAGCAAGTCATGTTGAATCAGCCTTCAAAATACACACCAAACCATACCTTTCTTGCCAGTCCTCACTCTAAATCCTGGTCCAAATCATCCTCATATTTTTCTCAAATGTAACTGATCTTCATTTGCCCACTCTTGTTTCTTGAAATCTATTCTCTACACAGTAGCCAAGGTAATTTTTTAAGATTAAAACTCCATTTGAATTAGGTCTCCTTTAAAAACTCTCCAAAGATTTCTCTTGTCATACTTAGAACAAAATCTAATATCCTAATCATGCCTTAGAATCTGATTTCTGGCTATCTCTCTAATTTCATCTTCAAGTATTCTCCCTCTTATGAATTTCATTCTGACCACGCTGCTCTTCCTGCTATTTTCTTGGGAAGTCCAATTTTGTTTCTGCCTCAGAGACTGCACTCTTTGCTGCCTCAGATGTTTTTCCTCCATAAAATTATATTGCTACTATCGTCATTTTAATCTGATTTCTACTTTGAAAGACCTTCATGACAGTAGTTGTTCCTGGCTACCCTGTCTGTATTAGCACTACAACAGAGACATTGGTCCCTCTACTCTTTCCTTTTTTTAAATTTTTTCTTCATCTACCTAACCAATTTTGTATTATGTATTTGTTTAATGTCATTTCCTTCCATTAGAATGGAAGTCCCTTGAGAAGAGGAATTTTGCTTCTCATTTGCAGTTTAATCCTCACAGTCTAGAATAGTGCCTGATAACTGTCAGACTCTAAAATATTTGCTGGTGTTGCTATTAGCCTTTCAAGGCTCAAACCTTCACAGAGATTCATTCAGTGCTCCATCCTTGGGAACAACAACCTGGTTTGCTCCAGGGCTATTCTGTTCTTTAAACCCCTTGTTTCTTTTTAACTGTTATGTATGTGCTTGTGTGTGGATGAACATGTCTCTGTGTGTTAAGTTTAAAGCTGTTATTCCTCAGTTTAGAAATACATATCCTTCCTGAATATTTTCTAAAGAATGCAAATAACTTCCAATCCTCCAGCCTTTGAATAATGCAAACTGTGCATTTTAATACAGAGTAGCTGTGTCAACTGCTGCATTGCAGTCAGCTGAAAGACAAACTAAGAGAAGCTGAGTTATACGTTTCAAAGGGAGAGTTTACTGAAGGTAACCACCTAAGTGCTCTAAGTTACAGAAATTGCCATGGCTAGTTTTCCTAACACTGTGTCATTCACTTAAAGTTATTGAAGGTGGACAGGAGTGGGGATACACTGGAATGGGATAATGACAACGTATATTGGTTCCAAATGACTTGAGTGTCTCAAACAGAATTTTATATAATTTCTATCTCTTTATTATATTCAGGGGCACTTGGTATTCTTTTCAGTACAGAGTCTAGAGAGGCAAATACAATGGTTATATCAGAATTCACAAAAATATATATCAGCAAACATTTTTTCCATATTTTTAATTGATAGAGGGACCCTATGATTAATAATTACAATATTTCTTGGTATCACTTTATGTTTAGGAGTTATTTATGTTAATAGTCTCTTTGAGATTTGTGGATTTCTTCCTTTTCAACCAACTTAAAGAGGTTAAGGATTTATTTTTTAAAATACCATTAACTGTACAAAAGTGTCAGAAATATTTCACAACAAAGAACAATTATAACTCACTTGAACAGAAGTATAAAATTATGAAAAATAATACTCTGCTTTTTGGAGACTACATTAGATAAAGAACAAAGAAATCTTAATTGCGACCTCTTTTGTTGTTTTCATGGAATCTTTATTTTGTAACAGCTTTATTGAGATATAGATCATATACCATACAATGCACCCATTTAAAGTGTATAATTATATTTTTAATATATCCAGAGTTGTGAAACTATAAATAGTTTTAAGACATTTTAATCTCTCTCCATAGAAACCTTTTATTACAAACCTCTCAGCAGTCCCCTTCCATGTCCTCAATCACCCCCATCCTTTATTTGCAATCACTGATCTGGTTCTGTTTCTATAGCTTTGCCTATTCTGGACACTTCAGGTAAATGGACTCTTTTTCTGAACAAGTGCCCTCAACAGTGAAAGTATGAAGTCCTAAACACTGGAATGCAAGGGAATTCCATGTAGGGAATTCCATGTCTTTCGTGACTCTTTCACTTAATATACTGTTCTCATGGTTCATCCACATTGAGGTACAATTCCACTGTATGGATGTACATTTTATTTATCTATTCAACAGTTGATGGGCATTTGAATTGTTTCCACATTTTAGCTATCAGGAATATGCTGCTATGAACATGCATGTATAAGTTTTATATGGACATGTTTTCTTTCTTATTTTTAAATTTAATTATATACTAAGGAGTACAATTGCCAGGTCGTGTGGTAAATGTATCTGCTAATGGTGTTGAACGTCTTTTCATGTGCATATTGACCTATTTTTATTTCAGTGCTAATTCTTCTGTAATGCAATGTGCTTTGCCCTATTACTGTTTTGATATTTCTGTTCTTTGTAATCCTGGAAATCACATGTTTAAACTTGTTCAGTTCAGTCGCTCAGTCATGTCCGACTCTTTGTGACCCCATGAACCGCAGCACACCAGGCTTCGCTGTCCATCATCAACTGCCAGAGTCTACCCAAACCCATGTCCCTTGAGTCGGTGATGCCATCCAACCATCTCATCCTCTGTCGTCCCCTTCTCCTCCTGCCCTCAATCTTTCCCAGCATCAGGGTCTTTTCTAATGAGTCAGCTCTTCACATCAGGTGGCCAAAGTATTGGAGTTTCAGCTTCAATATCAGTCCTTCCAATGAGCACCCAGAACTGATCTCCTTTAGGATGGACTGGTTGGATCTCCTTGCAGTCCAAGGGACTCTCAAGAGTCTTCTCCAACACCACAGTTTAAAAGCATCAAATCTTCAGTGCTCAGCTTTCTTTATAGTCCAACTCTCATATCAATACGTGACTACTGGAAAAACCATAGTCTTGACTAGATGATCCTTTGTTGGCAAAGTAGTGTCTCTGCTTTTTAATATGCTGTCTACATTGGTCATAACTTTCCTTCCAAGGAGTAAACATCTTTTAATTTCATGGCTGCAATCACCATCTTCAGTGATTTTGGAGCCCCCCCAAAATAGTCAGCCACTTCAACTTGTTAGATGTATGTATAAACCAAAATGAGTGTGTGCTTATATGTATGTTTATATGGATTTATTGATAGATTTTATCCAATATATATAACATTTTTTGCTTAATTTCCAGTTCTTGTTTCCAGACAAATTGATGGATATTGAGATGTCATGCTATCATTTGAATAGTATGGTCCATAGTGTTGATGAATTTATTGGCAGTCTATTTATGTAAACATAAAACAGCTTATTTTTGGATTAAAACAGCAGCTTATCTCTACTTAATATGCAGTTTTCTAATTAAAAATATAATGAATATATAAGATGGAAGTTACTTCATATTTCATAAAGATGATTCTAAACATTAGGGGAATAGAATTACTTCTTTGAAAAGAGTTGGCTAAATCAGCTTAGTTCTGCCTTTTGATTATTTGAACTTGATTTTGACAGTAATGTTACAAATGGAATGAAAAATAATGATTCTAACTAATGGGTTCATGAGAGCAGGATTTGCTGCTTTTCTTATGATATTTCATTATAGCCAATATCTGGCGCTTGGAGGAGGTGCATTTATTTTTAACTAGGAAGGTTTCTGATGACTCTGCACTTCATTTTATAAAGAGAATATGTGAGACAGTTCAGGCTATTAGCAACCATTATATTTTTCTAATCTGTAAATATGTGAGATTTGACTTTTGCTATTTTATTTAAATCTATTTGATATTTTAACATAATTATATTCATATAATTAATGTTCTTATTTTGATTGATGTAATTTTGGACTTTAAATTTTTTTCTGATTGACTTAGCTGCAGTTCTGTGTGACAACTTCCCAAACCAAGTAGCTAAGTTCAGCGGCCTTGTAATATAGGTTATTTTAATGTCTTTCTGGAGCCATGAAAGTAAAAAACGCTTAGTTCTTGGAAGGAAAGTTATGACCAATCTAGATAGCATATTGAAAAGCAGAGACATTACTTTGCCCAACAAAGGTCCGTCTAGTCAAGGCTATGGTTTTTCCAGTGGTCATGTATGGATGTGAGAGTTGGACCATGAAGAAAGCTGAGCACCGAAGAATTGATGCTTTTGAACTGTGGTGTTGGAGAAGACTCTTGAGAGTCCCTTGGACTGCAAGGAGATCCAACCAGTCCATTCTGAAGGAGATCAGCCCTGGGATTTCTTTGGAAGGAATGATGCTGAAGCTGAAACTCCAGTACTTTGGCCACCTCATGCGAAGAGTTGACTCATTGGAAAAGACTCTGATGCTGGGAGGGATTGGGGGCAGGAGGAGAAGGGGACGACAGAGGATGAGATTGCTGGATGGCATCACCAACTCGATGGATGTGAGTCTGAGTGAACTCTGGGAGTTGTTGATGGACAGGGAGGCCTGGCGTGCTGCGATTCATGGGGTCACAAAGAGTCAGACACGACTGAACGACTGAACTAACTACGAATGTCTTTCTCTGGGGCAAAGATTAGGGAGATTTGCTAGGCATCCCTTTCAAAGCTTAGAGTGTCTGAAACTCGGGAGTTCCTTACCTGTTACACAAGTCTAGTGTGCATGTAGCATCTACCTGGACTGCTTCTTATCATCCTCATAGGATCTGGGGGCAAAGGAAGATGATACAAACATGACACTAACATGGCCGTTTTGCTGTGAGTAATGAAGTTCTGTGCTTCTAATCTTAAGTCTAATGTCTTCTATTGCTTCTTTGTAAGCACAACAGTCTAATTTGTTAATGTGCAACAGGTTAAAGTCTCATACTCTTCACAGTTCTTGAAAACCATGTGAATTTTGAGGCTGTGTTCAGTCCTTCAAGAAAGATGTTCTCTGGGAGAATTAAACCTTAATGTATCAATCTATCCATTATATGCTCCTATACATGTGGAATGGTAGTATGTAAAATTAGAAAATTAAGATAACAGCCATATCTGAAGATAGGGCTTAATTTTCTCATGGAATCCAGTTGAGGACAAGTGTTTGGCTTCACATATTCCCTGACTAGCTGGCACTGTGAACATCTTTTGCAAACACAAGATTAGGGATAGTTCTTCAGATAGTAATAGATATAAAACATTGTTCTCTTCTCAAAACTTTAAATATGTTATTTATGTCAATATTAGTAGTTTGAGGAAGCAGTTCTCATAAAATCATGATGTTCTAACTCCATGTCTTTGATGAGTATGATATGGAGAGATAAATCCTAGGAGTTAGTTAAAACTGACCTAATGGAAGTGAACCTGAGGATGGCAACTGAGCAAACTTGCTTTTTGTTGGCAGACACAATGCTGAAGACTCTTAGGGGCTATCTTTGTATCCTTGCCCTTTCCCTTGCTTGTTAAAGAAGAATAAACAGCACCATTATCTCTGCAGAAGCCAAGGGTATTTAAAGCAGCTTCAGAAAGTTGACATAATGACATTTCTAAGCAGAAGAAATTCTATCACATTTAGTGTAGTTAGAAAGTAATATTTATAAATTTATCTTTTCTACTGTATCATAAACCAAATATTAGCTGCTAACACACAGCCAGTTGTGGATTTGGGAAAAGTTTCCCCACGCGAGTGTAGGGGACAGAAAGGAGAGGAACTAGGTATATAGTTTTCCCACTTGTCTTCACATCATTTTCACAGTCCATAATGAAGTTCTCCTGACATGAAATAATTTCATCCTTAATAAGGTTATTGTTTGGATATCTTTGTGTAGCTCATAATTTGAATCTTTAGATTACAAAGATGCTAGACCTTGGAAGGAAAGAGTGAGCAGTCCATGGGGTCGCAAAGAGTTGGACACGACTGAGCGACTGAACTGAATATCTTCTGTCTTCTTTTTCTTTACCTAAAAGCCCTGGGCTCTTTTCTTCTGAAGATTTTGATGAGTAACCAAAGAGCTGCTTCATATCTAAACCTCTTCTTTTTGTTGTAGCCTTTCATTCTTCTGGCTCTTGTGTTTTGTTTCACTTTCTTCCTTTATTGGAACATTTTCTGGTGTTCACGACTTCTCTGCAAGCTGACCTGCTGTTTTTCCTAAGCTTCCACATTTATAGGAAATCATCTGTATTGTTTTACCTGTATTACTTCATTAGGGCACACTATAGATATTGGTTCATAAAATATTTTTACCTTAACTGTTTGCCTTACTAATTTCTTGGCATATGTCTTTCTAAGCCTTTAGTTATAGCCCATGGCTTGATATTATTCTGTCATTTGAAGGATGCTCTGACTTTTTAAAATTTGTAGATTTTTAAAAATAGAAGTGTAATTGATATATAACATAGTTTTAGGTGTACAAAATAATGATTCAATATTTTGTGAAATGATCACCACAATAAGTCTAGTTAACATCCATCACCATATAGTTACACATATTTTTTTCTTGTGATGACAACTTTTAAGATCTGTTCTCTTAGCAACTTTTAAGCATACAATACAGTATTATTTACTATAGTCACTATGCTATGGGCTTCCCTCATAGCTTAGTTGGTAAAGACAGCCTGCAATGCAGGGGACCCTGGTTCGACTCCTATGCTGGGAAGAGCCACTGGAGAAAGGATGGGCTACCCATTTGAGCTTCCCTTGTGGCTCAGCTTGTAAAGAATCCATCAGCAATGCGGGAGACCTGGATTCAATCCCTGGGTTGGGAAGATACCATGGAGAAGGGAATGGCTACCCACTCCAGTATTCTGACCTGGAGAATTCCATGGACTACAGTTCATGGGGTCGCAAAGAGTCAGACATGACTGAGAGATTTTCACTTTTCACTTTCACTATGCTATACATAATATCCCATTGACTTATGATTTATTTATTTTATAGCTGAAATTGAGTGCTTTTGACCCTTTTAACTATCTCCTACTCAGAAGCTCTGGCAACCACTGACCTATTCTCTGTATCCATGAACTTGCTTAATACACACACACACACACACACACACAGACACACTCCACATGTAAGTGACATCATATGGTAGTTTTCTTTCTGTGTCTGATTTATTTCACTTAGCCCAATGCTCTCATTCATCATGTTATCTCAAATGGCAATATTTTTATTCTTTTTTTATGGCTGAATAATATTCCATTGTGTATATAGTCCAGATTTTCTTTATCTGTTCATCCATAATTTGTATGTTCTTAATTTTAGTTTTCAAAATTATTTAAAATTTAAAATGATGCAAAGTTGAAAATGAATGTTAGACTGTGGCAACTCTTCTACATAAATTCTGGACACCTCCTTGTTAGGTATAATATTATGGATAGTAATTCTACACAAAGTCATAAATCCTGAGGTTTTTGTAATATATACATGCTTTTTAAATGAAAATTTGTATATACATATATAATTATATATTCTGTACCATAATTCACTTTGATATTTAGCTATAGAGAAAACAAAATACCTCAAGGATTTCTCAGGAATGTTTTAGGGTCTATATATTTTTGGAAATGTTCAGAAGTTAAAATGGGCTTCCCTGTAGCTTAGCTAGTAAAGAATCTGCCTGCAACATGGAAGACCTGGGTTCAATCCCTGGATTGGAAGATCCCCTGGAGAAGGGAATGGCTACCTACTCCAGTATTCTGGCCTGTAGAATTCCATGAATTGTACAGTTCATGCGGTCGCAAAGAATCAGACATGACTAAGACTAAGTGACTTTCATTGAAGTTAAAATGGTTTCTGAAAGTTCTATGAAAGGTTTGAAAATGGACTCAGAACAAAAGTGCAAAGGTATTACAGAATTAATGAAATATAAGGACAAGAATATAAGAAGCTAATGGTAATTTTAAAAAGGTTCATGGAAAATGAAAAAAATATGTGGATTTGCAGAGGTTATTTACTTATACAGTCAACAGTAACACATATTTTGTCATAATGGGATTATATTGACAGTTTTAAGCTCTCTAGAATTAAACCTAGTCTCTTAAAGCACTTAAGTTTTTGAAGATGTCAATGATACCACCAGGAGTATCCAAGCAAAGGTAATTCATTTTTTTTGTAAGTATACATTTGTGATTATCCCTGCTGCTGCTGCTGCTAAGTCGCTTCAGTCGTGTCCGACTCTGTGTGACTCCATAGACAGCAGCCCACCAGGCTCTGCCGTCCCTGGGATTCTCCAGGCAAGAACACTGGAGTGGGTTGCCATTTTCTCCTCCAGTGCATGAAAGTGAAAAGTGAAAGTGAAGTTGCTCAGTTTTGTCCGACTCTTTGCAACCCCATGGACTGCAGCCTACCAGGCTCCTCCATCCATGGGATTCTCCAGGCAAGAGCACTGGAGTGGGGTGCCATTGCCTTCTCCTGTGACTATCCCTACCACTCACTAATCCCCAAAACGGTGTCCAAGGGCAACAGAGATTGCATAGTATCACCACAGAGACAGAAGATAATAATTGAGAGCATTTGTCCTCAGATTCCTAGGCAGTGGGAATTCATGATGTATCAATTTGTGTAGCTGTCTAGTGAGTTTGAAAATATTTTGGGGACATATGTGCTTTAGGGTCAGGCAGTAGAAGTCAAGAGAGAAAGTGAGAATAACAATTAGGTTCTCAAAGGTACACTTATAATCTGATTTGTGTCAGCATTTCTTATTTAGTTAAATTTACCATCACATGCTTGTTAAAGAATGCACAGAAAAAATGTTGCTAATGAGAAGAATAGCAATAAAGAGATACTTGCTCTTGATTGATTGCCAAGTGACGGATTACAAGCTAGATTCTTGACAATTACAAGGAAACAGGATTTTTTTTGGGGAAAAATGGATCCATTAGAAGAAATAGTTATGAGAATTTTTATGGGTGAAATTAGTCATCAGAATAGTGATAACTCTTATATATTGAACTGCTTAGGGGTTTCCACAGAAATGCCTGTGTAGACAAGTCTCCATAGTTACTGATTTTGCATACTAATCCACATTAAATGCCAGTTGTAATTTCCCTTATTGATTTTTTTCTCATCATTTTTGTTTAATTGGTTACTTGGACAATGTTTTACTGCTGAAAACAGGTGTCACTTTATGTTTTAAATAAATTGCTCCATAAAAATTAATCTCCACCTTCAAGAGAAGTGTTTTGACCCTACATTATTTCTGGAAAATTCACACTTTGGCAGAATACACCTTGGAATTCAAGCCAGAGCACAGTGAAATTTTCTTTTTTCATAAATTTTTTTGGAGTCTAGGTATATTTCAAAAAGGGTTTTGTTTGAAACTATAATAGGCTGTTTAATTTCTTTCATTGATAAGCCCAAATACTTTAGGATTCTGACACCAAAGGTAAAACTAAGCTTTTATTGTTTTAATTGAGTTTATAACAAATATCCTCAAGTAAATCAGAGAAAATACTCTGAATCATTGATCTTATTTCTAAGAACCAGGAAATGATATGATAATGTTGTTCTAAAAGTGTGGTTCAAATACAGGGAATTAAATTTGTTTCCTCTTCTGTTCAGTCTGAATGTTCAGAAAGTACCGAATATAACTTCATTTTTTCCATGTAGTAGTTATTAAGATAATTTTACTATTTATCCCTCTCTAAAAGATTTTTTTTCACTTTCTTTTTTTGATTAATTTATAATAAACTTGTTTGTAACAAGTAAATATTTCAAAAACTTTCAAGTAAATATTGATGCAATAATCAGTGCACAGTGTGTGGATATCAGATCAGATCATAAACTTGAAAACCGACTTGGATATATATTGCAGTTTTAATATCTTCTTTTAATTGCCCCCTTTGGGAGACTATGATTCTTAAAAGTAAGGAGCAGGAAGATTTTATAGGTGAAACCGCTTACAAATTCTGCATAAACTGATTGTTAGACTGTTTATAAAAGTTAAGACAACTTCACTTGGATATAGAAGACATAGATACTAAATGTATGACTGCAAAGCCATATGAACCTAAGCAACTCACTTAATCGTACGAGGTTCCAAAGTCTTTATCTGTGAAATAATTTACTCTTTGGATTATTTTTAGAATTTAATAAGAGGATTCTTATAACTAAATACCCTGAGGGAAGTATGACTTTCAGAGTAAAATGGATATTATTTTGGATTAATGAAATTTTGTCATTTTCTTGTCTTCTTGGTTAAAAAAAAAAAAAAAAAAAAAAAAAAAAAAACCTCACCAATGTATTAGTTTAATTTCTCTACTTAAATTTGAGTGAAGAAATTTTTAAGGAAAGTAAGGACAATAGTAATGCTGATCTGTAAAGAGAAATGTCTTTAAAATATTTCATTTTCTTGCATAAATATATTTTATTAATCCCTTATTATACTGTGATTTCCTTGAGAATAGACATATATAAGTGATTTGTCTTTGTGTAGCACTTTGGGGAATTTGTAGAGCATTGAATAGAACTATATCACAAACACAAGGCATAGTAGTGCCATTACGAAATCACTAATATGAACAAATTTTATTATGAAAAATTGTGTTTTTAAGAATATTTTATCAGAGCATAATTGGTTTACAATGTTATTTTAATTTCTGAGGTGTAGAAAAATGTTTTAGATATACATATATATACACATTCTTTTCTACATTCTTTTCTATTATGGCCATTTCCTTCTCCAGGGAATCTTCCCAACCCAGGGATTGAACCCAGGTCTCCCGCATTGCAGGCAGATGCTTTAACCTCTGGGCCACCAGGGAAGCCCCATTATGGTTTATAATAGGGTATTAAATATAGTTCCGTGTGCTATATATTAATAGTAGGATCTTGCTGCTTATCCATTCTGAATATAATAGTTTGCATCTGCTAATTCCTAACTCCCAGGCCATCCCTGCTCCAATCCACCCTCCGTCTTGGCGATCACAAGTCTACTCTCTATATCTGTGTTTATAAGAGGAAGATGGTGTTTTTCTTTCTGGCTTACTTCACTCTGTATAATAGGCTCCAGTTTTATCCACCTCATTAGAACTGATTCAAATGTATTCTTTTTAATGGCTGAGTAATACTCCATTGTGTATATGTACCACAGCTTTCTTATCCATTCATCTGCTGATGGACATCTAGGTTGCTTCCATGTCCTGGCTATTATAAACAGTGCTGCAATGAACAAAGAAATAAAATATTGTTAAATTAAAAAAATAAAATTAAATTAAAAAAAAATAAGAGGAAGGTGGGAGGGTAGGGGAATAGGGGAGATACGATGACAGAAGCAAGTAGGTGGAAGGATTGATGGGAGGGGTTATAAACCAAGGAATGTAGGCAGACATTAGAAGCTGAAAAAGGGAAGAAGACAAATTCCCCCTTGAAGTTTCCAGAAGGAATGCAGCCCTCCCAGTTCATTAGATTTCTGATCGCTAGAAGTTGGAGAGAGTAAATTTGTGTTGTTTCAAAACACTGAGTGTGTGGTTATTTGGTACAGTGGCAATGGGAGATGAATATTGTACTTCTTCCTCTCATAATCAAGAAAGTTGAAATTTAAAAACAACAAAATGTTGTTTTACACTTTGACAAATAGTTACAAATCTGACAATATAATGTTTGAGCATAAAGAGAAATAAGAGTTCTTGTATGTTTTAATGAGTATATGTAATAGAGTCTAAAATGGTATGGCCATTTTGGAGAGACGGTACCAATGACCTAGGTATTTTCCTGCTAAGAATATACCCCAGAGAAACTGACACGTGATGCAGAAAGAAGTATGATAAGAATGTCCATTATAGAGTTAGTTGTAAGAAAATTTGGAAACAACTGGAATGTTCATCAGTAGTAGAAAAAATACACATCAGTTTCTTTCTGAAATGGAAAACTCTGCAGCCATGAGAACAAGTGACCTAGAGGCACATTTTTCCATAGAGGGAGAAGAAGCTGCAAAAAAGGCTCAAAATAATGTTATTTATATTACTACATTTATTTTCATAAAATCCATATATTACCTTTGAATACCTGAATATTGAGTAGAGGAAATACTTGTGTGAATAATAAATGCCAGCAATATGATAGTGGCTTTTTCTCGGGAAAGAAGTTATCAGAGAATAATACACAGGCTCTTCACCTTTATTTATGCTTTATATCTTAAAACTAAGCTGAAGTGCACATGGTGAAATTTAAAAATATTATAAAACCTGGTGTTTAGTAAATATATACTTACATTATTCTTTGTATTTGTGTGCATATATGAACTGTTTCATGATTTAAAAGCAGAACTCATCCTCTCTTTAAAACCCAACTTCAAAAGTTTTCTTTAAAAAATAATGTTCTTGATTTATTGTCCTAGAACATCAAACTTAAAAATGATAAAGATTTTTCAGTCCCTTAAAAATAGTGTAATATATTTGCCAAAATCATAATTAAACTTCTATATACTAAGAACTTAAACACAAAACTTCATAAGAGTGGTATAAAATATTGGAAGTGATTTTCAAAGAATATGTAATATGGTTGAAAAATGTCCTGGATTGGCTACTATAGGCTAGAATTGTCGCTCTGGCCACAATTTACCAGACCAGGCTATATGACACTAGATAAATTTCCAAATAATTCTCTCTAGTGCTTAGATCCAGTGACCTGAGGCTCCTTTCTAGGATGCAAGGGAGATCAGAGGAAGGATGTGATGTACCTGTCAAAAGAAATAAAAACAACTATTTTTGGAAAAACCTAGTTTGTGGCTATTTCACTAGATTTGTCTAGAAATTTATACTTACTTACCTCTAGTCATGTAACAGTTGGGGTTTGCTTTTTGAGATATCTGGAAATAATCTTGGAGCCTTTTTAGGTTTCAGGCAAAAATGGGAAAAATCCTTTTCTTTGGTAGTGAATATTTTGTTAGCAGATTAAATGTTTAAACTGAAACGACCTATATTACTGAAAGAGAAACTGTTCAACTTCAGATTCAATTTAAGTATTTTTCCTTATAATGGAGCTATGTCAATTTAGAAAATGATTGCTATTTAAAATGCCATTCCACAACCTTCTTTAATTAAAGTAGCAGTATACCATCAATCTGTTCCCATTAATGAATTTTTAACCATTACAATCTAGGCTGTATGATATACAGTTTAATTTTTTTTTCAGAAAGTAGGGACATATTCCTCAGAGATTTGAAGAGGGAGATTAAAATTCAGGGTTTTAGAAGTGATAGCTCAGATACAAGCTGATATAAGGGAAAAGAGCAAAAGGAAAATAA
Organism: Bos taurus; assembly: GCF_002263795.3. Taxonomy (NCBI): domain Eukaryota; kingdom Metazoa; phylum Chordata; class Mammalia; order Artiodactyla; family Bovidae; genus Bos; species Bos taurus. The sequence continues at coordinate 17,579,718 of NC_037332.1, read as the reverse complement.
GATAGAGACAGTAGAGAGGAACCAACTGAGAGAGAAACAAATGAACAGAAAGGTGAGGATGGGATGGTGGATGTGAATTCAGGCATTTGTGGTAATGAAATGATGAGCTCAAGTAAACGAATACCCCATTTAAGATCCTAGTAGAGTATGTGTATGTGGATTGGTGGGACATATATCTTTCCTGCTGCTGCTGCTGCTAAGTCATTTCAGTCGTGTCCGATTCTGTGTGACCCCATAGACAGCAGCCCACCAGGCTCTGCCATCCTTGGGATTCTCCAGGCAAGAACACTGGAGTGGGTTGCCATTTCCTTCTCCAATGCATGAAAGCGAAAAGTGAAAGTGAAGTCGCTCAGTCATGTCCGACCCTTTTGGGACCCCATGGACTGCAGCCCACCAGGCTCCTCCGTGCATGGGATTTTCCAGGCAAGAGTACCGGAGTGGGGTGCCATTGCCTTCTCTGATATCTTTCCTAGCACAGAGTTAATAAAAATCTATTCTCTGGGAGGTGAATATATTTCCTGTATTCACTTCAATCTAATTTCCTGTGATTTCAGTTGATTTATTTTCGATTATAATGCTGTTCACATTATTGATATGGCAAATTCAAATAATGAGTGACAAGAGGCAGAACAAGGTAGAAAAGACTAGAATAGTTCAAAAGAATAAAGCTAGACAAATTTTGAACAAAAGGTACAGTTTTATAGGTGCAAAAATCAGAAAGCCAATTAAGTGGCTTATGGATGGAGGGGTGGGGAGAAAGGGCATTGTGTATTGTCAGGGTACAACTGACCATTGCATACTTATCCAGTATCAAGAAACAAAATAAGTCTTACCTCCCAAGAATTAGAACCAACCAGAAAACTAAAAAATCTGGAACACAGGATACTTTCTCCACATCTTTGCCAATCTCTATCTGCATGTTTTGTTTTACTCTTATTCTTGACTACATTTTTTTTCCTGCTCATTTGTTCTCCTCATGAACCTGTATGCTTGATATGACCTAGTTCACACCAAAATTGGTGAATCTCCTTTCTTTTTTGTAAGTCATGTAAGAGCTATTCTGAACAGCTGAATTCCTCTTTTTTTGAAACAGATACACTCATTCTTATCCATTATCATCCGCTCCATAATCACTCTTAACGTTTATTGACTAGTTACTATATGCTGTGTAATATTGCATGTATAATTTCATTTAATGTTTATACTTCTTTGAGGTAGGCATTATGCTATTATTTCTATTTTGTAGACATAAAAACTGAAATATAGTTAAGTAACTTCATTAAGGTCACAACTACTCTGTGTAGTGCCCATATTTGAATCTCAGAGACAGACTTCAGAGCCCATGGACTTGTCTTCTATACCAGGGGTCCCTAACCCCCAGGCCATGGACCAGTACCAGTCTGTGACCTGTTAGGAACTGGCCACACAGCAAGAAGTGAGCAGTTGTCGTCTTTAAAACCCATCCTTTGTGTGCCGAAAAGGTTGGGGACTGCTGTTCTACACCAAGAGTACTATTATGTAAGTAAGTTGTATATCCCTACTTGATTCAGAAAAGATAGGGCTGGATTATGTAGTACTCTGATCACTCATTGTGAATAGTAGCCTAGGATTTCCTTAAGTGAGGGTATAGTTGAGACAAATAATGACCAGACTAGCATCTCTTAATACATTAAAAGAAGTAATATTATTCAACAATACATGAACCATGAACTTCCAGATGTTCAAGCTGGTTTTAGAAAAGGCAGAGGAACCAGAGATCAAATTGCCAACATCCACTGGATCATCAAAAAAGCAAGAGAGTTCCAGAAAAACATCTAGTTCTGCTTTATTGACTATGCCAAAGCCTTTGACTGTGTGGATCACAACAAACTGTGGAAAATTCTGAAAAAAATAGGAATACCAGACCACCTGATCTGCCTCTTGATAAATCTATATGCAGGTCAGGAAGCAACAGTTAGAACTGGACATGGAACAACAGACTGGTTCCAAATAGGAAAAGGAGTACAACAGAATGGGAAAGACTAGAGATCTCTTCAAGAACATTAGAGATACCAAGGGAACATTTATGCAAAGATGGGCTTGATAAAGGACAGAAATGGTATGGACCTAATAGAAGCAGAAGATATTAAGAAGAGGTGGCAAGAATATACAGAAGAACTGTACAAAAAATATCTTCATGACCAAGATAATCATGATGGTGTGATCACTGACCTAGATCAGACATCCTGGAATGTGAAGTCAAGTGGGCCTTAGAGAGCATCACTACGAACAAAGCTAGTGGAGGTGATGGCATTCCAGTTGAGCTCTTGCAAATCCTGAAAGATGCTGTGAAAGTGCTGCACTCAATATGCCAGCACATATGGAAAACTCAGCAGTGGCCACAGGACTGGAAAAGGTCAGTTTTCATTCCAATCCCAAAGAAAGGCAATGCCAAAGAATGCTCAAACTACCACACAATTGCACTCATCTCACATGCTAGTAAAGTAATGCTCAAAATTCTCCAAGCCAGGCTTCAGCAATATGTGAACCATGAACTTCCAGATGTTCAACCTGGCTTTAGAAAAGGCAGAGGAACCAGAGACCAAATTGCCAACATCTGCTGGATCATCGAAAAAGCAAGAGAGTTCCAGAAAAACATCTATTTCTGTTTTATTGACTATGCCAAAGCCTTTGACTGTGTGGATCACAATCAACTGTGAAAAATTCTGAAAGAGATGGGAATACCAGACCACCTGATCTGCCTCTTGAGAAACCTGTATGCAGGTCAGGAAGCAACAATTAGAACTGGACATGGAACAACAGACTGGTTCCAAATAGGAAAAGGAGTATGTCAAGGCTGTATATTGTCACCCTGCTTATTTAACTTCTATGCAGAGTACATCATGAGAAACGCTGGGCTGGAAGAAGCACAAGCTGGAATCAAGATTGCTGGGAGAAATATCAGTAACATCAGATATGCAGATGCCACCACCCTTATGGCAGAAAGTGAAGAGGAACTAAAAAGCCTCTTGATGAAGGTGAAAGAGGAGAGTGAAAAAGTTGGCTTAAAGCTCCACATTCAGAAAACTAAGATCATGGCATCTGCTCCCATCACTTCATGGGAAATAGATGGGGAAGCAGTGGAAACAGTGTCAGACTTTATTTTTTTGGGCTCCAAAATCACTGTAGATGGTGACTGCAGCCATGAAATTAAAAGACACATACTCCTTGAAAGAAACGTTATAACCAACCTAGACAGCATATGCAAAAGCAGAGACATTACTTTGCCAGCAAAGGTCTGTCTAGTCAAGGCAATGGTTTTTCCAGTGGTCATGTATGGATGTGAGAGTTGGACTATAAAGAAAGCTGAAAGCTGAAGAATTAATGCTTTTGAACTGTGGTGTTGGAGAAGACTCTTGAGAGTCCCTTGGACAGCAAGGAGATCCAACCAGTTCATCCTAAAGAAAATCAGTCCTGAATGTTCATTGGAAGGACTGATGCTGAAGCTGAAACTCCAATACTTTGGCCACCTGATACGAAGAGCTTACTCATTGGAAAAGACCCTGATGCTGGGAAAGATTGAGGGCAGGAGGAAAAGGGGACGACAGAGGATGAGATGGTTGGATGGCATCACCAACTCAATGGACATGAGTTTGAGTAATCTCCCGCAGTTGGTGATGGATAGGGAAGCTTGGCGTGCTGCAGTCAATGGGATCGCAAAGAGTCAGACACGACTGAACTGAACTGAATATTTCTATAGCAAGACTGGCTAATACGTAGAGACCTCAGTGTAGCATTACTTGGATGGAGTCAGCCAGGTCTTAGATCTTCTGAGTGACTCAGAGTTAACTGGACTGAAGTATAGGAACTGGAACACCAACTTACAGATTTGTAATGCATTATTTAGAGTCTAATTATAATCAGAAGCATGTCTGAAGAATAAGGAGAATTAGCTGTGTAGATAATCTAAATATTTGATTCAGTCTGTTTAGCTTTATGAATCAATCTTTTCATGAAAAATACCTACCACTTTAATTGAAGAAATAGTTGTTCAAATGCCCTCCACTGGTTAGTGTCAGTGTTAGTTGCTTGGTTGTGTCCAATTCTTTGCGACCCCATTGACTATAGCCCACTAGACTCCTCTGCCCATGGAATGCTCCAGACAAGAATACTGGAGTGGGTAGGCATTCCCTTCTCCAGGGGATCTTCCCAACCCAGGGATCAAAACTGGGTCTCCCACATTACAGGCAGTTTCTTTACTGTCTGAACCACCAGGCCCTTCCCCAGAATAGTTTCCAGATCAACACTGCCACTATTTTCCTTTGATACTTTTTTTTTTTTTAAGTTGATAATTTAGTCTGTTTCTTTTTCAAATTGTTCACACTCTGTCCTTAGGTGTATTTAATGACATAAATTATCTCACAACTATAGTTTGCTCAAGCCTGAGATTTATTTTATTTCTTTACAGTGACTTTGTTTATTTCTTATATGTTATATGCTAATAGTAAAGTTTAACTCTCAGAGGACAACTCACTTTACCTATATATCAATATATTATTGAGGTTCTTTCATTGGTTCTTCTTAAGAAGATTCTGTAGGGGTGTTGTTATTTAGTTGATAGGTCATGTCTGACTCTTTCACGACCCCATGGACTATAGCCCATCAGGCTCTCCTGCTCATGGGATTTTCTAGGCAAGAATACTGGAGTGGATTTCTATTTCATTCTCCAGGGGATCTTTCAGACGCAAGGATCAAAACCATGTTACTGCATTAGCAGGTTAATTCTTTACTGCTGAGCCACCTGGGAAGCCTCTGTAGAGGTAGTGAATAAGAATACAGATTTTAGATCCAGATGTAGCTAGTTTTGAATTTGTTATTACCAAATGTAACTGTTTAATCTTGTGCAAATTCAAAAAACACCTCTGTGTCCCAGTTTTCATGACTGAAATACTAGAAAAATAATAGCATATATCTTAGGGTGTCATAAAAGCAATTAAATTTTTGCAGTTCTTGGAATATAGTAGCAATAAGCATTCAATAAAGTGGGAGATATTATTAATAGCTTTCTATTTAATAGGATCATTTTATTAAATGAACCATGTTCACTAGGTCTTTTTAATAACATACTCCAAGGTGAGATGTCTAAGAAAGTCGGAAGATTTGAAAGTCTTCTTATATGATGTAATTTGGCATAAATGCCTTGGTGAAGCAAAGCTAGTTTCATTGACATAATATATATACATACACACACACACACACACACACATATATATATATAATAATTGCATGTAGATATCTGTCCTTCAGTGTGAAAGGTTTGAAGTGTAATGTATGAGTTAGGGTAATGTATCAGTTATCTATGGTGGTATAAAGAACTTTTCCCAAATTTATTAGCATAAAATAATGTTATTTCTTATGATTCTGTGTTTTAATGGATCTCATCTGGGCGGATCTATGTGGTACAGCTCCAGGACAGCCTCTTATCGTTCAAAGTCTCTTGCTATGTGACCTGACATCATTCAGCTGTGAGTTCAATTTCTTCACACTCTGTCTATTGGTTTTTAAGAGAATAAGGCCCAATGTGCAAACATTTAACTAAGCCTTTGCTTACATCTTCCTTGCCACTAACCCTTTGGCCAAAGCATGTCACTTGACGGAGCCCAGATTTCATGTGGAAAAAATCTATACAAGAACATGAATACTGGAAAGCATGGTTCATTAGAAAGCACCACTGTAACAGCCTACTATGGGTGGTGCTTGTTTAAATCATTTTATTCTCAGTGACTGCATTGAACTGAATACAAAAAATGTCACTGAGCTTTTCTGGAGAGGCTTAGTTCTGGTCAGTTCTAATAAATTTTTAATGGTTAGAACAATGTCCACTGATAGGCTTTGTCCACCAATGTCTATTCAGAGAACCTTAAATAAATGAGATACTAACAATGAAGTTCTCCATGGTGATTGGATAGCCAGTTGTTGAAATGTTACATAGATAGCTTGTTTGGAATTGGTAACGAGGGCTTTGATCTTCAACTTTTGGAGCTCATAATTCTGAGTGTTTATTGAAAACTTCTACTATTACAAACACTCTATTCTATAGATGATGCAAAGGTATATGTTTAAAGTCAGACAAACTTGTATTCAAAGAAAAACTGTACCATTTACTAGATATATTAAGAGGCCAACTCACTTCACCTCTCTTTGCCTGAAGTTTTTCATCTGCAAGGAGATCCAGCCAGTCCATGCTAAAGGAGATCAGCCCTGGGTGGTCTTTGGAAGGAATGATGCTAAAGCTGAAACTCCAATACTTTGGCCACCTCATGCGAAGAGTTGACTCATTGGAAAAGACTCTGATGCTGGGAGGGATTGGGGGCAAGAGGAGAAGGGGACAACAGAGGATGAGATGGCTGGATGGCATCACCAACTCGATGGATGTGAGTTTGACTGAACTCTGGGAGTTCGTGATGGACAGGGAGGCCTGGCGTGCTGCGATTCATGGAGTCGCAAAGAGTCGGACACGACTGAGTGACTGAACTGAACTGAAGTGGAAATAACAACACATACATTTCCAGTGTTGCCATGTCAAATAGCATAATGTATATACAAAGTAACTGGAAAGAAGTAGATGCTCAATAATTGTGAGAAGACTCGTGGAGCATCCAGTCTAGTCAGGAAAATATAAAGAGCTTCAAAAATTTATTTAACACTTAGATTTTAAAATATTCTCTAAATTGGTGTTGTGGGGTCAAGATGGAGAATAGACATTGATTGGGAAATACCTGAAATATTAATATTAAAATCATCTATCATCTCAGTTTACTTGAATATAATGACTTTCAAGTTGGCTGTGTAGTCCAAATACCCCTGTAAGACTTTTCTCCCCTTTAATTTTTTTAAGACATTTAATGAAAATCCCTATTCAAAATATTAATAGAGAAGTCTAATCTTTGTTTCCTGTTACTTGTCTGATGCATTTATTGTCAGGTAGATAAAAGTCCATACATATTTCTAGCAAGAAAAGAATACAGATGGGTAAGCACAACCAAAAAACACCCACAGGCCTATGGTAACGTCTTTCCTCAATAATATTTACCTCCTTAATATTGGGTATGAAAGATAGACTTTAAAAAGTCATTGTATATTATTTCTTTAGTATCCCAAGTACATTTTTAGAGATGTTGAAAGAGAAAGGACATTAGGTTGTCAACTGGGCTCATGCAATAGTCACCTGGGCAATGCATGGGAAGATTGATGAAGAGGCTATTGCTTCAGAAGATTGGTACTACAGAGGAAAATATTGCAGAATTACTAAGCACTGCTAAGTTCAAACAGCTTAAGGGCTTTTCATGTTTGATTCCTATTCCCCTCTCTAACGTGTCTAGGGATCAACACAAAGGTGGATTGAAATGTGTTTTGGAATAAAACTCTCCTTTGCATGACTTTTCTTTCATCAGAAAACTTTGATTTACTTAACCTTTGTTTTCAGAAAAGTGCATCGTGGTTTCACATTTCCTAGGTGATGGATTTTTCTCTTTCATGAATCTGTACCATCGGGTTGCATTAGTCACACTGCATTATGTTGCACTAAATCAAGTAACACAATGTGACTATTAATGTTGTGATGTGCAAGAACATGTCTCACTCGGGACTGGGGGAAATATGATTTTCTGAAAACAGCTGTCTCTGCATTTATTCAAGAAAACTTTTCACCTTGGAAGCTGCATTGTTTGCCATCTAAGCATTTTCATTGGCAATTTTGAGGTTTATTTTAAAGCTGATTTTTTTCCCTCTAGTGTCATTAAATATTCATGATTCCTCTAATGCTTTAAATGATGAAATAAGCTATAACGATGATTACAGTGAATGCCTATCACCTCAGTATTTAGATAAATCAGAGAGAGTACAATCAGAATGTTCAAGAACAGATCTTTCCAATGGATTGATCACTGTCAATCAATAGATTTTAATATTGATCTGTCTATTGCCCCTACATCACTCCCTACTCTAAGATGATTTATAGGAATCAGAGAAGCAGGCATCACAGGTATATTATCTCTGTGTCTCTAAAGCCCCTCTTTAGCCAACTCCCTCTGGGTCTCTCCTCAGCAACTTCACAGCCATTGCTCTAAGTTCATGAGACTTGAGAAAAATAAAGAACAGTTACCCCGTCAAGAAAATGTACACAAATATTGATCCTTCATTCTATTAGCAATGAATCTATTTATTCTAAGGCAAGAAATTTTTCCTTGGTTTCTGTTAAGGAAAAAAAAAGCAATAATACTGTTTTTGTTTCTGGCCTACTGAGGTATAAGATATAATGATGTTCTTAGGGCTTTATAAATGTTTAGTCATTCCCATTTCTAAGCGTTTCTTTTCTTTTTTATAAGAGCAAACAGTACTTCTTTAATTGCTTGACTAATATACAGTCTTCATCACAATTAGGCTAACTTTGCATATTACAAATTAAAGTTTTCAAACTCTTAAATGAAATATAAAAAATAGTCAAGACAGATGAAAAACCAAAATATTTCAAACTGTTTCTTTCTCTTTATTTTCCATTTCATTTTTTCTACTATTTAATACTCTTCATCTTATTTGGCTTTCCTGGAGGCCCAGATGGTAAAGAATTTGCCTGTAATGTGGGAGACCTGGGTTTGATCCCTGAGTCAGGAAGATCCCCTGGAGAAGGGAATGGCTACCCACTCCAGTATTCTTGCCTGGAGAATTTCGTGGACAGAAGAGCCTGGTGGGCTACAGTCCATGGGGTCACAAAGAGTCATACATGCCCGAATGACTAACACTTCAACTTTCACTTTTCATCTTGTGTATATCTAACAGAATTGCTTTATTTTTTATCAAAATAAAATACACACATAGTAAAGAATAAATCAAATATTTCAGAGGGCTTACATGTCAGATGGTGACAAGTGCTGGGGGCAGGGGGATAAAGAATAGTGAAGTTGATAGGGAGTGCCAGGAAGTGAGATGAAGTTCATAAATTAAAATGTTGAAAATCAATAAATATAAGTTTCACTTGGTAAATAAAAACTTATTTTCCCTTTCTCTGCTCTGAATGCACTTAAAGGTATATATACCTACACTGGCACATACATGTGCTCAAAAACAAGAGAAACATCTCCATGGGACAGAAAAAGAGAAAAGCCATAGTTGCAAATACACGGTGGTCACATGGTCCATAGGAAATTAAGATTTGACTCAAGAATTGAAAGAACCTCAAAGCTTGGTCAGAGATAAGTTTAAAGCAGGTGGTTTGCATTACATTCTGAGATTTGGGGATGAAATAAAGACAGTGATCAAGAACTGAGAGCTCGGCCTACGCTTGCACAGAATTGCCACCTAATGTATCATTACCAGTTCCACCTGGAGAGATGGACCTACATGTATGTGAACCACAAGATGGGAAAAACTTGCATGGGCAAGTGCATATCTAGTGAGGATTTTAACAGCAAAATGAAAAGCACACCAGAAAACAAACCATTATATGAAGGCCTACAGAGAACCTAAAAAGAATTAAATCTTGCAGAAATCCAACAATGACACTATATGAAAAAAGCCTTAATGTTTAGAGATAAAATATCCTGCAAAAATAATAAAAGTCAAAAAACAAGGACAGATAGATGTTTGAAAGAGTGAATTATATGTCTTGAGATGAAAAAAACAAAACAAAACAAAACAAAAAGAAACCTCTTCTGTGAAGCGAGGTCAATAGGCAAGATGAATGGCAAATTCTCCTTAGTTGAAGTGGTATATTTAATAATACAATAAAGCAAACTACAAAAAAACAGCATAATGAAATACAAAACATGAAAGAGAATTTAAACAGAATACAGACTGATAAACTACAATATATATTTAATAATTAACATCTATATTAGAGAAGGAAATGGCAACCCACTCCAATATTCTTCCCTAGGAAATCTCATGGACAGAGGAGGCTGTTGGGCTACAGTCCATGGGGTTGCAGAGTCAGAAATAGTTTAGTAACTAAACAATAATATAATATATATAAAGCAATAAATTTTATAAAAAATATAGATAATTTATTATTTCCAGAAACTAAGTAATATAGCTCTTCAAATTAAAAATGTTCAGTGAAATCAGGATAAATTAAAAAGATGCACATTGAGAAAAGAATAATTACCTTTATGCTGCTGCTGCTTCTAAGTCGCTTCAGTCGTGTCTGCCTCTGTGTAACCCGATAGATGACAGCCCACCAGGCTCCTCTGTCCCTGGGATTCTCTAGGCAAGAATACTGGAGTGGGTTGCCATTTCCTTCTCCAATGCATGCACGCATGCTAAGTCGTTTCAGTCGTGTCCGACTCTGTGTGACCCTATGGAGAGCAGCCCACTAGGTTCCTCAGTCCTCAGGTTTCTCTTGGCAAGAATACTGGACTGGGTTGCTATTTCCGTCTCCAATATAACATCACTGATAATGAGAAAATCTTAAAGAGAATATTAAGATTACTTATAAAGGAAGGAAGAATCCATTGACAGAAGTCTTCTCATCCACCAAAATGCATGCATGAAAACAAAGAGCTGAAGGAAGATGACTGTCACCCTAAAATTCAGTCCCCAATTAAACCATCCATTCAGGAGTGACAGTAAAATAAAAATATGCAAAAACAAAGAGTTTATTTCTCATAGACTATCTCTGAAAAACTATTAGAAGATTTACTGCAGTATAAAAAAATGAACCAAGAAAAAAAAGCTGGGGATAAAATAAATGGAGTAACAGTATACAAATAAAGTAATAAAATAAATGTCAAGCCTAAATATTTGCTATAGGAGTAAAGGCAGTAAAAGATGAACAGACTGAGATGAGGATAGAATTCTGGTTAACAGTAAAGTATAATAAGTGTGCAGGAGAAGTCAGGGAAAAGTTAAATTAGATAAACTTTTAACGTCCTTCTCTTATTTGGGTAGGGAGCAGAGATAATTAATTTGAGATATAGTTTACAAAGCATTTGAAGAGAATTATGTTATAAAGTAGGAGCTAATGGGAAAGAAGAGAATTTAGCTATGAATATTATTTGAACTATTAGAGGATAAACAGAAAAACCTAAAGGAGAAAAAAGAAGAAAATGTATAATAGCACAAACTATCCAAAATAATTTGATATATGTTTAAATAATAAATATAAAGTTTACATCTTACAAACTCATTTCTTAAAAGAGAGACTTTCAGAACAACTCATGATGGAATATGGTGCAGTGGTTGAAAGAAATGAATTACATCTTTACTTTTGACTGTGGAGAAATCTCAAGAACATATTGTTGAAGGAGAAAAAAGCAAGTATAATTATTTTACAATATGCTGCCTTAATCCAAATAGCACACACAGATAAGAATTCTGTATGCAGTCTGTTCAGCTACAGCTCGTGTTTCTTGTCATGCCAATTAACACATATGACTGGTGACTAAGAAAATAATGCCGATGTTTCAGCAATTCATAAATGATTTTTTGGCAACAAATCAATATTGTGTGCTGCAATCAGACAGTGGCTGTATGAAAGTGTACTGTTACAGCCAGAGATGCTAGTTAGAGAGGAATGTAGTGCAGTGTTTTACCAGGTATTCACTCCATGTTCTTCCCTTTGCCTCATTCTCTCGGTCATCTCTTCCTTATCTTGCCCAGTTTCTATTTCTTTTTAAGGCACCATCTTCAGGTAGTCTTCTGAGCAAGGGTGTATGTAATACACCTTTTCTGAATTTTCAGAAATAAACATATGTCTCTATTCTATTTTGGATAACTATTTGCAGCCACTACACAGAAGTAGTAAAAGGAAGAGAGAGCTTTCCTTAAAAGCCTATTGCTGTTATTTAGTCGCTAAGTCAACTAAAGACTATAGTCACTAAGTTGATTGAGATCCCATGCACTGTAGTATGCCAGGCTTCCCTGTCCTTCACAGTCTCCCAGAGTTTGCTCAAACTCATCTCCACTGAGTCTTTGATATTCTTGTATTTTATATCCATTCATTCTCTATGACAACCTTTCATTTGCTTTGTTGTTGTTTGGTCGCTAATTTGTGCTCAACTCTTCGTGACCCATGGACTGCAGCATGCCAGGCTCACTCCTCTGTCCTTCACTATCTCCTGGAGTTTCCTTAAATTCATGTCCACTGAATCAGTGATGCTCTCTAAACATCTTACCCTCTGCCACCCCCTTCTCCTTTTTGCCTTCAATCTTTCCCAGCATCAGGGTCTTTTCTAGTGAGTCAGCTCTTTGCATCAGATGGCCAAAGTATTGGAGCTTAAGCCACAGTCCTTCCAATGAACACCCAGGACTGATATCCTTTAGGATTACAGGTTTGATCTTGCAGTCCAAGGGACTGTCAGGAGTCTTCTCCAGCACCACAGTTCAAAAGCATCAGTTCTTTGGCACTCACCTTTCTTTATGGCCCAACTTTAATGTCCATACATGTCTACTGGAAAAGCTATAGCTTTGACTATTTGGACCTTTGTTGGCAAAGTGATGTCTCCGCTTTTGAATTCTTTGTCTAGGTTTGTCCTACTTTCCTAAAAGGAGCAAGCATCTTTTAATTTAATGGCTGCTGTCACTGTCCACAGTGATTTGGAGCCCAAGAAAATAAAATCTGTCACTGTTTCCAATATTTCCCCTTCCATTTGCCATGAAGTAATGGGACCAGATGCCATGATCTTTGGTTTTTGAATGTTGAGTTTCAAGCCAGCTTTTTCACTCTCCTCTTTTACCTTCATTTAAGAGGCTCTTCAGTTCCTCTTCACTTTCTTCCATTAGGGTGGTATCATCTGCATATCTGAGGTTGCTGATATTTCTCCTGGGGATCTTGATTTTAGCATGTGATTGGTCCAGCCCAGCATTTTGCATGATGTACTCTGCAAAGAAGTTAAATAAGCAATGTGCCAATACACAGCCTTGATGTACTCCTTTCCCAGTTTTGAACCAGTCCAGTTTTCCATGTCCTGTTCTAACTGTTGTTCTTGACCTTCATACAAGTTTCTCAGGAGGCAAGTAAGGTGGTCTGGTATTCCCATCTCTTTAAGAGTTTTCCACAGTTTGTTGTGATTTACCCAGTCAAAGGACTTAGTGTATTCAATGAACCAGAAGCAATTGTTTTTCTGGAACTCCCTTGCTTTCTCCATGATCCCACAAATGTTGGCAATTTGATCTCTGGTTCCTCTGTCTCTCTGAAACCCAGCTTTTACATTGCTACAACGAAAGCATGTGCCATCTAGAAGTTTAAAAAATGCCTTTTGTTCTTTTGCTGGGGCAGTTAAGGATAGAAACTGTATGTTCAGTTGATTACAGGTGTGGTCTTATGAGGAAAAAATGGCTAAGTAGCATCGTTCCTGGTGGCTCAGTGCTTAGAGAATCTACCTGCAATGCAGGAGCCTTATGGGAGATATGGGTTCAATCCATGGGTTGGAGAGATACCCTGGAGAAAGAAATGGCAACCCACTCCAATATTCTTGCCTGGAAAACCCCATGGACGAAGAGTTGGACACAATGAGTGACTGAAAAACAGCAAATTTTTCATTAATTGATATCCATCTTGATCATTGTGTTCTTCTTGCATGTAACTTCCTATACTTCCTTTAAGAGAGATAACTGTTAATACTTCCTAGAAGACAGACTATATACCTTGCCTTCATCTAGACCACTTGGCTGCTGCCTTGTAAACTCCAGTGCTATCATAAAAAGTAAGGACTCTTTACATCCTGAACTCTCTCTTTGGCTTCAGGGCAAACATTTTTCATTGAAGTTACTTGAGTTAAACCTCGTCCACTATCATCAATACTTGCCTCATGATAGTTTACAATTGTGCTCCTGACATGAGCACTTGTGTATTCTTAGCTCCTATTAAGCTTACTCCTTTCACTCTTCAATAAATTGTTTAGACAATTACTTACTCTTAGACTAATATTAGGATAGCTATTGAATTAATGAGGCTCTGTTACATTACTGAAATAAACAGCTCAGAAATGGCAGTAGATTATGACAATCAAGGTTTATTTCTCTCTCATACTTCATATGCCTTCTGGGTCAGCTGAAGGTCTGATCCAAGTCTGTGTATCACACACTGTCTTCAATTTTGGATCCAAACTAAAATAGCATTGATCTGAGACATTGTTGACCTCATGTTTAAGATAAAATAGAAGATATTAATTATAGAACCATGCAAATGTTCTTAAAATTTCTTCTTAGAAATGCAGCATATCACTTCTAATCCCATTTCATCAACCTACATAAGTCTTGGACAAAACGTGGTATCGATGGCTCATTTCAGTTCAATTTCTCAATCATGTCTGACTATTTGGAACCCCATAGACTGCAGCACATCAGGCTTTTCTGTCCATCACCAACTCCTGGAGTTTTCTCAAACTCATGTCGATCAAGTTGGTGATGCCATCCAGCAGTCTCATCCTCTGTTGTCCCCTTATCCTCCTGGCTTCAGTCTTACCCAGCATCAGGGTCTTTTCTGATGAATCAGTTCTTCACATCAGGTGGCCAAAGTATTGGAGCTTCAGCTTCAGCATCAGTCCTCCCAATGAATATTCAGGACTGATTTCCTTTAGGATGGACTGATTGGATCCAAGGGGCTCTCAAGAGTCTTCTCCAGCACCACAGTTCAAAAGCATCAATTCTTTGGCATTCAACTTTCCTTTTGGTCCAACTCTCACATCCATGCATGACTGTTGGAAAAACTATAGCTCTGACTAGACAGACCTTTGTTGGCAAAATAATGTCTCTGCTTTTTAATATGCTGTCTAGGTTGGTCATAGCTTTCTTTCCAAGGAGCAAACGTCTTTTAATTTCATGGCTGCAGTCACCATCTGCAGTGATTTTGGAGCCCAGGAAAATAAAATCTGTCAGTGTTTCCATTGTTTTCCCATCTCTCTGCCATGAAGTGATGGGACCAGATGCTGTGATCTTCATTTTTTGAATGTTGAGTTTTAAGCTAGCTTTTTCACTCTCCTCTTTCACTTTCATCAAGAGGCTCTTTAGTTCCTCTTTACTTTCTGCCATAAGGGTGGTATCATCTTCATATCTGAGGTTACTGATATTTCTCCTAGCAATTTTGATTCAAGCTTGTGCTTCATCCAGTCTGACATTTCGCATGATGTACTCTGCATATGAGTTAAATAAGCAGGGTGACAATAAACAGCCTTGGCATATTCTTTTCTCAATTTGGAACCAGCCAGTTGTTCCATATCCAGTTATAACTGTTGCTTATAGACCTGCATACTGATTTTTCAGGAGACAGGTAAGGTGGTCTGGTATTTCCATCTCTTGAAGATTTTCCCATAGTTTGTTGTGATCCACACAGTAAAGGCTATAGCATAGTCAATGAAGCAGAAGTAGATGTTTTTCTGGAATTCTCTTGCTTTTTCTGTGATCAAACAGATGTTGGTAATTTGATCTCTGGTTTCTCTGCCTTTTCTATTTTTTTTAATTTAATTTAATTTAATTTTTTAACTTTACAATATTGTATTGGTTTTTCCATATATCAAAATGAATCTGCCACAGATATACATGTGTTCCCCATCCTGAACCCTCCTCCCATCTCCCTCCCCATACCATCTGTCTGGGTCGTCCCAGTGCCCCAGCCCCAAGCATCCAGTATCTTGCATCGAACCTGGACTGGCGACTCGTTTCATACATGATATTATACATGTTTCAATGTCATTCTCCCAAATCTTCCCACCCTCTCCCTCTCCCACAGAGTCCAAAAGACTGATCTATACCTCAGTGTCTCTTTGCTGTCTCATATACAGGGTTATTGTTACCATCTTTATAAATTCCATATATATGTGTTAGTATACTGTATTGGTGTTTTTCTTTCTGGCTTACTTCACTCTGTATAATAGGCTCCAGTTTCATCCACCTCATTAGAACTGATTCAAATGCATTCTTTTTAATGGCTGAGTAATACTCCATTGTGTATATGTACCACGGCTTACTTATCCATTCATCTGATGATGGACATCTAGGTTGCTTCCATGTCCTGGCTATTATAAACAGTGCTGCAATGAACACTGGGGTACACATGTCTCTTTCAACCTTTGCCTTTTCTAAATCCAGCTTGAACATCTAGAAGTTCTCTGTTCATGTACTGTTGAAGCCTGGCTTGAAGAATTTTGAGCATTACTTTGCTAGCATGGAAGATGAGCACAATTGTGCAATAGTTTGACCATTTTTTGGCATTGCCTTTCTTTGGGGTTGGAATGAAAACTGACCTTTTCCAGTCCTGTTGCCACTACTGAGTTTTCCAAACTTTCTGGCATGTTGAGTGCAGTGCTTTCACAGCATCATCTTTTAGGATTTGAAATAATTCAGCTGGAATTCCATGACTTCTATAAACCTGGCGACTTCTATAGTTTTGTTTGAAAATGTAGAGAAGTGAAATATACATTAAAATCATTGGGCCCTTTTATTTTCTCCTTCATAAACACAGCTGTAACCCACAGATTTAAATATATTCAATATGAATTTGCATATTCATGAGAATTCCTCATGAATTCTGTTTTTTTAATGTCCTAAACATTTACCTTGCTTCTCAAGAGTCCTAAGTGTTGAAGTGAATAAGCAATTACAGTTAGCGTTAAAATACCCTTAATACTATATAATCAAAGGAGCCAGTGATGGGAAAAATAGTTGGAGAGTTGCAGATAAGGTGGAATCCATCTCTGGTGTACAAGTTGCATGTTTACAGTTGCTCTTCTTCTCAGTGGCACACCACAAATGACAAAGACAGATCTTCAAAAACCATTGTATTGTTCAAGTTCTGAACAGTACACATGCTTATATAGATGACTTGTTTTCTCTGGAGAAAAAATTTTCATTACCATTATGTTACACAATTATTTCATCATCTGACATACGTATAAAATGAAGAACAAGGACAAAAGTTTTGAAGTATTATCAAAAATGTCCAGTTGGAAGTATGTAAAGGCTTCTACATAAATTTACATTTAAAAAGTATTAGTAATATATTATGGAGAAGGCAATGGCACCCCACTCCAGTACTCTTGCCTGGAAAATCCCATGGACGGAGGAGCCTGGAAGGCTACAGTCCATGGGGTCGCTGAGGGTCAGACACGACTGAGCGATTTCACTTTCACCTTTCACTTTCATGCATTGGAGAAGGAAATGGCAACCCACTCCAGTGTTCTTGCCTGGAGAATCCCAGGGACAGGGGAGCCTGGTGGGCTGCCGTCTATGGGGTCGCACAGAGTCGGACACGACTGAAGCGACTTAGTAGTAGTAGTAGTAGTGGTAGTAGTAGTAATATATTAAAGAGGAAAAGAATCCCTAAATTATAGTACTTATATTACTATACCTAAAAGATTAGGTTGAGTTCATACATGATTTTATAGGACAAAATATTCTATTCTTTGTGTGTGTGTGTCAGTTATTTTTCTTATCTCTTCAGTGATACTAGAATATCTTACTAATGCTAAATTTCTCTGTATAACTTCAAGGAAACTAGGTCTAATGGTCAGTCCAGTGATATTATTCATTTACCTAATAAAAAATGTTGAGCTCCTACTACATGGTAGCACTTTATAATGATGGGATACAGCAGAAAACAAATAGTCTCTGCCCTTGGGGATTATTCTATTTGATGGAATCACATGATGAATTAATATAACATTTGTCTGATTGTGATAAGTGGCCTAAAGAAAGGGTAAGAAGAGAGCAGTGATGTGTAGATAGCTCTAAAAGGCAGACTTTTACACAGACGAGTGAAGTGAGGAAGTGAGTCGTCATGACAGCTGGGAGCAGAGCTCTCAAGGCTGAAGACACATGTGTAGGGTAGCCCTGAAGCAGGAGTCTGCTCCCTGTGTCTTGTGTTGCTGGTGAACAAGAAGAAGGTAGGATGGAGTGGTCTTTAAGCCTTGTAGATCATAGTATTATTCCATGTGAGACAGGTAAGTCATAGAAAGATTTTGAGAAAAAGTACAGCTTTGTAAACTTTTGCATTTGTATAGAATTTATACTTTTAAGAGAAGTTTGTAACGGTCCACACAGTCTATGAAATAGAACTTTTTCTGCATTTCAGAGAAACCTTTCCTGTAGCTCCTTTCTGTAGTCAAAAAGTTATCAAACTGTTGAGTTCATTTAACAAACACATGAAAGTGTTAATTTTATTGATTCAATACTTTAATGACTATTTTTAAACATAGTTGGGTAAAAGAGCAGCATATGAAACTGAGCTGAATGACATTTTTTATTTCTATGCTAATTGATAGTGTTGATTCAAACTTGGAGTTAGATGGAAAGACACATCTTAGTTAAAATTCTAAATGGAAAGGAGTGTTTTTAAATTTAAATTTGAAGAAGTATTTAAAGGCAATACTTTGGCCACCTGATGTGAAGAACTGAGTTATTGGAAAAGACCCTAGTGCTGGGAAAGATTGAAGGCAGGAGGAGAAGGGGACGAGAGAGAATGAGATGGTTGGATGGCATCACCAACTCAATGAAAATGAGTTGGAGCAAGCTTCGGGAGTTGGTGATGGACTGGGAAGCCTGGTGTGCTGCACTCCATGGGGTCACAAAGAATCAGACATGACTGAGCAACTGAACTGAACTGACTGAAATGATTATTTTCACATGGCAGATATTTTCTTTCGTAGTACACATTATATAGGATACTCTTGCTAATGATAGAATAGTAGTCTTTCCATCACATAATATCCTCCAGCCCCAATGGTGGCTTAAATATCTAATTGGATTTCTCCTCATGAAGCTTATAAAGTACAAGTAAAGGTGGGTATTTGTTCTGGGTGAATAATGGGCAATTTGCTTTTGGTATGCAGTGTATTATGTTCCTTATAATGTCATTCATTATTCTGTTTGATGTGTATAGCATTCTCAGATTGATATACTTAAAATTAATGAGGCATTTGTCCTCCCTGTAAAGAAACTAATAAGAAAGTTTTACCCCAATGAATTATGTAGATGGAATTAAACAAATCAATTCTATTTTGGAGTAGGTATTTTCTGAATGCAAAGGAATCCTGACTCCTACTATGAGTTGATACAATGCTTTGGAAAAAATGGTGGCTTACCTCAAATCATAACCAGATAACTTAAATACACTGGGAATGCTAGTCGTGGGGTTTTATTCCTGGATCTTAAATTTGATGCAGTTTTATTTCCCAGATTCTGTCTTCCAAAGGAATTATTCATGGAATCTATAGCACTTCTTGAGTGTTTTTTGTGTGCCATACTTTAGAGTAGTCACTAGGTTACTGCTTATTCGAAGGTCATTAGGCATCTAGTTTGTTCTTAGGTCATATCTATCTGAGGAAAAGTACAGATAGCTAACTAAGAGGTGCAACAGCCAGCAGGGTTTGCAGCTAGACTATGTAACAACTTGGTGTTAATGAGAACTCCTCACCTTTTCTAAGACGTGTAAATTAAAACAGACTCTCCCTCTAGGCAAAGCTAGTCCCATTAGTAGATGGTTCGGAAAACTAATGACATTTTATGGAGTACCAAAAAGGCACCCTCCCATCTGCCACCCCATGCTTTTTTGTTTTCTCCTGCAGGATGCCTCCTTATGCTAGGACACAGGCATAGCAAGAGGAGTACTGGGTGTATTTATGGTGTCCTTCTGTCCCCTGGGTACTTTTGTGCAGTGCACAAGCTGCACAACTACACATAACAGGCCCACAGTTAGTAATTCTCACAGTAGAAATCCTCGGCAGACAGTTATGCAAGACAGAAATCAGGGAAGACTCCCCACAGGATGGGCTATTGGAATATCAAACATAAGAGCTAGAAGGTAATTTTTGACAATCACTGAAGAGAAGGGCAATCTCAGTAAGAACATAAAAAGGTGGATACCTGGTATTTTCACTGTATTTTGCATAATGGCAAGAAATTTAATAGAGCTAGAATAAAAGATTCATAGTTGGGAGTGATATGAATTGTGTCTGGAAAGAAAGTCTTTTGCCTGATTATGAAAAGCCTGAAATGCCCTGATAAGAAGTTTGGTCTAAACAAAGGAGGTTTGGATTATTTTGGAGAAAAATTAGGAAAGATGTGAAGGATACTTGAGTTAGAAAAACATTCTATTTAACACAACTTACAAATAAAATAAAGACAGAGTAACTGATAACTGCTTTGACTTGCAATGTGGCTGACAGGGCTGCTGATTTTTTCATGGTAAAGATTGGAATATGTCATGGAAGTTTAAATAACATTGTTAAATGTAAGAATCCACTGACCATTTCAACTTTTCACAAGGCTATTTCTCTAAAGAGGCCTATCTTATTATCATTGTCAAAATAATAGGTGAAATGAATAAAATAGTTAAATAAGCAGGTTATATGTGTAAGGAAAAATATATGAATACAAAACCAATGAATTATTCATAAAGTCCTATGAAACTTTGAGTGTCAACCTTACTAGGGCTCAGTTCAGTTCAGTCGCTCAGTCGTGTCTGACTCTTTGTGACTCCATGGACTGCAGCACACCAGGCTTCCCTCTCTATCACCAACACC
This sequence comes from Bos taurus, assembly GCF_002263795.3. Classification (NCBI taxonomy): domain Eukaryota; kingdom Metazoa; phylum Chordata; class Mammalia; order Artiodactyla; family Bovidae; genus Bos; species Bos taurus. The sequence goes on along the minus strand of NC_037332.1, from coordinate 17,559,226 downwards.
CGAAGCTTGCTTGAACACATGTGCATCAAGTTGGTGACATCATCCAACCATCTCATCCTCTGTGGTCCCCTTCTCTTGGCTTCAGTCTTTCTCAGCATCAGGGTCTCTTCCAATGAGTCAGTTCTTCACATCACGTGGCCAAAGTATTGGAGCTTCAGCTTCAGCATCAGTCCTTCCAATGAATATTCAGGACTGATTTCCTTTAGGATTGACTGGTTGGATCTCCTTGCAGTCCAAGGGTCTCTCAAGAGCCGTCTCCAACACCACAGTTCAAAAGCATCAATTCTTCAGTGCTCAGTTTTCTTTATGGTCCAGCTCTCACATCCATACATGACTATTGGAAAAACTATAGCTTTGACTAGATGAACCTTTGTCACCGAAGTAATGTCTCTGCTTTTTAATATGCTGTCTAGGTTGGTCATAGCTTTCTTTCCAAGGAGCAAATGTCTTTTAATTTCTTGGCTGCAGTCACCATCTGCAGTGATTTTAGAGCCCAGGAAAATAAAATCTGTCAGTTTCCATTGTTTTCCCATCTCTCTGCCATGAAGTGATGGGACCGGATGCCGTGATCTTCATTTTTTGAATGTTGAGTTTTAAATCAACTTTTTCACACTCCTCTTTCATCAAGAGGTTTTTTAGTTCCTCTTTGCTTTCTGCCATAAGGGTGGTATCATCTTCATATCTGAGGTTACTGATATTTCTTGTAGAAATCTTGATTCCAGCTTATGCTTCATTCAGTCTGGCATTTCACATGATGCACTCTGCATATAAGTTAAATAAGCAGGGTGACAATATACAGCCTTGGTGTACTCCTTTCTCAATTTGGAGCCAGGCATTGTTCCATGTCCATTTATAACTGTTGCTTGTTGACCTGCATAAAGATTTCTCAGGAGGCCCATAAGATGGTCTGATATTTCCATCTCTTAAAATTTTTTCCACAGTTTGTTGTAATCCATACAGTAAAGGCTATAGCATAGTCAATGAAGCAGAAGTAGGTGTTTTTCTGGAATTATCTTGCTTTTTATGTGATTGAACAGATGTTGGTAATTGATCTCTGGTTCCTCTGCCTTTTCTAAAACCAGCTTGAACATCTAGAAGTTCTCTATTCATGTACTGCTGAAGCCTGGCTTGAAGAATTTTGAGCATTACTTTGCTAGTGTGGAAGATGAGTGCAATTGTGCACTAGTTTTAACATTCTGTGGCATTGCCTTTCTTTGGGGTTGGAGTGAAATTGACCTTTTCCAGTCCTGTGGCCACTCCTGTGTTTTCCAGATTTGCTGGCATGTTGAATGCAACACTTTCACACCATCATCTTTTAAGATTTGAAATAGCTCAACTGGAATTCCATCACCTCCACTAGTTTTGTTCATAGTGATGCTTCCTAAGGTCCACTTGACTTTACATTCCAGAATGTCTGGCTCTAAGTGAGTGATCACACCATTATGGTTATCTGGTCATGAAGATCTTTTTTGTATAGTTCTTCTATATATTCTTACCACTTCTTCTTAATATCTTCTACTTCTGTTAGGTCCATACCATTTCTGTCCTTTATTGTGCCCATATTTGCATGAAATATTCCCCTGGTATCACTAATTTTATTGAAGCAATCTCTAGTCTTTCCCATTCTATTGTTTTCCTCTATTTCTTTGCATTGTTCACTGAGGAAGAGCTAGTGTACAGGGGTAGTATATCTTTAAAGTTTCTGCACATATACATTGGTACCTAATCTTTTTCATGCCAGTTGGATTTACTATAAATACCTCTGAAAGGAGCCTCATTTAATTATAGTAGGAAAGGGTGTACTTTTTGATAGGTATGGTAACTTTATAATCACAGAACAATATACTTTTCTTTAATACTCTGTCAGTAGCATAATGTTTTAGTTTTGACTGTTCTAGTACAAATTTGTCTTCTACAATACATTTTAAACTCAATTTATTAAAGTTCATTTTAAAATATACATTAAAGATGAATACATGCTCAGATTTAAGTGAAACTAACTCATGACCTCTTAAAATGATGTATGAATTAAGTGTGTGATCCTACTCAGTGGGGAAGTTAACTTTTAGCTTCATCAGAGAAAATACCTTAAAAAACAGTAATGAGAAATGGTTCTTCTTAACATCTTTATATTTTTCCAGATTTATTCATACTGTTTTCCTTGTTATTTTCTTTTTCTCTGCTTTCTGACTTCCATGGTAAGTTCACTGTAAAGACAAGCCTGGGACAATATTTCTCAATTACTTCTTGTGTATCAGGGAGAATACTCAACATGTGGATCAGTAAAGAGATATTTTTAATTAATTCTAGAATTCTAGAATGTTTTAAAACATTCTAGAGATTTTTTTTTTAATCATGACAAATTGACAAATGTGGGAAAAATGAAATACTTTCTTAAGTCTCTCTCATCTCTAAGTGTAATCACTGATAGGTTTGGGAGATATTCTTCCATATAGAATGCTGCTTAGTTGCTTCAGTAATGTTCAACTCTGTGCAACCCTATGGACTGTAAACCACCAGAGTCCTCCGTCCATGGAATTCTCCAGGCAAGAGTACTGGAGTGGGTTGCCATTCCCTTCTTCAGGGGATCTTCCTGACTCAGGGATCGAACCCAGGTCTCCTGCATTCTGGGCATATTCTTTACCATCTGAGCCACTAGGGAAGCCCCAGATATGTTTCTCTTATGTATTCTCTTGGATGAAGCATGCACACACACACATACACACACACACACACACACACAGTATGCTATTAAAATACTAACAGAATTCAAAGATTTAATTAACTTTAAGATTGTCACTGCTTAACTTTCCATATGATACTGAAATCTATAATAGATTCTTGAGTTTGATAGAATTTTGTCTTGATTTTTAAAAGTTTAGAAATCCCCATAGATATTTCATAAATAAAAAGTCACATTATATTTTACATATATATTTCAGGCAGCTTTTAAAGATTCATTATAAGCTGAGGTTCCTAATACTTAAACATTTAGAAATTGCTTACTAAGAGCATATTTGTGTGTGTGTGTGGGGGGGTGGGTAATGAAATATTTGCATGAAGAGAAATTGTTGAAAAATTAGAAGGTAGACTGGAGATATATTGTACTGAAGACAAGAGGTAGGTTAAGAGATGTGGCTGACAGACAGGAAAGAGTCTCATTAGCAGCATGGCCAGGCCATAGGAAGAACTGAAATTTCATTCATTGCAGCTCAGATTGCAATAGTAGTTACTTTTTAACTGAGAGTGGGTCTGAAGATAATTCTAATAATCTACTGTGTTTATGACCTATGCCTTCTTTCCATGTCAAATTCAAACTGTCATAAGAGAATGAATTTGGCTGGATTCATTAGTCATTATCCAGTATGAATCTGAGGCTACCTCTCAGACTAAGATTTCTGCATTTCCTCCATATTCTGTCTTTGGGATAGGATCCATGACGGATCCAATTAACCACGTCTAGGGTGATGGGCCATTGTAGCACATTGTATGGTGACTGCTGCATAATGAATCTTTCAAAATGTATCTGTGAATATTGGAGACATTTTAGGGATTTTTAGAAAATGACAATATGATTAAAAGGCTGCATTTGTAGTCTTGCATTAGAAAACATTAACATGGGAGCCTAGATAACGGGCCTTTAGTAAACTGAGTTATTTGCCCAATTTCTTGTCCCTCCAATATCCATTATCAATGCCTTTTGCTTTTTTTTTTTTTTAGGTTAAAGACAAAGTTTTAATAGATAATTATATTTATACCAATTTACATGGAGGATGGAGCCCACAAAGGGAAAAAAGCCTAGGACCCTCAAAAGTTGCCATGTGGCCCTGCCTTCCAGACTTGGGCAAGGCATATTGGGCAGAAGACAGTGTTCAAACTTCCTTCAGCCCCTTCTACCTCCTGGATGGTCTTTGGGACCCCTGATTCAGTGTACCTGTTCTCAACCTGGGCCTGTAAATCACCCAGAATTTGATGAAACATGCTGTGTGCTTTTCTGGGGAAGCAAACCCAAAGCTTTTATTAAATTCTCAGAGGGATCCAGAAAGATGTAGCACTGCTTTTCAAAATTAACCATGTTGAAGTGAGAGGCATCATGATGATGTAAGAGACATATAAGATGATGGAAAATAACTCAGAGAGGCACAGTGATAATGCTAGAAACCTCATAGTGATGAATAGATATGCCTAGAAGATGTAGAGAGACCCTGTGGTGACTCTCGAAGTCTCCTAGAAACACAGAGCGGTACTGTGATGACACGAAAGGAGTGTGCTGACACAAGAGGTGCATGATGACTTGGAAGACTTTGAAACACATGGTTTACTTCCCAATTTCAAAGCAATGTGGTTTGGATCCAGACAGGAGCACTCTGAAGTTGGGCTCAAGGTTCTCTATGGTCAAACCCACTGAATGCTTCTCTTGTGTGTTTAGGTACTCCGTCCCCAAAGGAGTTTTGCAAAGCTAAATACACTGCTGACACACTGAAGTTGACATCTACAAAACGTTTTGTCTTAAGTTTGTTGAAAGTGGAAGTGTGAGTCGCTCAGTTGGGTCCGACTCTTTGTGTCCCCATGGACAATAGCCCACCAGGCTTCTCTGTCCATAGAATTCTCCAGGCAAGAATACTGGAATGGGTAACCATTCCCTTCTCCAGGGGACCTTCCCAACCCAGAGATTGAACCTGGGTCTCCCACACTGCAGGCAGATTCTTAACAGTCTGAAACACCAGGGAAGCCCCATTGCTGACACATTGAACTCAACACCTAGAAAACGTTTTGTCTTAAGTTTAAATGGTTGCAAATGTAGAGATGTCCTGCCGTTGATGATTTTTCTGTGTGTAGTGTAATAGACATAATACAAAATCCAACATTTTGACCTGTTTAAGGATACAGCTCAGTGGTGTTACAAGTACCTTCACAGTGCTGTGCAGTCATCACCACCCTCCATCTTCAGAACTGTCCTTTGCTTTTTGACCGTGCAGTTCCTTCCATCAGGAGTATATATCACCTCTTGACTTTGGGCCTGGTCATGTGTTTTTCTTTGGCCAAAAAAAATAAATAAATAAAAAGGGCATCAGTGTTAATGTGCCTGTTCTAAAACTAGGACTTTAAGAGAAGTCACATATTTGTCCTCTTGTGTCTCTGATATGGATATGAGGAAAACATTCTCAAGGAGAATGAGAGGTATGTGAAGCAAGGTCAGACTTGACCTTAGTTTATAGTTGCCCAGGTATGACCAGACTAAATTTAGTAGAACACCAACTGACTCGCTGATGAATTGCCAAAATAGATACTGTTATATAACACAGATTTTTGTGGTTGTTTGTTATGCAGCAATGTATGACTTCTACTGACCTAAACTTGACTGATAGCAATGGAAAAGGAGAGAATAATAAAGATCATGCTTTCCTTCTTAAAACACTTTTAATTTTTGAGTTTTGTGACATCATACTCTTTTGTATATTGTTCTATTTGTCTAGCTATTACTTCTCAATCACCTTTCTACTTTAGCATTGAAATTCCACAAGGATTGATTTTGATCTTTCAGGCTAACCTAACATTCATGCAACAAGTTCCACTTGGTCATTTTCTGTTATTTTTTTTTTTCCTTTAAAATTGAGTTCTTAAAAACATAATGTTTAGAATTTTTGCACCTATATTCCTGAGAGATATAGGTCTGTAAATTTCCTTTCTTGTAACATGCTATTAAGATTCAAAATAAATATTAATCTTATGAAATGAAATAAAATTCTTTTTTTTCTCTTTTCTGAAGAAGTTTATGTAAAAAGCTTTATTTCTTCTTGAATGGTTTGAGATATTTGGCAAAAAAAGCCAACTGATCCTAGAGTTTCCTTTTGAGAAAGTTTCTATTTATGTATTAATTTCTTTTAACATCAGTTCAGTTCAGTCACTCAGTTGTGTCCTATTCTTTGCAACCCCATGAATTGCAGCACACCAGGCCTCCCTGTCTATCACCAACTCCCAGAGTTCACTCAGACTCACATCTATTGAGTCAGTGAAGCCATCCAGCCATCACATCCTCTGTCGTCCCCTTCTCCTCCTGGCCCCATCCCTCCCAGCATCAGAGTCTTTTCCAGTGAGTCAACTCTTCGCATGAGGTGGCCAAAGTACTGGAGTTTCAGCTTTAGCATCATTCCTTCCAAAGAACATGCAGGGCTGATCTCCTTTAGAATGGACTGGTTGGATCTCCTTGCAGCCCAAGGGATTCTCAAGAGTCTTCTCCAACACCACAGTTCAAAAGCATCAGTTCTTCGTCACTCAGCCTTCTTCACAGTCCAACTCTCACATCCATACATGACCACTGGAAAAACCATAGCCTTGACTAGACGGACCTTTGTTGGCAAAGTAATGTCTCTGCTTTTGAATATGCTATCTAGGTTGGTCATAACCTTCCTTCCAAGGAGTAAGTGTCTTTTAATTTCATGGCTGCAATCACCATCTGCAATGATTTTGGAGCCCAGAAAAATGAAGTCAGCCACTGTTTCCACTGTTTCCCCATCTATTTCCCATGAAGTGATGGGACCGATGCCATGATCTTCATTTTCTGAATGCTGAGCTTTAAGCCAACTTTGTCACTTTTCTCTTTCACTTTCATCAAGAGGCTTTTTAGTTCTTCTTCACTTTCTTGCATAAAGGTGGTGTCATCTGCATATCTGAGGTTGTTGATATTTCTCCTGGCAATCTTGATTCCAGCTTGTGCTTCTTCCAGTCCAGCATTTCTCATGATGCACGCTGCATATAAGTTAAATAAGCAGGGTGACAATATACAGCCTTGACATACTCCTTTTCCTATTTGGAACCAGTCTGTTGTTCCATGTCCAGTTCTAACCGTTGCTTCCTGACCTGCATACAGGTTTCTTAAGAGGCAGGTCAGGTGGTCTGGTATTCCCATCTCTTTCAAATTTTCCACAGTTTATTGTGATCCACACAGTCAAAGGCTTTGGCATAGTCAATAAAGCAGAAATAGATGTTTTTCTGCAACTCTCTTGCTTTTTCGGTGATCCAGCGGATGCTGGCAATTTGATCTCTGGTTCCTCTGCCTTTTCTAAAACCAGCTTGAACATCAGGAAGTTCACAGTTCATGTATTGCTGAAGCCTGGCTTGGAGAATTTTGAGCATTACTTTACTAGCATGTGAGATGAGTGCAATTGTGTGGTAGTTTGAGCATTCTTTGGCATTGCCTTTCTTTGGGATTAGAATGAAAACTGACTTTTTCCAGTCTTGTGGCCACTGCTGAGTTTTCCAAATGTGCTGGCATATTGAGTGCAGCACTTTCAAAGCATCATCTTTCAGGATTTGAAGTAGCTCAACCGGAATTCCATCACATCCACTAGCTTTGTTCATAGTGATGCTTTCTAAGGCCCACTTGACTTCACATTCCAGGATACCTGCCTTTAGATGAGTGATCACACCATTGTGATTATCTTGGTCGTGAAGCTCTTTTTTGTGTATTCTTGCCAACTCTTCTTAATATCTTCTGCTTCTGTTAGGTCCATACCATTTCTGTCCTTTATTGAGCCCATCTTTGCATGAAATGTTCCCTTGGTATCTCTGATTTTCTTGAAGAGATCTCTAGTCTTTCCCATTCTGTTGTTTCCCTCTATTTCTTTGCTTTGATTTACTCTTCTGTCAGATATAGTACTATGAATTTCTCCTTTCATCAGAAGTATTGAATTTGTTGTTAAACATTTGTTCAAAATGTTTTGCCTTTTTATGATTGAATCTATGTAAAAATTATGTATCGTTTTTATTCTTAGAATTCATATTTTATTTTTCTTTGATTAGTTTTTAAGGATTGTAAATTTGCTTTGTCATTTCAAAGAATTTATTAGTAGATATGTTGAGTTTTATAATTGTACATCTGTATTCGATTTCTTTGACTTCTGTTCTTAAATGATTAAGAACAAAATCATTTATTAATGAAAGGATTTTCCTTACTTTTTTGTCTTTAATTTGCTGTTCTTTCTTAAGTTCTTGGAATGAAAGTTTCAGTAGTTTATTTTCAAAATTTCCTGTGATATCTTAAAAAGAATCTTTTCATGTATGTCTGCTTCTAGTAATTGCAGAATGAGTTTTCCCTTGCTATATCTACCTTCCCTCACAGAATGGAAAGGTCTTCCTTTTTCTAAAAAAATAATTGTGTTTATTCATTGGCTGTGTTGGGTCTTCACTGCTGCGTGGGCTTTTTCTCTAGCTGCGGCAGGTGGGAGCCACTCTCTGCTTTGGTGTGCAGACTTCTCATTGCAGGGGCTTCTCTTGTTGTGGAACATAAGGTCTTGGGCATGAAGGCCCCAGTAGTTGTGGCTCCTGGGCCCTAGAGTGCAGCTCAGTAGTTGCGGTGCATGGGCTTAGTTGCTCTATGGCTTCTTTCCACATCAGGGATCAATCCCATGTCTCCTGCATTTATGCCTCATATCCATTCACTTCGCTTTACTTCTATTTTACAAAAAAATTGAAATAAATTGAATGTCTTTTCTCCCTTTTAGATACAATCTACCAGAATAATTTTTTCTAGTTTTTAAAAAAAGATACTTCAATGGATTCTAATTTCTTTTAGTATATTGATAACAAAAATCAAAAGCTCTTTTATACTGTCTTAAGTTTCTGCATGACTATATATTTCCCTGCCTTTCCAGTCTCCTCTTTTGCTGTGCTTTCATTTGTTGTTCATGCTTTATATAGAATTTCTTTCTCACTTTTCTAACAAGCCACCGTTCTCCTTCCCGAATCTAGTCATTCAAACAAGCTATTTCCAGTATTAGTGTGTTCCTTTTCTTATCCTTATAAAGGATTTAACTGAAAATCACTTTTTAAAGAAAGTCTTCTTTGACTCTCCAGACCTAGAGCAGGTACCCCAGAATATGTTCTCAAAGAATTTGCATTTCTTTTGCATAATACTTTTCTAACCTATAAAAACTTGATTTTGATTTTTTTGGTGCCACTTTTAGAATGTACATTCCATGACAGGAATGATCGTATTTGAATTGTTATCCCTTATATTCCTAGTTTATAGGAAGAACTTTGAACATAAGTAGTATTCAATAAATACCTAAACCTTGAAATAAGTGAACCCATCAGAAACTTGCCTGCTCTGATAGATAAAAGATTTTGGAAGGCAGATAAATATGCAAGCGAGATGGATGGGGGGGGGCATTCTTTGTCTCTTCTGTCTTATCATTGTATTATACATATATAGTTGAATAAATAATAATAATGTATAACTATGATAAAAATAATACCCAGATACTGGCATTTATTGAGTACTCACAATATGCTTGATACTGTTTTAAGTACTGTATATCTCATTTAATTTTTATAGAAATCTTGTAAAATATTTCCCCAACTTTATAAGTGAGAAAACTGAGATACTGACTAACTTTCCTGCGGCTACATAACTACTGGTTTGTAGAACTAAATTATAAACTCCAGGTTTCTTGCTTCCAAGCCTCACTATTAATCATTATGCTATATGCTCTTGAAGGATTTCCTCCCTTCAAATCACAAATAGGAGTTTAAAAAGAGGGCAATTGATGGTGTCACTGTTTTTCCCTTTTTTGGTGTTAAAATGGCACACTCTATAATTATATTTTAGCACCTGATGTTTAAAACTTCTATGTTGTGCTAAAAATAGTCAGTGGGCAAAGAAGAATTGAAAGACATTTTGATTTACCCAAAAGATAGCCTGAAAGAGCCAACACCCTTATTGCTAGTATGCTGAACAGCAAAGTAAATCTTAAACTAATATTAACCATCCAGAAGGATGTCTGGGCTTCAGGCATGCGTGGATCCACAGACTGAGATGATGTCATTAGAGCTCAATTTGCTCTTTTGTGTTTTTATGAAAGTTCTTCTATGTGGCGGCAAGATGCCTTCAAAAGGATTGCACTTATAGCCTGTTACCTTGACAATCAAAAGGAAAGAACAGCTAGAAGTTTTCTCAATGAGTAAAGCAAAAATACTTTCTAAAGTTCTTATTGCCCTCCCTTGGATCACCTGTCCAGCTGTGAACTGATTACTGTGGTTAGTGAAATTAAGTAGTCAATCTATATCCCCATACCCCAAACTGAGAGGGTGAAGGGTAGGTTTTCATAAAAAAATCAGAAAGTTCTTCCCAAATTAAAGTGAATGAATAATAAACAGAAGCTACAGATGACAGCTATAGATACTGACAGAAGAAAATTAGAGGCTTTTTTTTTTGCTTGAACTCAAGTTTAAGTAATAATGACAATAATATGTCTTACATTATTACTCATAGTTATAAACAGAGTGTGAAGGTAACTGTCCCACATTGTAGTTTAACTCATGACACTGATACTCTTGAGACCTAAATAGTTTTCAACAAATATAGTTTCACCACTGAATGCCAGCAATCGCTTCCTTAAAATCAGTAGTTCTACATAGAAACACTAACTCTGAACCTAGTTCTCATTATTCTTAAGTGGGAAAAACAATAGTGCATTTTACAAAAAACCACACCTCAACAATTGTCTAAAATGTAACTAACATATATAGGAATGTCTATAACACATTATTGTATTAAAATGTAGAAATTTAAAATAAGATGTTCTGACCACCAAACAATTTATAATTCAAAGTACTTTGTAGTACTCTTGCCTGGAGAATCCCATGGACGGAGGAGCCTGTTGGGCTGCAGTCCATGGGGTCGCACAGAGTCAGACACGACTGAAGTGACTTAGCAGAAGCAGCAGTATTCACCTGATTCTGACCGTTTAGTAATTCTATATGAAATGCAATTCAAGATTTTCCCAATTTTTAAAAATTAAAAATATTGGGAGATAAAAATTTACAAATTTTTCAAATATAAACACTGGCTAAAAATGCTTTCAAAGATATATTCCTCCTTTGAAATTTGGCTTGTGTTTTGTGTGCATGTATATATATATATTAATATATAGAATTTTCTGTTTATTATGTTTTGATATTAAAAAAATAATTCTTGCTGAAGAGAGATTGCCCCTTCCAGGGCTAGGTAATTCTCAATGATGATAACAACTTGCCTCTAAAAATTCTTTTCATATACAGTTGTCTCCTGAACAACAGAGGGGTTGCTGCTGCTACTGCTAAGTCGCTTCATTCGTGTCCAACTCTGTGTGACCCCATAGATGGAAGCCCACCAGGCTCCCCCGTCCTTGGGATTCTCCAGGCAAGAACACTGGAGTGGGTTGCCATTTCCTTCTCCAATGCATGAAAGTGAAAAGGGAAAGTGATTTCGCTCAATCATGTCTGACTCTTAGCGACCCCATGGACTGCAGCCTACAGGCTCCTCCATCCATGGGATTTTCCAGGCAAGAGTACTGGAGTGGGGTGCCATTGCCTTCTCCGAACAGAGGGGTTAGAGGCATTGATTTCTCCCACAACTGAAAATCTATGTACTGCTATCTCTGCCTCAAAACCAAAGGAATTGATAAATGACTTATCCCAGGGCAAGAAGCTAAAATGGTTTAGATAAAATCAGATCTCAAACCCTAGCTTTTTTTTTTAATTCCACATATTGTGATCTCTAATCAAATACAAACTTTCCCCCAAGCTTAGTTAAAGATCTGTAAAATGAAAATACATGTACTATATTTATTGGAAAAAAAAAAAAATCCACATGTAAGTGCTGCTGCTGCTGCTAAGTCACTTCAGTCGTGTCCAACTCTGTGCGACGCCATAGACGGCATCCCACCAGGCTCCTCTGTCCCTGGGGTTCTTCAGGGAGGAATACTGGAGTGGGTTGCCATTTCCTTCTCCAAGGCATGCTTGCATGCTAAGTCGCTTCAGTCATGTCCGACTCTTTGCGACTCTATGGACAGCAGCCCACCAGGCTCCTCTGTTCACGGGATCCTCTAGGAAAGCATACTGGAGTGGGTTGCCATTTCCTGCTCCAACATATAAGTGGACCCATGCAATTCAGATCCATGATGTTCAAGGGTCAGCTCTATAAACCAGCCTATCCCGCTTGTACCCCCAAGTGCCTCCTTATTTGGTTCTCACACAGCAGCCTGATATTTCCCTGGACCTAAATTACTCTAGAGCCAGGTACCCAGCAACTTGAGACTGCCGCTATATCCTGAAGCCTGCTGGCGTTATTTAAACTAGCCAGTCCTGAACTGTTTGTTGTACTTTGTTTTGCTTTTTCTGTAGACACTCCAGTAAATGCTGTGGCCTAAGCTCCGCTTTTGCCTCATTCTTCTGCCTCCGACCTCCTTAGTGTCTTCCCTTTGAACTTGTGTGGCATGTAGAAAACCCTCTTTCTATATATGTGAGTAACATGAACCTTTACCGAGTCTCATTCTTATCTCTTGCTGTGGCTGCACTGATTTTATCATACCATCTCCAACATATACATTTTTAAAACTTGAGTATAGAAAAACCAAGAGGCATTTTGTTAAGGAAATGTTGACCAGAGAAATTTCTGCAGGGTTCTGACAGTGTGCTTATTTTGGAAACTTGAGAGGAGCCTATTATAGGAAAAAAAAAAAAAAGACAGTATATAATATTGGCTAGATATTGGTTGGATACTGAGGCTTGGAATAATGCTTGGCAAAAGCAATAGCAAAATATCTATACTCAGATACTCAAGTGTCATTGTAAGCAGGAATGGGGAATGAGTTCTGTTTTTCACAGCTCTCTTAAATAATGCATAATACTTTAAAAATGAACAACCATTACCTGAGCCAAATGTTAGCATAAGGAATTTTAGTAAGGATGGAAAGCAATTATATGATATTAATAACTAAAAATGCATATTAAGATAAGATAAAAGTCAGAAAAAACTATTGAAAAAATCTTTCTTAATGTATGAGCAATTGCAGCTCTGCAAGCCTTAGATGAGGAAATGCGTTCATAGCCTGGCTGTTTTGTCAGAAGGTAACTGAAAATAGTGGTGAAATGTTCAAAGTGGAGCTAGTAGCTGAGCAAAGAAAGCAAAAACAACACCTTAAACCACTTCTGACAGCAAAATAAACAATTTTTAAATGATATATCTTTTTTCACCTCGTGTCTCTCACTGAGGAAAGAGAAACACTTCTAAGGCCTAACAGGAAGCATGAAATAAGAATAATCACTTTATTCTGGCAGTTTGTGGAGTTCTCTTTATTGTGGCGTTTCCTCACTGTGTGTGGGTTTGTACAGGTGGCTTGTCAAGGTTTCCTGGTTAGGGAAGCTTGTGTCGGTGTTCTGGTGGGTGGAGCTGTATTTCTTCTCTCTGGAGTGCAATGAAATGTCCAGTAATGAGTTATAAGATGTCTATAGTTTTGGGGTGACTTTGGGCAGCCTGTATCTTGAAGCTCAGGGCTGTGTTCCTTTGTTGCTGGAGAATTTGCTTGGTATGTCTTGCCCTGGAACTTATTGGCCCTTGTGTGGTGCTTGGTTTCAGTGTCAATAAATAAATAAAATAAAGCTATTGAAAAAAAAAAAGAATAATCACTTTATTAGTATGCTGTAGAGGGAAAAGGAAAAGTTTTATTGTCACACAAACCTGCATTCTCTCAATTTCTAGGGACCCAGGAAGGACATTTTTAGGGAGCTCTTGATAGGAATATCATAAGTTCTATGAGACTTGGCCTTCTTTATTGGTAAAATTACATAATATCTCAGACATCATAAGGCTTCTGTGGATTTAAAATTAGATTAAAATTGTAGAACTTAATATTTTTATTTTTTATTATCAGCTCTACCATATCCATGTTAAAATTAACTGCAGAACAGACTCTATATAGTAGTCCAATAAGATAAGGAACTAAATTGTAATCCATACCCACATTTTGAAGATTCTTCTCTTGTCATTTTAGAAATGGTGTATTTCCTTTTCTATATCCATACAAGACAGAGAAAAAATTCTAAACCTTTTTTCAGACTTTGTTGGAAACTGAGTCTGTGTTTAGAGCATGTATTCATTTATCCCAATTTGTTCTAGCATGGTGAGTTCTTTGACTGACATGTTAATAAATTCAGCTTTGATATAGACTGTTTTGTTGGTTTCAATTCATTCTTCAACCATAGTACCTTGGTACACATTTAGGACAGCTCCACAATTGGTGGTCACATGGGTGTCTGATATAGCTCAGGTACAGGATCTGTGAATGGTAACTGTCTAATTCTTTGAGATGATATAGGGATCTGCTGACTTGAAGTAAATAGACTGCCAGAGATTTCTACAGCAAAGACAGGTTTATTCAGGATCAGTGGAGAATTGCAATTTGGGATCTATAACCATGACAAGTCACATGCAAGTTCCAGCACAGCAAGGGAAGGAGTGAAGAGGAAAAATTAAAATTTTACATAACCTCCTTCTCCTTCTGCCTCTGTAACCCAGCTTGCTCCTTGCAAAGTCTAGATCATGTAGGTCTCAGAAAGTGGGGACTCAAAATACTAGGAACTGGAGCTGAACTCACTCACTCTTGTCCTGCTCTTTGCAATCGCCTTAGCCCCTGCAAACCTTCAAACCCAGTTAATCATGCTTGTCCATGTATAAAAAAACTCTGTAACCCCTTTGTTCAGGGCTCAGAGCTTGGAGTGTTAACTCCTCTGGGCCCCCCAGCACAATAAACCTGAGTACCTGAGTTCTCCAACTTTCTGAGTGTGGTGCTTGGTTTCTCAAGTACTGGTTTCTGCAACAGGATAATATTTTTATAGAGGGGAAGATGAAGTTGATGGACCTACAGTATCAATAAATAAGGAGTCCATGGCTTTTTATTGGCTGAGTCCTTGTCAGGAAAGAAGAGGAGTCTTTCTTCTTCCTGTTGGGTTTTGTTATCATTTCAGGGCATGAGAGCTCCTCCCCACTGCCCCTGTCTCTCAACTATATTTAAATGAGATTTCTCTTTATTAATTTTTTCAGATCCAGCAAATAAATTTAATATTTTCCACCCACCCTTCAGTGTGTTAGTCATTCAGTCGTCTGACTCTTTGCAACTCTATGGACTGCAGCCAGCCACGCTCCTCTGTTCATGGAATTCTCCAGGCAAGAATACTGGAGTGGGTGACCATTTCCATCTCCAGGGGATCTTCCTGACCTAGAGGTCTTCTGCTTTGCAGGCAGATTCATTACCATCTGAGTCACCTACCCTTCAAGTTTAGTGAAAATTCTTTTATTTTTTACTCTGTGATGTCAGGGCAGATAAGACAAGAACATGTTATTTATTATGTATATGATTTCATGTGGCATTAGTTTTAGCTCCAAATTTGGTCATCCATAACAAAAGAGGTTCTACTGTATGTTTTTCTTTTCCTTAATGAATAATTTAACAAGAAGTCTTGGAACTGATGAAATTCTGAAGTTTTCTGTGCCCACTGAGGTTTCTTAGAATTCAGCTGCTTTTCATTTATTCAGTACCTCTGTGACATTGTTATTTATAAGAAATATATACCTGGTCATTCAGCTGACTAAAATATGTTTCTCTTATATATTCTCTTGGTCTTTGTCCCCAGTTCCTGGCTCTTGACTCCTTAACTGTTGTAATTTCCTGTTACAAGAGCAATAAATGTATCTTTTGCTATGTTACTAAGGTGATTTCAAAAAGCCCTTAGGTCATCAAAAAGTGAGGAGGGCTGGTTGCTAGGAGAACCAACTACGTGGTTTAGTTCAGAGGCTCAGTTGTGTCTGACTGCAGAAGCCAGGCTTTGCTGTTCATCACAATTTCCCAAAACTTGCTCAGACTCATGTCCATTGAGTTTGAACCATCCAACCATCTCATCCTCTGTCATCCCCTTCTCCTCCTGCCTTCAATATTTCCCAGCATCAGGGTCTTTTCTAATGAGTTGGCTTTTAACATCAGGTGGCTAAAGTAGTGGAGCTTCAGCTTAAGCATCAGTCCTTCCAATGAACACTCAGGACTGATCTCCTTTATGATGGACTGGTTGGATCTCCTTGCAGTCCAAGGGACTCTCAAGAGTCATCTCCAGCACCACAGTTCAAAAGCATCAATTCTTCAGTGCTCAGCCTTCTTTATAGTCCAACTTTCACATCCATACACGACTACTGGAAAAACCATAGCTTTGACTAGAGGGACCTTTGTTGGCAAAGTAATGTCTCTGCTTTTGGAATATGCTCTCTAGCTTGGTCATAATTTGTCTTCCAGGGAGCAAGTGTCTTTTAATGTCATGGCTGCAATCACCATGTGCAGTGATTTTGGAGCCCAAGAAAATAAAGTCTGTCACTGTTTCCATTGTTTCCCCATCTTTTTGCCATGAAGTAATGGGACTGGATAACAGGATCATAGTTTTTTGAATGTTGAGTTAGAGGATGTAGTTAAAGGATTAGATTTTCAATTCATCACACCACCTCCTTTGGGTGTGGGGCTAGGGATTGAATTCAGTTGCCAGTGGCCAGGGATATAATCAATCATGCAGAGTACTCTTGTTGTTTTTCAGTTGCCCAGTCATGTCAGACTCTTTGCAGCCTCATGGACTGCAGCACACTAAGCTTCCCTGTCCCTCACCATCTCCCAAAGTTTGCCCAAGTTCATGTCCATTGCATTGGTGATGCCATCCAGCTATCTCATCCTCTGATGCCCTCTTCTCCTTCTGCCCTTAGTATTTCCCAGCATCAGGGACTTTTCCAATGAGCTGACTGTTTGTATCAGATGACCAAAATACCGGAGCTTCAGCATCAGTCCTTCCAATGAATATTCAGGGTTTATATCCCTTAAGATTGACTGGTTTGCAGCAAATCACAGAAGAAATAAAAAATGAAATAAAAATATGCAAAGAAATGGATGAAAATGAAAACATGACAACCCAAAACCTATGGGACTCAGTAAAAGCAGTGCTAAGGGGAAGGGTCACAGCAATACAGGCTTACCTCAATAAACAAGAGAAAAATCAAATAAATAACCTAACTCTACACATAAAGCAACTAGAAAAAGAAGAAAGAAAGCAATCATAAAAATTAGGGCAGAAATAAATGAAAAAGCAACAAAGGGGACCTTAGCAAAAATTAACAAAACAAAAGCTGGTTCTTTGAGAAGATAAATAAAATAGACAAACCATTAGCCAGACTCATCAAGAAACAAAGGGAGAAGAATCAAATCAACAAAATTAGAAATGATAATGGAGAAATCACAACAGACAACACAGAAATACAAAGGATCATAAGAGACCACTATCAGCAACTGTATGCCAATAAAATGGACAACTTGGAAGAAATGAAAAAATTCTTTGAAAAGTATAATCTTCCAAAACTGAACGAAGAAGAAATAGAAAATCTTAACAGACCCATCACAAGCACGGAAATTGAAACTGTGATAAAAAGTCTTCCAAGAAACAAAAGCCCAGGGCCAGATGGCTTCACAGCTAAATTCTATCAAGCGTTTAGAGAAGTGTTAATACCTATCCTACTCAAACTCTTCCAGAAAATTGCAGAGGAAAGTAAACCTCCAAACTCATTCTATGAGGCCACCATCACCCTAATACCAAAATCAGACAAAGATGCCACAAAAAAAGAAAACTACAGGCCAATATCACTGATGAACATTGATGTAAAAATCCTTAACAAAATTCTAGCAAACAGAATCCAACAACCTATTAAAAAGATCATGTATCATGACCAAGTGGGCTTTATCCCAGGGATGCAAGGATTCTTCAATAGTCACAAATCAATCAATGTGATACACCACATTAACAAATTGAAAGATAAAGATGATATGATTGTCTCAATAGATGCAGAGAAAGCCTTTGACAAAATTCAACATCCATTTATGATAAACACCCCCCCTCCCCCCGAAAGCAGGCATAGAAGGAACATACCTCAACACAATAAAAGCTGCATATGATAAACCCACAGCAAACATTATCCTCAATGGTGAAAAATTGAAAGCATTTCCCCTAAAGTCAGGAACAAGACAAGGGTGCCCACTCTCACCACTACTATTCAACATAGTTTCGGTAGTTTTAGCCACAGCAATCAGAACAGAAAAAGAAATAAAAGGAATCCATATTTGAAAAGAAGAAGTAAAACTCTCACTGTTTGCAGATGACATGATCCTCTACATAGAAAACCCTAAAGACATCACCAGAAAATTACTAGAGTTAATCAATGAATATAGTAAAGTTTCAGGATATAAAATTAACACAGAGAAATCCCTTCCATTTCTATACACTAACAATGAGAAATTAAGGAAACAATTTCATTCACCATTGTGATGAAAAGAATAAAATATTTAGGAATAAATCTACCTAAAGAAACAAAATACCTATATTTTGAAAACTATAAAACACTGGTGAAAGAAATCAAAGACAACACAAATAAATGGAGAAATATACCATGTTCATGGATCAGAAGAATCAATATAGTGAAAATGAGTATACTACCCAAAGCAATCTATAGATTCAATGCAATCCCTATCAGGCTACCAGTGTTATTTTTCAGAGAACTAGAACAAGTAATTTCACAATTTGTATGGAAATACAAAAAACCTCGAATAGCCAAAGCAGTCTTGAGAAAGAAGAATGGAACTAGAGGAATCAACCTGCCTGACTTCAGACTATATTACAAAGCTACAGTCATTAAGACAGTATGTTAGTGGCACAAAGACAGAAATATGAATCAATGGAACAAAACAGAAAGCTCAGAGATAAATCCATGCACCTATGGACACCTTATCTTTGACAAAGGAGGCAAGAATATACAATGGAGAAAAGACAATCTCTTTAACAAGTGGTGCTGGGAAAACTGGTCAACCACTTGTAAAAGAATGAAACTAGAACACTTTCTAACACCATACACAAAAGTAAACTCAAAATAGATTAAGGATCTAAATGTAAGACCAGAAACTATAAAACTCCTAGAGGAAAACATAGGCAAAAAACTCTGACATAAATCACAGCAGGATCCTCTATGACCCACCTCCCAGAATAATGAAAATAAAAGCAAAAATAAACAAATGAGATCTAATTAAACTTAAAAGCCTTTTCACAGCAAAGGAAACTATAAGCAAAGTGAAAAGACAGCCTTCAGAATGGGAGAAAATAATAGCAAATGAAGCAACTGACAAAGAATTAATCTCAAAAATATACAAGCAGCTCCTGCAGCTCAATTCCAGAAAAATAAATGACCCAATCAAAAAAATGGGCCAAAGAACTAAACAGACATTTCTCCAAAGAAGACATACAGATGGCTAACAAACACATGAAAAGATGCTCAACATCACTCATTATCAGAGAAATGCAAATCAAAATCACAATGAGGTACCATCTCATGCTGGTCAGAATGGCTGCTATCCAAAAGCCTACAAATAATAAATGCTGGAGAGGGTGTGGAGAAAAGGGAACCCTCTTACACTGTTGGTGGGAATGCAAACTAGTACAGCCACTATGGAGAACAGTGTGGATATTCCTCAAAAAAACTGGAAATAGAACTGCCATGCTAATTCGCTTCAGTCGTGTCTGGCTCTGTGTGACCCCATGCACGGCAGCCCACTGGGGTTACCCCCGTCCCTGGGATTCTCCAGGCAAGAACACTGGAGTGGGTTGCCATTTCCTTCTCCAATGCATGGAAGTGAAAAGTGAAAGTGAAGTCGCTCAGTTGTGTCCGACTCTTAGTGACCCCATGGACTGCAGCCTACCAGGCTCCTCCATCCATGGGATTTTCCAGGCAAGAGTACTGGAGTGGGTTGCCATTGCCTTCTCCAAGAACTGCCATATGACCCAGCAATCCCACTGCTGGGCATACACACTGAGGAAACCAGAAATGAAAAACACACGTGTACCCCCAATGTTCATCACAGCCCTGTTTACAATAGCTAGGACATGGAAGCAACCTAGATGTCCATCGGCAGATGAACGGATAAGAAAGCTGTGGTACATATACACAATGGAATATTATTCAGTCATTAAAAAGAATTCATTTGAATCAGTTCTATTGAGGTGGATGAAACTGGAGCCTATTATACAGAGTGAAGTCAGAAATAAAAACACCAATACAATATAATAATGCATATATATGGAATTTAGAAAGATGCTAACGATGACCCTATATGCAAGACAGCAAAAGTGGCACAGATGTAAAAAACTTTTGGACTCTGTGGGAGAAGGCGAGGGTGGGATGGTTTGAGAGAATAGCATTGAAACATGTATATTACCAAATGTGAAATAGATCACCAGTCCTGGTTTGATCCATGAGACAGGGTGCTCAGGGCTGTTGCACTGGGATGACCCAGAGGGATGGGATGGGGAGGGAGGTGGAAGGGGGTTTCAGGATGGGGGAACATGTACACCCATGGCTGATTCATGTCAATGCATGGCAAAACCTTACAATATTGTAAGGTAATTAGCCTCCAATTAAAAAAAAAAAAAAAAAAAGGTTGGCTGGTTTGATCTCCTTGCTGTCCAAGGGACTTTCAGGAGTCTTCTCCAAGCACCACGTTTTGAAGGCATCAGTTCTTTGGTGTTCTGCCTTCTTTGTGGTCCAATGTCTCTGCTTTTCAAAACACTGTCTAGTTTTGTCATAGCTTTCCTTCCAAGAAGCAGATGTCTTCCGATTTCATGGCTGCAGTCATCATCCTCAGTGATTTTAGAGCCCAAGAAGGGGAAATCTGTCACTACTTCCACCTTTCCCCTTTCTATTTGCCATGAAATAATGGAGCTGGATGCCATAATCTTAGTTTTTATAACATTTAATTTTAATTCAGCTCTTTCACTCTTCTCCATCCTCATCAACAGGGTCTTTAGTTCCTCTTAGCTTTCTGTCATTAGAATGGTATCATCTGCATATCTGAGATTGTTGATTTTTGGAGTACTTTAGAGTACTGAAGTCTCATTAAAAACCCCCAAACAAAGGGTTTGGAGAGCTTCCTGGTAGGTGAGCACATGGAGAGTTAGGAAGAGAACATGTAAGCTCTGAGCCCTTTCCTCATACCTTGCCTCATCTCTTTTGTCTGGCTTTTTCTGAATTCTGAATTATTCTGAATTTCTGAATTATTCTGACAATTATTCTGAATTGTCTGGCCTTTTACAATAACTTGGTAATCTAGTGAGTAAATAGGTTTCCTGAGTTCTGTGAGTTTTTCTGCTGCTGCTAAGTCACTTCAGTCGTGTCCGACTCTGTGCGACCCCATAGACGGCAGCCCACCAGGCTGCTCTGTCCCTGGGATTCTCCAGGCAAGAATATTGGAGTGGGTTGCCATTTCCTTCTCCAATGCATGAAAGTGAAAAGTGAAAGTGAAGTTGCTCAGTCGTGCCCGATTCTTAGCGACCCATGGACTGCAGCCTACCAGGCTCCTCTGTCCATGGGATTTTCTAGGCAAGAGTGCTGGAGTGGGTTGCCATTGCCCTAGCAACTATCTAAAACTATGTAAAATAAAGAAAACCCAAGGAGAGCATCTTGGGAACTTCTGATTTATATGTTGACTTAAAAATAGTTAGAACCTGAAAATTGAGAATTGTTTTATTCAGTGGGAAATCTTAGGACTTCAAGGTCAGGAGACAACATCTCAAGTAGCCTTGAGAAACTGTTCATAGGAGGTGGGAGATGGAGTTAGGTTGTATAGAAGTTTGCAACAAAGTGGGGCAGATAATCTGAACATCAATGATTACTGTTAATTAAGGAAAACCAAATATCTCAAGTTAAGGAATTTAATTCCCTTCTACGTATGGGAAGATGCAAGGGTCTGGGCTTACTGAAATCATTTCTTTCATGTGCATCTCAGCTATCTGGGGTCAGCATCCTGAATTTTTACTTTGTAGAGAGTGGCTGTAGCCTGATAGCCTGTATTCTTTTTCTTGAATTCCCTTAGGGCTTACCTGCTCACACAGGAGGGACATAGTCACTGATGATTGTGACATCTTTGCTTATAGACATGGCAGGAGATACTCCATGTCACATATATATAACCAGCTATTGAGGAATACAGATAATGACTTAGGCTTAGGACTGGCATCTGAAGTTGTGGTGGGGTCGGGGGAGGACTAGTATTGTAGGACTGAACCTGTGGGATCTGATGCTGTCTCCAGGCAGGTATTGCCTATAATTTAGTTAATTTATCTGAAACCAGGACTTCTGAGAATTGTTTGTTGGTGTGGTAGGAACCTCCCCACCTTACTCATGTTGAAATTGGGCCCAGGAATTCAAAAGAATTCCCTCATTCTTTGATTCCCTTTTGTATTTTCTAAACTGCTGGAATTCTTCATGGTGCTGTTATAGCCAAGCCAAAATTTCTGAAAAAGACCCATATTCTGAATGTCTCACTTCATAGTGGAGAACACACTTTAGTGATCCCAATAAAGTTTTCAAAGGAATTGATCTCAGGTGGCCTCGGCTTGCAGCAACTTGAAACAGGTTACTGGCCATAGACTGAAGTCAGACTAATAAAGTGAGAACATTGGTCTAGCCATTAGACCAGTGGCCATGACAAGGTCCTGGCCTATATAGCTTTTCATAAATGAATGCCTGCAAAGATGTAACTGGTGAAACAAGTAAAGTGTTTATTAGAAGGGAAAAAAAAGAGTACGTGTGAATAGGCACACACAGACTCATGCCCTCATGGTAGTTTGAATCAGTTATATGGGGCATTTCTTACAGGTTTCCTTTGGCCAGCATCTTGCTTTGCCTGGTTCTGAGTCTGTATTTGGTGTATCTCAGGATCCACCCATATGTGAGTGTACATATATTAGACGAGATGGATTCCAGTGAAGAAGCCTATGTATAGATTGACATCACCTACTATGGGGTGATGCCCCCTCTCTTTTGACCTTCAGGGAGCCTTTCCACTCACGTGTAGCCTGGGAGATTTCCTTGACTTCGGGAGTGACATATATGTGGTCTTTTATCTTTTATCTGGGCAGAGCTCAGCTTGTTCTCCCTCTTACTATTGTCTTCATCTTGGAGTATCTCTCCATGGGAGACAAATTCCAGCTGATCAGCCTGGTGCCCATCTATTTCCTGGCTCCAACTCACTCAATAAATAATTATAGAAAAAATCATAATAAAGTGGCATATTCATATTTTAACAGTAGCCTTCTAGAAACTGGTTCCATGAACAAAGTATTATAAGTCAGAATTTTAGACTGTAAAAAAGAACTTTGGGCTGGTGGCCTCAAATTACCTCCCATTGCTTTGTTCCATCAGTAACTTGGAATTTAATCCAATAGAATTTTTTTTTCCTCCGAGTTAAATAAATTGTGATAACATTTATTTACAAGCAGGCTAAGTCTTGAAGAATACAACATCCATTTCCTAATAAATGTGAGGCTTGGAAGGGGAAGTGAAAGAATGGTAAAGAGAGAGAAAGGGGAGAAAGAAAACAGAATTTCAACATCTTCCTCACTAAGCAACCCCTTCTTTTGGAAATAACTCATGGTGATGCTCAGAAAATGTGTATGGGCACAAAGATTAGTTTTCTTTAAAATAAATGCAAAGTTAAGTCTCATATTTTTGGTAATATTATTTTCACTTGTGGCCTTCAGATAAAACAACAATTTGCAGTTGTAGTTTTTCTTCATTTGAACAAGAAGAACAAGAATTTTTATTTAGAAGTCTTTTCAGTAATCCATAATAAAAGTATTCAGTTTCCTAAGGTTGTTTTTATTCCCTCATCTCACCAAAAGACAAAATCCTTACTTAGTCTTTTCAAATTTCCTGGTAGGAGATTTAAAGCTTTAGGTGAGCAAGTCAATACTTTCTTTTGAACATCTTGCTGATAATTCTTCCTTTATGAGACACATGATTAGTCCTGAATTTGAACAAAAAGACTCATCAAACACATCTCTGGGTTTCTTTCTTTTGAAACACTGAAGTTTTATGTAACATTTGTGTAGTAAAGCTTTTTCTTCTTCATAAGTCACTTGGATTTAATATAACTCCTTTGGACTCTTTCAGTTTACTATTTTAACAAATGGTAGTTGTCTGATTAAAAAATGAATTTTATTCTAATGCTTTAACTCGAATCAATCCACTTATGGGCCTTTCTCAAACTTTCTAAGAGAAATTAATTGATGAGTCACTAAAATAAAAATGCCTAAGGGTATTTTCTTTAGGCTGAATGAATTTTTGAATGCAAATGAAACAAACATTTTTGATATATAAAATGTCCTATCTTGACTAGTTGGTTTTACTTAATCTCTTAATTGTTAGTGGAGAGATATGGATAATACTGATTAGTAGAATGTGATTAGGTTGATTCCAAAGAATTTCTCTTCAGGATATGGCATAGGCTTTTGTTTTTCAGTAAATAAAATTATATACTATGTATACATAGCACTACACATATACTACATAACTTCATCTGTTTCTTCAGAAAACATTAACACTTCTTACAGGTCTTATCATATTCTTTTTTTTTTTTTTAAAGCTGCCACTGCTTCAGCAAATTTTAGTGAACCTTGAGGGTCAGTATGCTATTTGGTCACACTTCTCTGTGCAACAGGATCATGAGCTTTCTTCTCACTGAGCTTCCTTCTCTTTGTATGCTCCTTTGTAGGTGTGATATGTCTAGTATGCTATTGAGACAGTATTTGTTGGAAGAAGTCATTAAGATGACATGACTGCTGGTTGACCCGCAAGCAGGACCCGGCAATCAGAGACTCTTTAGATTCTTTACCACCCTTCTGCCCACCATTCCCATGTTGTTGTTGTTCAGTCACTCAGTCGTGTCCAACTCTTTGTGATCCCATGGACTTCAGCATGCCAGGCATTCCTGTCCTTCACCATCTCCTAAGTTTGCTCAAACTCATGTCCATTTAGTCGGTGATGCCATCCAACCCTCTCATTCTCTGCTGTGCCCTTCTCTTCCTGCCTTCAATCTTTTCCAACATCAGAGTCTTTTCCAATGAGTTGGCTCTTCTCATCAGGTTCAGTTCAGTTGCTCAGTCATGTCCGACTGTTGGCAACCTCCCTGTCCATCACCAACTCCTGGAACTTACCCAAACTCAAATCCATAGAGTTGGTGATGCCATCCAACCATCTCATCCTCTGTCGTCCCCTTCTCCTTCTGCCTTCAATCTTCCCCATCATGAGGGTCTTTTCAAATGAGTCAGCTCTTTGCATCAGGTGGCTACAGTATTGGAGCTTCAGCATCAGTCCTTCCAATGAATATTCAGGGTTGATTTCCTTTAGGACTGACAGGTTTGATCTCCTTGCTGTCCAAGGGACTCTCAAGAGTCTTCTTCAACACCACAGTTCAAAAGTATCAATTCTTTGGCACTCAGCTTTCTTTATGGTCCAACTCTCACATCTGTACATGACTGCTGGAAAAACCATAGCTTTGACTGTACGGACCTTTGTTGGCAAAGTAATGTCTCTGCTTTTGAATATGCTGTCTAGGTTTTTCATAGCTTTTCTTCCAAGAAACAAGCCTCTTTTAATTTCATGGCTGCAGTCACCATCTGCAGTGATTTGGGAGCTCAAGAAAATAAAGTCCATCACTGTTTTCATCGTTTCCCCATCTATTTGTGATGAAGTGATGGGAGCAGATGCCATGATCTTAGTTTTTTGAATGTTGAGTTTTAAGCCAGTTTTTTCACTCTCCTCTTTCACCTTCATCAAGAGGCTCTTTAGTTCGCCTTCACTTTCTGCCATAAACATGGTATTTGCCATGAGAAATATCAATTACGTGAGGTTACTGATATTTCTCCTGGCAATCTTGATTCCAGCTTGTGCCTCATCCAGCCCAGCATTTAACTTGATGTATTCTGTATATAAGTTAAATAAACAGGGTGATAATAAACAGCCTTGATGTGCAGATCAAATGGGCTTCCCAAGTGGCACTCGTGGTAAAGAACCCACCTGCCAATGCAGGAGACATGAGAGACACAGGTTCGATCCCTGGGTCAGGAAGATCCCCTGGAGGGGGATAAGCCACTCCAGTGGATAAGCATAAGCCACTCCAGTGTTCTTGCCTGGAAAATTCCATGGACAGAGGAGCCTAGTGGTCTTGGTGCACAGGTTGCAAACAGTCCAACAACACTGAAGTGATTCGGAATCATTCCCATGGCTAGAGCTATTTCAAGGGTGCAACTTTGAACTAATAATGTGGTGTTGGGACCATCTGGACTCTATACTCGACTGAACCCTGTTAAGAGCTTTATATAAACTTAAGATTCTGGTGGTTGAATATAGAGAACTACTTATCTTGTGGCTGCTCAAGACAAGCATATGTAATTTCCCTTGTTTATTAAAGCTGCCACCTACCAATCGGAAATGGTCTGCCTCTTCAGTCCTTCCTTGCCCTCTGTGTATGAGGAGCAATTTCAGATTTCACCTAGGGGATATCCTGAGTTTGCTAAACAACAGTATTTTTCCAGTGTTTTCATTTAAATAGATTGTAAATAAATATGGATCTATCCCTCCTGGAGAATCTGTGACAAATCTTTTTTTAACTACTGGCCAATCAGAGATCAAATTGCCAACATCCACTAGATCATGGAAAAAGCAAGAGAGTTCCAGAAAAACATCTATTTCTGCTTTATTGACTATGCCAAACCTTTGACTTTTTGGATTACAATAAACGGTGGAACATTCTTAAAGAGATGGGAATACCAGACCACCTGACCTGCCTCTTGAGAAACCTATATGCAGGTTAGGGAGCAACAGTTAGAACTGGACATGGAACAATAGACTGGTTCCAAATAGGAAAAGGAGTGCCAAATAGGAAAAGGAGTGTCCTTTTCCTTTTCCAAAAAGGAAAAGGACAAGGCTGTATATTGTCACCCTGATTATTTAACTTCTATGCAGAGTACATCATGAGAAACGCTGGGCTGGAAGAAGCACAAGCTAGAATCAAGATTACCGGGAGAAATCTCAATAACCTCAGATATGCAGATGACACCACCTTTATGGCAGAAAGTGAAGAGGAACTCAAAAGCCTCTTGATGAAAGTGAAAGAGGAGAGTGAAAAAGTTGGCTTAAAGATCAACATTTAGAAAACGAAGATCATGGCATCTGGTCCCATCAGTTCATGGGAAATAGATGGGGAAACAGTGGAAACAGTGGCTGACTTTATTTTTCTGGCCTCCAAAATCACTGCAGATGATGATTGCAGCCATGAAATTAAAAGATGCTTACTCCTTGGAAGGAAAGTTATGACCAACCTAGGTAGCATATTAAAAAGCAGAGATAGACTTTTGGATCGCGGCCATTCTGACTGGCGTGAAATGGTACCTCATTCTGGTTTTGATTTGCGTTTCTCTGATAATGAGTGATGTTGAGCATCTTTTCATGTGTTTGTTAGCCATCTTTATGTCTTCTTTGGAGAAATGTCTATTTAGTTCTTTGGCCCATTTTTTGATTGGGTCATTTATTTTTCTGGATTTGAGCTGCAGGAGCTGCTTGTATATTTTTGAGATTAGTTGTTTGTCAGTTGCTTCATTTGCTATTATTTTCTCCCATTCTGAATGCTGTCTTTTCACCTTGCTTATAGTTTCTTTAGTTGTGCAGAAGCTTTCAATTTTAATTAGATCCCATTTGTTTATTTTTGCTTTTATTTCCAGTATTCTGGGAGGTGGGTCATAGAGGATACTGCTGTAATGTATGTTGGAGAGTGTTTTGCCTATGTTCTCCTCTAAGAGTTTTATAGTTTCTGGTCTTATGTTTAGATCTTTAATCCATTTTGAGTTTATTTTTGTGTATGGTGTTAGAAAGTATTCTAGTTTCATTCTTTTACAAGTGGTTGACCAGTTTCCCCAGCACCACTTGTTAAAGAGATCGTCTTTTCTCCATTGTATATTCTTGCCTCCTTTGTCAAAGATAAGGTATCCATAGGTGTGTGGGGTTATCTCTGGGCTTTCTATTGTGTTCCATTGATCTATATTTCTGTCTTTGTGCCAGTACAATTCTAATGAGGTGGATGAAACTGGAGCCTATTATACAGAGTGAAGTAAGCCAGGAAGAAAAACACCAATACAGTATACTAATGCATATATATGGAATTTAGAAAGATGGTAACGACAACCCGGTATGTGAGACAGCAAAAGAGACACAGATGTATAGAACAGTCTTTTGGACTCTGTGGGAGAAGGAGCGGGGGATGATTTGGGAGAATGGCATTAAAACATGTGTAATATCATATAAGAAATGAATCGCCAGTCCAGGTTCGATGCAGGATACAGGAAGCTTGGGGCTGGTGCACTGGGATGACCCAGAGGGATGGTATGGGGAGGGAGGCTGGAGGGGGGTTCAGGATGGGGAACATGTGTACACACGTGGTGGATGCATGTTGATGTATGGCAAAACCAAGACAATATTGTAAAGTTAAAAAAATAATAAAATTAAAGAAAAAAAACAGAGATATTACTTTGCCAACAAAGGTCCGTCTAGTCAAGGCTATGGTTTTTCCAGTGGTCATGTATGGATGTGAGAGTTGGACTGTGAAGAAAGCTGAGCGCCAAAGAATTGATGCTTTTGAACTGTGGTGTTGGAGAGTCCTTTGGACTGCAAGGAGATCCAACTAGTCCATCCTAAAGGAGATCAGTCCTGGGTGTTCATTGGAAGGACTGATGCTAAAGCTGAAACTCCAATACTTTGGCCACCTCATGCAAAGAGTTGACTTACTGAAGACCTGATGCCAGGAGGGATTGGGGGCAGGAAGAGAAGGGGATGACAGAGGATAATATGGCTGGCTGTCATCACTGACTCAATGGACATGAGTTTGAGTAAACTCTGGGAGTTGGTGATGGACAGGGAGGCCTGGCATGCTGCGATTCATGGGGTTGCAAAGAGTCAGACACGACTGAGCAACTGAACTGAACTGAATGTCAGTGATAACAGCTCATTAAATTAAAATGTTTTATAATTTTAGAGAGTACCTGATGAAGACAACATAAATAGTAAAGACAAAAGATATTAAAAGTTTACTATAGAAGCATGAAGAAATTAAGGCTCAACTCTTATTTGTTTCATTAATACCTCCATGAAGAAGGTCTCTGAAGAAAGGGTATTCAGTTTTTTTTAATGTTATTAAATTTCATTTTCTTGTCTAGAAGTCTTTGATATTAACACAGTCAGAGACTTCCCTCTTCATGAACAATTCATAAAAGCTACTGACAATTTTCTTAAGTTTTATTACATTGAAATATAGTTGATTTATAGTATTATTTTGGTTTCAAGATAACAATCAGACTTTTTTATAAATTATACACCATTTAAAGTTATACAATATTGGCTATATGTCCTGTGCTGTACAATGTATCCTTGTAGCTTGTTTATTTTAAAACAGTTTGTACCTCAGTCTCCTACCCCTATCTTGCTCCTCTCCACTTCTCTCTTCCTGCTCGTAACTGGTTTATTCTCTGTGAGTCTGTTTTGCTATGTATTTTTATATTATTTTGCATTACTCATTTGTATTATTTTTAAGATTCCACATATAAATAATAAAATACAGTATTTGGATTTCTCTGACTTATTTCACTAAGCATACTACCTTCCAGGTCCATCCATATTGTTGCAAATGCATTTTTATTGCACAATAATAGTACATCATGTGTGTATTTATGTGTGCATACATACACACAATCCCATCTATTTTATCCATTCATTTCCTGTTGACAGACACTTGGGTTGATTATTTTCTTTTATATTGTTTAAGGTGAAGTTTCTCATGGAAGGTAATTTCAGTGTACTGCTTATTAATAATTTTAATGTTTAGAAAATACTTATATTTACAGAAAAATTATGATGATAGTAAAGAGAGTTGCATTATATTACATACACAACTTTCCTGATTATAACATTATTTTCATATGGTTCATGTTACAATTAATGAATATGTATCAATACATCATTATTTCAGTTCATATCTTACTTAGATTTCCTTATTTTTTTACCTGATGTCCTCTTGCTTTTCCAGTGTCTTCTAAGATACAATATTAAATTTAGTTATTATATCTCTATTCTCTTTTCGACTATTCATTTATTTTATATTTTCTTTGATTCTCTCTCTTTTTTTAATAACCTTGAGAGTTTAGATGAGTACTAGCTGGTATTGAATATTCTGTAGAATGTCCTTCAATTTGAGTTTATCTGTTTTTCTCATTATTATACTGAGATTTATGTGTTTTTGGGAGGAGACCACAGAGCTAAAGTTACATTATCATCACTTTATAGCAACAGTACATATTGTTAACATGACTTATCACTGTTGATTTTAACCTTGATCACCAGCTGAATTAATGTTTGCCAAGTTTCTCTACTTTAAGGTTATACCCTACTTATCTTCCCTTTCCATGTTAACACTGGAAAGAAATCACTTAGTATAGCACACGTGTTAAGAGTGGGAATTTGTACTGTACCTTTTTGAGAATAGAACAGGTACATACATTATTTGGAATTCTTCTACACTGGAGATATGTCTCTTTCCCCCCACTTACTTGTAGATTCAATCAATTATTTCTATAAGTATGGAATTATGCATATTATTTTATATATTTTGGTTATATATTAACACTATTTTATTTAATTTATTAGCTCAAAATGTTCCAGCGTTGGCCATTGGGTGTTCTTTTGAAGTATAACCTTGCCAGCATGATGTAGAATGAGTGCAATTGTAAGAAGTTTGCATATTTTTTGGCATTGTCCTTCTTCTTTGCCAGCTTCACTGGTGGCTCAGAGGTTAAAGCGTCTGCCTGGAATGCGGGAGACCTGGGTTCAATCCCTGGGTCGGGAAGATCCCCTGGAAAAGGAGATGACAACCCACTCCAGTACTCTTGCCTGGAGAATCGCATGGAGGGAGGAGCCTGGTAGGCTACAACCCATGGGGTTGCAAAGAGTCGGACACAACTGAGCGACTTCACTTTCACTTTCTTTGAGATTGGAATGAAAACTGACCTTTTCCAGTCCAGTGGCCACTACTGAGAATTCCAAGTTAGCTTATGTATTACATGCAGCACTTTAACACCATCATCTTTTAGGATTTTAAATAGCTCAGCTGAAATTCCATCACCTCCACTAGCTTTGTTTGTAGTAATGCTTCCTAAAGCCCACTCGACCTCACACTTCAGAATGCCCAGCTGTAGGTGAGTGACCATACCTTTGTGGTTATCTGAGTCATTAAGACCTTTCTTGTGTAGTTCTTCTTGTATTTTTGTCACTTCTTCTTAATCTCTTCTGCTTCTGTTATTAATAGATCCTTATTGTTTCTATCCTTTATCCTGCCCATCCTTGCATGAAATGTTCCCTTGATAAATCCAATTTTCTTGAAGAGATCTCTAGTCTTTCCCATTCTATTGTTTTCCTCTCTTTCTTTGCATTGTTCATTTAAGAAGTCTTTCTTATCTCTCCTTGCTTTTCTTTGGAACTCTAAATTCAGAGTTATATGATAGGAGACACCATACTTTCATCTCTTAGATCAATGCTGCTGCTGCTGCTAAGTCACTCCAGTTGTGTCTGACTCTGTGTTACCCCATAGATGGCAGCCCATCAGGCTGCCCCATCCCTGGGATTCTCCAGGCAAGAATACTGGAGTGGGTTGCCATTTCCTTCTCCAATGCATGAAAGTAAAAAGTGGAAGTGAAGTCTCTCAGTCATGTCCGACTCTTAGCGATCCCATGGACTGCAGCCTACCAGGCTCCTCCATCCATGGATTTTCCAGGCAAGAGTACTGGAGTGGGGTGCCATTGCCTTCTCTGTCTTAGATTGATAATGTGGCTCTAATCTCTTCCACTCCTCAAAGAATGTGATATTTTTCCTTATTGGCTTTTTATCAAGGAGAATTCCTAAAGAACCAGAGCATACCAAAGTGAAATTTGGTGCTTCAGGGATTAAATAATTGTGAACTAGTATCCAGTAATGGCTTACATTCCTTCCTCCAATGTATATGTATAGGCTTTTCTGGTAAATAGGTTCCTTTGGAGAAAACTAGGATAACATTTTACAGTATATAACTTTCTTAAGCAGGTTCTACCTGTTCCTCATTGTAGAGGCCCTGAGTTTGTAAAGTAGAGCAGGTCTTAGAACTGAATGAGAAGTTAAGACTTTGTTGTGGTGACATATCAGGTCACTATTCTGAAATGAAACCAATGTAAGTCAAAAATAGTGCAGTGCTAGACATATACGGCATCTTGTAACATTAAGTACTGAAACCCAGACTGTCCTTAAAATTTTTGGTTATATGAGCCAAAAGATTACCTTTTATTTTTTATGCCCTTTTTACTTTAGGTTTCTATTTCTCACATCTGAAAGAATCATTCACAAGTGCAGATATTCTAAAACAGATGTGTTGATTTGTACTTGTGTAGCTTCTCACATGGACAACTGAATAGTTTCTTCTTTTAAGATGTATAGCAGCTGGGATTTATATACTCAGTGGTAATTAAAAATTCTTGCAAACAATAATGGGCAGGTTATTTACATATAACAAAAATGGTAAGAGAGAATTTCTGACTTCTTTTCTCAAATCTTTCTTCTGTTATCTCCCGTTTATATCTATAAAGCTCAGTTTACAGATACTACTAAAATCTTCATTCACTATTTCAGTGAAAATGCATTAGTAGTAGCTTCAATAGGCCAAAGGGGAAAAGTGCTTCATCAGTTAGGTACTCAGTAAGGCAGAAATCACACTGATTTTATCAATTTGCTTTTTGTACCAAAAGAGTAAACTTGCTCAGAAGCATCTATGAAGACAGTGAAACTAAAGTTTCTTCTTCCCTGTGATTACTATGTTATCTGGGAAATCTTTTAAAAACAGTTTCCTTCAAAAAGATGCCTTTTTACAGCTATAATAGGAAAGAATTGATAGAATCTGATTATTTCCTTTTATCCAAAGCTCCTCATGTGACCTGTAAAAAAGTGAATATACTAGAATAACAAAACTGGGTAAGATAAATATTCTGGGTATTTTGTTTGAGACAAGTGTCATATGTAGTTAAACCAATCTCACAAAATCTTTTGTTATGGTCAATTTATTTTATGAATTGCAGTTCTGCTCAAGTATATTATTGATAAGAATCTGAGTTATTAAAGTTCAACATTTCAGTTTGGATACACAGACAAAATTCTTAAAGCCACTTATAATAATGATTTTACCATTTTTTCCCTATGATATGGGATAAAAATGTGTTGTTTATTTTCTAAGCTACAGTATGAAATAGCTAGACCACTCATTGTTTAAACATATGGTTTCAAATTTGTACTTGGGATAACCTTTAAGGAAACCCTAATATACTTCTCTGTCATTTACTTTTTAAAAAACAATTTAATATTCATCCTTTAACTTTTTCACCTTAAAATAAGAGTGCTCTTCTTTGTTCAAAATGCCTTTCTTCCTTGATAGAAATGTAATTTTAGTTTATCTACATTGACATTTGAATTTGTGTGCATTCATTAAACATTCAGATTGTATAAATAATGCGATCTGTATTTTAACAAAGGAAGCTTTCATGGATGAATAACTTCTTCACTTGGCATTATGACAGCTTTCGAGAATGGGAAACTTCTGCATAAAAAATACTGTCTGAAAATATCTTTACCAAAGGAGAGAAGCAAATAGAATAACTTTAAAAAGAGTAGTTTGTAAATGTTTTTGATCAAGTGTATAAAATATATACCACATTCTATATCTTCTCTAGGAGAGTAGATTCATTAAAAAGATATTGTGTCCTTCACCAAAATATTCTGTTTTCTATTAATTTGTAATGTCTGTATTCTTCTTTACTCCTAGAGTAACTTCCTTTATGTTCTGAAAAGATCTCTGTCCTTCTGTCTTCTTAGCAGCATAGCCTTGAAATTTTATTTGTACAATAATTCATGATACGATTCTTGTGACCTTTCCTTCTGCAGTTCATTGTTCGGCATGCCTAATCTCTTGTGTTCTTGACCAGTGACCATTACACACTTTTCACCTTGGACCTGGGCATGTTGTTCAAATACCTTTATTCATTTGTCACATTAGAGTACAAATGTACTATTTGATCCACATCAGCACATGAGAGAATACAAAAGAGAGTAACTGTTAGACTGTTTTATTCTTTGAAAGGCTAAAACAGCAAATTACCTGGCGCATAGTAGGCACATAACAACAAAGATTTGCTGAATGAATAAGAATAATGCTTATTGTGCATGCAAAGAGAAATATCAGGAAAAGCAACTGTAAGATGTTCAATAGTACTACATACAGAAATAAATCATTAGGGAAAAGAAAAGTTAAAGGGAGAAATAAGAGCAGAATCATAGAAAACAGTGAAGGGGGGACAGGTGTGGTGGATCCTACAACATGCTTAGACTATGAGAAGACAAGAATGAGCAATAAATTGTATAGTGATTAGGAAAAGGTTAATCCAGTAGCTAGAATGTGCCACCCATTCTGAAAATTCATCATTAATTTAGCACGTATTTATTGGCCTCAGTCGTGTCCCACTCTTTGCAACCTCATGGACAGTAGCCCATCAGAGTCCTCTATCCATGGCATTTTTCAGGCAATAATACTGGAATGGGTTACCGTTTCCTACTCAAGGGGATCTTCCTGACCCAGGGATTGAGTTTTTATCTCTTGTGTCTCCTGCATTGGCAGGCAGGTTCTTAACCAGGGAAACCCTCATACTATG
Organism: Bos taurus; assembly: GCF_002263795.3. Lineage (NCBI taxonomy): Eukaryota > Metazoa > Chordata > Mammalia > Artiodactyla > Bovidae > Bos > Bos taurus. The sequence goes on along the minus strand of NC_037332.1, from coordinate 17,524,738 downwards.
CTTGATCTTAGCCAAAAGGCCGAGAACTGATGTATGTATTAGGCACCATCTATATGCCAGGCACTGTTTTTGTTCCTTGAGATCCAACACTGAATAAAAAAGAGAAAGACCTGCCCTCATATGGCTCTGTTTTAGCATATATTTAAATGGTATATAATAATCATTTATAAATAATATTATATACTAAGGGAAAAGGTGAAAAATACTATGGGGGAGAATGAAATTATAGAACAGGATAAGGGGGATCAAGTGTGTTAATAGAGTGACCAGAAAGGCATAATCAAGAAGGTATAGTGTGAATAAAGAGGGATGAATTGGGAATCAGTTAAGTATATGGAGGAAAATAAATCTATGCAGTGAAAACAGTTAAAGCAAAGATCCTTAGAATGGAGATTTCTTGGGGTTTGGAAAGCACAACAAGGAAGCCAAAAAGTTGGAAACAGGGAGAGCAAGGAGAAAAGCAGTAAGAGATTCAGTTCAGTTCAGTTCAGTTCAGTCTCTCAATCATGTCCGACTCTTTGCAACTCCATTTAGGTCAGATTTAGTGGTAGGATACAGGGAGTGGAGAACAAATCATGAATACCATAAGATATTTGGCTTTCACTCTGAGTGAGATGGAAGAAGGGGGGTTAGAATAGAGGAGTAGATTGTCATTTGTTCAGAAAGAATCATCTTACTCAGTCCTTATAAAATTTCTATAAAGCAGTATTTCAGTAAGGATTATTTTAGATGAAAGCAAACCAACTGAAATTGGATTTCACAGTAAGAATGTGTTTTCCTCCTGTAACACTGGGCCTGGAGGAAGATGGTTTAATGAATGATCCTTAATTCTTGGAGCATCACTGTGTACTTTTGATTCTCCTAGTCTTCACATCATGCATGGTGTTAAGATAGTTGCTGTATCTCTAAGAATCACATCATCACATAACTGTCCTCAAAGGCAGGAAGAAAGAAAATCTTCTCCCTCTTGACCTTGATCTACCTCTCACCCTTTTACTCCATCTTTATCAGGGAGTGAAATCTCCAGAAATCTCTAACATCTGCCCCATGAGGTTCTTTTGAACAAAACAGTCATATTGCATCTCCCATAGTAAACCAGTTACTAACTGGTGGATAGGAATGAGATTCTTTCAGTTGAAAAATATCATCTGAACAGGACACTGCTACTTCATATATGGATAAAATTAGATTTATATGTTAATCAAGAATAGTGAGAAGTGGCTGATGAGTTGGCAAGGGATAGTGCCTTTCAGAGGCAGTAGATTTTATTATCTGTATTAATGGGTAAATAGAGGTTTAGAGGGTCTTTGTTATTCTTCAGCATGATACAGCTAGAAAATACAGAGAAAGGATTGAACTTGGGTCTATCTGATTACAAAATTATGTTTGTTTTTTTGCTAAACCAGACTAGCCCTTTCATAACTATGGCACATTGCTGTGGGGATTGTTGTAGGAACACCTTTGTCCAGATGGGAAATGCTATTAACTTACAGCTGTTACATGAACTGTTTAATGGTTGCTGACAAGACAAGCATATCTTATCTCTTTAAGCAGAGTTCATGTATAAAGCCAAATATTGGCTGTAGATTTGTGGGTAAGAAGGATCTCTCATAGTGGGCTAGTTACAAATCACAGAACTCATGTTAGCTAGTTTACTCAGAAATAGAATTTAATAAGAAAATATGATAGATCACAGAATCTCTGGAGGCTACAGAGTCAGGAACATTATTGAGGTCATTTCAATAGCCTGCTGAAAGGCATAATCCCTTTGTTTCTGAGTCCAAGAAGTAGATGATTACTGGACATCTCCACAGGACATCTACCACTACTCTCTGTGACATCTCTCATGGAATGTGTCCTTCTTAATTTATTTTGTCTGTTTATATCCTCCTAAAGATGTGTCATGTTTGCAGAGGCAAGGACATATCCCTGCACTATTTGTAATTTGCATCTTTTCACTTTTTCTCTTGGTTAGCTTAGCTAGATGTTTATCAGATTTGCTGATTTTTTTTTTTCAAAGAACCAAATCTGTCGATGTTTAGTCACTAAATCATATCTGACCCCATGGATTGTGACCCCGTGGATTGCAGCATTCCAGACTCTTTTATCCTCCACTATTTCCTGGAGTTTGCTCAAATTCACGTCTACTGAGTCGGTGATGCTATCTAACCATCATGCTCTGTTGTCCTCTTCTCCCTTTGCCTTCAGTCTTTTTCCAGCTTCAGGGTCTTTTCTAATGAGTTAATTCTTCACATCAGGTGGCCAAAGTATTGGAGTTTCAGCTTCAGCAACAGTCCTTCCAATGCGTATTCAGGGTTGATTTCCTTTACGATTCACTGGTGTGATCTTGCAGTTCACAGGACTCTCAACGGTCTTCTCCAGCACCACAATTTGAAAGCATTCATTCTTTGGCACTCAATCTTCTTTATGGTCCAACTCTTACATCTGTATATGACTCCTGGAAAAACTGTAACTTTGACTATATGGACCTTTGTCAGCAAAATAATATCTCTGCTTTTTAATGAGCAGCCTAGGTTTGTTATAGCTTTCCTTCCAAGGTGCAAGTGACTTTTAATTTCATGTCTGCAGTCACCATTCACAGTGATTTTGGAATGCAAGAAAATAAAATCTGTTACCGCTTCCACTTTTTTCCCTTCTATTTAAAAGTGATAAAACTGGAGGTCATGATCTTAGGGTTTTTTGTTTTTGTTTTTGTTTTTAATATTGAGATTCAAGCCAGCTTTTTCAGTCTCCTCTTTCACCCTCATCAAGAGGCTCTTTAGTTCCTCTTCAGGAACTGCCATTAGAGTTGAATCATCTTAGGTTGTTGATATTTTTCCCAGTGACCTTGAGTCCAGTTTGTGATTCATCCATCCTGACATTTCACATGATGTACTCTGCATAGAAGTTAAATACACAGGGTAAAAATAAACAGCCTTGATGTACTCTTTTCCCAATTTTGAACCAGTCACTTGTTCAATGTAAGGTTCTAACTGTTGCTTCCTGACCTGCATACAGATTTCTCAGGAGGCAGGTAAGATGATCTGGTATTCCCATCTCTTTAGGAATTTTCCAAAGTTTGTTGTGATCCACATAGTCAAAAGCTTTACATAGTCAATTAAGCAGAAGTATATGGTTTTCTGGAATTCCCTTGCATTCTTTATGATCTGATGAATGTTGGCAATTTTATTTCTGATTCCTCTGCCTTTTCAAAACCTAGCTTATACATTTGAAAGTTCAGGTAGTGCTGAAGCCTCTCTTGAAGGATTTTGAGCATAACTCTGCTAGCTGTGTGAAATGAGTGCAATTATATGGTAGTTTGAACATGCTTTGGCATTGGCCTTCGTTGGAATTGAAATGAAAACTGACCTTTATCTCTTGCCTTTCACTTCTCTTCTTTCCTCAGCTATTTATAAAGTCTAATCAGACAATCTCTTTGTCTTGCATTTTTTTTTCCTTTGGATGGTTTTGGTCACTGCTTCTTGTACAGTGTTATGAACCTCTGACCATTGTTCTTCAGGCACTCTGTCTACCAGATCTAATCCCTTGAATCTATTTGCCACTTCCAAGGTATACATAATCATGCACAATTGGAGCTGAATATCCCTTCACACTCCTTGAGTCTTTTATTGCTTCTAAAGCAGGATTATTATAGTTTAGAAAGACCTAATGAAAGACCTGAGACAAGTGATTGCCTTTTTTTATTACATAGGATATATTCAGGAGATCCAGAAAGCTTCCTTTACTTTTCCTCAATTCTTTTAACTCCCTGACCAGTGTGAACAGAGTATCTATTTAAATCACAAGACTATGGCTCAAGTGGGTAAGACAATGGCACCCTACTCCAGTACTCTTGCCTGGAAAATCCTCATGGGCGGAGGAGCCTGGTGGGCTGCAGTCCATGGGGTCGGTAAGAGTCAGACATGACTGAGCGACTTCACTTTCACTTTTCACTTTCATGCATTGGAGAAGGAAATGGCAACCCACTCCACTGTTCTTGCCTGGAGAATCCCAGGGATGGGGGAGCCTGGTGGGCTGCTGTCTATGGGGTTGCACAGAGTCGGACACGACTGAAGCAACTTAGTAGTAGTACTTAGTATGGCTCAAGAATAATATAAAAGTGTAGATTATACAGAAAAAGGAAGTACATCAGCATTATTACATATTAAATTGGAAATTACTACTATAGAGTCCCTGAGATAGGGTACAAGGAAGAGAAGTAAATACAAAAACTCTGGCAAGTAAATATGGGTATGGGACACTAAGTGTTAGTAGCTGATAAATAAAAAGATTGAGTCTGGAAAAGAAAAGTCTACATGGTCATTTCATTGGTTATGTCAGAAAAAAAACCTGACGATGATAAAGAAGAAACAGGATGTTTTCCCAACAGACTCTAATTCTTCTTCCTCTTCTTTTAAAGTACACCCATGGGGATAAAAGAACAGAAACATTGATCTAAAGTCATCAACATTTTCATTTCAAAATATAAGTAAAATATTAAAAACATTTTTTTTTTTTGCAATAATGTAGTAACTTATATGCAGAGTACATGATGAGAAATGCTGGGCTGGAAGAAGCACAAGCTAGAATCAAGATTTCCAGAAGAAATATCAATAACCTCAGATATGCAGATGACATCACCCTTATGGCAGAAAGTAAAGAGGAACTAAAAAGCCTTTTGATGAAAATGAAAGTGGAGAGTGAAAAAGTTGGCTTAAAGCTCAACATTCAGAAAACGAAGATCATGGCATCTGGTCCCATCACTTCATGGCAAATAGATGGGGAAACAGTGGACACAGTATCAGACTTTATTTTTCTGGGCTCCAAAATCACTGCAGATGGTGACTGCAGTCATGAAATTAAAAGATGCTTACTCCTTGGAAGGAAAGTTATGACCAACCTAGATAGCATATTCAAAAGCAGAGACATTACTTTGCCAACAAAGGTCAGTCTAGTCCAGGCTATGATTTTTCCAGTAGTCATGTATGGATGTGAGATTTGGACTGTGAAGAAAACTGAGTTCCAAAGAATTGATGTTTTTGAACTGTGGTGTTGGAGAAGACTCTCGAGAGTCCCTTGGACTGCAAGGAGATCCAACCAGTCCATTCTGAAGGAGATCAGCCTCGGGTGTTCTTTGCAAGGAATGATGCTAAAGCTGAAACTCCAGTACTTTGGCCACCTCATGTGAAGAGTTGACTCATTGGAAAAGACTCTGATGCTGGGAGGGATTGGGGGCAGGAGGAGAAGGGGAAGACAGAGGATGAGATGGCTGGATGGCATCACTGACTCAATGGACGAGAGTCTGGGTGAACTCCGGGAGTTGGTGATGGACAGGGAGGCCTGGCGTGCTGCAATTCATGGGGTCGCAAAGAGTCGGACACAACTGAGCAACTGAACGGAACTGAGTAACTCATGTATCCAAATTATCTTGGGAGTGTATAATTTTCTTGGTTCTGTCTTGTCACAACAAAAATTTGAAGCGACAGACGGATCAGTGTTATAGCTCAGTTTTGTTAGGAAAAACAAAGGATAGTACACCCTTAAGGAGTGAGGGCGGGCCGACCCAAAAGATGAAAAGAAAAGAGGCCTCAATCCTTTAATTTTTTCTACTTTTGCAGGCTTTTCCCTTCTTTGTCTTTTAGCCACTGCCATTTTGGACTCCTTTTTCCTATTCTAACTACCTAACATTTACCCCCTCAGGAGATGGGAGGCCTAATTCTTTGGGGATAGGGGTGTCAAGATCTCTCTGGCTACTTCCTGCTGAACTGGGACAGTGAGGGGCATTGGGCCTCCCCCTCTTGCTAGTCTCAAGCATCAGAGTCCTTATAGCAGTGTCCATCTAAGGATGAGTGATATTTTCTGTGATCAGGTGGTTTTATATATCCTTGTTGAACTGGCACTGCATATTGTAGCTTGTTGACCTGGGCAGAGACAAAATGGTTTAGACAATACTACATGGTGCAATTATAAACAGCATTAATATGGTGATAACAAGGATTAATTAGGGGCATTAGCCAACTCCACATTTCACCCTCACCATGAGAAGGATCCCCCAGAGACTGTAGCCACCCCAAGAACTCTCCAGCTTTCTTTGAGACCCTGTAGGGTCTGAATGTTTTTCTTGAGGACTTTGAGATTTTCTTTCTTTATTTAAAAAAATTTTTTTTTAATTTTATTTTATTTTTAAACTTTACAATATTGTATTGGTTTTGCCAAATATCGGAATGAATCCACCACAAGTATACATGTGTTCCCCATCCTGAACCCTCCTCCCTCCTCCCTCCCCATACCATCCCTCTGGGTCTTACCAGTGCACCAGCCCCAAGCATCCAGTATCCTGCCTCGAACCTGGACTGGCGACTCATTCCATATATGATATTTTACATATTTCAATGCCATTCTCCGAAATCATCCCACCCTTTCCCTCTCCCACAGAGTCCAAAAGACTGTTCTATACATCAGTGTCTCTTTTGCTGTCTCATATATAGGGTTACTGTTACAATCTTTCTAAATTCCATGTACATGCATTAGTATACTGTATTGGTGTTTTTCTTTCTGGCTTACTTTACTCTGTATAATAGGCTCCAGTTTCATCCACCTCATTAGAACTGATTCAAATGTATTCTTTTTAATGGCTGAGTAATACTCCATTGTGTATATGTACCACAGCTTTCTTATCCATTCATCTGTTGATGGACATCTAGGTTGCTTCCATGTCCTGGCTATTATAAACAGTGCTGCGATGAACATTGGGGTACACGTGTCTCTTTCAATTCTGGTTTCCTCAGTATGTATGCACAGCAGTAGGATTGCTGGATCAAAAGGCAGTTCTATTTCCAGTTTTTTAAGGAATCTCCACACTGTTCTCCAAGGTGGCTGTACTAGTTTGCATTCCCACCAACAGTGTAAGAGGGTTCCCTTTTCTCCACACCCTCTCCAGCATTTATTGCTTATAGGCTTTTGGATTGCAGCCATTCTGACTGGCATGAAATGGTACCTCATAGTGGTTTTGATTTGCATTTCTCTGATAATGAGTGGTGTTGAGCATCTTTTCATGTGTTTGTTAGCCATCTGTATGTCTTCTTTGGAGAAATGTCTGTTTAGTTCTTTGGCCCATTTTTTGATTGTGTCATTTATTTTTCTGGAATTGAGCTGTAGGAGTTTCTTGTATATTTTTGAGATTAATTCTTTGTCAGTTGCTTCATTTGCTATTATTTTTTCCCATTCTGAAGGCTGTCTTTTCACCTTGCTTATAGTTTCCTTTGTTGTGCAGAAGATTTTAAGTTTAATTAGGTCCCATTTGTTTATTTTTGTTTTTGTATCCAATATTCTGGGAGGTGGGTCATAGAGGATCCTGCTGTGATGTATGTCGGGGAGTGTTTTGCCTATGTTCTCCTCTAGGAGTTTTATAGTTTCTGGTCTTATGTTTAGATCTTTAATCCATTTTGAGTTTATTTTTGTGCATGGTGTTAGAAAGTGGTCTAGTTTCATTCTTTTACAAGTGGTTGATGAGTTTTCACAGCACCACTTGTTAAAGAGATTGTCTTTGATCCATTGTATATTCTTGCCTCCTTTGTCAAAGATAAGGTATCTATATGTGCGTGGATTTATCTCTGGGCTTTCTATTTTGTTCCACTGATCTATATTTCTGTCTTTGTGCCAGTACCATACTGTCCTGATGACTGTGGCTTTGTAGTAGAGCCTGAAGTCAGGTAGGTTGATTCCTCCAGTTCCATTCTTTCTCAAGATAGCTTTGGCTATTCGAGGTTTTTTGTATTTCCATACAAATTGTGAAATTATTTGTTCTAGCTCTGTGAAAAATACCATTGGTAGCTTGATAGGGATTGCATTGAATCTATAAATCGCTTTGGGTAGTATACTCATTTTCACTATATTGGTTCTTCCAATCCATGAACATGGTATATTTCTCCATCTATTAGTGTCCTCTTTGATTTCTTTCACCAGTGTCTTATAGTTTTCTATATATAGGTCTTTAGTTTCTTTAGGTAGATATATTCCTAAGTATTTTATTCTTTCCATTGCAATGGTGAATGGAATTGTTTCCTTAATTTCTCTTTCTGTTTTCTCATTATTAGTGTATAGGAATGCAAGGGATTTCTGTGTGTTGATTTTATATCCTGCAACTTTACTATAATCATTAATTAGTTCTAGTAATTTTCTGGTGGAGTCTTTAGAGTTTCCTATGTAGAGGATCATGTCATCTGCAAACAGTGAGAGTTTTACTTCTTCTTTTCCAATTTGGATTCCTTTTATTTCTTTTTCTGCTCTGATTGCTGTGGCCAAAACTCCCAAAACTATGTTGAATAGTAATGGTGAAAGCGGGCACCCTTGTCTTGTTCCTGACTTTAGAGGGAATGCTTTCAATTTTTCACCATTGAGGATAATGTTTGCTGTGGGTTTGTCATATATAGTTTTTATTATGTTGAGGTATGTTCCTTCTATTCCTGCTTTCTGGAGAGTTTTTATCATAAATGGATGTTGAATTTTGTCAAAGGCTTTCTCTGCATCTATTGAGATAATCATATGGTTTTTATTTTTGAATTTGTTAATGTGGTGTATTACATTGATTGATTTGCGGGTATTGAAGAATCCTTGCATCCCTGGGATAAAGCCCACTTGGTCATGGTGTATGATCTTTTTAATGTGTTGTTGGATTCTGACTGCTAAAATTTTGTTCAAGATTTTGCATCTATGTTCATCAGTGATATTGGCCTGTAGTTTTCTTTTTTTGTGGGATCTTTGTCAGGTTTTGGTATTAGGGTGATGGTGGCCTCATAGAATGAGTTTGGAAGTTTACCTTCCTCTGAAATTTTCTGGAAGAGTTTGAGTAGGATAGGTGTTAGCTCTTTTCTAAATTTTTGGTAGAATTCAGCTGTGAAGCCATCTGGACCTGGGCTTTTGTTTGCTGGAAGATTTTTGATTACAGTTTCAATTTCCGTGCTTGTGATGGGTCTGTTAAGATTTTCTATTTCTTCCTGGTCCAGCTTTGGAAAGTTGTACTTTACTAAGAATTTGTCCATTTCTTCCATGTTGTCCATTTTATTGGCATATAATTGTTGATAGTAGTCTCTTATGATCCTTTGTATTTCTGTGTTGTCTGTTGTGATCTCTCCATTTTCGTTTCTAATTTTATTGATTTGATTTTTCTCCCTTTGTTTCTTGATGAGTCTGGCTAATGGTTTATCAATTTTATTTATCCTTTCAAAGAACCAGCTTTTGGCTTTGTTGATTTTTGCTATGGTCTCTTTTGTTTCTTTTGCATTTATTTCTGCCCTAATTTTTACGATTTCTTTCCTTCTACTAACCCTGGGGTTCTTCATTTCTTCCTTTTCTAGTTGCTTTAGGTGTAGAGTTAGGTTATTTATTTGACGTTTTTCTTGTTTCTTGAGCTATGCCTGTATTGCTATGAACTTTCCCCTTAGGACTGCTTTTACAGTGTCCCACAGGTTTGGGTTGTTGTGTTTTCATTTTCATTCATTTCTATGCAAATTTTGATTTCTTTTTTATTTCTTCTGTGATTTGTTGGTTATTCAGCAGCGTGTTGTTCAGCCTCCATATGTTGGAATTTAGTTTTTCTTCTGTAATTGAGTTCTAATCTTACTGCATTATTGTCAGAAAAGATGTTTGGAATGATTTCTACTTTTCTGGATTTACCAAGGCTAGATTTATGGCCCAGGATGTGATCTATCCTGGAGAAGGTTCCATGTGCGCTTGAGAAAAAGGTGAAATTCATTGTTTTGGGATGAAATGTCTTATAGATATCAATTAGGTCTAACTGGTCTAGTGTATCGTTTAAAGTTTGTGTTTCCTTGTTAATTTTCTGTTTAGTTGATCTATCCATAGGTGTGAGTGGGGTATTAAAGTCTCCCACTCTTATTGTGTTATTGTTCATTTCTCCTTTCATACTTGTTAGCATTTGTCTTACATATTGCGGTGCTCCCATGTTGGGTGCATATATATTTATAATTGTTATATCCTTTTTGGATTGATCCTTTGATCATTATGTAGTGACCATCTTTGTCTCTTTTCACAGCCTTTGTTTTAAAGTCTATTTTATCTGATACGAGTACTGCTACTCCTGCTTTCTTTTGGTCCCTATTTGCATGGAAAATCTTTTTCCAGCCCTTCACTTTCAGTCTGTATGTGTCCCCTGTTTTGAGGTGGGTCTCTTGTAGACAACATATGTAGGGGTCTTGTTTTTGTATCCATTCAGCCAGTCTTTGTCTTTTGGTTGGGGCATTCAACCCATTTACGTTTAAGCTAATTATTGACAAGTATGATCCTGTTGCCATTTATTTTATTGTTTTGGGTTCTAATTTATACACTGTTTTTGTGTTTCCTGTCTAGAGAAATTTAGTAATTGTTTAGTAATTTTTAGTAATTGTTGGAGAGCTGGTTTGGTGGTGCTGAATTCTCTCAGCTTTTGCTTGTCTGTAAAGTTTTTGATTTCTCCTTCATATTTGAATGAGATCCTTGCTGGGTTATTGAATGTAAAGTTTTTGATTTCTCCTTCATATTTGAATGAGATCCTTGCTGGCTGTAGGTTATTTTCTTTCATCACTTTAAGTATGTCCTGCCATTCCCTCCTGGCTTGAAGAGTTTCTATTGAAAGATCAGCTGTTATCCTTATGGGGATTCCCTTGTGTGTTATTTGTTGTTTTTCCCTTGCTGCTTTTAATATTTGTTCTTTGTGTTTGATCTTTGTTAATTTGATTAATATGTGTCTTGGGGTGTTTTGCCTTGGGTTTATCCTGTTTGGGACTCTCTGGGGTTCTTGGACTTGTGTGATTATTTCCTTCCCCATTTTAGGGACGTTTTCAACTATTATCTCCTCAAGTATTTTCTCATGGTCTTTCTTTTGTCTTCTTCTTCTGGGACCCCTATGATTCGAATGTTGTAGTGTTTAATATTGTCCTGGAGGTCTCTGAGATTGTCCTCATTTCTTTTAATTCGTTTTTCTTTTTTCCTCTCTGATTCATTTATTTCTACCATTCTATCTTCTAATTCACTAATCCTATCTTCTGCCTCTGTTTTTCTACTATTTGTTGCTTCCAGAGTGTTTTTGATTTCATTTATTGCATTATTCATTATATATTGACTCTTTTTTATTTCTTCTAGGTCCTTGTTAAACCTTTCTTGCATCTTCTCAATCCTTGTCTCCAGGCTATTTATCTGTGATTCCATTTTGATTTCAAGATTTTGGATCAATTTCACTATCATTATTCCGAATTCTTTATCAGGTAGATTCCCTATCTCTTCCTCTTTTGTTTGGTTTGGTGGGCATTTATCCTGTTCCTTTATCTGCTGGGTATTCCTCTGTCTTTTCATCTTGTTTGAATTGCTGAGTTTGGGGTGTCCTTTCTGTATTCTAGCAGTTTGTGGAGTTCTCTTTATTGTGGCGTTTCCTCGCTGTGTGTGGGTTTGTACAGGTGGTTTGTCAAGGTTTCTTGGTTAGGGAAGCTTGTGTCGGTGTTCTGGTGGGTGGAGCTGGATTTCTTCTCTCTGGAGTGCAATGAAGTATTGAGTTATGAGATGTCTATGGTTTTGGGGTGACTTTGGGCAGCCTCTATCTTGGAGCTCAGGGCTGTGTTCCTGTGTTGCTGGAGAATTTTCTTGGTATGTCTTGCCCTGGAACTTTTTGGCTCTTGTGTGGTGGTTGGTTTCAGTGTATGTATGGAGGCGTTTGATGAGCTCCTGTCAATTAATGATCCCTGGAGTCAGGAGTTCCCTGGAGTCAGGGTTTGGACTTAAGCCTCCTGCTTCCAGTTATCGGTCTTATGTTTACAATAGTTTCAAAACTTCTCCTTCTATACAGCACCATTGATAAAACATCTACATTAAAGATGAAAAGTTTCTCCACCATGAGGGTCACCCAGAGAGGTTCACAGCATTACATGGAGAAGAGAAGAGGGAGGAGGGAGTTAGAGGTGATCCGAATGAGATGAGGTGGAATCAATAGTGGAGAGGGTGGGCTAGCCACTAGTCACTTCCTTATGTGCACTCCACAACTGGACCACTCAGAGATGTTCACGGAGTTATACAAAGAAGAGAAGAAGGAGGAAGGAGACAGAGGTGACAGGAGGATAAAAGGGGGAAATGAAAAGGAGGGAGACAGATCCAGCCAGTAATCAGTTACCTAAGTGTTCTCCACCGTGTGGAACACACAGAAATTCACAGAGCTGAGTAGATTAGAGAGTGGTTAGGGAGGAGACACAGGCGACCTGGTGGAGAAAAAGGAGAGTCCAAAGGGAGAGACAGCAGTCAAGCCAGTCATCTCGCTCCCTAGTGAAAAATGGGTACTGAAGATTGGGTTCTTAAAGGTGCAAAATTGGTAACAAATACATAAAAGCAAAAATTAAAAATCTAGAGTAGAGTTTGGAATTTCAAAAATACAATGTTAAAGAAAAGAAGAAGGAAAAGAAAGAGAGAAAACAAACAAACAAAAACAAACAGTTGCAAAAATTATAAAGAAAATATAGGTACAAGATTGATAACAAATACCAAAAAGCAAAAGTTAAACATCTAGAGTAGAGTTTGGAATTTCAAAAACACAACGTTAAGAAAAAAAAGAAGAAAAAGAAAGAGAGGAAAAAAGACAAACAAAAACAAAGTCGCAAAAATTATAAAGAAAATATAGGTACAAAATTGATAATAAATACCAAAAAAGCATAATTTAAAAATCTAGAGTAGAGCTTGGAATTTCAGATATACAATGTTATATAAAAGAAGAAGAGAAAGAAAGAGAGAGAAAAAAAAAGTCACAAAAATAATTAAAGAAAATATAGGTACAAAATTGATAACAAATACCAAAAAGCTAAAATTAATAATCTAGAGTAGAGATTGGAATTTCAAAAATACAATGTTAAAGAAAAGAAGAAGAAGAAAAAAAAACAAGGTCACAAAAATTATAAAAAATATATATATGAAGTTTGCTTTAAAAAAATAGGGTTTTTTTTTTTTTTTTGCAAAGTAATAGTAGGTTATAAAAGTGAAAATTAAAGGAATAATAGAGGACTTAAAATTTTTTTTTTAATTAAAAAAAAAAGAAAGAAAGAATAATGGTAAAAATAGTAAAAATATATCTAGGACTTTCTCTGGTTTTGTTGTGAGTATTGTGGGGTCAGTTCATTTTCAGCTAGTTCCTTGGTCCGACTTGGTCCTTGGTGTCAAGATCTATAGGCCCCTTCCTATGTAGTTGATACTAATCTCAGGGTTTAATCTATTGCCTGTGGCTTCCAAGGCGGTTCCCTCTGTTATAGCTTCTGTTTGCTGGTCTCTTCAGTGTCTGATTTCCACCCTGACACAAAGGGGACGGTGGAGGACACTTTTTTTTTTTTTTTTTAGGCTCACTTGTTCAGTCGCGCTGTGGGGAGGGAGGGAGGGATGCTGCAAACAAATAACACTGGCGTGTGCTCACAGTGCCTCAGCCACACTGGGTCTGCCCCTGCTCATGGCGCGTGTAGCCTCCCTGCCCACACTGCTCAGCCTCTAGGTTGCTCCACCGGGAACCATCCGTGGCTGGCCCTGGGCTGCTTGCACCTCCCGGGTCCAAGCTTCTCAAGTTCAAGCACTCGGGTAGTCCTCAGGCGCAGACTCGGTTGGGCCTGCATTTTGTGCCCTTCCCAGGTCCGAGCAGCTCAGGTGATGAGGTGTTTGGCAAGCACGATTGCTGCGACTTATTGCCTCCTTGCTGCTCAGTTATCTAGGTGTACAACTGGCGCACCTTCTCAGGCGGATGTTGACCGTCCAGGCCCCCAAGAAGTTTTAGTTAGCAAAAAAGCCTGCTTACAGTTTTATAGATAATGTCTCTCTAGGGCTGCGATTGCCCCCTTCCGGCTCTGGCTGCCTGTCACCGGAGGGGGATGGTCTGCAGCCGGCTATCTCTGTTTATTCCTTTGTTCCATGCGCGACCCTGGCGGTGTCTTAGGTTAGGGCTGGCTTTTCACATGGTAGATATCTCACAGTCTGGTTTGCTAGCCCAAATTATTTTGCTCAGATAGCGCTCGGGGTATTCAGGCCAGATCCTTACTCTAAGTGATGCAGCCTGCACCTTGCCTCCCTGCTCAGCCCCCACTTGTTAGTGGCGTGTGCAGGTGTCTGTGCTGCTTCTTCGCTGGGGGAGTTACCGTAGGGCTCACAATCTGCAGGTTTTAATTGTTTATTTATTTTTCCTTCCTGTTATGTTGCCCTCTGTGCTTCCAAGGCTCGGCACAGATTTGGCAGTGAGAAGGTTTCCTGGTGTTTGGAAACTTCTCTCTTTTTAAGACTCCCTTCCCAGGACGGAACTCTGTCCCTCCCTCTTTTGTCTCTTTTTTTGTCTTTTATATTTTTTCCTATCTCCTTTCGAAGACTTGGGTTGCTTTTCTGGGTGCCTGATGTCCTCTGCCGGCATTCAGAAGTTGTTTTGTGGAATTTACTCAGCGTTTAAATGTTCTTTTGATGAATTTGTGGGGGAGAAAGTGTTCTCCCCGTCCTACTCCTCTGCCATCTTAGCTCCTCCTCTCGAGATTTTCTTTAAATTAGTTGAGTTCAGTTCAGTCGCTCAGTCATGTCCGACTATTTGCGACCCCATGAATCGCAGGACGCCAGGCCTCCCTGTCCATCACCAACTCCTGGAGTTGACTCAGACTCACATCCATCGAGTCAGTGATGCCATCCAGCCATCTCATCCTCTGTCGTCCCCTTCTCCTCCTGCCCCCATCCCTCCCAGCATCAAAGTCTTTTCCAATGAGTCAACTCTTCACATGAGGTGGCCAAAGTACTGGAGTTTCAGCTTTAGCATCATTCCTTCCAAAGAAATCCCAGAGCTGATCTCCATCAGAATGGACTGGTTGGATCTCCTTGTAGTCCAAGGGACTCCCAAGAGTCTTCTCCAACACCACAGTTCAAAAGAATCAATTCTTCAGCGCTCACCCTTCTTCACAGTCCAACTCTCACATCAATACATGACCACTGGAAAAACCATAGCCTTGACTAGATGGACCTTTGGTGGCAAAGTAATGTCTCTGCTTTCGAATATGCTATCTAGGTTGGTCATAACTTTCCTTCCAAGGAGTAAGGTCTTTTAATTTCATGGCTGAAATCACCATCTGCCATGACTTTGGAGCCCCAAAATATAAAGTCTGACACTGTTTCCACTCTTTCCCCATCTGTTTCCCATGAAGTGATGGGACCAGATGCCATTATCTTCATTTTTTTGAATGTTGAACTTTAAGCCAACTTTTCCACTCTCCACCTTCACTTTCATCAAGAGGCTTTTTAGTTCCTCTTCACTTTCTGCCATAAGGGTGGTGTCATCTGCATATCTGAGGTTATTGATATTTCTCCCGGCAATCTTGATTCCAGCTTGTGTTTCTTCCAGTCCAGGGTTTCTCATGATGTATTCTGCCTAGAAGTTAAATAAGCAGGGTGACAATATACAGCCTTGACATACTCCTTTTCCTATTTGGAACCAGTCTGTTGTTCCATGTCTAGTTCTAACTGTTGCTTCCTGACCTGCATACAGATTTCTCAAGAGGTGGTCAGGTAGTCTGGTATTCCCATCTCTTTCAAATTTTCCACAGTTTATTGTGATCCACACAGTCAAAGGCTTTGGCATAGCCAATAAAGCAGAAATAGATGTTTTTCTGGAACTCTCTTGCTTTTTCGGTGATCCAGCAGATGTTGACAATTTGATCTCTGGTTCCTCTGCCTTTTCTAAAACCAGGTTGAACATCTGGAATTTCACGGTTCATGTATTGCTGAAGCCTGGCTTGGAGAATTTTGAGCATTATTTTACTAGCATGTGAGATGAGTGCAATTGTGCGGTAGTTTGAGCATGCTTTGGCATTGCCTTTCTTTGGGATTGGAATGCAAGCTGACCTTTTCCAGTCCTGTGGACACTGCTGAGTTTTCCAAATTTGCTGGCATATTGAGTGCAGCACTTTCACAGCATCATCTTTCAGGATTTGGAATTGCTCAACTGGAATTCCATCACCTCCACTAGCTTTGTTCGTAGTGATGCTCTCTAAGGCCCACTTGAATTCACATTCCAGGATGTCTGGCTCTAGATGAGTGATCACACCATCATGATTATCTGGGTCATGAAGATCTTTTTTGTTCAGTTCTTCTGTGTATTCCTGCCATCTCTTCTTAATATCTTCTGCTTCTGTTAGGTCCATACCATTTCTGTCCTTTATTGAGCCCATCTTTGCATGAAATGTCCCCTTGGTATTTCTAATTTTCTTGAAGAGATCTCTAGTCTTTCCCATTCTGTTGTTTTCCTCTATTTCTTTGTATTTATCGCTGAGGAAGGCTTTCTTATCTCTTCTTGCTATTCTTTGGAACTCTGCATTCAGATGCTTATATCTTTCCTTTTCTCCTTTGCTTTTCACTTCTCTTCTTTTCACAGCTCTTTGTAAGGCCTCCCCAGACAGCCATTTTCCTTTTTTGCATTTCTTTTCCATGGGGATGGTCTAGATCCCTGTCTCCTGTACAATGTCACGAACCTCAGTCCATAGTTTATCAGGCACTCTGTCTATCAGATCTAGGCCCTTAAATCTATTTCTCACTTCCACTTTATAATCATAAGGGATTTGATTTAGGTCATACCTGAATGGTCTAGTGGTTTTCCCTACTGTCTTCAATTTAAGTCTGAATTTGGTAATAAGGAGTTCATGATCTGAGCCACAGTCAGCTCTTGGTCTTGTTTTTGACTGTATAGAGCTTCTCCATCTTTGGCTGCAAAGAATATAATAAATCTGATTTTGGTGTTGACCATCTGGTGATGTCCATGTGTAGGGTCTTTTCTTGTGTTGTTGGAAGAGTGTGTTCGCTATGACTAGTGCATTTTCTTGGCAAAACTCTATTAGTCTTTGCCCTGCTTCTTTCCGTATTCCAAGGCCAAATTTGCCTGTTATGCCAGGTGTTTCTTGACTTCCTAGTTTTACATTCCAGTCCCCTATAATGAAGAGGACATCTTTTTTGGGTGTTATGTCTAAAAGGTCTTGTAGGTCTTCATAGAACTGTTCAATTTCAGCTTCTTCAGTGTTACTGGTTGGGGCATAGACTTGGATTACTGTAATGTTGAATGGTTTTCCTTGGAAATGAACGAGATCATTCTGTCGTTTTTGAGATTGCATCCAAGTACTGTCTTTCAGACTCTTTTGTTGACCATGATGGCTACTCCATTTCTTCTGAGGGATTCCTGCCCGCAGTAGTAGATACAATGGTCATCTGAGTTAAATTCACCCATTCCAGTCCATTTTAGTTCACTGATTCCTAGAATGTCAACATTCACGCTTGCCATTTCTTGTTTGACCACTTCCAATTTGCCTTGATTCATGAACCTGACATTCCAGGTTCCTATGCAATATTACTCTTTACAGCATTGGACCTTGCTTCTATCACCAGTCACATCCACAGCTGGGTATTCTTTTTGCTTTGGCTCCATCCCTTCATTCTTTCAGGAGTTATTTCTCCACTGATCTCCAGTAGCATATTGGGCCCCTACTGACTTGGGGAGTTCCTCTTTCAGTATCGTATCATTTTGCCTTTTCATACTGTTCATGGGGTTCTCAAGGCAAGAATACTGAAGTGGTTTGCCATTCCCTTCTCCAGTGGACCACATTCTGTCAGATCTCTCCACCATGACCCGCCTGTCTTGGGTTGCCCCATGGGCATGGCTTAGTTTCATTGAGTTAGACAAGGCTGTGGTCCTCGTGTGATTGACTAGTTTTCTGTGATTATGGTTTCAGTATGTCTGCCCTCTAATGCCCTCTTGCAACACCTACCATCTTACTTGGGTTTCTCTTACTTTGGGCGTGGGGTATGTCTTCACGGCTGCTCCAGCAAAGCGCAGCTGTTGCTCCTTACCTTGGATGAGGGGTATCTCCTCACTGCCACCCTTCCTGACCTTCAACATGGGATAGCTCCTCTAGGCCTTCCTGCGCCCATGCAGCCACCGCTCCCTGGATGTGGGGTTGCTCCTCCTGGCCGCTGCCCCTGGACTTGGGCATGGAGTAGCTCCTCCTGGCCTCTGTCTCTGGCCTCGGGCATGGGGGTGTGGGGTACCTCCTCCCAGCCGCCCCCCTGACCTCGGACATGGGGTAGCTCCTCTGGGCCACTGCCCCTGACCTCGCATGTTGGGTAGCTCCTCTCGGCTGCCGCCCCTGACTGCAGACGTGGGGTAGCTCCTCCCGGCCACTGCCCCTGACCTTGGACTTGGGTAGCTTTTCTCGGCCATTCCTGCTCTGTCAAAGCCTGGCACTCTCGGCTGCTACCCTTGACCTCGGACAAGGGGTAACTCCTCTTGGCTGCCGCCCTTCAGGCATGGGGTCCGCCCGGCTTCTGCCCCTGACCATGGATGTGGGGTAGCTCCTCTCGGCCACGCTTAGTGCACTGGTCACAGCCGCCTGCGCTTAGTGTGCCTCTTTAACTTAGCTGGAGGTATTTTCCCAGAAACAATGCGTCTCATTCAAGATGGCACAAGTCCCTCTTTGTTCAGGGATCAGGAGATCTAAGTACAAACCCTGCCAAGCTGTATTGGCTCTTTAGAACTATCCTGAGAAATCTTACCCCCAGAAACTTAATTTTGGGGGGTGTTCATTAGAATGGCACTCATTTGTCATTCTGAATAGGTATCTGAGATCTCCCAGGGGCTCACAGATATACTGAGTGTTCTCTTCTATTTTCTTCCATGGCTCGACTCATGAGTAGTGAATCCAGGAGTTGTGTCCTGGTACCTTGACTGCTGTAAGGGTAGAAAGTATTAGAGGGTAGGGGCCTTTCTATGTGGGCTGGAGTTGAGCCTTTGGGGACCCATCTTTCCAGACTTTAATTAGGATTTGAGTCCCTGGAGCATATAGTGGTGACTCTTTGAAATCTTTTGGATCCTGGTTGATATCCCAAAAGCATATATCCTGTTGGAATTGTCCAATGACCATGGTATAAGACTGGAGGGTCTGAGCTTCTGGATCCAGGAAGAGGTCATTGACATAAACTAAAGGTCTTCCATATAGCATCTCATAAGGACTAAGACCAACCTGTTCCTTAGGGGCAATATGGGTGCAGAGGAGAGCTATTGGTAAAGCTTCCTTCCATCCCAGGGATGTCTCCTGGGTTATCTTTTATATTGCTGATTTTAAGAATTTGTTGGATCTTTTTACTTTTCCTGAAGACTGAGGCCTCGAGGCCTAATGGAGGTAATAAGTAATGCCAAATGTTTTAGAGACTCCTTGGGTGACCTTAGAAATAAATGATATCCCATTGTCACTTTGTAATGACCTTGGCAGACCAAATCTTGGAATGATTTCATGGAGCAGTTTTATTTACTACCTCCTCGGCCTTCTCAGTCCAGGTGGGAAAGCCTTCAGTCCATCCTGTGAATGTATCTATCATGACTAATAGGTATTTATACCCTTGAGAAACTGGAATCTGGGTGAAGCCCATCTGCCAGTCCTCTCCTGGTAGGTCTCACGTCATTGGATGGGCTGGGCCGGCTGGGGTCTTCAAGCTCCTTGGGGGTTGTTTAATTGGAAAGTGTGACAAGAGACCACTTGCTTTGTAGTTGTTTGGAGGCCTGTTCCTCTGAAGTACCTTTCTAGTAATCTTTGGAGGGCCTTTTCCCCAATATGAGTGGTGACATGTAAGGAGTTAACCAACTTCCATTGGAGATTACCAGGCAGAAAAAGGAGTCTCTCCTTGTGGAACCACCCCGTATGATCTTCTTGAAAGCCCTCACTCTTAGCTTTAAGAGTCTCACCTTCAGTATATGAAGGAGTTTCTGGCAAATTAGTCTGTGGAACTAAGGTGATAACCCCTATTAGGTCATTGTTCTGTTATTGCTGCTCTCTTAGCTGCCTGATCAGCTGCTTGGTTCCCTTGTGCCACTTTGATGCTCCCTTTCTGGTGTTCTTTACAGTGGGAGACTGAAACCTCAGTGGGCAGATTAACTGTCTCCAAGAGTCTAAGGATTTGATCACTATATTTTATTGGGGACCCTTGGGTGGTCAAGTGACCTCTTTCTTTCCAAATAACAGCATGTGCATGTAGCACCAGAAAGGCATACTTGGAGTCCATGTAAATGGCTACTCTTTTCCCTTTTCCTAGCTCTAAAGCTTGAGTCAGGGCTCTGAGTTCAGCTAATTGGGCTGAAGTATCTGGTGGCAAAGGTTTAGCCTCTATGGTCTTGAAATTGGAGACTACTGCATATCTGGTTCTTCTTTTTCCATCCAAGACAAAGCTGCTTCCATAAGTGTACCAGATTTCCTCAGGATTGGTCAGAAGATCTTCTGACAATCCCTCTCAGGGTTTTGCCCAGTGGTCCAAAGTTTCTAGGCAAGGGTGAAAGGGGAGAGAGCCCTCAAGGGTAGGCAGGAGGGTAGGTGGGTTAAGAACCTCACAAGGGGATATAGTTAGGCTTGGATTTTCCATCAACACTACTTGATATCTGAGGATCCTTTGATCAGACATCCATAAATGGCCTCTCTGATTCAGGAGCTGTTTCACTTTGTGGCTGGTAAAAATAGTTAGTTTGCCCCCAAAAGAGTTTTAAAGCATCTTCTATCAGGTCTGCAATAGCCGCAAGATTTTGAAGGCAGGGAAAGATCTCTTCCCAATAAGCGAGTAGGACACTCAGGTACCACCAGAAACTTGTGGGAAAATATTTGTCCATCCCAGCAAAAAAGAAGTTCTCAGGTGAATATTTTTGTAGTTGTTTTCCTGTAGCACCCACAATGTTACAGGTTTGGGAGGAGAAGGCTATGGAGCAGGAGGTTAGGACAGAGTAGGTAGCCACTATGTCAACCAAGAAAATCTCAGACCTACCTGCCTTATCCAGTTGTACCCTTGGCTCCAGCCCAGTCATAGTTATCTGAGACAGTGGGCTGGCTGGAGTGGGCCGTTGCAGTCCTGTTGAACCATCGTGATGGAAGGCTTGGCATTTGGCCCTGAGGCTCTTGGGACCCGAGGGCAGACTGCTGCCCAGTGTCCCAATTGATGGCATTTGTAGCAAGCCATTTTAGGAGACTTGTCATGATTTGGACACTCTTTTGTCCAGTGTCCCACCTGTCTACAGATTATGCATTTGCCTCATAACTTATCCTTTAAGGACTTGGGTTTTGCCACAGGAGTTCTCTGGAGGGCAGCCAGCATCTGGGCATGCCTTTTCTCTTTCCTTCTCTCTCTTTTCTGGGCCTTGGCTTCTCTCTCCTGTTCTTTGTTATAAAAGGTATTGATGGCTGTCTATACCATCTCATCTAAAGAGGCAGCAGGGCCCTGCTGCTGGAGCTATTGTAACTTTATCCCGATGTCTGGTGCACATTGGGACAGGAATTTGTCCCTTAAAATCACCTGTCCCTCATAAGAATCTAAGTCCAGATTGGTAAACTTTCGGAGGGCCTCTTTTAGACTTTCCAGAAAGGCAGTGGGGTTCTAGTTGGACTCCTGAGTTATTGCTGAGACTGGGTACAGTCCCACAAGTAATAGGCTTCCTTCTGTTCCCAAGGCACTGTCAAAAGACTGAGGAGTGGGTGGTTCCCAATTGTTGGAATGATCCCCCCACTCATTAGCATATGAAATCACCCAGCCTGAGGAAACTAACCACATCATATTCCATGGCTTCTGCACTCTCCTCTATGATGGCCCACACCCTGTGGAGTGTGCTTCTCTCTGAATCCAAACAAATCCACCTCTTACCTATTGCTGTGCTCTCACCGAGTTTTTTTTAGCAATGAGACATCAAGAGCCTGAGCTTCATTAGGTCCTAAAACCAGGCACTGTGGGTTTTGGCCAGGCTCAAGTCCCAGGAGAGAGGGAGAGAGGAGCTGAAGGATGGGAGGAAAGAGCAGTGGGAAATGTGTGCCGAGGAATCCCCTTTATAACCTGCCAGAAAATCTGCTAAATACCTGACCTGTGTTCACATTTTTCATTGACCTGATCCTTGGCACAAAGAAGATTAAGGACAGAAGAACCCCCACCTGCTTGGGCAACAGCTACTGGGGCCCAGCAGATAATGGAGCCTTTGGGACACAATGAGGAGTAGCCCCTGCCAGAGTCCCTCAATTGCACCCACTGCTGCTCACCTGTTCATTGGGGGCTTTGGGGAAATAAGAAATGAGAGACTGTAAAGGAATTAAGATTTGGCTAGCCATATGTCCTTCCAACCATAGGAATGAGGACCTCCTACATAATCAAAGGGCTTCTGGAATCTGACACTGAGCCGCGTGTGCTTTCTGCCAAGTTTGTTTTTGATATCGGTTTCCAGCACTCTGGTCTTCTTGTCGCATCTCTGGCGCTGGGTTTTCTTCACATTCAGCTTCCACCACTGGAGCTTTCACCGAACTGGGCTTTGGCTGGGCTTGGCTTCCACCTTGCGAGGCCGAGCTGAGGTTGTTTCATCCAGGTTAAATCCGAGAAATGGCACCATAGATGTCAGGGGAGTGTATAATTTCCTTGGTTCTATCTCGTTGCAGCAAAAATTTGAAGCAATGGATGGACCAGTGTTATAGCTCAGTTTTATTAGGAAAAACAAAGGATAATACACCTTCGAGGAGTGAGGGTGGGCTGACTCAAGAGACAAGAGAAGAAAGACCTCAATCCTTTCCTTTGTTGTATTTTCACGGGCTTTTCCCTTCTTTGTCTTTTAGCCACCGCCATTTTGGACACCTTTTTCCTATTCCAACTATGTAGCATTGGAAAAGACTCTGATGCTGGGAAGGATTGGGGGTGGAAGGAGAAGGGGATGACAGAGGATGAAACAGCTGGATGGCATCACTGACTCGATGGACGTGAGTTTGAGTGAAGTCCAGGAGTTGGTGATGGACAGGGAGGCCTGGCGTGCTGCAATTCATGGGGTCGCAAAGAGTCAGACACGACTGAGTGACTGAACTGAACTGAACTATGTAACAAAATGAATACTACACTTAAAACAACTCTCATTCCTCTTTATAAAGCACGTCGACATTTGTACCTCATTAGATTAGTCACTAATATGTTTCCTTTCATTTAAAAGCCATATAATTACTTTTGCCTTTTAATGGACTCACATAATATGTTCAGTTCAGTTCAGTTGCTCAGTCGTGTCTGACTCTTTGCAACCCATGAATCGCAGCACGCCAGGCCTCCCTGTCCATCACCATCTTCCAGAGTTCACTCAGACTCACGTCCATAGAGTCGGTGATGCCATCCAGCCATTTCATCCTCTGTCGTCCTCTTCTCCTCCAGCCCCCAATCCCTCCCAGCATCAGAGTCTTTTCCAATGAGTCAACTCTTCACATGAGGTGGACAAAGTACTGGAGTTTCAGCTTTAGCATCATTCAGGGCTGATCTCCTTTAGAATGGACTGGTTGGATCTCCTTGCAGTCCAAGGGACTCTCAAGAGTCTTCTCCAACACCACACTTCAAAAGCATCAATTCTTCGGCGCTCAGTTTTCTTCACATTCCAACTCTCACATCCATACATGACCACTGGAAAAACCATAGCCTTGACTAGATGGACTTTTGTTGGCAAAGTAATATCTCTGCTTTTCAATATGCTGTCTAGGTTGGTCATAGCTCTTCTTCCAAGGAGAAAGTGTCTTTTAATTTCATGTTATCCAGTTAATATGCTTACTGTTAAGATCACCAGTGGTTCCACATAAGGTATTCTGTCTCATTTATTTTAGAGAACAACAGAAGAAAGAATATAAAATGGAGAAGAGATAGTCTCTTTAATAAGTGGTACTGGGAAAACTCTATAGCCATGTGCAAAACAATGAAACCAGGACATTGTCTAACACCATATATAAAATAAACACAAAATGGATTAGAGACCTAATGTAAGACTGCTCCACCACTCAGTCATGTCTGGCTCTTTGTAACCCCATGGACTGTAGCCTGCCAAGGTCCTCTGTCCATGGGATTCCCCAGGCAAGAATATTGGAGTGGGTTGCCATTTCCTTCTCCAATATAAGACTGGTTACCATAAAATGTCTGGATACTATAAAATATCGTAAGCAGAACACTCTTTAACATATATTGTAGCAGTATTTTTTGGTTCTGTCTCCTAAAGCAAAGGAAGCAAAAGCAAAAATAAACAAATGATAGCTTATGGTGAATGACGTCCTATTCATTATCTCCAAAGAAGAAGATTCAGCTTTGGGACCAGGGTCCAGGTTTGATCACTCAAGAGCTTTTGTGTAGCAGAGTTTTATTAAAGTGAAAAAGGGACAGAGAAAGCTTTCTAACATTGACATCAGAAGGGGGACAGATAGTGCCCCTCCCCCCCAGCTAGTCTAGCAAGCGAATTATTTACTTTTTAAATTGGTTATTACAATACATCAAAATTATGTCACAATTTGGTAAAGATCTTACTAGACCCACTCCCACAATTTACATTTTAAGATGATAGGATTAGAACTAACAATAGAGAGATCTTATAGATCCACTCCCATAATATACATTTAAGATAACAGGATTAGTTATTAGAAGGTTTTCAAGAAGGAGAAACTGTCCTCAAGCAGGATACACTGTTGTTATATAATACTTACTAAGGAAGGTAGGGGTGGCAGTGCAGATAGGGAGTGGCCATGAGGAGATACCCCACGTCCAAGGTAAGGAGCAGTGGCTGTGCTTTGCTGGGGTGGCCCTGAGGACTCTGTGGACCCCATGAACAGTATGAAAAGGCAAAAATATAGGACATTGAAAGATGAACTCCCCAGGTTGGTAGGTGCCCAATATGCTACTGGAGATCAGTAGAGAAATAACTCAAGAAAAAATGGAGAGACAGAGCCAAAGCAAAAACAACACACAGTTGTGGATGTGACTGGTGATAGAAGCAAAGTTTGATGCTGTAAAGAGCAATATTGCATAGGAATCTGAAATGTTACGTCCATGAATCAAGGTAAATTGGAAGTGATCAAACAGGAGATGGCAAGAGTGAACGTCGGCATTTTAGCAATCAGCAAACTAAAATGGACAGGAATGGGTGAATTTAACTCGGATGACAATTGTATCTACTACTGTGGGCAGGAATCCCTTAGAAGAAATGGAGTAGCCATTATAGTCAACAAGAGAGTCCGAAATGCAGTAGTGGGATGCAATCTCAAAAACAACAGATTTATCTCTGTTCGTTTCCAAGGCAAATCATTCAATGCCTTGATAATCCAAGTCTCTGTCCCCACCAGTAATGCTGAAGAAGCTGAAGTTAAACAGTTCTATGAAGACCTACAAGACCTTCTAGAACTAATACCCAAAAAAGATGTCATTTTCATTATAGGGGACTGGACTGCAAAAGTAGGAAGTCAAGAAACAACTGGAGTAACAGGCAAATTTGACCTAGGAGTACAGAGTGAAGCAGGGCAAAGACTAATAGAGTTTTGCCAAGAGAATGCACTGGTCATAGCAAGAACACTCTTCCAAAATACAAGAGAAGACTTTGCACATGGACATCACCAGATGGTCAATACCAAAATCAGATTGATTATATTCTTTGCAGCCAAAGATGGAGAAGCTCTATATAGTCAGTAAAAAACAAGACCAGGAGGTGACTGTGGCTCGGATAAGGAACTCCTTATTGCCAAACTCAGCCTTAAATTGAAGAAAGTAGGGAAAACCACTACACCATTTAGGTATGACCTAAAACAAATCCCTTATGATTATACAGTGGAAGTGACAAATAGATTCAAGGAATTAGATATGATGGACAGAGTGCCTGGTGAACTATGGACAGAGGTTCGTGACATTGTACAGGAGACAGGGATCAAGAATATCCCCAAGAGAAAATAAATGAAAAAAAGCAAGCTGGCTATCTGAGGAGGCCTTACAAATAGCTGTGAAAAGCAAAGGAGAAAAGGAAAGATATAAGCATCCGAATGCAGAGTTCCAAAGAACAGCAAGGAGAGACAAGAAAGCCTTCGTCAGTGATCACTGCAAATAAACAGGAAAAGAATAGTATGGGAAAGACTAGAGATCTCTTCCAGAAAATAAGAAATACCAAGGGAACAATTCATGCAAAGATGGGCTCGATAAAGGACAGAAATGGTATGGACCTAACAGAAGCAGAATATATTAAGAAGAGGTGACAAGAATACACAGAAGAATGATACAAAAAAGATCTTCATGACCCAGATAATCATGATGGTGTGATCACTCACCTAGAGCCAGATATGCTGGAATGCAAAATCAAGTGGGTCTTAGGAAGCATTACTATGAACAAAGTTAGTGGAAGTGATGAAATTCCAGTTGAGCTATTTCAAATCCTAAAAGATGATGCTGTGAAAGTGCTGCGCTCAATATGCCAGCAAATGTGGAAAACTCAGCAATGGCCACAGGACTGGAAAAGGTCAGTTTTCATTCTAATCCCAAAGAGAGGCCAAAGAATGCACTCATCTCACATGCTAGTAAAGTAATGCTCAACATTCTCCAATCTAGGCTTCAACAGTACGAACTTCTTAGGTGTTCAAGCTGGACTTAGTAAAGGCAGAGGAATCAGAGATCAAATTGCCAATATCTCTTAGATTATTGAAAAAAGCAAAAGAGTTCCAGAAAAGCATCTATTTCTGTTTTATTGACTATGCCAAACATTTGACTGTGTGGATCCACACATACTGTGGAAAATTCTGAAAGAGATGGGCATACTGGACCACTTACCTGCCTCTTGGGAAACGTGTATGTAGGTCAGGAAGCAACAGTTAGAACTGGACTTGGAACAACAGACTGGTTCCAAATAGGGAAAGGAGCACATCAAGGCTGTATATTGTCACCCTGATTATTTAACTTATATGCAGAGTACATCATGAGAAACACCGGGCGGGATGCAGCACAAGCTGGAATCAAGATTGCCAGGAGAAATATCAATAACCTCAGATATGAAGATGATACCACCCTTATGGCAGAAAATGAAGAAGAACTAAAGAGCCTCTTGATGAAAGTGAAAGAGGAGAGTGAAAAAATTGGCTTAAAGCTCAACATTCAGAAAACTAAGATCATGGCATCCAGTCCCATCACTTCATGGCAAATAGATGGGTCTTGAGGTCCTTTAATGGACTGAAACCTGGTGGTCCGGAGTCGACCAATAAGAAAGTAAAGGAGAGAGAAATAGGCTGATATTCCTTGGTTTATGCAGAAAGCCAATAAAGTCCTTGACACAGGGCTTGCTCTGTTCACGGACACCTCAGGCGCCCTCTCCATGGGGTGAAGGCGCAGAGCACCTTCTCAAGAACGTCTTGGAAGCCCAGGCAGGAAAGTAAACTTAGAGAGCCTCTGCACTCCAGGAAATCATGCTGAAAGAGAGAGAGAGAAAGCAAGACACGGGGACCAAAGCTCTGATGGAGCAAAGGTGTTGTATTCAACATTGTGTGGGTATTTATACTGTCTTACAAGGTAGCTTGGAGAAGGCAATGGCACCCCACTCCAGTTCTCTTGTCTGGAAAATCCCATGGACAGAGGAGCCTGGTAGGCTACAGTCCATGGGGTCGTGAAGAGTCAGACACGACTGAGCGACTTCACTTTCACTTTTCAGTTTCATGCGTTGGAGAAGGAAATGGCAACCCACTCCGGTATTCTTGCCTGGAGAATCCCAGGGACTGGGGAGCCTGGTGGGTTGCAGTCTATGGGGTCGCACAGAGTTGGACATGACTGAAGCGACTTAGCAGCACAAGGTAGTTATTTTCAGCAGAGATAAAATCAAAACTTACAAGTTATCAAGGAAATATGAGGTCATCTATGTGAAAGAGAGAGAGTTGTAAATAATCAGTTTTACCATATGGTTCATAAAAAGGAAGAGGGTACTTATCACCGTATAGAAAAACTAACGAAGGAAATGCCTGGATTTCTCAGCCCCGGGGAGAGGCTTGCCTCTCCTCTTAGTTCCTGAATCTTCAGGAATTAATAAGGAACAGAGAACTCCTGACAGATCCAAAACAGCACACAAGAAGCCTCCTGTTAAATGCTTCCTGACAGATGGGGAAACAGTGGAAACAGTGACAGACTGTGTTTTCTTGGGCTCCAAAATCACTGAAGATGCAGCCATGAAATTAAATGATGGTTACTCCTTGGAAGGAAAGTTATGACCAACCTAGACAGCATATTAAAAAGCAGAGGCATTACTTTGTGAACACAGGTCCATCTAGTCAAGGCTATGGTTTTTCCAGTAGTCATGTATGGTGTGAGGGTTGGACTATAAAGAAAGCTGAGTGCCAAAAAATTGATGCTTTTGAACTGTGGTGTTGCAGAAGACTCTTGAGAGTCCCTTGGACTGCAGGGAGATCCAACCAGTCCATCCTAAAGGAATCAGTCCTGCATATTCATTGGAAGGACTGATGTTGAAGCTGAAACTCCAATACTTTGGCCACCTGATGTGAAGAAGTAACTTATTTGAAAAGACTCTGATGCTGAGAAAGATTGAAGGCGGGAGGAGAAGGGGATGACAGAGTATGAGATGGTTGGATGACATCACTGACTCAATGAACATGAGTTTGAGTAAACTCTGGGAATTTGTGATGGACAGGGAGGCCTAGCATGCTGCGGTTCATGGGGTCACAAAAATCAGACACGACTGAGCAACTGAACTTAACTCATTCAATAAAATCTAAAAAATATATATTAAAATTGAATAAATAAACCTCAAATTTCCTGTTTGTTTAATTTTGCTTTGTTTTTCATCTTCCCTTCCACACTGTTTAATATGCAATGAGTAAGATCACTTTGTGGTGAGTTCTTGACATACTGTTCTAAAATATGGAATAAAAGGAGACTGTTAAATTTACAAAAGAATGAGGAAAATATATACATATATTTTATATAGTTATATGTAAAATTAACTCTTATACTGGTGTGCTTTTTGTGTGATAGTAAGATATGCAGGAAAAATAGCACTCTCTAGTTTTATAGCTTAATCTCAGTCTTTTATTTGTCCATTGTCCTCTAGCCTAGAGGCTTTGACAAGTGCTTTTTTAGATTTTTGTTTCCCCATACTAAAAATAGGTGGTTGGAGTAGGAGAAATGCCCTACTGGGAAGAGTCTAGTAAAATCTGTTCCTTGGGTAGTAGGCCTTTGTTATGTTGAAAACTCTGGGCATATTTTCATAAAGATCTGGAATGGGATCTTAGATCTTCACATTAAGAAGTGAACTTTCTGTTCCTTTGAATTTGACCTCCCCTAAACCTAGTCCCCAGGAGATTTTCACTGTTACTATAGCTTACATTCAGTTTCTGGCAATTCATCAAAATTACCATTAAATTTTCCTACCAGTTTATGACTCCAGTGACTTCTGTTCAATGTTAGCTGACCCTAGCTCTGTCTCACTGATTTTGCCTGTATCACCAGATATTGCTGTGAAGGTTTACCCTGCAGCACATAGTTCCCTTGAAGTAGTAAATGGCAAAATAGCAACCCACTACAGTATTCTCACCTAGAAAATTCCATGGACAGAGCAGACTGGTGGGTTACAGTCCATGGAGTTGCAAAGAGCTGGACACAACTGAGCATGCATGCATGCGCGCGCGTGCACACACACACACACACACACACACACACACACACTCAAATAGTCTAAAAAGAGACATTGTTTTTCCATTTTTTTTTTAGCTTTGTCTTAATGTAAAGGAATGAAACAATGACTTCTGAACTCCTTACAAATCAGAACTGAATCTAGGAGTCCAGGAATCTGAATTTTGATTTTTATAGTAAGGAACCATGACTTATAATAATGGAAATTCCAACATTATAAGAATAGGTCAACCACTTGTAAAAGAATGAAACTAGAACACTTTCTAGCACCATACACAAAAATAAACTCAAAATGGATTAAAGATCTAAACATAAGACCAGAAACTATAAAACTCTTAGAGGAGAACATAGGCAAAACACTCTCTGACATACATCACAGCAGGATTCTCTATAACCCACCTCCCAGAATATTGGAAATAAAAGCAAAAATAAACAAATGAGACCTAGTTAAACTTAAAATCTTCTGCACAACAAAGGAAACTATAAGCAAGGTGAAAAGACAGCCTTCAGAATTGGAGAAAATAATAGCAAATGGAGCAACTGACAAACAACTAATCTCAAAAATATACAAGCAACTCCTACAGCTCAACTCCAGAAAAATAAATGACCCAATCAAAATATGGGCCAAAGAACTAAACAGACATTTCTCCAAAGAAGACATACAGATGGCTAACAAACACATGAAAAGATGCTCAACATCACTCATTATCAGAGAAATGCAAATCAAAACCACTATGAGGTACCATTTCACACCAGTCAGAATGGCTGCAATCCAAAAGTCTACAAGCAATAAATGCTGGAGAGGGTGTGGAGAAAGGGGAACCCTCTTACACTGTTGGTGGGAATGCAAACTAGTACAGCCACTATGGAGAACAGTGTGGAGATTCCTTAAAAAACTGGAAATAGAACTGCCTTTTGATCCAGCAATCCCACTGCTGGGCATACACACTGAGGAAACCAGAAATGAAAGAGACATGTGTACCCCACTGTTTATCACAGCACTGTTTATAATAGCCAGAACATGGAAGCAACCTAGATGTCCATCAGCAGATGAATGGATAAGAAGACTGTGGTACATATACACAATGGAGTATTAGCCATTATAAAGAATACATTTGAATAAGTTCTAATGAGGTGTATGAAACTGGAGCCTATTATATAGAGTGAAGTAAGCCAGAAAGAAAAACACCAATACAGTATACCAATGCATATATATGGAATTTAGAAAGATAGTAACAATAACCCTGTATACAAGACAGCAAAAGAGACACAGATGTGTAGAACAGTCTTTTGGACTCTGTGGGAGAGGGATAGGGTGGGATGATTTGGGAAAATGGCATTGAAACATGTATAATATCATGTATGAAATGAGTCACCAGTCCAGGTTTGATGCACGATACTGGATGCTTGGGGCTGGTGCACTGGGACAACCCAGAGGGATGGTATGGGGAGGGAGGAGGGAGGAGTGTTCAGGATGGGGAACACGTGTATACCTGTGGTGGATTCATGTTGATATATGGCAAAACCAATACAATATTGTAAAGTTAAAAAATAAAAAAAGAAAAAATATAAAAATATGGAAAATTATAAGAATAAAATACAGAATGAGTATTCAAAATGTGCAGCACTACCATAAATATCACAAATCAGCAAAACAAAAAAAGGAGTCAGAGATGATGTACATGTTTAATCACATTCAATTTAGCTAGATTCACAAAGGTATTGGTTGGCTACTGGGATCAGAATACTTATTCTGTTGCCTAATTTCTTTAGATGCCATTTGAAAGGGTAAAGACAATATTTTCCACATTGACTTTCCCTCTAAACTTCTCATGCTGACTAGACTACTGTGCTATTCTGTTGATTGGCATATTCTTTCCTTAGTTAAGGTTAGATAGATTGCTAACAGACAAATGCTGGGAGCTGTTTTTGTGAAAACATTTCTTTGTCTCTGATCTGGTTTATTATGTAATCTATTATGCTTTAACAGTAAGGACATAATCTTTTTGCTTTATTCACCAATATATACGTTATCTTATTCTAAATATTGAAAATAGACTAATTTCCCAGGAGATAAAATATTTTTACCCTATTCAACGTATCATTATCTGTATTGGGCTGTCTATTTTTAGAATGTTTTGGGAGAATGCTGCTGCTGCTGCTAAGTCGCTTCAGTCATGTCTGAGTCTGTGTGACCCCATAGACGGCAGCCCACCAGGCTCCCCCGTCCCTGGGATTCTCCAGGCAAGAACACTGGAGTGGGAGAATAGAGATACTCAAATAGTCAATTATTTCCAGTACTTGATTGGGAAAATATTCTGATGCTCTTGACTTAATGAGGTTTGAAGTTTCTCTTAAATTCCATTTCTTTATGCTTTCTTTGCTGCCCTTTCATATGGGGGAATGTGATGCAAGGGTGGACAGTAAGTGCTTGTTGATTGACTATAGCACAAATGTTAGTTGCCACAAAATAAAGTCTCCTACTAAGAAGCAACAGGGCCATAGCTTTTCACCCTAAATGAATTACTTTTTGACAATTTTGCTTATAAAAGAAGTTAATAATTTTAATAGGAGCTACAGTAATACTGTTGGTTTTTTCACAGTATATACAGTACTGAAATATGTAAATGTAAGAAGTCTATTTTAATAAGCTCTTTTCAAAGGTATGAATATGCCCTTTTGATTGTAAGAATAAAAATAAGAGATAATTAGGTTGACTGCTATGAAAGAACTCACATTTCTACCCCGGGCTATAGTGAAACATTCTGTCTGAGTTACACAGCTTGATATATCCCAGAAAATTGCATTTATAGTACTCCTAGAGCAAGGAAGTATAGAAACTAATATCATGACCTTAAATAATTCCAAATCTAATAAGAGCCTATTTTAATGTAAGAATATGATTTAGAAGATGCATTTTAATAGCACTTATTAAGCCAAATATATAGGAAAATTTATACCTGGAGTATGTTGTTGAACCTCTTAAAAATAGGTAGAGAACTTTGACTTCTAAATCAGAATATTAGCATTAGAAGATATATTAGTTTCTTAATCTTCCTGGATTCTTGCTCTATTGCAGAATCTCTGTCCATGGGTTAAGCTTCGTGTATAGATCTGACACCAATCAAAACTTTGGATAGCAAAATGAAAAGGTGAAAGTGATGGTGACTCAGTCATGTCTAACACTTTGTGACCCCATGGCCTGTAGCCCACCAGCCTCCTCTATCCATGGAATTTTTCATGCAAGAATACTAGAGTGGGTACCCATCGCTTCTCCAGGGGATCTTCCCAACCCAGGGATTGAACCTGGGTATCCTGTATTGCAAGCAGATTCTTTACTGTCTGAGCCACCAGGGAAAGCTTATCATCACACCAAGTTTGTGGTTAATCCTTCTCTGGCCATCCAGCCGAGTTGCCTGTAATCAGAATCCTGTTCCATCTCTCAAGACCAAGGACCTACCTTGTACTCTGTCATCACATTTCCATTTATAGTTTTTAATTCTTCATCAACAAGTTGCTGTCATGGCACATTAAATTTGCAAATGCTTGGATTCATGCTCACACATTTTTATCCCTTTTTCTGCTGTATCCTTCTGAACTTCCATTATCATCTTATCTTTACTTATATATAATTTCTGGTTCTAAGATTAATTTTAAATTTGCTTTCAGCATGTAGTTGAAGGTTGTAATTGTATCTAGATCCTACACATTTTAAGAGAGTCTCAATCATAAGAAAATATAAAACTGTCTTGTAAAATGAAAAGTAATTTCAAGAATTTGAAGTTTGAATTTAGCTTGATTGTTTTGCAAAACAGAATGATACTTGCTACAGTAAAATGAAGAACACATAGTATTTGTGGTTCTTTAAGTTATACAAATTAAAATTAAATATCCTCCACTGAAACATGTTTGAAGCTAGAAATGTCCAAAGAGTTAAATTACTCTGTATGTTTGTAGAGACATAGTCTATATATTTATTGAGGCAGCCTTTTGTGTTGGTAGGTTCCACATACTTGGATTCAACAAACTACAGATCCTGTATGTTTATGATCTGTAGTTGGTTGAATCTGCAGATGATGGAACCCATGGATATGGAAGTCTAACTGTTGGACTTGAGCATCCAGGGATTTTGGTGTCCCAGGCATGTCCTTGATCTAATCCCCAGTGGACACTGAGGGGTAGCTGTATAGTTTAAGTAGTTTCATCTTTAAAGCTTGTTTCTTTTAAAAATATAGTTATTTTAAAAGTGTGGGCTTAAAATGTCCTCTGATTTTGATAAGTTCTGTATTTTTACTATGTATATTGCCCACAGTGGTTGGGAAACAGAAACTTCAAAGATTTGGGAAGATCTAGTTCCATCTTCCTCTTTAACTTTGAATGACAAGAGAAACTGAAAAGGAGTTGGACGGTGCTTTGTCATCTTAATAAAAACTATACTACCAATTCCATAAATTTAGACAGAATATCAAAAAAAATTCTTTGCTATTGGACTATTAAACCATATAAAAATTAGTTGTCTTGGAGGAACTAGAGGATAGAATCTCTTTGTAGAGAGGATCTACTTTTTCCTCAAGGGAGGTAGCTCGTCCTAATGTTAGTCCTCTTGGGAAAAGATTACTCGCAGGACTGTGTTGCAGAATTTGGGAAAGGTTAGCAAAGGATAGAAGCTAACAGAAAGTGGTTGCAGCTACTATAACTGTTGTGGGAGGCTTGTGCCAAGGAATAATGATAAGCTATATAGGCAATATAACAGAAGACAGATTAGAATAGCAGAGATTTTAAGAATATTTAATGATGTGAACTTCCAGATGTTCAAGCCAGATTCCTCTCCTTTCCAGCAGAGGAACCAGAGATCAAATTGACAACATCCATTGGATCATCGAAAAAGCAAGAGTTTCAGAAAAACATCTACTTCTGCTTTATTGAGTACACCAAAGACTTAGACTTTGTGGATCACAAAAATCTGGAAAATTCTTCAAGATATGGGAATACCAGACCACCTTACCTGCCTTCTGAGAAATCTGTTATGCAGATCAAGAAGCAACAGTTAGAACTGGACATGGAACAACAGACTGGTTCCAAATTGAGAAAGGAGTATGTCAAGGCTGTATATTGTCACTCTGCTTATTTAACTTATATGCAGAATACATCATACAAAATGCTGGGCTGGATAAAGCACAAGCTGAAATCAAGTTTGCTGGAGAAATACCAATAACCTCAGATATGCAGATAACACCACCCTTATGGCAGAAAGTGAAGAGGAACTAAAGCGCCTCTTGATGAAAGTGAAAGAGGAGAGTGAAAAAGTTGGCTTAAAACTAAACATTCAGAAAACTAAAATCATGGCATCTGGTCTCATCACCTCATGGAAAATAGATGGGAAAACAATGGAAACAGCGAGAGACTTTATTTTTTTGGGCTCCAAAATCACTGCAGATGGTGACTGCAGCTCTGAAATTAAAAGACGCTGGCTCCTTGGAAGAAAAGCTATGACCAACCTAGACAACATATTAAAAAGCAGAGACATTACTTTTCCAACAAAGGTCCATCTAATTAAAGCTTGGTTTTTCCAGTAGTCATGCATGGATGTGAGAGTTGCACTACAAAGAAAGCTGAGCCACAAAGAATTGATGCTTTTGAACTGTGGTGTTGAAGAAGACTCTTGAGAGTCCCTTGGACAGCAAGGAGATCAAACCAGTCCATCCTAAAAGAAATCAATCCTGAATATTCATTTGAAGGACAGATTCTGAAGCTGAAGCTCTAATAGTTTGGCCACCTGATGTGAAGAACTGACTCATTTGAAAAGACCCTGATGCAGGGAAAGATTGAAGGCACAAGAAGGGGACGACGGAGGATGAGAGGGTTGGAAGGCATCACTGACTTAATGGACCTGAGTTTGGGTAAACTCCATGAATTGGTGAGGGACAGGGAGGCCTGGAGTGCTGCAGTCATGGGGTCATAGAGTCGGATGTGACTGAGCAACTGAACTGAATGACGGGAACATTTGCTGGTAGAGGTGGTAGTGATGGGGAGGTTAAAATTCTAAAAGTCAAGACTGTGGAGTTGAAGTCAATATAGTTTGAATATTTAATAGAAAATATAGCATTTCTTTGGAGTCACACCAAATGATGCCTGGATATTTGAACTTTAAGTCGTCTTTTTCTGGACTGACAACCTTGATTTATTCTTAGTTCTAGACTGTGCTTCAATGTTAGAGTTCTTCTTAGGTCTGTTTATAAGATATTTATAGGTACAATTTATAGTTACTTCTAATTAATCAAATGAAGTTTGATATTATTACTCTTCCTATCAAGTGAAGTTTCAGGATATTTTTAAAAAATTTCTAGTTACTTAATGAATCTTAAGGACTTCTTCATATTGCTATTTAAGTTCATTATCCAATTTGAGGTTTTTCTAGTGTGACTTTCATTCTACACAAATGCTAAAATGTTGGCCCCCTCAGGGAAAAGCAATTTTATTCTTTTTATGGTCCGTATTTCTTTCTTTTTTTTAAAAAAAATTTATTTTATTTTTAAACTTTACAATATTGTATTGGTTTTGCCAAATATCGAAATGAATCCACCACAGGTATACATGTGTTCCCCATCCTGAACCCTCCTCCCTCCTCCCTCCCCATACCATCCCTCTGGGTCGTCCCATTGCACCAGCCCCAAGCCTCCAGTATCGTGCATCAAACCTGGACTGGTGACTCGTTTCATACATGATATTATACATGTTTTAATGCCATTCTCCCAAATCTTCCCACCCTCTCCCTCTCCCACAGAGTCCATAAGACTGTTCTACACATCAGTGTCTCTTTTGCTGTCTCGTATACAGGGTTATTGTTACCATCTTTCTAAATTACGTATATATGTGTTAGTATACTGTATTGGTGTTTTTCTTTCTGGCTTACTTCACTCTGTATAATAGGCTCCAGTTTCATCCACCTCAGAACTGATTCAAATGTTTTCTTTTTAATGGCTGAGTAATACTCCATTGTGTATATGTACCACAGC
Source organism: Bos taurus (assembly GCF_002263795.3). Lineage (NCBI taxonomy): Eukaryota > Metazoa > Chordata > Mammalia > Artiodactyla > Bovidae > Bos > Bos taurus. Next base: position 17,488,235 of record NC_037332.1, on the reverse strand, counting down.
TTTCTTATCCATTCATCTGCTGATGGACATCTAGGTTGCTTCCATGTCCTGGCTATTATAAACAGTGCTGCGATGAACATTGGGGTACACGTGTCTCTTTCCCTCGTATTTCTTTTGTACCTTGTTTTGACTCAGTTTTTATGAGGGTCAATATTACTATTTTTGTGCATATCCTACATGTTCTGTGGTACTATTCTTGAGAGCAAGATCTATAATTTCATTTGTTTAATTAGAAAATATTACCTGCTATGTTCTTGTTCCTCCTTCTCCGAGAACTTTACATAATACAGAACACACATGCAGTATGCGCTCAATAAATGTTGGCAAAAACCTGGCAAAAGGAAATGTTTTCATTTTTCAACCTCTTTGGAATAGCTTTCTTCAATATGTCCTTAATGATCAGAATGGAAAATTGACAGAGTGTGTGTGTGTGTGTGTTTGTGTGTGTGTTTTCTCTAATTAAAAGAAACATCACATCCCACTATTGTAATGTACAGTGGAAATTCCTACTGTGGACATGTAAATGGGTACAATCACTATGGAAAACAGTATGGTGGTTCCTCAAAAAATTAAAAATAGAGCTACTGTATGACCCAGAAATCGTACTTCTGGATATTTAAAGAAAGCAAAATCAGTAATTTGAAAGGATACATACACCTCAATGTTCATTTCAGAATTATTTATAACTTCTAAGACATGGAAGCAGCCTGTTTCCATCAATAAATGAGTGTGTAAAGAAGAGCAAATATATACGTAATTTTGTTGTTGTTGTTGAGTTACCTAGTTGTGTCCGATTCTTTGCAATTTCATGGACTGCAGCACACCAGGCCTCCTGTCCCTCACCATCTCCTGGAGTTTGCCCAAGTTAATGTTCATTGCGTTGGTGATGCTGTCCAGCCATCTCATCCTCTGACATCCTTTTCTCCTTGAGTATATGTAATATTACTCAATTGCAAAAAAGGATGAAATATTGCCATTTGCAACAACATGGATGCATGCAGTGGGTATTATAATAAGTAAAATAAGTTAAAGAAAGACAAGCGCTGTATAATATCACTTATATACTTATATGTGGAATCCAAAGCACAAAACAAATAAACATAACAAAACAGAAATGGACCCATAGATACAGAGAACAGTTTGGTGGTTGCCAGAGGGAGAGTGGGTAGGGAATAAGTGATTGAGGTAAGGGAGGTTAAAACATACAAACTTCCAGTTATAAAATAAATGTCATGAAGATACAAGGTACAGCAGAGATAATGTAGTCAATAATATTGTTCCTTTGGTAACAGATGATAACTAGACTTATCATGATGATCGTTTCATAAGGTATAAAAATATAAACTTACTATGTGATATACTTGAAACTAATATTGTAAATCAGTTATACTTCAATATAGAGGAAAACACATTTTGAAAATATTATTTAGATATGTATCTTAATTCTAAATAAATGATGAGAAATTGGTTAATATGGGATAAAACTCTTGGCTGGATTACAGAGAGCTGCTGCTGCTGCTAAGTCACTTCAGTCGTGTCTGACTCTGTGCGACTCCATAGACGGCAGCTCACCAGGCTCCACCATCCCTGGGATTCTCCAGGCAAGAGTACTGGTGTGGGGTGCCATTGCCTTCTCCGTATAGAGAGCTAGTCTACCAATTAATATTAAGAGTTATGAGACAGAAGCAGAATATATCTGTTTATTCCTTTCAAAGAGATCCTAAAGTGATGAAAGTTGTGATAATGCTTAGGAATATTTCAAAAAGGAATTAAAATACATCTAATGTTGATATATGGCAAAACCAATACTATATTGTAAAGTTAAACAATAATATAATAATAATAATAAAAAATCCAATTAGCTCTCATTTTAGTGGCCTATGGCTCATTTGGATAAAGCACTGATAAACTTTTCAGAGCTCACAAATACATCATTGACATTGCAGTAATATTTTGTTTCCATCAGAAGAAATATATGTTGTCAGTGTAACACAAACAACTACCAGCATTACAAAGGAGATGAAACAAAAGGGGAACATGAAGACAAAATAGTATTTAAAAAAAAAAAAACTGTAAAGTCACACATTTTGAATTATCCTTATTTACTGACATTATTTCTAGGATTTCTATAATTTTAATTTTTTGTGCAAAGTATAAATTGAAGAATTTATTGATTGACATAAAAACCTTGGCCAATTATATGTTAAAAATATGTTTTTCCTTTTCTAGGTTGTAGGTCTCTTGAGTATAGGGATTATTGTGTCTTTTTCATCTCTGAATTACCAGCATTTATACAATCTCTGATGAGTACTGTGCTTAGTTGCTCAGTCGTATCCAACTCTTTGCGACCCATGGACTGTAGCCAGCCAGGCTCCTCTGTCCATGGGATTCTCCAAGCAAGAATACTCCAAGTAAGAATTCTCCAAGCAACCCCTGGAGTGGGTTGCCATGCCCTCCTCCAGGAGATCTTCCCAACCCAGGGATTGAACTGAGGTCTCCCACATTGCTGGCAGAATCTTTACTATCTGAGTACACCAGGGAAACATGTTTAATATTCACTAAATGAAGTAATTAATTTGATATTTCCTTATTGACCTCTTCACTCCAAGCTTTGTTGTAAAACGTGATGTCTTTTTTTTTTTTTTTGCTTGTTATATTTACAACATTCCTCCTCTAGAATAAATTAAGGATAAACAACATGGAATTTTTTTTTAACTGAAAATTGTGCCCAGTGGGGCAGAATGGATACATGTATATGTATGACTCAGTCCCTTCACTATCCACCTGAAACTAACACAGTATTATTAGTTGGCTATTGTTGTTCTTGTTTGGTTGCTAAGTCATGTTCAACTCTTTGTGACCCTATGAAATGCAGCACTCCAGGTTTCTCTGTCCTCTACTATCTCCCTAAGATTGTTCAAATTCATGCCCATTGAGTCAATGATGCCATCCAACCAGTTCATCCTCTGTTGTCCCCTTCTCCTCTTACCCCTCAATCTTTCCCAGCATCAGGGTCTTTTCCAATGAGTCAGCTCTGGGTATCAGGTGGCCAAAGTAATGGAGTTTCAGCTTCAGCATCAGTCCTTCCAATGAATATTCAGGATTGATTTCCTTTAGGATTGACTGGTTTGATCTCCTTGCTGTCCAAGGGACTCTCAAGAGTCATCTCCAGCACCACAGTTCAAAAGTGTCAATTCTTTATTGTACAATTCTCATATCCATACATGACTACTAAAAAAACCATAGCTTTAATTATATGGACCTTTGTCGGCAAAGTGATATCTCTGCTTTTGAATACATTGTCTAGGTTTGTTATAGCTTTTCTTCCAAGGTGCAAGCATCTTTTAATTTCATGGCTGCAATCACCATTCACTTTGATTTTGGAGCCCAAGAAAATGATATTTGACACTGTTTCCACATTTTCCTCATCTGTTTGCCATGAAGTGATGGGACTGGATGCCATGATCTTCATTTTTTGAATGTTGAATTTTAAGACAGCTTTTTCACTCTCCTCTTTCACCTTCATCAAGAGGCTCTTTAGTTCCTTTTCACCTTCTCCTTTAAAGTGGTATCATTTGTATATCTGAGGTTGTTGATATTTTCCCCAGCAATCTTGATTCCAGCTTTTGCTTCATCCAGCCCAGCATTTCACATGATGTATTCTGTAAATCCGTTAAATAAGCAGGGTGACAGTACACAGCCTTGATGTATTCCTTTCTCAATTTGGATCCAGTCCGTTGTTCCATGTCTGGCTCTAACTGCTGCTTCTTGTCCTGCATATCCATTTTTGAGGCAGGTGAGGTGGTCTGTTATTCCCATCTCATTAAGAATACTCCACAGTTTGTTGTTATCCCCACAGTCAAAAGCTTTAGCATAGTCAATGACGCAGAAGTAGATGTTTTTGTGGAATTCCCTTGCTTTTTCTATGCTCCAGCACATGTTGGTAATTTGATCTCTGGTTCCTCTGCCTTTTCTAAATCCAACTTATACATCACGAAGTTCCTAGTACACATACTGCTGAAGCCTAGTTTGAAGGATTTTGAGTATAATCTTGCTGGCCTGTGAAATGAGTGCTTCTGTACTCATTTCCAGGTACTTTGAGCAGCTGAAGGGCATGTCCCTGCTAGTTGCTGCTGCTAAGTCACTCCAGTTGTGTCTGACTCTGTGTAACCCCATAGACAGCAGCCTACCAGGCTCCCCCGTCCCTGGGATTCTCCAGGCAAGAACACTGGAGTGGGTTGGCATTTCCTTCTCCAGTCCCCGCTAGTTAGGGCCTGACAAAACATAGTCCACTGGATAAGGGAAAGGCAAACCACATCAGTATTCTTGCCTTGAGAACCCCATGAACAATATGAAAAGGCAAAAAGATACGACACTGAAAGATGAACCCCCTGATTGGTAGGTGTACAATATACAACTGGAGTAGAGTGGAGAAATGGCCACAGAAAGAAGGAAGAGGCTGAGCCAAAGTGGAAAGGACACCCAGTGGTTGTATCTGGTGGTGAAAGTAAAGTCCGATGCTGTAAAGAACAATATTGCATAAGAACCTGGAATATGAGGTCCATTAGTCAAGGTTAATTGGCTATATCCCAGGACAAAATAAAAAGTTTTTTAAAAAATAAAAAATTGTGCCCAGTCTACACATGCTATGATATTATGGTTACATGAGCTTTCAAACATGTTTCTCTTTAAAACAAATGCATTTGTATCCTGGTTGTGATTGAGAGGGGATTTGAAAAAAAAAAAAAAACTTTAATCATTGGAAGCCCCACAATGTGGGAAAATATATGAACTGAAAATTGTAAAGAATGAAAACCACCTAAGATATCAATGAAAGGAGTTAGCTTACATTATTAAATGAGATATCTATGTTGGTGACAGTTATAGTATATAGGAAAAAAAAATACTGCAATAGAAGAAAGAAGCAAAAAGGACAGATGGTACACGTTGTCAAAGTTTTTTGTTTTGTTTTTGTTTTTTTGGAGCTGGTTAACCAGAACACTACTGCAAAAGTTATGGAAACTTAAACTTAATTAGAACCTTGAAATTAAAATCAATTATTCATCATACCTCTTACAGATTTTCTGAACTCATTTTCTCTCCACTCTTTCTGGTTTCACTCTATCTGTGAGATAAAATGTAACCATCTCAACTTAACACACAGAGCCAACTATCCATCCATCTCTATATTTCCTCAACTGTTTTAGTGACATGTGTAAACAATCCATGTTTTCCTGCTTCTGTGAACTTTTGCATGTGGTGGTCTCTATACTTAAACATCTCCCATGTTGACTTCTCACCAAATTCTACTTATTCCTTAAGACTCAGCTACAGTATCTTATCATTCCTTAGGAAATGTTTTCTTGACCTCCCCTGTCTCTACCATGAGTTGAATTCAGCTTTCTGCTTTGTAATCCCACTGTAGGCTCTGATTACCCTTATTGATGCGTATTTATGTCAGAGAGTCTCTATTAGTTTTCTATTGGTGCTGTAACAAGTTACCATGAATTTAGTGGCTTAAAATAACATGAATTTATTCTTATTGCTCTAGAGGTCAGAAGAAATGGGTCACAGTGAGCTGAAATTAAGGTATTGGTGAACCTGTGTTCCTTTTTTGAGACTCTAGGGGAAAATCTGTTTCCTTGCGTTTTGCAGCTTCTAGAGGCTCCCCATATCTTTGATTCATGGCATCTTTCATCTTCAAAACCAGTAATGGCTGGTTGGTCTTTCTCATATCACATCACTCTGACACTGATTTGTCTACCTCTGTTTTCCAGATTTAAGGACTCTTGTGGTTATATTTAACTCACTTGGATAATCCAGGAAAACCTCCCTATTTTAAAATAAGCTAATTAGCAACTTTAATTACATCAGTCACCTTAACTTCTCTTTGCAGTGTAACATAATATATTCAAATTCTGAAGATTAGGACTTGAATCTCTTTGGGGGGGCTATTTTCTGCCTACCACAGAGTCATAAATATTATTTAACTTTCATGTATATAACCATAGTTTGCACACTGTGTTGGTGCTCATTATACAATTTAAATAAGTTAGTATTTACAAACATTACCATGTTTTTCTTAGAATCGTACAAGTTCAAAAAAAAAATTTAGCAGCAACCTTTCACATTTCTTGAGCTGTAGTAGGAGTTTTAAAACTGTATTTGTTGTGTATTCTTGTATAAGTTTTAGTTCTTGCCTTTGTAAAGCTCACATTCTGATACATAAACAGTTACTGAATGCCTCACAAATGATGACACCATATTTAGAGGTGCTCAACTTTAATAAAAGCTTTAATAAAAACCCACTGGATAAATTTTCTTAACCTCCTATTTAAACATTGTCATAAACTGCAAGTATTTTTGAGTATTTCAAGAAAACACTGACCATTCTGTACAGTTTTTCAACATTCATCAAAAATGTACTGTCCTCTAAACAGAAATTGTCCTCCTTAAAGCATTGCATAAATGATAGCTTACAGTTGATTTTTGTGCCTTGCTAAACTATAAATGAAAAATATGTCATATCTGAAAGCACAGGGGGAAAAAATCTATCTGTAAGCCCCTGCTATTAAAATAGGAAATAAATTTTTTTTCAGTGAGATATAGGTTGGCTGTTTAATTTGGGCTGATAACCCAAAAGTAATGAAAAGTTACCTAAAAATAAAGAAAATTTAAAGGAATATCTTGCCCCGTGGTCCAATGAAAATATATCCTCTGTGTAAATGAGTTACAGAAAGGTAATATTTTCATCTTTGAATAAATTTCTATTCAACAGAAGCTGTTTAACTCCATAGCCCTCTGTAAATGCTCTGCTTTGTGGAATGTGATATTGGAGAAGCCAGTTGTCGTGTGAATGTATGGATTAAAGTGATTTAACATCAGAGTGTTACTATTCAAAAAGACTTTTTACACAATGTTTAATATTCTATAATGCAATTTTAGGGTATTATTTTTATGGTTCTGGAAAGGCAAATTGAAAGAGGGCATAAAAATTCAAAGGAACTTAACACTGTTTATAAAGACGTGGATGGGGTTCTTGTACAGGGAAAATCAGTCAGTTATATTATTAACAAAGCTAGATAGTCAGACAACAGACAGTTATTGGGCTTTTTTAAAAGTACCTTATCTAGTTCAAAGTAACTTGAGATAATATTGAATATATAGTTGGCTCCGCCTCTCTTAGGTATTAGCATATATGAAAAGCTGTCTTTTTGTTGGTGTGATAGGATTTTTTTTTTTTTTTTTGCCAGTGATAATCTTTGTCTCTTCAGGTTATTGTCATCAAATTGTTCTTATTAAATACAAAATATGCAAAGTATTATGCTGTACTATATAAAGAACATACTGCAGACATAGTTCAGCACTTGCATTTCTATAATCTCCCCAGTTCTGGTATAGAGTTCCTGATTGCATAATTTTGTTCTTTCTTTGGTTTTCATGATGTAGAATTGCTGATGCAATTACAGATTATGGGCAAAACTGTAGACTTCTTGATCATAGACAGTGTAATGAACCAGGGAATCATGAGTGTGAATATATTTTTATATTTCAGTTTTGTTATAGGATTAAATAAGATTGAGTAAAATTCCTAGCACAGTTCTAGTACCTACTAGTGATCAAAAGATATGGTAACTTTCCTCTCTGGAATGACTGAAAAGCACAACAGAAGTTTTGAAACAAGTGTAAGTCCATAAGGAAAAGACAAGTGTAAAAATAACAATTGTAAAAGACGAGGATGCTATGAATATTCATTAATGTTTTCACTGCTGTATTCAAAGTTACAAAGAGTATACCCTGAAGACAAAGGTTAATGATAATGGTATAAATAGAAATCCTCAAATATTTGATCCCATTATGCTGTTCACAAAGGAAATTGGAGATAATTAATGTCTAACCCACCATCAGCTATTCCAGAAAATGATCATTTTTTTTCTAATAGTAAATCTTAGGCATGGTTAAAGATGATTTTATAAAATGTTATTTTTCTTATGGAGTATTTACACCCTTTATGTCTTTAATTTTAACTGCAAAGTTAAATAATTGATATTTAGCAATTTATTTCTCTGTTAGCTTTCTCTTCAGTAGAAAGGAACATGTGGTCAATTTTTGATTGATTATATAGAAATGGCCCCAGATTACTTTGTTTTTATAGCTCAATGAAATCTTTGGTGAATGCCAAGTCATGCGTGCACAGCTTAAAGTTGAGGCTAAAGTTCTAGATGAAATTAATGTGTCCCATGTTTCAAGGCACAGCTTGGGTATCAATCATCTGGTTAATACCTTATATTTATTGAGCACCTCCTATGAATAACAAACCTACTAGGTGGTTCACACGCATTATTTCATTTAACATATAACAGCAGGGTTATGAAGTATATAATGTTATACTTTGGTGACAGATGAATAAATTAATCTCAGAAAGTTTAAGTGACTTTTCAAAGAAGTCACACAACCAGGAAATGCTAGAGTTGAAATTCCATAGCTGGACCATTTGATTCTGAGTGGAAGATGTTCCATTATCTTTCTGCCTATTTTAGCCTTTGTTGTTGTTTTTTAAGTCGCTAAGCCATGTCTGACTCTCTGCGACTTTGTAGACTGTAGCCTGCCAGGCTTCTCTGTCCATGGGAATTTCCAGGCAAGAATACAGCAGTGGGTTGCCATTTCCTTCTCCAGGGGCTGTTACCAACCCATGTCTCATACTTTGACAGGCAGATTTTTACTGCTGAACCTTAGACCCTTAAGGTGGGTTTATACTGTCAAGTCGGAGAAGGCAATGGCAACCCACTCCAGTACTCTTGCCTGGAAAATCCCATGGACGGAGGAGCCTCGTAGGCTGTAGTCCATGGGGTCGCGAAGAGTTGGACACGACTGAATGACTTCACTTTCACTTTTCACTTTCATGCATTGGAGAAGGAAATGGCAGCCCACTCCAGTGTTCTTGCCTGGAGAATCCCAGGGATGGCGGAGCCTGGTGGGCTGCCTTCTATGAGGTCACACAGAGTCGGACACGACTGAAGCGACTTAGCAGCATACTGTCAAGTAGTTAAGCTTAAACTGTTTTCCAGAATTTCTTTTTCTGCATAAATGTGTGTTAGGGTTAACCACAGGGATGATGCATACAATTTTGAAGGTAGAGGCAAAGCAGCAGCTATTGTGTTCTGAAGGTCAGTGTTGAACTCTAGGTACCAACGAAGCTTGTAGAACTGTGCTGATAGGCTGGTTTACTTTGTTGTTGTGGGTCAGCCACCAGGCCCTCAGCGCCTTTATCATACTTCGTGAGTCATGGACCAGGTAAAGGAGCAGTTCTGTGGTGGCTGCTTCTGCACATTACCTGGATTCACAAAGTAGTAATTTGCGGAAAGACATAGATAGTTCCTGTTTGCCTTCTGGGTTGGAGTTTTTCTTGAAGGTCTGAAATTTTTCTAGCCTTCCTCTGGTATGTGTCAGTTTTTCTTCCTTTCTCCTGGCCCTGCTGCCCTACGGTGACTTTAGGGCCACTTCCAGACTGGAAAGAAACAACTTTCTGTAGAGTTCTCCACCAACTCCCCCAAACTGGGTGAGGTTTAATCTTTATAATAAATGACTTACTCTGAATCACACCTAGTGGTCCTGTCTCCCTGACAGAACCATGACTACTGCACCTGTAAAATATATCTTGCAATCGTCATGGTAGACAGATTATTTCTGGAACATTCTGACAGTGTATCTTTGAAGAAAACTATAAGCTGTCTCTGTTAAATTACAAGTTAAAGTAAATTTTTCCCTTACAATGAATGATTTCAAAAGCTAAGGTAATCTCTCTAAAGCTCGTTTTATTGAACAACTGCATGAAGCATGTTAGTCACAGTAGAGTTTACTGCTTAAATTTACATTCATGAGGTGACAATGCCAGTTTGTATTGTTCAGTGGCTCTTGACTATGAATCTCCTATAAGTCATTGAAATTAATTTGCATAGGATCAGTTCTAATCTCTGCTGTTTAAAGTTTTGTGCTTTGTATTAATTAAGGTGATCAGCTTGTAATTACTCCATTTACTCATACCCCTCCTCAGTTTTTGTACTGCTAACAATTACTCTGGCTCTAATACTACAAGATATGAATTAAATCTATGTTTAAATTGACTTTAAAATATTTAAAATTTGTGTGACAAATCAATGTATCTTCTTTTTCCAGATTATATAGAAGTAACTTAATTTGTTACCTCATTTCAGATTTTTGGATTATCCATACATGTGAAACTGTGTAGTGTCAGGCTACATCTCTAACCAGTTTCTCCTCCTACCTAAAAAAGAAATAAGAACTGGAAATAAAATGCTTCCAATATGTGCTCCACTTTGCCCTACTTTAACCCTTTGTTTACAGTTCATAAGTCTTCATATCTGTAAAGAAACTGAGGCATGTATTCTTGACAACAGAGACCCATTAACCTCATAATAATAAGAACTGGTAAAGGAGTCAGAAATATAACCTCTTTGTTTAAAATGTTTCTCCATGCATTAACTTAATATTCATAAGAAAAGTATGGACTTAGCAAATATTATCAGCCTTATTTCAAAGGTGAGGAAATTGAGACTCAGTGATTTTAATGACAAAATCATGAAGCAAAAAAGTGACCGAGCTAAGATGTGAAGTCTGGTTCATCAGTTTTTGACTATGTAATATATTCAATTATTTTAATAGAAATCAGACAGTATAGTGGAAATTGCACATAGTTTAGAGTTTTATGACTTTTTGAATGAAAGATTTGTGATCTTAACCAGATCCCTGTGATTCTGACCACGTCACTTAATTTGTCTGATTCACTATTTTTCTGATTTATAATTGAGGATCGTAACTTTTAACTTGCAATTTTATTATGAAAATTCCCCCACAATGTTTTATAGTGTGAAATCACTGCTTTATCAAATTTGTGGATGATTAACATATTGTTCTCTTAATGAATATGTGCTTTATCTTTGAGTATTTAGTTTTTAAAACATTTGAATCCCTAAGTAATTATCTTACTTTTTCAGGTTTTTTTTATCCTTAAAAATATGTATCTAGCATCATATGATAATCATTCTCAGATTTTAGCATATATTCAAATCACCTGCTTGATAAAACAAAAATTGTTTCAACTTCAGAGTTTGTGATCCAGTAAACTAAAATGGGATCCAAGAATTTGCATTTCTAATAATTCTCAATTGATACTGCTGCTAGTGGCTCAAGGATGATACTTTGAGAACTTTTATTATTAGTGAAAATATAAAAGAAAATATAATATGGAGAAGAGAACTTTGCTTTTCAAATAAGTGAAAAAATCCACATGTAAATACAAAGCACTTGCCTTAATATATATTTTTAATACTTTGTTTTCTTAGAACCATTTTAGATTTAGGTAAATATTGAGAATACAGTACCAAGTTACCATATATCACACACTAAGTTTTATTATAATTAATATTTTATATAAACAATACATTATTATTAATGACAGCCTGAAGTTTATTTAGATTTTATTAGCTTTCACCTAATATCTTTTTTTGGTTTCAGGATACAACAGTTATTTGTTTGTTTTTGAATACTTCTTTTTGTGTATGTGTTTGTGTCTTTGTTTTTTCCAGCAGTTAGATACTTTCTGGCAATACAAGTTGCTCCAGGTTCATTTTGTATTATGTTCTTCCCAAGACTTAGAATCAGCCATTTCTCCAAGGATTCTGGTTACTTTTATTGGAGAATGATTTTAGAAACTGAACTCTAGAGACTCAGTGTACTCGCTGCTGAGTTATTTCTTTTTGATCAGCTCACCTGATAGAGGAAAATATGTATGTATACTGACCATGTTTATGCATATCTTATCTTGGGTTGCCATAACAAAATACCACAGACAGTATGGCTTAGTAACTGAAATTTATGTTCTCATAGCTCTGGAGGCTAGAAATTGGGGATCAAAGTGCCAGCTTGGTCAGGTCCTGGTGAAGGCTTTCTTCCTAACTTACAGATGACCCTCTTTTCACTGTGTCTTCAAATGTCCTTTACTCAGTGTGTTCACATGGTAGGGAGAGCTGGGATTGAGACAGAGATCTTTCTTTTCTTAGAAGACCACTAATTCCATCATGAAAGACCTACCCTCATAATCTAATCTAGCTTTAATCACTTCCCAAAGGCCCCATCTTAAATACTATCACTTTGGGAGTTAGAACTTCAAGGTATAATTTAGGGAAGAGGATGCAAGCATTTAGTTTGTAGCATCACACGTGTGTAAGAATGGAAACTGAAGACGTAGGATAATGGTGGAGGAACCATAAAGTTTAGTTCAGTTCAGTCACTCAGTCATGTCCGACTCTTCGCGACCCCATGAATCACAGCATGCCAGGCCTCCCTGTCCATCACCAACTCCCGAGTTCACCCAGATTCGCGTCCATCGAGTCAGTGATGCCATACAGCCATCTCATCCTCTGTCATCCCCTTCTCCTCCTGCCCCCAATCCCTCCCAGCATCAGAGTCTTTTCCAATGAGTCAACTCTTCGCATGAGGTGGCCAAAGTACTGGAGTTTCAGCTTTAGCATCATTCCTTCCAAAGAAATCCCAGGGCTGATCTCCTTCAGAATGGACTGGTTGGATCTCCTTGCAGTCCAAGGGACTCTCAAGAGTCTTCTCCAACACCACAGTTCAAAAACATCAATTCTTCGGCACTCAGCCTTCTTCACAGTCCAACTCTCACATCCACACATGACCACTGGAAAAACCAGAGCCTTGACTAGATGGACCTTTGTTGGCAAAGTAATGTCTCTGCTTTTGAATATGCTATCTAGGTTGGTCATAACTTATCTTCCAAGGAGTAAGCGTCTTTTAATTTCATGGCTGCAGTCACCATCTGCAGTGATTTTGGGGCCCAAAAAAAATAAAGTCTGACAATGTTTCCCCATCTATTTCCCATGAAGTGATGGGACCGGATGCCATGATCTTCATTTTCTGAATGTTGAGCTTTAAGCCAACTTTTTCACTCTCCACTTTCATTTTCATCAAGAGGCTTTTTAGTTCCTCTTCACTTTCTGCCATAAGGGTGGTGTCATCTGCATATCTGAGGTTATTGATATTTCTCCTGGCAATCTTGATTCCAGCTTGTGCTTCTTCCAGTCCAGCATTTCTCATGATGTACTCTGCATATAAGTTAAATCAGCAGGGTGACAATATACAGCCTTGACATACTCCTTTTCCTATTTGGAACCAGTTTGTTGTTCCATGTCCAGTTCTAACTGTTGCTTCCTGACCTGAATACAAATTTCTCAATTAATATGGATTCACAAAGCAAAGAACTGCAGTTACTGAGTTGGGGAACCTAAACGCAATAGCAGTAATTGGATCCCTGAATGGCAGCAGCCCAGCGTTTACACTTAACCACCAAAGGCAAGATGGGCTGTGTTACAATAATGGACAGCAAAGTCGTAGCAGCAGTCAGAATAGTCTGATCTGTGTGCAGACCTATAGTGTTGGATAGTTGATCATGGTGTTCCTACAAGTGAAATAGATGGGAAGTCTACGGAGTTCTTAGTCAGTATAGTCTAACCTTAGTCATGAAAACAATCATGGCCCTACAGTCAATCCCCAGACTTAAGCTAATTTACAGACCCAGGGCCCTTTGAATGAATGGAAGGCTTTATCCCCTTGAGGAAGGAACGTGATAAACTGCCAAAATTTTGTGATCTTTTAGTCTTCCCCAAAGAGATATATGATCTGTGGAAATAGGCATTAAATAGAACATATTAGGCAAATGTGTAATGACAAAATCAATTGCTGATTTGTTAGAGATAGTAAATTCATTAACATAATATTTGATATGGATAACTTAATGCATAGAATCACAGAATTAGAGCTGTAATAATGTAAGCCAGTGTGAGCCATCTTCATTCCTTCCAGGTTTAAGAACAGGCAAAATTGGGCTATCCAATGGAAAGGCAGTGGGGAAACTATTTATTAATTAGGCCTTATAAATAGCAAGTTTGAATCCTTGAAGTTTGAATCCAGGTTTAACTTGCAATAAATGTTTTAACTGGGAATTCTGAACATCCAACACCCCAACAAACTTCTTCCATATTCAGGTTATATGAGATGATTAATCCAGACTCTCCCTCTGATATCCTACAAGAAACTAAAATTAGTGGCCCGGGGCCTTTCCAAAGGACAGTATGGACTACCAAGAAGAGAAGTAGAAAACTCCACTTAGTAAATTAAAATCACATTTAGAAGTAGTAATGAGATCAAGGCCATATCCCATAATGATGAAATCAGACAACTCTTCCCTGGTGAGGAAAATCAACATCAGAGAACAGAAGACAATCAAATTCAGCTGCCCAACATTCCATGGTTACTCTCTGCCCAACATGCTGGTTACTCTTGCTCTGGGTGCTTTAATTGATTTGTGATCTGGAGGCCCAAACCTTCCAAATAAACTTTTGTTTCAACCAAGCATGGCGAATGCTGAGGTCCACATGTCATTAATTGTGCCTGATGCAAGCTCTGCAGCTCAAAGACCTGAAGTGACAGTACAGAGGTCCCATAATAATTAGATAAATTAGAGGAGCTGATTACAAGCCAATACTAGAAGTCCAATCTCAGCCACAGATATTTTACTTAACAAACAACCTGATATCCTAATAACATATACTCGTCAGTCCATATATGAGTATCCATACAATTGCACTCATCTCACATGCTAGTAAAGTAATGCTCAAAATTCTCCAAGCCAGGCTTCAGCAATACGTAAACCGTGAAATTCCTGATGTTCAAGCTGGTTTTAGAAAAGGCAGGGGAACCAGAGATGAAATTGCCAACATCCGCTGGATCATGGAAAAAGCAAGTGAGTTCCAGAAAAGCATCTATTTCTGCTTTATTGACTATGCCAAAGCCTTTGACTGTGTGGATCACAATAAACTGTGGGAAATTCTGAAAGAGATGGGAATACCAGACCACCTGACCTGCCTCTTGAGAAATTTTTATGCAGGTCAGGAAGCAACAGTTAGAACTGGACATGGACCAACAGACTGGTTCCAAATAGAAAAAGGGGTACGTCAAGGCTGTATGTTGTCACCCTGCTTATTTAACTTATATGCAGAGTACATCATGAGAAACGCTGAACTGGAAGAAGCACAAGCTGGAATCAAGATTGCCGTGAGAAATATCAATAACCTCAGATATGCAGATGACACCACCCTTATGGCAGAAAGTGAAGAGAAACTAAAAAGCCTCTTGATGAAAATGAAAGTGGAGAGTGAAAAAGTTGGCTTAAAGCTCAACACTCAGAAAACAAAGATCATGGCATCCGGTCCCATCACTTCGTGGGAAATAGATGGAGAAACGGTGGAAACAGTGTCAGACTATCTTTTTGGGCTCCAAAATCACTGCACATGGTGACTGCAGCCATGAAATTAAAAGATGCTTACTCCTTGGAAGGAAAGTTATGATCAACCTAGATAGCATATTGAAAAGCAGAGATATTACTTTGCCAACAAAGGTCCGTCTAGTCAAGGCTATGTTTTTTCCTGTGGTCATGTATGGATGTGAGTGTTGGACTGTGAAGAAGGCTGAGCACCAAAGAATTGATGCTTTTGAACTGTGGTGTTGGAGAAGACTCTTGAGAGTCCCTTGGACTGCAAGGAGATCAGCCCTGGGATTTCTTTGGAAGGAATGATGCTAAAGCTGAAACTCCAGTACTTTGGCCACCTCATGTGAAGAGTTGACTCATTGGAAAAGACTCTGATGCTGGGAGGGATTGGGGGCAGGAGGAGAAGGGGACGACAGAGGATGAGATGGCTGTATGGCATCACTGACTCGATGGACGTGAGTCTGGGTGAACTCCGGGAGTTGGTGATGGACAGGGAGGCCTGGTGTGCTGTGATTCATGGGGTCGCAAAGAGTCAGACACGACTGAGCGACTGAACTGAAGATTCAAAACTTATTTTCAGCACAACGGCCATCATCTCTTATCTGGGCAAAATGTTGGACTGTTCATAGCTTTTAGATTCAGCTACACTTAACCAGAGTTTTAATTATGCTGCTCAAGTTCCAGTGGTTTATTTTAGTTATGACAGTGACACAGATGGCAGCATCAGAGATTGTGGCAGTGACACATCACCTATGTAGCTGTGCAATTATAAAACCCCTTAAATTAAAAAAAAAAAAATTGTAAATCAAGCTCCCAAACCTAGTGTTGCCTTCAAATTCCAAATGTAGTTCAGCTTTGTTAGGAGATTGAACGAAAATATGAGTCATGTCAACTTGAGTGCTATCCACTTAGGAAGAGCACACATATCCCATATCACCTGGCCCTGGAATTCACCACTGGAGATAACATTGCCTTAGATGGCATTGCCCTAGCCAAGCTCATCACCATCAGAGATGACATTTACTCCCTACACTGGAGATGACTTCATCCCAGACAGTTATACCACTGCCCCACACACACTCACAGCTCACAAATTAGGCATGGGATCTGCTGTTGTTGTTCAGTCACTAAAGAATGGGATATGTATTACTTTTCTTCCTTAAGTATAAGTGATTCCATTTCTTGAGCTCACTGTTTGCTTAACCCATGATCTCATATATATCTTGTCCTCTTCTAAAGCATACACTGTTATATTTCCAAACCTAAAGAAAGATCTTGTAGTAGGTATCTCTATGCCACTCTTAAAATATACAGGAGATGATTGCTTTCCCCAAGAGCAACTGCCTTAAACAGTTCCACCCCTTAACCCTGTGGGAAGAAGATCTTTCACCCTCCAGAATCTTCTCATTTTCTGTCCCTTGGCCCTCTATCTTTATCTCCCACTATGTCTCTGATCATGACTATTACATCTACCCCTTTCCCTTGGTTACAAAAAAAATAAAAATACCACTAACCTCTAAATATACCTTTCTGAACTATCAGTTCACACTAGCCAATATTATAATTCCAACTTGATCAAGGAATACAATAAGTTACTAATGTCATAAAAATATTTACAGTTATGTCTTGAAAAACATCACTGTACAAGTACACAAAGGTGCTGTTAGAGACTCCAAAAATTTCAGATCTCTTTTCTTGGCTAATGCCATATAAATGGTAAATTTGGTTATGCTGCTGCTGCTGCTAAGTTGCTTCAGTCATGTCCGACTCTGTGCGACCCTACAGACGGCAGCCCACCAGGCTCCCCTGTCCCTGGGATTCTCCAGGCAAGAACACTGGAGTGTGTTGCCATTTCCCTCTCCAATGCATGAAAGTGAAAAGTGAAATTGAAGTCGCTCAGTTGTGTCCAACTCTTAGTGACCTCATGAACTGCAGCCTACCAGACTCCTCCATCCATGGGATTTTCCAGGCAAGAGTACTGGAGTGGGGTGCCATTGCCTTCTCTGAAGTTTGGTTAATGGTTTGTTAATAATTGACTCCTTATGCTTCTGTTTGTCTCCCTTTTTCTCTGGTAAGAAAATCTTTCCTACACTACTGAGGGCCTCTTATACTCTCTGAAAGCCTTTCTATTATTCAAACCACTCAAATACTTGAAATCATTAAGCCCAAAACTTGTGTCAAGACATCAAGGGGTCAATTTGTAACAGAGTTTTTAAAAAGCTGTCATGACCCAGTTTTGAGGTTCTAGCTAGAGGCCAGGCAGTTCTTCTTGAGCAGCTATTAATCCACACCTCAACCACTTCCTTTATGGGACTCTTCACACTCTAGACCCATTATGTCCCTGCCCTAATTGCATATAGGACCAGGTTCCAGACAACTAGGTACAGCCCCTATGCCCTGGAGCCCAAGGGATTATTTAAATTAGCCAATCCACAGGGAACCTGAAACACCTAGCTAGTGCTACCTTGGTTGCCATATAGGCACTGCCCTTTATACTGCTCCTGCTTGCTGTTAACTTGTCCCTCAATAGAACCTCCTGTGTAGCCTCACCTAACGTCCTTCTTGTGTGAGGATCTATAAAGAATAGTTTGACCCTTCACCGCACTGAGTGGCACTGTGTAGTGTCCTGTTATTAGAAGAACTTTACGTCTCACAAAACAACTTACAGGGTTCGGAACCAACTCCAGCACATGCCATATTAAGCATGCACACTTATAATAAAACCACCAGAGTTGTAATTCTTTTTATTGGACCCCACATCCACTTTTCTGCTGGTGCCAACAGAGAAGCAAAGTGAGTTTCAGCAAACTTAGCAGCAGAATGAATGTCAGAGGAACTAGAGGCAACAGTACTGATTGAAAGATCCACACAGGATCTGATTTTCCCACATGTTAGGCCATGGTTGTTAATGCTGGTGACTGAGTAGAACCACCAAGGAAGATTTTACTGAATGCTGTGCCTAGGCTCTTTACTCAGAGACTCTAATTAGATCCAGATATTGGTATCCATTGAAGTTCCCCTAGTGATTCAACATAATGACAAGTAAAGGAATCATTACTGAGTTAAAGGAAGCTAACCCTGGGAAACAGGGATGCAAGTGTAAGTGGATGCTGCTGCTGCTGCTAAGTTGCTTCAGTCGTGTCCGACTCTGTGTGACCCCAGAGATGGCAGCCCACCAGGCTCCCCTGTCCCTGGGATTCTCTAGGCAAGAACACTGGAGTGGGCTGCCATTTCCTTCTCCAATGCATGAAAGTGAAAAGTGAAAGTGAAGTCGTTCAGTCGTGTCCGACTCTTAGCGACCCCATAGACTGCAGCCTACCAGGTTCCTCCGCCCATGGGATTTTCCAGGCAAGAGTACGGGAGTGGGGTGCCACTGCCTTCTCAGAAGTGGATGCTAGACTTAATTAAAGCAACTTTATAATAACCAATCAAAAATAGCTGACAATCAAGAGCTAAATATATGATAGTCTCTGTGTGGCAAAATGGCTGGTTGTCTGATGATAATACTTTTTCCTTCTATCATAGAGTGTTGTTGCTTGGTGGTGTCTACCTAGAAAAATGATTATTATTTCCCAATAGTCTTTGCATTTAGGACCTGCATTATTCTTGCTAAGAGAGTGCTACCAAAATGATGTGTCCTACTCTTAGGTCAAGTTATTTGAGAAAAATGATGTATTTTCTCCAAACACCCTCTCCTTTCCTTTCGTGGCCAGAGGTCAATGTGCAGAGTAACCTTAGCTTGTGTATAAAATGTGGCATTGTCTGTGTCATTTTAAGTCTATATCAGACCACCTACCAACCTGGAACACTTGTACTAGATTGTTATGCACACACAAGAAGTATAGTTACATTATATATGCGTATCAATATGCATATATATGATATATGCATATGGCTTATTTACCAAGTAAATAAACCAAATACTAATTTAATACTGGAGTAGTTTAGTGATAGAAGCAATACTATTAACATGAGTAACAAGAACTATTTCTCCCTGTATAAGCTTTCATAAAAACAAATAACCTACAAATAGTTAATAATAAAATAAACCTAAACTAATACCTAATTATGAAAACAATTTTTAATGCAGCATAGGCATGCATCTGTGGAAAGATTCAATAAAGCCAAATGAACTAGCACCCAGAAATCTTTCCTATTTACCAAAACTTTATGTATTGCACTTGTAGTATTAGAGACACTGCCTGCTCAGCTCATCTGTGTAACAACTGAGGTATCCTAACCATGCAAAAGTAGCATCATCATTTATTTTTTAAATAAGAATTTGCATGAATGGCCTCATGAGAGTTTTACTGTCTCTTAATCAGTGAGATTTACTTTCCTATGAAGAGACTGGAATAATATAAAGGCCTTATGGAGGTTAATCTAAAAAAGAAATAATAATGAAATGTCACAGGATAATGCAGGTTTTAATGGATTAACTATTTTGACTATAGTAACCTTAGTGAATAAAGCAAACTCCAAGTGAATGAAATTTAGAGAAACTGTTCATAATGCTGTATCATGTATTCATCCAAAACACTGATCATCAGAACAAGTTGCTCTAGTGATAACAGCACAATCCTATTCTAGCATTCATATCAACAATAGGGTTTAAGACCTTAATGTCATATCAGGACATCTCAATAGTTCAATGAATTAGGTCACACATCAACTTAGTTCAGAGTGGAGTCATCCTGGACAGTTTTTCTCTGTTATAAATGTCTCCCAGTATGAGAGGCAAAGAGAAATAGGGCCTCATTTTGAAAAGTGCCTTCAGACTAATTGAAGATACAATTTAAATTCAGTTAGTTTGTATGTATGCTACTATAGAACTGGATTTGATTGGGGGTTAGAGCCTTGTAATTCTGTTAAATATAAACCTATCTATGAGGTTCAAGACCTCTTCATGAGAAAATGTTTATAATCGACCTTGCATAACTTCAACATGTCATTTCAATGTTTTACTCACTTTTGCATTACTCCCAGTTATCGAATACAAAGTCTCGGCTATATACAAATTTTCCAAGGGCCAAACGTTACCAGCCAGTATGGATCATTACGACTCATTTGCTGGTACATTGAATTACTTATTGAAGAATCACTGTGACCATCAAACTCATAAATTTATGTAATTACTAACTGTTCCAGTTCTGACCTCAATCCTGGCTCTCACAATATGAATTACGCCTTCTCCCCATAGTTTATCCACTAATTAATATAAACCTAGGCATACTGTTTATGCTAGTTATACTGTTAATACTTACATTAAGCCTGGCCATGTATTATATCCTCTGATCTGCATGAGCTTTGAATTCAAACCACCAGTTATCAGAGCTGTAGGCATAGTAGTAGAGACAATCTCTTATGAAGTAGGAGTAGCAGTCACTGTCTCATCAGTCATATGATAAATGCACTATTTACACTTTCAACAGTAATTATGACACAGGAAAACCTGTGACTAGTTTTCCCATTCTGACCCCCAACCATGATTTGATTTATCTCAACTCTAGCAGAAATCAAAAAGCCTCATTTTATTTAACAGGATAATCAGAACTTGTATCTGGCTTCAATGTAAAAAGGCCCTTTTTTACATTGCCCCTTTCTCACATTCTTCCTAGGAGAATATGTATATTTCAACTGAAAATATCAATGTATAGTTATACAAGATGTATGCAAGATATAAAATCAATTAAAATAGGAAAATACCCCACCCCTTGGGAAAGAATGTGAATAAAAAGTTTGTTTGTTTTGCCTGATATTATTTTAATTATTAGGTTTCAGAGTATTTTATTCATCACACCCAAACAAGTGATTAACAGATATTTCAGAGAGTAAAGGATAATTTCTCTTCTATAGTTAGTAGTTTGTGTGTATGCATGCGTAAGTTGCTTCAGTCATGACCGACTCTTTGTGACTCTATGGACTGTAACCGCCAGGTTCCAGGTGATGCTAGTGCTAAAGAACCTGCCAGTCAGGGCAGGAGACATAAGAGACAAGGGTTCAATCCCTGGGTCAGGAAGATTCCTTGGAGAAGGGCATGGCAACCCACTCAGGTATTCTTGCCTGGAGATTCCTGTGGACAAAGTTAATGGTTTAAGTGATGTCAAAACCAATACTGGCCATTAACTGTAAAAAAGAAATTGAATATTTGTATTTATATTGCTTATTCATTAGTTTGACAAACTTACTACTTACTCTTAGCACATTCATTTATAATTGTGACACACCTTCCAATAAGTTTGGGAATAGTAGTCTGTTTGTGAGCAGGAGCTCCCATAAAGCAAAAGCATCTCTATCCGACTTTCTGCCACAAGGAACATTAAACTTTCTTATCCTTGTGCTAGTAATTATTGAACCTATCAGGTTACTTACCTAACTAATAGTTCTAGCCATACAAGTACTTGTTCATCAAGTACATCACAACTGGCCATGTATTTATTTACTTAATTAGAGGGGCAGCCCTGGCCCTGATAAGTATTAACGTTCATGAAATGTGTTTTCTAATTATACTCACTTTCCTTGAGTTTGCAGTGTTATTTGAAGTATTATTTGACATTCTGGATTCACCCTGTTAGCTACCTGATAACACATAATGACCAACCAAAGCCCAGTGCATAACCTCTTATAGGAGCATCTTCAGCCCTTCTCAAATGTTAGTTTAATTACACGAGTCCATTTAAACTCTATGTTTTATTATCTTTGTGCTTATGATGAGATACCTGAGAAGGCACTTTTCAGGGCTTTTTCATAACAGTTTCTAAAAAATGACTTGTATATGAAATCATTTTATTTATTATTTCCAGAAGCTGACTTTTTAAAATTAACTTTTTAATAGCTTTAATCACTCAGGTCTATCCACTACTCTTATACTAGGTAATTGCTGACTACTGAGATGCATTTGTTCCCTAAGTCCAGTAGAAGTAAAAACCAGTTCCCAACATGTCTATCTTCCTGACCTTTGGAGTATGTATTGCTTGAGTTCACCACAGCCTGGTAAATGGAAATAGTAAATAAATAGTTCAAACTCTTTTTAGTCCAATTTCTTCAGGAGTTTACCCTCCTCCAAGCCTTAGGATATTACAGAGCACATTTTACAATGGTAGATGGAGTATGCAGATAAACATTCTACATAGTCACAGGTTTCCATGCCCTATACATGATCATTGGCTCTGGTTTTCTAATTGTCTGTTTTTTACACCAATTAAAATTTCACTGTATCTCTAATCATTTCAGCTTTGATTACACTGCCTGATATTGACACTTTTTAGATGCATTATGGATATTCTTATACATCTCCAGTTATTGATGAAGGTATTTCTTTTCTTGTAGTTGGTAAAGCTGTCTTCCAGTCAGTCTGTTTTGGTAGAATCAAGAAAAGGATAATTAACACTATATTTGCATTATTTATGAATATATTCCTAGTCTCATTACTTGTATTCATCACATTCTGCCTTCCTGAAGTAAACACAGAAAAATCAAGTCCTTATGAATGCCCATTAGACTGTATAGGATAGTCTTGTTTATCTTATTTCAGAAACAACTTTAAAATGGCCATTATATTTCTCCTTTTTGATATTGAAATTGCCCTCTCTTTGCCTCTACTCCTAACTTGTCAAAGAAAAAAAATATAAGAACACTAATTATACTGTTATCCTAATTTAACTGATAGCAATGAGTATAGCCTGCAAGTGCAGACAAAGGAGGTTCATGTGGATGAAATATGATCATTAGTTTAAGTGCAAATGTATGCTTCTGACTTATTGAGTTAGATTAAATTTACAGTTAATAAATTCCTTTAGTATATATAAATATTCGATCAGTTCAGCCTCCTTTTTAGGGGTATTAAAATACTGATTCCAGTGAAGATCCTCCCAATTATGCCTGGAGGGAAAAATGTTATCCTCATTCATTATAGAAACTCTAATAATTCATAACATTCATTTCTCTCAAGCTAAGTTAATACATACCATGGTAGTAGTATTTGTAGTTTGTGAAGCAGTAGTAGTTGTACCCTTTCTTGAATGGTGTCAAACAGCTATTTGGTGTTGATTACATATACAATGTCAATCTATTTCAATGCTAAAAATTATATGCCACTAATTATGTAGTTTGAATTAGGGGCTTCCCAGGTGGTAAATTAGAGATACCAAGGGAATATTTCATGCAAAGATGGGCTCGATAAAGGACAGAAATAGTATGGACCTAACAGAAGCAGAAGATATTAAGAAGAGGTGGCAAGAATACACAGAAAAACTGTACAAAAAAGATTTTCATGACCCAGATAATCACAATGCTGTGATCACTCACCTAGAGCCAGACATCCTGGAATGTGAAGTCAAGTGGGCTTTAGAAAGCATCACTACAAACAAAGCAAGTGGAGGTGATGGAATTCCAGTTGAGCTCTTTCAAATCCTGGAAGATGATGCTGTGAAAGTGCTGCACTCAATATGCCAGCACATTTGGAAAACTCAGCAGTGGCCACAGGGCTAGAAAAGGTCAGTTTTCATTCCAGTCCCAAAGAAAGGCAATGCCAAAGAATCCTCAAACTACCGCATAATTGCACTCATCTCACATGCTAGTAAAGTCATACTCAAAATTCTCCAAGCCATGCTTCAGCAATACGTGAACTTTGAACTTCCAGGTGTCAATCTGGTTTTAGAAAAGGCAGAGGAACCAGAGATCAAATTGCCAACATCCCCTGGATCACCAAAAAGCAAGAGAGTTCCAGAAAAACATCTATTTCTGCATTATTAACTATGCCAAAGCCTTTGACTATGTGGATCACAATAGACTGTGGAAAATTCTGAAAGAGATGGGAAACCAGACCACCTGATCTGCCTCTTGAGAAACCTATATGCAGGTCAGGAAGGTCAGGAAGCAACAGTTAGAACTGGAGATGGAACAACAGACTGTTTCCAAATAAGAAAAGGAGTACGTCAAGGCTGTATATTGTCACCCTGCTTATTTAACATATGCAGAGTACATCATGAGAAACGCTTGGCTGGATGAAGCACAAGCTGAAATCAAGATTGCCAGGAGAAATATCAATAACCTCAGATATGCAGATGACACCACCCTTATGGCAGAAAGTGAAGAGGAACTAAAAAGCCTCTTGATGAGAGTGAAAGTGGAGAGTGAAAAAGTTGGCTTAAAGCTCAACATTCAGAAAACGAAGATCATGGCATCCGGTCCCATCACTTCATGGCAAATAGATGGGGAAGCAGTGGAAACAGTGTCAGACTTTATTTTTGGGGGCTCCAAAATCACTGCAGATGGTGACTGCAGCCATGAAATTAAAAGACGCTTACTCCTTGGAAGGAAAGTTATGTCTGACTCTTTGCGACCCCATGAACCGCAGCATGCCAGGCCTCCCTGTTCATCACCAACTCCTGGAGTCCACCCAAAGCCATGTCCATGGAATCAATGATGTCATCCAACCATCTCATCCTCTGTTTTCCCCTTCTCCTCCTGCCCTCAATCTTTCCCAGCATCATGGTCTTTCCCAATGAGTCAGCTTTTTGCATCAGATGGCCAAACTATTGGAGTTTCAGCTTTAACATCAGTCCTTCCAAAGAACACCCAGGACTGATCTCCTTGAGAATAGACTGGTTGGATCTCCTTGTAGTCCAAGGGACTCTCAAGAGTCTTCTCCAACACCACAGTTCAAAAGCATCAATTTTTTGCTGCTCAGCTTTCTTCACAGTCCAACTCTCACATCCACACATGACCACTGGAAAAACCAGAGCCTTGACTAGATGGAACTTTGTTGGCAAAGTAATGTCTCTGCTTTTTAATATGCTGTCTAGGTTGGTCATAACTTTCCTTCCAAGGAGTAAGCATCTTTTAATTTCATGGTTGCAATCACCATCTGCAGTGACTTTGGAGCCCAGGAAAATAAAGTCAGCCACTGTTTCCACTGTTTCCCCATCTATTTGCCATGAAGTGATGGGACCAGATGCCATGATCTTCGTTTTCTGAATGTTGAGCTTTAAACCAACTTTTTCACTCTCCTCTTTCACTTTCATCAAGAGGCTCTTCAGTTCCTCTTCAGTTTCTCCCATACGGGTAGTGTCATCTGCATATCTGAGGTTATTGATATTTCTCCTGGCAATCTTGATTCCAGCTTGTGCTTCATCCAGCCAAGCATTTCTCATGATGTACTCTGCATATAAGTTAAATAAGCAGGGTGACAATATACAGCCTTGACGTACTCCTTTTCCTATTTGTAACCAATCTGTTGTTCCATGTCCAGTTCTAACTGTTGCTTCCTGACCTGCATACAGATTTCTCAAGAGGCAGGTCAGTACTGAGGTCAAAGTTTATCTAAGTCTTCTTCTAATATTTTCATTGAATTATCATGTAGGATAAGTTTTATAGTAAAAGTATGCCTGTATGAGTTAGAAGAGAAGAGGATGGCTGAGGACAAGATGGTTGAATAGCATCACTGACTCAATGGACATGAATTTGACTGTACTCAGATAAGCCTGGTGCACTGCAGTCCATGGGTCACAAAGAGTCAGACATGACTTAGTGACTGAACCATAAAAATGGGTTAGAACTCTCCTTACCCAAAGTGCATATTGAAACTTCTGTTGAGATATGTATAGTTATTGCATGTGTAATACTGAAATTAGTGGATGTTTTATGCCACCAATCACCATAATTGTAAATCTCTTAATCTATTGCATAGTGTACCCGATTCTTATTCATATAAGGAATAATTAATCAGTTTGTATCTAATAGACTTCTAAGTATTCATTACATACTCTTCCATTGGTTCACTGGTTCACTTTTCATTGAATTGTCATCATTTTGCTGCTGCTGCTGCTGCTACTACTGCTAAGTCACTTCAGTCGTGTCCAACTCTGTGGGACCCCATAGACGGCAGCCCAACAGGTGCCACCGTCCCTGGGATTCTCCAAGCAAGAATACTGGAGTGGGTTGCCATTTCCTTCTCCAATGCATGAAAGTGAAAAGTGAAAGTGAAGTTGCTCAGTCGTGTCTGACTCTTAGCGACCCCATGGACTGTAGTCTACCAGGCTCCTCTGTCCATGGAATTTTCCAGGCAAGAGTACTGGAGTGGGGTGCCATTGCCTTCTCTGTATCATCATTCTAACCCCCTAAAATTATATAGGGACTACCACTCTCTAATAATTGGAAACCTCATATGATGTGTAATATATTGCCTAGAAAACATTCAACATGTTTTCATTTGCTTGCTGACCATTTCTTTGTGCAATATACTCCATTGTAGTGAGAAAATTTGCTTTTATTTCATCTAGTAATATAATCATGTGTTTTTAATTCTCAAGAATATTGTCATGTGTTAAATAGAGTTGCTTGGTTTACCTGTTGAAGACTTGAAATTTGTTATGTAGAGACATTGGATACAGTTGCAAAATGTTTTACATGTGGTGTTGATTTCATTCTATTTTCATCTCGTGTGTGATGTTTTATTATTTGTTCTTGTATTTGTGTGATTTGATTAGATGTGGATACTGTATGTGGATCAGAGGGGTAGGTCAGATGGTACAAGTGAAGGAGTACGGATTAGGGCTAGGGGTCAGTTATTATTACTATCAATAGCAGTATGTTATTTTTCTAACATACATAATATATTTCCAACATAAAATTTTAATATTAGGGTATTGTATAACAAATATAAAATATGTAAACATGGCTTAGTGGTTGGGTGGCTGCCAGTAAGGTTAAAAAAAGAAAGCACGGAGAAAGTCAGGAGAGCACAGAGATGCTGTGGGGAAACTGCAATAACTTTGAGGCAGTTATGTGACTTAGAACCTAAAGATTGAGGAGAAGTTGTTGTGAAGATCCGCAGTGTCATAGACTGTGTTGTCTATCATTGGTTGTCTTTGTCAAGATATTGCAATAAAGATATGAACTCAAAAAAGAGTTCGTTCAGTTTTCAAAGAAAAAATATATAATTGTATGTGGATCATTTACATTTTCATATCATTAAATTACAAGCTTAATATTGCAGGTTTTAAAAATAGACATTTTGTTTCTTTAGGTAGATATATTCCTAAGTATTTTATTCTTTTCATTGCAATGGTAAATGGAATTGTTTCCTTAATTTCTTTTTCTATTTTCTCATTATTAGTGTATAGGAATGCAAGGGATTTCTGTGTGTTGATTTTATATCCTGCAACTTTACTATATTCATTGATTAGCTCTAGTAATTTTCTGGTGGAGTCTTTAGGGTTTTCTATGTAGAGGATCATGTCATCTGCAAACAGTGAGAGTTTTACTTCTTTTCCAATCTGGATTCCTTTTATTACTTATTTTTTTCTGATTGCTGTGGCAAAATCTTCCAAAACTATGTTGAATAGTAGTGGTGAGAGTGGGCACCCTTGTCTTATTCCTGACTTTAGAGGAAATGCTTTCAATTTTTCACCATTGAGGATAATGTTTGCTGTGGTTTGTCATATATAGCTTTTATTATGTTGAGGTATGTTCCTTCTATGCCTGCTTTCTGGAGGATTTTTATCATAAATGGATGTTCAATTTTATCATATGGCTTTTGTCTTTCAATTTGTTAATGTGGTGTATTACATAGATTGATTTTTGGATATTGAAGAACCCTTGTATCCCTGGGATAAAGCCCACTTGGTCATGGTGTATGATCTTTTTAATGTGTTGTTGGATTCTGATTGCTAGAATTTTGTTAAGGATTTTTGCATCTATGTTCATCAGTGATATTGGCCTGTAGTTTTCTTTTTTTTGTGGCATCTTTGTTAGGTTTTGGTATTAGGGTGATGGTGGCCTCATAGAATGAGTTTGGAAGTTTACCTTCCTTTGCAATTTTCTGGAAGAGTTTGAGTAGGATAGGTGTTAGCTCTTCTCTAAATTTTTGGTAGAATTCAGCTGTGAAGCTGTCTGGACCTGGACTTCTGTTTGCTAGAAGATTTCTGATTACAGTTTACACTTCCATGCTTGTGATGGGTCTGTCTGTTAGGGTTTTCTATTTCTTCCTGGTTCAGTTTCAGAAAGTTGTACTTTTCTAAGAATTTGTCCATTTCTTCCACATTGTCCCTTTTATTGGCATATAATTGCGGATAGTAGTGTCTTATGATCCTTTGTATTTCTGTGTTGTCTGTTGTGATTTCTCCATTTTCATTTCTAATTTTATTGATTTGATTTTTCTCCCTTTGTTTCTTGATGAACCTGGCTAATGGTTTGTCAATTGAATTTATCCTCTCAAAGAACCAGCTTAAAGACGTATATATCAGATCAGATCAGTCGCTCAGTCGTCTCTGACTCTTTGCGACCCCATGAATCGCAGCATGCCAGGCCTCCCTGTCCATCACTAACCCCCGGAGTTCACTGAGACTCATGTCCATCGAGTCAGTGATGCCATCCAGCCATCTCATCCTCTGTCATCCCCTTCTCCTACTGCCCCCAGTCCCTCCAAGCATCAGAGTCTTTTCCAATGAGTCAACTCTTTGAATGAGGTGGCCAAAGTACTGGAGTTTCAGCTTTAGCATCATTCCTTCCAAAGAAATCCCAAGGCTGATCTCCTTCAGAATGGACTAGTTGGATCTCCTTGCAGTCCAAGGGACTCTCAAGAGTCTTCTCCAACACCACAGTTCAAAAGCATCAATTCTTCAGTGCTCAGCCTTCTTCACAGTCCAACTCTCACATCCATACATGACCCCAGGAAAAACCATAGCCTTGACTAGATGGACCTTAGTTGGCAAAGTAATGTCTCTGCTTTTGAATATGCTATCTAGGTTGGTCATAACTTTCCTTCCAAGGAGTAAGCGTCTTTTAATTTTATGGCTGCAGTCACCATCTGCAGTGATTTTGGAGCCCAGAAAAATAAAGTCTGACACTGTTTCCACTGTTTCCCCATCTATTTCCCATGAAGTGATGGGACCGGATGCCATGATCTTCGTTTTCTGAATGTTGAGCTTTAAGCCAAATTTTTCTCTCCACTTTCACTTTCATCAAGAGGCTTTTTAGTTCCTCCTCAGTTTCTGCCATAGGGTGGTGTCATCTGCATACCTGAGGTGATTGATAATTCTCCCAGCAATCTTGATTCCAGCTTGTGCTTCTTCCAGTTCAGCGTTTCTCATGATATACTCTGCATATAAGTTAAATAAACAGAGTGACAATATACAGCCTTGACGTACTCCTTTTCCTATTTGGAACCAGTCTGTTGTTCCATGTCCAGTTCTAACTGTTGCTTCCGGACCTGCATACAAATTTCTCAAGAGGCAGGTCAGGTGGTCTGGTATTCCCATCTCTTTCAGAATTTCCCACAGTTTATTGTGATCCACACAGTCAAAGGCTTTGGCATAGTCAATAAAGCAGAAATAGATGTTTTTCTGGAACTCTCTTGCTTTTTCCATGATCCAGCGGATGTTGGCAATTTCATCTCTGGTTCCTCTGCCTTTTCTAAAATCAGCTTGAACATCAGGAAGTTCACAGTTCACATATTGCTGAAGCCTGGCTTGGAGAATTTTGAGCATTACTTTACTAGCGTGTGAGATGAGGGCAATTGTGTGGGAGTTTGAGCATTCTTCGGCATTGCCTTTCTTTGGGATTGGAATGAAAACTGACCTTTTCCAGTCCTGTGGACACTGCTGAGTTTTCCAAGTTTGCTGCCATATTGAGTGCAGCACTTTTCCAGCATCATCTTTCAGGATTTGGAATAGCTCAACTGGAATTCCATCACCTCCACTAGCTTTGTTCGTAGTGATGCTTTCTAAGGCCCACTTGACTTCACATTCCAGGATGTCTGGCTCTAGGTCAGTGATCACACCATCGTGATTATCTGGGTCCTGAAGACTTTTTTTGTACAGTTCGTCTGTGTATTCTTGCCATCTCTTCTTAATATCTTTTGCTTTTGTTAGGTCCATACCATTTCTGTCGTTTATCTAGCCCATCTTTGCATGAAATATTCCATTGGTATCTCTGATTTTCTTGAAGAGATCCCTAGTCTTTCCCATTCTGTTGTTTTCCTCTATCTTTGCATTGATCACTGAAGAAGGCTTTCTTATCTCTTCTTGCTCTTCTTTGGAACTCTGCATTCAGATGTTTATATCTTTCCTTTTCTCCTTTGCTTTTCGCTTCTCTTCTTTTCACAGCTCTTTGTAAGGCCTCCCCAGACAGCCATTTTGCTTTTTTGCATTTCTTTTCCATGGGCATGGTCTTGATCCCTGTCTCCTGTACAATGTCATGAACCTCATTCCATAGTTCATCAGGCACTCTATCTATCAGATCTAGTCCCTTAAATCTATTTCTCACTTCCACTGTATAATCATAAGGGATTTGATTTAGGTCATACCTGAATGGTCTAGTGGTTTTCCCTACTTTCTTCAATTTAAGTCTGAATTTGGCAGTAAGGAGTTCATGGTCTGAGCCACAGTCAGCTCCTGGTCTTGTTTTTGCTGACTGTATAGAGCTTCTCCATCTTTGGCTGCAAAGAATATAATCAATCTGATTTTGGTGTTGACCATCTGGTGATGTCCATGTATAGAGTCTTCTCTTATGTTGTTGGAAGAGGGTGTTTGTTATGACCAGTGCATTTTCTTGGCAAAACTCTATTAGTCTTTGCCGTGCTTCATTCTGTATTCCCAGCCAAATTTGCCTGTTACTCCAGGTGTTTCTTGACTTCCTACCTTGGCATTCCAGTCCCCTATAATGAAAAGGACATCTTTTCATATAATGAAAAAGACCTATATATAGAAAACTATAAAACACTGGTGAAAGAATTCAAAGAGGACACTAATAGATGGAGAATAATATTGTGTTCATGGATCAGAAGAATCAATATAGTGAAAATGAATATACTACCCAAAGCAATGCATAGATTCAATGCAATCCCTATCAAGCTACCAACAGTATTTTTCACAGAGCTAGAAAAAATAATTTCACAATTTGTATGGAAATACAAAAAACCTTGAATAGCCAAAACAATTTTGGGAAGAAGAATGGAACTGGAGGAATCAACCTGCCTGACTTAAGGCTCTACTACAAAGCCACAGTCATCAAGACAACTGGCATAAAGACAGAAATATAGATCAATAGAACAAAATAGAAAGCCCAGAGATAAATCCACGCACCTGGATTTCAAGGAGATCCAACCAGACCATTCTAAAGGAGATAAGTCCTGTGTGTTCATTGGAAGGATCGATGCTAAAGCTGAAACTCCAATACTTTGGCCACCTCATGTGAAGAGTTGACTCATTGGAAAAGACTCTGATGCTGGGAGGGATTGGGGGCAGGAGGAGAAGGGGACGACAGAGGATGAGATGGCTGGATGGCATCACTGACTCAATGGACATGAGTTTGGGTGAACTCCGGGTGTTGGTGATGGACAGGGAGGCCTGGCGTGCTGCAATTCATGGGGTCGCAAAGAGTCAGACATGACTGAGCCACTGAACTGAACTGATGGACCCCTTATCTTTGACAAAGGAGGCAAGAATATACAACAGAGAAAAGACAATCTCTTTAACAAGTGGTGCTGGGAAAACTGGTCAACCACTTGTGAAAGTATGAAACTAGAACACTTTCTAACACCATACACAAAAATAAACTCAAAATGGATTAAAGATAAAAACGTAAGACCAGAAACTATAAAACTCCTAGAGGAGAACATAGGCAAAACACTCTATGATATACATCACAGCAGGATCCTCTATGACCCAACTCCCAGAATATTGGAAATAAAAGCAAAAATAAACAAATATGACCTAATTAAAATTAAAAGCTTCTGCACATCAAAGGAAACTATAAGCAAGGTGAAAAGACAGCCTTCCAAATGGGAGAAAATAATAGCAAATGAAGCAACTGACAAATAATTAATCTCAAAAATATACAAGCAGCTCCTGTAGCTCAATTCCAGAAAAATAAATGACCCAATGAAAAAATGGTCCAAAGAGCTAAACAGACATTTCTCCAAGAAGACATACAGATGGCTAACAAACACATGAAAAGATGCTCAACATCACTCATTACCAGAGAAATGCACATCAAAACCACAATGAGGTACCATTTCACGCCAGTCAGAATGGCTGTGATCCAAAAGTCTACAAGCAATAAATGCTGGACAGGGTGTGGAGAAAAGGGAACCCTCTTACACTGTTGGTGGGAATGCAAACTAGTTCAGCCACTATGGAGAACAGTGTGGAGGTTCCTTAAACACATGGAAATAGAACTGCCATATGACCTAGCAATCCTACTGCTGGGCATATACACTGAGGAAACCAGAAGTGAAAGAGACATGTGTACCCCAATGTTCATCGCAGCACTATTTATAATAGCCAGAACATGGAAGCAACCTAGATGTCCATCAGCAGACAAATGGATAAGAAAGCTGTGGTACATATACACAACGGAGTATTACTCAGCCATTAAAAAGAACACATTTGAATCAGTTCTAATGAGGTGGATGAAACTGGAGCCTATTATACAGAATGAAGTAAACCAGAAAGAAAAACACTAATACAGTATACCTATGCATATATATAGAATTTAGAAAGATGGTAATGATAACCCTGTATGCGAGACAGCAAAAGAGACATAGAGGTATAGAACGGTCTTTTGGACTCTGTGGGAGAGCGAGAGGGTGGGATGATTTGGGATAATGGCACTGAAACATGTATATTATCATATGTGAAATGAATTGCCACTCCAGGTTTGATGCATGAGACAAGGTGCTCGCGGCTGGTGCACTGGGATGACCCAGACTGATGGTATGGGGAGGGAGGTGGGAAGGGTGTTCAGGATGGGGGACGTGTGTACACCTGTGGCAGATTCATGTCAATAGATGGCAAAAGCAATACAATATTGTAAAGTAATTAGACTCCAATTAAAATAAATAAATTTATATTTAAAACATAGACATTTTTAAATGTAGAAAAGATTTTTAAAATATGGAGCACAAATATAAAATTATGCTTTCATAATTATCTCCTAGTTTCTTTCATATTTTGATTTATTAATTTATATTTTTTAAAGGGTTATGGTTAGAGTAATCTATACCTATAATGGAAAAGCTATGCAATTGGAAGCTTATGAAAGTGATATCATATCTTATACTGTTTTTTAATGATTCAGAATTTGGAAAATAGTATTTGCTGATTTGTTTTTGAGCCAGGTGTCTTTGAACAGGGCTTTGCAACTTACAAAGTATTTTTATTCACTTATTTTGTATTCCAATTGAGCACACGGAATAGAACACAAATAAAAAGAAGGTTTATTTTTAATAAACTATGCTGCTGCTGCTAAGTCGCTCCAGTTGTGTCTGACTCTGTGCGACCCCATAGATGGCTGCCCACCAGGCTCCCCTATCCCTGAGAGTCTCCAGGCAAGAACACTGGAGTGGGTTGCCATTTCCTTCTCCAATGCATGAAAGTGAAATTGAAACTGAAGTCTCTAGGATTAAAAACATGAAATTTGGTATTGGATTGGCTAGGTTCTAATCCTTGATTTGTGACTTGAGACAAGTTACTGACCTTCTCTGAGTGTGTTAAACAGTCAAGTGAAGATACTTGATATCTCTAGAGTTTTAATTTAGGGATTTTCAGTCTTCTACATAATTACTTGCATTTTAGATAAATCAGTACAGATACTTATTCACTAATTTTCAAACTACAGATTTGTCTAAACTGTGCTACTGGATATAGTCATAAAAGAGGTTTACATACCATATAAATAAATATTGCTTGTGTTTACCCATATATCTGTTTTTCTTCATTTCTTGGGCATGTGAAAACTTTTATTTTCTAGCATCCTTAATAACTGGCCATGTAGCTAGTTCTGTGTAATGGGCCAAGAGCAGAAGAGCTGTGTGAATTTAAAGACTAGTCTGTGGTTTTTCTGTGCTTTATTTCCCTACCACAGAAATAGTAGGTATATATATTGAGATGGAGCGCTGTAATATGGAAATAGTCTACACTGCTCAGCCTTGTTATGGAGGTCAGTTACCCTAAAGTGTCACCTAGACTCTCAACAGACTTTGTGTAAGCAAGAAATAAACTTTAGTTGGGTTAACATATTGAATTTTGGAAGTTGTTTGCAATATATACTAGTCAATCTTGTCTAATGCATTTTATTGATATTTTCATAAAGCTCTTTTGATTGGCCAACTTAGATCTTTCTTAAGAAATAGTTTCCTCAACATTATTTCTCTGAAAATTATTTTTACTTTATCTATTTTGTTCTACAAAATAGTTAGGAGATAAAATTATGTTTTGATTTGCAGTGACTGTGTGGATCACAATAAACTGTGGAAAATTCTGAAAGAGATGGGAATACCAGACCACCTGACCTGCCTCTTGAGAAATTTGTATGCAGGTCTGGAAGCAACAGTTAGAACTGGACATGGAACAACAGACTGGTTCCAAATAGGAAAAGGAGTACGTCAAGGCTGTATATTGTCACCCTGCTTATTTAACTTCTAACCCTGTATACGAGACAGCAAAAGAGACACTGATGTATAGAACAGGCTTATGGACTCTGTGGGAGAGGGAGAGGGAGAGGGTGGGAAGATTTGGGAGAATGGCATTGAAACATGTGAAAAGTCATGTATGAAATGAGATGCCAGTCCAGGTTCAATGCACGATGCTGGATGCTTGGGGCTGGTGCACTGGGACGACCCAGAGGGATGGTATGGGGAGGGAGGAGGGAGGAGGGTTCAGGATGGGGAACACATGTATAATTTTTTTTTAATTAAAATTGAATTAAAAAAAAAAAAAACTTCTATGCAGAGTACATCATGAGAAACATTGGACTGGAAGAAGCACAAGCTGGAATCAAGATTGCCGGGAGAAAAATCAATAACCTCAGATATGCAGACGAAACCACCCTTATGGCAGAAAGGAGGAGGAGCTAAAAAGCCTCTTGATGAAAGTGAAAGTGGAGAGTGAAAAAGTTGGCTTAAAGCTCAACATTCAGAAAACGAAGATCATGGCATCCGGTCCCATCACTTCATGGGAAATAGATGGGGAAACAGTGGAAACAGTGTCAGACTTTATTTTTCTGGGCTCCAAAATCACTGCAGATGGTGACTGCAGCCATGAAATTAAAAGACGCTTACTCCTTGGAAGGGAAGTTATGACCAACTTAGATAGCATATTCAAAAGCAGAGACATTACTTTGCCAACTAAGGTCCATCTAGTCAAGGCTATGGTTTTTCCTGGGGTCATGTATGGATGTGAGAGTTGGACTGTGAAGAAGGCTGAGCTCTGAAGAATTGATGCTTTTGAACTGTGGTGTTGGAGAAGACTCTTGAGAGTCCCTTGGACTGCAAGGAGATCCAACCAGTCCATTCTGAAGGAGATCAGCCCTGGGATTTCTTTGGAAGGAATGATGCTAAAGCTGAAACTCCAGTACTTTGGCCACCTCGTGTGAAGATTTGACTCATTGGAAAAGACTCTGATGCTGGGAGGGACTGGGGGCAGTAGGAGAAGGGGATGACAGAGGATGAGATGGCTGGATGGCATCACTGACTTGATGGACATGAGTCTGAGTGAACTCCAGGAGTTGGTGATGGACAGGGAGGCCTGGCGTGCTGCGATTCATGGGGTCGCAAAGAATCGGATACGACTGAGTGACTGATCCGATCTGATCTGATATTTAGATTCATTCTTCTGGTTTTCTGTCATCTTTTAGTTTATAATCTCCTAAATTTTTGCTTAATACTGTATATTTAAAATTGAATTTCTGAATTTCATAATGTTAATTTCTTATAGCTTCTATATAATGTTACATATATGTATGTATGTATGTGTGTGTGTGTGTGTGTATATATATATATATATATATATATATATATATATATATATGCCTCCTAGGTGGTGCTAGTGGTAAAGAAACAGCCTGCATTGTCAGGAAATTTAAGAGACACTGGTCCATTCATAGGTGGGGAAGATCCCTGGAGAAGGAAATGGCAACCCATTCCAGTATTCTGGCCTAGAGAAACATATGGACAGAGGAGTCTGGCACGCTACAGACCATAGGGAGAAAAAGGGTGGGACATGACTAAAGTAATTAAACTCATACGTATTCGATTCAGTTCAGTCACTCAGTCGTGTCTGATTCTTTGCGACCCCATGAACTGCAGCAGGCCAGGCCTCCCTGTCCATCACCAACTCCCGGAGTTTACCCAAACCCATGTCCATTGAGTCAGTGATGCCATCCAACTATCTCATCCTCCGTCGTCCCCTTCTGCTCCTGCCCTCAATCTTTCCCAGCATCAGGGTCTTTTCAAATGAGTCAGCTCTTTGCATCAGGTGGCCAAAGTATTGGAGTTTCAGCTTCAAAATCAGTCCTACCAATGACACCCAGGACTGATCTCCTTTAGAATGGACTGGTTGGATCTCCTTGCAGTCCAAGGGACTCTCAAGAGTCTTCTCCAACACCATAGTTCAAAATTATCATTTCTTCCATGCTCAGCGTTCTGTATAGTCCAACTCTCACATCCATGCATGACCACTGGAAAAACCATAGCCTTGACTAGATGGACCTTTTTTGACAAAGTAATGTCTCTGCTTTTTAATATTCTGTCTGGTTGGTCATAACTTTCCTTCCAAGGAGTAAGCATCTTTTAATTTCATGGCTGCAGCCACTATGTGCAGTGATTTTGAAGCCTGTCCCCCCCCCCAAATAAATTCTCTCACTGTTTCCATTCCCCCCCCCCATCTATTTTCCAGAAAGTGATGGAACCGGATGCCATGATCTTAATTTTCTAAATGCTGAGTTTTAAGCCAGATTTTTCACTCTCCTCTTTCACTTTCATCAAGAGGCTCTTTAGTTCTTTTGCACTTTCTGCTGTAAGGGTGGTGTCATCTGCATATCTGAGGTTATTGATATTTCTCCCAGCAATCTTGATTCCAGCTTGTGCTCCATCCAGCCCAGCATTTTGCATGATGTACACTGCATACAAGTTAAATAATCAGGGTGACACTATGCAGCCTCGACATACTTCTTTCCCGATTTGGAACCAGTCTGTTGCTCCATATTCACTTCTAACTGTTGCTTCCTGACCTACATACAGATATCTCAGGAGGCAGGTAAGGTGATCTGGTATTCCATCTCTTTAAGAATTTTACAGTTTGTTGTGATGCACACAGTCAAAGGTTTGGCCTAATCAATAAAGCAAAAGTAGATGTTTTGATGTAACTCTCTTGCTTTTTTGATGATCCAACGGATGTTGGCAATTTGATCTCTGGTTCCTCTGCCTTTTCTAAAACCAGCTTGAACATCTGGCAGTTCACAGTTCACGTATTGCTGAAGCCTGGCTTGGAGAATTTGGAGCATTACTTTGCTAGCGTGTGAGATGAATGCAATTGTGCAGTAGTTTGACCATTCTTTGACATTGCCTGTTTTTGGAATTGGAATGAAAACTGACCTTTTCCAGTCCTGTGGCCACTGCTGAGTTTTCCAAAATTTTGTCATATTGAGTGCAGCACTTTTCCAGCATCATCTTTCAGGATTTGAAATAGCTCAACTAGAATTCCATCACCTCCATTAGCTTTGTTTGTAGTGATGCTTCCTTTTTTTTTTTTTTAATTTGATTTTATTTTTAAACTTTACAATATTGTATTAGTTTTGCCAAATATCGAAATGAATCTGCCACAGGTATGCTTCCTAAGGTCCACTTGACTTTGCATTCCAGGATATCTGGCTCTAGATGAGTGATCACACCATTGTGATTATCTGGGTCATGAAGATCTTTTTTGTACAGTTCTTCTGTGTATTCTTGCCACCTCTTATTAATATCTTCTGTTTCTGTTAGGTCCATACCATTTCTGTCCTTTATTGTGCCATCTTTGCATGAAATGTTCCCGTGGTATCTCTAATTTTCTTGAAGAGATCTCTAGCCTTTCCCATTCTATTATCTTTCTCTATTTCTTTGGATTGATCACTGAGGAAGGCTATCTTATCTCTCCTTATTATTCTTAGGAACTCTGCACTCATCTCACATGCTAGAAAATAATGCTCAAAATTCTCCAAGCCATGCTTCAACAGTATATGAACAATGAACTTCCAGATGTTCAAGATGGATTTAGAAAAGGCAAAGGAGCCAGAGATCAAATTGCCAACGTGCATTGGATCATCAAAAAAGCAAGACAGCTCTAGAAAAAAAGCATCTACTTCTGCTTTACTGACTAGGCCAAGCCTTTGACTGTGTGGATCACAATAAACTGTGGAGAAGTCTTCAAGATATGAGAATACCAGACCACCTGAGCTGCCTCCTGAGAAATCTGTACACAGGTTAAGAAGAAACATTTAGAACTGGACATGGAACAACAGACTGGTCCCAAATATGAAAAGGATTACGTCAAAGCTGCATGTTGTCATCCTGTTTATTTAACTTATATGCAGTGTGAAAGTGAAAGTGAAGTCACTCAATTGTGTCTGACTCTTTGCGACCCCGTGGTTGTAGCCTACCAGGGTCCTCGGTCCATGGGATTCTCCAGGCAAGAATACTGGAGTTGGTTGCCATTTCCTTCTCCTGGGGTGCTTCCCAACCCAGGGATCAATCTCAGGTCTCCCACATTGTAGGCTGACGCTTTAATCTCTGAGCCACCAGGGAAGACTATATGCAGTGTACATCATGTGAAATGCCAGGCTGGATGAAGCACAAGCTGGAATCAAGACTGCTGGAAGAAATATCAATAACCTCAGATATGCAGATGACACCACCCTTATGGCAGAAAGTGAAGAACTAAAGAGCCTCTTGATGAAAGTGAAAGAGGAGAGTGAAAAAGCTGGCTTAAAACTCAACATTCAGAAAACTAAGATCATAGCATCTTGTCCCATCACTTCATTGCAAATAGACAGGGAAACAATGGAAACAATGAGAGACTTAATTTTTTTGGGCTCCCAAATCACTGAAGATGATGACTGCAGCCATGCAATTAAATGATGCTTTCTCCTTGGAAGAAAAGCTATGACCAACCTAGACAGCATATTAAAAGCAGAGACATTACTTTGCCAACAAAGTCCATCTAATCAAAGGTATGGTTTTTCCAGGGATGTGGGAGTTGGACTGTGAAGAAATGTATAATATCATATATGAAACGAGTCGCCAGTCCAGGTTCGATGCACGATACTGGATGCTTGGGGCTGGTGCACTGGGACAACCCAGAGGGATGGTATGGGGAGGGAGGAGGGAGGAGGGCTCAGGATGGGGAACACGTGTATGCCTGTGGTGGATTCATTTTGATATATGGCAGAACCAATACAATATTGTAAAGTTTAAAAATAAAATAAAATTTAAAAAAAAAAAAAAAGAAAGCTGAGCACCAAAGAATTGATGCTTTTAAACTTTCGTGTTGGAGAAGACTCTTGAGAGTCCCTTGGACTGCAAGGAGATCCAACTAGTTCATTCTAAAGGAAATCAGTTCTGAATGTTCATTTGAAGGACTGATGTTGAAGTTGAAATTCCAGTACTTTGGTCACCTGATGTGAAGAACTGACTCATTTGAAAAGACCTGGATGCTGGGAAAGATTGAAGGCAGGAGGAGAAAGGGATGACAGAGGATGAGATGGTTGGATGGCATCACTGACTCAATGGACGTCAGTTTGAGTAAGCCCTGGGAGTTTGTGATGGGCAGGGAAGCCAACTCCTGCACTCTATGGAATTGCAAAGAGTCGGCCACGACTGAGTGACTGAACTGACCGAGTGAATGACCCCTCTTGGAGGAAGAAATAAAATCCGTGTGCCTATATAGTGTGAAGAAGTTTCCACCCAATATCACCTTAATGTTTAAGTCCATATGTCATCCTCATCAAAATATTGAAATAAAATTTTAAAACATAAGCAAACTTATAAAAGGGAGATAAGGTTCTAGATTTTGTGTTCTAAACATTTTCATCTCTTTAAAAGCTATGTAATTTGATGCTACATCTAAAGACAGTGTGTTTCTTGAATCCTTTCAGATGAAAACAATGACTTAGACATTTTAGAGTTTTTATTTAAAGTCAATATAATATTATAAATAGATAATATGCAGTATGTAATGCTTGTGGACATAAAGTCCATCCAAGAATGTTCACAATTCAAAAGGGACTCCTTAAAGAAAGGGTATAGTATTTGGTAAAGAGAATTGGTACACATCTCTGATTTCAAGGGATGTTTTTCTACTAATGAAAAGGAAAGGAGGTGACTAATTGAAAAACAAATGGTTTAATTTAAAGACACTCTACCCTAGGATAGCTAGATTTAGAATAGCAAATGAGCTGGAAAGTGATTTTCAATTTGCTATATACTACAGCTTGAAGATGCCCATCCTTGAGCTGTTTTTGACCATTTCTTGCAGAGATTCTACTACCCTCAATACATTTTAAGTTTGCAAATGCCAAGTTTCGCCACATTCATGAAATCTAGTTTTACTATGTAATCACATATGTCAATGCTGTCCTTTGCCTACTCTTATGTAATTTGGGGCCAATTGAAATATGCCATTTGAGCTTCTTGACTTGAGGCAGTTTGAGGCAATAAAAAACCCTAGAATTAAAGTCAAAATATTTATGTCTAAATTTTTCATAGGTCCTTATTTGTGCTGTATACTCAGTCGCTTCAGTTATGCTCAACTCTTTGCAACCCCAGGAACTGTAGCTGGCCAGGCTCTTCTGTCCATGGGATTCTCCAGGCAAGAATACTGGAGTACATTGCTATTTCCTAGTCCAGGGGATCTTCCTGACCCAGGGATCAAACCTACATTTATTGCATCTCCTGCACTGGTGGGCAGATTCTTTACCTCTAGTGCCATGGGTAAGATCCTTATTGGATCCTCCAATTATTAAATCCTTAGTAAATTTCTATTAACCTCAGTTTCTTCATGTAAAATGAAATCAGAAACACAGCTTCACTTTATCAAAGGTGATCACATTTATATAAGGTGTTAAGAAGCTGTAAAACATTTTAGAAATATTATTTATCAATAATTCATTGTCAGCAACTAATTTGCCTAATTTTTAAATTTTGCTCTTTTTTAAATTGATTAAATAAAATGTTCCTTTAATATATATGTATATATCTTTATTAATTGTTGTAACAAAAATCAACAAGTAATAAAACACTCTAATTCTTCTGAGAAGTTGTAAATATGATTGGCCCTCTTTATTTGCAGGTTTGCCAACTGTAGATCAAAAATATTTTTTAAAAAAATTCCAGAAAGTTCCATAAAGCAAAACTGGAGTTTGCCATTTGCCAGCAATATTTACATAGCATTTACACTATATTAAGTGTCATAAGTAATCTAGAGATGATTTGAAGTATATGTGAGAAAGAAAATACTATGATAATTTTATATAAGGAACTTGAGCATTCATAGATTTTGGTATCCACAGGGGTCTTGAAACCAGTCCCTCCCCACTCTCCCCATACCCAGGGATACGTATATATCTGCTTTATCAATCTGCAGTATTTGTTAATACGAACTTTGTTGTTTGATTTCTTGATTTGTCAATTTCCTGAACCAGTGAAGAAAATAGTTCAAGGGCATATACCCTTAGACTAAACAACAACAATAACCCTTAGACTTAAAAGTTCCCCGCCCCCCGCCCAAGTAGAGACATTAAAAAGCAGCTACCATCTCTTTATCACCATAATTTCCTAAAACCAAGATGTCTTGAACATCTTCCTTTCCCCCCAACAGGAATATAATCTCAAAGGAGAATATGAACAAGATGGTATATACTTGAGAAAGAGAATAGGACAGGGGAGACTGTTATGACTCAGAATAGTTAATTTTAAGAGTCATTTGTTGCACAGGAAGACTGAGAGTTTTGTAACATGAAGTGAGCAGATATGAGAGAAGAGGAAAACTTCTTCCTTTTATAGTGGCAATGGGATCCGTTTTTGGATAGGGAGCAAAGTGGATGAGGCATGGATTGATTTCAGTAGCTTATAACCCAGTTCCTAACTGATTGGCAGGACAATTTAGATTCTATAGGGATAGGACCTCAGAAACCCAGCATAGATGTAGAACTTTGATTACATTTGTCTTCTGATTAAATTGTGAAACTTTCTTCATCTTATTTCCCCAATAAAATATTTTTTCAAAATAATATTATATTACATAGCTGGTTCTCTTGCAATATGCTATTTTTTTGTTTGACATATAACTTGTATATAATTATAACTTGTCACAGATATTTTGATATTTTTTCACCATTTGGTGTAGTTAAATATTGTAGTAGAAAGGATATTGAAATAGAAATAAGGAAACTTGTTTTCTATACTCAGCTGCTAACTGGTTGACTTTTTATAAGTTATTTGGTCTTTTCAGACTAGAATTTTCATAATCTATATATAGTATGCTTCACAGTAGAGATTTTCAGTAATTTTTCTTGAAAAGAACTTTGTCAAATCAAGAAACTGAACGTTAGATTTGAGTTTTACTGTTGCTACTATCTCTAACTTTTATGATTCATTCAATCAATACCTAGGGTTTGCTTTCACTGTACTCTCTACAAAGTTCTACTTGCATCTTTTATTTGTTTATTAACTACTGAGTGGTTAGTTGACTTTCTTTATCACTCACAGACATGTTTATTATTTTTTTTTTCACAGACATGTTTATATCAGAATTTTTGTTATCAGTTTTTACCATTCTTATTTCTTTATCATTCTCTACTAATTATAGACTCAAATATATTGGTTTTCTTAGATGATTTGGAAATATGAAGCACCTATTTTATGCATTTTGGGGGTGCTAATGCCTTTTCTGACTCATTTCCCATTTAGAGTTTGTTCTTTTAAGGTCTTTAAAAAATACATATACGTGGAAATAAACATATACAAAACATACACAGTGCATATGTATGTGTATAACTATATATATATATATGATATGTATTCATATGTGAATATATTTCATTTCCTTAAATGTTATTTCTTCCATATTTTCATCTTACAATGAAGATTTTGAGACAAGTGAAAGTTAAATGATTTTTCTAAAGTCACACAGCTTATTAGTGGCAGATGTAAGATATAACTTATTTACAGAAGCCAATCTGTGTGCTTTTATTAGTGCCACTTTATTTTTAAATAAAACCCTATTATAGTGCAAATTTGAATATTATAGAAATAAGAGCCAAAAGGACATTAATTTTGTTTAATCATAACAGTGAACAATTTATCTTGGATTATATAAATTGATTAGGGATGAAGCAGTGTGTTGTGTTTCAGTTGCATAGTCATGTCCAACTCTCTGAAACCCCATGGATAGCAGCACGCCAGGCCTCCCTGTCCTTCACCATCCTGGAGCCTGTTCAAACTTGTGTCCATTGATTTAGTGCTGCCATCCAACCATCTCATCCTCTGTCACCCCCTTCTCCTCCTGCCTTCAATCTTTCCTAGCATCATTGTCTTTCCTAATCAGTTGACTCTTCGCAACAGGTGGTCAAAGTATTGGAGCTTCAGCATCAGTCCCTCCTATGAATATTCAGGGTTCATTTCCTGAAGGATTGACTGGTTTGATCTCCTTGCAGTCCAAGGACCTCTCAAGAGTCTTCTCCAACACCACAATTCAAAAGCATCAATTCTTTGGCGCTCAGCCTTTTTTATAGTCCAACTCTCACAGCCATACATGACTAATGGAAAAACCATAGCTTTGACTATAGGGACCTTTGTTAGCAAAGTAATGCCTCTGCTTTAAAAAAAAAAAAGATAATAATTTTTATTGAAGGATAATTGCTTTAGAGAATTTTTCTGTTTTCTGTCAAACCT
Organism: Bos taurus; assembly: GCF_002263795.3. Classification (NCBI taxonomy): domain Eukaryota; kingdom Metazoa; phylum Chordata; class Mammalia; order Artiodactyla; family Bovidae; genus Bos; species Bos taurus. Next base: position 17,444,160 of record NC_037332.1, on the reverse strand, counting down.
CAACATGACTCAGCCATAGGTACACATATATCCCCTCCTTTTCAAAACTCCCTTCCATCTCCCTTCCCTTCCCACCCCTCTAGGTTGATACAGAGTCCTGGTTTGAGTTTCATGAGCCATGCAGAAAATTCTCATTGGCTGTCTATTTTACAGTTTCCATGTTACTCTTTCCATACATCTCACCCTCTCCTTCCCTCTCTGCATGTCCATATATCTATTCTCTGTGTCTGTTTCTCCACTGTTGCCCTGTAAATAAATTCTTCAGTACCATTTTTCTAGATTCTGTATATATATGTTAGAATATGGTGTTTATTTTTCTCTCTCTGACTCACTTCACTCTGTATAATAGGTTCTAGGTTCATCCACCTCATTAGAACTGACTCAAATGCATTCCTTTTTATGGCTGAGTAATATTCCATTGTGTATATGTGCCACACTTCTTTATCCATTCATCTATTGACAGACATCTAGGTTGCTTGCATGTCATAGCTGTTTTAAATAGTGCTGCAATGAACAATGGGATACATGTGTCTCTTTAAATTTTGGTTTCCTCAGGGTCTATGCCTGGAAGTAGGAATGCTGGGTCATATGGTTGTTTTATTTCTAGTTGTTTAGGGAATCTCCATACCATCTCCCATAGTGGCTACATCAATTTACATTCCTGCCAACAATGCAAGAGCATTCAGTTTTCTCCACACCCTCTCCAGCATTTATTGTTTGTAGACTTTTTGATGAGGCCCATTCTCACTGGTGTAAAGTGATATCTCATTGTAGTTTTGATTTGTATTTCTCTAATAATGAGTATTGGGGGCAGGAGGAGACGGGAACAACAGAGGATGAGATGGCTGAATGGCATCACTGACTCGATGGACATGAGTTTGAGTGAACTCTGGGAGTTGGTGATGGACAGGGAGGCCTGGTGTGCTGTGATTCATGGGATTGCAAAGAGTTGGACACCACTGAGCGGCTGAACTGAACTGAACTGAATAATAAGTGATGTTGAGCTTCTTTTCATGTGTTTGTTAGCCATCTGTATGTCTTTTTTGGAAAAATGTCTGTTTAGGTCTTTTTCCTACTTTTGGATTGGGTTGTTTGTTTTTCTGGTATTGAGTTGTATGAGCTGCTTGTATATTTTTGAAATTAACCCGTTGTCAGTTGTTTCATTTGCTATTATTTTCTCCCATTCTGAGAGTTGTCTTTTCACCTTGCTTGTAGTTTCTTTTGCTGTGAAAAAGCTTTTAAGTTTAATCAGGTCCCAGTTCTTTACTTTTGTTTGTATTTCCATTGCTCTAGGAGGTGGGTCATAGAGGATCTTGCTTTGATTTATATCATTGAGTGTTCTGCCTATGTTTTCCTCCAAGAGTTTTATAATTTATGGTCTTACATTTAGGTCTTGAATCCATTTTGAGTTTATCTGTGTATGGTATTAGGAAGTGTTCTAATTTCATTCTTTTACATGTATCTGTCCAGTTATTTATTTTAGTTGGAGGCTAATTACTTTACAATATTGTAGTGGTTTTGGCCATAATTCACATGCATCAGCCATGGATGTACATGGGTCCCCCATCCTGAACCCCCCTCCCACTTCCCTTCCCATCCCATCCCTCAGGGTTGTCCCAGTGCTAAGGTTGGCCTTTAGTGCCTGTCATATGCATCAAACCTGGACTGGTGATCTGTTTCATATATGGTAATATACATGTTTCAGTACTATTCTCTCAAATCATCCCACCCTTGCCTTCTGCCACAGAGTCCAAAAGTCTGTTCTTTACATCTGTGTCTCTTTTGCTGTCTCTCATATAGGGTCATCATTACCATCTTTCTAAATTCCATATATATGTGTTATTATACTGTATTTGTGTTTTTCTTTCTGACTTACTTCACTGTGTATAATAGGCTCCAGTTTCACCCACCTCATTAGAACTTATTCAAATGCATTCTTTTTAATAGCTGAGTAATATTCCATTGTGTATATGTACTACAGCTTTCTTATCCATTCATCTGCTGATGGACACTTAGGTTGCTTCCATATCCTAGCTATTGTAAGCAGCCAGCACCATTTATTGAAGAGGGTGTCTTTGCCCCATTATTTATTCTTGCCTCCTTTGTCAAAAATAAGTTACCCATAGGTTCATGGGTTTATTTCTGGGCTTTCTATCTTGTTCCATTGTTCTATATTTCTGTTTTTGTGCCAGTAACATACTGTCTTGATGACTATAGCTTTGTAGTATAGTCTGAAGTCAGGAAGGTTGATTCCTCCAGCTCCATTCTTCTTTCTCGAAACTGCTTTGGCTATTTGGGGCCTTCTGTGTTTCCATATGAATCATGAAATTTTTTGCCCTAGTTCTGTGAAAAAATGCCATTGGTTATTTGATAGTGATCACATTGAATCTGTAGATTGCATTTGGTAGTATAGTCATTTTCACAATATTGATTCTTGCTACCCAGGAGTATGGGATATCTCTCCATCTGTTTATGTCATCTTTGATTTCTTTTATTAGTGTCTTACAATTTTCTGTAAACAGTTCTTTTGTTTCCTTAGGTAGGTTTATTATGAGATACATAATTCTTTTTATTGCAATGGTGAATGGGATTGCTTCCTTAATTTCTCTTTCTGATTTTTCATTGTTAGTGTATAGAAATGCAAGTGATTTCTGTGTATTGATTTTGTATCCTGCAACTTTGCTAAATTCACTGATTAGCTCTAGTAATTTTCTGATACTATCTTTAGGGTTTCCTATGTACAGTGCAGGCGGCTGCGACGGGTGTGCTAAGCACAGCCGAGAGGAGCCACCCCATGTCCGAGGTCAGGGGCAGAAGCCGGGAGAACCCCATGCCCTAAGGGTGGTGGCCGAGAGGAGCTACCCCACGTCCGAAGTCGGGGCGGCGGCCGGGAAGAGATACCCCATGCCCCAAGGCCGAGGCCAGGGGTGGCGGGCGGGAGGAGCTACCCCACGCCCCTAAGCCTGAGGCCAGAGGCGGCAGGTGGGAGGAGCTACCCCACACCCCCATGCCTGAGGCCAAGGGCGGCGACTGGGAGGAGCAAACCCACATCCAAGGAGCTGTGGCTTCGCGGGCACAGGAAGGACTAGAGGAGCTATCCCACGTTGAAGGTCAGGAAAGGCAGCGGTGAGGAGATACCCCTCGTCCAAGGCAAGGAGCAATGGCTGCGCTTTGCTGGAGCAGCCGTGAAGACATACCCCATGCCCAAGGTAAGAGAAACCCAAGTAAGACCATAGGTGTTGCAAGAGGGCATCAGAGGGCAAACACACTGAAACCATACTCACAGAAAACCAGTCAATCTAATCACACTAGGACCACAGCCTTGTCTAACTCAATGAAACTAAGCCATGCCTGTAGGACAACCCAAGATGGGCAGGTCATCGTGGAGATATCTGACAGAATGTGGTCCACTGGAGAAGGGAATGTATTTCAGTATTCTTGCCTTGAGAACCCCAGGAACAGTATGAAAAGGCAAAATGATAGGATACTGAAAGAGGAACTCCCCAGGTCAGTAGGTGCTCAATATGCTACTGGAGATCAGTGGAAAAATAACTCCAGAAAGAATGAAGGGATGGAGCCAAAGCAAAAATGATACCCAGCTGTGGATGTGACTGGTGATAGAAGCAAGGTCTGATGCTGTAAAGAGCAATGTTGCATAGGAACCTGGAATGTCAGGTCCATGAATCAAGGCAAATTGGAAGTGGTCACACAAGAGATGGTAAGAGTGAATGTCGACATTCTAGGAATCAGTGAACTGAAATAGACTGGAATGGGTGAATTTAACTCAGATGACCATTATATCTACTACTGCAGGCAGGAATCCCTCAGAAGAAATGGAGTAGCCATCATGGTCAACAAAAGAGTCTGAAATGCAGTACTTGGATGCAATCTCAAAAACGACAGGATGATCTCTGTTCGTTTCCAAGGCAAACCATTCAATATCACAGTAATCCAAGTCTATGCCCCAACCAGTAACACTGAAGAAGCTGAAGTTGAAGGGTTCTAAGAAGACCTACAAGACCTTTTAGAACAAACACCCAAAAAAAGATGTCCTTTTCATTATAGGGGACTGGAATGCAAAAGTAGGGAGTCAAAAAACACCTGGGGTAACAGGCAAATTTGGCCTTGGAATATGGAATGAAGCAGAGCAAAGACTAATAGAGTTTTCCCAAGAAAATGTACAGGTCATAACAAACACCCTCTTCCAACAACATAAGAGAAGACTCTATACATGGACATCACCAGACGGTCAACACCGAAATCAGATTGATTATATTCTTTGCAGCCAAAGATGGAGAAGCTCTATACAGTCAGCAAAATCAAGACCAGGAACCGACTGTGGCTCAGACCATGAACTCCTTATTGCCAAATTCAGACTGAAATGTAAGAAAGTAAGGAAAACCACTAGACCATTCAGGTATGACCTAAATCAAATCCCTTATGATTATACAGTGGAAGTGAGAAATAGATTTAAGGGCCTAGATCTGACAGATAGAGTGCCTGATGAATGATGGACTGAGGTTCGTGACATTGTAGAGGAGACAGGGATCAAGACCATCCCCATGGAAAAGAAATGCAAAAAAGCAAAATGGCTGTCTGGGGAGGCCTTACAAAGAGCTGTGAAAAGAAGAGAAGCAAAAAGCAAAGGAGAAAAGGAAAGATATAAACATCTGAATGCAGAGTTCCAAAGAATAGCAAGAAGAGATAAGAAAGCCTTCTTCAGCAATCAATGCAAAGAAATAGAGGAAAGCAACAGAATGAGAAAGACTGGGGATCTCGTCAAGAAAATCGGAGATACCAAAGGAACATTTCATACAAAGATGGGCTCGATAAAGGACAGAAATGGTATGGAACTAAAAGAAGCAGAAGATATTAAGAAGAGATGGCAAGAATACACAGAACTGTACAAAAAAGAGCTTCACGACCCAGATAATCACGATGGTGTGATCACTGACCTAGAGCCAGACATCCTGGTATGTGAAGTCAAGTGGGCCTTAGAAAGCCTCACTATGAACAAAGCTAGTGGAGGTGATGGAATTCCAGTTGAGTTATTTCAAATCCTGAAAGATGATGCTGTGAAAGCGCTGCACTCAATACGCCAGCAACTTTGGAAAATTCAGCAGTGGCCACAGGACTGGAAAAGGTCAGTTTTTCCAATCCTATGATTCCAATCCCAAAGAAAAGCAATGCCAAAGAATGCTCAAACTACCGCACAATTGCACTCATCTCACACACTAATGCTCAAAATTCTCCAAGCCAGGCCTCAGCAATATTTGTACCATGAACTTTCTGATGTTCAAGCTGGTTTTAGAAAAGGCAGAGGAACCAGAGATCAAATTGCCAACATCTGCTGGATCATGGAAAAAGCAAGAGAGTTCCAGAAAAACATCTATTTCTGCTTTATTGACTATGCCAAAGCCTTTGACTGTGAGGATCACAATAAACTGTGGAAAATTCTTCAAGAAATGGGAATACCAGACCACCTGATCTGCCTCTTGAAAAATTTGTATGCAGGTCAGGAAGCAACAGTTAGAACTGGACATGGAACAACAGACTGGTTCCAAATAGGAAAAGGAGTATGTCGAGGCTGTATATTGTCACCCTGCTTATTTAACTTCTATGAAGAGTACATCATGAGAAACGCTGGACTGGGAGAAACACAAGCTGGAATCAAGATTGCCGGGAGAAATATCAATAACCTCAGATATGCAGATGACAGCACCCTTATGGCAGAAAGTGAAGAGGAACTCAAAAGCCTTTTGATGAAGGTGAAAGTGGAGAGTGAAAAAGTTGGCTTAAAGCTCAACATTCAGAAAACGAAGATCATGGCATCTGGTCCCATCACTTCATGGGAAATAGATGGGGAAACAGTGGAAACAGTGTCAGACTTTATTTTTTGGGCTCCAGAATCACTACAGATGGTGACTGCAGCCATGAAATTAAAAGACGCTTACTCCTTGGAAGGAAAATTATGACCAACCTAGACAGCATATTCAAAAGCAGAGACAGTACTTTGCCAACAAAGGTCCGTCTAGTCAAGGCTATGGTTTTTCCTGTGGTCATGTATGGATGTGAGAGTTGGACTGTGAATAAGGCTGAGCACCAAAGAAAATTGATGCTTTTGAACTGTGGTGTTGGAGTAGGCTCTTGAGAGTCCCTTGGACTGCAAAGAGATCCAACCAGTCCATTCTGAAGGAGATCAGCCCTGGGATTTCTTTGGAGGGAATGATGCTAAAGCCAAAACTCCAGTACTTTGTCCACCTCATGTGAAGAATTGACTCATTGGAAAAGACTCTGATATTGGGAGGGATTGGGGACAAGAGGAGAAGGAGACGGCAGAGGATGAGATGGCTGGATGGCATCACTGAACAGATGGACGTGAATCTTGGTGAACTTCGGGAGTCGGTGATGGACAGGGAGGCCTGGCATGCTGCGATTCATGGGGTCACAAAGAGTCGGACACGACTGAGCGACTGATCTGATCTGATGTAATATCATTTCATCTGCAAACAGTGAGAGCTTTACTTCTTTTCCAATCTTGGTTCCCTTCATTTCTTTTTCTTCTCTGTGCTGTAGCTAGGACTTTCAAAACTATGTTGAATAATAGTGGTGAAAGTGGACACCCTGTCTTGTTCCTGATCTAAGGGGGGATGCTTTCAATTTTTCACCATTGAGAATAATGTTTGCTGTAGGCTTATCATATATGGCCTTTAGTTATGTTGAGGTAGGTTCGTTCTATTCCCATTTTTTGAACAGTTTTAGTCACAAATGGGTGCTAAATTTTTTCAAAGGCTTTTTCTTCATCTATTAAGATCATCATATGGCTTTTATCTTTCAGTTTGTTAATATGGTGTATCACATTGATTGATTTGCATATATTGAAGAATCCTTGCATTTCAGGAATAAACCCAACTTGATCATGGTGTTTGAGATTTTTGAAGTGTTTCTCATTTCTGTTTGCTTAAATTTTGTTGAGAATTTCTGCATCTATGTTCATCAGTGATATTGGCCTGTAGTTTTCTTTTTTTGTGTTGTCTTTGTCTGACTTTGGTATCAGGATGATGGTGGCCTTGTAGAATGAGTTTGGAAGTGTTCCTTCCTCTGCAATTTTTGGAAGGAGTTTTAGAAGGATAGGCATTAGCTCTTCTCTAAATGTTTGATTGAATTCTCCTGTGAAGCCATCTGATCCTGGGCTTTTGTTTGGGGGGGGGGGGGTATTTTTGATACAACTTCAGTATCAGTGCTTGTAACTGGATTGTTCATAATTTCGATTTCTTCCTGGTTCATTCTTGGAAGATCGTACTTTTCTAAGAATCTGTCCATTTCTTCCAGGTTATCTATTTTTTGCCATATAGTTGTTCATAACAGTCTCTTATACTCCTTTGTATTTCTGCATTGTCTGTTGTAACCTCTCCTTTTTCACTTCTAATTTTGTTGATTTGATTCTTTCTTTTTTTCTTGATGAGTCTGGCTAAAGGTTTGTTAATTTTGTTTATCTTCTCAAAGAACCAGCTTTTAGTTTTATTAATCTTTTCTAATGTTTCTTTCATTTCTTTTTCATTTATTTCTGCTCAGATCTTTAGGATTTCTCTTCTACTACTAATTTTAGGCTTATTTTGTTCTTCTTTCTCTAGTTGTTTTAGGTGTAAAGTTAGGTTGTCTGTTCAATGTTTTTATTGTTTCTTGAAGTAGGGTTGTATTGCTATAAACTTCCCTCTTAGAACTGCTTTTGCTGCATCCCATAGGTTTTGAATTGTCGTGTTTTCATTGTCATTTGTTTCTAGAAATTATTTATTTCCCTTTTGGTTTTTTCAGTAACCTGTTGTTTATTTAGAAATGTGTTGTTTAATCTCTATGTGTTTGTGTGTCTTACAGTTTTTTTCTTGTAATTGATATCTAGTCTCATAACATTGTGCTCAGAGAAGATGCTTGATATGATTTCAATTTTCTTAAATTTACTAGGTTTGAAATGTGACCCAAGATGTGGTCTATCCTGGAGAATGTTCCATGTGCACTTGAGAAGAAGGTATATTCTTTGGCATTTGGATGGAATGTCCTGAAGAGATCAATAAGATCCATCTCATTGAATGTATCATTTTAAGATTTGTGTTTCCTTAGTAATTTTCTGTTTTGATGATCTGTCCATTGGTGTGAGTGGGGTGTTAAAGTCTCCTACTATTATTGTGTTACTGTCAGTTTCTCCTTTTGTGTCTGTTAGTGTTTCTCTTATGTATTGAGATGCTCCTATGGTGGGTGCATAGATATTTATAATTGTTATGTCTTCCTCTTGGATTGATCCCTTGATCATTATGTAGTGTCCTTCCTTATGTCTGTAATCTTTTTTTTTTTTTTTTTAAACTTTACAATATTGTATTAGTTTTGCCAAATATCGAAATGAATCCACCACAGGTATACCCGTGTTCCCCATCCTGAACCCTCCTCCCTCCTCCCTTCCCTACCCTACCCTCCCTCTGGGTCGTTCCAGTGCACCAGCCCCAAGCATCCAGTACCGTGCATCGAACCTGGACTGGCGACTCGTTTCATACATGATATTATACATGTTTCAATGCTATTCTCCCAAATCTCCCCACCCTCTCCCTCTCCCACAGAGTCCATAAGACTGATCTATACATCGGTATCTCTTTTGCTGTCTCGTACACAGGGTTATTTTGCCATCTTTCTAAATTACATATATATGCGTTAGTATACTGTATTGGTGTTTTTCTTTCTGGCTTGCTTCACTCTGTATAATAGGTTCCAGTTTCATCCATCTCATTAGAACTGATTCAAATGTATTCTTTTTAATGGCTGAGTAATACTCCATTGTGTATATGTACCACTGCTTTCTTATCCATTCATCTGCTGGTGGGCATCTAAGTTGCTTCCATGTCCTGGCTGTTATAAACAGTGCTGCGATGAACATTGGGGTACACGTGTCTCTTTCCCTTCTGGTTTCCTCAGTGTGTATGCCCAGCAGTGGGATTGCTGGATCATAAGGCAGTTCTATTTCCAGTTTTTTAAGGAATCTCCACACTGTTCTCTATAGTGGCTGTACTAGTTTGCATTCCCACCAACAGTGTAAGAGAGCACCCTCTCCAGCATTTATTGCTTGTAGACTTTTGGATCACAGCCATTCTGACTGGCGTGAAATGGTACCTCATAGTGGTTTTGATTTGCATTTCTCTGGTAATGAGTGATGTTGAGCATCTTTTCATGTGTTTGTTAGCCATCTGTATGTCTTCTTTGGAGAAATGTCTGTTTAGTTCTTTGGCCCATTTTTTGATTGGGTCATTTATTTTTCTGGAGTTGAGCTGTAGGAGTTGCTTGTATATTTTGGAGATTAGTTGTTTGTCTGTTGCTTCATTTGCTATTATTTTCTCCCATTCTGAAGGCTGCCTTTTCACCTTGCTAATAGTTTCCTTTGTTGTGCAGAAGCTTTTAAGTTTAATTAGGTCCCATTTGTTTATTTTTGCTTTTATTTCCAATATTCTGGGAGGTGGGTCATAGAGGATCCTGCTGTGATGTATGTCGGAGAGGGTTTTGCCTATGTTCTCCTCTAGGAGTTTTATAGTTTCTGGTCTTATGTTTAGATCTTTAATCCATTTTGAGTTTATTTTTGTGTAGGGTGTTAGAAAGTGTTCTAGTTTCATTCTTTCACAAGTGGTTGACCAGTTTTCCCAGCACCACTTGTTAAAGAGATTGTCTTTAATCCATTGTATATTCTTGCCTCCTTTGTCAAAGATAAGGTGTCCATATGTGCATGGATTTATCTCTGGGCTTTCTATTTTGTTCCATTGATCAATATTTCTGTCTTTGTGCCAGTACCATACTGTCTTGATAACTGTGGCTTTGTAATAGAGCCTGTAGTCAGGTAGGTTGATTCCTCCAGTTCCATTCTTCTTTCTCAAGATAGCTCTGGCTACTCGAGGTTTTTTGTATTTCCATACAAATTGTGAAATTATTTGTTCTAGCTCTGTGAAGAATACCATTGGTAGCTTGATAGGGATTGCATTGAATCTATAAATTGCTTTGGGTAGTATACTCATTTTCACTATATTGATTCTTCCAATCCATGAACATGGTATATTTCTCCATCTATTAGTGTCCTCTTTGATTTCTTTCATCAGTGTTTTATAGTTTTCTATATATAGGTCTTTAGTTTCTTTAGGTAGATATATTCCTAAGTATTTTATTCTTTCCGTTGCAATGGTGAATGGAATTGTTTCCTTAATTTCTCTTGCAGTTTTCTCATTATTAGTGTATAGGAATGCAAGGGATTTCTGTGTGTTGATTTTATATCCTTCAACTTTACTATAATCATTGATTAGTTCTAGTAATTTTCTGGTGGAGTCTTTAGGGTTTTCTATGTAGAGGATCATGTCATCTGCAAACAGTGAGAGTTTTACTTCTTCTTTTCCAATTTGGATTCCTTTTATTTCTTTTTCTGCTCTGATTGCTGTGGCCAAAACTTCCAAAACTATGTTGAATAGTAATGGTGAAAGTGGGCACCCTTGTCTTGTTCCTGACTTTAGAGGAAATGCTTTCAATTTTTCACCATTGAGGATAATGTTTGCTGTGGGTTTGTCATATATAGCTTTCATTATGTTGAGCTCTATTCCTTCCATTCCTGCTTTCTGGAGAGTTTTTATCATAAATGGATGTTGAATTTTGTCAAAGGCTTTCTCTGCATCTATTGAGATAATCGTACGGTTTTTATTTTTCAATTTGTTAATGTGGTGTATAACATTGATTGATTTGCGGATATTGAAGAATCCTTGCATCCCTGGGGTAAAGCCCACTTGGTCATGGTGTATGATCTTTTTAATGTGTTGTTGGATTCTGACTGCTAAAATTTTGTTCAAGATTTTGCATCTATGTTCATCAGTGATATTGGCCTGTAGTTTTCTTTTTTTGTGGCATCTTTGTCAGGTTTTGGTATTAGGGTGATGGTGGCCTCATAGAATGAGTTTGGAAGTTTACCTTCCTCTGAAATTTTCTGGAAGAGTTTGAGTAGGATAGGTATTAGCTCTTCTCTAAATTTTTGGTAGAATTCAGCCGTGAAGCCGTCTGGACCTGGGCTTTTGTTTGCTGGAAGATTTTTGATTACAGTTTCAATTTCCGTGCTTGTGATGGGTCTGTTAAGATTTTCTATTTCTTCCTGGTCCAGCTTTCGAAAGTTGTACTTTTCTAAGAATTTGTCCATTTCTTCCACGTTGTCCATTTTATTGGCATATAATTGTTGATAGTAGTCTCTTATGATCCTTTGTATTTCTGTGTTGTCTGTTGTGATCTCTCCATTTTCATTTCTAATTTTATTGATTTGATTTTTCTCCCTTTGTTTCTTGATGAGTCTGGCTAATGGTTTGTCAATTTTATTTATCCTTTCAAAGAACCATCTTTTGGCTTTGTTGATTTTTGCTATGGTCTCTTTGTTTCTTTTGCATTTATTTCTGCCCTAATTTTTACGATTTCTTTCCTTCTACTAACCCTGGGGTTCTTCATTTCTTCCTTTTCTAGTTGCTTTAGGGGTAGAGTTAGGTTATTTATTTGACTTTTTTCTTGTTTCTTGAGGTATGCCTGTATTGCTATGAACTTTCCCCTTAGGACTGCTTTTACAGTGTCCCACAGGTTTTGGGTTGTTGTGTTTTAATTTTCATTCGTTTCTATGCAAATTTTGATTTCTTTTTTGATTTCTTCTGTGATTTGTTGGTTATTCAGCAGTGTGTTGTTCATCCTCCATATATTGGCATTTTTAATAGTTTTTCTCCTGTAATTGAGATCTAATCTTACTGCATTGTGGTCAGAAAAGATGCTTGGAATGATTTCTATTTTTTTGAATTTACCAAGGCTAGATTTATGGCCCAGGGTGTGATCTATCCTGGAGAAGGTTCCATGTGTGCTTGAGAAAAAGGTGAAATTTATTGTTTTGGGATGAAATGTCCTATCGATATCAATTAGGTCTAACTGGTCTAGTGTATCGTTTAAAGTTTGTGTTTCCTTGTTAATTTTCTGTTTAGTTGATCTATCCATAGGTGTGAGTGGGGTATTAAAGTCTCCCACTATTATTGTGTTATTGTTCATTTCTCCTTCATACTTGTTAGCATTTGTCTTACATACTGCCGTGCTCCCGTGTTGGGTGCATATATATTTATAATTGTTATATCTTCTTCTTGGATTGATCCTTTGATCATTAGGTAGTGACCATCTTTGTCTCTTTTCACAGCCTTTGTTTTAAAGTCTATTTTATCTGATATGAGTATTGCTACTGCTGCTTTCTTTTGGTCCCTATTTGCATGGAAAATCTTTTTCCAGCCCTTCACTTTCAGTCTGTATGTGTCCCCTGTTTTGAGGTGGGTCTCTTGTAGACAACATATGTAGGGGTCTTGTTTTTGTATCCATTCAGCCAGTCTTTGTCTTTTGGTTGGGGCATTCAACCCATTTACATTTAAGGTAGTTACTGATAAGTATGATCCAGTTGCCATTTACTTTATTGTTTTGGGTTCGAGTTTATACACTGTTTTTGTGTTTCCTGTCTAGAGAATATCCTTTAGTATTTGTTGGAGAGCTGGTTTGGTGGTGCTGAATTCTCTCAGCTTTTCTTGTCTGAGAAGCTTTTGATTTCTCCTTCATATTTGAATGAGATCCTTGCTGGGTACAATAATCTGGGCTGTAGGTTATTTTCTTTCATCACTTTAAGTATGTCTTGCCATTCCCTCCTGGCTTGAAGAGTTTCTATTGAAAGATCAGCTGTTATCCTAATGGGAATTCCCTTGTGTGTTATTTGTTGTTTTTCCCTTGCTGCTTTTAATATTTGTTCTTTGTGTTTGATCTTTGTTAATTTGATTAATATGTGTCTTGGGGTGTTTCACCTTGGGTTTATCCTGTTTGGGACTCTCTGGGTTTCTTGGACTTGGGTGATTATTTCCTTTCCCATTTTAGGGAAGTTTTCAACTATTATCTCCTCAAGTATTTTCTCATGGTCTTTCTTTTTGTCTTCTTCTTCTGGGACCCCTATGATTCGAATTTTGTAGTGTTTAATATTGTCCTGGAGGTCTCTGAGATTGTCCTCATTTCTTTTAATTCGTTTTTCTTTTTTCCTCTCTGATTCATTTATTTCTACCATTCTATCTTCTAATTCACTAATCCTATCTTCTGCGTCTGTTATTCTACTATTTGTTGCCTCCAGAGTGTTTTTAATTTCATTTATTGCATTATTCATTATATATTGACTCTTTTATTTCTTCTAGGTCCTTGTTAAACCTTTCTTGCATCTTCTCAATCTTTGTCTCCAAGCTATTTATCTGTGATTCCATTTTGATTTCAAGATTTTGGATCAATTTCACTATCATTATTCGGAATTCTTTATCAGGTAGATTCCCTATCTCTTCCTCTTTTGTTTGGTTTGGTGGGCTTTTATCCTGTTCCTTTACCTGCTGGGTATTCCTCTGTCTCTTCATCTTGTTTAAATTGCTGAGTTTGGGGTGTCCTTTCTGTATTCTGGCAGTTTTTGGAGTTCTCTTTATTGTGGCGTTTCCTCGCTCTGTGTGGGTTTGTACAGGTGGCTTGTCAAGGTTTCTTGGTTAGGGAAGCTTGTGTCGGTGTTCTGGTGAGTGGAGCTGTATTTCTTCTCTCTGGAGTGCAATGACATGTCCAGTAATGAGTTATGGGATGTCTATGGTTTTGCGGTGACTTTGGGCTGCCTGTATCTTGGAGCTCAGGGCTGTGTTGCTTGCTGCTGGAGAATTTGCTTGGTATGTCTTGCCCTGAAACTTGTTTCGCCCAGAGAGGTTTACAGCGTTATATGGAGAAGAGAAGAGTGAGGAGGGAGTTAGAGGTGATCCGAATGAGATGAGGTGGAGTCAGTAGAGGAGAGAGTGGGCTATTCAGTAATCTCTTCCTTATGTGCACTCCACAACTCGACTTCTCAGAGTTGTTCACAGATTTATACAGAGAAGAGAAGAAGGAAGGAGGTAGCAGAGGTGGCCAGGAGGATAAATGGGGGGGAATGAAAAGGAGGGAGACAGATCCAGCCAGTAATCAGTTCCCTAAGTGTTCTCCACCGTCTGGAGCACACAGAAATTCACAGAGTTGGGTAGAGTAGAGAGGGGTTAGGGAGGAGACACAGGCGACCTAGTGGAGAAAAAGGAGAGTCCAAAGGGAGAGAGAGCAGTTAAGCCAGTAATCTCGTTCCCTAGTGAAAAATGGGTACTGAAGTTTGGGTTCTTAAAGGTACAAAATTGGTAACAAATACATAAAAGCAAAAATTTTAAATCTAGAGTAGAGTTTGGAATTTCAAAAATACAATGTTAAAGAAAAGAAGAAGGAAAAGGAAGAGAGAAAAAACGAACATACAAAAACAAACAAGGTCACAAAAATTATAAAGAAAATATAGGTACAAAATTGATAACTAATACCAAAAAGCAATAGTTAAAAATCTAGAGTAGAGTTTGGAATTTCAAAAATACAGTGTTAAAAAAAGAAGAAGAAAAAGAAAGAGGAAAAAAAAAAAAACAAACAAGAACAAACAAGGTTGCATGAAATATATATAAAAAAATAAAGGTACAAAATTGATAACAAATACCAAATAGCATAAGTTAAAAATCTAGAATAGAGTTTGGAATTTCAGATATACAATGTTATTTAAAAGAAGAAGAGAAAGAAACAGAGAAAAAGAAAAAGAAAAAAGAAAAACGGGTCACAGAAATTATATAAAAACAAAAACAAAAACTGTAGGTACAAAATTGATAACAAATACTAAAAAGCTAAAATTAAAAATCTAGAGTAGAGTTTGGAATTTCAAAAATACAATGTTAAAGAAAAGAAGGAAAAAAAAAAGGTCAAAAATTATTTTAAAAAATATATATATGAAGTTTGCTTTTAAAAAAATAGGGTCGTCTTTTTTTTTTTTTGCAAAGTAATCAGTTATAAAAGTGGAAATTAAAGGAATAATAGAGGACTTAAATTTTTTTTTTTTTTTTTTTTAATAGGCTCACTTGTTCAGTCGCACTGAGGGGAGGTAGGGAGGGATGCTGCAAACAAATAACACTGGCATGTGCTCGCAGTGCCTCAGCCACACTGGGTCTGCCCCCAGTTCATGGCACGTGTAGCCTCTGCCCACGCTGCTCAGGCTCTAGGTTGCTCCGCCGAGAACCATCCGCGGCCCGCCCTGGGCTGCCTGTACTTCCCAGGTCCAAGCCGCTCAGGTTCAGGCACTCGGGTAGTCCTCAGAGGCGCAGACTCTCAGTTGGGCCTGCGTTTTGTGCCCTTCCCAGATCCGAGCAGCTCAGGTGATGAGGTGTTTTGCGCGCGCAATTGCTGCGACTTATCGCCTCCCCGCCGCTCTGTTATCTAGTTGTGCACCGGCACACCTTCTCAGGCAGATGTTGACCGTCCAGACCCCCAAGAAGTTTTAGTTAGCAAAGAAGCCTGCTTACAGTTTTATAGATAATGTCTCTCTGGGGCTGCGATTGTCCCCTTCTGGCTCTGGCTGCCTATCACCGGAGGGGGATGGTCTGCCGCTGGCTATCTCTGTTCAGTCCTTTGTTCCGTGCGCGGGCCTGGCGGTGTCATAGGTTAGGGCTGGCTTTTCGCGTGGTAGATATCCCACAGTCTGGTTTGCTAGCCCAAATTATTTCGCTCAGATAGTGCTCGGGGTATTTAGGCCAGATCCTTGTGATGCAGCCCGTGCCGCGCCTCCCTGCCCAGCCCCCGCTTGCTAATGGCGTGTGCAGGTGTCTGCGCTGCTTCTCCACTGGGGGAGTTACCGTAGGGCTCGCATTGTGCGGGTTTTAATTATTTATTTTTCCTCCCTGTTATGTTGCCCTCTGTGCTTCCAAGGCTCGGCACAGATTCGGCAGTGAGAAGGTTTCCTGGTGTTTGGAAACTTCTCTCTTTTTAAGACTCCCTTCCCGGGACGAAACTCCATCCCTCCCTCTTTTGTCCCTTTTTTTGTCTTTTATATTTTTCCCTACCTCCTTTCAAAGACTTGGGTTGCTTTTCTGGGTGCCTGATGTCCTCTGCCGGCTTTCAGAAGTTGTTTTGTGGAATTTACTCGGCGTTTAAATGTTCTTTTGATGAATTTGTGGTGGAGAAAGTGTTCTCCCCGTCCTACTCCTCCGCCATCTTAGCTCCTCCTCCCTTGTAATCTTCTTTAAGGTCTATTTTGTTTGATATGAGGGTTACCACCCCAGCTTTCTTTTGCTTCACATGTGCATGGAATATATTTTTCTATCTTCTCATGTTCAGCTTATGTGTGTCTTGAAGTCTGAAGCGGGTTTCTTGTAGATAGCATATATATGGGTCTTGTTTTTGTATCCATTCAGCCAGTCTGTGTCTTTTGGTTGGAGCATTTAATCTATTTACATTTAAAGTAGTTATTGATATACATGTTCCTATTGCCATTTTCTTAATTGATTGGGGTTGATTTTGTAGATTATTTCTCTTCTCTTGTATTTCTTGACTATATAAAGTCCCTTTAACATTTGTTGTAAAGCTGGTTTGATGGTACTGAATTCTCTTAACTTTTGCTTGTCTGAAAAGCTTTTTATTTCTCCATCAATTTTGAATGAGATCCTTGCCAGGTACAGTAATCTTGATTGTAGATTTTTTTTCCCTTTCATTATTTTAAATATATCCTGCCATTCTCTTCTGGCCTGCAGAGTTTCTGCTGAAGATCAGCTGTTAAGTGTGTGGGGTTTCCCTTGTATGTTACTTGTTGCTTCTCCCTTGCTGCTTTTAATATTCTTTCTTTGTGTTTAGTCTTTGTTAGTTTGATTAGTATGTGTCTCAGGGTGTTTCTCCTTGGGTTTATCCTGTGTGGCACTCTCTTGCCTCTCAGACTTCATTGACTATTTCCTTTTCCATGTTGGAGAAATTTTCAACTATAATCTCTTCAAAAATTTTCTCATACCCTTTCTATTTCTCTTCTTCTGGGAACCCTATAATTCAAATATTGGTGCATTTTGTATGTTTCAGAGGTCTCTAAGACTATCCTCAGCTCTTTTTATTCCTTTTGTTTTATTCTGCTCTTCAAAAGTTATTTTCACCATTTTATCTTCCAGCTCACTGAAATGTTCCTCTGCTTCAGATAGTCTGCTATTGATTCCTTCTAGAGTATTTTTAACTTCAGTAATTGTGTTTTTTGTCTCTGCATGTTTATTCTTTAATCCTCCAGGTCTTTGTTAATTCATTCTTGCATTTTCTCCATTTTGTTTTCAAGTTTCTTGATCATCTTTACTATCATTATTCTGAATTATTTTTCAGGTAGTTTGGCTATTTCCTCTTCATTGATTTGGACTTATGTGTTTCTAGTTTTTTCCTTCATCTGTGCAGTATTTCTCTGCCTTTTCATTATTTTAAGTTACTATGTTTGAGGTCTCCTTTCCCAAGCTTCAAGGAAAGTTGAATTCTTTCCTTGAGGAAGATTGAATTATTTCTTCCTTTTGGTATCTGCCCTGCTAAGATTGGTCCAGTGGTTTGTGTGAGCTTTGTGATATATAGGGTGAGATTTGTGCTGAGTTTTTGTTTGTTTGTTTGCTTGTTTTTCCTCTGATGGGGAAGGCTGAGTGAGGTAGTAATCCCATCTGCTGATGATTGGGTTTGTATTTTTGTTTTGTTTGTTGTTTAGATGAGGCATCCTGCACAGGGTGTTACTGGTGGTTGGGTGATGCAGGGTCTTGTATTCAGGTGGTTTCCTTTGTGTGAGTTCTCACTATTTGATACTCCTTAGGGTCAGTTCTCTGGTAGTCTATGGTCTTGGAGTCAGTGCTCCTACTCCAAAGGCTCAGGGTGTGATCTCTCATCAGGAGGGAAGATTCCACAAGTGGTTTGTTATGGCATTAAGTGAGATTAGAACAGATACCAAAAAACTAGAAACCAAAGATGAACCCCAGACAAATGGCAGTTACAAAATCAGGCAAATAATAATTAAAATGAAAGAATATATGCATATACATATACACCCATGAGCAAAGTGAAAACAGTCCAACAAAAATAAAGTACAGTAGATCAACCTGGTGAACAAAGGTTATCAAAAATTATGTTTAGCATTTAAACGAAGCTAGCTTAAGCACATGAGAAGGCAATGGCACCCCACTCCAGTACTCTTGCCTGGAAAATCTCATGGACAGAGAAGCCTGGTAGGCTGCAGTCCATGAGGTCGCTAAGAGTTGGACACTACTGAGTGACTTCCCTTTCACTTTTCACTTTCATGCATTGGAGAAGGAAATGGCAACCCACTCCAGTACTCTTGCCTGGAAAATCTCATGGACAGAGAAGCCTGGTAGGCTGCAGTCCATGAGGTCGCTAAGAGTTGGACACTACTGAGTGACTTCCCTTTCACTTTTCACTTTCATGCATTGGAGAAGGAAATGGCAACCCACTCCAGTGTTCTTGCCTGGAGAATCCCAGGGATGGGGGAGCCGGTTGGGCTGTCGTCTATGGGGTTGCACAGAGTCGGACACAACTGAAGTAACTTAGCAGCAGCAGCAGCAGCAGCAGCAGCAGCAGCTTAAGCACAAACTGGAAAGCAAAACTAAAGCAAGGTGCCAAGTGGAGAATAAAGCAAAAAAATAAAAATAAAACTAACACATATGTTGAGAGAAAAAGAAAGAAAGAATAGATACACAGAGTTAAATAGAGGGAGATGAAGAAGATTTATATACATTAAAGATTAACTGCAAGGGGACAAGAACAGTAGCAAGGGCAAATAAAGGAATAAGTGTAGAAAAAATATAATAGGTTAAAAAATTAAAATTATAAAAAGAGAAAAGAAAAAAATGGAAGAAGACACAAAAAAGGGGAAAAAGAAAAGAAAAGAAAATAAAGCTCCACAGAAGTGCAAAAGCCCAATGTAGAGGCAGAGGTTTATGACAATAAAAAATTTGACTGAAAAAAAAAAAGAAAAGAAAAGCTCAGAAGCTTAATTGGATTTTTTTTTTTTGCCAATAAAGTCGACAACTAGAACAGAGAGGGAAAAATGGAAAAGAAAAAATAATCCAAAAGAATCTACAGAACAAGTCAAAACATAAGAATAATAAATGTTTTTCTTGAGTCACTGCTGTCAGAGTCCTTCCCCTTACTGGGAGTCACAGTCCACCTCACCTCCCTCGGATGCCCTCCAACACTGTGCTGATTTCTGGACCTTCTGTGGGGGTAGCTCAGATTCTAATCTGGTCTTACTTCTGTGTGTTCTTGCCTCCAATGTCCACATCTATCAGGGTTAGTGTATTTTCTTTTGTGGGAGCTCTCAATGGTCTTTTATATAGTCCATTGAGTGGGAGTCTGCTTAGTTGATCGTGTGGATTTAATCTGCAGCTTGTACAGCTGGTGGGAAGATTTTGGGTCTTCTTCCTTAGCCACATTGCCCCTGGATTTCAATTGTGGTTTTATTTCTACCTCTATATGTGGGTCATCCACTATTGTTTAGCTCCTGAGGCTTTCCTGGAGGGCTTGGGTTTGCCCCTGTGATGGCCAGGTGTGGAGGTGGTGCAGCTGCTTGGATTGCAGGGGTTCCAGCAGCACCAGGTACTCAAGGGGGTTGACGGCTAGGGCAGCAGGAAATATAGTGCTCTAGAAGGGTATGGCAACCAGTATTGGCCAATATGCTCCTGTTTTCTTGCCTGGAGAACACTCTCCCTGACAGAGAAGCCTTGCAGCCCACAATCTAGAATCACAAAGAGTAGGACATGACCGAAGAGACCCTGCATGCATAGAGGCAAGACTGCTTGACTTGTGGGGACCCTGGTGGCGCCAAGTGTGCAGGGACACAGACTGCCTCCACTGCAGGAGTTATGGCCCTATCAGAGTCTTTTTTCAAGTCTCTCATAGCTGGCGATCAGAAGGCCTCTTTGGCCAGTCTTTCTCCATAGCTCCACCCATTCAGGCACTTAGAGGGCTCCCTTGCCTGGAGTCCTTGTCTGTTGTTCAGTACATCAGGCACATAAAGGCCCCCACCCCCACCCCCCTGGTTGGGGTCCTACTTTGTAGATTGGCATGCCAGGCACTTAAAGGGCACCCTGGGTGGGGTCCTACTCTGTAGTTCAGTGTGTTAAGCGTTTGATGGGCCAACCTCTCTGTTCTTCAGCTATCCATGCTGGTGTATGGGGAGAGAGAGGCTATGGATATGGCTCCACCCCATACACCTGATTCAGCACTATTGCCTTGCTTCCATGGCTACCTGGCTTTCCTCGCCCTGGGTTTGCTCCACAACCCTTAAACTCCAGCTCCCAGCCACTGTGCCTTCCAGGCCGCTGCATTCCTGTCCAGAGTATGTATGGCTGAGGCAAGGACTGTCTGATTCTCATTCCATTTAGGCTGCCATAGATCAGCTGTTCTACTCTCAGGCTTAGATGTTTCTCCGCACTCAGACAATTGCCCTGCTGTGGGGATCAGACCCCTGCTTCAGTTCCCCCACCTGCTGAAGGCAGGTCCAGTCCTGCTAACACTCCTGTTTACCCCCCTAGTTCCTTTGACCTACTGAGTTTTGTGTGGTTCTATATATTCTTTTCCCTGGTCAGGTACT
Source organism: Bos taurus (assembly GCF_002263795.3). Classification (NCBI taxonomy): domain Eukaryota; kingdom Metazoa; phylum Chordata; class Mammalia; order Artiodactyla; family Bovidae; genus Bos; species Bos taurus. The sequence continues at coordinate 17,423,639 of NC_037332.1, read as the reverse complement.
CCTGTCCACTCTCAGCTGGTGTTCTGCATGCACTTCTGTGTCTGAGGGTTTATTCCTGATTTATCCATGAAGAGAGATGTATTCCACCTCCACCTACTCCTCCTCTATCTTGTTCTCATGTCTCTGCTTTTTAATATGCTGCATAGTTTGTCATAGCTTTTCTTTCAAGAAGCAAGCATCTTTTAATTTCATGGCTACAGTCACCATCTGCAGTGACTTTAGAGCCCAAGAAAATAAAGTCTGTTACTGTTTCCCCATCTATTTACCATGAAGTGATGGGACCAGATACCATGATCTTTCTTTTTCTGAACATTGAGCTTTAAGCCAACTTTTTCACTCTCTTTCACTTTCATCAAGGGGCTTTTTTGGTTCCTTTTCACTTTCTTCCATAAGGGTGGTGTCATCTGCATATCTGAGGTTATTGATATTTCTCGCAGCAATCTTGATTTCAGCTTGTGCTTCATCCACCCCAGCATTTCACATGACATACTCTGAATATCAGTTAAATAAGCAGGGTGACAATATACAACCTTGACATACTCCTTTCCCAGTTTGTAATCAGTCCATTTTTCTGTGTCCGGTTCTAACTGTTGCTTATTGACCTTCATACAGGTTTCTCAGGAGGCAGATGAGGTGGTCTGGTATTCCAGTCTCTTTAAGAATTTTCCATAGTTTGTTGTGATCTGCTTTGACATAGTCAGGAAAGCAGAATTAGATGTTTTTCTGGAATTCACTTGCTTTTTCTTAGATCCAACAGATATTGGCAATTTGATCTCTGGTTCCTCTGCTGGTTCTAAATTCAGCTTAAACATGGAAGTTCTCAGGCATATTATTTAGCTATTGCTATATAATAAAAAGACCTAGAAATAACTAGGAAAAGGTTTGGAAAAAAAAAAACACAACCCTGTTGCTGGGAAAGATTGAAAGCAGGAGAAGAGGGAAACAGAGGATGAGATGTTTGGCTGGCCCAATTCAATGAATGTGAACTTGGGCAAATTCAAGAAGAAGGTGAGGAAAGGGAAGCCTGATGTGCTGCAGTCCAGGAGGTTGTGAAAATTTAGACACTCCTTGGTGACTGAACAGTAACAACAACAACACATAATGAACTGTCTTAAAACTCAGTGACTTCAAACAACTCTCACTCATTTAATCACATGCTATGGTTTGGCAGTTTTGTCCAGCCTAAGCTAGGTAATTCTTTTTTTTTTTTTTGACTGGGGTGATTCACACATCTGTGGTCAGCTGCCAGATAGGATAGAGGCTGGCTGGTCTAAAATGGCTTTACCTAGGATGACTTGAATAGGCTTGTTCACATGGTAGTTTCAAGATTCCAAGAATAAGTGTGGAAGCATGCAAAATCTTTTCTGGACCAGGCTCTAAAGTGGCTTGTTACATCCCCTGCGTTTTATTGATCAAAGTCAGTCATAAAGCCAGCCCTGATTTAAGGAGTGGAGTAATAGTGGCAAAGCTATTATGCAAAGGGGAGTGGATACAGAAAAGACTATGGAATTATGGTCATTTTTGCAATTTGTTATGACCAACATTTTTGTAACTGTGATGCCATAGGTTTAATTTCATGGTTTCACTGGGAAGAGTTTAAGTGTCCAAGTCACAGAATCTTTCTTTTTGGCACATCTGGGCATATGCGTACATACACCAAATTCTGGTATGGATGCATATCAACTGGTGATGAAAATTCAACAAGATATACAATTGTTTATAAAAATTTAATTATATACATATTGCATAAAATTATAATATATATATATATATATATATATGTACACCATATAATACAGTAATTCTACTAATAGGTAGAGGGGCTTTCTAGGTGGCACTAGTGGCAAAGAACCCACCTGCCAGTGAAGGAAATGTAAAGAGATGTGAGTTAAATCCCTGGGTCAATAAGATGCCCTGGAGGAGGGCACAGCAACCCACTGCAGTATTCTTGCCTGGAAAATTCCATGGACAGAGGAGCCTGGAGGGCTACAGTCCATAGGGTTGCAGAGAGTTGGACACTACTGAGGTGACTTAGCACACTTGTACACAATGAAAACTTCTGTTCTTACTGAAATATTTGTTCCACCTTTTGTAGAATATCTTCTATATTGAGTAAACTAAATTTTACAACTTAAAACCAAGATCATAACTAATCTCTCACAAGTTCAATAAATTGTTCAATAGACAGCTTTTTGTGTAGTGATTGAAGGTCCAGAATATTTTCCACCCATTAAGGCCTTTGATTTCTTGACCATGACTTTTGCATCTCAGTTGTTGTTGTTCAGTCACTCAGTCATGTCCGACTTTTTGTGACCTCGTGGACCATAGCAGGCCAGGCTTCCCTGTCCTTCACCATATCCCAGAGCTTGCTCAAACTGATGCATCTCAGTAGCAGATGTAAAAATAGAGTAAAATGAATTTACCAATTAAAAAAAGACTCTTCAATAATTTATTATGTATTATAAAAGCAAAGCGGAGAAGGCAATGGCAACCCACTCCAGTACTCCTGCCTGGAAAATCCTATGGGTAGAGGAGCCTGGTAGGCTGCAGGCCATGGGGTCAGGAAGAGTTGGACATGACTGAGCGACTTCACTTTCACTTTTCACTTTCCTGTGTTGGAGAAGGCAATGGCACCCCATTCCAGTGTTCTTGCCTGGAGAATCCCAGGGACAGCAGAGCCTGGTGGGCTGCCATCTATGGGGTCGCACAGAGTCGGACAAGACTGAAACGACTTAGCGGCAGCATAGAAACAAAGTCAGAAATTCTGTGAATGAAATTTGCTTTATAAAGAATAAGAAAAGAACTTGGTGGTATATTCTAAATCAAACCCCACGTAGTCCATGCCAGTAGCCAATTGACCCCAGAAGTCAATGGTTGCATTAAATGAAAACCAGTAAATTTATTTTAGAAAAATATGGGAGAAAAATATGATGGAACAAAAAGAAAATAGAATATTGAGCTAGGTTCATCAACTAAACAGGTTTTTTTTTTTTTTTTTTTTTTACAGTTGGCCCTGAGTATTTGCATTTATGCTTATTATGACACTATTTAAAATTGGTTATAAAGATATTATTGATGAAATAACAGAAGACATATCTATGTAGCTAAAATTACTAGGCCAGAGATCACTGGTCAATATTACCTCATTGAGTAGATTCTTTTGCCTCACTCAAGGAGGATGGTATAACACTTTTTACACATTCCTTTTCCAGAAAATAATCTGTATAATTTACAACAAAGGGATTCGATGAAAGCATTTTTTTTTTCAATTTTGTCATGCAACCTTTTGCTTGAGATATGTGATTGTTGGCCTTTCCAGGTGGCTCAGTGGTAAATCCACCTGCAATGCAGAAGACATGGGTTCGATTCCTGGGTCAGGAAGATCCTCTGAAGGAAGAAATGGCAACCCACTCCAGTATTCTTGCCTAGAGAAGCCCATGGCTAGTGGAGCCTGGCAGGCCACAGTCCATGGGGTTGAAACGAGTTGGACACAACTGAGCATGAGTATGAGCAAGTGCTTGTTACTTTGAATTAGTGCTGTCAAGAGAGTGGAGAAAGTCTGATTTCTGGGAATTGTATTAAGAAAGAAAAACTTGTAATCAGAGGTCCTCATAGTTCATCATTTTGAGTTTAGAGGAAAAATAAGTTCTGAAGATGTAATGTACAACATAGTGACTGTAGTTAATAATTCTGTAGTGTAGCTTTGAAAGTTGCTAAGAGAGTAGATGTGGGTTCAATCCCTGCATCAGGAAAATCCCCTGGAGAAAAAAATGGTAACCCACTCCAGTATTCTTGCCTGGAGAATTCCACGGACAGAGAAGCCTGGCAGGCTACAGTCCATGGGGTCACAAAGAGTCAGACACGACTGAGCAACTAACACTACACTAAGAGAGTAGATATGAGTTCTCATCACAAGAAGGAAAATTTGTAACTGTATGAGGTGATGATGTTAACTAAATTTATTGTGGTAATCGTTTAGCAATATATACATGTATCAATCATGTTGTACACCTTAAACTAATGGATAATTATGTGTTAATTATACCTTAATAAAGCTAGAAAAAATATTCCCCAAAAAGGAATGTTTACATCATGGGAGAAAGTAGGTCATGTTCTTAAGATCTGAGCATGGATCAATTTGGTATTTCCTACTCTGAAGCATGGAGAATATCTGCTGCTTAAAAGTAGGAAATATTTCAAGGACACGGGCTTCACTGGCAGAAAGCTGAAGAAACATATAATTTCTGATTTTACATGTTTTTATACTGAGTAGAAAATAAAAGGGATTTTTATCAAATATGTTTCTGTATCCTTTGAAATGAAAAAAGTATTGTTCTACATAAATCACTTAATGTGATGGATAATATTTGGGAATTTTCTAATATTAATCCAATGTTAGATGTTGAAGTAAACCCCATATGGTCAGGGTATATTGTTTTATCAGTACCTGGGCACTAGGATTTTGTTTACAAATTTTGCTTGTGTATACACAAGTGAGGTAAATCCATAATTTTTATTTTTTATAATGTCTTTGCCAAGTTTCATGTCATTATTCTGGCCTCATGGAATGAATTGGGGCATAATGTCTTTTTTTTCTGGTCTCTGGAAAATATTTCAAAAGTTGGATTCATGAGTTTCTTAAAAATTGGTCAGATTTGGCTATCAAACTCTTATACTTTTGTGCAAAGAGTTTCAATTAGGACTCAAATTCTTAATAGAGGACCGATTCATGCTTTCTGTTTCCTCTGGTGATATGTTGGTAAATTACATTTTATAGGAGTTTCCAGTTACTCCAAGTTTTCCAAATTTTGTCATAAAATTCATATTAGCATTCTTATTTTTGAGATGAACGCTGAGATGCACCACTGAGATTCCTTTTCAGGGCTAAAGAACTTGACTAAGTTGCTGCCATGAGATAACTGATAGGGCCCACATGGGGTCTCAATGATAAGATGGCTCATTATGTCGACCTCGCAAACAAAGAATAAAATCACAGTGATCCATGAGACTGATCAAATTTCCCAAATGGCATTCTTTTTTCTCACTGGCGCCTATCTTCTCAAAGCTGCAAGACCACCAGATTCCAGACCTCCGGCTATGTGACTACAGGACTCAACTACAGGCAAAAATTAACCATCCCTTCAGAGAATTTTTCATTGGTGGGGTATAAGAAGGACCCCGTCAGAAAGGGAGGACGCTGGTTCTCCTTAATAGCTAGTCACCCTCTCTTTTCCCTCTAATAAGTTTCCCTTTTCTTGCTTGACTGCCTGGCTCACTGTCTTTTTCTCTGCACTCACCTTACGATAACCAAGCAGTCAGCCTATTCCAGAACTGACTCAGTAGAGAAGAGATGCTTTGGCCAAGGTCGTGTTTCCTTTGTGCGACAGCCTGAATCCACTAACTGATTAGCTAATGTATATAAAAGCATGTCCCCTCACCTGAACTGGAGACCTTATTAGGGAGTCATTCTGGCTTCAGGTGTCCCCACAAGGTACTTGAGGCCATTGTTGAAACTGCACAGAATCCCAGTTTCTCCCTTAGCCCAATTCTGCTTCATTCCTTTCCCTTCCATAGGTAATAATCCTAAGAACACTCTCTAATAGATTCCCCCATGGATTAGTCAACATCTTAGAGTTTACTCCTTAGTGTATCCAATCTTCAGAATTTGCTGCCAAAAAGAAAGGAGATGCTAAAATGAGATTTGTAAGCTAGATAATCTACTGGTTATTTGCCTGGCATCAAGACTGATCACTGGAGGTTCATTTGCTTAGTAGTCTGAAGAATTATGAGATATCCCCATATCTTATCCCCATATCTTTCTACAACTAAAAATGAAGCACAGTGACTGATAACTCTCTGAGGTATGGAGGCATTATGTTCCACATCCAGAAATAGTGCTTCAGATTATATGCTGGGTGGTATGAAAGTTCATAGCTCTGAGCAGAACTTAGAGCTGAAAGGGCTCTGTAAATTCAGACTACTGTGTAAGCAGCCTTCATGCTTGGACCCTATGGCATAGTCCATTAGAGATATAATGGTGGGATTAGACCCTGTATGGAGTTGACAGCAAGCCACAAAGATCATAAAGAAAATCCATTGGCTCCAGGATATCTACAGCAGCAAAGTTAGATACCTTAAATAAACAAACAAGTGAAAAAACCTTCCTGGTCTGTTATTGGCTTCTAATGGAGATGAGGTGTCTCCATCTGACTATGGACCAGAAAGTAACCATGAAGACAAATTGCTAGTCATGATCTAGATTCTTTCAGATGTCATCAAGTCATATGATCAGGAATGTCCAACAGAAATCATTGTAAGATGAAAGTTGTACATCCAGGATAAAGTATTAACAGGGCAAGATGGCACAAATAAGATACACGATCAGGTAACTCAGGTCCTCATGTCACCTCTCTCCTAACTCCAGATGGACTGAAGCCTTAAAATGTCAAAAGCAAAACTCTGACATTTTGAAAGAAAACAAAAGCAAGCATTTTTCTGATTTGGGGTTAGGAAGAACTTCTAAGATGTAAATACAAAATGTCTCTACAAGATTGACACATAACTATTTTAATAAGAACTTTTGATTATGAAAAGATGCTTTGAAAAAAGTGAAAAGTCATAAACTGTGAGAACATGTTTACAACATGTGACTAACGACACTATTATTGGCTTCTGCAGTGATAAAGAATTTGCCTGCCAGTGCAGGAGATGCAAGAGATGCGGTTCAATCCCTGGTTGGGGAAGATACCCTGGAGCAGGAAATGGCAACCCACTCCAGTATTCTTGCCTAGAATATTCCATGGACAGAGGAGCCAGGTGGACTATAATCCATGGGGTTGCAGAGTCATACACGACTGAGTGAGCACATGTACACACACTATTATTAAGACTACATAAGAAATTTTAAAAATCAATAAAGAAAAACAACAATCCCAAAGAAAAGTAGGCAAAACACATGAAAAGACATTTCATAGAAGAGAAAACCTGTTTGGCCCCAAATTGTGAAAGACTCAAACCTCATTAGTGATCATGGAAATGAAAACAAAAAGATGGCATTCTGCTGGCAAAAAAACACAAGTCTGACAATACCTAAACATTTGGAGAAAATGAGGAACAAACAATTTCTTTACCTGTTGCTAATGGGAGAATAAATTTGTTCAATCATCTTTGAAAATAGTTTGGCAGTGTCTTATAAGGTGAACATTGTATTTCCTACAACTTAGCAACTCTTTTTCTAGGCATATCCAAGATGAACTTTTGTATAGGTGCACATGGAAAGATGCACAAATATGTCTAAGCAATGTAGTTATTTTAATTGCAAACATTGGAAAAAAACCTTCAACTGTCCATCAAGAAATAGGAAATAAATTATAATAGAGCTATGAAGTGAAATGATAAATTATGATTATATAGATGAAGTTATACGAATTTTAACTATGCAACTTTCAGTGAAAATGAGAAGTCTTTGAATATTTTAACCATAATAATATCCATTTTATAAAGTTTTAAAGCAAACCCAGCTTAAACAATTTATTGTTTTATTTAGACACACATGTATATCTGACAAAAATTTTAAGACATAAGATATAATTTAAAAAAAATAGACTACTAAAGAGGAGGCAGATATAGGAGAAGGAAGAAACTTGTGGGGATAGTTATTTACTTTCAGACATCTTTGCTGGGGTGGTGAGTTCACAGATACTCATTATATTAATATATGTATATATTAGATAATGTATTACTGTATACAGAAAATAAGTCATTTTTATTGTTTTTCTTGTTTAATAATAACAAACTTATGTTTTAAAAAAAACTCTGTGGACAGAGGAGCCTGGCAGGCTACAGTCCATGGGGTTACAAAGAACCGGACACGATTGAGAGACTAACACTTTGTGATCAATCTAATTTTGTGCAATGAAGGCCCATTGTAAGAAAAAGGAAAGAAAGAAATTAAAAAACTTGTTGCCTATTATCCAATTGATATCTGAGTCATTCAGTTATATGTGTTTATATTTAATGACTATATATAGTTGTTCAGTTACTACTTTATTGAATTTTAATGCTTAATTTAAGATTCTTTTAAGGATGAGAGGATGCTCTGAACTTTGGCCAAAACTTCCCAAATAAAAATGACCTTTGATCTAAATCATTAACTTCCTTGAGCAAGTGTGCTAATAAATGAAATCTGTGGTTGTAGCAGATCCTTTCTAAGAGTGTGGCTTTCTCTAAAATACTGAGTCTAACACTCCAGACATTACTTTCTTGATACTTTATCTTTTTAAGTATGTTTTAAGTTATTTAAATTCATCACTATATCTGATACTGAAGAGTTTGATCTCTGGAGCCTGACTTCCTAAGTTTAAATTCTGATTCTGTCAATTATTAGTCGAGTGGCCTTGGACAAGTAATTTAACTTCAATATGTCTAAGATTCCTTTTCTACAAAATGGGAAAAATATTTTAGTTTCTGAGAAATAACCTGGATACTATATAAAAAAAAGTAACACTTCATATAGACTTTGTAAATATCAGCTATGATTACAACAGTAATCATTTTATTATATAGGTTTATTTAAAAATGTCCTTTTGCACATGACACCAATGCCTTATTTATGTATCCCTTTCGCTTTTTCAAAAGAACAAAAGATAGTTTATTGAATGTTTTATAATGTTAATTATATTAGTTGCCCCCTTTATTTTACGTATTCTCTATTTGTTAAATATGTGTCATTTTTAACTTTGATTCTCTGTGGCTACAAATCCCTTTCCTTTTCCATTTCTTTACATGGTGTAAATCTTCTCAGTTCCCATCTGGCTGTCTAAAGTTTTTTTTTTTCCAAATTGAAGTTTAGTTGATATATAGCACTGAAGTTCTGAAAGTAAACCCATTGAACTTTGCTAAGTCCTTTTGCTGTTTATATTTTTGGGATTTTCCTCATTGATGTAATATATTGTGAACTGACAGTTTGTTGCAATCGTGTTTATTTTTCTATTAATTGCTAATGTTTTCATTAAAAGGGCATGGGCAAATTGAATGAGCTTGTGAAGCATTTGATTTTGTTTGTCCTTTATACCTCCTCTTATGAAGAAAAATTTTAGCACACTTCTCCTTTCAGTCTTACAAGATTTTGGTAAAATGCCAAAATGCTTTACAGTGAAATATGAAAGAGTTAGAGCATTGAAGAAGATAACATTTCACCATTGAAGAAGATAACATTTATAAATCTTTGTGCTTTGCTTTTTAAAGTTTTCAGAAACCCAGAGTGGCAGCATTGATTTTGCTTAGTTACAACACAGTGATGTGTTTTTTTCCTGTTAGGAATTGGTAGTATTATAACTCCAGGGATAACGTGGTAAAATAAGAATTAGAGAAATCAAGTCAATCTCCCAAATGAATTTACATGCCATATGCTCAACAGTTTGGTCAAAATATATGATTTAAAAAACCTTGAAAATTGTATCTCAAATTTATGCAAATAAACTCTCATAAAAGTGAGTAAATGCAAAATAGAAAACATACATTTTTGGAATTCTTTCATTTTGAGATAAATATTGAAGTATCAGTTCTAGTACTTCAGAATTAGAAAGCAAACAAATTATCAAGTATAGACTTTTGCTTAGCATTCAGTGCAGAAGACGGAATTTGATGCTCTCCAGAGTACCCGACCTCTGAGGGATGGATGTATGTAGTTGTAAATTCAGGGTTTTTTGAGTTCAAGGGAGACCTCAGTGCAGACAAATAGTAGGATTCTGCCATTTCTATTAAGAGCCGGGTGTGGAGAAGGATCTTGCCCAAATGAGTTGTAAGTACACTGACTGAGAAATGAAAGGGAGTACAGAGAATCCTGGAGGTAAGCAGGACTGAGTGGCATACACATTGGTGGAGACATTTTGTGTGTGCTTAGTCACTTTATTATTCAGAAACAGGGACCTTCTATAGATAAGCTGGGGGAGTCAACAAGTAATGACCAACCTCTAACCCTTAAAGAGGAAAAGATAAACTGGATAATACATTCCTAATGATGTCCTCCATTTTGATGCCAAATGACTCAGGCTGAAAAGAATCAAGGGAATGTATCTGAATAAATGTCCTTTCATTGTATCCTCAAACTTATCCATTAAAAGAGTAAACAAAGTAGGTAAAATAATTTTTACATTCTATTTACACAAACGTACAAAATATTGTAATTTCAAATGATAATCGGTATAACATTATTACTGAAATATTTTGCCTCCATAGTTTGTACTGTCTTTGAAGTCTTGTGTACAAGACTTGCAATACATTCCAATGTTCATTAGCACATTTCAAATGTTCAAGAACCATATGTAATAACCAACCACTATGTTGAACAGCTTATCTCTAGGAAATAATCGGCCCATCACGTATCATTTTATATGTAGAATGTATGACACAAAGAGGTAAAGAGATTTTGCTACTACGACTATTAGCTAGTCACTGGTTTAGGCAGGGTTGCTAAGCACCTAGTCTTTCTGTACAGCACAGCTAATTAAACACATGATGAATTGAAGAGATTTTGTATTTTGTCATTATATGTTTGCATTGATAAAGTAAAAACACTTTTTAAAAAAATGTAAGCAATTTAACTTAGGATGTGGAGAAAGCATGACAGCTGGATTTTGCAGATGGTGTAGCATCTATCCTATGAAGACATGTTATTTATAGACAATTACACACAAAATGCCATATCATGAATATTCCATTAGTGATATGTTTTGTATTACATATTAAAGTATGTTTTAGTAAAATCTGAAAACGATATTTCTGTTAGCTTCACTCACTCACTCTTAAAATATACTACATAAGGTAGTATTTATTTGTGATGGGCTTTTCCAGATACAACTCTCTAAGTGGTAAAAACCGATATCAAGTCTGCTATACTTAATAAAAAAGCACGCCTTATTCACTGTGTGATCAGTTTTATTTTTTTAAACTTATAGGATACCAATATTAGTATCTAGAACTTCCTAAATCATACGACTTCTGGGAACATTTTCTACCTGTGCAAAAGAGAAGGCAATGGCAACCCACTCCAGTACTCTTGCCTGGAAAATCCCATGGACGGAGGGGCCTGGTGGGCTGCAGTCCATGGGGTCGCTAGGAGTTGAACACGACTGAGCAACTTCACTTTCACTTTTCACTTTCATGCATTGGAGAAGGAAATGTCAACTCACTCCAGTGTTCTTGCCTGGAGAATCCCAGGGACGGGGGAGCCTGGTGGGCTGCTGTCTATGGGGTCACACAGAGTTGGACACGACTGAAGCGACTTAGCAGCAGCAGCAAAAAGATAGATACTCAAGCAGGAGCTCTTCATATCCATGCCTTCTTATTTAATATGTCATGTGTGGTCATTACACAGAGAGCCAGGTTTTTCTCTTACCTAGACTGCCAGATTCCTCAAGACAATAATAATTGGCAACAACTTCTTATTTTAAGAGTTTACAGATAAAATATTTAGCTCTGGAAACACATCTTGAAACAAACCAAAAAAACTCTTATAGTGTTCACAGATATAATATAGTGCTGTCCTAGAGAAGATAAAGATGGGTGAGATTTGTATACATTGGATGAAAAGTAACATAGGAAATGAAACAATAAAAAGCTGCATAAAAGTAAATAACTGTGTGCAATTAGCTATGCTAATTTCTTTTCCAGATTTAAGATTATTTGTATTTCATATTCTTTATTCAGTTTTTAAAAAGTGCCTTAAAGGGATTTTGCATATTTTTAAGCATTGTCTTTGTTTTTCTTCTATTAATAAATCTATTTTGAATTATGGTTTGTAATATTTGGAATGTATTTCTATCTGGATTTGGTTTTATGTTTGGAGAGATAGGGAAGGTTAAAAATTTTTCAAGGGCAGATGACGGCTGCTCGCTAACTTTGCTCACTACATAACAAGTCTGTAAGAAATGCTGCAAGTGAATCAGAATATAAGAAGTGGATTGGCCCTCATTGAGAATATTTTTTATAGTGTTTTATTGATCCTAGCTTTTTAAAAAGCTTTCCCAAAATGCCTTAATATTTAATAACTTAAAGCTGCTTACAAATGAATATACTAGTGTTGACTTAAAAAAATATGTAAAAAAAATGTAAAAACTGAGAGCTATTGCTGGTAGGAATTTTTAGGACTTCAGGCCCAAGAGACAGAATCTCAAGTAAATCTGAGAAAACTGCTTCAAGGAGGCAAGGTGGGGAGTCAGGCTATATAGAAGCTCTGCAACAAAGAGCAGGTAGTTAGGGCATCAAAAGATTATTGTTAATTAAAGAGTCTGAACTCACTGAAATGCCTTTGATATGCACTTCAGCTATCTGGGATCAGTATCCTGTGTTTTTATATGCTGATTTTCCTCAGGGCTCACCACAGGGAGTGGCTGCAGTCTGATGGCTGCTAGATGGCACGTAGTCTTCCCATTCCTGGTTCCCTCAGTGCTCACCAGCTCACCATTGGTGGTGGCTGCAATCTCTAATGCTTGTGACATCTGTAGTTTAACTGATATGGCAGAAAATATTCCATTTCTCACCGGAAAATGTTAAGAGTTCAGTGTAAGGCTGTACCTCCATCTTATTTTTTATAACATTCCTTTCCATAAAGCTAGAGACCCTCAGCAACGAGTTAAAGACCCAGTCTTGATCCTGTTGGAAGGATCAAACCCCACTTAAACCTGGAGATCCTTGAAACTCTGATTTGATCCTGTTTCAGGAATTTTGTTCGCTTATCTAGAATTGTGTTAATGTCCTTCCTGAGTTATACTAACAAAAATTAACAGCCTCATCCTCAATGATTTAGCAGCTTTCATTAATATTTATTAATAAGACATAGTTTTGATGAGCTTAGTGTGAATGAAAGTTGCTCAGTCATGTCTGACTCTTTGTGCCCTATGGACTATACAGTCCTTGGAAATCACCAGGCCAGAATAATTAAGTGGGTAGCCTTACACTTCTCCAGGGGGTCTTTTCAACCCAAGGATCAATCCCAGGTCTCCTGAATTGCAGGCGGATTCTTTACCAGCTGAACCACAAGGGAAGCCCAAGAATACCGACTGGGTAGCCTATCCCTTCTCTAGTGGATCTTCCCGACCCAGTAATCAGACCAGAGTCTCCTGCATTGCAGACAGATTCTTTACCAATTGAGTTATCAGGGAAGCCCTTGATGAGCTTAAAGGTAGGAAACTTAATTTAATTTTTTTATTTTATAATTAATCCAGTGGAGAAGTTTTATAAAATGAAGAAATTTAATTTTTTCCACCTTTGCAAGATTCTATTATTTTCCTATTAAGAATTTTAATAAAAAGTAAAATATGCAAAACCAGATTTCCTAAACATTCTTCAAATCCCCCTAATCCTTTGATCTACAGCTTCAAAGTTCTGCTGTCCCTGGGTTACCTGCTTGGCATATGTTATGTCAAATAACTTCACCAAGGAAGTCAATGGAAGACTTGGACCAGCTATCTTGGTCCTTATGATAGCAAGCAATGAATTTCAGACTACCACGTCAGGTTTAAGCTCAAAGCAAAGTTTATTAAAGCAAGTTATACTCTCAGAAGGAGAGTGGGCTGTTTTTGTGAAGGAGAGGGGAGGGAAAAACCACATGCAGATTTTGTTATAATGATGGTATAATGAGTTTGGGTTTATCTTGGTTAGGTGGGTGGCATTGGTGGTAAATAACCTGCAAGCCAATGCAGTAGACATAAGAGACTTAGGTTCTATTCCTAGGTCAGGAAAATCCCCTGGAGGAGCGCATGGAAATCCACTCCAATATTCTTACCTGGAGAATCCCATGGACAGAGGAGCCTGGCTAACTATGGTTCATAGGGTTGGAAAGAGGTGGACAAAACTGAAGTGACTTAGTACACAACACACACACACACACACAAAGGTTATACACCTGTTTGGTCTGATCATATGCAGCCCAGAGAAATTCCCTCATGTTACTGTGCTTTCTCTTTATCAGGATAAGTTACTCACCACTCAACCATAGTTTTGCCCATTCAGGGTGAGATCAGAGGAGGGTTTCCAGATGGTTGGAGTATAACTTGATTACTCCCCACTTGTCTTTTTGCCACTGTTACTTCCTTGCTGCTAATGTCTAACTACCTGTCTTCTGATTGTATTTTTCAATTGATAGTTTGGGACTATTAGAGATTGGGGAACAAGTACCATGTCTCATTCCCAAGTATGTCGCATTCTTATTCAGGATAATATTGTATAGTATGCTGTGAGGAAGGTAGTACTGTCTGAGTTTTACATGTGGAGAACATGTCACATCTTAAGAGAGTTTTAGTTCAGTATGGTCACTTAGTCATGTCCGACTCTGTGACCCCATGGACTGCAGCACACCAGGCCTCCCTATCCATCACCAACTCCACCAAAAGTCATGTCCATTGAGTCTGTGATGCGATCCAACCATCTCATCCTCTCTAATCCCCTTCTCCTCCTGCCGTCAATCTTTCCCAGCATAGGGGTTTTTTCAAATGAGTCAGTTCTTTGAATCAGGTGGTCAAAGTATTGGAGTTTCAGCTTTAATAGCAGTCCTTCAAATTAACACCCAGGACTGATCTCCTTTAGGATGGACTAGTTGGATCTCCTTGCAGTCCAAGGGACTCTCAAGAGTTTTTTCCAACACCGCAGTTCAAAAGCATCAATTCTTCAGCTTTCAGTTCAGTACAGTTCAGTCGCTCAGTCGTGTCCGACTCTTTGTGACTCCATGAATCGCAACACGCCAGGCCACCCTGTCTATCACCAACTCCCGAAGTTCACTCAGACTCATGTCCATCGAGTCAGTGATGCCATCCAGCCATCTCATCCTCTGTCGTCCCCTTCTCCTCCTGTCCCCAATCCCTCCCAGAGTCAACTCTTCGCATGAGGTGGCCAAAGTACTGGAGTTTCAGCTTTAGCATCATTCTTTCCAAAGAAATCCCAGGGCTGATTTCCTTCAGAATGGACTGGTTGGATCTCCTTGCAGTCCAAGGGACTCTCAAGAGTCTTCTCCAACACCACAGTTCAAAACCATCAATTCTTCAGTGTTCAGCTTTCTTCACAGTCCAACTCTCACATCCATACGTGACCACTGGAAAAATCAAAGCCTTGACTAGTTGGACCTTTGTTAACAAAGTAATATCTCTGCTTTTCAATATGCTCTCTAGGTTGGTCATAACTTTTCTTCCAAGGAGTAAGCGTCTTTTAATTTCATGGCTGCAGTCACCATCTGCAGTGATTTTGGAACCCAAAAAAATACTATTTCCACTGTTTCCCCATCTATTTCCCATGAAGTGATGGGACCAGATGCCATGATCTTCGTTTTCTAAATGTTGAGCTTTAAGCCAACTTTTTCCCTCTCCTCTTTCACTTTCATCAAGAGGCTCTTTAGCTCTTCTTCACTTTCTGCCATAAGGGTGGTGTCATCTGCATATCTGAGGTTATTGACATTTTTCCCAGCAATCTTGATTCCAGCTTGTGCTTCTTCCAGCCCAGTGTTTCTCATGATGTACTCTGCATAGAAGTTAAATAAGCAGGGTGACAATATACAGCCTTGATGTACTCCTTGTCCTATTTGGAACCAGTGTGTTGTTCCATGTCCAGTTCTAACTGTTGCTTCCTGACCTGCATACAGGTTTCTCAAGAGGCAGGTCAGGGGATTTGGTATTCCCATCTCTTTAAGCTTTCTTTATAGTTCAGCTGTCACATCCATACATGGCTATTGAAAAAACCATAGCCTTGACTAGACAGACTTTTGGTGGCAAGGAATGTCTCTGCTTTTTAATATGCTGTCTAGGTTGGTCATAACTTTCCTTCCAAGGAGTAAGTATATTTTAATTTCATGACTGCAGTCAAAATTTGCAGTGATTTTGGAGCCCCCAAAATAAAGTCAGCCAGTGTTTCCTTTGTTTCTCCATCTATTTGCCATGAAGTGATGGGACCAGGTGCCATGATCTTAGTTTTCTGAATGTTGAGCTTTAAGCCAACTCTTTCACTCTCCTCTTTCATTTCATCAAGAGGCTCTTTAGTTCTTCTTCACTTTCTTCCATAAGGGTGTTGTCATCTGCATAACTGAGGTTATTGACATTTCTCCTGGCAGTCTTGATTCCAGCTTGTTCTTCATCCAGCCCAGCGTTTCTCATGATGTACTCTGCATATAAGTTAAATAAGCAGGGTGACAATATACAGCCTTGATGTACTCCTTTTCCTATTTGGAACCACTCTGTTGTTCCATGTCCAGTTCTGACTGTTGCTTCCTGAACTGCATACAGATTTCTCAAGGGGTAGGTCGAGTGGTCTGGTATTCCCATGTCTCTCAGAATTTTCCACAGTTTATTGTGATCCACACAGTCAAAGTCTTTGGCATAGTCAGTAGTGCAGAAATAGATGTTTTTCTGGAACTCTCTTTCTTTTTTGATGATCCAGTGGATGTTGGCAATTTTGTCTCTGGTTCCTCTGCCTTTTCTGAAACCAGCTTGAACATCTGGAAGTTCACAGTTCACATATTGCTAAAGCCTGGCTTGGAGAATTTGAGCTTTCTTTGCTAGCGTATGAGATGAGAGCAATTGTGCGGTACTTTGAGCATTCTTTGGCATTGCCTTTCTTTGGGATTGGAATGAAAACTGACCTTTTCCAGTCCTGTGGCCACTGCTGAGTCTTCCAAATTTGTTGGCATATTGAGTACAGCACTTTCCCAGCATCATCTTTTAGGATTTGAAATAGCTCAACTGGAAGTCTATCACCTCCACTAGCATTGTTTGTAGTGATGCTTCCTATGGTCCACTTGAGTTCACATTCCAGGATGCCTGCCTCTAGGTGAGTGATCACATCATTGGGATTATCTGGGTCATGAAGATCTTTTTTTGTACAGTTCTGTGTAATTTGCAAAGGTATCACAAATAGTAAATGTGTGAATCTGCCTACCATTTGTATCACTCTGAAGGAAATGGCAACCCACTCTAGTATTCTTGCCTGGAGAATCCCAGGGACAGAGGAGCCTGGTGGGCTGCTGTCTATGGGGTCATCCAGAGTCAAACACGACTGAAGCGACTTAGCAGCAGAAGCACGCTACATATTACCCTTATGCTGCTGCTGCTGCTAAGTCGCTTCAGTTGTGTTTGACTCTGTGGGACCTCATAGATGGCAGCCCACCAGGCTCCCCTGTCCCTGGGATTCTCCAGGCAAGAACACTGGAGTGGGTTGCCATTTCCTTCTCCAATGCATGAAAGTGAAAAGTGAAAGTGACATCACTCAGCCCTGTCTGACTCTTAGTGACTACCAGGGTCCAGCCCCGGTTGGATCCAGGGATTCCTTGGGAGGATGGCGTTGGTGATTAAAGGATAGATAAAAGGAAAAAGACAGAGGTGAATTAACTGGTTTATGCTGAAAGCCAATAAAACCTGTGACATCAGGTTTGCTCTGACCATGGAGGCTGCAGGCACCCTCTCTAATAGCAGAAGGTGCCCCACCTTAGGCACCTTCTCGAGTGGGCCTTAGAAGCCCAGACAAGTAAGTGATCTCAAAGAGCCCCCATGCTCTGATCAGTCACTCTAAAGGAAGAACAGAGAAGTAAAGGAGAGAAAAGGAAGCAAGAAAGAATGACATGGGGAGACCAAGCTTTGAGCAAGGCTCGTAGCTTTATTTTCAAAGGGAGCTTATATACCTTAAGTTGTGCATAGAGGATAATAGGGGGTGTAAAATCATGCAAAGTCAGCAGTCTTTGATCCTTATCGAGACCAGGCTTTTTTTTTTTTTGCAAACTTATCTTATACAAATGGTTTAGGTGATTTACATCATCTTCTAGCCAGAAGGCCTGTTAACGTTTTATGATTCTGATAAAGGTTTGTCAACCGTAAGACTTATTTTCTCTAAGAGTAATTATTTTAAAGTTTGGCGCCATCCTCCGAAGGTGTTAGAAAAAATTGCATTCCTGTAGGGCAGAGATACAGTGGGTTTACAATAAATAAAGAATTTATTACCTTAAGGGTCTAAAGTTGTTAGCACCAAGGCCACTACTTATTTTTTTCTATATACCAACTATATTAATTAATATACTTGCAAGGATACAATACAGGGGATGTGGAAACTTGGCAGCAAGCATTGGCTCAACAATGAAATCTTCTACTAGTTCTATTCTAACAATTTCAACCTCTCCAAGAGGCTCTATACTATTTGAATATTTTAAGCTTCCCATGCCTCTCACTGTTGGGAGACTGTAAACAATCATATGCATAGCTGTAGGAGTCCGGGTAAACCTGTCAGGCAAGTTAGAGAGCTGTCTGAGGGGTTTGGATTGAAACACTCCTATTATGCCCAGGAGGCTAATTAACTAGAGCTCTAAGTTGATTTCCTTCATAGAAAAGATGGTCAGGAGAGCCCCTCATTAATGTCAGAGTAGTTGGTGAAAGTTGTAAAATAGTAAAACAGACAGATTCTGGTTTTGGGGTAGATGCTCAGGCAGATCCAGGGGGGCGGTCCTCGAGCCCTGACTCACCTTGCCCGTCAGGGCTCTCCCGCATGACCTTGTCATGGGTGGGAACTCCCATGCTGGCTCCTGGCAAGTGACCCCATGGACTGCAGCCTACCAGGCTCCTCCACCCATGGGATTTTCCAGGCAAGAGTACTGGAGTAGGTTGCCATTGCCTTCTCTGACCATTATGCTAGATGTTTGCAATAGACTTCTCAGTACAGAACCTAGGATAATGCTTTAAATCATTAGCCAGATAAAATAATTTTACATAAATCCTTTCAGTGGTTTCCCATCTCACTAACAGCCCAAAGCCAAAACCTATGTAATGATTCTCATGATCTAGCCCCGCAAAACCACTCTCATTTCATATCCCATACTCTCAAGTTGCCAGCAAATATCTTGAGAATATTTGAGGCCTGAGATTGGGGCTAACATGAATATACAGTGTAAAGAAATGTACCAAGAGTTATACTTGATAGCAGAGTTTACCAATTATGTTTCAAGTTAGACGCCCTTAGGTCATATTATCAGGTGAGTGTATGCTCCTCAGTTCTATCTTGTCACAACAAAAATTTGGAGCAATGGGCATTAAAGCCCTCAGTGCGTCACAGCTCTCGGGTCTTGGACAAACTGTGTTATAGCTTTTAGACAAATCAGTGTTTATTTATTTATTATTATTTTTTTACTTTACAATATTGTTTTGGTTTTGCCATACATCAACATGCATCTGCCACGGGTGTACACATGTTCCCCATCCTGAACCCCCCTCCCACCTCCCTCCCCATACCATCCATCTGGGTCATACCAGTGCCCCAGCCCCAAGCTTCCTGTATCCTGCATTGAACCTGGACTGGCGATTCATTTCTTATATGATATTATACATGTTTTAATGCCATTCTCCCAAATCATCCCCCCCCCATATAGAGTGAAGTAAGCCAGAAAGAAAAACACCAATACAGTATACTAACACATGTATATGGAATTTATAAAGATGGTAACGACAACCCTGTATGCGAGAGAGCAAAAGAGTCACAGATGTACAGAACAAATCAGTGTTAAAGCTCTATTTTATTTAGAAAATAGCGGGAGAATCCATCCTCAAAGTCCGAGGGTTTGCCAACCCAAAGACGCGAAGAGAAGAGAATGGAGGAGCATGCCAGCATGCGGGGGACAGAGCGGGGGTGGGGGTGGAGAGAGAGAGAGAGAGAGAGAGTGCGCTTTGGCTCTTCCTTTTATGTTTTTTCAAGAAAATGCACTGCTCATAGCAAACACCCTCTTCCAACAACACAAGAGAAGACTCTACACATGGACATCACCAGATGGTCAACACCGAAATCAGATTGATTATATTCTTTGCAGCCAAAGATGGAGAAGCTCTATACAGTCAGCAAAAACAAGTCCAGGAGCTGACTGTGGCTCAGATCATGAGCTCCTTATTGCCAAACTCAGACAGAAATTGAAGAAAGTAGGGAAAACCACTAGACCATTCAGGTATGACCTAAATCAAATCCCTTATGATTATACAGTGAAAGTGAGAAATAGATTTAAGGGACTAGATCTGATAGAGTGCCTGATGAACTATGGAATGAGGTTCGTGAATTGTATAGGAGACAGGGATCAAGACCATCCCCATGGAAAAGAAATGCAAAAAAGCAAAATGGCTGTCTGGGGAGGCCTTACAAATAGCTGTGCAAAGAAGAGAAGTGAAAAGCAAAGGAGAAAAGGAAAGATATAAGCATCTGAATGCAGAGTTCCAAAGAATAGCAAGAAGAGATAAGAAAGCATTCCTCAGAGAACAATGCAAAGAAATAGAGGAAAACCACAGAATGGGAAAGACTAGATATCTCTTCAAGAAAATTAGAGATACCAAGGGAATATTTCATGTAAAGATGGGCTCAATAAAGGACAGAAATGGGATGGACCTAACAGAAGCAGAAGATATTAAGAAGAGGTGGCAAGAATACACAGAAAAACTGTACAAAAAAGATCTTCACAACCAAGATAATCATGATGGTGTGATCACTGACCTAGAGCCAGACATCCTGGAATGTAAAGTCAAGTGGGCCTTAGAGAGAATCACTACGAACAAAGCTAGTGGAGGTGATGGCATTCCAGTTGAGCTCTTTCAAATCCTGAAAGATGATGCTGTGAAAGTGCTGCACTCACTATGCCAGCACATTTGGAAAACTCAGCAGTGGCCACAGGACTGGAAAAGGTCAGTTTTCATTCCAATCCCAAAGAAAGGCAATGCCAAAGAATGCTCAAACTACCATACAATTGCAATCATCTCACATGCTAGTAAAGTAATGCTCAAAATTCTCTAAGCCAGGCTTCAGCAATACGTGAACCGTGAACTTCCAGATGTTCAAGCTGGTTTTAGAAAAGGCAGAGGAACCAGAGACCAAATTGCCAACATCCACTGGATCATCGAAAAAGCAAGAGAGTTCCAGAAAAACATCTATTTCTGCTTTATTGACTATGCCAAAGCCTTTGACTGTGTGGATCACAATAAACTGTGGGAAATTCTGAAAGAGATGGGAATACCAGACCACCTGAATTGCCTCTTGAGAAATTCGTATGCAGGTCAGGAAGCAATAGTTAGAACTGGGCATGGAACAACAGACTGGTTCCAAATGGGAAAAGGAGTACGTCAAGGCTGTATATTGTCACCCTGCTTATTTAACTTATATGCAGAGTACATCATGAGAAACGCTGGACCAGAAGAAACACAAGCTGGAATCAAGACTGCCGGGACAAATATCAATCACCTCAGGTATGCAGATGACACCACCCTTATGGCAGAAAGTGAAGAACAAAAAAGCCTCTTGATGAAAGTGAAAGAGAAGAGTGAAAAAGTTGGCTTAAAGCTCAACATTCAGAAAACGAAGATAATGGCATCTGGTCCCATCACTTCATGGGAAATAGATGGGGAAACAGTGGAAACAGTGTCAGACTATTTTTTGGGCTCCAAAATCACTGCATATGGTTATTGCAGCCATGAAATTAAAAGACACATACTCCTTGGAAGAAAAATTATGACCAATCTAGAGAGCACATTGAAAAGCAGAGACATTATTTTGCCAACAAAGGTCCGTCTAGTCAAGGCTATGGTTTTTCCAGTGGTCATGTATGGATGTGAGAGTTGGACTTGTGAAGAAAACTGAGCACCAAAGAATTGATGGTTTTGAACTGTGGTGTTGGAGAAGACTCTTGAGAGTCCCTTGGACTGCAAGGAGATCCAACCAGTCCATTCTGAAGGAGGTCAGCCCTGGGATTTCTTTGGAAGGAATGATGCTAAAGCTGAAACTCCAGTACTTTGGCCACCTCATGCAAAGAGCTGAATCTTTGGCAAAGACTCTGATGCTGGTAGGGATTGGAGGCAGGAAGAGAAGGGGACGACAGAGGATGAGATGGCTGGATGGCATCACTGACTCAATGGACGTGAGTCTGAGTGAACTCTGGGAGTTGGTGATGGACAGGGAGGCCTGGCATGCTGCGATTCATGGGGTCGCAAGAGTCGGACACGACTGAGTGACTGAACTGAACTGGGCCTGCCCTATGCAAATTAGGCTTAGCCTGGAGTGCTGTTTGTTCTACCAGAGGTCTTCACTCTGGTCCTTGGACCTTCCTTTTTTCTATTTTTGGGGGCTTTTCCCTTCCTTGTCTTCTAGCCCCTGCCATTTGTCCTCCTTTTCCCTATTCTAGCTACCTAACAATATGATGATAAAGGTTGGATTGCACCTTTATGGCCAGGTTGTGTTCTTGCTAGGGTGTTAAACCTTTGAAGTCACTCTTAAAAAATGCTTATTCTCATGCAAATATATCTTACAACTTAGATTGTGGAAGCTTGATATTTTTTCATTTCTATGCTGCTTTTTGTTAGGTAGTATGTTATAAACTAGTTATTCTAATGTCATGAATCATGTAGGACCTGTCTACTTTTATTCAGCATTGTTTAATTGCTTTAAGACAAAGAAAATGGTTTTTAGTGGCTGATATTCTGTTTTGTTGTAAAGCTGTGTTTATTTATTAATAAATGTCCTTCTTTATACCTCAGAGAGTATATTGTAAAACTTGCTGTGAAGTAGATATAAAAATATAAGAAAAAAGAAAATGAGAAAAAACCCAAAGAAGATTAACTTTGTTTAAAATTTTAATTAATTTTATATTTTTATTATTTTAGAAATTTGTTTTCAGAACTCTCCACAATTGAATAAGCCACTTTGTTAATTGCTTTGGCATGAATACTGAAATATTGAGACTTAAATCAAGTAGTTAGTGGGCTACTTTAAAAGTATTAATTCTAAGAATGAGATATGAATTTTTAAAGTTCTTATACAGACAACCAAAGTCCTTTGCCTGTATTATAAGTTAATGATTAGAAATTTCCAAAAATATAATGAGCCTTAAATACATCTTCCTCTATTCATTTTGCTTTAATTTTCTTTCCTCAAACCTCTATTTTTTGGCATTTTCTTCTATGTGTTTAATTTGGTCGCTTTTGTAAATGCAATTAAGATTTTGGCAAATTTACAGAAGAAGCTGAGAAATTGCTGTGAACACAAAGGCAGACATAAAATAGCCATTTTGGTAAATTTGATAGAAGAGAGCTAAATCTACCAAGCTTTTCTTGGAAAAAATGGATAGCAGAATGTAAGACATGCCTTCAGCTGGCTCTAATTGAAGATGTATATAAAGCAAAGATGCTGGAAGCCATCATTATGACTCTTTCTACTTAACAGCAAGCAAATACACTGGCAGTAAGTAAGTTGGGGTATATGTCTGTGAAAGGGTATAAATGAGCACTTTCTAGAATTTCATGTAGAAAGAAATAGTAGGAAGAAAGAAGGGCCATTTAGCACAATTTAGAGATATCTTATATAAAACAAAAGTTTGTTAGAAAATGTATTTACAGCAATAGCCCTTGGCTAGATTCTGAAGTTGGTAAAGTTTTGACCTGTATTCATCTTTCGTTCTTGAGGTGCAAGCTTCTCCACATCCTATGTCTACTCCCAAATCTGTGGTACTTCTTGTGAGTCTCCATTTGAAGATAAAACTATACAAGAATCACTGCTTTTATCCACAGCCAGATGAAGGGGCAAAATCAGGTAGTCAGGCAGCTCTCAGGAGTCCCTGTACATAAAGGACCACGCAACATTAATAGGGTGCTAAGACATGGCTGGTAATGCTGCAGAAAGGGGATTCCCTTCCAGGATCTGAGTGTGGGCTCTTATGTAATACCTGGAAATGAATTGTCTGAGGTGATACATGTGCTGACAAACCAAGAGAATTTATTGGGAGGAGGTGCCTGGACAGAGAGCTGGAGTGTTAGGGAACCCAGGAGGGCTGCTTTGCCACATAGCTGGCAGTCAAGGGTTTTATGGTATGACCTTAGTTTCCAGGTTGTCTCTGGCAAATTATTCTGACTCAGGGTCCTTCGCAGTACTGCACACATTGGTCAGCCAAGATAGATTCCAGTGAGGAGAATTCTGGGAGGTTGGTAGTACATGTGGTGTTTCCTTTTGACCTTTCTTGAATTCTTGGTGGTGGTGGCTTATCAGTTCTTCATTCCTTATCAGGACCTCCTGTTCTAAGATAACTCTTGCAAGTGGTTACTATGGGACCTGACCAGTGCAGGTGGTTTCATTCAGCATTTCCCCTACAGTAATATAAGAGGATAAAGAAAATTGTATTTCCCAAACTCTTCTAAGCGACAATGAACTGTATCTTAAGTCAACTGTCTTCTTGGTTCCAGTAGCCCCTGGGTTTTTCTTTAGATAAAAGCTTTGGGCTAGTACCAAATGTTTTTGAATAATGATATGAGACAAACTTATTCTCTTTTCTTCTCCAAAATGGCACTCAAACTCTCCTAGAAATATATATATACATACACACACACACACACACACACACACACACACACACACACATATATATATATACACATATATATGTATATATAACTTCATTTTAAAGTGATTCAAGATTTTAGCTTGCTTGTAGGGCTCTCATGTCCAGTCCAGTCATGTCTGAATTCTTCTAACCTCTGGCACTTTGCATTCTCCTTCCTTGTTTCACTCTATCTCCTCAGCGTTCATCACTAATGTACCATATGTACACACATATGTGTATAGAGATTTTTATTATATATTTGCTTATCATTTTATCTCCAATGCTTAAAACAGTACTGGCATATAGTAGGCACTCAATAAGGAAAATGATAAATATTTATAATAAATATTTGTTGATGAATTAATAGAAATTCATATTGCTAGGGATGTTTAGGAACAAGCTCTTAATTTAGAAAGCATCTACTGCTCCAGAAATGCTCCAAAGTTTTTCTGTTTTAAAATTTTGAAATTCAGGGTCCTCAGGTAATTCCCTTTATAGAACTCATCTCATTTGTAGAACTCATTTATAGAACTCATCGCGTTTCTAAAGTTTACAGAGGCCACTGAATAAATGTTGAGCAGTTTCTAGGTCTGTTGTCCTTGAGTTGTTGTCCTATTGTCCCATTTGAGCTCCCAAGAAAAATGCATACCCAAGTCTGCTTGCTCCCACTCCTTGTGCTTCATTGTGGAAATGCAAGGCTATCCCAGTCATTCTTCATAGAACCAGGGCAATTGCCACATTGTCCAGAGAAGACCAGAATGTATTCTGTTTCAGGAGAGAGGAATTGACTGGGCAGAACATGCTCACATACTTCTCCCAACTCATTATCACTCAAATAATTTCTTCTACCACAAGAACTTCCAGATGTACAAGCTGGATTTTAAAATGTCAGGGGAACCAGAGATCAAATTGCCAACATCTGTTGGATCATAGAAAAAGCAAAGGAACTCCTGCAAAAATCTACTGCTTGATTGACTGCACTAAAGCCTTTAACAGTGTGGATCACAATGAACTGTGGAAAATTCTGAAAGAGATGGAAACACCAGTGCACTTTACCTGTCTCCTGAGAAATGTGTATGCAGGTCAAGAAGCAAGAGTTAGAACCAGATGTGGAACAATGGACTGGTTCAATATTGGGAAAGGAGTGCATCAAGATTATATATTGTCACCTTGCTTATTTAACTTATATGTAGATGACATCATGTGAAATGCAGGACTGGATGAATCACGAGCTGGAATCAAGATTGCTGGAGAAATATCAACAGCCCCAGATATGCAGATGATATGAGTCTAAAGGCAGAAAATGAAGAGGAACTAAAGAGCTTCTTGATGAGGATGAAAGAGGAGAATGAAAAATCTGGATTGAAACTCAACATTCAAAAAATGAAGCTTATGGCATCTGGTCCTATCACTTCATGGAAAATAGATGAGGAAAAAGAGTGAAATTAAAGGATGCTTGCTCCTTGGAAGAAAAGCTATGACAAACTTAGACAGCATATTAAAAAGCAGACATCACTTTGCAGACAAAGGTCCATCTAGTCAAAGCTATGGTTTTTCCAATAGTCATGCATGGATATGAAGGCTGAACGCCGAAGAATTGATGCTTTCAAACTGTGGTGTTGAAGAAGATTCTTACGAGTCCGTTGGACAGCAAGGAGAACAAACCAGTCAATCCTAAAGGAAATCAACCCTGAATATTCATTCGAAGGACTGATGCTGAAGTTCCAATGCTTTGGCCACCATATGCACAGAGCCTACTCATTGGAAAAGAACCTGATGCTGCAAAAGATTGAAGGCAGGGAGAGAAAGGAGTGACAGAGGATGAGATGGTTGGATGGCATCACAGACTCAATGGTCATGAGTTTGAGCAGACTGTGGGAGATGGCGAGGGTCAGGGAGGCCTGGCTTGCTGCAGTCCATAGGGTCACAAAGAGTCAAGCATGATTTAGCAACTGAACAACAACAACCAAGAGAAGAAATATGTGTGATTGAGAGTGGGGTCAGAGGGTTAGTTGAATTAAAGCCAAGGAGCCAGTGGAAATCCCATCATGGATATTTCAAGGCAGAAAAATGGTGGTCACCACTCTTCCTGACCATGCAACATTCCCCAGCCTTTGTGAGGCATTGGGATAAATTATTTAATTTTTAGTTGTACAGAGACATAGCTGTTACTCAGAGGGTAGACTGTCAATAGAAGAGTCTATTGAGGAGTAGATTACTGTCCTGTTCACACACATAGTAATCTGTTCCCCAGTACTAAACATTTGTGTTTTTTATTTCTCTTTGGAACACTGGTGAGTAGTTTAGTATTTGACCTCAAAGTCTGTTCAGTTCAGTTTAGTCACTCAGTCATGTCCATGAAAATCTGTAACCTGGATAGTTTCATTAAGTACCATTGTACCTTAGATAAAAATGTTGACTTCTATGCTGTTCCTCATTGTAAATGCATTCTAGAAACAAGCAGATTCTTTACCACCCAAGCCACCAGGGGAGCCCAAAGAATATTCCATTCCCCTTCATCAGGGGATCTTCCTAACCCAGGGATCAAATCTGGATCTTCCACATTGCAGGCAGGTTCTTTACCATCTGAGCCACTGGAGAAGTCCATAAAATATAAAGGGAGGGTTAAAGGGACATTTTGTGACAGGTAGAATTTATAATAGCTTAAGTACCTTTCATCGTATTATCCCTGCTGTAAGGCATATTTTCTTCTAGTTCTACTGGGTTATTTATCACTCAGTCTTTAATTTTCAATTTAGGTGGCATTTCCTATGAAATGCCTTTCTTGAACCTCCTTGGGTTGGTTAGTTGCCTCTCCTATTTGACCTTTCTCTTCCTGCCATAACCATTAACACATTGTACTTCTTTCAAAACCATATTCATCCCATAGGAGTAAAATTTAGCTTCATTTTCTGACTACTTTTCTGAAATATGTATGTCTTACAAAGGCGTATTCTATCATATCTCCTTTGCTTAGTGTTTATCTCTCATTAGTTGCATGATATCAGTGCTTTTCATACATTTTGTCAAATGGAAGAATGATTGATTCCAAAGAATTAGTTTTCAAGTCATGAGCCTTTAGATTTTATATTTTGAAAATCCACAGGCTGTTCAGATTGCTTATTACTTCTCACAGGTGGCTGCTATAGAAACACGCATCCAGGGTGCTGCATGTGAGAAGGTTCACTTCACCCTGGAAATGCCTAGCTCTGCCGCCTTTGAACCTGACCAGCTGCAGGTCTTTCCTCTTTGCTATCTGAGTGGTGGCATCTAGAGGTAAATAATCAGAGGAGGGTCTAGGATAGGGCTTTTTAATGTGGCATTTATGAAAATCCCTTAGATTGTATACACAATGGTACAAAATGATGCTATTTCCTGATGAGAGTAAATTTCTTCCACTACCCCAACCAAAAGGAGTTATTTAGCTTCATGTGATGCATTCTAGTTCATAGGACTACTCTGAAGTTTGGGCCTCTTGTCTGGAATAAATCCTCTGCACATATTCCTCAAGAAACTGTGCAACGATAGGCATCTAGCTGAGGACTGGAGATCTTGGATTGTAGCAGTTATCTGTCAGTTTCCTTTTTTGCTATAATTATAGACCTAATAATAATCAGACCATAAGAAATCATAATGAATTAAAACAAAAAAGAACAATAAACCTGAGAATGACAAATTTCAGCCAGGATAGATGTGAGAAAGTAAACCTAAAGGCAGTCCAAGATTATGTCTATCATGGCCTGAACTAGTAGAAAGGCCAGGAAAAGACAAATATATTCATTGAATAATTATATTAACATTTTATTAGACTGACAGAAGTACGGGGGGGTGGTGGGTGGGGGGAGGATGTGGTGCTTCATTGAAAGACCTGTGCAATTATACCTGTTGCTCATCTTTTCAGATGAGACACTGTTACTAAGAATTATTAGCATTTTTAGACAAAAGTTTTATATTTTCTTACATTTAAAGAGATAAGGCCAAATTTTTGGTAAATGTGCCATTGTGCTAGGCCTGAATATGATTATAATAGTGATAATGATGATGATTGCTAACAAAAAGAGCTCATTAGGTGTCAAGGATTTTTATCAAGTGATTTATGTGATTTATCTAATTTAATTTTAAGAACAATTCTATGAAAGACTATTATTGCCCTTATTTACAAATAAGCAAATTGAGTTACAGAGAAGTTACATTAGTAATATAAAAAACAAATGGAAGGACCAGGATTTTAAGCTGTTGTTTAGTTGCTAAGTCATGTCCAACTCTTTTACCACCCCATGGACTATAGTCTGCCAGGCTCCTCTGTCCATGAGATTTTACAGTCAAGAATAATGAGGTACAGGAGTGGGTTGCTATTTCCTACACCAGAGGATCTTTCCGACCCAGGGATTGAACCTGTGTCTTCTGCATTGGCAGGCAGATTCTTTACAGCTGAGCTACCTGGGAAGCATAGGATTTTAAACTAGGCAGTCTGAGTCTAGAGACCAATCTCTTAGGCATATAGATGTGAATAAAAGGACATTCTGATTGAAGGATTATCATGAATGGAAATAGAGAGTCAAACAGCCCAGAATTTACTCTGTGAAAGACATTATACAAATTTAGCAGGAACATATGGCTGGGAGAAGAGCAGTGAGTGTAAATTAAATTGTAAATACAGTTTGGGAGCAGTCTCTGAGGATTTTTCATACCCTACTAAACTATTTATACTTATTGTGGGTATAGAATGTGAGGAATGATGCATGTGGATGTGGAATGTGAAGATGAAAGCATGGGTTGAGGAATTAGCAATGCAATGGATATTACCCAGGGGAGAATCCTCAGAAAGGCAAATATCCATTGTAGACACAGGGAAATGTTTGCATTTCCAGATGCCATTATGGAGAACAGAATCAACATTTCTTTTCTTAAAGTTTCAAAATTAGGGAGAACTTTATAATAAAATAAGAGGCATAAAATCCAAAGATAGGGCTATCATATTAGCAACTTTTGAGGTACTTTTGAAATTTCTTTAAACATTTTGTTCGGAAACAAAAATTGTGAAACTCTTGTGTCTTGTGTGTGTGTCAGTCGCTCTCAGTTGTGTCTGACTTTGTGATCTCATGGACTGTATGTAGCTCACCAGGCTCTTCTGTCCATGGACTTCTCCAGGCAAGAATACTGCAGTGGGTTGCCATTCCCTTCTCTAGGGGATCTTCCCAACCCAGGGATCATATCCAGGTCTCCTGCATTGCAGGCAGATTCTTTACCATCTAAGCCACCAGGGTAGCCCCATGACACTCTTGGAAATGGGTGAAAAGGCCATTGGGTGTCTTTTGCATATAGGGTTGGTCTTCATCTCATGGTTCCTTATGGGTTTATCTTATTCTACATAGATTTGTGCCTTTAATTCTCCTTGAGACATTTTATGTCTTTATAAATGGTAGAAACCAATAGTAATGCAAATGATTATCTGTAGCAATAGAGTTGAATTTTGTCCGTGGATGTGCAACTTTTAAATACCTTATATATGGAACATTATTACACCACTTAACAAATCTAGTTCAGCTTTCTTTATGCATATGTCTCTGTTCTTTGAATTCTTCTGAGTCTTTTTTTTTTTTTTACATTTTACTGATTCTCTTATTAATTAATGTTCCAGATGTTCAAGCTGATTTTGGAAAAGGCAGAGGAACCAGAGATCAAATTGCCAACATCCACTGGATCATCAAAAAAGCAAGAGAGTTCCAGAAAAACATCTATTTCTGCTTTTTTGACTATTCCAAAGACTTTGACTGTGTGGATCACAATAAACTGTGGAAAACTCTGAAAGATATGGGAATACCAGACCATCTGACCTGCCTCTTGAGAAACCTATATGCAGGTCAGGAAGCAACAGTTAGAACTGGACATGGAACAGACTGGTTCCAAATAGGAAAAGGAGTACGTCAAGGCTGTATATTGTCACCCTGCTTATTTAATTTATATGCAGAGTACATCATGAGAAATGTTGGGCTGGAAGAAGCACAAGCTGGAATCAAGATTGCTGGGAGAAATATCAATAACCTCAGATATGCAGATGACACCACCCTTATGGCAGAAAGTGAAGAGGAACTAAAGAGCCTCTTGATGAAATGAAAGAGGAGAGTGAAAAAGTTGGCTTAAAGCTCAACATTCAGAAAACGAAGATCATGGCATCTGGTCCCATCACTTCATGGGAAATAGATGGGGAAACAGTGGAAACAGTGTCAAACTTTACTTTTTTGGGCTCCAAAATCACTGCAGATGGTGACTGCAGCCATGAAATTAAAAGATGCTTACTCCTTGGAAGGAAAGTTATGACCAACCTAGACAGAATATTAAAAAGCAGAGACATTACTTTGCCAACAAAGGTCTGTCTAGTCAAGGCTATGGTTTTTCCAGTGGTCATGTATGGATGTGAGAGTTGGACTGTGAAGAAGGCTGAGCGCCGAAGAATTGATGCTCTTGAACTGTGGTGTTGGAGAAGACTCTTGAGAGTCCCTTGGACAGCAAGGAGATCCAACCAGTCCATTCTGAAGGAGATCAGCCCTGGGTGTTCTTTGGAAGGAATGATGCTGAAGCTGAAACTCCAGTACTTTGGCCACCTCATGCAAAGAGTTGACTCATTGGAAAAGACTGATGCTGGGAAAGATTGGAGGCAGAAGGAAAAGGGATGACAGAGGATGAGATGGCTGGATGACATCACCAACTCGATGGACGTGAGTTTGAGTGAACTCCAAGAGATGGTGATGAACAGGGAGACCTGGCGTGCTGTGATTCATGGGGTCTCAAAGAGTCAGACACGACTGAGCGACTGAACTGAACTGAACTGAACTTGGTATGTACCCATTTTATATTTTTTGCATTATTATTTATAAATCAGTATTGAAATTTGCTTAGTCTACAATATAACTCTTGTTATTCCTGTTATTCCTGGCTTATATTGCTGATGATTATCAGTAAGATATTTTAATTAAATTGAAAATAGTGAAAATATTAGTAGTTAGTATTCATTGTACATGAGTTTCAGGAATATTTTTATTCATTATCTGATTTAATTATCACAAAATACAGTGGAGTAGATAGTTATTAGAAAGCCTTTTTTTTTTTTTTTTTTTTAGTTTAATCGTTTTGTATTGAAGTATAGTTGATTTACAGTGTTGTGCCAATCTCTACAGCAAAGCAATTCAGTTAAACACGTATATAAACTTTTTAAAATTTTAGTTCCATTATAACATAGGATGTTGAATATTGCTCTCTGTGCTGTACAGTAGGACCTTGTTGTTTAGCCACTCTAAATGGAATAGTTTTCATCTAACTCCCAACCCCTCTCTCTCCCTTCCCTTCTCCTTCTGCAACTACAAGCCTATTCTCTATGTCTGTGAGTCTGTTTCGTAGATAGGTTCATTTGTGCCATATCTGAGATACAATGCCTATTTTTTACATGAAAAAAAAGTAAGACTTAGTGAGTTCTTTGAACTGTATCGCACCATATAACAAATAAATGAGAGTCAGGACTTAACTCTAG
Organism: Bos taurus; assembly: GCF_002263795.3. Classification (NCBI taxonomy): domain Eukaryota; kingdom Metazoa; phylum Chordata; class Mammalia; order Artiodactyla; family Bovidae; genus Bos; species Bos taurus. The sequence goes on along the minus strand of NC_037332.1, from coordinate 17,391,753 downwards.
CTAAATAGTGATTTTAGGTTTTAATAACTAGACTGCATCTGCTGTTAGCTTTACTGAAACTTTAATCCACAAACTTCACTCTCAGAGCAGTGGTAGTTTTAATGATAAATTGTGCAACAATGAAAAATGAATTCAAAATATCTCATTATATCTTCTTGATTTACTCTATATATACATAAACCCATTGCAACGAACCAATGTGTTATTTCACTCCAGTGTTAATTGGAATTATTTCAACTGCAGGAGTTAGAAAAATAATTCAAACTAGTTTAAGTTAAAAAAAAAAAAGGAAGTAAATTCTTGTTCATTAAACTGAAAAGTCAGTGGGGTCAACTGGTCCGCATATACTATAACTGATTGAAAGAGCTAAAAATAATGTTTTGGGGATTTTCCCTTCATCTCTTGCCTCAATTTCTCTGTGTGGCCTCCTCCTCTCCAATTTAAGAGGGTTCATGCCAGTGCCCTAAAGGAAGATACTGCATGCAGCTTGAATTTACTTATAATTCCAGAAAAGGAAGCGGCATCTTTGATGGTAGTCCCAGCAAAGGAGGCTTCTGGCAGTACATTTCACTAGACTAGATTGTCACATCTAACTTCTGCTACATTTTCAGTTTATCCAAATTACTTGAGTAATTTCCTTCCCTAAATGTTAACCCAAATATATGGATACAAAGGTTTCTTGTTCTTCTCTTCTCTCCATTCTCTCCTATTTTCTTTTCATTCTACCTGAAAACATTTCAACTAACTAGGGAAATGGGAGCAGAAACTTTAATGAAGAATAAGACATAGGAAAAACATGAAGGCAAACCTAGTCAAAAATTAACATATCAGGCCCACCCTACTTTTTTTTTCCATGTAGGGTGATAGATTCTGTGTTTCCTTTAACATTTACTGTGGAGAGAGGAAAGTTCATGGGAGCTGTGGTGCCAGCTGAAAAAAATTGTGAAGAGAACATTTAGAAGGTGGTTTGGACTTGAGAGGGAGCATGAAAAGCTGTGTTGACAAATCAAGGTTCTGCTTTTTAATTTGATATTAATCTGTCAGAACAACTCATTTGATTTTTAAACAATTTTTAATGATGCTGCCTTAACCTATGTTCCCAGTGTCAAATGAATATCCAGAGTCCTTTGATGCAGGTTGAGTTAATTAGCTTTATTTTTTTTTTTGACATAAACAATATTTATTTATTTATTTATTTATTTTGAAGACTCAAATGACTTTTAATGGAATATTATGTGCCCAAAACACAAAGGATTTAAATTAGTATCTTAAAATGTTTCATTTATCACATATCACAGGAAGTAAGAGTCTTTTTTTAGCTTTAGATCAGTGATGTTACTATAAGTTATTACCTTCCTATACATCCAGCTTTGAACCTTAAGTATTAATAAATATTTTAGCATTTGTAGTTTCCTGACAAAAATGATCTGAACTAAATGATACCAGGTTTTGTTGTTGCTGTTGTTCAGTTGCTAAGTTGTGTCCTATTCTTGGACTATTCTGTGTCCTATTCTCAGACCCCATGGACTGCAGCACACCGGGTTCCCTTGTCCTCCATTATCTCCAGGAGTTTGCACAAATTCATATCCATTGAGTGGGTGATGTCAGGTTTATGTAATTCTAACTTTTCTGAGCTTAAAATATGGTGGATCTAAGCTATTTTCCCTCACAGGGAACCTTTAAAAACTTTGGATCAAGTAAGTGATATGACCAGTGAGATATTTTAGGCAGAATAATGTTGTGTTTGAGAGAATGGATTGGAGAAGGGGAAACCGCATGGAGGGCAAACTAGTTAGGAAATAAGGCCACTAATAGGTACAAGGTCATGTTATTTGCTTTCTTTTGCAGAGAGGCTGGAAAAGAGGGCGTCAATATGAAAGATGTACTAGAGGTATTAATACAGTTGGCAAGACTGCACAAATAACTAACGGGTTTTGGGTAAGTCAAAGACAATTTTCTAATTTTGAGTCTGGATGACAAGGATGGATGACAGTTCTTTTCATTATGACATAAAACACAAATGCTTGTCTCATTTTATGAATCTGAAGTACAGATATTGAGTAACATTCTCTTACAAAGTTAAAATTGCATATCTTTATGTGTAAAATTCCCATGATTCTCTCTTACTTGAGAAAAAAAATCATGTCTTACTTTCTGACGGCAGATCTGTGACCAGAAGTCAGATATGCACACAGCACTCATGCAAATAGAAACAGCATGAATTAACAGCAGGAGAACTTTATGAACAAGATTCTTAGTACATTTTTGCTTGAAAGCACAAATAAATCAGTTCTGTAGAAAATCTCTGTCCTGATAAAACACCTCCCCTCAAGGTAATGAGGGTGCTTTCCTCACTTATTACTTGTCTAAGCTTTAACCTTTGTAACTTCCCCTGAGTCAACTTACAATTCCAGTTTTAGTGTGATGATTTATGTATTATATTATTAAATATTCAGTATAAAATGTACTTTCTTCTCAGTATCCCCTAAAGTCATTTTAGCTAGAGGTTTTTAAATTTTTTTTTTCACCCAGTCTACCCTTAAATCTCAAATTAAGATTGTTAATAATAGAGGAATAAAAGGGCATTTTTTTTCTCTCTCTTTTAGCTCCTTAGGATACTTGAATATTTTCTCTGTAGGTTTGAAAGGAAAAAAATCCTACTTTAACTTTTTTGTAGAGCTGGAAGACCTGTTCTCTAACTCACGTTCAAATCCATAAGTAGTTTCTCACCATGACCCTTTAACTGATCTCTGGCCTGTGAATTCAGCAGTGAGCTGAATGTCTCTGAAACAGTTTACTAAGTTCAGTTCAGTTCAGTCCCTCAGTCATGTCCGACTCTTTGCTTCCCCATGGACTGCAGCATACCAGGCTTCCCTCTCCATCACCCACCCTGGAGCTTGCTCATTGAGTTTACTAAGTTAGCTATGACCAAAAGTAAAATACAGATGCTGTATTTGGGTAATAAGCAAAAACTGACTATCTTAGGTGAACTAGCTTAAATTAGCAATATTTATGTTCATTTTGTATTAATTATTGGTTGCATAATTTTACTCAGTCGATCTAGAAATCCTGTAATTTTGACATGATACTAATAATGTCACTAGTTGCCATGTATTGAGAACTTACTATTTGCCAGGTTCTGTGTTTAAAACAACTAAAGCTCAAAAAAATGAGCTTGCTCAGGGTTATATAATTTAAGAGAAACAGAGGCATTTTATCTGATGTCAAAGGCCACGCTCTTAATTACTATACTGAGATTACTTGATTTTCCTTCATTTTTTTCTGATTCCTCACTACGAGTAGCCAAACTTATACTTTAGATGATGTTTAAATGCAGTGATTTATTTTCAATGTATTTCTTATATATCATCCAATGTCCTATTTAATGCTTCTTCTGGTCCATAAATTACTATTTGATTCATGCATGTGACGATGTCAATTTTAATAGTAGAAATGAATAGGTTATTAAAACTCTTATTCTGTTTTGAAAATTTCAACTTCAAGAAAATATTATTTTAATGGGGCTTTATTAATAAGAATGAAAATTATTGGTGGGTAAAACAAATAGCACTTCAATAAAGACTTTATAGTTGGTGCTTTGCCCATGATCTGTCACATATATTTACAAATGCTAGACTTTGACAGGAAAGAAGAGAGAAGCTTCTGCATTAACTCAAAAAGCTTTCATTTTGAAACATTAATGATAGATGTCAGAGTAAGTAAAGATTGATAACTGGTATTATTTTTATGGGCCTGAGAAATAGCATTATCCATGCCTAACTGTATGGTGGACTAGAATTATAAAACTCACCCATAAAAGTCGAGGTTCTCAGTTATCTTCCCAAGGATCACTTCCCTCTGATGAAAGTTGAACTGTGTATGTGAAAGATGGAGTTGGTACTTCTCAACTACCTATTATTTACCTTACTGCAGATTTCTATAGTTTTAAAAATCGTTTCACCATAAAAGTTCCACGAGCTTTGAGGAGGTACATTTTTTCCTGAAATGTCTTTTGGATAATTTCACTATTAAATCAATACTTGGAATGTCAGCAACTGAAGAAAGATTGGATCTATTTCTTGTGTGAAATCAATTGAAAATATGTATTGTGTGTCTATGTGTGAATGTATATGTGTTACTATGTTCATAATGATAGTGTCATCTTATATTACCCAAGCTTTAAATATTGGCTCCATGTATGAGATTATGAAAAAAAAATAATAATAATTGGAAGTAAATTATCTTGAAAGTAATCTTGAATTAACACTTATTTGGTGCCTACTAGAACTTAATATAGAGAAAATTAAGCAAATATGATTATTGGCCTGGAGCAGATAAACTTTAATATGCATGAAAACTGAATAATAATGTAAAAGACATACATATCACTGTAAATACATTTAAGGGAGAAAATGAAAAGAACTAAAATGATAGTAAAATGAAATGTCATTACTACTCGAATGTGCCTTTTCATGGTCGTTACACTAGAACTGTGCTGTAATTTCTTCTTTCAATGGTCCTAACTTACAGAACATTTGGCATTTTCATAGAATGACTACTTGGTTTCTGATAAACATATTTAGATAGACAGAAAGGGAAGCTGTCCTCTCTCCCACCTTAGTTTTTCAGAATTATAAACAACTTTAGAGATCACTCTTATTCTTTCCTATTGCTCATTGAGGAATTCTTTTCTCATCTTGTCCTTTTAGATGGCATTCACTATTTCATTAAAATATATTGTATAAAGTATCTAAACTGTTCCAGGAATTGAATTAAATATACACTTCTGTTACTACAGTACCATTTGGTTTTGTGATTCTGCTGCTACTGCTGCTGCGTCGCTTCAATCGTGTCCGACTCTGTGCGACCCCATAGACGGCAGCCCACCAGGCTCCCCCATCCCTGGGATCCTCCAGGCAAGAACACTGGAGTGGGTTGCCATTTCCTTCTCCGTCGTGAGAAGTCGCTCAGTCGTGTCCGACTCTTAGCAACCCCATGGACTGCAGCCTACCAGGCTCCTCTGTCCATGGGATTTTCCAGGCAAGAGTACTGGAGTGGGGTGCCATTGCCTTCTCTGTTTGTGATTCTATTGGCCCCAAATTTGTTCCTTAATTTTAGAGAAGACCTACTTTGAAATTTCTACCACTTGTACTGCTGGTTAACTTTCTGAATCAATATGAAATAATACTATTTACACAAACCTACAAATAAGATGGCTTTTTTCTTTTTACTCTTCTGCTGTACGAATTTAAACATCAATTTTCCTCAAAACACACACTTGTAATATTACTTAAGTGACGACTTTGCCATTCAGTTCGGTTCAGTCCAGTTCAGTTTCTCAGTCGTGTCCGACTCTTTGTGACCCCATGAATCACAGCATGCCAGGCCTCCCTCTCCATCACCAACTCCCGGAGTTCACTCAAACTCATGTCCATTGAGTCGGTGATGCTATCCAGCCATCTCATCCTGTCATCCCCTTTTCCTCCTGCCCCCAATCCTTCCCAGCATCAGTCTTTTACAATGAGTCAACTCTTCGCATGAGGTGGCCAAAGTACTGGAGTTTCAGCTTTAGCATCATTCCTTCCAAGGAAATCCCAGGACTGATCTCCTTTAGGATGGACTGGTTGGATCTCCTTGCAGTCCAAGGGACTCTCAAGAGTCTTCTCCACAGTCCAAAAGTATCAATTGTTTGGCGCTCAGCTTTCTTCACAGTCCAACTCTCACATCCATACATGACCACTGGAAAAACCATAGCCTTGACTAGATGGACCTTTGTTGGCGAAGTAATGTCTCTGCTTTTCAACATGCTATCTAGGTTGGTCATAACTTTTCTTCCAAGGAGTAAGCATCTTTTAATTTCATGGCTGCAATAACCATCTGCAGTGATTTTTGAGCCCCCAAAAATAAAGTCTGACACTGTTTCCACTGTTTCCCCATCTATTTCCCATGAAGTGATGGGACCAGATGCCATGATCTTAGTTTTCTGAATGTGGAGCTTTAAGCCAACTTTTTCCCTCTCCTCTTTCACTTTCATCAAGAGGCTTTTTAGTTCCTCTTCACTTTCTGCCTTAAAGGTGGTGTCATCTGCATATCTGGGGTTATTGATATTTCTCTCGGCAATCTTGGTCCCAGCTTGTGCTTCTTCCAGCCCAGCGTTTCTCATGATGTACTCTGCATAGAAGTTAAATAAGCAGAGTGACAATATACAGCCTTGACGTACTCCTTTTCCTATTTGGAACCAGTCTGTTGTTCCATGTCCACTTCTAACTGTTGCTTCCTGACCTGCATACAGGTTTCTCAAGAGGCAGGTCAGGTGGTCTGGTATTCCCATCTCTTTCAGAATTTTCCAGTTTATTGTGATCCACACAGTCAAAGACTTTGGCATAGTCAATAAAGCAGAAATAGACGTTTTTCTGGAACTCTCTTGATTTTTCCATTTCTCTTGCTTTGCCATTACCAATGTCCTTTTCTGAAATAATCTCAGAATTTGGCACAATATTGCACATATGCTCTGAATAGAATATAATTCAGGGTAAATCCTTCTTTTTGGTGATGTGCTCAAAATTCTCATTAGTTTGAATAATTGCTATTCTGTGATTATTTCTCTAAAGGGGATATAATCTTAAGCTTTTGTAATGGAATATCAATAATTTGGGGAAACTGTTTCCATTTATATCCACTTCATATTTATTCTATTTCTGTCATGTTTTGTCCTGGTGCCTGATGTTAATAGATACTTATATACTGAAATGTGATATTAATTAATTAATATTTTATATTGATTAATTATTGTCTGACTCTTTGAGACCCTATGGACTGTAGCCTACCAAACTCCTCTGTCCATGGGATTCTCCAGGCAAGAATACTGGAGTGGGTTGCCATGCCCTCTTCCGAGAGGTTTTCCAGACCCAGTTATCAAACCCATATCTCTTGTGTTTCCTGCATTAGCAGGCAGGTTCTTGATCACTAGCACCACCTGGGAAGTATAATTAAGGCATTAGTCAGTATATATACATGCTTTGAAAGAGTCTTTGATACATAAATCCTAATTAGGAGGAGCAAAGTCAATCCAAAGATACTGTATTGGCCAAACATAAAGAATATTTAGAGGTTCTGGGTTGGGTCAAAATCTCTAAGAGGAGATAATAAGTCCTAAAAATCAACCTCTAGGAAAAGTGGCAAAATACATTAGAGTTTATTGGGTGAATGCAAAGGCCTGAAAACTAACTGTAGTGGATTGCCTGCAAAGAAGGCTGCTAACAAACAATTATTTTCTTCTTCTGTATATGCATAATATTCATCCCACCTAGCAAGGCGAGTCCTTTTATTTCCTCTCCTCTTGAGTGTGGGCTGACCTTAACTTCACATACTGTGACTCATGGCCCTCATGTTTAGACATCTTATAGTTTACATTTTTATTTTCTGGAATCCAGCCTTTGTGTAAAGAAGTCCAAGATTTCCTGCATGGGAAATGATGTGGGGAAAGAGAAACCCTATGGAATGAGAGATCACAAAAGAGAGAAGGCCCTGGAGAAGAACAAAGCTGCTCCAATCAGAAACTTGTACCAAGCCCTACCAACTCATTGAGTATGTGAAGTCATACTGAATAATCTAGCAACAGCAGAACCATCAAAGCAGCAATACATGGAGCAGAGATGAGCCACACAGCCTTTTGCATGTTTTGTGTGTGGTGGGTGAGCGGAAGGGCAGAAAACTTTTCCTTTTAGTTGGCTGCTCTGGACCAAAGAGTTGCAATCCATAACTTAAAGACATGTTTTAGCAATAAGCTAAAATAGTTTATTTTCCTGAAGTCATGGAGCTTTATTTTACCTGCATGCTGCAATTAAAGTGAAACAAATTCATGTTTGTCTAAGTCATTGTCAGTTTTGGGGACTTCCTTGGTGATTTAGAGGTGAATAAGTGAAAGTGAAAGTGAAGTAGCTCAGTCATGTCCGACTCTTTGCAACCCCATGGACTGTAGTCTACCAGGCTCTTCCCTCCATGGGATTCTCCAGGCAAGAGTACTGGAGTGGGTTCCCATTTTCTTCTCCAGGGTAGAGGTGAATAATCTACCTACAATTCAGGAGACCCAGGTTCTATCCCTGGGTCTGGAAGATTCCCTGGAGGATAGCACAGCAACCTACTCCACTATTCTTGACTGGAGAATTCCATGGACAGAGGACCCTGGTGGGCTACAGTCCATGGGGGTCACAAAGAGTCAGATATGACTGAAGCGATTGAGTGCACATGCATTGCCAGCTTGGAGTTTCTAAATCATACTATTGACAAAGATACTTTTCTGAAAAGACTAGTTAGACTTCTTTGAGCCCTCTTTTCAGTCTTGTCTTCTGTGTCTGCTCTGTCCTTGCCAAGCCTGCATTGCCCTGTTTTAAGAAGAATTCTTCTAAGTCAATTTAGTGAGAATCTTCCCACCCCTCATAACTGATGATACTCAGTATTTGATCAAGTTCCTCATCCTGCATCTTTGACATGGAAGTCCTTGACTTGGTTTCAGCAAGAATCCCCCTACAATTGATGTTTCTTCTTAATAATAATTTTCCATCTACTGACTTCCTCACCCTGTTCCTTGTTTATAAATTGTTAGCTCTTTCTGCTGTATTTACAATTTATTCATATTTCTTTACCCTATTACTGTAGTATTGACATCAATTGCAATAGCCCTGAATAAAATCTTCCTTATCATTTTAACTGGTGTTAGAATAATTTTTTTCTTTAACATTAACAAACCTAATATTTTTGATTCAGAGTTCTTCATCAGAAAATAACTTGTGGACTTAATGGTGATCAGGCATCTAGACTAAGTTGAGAAGAGCTTTTTTTCTTTTGTATTGACTGTTTTCATTATCTGCATTAATGGAACCCATAAGCCTATGGAGCCCCATCAGTAGGAAATAGTTTTAATTTATTTCTTTTACTTAGAAGGTAAAGAAAGTGGTGCAGGATACAGAAGTGTTTTAACATCTATTTTCCAAATAACAGGGTTTTCGTTTAAGAACAATTGTTCAAGAAAGTGTATTTTGATTGGCCTGTCCATATTGTAACTAGAAATTGAAAAAATATACAGAGAAAAGTAAGTTATTTCTGTTTGTATTTCAGACAAACTTGGGATATCTATTCATTCCTCAGTTTCTGGACCTAGCAATCCCATTGCTCTAGCTCCAGAAATTTCTCCTCTAACACAGTAATCAACCAAAAGCCAAACTGCTAGATTTAGGCCCTAAGCCATTTGTAGAATTCACTATGCCTTTTGGGATTTCTTTAGTGTTGTCTTTCTTGTCCCTTTGGTCTTCCCAGCTTTTGATATACACAGTTTTGTATTTGATCTAAGAAAATCAAAAGCCTGGATTCTAGCCAGAATAAGCCCTGCAGGGTAGATATTTAGGAGAGTTACATGGAAATAATGCTACTGGGCCAATGAAATAAGTCAATTTTAAACAAGAAGGTTCTTTGTCAGTAAATACTAATACCCCTGAGATGTCAGAGGTTCTTTGGGAAATATTTGCACTTCTTAGAAGAAATTATAATTTTATTAACAGAAATAGTCTATCAGTATTCTAATTTTTAAAGAAACAATAGAATTATGCACAACCAGTAAATGTGAATATATGATTGAGATTGAGGGAATGATTTGGATAATCTTTTGTACAAACATATATAATTGTAGATATCACTAATTATACCATGAACTGAAAGAATCTGTAGAAAAGAAGACCAAAAAAGTACATTGGGACTAAATCCAATTGATTGGATTGTAATTGTTAGAAAAATAGAAATCACTGTTTTCCCAGTGACAGTAAGAAAAATTAAAACTAATGAAGAAATATAGGCAATGTTTATTATGAATGGGCTTTAGTTTTTCAGCAATAGCTACTAAGTTATAACTTATATCCCCTTATATAAGCAGACAGAGAATATTTGGAAGGTAGGAAAAAAATGTCTATTTCTGAATGCTGTATGAGATTAGAAAACTGGATGAAAGGAGCATAGGGTATAACTGTGGGAGACATCATAGCTGTTTTATAGTGAAGAATTAGGTTATTGATAATCTTGCCCTGATAATTTATTTCATACTGCCTTGGAATGTAATTTTAAAATATGGTTTCCTACCATATAAAAGAAATGGAGAGTTGGAACAATTATCTAGATAATTCTGTTTTTTGTTAATGTATTGCTAGCTTGAGTTATCTGGGTAGTTCAAACCTTGTTCCCTTTGCATAATTATTTTCACATTAATGAGGTTATTTTTGTTCAGTCCCTAAGTCATGTCTGACTCTTTGTGACCCCATGGACTGCAGCACGCTAGGCTTCCCTGTCCTTCACTATCTCCCAGAGTTTGCTCAAACTCATGTCCATTGATTCGGTGATGCCATGCAACCATTTCATCCTCTGTCACCCCCTTATCCTCCTGCCCTCAATCTTTCCCAGCATCAGGATCTTTTCCAATGAGTCAGCTCTTTTCATTAGGTGGCCAAAGTATTAGAGCTTCAGCATCAATCTTTCAAATGAATATTCAGGGTTGGTTTCTTTTAGGATTGACTGGTTTGACCTCCTTGCAGTCGAAGGGATTCTCAAAAGTCTTCATACCACAATTCAAAAGCATTGATTCTTATTGAGGTTAAGCATGGAAATACTTTTTTTCAGCTTTAAGTATGTCTGATATATGAAGAGTGGATCTTTGTAAAATAACTATTGTTTACAACTGATTTCTAGATGAAATGCCCTAATTCCCTGCTCTGTTGGTTGTGATGTGAGAACCTCCTATTCCATGTTATCCCAGTGGTTTTGTTCACTTCAGGGAGCTTGTTTATTTCAGTCCCTGAACATATGCTTTCACAAGAATGCGCTCTCTATGTTTAATTCCATTTATCTTTGTGTAACTCACCACACACATAAGACAATTCTTTTCTAAATACAAATGCTGAAGTTAACATCTTACAGATATATTTGATGAAAATAATCCTTGGAGATGTGCACTTTCATTTTAAAGAAACAAACAAATGAAAAATAGCAAAATCCCAACAAAACAAACAAATTGAGAATTGGCAGTTTTGAAGGCTGTGTTGTTATCACGTCAGTTTCTTTGGGAATTATAAGATAGCAGGAAACATCCTCTCTTTGAATATATTATGAATCATTTAAACACAAAATAAAGAAAATATATCCAATGCCTATCTAATTATGATTATTCATCATCTTCCATCTTAGACCAGAATATTCATGTTAACCCCCTTACCCAGACAGAGAGGAGTCGAGACAGACTTTGTTTCATCTGTTTTCCTTGGACTCCATTAATTTCAATTCCATTACTGGTAGTGCAACATCTGTGTCTCTTCCCTTTTACTTTAGTTATATAATTTGCCTTCATAAATTGTATGGGGATTTGGTTGGAGGATTTCTTTGCCTCTATCCACGTGCTCAAGGATAAAAGATCTTACCACCTATTTTCAGACTCTATATGTTTCCTGAAATCAGGCAGAGTGTTTCATTACATGATAACTCCATTTTGATTAGTGGTTATTTTTTAAAAACCATAAGTTATATTTTCCATAAAATATAAATTTATCACTAATAAGAACATATAAAAATATACTTCTATTTCAACTTCTAAAATTTTTATTTCAAAGTTTTTTAAAAATAATTTCAGAATGTAAAAAATTTAAGAATCCTTGTCAAAGGTCAACATTGTCTTTGACTTATAAGCCTGGGTTGCAGAATCCAGCAGATGGTGATACTTCATACTTTGGGTCTTGGCAAGTCTTGTGTTTAGCTTGAATCAGCTTCCTTCAGCTGGTCCTTCTGGAAACCATGCATAAAATTTAAAATGATCTTCTCTTCCCTTCTAACATTGCAAAAATAGTAATGATTATAAGAAAACTTACACAAATTTCTGAATCAAATTTATCAGCTTACTGTATTGTCACTTCCTTCTTTCCTTTTAAATGATTAAAGTGGTCCCAAATTAATTCCTTCCACTTTTCTCTAGATCCCATTCCTTGCCATTTATTATTCCAGGATAATGCTTCTGCTGTGTCCCCAGTACTCCCATCTTCCACTTTATTTCTGTGGTCCTCTATATAACAAACTGCCTCAGAAGGGTTGTTGTTATCAGATAGCACTACATCTTCTGCTTCCATTTCTTCTTTAATCCATTCCATTTATACTTTTGTCAATCCACTCCATTGAAACAGATCTGTTCATTTTTAAACTCTACCAAGTCCAGTTATCTCAAAATAGTCACGCTATCGGTGGTGTTTGATCCAGTTGACCTATCTTTGTTGTGAAACACTTTCCTCAGACATCTTGCAGGACACGCCTCTTCTACTTGTCTTCTTACATAACTGACTATGCCTTCTCAGTACCTGTTGATAATTCCTCTTGTTTCTCCATTTCCTAAATATTTATATGGCTCAGGATTCACCCCTCAAATAACTCTGGTCTATTTATATAAATATTATGAAGTGATCTTATCTTGTTTCATGCCTTTAAATACATATGCTATGCTATGCTAAGTCACTTCAGTCGTGTCCGACTCTGTGCGACCCCACAGATGGCAGCCTACCAGGCTCCCCCGTCCCTGGGATTCTCCAGGCAAGAACACTGGAGTGGGTTGCCATTTCCTTCTCCAATGCATGAAAGTGAAAAGAGAAAATGAAGTCACTCAGTCATGTCCAACTCTTGGCGACCCCATGGACTGCAGCCTACCAGACTCCTCTGTCCATGTGATTTTCCAGGCAAGAGTACTGGAGTGGGGTGCCATTGCCTTCTCCGTTAAGCAGAATTCAAATATTTCTTTCCAGCACTAACATTTTTTGAACTATAGACTCATATATCTAATTTAATATATTTCCATTTATATGTGTAATTGATTTATTAAACTTAAGTTTTCCAAAATCAAACTCATGAGTTTACATTCCAAACTTATTCTTTCTATGATGCTTTACTTCAGTAGTTGGCGATGTAAACCTACAGTTAATTAGGTCAAAATGTTTGGAGTTAGGCTTGACTCCTCTCCTTCTTTAATGAGCCACACCCAATTCATCAACTTTCCATTCTGCAATACCTTAAAAATAATACTTCAACTCCAACTACTTCTCATCTATATTGTCATCCTACTCCAAAACATTTCTATTTATCACCTGAATTACTGCCATATCCTCCCAACTCATTCCTATGCTCTTATTTCTGGAAATTAGAAAAAAATTAGAAAAAATGATGAAGAAAATAATGAATATATTAAGTAGGGATAAATTAGATTTAAATGGATGTCAGGTGTTTTCTTTTAAAGTAGAGTTTGGCTTATTTTTTGCTTAAACTATGCATAAAAAGAAATCAAGACATCTGCATAGGGATTTCCCTGAGTCTTTGAGTACTAAACTGCATATGAATGGTAAAATTCCATAGGGTTATGTGAAGAATGAATAATGGGGACAATCCATCACAAGGGCTTTTTCAAATTAAATAATTACCTGAGCTTGAAAAATGTTAACAGAGCCTTCAATCTGATCGATCAGATTGGAGGGACCATATTAAGAATTCAGAAAATTCCATACAGAACTCAGGTCATAATAAAGAAACAGGGCTAAACTAGACAGAGGTACACGAAAGCTGATCTATACCAGTGCATAGTGGGTAAATATAATAGACTGTCTTGTATTTTTTTTAAATTACCTTGAAAGATCATTATGTAAAGAAAATAATAGTGTTGTATGCATATGGGGTTTGTAGGGCTTCCTGAGTAGCTCAACTTGTAGAGAATCTACATGTAATGCAGGAGACCCCGGTTCAATTCCTGGGTCAGGGAGTTCCCCTGGAGAAGGAATAGGCTACCCACTCTGGTATTCTTGGGCTTCCCTGGTGGCTCAGATGGTAAAGAATCTACCCACAATGTGGGACACCTAAGTTTGATCCCTGGGTTGTGAAGATCTCCTGGAGGAGGGCATAGCAGCCGACAGCAGTATTCTTGCCTGGAGAATCCCCATGGACAGAAGACCCTGGAGGGCTACAGTCCATGGGGTTGCAAAGAGTGGGACATGACTGAACAAGTAAGCACAACACAGCATGTGGGGTTTGTAAGACAAAAAGAAGTATAATTAATGATAGCAAAAAAGATGATAAGCAAAAAAAAAAAAAAAAATGATAAGTTAAAGATGCATGTTTGTCAATTGATAACCTCATATAAGATAATTAATAGAAAGACAAAGAGGAGATTTGGTTTAATACCAAAAGTAATTAATTCAAATTATGTGAGGAAAAAAAAAGGTCTATGAGATAAATAGAAAACTTATTGCAAAGAGAGATTTAAATTCAACTATGTCAACAATCATATTAAATATGCATGCATGCTGTCTCTTCAGTCATGTTTGGTTCTGTGTGACCCTGTAGACTGTAGCCTGGAAGGCTCCTCTGTCCATCCATAGGATTCTCCCAGCAAGAATACTGGAATGGATTTCCATCCCCTCCTCCAGGGATCTTGGGATCAAACCCAAATTTTGTATGTCTCCTGCATTGGCAGTTAGGTTCTTTTCCACTAGCACCACTTGGGAAGCCCACATTAAATATAAACACTCTGCTTATAAGTCAGTGATTATTAAATTGGTAAAACAAAGCAATGCCCAATTGTATACTCTCACTAAGAATCACATTTTGATTCTAAAGACTCAGATGATCTAAAAATAAAGAGGTGAAAAAGTTATATTTGTGTTCAAACCATCATAATAGAAAAACTTAATATACCTATGTTAATATCAGACAAAGTTGCCTTTAGTACAAGAAATATTGCCAAAGATAAAGGTGACATTTCCCAATGATAAAAGAGTAAATTAATCAAGAACCACAACAGACCTAAAGGTGTATGCACCAAAAAGAAGCTTTAAAATACATGAGGCAAACACTGACAAACCTGAAAGGAGAAGTAGATAAATCCACAATTAAAATTGGTGATTTTAGGACTCCTCTGTAAGTAATAGAACTATCAGACAGAAAGTCAGGAAGTAGATAGAGTACTTGAACAACACTATCAACCAATTTAACCTAATTAACATTTATAGAACACTACACAAGGCAACTGAAGAATACACATTACTTTCAGTTGCACATAGAACATTAGCTGAATAGAACCATATGCTTGGCCATAAAAGTCTCAATAAATAAAAAGAATTGAAATCACTCAAAGTATATTCTCTGAAATTACAAAATTAAATTAGAAATAAACAAAAAATGTATCTGGAAAATCTCAAATATTTGGCAACTTCATGTAATCATTCTAAACAACTCATGGTTCAACGAAAAAATTACAAAAGAAATTAGAAAATATTTGAAAATAAATGAAAAATTTTAAAGACTATTAAAATTTGTGGGTTGCAGCAAAAGCAATATATTGAGGAAAGTTTGTCCCTTAGAAATCTGTATCAGAAGAAAAGTTTGAAACCAAAGATCTAGGCTTCTGAGCCTGCACCTTTAAAAGTCAAAAAGTAGTAAATTTAAACCCAGAAGGTGGAAGGAAGGGGTCAATAAAGATAAGAGTATTAATAAAAGAAATACAAAACTGTAGCAAGATGGAGAAAATCGATCTAGTAAGGAGCAGTCAACTTAACGAAAACACTCAGGTCTCCTTGAATAGATAGTAAATTATTATTAACTATATTCATGTGAAATTTATACACTACTAAACTTTAGCTGATTTTATTTATATGTCATTTGGTTTCAAAAGTTGTCATTGACATATGCTAAAAGGACAAGAGATGTTATCTTTATGATCCCAAGATTACATTTTATATTTGAATTAGGAAAAGAAAGTGGCAGGTTTGTTGTCAGGGGTGAATGGTGCTCCTCCACAGACAGGAAATGTAAAAGAAAAAGGAGAGTGTGTAAGGGCCAAAACATCACAGGCCCAGAGACTGGTCTTTGATGGACCTTGCAGGGTTGGCCTGGAGATGATAACCTTTCCACTCATTCCGGGTACTGAAATTAGACCCCCTGAAGAGCATGACCTCTGAAGTCCTCCTGCCCAACGCCCAGCACCTGGACTCCCTCTGAAAGCACTGCAGAGCCTGATGCAGCTGGTCCTCTTGTGGCCTGCACACTCTGAAGGCCTCCTTGCCCTACAGGCACCCAGATTTCCACTGCCTTCACTACCATTAGTTGCTGATTTCTGCATTCCAGAGAGGAGTCTATGTTTGCTCAGGACCTCCAGAGCAGCTCTGGCCTGGCTAAACCACTGATGCTGTCTGGTGGCTGAACCACACTTTCTCCAAGAGGTTTGGTTTGTCCTTCTTTGGGTGTTTCCCCCCTACTCTTATGCCTAGGGTACCATATAGTTTCCTTATTTCTCATAGTTCCTCTTGTATTTTAGATAATGGTTCATTATATTAAATGCCCCTGTTTAATCTATTGTGGAGTTTCTGGTTTCTGATTCCACCCAGACTACTATGGTGGATAACTGTCAAATTTCATATGGCAATTTTAGAACAGTCACTTTAAAATTATAATGATCCTTAATTTAGACTGGAGACCTCCTGAGTATGCCACAGTTCTGATCCCCCATCCCTCTAATGCAATTAGGACCTGTGGTCTGAGTTTGTTAGAAGGGACATATTTTACAAATATTGAGATAGAGCTGTGACCATTGATGACTATGGGACTTCCATTTTATGTAAGACCAACTATTTTTCTCACTTTTTATAAAGGTCATGTTTATGATGAAGCAAAACTGAAACCCTTGTTTAGAATCATGAACCTAGAAAATAAATAGTTTTGCAGCTTTCCTAGTTGTCTTTAATATCTATCTAAGGAAAGAGTTTTGCTAAAAAAATTGGACAATATATATGGGTTTTTTAAAACGAAGCTTAACACAGATATTCATTTAATGTATGTGGACATAAATATCACCAAGTGATGATAAGAGCTGTGCTCCTCAGTGTCACCTACAAACTAGCAGCATCACCATCACCTAGAAACTTTATGGAAATGCAAATTCTCATATCCAATTTCAAACCTGGGTATGAAGCCTGGTCCCCAAAGTCTGTGTTTTAACAAGCCCTCCAGTTGATTCTTAGACATGCTTATGTATAAGAATTTAGAGTCTCTGATTTAGAGTCTCTCAAAACTGGTAATTGTCTACTAGATTTTTACCTAAGTGGTCTGTGTGCAGAAATCTCTGAAATTTATTAGATTTCTAATAGAAAGCCAATGCAAGTTTAGTTAAATAACTCTTCTCTATTCCTGGATTTTGAAGGAGAGAATAGGTAAATATCAAATGTCAAAATCAAATGTGATTTCATGTAAGGTGGTTAAAATAAAATGTCCCAAGAGCAGGTTACTTTCTCAGAAACACGTTTAACTGCAGTCCTTAGTGTTTTTACTTTTCTTTCCTCTTCTTACCCCTTACTCTTCAACATTTCCTGTTTATTGAGGAACACCATTTAACCCTTGATAACAAAAGTGCCACTTACTTTTCTAATCCAAATATGTTATAATCTTAGAATTGTAAAAATAGCATCTCCTTTCTCAAAATATTGTTGTCAGTCAATATTATAATCTTTTAAACTGACAGGCATATAAACAAAATTAGGGAAAGCTTAGTAATGCATGAATTTCATTCATTCACAGTATATTAATGTGCTAGACATGTGTGACTATTACTATGAGGGGCTTGAGTGTTGTACAAGTTGATTTATATTTATGTTGAGATGACACTACTTTTCATTAGTTAACGCTTAGAGCTTTTTGGGATCATGCAGAAATTACATATTCTGCACAAAAAATCTCCCTTTACAGCTCATTTACTTTTATGTTGAAAGGCCCTTGCTTTGCTGGGTTTTGTTTATGCTGAGAAAATTAGTTCAGTGTGCAATAAGAGAGAGAGGAAGGAAAGAGTTCAGGGTTGCCATTTCTAATCTCTCACTCTTGTCAGACCTAATGTTAAAAGCTACATTTCTTAACCTTGCAGAGGAAAATAGAAAATGTTGTGTTTCTACCAGCCACATTGAATGTAAATTAGGTTAGTTATGCAGCAAAACTGTTTTTCAACTATAATTTCACTGTATTGTATTACTTGGATTTGCATACCAGCAAGAGTGATTGTCACTTTGTATGAAATTTTGTAGTGTTAGTTTAAAATGAGAAAAAAGCAGCAAAATTATGTGATCACTAAGAGCAGTATTTCAAAGTAGTATTTCCTGGTAGAACTTTTTTGTACTTCTGCTCAACTTGTAATTCATTCTCTTTTTCAATAGAAAATGGGAATGGCTGATTCCTTTTGGAAGTAGAGCTTATCATAAAACATGTGTGCATTGTACAGACAAAAACAACAATGTTCTCTTTACATAAAGCCCCCTTCTTCCAAATGAGGTAAAATGGTTTGTGCACAGGATCTTCAGAATCCTCTCAGGATCTCAATGAGGAAAGAAACAAGTTCTGCACACTTCTATTGCAAATATTTAGAACACAAGAGAGCAAAATGGCAGGCACTAGAAAAAAGTAGTTGATTTTCTTGAGTGAAGTGAAGTCGCTCAGTCGTGTCCAACTCTTTGCGACCTCATGGACTGTGGCCTACCACGCTCATCCATCTATGGGATTTTCTGGGCAAGAGTGGGTTGGCATTTCCTTCTCCAGGGGATCTTCCAGTGCCAGGGATGGAACCTGGGTCTCCCACATTGTAGGCGGATGCTTTACCATCCACGCCACCAGGGAGACAGATTTTCTTGAACCCACATCTAATATTAATATACTGTTCATGTTATTTGTCATTGTTAATCTGAAGGAAATGTGCATTGAATTAGAAAGTTATAAAATAAATTATATTTATTGCATGGATAAAACTAAGAACGTTTCTGTGCTAGGAGAGGAACTAAAAATTAATTTCATTTTTAAGTGGGCACAGTGTAGATATTCACATTTGCAGAAGGATGCTGAGGAATACTAAAGGATGTGATCTGGCTCCCACAATTAGTTGTAACAGTCTCAGAGCTCTTGCTTAGCAGTAAGATGTTCCTTCCATTATGAAGTCACATTGTTCAAAAGTTACCTCCCTGAAATGCATCTTTGAAGAAGCTGCTGCTGCTGCTAAGTCACTTTAGTCATGTCCGACTCTGTGGGACCCCATAGATGGCAGCCCACCAGGCTCCCCCATCCCTGGGATTCTCCAGGCAAGAATACTGGAGTGAGTTGCCATTTCCTTCTCCAGTGCATGAAAGGGAAAAGCGAAAGTGAAGTCGTTCAGTCGTGTCCGACTCTCAGCGACCCCACAGACTACAGCCTACCAGGCTCCTCCGTCCATGGGATTTTCCAGGCAAGAGTACTGGAGTGGGGTGCCATTGCCTTCTCCACTGAAGAAGCTAAATAATAGCAAAACACCAAAACTACTTTTTATAACAAAGTCATACAAAACAGTAAAGAGAATATGCTGTTAGAAGAATTGTCTTGAGATTACAGTGAAGCATAATAGGCAACAATGTAATTATATGTGACAACAAGATAGACAATTGTACTTTACGTTGTGTAGTTTAAGATATTGAAAAGTAATTGATTTATGTTTTCTAATTTAATGATATTATCCAGTTATTTCAAATCTTTTCAAATGTAGTATTTGACTGATTAGGAATTGACAGTGGAATTCTGTAAATTAGTTTGAAATTTTCTTCCATATACATTTTTGATTTAGAAACAGACATTTATTTTGCTGAAATGGTTCTGTGATTCACTTATGATTTGTATTTTAATAATGCTTATTAGTTTTGAAATACAGGAAATTATACAATAAAAGCATATGCAACTCATGATACCCCATCCACCATTAAAAAAATACATTTACATGATTAAAAAATTCAAGCAGTTTAGAAATTCTATTTTCATTTTTCCTTTTTTCAGGGTATATACTCAGAAGTGAAATTGCTAGATCATATAGCAGGTCTATTTTTATTTATTTATTTATTTTTAAAAAATTTCTTAAATTTACTTAAGTGTTTATGCAAAGTGTTATCACAAATACAAAATGTGAGTTCACACTTGAGTCCCTTATATTTTCATATTGCACAGCATTTGTCTTTTTAATTAAGAAAAAAACCACATTTCTATTGCATTGCCATGGGGTTCTTCATTTAATTTCCTATTTACTTTTTTTTAAATTTTTAATTTTATTTTATTTTTAAACTTTACAATATTGTATTAGTTTTGCCAAACATCAAAATGAATCCGCCACAGGTATACCCATGCTCCCCATCCTGAACCCTCCTCCCTCCTCCCTCCCCATACCCTCCCTCTGGGTCGTCCCAGTGCACCGGCTCCAAGCATCCAGTATCGTGCATCGAACCTGGACTGGCAACTCGTTTCATACATGATATTATACATGTTTTTAATTTTTTGAGTAACTTTTGTTTTCCACTGTGTTTGGACCAATTGACATCCCCACCAACACTAAGGGTTCCTTTTTTTAACCACACTTTGTCAGCCCCTGTGTCTCTTGTCTTCTTCATTATGGCCATTTAACAGACACGAGGTGGTGCATCATTGTGGCTTTGACTTGCATTTCCCTGATGGTTAAGTGATGCTGGGAACATTTTCATGTACATGTTGACCATTGATAGCTTTGGAAAAATGTCTCTTGATTTCCTCTGCCCTGTTTTCAGTCAGATTTTTTTTTTTTTTTTTGAGTAGTATGAGCTCTTTACATGTTTGGGATATTAACCCCTTATCAGATATATGATTTGCAAATATTTGTTTTTTCCATTTTGGTTTTCTTCCACTTTTGGTTTTGTTATTGGTTCCCTTTACTGTACTGAAGCTTTTTAGTTTCAGGTAGTTTCACATGTTTATTTTTGCTTGTATTGCCTTTGCTTTTGATGTCAAATCTTAAGAAAAAATTATTGCCGAAACCAATGTCAAGGAAATTACCCCCTGTTTTATTCTAGGAATTTTATGGTTCAGGTCTTACATTCACGTCTATCAAATTTGAATTTATTTTTCTGTGTGGTATAAGGTAGGGATTCGGTTTCATTCTTTAGCATGTGGCTGTCCATTTTCCCCTCATCACTATTTATTGAAAAGACTATCCTTTTCCCAAATAGAGACTGAATCACATCTGTAGATTGCTTTGGGTGCTATGGATTTTAACAGTATTATTTCCAGTCTATGAGCTTATATCTTTCTATTTATTTCTGTCTTCTTCAATTTTTTTTTTTTTCCCTCAATGTCCTGTAGTTTTCAGCATACAGGCCTTTTACTTCCTTGGTTAAATTTATTTCTAGTCTGTCTATTTTTTAAAATGCTATTGTAAGTGAGATTGTTTTACTGTCTAATAGTTTGTTATTGTATAGACACACAATTGATTTTTGAGTATTGATTTTGTATCCTGCAAATTTACTAAATTTATTAACTAGTTCTAACAGAGATGGTGACTGCAGCCATGAAATTAAAAGACGTTTACTCCTTGGAAAGAAAGTTATGACCAACCTAGACAGCATATTCAAAAGCAGAGACATTACTTTGCCAACAAAGGTTCGTCTAGTCAAGGCTATGGTTTTTCCTGTGGTCATGTATGGATGTGAGAGTTGGACTGTGAAGAAGGCTGAGCACCGAAGAATTGATGCTTTTGAACTGTGGCGTTGGAGAAGACTCTTGAGAGTCCCTTGGACAGCAAGGAGCTCCAGCCAGTCCATTCTGAAGGAGATCAGCCCTGGGATCTCTTTGGAAGGACTGATGCTAAAGCTGAAACTCCCGTACTTTGGCCACCTCATGTGAAGAGTTGACTCATTGGAAAAGACTCTGATGCTGGGAAGAATTGGGGGCAGGAGGAGAAGGGGACGACAGAGGATGAGATGGATGGATGGCATTACTGACTCGATGGACATGAGTCTGTGTGAACTCTGGGAGTTGGTGATGGACAGAGAAGCCTGGTGTGCTGCGATTCATGGGGTCGCAAAGAGTTGGACATGACTGAGCAACTGAACTGAACTGAACAGAGATTTGGTGGACTCTTTAGTATCTTCTGTATATGATACCATATCATCTACAAATAGTGACAGTTACTTTTCCTTTGCTTCTTGGATGTATTTTATTTATTTTCTTGCCTAATTACTCATGTTAGACTTTCCAGTACTACATTGAATAAAACTGGTGAGAGACTTCCCCAACAATCCAGTGATTAAGACTTTGCCTCCCATTGCATGGGGTGCAGGTTTGACCTGGTTGGGGAGCTAAGATTTCACAGGACAATCACCCAAAAAAATGAAAACATAAACAGAAGCAATATTGTAACACATTCAATAAATATTTTAAAAATGGTCCACATCAAAAAATATTTTTATGATAAGAGTGGCCATTTTGTCTTTTTTCCTGATTTTAGAGGAAAAATTTTCAGCTTGTCTGTCTGGAGTATGATGTTAACTGTGAGCATAGATACTTTTTATAGGTGAAGGCTTTCTCTTATGTTTTTTGCATGCTGGAATCTTTTATCCTGAATGTGTTTTGAATTTTTTCAAATATGATTTCTTTAACTACTCACATAGTTTTCCTCCTTGTTCTGTTAATATTGTGATAAAATGTTGATTTGTTCATAGTAAATCAACCTCAAATCCTCAAAATTGTCTTTGAGCATTATGTTTTTTCCTTTCTTTATTTGCTGTGTTCAATTTTTCAAATGTATTTTAAGGTTTTCTGCATTTATATTTATAAGAAATTTTGGTCTGTGATATTTCTTTTTCTTTGTA
The DNA here is from genome assembly GCF_002263795.3 of Bos taurus. Lineage (NCBI taxonomy): Eukaryota > Metazoa > Chordata > Mammalia > Artiodactyla > Bovidae > Bos > Bos taurus. The sequence goes on along the minus strand of NC_037332.1, from coordinate 17,369,029 downwards.
ATGTTTTTGATTTTGCTCTCAGTTTATTTCTGGCCTTATAAAATGAGGGGCTTCTCTGATAGCTCAGTTGGTAAAAAATCTGCCGGCAATGCAAGAGACCCTGGCTCGATTCCTTGGTCAGGAAGATCTGCTGGAGAAGGGAAAGGCTACCCACTCCAGTATTCTGGCCTACAGAATTCTATGCACTGTAAAGTCCATGGGGTTGCAAGAGAGTTGGACATGACTTTCACTTTCACTTTATAAAATGAACTGAGGATTATCCTTTATTTCTATATTTTTTGGATGAGTTGCTGTAGACTTTGTACTATTTTTCCTCAAATATTTGATCACTCTCTCCAGTAAAAACATCTGGTCATGGAGATTTTTTGTGGGGATGTATTTAATTGCAAATTTAATTTTTTTAGTATAAAACTTTCAGATTTTTTATTTCTTCTTGTGTTAGTCTTAGTAATTTTAATTTTAGGGTATTTTTGCATTTCATGTTGATCATTGAATATATTGGCATACAATTGTATGCATGCTCAGTCATGTCTGACTCCTCGTGACCCCACAAACTGTAGCCCACCAGGCTCTTCTGTCCATGGGATTTCCCAGGAAATAATACTGAAGTGGGTTGCCATTTCCTTCTCCAGGGGATCTTCCTGACCCAGGGAGCAAACCCAGGGTCCTGAATTAGCAAGTGGATTCTTTACCACTGAGCCACCTGGCATAAAATTGTTCATAATAATATTTTACATTTTTCTTAAAAGTAGGATCTATAGAGATGTACCCTCTTTGATTCTGTCTTGATCAATTTAGCTATAAGTTGATCCATTTTTACTAAATTTTTCAAGAATGAGCTCTTGGTTTTGGTGGCTTTTTTCAGTTGTTTATTTACTCTTGCATTGATTTCTGTGATTATTTAAAAATATTTCTTCTTTATATTTTAACCACCTATGTTTTTAAATTTGATTTATTTATGTATTTGGCTGTACTGGGTCTTCATTGCTCTTTGGGCTTTTTCTCTAGTTGAGGCAAGGAAAGGCCAGATCCTGTTGTGGGTTTCTCATTGTAGTAACCCCTCCTGTTGCAGAGCACAGGCTCCAGGGTGCACAGACTGTAGTCTTTGTGGTGCGTGGGTTCAATAGTCGTGCTCCCAGGCTCTAGAGCTCAGTCTCAGTTGTTGTGGGGCATGGGCTGAGTTGCTCCATGGCATGATCCTCCTTGGACCAGGGACTGAACCCGTATCCCCTGCACTGGCAGGCATCTCTTCACCACTGAGTCACCAGGGAAGCCCGCACTTCATTTATTTTTTTTCCCCTAAAGTTTCATATAGTGAAAGCTGAGTTTGCTGAATTTGAAGCTTTCTTCTCAGTAGACTCATGAAGCTATGAAAAATTTCTTTTTCATGCTTTTGTTGCATTCCACAAATTTTATTTTTTGCTTTTTCATTTGGATTCAGTGAAGTATTCTTGTAATTTTCAAAGTGAATCGTCTGATATATGAGGTAGTTAGAACTATGATGTTTAATATGGTATTTTAGGGACTTGCCTAGTGTATAGGCAAGTATATATTTACTGATTTTTAATTTTAATTATGTCTTAGTCTGAGACTATATTCTTGGACCAATTATTTTCTTGAAAATTTATTATGGAGTGCTTTGTCTATGTGAAATATGCATTTTTGCAGTTTTTGTGTACTGTCCTATAGTTGGACTTTCTCTGTGGCTCAGCAGTAAAGAATGCACCTTTGCAGGAGATGTAGGAGATGTGGGTTTGATTTCTGTATTGGGAAGATCCCCTGGAGGAAAACATGGCAACCCACTCCAGTATTCTTGCCTGGATAATCCCACGGACAGAGGAGCCTGGAGATGCAGGAGATGCGGGTTTGATTCCTGGGTTGGGAAGATCCCCTGGAGGAAAACATGGCAACCCTATCCAGTATTCTTGCCTGGAGAATCCCACGGAAAGAGGAGCCTAGTGGACTACACTCCATTGTATTGCAGAGAGTCGGATATGACTGAAGTGACTGAGCATGATACATCCTGTAATCATCAATCAGATTATGTTTGCTGTTAGTATGCTTCAAGTATTCTGCAGTTTTACTTATTACCTGATATATCTGTTTTATCAGCTTTACAAGAGGAGTTTGGAGTAATTAACTGTGGTTGTGGATATATATTTTTTATTTTCAGATATATTTTTCTTTATTTTTATGCTAGGATTTGCATACGTATTATAATTGATATGTTTTCCTGATGAATTTACACTATTATTATTATGAAATTTCATTTTTGCTTCTGGTAATATTTTTTCTCCTGAGGCCTGTTTTATCTTAAATTAACATAGTCTCTCAAATTAATATAGCTTTCTTGATATTTCAGTTTGCATTATAAACATTTCCTTTTGCTTCATATTTAGCTTATATCTGACTTTTCATTAATCACTTCCTTATAGACAACTTATAGTTTAATATTATTCATATCCAGTCTTACAATATCTGCCTCTTAATTAGTGTGTTTAGACCTTTTACACTGAATGCAGTTACTGCTAGGAAAGATTTCAGTATCCCTTCTTGTTATTTGTTTTCTATTTGTCCAATCCATACTTAATAATTTATTTCTTCTTTACTGCCTGTGTTGGTTGGTTTTATATTCAACCTGATGAGGCTATAGTTCTCATTTTTTTCTATCAGACACTATTTTATATGTTGCTATGTTGGTATCTTGTAGATGTGACTAACATTTACAGTCAGTTGACTTTAGATAAGGGAGATTATCCTTGATAGTCTGGGTAGGCCTCATACAATCACTTGAATGACCTTAAAACAAAACTGAGGTTTCCTTGAAGAATAAAATTTCCCTGTGGACTACAGTGTCTGCTCCTAATTGAGAATTTCTAGCATACCATCTTGTCCTAAAGAATTTAGATGTACCTACCCATACTCTGGGGATTCCCTGGTGGCTCAGTGGTTAAGAATCTGCCTGCCAATGCAGGAGATGCAGGCTTGATCCCTGGGTTGGGAAGATCCTCTGGAGAGGAAATGGCAACTGAATCCAGTGTTCTTGCCTGGAGAATTCCAGGGACTGTATAGTCCATGGGGTTGCAGAGTCGGACACAACTGAGTGACTTTCACTTTAAGAAATTATCTAATATGAATATATTTAAAGGTACTAATAACTCTATTTCCAGTGTTAAAAAGGGCACTTGCAATCTCTAGTATGATACAGCAGTAGGGATAAGTAAAATATAATCATTGAATACTACTAATCAAATATGATTGTGGACTGAATGTTTGTGTTTCCCTGAAGTTCTTATGTTATGCTCAGTTGCATCTGACTCTGCTGCCCCATGGACTGTAGTCCACCAGGTTTCCCTGCCCATGGAATTTTCTGAGCAAAAATACTGGAGTGGGATGCCCTTTCCTACTCCAGGGGATCTTCCTGACCTAGGGATTGAACCTATGTCTTATGTCTCCTGCATTGACAGATGGGTTATTTTACCACTAGTGCCACCTGGAAAACCCCAAAGTTCATATATTAAAACCTAATTCTTAATGTGATGGTAATTGGAGGTAGGGACTTTAGAAGGTAACCAAGAGAGTGGGGCTATCTTGATAACATTACTGCCATTACAAGAATATAAGAGTTTTCTTTTGCTCTTCAAAAACTTTTGATTTTAATTAAGTTCCATTTGTTTATTTTTATTTTTATTTACATTACTCTGGGAGGCAGATTGAAAAAGATATTGCTGCAATTTCTGTTAGGGATTGTTCTGCCTATGCTTTTCTCTAAGAATTTTATAGAGTCTGGTCTCACATTTAGGTCTTTGTTTCATTTCAAGCTTATTTTTGTGTATGATGGTAAAGAATGTTCTAATTTCATTTTTTTTTTTACATGACGATGTTAAGTTTTCCCAGCAGCAGCATTTATCGAGCAGACTGTCTTTCCCCCATTGTATAGTCTTGCCTCCTTTGCCATAGATTAACTGACCATAAGTGTGTGGACTACCTATTCAGTTCTGCTGATCTATCTCTATATTTATGCCAGTACCATAATATTTTGATGACTATAGCTTTATAGTATAGTTTGAAGTCAGGGAACCTGATTCCTGCAGACCCATTTTTCTTTCTCAAGATTGCTTTTGCTATTCAAGGTCTTCTGTGAAAAATGCCATTGTTAATTTAACAGGGATTGCATTGAATGGATTGCCTTGAGTAGTATAGTCATTTTTACAATATTGATTCTTCCAATCCAAGAACATGGTATATCTTTCCATCTGTTTCTGTCATCTTTGATTTCTTTCATCAATGTCTTATAATTTTCAGAGTACAGGTCTTTAGTCCTTAGGTAGTCCTATTCCAAGTTATTTTATTCCTTTGATATGATGTAAATAAGATTGCTTCTTGAGTTTCTCTTTTTGATCTTTCATGGTTAATGGAAAGAAATACAACAGATTTCTGTGTACTAATTTTGTGTCCTGCAGTTTTACCAAGTTCACTGATGAGGTCTAGTAGTTTTCGACAGTGTTTATAGGATTTTCTACGTATAATATCATGTCATCTGCAAACAGTAACAGTTTGACTTCTTCTTTTCCAATTTGGATTCCTTTTATTTCCTGTTTTTCTTCTCTGATTGTCATGACTAAGGTGTTCATTGGAAGGACTGATGCTAAGGCTGAAACTCCAATACTTTGGCCACCTCATGTGAAGAGTTGACTTATTGGAAAAGACTCTGATGCTGGGAGGGATTGAGGGCAGGAGGAGAAGGGGATAACAGAGGATGAGATGGCTGGATGGCATCATTGACTTGATGCACATGAGTTTGAGTGAACTCCAGGAGTTGGTGATGGACAGGGAGGCCTGGCATGCTGCAATTCATGGGGTCGCAAAGAGTCAGACATGACTGAGTGACTGAACTGAACTGAACTGAAGACTTTCTAAATAATGTTGAATAAAGGTGGCAAGAGTGGACATCCTTGTCCTATTCATGATCTTAGAGGAAAAGGAACCCATAAACAAAATGAAAAGACAACCCTTGCTGCAGCTGCTAAGTCGCTTCAGTCATGTCCGACTCTGTGTGACCCCATATACGGTAGCCCACCAGGCTCCCCCGTCCCTGGGATTCTCCAGGCAAGAACACTGGAGTGGGTTGCCATTTCCTTCTCCAATGCATGAAAGTGAAAAGTCAAAGTGAAGTCGCTCAGTCGTGTCCGACTCTTTGTGACCCCATGGACTGCAGCCTACCAGGCTCCTCCATCCATGGGATTTTCCAGGCAAGAGTACTGGAGTGGGGTGCCATTGCCTTCTCCGAGACAACTCTTAGATGGGTTAAAATATTTGCAAATGAATTAATTGACAAGAGATTAATTTCTGAAATATATAAACAAATCATGTAGCTCAATATATATATTAAAAAAAAGAAGCAAAAAGTGGGCTGAAGATCTAAATAGATATTTCTCCAAAGAAGACATACAGGTGGCTAAAAGGCACATGAAATGATGCTCACTATTACTAATTGTTAGAGAAATGCAAATTAAAACTACAATGAGGTATCAAAATCAAACTTATCATGATGGCTATAATCAAAAAATTCTACAATCAATAAATCCTGGAGAGGGTGTTGAGAAATGAGAACCCTCCTACACTGTTGGTGATAATGCAAACTGGTAGAGCAACTAAGGAGAACAGTGTGGAGGTTCCTTAAAAAACTAAAAATAGAGCTACCTTATGATCCAGTAATCCTACTCCTGGGCATATATCTGGAGAAAACCCCAATTTGAAAAGATGCATCCACCTTAATGCTCATTGCAGTACTATATACAATAGCCAGGACATGGAAGCAACCTAAATGTTCATCTACAGAGGAGTGGATAAAGAAGATATTTTGTGTGTGTGTGTGTGTGTATATATATATATATATAGTGGAATATTATTGCCATAAAAAGAATGGAATAATGCCATTTGCAGCAACATGAATGAACCTAGAAATTATCATGCTGAGTGAAGTAAGCAAGACAGAAAAAGACAAATATCATATGATATCACTTATGTATGGTATCTTAAGGGAAAAAAAAAAGATACAAGTGAACTTATCTACAAAACTTAAATGGAATTACAGATGTTGAAAACAAACATGATTACCAGGATATTTGGAGGGATTAGACATAGATTGAAATATTGGGATTGACATATACACACTGCTGTATATAAAATAGATAATAGGAACCTACACAAGAAAAAAGGAATTCTACCTGCTAATGGTCTATATGGGAAAATAATCTATAAAGGAGTGGATATATGCATATGTATAACTGATTCAGTTTGCTGTATACCTAAAACTAACAACATTGTAAATTAACTACATTCTGATAAAAAGTTAAGAAAGGACACCATAAATTAGCAATCTGCAGTTCAGAAGAAGGTCTTTGCTAATATCCAACCATGCTGCTACCAATCTTGGACTTCTAGCCTTCAGAACTGTGAGAAATAAATTTTTTCTTTATAAGTAACCCAGTCTATGGCCTTTTGTAGAGTAGGAGTAAGATAAATACCTATAGCAGGCAAGGTGACCACATGTTCAAAATTGAAACCAGAATTTCTGTATTTAAGTTTTGTACATATGGCTTATCATATTTAATAATTAATAAGTCAATCTATGAGAATAATAGTTCAGTTATGCTGACCATATTTTAAATGGGTGTTAGGGTATTTCAGTGTGTGTATATATATATATATATATAGTATGTTACCATAGATTTTCAAAATAAGTTTAAATAAACCTTTGTGGAATGATTCAAGCTTCTTGAATGGTCATCAACTGTTTTGTGATATTTTGATCTTTTGGCATAAATAATCTCTTACGATCCTCCCTTCCAATTATAAAATACACTGACTACATTTTCATATTTTAAAAAGCCTTAAATTTCAATTAATAAGTCATGGCTGATAACTATTCTTTAACTTGTTGTATTTACCATAATTCCAACTTCATATATAACATACAGTTTTTCTATTGAACTTTAACATTAAGATTAGTCCCTGAATTTTCTAAACAGTAGAAATAGATGAAGGATTTAATATGACAGGTGTTGATTTAGTAGGCTCCAATGGAGAGTGAATTTTCTTCTTGAGTGTGTGCCTAATACTTTGGGAAGGCAGGCATTTGCCTGAGGCCTGTAAACATTGAACTTTTGGTTCAGAATGCTAGAATACATATTATGCAATTCTTTATGTGAGCTTGATTTAAAATAAAATGAAATTCTGTAGAAGTTTTCCTCATTAATCTGCCCAGTTTGATTCAGCAAACTGAGTCAGAGCTTTGAAATGATTTGCTGACATAAGTGAGCATGATGGGCATCAATACTTGAAACTTGAGGGTAATTTATTCTGACTTTGCTTTCAAAGTTATTCTAAACTATGAGTAACCAAGGAGAACTTCCTCAAATTAAACTTGCTTGTCAGTCCCATTTATATTTTTTTATTCCAATATTACTATGAAGAATTTAGCATTATCATTTTCATTTTAATAAGAAAAATTATTTGAAGGTTCATGTGACATATTTTGAAGATCAACAATAACCTTCTCCTGTCTCTTTTCCAAATATATACTTTTTACTTAATAATGAGTTCACTATATATTTTACTTAATTATGAGTTCATGGAATGTTGTCATCTTGTGCCTGTGAGCCAGATCTGTGTCTCTAAACCTCCAATACTTATCTTTCTTTCATAAATAAGATCTAATTTTCCTTTGTCTTTGGGACATATTTATCTGTATTCCCTATTGGTCACAACCCAGTTTTGACTGTTTCCACCTCAAAGTGATTTCTTTTTCTCATATTCCCTGTATATAAACTCTATATTTCCCACCCACCGAAACGTGAAATCTTAGTTATTTCTTCCTTTATCTCTTCTTCCTCAAATTAATCACAATATTCTATGTATTCTATTAATAACCCTGCTTCTTAAATGCCTTTTGATGCTTCTTGTTATCTTTTTAGCTTTATGTTTGGTTTATTTAAATATTATATTTTCCTTCTGATTCATTTGACATTACTGACAAATTGTATTCAGCAATATTCATTGTTGATCATATCATTCTTCTGCTTGAAATATGTTAATTCCTTCCCATTGCATACTAAGGGAACCAGGTCAGCACAAACCCTTAGAACTGTTTCTGCTTTCTGCAAAAATAATCTTTTATCGATGTTTCAGAGAAAGAACGCCTATGTACCTCCAGTGACCTTATCTTCTCATTATTAAAAGTTATGTCTGGATAATATTTGCATAGATCTGTGCTCTGTAGATAATAAGGTGACAATTGGCTAACACTAAATAAACAAGACAGAGAGTGGTGATGGCTGATTGACTACAACTCGGAGCTGAAACTGTCATGCAGATGACTGAAATGATTGGACAGAACATGTGACTACCCAGAGACTCACCACAAAATAGATAAAGAACAGACAAAGAATTCTTGAGTTAGCTAAGAGCATGTATCCTCTTAGTAAGAAAGTGGTATCAAGAGTCCTTTTGTTAAGTAATCTCACTCATCCCAAGTGAACACCTTAGAACTTTGGGTATATGACCAGGTAAAGGGAAAGCCAGCTTGTAGTGACAGCTCTCTAACCTTTTGAACAGAAACATATCTGATAATAAAGCCAATTGCAAAGCATTATTATTCCAACAACTATCTTGGGAACTGACATATCTAATGTGATACAACCCTAAGTCTCATATAAGATTCTCCATAATATATGCTAGTCGTTTTGTATATTTATTTTCCTTAACTTCTTTACATATGCCCTTCATTCCAGCTCTGCTCAGCTGTGTGCCTTTACTTCTCTCTTTGCCAGCCCAATGTTCCCTGGCTGCTTTGTAGGTCATTTAAAATGAAAAGGACAGTCTCACTATCAGATACCAGTTTATAAACTGTGTTTAAACTTAACACAAACAGTATTTTTAGAAGATGAGATGGGACTATCCTTAGCCATTCTCAGAAGGTACTGTAGAACTTAATATTCTCTTTCCATAGCTCATCAACTATAACCTGTATCCTTTTAACTCTACTCATCTAGGTCCAGTATATTCTCTAGGGTAAGTTCTAAAATCTAATTTCTCAATCTTCACTATAAATTTGAGATTTCCAAGCCACTTACTATCTTCTGCAACGCTTTGTCTCTCAATGTTTTCTTGGCTTAACAGCTGTTTTTTCATATGTGACAGCACAGCTCCTTAAATCAAGAACTGATTTGATTCTAATTTATATTTCTTATAGGGCACCTTGCACATAGTAGATTTTTAATAAATATTTATTGAGTTTAATGTTAACAGATTTATAACAGTATCCAGAAAATTACATTTTAATTAAAGGAAAACAAAAGGGGATGTTTTCTTACTAAAATAAAAACTTTCATAAAGTAAAAATATTATATGATAAACCTCAAGATATATGAGATTTAGGATTTATTAATATGCCAATATGCCTCTGTAAAACTATTTTTTCACTTAAAAAAGATAACCATAATATAAATAGATAGCAGCACAAAAGGATATCTTAATGTAAAATGTAGTGTGTTTTCTGATTAAGGACAAGAATAGAATACTTGAATATATTTACAAACGGTTAATTGAAAAAACTATTTATATTTGTGTGAGTATTATGAATTACTTATATATTTTAAGTAGAATTTGTGGTTAATAGATAAAATATTTGAAAAAATTTAGTTATAGCATAATAAAGGATAAGTAAGTTTCCCTCTGGAAAAGGCAGTTAATACTGTGTGAAAAGACATAAAGAAAATTATATGTACAGAATACCACCATTGTACTTTGATACCTAAATTTTGAGACAAGATAAAATAAGAATTATGTTCCTATTAAAAATGCTGAAAGTAGTCAGTTGATTTGGCCTAAATAAAACTCACAAAACATTACCTTTATATGTAAAGTAAAACTGAAGAAAATTTTAGAAAGATCTGTATACACTTATGAAATATATTTATTTCAAAATTCATAATGCTTCTGACAAGACAAGTTGTCAATCCACGGTTGCTAAAATCTAGACGATTTTCTTTGCTGAACACTGAAATGCAATAAAAGTCGAAGGTTGACTCTGACACACACTTTGCTGCATGATAGAAAGAAACATTACAGTTTGTGGAATTTGAAGGAAGTGATTTGTGCCTCCCTCAATGCCCATTCAATTACTTAGAGACGCAGGCTCTCCAAGATCTGGATGCTGCTTCTGCTGCTAACTCGCTTCAGTCATGTCTGACTCTGTGCCACCCCATAGACGGCAGCCCACCAGGCTCCCCCGTCCCTGGGATTCTCCCAGCAAGAACACTGGAGTGGGTTGCCATTTCCTTCTCCACAAGATCTGGATAGTGCCCCATATAATGGGGTGTACCTTTCGTACTTTCCTTAAATTCATCCACTAGGATTAAAATGAGGGAATTTGATACTATGAACCAAGACAGAGGAAGAAAAGGATCCCCTTTTATACAACAATTAACTGGACATATAATTTTATTAAAATCTCAGTTCAGTAGTTGTGGGTCTTCCTCTCTTCTTATGCCTCCTGCACCATTCCACCAACAGAAAAATACAGGTCTTAAAGGAGCTGAATGAGAACCTGTGCTAGAATCAAAGATGAAAATTAGGCAAAATAAATGAAAAACAAAAACAAAAATAGAGACTATCCCTAAGGAATGTGTGGATTTCCTGGGGGTTAGAATTGATAGTCCTCTAGCTGATATCAAAAGGAAAGGCATGAGGAAAGGGGGTTTACATGATGGAAAAAGAGTCATAAAAAATTCTCAGTGCCTTGTGGAGTCCATATGACTACTTCCAGCTCCTCAAAAATGCCACCAAATAAAGTGTCAGTGATTTATCCTTCAGAGTAAATCAAGCTTATCACCTATTGCCATAAGGGAGACTTCACCTTGCTATCTTGCTATACTTTTTGATAGTGCATCTGAAGAGGGGAGTCATATACATTCATAAGGTTTTAGGTTCTGGTATTAAGCAGGTCTAAGTTCACTGACCTGAACATGAAACCTGGGTTCAGTTCCTGGGTTGGGAAGATCCTCTAGAGAAGGGAAAGGCTACCCACTCCAGTATTCTGGCCTGGAGAATTCCGTGGACTGTATAGACCATGGGATTGCAAAGAGTCAGACACAACTGAGCGAATTTCACTTTCAAGTTCACTGATGCAGAAATTTTATTAGTGCTAGGTTACGTTCACGACAGAATTGTTTAGGGTTGGTGAACACAATGAGGTAAGGATTTGATCAACATTTTGAGAAGCAAGAAGTGTGCCAACTTGAATGACTTATTACCCTAAGAAAGGATCTATTTACTGTAAGAAGAAATCAATTGTCTGGAAAGAGGGCTATTGAGGAGTGTGTTGTCCTGAGAAGTTTTTCGTTTAGAAAGTTCCTGAAACAGACAGTATAGTTACAAATTTATCTGTTTGGTCTTCAGCTGTGTTTAGTAGTGAGGTCTTATTAAAGGCAACTGCTATAATAGTTCTTGATTATATTAAACTATATGGATGCAGGTAAGTTTTATTTAATATAAATTAGAAAAGCTTCACAAATCTGAAGTTAAGACTGACTTTAGATATTATTCTCTACTCTCTCTGTATGTTTGGATGTGTATAAATAAAAGGTTTTATTATTATTATTATTATAAAACAATGAATAGTCTAAGTTCTCCCTTCTATAATAATGATACTCACAAAAGTATATTTTAATACATAATTTAAACTTTTGTATCTTGAGTCATACCATAATAATAAAGACAAATCTAAATTTAAAAAAGTCATCTTTAATAGCAAGAATAATTGCATACCTATGTTCATCGTGGCATTGTTTACAGTAGTTAAGACATGGAAACAACCTAAGTGCCCATCAACAGTTAAATGGATAAAGAAGATGTGGTATATATACTATGAAAACATAAAAAAAGATATCTTGCCATTTGGATATGAATAGACCTTGAGGGTATTACACAAAATAAGTCAGATGGAGAAAGACATGTGCTGTATGATCTCACTTGTATTTAGAATATAACAAACAAAATAAATGAGCAAACCAAGCCAAACAACAACAACAAGACCTTTGTCAATACAGTAAACAGAACAGTGGTTATCAGAAGATAAGGAATGGGAACAGGAAGGTGAAAGGGGTAAGGGGGATTAACTATATCAGCTCAGTTCAGTTCAGTCACTCAGTCGTGTCTGACTGTTTGTGACCCCATGAATTGCAGCACGTCAGGCCTCCCTGTCCATCACCAACTCCCAGAGTTTACCCAAACTCATGTCCATCGAGTTGGTGATGCCATCCAGCCATCTCATCCTCTGTCGTCCCCTTCTCCTCCTGCCCCCAATCCTTCCCAGCATCAGGGTCTTTTCCAATGAGTCAACTCTTTGCATAGGTGGCCAAAGTATTGGAGTTTCAGCCTCAGCATCAGTCCTTCCAATGAACACCCAGGACGGGTCTCCTTTAGGATGGACTGGTTGGATCTCCTTGCAGTCCAAGGAGACTGCACCAGTCCAAGTTCTACCACCGTAACTATATGGTGATGGAAAAAACTAAATACTTGGTGGTGTGCATACTGTAGGGTATAAAGGAGTAGAAATATAGTGTTGTATACATGAAACATATATTATAAACCAATGTTACCTCAAATAAAAAATTAATTAAAAATTTAGATATGCAGCTTCTTTAATGAAGAGGAAAATATAGAGCATGTTGCTGTTTTCTACTCCAGGGGATCTTCCTGACACACGGATTGAACTCATGACTGTTGCATTTCCTGCATTGGTAGGCAAACTTTTTACCACTAGCTCCACCTGAAAATGGGTAATACACGGAAAAGTTGACATAGAAAAAAAAGACAAAAAATTATAAAAAACAAAATTAAATTAAAAAGAACAAAAATTTGTAAAAGGTATAATTATGAATAAAATTTAACCTAATCAGTAAATGTATAAGTGCATGTTAAAACATCAATAAGATGCTTTTGTTTAAAAATTAGCAAAGACTCAAACATGAGAGTGTCCAGTGATATTTTGAATATTTTAAATTGGAACATTGATGCATTGTTTGTGTGACTGTATTTTGCTGCAGTTATTTTAGAGTGCAATTTGACAATGTCAATCAAATACAATTAAGCATGCATTCCATTTCTTGGAAGATTCCCACACAAAACAGAGACATGTAAGAGATTCTTGTTCAAAAATGTCATTATAGACTGTTTATACATGAGTAGAGTTCCAGCCATTACACCTCATTCCAAGCAGCAGAATGAAAGAATGAATGAAGAGGAAGGAGCAAGAACTATGCAGCCGCTCTCTGTTATGGACAGTTGCAGAAGGCTTTATCTGACATCTTACTGTGCAGCTTTTAGTCATATTGTGTAAGAGTCTGGGAAATATTTTCATTTTAAGCAGCCATGAATCCAGCTAAAAATCAGCAGTTTTATTATAATATGAGAAAGGGAGTCTCTTTTACATTGCTTCACTGAGCAAATTAACTCCAGTTGGTCTCAGTCTTGCCAATCTACTCCAGCCTCTTCTTGGAATAACTAAAAGGCTCATTAAAGTTTCTTACAAACAAACACACAAATATTGTTCTTTTGTTTGAAAACAGCCTGCTACTGAACTGGAATTTTGGTGACTGGACCGAAATAGCCATTGTTGAAAATAGCCTTTGTTTTCCTTTGAAAGGTATATGATAAAAATTAATTCACATGGTCACATGTGTCTACAAGTTAAATTAAAACAACCATCTAGAACTGTGAATGAGTTTAGCAAATAAAATACAAAAAATTATTTATTTTCTGGTTAGTAGGATAGCAGATGATTTTTAACTTGTGCCTTGTTATTTATTAATAATACATTTTTAAATGTTTTAAAAATATATACACTCCAACATCATGAGAATGTATATCAAAAAAAATCCCATTAGTTAATTAATCTGTAATTTATTCTGTAAGATGTATTTAAATATTTTATATTCCATATACCAAATATTATAAACAAAGCACAGTTCTCATCTTTAAGCTACTTAAACTCCACTGGGAGAGGTTGAAACAGGCACCTAGAATTTACAGTAGAATTGACTTGGATGCAATGGATTGAGGTATGCATGGATTAGTATTTGTAGTGCCAAGCAGATTCACTCTCCCAGACTTTATGTGCCAGAAGACTATTTGAGCTGAGTCTAAATATTGAAAAGCTGGTAAGAGCATAAGGTCTTATGCTCTGTAAATCTGTGAAACTTATGGGTCTAAAAAGTAATCCTGTTGCAAAAATTACATATATATTGGTGTTACTGGTGGACTGTGTGAGTGTGTGGGTGGGTGTGTGAAATAGAGTAAGATGAGAGTGTTTTACCAAAGCCCTGAAGGGCATGAAATGTCATCTCAAGAAGTGTGAATTTGTTGTGAAAGGTTTGTGTAGAGATTGAAAGATTGCAAGCAGGTAAATGCTGTTGTTAAGATTTCCATTTTAGGAAGGGTCATACTCGATGCCCCTTTAATAAGCAGTTTAAGTCTCCAAGTGACATTAGAAATAGGCAGAAAAAATCCAAACTCAAGTCAAGTCAATGAATATGTTTATTTGAGAGCCTTACAATGTCAGCCTAGTCCCATATCATTAGCTCATGATATGACAGTAGCTGTTACCTTCTTTGAAGAGCCAAAATAAGAACTCAGAATCAATTTCTGTTTCCATTTAAATGGTCCATTTAACCAAAGTTTAGCTCATCTGTGCACAGATTCCTACTTCTAGGTCAAATCCTTGCATGACTTATCTTTTAAATCCTGAATGCTACAACACAGCACTGCTTATCTCTTAAATAGGGTACACATGTACAGCATATGGATCACCTTACCCGCAGCTTATCTCAAGCCTGGCATTGTGCATGCATTCATTTAGCTGCCCTGTGTTTATTCTTTCTTCTTTAGCCCTTTTCACACCCTAAGAAAATGGTGTGCTTCTGGATGGAACCTACAGTTAGCAGTGTAAATGACAGTGTAGGAGGGCTAAACTGTATTCAGGGAGAGCAACCTCACAAAACCAAAACTTGGGAATATTAAATTGGGAGATCAATTGAGTATAAGTGATACCAGAAGGTAGTATTTATGAATACTTAGGTGTTTTTGTTTGTTTTGCCTGTATCATAATTTAGGTGAAAGATGTACCATTTTTTCATAGAGAGCTAAGGAGCATCACAGAGCTTTCAGGGGTATGTAAGGTAAGTAGTCTGTGGAGAGTGGTGCACTTCCTTTCTTGCCTGTGAGAAGTCAAACAAAAACACAATAAAAAACTCTTAGATGCATTTTTAAAAGATTTCAATCTCTGCCTTCCTTAGGTAATCCACAGAGCATATGTGACCACTTACAGGATTTCCATTCATAAACGAATAATCTGAAGCTCAGAGAAGTTAAATAACTTGTCCTATGTCATTCTCCTGTAGTATGACAGGATCATGGTTATAACTGTCAGACTCTAGAGCCGGTGCTATTATGCTACGCTGTGTGCTGAGTCGCAGTCGTGTCCTACCAGTTGTGACCTCATGGACTGTAGCCAGCCACGCTTCTCTGTCTATGGGCAGTCTCCTGGCAAGAATACTTGAGTGGGTTGCCCAGCCCTCCTCCAGGGGATCTTCCCAATCCAGGGATGGAACCCAGGTCTCCCGCATCGCAGGTTGATTCTTTACCAGCTGAGCCGCGAAGGAAGCCCTATTATGCTATAGATGTCATCAATTTAAAAATAAAATCCATTTCATAAGATATAACTTATCAGATATCTGATAAGGACTGAAAATCTCCATGTTCAGTTGACCTAATGGACATTAATTGGAGCTTCCTTCTCCAATATTAGGTTTGAGTTTCACAAATATTGATATTTATGGAACTATTTCAGGAATTCTACATAAACTACATAATAATATGACTCTGATCAATTTTACTTCTAAATATATGTGCTACTATGTCATTATATTATCTGGGCAATCTAGTCAATTTTTTTCATTATTGACATACTTAAAGCTATATGAATCTAAATTCTCTGAAGATTTATTTTAAAAAAAACTTTAAAAATAGTTCAGTTATATTAGACTAGTGTTTTTCAAACTTTCCCAACTAGTATGAAACAGGAGAATATTAATATCCATGGGTTCAGTTCAGCTCAGTTGCTCAATTGTGTCCGACTCTTTGCCGAACTCATGGACCGCAGCACATCAGGCCACCCTGTCCATCACCAACTCAGGAAGCAACAGTTAGCACTGGACATAGAACAACAGACTGGTTCCATATAGGAAAAGGAGTACGTCAAGGCTATATATTGTCACCCTGCTCATTTAACTTATATGCAGAGTACATCATAAGAAATGCTGGACTGGAAGAAGCATAAGCTGGAATCAAGATTGCCGGGAGAAATATCAATCACCTCAGATATGCAGATGACAGCACCCTTATGGCAGAAAGTGAAGAGGAACTCAAAAGCCTCTTGATGAAAGTGAAAGTGGAGAGTGAAAAAGTTGGCTTAAAGCTCAACATTCAGAAAACGAAGATCATAGCATCCGGTCCCATCACTTTATGGGAAATAGATGGGGAAACAGTGGAAACAGTGTCAGACTTTATTTTGGGGGGCTCCAAAATCACTGCAGATGGTGACTGCAGGCATGAAATTAAAAGACGCTTACTCCTTGGAAGAAAAGTTATGACCAACCTAGATAGCATATTCAAAAGTAGAGACATTACTTCGCCAACAAAGGTTCATCTAGTCAAGGCTATGGTTTTTCCTGTGGTCATGCATGGATGTGAGATTTGGACTGTGAAAAAGGCTGAGCGCCAAAGCATTGATGCTTTTGAACTGTGGTGTTGGAGAAGACTCTTGAGAGTCCTTTGGACTGCAAGGAGATCCAACCAGTCCATTCTGAAGGAAATCAGCCCTGGGATTTCTTTGGAAGGAATGATGCTAAAGCTGAAACTCCGGTACCTTGGCCACCTCATGCAAAGAGTTGACTCATTGGAAAAGACTCTGATGCTGGGAGGGATTGGAGGCAGGAAGAGAAGGGGATGACAGAGGATGAGATGTCTGGATGGCATCACTGACTCGATAGACGTGAGTCTGGGTGAACTCCAGGAGTTGGTGATGGACAGGGAGGCCTGGTGTGCTGTGACTCATGGAGTCGCAAAGAGTCAGACATGACTGAGCGACTGAACTGAACTGAACTGATGTCCATTGAGTCGATGATGCCGTCCAGCCATCTCAGCCTCTGTCATCCCCTTCTCCTCCTGCCTTCAATCTTTCCCAGCATCAGGGTCTTTTCAAATGAGTCAGCACTTTGCATCAGGTGGCCAAAGTATTGGAATTTCAGCTTCAACATCAGTCCTTCCAATGAACACTCAGGACTGATCTCCTTTAGGATGGACTGGTTGGATCTCCTTGTAGTCCAAGAGATTCTCAAGAGTCTTCTCCAACACCACAGTTCAAAAGCATCAATTCTTCGGCACTCAGCTTTCTTTATAGTCCAACTCTCACATCCATACATAACTACTGGAAAAACCATAGGTTTGAGTAGATGAACTTTTGTTGGCAAAATAATGTCTCTGTTTTTTTAAATATGCTGTCTAGATTGGCCATAACTTTCCTTCCAAGGAGTAAGCATCTTTTAATTTCATGGCTGGAGTCACCATCTGCAGTGGTTTTGGATCCCCCCGAAATAAAGTCTGACACTGTTTCCACTGTTTCCCTATCTATTTGCCATGAAGTGATGGAACCAGATGCCACGATCTTAGTTTTCTTAATGTTGAGCTTTAAGCCAACTTTTTCATGGGTATTTGGGAGTAAATCCCCTAGAGGCTAACCGTAAGTGTGAAGTATCTTTATAGTCTCATGACTTATCCTAAAATATTCATGTGAGTTTGCATCCAATTCTATAACATATCCTTGCTTATTTTAATAAAATCTCATTTAAATTATTTACTATCAGTAAAAATTCTCCTTGTTTTGATTTATGAACTGGATTCTTTTGCATTAAAAATAAGCATATTGCATTGGGAAAAAATTAAACAGTCACATTTTTCTGTGAAATTGTCAATTGAAAGTTCAGTTCAGTTCAGTTCAGTTCAGTCACTCAGTCGTGTCCGACTCTTTGCGACCCCATGAATCACAGCACACCAGGCCTCCCTGTCCATCACATTTCCCAGAGTTCACTCAGACTCACGTCCATCGAGCCAGTGATGCCATCCAGCCATCTCATCCTCTGTCGTCCCCTTCTCCTCCTGCCCCCAATCCCTCCCAGCATCAGGGTCTTTTCCAATGAGTCAACTCTTCACATAAGGTGGCCAAAGTACTGGAGTTTCAGCTTTAGTATCATTCCTTCCAAAGAACACCCATAGCTGATCTCCTTCAGAATGGACTGGTTGGATGTCCTTGCAGTCCAAGGGACTCTCAAGAGTCTTCTCCAACACTACTGTTCAAAAAAGCATCAATTCTTTGGCGCTCAGCTTTCTTCACAGTCCAACTGTGCTTTAAAAAGCAATTCTGCAGTAAACTGACTCTGTGAAGAGCCATTTATCACTTAGGTCAGCAATATATTGAATTAACTCACTTTAGTATAGCTTTTGTCAGATTTTTATTTCATTCAGGCAAAAGGATAACAACTCGGTTTCAAAATCAAAATTCCTGAATTGTCCACCTGCTCCGGTTAGCCACTGTGCACCTGTAAGGGGAACAGGTTTTAGAATCCTCTACCTGGAGCATTACTGTTTAACTGAAGAGGTAGCCATTTTTTCTTGAGAAGCTCATACCTACACCATTTACTCGGAAGAAGAATCTTGGCTCATGCTACAAACCAGTGTGTTTAAGGAAATGGAGAAGAGATGAAAGCAAAGTTTATTTAAAATGAAGACTTTTTACTTGTTTGTTCTCACCTGAATGTGAGATAGGCATCTAGGATGGCTTTACAAGATTCCAAATATAAATCTAAGTAGCAAAGGAACAGGAACTAGTATTAATAAGAATAGCAAGGATAGAGGGGAACACATTTCTAAATGTTGAGAGTTACAAGATGACATAAGTGAAAACAGCATGACATCAGTTAAAACACAATACGTGAATGATCTTCGTGGAATACTTGAGATTGTCCCTTATAAAGACAAGAGATAGTATCACTTAGACATTGCTCTGATTTAAGTGTGTGTGTGTGTTTAATTTTAGACCAGACTTATTGTTAGTTGGACTGTCATTTTGCCAAACAGTTGAAACTGTACTTGATTAAATGATGAAAAGACATTAAGTGTAAGTGGACCCTTATCTTTCATTTCTCCTGTTGTTAATATTCTGCTTTCCTGCTCCTTTCATAGCTCCATTCTCCATCCTTCCCATATATGACATTGCAGTGGGGTCAGGGTTCATGTTTTATTCTTTGACCATTTTTCTTGTTCAGAGGATTTGACCAATAGTGGTCCTCATACCCAAGGAGAGGCCATTCGTAAATTACATCCTGAGGTGTACTACAAAGTAATGATTTAATTCAAATGCATTCCTCTCTTAAAACTGTGTTTTTATATCTAGGAATCTAGTGTAATTTCATGGACTAAACACATAAGCTTTATGCATTTTATTCCTTGGTTCTCTTGAAAGGATAGTAAAGGAACAAAAATGTGTAAACATATAGCAATAAAATCTTTGGATATGTGTACATATGTTGTTTCATTCTGTGAATGACAGAAAGGAGATTGGGAGAGCTGCTGAACAGTGAATTCAAATGAAGAGGGCAGGGCAGAAGGTCAGAGAGATTCTGGATATAGAATCTAGGTTTATTCGTTGTAAATTTTTTAATTCTCTTAGAAAGAATTAATATCTTTGTGATGTTAAACTTCCTTATTCAAGCACATGGCTTATCTTTCTGTTTGTTCAAATATCAAGGATGGTATATGGCTTGAGATAACTTAATGTGTCTCTATTATTGCAACCAAAACAGCTGACAAAAACAAAAATGTATCTATTATAAGATCTGATAAAATCATAGATTTTAGGGTATAAAAAGAAAATTTAACTTGCTTATTCTAACACTTTATGGGTGTATAACAAATAGAATGGAATCTCACAGCAACCTGTTCCATGCAGTAGATTTTATGTCAGAACTGAGACCAAGTTTATCTTTTCTTTAGCATTTATCTTCATTTGAAATTAAATTTATATGGAAGTCTAAGAAAACATGGGTATCAGATACTTATTTAGTTTTATATTATTTAAAATTTTAATACCAAGCCAATAAGTTATTTGCCAAATTTGTTTTAAACTCATGAAATATGTGATGCTTGCACACTGAATATAAAAAGTAATGTTATGTGTATTCCACTCTACTACACATAAATTAACATAATATATTAATAGTTTATGTTATATTGTCCATCTATATGTTTCCATAGAACCCTGATCATCAGTGCATATATATGCTAAATTTTTCCCCATCTGGGGCCCTTTATAGCAAAACTTCCTGAAAGGAAAAGTTGGCTTCACGCAGATTCTGGCTGTTTCCATACTTCTCATTGGCACTAAAGCATATCTTTCTGGCTTATGTTGTCCTCAACATCATTAAAATTCTTATTGCAAGAACATCATCAGTGACTCCCTCATGTTGTTCACTGAGATGGTGCATAAATGCGTTTAGGAATCCTGACCATCTTTCCCAATTCTCTGAATGATTTTCCTTCTCACCCACTGTTCTCAAGTCACACTGGTCCTCTAAAAGTCCCTGGAATATAACAAGCATTGCCTGCCTAATGCCTTCTTGATTACAGTTTCCTCTACCTAAAATACTTGCCCCTTTTTCTTGTATAACTCACTTTTTCTAATCTTCCAGGACTTCATTTACATATCTTCTAAGTCTTACCTATAAACTGCCATGTGGAAGGAGCCTCTACCTTCTCATGCATTATTTCGTCATCTTAACTACTTTACCTAAAATACTTAGGATTTTTTGCTCTCTTATTTATTGTCTTATTCACCTTTGGATTCCTATCACTATTCAAAGTAACTATGAGCACTAGTTTCTTGGTTAATATTTTTGCAAAAAATGAATGAATGCACAACTGCTCAATTGAGAGCATATGTGTCCTTTTTCTATGAGAAATAAGTGATCGTTTGGGAAATATGCCTAAATTTAATAGATCTCAGTTAAATATACATCTCTTGATAACCTGTGGAGATCTAAACTGGTTGGAAAAATGCTATGTCACTTGCCATCTGTGAGTCTTTATGTCAACTGTTTTTCTAATCTTTAGAATGGAAATAATGATATAGAGTATATTTGTGTTTATTACATGAAATACTTTCTACTTTAGTCAGAAATGAAAGAGACTGTTTAAAAAGAAAATCTAAGACATTTTGATCCTACTATTATTCTTAAACCATTTAAGATCATTATCTTAGCTGCAATTCATGTATTCTGTTTAATCACAATGGTTAGCATTTGACTATGCCAACCACCAAGTTAGAAAGGAGGAAAGAGAAATGAAAATTCTACAATTTCTATAATGTATTCTAAAAGACAGGCTAAAAAATATCCAAAAGACTTCTGTTAAACTTTATCTGAAAAATACTGTGGTTTATTTTAAGTGAACTTCCCTTCGCTTTTCCTCCCTGTAGCCCATGGTAGATTTATGTCTTTTCAAAAGCAGTTTAGTTCAGAGGTAAGATGGAGAGGCTGTGCATCTGTAAAGAAGATGACCCAGGTACAAATGAAAGGTGGAGCACAGCAGTGTGCGAATAAGCTGATGGCAGAGATCAAGGCCTCAGACATGGTGAAGAAAGGGGGAAAAATTACAGAGGGCGTAGGGTCTAATGCCTCAAGGTTTCAAAGACGTTGCTTTCATCATGGTCTACAAGAGAAAAAGAAGAAAAGATTGACGTTCAAAGCATCTCAAAATTTTTGTTGCTTATAAAACCCTGCCTTCCATCTTTTGATTTGACTGCTAACAGCCATTCATTTTTAAAATCGATGGAGGGTGCTAAGATCACAAGCTCAGTATAGCTGCTATAAGTTTCTTAGCACTTAAGAAACTGAAAAGATTTCAGAGAAAACCATTGACTTCTGCTTTACTTTCCATTACCTGATGCTTTCTATTTGCCGAGCTCCTTCTGTGGATGAGAAAAATCCTGGGATAAGAATGAAGGTATATAGTAGCAAAGAAGAAAGATGGTGGGATAAAAAGATTGCTCCCAGATGGTGTCTCTTGCATGTGCAGAGTTAATAATATGTCTCAGCCTTAGAAAGTAAAGACCATGAAGGAGAATTGCTTTCTCTCCCTTGATTTACATCATCAAAATGATAATATTCAACTAATATTGGACAGAGAAAAAAAATTAGTGCCAATTCTGGGACCTACTGCATCTCAAGATAGCCAGTCTTTGCCGTTTGAATTTTTCTACCTGTTCATATTATTTTCATCATCCTTGCTCATAAGATAAGTTCTGTACTAAATCAAGAATATTGATAGTCAAAATGCTACAATTAAGTTCAGTTCAGTTCAGTCGCTCAGTCATGTCCGACTCTTTGCGACCCCACAATTAAACTACTGCAAGGTAAATCTCTATGCAATCCCTTCCTCGGGCTAGTAGGTAGAAAAAAAGAAAAATTGAGCATTTAGGAATAATGTTGCTTTCAAATAGAACTGGTTAAAATAGCTTTCTTTTTTCCTTTTTTGCAAGGTTTCATGAAAAATTATGAGAACTGTGTCATCTTTTTATGGATTAGGCAGGAATCATATGAAATAATTAAAGAAAATAATGAAGGGAATAATGAGAATGCTTGGAGTATTTATATTGTGGTTTGGTGGATCAGTTCAGCAAATAAAAGACCAGATAATTCTGCTGCCCATATAACATGGGTAAACTGGGGTGTCTTAATCTGAGATTGCTAAGAAAACAGGACCATCATGGGAAGTTGTGTGGTGCTTAAGAGGTTTAGGATTTTAATTTGAGTAGGTTTGACAGTCACTTCAGATCACACCCAACTCACTTCATCTTGCTGCAAACTATATATGTTCTTATAGTGATTCTGTTACCCTTTTATCTGCGTGTTTTATCTCTAAATTGAGAGAAAGTTGAATGATCGTTTTGCTTTTCTATGCGTTCTATCAAATGTCAAGTGGCTAAGGAAAAAAGGGACAATTTTGTTTTTATTTTTTAATTGAAGGATAACTACTTTACAGACAAAGGGGCCAATTCTATTATAACTACTTAATCATATATTTATTAATATATTTCTTTCTCTTTGTAATGGGAAAGATTTGTTAGGTTTTTGTTTGCTTGCTTGTTTCTGTTTTTATAATTTAAGCTGTACTTAAAATATAGTGAGTGCTCTGGAATATATTTTGTGAAGTTAATATTACCACTTTTGTATATGTCTAGGAGTTGTATGTCTCAGAATCCTCTTCCTTTATTGTTTCTAGGTTGCGGTTAGCCAAGATTATAACTCGTGCATGATTTGAAAAGTGAAACCATTACTGTAAGCAAGTTATAATCATCAGCCGTGATGTCAGCAGGCTCTAGCTCTTAGCGTGTCTTCCCAACTATTGTCCTGGATAAAGAACAGAGGTCTTAAGCTAACTACCAAGGGATGATTGTACTCTGTATAGAGAAAACCACTTCCAAAGATCTTTGCATGTCCTTTCTCCCCCATCTCCTTAGTGCTCCCACTCTGATGGCCGGGTGCACATTGTTTCTGGGATTTTCCCTATAGACTCCGGCCTGTTCACACAGAGTGCTGCTGCAAGTGTCATGGTTAGAGACTCTCTAGCTCTTTGCCATCCCCTTTTCCAGAGTTTTAACTTCCTCAGCTCTTCGTATATGTGGGTATGTTGTAATTCATATTTTAGACTACCTATTTGCACAGTATTTTTTGTGGTTGTGGTTTCCTGATTGAATCATAACTGACAAAGATTTTATGTATCTGTTCCTTGTGGGCAGAACCTTAAGGCTATGATTCTGGAATTGGTTCTTTGATCTGATGAATTTAAAGACATTAACCACCCCTTTGCCAGTGATAAGTGAAACACTGGAAGTCCATGACATTTAATGACAAAATAGTTGTGAAATCATCACTTTTAATTATCTAGAATTACAGTGTTTATAGAAGTCTAGGCTTTGGATGACTACATAGCTTCTGCCATTTAAAATTATAGTGGGAATAAAGAGATAAGGACTTTGGATTTGTTTCCTATAAGTGAACTGGAAAATTTGAAAATTTGAAGGAAAATGAATGAAATCATTGCCTTCGATTTCCAAGTAAAACCATAGTACTAGAAAAATTCTGTTCTGTATCCTTATCCCCTGATATCACAGATTTAATATTTATGACACTAAACCTAAATTTGTTACTGCGGTGGTTAAATTACACTGTGAACTAAAAATACAGCCTCACAGCGTCTTATGGGGACGTAAGATTACAATAAAATTTGACTCTCTAAATTCTGAAAAATCTGCTCTGTTAACACACTCTAGCAGGAAGAAGGTAGCTCACTCTTGCCTAAGTAACCTGTAATGACCACTTATAGATAAATAAATAAATATTTGGTAAGTATAGAAGGCTGACAAGCTGGAATCAAGATTGACAGGAGAAATATCAATAACCTCAGATATGCAGATGATACCACCCTATGGCAGAAAGTGAAGAGGAACTAAAAAGCCTCTTGATGAAACTGAAAGAGGAGAGGGAAAAAGTTGGCTTAAAGCTCAACATTCAGAAAACAAAGATCATGGCATCTGGTCCCATCACTTCATGGCAAATAAATGGGGAAACTGTGTCAGACTTTATTTTTTTGGGCTCTAAAATCACTGCAGATGGTGATTGCAGCCATGAAATTAAGAGACGCTTACTCCTTGGAAGATAAGTGATGACCAACCTAGATAGCATATTGAAAAGCAACAAAGGTCCGTCTAGTCAAGGCTATGGTTTTCCCTGTGGTCATGTATGGATGTGAGAGTTGGACTGTGAAGACGGCTGAGCGCCAAAGAATTGATGCTTTTGAACTGTGGTGTTGGAGAAGACTCCTGAGAGTCCCTTGGACGGCAAGGAGATCCAACCAGTCCATTCTGAAGGAGATCAGCCCTGGGATTTCTTTGGAAGGAATGATGCTAAAGCTGAAACTCCAGTACTTTGGCCACCTCATGCGAAGAGTTGACTTATTGGAAAAGACTCTGATGCTGGGAGGGATTGGGGGCAGGAGGAGAAGGGGACGACAGAGAATGAGATGGCTGGATGGCATCACTGACTCAATGGACGTGAGTTTGAGTGAACTCCGGGAGTTGGTGATGGACAGGGAGCCTGGCATGCTGCGATTCATGGGGCTGCAAAGAGTCGGACACAACTGAGTGACTGAACTGAACTGAATTGATAGAAGGCTGAAAAATGTCTTCCAATGATACCAGGTCCTAATCCCTGGTACTTGTAATGTTACCTTTATTTGGAAGAAAGATCTTTGCAGATATGATTAAGAATATTGAGATGAGGAGATAATCCAAGATTATATGGGTGGACCTTAAATGAGATGTCCTTAAAGAGAGAGGTTTTAGAAAAGGCAGAGGAACCAGAGATAAAATTGCCAACATCTGCTGGATCATCGAAAAAGCAAGAGAGTTCCAGAAAAACATCTATTTCTGCTTTATTGACTATGCTAAAGCCTTTGACTGTGTGGATCACAATAAACTGTGAAAATTCTGAAAGAGATGGGAATACCAGACCACCTGACCTGCCTGTTGAGAAATTTGTATGCAGGTCAGGAAGCAACAGTTAGAACTGGACATGGAACAACAGACTAGTTCCAAATAGGAAAAAGAGTACATCAAGGCTGTATATTGTCACCTTGCTTATTTAACTTATATGCAGAGTACATCATGAGAAATGCTGGGCTGGAAGAAGCACAAGCTGGAATCAAGATTGCTGGGAGAAATATCAATCACCTCAGATATGCAGATGACACCACCCTTATGGCAGAAAGTGAAGAGGAACTAGAAAGCCTCTTGATGAAGGTGAAAGTGGAGAGTGAAAAAGTTGGCTTAAAGCTCAACATTCAGAAAACGAAGATCATGGCATCTGGTCCCATCACTTTATGGGAAATAGATGGGGAAACAGTGGAAACAGTGTCAGACTTTATTTTTCTGGGCTCCAAAATCACTATGGATGGTGACTGCAGCCATGAAATTAAAAGATGCTTACTCCTTGGAAGGAAAGTTATGACCAACCTAGATAGCATATTCAAAAGCAGAGACATTACTTTGCCAACAAAGGTTCGTCTAGTCAAGGCTATGGTTTTTCCACTGGTCATGTATGGATGTGAGAGTTGGACTGTGAAGAAGGCTGAGTGCTGAAGAATTGATGCTTTTGAACTGTGGTGTTGGAGAAGACTCTTGATAGTCCCTTGGACTGCAGGGAGATCCAAACAGTCCATTCTGAAGGAGATCGGCCCTGGGATTTCTTTGGAAGGAATGATGCTAAAGCTGAAACTCCAGTACTTTGGCCACATGCGAAAGGTTGACTCATTGGAAAAGACTCTGATGCTGGGAGGGATTGGGGGCAAGAGGAGAAGGGAACGACAGGGGATGAGATGGCTGGATGGCATCACTGACTCGATGGACGTGAGTCTGGGTGAACTCCGGGAGTTGGTGATGGACAGGGAGGCCTGGCGTGCTGCGATTCATGGGGTCGCAAAGAGTTGGACACGACTGAGCGACTGATCTGATCTGATAGTAAGATACCCTACCACACAGAGAGAAGACAGGAAGGTGATATAAGATAGAGGCAGAGACTAGATTGGTATAGCCACAGCTAAGGAAGGCTGTCATTCACTAGAAACTGGGAGAAGCAAGAAATGGGTTATTTTTGAACCTCCAGAAGGATAAAGACACCTTGAGTTTGGTGATGGAAATAGATTTTGGATTTCTATCCTCCAGAACTGTGAGAAATAAATTTCTGTTGTTTTAATCTTCCAAGTTTTTGTTTTGTGTTTGTTTGTTTGTTTCCTCAAGTAGCAGCCTTAGGAAACTAATACAATAGAAAAGTCTACATACCTCAAGATATACTCCAGCTCCTCTGTGACTTCCGGACCCACAGGCAGACTCAGATTTTGCTTGGCTTCAGGAGATTGGGTACATAATGCCATTAGTAAGAATTATGTACCAAAATAATTGCAAGACTTCTGCAGTTGAGGGGACATAAGTATGAGAACGTATCCTAAAGGTAAAAGGAGGGGTAGGAGAATGTGATCTTGGACTGAATTGAATTCATTAACATGGGCACACTTAACTAGAAATTCTGAAGGTAATTAGTTAACTTGAGAAACTTAGAGTGGGTCCCACAATTTCCTGGATTGGTTGACTGGACTCTGGACACAAAGATAAACTGAGGTATCGGAATTTCCTTGATATGGAAAAGAAAAGCAAACCAAATGTTAGAGAGATTGGTTGTTAGAATGTGTTTAGTATATATCACCTGCTCTGCTCTTCACTCCTCTCCTATATCTTCTAGCAAGGTACAGAGTCTTTGACAAATACTTTATTAAGAGAAGCATAAGCATCCTTGAAGAGCTTTGTGGTGACCTGAAGATTAGTAAAGACAGCGTGAGAAGTTGCCACTAAAATGTGCAATGTTATTCATTGAGATAATAGGATCCCAGAGTGGCAGGGACCAAAAGGCATAAGTTAACCTGCTGTGAAGTGATAGGCACAATTACTGCATGGACGGTAGAACTGATACAGTTAGTCAGAATGGTTTGACCTTCAGGAATCTTTGACTCTGACTAATAGATTCATGTGTCTCTACTACTGAAATAGATGGGCAACCTATCATATAGCCTTTTATTTGATTTACTTATAGATGAATTTTAAGTCTCGTTAAAAAAAATAATTTGAAACAGCATAGAGTTAAGGATCTTTAACCAAAACCCAAACTTGAAACTTTCAAGAGATTGAGAGTAACTTGAAAATCTTTTTTATTTTCTTGTATCACCCTCTCACCTAATAAACTATTAATTGATAGTTATTAACCTTAAATCTGGTGATGGCACCCCACTCCAGTACTCTTGCCTGGAAATTCCCATGGACGGAGGAGCCTGTTAGGCTGCAGTCCACGGGGTCATGAAGAGTTGGACATGACTTAGCAACTTCACTTTCACATTTCACTTTCATGCATTGGAGAAGGAAATGGCAACCCACTCCAGTGTTCTTGCCTGGAGAATCCCAGGAGCGGGGGAGCCTAGTGGACTGCCACCTATGGGGTAGCACAGAGTCGGACATGACTGAAGCTATTTAGCAGCAGGAGCAGCAGCAACCTTAAATCTCACTATGTAAGTACAGGATACTGAAGGAGAGATATGAGCCAACTAGGGAAAGACTGACACTCAAGTGGATTATCAAATGGAAAGAATGGGAAAAATCCATGTGAGAAGTGTGAGTTCTGCAGGGAGTGGAGAAACAGACATATGGGGGGAAAAAAAGCATATGGGATATTTTTTACCTTCCCTTAAGAAGACAGCTACTGTATTTTTGGTTTTATGGCTATAGTTGTACTATTTTAGTGGAGTCATGATTTTGCTATTGTTTTGCTTAGAATTAAATGTGATTAAAATATGTATGTGTGAATACCAGCTTGACAGGTTGAACTGTGCTGGATAGCGTTTTGTCAGCTTGTAATTACTACATGTGTCTAAAGCTGGAAAAAAATATTTTCCACAGTTCCTTTTCCTTATTAGTTTCAGGTTAGCATTGACTGAGGGAGGAATTTGCGTGAGATTGGAAGATGGAAGCAGAGTGGAAACCATTTTGCTCTCAGTAGATTGATGTATGGATATCTGGCGGTCTCCAGCTCCCAGATCATCCTCCCCATTACTAGTCTTGTCAAACAGCAGTGGCCTCAAGCATGACAGTGCACTTTCAGTAGAGATGACAGTTTTGAAAGACCTCTCCATGAGCTCTTTTTGTGGGTCCACGTCAGCAGCCAGAAGAGTATGGCTGGAGGAATTTTCCTGCAAGCTCCGAGTTGCCCAGTCAAGTCAACATACAGGCTGTGGTGGGAGTAGCTTTATTTCTCCAACTTTGATCTTCTGTACCTCAATTTCCCCAGCCATAATTTTTCTTTTCCCTACTGTAGTTTTAACTCTCTTGTTTCCTGGCTAAACATTGACTGACATTAGTATTTTAATAATGTTAATGATACTGGTTTTCTTATTTATGTGGTTATGTAATGCAGTAATCTCTGTAGGGACGGTTATCACATATTCATAAAATGCAATGGATACTAAAACTCAGCTCTAAACGTGGTCACTGACTAAAAAAGTGTTTGTCAGTAAATAGAAAAATATATTATTAGCACATATTGTATCTATATTTGTATAGATTAATTATGATTTTCTTAGTGACATCTTGCAAATACTAACTACATCATTAATATTTGATTGATATTTGTAAATCTACTAATCAGCCTTTTACTGCTCTTACAGTAAAAGAGCATATCTATGGTTTCAGATATTTTTCCTTACTGTGTAAAGGGTTTGAAGGTAAAATCCCTACTTCCAAAATTGTGGATTATGACATAATTCAATGATAGATTGTATTTGCTTATGGCTTCTGTTCTTGTGATTGTTTGAAATCCATCCTACCACCATCTGACTATTCGTTGGAAGAGTCACTAAAACATTAACTGCATTTGTAATAGGCAAAAAAGCAAACAAACAAGCAAGTAAATCAGTAATTTAAAAAGATTACAAATAACTGTGCAGAATAGTCTTTTCCAAATGGCCCAAACTTATTTCTTTGTTTTCCTTTTACCAGCAGTCTTAGATCTCTTGATCTCAGACAAGAAAAAAATTCTGCTTATCTTTGGTATTTTCATAACACTGACTATATTATATTTAATGTTTTGCTTTTCTAAAACTTTCTTGAAGAGTAATATCTCCTACAAAGGTCATGACATTATAAAATGCATGAAGTAAAGTGAGTGGCACAAAACAGTGGGTGGTAAGGCATCATACAAGTCAATGAACAACAAGGTCAATTGCTTCATATCTACTTGTGGTTCAGCACAGCTGGAGTGAAAAAAATCATAATGCTTGACTGGCACTGTGCAGCAATGTAATGTGGAATAATAAGGGAGCTGAAATCATCAGTTTACAAAAACTGTTAGTCTGACTAGGCAAACAGAAAGAAAAGGCAAGTTGTCAAAAAGAAAGATGAGGAAAAATTCATGTGAGAAATATAAGGATGGAATACAAAAGTGTGTGCCCTACGCACCTTTAAACAACAGACCTGGAATACTAAAGTTGCTATCAAGTTCTGATTTAAACTGGTATTGAACTTTCTTTGAAAGCAAGCTTTACTTTCTGCCATCGTCAGTCCTGTGAGTGAAAATAGGAATTTTATATATTGGTAATCCAAACACAGATTTTATTTGAGGAACAGCCATAAATACTCTAACTAGTAAATGTTATGATTATACTCACATTTCTTATAGCATAAATCTTGGGACTAACCTCAAACAGCAAGGGTTTTTCTTGCATTTTTTTTGTTTGTTTTTCTCTGTAAAGCAGGCTATTACAAAACATGCACCTAAGAATACATAAATTCATGGAAACTTTAGGGAAAGAATTGTGAGAGAAGGTGTTACATCTTGTAAAAAAATAGCTTCACCATTGAGAGAGAGAGAGATCAAGCTGTCAATTATGATGTTGCTTTGCTCTTTTCTGAGGCTTCCATAGTCTTTAAGGCTATTTATACACTTTGACTTCCTAACCATTCATTCACTGGGCTCTGATACCCAGAGAAACAAAATGTCTATTGACATCAGTGAGAGGTTTACTTGCACTAACAGCTGAAATTAAGTGCCCAGGGAAAGCTTTTTTCTAAACCAAAGTATTCATAGGGTGCATGCATTTTTCAACGAGTCAAAGCTCCTGTATATTTACAATCAGTGCTCTTTGTACTTGTCTGGGGTTGCACAATCAATTATAGGAACATTAACATGGAGAAGTGCTCAGCTAATGGTGCATTATTTCAGAGGTGTAGCCCTCTGCTTTTGCCTGGCTTTGCACATTTGCTTTTTGAAGTGAGAAATCAATTAAGGTAACTAGCAAAACACACCACAGACATTCTGAAAAAGTCTTTTACTTCTCTTTTATGTGTTTGAGAGAGCTTTCCAGTCATTAACTAAGTCATATTCGGTAAGCCTCTCCTATTAATTGTCTCCTTTTCACCTTTATGGGTGAGGTAGTTGACTTTCATTTAGCAAAATATATTTGTCATTTCCAGAGATGATCAGAGAATACCACGCAAGTAGACATCTGTGCAGTTTAATGTCTTCTGGAAAGAGATTCTCAAGTGTAAATGTTCAGTAAAACAGGAATGTTGTCAAAATATATTCTTCTAATTTATGCCCCCAGATTGAGCCTTGATTTCTTATCCATATTTGTAGAAATTAAAACATTAGGACGTGTTTTCCTATTTTTAGGGAAAAAAGCAGCAAATTATGGTAACCCATTTGTTTAGGAAAAGAAAGGATGACAATTGGACAGAAAAGAAGTGAAATGTTGACTATTTCTATTTTCACAGAAGATTTTTATTGATTAGATCTTGAATCTTGTTTTTATACCTATCAAGTTAGTGTCCCATTTAAATAAGTAATAGAATAAAATCAACCTTCTGCTTCAAATAAATGGCAAGCTTTTATATCAGCTGTTCACAATGTGATCAATGTATTAGACCAGTATATTAATAATAGCACATCTGCTAGTGGTATGCACAAAAACAAAACATGAATATGAAGCTGATTTTACATTTCTATTCATAGTTTTTTCTTACTCTCCCACTCCAGTACTCTTGCCTGAAAAATTCCATGGACGGAGGAGCCTGGTAGGCTGCAGTCTGTGGGGTCGCTAAGAGTCAGACATGACTGAGCGACGTTACTTTCCCTTTTCCTTTCATGCATTAGAGAAGGAAATGGCAACCCACTCCAGTGTTCTTGCCTGGAGAATCCCAGGGACGGGGGAGCCTGGTGGGCTGATGTCTATGGGGTCGCACAGAGTCGGACACGACTGAAGTGACTTAGCAACAGTAGCAGTAGCCTAGAATATTTTTTTTCCCAGCTCTGCAGTTTTAGTTTACTTTTCATGACATTTCAAATAGTATCACTTGGTACAATGAGTCCTGTTTCAAGACAATCACTCTAAATATAGGTAGGTTATGGTCTCCATCTTCATATTTATTCCCATTATAAATGAATGGTTTTACTTTAGGAAGATATTTTTCAATGGTTTTTCAGCAAATAAGAGGTTTCAACCACTACCTATAAATGATCCTTTCTTGTTGCAATGCAGTTGATTAATTCTGTTTGTTTTGAAGGGATTTAAGGTATCAGGGTTGTGAAGAGAGGGGAGGGAAGGAATAAGAACATGATTTATAAAACTTGGACTTCGGATTTCTATCAGTTAGATGAGGCTACACAGAACAAAGTCCCCAGAGTTAGGGACCATCTAGTTTACTAGAAACTGAAACAAACGAAAAACTTCCTTTAAAAATTGACTTTTCATTTTGTAATGATGTTGTGTGCATGATCTCTAGGAGGCATTTTAATGCAGGATGTTAAAAAAGGTTTTCTGTCCCCTGGGAAATAACAACCCCAGTAGAAACAGTTACATCTTGCTTTAGCTGCCGAGATGGAGAATGTCAGACAAACTTTGTTGTTCTCATTCTGTCTTGCAACACAAGCTAGATTTCTGACAAGCTGTCAGGCTGCCCCAAGGTGTGCATACCCTTCTTCTTGTCGGTGATACCTTCCCCAGTGTGAACTGAAATGGGAAATATGCCTAAAAATAGAATGGAGAGAATCAGGGAATAAGATAATTAAGATTTTTCTGATCATCTATTCCTTGCTGAGGAAGAGATCAGTTATGTCACAGGACTCGTGAAATGCTTTGCAGTGTGAATCAAAGCATGTGAGAAAGAAGGTTCTTGTCTGGAACTCTGTTGTACTCTTTTGTTAATTTGGTCCCTGAATTTTGGAACAGACACATGAAAGTACTTGCTAAATGATTCAGTGGAATGTCACCTTCACCTTTTTTTTTTTTTTTTAAACAGTGATATATC
The DNA here is from genome assembly GCF_002263795.3 of Bos taurus. Classification (NCBI taxonomy): domain Eukaryota; kingdom Metazoa; phylum Chordata; class Mammalia; order Artiodactyla; family Bovidae; genus Bos; species Bos taurus. Next base: position 17,335,893 of record NC_037332.1, on the reverse strand, counting down.
TCTGAATAAATAGTTTTGGCCTATTTAACCAGTTTCTGATATTTTGTGTTTTAATTTTTCTTTTGTCCTTTAAAAACAGCAATAGAATGCTCTTTTTGAATATCTTCTTTTTCTAACTCCTTTTAATGAGTTAGTATTTCATTTTATTCCAGTTTTTTAAGGTTTTTGTTGTCATGACTATGACTTGATTCTAAATGGTAAAAGAATATATATACAAAAGTATACCTATCCTGTAGTAACCATTACTGCAGAGAATGAATATCTAAGCAGAAAGAAAAGAAGGTTACTCAATATGCTGTTTGGAAATGGCATTCCAGATATTACAGGACTGATCTAGGCAAGGGGTTTGAGGCCCCTGAATGAACCCTGTATACTTTGCAGAACTGTAGAGTGAAAGGCGTGGGGTAGCCTTTGTTGATCTCTGACACTGATCTCATTCTAGCCTCATCTTTTTGTGAGCCCTGCAGTCTCTAATTAACCTGCAAAGGGAAGTATCTCCTTTCTTGTTTTTGAAGACTCAAATAATGGTACTAGGAGAAAAAAAAAGGTTTTCATAGTTCTCTTTAATTCAATGAGTCAGTAAAGAGCCAAAATGTTTTCTTTTTCAAGTCTTAGAGTTGTGATCTTTATTTACTTCTGAGTAGCTTTTGGTTATGTTAGCTACTGTGACAGAGCTGGATGTTTGAGATGAGTCTGTCACCTCTGCGGCTGCTGGTGCAGCTCACTGATTCCGTTGTACACCTGAGGAACTTTGAACTCAGGAGGTTTGCCAGTTGACTGTTGCTCAGTACATTTTCTGTGTGTGTGTTTGTGTAAACACACACGTACATGCTGGTATCTGCATGCAAGCTGAAAATACTGAAATTAAATCTTATTCTTTTAGAGACATGTCAAGTAGATGAAAAATGAAGATAATAGTCTTTGAGTACTTTGTAAAAATACTGTCTTAGATTTACTTTGTGTACTTTGTTTAAAAAGAATACTTTTATTAAGTGGCAGCACTGTGTGGGCTGAGAATGTGATCTTTTATATATACATTATCATTCATTGTCCTTATGGACAAACTTATCAAATAACAGTCAATGTCCTCTCCACCCCCCACCCCCTTTTAGCTTGGCAAACCTGTCTCATGGTTTCTTATGCATATAAGAATGCATAAGATCTGCACCTGAATAAGGTATTTCATAGAAATATGTGGAGAAACTTTTCACTTTAGGAAGGCCCTGTAATTTCAGACTCAAGGTCAATAGAAATACTATTGCTCACTTATACTTCCAGGGGTTTTATATTTTATGTTATGGTCTTCACACCAAGACTTTCTAGTGGTGTAACAACTTCCTCATTTTCTAGGTGAGGATACAGAGACTCAGGGGAGCAAATGACTGACGTGATAGCACCAGGCACCAGGGTTATCAGATGTTCTGGCAACAAGTCAGTTTCTCTCTGAAGAGTTTCCTGGTTACTTTTGCTCAACTGAGTAGAAATTAACTTTTCTTATTTTCTGAAAACAAACAACAAGCTGAAAAAACAACACTTATAAGAAGGACTTGGGGGAGTCTGCTTAAGGAATAATTGTTATAAGTTGAAGTTAACACAGAAATAAAAATATACACTAATACTTTAGTGTTTAATATCCCCAGTGTCTTTTTATGCCAGAAGTCCTCACCATTATCAGTGATTAATTGGATAAATAAAATGAGTACAAGTGTTTGCATTTATCCCCTATTGGAAACTGAAAATCCTTTCCAAATCCAAATAGCTGTTACAGTGAACAAATACATTTTCATATCTGTTAGAAAACATGAACTGAGTTGTTGAAGGCAGAGGCATTTTCCCTCATAATGAAACCAATAGTTTCATGTGTACTTTATTAATTATATTATATTTCTACACATAAATAGCCAAAGAGTTCATACAAATAAAAATTGTCTTCAAGCTTTGGAGTTCAATAGTACTTCATAAAGAATATTGAATGAAAATACAGTATAAAATTTCTTCATAAACTAAACTAAAAAAATCATCTTTAGGATATGATGATAAGTAGAACTATATTTGTTTTCATTTTAAGTGACAAATCAAGTTGCAACAGCAGGAGCCCATATTCAAACATCTTTTTCTTGTAATTAAAAAACTCAGAAATTTTTGAATATTATAAAAAACAACTCATTCTTGCTTACAGATATATGTGATTTCAAATATTATGCACATCCTAAAAAACTTAGTAAAAATAAAGTCTTTATAGCCAAAAGTAAATGATGGCTTAGAGTCTGTGACTAAAATAATCTAAAAGCTCTCTGTACTTTTGTGGAACCTCAGGATCCTATAATTTATTAAATCATTCTATACTCAAAAACTATCTTCATAAATCTGCTTAACCTAAATCCAGGGATGTTAGGTTACTGGTAAGAATTTCTGGCAATGACAGCCAATATTCTACTGTTCTTTTGATTCTATTATTTTTATAAATTTCTTTTAAAAGATTATATTAACCAAAGTGTAAAATATTAAAATGTCTTTCCTTTTGAAAACATTGAATTCTTGTAACCAAGAACCAATTTTTTTTTTATTCCTAGATTCATAGATGAAAATTAGGAGTCATTTTGATGGATATGACTATAATCAAATTTCTTTAATGAATATGCTGAATTTGTTTCTTAATAATTTGATTTAAACAGTTTTTATCTTAATATTAAGTAAAATTTTAGTAGTTAGAAACTTGGGCTTGTATTAGTAGCTAGATTTGAATCCTTATTTGACCTCTAACTGGGCTTCCCTGATGGTTCAGATGGTAAAGAATCTGGCTACAATGCAGGAGACCCAGATTCAATCCCTGGGTCAGGAAGATCCCCTATAAAAGGAAATGGCAACCCACTCCAGTATTCTTGCCTGGAGAATTCCATGGACAGAGGAGCCTGGCAGGCTACAGTCCACAGGGTTTCAGAGTTGGACACGACCAAGTGGCTAACAGATTTCATCAGATTCTCAAACTATTGTGATTTTCAGAATTTCCTGAAATGTAAGGACTGCTGGCATTTCTATTGAAATTCCATAGATGGTAATATATCATCAAAAAATAATCAGGATACCAAACATCTTCATTTTCTAAAGAAAAATAGTCATCAGATTATCATGATTTTTATTTTGTACACTTCTATATTTTCTAAACTTTCTATGAAGCATATGTGTTAACTTTCAGATAAGAAAAAGAAGTTATTGCACCTGAATGTAATGTATCACAATTTAGTTGTAGAACATTTTAATCACTCTCCTCCCATGTAACTACTAGTTTACTATCTGGTTTAGATATTTTCCTTTTTTGTCATTTCATTATAAATGGAGTCATGCTTTATATGGTTTATATGTCAGATTTCTTTTATTTAGCATTATGTTTCTGAGATTCAACCATACAGTAGCATGAAAAGTGAAAGTGTTAATCATTCAGTGTGTCCAACTCTTTGTGACCCCATGGACTGTAGGGTCTGTCCATGGAATTCTCCAGGCAAGACTACTGAAGTGAGTTGTCATTCCCTTCTCCAGGGGATCTTCCTAACCCAGAGCTTGAACCTGGATCTCCCACATTGCAGGCAGATTCTTTAGCATCTGAGCCATCAGGGAAATCCATGTAATAGAATCAGTTCAGTTCAGTTGCTCAGTCTTGTCCAACTCTTTGTGACCCCATGGACCGCAGCACACCAGGCCTCCTTGTCCATCACCAACTCCCAGAGTTTACCCAAACTCATGTCCATTGAGTCAGTGATGCCATCCAACCATCTCATCCTCTGTCGTCCCCTTCTCCTCCTGCCTTCAATCTTTCCCAGCATCAGGGTCTTTTCAAATGAGTCAGCTCTTTGCATCAGGTGGCCAAAGTATTGGAGATTCAGCTTCAACATCAGTCCTTCCAATGAACACTCAGGACTGAACACATTTCCTTTAGGATGGACTGGTTGGATCTCCTTGCAGTCCAAGGGACTCTCAAGAGTCTTCTCCAACACAACAGTTCAAAAGCATCAACTGTTCGGTGCTCAGCTTTCTTTATAGTCCAACTCTCACATCCATGCATGACCACTGGAAAAACCATAGCCTTGACTAGACAGACCTTTGTTGACAAAGTAACGTCTCTACTTTTTTAATATGCTGTCTATGTTGGTCATAATTTTCCTTCCAAGGAGTAAGCGTTTTTAATTTCATGGCTGTAGTCACCATCTGCAGTCATTTTGGAACCCCCCAAAATAAAGTCAGCCACTGTTTCCACTGTTTCCCCATCTATTTGCCATGAAGTGATGGGGCCGGAGGCCATGATCTTAGTTTTCTGAATGTTGAGTTTTAAGCCAACTTTTTCACTCTCTTTCACTTTCATCAAGAAGCTCTTTAGTTCTTCTTCACTTTCTGCCATAAGGGTGGTGTCATCTGCATATCTGAGGTTATTGATATTTCTCCCGGCAATCTTGATTCCAGCTTGTGCTTAATCCAACCCAGCGTTTCTCATGATGTACTCTGCATAGAAGTTAAATAAGCAGGGTGACAGTATACAGCCTTGACGTACTCCTTTCCTATTTGGAACCAGTCTGTTGTTCCATGTCCAGTTCTAACTGTTGCTTCTTTTTTTTTTTTTTTTTTTTTAAAATTTTATTTTATTTTTAAACTTTACATAATTGTATTAGTTTTGCCAAATATCAAAATGAATCCATCACAGGTATACATGTGCTCCCCATCCTGAACCCTCCTCCCTCCCCATACCATCCCTCTGGGTCGTCCCAGTGCACTAGCCCCAAGCATCCAGTATCGTGCATTGAACCTGGACTGGCATCTCATTTCATACATGATATTTTACATGTTTCAATGCCATTCTCCCAAATCTTCCCACCGTCTCCCTCTCCCACAGAGTCCATAAGACTGTTCCATACATCAGCGTCACTTTTGCTGTCTCGAACACAGGGTTATTGTTATCATCTTTCTAAATTCCATATATATGCGTTAGTATACTGTATTGGTGTTTTTCCTTCTGGCTTACTTCACTCTGTATAATAGGCTAACTGTTGCTTCTTGACCTGCGTACAGATTTCACAGGAGGCAGGTCAGATGGTCTGGTATTCCCATCTCTTTCAGAATTTTCCACAGTTTATTGTGATCCACATAGTCAAAAGCTTTGGCATAGTCAATAAAGCAGAAATAGATGTTTTTCTGGAACTCTCTTGCTTTTTCAATAGATTGGAATGTTATTGCATGAATTTTTTGTTTACCCATTTATCAGTTGATGGTCATTTGGGTTGTTTCCACTTTTTCTCTAGTATGAATAATGTTATAAACATTCATTCACATCTAGGTCTTTCTGAACAGTTTTCATTTATCTTAAGATGGAATATTGAGTGGAATTGTTGGCTCATATGGTAAACTGCTCAACTTTTTAAGAAACTGTCTGACTACTTTCCAAAATAGCTTCATTACCAGCAGTATATTAGTATATTTGTCCACATCCTCACAACACTGTCTTTGTCTTTATTATAGTCCTAGTGACTGTGAAGTGGTTTCTAATTTTGGTTTTAGCTTGCATTTCCCTAGTGACTAGTGATCTTTTCACATGCTAATCTATTTGGATATCTTCTTTGCTGAAATATCTACTCAAATTTTGCCCACTTAAAAATTGAGTTGTCTTATTTTTTAGTTTTAAGAATTCTTTATATTATCTGGATAATAAGTTTACTTGTTACTTACAGCATAAATCCTTTATCAAGTATAATTTGAAAATATTTTGTCCCAGTCTGTGATTTGTCAATTCATTTCCTTAATGAATTTTTTTTTCTATTATGTAAGTTTCAAGTGTACATTGCTCAGGACCACTTTATAGCATAGCCAACTTCTTTAAAAGAATCAAGCCTAGAGTTCCAGAAGTTTTCATCTTAAAAAACAAAATCAAATAAACAAAAAAACAAAAATGACATTATTTTAACTAAATACACAATCCAATATTCACTAGGATATTTCAATCTTTATGCATGTGCTTCTGCTCTATACCTTTCTATCTCACATTAATGGGACTGGATGAAATTCTCAAACCTAAAAAGGATAAACGAGGTATCAATGTTGGCAAATTGAGAGTCTGTATCTTTCCTTCTACCCCAGACAGTAATAACTTCTCTTTGGATGCAGCCTACATCCTGGAGTTTAGAGGGGCATGCTTCACCTTGACGAAACACAGATCTCTATTTGATTTACTGCTCAAGCAAGTGGGCTCCAGAGCCAACCTACCTGAAATACAAGGCCTACCACTATTTAGCTCAGTGTTTCAGTTTCTCTACCTGCAAAACAGGATAATAGTAATACCTACCTAATAATGCAATAGTTATTAACAGAATAAATGTTAAGTATGGTACTAAAAACAGTGGACATTTTAAGAACTCAATGAATATTCTCCTCATCTTTCCACTCTACTTCCTTTTGAGCATCCTTTTGTCCTACCTCTTTGGGTAACACATTAATATCTTTACCTTTCTTTCCTTTTGTCAAATCTCTTCCTCTTTCCCATAAAAGAGGGAGATACAAAAAAGATATTTTGTGTATCACTTCAAGTATTTCCTAGGCTCCAGTGATTTTTAAAGAGAAAGCATTTATCCCTCCTCATATTACCTCACATATCCTAAGTGACACTAGTGGTAAAAAGAACTTGCCTGCCACTGCAGGAGACATAATGCGAAGCAGCTTTGATTCCTGGGTCGGGAAGATCCCCTGGAGGAGGGCATAGCAACCCACTCCAATATTCTTGCCTGGAGAATCCCATGGACAGAGGAGCCTGGGTGGACTACAGTCCATAGCGTCACAAAAAGTAGGACATAACTGAAGCGACTTAGCACACATGCACAAATGCATATATTACCTCTTTATCAAATCATGTAGAAACTTTATAAATTAACATGCTAGCTGTCTAAGAAATGCTAACATCAAAGGGTTGAAATTAAGTTTAGACATTTTTGGTCCAATTGTAGTCAAAAAGATATAGAGAAGCAGTATCTTTTAAAACATGATATCTTATACATGGCTTTTAGCCACAACTTGTCTACTACTGATGCTACCACCACCAGTTTACCATTTCATTTGTATTCTACTACTGAAAAATAATAAGTGCTGTAATTTATTATGTCCTTATTCTAATCCCTGGAATGTACACTGCATATATTATTTCATATGAAAAAAGGAACTTTGTAGGTGTGATTATGGATCTTTAAATGTGGATATTATGCTGGATTATCCAGTTGGGTCTCATGTGGTCACTGGGAACCTTATCAGAGAGAGGCAGGAGATCAGAACAACAGAATCACAGTGAGGCCAAACAAACCAAATGTTGGAGTTTGGAGCAGGTTAAGGACCTAGATCTGATAGATAGAGTGCCTGATGAACTATGGAATGAGGATTGTGACACTGTACAGGAGACAGAGAACAAGACCATCCCCATGGAAAAGAAATGCAAAAAAGCAAAATGGCTGTCTGGGGAGGCCTTACAAATAGCTGAGAAAAGAAGAGAAGCAAAAAGCAAAGGAGAAAAGGAAAGATATAAGCATCTGAATGCAGAGTTCCAAAGAATAGCAAGAAAAGATAAGAAAGCCTTCCTCAGCAATCAATGCAAAGAAATAGAGGAAAACAACAAAATGGGAAAGACTAGAGATCTCTTCAAGAAAATTAGAGATACCAAGGGAACATTTCATGCAAAGATTGGCTCGATAAAGGACAGAAATGGTATGGACCTAACAGAAACAGAAGATATTAAGAAGAGATGGCAAAAATACACAGAAGAACTGTACAAAAAAGAGCTTCATGACCCAGATAATCACGATGGTGTGATCACTCACCTAGAGCCAGACATCCTGGAATGTGAAGTCAAGTGGGCCTTAAAAACCATCACTATGAACAAAGCTAGTGGAGGTGATGGAATTCCAGTTGAGTTATTTCAAATCCTGAAAGATGATGCTGTGAAAGTGCTGCACTCAATATGTCAGCAAATTTGGAAAACTCAGCAGTGGCCACAGGACTGGAAAAGGTTAGTTTTCATTCCAATCCCAAAGAAAGGCAATGCCAAAGAATGCTCAAACTACCACACAATTGCACCCATCTCACATGCTAGTAAAGCAATGCTCAAAATTCTCCAAGCCAGGCTTCAGCAATATGTGAACTGTGAACTTCCTGATGTTCAAGCTCTTTTTAGAAAAGGCAGAGGAACAATAGATCAGATTGCCAACATCCACTGGATCATCGAAAAAGCAAGAGAGTTCCAGAAAAACATCTATTTCTGCTTTATTGACTATGCCAAAGCCTTTGACTGTGTGGATCACAATAAACTGTGGAAAATTCTGAAAGAGATGGGAATACCAAACCACCTGACCTGCCTCTTGAGAACCCTATATGCAGGTGAGGAAGCAACAGTTAGAGCTGGACATGGAACAACAGACTGGTTCCAAATAGGAAAAGGAGTACGTCAAGGCTGTATATTGTCACCCTGCTGATTTAACTTATATGCAGAGTACATCATGAGAAACGCTGGGCTGGAAGAAGCACAAGCTGGAATCGAGATTGCTGGGAGAAATATCAGTCACCTCAGATATGCAGATGACACCACCCTTATGGCAGAAAGTGAAGAGGAACTAAAAAGACTCTTGATGAAAGTGAAAGTGGAGAGTGCAAAAGTTGGCTTAAAGCTCAACATTCAGAAAACGAAGATCATGGCATCTGGTCCCATCACTTCATGGGAAATAGATGGGGAAACAGTAGAAACAATGTCAGACTTTATTTTTTGGGGCTCCAATATCACTATAGATGGTGACTGCAGCCATGAAATTAAAAGACGCTTACTCCTTGGAAGGAAAGTTATGACCAACCTAGATAGCAAAGCAGAGACATTACTTTGCTAACTAAGGTCCGTCTAGTCAAGGCTATGGTTTTTCCAGTGGTCATGTATGGATGTGAGACTTGGACTGTGAAGAAAGCTGAGCGCCGAAGAATTGATGCTTTTGAACTGTGGTGTTGGAGAAGACTCTTGAGAGTCCCTTGGACTGCAAGGAGATCCAACCAGTCCATTCTGAAGGAGATCAGCCCTGCGATTTCTTTGGAAGGAATGATGCTAAAAAAGCTGAAACTCCGGTACTTTGGCCACCTCATGCGAAGAGTTGACTTATTGGAAAAGACTCTGAGGCTGGGAGAGATTAGGGGCAGGAGGAGAAGGGGACAACAGAGGATGAGATGGCTGGATGGCATCACTGACTCGATGGACATGAGTCTGAGTGAACTCCGGGAGTTGTTGATGGACAGGGAGGCCTGGCGTGCTGCGATTCATGGGGTTGCAAAGAGTCAGACACGACTGAGTGACTGAACTGAACTGAACTGAAAGGTTAATTGCAGCGCCATGAAAGGAGATGGGTGGCTCATGCCCTAAAAAGCTCCTAGCTCCCTGAAGTTTCACAAAGCATTCATTAAAGTCAGGTGAGGGAGGTGGGCCACAGGTTACCCGGTCAGCTCACGTACAGTTCTCTGACTGACTGAGAGTGAGGTAACAGGGTGGTGTCACAGAGGTTAACATTATCAGTCATTAGTCAATAGGAGGCCTGGAGGTGTGTATTCATTTTCATCAAGTAGTTTACGTCTTCCACTTGGTAGGAGGGGATTCCCAGGTATTGCTACAGTTCATAGGGTTGCAAAGAGACGTACATGACTGAAATGACTTGACACACACATACATTTGGTGGAAGGTTTTTACATCTGTGAAAAAACACAGGAAATGTGCCTCAAATACTGTTGTATTCAAATACCTCTCTGAAATAGGTATTTCAGAGAGAAGCTAATGCAGAGTTTATGGGGAAAGGCTTGTTCAGGGGAGGCCCCATAGGGTCTGCTTGATTGCATATGGAAAAGGAAACTGAGAGAGGTTTAAAGATGCTCATTACTGGCTTTGAAGATTGAGGAAAACACCAGGAGTCAATGCATGGAAGACATCTAGCCTTAGGAGGCAGAGATGTCAAGGAAAAGCATTCTCCTCTCAGAGTCTCCAGAATAAACCAGCCCTCCTGACACTTTGACTTTAGCTAGGTAGAACTGATTTTAGATTCATGACCTCTAGACCTAGAAAAGGATAGATTGTTTTAAAACACCAAGTTTGTGGTAATTTAATACAGTGATAAGAAATAGTAGTAATAAGTAGTAATAAGAAATAGATAAAACCATTTTCTGTGTGCTAAGCTTTGGACTCATTATGCATAATCTCAACACTCACAGCAGTCTTGTGAAATCCTGACTCAGACAAAGAGCATCTAATTTGTATTCGGGTTGACCCAGCCCTTGGTGTTTATCAAATGCTCACTCTACACAACTGTACACAGTAGTTGTGATTATCTGATTCTAGGTCCAGCAGCAGATTTTTAGAGGCCATATTCTTCACATAAAAATAAAGAACTTGTTTGTTCAAACTGGAATTTTACATTAAGCCAGATAGGCCAGACTTTAACAGTATGCGAACTGTGAACTTCCAGATGTTCAAGCTGGATTTAGAAAAGGCAGAGGAACCAGAGATCAAATTGCCAACATCTGTTAGATTATCGTAAAAGCAAGAAAGTTCCAGAAAAACATCTACTTCTGCTTTATTGACTATGTCAAAGCCTTTGACTGTGTGGATCACAACAAACTGTGGACAATTCTTAGAGAGATGGGAATACCACCTTACCTGGCTGCTAAGAAATCTGTATGCAAGTCAAGAAGCAACAGTTAGAACTGGACATGGAACAATGGACTGGTTCCAAATCAGGAAAGGAGTATATCAAGGCTGTATATTGTCACCCTGCTTATTTAACTTATATGCAGAGTATATCATGTGAAATGCCAGGCTGGATGAGGCACAGGCTGCAATTAAGATTGCTGGGAGAAATATCAATAACCTCAGATATGCAGATGACACTACCCTTATGGCAGAAAGTGAAGAACTAAAGAGCCTCTTGATGAAGGTAAACAAGGAGAGTAAAAAATTTGGCTTAAAACTTAACATTCAAAAAACTAAGATTATGGCATCAAGTCTCATCACTTTATGGCAAACAGATATGGAAACAATGGAAATAGTGACAGACTTTAATTCTGGGGGCTCTGAAATAACTGCAGATGGTGACTGCAGCTGTGAAGTTAAAAGATATTTGCTCCTTGAAAGAAATCTATGACCAAACTAGATAGCATATTAAAAAGCAGAGACATTACTTTGCCAAAAAATGTCCATCTAGTCAAAGCCTGGGTTTCCGGTAGTCATGTATGGATGTGAGAGTTGGGCTATAAAGAAAGCTGAGCACCAAAGAATTGATGCTTTTAACTGTGTTGTTGGAGAAGAGTCTTGAGAGTCCCGTGGACTGCAAGGAGATCCAACGAGACCATCCTAAAGGAAATCAGTCCTGAATATTCAGTGGAAGGACTGATGTTGAAGCTGAAACTCCAATACTTTGGCCACCTGATGTGAAGAACTGACTCATTGGAAAAGATGCTGATGCTGGGAAAGATTGAAGGCAGGAGGATAAGGGGACGACAGAGGATGAGATGGTTGGATGACATCACTGACTTGATGGATATGACATTGAGCAAGCTCTGGGAGTTGGTGATAGACAGGGAGGCCTGGCGAGCTGCAGTCCATGGGGTCACAAAGAGTTGGACACAACTGAGTGACTGGACTGAACTGAAACCATTTTTTTAAAAATTTTATTTTATTTTTAAACTTTACAATATTGTATTAGCTTTGCCCAACATCGAAATGAATTCTCCACAGGTATACCCGTGCTCCCCATCCTGAATCCCCCTCCTTCCTCCCTCCCCATACCCTACCTCTGGGCCGTCCCAGTGCACCAGTTGAATTCACCTTTATTTCCTAACATTCAGCCTAAGAAATTAAAATTCTGAACAATTTTTTTTTTTTTCTGTAGCACAGGTAGAGAATAGAGACATCTTCTCAGGTAGCTTCTGGATAGATAGACATCATAGAAATAGAGATGATCTGACAAAAAAAGTAAAGCTCAAAGTAAAACACAAAGTTGTAAACTTGCATTTATGAACAACTCAGATATTGGATCAGTTTGAGAAAACAAATAACTCCAAAGGTTGCAGAATTCCATTATCAAATTTGTAGAATGTTATTATGTCATGAAATATACATCTCTTAGATTTTCCTTTTGACACATGCAGATGAAGAAGTTCCTGGTGTGATTGCATTTATAGAAAGAATAGCTGAGTGTTAAAAAGTGAAAAGTGACAGCAATTCTTCAAGGAGGAAAAAACCTTCAGAATACTGATGAGAGAAAACAGTGTGAATATAGACTTGGTAGGCACAGCTTTTATTTTTCTATCTTAACTTTGACAAAATATTCACATCTTGAAAATTGTACCTACAGTGGACTGAAAAAAGGCCAAATTGTGTGTTTGTATTTGACAGAATATTACATGCAAATAATGGGCTTTTCCCACAATCTCTTAGTTTGCACTAGTTTAGAAACATTATCATGCACAACTCATGAGTATTCTGATTTTTAGTACATACTGAAGTATGATTTATGTAAATGGTCACAGGTGAAGAGTTTTGCATGAGCAATCACACTGCTGAGAATGGAAACAGTACACATATAAGAGGAAGAGGTGATATGCTTATAAAAGATTCAAAAACTGAATCTTTATGCTTTATTTACAATTAACCAGTGAACTGAAATGACACTTTGAATGTGGTGTCTAAAGTGAGGAAAGGAAGTACATGAAAATTTAAAATTGTCAGGTGTTTTTTATACAAATTTTGGAGGAATGTTTACATGTATACTAGACAGTATATATTTAAATATTTTTACACTTGAAAACAAGAAAAAGTTTATAGCAAGTAAGGAACTTGATACTCTAAATATCAGATTTACTCTGATGAAGCACAAACAGGTTTGCATCTGGCTAATGTTTTCAGGGAAGACTTCCAAGGAAAAGATAATGAGACAAACATGCCACTGTGGTTTAAAGACCCATTAGAAATATATCTAAGGAGGTAGGAGGTACTTAACAGATTCGTCATTGTTCGGTCTCTTAAGTCATGTCTGACTCTGTGACCCCACTGACTGCAGCTCACCAGGCTTCCTTGTCCTCCACTATTTCCTGGAGTTTGCTCATACTCATGTCCATTGAGTTGGTGATGCCATCCAACCATCTCATCCTCTATCGCCCCCTTCTTCTCCTATCTTAAATCTTTCCCAGCATCAGAGTCTTTTCCAATGAGTCAGCTCTTCTCATCAGGTGGCCAAAGTATTGAAGCTTCAGTTTCAGCCACAGTCCTTCCAGTGAATATTCAGGGTTGATTTCCTTTAGGATTGACTGGTTTGATCTCCCTGCAGTCCAAAGGACTTTCAAGAGCCTTCTCCAGCACCATAGTTCAAAAGCACTAATTCTTCAGCACTCAGGCTTCTTTATAGTCCAACTCTCATATCCACACATGACTACTGGAAAAGCCATAGCTTTGACTATAAGAACATTTGTCAGCAAAGTGATGTCTCTGTTTTTTAATATGCTGTTTAGGTTTGTCATAGCTTTTCTTCCAGAGAGCAAGCATCTTTTATTTCATGGCTGAAGTTACCACCAGCAGTGATTTGGGGGCCCAAGAAAATAAAATCTGTCACTATTCCCATTTTTTCTCATCTGTTTGCCAGATAGGCATTCCCATAATATTTTGGCATAGAATTTCTTGTTCAATTTATTTCCAGATGTGACTTGTTCTGAGGAACGAATTGTTATTTAATGAGTATTTAATTTGCCTGAGGAATTGGATTTTATGATTGTACTATAGTTACAGGGCAAACTTTGCAATTACAAATTCTGCTTGAAAGGATACTCTCACTCTAATAATACTAATGTCTGTAGCAGGTGCTATAAACATGTTAACTGTTAGATGCTTTATCTGCATAATCTCTAATCCTAATAAAAAACTCTTTAATATAGATATTATTTAACACCTAAATCAGTGCTATCTTGCATTTTTTCTCATATAATTGATTTATGGTTTATGACATGATGTCAGGTGTCATATACCTATTTTCTTATTTGAAATAATGTACAAATACTCTTAAGAAAAAAAATCTATTTGGGAGTTGAACTTATCAAAAATAATGAACTGCAAATATCAACTAATAAGTATATAGACTAAACAATGTAACTGAGAACGCTCAGATAACTCAAAGTGTGAAATATTTTTCATGTCAGCAGATACCATTGCCTTTTCTCTGTTTGCATGTCAACCTGTGAATCCTTGGTATTTGCTTCTGGGTTCAGGCTGTAACACTGGCAGAACGTCTAGGGATTCAGTATAGTATTTCAGTATTCTTCCAACTTATGCTGGACCCAACGTTTGGAAAAGGAGTGTAGTTTGTATTCAGAAATAGAATGAGCTTTGTGGTCTAGGGAAGAAGAGATTCTTTCTTTCTCATCAAAGTTCAAGTCTAGAACTTAAAAAAAAAAAAAAAAAGCAGTGCTTATTTTATTTATTTATTTATTTTTGAAGGTACCTAGGAATTTCCCTCAGGCTCTTATCTGAGTCAACTGCCTTTTCTTTTCTGCATCACTGCAACCTTCACCCCTGTCCCATTAGCTCAGACTCCTCTACCCTTGATCCTGCCTTCCTGGAAACAGTAGCCACAATTTTAGTAGTTGCTGCCTTGGCATACTCTCCACTGTGCAGCTAAAAGCCTCTCTGAATGCTCAGACACAAAATAAAGAGTAGAGATTGGGGAAATTAATTCATTTTATGGAAAGTATCTCTTTCTACTGGCACTTGTTTCTTTCCCAAGCAAGTTAGCTTTCTGGCATCACTGTTAGCAAGAATAAATTCAAGCATTTTCCTTGCAACTTTTGTGTCTCCACATATCCAGACTCTGTTTCTTGTAGTTTGTCTTATTAGAAAACCCATATTATCTTTCTGTTTTTGGTTTTTCTGTGGTATAATATTCTCTTTATTTTATAAATAACCAGTTAAGTGAGCTTCCTATATGAAAAAAATGGAGCAGTAAATTATTTAACTGATGGGACTGTTGAGAAGATTAGATTACTTAATATGTAGAAAGTGCTCTGCAAGAACTCAAAAAGCTTAGCTATTTTTGTATTTTTATGCTCATTATTAAAGACAAAGGTGAATCAGATAATGAATGGTAGTGTTAGTGTTTGAGTGGGTTCATTTCCAGCATAACCTCCTTTTGGTAGAAACTACATTTTTTGGGAAATGTTCTACCTGATGATGTAAAAATTTCAGAAAGATGCAATAATATCTTGGACTATGGAGTAATCATCTTTAACTATTTTATATTATTTTAACATGTAAGTTCTAAAACATTAAAAATAAGTAAACAGGAGTGCATTGGAATAAAATCAGTACAAAAAATTTACTGTTTAATAATCCCAGGGTAGATGACTGTTGATGAAAAATTTTATTTGAACTCAGAAGGGCTTTCATTTTCTATCTTTCTTTTGTTTCTGTGGTCTGATTCATTTACTAGAATGAACCAGTCTTTGAAGTAAAACCTGAGATTGCTGAGTACCAACTATGATCTTAGGCAAATTTCCTTATCTCTTTAAGTTTCATGTCTTCAACTGTAAAGTAATGATCATTAAAATAGATTAGAATTAACTATGTATTTGGGAAATGTATTCTAAACATTTTATACTGATTGTCTCGGATAATTCTCATGACAAACCCTATAGAGCAGAGGTCTTAATCCTATATACACATTAGGATCATGAGAAGATTATTGTTAAAAATAACAAGATTCTCAAGGTGGGGAGATGGTGGCATGAGATATTTTTTCCCCCCAAGATTATTGCAATGTGTAGCTAAGGTTGAGAAACATGAAAATAGAAGCAAGCCCTGTTAATATCCCATTTTTAGAGGCAGAGCACATTCCTTGACTTGTGGCCTACTTCCATCTTCAAAGCCAGGAGTGACTGGTCAAATTTTCTCCACCTCGCATCATTTGACACTGACTCCTCAGCCTCTCACTCCCACTTTTAAGAATTCTCAGCTAATTCATTAGCATCTCCCTGTTTTAAGGTCAACCAGTTAGCAACCTTAATTCCCCCTTGTATTGTGACAAAATATATTCATAGCTTCTTGAAGTTATGATATAGAAATTTTTGTGGAGACATTATTCTGCCTGCCACAGTCTCTTTTGATGGTTCTTCCTGTTTTCCAGGCACCTTAATACTGTTGTGCTCAAGGTTTAGTTGTCGTCTGTCCCCTGTCTTCTTTCACTCTTTTGGTACTCTCATCTTTTTGTCTTTCACTCTTTTGGTACTCTCATCTTTGAAAACCTGAGATGTCATCAATCCAGTGCATGTGTGTGCGTGCATGCTCAGTTGCACCAGGCTCCCCCATCCATGGGGTTTTCCAGGCAAGAATGCTGGAATGGGTTGCCATGTCCTACTCTAAGGGATCTTCCCAACCCAAGAATCAAACCCTGGTCTCCTGCATTGCAGGCAGATTCTTTACCACTGAGTTACCAGAGAAGCCCCATCTATAAATTACTTAACATAATATTAGATATTAGTAGATATCTCTCAGTGTATTCCAAATGGAAATCTTGATGTACACATTACCAAATCTCCCCCAGGTTCACTTCAACCCATAACATTTCTCATTTCAAGTGATGACAATTACATTTTTCCTGTTTTCTTAAGTCAGTTATCCTAGAATCATCCCCGACTCTGATCTTTGTCTTACACATTATCTCCAGTCCATCAGAAAATCCTGTTGGTTAGGTCTTCAAAATACGGACTTAACATTTTCAGTAAAACACACACCTCTTGACTTTTAAGTCAGATTTAGGTGAATGTACATATCTCTCAAAAAAAAA
The DNA here is from genome assembly GCF_002263795.3 of Bos taurus. Classification (NCBI taxonomy): domain Eukaryota; kingdom Metazoa; phylum Chordata; class Mammalia; order Artiodactyla; family Bovidae; genus Bos; species Bos taurus. The sequence continues at coordinate 17,319,025 of NC_037332.1, read as the reverse complement.
AACACTTTTCAGATGAATTTTACATAGGAAAAATTATATCCATATTCTGAAACTCAATTCAATAAAATGTTTAACATTTTAACTAAATCAAGAAATACTTTAATGTAATATTTAAAATTAACATTTTAACAAACTGATATTTTAAAAAAATCTTGAATACATTCCAAATACAATTTTACAAATATCAGAATCTGGTAGAGACCTTTAAAAAAGAGTTTCATCACAAAAAGCTATTTCAAAGAAACATGCACCTCAGTGTTCATAGAAGCACTATTTATGGTAGCCAATATGGAAGCAACTCAAGTGCCCGTCAATAGACTACTAGATTAAGATGTGTGTGTGTTATTATGCAATCATCAAAACAAATTAAATATTAACATTTGCACTAATGTGGATGGACCTAGAGAATATTATTCTTCATAAAATGAGTCAGATAAAGACAAATACTATGGCCTCACCTATATAGAAGGGACAAGTTAGGGGTATGAGATTATCACATGCAAACTTCTAAATGTAAAGTAGATAAATAATGATTTACTAGCTCCCTAGTGACTCAGATAGTAAAGAATCTGTCTGCAATGAGGGAGACACAGGTTCAGTCCCTGGGTTGGGGAGATTTCCTGGAGAAGAGAATGGCAACCCATCCCAGTATTCTTGCCTGGAGAATTTCATGGACAGAGGAGCCTGGCAGGCTACCGTCCACAGGGTCTCAAAGAGTCTGACATGACTGAGCAACTAAAACTTTCATTATCATAGAGATATACATCAAATACCTTGTAATAACCTATAATGGAATATAATCTGCAGAAATAGTGAATCACTATGCTATACACATGAAACTGACACAATACTGTAAAGAGTTTCAGCAGAGAAAATGGCCCCATGGATTTTTCTAGTACTAACCAGTGAAATTGCTGACAAAAATAATTGTCATTATTCATATTAATTGGTGATCACATGCATTTTGCTCTCCAACATGATAATTTATTACTGGCATATTGTGTTTTTATTGTGTTTTAGTTATTGTGTTTAAAGAATACATTATGCTTTAAATAATGTAAAATAAAGAGAACATTTTGGAACAGAGTCTGGCTTTCAGGAATATATTAGTCACATTAAGAAGTCATTACTCCAGTTTTTTAAGGAATCTCCACGCTGTTCTCCATAGTGGCTTTACTAGTTTGCATTCCCACCAACAGTGGAAGAGGGTTCCCTTTTCTCCACACCCTCTCCAACAGTTATTGCTTGTAGATGTTTAGATCACAGTCATTCTGACTGGTGTGAAATGGTACCTCATTGTGGTTTTGATTTGCATTTCTCTGATAATCAGTGATGTTGAGCATCTTTTCATGTGTTTGTTAGCCATCTGTATGTCTTCTTTGGAGAAATGTCTATTTAGTTCTTTGGCCCATTTTTTGATTGGGTTGTTTATTTTTCTGAAATTGAGCTGCAGGAGTTGCTTGTATATTTTTGAGATTAGTTGTTTGTCAGTTGCTTCATTTGTTGTTATTTTCTGCCATTCTGAAGGCTGTCTTTTTACCTTGCTTATAGTTTCTTTTGTTGTGCAGAAGCTTTTAGTTTTAATTAGGTCCCATTCATTTATTTTTGCTTTTATTTCCAATATTCTGGGAGGTGGGTCATAGAGGATCCTACTGTGATCTTTGTTGGAGAGTGTTTTGCCTATGTTCTCCACTAAGAGTTTTATAGTTTCTGGTCTTACGTTTATATCTTTAATCCATGTTGAGTTTATTTTTGTGTATGGTGTTAGAAAGTGTTCTAGTTTCATTCTTTTACAAGTGGTTGACCAGTTTTCCCAGCACCACTTGTTAAAGAGATTGTTTTTTCTCCATTGTATATTCTTGCCTCCTTTGTCAAAGATAAGGTGTCCATAGGTGTGTGGGTTTATCTCTGGGCTTTCTGTTTTGTTCCATTGATCTATATCTCTGTCTTTATGCCAGTACCATACTGTCTTGATGACTGTGGCTTTGTAATAGAGCCTGAAGTCATGCAGGTTGGTTTCTCCAGTTCCATTCTTCTGTCTCAAGATTGCTTTGGCTATTCGAGGTTTTTTGTATTTCCATACAAATTGTGAAATTATTTGTTCTAGCTCTGTGAAGAATACTGTTGGTAGCTTGATAGGGATTGCATTGAATCTATAGATTGCTTTGGGTAGTATACTCATTTTCACTATATTGATTCTTCTGATCCACGACCATAGTATATTTCTCCATCTATTAGTGTCCTCTTTGATTTCTTCCACCAGTGTTTTATAGTTTTCTATATACAGGTCTTTAGTTTCTTTAGGTAGATATATTCCTAAATATTTTATTCTTTTCATTGGAGCATACATACTGAGGAAACCAGACTTGAAAGAAACACGTGTACCCCAATGTTCATTGCAGCACTGTTTATAATAGTCAGGACATGGAAGCAACCTAGATGTCCATCAGCAGATGAATGGATAAGAAAGCCATGGTACATATACACAATGGACTATTACTCAGCCATTAAAAAGAATACATTTGAATCAGTTATAATGAGGTGGATGAAACTGGAGCCGATTATACAGAGTGAAGTAAGCCAGAAAGAAAAACACCAATACAGTATGCTGCTGCTGCTGCTGCTAAGTCACTTCAGTCGTGTCCGACTCTGTGTGACCCCATAGACGTCAGCCCACCAGGCTCCCCCATCCCTGGGATTCTCCAGGCAAGAACACTGGAGTGGGTTGCCATTTCCTTCTCCAATGCATGAAAGTGAAAAGTGAAAGTGAAGTCACTCAGTCGTGTCTGCCTCCTAGTGACCCCATGGACTGCAGCCTTCCAGGCCCCTCCGTCCATGGGATTTTCCAGGCAAGAGTACTGGAGTGGGTTGCCATTGCAATACAGTATACTAACACATAAACATGGAATTTAGAATGATGGTAACGATGACCCTGTATGCGAGACAGCAAAAGAGACACAGATGTATAGAACAGTCTTTTGGACTCTGTGGGAGAGGGAAGGGGGGATGATTTGGGAGAATGGCATTGAAACATATATAATATCATATAAGAAATGAATCACCAGTCCAGGTTTGATGCAGGATACAGGATGCTTGGAGCTGGTGCACTGGGATGACCCAGAGGGATGGTATGGGGAGGGAGGTGGGAGTGGGGTTCAGGATTGGGAACACGTGTACACCTGTAGCAGATTCATGTTGATGTATGGCAAAACCAGTACAATATTGTAAAGTAAAAAAAATTAAAAAAAAAAAGAAGTCATTACTCATGCATGCAGAATCTGACCACTTTTCAGCACCTCCACTGCTTCTTCCTAATATGAGCTGCCATTATTTCTCACTGGATGCTGCAGTTAACTTCCCAACAGGTCTTGTTGTTTTAACCCCATCATCTCTTCATTACAGTCTTTTCTCATGTCCCTTCTGTGCTCAAAACCCTATAGAGGCTCCTCACAGAAGAAAAAAACCGAAGTCCCTAAAATGGTCTTCAAGGAGCCATGTTATTTACCTCTCTCTCCAACTTGCCACTTGGACCTGTTCTACTGTTTTCTCTCTGGATAGCTCTATTCTAGCTACAGAGAGTTTTTTCCATTTCTCACACCCTCACACCTTAGGCCTTTTGCTTTCCTGTTCCCTGTGCTTCCTCTGGGTTAATGTTCACTCTCATTTTTTTCTCACATCTCACCCTCATCATGAGGTTTACCATGACTAATGTTTTCAATATTGCACCTTGCCTTCTCTACTCCCTTGTACTCCTCATTATCCTTAAACACTGTCTTCTCTTCTTCCTTTTGTCGGATTTAACATTCTCTATCATGCTATGTAATTCACTTACTATGTTTCATGTTTATTGTTTACCTCCCATCAGCTATAAGATCAGCTCCATGAAGGCAGAGTTTTTTGGCTCAGTGATGAATGTCAAGTACACACAGCAGTGCCTGACACCCTGACACATAGCTATGATCAATACTTAATTTTTAAATTGATAATCGAATTTATAAATGAATTTTCCCATTATTTCACAGTATTAGCAGAGCCATGTTTAAACACAGGCAGTCTGCTAACTTCTGAGCCCACACATTTAAGCTCTCTCTTTCTATGTACATATGTGTGTTTGTTGATATACACACATACATATATATTTAAATGTATTACTTATTTAATCTTTTAAATAATTTTAATAGAAAGCAAGTCACTATACATGTGGTACAAAATATACTAAAATAAAAATAGATATAGTATGGAAAATGTTTTTAGGAAGGAATAAGAAAAACTTTTAATGTAGGAAGCTGTTTCAGCTTCAAAATAACTGTTTTGATTTAAAACATACTTGAAATATAGTAGATGTTCAAAATAGAAGCTATTGATATTTATAAAACATGAACAATGACAGCTATTGATTAGGTTACTTTAAGGATTGAACTCTATGATATATGTAGACATTACTGGAATGTTAGTTCCCTCTCCTTTCTCTCCAGCCCCTATATTCAAGTTCAACATAATTGAGTTTATAACCATCATAATTTTCATTTATTGTTTACTGTGAAAACAGACCAGAGACAGTTTCTTGTTAGAAAGGGAGTATGACATAGTAGAAATTACATGGATTTGGACTCAATAAAAATGTCCATTTTTCACTTATTAATTCCAGTATTCTTAACTGTAAAACAGGGGTAATATTGCAAATCTTCTAGCACTGCAAACAAGATTAAAAATTAAGTAAGATTATGTATGTCATTCTGCTAAACTCAAATTTCCTGTACTTGAGGGTATGGAGAGCATGTCCATATTTTTTTGACTAATTTTTTTATTGAAGGATCATTGCTTTACAGAATTTTGCTGTTTTCTGTCAAACCTCAACATGAATCAGCCATATTGCTTTTACACAGTGTTGAAGAGTTTTAAATACCATCTTTTATCTTAAACTAGCCATATATATATATATATACACACACACACACACACACACACACACACACACACTAAAAATAAAAATTAACATGCTTTTTTTTAACTACTGGAAGTTTTATACTCTGGAAAGCTATTTTAATTGTGTTTCAAGTGCTCTCTTGCAGCAGATTTCACCCTTTTCTCATTTTAAAGGTAATTCAGAGGGGAATTTTATGAAGGCAGACTATAAGAAGCATTTTATGCAATTTCTGACACTTCATATGTGTTCAGTAATTTTCACTGTCCCAAGCTTCCCCATAAAGCTTCATAAAATATTGAAATTGATCTCCCTTGACTAGTCTTTTCTCTTCCCCATCACATGCACAATAGCAGCAGTACTGTTTCAAAAATTTTGAGTTACTGAAACAGAATACAGAACAATTCCACTGTTGACCTCATTTATGTCTTTCTATTTCTTTTCATTTGATGGAATATCTGCTGTTTGCTATCCCTACCACCTCCAGGAACTTTCTTTTTATCCATTTTGCTTTACTGCTGAGCATTATCTCTTCTTTTTTTTCTCCTGTATATCAAATTTGACTTTTTTCCCCCCTTTTACTGGGATGACTATTCAAAATACATGAAGATTGAGCTATTGCAAAGATGTTAGTATTCATTTATGGATGATTCAAATTATTAGATATTTGTAGTCAAATATGGAAAAAAAATAAATCATATTGCACTATTCAATGAAAAATTTTCCTTAAGAAATTTTTTCAAGTGAAGGCTCATTTCCCTCCCATATCTATTTTATAAATTTAGATAAAGACTTTAGCTTCTTAAAATAAACCATATGCATATATGCTTTTGCCATTACAAGTATTAGATGCATAGTTATAATTATATATGGAGAAGGAAATGGCAACCCACTCCAGTGTTCTTGCCTGGAGAATCCCAGGGACGGGGGAGCCTGGTAGGCTGCCATCTATGGGGTCACACAGAGTCGGACACGACTGAAGCGACTTAGCAGTAGCAGCAGCATAATTATATACATGTATAATGCTAATTAGTCAATACAGAAAACATGCAATGTTTAGCTTTTCTGAATTTTGGGTATAGAATGTAATTCCAAAGGGGCACTTTTGAAAGAAATGATTTTGAAGATATTGCTGTCAGCCAAACCAAATGATGGTAAGAATGTTTTCTCAGGCAAAACAGTCAACTGGGAACTGAAAAGACCTGTTTCAGTTAAAGCAGAGAGTGCTTTGACTTCTACTAAGGTGGCCCTAAATTTGAAAAGAAGAACAGAAATAAAGGAACACTAACCTAGAGATTGCATTTTTTAAAAAAAACATTGTTTTTAGTACATCTAAAGGTCAGGAGGATCATTTTCATATTCCTGCTCAAATTGCTTTAGACAGTTCCCTGTCTGAAATTAAACATGGCTCAGATTTGCGTTTTTCCCTTATTTTTTTTAAGTTTAGTGTATAATAAAACATAAAATGTACATAGAAAGTAAACTATTTTGAGATACAAGGGATTTTAAAAAATAATGAGTTTTTATGTATTCATGTTCTCAATCAATACTTGTTTAATGAGTCAATGTTATATGATGTCCTCATTTATTAAGAAATCAGGTGTTTAGTGATGTATTTTAAGAAATGTGAATTATTTTAAGACTTATGTATATAATAATAGTCAGCCAGATTATGGTCTAAAATGTACATATATTTAGAAAGATTTTACTGTGGATAGATGATTCAAATTGATTTTTACAGAGGGTAATGATGCTAAGTAGAATGATAAAAATGAAAGGTTCATAAGAATTTGAGACTTGAGACTATTATTGAGGGTTGTTAGAGAAAGCCTGTTTTCTTTATTTATTCCACCAATATTTATGAAATTTTGGGCTCCAAAATCACTGCAGATGGTGATTTCAGCCATGAAATTAAAAGATGCTTACTCCTTGGAAGGAAAGTTATGACCACCCTAGATAGCATATTCAAAAGCAGAGACATTACTTTGCCAACAAAGGTCCATCTAGTCAAGGCTATGGTTTTTCCAGTGGTCATGTATGGATGTGAGAGTTGGACTGTGAAGAAAGCTGAGTGCCAAAGAATCGATACTTTTGAACTGTGGTGTTGGAGAAGACTCTTGAGAGTCCCTTGGACTGCAAGGAGATCCAACCAGTCCATTCTAAAGGAGATCAGCCCTGGGATTTCTTTGGAAGGAATGATGCTAAAGTGGAAACTCCAGTACTTTGGCCACCTCATGCGAAGAGTTGACTCATTGGAAAAGACTCTGATGCTGGGAGAGATTGGGGGCAAGAGGAAAAGGGGACGACAGAAGATGAGATGGCTGGATGGCATCACCAACTCTGTGGACATGAGTTTGAGTGAACTCTGGGAGATGGTGATGGACAGGGAGGCCTGGCGTGCTGTGATTCATGGGGTCACAAAGAGTCGGACACGACTGAGCGACTGAACTGAACTGAACTATGTGCCAGACACAATGTTGATAGTTGGGATAAACAGTTGTAAAGACAAGGACTTGGAAAGAAGCACAGGTGAAGAGAACAGGCACACATGTAAACAGTTCATAGTGATAAGTGTCATAACAGAAGTTTGCACATGAAGTTGTGCAGTTTTAGAGAAGGGGATACTGAGTTTATTTGATTGGTTTTGCATAATTTCACAGAGGAAGTAATAACTGGGTTTAAGGCTTGAAAGATATAATAAATAGAAGTTGTGCAGTGGAGAGGTATTTTCACATTCAAAGGACGGGGAAAGGTAAGTAGTTCAAAATGGCTGTTTTGAATGAGAGAGGTTAAATTGAACAGGAGGGGAGGTGCCATGAATTCTTGAAAATATTTTGATATTCAAGCTGTGATTAAATAATTTTAAGGTGATTTTTCTTATGTTGCCAGAGAGTTTAAGTTAAATAGCAATATATATCTATGAAACAGCAGGTATTCACATGGTCTATAATAGTTGGTTAAATTACCTTTGTTTTTCTTATTATACATTCTAAGTAGAAAAAGTACATATACTGTCAAAAAATAGGTACAATGAATAAAAGTAAAAGTAAGTATAAGTTTTATATGTTTCAGTTTTATAAATGAAGTATATGTGATATATATTATTTTAGAAAGTACATTTAAAAGCTCTATGGGTTTCTTAAATTGTTTTTCCTACAAGTATTATTGATGTCTGTGTCATTTCCTTAATTCTGCTAGTATTTTTTTTTTCTGCTACGTGCCAGGCACATCAGAGGATGTTAATTCATTCTGTAGTAATAAGATTGATTTTAAATATTACACTCAAGCTTCCCTATCCAATGAGGTTTATCTTTGGTAATCTATATACTTACTAAAAATGCTGCCATTTCCAAAATTATTTTGTTTTTTTGGGGAGAGGGAGAATTACCATAAAAATAGGTTGTAAGCTGTGAAAACAAATTAGTTTTCATTACTTTAGATTTATTCCTGACCCAGACTCTAATGTTCAGCCTGATCATCAAAATTTATTCCTAACACTTGCCTCCAGATGATTCCGAGATGTTTTCAAAATTAAATCAGCTCTCAAGGGGCAGATATTTTCACGATTATGGATATTTAAATATATGTGCTATAGGCACAGAGAGCAATTCCCAAGGAAAATTTACCTAAATATTTTGAGTAATAGCATCTATGTTAGAATAAATAAGTAGCCTCCTTAAATGAATACTTCAAAAAATTATTCATATAAATGTTCAATTAATGACATGCTTATTAAAATTAATCATATTTCTTTGGAATCACACTCTGTATTAATCAGAAAACATTTCAATTCAGTAATATTTCTTTCAAACATTTGCCTGAGTTGAATATAAATATCTGTTATGAGATTGTTTTACTGTAGAAAGCTAAGTCATGATGTGTTAAAAATTTTGCTGAATTTTTATAAAACACTACTGACTAGTTAATAAAATATTAAATATAACAGACCTATTCATTCTAGATTTTGAAGTCCTTACAACTGGCAATCAGCATATTACTGAGTGGTATTCACTAAAACTAGTTAATTTCTCTGGGACCATGGTAGTAGCTTCCTGATATTAATGGTAATTATTTCCATTAATTAAGTTTTGCTTGGGAAGTTAGTTGTTATAATGTCAATTTCTTCACATGTCTGCAATGATAGAATTAACATTCTGATGTAATATGAAAAATCAAGTAGCTTACAGATCTACTATAAGGTTAATTTGCTTGTATAGGAAAGATCACTTCCAGTGATAAAAAACAGAAGTTACTGTCTTTCTATGACAGGTTGACTTATGATCATTTTAATTATTTTTTTGTTAAATAGACATTACATTTCAGAATTCACTCACTTCTGTTCTTATTGAAAGGAATATACATCTTTGAATTTCTTCTCTCAAAGCAAGCATATCAAATGAATCTTAGAAAAGCCATAGATATATCTAATCAAAAGGTAAATATGATAATAAACAAAGTCAAGAGGAAATAATTATCATGAGAACGAAAAGAAAATCTCATATATGTCACCAGTACTTGCTGAAGTGTGACACATAAGTGGAATATACAATGAAACGACCTATTTTATAGTTGAGTGAAAAAAATGTAGAACCTAAAAGCTGAGCGTTATGTTTTATTCAGCAGACATTCTTAGGACTTCAAGCCCAGGAAACAGCATCTCATATAATCCTGAGAGACTGTTTTGAGGAGACAAGAGGGAGGCCAGGACAAATAGGAGTCTTGCCACAAAAGACAGGTAGTTTGAATGTCAAAAGATTATTGTTAATTACAGAAACCAGATATCTCAAGTTAAGGAATTTAGTGCTTTTCTATATGTAAACATGAAATAGTCTGGGCTCACTGAGATCCTTCCTTTGATATATACCTCAGCTATCTGGGGCAAGTATCCATCCCGAGTTTCCTCAAACTGCACCGACAAGATTCGCTGCAGTCGGATGCCTGCTAGCTAGCTGGCATTCCTTGTGTCCTTCCTAAGATCCTTCAGGGCTCACTGGTTGGGGTCTGTGACAGCAGCAGCTGACTACTAGATGAGCTTGGCAATGGACAGGTGTTTTTCTAGGACTCACTTTTCCAGCACTGGCAATATGATACAACAACTTTTGTTTACCGAAGGGGTTCAGTGGTAAAGAATCCACTTGCCAATGCAGGAGACACAGGTTTGATCCCTGAGTTGGGAAGAAGCCCTGTAGAAGGAAATGGCAAACTGTTTCAGTATCCTGGCCTGGAGAATCTCTTTGACAGAGGAAGATTGTGGGCTGCAGTCTGTAGAGTTGCAAAGAGTTGGACACAACTGAACACAAAGCACACAAACACATAAGAAATACTTGAGTTCTCATTATTAAAATTCATATTTAATAGATAAAAGTAGATAGTAATAGATGTCTGCAGAGTATACTATGCTATGTAAAATAACAAATTTGAAGGTGAAAGTTTGAAACTACAAAAAGAGACATCACAAAGTTAAGGTATTAAATGATGATATGGCAGTGAACTATCAGTAGCACAGAAAAGTGAGAAATTCTATCTCACGGTAAACATTATTGATTATTTCTCATTTGCCCATGCTGAATATTTCAGCAATAAGGTTAACAAAGCATTCAGAGAAATTGTTACACTGGACATAATTTTCTTCATTAAGAGAAAACTGATTTGTGGTGGAAAAACATGGTAGAAAATGATAATGTGATTTCGGAGTCCATAATAAACAAAGAAAAGTGTTCTGGACATAGCAGTCATGAGCCTTAAGTCACTGACTCTCACACTAGTCCATGTCTCTAATCTCATGGAAGATATGTTGAAATATAGGCCCTCAGGCTTCTCTTCAGACTGACTGAAATCAGAATTCCTACCAGTGGAAAAGGCATCTGTATTTGCAGGGTTCCCATAGATATATCCTGCTGATAAATAAGTTTTCCCAGATAATTTTGCTGAGAACTAATAGAGGTTTGTCTTTAAGTCTGAAATTACTTACTTTTAATCACCAGTGCTCTGCAGCATTACTGGTCAGGGCATAGACTTAGATTACTGTGATACTGAATGGTTTGCCTTGGAAATGAACAGAGATTATTTTATCATTTTTGAGATTACATTCAAGTACTGCCTTTCAGACTCTTTTGTGAATATGATGGCTACTCCATTTTTTCTAAGGGTTTCTTGCCCACAGTAGTAGATATAATGGTCATCTGAGTTAAATTCACGCATTCCGGTCCATTTTAGTTCACTGATTCCTAAAATGTCAATGTTCACTCTTTGCATCTCCTATTTGACCACTTACAATTCACCTTGATTCATGGACCTAACATTCCAGGTTCCTATGCAGTGTTGCTCTTTACAGCATCAGACTTTACTTTCATCACCAGTCACATCCACAACTGGGTGTTGTTTTTGCTTTGGTTCCATCTTTTCATTCTTTCTGGAGTTATTTCTCCACTGATCTCCAGTAGCATATTGGGCACCTTATGACCTGGGGAGTTTATCTTTCAATGTCCCTTTTTTCCTCCTCATACTGTTCATGGGGTTTTCAAGGCAAGAATGCTGAAGTGGTTTGTCATTTCCTTCTCCAGTAGACCATGTATTGTCAGAGCTCTCCACCATGACCCATCTGTCTTAAGTGGCCCTAAACGGCATGGCTCATAGTTTCACCGAGTTAATAAGGCTATGGTTGATGTGATAAGATTGGTTAGTTTATAATGCTGAAGAAACTGAAGTTGAATTGTTCTATGAAGACCTACAAGACCTTCTAGAACCAACACCCCCAAAAGATATCCTTTTCATTACAGGGAACTGGAATGCAAAAGTAGGAAGTCAAGAGATACCTGGAATAACAGGCAAATGTGGCCTTGTAGTACAAAAAGGAAACAGATAAAAGGTTAACAGAGTTTTGCCAAGAGAATGCACTGATCATAGCAAACACCCTCTTCCAACAACACAAGAGAAGACTCTACACATGGACATCACCAGATGGTCAATACAGAAATCCGATTGATTATATTCTTTGCCGCCGAAAAAGGAAAAGCTCTATAAAATCAGCAAAAACAAGACCGGAAGCTGACTGTGGCTCAGATCATGAACTCCTTATTGCCAAATTCAGACTGAAATTGAAGAAAGTAGGGAAAACCACTAGACCATTCAGGTATGACCTAAATCAAATCCCTTACGATTATACAGTGGAAGTGAAAAGGGGATTCAAGGGTTAGATCTGATAGAGTACCTGAAGAACTATGGACAGAGGTTTTTGATATTATGCAGGAGACAGGGATTAAGACCATCTCCAAGAAAAAGAAATTCAATGAAGCAAAGTGGCTGTCGAGGAGGCCTTACAAATAGCTGTGAAAAGAAGGGCAGCAAAAAGCAAAGGAGAAAAGGACAGCTATATCCATTTGAATGCAGAGTTCCAAAGAATAGCAAGGAGAGATAAGAAAACCTTCCTCAGTGATCAGTGCAACAAATAGAGGAAAACAATAGAATGAGAAAGACTAGAGATCTCTTCAAGAAAATTGAGATAGCAAGGGAACATTTTATGCGAAGATGGGCTCAATAAAGGACAGAAATGGTATGGACCTAACAGAAGGTATTAAGAAGAGGTAGCAAGAATACACAGAAGAACTATATAAAACAAATCTTCATGACCCAGATAACCATGGAGGTGTGATCACTCTCCTAGAGCCAGACACCCTGGAATGTGAAGTCAAGTGGGCTTTAGGAAGCATCTATTTTAAATCCTAAAAGATGATGCTGTGCAAGTGCTGCACCCAATATGTCAGCACATTTGGAAAACTCAGCAGTGGCCACAGGACTGGAAAGAGTCAGTTTTCATTCCAATCCCAAAGAAAGGCAATCCCAAAGAATGTTCAAACTACCACACAATTGCAATCATCTCAAAGGCTAGTAAAGTAATGCTCAAAATTCTCCAAGCCAGGCTTCAATAGTATGTGAACCATAAATTTCCAGATTCAATCTGGATTTAGAAAAGTCAGAGGAACCAGAGATCACATTACCAACATCCGTTGGATAATAGAAAAAGCAAGAGAGTTCTAGAAAAACATTTACTTCTGTTTTATTGACTATGCCAAAGCCTTTGCCTGGGTGGATCATAGTAACCTGTGGAAAATTCTTCAAGAGATGAGAATACCAAATCACTTGACCTGCATTCTGAAACACCTGTATACAGGTCAAGAAGCAACAGTTAGTACTGGACATGGAACAACAGACTGGTTCCAAATTGGGAAAGGAGTACATCAAGGCTGTATATTGTCACCCTGCTTATTTAACTTACATGCAGAGTACATCATGAGAAATCCCAGGCTGGATGAAGCACAAGCTGGAATCAAGGTTGCTGGGAGAAATATCCATAACCTCAGATATGCAGATGAAACTACCTTTATGGGAGAAACTGAAGATGAATAAGAGCCTCTTGAAAGTGAAAGAGGAGAGTGAAAAAGTTGGCTTAAAGCTCAACATTCAGAAAACTAAGATCATGGCCTCCAGTCCCATCACTTCATGGTGAATAGATGGGGAAACAATGGAAACAGTGACAGACTTTTATATTTTGGGGCTCTAAAATCACTGCAGATAGTGGTTTTAGAAACTATCTAAAAGACACTAACTAAAAGAGAGAGACTGAAACTAAAAGACACTCGCTCTTTGGAAGAGGAGCTATGACCAACTTAGACTGCATATAAAAAGCAGAGGCATTACTTTACCAACAAAGGTGTAGTCAAAGCTATGGTTTTTCCGGTAGTCATGTATGGATGTGCAAGTTGGACTATAAAGAAAGCTGAACACCAAAGAATTGATGCTTTTCGTATTGGAGAAAACTCTTGAGAGTCCCTAGGACTGCAAGGAGATCCAACCAGTCCATCCTAAAGGAAATCAGTCCTGAATATTCATTGGAAGGACTGATGCTGAAGCTGAAACTCCCATACTTTGGCCCCCTAATGTAAAGAACTCTTGGAAAAGACCCTGATGTTGGGAAAGATTGAAGGCAGGAAGAGAAGGGGATGGCAGAGGATGAGATGGTTGTATGGCATCACCGACTCTATGGACATGAGTTTGAGTAAGCTCCGGGAGTTGTGATGGACAGGGAGGCCTGGCGAGCTGCAGTCCACGGGGTCTCAAAGAGTCAGACACGACTGAAGTGATAACCAGTGCTCTGGCTCTGAAAAACTTTCTGGGAGTTGCCTTGTTCCTTTGTATGGAGAAAGGGTTCCATTGAGAAGGGTATTAAGGATCAGCCTTACAGGTATATAAAAAAACAGTATTCATTCCAAAAAAAGGTAGCTTCACAATATTCTGCAGTCTTCAGTTTATTTTGTTTTGTTTTCAATGAGAATGACAAACAGTGGAGTAGAAAACAAATCTCTCCTTACCTACTCTTCAGAAACCAGAGAACGATAGCCTAGCATGGGAAGGCTTTCTGCTGTATTTCAGTGCAATTCTCTCAGGTTTTTCCTAGAAAAGTCTTTCCCATGTCTGGCATTTGGCTGGCTGACAGTCATTTTTCTGTTAGTTTTTTGCACTGGGAATTTTCTAAAATTTCTGCCTTTCACATGTATATTAGCGGAAGTGGGAAGAGGATGCATAAGGGACCCCTCGTCTGATCTTATTTTAAACCTAACTTCTGCCTCATTGATTCTTTGTGACAGATGCAATTGTTTCATTTCCATTGTCTCTGTCTGAAATACCCCACTGACCAAGGAGTAATTGAAAAAGAAAGGAATAGATCTGTGAATATTCTATGTGTTTATATAAATGTTGGTCACTCTAACAAATGCAGAATAAGATCTTACAGACTGTACTTTAGAGCCTCAGTTAAAAGAGGTCACAAATTACAATTGTTCTTGATACTCACCATCTAATAAGCTTACATTTTGCATTGTTGACTTACCCTATACTTGACGTTATTTCTTTTAAGGACATCAATTATTCCCTTTCATCACCTCACTGCAAGGCAAACGTGAAGATATTTATGTCCAGAGAAGCTCAATAACTTGTTCAGGTCTACACAGTGAACAGCTCCATGTATATTTTTAGCTCCCCAGAAAAAATTATTCCTTGGTATTTGAGAATAATTGAACCAAATACATATTGCATGAATAAGACATAATTTGATCACAATATGCATATATGTTTCTATTATTGAGTTTTAAAGGTAAAACTCAGTCAATGTTTAAGAGTATAGAATTTTGCAAATTAGTCTTGAAACTTGGGCAGAGTAATTCTGTCAAGATTTCTTGAGATTTTAGAATATCATTACAAAACGATTGTATCTTGTTTCTGTCTGCTTACATCTGATGTGTGTCATTGGGGAAAAGCAGATGACTGTAGGCTATAGATTGCAAACTTAAGGGTAAGTCAGTTTGAATACTGAATATCGAATATGAACAACAGTATTATTCCTTTGTCAAGGTGCTATTTATGCAGCTATATGTGCAGTTGTTCCTAGCCTATAATGTAGTTTCATGAATGCTTCCTGTAAAAAGAATAACAAATAATTCCTGTGTTAGTGCAGTCACTTAAAACTCATGTCAAATAACAATCAATATTGATGAGTTTCACAGAAGAATTTTATTTATTATTGTCCATTCTGGCTAGCCACGTTTTAAAAATATATATATATATAAGATTTAAGAGATCTATGTTCTTCATACACTGTTGTTGTTTAGTCACTAAATCGTCTGACTCTTTCAGGACCCCATGGACTGTAGCCAGTCAGATCCTCTGTCCATAACATTTCCCAGGCAAGAATTCTGGAGTGAGTTGCCGTTTCCTTCTCCAGGAGATCTTCCTGACCCAGGGATCAAACCGGTATCTCCTACAGTGGCAGGCAGGTTCTTTATCACTGAGCCATCAGAGAAGACCATTCTTAATACATAATTTGCCCTTAATTCATTTTCTTGTCTTGGCCTGGCTTTTTCTTGCTTCCTTGTCCATAAAGTAGGGAGATGGAGGTTGAAGGTTAAAAAAAATCATACACTGATATTCACACTCTATTCCCATGTAACTGTTAGTCTGTGACATGAACAGATTTTCTGTTGCTAAAATCGAAGGGTAGGATTTTTTTTCCAGTTTATAGGAAGTAACGGATGAAATTTAAGGTTAGGATATTTTTCTTATTGTAAAGCTTTCTCTCATAAAATTTTTCTAAAACCAGAAACCCTTCTCAACAATGAATACTAGCAAGTGATAAAATTTATGAGCAAGTAGTATATTTATATTAATTTGAACTGTAGAAAAGGGAAACATCTGAGAGCTCATGTCAACCTTCAGTTCAGTTCAGTCGCTCAGTCATGTCTGACTCTTTGCAACCCAATGAATCGCAGCATGCCAGGCTGTCCATCACCCTGTCCATCTCCCTGTCCATCACCAACTCCCGGAGTTCACCCAGACTCACGTCCATTGAGTCGGTGATGCCATCCAGTCATCTCATCCTCTATCGTCCCCTTCTCCTCCTGCCCCCAGTCCCTCCCAGCATCAGGGTCTTTTCCAATGAGTCAACTCTTTGCATGAGGTGGCCAAAGTATTGGAGTTTCAGCTTTAGCATCATTCCTTCCAAAGAACACCCAGAACTGATCTCCTTTAGAACAGACTGGTTGGATCTCCTTGCCGTCCGAGGGACTCTCAAGAGTCTTCTCCAATACCACAGTTCAAAAGCATCAGTTCTTCGGGGCTCAGCTTTCTTCACAGTCCAACTCTCACATCCTAATGGAGAAACCATAGGCTTGACTAGATGGACCTTGGTTGGCAAAGTAATGTCTCTGCTTTTGAGTATGTTATCTAGGTTGGTCATAACTTTCCTTCCAAGGAGTAAGTGTCTTTTAATTTCATGGCTGCAGTCACCATATGCAGTGATTTTGGAGCCCCCCAAAATAAAATCTGATACTGTTTCCACTGTTTCCTCATCTATTTCCCATGAAGTGATGGGACCTTATACCATGATCTTAGTTTTCTGAATGTTGAGCTTTAAGCCAACTTTTTCACTCTCCTCTTTCACTTTCATCAAGAGGCTTTTTGGTTCCTCTTCACTTTCTGCCATAAGGGTGATGTTATCTGCATATCTGAGGTTGTTGATATTTCTCCTGGCAATCTTGATTCCAGCTTGTGCTTCATCCAGCCCAGCATTTCTCATGATGTACTCTGCATAGAAGTTAAATAAGCAGGGTGGCAATATACAGCCTTGACGTACTCCTTTTCCTATTTGGAACCAGTCTGTTGTTCCATGTCCAGTTCTAACTGTTGCTTCCTGATCTGCATACAGGTTTCTCAAGAGGCAGGTCAGGTGGTCTGTATTCCCATCTCTTTCAGAATTTTCCACAGTTTATTGTGATCCACTCAGTATGCCGTAATTCCTAGATTACTTTAAACTCCATGAGGAAATATATGTGTTATTAACTCAATCATGTCTGACTTTGCAAGTCCATGGAATGTAGCCTGTCAGTCTCCTCTATCCATAGAATTCTTCAGGCAAGAATACTGGATTGGGTTGCCCTTTCCTTCTCCAGGGGATCTTCCCAAGCCAAGGACTGAACCTTGGTTTTCTGCATTGCTGGCAGATCCTTTACCTTCTAAAGCACTAGGGCACCCCATGGAAAGATAATACTATATTAATAATAATATTAGACTCAATATATTAAATAATACACAATAAAGAATACTAGCATAAGTGGACTTTTTTTTTTTTTTTTTTTTTTTTGCATAAAAGTAATATTGCTAAGTCCTGACTTCTGGTTCTGCATGTAAGGAGTTTGGAAGTCACCACTCTGTCTTAAAAATAAGCAAAAAGCTGAACTGACTAAAAAATCTGTAACTCTTCTTAGATTCATAAGATGAGAGATGACCAAGGGCAAACTACTGCCCCCAAACTGGAGGTTCAGACAAGTGAATACAGGGAGGCATAGCTTACTGGAGCAGATAATCACAAGCAGAATGGGAACCAGTGTCTGGGTAGGAAAATCTGAACTGTAATTGACAAATTGCTGGAGGCTGAGTGCAAACAACTGAGAGAGTTGAAAGTTCCTGGGGGACCTAGTCATCAAGAGGCTTACACAAGACCCAACTATATGTTGTCTCTTAAAAACCCACTTTAAGTATAAAGACACACAGTATTTAAAAGTGAATGGAAGGAGGGAAATACATTATACTAATGCTAATAAAAAGAAGTAGAAATAATTGCTGTAATCTAAATTTTGAGCAAATTTCAAAGTAAAATTTATTAGGGATTAAGAAGGGTATTCTATAACAATAAAGAAGTCAGTTCTTCAGGAAGATGTGTGTCCCCCTCTTCGAAAGGAGCACCAACAATATGTGATAAAAACCAATGAATTCTACAATTTTTGTTGAATTCCATCAGTTTTATATGGGAAATATATTAATCAATTATTATAGTTGAAGAATTTAACCCCCTCTATCAGAAATGGACAGATCCAGCAAATAGAGAATCTGAATGGAAATAGGTCAACTCAAGAGCATCATCAATCAACTGGATATAATTGACATCTATAAATTACATCATCCAACAGTACAAAATGCACAGTCTTCTCAACCTCACATGAAACATTCACCAAGCTGGGCTACACTGTAAACCATAAAGCAAATTTTAGCAAGTTTAGAAACATAGAAATTATACAGTATCTGCTCTCAGACAACAATGGAATTGAACTAGAAATCTATAATATAAATATAACTAGAAAATCCCCAATACAGACATAACTTGAAGATACTTTGCGTTCAGTTCCAGACAGCTATAATTTAGCAACATATCACAATTAAGTAAGTCACTTGAAACTTTTTGTTATGCTTACACTACACTGTAGTATATTAATTGTGCACCAGCATTATGTCTAAAAGAACAATGCATATACCTTAATTTAAAAATACTTTATTGCTAAAAAAGTGCTAACCATCATCTGAGCCTTCTACAGGTTGTAATGTTTTGCTGGTGAAGGTTCTTGCCTTGAAGCTAATGACTGCTGACTGATCAGTGTGGTGTTTGCTCAAACTGGCTGTGGCAATTTTAAAATGAAGTTTGCTGAATAGACTGATTTTTCCTCTGAAAAAGATTTCTCTGTAGTGTGCAGTGCTGTTTGATAGCATTTTACACAAAGTAGATATTCTTACAGAATCAGAGTCACTCTTCTTACACCCTACAGCTGCTCTATGTCTCCTGTTATCATTTCAGCAGTCTTGCCATCATCTTTACCAGAGGCAGAGTCTATGTCAAGACACCACTTTGCTCATCCATAAGAAGCAACGCCTGATCCATTCAAGATTTATCATGAGATTATAGCAATTCAGTCACATCTTAATGTTCAGTTCAGTTCAGTCTCTCAGTCATGTCTGACTCTTTGTGACCCCATGAATCGCAGCACACCCCGCCTGCCTGTCTATCACCAACTCCGAGAGTTCACCCAAACTCATGTCCATCGAGGCAGTGATGCCATCCTGCCATCTCATCCTCTGTTGTCCCCTTCTCCTCCTGCCCCCAATCCCTCCCAGCATCAGAGTCTTTTCCAGTGAGACAACTATTCGCATGAGGTGGCCAAAGTACTGGAGTTTCAGCCTCAGCATCAGTCCTTCCAATGAACACCCAGGACTGGTCTCCTTTAGAATGGACTGGTTGGATCTCCTCGCAGTCCAAGGGACTCTCAAGAGTCTTCTCCAACACCACAGTTCAAAAGCATCAGTTCTTCGGCACTCAGTTTTCTTCACAGTCCAACTCTCACATCCATTCATGACCACTGGAAAAACCATAGCCTTGACTGACAGACCTTTGTTGGCAAAGTAATATCTCTGCTTTTTAATATGCTATCTAGGTTGGTCATAACTTTCCTTCCAAGGAGTAAGCGTCTTTTAATTTCATGGCTGCAATCACCATCTGCAGTGATTTTGGAGCCCCCAAAAATAAAGTCTGACACTGTTTCCACTGTTTACCCATCTATTTCCCATCAAGTGATGGGACCAGATGCCATGATCTTTGTTTTCTGAATGCTGAGGTTTAAGCCAACTTTTTCACTCTCCTCATTCACTTTCATCAAGAGGCTTTTTAGTTCCTTCTTCACTTTCTGCCATAAGGGTGGTGTCATCTGCATATCTGAGGTGATTGATATTTCTCCTGGCAATCTTGATTCCAGCTGGTGCTTCTTTCAGCCCAGTGTTTCTCAGATGTACTCTGCATATAAGTTAAATAAACAGGGTGACAATATACAGCCTTGACATACTCCTTTTCCTATTTGGAACCCGTCTGTTGTTCCATGTCCAGTTCTAACTTGCTTCCTGACCTGCATATAGGTTTCTCAAGAGGCAGATCAGGTGCTCTGGTATTCCCATCTCTTTCAGAATTTTCCACAGTTTATTGTGATCCACACAGTCAAAGGCTTTAGCATAGTCAATAAAGCAGAAGTAGATGTTTTTCTGGAACTCTCTTGCTTTTTCCATGATCCAGCAGATGTTGGCAATTTGATCTCTGGTTCCTCTGCCTTTTCTAAAACCAGCTTGAACATCTGGAAGTTCATGGTTCACGTATTGCTGAAGCCTGGCTTGGAGAATTTTGAGCATTACTTTACTAGCGTGTGGGATGAGTGCAATTGTGCGGTAGTTTGAGCTTTCTTTGTCATTGCCTTTCTTTGGGATTGGAATGAAAACTGACCTTTTCCAGTCCTGTGGCCACTGCTGAGTTTTCCAAATTTGCTGGCACATTGAGTGCAGCACTTTCACAGCATCATCTTTCAGGATTTGAAAGAGCTCAACTGGAATTCCATCACCTCCACTAGATTTGTTTGTAGTGATGCTTTCTAAGGCCCACTTGACTTCACGTTCCAGGATGTCTGGCTGTAGGTGAGTGATCACACCATTGTGATTATCTTGGTTGTGAAGATCGTTTTTGTTCAGTTATTCTGTCTATTCTTGCCACCTCTTCTTAATATCTTCTGCTTCTGTTAGGTCCCTACCATTTCTGATTCTAGTTTTCTTGCTATTTTCTCCTCTTCATTACTTCCTCACTGTAGTCTTGAACCCACAAAATCATTCATGAAAGTTGAAATCAACTTCTTACAAACTCCTGTTAGTTGATATTTGAATTTCTTCCCATTAATTATTGATGACACAAATATTCTTAATGAATTCTAGAGTAGTGAACCATTTCCAGTAGATTTTTCTATTTACTTTTCCCATATCCATCAGCTGAATCACTATCTGTGACAGTTACAGCCTTATAAAGTGTTTTTTCCTAAATTATGATATTTGAAAGTCAGAATTATTCCTTCATCGATGGGCTGCAAAAAGGATGTTGTATTAGAGGCATGAAAACATGATCTTGTTATACATTTCCATCAGAGTTCTTGGGCAACCAGGTGCATTGTAAATGAGTATTAATCTTTTGGGAAGAATCTTTTCTTCTCTGCAACAGGTCTCAAAAGAGGGCCTAAAATATACAGTAAATCGTGTTTAAACAGATATGCTGTCATCCAGGTTTTGCTGTTATGTTTTTAGAGAAAGGCATTTCGTGTAGCCACCTTCATTAAAGTTAGATCTTCTGGATAACTTGCTGCAGCTTCTATATCAGCAGTTGCTGCTTCACCTTCACTTTTATGTTATGCAGATGACTTTTCCCCTTAAAACTCACCTCCCTAAGTTGTCATAAAATTGAAGAGAACTGGAGTCTTGCTCTGAATCCGATTTTGGCTTAAGGAAATGTTGTGGCTGGTTTGGTCTTCTAGACAGACCACTTAAAATGTCTCTTTGTATGCAATAAGATTGCTTTACTTTCTTATCATTCATGTGTTCACTGGAATAGCACTTTTAATTTCTTTCAAGAACTTTACCTTTGCATTTACAACTTGACTGTTTGGCACAAGAAGCTTAGTTTTCAGCTGATCTTACCTTCTGACATACCTTCCTCACTAAGCTTAAGAATTTATAGCTTTTGATTTAAAGTGAGAGATATATTACTCTTCTTTAGATTTGAATACTTAGAGGCCATTTTAGGGTTAATTGGCACAATTTCAACAGTTTTGTGTCTCAAGAAATAGAGAGGCTTGAGACAAAGAACAGAAATGGGAAAATGACTGTTCAGTGAACAGTCAGCATATACAACATTTATAGATTGTTTGCTGTCTTATGAGTATGAATTGTGTCACTTCAAAACAATGATGGTAATAACATCAGAAATCATTGATCACAGGTCACCATAACAAGTATATTAATAATGACAAAAAATTGAAATCATGCTAGAATTACCAAAATGTGAAACAGAAACAAGAAGTGAGCAGATGTTGCTGATAAAATTGCTCCAATAGATTTAGGGATTTAAGGTTTCCACAGACCTTCAATTTGATAAAAATGCAAGATCTGTGAAGCACAATGAAGTGCAATAAATTAAAGTATCCTGTATGTGGAGATTAAATAATATACTTCTAAATAATGCATGGACCAAAGAAGAAAATTTTGGTGATGCAATGAAAACAGTGCTTGAAAGGATATTTATATCATTGAATGCATATGTCAAAAAAGCATAAAGATATAAAGTCAATGATCTAAATTTCTTCCTTACAAAACTAGAATAAGAAGAAAAAATAATATAAAATAAACAGAAATAAATAATAAGACTTAGGACATAAGTCAATGAAATTGAAAACAGGAAATTAGTATAAAAATCATTGAAAGCAGTATAAAAAATATTTTTGAAGAGATCAGTAAAATTGATAAGCCTCTAACCAAGCTAACTAAAAATGTAGAGAGTGGAAACAAATTGCTAATATCAGAAATGAAAGAGGGGACAGGGGACTGTAGATCCCCTGGGTTCTTAAAGGACAGTAAAGGAATAATATGAACAATTTTACTCCCACAAATTTGATAACCTGAATGAAATGGACCAACTCCTTGAGAGATATAACTTGTCAAAGCTCACAAAAGAAATAAATAATCCAATTAGCCTTTATTTGGTAAATAAATTAAATCAATAATTAATAATCTTCCAAACAGAAAGTACAAGGTCCAGATGGGTTCACTGGTTAATTCTACCAAACATTTAAGGAAGAAATTATATGAATTATCTGCAATCACTTTCAGAATATACAAATAGAGGCAATATGTCCTAACTCATTCTTTGAGGCCACCATTACCCTAATAGGAAAACCAGATGAAGACATTGCAAGAAGAGCAATCTATAGACCAAGATTTCTCATGAATATAGATGTAAAAATCTTCAAAAAAATTTTAGTAAGTCAAATTTAACAGTATATAAAAAGATTTACAAAGCATGAGCAAGTAGAATTTATTCCAGGTATGCCAGGTCAGGTCAATATCGTGATCCATCACATTAACAGGTTAAAAAAAGAAATATCACATGACTATATCAGTAGATATAGCATTTTACTTATAGTGAAAAAGTAGAAACCAAAAAGTTTATTGAGCAATAAAAATAATGAATGATTGATGCAAGGTAGAACATGGATGAACCTTGAAACATCAGCTGCAAAAAAAAAAAAATCACAGATATTCACATATTATATGATTTCATTTATATGAAATGTCCATGTTAGACCAGTTTATAGAGACCAGAATTAGCTTAATAGTTACCTTAGAATGGGTGATTTGGCTGTGACTAGGGAAAGTGATTGCTAATGGATATAGAGTTTCTTTTGAGAGTTGATGAAAATGTCCTATAATTAGATTGTAGTGACAGTTACACACCTCTGAAATATACTAAAAACAAGTTACAATAGGTGAGTTATATAGTATGTGAATTATACATCAATAATACTGTTGAGAAAAAAGAAGACATAAAGTCCTAGGTTGGTCCTGCCAAGTGATGAGTTAGAAAATGATTCCAAATTTATAAAAAGAATTGATTTCTACAGGTTCATCCAAACTGTGGAACATCAAATATTATTCAGTAATTTTTGCAACAAGCTGGATTAAAAAGTAACATAAATTTCAAAGAAATGGCGGTCAAATAGGCAGGATACCACTCATAAAAAGGAAAAGGTAATAGAAGGAAAACAATTCATAGAATTTCAAACTAGCCAAGACATCCTTTACAAAAAAGGGCAAAATCAATATATTTTCAGGCATACAAAGACTTAAATGTTTCCTACTTATACAATTTTCCCTGAAAAATTACAAAAGGATCTTCTATATCCTTAATATTAACCTTGGAGAAGGAAGTTGCACTTTTAAAGTAGTAATGAACCAAATATTGGTAGATAATGGTGATATAGAATAAGCAATGAGTTAAAAATAATAGTTTCAGAAACAGAATAATGAAAACATGTCTTACTCTGGATAGGTGTATTTTAAGCACACAATATAAATAATATAAAATAATAAGGAAGTTGTAAGATGAATAAAACTGAAGATAAATTGCAGTGTACTATTTTCCTTATTTATTGAGAGGGAAAATAGATATCTTTTTAGACTTTTGCAATTGGATTTAATATTGCAGTTAAGAAATTTAATAGAGTTTCTCAGTAATGATAAATAACTCATGATAATCCTATCACTCAGTACAACTAGGAAAAAAAAAAGGTTAAAAAAAACAACAGCAAATTTAAAAACTCTCTGAATGCATAAGGAAATTAGTCATGTAGTGTTAATGGACAAGAAAGACAGAAATACAGAGTGTTGAGTCCAGAAAGAGGCAACCAAAAGCTAAGAAACTGAACGGCAAAGAAGGACAAAATTCAGAGTTGAGGATTTAAACACAATTCAGAGACACATGTTTTCTCTTTTAGATCCTCAACGGCTATAGTCTAGCAATGGAAGAGAAAAAGGAGATGGGAGATTCTCTGGGAACTTTAGCAACTTGAGGATATACAGTCAGTGCTATAAAAGAGACATTTGTTAAAAAGAAAGAAAAGCTAAACTGTGAAGTCCCTATCTTAATATTACAGGACTCTATTTTAGGAAATATATTTTAGACTGCTGCTTTTCAATTTCTTAGACTACAACCAACAGTAAACATTGCCTTTTATATTCGGATACAGTAGGAAACACACACAAGAAACTTTAAATTGACTTATAATTCAGGAAACATTATTTGACTTATATGTGCTGTGTGTGTTATAGTCTTATACCTTCATTTTACTATCTTCTAATTTTTAAATGATGAGTGTGAATAACTAAATTCAATTTAGAACTTACTGCTGATTCACAACTCACAAATTTAAAATTACTAAAACAAAGAATTTATCACTCATGGGGGTTAGAAAAGAGGCATCAACAAAGATAATTATAGAAGAACGGTTACAAATTAGAAACAAATTGAATGACATCAACATAGGAAGGTACTACATACTTTAAATGCATATACTTAATTGTACATATTATACTAAAAATCATTAAAATATGGAAGAAAAATGAGAAACCACTATTTAAGTAAAATATAATTTTGATTGCTAAAATATATTTTCTTGTAAGCCAAGATATTTGAAAATGTCAATGCAGTGGATGGATTATAGAAATATATAAATAGTAAAAACTGGAACAAGTATTAGGAAGAATATTTTAATGAGACCAATGTTCCTGAGATTTAAGTTAAAGTATTAACAATATTAATAATTTTATATGCACTTGTCCCCATTCATGAGGTTTCATCTATAAATCTATCAATCTAATCCCTTGAAAGTAGATTATGAAAGGGAGAGACAAAGCATGTGCTATCAATACTTTATATGAATCTATAATATTACTGATTAAGAAGGAAATGGCAACCACTCCAGTATTATTGCCTAGAGAATCCCGTGGAGAGAGGAGTCTGGTGGGCTGCCCTCTGTGGGGTCACATAGAGTCGGACACAACTGAAGCAACTTTGCAGCAGCATAATATTACTGATACCAAAGTAGTGCAGGTAATAAGTTTTAAAATACACTTAAAATGCAATAAATTGACAATTGCTAGTGGAAACAGTGTCAGACTTTATTTTTTGGGTCTCCAAAATCATGGCAGATGGTGACTGCAGCCATGAAATTAAAAGACGCTTACTCCTTGGAAGGAAAGTTATGACCAACCTAGATAGCATATTCAAAAGCAGAGACATTACTTTGCCAACAAAGGTTCGTCTAGTCAAAGCTATGGTTTTTCCTGTGGTCATGTATGGATGTGAGAGTTGGACTTAAAGAAAGCTGAGCGCTGAAGAACTGATGCTTTTGAACTGTGGTGTTGGAGAAGACTCTTGAGAGTCCCCTGGACTGCAAGAAGATCCAACCAGTCCATTCTGAAGGAGATCAGCCCTGGGATTTCTTTGGAGGGAATGATGCTGAAGCTGAAACTCTAGTACTTTGGCCACCTCATGCAAAGAGTTGACTCATTGGAAAAGAGCCTGATGCTGGGAGGGACTGGGGATAGGAGGAGAAGGGGACGACAGAGGATGAGATGGCTGGATAGCATCACTGACTCGATGGACGTGAGTCTGAGTGAACTGCGGGAGTTGGTGATGGACAGGGAGGCCTGGCATGCTGAGATTCATGGGGTTGCAAAGAGTCAAACATGACTGAGCGACTGAACTGAACTGATCTGAAGGGTTTCTAATAAAGTGATGAGGATGTTATTATTTGGTGGCAGATTGGTTAAACATAAATGATGCATCAATATCTAGATTTTCAAGGGAATGTCTGGAAATCAATGAGAAAGTAATGGACAAATATTATTGACAGGCAAGTCACAGAATGTGAAACCTGAATAAAAAATTGTAAAAGAAATGCTCAACCTCTCTGATTAAAAAAAAAAGTCTAAGCTAAAAAATGAGAAATATGTGTACTCCCATCAGTTTGGGGGAAAAAATAAAATGGAAAATGACACCAAATGCTGGTGTGATTGTGGGAGAGTGAGAGCCCTTATTTATTTCTGATGGGGAGTTTAGTGGCCAAACCATTCTGAAAGCAGTTTGGCAGAACCTCCTTTCAGTGATTAGTGACAGTACTTTAAGATCCAGAAATGTCACCCCTTTTAACACCTGATAGTAATTTGGGCAGGTGAATCAGAAGGTATATTTTAGAAAACTCATCATTCTAATGGCTAGGAAGTGGCAACAGATGTGATAGTTGTCTGTCTATTTTCCTTCCCTCCCCAACCTCAACGTGGCCTCCCTGGGGGCACAATAGATGTCCACGCACCCTTGACTCTGCTTGAGCTCAGCAGGGGATGTAATTGCATATCCTTGGGCAGGAAATACATGTGTTGTAAACCATTGAGAATTTATTTTACTGCCTTATTGCAGAATAACCTGACTTAATACAATGAATAAATTGCGGGGTATACATAGGATTGAATACAATATAACAAGAATTTCATAATGACTTAAGTTTTTAAACTGCAAACAGGATAGTTCTTATAATACACTTTTATATTAAAAGTAAGAAATTGTTTGTATAGCAAAATATATTTTATGTATTTTACATTTAAGTAAAATAGGGGAAAGGCTTGGCACAGAATGCTGGAGGTAGTGTGTCATGAATTGTGCCTGATGTCCAAATTAGGCATAAGTTATAATGAATATAGCAAAATACTGTTATTAAGGGTGGGTCTTGGGAATATTGATAATTGAAATATTTTTATAATGTGCTTTTAAAGTCTTTATTAAAAATTACTTTTATTTTTGTCATTCTTAAATTACAAGGGTGTTTTACTTTCTTTTCTTTGTTTCATCCCTTATATTCATTGCTTCAGTTTTTAAATTCGTAATATTGTAGTTCATTATATTGTTTTCTTGCTTCTAATATTTGTGATTCATCTAAGAGTGCTAAGAGCATAGAATCTGGCAGTATATCTTTCACAGAAAATAGTCTTGAATTGAGTTAAATCTCTTGCCCACGTATCCCTCTGATATATATACACATATCAAAGTAGTGCTCATTTTTTAGATTTAAAGGAAAAATAATTTTCTTGTCAATGTGAATTTAGTAGGTTTTATTTAAAATTTCTATTTATCTTCTTCTGCCATGGAGAAGGCAATGGCAACCCACTCCAGTACTCTTGTCTGGAAAATTCCATGGGCGGAGGAGCCTGGTGGGCTGCAGTCCATGGGGTCGCTAAGAGTCGGAAATGACTAAGCGACTTCACTTTGGCTTTTCACTTTCATGCATTGGAGAAGGAAATGGCATCCCACTCCAGTGTTCTGCCTGGAGAATCCCAGGGACGGGGGAGCCTGGTGGGCTGCCGTCTATGGGGTCGCACAGAGTCGGACACGACTGAAGTGACGTAGCAGCAAACATACCATGGTTTGTCAGTGCTGTATGTGTATATCTCACCATCTTCTCACTCATGTCACATTAACTCTTTCCTCAAGTTGTCAACATAGGAGGTGCCTGTTCACTGTTGTACATCAGTATCTAAGTACTTGCCACATAGAGAGCAATGGATACATATTGGTTAAGTAAATAAATGATTATAGTTGCTGATGATGGCCAAAGTAACCAAGAGTCATAGAGTAGTTTACCATAGAGAGAATTTTTAGTAATGTTGATTCTCATAATACAGTTGTGGTTCTGCTCAGTTCAGTTGCTCAGTCATGTCCGACGCTTTGCAACTCCATGGACTGTAGCATCCCAGGCTTCCCTGTTGATCACCAACTCCCAGAGCTCACTCAAACTCATGTTCATCGAGTTGGTGATGCCATCCAAACATCTCGTCCTCTGTTGTCCCCTTCTTCTGCCTTCAGTCTTTCCCAGCAGCAGGCTCTTTTCCAATGAATCAGTTCTTTGCATCAGGTGGCCAAAGTATTGGAGCTTCAGAATCAGTACTTTCAATGAATATTAAGACTGATTTTCTTTAAGATTGACTGGTTTCATCTTCTTGCAGTCCAAGGGACTCTCAAGAGTCTTCTCCAACACCACAGTTCAAAAGCATCAATTCTTCGGTGCTCAGCTTTCTTTATAGTCTAATTCTCACATGTATACACCACCACTGGGAAAACCATAGCTTTCACTGTATGGACCTTTGTTGGTAAAGCAATGTCTCTGCTTTTTAATAAGCTGACTAGGTTTGTCATAGCTTTTCTTCCAAGGAGCTAGCATCTTTTAATTTCATGGCTGCAGTCACCATCTGCAGTGATTTTGGAGCCCAAAAACATAAAGTCTGTCACTGTTTCCATTGTTTCCCCATTTGTTTGCCATGATGTGATGGGACCAGATGCCATGATCTTTGTTTTTTGAATGTTGAGTTTTAAGCCAGCTTTTTCACTCTCGTCTTTCACTTTCATAGAGAGGCTCTTTTAGTTTCTGTTTGCTTTCGGCCATAAGGGTTGTGTCAGCTGCATATCTGAGGTTATTGATATTTCTCCCTGCAATCTTGATTCCAGCTTGTGCTTCATCCAGCCCGGCATATCCTCATGATGTACTCTGCATATAAGTTAAATAAGCAGGGTGATAATATACAGCCTTGACATACTCCTTTCCCATTGGGACCAGTCCAGATTATAGTGGTTAATGATGGTAAAAATAACTAACAGTATTAGAGTAGTTTACAGTAGAGATAATTTCCAGTAATGTTGATTCTTACAATACAGTTATGAAGTGATTTTTATTACTGCCATTTTGCAGCAAAGAAAACCACATGCTAGGAAGACCAAGAAAATTCCTCATGGTCATTAGGTTAGTACTTCAAAGATCCATCCTGTCATTTTATGTCTTCTGATAACCAAGAAATCCATAGATAAATATATTTTGAGTCCTAATATAGAAATCCTCAGAGCAATAAAACAATACAGTATTAGAGAAAACGTCACACAGCCATTCCTATTGTTATCCTTTGGCTGTTTGTCTGTCCCTGAATATCATGTTCTGCTCTTCTTCAGGCTGTTAGAGAACAGGGGCAACAAATGGTTGTAAATTGATTGGTTATGTAATTGTTAAAGTTCTATGAGCCTCCATTACTTGTTAGACCCAGAGGGCTATTTCAGTTTGGGAAAATATATATACTTAGAAATGTAATAAAACCTAATTGGGACAGAGTGAAATTATATTCAAATAAGAGAGAGGCTACAAAAAATAACTTTTTGGAAACAAAACAGCTTTCTTAAGTTTTCAGTATAATGCAAAGTCAGTTGAGTTTTTCTTTTGTTAGGAATATTAGAATTATACCATAAATGTAAAGTTTTTCCTATCATATGTCATTTGTCATTTCCTATCATTTCCCTATCATAATATTTCTCCTATCATATGTAGGAGAAATAATATGATTATAATGTATACATATTATTAATTAATATTCTTGACTGCATTTGCTAAGCAATTGAGCATACCTAAAATATTTAAAATAATACTTTTAATGTTATAGTCATATGAAAAATCATAAATATATGCAATATGATAAACTGATGAAGAATAAACTAAAGACCTTCCTTCCTCTTGAAATAGAGTCCTCATTGAGTTGGCTCAATTCAGAGGCTTTTAATATAAATGTTGAATATCCCTAAAGAGTTGATGGGCAGAATTTAGATAATCTGACAACTGGATGGAAAAAAATATTAATCTTTATTTTCACTAATCTCTAACTGAAATTTCATTTTTCTTCAATCATGAATTTTGATGACTTCACTGTTGTATCAGCAGTATCAGATATCTCATTGCAGTTGTTACAGATAATCTTGAAATATCACTACTTAAACTTATGACAGTTATTAGACTCACTGCAAGATATTAATATTTAAGTATTATCAAGACATGCATATATTACTTTACAATATTAGAGTTAAATATTTAAGTAATCATTTGAATATAATTACTTTAAAAAATTTTATATATGTTATTTAATATATTTACATGATTTTTCGGATTGAGATAGGTCCTTAAGCTTTAAAGACTATCAAAGAACTAAAACCCTTTTCACTTGATATTTAATGCAGAAATATTAATATTTATCAGTTTAAAAATAAATATTAGAAGAAGTAAATACATATTTATTAAAGTAAAACTATGTCTTATAGATGTGAATTATATCCTTTTTAATTTATCTTGGCTAGTGTTATAACCTGCATCTATGCTCACATGGTGGCTTTTAGGATGTTAGATAATATTTGACAAGTGTTGTTTAGAAAAATTTGCTTGAGGCCTTTTTGTTTTGTTTTGTTTTAGTTTTTGGTTTTTAACAGTTGGCTTCTGGGTTTGGTGTAATGTTGGAAATGTCTGGCTCTTGAAGCTCTAGGGATGAAGACAGGCATATTTCATTTATATTCCCCCAAAAGGATACTAATTCTAGAACTTCCCAACATTCACTGGGCAGGGACTAAAGATAGTTATTTGGTGAAAGTTGACAGGATTAATTAATGAGTTGAGGCCCATGGGTATATTTCAAAGTCTTTAAAATTTTTTCCCAGATCCTTGTGAAATCTGATTTATTTAGTGGAAAAGGATGTAAGTATACTGAAGAGAACTAGAATTGTCAGAGAAACTAGTTCCCTTTAGGACTGTTATTCTATCTTCCAAGAAGTAAATTAGCCATTTTCTAAGGTCTCAATGAATCTCCCCTTTCCTAAAGTCTCAAACAGAGGGTGAACAGGGCAATGCCACTGAAAGCCTCTTTGGGTATATTCCTATTGATAATTCATTCTGAGTAGGAGCTCTGCATTCCTACTGTGTATTTCTTATCATGGCATAGCTTTGTACCTGCACTGAGGCATAGCTCTGTGTCTTCAGATAACCAATGGGAACCTGATTTCTCTTCAAGATCTGAGTGCCTTATGTTTTAATACATATGGGAAATATCTGGGGGGAAAATATATTTAGCATCAGTGAATTCTTCACACTGAAACAAGGTATAGTACATATTTTCCTCTGCATTTTATTTTTGCAAATATGATCAGAATTTATTCATGGAAAAATAGCCAACAGTCATCCTCAGTAATAAAATAATACACACACATTCTTCCACAAAAAGCAAACAAAACTCATTTTCAGTTTCTCATACAGCAGTCATGATCAACTGTGATATTAATCCCTGGAGGAATAGACAAACGAGGCCATACTACTGCTCTCAAAGGAACTTATTTTGATTACTTTACAGTAGACACTACAATATTGTCTTGCTTCCTCCCCTTAACAATTAGATATCTTTTAAGTCTGTAGTAGTCTAAAGGCTCACCTTTCATCTCTTTTTTTGATCAGCTGTTTGTGTGTCACTGATTTCATACTAATAGGTGCAGTTCAAGATATTAAAGAACCTGAACTGTTTAACCTATAGATTTCCTTCTAGTCTAAATGGTGTTCTTAACTCAATGTGCACCTAAGATGTAATTATGCTCACTGTTTGTTTGTTTCCTGTATATAGGCAGGTAGGTTCAGAGGCTTATTCAGAGCCAAATTCCATCCTTTTTACAAAACTTAAGTAAGTGGTGTAGTCTATCTTCAGGAGGAATATGTCTCTTTCTCTCTCTTCTTATAGCATTTGTATCTGTAGATGGTCAATGCTTAGATCCTTTCATTCACAGGAGTTTCAAAGCAATGGTATTGTACTTTAATGATTAAAAAATTATCAACTAGAAATACTTCTATAAAGTAGCCCTTCCTTTAAAGTATTATTTTAGTTTTCCAGTGGTACAGTTCATTAAAAACAGTAGGACATGCACGTTTGTTTTTCTCTCTTTATTTCCAAATGTCAAGATAATGAATGAGTTCCCTTTATTATTCTTCAACATAAAAATGCTTTACTTTAAAAGTTTTTGATGAGTTTCAATCCATTGCAATGACTTTCCTTATTGCTGCTCAAATTCTTCCTTCTTTGATTAGTGTGTGTCTTTAAATGTTAGCCCTGAATTTTCTTTTGACATGACTGTAACAATCTTTGGTTGCTTTCCTGCTATCAAAAAATATGACAAGATATTTCATGACAATTCTGTATATTTACTACTCAATTCCTGGAAGCAACCATTTCTGTAATGAACACTGATTTCTTTCAGAAGGGAATGACATTTACAATATGGGTGTTAGAAATACTCTTTGCTATTGAGTCACTAATTTCATTTAGGCCTTTCAGATAGACAGCTTGTGTGTGTGTGTGTGTGTGTGTGTGTGTGTGTATGTATGGTAATAAAATACTATGTAAGTAAACAACAACATTACCAAATTAAATTCAGGATTACAGGGTTTACACTTAACCTCTTCCATGTCTATATCTCTTTTGTTGCACCCAGAGAATACTCATTCACTTGTGCACAGGAGACAAGGCAATTAGAAAGTTTCTTGATTATTCATTTACTTTAACCACAACACAGTCATTGTTATGGACTGAATGATATCCTCTCAAAATTCATATGTTGAAGTCCTACCCCTATATTTGGTATTAGGGCACATAAAGAGATGATAAGTGTTAAGCAAGATTTTAAGCGTGGGATCTTAATTTGATAGGACTGTTATCCTAAATAAGAGGAAGACACACCAGAGATTTCTCTCTGCGTGCACACACAGAGGAAAAGTCATAGGTGGATATAGCAAGAAGGGACTTACTTTAAAGCCAGAAGGAGCATAACCAAAAAACATTCCTTGATCTTGAACCTGCAGTCTCCAGACTGTGAGAAAATAAATTTCTGTCATTTAAGCCAGCAAATCTGTGGTAATTTGTTATGGTTAGTTAGCCTTAGCTGACTAATTACAAACATCTTAAATTAGCAATATTAATATTACTGTTATTTGTATGACTTGGAAATCAGTTTTTTGCATAGGGTCTCCCTGTTCTCTTTCCATAGCTCACAGTTGATTATACCTTATCAGAATGTAAAGTTGTTAGTTGCTATTTCTCCCTTTTAATTTTCATTTGTTCTTAGTTCAACAAGTAACTATATATATTTAGTGCTCATTGCTAGTCTTTATATCAATATCCACTCAGTTATATCGGCTGTCTGTACCTTGTTCTCTATTATTCTTCAGGAAAGTCCTATGAAAATATAAATCCACACATTTTTGGCAATAAATGTTTAGGTCTACTCTTTGCACTTAAAAGTCAGTTTTTATGGATATGAAAGTCAGTGGCTCACATTTTCCCTATTCAGTTCAGTTCAGTCGCTCAGTCGTGTCCGACTCTTTGCGACCCCATGAATTGCAGCATGCCAGGCCTTCCTGTCCATCACCAACTCCCGGAGTTCACCCAAACTCACATCCATCGAGTCAGTGATGCCATCAGCCATCTTATCCTCTGTCATCCCCTTTTCTTCCTGCCCCCAATCCCTCCCAACATCAGAGACTTTTCCAGTGAGTCAACTCTTCGCATGAGGTGGCCAAAGTATTGGAGTTTCAAAGTATTGGATGATTTAGCATCATTCCTTTCAAAGAACACCCAGGACTGATCTCCTTTAGAATGGACTGGTTGGATCTCCTTGCCGTCCAAGGGACTCTCAAGAGTCTTCTCCAACACCACAGTTAAAAAGCATCAATTCTTTGGCACTCAGCTTTCTTCACAGTCCAACT
This sequence comes from Bos taurus, assembly GCF_002263795.3. NCBI lineage: Eukaryota > Metazoa > Chordata > Mammalia > Artiodactyla > Bovidae > Bos > Bos taurus. The sequence continues at coordinate 17,284,714 of NC_037332.1, read as the reverse complement.
CTCACATCCATACATGACTACTGGAAAAACCTTAGCCTTGACTGGATGGAGCTTTGTTGGCAAAGTAATGTCTCTGCTTTTTAAGATGCTATTTTCCCCATTAGGTATCTTATAAATGTTACTCCATTTATTTTATGCATATCGCAGTGCTTTTATGAAATCTGATTATAATAAACTACCCTTTCCTTTCTAAGTCACTTACTCTTTTCCTATATCTTCAAAGGAATTTTTACTGTTAAGATTGAGTGATTTTACAGAAACATGACTTGATTTGGATTATTCCAAGTTGATATTATTAGTTATGTAGTGTGCTCTTTCAATATGTACATATATTTTTTAAGTTCAGGAAAGCTTTTGAGTATTTAGTATCTGTTCTCATATTTGGTTTTCTTCTTCATGGGCAGCTTTTATAAATATCTCAGGTCTTCTTTGCCTAATGTAAATGTTTTTATTTTCTCCCAAATTATTCTTTGTTCCCTTCTTTTTGCTTTTAGGAAAATAAAGTCTTGTTTTTGACTTTCTAGATTGTGACTGCAATATTTTCTTACAGTAATTTAAAATGGTAAATTATATTCTGTAAATTTTAGAAGGGATTAGGATACACAATATTCTTTTAAATTTGAGTCCCCTTTGCTATGGTTTCCAGTCTTCATAAATATGGCAAATTACACTCTGAAATTCACCAGTCTTATTATTTTTCCTACTTTTATCTGTGCCTCCTCTCTCCTTAATCTCTATTATCCCTTTTTCTGTTCAGTTTTGAAACCAATCTTAGGAGATTTTCCTTAATGAGGAGGCTTTTGTGTAAAGAATCCCTGGTTGTTCAGTTTTAAGATTTTAGAGACTGTAATCAGATGCTTACTCTGGAAGGGAAGTCATGACCAACCTAGATAGCATATTAAAAAGCAGAGACATTACTTTGCCAACAAAGGTCCGTCTAGTCAAGCCTATGGTTTTTCCAGTGGTCATGTATGGATGTGAGAGTTGGACTGTGAAGAAAGCTGAGCGCCGAAGAATTGATGGTTTTGAACTGTGGTGCTGGAGAAGACTCTTGAGAGTCCCTTGGACTGTAAGGAGATCCAACCAGTCCATCCTAAAGGAAATCAGTCCTGGGTGTTCACTAGAAGGACTGATGATAAAGCTGAAACTCCAATACTTTGGCCAGCTCATTTAAAGAGTTGACTCATTGGAAAAGACCCTGGGAGGGATTGGGGGCAGGAGAAGAAGGGGACGGCAGAAGATGAGATGGTGGGATGGCATCACTGACTCGATGGACATGAGTTTGAGTGAACTCCGGGAGATGGTGATGGACAGGGAGGCCTGGCGTGCTGTGATTCATGGGTTCGCAGAGTCAGACACGACTGAGCGACTGAACTAACTAACTAATTTACTTTAGCATCTTCAGACATGGCTGGGGGACTTTGTGGTTACCTTCTATTGAATTCAATATTTAAAAAACTAAGATCATGGCATCTGGTTCCATCACTTCATGGCAAATAGAAGGGGAAAAGATGGAACCAGTAACAGATGTTCTTTTCTTGGGCTCTAAGATCATTGCATATGGTGACTGCAGCCATGACATTAGAAGACTATTGCTTCTTAGAAGGAAAGCTACGACAAACCTAGACAGTTTATTAAAAAGCAAAGGTATCACTTAGCCAACAAAGTTGCCTATAGCAAACTATGGCTTATCCAGTAGTTGTGCATGTACAGATGTGAGAGTTGGACCATAAAGAAGTCTGAGTGTGGAAGAATTGATGCTTTTGATCTGTGGTCCTAGAGAAGACTCTTGAGAGTCCTTTGGACAAGGAGATCATACCAGTCAATTCTAAAGGAAATCAACCCTGAATATTCATTGGAAGAACTGATGCTGAAGCTGAAGCTCCAATACTTTGGTCACCTGATGTGAAGAGCTGAATCACTGGAAAAGACTGATGCTGGGAAAGATTGAAGGCAGAATAAGAGGGTGACAGAGGATGAAGTGGTTGGATGGCATCACCAATTCAATGGACATGACCTTGGGCAAACTCTGGGAGATGGTGAAGGACAGAGAAGCCCTGTGTGCTCTAGTCCATGGGGTTGTAAAGAATTAGACACAACTTGGCAACTTCACAACAATGACAATATTGAATTGGGCAGGACCTCTCCCAGTTCCATCTGCTATGAATTCACATTGAATATTTTCATGTTCTGCTGTTTGGGAGTCTTTCAGAGGCTTTCCTCTGCCTCCCCTGGCTTTGGTACCACATAGGTCTTGTGAGTGATAGTAGTTTGTTTTCACCTGCATGTATGTGGGAGTTTCTGGTTATATCCTGCTGCCTAGATTTGTTATAACTATTGTCCATAAGTTTTTGGCTATGCTATTTATCTGCTTGGTTTATTGTGGGGATTTGGAGATAGTCAAACATTACATAGACACTACCACCAATTGCCACCCTCATGCCCCAGATTCTTGAAAATTTAATAGCTCCTCAGTAAGCTCATAAGAAGTACCTGCTTTGATGCTCTAGGTTGATTTATTTATGAAAGATTCCTTGACCTTCCCTCACTCATCTCTTGCAGGGTTTGTGTAGGCCTCTAACTACTTGTATTAAAACCTTCAGTGTATTTGAATGAATTCTGATATAATTATAATTTGAAAAAAAAAGTTTATTACTACGAATTTGGAAGAAAGATTTTCTTTCTAAAGAAAGTGCTTTAAGTGGTTGGCAGAAATTAATGTCAGTTGTTTGATGCTATAATAAGAGGTAGAACTGAAATTCTAGAGAACAATAATAAAATTTTTATTGATGAGACCTATGAGTTGAAGTTGAAGTGATGAGTGGAAGTGCTAAATTCTCTATTTCCCTCATTTGGAAAAAGTTAGAAGTACTGACTGCATTTAGAGTTGGTTATTTTTAAAAATTTATATAAAAGTAGTCTCAGCGACTTTGAAAGAATCAAATAGCAGGGTTTATTTTGAAGATGGAATGTCTTATCTCATTTATTCATAAGTATCCATAGAAATTTTAAACTATTTCAAGCTATGGTAGGTTATTTATTTAACATAAGTTTCTTGATGTCCTGTTTGATATTTAATTAATAGAAAGTAAATATATATATATACAAATTAGTAGAGTAGAATATTTCATAAAAATATATGGTCATTAAAACTCTCAACTCTCAATATTTATTTAAATGTTAGAAATAATAAGAGGTATTAAAGAGACATAATTGCACATATTGTCTATATGTGAAGTTCCAGTGCTTTATAACTTAAATTTTAGCAAATAAAAATACAATTTGATCATTTAAATTTGAAGAGGGACCAAAAAAAAAAATATTTTTTCTTTTCTTTCCCCTCCTGTGTTCTAAAACACTTAAAATAGAAGATAAAAAAGCCAGATAAAATATTTCTTTGCTACTGCAGATGCTGATAAACTGTGCTTATGTAGGCATGTGACAGTAATGAGATGCCACATGTGTGCTTAATCATTTAATCATATCCAACTCTTTGCAATGCCGTGGACTGTAGGTCTCTAGGCTCCTGTGTCCCTGGAATTTTCCAGGCAAGAATACTGGAACTGGGTTGCCATTTCCTACTCCAGGGGCTCTTCCTGACCCAGGGATCAAACTGGCATCTGCTGCATTGGCAGGAAGATTCTTTACCACTGAGCCATGTGGGAAGCCCAAGATACCTAATACTTAATATCAAATTTATAAAGATTTTCACATTGTTACACTTCTCTGTGGTCTGGTCTCTGCCCCTGAAAGATTTATAGTGGGGAGGAACAAAAGACAATGCATGTTTCCCATGGGTTGTTTATTGGGTCCCAAGATTAAGGAAGAGTTGGAGCCATAGCATACCAAGGTCATAATTTCAAACACATGAAGCACATGACTTGTTCTACCTTCAGAGGAGATTAACAGATGAACTGCTACTGCTGCTAAGTCACTTCAGTCATGTCCAACTCTGTGCGACCCCATAGACGGCAGCCCACCAGGCTCCCCTGTCCCTGGGATGCTCCAAGCAAGAACGCTGGAGTGGGGTGCCATTGCATTCTCCATAACAGATGAAGGAGAAGTGTTATACTAGAGAGAAGTAACAGCTAGAAATCAGAGATAGCAGTTTTATTTTGACCACATTGTGATATTTTACTTTAAAACAGTACAGTATTCATTTTGATCATTGATAATTTAGTTTTGAAATTAAGTTTATTAGTAGTTGAATTTAGAGGGATTGGGGAATTAACTGGATGGATGGTTTATTTTCTGCTTTGAGGAATTACATAGTTTTTCTTTTGAAAAGGTGTGAGAGGAAGTTTGAATGGATGTCTTTTTCCTAAGTATATTTTTTCTGTTGCCAACAAAAGTATTTCAAAACTATTTCATTGACCTTATATCAACTTACAGTGCTTGAAGAGGGAGCTTAGAGCTTGGGGTATGTTTGGGTTTCTGACAGTTTTGTTCTTTCTCCCACAGAAAAAGGATTTTTTAGAAAATATAGACTGATTCCCCAATTTTTTTTTAATTTTATTTTATTTTTAAACTTTACATAATTGTATTAGTTTTGCAAATATCAAAATGAATCCATCACAGGTATACATGTGCTCCCCATCCTGAACCCTCCTCCCTCCTCCTTCCCCATACCATTCCTCTGGGTCGTCCCAGTGCACTAGCCCCAAGCATCCAGTATCGTGCATTGAACCTGGACTGGCATCTCGTTTCATACATGATATTTTACATGTTTCAATGCCATTCTCCCAAATCTTCCCACCCTCTCCCTCTCCCACAGAATCCATAAGACTGATTCCCAAATTTTTACCTTCACCCTCTGCTAACCCTTTCAGGTTTTTCAAAGTCAACAAGACTTCAGATCTTGTAGGGCCATAGAGAAACAATATGTGACAGATACCAGAGCTCTTTACACATAAATGGAAAAACACAATCACACAAAAACAATTACTATGTAGTTAAGGGGCTGTGAAAGACACCTTCATCACATTCCTAATTGAATTCCAGAAATAGGCATATGGCAGCATCTTTCTTGACTGTGCACTATTGCTGCTGCTGCTGCTGCTAAGTCGCTTCAGTCATGTCCGACTCTGTGCGACCCCATAGACGGCAGCCCGTCAAGCTCCCCCGTCCCTGGGATTCTCCAGGCAAGAACACTGGAGTGGGTTGCCATTTCCTTCTCCAATGCATGCAAGTGAAAAGTGAAAGTGAAGTCACATAGTCATGTCCAGCTGTTTGCAACCCCCTGGACTGCAGCCTACCAGGCTCCAGTCTGGTCCATGGGATTTGCCAGGCAAGAGTACTGGAGTGGGGTGCCATTGCCTTCTCCTATTATGTGTACCTAAATCAGACAGTACAGATCTGTGACACTGAGAAGGAGCTTTCAAAAAGCAGAGAAAGCTAGTTTTTATACCATTACTATTTGTCCACAGAAAAATAAATGTTTCAGTTAATTTCTTAGTATGTTGATGGTATGAGTTAAATTTTGAATCATGAAGGTATTTGTGTTGTTATCTAAACAGAATCCCAGAAAGATGAAACTGCTATAGACCTGCTCATTTCCATGCAGACGGAGCTTTAGTCTAGTATGTGACTTGAACACAAAGTTCCAGGATGCTACTGGACAGGGTATGGAAGGCACATTATTACTTCCATGTGCACATATATGTGTGTGTGTCTGTGTGTGTATGTGGGAAATGACTTATTTCTATAAGCTAATATCAAAGCATTAAAACAAAAATATCTTCATGATTCTAATAACTATTTTATGCCTTCAACCTGAATTTTCTTTATGCAGTTCCCCTCCACTTCCAAATATTGTATACTTAATTTTTATCAAAAAATACTTCTTTTACTGTCATATTTTAAAATCTATAGATCATATTTTAATGTTAACCAGAATGCTGGCTTATATTAAACTTAGTCAAAGGTACAATTACATGGAAATATTTGGGTCAGCTTATATATTTTTCTTCACATTTATATGTAATTAAGAACCACACATGGACGAGTTCTTTGCAGATTCATTCATTCATTCAGCTGGTATTTATTGAGACCCTCATATATGTCAAGCATTGTTTTGTCTCCAGAGATACAGTAGTGAACAAAGCTGTTAAAAATCTCCATCTTCTTGGACTGCCTAATTTATGGAATTAAATATACAGAAAAATTTAATCAGCAAAATATATACTATATTAAATGATGAGAAACATTTTGAAGAAAAATAAAATAAGTGAATAGGAACAATGGGCAACCAGAAGCCTCACTGCTGCTGCTGCTGCTAAGTTGCTTCAGTCGTGTCCGACTCTGTGCGACCCCATAGACAGCAGCCCACCAGGCTCCCCTGTCCCTGGGATTCTCCAGGCAAGAACACTGGAGTGGGTTGCCATTTCCTTCTCCAATGCATGAAAGTGAAAAGTGAAAGTGAAGTTGCTCAGTCATGTCTGACTCTTAGTGATCCCATGGACTGCAGCCTACCAGGCTCCTCCGTCCATGGGATTCTCCAGGCAAGAGTACTGGAGTGCATTCTCCGAGAAGCCTCACTAGAAAGGTGATATTTGGGCCAGGATTTAGGAAGGAAACTGTCAAGCCTCACAAATACCTTGGGAAAAAACATTTTAGGCAGAAAGAAGAGCAAATACAAAGGTGGGAACCTGCCTGAGAAGCTCAGAGAAGAGCAAATGAAACACTGAATGCTGTGACTGTAGCAGATTGTATGAGAGTGCGAGTATTGCAAATTGAGTCCAGAAAAGATAAAGAACAGGGAACTGCAGATGTTATAAGGCCTAGTGGGCACACATGGACACTTAAGCCTTTATGCTATGTGAGATCAGTGTTGGATAGTGTGAGCATCACTGGAGGGTTTTCAGAAAAGAAGTGATGTATTTTCACTAATGATTTAAAGAATCATGGTATCCACTATACTGACAAGAGATAAGAGGGTTACAGAGGAAGCCAAGAGTCCATTTCAAAGGCAATTTCAGTGACAACAGTTTTCTACATGTTATTTATAAATTAGGGCTTCCCAGGTGGCACTAGTGGTATGGAATCAGAGGAGATGGCAACCCAGTCCAGTATTCTTGCCTGGAGAATCCCATGAACAGAGGAGCCTGGAGGGCTACAGTCTATGAAGTCACCTAGATGACTGAGCATGCAGGCATGCATGCATACTTATAAATAAATTGTTTTGGATTATAAGAAAAAACAACTATGATCCGTACATAATTATCTGTAGTGGGTGCATTGCATTCCCCCAAAAATTCCATTCACATTCTAATCCCTGGAACCTGTAATGATTGCTTTCCTTGGAAAGAGGGTCCTTCTAGAGTTAAATAAATTAAGGATCTTGAGATGAGGAGATAATCTTGTACTATCCAGGCAGGCCTTAAATTCAATGGCAAGTATCCTTACAAGACACACAAATGATATATATAGAAGTTTACAGAGCCACAAACCTAGGAATAGTGGCTGTCACTAGTGGAAGCTGGATGAGGCAGGAAACAGATGCTCCCCTAGAGCTCTGCAGGAGTGGCCCGGCTGATGCCGTGGTTTCATACTCTGGCCTTAAGACTGAAAGAGAATAAACTTCTGTTGTGTCAAGCTACTCAGTTGTAGTAATTTATTACGGCAGCCACAGAAACGTAATAGAACATCAAAATGAAGTTCTTAATGGGTAATTTTTTAATTTTAAGAAATGCTCTCTATTTATATACATAGCACATATCTTTAACATTTCAAATATCCCCAGTCGGTAGTGACTATTTCTGTTGGATGCACAGAAAATGGCCATGTTTCTATGAAATTTGCTTAGAAATCACCATTTTACTTCCCATCAGTGTGAATTTAATGATTCTAGTACTTCATGTAAATGGTATTATATAGCATTTGTCCTTTTGTGTCTGGCTTACTTCACATAGCATAAGGTTTTCAAGGTTTATTTGTACATTAGCATGTATCAGAATTTCCTTCCTCTTTAATTACTGATGAATCTTGTAACAAGATGCTGAATGGGACTTTCTTTGTAACCTGGAAATTTGACTAAAGGCTTGTATCCAAATACAAAGGGCACAAAGTAGTTCATATCCAAAAAAGAGCCCCAGTACCACACCAGCTGACACATCCCCTCAGGATTTAGTAAGAGACTACAAAATTGGCCCTTTTATTACTGTATCATCATTGCCATGGCTTTCCATTCTGGTATACATTTTCATATTCAGAGTTCTATATGTTTAATTACAGTGAGTTAGGATTCATTGGTTTACAAGGGAATTGTAACCAGTGTAACTTTTCCCTCTCTTCTGCATGCTTGCATTCTGCAACCCCAATCAATGCCAAGTAAGTAGGTTGCCAGGAAAATCTCTTGTGAATATCATAATAGCTGTGACATGGATCAGTTCAGTTCAGCCACTCAATTGTGTCTGACTCTTTGTGACACCATGAACTGCGGCACACCAGGCTTCCCTGTCCTTCACCATTTCCTGGAGCTTGCTCAAACTCATGCCCATCGAGTCAGTGATGCCATCCATCCATCTCATCCTCTGTCATCCCCTTCTCCTCCTGCTTTCAATCTTTCCTAGCATCAGGGTTTTTTCCAGTGAGTCAGTTCTTCGCATCAGGTGGTCAAAGTATTGACCACTTCAGGTTCAGCATCAGTCCTTCCAATGAATATTCAGGACTGATTTCCTTTAGGATTGACTGGTTTGAGCTCCTTGTTGTCCGAGGGACTCTCATGACGTGGATATGGACTCTTATGACATGGATAGAACAGCAATATATTCTCAAGTTGGATTTTGACAGCAAGCTTGTGATTTGCTCTGTGTATCCTTGAAGAGGACTGCAGAAAAATGAGAGGTTGAGAGAGAGGATACAGTGTAAACCATTGTTCCTCCCATCATGTGCTGAGTCAAGGATATATAAACTTAAGATGGCTGTTACAAAAATAAGGTTTGAAGCATCTTGCAAGACCTGACCTAAGAGGGAAGGCTCACAGGTAGGGAAAACCCAGAATCAAGAGGCCATAGGGCAGATTTTTGTTGAGGGTAGTTGAAGTTGTCCAGAGATGACAAACTAGATCACATTTTTCCTTCTGAGGAATATGTGGAAGGGAGATGTCTGCCATGTACCTCTTGCATGCTCCATGCAATAACTGACTGTCTAGTCTGTCTCATAAAAGATATTGATAACCTGTGAGTGTGAGTAAAATAAAACCACAACACCTAGTTGATTAAAAAGAAAAGTTTGATCTTTTCCCTGATTCAACAGTGGCCTCAATACATATTTAAGGGAATTGGCTATATAGGAGGTATATCTGTCTGACTATCACTAGAGAAACAGAACCAGTAGGAAATTTAATGGAAGAGATTAGTCTCCATAATTGTGAGGTCTGGCCAGGCAGTTTGGAAATCTGAAGGTCAACTGTTGGGAAGAGTAGACTGAAACTCTCAGGCACAAATTGAAGCTGGATCCACAAGTCAAATTTCTTCTTAAAGGAAGCCCCAGTTTTTCTTATAAGGCCTTTTAATTGATTGATTCAGGTCCATCCATATTATGTAGGTTAAATTTGCTTATGTAACTGATTATGGACTTTAATCACATTTATAAAATACCTTCACAGCAATACCTAGTGTTTGATTAAATAACTGGTGACTATAGTTTAACCAAGCTGACACACAAAATGGACCATGATTGCATCAAAAGGATAAAATAACCAAGAATAAACAAACAAACAACAACAAACAAACAAAACAAAAACCAAAAAACTGGCCATCACAGGAGGAGCAAAAGTATATTACCATGTTCTAAAAGTCCCTCAGGGTCATCCCAGTGCACCAGCCCTGAGCACCCTGTCTCATGCATCAACCTGGACTGGTGATCTGTTTCATATATGATAATATACCTGTTTGGAATGGGGAGGGAGGTGGGAGGGGGTTTCAGGATGGGGAACACATGTACACCCATGGCTGATTCATGTCAATGTATGGCAAAACCCACTACAATATTGTAAAGTAATTAGCCTCCAATTGAAACAAATAATTAAAAAAAAAATAAACAGAAAAAAATTTAAAAAATAAATAAATAAATAAAAGTCCCTCAGACTGAAACATAGTAAATCTTGGACATAAATGAAAATACAAGGTAAAATTTTCAATGGTACTAAGTTGGTTTAATATTTTCTTTTACCTGAAAATGATTTGAAGACTAAGCCATCTGCCAAACATAGCCTTAAAAGACAAGGTACCTCATTTAAAGATGTATTGAACATGCACTATCATATGGATTGTTCTCTGTGATTTAGATGGATCACAGAATGAAACAAAGACCATTGTAATCATGGATATTACACTATAATGGGAAAAGCTAAATAACAGATAATAAACATAAAAATAAGTAAATTGGGACTTCCTTGGTGATCCAGTGGTTGAAAATCTGTCTGCCAATGTAGAGGACATGGATTTGACTCCAGCTCTGGGAAGATTTGGGCTTCTCTGATAGCTCAGTTGGTAAAGAATCTGTCTGCAATGCAGGAAACCCTGGTTTTATTTCTAGGTTGGGAAGATCTGCTGGAGAAGGGATAGCTACCCACTCCAGTATTCTTGGGCTTCCTTTGTGGCTCAGCTGGTAAAGACTTCGGCTGCAATGCAGGAGACCTGGGTTTGATCCCTGGGTTTGGAAGATCTCCTGGGGAAGGAAAGGCTACCCACTCCAGTTATTCTGGCCTAGAGAATTCCATGGATTGTATAGCCCATGGGGTCACAAAGAGTGACATGACTGAGTGACTTTCACTCACTGGGAAGATCCTACTTCTGCTTCATTGACTACACCAAAGTCTTTGACTATCTAGATCACAAAAAACTGTGGAAAATTTTTAAAGATGAGAATACCAGATCACCTTACCTGCCATCTGAGAAACCTGTATGCAGGTTAAGAAGCAACAGTTAGAACCAGACATGGAACAACTGGTTCCAAATTGGGAAAGCAGTACATCAAGGCTGTATATTGTTACCCTGCTTATTTAACTTGTATGCAGAATACATCATGGGAATTTCTGGGCTGGATGAAGCACAAGCTGGAATCAAGATTGCTGGGAGAAATATAAATAACCTCAGATATGCAGATGACACCACCCTTATGGTAGAAAGTGAAGAAGAACTAAAGAGCCTCTTGATGAAGGTGAAATAGAAGAGTGAAACACCTGACTTAGCTCAACATTCAAAAAACACAGTCATGACATTCAACCCATCACTTCATGGCAAATAGATGGGGAAACAATGGAAACAGTGACAGATTTTATTTTCTTGGGCTCCAAAATCACTGCAGATGGTGACTGCAGCCATGAAATTAAAAGACACTTGCTTCTTGGAAGAAAAGCAATGACAAACCTAGATAGCATATTAAAAAGCAGAGACAGTACTTTGCCAGCAAAGATCTATATAGTCAAAGCTATGGTTTTTCCAGTAATCATGTATGGATGTGAGAGGGGAACAATAAATAAGGCTGAGCACCAAAGAATTGATGCCTTCAAACTGTGGTGCTGGAGAAAACTCTTGAGAGTCCCTTAGACAGCAAGGAGATCCAACTAGACCATACTAAAGGATATCAGTCCTGAATATTCATCTGAAGGACTCATGCTGAAGCTGGAGATCCAGTTTTTGGCTACCTGAAGTGCAGACTCATTGGAAAAGACCCTGATGCTGGAAAAGATTGAGGGCAGGAGAAAGAGGGAGCACCAGAGGATGAGGTGGTTGGATGACATCACTGACTCAATGGATGTGAGTTTGAGCAAACTCTGGGGGATGGTGAAGGACAGGGAACCCTGGTGTGCTACAGTCCATAGAGTCACAAAGAGTTGGACATGACTGAGCAACTGAACAACAGCAACTGGGAAGATTTCTCATGCCACAGGACAACTAAGCCCACAACTACTGAGCCTGATTGTGGCAACTACTGAAGCATGTGTGCCCTACAGCCCATGCTCTGCAAGAGACGATTTTTCAATGAGAAGCCCATGCACTGAAAACTAGAAAGTAGCCCCAGGTTGCCACAACTAGAAGAAGTACGTGTACCACAATGAAGATCCAGCACCGCCAAAAATAAACAAATAAATTAATTTAAAAATGAATCACAGATACGAATTGCAGTCATTTGAAAAAATAAGTAAGTTGCATTCTGTGTTAGAAGATGAAAAATGTTTTGGAAAAAAAGAATATAAATATAAATATATAAATGTATATATGTATATATATATATATATATATATATATATATATATCAAGATGAAGGAAATCAGGTATTTCATAGGGAGAACAGCTTCATTTTTAAATAGACTAGTCAAAGTGGACCTTAATGAGAAGATGGGGTTTAAACAAAGACTTAGAGGTCAAAGACTTAGAGTCAAACACCATTTCAGAAAGAGAAAACAGCTATACAAAGTTCTATGAAAATAGCATGATTACCATGTTTATGGGAGAACAAAGAAATCAGGAAGACAAGAGAGGGAGAAGAGAGCAGATGTATAAGCAGGATGAGGATGGAAAGTTTGAGGTTATGTGGTCATTATAGACCCTTGTAAGAGTGTTGGCATTGTATCTATTATAGGGTTTTGAACAGAGTAATGACTTTAGCATTGTATGGTTGAAAGCTATGATTGGGAAACATATAAAATATTTTGTGTTTATACCCCCTGTCCATCCTTTCCTTCAATCTGCCTATTCTGTAAAATGGTTGTATACACATACATATATACATATATACATACATAGTCAAAGAGGAAACCAGCATTTTTGCAGGAATTAAAGATCTTCTAGTTTCCAAATATTCACAATTTAATTTTCTAACAAGATGAAACAATTGAGTATTTAAGAGACTTTAACTCTTTATCTATACTAGACACCAATGTTCCTTATGTTAGCCACTAAGTGGTGTCCAACTCTTTTGCGACCCCATGGACTATAGCCCACCAGGCTCCTTTGTCCATAAAATTTCCCAGGCAAGAATACTGTAGTGGGTTGCATTCCCTTCCCCAAGGGATCTCCCCAACCCAAGGATTGAACCCACATCTCCTTCACTGGAGGCGGATTCTTTACCACTGAGCCACCACATAATAACAACTCAGCTTGTAAACATGATTAGTAATTAAAAGGACACAACTGCCATGCAAAAAGCCATTAAAGCTTAAAACAACTATAATTCTAGCTGGAAAGAGTGAAAGTTGCTGCAGAATTAAAGGATCCTGAGGAAAAGTGACATTTTTGAATTTTTGATTTGTATAAAGCCCCTGAATAGTTTAGTGGCAAGAGGAGTTTCCCCCATCTACCCTTGGATTCATATTGCATCCCTAAATGTCAGCATGGTGGTGACAAGGCCGCTGCAGCCCAACTGACCTTGAGGATACTCAGCATAGAACCAAAGAAAAGTGAAAGTGAAGTCGCCCAGTCCTGTCCGATCTTAGCCTACCAGGCTCCTCCGTCTGTAGGATTCTTCAGGCAAGAATATTGGAGTGGGTTGCCATTTCCTTCTCCAGGGATCGAACCCAGGTCTCCTGCATTGCAGGCAGACACTTTACCATCTGAGCCACCAGCGAAGCTCATAGAACCAAAAAGTAGAATCAAAAGATGGAAGCAGGACTTGGTGCTTTCACCCCTTGGCTCTTGCTCTCAAGATGAACTCTGATTAAGATGTCAAGTTTGTATTTTCAATAAGAATCTCCAGTGTTGCAGTCAGAGCCTGGGGACACTTAACACATTATTTGTAGAGTCAATTGATGATGTGTAAATAGAAAAAGGATATACGTGTGTGTACACACACACGTAAATAGAAAAAAGGTATAAGTATAGCCTGACTTATAAGATGGGTGGGTCAATTTCACATTAATAAAAATATTTTCTCAAATCATTTATGTCTCTGGAAATCAAGAGCCTCCACATTAAATAGTTTAGAATTATGAACGAAATTAGAGTTTTTCATGTGTCTTTAGAACTTAAAGCCTGGGCAAACCTCTGTATAGGTGTTTATTTATCTGCTTCACAAAAACTCTTCTTCCTGGCAAATCCAATAGAATACCTCAAACATCTAAAATTTTGAAGAAGATCAACTTCTAAACATACTAGCCAGGAGAAGACCTTTGTGAATTTTGTGTAAGGGAGGGAAGGATCCAGCTAAATAATAAGAAAATGAAAAGCAAATCTTCACAATTGAGCCCTGGTCCTCAGTACAGTTTTTCTCTGTTGAAACTCAGCACAAAATTTAACGGCAGCAATGTTTGTGAACTAAAGATGCAGCCTATTTCACATGTGAGACCACTTGCTTAGCTTTAAACTTTGAAACTCATATTATTTAGAAACTGCTGTGGTACATGTATGTGAACTTACATTGGATTGCCCATTAACTCAAACAATAATTTAAGTTTTCAGAGAAATTACCTTTTCTCTTCTTAGGTGATATGTCAAAAATTTTAAGTAATTTTATTTTGGATTACAGAATAAATGTCAATCTTTAAAAAGACTGTTTTTAAGCATTGATTTCTCCTTGATCTGAGAAGGAATAAGGAACAAAGAGAATCATGAAAAGCATACCAATATAGCATCCAGCAGTTAGGAAAAAAATATTTAAAATATCTGCTACCATTTTTTTTTCAATATGGCTCAAATTACTAGGGGAGAAAAAGGAATCATTAATGCATTATTGCCTGAGCGATGGTCCATATATGGTGCCCTCTGCTCTAGCCCAGGAGGCATGATTACAGAGTGTTTGTTCTTTTAGCTGTATGGTACTTGAGAATGTTATAAACGTTATATAGATACTAAGCCTTCCCCATTTTCACTGACTTTTTCCCATTCAAAATGACATGCTAAGTTCTGTCACCTGGGGGTAGTTATAATAATTACAGCTGCTGATATTGCCAAAGGCAGGAACAGAACTGGATCAAGGAAAATGTGACCCCAAGTACATGACTTTAGCTTCAGTTGTGACAGCTAATGGAATCACTGCCGGAGGAGAATGAGTCCCCTGACCAAACTCACCCTGATTTGTTATCTGATTAAAAAATGTCTAGTGGAGGGAAAAGGCAACACTTGTGGGCATGGTTGGCTGTTGCACATAAATTTGATGATTGAGAATTGATAATGACCCTTGAGATGCTGAAGGCAGTGGGATCTTACATAAACTTTAGAATATGCTACATGTTGATAACATGACTGTTAGAGCTTATATTTTCACGGCAGAAATAAAGGCCAGAGATGCAGAATTGTAAAGACCTCCCCCCACCACAACACTTCACCATGATTAAGAAGTGCATTACAGAATGGAGATAAATATGCAGTAGCCACCACCACACCCTCATTCTGTGATTCAGATTACAGCTTTTAAACTTACCTTACCAAATATAAAATAGATAGCCAACTAGGAATTTTCTGTATGGCTTAGGAAAGTCAAACAGGGGTTGTATATCAACCTAGAGGGGTGATATCGGGAGGGAGATGGGAGGGAGGTTCAAAAGGGAGGGGATATATGTATACCTATGGCTGAGTCATGTTGAGGTTTGACAGAAAACAACAAAATTCTGTAAAACAAATATCCTTCAATAAAAAAATAAATTAAAAAGGAAAAAAAAATTAAATTTATACTTGAATACAGCCAAAGGGCTTTCCCAAGAGCCACCCTGTGATCAGTAGACAAGGCTTTGTGATTCTCAGGCAGAGGAGACTGCTTGTGATACTCCTCAGATAAAGGGAAGTGAATCTTGAGTTAGTAAAGTTCAGAAAGACTGTTAGAAACTTAAACTTATAATATGCGTGAAAACAGTTACATTGTTTAATCAAATGTGTAGGCTCAATTACTATGTTGGGACTTTTTCTTTCCACTGACAACACCCATGTATTACAGAGGAACTGATTTCCTCATTAATGTGTTGATAATTTTTTTCTAAAACCCGAGTTTTCACATCAAAAAAGTGCATTTTTATTTAAGTCTGAACACTTCTTCAGTTATTAATTTATTATAGAAATTCTGTTGAAACAGAAAATATTTATTTTTTGGAATTTAGAGTTACTGGCTGTGACTGGTGAATGACCAGATATATGAGAAAGCTGATCTGATTTTGTTGTAAAGCCTGTAATCTTACTCAGGAGTCAGTTAAGTGTTTCTTTCCAGTAACATTTGAGCAACGGTTGAGTCTTTGGAGAAAGGAGATGAGTTGATTGCTTTGAAAATCAATATTCATTTGGTTGAATACAGTCAGAGAAGTTTCATGTCAATATTCAAAGTGTACTTGCTACCATACTACGGGCTTAGATTACTAGATTCTGAGTCAATGCTAACAAATGATAGTCTTCATAACGCTGCTGCTGCTGCTAAGTCGCTTCAGTCGTGTCTGACTCTGTGCGACCCCATAGACATCAGCCTACCAGGCTCCTCCATCCATGGGATTTTCCAGGCAAGAGTACTGGAGTGGGGTACCATTGCCTTCTCTGCTTCATAATCCTACTTACTATTAATTATCTTTCTTAAAAAATGAGAAATTTACAATCTGTAATGTTACAAAGTCTTTCCTGATGGAAGTTACATATATATGCATTTCACTTATTCAACAAAGAGGTATTAAAAAACTACTGCACAATTGCACTCATCTCACACGCTAGTAAAGTAACGCTCAAAATTCTCCAAGCCAGGCTTCAGCAATATGTGAACCGTGAACTTCCTGATGTTCAAGCTGGTTTTAGAAAAGGCATAGGAACCAGAGATCAAATTGCCAACATCCGCTGGATCATGGAAAAAGCAAGAGAGCTCCAGAAAAGCATCTATTTCTGCTTTATTGACTATGCCAAAGCCTTTGACTGTGTGGATCACAATAAACTGTGGAAAATTCTGAAAGAGATGGGAATACCAGACCACCTGATCTGTCTCTTGAGAAATTTGTATGCAGGTCAGGAAGCAACAGTTAGAACTGGACATGGAACAACAGACTGGTTCCAAATAGGAAAAGGAGTATGTCAAGGCTGTATATTGTCACCCTGCTGATTTAACTTATATGCAGAGTACATCATGAGAAACGCAGGACTGGAAGAAACACAAACTGGAATCAAGATTGCCAGGAGAAATATCAATCACCTCAGATATGCAGATGACACCACCCTTATAGCAGAAAGTGAAGAGGAACTAAAAAGCCTCTTGATGAAAGTGAAAGTGGAGAGTGAAAAAGTTGGCTTAAAGCTCAGCATTCAGAAAACGAAGATCATGGCATCTGGTCCCATCACTTCATGGGAAATAGATGGGGAAACAGTGGAAACAGTGTCAGACTTTATTTTGGGGGACTCCAAAATCACTGTAGATGGTGACTGCAGCCATGAACTTAAAAGACGCTTACTCCTTGGAAGGAAAGTTATGACCAACCTAGATAGCATATTCAAAAGCAGAGACATTACTTTGCCAACAAAGGTTCGTCTAGTCAAGGCTATGGTTTTTCCTGTGGTCATGTATGGATGTGAGAGTTGGACTGTGAAGAAGGCTGAGCACCGAAGAATTGATGCTTTTGAACTGTGGTGTTGGAGAAGACTCTTGAGAGTCCCTTGGACTGCAAGGAGATCCAACCAGTCCATTCTGAAGGAGATCAGCCCTGGGATTTCTTTGGAAGGAATGATGCTAAAGCTGAAACTCCAGTACTTTGGTCACCTCATGCGAAGAGTTGACTCATTGGAAAAGACTCTGATGATGGGAGGGATTGGGGGCAAGAGGAGAAGGGGATAACAGAGGATGAGATGGCTGGATGGCATCACTGACTTGGTGGACATGAGTCTCAGTGAACTCCGGGAGTTGGTGATGAACAGGGAGGCCTGGCGTGCTGTGATTCATGGGCTCGCAAAGAGTCGGACATGACTGATCTGATCTGATCTGATTATGCAAGAAAATGTATAATTGGTAAGCACTTACCAATATAGATGAAATATTTCTTGTCCTCAGGAAGTTTAAGATATAGAGATATATGCCCATTCCAATGATACAGGTAGTAAAAAAATAAGGTTATAGACTTAAAATTTTAAATAGTACTTATTAGTTTATTAATTCGGCACATGCCAAGGATGAAGGGGAACACTCACACACCTATCTTTTAATCATGTTTCAAGATTTTCTATTATAAAAATAGAAAACCCGTAAAATTCACACCTTAGGACTCTGTTTAAAAATTGTCTTGTGATATTTAGGGATGACTGGGGCAATGGGGGGAACACTGGTTAGATTTAGAAAAGGCTGATATTCCAGACATAAAATAAGATGTCGGCTTCAAAATGTTTTCCACAGATGTTAAAGCTGGTTTTAGAAAAGGCAGAGGAACCACAGATCAAATTGCCAACATCCACTGGATCATGGAAAAAGCAAGAGAGCTCCAGAAAAGCATCTATTTCTGCTTTATTGACTATGCCAAAGCCTTTGACTGTGTGGATCACAAGAAACTGTGGAAAATTCTGAAAGAGATGGGAATACCAGACCACCGGACATGCCTCTTGAGAAATCTACATGCAGGTCAGGAAGCAACAGTTAGAACTGGACATGGAACAACAGACTGGTTCCAAATAGGAAAAGGAGTATGTCAATGCTGTATATTGTCACCCTGCTTATTTAACTTATATGCAGAGTACATAATGAGAAACGCTGGGCTGGAAGAAGCACAAGAAGAATTAAGATTGCCGGGAGAAATATCAATCACCTCAGATATGCAGATGACACCACCCTTATGGTAGAAAGTGAAGAGGAACTCAAAAGCCTCATGATGAAAGTGAAAGTGGAGAGTGAAAACTCTCCAAAAAATGTTGGCTTAAAGCTCGACATTCAGAAAACGAAGATCATGGCATCTGGTCCCATCACTTCATGGGAAATAGATGGGGAAACAGTGGAAACAGTGTCAGACTTTATTTTGGGGGACTCCAAAATCACTGTAGATGGTGACTGCAGCCATGAACTTAAAAGACGCTTACTCCTTGGAAGGAAAGTTATGACCAACCTAGATAGCATATTCAAAAGCAGAGACATTACTTTGCCAACAAAGGTTCGTCTAGTCAAGGCTATGGTTTTTCCAGTGGTCATGTATGGATGTGAGAGTTGGACTGTGAAGAAGGCTGAGCACCGAAGAATTGATGCTTTTGAACTGTGGTGTTGGAGAAGACTCTTGAGAGTCCCTTGGACTGCAAGGAGATCCAACCAGTCCATTCTGAAGGAGATCAGCCCTGGGATTTCTTTGGAAGGAATGATGCTAAAGCTGAAACTCCAGTACTTTGGTCACCTCATGCGAAGAGTTGACTCATTGGAAAAGACTCTGATGATGGGAGGGATTGGGGGCAAGAGGAGAAGGGGATAACAGAGGATGAGATGGCTGGATGGCATCACTGACTTGGTGGACATGAGTCTCAGTGAACTCCGGGAGTTGGTGATGAACAGGGAGGCCTGGCGTGCTGTGATTCATGGGCTCGCAAAGAGTCGGACATGACTGATCTGATCTGATCTGATTATGCAAGAAAATGTATAATTGGTAAGCACTTACCAATATAGATGAAATATTTCTTGTCCTCAGGAAGTTTAAGATATAGAGACATATGCCCATTCCAATGATACAGGTAGTAAAAAAATAAGGTTATAGACTTAAAATTTTAAATAGTACTTATTAGTTTATTAATTCAGCACATGCCAAGGATGAAGGGGGACACTCACACACCTATCTTTTAATCATGTTTCAAGATTTTCTATTATAAAAATAGAAAACCCGTAAAATTCACACCTTAGGACTCTGTTTAAAAATTGTCTTGTGATATTTAGGGATGACTGGGGCAATGGGGGGAACACTGGTTAGATTTAGAAAAGGCTGATATTCCAGACATAAAATAAGATGTCGGCTTCAAAATGTTTTCCACAGATGTTAAAGCTGGTTTTAGAAAAGGCAGAGGAACCACAGATCAAATTGCCAACATCCACTGGATCATGGAAAAAGCAAGAGAGCTCCAGAAAAGCATCTATTTCTGCTTTATTGACTATGCCAAAGCCTTTGACTCTGTGGATCACAAGAAACTGTGGAAAATTCTGAAAGAGATGGGAATACCAGACCACCGGACATGCCTCTTGAGAAATCTACATGCAGGTCAGGAAGCAACAGTTAGAACTGGACATGGAACAACAGACTGGTTCCAAATAGGAAAAGGAGTATGTCAATGCTGTATATTGTCACCCTGCTTATTTAACTTATATGCAGAGTACATCATGAGAAACGCTGGGCTGGAAGAAGCACAAGAAGAATTAAGATTGCCGGGAGAAATATCAATCACCTCAGATATGCAGATGACACCACCCTTATGGCAGAAAGTGAAGAGGAACTCAAAAGCCTCATGATGAAAGTGAAAGTGGAGAGTGAAAACTCTCCAAAAAATGTTGGCTTAAAGCTCGACATTCAGAAAACGAAGATCATGGCATCTGGTCCCATCACTTCATGGGAAATAGATGGGGAAACAGTGGAAACAGTGTCAGACTTTATTTTGGGGGGCTCCAAAATCACTGTAGATGGTGACTGCAGCCATGAACTTAAAAGACGCTTACTCCTTGGAAGGAAAGTTATGACCAACCTAGATAGCATATTCAAAAGCAGAGACATTACTTTGCCAACAAAGGTCTGTCTAGTCAAGGCTATGGTTTTTCCAGTGGTCATGTATGGATGTGAGAGTTGGACTGTGAAGAAAGCTGAGCGCTGAAGAATTGATGCTTTTGAACTGTGGTGTTGGAGAAGACTCTTGAGAGTCCCTTGGACTGCCAGGAGATCCAACCAGTCCATTCTAAAGGAGATCAGCCCTGGGTGTTCTTTGGAAGGGATGATGTTAAAGTTGAAACTCCAGTCCTTTGGCCACCTCATGCGAAGAGTTGACTCATTGGAAAATACTCTGATGCTGGGAGGGATTGAGGGCAGGAGGAGAAGGAGATGACAGAGGATGAGATGGCTGAATGGCATTACCGACTCAATGGACGGGAGTTTGAGTGAACTCCAGGAGATGGTGATGGACAGGAGGCCGAGCATGCTGCAGTTCATGAGATCACAAACAGTTGGACACGACTGAGCGATTGAACTGACCTGAACTCAACTGAAAGAGTACTCTTTACATACTAATATATTTCAAAGCTAGCATAGTGTCATCCAATAAAGCATAAGATATATATAAGTTTCTTGAAGATATAAATATTTATTTTTCTACTGAAGAGTTTGTGACTTTCATTGTTACAGTGGCTGATTTCTTCATCAACGGTAGTATATTGTGAGTAGGGAAAGCTGAACTATCTGGATCCTGCCAAAGCTCATTTCCACCAGATATTCTTGCTGTAACCTGTGCCTGGAATTTTTTTTCAAAAGTCCAATTGCACTTTTCCTTACTTCTTTCAGCTCTGAGCTTAAACAGGAAGCTGCTGCTGAAGTACTACTGAAAGTATTCCCATCTATCTCCCACCTCAACTCTGTTTATGCTACTTTGTTTCATTTTTTATCTTAGAATTCCTTAGATTCCAAAATTATATTCTTTACATACTAAGTGAAGTAAGTCAGACAGAGAAAGCAAATACTCTATGATTTCACTTTTATACGGAATCTAAAAAAAAAAAAAAAGAAAAAAAATAGGAAGAGTTATAGACAGAGAGAATAAATGGGTGGTTGCCAGAGGAGAAAGAAGTGGTAGGAGGAGAGAAATATCTGAGGGAGAGTATAATGAGTATCAGTTCAGTTCAGTTCATTTCAGTCGCTCAGTCTGGTCTGACTCTGCGACCCCAGGGGCTGCAGCATGCCAGGCTTCCCTGTCCATCACCAACTCCCAGAGCTTGCTCAAACTCATGTCCATCGAGTTGGTGATGCAGGTATGCATCCTTTAATTATAAAAGAAGAGATAATAAAGGTTTTAAGAAGACTTTCTTGAGTCTTTTGATAGAGCATGTGTCCTAAATATTACAAATGTAAAGTTTGTAATATTACAAATAAAGTTTACTTAATATATTATAAAGTACTATATATTAATGTGGGATTTGTTTACTTGAGTTTGGAAACACTATTGAGGTCCTTTAGAAGGACATTAATAGCAAAAGATAAACAAGTGATTTTATAAGTACATTCCTATACCAACACATAAATTTTTTGTTCAAACATGTAATGTGATAAATAGTTTCTGACAAACATGCAATATGTAGTGGAGGAGAATATAGATTTATGGTATGGTGGTTTGTGTTTACTTTTCATTTTGATGCAAACTTCTAAAATACCTTTCAACATGGAACTTTAACCATGAACAAGTAGGAACATAAGTTATAGATTCATAATAAATGCAGACTATTGACTAGCAAACACCCTCTTCCAACAACACAAGAGAAAGCTCTACACATGGACATCACCAGATGGTCAACACCAAAATCAGATTGATTATATTCTTTGCAGCCAAAGATGGAGAAGTTCTATACACTCAACAAAAACAAGACCGGGAGCTGACTGTGGCTCAGATCATGAACTCCTTATTGCCAAATTCAGACTTAAATTGAAGAAAGTAGGGAAAACCACTAGACTATTCAGGTATGACCCAAATCAAATTCCTTATGATTATACAGTGGAAGTGAGAAATAGATTTAAGGGACTAAATGTAATAGATAGAGTGCCTGATGAACTATGGACGGAGGTTCGTGACATTGTACAGGAGACAGGGATCAAGACCATCCCCAGGAAAAAGAAATGCAAAAAAGCAAAACGGCTGTCTGGGGAGGCCTTACAAATAAATAGCTGTGAAAAGAAGAGAAGCGAAAAGCAAAGGAGAAAAAGAAAGATATAAGCATCTGAATGCAGAGTCCCAAAGAATAGCAAGGAGAGATAAGAGAGCCTTCCTCAGCGATCAATGCAAAGAAATAGAGGAAAACAACAGAATTGGAAAGACTAGATATCTCTTCAAGAAAATTAGAGATACCAAGGGAACATTTCATGCAAAGATGGGCTCGATAAAGGACAGAAATGGTATGGACCTAACAGAAGCAGAAGATATTAACAAGAGTTGGCAAGAATACACAGAAGAACTGTACAGAAAAGATCTTCATGAGACAGATAATCATGATGGTGTGATCACTCACCTTGAGCCAGACATTCTGGAATTTGAAATCAAGTGGGCCTTAGAAAGCATCACTATGAACAAAGCTAGTGGAGGTGATGGAATTCCAGTTGAGCTATCTCAAATCCTGAAATATGATGCTGTGAAAGTGCTGCACTCAATATGCCAGCAAATTTGGAAAACTCATCAGTGGCCACAGGACTGGAAAAAGTCAGTTTTCATTCCAATCCCAAAGAAAGGCAATGCCAAAGAAAGCTCAAACTACTGCACAATTGCACTCATCTCACACACTAGTAAAGTAATGCTCAAAATTCTCCAACCCAGGCTTCAGCAATATGTGAACCGTGAACTTCCTGATGCTCAAGCTGGTTTTAGAAAAGGCAGAGGAACCAGAGATCAAATTACCAACATCCGCTGGATCATGGAAAAAGCAAGAGAGTTCCAGAAAAACATCTATTTCTGCTTTATTGACTATGCCAAAGCCTTTGACTGTGTGGATCACAAGAAACTGTGGAAAATTCTGAAAGAGATGGGAATACCAGACCACCTGACCTGCCTCTTGAGAAATCTGTATGCAGGTCCGGAAGCAACAGTTAGAACTAGACATGGAACAACAGACTGGTTCCAAATAGGAAAGGGAGTCTGTCAAGGCTGTATATTGTCACCCTGCTTATTTAACTTATATGCAGAGTACATCACGAGAAACGCTGGGCTGGAAGAAGCACAAGCTAGAATTAAGGTTGCCGGGAGAAATATCAATCACCTCAGATATGCAGATGACACCACCCTTATGGCAGAAAGTGAAGAGGAACTAAAAGGCCTCTTGATGAAAGTAAAAGAGGAGAGTGAAGAAGTTGGATTAAAGCTCAACACCAGAAAACGAAGATCATGGCATCTGGTCTCATCACTTCATGGGAAATAGATGGGGAAACAGTGGAAACAGTGTCAGACTTTATTTTTTTGGGCTCCAAAATCACTGCAGATGATGATTGCAGCCATGAAATTAAAAGACACTTACTCCTTGGAAGGAAAGTTTTGACCAACCTAGATAGCATATACAAAAGTAGAGACATTACTTTGCCAACAAAGGTCCGTCTAGTCAAGGCTATTGTTTTTCCAGTGGTCATGTATGGATGTGAGAGTTGGACTGTGAAGAAAGCTGAGCACTGAAGAATTGATGCTTTTGAACTGTGGTGTTGGAGAAGACTCTTGAGAGTCCCTTGGACTGCAAGGAGATCCAACCAGTCCATTCTAAAGATCAGTCCTGAGTGTTCTTTGGGAGGAATGATGCTAAAGCTGAAACTCCAGTACTTTGGCCACCTCATGCAAAGAATTGATTCATTGAAAAAGACTCTGATGTCAGGTGGGATTTGGGGCAGGAGGAGAAGGGGAGCACTTAGGATGAGATGGCTGGATGGCATCACCGACTCAATGGACATGAGTTTCAGTGAACTCCGGGAGTTGGTGATGGACAGGGAGGCCTGGTGTGCTGCAAATCTTGGGTTTGCAAAGAGTCGGACATGACTGAGTGAATGAACTGAACTGAACTGAATTAATTGTGTGGATCACAAAAAACTGGAAAATTCTTCAAGAGATGGGAATATCTGACCACCTTACTTGCCTCCTGAGAAAAATATATGCAAGTCAAGAAGAAACAGTTAGAACTGGACATGGAACAAGAGACTGGTTCCAAATTGGGAAAAGAGTACATCAAGGTTGTTTATTGTCACCCTGCTTATTTAGCTTAATGCAGAGTTCATCATGCGAAATGCTGGGCTGGGTGAAGGACAAGCTGGAATCAAGATTGCGGGGAGAAATATCTACAAACTCATATACATAGATGACACCACTCAATGGCAGATGGCAAAGAAGAGCTAAAAAGCCTCTCTATGAAAGTGAAATAGGAGAGTGAAAAAGTTGGCTTAAAACTCAATGCTCAGAAAACTAAGATCATGGCATCTGGTCCCATCACTTCATGGCAAATAGATGGGGAAACAATGGAAACAATGAGAAACTTTATATTTGGGGCTCCAAAATCAATACAGATGTTGACTGCAGCCATGAAATTAAAAGATGCTTGCTCCTTGGAATAAAAGTCATGACCAAACTAGATAGCATATTAAAAAGCGAGACATTACTTTCCCAACAAAAGTCCATCTAGTCAAAATTCTGGTTTTTCCAGTAGTCATTGTATGAATGTGAGAGTTGGACTACAAAGAAAGCTGAGCACTGAAGAATTGATGCTTTTGAACTCTGGTGTTGGAGAAGACTCTTGAAAGTCCCTTGCACTGCAAAGAGATCCAAGCAGTCCATCCTAAAGGAAATCAGTCCTGAATATTCATTGTAAGTTCTGATGCTGAAGCTGAAACTCCAATACTTTGGCTTCCTGATGGGAAGAACTGACTCATTTGAAAAGACCCTGATGCTGGGAAAATTTGAAGGCAGGAGGAGAAGGGGGATGACAGAGGATGAGATGGTTGTATGGCATCACTGATGTATTGGGCATGAGTTTGAGCAAGCTCTGGGAGTTGGTGATGGACAGGGAACCTTGGTGTTTTGCAGTTCATGGGGCTGCAAAGAGTCAGACATGAATGAGAGACTGAACAGACTGAATAGATTGACAACTTCAGTTTTATTTTTCTTCATGAAATTAGAGGTGAATATGCTTTCTCCCATGGCATGTTTCTACCTGAATTTGCAATCATATGTATATGCTATTTCTAAGTTTTACACTTTAAAAAAATATCCTTAGACATGTAAAATTTTCTAATACAATTTTAAATCTTTCAGAGCCAAACAAAATAGTTGTAAAGAGAGAATAAATCTTTCTATTTATCTGCTCCAAGTAGGATTAGCACAAGATTTTCAGATTTATTCTTGAGTAGAGTTTGTGGAAAGCTATAGGAAAATCAGTTCATTGATTATTGGGTATTAGTCATTTGGCACTGGGCTAAAAAGTGGCTAATGGGATAAGTTGTTTACTCACAGTAATGGCCAAGTTCTGTAATCAGTATTTTCAATATCTTGATCTTCATTTTCCTAGATATGCCTTGTGTTAGGCACTGAATGTTTGTACCTTTCCAAAATTGATGTGCTGAAGTTATAACCTCTAATGTGGTGATGTTTGGAGGTGGGGACTTTGGAAGATGATTAGATTTGGGTAAAGTGATGAGAATTAGGCTCTCATGACAGCATTATTGTTGTTCAGTTGCTTGATTGTGTCCAGCTCTTTGTGACCCCATAGACTGCAACACAACAGGCTTCCCTGACCATCACCAACTCCAAGAGCTTGCTCAAACTCATTTCCATAGTGTTGGTGATGCCATCCAACCATCTCATTCTCTGTCATCCCCTTCTCCTCCCACCTTCAATCTTTCCCAGCATCAGGGTCTTTTCTAATGAGTGAGATCTTCTCATCAGGTGGCCAAAGTATTGGAGCTTCAACTTCGGCATCAGTCCTTCCAATGAATATTCCATACTGATTTCCTTTAGGATGGACTGGCTGGATCTCCTTACAGTCCAAGGGACTCTCAAGAGTCTTATCCAACACCACAGTTCAAAAGGATTAATTTTTAGGTGCTCAGCTTTCTTCACAGTCCAACTCTCACATCCACACATGACTACTGGAAAAACCAGAGCTTTGACTGGATGTACCTTTATCGGCAAGTAATGTCTCTGCTTTTTAATATCTGTAGAGGTTTGTCATTGCTTTTCTTCCAAGAAGCAAGTGTCTTTTAATTTCATAGCTGCAGTCACCATCTGCAGTGGTTTTGTAGCCCCCCAAAATAGTCTATCAGTGTTTCCACTGTTTACCCATCTATTTGCCATGAAGAGAGAGATGGGGCCTGATGCCATGATATTAGTATTCTGAATGTTGAGTTTTAAGCCAACTTTTTCACTCTGCTCTTTCACTTTCATCAAGAGGCTCTTTAGTTCTTCTTCCCTTTCTGCCATAAGGGTGGTGTCATATGTTAACATATGTCTGATGTTATTGCTATTTTCCCCAGCAATCTTGATTCCAGCTTTTGCTTCATACAGCCTGGCATATCCTCATGATGTACTCTGCATATAGGTTAAATAAGCAGGTGACAATATACAGCCTTGACATACTCCTTTCCCAATATGGAACCATTCTGTTGTTCCATGTCTGATTGTAACAGTTGCTTCTTGAACCACATACAGATTTCTCAGGAGGCAAGTCAGGTGGTCTGGTATTCCCATCTCTTTAAGAATTTTCTTCAGTTTGTTGTGATTCACACAGTCAAAGTTTTTAGCATAGCATTAGTGTTCCTATAAGAGGGAGAAATCAAAGCTCATTACCTTTCTTCCTGGGAATGCACAGTGAAAGTGTGGTGGTGTGCAAGCCAGACAGAGGATTCTCACACTGAACCTTATCTCCTGGCACCTTGATCTTGGACTTCAGGCTCCAAAACTGTGAAAAATAAATTTAAATTGCTTAAACCGCATATATTTTGTTTGGCTATCCCAAGCTTACTAATACATCTTGAAACCAAAATTAACCTGTGGTTCAATTCTCTATGCCCTCCAGTTCTAGCATCTCCTTGACCTTGCTGTCTCCTTAGTAACCTAATTAAATCTTTACAAAAACTCTCCCTTGTGCTTTTTGGAATAAGACTGATTTCTTCAAAACAAAACCAAAAAACCAAATAAAAAATTTTAAGACATGATATTAAGTTCTAGTTAAGGAGTTTTATGATAATCTAATGCCCTCCAGATATGTTAGATGTCATCTAGAGACTCAGTTAGCATGATTACAACCCAAACCCAAAACAAAATACAACTTAAGAAAAAAACTTCCTTTCACATAGGACACAATTTCCTTGCTCTAATTACTTAGACTATTGCTTCTAATTTGTAGTAGACAAAGCCTCTTGTGGGTGTGTGCTCAGTTGCTCAGTCACGTCTGTCTCTTGGTGACCCCATGGACTGTAGCCCACCAGGCTACAGTAAAATCCATGGGATTATACAGGCAAGAATACTGGAACAAACTGCCATTTCTTCTCCAGGGAATCTTCTTGACCTAGGGATTGAACCCGAGTCTTCTGAGTCACCTCAATATCAGGCAGATTCTTTACCACTGTGCCACCTGGGCAGCCTAGACAAAGCCTTGCATGCATGCATGCTAAGTTACTTCAGTCTTATCTAACTCTTTGTGACCCTATGGACTCTAGCCTGCCAGGCTCCTCTGTCCATGGGATTCTCTAGGCAAGAATACTAGAGTGGGTTGCTATTTCCTCCTTCAAGGGTGCTTGCCAACCCGGGAATCGAACCTGCATCTCTTACATCTCCTGCATTGGCGGGCAGGTTCTTTTCCACTAGCACCACCTGGGAAGCCTAGTGATGCTGAAATAGTTTTACTAATTCGCATACAAATAAATAAATTATATTCTGGGTTAACTTAAAAAAAAAATAGAAGGTCCAGGTGGCTTTAATTTTTTACCTTTATAAACATATCAGAATTAAAATATGCAGCTTGATGAACTACTCACAGGTGTTTGGCAGAAGTGAGAGCAGTTTACTTACCAAGGTGAAGTACAAAGTACAAAACCAGGGACAGCACAACCTGGCACATTTCCTGATATACCAGAGCACGTCAGAACAATGAGAATGCCCTAATAGTCATGAAGTTTTACAAAATTTGTTTTTCAGAAACTTTAAAAATCTTTCTTAGCTCTGATTTAGAAATAAATGTCAAACAAATAGCATTTTAAAAACAAACTACATAAATGATAGGGAAAAAAAAAACAGAATTTGCTTATAATAGCAAGGTCCAACCCTCTTTGTTACTGCACCTTAACATTTGCAAGTGCTTAAATGATGATAAGAAAGATGTGGTAATGATTTTCATCTTTGAAATTTAAAACTCTTCTATGTGAGACAACATTTGATAGGTCAGAGTTATTTATGTCCTCCTTATCAGGCCCTACTAGGTTCATGCTGTCTCCTGTCTTCTCTGGAACTGCACTGATTCTCCCCAGCCCACTCTCTCTCTCTGATTTCTCTTGTAATGTTTAACAATACAGATCATCTCTTCTTTCCATTACCAGACAGCTCTCAAGTCAGCATTCATGTTGATTCCTACCTAGAGTCTCCAGTAGCTCTTTAGGGTCTAGCTCACACTGTGGGCACTGTGAGTAGTAGCATATTATCTGATGAGTGTAATTTCCTGCTAGCTAAATTCTCTACTCAATCTCACTGTAAGAATCATGAGTATGTTAAATATAGCTGATGGTATACAATCAGCTCAGATAACCTATATATAAAATTATTTTTTGTGACCCTCAGTTTAAATGTATATAGACTATATCTTGTTATATAGCCCTAACAACTGGAACAGAACATGTTAGGGGACAAAGAAGGAAAATCACTAACTTCCTTATTAATTAAATGCTTGATTGAAATACCTTAGTATATGGATATTTAATGGGAATTTTCACAGTGTCAGAGATAGCTATTATTGTCAGTCTATTTTCTCTGAACTAAGTAAGTGTTAGTCACTCAGTTGTGTCTGACTGTGACTCCATGGATTGTAGTCTATCAGGCTCCTCTGTCCATGGAATTCTCCAGGCAAGAATACTGGAGTAAGTTGCCATTTCCTTCTCCATTTTTTTTCCCCACTGAGTATACAATAAAATCCATTTCTTTTTGAGGGTGATGCAAAAATTCTTAAAACTAATTGCATAATTATGTATATCAACAATAGCTGCAAGACGTCTCAGTGATTAATATGTCAATGGACTGTTAACTTCACTGCTGTACCATTGATTAAAGTGAAGAAAGGGGATAGGCTACTACTGAAGAAGTTGGTATATAAATTGTTCGAAGGTAACACTTGGTGTTTTATACACACACACACATACATATGTAGATCGTGTGTGTGTGTTTATGTATGTGTATTCCAGCTTGCTTAATGGCTTATAATTGTATTTGACTCAAGGTTACTTGGCAAAATGCAATCTCATTACAATGAGAGAGTTCAAGAGATGTAGAGAAAGCCCAGATCCTGTAAAATATAATGTGAAAATTCTTGAGCTTTGAGCTAATGTTAAATGACAAACGTCCTAGAATTTATGCATTCTTACAAGAGTACCAGTATAACATAATTCATCTTGACACATCATGAACCACTCAAAATGTACCAAACAGAGTTACAAGAAAAGTAATGTACAGCATAGTGCATATTGTGGTGGGCACTTATCCTGTCATTTAATGTGAAGAGGATCTTTGTAGTATATAAGAACTGCTGTAGCTACATTTCCTCTGAACTCTGTACTTTATTAAATTGATTTCAAAATATAGTTTTTTTTACATAAAATTTGACAGATCTGTTATAAAACCATATGAAAATTGGACCATACTTATTTCATAGATTAGCTTCATATAAAATTTGTCTTCATAAACTTCATCTGCCACAAGGCATAAATGTTTATTTTAAAGTGTTTATAAAATAAAATATAGTATACCAATATTAAAACTCCATTAACATATTTAGAAGTTGTTAAATAATGTTGCAAAATGCATTAATATTTGTGCAAATTACTACAAAATTTTGGGTACAATTGAAAACTAACATTCTTTATTATCCTTTTAAACTTCACATAATGGAATAAATTTGTTTTTCTCTTTCAAACAAAAGGGAAAAATCATTCTGCTTTTAGCTTTTCCAATTATTTCTTAAAGCCAAAGCTTCATCTTTATAGTATTTACCAAATCTTCTAGGTATTTTTCTAATTACTATTTTATAGGTAAGTAATTTTTGGCACTAATATTACTAATATTTTGATATCTTTGAAAATATAATATGACAGTGTAAGTTATATACAGTTCTTGATGTTAATTTAGTGATTTAATACAGTTGGATCAGTTATGTGAATCTTAAATGTCAGCTGAAGTTGCCCTGTTCCTTCACACAGGCACAGGTACACACATACATAAACTCTGGTGCACAGTTAGATTGTAGCATCCTAAACTAAATTCCATGGACTTCCTTCATGGCTCAGTGGTAAAGTGCCTGCAGTGCAGGAAATGCAGGAGACATGGGTTTGATCCCTGGGTTGGGATGATCCCCAGAGAAGGGCACACAACCCATTCCAGTATTCTTGCCTGGAGAATTTCACAGATAGAGGAACTTGGTAGGCTACAGTTCATGGGATCACAAAGATTCGGACATGACTGAAGTGACTGAGCATGCCTGCAAACCAAATCCCTGTCCAATGACCTTCAATAGATTTTAGTGAATTCGCTGGAGCTTAAAATTTCATGGCACATTTGGCTTCCAAGTTTTTGATGCTGCTGAAAATCCTGTGTGTCTCATCTCCTGGGGCTGTCCTTGTCTCTTTTCTCTGCCTTAACCTGAAACTCAGCCCTATTTCCCTTGTTTGCACAAAAGTAACATAAAACAAAAGCATTCTGGAGGCATTTATATTTTATGATGGTCTTAACCTAAGATTAACAAAGGGGTTTACTTCACAACAATGCTAACATGTTAGAATTAAAGGCAGACGTTGCCATCTTTAAACATTTGCTTAATCCATCAACATGTATTGTGAGACACTTTTACCCATAGGCTCTTATCTGATGCCAGTTGGCCTGGTCTTTCTTTTCTCTCATCCCTCTCATTTTCTCTTTTCTCTGTATTACCCACATGCCTCCACTCATCTCCTAAGTTCTTAGTTTTATTTTGTGTGTGTGCCATAAAACAATATGCACTTAATGCAAATCAATTCACTTCTTCCTCAAGTTCAGTCAGTCAGTTCAGTTGCTCAGTCATGCCCGACTCTTTGCAAACCCATGAATCGCAGCACACCAGGCATCCCTGTCCATCACCAACTCCCGGAGTCCACTCAGACTCATGTCCATCGAGTCAGTGATGCCATCCAGCCATTTCATCCTATGTCGTCCCTTTCTCCTCCTGCCCCCAATCCCTCCCAGCCTCAGAGTCTTTTCCAATGAGTCAACTCTTTGCATGAGGTGGCCAAAGTACTGGAGTTTCAGCATTAGGATCATTCCTTCCAAAGAAATCCCAGGGCTGATCTCCTTCAGAATGGACTGGTTGGATCTCCTTGCAGTCCAAGGGACTCTTAAGAGTCTTCTCCAACACCACAGTTCAAAAGCATCAATTCTTCAGCACTCTAGAAAGAGCACTGAAAGAAAGTTGGACTTTCTTCACAGTCCAACTCTCACATCCATACATGACCACTGGAAAACATAGACCTAAATACAGAAACCATCCATGCAATTATTGATGACTTTATTATAGTGTCAGAAGCTTCCAAATTCTTTTTCAAGAGTACCTTAGAGAAGATCAATTGTATGAACACAGGCAATATAAGGATTTATTGCCCCTCATAAATCAACCCTGGTGTAACAGGGGTTATGGGCAGTGTATATACTTCTTTTATATGTTTATTTAGCAAACAATTAATGGATTAATCCTTGTTCAGTCACAAAGATGGGTTCTGGTATTCAAAGTTGATTAGTTATAGCTTCTGTCTCCAAGGGCTTCCCAGGTGGCTCAGATGGTAAAGCATCTGCCCACAATGAGGAAGACCCGAGTTCAATCCCTGGGTTGGAAGGAAATGGATACCCACTCCAATACTCTTGCCTGGAAAATTCTATGACCAGGAAGATCCCCTGGAGAAGGAAATGGCAACCCCCTCCAGGACTCTTACCTGGAAAATTCCGTGGACGGAGGAGCCTGGGAGAGAGGAGCCTACAATCCATGGGATTGCAAAGAGTCAGACATGACTGAGTGACTTCACATTCTTTTCTTTCTTTTCTTTTCTGTCCCCAAAGAATTCAGGGATTCCTATGAGAAGATGGGAAAACAGAGTAAAGAGTAATTACAGTTAACATCCCATGGTGAAGAGGGATAGATTCAGAGCAATGCATAGCAGAAAGAGACAGGAACTTGGATAGACATGTTGGGCAGAATATAACTACAAAGGATGCAGTAAGGTGAGTGAGAGTAAAGTGGCGAGAGGGTATCTTCAGGAAGACCATGCAGAAAAAAGTTATAACTAGATGATACATATGAAGAAGGCGATGGCACCCCACTCCAGTACTCTTTGCCTGGCAAATCCCATGGATGGAGGAGCCTGGTAGGCTGCTGTCCATGGGGTCACACAGAGCCGGACACGACTGAAGTGACTTAGCAGCAGCAGCAGATGATACATAAAGAATAAGCTAAAGTCATTAAGGTGAAGAAATGGCAGGTAGAGGATTTCAGGCTTAGGAAGCAAAATCAACAAATTCGTGGAGAAAATGCTTGAGTGTAGGATAGAGGAAAAGACTTGGAGAAAAAAAAAAAAAAAGGCTTGGCCAGAGAAGGGGGTGAAGGGCTAGGTGAGAGGCTGTCATAAAAACTGTGTTTTCTACTTGCAAGTATTTTATAGTAAAGTTAATAAAATTTATTGATAATTGTGAAGCAAGTTAATAATTCAGTAGTCATTTTTTCTCAATATTTGTTAGAATTTAATAAATCATTTTAAGAGAAAAGAAAAATAAAATATATGTTGTTTTTGAATCATCTGTGCTTCAAAACATGTTGCAAATATTATTTTAAGGAGAACATTTTTTAGTAATAAAATCTAGCCTTTATAGCCAAACATGACTGTACTTTATATATGAATATAGTGATTGCATTTAGAATTCCTCTTTGAAATAACTCAAGTCTCTGAATAAGCCAGGTGTCTTTGTGAGCTTCCTTTAGCTCATTCTTGAGTCAGTTTTTAAATGAGGAGTGACCTTGAGCTATGAAAACTCAAAACTTAGGGAAAAAATCTACAAAGCCAACATGTGGATAAGAGGCAACAACAACAAAAAAATCTATGCAGTAATTTTCTGCCTCAACACATTCTTTCTAAATTTTTCTTATTTCTTTAAAAACACTTAATTCGGGGGGTGGTCCTAAGATGGTGGAAGAAAAGGACAGGGAGACCACTTTCTCCCCCACAAATTCATCAAAAGAACATTTAAACGCTGAGTAAATTCCACAAAACAACTTCTGAATGCCGGCAGAGGACATCAGGCACCCAGAAAAGCAGCCCATTGTCTTCCAAAGGAGGTAGGAAAAAATATAAAAGACAAAAACAGAGACAAAAGAGGTAGGGACAGAGCTCCATCCTAGGAAGGGAGTCTTAAAAAGAGAGAAGTTTCCAAACACCAGGAAACACTCTCACTGCCAAGTCTGTGGCGAGCCTTGAAAGCACAGAGGGCAACATAACAGGGAGCAAAAATAAATAAACAATTAAAACCCACAGATTACGAGCCCAACGGTAACTCCTCCTGTGGAGAAGCAGCGCAGATGCCTGCACCTGCCACTAGCAAGAGGGGGCTGGGCAGGGAGGCATGGGCTGCATTGCTTAAAGTAAGGATCTGGCCTGAATGCCCCATGCACAATCTGAGCGAACTAACTTGGGCTAGCAAACCAGACTGGGATAACTACCACGCGAAAAGCCAGCCCTAACCTAAGACACCACCAGGCCCGCACACAGAACAAAGGACTGAACAGAGATAGCTGGCTGCAGACCATACCCCTCCCGTGACAGGCAACCAGAGCCTGAAGGGGGCAATTGCAGCCCCAGAGAGACCTTATCTACAAAACTGTAAGCAGGCTTCTTTGCTAACTAAGACTTCTTGGGGTTCTGGACAGTTATCATTCACCTGAGAAGGTGCGCTGGTTGTACACCCAGAAAACCGAGCAGCAGGGATGGGGCATGCGATAAGTTGTAGCGACTGCACTGGCCAAACACCTCATCACCTGAGCTTCTCAGACCTGGGAAGGGCACAAAACGCAGGCCCAACAGAATCTGCACCTCTGAGGACTACCTGAGTGCCTGAACCTGAGCAGCTTAGACCTGGGAGGGGCATGAAGCCCAGGGCCAGCCTTCGATGGTTTCCGGTGGAGCAACCTAGAGCCTGAGCAGTGTGGGCAGGGAGGGTACATGCACCGTGAGCAGGGACAGGCCCAGTGTGGCTGAGGCACTGCGAGCACATGCCAGTGTTATTTGTTTGCAGCGTCCCTCCCTCCCCACAGTGCGAATGAACAAGTGAGCCTAAAAAAAGTGTCCACCACTGCCCCCCTTGTGTCAGGGCGGAAATCAGACACTGAAGAGACCAGCAAACAGAAGAAGCTAAAAGAGAGGCAACTGCCTTGGAAGTGACAGGTGCAATAGATTAAAACCCTGTTGTTAGTACCGACTACATAGGAAGGGGCCTATAGATCTTGAGAAATATAAACCAGACCAAGGAACTATCCGAAAATGAACTGACCCCACAATACCCACAACAACACCAGAGAAAGTCCTAGATATATTTTTTACTATTTTTACGATCATTCTTTTTTTTTAATTTTTGTCCTCTATTACTCCTTTAATTTTCACTTTTATAACCTACTATTACTTTGCAAAAAAAAACCCTATTTTTAAAAGCAAACTTTATATATATATATATATATATATATATATATATATATATATATATATAATTTTTGTGACTTTTTTAATCTCTTTCTTTTTTTTCTTCTTTTCTTTAATATTGTATTTTTGAAATTCCAAACTCTACTCTAGATTTTTTTTTTTAATCTTTGCTTTTTGGTATTTGTTATCAATTTTGTACATTAAGAACCCAATCTTCAGTACCCAGTTTTACTTGGGAGTGAGATTACTGGCTTGACTGCTCTCTCCCCCTTTGGACTCTCTTTTTTTTCTCCATCAGGTCGCCTGTGTCTCCTCCCTACCCCTTCTCTTCTCTACCCAACTCTGTGAATTTCTGAGTGTTCCAGACGGTGGAGAACTGATTACTGGTGGGATCTGTCTCTCTCCTTTTGATTCCCCGCTTTTATCCTCCTGGCCACCTCTGTCTCCTTCCTCCCTCTTCTCTTCTCTGTATAACTCTGTGAACATCTCTGAACGGTCCAGTTGTAGAGTGCACATAAGGAAGTGATAACTGGCTAGCTTGCTCTCTCCCCTTTTAATTCCACCTCATCTTATTCTGGTCACCTCTATCTCCCTCCTCCCTCTTCTCTTCTCCATGTAACTCTGCAAACCTCTCTGGATGTCCCTCACTGTGGAGAAACTTTTCATCTTTAATCTAGATGTTTTATCAATGGTGCTGTATAGAAGGAGAAGTCTTGAGACTACTGTAAAAATAAAACTGAAAACCAGAAGCATGAGGCTTAAGTCCAAACCCTGAGAACACCAGAGAACTCCTGACTCCAGAGAACATTAATTGACAGGAGCTCATCAAACACCTCCATACCTAAACTGAAACCAAGCACCTCCCAAGGGCCAACAAGTTCCAGAGCAAGACATACCATACAAATTCTCCAGCAACACAGGAACACAGGCCGGAGCTCGGATATACAGGCTGCCCAAAGTTACTCCAAAACCATGACATCTCATAAGTCATTACTGGACACTTCATTGCACTCCAGAGAGAAGAAATCCAGGTCCACCCACCAGAACACCGACACAAGCTTTCCTAACCAGGAA
Organism: Bos taurus; assembly: GCF_002263795.3. Lineage (NCBI taxonomy): Eukaryota > Metazoa > Chordata > Mammalia > Artiodactyla > Bovidae > Bos > Bos taurus. The sequence goes on along the minus strand of NC_037332.1, from coordinate 17,248,113 downwards.
ACCTTGACAAGACACCTGTACAACCCCAGCCACAGCAAGGAAACTCCACGATAAAGATAACTCCACAAACTGCCAGAATACAGAAAGGACACCCCAAACTCAGCAATATAAACAAGATGAAGAGACAGAGGAATACCCAGAAGGTAAAGGAACAGGATAAATGCCCACCAAACCAAACAAAAGAGAAAGAGATAGGGAATCTACCTGATAAAGAATTCCAAATAATGGTAGTGAGAATGATCCAAAATGATCCAAAATCTTGAAATCAAAATGGAATCACAGATAAATAGCCTGGAGACAAAGATTGAGAAGATGCAAGAAAGGTTTAACAAGGACCTAGAAGAAATTAAAAAGGGTCAATATATAATGAATAATGCAATAAATGAGATCAAAAACACTCTGGAGGCAACAAATAGTAGAATAACATAGGCAGAAGATAGGATTAGTGAATTAGAAGATAGAATGGTAGAAATAAATGAATCAGAGAGGAAAAAAGAAAAATGAATTAAAAGAAATGAGGACAATCTCAGAGACCTCCAGCACAGTGTTAAATGCCCCAACATTAGAATCATAGGAGTCCCAGAAGAAGAAGACAAAAAGAAAGACCATGAGAAAATACTTGAGGAGATAATCATTGAAAACTTCCCTAAAATGGGAAAGGAAATAATCACCCAAGTGCAAGAAACCCAGAGAGTCCCAAATAGGATAAACCCAAGGTGAAACACCTCAAGACACATATTAATCAAATGAACAAAGATCAAACACAAAGAACAAATATTAAAAGCAGCAAGGGAAAAACAAACACACAAGGGGATTCCCATAAGGATAACAGCTGATCTTTCAATAGAAACTCTTCAAGCCAGGAGGGAATGGCAAGACATACTTAAAGTGATGAAAGAAAATAACCTACAGCCCAGATTACTGTACCCAGCAAGGATCTCATTCAAATATGAAGGAGAAATCAAAAGCTTTACAGACAAGCAAAAGCTGAGAGAATTCAGCACCACCAAACCAGCTCTCCAACAAATGCTAAAGGATATTCTCTAGACAGGAAACACAAAAAAAAGGGTGTATAAACTTGAACCCAAAACAATAAAGCAAATGGCAACAGGAAAATACTTATCAATAATTACCTTAAAGTAAATGGGTTGAATGCCCCAACCAAAAGACAAAGACTGGCTGAATAGATGCAAAAACAAGACCCCTATATATGTTGTCTACAAGAAACCCACCTTAAAACAGGGGACACATACAGACTGAAAGTGAAGGGCTGGAAAAAGATATTCCATGCAAATAGAGACCAAAAGAAAGCAGGAGTAGCAATACTCATATCAGATAAAGTACACTTTAAAACAAAGGCTGTGAAAAGAGACAAAGAAGGACACTACATAATGATCAAAGGATCAATCCAAAAGATATAACAATTATAAATATATATGCACCCAACATAGGAGCACCACAATATGTAAGACAAATGCTAACAAGTATGAAAGGGGAAATTAACAATAATACAATAATAGTGGGACACTTTAATACCCCATTCACACCTATGAATAGATCAAATAAACAGAAAATTAACAAGGAAACACAAACTTTGAATGATACAACAGACCAGTTAGATGTAATTAATATCTATAGGACATTGCACCCCAAAACAATGAATTTCACCTTGTTCTCAAGTGCACACAGAACCTTCTCCAGGATAGATCACATGCTGAGCCATAAATGTAGCCTTGGTAAATTAAAAAAAAATTAAATCATTCCAAGCATGTTTTCAGACCACAATGCAGTAAGATTAGATCTCAATTACAGGAGAAAAACTATTAAAAGTTCCAACATATGGAGGCTGAACAACACGCTGCTGAATAACCAACAAATCACAGAAGAAATTTTAAAAAAATCAAAATATGCATAGAAATGAATAAAAATGAAAACATAACAACCCAAAACCTGTGGGACATTGTAAAAGCACTGCTAAGGGGAAAGTTCATAGCAATACAGGCATACCTCAAGAAACAAGAAAAAAGTCAAATAAATAACTTAACTCTACACCTAAAGCAACTAGAAAAGGAAGAAATGAAGAACCCCAGGGTTGGTAGACAGAAAGAAATCTTAAAAATTAGGGCAGAAATAAATGCAAAAGAAACAAAAGAGACCATAGCAAAAATCAACAAAGCCAAAAGCTGGTTTTTTGAGAGGATAAATAAAATTGACAAACCATTAGCCAGACTCATCAAGAAACAAAGGGAGAAAAATCAAATCAATACAATTAGAAATGAAAATGGAGAGATCACAACAGACAACACAGAAATACAGAAATACAAAGGATCATAAGAGACTATCAGCAATTATATGCCAATAAAATGGACAACGTGGAAGAAATGGACAAATTCTTTGAAAAGTACAACTTTTCAAAACTGAATCAGGAAGAGATAGAAAATCTTAACAGACCCATTACAAGCACGGAAATTGAAACTGTAATCAGAAATCTTGCAGCAAACAAAAGCCCAGGGCCAGATGGCTTCACAGCTGAATTCTACCAAAAATTTAGAGAAGAGTTAACACCTATCCTACTCAAACTCTTCCAGAAAATTGCAGAGGAAGGTAAACTTCCAAATTCATTCTATGAGGCCACCATCACCCTAATACCAAAACCTGACAAAGATGCCACAAAAAAAGAAAACTACAGGCCAATATCACTGATGACCATAGATGCAAAAATCTTTAACAAAATTCTATCAATCAGAATCCAACAACACATTAAAAAGATTATACACCATGACCAAGTGGGCTTTATCCCAGGGATGCAAGGATTTTTCAATATCCACAAATCAATCAATGTAATACACCACATTAACAAATTGAAAAATAAAAGACATATGATTATCTCAATAGATGCAGAGAAAGCCTTTGACAAAATTCAATATCCATTTATGATAAAAACTCTCTGGAAAGCAGGAATGGAAGGAATAGAGCTCAACATAATAAAAGCTATATATGACAAACCCACAGCAAACATTATCCTCAATGGTGAAAAATTGAAAGCATTTCCCCTAAAGTCAGGAACAAGACAAGGGTGCCCACTTTCACCATTACTATTCAACATAGTTTTGGAAGTTTTGGCTACAGCAATCAGAGCAGAAAAAGAAATAAAAGGAATCCAAATTGGAAAAGAAGAAGTAAAGCTCTCACTGTTTGCAGATGATGTGACCCTCTACATAGAAAACACTAAAGACTCTACCAGAAAATTACTAGACTAATCAATTAATATAGTAAAGTTGCAGGATATGAAATCAACACACATCCCTTGCATTCCTATACACTAATAATGAGAAAATAGAAAGAGAAATTAAGGAAACAATTCCATTCACCATTGCAACGAAAAGAATAAAATACTTAGGAATATATCTACCTAAAGAAACTAAAGACCTATATATAGAAAAGTATAAAACACTGGTGAAAGAAATCAAAGAGGACACTAATAGATGGAGAAATATACCATGTTCATGAATTGGAAGAATAAATATAGTGAAAATGAGTATACTACCCAAAGCAATCTATAGATTCAATGCAATCCCTATCAAGCTACCAACGGTATTCTTCACAGAGCTAGAACAAATAATTTCAAAATTTGTATGGAAATACAAAAAACCTCGAATAGCCACAGCTATCTTGAGAAAGAAGAATGGAACTGGAGGAATCAACCTGCCTGACTTCAGGCTCTACTACAAAGCCACAGTCATCAAGACAATATGGTACTGGCACAAAGACAGAAATATAGATCAATGGAACAAAATAGAAAGCCCAGAGATAAATCCACGCACCTATGGACACCTTATCTTTGACGAAGGAGGAAAGAATATGCAATGGATTAAAGACAATCTCTTTAACAAGTGGTGCTGGGAAAACTGGTCAACCACTTGTAAAAGAATGAAACTAGAACACTTTTTAACACCATACACAAAAATAAACTCAAAATGGATTAAACATCTAAACATAAGACCAGAAACTATAAAACTCCTAGAGAAGAACATAGGCAAAACACTCTCCGACATCACAGCAGGATCCTCTATGACCCACCTCTCACAATATTGGAAATAAAAGCAAAAATAAACAAATGAGGCCTAATTAAAATTAAAAGCTTCTGCACAACAAAGGAAACTATAAGCAAGGTGAAAAGACAGCCTTCGGAATGGGAGAAAATAATAGCAAATGAAGCAACTGACAAACACCTAATCTCAAAAATATACAAGCAACTCCTACAGCTCAACTCCAGAAAAATAAATGACCCAATCCAAAAATGGGCCAAAGAACTAAATAGACATTTCTCCTAAGAAGACATACAGATGGCTAACAAATACATGAAAAGATGCTCAACATCACTGCTTATCAGAGAAATTCAAATCAAAACCACAATGAGGTACCATTTCACGCCAGTCAGAATGGCTGCGATCCAAGCAAGCCATTTTAACTACAAGCATTCAAATCTACAAGCCATTCAAGTCTACTAGCAATAAATGCTGGAGAGGGTGTGGAGAAAAGGGAACCCTCTTACACTGTTGGTGGGAATGCAAACTAGTACAGCCACTATGGAGAACAGTGTGGAGATTCCTTAAAAAACTGGAAATAGAACTGCCTTATGACCCAGCAATCCCACTCCTGGGCCTACACACCAAGGAAACCAGAATTGAAAGAGACAACTGTAACCCAATGTTCATTGCAGCACTGTTTATAATAGCCAGGGCATGGAAGCAACCTAGATGTCCATCAGCAAAGAATGGATAAGAAAGCTGTGGTACATATACATGATGGAGTATTACTCAGCCATTAAAAAGAATACATTTGAATCAGTTCTAATGAGGTAGATGAAACTGGAACCTATTATACAGAGTGAAGTAAGCCAGAAAGAAAAATACCAGTACAGTACACTAATGTATATATATGGAATTTAGAACGATGGTAAAGATAACCCTGTATGAGAGACAACAAAAGAGACACAGATGTATAGAACAGTCTTTTGGACTCTGTTGGTGAGGGCAAGGGTGGAATGATTTGTAGAATGGCATTGAAACATGTATAATATCATATTAGAAATGAATCGCCAGTCCAGGTTTGATGCATGATACTGGATGCCTGGAGCTGGTGCACTCGGATGACCCAGAGGGATGGTACGGGGAGGGAGGAAGGAGGGGAGTTCTGGATTGGGAACACGTGTATACCTGTGGTAGATTCATGTTGATGTATGGCAAAACCAATACAATATTGTAAAGTAATTAACCTCCAAAAAAAAAATTAAATTAAAAAATTAAAAAACAAACAAAACACCCCTAAAAAACTTCTTGATGTATGTTCCCTTCTAATATTTTGAAAGCATAGATTACACTTGTTCCCCTATTCCCTTACCTCTATTCTCTTGGTTTACCATGATCCCTTTCTGCCCTTATAATTCTTTCAGTGACCATTAAGTTCACTTGTGTTCTTCGGGTCACCAGATATTGCAGCCACTCTAGAGGCCTTGTTTTTTGTGTTCTCTCTGTCTCTTCACACATATTGTTCAATGCTTGCTTTTGAAAATAATTCATTGTTTAAATTCAAAAATAATGTTTATTTTAGAAAACTTAGAACCAAATAAAATAGATCACTGTTAAAAATAAAATAAAATAAAACACTTAATTCACCCAAATCATTATTTTCAACATTCTACCATAAATTCCTTTGAAACTATTTTATTTTGAACAAATCACCCATAAATTATTTTATGTGATTTTTTTTTTTTAAATAAAGCTTTCAGTTAGCTTTAGAATTGGTAGAACCAATGCTGTTCTGATAGGATGGTCTTCATTCTCTGTTCTGTCATCATAAAACTGAAACTAGTCTGCCTCTCAAGACCAACTACCGCAGCAACCAAGGATTCAAGTGCAGATTTATCAAACTATAGCTAAAAAATCATAAGCACCAAGAGGCAAGTATATTCCAGTGGAAGAGGTTAGTTTTGTCTCAGAAGTCTTTTCTCTAGTCTTCTAGTGCTTCATCTCTCTTTGCAGCCCAGCACCTGTTAAAACAATGAGCCAAAGCACTAGTATTGGAGTACACAAAAATGTGTTTCATAGCCAAAAACTTGCATTGTATTGCAGCAGCTGGTGGTAGAATCAGTAATCTGAAAGTCATCTGGAGTCTTGAAATCTGCTTTTATAGAGAAGATGTTCAGTAAGGACAATGAACTGACTAAATGTTCACTCATCAGGCCAAATTTCATGATGGGACTGAATGAGATGGATATATTGCTATTCCATTGGAATTAAGAGGATGAAATTTGGGGGAAAGTATTTTTTATTCCTTGCTTATACCTTTAAAAGTTTTATTCCTTTCTTTTATCTGAGTTTTATTCCCAGATAAAATCCAGATATTATTAGGAGCTCTAAGTTTCTCTTTTATATTATAAGCAATGTGACATAGCTAGTATTCTGATTTCGGTTTCATGGATGTTGTAATTAGAAGAATTTACTCCTGAGATGTGACAACTGTCTATGTGTCTCTCACTCTTATATTTGGTGTGTGTGTGTGTGTGTTTCTTTGAAAGCTTAAACTATATATTAGTGGGTAATTAAAAGAAGCTTATTTAAAAGATCATTAGTTAGACATGATTTTAAATGGAAAATTATTTTATTTCTCTTTACATGACCAGCACATGAGGTGTGTGGAAAACTTTTCCCTCTTCCCCATTCCCTCAGTGGTTACTGAGTCTTGCTCTCAATCTAAAACTGAAGAAAACATAGCTAAGAACTGTCTCCTTTTTTTTCTTATATCCAGCAAGTAGAGAAAGGAATTAAATGGATTGTCTCCTGTGCTATGTGGTTTGTAGCTCTGTAGATAATTGTATATGTGAATAATACATTGAAGTATGTAAAACATCTTTGACCAAGGACTGCTCAAGAAAAAATACAATCTTGCAAACACATTGTTCTCAGCATTCTTATGTCCTTCATCTTTTAATAAAGTGATTAAAGGACAGTAACTGCAAAGCAAAAGATAAAATGAATCACTTCCAATTTCCAGTGACAGCTTATGATAGGGTTATGTCCCAATAACCCATCATCAATTGAAAATATTCTAAGTTGAAAGTGCATTTAATACACTTAATCTACTGAACATTAGAACTTAGGCTGCTGCTGCTGCTGCTGAGTTGCTCAGTCGTGTCTGACTCTGTGTGGCCCCATAAACAGCAGCCCACCAGGCTCCCCCATCCCTGGGATTCTCCAGGCAAGAACATTGGAGTGGGTTGCCATTTCCTTCTCCAATGCATGAAAATGAAAAGTGAAAGTGAAGTTGCTCAGTTGTGTCTGACTCTTAGCAACCTCATGGACTGCAGCCTACCAGGCTCCTCTGTCCATGGCATTTTCCAGGCAAGAGTACTAGAGCTGGGTGGCTAGCTCACCCTAAAGATGCTCAGAACACTTAGCCTACAGTTGGACAAAGCTGTCTGACAGAAAACCTGCTTGATAATAAAGTGTTGAATATCTCATGTAATTCATTGAATATCTTTCTGAGAGTGAAAAACAATGTTTTTATGGGTACAGAATGATTATAACTATATTGGTTGTTTACCCTCATGATCACATAGCTGACTGGGAGCTGTTGCTTGCTACTGTTGCCCAGAATCAGGGGAGAATACTGTTCTGCATATTGCTAATGTGGGAAAAAAATCAAAATTCAAAACACTCTTCTCACTAAATGCATACTGCTTTTGCTCTTTGTACCATCATAAAGTCAGAAAATCTTAAACCATAATAAGTCAGGGAGCTGTTTGTGTGTGTGTTTATGATATATTAATATATTATGATATATAATTACCATTTTATATATTTTATCTCTCTCTATATATGAGAGAATCAATTCCTACATAGGTTGACAAGAAGTCTGGGGTCCCCCAGAGGGTCATTGGGAGAGGGATTTCTGTTTCTCAAGGAGAACAGGACAAACTTTTTTTTCTACATTGCTTTGTCTTAATCAATATAACCATGTATCTTGCTTGAGGGTATGTTTCTCCATAACAATAACCTTCTGACTAATCCCATCATCTTAAATGTATATTATAGGAATTGGTCTGGTAAGATCTTTCTATTGTTCTAATCCTAAATCTAAATCCTTAAAATGTATATTGTGGGAGTGGGTGTGGTAAGACCTTTACGGCCTTGAAATTTTCTTTTGATTTACTGTAATAACCAATTCAAAAAGTATATAACTCCCTTGCTAAGACTAGCGAGGGGGTCACTCTCTGTCCCTTTCTGATGTCTATGTCAGAAGCTTTGAAAGATCAAGCCTGGTCCCTGGTCCCAAAGCTAAATCTTCTTCTTCGGTGATCACAAATCTGACATTGTTCACCAAAAGCTAAATATATCATGTATGTATTTATGTATATATAAAGAATGAAAATATGACTCTGGCCCACACAGAAAACAGTATCCTAGAGTAGAATTGTGATTTATTTGCCTAACTGACATTCATCCTGTGTCTTCAAAAGAAGCAGAAAAAGCAGGATTATGATATAGCATCATTCTTTCTTCCTTAGGACTTAGGAAACTTCCCATTTTTGATCTCTATGTGTTATAAGCACAGATATACAAATTTACTGCTTAATAGTAGCAACTGACATAATTTAAACATTTTTAATAGGGCAAAGATAATCACTGCACACACACACAAATGCACTTAAAGTAGTTAGCATATCTACCTGACTTTCCTAACAGTTATTTTGTTTTTTAAAAAAGTTACCATCTATTGTTTCAAAGTGTTTGAGCATTGAGGTGTTCTCTTTAATTGAGAATGATGGTTAAAAAGAGCATGGACACCTAGATTGCCAATTTAAAAAATGAGCCATTGTATAATTCATACAGAATACATTAAACATAAACATAATGTTTGCTGCAACCATAATGTTCATCATTATGATTCTTCCAAGTACTTTTAATGTAGTAATTTAAGTACTAGGAAACTGGATAGTAATTCTATAACAAAGAGCCATGCTTATATGTGGCTTTCAATATCCATGAACAGATGCATCTGGATCATTTCATGTATTTCTGAAAATGTGCTCGGACACCACCTGCATTGGAGTTATCTAAGAGGGCTGTTAAAACATAATTTTTAATATGTATCAGAGACTACAATTTTCACCAGCAACCAGACTTAGGATTCACTGAAATTGGGATGGCTTTATATCAGTTATTCATGTGAATCATAATCACTTGGGTTTCTCTCCTCTCATTTTAACTTTTGAATAATTGTAACATTTTCAACCAATGAGCTTTTTTTGTCATGTTTACGTATCTTAAAACATAGTGTGAAACAAATAGTTAAATGGTGTTTTTAAGAAATGTTGTGTAGCTTTCTTAGTTAGGCTAGCATTCTTATACAGCAGTCTCCGATTCAGGGGACGAGTGGTATCAGATAAATTCTCAAGCATATGAAAATACCTTTTTTCACTATGACCTGCCCTCTACTCCTCAGGGGTGTGAGAGGCAACTTTTGACTTTTACTAGACCTCACCAACACTGTGTTCCATTTGCTAGCATAGAGATAACCAAGAAAGTGATTATCTAAGAATGTTTTTAGCTGGCTTTATCTGGTCTGTCTTGATTGCTTATTATAAACACACCTGGAGTTATGGACCCATAGAATGCAGTTGGCTGAAGAACAAAAGTTAGTCCTGTGGGCGCTCAATCTGAATAAGTAATAAAGTATAAATAACAAGAAGCCCAAATCTGAGAAGCCTTCTTGTCTTTAAATCATACTGCACACATCATTAGATCTCATCTGTTACTTTGAGATGACAGAAGTGTCTCAAGGCAGAAAAAGGGAACCTTTTATTTTAAGGTGTGTTTGATGGTTTAGATCCCTTCAAGAAACCAGTGCTTTGATGCCTCATCTGGGCCTGCTGTTTGTTTGTATCCTCTTCTAATCATTAGTGAATTTTTGTTCTGGTTAAGACCATGCCTGTGTGCTTACTTTGACCATTCAGTGCCTTCTGCATGCAGGTTTCCAGCATAAGTCAGAAAGGAGAACAAGCCTATCATTTGGGGAGAATTTATATGATTACTTTGCTGTTTATGAGACAGAAACTTAAAAAACTGTAAGCCCCCTAATCTGACTCACACAGGAAAAAAGGCCTGTCAAAGCAAATGCTTGTCACAGAGTACCACGTTGAGCTCCCTGTATTACACAGCAACTTCCCATTCGTTATCATTTTACATATGGTAATATATTTGTTTCAATGCTACTCTTCCAATTTGTGCCACCTTCTCTCTCTCCCCCTCCACCCCAGCTGTGTCCAAAGTCTGTTCTCTATGTCAGAATCTCTATTACCACCCTACAAGCAGATCCATGTTGTTGTATGGCAGAAGCCAATACAGTGATGTAAAGCAATTCTCCTCCATTTAAAAATAAATTTGTAAACAAAAAGCACATGCTTACACTAAAAATGGTTAAAATGGGAATTTTATGTGTCTTTTATCACAGTTAATACCCCCCAAAGCTAATAGGAAATGGTTAGTGGTAGAGCTGGTGTTCTGACTGGCTAAGTGTGTTGTGTATGCATTCACATGGCCTCTTACTGAATGGATGTGTGTTTGTACTACACAACTGTTGATGGTGGTAGGCTTGGCTTCTGGGTGGATGCTGTCTTATTGTTTTGTTGTTGTTCAATTGCTCAGTCCTGTCCAACTCTTTGTGATCCCATGAACTGCAGTGCACCAGGCTTCCCTATCCTTTAGTATCTCCTAGAGTTTGCTCAAACTCATGTCCATTGAGCTGATGATACCATACAACCATCTTATCCTCTGTTGCCCCCTTCTCCTGCCCTCAGTCTTTTCCATCATCAGGGTCTTTTATGATGAATTGGCTCTTCACATCAAGTGTCCAAAGTATTGGAGCTCCAGCATCAGTTCTTCCAATGAATATTCAGGGTTGATTTCCTTAGGACTGACTGGTTTGATCTCTTTGCGATCCAAGGGACTTTCAAGAGTCTTCTCCAACACCACAGTTCAAAAACATCAATTCTTCAGTGCTCAGTTTTCTTTATAGTCCAACTCTCACATCCATACTTGACAACTGGAAAAACCATAGGTTTGACTATATTGATCTTTGTCACAAAGTGATGTCTCTGGTTTGTAATATGCTGTCTAGGTTTGTTATAGATTTTCTTCCAAAGAGCAGGTATCTTTTAATTTCATGGCTCCAGTCAACATCTGCAGTGATTTTGGAACTCAAGAAAATAAAATCTGTCACTGTTTCCATTGTTTCCCCATCTATTTGCCATGAAGTGATGGGATCTTCATTTTTTGAATGTTGAGTTTTAAGCCAGCTTTTTCACTCTCCTCTTTCATTTTCATCAAGAGGTCCTCTTCTCTTTCTGCCATTAGGGTGGTGTTATCTGCGTATCTGAGGTTACTGATATTTCTCCCAGCAATCTTGATTCTAGCTTGTGCTTCATCCAGCCCATCATTTCGCATGATGTACTCTGCATATAAATTAAATAAGCAGGGAGACGGTATACAGCCTAGATGTACTTCTTTGCAAATTATGAATTAGTTCATTGTTCCATGTCTGGTTCTCACTGTTGCTTCTTGATCTGCATACAGGTTTTCTCAGGAGGTAGGTAAGATGGTCTGATATTCCCATCTCTTTAAGAAGTCTCCACAGTTTGCTGTGATTCACAAAATCAAAGGATTTAGCATAGTCAATGAAGCAGAAGATGTTTTTTGGAATTCCCTTGTTTTTTCTGTGATTCAGTGGATGTTGACAATTTGATCTCTGCCTTTTCTAAATCCAGCTTGTACATCTGGAGGTTCTCAGTTCATGTACTGTTGAAAAGCCTAGCTTCTTTTTTATCTAGAAGCTAAACAAACAAGAGCCTTCAATCTGTTTACTCTTTACTTGAAGTGAGCTCACACACTCTCCTGTTTAACAGGTACACAAATATCTATCAGATCTTTAAGTTGCAATAAGAATAAAATGAAAGCAGTTTTGTGTTTTGCATGTTTTTTCCTGCAATCAAGAGTTAATCTCCTACCTATATAAAAAAACCTTGAAAATATACTTTCCAGATGCCTAAATTATTTTTCTCTCTATCCCACAGTTAAGGATTCAAATATACATGTTAGGCTTCAGAACTTTGAGGTGAATTAAAAAACTTGATTTCCAGGTTATGTTTTTTTTTGTAACTAGGAACAAAGAACTTTTCCTTGGACTCATGCGTGTAGATAGATTTGTTGTTGTTCAGTCTCTCGGACATGTCTGACTTTTTGGGACCCCATAGACTGCAGCACACCAAGCTTCCCTGTCCTTCACCATCTCTAGGAGTTTGCTCAAACTCATGGCCATTGATTCAGTGATGCGATCCAACCCTCTTGTCCTCTGTCATTCCCTTCTCCTCCTGCCTTCAATCTTTCCCAGCATCAGGGTCTATTTCAGTGAATCAGCTCTTCGCATCAGGTGGCCAAATTATTAGAGCTTCAGCACTAGTCCTCCCAATGAATATTCAGGGTTGATTTCCTTTAGGATTGACTGGTTTGATCTCCTGGTAGACTGATAATAGACCTTATTTGCCTTTCACTGAGGTGAGAATGACAGTAATATCAACTGAAATTTGGTAGTAATAGCATAAGTAGTAAATATCATAAATAAAATGGTAAATATCAACTAAAGTTGGATTCTGGGAATAGGAGTGATGGTAAAACTGGAAATAAGAACATAAGAACCATTCAGTGCTGAAAATAAGGTGAAAGCAGGCCTAGACAACAGAGAGCTAAGTTTGAAGCAAAAACTTATTCAATTAGCTAGACCAAATAGCACATATTTAAGAACTACATTCAAATGATCTTTTGATAAATTTGTAGGGGAGAAAGTGGTCTCCCCATCCTATTCCTCTGACATCTTGAAAAAACAGAGGAACTAGAGATCAAATTGTCAACAACCGCTGGATCATCGAAAAAGCAAGAGAATTCCAGAAAAACATCTATTTTTACTTTATTGACTATGCCAAAGCCTCTGACTGTGAGGATCACAACAAAGTGTGGAAAATTCTTAAAGAGATGGGAATGCCAGACCACCTAACACGCCTCCTGAAAAATCTGTATGCAGTCAAGAAGCAACAATTAGAACTAGAAATGAACAACAGACTGGTTCTAAATCGGGAAAGGAGTACATCAAGGCTGTATATTGTCATCCAGCTTATTTAACTTATATGCACAGTACATCATGAGAAATGCTGGGCTGAATGAAGCTCAAGCTGGAATCAAGATTTCCGGGAGAAATATCAACAACCTCAGATACATAGAAGATACCACCCTTATGGCAGAAAGTGGAGAAGAACTAAAGAAGCTCTTGATAAAAGTGAAAGAGGAGAGTGAAAAAAAATTGACTTTAAACTCAACATTCAGAAGACTAAGATTATGGCATCTGGTCCCATCTCTTCATGGCAAATAGATGGGACAACAATGGAAACAGTGGCAGAGTTTATTTTTTGGGGGGGCTCCAAAACCACTGCTGATGGTGACTGCAGCCATGAAATTAGAAGACACTTGTTCCTTGGAAGAAAAGCAATAACAGACCAAGACAGATATTAAAAAGCAGAGACATTACTTGCTGACAAAGGTCCGTCTAGCCAAAGCTATAGTTTTTACAGTAGTCATGTATGGATGTGAGAATTGGATCATAAAGAAAGCTGAACACTGAAGAATTGATGCTTTTGAATTGTGGTGTTGGAGAAGACTCTTGATAATCCCTTGGACTGCAAGGAGATCCAACCAGTTCATCCTAAGTGAAATCAGTCCTGAATATTCATTGGAAGGACTGATGCTGAAACTCCAATACTTTGGCCACCTGATGTGAAAAACTGACTCATTGGAAATGACCCTGATGCTGGGAAATATTGAAGGCTGGATGAGAAGGGGACAACAGAGGATGAGATGTTTGGATGGCATCACCGACTTGATGGACATGAGTTTGAGCAAGTTCCAGGAGTTGGTTATGGACAGGGAAGCCTGGCATGCTGCAGTCCATGGGGTCACAAAGAGTCAGACACAACTGAGTTAGTGAACTGAACTGAAGAACTGCATGAATATAACCCACCTACTCTTTCTAGATTTTATAATTGGTGGTCCAAATAAGAAAGTTCTGTTATTCCACAGGAGAGAACATAAGCAAATTTTAAAAAACAAAGGGCTACTAGAGTGAGCTATTATGCATAATATAATTTAAAATGTATTATAATATTTCAGATGATCTTAGAATAAATTCCCTTTTACAATGTAAATGGAAAGGAAAAGCCTGATCACATATTTTTAAAATGAGAGCATCATCATTGTTAAATTCTTGGTATAGTATAACAGATTTCTATAGCTTTTGTATGTTGTTTTTGTGGTTCAGTTGCTCAGTCATGTCTGACTCTTTGTGGCCCCATGGACTGCAGAACATCAGATTTCCCTGTCCTTCACTGTCTCTTGGATTTTGCTCAAACTCATGTCCGTTGAGTCGGTGATGCCATATAAGCATCTCATCCTCTATCACCCTCTTCTCCTGCCCTCAGTTTTTGTCAGCACCAGGGTCTTTTCCAATGACTCAATTCTTCACATCAGGTGGCTGAAGTATTGGAGCTTCAGCTTTAGCATCAGTCATCCAATGAATATTCAGAGTTGATTTCCTTTAGAATTGACTGGTTTGGTCTCCTTGCAGTCCAAGGGACTCTCAAGAGTCTTCTCCAGCACCACAGTTCAAAAGCATGAATTCTTTTGTGCTCAACTTTCTTTATGGTCCAACTCTCACATCCATACATAACTACTGGAAAAGCTGTAGATTTGACTATGTGGACCTTTGTTACAGAGTGATGTCTCTGCTTTGTAATATGTTGTCTAGGTTTGTCATAGCTTTTCTGCCATGGAAAAGGTGTCTTTTAATTTCATGGCTGCAGTCACAGTCTGAAATGATTCTGCATATGGAGGTTCAAAATGATATTGTATAAAATAGTTACAGCATTTTTCATAGCTAGAAACACTAGGTACTTGGCCTCTCTCAATTATCACAACTACTTTCAAAGCACAGTATTAGGTCCAGAAAAGTTTGTATTACCTTTCTTTGTATTACCTTGTATTTGTATTACTTACACATTCATTTCACTGTGGTTATTCCTCTGATACTTGATTATATGTACCTATATTACCTGCTTTTAGTGTGACTTATTGTCTCATGATGGCTGTGTCTGGGATGTATTATATCAGTGCTTTGATATGGCTTCTTTTACTTATGAGCATTTCTATTGCCCTAATATTGAGCAGGGTGGAAACACTGAGGCTATTTTAAATTGTACTCTAGAGTAGCAATTATTTCTGTGAACAGATTCCTAAAGATATTATCTGGTAAGAGGAATATTGTAAAGCCAAAAATGTCAGGGGTTATAAAGCAAGAAGGTTAGTATATAATTCAGTTACAAAGTCAATCAACCATAAGTCATAAATCCTTAATAAAACAAGCTTAATTAGTTTGGGTGCATGCCTTGTGAAACAACTCATCAGGGAACTTAATCAATTATATTTAAAAAAAAAAAAACCTAATGCTTAGAGACGATAAAAATTCCCATTGGCATTTTGCCATTAATATTCATTTTGTTGATATGTATGACCTAGAACATTATATTTTAGGATTATGTATTGCTAACCTATAGATAATATTGCAAAATCTCTTTGTCTTTCTTGTATTCAGCTATCTTATCACATGGTATGCAATTTTAACTCAGTGAGTAAAATTCTCCTTTGGAACTTATTCTTTCAAATACAGTTGATAATTTAAGAGCATAAACTACACTTTAACCAAGCTCTCTTGAGGGAACATATAATTTTGGAGTATATTTCTCTTTATTAAGTTGAAGTCAGGCTATAATTCTTTTCTATAATTTTGTTCATATTACTAATTTTATGCTAATGTGTCTGTATTGTTCATAATTTATTCCACAATAGATTTTATTCTTGAGAAAATAAAAATTAGTTAAAGAGAAAGGACATATGAATACAAGTTTGAACGTCTATGAACAGTTTTCTCATGCACCATTTTCATCTGAAATGGTCAATTTATATGACTATGATTTTTATATTAGTCCATTTATTTTAGTAATTCTTATCCAATAATTAAAATTTAAACAGTATTTTTTAATAACCATTGAGATATGGGAGGAAGGTGTATTTATCACATTTTATAAGTGCCAATGAGGGCATAAATCTAAAGATTCAGTGTAAGCTAAACCAAACCTAGAAATAGAAGTTCTCACAAAAGTATTTCTGTTCATCTTTTTTTGGGGGACAATACTATGCCACAAAATTGGGCAAAGACTTACCTAATTATAAATTGCATCCTACACTTAAATTCCTACATTTCTCACCAAAATTTAGTAATCATAGTCTCAAAGAGTAAACAAAGGAAGAACAGTCACTTAAATTCTGAAAAGTTATTAACAGTTAACTATATAACTCAAGATAGTTATACAAGTGCAGATATAAGGATTTGAAGGTTAACCACAGTAAAGAATAATTGTCAGAATATTGGGGGAAAATGCTTAAAATCAGCAAAAAACTATATATATAAAAGCATCTCTGTTTTTTTAGTATTATAGAATAATTACTAAACATATGGAATTATATCTTTTTGCACACCAAAATCTCTTGAATATTAGACATTTTCAGTGGTTTGATTTAAGAACTGGTACTGTAGTTTATTTATCAAGAGAGTCTGTTTAGCAATCATGTATTTATTTATCCCCTTGAAATTTTTATTTTTTGGCTGAAATTAGAAGATTCTTAATCTTTAGAGTTTTTCTTAGTTGAAATGAAGGAAAAATACATTCTCAACATGGGATCCATGATGACTAATTGTAAATATTTCAGATCATGTTTGCTCCATTCAGACCCTCTCTTGGCTGGTCATTTTATTCAGATTTAAAGTTTAAATTCTTAAAATGATCTAGAAGACCCCTTATGACCTGTCCCCTGCACTCTTTTGGCCTTTCAGACTTCATCTGCAACCACTCTTTCTTTTACTCACATTGCTCTCCACACTGTGTGTGTGTGTGTGTGTGTGTGCATGTATGCATGCTCATTTGTGTCTGACTCTTAGCAACACCATAGACTATAGCCGACCAGGCTCCTCTGTACATGTGATTTTCCAGACAAGACTATCTTGCTGTCTCTTTCTTTCTTTCACTCAGGGATTGTTCACTGTTTATTTTTTTCTACCTAAAATGTCCTTTCTTCACATATAAAGATAGAGTACATCCTTAGTTCCCCTAGGACTCTGCTCATCATGCTGCTAAGTCACTTCAGTCCTGTCTGACTCTGTGCAACCCCATAGACGGCAGCCCACCAGGCTCCCCCATCCCTGGGATTCTCTAGGCAAGAATACTGGAGTGGGTTGCCATTTCCTTCTCCAATGCATGAAAGTGAAAAGTGAAAGTGAAGTCGCTCAGTCATTTCCGACTCTTAGCGACCCCATGGACTGCAGTCTACCAGGCCCCTCCATCCATGGGATTTTCCAGGCAAGAGTACTGGAGTGGGGCGCCATTGCCTGCTCATCATGGGGACAAGTATTTCTCTCAATACTGAGAGATGGTGATATTGAGTAACAAATTCACAACCATTGAATTTATTACTTCTATTGCTACTTAGAATTTCTTCCTCTCTTAGATCTATCTCCATGTAACATAATATATATTTACTCATTTATTTGGTAATTGGATGTCTTCCCCACTAGAATGTAAGCTCTAAAGGGGAGGCTTTGTTTTTATCCACTTCTAATATCAAAGATCCAAGCATGTAGTTGACAATAAGTAACTGAAGAAGTGGCTACTCTGAGTGATGGAAAGTCTCCTCTCTAGGGGAGATACGGGAGATCAAAATCTTGAAGAAAGATGTAAGAATCTAGATGCTAAAGCTTTTTCCTAAAATCTTTCAAATTTGAATTTATTTTGTCACTAATTTATCTTGCTAATCCAAGCAAGTTGCTCTCAGTAAAACATGAATTTGAGAAAATTAATATTAAGACTTTGCATCTTTAAACACTTAACTGACAATAGTTTGGCTTAGATTGGTAGTACCTGGGTTTGGAAAATGAACAATGATGGTATTTCATGGTATCTTAAAGGAAAAAAAAAATTAAGAATATTGTGTTGAGAGGAAAGGACTGGCACCAATGCACAGTCAAGAAGGCCTAAAGAGAGTAAACAGAAATAATTAAAAAAGTCAAAAGTGAAAGCATGCTATTCCCTCTAGAGGTACTTATTCACTCAACTAATATTTCAATGCCTGTCTCCTGTCAGGCACAACTCTGTGTTATGCAGTTTTGGATAAATCAGAATTATTGCTCAAAGTTCTAGTTGCAATAGAAAAATAAACTAGTGAATAAATTTAAAAAAATTTGGATTGTGATAGAAAGTAACTAACTAGTTATCTAGTTATTAACTAGACTTCTATAGAATAGGTTGGATAGATCCCTGAATGCTTGAAATAAACAGTCATGAAAAAAACCTGGGGGAATGATTGCCAGGTAGAGGAGACAAGATAAGCAAAGGCATCAAGACTAGAAATACCTTGGTGTGTACAAGAGCAAAATGCAGACTGACAGGGTTGAGTCACAGGCTGCTGGAGGTATAAAAAGGAGAAGAGACTAACCATGAAGAGACTGAATAGATAAACAAGATGCGGCCTATATAAGTCCCTTGCTGGTCATAGGAGGAAAGTTTGCTTTATGTCAAGTGTCATTGGAAGATTTTAAACAGATGACTGGCATGATGTCTTTTTTAAATGACATCTGAACTGCTGTGAGGGGATTGTCATATTTTAGCCAGATTTATTTAAGTAATTTTTTCAGTAATAAAATATTTCATACATATTAATACTTATGGATGATGCCTTTAGAATGGAAATAAATTCCTGAATTTTATATGCAATTTTATATTATACTTTCATAAATTACTTCATACAGTTTTGTTTTCCATCAGATTTTTGAATTGCTTGTTTTTACCTTTCAAAACTCTCTGCATTCACCTGTGTATCTCTCTGTTCTCCCTCACTCAATTATTCTAGTTACTTTTACTAAAGTAAAAAACGAAATAAACATAATTGGAAAGCTTTAATTGTTAAGACTGGTTAGAAAACTGAAATTTCTCTTGTATCACCACCAATCTCATATATCTATCTTAAAACATATAAAGCTATTTTTTTCCTGGCTTACCTAATTTGTCTATTTCGTTCATCATTCTGTATGTACCAGTGTCCTGTAGCTGCTATAACAAATGGTGTCTTAAAAAAAAAAATTAATTTGCTCACAGTTCTAAAGGTCAGACATCCAAAATTTTATTACTGGACTGGAATGAACGTGTCAGCAGGTACACATTCTCTCCAATGTTTCTAGGAAAGAATCCAACCTCATCTCTTCCAAATTTTGGTGGCTGCCAGCTTTCCTTGAATTCTAGCCACATTTTTCTAATCATCAAGGACAGCACCTTCAAGTCTCTCTCTGCTTCATCCTCATTTCACCTTCTTCTCTGAGTGTATTCAATATTCCTCTCTCATAAGGATATATTTAATTGCATTTAGGACCTAACCAGAAAACCTAGGTTAATCTACTCATCTCAAGATCTTTAATTTAACTATACTTGCAAAGTCCTTTTTTTTTGACATGTAATATCCACAGGTTCCCAGTTTTAAGACTTGGATATCTTTGAGAGATAATTTTTTTGGTTTATCAGACTGTATTTAGTAATTCAGTATGTATGTCTCTAATTCCTTGTCCTATATATGTATTTTGATTGTTTTCATTTAAAAATATTTTTCCTATAATTTTATTTTATTTTATTTTTTTCACTTTGTTAATATCTCAAATATCATTGAAAGAAAATTTTGAAAGATGAGTGGATTTTCAGAAAGTGTGATTTCATTTACATGAAAAAGTCTGAGACTGTGAAAGACAATTCATATTGATAAATTTGACACTTGTAAGAAATTAATTCTTTTTGTTAAAATTTGGTAAAATGTTTTCTTTTTTACCCTCTGGCATTGTGCCCCTTGATATCCCGAATGTCAGCAACTCCTAGTATATTCCAGATTCACAGTTCTTTCCTGAAAGTTGATTCTGATATTACTGCTAACTGATCTTTGGTTAGAAGTTAAAACACACCAACTGATGCAGAGCCCACTTACCCTTCCCAGCCACCTCTCACTTCTAGTCCCCATACCTCCCTGGTGGGGACCACTGTTGCTGTTGATTCCATTCCTCTGCTGTAGTGGCCTTCTATGCATATCCTGGGCTGCAATTCCGATTTATCCTTTTAGGTAGGTATCACCTACTTGTTCTGTTTAGTTAGTCCAAAAATTAAATTCATTATGAGTCAAGATTGCGGTTGCATTTATCTTTTAACATGCAACTTTTCCTGATTTTCCTGATAACAAAGAGAATATTTCCAGCCCACCATGTTTCACAAAAGTGAATTATAATCTTACCACAAACCAAGCACATTACAAGACTTTCTTTAGCATGATTTTACCACATATAACTTCACAACATCATTAATGTGATGGAAAAGGGAGGAAGCTAAAATATTAGGGATTTATAGAAGAGTTCATGCTGGAGGAAACATTCGGGATGGATCTTGAAAAATGAGAAGGCAGAGAATGTGAGAAAAGGTTTTACAGAAATAGCTAAGAGCATGTGTCAAGACAAAATGAAATGTGTGAAATGGCTGTGTAGTCTGTGAAAGGTGAGATGTTTAATGTCATTGGAACACAGAGTGAGGTAAGGTGGCAGAAGTTGAAGTTGAGCAAATGAAATAGGATGATTTTTAAACTTAACTTTTGTCTACAATTCAGTTAAAAAAATTCACCAAATGCATGTTATAAAGCAGACATTTCTTTCACACTGCTTGCTGCCCTCACAGATTTATATCAAGATGTCAAGGACTTTGAAATTTACATTAAAAAGGGAGACAACCAAAATATATTCTTAATAACAGAAATAAAAAAAATCAGATTCGGTTTTTAGCAAGCTGAATTTAATGACAGACTGAAAAGTGGTTTAAAGTAAGAAGAGGCTGGTGGTGTAAATAGAGAGAAGCAGGTGCAGTCTGACCAGAGTTGTTAAGGTCTGAACTGGCACTCTGTCAGTGGGGATAAAAGTAAAGATTATTCTCCAGAGGTTTCTAGATGGAGACGCCTTCTGACAAAGTTCTAGATGGCCTCCAGAAGCTATAGGTGGCCCCTGTAAACAGCAAAGGAAAGGGGAATTCAGTCACATAACTGCAAGGAAGTGAAATTTCCTAACAATAAGAATGTTCTTGGAAACAAATTTTTCCCCAGAGCCTCCAGAGAAATCAGCCCATCCAACATCTTAATACCAGCTTTGTGATACTCTTTGTGATGCTCTTTTAGTAGAGAACCTTGTTATATCACGCTAGACTTCTGACCTACAACTGAGTTAATAGATCAGTGTGGTTTTAAACTGTAAAATTTGTGGCATTTTGATGCATAATAATAGAAAATAAATAGAAAATTAAAACAGTACATATATAAACCAATATAAAAATGATAAAATACATAAAGCAAAACTTTCAAGATAATAGAAAATGCAAAACTGTTACACAATAGTTTACAATTCTAATTAAGTTGAACAGTTTTCCTCAAAAAATATGTAAAGCAATATGATATGGAAAACATGAACAGACTAGTCCAGTAACTATAGAAGAAACTGATCACATTGCCAAAGTGCTATTCTTACCAAGTACAGAATGAGCTGATTTTAGATTAAATTTTAAAGCTTATAAAAGCTTTCTATCTTTGGTATATTTATTATCTATAAAGAAAAACAGTATTTCTCAGTCCATTACCTGAGGCATGTATGAAAGAGGCAATAAACTTTCTTAAAATCAATCACACATATTATATATTTCCATTATTAAAAATATAATCATACATGTTTACATTTTACATGTGAACTAACTATATTATTAATTACATTATTAATGTATTAAATAATACACATTAATATTTGAAATATATAAAAAATTGCATTAAACATTTGAAAACATCTTAAGCACAATTTTAAGAAATGTATGATAGGACAATATATAAAGAATCAAGGAGACATAGAAGAGAGAAGCACAACAAGGAGAGTATCAGATAAAACTCCAATTTACTAGGACCAAGTTGATGAGGTGAGGGTAAGGTAGCAATGTGTTTTGAATATGAAGAGTGAGGTTGCAAGCATGTTGAGTTTTTGTGCAGTACCTAGAAGTTCAGGATTTATCCTTTGTCCTAGGTAGAGAGTACAAGTTTTCTAATCTGAAGAGTGACATAAGATATATTTCTCAGAAAGATAAGTATGCTAACATTATGAAGAATGGTAGAAGACAGTATCAGGGTGAAGCATGTGTACTCAGTTCAGTTCAGTTCAGTTGTTCAGTCGTGTCCGACTCTTTGGGACCCCATGAATCGCAGCACGCCAGGCCTCCCTGTGGATCACCATCCCGGAGTTCACTCAGACACACGTCCATTGAGTCAGTGATGCCATCCAGCCATCTCATCCTCTGTCGTCCCCTTCTCCTCCTGCCCCCAGTCCCTCCCAGCATCAGAGTCTTTTCCAATGAGTCAACTCTTCACATGAGGTGGCCAAAGTACTGGAGTTTCAGCTTCAGCATCATTCCTTCCAAAGAAATCCCAGGGCTGATCTCCTTCAGAATGGACTGGTTGGATCTCCTTGCAGTCCAAGGGACTCTCAAGAGTCTTCTCCAACACCACAGTTCAAAAGCATCAATTCTTCAGTGCTCAGCCTTCTTCACAGTCCAACTCTAACATTCATACACGACCACTGGAAAAACCATAGCCTTGACTAGACGAAACTTTGTTGGCAAAGTAATGCCTCTGCTTTTCAATATGCTATCTAGGTTGGTCAGTTGGGTCAAACTCTTTGAGACCCCATAGACTGTCGGGATCCTCTGTCCGTGGGATTTCCCAGACAAGAATACTGGAATGAGAGCTATTTCCTTCTCCAGGGGATCTTCCCAACCCAGGGATGGAACTTGTGCCTCCTGCAAGTCTTCCGCATTGCAGGTGGATAGTTTACCACTGAGCCACCAAGGAACCATCAGGATGAGTTAAGGTCCAAAAGAAAATAATGAATATAGTTGTTGACATACTATGGCAGTGTATGGCAGTGGTAATGAGGATTTAAAGGTTGAAATCATATTTATGAGAAATTTCTGATCAGAATTGACTACACTTGGAAGGGAAATGGACATTTTGTTAGATAGTTGAATTTATTTGGAAGATTTTAATGTATGGGCATGGACAAATGGTCACTCCATTTGCTTACACAAAAGACCATGCTCATATAGGGTTTATCATAATTTGGTTAGTTTTAGACTCATTGAACTTCAGATAACTTTGTCCAGGAAGAATAAAGACATATGCGTCCACAGAAATATGGAGCAAGTGAATATATATCAACTTATGTCTGAAATAATCAGTGAAAAAAATTAGGCCATAAAATTCTACTAATATTTTTGATGACTCTAGTGCAAAAACTATCTTATTTGATTATATGAAAAGACAGATTAAAAACAATAAACATTTGTCATTTTCTGGTGACAAGATTTTAGATGTAAATTATAAAAAAGTTTTGAATGTCTTGTCATTCAGTAGTACCTAGTATTACTATATGTAAAATAGATAGCCAGTGAAATTTTTCTGTATGATTCAGGGAGCTCAACCCAGTGTTCTGTGACAATCTCAAGGGGTAATATTGAGCGGGAGGTGGGAGGAAGGTTTAAGAGGAAGGGCATATATGTTTAACTATAGCTGATTCATGCTGATGTATGGCAGAAACAAGCACAACATTGTAAAGCAATTATCCTCCAATTAAAAATAAATTTTTAAAAAAGGAAAAAAATAGGATAACAGCAGATTAATTTTAGTATATGGCAAAACCAATACAATATTGTAAAGTTAAATAAAATAAAATTAAAAAAATTATTGAAGAAATATATTTTTAAAGTTAGTTTTGGGATTCACCAAGAACATACATTTCTACTTTCATATATTTGGGTAAGATGGAGATGAACAAAATACATTTTGGATTAACTTATTGGAGATATCAAACTAATTAGAAAGAAATTTGGTAAATCACATAGTAAGTTTAGGTATTTCAGTTCTTTTTTTCTAACATATTTAAACTAACTGATTTTTAACTAGTTACTAAGACGTGCTATTTTTCCATGAGTATATTGTTAAATTTTGATAAGTGTCAAGTATGGACTATTAAATTGTATTAGTAGTATAATACAACTCTAATAATTCACAATGTTCCCAGCCTAAGTGCTAATAATATTGGTAGCTCCTAAATATTATTTTATAGTTGACAATAAAGCATAAATAGTAATATTTGCATCACAAATCCCAAAGTTTTTCATGACCTACATAATGCTAAAACTTGAATTAGAGGAAATGGAAGTCAGCAATGCCAGGATATAGGAAATTCTAAAAACTAATGACTTAAATTCCCTTCAAAAAAAGATATAGTGTGATGAAAGAAGAGCAAAATCACCCTTGTGATATTCTTCACCCAAATCCACAACCCCAATCATATCATGAGAAAACATTAGACAGATCAAATTTGATGGACATTTTTTTTTATTAATTTTATTTTTATTTATTTATTTTTTTTAGTTTTATTTTTAAACTTTACATAATTGTATTAGTTTTGCCAAATATCAAACTGAATCCACCACAGGTATACACGTGTTCCCCATCCTGAACCCTCCTCCCTCCTCCCTCCCCATACCATCCCTCTGGGTCGTCCCAGTGCACTAGCCCCAAGCATCCAGTATTGTGCATCGAACCTGGACTGGCATCTCATTTCATACATGATATTTTACATGTTTCAATGCCATTCTCCCAAATCTTCCCACCCTCTTTTTAAAACCCTGGCCATTGTTATTTAGGTGTCAAGTTTATGAAAGAAAAGGAAGTCCAAAATGTTACAGATGAAAAAACCTAAAGACAACATGTGACCTCCAAATGCAATGGATTTTGATCCTGGATTGGATCTTGGAACAGAAAAAGAATGCTGGTAGAAAAACTGGGGATCCTGAATAAAATCTATAGTTTAGAACTCTGCAGTCTATAGCCCATGGACCAGATAAGTCGGGTTGCTTGTTGTTAAAATTTTAGTGAGGTTCAACCATTATCTATTTCTTTATGTAATGTTTTCATAAAGCCGGCTTTCACTATTTAAGGGCAGAATTGATAACTTGGGGCAAAGACCATAGGGCCCACAAGCCTAAAATAAAGACTAAGTGTCTGGTTACAGCAATGTTTACTTAACTTCTGGTTTAGTTAATAGTATTATATCAATATTAATTTATTTAATTTGTATAATGATTATATAAGATTTACCATTTGAAGAATCTGGGTGAAGGGTATACAGGAATATTTGATATTGTTTGAAACTCTGGTATGAATCTAAAATATTTAAAAATAAATAGCTTTTAAAAAGATGAAATGGCTTACAGTTCTAGCTTTGGGGTCAGACAGAACTAGATTTAAATCCCAGCCTTGCAACCTAATTGCTGTGTGATTTTCATCTCTAAAATTTGGGTAATAATAGTACCTATTTGCTTAAGGCACTTGCCAATATTAAATGTAATGATGTGCTTACGGCCACTGCATGTGATAAGCTCAATTCATGATAATTTACATGTAATAATGGTAGTTTTTCACAATATTATAAAGTATAATGATGACCTGAGAAAATATTATGTTTGCTCTAAAAAAAAAACAATTCTCACAAGTCACTTATTTTCTATTTTTACTCTACAAAATGGATTGTCTCAAAACTACTGGGATTGGTAGATATTTATGCAGGAAGAAAGCCATAATTTTCTGATGGAATCAAGAGATAGTGTATCCATTTTCATTTTGATAAAAGTTTCTGAACAGCTGTGCTGCCCAGAATTAATAAGTCATTCACTGAGGTTTAAACTAATTCCAGGAAAATAAATAAAAGGAAGTAGATATTCAGAACATTTATATTTATCAGTGCTCAGAAGTGAATGATTTATTGGCCTTAATTATAAAATTCTTTAAGGTTCATATAAAACAAAATTAACTGCTTAAAATAATACAATTTTAGAGCCAGTCGGGGTCTTACAAATCAATTAATTTAACTACCTAAGTCTTCTCATTTTTCAATATATCACTTATTAAAAATCATGCAGATAGTGTCAATCTAGAATTTACCTCACTGTACCCAAGCATATATGACTATATTTTATAAATTACATCTCAATCCTATGATTATGTCCCAGCATTTAAAATAAAAATATGTGGAAATCTATCCTAAAATATTGTCATTTAGAGTATATTAATATTCTCATTGTCCCATTTTATTTAGAAGAATTTTGGAGAATTTAACTTGTGTATATATTTAATGATAAACAATTGTCCCTCAGAAATATTGTTATAATTTGCTCTACCAAACATATTGAATGATTGAAAAAATAACCTTATGGACATTGTGGAGAACTCCTGTGACTTTTATGACTGATACAGAGTTGAATTAATTAAATGTCCTCTTTGAGATTTGTAAACCTCTAGTATTATTGCCTACAATCTTCAGCGTTACTATCTAAAGCAATAGTCACTTTTTGTGGCAGTTAGACTAAATCATTTCATGTCTCTTTAGATCTAAGAATAATTAAATGTGAAATATTGCTTTAGCATGAAAAGTGAAAGTGAAGTCTCTCCGTCGTGTCCGACTCTTTGCGACCCCATGGACTGTAGCCTACCAGGCTTCTCCCTCCATGGGATTCTCCAGGCAAAAGTACTGGAGTGGGTTGCCATTTCCTTCTCCAGGGGATCTTCCTGACCCAAGGATCGAATCTGGGTCTCCCACATTCCAGGCAGATGCTTTAACCTCTGAGCCACCAGGGAAGCCCAATGATATTAAATATTAAAAGTTATAAGGAATTGTTCCCATATCTTTTTCACAGTGAATTTGAATCTACTTTGTGAGATCCTCTGCTCTTTACAGCTTCATTTCTCATTTTTTCCAATTTCTTTATTCACTATGCTATTCACATATTTTGGAAGCTCAGATTCTAGATTGCCATGCTAAGACCTCTGAAAAAATTAAATCAGTGCTCTCCAAAAAGAAAGCCAATTAGAAGTTACACCATAAAAGGTCTACCTCAAAATGGCACTCTTCTGTGTTTTGGGAAAATACAAGTTCTTTAACATGCCATTCTTCCACAAAGCAGTCAAAATTAGCCTCAATACCTTCCCAACATAGAGACTCAGAAAACCATTGCTATTAAAGCTACCATAAGTTGTGATAATTTTGCTATTTCTGAATTTGAAATATTTTTCATATTATTATAATTCAAATTCAGCTTCTCTGAGGGTGAGCCTGAAGACAGTGATATACTGTCTGCAGGATTTTGCAACTATAAACACATTCTGAGTCCAGTGTTAAGTGAACACTAGGACTATAAGGATACACAGATGTCCCACGTCACTTACAGATCACAGCACTGTATATGGATTTAACATGTCTTATTTTGTCCTTGAAAAACTTTTTTTCAGCTATAGACCATATCCCCATTTCACAGATGAGGACATTTAGACATTGGTTTAAGATTGCTATTTTAAGTCACTTAGCTAAGATTTGCAATGTCTGAATGAGTTTTAAGCCCATATTTAGAATTCACTCAAAACTTGTCTTGCAATTATGTAATAATCATCCTCTCAGTCCATGCAGTACCAACTCACCATACTCTCACTCCATCAAAAATGTAATATTCTGTGATAACATAGGGATCTTACTGTAATACTGTGAGATATAGCTAATATGCAGAGAAAGCAATGGCACCCTACTCCAGTACTTTTGCCTGGAAAATCCCATGGACGGAGGAGCCTCGTGGGCTGCAGTCCATGGGGTCGCTAGTGTCGGACATGACTGAGCGACTTCACTTTCAGTTTTTACTTTCATGTATTAGAGAAGGAAATGGCAACCCACTCCAGTGTTCTTGCCTGGAGAATCCCAGGGATGGGGGAGCCTGGTGGTCTGCCGTCTATGGGGTCACACAGAGTTGAACACGACTGAAGCAACTTAGCAGCAGTAGCAGCAGCATAGCTAATTTGGTTCCTAAAGGATGAGTGGAATTATTCCAAACCCTGGTAGAAAGTGATAAGTAAATCCACTCATACATTAATATATGTATTCATCTATCAAACATTATGTGTTGTCTACAATATGCCAGAGGATATTCTATACCCTAGGGATTCAAAGACAGCAGAACACATATCACCTATAAAGATATTTTATTTTTTAATGAAAGAAAGCTTAAAATATATATAGCTTAAGTCAGAGGGACTCTAACAGTGGGATCAAACCTTTGATTGGTGGTCATATTTTTTAAAGGAATATGTGTGTGTGTGTGTTAGTATGCTGTATGTGTGTGTGTGTGTATGTATACATGTATCAAGTTTGGACTTGATTCTAAAAGATAAAAAGCCAATTGAGTATTTTAAGCAAGTCAGTGAGGAATTAGTTTATACAATATTCCAGTTTCATAACCATCACTGAAAAATTATGAGAAGCTACACAAACAGGTAAAAATGGTTGTTCCATCATTTTATCATTTTAGTTAGAGTGATAATTGTCAGTGCACTCCTGCTGTAAGAGGAAAGATTTATTGAAAATGATCTACAGTTTTAAGAAAGCACACTTTTTGAGACGTTATGAATTTTAGTCATATGTTTAAGCAATGGAATCTATGTATGTGTTAGTTTACTATTAAAGTTTAAATACAGTTAAAAATCCACTCTGAATCTTTTATCCATATCAGCTCTGACCCTTTTCTCTTTATAGCTAGACTCTTTTTAAAAAGAAAAGCCTAATAATCACTGTCTGTACATTCACCCGTCCAAATCTTTACATGTTTATTGAGAAGATCTTTCAGCAGCATCTGATCCAGTGTTCCTTCTTGAAGATGTACTGGAATTGTTTCTTCTTTCACTGTCTTCAGTGAAATGCAGTTTACTTCATGCCCTGTTTATTGTGCTCCTTCTTCATCTCCTTTGATGGTTTCTCCCCATCTTCATGATCTGGAGAGTGAAGGAATCCTTTGCCTCTTCTTTCTCAACCCCCTTCCTGTACTTTCACTGGTTCTCTTGTATTGTCTGTTCTTTTTTCTTCATCCTTGAAGGCGATGGGGATAACACCTATTCATTGGTTCATTCATTATTTCAACAAATGTACACTGAGCACTTTTTCTATGCAACAATATTGCTAAAAATGAACAAAGTCTGTGCTTCTTGAATTTATACCATGTATTAAAAAATGTACTTAATAGATTATTAAATCAACAACTAAAACATATAGAATATCATATGAAGAATAGTGCTACAAACAATTGAAGTTGGAGAGGAAATACTATGAAAGAGGTGTGGTAATTTTATTTGGGTAACAAAGGAAAGTTTCATGGAGACAAGTACATGTTAGCGATGACCTGAAAAAAGAAATCAGAGAGACTTCAGGCAGAAGCAGCAGTAAGTTTGAGCAATTTATGCTGGATAAAGAGGGCAATAAGGTAAGTGAGAGTGGGTTAGGATGGTGAAGGGATGGTGAGATGAATATATCATGTCTGGATTGGGTTAAAATTGTAGTGGTTGAGTCAATAGTATTGCGTAAAAAATATAGATTAGAGATAGAGATGGTTAAAATTGAGATATGGAAGTGTCAAAATGATCAACAATGATAAAGTCTAGAGTATGATAGAAATATATCATTATCATACTAGAGGATGATATTAGAAATGCAACTGAGTCAGAGTGGAGGAAAAGATCATTGGAGGAGAAAAGATCAAGACACTGAAATGCCAGAATAGTAAACAAATCACTTATGAAGATAAATCTCTGAGGATTATGACAAAATTAATGTTGAAAGAAATGACCTGTCAGGTACTACATTCTTCAAAGACTGAGGAAAAGACTGATGCTGGGAAAGATTGAAGGCAAAAGGAGAAGGGGGCTGCCAAGGATGAGATGGTGTGATAGCATCACTGACAAAATGGACATGAATATGAACAAATTCCTGGAGACAGTCAAGGACAGAGGAGCCTGGTATGCTGCTGTCCATGGGGTCACAAAGAGTCCAACATGACTAGTGACTGAACAACAGCAATGATGCAGAAGTTTATAACAAAGAGAGTAAGATGGGCTGAACTAGGGTGAGACTGATGAGACATTCACCTCAAGTACCAAATTTAAAGGTACAAAAGCCCAGTTAACAGGATGAATAATACTTTCATGCTATACAGTTGACCCTTGAACAACATGGGTTTGAACTGTAAGGGTCTCAGTTCAGTTCAGTTCAGTTAGGTCGCTCAGTCGTGTCCAACTCTTTGCGACCTCATGAATCACAGCATGCCAGGCCTCCCTGTCCATCACCAACTCCCGGAGTTCACTCAGACTCACGTCCATCGAGTCAGTGATGCCATCCAGCCATCTCATCCTTTGTCGTCCCCTTTTCCTCCTGCCCCCAATCCCTCCCAGCATCAGAGTCTTTTCCAATGAGTCAACTCTTCACATGAGGTGGCCAAAGGACTGGAGTTTCAGCTTTAGCATCATTCCTTCCAAAGAAATCCCAGGGCTGATCTCCTTCAGAATGGACTGGTTGGATCTCCTTGCAGTCCAAGGGACTCTCAAGAGTCTTCTCCAACACCACAGTCCAAAAGCATCAGTTCTTCGGCGCTCAGCTTTCTTCACAGCCCAACTCACACATCCATACATGACCACTGGAAAAACCATAGCCTTGACTAGATGGACCTTTGTTGGCAAAGTAATGTCTCTGCTTTTCAATACGCTATCTAGGTTGGTCATAGCTTTTCTTCCAAGGAGTAAGCGTCTTTTAATTTCATGTCTGCAGTCACCATCTGCAGTGATTTTGGAGCCCCCAAAAATAAAGTCTGACACTGTTTCCACTGTTTCCCCATCTATTTCCCATGAAGTGATGGGACCGGATGCCATGATCTTCATTTTCTGAATATCGAGCTTTAAGCCAACTTTTTCACTCTCCTCTTTCACTTTCATCAAGAGGCTTTTTAGTTCCTCTTCTTGGTCTTTTGGCTAAGATCAAGTGTAGTGCATGGGTCTACTTATATTCAATTGTTTTCGGTAAATATGTACTTCAGTACTATGCATTCTGAGACTGGTTGTCTCTGGATGTGGAACTGCTGATATGGAGGACAGATTGTGAAGTTATAAGTGGATTTTTGACTGTGAGAAGGTTGGCATCTATAACCCCTAAGTTACTCAAGGGTCAGCTGCATTTTATTTTTTATTTTTTGCATTTTACAATGTCAAAATTAATGCAGAAAATTCCATGGCATAAAAAATTATATTAGAAATAATAATAAAAAATAAAATGGCAAAAAAATGTCAAAATTTAAAATGGCAAAACTAATACAATTATGTAAAGTTTAAAAATAAAATAAAATTAAAAAAAAAAAATAAAAAATAAAATGAAGACAGGATCATAGTAGGTAAGATATTCTTCTCATTTTGAGATTCAAAGATCATGCCTCTAAAAATCACTTCTATTTGAGATATCTGTTTTAGACTTCCGTTAGAGATTTCTTCCCTGAATTACTCAAATGTACATTCGCCTTTCCATTTACACATTGGCAAACTAAAGGAAATCAGCCCTGAATATTCACTAGAAAGACTGATGCTGAAGCTAAAGCTCCAATACTTTGGCCACCTGCTGCAAACCGCTGACTCACTGGAAGAGACCCTGATTCTGGGAAAGATTGAGAGCAGGAAAAAAAGGGGGCAACGGTTAGAGAGAATGAGATGGTTTGATGGCATCACCAAATCAATTGACATGGGTTTGAGCAAACTCCAGGAGATAGTGAAGGACAGGGAAGCCTGGCATGCTGCAGTCCATGGAGTCACAAAAAATCAGACACTAAGTGACTGAACAACAACAAGCATCTCCAACTTTTAGTGAACAAAACATAGCTTCAGAGTACTCGTTCTCTCTTTCCTGATCCTTTTCCAGTCTTCCTCAACTTGATGACAGGACATTTTGTTTCCTATTGCTCAGAAAAGAAAAGTTGTTAGTTCATTATTAAACTCCTTTTCCCTCAGAACTTCCTCACATCCATCAGCAAATTCTATAATCTCTTCCCGACACATCTAGTTAGGCTTCTCACCACTTTGTGCTATCACCCTAGATTATGCAAATAATACTTCTCAGTGGACTGTTGCAACAGCTTCCAACTGGCTTTGCTTCTTTCACTTGAGGCATCTTATCAGATATTCTCTACACAAGGGTAGAGATATCATTTTGTTATGAAGTCATATCAGGTTATAGGTCTGCCAAGATCTTCTAAAGCACTTCCATATCTCTCAGAGTAAAAGCTAAAACTCCTACATAGTCCCAGGCATTCAGCCCAGCCCTCTGCAATATTGTCTCCTACAAAATTTTCCCCCAGTCAGTGTGCTACAATGGAACTGGCCTTTTTAGAATTGTTGTAACACATCATACGTACTCCTTTTCCTATTTGGAACCAGTTTGTTACATGTCCAGTTCTAACTGTTGCATCCTGACCTGCATACAAATTTCTCAAGAGGCAGGTCAGGTGGTCTGGTATTCCCATCTCTTTTAGGATTTTCCACAGTTTATTGTGATCCACACAGTCAAAGGCTTTGGCATAGTCAATAAAGCAGAAATAGATGTTTTTCTGGAACTCTTTTGCTTTTTCGACAATCCAGTGGATGTTGGCAATTTGGTCTATGGTTCCTCTGCCTTTTCTAAAACCAGCTTGAACAACTGGAAGTTCACAGTTCACGTATTGCTGAAGCCTGGCTTGGAGAATTTTGAGCATTACTTTATTAGTATATGAGATGAGTGCAATTGTGCAGTAGTTTGAGCATTCTTTGGCATTGCCTTTCTTTGGGATTGGGATAAAAACTGACTTTTTCCAGTCCTGTGGCCACTGCTGAGTTTTCCAAATTTGTTTGCATATTGAGTGCAGCACTTTCACAGCATCATCTTTCAGGATTTGAAATAGCTCAACTGGAATTCCATCACCTCCACTAGCTTATGGCAGAAAGTGAAGAGGAACTAAAAAGCCTCTTGATGAAGGTGAAAGAGGAGAATGAAAAAGTTGGCTTAAAACTCAACATTCAGAAAATGAAGATCCTGGCACTGGGTCCCATCACTTCATGGGAAATAGATGGGGAAACAGTGGAAACAGTGTCAGACTTTATTTTTGGGGGCTCCAAAATCACTGCAGATGGTGACTGCAGACATGAAATTAAAAGACGCTTACTCCTTGGAAGAAAAGCTATGACCAACCTAGATAGCGTATTGAAAAGCAGAGACATTACTTTGCCAACAAAGGTCCATCTAGTCAAGGCTATGGTTTTTCCTGTGGTCATGTGTGGATGTGAGAGTTGGACTTGAAGAGAGCTGAGCACCAAAGAATTGATGCTTTTGAACTGTGGTGTTGGAGAAGACTCTTGAGAGTCCCTTGGACTGCAAGGAGATCCAACCAGTCCATTCTGAAGGAGATCAGCCCTGGGATTTCTTTGGAAGGAATGATGCTAAAGCTGAAACTCCAGTCCTTTGGCCACCTCACGCGAAGAGTTGACTCATTGGAAAAGACTCTGATGCTGGGAGGGATTGGGGGCAGGAGGAAAAGTGGACGACAGAGGATGAGATGGCTTGATGGCATCACTGACTCGATGGACGTGAGTTTGAGTGAACTCCGGGAGTTGGTGATGGACAGGGAGGCCTGGCGTGCGATTCATGGGGTCACAAAGAGTTGGACACGACTGAGTGGCTGAAGTGAACTGAACACATCATACAGGGTCTTTGCACTTGCTGTTCCTTCAACCTGTAATGTTCTTTCCTAAATATCCTATTGTTCCCTGCCTCACGTGCATTAGGTTTCTCCCTAAGTATGACTTTATTAGACCATAATCAGGCTTAACCAGTTCACCTAGATGGGTAAAAACCAGCATTGCCTCATCATTTTCTGCTCCCCATAAAAATCAAACATGTGCTCAATCATTTGTGACTCTTTGCAACCCATATCCCTCTTTTTTATTTGTATTGTTCTTATAACCCAACAAAGTGTGTACGTATTGAATTATTGTCTGATAAGTACATGAGAACATGTTGTATGTCTGTTTCACATACTGCTATACTCCTTTGACAAGAACAGTGTCTGGCAATAGTACTTGCTCAGTAAATATTATGAATAAATTAGCATGCTAAAGGAATTAGTCAATCTTTAAATATTTACCAAATATAATTAGATTGAATTTTAAATATATTTGGAATCTAACTTTAATAACATCAGATTTTCCTACTTTCAAGTTTAAATCAGTTGACTGAAATATTTTATTCTGAAAATTCTTTTACACCAGAATATTTATATCACTATTTAAGATAAAGAGTAATAAAAAGTTGTCTAAAAGTGGAGTTAAAATATTTTATTTATACATTTCTTTTATACATTTTTCTATTATGATTAGCATCTGATTTCTTTTCAAAAGTAACTTAAAATCAGTCAAGTAGATTATCCTGAAATGATGTCCAGAATGGTCCAGTTATTTTATAGCAAACTCTACATTATATTTCAAGTAAGTAAATTCAGTGTTGTCTCTGAAAACTTATCAGCTGAAATTACCATACCATACTGATCAGACATTTTTTACTTCAATCAAAAAGACTACAAGGTTCATAATCAGAATAATTTATTTTCTTATTTATGTAACCTAGATTGCTTTATTCCACTTTATAAATGGAGAAAAACAGCCTTCCAAAACAAATGTCATAATGTTGTAATTTCAGGAAAAAATCATAATTTAGAAGACTTCTTCACTTTGTATACAGGTATAAGATGTTCCTACTGAATATTTTATTTAACATTTTAAAAATGAATAGCTTTAATTTATTCTTTCTTTGACCTTTGTATTGAAATCTCTTTGTACTCTGAGGTTTCTGTCTAATCTTAACATGGTGAGATTTTTATCATCAACAAGTCTTGTTAAATTCGTAGACAGGAAGCACAAATAAGCAAAAAAGATAACCACTTGTGGAGAAATTTTAGCATATCTTTTGTCAAATAACAAACTGTAAAACTCTCTCAAATTCTTTGTGTAACATAGGAGGCCAGAGTCAACTGATTTCTCTATAAATCAGAAATGAAGGAAAACAAAATAATGGTACTTAAGGGGGAAAAAGTGACAAGAAAGAAAGAAAAAAGTGATATTTTTACAGGCCTATATAAACACAGTTATCTTGCATGAGAAAAGAAACTAAATTATAAAAACTTTTTAATCTGTACTTTCCTCTTTTCTTCTCATCCTCTTCCTCACTTTCCCCTTTCTTCTCCCCTTCCTTCTCCTCCTCCTTTTAACTTAGAATGTACTTACCTATTACACCTAGGACTGATAAATGGATTGAATGTATATACATCTCAGGAGAAAATGTTTGAGAAGCTGTGTACATTTGTCAAAACTCTCTATTTTAATATAGATGGATTTGTCTCACTTCAGAGATTCTGCTTAATTTTAAACGTGAGTAAATTAAGTATCAGCTTACCCAAAAGATTAAACATTTCTCTATCCAAATGGTAAAGCTGTTTTACTATTTATATATTATATGTTGACTGTTTTCTCTTTGATTTTATATGCATTAGTAACTAAGCGATTCTGTAGCCTGTGGTTTGGAGTTGCCATCACAAGCTCTCAGGTTTTGTGTTCCCTAAAGGGGTTTGATATCTGGAATGGTAGTGAATTCTGCTTTTCCTATGGGTAGCTTCTCTTCACCCCAAAAGAGATTACAGTTTAGAATATTCTATGGAGCTTTCATCACTATTCTAGAATTTGACTGGTATATAGATCAAGTGGAATACTCTTCCTCATCACACAATGAACATTTTTGGAAAATAAATTATACTTACCCATTTCTATATTTATCCCATACCTGTGTACATAAGGAAAATTCGCAAAGATCTTTAGATGTTAGGTTAAGTAACAGAGACCAGAAGCTGGTTTTTAGAGATCTATGTTCAGAGAGGGAAATAGCATAAATTGAAGATGCATTCTGATAGGTACTATTCTAATTGTTTTGCATATGTCATAGCACTGAATCAATAAGATACCTCTATGGCAAAGCAATTATTTTCTATTATCCCTGTTATTGCTAATAGATATTCTATTTGTTTTTACATGTGATCATATGATCAAGCAATTATTATTGTTTTTGTTATCTTAATTGTTTTAAATGAAGAAATAAAATGTTAAAATGGGTTGAAACAAATTTTGTTGGGCTAAATCCTGGGATATCACAGTATCAAGTTGATTGCCTTCAGAATACCTATATCGTTGCAATCATTTGACCCTTTGCTCATCCAGCAAATACTTTACATCTTTCATTTCCTAAGGTATTGAGAATTCAGAGAGGAAGACTTCAAGGACACATTGAATTTAATCATGACAAGCATACAAAATACCAAATACAAAACAAAGGTATTTGGCACCCTAAAATAGTATAAAAGTTGAGCCAAGATAAATGGAATTCTCACCAATCAGAGTTTTCTCTGCACAAATTCATACTGAATATGAGTCTTAAATTCTTTTTCTAAGCATGTCATGTTCCTGCTCCAAAAAAGCTTTAGTGGTTCAACATTTCTTACTGTTCTATGCTTGGACTGCACTGATTTTTTCAGCTCTACTACTTATCAGTTTGTGACTTCCCTGGTGGCTCAGACGGTAAAGCGTCTGCCTACAATGCGGGAGACCCCGGTTTGATCCTCGGGTCGGGAAGATCTCCTGGAGAAGGAAATGGAAACCCACTCCAGTATTCTCGCCTGGAAAATCCCATGGACGGAGGAGTCTCTTAGGCTGCAATCCATGGGGTCACAAAGAGTCGGACACGACTGAGTGACTTCATTTTCACTTATCAGTTTAACAAATATTTTTAAATTATTTAAATTTATTTTACTGAAGTATAGTTGATTTACAATGTTGTGTTATTTTCTACTGTACAGCAAAGTGATTCATATTTTTTCCATATTCGTTTCCATTATGGTTTATCATAAGATATCTAATATAGTTCCCTGTGCTATACAGCAGGACCTTGTTGCTTACGCATTCTATATATGACAGTTTGCATCTATTAATCTCAAACTCCCAATCCATGCCTCCCTCGCTCCGCCTCCCTCATGGCCACCACAGATCTGTCCTCTATGTCTGTGAGTCTGTTTCTGTTTCATATGTAAGTTCATTAGTGTCATATTTTAGATTGAAAATATAAGTGATATATGGTATTTGTCTTTCTCCTCCTGACTTACTTCACTTAACGTGATGATCTCTACATCCATCCATGTTGCTGCAAATGGCATTATTTTATTATTTTTCATATCTGAGTAATATTCCACTATGTATATATGTTCCACGTCTTATTTATCCATTCATCTGTTGATGGTCATTTAGGTTGTTTCCATGTCTTGACTGTTGTAAATAGTGCTTCTATGAACATTGGGGTACATGTATCTTTTTAAATTAGAGTTTTCTATGAATATATGTGCAGGAGTGAGATTGAAGGATCATATGGCAGCTCTAGTTTTAATTTTTTAGGAACCTCAATACGGTTTTCCATAGTGGCTGTACCAGCTTACAACTTATATTCCTACAAAGTAGGAGGGTTCTCTTTTAGGAGAAATGTCTGTTTAGGTCTTTTGCTCATTTTTCAATTGGATTTTTTTTTTTTTTTGCTGTTAAGTTGTATAAGCTGTTTGCATATTTTGTAAATTAAGTGCTTGTCTGTCAAATCATTTGCAAGTATATTCTCTGAGTTCATAGGTTGTCTTTTAATTAGTTTACGGTTTCCTTTGCTATAGAGAAGCTTGTAAGTTTGATTAGGTCCCAACTGTTTCTTTTTTGCTTTTACCTCTATTGCTTTGGGAGACTGACCTAAGAAAATATTATACAATTTATGTCAGAGAATGTTTTGCTCATGTTCTCTTCAAAGAGTTTTATAGTGTCATATAATATTTAAATCTTTAAACCATTTTGAGTTTATTTTTATGTTGGTGTGAGGATGTGTTTTAACTTCACTGATTTGTCTCATTCAACAAATATTCTAGACTAACAGTCTTTAAAATGTTTATTAGACACTCTTAGCAAAAGAAAAACATAGCACCTTACTCTCCAATATGTGTATGTTTCTATTTACTATTAAATATGTACTGCTATCATTACTTAGTAATTTTACTCACAATATATTCTTTGAGTGAAGTTAAGCATGAGAGTTGGACTGTGAAGAAGGCTGAGCACCGAAGAATTGATGCTTTTGAACTGTGGTGTTGGAGAAGACTCTTGAGAGTCCCTTGGACTCCAAGGAGATCCAACCAGCCCATTCTGAAGGAGATCAGCCCTGGGATTTCTTTGGAAGGAATGATGCTAAAGCTGAGACTCCAGTACTTTGGCCACCTCATGTGAAGAGTTGACTCATTGGAAAAGACTCTGATGCTGGGAGGGATTGGGGGCAGGAGAAGAAGGGGACAATAGAGGATGAGATGGCTGGATGGCATCACTGACCTGATGGATTGAGTCAGGGTGGACTCCGGGAGTTGGTGATGGACAGGGTGGCCTGGCGTGCTGCGATTCATGGGGTTGCGAAGAGTCCGACATGACTGAGCAACTGAACTGAACTGAACATAATCTGCATTTCAAATAGTCATAGATAATTTTGATTATTTTGCTGTCAATTTTAAGCATTGTAGAACAGTTTTTAAAACATTTTTTTAATTTCACTTTTAAGTTTAGAAAGTTTCCAGAACAGTGACAGTATCTTATTTTATTTAAAAAACAAAATAATGTAGAGGATAATCCTATATTTACATATTAAACTTTATCTCAGTTTGACCAATTAATTCTTCCCTTAACAATAGAAAATAATTATCTGATTGCAACTCAGTTTTACATTTTGTAAGTTTAATCTGAAAACTGAAGTCTTATAATAAGCTAGAAGAATTAGAAAAGAATGGAGTGATCTACAAAAAGAGTGATCTAAAAATATATATACAAAAAATATATATATTACATATATAATCTATATTATAACATAATATATGTTTATGTTCATTTTAGAGAAAAAAAAGTGTGACAAAGCCATGAATAAAATGTTAAAGTAAAAGGAAAGGAACAAAACAGAGCTGTAGCAAAACCAGACAACAAGAAAAGAAAAAAAAAAGAAGTCTTCCCTTAGAAATCATTTGCATCCATTTAAGTTTTCTAAAGTCTGAGACATCTGAGACATCAGCTAGTCCAACATTTCTATTTTATGGTTGAGGAAATTTGTTTTCTTTGGGGGCAAATTATGCTCAGAGAATAAGATTATTTTTTCCAATGTTTTATTTAAAACAGGTAGACTGCAGGAATTATAATAATGTCATAAGACAATAGCACACAGAATAATGTCTCTTAATAAGCTAATACAAAATAACATAATTCAAACCAATTGATAGATACGTTACACTGTTGTTCAAGGAAAGGGCAAATAAAAGGAATAAAGTCCAAATGTAGTTGTGGTGTATGGTTTTATCAGTTGACTCTTGGGAGAGTCAGCTTAGCCAATCAAGAGCTGACAGTCCGATAGCTGGAGCAAAGGAGAAAGTTCCTTGTTGCTAGAGCATGTTGCTAGGAGACAAAGACACTAGTGTTGACCAATAAAATGATCTCTTTGGGGTTATTGCATGGTTTTTTACCACTGCATAGCAGGAACTATTGCCCCAGAGTCTTTGTAGAGCTATTTAGATTAGGAAAGAGTCACTTTGCTCAGATCCAGCACTCCAGGTTTGTCTTCATAAACTTGGATTTTATAGTCTAAATGTCTCCTCCCCATAGTTGCTTCTCCATGTGTTCTTATTACAAGCCCCCAGTGGCACCCCTCAGCCTCCTAGCTACTGAATGCTTATCTGCAATCACAGATGTCAGTGTGGATATCTTGATACACAATTTCACTTTATATCTAATACAACTTTACCTATAAAAACAAGTTTATTTGTGTTGTAACCAAGCAGATTTGGGATCATATCAAATCACTACCCAACAAAATGCAGGAATAAGTTGGATGTGTGCATTGTCCAAGGTCAGATTGCCCAAGTCAGGTATAGAAACCCAAATCTAGGTGTCTTGAAGGCCATTTCCATGTTCTCCACCACATCCACAGCCCTGCATTGCGGTGCAAAGCCCAAGAACAAAAAATTCAGGTAAGAGCACAAAGTAAAATAGGACAAAAGCCAAATAAATCAGGAAACAGATAAGAATACAAATGGAAATGATGGTAAATCCGTGGTTCTCAACCAAGGATGATTTTGCCCCCAGAGGATACTTGGTGATTCCTGGAGGCCTTATTTTGATAGTCACAATTTGAAGAGTAGGGATACAACAGGATTCTAGTGAGTAGATTTTAGGGATGTTCCTAAATACCCTAAAATATCCAAGACAACCTTCACAGCAAAAAAAATTATCTGCAACAGAATGTCAGTAACATCAGTGAAGAAACTTTAAATGTTTAAAATCCTAAAATCCTAATAATTACAGAGCGACTGAGAGAATGAGAGAGAGAGAGAGAGTAGGAATTAAAGCTAAGAATAACAGAGTGAGAATGACATGGAGGCACAAATATAAATGTCAGAAGTAGAAAAAGTAGAAAATGATGCATAACAAGATGCTACCCAATTTTAGTTATGTATATGAATAATTCCTTAGGGAAAACAAATGTCTTCACCTATTTCCAAGTAAACTCATTTTTTTGATACAGGATGAAGAATATTTTATCTAGATAAATAATGTTTTCTTCATTGGATAGCTGTGAGCAAGAATGTATTAAATGATTTTACTGGAGGAAAAGTGAAACTAAAACGATACCTTTCATGTCAGACTTTGCCTCATAGAGAGGATTTGCACAGAAATACGTGTGTTCTTCTGAACTCTAATTTATATAGGAAATGTCATGCCTCAACCATCAGGGTTCTTTTCTGTTCAGAGATAAGAAGTTTCTATTTTTCATTTTTTTTGTGTGGTGTTTGTATCTATGTTTTGAATAATTTATTTTATTTCTTTGAGGAGAAGTAAACATGTTTTCAAGTTGAGCTTCACATCAGCTATAACTGCATGCATTTCAAAATTGTCCTTAAATTTTCCTGAAAACTCGAAAAATCAGAAGCAAAGAGATATATTTAAATACTTACAAATTATGTGGCACTTATTAAGGGATTATAAGTTCCAGCAGCCAGAGTATTTTGCATGCTTTATTTTATATTTCTCATATATGAGATAGATAACTTTAGTATTATGTCTATTGGACATATGAGAAAACAACAGCACACTGAGGTTAAATAACTGGATCACAGTCTCTCTGAACTGTGATGCAGGTTAGAACTTGAATTCAAATTCAGTCATCTGGTCCCTGAGGTCCTATTCTTAATCACCATGATATATTTTCTGTGCAAAATTTTATATGGTTCCTGAGAAACATTTTTAATGTGAAGCTTCAGGAGATTTCCATGCTTCTTTATAAAATATGTGGTAGGAATTCCCTATCAATTCACAAATGAAGAGTAAAGCCGATAAGCAGATGCTTACAAATATAGTTGCTTAATACCTATCTTCCTGTTATTATTTAATGAAATAATACAAATTTAATGTTAGTGACTCTTAAAAGAGGGGCAGTCAGCTGCCTGGAATGTCAGCTTTATATCTGGACAATAGGGTAACAATTACAAAGAACATCACTTACTAAAAATGACAAAGTACCAAAAAATGCCTGAACCCTGCTGATCACAGGTTAGCTATACCAACCCTACAATTTGTTTACATGAGAGAAAAATAAATCGCCTTCTTATTTAAATTATTAATATTGTAAGGTTCTGCTACTGACAGATAAATCGAGTCCTAATACAGATGCTATGCTCAGATGACTTTTACTCTTTATTTTCAACATTGATTTTTTTTATTAAAGAGAAAAGTATGATTTACTGAGCACATATGTTTAAAGATATATATATATATATATATATATATATATATAGAAAGAGAGAGAGAGAGAGAGAAAACTGTACTGAAAGCAAGAAAGAAAGTTATTAATGGAGCAGACATTTGTATGGAATTTTAGGAAGAAACAAGTATTGAATATAATCAACTGAGAAATTGGACAAGTAAAATGACAACTGCAAACATTCAGGAGAAAGCTGTCACAGAGATGGAAGTAGCTTTCCTCAGTGAGCCCCTAAAGGAACTGTGAACTCGAGATCAAGTACAGAAAGGGAACATTGTGTAATCTTTAGGGCTATCAGAACCTTGATCCAGAGTTGTCACTTTAGTTCAGTTCAGTTGCTCAGTCACGTCTGACTCTTTGCGACCCCTTGAACCGCAACACGCCAGGCCTCCCTGTCCATCACCAACTCCCGTAGTCCACCGAAACCCATGTCCATCGAGTCGATGATGCCATCCAACCATCTCATCCTCTGTTGTCCCCTTCTCCTCCTGCCCTCAGTCTTTCCCAGACCAGGGTCTTTTCCAGTGAGTCAGCTCTTCACATCAGGTGGCCAAAGTATTGGAGTTTCAGCTTCAACATCAGTCCTTCCAATGAACACCCAGGACTGGTCTCCTTTAGGATGGACTGGTTTGATCTCCTTGCAGTCCAAAGGACTCTCAAGAGTCTTCTCCAACACCACAGTTCAAAAGCATCAATTCTTCAGTGCTCAGCTTTCTTCACAGTCCAACTCTCACATCCATACATGACTACTGGAAAAACCGTAGCTTTGACTAGACGGACCTTTGTTGGCAAAGTAATGTCCAATGCATGAAAGTGAAAAGTGAAAGTGAAGTAGTGTCTGATACTCACGACCCCATGGACTACAGCCTACCAGGCTCCTCTGTCCATGGGATTTTCCAGGCAAGATTACTGGAGTGGGGTGCCATTGCCTTCTCTGATGTACTCTGCATGTAAGTTAAATAAACAGGGTGACAATATGCAGCCTTGAAGTACTCCTTTTCCTATTTGTCACTTACTACACATCTAATTTTTCAGTAAAACTTGCTACTCTAGCTGCCAGTTATGTACAAGTTATAATCAACTGTCACCACATTTACTGCTGCTACCATCATCTCATCTGAGTGAGTACACAGACATACTTCTGAGAAATTTCAGGCTCCATTCTAGACCTGCAAAACCAATATTGCAATAAATCAAATCACAATTTTATTTGGTTTCCCAGGGCATATAAAAGTTATGTTATACTATCTGTAATCTATTAGCATGCAATAGCATTTTCAAACATTAATTTAAAAATATGTGAAAAAAATGGGGTGGGGGACTTCCCTTGTGGCTCAGAGGTAATGAACACGCTTGCCAATGCAGGAGATGTAGGTTCAATCCCTGGGTTGAGAAAATCCCCTGAAGAAAGAAATGGTAACCCACTCCAGTATTCTTCCCTGGGAAATCCCATTTGACAGTGGGGCCTAGCAGGCTACAGTCTATGGGGCTGCAAAAGAGTCAGACATGACTTAGCAACTAAACAACAACAACAGTAATCTGAGCTTTCAGGGAGTTGTAATAGGAGCACCAAAGATCACTAATCACAGATCACCATAACAAAGAAGTAATAGTGAACAAGTCTGAAGTATTGGCAGAGTTACCAGTGTGACACAGAAATACCAAATAAGCAAATGCTGTTGGAAAAATGGCACTGATAGATTTGTCTGATGCTGGGTTGCTCCAAACCTTCAATTTGTAAAAAATGCAGTATCTGCCAAGTGCAATAGAAGGAGATATGTCTGTCTGTCATCTGCTCAAAATACTTCCATGGCTTTGCATCTTATTTTCAGGATGAAAACCAATGCTCTCCCAGTGGCCCACCAGGCCCTAGTGATTTTAACTTTCCATTCTTCCTCTAGCATTGTTTCCAACTACTTTCCCTGAGTCACTGCACTGCACCCACACAGCCTCCCAACTGTTACCTAAATATGACATGACACTCCCAGGTTTAGCCTGTGCAATGATGGCCCTTTACATGCCTGGGATGCTTACCCTGCAGGAAGCCACGTGATTTCTTCTCTCACTTCCTTCAAGTGTGTCCTGAAAGGTCTCTTTCTCCGTAAGGCCTTTCTTCACTACTTTAACACTCCCCCCCAGCTCTCCCTGTCCCCTTGCTGTGTTTATTTTCTTCACATTTAACGTGCTAGGTGTTGATCTTACTTGTCTTGTTTAGCGCCTGTGTCTTCTCACTAGAACTTACTATTTCTGAAGGGAGAAAATGTTACACTGAATTATATTTTTATATTTACTGATATATCATGATCCTTTGAAATAAAACCTGACTCATGGTAAGGAACCAGTAAGTTATTTTTATGAATGAAGAATTCATTTTTATGAATAAAGAATGAATACTTTATGAGTTTGGGGTTAGTTGAAACCTTGCATCCCTTTGCTTATACTGAGTGATCAAAAGTAATATTTTGTCTGCAGAATAAACTTAAAAGATCCTTTTTAAAAGTGTGAATAATCTGCTCAGTAGGGATCTTCGATGGGCTTTGGGGCTCACACAAAACAAAAAAGAATTCCAGTTTTCAATAGTAGACATTCAGAAAAGTAGAAAATACAATTGTATTATAAGCTGAAGTAAAGTTCTTCATCCCAAGAGGGAATTCA
Source organism: Bos taurus (assembly GCF_002263795.3). NCBI lineage: Eukaryota > Metazoa > Chordata > Mammalia > Artiodactyla > Bovidae > Bos > Bos taurus. The sequence continues at coordinate 17,203,287 of NC_037332.1, read as the reverse complement.
CTTTCACTTCAAGCTTATATAAAAGGAGTGTTTTTAAAATTATGAAATCAGACTCCCAGCCCGATGACTCCAGAAGAAACAGAAATCCAATGCTAATTTCAGTGAAACTAGACAAGAACTAAACTCTTCCCTACAATCCTTCCCCATCCAATACAAATGTAAGACCCATTCTGGGAAGTGGAGACTGAGTCATAGTACAACAGAGAAAAAGTAAGAGAGAATGCTGTGGCTGCAAATATAAGAAAGAGCCAGCAAAGGACATTTCACATGTGAAAGGAGCTCATTTTGAGATTTAAAACCTTATTCCTTATAACTGAAATGGCAATAACTGCACTGGAACCAGGGGTTTTCTTAGACTTGGTTTGTTACTAAAACGCAGAGAGCATAGAGGTGAATGAGAAACTACACAGATATATAACCTATGCAGTGATAAAATGCATACGTCCCTAGTTGGTTTACCCAGAACCAATAATCTTAGAGTAGAAAAGTAAAACTCAAAAATTGCTCAAGTTCAGCAACCTTATATTCTTTCAATTTTTTTGTGTGATTTCTGTAAATTTGGAAAAGATCTTGTATTAGTTTTTATTTACCTATATATTTGAATGAGTTTAACATCTTGTGGAAAAATCCAAATGACCCTTTAGCCAATCCAATATCTAAATTTAGTCAGTGGTTCATAAAACATGCTAGTATTCTGCTGATATCCAAATGAAAATAACATCAGAAATAGCAAAGGTGAGAGGCAAAAGACTGATTTGAGCAATAGATGTGGAAGTGGAGGGACTGGTCAGAACCATCCAAGTGTGATGACAAAAGAACTTTTTATCTCAAGAACCAAGCTGATGTATAGGGCTTCCCCAGTAGCTCAGTGGTTAAAAAAAGAAGAAAAAAAAAGAATCCACCTGAAATGCAGGAGATGCAGGAGACATGGGTTCGATCCCTTGGTCAGGAAGATCCCCTGAAAAAGGAAGTGGTAACCCACTCCAGTACTCTTGCTTGGTGAATCCCATGGACAGAGGAACCTGAGAGGCTATGGTCCATGGGGTTTCAAAGAGTCAGACACAACTAAAGCAACTGAGCAAGTACAAGTTGATGAAAGAAACAGATTTAACATCATGGTGTCAATAAGTGAGAATTCCCAAAAGTCAGAGGCTTTTTGGCCACTGATTGTCTGGAAAGTGGAGACTCTGCCAAGTCTTCACCCCTAACCCTGTATTCTATAGACCCTGCATGCATGCATGCTAAGTCACTTCAGTCGTGTCTGACTCTGTGCGACCCCATAGATGGCAGCCCACCAGGCTCCTCTGTCCCTGGGATTCCCCAGGCAAGAATACTGGAGTGGGTTGCCATTTCCTTCTCCCCATAGACCCTGAGCCATGGTCTTTCTAATCTCCCTCTCCCAAATGGGAGGTGCTGGGTCTTATGTTGAAATGGTAACCTGATAGAAAGTCTTAATTCCTGCAATTCATCTTTAGGCTATAATTTTGTATAATTTAATGGCATGATTACTGTCACAGAACTGTACTTCAAAATTATTTTTAGGTTGCTTATATCCTACTTTTAGGGGATTTAACTAGACACCAGTTTCTGTCCTCCAGTGAGTCCCCAGGACCAGGGGTATTATTTGGAGAGACTGACCAAAGATACCTCTCAGCTTGAACAAGCCATTTCTAGGCTGTTTTCTTGAGAAACATATCTCATCATTCCCTACTTTCTCCTCATTCCTGGGGTAAATGGAATATGAACACATTTCTGATTTTGTTCTGCCTTTCTAAATTGTCAAATAATATATAATTTCTCTGGCATTAATATACAAATCTATGTGAGAAACCAAAGCACAGAATTGACCCTCTGAATGTAAAACTTTTCTTAAAAGTTCTAAACTATGTATGGTAGGTTTCAGTTAAAAGGTAGAAAGTTGCTGCTATGTTGGAGGAATAAGTCTAGAGAGCTAATGTACAGCATGGTGACTATAGTTATTTTTAATTATATTAATATAGTTATTAATATTACTGGTACTAAGTACTGGAGCTTTACAGAAAGAGCAGATTCTGGTGCTCTTATCACACACACACAATAAATAAATAAAGTGGTAGCTATGTGAAGAGTTATGGTAATTAGCTTAACTACAGAAATAATTTCACTATGTATGTCTGTATCAAATCATCACGTTATACAGCTTAAATAGATACAATTTTTATGTTAAAAACATTTTAAAGCCCTAAACAATAGAATTGTGAAATACTTGGACACAGATTTCTTGGTAAATGTACTCTACGTGGAAATATGAATTTTAAGATTGTAACATGAGATGAAAACTAGTGAATTATTTTTATGGCAAGGGAAAAGAGTGACCACTAACATCATAGAAAGCTATATCTTTAAAAGTGAAAATAATCACCTCCTCTTAAGTATGGAGTACAGTATATAACCTTAAGATGTGGATTTATTCTCTGCTTATTTGAAAACAGCAGTTATATGTTAATATTCACATAGTTTCAAAAATTATATCTTATAAACCTTAGTATCATTAGTAATCAGTTTTTAATGCTGGAGACATATGAGAAATGAGGGCATTATTAAAACACAGATACCTGAGGAGGATATCTCAGCAGAAAGGAATCTAGGAAAGTGGAGGATTATAGTTTGTCAATTTTTTTAACCCCTTTGTAACTTCCTGAATATATACTTTGTATACAGTTGCATATGGACATATAAACATAAATGTCGATGAGAATTATTATTTTTTTTTCTTTAGCTTTTTGCATGAAACAAACCTCTGAAGACAGATCAGCCTCAAGCTTCTGTGCACCTTTGACCTTTTATTTTCAAACTTTTCTTTCCTAAGGAGATAATTTTCTACTCTGACAGTGTGTTTTTGCCCCTCTGTGATAGCTCTTGCTAGTTCTTGAGATTTTTATTTTGGTTTTCTCTTTCAAAGTAAGGTGTTTACTTTTGGAAGGATTCTCAGTTTTTCCCCTTAGATTTTGCCTTTACCTCAAGGTTACTCATTCGTAGCTATCTTGGCTGACCTCTATGCCTTATGTCAAGTTAACAACACTCACCCTGAAAAGCAAGGTCAGAATCAGAAGTCAAGAGAAATCAACAGTTCTTACAGGAATATTATACTTAATTTATCTTAAGCAACCAGGTGAAAAATGTAGCTGAACACTTTGAAAGACCAGAAATTAGTAGCCATTTAAATGAAAGTAATGAAAATTCACTTTCTTTGTCCACAAATGACTTACAATAGGGATTTGTTTTTAAATGAAAAGAGTAAGTAGTTGATTTCAGGAAGTACTAGGATGTCAGGTAATTGGGAGGATGGAGACAAAGTGAGAAGGGCACACAGAAGGAATCCAGCTAGTAAGTAGTGCTCTTTGCAGAGAAAGACAATTTATAAATACAGAGTTACACTATTTGATAGGATTTTAGTTCTGCTTGATATGGAGCTAATACCCTCTATTGTTTCCACATTTTCAGTAATGATCTTTTACACAAAGTTGCCTTGCATTTGTACTGTTTAGGAAACCACTAAAGGGAGATGTTTTCCTTACCTGGGTGATGAGAGGCACGAAAACAGGATTTGTACAAGACTGAGAGTTGCCAGCAGTAGAATGATAGGTGAAAAATTGAATAGTGAAAATATCAATAGTTTGGGAATGAAAAATTATTTCCAACTCTTTGTGCATGAGTTGTAAGGTTATTAGAGAGTAAATCATGAAGGCCCTGGGAACATTATGTTACCAAGTTTTTAGCATAATTCCTCTTTCAATACAATTTGTGCATCTGGAGTTTGGCAACAGGAATTAGTTTTGTTTTTAAAAAGAAAAGAGAGTGTTAAAAAGTTGGACTCAAATTTGCAAACTATGCACATGAATGTATTTTACCTAATTTCCTAAATACCTAGAAGTGATAGAAAGATAATAAAAATAAAGAAGGAAGAAAGAAGAAAACAAGGAGAAAAAAATATATATACTGAAACTTTGTCCCCCAAAAGTGACATCAGGAGCACAATATCTGGGGATCTCTTCCACGAAAGGAAGAAGCTTAAAATAAGGAAGAGAAGGTTGTAGAAGAGGAATTGCTGCTAAAGACTGGAGTGCTTTTGTGGTGACCAAAAATCAGTAAAAGGGAAACCAGAAGCAGTTAAGAGTCTCCATGTGAGTGACTGGTTGAGAAATTGCATTGGAAGTGGTGAGGCTGGGTCTTACCTATTCCCATCCCCATTCTTTCTCTTCAATAGGTAGGAGAGTCATTTGTCTCATAAAGAAAGCAGTAAGGGTGATGTGAAATATGATAGCATCCTGAGAGTGATGTTGATCCCCTCCCTTCCTCAGTGAGAAGGTGGACTAATGACACATAGGGAACAGACATCAAATTCTCAGCAAATTATTTTGCGGATATTGACAAGCTGATTCTAAAGTTTATATAAAGAAGCAAAAGATCCAGAATGGCCAACAAAATGTTGAAGGAGACAGAGTTGCAAGGCTGACACTACCTGACTTCAAGGCTTACTATAAACTACCATATAACAAGACAGCATGGTATTGGCAAAATAAGAGACAAATAGATCAATGGAACAAAACAGAGGGGCCAGAAATAGATCCCCATAAATACAGTCAACTGATCTTTGACAAAGGAGCAAAGGCAATACAATGGAGCAAAGGTAGTCTTTTTTAATAAATAGTGTTAAAAAGACATCTACTTCCAAAGGGGAAAAAAGGAGAATCCAGACACAGACTTTAAACACTGGCACACAAAATAATGCAAAATGGATCATAACTCTAAAACGAAAACTGTTAAACTCCTAGAAGAGAAAATAGTTTAGCGGAAGATAGTACACAGGGAATCTTTATCTTCCCCTCAGTTTTACTGCGATCCTAAAAGTGCTCTATAAAATTGTTTTAACTGAAGAAGAATAGAAAGGTTTTGGTCTCTCGTCAGATGAATGTATAAAGAGATAAATTGGAAATAAGCATCAAATTTCTGGCCTGTATTTTTTAGAAAATTGGCCTATGAAATAGAGGGAAAAGAGAGTCAGAGAAATAGTGGGTTTTGTTTAGAGATAATGAATTCAGAATTCTATGTGTCATCCAGATGTGATTCCTACAACTATGAAGTGAGATATCTGGTTTAAGATTGTCTCATACATACAGATTTTGACTTTAGAGTTTTAGATATCTTAATATAGCAGAATTTACCACAAAATGTAACAAAAATGGGTAGAGGAAAGGGGAATTCTTACTTGAGAGTTTTTATTTGAATGGTGTAACTCAACTATAATGTTGATATATCATTACAATTAAAAATGCTAGCTTATGAATTAAGTTACTTAGAATTTGTTGTATCTCATTATCAAAATTGAGGTGGGAGTTTTGAAAGTAAAGACTGCATTCCTATGAGAAACAATTCTTTTCCAAGAGCAGAGTTTCTCTATTTAGCAAAAGTTTGTATGGTTTAATATTTCAGTTGATCTTTTTTCAGTCTAAGGAATAAAAATGCATAGGTAGAGAGCTGGAAAACTTAGATCTGCTGTTTCTTAGAGTTTCCCTGCTACCAAGCTGACTGAGTGGAGCTGTGTGTTTGTATTTGAGATGTGGATTATTCTTCACTAGAGGTTAGTACTTAAATTCTGGACTTGAAAAGGTCAGAGATTTTATATATTAAGCCATCAAGTTTTTTCTGTAATAAGAGTTGATGAAAGGCTTTAACTTGAATCACAAATGTAAAGTTCAGTGGAATGATCATATCTCAAATTTTAAGAACAAAGAAAAATAGCTTTGTCATTCTGTGCATTGGAATCCAGTGCTCTAAATGTCAGTACAGAATGACAGAGTATAAAGTCTTGGATCATATCACCAAAAGACAGAAAATAGGGCAATTGTCAGGTTTCCAAGTCCAGATTATATTTATCAATAGAATGCATAGTTTTAGGTTATTTATTTATCTGCTACTAGTATGAGTTTAGACTTTATAAGAGCAGGCTTATCTTTAACTATCTGCTAATAACTTTGATTCTCCATGTAAAACACAACTATTGCTACAACAACGCTATAATATGTCACACACAAGAAGCCAAAGCAGGTATGAACCTATTACTTAAGCAGAGTATAGCTGCATATTTAGTATGAAGAAACAAAGACAGATTAGGTTTCATTTTCTTATATTATTGTATAGCATACTTGTAGTTTGCATTGACATATTTATAACTTTTATTAAATTGTAACATCCAAATATTTTCTAAAACATTACCAAGCTATTGTGTTTGTAATTTTCTTCCTCAGTGACAAACACTGCCATCCTTTTATTGTATTTTTTCTTTTTTAATACTCTTTTATTAAAGTTAATATATTTATACAAAAGGAGGAAAAATGACAGGAAGTTTTTCTGAAACACTATCTCCTATATTACAGAACAAAGGGAGGGCTTTCATTGTGTTCTGACTTGCGGAAATAGAGATATATCATGAATCATAGCAAATAAAACAACAAAATTGAACAAAGAAAGTCTTATCATTCTTGCCTAATGAAAGGATCTGGGAAACAAAATAGACATTTTGTGCCATTACATTGAGCATACTTGAAGGCATATTCAACACTGTACATATGGTTTACCTTGGTGCTGATTTTTAAAAAGATGTATATGATAGTTTTGTGTTTCATATGGGTTGGATCGTGTTCCACACAAAGGTATTTTCAAGCCCTAATGTGTGTACCTATGAATGTGACCTTATTTGGAAATAGGATCTTTGCATGTGTAATCAAGATAAGGTCAGTTAGTGTGTGTGTTTGTTAGTAGCTTTGTTTTGTGTGACTCTTTGCAAACCCTGCCAGGTTCCTCAGGCAAGAATACAAGAGTGGGTAACCATGCCCTTCTCCAGTGGATCTTCCTGACCCAGGGATTGAATCCGGGTCTCCTGCAATGCAGGCAGATTCTTCACTGTCTGAGCCACCAGGGAATTGGTCTTGTCTTAAGCTTCTCATCATAGTTACTTAGTAGAAAAACCAAACATCCACTTCTCCAAAACCTAGGCCAACAGTCTTGGTGTCAGACTAGTTTCTTTTCTCTCTCACGATCTATGTATGATTTTATCAACTAGACTTCTGAGTTCTCAAAGTATAACCAAAATAAGCCACTTTTTATAACCCTCCTTGCCTATGGCCTCCCTGTCACCTAGTTGAAGTCTTAGAATATGTTACCTGAACACCTGTTTTCTAACTGATATCTTTGCTTCTACTTTGCCCTTTGAGAGCAGTCAGAGTGGTTTTTAACAACATAAATTATGACCCTTTCCTGTGCTAAAATTTGTGCATGCTTTTTATCCCATAGAGAATAAAACCCCAAATTCCTACATGACTATGAAAATTAAAATGATCTGTTACATAACAACACTTTATGTAATTGTGTCACATATGAGTTATTAATTTTTTAGCTAAGTAAAGGAATCTTGCTTACTGTGTTTGAAGATATTATTAAGCTCTATCACATACAACATATAGTCACATATTTCAAATATTCACATTCACAGAGACTATATTAAAAACAATTTTATATGTAAGTTCTTAGACTGCATGTCCAGAAATTCTGGGAAAAAAAAAAAAATCAGGTTTTAGCCAAGAATTCAACATATCCTAGTGATTCTGATACAAATGCTCCTCAAATACAGCCTGACTAGTACATACAGTATATGTCTAATATATACTTTTGTATCCCATCAGCTAATTGTGTTCCTGAAATTTGCCATTAATTTTGAAAACGCATAAAGCAGTAAGCATGTGCCCCTGCGTATGAATGTGTTAGTCGTTCAGTTGTGTCTGACTCTTTGTGAGTTGGACTGTAACTGGCCAGACTCCTCTGTCCATGGGATTCTCTGGGCAAGAATACTGGAGTGGGTTGTCATGCCTTCTTCCAGGGGATATTCCCAACCCAAGGATCAAACCCATGTCTCCCACATTGTAAGCAGATTCTTTATCATTTGAGCCACCAAGGAAGCCTTGTCATATGCCTAATGGTTTGTAAAATGCATCTGAACTATTAATAGATCAATTTGATAGGAAATGATATTTTCTGGATTTTTCATCTTTAGTTGTGTTTTTTTTCCTTGAAATTTTGAGTTTCTCTCATGTTACAAAATGTTCTAGATTTGTGCTGTCCAATATGGTAGGTATTGGGCACTTGAAATGTAATTGATCCAAATAGAGATGTGCTATATGGGTAGATAGATATATTTATTATATTTTAATGACAATTTTTTAAAAAGTAAAATGTAAGTATTTTTAACATGGATTAAGTGGTCAAATACCATTTGGGATATCTTGGATAAAAAAATGTTTTATACATTTAATTGTGTCTGTTTCTTTTATAACTACTAGAAGACTTAATTATTAATAAATATGGGCTTACAGCATATTTCACTGGACAGCAATAACTGGTTTTTATTGCTTTAATATTTAGTTCAGGTAGTCAGCAATTTTTTCTTCAGCAAATATAAGGTCCTTTTGTGATCCTAATAATCCTTAGACCTTTGGACAATCTTGAAATGTTAAATTATGATTCTCTGCAATTCTTTTCACTGTAGATCTACCTTGGACACTGCTCTTTGAGTATCTGTGGAATGCCAGATTTTAAGGAACAAATGCATTGTTAAACATAAAAATTTAGCATTCTCTTTCTCATTCCATGTTAATGTGTATGTTTTTCATGAATGTTTCCCTTAATTGGGAAAAAATAATTTATATAAACAAACAGGCTTCCATAATAGCACTAATGATAACATACAGAAAAGTAAACAAAATGTTGAGAAAGAGAAAAGCTACATATGTTTGAGGTATGTAAAGTCCTTGTGACCCTTCAATTATGAGAAACAAATTAGAATCATATATCAGAGCTGGTCCATGGACAATAAAAATGAGGGAAGTGAAAATACAGATAGGTCAGTCACCAGATGCACTGGCTTGTCTTATGAGAGCAATTAACTTTGATGAAATAATATTGAGTGGGAGGAAAAGCTATAAAATTATTTTATGAAATAAATACATACTCTTCAATTATTTAAAAATAATCCTTTGTATAGAAAAATAGAGTTGTATTTCTTATACTCTTTGAAAATTTAGATTCTTTTGTATGCAACTAATTTTCTTTTCATTTATGTTTGTTTGCTATATTGCCTCATACAATGTGGAAATGTTCTTCTCCTTTAAATATATGCAAGTTTTTCAGTTTTATTTTCTTAAACCATTCACAATGTGATTTCAACTGAATACCAAAAATGAGTCACTGTGCAATTATCTAATACTGAATTCCAATTAGAGAATAAAGTGAAAAACAGAATAACTTATGATAAATCTACATTCAGTGCCCATTTTAAGTTAGATAAAACTCCTCATTTTAAGGAGGAGTCTAAAATTATTAAATTTTAAACTTAAAATTATTTTAAGGCAAATAATTAAAAATTGCCTTCCACCATTATAATAACTAAAGAAGAAACAGAAATATCACAAACATATCCTCCAAATATTAATGAAATTGATTTTCCAGAATTTTCATAGAGAAAATCAAGCAAACATATTGGTTTGTGCTCAATTTACTCTGTGTCTTAATATGATTAGACCTTAAGTCTAATCATAAAAAATCAGTATTGGCATAAAGTATAATGTGTCATTTAAATGAATTAGTCATTACTTCATCATGAAATTAATTTAGGCTAACTGTTTAATAAGATATTCCGTAAAATTAAATGGAACTTATGATCTCCTTGTAATCATTATTTATTTGTCTCCCCCTCCCCTGCACCCCACCCCAACTAGGCTAGCATCTGGGCACAGTATACGATATGTAGTACAGTCTCAATATATGGTTCACAAATAAGTGAATAAATGAAAACATAAGTGGATAAATGAATGTCCTTGTTAGCTTAGAGATATTCATGTTTTGGAGTCAAAGTAGAAATGGTTTAGACGACTTCTTATTTGGGTATTTCTTGCTTATCCAAATGCTTCTAATAATTCACTCTTCTTGATTTTCCCTTAAATGGATATCTGATGTTTTGGCTTGCTGAGCAACTACTTCCTTCTGTTTTTAGAGACACTTTTTCTCCAATGAGAAACCCATTACATACATTTTAAATGAGCTTTAACCTACCCCAACCCTGGGTGGCTATTGTTCAGTAGCTAAGTCATGTCCAACTCTTTACGACCCCATGTCCTTCACTGTCTCCCAGAGTTTGCTCAAACTCATGTCCGTCAAGTCAGTGATGCCATCTAACCATCTCATCCTCTGTCACCCCTTCTCCTCCTGCCCTCAATCTTTCCCAGCATCAGGGTCTTTTTCAATGAGTCAGCTCCTCACATCAGATAGCCAAAGTTTTGGAGCTTCAGCTTCAGCAGGGTTGATTTCCAATACTCAGGGTTGATTTCCTTTAGGATTGACTGGTTTGATCTTGCTGTGCAAGAGACTCTCAAGAGTCTTCTCCAACACCAAGGTTCAAAAGCATCAATTCTTCAGTGCTCAGCCTTGTTTATAGTCCAACTTTCACATCTGTGCATGACTATTGGAAAAACCATAGCTTTGACTATATGAACCTTTTTGTCAGCAAAGTGCTGTCTCTGGGTGGCTATAGAAGTAGATAAATATCCTTGGGAGGTTAATCAGAGGAAGATTAGGCTGATTATTGGAGTTCTGATTAGGATTTTTCATTCAGAGCTAAGAAAGTAATTTCTCATCTACTTGCTAAGCTTTAAGTAAATTCTGCTTTGTCCTTGAACACCCCAGTTATATGAACTAACATATATCTTTCTGTTTAGGCTAACTTGAAATATGTTTCTGTCACTTTTAGCTATGACCCTTTTTCATTCTTTGACCACACATATTTTGTGGGCTTATGTAGTGCTTAATTCATTTATTCATTACACTTTTTTTTTTTCCTGAGAATTTAATGTCTGGTTTTTTATGAGGTGCTAAATATACTAAAACAAATTGTATTGAATCCCTGTCTTTGAAGAGTGAATATTGGAGGCATGCAGGGAGAAGGTTAGGGCTAGAATGGAAGAAGGTGCTATGCAAAATGGGATGGGATCACAAAAAGAAAATAGGGACTAACTTGACCTGAGAGAAAGTCTCTAAGAGAAAATAGCATCTAAAATTCTTTTTTTTTTTAAGTGTGGCATTCATGAAAGGATAAAGCAGTTTTTTGCTGCTATCCTTTTAACAGTTGCATATATTTTAATAAGCATTCAGTGATGCAAGCTCATGTCAACCATGTTTATTGAACAATTATCCTTCTATTTTGTCTTCTCTATTATGGGATGATTAATTTATACTCACAAAACATTTCCCCAAAGCATAATGTCCAACATTAGAGACACAGTATATGACCTCAGTATATCTCAGTCATCCATAAAAGAAAGGCCAGCTATTCACAAGGACATTGCACATCCTGCAGCCAATATTTTTCCTCTTTAATCTCAGAAATAACTCAAAAAGCAGACATGTCACTGTTTGAATGGTGGCTTAGAAGCCAATTTGATTTCAAAACCTGGAGAGAAAGCAGGTTATTGTGCTGCACAGCCAATAGTTTTAATTGCTTTGCATTGTATCTCAGTCAAATGCATAGCAAAGCCATCTAGGCCTTTGTTCTATATATTGATCCCCTATATCTTAGCATGTCTGGAAAAGGGCCTTCTCTGTGGAAGAGGGACAGCAGAAATAGAGTTGTTCTCCACTACCATGGCATAAGACAAGGTTTAGTTGAAATCAATTAAAGAAAAAAAACATCCATTAGGAGAGCATCATTTAGGTGATGATAAATTTAAGCAACACTAAAATATTTTTTAAACTAAAGGAATGTTATTATTTTTTATGCTAAGTACATGTTCTCACTCTGGATTTTAGTACACATACACATATGCATGCACATTCTTAAACACCCACATTCACTTAAACATGGTCTCACATATCCCATATATGGTGCACAATATTAGTCACTAAAATTAACGTATTTAATTTTATGTGTCCACATATGTAATTTTAGTGCACAAATAGTTCTGTAAACAGTCAACGTTTAGCATTATTTTGGAGAGGATGGAGTTTACATATTAAAGAATGGCATTTTATTTAATCAGATTCAAATGTTCTTTTAATAGGACATATTGGAAAATTTCTGAACCTCAGAAAATACAAGCACCATGGTCTCAATGTACACTGATTTTACATGATGCAGATAGGAGTCATATCCTGCTTTGTCTGATGCTGTAGTCAACATTCTATTATGCTCCAGGAGAGGTAAGATGATGTAGTCTAATCCAAAGAATGATCAATGAATGTGATTGTTATTCAGAAGACTAATTTTAATGTGTGGATGAAAATAATTTACAATCACCAAGCTAATTAGTGGTAGTTAGTGAATGGTAACTATCAAAGGTATTTAAATTATTGTCCTAAGTGTTTTATAACTGACAAGTCACACTAGCAGTGTGACTAGCAATTATTTTACACTTTGAGCTTTTTCAAGTGAAGTGTTTCAAAGTTTAACTTTTGCCTTATAACTTAGTGAATTTTGTGGTATTTTACATTTGCAGCTAAAAAACTTTGTGTTGTTTGAGAAGCCCAAAGTGGCCATAGTCATCTGGGTAGTGTATGGACTCTCAAGTAGTAATTTTAAAAAATAATAATAATTCTTACTAAACTTTTATTCTCCAGGGATTTTGTATTATCAACATGTCACAAAATCTTAATATATCCAACTTTATTTTTTAAATTTTATCTTTATTTTTTCTATATATATTTAACTTAAACAGGAAAGTTTTTTTACAAATTAATATATTTATCATTAGAAACATTTGAAACTTCTTAAACTATATAAAATGTAGCTGAATATTTAAGAATGCAAAGAGTGTATTGACTTCTAGGTAACTGAAAATAACAGAGAGAGATTCTAAGGTCTAAAAGTTGATGAGAATTGGCTTTTGAGTACTATATGATATGGAAACTGTTTACCTCAGTTTGGGACTTGAACCCATGTGACTGGATCTCAAATCTGGTCAAAACCCAGTTTGGGACTCTAGCCCATGTGGTTGAGACTCGAACCCAGCCAAAACTCACAGTAATTAACTTCAGGACCTAATGAAGCTCAGGTTATTGATTTTTCATCAAAGAAAGAATTCAGTGAGAAACAGAGTGATAAGTATGAAGTGAATTTATTTAGGGAGAAACACACTCCACAGACAGTGTGGGTCATTGCAGTGGCCCTGAAATGAGGCGTGATTAGCTTTTATCAATTCAATTCAGTCACTCAGTTGTGTCTGACTCTTTGTGACCCCATGGACTGCAGCATGCCAGGCTTCCCTGTCCATCACCTACTCCCTGAGCTTTCTCAAACTCATGTCCATTGAGTCAGTGATGCCATCCAACCATCTCATCCTCTGTCATCCCCTTCTCTTCATGCCTTCAATCTTTCCCATCATCAAGGTCTTTTCCAATGAATCAGTTCTTCACATCAGACTGGGTAATTTCATAGGCTAATGGGAGGGAGGATTATTCCAAGTATTTTGGGAAAGGGGTGGAGATTTCAGGAAATGGTCTTTTGACAGTAGGCCTTGGAATTGTCATGGTGCCTCTGAGTGTGTCATTCAGCTTGCTTATTGAGGATCAAAGTCTAGTCAAAGTTGACTTGTCTGCCATTTTATTCTAATCACTTTAAGTTGTTTCCTTCAACTGGACTATGCCATTCTTTCAAAAGTTGTGTCGTGTCCCCTTCCCTCCTGTTTCAGTATCTCTGGATGATTAATTGTTTAAAACCATGCTATATCCTTGTCTATAACTACAACACTAAGATCTTGCATAGTGTGGTAAATGCACATCAGATTTACTTAAAACTTTCATAGAACCCCATGATCTGCAGTCACTTTGTCATAGACTTCTAATTCTTCATATTTAATATTGTATTAGCTATTATTAGCCTTAGTAGATCTATCTGCACTTTTAATAAATTAAATAAATTAACTTGTTAATTATTATGCCAGCATGCATTTAAATGACTACTTCAGGCCAGGGCCTGAGGAGGTGGGAGTTTTACAGAGATAAGGAAACATCACCCAAGAAGGAGAGACAATCTTTTGATAAAATAATTAAAATATGCCAAGATTAGAATATGATAGATGCCTAAGACAGATTAGTGAGGTGATTGATGTCAGGCAAGCTTCACAGCAGATGTTTAAACTTGGGCTCTCACATAATAAATATGTGTTCATTGAGTAGAGAAAGTGAAGGTGGGCAATTGAGGTAAAGAGAATGGAGTGTGAATGCACTGAGACTTCCCTGCATATATGGCATGTAAGAGATGACCTTCTGGATCTGTACTCTAGATGATAGGGAGAAGGGATGAAAGGTATTATTAAGAGAATAAAATAATCATACTTTTATTTAGATGAATAACTGAAAGCACTCTAATGATGAATTGAAGAAATAAAAACTAGAGGCAAGAACACTGTACAAACAGTATGGAAGCAGGATGAGTGGTCTCTGAATTAAAATGATGGTCTAGCAGATGGAGCAGAGAAAGCAATGGCACCCCACTCCAGTACTCTTGCCTGGAAAATCCCATGGATGGAGGAGCCTGGTAGGCTGCAGTCCATGAGGTCGCTAAGAGTCGGACACGACTGAGCGACTTAACTTTGAATTTTCACGTTCATGCGTTGGAGAAGGAAATGGCAACTCATTCCAGTGTTCTTGCCTGGAGAATCCCAGGGACAAGGGAGCCTGGTGTGCTGCCATTTATAGGGTTGCATAGAGTCGGGCACGACTGAAGCGACTTAGCAGCAGCAGCAGCAGCAAATGGAGACAGCATATTAAAAAGCAGAGACATTACTTTGCCAACAAAGGTCCATCTAGTCAAAGCTATGACTTTTCCAGTAGTCATGTATGGGTCTGAGAGTTGAACTATAAAGAAAGTTGAGCGCTGAAGAATTGACGCTTTTGAACTGTGGTGTTGGAAAAGACTCTTGAGAGTCCCTTGGACAGCAAGATCCAACCTGTCCATCCCAAAGGAAATCAGTTCTGAATATTCATTGTAAGGACTGATGCTGAAGCTGAAACTCTGATACTTTGGTCACCTGATGTGAATAACTGACTCATTTGAAGAGCCCAAATCACTGCAGATGGTGATTGCAGCCATGAAATTAAAAGAAGCTTACTCCTTGGAAGGAAAGTTATGACCAACCTAGACAGAATATTACAAAACAGACATTACTGTGCCAACAAATATTCATCTAGTCAAGGCTATGGTTTTTCCAATGGTCATGTATGAATGTGAGAGTTAGACTATAAATAAAGCTGAGTGCAGAAGAATTGATGCTTTTGAACTGTGGTGTTGGAGAAGACTCTTGAGAGTCCCTTGGACTGCAAGGAGATCAAACCAGTCCATCTTAAAGGAGATCAGTCCTGGGTGTTCATTAGAAGGACTGATGTTGAAGCTGAAACTCCAATATTTTGGCCACCTGATGTGAAGAGCTGACTCATTGGAAAAGACCCTAATGCTGGGAAAGATTGAAGGCAAGAGAAGGGGACAACAGAGGATAAGATGGTTGGATGGCATCACCAACTCGATGGACATGGGTTTGGGTGGACTCTGGGAGTTGGTGATGGACAGGGAGGCCTGGCATGCTGCAGTCCCTGAGGTCGCAAAGAGTCAGACACGACTGAGCAACTGAACTGAGCAGATGGAGAAGGCAAATTGGAATTTACCAGATACATAGAAATAAAAAACAGCAAACCTGAGTTACTGATTAGATGTTTGAGTTTTGGGAGATGAAGAGAAGCTAGCCTTGTGCTCTGGTGATTGACTAGCTTAATTTTCTTTTTTTATTTTATTTTTTTTAAATTTTATTTTATTTTTAAACTTTACATAATTGTATTAGTTTTGCCAAATATCAAAATGAATCCGCCACAGGTATACATGTGTTCCCCATCCTGAACCCTCCTCCCTCCTCCCTCCCCATACCATCCCTCTGGGTCGTCCCAGTGCACTAGCCCCAAGCATCCAGTATTGTGTATCGAACCTGGACTGGCAACTCGTTTCTTACATGATATTTTACATGTTTCAATGTCATTCTCCCAAATCTTCCCACCCTCTCCCTCTCCCACAGAGTCCATAAGACTGTTCTATACATCAGTGTCTCTTTTGCTGACTAGCTTAATTTTCACATTCATTTCTTCACCAAATACTTGTTAAGTAATATCTTGGGAAAGAGCTACATAAAATTTAATTTCCTCATGCCTTGTAGAGAAGAATTGACACATAAACATTATAAGGAAGAGGGATTCTTAAAATTGTAACAGAATTCATACGTAACTAACTATTCAGCAGGTTTAAAATTAGAGATCATTTTAATCCCCAAAATAATGTCTCATGTTATCTCTTTGTAACTCTGCTTTTTCTTGGAAGGATGTTCTTATTCCTCAGATTTTTTGTTTCTTCTTGGAACTTACAGTGACCACCATCACCATCCTGGGGGTGTCTTCATTTGCAGAGCACATTTACTCTATTAAATGACTAGGGCTGCGGTAACAGATCAACATTAACTAGGTAGCTTAAAACAACAGGGATGTGTTCTCTTAGAGTTTGGGAGACTAGAAATCTGATAACAAGGTGTGGCAGGGAAGTTCATTTTGGAAGCCAACCAAGAGATTATCTTCCTGCCTTTTGGCCCCTAAGAGCTTCCCTGGTGGCTCAGACTGTAAAGAGTCTGCCTGCAATGTGGAAAACCTGGATTCAATCCCTGGGTCAGGAAGATCCCGTGGAGAAGGAAATGGCAACCCACTCCAGTATTCTTGCCTGGGAAATCCCATGGATGAAGAAGCCTGGTGGGCTACAGTCCATGGGGTTGCAAAGCATTGGAAAGAACTGAGTAAGTAACACTTTTGGCCCATAGCTTCCTTTTTCTTGATAGTTCAGCTGGTAAAGAATCTGCCCTCAATGCAGGAGACCCCAGTTCTATTCCTGGGTCGGGAAGATTTGCTGGAGAAGGGATAGGTTACCCAGTCCAGTATTCCTGGGCTTCCCTTGTGGCTCAGCTGGTAAAGAATCCACCTGTGGTGCAGGAAACCTGGGTTCAGTCTCTGAGTTGGGAAGATCCCCTGGAGAAGGGAAAGGCTACCCACTCCAGTTTTCTAGCCTGTAGAATTCCATGGACTATAGTCTACGGGGTAACAGAGTTGGACACTACTTGAGTGACTTTCACTTTCACTTTTCCTTTTTCTTAGAGCATTTGTTTTTAAGAACTTACGAATTCTTTCTTTACCTCTTTCATATACAGATTTTTAAAAAAGCTTCTTGTCAGTTTTACAACCCAGTGATATCTAAAATCACTGCAGATGGTGACTGCAGCCATGAAATTAAAAGACGCTTACTCCTTGGAAGGAAAGTTATGACCAACCTAGATAGCATATTGAAAAGCAGAGACATTACTTTGCCAAAAAGGTCCGTCTAGTCAAGGCTATGGTTTTTCCTGTGGTCATGTATGGATGTGAGAGTCGGACTATAAAGAAAGCTGAGCACTGAAGAATTGATGCTTTTGAATTGTGGTGTTGGAGAAGACTCTTGAGAGTCCCTTGGACTGCAAGGATATCCAACCAGTCCATTCTGAAGGAGATCAGCCCTGGGATTTCTTTGGAAGGAATGATGCTAAAGCTGAAACTCCAGTCCTTTGGCCACCTCATGCGAAGAGTTGACTCATTGGAAAAGACTCTGATGCTGGCAGGGACTGGGGGCAGGAGGCGAAGGTGATGACAGAGGATGAGATGGATGGATGGCATCACTGACTCGATGGATGTGAGACTGAGTGAACTCCGGGAGTTGGTGATGGACAGGGAGGCCTGGCGTTCTGCGATTCATGGGGTCGCAAAGAGTCAGACACGACTCAGCTACTGAACTGAACTGAATATCTTTCTCAAGGACCACCCCTTCAAAATGTACTGATCAAGAATGTTAGCACCCTTATCTCCCAGTTCCTGTGAGAGGGTAGGAATCTAATTATAATCAGAATAACCATCTGTCATTCATTAGAAACCCATTGTAATTCAATTTGACCTCATTTTAAGTTGATCACATCTACAAGGCCCTATTTCCAAACAAGGTTATATTCATAGGGACCAGGAGAAGGACTTCAACATATATTTTTGAAGGAACACAATTTAACCCACAAAATGTAAAAAGAATTTAAATATATTGCTGGGAAAAAATTTTTTTGTGTGATAACTATGTTCCTGAGAACATTATCCATACTTGAACCTTTTTAGGATCAAGTTTAGTAATTGTACATAACTTCTTAAAATCCTTGGTGTGAGGGGCTGATAACAGCACATATTTGAGATTATGTATGTGCAAAGATAGCAGCTACTCTTTTACCCCAGATTTTCAAAGTCAGTTTTCCCTTCTGACCCAGCGGATGCTTTCTAGGGTAAGTTGTTCTCCGTAATCCTCTCCCTGTTCTCGCTCCTTAACAGGGTAAGATTTGGTAGATGTTGGGTCATGAAGCTGCGGTCAGTCTTCTCTGTCTCTAGGAATGTTTTCAAGGTTCTTGGGCTGGCTCATGTCCCAGCTGATTTAGGAAGGGTCAGAAAGCAGCAGACTGGGCTCCTGTAGGCCTAAATTTTGCACAGAATTTGGCAGTTTAGAAAATCTGAGGCTGCCATTTCTGGTAAGCTCATTGAATACACTGTCCTTTTCTTTCCCTAAAATCTCCCCGTGACCCTGACACATTTTTCAGGGATTCACATTTGCTGTTATTGAAACCATGTACTCAGAATGGGACTTGAACACATTATCTTTTAATTGAGATCACACATCTGGCCTCAGGACTTAATGAAAATCAGGTTCTTAACATCTTGCTACAAAAAAAATTCAATGAGAGACACAGTGATAAGTACAAAGTAGATTTATTTAGAGAAAAACATTCTCCATAGAATGTAGGCCATCTTGGAAGGCAACAGAGGCACCAGGCTATGAGTTGTCAGCTTTTATAGAGGTGGGTAATTTAATAGTCTAATAAACGGAAGGATTATTCTCACCAATTTAAGGAAGGAATGGGAATTTCCAGAAACTTGGCCACTGCTGTTTTTGAACTATCAGTGTTGGCCTTATGACTGACATGGTGCCTGTGGGTATGTCATTTACTAGGCTGATGTATTACAGTGAGCATATACTGATGCTCAAGGTCTAGTGGAAGTCAACTTGTCTGCCATCTTGGATCTGCTGTTGTTTAGTTGCTAAGTGGTATCTGACTCTTTGCAAACCCATGAACGGCAGCATATCAGGCTTCCTGGTCCATCACCATCTCCCAGAGTTTCCTCAAATTCATGTCCACTGAGTCAGTAATGCCATCCGACCATCTCATCTTCTGTCATCCCCTTCTCCTCTTGCCCTCAATCTTTCCCAGCATCAGAGTCTTTTCCAATCAGTTGGCTTTTCACATCAGGTGGCCAAAAATATTGACAATTCAGCTTCAGCATCGGTCCTTCCAGTGAATATTCAGTATTGATTTCCTTTAGGTTTGACTAGTTTGAGTTCCTTACTGTTAAAGAACTCTCAAGAGCCTTCTCCAGCACCACAATTCAAAATCTTGGACCTAGTTGGTTCTAATCATTTTATGTTGTGTCCTGAGGCTGTGTCATTCTTGTAAATGTTATGCTCTGCTCACTTCCTGTCTCATTATAGTAACTGAGTGTTAAAGGAACTTCCTCTATTCTTTTTTTTTTTTTTTTTTTTCTGAAAGAGAAAACTGCATCAAGTAGTTCATATATTTTCTCAAACTTGGGGTTGGGGATAGTGGTATATTAATTTCTCCTCAAAATTACTTCTCAGTCACTTGAGATCCCCTCAACTTGTGCTTGACAGAGACAAAGGTGAAGAAATAAAAAAGGAACAATTCACCAACCCTACCTACTTGTGCTACCTGTACAATATCTGTCTTTTCCCTTTTTTATCTCCTTATCTTTTTATTTTGAATCTTTTTGGGAGAAGTTCCTCAAATCCCAGATGAGCTCCAAATTTGTTACCAAAATCTTGCCATTCTGTGCACCAATATCAACCAGAAATATGGAGACAGACTTACAGAGGAGAAGAAGAGTGGCTTTATCACTTTGATAGGCAAATGGGAGTAGGGAGAGTTTATATAGTTGGCCAGTCTGGGTGAAGTGCAAGCTGAGATCAAGATTGCTGGGAGAAATATCAGTAACCTCAGATATGCAGATAACACCACCTTACAGCAGAAAGCAAATAAGAATTAGAGAGCCTCTTAATGAAAGTGAAAGAGGAGAGTGAAAAAGCTGGTTTAAACTAAGATCATTCAGAAAACTAAGATTATGGCATCTGGTCCCATCACTTCATGGCAAATAGATGGGGAAACAATGGAAATAGTGACAGACTATTTTGGGGGGTTCCAAAATCATTGCAGATGGTGACTGTAGCCATGAAATTAAAAGAGGCTTGCTCCTTGGAAGAAAAGCTATGACCAACCTAGATAGCATGTTAATAGCAGAGACATTACTTTGCCAACAAAAGTCCATCTAGCCAAAGCTCTGGTTTTTCCAGTGGTCATGTATGGATGTGAGAGTTGGACTATAAAGAAAGCTGAGCACTGAAGCATTTATGCTTTTCAACTGTGGTGTTGGAGAAAACTATTGAGAGTCCCTTGGACTGCAAAGAGATCCAACCAGTCCATCCTAAAGGAAATCAGTCCTGGATGTTCATTTGAAGGACTGATGCTGAAGCTGAAACTCTGATACTTTGGCCACCTGATGCAAAGAGCTGACTCATTGGAAAAGACCCTGATGCTGGGAAAGATTGAAGGCAGGAGGAGAAGGGAACAACAGACGATGAGATGGTTGGATGGCATCAGTGACTCAATGGAAAGGAGTTTGAGTGAGCTCTGGGAGTTGGTGATGGACAGGGAAGCCTGGCATGCTGTAGTCGATGGGGTCTGAAAGAGTTGGACAGAACTGAGTGACTGAACTAAACTGAACTACAGCACACCAGGCTTCCCTGTCTTTCATTATCTCCCACAGTTTGTTCAAACTCATGTCCATTGAGTTGATCCAGCCATCACATCCTCTGTTGCCCACTACTCCTCCTGCCCTCAGTCTTTCCCAGCATCAGGGTCTTTGGACCATGGACTGTCTTTTATCTTTTCTCTTTTTAACATCCCCCTCTTTCTTTGTATTTGCTCCTTTCAGAACCTTTTAATATCCTTGAATTACTCATATTTTTAAAGGAAAATAGTCTCTTTGGAAAAACTCCATCACACTTCTTTACACTCTCATAACCATCTCCTTTGAAAAATAGAACTCTTGACAGAATATGTAACTTTTACTTTCTTCATTTTTCACTTCACGTTCACTGCAATCTGTCACTTAACTCAATGTGCTAAATCACTTTTGCAATTGTAACTGGATGTTAAGTTTGAAGTATCTCAAAACACCAAGATATGATGCATATGCTAGTCTTAAGTGAGGTACTAACCAAGTATTAACATTTGAAAATCAAGTGTTAAAGAAGAGTTTAGACAACTCTTAAAAGTCCTCAAACACATGGAAATTATGAGAAGGTCTGGAGTTGAAGATTAGAGAGGATTTGAAGCAGAAGATTTATTTTAAGAGAGTTGCCAGATTTCTCTGATTTCTATTTCCTCAGTTCATTTCAGTCGCTAAGTTGTGTCTGACTCTCTGCAACCCCATGGACTGCAGCACACCAGGCTTCCCTGTCCATCAGCAATTCCCAGTGTCTGTTCAAACTCATGTCCATTGAGTTGGGGTGCCATCCAACCATCTCATGTTTCTCTTTCCTCCCCCACCCAAAAGATACAGGTAAATTCCTTGCTTCTTTATCTCACAGTAATAAATAACAGCAAAAAAGACTGCTAAAGAATTCAATGGGTAACCCTAGTAGCTCGGATAGTAAAGAATCTGCCTGCAATGCAGGAGAGCTGGGTTCAATAGCTGGGTTGGGAAGTTCCCCTGTAGAAGGAAATGGGTACCACTCTAGAATTCTGGACTGGGAAATGTCATTGCTGGGAGAAATAACAACAACCTCAGATATTCAAAAGATATAACCTTTATGGCAGAAAGCAAAGAGGAACTAAAGAGCCTCTTGATGAAGATGAGAGATGAGAGTGAAAAGTTGGCTTAAAACTCAACATTGAAGAAATGAAGATGGAGGCATCACGTCCCATCACTTCATGGCAAATACATGGGGAAGCAATGGGAGCAATGACAGACTTTATTTTCTCTGGCTCCAAAATCACTGCAGATGGTGACTGTAGCCATGAAATTAAAAGAGGCTTGCTCCTTGGAAGAAAAGCTATGACCTACCTAGACAGTATATTAAAAAACAGAGACATTACTTGCCGACACAGGTCCATCTAGTCAAAGCTCTGGTTTTTCCGGTGGTCATGTATGGATGTGAGAGTTGGACCACTAAGAAAGCTGAGTGATGAAGAATGGATGCTTTTGAACTGGGGTGTTAGAGAAGACTCCCGAGAGTCCCTTGGACTGCAAGGAGATCAAACCCGCCAATCCTAAAGGAAATCAATCCTGGGTGTTCATTGGAAGGACTGATGCTGAAGCTGAACCTCCAGTACTTTGGGCTCCTGATGTGAAAATCCAACTCATTGGAAAATACCCTGATGGTGGGAAAGAAGGAAGGCAGGAGGAGAAGGGGATGGCAGAGGATGAGGTGATTGGATGGCATCACCAATGGAAAAGAGTTTGAGCAAGCTCTGGGAGATGGTGAAGGACAGGGAAACCCGGTGTACTGCAGCCATGGGATCACCAATTGTTAGACATGACTGAGCGACTGAACAGCAACAACAAAAGAGTTCAGTATTTGTCCCCATGCTTGAGGCACAGTGAGGCCAAACAAACCGAAATGTCAGAGTTCATAGTAGAGATGATTTTATTGTAGGGCCAAGGAAGGAGAGCAGTGGATTATGCTCAAAACCCCTTAAAACCCAGTGGTTTTCAGGGAGAGATTTATAAGCAAAATTTGAGGTGAAGGCTGCAGGGTCTATGATTTTCTTCTGATTGGTTGGTGCTGAAATAAGGAGACCATGTTCTAGGAATCTTATGCTCAGCCTGAAGTTACCGTCTGTCTTCCACCTGGGTAGAGTCTTAGTTCCTGCAGAAGAATGTAAAGATATTGTTATATATATCCCTTGTTGTAGAACCAGAATCCTGCTTGAATAGCTGCAGTGTTGTTTTCTGGTTTTCTTTGTTTCTGCATCCATTGCTTTCTGGAATGCATCCCTGAACAGTTGCACTTTCAGTTCAGTTCAGGTCACTTCAGTTGCTCAGTCGTGTCCGACTCTTTGCGACCCCATGAATCGCTGCACGCCAGGCCTCCCTGTCCATCACTAACTCCCGGAGTTCACTCAGACTCACGTCCATTGAGTCAGTGATGCCATCCAGCCATCTCATCCTCTGTCGTCCCCTTCTCCTCCTGCCCCCAATTCCTCCCAGCATCAGAGTCTTTTCCAATGAGTCAACTCTTCACATGAGGTGGCCAAAGTACTGGAGTTTCAGCTTGAGCATCATTCCTTCCAAAGAAATCCCAGGGTTGATCTCCTTCAGAATGGACTGGGTGGATCTCCTTGCAGTCCAAGAGACTCTCAAGAGTCTTCTCCAACACCACAGTTCAAAAGCATCAATTCTTTGGCGCTCAGCCTTCTTCACAGTCCAACTCTCAAATCCATACATGACCACAGGAAAAACCATAGCCTTGATTAGACAGACCTTTGTTGGCAAAGTGATGTCTCTGCTTTTGAATATGCTATCTAGGTTGGTCATAACTTTTCTTTCAAGGAGTAAGCGTCTTTTAATCTCATGGCTGCAGTCACCATCTGCAGTGATTTTGGAGCCCAGAAAAATAAAGTCTGACACTGTTTCCACTGTTTCCCCATCTATTTCCCATGAAGTGATGGGACCGGATGCCATGGTCTTCGTTTCTGAATGTTGAGCTTTAACCAACTTTTTCACTCTCCACTTTCACTTTCATCAAGAGGCTTTTTAGTTCCTCTTTACTTTCTGCCATAAGGGTGGTGTCATCTGCATATCTGAGGTTATTGATGTTTCTCCAGGCAATCTTGATTCCAGCTTGTGCTTCTTCCAGCCCAGCGTTTCTCATGATGTACTCTGCATATAAGTTAAATAAGCAGGGTGACAATATACAGCCTAGACGTACTCCTTTTCCTATTTGGAACCAGTCTGTTGTTCCATGTCCAGTTCTAACTGTTGCTTCCTGACCTGCATACAGATTTCTCAAGAGGCAGGTCAGGTGGTCTGGTATTCCCATCTCTTTCAGAATTTTCCACAGTTGCTTGTGATCCACAGAGTCAAAGGCTTTGGCATAGTCAATAAAGCAGAACTAGATGCTTTTCTGGAACTCTCTTGCTTTTTCTGTGATCCAGTGGATGTTGGCAATTTGGTCTCTGGTTCCTATGCTTTTTCTAAAACCAGCTTGAACATCAAGAAGTTCACAGTTCACACATTGCTGAAGCCTAGCTTGGAGAATTTTGAGCATTACTTTACTAGCGTGTGAGATGAGTTTAATTGTGCGGTAGTTTGAGCATTCTTTGGCATTGCCTTTCTTTGGGATTGGAATGAAAACTGACCTTTTTCAGTCCTGTGGCCACTGCTGAGTTTCCCAAATTTGCTGGCATATTGAGTGCAGCACTTTCACAGCATCATCTTTCAGGATTTGAAATAGCTCAACTAGAATTCCATCACCTCCACTAGCTTTGTTCATAGTGATATTTTCTAAGGCTCACTTGACTTCACATTCCAGGATGTCTGGCTCTAGGTCAGTGATCACACCATCGTGATTAGTAGTGTTCAACTCTTTGGGGCCGTATGGACTCTCGCCTGTCAGGTTCGTCTCTCCATGAGCTTCTCCAGGCAAGGATCCTGGAATGGGTTGCCATTTCCTTCTCCAGAGAATCTTCCAGACCCAGGAATCAAACCCCAGTCACCTGCATTGCAGGTGAGTTCTTTACCACTAGCACCATTTAGGAACTAAAACCTTCTTGATTACCAACTATTAAAATACGCCCTTTGATACACAAGGGAAGGTCTAGGAGGCTGAAGCCTTTTTTTCCCCCAAAAACAGAAATGGGGTTACAGGAAGGATTCGTATCTGGGAAGGCCCCAAAGGGTCCTTCTGGGTTTCACATAGCGGTTAGAGTGCATTTGGTTTCCACCTAGTAAATGTAAAGAGGCAGAGAATGGCTTTTAGCTGATGGATCAGTCCAACAGTTCCTGCACTCTTAAAGACTGTGAGAGGTAATGGACATATGTTTGTAATGAACCAGTAATACAATACACAAGAGCAATGTAGGGGAGCAGAATTTGCCATTTGGCATCTTTTTAAAAGATGTTTATTTAAGAAATAGCAGACATGGGATGGCAGAAAGTGAAGCGGAACTAAAAAGCCTCTTTATGAAAGAGAAAGAGGAGAGTGAAAAAGTTGGCTTAAAGCTCAACATTCAGAAAACGAAGATCATGGTATCTGGTCCCATCACTTCATGGGAAATAGATGGGGAAACAATGGACACAGTGTCAGATTTTATCTTTTTGGGCTCCAAAATCACTGCGGATGGTGACTGCAGCCATGAGATTAAAAGACGCTTACTCCTTGAAAGAAAAGTTATGACCAACCTAGATAGCATATTCAAAAGCAGAGACATTACTTTGCCAATAAAGGTCCGTTTAGTCAAGGTTATGGTTTTTCCAGTGGTCATGTATGGATGCGAGAGTGGACTGTGAAGAAAGCTGAGCACCGAAGAATTGATGCTTTTGAACTGTGGTGTTGGAGAAGTCTCTTGAGAGTCCCTTGGACTGCAAGGAGATCCATCTAGTCCATTCTGAAGGAGATCAGCCCTGGGATTTCTTTGGAAGGAATGATGCTAAAGCTGAAACTCCAGTCCTTTGGCCACCTCATGTGAAGAGTTGACTCATTGGAAAAGACTCTGATGCTGGGAGGGATTGGGGGCAGGAGGCAATGGTGATGACAGAGGATGAGATGGCTGGATGGTGTCACTTACTCAATGGACGTGAGTTTGAGTGATCTCCGGGAGATGGTGATGGACAGGGAGGCCTGGCATGCTGCGATTCATGGGGTTGCAAAGAGTCGGACATGACTGAGTGATTGAACTGAACTGAACTGAACTGAACTGAGACATGGGAAAAATTCTGAAAACCATGTAGGAGTTACTCTTTTGCAAAATACATTTATATTTAAAAGTGAGATTTCTATTTGCATGTGTGTTTTCCTCCTGTACCTGGAAGAGGAAAATGATCAGATGTCTAGAAATTATTATCAGTGGAGAAGATAGTGATTTAAATCTGCATAATGACCTTGTTTGATGTACTTTTCTGGTGATATCCATTGCTGACATTCCCGACTCTCAACAACCTCTTTTGCTTTTAGCTGAGGATAGAATTTAAGGTGAGGGCTTCAGTTATTT
Source organism: Bos taurus (assembly GCF_002263795.3). NCBI lineage: Eukaryota > Metazoa > Chordata > Mammalia > Artiodactyla > Bovidae > Bos > Bos taurus. Next base: position 17,176,777 of record NC_037332.1, on the reverse strand, counting down.
CATTTTGCAAGTTACTTAGTTTTTCTCACTCTCATGTATATATGTTACTAGATTTTTGTTCAGTTTTCTCCTGTTAATCCGTCTCATGTCAGTAGAATTCTTAGACTATCCAGAAAAGCCTATAAGGGTAGAGGAAAACTTTTTCCTCCCCAACAGCGAACAGAGAGAAAAAGAGAAGAGGGGGAAAAGAGAGAGACTTAGACTCTATCCAATAGAATCCAATAAAAGAGAAAACAGATATTAGTACAGAGAGCTAAGGATATTAAAAATACCACTGAATTTTTTGTAAACTAGAATGTCATAAGATTAGATGAGCACAAATTAATTGAATTGGGGGCATTTATTTGAAATGTGGGCTTTAATATCCTGGCAAGTACTCCACAGGGTTGAGAAAATTTGGGGCTAGGATAGCACAGAGAAGAAGAGAGAAAGTGGAGCCTCACACTGAGTAAAGGTAAAATACCTGGGTTTCAGGATCAGACATTAGAGGAAAGCATAACATGGTTTAAGAATATGGGCACTTTAGAATTAGATTCTACAAGAAGACACAGAGGACACAATGTTTACCTTAAGGCCACCAAAAGTGTGTTGGTGAGAGGGTTACTAGTACAACTGAGTTCAGTGGTTGCTCTCATAGGGAGGCTAGGGATTTCAGAAGAAGAAGCAGTCTCAGGATTAGAACTTGACTTATTAAATGGCACGATGGGGCTAATTGTACCTGAAAGCAATAGATGGCAAGTGGTGGTGCTTAATCACTAGAAGGCTGGGATCCACAGTTTTCACAATGACTTGCCAAGATATCTGGACCCACAGGTGATTATGGAAAGATCAATGGAACAAGGCATCTCTAGAGACAAATGAAAGGGAAGTCACTCAGGATTCTGTTTAATATATCTAATCAGAAATTCAGGAATGTGGAAGCAATAGGTTGAGGACAACTGCTCCAACAAAAAGTCACAATTCCCTCCCCAGTCTCCATGCTATTGCTGCTGCCACTAAGTCGCTTCAGTTGTGTCCAGCTCTGTGCAGCCCCATAGATGGCAACCCACCAGGCTCTCCTGTCCCTGGGATTCTCCAGGCAAGAACACTGGAGTGGGTTGCCATTTCCTTCTCCAATGCATGAAAGTGAAAAGTGAAAGTGAAGTTGCTCAGTTGTGTCCGACTCTTTGTGACCCCATGGACTGTAGCCTACCAGGCTCCTCCGTCCATGGGATTTTCCAGGTAAGAGTACTGGAGTGGGGTGCCATTGCCTTCTCTGCCCCAGTCTCCATACCCAACCCAATTATGCTCTTATACCACTGACAGAAGAGATGCCTTGGCTTATAAGAAGCATCCCCATAGACCATAGCAAGGACATATTACAGAAATTCCCTCAGTAGAACCTAAAGCAATCTACTTAGTTGATTGAACACTGGACAAAGAAGAATATTCCAACATTTAGAGACAATTGGATCCAGGGTCTTAGCTGACATCGATATATGAAGATACAGAGCATTACTGTAGCCTCCTACTAGGCTGAGAATATATGGTAGCCAGGAAATAAATAAATGGATTTCTAGCTAAAATTAAGCTTAAACTAGATCTACCAACTGATCCATTAAAGAACCCACTTGACATGCCGGTTGCATCACTTTGTCAGGAAGATTCCCTGGAGGAGGGCATGGCAACCTACTCCAGTATTCTTGACTGGAGAATCCCATGGACAGAGGAGCCTGGCAGGCTAGAGTTCATGGGGTCACACAGAGTCAGACATGACTGAAGCAACTTGGCACACACACAGGATGAGTATATAATTGGGACAACATACTTTATGATAGAATAAGCCACATATAGAATCTTGGCTTGGAGGTAGAAATTATCAAAATCTAGAAGACCAACTGCAAATCTCTGAAACTGCATTCAGATCTCTTTTCAAGAGAGATCCTGCTGTGAGAATTGACATTAGCTAATTGCATTCATCTGCCAGGATATGCACTCAGGTTTCCAACAAAGTGACTCTCTCCCTAAACCACTGCTGACTGAGTGTAGTGAGGTTACTAGACCTGGACCAGTCTTACTCAATGCAGAACTTCTCTAATGGGCAGTCCCTACTCCAGGGTTCTTTCTGCCTAGATAGGACTTTATTAGAGCTGTACTGCAATCTTTAACTTTTCCTACGAAATACTTCTTTTCCCCAAGTGTCAGTTCACATTAAGGTCTGAAAGCTCTTCCAACTGCTCTAAATTCTTACAGGCATTTTTCTCCAGTACATCTCTTGAATTTCCAATTCTATCTTGGCATCATCTACTTCTTGGAAGACTTGAACTGAAACAAAATCTGTAACTTGACCTAAAAGGCATTTAATAAATTGGACTTTTCCTTCATTACACTGACCTTGCCAAATGCAATTTTGCTTTTTGATATCTAAGAATAAAAAGTTATTTTTATTTTTTATGAAGCCACATAATATAGCACTTTATGAACTTTGCATATTTTCTTTTCTGCCTGGTATTTCATTCCTCTTTACCTCCTCTTCTGTATTTAGTTACTGTGATTCTCAGGATGGGATAGATAATTTTCAGATATAAAAAATATTTTCCTGTACAGAAATATAAAGAATTCAAGAAAGTTACAGCAGAGAATGAAGCCAGATGTGCAGGTGTTAGCCCTGCTGAATTAATGTAATGTGCACAGGTCACATACCTTTGAAGCTGGCACTGCCTACTTATTTGTGTGACTGAGCTGACATGTTTCATCAAAGAAGTCTTAGATGATCCTCTGTATACATGAAGTCTGCAGACTTGTGTTGATGACCTTTATTGTGGACTGATAACCAAGATTCACACGTTATCTTAGTAAATACTTTTTAAGATACCAGAGTAACCAAATCAAAGAAAAATTCATATTTTTTGAATGAACTCATTCCTTGTGTTACAAAGACCACATTAAAAAATTTATGCCAAATTTTGTTTTTTAAAAATAGCCCCGCCCCCACCTCCCAGAATATTGGAAATAAAAGCAAAAATAAACAAATGGGACCTAATTAACCTTAAAAGCTTCTGCACATCAAAGGAAACTATTAGCAAGGTGAAAAGACAGCCTTCAGAATGGGAGAAGATAATAGCAAATGATGAAGCAACTGACAAACAACTAATCTCTAAAATATACAAGCAACTCCTACAGCTCAACTCCAGAAAAATAAATGACCCAAACAAAAAATGGGCCAAAGAACTAAATAGACATTTCTCCAAAGAAGACATACAGATGGCTAACAAACACATGAAAAGATGCTCAACATCACTCGTTATCAGAGAAAGGCAAATCAAAACCACTATGAGGTACCATTTCACGCCAGTCAGAATGGCTGCGATCCAAAAGTCTACAAGTAATAAATGCTGGAGAGGGTGTGGAGAAAAGGGAACCCTCTTACACTGTTGGTGGGAATGCAAACTAGTACAGCCACTATGAAGAACAGTGTGGAGATTCCTTAAAAAACTGGAAATAGAACTGCCTTATGAGCCAGCAATCCCACTGCTGGGCATACACACTGAGGAAACCAGAGGGGAAAGAGACACGTGTACCCCAATGTTCATCGCAGCACTGTTTATAATACCCAGGACATGGAAGCAACCTAGATGTCCATCAGCAGATGAATGGATAAGAAAGCTGTGGTACATATACACAATGGAGTATTACCATTAAAAAGAATACATTTGAATCAGTTCTAATGAGGTGGATGAAACTGGAGCCTATTATACAGAGTGAAGTAAGCCAGAAAGAAAAACACCAATACAGTATACTAACGCATATATATGGAATTTAGAACGATGGTAACAATAACCCTGTGTATGAGACAGCAAAAGAGACACTGATGTATAGAACAGTCTTATGGACTCTGTGGGAGAGGGAGAGGGTGGGAAGATTTGGGAGAATGGCATTGAAATATGTAAAATATCATGTATAAAACGAGTCGCCGGTCCAGGTTCGATGCACGATACTGGATGCTTGGGGCTAGTGCACTGGGACGACCCAGAGGGATGGTATGGGGAGGGAGGAGGGAGGAGGGTTCAGGATGGGGAACACATGTATACCTGTGGCAGATTCATTTTGATATTTAGCAAAACTAATACAATTATGTAAAGTTTAAAAATAAAATAAAATTAAAAAAAAATAGCCCTAATACGATTTTCTACTCAAACTTTGTCATCCAGTATTGCCTACTAGCTGATTGCCCACTTATATTCATTCCTCCCATGTGTACTACTGCTGACTTTCTTTAGGAACACATACCCTTGTATTCTCAATATGTCCTTTCATTTCAAGGAGAGGCACTGTAATGATTTAAACAGTAATCTTCACTGCTTGCAATGCACGGTTGATGACTGTCTGCCAAAATTTATTGTGCCCTTCACCTTTGCTTTGTCATTCTACCATTCTCAAAGGCTCTTATTGTTAATAAAATGCAAAGTAGTTAGTGGGATTCTTTTCATGATGTTACTTTGTCTCCTGACAAGGTAGAAAATAAAATCACCCTTGGGCTTTTATATGTGTTCATACATATTTTAAGATTATAGAATCACCAACTTTGGCCTCCAAAATGCTAATGATAATAGCAGACAATTTGGCATACCTTTTTCTCCCCACATATTGAGTGTATGTCTATATTTAGACATATTTTCAAAGCACATTAAATTATAAAAATGGTATGATTTTATGGTGATAAATATATAATATACAGAGGAGTAAAATAAAGGTAGTACAAATCAACCATAATCATACCCCATAGATTGTATTACAGCTAATCATGTTTACACATTTTTCCCTATGCCTATATATGTATCATCTAATTCAAAGATGGATTTCCCTGACTTGATGATGTAGGAAAGATTAAGTAGGATTGGTTCAAGTCCCCTCTTTCTTTATGCTCTGAAAATTCAAAGTCCTCCTCATGATTTCTGGGTATTTTTAGTCACTGATGATTCTAAGCTTCTCTTTCCACTGAATTGGTTCTATTTAGTGATGTTCCAGATAATCTAACCATATTATTTCACACAGCAGTATAAGATTAATGACTATGAATGATATTTAGTATATTTTCATATGCTAATTTTCCATCCATCTATCTTCTTTGATGAAGTGTCTTTTAAATCTTTTGACCATTCATATTAGTTTTTTTGTTTGTTTGTTTGGTCTTTTTTAATTTTTCAGAGTTCTCCGTGTTTCCATCTCATGGAAAATGATTTAAGTTTGACTGCTGTTAGAGAGTAACAGAAAATATTTTTTTTTAAATAATTAGGCTATTTTTAGGACAACAGACAGATAAAATCTGTGAAACATTTAGAAAAATAGAATTATTTTTGGGCTTATATAATTGTTCTTTATCTTAGAAAAAATGATTTTAGCTTTTCACTACTGAGTATGATGTTAGCTGTGAGCTTGTCATACATGCTGTTATGGTGTGGAAATGTTCCCTCTTATACCCACTTTTCTGAGAGTTTTTATTATATATAGATGTTGAATTTTGTCAAAATGTTTTCTGCATCTATTGAGATGATCATATAATTTTTATTCTTCAATTTGTTGTAAAACATTGACTAATTTGAGGAGACTGAACCATTCTTCCATCCCTGGGATAAATATCATTTGATTATAGTATATAATTCTTTTAATGTATTATTGAATTCAGTTTGCTAGTATTTTTGTTGAAGATGTTTCATTTTATACTCATCAATGATATTTGCCTGTAATTTTCTTTTTGGGTGTGCAAGATACCATTGTCTGACTATGGTCTTAGTGTGGTACTGGCATTGTAGAATGAGTTTAGGAACATTTCTTCTTCTGTAAATTTTGGACTAGTTTGAGAAGGATAGGTGTTAACTCTTCTCTAAATGTTGGTAGCATTCACCTATAAAGCCATCAGGTTGCAGACTTGTTTTGTTAGGAGTTTTTTGTTTTTTTTTTTCTTTATTGCTGATAAAATTTCTTTACTGTAGTTGGTCTATTATATTTATAGTTTTTATTTCTTCTTGTTTTAATCTTAGGAGAGATTGTACCTTTCCAGGAATCTGTCCATTTTTTTTCTAGGCTGTCCATTTCATTGCATATAATTGCTTATAATAACATTTTACGATCTTTTGTATTTCTGTTGTGTCTTTGTAATACCTTCTTTTATATTTCTTATTGTTTGGGGCCTTCTACTTCTTTTCTTTTTGGATCTGGCTAATGGATTATCAGTTTTGCTTATCTTTTCAACAAATCAGATTTTAGTTTCATTGATATTGTCTTTATTTTTAAAGTTTCTATTTATTTCATCTCTGATGTTTATTATTTACTTCTTTCTATTAAATCTGGGATTTGTTTGCTCTTTTTATAGTTCATTTAGGTGTGAGGATAGGTTATTTATTTAAGATTTTGGCTTGTACTCGTGTAAACTTCCCTTACAGAAGTGCTTTTTTTATGTCCCATAGATTTGGGATCGTTGTGTCTTTGTTTTCAATGTCTCCAGGTATTTAAAAATTTTTCTTCTTTGATTTTTTTCTGTGACCATTGGCTGCTTAGTAGCATATTGGCTAGTTTCCATGTGTTTATATTTTTTGCAGGTTTTTCCTCATGCATATTGTCATAATGTTGTGGCAGGAAATGATGCTTAGTATTGAAGATCTTTTCTGCTAGGCTTCAGGTCTTTCTCATTAATAGTTACTCTATAAATAGTTGTAATTTTGTTGTTCCTATGGGAGGAATGGAGCTCAGAATCCTATACTGCCATCTTGGCCACCTCCTAATGGTCACTGGTTTATAAAGAGAATTCATGTGCCTTTTTACTTTTTAAGATAAAGTATTTTATTTCTGTACTAAATTTCCTGCTTTTCCCTGTTTCTTTTCAAGGTTCATTTAGGCTGAGTACAATATGGGGACTAAGGAGCATCAACTAATTCAAATCTGTGATTCATATTATAAGTGATGTGTGCTTTTCTTATATTGATAACCAAGATAGCATTTTTCTTTTCTAAATAAGGCAATTCTTTTTCATTTTCCCTGACATAGCAAGGGCATTGTGTGTCAGAACTCTGAGACTCCCAGTTGGAAACAGACTTTGCTAGAGTAAAAGCAGATGCACAGATCAGAAACACTGCCAAAGTGGAAATACCAGTAAGAATACAAAATATTTTTCTATGAGTTTGACAATGCCTAAACAATTTTGGGTTGTTTTCAGCACTTTAGATCCTAGGAATTAGTTTGATTAGGAAAGCATATATAATGCTAAAAAGAATTATAATAATTTTCAGCTACCTATTAGTCTCAAGTTAGGTACAGCACAATTGGGTTTCCCTGGTGGCTCAGACAGTAAAGAATCTGCCTGCAGTGCAAGAGATCTGGGTTTGATCCCTGGATCTGGAAGATCCCCTGGAGAAGGGAATGGCTAATCACACCAGTATTCTTGCCTGGAGAAACCCAAGGACAGAGGAGCCTAGCAGGCTATCGTCCATAGGGTCGCAAAGAGTTGGACACGACAGAGTGACTAATACTTTCAGTTTCACTTTCATAGCATAATAGGCATACCACAAAACCAACTGACACTGAGATAAGGAAAAGTCTCACTATCTGCATGAGTCAAGTTTATGGGATGGGAACAATTACCCCATCAAATTATTGTCCCTATCCCCAACACCACAGTTACATCTTGTTCAATAATGCTGGCCAAATTTTAGGTTGGAAAAAAAAAAAAATTGCTGTCATACTGTGTAATTTCTCAGGTTCTGTCCAGTCAGCTTGATTAAATGTTGACTCCCTTGATATCTTTCATTCTTCAGGTTCATCACCTTCTTCTCACCTACTTAAGTCATTTGTTATGCAGGCTTGGAGCCCAATGTTTAACTGTGCTCCTGCTGATACCTTACATTTTCTCACCCTCCTGTCTTTGCCTCTCTTTTAGTCCTGTGGCCAAGGTGGCTAATAAGGCTCAACTATTTTCTCTCCTACATTTACATGTTGTCTTGAAGGGATTTATGTGTTCACCCAGATTGATGCTGTCTCTACCTGTTTCTACCTGTCTACCCTTGATGTTTTGTTTTTATTTATGTTTCAACTGTGAAATTATTTTATTTTTTTAGTGAGCTCTTTTTCACCCAAAACTGTTTTCAACTTCTTTGATCCAGTCTGTTAACGTCTTTCCTTTCATACTCAGCAGAAGATTTCACGTCCTGAGTGGAATAAGTGCCCTCAGTAATCTTTTCCTCAAATTATAGCCCCACTGTCCTTTTTTCCTAATATTTTGTCGTGATGAATAGATTTCTTTTTTTAAGTTCAAGGCCATGTTGGATGTCACTCCTGTTTCTGTGTCTACTAAGTATATCCTTACTTCTACATATTATCTATATTTTCTTGTCTATTGTTTCCATTCAGTCTTTAATAGTCATGAATATATCCCATCACCAAATAACCTCCTTCCATCTGGCATTGCTTCCTATCTCACTCTTCTTCTTTGTGACTAAATTACCTAAAATATGTGGTTTTCATATTCCCCCTCACACTGCTAGACTTATGAATTCTGCACTCCTATTTACTCACTACAGTGACCTCTTTGTTACTAAAAAGAAGGAAAACATTTTCATACATAACTTTCTTTCACTTTCTGCATCTGACACTGCTGATCTGCTGACCACTCTTTTTAAATCTGTTCATGTTTGATTTCCAGTCTTTTTCCCTCAGTCTCTTTTGTGGACTTCTTACTCATTCCCCATCCTCTGGGTGACTGTGTTCTCATGAATATTGTCTTCTGATCTCTTTTCTCCTTGCCCATTTTCTTTGGCATAGAATACCAGTTCCAACAACTGCAGTAACCAGTTCTTTTTTAATGATATTGGACTATATATTTCAAATGTGTATATATATATACATATATATATATATGTATATATATATACACTCTGATTTTCTCTCCCAAGACCCTGTCTTGTTTGACCTATTTCTATGATGGGCTCTGGTATTACCCTGTATCACTCTATAGTCTTGTGTCATTGAACCTATACCAGTCATTATAATTTCTTATTTCTAGCTTGGTCTATTCTATTAAGAAGTATGGAAATTGGGGGCTTTTAACTCAATTTTATTCTTTTCCATATCCTTATCTTATCATATACTATTTAAAGCATATTCATATGTGGTTATAATATTTTTGCTTGATGAACTCACAACAATGGAGTAATTGATGGATTCCACAGGCAGTCCTATGTATTTTTTAATATCTTTATGTTAAAAAATATTCAGGATGGGAACACATGTATACCTGTAGTGGATTCATTTTGATATATGGCAAAACCAATACAATATTGTAAAGTTAAAAAATTAAATTAAATTAAATTAAAAAAATATTTCTCATACTAATATACTAATACATACTAAGTAATGTATAAGTATAAAAATAATAAACATTGGTTAACTACAAAGGCACCAACATTTAAAATCATTCATTATAAATTTGAATTTAATGTGTAATAATACATTATTATATTTATATTTAATTTTACTATGTACGTTTTATTTCTATTTCAATAAATAATAATAAATTACTATATCATTTATTTGAGACATAGGCCTTTAGATACATTTTAAGGTAAAAGTTTAGGGTGCAACAAAATGAAAGCGGGCATTGTGACTTATGTAGAAATATTGATATTGCAATGGAGGCTTCTCTGAGTGACAAATTTTTAAAAAGGAGATGGATTTTTGTTTGTTTGCTTTTCAAACATTAAGTCCCAAGACTATAACACTCTGAATTTTGAGTTATAGAACTAATTGTGCTTATTTAGTAGCCTAAGATTTAGAGATAACATTTTATTGCTTTTTCTCCAAACTATTTTACAAATCAGTTATTTTATTACTTACTATACTGATACAATAAATAAGCATTTTTTGCTTCAGTTGCTTGCAAAGCATAATGCTGTTCACAAGTCTCATGAACTCATGGTCAGCACAAAGACTTACTCAAAACTAATAAAAGTATTATTCAAACAAACATTGTGTTCAGAATATCCCCAAGCTACAAACTGATTGTGCAGTGATTTCGAACATTATGTGAGGGAATATTTCCAGAACAAGTTATATACAAGCTTTTCCTTGGTGTTGTAAAGATTTTGATTTATAACACTTTATTGAAACATTGAAAATCAGTATATTTCCTGTTATCATTGTCCAAAAATTCACTGCAAAATCTTAGTGTTCTAATTAGCTCAGATAGAATTTACCTTAATAATGATGATAATAAATTTAATACTAATTACATTAATAATAGTGTAGCATTGTTTTTCAATCACTATCATCAAATAAAGAATAAAAAATATTCAATCAGATGGTGATAATTTTCAAGGGCCCTGATAAACATTAAGCAAAGTTTTCTTTAAGAATATTGTTCATTGAGTAAAAATAACTTTGTGGTGAAACTATTCTGTATGATCCTATAATAGTAGGTGGATTCATGACTTTATGCATTTGTTCAAACCTTTTTATGATACAAATCTTTTTTACAACAGGGAGAGGGAACTTTGATGTATATAAATTATAAATAAATAAGTAAATTCTTTGGAGTTTCTCATGAAAGAATGCAGACTATGATGAGCTAATTTTACTGCATGTCAATGTGTTTTTAAAATCTCCTGAAGGGAAAAGGGGGATAATGTTGACCTGTGTAACTTTGAAAATGACCAAAAGTATCAAGAAATTGTACACAAAGACTGTATTCTGTTTAAGTTGTTTTTTGATGAGGGTATGAGTTAACTATTCTAATACTGCTATACATACTTGTTTTAACTGAAAAATTACATAAATGAATGGCAGATTCATCCCATCTGTCTCCTATCTGGGATCCAGGTTTCTTACTGTTGGAGTAGAAATTTATAGATCATCAGGGAAAGAATCTAGAGTAAGCAGTGTGATAATGGATTGGAGTTGGAGGTATCAGTAAGTATTTCATTTAATATAAAGATGGTTACATGTACAAATATCATAGACATGTGGATATATATAGGTAAGTGTATATATCTATATTTCTTTATTCTGTCAACTGAGATAACCTAAAAGAATTGGCATCCCAGTATCAATGAGAGCACTTATTGCCCAGAATTTGGATTCCAGTACCATTCTCCATTAAAAGAAATCAGGCAATCTTATAGAAATGGATGATTATAGGGCTGGGGCTTCCCAGGTGGCACTAGTGATAAAGAACTTGCCTACTAATGCAGGAGACCTAAGAGTTGCAGGTTTGATCCCTATGTCAGGAAGATCCCCTGGAGGAGGGCATGGTGATCCACTCCAGTATTCTTGCCTGGAGAAACCCATGGACAGAGGAGCCTGGTGGGCTACAGTCCATAGGGTTGCACAAAGTCAGACATGACTGAAGCAACCACGCATGCACAATTATAGGACCAGGGTAAGAAATGAAGCATCTTGTACCAGAAAGTAAGAAACTGTTTTACAAAACCAACCACATAAGCAAACAAGCCAAAAACCCACTGATGGAATATTGGAGCAAAATGAAAGAATGTTAGTGATCAAAGATGAAACAATTTGAGCAACAAAACAAATAAATAATATTGTATTAAAATCCCCAAATAAAGTAAATATCCATGAGTCCATACTGATATAAATAAATTACTAAATAAATAAATATGTGTAGAAGAAGAGAAACATATTTTGTAGAAAAGAATTTTAAGTAAATGTTGTAGATACCCCATCCTATAAAGAAAGTATAACTCCTGCTACTTAAATGCAAGCCCTGCATAGTGATTTCCTTGCAAAGACTAGAGTGTGAAGGAGGAGAAAAATACATAAGTTTACAGTGGAGAAACCTGACAAACTCTATTTAGATTACTAAGGTGATCAAGGTCAACCTTAAAAATTATAATGTTGGTAGCATGCACCTTTGTTATGATGTGATGAAAATGACATTTTGTCTCTGTTATCTTCCTCTCAAAACCTTCCTCTAAGAATTTAAAAAAAAAAAGTCAAACACGTTACAATAGAGAGGCATCTCATACAATATGCCTGACTAATGCTTCCCTTGAGGCTCAGCTGGTAAAGAATCTGCTTGCAATGTGGGAGACCTGGGTTCGATCTCTGGGTTGGGAAGATCCCCTGGAGAAGGGAAAGGCTACCCACTCCAGTATTCTGGCCCAGGGAATTCCATGGACTGTATAGTCCATGGGGTTGCAAAGAGTTGAACTCAACTGAGTGACTTTCACTTCACTTCAAGGCCGCCTCAAAACCATTAAGGTCACCAAATATAAGGAAAGTGAGAAAATGTCACCGCAAACAGGAGACTGAGAAGACATGATAGCTAAATGTTTAACAGTAACTTGCATGGGATCTTGGAGCAGAAAAAGACATTAGTTAAAGAAGCTTGAATAAACTATGAGTAAGTGAGTGAAAGTCACTCAGTCCTGTCTAACCCTTTGAGACCCCATGGACCATACAGTTCACAGAATTCTCCAGGCCAGCACACTGGAGTGGGTAGCCTTTTCCTTCTCCAGGGGATCTTCCCAACCCAGGGATGAACCCAGGTCTCCCACATTGAAGGCAGATTCTTTATCAGCTTAGCCCACAAGAGAACTATAGGCTTAGGTAAATTATATAGTTTCAATATCTGTTCATTAATTCTAACAAACATACTAATAGAAAACCTTTGTGTGGTTGTAATATGGGGGCTCTCTGTACTATATAGTCAAATTTTTTTGTAAATCTAAAAGTATTCTAAAAAACAAAGTATATTAATAAAAAATAGGTTTGTTAATATTAAGAATGTCCATTTTAATATCCTTAATTTGTATTTCAGTGTCCTGGTAGAGTTTATACAAATATAATACTTAAGATTTCTTACTTACTTGTGAAAGTTTTCCTAAGATGAATTATGTCTTACTTCAAATTTGTAAAAGATACAAATGACACTATTGTGTTTAACATCTGTACAAGCTGCAGCTCCACAAATTTAGTTAGAAATCACTTTAGGAAGACATTTAACTATTTTAGTTGTTATTTTAATAATTTCATAATAAGAAACAGTTCAGAAAAAAATTATGTAGTATAATGAAAATCCTTTTTCAGTCTAGGATAAGAATTATGTGATACATTGTAGTGCTTTTAACATTATACGGAGTGATCAGCTTCCCATATAAATATTATTAATGCCATTCTAAAGACTGATAATGCTTTAAATAGATAAGAATAAAATAATATTAAAGTAATCCAGCTACTATTATGAACACTTTTGAGGGAACAGATTATCTATATTTTAGGAAATTATATTGAATTCATTTATATTATTAGCATATATAATCATCATGATGTTGAATAAACATGTCTGGAAACTACTGGGTAATTAGCCTTCTTTATTTGGAAGAATTCAACAAAGTAGAAGACTTTTTTTTGGCTGCACTGGGTCTTCATTGCTGTACTCAGGCTTTTTCTAGTTGTGTCTCAGTGGTTGTGGCACATGGGCTTAGACGTTCTGCAGCGTGTGGAATCTTCCCAGACTAGGAATCAAACCTGTGTCCCCTGCCTTAGCAGGCAGATTCGTAACCACTGGACCACTGAGGAAATCCAATGCTTATGTTTTAACTGGATTATATTTAGCCCTGAAACTTCTTAATATATATGTAATTTTAGAAATTATATGTAATATATAATTTTAATTATATGTAATATAATTATATGTAATTATATGTAATTAATTTTATGTAATATATAATTTTAGAAATTGAATGTACATATTAAAGACATCTGATATTTCTCTCAGAGACCCCTTGCTCTTATTCTTTCTCATAGTAATGACACTTGAATGCACAGGCTAATTATACCCAATGAAAGGCTGCATGGATTTTGAACTCTAAGAGAGCAGAGTTCAAATCCTGACTCTTATTATTAACTCTGTGACTTTAAGTATATAACCTACCCTCTCTGTGCCTCAGTTTGGAAATTGATACTGATAGTACTATCTACCTGGTCATGTAATGAGTATGCCTCCATAAAGTATTATGTAAAGTTAGGACAATACTTAAACCTTCCAGTGTTAAGAGGAGATGTTATTTTTTCCTGAGAAACTGAGTAGATGCGGTTGAGTTTAATCATGGAGATTATAGTGTGTAAAGATTAAGGAAGGAGCGAAAGCCTTTCAAGATCTTATAAACTTGTAGTGTCTGGTCTCTGCTTATGTTTCTCTACAGTGCTTCACTCTGCCAAGTCGTACATACCCCTGCACCCCAGGACCTCGTGATTGCTGAGTTCTCTCTTAAACAAGTCCTTCCCACCTACAACCTCCTCTCCTAAAATGCTAAGTGAACACACCTATGTGTGAGTGCACAACATCATGTACACACATGCTCACACATCTGCTTAATGAACTCCAGATTAGTCTGTGTGTCACATCCTCAAAAGTGAGTTTTCAGAGTCTCTAAGTCAATTTTATTATATACTTTCATACTACTCTGTATTTTGCCTTTGTGGGTCATTTAACAAAATAACATCTCCGTTACTTTGTGTGATTGATTAAATGTCCATCTCCCACACTACTTTGAAAACATCTTTAAGACAGTAACTCTATCTTGTTTTGTGCATCACTTACCCCCTGGTGTCTCAGCACTGAAAGACATAATAAATCCAAGATAAGCAAGTGTTGTGATATGCATGAAAAGTCAACTTGCCTCATCAAATTGGAACAAACAAGAAACAGGTGGAAAAGGAAGAGTGTTTCTTTAAGCTGTCTTGACCATTCTTTTCCAGAATGAACTGCTGAGTTCATTCATTGCTTCCTGAGAAAGAAAAATACAATGCACCCCTTCATCCCCACATATAGACTTCATGTTATCAATTCTTAGAGCAAGTTTTAGAAGATTGACTTTTCTGTTGACTTTTATAATTAACATGTAGATTAATCCAGATTTCATTCCAGAGCAAAATGATGCAACTAGTGATTCTAAGGCAGGTACTGTCTACTTCCGGGCACTACAAATTTTAAATGGAACCCATGACTGTAATGTGCATCAAAAATATTCCAAACATAAAGCAGGAGTATTAACTCACAAAAAAAGAAGAATCAATTGAATGCATCCTAGCAGTTTGCATGATATTACTTTTTTCATTTTTCTTTAATATAATAGCTTTTTAAATGATCATCTGATATGCATATCAATAAACATCTTTGAAACCTTTTAATAACCAGCTCTGTCTGGAACAGCATTATGAGGTTTAGTCTTGGGAAATGCTATGGTAATTAAGGTTGCTTTCAGTCATATGAAGTTCAAAGGAGATTAATTTTGAGCTTTGAAAATCCCATGACACTTAGTATGGTGGCATGCATCCTAAAGCTAATCTAATTATTTGATGACAATTCCAGTGTTGAACATGATTTCACTTAATTGTTTTCACTTTGCCTCTTTGGGGATGCTACTATCTGAAACAAAGTTGAAAGTGTCTTTCTTTTTACTCTCAAGGCAACTGCACTCCCTCTTTGAAGTGAGTCAGCTGACCAACTATGTCTCCTTTTTAGTTATAATTACTTTGAATGTTTTAAACTATTAGCGTTATTATTATTTTAGAATGTTCACTTAATAAACATAATACAAACAGCCTGTATCAATTAACATACTGACACTTTATATTACAGAACAACAACAGCAGCACAACAAAAAAATAAAACAAATCTCAGAGGTTTAGTTCTTTCTCTGATGTTCAGTGTAAGCCTAAGTATCTCTCCAGAAGAACGGTTATCCATGTGATGGCTCATTGTATCCATCTACATCTACCACAGGGAGTCAGGAAAGAGGAAATGGAAGTTTAACACATTATTCTACACATATATTCCACAAGTATCTAACATGAAGTCAATTTGTATTTAGTTGCTCAGAGCCAGTCATGTAGCCCTGTCTTTCTTCCCAGGAGGGAAGGTACAGTTCTCTCATTTGCCTGGAAGTAGAAAGACATGTGATGCCAGTGAGTTTTGGCAATATATGTTACATAGACCCAGGAATAGAAATTTATATTTTCTATAAATTTGATTCCTTTCTTCTCCTTCCCAGTTTAGGTGGGTTCCACAGAATGGCTATTGAAGTTATTTTCTTGATCACTTTTCTAGGCGTAAGTTGATTAAAAGTATCTGGGAATAACATGTTCTCTACTCTTACAGTCATCACATTTAGCAATTGGACAGATAGTGACTGTATCTTTCATATTTAGTCATCATTTTTGGCCAGTGTCTCTTTTTGTGTTCAGCAGCATCCTCTTGAGAAGTATTCCTAGCAGTTGTTAATATGGAGATCTAAATTGTGGTTTGGGGATTTGTATTTTAAGTCACCCTTGGGGAGTCTAATCAAAGTTGTTCATAAGTGATACTTTGAGAAACATTGATCTAGTGTCATGAAATTCTCATATGCTTACCCAGTTGAAAGTTAAATTCAACTGTATTTTTTAATCTAATATGACAGTTGAAGATTTTAATAAAAAATGGTTGCATGGAGGCATCCATAATGATGCCAGCTGCTTTTCCTCTAATAGTGGAACAGAAGTAGAAAAAACAAAAACAAAAAATCCAGAGACTGATAGATCTGGATATGAATCATGATTACTCTCACTGGACATGTGACACTGAGAAAGATGTTAGCCTTTCTACTTGAGTATCCCTCATGTTTAAGAGAAGAATACAGTGTCTACCAAATAGACTTGTAAAGAGACTCTAAAGAGTAATAATTATAAAGTAATTAGCACATATTAGTCATCTGATTCAACACTTGTGCGCCTCTAAAGTACTAGATATTGCATTAAATACATATGAAAACATATCTTATAAATAGAATTCAACAATTTAAAGCCCAATTAAAGGTAGTTACATAGAAAAGTGAGTTACATTATTAGATTATTACATACTAGGTGGCTGAAGTAGCTCATCTGAGACCACAGAGTTAAGAAGTGAATTTGAGCCTGAATTTATGCGCTGCCATTTCACTTCACAATGCTAAAAAGAGAAGAAAGTCTGCATATGTACATTAGGAAAAGCTCTCGTTTCTTGAAGTATGCAGTGAACCAATGAAAGAATTTTAGAAAAGGAGTACTATTTTCAGATTTCACTTTTATGAAACGCATTCTGGAGGCAGTAAGGTGGCTTTCATTTTATCCAGTTTTGTTTTGAGTGAAGAAAGTCTGAATTCATGAAGAATTAATGAAAAATTCATTAAAAGGCTATTGTAGGAATCCACAGTGGAGAGAGATTCAGAACACTGTGCAGGAGACCATGATCAAAACCATCCCCAAGACAAGGAAATGCAGAAAGGCAAAATGATTGTTTGAGGAGGCCTAACAAATAGTTGAGAAAAAAAGAGAAGCAAAAGGCAAAGGAGAAAAGGAAAAATATACCCATTTGACTTCAGAGTTCCAGCTAATAGTAAGGAGAGATAAGATAGCATTTCTAAGTGATCAATGCAAAGAAATAGAGGAAAACAATAGAATGGGAAAGACTAGAGATCTCTACAAGAAAATTAGGACTGAAAAAGGTCCATTTTCATTCTAATTCCAGCCACAGGACTGGAAAAGCTCAGTTTTCATTCCAATCCCAAAGAAAGGCAATGCCAAAGAATGCTCACTACTGCACAATTGCACTCATCTCACATGCTAGCAAAGTAATGCTCAAAATTCTCCAAGCCAGGCTTCAACAATACATGAAGCATAAACTTCCATATGTTCAAGCTGGATTTAGAAAAGGCAGAGGAACCAGGGATCAAATTGCCAACATCCGTTGGATCATTGAAAAAGCAAGAGTTCCAGAAAAACATCTAATTCTGCTTTATTGACTATGCCAAAGCCTTTGACTGTGTGGATCACAACAAACTTTGGAAAATTCTGAAAGAGATGGGAATACCAAATCACCTGACCTGACTTCTGAGAAATCTGTATGCAGGTCAGGAAGCAACAGTTAGAACTAGGCATGGAACAACAGACTGGTTCCAAATCAGGAAAGGAGTATGTCAAGGCTGTATATTGTCACCCTGCTTATTTAACTTATATGCAGAGTACATCATAAGAAATACTGGGCTTGATGAAGCACAAGATGGAATCAAGATTAAGGAGAAGTATCAATAACCTCAGATATGCAGTTGATATCACCCTTATGGCAGAAAAAGTGAAGAAGAACTAAAAAGCCTCTTGATGAAAGTGAAAGAGAGGAGTGAAAAAGTTTGCTTAAAGCCCAGCATACAGAAAACTAAGATCATGGCATCTGGTCCCATCAATTCATGACAAATAGATGGGTAAACAGTAACAGACTATCTTTTTGGGCTCCAAAATCATTGCAGATGGTGAGTGCAGCCATGAAACTAAAAGACACTTGCTCCTTGGAGGAAAAGTTATAATCAACCTAGACACATATTAAAGAGCAGAGACTACTTTGCCAACAAAGATCCATCTAGTCAAAGCTGTATTTTTCCTAGTAGTCATGTATAGATGTGAGAGTTTGACTATAAAGAAAGCTGAGCACTGAAGAATTGATGCTTTTGAACTGTGGTGTTGGAGAAGACTCTTGAGAGTCCCTTTGACTGCAAGGAGATCCAACCAGTCCATCTTAAAGGAAATCAGTCCTGAATATTCATTAGAAAGACTGATGCTGAAGCTGAAGCTCCAATATTTTGGTCACTTGATGCAAAGAACTGACTCATTGCTAAAGACCCTGACTCTGGGAAAGATTGATGGCAGGAGGAGAAGTGGACAATAGAGGATGAGATAGTTGGATGGCTTTACTGACTGGATGGTCATGAGTTTGAGCAAGTTTTGGGAGTTGGTGATGGACAGGGAAGCCTGGGATGTTGCAGTCCATGGGGTCACAAAAACTTGGACATGACCTTGCAACCTAACTGTCGTAATCCACATGATAAAAAGAAAATATTACACCAAGACAGTTATCTAAGAGAAAAAAAAAATTGAAATGTATATACAATGTAGATCTGTAGAACTAAATGGTAATTACATATAGATATTTAGGAAGCATGTATTTTCAAATTAGGTTCCAATTGTTTCCTTAGCGGTTGGATTATTGTTTTTCACAATCAACGTTGCTGGGAAACCATTAAAGAATGCCAGAATGAAGGGGAGGTGATGATGCCTTCATACTAGATATGCTGAGGGTGAAATTTGTTGTAACATGCATATTATACCAGTGCAATGTGTGAAAACATATTCTATATCCCCATAATTACAATTTGGATTACAGATAGAAAAGGCTGTCATTAGTATTTGATAATGAAATTGTATATTTGAATAACTATGTCCATAGATGGCAAATAGAGATGAATAGGCAAAATGTTAACAATAAAATTAAACATCCAACTTGTATATTACAGTAAATGAAATGATAAAACATCATTGGTAAAGACAAATACTAAGACCAGGTAAATACACTGTGCACTTGTAGGGTAAAAGGCACTCTACTGAGTCCTTGATATGAAAAACCTCTTACATATTTATCTGAGCTTTATGCGGGTAATAGTTTATAACCATCTATTAGAAAAGAAATAATCTCAATAATGTGAAGAAACCGCCGCAAATGTCACATATCTAAAACGTGAAGAAGTTGGAGTTTAAATTCAAGCATTGTTGACCTGTGTGCTGTCTTGTTAGCCACTACGTATCCTGCTTCCAGAAGATAACCACAGGTGGGAGAGAAGAGCAGGAACTACAAAGATTTAGAGCAAACAGGACTAAGTATCTGCAAATCTTAAAGAGATTAAAGAATAGTAGTGAGGCTTTGAAGTTTGGTGAAGGATAGACAGCTGTAGCTTGCAAGTAGAATATCGTATGTTTAAGATTTAAGAGACAGAACTGTTAAGGAAATGAGAAAGTTCAGGGTGTGATATGAGGGATGAGTGGCTGAAGTGGAATAAACATAAAGATCAATAGAATAGAGAATGAAAAAGAACTACGAGTCTATGTTATAAAGGCCACAATGCACAAAACTGAGGGCAGGGCAGATGCCGAGTTTCTTGGAGAGAGATATTGATATCAGTGTTAACATCTTCAAAGAATTGGAGGAAAGAATGGATCAATGATGTGTAGGTATAGCAAAGGTATACAATGTATTTATTTAATTTTCAAACTTTCCCCTTATAACTCTCATTTAACTGCTCAAGCCTAGTATGACTAATTTTTAAAATTCTGACAGGTCAAGAAAAAATACATGGAGCACTGCCAAGAAGTCTCATTGATTCTCCTTCTATGCATTTATATCTGCAGTTTTCTTCTCCAACATTCTCAGCCTTTGTTGACCGGCTTTTGAGAACCTTAAAAGTGAAAATGAAAGTCGCACAGTTCTGTCTGACTCTGAAATACCATGGACTGTAGCCTGCCCGGTTCCTCTGTCCATGGAATTCTTCAGGCAAGAATACTGGAGTGGGTTTTCTTGTGTTATGACAACATTATGAGACGCCTTTGTCTAACCTGACCTTGGGGTGTTTAACCCATAGACTTATTTAATATTCTCTGACTCAAGCCTAATCTTTACCCTCTCATTATAGATTTGCAGCTACCTTACTGACTAGGTTAACTATGTTCTGGCAACTTTCTGCTCCTTAATCTCTTAGGTCCTGACCTTGCATATCTTCCTGACACTTTCCACAGGACCCTTGCTTGCCTAAGCATGATGAGAATGAACATGCCATGTTTTTCTGATTAAAAGAAATTCATCTACCTGCTTTGGGTTAGAAAAAAATTCTATAAAGGCAGCCCCTGCAATACTGTGAGACTAAAGCATTTTAATCATAAAGTACCAACTAAGTCATATGTGATCTAAGTCCTGTCCCCTAAATTTTTTAATAGACTTAACTGATATTCTAGGAGATGGGGGGAGGGGCTGGTGGATAAACAGCTCTAATTTAGTATGAGAGAATTTTGGATTTGCAGCTCAGTGGGGCTTTAGCTTTTATAAGCTTCTTTCATTATGAAATTAATTATTTAAATAATTACAGAAATGTAAGTGAGCCATCCTCTCAAAATAGAACCCAATTTACTTCCTGCTAGTCCCCTAAGGGGCTTTTTTCTGTGGTTCAGTGTAACTATTTCATTGATTCAATCCACCAGTTTGTGTTTCCTGCTTTATGGATTGAGCACTGCAGGAGCTGTAATGTTCTAACTATCTTTGTTTCTCCTTCTCTAGCACCATGTTAGTATTTTACCAACAACTGACAAGGTTTGGTGGGAGGTCGGAGGTGAGAACAGCATGTTTGCAGAGTAATTCAGGTTAAATATATGTACATTTAATTATTTACACTTAGATTTACATATTGCAATTTGGAGTTCTGAAAAGGCATTAGAATCTCAGTTTATTGCTAACAGCATGGCACTTGGGTTTTCAGAGAAGACTTGAAATGGGGCTAATGAGATTTAATATCAGATATTTGACTTTGCCTGAAATTGCCTTCTTCACTCTTTCAATAAGTGCTAAGATTTCACTAAGTCCCTTATCTCAGGAATATTGCTTTAAACTGAGACCCTTAATGCTACTAAGTGATAAAAAAATGAAGTTTTAAAATGTAGGACAAGCTTCTTTACTTATAAAAACCTTGGAAGAAGAAGAGTAAGATAAGTACTTGATTTTATCTGTGTGTGTGTAGCTTAAAAGAAAAAGCAGTATGATAGATACAAAAGGAAACATACTTTCAAAAGACTTATTTATATGGCATATAGATAAAAATGTAGCCACTTAGGAGTCAATCAATGGGACTTTCCTAGTAGCTCAGATGGTAAAGCATCTGCCTACAATGCAGGAGACCCAACTTCAATCCCTGGGTCAGGAAGATCCCCTGGAGAAGGAAATGGCAACCCACTCCAGTATTGCTGCTTGGAGAATCGCATGGACAGAGGAGCCTGGTGGACTACAGTCCATGGGTTCAGAAGGAGTCGGACATGACTGAGCGACTAACACACAGGAGTCAATCAAAATATGTGATACTAATAACTACAGGGAAATGTGACACCTCATCAACTATTCTTCACTAACTCCTTAAAACAGTTTAGGTTGTCAAACTAATCAGGATCTAATATAAATCACTACTGAGGTTATGGACTAGATTTCCTATGGCAAAGGAACCTGCCTGGACATGTTCATAGTTTTGCCAGAAAATGATAGCTTTGTTGTGGTTCCACATTGGTGGAACACAGGAGGTCAGACTAAGAATCTTAAGAACTGAGATAGTTTAGTGTTGGGAACATAGAGTCTGAAATGGTTGTGATCAAAGGCATGAAAGTACGCCTTACTTACTTTTCAACAGTTTTGCCCACATTTCTAGTTTTTTTTTTTTTTTTAATAGTTTGTTTTCAGAGATGTTTCTTTATCACAAATAACATGAATTTGGATGATATTTGATTCTTACAAAAACACAAAAAGATGCCTTTTCATTCATGGGGTGACTTAGTTTCCTAGAAGCTAAGGCAGATGGTAAACCCATGAGGGACAAGAAAAGCACAAGAAGTAGGGCATTGGGAAAAAGATATAAAAAGTAATTTTATCACAGAATACCTTCTTAACCTCCATATGCCTTAACTGCCTTTCAAGTTTATTTTTGTGCCTCTCTGCAACATGTGTATGATGTCTCAATGTTGACTTCCATTTCATTAATTCTCTCCCTGCCTGGGTCTACTTATGGGTGTGTATCATCTACTGCATCTTAAAAAATAATGAAGTCCCTATATTTAACATTTTCATTGGCTTTATCACACTCAATTTTTTGCTCATTTTATTTCTATTTTAGTTCATATTGTTAAGTGAAAGTTATCTTCATTTAAATGTTTGAACATAGAAAATACACTATTTAAAAAACATTTGTTTAGCTGCTTTATACTTTATATTTCATGTTATGGATAGTCCACATTTCGTTTCTCTGTTCATCAATAGATTTCCACTTTTCTGGTATTATAAATAATGCTGCTATATATATATATTATGTGTATATGTATATTCTATATATGTGTACATTATTTGTGTACTCATTTCTGTATGGACACATATTTTCACTTCTTTTGGGTATTGAGAAGTAGAATGGTTGGGTCATATGGTATCTCTATGTTTAGTTGTATGAGGAATTGCCAGGCTATTTTCCAAGATGGCTGCATTGTTTACATTTGCATTGGCCAATGGCTGTTACTACCTGACTTTGATACGAGTCATTCTAATGGCCATGAAGTGTATTTCATTGTGGTTTTGATTGCAATTTTTCTGACAACTGATTACGTTGAACATCTTTTCATGTGCTTGCTGGTTATTTGTAAATTTTGGAGAAATGTCTATTAGAATTGTTTGCCCATTTTAAGTTAGATTCTTGTCTTTTTATTACTGAGTTTTATGGGTCCTTTATATATTGTGAACACAAGCCCCTTATCAGATATATAAATTACAAATATTTGCTCTTAATTCAGTGAGTCATAGTTTCACTTTTTTAATTGTGTCCTTTGAAGCTAAAAGTTTTCTTACTTTGGTGAATCTAATATTTCTTTTTTTCCCGTTATCAGTCTTGCCTTTGGTATTATATCTAAAAATACACTCTCAGATCATGATGGTTTATCCCTATGTGTTCTTCTAATGGTTTTACAGTTTTAGTTCTTATGTTTAGGTCTTTGACCATTTTGAGTTAACTTTTATATGTGGTATGAGTTCAGAGTCTAACTTCATTCTTTTGCATGTTGTCTCAACACTTGCTACCCTTGTCAAAAATCAGTTGGCTATATATGTATGAGTTTATTTCATGACTGTCAATTCTATACCATTAGTCTATATGTCTATACTTGTACCTGCACCACACTGTCCTGATTTTTGTTGCTTCGTCTTAGCTTAGCAGGATATGTGAGTCCTCCTACTTTGTTCTTCTTTTTCAAGATTGTTTTGACCATTCTGGGTCCCTTGCAATTCTGTATGAATTTTAGAATCAACATGTCAATTTCTACAAATAAGTCAGCTAAGCTTTTGATAGAGATTGTATTGAGTATGTAGAACACATTGGGGAGCATCACGGTATTAGCAACATTAACTCTTCTGATCTGTGAACACAGAATATTTCTCCAATTATTAGGTCTTTAATTTCTTATAAAAATGTTTGTATCTTGAATGGATTAAATATTGACTGGTACTGGGATAACTAAGGAAAGAAAAGAGAAAATCCACATAAGAGGGGGAATGTATTCTGAGGGAAAACAAAATCATAGAGTCATTCACTTTATTTATGTACCCTACACACAGGGTAAAAATGGAACAATTACAAAATTTTGTTTTCTTGAGCTTCAAATTCACTGCCGATGGTTACTGCAGCCATGGAATTAAAAGACTGCTTGCTCCTTGGAAGAAAAGCTATGACAAACCTAGAAAGCATATTCAAAAGGAGAGGCATCACTTTGATGACAAAGATGTGTATAGTCAAAGCTATGGTTTTTCCAGTAGTCAGGTACAGATGTGAGAATTGGACCATGAAGAAAGCTGAGCACCAAAGAATTGATTCTTTCAAACAGTGGCACTGGAGAAGACTATTGAGAGTCCCTTGGACAACAAGGAGATCCAGCCAGTTAATCCTAAAGGAAATCAACCCTGAACATTCATTGGAAGGATTGATGCTGAGTCTAATGCCAAGAGTCAACTCATTGGAAAAGATCCTAATGCTGGCAAAGAATGAAGGCAGGAGAGGAAGGGGGCAACAGAGGATGAGATGGTTGGGTGGCATCATCAACTCAATGGACATGAGTTTGAGCATGCTCTGGGAGATAATTAAGGACAGGGAAGCCTGGCATGCTGCAGTCCATGGGGTTGCTCAGACACGACTGAGTGACTGAACAACAGCAACACAAGGATATTAAAAGAAGGCGTTTTGTGAAATTAGAAAAGGCCACCAACCCTTGCCTTTTTCTAAAAGTTCAGGAAAACCAACTTATATTAAACATTAGTTCCAGAAAGTTATCAAGTTTAAAACCCATTCAAAGTTAGTATAAGAAAAAGGAGAATAAGTTTCCTATAGAGAATAAATGAAATAAAATGCTCCATGAACATATGCCTTAGGTGCTTTAGAGTGAGATGCTCGTGGAGAAGGACTTCTATTTCAAAATCAACTTATATCTATAAAGAAAATGATACAAGATACAAAAGAACAACACACATCAGAATTAGAAAATCCCAAAATTGAGATGATAGAACTTATTAAAGAATGATACAAATGAAAAAAATCATTTTCAGAAATTAAGTATAAGCTAGAAAAAATAGCAAATTAAGAAAACAAATAATGCTTTTAAAGAAGAATTGTAAAAGAAGGAACATTTATAAAAGAAGAAATGAATTAAATACTGAATAAGCAAAGGATATCCAGTTTACAGATCAAAAAACAAAACAAAACAAAAAACGACTCCCTAAAGAAGAAAAGCAGAGTAAGGAAAACAGAGCAAATACTAAAAAATATAGCTGGAGGAAACATTTCTCAAATAAACATTACCAAAAAAAAAAAAGAAAATCTTTTGAAACTACATAGTAAGAGTATGCTTAATATAAGAGTATTGACCTAGAGTAACCTATTTCAATATCTATCTTAGTACAATTCCTGGCCTTTACAGAATTAAAAAAAAAAAAAAATTCTTTGGCTGTTTAGTCAAGAGAGGCAAGTGAATTATAAGCAAAATAAATTAGATTAGCATTAGACTCTTGGACAGCAATGCTTCATTATAGATCAAAATGGAATGCCATATTTAAAGCTCAGTGAAAAAAAGTTCACTAAAGAGTTAATATAGAAATGACTTTCAAGCATAAAGGTCACAGAAAAACCCTTAATTTAGGAAATATTGTTACCATGAGACCTAAGACTCTTGTTACAGAATGAGTTTTAAACAACCAAATGACTAGAGACAGCATAAGGACTTGTGTGAGCTTAAAATATATTATTACCTGTACAACTAAGATTAAATGGGGACTGAAAGGACAGAAAAGGATGCATACTGTACAGTTGCTATATATTCAAAGAATGTAGATGAAGTACAGGTATACAATAGAGGGAGTTTAGAAACGGCAAAAGCAAAAGAAAAAATTAACTATTTTGGTAAATATTTTGGTAGTAGTAGTATCATTACTGTTATTTTGTGTGTAATATAAGATAAAGTAAAAGATTAATTATGATAAAATCTAATGTACTCATCCTCTGCATCCTTGATAGCCAGGATTCTTGGTGTGGAAATAAAGATATATTACAGAAAATGTTAAACAAATATGCATTTCTGAATTGTAGTTGGAAATATGGGAACTTCCATATAGAATGATTACATATTCTCTATTCAGTATAGAATTAGAATTATCACCATTTTCCATATATAATCAATTAGTAGCTCTGGGCCTTAACATAAACAGTTATTAATATCACACACACACGCACACATAGAAAACACAGCCAGACACTTTGTGCTTCCTAGTAAAAAACACACACCATTACCTGTAGGCTTGACTATTGGATTGAATGTAATTCTTATCGAAACTCTTGAGTCCAGCAGCCAATTTGTAGGTAATATAGGACAAAGATACACGTTGAATTGTATCATGACTATGAAATCAGCAAAACCTGTAATGTGGAATAATCTACAAATACCTTAAAGGCTAATTTATAAATAATAGAATAGGATAAAAGGGAAATTTGTAAATGAAAAGCTACTTAACAGACATTTTAAAGAATGGACCAAAGTCATAGTATCTAGGGAATATAAGAAATAGAAGAAAATGATTTCTACAAAAGTCAAGAGTAATGTTTTCTTTGTGGAGGGCAGAGATGGATGGAAACTAGGCACATGGAAGAGTTCTTAAGGTAGCTGGCCAAGTTGTATATCTTAACATGGGTGGTGATTAAAAGTGCATTTGTCTCATATTATGTCATTAAACTATACATGTGTTTTCTGTGGTTTTCTGTATCACTTGTTTTACAAAAAAAATTTAAATTAATATTTTTAAGTTATGAAGTAAAAATTTTTAAATAGAAATGTTAAAAACAGGAATCGCATATCATTGTTACGCCAGCTCTAAAAGAAGTTCCCTGAGATATAGATTTTAATAGTAATCAGATCAGATCAGTCACTCAGTCATGTCCGACTCTTTGTGACCCCATGAATCGCAGCACGCCAGGCCTCCCTGTCCATCACCAACTCCCAGAGTTCACTGAGACTCACGTCCATCAAGTCAGTGATGCCATCCAGCCATCTCATCCTCTGTTGTCCCCTTTGCCTCCTGCCCCCAATCCCTCCCAGCATCAGAGTCTTTTCCAATGAGTCAACTCTTCGCATGAGGTGGCCAAAGTACTGGAGTTTCAACTTTAGCATCATTCCTTCCAAAGAACACCCAGGGCTGATCTCCTTCAGAATGGACTGGTTGGATCTCCTTGCAGTCCAAGGGACTCTCAAGAGTCTTCTCCAACACCACAGTTCAAAAGCATCAATTCTTTGGCACTCAGCCTTCTTCACAGTCCAACTCTCACATCCATACATGACCACTGGAAAAACCATAGCCTTGACTAGAGGAACCTTTGTTGGCAAAGTAATGTCTCTGCTTTTTAAAATGCTATCTAGGTTGGTCATAACTTTCCTTCCAAGGAGTAAGTGTCTTTTAATAGTAATAACTAGTAATAATAATAATAATTTAAACATATTCCAAACTACAATTAAATATGGGAATTCTGTGGAAAATGTACCTAAACAGAAAAAGTTAAATAAACTTGGGAGTATTAAGAGTATTGGGGTAATAACAAATATATATATACAAGATTTTATTGTTAAGCAGATAGTCTTCATCAGGAAAAAATAGAGAAAGAGAACATAAAATCTACTAAGAAGAGAACCTTACAGTTTTATTTTTCCTGAATGTACTATTATGTTCCCTTTTAGTATTACATAAAATCTGTTGTTCTGTCGCTAAGTTGTGTCTGACTGTCTGCAACCCCATGGTCTGCAACACGCCAGGCTTCCCTGTCCTTCACTATCTCCCAGAATTTGCTTAAACTCATGTCCATTGAGTCAGTGATGCCATCCAACCATCTCATTCTCTCTCACTCCCTTCTCCTGCCCTCAATTTTTCCCAGCATTTGGGGTCTTTTTCAATGAGTCAGCTCTTCACATCAGGTGGCCAAAGTACTGGAAGTTCAGCTTCAGTGTCAGTCCTTCCAATGAACATTCAGGGTTGGTTTCCTTTAGGATCGACTGGATGAACCTCTTTGGTGTCCAAGGGATTCTCGAGTCTTCTCCAGTGTCACAGTTCAAAAGCATCTACTCTTCAGCCTTCTTTATGATTCAACTCTCACATCTGTGTGTGACTACTGGAGAAACCATAGCTTTGACTATAAGGATCTTTGTTGGCAAAGTGAAAATAATCACCTTAATTAAGACAAACTTTTAAATTTTTAATTCTCAATTATACTTAATTTGGGAAATAAACATGAATTGGTTGCTTAGCTTAGTCAAAACTGACCCAAGAAGGCAAAGTGTCTGTATTGGAGATATAGATAGGCAGACATTTGTCTTTTACACTAGAAATTCATTTTGCTGTTTAATAAGGTATATGATGTATGCATTTAACTGAATTTAAGTTGTAGTAAGAAAACTTTTAATACATGAGTGTTCCTAATTTTTTCCTTTATTTGCAAAATAAATTTTATAATTCTTTTCTTTCTTTTATTTCCCCCTTCCTGACATCAGAGGGGAGTTCTAATTCGACAAACTTATAAACATTATAAAACAGAATTTGTAAGAGTGAAAGATGAGGAGAAGTTTGTAGACTGGAGCTGGGTTGGAGTTTGAAGTGAATGGTCCTTCGTAGTACATGAGTTTGATGGGTAGGGGACAAAAGTAGCACTTTAAAAACATACTTATCTATAGATCCCCTGACTGGAAAAGGTCAGTTTTAGTTCCAATCCCAAAGAAAGGCAATGCCAAAGAATGCTCAAACTACCACACAATTGCACTCATCTCACACTCTAGTAAAGTAATGCTCAAAATTCTCCAAGCCAGGCTTCAGCAATATGTGAAGCATGAACTTCCTGATGTTCAAGATGGTTTTAGAAAAGGCAGAGGAACCAGAGATCAAAATTGCCAACATCCGCTGGATCATGGAAAGAGCAAGAGAGTTCCAGAAAAACATCTATTTCTGCTTTATTGACTATGCCAAAACCTTTGACTGTGTGGATTACAATAAACTGTGGAAAATTCTGAAAGAGATGGAAATAACAGACCACCTAACCTGCCTCTTGAGAAAGTTGTATGCAGGTCAGGAAGCAACAGTTAGAACTGGACATGGAAAGGAGTATGTCAAGGCTATATATTGTCACCCTGCTTATTTAACTTGTATGCAGAGTACATCATGAGGAAAGCTGGGCTGGAAGAAGCACAAGCTGGAATCAAGATTGCTGGGAGAAATATCAATAACCTCAAATATGCAGATGACACCACCCTTATGGCAGAAAGTGAAGAGGAACTCGAAAGTCTCTTGATGAAAGTGAAAGTGGAGAGTGAAAAAGTTGGCTTAAAGCTCAACATTCGGAAAACGAAGATCATGGAATCCGGTCCCATCACTTCATGGGAAATAGATGGGGAAACAGTGGAAACAGTGTCAGACTTTATTTTTTGGGCTCCAAAATCCCTGCAGATGGTGACTGCAGCCATGAAATTAAAAGACGCTTACTCCTTGGAAGGAAAGTTATGACCAACCTAGATAGCATTTTAAAAAGCCGAGACATTACTTTGCCAGCAAAGGTCCGTCTAGTCAAGGCTATGGTTTTTCCTGTGGTCATGTATGGATGTGAGAGTTGGACTGTGAAGAAAACTGAGCACCAAAGAATTGATGCTTTTGAACTGTGATGTTGGAGAAGACTCTTGAGAGTCCCTTGGACTGCAAGGAGATGCAACCAGTCCATTCTGAAGGAGATCAGCCCTGGGATTTCTTTGGAAGGAATGATGCTAAAGCTGAAACTCCAGTACTTTGGCCACCTCATGTGAAGAGTTGACTCATTGGAAAAGACTCTAATGCTGGGAGGAATTGGGGGCAGGAGGAGAAGGGGACGACAGAGAATGAGATGGCTGGATGGCATCACTGACTCGATGGACGTGAGTCTGAGTGAACTCCAGAAGTTGGTGATGAACAGGGAGGCCTGGTGTGCTGCGATTCACAGGGTCGCAAAGAGTCGGACACGACTGAGCGACTGAACTGATAGATCCCCTTACATTATTATGATTACTTTGATGTTACTTTTAATTTTTGTGTGTAGCCTTTTGACTTAGGCTGTTCTGGGGGCAGACCACTGGAAAAGAAATTTACATGCAGCAAACATACAAGAAGGACCCTTACATTACTAGATTACCATTGGATAGTATAAGCCACTGTAAAACTTAATGACTTAAAACAATTAATTATTTCTCAGCAGCGTATTAGTTGACTAGGCAGTTCTGATGTAGTCCAGGCTCTGCTGATCTTGGCTGGGCTTACTTCTGTATTAGCTAATATTAGCTCTGTTTCTGGGATTTATATGCTGGGGTTTCAGCCTTCCTCCATATATTCTCTCATCTTCCTATGATCTACACAGACTTGGTTCTATGGGTGAGTCAGGAATCCAGTGGCAACACAAGGTCTTTGAAACCTGTGCTCAGAAGGGGCACATCTTCACTTCTCTTGTTTTCTATTAGCCAAAACAAGTAACAAGACTGACTCAGATTCAAGTGATGGTAGGAAAAAATATAAACTAAAACTGCACCTCTTGAAGTTAAGAATTTATAAAGTCACATAGCATAGGGTATGGAGACAGGAAAGCCATTAACTGGTACTATAAATTAAATCAGTCTACTATAATATCTGATATCATTTAAGATTTAAGTTTGTAAGTGGTATTCCAAAAGAATAAGAGTTTCTACTTTCTAAACTCTCATATTTCAAGTTTCCATGTTTCCTTTATAAATACAGAAGCATTTGATAGGTAGTCTTAACTTATTAGTTATTTCAGCATGTGGATGAGATTTAACAAAGTTAATTACAGAAATCTCTTGAATGTTAAAGAATGAAAGTAGGATTTAGTGGCTTATAAAAATAAGTGGCTAAAAACTAAAACACATTATATTTGCATAGCATTTTGCATAAATCATTTAATAACTTTTATAATTTTCATACCTGTTTATGCATAATGTGTTTGAGTTTGGCCTTGAATAATATAAGACCAAAGTAGCAGTAGTTTATACACATTATAAATTTATATACCTTATACAGAATTCAGTGTCTGGGTCAGGAGTATAAGGCATTCTATGGTGTTATATCTGGGCTTCTTTATGTTCCACCATATTTTAAAAATAAACTTTATACTTTAGAATAAGCTTAGATTTAGATAAAATTATGAGGATAATAGATGTTTTTCTGAAACTCTCTCGCTTTTTCCATGATCCAGCGGATGTTGGCAAATTGATCTCTGGTTCCTCTGCCTTTTCTAAAACCAGCTTGAACATCTGGAAGTTCACAGTTTGCTGAAGCCTGGCTTGGAGAATTTTGAGCATTACTTTACTAGCATGTGAGATGAGTGCAATTGTGTGGTAGTTTGACAATTCTCTGGCACTGCCTTTCTTTGGGATTGGAATGAAAACTGACCTTTTCCAGTCCTGTGGCCACTGCTGAGTTTTCCAAATGTGCTGGCATATTGAGTGCAGCACTTTCACAGCATCATCTTTCAGGATTTGGAATTGCTCAACTGGAATTCGATCACCTCCACTAGCTTTGTTCATAGTGATGCTTTCTAAGGCCCACTTGACTTCACATTCCAGGATGTCTGGCTCTAGGTGTGATCACACCATCGTGATTATCTTGGTCATGAAGCTCTTTTTGTACAGTTCTTCTGTGTATTCTTGCCACCTCTTCTTAATATCTTCTGCTTCTGTTAGATCCATACCATTTCTGTCCTTTATCGAGCCCATCTTTGCATGAAATGTTCCCTTGGTATCCCTAATTTTCTTGAAGAGATCTCTAGTCTTTCCCATTCTGTTGTTTTCCTCTATTTCTTTGTATTGATCACTGAGGAAGGCTTTTTTTATCTCTCCTTGCTACTCTTTGGAATTCTGAATTCAGATGCTTATGTCTTTCCTTTTCTCCTTTGCTTTTCACTTCTTTTCTTTTCACAGCTATTTGTAAGGCCTCCTCAAACAGCCATTTTGCTTTTTTGCATTTCTTTTCCATGGGGATGGTCTTGATCCCTGTCTCCTGTACAATGTCATGAACCTCTGTCGATAGTTCATCAAGCACTCTCTCTATCAGATCTAGTCCCTTAAATCTATTTCTCACTTCCACTGTATAATCATAAAGGATTTGATTTAGGTCATACCTTAATGGTCTAGTGGTTTTCCCTACTTTCTTCAACTTAAGTCTGAATTTGGCAATAAGCAGTTCATGATCTGAGCCACAGTCAGCTCCTGGTCTTGTTTTTGCTGCCTGTATAGAGTTTCTCCATCTTTGGCTGCAAAGAATATAATCAGTATGATTTTGGTGTTGACCATCTGGTGATGTCCATGTGTAGAGTCTTCTCTTGTGTTGTTGGAAGAGGGTGTTTGCTATGACCAGTGAGTTCCCTTGGCAAAACTCTATTAGCCTTTGTCCTGCTTCATTCCGTATTCCAAGGCCAAATTTGCCTGTTACACCAGGTGTTTCTTGACTTCCTACTTTTGCATTCCAGTCTCGTATAATGAAAAGGACATCTTTTTTGGGGTGTTGTTCTAAAAGGTCTTGTAGGTCTTCATAGAACCATTCAACTTCAGCTTCCTCAGCATTACTGGTGGGGACAGAGATTTGGATTATCATGACTTTGAATGGTTTGCCTTGGAAACGAACAGAGATCATTCTGTCGTTTTTCAGATTGCATCCAAGTACTGCATTTCTGACTCTTTTGTTGACCATTATGGCTATTCCATTTCTTCTAAGGGATTCCTGCCCACAGTAGTAGATAAAATGGTCATCTGAGTTAAATTCACCCATTCCAGTCCATTTTAGTTCACTGATTCCTAGAATGTGGACGTTCACTCTTGCCAACTCCTTTTTGCCACTTCCAATTTGGCTTGATTCATGGACCTGACATTCCAGGTTCATAGAGAGTTTCAGAAAAACATCTATTTCTGCTTTATTGACTATGCTAAAGCCTTTGACTGTGTGGATCACAATAAACTGTGGAAAATTCTGAAAGAGATGGGAATACCAGACCACCTGACCTACCTCTTGAGAAACCTGTATGCAGGTCAGGAAGCAACAGATAGAACTGGACATGGAACAACAGACCGGTTCCAAATAGGAAAAGGAATATATCAAGGCTATATATTGTCACCCTGCTTATTTAACTTATATGCAGAATACATCATGAGAAATGCTGGGCTGTAAGAAGCACAAGATGGAATCAAGATTACCAGGAGAAATATGAATAACCTCAGATATGCAGATGACACCATCCTTATGGCAGAAAGTAAAAAAGAACTAAAAAGCCTCTTGATGAAAGTGAAAGAGGAGAGTGAAAAAGTTGGCTTAAAGCTCAACATTCAGAAAATGAATTCATGGCATCCGGTCCCATCACTTCATGGGAAATAGATGGGGAAACAGTGGAAACAGTGTCAGACTTTATTTTTCTGGGCTCCAAAATCACTAAGGATGGTGACTGCAGCCATGAAATTAACAGACGCTTACTCCTTGGAAGGAAAGTTATGACCAACCTAGATAGCATATTCAAAAGCAGAGACATTACTTTGCCAACAAAGGTGCATCTAGTCAAGGCTATGGTTTTTCCAGTGGTCATGTATGGATGTGAGAGTTGGACTGTGAAGAAGGCTGAGCGCCAAAGAATTGATGCTTTTGAACTGTGGTGTTGGAGAAGACTCTTGAGATTTCCTTCGACTGCAAGGAAATCCAACCAGTCCATCCTAAAGGAGATGAGTCCTGAGTATTCATTGGAAGGACTGATGCTAAAGCTTAAACTCCAATACTTTGGCCATCTCATGTGAAGAGTTGACTCATTGGAAAAGACTCTGATGCTGGGAGGGATTGGGGGCAGGAGGAGGAGGCAACGACAGAGGATGAGATGGCTGGATGGCATCCCTAACTCAATGGACATGAATTTGAGTAAACTCTGGGAGTTGGTGATGGACAGGGAGGCCTGGATGCTGCGATTCATAGGGTTGCAAAGAGTCGGACATGACTGAGCAACTGAACTGAACTGAACTGATGAAGATAATATGAAAGGTAATGAATATCCACCATCAAGTTTCCCCCCTTATTAACCTCTTACACTACTATGTAAAAGAAACCAGCATTAGTACATTACTATTAACTAACATACTGATTTGTCTAAATTTACTAATTTTTCTATTGATGTATTTTTCTGTTCTAGGGTCCAGTCCAGGGCACCACATGGCATTTATCTGTCATGACTAGTCTGTGAGACTTTATTAATCTTTCCTACTTTTTCATGACCTTAATAGTCTTGAGGCATACTGGCCTAGTATCCTAGAGACTGCTTCTCAATTTTTGTTTATTATTTTTCATGGTTATACTGGAGTTGTTTATTTAGCAAGAATATCGCAAAGTCAAACTGCCCTTCTCAACAGATTATATGAGTAGGCAGATGGTATTATTGGTGATTAACCATCACTTATTTAAAGTAGTGTTTGCCAGATTGCTCTATAGTTACTTTGCTTTCCTTTCTATATTCTTGGTAATCACATTACTAGATCCAGTGTACCTTTAAGAGGAAAGAGATTGAATGCTACTTCCTGGAGTGGGTAGACACTGCATATCTTAAACAGAAATTTATAAGTATACAGGGAAGATTTATCTCTTTTCTTCCATTTAAGCACTTAATTCAATTGCTTATTTATATCATTATGGTTAGTTTATATTTATTTTATACTTTGGGTTATAATACAGTACTGTATTATTAATTTTGTGGATCAAATTATTCCAGTTTTGACCTTTGGAAACTGTTTAAGTTTGACTTGAATTTTTCTTTGACTTGTCACCTCCTTCTGTTTTTTGTGTACACCCTTACATTCTGGTACTAAAAGGTGCTCCAGAGTCACCTTGGATTTTCCATGTCCCCATCCTAGAATAAATCACTTTTCCAATAAGCCCTAATTCCTTTTATAGAAATGATACTTAGAAACCAAAATCTGAATGCTAGGTTTGCTTGTTTCTTCTGAGCTGTTATTATTTCTAGGCTTTCTAAACAGATAGAACTAGATAATTTGAATGTATACATATTACACAGATGTTTATAATTATTTCTGTACCTGTTTCCTGTGTGCATACACATGTATGCATATGCATACACACATATATTGGAGAAGGCAGTGGCACCCCACTCCAGTATTCTTGCCTGGAAAATCCAATGGACAGAGGAACCTGGCAGGCTACAGTCAATGGGTTGCAAGAGTTGGACATGACTTAGCAACTGAAACCACCACCATCACACACATATATTTGTACACACACACAAATTTATATATTAGATAAACATGAGTTTATTCTCAAGTCTCTGACCCCAGTCCAGTACTGTGTTGTTTATTATAACCTTCTTTCCTTACCTTTCTGCAGCTCCCCTCTATGAGAACAGGAAATCTGGCTTCTACCAGCTTCCATCCATTTATTTATCAGTACACACTATGCCTTTTGATCTTATTGTGTAAGATAAGAGCCTGCACATTGCAGGTATATTTTGGCAGTAAGGACACAGAATTACAGGGAGAGAAGACATATGAAGCTTCTTTTAAGAAAAGGTTTCCAGAAGCTACTCTGCAACTTCTGCTGATATCCCATTAGAAAAAAAAAAAAAATTAGTCACAAGGTCACACAAAGATGAAAGAGAGTTTGGGAAATGTAATCTTTATCCTGGGAAGCAGAATGCCAAGCTTAAAAAAAAAATCAGAGACATGAAAAAAAAAATACCCAAACTTAAAAACAAAGGAAGAAAATATTCTTATGAAAGATGGAAAAATAAGGGAAGAAAAATTGGAAAATAGCTAAGAGTTTACCCTACACATTACCTGGATATTATTTTTCCTGAGTACTATTATTATTGTAATGAATGAAGCAAGGAAAATGAAATGGTCAATTTTGTAATTTATTTCAGAATAATTAAAGGTCATATAAATAGATTGGCACAATGAACTTTTTCATCTTTTAAATCCATCTTTAATTTCCCTTCATCTTTGCCATTATCCATAGTCCAGCTGATTTAAGGAAAAGGAACAAGCAATTAACATATTTAAAGCCAAAAGGGGTCTGAGAATTAGGATGAAAAAGCGAATATCTGCTTTTATTAAGAAGTCTAGAGAGATTATTTCATCATGTTGTTTAAAAATTTTCCTTAAGTACATAAAAGAAATAGTACTTTTATTTTTATATCACAGTTTCCCCTTTTTTTCTAACAAGGATTTTGAGTGGTGACATTAATCTGTCGACTGTTCCTGAATATATCAGATATGCTTCATAAATACACACCTGCTGTGCTGCTGAAAGAAGCTGGTGTTTTCTGATGCTCCATTGAATACAGTGGACTGACAGCTTAAAAAGGCAGAATGAAAGATAGGTGGGAGGGAAGTCCAAGAGTAAATGGGTTAATGATACACCATAATATACTCTTCACTGAAACCAGTTATTACTGAAAAGAATGGAGGGACAACAAAGTCTTAAATAAAGGCTATCTTATGAATATAATAATATTAGAACTTGTGCTAAAAAAGACATACTCCTCAGACTGAACTGATTAGAAACTCATAAATGCATGGTTCTGTGACTTTCTTTAAGAAAGTCTGAGTTATTTAGAAGTGACAGCCTTGAGTGTGAGGTAGCCAAGTTATGCATAATACTTATGCAATATTAAAATGCAAAGAAATTTTATCAGAAAAAAATTGGCATATTATATTCCCCTATGTAACATTACATTTTAAAAGTTTCAACAAAAGGCCTATAAAACCTCTGTGTATAGCTGCATAATAGCTCCCAATTGTTCTAAGAAATAGCTCAGTCTGTGGAAGACATTATAAGGAAATTTCATTCAGCTGTGAATATATCTATTCCTTTGACATAGTCATAGCAATTCAAGCATGAGAATGAATACAAAATAGGCCTTACTAAACCTGAAATGAGGTTTTTCTGTATTTTAAAATTATATTCCCCTTCTAAGAAGTGAGGATATTTGGAGATCATTCAATTAAAGGTATTAGACACATGAAACTTTAGGGTGAATGTATTCCAGTAATTAGTCTTTTTTTGTAATTATAGCTGTGGAAATGTACTTTTTTTTCTTTCATAATTTTTGAATATCTCACTACAATTTTCTTACTGAAAATTTTATACTTTAAAAATAGTTGAAAGTTCTATATTTAAACAGACTACAAAGTGTCTATATCCCTCCATGCTGTGCTGTGCTTAGTCGTGTCTGACTCTGTGACTCCATGGACTGTAGCCCACCAGACTCTGTCTATGGGGATTCTCCAGCAAGAATAGTGGAGTGGGTTGCCATGCCCTCCTCCAGGGGATCTTCCCAATTCAGGGATTGAACCCAGGTCTCCCATGTTGCAGATAGATCCTTTACCATTTGAGTCACCAGGGAAGTTCAAGAATGCTGGAGTGGGGAGCCTATCCCTTCTCCAGAGGTACTTCCCAACCCAGGATTTGAATCAGTGTCTCCTGCATTGCAGGTGGATTCTTTACCAGCTGAGGTACCTGAGAAGCACCTACATCCCTTATTTAGTATCAATTTATTTCAGGATATTTTAGGTTTCCACTTACTATCATATCAATATGTATTAACTAACATGGGTATAAATATTAAGTCTCCTTACAGAAAAATAATTTAGATTTTGTTAATTAAATCAGTAGCAATAATGATGGTCACAACACTAAAAGAATAGAAAAATAGTTTTTCTACCCATGTTTTTTTAATCTGGATTTTTACTGGATTAAAATAATTATTTTTTAACATGCAAACTTTTCTGAAATTTTAAATATCCATAGAAATTATTGCAACCATAGGCATTTAATAATCTTTTACATTGCAAAATATTTATCTTTTAGTAAGTTTTTCTGAATTACATTATAATCAACTATTTTAGTCCTTTTTTTTTCTCCAGGAACCATGCAATAATCCTTACTTTCAATGATGCTTAACTTCTCCATATACTTAAAGATAATTGTTATATTTTCCTTTAAGTTTTATTTGGCCAAACTCACATATATTTTTTTTCTTTTGGTCTTCCCTGATGGCTCAGCAGTAC
Source organism: Bos taurus (assembly GCF_002263795.3). Classification (NCBI taxonomy): domain Eukaryota; kingdom Metazoa; phylum Chordata; class Mammalia; order Artiodactyla; family Bovidae; genus Bos; species Bos taurus. Next base: position 17,138,503 of record NC_037332.1, on the reverse strand, counting down.
ATAATCCACCTTCAAGGCAGGAAATGCAGCAGACGCAGACCTGGGTTGGGAAGATCTCCTGGAGGAGGAAATGGTAACCCACTCCAGTATTCTTGCCTGGAAAATCTCATGGACAGAGAAGCCTGGCGGGCTACAGTCCAAAGGATCACAAAGAGTCAGACACGATTGAAGAGCTGAGCACACGTGCATATATATTTATTTCTTTAATATTTGTTTCTTCTCCCAAGCAAATCTCTCTGGCTTGTTCAGAGCTTTAAGGATTGTTCTCTGAATTTCTTTCCATCTCATCTTTTGGTGGTGATTTTTGACGTCTCAGGTGTGGTGGTGGTAGGGGAGAGCTGATTTTTAGCATTTTCCTATTTCTGTTTTGTACATAGCCATGCCAGAGTTATTTCAAACTACAAGATACATGTTTGGCTTTTGAGAACCCATGGAAGAAGGTTCTAGTTCACCAATGAATTTACCTATACCTCTTTTTCTTTGCTGTCAGTTATTTCATAATATACTAGAATGTGCTATCATTAATTAACAAAGGTTGAGCACCAAAGAAATAATTTTCTAGGCCCAAAATGGAGCCATTTTTTGCCTGGGGAGCCATGTCAACAAACAGACACTTAAGGAACTTTCTTGTAAATGCTCCACTTGACCAGAACTCAGTATACCCAGTCAGCCAGTCCTGGACACTGGACATTCTTACTCTAGACAAGGTCTCCTCTGTAGCACCAACCAATTATATATTTTCTACCTTTTTCTCCCTTGTTCTTTACCCTGTAAAAACCTCCTGTCTTCCTCTCATTTTACAGTTCTCTGAATGGAGACTGTTTGCTTTATGAACAGTTAAAGTTTGTTTCTATCATCTAAATTGTCTTTAGTCATTTTTAATGCCACTATTAAGTTTCCTGAATTGCTCATGATATTTTCCTTTTATCCCCACAATATATATACATAATTTTCCACATTAGAGCATGATTGGAAGTTGGACATTGTATCTCTGAATAGATGTTGTCTGCTTTCAATCCTATTTCCTATTATTTCATCAGTATTTGACTTTTCATACATTTCAGTATATCAAAACAAGACCATTATTTTATTTATTTATAGTATCTTTGATTTCTTGATTCAACAAATGAAGTGAATCTCTTCTGAATTACTTCTAGTCTGTCAATCTTCTAATCACTTCTTTTAAGTTCCTCAGCATAGGCTCTTCCTTTTTTATCAAATTTATCAAAGAATTTCTTTGAGTAAAGAATAAATGGGCATTAAAAATATTTTAATTAATTGACAGTTCTCTAGTTGTTCTGAAATTTCCTCATAAAATTTTGTATGGAGCATCTTACAAATGGGGTAAAAATAAATGCTGTCAAAATATGGTGGCCTGGTTTAAAAACTTGAATGATTCTGCCATGACTATATTATGTGAGTTTAATAAATGCATTCAGCATTTTAACATTTTTCATACCTATTCTTGAAAGAGGCATAAAATTGTCTACATGTTCAGCCTATAGGTTCCTTACTAATCTAACTCAGGGCTCATTAACTCAGAACTTTGGGAGCTCAATAAGAAAACAAGTTGCCTCACTAAATTGTCACTCATGCAAGATCTTTATTTTTTGAGCCAAATTGGTGCACTCTTCCATTAACACCTGCTCCTACCCTGGAAGGCATTGCATTCCTACATCATAAGTCAGCCTCACACTCATTGCATACTCCCCAATAAACTGAACATCCCATTGAACTTCACGTGTATGAACCAAGTCCATTAATGTTTTGTGGTATATCTTGTTGTATTTTTAGTATTAGAATATACTCATCCAGTTATTTATTCATATTTTGATATTTTATGTTCAAATAATTTATTCATTTTGCAGTGCATGTTGTGCTAGATATGGAGTTTAAGTAAAATGAGACTTCTTTTCCAAATAGCCAATCAAATATTTTAACATAGTATTAAATAATTTTTATGTTCCTCACTAATTTAATACTTAATTAATTGTGTGCTAGAGTATGAACTATATCTGTTTTGACTCAAGGTTGACAATTTCTTCTATTAATTTTTACATCAATAAAACACTGATTTAATTAGTAGTTTTGTTATCTGAGTCACTGTATCTCTCATTACTCTAAATTTACAATTTCACAATTTATTGCAGCCTTAAGTTTTTGAAATCTTTTTAAAAATTGAAAAAAAATCTGGGAAACTATATTGGAATTAGTTTTAATTTAGAAACTACAAAGAGCTTACAAATTCTTATCATTCAATGCTTCCTTGGTCTTGATATATAACAGTAGAATTTTTCAATTTAATCTAATAGCATATCTTGTGTAGGTGAGTGTAACAATCTATAATAATTGTTATAACCAAATAGATTAAATATAAGGCACGAGAGCCATGAGGTTGGACAGTCTGAGTAAACCTCGTATTGGAGATGAGGGATAGTGACAGTTTCACAGCAGATGTTAGGATGGAATAATAATAACCAGTGTAAACAAATACACAGGACCAGAACCAACCTCATCTTGCTTTTCACCCCAACTGTTACACCATTTAAATCTAAGACTGCTAGAAATTGAGACTTAGTAAATGAGAATAAGAGGAAAATATGGGACAAATACGAACTGACGAAGTTCACTTCCCCAGTGGCTCAGACAGTAAAGAGTCTGCCTGCAATGTAGAAGACCCCAGTTCAGTTCCTGGGTCAGGGAGATCCCCTGGAGAAGGTCATAGCAACCCACTCGGCTATTCTTGCCTGGAGAATTCCATGGACAGAGGAGCCTGGAGGGCTACAGTCCACAGGGCCACAGAGAGTTGGATGTGAGTGAGCAGCTAAGTCTTTCATTTTCACTTCTGTTCTCAATTTAGGAGGTTCTATTTTTTCAATTCATAAAATGTGGGATTGGGATAGAAATTATAGCATCAAGTTTTGGCATGTTACCAACTTCTAGATGAAGGCTCAAAAACTTAAGGTTTCTTTGATAAAACAAAACCAAGTTTTGTGTTAACATTCAGTCTAATTTTCAATAGCATTTCAGCTTTACTATGTTGGAACTCATCTTGGAGTCAATTAATATTAAAACCTTTTTCTTTTGCAGACACATAATTATTCCTGGCAAGTTGCTGTCTCAACCTTCAACATAAAGTTTCAAAAAGACTTCTCCCACTTATTTATCAATGAAAGTTTTGTGTTGGAACTAATTATTTTTAATTGAATACATAGAAGGTGACTTTTCCACATAATAATTTTTGAGACTCTGAACTTCAGAGCACTAATTTTAACTTAATTAGTTTGTACATTTGTTCAACTCACAGTTTCAAGGCCCCTGTCCTATTTCAGAAATTACACATCCTTATCTGTAAAAACAGAAAGATTATAACTCACACACATTAAACAGAGTTCCTCATGGTTGAAAGTGATAAGATGTGTGTGAGCATAGAATTTTAATTTTTATTGTGTTTAGTCTTCTTTGTATTAGCTATTCCTTTAGAGAAAGGAGGATTCTGGAGAGCCAGGACTTTTTTTTTTTCTTTTCTCTTATTCATTCATTTATTTTTAGCTCTATGCATTCCCCCCACTTCCAAGTAACCAATATCTAAAATATTGGAATTTGTCCTTCTTCTTTCTGAATCAGGACTGTTTATCATTTTAAAGGTGGATGTGTCTCTTGTTAACTGATACTTGATCACAAGTCACCTCAGAATCATTAATTGTATGTCTCATTTACCTTCTCCATGCCGGTTCCGTCTTCTGTTACAAATGCAGAGAAGTTATCTCTTACTCTCAGGTTTATTTGCTTCTGCATCATACTTAGATGATCCCCAGATACTAGAAGCAGCCTCACGAGGCTTTTCATTTTTTGTGAAGTCTCTGTAACAAAACTGAGGGGAAAGAGTACAAATTCTAAGTTACTCTTCCCCACCATTGTGCTATCTCTTGCATCAAAAGAGATATGAGGCCAAAAAGAATGGAGGGATACCAAAATACTCAGACAACCATGTAAATATATCTAGGGTCCCATTATGCCTCCATGGGAGGCATGTTTGTTTCCCAAACAAGAACACAGTGGGGTAATAAAGCAAGTGATAGAGGAACAAGTTCTTAGATTCTTTTTATTTCTTCTTCTTTTTTTTGTCTTCATTTTGAATGTACTGCCATGTAGCTTTTACAGATCTCAGGAATGTAAGCTGAGGAACTCAAGCCCGTAAAGTCTGATGAGGTCCCCAATCTGTAACACCTTGTTCCATACCCTTGTTCCATCTGATTGTTCAGGTACATGTCAAAGTCAGAAGTAGATTCTATTTAGGTCAGGTCTAGTTTCAGAGGCAGAAATTTTAGGATAAAATATAACTAGAGGTAAGACAAAATATTTTTCTTATCACACTTTATTTTCTCCTAAAAACACCGTTCCATGATTTTCATATATTACCACATTGATTTCAGTGCTCTTCTTATTGCAGTGGACTCTTTCAGAAAAGTCCATTTTGCTAGCCAGGTTCTTCTCATTTTATGGGGTAGTAGACAGGGATGCCTGGTGTGCTGCTGTCCATGGGCACGACTGAGAGACTGAAATAACTGAACTGAACTGCGAAAGAGGGTTTTGGCTGCAAGTGGGTTACTTTCTCAAAGAGAAGAAATGTTTTAGATATGATACTATCTATTCCAGGGAGCATCCAATTATAATGCCATTACCTAATTAAAACAGGTTTAATGGTGAGGTGCTCTCTTGTGCTTCAGTTTGAGCAGTAAAAGCAAGCTGATGTGATTTTTTAACCAAGTTTTCTTGTTTGAACTTTGAAAGCACTGCCTGCTTCATTTACAGTAATTATGTGAAATTTATCTTTGTGAGAAAAGCATACACACATTTTGGCAGAGCTTTCCTGAGAAAAGTAGGTACCAGTCACAATTTGTTATATCCATCCTTTCCCATGGCCCCACCTCCCTTTTACTCTCTCTCTATTTCTCTGCATGTATAGTCAAAACAAGATATCTCCATCAGCTTCCTCTACAGATAGTGTTATTTTTTCTAATTTGCCTACTGAGGGTAATGGCTTCCAGGAATTCTACTTTGTAAGGGGTTTTCATTGTTTTCCCCTTTCACTTGAGTTATTTGGCTTTGTCTTCTATCTCTTGCACAAAGCCAATTAATCTACCATCTTTAGGTCAGCAGGCATAGTCTGAAGTTACCAAGCAAACACTGCAAGATTAATTCATGGATTTTTATTATCCCTTCTTTTTTATCCACCAATCCAAGAAAATGACTGAGCCATTTGTGTTTCTATTCTCAATTTTCTGGTCAAAATCAGAAACAGAATGAAGGTTGCCTTCTTCTGTATCTGACTTTTTGAAAGTTATACTTTCCTAAAGGCTCTGCTCACTTTTTCTGACAGAAAAGATAAAGAAGCCAGTGCTCCTGAGGCAATTAGTGAGAGCTCAGTTCCCAGACTGAGCTGAAAACCAATGTAGTTAACTTTTTTAGGAGACTATGCCTCCATCCTTGAAAACATCACAGGAGCCCAAAAGTACACCTAACACCCCGTTTCATGTGCAGTGAGATTTACAGGCTTGTTGAGGATCCCTAACCCCAAATGGGATACAGTGGCATAAAGTGTCTTGGATTTTTATCCATGAGAATCTAGGATTGGAAGACTCTATAATAACGGATATTTCTTATATCATTAGACATGGAAGCTAGGAAAGAGTGTTGGAAAAATTAAAAGGCTACGTAGATTTGGATTTATTGTATTATTATTTTGGCTGTGCAGGATCTTCATTACAGCGTGCAGGCTTTCTCTAGTGGTGCTGAGGGTTCAGTCTTCGTGGCAAGGTTGCCCCAGAGCATGTAGGATCTTAGATCCTCAACCAGGGATTGAAACTACATCCCCTGAACTGGGAGGCAGATTCTCAACCACTGGACCACCAGGAAAGTCCTTGAATTTTAAGTAATTTATATAACACGACAAATGTTATTTCTTTATGCATATCTCATTCATACCTGCAGTTGTTTTCACATGTTCACTGTCTAGCATAGCGATTCTCCTTGAAGAGAACTGTTTATTGTCTTGTTCATATTCTCTTACTTTTTCGGGAAGCAAAGTTCTTGTATGTCCTGAGATGTACATATGGGATTATTGTGTATGCTGACCTCACATTCAGATTTTTGTAGATATTGTGCTATGCTCCATGTTTTATAGTACTTATCTTAACCGTCCACTGAACAGTTAACCTATACAACTATTAGAATATATGTAAATTTTGTTCACAAATTGATTAGAATTTGGTGACAGAATTATAAAATTCAGAAGCGGGCAGTGCAGTGCAATGCAGGTCACAGTAATCATAGCTTCAGGCCATGAGTTGCTTCCGTTGTCTCTATTGTCTCTGAATTTTTCCACTTACCTAAAGTACAATACACAGACAGATTTTAAAAACTGATCTGTATAATTTATTTTCATAATTTAAGAAAGCACTAATGATTCTGTGCGAGGAGAGATGAATTCTAGTTCAAAATCATAATTCCCTAGATATATTGTAGGTCTTTTCATTTGAAAAGTGAGGCATGTTAGTAACCTATTTCTTTTTTTTGTTGTTTTAATTTTATTTTATTTAACTTTACAATATTATATTGGTTTTGCCATATATCAAAATGAATCTGCCACAGGTAGACATGTGTTCCCCATCCTGAACCCTCCTCCCTCCTCCCTCCCCATACCATCCCTCTGGGTTGTCCCAGTGCACCAGCCCCAAGCATCCAGTATCGTGCATCGAACCTGGACTGGCAACTCGTTTCATATATGATATTATACATATTTCAATGCCATTCTCCCAAATCATCCCACCCTCTCCCTCTCCCACAGAGTCCAAAAGACTGTTCGATACATCAGTGTCTCTTTTGCTGTCTTGTATACAGGGTTATTGTTACCATCTTTCTAAATTCCATATACATGTGTTAGTATACTGTATTGGTGTTTTTCTTTCTGGCTTACTTCACTCTGTATAACAGGCTCCAGTTTCATCCATCTCATTAGAACTGATTCAAATGTATTCTTTTTAATGGCTGAGTAATATTCCATTGTGTATATGTACCACAGCTTTCTTATCCATTCATCTGCTGATGGACTTCTAGGTTGCTTCTGTGTCCTGGCTATTATAAACAGTGCTGTGATGAACATTGGGGTACACATGTCTCTTTCAATTCTGGTTTCTTCAGTGTGTATGCGTGGTGCTGGGAAAACTGATCAACCACTTGTAAAAGAATGAAACTAGAGCACTTTCTAACACCATACACAAAAATAATCTCAAAATGGATTAAAGATCTAAACGTAAGACCAGAAACTATAAAACTCCTAGAGGAGAACATAGGCAAAACATTCTCCGACATACATCACACCAGGATCCTCTATGACCCACCTCCAAGAATATTGGAAATAAAAGCAAAAATAAACAAATGGTACCTAATTAAACTTAAAAGCTTCTGCACAACAAAGGAAACTACAAGCAAGGTGAAAAGACAGCCTTCAGAATGGGAGAAAATAATAGCAAATGAAGAAACAGACAAACAACTAATCTCAAAAGTATACAAGCAACTCCTACAGCTTAATTCCAGAAAAATAAATGACCCAATCAAAAAATGGGCCAAAGAACTAAATAGACATTTCTCCAAAAAAGACATACAGATGGCTAACAAACACATGAAAAGATGCTCAACATCATTCATTGTCAGAGAAATGCAAATCAAAACCACTATGAGTAACCTATTTCTTTCACAAAGTTATTGAACAATTCAAATGAGATGAAAAAGGTGAATGTGCCTTAACAGTAGTGAGTACTAAATATAAAGTATTATTATTATTCCCTTGTTCTTCCTATAGATAACTCAAATCACTTTTTGAACAAAGAGAATTAGATAAATTTATCGTACCATTTGTTAGACTATTCTGAGGTTTTGGTTGTATTTTATTTTCAGTTTTCAAAGTTTCTGACAGAATTTTCTGTAGAAACTAATGACACTTTTCAACAGCTTCTGAATTCCCTGGAGTATGATTGCTGTAATATTTTCTAAGAACTACTAAAATATGACATGATTTTCTCTTCTCAATGTTGAAGTAACTGTGTTGTGTGGTAGTAAGCTTTGCCAGTATTTGCTCCCTTAGAGCTCAGTGATTTCCTGAAATGCACATCTTCAATTGATTAAGGTATAATTTCTTGATTTATTTGTAACAACAAAAACACAACAAAAAAGCAAAAAGGTCTGTTATTTTTCTCTCCTTAGGAACATTTCTAAGCCAAATGAGACTTTTAAAAGGCCAGTTAAAAGTTTACTGATATCTTTTTTGTCCCCCTTGATTTTCTTAATGTTGTGTATGCCATCTAAAATTGGTTTTATCAATTTCAAGGGTATATCAGTCTTTTTTATAATTACTCTTATTTCTCTCATTTTTCTTTGTTGCTTGCCTGAAAAACAAATCAAATATTTGAATTAATGTAATATCCTATTAGTATAAAACAAATTTGAGATGTGATTTGATTTTCTACTCTGAAGAAAGATGAATTTGCTTTTATTAATGCATCAGCACAAACTACAGATGAGATAATAAATCTCAGAATTATGCTTGTTACCTTCTTGAGCAACAATATGTGTGTGTGCTAAGTTGCTTCAGTCATGTCCGACCCTTTGTGACCCCATGGACTGTAGTCCACTAGGTTCCTCTGTCCATGGGATTCTTCAGGCAAGAATACGGGGTGGGTTGCCCTGCCTTCCTCCAGGGGATTTTCCTGACCCAGGGATCAAACCAGTGTCTCTTATATTTCCTGCATTGGTAGGTATCTTCTTTACCACTAGTGCCACCTGAGAAACTATAGAAAAGTATTCTAAAAATTGTCATACAATTCTAAATATTTAGATAAATAAATTATCTTCCCATAAAATCATTAGGATTGCTTTCCTGGCACTGATGCAACTGTCTGATAATAATTTACAGATTCTGGAAGCTTCATAAAGTTCTTAGGCCATGATAATTTATTAAACAGTTGCCACAAAATAATAGTTAAAATTTGTAACATTTGACATTGAATGTGACAAGTAACATTGATATTGTAAATGTCAGAAAATATCCTTTTCCTTTTTTCTACAAGGTGAAAGATATTTTAATTGAACTTCACATGTGACATATGTGTTCCAAGTATGACTTCCAAGAGAGCTGTCATTTGGACAAAATGAATTTCTAGTACATATCTCTATTGAAAAAAAAAATTATCTTGGTTTTTTGTTTTGTTTTGTTTGTTTACTGGTTTATCGTTTATTAGATGCTTTTCTCAGGTATGTACTATAAATAAATACTATAATTAAAGTGAGAGGGTATGAGTGTGTGTTAGTGGCTCAGTAATGTCCAACTCTTACAACCTTAAGGACTATAGCCACCAGGATCCTCTGTCCATGGAATTCCCCCGAAAAGAATCTTAGAGTGGATAGCCATTCCCTTCTCCAGGGGATCGTCCCAAGCCAGGGATTGAATCCAGGTCTCCTGCACTGCACGCAGATTCATGACCATCTAAGCCACCAGAGAAGCATACCTAATAATTATCAAATACCTACCTTATGTCAGATACCTTTCCCATATAATTGTAAGATTTTCTCCAAAATAACTCAAAAAATATGATGTCTTTCCTATTTTATTTTGTAATAGAGCACACACTAAAGGCCTGTGAGTGTTACTAAGTATATTTCTCAGAAAAGGAAAGTGTAGTAGGCTAGGTCTTTCTGACTTATGTGAGCACAGATGCTTTTGAACTTCAGTGTTTTGAACTTTGGCCACCTGATGCAAAGAACTGACTCCTTGGAAAAGACCCTGATGCTGGGAAAGACTGAAGGCAGGAGGAGAAGGGGATGACAGACGATGAGATGGTTGGATGGCATCACTGACCCGATGGACATGAGTTTGAGTAAACTCCGGGAGTTGGTAATGGACAGGGAAGCTTGGTGTGCTGCACTCCATGGGGTCACAAAGAGTCGGATATGACTGAGCAACTGAACTGAACTAAACACAGTCTAAAATGAAGGACATTCCTTGTCTCAACTTATGGTGCATGAGAAAATTATCTTTCAAAACATATGGCATTCTCAAACATAAAATGTAGATTGATCCCTTAGACTTCTCCCTTTATGAATGCATTTGGTTACATATAAAAGAAAACTAAGCTAAAAATGTGTCCAAAGAATACAAATGGAGGTCATTTTTAATGCATACCAAAAAGTTCAAGAATATGACTGGCATAAATGTTCAATAATAATGTTGGGAACCATGCATCTTGTTATATTTTTTCCTTAAAAATAAGTTTCTTACAATTTGAGTTTTTGTTGTTGATATTGTTGTTGTTGTTGATGTTCATTGTTGTAACCTCAGGGCTACAATATACCTGCTGTATCTTCAGGTATCATAAATAAGTCAGTTCAGTTCAATCAGGTGAGTCTGACTCTTTGTGGTCCCATGGACTGCAAAATGCCAGGCTTTCCTGTCCATCACCAACTCCTGGAGCTTTCTCAAACTCATATTGATTGAATAGGTGAGGCCATCCAACCATTTCACCCTGTCGTCCACTTCTTATACTGCCTTCAACCTATGCGAGCATGAGGGTCTTTTCCAATGAGTCAACACTTCACACGAGGTGGCCAAAGTATTGGAGTTTCAGCTTCAGCATCAGTCCTTCCAATGAATGTTCAGGGCTGATCTCCTTTAGGATGGACTGGTTGGATCTCGTTCCTGTCCAAGGGACTCTCAAGAGTCTTCTCCAGTACCACAATTCAAAAGCATCAATTCTTTGGTGCTCAGCTTTCTTTATAGTCCAGCTCTCACATCCATACATGACTACTGGACAGACCATAGCTTTGACTGGTCGGATTTTGTCAGCAAAGTAATGTCTCTGCTTTTCAATTGCTGCCTAGGTTGGTCATAGCTTTTATTCCAAGAGGAAAGCATCTTTTAATTTCATGGTTACAGTCACCATCTTCATTTTAGAGCCAGAAAAAATAGTGTGTCACTCTTTCCATTGTTTCTCCGTCTATTTGCCTTGAAGTGATGGGTCAGGATGCCATGATCTTAATTTTCTGAATGTTGGGTTTTAAGCCAAATCTTTCACTCTCCTCTTTCACTTTCATCAAGAGGCTCTTTAATTTTTCATCACTTGCTGCCATAATGTGGTGCCATCTGCATATCTGAGGTTATTGATATTTATCCCAGCAATCTTGATTCCAGCTTATGTTTCATTCAGCCCAGCATTTTGCATGATGATCTCTGGATATAAGTTAAATAAGCAGGGTGACAATATACAGCTGTGATGTACTCCTTTCCTGATCTGGAACCAGTGTGTTGTTCCATGTCCAGTTCTAGCGGTTGCTTCTTGACCTAAGAACAGATATCTCAGGAGGCAGGTCAGGTGGTCTGGTATTCCCATATCTTTCAGAATTTCCACAGTTTGTTGTGATCCACATGGTCAAAGGCTTTGGCATAGTCAATAAAGCAGAAGTAAATGTTTCTCTGGAACTCTCTTGCTTTTTTGATGAGCCAACAGATGTTGGCAACTTGATCTCTGGTTCCTCTGCCTTTTCTTAATCCAGCTTGAACATCTGGAAGTTCATGATTCATGTACTGTTGAAACCTGGCTTGGAGAATTTTGAGCATTAGTTTGTTAGCCTGTGAGATGAGAGCAATCGTGTGGTAGTTTAAGCAATCTTTGACATTGCTTTTCTTTGGGATTGGAATGAAAACTAACCTTTTCCAGTCCTGTGCCCACTGCTGAGTTTTCCAAATGTGCTACATATTGAGTGCAGCACTTTCACAAATCATCTTTTAGGATTTGAAATAGCTCAACTGGAATTCCATCACCTCCACTAGCTTTGTTCATAGTGAAGATTCCTAAGGCCCACTTGACTTCACATTCCAGGATGTCTAGCTCTAGATGAGTGATCACACCATTATGGTTATCTGGATTGTGAAGGTTTTTTGTATAGTTCTTTGTATTTTTGCCACCTCTTCTTAATATCTTCTGCTTCTGTTAGGTCCATACCATTTCTGTCCTTTATTGTGCCCGTCTTTGCATGAAAAGTTCCCTTGATATCTCAAATTTTCTTGAAGAGATCTCTAGGCATTCCCATTCTTTGTTTTCCTCTATTCTTTGTATTGATCACTGAGGAAGGATTTCTTATCTCTCCTTGCTGTTCTTTGGAACTCTGCATTCAAATGGATGTATCTTTTCTTTTCTCCTTTGCCTTTAGCCTCTCTTCCTTTCTCAGTTATTTGTAAGGCCTCTTTAGGCAACCATTTTGCCTTTTTCCATTTCTCTTTCTTGGGGATGGTTTTGATCACTGCCTCCTGTACAGTGTTACGAACCTCCATCCATAGTTCTTCAGGCACTCTGTCTATCAGATCTAATGCCATGAATCTGTTTGTCACTTCTACAGTATCATTTTACAGGTTTTGATTTAGGTCATACCTGAATGGTCTAGTGGTTTTCCCTACTTTCTTCAATTTAAGTCAGAATTTGGCAATAAGGAGTTCATCATCTGAGCTACAGTCAGCTCCCGGTCTTGTTTTTGCTGACTGTATAGAGCTTTTCCATCTTTGGCTGCAAAGAATATAATCAGTCTCATTTCTGTATTGACCATTTGGTTATGTTCATGTGTAGAGTAATCTACTGTGTTGTTGGAAGAGGGTGTTTGCTATGACCAGTGCATTCTCTTTGGAAAACTCTTTTACCCTTTGCCTTGCTGGCTTGTTACTCCAGGTATCTCTCGACTTCCTACTTTTGCATTCCAGTCCCCTATAATGAAAAGAGCATATTTTTTGGGTGTTAGTTAGAAGGTCTTGTAAGTCTTCATAGAACCATTCACCTTCAGCTTCTTAGCATTACTGGTTGGAACATATATTTGGATTACTGTGATATTGAATGGTTTGCCTTGGAAACGAACAGAGATCATTCTGTCGTTTTTGAGATTGCATCCAAGTACTTCACTTCAGACTCTTTTGTTCACTATGAGGGCTACTCCATTTCTTCTAAGGGATTCTTACCCACAGTAGTGTATATAATGGTTATCTGAGTTAAATTCACCTATTCCAGTCCATTTTAGTGCACTGATTCCTAAAATGTCGATGTTCACTCTTGCCATTTCCTGTTGACTACTTCAATTTACCTTGATTCATGGACCTAACATTCCAGATTCCTACAGTGTCAGAATTTACTACCATCACCAGTCACATCCACAACTGGGTGTTTTTTTGCTTTGTCACCATCTCTTCATTCTTTCTGGAGTTATTTCTCCACTGATCTCCCATATCTTATTGGGCACCTACCATCCTGGGGAGTTCATCTTTCAGTGTCCTATCTTTTTGCCTTTTCATACTGTTCATGGGTTTCTCAAGGCAAGAATGCTGAAGTGGTTGCCATTCCCTTCTCCAGTGTCAGGCATCATACTGTGAACATATTACAGGACACTGGCAAGAGGAAAAGAAAGGGATATCTGTTGTTGACTTCTAGTGTCAATAGTGTTATTTGTTCAGTTTTGTCTGACTCTTTGCAGCTCTATGTAATGTAGCCCACCAGGCTTCTCTGTCCATGGGATTCTCCAGGCAAGAATACTGGAGTGGGTTGCCATTCCCTTCTCTACCTGGGACTCCTGCATTGCAGGCAGATTCTTTACCATTAAAGACCACCAGGGCAGCCAGTTGACTTCTTCTTATAACTTATTCACCTGAAAAAGGCTACAGCTGCAACGGAAGCTAAGATATCAAGATTTAACATAGCAAAGAAGAGATAATGAAGTTGATAATGGAATTTTGAACAGCTAATTTAATATATCTGCTTTACACACATGACCCTATATACCTTACTTTTTTAGAGCTTTCCTAAATCCTGTTTTCACTTATTCATATTTGTCAGACATTCAAGGACTATTTACTCAATTTTATTGCTGTGTGCTGAGAATATATCTGTGATTTAAAAAGGCAATGCATATCTCAAAAAATACACAAAAATCAATTCCAAATGAATTTTAGGTCTAAATGTTGAAGACAAATGAGTAAAGTTTTTTTAAGAAAAGATATAACATCTTTGTGTCCTCAGAGTACACAAAGGTTTCTTAAAGAAGATACACATGCACAAAATCACTAACTATATATAGAGAGATTGACATATTGAACTAAATTAAGATTGACAACAAGTGGACTGCAAAAATCTCCATTAACAAAGTGCAAAGCAATCCCACAAGGCTGAAAACTGTCACAAAATGTATAGGTGACAAAAATTTCTTCAATTAACTGAAAAATGACATGTAACCCAGTTAAAAATAGGTAATACATGCAAATAAACATTTATTTAAAAGAATATATTATTGTCTGTAAACATAAAAAGATCTTTAAACATGTTAATCATCAGGAAATTAAAATTAAGGCAACTACCACATACTCACAAAAACAGATAAAATTTAAAATATTGAAAATCTCCACTGTTTGCTAGGAAATAAGTATTTGAAACAGCTGAAACTCTATAGTGAGCATGCAAATTGGTACAATTACTTTTTGAAACCTGTTTAGCAGTATTGACTATAGCTGAACATATATGCTTTTTGCCCCACATTTACAAGTCTAGGTATATGCTCAAAAGAAATCCATATTTATCTTCACTAATAGGCCATCAACAGAAAATTGGATTAAAGTTTTACTGAGCATGGCCCCACCCATCAGAACAAGACCCAGTTTCCCCTTCAGTCAGTCTCTCCCATCAGGAAGCTCCCATAAGCCTCTTATCCTTCTCCATCAGAGGGCAGACAGACTGAAAACGACAATCACAGAAAACTAACCAATCTGGTTACATGGACCACAGCTTTGTCTAACTCAGTGAAACTATGAGCCATGCCCTGTGCAACCATCCAAGATGGACGGGTCGTGATGAGAATTCTGACAAAATGTGGTCACTGGAGAAGGGAATGGCAACAAACTTCAGTATTCCTGCCTTGAGAACCCCATGAACAACCAGGAAAGGAAAAAGATAGGACACTGAAAGATAAAATCCACAGGTCAGTAGGTGCCCAATTGCTACTGGAGATCAGTGGAGAAATAACTCCGGAAAGAATGAAGAGATGGAGCCAAACCAAAAAAACACCCAATTGTGGATGTGACTAGTGATGGAAGCAAGCTCTGATGCTGTAAAGAGCAATATTGCATAGGAACCTGGAATGTTAGGTCCATGAATCAAGGCACATTGGAAGTGGCCAAACAGGAGATGGCAAGAATGAACGTTGACATTTTAGGAATCAGCTAACTAAATTGAATTGGATTGGGTGAATTTAACTCAGATGATCACTATATCTACTACTGTGGGTCAGAATCCCTTAGAAGAACTAGAGTAGCCCTCATAGTCAACAAAAGAGTCCAAAATGCAGTACTTGGATGCAATCTCAAAAACGACAGAATGATCTCTGTTCGTTTCCAAGGCAAACCATTCAATATCACAGTAATCCAAATCTATGCTCCAACCAGTAATGCTGAAGAAGCTGAAAGTGAATGGTTCTATGAAGACCTACAAGACCTTCTAGAACTAACACCCATAAAAGATGTCCTTTTCATTATAGGGGAATGGAATGCAAATGTAGGAAGTCAAGAAACACTTGGAATAACAGGCAAATTTTCCCTTGGAATACACAATGAAGAAGGGCAAAGGCTAATAGAGTTTGGCAAAGAGAACACACAGGTCATAGCAAACACCCTCTTCCAAAAACACAAAAGAGAAGACTCTGCACATAAACATTGCCAGATGGTCAACACCAAAATCAGATTGATTATATTCTTTGCAGCCAAAGATGGAGAAGCTCTATACAGTCAGCAAAAAAAAGACTGGGAGCTGACTGTGGCTCAGATCATGAACTCCTTATGCCAAATTCAGACTTAAATTGAAGAAAGTGGGGAAAACCACTAGACCATTCAGGTATAACCTAAATGAAATCCCTTATGATTATATAGTGGAAGTGAGAAATAAATTTAAGAGACTAGATCTGTTAGACAGAGTGCCTGATGAACTATGGATGAAGGATCATGACATTGTACAGGAGACAGGGATCAAGACCATCCCCAAGGAAAAGCAAAAAAAATAAAATGGCTGTCTGAGGAGGCCTTACAAATAGCTGTGAAAAGGAGAGAAGCAAAAGTAAAGGAGAAAAGGAAAGATACATATATATATCCATTTGAATGCAGAATTCCAAAGAATAGCAAAGAGAGACAAGAAAGCCTTCCTCAGTCATCAGTGCAAAGAAATAGAGGAAAACAATAGAATGGGAAAGACTAGAGATCTGTTCAAGAAAATTAGAGATACCAAGGGAACATTTCATGCAAAGATGGGCTCGGTAAAGGACAGAAATTGTATGGCCCTAACAGAAGGAGAAGATATTAAGAAGAGGTAGCAAGAATACACAGAAGAACTATACAAAAAAGACCTTTACAACCCAGATAATCGAAATGGTGTGATCACTTACCTAGAGCCAGACATCCTGGAATGTGAAGTCAAGAGGGCCTTAGGAAGCATCACTAAAGAAAGCAAGTAGAGGTGATGGAATTCCAGTTGAGTTATTCCAAATCCTAAAAGATGATTCTGTGAAAGTGCTGCACTCAATATGCCAGCACTTTTGGAAAACTCAGCAGTGGCCACAGGACTGGAAAAGGTCAGTTTTCATTCCAATCTCAAAAAAAGGCAATGCCAAAGAATGCTCAAACTACCGCACAATTGCACTCATTTTACATGCTATTAAAGTAATGCTCAAAGTTCTCCAAGCCAGGCTTCAACAGTACATGAACCATGAACTTCCAGATGTTCAAGCTGGGTTTATAAAAGGGAGAGTTGCCAACATCCACTGGATCATCAAAAAAGCAAGAGAGTTCCAGAAAATCATCTATTTCTGCTTTATTGACTATGCCAACACCTTTGATTGTGTGGATCACAACAAACTGTGGAAAAATCTTCAAGAGATAGAAATACCAGACCACCTGACCTGCCTCCCAAGAAATCCATGTGCAGGTCAGAAAGCAACAGTTAGAACGGGTCATGGAACAACAGACTGGTTCCAAATAGGAAAAGGAGTACATCAAGGCTGTATATTGTCACCCTGCTTATTTAACGTATATGCAGAGTACATCATGAGTCACTGGGCTGGATGAAGCACAAGCTGGAATCAAGATTTCCAGGAGTAATATCAATAACCTCAGTTATGCAGAAAGTGAAGAACTAAAGAGTCTTTTGATGAAAGTGAAAGAGGAGAGTGAAAAATTTGGCTTAAAGTGTAACATTCAGAAAACTGAGACCATGGCATCTGGTCCCATCACTTCACGGCAAATAGATGGGGAAATAGTGGAAGCAGTGGCTGACTATTTTTGGGAGGCTCCAAAATCACTGAAGATTGTGACTGCAGCCAGGAAATTAAAAAACACTTATTGCTTGGAAGAAAAGCTATGACCAACCTAGAAAGTGTATTGTTAAAAAGCTCCCGAGCTTGTCAGCGGTGGATTCTTTATGGTCTGAACTACCAGGAAATATTGCTTACCACCAATTAAGAACCTACTTAATGTCATACCTGGTGAATATGGTTTGCTTGATGAGTTATTTTATACAGAAGTCTTGTGAGACCACTGTTCAAACAAGGTGATGATTGTATAAAGAGTGGTATTGAATTCCAGACCTGGAAAAAATGGTCATCCGGTGGCAGAAAATTTCCAAGTAGAAGAAGTAAACTTACCAGATTGTGTCAATGAAAGACAAGTACAAGTCAGAACTCTTTATCTTTCCATGGATCCTTACATGCGTTGTAGAATGAATGAAGACACTGGCAGTGACTATATAACACCTTGGCAGCTGTCTCAGGTGGTTGATGCTGGAGGTGTTGGGATTATAGAAGAAAGAAAACACAAATTTTACAAAAGGCGATTTTGTGACTTCCTTCTATTGGCCCTGGCAAACCACGGTTATTCTGGATGGAAATATCCTTGAAAAGGTAGACCCACAACTTGTGGATGGACACCTTTCATACTTTCTTGAAGCTATAGGGATGCCTGGTTTGACTTACTTGATTGGGGTACAGGAAAAAAGTCATATAACTGCTGGATCTAATCAAACAATGGTTGTTAGTGGGGCTGCTGGTGCTTGTGGATCCTTGGCTGGGCAGATTGGCCGTTTGCTGGGCTGTTCCAAAGTCGTGGGAATTTGTGGAACACCTGAGAAGTGCCTCTTTTTGACCTCAGAATTGGGCTTCAATGCTGCAATTAATTATAAAGAGGGGAATGTTGCAGAACAACTCCATAAATTATGCCCAGCTGGAGTGGATGTTTACTTGAACAATGTTGGCGGTGACATCAGTGATACAGTGATAAGTCAGATGAATCAGAACAGCCACATCATCCTCTGTGGTCAAATTTCTCAGTACAACAAAGATGTGCCTTATCCTCCACTACACCCTGCTATAGAAGCAATCCAGAAAGAAAGAAACATCACAAGAGAAAGATTTCTGGTGTTAAATTATAAGGATAAATTTGAGTTTGGTATTCTCCAACTGAGCCAATGGTTTAAAGAAGGAAAGCTAAAGATCAAAGAGACTAGAATAAATGGATTGGAAAACATGGGAGCTGCATTCCAGTCCATGATGACAGGAGGTAACATTGGAAAGCAGATAGTTTGCATTTCAGGAGATACCTCTTTGTAATCTCAATAAACATCTTCATCAAGGAAATACATGGATTTCTTTCAATTCTGCTGAAAGATTTCAAGACACAGTAAAAAAACCCTTAAGAGTATAGATCGCTTTGCTTTAAATGTGATAATAGGTGATATTTTCTTAATTGTACAACATAATTCCCTCCTATATCTTCAATATCATATATTTACTCTACATCCTATATGATTATTTACAATAATAGGTTGATGTCAACATGACCTATTTTTCCTTCTTTTGCTAAAACAAATATTACATGAAATTTATATCAGATATTCAGAAACTGTTGGAGATTTATGTAATTTTAATAGATCATACAAAATATTTTTAAATTAATAGTTTTTATAACTTTATAATGTTTGTTTAAAATAGAATGCTTGAAAAGACACTTACAAATATGTATTCAATTGGAAATGCTTTACATAATTCTTGAACTGTAGCTTGATATAAGAATAAATGGGATGGTGTTTCCATATTGTGTTGATGGAAAAGGGACTTAATGGCAGGGTGTGTGTGTGTGTGCGCAGGATTTGGGGAAATTCAGAGCTTGTGGAACAGTTTTTGGAGTAGAATAGAGGCTTTATGTAGGAAGTAGTGTAAGTTAAATAACTGAGACTGGTTAGGTTGATGGAGGGAGATACTACAGAAGATGATCTATTTGTGTTTTGCCAAGTAGTCCACAGTATAGCCTAAAAACCGAAATCTATATTGATAAAAGCCTATGTTTATTTTAGGTTAGTAGGTGCATACTATCAAATAGTTACAAAGATTTCAAGAGAAATAGGTATGGACATCATTTCAAGTTTTAGGTGATGAAAAAGATTTAAATACAGCTTCAAAAAATGACAGAACTGACTGAGGAAAAGTAACAAATGGTTGTAAACATGAATGTTCAGGACCTATTAATGTATCTCTATATAACAGCATTTGTTTTATTCATTGTAATCAACCCTTTAATACAGTAAAATTGAGGATTTAAAAATAAATAAATAAATAAAAAAGCAGAGATAGTACTTTGCCAACAAAGATCCATCTAGTCAAAGCTATTTTTTTTTTCCAGTAGTAATGTATGGATGTGAGAGTTGGACTGTAAAAGATGCTGAGCACCAAAATATTGATGCTTTTTAACTGTGGTGTTCAAGAAGACTCTTGAGAGTCCCTTGGACTGTAAGGAGATCCAACCAGTCCATCCTAAAGGAAATCAGTCCTGAATATTCATTGGAAGGACTGATGCTGAAGCTGAAACTCCATTACTTTGGCCACCTTATGTGAAGAACTGACTCATTTGAAAAGATCCTGATGCTGGGAGGGATTAGGGGCAGGAGGAGAACGGGATGACAGAGGATGAGATGGCTGGATGGCATCACCGACTCAATGGACATTAGTTTGGGTGGACTCTAGGAGTTGGTGATGGAAAGGGAAGCCTGGCATGCTGTAGCCCATGGGGTCGCAAAAAGTTGGACACGACTGAGTGACTGAACTGAATAGGCATGTGTAAGAAAGTTCATAGCAATGACATTGATAATAACCAAAAGCTGGAAATAACATAAATATATATTATTGCTGCTGCTGCTACTCTGCTAAGTCGCTTCAGTCGTGTCTGACTCTGTGCGACCCTATAGAAGGCAGCCCACCAGACGTCCCCATCCCTGGGATTCTCCAGGCAAGAATACTGGAGTGGGTTGCCATTTCCAAATGAAATACCATACCATGATGAAAATAACTTGCTGTTGCATCAGCAATATGGGTGAAATTCATAAACATAATGCCAGAAAAAAATGGGGTCGCATTAGAACATAGTGTATGTTCCATTAAGATAAAATACAGAAAAAGGCAAAGGTGACCTATGCTATTAAACTCGAAATAGTAGTTAGATCTTGCAGCTAGGGAGGATGAGGACAGGAATAGAGAATGAATGAAATTTCCTGAGTGTTAGTAATAAACTGTTCCTTGATCTTGGATTGTTTTATACAGGTGTTTTGTTTCTGAGAATGCCTCAAGCTCCACACTTATAATACATTAATATGTAGTTTTCCTTTTAAACAACATCCTTCAATAAAACAGCTAAAAATAAACACAAGAAGTGAAAAAGAAAACAGATTTGATACTGACCTCAGAGACATTGTTGACTAATGGAAGAGAGATATTAAGTAATAATTGTGAGTGTAACTGTGCTAATATGAGTTTGCTCCTAACTTAAAGGATAATTGAAAGTTTTTTTAAAGAGAATTAAGTGAGGTGCTCTAATTCAGGTGGGAGGGTCTGGGAAGAACCCTCTGAGGGAGTGAGATCAAAGATATTACTGAAGCATTAGGAAGTTTTCAGATAAAGATTGAAGTAGTACCAACAACTCATGTGAGGACCCTCCCAGAGAAAAAAAGCTTAATTTGTAGAACAATTGAAAGAAGACCAATGTTGCTAGAGACAGAACAGAGTTTGGTGTGATTAGATTCTTTTCAAATCTTTAAGACTGGGGTATTTTCCAAATTCATACCAGAGATTTAGTGTGTCCTAAGATTTTCACACTGCTTATTTAACTTATATGCATAGTACATCATGAGAAACGCTGGGCTGGAAGAAGCACAAGCTGGAATCAAGATTGCCAGGAGAAATATCTATAACCTCAGATATGCTGATGACACCACCCTTATGGCAAAAAGCCTCTTGATGAAAGTGAAAGAGGAGAGTCAAACAGTTGGCTTAAAGCTCAACATTCAGAAAACTAAGATCATGGAATCTGGTCCCATCACTTCATGGGAAATAGATGGGGAAACAGTGGAAACAGTGTCAGACTTTATTTTTCTGGGCTCCAAAATCACTGCAGATGGTGACTGCAGCCATGAAATTAAAAGACGCTTACTCCTTGGAAGGAGTTATGACCAACCTAGATAGCATATTCAAAAGGAGAGATATTACTTTGCCAACAAAGATCCGTCTAGTCAAGACTATGGTTTTTCCTGTGGTCATATATGGATGTGAGAGTTGGACTGTGAAGAAAGCTGAGTCCCGAAGAATTGATGCTTTTGAACTGTGGTGTTGGAGAAGACTCTTGAGAGTCCCTTGGACTGCAAGGAGATCCAACTGGTCCATCCTAAAGGAGATATCAGTCCTGGGTGTTCATTGGAAGGACTGATGCTAAAGCTGAACCTGCAATACTTTGGCCGCCTCATGTGAAGAGTTGACTCATTGGAAAAGACTCTGATGCTGGGAGGGATTAGGGGCAGGAGGAGAAGGGGACGACAGAGAATGAGATGGCTGGATGGCATCACCGACTCAATGGACGTGAGTTTGAGTGAACTCCTGGAGTTGGTGATGGACAGGGAGGCCTGGCGTGCTGCGATTCATGGGGTCGCAAAGAGTCAGACACAACTGAGCAACTGAACTGAACTGAACTGAACTGAAGAATTTATCAATTATTCATTAAGATAATATTTGGTAATGTCTCCATCAGTCAGTTCAGTCGCTCAGTCGTGTCCATAATATGTACTTATATCTTGGTTATAAACAGAACCAGTGTATGAGTTGTTATGGAAAGACAAGAATTGCATGTTTGAGAGCCATGAGGGATCAGAGAACATTTCTCAGAAGAGGTGATATCTAAGGTGAATCCAAAAGACTGCATAGATATGCAATGAATATGAGACCTGAGCCAGAAATTCCACTGAGAAAGGAATATAGACAAACTTCAGAAGCAAAATGAACAGTTGAGTGTGAATGGAAAATACAGTTAGCTTGAAGAGGGGAGACAGGCTAGGAGGAACATGTTGGAGAAAAAGTAAGCAAGAACCAGATCTTAACAGTTTTGATTGCCCATCTTTAAAGAACTAGAGTTTTATTCTAAATAGATGGGAAGAGTTTGAATGGTTTTAGATAATGACTTGAAATGATCACACTTTAGGGATCATATTGTTTTTGTGATGTTTCTATCACCAGATCCTAGAGAAATACATGGCAGAAAATAAGACCCAACAAATATTGGTTGCTAAGTGAATTAAAAAATATTTCATTGATTACTATATGGACATTTGTCCAATCAGTTAGAAAATCCTGTTTGGTCTACATTGAAAATATATCCAGAATTTCTGATCCTTTCTGCTTTCATTTTGGTGCAGCCCTTGTCTCTCACTTATATTTTTAATAGCTTCTTAACTGACTTCCCTATATCTGCACTTACTCCTCTACCATTTATTCTCAACACAGCAATAATAAGAATCATTTAAAATGCAAGCTGGATGATATCACCTTTGTTCAAAACTCTTTATTGTCCTTCCTTCTGGTTTAGAGTTAGAATTCAGTGACTTTCAAGTGCTTGCACAGTCTGCTTCTTAGTTTCCTGAGCTGTCTGATCGCCTTCCCTCTTGCCTTCATTCATTCTTTCACAGCCACCCTGAATCTTGCTCTTCCTCAGTCTCACCCACAATAATAAATCATTGTTGACATATGACTCAGAGTCTTTCCTCTATCTACATCAATGCTTTTGATCTTTGAAACCTACCTTGAGCACACTTCTAAAAATATTTATTTTACCTCTTCCCAGCACTCTCATTCCTCTTACATGACTTAATTTTTTTCAAAACACTCATTAATTTCTAACGTGTGAATTATCTAAATTATTTTTATTTCTATCTTTTCTTCCAGGAGAATGCAAGTTCTATGACAGCCAATTTTTTTTTTCCCTTTCTTTTGTTAAACTAACTCTAGTACCAGGAGATGTCAGTCTTATAGTAGGTGCTTAAAAATATTCTTCAGATGACAAAAGGAGAGAGAAGCAGGGGATGCACTTAGAAAGCTACTATCCATTGATTAAGACAGTACAGTGCAGAAAGAAAGAAATGGGTCAACACATTGATTTTGGAAACTCTTGGTTATATGTAAAATGCTATTTTTTAGCCCTAGTTTCTCACTTTCCAGCTGATTGTGTTCACAACCTTCCCTAGTCCTTTATATTAATATATAGGTTTCTGGAACTGCTATGATAGATAGTGGTGGACTTGATGTGGAAGACTGAGAAAGAGAACTGTGTTAGAGACAACTCTCAGATTTCTGGGATGAACCTAGATATGCCATATCAGAGATTAGGAGTACTGGAAGAGGATCATGCTTGGAGGCAGGCTCAAGTTTAAACTTGGTTATGGTCAGTGACATCCAGGAGTCAAAACTGTTTTGGCTGAATAGACTAATTAGTCAAATACTGAGCAGAGACTAGCTGAATTCAGTTACTTGCCCCAAACTTTGAAATAACTGCTTGCTAAATGACTATGTATTAACTAAAAGAAATTACAAATATTATATGACAGATAAAGACATTAAACACCATATGTCAGTGTCAGCCAGAGAAACATTACCAGTAGGAGAAAATATTGTGATTTACTGCAAGGAATTGATTTCCATGCTTTTAGGAGGTAAGGATGAAAATCTGAATCCCATAAGGTAGGTCTTCAGGAAGGATAGGCTGGAATTCTGCAACAAGAGTCAAAGCTCTTATCCTCAGGCAGAATTTTTTCCTCTGTGGGGAAGCCTCGGTTCTGTTCTTAGGGTCTTTCAACTGATTGAATCAAGACTACTCAGATGAACTAAAAGAATCCCTTTACTTAAAATCGGCTATTCCTGAACTTTAGTGATAACTGCAACATGCTTTCACAGCTATATTTAGATTAGTATTTGATTGAATAACTAGAGGCTGGAGACACACAAACTATCACACCCAACTCTCTTATGCTGCAACTTTTATAAATTCTGTAATTTTAATAAGTTTTAGTTTTATGCACATCAAAAAGAAGTTTTAATATAATCAGATATATTATCTCATTATTTTGCATTTTATTATTATCTTATCCATTTGCATTTTCCATCACTAGATATTTGTCTCAACATGTGTGTCTTGAACTTACCTGCTTTTAAACTTTTTCTTTACTCATTATAATTTCCTTACTTATGATTCTGCTTCCAAGAGTGACTTCATTTTCTAAATGCTCTAGTTTAATTTGAAATAAACAAGTCTGTATACCTCTTTGATATGCTAGTATTAGTTTCTCTGAGTGCTAGGAATTTTGATGTCCTGTAAAAATAACTATTTGACAAATACATATTTATATATTTTGGGTGTATAAATAATTTTTATCTCTCATTTGTACATTTAGTACATGAATTTTTCAATATTATCACAAAGTAAACTATTCACTTTTCCCACCTTCCCAGTCTTTGTTGGGAAAGCCATTGTATTTCTCTCTGCTAACATATTATTTAGTGAATAGCAATAGGTGTCTTTCACATTATTTTTTATAACATTAGATTTTTTAATACTCTTTTTAATTTTCTTTCCCTCATTGTCTGTGAAAGTATTACTTCATGGTATAATTTTAATACTAATTTGAATGAGGGAAGAACCAAGCACTTCCTCAGAGGAGGAAGTGAATGGCTTTTACTAGGGGATTTAGGAAATGTTTTATTAATTAGGAAATAACTTAATCATGGTCCTAAAGTAGGTAGGTGTTTCACAGGTTGAGAATTTCAGGTGGGAGAGGACTATATCATAGATAACACCAAACAGGAATAAAAAGCATTGGAATATTCAGGGTGAATGGAGGGTTGAGTGCATGAAATGAAATAAAGAGAAATCAAGGTGCAGAAGTTGGTTGGGTTGAAATTGGAGTTATGTATGTCAAACTAAAAAATAAATAAGCAATATAAAGAATAAGTAAGCAATAGGAAATTCTCAAGATTTTAGGCTTTTATACTTTACTGATATTTATCTACATGTGCTTATCACAGTGCTTGATACATGGCAGTTATTCAATAAATACTTTGGTGATAGAACACATCTTGTGTTGTTTAAGAGCAGATCTGTTTTTAAACAAAGTAGCTCTTAGTTGTATTGAAGGTTGAATTTGCATGGTGAGTGGAAAAAGAACAAACAGGAGGTTAGAAAAAAAGAGATTGAGTTTGAAAACTTTTCTCCCCTAACTATAAGCTTTTTAAAAGATAGATTTTGTATTTGTACCAAAAGTTTAAACATGTTTTTATGAAAAAGAGGCAGTTATGCATTGTAGCATTAAATCACATTGAAACTTGTCTGTGAACGATAACATTTACAAACATCTAAAACTATATCAAGTGGAGAATGATGTTATGCAGTTTATTGAGTTTTTATATTCTTTTTGTTAGAGACAATTCTGAAAAACCACTTTTGGCATTAGATCAATGTTGTAAATTTGCTAACATATTTTTCTGTAACATCAAAGATATTCAAGAGATAACTAGAAATTGAATCTGAAATAATAGTCCAGCCCTGGGATTGCCTTTCTTTCTGCTGATAAGTAATTGGGTTGTATCTAAAGGTAATCAGTTCAGTTCAGTTGCTCAGTCGTGTCTGACTCTTTGCCACACCATGGACCATAGCACACCAGGTCTCCCTGTCCATCACCAACTCACGGAGTCTACCCAAACTCATGTCCATTGAGTCGGTGATGCCATCCAACCATCTCATCCTCTATCGTCCCCTTCTCCTCCTGCCTTCAATCTTTCCCAGCATCAGAGTCTTTTCAAATGAGTCACTTCTTCACATCAGGTGGCCAAAGTATTGGAGTTTCAGTTTCAACATCAGTCCTTCCAATGAACACCTAGGACTGATCTCCTTTAAGATGGAGTGGTTGGATCTCCTTGCAGTCCAAGGGACTCTCAAGAGTATTCTCTAATACCAAAGTTCAAAAACATCAATTCTTTGATGTTCAGCTTTCTTTATAGCCCAACTCTCACATCCATACATGACTACTGGAAAAACCATAACCTTGACTAGATGGACCTTTGTTGGCAAAGTAATGTCTCTGCTTTTTAATATGCTGTCTATGTTGGTCATAACTTTCCTTCCAAGGAGTAAGCGTCTTTTAATTTCATGGCTGCAGTCACCAACTGCAGTGATTTTGGAGCCCCCCAAAATAAAGTCAGCCAGTGTTTTCCCATCTATTTGCCATGAACTGATGGGACCAGATGCCATGAACATAGTTTTTTGAAAGCTGGGCTTTAAGCCAAGTTTTTCACTCTCCTCTTTTACTTTCATCAAGAGGCTCTTTAGTTCTTCACTTTCTGCCATAAGGGTGGTGTCATCTGCATATCTGAGGTTGTTGATATTTCTCCTGGCAATCTTGATTCCAACTTGTACTTCATCCAGCCCAGCCATTTCTCATGATGTACTCTGCATATAAGTTAAATAAGCCGGATGACAATATACAGCCTTGATGGACTCCTTTTTCTATTTGAAACCAAATAGGAAATACTAAAGGTAATACTTTCTGCTATACTGGAGTGTCCCATGTGTCTCTGAAAATTTTTTTATCTTCTTTGCACAAATTGATCCTGCAGATTAAAGAGTCCATGGTTGTGATTTCAAGTTGGATTATTAACACCCATTCTTTCTGAATGCAAAAACAGATTGATGAGCAATTTGTTTGACTCCTCTTTGGAAAGGGATAGGATTACCTCAGAATGCCTCGTAGTTAGTTTTTCACTAGTGTTTGCCAACTTTAAAACCTACAATGAGCTAACGTGTTTCTAAATTTGTATGATTTAAGATAGATACTGAATATAAGAAAGAAAGAAAGAAAACAACCTCACAGAGCTTACATTTTGCTTACAGTTATAACGAAGTTGAAATAAAGCCAAGTAACCCAAACAACTATTAGATGCAAAAAAGCATCATATATTAAAAAATATTTTTGATACTAATCAAATAGTAGTTTCAAAATAGTTTTGGTAGTGATTATTAATCTTAAAATAATTTTCAAAATTTCAATTAAGAATATCTTAAACAGGAGGAACTTAAATATTTTCAGTACTAAAGTATAGGCAGATTTTTTATGTGTGTGTGTGTATGTGTATATTTGGTTATTTTTACACATCTCTGCAGGCCTGAATGGTTCTCACTCTTTGAAAGCTGATTCTTTCAATCAGAACCAGGAATCTTTCCCACCAACCCAACAATCTCCTTTTCATTAGACAAAAAGACCAGAAAGAGAAACTTTGGTTAAATCAATGTTTAAGGATTAGACAGATGATGACCAACACATCACTTTAATTATGGACTTCTTGAGAGTGTACTTATTCCTTTCCTTTTTCTTCCTGTTCCCTGGGAAAGACTTATTATATAGTATGACCCTGACTACAACAGTCTCACATGATAGGCATAGAATGTTGCAGGAAAATAGTTTTGACTAAGAAATTCATCTCCATCCATCTATTTTACTATCAAAAATTGCTTGCACTCCTAAGATGTGTACTAATTGTCTACCTAATAAAACTTCACAAGTATATATATATATATATATATATATATATAATTGCCTTAGGCTCTATCTTCATTCAGTAGGCATTAAAAATTCTATGCTTCAGTTATGAGTTCAAATTTATTTATAAATCAACAACGAAAGAAGCTATATCCCATTCATTTAGTGTTGATATGTTCAGCATATATTAAAAATGTCATAAGGCCCTTCACCTCCCTTATTGATGGACATTGGCAAGTTTCTTGCCTTAAAAGATATGGCCTACTTGTTCACCCAGTAATTTTTTGTCTACATTGGGCACTAAACAACTTGGTGTCTATTTAAATTGAAAAAAAAAAAGGAAATCTTTCATTTTATCTGAATTTTATAGATTGTATTATACAGATTTTCAATATATCAGTATATCAATCTACCAAACCAAGCCTAGCTATAATTCAAAGAGCAATGCATATCAAGTTAAGAGGATGTGTACCTTTGTGTGGGAACTTCAATATCAACTGGAGCCGAAGATGAACTGCATGGGGTAGGACATGGATGATGGAGATATCTCAAGTAATAATTGAACCATATGTATTATTCAATTCACCAACCTTTTATAAATAGAAAATACTTGTATTAACTTGTTGAAACTTTTGATTGTTGTGATTATGCAGATCAAAATAATAGTTATATTTCTATCAAATCCTAACCAAAGGATTGACTAACTCCACTAGTTCCCCTTTAAAAATTATTCCTAAAATTGAGGCACGGTGTGGAAAGTGGTACTATTTGTGTTAGAAGGAAAACTGTAAAATATTTCTTTTTAAAGAATACATTTCTATGCTGAATGGTTACAAACACAGAAATTAACACATTCCCATTTATTAGTTATTTTTAATTTATCTCTTTTTCTCCTTAGTTGGAATGAATTCTTTGTAGTCCACTTTGTCACTGGCAATTTCGTGGTATCTTCCTGTCTTTAATTTTCATCTTTCTCAATTTCTGTCTTAGAGCTCTATTTAATATCAAGCACAGGTCACCAGTTTAAAATGATATCTGCTTAAAGATAAATAAGCCCTTCATTGAAAATTAAAGAAGAGTCTTAGTTTGCAAACTATCTGAGGATCCTGTCTCATTTAATTTTGTATTTCTAAATTATAGAAGAGTGTCAAGTATGTAGTAGTTGCTCAACAAATGTATGTTTAATTAAAAAAACATTTTCCAGAGCTTCACTGCTTTACATTAAATTAACATTTATTAATAAACATTCATTATAAATGCACTAACAGTTTCAGTGCTTTGAGATGATAATAGACTACCTTGACTAAGCAATCTTCCTCTTTGTCAGACATTGTATATATTTACGAATGAATTAATCGTTCACTTATGAGTTAAGTTCCTTTCAGTTTATTTTTATATCTGAGGAAATTAAGGAAGAAACTAGTTAAGTAACCTGCCCAATGTTATACAAGAATACAAGGCCCAGCATCACCCAACCACCACTAGCACCCTGTGAAAGATGCCTCATCTAAACAACAAACAAGACAAAAATATAAACCCAATCATTAGCAGACAGGATCAAGACCTCACTCAGCCATGCCCATCAGAGGAAAAACACACAAAAACTCAGCACAAATCTCACCCTATAAGAAGCTTATACAAACCACTGGACCAACCTCAGGAGGACAGAAACCTAAAGGAAGAAAGAATTTAACCTTAAAGTCTGGGAAAAGGAGACCTCAAACACAATAAGTTAAAATAAATAATAAAATAATGAAAAGGCAGAGAAATACTACACACGAAGGAAAAAACTAGAAACACAAAAGTCTAAATAAATGAAGAGGAAATAGGCAAACTACCTGAAAAAGAATTCAGAATAATGATAATAAAGATGATCAAAAACCTTGAAAACAAAATGGAGAAAATGCAAGAATCAATTAACAAAGACCTAGAAAAATTAAAGAATAAACATACAGAGACAAATAACACAATTACTGAAATTAAAAATACTCTAAAAGGAATCAATAGCAGAATATCTGAGGCAGAAGAACAAATCAGTGAACTGGAAGATAAAAGGGTGGAAATACTTCTGAAGAGCAGAATAAAGTAAAAACAATGAAAAGAACTGAGGATGGTCTCAGAGACCTCTGGGACAATAACAAACACACCAACATTTGAATTATAGGGGTCCCTGAAGAAGAAGAGAAAAAGAAAGGGTATGAGAAAATTTTTGAAGAGATTATAGTTGAAAATTTCCCCAACATAAAAAAGGGAATAGTCAATCAAGTCCAAGAGGCACAAAGTATCCCATACAGGATAAACCCAAGGAGAAATATGCCAAGACACATACTAATCAAACTGCTAAGTCACTTCAGTCACGTCTGACTCTGTGCGACCCCATAGACGGCAGCCCACCATGCTCCTCTGTCTCTGGGATTCTCCAGGCAAGAACACTGGAGTGGGTTGCCATTTCCTTCTCCAATGCATGAAAGTGAAAAGTGAAAGTGAAGTCACTCAGTCGTGTCCAACTCTAGCGACCCCATGGACTGCAGCCTGCCAGGCTCCTCCGTCCATGGGATTTTCTAGGAAAAAGTACTGGAGTGGGGTGCCATTGCCTTCAAAGACTAAACACAAAGAATATTAAAAGCACCTAGGGAGAAGCAACAAGTAACATCCAACTGAAATCTCATATGCTTAACAGCTGATCTTTCAGCAGAAACTCTTCAGGCCAGAAGGAAATGGCAGGATATATTTAAAATAATGAAAGTGAAAAGTCTACAACCAAGATTACAGTACCCAGCAAGGATCTCATTCAAAATTGATGGAGAAATAAAAAGCTTTTCAGACAAGCAAAAGTTAAGAGAATTCAGTACCACTAAACATTTGTCATAAAGGGACTTATATAGTTAAGTTAAAGGACAAATGTTAAAAGGACTTATATAGTCAAGAAATAGAAGAGAAGAAAAAAAATCTACAAAATCAACCCCAATTAAGAAAATGGCAATATGAGCATGTATATCAATAATTACTTTAAACATAAATGGATTAAATGCTCCAACTAAAAGACACAGACTGACTGAATGGATACAAAAACAAGACCCATATATATGTTGTCTACAAGAAACCCACTTTAAACCTCGAAACACACATAGACTTAACATGAGAGGACGGAAAAATATATTCCATGCAAATGGGAAGCAAAAGAAAGCTTGGGTAACAATCCTCATATCAGATAAAATAGAGAAGATTAAAGATTATAATCTTCTTAAAATAAAGAAGATTATAAGAGAAAAGGAAGGACACTACATAATGTTCTAGGTATCAATCCAAGAGGAAGACATAACAATTGTAAATATCTATGTATGCAACATATATCTAAAGAGAGCACATCATGAGTAATGCTGGGCTGGAGGAAACACAAGTTAGAATCAAGATTGCTGGGAGAAATATCAATAACCTCAGATATGCAGATGACACCACCCTTATGGCAGAAAGTGAAGAAGAACTAAAGAGCCTCTTGATGAAAGTGAAAGAGGAGAGTGAAAAAGTTGGCTTAAAGCTCAACATTCAAAAAACTAGGATCATTGCATCCAGTCCCATCACTTCATGGCAAATAGATGGGGAAACAGTGGAAACAGTGTCTGACTTTATTTTCTGGGGCTCCAAAATCACTGCATACGGTGATTGCAGCCATGAAATTAAAAGACACTCCTTGGAAGGAAAGTTATGACCAACCTAGGTAGCATATTAAAAAAAGAGACATTACCTTGTCAACCAAGGTCCATCTAGTCAAAGATATGGTTTTTCCAGTGGTCATGCATCTATGTGAGAGTTGGAGTATAAAGAAAGCTGAGCACAGAAGAACTGATGCCTTTGAACTGCGGTGTTGGAGAAGACTCTTGAGAGTCCCTTGGACTGCAAGGTGATCCATCCTAAAGAGACCAGTCCTGGGTGTTCATTGGAAGGACTGATGTTGAAGCTGAAACTCCAATACTTTGGCCACCTGATGCGAAAAACTGACTCATTGGAAAAGACCCTAATGCTGGGAAAGATTGAGGGCAGGGGAAGGGGATGACAGAGGGTGAGATGGTTGGATGGCACCACTGACTCAATGGACAAAATTTGGGTGCTCTCCGGGAGTTGGTGATGGACAGGGAGGTCTGGCGTGCTGCGGTTCATGGGGCCTCAAGGAGTCGGACATGACTGAGCGACTGAACTGAACTGATACACAGAACATAGGAGCACCTCAATGCATAAGACAAACACTAACAGACATAAAAAGAGAAATTGACACTAACACAATAATAGTAGGAGATTTTAACACCCCACTCACATCAATAGACAGATCATCAAAACAGAAAATTGCTAAGGAAACATAAGTCTTAAATGATACATTCAATGAGATGGATTTCATTGATCTCTTCAGGACATTCCATCCAAATGCAGAAGAACACATCTTATTCTCAACTGTACATGGAATATTCTACAGGATAGACTACATCTTGGGTCACAAATCAAACCTTAATAAATTTAAGAAAATTGAAATCATATCAAGCATCTTCTCCAACCACAATGCCTATGAGACTGGATATCAATTATAAGAAAAAAGACTGTAAGAAACACAAACACATGGAGATTAAACAACATGTTTCTAAATAACCAACAGGTTACTGAAGAAATCAAAAGGGAAATAAAAAAAAGTCTAGAAACAAATAACAATGAAAACACGACAGCTCAAAACCTATGGGATGCAGCGAAAGCAGTGATAAGAGGGGATTTTATAGCAATACAATCTTACCTCAAGAAACAAGAAAAAACATGAAATAGACAACCTTACTTTACACCTAAAACAACTGGAAAAAGAAGAACAAAAACCCAAAATTAATTGAAGGAAAGAAATCATAAAGATCCAAGCAGAAATAAATGAAAAATTAATGAAATAAACAATATTAAAGATCAATAAAACTAAAAGCTGATTCTTTGAGAAGATAAACAAAATTGACAAGCCTTTAGCCAGACTCATCAAGAAAAAAAGAGGGAAGAATCAAATCAACAAAATTAGAAATGAAAAAGGAGAGGTTACAACAGACAATGCAGAGATACAAAAGAATATAAGAGACTGTTATGAACAACTACATGGCAAAAAAAGAGACTGTTATGAACAACTACAACTGGGAGAAATGGACAGATTTTAGAAAAGTTCAATATTCCAAGACTGAACCAGGAAGAAATAGAAATTATGAGTAACTCAATTATAAGTACTGAACTTGAAGCTGTGATTAAAAATCTAAACAACAAAAACCCAGGACCAGATGGCTTCACAGAATTCTATCAAAGTTAGAGAAGAGCTAATGCCTATCTTTCTAAAACTTTTTCCAAAAATTGCAGAGTAAGGAACACTTCCAAATTCACCTATGAGGCCACCATCACCCTGATACCAAAACAAGACCAAGACAACACACTAAAAGAAAACTACAGGCCAGTATTACTGATGAATGTAAATGCAAAAATCCTCTACAAAATTTGAGCAAACAAAATTTAGCAACACATAAAAAGCTCATATACCATGATCAAGTTGGGTTTATTCCAGAAATGCAAGGATTCTTCAATATATGCAAACCAACTCATGTGATACACCATATTAACAAATTGAAAGATAAAAACCATATGATAATAGATGCAGAAAAAGCCTTGACAAAATTAAGCACACATTTATGATTAAAGCTCATCACAAAATGGGCATAGAAGGAACCTACCTCAACATAGTAAAGGCCATATATGACAAGCCTACAGCAAACATTATTCTCAATGGTGAAAAATTGAAAGCGTTCCAAGATCAGGAACAAGACAAGGGTGCCCACTTTCCACACTATAATTCAACATAGTTTTGGAAGTCTTAGCTACAGCAATCAGAGAAGAAAAAGAAATAAAAGGAATCCAGATCAGAAAAGAAGAAGTAAAGCTCTCACTGTTTGCAGATGACATGATACTATATATACTGCAGCTACTCTGTGCAACTGACTCTGTCCGACTCTGTGCAACCCTGTAGACAGCAGCCCACCAGGCTCCCCCTTCCCTGGGATTCTCCAGGCAAGAACATTAGATTGGGTTGCCATTTCCTTCTCCAATGTATGAAAGTGAAAAGTGAAAGTGAAGTCACTCAGTCGTGTCGGACTCTTCGAGACTTCATGGACTGCAGCTACCAGGCTCCTCCATCCATGGGATTTTCCAGGCAAGAGTACTGGAGTGGGTTGCCATTGCCTTCTCCAATACTATACATAGAAAACCCTAAAGATAGCATCAGAAAATTACTAGAGCTAATCGATGAATTTAGCAAAGTTGCAAGACACAAAATCAATACACAAAAATCACTTGTATTTCTATATACTAACAATGAAAAACCAGAAAGAGAAATTAAGGAATTAATCCCATTCACCTATGCAACAAAATGAATTAAATATCTAGGAATAAACTTACCTAAGGAGACAAAAGAACTGATACAGAAAATTATGACACTAATGAAAGAAATCAAAGACAACATAAACAGATGGAGAGATATTCCATGTTCCTGGGTAGGAAGAATACATATTGTGAAAATGACTCTACTACCAAATCCAATCTACAGATTCAATGAGATCCCTATGAAATTACCAATGGCATTTTTCACAGAACTAGAACAAAAAAAATTCACAATTCACATGGAAACACAAAAGACCCTGAATAGCCAAAGCAGTCTTGAAAAAGAAGAATGGAGCTGGAGGAATCAACCATCCTGACTTCAGATTATACCACAAAGCTACAGTCATCAAGACGGCCTGGTACTGGGACAAAAACAGAAATCTGAACTAATGGAACAAAATAGAAAGCTCAGACATAAATAAATCCATGCACCTATGGATACCTTATTTTTGACAAAGGCGGCAAGAATATACAATAGAGCAAAGTCAGCCCCTTCAATAAATGGTTCTGGGAAAACTGGACATCTACTTGTAAAAGAATGAAATTAGAACAGTTCCTAATGCCATACAAAAAAAATAGTCAAAATGAATTAAAGACCTAAATGTAAGACCAGAAACTATAAATATAAGCAGCTCATACAACTCAATACCAGAAAAACAAACAACCCAATCAAAAAATGAGGAAAAGACCTACCTAAACAGGCATTTCTCCAAAGAAGACAGATGGTTAACAAACACATGAAAAGATGTTCAACATCACTCATTGTTAGAGAAATGCAAATCAAATCTACAATGAGGTGTCACCTTACCCTGGTCAGAATCAGTTCAGTTCAGTTCAGTCGCTCAGTTGTGTCTGACTCTTTGCGACCCCATGAATTGCAGCACGCCATGAATTGCAGCACGCATGATGTAGGAATGCATCATTCCTTCCAAAGAACACCCAGGACTGATCTCCTTTAGAATGGACTGGTTGGATCTCCTTGAAGTCCAAGGGACTCTCAAGAGTCTTCTCCAATACCACAGTTCAAAAGCATCAATTCTTCAGTACTCAGCTTTCTTCACAGTCCAACGCTCACATCCATACATGACCACAGGAAAAACCATAGCCTAGATTAGACGGACCTTTGTTGGCAAAGTAATGTCTCTGCTTTTGAATATGCTATCTAGGTTGGTCATAACTTTCCTTCCAAGGAGTAAGCGTCTTTTAATTTCATGGCTGCAGTCACCATCTGCAGTGATTTTCGAGCCCAAAAAAATAAAGTCTGACACTGTTTCCACTGTTCTCCCATCTATTTTCCATGAAGTGATCGGACCAGATGCCATGATCTTCGTTTTCTGAATGTTGAGCTTTAAACCAACTTTTTCACTCTCCTCTTTCACTTTCATCAAGAGACTTTTTAGTTCCCTCTTCACTTTCTGCCATAAGGGTGGTGTCATCTGCATATCTGAGGTTATTGATATTTCTCCCAGCAATCTTGATTCCAGCTTGTGCTTCTTCCAGCCTAGCGTTTCTCATGATGTACTCTGCATATAAGTTAAATAAACAGGGTGACAATATACAGCCTTGATGTACTCCTTTTCCTATTTGGAAGCAGTCTGTTGTTCCACGTCCAGTTCTAACTGTTGCTTCTTGACCTGCATATAGATTTCTCAAGAGGCAAGTCAGGCGGTCTGGTATTACCATCTCTTTCAGAATTTTCCACAATTTATTGTGATTCACACAGTCAAATGTTTTGGCATAGTCAATAAAGCAGAAACAGATGTTTTTCTGGAACTCTCTTGCTTTTTCTATGATCCAGCAGATGTTGGCAATTTGACCTCTGGTTCCTTTGCCTTTTCTAAACCAGCTTGAACATCAGGAAGTTCACAGTTCATGTATTGCTGAAGCCTGGCTTGGAGAATTTTGAGCATTACGTTACTTGCGTGTGAGATGAGTGCAATTGTGCGGTAGTTTGAATATTCTTTGTCATTGCCTTTCTTTGGGATTGGAATGAAAACTGACCTTTTCCAGTCCTGTGGCCACTGCTGAGTTTTCCATCATCAAAAAGTCTACAAACAATAAATGCTGTAGAGGTTGTGAGAGAAAAGGGACACTCTTGCACTGTTGGTGGGAATGTAAATTGATACAGCCACTATGGAAGACGGTATGGAGATTCCTTAAACAACTAGAAATAAAACCACCATATGGCCCAGCAATCCCACTCTTAGGAATATACCTTGAGGAAACCAAAATTGAAAGAGACACATGTATCCCATTGTTCATTGCAGCACTATCTGCAATAGCTAGAACATGGAAGCAACCTAGATGTCCATTGACAGATGAATGGGTAAAGAAGTTGTGGTACATATACACAATGGAATATTACTCAACCATAGAAAGTAATGCATCTGAGTCAGTTCTGATGAGGTGGATGAACCTAGAACCTATCATACAGAGTGAAGTGAGTCAGAAACAGAAAGATAAATATCGTATTCTAACACACATATATGCAATCTAGAAAAATGGTACTGAAGAATTTATGTACAGGGCAGCAGTGGAGAAACAGACTTAGAGAATAGAATTATGGACATGGGGAGAGGGGACGAGAGAGTGAGATGTATGGAAAGAGTAACATGGAAACTTTCATTTCCATATATAGAATCGATAGCCAACGGGAATTTGCTGTATGACTCAGGAAACTCAAACAGGTGCTCTGTACCAACCTAGAGGATGGGATAGGGAGGGAGATGGGAGGGAGGTTCAAAAGGGAGGGGATATATGTATACTCTAGATCTGATAGATAGAGTGCCTGATGAACTATAGAATGAGGTTCGTGACATTGTACAGGAGCCAGGGAACAAGACCATCCCCATGGAAAAGAAATGCAAAAAAGCAAAATGGCTGTCTGGGGAGGCCTTACAAATAGGTGTGAAAAGAAGAGAAGCGAAAAGCAAAGGAGAAAAGGAAAGATATAAACATCTGAATACAGAGTTCCAAAGAATAGCAAGAAGAGATAAGAAAGCCTTCTTTCGAGATCAATGCAAAGAAATAGAGGAAAACAACAGAATGGGAAAGACTAGGGATCTCTTCAAGAAAATCAGATACCAAAGGAACATTTCATGAAAGATGGGCTCGATAAAGGACAGAAATGGTATGGACCTAACAGAAGCAGAAGATATTAAGAAGAGGTGGCAAGAATACACAGAAGAACTGTTCAAAAAAGATCTTCACAAACCAGAAAATCACGATGGTGTGATCACTGACCTAGAGCCAGACATCCTGAAATGTGAAGTCAAGTGGGCCTTAGAAAGCATCACTACTAACAAAGCTATTGGAGATGATAGAATTCCAGTTGAGCTCTTTCAAATCCTGAAAGATGATGCTGTGAAAGTGCTGCACTCAATATGCTGGCACGTTTGGAAAACTCAGCAGTGGCCACAGGACTGGAAAAGGTCAGTTTTCATTCCGATCCCAAAGAAAGGCAATGTCAAAGAATGCTCAAACTACTGCACAATTGCACTCATCTCACACGCTAGTAAAGTAATGCTCAAAATTCTCCAAGCCAGGCTTCAGCAATATGTGAACCATGAACTTCCTGATATTCAAGCTGGTTTTAGAAAAGGCAGAGGAACCAGAGATCAAATTGCCAACATCCGCTGGATCATGGAAAAAGCAAGAGAGTTCCACAAAACCATCTATTTCTGCCTTATTGACTATGCCAAAGCCTTTGACTGTGTGGATCACAATAAACTGTGGGAAATTTTGAAAGAGTTGGGAATCCCAGATCACCTGATCTGCCTCTTGAGAAATTTGTATGCAGGTCAAGAAGCAACAGTTAGAACTGGACATGAACAACAGACTGGTTCCAAATAGGAAAAGGAGTTTGTCAAGGCTGTATATTGTCACCCTGTTTATTTAACTTATATGCAGAGTACATCATGAGAAACACTGGACTGGAAGAAACACAAGCTGGAATCAAGATTGCTGGAAGAAATATCAATCACCTCAGATATGCAGATGACACCACTCTTATGGCAGAAAGTGAAGAGGAACTCAAAAGCCTCTTGATGAAAGTGAAAGTGGAGAGTGAAAAAGTTGGCTTAAAGCTCAACATTCAGAAAACGAAGATCATGGCATCCAGTCCCATCACTTCATGGGAAATAGATGGGGAAACAGTGGAAACAGTGGCTGACTTTATTTTTTTGGGCTCCAAAATCACTGTAGATGGTGACTGCAGCCATGAAATTAAAAGACGCTTACTCCTTGGAAGGAAAGTTATGACCAACCTAGACAGCATACTGACAAGCAGAGACATTACTTTGCCAACAAAAGTTCGTCTAGTCAAGGCTATGTTTTTTCCTGTGGTCATGTACGGATGAGGGAGTTGGACTGTGAAAAAGGCTGAGCGCCAAAGAATTGATGCTTTTGAACTGTGGTGTTGGAGAAGACTCTTGAGAGTCCCTTGGACTACAAGGAGATCCAACCAGTCCATTCTAAAGGAGATCAGCCCTGGGATTTCCTTGGAAGGAATGATGCTAAAGCTGAAACTCCAGTACTTTGGCCACCTCATGCGAAGAGTTGATTCATTGGAAAAGACTCTGATGCTGGGAGGGATTGGGGGCAAAAGGAGAAGGGGACGACAGAGGATGAAATGGCTGGATGGCATCACTGACTCGATGGACGTGAGTCTGGGTGAACTCCGGGAGTTGGTGATGGACAGGGAGGCCTGGCGTGCTGGGATTCATGAGGTTGCAAAGAGTCAGACACGACTGAGTGACTGATCTGATCTGATCTGAGGGCTGATTCATGTTGAGGTTTGACAGAAAACAA
Source organism: Bos taurus (assembly GCF_002263795.3). Classification (NCBI taxonomy): domain Eukaryota; kingdom Metazoa; phylum Chordata; class Mammalia; order Artiodactyla; family Bovidae; genus Bos; species Bos taurus. Next base: position 17,099,243 of record NC_037332.1, on the reverse strand, counting down.
CAAAATTATGTAAAAAAAAAGTGTCCTTCAATTAAAAAAAAATGTTATTGCCCAGAATATATACAATGACATATAAAAATGTACTTTAGCACAAAGTTAGAAATTGAAATAATCATAATAATGGACAATTCTTTAATGTTGACATTTAGAATTATGAATCAACTAGAGAGTTGTGCTCATTTTACTGCTTCTTGATTACATGCCATCATACATGGCAATGGGAAGCATACTGACATTGGGGAAGCTCTTTAATATATTATACACTTTTGCCATGGACCTTTCTATTTCCATTTGTCTTCTTCCACCCAGGATAGATTTTAACATGTCCTGGAAGTTGATACTCAGCAAAAGGGCCTGATTTACTCTTTGTGGAAATGAGAACACGACCATTTCACCAGCTGACCTGCATTGCAGGGTACCTGGGCATGAAGCCAGCAGCCTTAGAGAATGAGACTTGGTTGAAATCCTCTTGAGTTCATATCCAAGAAGTTATTTTTCAGTGCCCTCAAGGATCAAAGGCGAGGATAAAGCTGTTTCTTTATAACTACCTAACACAAATTTATAGTAGCTTAAATAAACAGCAGTATTTGAGGTTAAGATAAAATATGAGTAGCTCTTCAAAGGTACAGGTTCAATTTTAACTGGTTCTTTGATTACAGATTCAGTACTGATTCAGTTTTAGCACTTAATTATTTCTGATGACAGATAAAAGCACACATTTTCCTTGCATTTCCTCACATGTCACAAATGTTCCAAAGTAGAATGTAGAAGATGGCATCCATGAGTAGTATACAGCCCCTTCCTTAAGTTGGGATTGGTGGTTTAGTTGCTAAATTGTGTTGGACTCTTATAACCCATGGAGTATAGTCTGCCAGGCTCCTCTGTCCATGGGATTCTCCAGGCAAGAATACTGGAGTGGGTTGCCATTTTCTTCTCCAGGGGATTTTCCCGACCCAGGAATCGAACCCAGGTCTCCCACATTGTGTCCCAATAAACCTGTCACAGGTTGAAAATATTATAAGTCAAAAATGCACTTAATATACCTAATTTGCCAAACATCATAGCTTAGCTTAGCCTGTATTAAATGCTCAGAACACTTACTTTAGCCTACAGTTAGGCAAACTTATCTAACACAAAGCCTGTTTTATAATAAAGTAAGCTTTGAATACTGTACTGAAAGTGAAAAACAGAATGGTTCTAAGTGTATCAGTTACTTACCCTCTTGATTACATGGTTGACTGAGAGTTGCAGCTCACTGCCAATGCCCAGCATCATGAGAGTGTCCTAATGAATATCACTAACTGGCCTGGGAAAAGATCAAAACTCAAAATTTAAAGTATGGTTTCAACTTAATGCCTATTGCTTTTGACCATCATAAAGTAAAAAAATCAAAAGTCAGAGGCCATCTACATTTGTATTCTCCCCAAGTAAAAAAGGCAGATTTACAATATTTCCTATTTTAGTAGAAATAGGTTTACTTATGCCTGTATAGTCCATCAATTGTATTTTATTACATTCATTTCATATTGATAATATCAGATTGCATATTCTGACTCATGAATTTCCTTTTCTGATCACCAGCAAAATTGCCAGCATACTTGAATATTTACCCCATTTCTCACCTTCAGAGAAGTGAAGTGAGGGTAAAGAATTGACCCTCCAGTCAAAGATGGATTCCTCCTTCTAGATTCTTCTAGATACCATCCAAGCTTGCATTCTTAAGAATTTTTCTTCTGCTTGTCTCCCTCGTCATCTACCTCATTCTCTTCCTTATTATTCACTTAAGAGAGGATCTTCTATCTCAAAGCAAAACAGTCAAATAAAAGCAAACAAACAAAAAACAGCTAAACAACTCTTTCTTATCCCTACTGCTCCACTTTGTGTTCAGTTTCATACTGAAATTTCTTTTAAAGTTTTAAAGAGGCTTACCTGAAAAATCAAGCTTATGATGACATCAATGAGATAAAGGAAATAAGGAAGACAGGTCACAAATTTATTTTTAATTGAATGTTCTTTTAGGTATGAGCATATGTACTATGTTCTCTGTCTTTTTTAAATGAGTTATCTTTTGGTGCATATTCAGTTCAGTTAGTCGCTCAGTCATGTCCGACTCTTTGCGACCCCATGAATCACAGCACACCAGGCATCCCTACAATCACCAACTCCCAGAGTTCACCAAAAATCATGTCAATCGAGTCGGTGATGCCATCCAGCCATTTCATCCTTTGTCGTCCCCTTCTCCTCCTGCCCCCAGTGCCTCCCAGCATCAGGGTCTTTTCCAATGAGTCAACTCTTTGCATGAGGTGGCCAAAGTATTGGCGTTTCAGCTTTAGCATCAGTCCTTCCAATGAACACCCAGGTCTCATCTCCCTTAGGATGGACTAGTTGGATCTCCTTGCACTCCAAAGGACTCTCAAGAGTCTTCTCCGACACCACAGTTCAAAAGCATCAGTTCTTCAGTGCTCAGCTTTCTTCACAGTCCAATTCTCACATCCATACATGATCACTGGAAAAACCATACCCTTCACTAGATGGACCTTTGTTGGCAAAGTAATATCTCTGCTTTTGAATATGTTATCTAGGTTGGTCATAACTTTCCTTCCAAGGAGTGAGCGTCTTTTAATTTCATGGCTGCAGTCACCATCTGCAGTGACTTTCGAGCCCAAAAAAGTAAATTCTGACACAGTTTCCAGTGTTTCCCTATTTATTTCTCATGAAGTCAAGGGACCAGATGCCATAATCTTAGTTTTCTGAATGTTGAGCTTTAATCCAACTTTTTCACTGTCCTCTTTCACTTTCATCAAGAGGCTTTTTAGGTCCCTCTTCATTTTCTGCCATAAGGGTGGTGTCATCTGCATATCTGAGGTGAATGATATTTCTCCCGGCAATCTTGATTCCAGCTTGTGCTTCTTCCAGCCCAGCATTTCTCATGGTGTACTCTGCACATAAGTTAAATAAGCAGGGTGACAATATACAGCCTTGATGTACTCCTTTTCCTATTTGGAAGCAGTCTGTTGTTCCACGTCCAGTTCTAACTGTTGCTTCCTGACCTGCATACAGATTTCTCAAGAGGCAGGTCAGGTGGTCTGGTGTTACCATCTCTTTCAGAATTTTCCACAGTTTATTGTGATCCACACAGTCAAAGGCTTTGGCATAGTTTATAAAACAGAAATAGATGTTTTTCTAGAAGTCTCTTGCTTTTTCAATGATCAAGTGGATGTTGGCAATTTGATCTCTGGTTCCTCTGCCTTTTCTAAAACCAACTTGAACATCCAGAAGTTCATGGTTCAGTGTTGCTGAAGCCTGGCTTGGAGAATTTTGAGTATTACTTTACTAGCGAGTGAGATGAGTGCAAGTGTGCGGTAGTTTGAGCATTCTTTGGCATTGCCTTTCTTTGGGATTGAAATGAAAACTGACTTTTTCCAGTCCTGTGGCCACTGCTGAGTTTTCCTAATGTGCTGGCATACTGAGTGCAGCAATTTCACAGCATCTTTCAGGATTTGAAATAGCTCAACTGGAATTCCATCACCTGCACTAGCTTTGTTTGTAGTGATGCTTTCTAAGGCCCACTTGACTGCACATTCCAGGATGTCAGGCTCTAGGTGAGTGACCACACCATTGTAATTATCTTGGTCGTGAAGATCTTTTTTGTATAGTTCTTCTGTGTATTCCTGCCACCTCTTCTTAATATCTTCTGCTTCTGTTATGTCCATAGCATTTCTGTCCTTTATCGAATTCACCTTTGCATGAAATGTTCCCTTGGTATCTCTAGTTTTCTTGAAGAGATCTCTAGTCCTTCGCATTCTGTTGTTTTCCTCTATTTCTTTTCATTGTTCTCTGAAGAAGGCTTTCTTATCTCTCCTTGCTATTATTTGGAACTCTGCATTCAGATGCTTATATCTTTCCTTTACTCCTTTGCTTCTCTTCTTTTCACAGCTATTTGTAAGGCCTCCCCAGACAGCCATTTTGCTTTTTTGCATGTCTTTTCCATGGGGATGGTCTTGATCCCTGTCTCCTGTACAATATCACCAACCTCCGTCCATAGTTCATTAGGCACTCTGTCTATCAGATATAGGCCCTTAAATCTATTTCTCACTTCCACTGTATAATCATAAGGAATTTGATTTAGGTCATACTTGAATCGTCTAGTGGTTTTCCCCACTTTTTTCAATTTAAGTCTGAATTTGGCAATAAGGAGTTCATGATCTGAGCCAGTCAGCTCCCAGTCTTGTTTTTTGCTGTCTAGAGCTTCTCCTTCTTTGGCTGCAATGAATATAATCAATCTGATTTCGGTGTTGAGGATCTTGTGATGTCCATGTGTAGAGTCTTCTCTTGTTGTGTTGGATGAGGGTGTTTGCTATGACCAGTGCTTTCTCTTGGCAAAACTCTATTAGCCTTTGCCCTGCTTCATTCCGTATTCCAAGACCAAATTTACCTGTTATTCCAGGTGTTTCTTGATTCCTACTTTTTTGCATTCCAGTCTCCTACAATGAAAAGGACATCTTTTTTGGGTGTTAGTTCTAAAAGGTCTTGTAAGTCTTCATAAAGCCTTTCAGCTTCTTCAGTTAATAGTTGGGGCATAGGCTTTGATTACCATGATATTGAATGGTTTGCCTTGGAAATGAACAGAGATCTTTCTGTCATTTTTGAGATTGCATCCAAGTACTGCATTTCAGACTCTTTTGTTGACCATGATGGCTACTCCATTTTTTTCTAAGGGATTCCTGCCCACAGTAGTAGATATAATGGTCATCTAGTTAAATTCACCCATTCCAGTCCATTTTAGTTCTCTGATTCCTAGAATGTTGACGTTTACTCTTGACTTCTCCTGTTTGACCACTTCCAATTTGCCTTGATTCATGGAGGTGACATTCCAGGTTCCTATGCAATATTGCTCTTTACAGCATTGGACCTTACTTCTATCACCAGTCACATCCACAACTGGGTATTGTTTTTGCTTTGGCTCCATCCCTTCATACTTTCTGGAGTTATTTCTCCACTGATCTCCAGTAGCATATTGGGCACCTACCAACCTGGGGAGTTCCTCTTTCATTATCCTATCATTTACTTTTTCATACTGTTAATGGGGTTCTCAAGGCAAGAATACTGAAGTGGTTTGCCATTCCCTTCTCCAGTGGACCACATTCTGTCAGACCTCTCCACCTTGACCCTCTGTCTTGGGTGGCCCCACACGGCATGGCTTAGTTTCATTGAGTTAGACAAGGCTGTGCTCCGTGTGATCAGATTGGCCAGTTTTCTGTGATTGAGGTTTCAGCATGTCTGCCCTCTGATGCCCTCTCGCAACATCTACCATCTTACTTGGGTTTCTCTTACCTTGAACGTGGGGTATCTCTTCAGGGCTGCTCCAGCAAAGCACAGACACTGCTCCTTACTTGGAGGAGGGGTATCTCCTCATGGCCACCCCTCCTGACCTTGAATGTGGAGTAGCTCCTCTGGGCCCTCCTACACATATTACATTGTCAAAAAACTAGGCTTAAAACAGCATATAATTATTATATCACAGTTTGTGTTGAACAGAAGTGTGGCCCTGCAGATTCAGACTCTCACAGACTGTAATCAAGGAATCCTCTGTCTTTAGTCATTTGAAAACCTGCCTGGGGAAGGATTCACTACTCCTATTTCCAAGAATCAAGCTCATGTGGTTCTTGATAATATTCAGTTCTTCATGGGTTGTTGGACTGAATGTCTCACTTCTTTGCTAGGCATGGAAGTTTTGTCCATCATATCCTATAAGCTGACAAAGTAGCTTGGGACATCTGCTAGCAAGATGTAAATCATAATCTTTTATAACCTAATCACAGATGTAACATCTCTTCACCTTTGGCACATTTTACAGGTTAGAAGCAAGTCACTAAACCTGTATCAAGAGGAAGGGTTACACAAAAGTATGAATATCAGGAGGTTAAGGATCACTGGGGGCTATGTTAGAAGTCTACACTCATTTCCCAGGTCCTAACCATTAAATGTCAAAAAGTTATTCTCCAGAAAAGAAAATATACAATGTAATAGCGTTAATAATAATAACCTGGATGTGATATTAAAATATATAAAGAAAGTAAACTTATTAAGTGCATAAAAAACACTTATAAATTACCAACTGCAATGTAATTCTAATTTTATTGAAATAAGCAAATGGAAAACATCAGAATTGTATAATGAGCTAATGGCACAATTTCAGATTACAAGGGGAAAAAAAATGTGTATAATCTTCCATACTTTTTTCCCCCAATGTGCAAAGTAGAAAAGACAAAGGCCAAGATAATGAACAAAAAACATAATAGTATTTTGCCAGGTAATGTTCTAAGTATTTTGTTCATGTTATTATATCTGTAATTTAAGTATTGCATGTCTGTCAACTTATGAGGAAGCAGATGCTATTATTAACTGCATATTACAGATGAGGAAACTAAGAGCCAAAGTATCATGGTTAATAAGTGATAAGGTTAGAATGTGAGCTTAGAGTTTCTGACTCCAGAATCCATGCTCTTAAATACCAGACAAAACTGCATTTTCAGTTGTTACCTACAATGAATTTTAACAAGCCTTTCTGGGATAAATAAGAACTTATGGACTATTGCTAGTTCCAAAGTGGTATACTCCCACTGATAAAGGGTTATATTTTTTAACTTTGTCTCTTAAAATAGGACACTTTCGAGAGTGAAAGGAATTTATTCTTAATAATCATGCAGGAACAACAAGTATAAGCAAGCCAGTATTCCAGGCAAATTGGAATATTTGGTTACCTTATTTTTCTAGAATGTACTAGGATTGGCTTATTGAGAAAGCTTTCCAAGGGAATTTTTCAAAGAAGTGATAACTGATAACTTCCTGTCTATCTTTGACTGTCTGGGAGCATTTTTTATGGGCCAAATGCCATTGCTTCATTCTCATTGGACAGCAACCTCTTCTCACACACCCACCAGAAGCTTCCTTACTTTACTTGAGTAAAAACAGTTGAGGAACTAGTGGTACCAAGATTAAATTACCAATATCTAAGAGTGTGAACAAGGCTAAGACTGTAATAAAACATATCGCTTAGTTAGCTAATACAGTCCATCCCTATTTCTGCCAGTTAGCATAACCTACTAATATATAAGGGAAGTCTTGATTATAGTTATATCATTGGTATTTAACTGGGGGTGATTTTGCCTTATGGGACATTTTGGCAATGTCTAGAAATATTATATTTTTGGTTGTCATGAATGGAGAGATTGCTAGCATCTAGTGGATAGCGGCCAGGGATGCTGCTAAATGTGCTGTCCTGTACTGAATACCGCTCTTCTTACCGCTGTCCAACCCTCCCCTCCCCCAACCCACTGCCTCAACAACAAAGAATTACGGAGATAATTGCCAGTGGTGCTGAGCTTGGGGAACCATACTTCAAAGAACTTTTGAGTTCTTTAATTATTTTTCCTGTTTACTCTGCAAAAAACTAGTACTTTTATGCTTCAATAAAAGAAATCTTTATAAATGGTGAGAACAGTCATTAGGACCTTGAGTTAGCGAGTAGATTTTGATATGGGGTAAAAGAAGCTCTCACTTCAGCCCTCCAAACTCAGGCCAGTTTTTCATTAAGAATCTCACAAGTGTATCTCAACAAATTAAAAAATATATATATATATGTGTCTTGATCTTTCACCCTCTATATCAGAAATAATACATTAACCCATATTCCCCTTCCAAAACTTCACAGTATTATTTTTATCAAAAACTGCTGTATGATTCCGAAAGGGCAATATTAGAGAGAAAGAGAGGGAGAAAAGTCCTGCTTGGCCAACTCAGTGATAAGTAAAAAAAGATTAAAAAGTGTTGACTTTCATAATTTTTAAAAGTAGCATGTTGGGCTTAAATTAATAAATCAAATGTATTTGAAGCAACTGTAAAATATTGTCAAAACATATATTTAAATAAAGGAGGGATACTTCAAACATTCAGTCATTAGAGTGACTTATTCCCATCAGTGTCCATGTATTTTCTCTGAATTGCAGGGAAAATATGAATTGTTTTGTGCTATTTTTTAGTTTACATTTTTAGAAAAGCCATTAGAAAAATAATGTGGACATGTGAAACCATTGTTATATACTCACAAACCATTTTGGAGAAAAAAGGAATTAGATAAAAAAGTATTTTTTAATAGTTAAAATTTTGGATATAAAACTAGCTTCTGTTTTGTTTTTGTTTTTAAATCAGTAAATACTGAAATACACAAGTAGGAAACTAAACATTATATGGCATATCAATACTCACAAGACATCACTATTAAAATTTTCATTCTTCCAGTTTCATCCACATGTTGATATAAAAATTGAGTCTTTCTGTGCTTACCGTTTTATAATTTTTTCTATTATTTTAAAGATAATTTGAAGTTCAGTACAAACAATCATTTAATGCTAAATTTGGTCAAAGTCTAATTGCTGCTTTTCAAAGTATACCTTGAGTATAATTAGCTATCTGATACTAGTTCTTTTCCTTCTTTTCTTTTTTTTAATTTTTTTTTTCTTTTCCTTCTTTTAGCATTACTATTTTAACTTTTGTAAGGAACATTTTCCATTCATAAGAAAATCATCTAGGGAACCCTCTTACACTGTTGGTGGGAATGCAAACTAGTACAGCCACTATGGAGAACAGTGTGGAGATTCCTTAAAAAACTGGAAATAGAACTGCCTTATGATCCAGCAATCCCACTGCTGGGCATACACACTGAGGAAACCAGAAGGGAAAGAGACACGTGTACCCCAGTGTTCATCGCAGCACTGTTTATAATAGCCAGGACATGGAAGCAACCTAGATGTCCATCAGCAGATGAATGGATAAGAAAGCAGTGGTACATATACACAATGGAGTATTACTCAGCCATTAAAAAGAATACATTTGAATCAGTTCTAATGAGGTGGATGAAACTGGAGCCTATTATACAGAGTGAAGTAAGCCAGAAGGAAAAACACCAATACAGTATACTAACGCATATATAGGGAATTTAGAAAGATGGTAATGATAACCCTGTATACGAGACAGCAAAAGAGACACTGATGTATAGAACAGTCTTATGGACTCTGTGGGAGAGGGAGAGGGTGGGAAGATTTGGGAGAATGGCATTGAAACATGTGAAACGTCATGTATGAAACGAGATGCCAGTCCAGGTTCAATGCACGATGCTGGATGCTTGGGGCTGGTGCACTGGGACAACCCAGAGGGATGGTGTGGGGAGGGAGGAGGGAGGAGGGTTCAGGATGGGGAACACATGTATACTAATTAAATAATTTTCTATTAAAGAAAAAAAAATAAAATAAAATATAAAAATAAAAGATAAAAAGTTAAAAAAAAAAAAAAAAGAAAGTCATCTAGAAAATTCCTCTAAGATACTTCAAATGTAGTCTTAGAGGGACTACAGTTTCCTTCATAAGTACATTTCTACATGATAGAAAATGCTTTGACTAGTCCTAACTCAATTTTCCTATACCTTTTGCTTTAAAAGTCCATCAGGATGGCTGAATGGTCTAAGGTGCTGTGTTTAGCTCACAGTCTCCCGTGGAGGCATAGGTTCATATCCCACTCCTGATAAGTCATCCTTGCTTGGGCTTCCCTGGTGGCTTAAGTGGTAAAGAATCTGCCTGCAGTGCAGGAGACCTAGGTTCAATCCCTGGGTCAAGAAGATCCCCGGAGAAGTGAATGGCTACCCACTCCAAAATTCTTGCTGGAGAATTCCATGGACAGAGGAACCTCACAGGCTACAGTCTGTGAGGTTGAAAAAGAGTTGGACCATGACTATCACTTTCCTACAAAATATACACATGCACACACACACAAAAGCATATCATTACATTAATTGATCACAAGATTGAATTAATATTTTAAATTACTTATGAGATAAAGAAACTTATATGGCCATCAGATACATATCACAAACCTTCTTATACAAATCAAATGTTGTCCGTGATGGGATCTGAGACTATATGCTGCTTGGAAGTCAATAAGCTAGTTTACTGACATTTTATGGATTCTGGCAGCAAACAGGAGATTCCAGGCTTAGAGACAAAAGATAGTCTATTTCCAGTTGCAAAATTAGTAACCAATGTGTGACTTTTTTTTTTTGTAGTGGTTCCCTAAGCCTAAATTTCTATGGGATGATGCAGATAGACAAGATGTTGTCCTGGCATGCAGTAACTGTTTTAGGTGAGAAACCACAATCTCTGGAAACTCCAGCCTTCTATAATGGGCTGTAAGCAAGCCTGTCCCATTGCTTTGTAGGGAGACATTATCTTCATTATACTGGAAAATAAATAAGCCTCTCTTTGCTCCAGATGGAGACACTGTCTTTTTCTTCTAAATCTACCTGCTGTACAAATATCCTTGAAAAGAAAATCTAGAACATCTGACCCAGTGCTTCTGCTTACAAGACTGCAGAGATATTAGCGATCTATGGAAAAGTATAGATGTGATAACCTAGTGATAAAGTCATTGATCTGAACAATCTCAGGTGGATTGTCTAGTTTTATAATATACGTAGTTTAACATAGCACTAATGTGATCTGAAGCAGACATTAATAAAATGTTCTCTTAAAAAGACACATTATACATTTTTGAAATGGGTAATTGCCCATATGTAAATCTTAAAACAATTGGGAAGTCACCATTTCCACTCAGTTCCTTTCCCTTTTATTTTTCTGATATCTGTTGTTAACCACTTTTTCAGTTTCTTAGATGTTCTTTCAACTTTTCTTTATGCAAATATGAGCAAATGTGGACAAATTCTTGTTCTCTCAGTTTCTTAAGCAAAAGTAGCATACTATTTCACAATTCCAATATTTTTACTTAGTACATAGTGAATCATTTCCCCCATGTCTGTCTATATATGTATATGTGTGTATGTATATGGAGAGAGCTTCTTCATCTTTTTATACCAGCATAATAATTCATTATATTGATATACTTTGGCTTCAATTATGAAAGACTTTATCATGGAATAGATGGGGTTTTTTCAGTCTGTTGCTATTTCAGTCATTCAGATTTATGATATACTCATTCCTGTGGAGGAATAACTTCAGGATAAACCTCAGAAATAGCATTACTGAGTAAAAGGGAAAATGTCGTTAAATATTTTTGATAGATATTGCTAAACTAGGGCCCTTCCATAAGGGCTGTATCATTCTGCATTCTCTCCAGCAGTGTATAAGATTGCTTGTTTTCAGAGAACTTTATTTAAATTAATGATGCTCAAACTGGGTATTCTTCTGGAAATGATAAAACTGGCATAATACATACCATATATTAGTGTAAACTGCAATTGAATCAATGATTCAAATGCAAAAATATAATAATAAAGCATTGAATACTAGAAGAAAACATAAGTGAATGGCTCACAAACTTGAATAAATAAAGGTGTTTCAAATATAAACACACACATACATATGCACACAGAGACATCTTCTATATGACAGTTATAATAATAAAACAATAATGACAATGAATGGGGGAGAGGGAAAAATACTGAAAAGAAGAGCAATGAAGGAACAATAGCACTATAAGGTTTATTAAACCAGTGATAAAATAATGTGTTACTTGATTGTGAGTGGACAAGGAGACCATAAAAGCAAACAAAAAGCTAAAATGCATATGGCAATTTAAGGAGCCATTTCAATCAGAGCAGTTAAATATAGATTATTATACCTTGTTGGGCCTTTAACTTTTTCTCATTTCTCTAGAAGTTTTATTATACTTTGTGATCCTTTCTCTTTGGAGTTCTGTCAGTTCTTTCAATTTTATGGTTTGTCTGGCCATATCTTGCTTGAATTCTTGTATTCTTGAGCTTTTCCTTCATTCTCTGCTCAGTTCATCATTACCGCATTTGTTTTTAATTCATGGTACAGGGCTTGTAATGTTTGTTCCATGGCAACATTTACTTGAGGAATTACTTTGTAGAAAAATTTTAGGTAGCTCTCTGTCATTTATCTAATCTTTATTTGAATATTTTCCTTCTTCCTTTTGATTACCTATATTTGCTGCTGCTGCTGCCGCTAAGTTGCTTCAGTCATGTCCGACTCTGTGAGACCCCATAGACGGTAGCCCACCAGGCTTCCCCGTCGCTGGGATTCTCCAGGCAAGAACACTGGAGTGTGTTGTCATTTCCTTCTCCAAGGCATGAAAGTGAAAAGTGAAAATTGAAAGTGAAGTCACTCATTCGTGTCCGACTCTAGCGACCCATGGACTGCAGCCCACCAGGCTTCTCCATCCATGGGATTTTCCAGATAAAAGTACTGGAGTCGGGTGCCGTTGCCTTCTCCAACCCCTATTTGGGCAAGTGGCGATTTCTGTACTAGTTCTTTGCAAGAATTTCATTCCTGACAAGGTGGGGCATAAACACGAGTGACTGGGTAAACTTCTCTAGCCTTTGCAAAGGGCTTCTTCCTCACTTGGTAAGATAATCTGAGATTTCTTTCCAATATAGTCTTCTGTCCAGCCATGATTTTCTGCATCTCCAAATTTAAGCAGGTGCTAGGGGCTTTTCCCAACCTGACCTATGCTCCCCGGATTTCTTCATCAGATGCTTCCTCCCATTAATGCATCCAACATGATTTTCCTATTACTTTTGGAAGGTAATTTTTTGCTGGTACTTTCAGAGCAGTACATTCTGCATTTTCCTTACCTTCTCTCTATATCTTTACTACTACACCTGCAAAGAAATGGTCCTGTTCATACAATTTCTTACTAGTGATAGGGACCTCACCTTTTGGGGATGATTTTTAACTGGATTTTAAACTGGAGGTTTCTGAGATTACCATTGATGCGGTCCTGCCCCTTGGCTCTCTGTGTAACTTTATAGAAATTCTTACTCTGGTCTCAATTAATTTTTGTTATGCTTAAAGTTATCTTGTAATTTTCATGTGTTATGTCACATAGGTTTTTTGTCATTGAAAATTTTCTTATAGATATTTCCCCACTTTACTTTGTCTCTGGAAGAACAAAGTGGTAAGATTCAGAATTAAGTTGCCAATATGTTAATACTAGTAATCTTTCGGAGTGTTCTATTTTTTATGAGGGGCTTAAAGCCCATTTTACAATTTAAAACATAACATTTAATCAACTATAAATGAAAGAGATGGGAATACCAGACCACCTGACCTGCCTCTTGAGAAATCTGTATACAGGTCAGGAAGCAACAGTTAGAACAAAGGAAGAACAGACTGGTTCCAAATAGGAAAAGGAGTACATCAAGGCTGTATATTGTCATCCTGCTTATTTAACTCATATGCAGAGTACATCATGAGAAACGCTGGACTGGAAGAAGCACAAACTGAAATCAAGATTGTCGTGAGAAATATCAATAACCTCAGATATGCAGATGACACCACCCTTATGGCAGAAAGTGAAGAGGAACTAAAAGCCTCTTGATGAAAGTGAAAGAGGAGAGTGAAAAAGTTGGCTTAAAGCTCAACATTCTGAAAACGAAGATCATGGCATCTGGTCCTATCACTTCATGGGAAACAGATGGGGAAACAGGGGAAACAGTGTCAGACTTTATTTTTGGGGGCTCCAAAATCACTGCAGATGGTGACTGCAGCCATGAAATTAAAAGATGTTTACTCCTTGGAAGGAAAGTTCTGACCAACCTAGACAGCATATTCAACAGCAGAGACATTACTTTGTCAACAAAGGTCCATCTAGTCAAGGCTATAGTTTTTCCCGTGGTCATTTATGGATGTGAGAGTTGGACTGTGAAGAAAGCTGAGCACTGAAGAATTGATGCTTTTGAACTGTGGTGTTGGAGAAGACTCTTGAGAGTCTGTTGGACTGCAAGGAGATCCAACCAGTCCATTGTAAAGGAGACCAGTCCTGGGTGTTCATTGGAAAGACTGATGCTGAATCTGAAACTCCAGTACTTTGGCCACCTCATGTGAAGAGTTGACTCATTGGAAGAGACTCTGATGCTGGGAGGGATTGGGGGCAGGAGGAGAAGGGGACGACAGAGGATGAGATGGCTGGTTGGCATCACCGACTCGATGGACATGAGTTCGAGTGAACTCCGGGAGTTGGTGATGGACAGGGGGCCTGGAGTGCTGCGATTCATGGGGTTGCAAAGAGTCGGACACAACTGAGCGACTGAACTGAACTGAAGTGATAGAGTCATTCCATACAGATCCTGCTAATAGAAATATGATTTTATTAAACAGGGAAATGTAGCCTCATAAAGTTGTTCTTTAAACATGATCTAGTTAGTGTAAAAAGTTATCTTCTTTATATTCTTGCCTAATCTTTATTGCAGCAGTTCAGAAAGTACAGGGACAGCTTTAGGAGGATTGCTACTCTCTTGGGGGATCTTGAGTTATATTTGAGAAGCTATTAAGTGAGACTTTGAGTAGCATGATATCATTGTGAGAAAATTATATCAAGAAATGACTCTCTGGCTTCTTCTTACTCATTGCAAATTTCCCTATAGCTAGCCTAAGCATTATATTTCAAGTTGTTATTCACTGTGATGCTCTAGTAAGAAAAAAAAAAAAAAAAAACTTCCTATGTTTTTCATTTTCATCTCATCAATACTGCCTTCATTTTGGTTAGGTGAAATCACTCCCTCATTTAACTTTGCATACTTTGTATTATTAATACATTAATTTCTTACTTCATCTTGCTTTAAAGTGTAAAAAAAAATAAAAAAAGATTTAAAAAACTATGGCTTAATTGGTAGTCTATCACAAAAGAACAATATTGTTTACATCTATTTTAATATTATTTATCACTTTATTTTAGCCACAAGATCTGTCCTTGTTTTATAATGATGAATTCTCTAATCTTTTACCAACCACTTACAGGAATTGCATCTCTTAGGCAATAAGATGGTTCAATTTAATAGACATAAGAGAGCATTCACTTTAAAGAATATTGTTTCTCATAATATCAATTATGGGAAAGTATAAAATTATTCCACTAGATGTTGTTGTCATTTACCTAATCTTGTAGGCAAATATTTTATTTTCTTTTAGAGATAATTTGAATCAAAAATGGAAACCCACTTGTCATTTAATAGTAATTCAACACTTTTGGGGGGTTCAATATATATTTCGTTATCTAAAGTTGGTTTGGATGAGCTCAGTTGATAGATCTCACCTGAGTTCATTCATGCATATGTAGGAGATTGGAGGGTAAGGCAGACTTATCTGGGACATGTCAGTATCTTCCCTAGGACAGATCACCACATGCCATTTCTTATTATCCATCAGTCTCACTAGTGCTTATGCCCATTATAGTTGGCAGCAATCAAGAGAGAAAGCAGAAGCATTCTATTGACCAAAGCAAGTTGCAATGCCATCCCAGATTCAAAGGGTAATGAAACAGACTCCGCATTCCCCACCTTGATGGCAAAAGCTGCCAAGTCACATTGTATTGAAAAAGGTATGCAAACACTGAAGTGTGAATCATTGAGGCCATTTGTGTAACCAGTGTACCCAGCCCTTTCAATAAGGGACAATCCCATCCCTACCCCTAGTATGTCTGTTACTTACAGCGATCTTCCTTTTGCTTCTTGACTAAGCACACATCCCAAGATCTGGGACAATCAGTGTATACAAAGCCTCTGATACAGTAATTGTTAAGGGCTGGGAACATGACCAAAAAGCTCTCTTCTTTTTAGAATAGAACCTGATGATGTACTTGAAGAATAAACAGAGGTTGACAAAAGGAGATGTAAAAGATAAAGGGAGAACTAGAGCTCTGGTATATTATTTTAGCCCCCAGATCCAAATGTCTTGAGGTTATAATCAATCTAGACTTCTACAAGTCATATTTGCATTCCTAATAAATTCTTTTTCTTAACAAAGCCAATTTGAATTAGGTCAGTTCCTGCTTTAAAATGAAGCAGACCTGAATAATATGTCACAGATTAAGTGATACATCTGCAAATTTAGTATGGACTAATATAAATTCAAAGCTAGTGGAGGTGATGGAATCCCAGTTGAGCTATTTCAAATCCTGAAAGATGATGCTGTGAGAGTGCTGCACTCAATATGCCAGAACATTTAGAAAACTCAGCAGTGGCCACAGGACTGGAAAAGATCAGTTTTCATTCCAATCTCAAAGAAAGGCAATGCCAAAGAATGCTCAAACTACCGAAAAATTGCACTCATCTCACTCACTAGTAAAGTAATGCTCAAAATTCTCCAAGCCAGGCTTCAACAGTACGTGAACCGAGAACTTCCAGATGTTCAAGCTGGATTTAGAAAAGGCAGAGGAATCAGAGATCAAATTGTCAACATCCATTGGATCATCGAAAAGGCAAGAGAGTTCTAGAAAAAACATCTATTTCTGTTTTATTGACTATGCCAAAGCCTTTGACTGTGTGGATCACAATAAACTGCGGAAAATTCTGAAAGAGACGGTAACACCAGACCACCTGACCTGCCTCCTGAGAGATCTGTATGCAGATCAAGAAGCAACAGTTAGAACTGGAAATGGGACAACAAGCTGGTTCCAAAATCAGGAATGGAGTACGTCAAGCCTGTATATTGTCACCTTGCTTATTTAACTTATATGCAGAGTACATCATGAGAAATGCCAGACTGGATGATGCATAAGCTGGAATCAAGATTGTTGAGAGAAATATCAATAACCTCAGATATGCACATGACATCACCCTTATGACAGAAAGCAAAGGAGTAAAGAGCCTCTTGATGAAAGTGAAAGAGGAGAGAGAAAAAGCTGGCTTAAAACTCAACATTCAGAAAACTAAGATCATGGCATCTGGTCCCATCACTTCATGGCAAATAGATGGGGAAACAATGGAAACAGTGAGAGACTTTATTTTTTGGGGCTCCAGAATCTCTGCAGCTGGTGACTTCAGCCATGAAATTAAAAGATGCTTGCTCCTTGGAAGAAAAGTTATGACCAACCTAGACAGCATATTAAAAAGCAGAGACATTACTTTGCCAACAAAGGTCCATCTAGTCAAAGCTATGGTTTTTCCAGTAGTCATGTATGGATGTGAGAGTTGGATTATAAAGAAAGCTAAGTGCCAAAGAATTTATGCTTTTGAACTGTGGTGTTGGAGAAGACTCTTGCAGGTCCCTTGGACAGCAAGGAGATCCAACTAGTCCTTCCTAAAAGAAATCAGTCCTGAATATTCATTGGAAAGACTGATGTTGAAGCTGAAACTCCGATACTTTGCCACCTGATGTAAAGAACTGACTCATTGAAAAAGACCCTGACGCTGGGAAAGATTGAAGAAAGGAGGAGAAGGTGATGACAGAGGATGAGATGACTGGATGGCATCACTGACTCAAAGAACATGAGTTTGAGTATACTCCAGGAGTTGGTGATAGACAGGGAAGCCTGGCGTGCTGCAGTCCACGGGGTCGCAAAGAGTTGGACACAACTGAGTAACTGAACTGAACTGATTTAAATTCACTCAAATGTTTCTTGCCTATTGTTGGTGTCATAAATTAATGATGCTTGTATAAACGAGACAGTGCTACAATGATTTTCATAAATCAATAACCTGAGAATTACCCAGCTGTGCATTTTGCTATCATGCAGTGTTTATATTCCATAATGAAACTTTTAAAAAATTATTCATTAAATTGATCACTTAGTTTTAAAAAGTATTTATTAAGTGAAACACACCAGGTTAGGGTCTTTGTTTTATGACTTAAAGAAACAAAGTAATTATCCTCATGGAACTTATATTTTAATGACATTTAAAATGTTGAAGTATTTAGATTTTCAGAAATAACTAACTGTTGCAAATCTTAATGGTATCAGTGTTAAAATGGTGAAAGTTGAATGATGCACTCTTTGAAATTTAAGTTTCAAAAAAACCTTTCCAGCTGTTTTTGAGACTTGACCAACAGAGTGAGAAAATCTATTTTATTCGTTTTTCAAAAGTTGCCCTTTTCTAATGTCAAGCTACTACACAATGGATGAACTTTGGATGTGTCAGTCTTGGAGTGTTATGCAATTTGTTCTGAGTATGAATTAGTCAGGCTGAGTCTTTGGGTGAATTAGAAATAACGAAAATGAGCTGAGCTGAACACTTCCCAAAAGGGCAAAAATACTTGTATGTTTGCTTAGCTCAGTGTGTGCATTTCAGTAGAGAGCTCCTGGTTTTACTCTACTGTTGTCTTATCTGCCAACATATCTTTAAAATATTATAATCAGTACATAATGGACAGAAGACTTGGAATAAAGAAATGACATACTTTATTGGGTTGACTTACTACCCCAAAATGAATAACTCTGCTTCTGTAAAAGACAAAAGACATAAGGATGTTTTTTCTATAGTTGTTGTGGTTTAACTTTATCTCAGTTTAAAATTAAATAGTCCATTTACTCAATCAGCATTTTATCTGAACATATGAAGCCATTTGTATGATTGTGTTTTAACTATATTCACACATTTTCTAGTTGAAGTGTAGTTAATGTCTTTAATATTGTAAAAGTACACAATTATGTCCTAAAAAGTCCCTTGACAGTGAAAGGTCTAGGACAAATGTAGTAATACTCACATACTAAAGCACAGTGTGATCCTAGGATGCTGGGAAGTAGAGAGAGTTATTGAGGCACCAAGAGGAGGGAAAAGAAAACAATGGAGTAAAAGGGAGAAATAGTAGAAGCAGGTGAGTAGAAGGACCTGGCTTGAAAAATGTTAACCCATGTTTTTCTTCCACTCATTCTGCCTTCCCTAGACCCTGACAGCTTCTACCTGAACACTGAAATATACCCTTGTTTTTAGGACAGTCTTAATGAAGACAGTTCACAGCTAATTTTTTTTTTTTTTTTTTTCTGCTCTGATTCTGAGAATTACCCTCCCCCATTTTCATGTGATTCCTGTGACGATATCAGAGTAGGAGATCTGCACTTTCCACCCTGTGTATTGGCTGCGTCATCACTCGGGGCACAGAGGTCGGTTCATCGGTGACTGAGTGCATTCCCCAGGCAGTCAGCCAGGAATATTCATTGGAAGGACTGATGCTGAAGCTGAAACTCCAGTACTTTGGCCCCCTGATGTGAAGAACTGACTCACTGGAAAAGATCCTGATGCTGGGAAAGATTGAAGAAAGGAGGAGAAGGTGATGACAGAGGATGAGATGGTTGGATGGCATCACTGACTCGATGGACATGAGTTTGAGTGAACTCCTTACAGTATTCACAGTGTGAGAGAAATTGGTTACACGTATTTATTTTTTAGATAATATGAATAAAATGCTTCTCATATGCCAAACACTATTCCAAGTGATTTATGCAGAAGAAAGTTATTTCTCTCAGTAACTTCCCTGGTGGCTCAGACAGTAAAGGTGTCTGTCTACAATGCGGGAGACCCGGGTTCAAGCCCTGGGTTGGGAAGATCCCCTGGAGAAGGAAATGGCAATCCACTCCAGTACTATTGCCTGGAAAATCCCATGGACAGAGGAGCCTGGTAGGCTACAGTCAATGGGGTTGCAAAGAGTCGGATACAGCTGAGTGACTTCACTTTACTTCAGTAACTTTATGAACTTTAATACTATTATTATCCTCATTTTATAGAGAAACAGAAACTCAGAGAAGCAAAGTCACTTTTCTAGTAAATTTCAAGACTAGGATTCTAAGCAATACTGGCTAAAGCTGCTTTCTCTTAAACAACTTGTGATATTATTTTTCTTCTTAAATTGTAAATTATAAGCACCACATAAGTCTAAGCAGATGAGGGGTCTGGCTTGAAAACATAACGAACAGAATAAAAGCATATCTAGTAATAATAATAATATAATAATAGCAACAACAACAGCAGAGAAGGAGAGACAGATAATAACGCTATTTGAACGCATCTCTATTTAGTCTTGGAATGAACCACAACACTTCCTCCTTCCATTCTATTCTCTTTGATAAGCTATTTCTTCATGTGATATGCAAGATCTTTTGCTGTCACATTCTGATATCCTAGTGACAGATCAAAATGACTGTTTTGAGAATTGAACAAGATAAATGGCTATCATTCCTAGTTATAGGCTTGAGTGTTTATTCACTTACCTTTCCTTCCTTCCTTCTTCCCTTTTAAGACCCTTATGATGACATGGACTGTAATTCACATCTGTGATTGAATTCAGGTAAATGTGAGGAAGGTGGTCACAACCTAATTATATATCAGAAAACATTACGTAGAAAAGGAAATCATCTACGATTGCTTTAATGCTTCATAGCATGAAAGCATTACTTGCATGCATGTAAAGTTGCTTCAGTCATGCCTGACTCTTTGCAACACTATGTAGCCTGTAGCCTGCCAGGCTCCTCTGTCCATGGGACTCTCCATGCAAGAATACTGGAATGGGTTGCCATTTCCTTCTCCAGGGAATCTTCCTTACCCAGGAGTCAAACTCATGTGCCCTGGGTCTCCTGCATTAGCAGGTAGGTTCTTTACCACTAGTGCCACCTGGGAAGCCCATGAAAACATTGCTTAGGCTTCTTCATAACACAAAGAGAACGCTGTCCTTTTCTGTTTAGAACACTAAGAGTTGGATTACAAATTGTAACTGAGAACTCAAGCAGAAGATGCCTACAAGATTATCCTTGTACACATTGTCTGCACCCTCTTCTCTATGTTACTGAAGGCTATCATCATGTCCTCATTCTCAACCAGCTGTTTAAGTCTCTGGGGTAGTTTTGGGTAGTAATTATAGACAGATATTTCAGAGTTTTCAATAAAGTGCTCCTTTACCAAAAAGGAAAAAAAAAAAAATGTCACCGTTATTGCACCCTAAACAGCATATTAGAAAGCAGAGACATTACTTTGCTGAGAAAGGTCCTTCTAGTCAAAGCTATGGTTTTTCCAGTAGTCATGTATGGATGTGAGAGTTGGACTATAAAGAAAGCTAAGTGCTGAAGAATTGATGCTTTTGAACTGTGATGTTGGAGAAGACTCTTGCAAGTTGTTTGGACAGCAAGGAGGTCCAACTAGTCCATCCAAAGGAAATCAGTCCTGAATATTCATTGGAAGGACTGATGCTGAAGCTGAAACTCCAATACTTTGGCCACCTGATGTGAAGAACTGACTCACTGGAAAAGATCCTGATGCTGGGAAAGATTGAAGGCAGGAGAAGGTGATGACAGAGGATGAGATGGTTGGATGGCATCACCAACTCAATGGATATGAGTTTGGGTAGACTCTAGGAGTTGGTGATGGACAGGGAGGCCTGGTGTGCCGCGGTTCATGGGGTCGCAAAGAGTCAGACAAGACTGAGCGACTGAACTGATTGCACCCTGTATCTTGTAGCATATAAATAAAAGTATGTAAATGGGACTAGAAAATGAAATAGTAATATTAAAAAAAAAAAAAAGCCAGAGTTGTTTTTGCTCTCAACATCCACTGACATACAGAACACTTTTCATCTAGCTGGTGAAATGTTTTAAACACAAAGCCAGCACCCAAATGTTATACTTCCTTTGTCTGGGAAGAGAGTCTGATGTTTATTCTTCAGCAGTTCCTTAAGGTCTGAACAAACCATAACTTTCTTTACATGTAAGTTGGTTGACTCTTAAGTACCTGTAGCTGAATGTCTAACATCAAATACTTTTAGCCTTTCCATTTTATTTTAAAAATATTTTCTAGTTTGCTCTGATATAGCTGCTTTCTGCAAAGATCCAGATGAAACATGGACCCAGACAAAGCATATCTCCAGATTAAAAAAAAAAAAAATTCTGTGGCTCTCTATTATCTGTATGCTTCTTTGGTCTGAAACACTGTGGTTTCTTTCTGAGGAAGATTTCTTTTAGTACTTTGTTATAGTGAATGTATCACCATACACATTTTTTTAATTGGGAAGTGTATTTATAAAGGAAGAAGTTCTTAATCTTTTATTGAAAGTTTATGCCTAAACAGATCTTTTTTATTTCCCCCTTAACATCATTTCTGTAGACTTTTGTTTGAGCCTTTATTGATCTTTGAGACTTGAAATAACATTTTCTTTAATTACAGGAGTAATAGGTACAGCCAGATGGGTATTATAATAAGTTCATTTAAACCTTTTTAAATAAAATATCAGTTTCTTCCTATTCCTTTAGCTCTTTGTGGAGGCAGCTGCCTTCCTCTTATAGAAATTAGTGCACTGCCTCAATTTAGATGTATTTACTTTGGCCTCTCTTTTAAATTCTCTTGGAGAACCATTACACCTCTATCAACAGTTACCAGTAGTTGAAGTTTTCAAGTGAGTGAGTCACACAATACATTCAAATTGCAATCTGTAACATCGTTTCTGTTGACTGTATACCTAATTTGATCCCTTGTATGGAATTACCAATCTGGTCCATTATATCTGCAAAATATCATTTGAATCCTTCCCACGAGACCTATTGCAGGCAGTTGTCATCTCTTACCTGAAGTTTTAATTTTCTACATAATATGCATGTATCCATTCTCTTCTGTCACCATTCAGTTCATTCTCAATGTTGCTGACCTAGTTTTTTTAATAAAGAAAGTATTTGCAGATAGTTCTCTTGCTGAAGAAACTTATGATACTCTGTTTCAAGATAAAAATCTGAGGTTCTTAGCCTAGTATGTTGGTAAGAACATACTATGTTTTTGAAATTTGTTTTTTGAAAACTATCTTTATCATAGTTTTCCAGCTTAATTTCCAGCCAATGAGCACCAAAACCACATTATACTGTATCAATACATGCGTGCTTGAGAATTTCCAAGTGCTTTCCCATTGTTATCGAGTCCAAGCTTGCTCTGCTCACCACACAAGAGGCCAGTGAATCCCAGTGAATCTGAGCAACCAGGTGTTGAGGCAAGAGAGAGACTAACTGGGGAGGCGGCAGACTGAGAAGATGGCAGAGGGTGCTTCAAAATGGCCATCTTATGTGGTCTGGATGCCAGGTTCTTTTATAGATCAGAGATGAGGGGAGGTGAGGAAGCAAAATAAAAAAGGTCATTAAACTTGCAAAGATCTAGAATGACAAGCCTCTGGCAGGGGATGTGTTAATTTCTTCCTTCCTGCTGTTCATAAGTGGACAGGGTTCTGATCAAAGGCATTTTAGTTTACCAGTCAGGCAAAGGGGCAGGATTCTCTGAAGCAAGCCATTCTGTATGTTTATTATGACAAAAGCAACGAAAAGCTTGTCAAAGAAATAGGTCCAACATGGGGTCAGAATTAGCCCCCTCCCTGCAACACCATCTATGTAGACTTCAGTTCATGGTATTTACTAAGATTATACTTTGTGCAAGATAATTTTCGAAGAGTTGAAATATAGGAAAAGTAAAACAGAAAAGGTCTTCATTGTTTTCAAAATTATAGTATAATGAGAGTGATCTGAACAAATGAGTAAACATATATATGGAAAGGAGCCTACAATAAATATGCATGTTTATATATGTGATAATTTTAGACAGTAATAAGTGCTATGAAGAAACTTAAAAAAATAAAGTGTTAGTGCTTTTTCAACAATAAATTTAAAGCAATTTAAACAAAGCCATATTTATTACATTATCATAATAATAGCTAAAATGTATGATATGTTTACTATTGTATTATATGTACTATTAGTATTAATGCTATTAATATAGTATAAATACTGTTTGTATTTATATGTATTACTAGTACATGCATTATTCCATTTTTTCCATGAGTTAAATTATATTACCAGGTTGTCATTACAGATTAAAAAAAACAACAGCAAAGCTAGAGAAAGTTTAAATAAACTGCCTAAGCCATAAGAAAAGGAAGCTAAGAAAAGTCTCCAGAATGTATATTCTTAATAACTGTGCTCTGCTGCCTCTTTCCACTTGATGTTGTTCAGTCTCTGAGTCATATCCAACTCTTTGCAACCCCAGGGACTGTAGCATACCTGTCCCATCCTGTCTCCACTTGGTACAGCAGTAATTTTTGTCCCATCCTGTCCCATCCTGTCTCCACTTGGTACAGCAGTAATTTTTGTCCCTACAATCCCTACCTCCTGATCCCAATCAACTGACTGTTAAGCTGCTTGTTGAAAGGGACCAGGCCCAATTCATTTTCAGTCATACGCATCAGCATGTATTCAATGTTCACTAACTTGTTATTAAGTTATATTCTTAAAGAATGCATGTTTTGAATATACTTAGTTCAGTTCAGTCACTCAGTCATGTCCAACTCTTTGCAACCCCATGAATCACAGCACGCCAGGCCTCCCTGTCCATCACCAACTCCCGGAGTTCACTCAAACTCATGTCCATCGAGTCGGTGATGCCATCCAGCCATCTCATCCTCTGTCGTCCCTTCTTCTCCTTTCCCCAATCCCTCTGAGCATCAGAGTCTTTTCCAATGAATCAACTCTTCGCATGAGGTAGCCAAAGTATTGGAGTTTAAGCTCCAGTGTCAGACCTTCCAGTGAACACCCAGGACTGATCTTCTTTAGGATGGACTGGTTGGATCTCCTTGCAGTCCAAGGGACTCTCAAGAGTCTTCTCCAACACCACAGTTCAAAAGCATCAATTCTTTGGCACTCAGCTTTCTTCACAGTCCAACTCTCACATACATACATGACCATTGGAAAAACCATAGCCTTGACTAGACGGACCTTTGTTGGCAAAGTAATGTCTCTGCTTTTGAATATGCTGTCTAGGTTGGACATAACTTTCCTTCCAAGGAGTAAGCATCTTTTAATTTCATGGCTGCAGTTACCATCTGCAGTGATTTTGGAGCCCCCCAAAATAGTCTGACACTGTTTCTACTCTTTCCCTATCTATTTCCCATGAAGTGATGGGACCAGATGCCATGATCTTTGTTTTCTGAATGATGAGCTTTAAGCCAACTTTTTCACTCTCCACTTTCACTTTCATCAAGAGGCTTTTGAGTTCCTCTTCACTTCCTGCCATAAGGGTGGTGTCATCTGCATATCTGAGGTGATTGATATTTCTCCCAGCAATCTTGATTCCAGCTTGTGTTTCTTCCAGTCCAGTGTTTCTCATGATGTACTCTGCATAGAAGTTAAATAAGCAGGGTGACAATATACAGCCTTGATGTACTCCTTTTCCTATTTGGAACCAGTCTGTTGTTCCATGTCCAGTTCTAACTGTTGCTTCCTGACCTGCATATACGTTTCTCAAGAGGCAGGTCAGGTGGTTTTGTATTCCCATCTCTTTCAGAATTTTCTACAGTTTATTGTGATCCACACAGTCAAAGGCTTTGGCATAGTCAATAAAGCAGAAATAAATGTTTTTCTGGAACTCTCTTGCTTTTTCCATGATCCAGCAGATGTTGGCAATTTGATCTCTGGTTCCTCTGCCTTTTCTAAAACCAGTTTGAACATCTGGAAGTTCACAGTTCATGTAGTGCTGAATCCTGGCTTAGAGAATTTTGAGCATTATTTTACTAGCGTGTGAGATGAGTGCAATTGTGTGGTAGTTTCAGCATTCTTCAGAGAAGGCAATGGCACCCCACTCCAGTACTCTTGCCTGGAAAATCCCATGGAAGGAGGAGCCTGGAAGGCTGCAGTCCAAGGGGGTCGCTGAGGGTCAGACACGACTGAGCAACTTCACTTTCACTTTTCACTTTCATGCATTGGAGAAGGAAATGGCAACCCACTCCAGTGTTCTTGCCTGGAGAGTCCCAGGGACAGGGGAGCCTGGTGGGCTGCCGTCTATGGGATCGCACAGAGATGGACAGGACTAAAGTGACTTAGCTTAGCTTTGAGCATTCTTTGGCATTGCCTTTATTTGGGATTGGAATGAAAACTGACCTTTTCCAGTCCTGTGGCCACTGCTGAGTTTTCCAAATGTGCTGGCATATTGAGTGCAGCACTTTCACAGCATCATCTTCCAGGATTTGAATAGCTCAACTGCAATTCCATCACCTCCACTAGCTTTGTTTGTAGTGATGCTTCCTAAGGCCCACTTGACTGCACATTCCAGGATGTCTGGCTTTAGGTGAGTCATCACACCATTGTGGTTATCTGGGTCATGAAGATCTTTTTTGTACACTTTTTCTGTGTATTCTTGACACCTCTTCTTAATATCTACTGCTTCTGTTAGGTCCATACAATTTCTGTCCTTTATCGAGCCCATCTTTGCATGAAATGTTCCTTTGGTATGTCTAATTTTCTTGAAGAGATCTCTAGTCTTTCCCATTCTGTTGTTTTCCTCTATTTCTTTGCATTGCTGGCTGAGGAAGGCTTTCTTATCTCTCCTTGATATTCTTTGAATATACTAATCTTGTCCAATTATACTTTGTGCATGTTCAAAGAGAGAGAAAGGATTCTTCATCATTTAAGGACAAATTTTCGAATTAGCTTTAGGTTGTTTGTACCTTTTAAGTAAAATACTATGTACAGAATAGAGGCAAGAGGTTGTCCACTTATTCATATGTTAGTCCTTTGTAGAAGTATAATGAGGCCTTACCTTTGCTGGAAATTCATTATCTATGAATCTCTCATGTTACTTCATGTCTAGGCATTAATAATCAATATTTCATATTTATTTATGTTCTAGTATAGTAAAAATAGAGATGCCTCACTCCCATCTCCGGAGAAGATTCACTTACATTCCAGGGTAATAAATTAGATGATGTCTCTCTCAAAAAAATAAGACATTCAGGTTGTCATCAGCCCCTCTGTAAGACCAAAGGCTTCCTAATCTCTGGCCTTCCTCCTGTATAACACATTCTCACCATGTAAGATTCAACATCCTTCCCTAATCATGTTTCTGTATGGGAACTGTGGCTCAGTTGAGCAGCACAAAGATAATATTCTGCCTACTGCCATTTTTGTGAGTAATAAACTTTGTCTTCCTGGCCCAGAGGTTTCATGTTTTTCTGCTAGCATATATGCAACTGTAGTCAGATAATTTATCTTGCAAGTAGTGTAAAATCTCAATCTTTTTGTAGTTCCAGACTTACAAACTCATTAAACTATCAGAAGAGGCCTGAGTTCTGTGGAGTTAAAATCTGAAGTTGTCCATTACAGATGGAACAAAAAATTTATATCAGGAGCTATGTTTTTCTCACAGTTATTTACCTGATATCTAGCAGCACCTGGCTTTAAAAGATGCTTGCTCTATTGTTCTTTAACAAATGAATGAATAGTAATACAACCAGTAATATCCCAGTTCTTACCATATAGTGGTATGAGAAAAATCATTTTAAATAATATTTACCATTAGATTTCCTTCCAAGAAGTTCTAAGTAGCACAAAAATCAAGGATTCCTCCTGCATATCTGTTTCACTGTTGCTGAATGGTTCATGAGAGTTAGAGATCATTTTTATTATGATGTCACTTAGATGAATGATATGTTGTCGGTAACCTAGATATACCATCCAGATAAAATCTCATTTCTAATCCACCAATTCAAGGCCACTATTTAAATAATTAATAAATATAAATCAATACAATTTTATTTTCTATGAGACAGATACCTAAAAGTAAAAAGATATATCTCAGCATAAACCAACATATATACATATTTATATAGATAGATAGATAGATATAGATATATGTTGCAACTTTGACTTATTGTAGTACCTCATATGGAGAAGGCAATGGCACCCCACTCCAGCACTCTTGCCTGGAAAATCCCATGGACAGAGGAGCCTGGTGGGCTGCAGTCCACAGGGTCGAGAAGAGTCAGACACAACTGAGTGACTTCACTTTCACTTTTCACTTTCATGCATTGGAGAAGGAAATGGCAACCCACTCCAGTGTTCTTGCTTGGAGAATCCCAGGGATGGGGGAGCCTGGTGGGCTGCCGTCTATGGGGTCGCACAGAGTTGGACGTGACTGAAGCGACTTAGCAGCAGCAGCAGCAGCAGTACCTCATAAGAACTCAGTACAGACATTCTGAAAATGTGTGCTTTTTCATATTTCTTCAAACTTCCACTCTTGACCAGCTAATCTTATAAACTAATTTTCTTCTAATTTTTAATAAGTAAATTGTGTCATTTGTGAATAAAGATGATTCTCCTGTTTCCAATTATTATATCTTATTTGTTTAGCCTTGTTGGAGAACCCAGGGTATTCAGTACAATGGTGGGTAACAATTCTGAGAATGAATATCTTTTACACAACTCCAGGGAAAGAAGGATCAGTTTTTATCAATCAGTTTGGTATTAGCTGCAGGTTTCCCATAGAGGCCCTTAACTGGCTTAAGGAAGTTCCCTTCTGTTCTTAGTATTTCATCCTTCTTGAAGGTCAAGATTCTGACCAACACTGTCTCTTCTGTCTTCTTCTATTGACTGAAGCAAGTCATTTGAATGAGCCCAAGTTAAGTGACATAAAATATAGCTTGCTTTGTGGGAAAAACTTCAGTCATGTGCCTTTGGTTACAGGAAGGATGAATAATTGCAATAGGCAATACAATCTACTCAGTTTAGTTCAGTTCAGTCACTCAGTTGTGTCTGACTCTTTGTGACCCCATAGACTGCAACATGCCAGGCTTCTCTGTCCATCACCAACTCCCAGAGCTTGCTCAAACTCATGTCCATTGAGTAGGTGATGCCACCCAAACATCTATCCTCTGTCATCCCCTTCTCCTCCTGCTTTCAATCTTTTCTAGCACCAGGGTCTTAAGCAAATATTGAAATGTGATGCTGCTGCTGCTGCTAAGTGGCTTCAGTCGTGTCCGACTCTGTGTGACCCCATAGACGGCAGCCCACCAGGCTCCCCCGTTCCTGGGATTCTCCAGGCAAGAACACTGGAGTGGGTTGCCATTTCCTTCTCCAATGCATGAAAGTGAAAAGTGAAAGTGAAGTCACTCAGTCATATCCAACTCTTCGTGACCCCATGGACTGCAGCCTACCAGGCTCCTCCATCCATGAGATTTTCCAGGCAACAGTACTGGAGTGGGTGCCATTGCCTTCTCCTGAAATGTGCTAATAATTGTTAAAACTATAGACATTCACTATATTATTCTGTCTACTTTTATATATATGTGAACATTTTAGCTATAAAATATTTAAAAATTGAAAACATGTTTTTCAATGTATATAATATATCAAAGCATTTTAGGAAATGGGAAAAATATTCAAAATTAAAATAACAATAGCTATGAATAGAAAATTTGAAATAACACATCTAAATTACCAAAAAACAATAATATCACAAGTAGCTTGAAGCATAGAAATTAACCTAAAGATGAGCAATACAAATACATTTTTGAAAGATTAAATACTGTGAGTATGCTACAATAGAAATTAGTTTAAAAGAAAGATTAAATACTGCCAGAGCCAGTGATTTAAAAAAAAAAAAAAAAACTTCCATACATTGCTGTTGGTTTTATGGATTATTACAATCTTTCATTTGAAAACAATTTAAATTAAACATTGATCCAGTCACTTCTGATAATCTATCCCATAAAAGTATAACATCAGTAAATGCTTACTAAAGCATTATAGTGAAAGAAGAAAGATAATGCCCTTCAACTGACAAATAGTTGAATATAGAATCATGCAGTCACTAAAGAAATAATTAATTCTGTACCAGCTGACTGGGAGAAAATTTCACAATGTATTCTTGACTGCAAAACCTATATGAAGATAATCATAGATAATATGACACATTTTTTAAAATGAGCATTTTAAAAGAACTCTCTAAAAACAGGAGCTGGACACATCCCCATGGGTCTAACAGTGGTTAAACTGCCCCAGTGATTGTCACCCCAATATGCTACATAACAGAAGTCTTTATTAGGAATGAGCCTTTAAGGAAGGGATTAGAAAGAGAAGGAGCACTTGGGAATGTCCCTGTCTTGCCCTGAACCATAATTAGGGAAATTGAGCCCCTAAGAGAGATTGTCTTAAGGGTCTGAAGTGTATCCTCTACTCATTGTTTGTTGAACAAAAGTTTAAAAAAATTTTTGCAACATGCCCTCAAAGTTGGAGGCTATCAGATCTCACTCTAGAGAGATTTGAAAGCGGTAAGAGGAAAGCCATGGGCTAATACTTTTCCACTTGATGGTGGCACTATGATATAGGGAGCAGCTCTGGCTTTAGTACATGCTGAATTAAAGCTGTCTTAAAAGGACTTTACCTGAACAGGACTTCACTGAAGCACATATCGCCTGCCAGAAGCCAGGTCTGAGGGGTCAGTATGAGAAGTCAGAGTCAGGAAAGTCTGGTGTCCATGCCAGTCAAATCTGCAGCAGGGCAGGAAATGGGAGGTGAAGAATCCACAAATGCCCCTTCAGAGAAAGAGAAAGCAGAGGGACAGAGAGAAGTGGTGTTTGAACATTTACACAATCATGGTAGAAGATATTGGCACCCAGTAAAGTTTAATAGATAGCTCCAGTGATTGAAAGACTTTTTTTTTTTTTTTTGTAATTCTAATCATGGTTGAGGCAGGGCTTCCTTAATGGCTCAGATGGTAAAGAACCTGACTGCAATGCAAGAGACTCAGGTTTGATAGTTCAGTCCCTGTGTTGGGAAGATCCCCTGGAGAAAGAAATGGCTACCCACTCCAGTATTCTTGCCTGGAGAATTCCATGGACTGAGGAGCCTGCTGGGCTACAGTCCATGGGGTCACAAAGAGTCAGACATGATAGTGCCTAACACTTTCATTTTCATAATCATAATAGTTGAGGGAGAAGAAAGGCTGAAAGGAAAGACCACACTTACATACTTTGTTTTTACTGCTGTTCTCTGGTCTAGGGAAAGAAAAGAAACTTTACATCAAATATAAGATAAAAGTATTTATTTTGCTTAGACTAGACTTTTTCATTCCCTGAAAGCTACTATTAAACTTTGAGTTTTGACCACATTGCTGACAAGGGGCATGGAAGTGAGAACCATCAAAGCTTTAAAAATGTGAAAAATAAAACTGTTGCCTGATTTTACCCTAAAGATGAAAATCCAGCACATCTATATAAAACTGTTAGGTAGTTAGAATAGGAAAAAGGAGTCCAGAATGGCGGCGGCTAAAAGATAAGGAAGGGAAAAGCCTGTGGAAATAGAACAAAGGAAGGTCAGAGGACTGGTGTGAGAACTCAGGTTAAACAAACAGCCCTCCTGGCTAGCCCAATTTAGATAGGGCAGGCTCAGGGGGAGGAGAAAAAAAAAAAAAAACAAACATGAAAAAAGGGGCCAAAATTGGGCCAGGGGCCTCTCTTCTCTTCACATCTTTTGTGTCAGCATGCCCTCATGCCTCTAGGATGTATTTTCCTTTACTTTCTAAATGAAACTGAGCTGTAACACGAAGCTATAACACTGGTCCATCCAAGGGTTACAACGCTGGTCTGTCCGTCGCTTCAAATTTTTGTTGTGAGACAGAACCGAGGAAATTACACACTCCCACAAAAAAACCAAGGCATGTGAGAGTTTATCCTTTGTGCCTCACATATATACATACATACAGAGATGTATAGAAGATTGGCCACTAAAATATTAATGTTATATCAAAGAAATGGGATTCTAAGTATTTTTCTTTTTACATGAAAGCACAATTCCATTCAGTTGTAACCTGAACTAGAAATTGGTGCTCATCTTTTTTTTTTTTTTTAAGGCAAATGCATTTTCTTTAGTCTTATGTCTCTGAAACTTCTCAGCCAGCAGCAAAACCTCTCTCCCAACACACACACATACATGAGCAAACATGCAATGATGCAAGGGAAAAAGTCTCCCAAATACTTCAACTCTTAAGTTTCTGACAAACCTTCTCTGCAAAGATGCAATTTGTGTGGCTCATTAGAGTATGAGCCTCAATCAAAAAATATATAAAACCTTAAGTATTCAAATATGCAGCACAATCAAGGAAGCATACTAGCTGATTGTTAAAATATGCATCCTGTTGAGTAAATCCTATTAAAGACAATTTTGGAGACCAAGCTATGTTTGAAAATTAGTAAAATATGCGATTTCAGTTGTCAAGTATATTCAAATATTTCAAAAGAAACAGGAAGTTGTGAGGAAAGATAGAAAACATTGAAAACTGCAAATGATGAAAGCCTGGACTAAGTCTATGGGAATGGTTTCCAGGAGTGAAAGATGTGGTTCCCAACATCATAGCTCTGCTTTTGAAAATCTCAGAAAACCAGAGCTTGGAATGGTGAATAGCAAATGGTAAGATTACTTCTTTCTTCATTCCCTAGAGGAATAGCATCTCCTTAGTCTACTTGAAAAGATATAAAATGCCCAGGGGATAGTAACTAAGGCAGAGAAATGGAGGTCTTTTTGCAAAATTGGCAGAAATTGCCTTCTTATCTTCCAACAAAATATTGTGAGGCAAAGCTGCCAATTTAGCATAGTTTTGCTTTAAAACCATCTCCTTATTTTGTACATTAATTTTTAAAACTCTTTTTCTCCCACAAAGAATGAAACTGAAATATTGTGGTTAACCCTTATATTATGCAGCTTGATTACATTACATTAGCCATCTTATGTATCTTTATTTAATAAGAGAAACAACATTTAAAAATATTTTTACAGCCTCTTCTTTCAGCGAATTCAATTTGTAAAGGGGAAGGATATGTGTGGTTTCACATAAGCAGGCGCTATGCTGCCTTTCCATAAACATTCAGATGGTTAGTTGGTAATATCGAGTCATTTTTTGCACAGATGGAGGAATAAAAATGATTAGTGGAAATTACACAGGGAGATTCATTCAGGTCATGGCAAATGTAACTGTGTAGGAGTTATGGTTTATATTTGCAAGCTGAAATAGGGCAAAAAGAGATTGCGCTACCGAAAAGCTATAATCGATTTTGCAATCAGTACCCAGAAGTCCAATAATATATTAAATGTAAGGTCATTTTAGAAATACTCAGGAAGCTATAGTTTAGCATTCTTCTTACTCAGGCTCTTCGACTCAACTGATTGTGAACACATTTATTAGAAATCATATTCACTCAGCAACAATTGTTTGACTTAGAAACACCTTTGGGAAACTTTACACGTCTTAACGCTTGCTAGTTCTGTCCTTAATGGTTAAGCTATGCAGCTTATGACTACGTAAAGATTAGCATGGCATTTATGTAAAACAAGCAAGCAAACAAAACTTTTACAGCTACATTTGTGAGAATTCTTGGTTTTTCTCAGGTCAAATCATCCCTGAGTTCTTTCACATTGCAGTCTAGAAAGTGAGCATGTTGATTGTGTGTGTTTATTTCTCATCTACTACTGGAATTTTAATTCTAGGTTATTTAAATATGTTAAGAAAAAAAGAACATTTCTTTCATAGAGAGAGAATCACCATCTTGGAAAACAATTTGGAAAAATGACTCAACTACACTTCTAAAGTATTTGTTTTAAATATAAAGGACTGTGGGCTTCACTTATAAAATTATGAATATATTGTTATCAGTACCATTTTTAAGAAAAATAAGGTCAATTTTTAAACTCCATGTAAATATGTTGCTTTTGTCCATTTTAAGCTATTAATTCATATTTTATTAAAACAATTTTTATATGTACAGTTTCAGTTCATTTTCAGTATGCTTTCTGGTGTTATAATGTATGTAGAGTTTCTGAGAATTTCTAACGCAAGGTCTCTCAAAGAGTAATTTAAACATCAGTTGAAGTGTAGTCACAATGACACACGCAATGAGGACAGAAGTGTAGCATACCGAAATGTAGACTTTGAAGAAATGTTCAGTCTATATGTGAAGAAAACTATA
This sequence comes from Bos taurus, assembly GCF_002263795.3. Taxonomy (NCBI): domain Eukaryota; kingdom Metazoa; phylum Chordata; class Mammalia; order Artiodactyla; family Bovidae; genus Bos; species Bos taurus. The sequence continues at coordinate 17,065,692 of NC_037332.1, read as the reverse complement.
ACATCCTCTACAGGTGCACAAATGAAGTTTTGTGTGTTTTGAAATGAAGTTTTATAATTATAAACATGCATTGTCTTAGGATGACAATAAAAACGTCAAACTTCTTTAAATATTTTTTCAGAGTCAGTGCAATTCCAATTATAGTTTAAATAGATTTATGTGAAACTTGATTAAGTGGTTCAAAAGATCATCTACAAGAATATAAAGGCAAGAGATTATTAGTAACATCCAAAGAACAAAATAGAGCTGGTTATGTCCTTTCATGGAGAAGGAAATGGCAACCCACTCTAGTATTCTTGCCTAGAGATCCTGTGGACAGAGGAGCCTGATGGGCTGCTGTCCATAGGGTCACACAGAGTCAGACACAACTGAAGTGACTCAGCATGCATGCAAGCATTAGAGAAGGAAATGGCAACCTGCTCCAGTATTCTTGCCTGGAGGATCCCAGGGACAGAGGAGCCTGGTAGGCTGCCGTCTATGGGGTCACATAGGGTCATACATGACTGAAGTGACTTAGCAGCAGCAGCAGCATGTCCCTTCAGAATTAAATGTATTAGGGTAATATAGTAAAAATAAGTGTGTAATATTGATTTTAAACATAGACATATTAACCTATGGACTATAGCAAATAATCAAAACATAAATATGAATAAATATGAGAATTTAGTATATGATAAAGTTTGAGAAGAGGCCATTAAGCATAAATAAAAGATTTATAAAGTAAAAACATATGATTTTTAAAACTTCATTCAACATTTTAAAATATCTGCTACATGCCAAAATCTACTCCAGTTGCTAGAGACACAAAACTAAAGAGACAATGTCTACACCCTCATAGAGTATAAATTCTAGTAGAGGAAGACAGACAGTAAATACTAAATCAATATGTGGTATGTCAGGTAGTGAAATGCCATGAAAAAAGAATAAGGGAGGCGAAGTGTGATTATTGAATAGAATTGTGCTATTGTATAGAAGGGGACCAGGGAAGTTTTTCTTCCAAGTACCATTTGTGCAAACTAATGTGATACTTTTTAATAAAAGATTGGCAAAGATGAAGAAGAGAGACAATATTAGCACAAGGGTATAGGGAAGGCAGTTGTTTTATGTGCAGTTGGTGGATATAGAGATTGATAACAGCTTTTTTTGCTGTGTATCCTGGCAAGATGTATAAAATTGTTTTCATTAAGGAGATAATCCAATGGCAAAGATTCATATTGAAGCACTATTTATATTGACATAAAAAGGAAATAACCTCAAATTTATTAAATGGTAGTGGTAAAAGAAAATTATGGTTTATCCAAACAAGCAGAGAATATGCCCCCTTGGAAAGACAGATAAAATACTTTGTTTAATAAAAACATCAAATTGGAAGTACAGTGTAACTCCATGAATATAAAATTATGTTACCAATTTGCATTTCTCTCTCTCTCTCCGTCTCTCTCTTTCTCATACACACACACCTGAAATGTCATTCATTAAAATATTAACATAGATTTTCTAAGAGAGATGGAGTTTTGAGTGTTTTTTTTTTTCTTATTTACTTTTGTATTGTCTGAATTATTTAGAGTAACCATGTATTACTTTTATAATGCTTATACAATAAAGTTATTTTTCTGTTTTCAAACACTCTATAAATATCGGTTACGTAGTAGTTGCAAAGGAGAAGGCAATAGCAACCCACTCCAGTATGCTTGCCTGGAAAATCCCAGGGACAGGAGAGCCTGGTGGGCTGCCATCTATGGGGTCGCACAGAGTCGGACACGACTGAAGCGACTTAGCAGCAGCAACAGCAGTTGCAAAGAAGCTAACATAATGGTAATGCAGGTTAACTAGTATAATTTTAAAAATAAATTCCCAGCAAACACTTAAAGTGAAATAGAGATATGAACTGAGAGTAATGCTATATTTTGTGAATGGAACAAAAATGGTCATTGTAAAGTCAATGATATAGGAGACAGATTGTTTTGTTCTCCAGATTACCTTAAGTCAGATAGGAAGAAAGGAAGATATTTCAAGAAAATGGAGCTGAAGACATCTGTGTCACTATTTAAGTAGTCTATATAAAGAAGGACAAAAATGTGAATAAATCCTAAAGCAGGGCAGGTCTTATGTTGACATGACAAAGGAAGAGATTCCCTTTCTTCTCAATGCCTTCTTCTGCCCTGGTGTTATCTTTCTACTTGAATTGTCAGGCACTGAATGATTAAATAGTAATCTCTTTGAAAAATGCTTCATTGAGTTCTTCTTGAATGACACAGTGATATTAAATGTTTCTATCAATGAAATTATCAAAGATAAAGAAGGAAAATGACAATGGTTTATAACATTGAAGTTTAGTGTGATTAAGTGCAGTTTGCATATTCTGGTTAAAAATTCTGTAATGTTTTAATCTTGAATGCTATTAAGCAATACTAGTTCATTGTTTAATAGCAACTAATTTATCCTTGTAGAGGATTGTGTTCTCTTTTAATCATTATCAAATAAAAAATATGTTTATTTTTTAAAATGACCATTATAACAGTAAGTATTCTGGCTATTTGGAACACAAAAAATCATGACACCAATCCCAGATCTGTTTCTCTCTCTTTTATTTCTTTCCAGATAGATATTTTCACAATCTTAAAAACGTGTCAAGCCACAAACTCAAGTGTCATCTTTAATTCTTTCCCATCTCTTAACACAATGCAATATCTGTCACTGAAACTTATTGATTTCCTTTAATGTCTTTAAAATATATCCTTTTCTTTCTTTTTTTTTTTCCCTCACTGTTAGTTCCTTAGCTCAGGCTTTTATGATTTCTCACCTGACTTGCTGCACAATCTCAAAACTCTTTCCTTTAGTTTCCTCTTTCTTGTTTTCTGCAATCCATCCAAGCTTTTGCTGTCAATAGTGTTTCTTAAGCATAAATTGAATCTATTTCACTTTGATGCTTAAAAGCATTGAACAGCATCCTCAAATCTAAACAGTTATAGATGATTTATCCACTACACATCCTCCCACTCTCTTCTCCCTAAGAACCCAATATAATCACACTTAAGTCATACTGAAATATATGTACTTTCTTGAGTGTGTTTCTGCGTCTGTTTTTACACAAGATATTCTCTGTCAAACACAGCCTTACTTCTTTCAAACATCTCACCAACCCTGCTGTCATTTATTTGTTTTAATTAAAGTTGATGTTTTACTAGTTCTTTAAAATTCAACTCAGATATGATTGTATCTGAGAAGCTTTCTCTGGGTAATCCATTATGAGATACGTGACCTCAGCACCTGTCCTTAGTATATCACAGTCCATATTACATCGCATTGCAGCTATGTGCTCATTTGTTAAATTCCTCAATTTATAGCTCTTGATGGGAGGACATTTTTTCTAATTTTTGTATTTTCATAATCTTACAGAGTAACTGTGGTTAGTAAATATATTTTGAATATGGAAATTGGAGATAACATATCTAATCTGACTCTATCAAACCCTACTAAATAGCTATACTTAGGCCATTGGGAAGAGTGATAGTCTCTGGTATTTTAAAAAAAATTTTTTTGTGTAAGAATTCATAGCATACTCTATGTTATATTTCTAACAAGACATAACATCATTTTCCTAAAATTATACATTAACAACTGCTTTTCAGATGAAGCTTGATTGTAATATTATAAGCATGATCCTTATACTATAACTCCAATATAAATTTTTATATAAGTGAACCATTATTGATTCTCCAGATATGAATTGCCTTCTCCTCTGTGTCAGGTACTGGACTAGAGTAAACTCTAAAGTGGAAGAAAAATAGCACATAGATTTTCTATCCTTATGAGTCTATTTATCTTCATCTTCGATATTGGCTAAAAAACAATGTAGTAAACCTAAATAGAAATATCTTCCCTGCATAGAAATATAAGAAGCCTGTAAAAAAGAAACAAACTAGAAGGTTAGACAAAGAATAAGTGAAAATGGTATAAAAAAAAGAAGGATTGTCATAATAAAACCACTTATTGAGGTGACCAGCCTCCTTTCATGTATACTTTAAGAAAAAGTGGCTAACTGTCAAACTTTTGTTTTTTTGTAACATTGAACTACTTATGATCGTGACTTACAGATGTTTATACCAGCAAGATTATTGTAATATAGAAAGTAGGGTGAGATTTGGCATGGGCTTTGATGGAGAATATTATTTCAGGCAGGCAAAAAGAAGGAGGAATAACTGTCTTAGTGAAGGTGCAAATGTGGCAAAGTGAGACAGTGAAAACATTTATCTAGCTTGAGGAGGGATTTGAAGTAAGGGAAGAACAGGCTTAGCTCTAGAAAGGCAAGGGAGTTAGATTAACCAGACCCTCCTACAACCCTTAAGTTGTAGCTTAAGGAGCTTGGAATTTATCCTGTAGGAAGGTGAGTAAGGAGTCTTACTTTTTATTCTGCAAATGATACTGTTAAAATAGCATTCTAGGAAGATTGATCTGGCTAGGGATTACATGATGCATTGAAAGGAGAAACACCTCCTGTGGTGAGGGAGGGATTCATAAAAGACATGCTCAGGGAAATAGAAAGAATAAAAGTATAGAAATTTACATTTAACCATTTTGCTGAGTAGAATATATTATAATATGTGTTTCATGTCTGTTTAGCCTGTCTCTCTTTTACTGTTACCTAACGTTGCAATCAACAAATTCAGATAAGCTGATGGTTTCAAACATTTGGATGTTTCGGGAGGCACCTAGTTGATTAACATGAATGCTGTTTGCATAAAGTTGATTTGTAATTTGGAAGACAGCTTACATCCATGTCTTTTCTTTGTCATCTCCTGGAAGGTAGTCAAGAAAAATGAAAGTGACCTGGACCAAAAAAATAACTGATTCCAGGAAAATGAGGAAAGTGAAAAATAGAAAAGTCTAGTTTGGGATTAAGCACCCTATTTTAGTACAGTCGATACAACTGAAGATGTTTTTTTCAAGTACATTAGCATCAGCACTTTATCACTCAGTGCAATTGATGGAATTAATGTGGAATTGGAACTGGCTTTGAAGCCAATGAATGCAAGTATGAAAGTCTATAGCATTCAAAATAAATGAAATAATAAAGAAATGAGTCTTTTGGAAATTGTAGGTAGGTGGAAAATAGGGGACTGTGGAAAGCAAGCTGTCATTTTCAATTCAGACTATATTTACGTGAGAAGAAGTTCTGTCAGGTTACATAAAGATGGTTTTTTAGATAGGTATGTCATCCAGGTGTGAGAAGCAGATCCTGCTGTGTTATTAGGAATGGTTTTCCAGTAGGGAATACCTCCTACTGTCAGACATAATGATCAATCTGCTTTATGGTAACAGTATAATTCTAATTTAGTCCTTGGGCCAGATTTCAGTTAGGCACTTAAGAACTTGTTGTAATGTTAGTTTGTATGTAGTATATGAGAATGTCTCCTTTGCCATACATGCTGCCGGAACAGAAGGAAACACAATCCCTAACTCTTATTTCATTGCAAAATCTCATTTTTTCTTGCCTTTGCCTACAGTTTTGTTGTTGTTGTTGCTGTTGTTTCTACTGATTATTTAGTCCTCTGGCTTTCACATAGCTATCCTCTTCAGAAATTCAACAATCTCACTAATGCTCAAGTTTTCATCATTGCAGAATGAAAAAGAAAAGATCATTTAACATAGACTGAGGAAAAAGATAACTGTCCTAGATCATTTGGGCAGTTATAGCAAAAGTATCATAAACTGGAAGGCTTATAAGTAATAGAAATTTATGTCTCATGGTTCTAAAGGCTAGGAAGTCCAAGATCAAAGTGCTAGCAAATTTGATGTCTGGTGAAAGCTGGTTTCCTCATAGTGGGGAACCTTCTTGCTGTGTCATCAGATGATGGAAGGAACAAGGCTCTCTAGAACGTCTTTTATAAGGTACTAATCTCTTCCTAAGGATTATGACCTAATCACAGCCCCAAATCCCTACCTTCAGATGCCATCCCGATTGGGGATAACAGTTTTTACATATGCATTTTGAAGGGACACAAACATTGAGACTACAGCAATAACTCAGAGGTCTTTGAAACAGAGTTTTTGTTGACCACTTGAGAAAGTAAGATAAAATACCATTTCTTCCCTCCTACTTTTCTGATGATCCTACAGCCCGGAGAGAGAAAAAAAGAAAAAAAAATGGATTGATTTTTCAATCAGGATAGTTCTTGCTGTTCAAGAGCTCTTCTATAGATTGAATGGATACTGACCTTACTATAACTTTAATCCTGATTCTTAATTCTGCTTCTGGAAATCACAACATGATAATAAATAACAGAATAAAAAAGGACAATTTTATAATTACTTATAATTTGCTAACATTCTATTTTTGAGACCATATAATTTAACCATTTCTTTATAAGTACTGTTTAAACACACTTTAATCTAGGCCTTTGACTGTGTGGATCACAATAAACTGTGGAAAATTCTTCAAGAGATGGGAATACCAGACCACCTGACCTGCCTCTTGAGAAACCTGTATGCAGGTCAGGAAGCAACAGTTAGAACTGGACCGAGAACAACAGACTGGTTCCAAATAGGAAAAGGAGTACATCAAGACTGTATATTGTCACCCTGCTTGTTTAACTTATATGCAGAGTACATCATGAGAAACGCTGGGCTGGATGAAACACAAGCTGGAATCAAGATTACTAGGAGAAATATCAATAAACTCAGTTAGGCAGATGACACCACCCTTATGGCAGAAAGTGAAGAAGAACTAAAGAGCCTGTTGATGAAAGTGAAAGAGGAGAGTGAAAAAGTGGGCTTAAAGCTCAACATTCAGAAAACTAAGATCATGGCATCCAGTCCCATCATTTCATGGCAAATACATGGGGAAACAGTGGAAGTAGATGACTTTATTTTTCTGGGCTCTACAATCACTGCAGATGGTGACAGCAGCCATGAAATTAAAAGACGTTTACTCCTTGGAAGGAAAGTTATGACCAACCTAGGTAGCATATTAAAAAGCAGAGACATTACTTTGCCAACAAAGGTCCATCTAGACAAGGCTATGGTTTTTCCAGTAGTCATGTATGGATATGAGAGTTGGACTATAAAGAAAGCTGAGCTCCAAAGAATTGATGCTTTTGAACTGTGGTGTTGGAGAAGACTCTTGAGAGTCCCTTGGACTGCAAGGAGATCCAACCAGTCCATCCTAAAGGAGATCAGTCCTGGGTGTTCATTGGAGGGACTGATGTTGAAACTGAAACTCCAATACTTTGACCACCTAATGCAGAGAGCTGACTCATTTGAAAAGACCCTGATGCTGGGAAAGACTGAGGGCAGGAAGAGAAGGGGACAACAGAGGATGAGATGATTGGATGGCATCACTGACACAATGGGCATGGGTTTGGGTGGACTCTGGAAGTTGGTGACAGACAGGGAGGCCTGGCGTGCTGCAGTTCATGGGGTTGCAAAGAGTTGGTCACGACTGAGCGACTGAACTGAACTGAACTGAATCTGTATACTTATCCTTTGAGGTAGATGTCATTATTGCTATTAAGAGCTGAAGAAGCTGTAACCTAAAAAGTTTAAACTGCCTTCATCCAACTAGTAAATGACTAATGCAAGTAAAGAGTATGATTCAGTTCAAGGATAACTTTGTTAAGAATAGCACAGGGCTACCTTGTGTAGGTCTATAGTACTGTGGGAAAGGTTCTTTGGAAGCAGTCAAAGGTCAACTTTGAGGTTAAGAATGAACAGAGTATTGTAGAACTCTTTTACTAAGAGCTGTTCAAATGATTTCTCCTTTAAAAATCCTCAACTTAATTGAAGTTCATACTATGAGGTTGCACTACTTATTTCCCTCTGAGATTCCCAGTACTACCTTGTATCATTTCATTTACTTATCCAAATACTTCTAATCTCACAATTTTTGGGGCTGCATGATAAATGCAGGCTCTGTATTGTTTCAGCCATATTTCAAAGTTCATCCCATGTTCACAGTTCCTTCACGTCTCTCTCACTTCAGTTTAGATACAAGATTATTTTCCTTATACATAATCTTTAATTCCTTGTCCCTCTGTCTTTTAGTCAGTCATCTGATTAATCTCTTTCGCTAGGTAAACCCAACTGAGCAACTGGATAGTACTAGGGAAATTCTCTAAGATTTATGAATTGCAAATTGATGTTTAACACTGTCAGATAATTTTAATTTACTTTCTTATTTTGTTGAGATGACTATCTTATATTTTTTCATTCCTATTATTCAACTCTCCTGTCCTCCCACTCTTTGTTGGGTGTTTGTTCCATAATTCCTAGATGAAATAGAAACAGTAAGCTAAGAGTTATCTATATCTTTGATCACCTAAAGCTAATAATTTTACTTTACTTTTATATGCATTACAGTCCTTTCTTCTCATATTTATAGAGTGTTTTTATTCTATGTAAACCCATTCCCTCCACTTGTGCTATAGAACTTTCCACTCAAATAGTATTGCATTGGCTTTATTTCATTTACAGTAATTCAGAATACTAAAAAATCTGTTGTTGTTTAGTTGCTAAGTCGTGTCCGACTCTTTGTGACCCCATGGACTGCAGCACAGCAGGCTTCTTTGTGCTTCACAATCTCCTGGAGTTTGCTCAAACTCAGGTCCATTGCGTTCATGATTCCATCCAATCATCTTATCTTCTGCTGCCCCCTTCTCCTCCTGCCCTCAATCTTTTCTAGCATAAGAGTCTTTTACAAGGAGTTAGCTCTTCACATTAGGTGGCCAAAGTATTGGAGCTTCAGCTTTAGCATCAGTCCTTCTAATGAATGTTCAGGCTTGATTTCCTTTAGGATTGATTGGTTTAGCTTCCTTGTATATCCCAAAGTACATAACACCACCACACAATAAAAAAGTCCCTCACACAGTAGTTAAAGACCAGAAATGTCTCATCTACAAGTGACTTTTCTCCATTTGATGATTCGGAGACTAAGTTTCTTTTGTTCTATTAATTCAGATGCCTTGGAACTTATCATTAAAAGGGAAAGAAGAAAATGGAGAATGATAGGCATATCCATTACTTAAAAGTGACACATATCACCTTCTCTCACATTCCGTGGGTAAAAACTGTAATTTACACAGCCATACCAGGAAGTGAAGTAGACAATATAGTTTTTAATGACAGTTTTTAATAATAAGTCAACTACTTATGAAAGAGACCTCTATGTTTTAGAACAATGATCAGAAAATATGGTGCACAATTAAGTATCTTTTCTATAAGGACTCAAAAAAGAGATAAGTAAAAATCTAATCTATAGAAAATATATTGATTTCTTTCCCTTTAAAACACAGAAGAAAAAAATTCAAAAAGAATGTATCAATAAAAGATAGACATCCATACTAAATCATTGTATTATACAGTGAAACTAATATAGGTCAATTACACCTCAATGCAAAAATTAAAAACAAAAGCAAAAATAAGTCCCCTGCATGTTGTCTACAAGAAACCAGCTTTAAATATAAAGGGACATGTAGGTTAAAATAAATGAATGGAAAAAAATATAGCATACTAACACTTCTTTTGATTAAAAGACAATAGAAGTGGCTTCCCTGGTGGCTCAGACAACAGAGAATCTGCCTACAATGCAGGAAACTCAGGTTTGGTCTTGGGCTGGGAAGATCCCCTGGAGAAGAGCATGGCAACTCATTCCAGTATTCTTGCCTAGAGAGTGCATGGACAGAGGAGCCTGGTGGGCTATAGTCTGTAGGTGGCAATGGCTCAGACATGACTAAGCAACTAACAAGTTCATATTAATTTTAGACAGAGCGGACTTCAAAGCGACAAAAGTTACCAGCAATAAGGGCTTTACATGATCATAAAGGAGTCAATTCTCCAAAATGATGTAACCATCTTTAATGTGTGTGAGCTAAAAACAGAAATGTCAAACTGCTAAGCTGCTGCTAAGTCGCTTCAGTCGTGTCCGACTCTGTGTGACCCCATAGACAGCAGCCCACCAGGCTCCGCCATCCCTGGGATTCTCCAGGCAAGAACACTGAAGTGGGTTGCCATTTCCTCCTCCAATGCATGAAAGTGAAAAGTGAAAGTGAAGTCGCTCAGTCATGTCTGACTGCTCGAAACCCCATGGACTGCAGCCTACCAGGCTCCTCCATCCATGGGATTTTCCAGGCAAGAGTACTGGAGTGGGTTGCCATTGCCTTCTCCAAGAATGTCAAACTGCATGAAGCAAAAAACTGAAAGGAATTCAAAAAGAAAATAGTTGAAACTAGTATCATAGTTGGTGACCTCAACACTCCTCTATCAGAAATGGACAGATCCACTCTCACAATGTATACATATATCAAATCACCATCATGTGTACTCTCAACATCTTATAATTTTACATGTCAATTACATCTCGATAAAGCTGAATTAAAAAAGAAATGGACACATCCAGTAGGAAGAAAATCAGTAAGGACACAGTGGAACTTAACAACATTATCAACCAACTGGATATAAAGAATACCTACGGACTGCTTCATTCAAAAACAGCAGAATATGCATTCTTCTCAAGATCACATAGAACATTCGCTAACATAGATCACATTTGAGGCTATAAAACACATGTAAAAAAATTACAAGAATAGAAATCATACAATGTCTTCAGACTAAAATGGAATTAAACTAGAACTCAGTAGCAGAAAGATAATGAGAATAGAGATTAAACAAAACTTTTAAATAACACATGAATAAAAAAGACATATCAGAAGAAATTTTAAAACATTTTGAACTGATATATATAAATATAAAATGCAAGCTATTGGAGTTCTTCAGGCAGGAATAATGGAGTGAATATCCATTCCCTTCTCCAGGGGACCTTCCCCACCCTGGGATTGAATCTGGGTCTCCTGCATGACAGACAGATTATTTACCATCTAAGTGGCCAGAGAAGCCCTATAAAACTACTAGAAGATAAAACAGAACAAAATCTAGATGACCTTGGGTTTGGTGATGACTGTTCAAATACATTAGAGATCTTGCGTACTTAATTAAAGAAATAATTGATAGGTTTGGGCTTCAATAAAATTAAAAATTCCACTCTGGGAAAGCTAATGCAAGAGGATGAGAAGACAAGCCATAGGCTACAGTGTTTGCAAAAGACACATTTGATAGAGGATTGTTTTTCAAAATACACAAAGAACTCTTAAAACTTAGCAATAAAACTATAAACAGCTCACTTAAAAGAGGACTAAAACCTTAACAGACACCTCATCAAAGAGGGTACATAGAAATGTATGAAAAGATGCTCTACAAAATGTTTCTTCAGTAAAATGTAAATTAAAATGATAATGAGATACTACTACTACTACAGTTGCTCGAATGATCAAAATCTAAAACACTGACAACCAATTGCTGACAAGGATATAGAGCAACCAGAATTTCATTCACTGCTGGTGGGGATTTAAAAGGGTTCCACCACTTTGAAAGACAATTCAGTGGCTTTTCTTTTACAGATTAAATCTATTCTTCCTGTACAGTCCAGCAATAGTGCTCCTTAGTATTTATCCAAATGAGTTAAAAACTCATATCACACAAAAACCTGCAGGAAAATATTTATAACAGCTTTAGTCATAATTTCCCACATTTGGGAGCAACCTAATTTTCTTTTAGTTGGTAAATAAATAAACTGTGGTACTTCCTAGAAATGGAGTATATTAATGCTAAAAAGAAATGCTCTATTACATTATAAAAGACATAGAAGACTTTCAAATTCATTTTACTGAATGAAATAAACCAATTTGATGATTCCAGCTATGTGACGTTCTGAAACAGTCAAAATTCCAGAGACAGTGAATGGGTCAGAGCTTACCAGGAATGAGAACATGCTGGGTAGAGGTAGGGATGGAGAGGTGGTGCACAGAGGATTTTTAGGGCAGTGGAAATACTCTGTATGGTACTGTGAAGATAGGTATATGTCATTATACATTTGTTCAAACCCTGAGAAAGTACAAAACCAAGAGTGAAAAGAAAATGAAAGTTAAGTTACTCCGTCATGTCCGACTCTTTGTGACCCCATGGACTATACCATCCATGGAATTCTCCAGGCCAGAATACTGGCGTGGGTAGTATTTCCCTTCTCCAGGGGATCTTCGCAACCCATTGATCGAACCTGCATTGCAGGTGGGTTCTTTACCAGGTGAGCCACAAGAGAAGCCCAACTCTAATGCAAATTAAGACTTTTGAGTGATTGTGATGTGTAAATATAGGTTCATCAGTTGTAACAAATGTACCAGTTTGGTGGAAATGTTTATAATGGAGGAGGCTGTGTAGGGGTAGGGGTATATGGGAAATCTTTGTAACTTCTCAATTTTTCTGTTTTTCTCAGTTTTGCCTAAAACTGCTCTAAAAAATTATCTTTAAAAAAAGAAGGCAAATGTACTCAACTGTTTTGAATGCCATTGAGAAACTGGATAAAATGAGAAGGTGTTAGGAACTATAAAAATTAGGATGTTCTAAGTAATTTTTTGGAGAAGGCAATGGCACCCCACTCTAGTACTCTTGCCTGGAAAATCACATGGATGGAGGAGCCTGGTGGGCTGCAGTCCATGGGGTCGCTAAGAGTCGGACACGACTGAGCGACTTCCCTTTCACTTTTCACTTTAATGCATTGGAGAAGGAAATGGCACCCCACTCCAGTGTTCTTGCCTGGAGAATCCCAAGGACGGGAGAGCCTGGTGGGCTGCTGTCTATGGGGTCGCACAGAGTTGGACACGACTGAAGAGACTTAGCAGCAGCAGCAGCAAGTCATTTTTAACTTTAGTAAAAGTAATTCTAGTAGGCATTTGGGAAACAAGTGTGGCTCTGCTGAAGGGAAAAGGAACTTATGGAATTGCCGATTGTATGTAAACACTTCTGAAAACCTTTCCTGTGATGATTTATTCAGAAATGATGCAGTAAATTGAAGGATGGCATGGTTATTTTCAGTAAGTGTATGGATATGTGAGTAAATGAGTAAAAGAAGGTATAAACACAATGCAGATATTTCTGAAATTCTTTGAAATTGCTATTTGCATACAAATGTCAGGTAAAACAACACATTTATTCATAATGTTGCATCTTTATCTCACTGAAATATAGATTTATGGCTTTTTTGGCTGTTGTTACTTTTTCATAAATACTCAGATTTTCTGGACTGGAATGCTGTCAAGCCTTCAGAAACCTGCCTTGGCAGTGTGCCACTGCCTTCTTCTCACTTACGTTACCTCTTCCTTTTAAATAAATAGATCCCACACAGATAGGCTTCCATAACAAGAGTTCTAATTACTTGACTTTTAAAAATCTAAACCAGAGGTTTATCATTATATTTCACTACCTGAATCCAGGAAATTTAATTCAGAGGGATCACCACCATCTTTAAGGCCCTCCACAAAAGAAGGGAAACATAATCTAAAAATAATTGTATATACTTTTATGTCTTTTTTTAAACAAAAGATTTACCTATTTTAAAGGACCAGTTCTTAACAAGTATTCACACATTGTTTAACTCTTAGACAGAGTCACATTAAAATCTGTTTTTTTTTTTTTTTTTTTAAATTACCAACTTCTCCCAAATAGCACATTCTCCAACTCAACTTCTTTTCTGAGCTCAGGAAAAGATATTTCTAAATAGCTCAAGATCAAATGTCATCTTCTATCGATTGTCAAATTATTCCCTTTTGTCTGATGGTGTGGATTCCGAGCAAGAAGCCTTGAAGGTGAGAGAGTGATGTGAATGTACGCTGGGGGCTGTTACCACCACGGCCTCTGTATCAAGCTGCACAAGTTGTTCATTTCACAGTGACACCTGTCCTGGGAGCGAGAGGCTGAAATCTAGTTTACAATTTGCTTGTTAAAGGGCTGTATCACCAGAAGCAAAAGGTGTCTTTTCCTAATTCGTTCACACATTGTATTTATAGCTTCTTTTTTTTAATAAAAAACCAAGCATACACTTCCTGTATAATTCAGCAATAGTGCTCCTTGATATTTATCCACGTGAGTTCTACTTATAGCTCATACAAGAATGCTGCATTGACTGGTGGTAGCCCTGATGCCCACTTTTTAGAAAAAAGTCAAGACAACACAAATATGTAGCACCTATGTACAGAGTTGTCTGTTATCTTTTCCACTGCTTCTTTCCCTCTCTTTTTTTAACTCCTTATTTCACAATTCAAGAATTTACACATTTATTAGCATTCTACCACATTCATTTCCTAGGAATCTTGTATACTTTTTCCTTTAAAATTCTCTATAACAATCCTTTAATGTAGGTATAGTTACTTTCACTTAGAAGAAGAGGCTATTGAGATTCAGTGACTTTAATTAACTTGCCAAACTCCTAATAAATAGCTGAAACTGTTTTTAAGTCCGTGAGACAGAAACCAAAATTTATTTTCTTCTCAATATGTATTTTAATATTTCCATGATCAGTTTTCTTACCATGGAAATGTCTCTGGTTGGTAAACTACTTGCAATATTCCTTTTATCATACATAAACCATGCCATGCCATTGAATCCTCACAATAACAGTAGAGAGCAGAAAGGTCAGATAATAATATCTTAATTCCAAAAATCAGAACACTAAGTCTAGAAAGACTAAATGACCTGTCCTTGGCTGCAGCCTCTAATTTATAAAAATAGAGTAAGACCACATCTTCAGATTCCTTTTTTCTTGCTCCATCCTTCTTTACTACACATACCCTGTTGAATCCATTTAATTTTTGTATCTGAATCAAAAAGACTTTGATATTTTCATTTGCAGCTAAAATGATGTAAATGAAACCAGATGTAACCTGTTTGAAACAGTAAAAAAATAAGAAAAAATTTGGCCAAATAGATATTAATAATAATTTTCAAGCTATCAGGCTACAAAGGATGATGAACCCTAGGATGGGAAACAGATAATATGAGTCTTTTAATTTCTCTGTCTTGAGAGACATTCCACAGTGCTGCCCAAGGAGAGACATAGCTTAGTGTTGAGAGAGTCAATTTCTAGGTAGGTTGATAAGAAGTCTGGGGTCCCTGAGGAGGAAAGAGGGGTCTGGGGGTTTCAAAGAGGAGATAGGGGTCTGGAGTTCTCAAGGAGGAGAAAAGGACAAGCTTTTTTTCATATATTTCTTTCTACTGCTGCTAAGTCACTTCAGTCATATCCGACTCTGTGCGACCCCAGAGACGGCAGCCAACCAGGTTCCCCTGCCCCTGGGTTTCTCCAGGCAAGAACACTGGAGTGGGTTGCCATGTCCTTCTCCAATGCATGAAAGTGAAAAGTGAAAGTGAAGTCGCTCAGTTGTGTCCGACCCTCAGTGACCCCATGGACTGCAACCTTCCAGGCTCCTCCGTCCATGGGATTTTCCAGGCAAGAGTACTGGAGTGGGGGTGCCATTGCCTTCTCCATCCTATATTCCTTAGTCGTAGTCAAATAAAGCGTGTTTTTTCTTTAAGCATAGAGCTGATGATTACACAACAAAACAACTCAGCTTAAACTCTGTACTAAGGATTATGTAAGGACTTCCCTGTAGCTCAAATGAAGAATCTGCCTGCAATGCAGGAGACCAGGGTTCAATCCCTGGGTTGGGAAGATCCTCTGAAGAAGGGAATGGCAATCCACTCCAGTATTATTGCCTGGAAAATTCCATGGACAGAGAAGCCACGGACAGTTCATGGGATCAACAAAGAGTTGTTAGACTAAGAGACTAACACACACACACACACACACACACACACACACACACACAGGGATTATATAACAATGTATGCTGCTTGGGGACAGTTTCTCCTTCTTGAGAATCTTCTGACTAATCCTGTTATCTTAAAATGTATATTATGGGATTGAATCTGGTAAAATCTTTCTATCGTTAGTTCTAATTCTGTCACCTTAAAATGTCAATTGTGGGAGTGGTCTAGTAAGATCTTTACAACCTTGAGACTTTTTTTGATTTATTGTAATAACCAATTAAAAAAGTATATAGCTTCCTTGCTAAAACTAGTGAGGGGGCACTCTCCTTTCCCTTTCTGATGTCTATGTCAGAAGCCTTCTCTGTGCCTTTCTATACTTTAATAAAACTCTGCTACACAAAAACTCTTGAGTAGTCAAGCCTGGTCCCTGGTCCGGAAGCTAAATCTTCTTTGGATATCACAAATCCCATATTGTTCACTGTAAGCTATCCTTGTCCTCTCTGAATTCAAGAGATGGAACCAGGCATCTGAAGAGCCAAGGTGACAAGCTTGTAGGGACAAAGGAGAGCTTCAGCTGTTTCTTTCCAATCTCCGGTGGAGTAATGATCAATGAATACATATGACAAAGTTACACTAGGCTGGGGAAGAACCAACAAAAAAGATTAGAAGAAACAATCTCTAAAATTTACACATGACCAAAAGTAATTCCTTTTACCTTCAGTCAGAATGGAAAACCTTAAAATGCTTAAGATGTTGGATAGAGTTCAAGAAGGGTTTGGCCTCAGTAGGAGTGTGAGTGATGAAACAGTAATTAACACTTGAATAAGTGTGACCTGGCCTCTCCTCAGTTCAGATCAGTTGTTCGGATATGTTGACTCTTTGCAACCCCATGGACTGTAGCACGCCAGGTCTCCTTATCCATCACCAACTCTCGGAGCTTGCTTGAACTCATGTCCATTGAGTCGGTGATGCCATCCAACCATCTCAATCTCTGTTGTCCCCTTGTCTTCCTGCCTTCAATCTTTCCCAGCATCAGGGTCTTTTCCAGTGAGTCATTTCTTTCCATCAGGTGGCCAAAGTATTGGAGTTTCAGCTTCAGCATCAGTCCTTCCAATGAATATTCAGGACTGATTTCCTTTAGGATGGACAGGTTGGATCTCCTTGCAGTCCAAAGGACTCTCAAGAGTCTTCTTCAACACACTACAGTTCAAAAGCATCAGTTATTTGGCACTCAGCTTTCTTTATAGTCGACCTCTCACATCCATACATGACTACTGAAAAACCATAGCTTTGACTAGGTGGACCTTTGTTGGCAAAGTAATGTCTCTGCTTTCAATATGCTGTCTACGTTGGTCATAACTTTTCTTCCAAGGAGCAAGCATCTTTTAATTTCATGGCTGCAGTCACCATCTGCAGTGATTTTGGAGCTCCCCAAAATAAAGTCTCTCACTGTTTCCATTGTTTCCCCATCTATTTGCCATGAAGTGATGGGACCAGATGCCATGATCTTAGTTTTCTGAATATTGAGTTTTAATTCAGCTTTTTCACTCTTGTCTTTCACTTTCATCAAGAGGTTCCTTAGTTCTTCTTCACTTTCTGCTGATCAGGGTGGTGTCATCTGCCTATCTGAGGGTATTGATATTTCTCCCAGCAATCTTGATTCCAGCTTGTGCTTCTTCCAGCCCAGTGTTTCTCATGATGTACTCTGCATATAAGTTAAATAAGCAGGGTGACAATATACAGCCTTGATGTACTCCTCTCCTGATTTGGAACCAGTCTGTTGTTCCATGTCCAGTTCTAACTGTTGCAGCTTGATCTGTATACAGATTTATCAGGAGGCAGGTCAGGTGGTCTGGTATTCCCATTTCTTGAAGAATTTCCCACAGTTTATTGTGATCCACACAGTCAAAGGCTTTGACATAGTCAATAAAGCAGATGTTTTTCTGGAACTCTCTTATGTTTTCTATGATCCAAGGGATGTTGGCAATTTGATCTCTGGTTCCTCTGCCTCTCCTAAGATAGCTTAATACCAAGAATTGAAAGGATAAAGCTGTTTACAGTTAATCTAAGTGCTATCCAGACTAATAGTTATTAAAACATAAATATATCTAGCACATAAGATACAAAATTCTATAATTTATTTTCAGTTATTTTTTGTGTATAGGTTAGGTATAAATTTGAAAGTGTTTCAGCATTCTTTGTTAAAAAAAAAATCAAGACTATCTTTTCTTTATCTATCTCCTTTTTACCTTTCTTGAAAATAAGTTGTATACATATGTGTCAGTTATTTCCAGACTCTCTATTCTGCTTCTTTTATCTATTTTTCTAACTGTGTCAGTGCCACACTATCTTGATTATTGTAACTTTGTGATAAATCTTAGAATTGTGGAGTGTTTATTCCCTGAATTTCTTTTTTTTTTTTTTAATGTATTCTGTTTCAAAGTTATTTTGGCTATTTTAGGTCCTTTGCATGTTCATATGAGTTTAAGATTGTTGCTTTCCACACACATCATACACATACCCACACAAAGTCTGCTGGGTTTTGATAAAGATTGCATTTAACTTATCTATAGATCAGCTTCAGGGGAGTTGTCATTTAAAGATATTGTCTTCCACCATGAACATGGTTGGTCTCTGTTTATATAGTCCTTAAATTTCTTCTAGCCATACTTTGTGGTTTTCATTTATAGGTATAATAGATCTTTGGTCTGATGGATCCCTAAATACTTCATATTTCAGTATTATTGTTTCTCATATCTTAATATCAACTCCATTTGTTTGTTATTTATATGTAAGACCAAAACAAAACAATTTTTAATAGTGATCTTGTATCATGAAAATAGGGTAAACCCACTGGTGTTAGTATTTTTGGTTGTTGTTGACTCCTTTAGATTTCTACAAGACATATCATTTCATTTGTGAGTAAGAACAATTTCACTTTTCCTCGTCTCATCTGGTAGCTTTTTATTTCTCTTTCTTACCTCTGTGCACTAGTTATAATACACAGTAATATGCTGGGTAGAAGTTCTGAGAATAGAACTTGTACTGTTGCGAATCTTAGGGTAAAACATACAATCTTTCATCATTATGTATGATTTTAGCAGTAGTTTTTTTTTGTTTGTTTATTTGTTTTCATGAATACTCTCTTCTGCTTTAACTAGACAGATTGATTTCTGTTACCTAGAAAATCTGACTGATACAGCTATTATATAAAGTAAACAGGTACACTTTTTGTGAAATTAAAAGTACTTCTCATCACACCAATGCACAGGTGAATCCATCCTTTCTCTTATTATGTTATGTAAAGATCCTTACACTGGGGCTAGGGCTAGGGTTGCCATAATAAGATACCATAAGACTAGATAACTTAAACAGCAGACTTTTACTTCTCACATTTCTGGAATCTTGAAGTGCTAGATTGAGGTGTTGACTGGTTCGGTTTCCCTTGATGTGCCTTCCTTGGCTTGAAGATAGCTATCTTCTTGCTTCTTACCCTGTCCTTAGGACCCTTTCTCTGTGTATGCACATTTCTACTGTCTCTTCCTCACTGTTTAATAACCCCAGTAATAACTGAGTTTGAGTCCCACCTTTAAAGTTAATTCATTCTTTATTACCTCTTAAAGGGCCTATTTCCAAATACAGTCACATTGGGAGAGCCAGGTTTCAACAGAAATTTGGGGAAAGGAGGAGATGCAATTAAGTCCAGAATGATCATATTATTAATTTCTAGTTATGTGTCTTTTTTTGTTGTTTGGTTGATTTTTTTGATTTTTGTGTTTTAGTAGAGGATAAATATCCAACTTTATTTTTTTACTGTTTTTTTGTCTGTTCTGCACAGCATGTGGGCTCTTAGTCCTGACCATGCCACTGTGCTTCTGCAGTGGAAGCACAGAGTCTAACTACTTGACTGCCAGAAGTCCCTAATTTCTAGTTATATATATTATTGCAGTTATTTTTTATTGAAATTTAGCTGACTCATATATTCCAACAATTTTAAACATATTTATGTAATTTTACACCTCTATTACAGTATATTAATATATTGCTGTATTATCTGTCTTTATCTTAAGCAGTTAACTTGAGGGAAATAACTCCAAGTTTTGTACCACAAAAGTGAGCAAGATGTCAATGGCATAGGCTTTGCAATTAAACATATGAAAATTTTATTTCTGGTTTCATTTTTAAAAGCCTCAACCTCTAACATCAGAAATAATGGGGTTTGAATCTTGACTCTACTACTTAGCAGTTTTAATTCTTGTTCAAGTTGCTTTAACTTGCTCACTCTTATATCCTAATATGTAAAAGAGAAACAGCTTGTGACTATTAAGTGCATGTAGATATAACCGTTTTATGAAGTGTTGTTGGAACACAGTTAATGCCAGACACATTGTTGTTGTTACTATGATTACTTCTTTTCCTAAATATGGGGACAACACTATCTAAGCATGCTGGATTGTCTGTTGCTTTCTCAGCATCAACACTTTTCCATTCTAACTAAAGCTGGGAATTGCCTCCCGTAGAATTCTCTTTGGGGTGCAGTTCCAAGTTAGAGTTTGCCAAGAACTCACGTAAGATTAAGAAGTAGGTGTAAGTCAGACACCATGGCTTTATTCAGTGGGCTGGTTAGAACAGTAAGACAACTCTGCAGATCTTTCTTTGAACTTTCACTTGTGATCCTCCTTCTGAGGCACGGATTTTTCCATCTGTGCTTGTGCTTCATGTTGAAGAGGTTAGTGACTGTCCTGTTTTCTAGCCATAACCTTCCTGACCTTCATCGTTAAGGGTTTCCATCATTGAGCATTTTTAGTCATTATATTAGCCCTCGTCTTACCTGTCATATGTGAAGGAGATATGCTTTCCAGCAGGAGCTCAACTGATAAACTAGTAGAGGGTCATGAGGTGGCTGCTGCTGCTGAGTCGCTTCAGTCATGTCCGACTCTGTGCGACCCCACAGGCAGCAGCCCACCAGGCTCTCCCGTCCCTGGGATTCTCCAGGCAAGAACACTGGAGTGGGTTGCCATTTCCCTCTCCAATGCATGAAAGTGAAAAGTGAAAGTGAAGTCGCTCAGTCGTGTCCAACTCTTAGCGACCCCATGGACTGTAGCCCACCAGGCTCCTCTGTCCAGGAGATTTTCCAGGCAAGAGTGCTGGAGTGGGGTGGCATTGCCTTCTCCAAGTAGAGGGTCATAGGGGTTATTAAAAAAATTAGAGAGGAGGCAATGTGCTCAATCATATCCAACTCTTTGTGACCCCATGGACTGTAGCCCACCAGGCCAGAATTCTGAAGTGGGTGCTATTTCCTATTCCAGGGTATTAGATATATTAACACTCATCTTAAAAGATACTTATAGTGCCTGACACATGGGACATGCTCAGTAAATTAATTCCTTTCCTCTTTCTATACTGTATTTCATGAGCATAGAAGTATGTAACTATAGCATATAACTGTATATTATATATGTATACATTAAATTTTATAATTATTCTTTAATGTTGCTAAATTTATTACTCCCATTTTATAGACTGGTTACCTGAATTTAAGTTAACTTGCCCATTAGCTTAAAGAGAAAAAAAAATATATTGGACCTGGGATTTAAACCTAGGTCTGACTAATTCTAAGCCCCATATACTTTTCGTGAATCCATTTTGTCTACACAGATCACACTTAATGAAAGATTCATGTTTCACAGAATATGAATTCTGCTTCGGATGTCACTTACAGATCAGCTTCTGATTATCCTTAAGAAATGATAGTGGAAAAGATCCAGTCATGAGCTAGATAAGCCCCACAGAGAAATAAAGTTTTAATGTCTAGAAAAAGAGATAAGAAATTTCAGTCCTTGTATTGAGAGCAATTAGTTTCTAAATACCTGATATAACAAGCTTTGTCAGACTAGAGATAATTTGAGTATTTGTTCTGACTTTGAAATTTTGAACATGTATATAAGATTTTCCCACCATGAACAATATTTTAGTTAGGGTAATAAAACCTGCTGTAATAGTTACATCCCACACTATCAGAGGCTAAATGCAACTGAAGTTTATTTTTCAATCGTGTAAGTCCAAACAAGTGGCTCTGATAGGTAGACAGTTCTCTTTTAAGACATGATGTAGAGACCCTAACCTATTCCACCTTGTACTCTTTCTATATTTAAAATGTGGATTCTAGTGTTGCCTTGCTCTTCTGAATGAAGAAAATAGAGTAGGAAAAACCTAGAGGATTATGGTGAGAGGGCTTTAGGGGCCTGGCCTAAATGTGATATGTGTTGTTTCTGCTCCATAAACTTTAAGTCAGCTACATTGTCAAACCTGCCTGCTAAGGATACTGAAAAATACAATACAGCCACATGTACAGAAAAAAGAAATGAGATTGAAAAATCAGAAAGGAGACTGCCACAAAATGTAATATCATTTTCCTAAAATCAAGTATATTCTAAATCTAGAAATTTAAGAGGCAACGATAGGTTGAAAAAATGTTATGCGTAGAAACTTAGATCGGTTCCTGTACTACAGTTCAATAAAGAGTGAAGTCTATTGGACATTCATAGAA
Source organism: Bos taurus (assembly GCF_002263795.3). Classification (NCBI taxonomy): domain Eukaryota; kingdom Metazoa; phylum Chordata; class Mammalia; order Artiodactyla; family Bovidae; genus Bos; species Bos taurus. Next base: position 17,043,494 of record NC_037332.1, on the reverse strand, counting down.
ATAATACTGGTAACAGTGTTTCTGGTTACACTGAAAAGACTAAAATATAATAATAAGATTAAAATAATGACAGATGCCAGATCATTTCCTAACACCTTTACAAAATTTTTAAGTGAATCCTCTCAATAACTCATGAGATAGATTCTAATGACTTCAGTGTTCCATTGAAGAAACTGAGATTTACATAAATTGTTCAAAATTATACAGCAACATGGTAGACACAGATTTGAGCACAAATATTTTGGACTCCAATGTCATGCTCTACACTGTAGGTAATCCGTTTTATAACTTCACATTCTAAATTAAAGTACTTTTGATCAATTAATATTTTTAAATATCACAGCACTAATAAAATTAGAATGGTTTATTTCCTGTTGGCAATGTATATTTAAAACAAGAAGTCTTGTGTATTTTTATTGTAGCAGATTAAAGAAGCAAAGCATGAAACTAGGTACTTTTTCAGCTTCCCGATATTCTCAGGTGTATGTAATTTCAAAACATACTTTAAAACATGAAGCAGCTGCTGCTGCTGTTGCTGCTGCTAAGTCCCTTCAGTTGTGACTGACTCTGTGCGACCCCATAGACTGCAGCCCACCAGGCTCCCCTGTCCCTGGGATTCTCCAGGCAAGAACACTGGAGTGGGTTGCCATTTCCTTTTCCAAGGCATGAAAGTGAAAAGTGAAAGTTAAATCGCTCATTTGTGTCCGACTCTTCTCGATCCCAAGTAGCTGCATGCAACTACAATGATTTCTTTCATAAGAAACAAGAGCTTTCAAGGAAATCTTTTGAGAAGGTGCCTTGGGCCAGGGTGTGAAATAGAGGAAGTGATGATGCATGCCTGATGGCAAATTATTTTTTGTTGTTGTGTGATCACTCAAGCAATTGTTGGCTGAAGAGCTGTGCTACCTGTTCCTTTGGCTCAGCTCACCCAGGCCATATTTCCTTTTAATGGATATTTTCAGATGTTGTTTTCACTTTTCAACAACCTTCAGAAGACTGAAGCATCATGATTCATATTTTCATGGTAGTCCCAACTCCTCTATTACATACTATGTTTGGCTTTTTTTTTTTTCCCCCCAAGAGTTGGAAAGATGTGAGTTTACTTTGCAAAAAGAATTTCATTTTCTTAGAATGGCTTCTTCACATCTGGATATACAGAATTGGATAATGCCAATCTCAGTTTGATAATATTCTGCTATTAAATCATCATAATTGATAATGTTCCTTTCATTTTTACTTCAAGTCAACATTGTTTTTCTGCTTAACATATTGCATAAATAAAAGTCAGAAACTCAAGTCAATCCACAGATTATTTAAATACATTCTTTAAAAACAATCATATATTTTTGATGGCAAGAGAGCTAATTGGGATCAGTGGCTGGGTTTACATTCAAATATTTTTAAGAAGAATGTGCAGGGTGCCTATAAAGGAAGTGTGAGGTTAAAGTTATTTGTTTTTAAAATTAACAAGTACATATTGATAGGGTGTTTTTTTTCCCCCCTTCATTTACTGTAATAAGACCCTTGTGAAGATAAAATTCAGGAGGAAATATACTCAATAGTGAATATCTCTTATCTTTTGCTTCAACATACAAGACCCATTAAAAAAATCAATTTGGAAATCTTAAGGCAGTAGCATGGCACTCTCCCTAGGGATTGTGAGACCTGATGTGACATTGCTAAGAGAAGAGGATGACTTGAGAATAAGCTTTTTTCAACTAAGGCATTTTGTTGTTAGCACAAATATTAATATAAGTTAAGCAATATTATATCAAGTAAAATGAGATGTCATCCTTCTAATTACCTCAAATAAAAAAAAAGTATTGATTAACTGCAACATAGAGCCACACAAAATATTCTGAAATGGGAGTCTAGAATACATTCTAATGATGTTCACACTGACACTTTGCAGAATTCCATTTTCTGTGAAATGTCATGAAAATTACAAGCTTATTACCATGCAAAAGTGCATTGATTTAATTTTTCAAATACATTTCTTTAAGATTAAATATTACAAAACAATTCTTCCTTTAAAACTCACGCATAGCAGTTATTATAATAGTACAATGGGTATGTACTGATTTGGAATGCTGTAGAACAATTAAGTTGGAATTTGTTTAAATTCTGTATTTTAATTAGCATAGAATATGATTTGAATATTTATGTTAAAATTTGATAATAACTTGGGTATTGAATTTTATTTTCTGAAGGTTTTGCTAGAGAATGTCCTTGGTCTTCACATGGTTAACTATTTAAAACTTAAGTGTTATGGTATCTGAAACACTCTGAAAGTGTTCAGTAAAAGTTAGGTAGATGGTAGATAGGATATAGATAAATATAGCAAATATGGCAAAATATTGATAATTGTTAAACCTAGGCTGTGAGTATGGAATAGTAAAACTTCCTTTAACTCTTGTATTTTTGAAAATATTAATAATAAAAATGTTGAAAACTAAAATAATTATAAATCAGAAGAAAAAATATCTTGCACAATTAAATATGCAATGCAAAGTTTTACAGTTTGAAGGTAAATAATTTCTTATGTTCTCCTGCAAAAATAGCATAGTAAAATAGCTAAGGATGATTCTCTTTACTCATTATCAGCAGGATCTGTGTTTGCAATATTTATTTTTTTTATATTATACTCCTTCCTGTACTTCTACTTCTGTATACTTGCAAGTGTCGTATTTACTATAAATAATTTTAAATACTCAGTGATATCAATAAATGTATGTGTGAATGAACTTTAATTATACTCGTAGGGTAATTGTTCAAATGAGTAATTGACATTAGGAATTTATTCAGTCTTTCAAAGAATTTAAATACTTAATCGTTGCTAGTTAGTCAAAAGCTCCTCTGACTCTTTGCAACCCCGTGGACTGTAGCCTGCCAGGCTTCTCTGTCCATAGGATTTTCCAGACAAGAATGCTGGAGTGGGTTCCCATTTCCTTCTTCAAGGGATCTTCCTGACCCAGGGATCGAAACTTACATCTACTGCATTGGCATTGGCAGACAGGTTCTTTACTACTAGCACCACCCGGGAAAGCCTCCAACAATCTGTACACCTAGGCAAATATCTTGCTTATCAAACCACAGTTTACTTGTCATGACTTGCTTGAAGATCTTCCCTTCTCTGTTGTCTAAAAATCCTCAGTTATGAGGTCAACAACTACTTTGCTCAAAACCAGTCAATTTTATACCATTAAAAATCTGCTTCAAAAAACTTGAACCCAGATGATAAAACCCTATATCCTGTCTCTTCTGACTTTTTACTTTAGAGATCCTTCTAAGATCCATCAAGGTGGTGTTTTTGTTTCCTAAAATGTTTTCTAATCAACCTGATTTATAGACTGTCTAGCAATATTTGGGGATATTCAACAACCTCAAAATAAACTCTCATTTGAAGAATCAGACTGACTAACGGGTCAAAGTGCAAGGACTTTACTAATATGACCAAAAATATTATATGACCACTTTTTATGCCTGCTTGCAAATTTATGTTTGCTGTGGTAGAACTTGAAACTAGCTCTTATCAGAATATAACACCTATTGGTTAAGCTTGTGTGGGAGAAACATATAGCCATTCACTTGTCTCTACTGTTGTATATTTACTAAAACTAAATTGGGAATGGTCAGATTGGCTTATATCAGTTTGCAAAGGCTAGGTAAATGGCATAAGCATTGCATCATAAATAGCAATTGCTATTACTGAAATGTGTGTTCCTGATGTGAAATCATGACAAGGAATAATATTGCTTATATATATCTTCTAGTATTTTATCCTCTGTAGGAAAAGACAAGTATCTTAGTAAACAAAGGGAAATACGTTAATAAAATGAACTAAAATCAGTATCCAGGGAACAAGATTAAAATAATAGCTTTAATGTCCCATTGTCAGAATGTTGCTATACCATCAGATAACCTTAAACACATATATATTTCCGTATGCTTGCTAGCTGAGTCACTTCAGTCAGGTCCAATTCTTTACAACCCTGTAGACTGTAGCCCACTAGGCTCCTCTGTCCATGGGATTCTCCAGGCAAGAATACTGGAGTGGGTTGCCATAGCCTCCTCCAGGTGATCTTTTCCACCCAGGGATTGAACCCAGGTCTCCTGTAGCTTCTGCATTGCAGGAGGATTCCTTATAGCTGAGCCACCGAGGAAGCCCATATTTTCTTATATAGACACTCAAATTTGACTATGTGACTTAAAGTGAATAGAATGTTGTAAAATTTTAAATAATCTTTATCTTTGAAAATCACAAACCCTCCAGAGTCTAGCATAAGGTAAGATTTTAATAATAATACATATCTGTAATACTTGCAAAACACTGACATATTGCTGTGACCTTTGGAAGAAAATTGTATAGTAATTGAAGCTTGATTATAGAATTATCCTCCTCTCTCCTTGATTTCCCCAAGATCTTAGTCTATGTAGAAATGGAGTTTTGAGTATTTATTCATACTAAAGTATGCATGATGGAAAGCAGTCACAACTTGATTATTCATTTCAAGTATTTAGCTGAGAAAAAGCTCTATGTGTGAAACGGTATGATGGGCTTGAGTGGATTTCTGTGGGTGGGATATATCAACAAACTTTAAGTTCTTGAAGTCTTTGGAGACAGATTTGGTTATCAACTGTGGCTCAGCCTTTTATTATCTGTATCACAATGGAAAACATTTTCCCAAGTTTTATTGAGAAATAACTGACATATATCACTATATAAGTTGAAGCAATACAGCATAATGGTGTGATTTACATGCATTGAGGATGGGGATTGAGGGATGTACCACGGGCTGAGAACAGTTGGATAGAACTACTGGCTTGGTTCTCTGTCCCAGTGAGACTGTAGGGTGGCCTCTGTAGCTGCCTGTTTTTCCTGATGAAGCTTATGACATGGTTGGGACTGGACCCTGGATTCAGTAGTGAAAGGGCCATGAATTATCTTATCTGATCTGATAGGGCAGCAGGGTGGAACCTGGGACCTATATAGCTCTTTGTTTGGGGACCTGGATCAGATCAGGCCAGAGTGTGCACTAAATTCCCTGGTCAGATGCGGACACAGGTTTTGCTCTGCAGATGGGGGAAGCCATGGGCTTTGTTCTCCGTGTGAATGCCACTGTACATGGGGCCATTGAATGGGCTGTGCTGCCTCCCGCCATGCTCTGGTGAGGTCCTCTGGTAGAACAGGCTGAAGCCTGTATTCAGTTATGAGTGGGACTAGGCTTTAGGTTTTCAGCTCTGGGGCAGTGGGAGAAGCAGCTCTAAAGCCAGTAAAGATTTTTGTTTGTTGTCTTAACTCTAACTCAAGCCAACCCACACTCCAAGTCTCTGGACTGAACAGGGCCACTGTCTTTGCTCAGCAAACTATCAACTCTGCCCACCCACCTCTTGGCTCAAGTGCTGCTGATTGTAGACATTGTCTTCAGCCCTTCTGGTCAGAGGGGGCCAGAAGACACTCTCCATCACAGGAGGGGCTGTGATTTAGCTCCCTGACCAGGAATAGGGAACCTGGGCTCTAAAGCCAGCAAAACTCCTCTTTTGAGGATCCAAATCAGGCAGGTCTCTACCCTTCTGAGTCCTCCAGTCAAAGTGCACCTCCAAGTTGCTTCTACAGGTGAACAGAGCTGATCGTTGGGAAAACTATTTGGGAACTGCAGGTAAAAACTCAGTCTGCCAAGATCTGCCAAGATCCCTGTGGTGGTTTGTAAGCCCCTCCCCTCTTCATCATCACAGATCCCAGGGGTTGAGCCCCACAGACTTCCCTGTAACCTCATGGTGCAAGACCAGAGTAGAGGCCCCCAGCAAGCAGCCCACAGTTCTGAGGGGTGCTGCTTGTCCTCCCTCTATGTTTTCTTTTCCCACTGGGGGAACTGGACGCTCAGAAGAGATCTCTCCATGTGTTTCTGCGCTGGCCTGGGGTGAGCGACAGGCATGGTCAATGTGTGGCTACTTCTCCTCCCCTTCTAATGCGGTCTGTTTCTGTCCTGTGGCATGGTGGTGGGGGTGCTTCAGCCTCACCCCTATGATCTGAGAGTCTCTCAGTGATATCCTGTTCTTTAACAGTGGTTATTTTTCTTGTGAGAGGCTACAAAGTAAGAAACAAGCTACATCACCATCTTGGTGATATCAGAATGGGCAAATCTTTTAAACTCTCTGAGCTTTAGTTTTCTTGTCTTAGAAAATTGAGTTACTGATCCTAAAGCTCTTATAATTGTACGAGGATTAAATAAAATAATTTATAGGAAGCACCTTGTATTCTGTTTCCTACTTTAAAATATACCACAATCTATCTGGAGAGAGAGAGAGAGACAAACTTATAACTATGTAGTAACCAGACTCAATGTAGAGGTATAACCCATTAATTACAATTACACACAGTGGGTAGAAATTATTCTTTCTGTAGTTTATGGGATTATGTCTTTTTGTCACAAAATGATTTCAGTGCTTCTGAGTACTTGACATCATACCAATAACTTGTCGCTTTTGCTGCCTCTGTTTTCCATGGCATCACATAATTGTGAAAATCATCTTGTTTTCACTTACCAAGGAATAATTTTTTTTTTTTTTGGATCATGGAATTAGATTGCCCACTGAAATATAAAGAAGGTAATACACCATGGGTGAGAAGATGTAATTATCAAAACTGCCTTTCTCTTCACCTTGTCCCTTGAAGTGTAAATTGTAATGAGATAAAGACTTGAGGTAGAAAGTAGCTCTGTGGGTTTTGTTTTTCATATGAAGAGAGGCTGAGTTAGGTTGAGCACACTGGCTTCATTCTCAGTTGAGGAATAGGTGTTTTAAATATGCTCTCACTCTGAAACACCTTGAGCAGCCCCACGATTGCATAAATTAATCTTGTAACTCCTGCTGCTGATTTTAATGATGTCAATATGCCATTTATTATCTACTTTTACATTCTTTATTCTAAATATATAGAGGAAAGTGATTTCTCTTTTGGTATTTTCATAGACTGCGTTATTTCTGGAGGAAAAAAAATATAGGATACTCCTCCCTTTGAAAAAAAAATTCTTTTGAAATAGAAATTTAGCAAATGAAACTTTGGTAACTCAAGAGAGCAGTATTCTGTTCTTAAGTTATATATACAAATTTACTGCTTTGATTCCTCAGTTAATTAAAGTAGAATCCTATTATGACAGGAATTGTTAGCAGACTCCAATCACACCCCTTACAAGTCTTTGTTCTTTCAATTAACTCCTCCCACTGGAAATGACTTCTCTCTTTTTTTCACTTATAAATATTATTCACATTCTTCTGCAGGAACTCTTCCTGATCTCTAAATTTTATATTTAATCTACTCTTTAATTCCCTTGGCACATTTTTCGATTCCAAATTGGTCAAGACTGGCAGAGGAGACATGGGTTTGATCTCTGGGTTGAGAAGATCTCCTGAAGGAGGAAATGGCAACCCACTCCTGTATTCTAGCCTGGAGAGTTCCATGGACAGAGGGGCCTGACAGGTTACAGTCCATGGAATTGTAAAAAGTTAGACATGACTGAGCAACTAAGTATGTGTGCCAATTGGCCAAGACTATGCACCAAATTACATATTTTCTGAAATATTAAAAAAAAAGATGTTTCTTGACTTTAATTTCCAGCTATATCCATCGGAGCTCTAAATGTTATGGCTTTATCACCTTTAAAATGAAAATGGTAATAGTATATACATATAAGTTTGTTGAATATTTAGGTAACACATACCTAGGATTTAACCAAGCACATAATGAACACTTAAGAAAGTTAAGCTATTATGATAATGATTGATGCCTACAATTGCTATATTGGAATGCACGCCTCTAATAAGTATTTGCTACTTAAGTAATATATAGTTCTGTATCATTATGTAGATGACACTCTTAAATCTATATTGGACCCCTAATAAAATTATGAATCTCAAGGTTCTAATAATGTCATTAGTTTCTTTCATGTCAGCCCACTCTATTCAAGTGCTAAGTGCTCAGTCATGTCTGACTCTGCGATAACCTAGACTATAGCCCAACAGGCTCCTCTGTCCATGGAATTTTCTAGGCCAGAATACTGGAGCAGGTTGCTGTTTCCTACTCCAGGGGAACTTCCCAACCAAGGGAACCGGTGTCTCTTGCATTTCCCTCATTGGCAGATGGATTCTTTAGTACTGCGCCCCCAGGCAAGCCCCACTTTATCCAAAGCTGTACTTTATTCAGAATTATACATATAATAGGAACTTGCTATATACAATGTCAAATTGTTTGGGATAGTTATTAATTTAATAAACATTTATTAAATTCCTACTATGTGGGAAAAAATCTGTGACAGAAAGAAAAAAAGTCTTATTTCCAGGAAATCACATTTTAACAATGATAAATCACAGTAGCAAAGAGGAATCCCAATAGAAAAGGACACTGCTTATGAAGTAAATGCAGCCCAATAAATTCAAGACATTCAAAATACACACATTTACTTAGCATGTATTTTTGGCTTTATAGGCCATAGAGTTTCTGTTGCACCTATTTAACTCTATCATTGTAGCATGAAAACAGCCATAGAAAGTACCGAAATAAATTCTTTTTTTTTTTTTTTTTTAAATTTTATTTTATTTTTAAACTCCACATAATCGTATCAGTTCTGCCAAACATCAAAACGAATCCACCACAGGTATACATGTGTTCCCCATCCTGAACCCTCCTCCCTCCTCCCTCCCCATACCATCCCTCTGGGTCGTCCCAGTGCACTAGCCCCAAGCATCCAGTATCGTGCATCGAACCTGGACTGGCAACTCGTTTCTTACATGATATTTTACATGTTACAATGTCATTCTCCCAAATCTTCCCACCCTCTCCCTCTCCCACAGAGTCCATAAGACTGTTCTATACATCAGTGTCTCTTTTGCTGTCTCGTACACAGGGTTATTGTTACCATCTTTCTAAATTCCATATATATGCATTAGAATACTGTATTTATGTTTTTCCTTCTGGCTTACTTCACTCTGTATAATAGGCTCCAGTTTCATCCACCTCATTAGAACTGATTCAAATGTATTCTTTTTAATGGCTGAGTAATACTCCATTGTGTATATGTACCACAGCTTTCCTTGCCTGGAGAATCCCAGGGACGGGGGAGCCTGGTGGGCTGCCGTCTATGGGGTCGCACAGAGTCGGACACAACTGAAGCGACTTAGCAGCAGCAGCAGCAATGTCCTAATTCAATTTTATTTATGGATATAAAGTTTGAATTTTATATAATTTTATGTCATAAATACGATTCTTCCATTGATATATTTTTTCTAGTCATTTAATAATGCAAAAACTATTCTTAGCTCATAGACTGTATAAAAACAGGTATTTGGGCAGATAGGGCCCACAATGCACATTTTGCTGATCTCTGAGGCATGTAGTTGCACCTTGTTAGGCAGAACTGCTTTGTCTTTTTTTGTACTATGCTAAAAAGCCTACAGTGTTAAGTGCCAAAAGTAGATTAAGATAAGGTGCTCTGGAAATTTCAAGGAAGGCTGTACAAAGAGTGAAGATTTTGAACTGACTCCAAGTTTACTACCAACAGGGAGCAATTAGCTTCATTCTCTTCCTGACTGGAAGCTGTAGACATAAATCAGGTTAGCCAGCTGATGAGGGACACACTATTTGGTATACCAAAAAACAAATGAAAATTTCCCAGACTGTTGTGTTCGTGTTCATTTATTTTGCTCAGTCATTATCATGTTCATATTTCCACAAACTTTTTCTAGTCAGTCTTGGCGATGTATGTTGAATTTCTTAGAGTATTTGACTACATTTCACAAGTTAGGTGATCTCTTTCCTCTCTCTCTAGCCTCCCACCATTTTCATCTTGAAAATGACCGAGATTTTCAGTGGATCTAGCTTATAGTTCTTTGTTGCCTAAGGCGTGTCTCTGGCTTTTAGTCATTGTGACCCCAATTTGAAATTTTTGCTATCCTTAAATCTGAACCCTTCTTGTCTTGCCCTCAAGCCTTGGCCCCACACAAAAGACAGAAAGACCCTTTTATCATATCTAGGCTGTAGTCTCCTTTCAACAGATAACATGGCAGTGCCTTTGGAAAATATTTCCTGGGGTCTGTTTATAAAAACTTCTGCACAATGTAATACCTTTTTTCAGTAACTGGAATATGTCTGTAGTCACAGCTAATATCTGAAATCTGGAAATGTGTGACCCTTACTTGTTAACCTGTGATTTTCTTCTCTCGAGTGTTTTGTAGTTATGGCCACATTCATTTCATAAGCAATATCCTTTTTCCATGAGGATTCTTTTCTCTCACTGGGTTTAAAGAAAGATTTATTTTCACTCCCACTGTTAGTCTGGCTTCCCTGACTCCTCCATGCCTTTGTTGTCTCTTTGAGCTTGTCTCTTGGTGTTATGGATACTTAAATAGGTCATACACTATATAGGTCTTATCTCCAGCTGAATTTTTTTGTCTCCCTCAAATGTCAATAGCCAGCCTGATAATTCTCTAAAATATTCAGTGCTTTTCAGCTGATACATCCTGGTAGAAAATTAAATCATGATTTATTCTCAAAATAATTTTTGTTTTCTTTTTCCAAATAGAATATTTATGCCAAGATATTTCAAATTTACAAGCTACCCTTACTTTTCACCCCCCAAAATGATATTCAACAATATATATATCCAAATGCTTATTTTTATGTGAATAACAATAATATGTCTTAACGTCAATGTTTAGAAAAAGTATCAGGTGTAGAATTCAAACTGAATTCAAAGTTTTAAATTTATTTTTGTCTTTAATCAAGTCATTTCACTTTGTCAAATTTCTGTTTCCTTATCTATAAATTTGAGAATTACAAGAACAATAATATCTACCTCAAAGATATTTGTATTAAATGTTTTATAAAAGTCACTTATTATAACAATAAATAGTCTTGAAAGATTGTTACTTCTCATAGAATTGTAGAACTTGACTCTTCCAAATTAATTTTAGCTGCCGAAGCATTTACAAGGAATGAATGTTTAGAGATTTTGTGGGGTGAGAAGGAGAAGGGTTTCCATCACATCTCATATACCAAACTATGGTATATGGTGGTGGTGATCTGGTATTCCCATCTCTTTCAGAATTTTCCACAGTTTATTTTGATCCACACAGTCCCCTTTATGCATCTTTTTTTTTTTTTTCTGAAAAATTCTCTTAACTGCCAATCATATCTCTTATCCTGCAAGACCTCTTAAATCCTCTTTATTATTCCTCAAATGTCAGCCCTAGTGATTAGTTTATCTTTCCAATTAGGACATTGAAAGCCCAATAGTCCATTGACCCTATCTCCCTGCGTGCATGCTTGCTCAGTCATTTCAGTTGTGTCTGACTCTTTGCGACTGTGTGGACTGTAGCCTACCAAGCTCCTCTGTCCATGGGATTCTTGAGGCAAGAATACTGGAGTGGTTGCCATGCCCTCCTTCAGGTGATCTTTCCAACCCAGAGATGGAACCTGCATCTCTTATATCTTCTGCATTGGCAACGGGGTTCTTTACCACTAACTCCACCTGGGAAGCCCAACCCTATATCCCTAGGAACATATTTTAATAACCATTGAATATATTTTCAAGCATGTTTCCTGGTGGTCTCATCAAAGCCTGTCTTCTGTGCCCTGTACCCAGTACCTCAAAAGGCTTATCAGAATATTCAGTGTAGGAAACTTGTCTTTTCTATCTGTAAGTCAACTGCTTTGATATTACATCACATGGTGGAAGGAATGTGAGCACAAGAACTGAGCACAATGTCTAAGTAAACGAATATTTTTGACCAGAAAAATCAGAATGTGGCATGAATTTGTATAATCACTTGTTCATTCCATAAATTCTAACTTAATAAACTAAATTTTATTCATCATTAATAATTGGTACTTTCATCTACAAAATAGAATTGAGTTTAAGAATATCCCATTTATCCATACTCACTCACCTTTATACACAATGACAAAACCATCCTACTGGGAAAACAGTACTTATTTTTGATATCTTTCTTTCCCCTTATATCCAATTTCATTGCCTATCCCATCCCTGGAATTGAAAGACCAAGCAGAACACTTCTAGGCTTGACATCACAATACCTCCTCTAACATTCACCTACATAATAGTTTCCACAACCTCATTTTCCCCTTTCCAAAATAATAACTAGATCCTGCTGCTGCTGCTGCTAAGTTGCTTCAGTCGTGTCCGACTCTATGCGACCCCACAGACAGCAGCCAACCAGGCTCCCCCGTCCCTGGGATTCTCCAGCAAGAATACTGGAGTGGGTCGCCATTTCCTTTTCCAGTGCATAAAAGTGAAAAGTGAAAGAGAAGTCGCTCAGTCGTGTCCAACTTCTAGAGACCGCATGGACTGTAGCCTACCAGGCTCCTCTGTCCATGGGATTTTCCAGGCAAGAGTACTGGAGTGGGGTGCCATTGCCTTCTCCGAACTAGATCCTACAAGTACATTTATATTAATTGATATCTAATTCTTCCTCTCAAGTAAATCCATTTACATTTCATTGGGTATGTTTGGAATGTGAGATTTTTACTGAAAAGTTTGGACATTTTGTGAGAGATCTTTTAGGTCAAACTTCCAATTTATGAGATAATAACACTCAGGCAGTCTATTTTAAGGGCTAATGTGAAATGTTCCATCTAATTGGGTTGGTTGAATGTGGCACCATTTGACTGTAAGTGAGAGCAGAAATTTAAAGGCTGGTAAAGGTTAGGACCACAGATTTCTCAGTTGAATTGAAAACTTTAAATACATTTTACTGTTGTAAGTAATTAAAATATGTTGTTTTATTATAAGGAAATGTTCAGAAAGTCACATCATAATGTAGTTATTACTATAGTTAGTATGTGTTTGGATCACTCTATGTATCTTATTTTTCTAACTTTATTAATCAACTTGTTCAATGAATTTTTTGTTATTTGTGAGATTTTTGCTAATTTGCAGGATATAGTGGTGATGAAAATATTGTTGCTATAGTTGTAGAGGTCCTTAATCTGTGTGCGTGGGTGTATACTCAATCTCTGTCATGTCTGAATCTTTGCAATCCCGCCTGGAGTGTAGCCCACCAGGGTTCTCTGTCAGTGGGCTTTGCCAGCAAGAATCCTGGAGTAGGTTGCCATTTCTTACTCTAGGGGACCTTCGCAACCAGGAATCAAACTCGCGTCTCCAGTGTCTTTTGCATTAGCAAGTGGATTCTTTACCACTGAGTCACTTGAGGAACCCCCTTAATCTGTGTACAAAAGTTTCAATTTAGCATAATTATTTGTTTTTGTTATTCCAACACAAAGTCTAAAATTCCTGATTGAAGACATTTGTACAGCAGTGAAACTTCAAAGTCAATCGATTTTCAAAGTATGCAAATGAATTGTCAGGGAAAGTAAAATAATAAAAATAATGGCATGTAACAATGGATTGCTAATGCAAGAAATATTGCTCTAAACCCGTTACTTATTAACTTCTTTATTCCTCACAATCCAATGAATTTTTCGGTGTTCTCATTTTACAGAGGAGGAAACTGAAGAAGAAGGATTAATTTGCCCAAGGTCACACACAAAGAATTGAGTGGTAAATGATAAAATGTGACTTTCTTTTAAATTCCCCAGCTCCTAAATCAACTTTAAAGCCACAAGAAATTCTAGAAAAATAGTCAGCAGGGCCCTTTTACCTGGGTCTAGGGACTATCTTATTTCTGTTTCCACATTTTACAGACATAGGAAGCTTTAGAAAGAGCCACTTATATACACTTGTTTTTTGCCCCTATTGGATGCTCACATTTCTATTTTTTGTTTTTTAATTTTCATTTCATTGTAGTTTCTAGAGTATTGTTTATGTGCAGCCTTTATTTTTGGGTGCCCAGAGGTATAAAGGGGCTTCCCTGGTGGCTCAAACAGTAAAGAATATGCCTGAAATGTGGAAGCCCTGGGTTCGATCCCTGGGTCTGAAAGATCCCCAGGAGGAGGGCGTGGCAACCCACTCCAGTATTCTTGCCTGGAGAATCCCCACGGACAGAGGAGCATGGTGGGCTACAATCCACAGAGTTGCAAAGAGTCGGACACGACTGAGCGACTAAGCACACACACACAGAGTTCACAAATTCTGTAGTGATTATAGGTTTTATGGTCAGTTAGGTTTGTTTTCCTTAATAATGGAATTCTTGTATTCTCCAATATGTTATCATGTACCATGATTTCCCAAGAAAGATGTTGCACTCTAAAGAGTTTCTCATATTTATCTTCACTCCATCCCTGATTCTTTGTGTTTATAAGTGTGAATATTACATATTACATATTAAAGGTTCTCTGCAAGTCACTCTGGAAAAAAATGGACTGAATAATCTCAATTAAAGTATTTATAAAGATTGATAAAATTTTTGCTAATTATGTGGATATTAAAATATCTAACTTTAGTAATTAAAAATGGGAGGGAACAAAACTTTTAAATACACAGAAGAATATAAGAAAGAAAAAAATCGAAAAATCTTTTGAGAATCCATGTTAATGTTGGGATTTTCCTGAAAAAATAGTTTCTGTGACTTCACTGCTCTGCCCTTCTGCTAACATGTGAAGGAAAGCACTAGCAAGCCACAACTCTTCATTTCTGTAATTTCATCTACATTCACTTTTATTCTTTTTATCATTCTGTTCAAATAATCATATTTTGAAAATATGAAGTCCAGAGGACCAAACACTTCAGTTCAGTTCAGTTGCTCAGTCATGTCTGATTCTTTGCAACCCCATGAACCGAGCATGCCAGGCCTCCCTGTCTATCACCAACTCCTGGAGTCCACCCAAACCTATGTCCATTAAGTCAGTGATGCCATCCAATCATCTTATCCTCTGTTGTCCACATCTCCTCCTGCCCTCAATCCTTCCCAGTATCAGGGTCCTTTCCAATGAGTCAGCTCTTCACATCAGGTGGCCAAAGTATTGGTATTTCAGCTTCAGCATCAGTCCTTCCAATGAATATTCAGGACTGATTTCCTTTAGGATAGACTGGCTGGATATACTTGCAGTCCAAGGGACTCTCAAGAGTCCTCTCCAACACCACAGTTCAAAAGCATCAGTTTTTTCATACTCAGCCCTCCTCATAGTCCAACTCTCATCCATATATGACTACTGGAAAAACCATAGCCTTGACTAGGTGAACCTTTGTTGGCAAAGTAACATCTCTGCTTTTTAATATGCTATCTAGTTTGGTCATAAATTTTCTTCCAAAGAGCAAGCGTCTTTTAATTTCATGGTTGCAGTCACCATCTCTAGTGATTTTCAGTTCAGTTCAGTCAGTTCAGTCACTCAGTCGTGTCCAACTCTTTGCAACCCCATGAATTGCAGTATGCCAGGACTCCCTGTCCATCACCAACTCCCGCAGTTCACTCAGACTTACATCCATCGAGTCAGGGATGCCATCCAGTCATCTCATCCTCTGTCATCCCCTTCTCCTCCTGCCCCCAATCCCTCCCAGCATCAGAGTCTTTTCCAATGAGTCAACCCTTTGCATGAGGTGGCTAAAGTACTGGAGTTTCAGCTTTAGCATCATTCCTTCCAAAGAAATCCCAGGGCTGATCTCCTTCAGAATGGACTGGTTGCATCTCCTTGCAGTCCAAGGGACTCTCAAGAGTCTTCTCCAACACCACAGTTCAAAAGCATCAATTCTTCGGCGCTCAGCCTTCTTCACAGTCCAACTCTCACATCCATACAGAGACCACAGGAAAAGCCATAGCCTTGACTAGACAGACCTTTGTTGGCAAAATAATGTCTCTGCTTTTGAATATGCCACCTAGGTTGGTCATAACTTTCCTTCCAAGGAGTAAGCGTCTTTTAATTTCATGGCTGCAGTCACCATCTGCAGTGATTTTGGAGCCCAGAAAAATAAAGTCTGACACTGTTTCCACTGTTTCCCCATCTATTTGCAATGAAGTGATGGGACCGGATGCCATGATCTCAGTTTTCTAAATGTTGAGCTTTAAGCCAACTTTTTCACTCTCCTCTTTCACTTTCATCAAGTGGTTCTTTAGTTCCTCTTCACTTTTTGTCATAAGGGTGGTGTCATCTGCATATGTAAGGTTATTGATATTTCTCCTGGCAATCTTGACTCCAGTTTGTGCTTCTTCCAGCCCAGCGTTTCTCATGATGTACTCTGCATAGAAGTTAAATAAGCAGGGTGACAATATACAGCCTTGACATACTCCTTTTCCTATTTGGAACCAGTCTGTTGTTCCATGTCCCCTTCTAACTGTTGCTTCCTGACCTGCATACAGATTTCTCAAGAGGCAGATCAGGTGGTCTGGTGTTCCCATCTCTTGAAAATTTTTCTACAGTTTATTGTGATCCACACAGTCAAAGGCCTTGGCATAGTCAAATGCTTATTACTCTCTATTTTTTTATTCCTTGGTAAAATTCATAAAAAAGAAAATAACCTGTTTCTGTTTGTCTCCTCTTTGCCAACCTTTATATTCCCTCTGACTTTGAAAAGGATATTAAAAAAAAAAAAACTAACCTTCAAGGAAAAAATATGGTACTCACTTAGCTGAATGAATCTCTTAATGATAATGAAATATATAATTTCCTCCTAGTTTGTTTTTAATTCCACTCCTGTCAAATATTGCTAGTAGTAAAACTAAGGGTGGTATAAAATTTTAATTATTTTACTGTATTTCACATTAGACTTAAATTTCAGTAGATGTTTTATGTATAGACTAAATAGATATTGTTGATGAATTTGCTTTACAGAGTGAGTCTTCTTTTATACCTGGTGATTGGTTCCATATGTTATTATTCCTGAAATAAAACTGTTTCATTGTCTTTATAGCATCCTGTAGAGAATACCCCTCTCCACCAAAGAGATCCTATTCAGTTCAGGTCAGTTCAGTTGCTCAGTCGTGTCCAGCTCTTTGCGACCCCAGGAACTGCAGCACGCCAGGCCTCCCTGTCCATCACCAGCTCCCGGAGTTTACCAAAACTCATGTCCATTGAGTCGGTGATGCCATCCAACCATCTCATCCTCTGGCATCCCCTTCTCCTCCTGCCCTCAATCTTTCCCAGCATCAGGGTCTTTTCAAATGAGTCAGCTCTTCATATCAGGTGGGCAAAGTATTGGAGTTTCAGCTTCAACATCAGTCCTTCCAATGAACACCCAGGACTGATCTCCTTTAGGATGGACTGGTTGGATCTCCTTTCAGTCCAGGGGACTCTGAAGAGTCTTCTCCAACACCACAGTTCAAAAGCATCAATTTTTCTGTGCTCAGATTTTGTTATAGTCCAACTCTCACATACATACACGACTATTGGAAAAACCATAGCCTTGACTAGATGGGCCTTTGTTGAAAAAGTATGTCTCTGCTTTTTGATATCCTGTCTAGGTTGGTCATAACTTTCCTTCCAAGGAGTAAGCGTCTTTCATGGCTGCAATCACCATTTGCAGTGATTTCGGAGCTCCCAAAAATAATGTCTCTCACTGTTTCCACTTTTTCCCCCATCTATTTGCCATGAAGTGATGGGACTGGATGCCATGATCTTAGTTTTTTGAATATTGAGCTTTAAGCCAACTTTTTCACTCTCCTCTTTCACTTTCATCAAGAGGCTCTTTAGTTCTTCTTCACTTTCTGCCATAAGGGTGGTGTCATCTGCATATCTGAGGTTTTGATATTTCTCCCGGCAATCTTGATTCCAGCTTGTGCTTCTTCCAGCCCAGCGTTTCTCATGATGTACTCTGCATATAAGTTAAATAAGGAGGGTGACAATATACAGCCTTGACATGCTCCTTTTCCTATTTGGAACCAGTCTGTTGTTCCATGTCCAGTCCTAACTGTTGCTTCCTGACCTGCATTCAGGTTTCTCAAGAGGCAGGTCAGGTGGTTTGGTATTCTCATGTCTTTCAGAATTTTCCACAGTTTATTTTGATCGACACAGTCAAAGGCTTTGGCATAGTCAGAGATTCCATTACTTGACCCCAAATTTGTGCACATGTTATTTCCATGTTCTTTGTTCCCCTGAGAGACTTTTGATCTTTGTTTCTGAAGTTTCTGAAGAATGTGAAAAAGGTAAAGAAAGGAAAAGTAAAGTGTTTGTAGTTAATGATCTTTGCTAAGTAATTCTAAGGGCTTCCCAGGTGGCACAGTGTTAAGGAATACACCTACCAATTCAGGAGATGCAGCAGGTACAAGAGAGGCAAGTTCGATCCCTGGGTCAGGAAGTCCACTTCAGTAGGAAATGGCAACCCACTACAGCTTTCTTGCCTGGGAAATCCCATGGTCAGAGAAGCCTGGTGGGCTACAATCGCAAAAGAGTTGAACGTGGACATGACTTAGCGACTACGATAGCAGCAGCAGCAGCAAGTATGTCTAAATGCAGCTAAGTTCTTGCCTCAGTGAGTTAAATGGTATGAAGGGAAGCCAAGCTAATGTCTATGTGTGGTTTCAGTTTGACCAGGGCATTATTCATGCCAGGGAGCCGTGAAGGGTTTATTTCCTCAGGTTTTAACAAAACATTATATGCCTTAGAGGCCGTCCCAGTGGTATCTTATAGAATTTCAGTCTAGAAAAGACTAGATACCTGCTCAGAGAAAACTTCTGAAACTCACAATGAAAAGAGCATTTCATGTCTGTGCTGCTTGTATGTCTCAAGCCAATGTGCTGAATTGTCTTTCTTCTCAATGATATTCTTTTTGTCTTTACAAAAGAGCCTGCTTCTTTCCTTCCATGAAAGAAATTTTCACCTCACTATTTTTCAGCATCACTGTAAATGTTACTTTAAATAATTAGTCTTTGGTAATTTTCTGATACTTCTGTATCCTTTATAGTTCATTTCTAAAGCTGTCTGTAAGTTAGATTTTAGTTGGTTAGCAAAATACCTCAAATATTTCCTTGTTCAAAACAATAACTGATTATTATGCCTTGTAAGTCTATATATTTACTGATTTGGATCAGGCTCAGCTGAACTTGACTCGGTTCACTTAGGTGTGTGCAGTTACCTTGTGGCAGGCTGGGGGATACCTCGTCTTGGGTGACCTTTGCTAGGTACACTCATCTCACTTTTACACGATAATCACATCATTCCATAGTCTAGCCTGGGAACATTTTCATGTAGTGGCAGAGGTCCATGAAAGAAAGTTGGATTGTGTAAGGATTAATTTTATACTCTGCTTGAATCAGGTTTGCTAGTGTCTCACTAGCTAAAGTTTTCAAATGTCCAGACCCAGAATCAGTGATGGGTACTACCAAAAGCATGACTAGAGGTAGGCGTGAGATATTATGTCCGTCATTGCCTTCTACCACAAGCTTTATCTGACTAAAATAGAGATGCTAACAAAAATAACGTATAAAGCTAGTCACTGCAAGGAACATTAAAATATGGAAATAATGAAATAAACCTAAGGGAGTGGTAAAATAGAAGATGATACATCCATAGATAAAGACCATGTAGTCATTGAAAAAGCTTTTTGAATAATGTAAATGATGTAGGAAAGTATTTCTAATATTTTAAGTGAAGAAAATGCAAAATTTCATATTTAGGAACGTCTAACTGCCTCTTGAGAAACCTATATGCAGGTCAGGAAGCAACAGTTAGAACTGGACATGGAACAATAGACTGGTTCCAAATAGGAAAAGGAGTACATCAAGGCTGTCTATTGTCACCCTGCTCATTTAACTTTTATGCAGAGTACATTATGAGAAACGCTGGGCTAGAAGAAGCACAATCTGGAATCAAGATTGCTGGGAGAAATATCAATAACCTTAGATATGCAGATGACACCACCCTTATGGAAGAAAGTGAAGAGGTGCTAAAGAGCCTCTTGATGAAAGTGAAAGTGGAGAGTGAAAAAGTTGGCTTAAAGCTCAACATTCAGAAAATCAAGATCATGGCATCTGGTCCCATCACTTCATGAGAAATAGATGGGGAAACAGTGGAAACACTGTCAGACTTTATTTTTTTGGGCTCCAAAATCACTGCAGATGGTGACTGCAGCCATGAAATTAAAAGACGCTTACTCCTTGGAAGGACAGTTATGACTAACCTAGGTAGCATATTCAAAAGCAGAGACATTACTTTGCCAACAAAGGTCCGTCTAGTCAAGGCTATGGTTTTTCCTGTGGTCATGTATGGATGTGAGAGTTGGACTCTTAAGAAAGCTGAGCACCAAAGAACTGATGCTTTTGAACTGTGGTGTTGGAGAAGACTCTTAAGAGTCCCTTGGACTGCAAGGAGATGCAACCAGTCCATTCTGAAGGAGATCGGCCCTGGGATTTCTTTGGAAGGAATGATGCTGAAGCTGAAACTCCAGTCCTTTGGCCACCTCATGCGAAGAGTTGACTCATTGGAAAAGACTCTGATGCTAGGAGGGATTGGGGGCAGGAGGAGAAGGGGACAACAGAGGATGAGATGGCTGAATGGCATCACTGACTCGATGAACATGAGTCTGGGTGAACTCCAGGAGTTGGTGATGGACAGGGAGGCCTGGCCTGCTGTGATTCATGGGGTTGCAAAGAGTCGGACACAACTGAGTGACTGAACTGAACTGAACTGAACAGTTTAAAACATTTATACATATGTACACAAGTAGAAACAATAGAGAGTATCACCAAATTACCCATAAATGGTGAGTACAGAAAATGTGTATTTTTTATTCTTTATTTCAAAATTTTCATTATATATATATATCAATATTTTATAATCATAAAATTATATAAACTAAACATCATATAAACAGTAGCCTGTGGTAGGCATCCATATTCTAAGATAACATCCCAAATTCCCTCCCAGTGCTACATGCACATGCCATGTAATCTCTTTTCCTTGAGTGTTGAGGGACTGTTTATTATAAATGTCACTTGCATGATGAGACTAAGTTATATAACAAAAACTGAAGGATTTCAAATATGTAATTAAGGTCTAAAGTCACTTAACTTTGAGTTAATTAAAAGTGAGATTATTCTGGGTGGGTCTGAGCAAATCAGATGAGCCATTAAAAGGGACTGGGCCCTTTCTGCAAAGAAGGGATTTAAAGCATAGGAAAGATTCTCTTGCTGGTTTCAGAAAAGTAAGATTTCCCTATCATGAATATCATCTGTATGGCTAGGAATTGATAGCATCCTTTAGGAGATAGAAAAGATACTCCATTACTCTAAAAAAGAGAACAGGGACCTAAGAGAACCTAAGAACTCTAAAAAAGACAACCCACAGCCCTAAGAAACTGAATTCCACAAGCAACTGATGAACATGGAAGAGAATCTAGGGCCTCAGAGAAGATTGCAGTCCTGAATTGTGTTTGGCATTGACTGGACTCCTGGCCCACAAAAACTGAGAGAATAAATGTACTTCATTTTAAGATGCTAAATTTGTGGTGATTTGTTATCTATCAATAGAAAACGCATACATAGCCCTTTAGGGCCAGTACCTTTTTCCTTTTTATTTCCAAATATTTCTAGATATTTGCTGCAAGTAAAAGAATATCACTCAAAAATCATATCATCATTATAGACACAGTTGATTAGCATTATTGCATAGCATTCATTCTTAAAAATCTCTCAGAATCACAATTCAACTTCATTTGTTTGCCACATGAGTCATTAAGTCAGTTTGTACTACATGGACAGTCATAGAACAGCAGAGTCATGAAATTTATGTGTTATCTGACTAGTATCACAGATGTAGAATTTTATTGGGTGGATCAATCAATATTTCAGTAAACAATATGTGATAGAGAATGTTTTCAAGGTCATAATTAGTAGCATAAATATTCAACAAATTTAGAGCCATTTAAACATTTTTCACGTGAATAATGTGAAAAACCATCACAATTGACAGTAACAATCCAGAATTTGACAATGTATAATATTTGGTGTTCCTTCTCTCTTCATTACCTTTGGCAGATAATTATCTTTTTCTCTAAATCCCAGCTTAGCATCCAAATAAGTTTCAAGACAGTACCCTAGGCAACTATATCCAATTCATCTGATTTGGCCTGGGAAATAAAATCAATTTTCCCTTGAGAACATAGCATTTACTCCATGCTTTAAATAGCCTAACTTCTTCTAATGAATTTCAGCGATTGAAGACTAACTAGATAAAATCTGTTTCACCCATTTTCATTACAGCTTTAAAACGAGTTAATAGAATTTGTTATAATATGTTCAAAATTGAGAGTTAGTGCTTATGAGAAAATGGCATAAAATGTATTATGTTGATTTCTTTTTCCTGGTGGTTTACCTAGTCCCAAAGTGACTGAATATCCTTATAGCTTTAACAATGAATTAGGGCCTGGCCACAACCATGTTATCACAAGACTGACTCCAGATAAATCCTTCAGACAAACCTCAGTGGTCCTTTATTCTTTTTACTTTTCCAAGACCATTTTCTGTGCAACGTTGGATACACTCTCATCTCACTTTATTCCCATGTGAAATGAGTGGTTTAGACTGCAGTGGTGAGTCTCAAAGTATGGCGGAAGATCAGTGGCATCTGCGTTGCCTCAGAAGTTGTTAGAGGTGCAGTTTTTCTGGCTTCACCTAAGACTTAATGAATCAGAAATTCTGAGATTAACACTGGGTAGTGATGTGAGTTTTAATTTGATGTCTGCCGGGTGAGCTAGAGTATCTCTGAGAAACATATGATTTTTACTGCTTCTAGAAGTTTTAAGTTGTTGCAAACACACTTTTCACCTTTGGTTTTTCAGAGTCCCATTGTGCACTTGGCTTAGTGGAACATGAGGATTTCTAGTTTAGGGAAGGGCCAAGGTTACTCCTCTTTGGGAATGGTGTCAGGTCTGAAGGGTTCATTTTAAAATCACAAGATTGCTTGCTTTTGACCTCAACACACTTTTCTTCTTCTCTCCTTCCCAAAGGTCCTAGCCACCTATGTCTCCCATCTTGTTACTCTTAGCTCTAGGAAACCACATTCCCAAAAGGAGGGTTCTTAGTTTTGATGTAAATTGAAAGCAGCCTCTGCACTGTAGATAGATTTAACTTGTATATCAGAAATGCTTGCAAATTTATTGCTTATTGTCATTAAAAATAAAGCATGAAAAAAAAGGTTATTAGCTTTAGATTTAGACAAAACTAAGACTGAATTCAGATTCTATGATTTTAAATTGCATAGTGTTTTACAAGTTACCTGATATCTCTGTCTCTTCCCTTACATTCTATAAAAATAGAAATACTGACAAGTATGAAATTAGACAACATGAATGCAAGTATCTGGCATGCAGCACGTGCTCAGTAAGTTGTACTTTGTTCTATTTCCCAGTCTCCACAATCAGGGATTAAATACCAGACAGTTCCATTTTCCAAAACCATTTGCTGTCTGAGCCTGCTTGTCCACATCTACAATCCCTACATTCCAGCCATACAAACTTCTGCCTACTGGTTGGAGACTTTAACTTTATGACACCCTCATTTGCATTCACCATAGCACTCCTTTGGACTATTCTTCAACCTCCCAATCCCTTTGCCATCAATGACCTCTGGTTGGTGGTGAACAGTCTAATCTGGGGGAGCATGTGAGGTAGCAATGATAAGAACAATTTTAAATAATAATAAAATTAAATTAGCATTTGCTGAGAACTTACCATGTGTCATGTGCTCTACATGTAATGATAAATTGGTTTCTAAAAGCAACCTTTGACATGGATAGCATTATTGCCCCCATTTTATGGGTAAGGAAACTGAAACACAGAGAAAATAAATGTCTGTCCCCAAATAGGAAAGCTGAGTAATGACAGAGCTGGACTATAAGAAAGTAAATAAAATAGAAGTTCTTGCAATCTAAATCTTCATGGAAAATGTAAAAAAATAACTAAGCACCTAAAGCAAAATATTTACAACAGCAATATGGCATTTTAACTCTTTTAACAAATATTAACAAAATCTATAATATGAGCCATGCAGAATGTATGATCAAGGATATAAGCAGGAGAGACAAGCTATTTTATATCATAACTGTAATAATTTATAAACAATAGTATTTTATATTTCTTATATATTAAATAAGAAACTATAAGATAGTGGTACATATTCTTAAAATATAAAGCAGTATGTATTTGAGATGTAGGATGTGGGAGAAAAGGATTGCACTGTATTTTACATAAAGTGGACAGAATATGATTTTTGTGGAAGTTTTATTTGCCCAACCAGATTTATACTTTTTGGAAGATTATTCAGACTACTGAGTAGACATGTAGTAGAGACATCAGTTAGGAGGCTGTTGTCCAGGTAAGGGATGAGTGAGGGTGATAACCTGGAAAATGTGAGGCCAGATATTCTCAAAATATGTTTCCCTAACCAGCAATGTCAGGCCATACTCTGTTTGCTGAATCAAAAGCTCTGGGAATGAATCCCAAAATTCTGTTTTAAGAAGTTCCCTAGGAAATTCTGATGCATGCTAAAACTTGAAAGCCACTAATTAGAAGAGGTGACAAGACAAGAAGATGGCAAATAAGCCACAGAAAAGAATCAGGATAATTAACTTTGAGTTTTGCTTGCTTATTTTTAGAGGAGAGAGTGAGCAACAGACTTTACTCACTCCAGAAGATTAAGGAAGATGAGAGAAGTTTCACTTTGCAATTAGAAAACTGCGGAATCAGCATTGGGGATCTAGCTAACAGTTCCTCAGCCATTTCTGCAACTCCAGCTTTGGTGTACTGCTCTTCTACTTGACTGCTCTTTCTTATTTTCCTTGTCCCTTCTCTTTTTTTGTGAGCTATCTCTGTTTCCAATTTTCATTTATTTGTAAAGTTTAACAATTTTCTTCCTCCATAGCTCATCCAATCTATGAGCTAAAAGCCAAAAGCCTAACTAACCTTTTTTCCTTTGGTATCATTTTCTAAACAAATGCAGTTCTTGTTCAATGGAGAATTCTGGATCAGCTATTAAGAAAATATTTTTTCACCCCCACTGGTTGAAAAGGTCAGTTTTTACTTTCAAAAAGACTTGAAAATATCTTAAGAATAATTTCAGTAACTATTAGAATATTTAGAAAAATTGAAATTAAAAATTAAAACCATGCTTAAATGTTCCCAAAGACATTCATTAAGAATATTAAAATTACTAGCAGCCTTGATGGATTTTCATATGCATTTGTTTGGGACTTCAAAGAGTATAATTTCAATTTAGAAAATGTATTGCTACTCAAATGAGTTTTTATGAATATCCTCTCAAAGTCTTACACCAAAACAACAGTGATCCCACTCCAAGTTTATAAAAATTATCTTTCGAATTTTGATGTCAATTAGTACTTATACTTTAAAATCTGACACAGAATTGAATGGACAGCTTAACATTAACATTGGAACAACATTGTACCTCTTTTTGATTTTGGTGTGATAGCACTGTATAACACAATTCTTTTATTTTAAAACTGTAGTTCTTTTATAAGAATGATGCTCTGTTAATCATAAGTGTGGCAGCTCA
This sequence comes from Bos taurus, assembly GCF_002263795.3. NCBI lineage: Eukaryota > Metazoa > Chordata > Mammalia > Artiodactyla > Bovidae > Bos > Bos taurus. The sequence continues at coordinate 17,018,084 of NC_037332.1, read as the reverse complement.
TTGCTTGGATTGCAGCATGAAATGTAATTTATTAAAGTCTGTTTCAGGCAGATCTGAGACAGGGAGTTCAGTATTTATTAATGCTTTCTCCATTTTAGGCTTAGGGAAAGCCGAATTAAATACAGTAAAACTTGTGACACTCTTTTCACATTCATTTCTTTGAGGCATAAAAAGAAGTCTCTATCATCTCAAATAGACTAAAATAAAGATCAACTTCTGAAAGCTGACATTTTGGTGCTTTTTCATCCTCTAAAGAATTGCCCTTATAATTAAGTGCTAAGCCACGGCACGTTGTTCAGACAGTGAGATGGATTTTATGCAATTCTGATTCTGCATAGTCCAGACCAGATGACTTGAGTTGAATTAGATTAACTAATATAAGACTAGTTCCAAATCGTGAAAAGAGTATGTCAAGGCTGCATATTGTCACCCTGCTTATTTAACTTATATGCAGAGCACATCATACAAAATGCCAGGCTGGATGAAGCACAAGCTGGAATCAAGATTGCTGGGATAAATATCAATAATCTCAGATAAACAGATGATACCACCCTTATGGTGGAAAGTGAAGGACTAAAGAGCCTCTTGATGAAAGTGAAGGAGGAGAGTAGGAAAGTTGGCTTAAAATTCAACATTCAGAAAACTAAGAACACAGCATCTGGTCCCATCACTTCATGGCAAATAGATTGGGAAAGAATGGAAACAGTGAGAGACTTTATTTTTGGGGGTTCCAAAATCACTGCAGATGGTGACTGCAGCCATGAAATTAAAAGAAGCTTGCTTCTTGGAAGAAAAGCTATGATCAACCTACACAGCATATTAAAAAGCAGAGACATTACTTTGCCAACAAAGGTCCGTCTAGTCAAGGCTATGGTTTTTCCTGTGGTCATGTATGGATGTGAGAGTTGGACTATAAAGAAAGCTGAGTGCTGAAGAATGGATGCTTTTGAACTGTGGTGTTGGAGAAGACTCTTGAGAGTCTCTTGTACTGCCTGGAGATCCAACCAGTCTATCCTAAAGGAAATCAGTCTTGAATATTCTTTGGAAGGACTGATGCTGAAGCTGAAACTCCAATACTTTGGCCCCCTGATGCAAAGAACTGACTCACTAGAAAAGACCCTGATGCTGGAAATGATTGAAGGCAAGAGGAGATGGGGATGACAGAGGATGAGGTGGTTGGATGGCATCACTGACTCCATGGACATGAGTTTGAGTAAGATCTGGGAGTTGGTGATGGACAGGGAAGTCTGATGTGCTGCAGTCCACGGGTTCACAAAGAGTCAGACATGACTTAGCGACTGAACCGAACTGATGCCTCACATATCTCTTTGTATTTATTTCCATGCAACATTGAACACAGTCACTTGTCCATTAATTTCTCAATAAATAACTGTTAGAACAAAATGAACCTGTCAAAAATGATGAAGATTCTTAGATTTTACCCAATTTCTCAGCTAATGAGATACCTTGCCCCAGTTTCACAGATGCTGGTAGAAGGTAAGAGACCCATGGGATAGAGACAAAGGCCTTTTTGACGTACTCTCGGGCATGAGCTTCAGGTTTTCATCAGGCACTCCTGCCTCTGAAGGTCTATGGAGTCCATGAGAAATAGCCCAGGAGGATGCTGTACAATGAGTCTGCATCATAGGAATGGAATCCCAAGCTTACGATTTTCCCAGTTTTATTGGAAGGAGGAAGATGTTATCTATATTTTCCTGGTCAATAAACAAACGTGTTCACCACTTACAGGGAGAACATTTCTATCCTCTTAGGTTGTTTACTGTACAAACAACTCTTGAAAAGACCACATAAGCTGAAATTGTCATACAGTATGTGAAAATACTGTGGAGAATCACCTCCTCACCATCCACACCCCCTCAAAAAAATCAGAAACATCTACTGGAAAATAGAAGCTATTTCTTAAACTCAGTGAAGTGGCATTTTGAATATCCTTTACATTTAAAATGTAATTATGTTTTCTTTTAATACAATTTTTGTTTTCTATAGATTTCATCCTCAAATATTTAGAGCTTGAGACAAAATCTGGTTCATAATCTATAATTAAGTACCATTGAATCTGGCACATTATCCTACTTTAAAATCATGTTGCAAATCACATACTATTAATCTCCATGGAGATAGCTGAGCTGCCAGTCACCTCTTAAGTCCACCAAAAAACAAAAACGGTGGAGTGTGAGAAAAAAATCGTAGCGTTTGGGAGTATATAAAAAGATTCATTTAGTTGAATTGGCTTGTATATTTCCAGCAACACTGAGTGGAAATAGAAGTTCATATGCCAGTAATATATGTTTTGGTCCAGTATGTGAAAGTTTGCTTCTTTGCAGCAATACAAATCAGACCAAATACCAATTCATTCCTCCTTTTTTTGTTTCTTTATTTCCTCCAAGCTACTCTTCTATATTCTATTTGGATATTTAAATCATGTTAAAGTTTCAGTGCCTAAATATTTCATTTCCATTACGGTCCCTAAGGTTCATCAGTTTTAAAGATGGATTACAAATCTATATCAAGTTGCTCCTGGGAGACATAGTGACCAAAATAGCTTACTTGATATGTGCATCCAATTTCACTCTTTTTCTGTGCTAAATTTTATAACCAGGGTATTCCAAATGGATAAATGCAATATGGGACTTGTAGTGAATGGTTGCAGAAATAAACTTTTTTGAGTACATGTTTGATAGTTAACTGTTAGGAATGAGGTAAAATAGCAATGAAAAGCACATTTCTAAAAAACCCAAACTGTGAAAAATGTTGATATTCAAGCAAAGTCTGCATATAATTGCCAGCAGTTTGAATTTGAGTGTTTTTTTTTCAAATACAGATTTATATAGAGAACATCAACTAATTTCATGATTCTAGAGGAAATCTGTGTGTGAAGGAAGATGATAAAATGAATAAACCCTAAACTAAAAGTTCATCTGGCTGTATGACATGGTCATATATGTTATTTTGTTTTGTCTTTACATCAGTTTTTTTTTTTTTTTAATGTGCAAGTTATAACAGAAACCTTTATTTTATAGCTACTAAAATGGATTCAGAGAGTTTATGTGCTTTTCCAAGGCTGCAGAGCTATTAAGTAATAGTGTTCTTACTAGAGCTCCACATTTCCTGTCCAGCTTATTTTCACTGTATTACAAATTAACTTTTCATTAATAACATTTATTTTTCTTAAACATTCAATAGGTGTCTGCCACTATGTAAGACATTTGCTTGGTCTAGCTCATTTAATTTTCATAATATCTCTATCAGACAAGGTAATTTATTATCTTTGATTATATCCAGTTGGTATTAATTTATTTTACAAGGCCACAAAGAGAGTAAAAACTTAATACCAGACTCAAACCCTATGAACTTCAGAATCAGGAATCATCATTGAAATGCAATCTGAAAAATTAAATAGATCAACAACCTCTCAATCACACATATACATATCACACACTAGGGATTTTGAACTACTCTTATGTCAAAAATAACATATATTTTTAAGACTCCATGAACCACTTAAACTTTGATAGAAACTCATTAACAATGTAAATTCAAACATGCTCTTTTTAGCCAAAGGTTAAACCTTGGAGGAAAATGTCAACAAAGAATCCTGTTGATAAATAATAATATTTGTAATGCATAGTGAATGAAGTATCATCAAGCAAAGCAAGGCATCTCTTTCAAAAGTCATTTTGAAATATGTTAGCAGGTGAAATATTTTCATTTCAACTGCAGACTTAACATTACATTCACTTTGTACAACAGCATCCAAAGCTCATTTGATCTGGCTGATGATTCAGAGGCAGGAGCTAAGCCTGGGCTCTGTTTATTATTCTCTGCAAATTTCATATTACTTTGTGATACTCTGGAAACAAAACAATTATTATTCATCTCCCACAGGGAAAGCCAAGTTGTATATAATGCTGTAGCCAGTCAGCTCTGTTTCTACAGTAGTGTTATATAAGGAGAAGAGTTTTCTTGCAATTTTGTCAAGGAAAGAAAAACAATCAGAATGCATTCAAGTTCAAAATCCTTCAAATCTGTCCCACCAGCATCTATTACATCTTGATATCATATTTTAATGCAGTAGGAATTCAGAGAAAATTAGCCTGTCCTGCTAAAAAAAGAAAAATACTACAGAAAGATTCTTTGTTTTAGCTTTACCTTTTCAGAAATAGATAAGATATAACAGTATTTACAAAAAGCTGTATCAGAAAGACTGAGACATTAGGTCAAATTTATGGTTAAAGAAATAGAGAAAAATGAATTTTTCTAGACTTCTATATGAATTTTAAAATTTCAACTATTGAATTTTATGTATGATAATATTAACTCTACCCAGGACATTCTGATACATTTTTGTGGTAAATAAGTTACATTTCATGCGAAAAGGAAAAGAAACACTCCAATGGCCCTTTTCCCAATTTATTCTTTGGATCAAACTTTCACCAAATCAGTTACACAGAAGTCATTACACAGTCTTACTTAATGTTTAAATCTACATGTTGAATGAATCTAGTGACGATTTTCACAGTATTCCAGTAGATGTGATATAGGTAGAAACATTTTTCATTCTTCTATATGAATGAATTTATAGTAAAATATTAAGTAAATAAATTTTATTTATTTTTCTTTCTTGTATTCCTAGATGACAAACAGAAGAAATCTCTTAATTTAACTATTTTTACTTATAATAGATGTTAAATGAATTATTTTATAGTGCAATTAAAACATTCTAATTTTCAAGTCATTCCAGTTTCAACAGTTTCATCTGGTTTAGTGATATCTAGTTGTAGGTAGGGTTATTTGAATGTGTACCTTAGTAGAACTAATAGAATAAACACAAATTTTTTTCCAACTGTAATAAATTATGTGTTTTGTCAAGAAATGCAGCAATATTTGTAAAGTATGACTATAGATAGAGTATTCATGATAAACTTCCATTTAGTAGGCCACAAAAGACCCAACCCCCAAAATATTCTAAAAATAGGAATAGTTGATCATGTTCTCTGGTTACAATATAATAAAACGATACACCTGAAAAATACAGAAAAAAAAATTTCCTGTTCATCTATTGTTGTTGTTCAGTCTCTAAGTTGTGTCTGACTCTTTGAGACCCCATGGACCGCAGCACGCCAGGCTTCACTGTCCTTCACCATCTCCATGAGCTTGCTCAAACTCTTGTCCATTGAATCTGTGATGCTATCCAATCATCTCATCTTCTGTCACCTCCTTCTTCTCCTGCCCTCGATCCTTCCCAGCATCAGGGTCTTTTCCAATGAGTCGGCTCTTTGCATCAGGTGGCCAAAGTATTGGAGCTTAAGTTTCAGCATCAGTCCTTCCAATGAATATTCAGGGTTGATTCCAATTAGAATTGGCTGGTTTGATCTCCTTGCAGTCCAAGGAACTCTCAAGAATCTTCTGCAGCACCACAATTTGAAAGCATCAATTCTTTGGCATTTGGCCTTCTTTATGGCCCAACTCTCATATCTGTACATGACCACTGGAAGAGGGAATGGCACATCACTCCAGTATTTTTGTTTTGTGAACCCCATAAACAGTATGAAAAGGCAGAAAGATATGACACCAGAAGATGAGCCTCCTAGACCAGAAGGTGTCCAATATGCTACTGGGGAAGAATGGAGAAATAGCTCCAGAAAGAATGTAGAGGCTGGGCCAAAGCAGAATGATGCTCAGTTGTGGATATGTCTGGCGGTGAAAGTAAAGTCCAATGCTGTAAAGAACAATATCGCATAGGTACCTGGAATGTTAGGTCCACGAATCAAGGTATATTGGATATGGTCAAGCAGGAGATAACAAGAGTGAATATCTACATATTAGGAATCAGTAAACTAAAATGGATAGGAATAGGTGAATTTAATTCAAATGACCATTATATCTACTACCATGGGCAAGAAACCCTTAGAAAAACTGGAGAGTAGCCCTCAGAGTCAGCAAAAGAATATGAAATATAGTACTTGGGTGCAACCTCAAAAATGACAGAATGATCTCAGTTCATTCCCAAGGCAAACCATCCAACATCACAGAAATCCAAGTCTATGTCCCAACCACTAATACCAAATAACCTGAAACTGAATGGTTCTATGAAGACCTTCTAGAACTAATACCAAAAAATGATATCCTTTTCATCATAGGGAATTGGAATGCAAAAGTAAGAAGTCAAGAGATACCTGGAGTAATAGGCATATTTGGCCTTGGGGTACAAAATGAAGCAGAGCAAAGGCTATGCATCTATAAATTCTGTCAAAACAAATCACGAAACTGTCTCTTAAGCAACTCAGATGCTACAGAGAGTGTTCAGTGACAAATTGCACTCTTTAAAGACAATCACAGTTTAAGCCTGACATACAAAAGTGTATGGACGGCTAAATAAATCTCAGAGGAAATGCATAATCTCACACATAGACCCACAAATAAGAAAAGAAGGAAAAATAACTCAAGCATTTAAGATACAGTGATAGGAAAGGAAAATTGAAGATAATGATGGGAAAGCGTAATGAAGAAAATGGCCAATGCTAAAGCAAGTAATAATGAGGTAGAAAAATGCAAAGGAGAACCAAAAGGGAATAATTCCTTGTCCTTATTCAGTTCCCAGTTTGAAGAGATGTTGTCTGCTGCCTTATCTTGCAAATATAAGAGAAAATTCTGAAGACCAATGAGGTTGGCAGTGCAGAAAGATAAAAGACTCTAGCTTCTTCATTTATTGAATACACATTTATTGAGTAGTTACTCTGCTGTAGACATGATTCAGTCTTGGAAAAAAATTATAAAAAAAATTTTGTCCTCATGGTATTTATATTCTAGTAGTATTAGGGAAGATCAAGCAGCAACAATAACAACAACAACAACAAAAGATATAATAAAGCAAATTTTATACTATCCAGAGATCTCGGGGTGGGGGGCAAGTAGAGTAAGTTACATCAGGAAGCTGTGGATGGTTGTGATTTTAAATAGGTTGACCGTGGTAAATCTTATTGGGAAGGTGATTTTTAAGGCTTTATTTGACTATGCCAAAGCCTTTGACTGTGTGGATCACAATAAACTGTGAAAAATTCTGAAAGAGATGGGAATACCAGACCACGTGACCTGCCTCTTGAGAAACCTATATGCAGGTCAGGAAGCAACAGTTAGAACTGGATGTGGAGCACCAGAATGGTTCCAAATAGGAAAAGGAATATGTCAAGGCTGTATATTGTCACCCTGCTTATTTAACTTATATGCAGAGTACATCATGAGAAATGCTGTGCTGGAAGAAGCACAAGCTACAATCAAGATTGCTGGGAGAAATATCAATAACCTCAGATATGCAGATGACACCACCCTTATGGCAGAAAGTGAAGAGGAACTAAAAAGCCTCTTGATGAAAGGGAAAGAGAGAGTGAAAATTTGGCTTAAAGCTCAACTTTCAGAAAATGAAGATCATGGCATCCGGTCCCATCACTTCATGAAAAATAGATGGGGAAATAGTGGAAACAGTGTCAGACTTTATTTTTTTGGGCTCAAAAATCACTGCAGATGGTGACTACAGCCATGAAATTAAAAGACGCTTACTCCTTGGAAGGAAAGTTATGACCAACCTAGATAGCATATTCAAAAGCAGAGACATTATTTTGCCAACAAAGGTCCGTCTAGTCAAGGCTATAATTTTTCCAGTGGTCATGTATGGATGTGAGAGTTGGACTCTTAAGAAAGCTGAGTGACGAAGAATTGATGCTTTTGAACTGTGGTGTTGGAGAAGACTCTTGAGAGTCCCTTGGACTGCAAGGAGATCCAACCAGTCCATTCTGAAGGAGATCAGCCCTGGGATTTCTTTGGAAGGAATGATGCTCAAGCTGAAAGTCCAGTACTTTGGCTACCTATATTTGCGAAGAGTTGACTCATTGGAAAAGACTCTGATGCTGGGAAGCATTGGGGGCAGGAGGAGAAGGGGACGACAGAGGATGTGATGGCTGGATGGCATCACTGACTTGATGGACGTGAGTCTGAGTGAACTCCAGGAGTTGGTGATGGACAGGGAGGCCTGGCGTGCTGCGATTCATGGGGTCACAAAGAGTCAGACACGACTGAGCGACTGAACTGAACTGAACTGAACTGAACTGAAGGAGGTTCAGTTCAGTTCAGTTGCTCAGTCATATGTCACTCTTTGTGACCACATGGACTGCAGCACGCCAGACTTCCCTGTCCATCACCAACACTCAAAGCCTGCTCAAACTCATGTCCATTGAGTCAGTGCCATCCAACCATCTCATCCTCTATCATCCACTTCTCCTCTCGCCTTTAATCTTTCCCAGCATCAGGGTCTTTTCCAATGAGTCAGTTCTTTACATCAGGTTGCCAAAGTATTAGAATTTTAGCTTCAGCATCAGTCCTTCCAATGAATATTTAGGATCTATGTCCTAGGAGGTAAAGACACTGTCTATCCAAAAACCTCATGGGAAGTATTTACTATGAAACTAGCAATATGATCATGTGGTCACATGTTTTCGTAAAAGTTTCAAAAATTAGATTTTTGTTAGCTTCAATTGGATAAGGTCACTCACTGTCTCTTAACTTTAAATTCCCCTCCAGTATACTCCTATTTTTTATCTGGTTGTGTCCAGGTGACACAGGCATTTTTGGAAAACCAGCTAAATAGAAGATGAACAGAAGATACATTCAAAATGATTGCATATGATATAATTTTGGTGGTATATACTCAATTAACTTCCACTTATGGTTATGTTGTGGCTAGCCACACCTTCATAGGAATAACTTCCAATAAACAATTCTGTGGCTCATGGAACTAATACTTTATGAGTTATAACCTAAAGGTAAAAAACCAGAGACAATATGTTATTAATTACAATGTCCATAATATTGTCTTATTGCTGTAGCATCTAGAATATTTCATATTTGTGGTATTTTTCACCTTCTTAGGAATTATAGTTCTTTTATTAATTCTAACAAATACTTACTTTTACCATATTTTATGTTAATAATGTTGTATTATTTTCCTTGAGAGGATTTCAAATTTTATTTGTTTACACAAAACTTAAAATTGCCCGTAAAAATAGGTGTATGTCTGATGTTTCTGTGGCAGAAGGCAATGGCACCCCACTCCAGTACTCTTGCCTGGAAAATTCCATGGACGGAGGAGCCTGGTGGGCTGCTGTCTATGGGGTCACACGGAGTCGGACACGACTGAGCGACTTCACTTTCACTTTTTACTTTCATGCATTGGAGAAAGAAATGGCAACCCACTCCAGTGTTCTTGCCTGGAGAATCCCAGGGACGGGGAAGCCTGGTGGGCTGCTGTCTATGGGGTTGCACAGATTCGGACACGACTGAAGTGACTTAGCAGCAGGAGGGTCACAAAAATATACTACAACAGTTTTTTGAGCACAGTGAACAAAAGGAAGGGACACAGTAAGAGAGTAACTCTGAGTGGCTTTACATGTCCACTCATATAGGCAGTCAAACAGAAATATACTGCCAAACATATATAATTTTACAGTTTAAAGTAGCCACATAAGAAAGTAAAATAAAAGCAAATTAACCTAGCAATGTATTTTATTTAATCCAACACATGCAGAATAATATCTTATAAGATATCTTACATGATTATCTTAATGAAATCAACATATAAGCTATTAATGAGATATTTTGCATTCTTTTTTGTCATACTAATTTTCTCAAATCCAAAGTATATTTTATACTTAAAGTGAACCATCATTTGAAGCAGGCACATAAAAAGTTATCAATAGCTGTACATGGCTAGTGGCTATTGAAATAGACAGCACAGCATTAGAACATTGTAATTTTAAATTAAATGGACAGAGAGTGGAGGACTGTCAGCAGAGATGTGGCATGATCTGATTTACAGTATGAAAGGATCACTCTAAGTTAAGAATAGACTGTAGAGACATAACTAGAGAAACAGATTAGGAGGCTATTGCAATAATTCAGCAGGAGAGGATGGTATTTTAGGTCAAGATGATAATGGATATAGTAAAATATAGTCAGAATTTGTATGTGTTTCAAAGGTTAATACATCAGGATTTGCTGATGAACAAAATGAGAGAAAGGGTATAAAATGTTATGAAACCAAGACATATGATAATTCCATTTATTGAGATAAGGAAGATTTTAATGAAAACAGCTTAAAGGGTTTTGTTTGTTTATTTTTTTGGTTTTTTTCTTTAGTGATATTGTTGAGTCAATAAACCAATTAACCTTAACTCTTTATGTGATATTATAAATCTCTTTATTTTGTAAATCATTTTGAGTTGTGTTTCTCTCTTTTATAGCTGAAGGATGAATGCACATATTATTAAAGGTGGTGATAAGTTTGCATTTCATTTTCTAGATTTTTTTATAACCCTATACCCCAATAAATAATATGTAAATGTCAACGTAAGTTAAAAAAGAAAATTTGGGTAATAACTGATACTGAATGCTATGTAAATAAGATGACTATATGCTTATTTATACTTGGTCAAGGCTAATTTATACCTGCTTTCTCAGTATAATTATTGATAGCAGTCCCTTTCATTCTCAAAACTCCTGGTCTGTATAATAAATTACATATTTGCTGTATATCACCTATTACAACAGTACTGTCATAGTACAAACTACCCCCAAACTTAGTGGCTTAAAATAACAACTATTTATTGCTTTTCATCTTGTCATGAATACAGGATTAGTTGAATGGATATTTATCGAGCCAGTGTTGATGCTCTTGGCTGCTGCTGTTGCTGCTAAGTCGCTTCAGTTGTGTCCGACTCTGTGCGACCCCATAGAAGGCAGCCCACCAGGCTCCCCCGTCCCTGGGATTCTCCAGGCAAGAACACTGGAGTGGGTTGCCATTTCCTTCTCCAATGCATGAAAGTGAAAAGTGAAAGTGAAGTCGCTCAGTCGTGTCCAACTCTGTGCGACCCCATAGACAGCAGCCCACCAGGCTCCTCCATCCATGTGATTTTCCAGGCAAGAGTACTGGAGTGGGATGCCATTGCTTTCTCCGCTTTTGGCTAGACTTACGCTTCTGAGGTCAACTGGCAGCTTGGTTGGTACCTGACTGGTCCAGCATGAGCTCAGCTGAGATGACTTGTTTCTTTCACTTGATCTTTCCTCTTCCCTAAGCTTGTTTTCATGGTAGATTCAGAGATTCAAGGGGATAAATATAAGTTGTACAAGCTCAAATCTAGCACACCATCACTCTCACAATATCTTGTGTGTGCCATGTGCTGAGTTGTGTCCGACTCTTTGTGCCCACATGGACTGTAGCTCACCAGACTCTTCTGTCCGTGGGATTCCCCAGGCAAGAATACTGGAGTGGGTTGTCATTTTCTCCTTTAGGGGATCTTCCTGAGCCTGGGATTCAACTCATGTCGCCTGTGTCTCCTGTATTGCAGCTGGATTCTTTACCCACTGAGCCATCGGAGTAATCTACTATTATATTCTGTTAGCTAAACAAAATCTCAAGGCTAGCTCAGAATCAATGAGGGAGAAAACAGCTAAGGTACAGGGCAAAAGTTGTTAGATAAAGTCTGGCTATTAGTTGGGTGTGTCAATGTGATCTACCAGTTATATGTATGTATGTGTATATGTAAGTGTATGTGTATAAATATATCAAATACTTTACATATATATGCATACATGTATAAAATATTTGATATTTGTCTCTTCCTTAAGTTCCCTTTTCTCTAGTCAAGTATAAATGCATTTTCAAAATTATTAAGAATTTTACATATTTAATATATATATATATTTCATAAATACTTTATATTCTGCAGTCTCTACAATGGACTCACTAAAATACATTTGTCACACTACTTATTCAATATTCATTTCTTTTACATGTTTCTCCATGATATATTTCCATGAAAACTTACAAATTCCCCTAAATTAATTTTATTTTATAAAGATGGAATTATATTTTTGTTTGCTTCTTCTTAAAATGTGTTTTTCCCTCCTTTATAAGTAAGTTTACCAGGGAAATATCAGACAAGACACAATCATCTAACAAAGCTTCCCAGAAAGATGATTTATATTTTAAAATTCGAATGATTATTTCTTTGGAAACTACTGTAAGCCCTTTATGAAATATATAACATTTTTGGTAATTATCAAAATGTATTTTTGAAAATGTGTTTTAATTTTTTCCATGAAATAAAATTTTATAAACTTTCCCAAAGTAAATATAGAAGAAAAAAAATGAGGTTTCTCTTTATTTCCTTTCAGCTTTAGCAGACAATGTCTGTTAAAACAGAGTATATTTTCATTGATTTTAAATATTAACAATTATTTATTTACATTTCTACCTTTTAGAGTAAATGATCCAATAAGCTCTTATACAGTTGTGGAAAACCCATGAAAACATGAACATATATGTACTCAGGGGGAATAACCATTTGGTGTGTGCCAGTAATCCTTTAGTATAGTAAATGGAGGAGTGGAACAAACATATATATAGTTTATTTGTTTTTTTCCATGTGTAAGGTGCACAGAAAGAAATGTCTATATTGTTTGTCTATTCCTCTATAATGAAGCCATCTGTAACAAAGAACAAAGAGTTGGGTCAAAATGAATCAGTTATTGCTACTATTTTAGTTATCCAAGCCATGTTACAAAAATATATCTGATGAAAATCATAATAGCCAAGTAAAAATATGATATTCTTCAGTTCTTCATATAAGGAATTTGATATTACCTAGAAATATGATAAAATGGTATTTTATAACAAGTAAAATTTGCCTCTTAAGAGCAAAATAGATAACCTACTCATCATTGTTGACATTCTAGTTATACAAGTGCTTATCTCTTACAAACCTAGTTATCTAATTATCGAAACTACAAAATACTGTATTCTGTTAGTGTAGTTGATTCCAGAAACAAACTCTTTGCTTGTGATATTCAAATGAGAAAAACAGAGGTCTAAGTAGGAAAGTATCTATAAAATCAAAATGCAATGGCTCACAAATATCTATTATGTGAATTTTTCTAGAGAGATTGTCATGGCCCAGGATTTTGGATTTAATATTTCATGAAAATAATCATATTTATTCTCTTAGGTCTTAGAAAAGCCATCCATGGTAATATTAAATCATTTGTCTTCTTATTCTGTGTCCATTATTTTGTGTGTGTGTGTAGGAGTTCTTCTCTGTGTAGGAGTTCTAAGTCTCTTAGATCATTTGAAATAAGTACAAACCCAAGTTTTCATATCACTTAGTTGTCCCATAATGAGTTTAAATTGTTACATTCTAAGTTTAAGCTGTGGTAACTAATTAGACAGTTACTTTGCATATTAATATCTTGATTCTCTGTGTGTGTTTTTTTTTCCCTGATATTAGGGAATTACTGTTCATTTTTTGAGGTACATAATGGTATTATGGTTGTTTTTATGAGATGCATGCTTACATGTTCAGGGGTGAAATGCCTGCAAGTTACTTTCCGATCATTCAGTAAATCATATGGCAAAATGTTAATTTTTTAATTATGGATATCCAGTTTGTTTTATTATTCTTCAAGTTTTCTGTATATTTGAATATATTCATAATAAAATACTTTGGGAAATAAGACTATTTGCTTAAAAATAGTCTTTGTAAAATCATAGAAAATTTTTACAATAGAAAAAAATTTTCTATTTGTAAAAATAGAAAACAGAGAGATACAAGATATTTAGCAGTGTACCTCTCCCTACATTTTTTCCCCTGGTCTTGAATTCTGTATCTTTCTCAGAGTCTGGAAGAATGTTTTTCTCAGCAATTATTTGACTTTAAGTTCCAGCAGAATAATTGCCCAGCTGACTTCAGGCCAAATGATCTAATGAAAATCAAATAAATGCTTGTTGTTGTAAGCCCCCAAGTTTTAAGGTGGTTTTTCCTACAAAAGTAGATAATTGCTAGGTCCCTTGTCCAGAATATTTGAACCATGTTTGGCAGGAGCATTTTTAAAGTTCTTCAAATGATTCTAATATGAAGCTCATGTTGAGATCAATAGCCTTAGAAAATTGAGAGATTTATCCATAGAAATACTAAATTAAAATATTTGAAAAAGTTTACTTTTTGAAATTAGGAAGTACATAGCTTATTATATCGAAGAAGGCAATGGCAACCCACTCCAGTACTCTTGCCTGGAAAATCCCATGGACAGAGGAGCCCGGTAGGCTGCTGTCTATGGGGTCGCATAGAGTCGAACACGACTGAGCGACTTCACTTTCACTTTTCACTTTCATGCATTGGAGAAGGAAATGGCAACCCACTCCAGTGTTCTTGCCTGGAGAATCCCAGGGTGGGTGGAGCCTGGTGGGCTGCCATCTATGGGGTCGCACAGAGTCGGACACGACTGAAGCGCCTTAGCAGCAGCAGCAGCAGCTTATTATATAATAAATGGCTTTAGGGACCTATTTCTGAACAAAAGCCTTTATATTAAATTTAGATTTTTGAATAAAATAATAAAAGTTATTTATATGTGAACAACTTTAGTAAAGGATTTAGTGAGTTGACTAAGAACAAACTTGATCACAGTGAACTAAGTTGCTTATTTGATGTTCCATTAAATTAGTAGATAGTGATTTTGTTAAATTACTAGGTTTTGTTAAATTATTTGATATAGTAACATTTTATTAAATTATTATACAATTTTGGACAAGTAATTTGCCTTTCTTTTTGGGGGGATAGGGGGTCAAATATCATTCTTTTATTATCAATTCAATCCTTGATTATCTTTTCCTAATTTTTTTGTTTGTTTTCATGTGTTCTTTCTTTGTTTTTTTTTTTAACTTTTTAAAATTTTAGCACAGTTAACTTACAATGCTGTATTAGTTTAAGGTATATAGCAAAGTGATTCAGTTACATGCACACACATACACACATACATTTTTTTTTCAGAATTTTTCCCATTATAGGTTATTACAATACATTGAATGTAGTTCCCTGTACTATGCAGTAGGTCTTTATTGTTCACCTTTTTTATATATAGTGGTGTGTATTTTTAATCCCAAACTCCTAATTTACCCCTCTCCCCTGTATCCTCTTTGGTGACTATAAGTTTGTTTTCTGTGTCTGTGATTTCATTTCTGTTATATAAATAAGTTTATTTATATACATTTTTAGATTCCACCTGTAAGTGATATCACATGCTCCTTGTCTTTTATCTGTCTTACTTCACTTTGTCTGATCATCTCTAGGTCCATCTATGTTGCTCCAAATGGCATCATGTCATTTTTATGACTGAGAAGTATTCTACTCTCTCTGTATGTACAGCATCTTCTTTATCCATTCACCTGTCAGTGGACATTTAAGTTTCTTCTATGTCTTCACTATTGTGAATAGCACTGTAATGAACATTGAGGTGCATGTGTCTTTTCTCCAGATATCTGGCCAGGAGTGGGATGGAAAGATCATATGGCAACTCTAGTTTTAGTTTTAAACTGTTTGTTTCTATACTGTTCTCTGTATGTTCTCCAAAATGTACTAATTTACATTTCCACCAACAATGTAGGAGGTTTTCCTTTAGTCTATGCCATCTCCAAAACTATGTTGAATAAAAGCAAGAGTAGATACCCTTGTATTGTTCCAGATGTTAGACAAAATGCTTTCAGATTTTCACCATTGAGTGTGATGTTAACTATGGGTTTGTCTATATGTTGAGGTAGATTCTGTCTATGAAGAGTTTTTGTCATAAATAGATGTTGTATCTTAGCAAAAGCTCTTTCTGCATCCATTGAGATGACCATATGGCTTTTATCTTTCAATTTGGTAATATTGCCATATCACATTGATTTGCAGATATTAAACAATTCTTTCATCCCTGGGATAAATCCCACCTGGTCATGGAGTATGATCCTTTAAGTGTATTGTTGCATTCAATTTGCTAGTATTTTATTGAAGATTTTTCCATCTATGTTCATCAGTGATATTGGCCTGTAATTTTCTTTGTCGTGTGATATCTTTGGCTGGTTCTCATATCAGGGTGATAGAGTGACCGCATACAATGAGTTTGGAAGTGTTCCTTCCTCTATATTTTTTGATATTTTCCAAAAGATGGGTGTTAACTCTTCTTTAAATGCTTTACCTATGAAGCCATGATAAGCAGCTTTGCCTGGCCCAAGCTGCTAGGAAATTACTGCTTTTGCCCTTGGTCCTGGTGCATGTGAGAGTCTGAGTGTGTCCTTTAAGAGTTACGTCTCTATTTCTCCCAATTCTAGGGAGCTTCTACAACCAAGCCCCACTGGCCTTCAAAGCCAAATGCTCTGGGAGCTCCTCTTCCTGGTCCTGAACCTCCAGGCTGAGAGGGCCTGACATGAAACAGACTCATGCAGTAGAATTTCTGTAATATAATTATTCTCCAGTTTGTAGTTCACCCACCTCAGGCATTTGGGATTTAATCATATCAACAGTCCACCCCTCCTACTGGTCTTGTGGTTCTTTCTTTATGTCTTTAGTTGTGGAAGATCTTTTCTGGTAGGTTTCAGTGTTGTTGTTGTTGTTTTTTTAAACCATGGGTCCTCTACAGATTGCTGTGATTTTGGTGTGCTCGTGGGAGGAGGGAAACTTAGGATCCTTGCCTGTCATCTTGGCTGCTCTCTTGTCTTTCTTTAATAAAACATTTTTTTAGATTTTCTTGGTCTATCCCAGTGGACAAGATACAGAAAAGCTGCAATAAAATGGAAAAGGCTTTTAATTAGCTTGTGGAATTATTACCAGTTGAAACACTGCACAAGTTTAAAATCATTGATCCCATCCTATTCAGTAAGTTTTTAAAAATCATGTTAAAGATGAGTAATAGCTTATTAAATTTTCTTAACACTGATAGAAAAATAGACATATAAGGAAGTAGAATCAAAATTCAAAAATTTCCTCATTGAATATACACATACATGTGTGTATATATATATATATATATATATATATATATATATATATATACATTTTATCATCTTTCTCTTAGAGAATTTGTCTATAGTCCCTTACTTTGTTAATTAAAATACCCAATCTTAGATCAAAATTAGAATTGCTGACTTAATTGAAAACTAAGGCTTTTTCAGTCCCTGGTTTCAGCATGCTCCAGGTATGAAGTCAGCAGTTGAATAAGGAGACCGTGATCACCTTCCTTTTTTCTCATTTAGGCTCTTCCTCTGGTCCTATAAAACGCCTTCCTAACTTCTGTTTTTGGCCCTTTCAGGTTTGGCAACTTGAAAAGGAAAGAGAAGAAGAGAAAAAAAGAAGAATCCTCCTGACGTAGTAAGTACAGTCTGCATTGTCCTGCATTGTTTGACACTGACTTATTTTTCCATGATTATTTTGCCATAGATAGGTCAGGAGACTCCATGCCCTCAGCAAAAGGAATCTCTCTTCTGCTGTTCACTAAACAAGGATCAAGAGTTTCTATTTTGTTACTTTTTCCATTATTTCTTGTATCCTGGTGATACCATCATTTTATTTCTGCTAAGGTTTTATGCCTCCCTGTGAAATCCCCTTAGACAAGACCTGACAAATATAACTTTTCTCTTATATGAATGGCTCACAGCAACTCCATGAGAAGCATTTATAATCCCTGTTGGGAGAATTTTTTAAGTTTATGCACCCCCATCTCCACACAGTTACTGCTCTTTTGCTCCATGATGAAAGCAGCTAGCACATACATCTTTAACTCACTAGACCTCCCAGATAGGAATAAAATACTAATTTACTATGTCAGTACAGGAACACATGTAAACACTTCAAGAATCCCTTTAAACCCTCTGTCCTTAGGATGGATCCCCTCTTTCTTCTCTCAGTTTCAACTCCAATTCTTCAATAACCTTGATATTATCAAGTGGGAGTCATCTTTGACTTCTCCTTTCTCAGTGTTTACTAGCATATGTTTATGTTAATGATATTCTGTTAATTTTTCTAGATTTGAACTACTTTTCCTCCTTTCTACAGCTCCTCAAATCATCCAAACTATCACTCTCTCCTACTAAGATCTCCTAGCACCAACTCAAAATGCTGACAGTTTCTTCCCATCTCCTTTTCCTGTTTTATTTTTCTTTATACATATTCTCCACCTGTTTTTCTCTTGTCACTAGGATATAAGCCCCATGATATCAGGAGCTTTATTTCACAGATTTCAACTACTTAATAGTGCCTGGTGGATAGTTGGTCTTCAGTAACTATTTGTTGAGTAAATAACTGAAGCAATTTTAATTATCAAAAGTTGTTATAACTTTCTTGGTCATTTTGATTAGTTTTTTTAATGTCAAATAGTCTTATTCTTGTAAAACTCTAATAAGTCAATTTGGTCAACTCTGGCTGATACAAATGTGTCCATTTAAAGTAAAATAAATCCTTGCAGGTGTTCCATTATTTTAGTGTAAACATTATGAAAGAGATTGTATTAAGTGATATCTAATTACCCGGGTGGTTTGTGGTGTTTCTGAGAGACAGATTTCTTTACATGTATGGTTTGCAGTAATTTCCATAAATGTTAGCGACTGCTGTTCTTTTTAGTATATCTTTTCACTCTGTTTAAAATCTGTTACTAAGGTGTAACAAATATTAGCATGATAAAATATCCTCCTATCTGCTCAGTCTTACTAGTTAGTCATGGTATTTTTCTTACAGTGTCTAAAAAGGTCTTAGAAAATCTGTTGTGTTTCATGTTTGAAAATCTATTTCTTCATGAGCTGGTGGAGGGCAAATGGTTGCATAAAGAAGCAGTGAAACTAGGAGAATGATGTTATCCTTCGGCTGTAGTTCCAACTTCAGATAAATATATGGAGGAATTCAAAGTAGGCTTGGGTTTATTTCTGAAGGAGAGGCACTAGTAGTACAGACTCTTACACTAAAGAGAACAGTGGCGCAGCCGTGCATTGGTTTCTTTAGCTGTGCTTACCATGGCACTTTGTGTTTCTGCCCGGAAGACCATTTCCCATGTCTGACTCTCCTCCCACACCGTGAGTTTCTCAGTTATAGACTCATTTGTTTCACCATCAAAATGACGAGGCCATAGAAGCCTTCATGTTAACCTTTGTAATTAAATTTACTTGTATATTTCTTATAAATGATTTATACTTTTTAAAACTTGCCGTGATGATTTTGAAAAATCATTTAGGGACTGTCTTTTTGGAATTATCTTGTATAATATTTTGCTGCCCTAAAAATGAAGGCATTTTTATTTTATCCTTTTTTTTGCTTGTGTAATTTTTAATACTAGGCATTAATTATTTTTGTAATTTCAAATACATTTTTAAAAAGTCTAAACATCATTATTGCTTCATTGTCTTAGTATTTCTTCCTAAATGGCTTTACACAGCAAATATTTACTGAGTGCCTGCTAGGTCTAAGGGCTTCCCTGATGTTTCAGATGGTAAAGAATCTGCTAGCAAAGAAGGAGACTCATGACTACGCACTCTAGTATTCTTGCCTGGAGAATCCCAGACAGAGGAGTCCAGCAGGCTACAGTCCACAGAGTCACAAAAAGTCCATGGGGTCACAAAGATATAACTGCGTGACTAACACTTTTTCACTTTGGCAGGCGGAAGTCCTATATTATATACTTTGAGAAGTACCTGTGTGCTTAGTTGCTCAGTTGTGTCCCACTCTTTGCAGCCCTTTGGACTGTACCCTGTCAGATTCCTCCGTCCATGAGATTGTTCAGGCAAGAATACTGAAGTGGGCTACCATTTCCTTGTCCAGGCGCTCTTCCCCATCCAGGGATCAAACCTGAGTCTCCTGCATTGCAGGTGGATTTTCTACTGGTTGAGCCATCACGGAAATCCTTGAGAAGTACTAAAGAAAAATATATATATGTGTGTGTCTCTGTATCTATATATATATGCTATCTTTAGCTGAACCTCTGAAAATGTAGTCTGGAATTCATCTAGAAGATGTTTGCGTGAGTGTACGAGGGGGATGGTTGAAGAGATAAAAAAGCTATTCAGACCTTTTTATAACTTTTCTCATGGTAGAAATAGTGAACTGCTCCCCCCCCCATATGAGCTTCTGTGACACTTATGTTATTTGGCATGTTGATGAACAAGTCCCTTTATATTTGTAGAATAAAACAGAATGAAAATGCCAAAATGATTTCCAGGCAAAAGGATTCAAACAGGGGATTTGTAGATATTGCTTATAGATGTGTGCCAGTCTCTAAAACTGGCAGATACCTTGGCATACTTTGCTTAAAAATAATACATAATAGTCACAATCTGCTTATTCCATCTGTTGCCTGTGAGAGAAAAATCCATTACACATACTGACCAGGATTATCAGGCTACATGTTGAGGATTTTCTGATGCTTTGCCATGATGTTAAGAAATGTAAAACAAATCAGGCTGAAAGAAAATGTGCTTAATTAGAACTAATGTGGTGGGCATCAAGTCTGAGATGTTTTTAAAATGGGCCCTCAAGTGTAGCTTGAAATGAATAATAAGAATGGGAAAGACTCCCATGGACCATTGAGTGTTAAAAGCAAGGTTGAAACGAGTAAACAACTTATATGATTGAAACACCTAACAAAGATGATGTTTTGGGGCTCAGTAATTTGAATTAATAACAGAAGAGAATAATTTTGGAGGAGAAGATATTAGAATGCCAAAGAGTGAGATTAGATAAATTTAGTCTGGGTATTTATTTGGATTTGAAGATTCAGAAAGCAGGGCAAAATCTTAAAAATGCCAATAAAGAAGGGCCAGTTAAACTGATCTTATAAACTGACTAAAACCATTTCAAATTAAGGGAGTTAATTCTTACATCATGCTTCACTTTAAAACTGGCTGCCTATGAAAAAGAGCACAGTTTTAAATAGCACATCAGTAAAGCTTTGGTCAAAGGGGACTCTCAGACAGTTCACCTTCTTCGTTCTGGAAGTTTATTTACTATGCTCACTGATACTGCAACTTCTTCAGAAAAATATCATATCTTTGTGCCCATGGTAGATCAATTTGAAGTATTTAGTGTATTTTTTTTTTTATCTGAAGAGAAAACAACCCTTTTTTCCTGACCTTCTCAAATACATTTTCTTCTTTGTTAAAAGTCTAAAGGCAACAGAATTTGAAGCACAACAAATTGAGAACCTGCCCTGAAATCCCACTATAATACATTATGGTTTTAATATAGATAGATGTTTCCATGAATCTGGAGCTTTCTTATTTTTATTTTTGCTTTTTTGTTTGTTTGCTTTTGATTCCTTTGCTCTTTTCCAATTTTATATATGTATATGTATTTATTTATATATGTATAAAATGATTCTCATATTTAAAAGCATTTCTGTTAATGAATCTTTTTTCATTGCACTTATTTTCTGTCAGTCATTTAAATTTTAAAATGAAATAATTTGTAATTTTGATTAGGTAGGACAATAGGTCAATTGCAAAATTATACATTCTTTATTTGAGTATAAATCTTAATATTTGTGGGATCACATTGTTCTGTATTTTTTAACATTAAGTTTTATACAGTGTAATATATTTATATATATGTTCAATTCTATAGTGTACTTTAAATTTAAAAAAATGCCTTTTAATGTTTCTAAGCATATTGGTCACTTTTGTTTTCTACTAATCATTTACAATTGCTTTGAACTATTAGCTATAATTCTTTTTTAAAAAAAGTAAGATACTTAAATGAATGAGAAAAAGCACGTATAAAGTATGAGATGGAATACCCACTATTTAAACCAATGATAATCCCAGATTGTACAACTTCTATGTTAGTATCTGATTGCTACTGTAACAAATTACAATTAATTTAGTGTCTTAAAACATCACATTTATCTTAAAGCTCTGGAAGTCAGAGGTCCTAATGAGTGAAATGGAGGGCAGCATCAAGGTGTTGGTAGAAGGCATTCTTTCTGGAAGCTGTGGGGAGGGAAATCCCTTTCATTGCCCTTTTCAGTTTTTAGAAGTTACCCATCCTTAGCTTTTACCCCTCTTCCAACAAATTATAACATCCCAATCTCTGTTTATGTAGTAACTTCTTTTTCTCTGACCCTGACCTTCCTCCATTCCTCTTATAAAAACCCCTGTGATTACCTTGGACCCACCTGAATAATCCAATATAATCTCTGTCTCAAGATCCTTTAATTTAATCACATTTACAAAGCCCCCTTTACCATATAAGGTAATATATTTACAAGTTCTGGTGATTAGCCATACACATATTTGAAAGTTCATTATTCTAAAATATTTAGTAACTTAAAAACTTGGCAATAGTGAACAATCAGCTTCTAGATTCAGGTTGTACAAAACTAATTTCAGAGTCTGTCTGTTGAGCTCACTATATCTTATTAAGTCTATTTGACTCACCTCTTTGAATGGCCTTGTAGTAGTAATTCTCTTTGGCTTTTTGTATTTTGGGGGTCATGATGCATGATGGCTCCTGGAGAAGGAAATGGCAACCCACTCCTGGAGAAGGAAATGGCAACCCACTCCAGTATTCTTGCCTGGAGAATCCCACGGACAGAAGAGCCTGGCGAGCCCCAGTGAATGAGGCCACAAAGAATCAGACACGACTGATCTACTAACACTTCAACACATGCCTGATGGTTAAGCTGACAAGAAGAGACAGATGCTGTCACCAGACTGTAAACATGCAAATAAATGTCACAATTTAAATATGGAGGCACAGTTATGAATTTATTTAATTGTGGCCCGGAGAACTCCAGAGGACCCTCAGTGTCCACCTGGTCCTTAGCTCATTCACTGTGTTCCTGATTCAGTATCTCTCCCTGTTTGATCTCTCATAGTGTGAATCTGTCTTTTTATCTCTGATCCCCTGATTACTAGTCTCACACAGAAAGCTAAGTATCTCTTGCAGATTCCTATAAAAAAAACTGCCTTCACTGACGTAACTTGGAAGGGACAGTCATGAGCCACAGTTGGTCCTAAGGATTATGTTTGCACACCGTCACTTTAGTCACAGAATATTTCAGGCCTGCCCTACAGATGCTGTTGCACCTGACCCCCTTAGAGAGAAAGGCCCACCACTGACAGTGAAGGACAAACAGCAAAAACTTTTGACAGCCCGTGTCCAAGGTACATTCTGAATGACAAGTACAGCACCAGTTTATTTCAGTTATTCTTGCCTTTCCAGAAAGTCCATAGTTGTTGAGGAAGCCCTGCAAAGCCACAAAGAGAGAAGAGTTCAAATCCTATAAGGATATAAAGTCTATATACCTCCTGGAATAATCAGGAGTGATTATTTTAATTTACAAATTCATGGAGTATGTTCACAGGCAGGTACAAGTTGAGAATGATGGAAGTCTGTACAATATGGGGAAAGGGAGCTGTTATTTAAAAAGATGAATACAAAACACTTTAGCAAATTTTGCAAAAATATATGATCATATCCAATACCGATAGAGCCTAAGAAGGAGTTGACAGAAAATGAGCTGTCTGAAAGTCGATTCACCCCTGGGTATTTATCTCCCATTCACATAAAATCAGCACCTTGCTTGCTCAGTGTATGTGTGCTGTGTGTGCCAAGTCGCTCCAGTCACGTCCAGCTCTTTGCAATCCTATGGACTATAACCCACCAGGCTCCTCTGTACATGGGATTCTCCAGGCAAGAATACTGGAGTGGGTTGTCATGTCTTCCTCCATTCAGTATATAGTAAAAATGAATAACTCTTTACCAACCTTCTATTATCTCCCTCCACCCCCCGGCTTTTTTTAGAGATTCCAACCATTACACCAGCCTTATACTACTGCCTAAGGACACTATCCCTTCATATTGCTATGAGCAGCAAAAACAGATGCTTCTCTGCTCTTATCCCCCAAAATATACAAGCCAAGATAATTGTCAGCACCTCACCCAGAGAAATAAGCAAAAGGTGATTTCTTTAGAAACTAACATAGCCAGTGTTCAAGATAAATATCAACCACCACTCCCTAGCTAATGCCTACAATGTGTAATTTCATGCTGACCCCAGAGTCATAGTTACTGATCAGGAGCACTTTCAATTTCTGGGTTTCTGTAATAATTGATTATTCTGCCTTTTCATCCTGCTCAAGAATTGACCATATGTAAAGATCGTATGAAGATTAATGCAACATTAACACTTTAATGTAATATGTTTTAAAGCAACCAATTTAGTATGTGTTTAACTATATAAATGAAGAAACTATTATATCACTTAATATTTTCAAATCAATCAATGGCTTGTATGTTTTCACATCACTCCTATGTAACAAGCATAATTTTGAATATGCAGTTGTGCTTGTGAGATAAAAAAGAAATTCTTAAGGGCAAAAGAAAATTAAACAAACAGGAAAACATGGTTACTGTTTTAATTCTATGTGTTTTTATGTTTAAAATGGCTTAGATAAGTTTAAAGTTAAAAGCAGCTGGGAAGGAATTGGTAGTTTTAGGGACAGAGAACTTTTTTCCCTGAATCTGTAATTTAGGAAAGAGATTTCTGGTTTCTTTTAGGCCTTAATTTCTCCTCTTTAATCCTCCTTACTTTATAATCCTGAAGGTCTTTAAATGTAGTAATGTTCATCACTCCTTGATTGCAGTTCTGTGATTACTTTGTGAAAGTAGAAGCCTCATTCCATTTACAAGGCAATGGGGGATAGAGGAAGGTATCTCTGTTAAGTAAGAAAGAAAAAACAAGACAAAGTAGCTTCCTATACAGTTCTCCACTCGTGCTATAAAGCCTTGCAGAAGCAAATAACAGAGATAACAATGTCTAGTGCACATGATCTGCAAGGACATCGAGTTAAAACCTGGGGATATAATTAAACTCTTAACATACTGTTAGCTTATCTGAACAATGGGAATAAAAATACTTGAATTACCTAACTCATAAAGTTGCTTTTAATATACTACCTTGAAAGGTTTTTTTTTATTTTGTCCATGATATCATAGATTTACCAAGTATAAGGCAAAAAGATAATATTTTCACTTTAGAAACACATTTTCATTTAGAAATGTTCTTATCCAAATGAATGTTGTATCTATTCTTAGTGATCTTCCAAATTTGGTGTGGAAAAAGTTCATCTAAGACCAGTTTTAAATGCTTGTCCTTCAAGTACTTTCAACTGAGACTGAAAAACATATCCATGTATCTTTTTCAAAAATATACTGACTCATTTTATGGGATATTTCTGAAAGAAAATGTATCTTAGGAATAAAATGTTTATATTAATTGAAAAGATTAAAACCTTTATTCTAATTATTTGATTTTTTTTTATATAAAAATTTAGCAACTAGGACTCTGGCATGCTTAGATTATAATCCTGTCTTGCAAAATGGGGTGAAATATGGAGTTGTATAAAGGACAAATATAACTATCCTTAAGGTCAGGGATCCCCAACCTCCAGGATCTAATGCCCAGTAATCTGAGATGGAACTAATGTAATAACATGAGAAATAAAGTCCACAAGAAATGTAATGCCCTTGAATTATCCTGAAAGAATCCTCTCCTTGTCTTCCCCACCCTCATTCCTCATTCCATTCCTCCATGGAACCATTTCCTGATGCCAAAAAGTATGGGGACAACTGCTTAAGGTCATTAGCTCTGAAATCTTTTGGAAAATTATTGTGCCCTCAGTAAAATGAATAAAGAATATCTTTGTTATCTCATCGGCTGTAATTGATAATTTTATAGCTAACAACCACTTTTTTTTTAACTTGAATAAAATCATACTAATGCTTATTTCTGTAAGTCTTATAGAGGTAGTATGCAATCAGATATAAATATATAAGTTGCCTGATATAGGTAAGACACTGTACAACTTTAATACCTTTAATCCTTTATTATCATATAGGGATAAAGTAAATACATCTAAGGATCACAATAGGATATGTATATTTTGCTTTATATGTGTTTTATCTCCCTACAGTTTAGGTTAATTAATTAATTTAATTAATTAATTAAAACTTGAATTATTTCAGATCTTGAAAGATTAGATAGTGTGATTGTAGGTAGTTTATTTAGCTTCAGATGTCTTCTATAAATTGGATACTAGCAGTTTCCACATTAAAACTGTGCACATGATTTTTTTAATTATTATTATCATCTGCCAATTGGTGATAAGTGGTAAACAAAAGAATAGCGACTGTTTTGTAACCCATTCTGCCTCCCAAGGGGGCACCAGGAATAAAAGAAGAGATAGGAAAAGATCAACCTCCCTGTTAACATACCTATCAAATCCAGATGACATTGACCAGTAGAAACACAATTTGAAATTCGTGATCTATGGACTGATTTAAGTAGGGTACCTCTTGTTAGTCAAGGTTATAAATGGTTCAGTTCAGTTCAGTCACTCAGTTGTGTCCGAGTCTTTGCGACCCCATGAATGGCAGCTCGCTAGGCCTCCCTGTCCATCACCAACTCCCGAAATTCACTCAAACTCATGTCCATCGAGTCGGTGATGCCATCCAGCCATCTCATCCTCTGTCTTCCCCTTCTCCTCCTGCCCCCAATCCCTTCCAGCATCAGGGTCTTTTCCAATGAGTCAACTCTTCGCATGAGGTGGCCAAAGTAAGAGGTTCAGCTTTAGCATCCGTCCTTCCAATGAACAGCCAGGACTGATCTTCTTTAGAATGGACTGGCTGGACCTCCTTGCAGTCCAAAGGACTCTCAAGAGTCTTCTCCAACACTACAGTTCAAAAGCATCAATTCTTCAGTGCTCAGCTTCTTCACAGTCCAACTCTCACATCCATACATGACCACTGGAAAAACCATAGCCTTGACTAGATGGACCTTTGTTGGCAAAGTAATGTCTCTGCTTTTGAATATGCTATCTAGGTTGGTCATAACTTTCCTTCCAAGGAGCAAGCATCTTTTAATTTCATGGTAAACAAACTTAAATTTTAAGCATTTATGGGACATGATTCACTGAGAGATGTTTGTCTCAGCTTTATAATTATCAGAGTATATAATGGACGTACTTTATAAATTAATTAGCTTTCTTTTTGGAAATTATTCCCTGCTTACAATGTTTGGAGATTTTGTCTGTTAACTCTGGACCAGGATGTGTCCCAGTATGGCAAGAAAGATTGTGGAGATATGGTGTTCTCAGATTTCTTTGTATTTTATTGGGTAATTTGTGGGTTTTGAGTCTTTGCTTAATCTATATTGAATTATCCATTTTGCCTGATACTATATTATCTTTTTTTCCCCATATATGTTTAACTCTATCCAGCTATTTCACCATGAATAAAAATGGGTATCTAATATGAAATGAGCTTCCCAGGTGGCTTGGTGGTAAAGAATTGCCTGCTAATGCAGGAGACATGGGTTCACCCCCTGAGATGGGAATATCCCCTGGAGAGGGAAATGACAACCCACTTCAGTATTCTTATCTGGGAAATCCCATGGGCTGAGGAGTCTGGTGGGCTAGAGTCCATGGAGTCGCAAAGAGTTAGACATGACTTGACTACTAAAAAACAACAACAATATGAAACACATCTGCTTTTCTCTCCCTATAGATATCTATTTAGTAATATTTCATTCTTTCTGACCTACCACAGGTCATTTATTCAACCTAAAATTTGAGTCAGTCATGGTATTGGGAATGGAAGCTATAATGGCAAAGAATACAGATTTTTTTGCCTGACAGCATGGGATTATGGTCTAGTAAGCAAAACATGTACTAATGTAATGTAATAATTCTTAAAGTGTCTCCAATTTCGCTATGCTGTAACCTAATATATGGATTTAGGAACATTTGATTAGTGAAGTGTCATCTAGAACAAGACCTAAATATTAGACAGAGTGGAGAGGAAGATGAAAAAGATGCTTACAGACAAAGAGAGAAGCCCGAATGAAAGCCCTGAGAACAGCACATAAGGACTGAAGGCAGGTCACATGGCTAAAGCATTGGGCCTGATAGGGTGAATAAGAGGAGGGCTAGACTAGAGCTAGGTAATGGAAGGCTATGCATGCCCTCTGAAAGGGCTATGGCCTTTAACCTCAGAAAGATAGAACACCATGGAAGAGAGTTTGCCTTGTTTTAGATTAAACATCACCATCTTTCTCCCCCGCCCCCCAGATTCAGTGTTACCTGTGTTTTATGCTAATTCTCTCCTATCCTGTTCAAGATTAGTCATCTCTTATCTTCAAATCCTGTTTACCTGTCACCAACTTCCCCTTCCCAATATTCCCAGGCAGAGCTAGACTGTAGAATTGTTTTTCTTTTTTTGCATTATTGTTTTTACAAACCATTTGCTGAGTGCCAAGTGTCATATCAACATTGAATGTATTGCTTAATTGTCTTCTGTGATGAAAACTTCAGCTTATTGTAATGAGTTACTTACTCCAGAGGGTTATCAAGATACAACAACATGATTCTTCCTTTAGCAAATGTCTACTAGGTAACTGCTGCTGCTGCTAAGTCACTTCAGTCATGTTTGACTCTGTGCGACCCCAGAGATGGCAGCCCACTAGGATCTCCCGTCCCTGGGATTCTCCAGGCAAGAACACTGGAGTGGGTTGCCATTTCCTTCTCCAATGCATGAAAGTGAAAAGTGAAAGTGAAGTCGCTCAGTCGTGTCCTACTCCTAGTGACCCCATGGACTGCAGCCCACTAGGCCCTTCGTTCATGGGATTTTCCAGGCAAGAGTACTGGAGTGGGTTGCCATTGCCTTCTCAGTACTGGGTAACTATTAGGTGTGAAATTGGGAAATATGGATGAGGTAAAAAAAACAGACAAGGTCAGTGACCCTCAAAATACTTAAAAGTGATGGTGGCTCAGGTTGAAGAGAAGGAATACAGATAAGAAAGCAAGTAAATATATGCTAACTGCACATGAAAATATCTATAGGAAAAAGTGATTTTAAGCTATAAAGTAGTTTAAATTTGTACATTAATTTGTTCATGAATTAAAAAATTATAGAGATGGCATCTGCTTTGTGAGTTTAGTATGTTCAGTAGGAAACATCAATAAGAGAGGATCTTGATCTTAAAGAGTTTACATTCTCAGGGGGCAAATAAATGAACTGATAAACTGCTTTACAATGAGAAAGGTGATATAACAGAGGAGAGAGGAAACCACTGGAGGGGAGACTCAATATACTTAAGGCAGTAGAGAAAAGACTTCATAGAGAAGATAAATCTAGGGAGATGAATTTTAAATTAAAATGCGTAAAATGCTATGAAAGATGAAGTTCAGCCTTTAATAACTGAAAGATTAGCATGAGTGTATGGACAAATGAGGAAGAGTTTGGCATGTGATCCAGTGAGACTGGTTCAGTGGCTGGGACACAGAACAGAAGAGAAATATTCAGGAGCTCACATTGCCCTATAATCCAAATTAATGTTATTAGTATTAAATTTTGTCAGGATTGAGGCATTAGCCTTGAATCAGCTATTCAGCTCAGCTAGATTATCAAATAAATAAATTAAATAAGTTTATAGTATAATTAGCTATTTATCCCATTACCTTTCATAGTGAAATCAAGCCAACAACTAATTAAATAGGATTAGTCTTTTCAGGGAAGACAGAACCACATTTTTCTTTCTCTTTGGAATTAATGAAACTTTCCATTCAGCAATATGCATTTCATCACCAAACTCAAATTCCCACTGGGCTGCAAGACATCAGTATTTGAATATTTATGATGATGTTGAATTATAGCCAGTGATTGTGTTTTCTGTCATAAAAGTAACAGTAAGAACAACCATTTCTTATGTATTATGAGTTTGCTGCCTGCTACCAGAACCCTTAGGGAAAAAATTCCATTAAAGGAAATCAAATTAATAAACGTGTGTCTAGCCACACCATCACAGTCATCATTTTAAAATTACATTATCATTCACTTTCTTTGATAGAAATGTAGTTATTGTTATAGATCATCATCACAAAATCAATGTTTTGAGCTTCAAAAATATATGTCTCATTTGCTAGCAGGAGCCTGGTGTTACTTCAGTGTATTAGTATGAAAATATATCCATGAATATTCATTCATGAGCATCAGCTTCTCAATTTAGATAGTTAGCTTTTTAGTATAGTTTCTTTCATTTTACTTGGCCACTATCCATTATTACTTTACATTTACACAGCTGCTTTTCTCTAAGGAATCTAAAGTACTGTATTTTAATTGTCCAAAAGAAATGGTGTCAGAGTAGAGGAAAGGGAGGTAGAAAAATGTGTTTCCTGATTGTCTCAGGGAATTGGGAGACACTTAATTTTAATTCTGGCTTTAAGCCCAGACAGTGAGGCTGTGTCTACAGAAGTGAGGTTATATGTGAGACTTCTAATTTTGCATGTATGTAGATTCCTGTTTCAAGAAATCCACAAAATTATTCTACCTAAGCCAGTAGTTCTCAACCTGGAACAATGTTCCTCTTCTCTCCATCCACCCCACTTAGCGAAATTGGGTGATGTCTAAAGAGATTGCTAGGTTGGGGAGGAGTTATACTGTTATCCTGTGGATAGAGGTCAAGGATACTGCTAAAATCCTGCAATGCACAGAACAGCCCCCCACACAAAGAATTATCCATCCAAAATTTCAGTACTGCTGAGATCAGAAATCTTGATAAGCCTTAATATTATAAGCAAACTCAATTTCTTTTTTACTTATTGAAGAAGTCTAATACCAAATAATCATGGCAGGTGCCAAATGTAATGCTTATTTTACTGAAATATCATTTGTAATAGGGAGAATTTCTATGTGTGGTATAACTTGTATCCTTAATTCATCTCTAATAATTCCTGCTATGTATCTAAAGTAATAAAGGAACTCTCTTCTGATTCTAACTTTATCTGGAGTGTCTGAAACCCTCCCTACTTTTTTGTGGAGTCAAGTCACCTTCTGACCCAGTGTTCCCAAGTCAACCCATACAAATACTAGCAGGGCCTATTATTTCAAGTAAAGGAGATTAACTCTAATCATTGTCATTCTTCTCCCCCCAAAGGAATCCAGTGCCTTCCTTAAAATATCCAAGAACAGGGAGTGCACTAGAACTGAAGTTTTTATAGGAAAGAATATATTAGCCCAGACATATACACAAAGTAACCATTTAAATATAGAACTTTATTTTCAATTTTCACTTTTAGAAGTTTGTTAAAAAATGGGAAGAAATGTTGTATTGTTTGTAACATTTGGATATAGTATATGTATATAAGATAGTTTAAGCTTTTGTCTCATCACTTTCGAATTTTTTTCACGCAATATATTAATACTGTATACTGCAAATATAAGTTTATGGATGGCTAAGTGTTCTTGCCTGGAAAATCCCATGGACAGAGGAGCCTGGTAGGGTATAGTCCGTGGGGTCGCAAAGAGTTGGACATGACTGAATGACTTCACTTTCACTTTCTAGACTAATAGGTAATTCTGATTGACATTATTTTCCCTGCAAAGATAAGCTTTTTAAAAAAAAAAAAAAAACTCATTAAGCATATAGCCTGTGACTCCTTCTAGAATGTGTCCCTCCACCTCAAGAGACATATTAATTCCTTAAGCAAATAGGATTCCTGTAGATGCATCCAACCAAGCTATGAACATATCCAGACTGGTTGATATCTCAGAGGGTTGCATAGTTTAGAATTAGTCTAGGATTTATATAACTATATAAGATTCAAAAGGAAAAAAAAAAAAAAAAACTGTATCATTTCAGAAGTAAAACTAAAAATAAAGAGAGCAGCTTGCAAGCAATTTCTAATCATCCATAAGTAAAACATCTGGCTCAAATGTGGCCAGTTTTTTCTACTTATTTAGTTCTTACACACATACTTCAGTCATCTTTTCTTATGTGCTGATTTTTTAGAAGCATAAAAGTTAGAACTATTTATGTTCATTTGATCATTTTGCATACCCATGTGTTATGGACTGAATTGCATTTCCCCCAGATTCATATTTTGAAGTCCTCACCCCAGTGTGTCTGTATTTGGAGATAGGATCTCTACGGATAAAGGACATAGCCTAGTTTCCTGTATCTCCTAGCACCATATCATCATTGGTGGTTTAGTCACTAAGTCGTGTTTGACTCTTGTGACCCCATGGAGTGTAGCCTGCCAGGTTCCTCTGTCCGTGGGATTCTCCAGGCAAGGATACTGGGGTGGGTTGCCATTTCCTTCTCTAGGGGATCTTCCTGACCCAGGGATCGAACCCGGGTCTCCTGCATTGCAGGCAGACTCTTTACTGAATGAGCTACAAAGAAAGATAAAGCATTAGGTGATAAAGCATTAGGTGACAATTATTTTTTGAGTGAAGGATATTTTCTTGAATGCAAATAACTCTTTGCCATGACATTTCTATCATCCTTTTGCCATGGTTTTAAAATACCAAGTTGATCTAATAACAGGAGTATGGCATGTAATTTCCATGGGTATAGTTTTATTTATCTCATACATTTATCTAAATTGGTTTGCTCAATCAACCTTAGGTACACTTTGCAATGTTTAAGGGTTTTATAAGGTTTTAGACAATTAACATCTTGCAATACTATTGGTTTCTGATAGAAATGTCTTCAATGACTTAATGATATCTGAGTGACTGCTTACATTTCTAATTACATATTTTTTGGTGTATATAGGTAGATCAGTGGTTAAAAACTAATTTATTCATCTAATTATTTCTTTTAAAAAGGAATATTCTGTTGGGAAGCTATGGAGCATACATGCATAGATCTCCATTATCTTCCTCTAGTAGGGCGTCTCTCACTAATGAGTAAATTAAGCTTGAGCTTTTGGACTGTAGCCCTATATTGCTCTATGATAAGGCCAATTTGCTTTTTTTGTGAGCAAAAAAAGTGAATGAGCTGCTGTAAAGTTCCTTAAGTGCAGAGAAAATGACCTTTGCTATTCAGGTTGGGAAAGAACAAAAGCAAGGGATGAAATAGGAAGGAGAATGAAAAATAATCCCTCCTACTGAGATGCCTATAGCAACTGATGAGGCAGTATTGCTAATGAGCTCCTTAGAGATGGCCCAACTGAAGCATATTAAAAATCTAGCGAGAAAAAACCGATCTTATGTCTTCAGCTAGAATTTCATTAAACCTTTCTGACAAGATGTGACAAATAGTGCTCTATTTGTGGTTGCACAGACTTCAACCTCCCCAAGCTTGGACAGCAGGAAGAGTAATAGAGCAATGATCATAATAGCTACCATCAATTAAATGGCTCCTAGATGCCAGGTACTGTACCAGGCATTTTGTGGCATCATTACAGTAAATATTTTCATTACCTCTGGGAGTCAGAATTATACTTCTATTATAATGATTTTTTTTTAAAGGCAAAAAAAAAAAAAGAAGAGAGAGAGAGAGAAGTTACTTGCTCTAAGGTACACTTAGGTAGAAATGCTAAAATTTGAATTACATATATCTGAAGTGCTTTCTAACTAGGAGTTTAATACAGTCAGGATACATTTATTGAGCACAAACTATAATTGAGGCTCCAGTTGTACAATTCTGAATAAGTTGAAAAATGTGCTCTCCCCAAACAACTCTAGAGCAAAGCTTATTTCTTAAAAACTGAGAAGTTTATATTTTAAGGACAAAGCTTCTGGTCCTCCCCAAATTATGAGAAAACTGAGGAATTCCTTGTGTCTGAAAAATTATACAGCTGACATTTGAACAACCTGAGTTTGAACTGTGTCAGTCCACTTATATGCAAATTTTTTTTCTCAGTAAATATTTTGGATAAATTTTTGGAGATGTATAATAATTTGAGAAAACTCACATATACCACAGATATACCAGATAGACCACATAACCTAGAAGTATCAGAGAAAAAGAAAGTTTATGTATGTCATGAATGCATAAAATAGATGAAATTACTAGACTATTTTATTATATACTATAAAATATACACACATCTATTATAAAAAGTTAAAATTTGTTAACACCTATACAAATGCTAATATGAAGGCATTTGCAGTAGTGAGATGTAAACAAATTCAGAGATGCATTAAATCATAACTGCATAAAATTAACTGTGCTGCTGCTGCTGTTGCTAAGTCACGTCAGTCGTGTCGGATTCTGTGCGACCCCATAGACAGAAGCCCACCAGGCTCCTCTGTCCCTGGGATTTTCCAGGCAAGAACACTGGAGTGGGTTGCCATTTCCTTCTCCAATGCATGAAAGTGAAAAGTGAAAGTGAAGTCGCTCAGTAGTGTCCAACTCTTAGCGGCCCCATGGACTGTAGTCTAGCAGGCTCCTCTGTCCATGGGATTTTCCAGGCAAGAGTACTGAAGTGGGGTGCCATCACCTTCTCCGAAAATTAACTGTAGTACACGCTAAAGAAAGTGAAAGTTAAAAGTGAAAGTTAAGTCGCTCAGTCGTGTCCAACTCTTTCCGACCCCATGGACTATAGCCCGCCAGGCTTCTCTGTCCATGGGATTCTCCATGCAAGAATACTGGAGTAGGTTGCCATTTCTTTCTCCAGGGGATCTTCCCACACAGGGATCAAACCCAGGTCTCCCGCATTGCGGGCAGACGCTTTAACCTCTGAGCCACCAGTACACGCTAATCAGTTCAGTTCAGTTGCTCAGTCCTGTCCGACTCTTTGTGACCCCATGAATTGCAGCACGTCAGGCCTCCCTGTCCATCACCAACTCCCAGAGTTCACCCAGACTCACATCCATCAAGTCAGTGATGCCATCCAGCCATCTCATCCTCTGTCGTCCCCTTCTCCTCCTGCCCCCAATCCCTCCCAGCATCAGAGTCTTTTCCAATGAGTCAACTCTTCACATGAGGTGGCCAAAGTACTGGAGTTTCAGCTTGAGCATCATTCCTTCCAAAGAAATCCCAGGGCTGATCTCCTTCAGAATGGACTGGTTGGATCTCCTTGCAGTCCAAGGGACTCTCAAGAGTCTTTTCCAACACCACAGTTCAAAAGCATCAGTTCTTCGGTGCTCAGCCTTCTTCACAGTCCAACTCTCACATCCATACATGATCACAGGAAAAACCATAGCCTTGACTAGACGAACCTTTGTTGGCAAAGTAATGTCTCTGCTTTTGAATATGCTACCTGGGTTAGTCATAACTTTCCTTCCAAGGAGTAAGCGTCTTTTAATTTCATGGCTGCAGTCACCATCTGCAGTGATTTTGGAGCCCCAAAAAATAAAGTCTGACACTGTTTCTACTGTTTGCCCATCTACTTCCCATGAATTGATGGGACCAGATGCCATGATCTTTGTTTTCTGAATGTTGAGCTTTAAGCCAACTTTTTAACTCTCCTTTTTCACTTTCATCAAGAGGCTTTTTAGTTCCTCTTCACTTTCTGCCATAAGGGTGGTCTAGCCACCTCCTGTTGCTATTGTGGTGAGTTCAAGTACAGTATCTGCTATGTGATGCTAATTATCTCTGCCTGAGGACTTTGTCACTCCAGTAAATCATAAATCTCAGTAAAAAGTGATCTCTTGTGGTTCTTGTGTATTAATATTTTTCATCATGTTTGTGCAAAAATGTAAACTTTGAATAACACCATGGGACTCATGAAGTGCAACCAGTGACACAGGAAGTGCTCCCAAAATAGAGGAAAGTCACAATATTAGAAGAAAAAATTGAATTGGCTTGACATATACCACAGGTTGAGGTCTGCAGCTGCAGTTGCCTACCATTTCAAGATAAATGAATTCAGCATAAGGACCATTGTGAAAAAAGGAAAGG
The DNA here is from genome assembly GCF_002263795.3 of Bos taurus. Taxonomy (NCBI): domain Eukaryota; kingdom Metazoa; phylum Chordata; class Mammalia; order Artiodactyla; family Bovidae; genus Bos; species Bos taurus. Next base: position 16,982,534 of record NC_037332.1, on the reverse strand, counting down.
AAATCCATAAAGTCATTGCCACAGCTACTCCAGCAGATGCAAAAAGTTGCAATTTTTTGAACATCCTTTATCTCAGACGGAAAATGAAGCTTTTATGTGGATGCAGGATTGTTATAAAAAAGACATACCTATAGCCTCTAAGTCAAGAAAAAGTGAAGTTATTATATGACAACTTAAAGCAAAAGGAAGGTGAAGGATCTAAAGTTGGAGAATTTAATGCTACCAAAGAATGGTGTGATAATTTTAGAAAAAGAATTGGTTTTAAAAATATCAGGTAACATGAGAAGTAGTGTCTGTTGACCAAACGCAGCAAAGTTCCCAAATACCATTTAGAAAATCATTGAGAAGAAAGGGTTGAGAAGAAGCCTGGACAGGTTTGTAAAGCAGATGAAAGTACCCTCTTCTAGAAAAAAAGTGCCACAAAGACTTGTTTGTAAGAAGAGATAAATAAGCACCAGGATTTAAGACAAGAAGTTAACTCTCCTGCTTTGTGCAGATGCAGTCAGGCTTATGGTTAGGACTACCCTTATCTATTAACCCGCACAGCCTGAAGCCTGGAAGGGAAAAATTAACACCAGCTGTGAGTCTTTTGGTTGTACAAGAAGAAGGCTTGGATAATGAGAATCCTTTTTCTGGATTGGTTCCATTGATGCTTTGTCCCTGAAGTCAGGGAGTACCTTGCCAGTAAGGGATGGCCTTTAATGTTTTCTTGATATTGGACAATGCCTCTGGTCACCCAAAACCATGAGCTCAAATTGAAGGCATCTAATTGGTCTGCTTGCTCCCAAACACAACTCTAATTCAGCTTCTAGGTCAGAGAATTGTGAGGACCTGTAAGACTCATTGCATGCAGTTCTCTATGGAAAGGATTGACAGTGCTCTGGAAGGAAATCCCAACAGAGAGACCATCGTGAGAATCTGGAAGGATTACACCTTTAAAGATGCCATTGTTATACAAAAAGCCATTGAAGTCATGAAGCCTGGAAACAATAAATTGCTGCTGAAAAAAACTGTATCCAGATGTTGGGTATGAATTCATAGGATTTACAACAGAGCCAATCGGGAAATCATAAAAGAGTGCCTCTAAATCAGTGCCAGACAATGGGGAAGATGACATGAAAGAATAGTGTAAAAAGCAAATTGACATCAGACAGTCTGACAAAAGGATTCTAATTATTCAAGAGTGCTTTGAATGCTTGAGTGCTTCTTTTATGATGTGAACTCTAAGGTCACTGAAACTAAAGAAGTGGAGGAAGAGGGGTTGTATAGTATAGAAAATTTGTAGAGAAATGAAAAAAGCAAAAAATAATATATTATTTACTTTTGATACCAATGAATGCTCATCATGTAAACAGCACAGTGAGCTTCAAATATATTGGTTGATATTTAGACACGATAGAGTATTGTTATCAAATTAGATAACAAAGTATTGGGCTTATTATTCAGTGACATTATCTCTAGGCTAAACAAATAAAATATAAACATTACAACTTTAAGCAGCCACAATAATATCCACAAAAGTAACATCATAAATATTAGAAAATTTAAAATGAAATATTTTACCACAGCAGATAGAATAGAAAATAACCAAATACCGAAAGTAAGTGTAACCAAAGTAAGTTTCCAAGTGTATCACTTATTGATGTAATATCAGTACCTATCTTTGTGAAGGATATTTTCAAACATGAAATATATAAAGTCTCAATACAGATGAACATTAACAGATGCACATTTTCCAATCAATTTGGATGATAGAGAACAGTAACTTGGGACTCTAAGCAAAATACCCCTTAAATTTTTATTTTTCTCAGTAATAAATCTGTATCTCTCTCTCACACACACACATCACATACACGCAATTGTTATCAATCACTATTATTTAATTTGAACTTCATCAATTAAAACAATTGTGGAAATGTTTTCTCTCTTGTCATATGAGTACCTTATACAGTATTCTCTACTTGCCTTTTGATCTTGTTGCTGTTTACTCACTAAGTCATGTTGGACTCTTTGCAACTCCATGGACTGTAGCGGTCCAAGCTCCTCTGTCCATGGAATTTCCCAGCAAGAATACTCGCATGGGTTGTCATTTCCTACTCCAGGGGCCTCTTAACCTACAAATCCTAAAACATCTACTGCCTGGTTCCTTTACTGAGTGTTTGCCAATACCCATCTAAAGAACATAAAATATTACTTTCTACAAAACAATATTCTATGCCACATAATTTAAATATTTTAATTCTGCACTTAATTCTGTAGTTGTTTTTATACATACAGATTAGGTATATGTTTATTATTGATTTATACATTAAAAAAATTCAGACATAATCACATTATCTATTCCTTTTAATGCCTCAGACCTTCCTTTTTTAACACTATTCTTCTTCCTTAAATATATAATTTAGAAGGATTTTAAGGATGAATTTTGCCTTTATTCCTATGCATAATTTTGCTGGCTATACTTTGAAATTTATTTTCTTTCAGCATTGGGAAATATTTTACTCTATCTCTGGGCTTCCACTGAGGCTGCTGAAAATTCTGCTATTAGTGCAATATTTTTAAATACCCAAAAGGTTTCTAAACTTAAAAATACTAATTACCCATCTAGAGGGTATACCATGGCTAATTTTAATAATAATTTATAGTCAATAGATGATTTAATATCTTAAACTCCAAGATAGCTTGCCCTCCTTTTAAATTTTTTCTATATTTTTAATCTGAGCTACAGAGAACTTTTAGGTTATAGTGAAATTTTCAAATATAACACCATTGCTGAAAATTTATCCAAATTTTATACTCTGGATAATGATGATTGATAATATATAATTAGGTAATAGTGCCTTTCCTTTGTGCATTCACATGCATAGGTGATTTAATTTGATTACGGAAATTAAAATATTGCAGACTTCTTTTATATATCTTGTTCCATTTATTCAGGCAGCAGTCTTAGATACCTGTGGTAGAGTGTAGATTTGAAAACCACACTAGTTTTCAAAAATTGTTGCAATAGTATCTCCCACTGCATGTTTGTCTTATATTCTGACTTGGACCCCTCTTTTTGAATTTGGATGTGCTTGTGATTATGATAGATACTGTAATTTCTGAGCTAGAGATGTGATTATGATAGACACGGTGATTTCTGAGCTAAGGTTATAGAAATGCTATAATACCCTCCAGGTTGATTTGGGTGCTCACGATTGGATCCCAGTCATAGTGAGAAAACCTTGGAGCCTTGCAGACAGGCCGCATGTAGCTGATTCAATTGAGAAGCTAACTGAGATTCCTGGTGACAGTTTGGACCACCAGTCAGAGGGAGGGAGTCTTCACATCCTTTCAGCCCAAGTCATTGGGTTACCCCCAGCATACAATGTCCTGTGGAGCAGAGATAGGCTGTTCCCACTGAAGCCTGTGACGAAAAGCAAAATGCATCTGTATTATTTTAAGCCATTATCTTTGAGGTGCTTTTTCACCCCGCCACAAATGACTAGTTATTATTTTCATCAATTTAAACAGAATTGCTATGTTTTAGACTAATAAGTGAATTAGCTTTTCCAAAGTTCACATGGTAACTGAGTCGGGATAGAGGGTTCAAAGTGAAATTTTAAATTCTGCAAGCTCTGTGTATATTAACATTTTTAGTTTCATGTAGGACCCCAATAGGTCTTTCCTGGTAGCTCAGACAGTAAAGAATCAGCCTGCAATGCAGGAGACCAAGGTTAAACCCCTCGGTCGGGAAGATCCCCTAGAGAAGGAAACAGCAACCCACTCCAGTATTTTTGCCTGGAGAACCCTATGGACAGACGAGATTGGTGGGCTATAGTGCATGGAGTTGCAAAGAGTCAGACATGACTGAGCGACTAAGTACGAATGCAGGATCCATATTGCTATTGTCCTCATTGATGGCAAACATAGGGCCCAGAGACATTAAGCCAAATTGTCCAAATTTGCATAAGTTGTAAGTGGTCATAGCCCAGATTCAAAACTGATCATCTCTCAAATATGTTTTAACCATTATACAATCAGGCTTTTTGAGCTCTTCCTCTTTCCACTAATCCATGTCATCTTGACAGCTCTAGAATTATAAAAGTTTAAGAAAGGAATTGGGTTATCTGCTTTAACTGTTGGTTTAGTGGTCTAAAAAAAAAAGCCAGAAGTTCACTCTGATAACAAATACATATATATCCAAAATATGTGCTCATTTATCAGAGGGTTACAAACCCACTGGAAGCCAAAATATTTCACTGAAACTTACAATCTCTTTTTTACATTATAAATGGACCTCAACATTTCTGATGTGAAGGAAATTCTAAAAGAAGGAAATTTTACACTATAATGACTAAAAATGAAGACATTTACTGTAACAAAGAAGAGATAAGATCCATTAGACAGTTTCCTTATCTCCTTAGTCATCATGGATAACATTCTCCTTTTCCTACAATAAGTCTAATTGAGGAATGCCCTTTGATAATACTCCTGGCTCTAATTCCTTCTATTTATTGAGAGATCAGCTTTCAGTGTTAATTATGTATCTGATGATCTAGGCCTTGGGCCAAAACATTGATTTTTAGTAGAATTCAAATAATAAGCTGACATCTAAAGTGTTTAGGTACAATGAGAATGTATAGGTATCAAAAAAACTTTGATCATATAATGGTTAAGAAAGTCCTTATTGCCAAATTCAGACTGCAACTGAAGAAAGTAGGGAAAACCACTAGACCATTCAGGTATGACCTAAATCAAAACCCTTGTGATTATACAGTAGAAGTGAGAAATAGATTTAAGGGACTAGATCTGATAGATAGAGTGCCTAATGAACTATGGACTGAGGTTTGTGACATTGTACAGGAGACAGGGATCAAGACCATCCCCATGGAAAAGAAATGCAAAAAAGCAAAATGGCTGTCTGGGGAGGCCTTACAAATAGCTGTGAAAAGAAGAGAAGCGAAAAGCAAAGGAGAAAAGGAAAGATATAAACATGTGAATGCAGAGTTCCAAAGAATAGCAAGAAGAGATAAGAAAGCCTTCCTCAGTGAGCAATGCAAAGAAATAGAGGAAAACAATAGAATGGGAAAGACTAGCAATCTCTTCAAGAAAATTAGAGATATCAAGGGAACATTTCATGCAAAGATGGGCTCGATAAAGGACAGAAATGGTACGGACCTAACAGAAGCAAAAGGTATTAAGAAGAGGTGGCAAGAATACACAGAAGAACTGTACAAAAAAGATCTTCATGACCCAGATAATCACGATGGTGTGATCACTCACCTAGAGCCAGACATCCTGGAATGTGAAGTCAAGTGGGCCTTAGAAAGCATCACTACAAACAAAGCTAGTGGAGGTGATGCAATTCCAGTTGACCTATTTCAAATCCTGAAAGATGATGCTGTGAGAGTGCTGCACTCAATATGCAAGCAAATTTGGAAAACTCAGCAGTGGCCACAGGACTGGAAAAGGTCAGTTTTCATTCCAATCCCAAATAAAGGCAATGCCAAAGAATTGTCAAACTACCACACAATTGCACTCATCTCACATGCTAGTAAAGTAATGCTCAAAATTCTCCAAGCCAGGCTTAAGCAATACGTGAACCATGAACTTCCAGATGTTCAAGCTGGTTTTAGAAAAGGCAGAGGAACCAGAGACCAAATTGCCAACATCTGCTGGATCATGGAAAAAGCAAGAGATTTCCAGAAAAACATCTATTTCTGCTTTATTGACTATGCCAAAGCCTTTGACTGTGTGGATCACAATAAACTGTGGAAAATTCTGAAAGAGATGGGAATACCAAACCACCTGACCTGCCTCTTGAGAAACCTATATGCAGGTGAGGAAGCAACAGTTAGAACTGGACATGGAACAACAGACTGGTTTCAAATGGGAAAAGGAGTACATCAAGGCTGTATATTGTCACCCTGCTTATTTAACTTCTATGCAGAATACATCATGAGAAACGCTGGGCTGGAAGAAGCACAAGCTGGAATCAAGATTGCCGGGAGAAATATCAATAACCTCAGATATGCAGATGCCACCACCCTTATGGCAGAAAGTGAAGAGGAACTAAAAAGCCTCTTGTTGAAGGTGAAAGAGGAGAGTGAAAAAGTTGGCTTGAAGCTCAACATTCAGAAAATGAAGATCATGGTATCTGGTCCCATCACTTCATGGCAAATAGATGGGGAAACAGTGGAAACAGTGTCAGACTTTATTTTTTGGGGCTCCAAAATCACTGCAGATGGTGACTGCAGCCATGAAATAAAAGATGCTTACTCCTTGGAAGGAAAGTTATGACCAACCTAGATAGCATACTGACAAGCAGAGACATTACTTTGCCAACAAAGGTCTGTCTAGTCAAAGCTATGGTTTTTCCAGTGGTCATGTATGGATGTGAGAGTTGGACTGTGAAGAAAGCTGAGCACCAAAGTATTGATGCTTTTGTACTGTGGTGTTGGAGAAGACTCTTGAGAGTCCCTTGGACTGCAGGGAGATCCAACCAGTCCATTCTGAAGGAGATCAGCCCTGGGAGGGATTGGGGGCAGAAGGAGAAGGGGACGACAGAGGATGAGATGGCTGGATGGCATCACTGACTTGATGGATGTGAGTCTGGGTGAACTCCGGGAGTTGGTGATTGGACAGGGAGGCCTGGTGTGCTGTGATTCATGGGGTTGCAAAGAGTTGGACACGACTGAGCGACTGAACTGAACTGAACTGAAGAAAATGTATGGTAGGGAGGCTATTGGGTTTGATCTAGGCTATAGCCACTTACTATGTGAGCAAATTTGGAAAATTTTGTTAAAGTCTCTGAACTCCAGCTTTACCATTAGTGAATTGAGAATGTAACATTGCATATCTTATTGAAGCCCAGTATGAAACTAGGTAATTTAATAACATTTCTGTAGCTAACCCCAGCAAATAATAGATTATCAATGCCTGAGTGCCTGCCAAGTAGCTTCAGTTGTGTCTGATTCTTTGTGATGCTATGGACTGTAACCCACCAGGCTCCTCTGAATACTTCAGTTGGGTTGCCATTTCCTCCTCCAGGGGAATCTTCCTGACCCAGGGATCAAACCTGAGTCTCTGGCAGGCCGGTTCTTTACCACTAGTGCCACCATGGTAGCCCCCAGGGCCACCTGGAAGCCTGAATGATACCTCAACTGTGTGTGTGTGTGTGTGTGTGTGTGTGTGTGTGTGCATACTGAAATAAGCTTATAGTATAATCCTGTAACTTTGCAATTGTTGCTTTTCATTTCAGTTATACAAACAGTCTTACTTTATTATTTTTTAATGTAAGAAATAAGATGTGCATTTCAAATTTGTGAGAGCCTGACAATTTTTTTTTTTTTTTTCTATCAGCTCTTTGGCAAGGGAACAAAAAAAAGATATAGAGTTAGAGTAAGGTACAGAGACATGTTTCCTTTAAGTGAGGCTGTTCAAATTTTAAGCAAAGCAATCACACTAAGCTAGCAATAGCACCCATTGTTTGCTCGTTATGACTACACAATTCAGTCTGTTAAATTGTAAACTAGCAATAGAAGGTCTACATGGATACGCTGATAGGCTAAGATGCAGAATGTAAATATCTAACATATGTTTAAATCCTCTGGTAGATGAAGAATTATTTAGAAACATAAGGAAACATTAATAAACACACACATATACAGGAAATACCCCATTTTCAACTGCCAATTCAGTCTAATATGAGTAGGAATATCATTCTAATACCACAAAGTTAAATTGCATTGCACTTCCCTTTCTCAGCAACTGGTTAATTCAATCATAGCACATAGATTTTTCATCAGTTTTTAATTTGCTTAATTTTTATGAGCTGGTGGTTTAGAAAATTTCCCATTTTTCAACCCTAAGACTGTACGGATAAAGCCATGCGCTATTCTTTCTGTGTCATTTTCATTTTAATATAGATTTTATAGTTCATTACCTGTCAATCAGTTTTAAATGGCACAGTATTCATTTTATCATGTTCAGTAAAACTGTTTTATGCTTCTTTCAATGTCTTACATTCATTTTAGACTGAGCCCTATTTATTTCTCTAAGAGCCATAGCCATCTGTAGCTGTGCACATTTGAACTTGTATTTATTTTAGCAAATGCAATATTTTGCTTTATGTAGTATATTCATTTAGGATATTTATTCAAGCAAGTAAATTCTGAGGAAGCAGAGCTGTGTAAATGCTTTATCTGTGGCAAGCCATTTTATGTCCTGTGTTTTTATTTGTCTCAAACTTTGAGGGATACAATTTCAAACACAACTTAAAGTACTGACACAGTATACTTTGTCACCTGACTATTTCTAATCTAACAAACCATACTTACAGAATTAACATTCAAAACCATTGAGCAAACAAACATAAGTTTTGAGCCTCAGAGTTTTCACATAAATTAACACAAATATTTAACAAATGGAAAATAGGATATTTTTTTAAATTACAAAGTATCTTTTTTTCACATAGATTTGTTCCTTTTTTCCACCATCACATGTTTTCTTCATTTGACAACTTACTCTTCATTAAATAGATATTAGCTTTATTTCTCCTCTTTTAACTAAAAATATTAAAGAGGCTTTTAATGTTAAAAAATTAGATACATCATAAGTCAAACAGGAACATTTAGAAAAATTTCCTGAGGAGCTAATTAGTATAGGTAGTTTTACTGAAGGGACTTTTGTTCTATGAAATAATGTTAGAAATAATTTAATAAGATATTTATGACATTCTGTTAAAATATACCAAAAGATTATTACCATAACAGAAATTTGTGTGGAGTGCTGGTGAAGCAACTCCCTAGAAAAGCAAAGGAACAAAATCCTGACTTATAGCATTGGTAGATTTCCATAATGTAAATATTTCCACCACTGTAAATTTAAAGACAACAACATTTAAATAATCATCTTTTGTACTGAAAACCCAGATCAGCATACCACTGCTTCCTAAAATCTAATGTAAAATTTCTTATTGTATGTGTAAGTTAATTCCTATAGGATAAAGAGAATTATTTCCTCACTACTCCAGGATCCTCAGCATTTTCTTTAACCAAATAACTAATTTTTCCTTCCAGAATTCACATGACCTACTGTCTCTCATACTCTGCTGCATTAGGTAAAGTCAATATATTTGCCATCCTCATTTTGCTTTTGCACACCTCTCATATATTGAATTGACATTCTCACCTCTAGTCCATGACTTTTCTTGTTTTTGAAGTTCATTTCTAAGCTTGCTACCTCCCTGAAAATATTCCAGCTAGCTATATTTATTTTACTTACAAAGCCACTTCAGAAATTCTATGCTTTATTTTTCCTCATTCTTTTAAAATACGTATCACTTTGTATCTCAGTTCAACTAGTATATTTTTATAATTTTGTTATGTTGTATGTATGTGTAATAAAACTAGCATTTTGTTTGAGATATTTGCATGTAGAAATATGATATATTCTTTTACCTTTGTGTGTCTAATCTTTTTAAAAGTAAATGTTTTTTTCCAATAGAATTTTTTGAGTAAAGTTAATTTGCAATGTTTCAAGTGTACAGCAAAGTGATTCAGTTAAATGTATATATATATTCTTTTTCAGATTCCTTTCCATTATAGGTTATTATAAGATATTGAGTAGAATTCCCTGTTCTATACAGTAGGTCCTTGTGGTTATCTATTTTAAAGTACTGTATATCTGTTAATCCCAAACTCCTAATTTATTCCTCCTCCACCAGTCCCTTTGGTGCATGCATGCTAAGTCGCTTTAGTCATGTCTGACTGTTTGTGACCCTATGGACTGTATCCCACCAGGATCTTCTGTCCATGGGATTCTCCAGGCAACAATACTGGAGTGGGTTGCTATTTCTTTCTCCATGGGATCTTTTCAACCCAGGGGGATCTTCCCAAACCAGGAATCAAATCAGCATCTCTTAAGTCTCCTGCATTGGCAGGTAGGTTCTTTACCACTAGCACAACCTGGGAACCTTGTTCTTTTGGTAACCATAAGATTATTTTCTTTGTCTATGAATCTGTCTCTAGTTTGTAAAGTTATTTATGTAATATTTTAGATTCCACATGTAAGTGATATTACATGGTATTTGTCTTTGTATAACTTCTCTTATTATCATAATCTCTAGGTCCATCCATGTTGCTGTAAATAGCAATATTCATTTTTTGTTATGGCAGAGCAATATCCCATTATGTATATATATCACATCTTCTTTATCCATCATTTGTTGACGGACAGTTTGATTGCTTGCCTTGGCTATTGTAAGTAGTGCTACTATGAACTCTGGAATGCATGCATCTTTTCAAGTTAGAGTTTTCTCCAGATACATGCCCAGGAGTAGGAGTGTTGGATTATGTGATAATTCATAACTCCATTTTTAGTTTTTAAAGGAACCTCCATGGTGTTCTCTCTAATAGATACAGGGTAATTCTCAATAATTGCCTGACTTTCTCTAAGTGCATTTTTAATATTGTCTTTATCAGGCTAAAAACTGTGCTGTATATATAAATGCACTTACTAAAACATTTAGGATTCTTTTAGAACTAAAATAATCATCAGTCAGTTCAATTCAGTCACTCAGTCATGTCTGACTCTTTGCGACCCCGTGAATCACAGCACGCCAGGCCTCCCTGTCCATCTCCCAAAGTTCACTCAAACTCACATCCATTGAGTCAGTGATGCCATCCAGCCATCTCATCCTCTGTTGTCCCCTTCTCCTCCTGCCCCCAATCCCTCCCAGCATCAGAGTCTTTTCCAATGAGTCAACACTTCACATGAGGTGACCAAAGTACTGGAGTTTCAGCTTTAGCATCATTCCTTCCAAAGAAATCCCAGGGCTGATCTCCTTCAGAATGGACTGGTTGGATCTCCTTGCAGTCCAAGGGACTCTCAAGACTCTTCTCCAACACCACAGTTCAAAAGCATCAATTCTTTGGTGCTCAGCTTTCTTCACAGTCCAACTCTCACTGGACCACTGGAAAAAAACATAGCCTTGACTAGATGAATCTTTGTTGGCAAAGTAATGTCTCTGCTTTTGAATATGCTATCTAGGTTGGTCATAACTTTCCTTCCAAGGAATAAGCGTCTTTTAATTTCATGGCCGCAGTCACCATCTGCAGTGATTTTGGAGTCCAAAAAAATAAAGTCTTACACTGTTTCCCCATCTATTTGCCATGCAGTGATGGGACCAGATGCTATGATCTTCATTTTCTGAATGTTGAGCTTTATGCCAACTTTTTCACTCTCCACTTTCACTTTCATCAAGAGGCTTTTTAGTTCCTCTTCACTTTCTGCCATAAGAATGGTGTCATCTGCATATTATATAACCTCTCTATTATAACCTTTCTTTAAGTTTCCCAGAAAAATTAATACAATTTTCAAAGAAAACTTTGACTTCCATTATTTTATTAACTTCCTGATATTTTGTACTTCATTTTCTTGTTTATTCACACTAAGGGACAGGGGCACCAAAGATTAACACCAATGAAACCACAAAGTAGTATTACATGTTATTTTTTTTTATTCCAAAACATACAGTGAAAACAGAATGTATCAAATATATTTTGTTCACTTTTGTTTTACCCTAAGTAGATTTTCATATTTTTTACAAATGAAATATTTTCTCTTTCAAAGAAATCACATTCTGTAAAAACAGCTTGAAAAACCACTGGCCCAGAATATGTGATTGGTAGGGGAAGCTGAGAGGCTTGTAAAATGCAAATTGAGTAAGCAGTAGGAAGCAGTGTTGAATTAGGAGACATGCCAAAAGTATTTGGAAGCTCTTAACATAGGGGAATAATAAACACAACCACAGAAACAAAGCTGAATATATGCTTCATGTCTTTGGGATGAGTTTTTCTGTTGAGTATATAAGAACCATACAGAGAGCCAGCATCAGTAGATTTCAGCATCTGATACTGGGAATACATCAAGCCAAACGCTATAGGGATTTAACAGTGCAAAGAAGCAATCAAGTTGCTGTTTTCTTTTCCTCCTCTGAAAAGAGACTACAGAGTTATGAGGACAAAGTGTATGCAGATCCTACAAATCTGATTTCAAATGTTGGCCCCACCATTTACTAGCTGTGTTATCTAGGTAGGTTTTCTTGATAATATGTAGGATACTCAGCTAAACTTGAACTTCAGCTTACCGATAGATAATTGTATAGTCTAAGAAGGGCTCAGATATTGCACATTATATAATTGTACTGCAAATATATATTCATTTGATATCTGAAATTTAAATTATTGGGCATTCTATATTTTTATTTGATAAATCTTGCAACCTTATATCTAGGTGAGTTATGTAATATCTCTAAGTCTCATTTATCTCATCTACAATGAAATAGCAATAATTGTAATGATGGGATAAAATTTACGAGAATACACACTCAACATTAAAAAAACTAATAACATGGCATCTGGTCCCATCACTTCATGGCAAATAGATGAGGAAACAATGGAAACAGTGACAGACTTTATTTACTTGGGCTGCAAAATCACTGCAGATGGTGACTGCAGCTGTGAAATTAAACGACACTTGCTCCTTGGAAGAAAAGCTATGACCAACCTAGACAGCATATTAAAAAGCAGAGACATTACTTTGCCAACAGAGGTCAATATAGTCAAGGCTATGGATTTTCCAGTAGTCATTATGGATATGAGAGTTGGACCATAAAGACAGCTGAGCACTGCAAAATTGATCCTTTTGATTGTAGTATTGGAGAAAACTCTTGAGTTCCTTGGAAAGCAAGATCAAATTAGTCAATCCTAAAGGAAATCGGTCCTGAATATACATTGGAAGGACTAATGCTAAAACTGAAGCCTCAATACTTTGACCATATGATGTGATAAGCTGACTCATTAGAAAACACTCTGTTGCTGGGAAAGATTGAAGGCAAGAGGAAAAGGGGACAACAGAGGACCAGATGGTTGGATGGCATCATTGACTCAATGGACAAGAGTTTGAGCAAACTTCAGGAGATGGTAAAGGACAGGGAAGTCTAGCTGCTGCAGTCCATGGGGTCGCAAAGAGTCAGACATGACTGAGTGACTTAATGACAGTGACACACACATACTATGTAAAAATACTATATATGTACAACACCAGGTACAAGGGAGTTCTTATAATTCTTAATTAAGCAAGCTTTATTCTTGCCATGTATCTTTAAAGAGACTTTATCTTTCTTCCCCTCCCAAGCCCTGCTCCTTACTTTTGATGAAATTTTGGGCAAATCCCATCACTTATCAAATTATGATAGTGTTTCTGTCTGTACATGTGTGCTGTGCTCAGTCACTCACTCGTGTCCAACTCTTTGCTACCCCATGTAGAAAAACCAGGCTCCTCTGTCTATGAAATTTCTGGGCAAGAATACCTGAGTGAAAAAAAAAAAAAAAGAATACCTGAGTGGGTTGTTATTTCCTTCTCCAAGGGATCTTCCTGACCCAGGAATCAAACCTGTGTATCTTATATCTCCTGAGTCATCAGGCAGATTCTTTACCACTAGTGCCATCTGAGAGAGCTTCTCTAGTCAGTAAATTAAATATCAATTTTCATTTAGTAGTCTTTATATGGGGCTTCCCTGGTGGCTCAGCAGTAAAGAATCCACATGCCAGTGCAAGAGACATGGGTTTGATCCCTGGCTTGAGAAGATCCCCTGGAGAAGGAAATGGCAACCCACTCCATAGTTTTGCCTGGGAAATCCCATGGGCAGAGGAGCCTAGGGGGGCTATCATCCATGAGGTTGTGAAAGAGTCAGACACGACTTAGCAATTAAACAATAAAAACAACATTCTGGATGTAGCTTTTGATTTAAAGTTGAGACCTTTTCTCTTCTCCAGGTTAGTCCTACCTCAGATAGAAACTAGGTATGGCATTTTTTTTCCAATCATCTATTTTTTCTAATCCTTTTCTCCTAGCTTTCAAACTATGGTTTGCAACCAACTAAGGTACATGCAATGGACCATAAGGACAGGATGGGGGAAAGTCTAGGAGGGAGAAGAGAAGAGGAATGTGAGAGGTCTTATTTGGCTGGTTACTGAAAAGTTATGTGTCTATTTTGTAGACATATCCTTGATAATCTCTATGTTTGGGAAGTAATTAAAGAAATTACTGGTCTCATGACTCTTTTCATAGATTGTTTGCAACCACCATCCTCAAAAACTTATATATCCATTTCAGCAGGTCTGACTCCCCCTTCAGTCCCTTATTATATCTGTGCATCTTATTGGTAGGGTTATGGTCTCAACCTGTAAAAGTTCATGTTACTGAGAGAAAATTATCTAAGAAATTCAATATCTGAGGATCATTGTTTAATTCAGTACTAAACTGTAAAGCGTGCATCTTATTTTAGTTTTTATTTTGTATTTTTGCAAATGGCATTTAAAAAATGTTTTCAATTGAATGAAATATTCTTTAACTTCCAGAGTGCTTTACAGTTTTCAAAAGTTTCAAACACATGTTTTCATACAATCCTGTAATATAATATAAAAATAATCCTTTTTTTAAACCCCCATCCCTATATTGACCCTCCCTCCTTCCCTCTTCCCACTGGTAACCGCTAGTTTGTTCTGTATATCTTAGTCAGCATCTTGTTTGGTTTTACTCACTAGTTTTATTTCTTAGATTCCATGTAAAAGTGATATCATATGATATTTGTCTTTCTCTGTCTGACATTTCACCTAGTATTATATTCTCTAGGTCCATCCATGTTGCCAAAAACAGCATTATTTTGTACTTATTTATGGCTGAGTAGTATTCTAGTGTGTGTGTGTGTGTGTGTGTGTGTGTGTGTGTGTGTCTTTATCCATTCATCTGGACACAGGTTGCTTCCATACCTTGGGAATTGTAAATAACACTGCTATGAGCATTGCAGTGCATGTATCTTTGTGTTGGTAAGGATGTGGAGAAAAGGGAACCCCCCTATGCTGTTGATAGGAATGTAAATTGGTGAAGCCACTATGGAAAAGAGTATGGAGATATCTCAAAAATCTAAACTACCATATGACCCAGAAATTTTGCTCCTTTTATAAAACTGAAACAAAAAACAAAAGCACCAATTCAAGAATATACATACATCTTATTTTAAATAATATTCATTGTATTTTTGTTTTCTTAATGTTAATCACCTAGTTTAAAAGCGTAAAGCAGTGTTTATTTCTCAATGACATATTTTTAATATATTTTATCTCTGTCAAAAAGAGAGTAAGATCATAAAGACATAGACTGTTATATGATATTAATTTATTTTCAGCATCCTGATGTGCACTGTTGTTGAAGTGGATGTTTCAACTTTTGGTTGGCCAGATTAGGAATTGAGGTGTTGAATTTTAAAGAATGTCAGTTTAATTAATTCAGAGAAAGAGCAGAAGAAGTTGTCCTCTGAACTGTTCTTACAACACTTATAACAACAGATATGTATTTTTTTCTTCATCCAACAACCAATTTTTCCATTGACTAGATGCCCTGTGTCTGGTTTGGTTCTGACACTAACTATGCAAATTAGCACAAGTCCCGCAGGTGAAGGCCTCAGTCCCATAGACTGTCCCTATTTCAGATGCTAATTACAGGTCTGGTCAGTCCAGTTGTCTATCAAAGCCTTCTCAGTTTGATAATTTGCTAGAACTTCTTGTAAAACTCAGGAATGTAATTTACTACTATGGTTTATTATAAAAGATACAGCTCAGGCACAACCAAATTGAAGATATGCACAGGGCGAGATATGAAGGAAGGGATGCTCCATGTACCCTTTCTGGACATGTCACCCTCCCAGCATCTCGATATGTTCACTCCCCAGAAGCTATCTCAACTCCATTATAGTGTTTTTTTCTTTCTTTCTTTCTTTCTCTCTCTCTCTCTCTCTTTTAATGTTGGCTCCATTATGTTACAGAGAAGGCACTGGCGACCCACTCCAGTACTGTTGCCTGGAAAATCCCATGGACCGAGGAGCCTGATAGGCTGCAGTCCATGGGGTCACTAAGAGTAGGAGATGACTGAGCGACTTCACTTTCACTTTTCACTTTTATGCATTGGAGAAGGAAATGGCAACCCACTCCAGTGTTATTGCCTGGAGAATCCCAGGGATGGGGGAGTCTGGTGGGCTGTTGTCTATGGGGCTGCACAGAGTCGGTCACGACTGAAGCAACTTAGCAGCAGAAGCAGCCATTATGTTAGCACAATTGATTAAAATGTTGGCCATTGATGACTAGACTCAACCTCCCCTCTGCAAGTGGGGCTGAAATTCCAAACTTCTAAATTGTGAGGTTGGTTCCTCTAACAACCAGCCCCCATTCTGAAGCTATCTAGAGCCAACTAAGAGTCACTTTATTAGCATAAATTCAGGTATGTGGAAAAAAGGCTTGTTATGAATACCAAAAAATGTTCTTATCAACAAAGACTTTAGAAGCTCTATTTCAGGAACTGGGAACAAAGACTAAATATATGTGTTTCTTATTATCACCATGTCTTAGCTAGCTCAGGCTAATATAATAAAATACCAAAGACTGGGTGGTTCAAACAACCAGTCATTTATTTCTCAGTTATAGAGGTCAGGCAGCATAACATCAATGTGTTTGATGGTTTGATTTCTTGTGGAACCCTCTTGGCTTGGACTGCTGCCTTCTCAGTATGTCCTTCTAGGGTGGAGACAGATAGATAGAGACAGAGAGACCTGGTCTCTCAACCTCTTCTTATAAGGGTAAGAATCCCATCATGGAGATTTCACTGTCATGTAAACCTAATTAACTCCTCCCAACTCCAAATGCCATCACACTGAATTGAGGAGGGGGACTCAAACATTCAGTCATAACAAAATGGATATTCAATGTGTCAGAGCATAAATAGAATCTTTCAAATTTTCAGTTCAATCTCTTTTTATAATCAAAACCACATAGAGAATCTAGTAGATAAATAACAGATCACCTCTTCCTTTACTACAACTCTCTTGCAAAAAAAAAAGAATGTTTATTGTCATTAAATATTTACTAACTAAATGGAGGCATATAAGAATGAAATTGTGAATTCATGAATGAATAAAAAGATAGATGATGCCATTTAGGCTTGAAGTTAAATAGAAATGATTCAACTAAAATTTATTTTTAATCATGAATTATGAAGGCAGGAGAAGAAGGGGACGACAGAGGATGAGATAGTTGGATGGCATCACCAATGTGATGGACATGAGTTTGAGTAGGCTCCGGGAGTTGGTGATGGACAGGGAAGCCTGGCCTGCTGCAGTCCATGGGGTTGCAAAGAGTTGGACATGACTGAGCAACTGAACTGAGCTGATAAATGCTACTTATAGGAATTGTTTTATTTATTCATATTTTAAACAACATATTTTATTATATTACACACATATACCACATCTCTGCAAATATTATCTTCTCATATTTGTGCAGGTTTTTTTCCCTATTGGGTGAATTAGCTTCCTTCAACCTCAATACTAAAACCTAACTTGTTCACATCCTCCTGCACATCAACTTGTCAAGTTTTAAAATGTTATCCTATTCTCCGAGGTGCCAACAAACTCATTCAAATTAATGTTGTCAGTTATTTAATGAATAAGCTTTCTACTCTAGCATCCTCAAAAGCTGAATACACTTGTCATAGCAAACTTGGACCTGAACAACAAAATAATAACCTTTGTTCCATACAAAACAAGTGTGAAGGTGACATCTATAATTCATATAGCCTGATTATTATTTCCAGTAGATAAAACAGATATATGTTGAGCCAAGCTCAGTCTCACTAAGACCTCATTTTCTGAATTTTTGTGACCTGTGTGTCTCTGGTCCACTCAGGAACTGAGTATTTGAGATTCTCCCATATTTACTTAGCTAAGTGGATGTATCTATATGATGTTTAAGGCACTTAACAAACATATATAATCAGCACTTAGTTTACCAAAATGGATTCAAGTTAATGGTCTAAAAGAATAAAAGTGTTAGAAAAGAGTTCTTGATGTTATAGTATATTATACAAAAGTACAAAAATATATTCATGTAAAAATATTACATATAATTGCCATTGTATAAATGTACAGTCATCATACCCTAGAAATAGTTCAGAATTATACTATAGGTTGAAAGATTAAAAATATTGGTACAAGTTATAAAATAGAGGCCTGACCATACCTTAATATGCTTACTATTCTTAAACTAGAGAGGAATTAAAAAAAAAAAAAAAAAAAAACTTAGGAGAAGAAATATTGATGCTTCAAAACTTATCAAAAGAAAAAAATATTCTGTAACAAGCTTCCTTCAGAATTCTTAATAAAAAAGAAAATTATGCCATTGAAGAAGATATTTTTTATGAAAGAAAAATTTTAAGTAATGAAAGGAAGAATTTTTTATCTCTGTAATTTAGAAGATTTTTTGAAAGCAACCATACCAGGACAGATATGCATATGAATAAAGCAAATTATTAAGATAAATGATCCTTCATCTGTGAGAAGATTAAGCTAAATGATCTCTGGTGTTTCAGCTAAGGCTAGTATTTTATGGTTAGTACATAAGGGACAGTTTACAGAGTTGAAATGGTAGCCAAACACTATAAAATTGTGTGTTAATAAAAGATTAGTGTTTTTATTTTTCCTTCCTCATTCCTCACTGAACTTTGAAAGTAACCTGGGAAAATAATTATGAAATAATAAAATTGCATAAAAAATTCCTCTTTAATTTTTATGAGTCCACTTATATGTCAGCTTTTAAAAGAAATCAGTCATTCTACAAGTAGATACATTTCACTTGCTTGAGGTGTGCCAGATTTCAACTGAAAACAAACACAGCCAGGTATTTCGCAATGAGAGGGACATAGAAAATGATAAAAGTTCTAAAGCCTGATTCATATATTTATAAAGCTTAACACCAAGTAAATGAAGGTAAGTGTGTGCTAAGTCGCTTCAGTTGTGTCCGACTCTTTTCGATCCCATGAACTGTAGCCCGCCAGGCTCCTCTGTCCATGGGATTCCCAGGTAAAGTTATGTAGTAATGGGATTCTCCAGGTAAAGTTATGTAGTAATTATGAAATAATTTAGGGCAGTAATCAAAGATTAGTTTATGTAAAGGACACTATTCTGCAGACATCTAGAACAGAGAGGCAGACTGCATTGGTTTTCCTTTTGGCTTATTCACTTACTGGTTAAGTGATCTTGGACTGAT
The DNA here is from genome assembly GCF_002263795.3 of Bos taurus. NCBI lineage: Eukaryota > Metazoa > Chordata > Mammalia > Artiodactyla > Bovidae > Bos > Bos taurus. The sequence continues at coordinate 16,963,392 of NC_037332.1, read as the reverse complement.
TGAGCTTCTCTGTGCCTCAGTTCAGTCGCTCAGTCATGTCCGCCTCTTTGCAACCCCATGGACTGCAGCACACCAGGCTTCCCTGTCCATCACCAACTCCTGGAGCTTGTTAAAATTCATGTCCATTGAGTCGATGATGCCATTCAACCATCTCTGTGATCCCCTTCTCCTCCTGCCTTCAATCATTCCCAGCATCAGGGTCTTTTCAAAGGAGTCAATTCTTCACCTCAGGGGCCAAAGTATTGGAGTTTCAGCTTCAGCATCAGTCCTTACAATGAATTTTCAGGACAGATTTCTTTTAGGATGGATTAGCTGGATCTCTTTGCAGTCCAAGGGACTCTCAAGAGTCTCCAACACCACAGTTCAAAAGCATCAGTTCTTTGGCACTCAGCCTTCTTTATAGTCCAACTCTCACATCCATACATGACTTCTAGAAAAACCATAGCTTTGACAAGACAGACCATGGTTGGCAAAGTGATGTCTCTGCTTTTTATGTGCGGTCTAGATTGGTCATAGCTTTTCTTCCAAAGAGCAAGCATTTTTTAACTTCATGGCTGCAGTCACCATCTGCAGTGATTTTGGACCCCAAAAGTATAAAGTCTCTCACTTCTTCCATTGTTTCCCCATCTATTTGCCATGAAGTGATGGGACCAGATGCCATGATCTTAGTTTTCTGAATGTTGAGTTTTAAGCCAGCTTTTTCACTCTCCTCTTTCACTTTCATCAAGAGGCTCTTTAGTTCCTTTTCACTTTCTGCCATAAGGATGGTGTCATCTGTGTATCTGAGGTTATTGATATTTCTCCTGGCAATCTTGATTCCAGCTTGTGCTTTATTTAGTCTGGCATTTCACATAATGTACTCTGCATATAAGTTAAATAAGCAGGGTGACAATATATAGTTTGACATACTCCTTTCCCAATTTTGAACAAGTCTGTTGTTCCATGTCTGGTTCTAACTGTTGCGTCTTAACCTGCATACAGGTGCCTAGCTATCCTCATCTCTGTGCATAACTGTCCTCATCTATGAAAAGTATGTAGTAATGGTGCTTATCTCATTAACTCGTAAAGCATTCAGCAGTATGAACCATGTTCATAATCAAGTATCTGTTTTTGTTGCTGTCAGGCAAGAAGTCTTAATAGTTGGTTTTTTAATAGGAGTTAATTATAACTCCTATTAAATACTGGATAAATACTGGAAGTGGAAATGTTAAGTTTCTAATAAATTATGTGTGACTGGATTGAGCTATTTTGTTCAGAATGTGAATTTGATTTGTTAGAAATATTGAAATGCTGAATGTTTAAGAAAGAGAATGAGAGTCTATCACAATGATTTTTTATATTTATTATTATTATTAATGATTGTAGGAACTCGAGTCTATTCTCTTAACAAAGTTTAAGTGTACAACATGGCCCAAGTTAATCATAGATACAATATGTTGGTTTCTAAAATAGTTTAATTCAAGACACATTCAAATATGAAATTATTTTCAAAGAAATAAAAATAGCATATTTATATACATTAATACAAGTAAAATATAAAATTTTATGTTGATTTTTCTGAACATAGGTAGAATACATCTTTATTTTTATGACATATATCATGTCTTTAATCAGTTTCTTAGCCATATCTGTTTCTAGTACTGTGTCAGTGGTATTTTTCTGAAGAACTTTTTTTTCAATATGGTCATAATGTTTTTAATTGTTTCCAGAAAATATTTCTTGCAACATTCTTCAAAGTTTTATTTTACAGCTGACCAATTTGAAATTGTTGACCTCTTCAACAGACTCTTCCTAAAAGACCATATCTTAACTGAGATAACAGCCTCTATAGCTACTGAGCAAATTGTTCCTAAATGTTAGATATAATTCCATTTTTAACTAAATTTTATAAATATTTCAGCCCATTTATTTTCACAAATATCTACCAGAAGCAAAATTCCTCAAATACTTTGTCAATGTTGAGGCTTTTAAATGTTACAAAACGGACAGATGTTTCAAAATCATAGGTTTTATTCCATTTCCTTCAGCCTCCAATTATAAAGTTACACAATTAAAAACAGGAGTTCCATCTTACTGTAGTTCAGATATTAAAGCTTAATTATAGTATCTCAAAATTAAATCTTACAAACTAACTTCTCATCAGTTTGGTTCAGTTTGGTCCTTGTTTTTAAAGAATAATTTCAATATCTTCTTGTTTGCAGGCTTTATTTTTATTCATCACAATTCACTTAAAACTTCAAAATTTAAAATTTCCTTGCTTTGTTTCATTGATTACTTTAATGAAGTATTTTTAACTAATTATAAAAAAATACAACCAACATTTAGTGAACTAACACTATTGATTAGAGAATAGTTCTTCAAATCCTGAAACTTTTCTAAAATTTGTTTAATGATGGGGCAGCAAAGAAATCACTTGCCATGTCAAATCTTTTAAATGTTTTTATTTTATTATCAGTTTTGTGACAATTTTTTGTTTAATTTTTCCATGATTATATTGATTTAAAAATTATAAATTTTCAAAAAATTAGTTTCTTTTAAGAGTGATTAAATATCCTACATCTATTGGAACAGTAATAGATTGCATATACACCATGGCCAATTCCAAGTTTCCAAGTACATTTCTGGCCCACTTTATTTTAAATTACTAGTAAGTATTAAAAAGTTCCATGAAAATAAAATTCACCAAAGTGTGTGTTGATAACATTATAGGAAAAAAAACAAAAATGTGTAAGTTTATCTTAAAGATTGCTATTTTAAGTTGAATTTGGAGCATTCACATATTATCAAATATTTTGCCATTGAAAAATTGAGCTTTGAAAGCTTCCTCTGCATAAATTTATTGAGAAATATCAAATCTATACTGAATTGACTTCACTAATTTTGTAATTGAAGTACTTAACTTCCCAGGTGGCTCAGTGGTCAAGAATCCACCTGCCAATACAGGAGGCATGAGAGACAAGGGTACGATCCCTGGTTTGGGAGGATCCCCTGGAGGAGGGCATGGCAACCCACTCCTGTATTCTTGCCTGGAGAATCCCATGGACAGAGGAGCCTGGCGGGCTGCAGTCCATGGGGTCGCAAAGAGTCGAAATGACTTAGAGACTTTGCACACATACTGAATTGACTTCACTGATTTTCTATTTGAAGTACTTAATATCACTGATACAAAGTGTTTTCTAAGTTCTTCTGCCAGTGGAGCCTATACATATGTGGTTATTATTTCACTTTTCATATGTGTACAGCAAACTGTAAATGGATACAATTAGTTAAGAACATTCTAATTATGGCCCTGATTCAGTCTTTACTAAATATTCAAATATATGTATGTGCACAGAGGGAGTTAAATGTTTACATGATGATTTCTGTATACAGGCCTGAAAATTTTAGATGTCATGAAATTTAAAACTGGTTGTGAATTAAACCCCACTTACAATGGCATTAAGTGAGGTGACTTTTCTTTTTGAATGTTGACTAGTAAGAATTACTTGGAAAAACATACCAGCTAAAGCCTACTTACCTACTTGTGGAAACCTTCCAATGTGTAAGTAAATGTCAGAAATATTGATAGAATGTTGTTTTATTTTCCTTTTATAGAAATTGGAGAGCTAAAGCTTGATGCTAAAAGAACTGTTTCACAGTTTTATTTTTTTGGAGGCTATATATATTCATATATATTTTTAAACTCATTCTTCCTGGAAGATAGCCTCTGAGAAGCATTTCCTTATTTAGTTTTACAGATTTTCACAGACTGTCATCTAATCATCTTCATATCTTTCTCTGAAAAAGGAAAATACATTTAATCTTTGAAGCAACACAAAACCTATGATGAATTGCAAATGGCCAGCAATTGAGTTCAACTTTGATTTTTGAATGGCAGCCTTACTTTGTCTTTCTATTCTTCCTCCCTGTTGGGTTGTCATTTCATTGTTTTCACTTCTGTGCTAATTTTAAATGAAGTGTGCAATCATCTGTGAAATACTTTGTATTAAAGCTGTATGAAATATTTCTTTTTTGCTGCATCCTTTCAAAGCTAATTCTCTGTTTCAGATTGAAATTAGTATCTATCCCCCTTCCATCCTGCCTGGGTCAATGCCTCTTTGCCTATTCAGTTTGGAGTTCTAAACTTCATTTGACTTTTCCTACAGCTTCTATTTTCTCAGAACATCTGAATTCACTACTTGTTTCACCATTGTTCATTCTCCTAGTCTATGACTTGATAGGAGTTAGATTAGTTGATTTTTATATTCTATTTAGATAGAAAGGACAGAAGGATGAAAGGAAGGAGAGGAAGGGAGAAAAGAAGGAGGGGGGAGGAGGGAAGGAAGGAAAAGTGATAAAAGAAAGAAAAAAAGGTGTAGTTGTGTATTCTGAGTTATGGAAACAGATATCTATAACATATTATGCTCTTAGGCCAGAAGTTTATGCCTCCTACCCTCCACCCCCGTTACCTTTAGAGTATCTTCTTAATTTATTTCCATTTGAATTATCAGGACCTCAGTACCATTAAGAAAGGGTGCCCAAAGAGCATACCTGGTCATGAATGAATTGTGGTTGATAGAAATGCCTGCCTCAAAATTATCTATGTTCTCATTCAGTGTCTGAGAATCCTGCAGTCATCCGTAACATCTGGTGGTGGTGCTTTAAATTCACTTTGAACCCAGATGGAGTCTCTGTGAAACCTGTGCCCATTTGTCTCAGCAGGGCACCCTATGCCTCTCTACAGGCTTTCCTGGTGGCTCAGACAATAAAGAATTTGCCTGCAATGCAAGAGACCTGGGTTTGATCCCTGGGTTTGGAGGGTCCCCTGGAAAAGGGAATGGCAACCCACTCCAATATTCTTGCCTAGAGAATCCCATAGACAGAGGAGCTTGGCGGGCTACAGTGAATGGGGTTGCAAAGAGTTGGACACAACTGAGCTACTCACACAAACACGCCTCCCTACAACACTTCCCACACCCTCTTCACCCATTCCTTTTATTGATCTGATGACACCAAGAAGCTTCAGGTCTAGTGTCTAAGGGATGTCACAGATCCTACAGCTGAGCCCTCATTCCAGGAGCAAGCCTGATAAGGATCATCCCTGCTGGTTGGAGCATATATTTTTACTGCCAGAATGGTCCTGATGACTTGACTTAGGAGCTCTCATTTCATTGGATTCCAAATGAATGATGCTCTGGCTACCCATGTTTCACAGCGAATAACCATGAAATTTGGACTTTTGCCTGTCAGTGGTTAGACTCTATGCTGCCTTAAATCTATAGCACCCCAGGGCAATGAATGTGATGGCAGACTTCCTTTATCCTGTGTGCCAGCCACTGGCACTAAAGATTGTCTCCCCAGTTGCTCCCCAGGCTCCACACTGTATGTCAGGTAGTCTTCCTATGTGTCTGTGCCATTTCTTATGGCTTACAAGATAGTTACTTCACAATGCCAAATGGGCTTTCTCATGGATTTTCTCTCTTGTTGTATAGCAATAGCCTCCTTTCCTGGGTGGGTCTTAAGATGTCAGACAAGGGCAGGACAATCCTTTAGCAAATGTGGCAACTCTTCTGGTTCCACGCATGAGCCTTTCATCTGTCCTTCCTGCTAGTGGCAATATGGAGGTGCAGAAGGCAGAGATGTAGTCATCACTGGAGATTACATTCTGGGAGAAGTGATTATAGCCTAAAATATTCAAGAGAAGAATAAATGGTTGGAAGCTGCATTGGTCCTTGTTTACATTGTAAGATTATCAATGATAAATTTAACATAGTAGAGAAGTAAATTAACATTCATAATTCCCCCTATAATCTGAGTAAGTCTTGCATTTGTTGCTATCATTAATGGAACACAGTTACTGTCTTTGAGACTTCTTGGAATCCATTATTTCTGGAAGTACAGTGGAGGGAGCAATCATAAAAAATCATGCCTCTAACATTAAATGTTTTGGGGGGACTGCTGAGGGATGGAGATCTGTATTGTTATAATGCAACCTGTTTCCAAGACTCATGTTGTTATAAGAGTATTGCTACCTTTACCTCATAATGGAGAAAGGAAAATTAGTCAAAAATGTTACACATATTAATAAATAAGGTAGAGAGATAGTTGTTCTTGTACCTTAATGTGAAGAGATGGCTCCTGGATAGTATGAAGAATCTCCATGTGTACTAGTGAAACAGAAAAGCAAATAGGCAATTACCTCTAACCATTATTGTCCCATTATTCTAACTCCTCTAAATTGATAAATTACTATACTACATATGGGCCCATAAATTTTGTAATATTTTTAAAGTCAAAGTGTATTTATTGATAGGGGCCTCACACAGTATGGCATCATGGACAGTTTTATATTCTATGAATATCATACATTTGATATATCCTTAATCATATTTTTTTCTTATGGTTTGACTGGTAGTCAGCAATGCTAGGTACTCAGTTGGATTTGACATGGTCCTAGGCACTCTAGGGGCTCAGCGGTAAAGGACCTGCCTGCCAATGTAGTAACTTCAGGTTCGATCCCTGGGTTGGTAAGATCCCCTGGAGGAGAGCATGGCAACTCACTCCAGTATTCTTGCCTGGAGAATTCCATGGACAGAGGATCCTGGCAGACTACAATCCATGGGTTTGCTAAGAGTCGAACAGGACTGAAGCGACTTGGCATGGACACACCTAGGCACTCCAGATAATCCTGTTTCCTGAGAAGGGGCATACTGAATCTTAACTATAGTATTTCTGTTGGTCATTAAAATCATTTTTTTTTAAATTATCACTCTTATTAATGGTCAAAAGAAAACTTAGAATTTCATTAGAAGCTGCTGATCTTAGAAATGCCTACTATGTTAATTTGCTTAAATTTTTATTTTTAGTTTAATTCACTTTGTCACTGTTAACATCTTTCTGTGTTCATATAGATGTCAATAATTGAGTGATTTTAAAAATCATCATTTTAGAAATATATAGATATCTAGATATCATGGGAAACATCTTGTTTTTCACTGTACATTGCACAAATTTTTTCCTTTCCTTTTGCCCTTTGTGGTTGGATCTAACAGTAGATGTATTGATTTGTTACATCAAGTAAACATTTTATGTGGGTCAAAAAGAAAAAAAGAACAATAACTAGAACCTAGAACAATGTCAATATACACTGGAAACTTAACATATTCATGGATGGTATAAACAAAGAGTAAAAACCTGAACATGAATAATAAATTAATTTTGTCTTTATTATAATGCAATGTTTATGCTGCTTGGCTATGTATTATGATAAGTCAGAAAAAGTGGAAAGTTTTAATGCAAGAAAATAGTTATACTACTTGGAATCAGCCGCCGCCCCCGCCGCCGCCAAGTCGCTTCAGTCGTGTGCGACTCTTTGCGACCCCATGGACTGCAGCCTACCAGGCTTCTCTGTCCATGGGATTCTCCAGGCAAGAACACTGGAGTGGGTTGCCATTTCCTTCTCCATTGGAATCAGCAGTATTCCTCTTTTTCTAAAATGTGAAGACTTCCTGCTGAGGACATTTTAACCAAGCATACACTCTCTGTTTTTGTTTGTATTTATTTTATCATTAAAAAAGAGATATTTTAAAACATATTTGACCCAGGCACCATTAGAGAGAGATAGAGAACAAGAGAGAAGGAAATTATGGGGTGGGATGTAGAGTTTCCACAGGAGGCTAGTTTTCCATGCATGGAATATAAATAAACAGCAAGAAAGGTTCTGAGGTTTGGCAGTACAAATTACAGTCCTTCAGTTGGATCCTTGAAAAGAACCATCTGGCAGTGTTAGCTGTGTGGAATCTGAAGCAATTGATTGCACTGCATTAAATCTGACAACCAAAAGTTGACTCTATTTTTGTATTGGTAACTTAAACTACAAATACTTGTAGTATGCATCTGATTTACAGAGTCTTGATCATATTCCTTTCTCTCAGTGAATCCATGAATAGTTATAGGAACACTAGGATTTCCTGAGCTTCTCTTATGGGAGGCATTGGAAAAGGCGTGGCCAGAATTACTCTACTGAGACGATCATACAGTAAAGAATCATCTTCAAATGAAGATGTGGAAATTGAGAGGAAATTTGGAATGGGGTGAGAGGATGGATTGTAATCAACCAAAAATATCACAGATAAATGCCAAAGAGTACAACTTAGTTTAATTAAGTATAGAGTTTAATTTTAAGAGACTTGTTATATACTTTTAATATGTTCTGTCACTGGCTTTGGTAAATTGCCTTACCTTTTTGAACTTATGTTTTCTCGTCTATGGAAAGAAGAGGGCTGCAAAGGTTGAAGCAAATGCTGTAAAAGGTAAATTCCACTTTTAAAATGCAATTTGTTCTATGCCACCCTTTCAAACTTTTGCCTGATATTTTCCAAATCCATTCTTGTTTATCACATAATGTCAACAAAATGAGCTGAAAACTTAAGATTAAATTTATGTAGAATGAACAAACATCAATGCAATTTCAATGAAAGGTAAAATCTTGCTTGCATATGCTAATGTGAACAGAGTGAATGACTTCTGATTCCAAGATGCAGGATGTTGTTCCATCTGAATGAAAAACGTCAGAAAATTCCTTCAAGAATTCTTTATTTTTGTTATTTCATAAAGGAAGTCAAAGAATTTTAGAGTTGTATAAAAGCAAGTTCAAGATGCTGACAAGCACTGTATTCTTTAATAACCACTGCAGACTATCTGGGAGAAGGCAATGGCACCCCACTCCAGTACTCTTGCCTGGAAAATCCCAGGGACAGCGGGGCCTGGTGGGCTGCAGTCCATGGGGTCGCTAAGAGTCGGACACGACTGAGCGACTTTACTTTCACTTTTCACTTTCATGCATTGGAGGAGGAAATGGCAACCCACTCCAGTGTTCTTGCCTGGAGAATCCCAGGGATAGCGGGGCCTGGTGGGCTGACGTCTATGGGGTCACACAGAGTCGGACACAACTGAAGCGACTTAGCAGCAGCAGCAGCAGCAGACTATCTGGATATTACTATTTTTATAGTACAATTAATGAATTATATTCAATATATTGATGTAGCATGAGTGCTTAGCATATGAAAAACTGTTAGTTGCTCAGTTGTGTCTGACTCTTTGTGACTCCATGGACTTGTAGCCTGCCAGGCTCCTCTGTCCATGGGATACTCCCGGCATGAATATTGGAGTGGGTAGCCATTATCTTTTCCAGGGTCTCTTCCTAGTATATAGAAACACTCAATATATACTTAGGAATAAGTGAATACATGCATTTTAAAGAGTAGATCAACAAACTGTTAAAATTTTAATTCAGTCACATATTCTGGAGATAGAGCCATACAATTTGAAAGCATTTTGGTATTAGATTGATATTCAGTTTCATCTGGATGCTTTCCAGCATGAGAACTTCAGGATGATTGCTCTTTGAACAACCATTAAGCAAAAGATTCATTTAAGAAGTACTTAATAAAAATATTATAGGTGATGGGAAAATGAAAATAGTACTGTTCTTTTGCAATACGAATAGCATGAACTATGTTCAGGAAATAGTCTCTAGAAATTATTCTGAGATTAAGAAGCAGATCAAGGAAGTCATTGGCAACACCTGCAATTTCTTACAGGAAAGTTTGTCATTATGGATAGACCAAGCCAAGAAGCATGAGAGCAGATGGTGAAATGCCAAGTATGAAAAACTTCATGTCTCTCTCTAGTATCCTAGGCATATACGGACTTGGATATAGACCAATACTGACTACTGTGGGCCACTGAGGAGCAAAAATTATCCAGCAATCATCACAGTGAGAAATAGAACCCTGGAGAGAAGCCCCAGCCTTCAGCCATCTCTATTACAAATCCGTCATGGTCTCTTGAAAGCCATTTGGAAGGCAGGGAACCTTCCAGTGCATTTACTTAAAGTTAGCTTCATCTCTGAAGAAGGCTCTAGAAGAGCCACTCAGAGCGTTCCCCTTTTTCTTTCTAACTTTCCTATTGATATATCTCAGTAGGTTAGTTTGGGGATTTAATAAGATAGTTAAATAAGATTACTTGGAAAGGTATGAAATGCTATTTGAGCTATTTACTTATACTATTTTTAGTATCACAAGTTAAAAATGCCCTAACAGTAACAAAGCTTTTCAAATTGAGGTTAGTTAGAATGATGATGTTTGTGGAAGTATTTTCTCTTTCTTTCAAGAAAATAGTGATATTTATAGGTAAAGATACCGAATATTTTCTAGTATACTATGACATTTAAAATGTAACAGTATATAGGCAATTAGTTATCTTTTATCTTGATTATTTTTGAGAAATGATAACTATATTATGTGAAATAACCCAGAGCCTCAATTCATTTGATTCTACACTAGAGAGAGAGATATATAAGAATCAGTCAACCTAAGAATGAATTTAGTAAAAATAAATCTAAAGGAATCAATGGAATAAATAATGATACAGTCAAAATATGTTGTAGGTTCCTTTAAATTCACAAGACTGGAAAAAGGGTATATATCAAATGTTTCCCAATTTACAAAACAAACAAAATTAAGGAAATATTTCAATTGACGGTGTACTTTCTTTTTCAATATGCTTTTCTAGAAGAGAAATGAGGGTTATCTTCTTTCTTTGGATTATTTAGACATTTAATCACAAATTTGTGTGTCTTTGTGTGTCTGTGGAGTTGGTGATGGACAGGGAGGCCTGGCGTGCTGCAGTCCATGGCATCCCAAAGAGTCAGACTCGACTGAGCAGCTCAGCAAAATACAGCACAACTCAGCACAATACAGTGCAACACAGCACCACCTTAAATGATGGTTTAATGACCGTTCTTTTGCATGTCTCACTATAAACATATTGTAGCTTTTTACCAAAACATATACTGAGAAGTGGTGTGACTGAATTATATGACATGCATCATCACCTATCCCAAATATTGCCAAAATGCTTTTCAGTTTTAGATCTCATTCAGCATTGCCTACACACTTGATGTTCCTGTAACTTTTGATTGCTGCCAATCTGATAGGTTTGGAATAAAATTGTAGTGTTTTAACTTGCATTTTCCTCAAGAGTAATGTAATTGAGCAAATGTTCTGCTTATTGCCAGTCAGCTTTGCTTTTCTATAAATTAACTGTTTATATGTTTTGAATTATTTATTTTTCTGCTGTTTTTCTTTCTAATTTAAATGCTAATCCACTGTGATGCACATACACTATCACATTTGTTGTTGTTCAGTCGCTAAGTCATGTCCAACTTTTTGCTACCCCATGGACTGCAGAATGCCTGGCTTCCCAGTCCTTCACCATCTCTTGAAGTTTGTTCAAACTCATGTTCATTGAGTCGGTGATGCTCTCCAACTATGTCCTCTCTCATGCCCTTCTCCTCCTACGCTCAATATATATGTTTACTTTTATACTTTGATAATTTTTTTTTAACCATATCATAGCCTATATATTTTAATTGCTGTTAAATTTATTTTTTTGTAACACTTTCCAAATTTTGAAATGTGTTATGCCACTAGCCTGAAGATATTTTCTTCAATAAGTTTTCATGTCTTACCTTTAATCTTTATTCAAAATACGCATAATTATATATGAGTGTAAGTGAGTGTATGTGTGTGTGTGTAGTAAGAAGCAGTGGTTTTTATTTTGTGTTTCTGTGTTTTTATTCCAAGACGGTGCTCAATTGTCCAAGAATAGTTTAAAAAAATAACTCATGATTCCCTAATGATATAAAATGCTCATGCTATTGTGTGGCAAGTTCCATATATGCATAGGTCTAGTTTGAAAATTCGAATGCTTTTCTTTTTACATTTTTTCCACTGCAAATTTTTACATGTTTTTCCATGGCAAATACCACACTATTTTAATTATTACAATATTAAATATTGATTTTCCTTTATTGTCTTTTTACTGAAAACTTACTTTATCTTTATATCTTTATTTTTTTAAATAAACTTTCCTTCTTATAAATGTTAATATCATCTTGGAATTGATTGGTTGAGAATAGATTAAAAATTGACTGATTATAATATTGAGTCATCATGGCCATTAATAATGCATCATTTCATTTAATTGGTTTTTAATATCCTTCAATAAAGTTTAACTAATTTTTATATAAAAGTCTTGCATAAATTTTGTTAGAATTATTACTAGGTACATATGGTTAATAAGGTATTTTTATTTTTTAAATCATTTCTAACGAGTCACAACTGGTTTAAGAGATTATATTGTTTTGCTATGTTTTCCTCTCTTGTTCTATTCCTTTTTATGTATTTATGTTTCATTTTTTGCATTTTGTTTATTCTTTTGCAAATCTTAAAGATTTTAAAAGTTGCATCCTCAGGTCTACTTTTCAATATAGAGGAGCAGCTGTGATGATGACCTAGTCCATAATTTTGAAAAGGAAACACCTAACATTTGCTTTGGGTGTGTCTTTATCCCTGTGCTTTCTGCTGGAATTTATTTTCAAGGCAGTGATTGTGGACACTTCCAGGGCTCACTTCATTGATTTTCCTTCTCTCAAGGACCACAAGCACTGTTGTGTTCAGTGTTTGAAAATTATTGTTTCAAATATTTTGTCTGCTTTCTAGTTTCTAGTGTGGACAAGCAAGTTTATTCCTGTTATTCCATTATAGCCTAAAACAGATATATAATTTTCAAAATAGTTTATATTTCTGCTTTCTTGGGATGTAGACATCTTGTACTTCATTGTAAAAAAGCATTCCTAATTTGGGGGTAATCTTGTCACATTCCTCATCCTAAAGAAACTTTTAATTTTGGGAGTCTAGTTAATTTCAGGTTTATAGCTACTTGAATATATATACCATCTAGTCAAGGCTATGGTTTTTCCAGTAGTCATATATGGATGTGAGAGTTGGACCATAAAGAAGGCTGAGCACCAAAGAATTGATGCTTTTGAACTGTGGTATTGGAGAAGACTCTTGAGAGTCCCTTGGACTGCAAGGATAGCCAACCAGTTCATCCTAAAGGATCAGGCCTGGGTGTTCAATGGAAGGACTGATGCTGAAGATGAGACTCCAATACTATTGGCCAATACTCCAATACTGATGTGAAGAACTGACTCATTGGAAAAGACCCTGATGTTGGAAAAGACTGAAGGCAGGAGGAGAAGGGGACAACAGGGGATGAGATGGTTGGATGGCATCACTGACTCAATGAACATGAGTTTGAGTGAACTCCAGGAGTTGGTGATGGACAGGGAGGCCTGGTGTGCTGCAGTCCATGGGATCTCAAAGTGTCAGACACAACTGAGCAACTGAACTGAACTGAATATATATACAATTAAAATCACATTTTTCCTGTATGTCAGCCACATTGTACAAGTTTGACTTATAGTACAGTGACTGTTGTTCAACTGTCTTTCTTACTTGGCTTTATACTTTTTCATTTTTACTCACTGATTATTTAAATATTTGTTTTAAATTTTGAAATTCATGTTCTATAATATTATTTTTTATCAATTATTTGAAATGAGTTGAGATGTGATTCATTTCAATTTTTATAAGGACTAAATATGTGCATAAAAAGAATGTGTATTTTCAGAAGTAGTTGCAGTTCTCCATGGCTCAGTGGTAAAGCATATACTTGCCAGTGCAGGAGGCACAAATTCGATACCTGGGTTAGGAGGATCCCCCAGAGGAGAAAATGCAACTACCCTGTATTCTTGCCTGGGAAATCCCATCTACAGAGGAGACTGGTGGGCTATAGTCATGGGGTTGCAAGAATTGGACACTACTGAGTGACTGAGCACACACATAGATGTCTATGCAAACAAGCTCAAACAAATTTGTTATTTAAATTGCTGAAGTATTTTCTATGTTTACTTACACATATCACACATATACATATTTTATGATTGTGTATACAGAGATAAATAATTAGAAATAATATAGTGATGTGTAATATCATTTCTATATACTAGTTGTAAAGAACCCACCACCCAATGCAGGAAGCATAAGAGATGCAGGTTCAATCCCTGGGTCAGAAAGATCCCTTGGAGGAGAAAATGCAACCCACTGCAGTATTCTTGGCTAGAGAATGCCACAGATAGAGGAGCCTGGCAGAGTACAGTCCCTGGGGACTTACTGAAAGTGAAAGTCGCTCAGTTGCGTCTGACTCTTTATGACCACATGGGCTTACAGTCCAGGGAATTCTCCGGGCCAGAGAATTCTCCAGGCCACTAGAGTGGGTAGCCTTTCCCTTCTCCAGGGGATCTTCCCAACCCAGGGATTGAACCCAGGTCTCCCACATTGCAGGCAAATTCTTTAGCAACTGAGTCACAAGGGAAGTCCAAGAATACTGCCATGGGTAGCCTATACCTTCTCCAGCAAATCTGACCGGCCAAGGGACTGAATCGGGGTCTCCTGCATTGTAGGCAGATTCTTTACCAAGTGAGCTATTAGAGAAGCCCTTGGGACTTATTAGTTGATGCCTTTATATTATTGATACTGACTTATTTTGATTTTTTAAAATTCAATCTGAATTATTGCTGAATTCAGGCCTAGCAATTTTCAGTTTTTCTGATGTTGAAATATTTCCATCAGAAGCTCTGATTTTGCCTCTATCTACAGTCAGATTGTAGTGGAGTTGGAGTTAGTGATGGATAGGGAAGCCTGGCATGCTGCAGTTCATGGGGTCACAAAGAGTCAGATAGGACTGAGCGACTGAACTGAACTGAACTGGACAGTTAAATGGACTCACAAACTTTGAAATGAAATTAGCCACTTAAAATTTATGCTATTATTTCATAATAATGAAATAGGTATTTCATTATTTCTCTGATTATTTCTCCTTTCCTTCCAAGGTAAGGAGCAATGGCTGTGCTTTGCTGGAGCAGCCGTTAAGAGATACCCCACACCCAAGGTAAGAGAAACCCAAGTAAGACGGTAGGTGTTGCAAGAGGGCATCAGAGGGAAAACACATTGAAACCATACTCACAGAAAACTACTCAGTCTAATCACACTAGGACCACAGCCTTGTCTAAGTCAATGAAACTAAGCCATGCCTGTGGGGCGACCCAAGATGGGCGGGTCATGGTGGAGAGATCTGACAGAATGTGGTCCAGTGGAGAAGGGAATGGCAAACCACTTCAGTATTCTTGCCTTGAGAAACCCATGAACAGTATGAAAAGGCAAAAGGATAAGATACTGAAAGAGGAACTCCCCAGGTCAGTAGGGGCCCAATATGCTACTGGAGGTCAGTGGAGAGATAACTCCAGAAAGAATGAAGGGACGGAGCCAAAGCAAAAAGAATACCCAGCTGTGGATGTGACTGGTGATAGAAGCAATGTCTGATGCTGTAAAGAGCAATATTGCATAGGAACTTGGAATGTCAGGTCCATGAATCAAGGCAAATTGGAAGTGGTCAAACAAGAGATGGCAAGAGTGAATGTTGACATTCTAGGAATCAGCGAACTGAAATGGACTGGAATGGGTGAATTTAACTCAGATGGCCATTATATCTACTACTGTGGGCAGGAATCCCTCAGAAGAAACGGAGTGGCCATCATGGTCAACAAAAGAGTCCAAAATGCAATACTTGGATGCAGTCTCAAAAACGACAGAATGATCTCTGTTCGTTTCCAAGGCAAACCATTCAGTATCACAGTAATCCAAGTCTATGCCCCAACCAGTAACGCTGAAGAAGCTGAAGTTGAATGGTTCTATGAAGACCTACAAGACCTTTTAGAACTAACACCCAAAAAAAGATGTCCTTTTCATTATAGGGGACTTGAATGCAAAAGTAGGAAGTCAAGAAACACCTGGCGTAACAGGCAAATTTGGCCTTGGAATATGGAATGAAGCAGGGCAAAGACTAATAGAGTTTTGCCAATAAAATGCACTGGTCATAACAAACACCCTCTTCCAACAACACAAGAGAAGACTCTATACATGGACATCACCAGATGGTCAACACCGAAATCAGATTGATTATATTCTTTGCAGCCAAAGATGGAGAAGCTCTATACAGTCAGCAAAAACAAGACCAGGAGCTGACTGTGGCTCAGACCATGAACTCCTTATTGCCAAATTCAGACTTAAATTGAAGAAAGTAGGGAAAACCACTAGATCATTCAGGTATGACCTAAATCAAATCCCTTATGATTATACAGTGGAAGTGAGAAATAGATTTAAGGGCCTAGATCTGATAGAATGCCTAATGAACTATGGAATGAGGTTCGTGACATTGTACAGGAGACAGGGATCAAGACCATCGCCATGGAAAAGAAATGCAAAAAAGCAAAATGGCTGTCTGGGGATGTCTTACAAATAGCTGTGAAAAGAAGAGAAGCGAAAAGCAAAGGAGAAAAGGAAAGATATAAGCATCTGAATGCAGAGTTCCAAAGAATAGCAAGAAGAGATAAGAGAGCCTTCTTCAGTGATCAATGCAAAGAAATAGAGGAAAACAACAGAATGGGAAAAAGTAGGGATCTCTTCAAGAAAATCAGAGATACCAAAGGGACATTTCATGCAAAGATGGGCTCGATAAAGGACAGAAATGGTATGGACCTACCAGAAGCAGAAGATATTAAGAAGAGATGGCAAGAATACACAGAAGAACTATACAAAAAAGATCTTCACGACCCAGATAATCACGATGGTGTGATCACTCACCTAGAGCCAGACATCCTGGAATGTGAAGTCAAGTGGGCCTTAGAAAGCATCACTATGAACAAAGCTAGTGGAGGTGATGGATTTCCAGTTGAGCTATTCCAAATCCTGAAAGATGATGCTGTGAAAGTGCTGCACTCACTATGCCAGCAAATTTGGAAAACTCAGCAGTGGCCCCAGGACTGGAAAAGGTCAGTTTTCATTCCAATCCAAAGAAAGGCAATGCCAAAAATTGTCAAACTACCGCACAATTGCACTCATCTCACATGCTAGTAAAGTAATGCTCAAAATTCTCCAAGCCAGGCTTCAGCAATATGTGAACCATGAACTTTCCGATGTTCAAGCTGGTTTTAGAAAAGGTAGAGGAACCAGAGATCAAATTTCCAACATCTGCTGGATCATGGAAAAAGCAAGAGAGTTCCAGAAAAGCATCTATTTCTGCTTTATCGACTATGCCAAAGCCGTTGACTGTGTGGATCACAATAAACTGTGGAAAATTCTGAAAGAGATGGGAATACCAGACCACCTGATCTGCCTCTTGAGAAATTTGTATGCAGGTCAGGAAGCAACAGTTAGAACTGGACATGGAACAACAGACTGGTTCCAAATAGGAAAAGGAGTTTGTCAAGGCTGTATATTGTCACCCTGTTTATTTAACTTATATGCAGAGTACATCATGAGAAACGCTAGACTGGAAGAAACACAAGCTGGAATCAAGATTGCCGGGAGAAATATCAATAACCTCAGATATGCAGATGACACCCCCCTTATGGCAGAAAGTGGAGAGGAACTCAAAAGCCTCTTGATGAAAGTGAAAGTGGAGAGTGAAAAAGTTGGCTTGAAGCTCAACATTCAGAAAACGAAGATCATGGCATCTGGTTCCATCACTTCATGGGAAATAGATGGGGAAACAGTGGAAACAGTGTCAGACTTTATTTTTCTGGGCTCCAAAATCACTACAGATGGTGACTGCAGCCATGAAATTAAAAGACGCTTACTCCTTGGAAGGAAAGTTATGACCAACCTAGGTAGCATATTCAAAAGCAGAGACATTACTTTGCCAACAAAGATTCGTCTAGTCAAGGCTATGGTTTTTCCTGTGGTCATGTATGGATGTGAGAGTTGGACTGTGAAGAAGGCTGAGCGCCGAAGAATTGATGCTTTTGAACTGTGGTATTGGAGAAGACTCTTGAGAGTCCCTTGGACTGCAAGGAGATCCAACCAGTCCATTCTGAAGGAGATCAGCCCTGGCATTTCTTTGGAAGGAATGATGCTCAAGCTGAAACTCCAGTACTTTGGCCACCTCATGCGAAGAGTTGACTCATTGGAAAAGACTGTGATGCTGGGAGGGATTGGGGGCAGGAGGAGAAGGGGACGACAGAGGATGAGATGGCTGGATGACATCACTGACTCAATGGACGTGAGTCTGAGTGAACTCCAGGAGTTGGTGATGGACAGGGAGGCCTGGCGTTCTGAGATTCATGGGGTCGCAAAAAGTTGGACACGACTGAGTGACTGATCTGATCTGATCCATGAACTATTTTGGAGTTTGTTTCTGTAGGTTTCAAATATAACTGGATTTTTCTTCTAAGTTTGAATACTTTATTTCAGAGAACACAATAGATAACAATTATATTCATATTGTGTTTTTACCTAACAAATTACAGAGGCATACCAACTCTTCAGTCAGTAATACAATACTATGAAATAGCTAAGGTAGATAAAATTATATTATTGTTAATGAAACTGTGGGCTCAGAAAGTTAAGGAATACTAAGCAACATGAAAGTGAAACTTGCTCAGTTGTGTTCAACTCTTTGTGATCCCATGGACTACATAGTCCATGGAATTCTCTAGGACAGAATCCTTTCCCTCCTCCAGAGTATCTTCCCAATCCAGGAATCGAACCTGGGTTTCCTGCATTGCGGGCAGATTCTTTACCAGCTGAGCACAAGGAAACCCCAAAAATACTGGAGTGGGTAGCTTATCCCTTCTCCAGTGGATCTTCCCGACCCAGGAATCGAACCCGGGTCTCCTGCATTGCAGGCAGATTCTTTACCAACTGAGTTATGAGGGAAGTAAGCAACATGGCTAGGACTTAAATGCAGTTATTTTTACCCTAAACTTGGATTTTTCTTTCTTTCCAGTATGAAAAGAATCGTTCAAATGTTACACTTTTCTTTCATACTTAGATATAGAAAACACAATTGACTGACACAGCTTCTAACATGCAACGTTGTGATCCCAATACATACATATTCATATTCTCAGTCTTCTGTTTAATGTTAATAAACGCCCCCCACCACTTCCTCATGGTCTTTTAATATTCCTAGGCAAGAGAGCATGACTGAATTATTAGAATCTCATGCGGTATTGCACTTATGAATTATATTTATTAAAATTAACTAAAGCATGAGAAAAGTTTTTATTTATACAACTATAATTATGTTCAACTCTATAAATGTTAAGATTTTTAAGTATCCTTCAAAGAATTTGGATATTTAGAAGTGATAGACTTAGGTTTGTTAAGCAAAAACTCTTAGAACAAGAACTTATTTCAATCACTTTCAAGTTCATTTCTGGTCTGTTATCTGAAGACATCACCATTAGAATTTTGTTTGTTCTCTAAAATGCTGAATGTGTTCATTACAAATCACCTACATAAGGTAAAATAATTTTGACTGTGTTTTGAAAAGTTTTGTTATGTGGGTCTTGTCGGATTTTAGAAAAAATAGAAATATGTTGTAGTGAAATGTACACTGATTTTTATGGTCCAGGCCTTGTCTTTAGGTGTGGCTTTACCAATGTGACTAGATGACCTTAAGCTTTATTTACTCATAAGTAAGTAAGTAAGTAAAGTCGCTCAGTCGTGTCTGACTGTTTGTGACCCTGTGGACTGTAGCCCACCAGGCTCCTCCGTCCATGGAATTCTCCAGGCAAGAATAATGGAGTGGGTTGCCATTTCCTTCTCCAGGGGATCTTCCCAACCCAGGGATCGAACCCAGGTTTCCTGCATTGCAGGCAGACGCTTTAACCTCTGAGGCACCAGGGAAGCCCTTATTTACTCATAGGTAATCAGCCCTGGGATTTCTTTGGAAGGAATGATGCTAAAGCTGAAACTCCAGTACTTTGGCCACCTTATGCAAAGAGTTGACTCATTGGAAAAGACTGTGATGCTGGGAGGGATTGGGGGCAGGAGGAGAAGGGGACGACAGAGGATGAGATGGCTGGATGGCATCATTGACTCGATGGACGTGAGTCTGAGTGAACTCCAGGAGTTGGTGATGGACAGGGAGGCCTGGCATGCTGCGATTCATGGGGTCGCAAAGAGTTGGACATGACTGAGCGACTGAACTGAACTGAAGATTTATTTTGGAGAAGGAAATGGCAACCCACTCCAATATTCTTGCCTGGGAAACCCCATGGACAGAGGAGCCTGGCCAGCTACAATCCATGGGGTCGCAAAAGAGTCGGATATAGCTTTTAATGACAACAGCCGCAAGATTTATTTACTAAGTTTCATTTACTCATAGGTAAGATTTCTAAATCAAAGTAAGATAAATATTTATAAATAAGTATTAAAATGAAAGCAACACATCCAATCAATAATACTGTTGGTATCTTTTGCTTTACACAGCCATCTTGATCTTGGCATTACCATATACCACTCAATGTATAGTGTAGAAGATAGTGATGCAACTTCAAGAGTGCCAGCAAGTTTCCCATGTCAACCTACACTTTCAGTTGATGTCACCTGATGACTAGTAATCATTAAAGTGTCATCTTTTTGTCTTATATTTGCTTCCCAGTTAAAATGCAATTAAATAGAGAATGTTAAGCTGTTATAAATCATTTATGCCACCGTGTAAAGGCAGAGAAAGATAAATCTATTTTTGAGGAAGAAGTGAGCTACTTTGGATATTATTGCCCCAAGTTGGAACATTTGTATTGAGATTAGATATCATGTTAAAGACTTTTTTTGGTCTTAGGTTATAAGAAACTTATTAAGAGGAAAAATTTGACAAAAAACTTTGCAACAATAATGACTCTTTAAATTGAATGGCACTGAAAAAATTAACCTTAATAAAAGCTATGCATGCGTGCTAAGTCATGTCAGTCATGTCCAACTCTTTGCGACCCCATGAACTGTAGCCCACCAGGCTCCTCTGCCCATGGAGTTCTCTAGGCAAGAATACTGGAGTGGGTTGCCATTCCATCCTCTAGGGGATCTTCCCCAACCAGGTAGTGAACCCACCTCTCTTATGTCTCTTGCCTTGGCAGATGGGTTCTTTACCATTAGCACCACCTGGGAAGAGCCCCAAATAAAAGATATATTTGACATCAAAACTACATCATAAAAAAGAGTGCAAAAATTATATTAATATTTGGATGTTATAGAAACATCCCTGTGATATGGAAAAAGTTCCTCTTAAAGTGAGGTTCAGATGTCAAAACATGACAGGTATCTTTGGGACAATCAGTGAACAGATTATTTTGATTCATAAGAATGGGATGTCCTATGACCAGGGCCAAAGGATGGGAAGAAGTCATGAAAGAGAGCCATGCAAAATATGCAGTTATTTCTGGAGGAAAATCTTGCTGCTGGAGGAATTGAAATTTTTCATATTTGGCACCAAATGTAAAAAAAATAGCAACAGAGCATAAATGCTTGTATGCGTTTATGAGGATGTATAGTGAATAGTGAAAGGTACTCAGTCATGTCCAACTCTTTGTGACTGTACAGTTCATGGAATTCTTCAGGCCAGAATACTGGAGCGGGTAGCCTTTTCTTCTCCGGGAGATCTTCTCAACCCAGGGATCGAACCCAGGTCTCCCGCATTGCAGGCAGATTCTTTACCAGCTGAGCCACAGGAGAAGCCCAAGAATACTGCAGTGGGTAGCCTATCCCTACTCCAGCAGATCTTCCCAACCCAGAAATCAAACTGGGGTCTCTTGCATTGCAGGTGGATTCTTTACCAACTGAGCTATCAGGGAAGCTATCAGGGAATATCAGATATTTAATATTCCTATGTGGATGTAGGGTGGCTTTATCAGTAAACTAGAGAGATGATGGGCCAGGATATAGAGAGGAAATGAAGCTTACAGTTTGCTGGTATTAAATCAAAAAGTCAGTTGTTGTTCAGTCAGCGGGGATCCTAAAATGTTTCTTTGGTCTCTGTATGCATATTTTAATTATAATGATATTATTACTAATTTAATAATATTAATAGCAATAGCATTACATATTTAATCAAAAGAAAGCAAACGCAATGGTGCACCATTCAGATTGTAAAGCTGAAACTTGTCTATATCTTAGAAATATTCTGTTTGCCTCTTCTTCCACTACCCAGTATAAATCACTGAGTTCTGTGTTAAATATTTATTTAGTTTTGCTTATTATATATTCATCTCTATGAATTCCATATAATGGTACAGTATTGCATGAATAGAGAGGCTCATTTCCCTTAACGTTTTGTTTTTTAAATTTCAAACACAGTGATGTGCGCAGTAATAACTGTAGCTTATTTATGTCTTTGGTATATACTATTCCACTGTGAGGAGGGCATGGCAATTCACTCCAGTACTCTTGCCTGGAGAATCCCATCGGGCTGCAGTCCAGAGTGTCTCACAGGGTTGGATATGGCTGAAGCAACTTATGGACATGGTGAAGCAACATGCATGCACATTTCACTGCATGAATACACCAGGATTTGTTTACTCATTCTAAACTTGAAGAAATCTTGTATTGTTTTCAGTTTTAACCTATTTCCCTTATAGGTTATTGCATATTATTTAATATGGTTTCCTGTGCTATACAGTAGGTTCTTGCTGTTTATTTTTTTTAATTAACCTTTTTATCTTAATTGGAAGATAATTACTTTGCAAAATTGTGATGATTTTTGCCGTACATCAGCATGAATCAGCCACAGGTATAGTGTCCTCCCCATCCTGAACACCCCTCCCACCTCCCTCCCCACCCAATCCCTCCGTGTTGTCCCAGAGCACTGATATGTGAAAATGTTTATCAATTTTATACATAGTAGTTTTTATCTGCTAATCCCAAATTTCTAATTTATTCCTCCATCCACCCTTCCTACTTTGGTAACCGTAAATTAGTTTTCTACCTCTGTGAGTCTATTTCTACTTTTTAAATACATTCGTTGTATTACTTTTTTTAAAGATTCCACATATAAGTGATATCATATGATACCTGTCTTTTTCTGTCTGACTTACTATGCTTAATATGATAATCTCTAGGTCCATCCATAGCCTCAAACACTATGCAAATGAATAAATTCTTATGGCTATATATGTGTCTTTCAAATGATACTTCTCTCTTGATCCTGTCTGTTCAGATAAGGAAATCCAACTAGGCAGGGCTAAACAGAGTCCATCTAATAACTGCTTGTATCATAAATGAATAGTATTTTGTCCCTTAATTAATTTTATGTTGCCATATATGTTCATCTTTTAGCAATTTTTCTTCAATTGCTTCTGAATTTAAGAGGGTATTTCCCCACAAAACTTGTAGCATTAATGTTATTTCTTTCATTTTTGGGTATTTAAAGTTGTTGCTACATTTGTAATTTATTTTGTTGTAGGAGCAAAGTGAAGTTCTCATTCTTTTTCAAAACTGCTGATATGAAAGGATGATGTTATACTACCAGACTCATGTTTTGACCCATTCTTCTTATCATAGTAAAGTAAAACAAAAATAAAGGGACTGATGGATAAGAGGAAATGGTACAGTTTCAGTTTCCTTAATCACATGGGAGTCATTGTCCTTTTTCTGACTTTTTGACTTTCCTTAGACTTATAGTCTGTAACTTAAACTGTTCACTTAAATTTTAGCAGTAAGGATCTTTAATTAGTAGGAAAAATCCTTGGAATTCTAAAGAGGATTCAACAGTAAGATTATTTAAGAGTGTAAAACACCACTCTGGTGCAGGAATATTTATTGATTAAAAAGAGTTGTAAGCAAATGTATTAGTGGATTTGTTTTGAAGACCTGAACTTTAGGAATTGGCTTTAGGTAATGTGGCCATGAAGTCTGTCAATCAAGGAGGGACACTATTGGGAGTGAAATGTGTTATTACTTTGAACTTGGACATTTTATATCCAAGAAACTAAAATACATGGTTATTCTTTTTTAAGAGGATGGCTTTGACCTTGCAAGCTTTAAAGGAAGTCATTTTTTCTCAGTACACAGCACAATGCCGGTGGAATAGAAGGTACTTATACATTTGTTGAAAAAAAGTAATGAATGTTGCCACAGGATTCAGAAACTCTGCTGCTGCTGCTAAGTCACTTCAATCGTGTCCGACTCTGTGCAACACCATAGATGGCAGCCCACCAGGCTCCCCCGTCCCTGGGATTCTTCAGGCAAGAACACTGGAGTGGGTTGCCATTTCCTTCTCCAATGCATGAAAGTGAAAAGCGAAAGTGAAGTTGCTCAGTCGTGTTCGACTCTTAGCGACCCCATAGACCGCAGCCTACCAGGCTCCTCCGTCCATGGGATTTTCCAGGCAAGGGTACTGGAGTGGGGTGCCATTGCCTTCTCCTCAGAAATTCTATGCATATCTAAAAGAAATGAGAGCAGTGACTCAAACAGGTATTTGCATACCCATGATCATAGGAGCACTATTCACAATAGTCAGAGGGTAGAAGTAACCTTGGTTTTACGGACTGCGAGTTTGGCTCCTCCCCAGATGTCATGTTTTGAATCCTTTAACCTTCTGTGTGCCTGTATTTGAAGATGAATCCTCTAAGGAGGATGACTAAGGTTAATAGAGGCCACAAATGTGGGACCCTAATCCAACAGGGTTCATGAATATGTGTGTGTGTGTATACATATATATATATATATAGAGAGAGAGAGAGACAGAGGAGGAAAGGAGACATGAGGCATCACAAGAAGGTGGCCATCTATAAGCCAGGAAGAGAGCTCTCTTTAGAAACTGAATAGGCCAGCACCTGGATCTCAGACTTCCATCTTCTAGAACTGTGAAAAAATAAATTTCTGTGTGCTTACCCACCCAATCTAAGATATTTATTTACACTTTAACAAATACTTTAAAAAGTGGAGGTGACTTTCAACAGGCCAATGGGTTGAGAATAGAAGACTTTTGAGGTGTCTGTATAAAAAAGCCTAGATTTCCTTGAAGGGACTCTTCATAGAAATATGGACATCAAAGACAATTCTGTTGAGGGCTTAGGGGAAAAAAGAAGAGAGCCATAGGGAAAACCTCTATAATTTTAGAGAATACATATATTATCATGAAGAAATATGAATATTAAAGGCCTTTTTTTTTGGTGAGGTTTCAGATAGAAATGAGTAATAGGTTATTGAAAACTGGAGGAAAAGTGACCCTTGATATAAAGTGGCTATGAACTTGGCTGAATTCTGTTCTACTATTGTACAGAAGGTAAAACTTGCAAAACAGGTGATTGGATATTTAGCTAAGACTGTTTCTAAGCAAAATGTTATAGGAGCAACTTGGTTTGTCCTTACAACTTGCAGAAAAAAGTGACAAGAGAAAAATAAATTGAAGGAATTCTGTGTCTAAAAGAACAAGAACATAAAGATTTGAAAATTTCTTTAAGTATTAAAGTTATAAAAAAAAATGAGAAAGTGTGTTATGAAGGCATTAAGAGTGTGACTGAACAACCACTTGATAAGGAGATCTGTATGAATGTGAACTGGAAATTTACTCAGCTGTGTCAGCAGAAGCTAGGGGTAGGGATGGGATTATACTGGCAGAAACAGTTAGGTGGGAACAGAGGAAACAGAAAGGGACAAAATGAAGGCAGGTTGCTAACATACTTCATCCTTCAAAAAAGAAAAAAATGACCCAGAAGGTGATTTAGAGATCTATAGAGCTGTCACTGCCACTACAGGCCCAGGGAGCAAGGTTGCTTCAGCCTCAATTTCAGAGGGCGAGGCCTTTGAAGGCAGTTTTAAAAGGGGGGCTGCCCTGAAGAGTACTGGGGGATATTGCTTCTGCCCCTGTAGGCTTGGAGAGCAGACCATGGAACAAAAAAGATTATTCTCTAGCCTTAAAATCAGTTGACTCTTAATCAAATAAATCTTAGTGAACCTAAATCCTAAAAGCAGCAAGTGATCCATTTGAAGGACTGTAATCTGATTAGATAGACAGGTAAAATTTCCCTCTGCTATAAGAAGGGAATACAGTAAGTTTGCCACATAGGAATGAGTTCCACTGCAAGAGCAGGTTTTTAAGTCCATTTGGTTTGTAAGTCCTAGGTAGATACCCAACTAACACAACGGGCTATGCAGTTCTGTACTGTAATGAGTTTATAATGCTTTTTACACAAATAATACTAAAAACAAATATAAAAAATGTTTAATTTTACAGTTAAGTACTTTGAAAAGTACAGTAGTACAGTACAACAATGGCATACAGGAGATAGCATGGAGTGAACAGGCAAGAGGAGTTCCTGACTGGAGGTGGGAGAGGGGATGGGAGATGGTAGAGCTGAAGGATCCTTAGCAACAGAAGATGGAGGGCAAGCTTCAATTTCACTCATGCCTGACGTTCATGGCACAGGTTCTTGTTCCTTGGCAGAACCAGATGCATGCTCACGTCTTTGAAAATTCGCAACTTGAATGTTTGTATGTAGGGGATTTACTGTACAGAATTTGTATGTAGGGGACTTACTGGACAGAAAAGGAGATGTTCTTTTCTGAAATGTACTCAGTCCCAGTATTGCTGAGAAAAATGAACAAACTGTCTTCATGGAAAAATTTTTTTTTCTTTAAGTGGAATTTAACTTGTTAGGTTTTGGATTTGCATAGGATTCTTTTCTTCCTGAATTGTTACATATCCAGAGATTTTTATGATTTGTCTCCCTGGTCTTACTGTTAACAAATACAAATCACATGTTCATGCCTACTATCCATAAGACAGAGAGGGGCAAGCAGGCCATCTGCCTGGAAAATGGAGAAATAAGAACTGGAGAAAGGCACTCCAGTAACTCAATGGGTTTGGATGGAAAGGAGATGGACTTATGAGATCATCTGTCATATTTCACTAATCAACCCTATCAATCCATCACATTTAAATGAATGATTAGTATTTATGATCTTTCACATACAGAAATAGAGTCTCTACAAGGTTATATAATTGAAAAGATCACAACACAGTGGCAGTTTGTTAAGTACTATCAAGTATCTTCTCAACTCCATCCTCTTGGCTCATTATCTACTGGTCTCAACTCACTCCAAATAATTAGAATCTCTTTATAGACTAGCAAGTAACTTCTGAACCACATTCATTACCATCATATTGTATCCCCTCCACATTTTGAAAACATGTATGTATGTAACATTAACCTACTCCAGTGTTCTTGACTGGGAAATCACAGAGATAGGAGCCTGTCGGGCTACAGCCCATAAGGTCTCAAAGTGTCAGACACGACTGAGCACACAGGTACTATGTAATCTTGTGGCTTAAATCCATTTCGTGACTTAACCAATATTTTAGGACTGAGACCAGTACCCTGCATGGACTGCACCTTGTCCACCTTCTAAACTTCATGTTGTATAACTTAACTTTTCCTATTCCCTGATCTTTTAGTTTGTCATATTCTCATAACAGAATATTTACATGTGAAGTTTGTATTCTCAGTAGAGTTTTTCTTCCTCTTTCTTTGCTCATTTAATTTCTTTCTCATCCTTCAGATTTCATGTCAAGGGTTGCTTTCGAAGGCATCTTATCTGAGCCTCTTCCCAGGGTAGATTAGATTCCTTTGTGTATTTACATAAATTTATTAGTTTTGTGTTTTTCCTTTCATTATGTTGTTCTTTAATTGATCTCTGTCTCACATGCTGTATAGTAAACTATAGGATGAGGACTGTTCACTGATCATGTATAGTCTATAAATCGGAATTGAAATTACCTTATTTTCTGTAAGATGTTTAATATATAATGGATACTCAATAATCTATGACCCAGAGGGATGGTATGGGGAGGGAGGTGGGAGAGGGATTCAGGATGGGGAACACATGTACACCCATGGTGGATTCATGTTGATGTATGGCAAAACCAATGCAATATTGTAAAGTAATTAGCCTTGATTTAAAATAAATAAATTTAAATAAAAAAATAAATAATCTATTGCTAAATGAATACCAGAGCCAAAAAAGAAAGTGCATTTCAGTGCTTATTATTATGCTATATCTAGTGCAGAGTACTTCCCCAGAATAATAAAAATGAGGGCAACTGGAAATCTAAAAAATAAAATATTTTATCAGTACCATATTAAAATTTGGAATAAAATACCACATTCTCATTATTTCACAGTCTTATTTTAATCTGTTATCATATATCAATGGTATAGAAGCTATAAAAACAAGATCCTTTTCAAGTTACATAAAAATATTTATGTAATAGCATGATTTACAGGGGTATTGCAATATAATTTCTTGGACAACAATCTGTATACTACCTGAGGTATTTTAGCTATTAACTGATTGTTTTATATTTGTGATGTATCTGAAAATAATTATAATTGAAATTACCTATTTCCTAGATAAAAATCAAAGTAAATTCTTGAGAACATCATTGAATGTTCATAAATGGTTTTTTTGCTCAATGTATCTGCCTCAGTGGGATAGAAAAATAGAAAGACTGAAAGAAGTTTAAATTGTACTGTCCTTTTGTCATTAAATGTTATTTTAATATGTCCCCCCCTTACTTGTGTCTCATAAGTATAGACATAATGAAGCTTTAGGTTTGTTTCTGATGTCACAGAAACCTTTCAGGACAAAGAATAATGCTAGATTTTAAAAACAAGCTTTTTTTTTATTTTTAAAAAAGCCAGAATATTACAACAGCATTAAAAACAAAGATTGTTTTGATTTAAACTGAATTGTGTGTGAAAAATATATACAGTGTCCCTTGGTAAGGAAAGAGCTATATAATTTTCAAATCTAGTAACAAGCTATGTCACGTATTTGAAAAATGTGTCATTTCTGTGATGAGTTTATGTTAGCACAAGGTGTCAGATGGGTAGCTCTGGGGAGTGAAATACTGTTTGTCCACCTACTTCACATCCTATTTTTGATCTTTAAAAACAGACTGAAGTGATATGCACGTGTTATGATTCTGATACCTCTCCTCATATGCACTTCTTAATATTAGAAGGATACCAGAACAGAAAACTTTACATCAGCTGCAGCAGCAGTGCCTCTACAAATGCTACAGGGAAGGATTTAAAAAAAAATAAAAATAAAAATCTGGACTTCTTACACAAAGCCTTTATTTCCCAGACATTTACATTTCTTCTGCTTTGCCTAGAGATAACAGATGGCTAGATGGTGATTTGGGATGCTAATTAGGCTGCTGAGTTTTTCAGCTAAGCTTAGGTAGACACAGTCCTTTGAGGGCTGATTACCACTATGCCATTTTAAAATGTTAGCAGATAATCATTAAACACCCTTTCATAATGAACTTTTTATAAACAATAAAACCAAGATTAACTCTAAAATAAAAAAAGTATATTAGCAAGATAGTAATGAAATGTGCTATAGCATTATAAGAGTGATTTTCAAGTTTATTTAAGCTCTAGAACTAGTAGGTGAAAAAAAAACAAAACCCAAAAACCTACTATGTAGTATTTTTATGTGATTCAGACTCTCTATAATATGGTAACATATTGATGTCCACTGGCAGTGGACAGACTCTCCAGGGGAAGAGTTAAGAGATGGGAAAATTGAGTCTAACTTAGTTATCTTGAATACAACATTAAAAGCTGGAGGGAATGAAAGTGCACATTATTTTTGGTAGGATGTGTTAGGAAAGAACTAGGATTAGATTCATGAATAGGTAATGATAGTCTATACAAAGGAACATTTCTATTCAATTAAGTATTCAAGTTATTAATATACCACCAGGAATGTAAACTATATTTACATCAATACTTATTATATAGCATCTTAATTTTATTAATTGATCAAAATATCCATGTTACATGTGGAAAACATACAATTCAAAAATTAATACTTACTGAAATATACTGCCATTTTGTGAGCCCAAAACAATATTTGTAATAAATATGAACAATTTTTTCAAGGATTGTGATAAAATTATTTAAAATTTAAGTTTGAACTCAGATCTGAGATATTTATATATGCAGAGTTTTTGCAAAGTTAACACTGAAAGTAAGCCTGATATCTGAATCACTGCTGAATTTAGTTGCAGTATAAAACAACCTCAAGTCTGCCATACAGTGTACTTATCTGTCCAGAAACAAGAGCAGAGTAAAGAAGTTAAGAGCAAACCTTCTGTAATTAAAATTCTTGTTCAAATTCTGTTTCTACCATTTATCATCCTTGTGAAATTGCTCAAATTCTGTAACCCACATTAACTTCACTGTCCTCAAGTGACTTAACTCTATATGGCCTCTGTGAAAACGAAATAAGACAATTCACATTAAATATTTAGCACTCAGCCTAAAACATGGTAAATACTCTATCGATGATTCTAGGTATTATTATTATCATCATCATTTTTGGAGATGTGTGAGAGGTAAAATTATGTGTAAATGTAATATGAAATCTAATAGCAAGCACAGATTAGAAAAATAATGTTTTCTAGGATAGGAATTTTACAAAAAAAAATTTCTCTGATGATTTATATATTTAAGTTTACATGTTTGGTGGTGGTGTTCAAGAAAAATTAAAAAGAGAAAAATTTAAATATACATTAACTGGATTTGAATTAGGAAAAATCTTTCTTCTCAGTATACCTAGAAAACAGGCTATGTTTTAGTAAAATTGCATCAGACATACTGTGTTTCCAATATATGGAAAATTTCTGTGGAAAGATGTGTTTTAAATTATATTTCCCACCTTTGTTAATATGTTCTCCTTCTAATATTTGTGTTTCTATGTCAAGTATAGTTTAAGTAATATCTACTGAAGCAGAAACCTTGGAGATCAAATAGTGTTGATAAATAGTTTATCTTTTTATAACTTTGGAATAAATTCATCAAAATTAGAATATCAGGGATTCAGTTCTGCTTAGCAGCAGTGTTGTGTCTGTGGAGTTTAAAAGAGAATTTGTCTTCCAGTGTGTCATCTTTTATATAACAATATATAAATCATATATATGTAAGCATGCAAATATGTTAAATGCGTTAATATGTTTCCTATTTTAAGTTAAGTTAGTATATGCTACCACAGAGTTTCATTATTTCAAGTAAAATTTCACATGTGATCTCATTTTGTTTTCCGTAGGATTATTACCTGTGTTCTACTTTATAGATTAAATTTCTCTCAGAAGTGTAGCTTCAATTTGAAGATCATTGATACTCAGAGGAGCTAAATGACTTGTCCTAAGAAACACAGTAAATTATGGGCAGATCCACAATGACAGTCCAAATATTTTTAGTTCCAATGTAATGTACTTTTCTACCACCTGTTGTTCGTTTATTGTGTGTGTGTGTGTGTGTGTGTGTGTGTGTGTGTGTGTGTGTGTTCTCGCGCATGTATGCATTCTCACAAGGGATGTATTTCAAGTCTCTTAACTGGTGTACATTTGTCATACTACTATATTGTGAAATCATTTTCATGAATATCCTAAAGCTTGAGAAGATTGCTCACCTTCTCTTTATGAGTCACTTGATTACTCTCTATGCACCATCCACACGTCATGATATTTGTCTACTTCAATGACAAGAAACTTACTAATTTACTTCCTTTAAAAAAGAGAAAAATTAAAAATAAATAGCCACAGACTGATATTCATTTTAATCCAGGATTCTGAGTTAGCTAGTAACACCAAGAAACAATTGAAGAGTATGGTGTTTTTTAGGCAAATATCCAAAGCTCTTTAATTTCAACTTTTTTATGAAATTAGCGTAATATGAAAATATCTTGTCTCTGTTGCCTTGTGTTGTGACTGTATTTATAATAAGAATGTATGAAATGCTTATAAATAAATGACTGCTTACTTTGGCTTACTTTAAAATGGCTTTTACCATTTTAAAAAGTACGCTCCCAGTAAATTAGACCTGAGGTTTGGTGAATATGACAACTAGTAAGACTTAATCTTCTAAAAGTCTTCTTCTGACTTTTAGGGGCTTAAATTTAGTGCAGCTGAGGAGATTTAGACATGTTTTTGTGATGAAATGATTTAGGAAAATTAATGAGGAGTGTAGTAAATTTGGCATTAGGAACACTAATTAGTAGACTGCCATACCAGAGAAGATAAGATTCAAACTGTATCTGTGGTTGTGCAATGAAAAAAGAAGAATCATATTAAGGGTCATTTTAGATACATTTTAATCTGGCTCATTAATATTTAGTTAAGCCGTGTTTATTTCTTACTTGTCTGTTCCCTGAGAGGGACATATATTCTAGCTTTTCCCCCTATATTACAAAAAAAAATAATAATAACCATTAGATATAAAGGAAAATATATGGCTGATTTCCAATTGTTTTATTTTTTATTTCAATAATTCCAGACTTACATTAAAATTGTAACAGTATAGAAACTTATAATTCCCAAATATTTGCCAAATTTACTCTTTATCACATTTACATTATCATTTTACTCCTTACACACACACACACACACACACAAACCCATGTATAGACACACAACCACATTTCTTTGGAGAACTTTTTGAGTGTGAAGTGTAGATATGGTGTCCCTTTCCCCATAAATGGCCTTCCCTGGTGGCTCAGATGGCAAAGAATCTGCCTGCAATGCAGGACATCAGAGTTTGATCCCTGGGTTGAGAAGATGCTCTGGAGAAGGGAATGGCTACCTACTCCAGTATTCTTGCCTGGAAAATTCCATATAATTACTTCTCTGTGTGTTTCCTTAAAACTAGGACAGTATCACACAGGGAGCTCTACTCAATACTCTGTAATGGCCTATATGGTAAAAGGATCAACAAAAAGGCTAGATGTGTGTGTGTGTGTGTGTGTGTATACATATATATACATAACTTATTCACTTTGCTATACATGAGAAACTAACACAACATTGTAAATCAACTATACTTCAAAAACAAAAAAAAGGACAGCATCCTATCTAACTGCATACAATTATCATTGTCGGGATCAGCCCAACAAGGAACCGACCTGAGGGAGTGGTGCCACAGAAGAATAAAGAAAATAAGACTCAGAAATAAAGTGGGGACCAGGAGGCTGATGCCATTTGCAGGCAAAAGCCTAGATCCTAATCCTTGTGTGCCTTTTATTGTTAACTTCTACTTCCTTATTCCTGCTCTAGCTATATCCATTGTTTACAATCTCAGGCGGGGAATAAAGATATACAATGCACAGTCCTCAATGTCAGACCTTCAGGCCTTTCATGACTTTGTTTAGCCCTTTGGCTAGGGACACCCTTTCTCAGCAACTCCCTCAAGGCTCTGATTAAGGGAACAGTCAGTTATGGTTTTCCATCAGTCACATCAGTACTTCAACATCTTGTTTTCAAGATGTCTTTCCACGATGTATTTTTTACTGCTCCCTGCTCTTCACCTGGGGGTGATGAGAGAGTCATTCTTATTTTCAAAGAAGCCCCATTAATCATAGTACAGGCCTATGCATAGCATATTCCCTACAATCAAAATTCCTCATGTTTCTGTGTTTCCAATCCAGTCTTCAGCCACTTAATAATCATTCCCAGGACAAGTACTTTTTAATCATCTTTACTGTGCTTACTCATTTATTTTTAGAAATTGGATTTCCAAGCATAAGCTTCTACATAACTTCCAGCAAATGATGCCTGGCCCTAAATAGGACGTTAACCACACATAACACATTTCACAGAAAAAAAATCTACCCTGACAAGTAGAGTCTCTGAGCTGTCCATCCAAAACAATGACATGAAACCAATAGTCATCTGGCCAGAAATGACACTTCAGCCTTCATGAGTCTCATCTGTCTTAAGGAGGAACACCTTTCCTATACCAGTGTCCATGAAGAAAATCTATGCTAAAGCCTGTGCCCTTGAGCACAATAATGACAAGTAAGAAAGGTGATTTAGTCAATGCAAGTCTAACTTCTGCCAATAGGAAGAAGTTTCTTGTGGACGAGAGTATGGTAAATCTACTTCATTTTTATTCTCTCTCTCCTTCCATACACCCCCAACCTTGAGAATTTTTTTCATAATAAAACCAAAGGAAAATATTGCAAATACAAACAGTAATGCTCTCTTAAAGAAAGCTCCTTTAAAAACACAAGTACAAAATATAGCTATTTACATATATATAAAGCACATATTCTCAATTAACTGTAACATGCATAATTATATTTTAATTATGCACCTTATATAAATGCATTCTTCAGTAACAGAATATGTATCTTTGTCTATTTAACCACGATATAACTATTCACGTAATTTAAACGGGATACATTCTAAACACTGTGTAGCTTGAATAATTGTACACTAAGCATGTACTTTACATAAATATTTTCCACTGGTAAAACACCTTTCCCATATAAAAATGAGTATAATGCCCTTTCTCATAAAATTATACATAAATTTTTATTTGTTTTTAAGATAGGAGAGAGTACCTTTGTTGCAGGAAAGGGGGGCCCCTTCCAGGGCCCGAAACTGGGCTCTTGTCTAACACTTGGAAACAAATTGTCTGAGGAGACATATGTACTGACAAAGTAGGGTAAGGGAACCCAGGAGAACCGCTCTGCTGTGTGGCTTGCAGTCTCGGGTTTTATGGTGATCGAATTAGTTTCTGGGTGGTCTTTGGCCAATCATTCTAATTCAGAATCTTTCCTGGTGGCGTATGCATCACTCAGCCAAGATGGATGATAGCGAGAGGGATTCTGGGAAGTGGACAGACATGTGGTGTCTCCTTTTGACCTTTCCTGAACTCTTCTGGTTGGTGGTGGCTTATTAGTTCCATATTCCTTATCAAGATCTCCTGTCATAAAACAACTCATGCAAATGGTTACTATGGTGCCTGGCCAGGGTGGGTGGTTTCAATCAGTGCGCTTCCCCTAACAACTCCCCGCTGAGAGACTTCATACTCAAGATACTTCTTGGGAATTGGGGCGGAGGTCTCTTTCTTCTGTAACTTCTTCCTGCTGTGCATGGGTGTAGGTCTGCCTAGCAGAGCAGAAGTCTCTCTCTACCTGATCTAAGTTGGGGTGTTCCACATCTGAAACCAGCTTCCACCCTTGTAGTAACAGCAATTTAGTTTGAAACTGTTGGCCCCTCTCAGAGATGAAATAGGCAGGAGCCAAACAGAGACCTAACAGGATGGTCATCACTGGTCCCCAGAAACAGAAGACAACATTTGAGGTGAGGGTTGCAGGGTTTGTGACCCTTTTTGATTGGTTGGTGATGAAGCAACAGAGCTGTGCTCCAGGAATCTTGTGTTCAGTCTGAAGTTACCATCCTCCACCTGGGTGGGGGCTCCAGTTCTGTAGAAGAACTCAAAGACATTGTTATGCAAATTTCTTTAAGAAGGAACCAGGACTGTCTGGAGGCTATACCAACCTTTGGTCATTTCTCTTGTTTCTGTATCCCCTCCCTTCCCTAATTCGCAATTGTTTGAATCCACCCTTAGGCTTCCCTGATGGCTCAGAGGTTAAAGCGTCTGCCTGCAATGCGGGAGACGTGGGTTCGATCCCTGGGTCGGGAAGATCCACTGGAGAAGGAAATGGCAACCCACTCCAGTATTCTTGGCTGGAGAATTCCATGGACAGAGAAGCCTGGTGGGCTACAGTCCACCGGATTGCAAAGAGTCGGACACGACTGAGCGACTTAACTGTCACTTTCACTTTGGAACTCAGGGAAGGTCAAAGAGGCTGAATGAAACCTACATCCTACAGACAAGAAATGGAGAACACAGAACAGATCTCTACTCCAGAGCCCCACAAAGTTCTACTCAGTTTTAATTTAGGGAACTAGGCAACTATGACTGTGATAACTTCTTGTCAAAATGGAGCATAGGACTGCTTCAGCTTGGAGAACAGACACTGAATTGGAAGTATTTCTGAGTTCCAAGTTCTAGATCTGAGTCTTGTATGATTAAAATCTCTATCCCTTGGTCTGCCATTTTGGTGTACAGACCCACTTAGAAATAGTTGAAGGAGTGATAACTGGAATTTAGTAGACAAAATAAATCTCATTTCTTTTTAGAAGAATAGGCCTGAAACCCAGTCTGGACCTGGCACTTCAGGGGGACTTGTAGCCAGGTAGCCTGTTGCCTAGTTTTATAAAAAGTAAGGTTGCAGTTACTAGCTTTCAGCAGACATTGTTTTGAGAATGGTGGCATCCAAGCCTGACACGACTCAGAAAACTCAAGTGTTAGCAATACAAGGTCTAACCTGAAAGTACACCCATAGCATCGCCTAGTTATTTCGCAGAATACCTGAACCATAGTTACTCTATTTTGACTTTTAATTGTAAACTTTTCCTTAATAGCCAAAGCAGATTTCACCATTAATGACGTCAGTGTTTCTCTAGGTATGAGAAGATGCAAGAATTAGGACTCATAAAATCTTCTCCTGAAAAGATCTAACTATCTGAAGGTCTGTTCTGCCAGTTTTTCCCAGAGCACAGAGTGCCTCATTCCTGATTTTCACCCTGAACTCCTTTCAGGGGCGTTGAAAGTCAGCAGTTGCAGCGGCCATGATTTAATCTTTGTAGATGGCAAGTGTCAGTCTTCAGTTGGCAGAGCCCCTTTTTGCTCATAAACGTGACCATGATTTTGAGGGGGGCATTTCATGACCGTTTTATCCCATGGTGCTGAGAATGTCCATTCTCAGGTTTGGCAAAGACTTTGTTGACAGGCCACTCAATGTGCTGTTACTGGACTAGGCCGTAAAACAGTATCCAAAATTCTCTGGACCACCTGTCTTACTAGCCTCTTGGTCCAGGAAAATATTCCCTCTTGTTGCTTCTTCCCATATCTAGAGTTACACTGTTACCAACGTTGATCTCATATGGGACTATATATTATTCTATTAGATGCCTCAGACACACATTTGACAGTGTAAGAAACAGCAATTTTGTAAAAGAGGTGAAATACAAATAACATAGCCAGCAGTATTAGTAAAGTCACAAGTAAGACTTAAGTTAAGAGCTTCCATTAGATGTAGCCCAGTATATCTCAGGTCATCTGACTTAGTCTGCTCTGTAGAATCTTTATCTTCAGGGAAATTATATATTGGCACCATTTATAAGGCACATAGCCCAGTTTTCTAGTGTTACTAGATTGATTGTCCTTAGTATGATTTAATTGTTTTTAACACAGAAGAGACTTTAAGCCTAAATTACCATAGCCTGATGTTATCTATATAGATCCATCCCATAATTGTGGGAGATTTTTTCCTCCTTTGCTGAAACTATTCTTGTTGCTCTGATTGAGCTTGAGTAATTTAAAAAAAGGACAGAAATGGTATGGACCTAACAGAAGAAGAAGATATTAAGAAAAGATGGCAAGAACACACAGAAGAACTGTACAAAAAAGATCTTCACGACCCAAATAATCATGATGGTGTGATTACTGACCTAGAGCCAGACATCCTGGAATGTGAAGTCAAGTGGGCCTTAGAAAGCACCACTATGAACAAAGCTAGTGGAGGTGATGGAATTCCAGTTGAGCTATTTCAAATCCTGAAAGATGATGCTATGGAAGTGCTGCATTCAATATGCCAGCAAATTTGGAAAACTCAGCAGTGGCTACAGGACTGGAAAAGGTCAGTTGTCATTCCAATCCTAAAGAAAGGCAATGCCAAAGAATGCTCAAACTACCGCACAATTGCACTCATCTCACAAGCTAGTAAAGTAATGCTCAAAATTCTCCAAGCCAGGCTTCAGCAATATGTGAACCATGAACTTATTGATGTTCAAGCTGGTTTTAGAAAAGGCAGAGGAACCAGAGATCAAATTGCCAACATCCGCTGGATCATGGAAAAAGCAAGAGAGTTCCAGAAAAATATCTATTTCTGCTTTATTGACTATGCCAAAGCCTTTGACTGTGTGGATCACAATAAACTGTGGAAAATTTTGAAAGAGATGGGAATACCAGACCACCTGATCTGTCTCTTGAGAAATTTGTATGCAGTTCAGGAAGCAACAGTTAGAACTGGACATGGAACAACAGACTGGTTCCAAATAGGAAAAGGAGTATGTCAAGGCTGCATTTTGTCACCCTGCTTATTTAACTTATATGCAGAGTACATCAAGAGAAACGCTGGACTGGAAGAAACACAAGCTGGAATCAAGATTGCCTGGAGAAATATCAATAACCTCAGATATGCAGATGACACCACCCTTATGGCAGAAAATGAAGAGGAACTCAAAAGCCTCTTGATGAAAGTGAAAGTGGAGAGTGAAAAAGTTGGCTTAAAGCTCAACATTCAGAAAACGAAGATCATGGCATCCGGTCCCACCACTTCATGGGAAATAGATGGGGAAATAGTGGAAACAGTGTCAGACTTTACTTTTTTGGGCTCCAAAATCATTGCAGATGGTGACTGCAGCCATGAAATTAAAAGATGCTTACTCCTTGGAAGGACAGTTATGACCAACCTAGATAGCATATTCAAAAGCAGAGACATTACTTTGCCAACAAAGGTTTGTCTAGTCAAGGCTATGGTTTTTCCAGTGGTCATGTATGGATGTGAGAGTTGGACTGTGAAGAAGGCTGCGCGCCAAAGAACTGATGCTTTTGAACTGTGGTGTTGGAGAAGACTCTTGAGAGCCCCTTGGACTGCAAGGAGATCCAACCAGTCCATTCTGAAGGAGATCAGCCCTGGGATTTCTTTGGAAGGAATGATGCTCAAGCTGAAACTCCAGTACTTTGGCCACCTCATACGAAGAGTTGACTCATTGGAAAAGACTCTGATGCTGGGAGGAATTGGGGGCAGGAGGAGAAGGGGACAACAGAGGATGAGATGCCTGGATGGCATCACTGAGTGGATGGACGTGAGTCTGGGTGAACTCCGGGAGTTGGTGATGGACAGGGAGACCTGGCGTGCTGCGATTCATGGGGTCGAAAAGAGTCAGACACGACTGAGCAACTGAACTGAACTGAACTGAATAGAAAAAAGCTCAAATTTATGGCCAGAGTCAGAGCAGGCATTATTAATTGGCCTAGTGTGGGGATCCCATCTAGTAATATCACAGTGATCTGAATATGAGTATAATTTTTTTTTTAAATACATTTTCTCAGGGCCAACCAGTTAGAGTCGTGTAGTAGAGAAATTTACCAAGGTAAACCAGAACTAGACACAGGTAATTGGCCACAAACCCAACAATTGAATTGATTTCTAAAACTAGCATAGAATCAGGCCTATGATGTAAAAGCATTTGATTTATATGCAAAGGTCTAAGAAGTCAAGAAAACATAAATGATCATATGAATCAGGTTCAGTATCTTGGGCAAGATGTCTACCTCTGATGTCATCATCTTCTCATCCTTGTGTAGTGTAGTTTCTCCTGATAAAAAAGTCCCTCCATCCAGGTTGGAGACAGTCTCTTAAATTATGTATTTTTCCAGTCCTGGTTGCAGGTCATGAGGCATCTGATTTTCATCAAAGATAGATTACTGAGATAAGCTTCAGAAACAAACTTAGGGTGTTCTTTAAGAATTCAATGAAATTTCACATTAATATCACATAACAGCAAAGAACTATCCAAGAAATGAGTCTTACTAGCTCCATCGGTAGACCTCCATTAACAAACTGGGATTTAACATTTATTGAGACATCTTTTTCTCCCTAAAATTACCCTCATTCTTATCAAATATAACAAAATTAAGGCTAGCTTGTTTGCAAAATAAGTTTGTTCTCACTAATTTTGGTCTGATGATTTATATAACCATAATTTATCATAGAATTTTTATTTTGCTGAAACATTTATAGAATCTCAGACTGAACTTTTGAAATAAAACAAGGCTGGGAAACTCACACCAAAGGCTTATCACAGATTTTGCCTAACAAATCTAGGTGAATTCTTCCCTTTTTAAGGTCTCAAAAATTCCTTGAGATTTTGGTACCTGTTAGTGAGATAACCTTTCTAGATCATTTGATAAACTTACTGGAAACCTAAGAGTTTCAAATTTCTGGAGGAGTCAGATAAAGAGAAAATATAATTGTGTTGTTTATAACATAATTTTAGCAAATTATTTTCACAATTAGTTTGAGAAGAAGGTTTATCCTACTCCCGGTAAACACAAATTCAAACCTGTAATTTTTCAGATAGAAACCATAAAAGTTATAAGCATATTCGCTGGTTC
Source organism: Bos taurus (assembly GCF_002263795.3). Taxonomy (NCBI): domain Eukaryota; kingdom Metazoa; phylum Chordata; class Mammalia; order Artiodactyla; family Bovidae; genus Bos; species Bos taurus. Next base: position 16,923,560 of record NC_037332.1, on the reverse strand, counting down.
ATTCAGTCCTTTGTTAACTTTTGTGAAGTCATCAGGTTTTCCATTAGAATACCAGGACATATCAGAATGTTAAGAGCTCCATATAATTTCTAGGATATCCATATTAGTAATTTTACCATACATTATAACATGAGTGGATTTATTACTCATTTGATAATCTTTTTCATGTAATTTAACCAACCAAATAAACACAGTTTAATATTTTTCTTTGGGATGTTTCAGGGGCTCTCTGAAGCACCCCAAAGTTAGCTAGAGGTCAAAGGAACTTCAAAAGAATTTGATTTAGGAAGTTTTATCGAAAAGATCAATTACAAGCATTTAGAACATTTGGTCAGATTTAGTCAGTGTTGATGGGTGTATCATTTAGCTTCTTGATATGTCATAATAGGCATAAATACCAAGGCTCAAGGTCTAGTGAAAGTCAGCTCCACCATCTTGGACCTAGTTGGCTCTAACCAGTTTTTTATGGCTGTGTCATTCTTAACAAAATCTATTTATCTAACTAATTGTAATCCAATTTTAGAAAATCCTGATCATGCATAACTCTTTTTAGTATTTTTTCATACTTTTTTTTTAACTGAAAACATACTTCCTACTTTTCTTTAGCAACCAAGAACTAACTTTTATATTAGCATTTTATAGATTGGTGAGCATAAATACCAGTGATAATTTCTAAAACCCTTGCTTTCTTAGAACATTTTAGGATGGCACCAAACATTTATTCACTTACAGTCCCAAATCTCTTTAGTTTCTCTGTAAAAGGAAATTAGTATTTAGTAGCAAATGTTTCAAAATCTTATTTTATTTGGAAATGACCTAACTATTCAGTAGACTTCTAACACTTAGCACACTTGGCACAATCCTTAGAAATTTAAGTTACACCAATCTGGAGAGACTATTTTATACAGATATTTCTAAAGAATAACTATTCTTAATAGAGTTTATATAAAAGCTCATATCTCATTTTACATTTTTTTAGAAGTTTCTTCACTTGAGATAATTTCCTTGTTGACAAACTTGTAACAGATATAATATTTAACTTATATTAAACCTAGGTACAATGAAAATATTCCACTTAATGTTAATTACTCTAAGACATGTCTATATTACATAGGTCAACAAACAAACATTAATATCAGGTATTAATACTGAATATTTCCCAGTTCACATGAACCTGGAATTTATTGTTTAATTTAGAATTATTTGATTTGTAAGCACTTACCTTTTTTTAAGCCAATTAAATAGAGCTCATTTACAAATTAACCTCAAAAATATTACCCGGAGACAAAGACATACCAAGACATATTTAGACAGACACAGTGCAAGATCTAGCTTCATTTTCTAAGTTTAGTCATGAATTAGATATTACAATATAAAATTACTAGTTTATAAAAAAATAGTTGAAATAAATAAAAAATTTAAAGTCTTTTTCCTCTTTTCCCTCAGAGTCAGGAGTTAGAGATGGTCTATATAAGTGTTTCTGAGAGCCCTAGTCTCACGGCACAGGGAAAGAAAATCAAGTTCTATCAAAATGATGGCAGGTCTAAACCAAATGGTGGCCAGACAAAGCAAAATGGCCATCAAAAAATCACAACACAGAACACAGAGTTAAAACACACACATATAAACCTGGCAGTCCTCATCAGACCCTCCCTTAAATACAAGAATACAGTCTCTCAGAAAACCTCCTATAGAAACACAGAACTTCAGATCCAAGTACTAACATATCTCAGGTCTTCAAAGATTTCAAGGGAGGAAAGGAAGCCAGGTTGAAAGAAGAAGGGGGAGGAGGCGGGAGAGGGGGGACAAATGGGGTGGCCTTACAGATGTCTCCTGCCACCTTCAGATACCCAGGCTTTATGGGACTTTACTCTGGGCCTCCAGAGAAGGGAGGACTAGAACTCGGCCCTACCAGAAATCAGACCAGACCAGAACCAGAATTCGAGTTCTCTGCCAAGAGGATGTGATCAGTCTCCAATCCTCAGCTCAGGCTGAGGCCCTTTTACTAGATTCCTGTGCCCAGAACCAGGGGACTAGAAAAACAGGGAAGGATAGGAAGGGTTGAAGAGAGGAAAGAGAGAGGAAAGGGGAGAGAGGTCAATAAAGTCTCTTGTTCCTTACTGATCGGGGCACTCTGGCCAGTTGTCCGTGTCAGGAGGAGACCAGGGACAAAAGGGTCCCAGTTGTGGCCACTGGGTCTGGTCCATTGGTAGGCAAGCTGGCCCCTGAGTACCCCGAGTGGTCAGGATGTCAGTCTCAGCGAAGAAGAGTCCCACCAGAGTTGCCATTTGTTGCAGGAAATGGGGACCGCTTCCAGGGCCCAAAACTGGGTTCTTGTCTAACACTCAGAAATGAATTGTCCAAGGAGACATATGTGCTGACAAAGCAAGAGATTTTATTGGGAAAGGGCACCCGGGTGGAGAGCAGTAGGGTAAAGGAACTCAGGAGAACTGCTCTGCAGTCTCAGGTTTTATGGTGATGGGATTAGTTTCTGGGTGGTCTCTGGCCAATCATTCTAATTCAGAGTCCTTCCTGGTGGCCCATGCATTGCTCAGCCAAGATGGATCCTAGTGAGAGGGATTCTGGGAAGTGGATGGACTCCCGGTGTCTCCTTTCAACCTTTCCCGAACTCTTCCGGTTGGTGGTGGCTTATTAGTTCTGTATTCCTTATCAGGATCTCCTGTCATAAAACAACTCATGCAAATAGTTACTATGGTGCCTGGCCAGGGTGGGCGGTTTCAATCAGTGTGCTTCCCCTAACACCTGGGGAACTGATTCTAATCAGAAATCAGTTCATATATTATGTCTATTGTGCTTGGTGTCTCAGTCTACTACTTTGACTCTAATATCTGTCTTGTTGGAATATCTTAGAAACTGGTCATCTCACTCCCAATTTACATGCCATTAATTGGTAGTTACATTTCATTGCAAGAAATAAAGTCAAGATCTCAAGTGTGATGCTGCTTTGGATATTCTTACTGTTTGGGTTCACAAGTCTAATTCACAAATTTATGGCTTCATTGATAATAAAGTCGATAGGGAAACTATGTTCTTTTCTGTTTTCTAGACAAAGAAATAAAGCATTTCATATACTTTTACTTTAAAAATATCTCCTATGTATGGTGTTGAATGTGTTCAGAATCCTGACAGTAGTGGTGGATATAAAAACCTACACATAATAAAATTGCATAGAACACAATAAACAAACACACACAGATACATAGAAAAATGACTACAAGTAAAATGGAGCAAATATGAATAGATCAGAGTATTGTATCACTATCAATACTTTGGTTTTGATATGTCACTAAAGGATTGCAGTGTTACCTATTCGGGGAAACAAAAATGTGCAATGGAAATTCTTGTACTAGTCTTAAAACTGTGAAAATCTAAAATTACTCCAATAAAAGTTTCAATTAAAAAAAAAAACTTCATATTAAAAATTTTTCTTCCTGTTGAATGTAACTATGAATAATTTTTGACATTACATACGTATTTATTCTCTGTCATTTTGAAGTCCATCTCAAGGCATTTTATTAAATGTGTTTAGTTTGCAGTGAGACCTTAGGCAAATAAATATCATAAAATATTTAAATTTAATACCTGATTATTTAAAATAAAGCACAACTATTATTTAGGGAGAAAAACATATATATTTTTTGCCTTTAGCTTTGAAGGAATTTATTACATTGCTATTTGGGTTTGTTTTGGGGGAATAAATATGGATATTTTCTTTCTTATATTTTAGTCTCATTTCTCTTGCTTTTCCCCCCTTTTCTTTACTTCCCAACATCTATACCTCCATTCTAACCCATTCTCCACAGCACATCTAAAGTAGTCTTTTATTTATTTATTTATTTTTTTTAATGCAAAATCCTCCACTCCTACTCCATGCCAAATTTATCAGCAAGTTTTATGGCAAGAAGCAGATTTGCCATGAAGCTAATCAGTTTAAGCTTCAGGGTCTCTCAAATGCTTGGATTTCTCCCACAGCCTCATGCTTATTTTTATGTCTGTAATTTTCTATTCTATTCTTAAAGAGAGAAAAATATGATTATACTTCAAGTCTCATGAAGCTCCAAGTCAATGTTGTCTGTCATCTTAATTTCTAGGCTATTTCTCCCACTTTTTTAATTTCTCTATATTGCTTGTGGTTACCCTCCCAGTCTCTCATTTTCTTTTTTGCCTGGATTACACTATTGACCAAATTATCTTATGTTTCCATGGTCAAATAGGCTGAACCTCCCTCAGATTTCTAGTTCTAAACCTGTGGTCTTATTTGCACCCACAGCCATTTCCTATTTCCCTTCCTTAAAATTGGAGAAGCCCTTTTCTCTTTAAAGGTAATGACTTGAATCTTCTCACTTTCTCCTCTTAGTCAATTTGCTCAATAATCATCTATGTGTTCAGATTTTCCTTCAATTTAAAATTTTTATGTATATTTAAACTTATTCTGGTTTGTTTCTTCTCAAACACTGTAGCAGCAAAGAACTTGAAGGGCAAACAAAAAGTTCTTAGAATTCCTGTTCTTCATGCATGAAGAACGCAGTTACTGTTCATGTGCATAGACTTTCCAAACTAAACTGTGAACAATTCATATTTTTCAGTTCTCACCTCTCCCATTGATTCTCTGAAATTCACTCCCAAGATTATTAGTAATCTCTTTATGTTAAATGCAATGATTTTTCATCAACCCCAGTTTATGTTTACCCTTTGTCGTGACTGATTTCTCCTTCAAATGGTCTTCCTTTGGCTTCTGTGACAGCATCATCCTGGTTTCCTTACTGGCTCGAGCATTCCTTTGGGTTCCCATTTCATTATTCATCACTGAAATGTCCCCATACTCATATATTTAACAGACTTTATTTTTAGAGCAGTGTTAAGTTTATAAAAATACTGAGAGGAAGATACAGAGATTTCTCATATACTCTCTCCCTACCTAACCTGAGCCTCTATCATCAACATCCTCCACCAGAGAGCCACATTAGTAACAATTAATGAACTTAACATGGACACATCATTATCAAACGTCCCTAGATTACCTTCGAGTTCACTCTTCGTCTTGTACATTCTTTGAATGGGGCCATATTTATAATGACACATACACACCGTCATAGATTTATACTTAATGCTTTCACTGGCCTAAAAAATCCTCTGTGCTCTGCCTACTCATCCCATTCTTCTCCCTAACCTCTGGCAACCACTGATCTTTTGTACTGTCTTCATAGTTCTTTCCTTTTACAGAATGTCATATAGTGGGAATCATGCAGTGTATAGTCTTTTCAGATTGGTTTCTTTCACTTAGTAAAGTGGAGTTACAGATTTTCCATGTCTTTTTATTGCTTGACAATGCATTTATTTTTAGTGTTGCAGAATATTCTATTGCCTAGATATATCACAATTTATTCATTCACCTACTGCACATCTTGGTTGCTTACAAGTTTTGCAAATTATGAGCAAAGCTGGTATAAACATTTGTGTGCAGGTTTTGTGTGAATATATTTTCAAATCCTTTGAGTAAATACCAGGGAACATGATTGGGATCATATGGTAAGAGTATCTTTACTTTTGTAAGAAATCACATAACAGTCTTTCAATGTCAATGAATGAGAGTTCCTGTTGCTCCTTGTCCTTGTCAGCATTTGGTGTTCCCAGTGTTCTAGGTTTTGGCCGTTCTAATAGATACGTAGTCATATCTTAATGTTTTAATTTGTATGTCTCTGATGACATATGATAGGATACTTTTATACACTTATTTGCCTTCTGTATATCCTTTTTTATTTTTTTGGTAAAGAATGTTTTTAAGGCCTTTTATCCATTTTTAATGAGGTTGTGCTCTTACTGTTGACTTTTAAGAGTCCTCTGTATAGTTTAGAAAACAGTGCCTTATCAGATATGTCTTTTGCAAATATTTTCTCCTCTTTGTGGCTTGTCTTCTCATTCTCTTATGCAGAGCATAAGTTTTTCATTTTAGTGAAGTCCAACTTACTAGTCCTTTCTTTTGTGGATATTATATCTAAAAAGAAATCACCAAACTCAAGGTCATCTAGGTTCTCTCATATGTTATCTTCTAGAAGTTTTATAGTTTGTGTTTTATGTTTAGGTCAGTGATACTTAGGGGATAAATGTTTTTGGAAGGGTACAAGGTTTGTGCCTTGATTCTTTCTTTCTTTCTCTCTATGTGTGTGTGTGGATGTGCAGTTGTTCATGTACCATTTGTTAAAAAGACCATCTTTGGTCCTCTGCTTTTGATCCTTTATCAAAGATCAGCTAACTATGTTGGTCTAATTCTGGGCTCTCTATTTTGTCCCACTGTTCTTTCAACAATATCACACTGTCTTGCTTACTTAATTACATTCACCCTCATGATATCAAAGAGCAACTACATGCTTATTCATTTATTCAGCTGGTGTATGTTGAACACGTGCTTCGTGAGAGGTACTGTGTTTGGCACCTGGAATACAATTTGAAAAATAAAAGTGATATACTCGTTGTGGTTGTTCAGTTGCTAAGTCATATCCAACTCTTTTTGACTGCATGGACTGCAGCACACCAAGCTTCCCTGTACTCCACTAACTCCCAGAGTTTGCTCAAGTTCAAGTCCATTGAGTCAGTGATGCTATCTAAGCATCGCATCCTCTGCTGCCCTCTTCTCCTTTTACCTGTGATCTTTCCCAACACTAGGGTCTTTTCCAGTGAGTTGGCTCTTTGCATCAGGTGGCCAAAGTATTGGAGTTTCAGCTTCAACATCAGTCCTTCCAATGAATATTCAGGACTGATTTCCTTTAAGATGGACTGGTTGTATCTCCTTGTAGTCCAAAGGACTCTCAAGAGTCTTCTCCAGAACATTCAAAAACTTCAGTTCTTCAGTGCTCAGCCTTTTTGATGGTCCAACTCATTAACCTTAATCAAATAAATATAGGAGTAGATTGCTAAATGCAATCTGTGATCATTGTTATATAGGAAAATTACACTAGACCCAGTGAATAGATATGAAAGTTAGAATTGATATGGGAAAGGGTTTCACTGTGAACATATATTTGATATTAATTCACAAGCAAAAGTGGGAATTTACTTATTAAAAGGACGATAGAATATTTCAGGCAGTGATGGCAGCAGGATAAAGGTCCTGAACTTGCATATAGGGTTTTAAAATTTTGGCCATCTATCATGAATTGCAGACTCTTTTGTAATAGCCCTTTAATTTACTTATGGAGAATTATCGCTTCCCCTTTGTAAGGTACTAGCAGTGTTGTTGATCAAATTTCCTGCCTTTCACTTGCCAGGGAATATATATATAATCCAAGTTAGGCCAGTCTTATGTTCTCTTCTTGAAACATGAAATTTGAACATAATTTTTAAAATATGAAAGTGAAATGGAAGCTCATTCATTTTTGTATGGATACTGATATGGAACTGTTGAATTGATTATGCTGTGTAGATTCCAGACAACCACATTTTTCTGTTTTATTCTGTACCTGTTTCTCTGACCTTCCTGTTAGTTCTGTGAATACTCCCATATAATTCCTGTTCATTTCTTTTGCTGCTGAAGGTAGCTCAATTCAGTTTCAATTTTTTACATTGAAAGATACCTATCTATCTATTTACTGCCCGTGTGTTCATGCTCAATTGGGTGACTCTTTGCAACCTCATGGACTGTAGCCCACCAGGCTCCTCTGTCCATGGAATTTTTGGGGCAAGATTAGTGGAGCAGGTTGCCATTTCCTACTCCAGGGGATCTTCCAGACCCAGGTATCGAACCTGCATCTCTTGTGTCTCGTGCATTGGCAGGTGGATTCTTTACTGATACATCACCTGAGAAGTTCTAGTGATTTTATATATATATATATATATATATATATAAGGAACATTGAAGTTTTGAATGAAAAATTGGTCATTGTTGGTGAAATGAAAGAAAGGAGAAGTGAATCAAGATAGAATAGGGTCACAGGAAGGGATAGATATTACCTATTTTCAGTCCAGTTTAAGAATTAAGTATTTATCCTAAGATCACAGGTAAGGCATTGTTATAAAATTTTGTAAGTATTATAGGATTTCATAAGTATTTAGATGACAAAGCTTTCAGATCAGTCTTTCATGGTAGCACAAAGGAGAAGCGAACATGTAGGAGGACCTTGAGTGGTTGAAACCCCAGAGTGTCAGAGATGGCTTTCAGGCAAGAGCTCCTTAAGTCCCTGGCCTATAGACCAGATGATTAGAAATGCCATTTTGTAATGAAATGTGGAATAACAGTTTACAGGTTTAGATAATGGCATATTTGGGGTTAGGCATTGAATCTACTAAATTATTAGGTTTTTTTTGAAAGATAAAAAAAATGTTCATAAGGCATTGACTATTTATGCCTGAGAGCTGGGAAATAGTTTTGGGGATTATCTCCAGCCTAGACTTTTTGGAGTTCCAGATCTAAGGAACCAACTTCTTATTTGCCATCTCCAAGTGGAGTCCTCCAGTGCACCTAAACTTTGTGTTAAAAAGAAAAATGAACTCTGCACACCTCTCAAAAAACACACTCTATTCTTCCTTCATTATTGCTCAACTCAGTGAAATTTATTACCATTCACTTAGTTGCCAAAGCTATAACCTAGGGATTATAATTATTTGTTCTTTCTTCTATAGTTCCCATTTAAAAAACAATCAACAAAATCTCTCTACATTAAAAACCGCTCTCAAATTAAGTTTGATTTTATAACCTTATGTCATACCATAATTCTTTGCATTTATTATGCAATTGTGAACATTAAATTTTGCATTTTATTTGGAAGTTGAATAGGTTCCAAAGAGTGATATGTGTTCTCCTTTTAATGTCAGTCATTATTCTCTCTGATTTTACTATTGTTATTAGGTTGCTATATTTAAATTTAATGAAGCATTTATTCTCAATCAAGAAGACCATTGAGATGATACAATTCTTTAAGTCTGTGGTGTGAAATCAGAGTAATAAACTTTATTTGGTGTGAGATGAGAAATGATTGAATATGCTTCCTATTCATTAAGGTTCTTTTATTCTTCCTCTATGATATTTATAAGTGAAGTAAATAATAAAAGGTGTTAGACTTTTTTTCCCCAGTCTTCTCTGTGAATAAAGTGTTAAAGACAAAACTTCCTGGACAAGGACAATCTGTTCTCTTTTATGATTCCAAGGCTGCAACAATATAATACAGGGTTTACTCCTGACATCCCATAATAAAGTCAGTCTTCATCACAATAAGTCTTATCCTCCTAAATATGTTCTTTTTTTTTGTTTTTAAAGAATAGAGTAGAAACAAAATGAGAAAAAATACCATATGTTGTTTAATAAAGCCTAGGTTTTGAAATAGTTACTTCAAATACCAACATAGGAAATTCAGAAATTTTGTAACCAAATGTAGTAAAAAACTAGTGCATTATTTGTAATAAATAATATCCATGTGACATTTATTCTATTGTTCCTGAATTACCTAGGATAATTAAAAAAAATAAACAGGGACTTGACTGGTGGTCCAGTGGTTAAGAATTTGCCTTGCAATTAGGGCACATGGGTTTGATCCCCTGGGCTGGTCAGGAAACTAAGATCCCATATGCTGTGGAGCAACTAAGCCTGCATGCCCCAACTAAGACCTAACACAGCCAAATAAACAAATAACAGCAACAAACAAACAAAAAAGCCTGAAAAGGCAAACAAAAAATCTTATTTTTTATGCAGTTGTTTTTCATTTTCTCTAAGCAAACAAGCAAAAGCTATCCACATTTTGAAAATTATTCACCCAGTGAACTATCCTTTTTTAGTTAAACATCCTTGGACAATTTTACCTTTTAAAGTATCTTTCACATGCTAAGTTTTTCTTAGATTTGATCCATGAACCACTGTACCTACTTAAAAAAAAAAAAATCGTATTTCTGATTCTTACCCCAAACATACTTTAGTAGAATTTATAGGTATGGAACCTAAGAATGCATTTAAATAGTACTGTTTACCAATGCTTGTAGTCTTTTAGAAATGCTAAGATTCAGAAAAGGTTATTGTTTGGTCATTCAGAGAGTAAGACATAGAGTAATCAACAAGCAAGAAAAGGAGTTATCAAGCTTACATTGAAGGTGAAAGTGAAGTCGCTCAGTCGTGTCCGACTCTTTGTGACCCCATGGACTATAGCCCACCAGTCTCCTCCATCCATGGAATTTTCCAGGCAAGAATACTGGAGTGGGCTGCCATTTCCTTCTCTAGGAGATCTTCCCAACCAGGGATTGAACCCAGGTCTCCCACATTGTAGTCAGACGCTTTACCATCTACATTACTAAGAAAACTGATAAACGCTTGCTCCTTGGAGGAAAAGTTATGACCAACCTGGACAGCATATTAAAAAGCAGAGACACTACTTTGCCAAAAAAGTCCATCTAGTCAAAGCTATTGTTTTTCCAATAGTCATGCCATTTTTGTAAATCAAGTTTTATTGGAAAGCAGACACACCCATTTGTGAATGTATTGTCTCTGGCTAGCTTCATAATTCAACTCCAGAACTGAGTAGTTGTTACAGATACAGTATGGCTAGCAAAACTATCTAGCTCTTCATAGAAAAGTTTTCAAATCTCTGTGGAGTGTACCTAGAGTATTGAACAACTGAAGTAGATCAATTTTTATTTCTTCCTTTTATGACAAGTTTATATACAATGATACCTGTGAAATGAACTGAAAATAATGGCTGGAAAGGAAGTGCAGGCAGTGAAATTTTTCTTTTGTTGTATTTTATTTTTATATTAGTATCAGTACAAAAATAATTAAGTAAAAAGTTTTTGAACAATGAAATAATATATCATAATTCAAAAAAAGGGAAGAGTACTACTTCTACATTAAATTAATTCATTTTGAAATGAGAAAGTATCTACCTGTAATCAATCCATTACAGCCATCAGTAATAATTTCACAATATCATAATAACTCATTCTGAACGAACCCTGCTTCTTAGGGCTTCCCAGGTGGTACTAGTGGTAAGGAACCTGCCTGCGAATGCTGGAGATGCAGGTTCAATCCCTGGGTCAGAAAGATCCCCTGCAGGAGGGCATGGCAACCCACTCTAGTGTTCTTGCCTGGAGAATCCCATGGAGCCTGGTGGGCTACAGTCCATGGGTTTGCAGAGAGCCAGACGTGACTGAAGCAACTTAGCACAGCATGTGCAGTAACTTACAAGTGAATTTTAATAAAACTGGAATATCTCTGAAAGATATATTTTAGGCATATAGCAAATTGTACCACTGATGCACATTTTCTTAGTTTTACCAAACTCAAAGAGTAAAAAGAAGATGTTTAAATATTAAAGAAATAACTAAAATAATCTGTAGTAAAGGAAAATTATTGCACCCACAATCTTCACTCACTGCTTTAAACTTTAAACACAAGTGAAACCTCCATGCAGACTCATGAAGGACTTAATGAAAATTAAGAAACACAGATTTTGTCTCATTGTCTTTGCAATCACTGTATGATCAATGCTTATATCTAATCTATTATTTAAACACTAGACTATGAATTACCACAGGAGCTTGAGACACAAACTGTGCCAAAAGCAACACTGAATGACTGTGAACTGCTGTGAATTTGTTCTTGAATGAGTGTACATATTCTTCCAGGTAAAACACAAAGTTTTTTAAAGTAATAAAAATGTGTTGTTTTAAGCTTCCATGTATTTTGAAACTCAACAGTTACTTTAGCAATTATGTAGCAGTTATTTAAGTTCTCTGTACACTGCACCTTCTCATGACCTACAAGGCTGCTGCTGTATTCTGGCCTCTTTTGGCCCTGTCTATTCTTGAATCTTTGCAAGTGTCTGTAATTCCTTATCATTTACCTGTTTAGCTTTTTAATTTTTATTTTTTACCCACAAAGTAAACCTGTCATAAATCCTAAATATGCTTCCTTTTCATTCCACTTTCATTCCATGCCCTTTCCTTTTCTACTTCCTTTTCAAATTTCAAGCCCCAACACATGTCATTTCATTTATTTGGTCCTTTATCCACCTTCATAGGCAGAACTAACAGCTCTCTCCTTGTTCTTCCAACACCTCTCTCATACTGCAAACATACAAGTTGTCATATTAAGACCATTATCTCTCTCTCTCTCTGTTTCTCTCTGACTTCTGAGGCTAGATAATGTGCTATGATCATATGATCTTCACCAGAGCTAGTGCAGTGCTCAGATTATACATAAACATTTGGGACATTTTCTGGAGATAAATGGAATTGGTTTATATAAAGACTGCCAGTATGTCTTATGGTGGCAATTATACCTCTGTAATTTGCAGTATCGAATCTTTAATTTTATAGCATTAGAAGGTGCTACATATTTGAAAAGATAATGTATTTTTTGAATTCTGTTTGAAGAATAAGAAATAGCACAAACCCCTAAAAAAAAAAGATAAAAGAAATTTCTTAGTTTCTTATACAAGTTTGATATCCCCCAATTTTCTTTTTTTTTCACCAGCTGACAAACTTATATGAAAGCTTTGCCATGAACACTTATATTTAGACTTTTCATTATTTGCTTAATTATTATTATTATTAGTGAATGTTAACACTATATTTATTATGTATGCAAGTGGCTGCATTCATTTTTAAATAATTTAAAATTATTAAGGTAACTTTAATACATACCTTGGCATTCTATGAACAAATGGGAAGAAAGTAATTACTTGCTTCAAAATTATATATCATTAAAATAGTACAGATTCATTATGTGTATTAGGAACATGGAATAAAGTAGATGCTTATTATGGAAAAAATAAAGGAAAAATACTATTTCCTTATTATTTCAAAAGCTTATAGCTTACTTGATTTTTTTTTTTTCTGGAATTCATTTTGTCCAATTCTCTATTCTCATCTCTTTTGTTATCCTTGATTTTTCTTGGAGAATGAGGTGAAGTATTTTCTTTTAGATGGTAAAGATGAAAAGAGATAAGAATATTCTGTTACCATTGGAATCCTGGCCCTAGCAGTTGTGAAAACTACTTTATAATAATGTCTTATCATTTGGTCTAAAATATACATATTTTTTCTTTCTGAAATATGCATCTATCTCAATCTAAAGAAAGTAGAAAGACACAGAAGCAGATCTGTCTTCAATTATACTATTAATAGAATATTTGGAAACTATACCAATTTAATGCTCAAAACTGTTCATTTCCTTGAATTATACTTTGGTGTTTTTTCCACAGCCTGTACTGAAGGTAATGTGTTTTCACGTTTTCCCTTTATGAATATGGTGGAAGATTCAGCAGATAGAAAATCAGGGAGGGCATAGTGGAACTCAACAACGTCATCAATCAACAGTGTATAATTGACATCTGTAGAGTACAACAGCACAATACACATACTTCTCAAGCTACATAGCATTCACCAAGATGTGCCACATTTTAGGACATAAAACATGTCTTAACAAACTGAAAAAAGAAAGAAATACAAAGTCTGCCCTCACATGTTCTCTTAGTGGTAATACTTCCTAACTCATTATGTGAGGCCAGTGTTAGCCAAATATCAGAAACAGAGATATTACAAGAAAACTAAAGACTAAGATCTTTTGTGAACATGCATGAAAAATTCTCAAAAATTATTAGCAAACTGAATCCAACAACATATAAAAAGAATTATACACCATGACCTTGTGGGTTTTATCCCAGGTGTGCAAGGTTACTTCAGCATTCCAAAAATGATTAATGTAATCTCTCACATCAATAAAATAAAAAAGAAAATCACACAATCGTATCAATAGATGCAGAAAAAGCACTGGGCACAATCCAACCCCCATTCATGATAAAAACTCTCACTAAACAAGGAATAAAAGGAAGCTTCCTCAACTCGATAAAGAGTATATACAAAGATGACTCAGATGGTAAAGAATCCACCTGCAGTGCCAGAGACTTGGGTTCGATCCCTTGGTTAGGGAGATCCCCTAGAGAAGGGAATGGCAACCTACTCCAATATTCTTGCCTGGGAATTTCCCATGAACAGAGGAGCCTGGTGGGCTACATGGGGTCACAAAGACTTGGACATGACTGAGCAACTAACACTCACACTAGGATCAGGTGAGAATCTATTTTCTTGCTACTTCTTTTCAACACTGTGCTGGAAATTCTAGCTAACACAATAAGAAACAAGAAAAGGAAATAAAAGGCATACATATTGGGAAGAAAGAAATAAAACTGCCCTTGTTTGAAGACAAGATCGTCTATGCAGAAAATCCAAAAGAACTGACCAAAAAAACTCCTGGAATTAATAAGCAATTACACCAAGATTGTATGGTACAAGGTCAGCAAGCAAAAGTCAATTGCTTTTCTATATATCAGTAATGAACAAGTGGAATTTGAAATTAAGATATCATTTACATTCAGTTCAGCTCACTTGCTCAGTCATGTCTGACTCTTTGAAACCCCATGAATTGCAGCATGCCAGGCCTCCCTGTCCATCACCAACTCCTGGAGTTCACTCAAACCCATGTCCATCGAGGCGGTGGTGCCATCCAGCCATCTCATCCTCTGTCATCCCCTTCTCCTCCTGCCCCCAATCCCTCCCAGCATCAGAGTCTTTTCCAATGAGTCAACTATTTGCATGAGGTAGCCAAAGTATTGGAGTTTCAGCTTCAGCATCAGTTCCTCCAATGAACATCCAGGACTGATCTCCTTTAGGATGGACTGGTTGGATTTCCTTGCAGTCCAAGGGACTCTCAAGAGTCATCTCCACCACCACAGTTCAAAAGCATCAATTCTTCGGCACTCAGCTTTCTTCACAGTGCAACTCTCACATCCATACATGACCACAGGAAAAACCATAGCCTTGACTAGACAGACCTTTGTTGGCAAAGTAATATCTCTGGTTTTCAATACGCTATCTAGGTTGGTCATAACTTTCCTTCCAAGGAGTAAGCGTCTTTTAATTTCATGGCTGCAATCACCATCTGCAGTGATTTTGGAGCCCAAAAAAATAAAGTCTGACACTCTTTCCACTGTTTCCCCATCTATTTCCCATGAAGTGATGGGACCAGATGCCATTATCTTAGTTTTCTGAATGTTGAGCTTTAACCAACTCTTTCACTCTCCTCTTTCACTTTCATCAAGAGGCCTTTTAGTTCATCTTCACTTTCTGCCATAAGGGTGGTGTCATCTGCATATCTGAGGTGATTGATATTTCTCCCGGCAATCTTGATTCCAGCTTGTGCTTCTTCCAGCCCAGCGTTTCTCATGATGTACTCTGCATGTAAGTTAAATAAGCAGGGTGACAATATACAGTCTTGATGTACTCCTTTTCCTATTTGGAACCAGTCTGTTGTTCCATGTCCAGTTCTAACTGTTGCTTCCTGACCTGCATATAGGTTTCTCAAGAGGCAGGTCAGGTGGTCTGGTATTCCCATTTCTTTCAGAATTTTCCACAGTTTATTGTTGTCCACACAGTCAAAGGCTTTGGCATAGTCAATAAAGCAGAAATAGATATTTTTCTGGAACTCTCTTGCTTTTTCCGGTAACACTTCCCAAAATGAATACTTCAGTATAAATCTAATCTGATGCTTGGTGTGTCTCTTCAAATTATGTTATTTATTTTGCTATTTTGGTATACTTTGTAATTTTTCTTGATCAGCTGACGTGAACTGGTAGGTAAAAATCGCTGCTGCAAATAGGCATTTCCTAAGGTGGTAGTAAGATTTGGAGGGAGGGGAAGCAGTCTATAGTTCCATAATTAAATCTCACCTTTTACTTAAGCCTCAGCCTCTGTACTGTAAATATCATGAGTGTTTTCAGTTTTTTCCCTCTTCCTTTTTAGGTGGGATAGAATGGCTAGAGTAGGCTGGAGATGGGTATTTCCTTTCCCCAGATCAGTTAGCTTATTGTGTTCTTATTGGTGGTTTAGTCACTAAGTCATGTAGGATTCTTTGCGACCCCATAGATGGTAGCCCTTGAGGTTCCTCTGTCCAGGGGATTTCCCAGGTAAGAATGCTGGAGTGTGTTGCCACTTCCCCCCTACAGGGTATCTTCCTGGGCAAGGGATTAAACCCTCGTCTCTTGCTTGGCAGGCAGATTCTTTACCACTGAGCCACCTTGGAAGCCCAGGCTTTGGTTCATTAGTTTCCCTGGAGGAAATTCCTTGTTAAGAACAGAATGCTCTGGCATATTTTAAATGGTTCCTTTCCACTCCACTGCTGGAAGACTGGGGGAATCTTACTCTGATATCTACTGTGGAGTCAGTGGAAGCAGTACGAGGCAAATCTCACAAAATTGTAGGGGCTCCCCCTGTTAATTGGGTACCCCAGAGTTTTGACTGAGGTGTCTATGCTGAATCTCCAGCAATTACAGTTCAGGTTTTCCTAACTCGGTGTGGATTCCCGTGATGGTTTCCATGCAGGTAAGTCATGACTTTTCTGTATTTGCTGGTCTGTCTTACCAGTGTTGGGGGCAGCAATTTGCCTTATGTTCAAATTTTTCTTGTGGATCCAAGAATTACTGATATTTCAGTTTGTTCAGGTTTTTACTTGTTAGGATAGAGTGGTAGCTTTCAAGCTTTTTACATGTGGAAACAAAGAAAAGGAAAGTTTATTTCTTCTTGAGATGTTAATAATGTATAACTTAGGAAAAGAGAATTTGGGTACAGTGTATGTTGAAAAGTAATAAGGATAGCAGACATTATTCAGTGAGCACTATTTTAAAGCAGGCACTGTGGTAAGTGATTTCCCTGGAGTTTCCTATTAATAGAAACAGTAATAACACCTGCTCTGAGAGTTAATGCATTTGAGGTTAAAGTATACAAACTTTTTAATGCAATTTTGCAGTATTATAATATGAAGTCATAAAATCAAAATTTAACTTCATTAATAAGGGAGCAAACCATCTTACAGAGAGTTACACGTAGTTTTTCTGAAAGTGTCAAACTTGTTCCAGATCATTTCATTTAGATTGTTCAACATTGAAACCTTGATAACTAGCTCATGGCGATGCATTTGTAATACTATGTTCTTATTAAAATATTTTCCTAGCAAGATAAATGTGTCACTTAGAAGATAAATATCAGAATGAATCTTTGCCCTCAAACCTAATACACGTCTCCTTAAAGTAGAATGTAACTGGAAAATACTACTGCAGAAAAAACAAACAAGAACAATATCTTTTTTTTTTTTCAAGAACAATATCTCCTAGAACACTTGCTTCTGACCACATTTTTAAAATGCCTCTTAACAGCATTTGTATATACTATAAGCTTTGCTAATATACCATAGTGATTTTTTAATGAAAGTGATTTTTTAATTTCAGTGTCTTATTGAAAATTGTATATTTAACTCAGATCACATTCATTTTGTTGATAAAAATATCTCTTTCCACAAAAGTTGGCAATCTTCAGGGAAGAGAATTCATAGAACCATTTCTATACTTTTTTTCTTTATGCATTAATGTTTAAATACATTATAGAGCTTACATAAGTGATTCCAATAATTTGCAATAATAGAAAGTGTTCAGTGTACTTTATTGGGTAATATATGCCTGTGGAGATAATTTTCTGAGCCCTAAAATGATATACTTTGTTGGTATCCAAAGGCAAATGTTTGTCTTTTATTCTTTTCATATAATAAAAGATGTTTAAAATAACCAACACTTAAGTTTAACAATACTTTATAAATATTTATCTTGCTCTTGCCATATTGCCCAATATCACCACCTACCCAATAAACAAGAACACTGCTCAAAATGTTGGGGAAAAAACCACAAAGGATTGAAAATATGATGATAATATACAAAAATAGCCAATAACTTATCTTCAACCCCCCAAAATAGCCAGCAATGATCAAAATAGATGAGTGATGTGACTAACCCTCTTTTCAACTATTCCTTTTATATCTATCTATCTATCTAGGGTATAGTTGCTTCACAATATTGTGTTAATTTCTGCTGAATCACAAAGTGAATCAGCTGTATGTATACATATATCCCTCCATCCTGTACCTCCCTCCCACCCTCCTCACCACCTCCCCATCCCACCAATCTAGGTTACCACAGAGCACTGAGCAGAGCTCCCTGTGCTATACAGCAGGTTGCCACTAGCTATCTATTTTAAACATCAGTTCAGTTCAGTCACTCAGTCATGTCAGACTCTTTCCAGCTCCATGGACTGCAGCATGCTAGGGTTCCCTGTCCATCAGCAGCTCCTATAGTTTGCTCAGACTCATGTCCATCGAGTCAACGATACCATCCAACGATCTCATCCTCTGTCATCTCCTACTCCTCCTGCCCTCAATCTTTCCCAGCATCAGGGTCTTTTCCAATGAATCACTTCTTTGCATTAGATGGCCAAAGTATTGGAACTTCAGCTTCAGCATCAGTCCTTCCAATGAATATTCAGGACTGATTTCCTTTAGGATTGACTGGTTTGATCTCCTCGCTATCCAAAGGACTCTCAAGATTCTTCTCGAACACCACAGTTCAAAAGCATCAGTTGTTTGGTGCTCAGCTTTCTTTATGGTCCAAATCTCACATCCATACATAACTACTGGAAAAATCATAGCTTTGACTAAATGGACTTTTGTCAGCAAAGTAATAGCTCTGCTTTTTAATAAAACATGGTATATACGTCAATCCCAATCTCTCAGTTCCCTCCAGTCCCCTTTTCCCTCACTCTAAGTCCATACATCTCTTCTCTATGTCTGTCTCTATTCCTGCCCTACAAATAGGATTATCTGTACCATTTTTGTAAATTCCCCATATATGCATTGATGTATTTGTGGTTCTTTTTCTGACTTACTTCACTCTGTGTAACAGTCTCTTAGTCCATCCACATCTCTGCAAATAACCCAATTTCGTTCCTTTTAATGGCTGAATAACATTCCATGGTTTATATGTACCACATCTTTATCCATTCATCTGTCAATGGACATTTCGGTTTCTTCCAAGTCCTGGCTAGTGTAATACAGTACTGCAGTGAACACTGGGGTGCAGGTGTCTTTTGAATTATGGTTTTCTCAGGGTATATGCCCAGTAGTGGAATTGCTGGGTCATATGGTAGTTCTATTTCTAGTTTTTTAAGGCACCTACATACTGTTCCCCATAGTGGCTCTATCAATTCACATTCCCACACCTTCTCCAGCATTTACTGTTTGTAGATTTTTTGATGATGGCCATTTGACAAGTGGAAGATGATATCTCATTGAAGTTTTAATTTGCACTTCACTAATAATTGGTGATGCTAAGCATCTTTTCATGTACCTCTTGGCTATCTGTATTTCTTTCTTGAAGAAATGTCTGCTTAGGTTTTCCTCCCATTTTTGGATTGGGTTGTTTATTTTTTTTGTTATTGAGCTGTTTGTATATTTTAGAGCAGAATCCCTTGTCGATTGCCTCATTTGAAAATATTTTCTTTCATTCTGAAGGTTGTCTTTTCATCTTGTTTATGGTTTACTTTGCTGTACAAAAAGTTTTAAGTTTCATTAGTTCCATTTGTTTATTTTTGTTTTTATTTTCATTACTCTAGGAGGTGAGTCAAAAAATATCTTACTGTGATTCATGTCAAAGAATGTTCTTCCTATGTTTTCTACTAAGAGTTTTATAGTGGCCAGTTGTACATTTATTTAATCCTTTTTGAGTTTCTCTGGGTGTGTATGTGTGGTGTTAGTGAGTATTCTAATTTCATTCTTTTGAATGTAGCTTAATAAAACAAACAAATGGCTACTTTATGTGCTTTGAAGATGACTCAGGAGTGGCTCACATGCAGAGCAGATGTCTATCACTAGGACACAGGTCTATATACTGATTTCTTATTTGCTTGCAGTCCTCAAGTATTTAAGGAAATAAATATCTTAGAATTAAATTTTTACATCACACAGAGATGCATGCAGTTTTTATTATCCCATATTTCAACATTGTCAGCTATTTTGCTAAAATAATAATAAAGAATACATTGTTGAAATAAGTAGACATTTTAAAAAATCACTTCTACAGTGTTAGTGTTCACTTGCACAACCGAATGCATTTTTTTCCATTTTTGTCCAGCTTTGCGCATGTTATGATTTTCTAGGTCAAAAATCTTTTTACAATGTAATTTTCAAAACATGCAAACCACCTTTTTGTGCCTGGAAGCTGGATGCTGATCTTCTAGCTTTGTGTCTTTTTCATTCCTCACCCTAATCACAATCAAACTCTTCACTTGGTTCCATGATTGGCTTGAGAACGATTTGGATTGAAATCAGATGAGCAACACAGATGGCATCTAATATTGCATCTTAGATTTTGGCTTTACTCTGCAAGCTGCTTACTCAGTGGTAGAGGAGAAGGGGAAGGCTGCTGACAAATGACACTATTATGACCATCATAGCCAAGCTAGACTGGCACCGTTAGAGTGCTCAACAATCTGTTTTATATCTCTATCTTTCTAAGCCCATCTTCTTAAACAAAGGTGTTCTTTCCTCATGTAACATAATACCTGGGACTGGGGACACTTTTTCCTCTTGAAATGGCTTATTAAGCATAATGATTTTTAAGGATGTTTATATTGAAAGAGAGGGTGTATCCTTTGGAGATTAACTCTATGTTGTAGTAATATATTAACTTCTACTAACTTAAGTCTCATTTTCTCATTTAAATCTATAATATACATTTATTTGACATATTTTGAAGACAAAAACTTTGTTATAAACTCATGAAAGCTAAGGGTGGGCATATAATATCAATAATTGACTATTGATTTTAAATGAATATGCATTATGACTTAAGTGAAAGTGTTAGTCACTCAGTTGTGTCCACTCTTGTGACCCCAAGGACTGTAGCCTTCCAGGTTCCTCTGTCCTTGGAATTCTCCAGGCAAGAAACTGGAGTGGGTTGCCATTTCCTTCTCCAGGGGATCTTCCAGACCAAGGATTGAACTCAGGTCTCCACATTGCAGGCAGATTCTTTACCATTTGAGCCACCAGGGAATTCCTATGCTTTAACATGGATATTATTTTGAGAAAAGTATATGTATTGCAAAAGGGTATTTCTTTTACGTAAATTATAATTAGAGTCTCTTTTCTGATTATGAGATTTATGTATAAGCCATGAAGAATATGTTTTTAAATCAAAGATAGAGAAAAGAAAATGCAAGTCAATCATATTTCAATCAAACGAGTGTTAATTTAATGATATAGTTCCTTTTGTATTTTATGCCTATTTCTCAATATGTATGACATACAATGTACACTGTTTAGGAATATTATCTCCAATTTTATTTGTAAGATAAGTTAGAAAATGAGAAAATTTCATTGTGAAAATGTAGCAATTTATGCATAATTAATAACAGTTGCAACCAGAGTTATGAGGGTATGCATATAAAAGAGTAGCATGTCAACAGTTGTGTTTATCATTTACTAAGACATTTTTCACATTCATATCATCTGATTTTTTTTTTTTTTTGACGTTTATTTTTAGCTCTGCTGGGTCTTTGTTGCTGCTCAGGCTTTTCTCTAGCGGTGGTGCAGGCTTCTCATTATGGTGGCTTCTCTTGCTGCACAGCACGGGCTCCAGGGCACGTGGGCTTCAGTAGTTGTGGCATGCAGGCTCAGAAGTTGTGACTCCCCGGCTCTAGAGCACAGGCTCAGTCATTGTGGTGCACAGGCTTAGTTGCTCTGTGGCATGTGGGATCTTTCCAGATCAGGGATGGAACCCACGTTTCCTGCATTGGCAGGTGGATTCTTTACCACTGAGCCACCAGGGAAACCCTTCATCTCATCTGGTTTTGATAGTAACTTTCTAAGATAAGCATCTTATTTTTCACTTTTAATTTGAGAAGACTCTTCAAAAAAGATAAAGGAATTTATCCAACTTGATGTAGCCTGGAAATAATGAAGTCAGAACATGATGCTGGTTTTTCCAAATTTAAATACTATATTCTATCTCTACCCTTTGGTGTAGAAGAAATGAATAAACTTTGTGAATTTTGAAGAATACATCAGCAAAATGAACTAACCGGTAATATTTTAGGGAGTGCATTAAAGAAAAAAATGTGTCTAATTTTGTGTCTGGAAACTCTACAGTTGGTTGGGGTGACTGAAGATTGTAGGTACAACCCAGATTTGATTACCTTCTATTCCACAGAAGAGATCCTCCAAACTTTCTGTAAGCTAGATTATTATAATTGTTTATAATACATTTTCTGTTTTAGCCAGTGAACAATCAGCATAAGTTGCTTTAATTAGCCATCTTTCAGAATGAAAATGATGAAAGCCCAATGACGCAGTTTGCCACAAAATAATCATGTGTGTGTGCTGTCACTTCAGTTGTGTCCAAATTCTTTGTGACCCCGACTGAAGCCTGCCAGGATCCTCAGCCCATGGGATTCTCCAGGCAAGAATAGTGGAGTGGGCTGCCATTACACCTCCAGGGATTCTTCTAGACTCAGGGATGGAGTCTGAGTCTCTTACATCTCCTGCTTTGGCAAGCACATTTTTTACCACTAGTGCCACCTGAGAAGCCCACAAAAATTTTAGTTTGCTTAAATGCTGAATTTAGTGTTTTCTGTTGGATATAGAAAATTATATAAAAACCTGATAATATGTGATGCCTCTGTTTCAATATATCTTGAAGCTAAAGTTTGATTTTCTCACCTCATGAACATGTTAATGTTATTTTAAAGAAATATTTCAAAGCAAGTTTCCAGTGGCACATGAAATGAAACCTTATTCTCATACAGAAGCTGATGTTGTTGGAATATTTGTACTTTTTAATAGGGTTTCCATTTATTTATTTCATTGATTCTATTTTCATATAATTACAAAGTGAATAATTGGAACAATTATTTGTATAATAGATAAAAGTCTCTTTTATCTGTGCAATGTATACATTTTATTTTAAAAAGTAAAATTAGAGGATTATATCATAATAAGTAATAACTATCAAAACTAAAATACTGTTATAAACTTATTCTTAAAGGTTTGTCTTCATGAAGCCCTAGGGAGGAATAGGATATATTTTTATTAAAAATACTTCAAAGAATTTCCCAGCAGATGATTCTGAGGATATAGACATAAATAAGATGCTCAACATCATAACATCAAAAACATGTACAACTTTCCCCTGCTTTCCAAAAGCAGATTCCTATGAAATCTTTTGCAAACCAAAATAGTGTGAAACAATTAACTTTTATTGTGAAAGTGAAAATCCTCTTGGATTTCTTTCAATTAGCAAAAACAAGTACTACTATAGGTCTTGTAAAAGCCTAGTGGTATAAAGTGAACTTTCGAAAAGTGGAGGATACCTGTAATTGCAAATTAAAACATCCAGTGTGAGATATGACTACACACTTATTAGAATGGCTAAAATTAACACCACCAGATGTTGCTGATGTGGAACAATAGAAATTTTCATTCATTCTTGGTGGTGATGCAAAATGGTACAGCCACTTTGGAAAACTCCCAGTTTCTACAAAACTAAGTATGCTCTTACTTTAAGAGCCAAAAATCATGCTCCTTGGTATTTGCAAAAAGGAACTGAATGTTCATGCCCACACAAAAAGCTGTACAAGAATGTTTATAGCCTGTTTACTCATAATTGCCAAAACTTGACAGTGATAACAATGTCTTTTTGGGGCTTCCCTCCTAGTTCAGTTGGTAAAGAATCTGTCTGCAATGCAGGAGACATGGGTTCAATTCCTGGATCGGGAAGATCCCCTGGAGAAGGAAATGGCAACCCACTCCAGTATTCTTGCCTGGAGAATCCCATGGACAGAGGAGCCTTGCGGGCTACAGTTCATGGGGTCGCAAGAGTCGGACACGACTGAGGGACTTTCACTTCACTAAGTCACTTCAGTCATGTTCAATTCTTTGCAACCCTATGGACTGTGGGCTCCTCTGTCCATGGTATTCTCCAGGCAAGAGTACTGGAGTGGGTTGCCATTTCCTCCTCCAGGGTATTTTCCCACCCAGGGATCAAATCCATATCTCTTTTGTCTCCTACATTGGCAGTCAGGTTCTTTACTGTGAGCACCACCTGGGAAGCCCATTTAATAAATGAGTAGAGAAGGAGAAGGAAATGGCAACCCACTCCAGTGTTCTTGCCTGGAGAATCCCAGGGGCAGGAGAGCCTGGTGGGCTGATGTCTATGGGGTCACACAGAGTTGGACACGACTGAAGTGACTTAGCAGCAGCAGATACATAAAACGAGGTACATCCATATAGTGGAATAGTTAAAAGTACATAAGTCATGAAATTACAAAAAGATAGGGAAGAACTTCAAATGCTAAGCAAAAGAAGCCAATCTGAAAAGGCTACATATGTAATTCCAGCTCTGTGATATTCTGGAAAAGGCAAAAGTATGGAGACAGTTTAAAGATCAGTGATTGCTAGGAACACAGTAAAAGGGATGGAGGGGTGAATAAGTGGAGCACGGGAGATTTGAGGACACTGAAGCTATTGTGTATGATGCTATAATTGTGCATGCATATTACACACTTATCACAACCTATGGAATGTAAAGCAATGAATGAACCCTAATGTAGACTGTGGACTTTAATTAATAATAACTGACATCAGTTGTAACAAATATCTAATTACTGCAAAATGTTATTAATAATATTGGAAAATGTGTGTGGAGTTGGCAGTAGGAGAATGTATGGATTTTTTTGTATTTTCTACCCAATTTTTCTATAAACCTAAGACTGTTCTAAAATATTGTTAAATTGTATAATATGAAAAATTAGGGGAAACATCATTTTAGGTTAGAGTTGGGTCATGAATTCAGTGATCTAGACATTTTATAAAGTTTTCTCTTTGTACTCCACATCATGTTTCAACAACCATTGATTGCTCATTTTTTTTAATTGAAATATAGTTGGTTTATAATGTTTCAGGTATACAGCAAAGTGATTCAGTCAGACTTATAACCTACACAGTTGTAAGCAAACAAACTTTTGTTGCTTTATGTCACAGTTATATATATTTATATATATATATAAAAATTTCAAATTCTTTAAAATTATAGGTTACTATAAGATGTTGAATATAATTTCCTGTGCTAAAGAGTAGGTCCTTGTTATTTCTCTATAATCCCATTCTTAATTTATCCCTTCTCATCCCATCCCTTTGGGTAACCATAAATTTGCTTTATGTGTTTGTGAGTCTCTTTCTTTTTTGTGAATAAATTCATTTGTGTCTCCTTTTTTAGACTGCACTTAAGACAAACAAGTGATATTTGTATCACTTAATAATAAGTGGTCACTTAATCACTTAATAAGTCTTCCTCTGTCTGACTTAATTCACTTATTATGATAATCCCTAGGTCCAACTATGTTGCTGCAAATAGCATTCTTTCATTCTTTTAATGGATAACATTCCATTGTATATACATATAAAACACAACTTTATCCATTTACCTGGCAGCAGACATTTATATTGCTTCCATGTCTTAGCTACTGTATATAGTGCTGCAGTGAACATTGGGGTACATATTTCTTTTTGAATTAGTTTTTGTCTTTTATGGATATATGCCTAGGAGTGGGATTGCTAGATCATGTGGTAACTTTATAGTTTTTTAAGGAGTCTCCATACCGTTTTCCATAGTGGCTGTACGAATCTATGTTCCTACCAACAGTGTAAGAAGGTTCCTTTTTCTCACCCTCTCCATCATTTATTATTTGTAGACATTTATGATGGTAAATTTACTTCACTTAGCTCATCTTCTGGGTTTTTATTTTGTTCCTTCGTCCTAAAGATATTCCTCTGCCACCTCATTTAGCCTAGGTTGCTATTTGTATTCTTATGTGTGTTAGGTTAGCTATGTTTTTCAACCTTGGAGAAGTGGTTCTCTATAGGAGGTGTCCTGTGCATTACAGCAGTGCACTCCCCTCTGGTTACCTAAGCTATATGCTCTTGGGATTCCCCTTAAGAGGAGTGCATGAGTCTTTCTGTTTGGGCAGACTGACTATGTGGGTAGTCTATAGGCTTTGGCATCACCAAGTCTGACTGGTTGCCAGGCCCTGCCTTGTGCAGATTCTGCTGTATAGCAGAACCTGGCCACAAGACAGCTGGCTGCAGAACCCAAGGTGGCCCGAGGACTGGCTTAACTCACTTCACTTGTGTGTGAAGTCAGGGTCCTGAAGACTCTGGGGGCTATTGCCCTCTCGTGACACTAGGTGATGGGGTCAGCGCCAGACTACTGGCAGGCGGAAATGTTTCCTAGAGTCTGACTCCAGGTCCAGGGGATTCTAGAGCTCATTTCAGATCATCGTCGGGTGAGGTAGAGAGTCTGTTCCTGACACAGTTGAGTATGGGATCCCGGTTGTCCTAAAGCTTGTGTTGGTCTGCAAGTACGCAATGCCTGTGCCTTGCTCGTTCCAGGTTAGGGTCTGGCCTGCTGTGGGCAGTCTGGGTCCCAGGCTGCAGGATTCTGGTTTTCTTGTGTCTGATGTCTGCCCCCTAGTGGACAAAGATGATCTAGGGACAGTTGCAGGCTTCCTTGAGGGAGGGGCTGGTGCCTGTTCCCTGGTGGGTGGAACTGTATCTTAGCCCTCTGGTGGGCAGGGCTGTGTGAAGTGGCATGTCTTGAAGTGGCTGTGGGCTCAGGAAGACTTTAGTCAGCCTGTCTCCTGATGGTTGGGACTGTGTCCTCATTTGGTTGTTTGGCCTGAGGTGTCCCAGCACTGGTGCCTATAGGCTCTTTTGTGTGGCCAGGTCTTGGTGCTATGGAGCCAACACAGCAGCTTCCAGGAGTGTTCACACCTTTGAGTGTTCTGCACTATGTCTGCCACCAGCGTCTCTGTCCCCAAGTGAGCCATAGCAGACCTCCACCTGTCCAGGACACTCTCCAAGACCAGCAGGTAGTCTGGCCCAAGCTCCTATCAAATGACTGCTCTTACCCTGGGTCCTAGCATGTATGAAATTTTATGTGTGGTCTCTAATCTGTTCAGTCGCTAAGTTGTGTCCAACTCTTTGTGACCCCATGGACTGCAACACACCAGGCTTCCCTGTCCATCACCAACTCCCGGATCCTACTCAAACTCATGTCCATTGAGTCAGTGATGTCATTTTTTAGGTAGTTAGAATAGGAAAAAGGAGTCCAGAATGGCGGTGGCTAAAAGACAAGGAAGGGAAAGCCTGTGAAAATAGAACAAAGGAGGGTCCAAGGACTGGAGAGAGGATCTTAGGTAGAACAAACAGCACTCCTGGCTAGCCCAATTTACATAGGGCAGGCCCAGGGGGAGGAGAACAAACATAAAAAGAGGAGCCAAAATTGGGATGGGGAGGCCTCTTTTCACATCCTTTGGGTCCACATGCCCTCACACCTCAAGGATGTATTTTCCTTTACTTTCTAAATGAAACTGAGCTGTAATACAGAGCTGTAACACCGGTCTGTCTGAGGCCTTTAATACTGGTCCATCTGTCAATTCAAATTTTTGTTGCTAGGACACAGAACCGAGGGAATTACAAACTCCCCTGACACAGGTAACAGTCTCATCCTATGTCATCTCCTTCTCCTCCCATCTTCAATCTTTCCTAGCATCAAGGTCTTTTCCAATGAGCCAGTTCTTCACAACAGGTGGCCAAAGGATTGGAGTTTCAGCTTCAGCATCAGTCCTTCCAATGAATATTCAGAGATGATTTCCTTAAGGATTGACTTGTTGGATTTCCTTGCAGTCCAAGGAACTCTCAAGAGTCTTCTCCAACACCACCACAGTTCAAAAGAATCAATTCTTTGGCACTCAGCTTTCCTTATAGTTCAACTCACACATCCATACAGTACTACTGGAAAAAACCATAACCTTGACTAGATGAACATCTGTTGGCAAAGTAATGTCTCTGCTTTTCAATATGCTGTCTAGGTTGGCCATAGCTTTTCTTTGATGGAGCAAGTGTCTTTTAATTTCATGGCTGCAGTCACCATCTACAGTGATTTTGGAGCCCCCCGAAATAAAGTCTGTCACTGTTTCCACTGTTTCCCCATCTATTTGCCATGAAGTGATGAGACCAGATGTCATGATCTTAGTTTTCTGAATGTTGAGTTTTAAGCCAAGTTTTTCACTCTCGTCTTTCACTTTCATCAAAAGGCTCTCTAGTTCTTCTTCACTTTCTGCTCTCTAATAGTGAACTGTCTTTTTCTCAGTTCTTTGGGGATCCTTCAGTTAAGCCCTGTTTTCTCAAAGCCAAATGTTCTGGGAGCCTCTCTTCCCAGTGCCAGATCTTGGGCTGGGGAGCCTGAAATAGGACTCAGAACCCTTACTCCTGTGGCAGAACACCTCTGCAATAGAGATAGTTGCTGTCCTGACCCCACCTCCTCTGCCTATTTTTCCTACTAGCAAAACTCCCAGAGTGAGTTATCACTATTCACTATTTCCATTCTTCCTCTGTTTCTCCCTTTAACCCATTTAATTTCTTTTTTTTTTTCTTACTTTACAATATTGTATTGGTTTTGACATTTCATTTCTAACACATAACCAAAGCATCTCTTACCAAAATCTTTGATAATTACAGACTGCAAAATACATTGACTGATTTTCAGATCTCTTCTGAACTATTTGACCCAGAGCATCATTCCTGATTCCTTGAATTTTTTTCCCTTTCTTTCCACCCACAGATTTCTGTTTTTCTTTCTTCCTCACTAGGGTGATCTTCTCAGTTCCATTCTCTGGTTTTCTCTCGCTTCTTTGACCAGTAAAGTTAAGGGTGCACTGGGGCAGTACTTCAGAATGGTTATCCTTCTCTTTCCATGCTCACCCATTCATTCTGTGAGCTTTATATCCCACTTACAGGGTAATGAGTCACAAAAGTGCAATACTTAGTCCCTGTCTTACTTTTGAAATACAGATAATTTATCCAAATTTTTACTCAACATTTTCAACCTTACCATGTCTCAAACTGAATCCTTCTTACACCAAACCTGCTCCTCTTCATGCCCTCTCCATCTCAGTAATTGACTCACATTCTTTCAGTTGCATGAACTTCCTGAACTGAAACCATAGCCTTCCTTCATAATGTACTTTCAAAATATCCACGAATATCATTGGCTCCACCCTCAAAATGCATGCAAAATACGAATATTTCTCACCACCTCTATGTGTTACCTTCATTCTATTCCAATTCTCTGTCATCTTTTGACAATGTGATATTACTTATTATCATTTCAACATGTAATTAGCATGAAATTTATTGAGATATTAACATTTATTTTTTCATTCTAAATCTTCAAAATCTGTTATACATTTTACATTACCATAATATCACATGTTGAACTAGCTGCATTGCAAGAGCTCAGTAGTGTCTTAACTTATTGGTCAATACAACCTTATAGAATCTGTCACAGTACTCTTCACAGCAACTCATTATCTCTTGCTCTCAGCCTTTATTACACTTCTTACTTACTTTTTTCTGTGGTTTTCCTGAGGTTTGAATAGATCAGACCTTACTTTAAGACTACTAAACTTGCCATTCCTTCTTCTTGAGCCTGTTTTCTTATTAGCTATAAAAGCTCACTTACTTTATCTGCCTCAAGTGTTTGCTTGAATTTACAGCGATTTTGCTGCCTTCCTAATTCCCCCATAGCCTCTCAATTGCATTGGGTATAATTCTACTTTTCACTATGTGAGATTATAACTCAATAAGTTTCCTACATATGTGTATATATATAGACATATGTGTATATAATGTGTTTGTGAGTGTAGATTTACATTCAGTTTGTCACTAAGCCCTAGAAGTTAAGCTGCATGAAGAAAAGTATTTTTGTCTGTGCAGCTCAGAATCACCAGCATCTGATGCTGTGATGGTTTATATTAGGTACTCAATAATTAAATATTTGTTTAACAGATAGTTGTAAAATCGAAGTCTAGATTTATTATAAATTAGAAATAATAAGACAACATAATATTATATTTAATGGAAGCAACCATTTCTGTAAATATATATAAATGAATATATTTACTTATTCCTGGGTGACAGTTCACCTCAAAATGTAGTGGCTTAAAATAGGGGTCAGCAAATATTTTCTGTAAATGACTAACTAGTTGGTGGTTATTTTAGGCTTTTAAGGTCATAAGATCTCTGTTGTAATTAGTTGACTCAGTACTGTTATAGTGAGAAAACAGCTTCAGACAATATATAAACAAATGGATGGGGCTGTGTTCTATTAGAATTTCATTTACAAAAACAGAGGCCAACTGGTAGGCCCTAGTTTTCCAAACCTTAAGGCAACAATCATTCATATCACATTGAGTCTGTGGGGCAGGTGGATAGCTCTGCAAATCTAGACCACACTTGGCTGACTTAAGTTTTCAATGTGTCTGAGATCAGTTGGCAGGTTTCCTGAGCTGACTGTCTACTCTGGCCTCACTCATATGCCTGGTGTTTGTCTGTGGGCTGAGGCAATGTGAGTAACTGGGCCAAGTATCTTCCATCTTCCAAAAGTCTAGGCTGGAAATATTTATATGGAATATTGGCAGTGATCCAGGGAAGAGAGTGGGACCAAAGAAGGCCTCTTGAGAACACATTTGACCAAAGTTACAAGGCCATTCCAAATTTAATGACTAGCCTATTATATTTTCCCGTATTGGAAGAGAAGCAGAGTAAAACTGCAAAGAGGTATGGATACATAGAAGTGAAAAATGACATCCTATTTGCACGCAATCTACCATTACAGGAGTTTCATATTTTAAGCCAAACAAATTAAATTCCTATGCAGTGACTCATTATCAGAAATGTTCTATAGTATGAAGTAAATAAATATGAACCCAAGATCTTTTCCTACTTAAAACAGTTAGCATTGTCCTAGCTTAGAAGTTATTTTAATTTGGTGAATATTTATCTTTGCCAATACTTATAGTTATCTCTGAGCTGCTTTAATCATACTTCCCCTATTCTGAATTATTTGACTCATCAGAACCATCTGGACCTGTACTGTGACTTTCACTTTGTCATTTCAGCTAATGATTGTTAGGATTTCTGTTTTATTATTTACATTATGATAGCTGAAACCCTTCTCATATTAAATACGTTAGATAATTTTCTTATTTTGCTAAAGAATGCTGATATTTCAACTTCTGAAAATAAATAATTCTAGATTTTAATCTCAAGTGTTAAGCCCAAATATCACCACAGTGCCTTTTTATTTTGGTGGTACCCTAGAGGTAGTGATTCAGTCAAATATTTTATTACCTGCTTATCTCTGTTTGCTTCACCAGGCTGTTTGGAAAATGAAAGCAGATGGAGCTGGCCAGAAATGTAGTTAATAAACGCAGTTACTTGCTCATTAAAGTTTGTAATAGATCTATAAGGCAGTTCAGAAAGAACTTATTTTTTATGGCAGCAATTGATTTTTTTCAAATATACACTGTCTTATCCCCAAAGTAAAGAAAATACTCTCCAAAATTATCTTCAGAGTAATTTACTTTTCATAAATATGTGTAAAAGTTTAAAAGGTAAGATTTAATAAATTTACATTTTAATCATAGGAAAAAAATCACAATATATTATTTTTAAATGAAAGATATTAATACAATTAACAGAAAGTTGCCTAGTCTATATTCACTCAAGGCACATCTATATTAGGAGAAATGGAATTAAGGTGAAATGGAAATAGAAATTAATTATGCAAATAATTCTAACTGATGAAGGCCTTTTTGTCCTAAATAATCTAAATATTTTGAGTAACTTCTTTTGAAAACTGCCACATTTCTCCTTATGATTTTGAGTTAAATTGATATTTCTTTCAATTTGGTGAATTGATATGAATATTGAAATATACTTTGGTATGCTTGAATGGTGAGTGATGATTATTACAGTTATTTATGGAAACATGTAAAATCAATTTAATCTGAAAGCATTTCTGATTCAAGGAAGCCACAGTAGGGACAGAAAGTGATAAGAACTGAATGTAATGTTAAAAAATTTACATATGTATTTTCCATTTAAAAAAAGTCTGAGAATTCAATCCTGAAAATGTGTAAGGTTTAGAATATTCCTCAAAGTTTCTTTTATATGAGCTGTATCATTAGTAAAATGAGAGACTTTGTATTAGGACATTTTCCCTAGGAATAAATGGTTAAAAATTATTGAGAACGTTAATTCCCCCATTTATTCTTTATTCAGCAACAGCGGCTTTAGCTTCAAAAGACCTCAAGAACTCCTATGTTTACACATATATAAGCACACACATGAACACACACACAAACCACACACATATGTACCTATATACCTGGCATATATTGTGTTCATAAGTTACTTTTGCTTATGTTCATAAGTTACTTTTGCAATTTTGAATTTGAAAGAATACAGTTCCTGGGGAGGAGCTAAGCTGGCGGAGGAGTAGGACGGGGAGAACACTTTCTCCCGCACAAATTCATCAAAAGAACATTTAAACGCTGAGTAAATTCCACAAAACAACTTCTGAATGCTGGCAGAGGACATCAGGCACCCAGAAAAGCAACCCAAGTCTTCGAAAGGAGGTAGGAAAAAATATAAAAGACAAAAAAAGAGACAAAAGAGGGAGGGATGGAGTTTCGTCCCGGGAAGGGAGTCTTAAAAAGAGAGAAGTTTCCAAATGCCAGGAAACCTTCTCACTGCCGAATCTGTGCCAAGCCTTGAAAGCACAGAGGGCAACATAACAGGAAGGAAAAATAAATAAACAATTAAAACCCGCAGATTACAAGCCCTACGGTAACTCCCCCAGCGGAGCAGTGCAGACGCCTGCACAGGCCACTAGCAAGCGTGGGCTGGGCAGGGAGGCGCGGCATGGGCTGCATCACTTAGAGTAAGGATCTGGCCTGAATTCCCTGAGTGCTATCTGAGCGAAATAATTTGGGCTAGCAAACCAGACTGTGGGATATCTACCATGCAAAAAGCCAGCCCTAACCTAAGACACCGCCAGGCCTGCACACGGAACAAAGGACTGAACAGAGATAGGCAGCTGCAGACCATCCCCCTCCAGTGACCGGCAGCCAGAGCCGGAAGGGGGCAATTGCAGCCCCAGAGAGACATTATCTATAAAACTGTAAGCAGGCTTCTTTGCTAATTAAAACTTCTTGGGGGTCTGAACAGTCAACATCTGCCTGAGAAGGTGTGCCAGTTGTACACCTAGATAACTGAATGGTGGGGAGGCGATAAGTCACAGCAATCGCGCTTGCCAAACACCTCATCACCTGAGCTGCTCGGACCTGGGAAGGGCACAAAACGCAGGCCCAACCGAGTCTGTGCCTCCGAGGACTATCCGAGTGCCTGAACCTGAGCGGCTTGGACCAGGGAGGTGCAAGCAGCCCAGGGCCGGCCACGGATGGTTCCCGACGGAGCAACCTAGAGCCTGAGCAGTGTGGGCAGGGAGGCTACACATGCCGTGAGCAGGGACAGACCCAGTGTGGCTGAGGCACTGCGAGCACACGCCAGTGTTACTTGTTTGCAGCATCCCTCCCTCCCCACAGCACGACTGAACAAGTGAGCCTAAAAAAAAAAAAAAAAAAAAGTGTCCTCCACCGTCCCCTTTGTGTCAGGGCAGAAACCAGACACTGAAGAGACCAGCAAACAGAAGAAGCTATAACAGAGGGAACCGCCTTGGAAGCTACAGGCAATAGATTAAAACCCTGTGGATACTACTGACTACATAGGAAGGGGCCTATAGATCTTGAGAAATATAAGTCGGACCAAGGAACTAGCCGAAAATGAACTGAACCCACAATACCCACAACAAAACCGGAGAAAGTCCTAGATATATTTTTACTATTTTTACGATCATTCTTTCTTTCTTCTTTTCTTTTTTTTTAATTAAAAAATTAAGTCCTCTATTATTCCTTTAATTTTCACTTTTATAACCTACTATTATTTGCAAAAAAAAAAAGACCCTTTTTTTTTAAAGCAAACTTCATATATATATATTTTTTATAATTTTTTTGACCTTTTTTTTTTTTTTTTTTTTTCCTTTTCTTTAACATTGTATTTTTGAAATTCCAAACTCTACTCTAGATTTTTAATTTTAGCTTTTTGGTATTTGTTATCAATTTTGTACCTATATTTTCTTTATAATTTTTGTGACTTTGTTTTTTCTCTTTTTCTTTTCCTTCTTCTTTTCTTTAACGTTGTATTTTTGAAATTCCAAACTCTACTCTAGATTTTTAATTTTTGCTTCTATGTATTTGTTACCAATTTTGTACCTTTAAGAACCCAATCCTCTGTACCCATTTTTCACTAGGGAGCGAGATTACTGGCTTGACCGCTCTCTCTCCCTTTGGACACTCCTTTTTCTCCACCAGGTCGCCTGTGTCTCCTCCCTTACCCCTATCTACTCTACCCAACTCTGTGAATTTCTGTGTGTTCCAGACGGTGGAGAACACTTAGGGAACTGATTACTGGCTGGATCTGTCTCCCTCCTTTTCACTCCCCCCTTTTATCCTCCTGGCCACCTCAGTCTCCTTCCTCCTTCTTTTCTTCTCTGTATAACTCCGTGAACATCTCTGAGCAGTCCAGTTGTGGAGTGCACATAAGGAAGTGATTACTGGCTAGCCCACTCTCTCCACTATTGATTCCATGTCATCTCATTCAGGTCACCTCTAACTCCTTCCTCCCTCTTCTCTTCTCCATGTAACGCTGTGAACCTCTCTGGGTAACCCTCACAGTGGAGAAACTTTTCATCTTTAACATAGATGTTTTATCAATGGTGCTGTATAGAAGGAGAAGTTTTGAAACTACTGTAAAAATAAGACCGATAACTGGAAGCAGGAGGCTTAATTCCAAACCCTGACTCCAGGGAACATTAATTGACAGGAGCTCATCAAATGCCTCCATACCAACACTGAAACCAAGCACCACACAAGGGCGAACAAGTTCCAGGGCAAGACATACCAAGCAAATTCTCCAGCAACAAAGGAACACAACCCTGAGCTCCAAGATACAGGCTGCCCAAAGTCATCCCAAAACCATAGACATCTCATAACTCATTACTGGACACTTCATTGCACTCCAGAGAGAAGAAATCCAGGTCCACCCACCAGAACACCGACACAAGCTTCCCTAACCAAGAAACCTTGACAAGCCACCTGTAAAAACCCACACACAGTGAGGAAACGCCACAATAAAGAGAACTCCACAAACTGCCAGAATACAGAAAGGACACCCCAAACTCAGCAATTTAAACAAGATGAAGAGACAGAGGAATACCCAGCAGATAAAGGAACAGGATAAATGCCCATCAAACCAAACAAAAGAGGAAGAGAGAGGGAATCTACCTGATAAAGAATTCCAAATAATGATAGTGAAATTGATCCAAAATCTTGAAATCAAAATGGAATCACAGATAAATAGCCTGGAGACAAGGATTGAGAAGATGCAAGAAAGGTTTAACAAGGACCTAGAAGAAATAAAAAAGAGTCAATATATAATGAATAAGGCAATAAATGAAATTAAAAACACTCTGGAGGCAAAAAATAGTAGAATAACAGAGGCAGAAGATAGGATTAGTGATTTAGAAGATAGAATGGTAGAAATAAATGAATCAGAGAGGATAAAAGAAAAACGAATTAAAAGAAATGAGGACAATCTCAGAGACCTCCAGGACAATATTAAATGCTACAACATTCGAATCATAGGGGTCCCAGAAGAAGAAGACAAAAAGAAAGACCATGAGAAAATACTTGAGGAGATAATAGTTGAAAACTTCCCTAAAATGGGGAAGGAAATAATCACTGAAGTCCAAGAAACCCAGAGAGTCCCAAACAGGATAAACCCAAGGCAAAACACCACAAGACACATATTAATCAAATTAACAAAGATCAAACACAAAGAACAAGTATTAAAAGCAGCAAGGGAAAAACAACAAATAACACACAAGGGAATTCCCATAAGGATAACAGCTGATCTTTCAATAGAAACTCTTCAAGCCAGGAGGGAATGGCAAGACATACTTAAAATGATGAAAGAAAATAACCTACAGCCCATATTATTGTACCCAGCAAGGATCTCATTCAAATATGAAGGAGAAATCAAAAACTTTACAGACAAGCAAAAGCTGAGAGAATTCAGCACCACCAAACCAGCTCTCCAACAAATACTAAAGGATATTCTCTAGACAGGAAACACAAAAATGGTGTATAAATTCGAACCCAAAACAATAAAGTAAATGGCAATGGGATCATACTTATCAGTAATTGCCTTAAACTTAAATGGGTTGAATGCCCCAGCCAAAAGACAAAGACTGGCTGAATGGATACAAAAACAAGACCCCTACATATGTTGTCTACAAGAGACCCACCTCAAAACAGGGGATACATACAGACTGAAAGTGAAGGGCTGGAAAAAGATTTTCCATGCAAATAGGGACCAAAATAAAGCAGGAGTAGCAATACTCTTATCAGATAAAATAGACTTTAAGACAAAGGCTGTGAAAAGAGACAAAGTCGGTCACTACTTAATGATCAAAGGATCAATCCAAGAAGAAGATATAACAATTATAAATATATATGCACCCAACACGGGAGCACCGCAGTATGTAAGGCAAATGCTAACAAGTATGAAAGGAGAAATTAACAATAACACAATAATAGTGGGAGACTTTAATACCCCACTCACACCTATGGATAGATCAACTAAACAGAAAATTAACAAGGAAACACAAACTTTAAATGATACAATAGACCAGTAAGACCTAATTGATATCTATAGGACATTTCATCCCAAAACAATGAATTTCACCTTTTTCTCAAGTGCACATGGAACCTTCTCCAGGATAGATCACATCCTGGGCCATAAATCTAGCCTTGGTAAATTCAAAAAAATAGAAATCATTCCAAGCGTCTTTTCTGACCACAATGCAGTAAGATTAGACCTCAATTACAGAAGAAAAACTATTAAAAATTCCAACATATGGAGGCTGAACAACACGCTGCTGAATAACCAACAAATCACAGAAGAAATCAAAAAAGAAATCAAAATTTGCATAGAAACGAATGAAAATGAAACACAACAACCCAAAACCTGTGGGACACGGTAAAAGCAGTCCTAAGGGGAAAGTTCATAGCAATACAGGCATACCTCAAGAAACAAGAAAAAAGTCAAATAAATAACCTAACTCTACACCTCAAGCAACTAGAAAAGAAAGAAATGAAGAACCCCAGGGTTAGTAGAAGGAAAAAAATCTTAAAAATTAGGGCAGAAATAAATGCAAAAGAAACAAAAGAGACCATAGCAAAAATCAACAAAACCAAAAGCTGGTTCTTTGAAAGGATAAATAAAATTGACAAACCATTAGCCAGACTCATCAAGAAACAAAGGGAAAAAATCAAATCAATAAAATTAGAAATGAAAATGGAGAGATCACAACAGACAATACAGAAATACAAAGGATCATAAGAGACTACTATCAACAATTATATGTCAATAAAATGGACAACGTGGAAGAAATGGAAAAAATCTTAGAAAAGTACAACTTTCCAAAGCTGGACCAGGAAGAAATAGAAAATCTTAACAGACCCATCACAAGCACGGAAATTGAAACTGTAATCAAAAATCTTCCAGCAAACAAAAGCCCAGGTCCAGACGGCTGCACAGCTGAATTCTACCAAAAATTTAGAGAAGAGCTAACACCTATCCTGCTCAAACTCTTCCAGAAAATTGCAGAGGGAGGTAAACTTCCAAACTCATTCTATGAGGCCACCATCACCCTAATACCAAAACCTGACAAAGATGCCACAAAAAAAGAAAACTACAGGCCAATATCACTGATGAACATAGATGCAAAAATCCTTAAGAAAATTCTAGCAATCAGAATCCAGTAACACATTAAAAAGATCATACACTGTGACCAAGTGGTCTTTATCCCAGGGATGCAAGGATTCTTCAATATCCGCAAATCAATGTAATACACCACGTTAACAAATTGAAAAATAAAAACCATATGATTATCTCAATAGATGCAGAGAAAGCCTTTGACAAAATTCAACATCCCTTTATGATAAAAACTCTCCAGAAAGCAGGAATAGAAGGAATATACCTCAACATAATAAAAGCTATATATGACAAACCCACAGCAAACATTATCCTCAATGGTGAAAAATTGAAAGCATTTCCTCTAAAGTCAGGAACAAGACAAGGGTGCCGACTTTCAGCATTACTATTCAACATAGTTTTGGAAGTTTTGGCCACAGCAATCAGAGCAGAAAAAGAAATAAAAGGAATCCAAATTGGAAAAGAAGAAGTAAAACTCTCACTATTTGCAGATGACATGATCCTCTACATAGAAAACCCTAAAGAAAACCCTAAAGAAAATCCTCTACATAGAAAACCCTAAACTCCACCAGAAAATTACTAGAACTAATCAACAATTACAATAAAGTTGCAGGATATAAAATCAACACACAGAAATTCCTTGCATTCCTATACACTAATAATGAGAAAACAGAAAGAAATTAAGGAAACAATTCCATTCACCATTGCAATGGAAAGAATAAAATACTTAGGAATATATCTACCTAAAGAAACTAAAGGCCTATATATAGAAAACTATACAACACTGGTGAAAGAAATCAAAGAGGACACTAATAGATGGAGAAATATACCATGTTCATGGATTGGAAGAATCAATATAGTGAAAATGAGTATACTACCCAAAGCAATTTATAGATTCAGTGCAATCCCTATCAAGCTACCAACAGTATTCTTCACAGAGCTAGAACAAATAATTTCACAATTTGTATGGAAATACAAAAAACCTCAGATAGCCAAAGCGATCTTGAGAAAGAACAATGGAACTGGAGGAATCAGCCTACCTGACTTCAGGGTCTACTACAAAGCCACAGTCATCAAGACAGTATGGTACTGGCACAAAGACAGAAATATAGATCAATGGAACAAAATAGAAAACCCAGAGATAAATCCACGCGCATATGGACAACTTATCTTTGACAAAGGAGGCAAGAATATAAAATGGAAAAAAGACAATCTCTTTAACAAGTGGTGCTGGGAAAACTGGTCAACCACTTGTAAAAGAATGAAACTAGAACACTTTCTAACACCATACACAAAAATAAACTCAAAATGGATTAAAGATCTAAATGTAAGACCAGACACTATAAAATTCCTAGAGGAGAACATAGGCAAAACACTCTCTGACATACATCACAGCAGGATCCTCTGTGACCCACCTCCCAGAATATTGGAAATAAAAGCAAAAATAAACAAATGGGACCTAATTAAAATTAAAATCTTCTGCACAACAAAGGAAACTATTGGCAAGGTGAAAAGGCAGCCTTCAGAATGGGAGAAAATAATAGAAAATGAAGCAACAGACAAACAACTAATCTCAAAAATATACAGGCAACTCCTACAGCTCAATTCCAGAAAAATAAATGACCCAATCAAAAAATGGGCCAAAGAACTAAATAGACATTTCTCCAAAGAAGACATGCAGATGGCTAACAAACACATGAAAAGATGCTCAACATCACTCATTATCAGAGAAATGCAAATCAAAACCACTATGAGGTACCATTTCACGCCAGTCAGAATGGCTGTGGTCCAAAAGTCTACAAGCAATAAATGCTGGAGAGGGTGTGGAGAAAAGGGAACCCTCTTACACTGTTGGTGGGAATGCAAACTAGTACAGCCACTATGGAGAACAGTGTGGAGATTCCTTAAAAAACTGGAAATAGAATTGCCTTATGATCCAGCAATCCCACTGCTGGGCATACACACTGAGGAAACCAGAAGGGAAAGAGAGACATGTACCCCAATGTTCATCGCAGCACTGTTTATATTAGCCGGGACATGGAAGCAACCTAGATGTCCATCAGCAGATGAATGGATAAGAAAGCAGTGGTACGTATACACAATGGAGTATTACTCAGCCATTAAAAAGAATACATTTGAATCAGTTCTAATGAGGTGGATGAAACTGGAGCCTATTACACAGAGTGAAGTAAGCCAGAAAGAAAAACACCAATACAGTATACTAACACATATATATGGAATTTAGAAAGATGGTAACAATAACCCTGTATACAAGACAGCAAAAGAGACACTGATGTATAGAACAGTCTTATGGACTCTGTGGGAGAGGGAGAGGGTGGGAAGATTTGGGAGAATGCCATTGAAACATGTATAATACCATGTATGAGACAACTCGCCAGTCCAGGTTTGATGCACAATACTGGATGCTTGGGGCTGGTGCACTGGGATGACCCAGAGGGATGGTATGCGGAGGGAGGAGGGAGGAGGGTTCAGGATGGGGAACACATGTATACCTGTGGTGGATTCATTTCAATATTTGGCAAAACCAATACAATATTGTAAAGTTTAAAAATAAAATTAAATTAAAAAAAAAAGAATAGAGTTCCTTAGGCAGTAATTTTAATTCTAGTATTTTTAGCTTCTCATTGTATCTAAAATGATAATATGTCTTTATTGAAAGAGTTAATTGGCTTATTTAAAATTGATCCATATTATTGCAATAAGAAAAAAGGAACATAATCATAAAATACTATACTACCGTAATGTTTACTCTAAGTTTGCTTTGTTTCTTTTTCCTTTATAGACTTAAAGACAAATCTTACCTGATTATTATTTTTATGTTAAAATTCATCTTGCTTTAGATCTTGGGGGAATTGGATTCCACTGAAAAGGATTTTATCTTCTTCTTCTTGGGTTAGCTAGTTACTCCCTAACTTAGCAAAAGCAAAACAAATAGCAACATCATATTAAAAGGTAGAAATAAAAAGAGAAACTTTCCTTCCAAGATCTTGTTTGCTTTCACTGCATCCTAGTATCAATAAACCACATGAGAAGAATATGTTACATATTATTTCTGCTTATCAGTTATTAGGACCCCTGAGACAGTCTTTTCCATGTAAAATGCCACATTTCATGTCATGATGGAAAAAACTTCCAATTTTTATTAGTTATCTCTCTATTTCATTTTACTTTGTGTTAGCTGTTATTGATTTAACTATACAAAACTATAGGTTTTGAAGAATTTCTGGATTAAAACCTTTGCAACTTATTTGTTTAAACTGAAGTGTTTAAGTCTCTTTTGATAGAATATAATTCACTGTTAAAAAGTAAAACAATAACTTAATATGCTGAAATCAAATAATCATTTCACATTTAATTAACCTCTATATATCTTACAGAAATAGCTATGTACGATCTCATAAGTAATAGTATAAGCAAGTTTTAGGTAGTTTGATCTTTCAGAAACTAAAAATTTTTAATTCTCATTATTGTTGTCTTGTCTTTCCATGATTTCTATTAGTTTGCATATCATTCAATGTCCATGAAACTCAAAAAGCCAATGCCTATGCATTATCACATAATTTAAATTATGAATATATTGTTCAAACATTTGAGTCAACATATAGGAAGAAAACTTATTATAGATTCTTATTATAGTTTTAAGCAAAATAGTTACTGAAGAGACAGAGACACAAATGAAACTTAGCAGGAGAAAAGTTATAAGAAAGGATGTAGAAATCTTGTCTTTGGTTATGACATTCCTGGAGTAGGAATAGCAAATAGACACTCAACTGCCATTTAATAACTTGCTCAGCAGGAGGCCATGATGCTTGGTAGGTGTTCAGTGAGTGCTGGAAGACTGCTCTGCTCTGAATTGGTTTCATCCTCTTACTAAAATGAAAGCAAAAGAGTACATAGTATGAGGGAGAGAAATGAGAGAAAGAGGTAAATATTAGTGAATATTGCTACATAGGATTCATAAACACTTGTTATTTTAAATACATGGATTATTTTGCATATATTATTTTATATGCATACATTGTTTTAGATACATTTGTGATATTTTCCCATATAGATCATGTTTTAATTTGTCATTGACCTATTGTTATATTATTTTATAATGGGTTATAAAGGGAATTTAGGACTATACTCTTCCACTTAAAAAGACGCTATTGCATTTCAGAGTTATGATATTATAAAATGTAAGCATTATTTTTTCCAGTGAGATGGAATCTTGTGAACTTGACAAAATAGAGCCCAAAGAAATCTAGAACAAGAGAGGTGGGCAGTAGATTTGAAGAAGAAAGGAGGACAGCAGAGGGGCTTTCTGATTAACTATCTTAAATGCCCATTCTAAGGGAAGATGAGTCAGATGACTATTCTCAATCATTTTACCTACAGAAAACACAGAAAACCTAATCAAAACAACACTCAAAAAATAGACAAAACAGAAGAGATGGAGTCACAAGCATCAGGGAAGTCTGCCTTTTTCCCTTCACAGAGTGACTGCAACATTTATCCAGCTGTTGTTTTTCTCTTTCTTTTTCTGCTCAACTCAATAATCTTTCCCTTTTTATTTCCTGTCCTTTTAAAATCTATTAAGGGCCTCTGTTCTCTTTATATCAACCAGTTTTTTCATTTTTATATATATTTACCTAGTTTTCTTCTCCAGCTGTAAATATTGCCTCTTCCATTTTTAAAATTCCTCTTCCAACATGCAATAAAGATAGCAAACTATGTTGTTTTATAGGCAATATTTTCCCAAAACGTATGAATGAATTTAATTTAGAAAAAATTTTCCTAATATCAGTTAACATTTTCATATTATGATGCTTAATATGAGATGTAATCTACAATATTTGAAATTCTACATCAGAAAGACTTCCCAGAAAAGACATAAGTCTTGTATATTGAAAATTTTTTGAGATCTAGCACATCATTATTTATAGAGTAGTGCCATGTATTAATAAATTATCTCTGTAATTTAATATTTTTTCTCCTAAGATGTACATTTTCATAGTAATACCAGGATATAGAAGTACTTAAATGAAGAAAATACATCATCTTTATTAGTATTTTGACTGTAATAGTTAGTTGCTGTCTTGATTAGCATTATTAAAAATATCAGTAAGCTACAGCTTACCTTTTCTCTTTGGATATCATATACAGAAAAAAATTTTCAATAACTTATTTTATTTGATGTTGCCTGAAATGACTGATAAAATAACTTGAAATTCTTTAAAAACAGTAAAGGTTTAAAACAAAAATGGATGTGATTCAACACAAAAGTAAACTGATGTCAAGGGTTAAGGAAAAAAACACATTGTCTACTTAACACATAATAAGTACTTCATAAATGTTGAGAGTAATAATTATTATGAAGATAATGATGATCAAAGACCCACTAACTTGATTAATGTTCAAGTAAATCACCCTTAAAGGTGATGAAATAATGTGTGATGAAATATATCCTGTTAGATGAAGAATATAATCTAAGTATCTAAATAAATGGCATACCTTCTAAAAGGAAGTAATATCAGAAAGTTTGAGAATTTAACACAGTCCTGGACTACATGTTGCTCTTGTTTTATTTTTGAAATGCCATGGTTTGCTTTTAAAACTAATGTGTATGCACACACATCTATTTTTTTTTTTTTTTTTTGTCATTTGTTCCACACATTTCAGTCAGAGATTTTTTTTTCTTCATTCATTTGGAAAAATTCTGTTAGAATAATGAAAGTCTGGATCTATTTTTTTCAACATTATAAAAATGAAATCAACTTTAGTATTAAAATAATAGTCTCAACATTTAAAAACTTATACAACTGCTTAATTTAATATGTTAGATAAAGGACAAGCGGATATTACTAATCATCATTTTACTATGCATGCTTAGAATGCTAATACTCATAAATCATTTCAAAT
Source organism: Bos taurus (assembly GCF_002263795.3). Taxonomy (NCBI): domain Eukaryota; kingdom Metazoa; phylum Chordata; class Mammalia; order Artiodactyla; family Bovidae; genus Bos; species Bos taurus. Next base: position 16,879,966 of record NC_037332.1, on the reverse strand, counting down.
AGAGAATTCTCTACTGTTTCTTCTTCCAAATAGAAGGAATCTCATTTAATTGTTTTATAAACTAGCATCTTGTTGATTTTTCTCTAATCAGACCAGCATTATCTATAGTTACTTCTATTTAAAGCCTTAATGTGCTTTCTATTGACCAATTTTTATCATTAATTATTGAGTAAATTGTATTTTTTTTTCTAGTTAGTTTTAACATTAATAGCCAGGAAAATATATGTTTGTACATCTTTGGAGTCAAATTTATAGAGTGGCTTGATGAACATTTAATTAAAACTATACAGTGCCTTAGAAGTTAAGATTATATTCTAGTGTATGTAGTTCAAAATCATGACATTCCTTGAAGCAATTACTTCTGATGGAATAATAAATATACTGGAAAATGACTACTACAGTAATGAGACAAATTTTAAACAATGCTGGGAGTATTTGTGTTTATTTTGTGTGGCAACATCTTTCAGATTTGCCTTGCAAATTTAAATTTTGCTGGGTGTTGGCTCTTATCTAGCTTTTGGTGGATGCTGTTTATGTGAACCAATTGACCTGCAGTCCCTATAAAATTACTACTTTTTGCTCTTTTTTATATGAATCACACTTCTGTGTTACCTAAGAAGCATTTGGAAATACCATGTCTGGCACTTTCTCCAAGTTAATGAAGATAATTCCGTGTATAGGAGACATGTATTTTATAGTTCTAAGTTCATAGATTTAAAAACTAAGAGAAAACATCAGTTAAAACTGTAACTTGTATAACTCAAAACCATTTGTGAGAGAAATGGGTTTATTCCAACCCATTGGAATAAACATATTGGAGGAGGCTGTCAAAAACATAAATTACTTTCTGAGAGTAAGTCTTTCTCTAAGGTGTTTTAACTAATGTAGTTCTCTAGAAAAGCACTTACTAAATTAGTATTGTAACCATTCAGGTCTAAAATACCAATGTGTTGGCTATATTCTGACACTTGATCTTTTTTCATCTAGCACATAGGGGTTGAAAATATTTCTTCTCTGAAGGTTTTGTTTTATCAGGATATAACTGTATTTAGTCAGGAATATCCTTGAAAAGGCTCTTGGGTTTTGAACTCCTAAAGTTTTATATTTCTGAGAGTTACTGAGTCTTCATGGAGCCTCAGGTTAGTCACATAACTTCTCTGTACCTAGATTTATTCTATGTTGAACTAGTAGTGTTGTATTAAAATGTCTTGAAATTCACAAATTAAAAGTTTTTACAGAGTAAAACCCTCTTAGGTTACTTACAGACCAGAGAAAGTTTAGACCTGTTAATATGAAATAAGTCAGTTCTATGTGCTTGCCAGCAATATCAAACCAGGCCTCTGCAGTGAGTGGGCCCCTGGCTAACTTTCTTGTTCTGTTCTAGTTTGTGACTTCTATCTCTGGCATAAGTATAGATCCTCAATACATATTTTCTGAATAAAATAATTCACTGCTCATCCATTTATTCAAAAAATATTTATCAAGCGGCAAACATCAGCCCATTGATACCAGAATGTTATATTCCATTAATTCTGAGGGTTATTTTTTCCCAGTGTTTTAAAAGGTGAATTGACAATTTTATTTTTTACTGAAGTATAGTTGATTTACTATATTCATTTCAAGTGCACAATTTTGTGATTCAAAATTTTTATCAGATCAGATCAGATCAGTCGCTCAGTCGTGTCCGACTCTTTGCGACCTCATGAATCGCAGCACGCCAGGCCTCCCTGTCCATCACCAACTCCTGGAGTTCACTGAGACTCACGTCCATCGAGTCAGTGATGCCATCCAGCCATCTCATCCTCTGTTGTCCCCTTCTCCTCCTGACCCCAATCCCTCCCAGCATCAGAGTCTTTTCCAATGAGTCAACTCTTCGCATGAGGTGGCCAAAGTACTGGAGCTTCAGCTTTAGCATCATTCCTTCCCAAGAAATCCCAGGGCTGATCTTATATTCAATATTGTTATTATAAAACATTTGCCATATTCTCTGTACTTTACATTGAAAGTTGAAAGTTAAGACACTCAGTCGTGTCCAGCTCTTTGCAACCCCGTGGATTGTAGCCCACCAGGCTCCTCTATCCATGGGATTCTCCAGGCAAGAATACTGGAATGGGTTGCCATTTCCTTCTCCAGTACTTTACATTAAATCCTTCTAATTAGCCATCTCCAAACAGAACATTTGTTTCTTTAAATTATTCAAAACATTATTTATGATAATTCAAATAAAATATACCTAATTCTTCAACAGAGGCATAGTGTTCATTAGTTATTTAAAGGGATTTTAACAATCGACACCTGGTGTGCTGCAGTCCATGGGGTTGCAGAGTCGGACACAACTGAGCAACTGAACAACCACCACCAATTGAAAGGTATATTAATCAGGGGGTTTTATTCACTTTGGAAGATTTTTTTGCAAAAAATATTCAACACTGCAGTGTCTTCGTAGTGTATATTCAATGCATAGAAGAGTTTTGAACCCGACATCTGAAATATGGTTTCTATGAGTGATGGTATTACAGGCAAGCTGTTCTTTACTCTTTTTTAATTGAAAGTGAAGTCGCTCAGTTGTGTCCGACTCTTTGCGACCCCATGGACTGTAGCCTATCAGGTTCCTCCGTCCATGGGATTTTCCAGGCAAGAGTGCTGGAGTGGATTGCCATTTCCTTCTCCAGGGGATCTTCCCGACCCAGGAATCGAACCCGGATCTCCCACATTGCAGGCAGACGCTTTACCGTCTGAGCAACCAGGGAAGCCCTTTTTTCATTGAAGTGTATTTTATTTACAATATTATATTAGTTTCAAGGGTCCAATGTACTGATTTGATATTTTAATAGATTATACTTCATATAAAGTTGTTATAAAATTTTCACTATATTTCCTATGCTATAATTACATTCTTGTATCTTATTTTATGCCTAGTTGTTCGTAACTATTAATCCCCTTCTCCTATTTTGTCCCACCCTTATCTCTCTCTTCAATTCAGTTCAGTTGCTCAGTCCTGTCTGACTCTTTGTGGCCCCATGGACTGCAGCATGTCAGGCTTCCCTTTCCATCACCAAATCCCAGAGCTTGCTCAAATTCATGTCCATCGAGTCAGTGATGCCATCCAACCATCTCATCCTCTGTCATCCACTTCTCCTCCTGCCTTCGATCTTTCCCAGCATCAGGGTCTTTTCCAGTGAGTCAATTCTTCATATCAGGGGGCCAGGGTATTGGAGTTTCAGCTTCAGCATCAGTCCTTCCAATGAATATTCAGGACTGATTTCCTTTAGGATGAACTGATTGGATCTCCTTGCACTCAAGGGACTCTCAAGAGTCTTCTCCAACACAACAGTTCAAAAGCATCCATTTTTTGGTGCTCAGCTTTCTTTATAGTCCAACTCTCACATCCACAGATAACTACAGGAAAAACCATAGCTTTGACTAGACAGACCTTTGTAGGCCAAGTAATGTCTCTGCTTTTTAATATACTGTCTAGGTTGATCATAGCTTTTCTTCCAAGCAGCAAGCGTCTTTTAATTTAATGGCTTCAGTCACCATTTGCAGTGATTTTGGAGCCCCCCAAAATAAAGCCTCTCACTGTTTCACTGTTTCCCTGTCTATTTGCAATGAAGTGATGGGACCAGATGCCATGATCTTAGTTTTCTGAATGTTGAGTTTTAATCCAACATTTTCACTCTCCTTTTTCACTTTCATCAAGAGGCTCTTTAGTTCTTCTTTACTTTCTGTCATGAGGGTGGTGTCATCTGCCTATCTGAGGTTATTGATATTTCTCCTGGCTATCTTGATTTCAGCTTGTGCTTCATCCAGCCTGGTATTTCTGATGGTGTACTCTGCATATAAGTTAAATAAGCAGGGTGACAATACAGCCTAGAGGTGCTCCTTTCCCAGTTTGGAATCAATCTGTTGTTCCAATGTCGAGTTCCAACTGTTGCTTCCTGACCTGCACACAGATTTCTCAGGAGTCAGGTAAGGTGATCTGGTGTTCCCATCTCTTGAATTATTTTCCACAGTTTGTTTAGTGTAGTCAATAAAGCTGAAGTAGATGTTTTTCTGGAACTCTCTTGCTTTTTTGATGATCTAACAGATGTCAGCAATTTGATCTCTGTTTCCTCTGCCTTTTTTTAAATCCAGCTTGAACATCTGGAAGTTCACAGTTCACGTTCTATTGAAGCCTGGCTTGGAGAATTTTGAGCTTCACTTTGCTAGCTTGTGAGATGAGTGCAATTGTGCAGTAGTTTGAACATTCTTTGGCATTGTCTTTGTTTGGGATTGGAATGAAAATTGACCTTTTCCTGTCTTAATGTGTTCTTTGTATGAGTGAGTCTGTTCATTTTATTTTTTATATTTTATATTCAACATATAAGTGAAAATATACTGTATTCATCTTTCTTTATCTGACTTATTTCTCTAAGCATAAAACTTTACAGATCCATCTGATTGTTGCAAATGGCAAGATTTTGTTCTTTTTCTAGGGCTGAGTAATATTCCAGTATGTGAATGTCTGTATATAACAGTCATATAACACGTCTTTGTTGATTCATCTGATGAACTTTTAGGTTGTTTACATATCTTGGCTGTCATAAATCATACACTATAAACATTAGGTTCTGCATATGTATTTCAATTGGTGTTTTTGTTTTCTTTGGATATATACCCAGGAGTGGATATGCAGGATCATATGATAGTTCTATTTTCAGTTTTTGAGGAAACTACATACTATTTTCATTGTGCTGTACTGATTTATGCTCCCACCAACAGTATGATAGTGTTCTCTTTTCTCCACATCCTTGGCACCAATTATTTCTTGTCTTTCTGACAATGGCGATTTTGACAGGTGTGAAGTAACCTCTCATTTGTATTTGTCTGATGATTAGTAGTATTCAGCATCTTTTTCGATGCCTGTTGGCTATCTTTTTGTCTTTTGAGAAAAATGCTTATTCAGATCTTGTACCCATTTTTAATATTTTTTATATTGAATTGTATGAATTAGATATAACACTTGCAGAAATCTTCTCCCATTCAGTAGGTTGCCTTTTCATTTAGTTGATGGTTTCCCTAATGTGCAAATTTTTTTAAGTTTTATTACACATTACACCCATTTGTTTATTTTTGCTCTTATTTCCCTTGCCTGAAGAAAATGGAAAAAAATATTGCTAAGACTTATGCAAAAGAGTGTACTGCCTATGTTTTCTTCTAGGAGTTTTATTGTTTCAGGTTTTAGATTTTAATGGTTTTTAATCCATTTTAGGTTTATTTTTGTATGTGGCTTGAGAAAATATTTTTAGTCCATTCTTTTATATGTAGTTTTCTGGCTTTTCTAGACCCAATTTTTGAAGAGACTGTCTTTCCCTCGTTGTATATTCTTGCCTCCTTTGATCTAGATTAATTGACCATATGTTCATGGGCTTATTTCTGGTTTCTATATTCTGTTCCATTGATCTATGTGTCTTTTTTTTTTTGCCAGCACTGTTCTCTTTTTATTACGGAAGCTTTGTTGTATAGTCTGAAGTCTGGGAGCATGATACCACTCACTTTATTCTTACTCTCAACATTGCTTTGGTTATTCAGGATATTTTGTGTTTCCTGACAAACTTGAGTATTTGTTCTAGCACTGTGAAAAAGTTATGGATATTTTGATAGGGATTACATTAAATTTGTAGATTGCTTGGGGAAGTATGGACATTTAAACAATTCTTCCAATCTATGAGCAAGAAATATCTTTCCATTTCTTTGTGTGAGCTTCAATTTCTTTCACCAATGTTTTATAGTTTTCAGAATATAGATCTTTTACCTTCTTGGTTAAATGCATTCCTAGATAGTTTATTCTTTTTGATGAGACCCTTAAATAGGAGGGTTTTTTTTTTCTTTTTTCTCTTTCTGATATTTTAATTATACTATATAGAAAAGCTACAAATTTATCTATATTAATCTTGAATCCTACAACTATAATGAATTACTTTGTTAGCACTAAGAGATTTATGGAAGAGTCATTAGGGTTTTCTATATAATATCACATCATTTGCAAATACTGACAGTTTTATTTCTTCCTTTCAATTTGAATGCATTTTTTTTTTCTGATTATAGTGGTTAGGATTTCCAATACTATGTTAAGTAGAAATGGTAAAAGTAGGCATCGTTTTATTTTTTAATCTTAGAGAAAAACCTTCCAGTTTTTCACTCTTGAGATATTAGCAGTGGGTTTATCATATACAGCCTTTGTTGTGTTGAAATATGTGTCCTTTACACCCACTTTGTTGAGAATTTTTATGAATGGATGTTGATATTTGTCAAATGCTTTTTCTGCATATATTGAGATGACCATATAATTTTTATTCCTCATTCTTAATGTGATCTATCATGCTGATTGATTTGGGGATATTAAGTCATCTTTGTATCACTCAAATAAACTGTACTCGATCATCATGCATGATCATTTTAATATATTGTTGGATTTAGTTTGATAATATTTTGCATCTTTGTTTATCACTGATATTAGCCTGTAATTTTTTTTGTGTGTGTGGTGTTTTTCAGAGTGAGTTTGGGAGTGTTCCCTGCTCTTCAATTTTTTGGAATAGTTTGAGAAGAATAGGTATCAACTCTTCTTTAAATATTTGATAGAATTACCTTGTGGAGCCATCTAGCCCTGGACTTTAGTTTATTGGGAGCTGATTACTGACTCCATGTCAATACTAGCAATTGATCTCATCAAATTAAGTGTTTTTTCTTGATTCAGTCTTGGAAAGTCATATATTTCTAGTATTTTATCCATTTCTTCTATGCTGTCCATTTTGTTGCAATATAACTGTTCAAATTTCTTATAATTGCTTATATTTTTGTGATATCAGTTTCAACATTTTCACTTTCAAATCTTCTTTATTTGAATTCTCTTTTTTCTTGATTCCGGCTAAAGGTTTATCAAATTTATCTTTTCAAAGAATCAGCTTTTCAATGAATCAGTTTTGTTAATCTTTTCTGTTATTTTTTGGTATCTATACTATTTATTTGCACTTTTTCCCCCCTTGTAATTCATTTAGGTGAAAAGTTAGGTTGCTTCTTTGAGATTTTTCTTATTTCTTGAGGTAGACTTATAGTGCTATAAACATATCTTAGAACATTTGCTGTATGCAATATATTTTTGGATCATAGAAAAAGCAAGAGAGTTCCAGAAAAACATCTATTTCTGCTTTATTGACTATGCCAAAGCCTTTGACTGTGTGGATCACAATAAACTGTGGAAAATTCTGAAAGAGATGGGAATATCAGACCACCTGATCTACCTCTTGAGAAATTTGTATTTAGGTCAGGAAGCAACAGTTAGAACTGGACATGGAACAACAGAATGGTTCCAAATAGGAAAAGGAGTTCATCAAGGCTGTATATTGTCACCCTGTTTATTTAACTTATATGCAGAGTACATCATGAGCAATGCTGGACTGGAAGAAACACAACCTGGAATCAAGATTGCTGGGAGAAATATGAATAACCTCAAATATGCAGATGACACCACCCTTATGGCAGAAAGTGAAGAGGAACTAAAAAGCCTCTTGATGAAAGTGAAAGTGGAGAGTGCAAAAGTTGGCTTAAAGCTCAACATTCAGAAAACAAAGATCATGGCATCTGGTCCCACCGCTTCATGGGAAATAGATGGGGAAACAGTGGAAACAGCATCAAACTTTATTTTTCTGGGTTCCAAAATCACTGCAGATGGTGATTGCAGCCATGAAATTAAAAGACGCTTACTCCTTGGAAGGAAAGTTATGACCAACCTAGATAGCATGTTCAAAAGCAGATACATTATTTTGCCAACAAAGGTTCGTCTAATCAAGGCTATGGTTTTTCCTGTGGTCATGTATGGATGTGAGAGTTGGACTGTGAAGAAGGCTGAGCGCCGAAGAATTGATGCTTTTGAACTGTGGTGTTGGAGAAGACTCTTGAAAGCCCCTTGGACTGCAAGGAGATGCAACCAGTCCATTCTGAAGGAGATCAGCCCTGGGATTTCTTTGGAAGGAATGATGCTAAAGCTGAAACTCCAGTACTTTGGCCACCTCATGCGAAGAGTTGACTCATTGGAAAAGACTCTGATGCTGGGAGGGATTGGGGGCAGGAGGAGAAGGGGATGACAGAGGATGAGATGGCTGGATGGCATCACTGGGTCGATGGACGTGAGTCTGAGTGAACTCCAGGAGTTGGTGATGGACAGCGAGGCCTGGCGTGCTGCGATTCATGGGGTCGCAAAGATTCAGACACGACTGAGTGCCTGATCTGATCTGATCTGATCTATTTTGGAAAATTGTTTATATTTTCCATTTTGGATCAACATATTTTCTGACTTCCTCTGTGATATCCTCTTTGGCTCATTGGTTTATGTCCAGATTGTTTAGTTTCCACATTTGTGTTTTTTTCCCCATTTGTATTACTGTATTTGATTTCTAGCTTCATACCACTGTGGTAAGAAAAGATGCTTGACATTAGTTCAGTCTTCTTAAATTTACTGAGACTTGTTTAGTGGCTTAGCAGGTGATCTATCCTGGAGAAAGTTCATGGGCACTTGAAAAGTTGAAAAGAATGCATATTCTGTTGTTTTTAGATGGAATGTCCTATAGACCTATATTAAGTACATCTGGCCTGTTGTGTCATTTAGGACCATGTTTCCTTACTGGTCTTTGGTATGGATGATCAATCCATTGATACAGTATTTTAAACAGCCATACTTATTGTTGGATTACTGTCAATTTCTCCTTTATGTCTGTTAATATGTGCTTTACATATTTAGGTGCTTTATAACAAGTGCATATGTTTATAAATGTTATACACTCTTCTTGAATTGACCCTTTAATCATTATAATGTCCTTTATATTCTTTGATTATAAACTTTATTTTAAAGTTTAGCTTGTCTAATATGAGTATTGCTAACCTTTCTTCCTTGTCACTTCTATTTGCATGAAATATCTTTTCCATTCCCTCTCTTTCAATCTCTGTGTCTCTTAGCTCTGAAGTGAGTCTCTTCTAGGGAGCATGTAGATGGATCTTTATATTTTTTATCCAATCTGCCGCCCTATGTCTTTTGATTGGAGCATTTAGTACATGGACTTTTAAAGTGATTATTGATGGGCAGGTTTTTATTTCCATTTTGTTACTTGTTTTCTGGCTGTTTTTTTTTTTTTTTTCTTTCTTTAATAGAAAATTATTTAATTAGTATACATGTGTTCCCCATCCTGAACCCTCCTCCCTCCTCCCTCCCCACACCATCCCTCTGGGTCGTCCCAGTGCACCAGCCCCAAGCATCCAGCATCGTGCATTGAACCTGGACTGGCATCTCGTTTCATACATGACGTTTCACATGTTTCAATGCCATTCTCCCAAATCTTCCCACCCTCTCCCTCTCCCACAGAGTCCATAAGCCTGTTCTATACATCAGTGTCTCTTTTGCTGTCTCGTATACAGAGATACCATTTCACACCAGTCAGAATGGCTGCGATCCAAAAGTCTACAAATAATAAATGCTGGAGAGGGTGTGGAGAAAAGGGAACCCTCTTACACTGTTGGTGGGAATGCAAACTAGTACAGCCACTATGGAGAACAGTGTGGAGATTCCTTAAAAAACTGGAAATAGAACTGCCTTATGATCTAGCAATCCCACTGCTGGGCATACACACTGAGGAAACCAGAAGGGAAAGAGACACGTGTACCCCAATGTTCATCACAGCACTGTTTATAATAGCCAGGACATGGAAGCAACCTAGATGTCCATCAGCAGATGAATGGATAAGAAAGCTGTGGTACATATACACAATGGAGTATTACTCAGCCATTAAAAAGAATACATTTGAATCAGTTCTAATGAGGTGGATGAAACTGGAGCCTATTATACAGAGTGAAGTAAGCCAGAAGGAAAAACACCAATACAGTATACTAACGCATATATATGGAATTTAGAAAGATGGTAACGATAACCCTGTATACGAGACAGCAAAAGAGACACTGATGTTGTTTTTATTTAAAAAAATTTTGTTTTAATTGGAGGCCAATTACTTTACAATATTATACTGGTTTTGCCATACATTGACATGAATCCACCATGGGTGTACATGTGTTCCCCATCCTGAACCCCCTCCCACTTTACTCCCCATCCCATCCCTCAGGGTCATCCCAGTGCATCAGTCCTGAGCACCCTGTCTCATGCATCAAACCTGGACTGGTGATTCGTTTCACATATGATAATATAAATGTTTTAATGCCATTTTCCCAAGTCATCCCACTCTTGCCCTCTCCCACAGAGTCCAAAAGACTATTTTATACATCTGTGTCTCTTTTGCTGTCTCGCATACAGGGTTATCATTACCATCTTTCCAAATTCCATATATATGTGCTAGTATTCTGTATTGGTGTTTTTCTTCCTGGCTTACTTCACTCTGTATAATAGGCTCGTTTCATCCACCTCACTAGAACTGATTCAAATGTATTCTTTTTAATGGCCAAGTAGTACTCCATTGTGTATATGGACCACCACTTTCTTATCCATTCATCTGCTGATGGACATCTAGGTTGCTTCCATGTCCTGGCTATTATAAACAGTGCTGTGATGAACATTGGGGTACACATGTCTCTTTCAATTCTGGTTTCCTCAGTGTGTATCCCCAGCAGTGGGATTGCTGTCTCCTATGGCAGTTCTATTTCCAGTGTTTTAAGGAATCTTCACACTATTCTCCATAGTGGCTGTATTAGTTTGCATTCCCACCAACAGTGTAAAAGTGTTCCCTTTTCGCCACACCCTCTCCAGCATTTATTGCTTGTAGACTTTTGGATAACAGCCATTCTGACTGGTGTGAAATGGTACCTCATTGTGGTTTGAATTTGGATTTCTCTGATAATGAGTGACGTTGAGCATCTTTTCATGTGTTTGTTAGCCATCTGTATGTCTTCTTTGGAGAAATGTCTGTTTAGTTCTTTGGCCCACTTTTTGATTGGAATGTTTATTTTTCTAGAATTGAGCTGCAGGAGTTGCTTGCATATTTTTGAGGTTAATTCTTTGTCAGTTGCTTCATTTGCTATTATTTTCTCTCATTCTGAAGGCTGTCTTTTCACCTTGCTTATAGTTTCTTTTGTTGTGCAGAAGCTTTTAATTTTAATTAGGTCCCATTTGTTTATTTTGCTTTTATTTCCAATATTCTGGGAGGTGGGTCATAGAGGATCCTGCTGTGATGTATGTCAGAGAGTGTTTTGCCTATGTTTTCCTCTAGGAGTTTTATAGTGTTTGGTCTTACGTTTAGATCTTTAATCCATTTTGAGTTTATTTTTGTGTATGGTGTTAGAAAGTGTTCTAGTTTCATTCTTTTACAAGTGGTTGACCAGTTTTCCCAGCACCACTTGTTAAAGAGATTGTCTTTTCTCCATTGTATATTCTTGCCTCCTTTGTCAAAGATAAAGTGTCCATAGGTGCGTGGATTTATCTCTAGGCTTTCTATTTTGTTCCATTGATCTATGTTTCTGTCTTTGTGCCAGTACTATACTGTCTTAATAACTGTGGCTTTGTAGTAGAGCCTGATGTCAGGCAGGTTGATTCTTCCAGTTCCATTCTTCTTTCTCAAGATTACTTTGGCTATCCGAGGGTTTTTGTATTTCCATACAAATTGTGAAATTATTTGTTCTAGTTCTGTGAAAAGTACTGTTGGTATCTTGATAGGGATTACATTGAATCTAAAAATTGCTTTGGGTAGTATACTCATTTTCACTATATTGATTCTTCCAATCCATGAAGACAGAATATTTCTCCATCTATTTGTGTCCTCTTTGATTTCTTTCACAGTGTTTTATAGTTTTCTATATATAGGTCTTTTGTTTCTTAGGTAGATATATTCCTAAGTATTTTATTTTTTTCATTGCAATGGTGAATGGAATTGTTTCCTTAATTTCTCTATTTTCTCATTATTAGTGTATAGGAATGCAAGGGATTTCTGTGTGTTGATTTTATATCCTGCAACTTTACTATATTCATTGATAAGCTCTATTAATTTTCTGGTAGAATCTTTAGGGGTTTTTATGTAGAAGATCATGTCATCTGTAAACAGTGAGAATTTTACTTCTTTTCTAATTTGGATTCCTATCATTTCTTTTTCTGCTCTGAGTGCTGTGGCTAAAACTTCTTATACTTGGGTGCTTTTCTTTTTAGTATTTGTATATTTATTGTAGGTTTTTGATTTGTTGGGTTACCATGAAGTTTATATATGGTGAACTATATAGTGTTCTTGCCTGGAGAATCCCAGGGATGGGGGAGCCTGGTGGGCTTCGGTCTATGGGGTCTCACAGAGTCAGACACGACTGATGCAACTTAGCAGCAGCAGCAGCAGCATATACTTGTCTTAAACTGATGGCCATTTAACACATTGTGGCCATCTGAACACATTTTCAAGATCTACAGTTTTTATTTCCTCTCCATGTTTTGCATTTCTGATGCCATATTTTACATACTCATATCTATTCCTTATCTATTTATTGTAATTATAGTAGGTTTTACAATTTCTTTTAGCTTTCATACTAGCTTTTGTCAATGGCTGATTCACTGCTTTTACTATATAATTGCCCTTATCAGTATTTTGTTATCACCTTTTATTTTTCAATTAAAGAAGATATTTGAATATTTCTGATAAAATATAGTGATAACTTGGTTTTTGCTTCTCTGGAAAACTTCATCTCTCCTTAAATTCTAAATCATAACCTTGCTAGGTAGAGTGTTGTTGTTCTTTTTTTTTCCCCCCTTTCAGCACTTTAAATACATCATGCCATTGCCTTCTGGCCTGCAAAGTGTTTTGCTGAAAAATCACTTCATAGCCTTCTGGGGTTTCCCTTGTATATGACTTTTGTTTTTCTCTTGCTACCTTTAGAAGTCTCTATTTATCTTTAAATTTTGACATTCTATATCTTATTTTGGATCTTTTGGGGTTCATTTTGTTTAGAACGCTCTGTGCTTCCTGTACCTGTATGTTTTTTTCCTTCCCCGTGTTAGGGAAGTTTTCAGTCATTATTATTCAAAGTAAGTTTTCTGTCCCTTCCCTCTTCTTTTTTCTGAGACCCCTATAATGTTAATATGCTTAATGTAGTCCCTCAGGTCCCTTAAATTCTCATTAAAAAAAATCTTTTTCTATTCTGTTTGGGTGATTTCCACTATTCTATCTTCCAGGTTACATATACATTCTTTTGTATCACTTAATCCACTCTTAATTCCTTCTAGTATATTTTTCATTTCAGTTATTGTATTATTCAGCTATGATTGGTTCTTTTTTATATTTTCTACTTCTGTGTTGAAGTTCTTGCTGTGTTCTTCTATTCTTTTCCAGAGTTCAGTTAGCATTTTTTTATTGTTGACTTGAACTTTTTATCCAGGTAAGTTATCTCAATTTCATTAGTGTTCCCCCCAACACCACCCCCACCCAGGTTTTATGTTGTTCTTTTATTTGAAACATATTCCTCGGTTTTCTTTGTTTGACTTTCTTGGCTTCTGTGAATTTTGGTAAAACAGATACCTGGTCTTAAAAGTTTTGTATGAGAATATCCCTATGCAATCTGTGTATGCCCAGTAGCTTTGGTGGATGAGTTGCATCTGAAGTTTGCAGAGGCTGCATCTTCCCCCAGGGTATAATGGCAGCTACTGCCTTGGTAGAAAGTAAGACTGGGAGTTGAAGGGGCTAAAACTAGAGTCAGGAGCTAGCTGGGGTTTCTCCTGGGGATAGAGGTGGTTGCAGCACTATTGGGTAATGGGCCTGAGGGGCTGGAGCAGGAGCCCTGAGAGAGTTGGGCTTCTCCCCAGCATGATGGTAGTTTCTGCCTTGGTTGGAGCATGGCCAGGGCCTCTGGTTTTGGAGCTGTACGATTGAGTTGGTTCTTCTTTTGGGTTTGTGTACCTTGATTAGAGGTAGAGTCTGGGCCCAAGGGTTGGATATGCACTACTGAGTGTGTTAGTTCTGGGTTCCTCTTTGGACAGAAACAGAAAGGGACAAGGCTGGAGCTAGAGCTGGTGCTCTAGTGTGTGAATGTGTTGACAGTGTTGGCCTCTGCATTAGCAAGGAGCAGTGATAGAGCAGGTGGGACTGGAGCAGGATCCTAGTGTGTCCTGGGGTGCACACTAGGGTGGTGATGCCAGACAGACTTGAGCACCAGAAAGTTTTCCATTGGCTGCTTCTGTCCTGCAACTTGGAGCAAGCAAATCTATGTGCATTCTCAAGAGCTGAGTCTCGGTTTCTTTCATCTGTCTGATATGTGCCACTGGTTGTGAAATGACCTAAAGTGAAGGGGAGCATCTTCCTCAGTATTGGACCCCAGGGCCAAGGTGGGTCTCAAACCCTTTGTTATTAGGGGGGACCCCCTACTCTCTGATATTCCCCTCTTCTTATGGGTTATCTTCTAGGGGTATAGGTCATATCTAGATCATTTCTCCTTCCTTCCTACCAGATTCTGTGTAATTCTTTGTGGCTTTTGTTGTATAAGAGCCATTGTTCTAGTCTACAGATTGCTTTCAGCGAGAGTTGCTCTGTATGTATTTGTAGTTTTGATGTGTTTATGGTGGGGGGTGAGCTCAAGATCTTCCTGCTCTGCCATCTTGATCCTGCTGCCTCCTAGATTCAAAAATTGTTTTTTTGTTTTTTTTTTTAGTTGATATTGAATACTGTTGACAGAGACCACACAGAAACAGATTTCATGATTTCCAAAAAGATAAATAGTAAAGTAATATATGTTTTGTTCCTTTATCAAATACAAAACCCCATGGTGTAAACATGGTGACAACATGTCTGTATAAGATGCCTTGATGAACTACTTACAGATGAAGAAGCTGAGAACAAAAGGAGTTAAGCAATGAACTAACTTCATAAAATGTGTAACATTAGAATTGGTAAACAGTGGTCATAATATAGACTATAAGTTCTTAAAAAATCATAGTGGGAAAGTACTTGCATTCCCACTACAAATAGAAATTTTGTTACCATTTATGTGTATATTATTATCTATACCTATAATTACTCTCTCCTAATAAATGGGCAGGTAATGTAGAATATACTTCAGCCTGACTGGTTAATAGACCAGAGTTCTTCTGTTAGCCAAAAATTTTAAACTTTACCCTTTAGCAAGAAGATTGTAATTATAATCAATTGGAGGTACAATTTTTCAAGTTTGGAAAAGAAAGATTTAATAATTTACTGGGTTAAAGTTGAGTAAAGAATCTTAAAAAAGATCAAATTAAAAAGTTTGTGGGGAACAAAACAGAATGTTTTCTTTCTTCACAAATTTTATCCTGAAGCTCTCTCAAATTTTATTAGATCAAGCAAAATGTTTTCTTCCAGTTGATTAATACAAAGATGGAGTTAAAAGTCCAAATGGCTGCTCTAATTACTAGCGTGCATCAGTCAGAATAGATAATTTGTTACATTAAAAGTTCTTCAGATATTATAGTTTATAATAATAGCAATAGTACTAGTTTTACAGATTTATTTCTGGAACACTCTGCTCTACCTTATTCTGAGTCAAGGATGAAGGTTAAGGAGGCTACACCTCAGTGTTTGCATGACTGCTGAGGCAGAAGACAGAATAAACAAACCACAATCTGGCTTCTAAAATCTCTTCTGGGACATACCATGTATCATTGCCAATCATGTTCTATTTGCCAAAGGAAGAAACACTGCTGTTACAAACTTCAAAAGTCACAGATAGGAGAAATCCAACCATACACTTAGGAGAAAGAAAGTTGAGAATGTCTGGGGAACAGCACAAATACCCCATGGTGCCATTTCCAAAGAGAATGAGTGAACAAAGAATTCAACGGGGGAAAAAAAAAAAAATAACTTCTCAAAGTCAACTGAGGTGAGAAGTTTTGCTTAGCCAAGGCATCTAGAATGCCACTAGATCCACATTTTACAGTTTTTAAAGGAATTTGGATGTTAGTTTAAAAGAAATGACTTTTATTAAAAAAAATTCAGTTTCACATAACTATTAAAATAAGAAATCTGTCATTTTTCAGTTCGGTGCAAACTTGTTTCTAACACCACCCTACCCCCAGCTCAAGAGCATACTCCTTCACATATATGCAGATTATCATTGTAAAGAAGTCAATGATTGAAGGTGCTTGTCAAATTATATACAATTTGAAGGTACTAATTATCATTTCCAGTTATATTTCACAACTGATGGCTGTACATTGTTTATTTTTTCTTGCCTAAGAACTGGTGGTCGATGAAATTCCTCCAAAGACAGCGTTTGAATATTTTAATATTAACATAATTCTTGAATTCTTTAATCAATATAATATTTTTGATGGTTTTTACAGTCTATGCTAGTGCTATTCTTTTCCAAACATAAAACTCTATAAAAGTCAATAGACTTACTCAAAATTGTTTCTCATAATTCCCCAAATAGCTAAGGGCAAAATTCTGTTTTTTAAAATTTGTTTTAGGCTTATGGAAAAATTGAGTGGACTCTACAGAGAGTTCCAGTACTCCCTCTGTCCCCTACCAAATCTCCCAACATACGTAGTTTTTCTTGTAATGAATGTCTTGCCTTGGTGTGATATATTTGTTAACAAACCAATATTTGTTAACAAACCAATAGTGACACATTATTAACTAAATAGCATAGTTTATATTATAGTTCATTTTTACAGTTTATGGTTTTGATTGATTTTTAATGCCATGTAGTCACTATGAGAGTATTGACATGGATGGTGTCCCCTCAAAATTCTATATTTTGAAGTCTTAACCCCTCATGTGATAGCATTTAAAAGTGGGGCCTTTGGGAGGGTTAAGTGTCATGAGTGTGGGGACTTCATGATAGGATTAATGCCCTTATGAAAAGAGGGCAAAAATTTCCAGCCCTGCCCACACCCCCCACCCCCAACCCCGCCACCACCTCCAGTCTTTCTCTCTATCTGTCTCTCTCTCCCCCGCTGCCTACACTAAGGGTAGCTGTGTGAGGATATAAACAGAGTGTCCTCACCAAAACCCAACCATGCTCTCATCCTGATCTCAGACTTCCACCCTTCAGCACTGTGAACAATAAATGTTTGTTGTTTAAATCATCCAATCTAAGGTAAGTTTTACCAGCCCAAGTAGACTAAGTATCATAACACCTGTGATGTTCCACCTATTCATCCTGTCCTTCCTTCCCCAAACTCCCAGCAACCACGTTTTGTCTCCATAGCTTTGCCTTTTCCAAAATGTTGTGCAGTTGAAATCATGTAGTAGGTAGCCTTTTCAGACTGCCTTCTTTTATTTAGCAAAATAGATTTAGAAGTCACTCATATATTGGTATGGTTTGGTAGCTCGTGCCTTTATATTACTTGTGAGAACACCAGTGTATGAATCTACCACAGCTTATTTATCCATTCACTTATTAAAGCCTTCCTATTTGCTTCCCGTTTGTATTTGTTATGCATAACACTGCCATAAACATTTGTGCAAAGTTTGTGTAGAGATAAATTTTCAAATCAGTTGGGTAATACCTAGGAATATGAATGCTAGATTCTGTAGCACTAATATGCTCAGCTGTGTAGGAAACTGCTCTAAACTGTCTTCCAAAGTGGTTGTAACATTTTGCATCCCACCAAAAATGTATGTCACTGTTGTTCTGCATGTTCTCCAAAATTGGCATTATCTGTTCTTTTATTTTTGATTTGTACATTCAAATTGGTATGTAGTTATATCTCATTTTTGTTTTAATTTGCATTTTCACAATGACAAATGGTGTTAAACACTTATAAAATGTTTAGTTGACATTTACAAATCTTTGATATAGCATCTTTTGAGGTCTTTTGCTCATTTCTTAACTGCTTTCTGTTTTTATTTTGAATTAAGTAATTTAACTGATCTGCATTTTGCAAATATTTTCTCTCAATCTGTGTTTTGTCTTTCATTCTGTCAAGAATATATTATGTGGAATAGAACATTTTCATTTTGTAATTTCTATAAGTAGAAATAAAGTAAAAATTATCTTCTAAGTTGTTCAGACCAGACAAATGCAGTGGTTCCTTGTTCTTTTTTTCTGAGAAAGCTATCTTCCAGGATGGTATTAATTCTATGAGTATTATAAGGGCAGGGGATGAAGAAAATCACATCACAACTGGAATTCTAGTATGGCCTTCATGCCTGGCCTACTGATTATCTTTAACTATTTAAATATGAATTAATATGGTTTTAATGCTTAATCATAAACTTGATATGTGGTGTGAAGCATACCTTCACTTATTATTATCACTTACCTTTATTGGGTGGTTTGGGATAATAATTCTCTCATATGAATCTCTCATATATATCTCATATGAAATACAGAATTAAGAATAAAGCATACATTAGTCTAAAATGGGGATAAGTTACCAGTGATAAAGTGTTTAGTGGCATATAGTATTTTACCAATAAATTTTAAAGATTACTGCAGAATATAATATATACTAGTCATTATTTGAATAAAATTTTCTATTTTTATTTCTCACTGTTTATTGATGAGTATAAAGAGGAAAATTTGGACTTTGCTTAATTATTATGTCTCCATCCACTCATTCAGGTTCTGCTGTTAATTCTAACAGGTTTTATTTATTTTTTATTGGAGTAAATTTTTCCAGGTGTAGAATTATGTTTTAAGTGATTATTTTAGCCCATCTGCTAGACATCCCAGAAATATACTTAAGTGTAATGACCAAAAAGTGAATCTCTCTGATGTTCATAATATTAATTTTTTTGAACCGTATTTTCACTTTTATTTTTTTATTTTTTTAATTTTATTTTATTTTAAACTTTACAATATTGTATTGGTTTTGCCAAATATTGAAATGAATCCACCACAGATGTCTGATATTTAAACTGCTTCTCCTATAGCCTTCTATTCACATTTTACTTTAAAAATGACTGCACAACTTTAGGAATACCTTTTAATCACCAGTTAGCATGATCTTTTTATTGGGTCATTATTTTTCTTTGTAATAAATAATGATATATTATTTCTGATATTTAACAATCTTTTATACTATAATATTTCATATGTAAAATAACCTCCTAGTAATATATTCATTCATTGTTTCACTCTGTTTATGGTTTTGTGGTATTAAAATTGTGTAGGATTCAGAAAATTAAATATGAATCTCTCAAATTTCCTGCCCTCTCTCCTTGCCATGGAATAATTTCAAATGTAAGTTTTATTAGTAAGGATCCTTGATTAATTTTTCACTGCAACATTTCCATCACCTCAAGTGGCTGACAGCAAAATGCTAAACAGATATTTATTAAAATAATAAGCATTAAATTCTTAGATATATTTTGGCTGGAACTCAGTTGTGAAAGATTCTAATCCTATTTTTTTTTTTTTTTAAGGTATCACTTTACTTTTCTAGGCCATTTTAATGTAATTGGTCTTTTTGTTTTGTTTTTTAACTTCGATCAGTTTTGGTATTTTGCCAGAGAAAGCATCTGTTTCTCTAGGTCATACATAAAGTGCCATGTACCTTTGAAGTACTTTCCAATGTAACAGTTTAACAGATATTTTCCTACTTTCACAATATTTCTGAATACCTCAGTAAAAAGTACTTTTGTAATTTTCATATATAATGTTTACACACTACTACACTTTCACTATAGTTTAATAAAATATTATAAATGTTTTCTTTGATGATTTTGCCCTAAAGTTTAAAATGAGGAATCATTTTATCTTTTGAAGCCTACATGTACTTCCTCACACTCATTCCCTTTCTTTTTCAAAGACAATTTTATGTCAAGAAAAGAGAAACAAGGAAAGACAAAGTCTACCTTTATTGAGTTGCTGAGTGTGTGTGTAGTGTATGCATGTGCTGATATGAAGAGAGATAACTGTCATCTACAATTTATTGTAAATTAAACATTTAAGCATATTTTTCTCTCTTCATCCTAAGCTAGGTTTTTCCTAGGCCCCCATTTATAGGCACCTAGGTTTTCCTAGGTTAACCCATCCTGGGCACATGGGCTTTCTTTTGATTTCTCTTATCAAAAATTTAGCATAGAAACTCAATAATAAAATAGTAAAAAACATTCCTATATAGAAAGTCTGCCTTAATGGAAGCATCTTTTAAAAATGGCAAAACCAATACAATATTGTAAAGTAATTAGCCTCCAATTAAAATAAATAAATTTAAATTAAAAAAAAATAAATATCAAATGAATAAAACAGGCCCTGGCAAGACTGAAAACACTCTCTAATCACAAAAATGATCCACTATACAATCCTGCTACAAAGTCAAATGTGAATACACCAATGAGTAAGTTCAAAATTTGATTATTTTCTTTGAAGAAGAAATGCAAAATTACAATTTAAATTTTGCTATAATATAAAAAAATATGTTCATAATTTTAAATGCCCCTTGTGAAGACAAAAATTACAATTTTTTTTCACCATTTACAGTGAAATTCTGGTATCTTTCTTCAAGAGATTCACTTCTTAATTTTTTGGACAAATTATCTTTGACAAATGAGGTTCTCCATTATTTTGAACTAGAAAATTGTGACTTAAGATTTGGAATATGGTAAATAGAAGTAGATCTTGTTGCTTTGTATCTGATTTTATGGGAAATTCATCCTTGTTTCAATTCAGGAATAAAAATCTGATTTCTAAAATGATTGTTATAAAGAATACTAATAACACTAACATGCTTATAATACTGTTGTAAAAACAAGAGGCAAAACTGTATACACAGCATGATTATAATTTTTAACTGCAGGAGAAAAAATAAAGACTAAAAGAAAATGTATAGAAATATAAAAAAAATTAAATAAAAATGTTGACAGTCCATTGAAATAGCCAATTGTAATGAAAACCTTTGAAAAATGTTGACAGAAGAAATATTTAACATATATCAGTATAGTTTTCACATTTCTTTGAAAAAATGGAAAATTTTATTTTCATATGTCTTTTAATATTATTAGAAATTATTGATTTATCAATTTTAGGATTAAAAGTGGGCCATTTAGTTAAATGTGTAATTTACATGAGATTTTGTAACAAAGCCCAAATATTCATTTGATCTTACAGCTTTTCAAAAAGGGATTTTCATTTTGATGTCATAGTGTTACATGTAGGAATTATTTATTCCCTGTCCTTCTGAAGAGTTTTCAGAAAGCATCAGTGTTTTAGCATTTTATGCCCCTTGATCATTTTGAACTGTGAGACTTTCTCTTCTGATGAGATACATTTTATTTTAGTTTAGTTTCATCAAAGTAATGTTATATATCCACTGTCAAAGAGTACCAAAGGACCCATGACCATTAAAAAAAAAAAACAGAAAACTTACCCTTCTCTACTCCCTGGTTTTATTGCTCAGAAACAATCATTTTTAGTGCTTATATACTTGTTTTATATGGTATTTGTCTTCTATTTATGTAGTTTTGCATCTATTTATTGGTTTATTCACTTTCGATAACTACCGACTTCTGATTTTTACTTCTACTAACCAGTAATAATTTGTGATTTTTATAACATATACTTCCATCCTTTCATATACCCATGTTACATTTATATGATTGGTTTCAAGTAATTGTGTTTACTTTTAGTGTGAGATGTATTTTGAAATTTTGCCCATGTTAGTAATAACCTGCTAAGATTATTTAATTACTGTAGAATATTTCACCTTGTGGCTGCTTCACATTTTTAAAATAATCTGGTGTTGCTAATTTATACTTCATTCTATTCAATTCTTTTTCATTCAGTTACCACTGTAACTGTCCACAGTTGTGTAACACACATCTGTCCATCAATGTTCTGAAAATTTTAATTATTCAGATCATAGTTTAGAAACTGAAACTATTCAAAAAAGTCCCCCTCTCCACCTATACCCACAACACATCATAGAATCTATGTTGGGACACTCATCTTTCTTTTAAAAGGTAAAGCATAACAGATGCTCAAAGCTTAATTACTCATATGAATTACAAGACCTCCACAATGCTGTAAATTTAAGAGGATGCCTTCCAAACGTGGATAGGCTAGTTGTTAATTTTGGCTGTTAACTACTACCAAGAGGAAAAACAAGTTAAGACAGATAAGACATCAAACCTCACAAATGGAGTAGGCAGATTTTTTTTTTTTAACTTAAAAGAAAGTATTTCTACTGTCCTGAATACCCCAACAATGTATCACTATATTGAAACATACAATATAAAATAATCCCTAATTAGGACCATTAAGCCATAAGATAATATAGAATTGATTTTGATAGAAGTGTTTAAGATTGAAAGGAGGGAGAAAGAATAGCAAGTAGAAGGGACTGAGCTCACCCCCTGTCATGAAAACACCAAAATCACAACTAAATGCTGAATCAGTTTCAGTTTCAGTTTAGTCGTTCAGTCGTGTCCTTTGGGACCCCATGGATTGCAGTATGCCAGACCTCCCTGTCCATCACCAACTCATGGAATTTACTCAAATTCATGTCAATTGAGTCAGTGATGCCATCCAACCATCTCATCCTCTGTCATCCCCTTCTCCTCCTGCCTTCAATCTTTCCCAGCATCAGGATCTTTTCAAATGAGTCAGTTCTTCACATCAGGTGGCCAAAGTATTGGAACTTCAGCTTCAGCATCAGTCCTTCCAATGAATATTCAGGACTAATTTCCTTTAAGATGGACTGATTGGATCTCCTTGCAGTCCAAGGGTCTCTCAAGAGTGTTCTCAAAGACCACAGTTCAAAAGCATCAATTCTTCATTGCTAAGCTTCTTTATACTCCATCTCTCTCATCCATACATGACTACTAGAAAAGCCATAGCCTTGACTAGACAGACTTTTGTTGGCAAAGTAAAGTCTCTGCTTTTTAATGTGCTGTCCAGGTTGGTCATAACTTTTCTTCCAAGAAGCAAGCATCTTTTAATTTCATGGCTGCAGTCACCATCTGTGATTATTGTGGAGCCCAAAAAATAAAGTCTTACTCAGATGTAATAGTCATCTGAGTTAAATTTCCCCATTCTAGTAATTTTATTACACTGATTCCTAAAATGTCAATGTTCATTCTTGCCATCTCCTGTTTGACCACTTCCAATTTGGTTTTATTTGTGGACCTAACATTCCAGCTTCCTATGCAATATTGTTCTTACAGCATCAGGCTACTTCTATCACCAGTCACATCCACAACTGGGTGTTTTTGTTTTTTCTTGTTTTGGCTCTGTCTCTTCATTCTTTATGGAGTTATTTCTCCACTGATCTCCAGTAGCATACGGGGCATTTACCGACCTTGGTAGTCTGTCTTTCAGTGTCCTGTCTTTTTGCCTTTTCATGCTATTCATGGGGTTCTCAAGGCAACAATACTGAAGTGGTTTGCCATTCCCTTCTCCAGTGGACTACGTTTTGTCAAAACTCTCCACAAGGACACGCCAGTCTTGGGTGGCCCTACACAGCATGGCTCATAGTTTCATTGAGCTAGATAAGGCTGTGGTCCATGTGATCAGATTGGTTAGTTTTCTAGGATTGTGGTTTTCAGTCTGTCTGCCCTCTGACAGAGAAGGATAAGAGGCTTATGGAAACTTCCTGTTGGGAGAGACTGACTGAGGGGAAAATCTTGTCTTGTTCTGATTGGCTGCCCATGCTCAGTAAAACTTTAATCCAATTTTCAGTTGATGGGTGGGAGTGTGTTCCCTCCTTGTTATTTACCTGGGGCCAAACTATGGTGGAGGTAATGAAGATAATGGTGACCTTCCTCAAAAAGTCCTATGCAAGCACTGCTACACTCAGTGCCCCTAACCCTACAGCAGGCCACCATTGACCCTTGCGTCTGATGGAGACTCATAGACACTCACAGGCAAGGCTAGGTAAGTCTCTTGTGGGATCACTGCTCCTTCCTCCTGGGTCCTGGTGTGCACAAGGTTCTGTTTGTACCCTCCAAGAGTCTGTTTCTCCAGTCCTGTGTAAGTTCTGGCAGATATATTGTAGGATTAATGCTGACCTCTTCTAAGAGGGCTTATGCCACCCCGATCTGCTGCATCCAGAGCCCCTGCCCCTGCAGCAGTCCACTGCTGACCCGTACCTCTGCAGGAGACACTCAAACACCGTTCTGTCTCAGTCTTTGTCGGGGGTCTCTGGGTCCTGGTATGCACAAGGTTTGTTTTAGCCCTCTGAGCATCTCTAGCAGGTATGGGGTTTGATTCTAAACATGATTTCACCCCTCCTACCATCTTTCTGGGGCTTCTCAATTGCCCTTAGCCATGGGATATCTCCTCAAAGTCTGAACTCCTGAATAATCATCAATGAAAAAGAATCAAGCCTACCAAATAAGTTATACTACACCTAAAGACAAAAAAGAAACCACAATGAGACAGCAGGAGGAGCACTTTCATGATATAATCAAATCCCATACCTGCCAGGTGAAAGTGAAAGTAAAAGTAAAGTATTAGTCACTCAGTAGTATACAACTCTTTGTGATCCCATGGACTGTATCCCGCTAGGCTCTGCTGCCCATGGTAATCTCCAGGCAAAAATACTGGAGTGGGTCACCATGCCCCCCTCCAGGGGATCTTTCTAACCCAGGGTTTGGATTCATGTCCCTTGCATTGCAGGAAGAATCTTTACCATCAAAGTTACCAGGGAAAACCATCTGCCAAGTGGGTTGCCCACAGTCTGCAAAATTACTATATTTCAGAGATTCTCCCACAGGAGTCAGAGTTCTGAGACTTAGGTCAGACTCCCCAGACTGGGAGTGCTTTGAAGACCAGCAGGTCATGAGTGCAATAGCGCCAAAGGACTGGAGGAAACAGGGCCTCCCTCCACTCTTCAAGGGCACACACAATTTTTCACGTGCAGTGAGTCCCTTGGCAAAGCAGTAACTCCATATAAACCTGGACCAGATCTACCTACCAGTCTTGGAAGGTCTCCTGGGGAAGCTGAGGTTGGCTGTGGCTCACTATGGGGCAGGGACACTGGTGGTGGATGTCTCAGGGAATACTCATCGGCATTAGCTCTCCAAAACCTCTCCCAGTTATTATTTTTGCACTGAGACTTGGCCTCAGCCCATAGCCTGCCTGAAGAACCTCATGAACATTATGGAAATGCAGAAAGATATGACACTGGAAGATGAGCTCCCCAGATTGGAAGGTGTTCAATATGCTACTGAGGAAGAGCAGAGAAATAGCTACAGAAGGAATGAAGTGGCCGAGCCATAGGAGAAATGATGCTAAGTTGTGGATGTGTCTGGTGGCAAAAGTAAACTCCAATGCTGTAAAGAAGAATATTGCATAGGAACCTGGAATATTAGGTCCATGAGTCAAGGTATATTAGATGTGGTCAAGCAGAAGATTGTAGGAATGAACATCTACATCTCAGGAATCAATGAACTAAAAAAGACATAAATAGGCAAATTTAATTCAGATGATCATGATATATACTACTGTGGGCAATAATCCTTAAGAAGTAATGGGGTAGTCCTTATAGTCGAGAAAATAGTCTGAAATGCAGTCCTTAGGTGCAGTTTCAAAAACAACTGAATGATCTTCATTCATTTCCAAGGCAAAGCATTCGACATCACAGTAATCCAAGTCTATGCCCAACCACTAATACTGAAGAAGCTGAACAGTTCTGTGAAGACCTACAAGACCTTCTAACACTAACACCAAAAAAAAAAAAAAGATGTCCTTTGCATCATAGGGGACTGGAATACAAAAGTAAGAGTTAGGGGATACCTGGAGTAAGAGGTAAATTTTGCCTTGGAATACAAAATGAAGCAGGGCCAATGTTAACAGAGTTTTGCCAAGAGAGCACACTGGTCGTAGCAAACGCCCTCTTCCAACAACACAAGAGACGACTCTATACATGGACATCACCAGATGGTCAATACCAAAATGAGAAATTATATTCTTTGCATCTGAAGATGGAGAAGCTCTATAGAGTCAACAAAAACAAGACTGGTATCCAACTATGGCTCAGATCATGAATTCCATATTGGAAAATTACATATAATTGGAAGAAAATCACTAGACCATTCAGGTATGACCTAAGTCAAATCCATTATGATTATACAGTGGGGGTGACAAACAGATTCAAGGAATTAGATTTGGTAGACAAAGAGCCTGTAGAACTATGGACAGAGGTTCATAACATTGTACAGGATGTGGCGACCAAAATCATCCCAAAGAAAAGGAAATGCAACAAGGCAAAGTGGTTGTCTGAGGAGGCTTTACAAATAGCTGAGAAAAGAAGAGAAGCAAAAGGCAAGAGAGAAAAGGAAAGATTCAGTGTTCCAGAGACTAGCAAGGAGAGATAAGAAGGTCTTTTTAAGTGAACAATGCAAAGAAATAGAGGACAACAATAGAATGAAAAAGATTAGAGATCTCTTAAAAACACACACAAAAAAAAACTGGAGATATCCAGAGAACATTAAATGCAAGAATGGGCACAGTAAAAGATGAAGTAAGGACATAACAGAAGCAGAAAAGATGGCATGAGCGCATAGAACTGTATAGAAAGGGCTTAATAACCCAGATAACTATGATGGTGTGGTCACTCACCTAGAGCCAGACATCCTGGAGTGTGAAGTCAAGTGGGCCTTAGGAAGCATCACTATGAACAAAGCTAATGGAAGAGACGGAATTCCAGCTGAGCTATTTAAGATCCTAAAGGATGATGCTGTGAAAGTGCTGCACTCAATATGCCAGCAAATTTGGAAAACTCAGCAGTGGCCACAGGACTGGAAAAGGTCAGTTTTCATTCCAATCCCAAAGAAAAGCAATGCCAAAGAATATATAAACTACCACACAGTTACACTCATTTCATACACGAGCAAAGTAATGCTCAAAATTCTCCAAGCTAGGCTTCAACATTACATGACCTGAGAACTTCCTGATGTTCAAGCTGGATTTAGAAAAGGCAGAGGTACTAGAAATCAAATTGCCAACATTTGTTTAATCTTAGAGAAAGAAAGGGAATTTTTGAAAAAACAAAACAAAACATTTGCTTCTGCTTCATTGACTACACTAAAGCGTTTGACTGAGTGGATCACAAAATATTTTGGAACATTCTCAAGGTCAGGGGAATACCAGACCACCTTACCTGTCTCCTGAGAAACCTGTTTCAGGTCAAGAAGCAACTGTTAGAGCCAAACATGGAACAACGGACTGCTTCAAAATTGAGAAATTAGTTCTTCAAAGCTGTATATTGTCACCCTGCTTTTTTAACTTATATTCAGAGTACATCATGCAAAATGCTGAGATAGATGAATCACAAGCTGGAATCAAGACTGATGGAATAAATATAAACAACCTCAGATATGCAGATGATACCACTGTAATGGTAGAAAGTGAAGAGGAAATAAAGAACCTTTGACGAAAGTGAAAGAGGAGAGTGAAAAAGCTGGCTTAAAACTCAACATTCAAAAAACTAAGATCATGACATCTGGTCTCATCACTTCATGCAATATGCTACTGCTGCTGCTAAGTCGCTTCAGTTGTGTCTGACTCTGTGTGACCCCATAGACGTCAGCCCACCAGGCTCTGCCGTCCCTGGGATTCTCCAGGCAAGAACACTGGAGTGGGTTGCCATTTCCTTCTCCAATGCATGAAAGTGAAAAGTGAAAGTGAAGTTGCTCAGTCGTGTCCACTCTTCGCGACCCCATGGACTGCAGCCCACCAGGCTCCTCTGTCCATGGGATTTTCCAGTCAAGAGTACTGGAGTGGGGTGCCATTGCCTTCTCCGTCATGCAATATAGATGGGGAAAAAGTGGAAAAAGTGGCAGATTTTATTTTCCTGGGCTCCAAAATCATAGCATATTGTGACTGCAGCCATGAAATTAAAAGATTCTTGTTCTTTGGAAGGAAATTAATGACAAACCTAGGCAGTGTATTAAAAAACAGAGAGATCACTTTGCTGACAAAAGTCAGTAAAATCAAAGCTATGGTTTTTCCAGTAGTCATGTGTGAATGTGAAAGTTGGACCGTAAAGAAAGCTGAGCAGCAAAGAATTGATGCTTTTGATTTGTCGTGCTGGAGAAGACCCTTGAGAGTCCCTTGGAGGGCAAATTGATCAAACCAGTTAATTCTAAAGGAAATTAACCTTGAATATTCATTGGAAGGACTGATGCTGAAGCTGAGACTCTAATACTTTGGCCACCTGATCTGAAGAGCTGATTCACTGGAAAATACCATGATGCTGGGGGAGATTGAGGGCAGAGAAGAAAGGGTGACAGACGATGAGATGGTTGGATGGCACCACTGATTCAAGTAGACACAAGTTTGAGCAAACTCCAGGAGATAGTGAAGGACAAGAAAGTCTAGCATGCTGCAGTTCATGTGGTACAAGAGTCAGACATGGTTTAGTGACCGAAGAACAACAACAGCCTGCAGACTCCTGTGCTGGGATGCCTCAGGTCAAGTAAACAACAGGGTGGGAACACAGCCCCACTCATTATCAGACAGGCCACCTAAAGCCTTTCTCAGCCAACAGCTGCCTGTAAACACATCCCTTGACACAATCCTGCCCACCAAAAGGACAAGACTATGTTCACTCACCAGTGGTCAGGAAAGTCCCTCCCACCAAGAAGTTTGCACAAGCCCCTTGACCAACCTTACCCACCAGGAGACAGGCACCAGAACCAAGAAGTATTATGATCCTGCAGCCTGAGTAATTGAGACTACAAACAAAGTTAGACAAAATGAGATGGAAAAGAAATATGTTCCAGATGAAGGAAAAAGAACCCAAGAACAGTAACTAAGAGAAATGGATCAAGTCAATCCACCTGAAAAATAATTCACAATAATCATAGTAAAGATAATCCACCATCTTGGAAAAATAATGGAGGACCAGGCCAAGAGGATACAAGAAATGTTTAGTAAAAATCTAAAAGCTTTAAAGAACAGAGATGAATAATAACTGAAATTAAAACTATAATAGAAGGAATCAATAGCAGAATAAATGAGGCATATGAATAAATAGGATGGAAGGGAGGCTGGTTGAAATCACTGCCACAGAAAAAAGAAAGAATGAAAAAAAAAAATGAGGATGAACAAAGAAACCTCTAGGACAACATTAAAGCACCAATATTCTCATTGTAGGGTTCCCAGGAGAAGAGAAAGGCTCTGAGACTGTATTTGAAGAGATGATAGCAGAAAACTTTCCTAACATGGGAAGAAAACACTCAAGTCCAGGAAGCACAGAGAGTCTTATGCAGGATAAACCCAAGGAGGAACACACCAAGACACATATGAATCAAAGGGACAAAAATTAAAGACAGAGAAAATATCAAAAGTGACAAGGGAAAACAATAAATAGCATACAAGGGAATCCCCATAAGGTTATCAGTTGATTTTTCAGTAGAAACATGGTAGGCTAGAAGGGAGTGGCACGTTATATTTAAAATAGTGAAGGGAAAAATCTACAACCAAGAATACTCTGCCCACTAAGGGTCTTGTTCAGATTTGACAGAAAAATGAAAAGCGTTATAGATAAGCAAAAGTTAAGAAAAATTGGTACCAGCACAACATCTTTACACAAAGTGCTAAAGAACTTCTCTAAATGGAAGACAAAAGGCCACAACCAGAAAGAAGAAAATGATGAATGGAAAAGGCAAAAACAAAAGTAGGAATCATGCACACATACATATAATATCAAAATCAGCAGTCATGAAAAGAGAATAGTACAAAAACAGGACATTGGAAATGTATTTGAAATTAAGATATCAGCAACTTAAAGCAATCTTGTTATATATAGACTGCTATATCAAAGCATCATGGTATCTTCAAACCAAAAAATCTACAATAGATACACACACATATACAAGGAATCCAAATATAATGGTAAAGTTAGTCATCAAATCAGAAGAGAATAGAACAAAAGAGGATGGGAAGAAGAAAGGACTACAAATCCAAATCCCAAACAACAAAATGGCAACAGGAACATACACATTGATAATTAAATGTAAATAGATTAAATGCTTCAACCAAAAGGCATAGACCTTCTGAGTAAATACAAAAAAAGACCTGTATATATACTGCCTATAGCAGACCCACTTCAGGTCTAGGGACATATACAGACTGAAAGTGAGGGAAGGGTAAAAGGCATTTCATGCAAATAGAAATATAAAGAAAGCCAGAATAGCAATAGTTATTGCTAAAAAAAAAAAAAAAAAATAGACCTTCAAAAGTGTTACAAGAGACAACAGAGGATAGTACAAAATGAGCAGAACTCAATCCAAGAATATATATTAAGAAATATATATATACCCCCAACATGGAAACACATCAATATATAAGGCAAATACTAATAGCCATAAAAGGAGAAATTGACAATAACACAATAATAGTGGGGAATTTAACAGCCCACTTTCATTAAAGAACAAATCATTGAGACAGATTGACATGATGGAATTAATTGATATTTTTAGAGCATTCCATTCAAAAGCAGTGGAATATACATTGTCTTCAAGTGCCCATGGAACATTCTCCAGGATTGATCACATGCTGGGCCATAAAGTGAGCCTCGATAAATTTAACAGAATTAAAATCATATCAAGCATCTTCTCTGACTACAATGCTATGAGTTAGAAATAAACTAGAAAAATCTAAAAAATGCAAATACATGGAGGCTAAATAATATGTTACTAAGCAACCAATGAATCACTGAAGAAATCAAAGAGGAATTAAAAAAAAAATACCTAGAGACAAATGAAAATGAAATCATGATGATCCAAAACCTATGGGATGCAGCAAAAAAAACTTCTAAGAAGGAAGTTTATAGCAATACAATCTTAACTCAGGAAACAAGCAAAACCTGAAATAAATAGCCCAACTTTACACCTAAACCAACTAGAGAAAGAAGAACAAACCAAACCCAAAGTCAGTAGAAGGAAAGAAATCATAAAGATCAGAGCAGTAATCAATGAAATAGAGATGAGAAACAATAGAAAATATCAGTGAAACAAAAAGCTGGCTCTTTAAAAAGATAAACAACATTGATAAACCTTCAGCGAGAGGCATCAAGAAATAAGGAAAAGGACTCAAATCAATAAAATTAGAGATTAAAAATGGAGAAGTTATAACTGATAGTAGAAATATAAAGCATCATAAGAGGCTAAGAGACTACTATAAACAACTATATGGTCAACCTAGAATAAATGGACAAATTCTTAGAAAGGTACAATCTTCCAAGACTAAACCAAGAAGAAATAGAATATGTGAATAGACCAATCACAAGTACTGAGATTGAAATTGTGATTAGAAACCTTCCAACAAACAAAAGTCTGGGCCAGAGGACTTCACAGGCAAATATTCAAATATTTAAGAAGAGTTAACATCTATCCTTCTGAAAACCCAAAAATTTGCAGAGAAGAAACACTCCCAAACTCATTCAATGAGGCCACCATACTCCTAATACCAAGACCATACAAAGATACTACAGAAAAGAAAATTACAAGCCAATATCACTGATGATCTTAAATGCAAAAATCCTCATGAAAGTACTAGCAAACCAAATCTAAAAATACATTAAAAGGATCATACACCACAATAAAGAGGGATTTATTCCAGGGATGCCTGTTTCTTTTTTTTTTTTTTTTTTTTCATTTAATATCTCCAAATGAATCAATTTGATACACCAAACACCAACAAATTTGACGGTAAAACCATATGATCATTTCAATACATGCAGAAAAAGGTTTTGACAAAATCCAACATCCATGTATGATAAAAATTCCAAGAACAATATAAAGTTGTCTACTTTCATCACTTTTATTCAACATAGTTTTGGAATATGTAGCCACTGCAATCAGAGAAGGAAAAGAAGTAAAAAGAATCCAAATTGGAAAATAAGGAAAACTGTCATTGTTTGAAGATGACATGATACTATACATAAAAAATCTTAAGGATGCTACCAGAAAATTACCAGAACTTATCAATGAA
This sequence comes from Bos taurus, assembly GCF_002263795.3. NCBI lineage: Eukaryota > Metazoa > Chordata > Mammalia > Artiodactyla > Bovidae > Bos > Bos taurus. Next base: position 16,848,103 of record NC_037332.1, on the reverse strand, counting down.
TTCATTGAAGTTGCAGGATAAACACAATTAATACATCAAAATCTGTTGCATTTTTCTATACTGACAATGAAAGATCAGGAAGAGAAATTAAAGAAACAACTTCATTTGCCATCTTATCAAAAGGAATGAAATACTCAGGAGTAAACTTCTCTAAGGAAGCAAACGACCTGTTCTCTGTCAACTGTATGATGAACAAAATCAATGACAGAGATACATGGAAACATATACTATATTCTTGGATTGGAATAATCAATATTATCAAAGTGACTACAACACCCAAGGCAAGCTATAGATTCAATGCAATCCCTATTAAATTATCAGTGGCATTTTTCACAGAACTGGTAACAAAAAAATAATTTGTATGGAAACAAAAAAGACCCAGAATATCCAAAGTAATCCTGAGAGAGAAAAAGGGAGCTGGAGGTATCAGGCTCCCTGAGCTCACACAATATTGCAAAGCTACAGTAATCAATGGATCAATCACAGAGATGAATGGAACAAGACAGAAAGCTGAGAACTAACCCCACACACCTATGGTCAATTAATCTCTAATATAATAAAAGAGTCAAGAATATACAATGGAGAATGTCTCTTCAGTAAACTGTGCTGGGAAAACAGTTCCTCTACTTGTAAAAGAATAAAACTTGAACATTCTATAACACCATACACAAAAATAAACTCAAAGTGGATTAAAGACCTAAAAGTAAAACTGGATACTATAAAACCCTTAGAAGAAAACACTGGGAGAACTCTCGTTTGACATAAATTGCTGTGTGCTAAGTCGCTTCAGTCATGTCCCACTCTTTGCCACCCTATGGACTATAGCCTGCCAGGCTCCTCTGTCCATGGGATTCTCGAGGCAAGAATACTGAAGTGGGTTGTTGTGCCCTCCTGCAGGGGATCTTCCCGACCTGGGATTGAACCCTTGTCTCACATCTCCTGCACTGTCAGGTGGGTTCTTCACCACTAGCACCACCTGGGAAGCCCTTGATGTAAATTGCAGCAGTATCTTTTTGGATCTACCTCTAGAATAATGAAAATAAAAACAAAAATAAATAACTTGGTCCTAATTAAATTTAAAATCTTTTGGATAGCAAAGGAAACTGTAAACAAACAAAAGACAGTCCACAGAACAGGAAAGATATGAAGTGACCGAAAGAGATTAATCTCCAAAATATACAAACAGTTCATGTGTCTCTATATCAGAAAAAGAAAACACACACAGAAAATAGCAACCTAATCAAAAAATGGGAAGAAGCTCTAAATAGACATTTCTCCAGAGAATACATAACAGATGTCCATGTAAAAGAATAAAATAATAGAACATGGAAAATAAATAGAAAATAAAATAAATAGAATACATTAAATAAATAGAATAATTAAAATAAATAGAAAATAAAAAGCACATGGAAAAATGCTTAACATCACTAATTATTAGAGAATCATGAATCAAAGCTACAATAAGGTGTCACCTCACACTAGTCAGAATGGTCATCAAAAAGTCTATAAGCAATAAATGCTGGAGAGGGTGTTGAGTAAAGGAAACTCTCTTTTCTCTTGTGGAAATGTAAACTGGTACAGCCACTATCGAAAACAGAAGGAAGATTCCTTTAAAACTAAAACAAGAACTACCATATGATCTAGCAATCTCACTCCTGGGCATATATACAGAAAAAACAAAAAAACAACCAAACATAATTTGAGTAGTAAATGCACCCCAGTGTTCACTGCATGCATGTGTATAATGTTCAGTTATGTCCAATTCTTTGTGACCTGGGGACTATAGGGTGTCAGGCTCCTTTGTCTATGGGATTCTCCAGGCAAGCATACTGGAGCAGGTTGTATTTTCTCCTTCAGGGGATATTCCCAACCCAGGGATCAAGCCCATGTCGCTAGCATCTCCTGCATTGGCAGGCAGATTGTTTACCAGCTGAGCCACCATGCAGTGCTGTTTATAATGGCCAAAACATGGAAGCAACCTAAATATTCATCAACAGAGGAACTGATAAGAAGATGGTACATATATATAGTGGAATATTACTCAGCCTGAAAAACAAATGCAATAATTCCATTTGCAGCAAAATGGATGGGACCTAGAAATTATCATACTAACTAAAGTAAGACAGACAAGTATAAATATCACATTATATCATTTATTTGTGGACTTTAAAAAAAGGATACAAATGAACTTATACATAAAACAGACTTTGAAAACAAATTTAGGGTTACCAAAAGGGAAAGGTGAGGGGAGGGATAAATTAAGAGCTTGGGATTAGCATATGCATACTACTATATATAAAATAGATAATCGACAAGGATCTACTGCATAGCAAAGGGAACTGTACTCAATAATCTCTAATAACCTATACAGGAAAATAATCTGAAATAGAATGGATATATACATAACCAAATCACTTTCTGTATATCTGCAAATGCTGTTTGTAGGGGTTGGTTACCAGGAAAAGCAAGACATTATTAGAAGCTTAGAAATTTCAGCCCTACCTCCTGTTTTTTGGAGAGAGGACAGGGCCTAGACTTTAACAGCTAATCATACCTATGTGATGAAACCTCCATAAAAATCCCTAAAGTACAGAGTTTAGTGAACTTCAGGGTTGGTAGCCGTATTCACATGACAGGAAGGGCCCCCTTCCAATTCAACAAAGACAAAACTCATGAGCTCAGGACACTTCCAGACCTTCGACTATGTATCTTTTTATCTGTATTCTTTAACATATCCTTTATAATAAAATGGCATAAATAATTAAACTGTTTTCTTGGGTTCTGTAAGCTAGTCTAACAAATTATTCAACTCAGAGAGTCTTGGGACCCTCTGATTTATAGCTAATTTGAGGTGAAGTCATGGGTTGGAGAAGACTCTTGAGAGTCCCTTGGACTGCAAGGAGATCCAACCACTCCATTCTGAAGGAGATCAGCCCTGGGATTTCTTTGGAGGGAATGATGCTGAAGCTGAAACTCCAGTACTCTGGCCACCTCATGCAAAGAGTTGACTCATTGAAAAGACTCTGATGCTGGGAGGTATTGGGGACAGGAGGAGAAGAGGACGACAGAGGATGAGATGGCTGGATGGCATCACCAACTCGATGGACGTGAGTCTGAGTGAACTCCGGGAGCTGGTGATGGACAGGGAGACCTGGCGTGCTGTGATTCATGGGGTCGCAGAGAGTCGGACATGACTGAGTGACTGAACTGAACTGAAGCCTTGACAATGAACAAATTCTATTGGGAAGAGCCAGCAGTCCTGGCTCTGCTGGATTTCTGAATAAAGGGACTATTCCTTGCTCCAACAACTCAGCTCTTAATTTATTGGCCTTGTCTTATGGCAAGTGCCATAAGCTTGGACCCAGTAAGAAAAAAAAAGTACATGATGCTCATTCTGATTTTTTTCAAGGAAAGTAAACATTCTTGTGGAGAAGGCAGTGGCACCCCACTCCAGTACTCTTGCCTGGAAAATCCCATGGACAGAGGAGCCTGGAAGCCTGCAGTCCATGGGGTCGCTAAGGGTCAGACACGACTGAGCGACATCACTTTCACTTTTCACTTTCATGAGTTGGAGAAGGAAATGGCAACTCACTCCAGTGTTCTTGCCTGGAGAATCCCAGGGACGAGGGAGCCTGGTGGGCTGCCATCTATGGGGTCACACAGAGTCAGACACGACTCAAGTGACTTAGCAGCAAACATTCTTGCTAGCCTCATAGCATATGGAAACCTCAAGTCAAAGACCAAGGAATTGCTTTTGGACTTTCTCTCTTGATTGAGTGGAAAAGTCCTGGCTTGTTCACAACATGTGGTAGAAGAATGTTGCCACAGTCTGAGAATGAGGCTGTGGATCACAAATGCCTATTGTTGCTGTTGTCAGTTAATGGTTATTGAGCTCTAAATGCAGTAGAGAACATACAATTAGGAATGGTTTCTGACCATGGATATTAACAACCAATGTTCAAGGGAAACTGTCTAGACACTAAAAGTGTTTATTCTCCTTGTCTTTGGTAACTTTAAAGCATGTCAAATTAGGTCCCTATGAGTGTAATCAATCTTTTTCAAAAGGTTTTAAAGAGTTCATTGGGCTTCAGAATCAGACTTCATCAAATGACCTCAATCTGGCTGTCAAACACCATGAAAAAAGTTGATTCTATTTTAATTACAGAGTATAAATTTCTTCATTGGTTAGCCTCCTAAAATAGTTCAAGATATCCCTTGGGCATTTATCCGTCAATATATCTCCTTTGCCTTAATACATTGGGAAAGAACTAATACATATTAGCTAATGACTGTGGACCACCTTACCTTTTTCTAGTATGGCCAAATGTAATAGAAGATGGAGGTGACAGCTAGATAGACAATAGTCAAAAGAGATACTTTCTTACCATAAAAGAGTGACTATTTGTACATGGGAAAAATAATGCAAAAATATATAAAAAATTTAAAAATTTAAAAACTATATATAGTAAAAAAAATCCATCCCTATCTAACTTTGAAGATACAATAATATGAAATTAAAAAAATCAGAGGATTTAACAGCAGTATATAATGCATATTATAAATTTAAATTATAGAATATATTTTTCTAAGAGGAAATAAATACACGTACATTGATTTATAGTCATTTATCAATCTTTATATCATCTATTTCCTAGAATAAGCTTCAGTTAATCACATCTCTGTCATCATGTATAGTGGAGGCTGAATTGCCAGTATAGAAGCTATTGCAGGCAATAACTGAAGCCAAATATGATCATAAAACATATACATCAAACAATAGTTTGGTTTCTCAGAATTCGTCTCTCATAGTCCCTTTGTACACCTAATAAATCTTATATCTAATGTCTTGCCTTTGTTTTACTAGCTTGAAACTTTTCTAAAACATTTTGCAATTTTTAACACAGTGTATGATGTACTGATGCTAAATAACAGTTTTAATTACTTTTTACCTTAGAAATAAGAATACAAACCCCAATAGAAGTAAAGTAATAGAAATAACTTAAAGTCAATTAAATGAAAGCATGTTTTGGACACTTTAATGATGATATTTGTTTCCTGAATTTAATTAGACTTACTTTGGTTCTTCTACTAGATCAAAATTCACTTAAAGATACTTAAATTGATTTTTCTTTTTTTAATAAATTCAATTTTGGGAAACCTGAACATTTACTTGCAATTGGGACAATCAAATAGGGTTTTACGTTTAATGCTAATAACACAATCTGTATTAAATTTTAAATGACAGTTAAAGTAAAAATATGTGTCAAAAACCTGTATCAGGTAAAAACACCTACTATTAGAAAAAGTAAAAAATGAGAAAAACAAACAGTGGAGTCATTACAAAAGTGGATTCTTACAAAATTTAAATAACTATACTTCCCCCAAGGGAACTTCCCCCAAGGGACAAACTATCTTATTTTAACAAAAAGTTCCTCATGTATCAGTGTGCAACAAGTGGGAAAATCTGAGATAATGTGAGACTTTGTTGAAGACTGAATTATCAGAGTGACATACAACTTCAGTCCAGAATTACACAATTTTTATAGGTTTTAGAGTTTAAGAGAAATAATGTTAATTGAGAACATATTATTGGCCAGAATTTATGCTACACAATTTCCTTTGGAGTTACCATGGTGATTTTGTTTTTTAAAAATGCAAATATACCTGGTAGTGACAACATATTCAAGTAATTATCAGATCACTTCTCCTTAGATAGGTGACTATAGAGAGTGGAGTTTCCTGGGGGGAAATATGGGGGAACTGAATAAAGAAATAAAAGGCACAGTCAGATTTTGAGCTTGAATGTCACAGATTCAGTGGATTAAGAACCTAGTATTCTATGTCAATGAAAACAATGCCCTATACATATATGACTTATTCAGTGGTATTACTAAAAGGGTGAGGAAGTTTGTGAACAATATAATTTCTCATCACAATAATAATGTCATGCATTTTAATTGTTCTTGAAATTATGCCCATTTTCTACTTTTACCATTTTGAAATGTATTAAATATACAAATATTTTGTTTTAGGTATTAGAATCTTCCACAGAAATATGGGACCTAATAGATGAGATAGCAGGAATAAGCAACCTGGAAAGTAAAGCCCATTCATGTTAATGGATGGAGAGGATAGAATAAAGGGTTAAGGTGACTTCAAAATTGCAGACACAGCCCAAAGATATACTCCACATAGGTCGTTTATAAAAGCTAAAAAAGAATAAAGCAAATAAACATATGTGTAGTGTTGAATAATGGGAAAAGTTCTGGATAATGAATAGAAGGTGGATTTGAGGTTCTCGTTTTCTAAGATATCATTAGTTTATCTTATCTCCTGTATTGCTAAAAGCAAAATCAAAGAGGGAGTTGCCTTTCTGATAATTTTAAGTGCTAAAAATATTTTCATGTTTATATTTTGTTCTGATGCATAGTTATGTGGACCTGGACAAATTTTTTCAGCCATTTAAAAATGAGTTTATTAATTAAAACAAGAACATACCACTTAGTGTTCATAAGAGAGTTATATAAATGCTTATAAAGTGTTTAGCACAGTGCCTGGAACCTAGGAAAAAAATGTTAAGTGGTTATCAAGTCACATTGCATTCCCTATAATCTAGTTCTGTAATCAGACTTAATTTATATAACAAAACTTTATCCTAGTCTTCTTAATTTCAGATACATTGAGATCTGTGCTAACTTTATGAGCAGTTTAATTGTAATTTGCTTCTGTCTCCAAATAAAAGGTTTGATTTTTTTCTTCATCTTTTAAAAAATAACACATTTAAATGCATATTTATGCTAGCGTTAATACACTTAAATTGACATACTAAGTAAAGAAGATTGACAAAATGTTTCCTTGTAACATTAGAAAATGTCATTAAATAATACTTGTCAAACACCTGACTCTTTAAGATTTTATTTTAGAGAGAATGATGCTTTTTTACTTGTATCTTTTGTTTCTTTCTAAGATGAGCCATCAGGGCACTTTGATTGCAATTCAATTTTAGCAGAAATTTTGAAAAATGACACTGCAGAGTTTGGATTATGTAGAGCTGTGGCTCTGCAGATGGCTTATCAAAACATTCTTAAGTTATTTTAGGCTTTTCTCAAAAAATATTTTTGGATTAACACATCATTTGTTAACTAACCACTTCCAAACCACTCAAGAGAGGGAAAAGAGCACTATCATTCATTCGAGGAAATAGATCAATAAAGAAATATAATCTTTATGCAAACACTGGTGGTTATACAGGAAACAAAGGAAGCATTCTGGATAGTTATTATGGAAACTGTTTGAAAACTGCAGTTGCCCTAAATTTATAGCTTCTGCTGTTTTCTATATCACTTTGCAGTTTGCAGCTCAAGAGAAAATACTGTTGCTTAATGACAGAGAGAGTTTTGTTTGGGTTGCATTTTCTTGGTGGAACAGAATTAGCACTACAGGAAATATGAAATTATATTTGTTTCAAACTGGTAGCTTCAAAATCATACAAAAAACAGAAAATTAAAGTACAAAGGAAAGGTAATGTAGGGAAAATAACAGGTTTGTAAGTAAATAAACCTTCACAACCTTAAGATGTCCATTTAAAGACAAAGACAATGTATTTTATGTCTGAAGTGCCTTACTCAAATAAGCTTCCTACAAAACTTCTGCACCTAGATATCTATCACCTTAATTTATTGAAAGCTAAAACTATCAATATTTTTAAAAAATAATTTCAATCTCCAGAGCAATTCATTTCTGAGCACTCATTTTTGTGTTCTTTTTAATTTGTGAAATGTGTTTATTTGCTGACATTCATACAGAAATTTTATTAGCAATGTTATGTGTACTTTTTCTCAAAAAGTTGTTTTTATTTTAGTCAGTTTTAAAAGAGAAGTTTTCTCCAGGACAAATCTATATTTGTCATTGCACAAAACTTGAAAAAACAATAATAAAAATAAAATGATCTTCAAGACTTCCACAACAGTTGCTATTTTGCTCCTAACATTTTAGAAATTATAAATAATCTGTTGTAGTGGTTCAAAAAGTTTTTTTCTATAAAGATAAAATAGTAAGTTTAGACTTCTTGCACCATATGGTTGATCTCAACTCTCAATTATGCTATAGCAGTGCAAGAGCAGCCATAGAAAATATATAAAGAATGAGTGTGGCTGTGTTACAATAAACATTTAATTATAAAAACAGAACATAATTTTGTCTGATCTATACTATGAAGTATTTATCCCAGGTATCAAAGCTGCCTTATTATTATGTGAGATATCTGAAATAATTTTTCTGTGGATAGTGATAAGTTGGTATATAAATGGATAAGTGTCACTGCCTTTTATTGCTCTGCATCTGAACTCTCTTCCAGTTTGGATTATATTCCACTTTGAGTATTGACTGGATACACTACTTCTTATAGGAAAACAAGATCCTCTCCCATACTCTCTTGCACCTCAGACACCAGAGTTTAAACTTAGGTATATCTGGAAGTGAAATTGAATATACAATTATCAACATAAAGAAGTAAGTTTCAGAAAGAGTTCATTTTAGCTGAGTCTGGTAGCAGAGACTCAATGGCACAACACTGAGTTTCCAAGTAAGAAATTATTGAGGTACAGGAGTTTATTGCAAAGACTGGGGCTGTCATAGCAGTATAATTTGAGGTGTGCTCTGTTAAGCAATGCAAACATTAATGTATTCACCAGATTTGATTTATGCTAAACCCTTGTTTGTTTTGCAAATCTCATGCTGTCATTTTCCTTGCAGTGTGCTCACCATCAAATTTTCCACAAGGAATTACTTTGAGATAATTATTCAATGGAATATCTTGTTGTTTGAAACCAATATCTATGATACAGAAATTTGTAATCTGAGAGGTTGTGGTGAGTCAAGGAATGATAGATTAGTGAATTGGAATCAAGGCTAGTAAATACATACTAATAACCTAAGAAATTTGTCTCTGAAATCTCAAAGTTTTCAAAAATTGCAATTGGTCAAATTATTACTTATTGTGACCTAATAAATTAACCAGAAAAGATAAAATTTATCAAGAACTTGTAGCTGCTGTTATAGAATGCAATGAACATAGGACTAATTTGGCATCACTGTGGTGAAGTTCAGTTCAGTTTGCTTCAGTCGCTCTGTCATGTCCAACTCTTTGCAACCCCATGAATTGCAGCACGCCAGGCCTCCCTGTCTATCACCAACTCCTGGAGTTCACCCAAACCCTTGTCCAATGAGTTGGTGATGCCATCCAGCCATCTCATCCTCTGTTGTCCCCTTCTCCTCCTGCCCCCAATCCCTCCCAGCATCAGAGTCTTTTCCAATGAGTCAACTCTTCGCATGAAGTGGCCAAAGTACTGGAGTTTCAGCTTTAGCATCATTCCTTCCAAAGAAATCCCAGGGCTGATCTCCTTCAGAATGGACTGGTTGGATCTCCTTGCAGTCCAAGGGACTCTCAAGAGTCTTCTCCAACACCACAGTTCAAAAGCATCAATTCTTCGGTGCTCAGCTTTCCTGACAGTCCAACTTTCACATCCATACATGATCACTGGAAAAACCATAGCCTTGACTAGACGAACCTTTGTTGGCAAAGTAATGTCTCTGCTTTTGAATATGCTATCTAGGTTTGTCATAACTTTCCTTCCAAGGAGTAAGCGTCTTTTAATTTTGTGACTGCAATCACCATCTGCAGTGATTTTGGAGCCCCTCAAAATAAAGTCTGACACTGCTTCCACTGTTTCCCCATATATTTCCCATGAAGTGATGGGACCAGATGCCATGATCTTCGTTTTCTGAATGTTGAGCTTTAAAGTTAAGCCAACTTTTTCACTCTCCTCTTTCACCTTCATCAAGAGGCTTTTTAGTTCCTCTTCACTTTCTGCCATAAGGGTGGTGTCATCTGCATATCTGAGGTTATTGATATTTCTCCTGGAAATCTTGGTTCCAGCTTGTACTTCTTCCAGCCCAGCATTTCTCATGATGTACTCTGCATATAAGTTACATAAGCAGGGTGACAATATACAGCCTTGATGTACTCCTTTTCATATTTGGAACCAGTCTGTTGTTCCATGTCCAGTTCTAACTGTGGTGAAGTAGTTATTACTAATTCCAAGACTGAGGAAGAGAACAACAACTTTGTTTCTAATTCCAAAATTTTATCCCGTAGTACAAACTTCCTATTATTTTAGGCATTTTCTTATATATAACCTAGAATGCCATAATATCTAAAAGAAAAAAAATATTCTGTAGGCTTCCAAATTATAAAATTAATCAGATCGACAATCTCATGAAGTATCTCACATAAAATTCAGGGAATTGATAGAGAAAGGGTGGGACCCAAAGAACAGGAATGCACTATATGGAAGGGTCAGAGGACTCAGGTTTATCTGAATTCATAAATGCATTAAGCTTTCCTTGCCCACTGTGTAAGCTGTCATATCTCTATCATGGCAGTCCCCTCTTCCTTAAAATACTGACTTTCCTCACTTAAGGGAATTGTCTAATAAAAGGAAGTCAATATGCCTAATGTACCCACATAAACACATACTGTTTTAACACAGTTTCTAACTATAATCAGTTTCCAGCAAGTGCATGGAAACATTCACAAGATTTTGGCATTTTACCATTGAATATTATGTTTGTTTGTTTTTTTTAATTAATTTTATTTTATTTTTAAACTTTACATAATTGTATTAGTTTTGCCAAATATCAAAATGAATCCACCACAGGTATACATGTGTTCCCCATCCTGAACCCTCCTCCCTCCTCCCTCCCCATACCATCCCTCTGGGCCGTCCCAGTGCACTAGCCCCAAGCATCCAGTATCGTGCATTGAACCTGGACTGGCATCTCGTTTCTTACATGATATTTTACATGTTTCAATGCCATTCTCCCAAATCTTCCCACCCTCTCCCTCTCCCACAAAGTCCATAAGACTGTTCTATACGTCAGTGTCTCTTTTGCTGTCTCATATACAGGGTTATCGTTACCATCTTTCTAAATTCCATATATATGCGTTAGTATACTGTATTGGTGTTTTTCCTTCTGGCTTACTTCACTCTGTATAATAGGCTCCAGTTTCATCCACCTCATTAGAACTGATTCAAATGTATTCTTTTTAATGGCTGAGTAATACTCCATTGTGTATATGTACCACAGCTTTCTTATCCATTCATCTGCTGATGGACATCTAGGTTGCTTCCATGTCCTGGCTATTATAAACAGTGCTGTGATGAACATTGGGGTACACGTGTCTCTTTCCCTTCTGGTCTCCTTAGTGTGTATGCCCAGCAGTGGGATTGCTGGATCATAAGGCATTTCTATTTCCAGTTTTTTAAGGAATCTCCACACTGTTCTCCATAGTGGCTGTACTAGTTTGCATTCCCACCAACAGTGTAAGAGGGTTCCCTTTTCTCCACACCCTCTCCAGCATTTATTATTTGTAGACTTTTGGATTGCAGCCATTCTGACTGGTGTGAAATGGTACCTCATAGTGGTTTTGATTTGCATTTCTCTGATAATGAGTGATGTTGAGCATCTTTTCATGTGTTTGTTAGCCATCTGTATGTCTTCTTTGGAGAAATGTCTATTTAGATCTTTGGCCCATTTTTTGATTGGGTCATTTATTTTTCTGGAGTTGAGCTGTAGGAGTTGCTTGTATATTTTTGAGATTAGTTGTTTGTCAGTTGCTTCATTTGCTATTATTTTCTCCCATTCTGAAGGCTGCCTTTTCACCTTGCTAATAGTTTCCTTTGATGTGCAGAAGCTTTTAAGTTTAATTAGGTCCCATTTGTTTATTTTTGCTTTTATTTCCAATATTCTGGGAGGTGGGTCATAGAGGATCCTGCTGTGATGTATGTCAGAGAGTGTTTTGCCTATGTTCTCCTCTAGGAGTTTTATAGTTTCTGGTCTTACGTTGAGATCTTTAATCCATTTTGAGTTTATTTTTGTATATGGTGTTAGAAAGTGTTCTAGTTTCATTCTTTTTCAAGTGTTGACCAGATTTCCCAGCACCACTTGTTAAAGAGATTGTCTTTAATCCATTGTATATTCTTGCCTCTTTTGTCAAAGATAAGGTGTCCATATGTGTGTGGATTTATCTCTGGGCTTTCTATTTTGTTCCATTGATCTATATTTCTGTCTTTGTGCCAGTACCATACTGTCTTGATAACTGTGGCTTTGTAGTAGAGCCTGAAGTCAGGTAGGTTGATTCCTCCAGTTCCATTTTTCTTTCTCAAGATCGCTTTGGCTATTCGAGGTTTTTTGTATTTCCATACAAATTGTGAAATTATTTGTTCTAGCTCTGTGAAGAATACTGTTGGTAGCTTGATAGGGATTGCATTGAATCTATAAATTGCTTTGGGTAGTATACTCATTTTCACTATATTGATTCTTCCAATCCATGAACATGGTATATTTCTCCATCTATTAGTGTCCTCTTTGATTTCTTTCACCAGTGTTTTATAGTTTTCTATATATAGGTCTTTAGTTTCTTTAGGTAGATATATTCCTAAGTATTTTATTCTTTTCGTTGCAATGGCGAATGGAATTGTTTCCTTAAATTCTCTTTCTGTTTTCTCATTATTAGTGTATAGGAATGCAAGGGATTTCTGTGTGTTGATTTTATATCCTGCAACTTTACTATAATCATTGATTAGTTCTAGTAATTTTCTGGTGGAGTCTTTAGGGTTTTCTATGTAGAGGATCATGTCATCTGCAAATATTGAGAGTTTTACTTCTTCTTTTCCAGTTTGGATTCCTTTTATTTCTTTTTCTGCTCTGATTGCTGTGGCCAAAACTTCCAAAACTATGTTGAATAGTAATGGTGAAAGTGGGCACCCTTGTCTTGTTCCTGACTTTAGAGGAAATGCTTTCAATTTTTCACCATTGAGGATAATGTTCGCTGTGGGTTTGTCATATATAGCTTTTATTATGTTGAGGTATGTTCCTTCTATTCCTGCTTTCTGGAGAGTTTTTATCATAAATGGGTGTTGAATTTTGTCAAAGGCTTTCTCTGCATCTATTGAGATAATCATATGGTTTTATTTTTCAATTTGTTAATGTGGTGTATTACATTGATTGATTTGCGGATATTGAAGAATCCTTGCATCTCTGGGATAAAGCCCACTTGGTCATGGTGTATGATCTTTTTAATGTGTTGTTGGATTCTGATTGCTAGAATTTTGTTTAGGATTTTTGCATCTATGTTCATCAGTGATATTGGCCTGTATTATGTTATTTTTAAAAATTATTTTGCCTTTCCTCATTGATAGGATTACACATCAACATCCTAATCTTCTTTCCTTACCTTATTGTTCGGCATGGACACATGATTTGTTTTTCTCAATACAAAATGGGAAAACCCAAAGTGTACCATATTAAGTAGAACCATTTAATGCATATGACTGAACTTCATACATTCTCTGTCCACTGCCATAAGAACAGAAACTATTAAATACTGACTCCTGCTTCAGTCTTGGTCCTGGAATCGGTCTGCACATGGAGTAGAGACACAGCTGACTCACATCCATGTAGAACATGATCATGTTTTTGAACATGAGTATTGATAATTATTTTTATTGTAATCCATTGAATTTTAGGGATTTTTTTTCTTACTGTAGCAGCATTGATAAAAATATGAAGAATAGATTTCAGTAACAGATTCTAAGGGTGATTCCAAAGACAGAAGTGTGTAATATTTACTTGGATTGAAATTATCAATGTGTGTTCAATTTCTATTTATTCTAGACTGTCTTTTCTAGAGTGGCAAATAATTTGAATTATTAACCTAGTATGTTGATAGAAAGTAGTTTAAATACTAAAGCTGTCTTTAAGTAATTAACATTTTTTAAGTCCACACAAGGTGGTCATGTATAACCTGTTAACCTGTTCATAAATATGTCTTCCAAGAGGGCCAAGAAGATAGTATTTTCCCTAAAGCCTTAAATGTATGGGAGAGATGATCACTAGCATTCATTACATACATATACATACATTTAATACACAATGTATATTTTAGGGAGTGAGGGACACAACATATGCCTATTGACATCAATACAGATACTAGGATCTTGAGGTGACAGAAGATAAGTAATGATTTAACTATGGTTACAAGGTGGGCAAGGTTACCATGACAGGTACCTTATCCAAAAGTTCTCCCATTGTACATAGATGACCATTCATTAAAGTCTTAATGATTTGTATAAAGAACACTATGCCTAATTTGACCTGTACTATGGAGAGTCATGGAGAAGGCAATGGCACTCCACTCCAGTACTCTTGCCTAGAAAATCCCATGGACGGAGGAGCCTGGTAGGCTGCAGACCAAGGGGTCTCGAAGAGTCGGACATGACTGAGCGACTTCACTTTCACTTTTCCCTTTCATGCATTGGAGAAGGAAATAGCAACCCACTCTAGTGTTCTTGCCTGGAGAAATCCCAGGGACAGAGGAGCCTGGTGGGCCACTGTCTATGGGGTCGCACAGAGTCGGACACGACTGAAGCAACTTAGCAGCAGCAGCAGCAGCAGCATGGAGAGTCAAGGAACAATTTTTTTCTTTGCAGTCTTGAGTATGTCCAATACCCAGAGCTCCTTGACGGAGGGATATAATGTACCTAATATATAAGGAAGCACATAAGCAGCAACTGATAAAATACAGCATATAAAATGATTAGGTATTTCACATTTATAGAGGGGAAAAGCAAAAGGAGCAAAACTTATAAAAGATTATTTGAGATGGGAAAAGCTTGAACACAATAGAAATGCCTTGGTCTAAATACTTAAAGAAGAGTCAGTATGAGCAGTGGTTTAAACTATCAGCTTCAAGAACAGTAAAAAAATATTTTTATTAGGTTGGTGCAAAAGTAATTGTGGTTTAGCATTGTTGAACTTCGCCTTGATATTGGAATACATTCTTAAATGTGGTTATGTTATACATCATTTTAATGCACATTTCTAACTTTGTTTTTTGCTAATGACTTACTACCTGCTGTGCATTTTATATTGATTTTAAACTATGGAAATGATGTTAGACTAAAAAGCAAATCCAAGTGCTTTTCTTATTTGAGTTCAAAATAGGACCTAAAGCAGCAGAGGCAACTTGCAACATCAACAAATTTGGCCCAGGAACTGCTAACAAGTGTACCCCAATGTTCATCGCAGCACTGTTTATAATAGCCAAGACATGGAAGCAACCTAGATGTCCATCAGCAGATGAATGGATAAGAAAGCTGTGGTACATATACACAATGGAGTATTACTCAGCCATTAAAAAGAATACATTTGAATCAGTTCTAATGAGGTGGATGTAACTGGAGCCTATTATACAGAGTGAAGTAAGCCAGAAAGAAAAACATAAATACAGTATACTAACGCATATATATGGAATTTAGAAAGATGGTAACAATAACCCGGTGTACGAGACAGCAAAAGAGACACTGATGTATAGAACAGTCTTATGGACTCTGTGGGAGAGGGAGAGGGTGGGAAGATTTGGGAGAATGGCAATGAAACATGTAAAATATCATGTATGAAACGAGTTGCCAGTCCAGGTTCGATGCACGATGCTGGATGCTTGGGGCTGGTGCACTGGGACGGCCCAGAGGGATGGTATGGGGAGGGAGGAGGGAGGAGGGTTCGGGATGGGGAACACATGTATACCTGTGGCGGATTCATTTTGATATTTGGCAAAACTAATACAATTATGTAAAGTTTAAAAATAAAATAAAATTAGAAAAAAAAAGAAAAAAAATGTACAGTGCGGTGGTCATTTTGAAAATGAGACAACAACCTTGATGATGAGGAGCATAGTGATCAGCCTTTGGGAGTTGACAAAGACCAATTGAGAGCCAGCATTGAAGCTGATCTTCTTACAACAACATGAGAAGTTGCTAAAGAACTCTACAACAACCATTCTGTGGTTGCTTATCATTTGAAACAAACTGGAAAGGTGAAAAATCGAAAAGTGGGTGGATGCCTCTGAGCTGACTGAAAATCAAAAATAGTTGTTTTGAAGAGTTGTCTTCATTTACTTTATGCAACAACAAAGGACCATTTCTTAATGGGATTGTAACATGCAAAAGAAGTGTATTTTATACACCAACCTGAGACGACCAGTTCAGTGGTTGGACCAAGAAGTTCTTAACCGCTTCCCAAAGCCAAACTTGCATCTAACAATGTTCATGGTCTCTGTTTGGTGGTCTGCTACCCATCTGACCCACTGCAGATTTCTGAATCCCAGCAAAACCATTATAGTTGAGAAGTATGCTCAGCAAATCAATGAGATGCACAGAGAAATGCAACGCAGCCAACATTGGTCAACAGAAAGGGCCAATTCTCCATGACAATGTCCAACAGCTTGTCACACAACCAATGCTTCCAAAGTTGAATGAATCGGACTAAGAAGTTTTGCCTCATCTTCCATATTCACCTGAACTCTTGTCAACCAATTACTGCTTCTTCAAGGATCTCAACAATTTTTTGCCGGGAAAATGCTTCCACAACCAGCAGGAGGCAGAAAATGCTTTCCAAGCGTTTGTCAAATTCTAAAGCAAGTATTTTTATGCTACAAGAATAAACAAACATTTCTTGTTGGCAAACATGTTGATTGTAATGGTTCCTATTTTGATTTATAAGGCTGTGTTTGAACCTAGTTATGATTTAAAATTCATGGTCCAAAACCGCAGTTAGGTTTGCACCAACCTAACAATATGCTAAACAGTTATTTACATGGAGGATTTTGTCCACTTATCTACTAGACAATTTAGCAAATTGAAATAATTGGAATAGGAACAACATTTTTAATTAGTAATGGATAGAACTAACTTGCCTTAAACTACATAGATAATTTTAGAAATTATGGATGGTGGTGTGAATATTGAATGATTCACATTATTACACTGATATAATTACTGTTTTAATTATTTAAATCCATAGAGCAAATCACATTTTTAATCTTAATCTAATATATCCCATTTAACATGAAGAAACAATGTTTAAGATACATTTTTTGGCTAAGATTGAGATTTATGAATTGCTGCCCTTTATGGTAAGTTTTATGCCCTTTATGGTAAGAACTAGAAAAAAAATTTTTTTCTGGTATCAGTATGAAAGATCATGTTTTGCTTGTTTGCATGTTATTATATGTGTTTTAATCTTAAATCCAGTGGATAGTTTCAAATGGAAGGAAATTATTTTATGACAAATAGTCTTTCAAGTTATACATTAAGAATCAAATTTAATAACATGTAAAATTGGTTTTATTTAAACATTTCAACTTTGATTCTTTTCTGTTAACATAAGAAAGCACTTTGCTAAAGTTGTAAGGAGACCTTTGGTTGGATTGAAACAATATCACATCATGGGTAAGGACAGTAAATCTGGCAACAGAATGTCTAAGTTTGCATTTTATACAAACATATTTTGCATATCTGTACATATTATACATGTATTATAAATATTTGTAACCAGATCATTTGAAGCCTTGATAAATTTTTATCAAAGTTTGTACATATTTTATGAAAGTTACTAGTTATGCTTTACTAACAAGTGCAATGGATTTTTATTTTTAATCCCTGTGCCCAATTTTGGAGTCAAGAAGGCTGTTGGTAATAAATGTATGATGTACACTTGAGGAAAAAAAAAAAAAAACCCTGCTTACTCTTCCCTAATATATTTATATTTAACTCCCTCACAGTGTTGCTGTCAACATTAAGTGAGCAATGCATCTAAAATGCTTATAGAAGAATACAGTACATATTAAAGACTATATATGCTACAAGCTAAATCTCAATCTTAATCTTGGCAAGTAAGATATGCACAAGTAAGATATACTTGATAAATTCAGGTATTAATGTTTACATTCAGAAATACTAAAGGCTTGAGCAGCATCAAAATACCAGAGTGATTCCTGTGGTGTGTAGAGAAGTCTATTTTAGGGTTAGGATAAATGAATTCTCATGACATTATTTACATAATATATGATTTAAAAAATCATAAGCACTTCTTTACTCTAAACAAAGATAATAATAATGACCCTAAACCATATAATTAGGAGAATTTGATGGAATAACAATGTGTTTTATAAACTCCTGGTTATTCACCCTTGAAATGGGAGCTCAGGAGCCAGTTTCTGCAATGGGATTCTAATATTTAGGGTTGGATATGGAGAAGGCAATGGCACCCCACTCCAGTACTCTTGCCTGGAAAATCCATGGATGGAGGAGCCTGGGAGGCTGCAGTCCATGGGGTCGCTAAGAGTTGGACACGACTGAGCGACTTCATTTTCACTTTTTACTTTCATGCATTGGAGAAGGAAATGGCAACCCACTCCAGTGTTCTTGCCTGGAGAATCCCAGGGATGGGGAAGGCTGGTGGGCTGCCGTCTATGGGGTTGCACAGAGTCGGACACGACTGAAATGACTTAGCAGCAGCATCAGAGTGCAGGACCTGGCCCATGCTCTTGGGACAAAAAGGATGGCAAAGTTGGTTTGAAGCCACAGGCGAGGCAGGTGGAAAGGAAGCACAGGACCAGAAAAGATGGGTCTGTAAAAAGCAGACAAAGTGAAATGTACAGGCTCAATGAATAATCTGGAGAGACTAAGAAGGGAAAGGCTTCTTAAAATCCATAAATAGAAAAGGAATGTTTTAGTGTACTCAGTTGGATCAGCCCAAACACTTTAAGGCATGAAGTATAAGTCATATGTATTAAATAGCAGCCCCCCACCCCATTCAATGATGTCTTAGGCAGCCTATTATTATTCTCTTCCCTGGTAGCTCATTGGTACAGAGAAGGCAATGGCACCCTACTCCAGTACTCTTGCCTGGAAAATCCCCTGGATGGAGGAGCCTGGTAGGCTACAGTCCATGGGGTCACAAAGAGTCGGACATGACTGAGCTACTTCACTTTCCACTTTCATGCATTGGAGAAGGAAATGGCAACCCACTCCAATGTTCTTACCTGGAGAATCCCAGGGACAGGGGAGCCTGGTGGGCTGCTGTCTATGGAGTCACACAGAGTTGGACATGACTGAATCGACTTAGCAGCAGCAGCAGCAGCTCATTGGTAAAGAATCCACCTGCCAAGCAGGAGATACAGGTTCAATCCCTGAAGAAATAGCAACACACTCCACTATTCTTCCTTGGGAAATCCCACGGATAGAGGAGTTTTGTGGGCTACAGTCCATGTGGTCGCAAAAGAGCCAGACACAACTTAGCAATTAAATAATAAGTATTATTTTCACAGAAGGGAAGCATCTACTGTCTTTGCCCATTAACTAATTCATATGAAATAATACATTCACGGTAGAAGATTGCTTCAGCTGTCAGCTGTGGATCCGTTTTTTAAGGCTAGTTTCTCTTCAAGGCATTTAGGCACAAGGCATACAAGTGAAGCAGTGTCAGTGCTATTTCTCAGTCAATTCTGGATAATTTTCTCATCACAGTAGACTATCAAAATCTTCCTGGACCTGCCATACTTGCAATTAGGGGCTTCCATCTGTGACCTACTGCTGATCCTGATCATCTTATTTTCTCCTTTAGACTAGGTTGCATTCATATTATAATTTTTTTTTCTTCTTCTTTCAGCATCTATCTTTTCTACTTTGGAGCTTAAGACAGATGATATTTTCTAAAAATGTACACACTAACAAATATATATATTTATTTTTTCTTATCATTTCATGTTAATACCCTTCTTTTGAGAGATGAAGGTCTATATCTTCTATTCTTGAAACAGTAAACCCTGTAACTATTTTGATCAATATATGATAATGAAAGTGGTGCTATGTGACTTCTAAGGTTTCTACTTGACTCTTGTAAAAAAAAAAAAAAAAAGTTTTTTAAATTTATTTTTAATTGGAGGATAATTGTTTTACAATATTCCGTTGATTTCTGTCATACAAGTAGAATCATCCATAAGTATGCGTATGTTCCTTCCATCTTGAACCTCCCTCCCACCCGACTCCCTATCCCAACCCTCGAGGTTGTCACAGAGATGGGTTGAGCTCCCTGTGCTGTACAGCAAATTCCACTAGTTATCTATTTTACATATGGTAACATATACACTTCAATGCTACTCGCTCAATTCATCCCACCATCTTCTTCCCCTGCTGTGTCCACAATTCTATTCTCAATGTCTATGTCTCTATTCTTGCCTTACATATAGGCCTATTCTCTTGAACAAGAGTTTGAGGAGCCATGAGTTGGAATATAAGAAATATGATTACACTGAAATAAGAGACCACATGAAGAGGCCACACGGAGTTAGAGCTGCTTGAGGAAATCCAAGAGTACTATCCCCCAGGTGTTCTTCTATGTTCTCAGCATGCCTTCAGATGATTCTAGTCCCATTCTGGAAGACACCTTAGGTTATGCCGAGTACAGAAGATAATCCGTCCTAAGCAAAATGACTTTTGTTGTGTTAAGCCACTAAGTTGTTGAGTGATTTGTTATACAGCCCTAATAACTGGGACTGAGCTTTTCAAAAATTGATTTGTAGAATGAATAATGAGAGCATGTTTATATTTTTGGCAGCATAATACTGCATTTTCCACTCCAGTTTGGCTCTCTTCTTTGGGTCGCTGAGAAAACAGACCTTACTATTAAAGCTTGTTTAACTTAAAGTGACATTTGGATGTTAACTATATTTATCTTACATCTAAACTTTGTCCTCTCCCTTTTATGACCATCGTATGAAGAGGTGTTAACCAAGCATATTTAAATTTTTCACGTATATTTATGAAAAATCTAGTAGAACTTTTCTAGGATATTGTGAGCAGTAGCACTGATATATAAAATGTTTTTGTTAAAGCATTCTAATTTGATAGGATGACAGTTCTGTCCAACTGTTAAAGTAAATATAGCTGAAATAATACCATGTGTCTAACAAAATGATATATTTAACATGACCTGCATTTTCTTCTGGAGTAGGTCCAGCAATTTATCAATTGCCTTCTGGCTAGCAGCACGTAGTGCCATTGAACAGCTTTGACAAAATTCCAAAACTAAATCTGAAATTAATATAATTCAGCAGCAATATGTAACTTTTATTAAAGAATAAGATAATAAAATTTAATTCAAAATTGTATGTCAATTAAATTTTATTTTCTATATATTTCATGGTTATATTTAAACACACATATAAATCTATTTATATATATATAATTTTATTTGATAAAATATTATATTAACAAACTCTCAAATAATAAAGTCTGAGGTTGTTTATGCTTTGATAAATTGGCTAAATCAAATGAAGAGATAAAGATCAAGACAATATGTAGAAATAAAGTTATATGTGCTTTTGTCAGGGTGAAATTCCCTTTGGTGAGAGAGTGCCTGATGAACTATGGAATGAGGTTCGTGACATT
The DNA here is from genome assembly GCF_002263795.3 of Bos taurus. Classification (NCBI taxonomy): domain Eukaryota; kingdom Metazoa; phylum Chordata; class Mammalia; order Artiodactyla; family Bovidae; genus Bos; species Bos taurus. The sequence continues at coordinate 16,826,750 of NC_037332.1, read as the reverse complement.
GTACAGGAGACAGGGATCAAGGCCATTCCCATAGAAAAGAAATGCAAAAAAGCAAATGGCTGTCTGGGGAGGCCTTACAAATAGCTGTGAAAAGAAGAGAAGCGAAAAGCAAAGGAGAAAAGGAAAGATATAAACATCTGAATGCAGAGTTCCAAAGAATAGCAAGAAGAGATAAGAAAGCCTTCTTCAGTGATCAATGCAAAGAAATAGAGGAAAACAACAGAATGGGAAAGACTAGATATCTCTTCAAAAAAATCAGAGATACCAAAGGAACATTTCATGCAAAGATGAGCTTGATAAAGGACAGAAATGGTATGGACCTAACAGAAGCAGAAGATATTAAGAAGAGGTGGCAAGAATACACAGAAGAACTGTACAAAAAAGATCTTCAAGACCCAGATAATCACGATGGTGTGATCACTGACCTAGAGCCAGACATCCTGGAATGTGAAGTCAAGTGTGCCTTAGAAAGCACCACTATGAACAAAGCTAGTGGAGGTGATGGAATTCCAGTTGAGCTATTCCAAATCCTGAAAGATGATGCTGTGAAAGTGCTGCACTCAATATGCCAGAAAGTTTGGAAAACTCAGCAGTGGCCATAGGACTGGAAAAGGTCAGTTTTCATTCGAATCCCAAAGAAAGGCAATGCCAAAGAATGCTCAAACTACCACACAACTGAACTCATCTCACACGCTAGTAAAGTAATGCTCAAAATTCTCCAAGCCAGGCTTCAGCAATATGTGAACCGTGAACTTCCTGATGTTCAAGCTGGTTTTAGAAAAGGCAGAGGAACCAGAGATCAAATTGCCAACATCCACTGGTTCATGGAAAAAGCAAGAGAGTTCCAGAAAAACATCTATTTCTGCTTTATTGACTATGCCAAAGCCTTTGACTGTGTGGATCACAATAAACTGTGGAAAATTCTGAAAGAGATGGGAATACCAGATCACCTGATCTGCCTCTTGAGAAATTTGTATGCAGGTCAGGAGGCAACAGTTAGAACTGGACATGGAACAACAGACTGGTTCCAAATAGGAAAAGGAGTTCATCAAGGCTGTATATTGTCACCCTGTTTATTTAACTTATATGCAGAGTACATCATGAGAAACACTGGACTGGAAGAAGCACAAACTGGAATAAAGATTGCTGGGAGAAATATCAATAACCTCAGATATGCAGATGACACCACCCTTATGGCAGAAAGTGAAGAGGAACTAAAAGCCTCTTGATGAAAGTGAAAGAGGAGAGTGAAAAAGTTGGCTTAAAGCTCAACATTCAGAAAACGAAGATCATGGCATCTGGTCCCATCACTTCATGGGAAATAGATGGGGAAACAGTGGAAACAGTGTCAGACTTTATTTTTCTGGGCTCCAAAATCACTGCAGATGGTGACTGCAGCCATGAAATTAAAAGACACTTACTCCTTGGAAGGAAAGTTATGACAAACCTAGAAAGCATATTGAAAAGCAGAGACATTACTTTGCCAACAAAGGTTAGTCTAGTCAAGGCTATGGTTATTCCTGTGGTCATGTATGGATGTGAGAGTTGGACTGTGAAGAAGGCTGAGCGCCAAATAATTGATGCTTTTGAACTGTGGTGTTGGAGAAGACTCTTGAGAGTCCCTTGGACTGCAGGGAGATCCAACCAGTCCATTCTGAAGGAGATCAGTCCTGGGTGTTCTTTGGAAGGAATGATGCTAAAGCTGAAATTCCAGTACCTTGGCCACCTCTTTCGAAGAGTTGATTTATTGGAAAAGACCCTGATACTGGGAGGGATTGGGGGCAAGGGGAGAAGGGGACAGATGATGAGATGGCTGGATGGCATCACTGACTCGATGGACGTGAGTCTCAGTGAACTCCAGGAGTTGGTGATGGACTGGGAGGCCTGGCGTGCTGCGATTCATGGGGTCGCAAAGAGTCAGACACGACTGAGCGACTGATCTGATCTGATCTGATCTGATGTATTAGTTGCAGCTCAGTGAATGGACTTAGGAAGTAGGTACTTTTACATCTGGACACAGGTATGTTTCTTTGAAAGAGGAGGCAACAGAAGTTGGACAGGGTTATACTACAAAAAGAAAATAAAATCAATTATTTTCCTTATTTAAACTCTGATAAATCTCAGATATTGAAGCAGAATTTTTGTAATATAAATGTATTTATTTTAATTAGAAGAATTTTAAGAATACAACACAAGAAAAATGTGTAAATGTAGAACACTTTCGTGGTTAAAAATTTAAAAATACATACTTTACTAAGAAATATCATTTGGTTTCAATGTCAGAATAATAACTTGCTATATAGTCAAGTGGTAGAATGACAGACATAATATAATATCAGATTCATCTTATTCTTAAAATATTTTTCATTTGGTATATCTATATATGTATATATATATATATTTATGCATGCATGTATTTATCTATGTGTTACTTGATATTCATAAGAGAAATAATTCACTGATATAAAATACCTTTAAATTTTTGCCCCATCTCAGTTTGTCACCAACTTAAATAATAAAATATAGTAATAAATATAAACTGTTAAAATAGGTACTATAAGTATTTAACATAGAAAATTAAAATTCAAAGGAGTTAAATGACTTTGCCAAATTTATGCAGTTGCTGCATGCAAAATCCAGTATCGGAACAAGTGTTTTTATTCAATATTTATTTGTTCATTTATTAAATAAGTACTTACTGTGCTCTGGGAGAATATATTTGCAAGAAACATATCAAAACCGATTAGTATCAGACTAGTATAAAAATGTATGAAGAAATTAAATAAATCACTAAGACAATTACGAATATTCTAAGAAAAAATGGCATTAAATATCTATGTTGACATGCACATATCTCTATCTATCTATTTGGGACATGCACAAGGCCAAGACATATGAAGAGATGTTCAAGCTCATTAGTGTTCAAGGAAGTAAAAATCACAGCAATGTTAGTATAATATTATATACTCATGTTATTAGCAAAAATTGAAAGATTATAATGAAAAATAAACCTGATGATAACACATTTGAAGAGAATATATATCCACTGGAATCCATTCTTAATGAGAGAATTATATAGCCACTTTTAAAAAGTTTGGTGCTGCAGTTTAACATGTTCTTATAATTATGAATCTATACATGCACTTCTCTCTAGGAATGTAACTGAAATGTGCCTGAGTGTCTGTTCAAAAAACTATTTTCCATGTGCTCCATGACACAAGTACCAGGATTTCCATAGATTCAGTCAGTTCAGTTCAGTTCAGTTCAGTTGCTCAGTCATGTCCGACTCTTTGCGACCTCATGAATTGCAGCACGCCAGGCCTCCCTGTCCATCACCAACTCCCGGAGTTCATCCAGACTCACGTCCATCGAGTCGGTGATGCCATCCAGCCATCTCCTCCTCTGTCGTCCCCTTCTCCTCCTGCCCACAATCCCTCCCAGCATCAGAGTCTTTTCCAATGAGTCAACTTTTCACATGAGGTGGCCAAAGTACTGGAGTTTCAGCTTTAGCATCATTCCCTCCAAAGAAATGCCAGGGCTTATCTCCTTCAGAATGGACTGGTTGGATCTCCTTGCAGTCCAAGGGACTCTCAAGAGTTTTCTTCAACACCACAGTTCAAAAGCATCAATTCTTCGGTGCTCAGCTTTCTTCACAGTCCAACTCTCATATCCATACATGACCACTGGAAAAACCATAGCCTTGACTAGATGGACCTTTGTTGGCAAAGTAATGTCTCTGCTTTTCAATATGCTATCTAGGTTGATCAAAATTTTCCTTCCAAGGAGTAAGCGGCTTTTAATTTCATGGCTGCAGTCACCGTCTGCAGTGATTACTACTCTCAAAAGCAAATTCCTGGGGAAAATGTCAAACATTCATAAATGAGAAAGTAATTTAAAATAATAAAAAACAGGTGTGCATTCACACAACTGACTATATAAAAAATATAGAGGATTCTTAGCAATAAAATGAATAGTTCTCAAATACATAGAAATATGATACCAAGAATACAAAGTACCATGTGCAAAACTTGCCTATGGCTGAAAGTAACGATAACACTGAAAAAAAGATATGAGGTAACAGTTTCCAGGCATTATACAGGAAGAACTAAGGGACGTTTACCACTGAAAGAAGGGAAACACACAAGGCAAGCCTGAGGTAGATTATGACCACTGTATTTCTCTCCAGGGACACTTTCTGGGGTACAGAGTGAGGAGTAAGGAAGTGGTGATTTGATTTTTTGATAAACAAGTTCTAGTATAAGACCCTCTGCTTAAGAGTGGGCTAGCTCTCTTGAATTGCTTTTATGGGATAGTATACAGAAAATGTGATGATGTCTTTTCTGAGATTAGGTTAAAAAGAATGACTTCCATTTCGCAGCCAACTCACTGTACAGCCTTGCTGGCTTGCACAGTTTGATGAAGCAATCTGCTATATTGGAGAGATGCATGGGACAATGAATTGATGACAGCATCTAGCCAAAACACAGTAAGGAACACAGGCCCTCAGTCTACCTGCCTGATTAGAATCTAATTCTGCCAATAACCACATGAGCTTGAACGTGAATTCTTGAGATTCAGATGACTGCAATGAAATGACATTTTGATTGCAACTTGTGACAGATCTTGAGATAGAAAACCCCGCTAAGTTTTGCCTGGGTACCTGACCCATACAAACTATGAGAGAATAAGTGTATGTTTTAAGTTTCATGGTAATTTGATATGTAGAAAAATATAACTAATATACTTTTTAAGTATACAGTGGATATTCACTAAGGGGTATCATATTCATAATCATAAAACAAACTTCATGATATTTAAAAGAACAAAAATTATACCAAGTATGTTTACAGAGCATAATGGAATTAAACTAGAAATTAGTAACAGAAAGATATATGATAATACACACATATCTGATAATTAAGCATCACATGGAACAAAGGAGAAATATGCAGGCAAATTTAAACATATTTTGAATTAAAATAAAAATTCATTGTACAAAGATTTGTGGAAAGAAAGGATCAGCCAAGACAGTGTAGTAGAAAGACCCTGAGTTCTCTCAACAACCACAACAAACCACGAGTACTTGCAGAGAAACCATCTATGAAAAAGACTGAAGTCTATGAAAACAAACTTCTACAGCTAGATGTAAAGAAAGAACCATAATGAGACAGGTAAGAAGGGTGTACTCTCAGTATAATCAAGTTGCCCTCAGGTGGGTTACCCATAAATTAGAGAATAATTAAAGCAAAGAAATTCTCCCACTGAGTCTGAGCTTCAGACTCAGTCCCCCAGCTCAGGAGTCCTGCACTGAAAGAACTCTCAGAGCATTTTAAGGTCAGCAGGGCTTAATTTTGGGGGGTACTAAAAAACTATCAGAAATAGACCCAGTTACTCATAATGGGCCTATACAAAATCTTATGTGTACTGGGACCTCAGGCAAAAGTAGTAATTTGAGAAGAACCTAGGTAGTTACTTACCTGCTAGTCTTGAAGAGTCCCCTGGAGAAGAAAGGGGTGGCTGAGGCTCATCCTGGAGACATAGATACTGGCAGCAACCATATTTGTGAGCTGGTTCTACAGGATAAACATGCTGCTGGCAGCTGCTTTATTGGCTCATTAGCACCAAGGTCTGGCTGCACCCAACAGCCAATGAGCAGAAGTGCTGGGACACTTCAGGTCATACAACTAACTAAATGGGAACACAGCTCCAGTCATCATCAGACAGGTGCCTAAAAACTTCCTAAGTCCTCCAGACATGCTTCTGCACACAGCCCTGCCTACCAGAAGGCCAAAACCCAACTCCACCCACCAGTGGGCAGGCTCTGCCCTACCATCAGGAAACCTGCACTAGCCTCTAGACTAGCCTTACCCACCAGGAGGCAGACACCAGGTGGAAGAAAACCACAATCCAGCAGCCTGGGACCCAGACTACACAACAGGCTACACCCTAACCTGGTACCAGTGGTGCACTGGCCTTGTCCACTAGCAGACCAACACAAGCTTTGTGACAACTATGACCTCATATCCAACTATGCCAGAAACAGGCCCTCCCCTCCTCAAAGATCTAATATGTGCTCTGGACCCCAGAGCCCTATGGCCAGACTCTAGGACCTAACTCTGTCTGCAAGTAGTCTGGCACTAACCCTAGGACCTTGTTTCACCTGCATGTGGTGGAAGAAAACAGCACCAGAGTCTTCTGAATCCTGACTCTACCCACTAGTGAGCCAGCACTAGCCTCAAAGCCCCTGGGGTTCTTCAGTCAGCAGTGTCATGACCAGACGCCACTACTAGCAATCAGCACCATCTACACAAGGCAGGTCCTGGCAACCAAACAGGATAAGGGTCAACCAAGCCTATCAAGACTGACCACCTAGCTCACCAAAACAGAAGTACCCACACAACCCTCTGAGGGGGAATCCCTAGAGCATATAACTTGGGTGATGACAGAGGAGTGTGCTGCAGGGACACATACATACACAAAAATGTAGGATGCCTCTTATATACAAAAAAATACCAATAGCAACTTAGACAAAATGAAGCAGCTGAGGAACATGTTTTAGACTAAGGAGTATGATAAAACCTCAGAAGAAGAACTAAGTGAAGAAAGATAGTTTACCCAAGAAAAGAGTTCAGAATCATGACTGTAAAGATGACCAAAGAACTTGGGCAAATAATGGATGCACAGAATGATAAGTTAGAAGTTTTAAACCAATAGCTAGAAAACATAAAGAATAACTAATCAGAGATGTAAAATACAATAACTGAAATGAAAAATATACTAGAAGTGATCAATAGTAGACTAAATGATAAAGAAGAATGGATCAGTGAGCTGGAAGACAATATAGAAATCATTGCCACGGAACAGAAAAAAGAATGAAAAGAAAGACATGAGACATCTAGGACAACATGAAGCACACTAATATTTGTATTATAGCATTCCAAATGCAGATGAGAAAAAAAAAATGGGCTAAGAACATATCTGAAATATGTATGTTATTTATCTACTTAATATAATAGCTGAAATATAAAATAATAAAATATAATAAATATTTTAGTATAAATAAATAAAATATAAAATAATATAAATAAATAAATAAATAAAACAATAAAATATAATAGCTGAAATTTTTCCTAACCTGGGAAAATGTCCTAAATTTTTCCTGGGAAATTTCCTAAAAATTTCCTGGGCAATTTTTCCTAAAATAATAAATATATAAGATGTTTGGCAAAACTAATACAATATTGTAAGGTTTAAAAATAAAATAAAATTAAAAAATAAATAAATAAAATATAAAAGCTGAAATGTTTCCTAACCTGGGAAAGGGACAGTTACCCAAGTCTAAAAAGCACAGAAACTCCCATATAGGATGAACCCAAAGAGTAAGACTCAAAGATGCATTGTAATTAGAATGACAAAAATTAAACATGAAGAATAGTAAAAGCAACAAAAGAAAAGTAACAAATAATATACAAGAAAACTCCCGTAAGGTTATTTAGCTGATTTTTTGGCAGAAACTCTGCAGGATACAAGGGACTGATATGATATATTCAAAGTCATGAAAGGGGAAAACCTGTGACCAAGGACTCTACCCAGCAAAGTTCAAAGTTTGGTAGAAGGAAAGAAATAAAAATCAGAGCTTCTGCTACTGCTAAGTCACTTCAGTTGTGTCTGACTCTGTGCGACCCCATAGACAGCAGCCCACCAGGCTCCCCCATCCCTGGGATTCTCCAGGCAAGAACACTGGAGTGGGTTGCCATTTCCAGAATTAATAAAATAGCAAATAAAAGACAATAGAAAAGATTAATGAAATTAAAAGCTAGTCCTTTTGAAAAGATAAAAAAAAATCTGATAAGCTTTCAGCCAGAATCATCAAAAAATAAAAAAAAGAAAGGGAGAGGGTCCAAATCAATAAAACCGTAAATTAAAATGGATAAGTTACAGTTGACATCACAGAAATACAAAGAATCAAAAGGGACTACTATGAGCAATTATGTGCCAATAAAATTGGCAACACAAAAGAAATGGATAGATACTTGAAAAGTACACTCTCCCAAGACTGAGCCAGGAAGAAATAGAAAATATGAACACATCAACTACCACTGCTGAATTTGAATCAGTAATTTGAAAACTCCCAAGAAAAATCCAGGACCAGATGACTTCACAGGTGAATTCACCCGAATATTTAGAAACAAATGACACTCATTCTTTGGAAACTATTTAAAAAAAAAAATCAGAGAAAGGAACACTCCCAAACTCATTCTGTGAGGCCACCATCATCTGGACACCAAAACTAGACAAAGATGTCATAAAAATGTTACAGACTAATATCATTGATGAACATAGATGCAAAAATCCTCAACAAAATACTAGTAAACTGAATCTAACCATACTTTGCAAGGATCATACAGCACAATCAAGTGTAATTTATCCAAAATATGCAAGCATTTTTTTCAGTATTTGCAAATTAATTAATGGGGTTAATTTCATTAACACATTGAAGAATAAAAACCATATGACTATATAAATAGATGCAGAAAAAACTTTTGATAAAAGTCAGCATTTCTTTGTGATAAAAAGTATCCAGAAAGCAGGCATAGAGGGAGCATACTACAACATAAAGTCAATATATGACCAACCTGCAGCTAACATATACTTAATTTTGAAAAACTGAAAGCATTATAAGATCAGGAATGCCCACTCTAGCCACTTATACTAAATATAATTTTTGAAGTCTAGCAACAGCAAATAGAGAAGAAAAACAAATGAAAGGAATCCAAGTTGGAAAGGAAGAAGTAAAACTGTCACTGCAGATGAAATGATAATATACGTATATAATCCTAAAGACGTCACCAGAATAGTGCTAGAGCTAAGCAATGCATTCAGTAAAGTTACAGGATACACAATTAATATGCAGAAATCTGTTGCTTATCTATACAATAACAACAAAATAGCAGAAAGAGAAATTAAGGAAATAATGCCATTATCACTGAATCAAAAAGAATAATATACCTGGGAATAAACCTACCTAAGGAGGCAAAAGACCTGTATTCTGAAAACTATAAGATTCTGGTGAAATAAATTGAAGACAATATAAATGCATAGAAAGGTATTGCTATATTCTTGGATTGTAATAATCAATATTGTTAATATGACCATACTACCCAAAGCAATCTACAGATTTAATGCACTACATGTCAAGTTACCAACAGCATTTTTCATAGAATGGGAACAACAACAAAAAAAAATCTGTATGGAAACACAAAAGATCCTGAATAGCCAAACAATCTTCAGAAAAACAGAGCTGGAGGAATCATGCTCCCTGACTTCAGACTATACTGCAAACCTAAAGTAAGCAAAACAGTATGAGACTGGCATAAAAACAGACACATAGATTGGTGGAAGAGAATAGAGAGCCCAGAGATAACCTCACACACATATGGTCAATTCATCTACAACAAAGGAGGCAATAATATACAAAGTAGAAAAGGGAATTTCTTCAATAAGTGGTGCTGGGAAAACTAGACAGCTACATGCTAAATAATGAAATTATAACATTCCCTAACACCATATACAAAAATAAACTCAAAATGGATTAAAGACCTAAATGTAAAACTGGATAGTATAAAACTCCTAGAGGAAAACATAGGCAGAACAGTCTGACATAATCCACAACAATATTTTTTGAATCCATCCCTTAGAATAATAGAAACAAAAGCAAAAATAAACAAATGGCACCTAATTGAGCTTAAATGTGTTTCATTAGCAAAGGAAACCATAAACAAAGTAAAAAAATAGTCTACAGAATGGTTAAAAACATTTGCAAATGATGTGACTGATAAGGCCTTAATTACCAAAATATATGAACAGCTCACAAGCTCATACAACTCAATAACAAACAACCCAAACAAAGAATGGGGAGAGGAACTAAACATTGATTTCTCCAAAGAAGGAATACAAATGGCTGACAGGCACATAAAAAGATACTCAGAATTACTAATTATTAGAGAAATGCAAGCCAAAACTACAAGGTATCATATCACATCAACAGTCCAGCCAACATCAAAACATCTACAAATTATAAATGTTGGAGTGGGTGTGGAGAAAAGGGAACTCTCCTACACTGTTGGTGGGACTGTAAACTGCTGAAGCCTCTATAGAGAACATATGGAGGCTCCTTAGAAAACTAAAAATAGATTTACTATATGATCCAGTCATCCCACTCTTAGACATACATCTGGAAAAGATAAAAACTCTTAATTCAAAAAGAATATTGCACCCCAATATTCACAGCAGCACTGTTTACAATAGCCAAGACATGTAAATAATCTAAATACCTAAATGTCCATTGACAGATGAATGGATTTACAAGATGTGGCATACAGCTCCATACTCACAAATTAAATATATAATTAAATTCTGTTTAGTTGCTAAGTCGGGTCTGACTTTTATGACCACATGGGCTGTTGCCCTCCAGGCACCCTCTGTCCATGGGATTTCCCAGGCAAGAATACTGGAGTGGGTTGTCATTTCCTTCTCTACGCAATCTTAGAGAACCGAAATCTCCCATGTTGGCAGGCAGATTCTTTATCACTGAGCCACCTGGGAAGCCCTGAAGGAAATGTTACTCAACCACAAAACAGAATGAAATAATGCAACATGGATGGACCTAGAGATTATCATACTAGGTGAAGTAAGTCAGGCAGAGAAAATCAAACATATGATACCACTGCAGCCGTGAAGAGATACCCCACACCCAAGGTAAGAGAAATCCAAGTAAGACGGTAGGTGTTGCGAGAGGGCATCAGAGGGCAGACACACTGAAACCAAACTCACAGAAAACTAGTCAATCTAATCACACTAGGACCACAGCCTTGTCTAACTCAATGAAACTAAGCCATGCCCGTGGGGCAACCCAAGATGGGTGGGTCATGGTGGAGAGATTTGACAGAATGTGGTCCACTGGAAAAGGGAATGGCAAACCACTTCAGTATTCTTGCCTTGAGAACCCCATGAACAGTATGAAAAGGCAAAACGATAGGATACTGAAAGAGAAACTCCCCAGGTCAGTAGGTGCGCAATATGCTACTGGAGATCAGTGGAAAAATAACTCCAGAAAGAATGAAGGGATGGAGCCAAAGCAAAAAGAATACCCAGCTATGGCTGTGACTGGTGACAGAAGCAAGGTATGATGCTGTAAAGAGCAATATTGCATAGGAACTTGGAATGTCAGGTCCATGAATCAAGGCAAATTGGAAGTGGTCAAACAAGAGATGGCAAGAGTAAACGTCGACATTCTAGGAATCAGCGAACTCAAATGGACGGGAATGGGTGAATTTAACTCAGATGACCATTATATCTACTACTGTAGGCAGGAGGAATCCCTCAGAAGAAATGGAGTAGCCATCATGGTCAACAAGAGAGTTCAAAATGCAGTACTTGGATGCAATCTCAAAAACGACAAAATGATCTCTGTTCATTTCCAAGGCAAACCATTCAATATCACAGTAATCCAAGTCTATGCCCCAACTAGTAACGCTGAAGAAGCTGAAGTTGAACAATTCTATGAAGACCTACAAGACCTTTTAGAACTAACACCAAAAAAAGATATCCTTTTCATTATAGGGGACTGGAATGCAAAAGTAGGAAGTCAAGAAACACCTGGAGTAACAGGATAATTTGGCCTTGGAATACAGAATGAAGCAGGGCAAAGACTAATAGAGTTTTGCCAAGAAAATGCACTGCTCATAACAAACACCCTCTTCCAAGAACACAAGAGAAGACTCTATACATGGACATCACCAGATGGTCAACACCGAAATCAGATTGATTATATTCTTTGCAGCCAAAGATGGAGAAGCTCTATACAGTCAGCAAAAACAAGACCATAAAGTACTTTAAAACGCAAAAAAAAAAAAAAAAAAACAAGACCAGGAGCTGACTGTGGCTCAGACCATGAACTCTTTATTGCCAAATTCAGACTTAAATTGAAGAAAGTAGGGAAAACCATTAGACCATTCAGGTATGACCCAAATCAAATCCCTTATGATTATACAGTGAAAGTGAGAAATAGATTTAAGGGCCTAGATCTGATAGATAGAGTGCCTGATGAGCTATGGAATGAGGTTCGTGACATTGTACAGGAGACAGGGATCAAGACCATCCCCATGGGAAAGAAATGCAAAAAAGCAAAATGGCTGTCTGGGGAGGCCTTACAAATAGCTGTGAAAAGAAGAGAAGCGAAAAGCAAAGGAGAAAAGGACAGATATAAAATTCTGAATGCAGAGTTCCAAACAATAGCAAGAAGAGATAAGAAAGCCTTCCTCAATGATCAATGCAAAGAAATAGAAGAAAACAACAGAATGGGAAAGACTAGAGATCTCTTTAAGAAAATCAGAGATACCAAAGGAATATTTCATGCAAAGATGGGCTCAATAAAGGACAGAAATGGTACAGACCTAACAGAAGCAGAAGATATTAAGAAGAGGTGGCAAGAATACACAGAAGAACTGTACAAAAAAGATCTTCACTACCCAGATAATCACGATAGTGTGATCACTGACCTAGAGCCAGACATCCTGGAAAGTGAAGTCAAGTGAGCCTTAGAAAGCATCACTATGAACAAAGCTAGTGGAGGTGACAGAATTCCAGTTGAGCCATTCCAAATCCTGAAAGATGATACTGTGAAAGTGCTGCACTCAATATGCCAGAAAGTTTGGAAAACTCAGCAGTGGCCATAGGACTGGAAAAGGTCAGTTTTCATTCAAATCCCAAAGAAAGGCAATGCCAAAGAATGCTCAAACTACCGCACAATTGCACTCATCTCACATGTTAGTAAAGTAATGCTCAAAATTCTCCAAGCCAGGCTTCAGCAATCTGTGAACTGTGAACTTCCAGATGTTCAAGCTGGTTTTAGAAAAGGCAGAGGAACCAGAGATCAAATTTCCAACATCCACTGGTTCATGGAAAAAGCAAGAGAATTCCAGAAAAACATCTATTTCTCCTTTATTGACTATGCCAAAGCCTTTGACTGTGTGGATCACAATAAACTGTGGAAAATTCTGAAAGAGATGGGAATACCAGACCACCTGATCTGCCTCTTGAGAAATTCGTATGCAGGTCAGGAAGCAACAGTTTGAAATGGACATGAAACAACAGACTGGTTCCAAATAGGAAACGGAGTTCATCAAGGCTGTATATTGTCACCCTGCTTATGTAGCTTATATGCAGAGTACATCATGAGAAACGCTGGACTGGAAGAAGCACAAGCTGGAATCATGATTGTCTGGAGAAATATCAATAACCTCAGATATGCAGATGACACCACCCTTATGTCAGAAAGTGAAAAGGAACTAAAAAGCCTCTTGATGAAGCTGAAAGAGGAGAGTGCAAAAGTTGGCTTAAAGCTCAACATTCAGAATACGAAGATCATGGCATCCGGTCCCATCACTTCATGGGAAATAAATCGGGAAACAGTGGAAACAGTGTCAGACTTTATTTTTCTGGGCTCCAAAATCACTGCAGATGGTGACTGCAGCCATGAAATTAAAAGACACTTACTCCTTGGAAGGAAAGTTATGACCAACCCAGATAGCATATTCAAAAGCAGAGACATTACTTTGCCAACAAAGGTTCATCTAGTCAAGGCTATGGTTATTCCTGTGGTCATGTATGGATGTGAGAGTTGGACTGTGAAGAAGGCTGAGTGCTGAAGTATTGATGCCTTTGAACTGTGGTGTTGGAGAAGACTCTTGAGAGTCCCTTGGACTGCAAGGAGATCCAACCAGTCCATTCTGAAGGAGATCAGCCCTGGGATTTCCTTGGAAGGAATGATGCTAAAGCTGAAACTCCAGTACTTTGGCCACCTCATGGGAAGAGTTGACTCTTTGGAAAAGACTCTGATGCTGGGAGGGATTGGGGGCAAGAGGAGAAGGGGACGACAGAGGATGAGATGGCTGGATGGCATCACTGACTCGATGGACGTGAGTCTCAGTGAATTCCGAGAGTTGGTGATGGATAGGGAGGCCTGGCTTGCTGCGATTCATGGGGTCGCAAAGAGTCGGACACGACCTAGCGACTGATCTGATTTGATATGTGGAATATAAAAAAGATACAGGTGAACTTATTTATTAAATAGAAATAGTCTCACAGACATGGAAAACAAATTTATGGTTACCAAAGGGGAAAACAGCAGAGAGGGATACATTATGAGTTTGGGATTAATAGATACGCACTACTATATATAAGATCGATAACAAGGATCTACTGTACAGTACAGGGAACTATATGGAATATCTTGTAGAAACATATGATGGAAAAGGATATGAAAAAGAATATATTATGTCACTCAACACTTTAATCTAAATTCAGCATAAAGATTTTTTTTTTTTTCTGCTCTTACCCTAACAAGTGCAGGTTAGAGACAGGTCCTTGCCTTGTCAGAGGAGCAAACAGTTTGAACCTTTCTTCTTTCCTGTTCTCTTCATTTGGCATATACTAGCTGCCATTTCTGGAGAAGGCAATGGCACCCCACTCCAGTGCTCTTGCCTGGAAAATCCCATGGACAGAGGAGCCTGGAAGGCTGCAGTCCATGTTGTCGCTGAGGGTCGGACATGACTGAGCGACTTCACTTTCACTTTTCACTTTCATGCATTGGAGGAGGAAATGGCAACCCACTCCAGTGTTCTTGCCTGGAGAATCCCAGGGATGGGGGAGCCTGGTGGGCTGCCGTCTATGGGGTCACAGAGAGTCGGACATGACTGAAGTGACTCAGCAATAAATAGCAATAGCAATAGCTGCCATTTCTGAGCCCTCCAGGATCACAGCAAAAATAAGGAAAATGATACATAAAATTCCTAATGATGGCTACTTTTATGAAGGAGCTTAAAATATTCTATGCTTTACTAATCATTAAAGCTTACTCCTTTTCTTCTTTATTCATTCTGGTCCCATTTACTGAAGCATCACTGATTTAATATTGACTTTTTACTGGGAATTCTTTCCCAGAGTCTAGCTTTCCAGCAGTACACTGCACACAATTTCTTTGTTTTCCATGCGGACAATTCTCTTGACCTGGACAGGACTTACTGCACCCCGGTTATCTACCAAATGAACTATACATGGTCCACAAGAAACATTTATATAGTCTTTGGCCTGATTAAATATAAGACTAGGATCTGAATCCAACACAGAAGCAAACTGATCCTTACTCCAATCATTGGAACACCTAGTCAAACTAGCTCATCCTCTTAGGTTTCCTCTATGATATTTATTATCTAACTAATGAAAATATCTTTGTTTCCTAGGTCTGACACAGCAAAGAAACACAAACTGAGTGGCTAACAACAGTAAGAAATTTCTCACTGTTCTGAAGGCTAGAATACAGAAATCTTAGGGATAAATGTTTTTGTGCTTTTTTTTCTAGCTTCTAATGGCTTGCCAGCAATCCTTGTATTCCTAGGCTTACAGTGGCAGCACTTCAGTCTCTATCTCTGCCTCTTATCATGCCATGGCATTCCCTCCTTGTGTGTCTTTTCCTTTTCTAAAGACAATGGTTATATCGAATCAGAGACTACCTTAATAGCCTTATCTTAATTTGGCTACTTCTGCAAAGTCCCTGTTTTCATGTGAGGTCACATTCATAACTACCTGAGACTAACATTGCAATGCATCTTTTTTGAGGACACAATTCAACTCGTAACAACATCAAACCAAGCTCTCTAAATGGCCCCTCTGATGTTGCATTTAAAGATCTCTCCACCCATTCTCCTTAGTGTATAGATGTGGTAGTAGTAGTAGTGGGGTTTAAGGGAAGGGCATGGAAGTGAAAGTTGCTCAGTCGTGTCTGACTCTATGCAACCCCATGGACTATATAGTCCATGGAATTCTCCAGGCCATTATTCTGGAGTGGGTAGCTGTTCCCTTCTCCAGGGGATCTTCCCAACTCAGGGATGGAACCCAGGTATCCCACATTGCAGGCAGATTCTTTACTAGTGGAGCCACCAGCAAAGCCCAAGAATACTGGAGTGGGTAGGCTATCACTTCTTCAGCGGATCTTCCTGACACACGGGAGAAGGGATAGGCTGACATCAGTTCAGTTCAGTTGCCAAGTTGTGTCCAACTGTTTGTGACTCCACTGACTGCAGCACGCCAGGCTTCCCTGCCCATCAACCAACTCCCAGGGCTTACTCAAACTCATGTCCATCAAGACGGTGACACTATCCAACCGTCTCATCCTCTGTCATCCAATTTTCCTCCCACCTTCAATCTTTCCCAGTATCAGAATCTTTTCCAATGAATCAGGTCTTTACATAAGGTGGCCAAAATATTGGAGTTTCAGGACTGATTTCCTTTAGGATTGACTGGTTGGATGTCCTTGTAGTCCAAAGGACCCTCAAGAGTCTTCTCCAACACCACATTTAAAAAGAATCAATTCTTTGGCACTCAGCTTTCTTTATAGTCCAACTCTCACATCCATGTATGACTACTGGAAAAACCATAGCTTTGACTAGATGGACCTTTGTTGGCAAAGTAATGTCTCTGCTTTTTAATAAGCTGTCTAGGTTGGTCATAGCTTTTCTTCCAAGGAGTAATCGTCTTTTAATTTCATGGCTGCAGTCACCATCTACAATGATTTTGGAGACCCCAGCAATAAAGTCATTCACTGTTTCCATTATTTCCCCATCTATTTGCCATGAAGTGATGTGACCAGAATGTCACATAGTTTTCTGAATGTTGAGGTTTAAGACAACCTTTTAACTCTCCTCTTTCACTTTCATCAAGCAGCTTGTTAGATCTTCTTTGTTTTCTGCCATAAGAGTGGTGTCATGCGAATATCTGAGGTTATTGAGATTTGTCCCAGCAATCTTGATTCCAGCTTGTGCTTCATCCGGCCTAGAATTTTGCATGATGTACTCTGCATATAAGTTAAATATGCTGCTGCTAAGTCACTTCAGTTGTGTCCGACTCTGTGTGACCCCATAGATGGCAGTCCACCAGGCTCCCTCATCCCTGGGATTCTCCAGGCAAGAACACTGAAGTGGGTTGCCATTTCCTTCTCCAATGCATGAAAGTGAAAAGTGAAAGTGAAGTCACTCAGTCATGTCAGACTCTTAGCGACCCCATGGATTGCAACCTACCAGGCTCCTCTGTCCATGGGGTTTTCCAGGCAAGAGTACTGGAGTGGGGTGCCATTGCCTTCTCCGAGTTAAATATGCAGGGTGACAATATACAACCTTGACATACTCCTTTCCTAATTTTGAACCAGTCTGTTGTTCTACGTCCAGTTATAACTGTTGCTTTTTTACCTGCTTACAGATTTCTCAGGAGACAGGTAAGGTGGTCTGGTATTCCCATCTCTTTCAGAATTTTCCACAGTTTTTATGATCCACACAGTCAAAAGCTTTGGTGTAGTCAATAAAGCAGAAGTAGATATTTTTTCTGAAAGTGTCTTGCTTTTTTGATGGTCTAACAGGTTTTGAATCTCATTCCAATTTGGTCTCTGGTTCCTCTGCCTTTTCTAAAACCAGCTTGAACATCTGGAAGTTTGTGGTTCATGCACTGTTGAAGCCTGGCTTAGAGAATTTTGAGCATTACTTTGCTAGCATGTGAGATGAGTACAATTGTGTGGTAGTTTGAACATTCTTTGGCATTACCTTTCTTTGGGATTAGAATGAAAACTGACCTTTTCCAGTCCTGTGGCCACCGCTGAGTTTTCCAAATTTGCTGGTACATTAAGTGCAGCACTTTCACAGCATCACCTTTTAGGATTTGAAATAACTCAACTGGAATTCCATCACCTCCACTAGCTTTGTTTGTAGTGATGCTTCCTAAGGCCCACTTGACTTCACATTCCAGGATGTCTGGCTCTAGGTGAGTGACCACTTCATCATGGTTATCTGGGTCATGAAGATCTTTTTTATACAGTTCTTCTGTATATTCTTGCCATCTCTTCTTAATATCTTCTGCTTCTGTTAGTCCATTCCATTTCTGCCGTTTATTGTGTCCATCTTTGCATGAAATGTTCCCTTGGTATCTCTGTTTTTCTTGAAGAGATCTCTAGTCTTTCCCATCCTATTGTTTTCCTCTATTTCTTTGAATTGGTCCCTGAGGAAGGCTTTCTTATCTCTCCTTGCTATTCTTTGGAACTCTGCATTCAAATGGGTATATCTTTCCTTTTCTCCTTTGCTTTTCGCTTATCTTCTTTTCACAGCTATTTGTAAGGCCTCCTCCGACAACAATTATTTTGCCTTTTTTGCATTTCTTTTTCTTGGGGATGGTCTTGATCCCTGTTTCCTGTACAATGTTACGAACCTCCGTCTATAGTTCTTCATGCACGTCGTCTATCAGATCTAATGAAATTACTTGTCACTTTCACTGTATAATCATAAGGTATTTGATTTAGATCATATCTAAATAGCATAGTGGTTTTCCCTACTTTCTTAAGTCTGACTTTTGCAATAAGGATTTCATTATATGAGTCACAGTCAGCTCCAGGTCTTGTTTTTGTTGATATTTTTGAGCTGCGGTGTTGGAGAAGATTCTTGAGAGTCCCTTGGACTGCAAAGAGATCCAACTAGTGCATCCTAAAGGACAGACTAAGTTGGTAGGACTGATGATGAAGCTGAAACTCCAATACTTTGGCCAGTGATGGGAAGTACTGACTCATTTGAAAAGACCCTGATGCTGGGAAAGATTGAGGGCAAGAGGAGAAGGAGACGACAGAGGATGAGATGGTTGGATGGCATCACTCATTCAATGTACATGAGTTTGGGTAAACTCCAGGAGTTGGTGCTGGATAGGGAGGCCTGGCGTACTGTGGTCCATGGGGTTGCAAAGAGTCAGACACAACTGAGCGACTGAACTGAACTAGACTGATAGAACTTCTCCATCTTTGGCTGCAAAGAATATAATCAATCTAAATAATATTCTGATTAAAACTCCATTCTTAAATATATGTAACCTTGTCCTGTATTTTCCAAGTCTCTAGTAAATGGGTCATCATAGGCAAAACACTCTCTGACATAAATCACAGCAGGATCCTCTATGACCCACCTCCCAGAATATTGGAAATAAAAGCAAAAATAAACAAATGGGACCTAATTAAACTTAAAAGCTTCTGCACAACAAAGGAAACTCTAAGCAAGGTGAAAAGACAGCCTTCAGAATGGGAGAAAATAATAGCAAATGAAGCAACTGACAAACAACTAATCTCAAAATATACAAGCAACTCCTGCAGCTCAATTCCAGAAAAATAAACGACCCAATCAAAAAATGGGCCAAAGAACTAAATAGACATTTCTCCAAAGAAGACATACAGATGGCTGACAAACACATGAAAGATGCTCAACATCACTCATTATCAGAGAAATGCAAATCCAAACCACAATGAGGTACCATTTCACACCAATCAGAATGGCTGCTCTCCAAAAGTCTACAAGCAATAAATGCTGGAGAGGGTGTGGAGAAAAAGGAACCCTTTTACACTGTTGGTGGGAATGCAAACTAGTACAGCCACTATGGGGAACAGTGTGGAGATTCCTTAAAAAACTATAAATAGAACTGCCATATGACCCAGCAATCCCACTACTGGGCATACACACTGAAGAAACCAGAATTGAAAGAGACACGTGTACCTCAATGTTCATCACAGCACTGTTTATAATAGCCAGGACATGGAAGCAACCTAGATGTCCATCAGCAGACAAATGGATAAGAAAGCTGTGGTCCGTATGCACAATGGAATATTACTCAGCCATTAAAAAGAATACATTTGAATCTGTTCTAATGAGGTGGATGAAACTGGAGTCTATTATAGAGTGAAGTAAGCCAGAAAGAAAAACACCAATACAGTATACTAACACACATATATGGAATTTAGAAAGATGGTAACGGTAATCCTTTATGCGAGCCAGCAAAAGAGACACAGATGTATAGAACAGTCCTTTGGACTCTGTGGGAGAGGAAGAGGGTGGGATGATTTGGGAGAATGGCATTGAAACATGTATAATACATATGAAACCAATTGCCAGTCCAGGTTTGACGCGTGATACAGGATGCTTGGGCTGGTGCACTGGGATGACCCAGAGGGGTGGTATGGGGAGGGAGGTGGGAGGGGCTTCAAGAGGGGGAACACATGTACGTCTATGGCAGATTCATGTTGATGTATGGCATAACCAATACAATATTGTAAAGTAATTAACCTCCAATTACAATAAATAAATTTATGTTAAAATAAATAAGTAAAAAGAGAAAAATAAAAATTAAAAAAATTTAAATAATTAAAAAGAAAATAAAAAGAATCTACTCTTCCCTGTCTTTTTTCCAGTCTTTTTTTTTTTTTTTCTCTTTTAGAGTGATAAAATTTTGCTTTTCATATGTTGTAACACTGAATCTTTTGAAAACATCCAGTGAAATTTGGTCAGTTTGGCATTTTATACAGGTAACATTGTTCAAGTGAAATAAACCCATTTCATGTAAGTATATATGTGTGTGTGTGTGTGTGTGTGTGCGTGTGTATGGTAGTGACATATTTATATACCCAAGTAACCACTAAAGAAGAAATAGAGCTGAAACAAAGCCTTTAACCCGAATATTGAATTATTTCTCAACCATTTCAAGAGTATGTCCCAAAACCATCACCACCCCTTTGTTGCCCCACCACTCGCTTGGGCCAGGAGAGTGGTGATCTCATTTCTGTTATTAAAAAGATTAGTTTTGGTAATTTTAGAATTTCATATCAGTGGACTCATCTACTATATATTCATTTTTATGGGCGTATATTTTCATTTCTTCTTTATAAATATCAATAGGATTACTAGGTTTTATGGTCAAAGTATCCTTTTTTTAAAAGGCACTTCTAACTTTTAAATGTTTGTCATTCTAATGGGTTTATATTGATATTTCATTTTAGTTTTAATTTGTGTCCATGACTAGTTATATGGAATATCTTTCTATAAATGTTAGCTATTGTATACATATTTTTGCCAAACATCTGTTCAAATATTTGCCTATATATAACTGGATTAGTTGTGCTATTAGTACATTATAAGATTATTCTAGATACAAGTTTGAATATATGTATACACACACATATATAGACATACATAAAAGAACATTGTCAAGTAGAAGATGCTTTAAATTATGATGACAAAATTTTAACATTTTTTAATAGTTCATGCATTTTGTGGTCTGGTTAAATATAATCTTTTCATAACCTAATATATCAAAGATTTCACCACTGTTTTCCCCTAGAAATATTATAGTTTTAGCTTTTAAATTTAGTTCTGTGATCTATTCTCAAGCTAATTTTGGTGTATGTTTTGATGTCTGTTTCAAGGTTTATTTTGCCTATATGAATACCAGTTGTTCCAGCACAATTTATTGAAAAGTGGGGCTTTTCCTTCATTGAATTGCTTGTTTAAAATCAATTGACTGTGTAAGGGTGTGTCTATTTCTGGACTCTCTATTGTGTTTCATTGATCCATTTCTATCTTTATACCAGTAATGCACTGTCTTGATTATTGTAGTTTTATAGTATGCCAGTGAATTATGTAGTGTTAGTTCTCTAAATTTGTTCTGTTTTTAAAATTGTTTTGACTAAACTGTGCCCCAGAATTTTCATACACATTTTGGAATAATCTTGTTGATTTCTATAGACGTTGATGGAATTTTTGTTGGCATTGCAGATAATACATAGATTATCTATGTGAGGATAAATTACATTGTAACCATATTGAGTCTTCCAATCAAGCAACAAGGTATAACTCTTGGCCTATTTCAGAATTTGTTGCTTTCTGTCAACAGAATTTCATAGTTGTCAGTTTAGGGAGTTTGCACATACATGTTGTTAAAGTTAAAGGAAGTGAAAGTCGCTCAGTCGTGTCTAACTCTATGCAACCCCATGGACTATACAGTCAATGGAATTCTCTAGGCCAGAATACTGGAGCGGGTAGTCTTTCCCTTCTCCAGGGGATCTTCCCAACCCAGGGATCGAACCCAGGTCTCCTGCATTGAGGGCAGATTCTTTACCAGCTGAGCCACAGGGAAGCATATGTTGTTAAATTTATTCCTAAATACTTCATGTCATTAAAATCTAAGCAATAGTTTATTATTTTTAATATTAAGTTATAATCATTTGTATATATAATTGCTTTTCATATGTTGACTTATCATTTTATGACATGATAAACCATGTTACAGTTTATTAGGTCCAGTAATTTTTATAGATTCCTTAGAATATTTCACATGCTTGATCACACCCTCTGTAAACAAAAGAGGTTTGCTCTTTTGTTCCAATCTGTATCCTGTCTCTGTCTCCCTTTCCCTCTACCATTCTCTCTCTCTCTCCCTCTCTCCCTCCCAATCTCCTTCTCACTCACTCTGGTTTACTGCATTGTGTAGGATCATGGTGGGGTTCCCTGGTGGGGTTCCCTGGTGGGTCAGACAGTAAAGAATCTGGAAGAGTCAGGAAGATCCCCTTCAGGAGGAAATGGCTACCCAGTCCACCTTCTTCCATGGAGAATTCCATGGACAGAGGAGTCTGGTAGGCTACAGTCCATGGGATTGCAAAGAGTTGGACACAACTGAGTGATTAACACTAACAAGATCATAATACAACACTGATTAGAAATAGTGATATCCATCCTTGACTTGTTCCTGATTTTAAGTAGAAAACATTTCATGTTTATCATTAAGTATAATGCTAGCTTTATTTATTTAATTTTTTAGTTATGTCTTACTAGGTTGAAGGAGTTCCTCTTATCTGAGTTTTCTAAGAATTCTTATCATGTATATTGAATTTTGTCAGATGATTTATCTGCATTTAGTGAAATGATTGCTTTTGTTAATAAATGATTGCATTTATTAACATAATGTACTTTACTGATTGGTTTTCAAAGTTAAAACAATCTTGAATTCCAGGAATAAATTCTACTTGGTCATGATGTAATTTTCTATACTGGTGGGTTCTAAATACTGTTTTATGAAATATTTTACAGACATATTTATATACATATGTGCATGTACACAAACACACACGTAATGAGCTGTAGTTTCCTGGTACTATCAGTCTGGTTTTGTTCTATCAATATCTGAAGACAGCATTATTAAATCTCCAACTGTGATTGTAAATTCTCTAAACTTCTTCTTTTAGTTTTGTTAGTTTTTGCTTCATTTATTTTAAAAATCTTCCTAAAAATAATATTTACTTTATAATATTACTATACACAATGCCAGCTAGTATTAATAACTTTTAGAGTTTAAGATAAAATTTCTTTGGAAGTTTTCAGTTAAATACATCAAAGAAATATGAAAATTTTATAATATTCTTCCTTCAAACATAAAATATGTTTATTAAAGCTATATAGAAATATGAGATAGAGTTTGTCACCACAACTCTTTAGAATGTTGTCTTCAATAATAAATAAGCCATTTGGTAAGTGAAAATCACATATATCCTGGTATGGGAGTAATAGAAAAGCAGCATGGGGTTGAGTTTAGGTGAAATTGAAATTAATTTTCACAGTTTAGTTGATGGGTGGTCTCAGATGACATGATTGTTTAATCTTAGCTAGTACAGGTGTGAAAGTCATAATATGAAAACTGACACATTCAAATAGAAAAAGAGACAATATTATAATTAGACTTCATACTCATAGTAAAGTGTGAAAACAAAAGATTTAAAAAAATAATTTCTCTGTATTGTAGAAAAACTACAGAACTTTTTGGAAGATAAATATGGACATTATGTAGCTTTTATTCTCTGCATCACCCATAACCAATGTTTATGTTGAAGAACTTTCATTTTACTAGTGCCTGAGATCAATTTTTTGAGCCATTGCAGCAATGGAAATATGCCTAATTGCCTGGTGCAAGATCTTTCTCCCCACCATGGAGAGTACAGTCTTTAAATTAGAGAACATTCTGTCCCTTTATCTATCTAATTAAGACACAAGTATGATTTGGCCTACTCACTACAAGGCTGGATGAGGATATATATCTATTAGTTACTCTTACTTTGTTACTTAGTTACTTTGATAAGCCTTTATAAACAAGGTTATATACATGATATTTATAAAATAATATATACTGAACAGCATTATATATATCAGACATGCTGAGTATTATGACTATGTATTACTGGCTGAGTAGATTACACTGTGCTTAAAGAATATTGATAACATTATGCCCTGAAGTACATACAAAAGTGTATTGAGTTTTTCTCTATGAACAAAGTTATATTACAAAACAGAAAAATATATCATTATTTGAACTAAAATATCACATTTAAAATTCTACTAAAAAAAAAAAAAAAAACCTACTGAAAAGGCTGCCATTAAAACCATTGTTTTCATCTATCCCAGATTCATTTCTACACATACAATACATGGTAAGCTTATTATTTCTCATGCAAAAAACCCAAATTATGTAATTCCCTAAATCATAAATAATTTCTTAAATTGAAGGCGCTATCAGTGGTAACTTAGTATAAATTACCTTTGAATTGGTTGAAGACTCATCTATGATTAGGTAAATTTGCAGGCTAAAAATAGCATTCAAATATACAAAATAATCCTAATTCTTCATTATTAATGATGCTAAATTGAAAATATATTGAAAGTGTTTCTAAGACTTCATATCATGATTTAATTCATTTATTAAAATTATGAAAAAAGAGGATGTTTTATATTTGCTCTTTATTTTATATCATCCTTAAAATGACTTCTAAATGTTTATATTCACTAAACGTTCCTTAAAATATCATAGCTAGTAGAGGTGATGGAATTCCAGTTGAGCTATTTCAAATCCTGAAAGATGATGCTGTGAAAGTGCTGCACTCAATATGCCAGCAAGTTTGGAAAACTCAGCAGTGGCCACAGGACTGGAAAAGGTCAGTTTTCATTCCAATCCCAAAGAAAGACAATGTCAAAGAATGCTCAAACTACCACACAATTGCACTCATCTCACACACTAGCAAGTAATGCTCAAAATTCTCCAAGCAAGGCTTCAACTGTATGTGAACTGAGAACTTCCAGATGCTCAAGCTGGATTTAGAAAAGGCAGAGAAACCAGAGAGCAAACTGCCAACATCTATTGGATCATCGAAAAGCAAGAGAGTCTCAGAGAAATATCTACTTCTGCTTTATTGACTACACCAAAGCCTTTGACTGTGTGGATCACAACAAACTGTGGAAAATTCTTCAAAAGATGGGAATACCAGACCACCTTACCTGTCTCCTGAGAAATTTGTAAGCAGGTCAAGAAGCAATAGTTAGAACTGGACATGGAAGAACAGATGGGTTCAAAATTGGGAGAGGAGTATGTCAAGGCTGTATAATGCCACCATGTTTATTTAATTTGTATGCAGAGTACATCATGGGAAAGGGGGGCTGGATGAATCATAAGCTTGAATCAAGATCACCAGGAGATATATCAATCACCTCATATATGCAGATTACACCACCCTTATGGCAGAAAGTGAAGAGGAACTAAAGAGCTTCTAGATGACAGTGAAAGAGGAGAGTGAAAAAGTTGGCTTAAAACTTAACATTCAAAAAACAAAGATCATGGCATCTTTTCCCATCACTTTATGGCAAATAGATGGGAAAACGATGGAAATAGTGGCAGATTTTTATTTTAGGGGGCTCCCAAATCACTGTAGATGGTGACTGCAGTCATGAAATTAGAAGACACTTGCTCCTTGGAAGAAAAGCAAACCTAGACAGCAAACCTAGATGACAAACCTATACAGCATATTATAAAGTAGAGACATTACTTTGACGACATAGGTCCATATGGTCAAAGGTATGGTTTTTCCAGTAGTTATGTATGGATATGAGAGTTGAACCATAAAGAAGGCTGGGCACTGGAGAACTGATGCTTTCCAACTTTGGTGTTGGAGATGATTCTTGATAGTCTCTTGGATGGCAAGGAGATCCAACCAGTCAATCCTAGAGGAAATCAACCCTGAATATTCATTGGAAGTACTGACGCTGAAACTGAAGTGCCAATATTTTGCTCACCTGATGCATTGGAAAGGATCCTGATGCTGGAAAAGATACAAGGCAGGAGGAGAAGGGAACAACAGAGGACTAGATGGTTGGATGGCATCACTGACTCAATGGACATGAGTTTGAATAAGCTTCAGGAGATGGTAAAGGGCAGGGAAGCTGGCATGCTGCAGACCAAGGGGTCACAAAGAGTCAGACATGACTAGGCGACTGAATAACAATGAGGTTACATAGACTTTGGGTACATAATGCTGGTTGCTGTATTAAAATATCAAATTCTCCGTGAATTAACACTGAAAATTGATTATTCAACTGTCTGTATTTATTCAATATCATATGGTTACCATTAGAAAGCATATCCTCTCTATCTGTTCTTTCTGTTCTGCAGATCTCCTTTCACATTGTCCAAAAGGTATCAGCAGAGGAGCCAAGACAGAAAATGGAGGATTGTGTGAGAGCGAGTACAGTCCAAAATTGACTGTGGTGTATCCCTTCTCACATTTTAAATACGAAATGAAATTGGTCACAAACTAATACCTAATTTCATGGGAAGGATGGAGGCTATAAAATGTCACACTTTCATGGGATTTCTAAGGCAACAGTACCTTTGCAGATACTAGATATATTTGGAAAGAATAACCAGAATAGCTAATCGATAAACCACAAGTGCTCTATTCACTTAGACTTTTCTACAGGGAATAAAAATTAACTTCTTAAAAAGTGAGAGCTTCTTCTTCTACTTTTCAAAATAGTGTTATATATTCATCATTCCTACAAAGTAATTCGATTTTTTTTCATATTTACTGATATAGTTTGGTATTTATTCAATGAAAAATTATCTTTTTAAATTGGAAATGTAATTTTCTTTTACTATGGATAAAAATCTGATAACAAACATACTTCAATTGAAAGTTAGTGGGTTCTAATAAAGTGTCACTAAACAATTACAGTTAGAAATACTGTTAAGTATTTTCATACATCTTTTTAATATACATGTGATATTTATACTAAAATGGATTTCTATTATTAAAGGAAATCAAAAGATCATTTTACAGTTAATAAGGCCCAATTTATGAGCTTATACTGTTATGAACTACAAGAATAAAATAAAAATTATTCTTTATTGAAAAATATTTTACTACATGATTAATTTGCCATAATTTTCCATAGTGATATATTATATTCTTCATTCAGAGTACTCGAGTCTTGCATTATGGTTGTTTAATAACCACTATAGTATTCAAAAAGTATAAAAATATTTTCCCCATTATTTTATTTACTGATTTTTATAAAATCTTGAAAGCAAAAGACATACTAGAACTTGCTGGATGTACTCTTATACTAAATATAAGACTGCATATTTTTATAAAATATCCATTAGGGTTATTTATATAAAACTATTTATGAGATATTTACTTGAATCATAAATATTTTTCTAGTAACATAGCACTAAAGTAGAAGTAACATCTCCATGAAACAAATGGAAGCTAGAACGCCAAAGACTATAAAGTTTTTCAAATGAATTACCAAGCTACTAAAATGAGATGAAAATAAAAATAATTTTTTTTTTCACGTTTCCAAGGCAAACCATTCAATATCACAGTAATCCAAATCTATGCCCCAACCAGTAACGATGAAGAACCTGAAGTTGAACGCTTCTATGAAGACCTACAAGACCTTTTAGGACTAACACCCAAAAAAGATATCCTTTTCATTATAGGGAACTGGAATGCAAAAGTAGGAAGTCAAGAAACACCTGGAGTAACAGGCAAATTTGGCCTTGGAAAACGGAATGAAGCAGGGCAAAGACTAATAGAGTTTTGCCAAGAAAATGCACTGCTCATAGCAAACACCCTCTTCCAGTAACACAATAGAAGACTCTACACATGGACATCACCAGATGGTCAACACCGAAATCAGACTGATTATATTCTTTGCAGCCAAAGATGGAGAAGCTCTATACAGTCAGCAAAAACAAGACCAGGAGTTGACTGTGGCTCAGACCATGAACTCCTTACTGCCAAATTCAGACTTAAATTGAAGAAAGTAGGGAAAACCACTAGACCATTCAGATATGACCAAAATCAATTCCTTATGATTATACAGTGAAAGTGAGATGTAGATTTAAGGGCCTAGATCTGATAGATAGAGTGCCTGGTGAACTATGGAATGAGGTTCATGGCATTGTACAGGAGACAGGGATCAAGACCATCCCCATGGAAAAGAAATGCAAAAAAGCAAAATGGCTGCCTGGGGAGGCCTTAAAAATGGCTGTGAAAAGAAGAGAAGCAAAAAGCAAAGGAGAAAAGGAAAGATATAAACATCTGAATGCAGAGTTCCAAACAATAGCAAGAAGAGATAAGAAAGCCTTCCTCACCGATCAATGCAAAGAAATAGAGGAAAACAACAGAATGGGAAAGACTAGGGATCTCTTGAAGAAAATCAGGGATACCAAAGGAATATTTAATGAAAAGATGGTATCAATAAAGGACAGAAATGGTATGGACCTAACAAAAGCAGAAGATATTAAGAAGAGATGGCAAGAATACACAGAAGAACTGTACAAAAAAGATCTTCACTACCCAGATAATCACGATGGTGTGATCACTGACCTAGAGCCAGATATCCTGGAATGTGAAGTCAAGTAGGCCTTAGAAAGCATCACTATGAACAAAGCTAGTGGAGGTGATAGAATTCCAGTTGAGCTATTCCAAATCCTGAAAGATGATGCTGTGAAAGTGCTGCACTCAATATGCCAGCACATTTGGAAAACTCAGCAGTGACCACAGGACTGGAAAAGGTCAGTTTTCATTCCAATCCCAAAGACAGGCAATGCCAAAGAATGCTCAAACTACCACACAATTGAACTCATCTCACACGCTACTAAAATAATGCTCAAAATTCTCCAAGCCAGGCTTCAGCAATATGTGAACCGTGAACTTCCTGATGTTCAAGCTGGTTTTCGAAAAGGCAGAGGAAGCAGAGATCAAATTGCCAACATCTGCTGGATCATGGAAAAAGCAAGAGAGTTCCAGAAAAGCATCTATTTCTGCTTTATTGACTATGCCAAAGCCTTTGACTGTGTGGATCACAATAAACTGTGGAAAATTCTGAAAGAGATGGGAATACCAGACCACCTGGCCTGCCTCTTGAGGAATCTGTATGCAGGTCAGGAGGCAACAGTTAGAACTGGACATGGAACAACAGACTGGTTCCAAATAGGAAAAGGAGTACATCAAGGCTGTATACTGTCACCCTGCTTATTTACTTATATGCAGAGTACATCCTGAGAAATGCTGGACTGCAAGAAACACAAGCTGGAATCAAGATTGCCGGGAGAAATATCAATAACCTGAGATATGCAGATGACACCACCCTTATGGCAGAAAGTGAAGAGGAACTCAAAAGCCTCTTGATGAAAGTGAAAGTGGAGAGTGAAAAACTTGGCTTACAGCTCAACACTCAGAAAACGAAGATCATAGCATCCGGTCCCATCACTTCATGGGAAATAAATGGGGAAACAGTGGAAACAGTGTCGACTTTATTTTTCTGGGCTCCAAAATCACTACAGATGGTGACTGCAGCCATGAAATTAAAAGACACTTACTCCTTGGAAGGAAAGTTATGACCAACCTAGATAGCATATTCAAAGCAGAGACATTACTTTGCCAACAAAGGTTTGTCTAGTCAAGGCTATGGTTTTTCCTGTAGTCATGTATGGATGTGAGAGTTGGACTGTGAAGAAAGCTGAGTGCTGAAGAATTTATTCTTTTGAACTGTGGTGTTGGAGAAGACTCTTGAGAGTCCCTTGGACTGCAAGGAGATCCAAGCAGTCCATTCTGAAGGAGATCAGCCCTAGGATTTCTTTGGAAGGAATAATGGTAAAGCTGAAACTCCAGTACTTTGGCCACTTCATGCGAAGAGTTGACTCATTGGAAAAGACTCTGATGCTGGGAAGGATTGGGGGCAAGAGGAGAAGGGGATGACAGAGGATGAGATGGCTGGATGGCATCACTGACTCGATGGACATGAGTCTCAGTGAACTCCGGTAGTTGGTGATGGACATGGAGGTCTGGCGTGCTGTGATTCATGGGGTCGCAAAGAGTCAGACACGACTGAGTGACTGATCTGATCTGATTTTTTTTACAGTTTTCTTCTATATGCAATGTATGGTTACCCCAAAGTTCAACTTTTCTTGATATTTTTTGAGTAGGATTGTGCTGCATATGCTTGAATCAGAATATAAAAGGGGGTAGAAGGACTTGTGCTCACCTTCTCCAGCCAGAGCACCAAAATCACAACTAGCTGTTGAACAACCATCGATAGGAACATACTGGAACCCACCGAACAAATATACCTCACATCCAAGGACAAAAGAAGCCATGACAAAACAGTAGGAAGATCACAATCATGATAAAATCAAATTCTATTCCTACCAGTTGGGTGACCCGCAAACTGGAGAACAATAATACCAAAGAAGTTCTCAAACTGTTGTGAAGGTTTTAGACCCCACATCAGTCTCCTTAGCCTGGGGATCTAGCCAAGGGACTGGGAATCCCCAAGGTATTTTACTTTGAAGGCTAGCAGGATTTGGTTGCAGGACTTCCACAAGACTGAGATAAACAGACTCCACTCTTGGAGGGTACAAACAAAATTTTGTGTGCACCAGGATCTAGGGGAAAGGAACAGTGATCCCATAGGAGACTGAGCCAAACCTGTGTGTAACTTGTCTGAGGGTCTCCTACAGAGGCATGTGTTGGCCCACCATGGGGACAGAGGAACTGGCAGCAAGAGTCCTTGGAGATATGTCTCAGCATAAGTCCTCTTGGAGGTCATCAATAGCCCTACCACAGAGCCTGTAGACTCTGGGAGTGGGTCACTCAGGCCAAACAACTAACAGGGAGCAGACAATTGAATTAAAGTTTTACTGAGCTCTGCCCACCAGAGCAAGACCCAGGTTTTCCCATAGCCAATCCCTCCCATCCGGAAGGTTGCACAAGCCTCAACCTCATCCAGAAAAGGGCAGATAGAAGAATTAATAACTCCAATCCAAGCTGCCTCTAGAACTAATACCACAATCATAGAAAGCTAACCAAAATGAAAAAAAAAAAAAAAAAAGCCCAGATGAAGGAACAAAATAAATCTCCAGAAAAACAACTAAATGAAATGGAGATAGGCAACTTCCCAGAAAACAATTCAGAATAATGATAGTGAAAATGATCCTTGATCTCTGAAAAAGAATGGGAGAAAATGCAAGAAACGTTTACCAAAGACCTAGAAATTTTAAAGAACTAATAAACAGAGATGAACAACACACTCAAAGGAATCAATAGCAGAATAACTAAAACAGAAGAATGGATAAATAACCTGGAAGACAATGGTGGAAATAAATGCTGCAAAACAGAATGCAGAAAAAAGAATGAGAAGAATTGAGACAATCTGTGAGACCTTTGGGACAACAGCAAATGCACCAGTATTCACATTATAGTGATCCCAGAAGGAGAAGAGAGAAAAGACCTGAGAAATATTTGAAGAGATAATAGCTGAAAAATTCCCAACATGGGTAAGGAAATAGTCAAGCAAGTCCAGAAAGTTCAGAGAGGCTCATGCAGGATCAACCCAAGCAGGAACACACTGAGGCACATAGTAATCAGACTTATTAAAAGCAACAAGGGGAAAAAAAAACCACACACACACAAATATATACAAAGGAAACTCCATAAGCTTATCAACTGATAATAGAAACTCTACAAGCCAGAATGGAATGCATGATACGTGTAAAGTTATGAAAGGGAAGAATCTACAACCTACAAGAATGCTCTATCCAACAAAACTCTCACTGAGATTTGGTGGGAAAATCAAAAGTTTTCCAGAAAGCAGAAATTAAGAGAATCTAGCACCATGAAATCAGTTTTACAACAAATGCTAAAGGAACTTCTCTATGCATGAAATACAAGAGAAGGAAAAGAACTACAAAAATCAACCCCAATTAACAAAATATTAATAGGATCATTATATAGACAATTACCTTAAATGTAAATGGATTAAATGCACCAACCAAAACACATAGCCTGGTTCAGTTCAGTCACTCAGTCCTGTCCGACTCTTTGCGACCCCATGAATCACAGCATGCCAGGCCTCTCTGTCCATTACCAACTCCTGGAGTCCACTCAGACACATGTCCATCGAGTCAGTGATGCCATCCAGACATCTCATCCTCTGTCATCCCCTTCTCCTTCTGCCCCCAATCCCTCCCAGCATCGGAGAGTTTTCCAATGAGTCAACACTTCACATGAGGTGGCCAAAGTACTGGAGATTCAGCTTTAGCAACATTCCTTCCAAAGAAATCTCAGGGCTGATCTCCTTCAGAATGGACTGCTTGGATCTCCTTGCAGTCCAAGGGACTCTCAAGAGTCTTCTCCAACACCACAGTTCAAAAGCATCAATTCTTCGGCACTCAGCTTTCTTCACAGTCCAACTCTCACATCCATACATGACCACAGGAAAAGCCATAGCCTTGACTACATGGACCTTTGTTGGCAAAGTAATGTCTCTGCTTTGCAATATGCTATCCAGGTTGGTCGTCACTTTTCTTCCAAGGAGTAAGCGTCTTTTAATTTCATGGCTGCAGTCACCATCTGCAGGGATTTTGCAGCCCAAAAAAAATAAAGTCTGACACTGTTTCCACTGTTTCCCCATTTATTTCCCATGAAGTGATGGGACCAGATGCCATGATCTTCGTTTTCTGAATGTTGAGTTTTAAGCCAACTTTTTCACTCTCCTCTTTCACCTTCATCAGGAGGTTTTTTGTTCCTCTTCACTTTCTGCCATAAGGGTGATGTTATCTGCATATCTGAGTTTATTGATATTTCTCCTGGCAATCTTGGTTCCAGCTTGTGCTTCTTCCAGCCCAGTGTTTCTCATGATGTACTCTGCATATAAGTTAAATAAGCAGGGTGACAGTATACAGCCTTGATGTACTCCTTTTCCTATTTGGAACCAGTCTGTTGTTCTATGTCCAATTCTAACTGTTGCTTCCTGACCTGCATACAAATTTCTCAAGAGGAAGGCCAGGTGGTCTGGTATTCCCATCTCTTTCAGAATTTTCCACAGTTTATTGTGATCCACACAGTCAAAGGCTTTGGCATAGTCAATAAAGCAGAAATAGATGCTTTTCTGGAACTCTCTTGCTTTTTCCATGATCCAGCAGATGTTGGCAATTTGGTCTCTGGTTCCTCTACCTTTTCTAAAACCAGCTTGAACTTCTGGAAGTTCATGATTCACGTATTGCTGAAGCCTGGCTTGGAGAATTTTGAGCATTACTTTACTAGTGTGTGAGATGAGTGCAATTGTGAGGTAGTTTGAGCATTTTTTGGCATTGCCTGTCTTTGGGTTGGAATGAAAACTGACCTTTTCCAGTCCTGTGGTCACTGCTGAGTTTTCCAAATGTGCTGGCATATTGAGTGCAGCACTTTCACAGCATCATCTTTCAGGATTTGGAATAGCTCAACTGGAATTCTATCACCTCCACTAGCTTTGTTCATAGTGATGCTTTCTAAGGCCTACTTGACTTCACATTCCAGGATGTCTGGCTCTAGGTCAATGATCACACCATCGTGCTTATCTAGGTCTTGAAGATCTTTTTTGTACAGTTCTTCTGTATATTCTTGTCATCTCGTCTTAATATCTTTTGCTTCTGTTAGGTCCATACCATTTCTGTCCTTTTTCTAGCCCATCTATGCATGAAATATTCCCTTGGTATATCTAATTTTCTTGAAGAGATCTCTAGTCTTTCCCATTCTATTGTTTTCCTCTAATTCTTTGCATTGATCGCGGAGGAAGACTTTCTTATCTTTTCTTGCTCTTCTTTGGAACTCTGCATTCAGATGCTTATATCTTTACTTTTCTCCTTTGCTTTTCACTTCTCTTCTTTTCATAGCTATTTGTAAGGCCTCCCCAGACAGCCATTGTGCTTTTATGCATTTCTTTTCCATGTAGATGGTCTTGACCCCTGTCTCATGTACAATGTCTCGAACCTTAGTCCATAGTTCATCAGGCACTCTATCTATCGGATATATTTCCTTAAATCTATTTCTCACTTCCACTGTATAATCATAAGGGATTTGATTTATGTTGTACCTGAATAGTCTAGTGGTTTTCCCTACTTTCTTGAGTTTAAGTCTGAATTTGGCAATAAGGAGTTCATGGTCTGAGCCACAGTCAGGTCCCGGTCTTGATTTTGCTGACTGTATAGAGCTTCTCCATCTTTGGCTGCAAAGAATATAATCAATATGATTTTGGTGTTGACCATCTGGTGATGTCCATCTAAAGAGTCTTCTCTTGTGTTACTGGAAGAGGGTGTTTGCTATGACCAGTGCATTTTCTTGGCAAAACTCTATTAGTATTTGCTCTGCTTCATTCTGTTTTCCAAGGCCAAATTTGCCTGTTACTCCAGGTGTTTCTTGACTTCCTACTTTTGCATTCTAGTCCTCTATAATGAAAAGGACATCTTTTTTGGGTGTTAGTTCTAAAAGGTCTTGTAGGTCTTCATAGAACCGTTCAACTGCAGGTTCTTCATCGTTAATGGTTGGGGCATAGACTTGGATTACTGTGATATTGAATGGTTTGCCTTGGAAACGAACAGAGATCATTCTGTCGTTTTTGAGATTGCATCCAAGTACGGCATTTTGAACTCTTTTGTTGACCATGATGGCTACTCCATTTCTTCTGAGGGATTCCTGCCCACAGTAGTAGATATAATGGTCATCTGAATTATCACCCATTCCAGTCAATTTTAGTTCGCTGATTCGTAGAATGTCGACGTTCACTCTTGCCATCTCTTGTTTGACCACTTCCATTTGCCTTGATTCATGGACCCGACATTCCAAGTTCCTATGCAATATTGCTCTTTACAGCATCAGACATTGCTTCTATCACCAGTCACATCCACAGCTGGGTATTCTTTTTGCTTTGGCTCCATCCCTTCATTCTTCTGGAGTTATTTCTCCATTGATCACCAGTAGCATATTGGGCACCTACTGACCTGGGGCGTTCCTCTTTCAGTATCCTATCATTTTGCCTTTTTATACTGTTCATGGGGTTCTCAAGGCAAGAATACTGAAGTGGTTTGCCATTGCTCTCTCCAGTGGACCACATTCTGTCAGACCTCTCCACCCTGACCCTCCTGTCTTGGGCGGCCCCATGGGCATGGCTTAGTTTCATTGAGTTAGACAAGGCTGTGGTCCTAGTGTGATTAGATTGACTAGTTTTCTGTGAGTATGGTTTCAGTTTTCTGCCCTCTGATACCCACTTGCAACACCTACCATCTTACTTGGGTTTCTCTTACCTTGGACGTGGGTTATCTCTTCACGGCTGCCCAGCAAAGCTCAGCTGCTGCCCCTTACCTTGAACGAGGGGTATCTTCTCACCACCGCCCCTTCTGACCTTGTATGTGGAATAGCTCCTGGTTGGTTATAATAGCCTGGCTGGTTATACCCATATATATGTTATCTACAAGAGGCTCACCTCAGATCTACAAAAAATTACAGGCTGAAAATCAGGATGGGAGAAGGTATTTCATGCAAATGGAAATCATAAGGAATCTGGAATAGCAATATTATCAGACAAAATAGACTTTAAAACAAAGACTATAATGACATTACATAATGATCAAGGGTTCATCCTAAGAAGAAGATATAACAATTGTAAATATATATATATATATATATATATATATATATATATGCACCCTACATGGGAGCACCTTGATACATAGATCAGATCAGATCAGTCGCTCAGTTGTGTCCGACTCTTTGTGACCCCATGAATCGAAGCACGCCAGGCCTCCCTGTCCATCACCAACTCCCGGAGTTCACTCAGACTCACGTCCATCGAGTCAGGGATGCCATCCAGCCATCTCATCTTCTGTCATCCCATTCTCCTCTTGCCCCCAATCCCTTCCAGCATCAGAGTCTTTTCTAATGAGTCAACTCTTCGCATGAGGTGGCCAAAGTACTGGAGTTTCAGCTTTACCATCATTCCCTCCAAACAAATCCCAGGGCTGATCTCTTTCAGAATGGACTGCTTGGATCTCCTCGCAGTCCAAGGGACTCTCAAGAGTCTTCTCCAACACCACAGTTCAAAAGAATCAATTCTTCGGCACTCAGCCTTCTTCACAGTCCAACTCTCACATCCATACATGACCACAGAAAAACCATAGCCTTAACTAGATGAAACTTTGTTGGCAAAGTAATGTCTCTGCTTTTGAATATGCGATCTAGGTTGGTCATAACTTTCCTTCCAAGGAGTAAGTGTCTTTTAATTTCATGACTGCAGTCACCATCTGCAGTGATTTTGGAGCCCAGAAAAATAAAGTCTGACACTGTTTCCACAGTTTCCCCATCTATTTCCCATGAAGTGGTGGGACCGGATGCCATGATCTTCATTTTCTGAATGTTGAGCTTTAAGCCAACTTTTGCACTCTCCTCTTTCAGCTTCATCAAGAGGCTTTTTAGTTCCTTTTCACTTTCTGACATAAGGGTGGTGTCATCTGCATATCTGAGGTTATTGATATTTCTCCAGACAATCATGATTCCAGCTTGTGCTTCTTCCAGTCCAGCGTTTCTCATGATGTACTCTGCATATAAGCTACATAAGCAGGGTGACAATATACAGCCTTGATGAACTCCGTTTCCTATTTGGAACCAGTCTGTTGTTCCATGTCCAGTTCTAACTGTTGCTTCCTGACCTCCATACAAATTTCTCAAGAGGCAGGCCAGGTGGTCTGGTATTCCCATCTCTTTCAGAGTTTTCCACAGTTTCTTGTGATCCGCATAGTCAAAGGCTTTGGCATAGTTAATAAAGCAGAAATAGATAGTTTTCTGGAACTCTCTTGCTTTTTCCATGATCCAGCAGATGTTGGCAATTTGATCTCTGGTTCCTCTGTCTTTTCTAAAACCAGCTTGAACATCAGGAAGTTCACGGTTTACATATTGCTGAAGCCTGGTTTGGAGAATTTTGAGCATTAGTTTACTAGCGTGTGAGATGAGTGCAATTGTGAGGTAGTTTGAGCATTCTTTGGCATTGTCTTTCTTTGGGATTAGAATGAAAACTGACCTTTTCCAGTCCTGTGGTCACTGCTGAGTTTTCCAAATGTGCTGGCATATTGAGTGCAACACTTTCACAGCATCATCTTTCAGGATTTGGAATAGCTCAACTGGAATTCTATCACCTCCACTAGCTTTGTTCGTAGTGATGCTTTCTAAGGCCCACTTGACTTCGCATTCCAGGATGTCTGGCTCTAGATCAGTGATCACACCATCGTGATTATCTGGGTCTTGAAGATCTTTTTTGTACAGTTCTTCTGTGTATTCTTGCCATCTCTTCTTAATATCTTCTGCTTCTGTTAGGTCCATACCATTTCTAAGGCAACCACTAACAAACAAAAAGGGAGAGATCAATAGTAACACAATAATAGTGGGGAACTTTAATATCCCATTTTCATCAATGGACAGATCATTCAGACAAAAAGTTAATGAAGAAACGCTGGCGCTAAATGACATTTTAGATGAGTTGGACTTAATTGATATTTATAGAGCATTCCATCCAAAAGCAGCAGACTACACATTCTTCTCAAGTGCTCAAAGAACATTTTCCATGATTGATCACATGCTTGGCAAATTTAAGAAAATTGAAAGCATATCTTTTCTGGTCACAATACTATGAGATTAGAAATAAGTAGCAAAAATAAAAAAAATTAAGGAACACAAACATGTGGCAGCTAAACAATATGCTAGTAAACAACCATTGGATCACTGAAGAAATCAAAGAAGAAATTTAAAAAAGAAATACCTAGAAACAAATGAAAATGAAAGCACAGTGGTCCAAAACTTATGGGATACTGCAAAAGAAGTTCTAAGAGGGAAGCTTATAGCAATACAAGTTTATCTCAAGAAATGAGAAAAATCTCAAGTAAAAAACCTAACCTTATACCTAAAACAACTAGAGAAAGAAGAACAAGCAAAACCTAATGTTAGTAGAAGAAAAGAAATTATAAAGATCAGAGAAGAAATATAAGAAACAGAGACAGAAAACAATTGCATGGATGAATGAAACTCAAAGCTGGTTCTTTGAAAAGATAAACAAAATTGATAAACCTTTAGCCAGACTAATCAAGAAAAAGACAGAGGACTCAAATCAGGAAAATATGAAATGAAAAAAGAGAAATTACAACTGACTTCACAGAAATACAGAGGGTCCTAAGAGACTACTATGAACAACTGTATGCCAATAAAATGAGCAAACTGGAAAAAATGGACAAGTTCTTAGAAAGGTACAGTCTCCCTGGACTGAACCATGAAGAAATAGAAAATGTGAACACACCAATCACAAGCACTGCAGTTGAAACCATGATCAACAATTCCCAACAAACATAAAAAAAAAAAAAAAAAAAAAACAATAAACAAAAGCCCAGGACCTGATGGCTTCACAAGCAAATTTTATCAAACATTTAGAGAAGAGTTAACACCTATCCTTCTGAAAATGTTTCCAAAAGTCACAGAGGAAGGAAAACTTCCCAGCTCATTTTATGAGGCTAATATCACCCTTATAACAAGACCAGATGAAAATACAACCAAAAAATAAAATGACAGGCCAATATAACTAATGAACATAGATGGAAAAATCCTCAACAAAATACTAGCAATCTGTATCCTACAATACATTAAAAAGATCATACACCACGATGAAGTGGGGTTCATCCCAGGGATGCAAGAAATTTTCAACATCCACAAGTCAATCAATGTGATACATCACATCAACAAATTTAGTAATAAAAACCATACAATCATTTCAATAGCTGCAGAAAAGTCTTTTGGCAAAATTCAGTACACATTTATGATTAAAAAAAAAAAAACTTTCCAGAAAGTGGTCATAGAGTGTACATACCTCAAAATAATAAAGGCTATATGTTACAAAACTATAGGTAGCATCATACTCAATGATGAAAAGCTGAAAGTGTTCCCTCTAAGATCAGGAACAATACGAGAATATCCACTCTCATCACTTTTATTCAACATAGTTTTGGAAGTCCTAGCTATAGCAATTAGAGAAGAAAAAGAATTAAAGTGAATCCAAATTGGGAAAGAAGAGTTTAAACTGTCACTGTTTGCAGATGACATGATACTATACATAGAAGATCCTAAAGGTGCTACCAGAAAACTAGTAAAGCTCATCAGTGAATTTGGTAAAGATTCAGGTTACAAAATTAATACACAGAAATCTGTTGCATTTCTATACACTAACAATGAACGATCAGAAAGAGAAATTCAAGAAGCAATTCCATTTATCATTGCATCACAAAGAATAAAACACCTAGAAATAAACCTACCTAAGGAGACAAAAGACATGTACTCTGAATAGTACAAGATGCTGATGAAAGAAATCAATGACATAAGTAGATGGAAAGATATACTGTGTAGATTGGAAGAATCAATATTGTCAAAATGACTATACTACCCAAGAAAATCTACAGATTCAATGCAATCCCTATCAAATTACCAATGGAATTTTTCACAGAACTATAATAAAAAATTTTAAAATTTGTATGGACACACAAAAGACTCAAAAGAGCCAAAGCAATCTTGAAAATGAAAAATGGAATTGGAGGAATCAGGTTCCCTGACTTCAGATTATAACACAAAGCTAATGTCATCAAAACAATATTGTACTGGTACAAAAATAGAAATACAGATCAATGGAACAGATAGAAAACCCCAAAATCAGCCCATGCACCTATGATCAATTCAGTTCAGTTGCTCAGTTATGTCCAACTCTTTGCGATTGCACGGACTGCAGCACGCCAGGCCTCCCTGTCCATCACCAACTCTCAGAGTTTACTCAAATTCATGTTCATTGAGTCTCTGATGCCATCCAATTACCTCATCCTCTGTCACCCCCTTCTTCTCCCACCTTTCAATCTTTCCCAACATCAGGGTCCTTTCAAATGAGTCAGTTCTTTGCATCAGGTGGCCAAAGTACCAAAGTTTCAGCTGCAGGATCAGTCCTTCCAATGAATATTCAGGAGTGATTTCTTTTAGGATTGACTCATCGGATCTCCTTGCAGTCCAAGGGACTCTCAAGAGTCTTCTCCAACACCACAGTTCAACAGCATCAATTCTTCGGTGCTCAGCTTCTTATACTCCTACTCTCACATCCATACATGACCACTGGAAAAACCATAGCTTTGACTAGACGGACCTTTGTTGGCAAAGTAATGTCTCTGCTTTTAAATATGCTGTCTAGGTTAGTCATAACTTTTCTTCCAAGGAGCAAGTGTCTTTTAATTTTATGTCTGCAGTTACCATATTCAGTTATTTCAGAGCCCCCCAAAATAAAGTCTGTCACTGTTTCCATTGTTTCCCCATCTATTTGCCATGAAGTGATGGGACAAGATGCCACGATCTTAGTTTTCCAGATGTTGAATTTTAAGCCAACTTTTTCACCCTCCTTTTTCACTTTCATCAAGAGTCTCTTTAGTTCCTCTTTGCTTTCTGCCATAAGGGTGGTGTAATCTGCATATCTGAGGTTACTGATATTTCTCCTGGCAGCAGAATATTGGATTAAATGTTTACTGGGCATGGCCCCACCCATCAGAACAAGACCCAGTTTCCCCCTCAGTCAGTCTCTCCCATCTGGAAGCTTCCATAAGCCTCTTGTCCTTATCCATCAGAGGGCAGACAGACTGAAAACCATAGCCACAGAAAGCTAACCAATCTGATTACATGGACCACAGCCTTGTCTAACTCAATGAAACTATGAGCCATGCCATATAGGGCCACCCAAGACAGACGGATCATGATGTAGAGTTCTAACAAAACGTGGTCCACTGGAGAAGAGAATGGCAAACCACTTTAATATTCTTGCCTCAAGAACCCCACGAACCGAATGGTCAATTAATTTATGACAAAGGAGGCAAGACTACTCAGTGTGGGAATACAATTTCTTCAACAAATGGTGCTAGGAAAACTGGACAGCCACACGTGAAAACATGAAATTAAACCAATCCTTAACTCTATACACAAAAAGAAACTCAAAATGGATTAAAGACTTAAATGTGAGGCCGGACACTCTAAAACACTTAGAGAAAACATATAACTCTCTGATATAAATCATAGCAACATCATTTTCAATCCATCTCCAAGAATAATGGAAATAAAATAAAAAATAAACAAATTTAAACTCAAAAGCTTTTTCACAGCAAAGGAAACAATGAACAAAATGAAAAGACAATCCATAGCCTGAGGGAAAACATTTGCAAATGGTATGACCAATAAGGGATTCGTCTCCAACATTTACAAACATTATATGATGCTTAATAGCTTCAAAATAAATAACCCACTCAAAAAATGGGCAGAATAATTGAATAGACATTTCTCCTAAGAAGACATACAGTCAGTCAATAGACACATGAAAAGATGCTCAGCATTGCTAGTTATGAACTGAAAGTCAGTTAGTTGTGTCCAACTCTTTGTGACCCCATAGACTATACAGTTCATGGAATTCTCTGGCCAGAATACTGGAGTGGGTTAACATTTCCCTTTTCCCAGGGTCTTCACAACCCAGAGACTGAACCCAGGTGTCCCACATTGCAGGCATACTATTTTACCAACTGAGCCACAAGGGAAGCCCAAGAATACTGGAATGGGTAGCCTATCTCTTCTCCAGTGGATCTTCCTGACCCAGGAATTGACCTGGGGTTTCCTGTATTGCAGGTGGGTTCTTTACCAAAGGAGTTATTAGAGAAATGCTAATTAAAACTACAATGAGATATCACTTCACATAGGTCAGAATGGCTATCATCAAAATATCCACAAACAACAAATGCTGAAGAGGGTTTGGAGAGAAGAGAACCCTCCTGCACTGTTGGTAGGAATGTAAATTGGTACAGCCACTATGGAGTACAGTATTAGGGTTGTTTAGAAAACCAAAAATAGAGCTACCATATGACTCTGCAATCCCACTCATAGACATATATCCAGAGAAAATCGTGACCTGAAAAGATACATGCATCCCAATGTTCATTGCAGCACTGTTTACAATAATCAAGACATGGAAGCAATCTAAATATCCATCAGCAGATGAATGGATAAAGAAGATGTGGTACATATATACAATGGAATATTACTCAATCATTAAAAAGAATGAAAGAATGCCATTTACAGCAACATGGATGGATCTAGAGAATATCATACTGAGTGAAGTCAGACAGAGGAGAAATATCATATAATACCCCATATGTATGGAATCTAAAAAGACAAGATACACATGAACTTACTTACAAAACAGAAAGAGACTCACAGACTTAGAAATCAGACTTATGGTTGCTGGAGGGAAGGGATAGTTTGGGATTTGAGGAAGGTCATGTACACACTGCTCTGCTTAAAATGGATATCCAACAAAGACCTTTTGTGTAGCACATGGAATTCTGCTTAATGTTATGTGCCAGCCTAGGTGGGAGGGAGGTTTGGGGGCGAATGGTTACATGTATATGTATGGTTGAGTCCCTTGCTGTTTACCTGAAACAACCTCAACACTGTTAGTTGACTATACACCAATACAAAATGTTTTCAGTGTTAAAAATTAATAAAAAATTGTTTTAAATGTAAAAGGATACTTTAAAAAATTATTTGAAAATTCTCTATGTCTGAGGTTCTAAGGTTTGGAAAGAAAGAACATGAAAGGAAAACATTTCACTTAAAAATTTTTCTTTATGACTGTTTTTTTCTTGTTAACTTTTTATTGAAGTATAATTGTTTTATAGAATTTTGTTGTTTTCTGTCAAACCTTAATATGAATCAGCCATAGGTATACACATATCCAGTTCCTTCTGAACCTCCCTCCCATCTCCCTCCCCATCCCACCCCTCTAGGTTGATACAGAGCCCCTGTTGAGTTTCCTGAACCATACAGCAAATTCCCCTTGGCTATCTATTTTACATATGGTAATGTAAGTTTCCATGTTACTCTTTCCATACATCTCACCCTCTCCTGCCCATGTCCATAAGTCTATTCTATATGTATGTTTCTCCATTGCTGCTGCTGCTGCTGCTAAGTCACCTCAGACGTGTTCTACTCTGTGCGACCGCATAGACAGCAGCCCACCAGGCTCCCCCATCCCTGGGATTTTCTAGGCAAGAACACTGGACTGGGTTGCCATTTCCTTCTCCAATGCATGAAAGTGAAATGTGAAAGTGAAGTCGCTCAGTTATTTTCAACCCTTAGCCATGCCATGGACTGCAGCCTACCAGGCTCCTCCATCCAAGGGATTTTCCAGGCAGGAGTACTGGAGTGGGTTACCATTGCCTTCTCTGTATGTGCATTAGAATACAATATTTATCTTTCTCTTTCTGACTCACTTCACTCTGTATAATAGGTTCTAGGTTCATCCACCTCATCAGAACTGACTCAAATGTGTTCCTTTTTATGGCTGAGTAATATTCCATTGTGTATTTATACCACAACTTCTTTATCCATTCATCTGTTGATGGACATCTAGGTTGCTTCCATGTTCTAGCTATTGTAAATAGTGCTGCAATGAACAATGGGATACATGCATCTTTTTCAATTTTGGTCTCCTCAGGGTATATGCATAGGAGTGGGATTGCTGTGTCA
Source organism: Bos taurus (assembly GCF_002263795.3). Taxonomy (NCBI): domain Eukaryota; kingdom Metazoa; phylum Chordata; class Mammalia; order Artiodactyla; family Bovidae; genus Bos; species Bos taurus. The sequence continues at coordinate 16,783,075 of NC_037332.1, read as the reverse complement.
TATGGTGGTTTTATTCCTTGTTGTTTAAGGAATTTCCATACCATCTTCCATAGTGGCTGTATCAATTTACATTCTCACCAACAGTGCAAGAGTGTTTTTTCTCCATACCCTCTCCAGCATTTATTGTTTGTAGGCTTTTTGATGATGGCCATTCTCACTTGTTGTGAGGTGATATCTCATTTTGGTTTTGATTTGCATTTTTCTAATTATGAGTGATGTTGAACAACTTTTCATGTTTGTTAGCCATCTGTATCTCTTCTTTGAAGAAATGTCTGCCCAGGTCTTTTTCCTACTTTTTGATTGGGTTGTTTGTTTTTCTGGCATTGAGTTGTATGAGCTGCTTGTATATTTTGGAAATTTATCCTTTGTCAGTTGTTTCATTTGCTATTATTTCCTCTGATTCTGAGGCTGGTGTTTTCACCTTCCTTATAGTTTCCTTTGCTATGCAAAAGCTTTAAGTTTAATCAGGTCCCACTTGTTTATTTTTGTTTTTATTTCCATTATTCTAGGAAGCGGGTCATAGAGGATCTTGCTTTGGTTTATCTCATTTTTGTCCGCCTATGTTTTCATCTAAGAGTTACATTTCTGGCCCTACATTTAAATCTTTAATCCATTTTGAGTTTACCTTTGTGTATGGTGTTAGGAAGTGTTCTAATTTCATTCTTTTACGTGTAGCTGTCCAGTTTTCCCAGCACCATTTATTGAAGAGGCTGTCTTTGCCTCATTATTTATTCTTGCCTGTTTTGTCAAAAATAAGGTACCCATACAGTTTATTTCTGGGTTTTCTAATATTATTGGTCTATATTTCTGTTTTTGTGCCAGTAGAATATTGTCTTGATGACTGTAGCTTTGTAGTATAATCTGAAGTCAGGAGGGTTGACTCCTCCAGCTCCATTCTTCTTTCTCAAGATTGCTTTGGCTATTTGGGGTCTTTTGTGTTTCCATATGAATTGTGAAAAATTTTGTTCTAGTTCTGTGAAAAATGCCATTGGTAATTTGATAGGTATCACATTGAATCTGTAGATTGCACTTGGTAGTTTAGTCTGGAGAAGGCAATGGCACCCCACTCCAGTACTCTTGCCTGGAAAATCCCATTGATGGAAGACCCTGGTAGGCTGCAGTCCATGGGGTCACTAAGAGTCAGACACGACTGAGCGATTTCACTTTCACTTTTCACTTTCATGCATTGGAGAAGGAAATGGCAACCCACTCTAGTGTTCTTGCCTAGAAAATCCCAGGGATGGGGGAGCCTGGTGGGCTGCTGTTTATGGGGTCGCACAGAGTTGGACACGACTGAAGCAACTTAGCAGTAGCAGCAGCAGTTTACTCATTTTCACAATATTGATTCTTCCTACCCAGGAACATGTAATATTTCTCAATTTGTTCATGCTGTCTTTGATTTCTTTAATGAGTGTCCTATAATTTTCTAACAATGAAAACAAAACTACAAAATATGTTGAGAGGAAAGAAAAGAAAGAATAGATATGCAAAGTTAAATAGAGGTAGATGAAGAAAATTTATATACATTAAAGATGTATATAAATACATCCTTTCCTACTGGAAAGATCAATAAAGAAATAAATATACAAAAATATAATAGGTTTTAAAAAATAAATTTATAAAGAAGAGAAAATAAAAATTACAGAAGAAGAAAGAAAAAAGGGGAAAAGAAGGAAAACTCCACAGAACTGCAAAAACCCAACACAGAGGCAGAGGTTTATAATAACAATAAAAAGTGTTAATGAATATACACATATACATATACACCCATAAGCAAAATCAAAACAGTCCAAGAAAAGTAAAGTAAAATATATTGACCCAGTAAATAAAGGAAACCAGTAATTATATCTACCAGAACAAAACTAACTAAAGCACAAACTGAAAACAAAACTAAAAAAAAAAAAAAGAAAGAAAGAAAACAAAACTAAAGCAAGGTGCCAAGTGGAAAATAAAGCAATAAAAATAAACTAACAAATATGTTGAGAGGAAAGGAAAGAAAGAATGAATAGATATGCAAAGTTAAATAGATGTAGATGAAGAAGATTTTATATATTAAAAACTAAGAAACATTTTAAACAAATAGTGTTATCACATACATCAATGTGATGAAACCAAAATGTGTATTCTTAAAATGAATTAGTAAAAATTTCTTATAGAAAAATAAAGAATGAATATTGCTAAGAGATTTCATTGTTCAAAAAAATAAAATAAAATAAAGTTCAAAGGGGGGGGAAAAAGATTAACCGCAAGGGGAAAAGAACAGTAGGAAAAGCAGACAAAGGAATAAATGTATAAAAAATAATAATAGGTTTAAAAAATTGAAAATTAAAATTTAAAAAAAAGAGAGAAAAGAAAAAAAAAAGAAAAAGAAAGGAAAACTCCCCAGAACTGCAAAAGCCCAACATAGAGACAGGGGTTTATAAAAACAGTAAAAAATGTGACTGAGAAAAAAAAGAAAAAACACAAAAGATTATTAGATTTCATAGTACCATTCCATTTAGGCTGCCACAGATCAGCTGTTTCTCTCTCAGCCTTAAACGTTTGTCCTCTGACTCTGACAATTGCCCCGATGTGGGAATTGGACCCCTGCTTCAGTTCCCCCACCCACCAAGGGCAGGTCCAGTCGTATTAACACTCCTGTTTTCGCCCCTAGTTCCTTCATCCTATCGAGTTTTTGTGGGCCTATATATTCTTTTCCACTGGTCAGGTACTCCTGTCCACTCTCAGCAGGTGATCTGCATGCACTTCTGTGTCTGAGGCTGTATTCCTGATGTATCATTGGAGAGAGATGTACCCCAAGTCCACCTACTCCTCCACCATTTTTTCTCTTCAGGAAGACATTTCAGAAAAATGAAAATGGATACAAAAGTGATTGTCTCATACAATAAGGAAGTCTTTATCTCTGAACAACTCCTAACATGTAACCATATACTGCATTTCTTTTTCTTGATTCTCTTAAGTGAAACATTCACACTGAATTTTTAAAAAGTAGGCTATCTCAAAGATGTCCAAGAATCACACCTAACTTTAATTGAAAGTATACTTCATTCATTCTGTTACTGAATTTTGAGGCTGATAATTTCAATTTTGCCACATATTACACTCCACTCCAGTACTCTTGCCTGGAAAATCCCGTGGATGGAGAAGGCTGGTGGGCTGCAGTCCATGGGGTTGCTAAGAGTTGGACACGACTGAACGACTTCACTTTCTCTTTTCACTTTCTCTTTTCACTTTCATGCATTGGAGAAGGAATTGGCAACCCACTCCAATGTTCTTGCCTGGAGAATCCCAGGGACGGGGGAGCCTGGTGGGCTGCCGTCTATGGGGTCGCACAGAGTCGGACACGACTGATGCGACTTAGCAGCAGCAGCAGCGAAATTATTATTAATAATCTTTACAGAAATATTGTTTTATGAAAAGTCATGCTTAATTTTGAAAACAAATGATCAAAAAATAATTTGACGTAATGAAACAACTTGTATGCTTTGAATACTCTTGCTGATATACCAACAGCACTTTAATTTGAATCATATTGATACATGGCTCACATCACTGAATACAAAGTTTATTCTTAGATGTTTGATGTTGCTGGATAGAGTGGTAAGGTGCCTAAGGGAATTTAAAAGAGTTATCAATTTGCTTGCTCAGATCAGATGGTAAGTGACTTAATTTTTTGAATCTTCAATGAGTTTTATATAACCAATATCCTTAACTTGATCAAAATCATAATAGCAATAATGAATTAGTTGATTATAAATAAACAAAATGAATGACAGGAATTTTAAAGGGATGAGGGAAGAACAGGGAATACTTTTATAAAATAATTGCACTACCAGTGAAATTCTATAGTACTATTTGAAAGTGAAATTAGTTGTAAATACATCTTCCACACTCAAGGGAAATCACTTATTTTTTTTCTAAGATATATAATTGATATGCTAAGAAAAGGGAAAAATGGTGTCATATATAATAATAAAGCCAGAGAAGACAGACAAAGAGTGGAAGGGGGAAATAAAAAAAGAAAAAGGTCAAGAATTAGCATATAGTTTAAAAATATTGTAGAAACCAATTATATCAATAATCATTTAAAATTTGAATGGTAGAAGTTCACCAATTAAAAGACAGAGACCATCACAATAGATTAAAAAAAACAAATAAAAAAATCCCAGACCCAACTAGATATTTACAAGAAGTCTCCCTTAATTATAAGGACAAAGAGATGAAAAGTAAAGGAACCGAGAAAGATACCAAGCTAAGACAATACAGTGCTGAAAAAATATATATTTATTTAATACAAATCCAGCTTCACAGCAAATTATCAGAGATAGAACAGGAAACTAAATAGCGTTTCAGGGGTTATATTTCCATAATGACCCATACTGTTGTGACTATAAATGAACTTATTCTAAAGTTTACAGGGAGATTCAAAATACTCAGTATAACTAACACAATATTAAAGAAGAAGAATAAAATCAATGGAATGACCCTACCAGATTTGGAGACTTTCTATAAGTCTATAGTATGAAGAATCTGTATTATCGATGAAAGAATAAACACAGAGATCAATAGAACAGAAAGCCCCAAAATAGAGCCACACAAATATAGCCAAAATTATTATTTAATTTTTGGTTAAAGAGGAAAGGTGATAAAGGAGTTTAAAGAGAAAAATGGGGGGCAACCTGGACATACACATTAAGGGGAAAAAAAAAAGTTTAGACACAAACCTTACATATTTCAGGAGAATTAAGTCAAGTGGATCATAGATTCAAGTTTAAAATGTAAGTTATAAAGCTCCAATAATATAGGAGAAAATCTAAGTGATCTTGAGTTTGAAGATGACTTTTATATATAACACCAAAAACAACATACATGGAAGAAAAATTGATATGTTGGACTTTATTAAAAGTAAAATTTTCTTCTTTACAAATACTCAGTTAAGAGAATTCATAGACAAGGCACAGGCTGGGAAAAATATTTGTAAAACATATCTGATAAAGCATTTGCATCCAAATATGCCAAAATCCCTTTGCATCCCTAGATATAGGAATTGTGGTACATGTATAGAATGGGATATTACTGTGCTATTAAAAAGAAAAAGGAAAAAAAAAAAACGCATTTGAATCAGTCCTAAAGAGGTGGATGAACCTAGTGCCTATGGTACGAGTGATGTAAGTCAAAAAAAGGATAAATGTTGTATATTGATGTAGGTGTACGGTAGTGGTTTAGTCGCTAAGTCGTGTCTGACTCTTGCAACTTCATGGACTGTAGCCCACCAGGCTCCTCTGTCCATGGGATTCTCCAGGCAAGAATACTGGAGTGGGTTGCCATTTTCTCCTCCAGGGGATCTTCCCCACCCAGGAATCAAACCCAGGTCTCCTACATTGCAGGCAGATTGTTTACCGACTGAGCTACTAGGGAAGCTACAAGATGGTACTGATGCAGGGTATTTGCAGGGCAGCAGTGAAGATACAGACATAGAGAAAAAACTGTGGACACAGTGTGGGAAGGAGAGGGTGTGACAAATTCAGAGAGTAGCATGGGAACATATATATTACTGTAAGTAAAACAGATAGCCAGTGGGAATCTGCTGTGTGACACACAAAGCTAAACTCAGTGCTCTGTGACAACCTAGAGGGTTGGGGTGGGGTAGAAGATGGGAAGGAGGTTAGAGAGGGAGGGGAAATCTGATTCATTTTGATGCATGGCAGAGACCAATACAATATTGTAAAGCAATTTCCTCTAATAAACTTTTTTTTTTTAAACTTAGAACACAAAGAGCTGAATAAAAGGCTTCAAAATATGAGAACTCATACCTTGCCAAAAAGTACGTCAATATTAAATGATATAAAGGATCCTTAACATGTGTCATTTTAGGGAACACAAATTAAAACAACAATGTGATACCACTAAACACTTATTAGAATGGCTAATCCAAGACACTGGCATCAATTGCTAGCAAAATATGGAGTAATAGGAAATGTTACCTGTTGCTGGTGGGAATTCAACAATGTACACATTGGAAGACAGCATGGCAGTTTCTTACAAAGTTAAACAGTCTTACATTGTCTAGCAATCACACTCCATGTTATTTACCAAAATGAGTTGAAAACTTGTGTCCACACAAAAATGTGCATGGATTGTATAAAGCATCTTTATTTATAATGGAAGCAAGCAATATGTTCTTCAAAAGGTGAAGTGACAAACTATAGCACATAAATACAATGGAAGGTTATTCAACAATAAAGTGAAACGCACTCTCAAGGCAAGAAAAGACATGGAGGAACTTTAAATGCATATTGCTACATGCAAATAGCCAATCTGAAAAGGCTACATGTTGCATGAAACCAACTATATGACCTTCTGGGAAAGGAAAAATAGAGATTATAAAAACATCAATGGTTACCAGGGGTTTGGATGGAGGGCAGGAACAGGAATAGGAGGAACACAGAGGGTTTTTGGAGCAGTGAAAAGCATTCTGTATGATACTAAAATAGCAGCTATGGAGAAGGAAATGGCAACCCACTCCAGTGTTCTTGCCTGGAGAGTCCCAGGGACAGGGGAGCATGGTGGGCTGTTGTCTCTGGGGTCGCACAGAGTCGGACATGACTGAAGCGACTTAGCAGCAGCAGCAGCAGCAGCAGCAGCAGCAGTATATGTGTGTCAAAACCCACAGAATTAAACAAAACAGAAGTCTGAATTCTAATGTATAGACTTTAATTAATAATAACATGTTGATTCAATTATAAGGAATGTACAAAGCTAATGAAAGATGCTAATAACAGGAAAATAAAGGGGGGAACATAGGAGAACTTTCTGTATTTTTTGTTTGTTTGTTTTGAATTTATTTAACTGGAGGCTAATTACAATATTGTAGTGGGTTTTGCCATACATTGACATTCTGTTTGATTTTTCTGCAAATCTAAAACTTCTCTAAAGCAAAATCTATTTTTTTAAAAGAGATCTTCATCATGTCTTTAAAACAACATAATTTAGCCCATTCTCTCAGAAAGAGAAATTGGTACTTATGAGTTCATTGCCACCTCAAAAATTAAACTCTATTTGTGTCATTGTTTTAGGGATTAAGCATCTGGTAGTGAAGGGGAAAAGAGTATGGGACAGTATCTATATAAGTAGTGGAAAACACTCAGTAAAATACACTGACAAAAATTTGGAAGAAGTATAATACAGTTAATTTACCCTAGGGTGGTGGATGTCAAGAGGTTAAAAACAGCTTGTTGATAGCATGCACTTTTTGTTATTAGCTGTTGTTTGGCAAAGCATTATGAGAAACTTAACAACTAAGCGAAAAATGCTCATTTTGCAAAGAAGAAGAAAAGGGAATAGAGAGTCAAAAAGACATTAGGATGGAAAAGACAACTCATCCTGGGTCAAAAACTAATTGATAATAATGAGAACTTCTTTTTAATTAAAGAAGACCATGAGATAAAATTTAGCTTTGCTACAAGAAATAAAACAAGGTCATGATCATCATGTGATTCATTGTTTGAAACTGGAGATGGGTTAAGACAGTGACTGACTTTTTCTTTCCATTATACTCTTATTTGGTTTATAACTCTGCACAATGATCATATTAGGAAGACATTGCTTAAAAGTAAGTACACATTATAAGAAATGCCAACAACCCAATACCAGCAATATATACTCTCATTTAAAATGAGTAAGGGTATGTTGCCAATATGAAGAAATATGCTGCATTTCAGCTACTGTGCATCTATCTACACAGCTAATATTTTCAATTTATTTTTGTTTATTTCAAAAAACAAATCATTTGGCTTTCTGGTTCAATTTCTAATCTATATTTGAATTAATTTATTGTATAAAACTCAAGGTTTTCTACTAGAATTCTAAACAAAATGAGCAAGTTAAAATACTTTTTGCCTCTTTTTCTGCTAAATCTTCCTATAGTAAATAAATACCATGCGAGGAGATTACACTCTTAACGAAGTTTTTAAAATACTTCAAGTACCTTCAACTGGAAATCTCACATTGATTTGAATTTGTCTTCAAGATATCTTGGGACGTACAAACTGTAATTACAGAATATCTTTCAAACTTATATAATGAATGTGAAATCTGTAATAAAAGATCCTTTACATATTACCACTGCACTAGAGTAATACGATAAGTTCACTCAGGAATATTACTGTGATGCTGCCCTCTCTCTATTGATTAGGTTACTTAAATGTAACAGGCAAGCAAAGCAGTACCAGTCCAGAGTAATGTAGTAGATACAAAAACAATTTTGAGTTTAATAATTTTGTACTATAATCAAAGTGATTTAGCATAAAAATCTTCAAAAATCACAATGTTGACTCTAATTTTTAATGCAGAGAAATTCTTACTTTAACTAGCAGGGTATTCACTAACTGGCTGAAATCATAGTTTCTTGTAGGGAAAATTATTTCATTCAGAAATTTTTAACTTGGCTTTTTTCTATTAGTATTTCATTTAATCTGCTGCCTTACTTTATGGTATCATAGCCTCACATCTTTATTCACTTCAGCAAGGAACACCACATAAAAAGAACTGCTTGAAAGGGTAACTGCATCACTAATGTGAATGGCATCAACTGCATTACTAATCTGTTCTTTCAACCACTGATTAGCATTGAAATTGATTTTGAACTTCTTGTGACTAAAATGACATTAATCTAGCATTTGCTGTTAGAAACATAACACCTATTTCATGTTTGCAGGTGATGACACATTATTAATTTGATAACTTGATGTTGAAACTCTACAAGCCATTGGAAATATTAGTCCAAAAGAGCTCTATAAGATAAAGTAACTGTAAATGTCTTTGAATGCTAAGAAGTGAAAGTGTATATATATATATATTTTTGGAAAGTGGACTAGGCAGTTCTGGAATTTACATTATCATTTCCTTCACTGTAAGTCAGGAATTCTGAACTGTAGCTGTGTATTGTCATCAGCTAAAGAACTTTTCACATATTAATATATTGACTGCAAGCTCAGTGGTTCGGCTTCATTTGGTCAGGTAAGAGACCAAAGCATCAGGATCATTTTAAGTTTCCCAGATTAATTTAACTTGAAAGCCAGTGATAAGAATCAGTTTTAATTCAGCATTCAAATATCCACACTAATTTATACCTATTATCATGCAAACACTCATGCATGTTCCAAAATATTTTTTAAATACCAAGTATAAATAAGTATTTTCAATCTTGGTTCTTATAAAAAAACTCTTGTGCAAGTGAAAAGTACAGTACTATCTGTAGTTACATTGTAATATCTATAACAAATAGTGTTTTACTTTAATGCCAAAGATTTTCAGTACTTTCAATACAATTTTTATTTATGTGGGGGAAAATACCACCATAAAATATTTTAAATCTCTAAAAATATTTTTGAAACATAGAATTATATTAAAAATATTTTTTCCAAAATATGAATCTATGGTGTTTGAATGAAATGCAAGAGAGATTGTGCATGCGAGTTCAGTCGCGTCCGACTCTTTATGACCTTACAGACTATAGCCCATCAGGCTCCTCTGTCCATAAAATTCTTCAGTCAAGAATACTGGAGTGGGTTGCTATTTCCTCCTCCAAGGGATTTTCCCAACCCAGGGACTGAACCCACAACTCCAGCATCTCCTACATTGCAGGCAAATTCTTTACCGCTTGAGCCAATGGGGAAGCCCATTTGAATGAAATATTCATTTTCAATATTTCTTCCATTGTCCTTTACAACTATTCATGTTTTATTCTATTAGAAATAACTTAGGAATAAGTATTCCTGAAATAATAATTCTATATGCAAACAACTATTTCTTAAAAGAAAATATTGTCCTAGATATTCGAGGCCAGGTTTCTAGGGATGACTCTGATGCTTCCTTACTGTAAGGCCTAGGTAAACTATTAACTCTCCCTCTCTCTACTTGTATAAAACATGAGGTTCACATTAGGTTAATTTTAATATTTTTTAGAGGTATTTATCCCCCTTCCAGTTCTATTCCTAACACATAAGGAAAATTTAACTGACTTTTCTCAGATAACTCAGCAGTTAAGAATCCACCTGCCAACCAGGGGATATGGGTTTCATCCCCAGGACAGGAAGATACACTGGCGGATGAACTGTCAGTACACTCCAGTATTCTCACCTCAGAAATCCCATGGACAGAGGAGCCTGGCAGGGACAGAGGAGTTCACGGGATTGCAAAAGAATTGGGCATAACTTAACAACTAAACATTAGATCAATAGCTGAACCACATTTGATTGGCACTTCAACGGTGCTCAAAAATATTCAAAATACATGGATGAATGCTTTCCTCTCTCTGAATATGTTACTTTAAAACCCAAACATTTCCCAAAACTTAAGGGTTTCATCTTTAGCTTCTACTGCTGCTGCTGCTGCTAAGTTTCTTCAGTCGTGTCCAACTCTGTGCAACTTGAGACGGCAGCCCACCAGGCTCCCCCATCCCTGGGATTCTCCAGGCAAGAACACTGGAGTGGGTTGCCATTTCCTTCTCCAGTGCATGAAAGTGAAAAGTGAAAGCGAAGTCTCTCAGTTGTGCCCGACTCTTAGAGACCCCATGGACTGCAGCCTACCAGGCTCCTCCTTCCACGGGATTTTCCAGACAAGTGTACTGGAATGGATTGCCATTGCCTTCACCATAGCTTCTGCCAGTAAAATCTAAAATGTTGCTTGGCAAGCTCCTTATTCAAATCTCATCCCATATATGTTACTCCAATAATACTATTAGACTATTAAATATACTGCTAATACAACAATAGCAACCATGCTAATTTCACTTTATATGGTACTTCTGCTGTTAACCTGCTTTCATGATGTTGTCAAGAAAGTTATTTTGATCCCACTTAACAGATGAGAAAACAGTGTTGTTTGCAAATTGGGAAGTGGTTGAACTTTCTTCCCTTTCTCTCTCCATCTCTCATAACTTGCTTGCTCTTTCTTAACAACGCCATGTGGTGAGTTACCTTATGAAAAGGTCATTTGGCAAGGAGTGAAAGGCAATCTCTGGCTAACAGGCAGAAAGGAATTAAGACCCTTGTGACAGCACATGAACTGAACCCAACCAACAACCAGGTGAGTGACCCTACATGCAGAGTGTTACTTAGGGTTTAAGATGCCTGTAGCCCAGCTGACTTGTCTACTGAAGTCTTATGAGAGATCCTAAGCCAAAATACATAGTTAAACCACACCCAGATTCTTGAGGGAAAAAAATAGAAACTAATATAACAAATATTGTTATTTTATGACACTAAGTTTTGGATAATTTTATATACAGGAATAGATCACTAATACAACCAATCTGAATCTGACCTTAAATTATTTTCACTATGGCTCTAATTTCTGTGTTTCTTTTAGACACTCACATGATACTCCTTAACTATTATTTAATTTGACTGTCCACTTTCTATTATAAATAATGGCACATGATTATTCAAGTGTCAATATACTAGAAAATAAGAGTGTTATTCAGAAATTATATTCTTGGTACTATTAAGAGGAATCATTGGCTCTTAGCTGAGTCTGGAGGGTTATATCCAAGGGTATTCATCTCGTGTGTTTCCTCTGGGGCATTCACAGAGATTTTGCATGACATGTACTGAACTAGGCGTGGAAGGCATATACCTTGCTTAAAAGGTGAGGAAAGCAAAACTGAGATGGGGGGTACACGATCTTGTCCCCCCCCCCAAAAAAAAAATAAGAGGAATCATTCTAATGCAAGAGTTGGACCATAAAGAAGGCTGAGCACCAAAGAATTGATGCTTTCAAACTATTGTGCTCACAAATACTCTTGAGAGTGCCTTGGACAGCAAGGAGATCAAACCAGTCAGTCCTAAGGGAAATCAACCCTGAATATTTATTGGACCTGAATATTTATTGGAAGGGCTGGAAGCTGAAGCTGAAGCTCCAATACTTTGGCCACCTGATTTGAAGAGCTGACTCATTGGAAAATACCCTAATGCTAGGAAAGACTGAGGGCAGGAGAAGGGGGCAAAAAAGATGAGATGATTGGATAGCATCACCAATTCAATGGACATGAGTTTGAGCAAACTCTGAGAGACAGTGAAAGACAGAGAAGCCTGTCTTGCTGCACTTCATGGGGTCATAAAGAGTTGGACACAACTTGGCAACTGAAAAACAACAACCAGTACAGAGGTCACTGAACAGCTTGACACACAACAGTCAAAGAATATGTCTTTGACTCTCTGAACTGTGTTATCTGATATATGAATGCATGAGTTAGAGAAGCTGATATCTGATCCCTATTAGCAGGTAGTGTACACTTTGGGAGAAGTCTCAGGTCTCAAAATGTAGACACACTATTCTTTCTCACATACTCTCTTTGGAAGGTAACATTATGCAAAACTGATATGCTATATGAAGATGTCTTGTAATGTGAATTCTGAAACTGCATGGAGAGTCAAGTTTCTCCACATGCAGTCCTCAAGTCTCGATTTGGGGCCTCTGGTAGGAAAACCTCATTTGAGCCTAGCTTGAGTTTGTGTACTGTATCTTATATTTAATGATAAGTAAGAAAATTTGAGCTATTGGGTCACCATTATAAAGTTAGATAATCATACTAATCTTTTTTTTTTTAATATTGTTTCTAAGAGTAGAAACCAGTGATCAAGGGAATTAAGATTTTGAACAAAGAATCTCCAACACATTCCATATGTACTGTTTATTTCTTAATGTTAGGTAAGTCATAACTCCTTATCTCTTAATCTATAAAATTCACTGACATTTGTTTTTAGAATTGCAGAGACATTGTGATGGCTAAGTAAGAAAATAATATATGCTCTTTGTGATACTTAAATTATTACATGGTGCTCCAGGAAAAATTAATAATCAATATGAATGAACAGATAACATTCATGTAGTATTTTAAAAGATCTCAAACTCACATCTCCAAAATAAGAATTAAAAACGTCATTTACATCTATTTGATTTCAAGTATTTTCTTCCCAAAGGAAGGCAATGCCAAAGAATGTTCAAATTACCATACAATTGCACTCGTTTCACATGCCAGCAAGGTTGGCAAAATCTTTCAAGGTTGGATTCAGAAGTACATCAAATCTGTATATTGTCACCCTGCATATTTAATTTATATGCAGAGTACATAACGCAAAATCCCGGATTGGATGAAGCACAAGTTGGAATCAAGATTGCCAGGAGAAATATCAATAACCTCAGATATACAGATGACACCACCCTAATGAAAAAAAGCAAAGAGAAACTAAAGAGCTTCATGATGAAACTGAAAGAGGAGAGTGAAACAGCTGGCTTAAAATTCAACATTCAAAAAATGAAAATCATGGCTGCTGCTGCTGCTGCTAAATCACTTCAGTCTTGTCCGACTCTGTGCAACCCCACAGATGGCAGCCCACCAGGCTCCTCCATCCTGGGATTCTCCAGGCAAGAATACTGGAGTGGTTTGCCATTTCCCTCTCCAATGCATGCACGCATGCTAAGTTGTTTCACTTGTGTCCAACTCTGTGTGACCCCATGGACAGCAGCCCACCAGGCTCCTCTGTCCACGGGATTCTCTAGGCAAGAATACTGGAGTGGGTTGCCATACCCTTATTTGGAAAATCATGGCATCTGGTCCCATCACTTCAGGCAAATAGATGGGGAAACTGAAAACACTGAGAGACTTAATTTTCTTGGGCTCCAAAATCACTGCAGATGGTGACTGCAGCCATGAAACTAAAAGACACTTACTTGCTCCTTGGAAGAAAAGTTATGACAAACCTAGACAGCATTATTAAAAAGCAGAAACATTACTATGCCAATAAAGGTCCAGCTAGTCAAAGCTATGGTTTTTCTAGGAGTCATGTATGGATGTGAGAGTTGAACCATAAAGAAGGCTGAGTGGCAGAGAATTGATGCTTTCGAACTGTGGTGTTGGAGAAGACGCTTGAGAATTCCTTGTACTGCAAGAAGATCAAACCAGTCAATCCTAAAGGAAATCAATTTTGAATATTCATTGGAAGGACTGATGCTAAAGCTCCAATACTTTGGCCACCTGATGAGAAGAGCTGACTCATTAGAAAATTCCCTGATGCTGGGAAAGATTGAAGGAAGGAGGAGAAGGGGACGACAGAGGGTGAGATGGTTGGATGGCTTCACCAACACTATGGACATGAGTTTGAGCAAATTTCAGGAAATGGTGAAAGACAGGCAAAACTGACGTGCTGCAGTCCATGGTGTCACAAATAGTAAGACACTACTGAGTGACTGAACGACAACAAAAAGGGTGATGCCATCAAGATGTTGCATTCAATATGTCAGCAAATCTGGAAGACCACACAGTGGCCATAGAACTGCAAAAGGTCAATCGTCATCCCAATTCCCAAGAAGGATAGTACTAAAGAATGTGTGAACCATCAGACTATTACACTCATATCCCATGCTAGTAAGGTCATGCTTAAAATCCTGCATGCTAGACTTCAGCATTGTGCAAACCAAGAACTTCTAGATGTTCAGGCTGGGTTTACAAAAGGAAGAAGAGCCAGAGATCAAATTGCCAACATTCCATGGATCATAGAGGATGATAAAGAATTCCAGAATAAAACATCTATCTCTGTTTCATTGACCACAGCAAAGCCTTTGACTGTGTGGATCATAAAAAAAAAAAAAAAAAAAACTGTGGAAAGCTTTTATACAGATGGAAGTAGCAGGCCATCTTACCTTTCTCTGTATGGAACAATTGACTGGTTCAAGATTGTAAAAGGAATATGACAGGGCTATCTGCTGTCACCCTGTTTGTTTAACCTATATGCTGAGCACACCATGAGAAATGCCAGGCTTGGATGAGTTAAAGCTGGAATCAAGATAGGCAGGAGTAACATCAACAACCTCAGATATGCAGATGATACCACTCTAATGGTAGAAAGTGAAGAGGAACTAAAGAGCTTATTGATGAGGGTAAAGGAGGAGAGGGAAAGAACAGGCTTAAAACTAAATATTAAAAAAAATCATGGTATCAATCCCTATTACTTTTTGGCAAAGAGAGGGGGGAAAGGTAGAAGCAGTGACAGATTTCCTTTTGTTGGGCTTTAAAAATCACTGTGGATGTTGATAGCAGCCATGAAATCAGGTGTTTTTTTCTTGGCAGGAAAGCATGACAAACCTAGATGGTGTGTTGAAAAGCAGAGACATTATTCTGCCAATTAAGTTTTGTATAGTCAAATCTATGGTCTTCCCAGTGGTCATGTACAATTATGAGGGCTGGACTGTAAAGAAGGCTGACCACTAAAGAACTGATGCTTTCAAACTGTGGTGCTGGAGAAGACTCCTGTGAGACCTTTGGACAAGATCAAGCCAATCAGTCTTAAAGGAAATCAACCCTGAATATTCCTTGGAAAGATTGATGCTGAAGCTGAAACTCCAGTATTTTTGTCATCTGATGCAATCAGCTGACTCATTGGATAAGTCCATGATGCTGTAGAAGACTGAGGGCAGATGGAGAAGAGGATATCAGAGGATGAGATGGCTGGATGGCATCACCAAAGCAAAGGACATGAACTTGGGGTAAACCTCGGGAGATGGTGAGGGACAGGGAGGCCTGGTGTGCTGCAGTCCATGGGGTCACAAAGCGTAGGACAGAACTGGGCAACTGAACAACAACAAAGTATATAGTATCTCCAGCTACCAAGTTCCTCTGAACTGCAAAGTCAAACCAGGAGAAGAGAGTTTGTTTAGCAGTTACTAGGTGGAGATATAAACTGGCACCAGAAAATTGGCTTTGCAATTCTTTGTCCAAACAACGGATAGGTTTACAAAAAAAAAAAAAAAAAAGGTCAAATATTAAGGTAGTGATATTAGTCAATAGTCAAGAAGAATATAAAGACACTCTAATATAACATATGCTGCTACTGCTACTGCTGCTAAGTCGCTTCAGTCGTGTCCGACTCTGTGCGACCCCATAGACGGCAGCCCACCAGGCTCCCCCGTCCCTGGGATTCTCCAGGCAAGAACACTGGAGTGGGTTGCCATTTCCTCCTCCAATGCATGAAAGTGAAAAGTGAAAGTGAAGTCACTCAGTTGTGTCTGACTCTAGCGACCCCATTGACTGCAGCCTACCAGGCTCCTCTGTCCATGGGATTTTCTAGGCAAAAGTACTGGAGTGGGGTGTCATTGCCTTCTCCAATATAACATATGACAAAATTTAAAACTGCATGATACATGAGTAAGCAAAAAGGTACAGAAGGCAACAGGATACAAAGGCCATCTGAAGAAACTCAAGGGACTTCAGAAAGTTGTAGAAGGACAAGGGTAAGACAGCAAAGGTGAAGGACAACAGGAAGCAGAGGGAATGCCATTACTGCCAGGTAAAATCTATTTATCTTTGGTAGCTATTCAACAAAGTACTCCCTTTCTCTTAGTGACTCACCATATCTGGGTATTTTGACACCCCAAATACCAAGTATACTGAATTTGGTGCTATTTCATTTTAAACCAACAAACCTTGTCCATCTAAAATTAAACTACTCACAGGCACTTTTAGCTCTTCCTGAATCCCAGTCATTGACACTGTTTGATACACAAGAGATGCTCAACAAATGTGGACTTGATAGATAGGCACAACTCATTTACTTCTGATGCTAGAAGAGCTTCACTTCTCTCCTGCAAAGGTATTTAAGCATTTTTTTTAAAGAGTAGAGGAATTAACAGAATCAGTTCAGTTCAGTAGCTCAGTCCTGTCTGACTCTTTCCAACCCCATGAATCTCAGAACGCTAGGCCTCCCTGTCCATCACCAACTCCCAGAGTTCATTCAAATTCATGTCCATCTAGTCAGTGATGCCATCCAGCCATCTCATCCTCTGTCGTCCCCTTCTCCTCCTGCCCCCAATCCCTCCCAGCATCAGAATCTTTTCCAATGAGTCAGCTCTTCACATGAGGTAGCCAAAGTATTGGATATTCAGCTTTAGCATCAGTCCTTCCAATGAATACCTAGGACTGATATCCTTTAGGATGGACTGGTTGGATCTCCTTTCAGTCCAAGGGACTCTCAAGAGTCTTCTCCAACACCACAGTTCAAAAGCATCAATTCTATGGCACTCAGCTTTCTTCACAGTCCAACTCTCACATCCATCCATAACCACTGGAAAAACCATAGCCTTGACTAGACAGACTTTTCTTGGCAAAGTAATGTCTCTGCTTTTTAATATGCTGTCTAGGTTTGTCATAACTTTCCTTCTAAGGAGTAAGCGTCTTTTAATTTCATGGCTGCAATCACCATCTGCAGTGATTTTGGAGCCCCCAAAAATAAAGTCTGACACTGTTTCCACATCTATTTCCTATGAAGTGATGGGACCAGATGCCATGATCTTCGTTTTCTGAATGTTGAGCTTTAAGCCAACTTTTCACTCTCCTCTTTCACTTTCATCAAGAGGCTCTTTAGTTCCTCTTCACTTTTTGCCATAAGAGTGGTATCATATGCGTATCTGAAATTATTGATATATCTCTTGGCAATCTTGATTCCAGCTTGTGCTTCCTCCAGCCCAGCATTTATCATGATGTACTCTGCATATAAGTTAAATAAGCAGGTGATAATATACAGCCTTGATGAACCCCTTTTCCTATTTGGAACCAGTCTGTTGTTCCATGTCCAGTTCTAACTGTTGCTTCGTGACCTGCATATAGGTTTCTCAAGAGGCAGGTCAGGTACAAGACCAGGAGCTGACTGTGGCTCAGATCATGAACTCCTTATTGCCAAATTCAGACTTAAATTGAAGAAAGTAGGGAAAACCACTAGACCATTCAGGTATGACCTAAATCAAATCCCTTATGACTATACAGTGGAAGTGACAAACAGATTTAAGGGACTAGATCTGATAGATGGAGTGCCTGATGAACTATGGATGGAGGTTCGTGACATTGTACAGGAGACAGGGATCAAGACCATCCCCATTTAAAAGAAATGCAAAAAAGCAAAATGGCTGTCTGGGGAGGCCTTACAAATAGCTGTGAAAAGAAGAGAAGTGGAAAGGAAAGATATAAGCATCTGAATGCAGAGTTCCAAAGAATAGTAATGAGAGATAAGAAATCCTTCCTCAGCGATCAATGCAAAGTAATAGAGGAAAACAATAGAATGGGAATGACTAGAGATCTCTTCAGGAAAATTAAAGATACCAAGGGAACATTGCATGCAAAGATGGGATCAATAAAGGACAGAAATGGTAGGGACCTATCAGAAGCAGAAGATATTAAGAAAAGGTGGCAAGCATACATAGAAGAACTACACAAAAAAGATCTTCACAACCAAGATATTCACGATGGTGTGATCACTAACCTAGAGTCAGAAATCCTGGACTGTGAAGTCAAGTGGGCCTTAGGAAGCATCACTATGAACAAAGCTAGTGGAGGTGATGCAATTCCACTTGAGCTATTCAAATCCTGAAAGATGATGCTGTGAAAGTGCTGCACTCAATATGCCAGCACGTTTGGAAAACTCAGCAGTGGCCACAGGACTGGAAAAGGTCAGTTTTCATTCCAATCCCAAAGAAAGGCAATGCCAAAGAATGCTCTGACTACAGCACAGTTGCACTCATCTCACAGGCTAGTAGAGTGATGCTCAAAATTCTCCAAGCCAGGCTTCAGCAATATGTGAACCATGAACTTCCAGATGTTCAAGCTGGTTTTAGAAAGGCAGAGGAACCAGAGATCAAGTTGCCAACATCCACTGGATCATTGAAAAACAAGAGAGTTCCCCCAAAAATCTATTTCTGTTTTATTGACTATGTAAAAGCCTTGACTCTGTGGATCACAATAAACTATGAAAATTCTTCAAGAGATGGGAATTAACAGAATGGAACTGTACTAAAGATTAAACTCTTGTTAGGAAAAAAGTGGAGAAGGCAATGGCACCCCACTGCAGTACTCTTGCCTGGAAAATCCCATGGACGGAGGAGCCTGGTGGTAGGCTGCAGTCCATGGGGTCGCTAAGAGTTGGACACGACTGAGTGACTTCACTTTGAATTTTCACTTTCATGCATTGGAGAAGGAAATGGCAACCCACTCCAGTGTTCTTGCCTGGAGAATCCCAGGGACGGGGGAGCCTGGTGGGCTGCCGTCTATGGGGTCGCACACAGTCGGACACGACTGAAGCGATTTAGCAGCAGCAGCAGCAGGAAAAAAGAATTCATGACAGGCTTGATTTTCAAATAAAGCATCAGGAAAGTTTAATCCTTTTTGATAAATAGGACATTTACATTCCTTAATCTCCTCATATAATCCAGAAATTTCACAATGCTAATGTGGCTTCAATTAGAAATTAAAATAAAAAGACTGAAATGCTACCTTACTCAAAATGATCATTCTGAAAATGCTTTTGTTACATTCAAGGTGAAAATAATAGCAACAGTCTATAGTACTGCCATTTTAAAATAAGTGAACTAGTAAAAAAATAATGAAGGAATCCCCAGAAACAAATTGGGGATCACAAAAATAGGAAAGCAACAATAAAAACCTCAAGAAGACAAACATGTAAGATATGTTTTACTAAAGTAAAAAACAAAGTTGAACCCAAGAAAAATTTGATATGGCCATGAACTTTAAAAGTAGCTATAAAATGAATAAAATAAATAGGAACAAGAACATATACTATTAAGTATTTGATTCCCTTCCATAAAGTGCATGTGTGTATGTGTGTGTTTGGTGGGGGCGGGGGGGGGGGCGGGTGGCGGGGGGTGGTTCTCATGCACAAATGCAAGTATACCAGAAAAAAGGTTCCCATTTACCACCATGTGGTGCAAACACAATCACTGTAGCAGAAGCTTGCAAGGTACTTCAATAGTTAGAATTATAAAAATAAAGGACTGATTTGAATTTACAGCTAAGTACATCATTCTATATATTACGCTATGTAATCACTTCCTATACTGAATATATAAATGAAGGTTGAGATGGACTTTCTATACTGAGAGTCTATTATTTGGAACAAAATACATACAAATTTTAGTTTAATGGAATAAAAGTGAGTTTTTTTTTCACAGCAACAATTATACTGACATGTACCTTGAATATGGCAAACAGCTTGGCCCTAAAAACCTACCATGATGACCAACTTATCTGTAGTTACTCAACTAACTGATTATCATCTATTTGAAGTTGAAAGGATGATAATAATAAAGAGAAAGTATTCTCTGTAAAATATTTTTTCTTGAAATGGAAGGGAAGACTTTTGAAATATTTCAAAATAAGCAAAATAAATGTTAAACGATGAATAAATGTAAGTTATATAAATGCTGAAAATACAGAATATTAATCAAGAAAAGTATAAAATTCAGTTCCGTTCAGTCACTCAGTCATGTCCGACTCTTTGTGACCCCATGAACCACAGCATGCCAGGCCTCCCTGTCCATCACCAACTCTCAGAGTCCACCCAAACCCATGCCCATCGAGTCAGTGATGCCATCCAGCCATCTCATCCTCTGTCATCCCCTTCTCCTCCTTCCCCCAATCCCTCCAAGCATCAGGGTCTTTTCAAATTGAGTCAACTCTTCATATCAGGTGGCCAAAGTATTGGCATTTCAGCTTCAACATCAGTCCTTCCAATGAACACCCAGGACTGATCTCCTGTAAAAGGGACTGGTTGGATCTCCTTGCAGTCCAAGGGACTCTCAAGAGTCTTCACCAACACCACAGTTCAAAAGAATCAGTTCCTCTGCATTCAGCTTTCTTTATAGTCAAACTCTCACATGCATACATGACCACTGGAAAAACCATAGCCTTGACTAGATGGACCCTTGTTGACAAAGTAATGTCTCTGCTTTTTAATATGCTGTCTAGGTTGGTCACAGCTTTCCTTCCAAGGAGTAAGTGTCTTTTAATTTCATGGCTGCAATCACCATCTGCAGTGATTTTGGAGCCCAGAAAAATAAAGGCATTCACTGTTTCCACTGTTTCCCCATCTCTGCCATGAAGTGATGGGACCAGATGCCATGATCTTCGTTTTCTGAATGTTGACCTTTAAGCCAACTTTTTCCACTGTCCTCTTTCATTTTCATTAAGAGGTTCTTTAGTTCTTCTTCACTTTCTGCCATAAGGGTGGTGTCATCTGCATATCTGAGGTTATTGATATTTCTCCTGGCAATCTTGATTCCAGCTTGTGCTTCTCCCAGCCCAGCATTTCTCATGATGTACTCTGCATAGAAGTTAAATAGACAGGGTGACAATATACAGCCTTGACGTACTCCTTTTCCTGTTTGGAACCAGTCTGTTGTTCCATGTGCAGTTCTAACTGTTGCTTCCTGACCTGCATACAGGTTTCTCAAGAAGCAGGTCAGGTGGTCTGGTATTCCCATCTCTTTCAGAATTTTCCACAGTTTATTGTGATTCACACAGTCAAAGGCTTTGGCATAGTCAATAAAGCAGAAATAGATGTTTTCTGGAACTCTCTTGCTTTTTCCATGAACCAGTGGATGTTGGCAATTTGATCTCTGGTTCCTCTGCCTTTTCTAAAACCAGCTTGAACATCTGGAAGTTCATGGTTCACGTATTGCTGAAGCATGGCTTGGAGAATTTTAAGCATCACTTTACTAGCGTGTGAGATGAATGCAATTATGTGGTAGTCTGAGCATTCTTTGGCATTGCCTTTCTTTGGGATTGGAATGAAAACTGACCTTTTCCAGTTCTGTGGCCACTGCTGAGTTTTCCAAACATGCTGGCATATTGATTGCAGCACTTTCACAGCATCATCTTTCAGGATTTGAAATAGCTCAAGTGGAATTGCATCACCTCCACTAGCTTTGTTCTTAGTGATGCTTCCTAAGGCCCACTTGACTTCACATTCCAGGATATAGGCTCTAGGTGAGTGATCACACCATCGTGATTATCTGGGTCATGAAGATCTTTTCTGTACAGTTCTTCTGTGTATTCTTGCCACCTCTTCTTAATATCTTCTGCTTCTGATAGGTCCCTACCATTTTTGTCCTTTATTGAGTCCATCTTTGCATGAAATGTTCCCTTGGTATCTCTAATTTTCTTGAAGCGATCTCTAGTCATTCCCATTCTATTATTTTCCTCTATCTTTGCATTGCTCACTGAGGAAGGCTTTCTTATCTCTCCTTGCTATGCTTTGGAACTCTGCATTCAGATGCTTATATCTTTCCTTTTCTCCTTTGCTTTTCACTTTCCTTCTTTTTCAGCTATTTGTAAAGCCTCCCCAGACAGTCATTTTGCTTTTTTGCATTTTTTTTGGGGGGATGGTCTTGATTCCTGTCTCATGTACAATGTCATGAACCTCCATCCATTGTTTATCAGGCACTCTGTCAGATCTAGTCCCTTAAATCTATTTTTCACTTCCACTGTATAGTCATAAGTAGTTTGATTTAGGTCATACCTGAATGGTCTTGTGGTTTTCTCTACTTTCTTCAATTTCAGTCTGAATTTGGCAATAAGGAGTTCATGATCTGAGCCACAGTCAGCTCCCAGTCTTGTTTTTGTTGACTGTATAGAGCTTCTCCATCTTTGGCTACAAAGAATATAATCAATCTGATTTCAGTGTTGACCATCTGGTGGTGTCCATGTGTAGAGTCTTCTCTTGTGTTGTTGGAAGAGGGTGTTTGCTATGACCAGTGTTTTCCCTTGCCAGAACTCTATTAGCCTTTGTCCTGCTTCATTCCGTATTCCAAGGTCAAATGTTCCTGTTACTCCAGGTGTTTCTTGACTTCCTAACTTTTGCATTCCAGCCCCCTATAACTAAAAGGACATCTTTTGGGGGTGTTAGTTCTAGAACATCTTGTAGGTATTCGTAGAACTGTTCAACTTCAGCTTCTTCAGCATTACTGGTCGGGGCATAGACTTGGATTACCGTGATAGTAAATGGTTTGCCTTGGAAACGAACAGAGATCATTCTGTCATTTTTGAGATTGCATCCAAGTACTGCATTTCAGACTTTTTTGTTGGCTACTATGATGGCTACTCCATTTCTTCTAAGGAATCCTGCCCACAGTAGTAGATATAATGGTCATCTGAGTTAAATTCACCCAATTCAGTATACAATTAAGTACAATTAACATGAGATGATGAAATAAAGATATAATTGTGAAAAACAAATATTACTGCTGAATATCAAGGCTAGAATACCTGGAAGGTCACTAAGCTTTGAATTTAGGCATACACAGTACCTTACTAGCACAAGCTTGTTCAAGTGTTATCCTTTTTTAAAATACTTAGAACTATTTTTCCATCTTACTTGGAATTCTGGAAATTAAATTTTTCATAAACTTTTTCTTTATGCTTATTTTTGCCTAGTTTTTTTTTTTAATAAAATCAAATTCATATTTTTCATACTAATGTTGGATTTTGAGTCATGACTGGAAGTCCCATACTCCTGGCTAGAGAGAAATTCACTCATTTTATTATCTTAATTTTAAGGTACATTTGATACATTTACATAGTTGATCCAAAGAGAAAAGATTTGGAATTCACTTTCTTATAAAATGGGGGAATAGACTCAATTTTTTCCCCCAACATTGGTTATTAACATGTCATTTGTTCTCTGGTAATTTAAGATGGTATATTTAGGGTGAATATTTTCATTGACTGATGCTGAAGCTTACACTCCAATATTTTGGCCACCTGTTGTGAAGAACTGGCTCATTTGAAAAGACCCTGCATCAGCTGGGAAAGATTGAAGGAGGGAAGAGCAGGGGACAAAAGAGGATGAGATGGTTGGATGGCTTCACTGACTCAATGGATGTGAGTCTGGGTAAGCTCCAGGAGTTCATGATGGACAGGGAAGCTTGGTCATGGTACAGTCCATGGGGTCACAAAGAGTCAGACACGACTGAGCGACTGAACTGAATTGATTTTCATTAGTCTCTGATTATGTGCCATTCTCCTTGTTCTTCTTTTCCTAGGGTTTCCTGGAAAGTCTCACTTATTTGTTCTTCAAAGTACATTTTCTAATCCAAGTGCCTAGCTCAAAGTTGGAGGCAGAGACTTGACACTACTTTAGTTGAAATTTTAAAACATTCAAAAACCAAGGAATAACTAAATTTTTGTTTTTTATTTTGAGCCTTTCTATCCAAGTTAATGATATCTTTTTAATTTTTAAGTCTAGTTTTGTGTCTTTAAATATGTGTTTTACAGCTATTTGTTGGTTCTTCAGTATTACTGTTTATGCATAAAAATATGTAATTTCTTGTATCAAAATACCTTCTATTTTACTATTAATTAAAATTAATATTTTAATATTCTATTTTACTTTTTTATTTTCTAATTTTTTAAAATATAAATGTATTTATTTTAATTGGAGGCTAATTACTTTACAATATTGTAGTTGGTTTTGCCATACATTAACATGAATTACCCATGGGTGTACATGTGTTGCCCATCCTGAATCCCCCTCCCACCTCCCTCCCCTATTTTAATATTTCCTCCTACTCATTTTTGTTTGTTTTTGGTTTACATCATTGATGGTTATTTGTTTTTAGAATCTTTATTACAAAGCCATAGACTTGACTAAATTATCTTAATACTTGTTTTCACTTTGTAATTGATTTTGGGAGAGATTCCCAGACATATTTTTTCAGGTTATATGCAGAGAGAAATGAGGCTGTTTTTCTTTCCAATCCTAATTATGCTCATTGTCTTGTCTCATCTCATTGCAATAGCTAATATTGCCAAAACCATGTATCATTAACTGTGAAATGTCTGATAATTTACCATACTTGTAAGCTAACAAATTAGACTGACATACTTCCAGGGATGTTGACGGAAGGCATGCAATTCCTGGGTCAGACACAAAGGAATTTACAACTCACAATAAAGCAAGCAGCATAGGTTTCATATATCTAGTGGTTTTCTTCGCTCTCCAAGTTCTACAAGAATGATATGGAGCTGGCTAGGTGGCTGCTGTGCATGCAGTGGGTCTGTGTTACAATTGTTTAACTTCCAGCTTGGAACACTCCCAACAACATAAGGCTTTCCTTGTAGCTCAGTTGGTAAAGAATTTGCCTGCAATGCAGGAGCCCTGGGATCGATCTCTGGGTTAGGAAGATCCCCTGGAGAAAGAAACGGCACTCCATTATTCTTGCCTGGAAAATCCTATGGATAGAGGAGCCTGGCAGGCTACAGTCCATGGGGTTTTAAGAATCAGATACAACTTATCAACTAAACCACAACAACATAAGGAAAAAACAAACAAAACTATTAACCCTTTCATCTCAGAGGAAGACATATTATGTTTATTCACCTGGTTAGTAAACAAATCTGATCCCCAGCTCTGCAATGAGACATTATGAAAATATTCCAAGACTGCTTACTCTACAAATGCAATTGAGAGTGTGTTCCGGAACAAAAGTTGATATAAGACCTGCAGAAAGACCATGGACAACTTTTTCCAAACATAATGTTAAGTATAGTGAAGATAAAACATATATTTTTTTGTTTCTGACTAAATAGAAAAATTCTTAATATTTCTCTATCGTCTGGCTTCAATACTGAGATATATTGAGTATATAACATATGAGATATGTTAAATGCATATCTGCTGATCCAAAATGACTGTCTTTAAAAAAAAATGGAAGTAATATTTTGTCAATTAACTTTTAAGAATCTACAGATGATCACATGCTATTTTATATCAATTAATATATGATAATGCATAAATGAAAGGCTCAATGGAGAAATTAATGAATTTTAATATATTTCTATTATTATTATATATATTATATATTGGGTTGGCCAAAAGTTTGTTCCATAACATGGAAAATCTTGAAAGAACTTTTTGGCCAACTCTATATTATAGAAAGAAATCTATGACCCACAGTCATCCATGTCCTGTTCAATCCCTTCAAGTTGATTATATCCGGGACCTGTAACTTCACTCTAACCAACAGAATATTATAAAGGTAATGCAATAATACTTGAGTGATTGCATTCCATTATATTAAATTTTCAAAAGGGATTTTGTAGACACAAGATCCTAATAAGTTTATGTTAATTAAAAGGGAGGTCATCTTGGGTAGGCCTGATCTAATCATGTTAGTCATTTAAAAGTGTCTAGAGGTCAAAAACCCGAGAAGAAACTAAGAGCAACACAGATGTTCTCTTTCTGGCCATGAAGATGCTAACAGACTTGTTACAAATTGCCTGTTGAGAGAGGTGGCCTCTTGGAACTGAAGCCTCAGGTCTACCACTGTGAGCAAGTGAATAATATCAGCAATCATGTAATCTTAGGAGAGAATCCTGGAAATCACATAAGACATTTCAACTGCCATGAGAGACCTTGAACAGAGGAACTGATTAAGCCGTGTTTGAACTTCTGAGTCATGAAAGCTGTGAGATAATAAATGTACATTGCTTTAATATGCTATCAGATCAGATCAGATCAGTCACTCAGTCTTGTCCGACTCTTTGCAACCCCATGAATCACAGCATGCCAGGCCTCCCTGTCCATCACCAATTGCCGGAGTTCACTGAGACTCACGTCCATCGAGTCAGTGATGCCATCCAGCCATCTCATCCTCTGTCGTCCCCTTCTCCTCTCGCCCCCAATCCCTCCCAGCATCAGAGTCTTTTCCAATGAGTCAACTCTTTGCATGAGGTGGCCAAAGTACTGGAGTTTCAGTTTTAGCATCATTCCTTCCAAAGAAATCCGAGGACTGATCTCCTTAAGAATGGACTAGTTGGATCTCCTAGCAGTCCAAGGCACTCTCAAGAGTCTTCTCCAACACCACAGTTCAAAAGCATCAATTCTTTGGCACTCAGCCTTCTTCACAGTCCAACTCTCACGTCTATACATGACCACAGGAAAAACCAGAGCCTTGACTAGATGGACCTTTGTTGGCAAAGTAATGTCTCTGCTTTTGAATATGCTATCTAGTTGGTCATAACTTTCCTTCCAAGGAGTAAGCGTCTTCTAATTTCATGGCTGCAGTCACCATCTGCAGTGATTTTGGAGCCCAGAAAAATGAAGTCTGACACTGTTTCCACTGTTTCCCCATCTATTTCCCATGAACGGATGGGACCAGATGCCATAATCTTTGTTTTCTGAATGTTGAGCTTTAAGCCAACTTTTTCACTCTCCTCTTTCACTTTCATCAAGAGGCTTTGTAGTTCCTCTTCACTTTCTGCCATAAGGGTGGTGTCATCTGCATATCTGAAGTTACTGATATTTCTCCCGGCAATCTTGATTCCAGCTTGTGTTTCTTCCAGCCCAGAGTCTCTCATGATGTACTCTACATATAAGTTAAATAAACAGGGTGACTTGACATACTCCTTTTCCTATTTGGAACCAGTCTGTTGTTCCACGTCCAGTTCTAACTGTTGCTTCCTGACCTGCATACAAATTTCTCAAGAGGCAGCTTGTGCTAATTTGTTGTGCAGTGTATGATAGATGTATTAAAATACTTAATATACATAGTGGATTTTTATGACTCCTGAAATAACCATATTTTAAAATATTTTTGAAGATCTTGCCCTCGGTGTGATAATATTTTATTTCAGGCTTTTACATAAAGTTTCACAAGTGAGTTTAGTCTGTAGTATTTTTTAATGGATAGAACATGCATATATTAGAGATGGATAGAGCTCTCAATAAATTTGATAAGCATTTTACTTGTATTACTATTGCCATATTTATATTTCCTTTGCAGCAAGAGACAAGATTTGCTGTCATTTGCCCAAGAGTAATAGCCTACTATTTTTTTTTTTTTATTCATAAGTAAAACATAAGATTTAACATTGATTTCAGAAGATAGTTAACTTCTCATTCTTTTCTTTTTGGGGCTTTACATTTTTGTCCATGTGAATATATAGTCTAATAATTCTTTCAACTTAGACTATGCTTGATAAATCTCTTGACTTTCTGAATGCTAAAAAAAAAGATATTTATTTTACCCTGCGGCTTGAATGCTCATTTAGCCATTGGCAGTTAGGTTCAGAATGACTGATGATAGACGGCAGGTAGGAACATATTTTTTCTGTTTTCCTTATAGATATATTTCAAGAACTTGGAACCATGACTGAAAAATAATAGTTGTTCCATTAAATTTTTTGATGATGGAGTGACTATTTCATTATTGCTTTTTAAGAGGCTTATGCATGATTTGACTATCTTTATTCTTTTACCATGTTCTTCATTTAGCATGTGCATATGCATGTATTTACTTGTTTTTATTGTAGTTTCTCTTTTTAAGAAATACTTAGAGTTATATACCTAGGCCTTCGTATTCTTTCCATTCAGTACTTAGATATTATTGGATGGTATTTAATACTTTTCATATGAAACATAACTTTCTTTACCTATGGAGAATACTTCTTGTTGTTTCTTTGATAACATTATTTGTCCTCTTTGCTGTCATTGTTGTAGCTTATATTTATATCTTCTATTTTAATGTCCCCTTCATATTTTAATGTCTTTGTTCTCTATTTTACTACTTTAAAAAAAATTCTAGCTCATTATTTCTAATAACATTCATTCTGCTATTAAGCCCATATATATATTTAGTTTTATTACTATGATTATTGGATATATTTCAAGTAATTCTAGTGGTCCCATCTTATGTTCGGTTTGAACTATTTTAGTTTTTAAGATGAGGTGTCTACTACACACATTGTCTATTAACACATACCATTTATCAATGTTTATCAATGTAACACATACTATTTATCAATGTTTCTCACAAAGTAAAAGTGGAGAGTGAAAAAGTTGGCTTAAAGCTCAACATTCAGAAAACGAAGATCATGGCATCTGGTCCCATTACTTCATGGGAAATAGATGGGGAAACAGTGGAAACGGTGTCAGACTTTATTTTTTGGGACTCCAAAATCACTGAAGATGGTGACTGCAGCCATGAAATTAAAAGACGCTTAATCCTTGGAAAGAAAGTTATGACCAACCTAGATAGCATATTGAAAAGCAGAGACATTACTTTGCCGATAAAGGTCCATCTAGTCAAGGCTATGGTTTTTCCAGTGGTCATGTATGGATGTGAGAGTTGGACTGTGAAGAAAGCTGAGCGCTGAAGAATTGATGCTTTTGAACTGTGGTGTTGGAGAAGACTCTTGAGAGTCCCTTGGACTGCAAGGAGATCCAACCAGTCCATTCTGAAGGAGATCAGTCCTCGGATTTCTTTGGAAGGAATGATGCTAAAGCTGAAACTCCAGTACTTTGGCCACCTCATGTGAAAAGTTGACTCATTGGAAAAGACTCTGATGCTGGGAGGGATTGGGGGCAGGAGGAGAAGGGGACAACAGAGGACGAGATGGCTGGATGACATCACTGACTTGATGGACATGAGTCTGAGTGAACTCCAGAAGTTGGTGATGAATCACGTGTTGTGATTCATGGGGTCGCAAAGAGTCTGGACACGACTGAGTGAGCAACTGAATTTGAACTGACCTGATTTATCAATGTTAATTCAACAATTATATATTGATGAACCACTACATTTCAGGCTTTCCTAGCACTTGAAGTTACTGTGATTCACTAGAAAAAATCATTCTAATATTTGTATTATGCAGCTTAATTTTACTGAGGAAATATTATTTTTAAAAAAATCTTATGTGTTTGTGTATGTATGAGAGACACAGAGAGAGGGACACACACACACACAGATGTTTGAAGGGAATATTGTTAAGTAATAAGGAAAAAAATAGATGTGATCCTTGAGGAAGAACCAGAGAAAGTGAAAAAGCAAATCATGTAAAAATTAGACGAGAGAGTTTTGAGGAGGAGGAATAGTATGTAAAAAAGTCTTTTTGGTGTATTTAGCATTAATGATCTTGTCAGAAAATGTTAATAACATTTTCCTCTTGGTATACCTGTTAGCCATTTCTGAGCTAACAGTTTATTTACATACATGATGACTTAAAACAGCAATTGTCTTTTGTTTCTCATGAATTAGATTATTCTACTGATTTGAGTGAGGCTCAGCTTACCACTCTAACATTATGTGTTTGAGAAGAGCTGGTGGATTAGTTAGAGGCTGGTTACCTTAAGATATCTTCATCTAGGATATTTCCCTGTGTTCCTCCTGATCCTACTTTAGTGTACCCTGGTTATCTTCATGGTAGTGGCACAGTTTTAAGAGAGAAAGTAAAAATAAGTATTCTCAAGACTCTAAGCGTATCAAATGTGCTACTCTCTCATTAGGCAAAGTAAGTTACATGGCTGCACCCAAAGTCAATGTGAAAACATGATACAAAATTAGAGAAGGACATACATACAGGGAGACTCCTTAATTAGGGCCAATAATGCAATCAAACACAATTTGTCAATTTGTCAAATAGAACTTTTCTCAACTATCATTTACTGGGTCATTCTAGGCTTTGTTATCTCAGATTGTTTGGACACCAATGTGTAGATGCTGGTTTTGTGTATCATAGTAAAACTGTTAATTATAGAGAAAACATGCTTCTTTAAAATATGAATGAATGCTACATCTTGAGTTAATTTTTTTTTTTTTAATTAGAAAAGTATTTTATTTTATTTTATTTTTTTTAATTCTTCCAATTTTATTTTATTTTTAAACTTTACATAATTGTATTAGTTTTGCCAAATATCAAAATGAATCCACCACAGGTATACATGTGTTCCCCATCCCGAACCCTCCTCCCTCCTCCCTCCCCATACCATCCCTCTGGGCCGTCCCAGTGCACCAGCCCCAAGCATCCAGCATCGTGCATCGAACCTGGACTGGCAACTCGTTTCCTACATGATATTTTACATGTTTCATTGCCATTCTCCCAAATCTTCCCACCCTTTCCCCCTCCCACAGAGTCCATAAGACTGTTCTATACATCAGTGTCTCTTTTGCTGTCTCGTACACCGGGTTATTGTTACCATCTTTCTAAATTCCATATATATGCGTTAGTATACTGTATTTATGTTTTTCCTTCTGGCTTACTTCACTCTGTATAATAGGCTCCAGTTTCATCCACCTCATTAGAACTGATTCAAATGTATTCTTTTTAATGGCTGAGTAATACTCCATTGTGTATATGTACCACAGCTTTCTTATCCATTCATCTGCTGATGGACATCTAGGTTGCTTCCATGTCTTGGCTATTATAAACAGTGCTGCGATGAACATTGGGGTACACGTGTCTCTTTCCCTTCTGGTTTCCTCAGTGTGTATGCCCAGCAGTGGGGTTGCTGGATCATAAGGCAGTTCTATTTCCAGTTTTTTAAGGAATCTCCACACTGTTCTCCATAGTGGCTGTACTAGTTTGCATTCCCACCAACAGTGTAAGAGGGTTCCCTTTTCTCCACACCCTCTCCAGCATTTATTATTTGTAGACTTTTGGATCGCAGCCATTCTGACTGGTGTGAAATGGTACCTCATAGTGGTTTTGATTTGCATTTCTCTGATAATGAGTGATGTTGAGCATCTTTTCATGTGTTTGTTAGCCATCTGTATGTCTTTTTTGAAGAATCAATATAGTGAAAATGAGTATACTACCCAAAGCAATTTATAGATTCAACGCAATCCCTATCAAGCTACCAACAGTATTCTTCACAGAGCTTGAGTTAATTTTTGAAAATACTTTTCAAAGTTTTCCAGTTTTAGCTGATGGATTAGCTTATATTGGACTGGATTTTCTGTTAAAAATTATAAATATAGACAAAATATGCAAAATACTTTTACAAGTTTTGGAAGACAGTCAATAGAAGGAGGATCTGTGCAGCTACAAACATTAAGAAAGCATATAAAGCATGTGAAATAAGCCATGCTTACATTTTTTCCCTGAGGGTGGGTTTCTTTTTCCCTAAATTATTTTGCACAGAAATAGAATATAAGCTAGACATAACAGTATTACTGGCTTGAGATAGATATTGGACCTCGGGGTGGCCAAAGACACTTTGGAAGTAGAAGGACCATGCCTAAGAAATGAGTCATGGCATAGGAGTTAGAACTACACCTTATAAGTAAGAGGAAAACTAAAATAAACCAAATTCAGGAAAATGTTGAGGATGAAAATGTTTTCACACATTTAAGCAAAGACTGATTATTTTGTAGTCATTATAAGTAGTCATCAGAACTTAGTGAAACTAAGTGAACTCAGTGAACACACATCACAAGCAAACCAATCAGTGTCAGCCTCTCACTTAGGACAGTAAGCTAATCAAGAGCAGATGATTCCAATAAAGGTATATCAGCTTAGAAAGAAAGAGAAATTGCTCAGTCACCCGACTCTGCAACCCCATGGACTGTAGCCTTTCAGGCTCCTTGGAATTTTTCAGGCAAGAGTACTGGAGTGGGTTGCCATTTCCTTCTCCAAGGGATCGTCCCAAACCAGGGATGAAACCCAGGTCTCCGGCATTGCAGGGAGACATTTTACCATCTGAACCACCAGGGAAGCCCAGTTTAGTAAGTAATAAATAGCCTGCTTCTGAGTAATCACACTTTCACATTTGATGTGAGTCTACTCATGCCCTGAAAGCCTCAGTTCAGTTCAGTTCAGTCACTCAGTTGTGTCCGACTCTTTGTGACCCCATGAATTGCAGCACACCAGGCTTTCCTGTCCATCACCAACTCCCAGAGTTCACTCAGACTCACATCCATCAAGTCGGTGATGCCATCCAGCCATCTCATCTTCTGTTGTCCCCTTCTCCTCCTGCCTCCAATCCCTCCCAGCATCAGAGTCTTTTCCAATGAGTCAACTCTTCGCATGAGGTGGCCAAAGTATTAGAGTTTCAGCTTTAGCATCATTCCTTCCAAAGAAATCCCAGGGCTGATCTCCTTCAGAATGGACTGGTTGGATCTCCTTGCAGTCCAAGGGACTCTCAAGAGTCTTCCCCAACACCACAGTTCAAAAGCATCATGAGATACGCTAGGCTGGAAGAGGCACAAGCTGGAATCAAGATTGCTGGGAGAAATATTAATAACCTCAGATATGCAGATGCCACCACCCTTATGGCAGAAAGTGAAGAGGAACTACAAAGCCTCTTGATGAAAGTGAAAGAGGAGAGTGAAAAAGTTGGCTTAAAGCTCAACATTCAGAAAACTAAGATCATGGCATCTGGTCCCATCACTTCATGGGAATTGGATGGGGAAACAGTGGAAACAGTGTCAGACTTTATTTTTCTGGGCTCCAAAATCACTGCAGATGGTGACTGCAGCCATGAAATTAAAAGACGCTTACTCCTTGGAAGGAAAGTTATGACCAACCTAGAGAGCATATTGAAAAGTAGAGCATTACTTTGCCAACAAAGGTCTGTCTAGTCAAGGCTATGGTTTTTCCAGTGGTCATGTATAGATGTGAGAGTTGGACTGTGAAGAAAGCTGAGCACTGAAGAATTGATGCTTTTGAACTATGGTGTTGGAGAAGACTCTTGAGAGCCTACCAATCCATAAATGAGTCTCTCAGATTCATTTGTAAAGAATGTGCCTAACAAACAAAATTCTTCCTTAATATTGTAAACAATAATTTCAACTTTGTGTTTTTAATTCAGATTATCAGTGGTGGCATCATGGTCCTCTGACAATAGAACCAAGCCAAGAGAGTACCAGCATGATCCACTATTTACCTGGCAGGAGAAAAATTAACCTTGCTTTAAAAATAATATCACCCAGATCTTCTAAAATGTTTTTATCCACAATAGCTGGGATACTATTGAAAATGCAAAGGCCTGAAGAAATCTATGACTAGATGATTGAAAAACAAAAAGACTGGAAACAGATCCTTGGGTGATACATAGAGAAATCAAACAATTAATTTTAAAATATTGATAATATATTTCAGAAAAGACAAATTTTAAAGGTAGAGGTTTTAAATAGTGCACTGGGATGACCCAGAGGGATGGTATGGGGAGGGAGGAGGGAGGAGGGTTCAGGATGGGGAGCACATGTATACCTGTGATGGATTCATTTTGATATTTGGCAAAACTAATACAATTATGTAAAGTTTAAAAATAAAATAAAATTTAAAAAAATTAAAAAAAATAAATCTCATTTAAAAATATAAATCTTGACAACTTAAAAAAAAAAAGAATTTCAATCTACAAAAAATTATTGAAAGAACATTTAAAAACTTCAAACACACAATATTTGAAATTAAAAACTTTCTAGATGAAATGTGCAGTCTGGAAACTAAAGTTAGAATTAATAAACTTGAAAACACCTATTGTAATAGAATAACTATAATAGCAAAAGATTGGTAAATTGTTTGATGATATCTACTAAAATTAAATAAAGTAATTCCATTTCTAGGTACATACCTAAAAAAATGAGTGAATATCCAGCAAAATATATACCTTAAAACATTCATAGCAGTTTTATTTATAATTTACGTGCAGTGCTAAGTCGCTTTTTGGGCTCCAAAATCACTGCAGATGATGATTGCAGCCATGAAATTAAAAGACACTTACTCCTTGGAAGGAAAATTATGACCAACCTAGATAGCATGTTCAAAAGTAGAGTGAAGTAAGCCAGAAAGAAAAACGCCAATACAGTATACTAACGCATATATATGGAATTTAGAAATATGGTAATGACAATCTTGTATGCGAGACAGCAAAAGAGACGCAGATGTATAGAACAGTCTTTTGGACTCTATGGGAGAGGGAGGGGAGGATGATTTGGGAGAACGGCATTAAAACATGTATAATATCATAAAAAGATAAAATAAAGATATAGTATCAAAAAAAAAAAAAAGTAGAGACATTACTTTGCCAACAAAGGTCCGTCTAGTCAAGGCTTTGGTTTTTCCAGTGGTCATGTATGGATGCGAGAGTTGGACTGTGAAGAAAGCTGAGTGCTGAAGAATTGATGTTTTTGAATTGTGGTGTTGGAGAAGACTCTTGAGAGTCCCTTGGACTGCAAGGAGATCCAACCAGTCCATTCTAAAGGAGATCAGTCCTGGGTGTTCTTTGGAAGGAATGATGCTAAAGCTGAAACTCCAGTACTTTGGCCACCTCATGCAAAGAGTTAACTCATTGGAAAAGACTCTGATGCTGGGAGGGATTGGGGGCAGGAGGAGAAGGGGACGACAGTGGATGAGATGGCTGGATGGCATCACCGACTTGATGGACATGAGTTTGAGTGAACTCCAGGGAGTTGGTGATGGACAGGGAAGCCTGGCGTGCTGCGATTCATGGGGTCGCAAAGAGTCGGACACGACTGAGCGACTGAACTGAACTGAACTGAACTGAAGTCGCTTCAGTCATGTCCGACTTTTTGCAGCCCCATGGATTGTAGCCGGCCAAGCTCCTTTGCCCATGAGATTCCAGGCAAGAATACTGGAGTGGGTTGCCATGCCCTTCTCCAATTTATTTATAATTGCAAAAATATAGGAAAAAATCCAAATATTCATTATCAGTGTAATAGGTAAATAAGTTGTGGTAAGCTGCAAAAGCAGTTTATATATTACATAAAATGAAAAATATGAACTACTGCAAAGTACCAAAATACAAATATGTTAAATAAAACAGAGTACTCGCAGTTTGGTTTTACTTATATTACATTTAAAAACAATTAATGAATGATGAAAAATGACATGTATTAAAGAAGAAAAAAATGAAGTCACATGACTGCTGCTAAATTCATTTCAAAGTCTGAAACAAAGGTAGAAACACATATATAATCCTTCTTGTATGAAAAAAAATGCAAAACAAAAACAAGAATTCTACAAAGGAAAGAGAATTAAAGTTACCAGCAAGAAACTACCCTTTTCTCTAACTTTATTTTTTTTTTTTTAGTGCTTAACCTCTTCTCTTCTAGGACCCAATAAAATGAGAATCAAAGGTACATCTAGATTATAATATTCTGAAAATAATCTATTTTACAATTTTATTTTACATATTTTCAGAATTTCCATTAAAGACATTGGGTAATTCTGTTTTCTTCCTTAAAATGAATTCCTTGCAAATGGTCTTTAAGAACTCTGATTACAGTGACCTAATTCTGAACAGTTGAGAAAGAGGTGATGTCCCAGGTAACATCGCAAAGGGACAGAAAATGAAGCAGCTATTTCCCATTATCACCCATATTTGAGGTACAACAGTGATATTTCTTCACCATCAAAAGATCTAAGGTGATAATTAGATGGTAGGGTCTCTCTCCTTTTATCATAGACAGCTTAGCCTATAGAGAGGACTGATTAAACTTTGTTGCCTATATTACTTCCAGCTATTAAAATGGCAAAGTGACTGAAATGACTGAAATACATCTGGGTTTGGTAGATTCAATCAGAAGCTCATTTGAACTTTATATGCATAAATTAGAAATGCTGATAGATGAAACTGTACCCTTAAAAGCATTTTACATTTTCTTCTGTGAAAACTTAAAAAAAAAAAAAAAATCAGGTACTGTAAATGATTGATACTTTAAAATAATTGGCATTGAAATAGTTACCATTCCAGTAGAGTCACTCTGACTATAGTTTTTCATAGTAGTTTTCGTCAGGATGTTTGCATTCTGTGTGCTAAGCTCATCCCTGTCTTAGCCACTCAGTCAAGTGTAACTGTAGGCTCTTCTGTCCAGGGAATTCTCTGGGCAAAAATACTGGAGTGGAACACCATTCCCTTCTTCAGGGGATCTTCCTGACCCAGGGATCATACCTGGGTCTCCTGCATGGCAGGTAGACTCTTTATCATCTGAGCCACCAGGGAAGTCCCCTAGTCTGTCTATAATGATATTTAAATGAACATATTCAAGGTTTTATATTTTTTTTAATGTATATCCAGTAGAAATTAATGAAAAAAAGATGAAGTATTACAGAATAGTTTGTGCTGCTGCTACTGCTAAGTCACTTCAGTCGTGTCCAACTCTGTGTGACCCTATAGACAGCAGCCCACCAGGCTCCCCTGTCCCTGGGATTCTCCAGGAAAAAACACTGGAGTGGGTTGCCATTTCCTTCTCCAACAGAATAGTCTGTATATTTTATTAAAAATTAAGAAAAGGCATTCTATTTTTATGTATATAAAGTATAAATCAAAATTTTCAAAAAAATTTTTGAAAAAGAGTTCTAAAATTTCCCTCTAAATATGATATTTTACACTTAAATATTTTGAAGCAATAAGGATAACTTTTAGGGCTGTTTTAGTTGCATGCAGGTGTTTGCATGAGACAACAATTGTTGGATGATTAATAAAAAAAGGTTTATAATTGCAGATAATGTCTGAATTAAAACAGAAGTACAAGAGTAAAATGACTAATAATTGTCTAAAGGATCAATTCCCATGAGAAAAAAAGATACCTTTGAAATAGAAATTTGATATTTATGTTCCTTAAAAAGCTGAGAGACATTTATATTCATTGGTGATGCTATTCTCTTTACTTGAAAAGATTTTCCTCATGTGACTTAAAAAAATCACCACTTAGAAGTATTTTATTCTCATAGAAATTAAAGTTATATTTGGTTATGGTAGATACACTGTAACATCAAGATTTCAAAAGGCATGTTCAAGGGAATAGTCCCATCTCTTCACTAGTTCTAATTTACATGTAAAACCCCAGAAAAGCACCCATTTTAACTAATGCCTAAGAGCCAGATGTGTTAAGTAATTTTCAAGTAAAATAGGAAAAGGAAAGATAAATTCTTACAACTGATCATCTTATGATTGACCTGCTAGAAAAGGTGGTTTTCTTCTTCGAACTATTATTGAAATGACTTGGGCTCATGGCTTATGATAACTCAATCTGATCAATTGAA
Organism: Bos taurus; assembly: GCF_002263795.3. NCBI lineage: Eukaryota > Metazoa > Chordata > Mammalia > Artiodactyla > Bovidae > Bos > Bos taurus. The sequence goes on along the minus strand of NC_037332.1, from coordinate 16,745,448 downwards.
AGTCAGGGACAATAAGACTCCATTCCCACCTCTGTTATCAAAGGGAATGTTTGATTCTTTATGAAATAAGAAGCTGAAATGGTCATGCCTTTGCACCAGATAGGCTCTTCCCACCAGGTGTGAAGAACTGACTCATCAGAAGAGACCCTGACATTGGGAAGGATTGAGGGTGGGAGGAGAAGGGGGCGACAGAGAGTGAGGTGGTTGGATGGCATCAATGGATATCGGTTTGAGAAAACTCCAGGAGACAGTGAAGGACAGCAGAGTCTAGCATGCTACAGTCCATGGGGTTGCAAAGAGTCAGACATGACTTTTAGTGAGTGAGCAGCAACATGGTGACGTCTGCCACTTAGGACTCCATCATATAGATGCAACCATAAAAGATCGAATACTAATCCCTTGATACAGTCATAAAAATGGCCGGTTCTTCCACTAAGCACTAATTCTGACCTCTCAGGATGAAGCTGGAGCCAATATTCTGAGAAGTCACATCGGTATTGTATCCTGGTCCCTGCCACAGGAGGGAGGGGACCAGTACTTAACAGTCAGTACAAAATTCCTTTTAAGTTGGATCCAGCACTTTAAAAATCTTAGAATGTACTGAGAAACCTTTGTTTATTTTTTCATGATCTGTCAAATATCTTGACATTAACATTTATTAGAGGCTCCTTATGTAAGTAGCTTTGCAAAAATATCATCATAGACTCAAACTTGAAAAAAATACATTCAAGAAAAAATAAAACCAGTTACCATATCATTGATATATTTGACACCATTTTATCAATTTGAATTAACTATAATTTTAATAATGAAAACCATTTCCTAGATGCTCTATTGTTCTGTCAGTTCGTCTTTAATGTATATTGATATATATAGATACATGTGTATATATGTTTATAGTTACATATAATATGTAGTATTCACTATTGACTCCTCTTTGTTTTTATAAATAAAGGAGACTTAGTGTCTAAAGAGCTAGGACAGATATTTCCAGAACACCTAGCTAAAAGAAAAATAAAATAGATTTTTGCAGCCAAGGATTGTTTTATTATTCCAGACAACAGTTTGTATTGATCCTCTCCTATTTATTTCTAATTTTGTTGCCACTGATTGAGTTGAGCTCTAAATCTTGTGATGGCTTACATGCTGTTAGGATGCTGCATTGCTACCAGAAGAACAGGGTAGCAATGTTCTCATTTTAAACTCTAATTTAGTCTTATTTTCAGCAAATTAAGGCACCTGATACAGCATTTTAAAACTAAAAATGTTTTATTTTATGTCTTTCTTTACTCACCTTCACAGAAAACAGAGTGTATACAATCAATAGCAATTTGTGCATTACATACCCAGCATAGAAATTGTGAAGCAGATAAACACAGAACATTTTCAGCAATCTACCAATATACATGGCAGATAATGTGTGCCTATATGGATATATTTCAAGTTTTCTATGTTTAAAGTTGTCGGAAAAGCAAAATGTGATATGAAAAGGGTTGAAAGACATACTAATTTAAAGATTTCCTTCTATCTTAGACCGTGGACACTCTCAGTTAAAGACTGCATCTGTGGTATATTTATTCATCAGTACACATTGAGGGTACTGATTTCTCATACTAGCAACTTTAAGAATATAAAAAATTGAGGTAGTAAAATTTATAAATAATATAATGATAAAGAAAAGGAATCTAGGAAGAAGACAGAATGCAGGCTATTGCTATGAGCATTTGAGTAAGACTCCCTGCATAAAATGCAGTATAGGTTTTTTTTCGCTACAAGGAAACTCAACACAAAAAAGAAAACAATTAGACCTTTATAATTATAGAAAATATAGTTAAAAGCTTATAAAAACTTGTTTTACATTTTGCCTTCTAATGTGAAAATTACAAGTGCAGCATTGACTTTTCTCCTTTTAACTTCACTTCTTGTTTTCCTTTTATATGTCTTTATTAATCTTTTGTACAATTTTATCAAATGCTACTTCATTGAGGTTAGGGGGCAGAACTCAGCCATTTTATTTCATGAAAATTAGTAAAATAATGAATAGCAAAAAGGTAAATCAGAGATCAAGTTGTTTACATTTGTTGGATTATAGAAAAAACATAAAAATTTCAGAAAACATCAACTTCTGCTTCATTGACTACACTAACACCTTTGACTGTGTGGATCACAATAAACTGGAAAATTTTCAAAGACATGGGGATACAAGGCCACCTAACTTGCCTCCTGCAAAATTTGTATGCAGGTCAAGAAACAACAGTTACAACCAGACATGGAACAATGGACTGGTTAAAAATTAGGAAAGGAGTACTACAAGGGTGTATATTGCCACCCTGCTTATTATATGCAGAGTACATCACATGAAATGCCAGACTAGATTAATCACAAGCTTAAATCAAGATTGCTTGGAGAAATATCAATAACCTCAGATATGCAGATGACAAGACCCAAATGGCATTAGTGAAGAGGAACTAAAGAGCCTCTCAATGAAGGTGAAAGAGGAGAGTGAAAAATCTGGCTTAAATGTCAACCTTCAAAAAACTTGGGCTTCCCTGGTGGCTCAGCTGGTAAGGAATCTACCTGCAATGTGGGAGACCTGGGTTCAATCCCTGGGTTGGGAAGATCCCCTGGAGAAGGGAAAGGCTACCCACTCCAGTATTCTGGCCTGGAGAATTCCATCGAGTGTACATGGGGTTGCAAAGAGTCAGATACAATTGACCGACTTTCACTTCAAAAAACTAAGATCATGGCATCCAGTCCCATCACTTCATGCCAAATAGATGGGGAAACAAAGGAAACAGTGACAGCCTTTATTTTCTTAGGATCCAAAATCACCATGGATGGTGACTGAAGCCATGAAATTAAAGACACTTGCTCCTTGGAAGAAAAGCTATGACAAACCTAGACAGCATATTAAAAAGCAGAGACATCACTTTGCTGAGAAAGATCTGTATATTCAAAGCTGTGGTTTTTCCAGTAGTCACTTATGGATGTGAGAGTTAGACCCCAAGGAAGGCTTAGTGCTGAAGACTTGATGCCTTTGAGCTGTGGTGCTGGAGAAGACTCTTGAGAGTCCCTTGGACAGCAAGGAAATCAAACTAGTCAATCCTAAAGAGAGCAACCCTGAATATTCATTGGAAGGACTGATGCTGAAGCTTCAATAATTTGGCCATCGGATGTGAAGAGTTGACTCATTGGGAATGACCCTGATGCTAGGAAAGATTGAGGTCAGTGAGAAGAGGGTGACAGAAGAAGAGATGGTTGGATGGCATCACCGACTCAATGGACATGAGTTTGAGAAAACTCTGGGAGATAGTGAAGGACAGGTAAGCCTGGCATGCTGCAGTCCAAAGGGGTCGCAAAGAGTCAGACACGACTGAGTGACTGAACAACAGCAACAAAGAAAAACAATTATTAGACCAAATTTACATATCTTGACAATCAAGACAGAGTCTCTTGATCTTTTTAAGGAAATTAAAACCCAGACATAAGTTTGTTAAACACTTTTCTAATTATATTTAAAAAATGGCTGAAGCAAACAAAATTGTTCCACATTTACTACCCCAGAATATTGAAGAACAAATAACTTTTGCCACAAAGGATAACACATGACACATGTCTTTCAGCAATAGGAGACTTCATAGCATTTTACATGACACTCTCATGTGGCTTTAGTCATCATGCCATATTATAGCTGTGGGAACTCTAGTGCAGAGAGGGCCAAAATCCAAAACTAATTTTTCTATTACTCTTACTTTTAGCCCCAAATCTCACATTCACTTCTATCATTACTGTATTATCTTCTGTGTCCTATTGACTGATTCCAATGATAAAAACCTATGTGAATTTGCATACCAACTAGTAACCCCTGGGATGCTGCTGCTGCCGCCAAGTTGCTTCAGTCATGTCTGACTCTGTGCGACTCCATAGACGGCAGCCCACCAGGCTCCCCCGTCCCTGGGATTCTCCAGGCGAGAATACTGGAGTGGGTTGCCATTTCCTTCTCCAATGAATGAAAGTGAAAAGTGAAAGTGAAGTCACTCAGTCGTCTCCGACTCTTAGTGACCCCATGGACTGCAGCCTACCAGGCTCCTCCATCCATGGGATTTTCCAGGTAACAGCACTGGAGTGGTTTGCCATTTCCTTCTCCCAACCCTGGGGTGGGATGTAGGTAAAATGTAGACATTCAGACATATTGTATGACTATCTTGGGCCATTTTCTAGACACAATTAGAAATTCAACTATAGATATTGTCAACAAGAGAAAAATGTCTGAAATATGTACAAATTTGTAAGTGAAATGAGACAAAGTAAATTGAGAAAAGTTTTCCAGAATTCAGTGCAATTTGTTTTTAAAGTATAAAATATGAATTTACATTTTGCATATATCTTATATTTTAGATGAAGAAAAGACACAATAATCTTATTTAACAGCAAAAATTGTTCTTGGATGTAACTATGCAACATAGCCATGTGTTCAAGTTACAGTTTCTGATAATTTATTTAGTCAAAAGAGAAAAGCATTTAGTGTCAGAAATGAATACTCAAGCATAGCTTTAAGCCTAATAACTCTCAATGAAATTAATGCATCGTTATATCCAGAACTGAGAAATATCCTTGGACCTTTGTTTAAAAATTTTCCAGCACATATGTGTTAAAAAACAAAGCAAGTGTTCTTCTGATTTCTTATTCCTACAATATATACATTTACTAATACTAAAAGAATCAAGTTTAATACATGTATACTTCTACCAAAACAAGTAGAATTAATATAAGCAGAAAACTTCAGTTATCTTTTGTCATTTAAAAAAATTGGCTTCTGTCAATCTTGGAAATATTTCTATTTTATGAAAAAAGATGTGATACTTGTTTTGCTTAGATGCATTATTGGCTTCAAAATGACTCAGTTTTTAAACATAATACAGTATGTTTCATAATATGACATATCATATTATGATAAGCTGCTGCTAAGTCACTTCAGTCGTGTCCGACTCTGTGCGACCCCATAGACGACAGCCCGCCAGGCTCCCCCATCCCTGGGATTCTCCAGGCAAGCACACTGGAGTGGGTTGCCATTTCCTTCTCCAATGCATGAAAGTGAAAAGTGAAAGTGAAGTTGCTCAGTCGTAACCGACTCTTAGCGACCCCATGGACTGCAGCCTACCAGGCTCCTCTGTCCATGGGATTTTCCAGGCAAGAGTACTGGAGTGGGGTGCCATTGCCTTCTCCGATGACATATCATAAAATGTCTAATTTTCAAATAAACTAACAACTTTTTTTGTCTTCAGAAAAAAAAAATTGAAAAATCACGTAATTATCCACTTTTCTAGCACACATGCCAAACATGGCCTGTAGTACTTTTTAAGGGATGTGACAAATTTAATCACCAGTCTTTCTCTAGATGAGACACACTAACAGCCAAAAGGACCTGCATTATTCTTAAAGATAAGTGAAGCATTATGGTTTTTAAATCATCCTTTAAAAGATGAAAGACTTATCTACATTTACACCTGTGCAATTAAATATTAAATGGTACAGAGAGAATTGCTAAACAAATGCAAATATTCAAAGTAAAATAAAATGATCAGTTTACATTAATCAGACTTAAAAAGTGTAAGATCTATTAATGACAAGAATTTACACATTATTGTTGGTAGAATTGTGATTTTTATAGCTTATTTGGAAAGCTACCCTCAATTATTCTCCTGGTTATATCCTATCAAAACAAAAGTAAGGCAAGTTTCCAGGATGTGTTGAAGAGTGGATTGTAGGGCTAAGACATGGAAATAGAGGATATGATCTTAAATAGAGAAAATGCTTTAATGATGGTACCATATATTCTCATGCAGCTACTAAAAGGGTTAAATGACATCTATATTAGATGATTGATTCTATAAGATCTTATTGAAAAAACAGACTCAGCATGTAATTGGATATAATTCCATATGCATTTACTTATAATTATGTAATCATGGATAAATACATTTACAACACATTCCAGGATTGATAAGAAGTAGACAGTGGTAATACTGATAGATGAAAAGTGAAGCGGCTAATGGATAGACAAGAAAGAAAAGAAAATTAAGGAAGTAAACTGTACATTTAAAACTGTACAACCTAATCACATTTATGGAATTTTAAAATACATAGACTGTAAATTTATAAATAATCCAAAAGTTTAAGGTGTAATGTATAACATTTTATGACTCAACATGAAATAGTTTACATTTTCAATTAAATTACCTTCATACACATATTGGGAGGCAAAAGGTATAATGGATGTCTGTATGTATAGTCAGTAAATAGTAAGGAAACCTACAAATAGTTTTTTTTTAAGACAGAGGAGGGAAAAAGAAAAATAATCCATTAACTCATTTATTAATCATACAATGAAGTCTGGCTCATAGAGAAAGCTGGAAACTACATTAGTTGAATGTTATTATTTTTCAGACATTTTATTCAATATTCATTGGGCTTCTACCATTTACTATGTGCCAAGTTAGGTGTTAGACATGTGGAATACATCAATGAACTGGATAGGCATAATCTCCATCCTGAAGGGAAGTGTAGGACACAGGAAATAAAACAAATAGACAAAAATGGTCACAAATATAAAGGCAATAACCATAGTTGCTGAGATTTATAATAAGTGGAAAGTTACATATGAAGTCAGAAAAGATTTACATAGGCCTTCAATCTTCAGGTACAAGGAGGAAGAGGCAAAATGTTTCAGGCATTCAGTTAAAGAGTTGTGATGGTCAGTTCTATGTGTCAATTTGTTCAGGCTATTCAATCAAACACCAGTTATTTGACCACTCACTAATCTAAGTCTTGCTGTGAAATTATTTAGTACACGTGATTAACATCTACTATCAGTTTACTTTAAGGAGAATATCTTCAATTTTTTCGGTGGGCCTGATCCAAGTAGTTGAAAGACCTTTGTAGCAGAACTGAAGTTCCTTCTGCTAGGAAGAAACTCCACCTGTGAACTGCAGAGTCAGCACATGCCCAGGACTTTCCAGCCTGCCCTTCCCAGTGACCTGTCCTACAAGTTTTGGACTTGCCTAGCCAGTCTTCAGTCTTGTAAACCAATTATTTGCAATAAAAATGTGTATTTTATATATTTATCCTTATGATTCTGTTTCCCTGATAGAACCTTAATTGATATAGAAATGCAAAGGCTTTGATGTTAATAAATAAATATTTTCAAGGAATTGAAATATAGCATGAGACTGGAGCAGAGTGTAAAAGGGAGAGGGCTAAGGACGAGATGGGCCAATACCTCATTTTGTTAAATCTGCATGATGCTCTTGAAGTATTATAATTGCCATTTCAAAGAGGAAGAAAGTACACTTAGTGAAATTGCATAATCTTACCAGAAATTAAATGTCAGGTAAACGATATAGAACGGGGATTTGAAGCCAGGTTTTTCTAGCTTCACAGCTCATGGTTTTTCTTATTTACTCTGTTACTTTTTCATTCATACTTAGGGGAAATGATAACATACCAATGATAGAAATATAACCAATGTGGTTGGTTCATAAACCTAATCTTAAAGTTGGTTTCCAAACCTATATGTTTCTCCATCTCTATTTTTTAAGGGTCATTTCGCTCTTGATTATTTCTATTATTTTTTAATGTCTATCATTTATCAAACTGTTTACCTACATATTATAAACTTATCATCTTAAGTGACCTCATCACCCAAATTGTTTTCTGTCCTCTGCTGTTTCTGTGACTGTTTGAACTCCAGTGAACCTACAAATCTATATCCACTTCCAGCATAGCCTGAGCTTGTCTGCAACAAGAACAATGCCACCTGTGAAATCTTAAATTTTTCTCACTCTGAGTAGTATCTTTCTAGTTTTTTCTCTGTTATTTAGCCTCATCAAATGCCAAAGTCCTTGGCATCTTTAAGTGTCACTAATGCATCAATGCTTTCCAATTCTTATCTCTCTATATGCAGACTAGGCTTTACAAGACACATTTTTGTTTTGTCTTAGCATCCATCTCCTGTTCTGCCCAGGGAAACATAATGGCAGGCCTGGAGCCGCTTAAAAGTATGCACTCTCAGCTGTTGCTCCTGGGCTGCTGAACACCATTGCAGACAAATGACTCAACTCGAATCAAGACTGATTGGTAGAATTTTCTGCAGTGATGAAAATGTCCCATATCTGTTATGTCCAACAAAGAACACACTAGTCATTGGTAAGCAGTAGGTATGTGACTAGTGCCCCTAAGGAACTGAATTATTTAGACACTGATGGCTACTGGCTGCTGTATTGGACAATACAGCTCTGCTGCTAAATCACTTCAGTCGTGTCCGACTCTGTGCGACCCCATAGACGGCAGCCCACCAGGCTCCCCCGTCCCTAGGATTCTCCAGGCAAGAACACTGGATTGGGTTGCCATTTCCTTCTCCAATGCATGAAAGTGAAAAGGGAAAGTGAAGTCGCTCAGTCATGTCTGACTCTTAGCGACCCTATGGACTGCAGCCCACCAGGCTCCTCCGTCCATAGGATTTTCCAGGCAAGAGTACTGGAGTGGGTTGCCATTGCCTTCTCCGAATACAGCTCTAGACTGCTGTTATTATACATCTGTGGCTCCAAACTTAGATCAGCTTTCAATACAGCCCAGAAATCTTGCTACTTCCCTTCTGAGCTTTCTCTCTCAGTCTTCACAGCTGTAGCTCAGAGGTGAGCTTCCCTAAGTTCTTTCAACTTAACCTCCAGTTTCTTCCTCATTTTCAGTAAATGACTTAGACTTTTTAACACAACAAATATTTCATTAAACTATTGCCACAAACACCATGAACTTACTTACAGATGCAGTCATTTTTATCTATTTAGTCACACCAGATAGTGTCCTAAATATTCTTTAAAAAATAATTATCTCATATGTGGTTTGAGGCTCTTTGAACTTTTCTCACTTCAGCTAATTCCCATTTCCTCTGTATCTTTAACCTATTCCTTTATTCTGGATATTTCCCCTAATGTTCTAATATACTTGATTTTCCTGACAATTGACCTGAGAAAAACTTTTTTCACCCCAACCCATATTCTACTCTAACATTCTTTCTCATTTTTAAATGCAGTCAAAAACTTGCAAAATAAACCATTTGTGCCATAAATCAATATTTTTCAATCTCTGCACATTTAAATTTTGAACACATCTCCAAAATTTACCTTAAAAAACTCCAATACTCCTAATCTTCTCATTCTACATTTCAGACTCTCCATCCTCTGTTGGTGCAGTGTTTCCTCAAGGCTCCTTTATTATCGCTCCTGCTCATGCTCAGCTTCCTCGTGCAATGTCAAATCATGATTCCCAGGTGAAGAAGAGAGATGCCCTACTCAAATCCTTTTCAGAGGCAGACTTTTAGCCCAACTGTGGGAGTGCATTCATGAGATATGCTTCAGCTCCACTACCTCAGGATCTGCCTCAGCTGCAGCTGTCTGAGGTCCTATCCTAGGCAGACCTGCCGAGCTCCCTACCAGGTAAGTTGAGGCTTTGTCAGGCCTGCATCACAGCACAGGTGCTGCTTCTACCCAGTCCTACTTCCTTCACAAACAGTTACAAGATAAAATGGAAGAGAAAAACACATTGTAAAAACAATAAAAATATATGATGCCAAAGAATCAGTATTTTTTAAATGTGCCAATTTTGATTTCTTTCATCAGTACCTTATAGTTTTCTGAGTACACATCTTTTTGCCTCTTTAGATAGATCTATTCCCAGGTATTTTATTATTTTTGTTGCAATGGTGAATGGGATTGTTTCCTTCATTTCTCTTTCTGATTTTTTGTTGTTAGTGTATAGGAATGCAAGAGATTTCTGAGCATTAATTTTGTATCCTGCAACTTTACCAAATTCATTGATTAGTTTTCTGGAGGCATCTTTAGGATTTTCTATGCACAGTATCTATGACATGTACTATGTACAGTATCGTGTCATCTGCAAATAGTGATAGTTTTACTTTTTTTCCAACTGAGACTGTCATACAGAATGAAGTCAGTAAGAAAAACAAATATTGATATATTAATGTATAAATGTGTAATCTAGAAAAAAAATGGTACAGATGAACCTATTTGCAAAGCAGAAATAGAGACACAAATATAGATAAAAAATGTCTGGATACCAAAGAGGGAATGGGGAGTGGGATGAATTGGGAGGTAGAGACTGGCATGTTTACACTGTGAGTTAGCTCAGTCACTTCAATCACATCTGACTCTCTGCTATCCCATGGACTGTAGCTTGCCAGGCTCCTCTGTCTGTGGGTTTTCCAGGCAAGAATACTGGAATGGGTTGCCATGCCCTCCTCCAGGGGATCTTCCTTACCCAGGGACTGAACTCCCATCTCTTGAGTGTCCTGCACTGCAGGTGGATTCTTTACTGCTGAGCCACTAGGGAAGCCCCATGCATACACTACTATGTATAAAATAGATAACTAATGAGAACCTACTGTACAGCACAGGGAACTCTACCCAATGCTCTGTGTGACCTAAATGGAAAGAAAAGCCAAAAAAGAGGGGATATATGTATGAATATAGCTGACTCACTTTGCTGTGCAGCAGAAACTAACACAACATTGTAAAGCAACTATATTCCAATATTTTTTAATATGCAAAATCTGTAAGAAAAATATTACTGAAAGTCTTATGAGTATATTCAAACTAATGGAAAGTCACCCTATGTGCATTGATAAGTTTACTGAACATCTTAAAGATATAAAGATGAATCTGATTAATTTATTTCTCTAATATATCTAATCATCTCTGGTACAGATATATCATATCCATTGATCCCAGAAACAACCTAAATACAAAAGTACAGTTTACTTAAGAAAATATATGAATCTATCAAAATCAACACAGTCTCAAGGCAAAAATCTCTTACTTCACGGATTAATGTATTTTTATACATAATTTACCCTGGAGGAGGGCCCAGAAATCCACTCCAATGTTCTTGTCTGGAGAATCCCATTGACAGAGGAGCCTGGCAGGCTACAGTTCATTGGCAAAGAGTCGGACATGACTGAAGCAACTTAGCACACACATCTATAATTTAACCCCGATACAAATGTCAACAACCAAAGTTAGGATTTTTCTAGAACAACAAATAGTAGTAGTGAAACTCCTATGGGAAAATAAACACTCAAGAAATTAATACCTTAAAATAGAAGAGCCATAGCAGGTACTGGACAGTATGGACATCACAATGTGCTATTCCTGTCTATATAGGATTATGGCTATACTATTGATTTGTACCTTGATCTCATATCCTAGGTTAACATGTTTAAATGCATTAGCCTTTGTAGATAATTTGGAATTATTTATATTAAAAAAAGATCTGTGAATAGATTTAAATTTTCTTTACAATCTATATTTTTTTCTTTTTCTCACTGCACTGGCTTGAACTTCTAGTATGATGTTGAATAGCAGTGGTAACAGTGAACATCTTGTCTTCTTCCTGAACTTAGGGAAAAAGTATATCCTTTATTATGGTAAAGTCATTCTCTTTATTGTTTGCTAAGTATAATTGTCATAAATGAGTGTGGAATTTTTTTCAAATTTTTTTTCATTAACTGAATGGCATTCATCTTTAATTATTAATATGGAGAATTACATTGATTTTTTAAATGATGAGCCTGTTTTGCATTCCTGGGATGAATCATCCTTGGTGGTAATGTTTTATCCCTTATACATGGTATTGAATTTAATATGTTAAAATTTTGGTGAGGATTTTTACATCTATTTTCATAAGGTAAATTTGTCTGTAGTTACCTTTTATTTTAATGGTTCTGTCTGGTTTGGGTATTAAAAAAAATTGGCATTTTAGAGAAGTTGAGATTCTTTAATTCCCTTCTATTTCTGGAAGCTATTTCTTAGAACTGGTATAATACCTTCCCTTCAATCCACTGTAGTGAGTTTCCAAAACTGCCTTAAGGCAGCAGATTTTTTTGCTTTCTCTCTGCAGATGAAATTACTTATTCTGATTGGGAAATAGTGGAGGTGGGATCTGGGTTAGGTTTCAAGAGTTAATGCTGTTCTATATCCCCAACCAGTACCAGGAAAAGAACTCTCTTGGATTCTGTCAGATTTTTTTATTGTTATCTCCCATATGAGTTCAAGGAGGTTGTGCAAAAGGTTGTGACTCCTTCAGGTCTTCAGCCCCAATGGGCTTCCGTTACATACCGGTCTAGCCCACACTTGGTCTTTAGCAATTTGTTTAAAATTTTAACTTGTATATCTTATCCATTCCAAGTAAGCAAATGAGACAGTTCTGTTTCTTGCTGCCAGTGGCTCTCTTTCACAAGGTTTCAGGGTACTTAATTGCCCTGACATTTTAGTTCTGTGCTAGAAATGCAAAAAAGCAAAATGGCTGTCTGGGGAGGCATTACAAATAGCTGTGAAAGGAAGAGAAGTGAAAAGCAAAGGAGAAGAGGAAAGATATAAGCATCTGAATGCAGAGTTCCAAAGAATAGCAAGAAGAGATAAGAAAGCCTTCTTCAGCAATTAATGCAAACAGAATGGGAAAGATTAGAGATCTCTTCAAGAAATTTAGAGATACCAAGGGAACAATTCATGCAAAGATGGGTTCGATAAAGGACAGAAATGGTATGGACCTAACAGAAGCAAAAGATATTAAGAGGTGGCAAGAATACACAGAAGAACTGTACAAAAAAGATCTTCACGACCCAGATAATCATGATGGTGTGATCACTCACCTAAGCCAGACATCCTGGAATGTGAAGTCAAGTGGGCCTTAAACTGGAGCCTATTATACAGAGTGAAGTAAGCCAGAAGGAAAAACACCAATACAGTATACTAACGCATATATATGGAATTTAGAAAGATGATAACAATAACCCTGTGTACGAGACAGCAAAAGAGACACTGATGTATGGAACAGTCTTATGGACTCTGTGGGAGAGGGTGGGAAGATTTGGGAGAATAGCATTGAAACATGTAAAATATCATGTATGAAACGAGATGCCAGTCCAGGTTCAATGCACGATACTGGATGCTTGGGGCTAGGGCACTGGGACGACCCAGAGGGATGGCATGGGGAGGGAGGAGGGAGGAGGGTTCAGCATGGGGAGCACATGTATACCTGTGATGGATTCATTTTGATATTTGGCAAAATGAATACAATTATGTAAAGTTTAAAAATAAAATAAAATTTAAAAAAATTAAAAAAAAAAAAAAAGCATCACTATGAACAAAGCTAGTGGAGGTGATGGAATTCCAGTTGAGCCATTCCAAATCCTGAAAGATGATGCTGTGAAAGTGCTGCACTCAATATGCCAGCACATTTGGAAAACTCAGCAGTGGCCACAGGACTGGAAAAGGTCAGTTTTCATTCCAATCCCAAATAAAGGCAATGCCAAAGAATGCTCAAACTACCGCACAATTGCACTTGTCTCACACGCTAGTAAAGTAATGCTCAAAATCCTCCAAGCCAGGCTTCAGCAATATGTGAACTGTGAACTTCCAGATATTCAAGCTGGTTTTCGAAAAGGCAGAGGAACCAGAGATCAAATTGCCAACATCCGCTGGATCATGGAAAAAGCAAGAGAGTTCCAGAAAAACATCTATTTCTGCTTTATTGACTATGCCAAAGCCTTTGACTGTGTGGATCACAATAAACTGTGGGAAATTCTGAAAGAGATGGGAATATCAGACCACCTGACCTGCCTCTTGAGAAACCTATATGCAGGTCAGGAAGCAACAGTTAGAACTGGACACGGAACAACAGACTGGTTCCAAATAGGAAAACGAGTACGTCAAGGCCATATATTGTCACCCTGCTTATTTAACTTATGTGCAGAGTACATCATGAGAAACACTGGGCTGGAAGAAGCAGAAGCTGGAATCAAGATTGCCGGGAGAAATATCAATAACCTCAGATATGCAGATGACACCACCGTTATGGCAGACAGTGAAGAGGAACTAAAAAGCCTCTTGATGAAAGTGAAAGGGGAGAGTGAAAAATTTGGCTTAACGCTCAACTTTCAGAAGACAAAGATCATGGCATCTGGTCCCATCACTTCATGGGAAATAGATGGGGAAACAGTGGAAACAGTGTCAGACCTTATTTTGGGGGCTCCAAAATCACTGCAGATGGTGACTGCAGCCATGAAATTAAAAGACGCTTACTCCTTGGAAGCAAAGTTATGACCAAACTAGATAGCATATTCAAAAGCAGAGACATTACTTTGCCAACAAAGGTCTGTCCAGTCAAGGCTATGGTTTTTCCAGTGGTCATGTACGGATGTGAGAGTTGGACTGTGAAGAAGCCTGAGCACCGAAGAATTGATGCTTTTGAACTGTGGTGTTGGAGAAGACTCTTGAGAGTCCCTTGGACTGCAAGGAGATACAACCAGTCCATTCTGAAGGAGATCAGCCCTGGGATTTCTTTGGAAGGAATGATGCTAAAGCTGAAACTCCAGTACTTTGGCGACCTCATGTGAAGAGTTGACTCATTGGAAAAGACTCTGATGCTGGGAGGGATTGGGGGCAGAATAAGAAGGGGACGACAGAGGATGAGATGGATGGATGGCATCACTGACTCGATGGACCTGAGTCTGAGTGAACTCCGGAGTTGATGATGGATAGGGAGGCCTGGCGTGCTGCAATTCATGGGGTCGCAAAGAGTAGAACATTACTGAGTGACTGAACTGAACTGAACTGAGGTTTAAGAAAAATAATTATTGTACCCTTTGTCCAGGCTTATCAATGATGTAATGAAGAGGATAATCCTCTTTCAGTTCTCTACATCTCTGAGCTGAAACCAAATAGACTATTTTCACAGAAAATAAATCTAGCCTTTAAATTTTCTTGACAATTTATTTAAGAAAATATGTTAAGTACTCATCAAAATCAACACAATCTCCATGTGAATATTTTCTTCTTCTCTGATTAATCCTTTACAAAAATCACCAAGTTAAGCTTTCCTTTAATATTGAACTAGGATTTTTCAACCTAGTAAATTCAAGTTAACTCAAATAATAAAACTTTGTGTTTTTAAAAGTACTTTATTTAATACTTATTTTAATATTCTATACGACATTACACATGTATTCAAAAACTTTGAATTTTAAAAGCTGATTATGGATATTAGAATAAGCTTTGTTTATTAGAAACAAATCTTTCATTAAACATAATTTTTTTGCTTATGCATTCACTTTTTAAATATTCTTGGAAGCTCATTATTTATAAAAATTGAGAACAGCCTAATACATACCTAAAATGTTTTTATTCAGATAAATTCGCCTAGTGTGGACAATATTTTGAGACAGTAATTTATTATTTATTTATATCTACATCATGGACTGAGAAACCTGGTAGGCTACAGTCCATAGGGTCGCAGAGTCGGACACGACTGAGCGACTTCACTTTCTTTCACATCATGTCATACTACATTATAGTATATTAGCATTTTTCTTTTCCAAATTCATGAATTTAAGTGACAAGAGCAAAAACAGCTTGTGATTCTTCCTGCCTTTTTTTCCTCTAAAAGCCAAAACTTGTGTCTAGGAAGAAGTACTTGAATAGGAAAAATATCTGTTTCTACATCTGTATCTACATCTATCAATCAATTTATATCTATCTATTATCTCTCTGTCTCCATGAGAAGGCATAGCAAGTGTAGGTTCAATCCTGGATTAGAAGATTCCCCAATTTGGATTTGCAGATGATAAGGAAGCCATGAGAACTTGGGTGAAAAAAGAAAGAAAAACTGAACCATGCTTTCCGGAAGTGCTAAGTGAATTCAACAATACCGTATGGTTAACTGAATAAGATGGAATTTCACAATGCCAGTGAACTGAAAGAGTTCAAAGAGAAATGATGTATGTTTTAACATTAGAAAAAACCACAAATGGTCTTGTGAAGTTTTCCCTGTGGTATCTTGAAACTGAGGCCTTAGATAGGTGTTGGATCTGAACATTCATGTTGACTGTGGGGTGTTTCAAATGATATTTTCTATAGATAAATGGTCTTTGCCCATGTCTCAGCTTTCTCAGACATTTCTCTGAACTTTGACACCAGCCTGCCTGTGGAACCCTGAGACACTGGAGCTATACAATAGAGTAGGTGTTCAAAATAGTTATTACCTTGAACTTTATAAAATATAGCTTTTACATGGATATTCACATGGTTAATATGAGATGGCTTATTCTGGACTACTAAAATGCCAATGTTTTGATTGATTCTCATCTTTGAAGAGACTAAGAGATATTACAAATGACTAAAATTATGTTTCTCAGCAGGCAGGAAAGCTAGAAGCTCAAAATTAAAATTAACCTGAGTTTTAGGATACTGCTACAGTTCTTGCTCCTGTGTTTCAATATTATTGCTCTATAAAAATAAAATTTATTTTGGTTTATATAATTCAGTTAACTAATTCTTCTGTATTTTACCCTACAGGATTTCCTTTTTTATTCCAAATGAATTCTTTAAGAGAACTGAAAGAAAAGAAAAGAAAAATCAAGTATTTGTCTCTTTTCCAATGGTATTGTCAAGTTTCTCCTTATTCTTATTACTATACTAAAGCATTTAAATATTTTTCCAAAATTCTCACAGTAACAGAAATAGTTTTCTTTAAGGGCTGTCATTTCCTTTCCTAATATAGATTGATAGCAATGTTTTTATTAATCTTTACATTTTTTAAATGAGCATTATTTTTATCCTTCACAATGCATGCACCTTAACTGGCAGTTTGAGATATTAATTTTAATAATTGGTGGCTTATTTGTGCTTTTTATAGCCCAATAAATCATCAGAAGTATATAGATGAGAATCAAATAACTTAAGCATATTACTTGAAAATAATTCTAAAATTCTGGTTTCCAACAAAGTAAAAATACAGACCCAGCTCTTGGTTGAAAAGGCATTTACATTAATGTCAAATATCTTATTTCTTTTATATATTAAAACTCTTGAAATGATTAAAACAATTTGCTAAAGTTTTTTTTTTTTTTTTTTTTTTACATATTATAGTATTGGAATCATAGGGCTTTTGATGTATTATTCTTTGAAACGTTGAAGGCTCCATAAACTAGTGAGAAGGTATATAGAACTTTGAATGCTACATACCATTATTTCTCCCCTGTTGCAAATTCTGATTTTAACTAGTGTTTTCAATTGTCTAATCATCCACCAAACTTCTTTCCCTCAGTTTTTTATAACAGCTTAATTGACATGTGATTCATATATCACAGAGTTAATTCTTTTAAAGTGTAGCAGGTAGCAATACTTCATCCCCCAAACCTTATTTTTTGGGGGAATTCAGTGTTTCTTTAAAGAAAATGCATTCACAGTTATGCAATCATCACTTCTAATTTTAAAACATCTTTCATCACTCTCTTCCTCCAGCAACCATTTATCTACTTTCAGTCTGCATACCATATTCGACTTTCTGTGACTGGCTTCTTTAAATTAGCATAATGTTTTATGGAATAATTCAAATAATTCATGTTGTAGCAAGTATCAATACTTAACCCCCCAGACCTTGTTGTCTTGGGAATCATGGTCCAAATATAGACACTCAAAGCAGGACACAGTCAAATACATGAACAAGTTCATCTTCAGTATCAGAGATAAAACACAGCTAAAAGGTAGTCACAAAGACCACCTATTACCTGTGTTGTTGGTTAAGTAGTGGTTCCTCCCACAATTTGGCATTCATCGTTTACTTTAGTCCTTTATTCTTGGGGATGGGGATGAGGAAACGGGCTGAGGGTTGGAACCACTGAAGTAATTTCTGGTATTTTTGTCACTTGTATTACTTGTAATAGTTTTCCATCTCTTCCGTCTCCCTGTTCTCTGGATATCATGGAATATGTACTTACATGTAGGCAGATCTATGATCTCTATCAATATGATAGTTGTATTCATTACCTTTTCATCTTTATTTTATATTTCTCTATCTTTAGCATCATCTATAAAATGAATCTACTCATATCAGAACCTGTTTCTATGCTACAATGAAATAAAGTTTTCATTTATTCTTTAAATTTGTATTTTATGTCAACTATGTGCCCAGGTATGGAGTTAGATTCAATACAATATCTGGGGAAATTGTGATCAATGAAATGTAGTATCTGACTTACTCAGAACCAGAACTTTCCAAAGGAGATATACATGTAAACTAGTAATTTTAACAGTGTGATAAGTGCCATAATAAACAATTGACCAGCAAATGATAGGAGACCATTGTAAAGGATAATATTGAATTGTGTTTCAAAGGATAAGTAGAGTTTTGCTAAATGAATGTATGGAAGACAATTTTGGAGAAAATATCACTTAAGGATGGAGAGATATTCTGAGAACTTGAAGTCTCTATGTCTAAATTATGTCCCAAACTCCTAGGAGAATGACATTATAGTAAAAAGAGAAAGTTAGAGGACAATAATCCTATTAAACTTGTGCTAAAACATGCAGATGACACCACCCTTATGGCAGAAACTGAAGAAGAAATGAAGAGCCTCTTGATGAAAGTGATAGAGGAGAGTGAAAAAGTTGGCTTAAAGCTCAACATTCAGAAAACTTAGATCATGGCATCCGGTCCCATCACCTCATGGCAAATAGATTGGGAAACAGTGGAAACAGTGTCAACAGTGTCAGACTTTATTTTGGGGGGCTCCAAAATCACTGCAGATGATGACTTCAGCCATGAAATTAAAAGACACTTACTCCTTAGAAGGAAAGTTATGACCAACCTAGACAGCATATTAAAAAGCAGAGACATTACTTTGCCAACAAAGGTCCATCTAGTCAAGGCTATGGTTTTTCCAGTGGACATGTATGGATGCGAGAGTTGGACTATAAAGAAAGTTGAGTGTGGAAGAATTGATGCTTTTGAACTGTGGTTTGGAGAAGACTCTTGAGAGTCCCTTGGACTGCAAGGAGATCCAGCCAGTCCATCCTAAAGGAGATCAGTCCTGGGTCTTCATTGGAAGGATTGATGTTGAAGCTGAAACTCCAATACTTAGGCCATGTGATGCGAAGAGCTGACTCACTGGAAAAGACTCTGATGCTGGGAAAGATTGAGGGCAGGAGGAGAAGGGGATGACAGAGGATGAGATACCCTTCTCTCTCCTCCCTCCCCGTACCATCCCTCTGGGTCATCCCAGTGAACCAGCCCCAAGCATCCAGTATGGTGCATTGAACCTGGACTGGCGATTCGTTTCTCTGGCCCCCTAAAACAGGCATTCTATAAATTTTTTCTCCAGAGATTTTCTTGGTATTTTTGGAGTCTATTTTCCATAATAAAAACATGCTTGCTTTGTTAAATTTTAAATCCTTCTATTATGCTAGGCTCCAAAATAAGTATTTTAGACTCATTATTTCAGTCAGCTATTAGTCTGATGTTGGACTGGCTACATCAGACCTCTGTGTAAGTTTAAAGAAAAACAAAACTATTCCTTTCTAATTTTATGTTATACGCATATTTCATTTATTAACCATCTTCAAGGTACCAAGCTTTTCTTCATGGGATTTTATGGACTGTAGCCTGCCAGGCTCCTGTTCATGGAATTTTCCAGGCAAGAATATTGGTGTGGGTAGCCAATCCCTTTTCCAGGGGATCTTCCTACCCAGGGATCAAACCCAGATCTCCTTCAATGCAGGTGGATTCTTTACCATCTGAGCTACCAGAGAAACCCCATATTGAAATACATTTGAAATAAATATACATGATTAGAGATTAAGCTGGACTTAATCATAAATGTTTTATTGTAGCATTTATGTACCTGTTAAGTATAGGCTAGTGTTCTTTGCAGGGATGAGAAGACCTAAAAGCTGTTGGAATTAGCTCAACTGTGCCCATACATAATGTAATGTATTACATTTTGCTGAGGTCACAGACTCCTGCTATGTCTCTCTTCCTTCTCTCTCCTTTCCTTGATTTTACCTCTTTTTTTTTTTTCCTGAGAATAATTTGAGAGCCAAATGTGGAGATGTAGAGCTTAGAAGGACTGAATCAGTGAATTCTAGGCATTTATTGCAGGACATTATATATTCTAATGTGAAAATCAGTATTTTTGTTTTTTTTATTTTTTCTTGCTGCTATGGAATGATTCAAATTTTCATAGCAGCACTGCTATATACCTGCCTTACCTGCAGAATGTATCTGAAAATGACTATTCCTTATGTTTGAAAAAAATATTTAAATGTTTGTTTGTTGGTTGACTTGTCAATTTTTAATCAACTTTTATTATATTGCCTAAAAATCTATAGTGGAAAAATAGAAGGTCTTTATAGATATAGATGGATAAAGAATAAGTGGCCAAATGAGAGGAAAAGTATCCATGGCAGCTTATGAATTGGGCTCTACAATGTGAAGACTTGAGTCTAGAAGAGTGGCAAAGGGTATGTGGTGTGGGGATTCCTATAAAGTAGTGGTTGAGTAGACCAAGAGAGGTACCACTCTGAATAACTAAATATTTTGAGGAGTTACATTAGGTAGAGGTCTTTACCTGACTATGAGCTTTCATCCTTCAATTCTTTAGTTCAGCTATCAGCCAGTTTATCATGCCACATACCTCAAAGTGAAATTCCATCCCTTTTGCTACCAAAGTCACAACTCTGACTGACCAGCAGCAATAAGGGATGCCCACCAGTTCAACAGAATCTTGCTCAGTAATCACGTGACAACTATAGATTTTGCCTTCCCTCTACTTCTTAAGACATATGTAAAACCCCAGGGGATCCCTGGATTTCTAGCAAAATATTGAGGAGGAACTTTTTCCTGATCTCAGAGGTTTATAATGGAACAAACTCAAGACTCTGAAGTCAGGATGAGACATAGCATTGTATAACTAGTGTCAGTTTCACAATGCCGGCCCTGCCTTTGGCCACCATATATATCATAAAACAGTAATGGTAGAAAAAGTGAGTCGTCTTGTTGTCTGAGGCACTTGGGGTTAGAATTCAGAAAGCACTAACATGGCAACGAGGGAGAAAAATGTTTTTCACTAATTCACAGGCACTGAGATTAACATAGGATCCAAACATAATTTTAAAATAGCTAATGTTCTTCTCTAGATCTTCCAGTCTCAGAAACTTCTCACATTTCTCTTTTGGAAAAGCATCTGAAATATTAACTTGCTTTGAAAATTAAGTAATGTAATAAACATAGCTAGTCCCATACCATTTCAATGCATGGTAGCTTTTACTACTAATTACATATTATTATTAGAGAAGGAAATGGCAACCCACTCCATTATTCTTGCCTGGAATATGCCATGGACAGAGGAGTTGGCAGGAAACAGTCTACAGTGTCGCAAAGAGTCAGACACGACTGAGCGACTAAACACCAGCAGCATATATTATTAAATAGAGACATGGGTGATCAGTTGTGGTTGACTGTGACCCCATGGATTGTAGCCCGCCAGGCTCCTCTGTTCATGGAATTTTCAGGCAACAATACTGGAGTGGGTTGCCATTTCCTACTCCAGGGTATCTTCCTGACCCAGAGATCATACAGAATCTATACATACAGCTTACAAAATCTGTACACACTCATATACTAGAAAAAGAACTTTGTTATATCAAGTGATTTGCAACTATGAGTGGCTTGAGAAAATTGTATACTGTTACTTCTTACTGTTGGGGGTCTTTGTTCCTTTTCTTGACTTCCAAACCTTCAAAGATACTAATACTGGCTCTTTTTTGTGGCACCTCAGAGGCTGTCAACCACTTCAGAATGAAGCTGAACATCTCTTTCCCAGCAACTGGCTGCCAGAAGCTCATTGAAGTGGACAATGAACGAAAACTTCGTACCTTCTGAGAGAAGCATATGGCCACAGAAGTTGTTGCTGATGCTCTGGGTGAAGAATGGAGGGTTATGTGGCCCGAATCAGTGGCGGGAACAATAAGCAGGGTTTCCCCATGAAGCAGGGTGTCTTGACCCATGGCCAAGTTCGCCTGCTACTGAGTAAGGGACATTCCTGTTACAGACCAAGGAGGACTGGAGAGAGAAAGCATAAAAATCTGTATGGGTTGCATTGTGGATGCCAATCTGAGTGTTCTCAATTCGGTCATCGTGAAAAAAAGGGAGAAGGATATTCCTGGACTCACTGATACTTCAGTGCCTCATCGCCTGGGTCCAAAAAGAGCTAGGAGAATCCGCAAATTTTTCAGTCTCTCTAAAGAAGATGATATCTGCCAATATGTTGTATGAAAGCCCCTAAACAAAGACAGTAAGAAACCTAGGACTAAAGCACCCAAGATTCAGCATCTCGTGACTCCACGAGTTCTGCAACACAAACGCCGGCGTATTGCTCTGAAGAAACAGCGTACTAAGAAAAACAAAGAAGAGGCTGCAGAATATGCTAAACTTTTGGCCAAGAGAATGAAAGAGGCCAAAGAAAAATGGCAGGAACAGATTGCCAAGAGACAGAGGCTGTCCTCTCTTGTAGAAGAGAGCTTCTACTTCTGAGTCCAGTCAAAACTGAGATGTTCTAAGAGTAACAAATAAATAAGATCAGACATCAAAAAAAAAAAAAAAAAAGATACTAATACTGGACGTTAGAACCTATAAACTATGATACTCAACCAGATCCTTTCATTTCTATGAGTAGCTATATACCCCCATTGCTTGATAAGATACTTATCGAAAACTACATGCTAGAATGTATAAATGTGAGTGAAGATCTTATTGAAGACAAGAAAATTATATTGAAGATCTTCATAAATAAGAGTACATGTGTTGTGCTTTCAGACTGTTTCTCTTCTGATCTATTTTCCTCTCTGGAGTCAGCATGATCAATTATGAGTAAAGCTGGAACACCATGACCATCTCAAAGCCAAAAGGCCACATTCGCTTGCTACCCTCTAAGCATGAGCACAGTTTCGGTGCATTCTGAGTGTTACAATATTTCAATTACAGTTCTTTCCCAATTGTCTTTGTTGTTCTTTCCTTGTTCTTGTTGTTGTGATCACTCTACCCTTTCCATTAATCAGAAGGTTTTTATATATTTATAGCCAACCCCATTCTGAGGAACTAGTTTATTCTTGGCAAATCTTCATATTTAGCATCTAGCTCAATGTCATATTTTATATGTATTCTAAATTACTTATCATTTTGACATATCAATAAATAAATAACCATGGGGCAGCTGGAATTATGGTTAGAATTCAAAATCACTGGATGTGCCTCTTACTACATCCAGATCTAGACATAAAAGTTAGTGAAAAATCTTCAACTCCATAATGGCAATACTACTGAAACTCAGGCCTTTGGGAATGTGGGTTTGTGTAACACAATTAACTAAAGACCTCTGACCAAAAAAATGCAGGTTGAAGGAAAAGTGACATAAAATGGGTGAGAAAGACAGCAGAAATATTTGGAACCAGTCTCTTATATTCACTTGTCCTGGAACATTATTCCTTTTTACATTCTATATTGTCCTAATATGTTATATAAGGAGAAGTGACTTTTTTTTTTTTGCAACTTAGTTTAAGGCTATAGAATATCCAGATGTGAGTGTGACTACAACAGTTAAGAATTATGATTATCTTGTGACCCAATGTACACAGGATTTCTAGCTTCTATAGCTTGATCAATGAAAAGAAATAGAGGAAAACAACAGAATGGGAAAGACTAGGGATCTCTTCAAGAAAATCAGAGATACCAAAGGAACATTTCATGCAAAGATGAGCTCGATAAAGGACAGAAGTGGTATGGACCTAAAAGAAGCAGAAGATATTAAGAAGAAATGGCAAGAATACACAGAAGAACTGTACAAAAAAGATCTTCATGACCCAGATAATCACGATGGTGTGATCACTGACCTAGAACCAGACATCCTGGAATGTGAAGTCAAGTGGGCCTTAGAAAGCATCACTATGAACAAAGCTAGTGGAGGTGATGGAATTCCAGTTGAGCTATTCCAAATCCTGAAAGATGATGCTGTGAAAGTGCTGCACTCAATATGCCAGCACATTTGGAAAACTCAGCAGTGGCCACAGGACTGGAAAAGGTCAGTTTTCATTCCAATCCCAAAGACAGGCAATGCCAAAGAATGCTCAAACTACCGCACAATTGCACTCATCTCACACGTTAGTAAAGTAATGCTCAAAATCCTCCAAGCCAGGCTTCAGCAATATGTGAACCGTGAACTTCCTGATGTTCAAGCTGGTTTTAGAAAAGGCAGAGGAACCAGAGATCAAATTGCCAACATCCGCTGGATCATGGAAAAAGCAAGAGAGTTCCAGAAAAACATCTATTGCTGCTTTATTGACTATGCCAAAGCCTTTGACTGTGTGGATCACAATAAACTGTGGGAAATTCTGAAAGAGATGGGAATACCAGAACACCTGATCTGCCTCTTGAGAAATTTGTATGCAGGTCAGGAAGCAACAGTTAGAACTGGACATGGAACAACAGACTGGTTCCAAATAGGAAAACGAGTACGTCAAGGCTGTATATTGTCACCCTGCTTATTTAACTTATGTGCAGAGTACATCATGAGAAACACTGGACTGAAAGAAACACAAGCTGGAATCAAGATTGCCGGGAGAAATATCAATAACCTCAGATATGCAGATGACACCACCCTTATGGCAGAAAGTGAAGAGGAACTACAAAGCCTCTTGATGAAAGTGAAAGTGGAGAGTGAAAAAGTTGGCTTAAAGCTCAACATTCAGAAAACAAAGATCATGGCATCCGGTCCCACCACTTCATGGGAAATAGATGGGGAAACAGTCAGATAAACTCAGACTTTATTTTTCTGGGCTCCAAAATCACTACAGATGGTGACTGCAGCCATGAAATTAAAAGACGCTTACTCCTTGGAAGGAAAGTTATGACCAACTAGATAGCATATTCAAAAGCAGAGACATTACTTTGCCAACAAAGGTTCGTCTAGTCAAGGCTATGGTTTTTCCAGTGGTCATGTATGGATGTGAGAGTTGGACTGTAAAGAAGGCTGAGCACCGAAGAATTGATGCTTTGGAACTGTGGTGTTGGAGAAGAGTCTTGAGAGTCCCTTGGACTGCAAGGAGATCCAACCAGTCCATTCTGAAGATCAGCCCTGGGATTTCTTTGGAAGGAATCATGCTGAAGCTGAAACTCCATTACTTTGGCCACCTCATGCAAAGAGTTGACTCATTGGAAAAGACTCTGATGCTGGGAGGGATTGGCGGCAGGAGGAGAAGGGGACGACAGAGGATGAGATGGCTGGATAGCATCACTGACTTGATGGACGTGAGTCTGAGTGAATTCCGGGAGTTGGTGATGGACAGGGAGGCCTGGCGTGCTGCGATTCATGGGGTCGCAAAGAGTTGGACACGACTGAGCGACTGATCTGATCTGATAAGTTTGATGCTTTAATATTTGCCCTATAAGCCTGTGTCAAGTAGGCCTGGTTTTAGACAACTTGATATGCATCATCATGCTTTGATTTCCTGACTCTTCCATGTCACCCCTCTTCTTGGAAAGGCGTCCTCTTCCAGGGGGATTTTTCAAATACTAACCAACCCATCCAGAATCCATACT
Organism: Bos taurus; assembly: GCF_002263795.3. Classification (NCBI taxonomy): domain Eukaryota; kingdom Metazoa; phylum Chordata; class Mammalia; order Artiodactyla; family Bovidae; genus Bos; species Bos taurus. The sequence continues at coordinate 16,719,945 of NC_037332.1, read as the reverse complement.
CCCAATCACTTTTCTTATTGGGCTTTCACATTCTTGGTTACTATAAACCTGCCCTAATCACCTCAGAACCAGGTACCAGACAATTAGGGACAGCATCTATGTTTCAAAGCCTGAAAGCCAATTCTAAGCCTATTTATCCTTGTCCATTACTTCCTGAGGAAAACAAAGTTCTTGTCCATAGTTTCCCCCTTACCATATGTTTAGTGACCAACTCAGCATGGCCTGGCTTTTTCCCAGGCCATGGCTTGCTATTCTCTTTTATCTTGGGAACTGCAACAAATGATCTTTTCAATGGCAACCATTTCCCAATCTTTTGACCTTACTATACTTCACATTTTCCATTAATACATTATATTTTAAAACATTCATGTTGGGAGATGGTCGGATATCTTCAGTTGCATGAAAGATGGTTGCATCATGTAATGAAGAAGATGCTGTTGTCATTATTGTCTAATGTATGGGTAGAAGAGAGAGAAAGAGAAAGATTACTGGGGAGCCAAAGCAATGGATGTTCTATCACTTATCTGTAGGTGCTCAGTTCACAGATACACTTTTCTATGCTAATACCTTCAGGCCACCTGACTTAAAAAGCAGTTGACTTTTAGCTGTGTGGCACTTTATATACACTGAAGATAACTGATGAAGTAAAGATATAATTTATATTGTGAATTACATTCTTTTAAAATCAACAGTTGAAACAATAGGACTTAAAGTCACAGAGAGACATTAAATAATTTGACCAAGTCAACAAGCAAATCATTGGAAGTCAGGATTTGAACATAGGCAATCTGGTCCCAAATTTCATATTCTTAGCAGAGTCTACAATATATTAAAAGCATTTTACTTGCTTTAATTTTTTTCTTAATGTATTTATGAACAGTATATGGTTGCATTATTTTTATCATGTTATCACATTATTCAATAGTTATTTTCAAAACTGCAAACAAAAGTGCCAAAGGGACAGCACAGTTGGACATACTATGAAAAATACCTGCTCTTGTATTCTTTTATAATTTATCTACCACTACTAAGTTTGTTTTTTTAACAAAAAATAGCAGTTTATTCTTTTATGGTCCCATTGGTTGATATGGCAAGCTATATTGGCAAGCTATATTAATGGATGATATAGTAACTATTTTGGAGAAGGAAATGGCAACCCACTCCAGTGTTCTTGCCTGGAGAATCCCAGGGACGGGGGAGCCTGGTGGGCTGCCGTCTACGGGGTTGCACAGAGTCGGACACAGCTGAAGTGACTTAGCATAGTAACTATTTAAAAATATTCATGAGATTTCCCTATAAAATGGTATTTGTACCATTTATATAATGAAAGTACTCATTACAACTATTCATACAACTTTATGATGTAATTCAAGTAATTATTTTTTAGTTAATTTTTTAAAATTTCAATATGGATCTGATAGGTCACTTTACATTTTTGATACTGGAATATTACAATGTTATGTAGGACACTTTACTCCTTAGCACTAAAATATTTTTAATAATTTCTGCAATAGCCCTTTTAAGATTTAAAGTAATAATTTTGAATCACCATAACTATATGAAAGATATATATTTGTCTGAAACACAAAATTGATTACTTTATGTATAAAGATGCTTTTAAAGAAGAATTGAGTCATGACAGATTGAGTTAAAGGAAAAATTATGTGCTTTTATAATCTTTTTTTTTTCTGTTATCCTCATAGGAGAGAAAATTCTGGATTGAGAGGGGTCATTAATAGGAAAACAGGTAAACAGGAAAATAGAGTACTATGCATACATCATAAACTTAAACACATTTTTGCTAGAGTGAAATTATACCAGACTGAAAGGCATTTCAGGGTGACTCATATTACCAGTTTTGAAAAAGTACCTCTGAAAAATGACCCAAATTCAGAATAATCTCCATTAACAGCTCCTCATTCAGAGGCATGAAGCTACATTAGAAGAAGCTAAGCAAAGAAACAGAAATGTGGCTTCCATCTCCAGTGAATAGTGATTTGTCAGAAGCTAATGTAGCAAAGATTTCTCTAAGGCTAGTTGAGCAGGGAAAGTAAAAATTTGTAGGCAGGATTTCAAAAACAGGAAAGAATCACAGAACACCAAGCTACTGTGATTGCTTCTAACAGAAATTAGAGACAACAGCTTTCCTAGAAAAGATACTCATAAAAGAATAAGTATTCTGAATATATCAAAGCAAATATCTTTCTGATATATTTATTGTAACTTACTCTTTCTATCCTTCTGGAGTTTTAAATATTTTTCCTATTTTTGTAAGCAGTGCTATACTCAGTGTCTTTTGTGCCCTGGAACCAATCTACATATTCTTAACCACAGATCAGGCATGAAATAAGTATAGAAAATAGAGGAAGCACTTAGAAATGTTTAAAGCAAATTGACATTCCTACGACATTATTATTGTAATTCATTCTTATGGTTAGAATTCAATAGTTAAGAATTGTGTGACCTTCACATTCATAAGTTGATGGCCTAACCATCAGTAACTCATAATGTGATATTTTTTGGAAATAAGACCTTTCAAAATGTAATTTCTTAGGATGAGGTCAGTGGGCCCTAAGGCAATAATACTGGTAATCTTATAGGAGGGGAAATTTGGACACAGAAGCACACACATAGGGAAAAAAAAAAGCCATGTGAGGATGAAGGAAGAGATCAAGCTGTACTTCTGTACACCAAGGAACATCAAAGATTGCCAGCAAACCACCTGAAGCTAGGATGGAACAGATTCCCTATTACAGCCCTCAGAAGACACCAAAACTGCCAATAAATACCCTGGTCTAAGATTTCCAGCCTCCAGAATTGTGAGGCAAACATTTTCTGTTGTTTAAGCCACTTAGTTTGTGGTACTTTGTTACAGCAGCCTTAGAAATATAATGTAGTTATTAAAGTGTCAATTTTAATGTGAAATTAAACAACCTATATGTATATATGTATATATAAAATACACACACATATAATATGTATATGTATTATATATGTATGTATATGTGTATGCATGTATGTATATGTATGTGTATGTATATGTATAATATGTATGTGTATTATATATGTATATGTAATATGTATATGTATATGTAATATGTATATGTATTATATATGTATGTATATGTGTGTATATATGTATATGTGTGTATACATATGTATATATGTATGTATGTATATGTATGTATATATATGTATAATATGTGTGTATATATATAATACATATATATATGATAAACAACATATATATATATATATATATATATATATATAAAATACAAAACGGGACTTGTTCCTTCATCAAGATATTTTGATAGGATTTGTTCTCAAGTATGTTATGTTCACAAATCAAATGCATATAATTTGGATTTCCCAATGCTTCATGGCAAATAGAAGGGGAGAAAGAGGAAGCAGTGACAAATTTTATTTTCTTGGGCTCCAAAATCACTGCATACTGTGACTGCAGCTATGAAATTGAAAGATCCTTGCTCTTTGGAAGGGAAGTCAAGACAAACCTAGACAGCATGTTAAAAAGAAAAGATATTATATATGTTTCAATGCCATTCTCCCAAATCATCCCCATGAAACGAGTCACCAGTCCAGGTTTGATGCACGATACTGGATGCTTGGGGTTGGTGCACTGGGATGACCCAGAAGGATGGTACGGGGAGGGAGGAGGGAGGAGGGTTCGGGATGGGGAACACATGTATACCTGTGGCGGATTCATGTTGATATATGGCAAAACCAATACAATATTATAAAGTTAAAAAAAAATAAAGCAAAAAAATAAAACAAAAGAAAATTTAAAAAAAGAAATCACTTTTCTGACAAAGTCATATAGTCAAAACTGTGGTTTTTCCAGTAGTCATGCATGGATGTGAGAGTCAGACCAGAGAGAAGGCTGAGCACTGAAGAATTGATGCTTTTGAACTGTGGTGCTGGAGAAAACTTGAGAGGAGATCAAACCAGTCAATCCAAAATGAAAACAACCTGGAATATTCATTGAAAGGATTGATGTTGAAGCTGAAACTCCAACACTGTGGCCATGTGATGGGAAGAGTCAACTTACTGGAAAAGACCCTGATGCTGGGAAAGACTGAAGACAAAAGAAGGGTGGCAGAGGATGAAATATTTAGATAGCATTACTGATTCAATGGACATGAACTTGAGCAAACTCCAAGAGATAGTGAAGGACAGGGAAGTCTGGCATGCTGCTTTCCATGGGGTTGCAAAGATTCAGGCACAACTTAGCGACTGAACAAGAACAAGTCCTAAGACTACCTGTTGTTTCATCTTAAGCAAGGCTTAAGAACCAAAGTAACTTCAGTAGACATGCAGATAACATAATTTAGTGAAGGCAATCATGGTAAGGCACAACACATGAGTGGGAAAACCTACCTAACTGGAGAATATAAGCATACCTAAAATTAAACATGTTGACTTTTTAAACATTACATTAACCAAATAAAACACATCTGCAGAACCACCAGTTTGAGATCACTGTTACATTTTTTTTCTAATTATCCCAAATATAGCTTTTATTTCACTTATTTTGTACCTCAAATATTTACCGAAGTCCTGATTTCTAAACTATGCATTCAGCTTCTTCGTTTGATTGTCCTAGAGGTAGAGGTATAGAATTCTACAGAGGTACAGAGGTTCATGTCCCAAAACAAAACAATGTTCAACTCCATAAAATCAATTGGGTTCTACCTTGTACCAGTGACTAACATCTAGTGGAGAAGCTGTGAAGCAGTCTACCATACATGACTACTGGAAAAACCATAGTTTTGACTGGATAGACTTTGTTGGTAAAGTAATGTCTCTTTTCCTGTCATACAATACTGAATTCACTGTTATGTGATTGATATTTTGGCGGGAAAGTCTATGGTGAATAATGATGAGTTTATTTTCTTGTGAAATATTCATAATTATGGTCTATCTCTTCCTTATTTAAAAGCATCAAAAATCAATTCAGTTCAGTTCAGTCGCTCAGTCGACTCTGACTCTTTGTGACCCCATGAACTGTAGCACACCAGGCCTCCCAATCTATCACCAACTCCCAGAGTTTACTGAAGCTCATGTCCATTGAGTCAGTGATGCCATCCAACCCTCCCATCCTCTGTTGTCCCCTTCTCCTCCCACATTCAATCTTTCGCAGTATCAGGATCTTTTCCAATGAGTCAGTTCTTCGCATCAGGTGGCCGAAGTATTGGAGTTTCAGCTTCAGCATCAGTCCTTCCAGTGAATATTCAGGCCTGATTTCCTTTCGGATGGACTGGTTGGAACTCCTTGCAGTCCAAGGGACTCTCAAGAGTCTTCTCCAACACCTTAGTACAAAAGCATCAATTCTTTGGCACTCAGCTTTCTTTATAATCCGACTCTCACATCCACACATGACTACTGGAAAAACCATAGCTTTGACTAGATAGACTTTGTTGGCAAAGTAATGTCTCTGCTTTTAAATATGTTCTCTAGGTTGGTCATAGCTTTTCTTCCAAGGAGCAAGCATCTTTCAATTTCATGGCTGCAGTCACCATCTGCAATGATTTTGGAGCTCCCCAAAATAAAGTCTGTTACTGTTTCCACTGTTTCCCCATCTATTTGTCATTAAGTGATGGGACCAGATGCCATGATCTTAGTTTTCTGAATTTCGAGCTTTAAGCCAAATTTTTAGCTCTCTTCTTTCACTTCATCAAGAGCCTCTTTTAGTTCTTCACTTTCTGCCATAAATGTGCTATTATCTGCATAGCTGAGGTTATTGATATTTCTCCCGGAAATCTTGATTCCAGCTTGTGCTTCATCCAGCCCAGCGTTTCTCATGATATACTCTGCATAATTTAAATAAGCAGGGTATAATATATAGCCTTGACATACTCCTTTTCCTATTTGGAACCATTCTGTTGTTCCATGTCTAGTTCCAACTGTTGTTTCTTGATCTGCATACAGATTTCTCAGGAGGCAGGTCACATGGTCTGGTATTCCCATCTCCTTATGAATTTTGCACAGTTTCTTGTGATCCACACATTCAAAGGCTTTGGCATAGTCAACAAAGTAGAGTAGATGTTTTTCTGCAACTCTCTTGTTTTTCCATGATCCAGTGGATGTTGGCAATTTGATCTCTGGTTCCTGTGCATTTTCTAAATCCAGCTTGAACATTAGGATGTTCACAGTTCAAGTAATGTTGAAGCCTGGCTTGGAGAATTTTGAGCATTACTTTGCTAGTGTGTGAGATGAGTGCAATTGTGCGGTAGCTTGAACATTCTTTGGCATTTCCTTTCTTTGGAATTGGAATGAAAACTGACCTTTTCCAGTCCTATGGCCGCTGCTGAGTTTTCCAAGTTTGCTGACATATTGAGTGCAGCATTTTCACAGTATCATCTTTTAGGATACAAAATATCTTAACTGGAATTCCATCACGTCCACTAACTTTGTTTGTAGGGATTCTTCCTAAGGCCCACTTGACTTTGCATTCCAGATGTCTGGCTCTAGGTGAGTGATCACACTATTGTGATTTCTGGGTTGTGATTTTTTATAGTTCTATGTATTTTTGCCACCTCTTCTTAATATCTTTTGCTACTGTCAGGTCCATACCATTTCTGTCCTTTATTGTGCCCTTCTTTGCATGAAATGTTCCCTTGGTATCTCTAATTTTCCTGAAGAGATCTCTAGTCTTTCCCATTCTATTGTTTTCCTCTGTGTCTTTGCATTGGTCACTGAGAAAGGCTTTCTTACCTCTCCTTGATGTTCTTTGGAACTCTGCATTCAGATGGGTATATCTTTCCTTTTCTCCTTTGCTTTTCACTTCTCTTCTTTTCACAACTATTTATAAGGCCTTCTCAGACAGCCATTTTGCTTTTCCATATTTCTTTTTCTTGGGGATGGTCTTGATCTCTGTCTTCTGAAAAATTTCACAAACTTCCATCCATAGTTCTTCTGGAACTCTGTCTATCAAATAGTCCCTTGAATTTATTTGTCACTTCCACTGTATAATCATAAGGGGTTTGATTTAGGTCATACCTAAATGGCCTAGTGGTTTTCCCCACTTTCTTCACTTTAAGTCTGAATTTGGCAATAAGGAGTTCATGATCTGAGCCTCAGTCATCTCCTGGTTTTGTTTTTGCTGACTGTATAGAGCTTCTCCATCTTTGGTTTCAAAGAATATAATCAATTTTGGTGTTGACCATCTGGTGATGTCCATGTGTAGAGTCTTCCCTTGTGTTGTTGGAAGAGGGTGTTTGTTATGGCCAGTGCATTCTCTTGGCAAAACTCTATTAGCCTTTGCCCTGTTTCATTCTGTACTCCAAAGGCAAATTTGCCTGTTACTCCAGGTGTTTCTTGACTTCCTACTTTTGCATTCCAGTCCCCTATAATGAAAAGGACATCTTTTTTGGGTGTTAGTTCTAGAAGGCCTTGTAGGTCTTCCTAGAATCGTTCAACTTCAGCTTCTTCAGCATTACTGGTTGGAGCATAGATTTTGATTACTGTAATATTGAATGGTTTGCCTTGGAAATGACACAAATCATTCTGTCATATTTGAGATTGAATCCAGGTACTGAATTTAGAACTCTTTTGTTGACTATTTTGAGGGCTATTCCATTTCTTCTAAGGGATTCTTGCCCACAGTAGTTGATATAATGGTCATCTGAGTTAAATTCACCCATTCCAGTCCATTTTAGTTCGCTGATTCCTAAAATGTTGATGTTCACTCTTGCCTTCTCCTGTTTGATCACTTCTAATTTGCCTTGATTCATAGACCTAACATTCCAGGTTCCTATGCAATATTGCTCTTTACAGCATTGGACCTTGCTTCCATCACCAGTCACATCTACAACGGGGTGGTGTTTTTGCTTCAGCTCCATCTCTTTATTCGTTCTGGAGTTATTTCTCCAGTGATCTCCAGTAGTATATTGGGCACCAACAAACCTGGGGAGTTCATCTTTCAATGTCCTATATTTTTGCCTCTTCGTAGTCTTCATGGGGTTCTCAAGGCAAGGATACTGAAGTTTTTTGCCATTCCTTTCTCTAGTGTACCAGGTTTTGTCAGAATTCTCCACCATGACCCACCAGTCTTGGATGGCCCTACACTGCATGGCTTGTAGTTTCATTGAGATAGACAAGGCTGTGATTGTGGCTTTCAGTCTGTCTTCCCTTGGATGCAGAAGATTAAGAGGTTGCTGGAAGCTTCCTGATGGGAGAGACTGATTGAGGGGGAAATTGGGTCTTATTCTGATGGGCAGAACCATGCTCAGTAAATCTTTAATCCAACTAATATACTTGTTTTTTATCAGTCACCCAGTCATGTCCAACTCTTCACCACCCCATGGACTGTAGTTTGCCAGACCTCCCTGTCCCACACTATCTCCCAGGGTTTGCTCAAGTTCATATTCATTGCATCAGTGATGTCATCTAGCCATCTCATCCTGTGACACCCTCTTCTCCTTCTGCCCTTGATCTTTCCCAGCATGAGGGACTATTCTGATGATTCGTCTGTTTGCATCAAATGACCAAAATACTGGAGCTTCAGCTTTAGCATCAGTCCTTCAAGTGAATAGTCTGGGTTGATCTCCCTTAAGATTTATAAGTTGAATCTCCTTGCTGTCCAAGGGACTCTCAAGAGTCTTCTCCAGCATCACAGTTCAAAGGCATCAATTCTCTGGCATTCCACTTTGTTTATGGTCCAGCTCTCACAAGAGTATGTGACCACTGGGAAGACCATAGCCTTGTCTATACAGACCTTTGTCAGCAGAGTCATGCCTCAGCTTTTCAACACACTGTCTAGATTTGTCATCACTTTCCTGCCAAGAAGCAATCATCTTTTGATTTCATGGGTTCAGTCACCATTTGCAGTGATTTTGGAGCCCAAGTAGAGGAAATTTGTCACAACTTCCACCTTTTCCCCTTGTATGTGCCATGCAATAATGGGTCCAAATGCCATGATCTTAGTTGTTGTTGTTTAATATTTAGTTTTAAGACGGCTCTTTTACTCTTCTCCTTCACCCTCATCCAAAGACTCTTTAGTTCCTTTTTCTTTCTGCCATTAGAGTAGTAACATCTGCATATCTGAGGTTGTTAATGCTTCTTCCACCTGCCTTGATTCTGGCTTGCAACCCAGCCAGCCCAGGATTTCTCATGATGTGCTCAGCGTATAAGTTAAACAAACAGGGTGATAGCAGACAACCCTGTCATACTCCTTTCTTGATCTTGAAACAATCAGTTGCTCCACATAGGGTTGTAACTGTTGCCTCCTGACCTGCATACAGGTTTCTCAGGACACAGGTAAGATGGTCTGGTATTCCCATCTCTCTAAGTGCTTTCCACAGTTTGTCATGATCTATGCAGTCAAAGGCTGCATAGTAGTTGATGAAACAGAGATAGATGTTTTTCTGAAATTCCCTTGCTCTTTCTATAATCCAGCGAATGTTGGCAATTTGATCTCTAGTTCCTCTTCCTTTTCTAAACTCAGCTTGAACATCTGGAAGATCTTGGTTCAGATAATGCTGAAGCCTAGCATGCAAGATTTTATGTATGACCTTACTAGCATGGGAGATCAGTGCAACTGTCCAATGGTTAGCACATTCTTTGGTATCACCCTTCTTAGGACTTGGGATGAGGATTGACCTTTTCCAGTCCTGTGACCACTTCTGGGTCTTCCAGCTTTGCTGACATTATGAATGCAACACCTTGATGGCATCATCCTTTAGGGATTTGAATAGTTCTGCTAGAATTTCATTGCATCCACTAGCTTTATTAACAGCAGTGCTTCTTAAGGCCCACTTGACTTCATTCTCTAGAATGTCTGGCTCTGGGTGACTAACCACACCATTGTAGTTAGTCACACCACACCAATCCAGTTCATTCAGATATTTTTTATACTGTTCTCCATGTATTCTTTCCATCTCTTCTTAATCTCTTCAGCATCTACTAGGTCTCTTCCATTTTTACCCTTTATTGTGCCCGTCTTTGGGTGGAAAGCTCCCTTGATGTTTCCAATTTTCCTGAAGAGCTCTCTAGTCTTTACTTTTTCTTTTCTTCTATTATTAAGCACTCTTTATTGAAGAAGGTCTTCCTATATCTTCTAGCTATTCTTTGAAACTCTGCGTTTAATTGGATGTACCTTTCCCTCTCTCCCTACCTTTTTGTATCTCTTCATTCTTTCACTATTCATAAAGCCTTCTCAGGTAACCACTTCACCTTCTTGCTTTTCTTTTTCTTTGGGATGGCTTTGTTCACCACCTCCTGTACAATATTACAAATCTCTGTCTAATATATATGTATTTATAATTTTTTGGTTGCATATAGGGTGTGAGATATTTATAGCAAATTGTCTTTAATAAACATTAAGTAATTCAGCATTCCTACACCTCACTTCATTGTGTCTATGCTGATAGAGCAAAGTTCATTAGTTTGTTTAAAGAATATATTTTGCAAGTTGTTTTATGATCTATTATAAACAAAGAGGCATACAGTCCATTTAAGGCAAAAGGGTCAGCCTCAAGACCTAGTCTTTGTATCCTAATAGAAAGCTGTAACATAAGTAACAAAGTGACCAAAGATGATCAAATAACTGATGCATATTTGAGAAATATTTAACATAAATGAGCCAATGATGATTCATGATTAAATGTTACAAAATTTAATATAGTTCAAGTTGTCACATATTAACTAGCTTATAGTAGGAAAAAGAAAGAATGGCATTTGTAACTGATAAAATTCTTTTAAAAATTCTCCATCATATATGCTTAGTCCTCACCAGTCTCTTGCATTATTTCATTTTGCTCTTTTTTTTTTTTTCTTTTCATTTTCCTTGGTATATCAATGTCTTGCTGCAGCTGCTGCTGCTAAGTCGCTTCAGTCGTGTCCAACTCTGTGCGACCCCATAGACAGCAGCCCACCAGGCTCCCCCGTCCCTGGGATTCTGCAGGCAAGAACACTGGAGTGGGTTTCCATCTCCTTCTCCAATGCATGAACATGAAAAGTGAAAGTGAATTCGCTCAGTAGTGTCCGACTCCCAGCGACCCCATGGACTGTGGCCCACCAGTCTCCTCTGTCCTTGGGATTTTCCAGGCAAGAGTACTGGAGTGGGGTGCCATTGCCTTCTCCATCAATGTCTTAGTGTAGTGCAAATGAAATACCATATATTATTGCTGTCAATTTACTGTGGTGTTTTGTATGTTGGTTTTGTATTAAAATATAATCATACTATATTTTTTTAAAAAAACTCCCCATCATAATTTATAAGAGAAGTGTGAAATTACAACCCTGCATGGTGCTAATTTTTCAATATATGTCAAATTTTAATTTTCGTATGCATAGATATCTTTTAAGGACATTCTCCTCTTTGTAAACAATCAGAAATCCTCAGAATGACTTGGATTCAAATATTCTTATATTAATTTAATTTATAATGCTGAACATGCAAAATGCAAGATATGAAGAAGTTTATTCCTGGTCTGTTAAACCTTCACAAATCTATGAGTCACAATATTTTTATGTCAAAATCATAATGCCAGGCCTCAAACCTGATTTTTTTTTTTTTTTAACATAATGTCTATATTCCTGGATGTTTTCCTTCCACAATGCTTATGAGAGTCCTAAGGATGTGATTGAGTCTTGGTCATACTCAGGCATGTCAACAGAGGGAGAAAAAAGAAATATTCCAACAGGAGGATGGTTATTTTCACTGGGCTTCAGTTTTGTTGGTGGTTATTTTTTAGCATTTATTTTTTTGTATATTTCCTAATCTTTTCAAATTGAATAAATATTTCTAATATCAATATAAATAAAATGATGCTATTTAAAAAGTATAATCAAATACATATAGTAGACAAATTATTTTTAATATGTACCTATTTCACAAAAGTTGTTCAATTTATGTACTTGATTTTAAGCCTCTAAACTTTAGATTATTGTTCTACTTTTCTTTAATATTCTGTTAGTTGACCTAAAATTAATGGTGCGGGAAACAATCACTGTGTGACAGATATTTGGGTTCTGCAAGAACCTTACTTGAATGGATCTGTCCTTATTATAAGGGAAAAGCTTAACTCTGACATTAATGAGAACTAATCATGTTAAATTTCTCAGCCTAAAGAATCCTACCACTGATTTATCAAAGGGATAGCTGTAAACAGACACCCAGTCATGAATAACACTACTGAAATTCCACATACTATTATCTCTTATTTATAATATGAAATTTAAAAGAAAATACATCGCTTTTTAATCTTAATGAAAATAATTTAAAACAATGTATAATTATGTGTTTGCTTGTTTAATAAGATTGTAAAAAATAGTATTATGTTAAATAACCACTGATATTCAGACAGTTCTATTTATTTCTAGAATCATTATTTAATCCAATATCATGATAAAAGTTGTGTAATTAATTGTATGATTCAGTTCAGTTCAGTTTAGTCACTCAGTCGTGTCCGACTCTTTGCGACCCCATGAATCACAGTATGCCAGGCCTCCCTGTCCATCACCAACTCCCGGACTTCACTCAGACTCACGTCCATCAAGTCAGTGATGCCATCCAGCCATCTCATCCTCTGTCGTCCCCTTCTCCTCCTGCCCCTAATCCCTCCCAGCATCAGAGTCTTTTCCAATGAGTCAACTCTTTGCATGAGGTGGTCAAAGTACTGGAGTTTCAGCTTTAGCATCATTTCGTCCAAAGAAATGCCAGGGCTGATCTCCTGTAGGATGGACTGGTTGGATCTCCTTGCAGTCCAAGGGACTCTCAAGATTCTTCTCAAACACCACAGTTCAAAGGCATCAATTCTTTGGCGCTCAGCTTTCTTCACAGTCCAACTCTCACATCCATACATGACCACTGGAAAAATCTTAGCCTTGACTAGACAGACCTTTGTTGGCAAAGTAATGTCTCTGCTTTTGAATATGCTATCTAGGTTGGTCATAACTTTTCTTCCAAGGAGTAAGTGTCTTTTAATTTCATGGCTGCAGTCATTATCTGCAGTGATTTTGGAGCCCCAAAAAACAAAGTCTGACACTGTTTCCCCATCTATTTCCTATGAAGTGATGGGACCGGATGCCATGATCTTTGTCTTCTGAATGTTGAGCTTTAAGCCAACTTTTTCACTCTCTACTTTCACTTTCATCAAGAGGCTTTTTAGAGTCTCTTCACTTTCTTCCATAAGGTGATGTCATCTGTTGAACCATATAGGTTACAATTCTAATAGAATTGTAATAAGTATAATATTGTACTTATAAATATGTGTTTTCTTTCATGGACAGAGTAATACAACTTATAACCCAGATAAGTTCAAGAATCATCTAAAATGCACATGGGAAAAATAAAGTGGAAATTAGCATAATGGCTGTCACAACATATGGGCTTGGCCAAAACATTTGTTAGTTACGGAAGAACTCAGATGAACTTTTTGGCCAACCCAATATATTGTACAGTAATACTTGATTCATTTTGTTAATTCAACCAATATTTATTTAGTGACCATTGTTTATGTGGTACCTGCTAGGAGTTGTGGGCATATACAAAAGAAAAAGACACAAAAAGTATCCCTAACTTCATGGAGCTAATTTTCAAGAGAGGAAAATTGTTAGTGAATATGTTGCTGCTGCTGCTGCTAAGTAGCTTCAGTCATGTCTGACTCTGTGGGACCCCATAGATGGCAGCCCACCAGGCTCCCCCATCCCTGGGATTCTCCAGGCAAGAACACTGGAGTGGGTTGCCATTTCCTTCTTCACTGCATGAAAGTGAAAAGGGAAAGTGAAGTCGGTCAGTCGTGTCTGACTTTAGCGACCTCATGGACTACAGCCTACCAGGCTCCTCCGTTCATGGGATTTTCCAGGCAATAGGACTAGAGTGGGTTGCCATTGCCTTCTCCAGAGAATGAATATAAAATTCAGTAAATATCTATCAGCTGTATATTGTTAAATGCAATTAGAAGGAAATAAACAGAATGTATAAGCAGAAAATGAGGGATCAAAATGCCTCGAATAATCTGGTCAGTCACAGTTTCTTAGAAGATATGACAAGCAAGCTAAAATCTTAAGACTAAGAAGGGCTGAAGCACATGAAGAGGGAAAAGCATTCAGACCAAGTGAATAGCAGGTGTTGAGAAGATGATGGAGGAAATAGCGCTGTGTCCACAGAAAGCAGAGATCTGCATCTGTTTGTGGTTCATGTGACTTTCTAGTGGCCTCCAAGCCAGGTGCAAGGTGATGCCTTGCCTTTAGTAATGCATGCGCTGTTTGCAAATCGGAGCTTCAGAATTATTTGGAAATATTTGAAAAATGTTCAAAGACTGTTTTCATTATTATTAGAAATGTTAGAATGATATAGTTGCCAATAAAAGAAAAGGATAATTCTGAGGTTTTTTAAAAATAAAACTTTAAGCTTTGTCTTCAGAATTTCCCAGCCAAGCTTCATATTATTCTCCTTCTCACAGAGGTTCAAAATCTGAAAAATATATTGAAGGGATTCTGGCCATGTGCTAGAGTCTAGCTGCTTCCCCCCAGCAGGATTTTGTTTGTTAACACCCTGGATGGCAGGACATTACAGTCTATCTTTCAGAAAATTTCTCTTAACTCCCCAGACTCCCACATGATCCCAGAACTCAGAAGACATCCTGTGGAGAGAACTGGTCAAGCATTTGAGCCTCCTCAATTTTCTGCTTTGTTATTTTAATTCTGCATGTCAACTGAAAATTTTCTGGTTTCTCCTTCCTCCAGCAGAGTCTCTCTGCTTGAGCTAAGTCTCAGCTAAGCCTGTGCCCAGAGTCAGTGAATTATCTACAGGGGACTTAAAAAGACTGCAGTTTATTAGCTCATCCAAGAAAAGTTAGCTCCTCCCAGGAATTTTTTAAGTCTAGATTTTCTTTCCTTCACAGCTGTCTCATTACTTTGAAAATATTCTTTTTGTGATATATACAATTTTTGCTAGTTTTTGAAGCAGACCATGGCCTGCTGCTATTTATCAGAACCTACCTAGAAACAGAAGCATTCAGTGCTGTTTTAATTTACTATTTTGATGTGAGAGGGTGAGGTTCTATAGTCTTGCACTTGGTTATCTTTTTGTAATAGCTTTTTGTAATGTAATCTGAGAGTCAACATTGGTTTTTGGCTAAGGTTGCATATTTCTATTCTAATTAATCTGTTAAGAACTGAGGAAAGAACCAAAAGGCATATATATTGACATACATTGTAACACTGAAATGGATTCAAGAAAAAATTTTACTTATCACCTGATCCCTATAAAGCTTTTTCCCTCTTGGCATTTGTATTCAACAGGGGTTTGTGATTGCTAGGTATCAGTGTTTCAAAGTCTGAAAAATGACCACGTATTTCATTTCCCCTAATGTACCACTACTGTTTAATGCCTGTAAGTCTTTTTAGGGGTGATAAAGAGGGAAATACAAACTACGTACTTCACATGTACGTCTCCCTCAATGTATCAGTCTTACACTCAATGAAGAGACTTTAGGTCTTTGAACTGACCTAAGTCTGGAATTACTCAGGGACCATAACTACAGATGGTTCAGTTCACACTGGTCACATTAGATACAATGTTGTTGTTGTTATTATTAATATAATAATGATATTTTAATGGTATTATTAATATAATAATAATGTAATGATATTTTTTTAGTTTTATACTCCAAACAAGGCCTTAGTTTATAGTGCATCCATTTTATTCCTGGAGACCTCATAAGCAGCTAACTATTGAAGATCTGTGTGGGCAAAACCAATCAGATCACCAGACTCAATAAAATGTTACTGCAAGAGCTTTCAGATTGTTATGGCAGTGGAAAAGAAAAAGCAAGAGCAGTGGTCATTAAACAGAATGAGTGCTGTGCCAACCTATAGATTTTGGAGTGGAGGGGCACATAAATATATGGAGAGAGAAGAATCTTTGTTTATTTCTAATTTGTGGGTGGGAAAATGACCGAAGATTATATTTTTGTGGAAATTAGAAGATACAGTCCAATTTCCGTGACTATTTGATATAGCTCTGTCATCTGTTCCTGGAAAAGCAAGAGGTATAAGCAAGCAACAGTGTAGAAGCCTGAGGTCACATCTTTTTCAGATCATCTATGCTCTGTTTTCCAGTTTTAGAGACACCAGACCTTCATTGAAAAGTTACAGAGTGGAGGTAAAGATGACAAAAATTTGCCATGACTCCACCTTCAAAAGAAAGTGGGAGAATAATTTGTAGATAAGTGGCAGAAGATAAAATGACAAAACAAGGTAAGAGAATAATTATCAAATATGTGAATGGGAAAAGGACTGTTAGCAAAAATAAGACAATGTATTTCCTCACTACCTTCCTCAAAAGAGTGCCCAAAGGGAAAACTAGTTCCAAGCTAAGGTCTATAATCATGAGTAAACCTATTTTAAAATCTGTGCTATGTTTATTTATTTAGGTAGCATTGACCTTGAGATTCAATTTGTGCATATATATTAAGAAAGAATTGAGTTAGTATTCAAAGGTTAAAAAGTTTACCTAAATGAGAACATATTTCCAAAGGTAAATTGGTAGGCAAATTATTTATGATGCTTAAATGATAACAAGTTTGTGTGTTTGCAAACATAATCTCAAGTAGATTTTCTTTAATGTTTTATTATTTCCAAGGTAGTCTATAATTTCTTAGTGATTAAATTAAAATAGACTTATAACAATTAAACAATAACCATAAATTTAATTATGTTATTGTGGCAGATAACATGATGGTTCCCAATTATGCATATGCCTCCATGTAGCCACACTCTTTACATAGAGGTTGTTTTAACCAAAGGGATGGTAGCAGGTGCAATGGCAGGGGAATTTTAAGCCAGTCAGAATAGATGAGCTTGGGCCCTATCATTTCTGATTCTGCATAAGAAGAGCTAAGAACATTTTACCCTCAAACAGCTAAGAATCATTTTACCCTCATCCTCAGAATAAATACTTGTGGGGCCTATCTAAGCCCAACATAGTCAAAATCTCAGCCTATTGAGAGCTACAGTTTGAAGTAGAGCCACTCTGTGAAGGCTAACTTGGTTAGCTGATTCACAACAGTACAACCCATGATGTGGGAATAAATTCTTATCATTGTTTTATGTAACTGAGGTTTGGTAAGGATTGTTACTAAGCATTTTTGAGTCAGTAGCTGACAAATCAAGACATTGGCACCTAGAAGAAACAGCCATAACAAAAATTTAAGATATATGGCATAGGCTTTGGGACCGGAGAGCAGGAGTTATGAAAACTGTTATAAGAGATTTAACAAGGAACAGGCTAGTTTACAAATAGAATTAAGAAGTATTACTAAGAACTGAGAAAGGCTGACAGATGATAGATTTGAAAATAAATAATCAAACTTATCTTTTTAATCTTTGTTCTCTCCAGCCAATAATAATTCAAAACTTAAGATACATCCAGACTTGGGGCAAAGCTCAAAAACTATATACCCTTAAAATACTTCCTGTGGGTAAAAGCAAACAAAACCTAGGGGTTGGCTGCTCCACCATTTGTTAAGACTTCTGATATACAAAGGGTGGAGCCTATTAAATGCTTATAACTAGATAAACACACTTCTGATATGGTGAAGTATATGGTCCCACAAAGCATGATAAGAAAAACACCTCAAGTATTTGTGGGTGAGGCTTTGGCACGTATTGCTTACTGGTTTTGAATCTATTTTAAAAAAACCTAAATTTTGAGAGATCTATATTTGTGAGAGGAGAAGGAAATGGCAACCCATTCCAGTGTTCTTGCCTGGAGAATCCCAGGGACGGGAAAGCCTGGTGGGCTGCTGTCTATGGGGTCACACAGAGTCGGACACAACTGAAGTGACTTAGCTTAGCTTAGCTTATATTTGTGAGAATATCACCTGTTTGTTCACCATATTAAAAACAAACAAGACAAACAAAGAAATAGAAAATGCCAGGAGGCAAAAGAAAAGATTCATAGAGAACAGCCTCTTTGAGTAAGTAGATCTGGGTTCTGGTCAAGAAAATTTTCTAGCCCAAGATTGGGAGTACGTGATGATGCTTTCCCAGCAGGATTTCAGAATTACTAGATCAGAGGCTCCAGTATATCTCCCATTTCTCTTTTCAAAGTAAAGTGTTAATTGCAGCTTTTCTGTCCCTAGTCCACAATCATATGTTGGATATGTGGGTGGAGAAAAATGTGTCTTTTTAGTTAATCGGTTAATAATAATAACTGACTCCAAACATGATACAGATTGTGAGATCCTAAGCAACAATAAGTAAATCTTGAAAAGAGCAGGTGAGTGAACTTTGTGTGTGGAAGAATCATAAATAATTATGATGAAGAGAGTAGGCAATGGTAGATTTAATTAATTTTGGCAATTCTTAAAGCCTGTTTCTGAATCTGTGTTCCATTCCATGTAACTTGCTTTGGCCAACTGAGCATTAATAATAATATGCCTGACAGAGTAAGGGGTTAAAAACATGCTTACATGAATGGGCTTTATTTCTTGCTCCACTGGCTTTCCTTCAGTTAATATAACACATGCAAAGTCTAACTTAGCTGAACTTGTAAGGAAAAAGCCAAGCCCTATCAACCTGTGGTATGAAGAAGAGCTTTACAACTGAGCTCAGCTTAAATGTGCTATCCTGTAGCTGCATTCAGATTCATGAATATTGATATAGAGGCTTATTGATGCATGAATCTTTGTTTTGGAGTAGATTCTATGCAATGGCATTGTGACAATAGCTGACTGACACAGTTAAAACCATAAATAAAATTTTATATTGGAGGTATAACTAACTTTAGAGAAAAACAAAGCTTTTTGACTTTAAAATAGATAGACACTTTTTTATGTTAATATAATCAAATATGATAATCAAAATGTTTTTCCCCAGAGCTCAACAGTTTGAAAAAAGTGATTTTTTTCTCTTGGCTTATTTCAGAAAATTAGCTTTAAGCCATGGATGGGAGAAAAAAAACCTCAAAGAATCTATTTTTACATGAAAATAACTTGTCTCCTCTTAGTACTCTCAGTGTTAAAACTTTTTAAAATACAAATTTAATGATAGAAATATATAAAGTTTATAGAATAAAACTGAAGAAATCAATATATCTTAGTTTTAATTTCCCTACCTGATACCACAGCTTGAAGAGAAATATTTTTTGGTATAGCAGGTTATTGTGAGAAGTTTAAGTTTGTCAAGTTAGCTCTGTATCCTAAATTTCATGTCCTTGAAATTACCTCAGAAACCAAATAATAATAATGATCATCTTCCTCCTCATCACATATTTCTTTTAAAATTTTCTATTAGGGGCTTCCCTCATAGCTCGGTGGGTTAAGAAACTGCCTGTAATGCAGGAGACCTGGGTCTGGAAGATCCCCTGGAGAAGGGAATGGCAACCCACTCCAGTATTCTTGCCTGGAGAATCCCATGGATGGAGAAGCCTGGTGGGCTATACAGTCCATGGGGTCACAAGAGTCAGAAACAACTTAGTGACTCAACCACCACCACCACCATTACTATATTAAATACTTTTGGTATTCATACCATGTGTGTATCAAAGATTTAAGGGCATTTATTTTTTATGGTTTGGTATTATCTATACATAATGTAAGTTTAGAATTGAAAATCATTGAAGACCATTTTTGACAAACAAAAAGTAAGGGAGGTCATTGTCATCAGACATACCCTGCAAGAAATATATAAGAAAGTTCTTCAGTTAAGAAGGAAATTATACTGGTTATTTTAATGCATTAATAGTTTCCTCAAAGGGGTATGTCCAAATGCTAAACCCTGGTACATGTGACTGTGGTCTTATCTGAAAATAAGATCTTGACTATGTCATTAAGTTAAGGATGCTGAGATGAGATCATTCAGGATTATGTATGGGGCCTAAAGCCAATGGCTTGTTTCATAAGTTAAAGGAGACAGAAGCTAATATGATACATCTAAAAACAGGAAAATCAAGACATGCTGACAGTCACCAGAATCTAGGAGAGAGGCATGGAACAGACTGTCCCTAAGAGTCCCCAAAAGGAACCATCCCTATTGATACGTTGATTTTGGACTTATGGCCTCCAAAATTATGAGAAGATAAGTTTGTGTTGTTTTAAGTCACCAAGTTTATAATAATTTATTATGATTGCCCTAGGAAATTAATGCACACTCTGTCACTAGTAAGTGAAGTGCTACCATATCAAATTTTTATCAACCTGTAATGACTTTGGAATTGGACAATGAGAAGAGGCTGAGAGAATTTAGATGCACATGATAGAAAAAGTCTGCTGCTGCTAAGTCGCTTCAGTCGTGTCTGAGTCTGTGTGACCCCATAGACGGCAGCCTACCAGGCTCCCCCGTCCCTGGGATTCTCCAGGCAAGAACACTGGAGTGGGTTGCCATTTCCTTCTCCAATGCATGAAAGGGAAAAGTGAAAGTGAAGTCGCTCAGTCGTGTCCGACTCTTCGCGACCCCATGGTCTGCAACCTACCAGGCTCCTCCGTCCATGGGATTTTCCAGGCAAGAGTACTGGAGTGGGGTGCCATGCCTTCTCTAGGTTGTCCTAAAGAGATGACTGGTTAAAAACATGAGCACTGAAGATGACTGGTGAGAGTTTGAAAAGAAATGAGGAATGTGTTATTAGAGACAGGAGGAATGGCAATTCCTGTTATAAAGCAGCATTAAACTCGGTTGAATTTATTTCACTTTTAAGTGGTAAGCAGAATTTGTAATAGATAAAATTAGCTGAGATTTCCAAGAAAAATGTTGAAATTATCAGCCTGGTTTCTCCCTGTGCTTATAGTAAAATGTGAGAGCAAGAAAAATTGAGGAAGGAATTTCCCAACAAAAATAAACATCTGGTGACTTGGGAAATTCTCAATCTACCCAGATTGCAAAGGAAATGAGGAAATTTAAATTTCTTAGCTAAAACTATGAAATTTAGCCTTGGAAAAGCATGCTCTGGAGGGAAGGCCAGGGTATAGGTGGAAAGGTTTTTACTGAAAGATTAAGGATATCATGTTTGGCTCTAATAAACCATTTCAGCAGAAGCCAGGATTACAGATTGGTTTATCCAGGAAGGATGTGTAGAGAACTCTTGCCCAATGGTGTGACCCTTCATGTATTACATGGGTGACCAACAAGGTTCCTGGGAATACTATACCAGCAGAAACACTGCTAGAAAGAGACAGAGATGGGACAAAATAAAAGATTTTTAGACTTCTGAAATTCTACTTCATCTTTGTGAAAGACACTGTTAAGAGAATAAAAATTACAATCCACAGACTGAGAGAAAAACCTTTCAAAATATACATTTGATAAAGGACTTGTGTCTAAGATATACAAAAATACTCTTAAAAATTAACAATAAAAATTTTAATAATAGGAAATATTAGTACAGACACCTCACCCCAAAAAATTCAAAGGTCAAATAAACCTATGAAATACTAATTGACATCATTTTTCATTAGGGAATTTTAAATCAAAATAACAATGAAATGCTACTACATATCTAGCAATAAGAAAAAAACAAAAAAACAAAAACTGATAGTACCAATTGCTAGCAAGGATGCAGAACACCAGGAACTCATTGCTGGCGAGAGTGATAAAAGACAGACACTTTGGAAGACAGCTTGGTAATTTCTTATACAGGTAAACATAGTTTACTTTAGAGGTAAACATAGTAAACATAGGGCTTCCCTTGTGGCTCAGCAGGCAAAGGATGCACCTGCAATGAGGGAGACCTGGGTTCGATCCCTGGATTGGGAAGATCCCCTGGAGAAGGAAAAGGCTACCCCCTCCAGTATTCTGGCCTGGAGAATTCCATGGACTGTATAGTCCATGGGGTTGCAAAAAATCAGACACAACTGAGTGACTTTCACATTCACTTTCAAACATAGTTTTGCCACAGGATCTAGCGATTGCATGCCTAGGTTTTTTACCCAATTATTTTTGAAAGCTTATTATTCACAAAAAGACCAGGACATGAATGTTTGTAGCAACTTCAATGTTAATTGCCAAAAACTGGGCGCAACTAACATGCCTTTCAATAGGTGAATGGATAATTTGATACATCTATACAATAGGATCAGGAAATCAGTCCTGAATGTTCATTGGAAGGACTGATGTTGAAGCTGAAACTCCAATACTTTGGCCACCTAATGCGAAGAACTGACTTATTTGAAAAGACCCTGATGCTGGGAAAGATTGAGGGCAAGAGGAGAAGGGGACAACAGAGGATGAGATGGTTGGATGGCATCATTGACTTAATGGACATGAGTTTGGGTAAACTATGGGAGTTGGTGATGGACAGGGAGGCCTGGCATACTGCAGGCCATGGGGTTGCAAAGAGTAGGATATGATTGAGTGACTGAACTGAACTGATACAATAGGATATTATTCAGTAATAAAAGGAAATGAGCTATCAAATCACAAAATAACATGCATGAATATTAAGTGCATATTGCAAAGTGAAGAAAGCAAATGTGAAAGACAACATACTGTATTATTTCATTTATATGACATCCTGAAAAAGACAAAACTATAGACACGGTAAAAATATCATTGGTAACCAGGTTTGTGGGTATAGAAAGAGAGGATAGTTAGTAGGAGATGTAAAGGGGATTTTTAGGGTGTTAAACTCATGAGAAACGCTGGGCTGGATGAAGCACAAGCTGGAATCAAGATTGCTGGGAGAAATATCAATAACCTCAGATGTACAGATGACACAACCCTTATGACGGAAAGTGAAGAAGAACTAAAGAGCCTCTTGATGAAGGTGAAAGGAGAGTGAAAAAGCTGGCTTAAAACTCAACATTCAGAAAACTAACATCATAGCATCTGATCTCATTTCTTCATGGCAAATGGATGGGGAAGCAATGGAAACAGTGACAGATTTAATTTTGGGGGGGGCTCCAAAATCACTGCAGATGGTGATTATAGTCATGAAATTAAAAGACACTTGCTCCTTAGAAGAAAAATTATGACCAACCTAGGCAGCATATTAAAAAGCAGAGACATTACTTTGCCAACAAAATCCATCTAGACAAAGCTATGGATTTTCCAGTGGTCATGTATGGATGTGAGAGCTGGACTAGAAAGAAAGCTGAGCACCAAAGAATTGATGTTTTTGAACTGCGGTGTTGGAGAAGATTCTTGAGAGTCCCTTGGACTGCAAGAACATCCAACCAGACCATCCTAAAGGAGATCAGTCCTGAGTGTTCACTGGAAGGACTGATGTTGAAGCTGAAACTCCAATACTTTGGCTACCTGATGCAAAGAACTGACTCATTTGAAAAGACCCTGATGCTTGGAAAGACTGAGGGCAGGAGGAGAAGTGGACGACAGAGGATGAGATGGGTGGAGGTCATCACCGACTCAATGGACATGAGTTTGAGTGAACTCTGGGAGTTGGTGATGGACAGGGAGGCCTGGTGTGCTGCAGTCCATGGGGCTGCAGAGTCAGACATGACTGAGCAACTGAACTGAACTGAACTGAAAGTATTGTAATTTATTTTTAAAGACATATATAATGTTATAGTACACATAGCAACTCTCTGTGTATTCAATGACTTGAGATATGCTGGCAAAAGATAAAAGAATGAAATGAAGAATGTGAAAAAAGTGGTATAACTATATTACAAATATATGAAACTACCTTACTGATGTAAGTAACTTTGAACAATGTAGATTTTTTTTTTAAACCAATACCAAAATCTGTACAAAACCACTATACTGTGGTTAACAAGCTTGTTTCATATAGGGGTAAAATTCCAAACTGATATACATATTAGAGTTAAACAATTTTGTACAAAATGATGATGGCGGGAGCCAGGTTTCTCACATTTGGTGGAGGGAGATTAACAAGAGCAGAAGGTAAGATTTATTCATTTGGTAACAGATTAGAATTAGCAACAAGAGTGGAAGGCTAGATTAGAATTGGCAAGCAAAACTGGAACATTAGATTTATTCATGTGGTAACAGATTAGAACTAGCAACATTAGTATAAACTCATGAGTAGCATAATGTAGATACAAATGATAATGTGTATGTGTTTATGTGTGTGTGCATAAACAAGTTACTATCCATTTATGGGTTTCCTTCCTCTTTCAGCTGAGTTGATTTAGCAGTAATGAAACCCCAGTATCCATGATCACATCTAAAACCATATCTTGATTCCTAATATAATTTTCCAGCAAAAGAAACAAGGAATCTTTGGGGAAATGGCTGATTCTGGTAGTAAAAAAATGCACCAGATGAATGTAAAGTATATTGTAGTGCCAGAAGTGCATAAAAAGAAAAACCAAAAATGAGCAGAAAAGAAAGTAAAAGAATGAACACCAATGTGATTCTCTATCAAAGGGGCACATGAGAGATCTACCAATTGGAAAAACTAGAAGCATTTAAACAATAAAATTAAGTAGCTTTGGATTATAACCTAAAATATAAATGAAAATATATTAATCCAAACTGATCTCAGATATCTGCAATAAATAAAAAAAATCCAAATTAATCATATATTTCAGAAAACTTATTATGATAACAGTTATTATTTCTATAGTTTCGATACCACAATTTGTATATCCCAACTAAACCTCTCCTTGGGACCTACTATCTCCACAACTAAGCAACTCTGATCCATTTCACCAATACCACATGTTCTCTCTTCTATGCTTCCTGATGCTCAGGTTAAAATACTTGGAGATATCTCTTATTTTTCACTTTTATTATATTGCATATTCACTATATCTGCAAATTTTATTGCTTGTACCTTCAGAATATAATCAGAATATCATCATGTATTTAATCAACTGTATTAATATTACCATGCTAGAAATCACCATCTTCTACTTTTTTGGTTATCCTAACTGCTCTACTATAATATGCCCCAGTCCTTATTCAGTTTATTTTTAACATGGAGTCAGTGTGATATTTTTACAGTCAAATATGAGGTCAGATTATTTCCTCATTCAAAACTATCAACTGCTATAACTTTATGCTGCTACTGCTACTGCTAAGTTGCTTCAGTCGTGTCCGACTCTGTGCGACCCCATAGACAGCAGCCCACCAGGCTCACCTGTCCCTGGGATTCTCAAGGCAAGAACACTGGAGTGGGTTGCCATTTCCTTCTCCAGGAAGTTATTGTAAATAACTTTATAATAAAGTATAATATCTAATAGTGTAATCTCATCTTTGTTCTTAAGTGTTTTCTTAACTATTTTTGTCAGTTGACATCTCAATATAAATTTTAGAAAGATTTTGTAAATTTTCACTGTATACAAAATTTTATACAGTCATCAGGAATGTGACACTTTTAGCAACATTCAGTCATTGTGTAGGAGAATTTTTTTGGAATTAGAAAGATTTTATATATTTCAGATTAGGTTTTAAAAACATCATTATGCAGTTACATTCTCTATGACCCTACAAAAATGTGAATATTCTTTTATTGTTCCATTAATCAGTTCAGTTCATTTCAGTCACTCAGTCGTGTCCGACTCTGCGACCCCATGAACCGTAGCACACCAGGCCTCCCTGTCTATCACCAACTCCCAGAGTTTACTCAAACTCACGTCCAAGTCAGTGATACCATCCAGCCATCTCATCCCCTGTTGTCTCCTTCTCCTCCTGCCCCCAATCCCTCCCAGCATCAGGGTCTTTTCCAATGAGTCAACTCTTTGCATGAGGTGGCCAAAGTATTGGAGTTTCAGCTTTAGCATCAGTCCTTCAAATGAACACCCAGGACTAGTATAGCTTAAATAAGTCTCCTGGTTACAAGAAGTAATGTGACCTTTCCATATACCTTTTCATTCCTGTAGAAGATAATTTCTATCAAGTAAAATTGAAAATAATCAGAATAAGTAAGTACTCACTAGAGGTATCTATTCATCATTCATTATTATGATACAATTAAAGGATTACATGAAGATTAGTCTTTGGTTTTAATGTAAATGGATTTTACTGGTAAATTGGATTTTGTTATGCTTCATAAAGATATATTTCCTGTGGCAAACTGAGTTGCCTACCTTACAAATTGATACGAATCATAGAAGAAACTTCATTTCATGCAAACTTTTTAATATCTAGGAAGAAATGTAAAATTTACTCTTGCAATCATTTGTGGTTCTACTGCATTAAGAATTCTATTTATCCAAGCAAATGAAATAGCTTGCGTTTAGGCATGCTCCTCTGTGCCTTTCTACAGTATTACATGTTAATATATTTAATCTATTCAACATCTTTGGATGTTTTAATCATAATCACATGCATTTATGCTAGAGCCTCAGCACACTTTTACTACTTGTAATAAATTTGACCTATCAGCAAAAGCTCTATAAGGTTTTATCTAGTGATATACATAGAATTAGTATTAAACACATTGTTTCCTTGGAAATTTGCATTTTCAGTTTTTCTTCATGTTATATACACAGCATTTTAAACAATTTTTCTGGAAGTCTAAGTCACTGTTTTATTATAAATCTCTGGCTCTTTCTCCACTTAAAATAGCAATTAGCTATTAAAAATTATGTTTCCACATTGATTGCAATTAATATGGCATTAAAATTAATTGGATATAAAAGTATATAATCTTACTTTACAAATAAAAATTACACAGAAATGCTGTTGATACTACATTTACCAAATAATTAACATTCATCTCTTCCATAGAATCTGCTCACTGAAAAAACTAATTCTTAGTTTTGTTTAAAAAATAACTTCTTTTACTTTTTCAAAGTTTGGAAACCAAATAATAAACATAAATAACAATGGCTAATATTTTGGGTAATAATAAAAATAATAGCTAACATGCATTAAACAATTGTTATGGATCTGGTTCTTTTGCATAGATTATGTCCTATAATTAGCATAATAATTATATATATAATTTTTTATATCTGCTTTACAGATGAAGAAAAGAAGGCATAGAGAGGTAAAAAAAGTTAACAAAGACTAGAATCTGCACATTGATATCTAAGAAGTCACACTCTAGAGCTCCAACTCCTTGAAAGACAAAGCTAAATACTATATGATTTCACTTATATAAGAATTGTGAACAGTGAACTCCCAGATGTTCCAGCTGGTTTTAGAAAAGGCAGAGGAATCACAGATCATATTGCAAAAATCCGCTGAATCATTGAAAAAGCAAGAAAGTTCCAGAAAAACATCTATTTCTGCTTTATTGACTATGCCAAAGCCTTTGACTGTGTGGATCACAATAAACTGTGGAAAATTCTGAAAGAGATGGGAATACCGGACCACCTGACCTGCCTCTTGAGAAATCTATATGCAGGTCAGGAAGCAACAGTTAGAACTGGACATGGAACAACAGACTGGTTCCAAATAGGAAAAGGAGTACGTCAAAGCTGTATATTGTCACCTGCTATTTTAACTTACATGCAGAGTACATATGGAGAAGGCAATGGCCTCCCACTCCAGTACTCTTGCCTGGAAAATCCCATGGATGGAGGAGCCTGGAAGGCTACAGTCCATGGGGTCACTGTGGGTCAGACACGACTGAGGGACTTCACTTTCAGTCCAAGGGACTCTCAAGAGTCTTCTCCAACATCACAGTTTGAAAGCATCAGTTCTTTGGCGCTCTGCTTTCTTCACAGTCCAACTCTCACATCCATACATGACCACTGGAAAACTAGAAGGACCTTTGTTGGCAAAGTAATGTCTCTGCTTTTCAATATGCTGTCTAGGTTGGTCATAACTTTCCTTCCAAGGAGTAAGCATCTTTTAATGCATTGGAGAAGGAAATGGCAGCACACTTCAGTGTTCTTGCCTGGAGAATCCCAGGGACTGGGGAGCTTGGTGGGCTGCCGTCTATGGGGTTGCACAGAGTCAGACACGACTGAAGTGACTTAGCAGCAGCAGTAGCAGCAGCAGCAGAGTACATCATGAGAAATGCTGGGCTGGAAGAATCACAAGCTGGAATCAAGATTGCCGGGAGAAATATCAATCATATCAGATATGCAAATGACACCACCCTTATGGCAGAAAGTGAAGAGGAACTGAAAAGCCTCTTGATGAAAGTGAAAGTGGAGAGTGAAAAAGTTGGCTTAAAGCTCAACATTCAGAAAATGAAGATCATGGCATCTGGTCCCATCACTTCATGGGAAATAGATGGGGAAACAGTGTCAGACTTTACTCTTTTGGACTTCAAAATCCCTGCAGATGGTGATTGCAGCCATGAAATTAAAAGATGCTTACTCCTTGGAAGGAAAGTTATGACCAACCTAGATAGTATATTCAAAAACAGAGATATTACTTTGCCAACAAAGGTCCGTCTATTCAAGGCTATGGTTTTTCCTGTGGTCATGTATGGATGTGAGAGGTGGACTGTGAAGAAGGCTGAGCACCAAAGAATTGATGCTTTTGAACTGTGGTGTTGGAGAAGACTCTTGAGAGTCCCTTGGACTGCAAGGAGATCCAACCAGTCCATTCTAAAGGAGATCAGCCCTGGGTATTCTTTGGAAGGAATGATGCTGAAGCTGAAACTCCAGTACTTTGGCCACCTCATGTGAAGAGTTGACTCATTGGAAAAGACTCTGATGCTGGGAGGGATTGGGGGCAGGAGGAGAAGGGGACGACAGAGGATGAGATGTCTGGATGGCATCACTGACTCGATGGACGTGAGTCTGAGTGAACTCCGGGAGTTGGTGATGGACAGTGAGGCCTGGCGTGCTGCAGTTCATGGGGTCGCAAAGGGTCGGACATGACTGATATAAGAATCTAAAAAACAAAACGAATGAGCAAATATAAGAAAACAGAAACAGAGTCACATATACAGAGAACAAACAGGTGGTTGTCAGAGGAGATGGGGAGGGAGGGATGAATAAAATAGGTGAGGGAAATTATACCTCTATATAAACTTTCAGCTACAAAATAAATGAATCACAAAGATGAAATGTGCAGCACAGGAATATTGTCAATAATACAGTAATATATCTGTATGGTGATAGATGGTAACTAGACTTACAGTGGTGATCATTTTATAATATAGAGAAATATTGAATCACTATGTTGTGTACCAGAAACTAACACAATGCTGTAGTTCAATTATACTTCAAAAAACAATCTTGTAGAAAAAGAGATCTTCCTTGTTGTTTTCAGAGGTGGGAGGTTGGGAAGGAAAGAGAATTGTTGTAAGATTTAAAATGTCTTAGGGATTCAAGTTACAACCTGATCAATATAATTAACACTCCTTTATGTTATAGGCTTCTTTGTGGCTCAGCTGGTAAAGAATCTGTCTGCAATCCAGGAGACCTGGGTTCAATCCCTGGGTTGGGAAGATCCCCTGGAGAAGGGAAAGGCTACCCACTCCAGTATTCGGCACTGGAGAATTCCATGGACTGTATAGTCCCTGGGGTCACAAAGAGTCAGACACGGCTAAGAGACTTTCACTTACTTACACTTATGTTATATTTGAAAGTTATAAAGAGAGTAAATTCTAAGAGTTCCATCACAAGTAAAATATTTTTCTTTTATTTTGTATCTACATGAAATGATATATATTTACTAAAAGCATTGCAGTAATCAGTTCTTGATGTATGTAAGTCAAAGGATCACAGTACACCTTAAACTTACACAGTGTTGTGTGTCAACCATATTTCATTAAAACTGGAAGGAAAAATTAATGCAAAATAAAGTTGGAAGGTTATATTTTGTAATGGTTTCAATTACTATTACCTCTTGCAATGTATATCCTAGATATTTCACTTCAGTTAATGTAGTTTAGGCATAGATGTTTTAAAAATGATTTATTGTGACTTCTGCTTTTTTTTGTACATGGTTATGTGACATTTATTTTTACCCAGTATGACTTCCCTTAACAAAAGATAAGCCATCTGTATTATTTTTCTCCCAGTTCTATTGAGAAATAATTGACATGCATCATTGTAAGACCTAAGGTGTATAGCATGATGATTTGATTTACCTGTATTGCGAAATGATTACCATAAGAGGTTCTTAATATGTTAATCCATCTTCTCATAAAACAAAGCCAAAAGAAAAAAAGAAAAGGAAATATTTTTCCTTGTGATGGAACTCTTAGGATTTATTCTCTTAACAACTTTCCTATTTCCCATTCAGCAGTGTTAGTTATAGTCATCTATTTTTTCTTTCATTAAACATTTTAATAGGCATTAGAGAAACCTTCAAATGCTACTTAAGTAAACTTGAATCTGTGATTCAATATATCTCTGGGATCCATTCCTTCAAGAAACATGTCATCAGTTCAGTTCAGTTGATCAGTCATGTCCGACTCTTTGTGACCCCATGAATCTCAGCAAGTCAGGTCTCCCTGTCCATCACCAGCTCCTGGAGTTCACTCAGACTCACATCCATTGACTCAGTGATGCCATCCAGCCATCTCATCCTCTGTCGTCCCATTCTCCTCCTGCCCCCAATCCCTCCTATCATCAGAGTCTTTTCCAATGAGTCAACTCTTTGCATGAGGTGGCCAAACTACTGGAGGGTCAGCTTCAGCATCATTCCCTCCAAAGAAATCCCAGGGCTGATCTCCTTCAGAATGGACTTGTTGGATCTTCTTGCAGTCCTAGGGACTCTTAAGAGTCTTCTCCAACACCACTGTTCAAAAGCATCAATTCTTCAGCGCTCAGCTTTCTTCACAGTCCAACTCTCACATCTATACATGACCACTGGAAAAACCATAGCCTTGACTAGACAGACCTTTGTTGGTGAAGTAATGTCTCTGCTTTTGAATATGCTATCTAGGTTGGTCATAACTTTTCTTCCAAGGAGTAAGCGTCTTTTAATTTCATGGCTGCAGTCACCATCTGCAGGGATTTTGGAGCCCCCCCAAAATAAAGTCTGACACTGTTTCCACTGTTTCCCCATCTATTTCCCATGAAGTGATGGGACTGGATGCCATGATCTTCGCTTTCTGAATGTTGATCTTTAAGCCAACTTTTTCACGCTCCTCTTTCACTTTCCTCAAGAGGCTTTTTAGTTCCTCCTCACTTTCAGCCATAAGGGTGGTGTCATCTGCATATCTGAGGTTATTGATATTTCTCCCAGCAATCTTGATTCCAGCTTGTGCATCTTCCAGCCCAGCATTTCTCATTATGTACTCTGCATAGAAGTTAAATAAGCAGGATGACAATATACAGCCTTGACGTACTCCTTTTCCTATTTGGAACCAGTCTGTTGTTCCATGTCCAGTTCTAACTGTTGCTTCCTGACCTGCATATAGGTTTCTCAAGAGGCAGGTCATGTGGTCTGGTATTCCCATCTCTTTCAGAATTTTCCACAGTTTATTGTGATCCACACAGTCAAAGGCTTTGGCATAGTCAATAAAGCAGAAATAGATGTTTTTCTGGAACTCTCTTGCTTTTTCCATGATCCAGCAAACGTTGGCAATTTGATCTCTGGTTCCTCTGCCTTTTCTAAAACCAGCTTGAACATCAGGAAGTTCACGGTTCACGTATTGCTGAAGCCTGGCTTGGAGAATTTTGAGCATTACTTTACCAGCGTCTGAGATGAGTGCAATTGTGGGGTAGTTTGAGCATTCTTTGGCATTGCCTTTCTTTGGGATTGGAATGAAAACCGACCTTTTCCAGTCCTGTGGCCACTGCCGAGTTTTCCAAATTTGCTGGCATATTGAGTGCAGCACTTTCACAGCATCATCTTTCAGGATTTGGAAGAGCTCAACTGGAATTCCATCACCTCCACTAGCTTTGTTCTTAGTGATGCTTTCTAAGGCCCACTTGACTTCACATTCCAGGATGTCTGGCTCTAGGTCAGTGATCACACCATCGTGATTATCTTGGTCATCAAGATCTTTTTGTATAGTTTTTCTGCATATTCTTGCCACCTGCTCTTAATATCTTCTGCTTCTGTTAGTTCCATACCATTTCTGTCCTTTATCGAGCCCATCTTTGCATGAAATATTCCTTTGGTATCTCTGATTTTCTTGAAGAGATCCCTAGAGTTTCCCATTCTGTTGTTTTCCTCTATTTCTTTGCATTGATCACTGAGGAAGGATTTCTTATCTCTTCTTGCTATTCTTTGGAACTCTGCATTCAGGTGTTTATATCTTTCCTTTTCTCCTTTGCTTTTCACTTCTCTTCTTTTCATAGCTGTTTGTAAGGCCTCTTCAGACAGCCATTTTGCTTTTTTGCGTTTCTTTTCCATGGGGATGGTCTTGATCCCTGTCTCCTGGACAATGTCATAAACCTCATTCCATAGTTCATCAGGCACTCTATCTATCAGATCTAGTCCCGTAAATCTATTCTCACTTCCACTGTGTAATCATAAGGATAATAATGACATATTCAAAATATGGAATTAGAAGCCATATTTACCATTGGTTAAGGAATATATAATCCTAAATCCCTAAGCCAAATTTCATGACTTCAACTTCACAAAGAGTGAATGAAATAAGAACAACTTGATTTATTTCTTATTTCCTCATAGAGTTCTATTTACTAACATATTATAGGAAAGAAATCATGTGGTTCACTTTTCTTATGCCTGAGATAGTACAACGAGCATACTATACAGTTCCTTAATATAACTTTGAATTTTAAAATATAATCTCCCTAGATCCCGCTGCTGTATTAGATAACTCTGAACTTTTGATCTGGTGATCTTACATTTTATCATGTAATAGACAATCTTCATCCCCTTTTCCATTTCTCCCGGGAAAATTAGTATATGTTTCTTTTTATGGTTCTAGTCCTCCCCTCTTCAGCTAATCCAATGTTGATGTTATACTTTTATAATAATTTTATAATATAGTAATTTATAAGCAAATTAAAGAATAATATAATTCCTACATTATTCTTATCATGTGCTTGAGTTGTTTAAATATATATTTCTGATTATTTTCAGCATATATTAAAAGTAATGTTTTTCCTGACTCTACTCAGTTTGATTACATATTTCATATGTACTTTTAATGATAATTGTGCTGCCAAGATCACTATTGGATGGAATGAAATTTTGAAGAACATATGAAATTGTTTGCACAGCATACATAGTGTTTTCATTTATACAGAATTCTGCCATTTTGAAAGCATGGCTTGATAATAAAATATGATAGCTCAAAAAAGATTGAGGGAATGCCTATGCTTTTTGGGACCACACAGAATTGCACTTATGGTCAACAAAAACACTTTCAGGCCATTGCTTAGCAACCTACATGCAAGGAACAATTTGCATTAGTGCTAAAAGAATAAAGGTTGATAATATTAAATTATTTCATTGTTTGTTATTGTTAGTCTTTAAAGTTCGCCAACAGTATTAGGTTGGCTGGTTTTCTAAATTCATTTGTAACTATCAATTTCAATATTAACTTTTACATTAAAGCACAATAGGACATATGCCTATAAAACTTTGGAGAGAGACAGAGGGAGAAAAAGAGAGGAAAGGAGGAAGGAGAGAGTGGAGAGGGAGGAAAGAAGCAATGAAAGAAGGGAGGAAGGAAAGGAAATAAGAAGGAAGGGATGGAGGGACAGAGGAAGGACAGAAGACAAAGGATCTCATCTTCAGAAACAAACAGCCATTTCATTATCTCTTAGGGAAAGCAAACTCTGGTTATAGTTACTATAGTCAGACTTTATTTTTTGGCTCCAAAATCATGGCAGATGGTGATTGCAGCCATGAAATTAAAAGATGCTTACTCCTTGGAAGGAAAGTTATGACCAAACTAGATAGCATATTGAAAAGCAGAGACATTACTTTGCCAACAAAAGTCCATCTAGTCAAGGCTATGGTTTTTCCAGTGGTCATGTATGGATGTGAGAGTTGGACTGTGAAGAAAGCTGAGTGCCGAAGAATTGATGTTTTTGAACTGCGGTGTTGGAGAAGACTCTCGAGAATCCCTTGGACTGCAAGGAGATCCAACCAGTCCATTCTAAAGGAGATCAGTCCTGGGTGTTCTTTGGAAGGAATAATGCTAAAGCTGAAACTCCAATACTTTGGCCACCTCATGCGAAGAGCTGACTCATTGGAAAAGACTCTGATGCTGGGAGGGATTGGGGTCAGGAGGAGAAGGGGACGAGAGAGGATGAGATGGCTGGATGGCATCACTGACTCGATGGACATGAGTTTGAGTGAACTCCAGGAGTTGGTGATGGACAGGGAGGCCTGGCGTGCTACAGTTTATGCGGTCACAAGGAGTCGGACACAACTGAGCGACTGAACTGAACTGAAGCAGAAGGTACTATTTTGACCTCTTTTTTCTGGGTCTATTTTATAGTAAAGACCAGTGTAGGAATATTTCTTTAGTCAGTTTCTCATAAGATAATTCAAAATGAAAAGATAAGAATGAATACCTACAACCAGCAGTTATGAATATTGGCTCCTTTAACACACTTCCTTTTCCACTGGGATAGGAGGTCAAAGATGAGCTATACATTTCTATTTGCAACACATGAGAAACAACAGTAGCATTGTGAGAGAATAAAAGTGAATCACTTTTATTTTTATTTTCTCCTTAAGCTTTTTTAAAAAACTCATAGAAGCCAAACCAAGTAAAATACAATATAAGCAATATTATAAAATCATGATAGTTGTTAACTCATTAATACCATAGATGATTTCTTTACATAAAAGCAAGATTTGCACATTCCACTGCCTCTCATTATCTCTACTACTATCAAGGGCCCCGAGATGATGTTGGCTAAGTCTGAAATCTCTTGTTATTCACTTATACGTTTCTGCTGCTCATACATAATAGGCAACTGAGTCTTGCTTAATTATACTACAAACTCACTGCACTTTTTTTTTTTTTCAGTTCAATCCTCCATTATCCTCAGAATCAGTTCTAAATTGATCTTTCTATCCTAGCCTCTGCTTTCCAACATGTAGATACTGCCCACAGAGTACTCTTTCTACATAATTTTTTATATCACTACATTATTTAAAACCTAACAAAGACTTTCTGTTACCTGCACAGAAAAGTCAGTACATTTAGCATGGCATAACACATGACCAAGAAGATCCCCTGGAGGGGGTCATAGCAGCCCACTCCAGTATTCTTGCCTGGAGAATCCCATGGACAGAGGAGGTTGGAGGGCTATAGTCCATGGGATTGCAAAGAGTTGGACATGACTTAAGCAATTTAGCACACAAGAAGTGTAGCCTCTTATTACCTTAGCTACATATCCAATAAGTAATTTCTTTCTCATTATGTGCTAAATCCAAACCCTATTGAGAGAACTACAGTTTTCTAAATGTGTTTAATTTTTTAAATCACTTTCTCCATTACTTTAAGCATATAATCCCTATACATATAATTTATTTTTCCCCTTATTTTGAAAACAACCAACTTTTGACTCTCAAATTTACCAGTGTTTCTCCCCAAAGCCTCTGTTTAACTCTCCTTCACAGTGGATTTGAATATTCCCTCATCATTGTTAATTCTCTAGTTGACACAAACATCTGCTTCTATTCCATATTATATTCATTTACAGATCAACACCTAACATTTTTTCCCACTTAGGGCCTACACCAGTACTTTTTAGGTTCTAGAATTGATGTTTAACAAATATTCAGTTTCTCAATTATGTGATATTGAATAAATTAATCAATTCATCTATTAAATATATGATTTAAGTGGTAAGATGAATCTTAAAAGATAATGTCTATGGGGACTTTTGATTTCTGAAATACCTGGCATATGTTTTTCAGTGAAAAGAATAATTGAATGAGTTTCTCTCAATCAAAGCTAATTGGCCATTTATGTTTACTCAATAAATACTTATTAACTACAAAGTCTATACCCTGAACACGAGTGTAATGGTTTTTACCTTAACATATTTACAATCTCATAGACAATGGTTTATAATAGGGGAGAAATCTACTGATATTAGTTCATGAGCCCATTCATGAGCCTGAAAAGAGAACTAGTTACCCTAAACTTGCAAAGTTGAAGCATGCCTCAAGGAAAAGGTACATCCTGGTATGTTTAGATAATGAAAAAGTCTGGCCTAAATGCAAAAAGATATGGAGGACATTTCAAGGAGAGGAAGTAGTAGGGACAGAGGCTTAGGAGTAATAGTGAATAACACTTGAGGAAAATGACAGGTACCAAACATGTCCTCAGGTTTTTCCTATGGCAAGAAAGCCACAGATCCAGATAAATTTAGGTAAAAGGAACTTATTGTAAGAATACATGTAGAAGCAAAGAAGTATTCATCAATTCCTTAAATATATATTGACAACCAATAATGCAATAGACACTGTGCTAAGATCTAGGAATATAATGTTACCCACAAAAGCAATCAGCCTTGAGTTTATCACCTTCTATTGCAGTGAGAGAGAGAGTTATGTATCTAGTAATCACACACAGAGTTAGCAGTGCTGTCACAGAAAAGGGTGGGGTATGATTAACAAATGCAATGAGGGAAACTAAAGCATAAACAATTTATCTAGTAGTGAAAAGCAAGCCTTCATGGATACTCGGTATTCATTCAAAATTCAACAGCAAGCTTAATAGATCATTGCCATGATGAAATTCTAGAATAGGACATCAGGAGGATGAGTAACTTAAGTTCAGGACCAGAGGTATATGTTTGAATTGCCTGAAGGGACATGCAGCATGATACTCCAGAGTGAGATCTCAGCTGAAATATTTTTCAACAAGATATAGATGACTGATAAGAATATGAGAATGCATGAAGACAGAAGAACAACATCCTTAAAATACATATTGGCAAATAATATTGAATGGTTGACTTCCATTGCTTCTATTGATGAATCATAGATTTTTATCAGTATATTTCCTATTCTTTTGAAGATGATATTTATATTTTCTTTTCCACTTGTTTCTTTTAAAATTGCTTAGTTTCTGTATTGTTCTTTACAGTTTACTAGAAGGTGTCATTATGGGCTATTCTTTATATTCATTCACCTTGCTACAGATGACATTGTCCTTGAGTTAATATGGGTTAATATTTTAATTTTTTTTCTTTTTTAAAGCTGTTAGCTTTTTGCTACTGTCACAATATTATAGAACATAATATTTTATAGAGCTTCAATTAAAAACAGGTTAGACTTTTACATTTATATTTTCCAGTATTTTTATATTTTTTCCTGTGTGCTTTAATTTGGATATTTCCTATGAATTTGATTTAAAATGTTCTAATCTTATCCTGAATTTATTATTTATTAAAACCAAATATCAAGTCTAATTTAATTCATTCTATTTTTCAGATCTAAAATGTGAAGAATATTCACTTTTAATATGAATATTATTTTTTTTGTTCTAGTAAATTTTTGATGTTTTCTATTTTCATTTCCCTTTAATTTTTTCCCTTAATGGATCACAGCTTTGTCATAGAAAATGGGCTTGTTTAACTCAATGAAGCTATGAGCCATGCCCT
The DNA here is from genome assembly GCF_002263795.3 of Bos taurus. Lineage (NCBI taxonomy): Eukaryota > Metazoa > Chordata > Mammalia > Artiodactyla > Bovidae > Bos > Bos taurus. Next base: position 16,682,641 of record NC_037332.1, on the reverse strand, counting down.
GCAGAGTCACACAAGATGGTGGATCATAGTGGAGAGATCTGAAAAAACGCGGTCCCCTGGAGGAGGAAATGGCAAACCACTTCAGTATTCTTGCCTTTATAACCTCATGAATAGTATGAAAAGGTAAAACTATATGACACTGGAAGATAAACACCCCCAGGTCATAAGGTGTCCAATTTGCTACCAGGGAAGTTCAGTTCAGTCGCTCAGGTGTATCCGACTCTTTGCTACCCCATGGACTGCAGCATGCCAGGCCTCCCTGTCCATCACCAACTCCTGGAGTTTACTCAAACTCATATCCTTTGAGTCGATGATGTCATCCAGTGATCTCGTCCTCTGTCATTCCGTTCTCCCATCTTCAATCTTTTCCAGCATCAGGATCTTTTCCAATGAGTCAGTTCTTTGCATCAAGTGGCCAAACCAGGGAAGAGCAGAGGGCAGTTACTAATAGCTCCAGAAAGAATGAAGTTGCTGGGCCAAAGCAGAAATGTTGCTCAGTTGTAGATGGATCGGGTGGTGAAAGTAATGTCCAATGCTGTAAAGAACAATATTGAATAGGATCCTGGAGTGTGAAGTCTATGAATCAAGGTAAATTGGATATAGTCAAGCAGCAGATTGCAAGAGTGAATATTGACATCTTAGGAATCTGTGAATGAAAATGGACAAAAATGGGCAAATTTAATTCAGATGACCATTATATCTACTACTGGGTGCAAGAATATCTTAAAAGAAATGGAGTAGCCCTCAAAGTCATCAAAAGAGCCCAAAATACAGTATTTGTGTGCAATTTCAAAAAAAAAAAAAAAAGGACAGAATAATCAGGTTCATTTCCAAGGAAAACCATTTGACATCAACAGTAATCCAAGTCTATGCCCCAACCATGAATGCCAAAGAAGCTGAAGCTAACTGGTTTGATGAAGTCCTACAACACCTAGAACTAACACCAAAAAAAGATGTCCTTTTCTTCATAAGGGATTGGAATGAAAAATAGGAAGTTAGTCACTTGTTATATCTGAAATAACAGGTAAGTTTGGCCTTGGAATACAAAATAAAGCAGGGAAAAGGCAAACACAGTTTTATCAAGAGAACATTCTGGTCATGGCAAACACTTTTCCAACAACCCAAGAGATGACTTTACACATGAACATACCAGATGATCAATATCAAAATTGGACTGATTATGTTCTTTGTAGCCAAAGATAGAGAAGCTCTATACAGTCAGCAAAAACAAACCTGGAACTGACTGTAGCTCAGATCATGAGCTCCGTGTTGAAAAATTCAGGCTTAAATTGAAAAAAGTAGGGAAGACCACTAAGCCATTCAGGTATGATCTATATCAAACCCCATATGATTATACAATGGCTGCTGCTAAGTCGCTTCAGTCATGTCCGACTCTGTGTGACCCCATAGACGGCAGCCCACCAGGCTCCCCCGTCCCTGGGATTCTGCAGGCCAGAACACTGGAGTGGGTTGCCATTTCCTTCTCCAATGCATGAAAGTGAAAAGTGAAAGTGAAGTCGCTCAGTCATGTCCAACCCTCAGCGACCCCATGGACTGCAGCCTACCAGGCTCCTCCATCCATAGGATTTTCCAGGCAAGAGTACTGGAGTGGGGTGCCATTGCCTTCTCTGTATACAATGAAGGTGATCAATAGATTCAAGGAATCAGATCTGGTAGACAGAATGTGTGACGGACTATGGACAGAGGTTCATAGCACTGTACAAAACCACCTCAAAGGAAAAATAGTGCAAGAAGGCAAAGTGTTTGTCTGAGGAGGCTTTAAAAATAGCCTCCTATTTTTAGGAGAGAGAAAGAAAGAAGAAAAGTGAAAAGTAAAGGAGAAAGAAAAGGATATATCCAAGTTAATGCAGGGTTCCAGAGATAAGCAGGAGAAGGAGGAGACGAAGACCTTCTTAAATGAACGAAGCAAAGATAGAGGAAAACAATAGAATGGGGAAGACCAGAGAGCTGGTCTTCTCATACAGGTTTCTCAGGAGACAGGTAAGGTGGTCTGGTATTCCCATCTCTTTAATAATTTCCCCAGTTTGTTGTGATCCACACAGCTAAGGACTTTATTGTAGTCAGTGAAGCAGATATTTTTTTCTGGAACTCTCTTGCTTTCTCTTCAATCCAACAAATGTTGACAATTTGATCTCTGGTTCCTCTACATCTTTGAAACCCAAATTGTATATCTGAAAGTTCTCAGTCATTTCATGGAATATTTCATGGAAGGATGGGCAGAATAAAGGACAGAAATGGTAAGGACCTAACAGAAGAGATTAAGACGAGGTGGCAAGAATACTATACTAAAGAAGAACTATACTAAAAGGTCTTAATGACACAGATAATTGGGTGATGATGTGGGGTCACTCATCTAGAGCTGAACATCCTGGAGTATAAAGTCAATGGCCCATAGGAAGCATCACTACGAACAAAGTGAGTGGAGGTGATGGAATTCCAGCTGGCTATTTTAAATCCTCAAAGATGATGATGTTAAAGTGCTGCACTCAATATTTCAGCAAATTTGGGAAACTCAATAGGGGACACAGGATTGGAAAAGGTCAGTTTTCATTCCAATTCTAAAGAAGGGCAATGCCAAAGAATGTTCAAACTACCATACAATTGTGTTCATTTCACATGCTAGCAAGGTCATGCTCAAAATCCTTCAAGCTAGGTTTCAGCAGTATGTGAACTGAGAACTTTCACTTATACAAGTTGGGTTTCAAAGACGTAAAGAACCAGAGATCAAATTGTCAACATTCGTTGGATTGAAGAGAAAGCAAGGGAGTTCCAGAAAAATCATCTGCTTCACTGACTACAATAAAGCCCTTAGCTGTGTGGATCACAACAAACTGTGGAAATTATTAAGGAGATGGGAATACCAGACCACCTTACCTGTCTCCTGAGAAACCTGTATGAAGGTCAAGAAGCAACAGTTAGAACCAGACATGAAAGAACTGACTGGATAAAAATTGGGACAGGAGTACAAAAAGGTGGTATATGGTCACCCTGATGATTTATCTTCTATGCAGAGGACATCATGCTAAATGCTGAGTTGGATGAATCAAAAGCTGGAATCAAGATTCCCAGGAGAAAAATCAACAACCTCAGGTATGCAGATACCATCCTAATGGCAGAAAATGAAGAGGAACTAAAGAGTTTCTTGTTGAGGGTGAAAGAGGAGAGTGAAAAAGCTGGCTTAAAACTCAGTATTCAAAAAACTAAGATCATGGCATCCAGTCATATCACTTAATGGCAAATATAAGGGGAAAAAGTGGAAACAGTGACAGATTTTATTTTCCTGGGCTCCAAAATCACTTTGGACGGTGACTGCAGCATGAAATTAAAAGATACTTGCTCCTTGGAAGGAAAGCTATGACAAACATATACAGCATACTAAAAAGGAGAGACATCAATTTTCTGACAAAACTCTGTGTAGTCAAAGCTGTGGTATTTTCAGTAGTCATACACGAATGTTAGTGTTGGACCAGAAAGAAGACTGAGCACCAAAGAATTGATGATTTTCAAATTGTAGTGTTGGAGAAGACTCTTGAGAGTCACTTGGACTGCAAGGAGCAAAAACCAGTCAATAATAAAGGAAATCAATCTTGAATATTCATTGGAAGGACTGATGCTGAAGTTGAAGCTCTAATACTTTGGCCACCTGATGCAAAGAACTGACTCACTGGAAAAAAACCCCGATGCTGGAAAAGACTGAGGGCAGGAGAAGAGTCAGACAGAGGATGAAATGGTTGGATGGCATCACCGATTCAATGGACATGAGTTTGAGCAAATTCCAGGAGATAGTGAAGGACAGGGAAGCCTGGCTTGCTATAGTCCATGGAGTTACAAAGTGTAGGACATGACTTAGTGACTGAACAACAACAGTGAGGTTCTAGAACTGGCTCATACCCACATGGGAGTGCAGCTAATGAGCATCACTTCCTAAGTCTACATTCAATAACTTCATATTGATAGTGTGAAATCATTCGTGGAATGAATGTTTAAACCACAGAAATCAGCAAAATTTACAAATCAAGACTCCTCTAACTCCCAGAGTCACTGCATATGGTCCTCTCTTTCAGCATGCCCAGAGATTTTTTCAATGATATGCCAAACATTGCTTATAATAAAGTTAGGCACTAGCTGATTTATTTTCCTTTAGGGAGCCTTCACTCTTTGCTCCCCTTGGCAGATAGAAAGATGGCTGGTAACTTTAATCAGACTTTTAGCTGAGTAGAGGGTGGACTGAAACTCTGGCAAGGTTCTGTCCACCTCAAGTTACCGAGCTTCTCTGGTATAGACATCCAGACTTTTCAATTGAAAGAGCCTCCCCTGAACTCTCGCCTCTTTGTCTCAGCAAAACTTGCCTCACAAACAGCTTATTAACTCTTATTAAATGGTTGGATGGCATCACCGACTCAATGGACATGAGTTTGAGCAAATTTCAGGAGATAGTGAAGGATGGGGAAGCCTGTCTTGCTATAGTTTATGGAGTTGCAGAGTAGGACACAACTTAGTGATTGAACAACAGCAAAAGCAAGGTTCTAGAACTGGCTCAAATTGCAAGTTCTATATCTAATATTTTCCTATTCCTGCTTTTGTTTTCCTTAAAAGAAGAAGGAATAATTGGCTATCTACATTTATAAAAAAGACTAATTTTAGTTTTATGTATAATTCATGGAGGAAAAATACTATGAAATGAAAACACTAGCTGAGTTTAGGATAAATGTTTCTTCTTTGCAGTAAATCTTAATTTTTGAATGATTCCTATAATTTTAAGAAAAACGTAAAACATTCATTGTAGAAGTTGTTTTTTAAATTACATATTTTAATTTCAGATAGAATATATTGGTCTTCTCTTATGTCACATTATCCCACTTACCCTTCTTTCTAATTGATCTAATTCTTTCCTCATTCTGGCTTAATATAAATATTTATATGTAGTAAGTTGTTTATTTAAATATTGCACTTATAACAACAAAATATTCATTTATTTAGTAAAGAGTAAAATTGTACACCATTTCAGAAGACAATCTGTTTATTTGTCCTCAAATAACATAAAGCAATAATCTTTTCACTTGAGATTTTCCCCTAGAACTTTATTTGGGGTAGAGATTAGGTAGAAGAAATCAGAATGTACCATGGCATTTTTTGAATAACTTTATCACTAAAGGCTTAATATCTTTGGTTAAATAGATGGGCTTATATTTCAATCATCTACTATTGAGTTATGAGGCATAAAATACATTCAGTTACTTCTTGAAAAAATTATCTGATTATCTAAAATGTTATGCTTAGAATATTATATGGCAGTTATTTAATAACATCATAAACATCAAAATTTCTGAGTTATATTATTAGAATTTCTAAACTATTGTTACATGATCAAAGATAAACAACCTATCACAAATATTATCATTAATCGACATTTGAATGTACATATTAGAATTGTCCCTAAAATACTTTGATCTTATATACTTATGTAAGTTTAATGAAATCAAATGTTTAAAAAGAAGATTTAAAGCATATTTTAGTCTGAGAGTAATATGTTTTCTCTGTGATTTTGTAGATTTCTTAGGATAACAGAAAAATAGCTTTAGAATCCCAGAGAATGGGCTGGTGGGTTGCCATCTATGGGGTCGCACAGAGTCGGACACGATTGAAGAGACTTAGCAGCAGCAGCAGCAGCAGCAAATAAAAGTAGCCCATAGAAGAGGCAATTGGAGTATAAGATGACTCCCAAAATATGAGTTTTGTTCTTCCCTTGGAGAACATGTCAACTTAATAATAGATCAAATAATTTTCTTCCCTTAAGTTGATAACAGAACACAAATATAGTTAAAAAAAGCAGAGCTGCATATTTCTAAGCATATAATTTGCCTTTTAGCCAAAAAATGGAAAAAAATAGTTTTAAATTTAAAACTGAACATTACGAATGCTGCTGCTGCTGCTAAGTCGCTTCAGTCATGTCCGACTCTGTGCCAGCCCATAGACGGCAGCCCAGCAGGCTTCCCCATCCCTGGGATTCTCCAGACAAGAACACTGGATGGGTTTCCATTTCTTTCTCCAATGCATGAAAGTGAAAAGTGAAAGCGAAGTCGCTCAGTCGTATCCGACTCTTAGCGACCCCGTGGACTGCAGCCTACCAGGCTCCTCTGTCCATGGGATTTTCCAGGCAAGAGTACTGGAGTGGGGTGCCATTGCCTTCTCTGAACACTATGAATATATTTAGTAATTCACCAAGATATAGAAATAAAAATAAGCTACCCATCATCTTAAAAGAAAAGTGTGACTTATTCATCTTCATAACATTTAAATGCCTAATCTGTGTCTGCCACACAGTAGACAATTATTAAATATTTGCTCAAATGGTAATAACATTTTCTCTGTTTTTTAGGAAAAATACCACATTCATGCCATCTGTTTCTGGGTTTTGATATTTCCATTTCCCATAATGTTATCTTTTAATAGATTATCTTATACATAATTGCAGCCATTCTGTTTAACATAATCTTAATTAAATTATTTGCTGTAAATTAATAATATAATTTTATTATACTAGTTATTTAGTTTTCAAAAACACTTTTGGATCATGTATGATAAATTACTATGGGCTGTATAGAAAAGACAGGACATTGATAATTCAAGAATCTCAAAATTTAGTAGGTTATCAATTGACTATAATTTAATATATATATTTCAGTGTTCTTTACAAGCTTATAAACTGAGATCTGGGACTGTAGTAGTAGTCCTTTAAAAAGAAAAGAAAAAAGCCTTATGATCTCCTTGGCATATAGTTTAAGAACAAAGTAGCAAGAGCAGCCCCCCTCCCCACCCCAATCTAAGAGATTAAAAGTATGTGCTCCAATACTGGTAAATTTGTCAATAATAAAATACCATACTATTTTATCTATGGAGTCTATTATGTAACAAACATCATTACTTATTTGAAAAACAAACAAACAAAAAGTAGTATAATTACTTGGCCCAAATTATATTTACTTGCTACATTTTTTCCCCCCATAATCAGCATGCAATTGTTTAAAGAAATACTAGAAAAATTAAGAAGGAGAAGGAGAAAAAGAGGGAAAGGGAGACAGGCAAGGGTGAGGAAGGGGAGAAGGAGAAACCCCACAAATAAATAGCCAGCAGAATCAGAGTCTGGAATGATAAAGATGTTAGACATGATCATTCAGAGATTAAAATCACGACAAATAACATCTTAAAGGACCTAGTGGAAAAGGTAGAGAACATGAAATGCTGAATTTAGTAGACATATAAGTCTGAAAGAGAAGAGTAGAAGAAATATCACAAGTAAAAAGACAAATTAGAGGTGAGAACTTCCTTTAAGAATTCTATCACAATATTGGACACTGTGGGGTGGGGGGCTGTGGGAGAGGAGATAAATTAAGATAAATCATCAAAAATTATGCAAATAAAATGTAAAGAGGGAAAAAGAGAGAGGACAGAATTTTTTAGCCAATATTCAAGTTTTTAGCCAATATTCAAAAATGTGCACTAGATTTATACTCCCTCCTTAAACAATTAACAATGCATAAAATATATGAAACAGGAATTTTCAAACATTGTACAAAACTTAGTACAGGACAGGAATTTCTGAAAGAGAAAAAAATAAAGGAGCTGAGCACAGTCATATCCCAACATCCTGCCTGTAGAAAATCCCTATGACATAGAGTAAGAAGGTGGAATCAAGGTAGAGTTGACTGGTTTCCCTGAGTGGAGGAGACAGAGATGGAATTCCAAGAAATTGGAAAGTTGGGAGGCCAAGAAAATTAGAGTGTGCAGAACTGACCCAGAGAGGAGAGAATTGCAAGGAGAGAGAGTTCTTGGGTTCTTTACAAATTCATCCTTATATCTACAAATGAGCAAAAAACAGCAACATGGGTGAAGAAACACAAGGCTTTGGGGTGGGGAATGGGAGCACGAGGAACAGTCAGGGGAGTTTTCAAAGGGTCGTCAATAGTTTAGTTCCACACTGAAAGAGCCATAGTGAAAACAGTCAGAGGGGATGGGTCGTGTACTCAGAAGACACTCGGCAGTGGGGCAAAATTAGCCCTATAATAAAGGCTGCTGAGATCCTACCTGAGAAACACACACAGAGATGTATATATCCTTTCCTCTCACCATGTACAAGTTAATTCAGAATGGATCATAAACCTAAAGGAATATAAAATTCTCTTCTGTGTTTTGCAAAAGCACAGATAACTATGTAAAGTGACAAGCATTAATAGCCTTTGCCCCCATAGGGAATCTATTCTGAGCACTGTTTTAAACCATATGCTTAGTAAACATAGATTTTTATTATATCCCTTAAACAGAGAGTAAAGTACTCGTATCAAAGAACAACTCGGTAATAATTAAATAAGAAGGAGTGACCTGATATCTGATTCCATAATAGTCTACCTTATACCTTAAGCCAAAAATTATATATCATGCAGAAGAATGAGTATAGTGTATGTAAATTCATTGTATAATCCTGAATAAATAGGTTTTGTCTCTGACACTTTTTAGAACTGCTGAATCTTCTGCTGTATGCCTAAGAAATATTTTTCCCCCCCTTGAGGAAATTTTTTCTCTCTATCCCTTTTTCTACAAAACTGTAAGATCTTGAGAGCTAAACTGGGGTGAGAACCTAAAGAAATTGGTCATGGGGGAAGTGACTCTACTTGATTCTAGTTTCATCCAGAGATTAAAGATCCAAGTTAAGTCTGTGTGTTCCAACTATAGTCGCTATTTTGGGCAGGTACAAAGGAGTTTGAAGCCAAAGCTCAGTCTGTAATAAAGATACTGCATTTGTTTAGTCCCACACTGGATCATCTGTCTCCCTCAGGGACTTTGCAAAGTGCCTAAAGGAAGCAGGTGTGTTTTACTTCACCTTGTATCCATCATTCTTTTTCTACTGGACATGGCTTAACAAAATCATATTATCTGCATTAAAATGTAATTTAGTTTCTAGCCAGCAATTTGTTTTACATGAAAAGTAATGATTTAGGATTTTTCACCTCTTTACGAACAGTTTCGCTTATGACTGTCTGCCACAGGAATGACATAGCTATTTTAGCATAGTTAAGATTTGAATGTCTTTCATAAAGTGAGAGAGGTTTTATAAAGCACTTAGCTCATTCTTAAATAAGCTAAATGAATCTTAGCTCTTTCTATGAAGACACTAAAAGGATTAACATTTGTTTTATCCTGACTGCATTTTACTTATCACTGTTTCTTGAACAGTATTCTAAAGTTACTTCCATTTCAGTGACGATGTTGATATAACTAAATCCAGGATAGCTTTTTTCAGAGCAATCTCCTTCCCAATTATGTCATCTCAACCATGTTCTCAATGACCAGTAGTCTTTTTGTAGTGTTTTAAAAATACAGTTTACCTATATCACTTCTAACTTTAAATAGAATTTTCTTAAAATAGAGCCAGTTCAGTTCAGCTCAGCCACTCAGTTGTGTCCGAATCCTTGCGACCCCATGGACTGCAGCACGCCAGACTTCCCTGTCCATCACCAACACCTGGAGTGTGCTCAAACTCATGTCCATCTAGTTGGTGATGCCATCCAACCATCTCATCTTCTGTCAACCCCTTCTCCTCCAGCCTTCAATCTTTCCCAGCATCAGGGTCTTTTCCAAGGAGTCAGTTCCTTGCATTAATTAGCCAAAGTATTGGAGGTTCAGCTTCAGCATCAGTCCTTCCAAGGAATAATCAGGACTGATTTCCTTTAGGATGGACTGCTTGGATCTCCTTACAGGACCAGAGACTCTCAAGTGTCTTCAACAACACAGCTCAAAAGCATCAATTGTTCAGCACTCAGCTTTCTTTATAGTACAACTCTCAAATCCATACATGACTACTGGAAAAACCATAGCTTTGACTAGATGAACATTTTTCACAAAGTAATGTCTCTGCTTTTTAATATGCTGTCTAGGTTGATCATAACTTGTCTTCCAAAGAGCAAGCATCTTTTAATTTCATGGCTGCAGTCACCATCTGCAGTGATTTTGGAGCCCCAAAAAATAAAGTCTCTCACTGTATCCATTGTTCCCCCATCTATTTGCCATAAAGTGATGGGACCAGATGCCATGATCTTAGTTTATGAATGTTGAGTTTAAACCAACTTTTTCACTCTCTTCTTTCACTTTCATCAAGAGGCTCTCTAGTTCTTCACTTTCTGCTATAAGGGTGGTGTCACCTACATATATGAGGTTATTGATATTCCTCCCAGCAATCTTGATTACAGCTTGTGCTTCATCCAGCCTGGCATTTCTCATAATGTACTCTGCATATAAGTTAAATAAGCAGGGTGAAAATACAACCTGGTCGTACTCCTTTCCCGATTTGCAACCAGTCTGTTGTTCCATGTCCAGTCCTAATTGTTGCTTCTTGAACTGCATACAGACTTCTCAGGAGGCAGGTAAGGTGGTCTGGTATTCCCATCTCTTGAAGAATTTTCACAGTTTGTTGTGATACACACAAAGGCTTTGGCATAGTCAATAAAACAGAAGTAGATGTTTTCTTGGAACTCTCTTGCTTTTTCGATGATCCAATGAATATTGGCAATTTGAACTTTGATTCCTCTGCCTTTTATAAATTCAGCTTGAACAGCTGGAAGTTCATGGTTCACATACTGTTAAAGACTGGCTTGGAGAATTTTAAGCATTAATTTGCTAGCGTGTGAGATAAGCATGTGAGGTAGTGTGTGAAGCTACTGCAATTGTGCAGTAGTTTGAACATTCTTTGGCATCTCCTTTCTTTGGGATTAGAATGAACACTGACCTTTTCCACTCCTGTGGCCACTGCTCAGTTTTCCAAATTTGCTGGCGTATTGAGTGCAGCACTTTCACAGCACCATCTTTTAGGATTTGAAATAACTCAACTGGAATTCCATCACCTCCACTAGCTTTGTTCGTAGTGATGCTTCCTAAGGCCCACTTGACTTTACATTCCAGGATGTCTGGCTCGGTGAGTGGTCAGACCATCATAGTTATCTGGGTCATGAAGATCATTTTTGTATAGTTCTGTGTATTCTTGCCACCTCTTCTTAATATCTTCTGCTTCTGTTAGATCCATACCATTTCTGTCTTTTATTGAGCCCATCTTTGCATGAAATGTTTCCTTGGTATCTCTAAATTTCTTGAAGAGATCTCTAGTCTTTCCCATTCTATTATTTTCCTCTACTACTTTGCATCTGATCAATGAGGAAGGCTTTCTTATCTCTCCTTGCTATTCTTTGGAACTCTGCATTTAAATGGGTATATCTTTCTTTTTCTCCTTTGTTGTTAGCTTCTCAACTCAGCTATTTGTAAGGCCTCCTCAGAAAACCATTTTTCCTTTTTGCATTTTTCTTGGGGATGGTCTTGATCACTGCCTCCTGTACAATCTCATAAACCTCTGTCCATAGTTCTTCAGGCACTCTATCAGATCTAATCCCTTGAATCTATTTGTCACTTCCATCTATAATCATAAGGGATTTGATTTAGGTCATACCTGAATGATCTGGGGGTTTTCCCTACTTTCTTCAATTTAAGTCTGAATTTGGAAATAAGGACATGGTCGCTTGGTAAAGGCAGTGGCAAACCACTTCAGTATTCTTGCCTTGAGAATTCCGTGAACAGAATGAAAAGGCAAAACATTAGGACACTGCAAGATGAACTACCCAGGTCATTGGGTGTCCAATAAATCCAATATGGGAGATCAGTGGAGAAATAACTCTAGAAAAGGAGCAAAACAAAAACAACACCCAGTTGTGGATGTGACTGGCAATAGAAGTAAAGTCTGATGCTGTAGAGCAATATTGCATAGGAACCTGGAATTTTAGGTCCATAAATCAAGGCAAATTGGAAGTGGTCAAACAGGAGATGGCAAGAGTTAACATCGACATTTTAGGAATCAGCTAACTAAAATGGACTGGAGTGGGTGAATTTAACTCAGATGACCATTATATCTACTACTGTGGGCAAGAATCCTTTTGAAGACATGGAGTAGTCCTCACAGTAAACAAAAGAATCCAGAATACAGTACTTGGATTCAATTTCATAAACAACAGAATGATCTCTATTCACTTTCAAGGCAAACAATTCAATATCACACTAATTCAAGTCTATGCCCTGACCAGTGATGCTGAAGAAGCTGAAGTTGAATGGTTCTGTGAAGATCTACAAGACCTCCTAGAACTAACACCCAAAAAAAGATGTCCTTTTCATTATAGGGGACTGGAATGTAAAAGTAGGAATTCAAGAGATACCTGAAGTAACAGGCAAATTTGGCCTTGGTGTACGGAATGAAGCAGGGCAAAGGATAATAGAGTTTTGCCAAGAGAATGCACTGGTCATAGCAAACGCCCTCGTCCAACAATACAAAAGAAGACTCTACACATGGCTGTCACCAGATGTCAATACTGAAATCAGATTGATTATATTCTTTGTAGCCAAAGATGGAGAAGATCTATACAGTCAGCAAAAACAAGACTAGGATGGCTCAGATCATGAACTCCTTATTGCCAAAATAGAGCAAAAGGCATGATAAATATTGTTTACAGGTAAAAACAGGATATGACTTTTTTATAAAAATTAAATAAATTAGATACTCCTTTGTGATAAAACATTTACACATGTGCCACCTTAACTTAGAAAAGGCACATCTTCTTCCCCCACTATTTTCATTTTAACTTACAGGCCAATAACTCCAAATTGAATTAACTTACTTTTCAATAAGATTGTTGATGCAATTGAGTAATTATGCTAAGTTGCTTCATCATTATTCTTCTCAGCTCTGCATATATAACAATGATTGAGTTAAAACTCCTATTTACATATTACAGTCTGTGGTTATCTAGACTGTCATATTTTTAATTTTGAGGTAACATTAACTAAAAGACATGGAAAATTCATCTAACAGATCAGCCTAGAGAAACTTCATTTTTATATATTTATATGCACATTAAGTACATGTATATAACTGCTTTCTTTGGAGTTATTGAGCTTTCCAAATAATACTAAGAAGAGTTATCCTTTTTTTTTTTTTTTATGTTCAACACTATTTTGAAATTCCTTCAATAGGACAATATTTCCAATTAACAAATAGTATACAACAAAGTATAAGTTAGTTTCTAAATCTTAATCTAAATAGTTGCTCTTGCCTCAAAAACTACTCACCCTCTTTCATACAAAGTACTGTGGTTCTGTTTGTAAAATTAATACATCTGATGCAGTAGCATTCTTTGGAATCATCTGTACCAAGTTCCTGAACAGCCTTTGATCCTGTTCTGACTCACAATCTTTATCCAGTATTTAATGCCCTTTTCTCATCAACTAACCACATACACATTTTTAACACATGGCTTGCAGGATACAATAATTTGAACTGAATTGGAAATTTTCTGTGTGCTATTCATCGAGACACTTGGTGAAGTCTTAGAGAGTAATAGGGCATAGTCTCTTTACTGACAAACATGTCATCCAGTCTCGTTCAGATAAATAAACAAATGCAAAGTGAAGTGTGATGAATACAAACCAGGAAAAGCATACAAAGACTGCACAGAGAGTAAGTGATTATTGCTGCTTGGAGAATATCTGGGAAGACTTTGCAGAGGAAGTGATATGTGATTTGGGGCTAAAGAATAAATAAGTATCCATCAGGTGGATAACTGGACATTTTAAATAATGGAACTTAGATATTCAAAGAAATAGGGTTTACTATACTTCCCAAATATAAAGAAAGCTGAGCGCCAAAGAATTGATGCTTTTGAAATGTGGTGTTGAAGAAGACTCTTAAGAGTCCCCTGGACTGCAAGGAGATCCAACCAGTTCATCCTAAAGGAAATCAGTCCTGAATATTCATTGGAAGGACTGATGCTGAAGCTGAAGCTTCAATACTTTGGCCACCTGATGCAAAGAACTGACTCATTTGAAAAGACCCTGATGCTGGGAAAGATTGAAAGCTAGAGAAGAAGGGGATGGCAGAGGATGAGATGGTTAGATGGCATCACTGACTCAATGGACTTGAGTTTGAGTAAGTCCAGGAGTTGGTGATGGATAGGGAGGCCTGGCATGCTGCAGTCCATGGGCTTGCAAAGAGTTGAACATGACTGAGCGGCTGAACTGAACTGATACTTCCCAAAACAGAACTCAACTCCTTTTCCTAACAGATCCCACGCTAGTATACTAGTGGATTATTCAAACCCTCATTACAGTTTATATTACACGTCTTCAAAGCTCCTGCATAGACTGTGTTTTGTGATAGTAGTCAGGAAGTTTATAAACATTTATTACTTCTGGATGAATGCTAGGATTGCACTCACTCACCTCATTTAATGGTAACTCGGAACAAGCAAGTTTCTTTGAGCAGTGAAATAAGAATGGAAGTGACATGTATTATATCTAGGCAACTGCTTTTGAGATCTGACATTTTACTTGGTAGACATCAGATCCCTTCCACCTGTCATGGATGTACATATTGAAAAGGAGTCTGTGTAAGCCTGAGTTCTTGACTGGCAATGATAAGGAGATCCCCAACCTGCTCCTGGATGGACGTTTCATATGAGGGAATAACGAACTTTTAGTCTTATATTTGGTAAGGTTGTAGGTTGTTTGTTACCACAGCATAACTATTCTGCCCAATAATGGTTTTAGATGCTTTAAAATTAAGCCTTTGGTACCAAAAAAAGTGTGTAAATGGGTGAGAAGTTGCTTATATATATAAAATATACATTGTTTTATACAGTATCTCCATATTGTAATGATTCTCCTCATAGTAGGCACTGCTCATAGCTCATCTATTTATCCCTGGGCATGTATAGCCATTACTAGTCCCAATTTTATATGCTTTTTTGCCATTCTGTATTGTGTTCTTATAGTACTTACCTTAATTTATAATAATGAAATTACTGATATAATTATATATAAATATTTTATATTTATAAAATATAAAAATATATAAAATATATTTGCCTCTTATGTATATATATTGTGATCCCAAGTGGATAATGCCATGTCAGTATACCCTACTGAATAGAAAACATACTGGATCAGGGTGAGTATCTAAGTAAGTGAAAGTAAAGTGAATGAATGCATAAGTGTATGAATGCATAAATGATGTAGAAAATTAAAATTATTGACTTACAATAGATAAAAAGAGCATCCATAATGATATAATATGATTTTCTCATTTTACAGATTAGAAAACTGCAATCTATACTGGGCTTGTTATTCAACAATGGCAACAGAGAGAATCAGTAACATGACTTTCAATTTTATAGTATTTTTATTTTTATAATGCAATTTCCATAATTTTTGGAAAGACTTAAAATGAATAGCTGCCATTAGATAGCTGTACCACCTTGAACAAATATTTAACCCTTTGGGACCACAATGCTCTTGTCTCTAAAGGCAAAATAATATTACCTACTGTGGAGTAAAGGAAGCAATATATGTAAAATAAGTAAGAAGATTTCTTGCATACTATTTACATATAGACATGCAGACACATACTATAAAAAATGAATTCTATATATGTGCATACACACATATTTACTCTGATATGATGATGTTGATGATGAATGTATATAATCAAGTCACAAAATCTGGAATCTTTAACAAGTTTCAGAATTTTAATTATTCTTCATATATTCAAGTCTCTTGAATTGTCATGCATTTAGATGAAATTTCTGAGACTGAATAATTTTATGAAATAGGGTGGAGAAATTATATGTATTATGAGTAGCTTCATAATTGATTTTATACATTTTAATTTTTATAGTTATATCTCTATAATATTTTTGAGTTATAATTTCAAAAATCATGCTACTGCTGCTGCTAAGTCACTTCATTCGTGTCCGACTCTGTGCGACCCCAAAGACAGCAGCCCACCAGGCTCCCCCGTCCCTGGGATTCTCCAGGCAAGAACACTGGAGTGGGTTGCCATTTCCTTCTCCAGTGCATGAAAGTGAAAAGGGAAAGTGAAGCCTCTCAGTCGTGTCTGACTCTTAGGGACCCTATGGACCGCAGCCTACCAAGCTCCTCCATCCATAGGATTTTCTAGGCAAGAGTACTGGAGTGGGGTGCCATTGCCTTCTCTAATCCAAAAATCATACTAAGTTATAAAATTACTATCACCAAGGCTATGTTTTAAATAATTATTTCAGGGAAAAAGAGAGAAAGAGGAGGCCATTTATGGTTTGTTGATTTTACCCAAGATTCAAAATGGTACAGAGGTAAATGTTAGTATTTATAAAGAATCCACTTGGTGTCAGAATTTTCAGGCATATATGTATATGTATATGTATATGTGTATATATATATATATATATGATATATAATTTACAAATTGTAATGTTAAATATAATTTCACTTCTATATATTATCTACTAATTTTTAGAGAAAAATTTAAGACTGTGCCATAATAATTTGTCAAAATCATCAATTAAAAATTGCTAATTTAAAATGTTCAGAAAAGAAATAAATGTATACACTAAAATGATTAAAGCCAAATGCTAAGACTTCCTAAGACAATGCAGTTTCCAATTTTAAGGACAAATTAAGTACAGTGTCCAGATGTACAGAGATAACCCATTAAACATCAACTCTTGTATTTTACTTGCTGCCGCTGCTCTGTCCAACTCTTTATGACCCCATGGACTGTAGCACACCAGGTTCCTCTGTCCATGGGATGCTTCAGGCAAGAATACTGGAATGGGTATCCCCTTCTTCAGGGGATTTTCCCAACACAGAGATGAAACCCAGGTGTCCTGAATTCCAGGCAGACTCTTTACCATCTGAATCACCCCATGGGTATGCATTCAGATCAGATCAGATCAGTCGTTCAGTCGTGTTTGACTCTTTACGACCCCATGAATCGCAGCACGCCAGGCCTCCCTGTCCATCACCAACTCCCAGAGTTCACTCAGACTCACACCCATCGAGTCAGTGATGCCATCCAGGCATCTCATCCTCTGTTGTCTCCTTCTCCTCCTGCCCCCAATCCCTCCCAGCATCAGAGTCTTTTCCAATGAGTCAACTCTTTACATGAGGTGGCCAAAGTACTGGAGTTTCAGCTTTAGAATCATCCCTTCCAAAGAAATCCCAGGGCTGATCTCCTTCAGAATGGACTGGTTGGATCTCCTTGCAGTCCAAGGGACTCTCAAGAGTCTTCTCCAACACCACAGTTTGAAAGTATCAGTTCTTCGGCACTCAGCCTTCTTCACAGTCCAACTCTCACATCCATACATGACCACAGGAAAAACCATAGCCTTGACTAGACCCAGATAATCACGATGGTGTGATCACTCACCTAGAGCCAGACATCCTAGAATGTGAAGTGGGCCTTAGAAAGCATCACTATGAACAAAGTTAGTGGAGGTGATGGAATTCCAGTTGAGCCATTCCAAATCCTGAAAGATGATGCTGTGAAAGTGCTGCACTCAATATGCCAGCACGTTTGGAAAACTCAGCAGTGGCCACAGGACTGGAAAAGGTCAGTTTTCATTCCAATCCCAAAGAAAGGCAATGCCAAAGAATGCTCAAACTACCGCACAATTGCACTCATCTCGCACGTTAGTAAAGTAATTCTCAAAATTCTCCAAGCTAGGGTTCAGCAATATGTGAACTGTGAACTTCCTGGATGTTCAACCTGACTTTAGAAAAGGCAGAGGAACCAGAGATCAAATTGCCAACATCTGCTGGATCATGGAAAAAGCAAGAGAGTTTCAGAAAAGCATCAATTTCTGCTTTATTGACTATGCCAAAGCCTTTGACTGTGTGGATCACAGTAAACTGTGGAAAATTCTGAAAAGGATGGGAATACCAGACCACCTGACCTGCCTCTTGAGGACTTTGTATGCAGGTCAGGAAGCACCAGTTAGAACTGGACATGGAACAACAGACTGGTTCAAAATAGGAAAAGGAGTACGTCAAGGCTGTACATTGTCACCCTGCTTATTTAACTTACATGCAGAGTACATCATGAGAAATGCTGGACTGGAAGAAGCACAAGCTGGAATCAAGATTGCCGGGAGAAATATCAATAATCTCAGATATGCAGATGATACCACCCTTATGGCAGAAAGTGAAGAGGAACTAAAAAGCCTCCTGATGAAAGTGAAAGTGGAGAGTGAAAAAGTTGGCTTAAAGCTCAACATTCAGAAAACAAAGATCATGGCATCCGGTCCCACCACTTCATGGGAAATAGACGGGGAAACAGTGGAAACAGTCTCAGACTTCATTTTTTGGGGCTCCAGAATCACTGCAGATGGTGACTGCAGCCATGAAATTAAAAGACACTTACTCCTTGGAAGGAAGGTTATGACCAACTA
Source organism: Bos taurus (assembly GCF_002263795.3). NCBI lineage: Eukaryota > Metazoa > Chordata > Mammalia > Artiodactyla > Bovidae > Bos > Bos taurus. The sequence continues at coordinate 16,664,309 of NC_037332.1, read as the reverse complement.
GATAGCATATTCAAAAGCAGAGACATTACTTTGCCAACAAATTTTCATCTAGTCAAGGCTATGGTTTTTCCTGTGGGTATGCATTACTATGCAGTAAATGTAGGCATGTTAAATATCATATTGTTTTATATAAACAATAAAGCCAAAAATTTATAAAACAGATTCTAATATATAAATATAACATTCTCTATAAAGAGGATATTGGTAAAACAGAAGAAAATTTTCTAAAATAAACAAACTCTTAATGTTGGCTTAAAATATAGTCTCTATTAGTATTTTCTAACAGTACCTTATCATAATTTGCATCTTCTTCTTCACCTCATATGATTCTTGAAACTGCTAAATTTCTCATAGCAACATTAATTCTTTGGCTGAAAAACTTAAGCCTATGCTCTTTACTTTAACTGTCCCCTGAAGAAGGGATTTGTCAACAGCTTGAGTGAAGTTTTTATGCCTCTCTAAACAGTAGTGCAATGGAATTCTGTCTCCAATTACTATATATAGTAAGAACAGTTCTATCTCAATCTTGGTTGTGAAGAGTTCTCAATGTCTCAGAAATTTTAAGACAAATGTATATGACAACCACTTTTGTAACTTACACTCTTTATATCCACAAATTAGAGGTGGGGAGTCACCTTTTTTTCCACATCTGAAAATAAAGCATTGCCGGAGTCCAGCTCCAGCAGCCAGGGAATCAGCCTGAAGGGTGAGCAGTGTAGTCAGATGATGTAGCCTCTGACTCAGTAGGGAATTACATGTTTATTTCAAGCTTCAGGTTTTCTTTGGACTTTGACAAAAGCATTAGGTCAGAGGTTTGACATTTTTAGTTTTTCCCACCCAGATTTATTGTCTCCAGAAATCACTGTTGTCCTACAAACAGAGTTCCTGCTTCAGCGATTCTCTCAGAATTTTTATTCTCTCAGGTTTTACTATCTGTTATCTACTTTCTCTTATGTGTCCTATACTTAACTTGTGATTACATTGTAACTCATGCCACATTCCTCAGTTTATTTCTTATCTTTCTAAATCCTTTTTGCCCCTAGCATCTTAAGATCACTATCTCCTAAAAAGGCTTCTAGCTATTCTTAATTATTCCTAAACTCTAAACTCAGCAAGGAGAAGGCAGTGGCACCCCACTCCAGTACTCTTGCCTGGGAAATCCCACGGGCAGAGGAGCCTGGTAGGCTGAAGTCCAGGGGGTTGCTGGGAGTCAGAAACAACTGAACGACTTCACTTTCACTTTTCACTTTCATGCATTGGAGAAGGAAATGGCAACCCACTCCAGTGTTCTTGCCTGGAGAATCCCAGGGACCAGGGAGCCTGGTGGGCTGCTGTCTATAGGGTCTCACAGAGCTGGACACAACTGAAGTGACTTAGCAGCAGCAGCAAACTCAGCAAACTTCCGTTGCCATAAACATTTCCCTCACAAACAGGTCTCAGATAATAATCCTTCCCATGGCCTCAAGCTGCAGCCTACATGCTTGTCCTGGGACATTCTTTGTAAAGATCCTTGAACAAATGTCAAAGGTTATTTTATAGATTATTTTCTGGGCACAACTGCAGAAAGCTTTGTGCTTTCTCATGCTTTTCTCAAGCACAATAAGCACCTTAACATTCTTTCCAGCCAACTCAACCAAAGAAAGGAAAGAACAAGTCAGAATCACAAGGCCTAACTCCTTCATTGCAGGTCTGTGCCTGTGGGACAAGGAGAGGGAGTTGGGGGCCATACCTCCATTTTGTCAGTAATGCCTAACGCGGCTCCTGACATAGCATAAGCAACATTATCTTTCTTACTTTGATACTGTCTCTTTCCCAGTTCTTTTTTTAAAATAATTTTATTCATTTATGTATTTATCTATTGGCTGTGCTTGGTCTTTGTTGCTATATGGGCTTTGCTCAAGTTGCAGCAAGCAGGGGCTACTTTCTACTTGCAGTACATGGTCTTCTCATTGTGGTGGCTTCTCTCATTACTGAGCATGGTCTCTAGGGTATGCAGGCTCAGTAGTTGTGGCTCCTGGACGTTAGATCACTGGCTCCAAAGTTCTGGCATTCAGGCCTAGCTAGCTCCAAGGCTTCTGGGATCTTCCTGGACTAGGGGTCAAACCCACATCTCCTGCACTGGCAGGTGGATTCTTTTTTTTTTTTTTTTTTCACTTTTATTTATTTATTTGTTTCACTTTACAATATTCTATTGGTTTTGCCATACATTGACATGAACCCACCATGGGTGTACATGTGTTCCCCATCCTGAACCCCCCTCCCAACTCCCTCCCCATCCCATCCCTCTGGGTCATCCCAGTGCACCAGCCCTGAGCACCCTGTATCAGGCATCGAACCTAGACTGGTGATTCGTTTCACATATGATAATATACACGTTTCAATGCCATTCTCCCATATCATCTCACTTTTGCCTTCTCCCACAGAGTCCAAAAGACTGTTCTATAGTTCTGTGTCTCTTTTGCTATCTCGCATACAGGGTCATCGTTACCATCTTTCTAAATTCCATATATATGTGTTAGTATATTGTATTGGTGTTTTTCTTTCTGGCTTACTTCACTCTGTATAATAGGCTCCAGTTTCATCCACCTCATTAGAACTGATTCAAATGTATTTTTTAAATGGGTGAGTAATACTCCATTGTGTATATGTACCACAGCTTTATTATCCATTCGTCTGCTGATGGACATCTAGGTTGCTTCCATGTCCAGGCTATTATAAACAGTGCTGCCATGAACTTTGGAGTACACATATCTCTTTCAGTTCTGGCTTCCTCAGTGTGTATGTCCAGCAGTGGATTTGCTGGGTCATATGGCAGTTCCATTTCCAGTTTTTTAAGGAATCTCCACACTGTTCTCCATAGTGCCTGTACTAGTTTGCATTCCCACCAACAGTATAAGAGGGTTCCCTTTTCTTCACACCATCTCCAGCATTTGTTGCTTGTAGACTTTTGGATTGCAGCCATTCTGACTGGTGTGAAATGGTACCTCATTCTGGTTTTGATTTGCATTTCTCTGATAAAGAGTGATGTTGAGCATCTTTTCATGTGTTTGTTAGCCATCTGTATGTCTTCTTTGGAGAAATGTCTGTTTAGTTCTTTGGCCCACTTTTTGATTGGGTCGTTTATTTTTCTGGAGTTGAGCTGTAGGAGTTGCTTGTATATTTTTGAGATTAGTTTGTCAGTTGCTTCATTTGCTATTATTTTCTCCCATTTTGAAGGGTGTCTTTTCACCTTGCTTATACTTTCCTTTGTTGTGCAGAAGCTTTTAAGTTTAATTAGGTCCCATTTGTTTATTTTTGCTTTTATTTCCAATATTCTGGGAGGTGGGTCATAAAGGATCCTGCTGTGATGTATGTCAGAGAGTGTTTTGCCTATGTTCTCCTCTAGGAGTTTTATAGCTTCTGGTCTTATGTTTAGATCATTAATCCATTTTGAGTTTATTTTTGTGTATGGTGTTGGAAAGTGTTCTAGTTTCATTCTTTTACAAGTGGTTGACCAGTTTTCCCAGCACCACTTGTTAAAGAGATTGTCTTTTCTCCATTGTATATTCTTGCCTTATTTGTCAAAGATAAGGTGTCCATAGGTGTGTGGATTTATCTCTGGGCTTTCTATTTTGTTCCATTGATCTATATTTCTGTCTTTGTGCCAGTACCATACTGTCTTGATGACTGTGGCTTTGTAGTAGAGACTGAAATCAGGCAGGTTGATTCCTCCATTTCCATTCTTCTTTCTCAAGATTGCTTTGACTATTCGAGGTGTTTTGTAATTACATACAAATTGTGAAATTATTTGTTTTAGTTTTCTGAAAAATATCGTTAGTAGCTTGATAGGGATTGCATTGAATCTATAGATTGCATTGGGTAGTATACTAATTTTCACTATATTGATTCTTCAGATCCATGAACATGGTATATTTCTCCATCTATTTTTGTCCTCTTTGATTTCTTTCACCAATGTTTTATAATTTTCTATATATAGGTCTTTTGTTTCTTTAGATAGATATATTCCTACGTATTGTATTCTTTTTGTTGCAATGATGAATGGAATTGTTTCCTTAATTTCTCTTTCTGTTTTCTCATTGTTAGTGTATAGCAATGCAAGGGATTTCTGTGTGTTCACTTTATATCCTGCAACTTTACTATATTCATTGATTAGCTCTAGTAATTTTCTAGTGGCGTCTTTAGGGTTTTCTATGTAGAGGATCATGTTATTGGCAAACATAATCTACTTCTTCTTTTCCAATCTGGATTCATTTTATTTCTTTTTCTGTTCTGATTGCTGTGGCCAAAACTGCCAAAACTATGTTGAATAGTATTGGTGAGAGTGGGCACCCTTGTGTTATTCCCGACTTTAGGGAAAACGCTTTCAATTTTTCACCATTGAGGATAATGTTTGCTGTGGGTTTGTCATATATAGCTTTTATTATGTTGAGGTATGTTCCTTCTATTCCTGCTTTCTGGAGGGTTTTTATCATAAATGTATGTTGAATTTTGTCAAAGGCTTTCTCTGCATCTATGGAGTTAATTATATGGTTTTTATTTTTCAATTTGTTAATGTGGTGTATTACATTGATTGATTTGTGGATATTGAAGAATCCTTGTTTCCCTGGGATAAAGCCCACTTGTTCATGATGTATGATCTTTTTAATGTGTTGTAGGATTCTGTTTGCTAGAATTTTGTTAAGGATTTTTGCATCTATGTTCATCAGTGATATTGGCCTGTAGTTTTTTTTTATTTGTTTGTTTTGTTTTGTTTTTGTGGCATCTTTGTCAGGTTTTGATATTAGGGTGATGGTGGCCTCATAGAATGAGTTTGGAAGTTTACTTTCCTCTGCAATTTTCTGGAAGAGTTTGAGTAGGATAGGTGTTAGCTCTTCTCTAAATTTTTGGTAGAATTCAGCTGTGAAGCCATCTGGTCCTGGGCTTTTGTTTGCTGGAAGATTTTTGATTACAGTTTCAATTTCCGCGCTTGTGATGGGTCTGTTAAGATTTTCTATTTCTTCCTGGTTTGAGTTTTGGAAAGTTGTACTTTTCTAAAAATTTGTTCATTTCTTCCAAGTTGTCCATTTTATTGACATATAGTTGCTGATAGTAGTCTCTTATGATCCTTTGTATTTGTGTGTTGTCTGTTGTGATCTCTCCATTTCATCTCTAATTTTATTGATTTGATTTTTCTCCTTTTGTTTCTTGATGAGTCTGGCTAATGGTTTCTCAACTTTTTTTTTTTTTTTTTTAATCTTCTCAAAGAACCAGCTTTTGGCTTTCTTGATTTTTGCTATGGTCTCTTTTGTTTCTTTTATGTTAATTTCTGCCCTAATTTTTATGATTTCTTTACTTCTACTAACCCTGGGGTTCTTCATTTCTTCCTTTTCTAGTTGCTTTAGGTGTAGAGTTAGGTTATTTATTTGACTGTTTTCTTGTTCCTTGAGGTAAGCCTGTATTGCTATGAACCTTCCCCTTAGCACTGCTTTTACAGTGTCCCATAGGTTTTAGGTTGTTGTGTTTTCATTTTCATTCATTTTATGCATGTTTTAATTTCTTTTTTGATTTCTTCTGTGATTTGTTGGTTATTCAGCAGTGTGTTGTTCAGCATCCATAAGTTGGAATTTTTAATAGTTTTTCTCCTGTAATTGACATCTAATCTTACTACATTGAGTAAGAAATACTTGGAATGATTTCAATTTTTTTTTTTTAATTTATCAAGGCTAAATTTATGGCCCAAGGTGTGATCTACTCTGGAAAAGGTTCCATGTGCACTTGAGAAAAAGATGAAATTCATTGTTTTGGCGTGAAATGTCCTATAGATATCAATTAGGTCTAACTGGTCTAGTGTATCATTTAAAGTTTGTGTTTCCTTGTTAATTTTCTGTTTAGTTGATCTATCCATAGGTGTGAGTGGGGTATTAAAGTCTCCCACTATTATTATGTTATTGTTAATTTCCCCTTTCATACTTGTTAGCATTTGTCTTATTGTGGTGCTCCTATGTTTGGTGCATATATATTTATAATTGTTATATCTTCTTCTTGGATTGATCCTTTGATCATTATGTAGTGTCCATCTTTATCTCTTTTCACAGCCTTTGTTTTAAAGTCTATTTTATCTGATATGAGTATCGCTACTCGTGTTTTCTTTTAGTCTCTATTTTCATGGAATATCTTTTCCAGCTCTTCACTTTCAGTCTGTATGTGTCCCTTGTTTTGAGGTGGGTCTCTTGCAGACAACATATATAGGTTTTGCTTTTGTATCCATTCAGCCAGTCTTTGTCTTTTGTTTGGGGCATTCAACCCATTTACATTTAAGATAATTATTGATAAGTATGATCCTGTTGCCATTTACTTTATTGTTTTGGTTTGGAGTTTATACACTCTTTCGGTGTTTCCTATCTAGAGAAGATCTTTTAGCATTTGTTGGAGAGCTGGTTTGGTGGTGCTGAATTCTCTCATTTTTTCTTGTCTGTAAAGCATCTGATTTCTCCTTCATATTTGAATGAGATCCTTGCTGGGTACAGTAATCTGGGCTGTACGTTATTTTCTTTCATCACTTTAAGTATGTCCTGCCATTTCTTTCTGGCCTGAAAGGTTTCTATTGAAAGATCAGGTGTTATCCGATTCCGTGTGTGTTATTTGTTGTTTTTCCCTTGCTGCTTTTAATATTTGTTCTTTGTTAATTTGATTTTTTTGTGTGTTCTGGGGTGTTTCACCTTGGGTTTATCCTGTTTGGAACTCTCTGGGTTTCTTGGACTTGGGTGATTATTTCCTTCCCCATTTTAGGGAAGTTTTCAACTATTATCCCCTAAGTATTTTTTCAGGGTCTTCCTTTTTGTCTTCTTCTTCTGGGGCTCCTATGATTTAAATGTTGGGGCATTTAACGTTGTCCCAGAGGTCTCTGAAGTTGTCCTTATTTCTTGTCTTTCTTTTTTCCTCTGTTTCATTTATTTCTACCATTCTATTTTATACCTCACATACCTATCATCTGTCTCTATTATTTTACTGTTGGTTCCCTCCAGAGTGTTTTTGATCTCATTTATTGAATAATTCATTATATATTGACTCTTTCTTATTTCTTATCACTTCAGTTCAGTCACTCAGTCACGTCCAACTCTTTGCGACCCCATGAATTGCAGCATGCCAGGCTTCCCTGTCCATCACCAACTCCCGGAGTTCACCCAAACTCATGTCCATCGAGTCAGTGATGCCATCCAGCCATCTCATCCTCTGTCGTCCCCTTCTCCTCCTGCCCCCAATCCCTCCCAGCATCAGAGGCTTTTCCAATGAGTCAACTCTTCGCATCAGGTGGCCAAAGTAATGGAGTTTCAGCTTTAGCATCAGTCCTTCCATAGAACACCCAGGACTGATCTCCTTCAGAATGGACTGGTTGGATCTCCTTGCAGTCCAAGGGACTCTCAAGAGTCTTCTCCAACAGTTCAAAAGCATCAATTCTTTGCCATTCAACTTTCTTCACAGTCCAACTCTCACATTCAAACATGAACACTGGAAAAACCATAGACTTGACTAGATGGACCTTTGTTGGCAAAGTAATGTCTCTGCTTTTCAATATGCTATCTAGGTTGGTCATAACTTTCCTTCCAAGGAGTAAGTGTCTTTTAATTTCATGGCTGCAATCACCATCTGCAGTGATTTTGGAGCCCAGAAAAATAAAGTCTGACACTGTTTCCACTGTTTCCCCATCTTTTTCCTATGAAGTGATGGGATGGGATGCCATGATCTTCGTTTTTTGAATGTTGAGCTTTAAGCCAACGTTTTCACTCTCCTCTTTCACTTTCATCAAGAGGTTTTTTAGTTCCTCTTCACTTTCTGCCATAAGGGTGGTGTCATCTGCATATCTGAGATTATTGATATATCTCTTGGCAATCTTGATTCCAGTTTGTGCTTCTTCCAGCCCAGCATTTCTCATCATGTACTCTGCATATGAGTTAAATAAGCAGGATGACAATATACAGCCTTGATGTACTCCTTTTCCTATTTGGAACCAGTCTTTTGTTCCATGTCCAGTTCTAACTGTTGCTTCCTGACCTGCATACAAATTTCTCAAGAGGCAGGTCAGGTGGTCTGGTATTCCCATCTCTTTCAGAATTTTCCACAGTTTATTGTGATCCACACAGTCAAAGGCTTTGGTATAGTCAATAAAGCAGAAATAGATGTTTTTCTGGAACTCTCTTCCTTTTTCCATGATCCAGTGGACATTAGCAAGTTGATCTCTGGTTCCTCTGCCTTTCTAAAACCAGCTTGAACATCAGAAAGTTCACGGCTTATGTATTGCTAAAGCCTGGCTTGGAGAATTTTGAGCATTACTTTACTAGCATGTGAGATGGGTGCAATTGTGTGGTATTTGAGCATTCTTTGGTATTGCCTTTCTTTGGGATTGGAATGAAAACTGACCTTTTCCAGTCCTGTGGCCACTGCTGACTTTTCCAAATTTGCTGGCATACTGAGTGCAGCACTTTCACAGCATCATCTTTCAGGATTTGAAATAGCTCGACTGGAATTCCATCACGTCCATTAGCTTTGTTCATAGTGATGCTTTCTAAGGCCTACTTGACTTCACATTGCAGGATGTCTGGCTCTAGGTGACTGATCACACCATCGTGATTATCTTGGTCGTGAAGACATTTTTTGTACATTTCTTCTGTGTATTATTTCTTCTAGGTCCTTGTTAAACCTTTTTTGCATCTTCTCAATCCTTGTCTCCAGGCTATTTATCTGTAACTCCAATTTTTTTCAAGGTTTTGGATCATTTTCACTATCATTATTTGGAATTCTTTATCAGGTAGATTCCCTCTCTTCCTCTTTTGTTTGGTTTGGTGGGCGTTTATCCTGTTCCTTTACCTGCTGGGTATTTCTCTGCCTTTTCATATTGTTTATATTGCTGTGTTTGGGGTGGCCTTTGTGTATTCTGGCAGTTTGTGGTTCCTCTTTATCGTGGAGGTTCCTTGCTGTGGGTGGGGTTGGATGGGTGGCTTTTCAATGTTTCCTGGTTAGGAAAGTTTGTGTCTGTGTTCTGGTGGGTGGAGCTGGATTTCTTCTCTCTGGAGTGCAATGAAGTGTCCAATAATGCGTTTTAAGATGTCAATGGGTTTGGCGTGACTTTGGGTAGCCTGTATATTGAAGCTCAGGGCTATGTTCCTGTGTTCCTGGAGAATTATGCCTGGTATGTCTTGCTCTGGAACTTGTTGGCCCTTGGGTGGTGCTTGGTTTCAGTGTAGGTATGGAGACGTTTGATGAGCTCCTATCAATTAATGTTCCTGGAGTCAGGAGTTCTATGGTGTTCTCAGGATTTGGATGTAAGCCTCCTTCCTCTGGTTTTCAGTCTTATTCTTACAGTAGTCTCAAGACTTCTCCATCTATACAGCATTGATGATAAAACATTTGGGTTAATGATGAAAAGTTTCTTCACAGTGAGGGACACCTAGAGAGGTTCACAGAGTTACATGGAGAAGAGAATAGGGAGGAGGGAGATAGAGGTGACCAGGAGGAGAAGAGGGGGAGTCAAAAGAGGAGACAGCAAGCTAGCCAGTAGTCAATTCACTATGTGCTCTCCACCGTCTGGATCCCTCAGAGATGTTCATGGAGTTACACAGAGAAGAGAAGAGGGAGAAAGGAGGCAGAGGTGGCCAGGAGGAGAAAAGGGGGAATCAAAAGGCGAGAGACAGATCCAGCCAGTAATCAGTTCCCTAAGTGTTGTCCACAGTCTGGAACACTCAAAGAGATTCACAGAATTGGGTAGAGAAGAGAAGGGGGAGGGAGGAGATAGAGGCGACCTGGTGGAGAAAAGGAGAGTTCAAAGGGGGAGAGAGCAATCCAGCCAGTAATCTCACTCCCAAGTGAAAATGGGTACTGAAGATTGGGTTCTTAAAGGTACAAAGTTGATAACAAATACCAAAAAGCAAAGATTAAAAATCTAGAGTAGAGGTTAGATTCCCCCAAATAAAATATTTTTTAAAAAGGTCACAAAAATTATTAGTAATCAGGTAATCTTAGGAGCTGCTGCTGTTGCTGCTAAGTTGCTTCAGTCGTGTCCGACTCTGTGGGACCCCATAGACGGCAGCCCACCAGGCTCCCCATCCCTGAGATTCTCCAGGCAAGAACACTGGAGTGGGTTGCCATTTCCTTCTCCAATGCATGCAAGTGAAAAGTGAAAGTGAAGATGCTCAGTCGTGTCCAACTCTTAGCGACCCTATGGACTGCAGCCTACCAGGCTCCTCCGTCCATGGGATTTTTCCAGGCAAGAGTACTGGAGTGGGGTGCCGTGTCTCAGGTTAGGGCTTTTCATGGGATAGCTAACCCACAGTCTGGGTTGCTATCTCAAGCTAGTTCCTTCAGATTGCCCTCGGGGTATTCAGGTCCGGTCCTTACCCTATGCAATGCAGCCCACACCTCCCTGTCGAGCCCTCACTTGCTAGTGGGGGATGTGAGCGTCTGGGCTGCTTCTCCACTGTAAGTTGCTGCTAGGCACGTATCTGTGGGGTTTAATTATTTATTTTCCTGCTGGTTATTTTGCCCTCTGAGATTCCAAGGCTCGCCACAGACCCGCTGGAGAGAGTGTTTCCTGGTGTTTGAAAACTTCTCTCTTTTTAAAGACTCCCTTCCCAGGATGAATCTCCATCCCTACCTCTTTTGACTCTGTTTTTGTCTTTTATATTTTTCCTACCTCCTTTTGAAGACAATGGGCTGCCTTTCTAGGTGCCTGATGTCCTCTGCCAGCATTCAGAAGTTGTTTTGTGGAATTTTTTTCAGCGTTCAAATGTTCTTTTGATGAATTTGTGGGGGAGAAAGTGGTCTCCCTGACCTATTCCATCGTCATCTTAGGACCGCCCCCCTGGTAGGTGGATTATTTACCACTGAGTCACCAGGGATGCCCTCTTTCCCAGTTCTTAATTTTTAAATTGAAATTTTCAATGCTTGAGAGAGGTCCATTTTCAATTAAAATGCTTCTGATTAATTTTTACTTTAAAACACATTCAGTATGTCTTGATTTAAAGTTCTTGACTGAGATTCATATCTACAGATATATTATTTTCTTTTAAAAACTCTTATCTTTAAGCATTGCATATTAAGTGTTCAACATTAACAGTTTGTGAAATGAATAAATCTGGAACATTCATTACATACTTTGAAATTTGCATAATTTGAGGTTAATATCCCTAAGAGAATAAAGATATATTTGAGGCAATGCATTCTTAGATATTATAAAACTATTATAATGAATGTGTTTACTTTGTTCATAATGCTGTTCTTCATTTTCTCACCACTATCAGTATGTAATTTATTGAGAGGCTTCTATTAAATTATGAGTATTCTTTATTGTTTTATCCATAAGACTATGTAAATTTGCCCAAATTTTTTATTTTGCTCTTTTGATGTATTTCTTCTTTAGCTCTTGATGTGAAAGCACCAGTATCACATAATAGATGCTTGGATAACATTCATTTACCTTTGGTTCAGTTCCTTTGTATTACTGCTACTTTTGCATACTGATAGTAGACTCACATTAAATAATGAGATGAAAGCCCTATTAAAAAGTACAAAACAATATACATGCAAACTTTGAAAAAAAATGTGCATTTCCATATACTTATTTACTACATGCTGCTGCTGCTGCTAAGTTGCTTCAGTCGTGTCTGACTCTGTGCGACCCCATAGATGGAAGCCCACCAGGCTCCCCCATCCCTGGGATTCTCTAGGCAAGAACACTGGAGTGGGTTGCCATTTCCTTCTCCAATCCATAAAACTGAAAAGTGAAAGTGAAGTCGCTCAGTCGTGTCCGACTCTTAGTGACCCCATGGACTGCAGCCTACCAGGCTCCTCCATCCATGGGCTTTTCCAGGCAAGAGTACTGGAGTGGGGTGCCATTGCCTTCACAACCTATTAACTTGAAGGGGTAAAATTCATTGGAGCGTGAAAGCAAAGAGAAATGAAGAATTAATAATCATTTCTGACATTCAAAATAAAACAGTCACGTGTAGAAGAGAGGATCCATAGTCCTACCAAAGGGTACCCCTTATCTCCGACATCACAAGAGTATAAAAGTCTCTGATTCTTTCATACATGGGAGGAATAAAAGACAAAATTTTTGTTTAAATAATTATACAGAAATGTATGGCTAGAAATATTTTAAGGGATCAAACATTTTACATTTGACTAAAAATCCCACCGCCATGCCATAGATAAGAACTTATGAGAAAGAAAAGGAAGTTTTATCTTCTCTGGGTATGGTCCAGTATGTTAATAATAATTGAGGAATAGTATATTTTGGCATGCTTAGAAATAATAATTACTATATATCTTGGTATTTTTAAGTAAATATGACATTAAAGTAAAAAGTTTGAGCTATCTATCCTCTATGATAGAAAACTACAGAGATTCCCAAGGACATTTGCATATATGTGGCTGATGGCATAAGAAAATTATAATAGTGAACCAGAAATTCATAAAAAACATTTTACCATAAAAATGAATGATTATGGAAAATTATTTCATTGATAAGAATTTATCAAATCAATTTATTTTATATACCCACTAAAGTGTGTTATATTTAATAAACAAAGACAAATATACCAATTTCCAAGATACAAAATCCATGATGAATATGAATTTCCATAAACCAGCATTTACCATCATTTAAGATATGAAAATATCTGAGTCCATCTAATTGCTGTTCTATTATTTTAAAACTGTTATTGTTTTTATTTTAAAAGATATATGTTACTTATGCAATTAAAATTTAATAGAAAATTAAGCTGAATAAATTTTGATCTTTATTTGTATATAACCATATTTAATGACATGAATAGAACCCTCAATCTTGTGTTGAGTACATCCTAAAATTTTTTGATGGATAGAGGTAGATTTGAAAATTATCTCTGCTTATCTACTGTGCCTTCTTTTGTTGTAATTCAGTTGCTAAGCCAGGTCCAACTGTTCATGACCCCAAGGACTGCAGCACACCAGTCTTCCCTAGTCCTTCACTATCTCCCGGAGTTTGCCCAAACTCATGTCCATTGAGTCAATGATGCCATCCAACCATCTTATCCTCTGTCACCCCCTTCTCCTCCTGCCCTCAATTTTTCCCAGCATCAGGGTCTATTCAGGTGAGTCAACACTTCCCATCAGGTCGTCAAAGTATTTGAGCTTCAGCATCAGTACTTCCAAAGAATATTCAGGACTGATTTCCTTTAGGATTGACTGGTTTTATCTCTTTGCTGTTCAGAGGACTCTCAATAGTCTTCTCCAGCACCACATTTCAAAAGCATAAATTCTTCAGCTCTCACCCTTCTTTATGGTTCAACTCTCACGTCCATGCATGACTACTGGAAAAACCATAGTTCTGACTACATGGACCTTTGTTGGAAAAGTGATGTCTCTGCTGTTTAATATGCTGTCTAGGTTTGTCATAGCTTTTTTTCCAAGGAGCAAGCATCTTTTACTTTCATGACTGCAGTCACCATCCACAGTGATTTCAGAGCCCAACAACATTTTTTTTAAAAATGGTCACTTTTTATTCATTTATTTGCCATGAAGTTATGGAACTGACTTTCATGATCTTAGGGTTTCAAATGTTGAGTTTTAAGCCAGCTTTCTCACTCTCCTCCTTCACCCTCATTAAGAGGCCCTTTAGTTCTTCACTTTCTGCCTTTAGAGTGGCATCATCTGTATACATGAAGTTGTAGATATTTCTCCAGACAATCTTCATTCCACCTTGTGATTCATCCAATCTGGCATTTTGCATCTCTGCATATAAGTTAAATAAGCAGGGTGACAGACTTGATGTTTTGATACAGGTTTCTCAGGAGACAGGTAAGATGGTCTGGCATTCCCATCCCTTTAAGAATTTGCCACAGTTTTTTTTTTTTTTTTTTGATTCACGCAGTGAAAGACTTTAGCATAATCAGTGAAGCAGATACTTTTCTGGAATTTCTGCATGACCCAACAGAAGTTGGCACTTTAATCTCTGGTTCTTCTATTTTAAATCCAGCTTGTACATCTGGAAGTTCTCTGTTCACATACTGCTGAAGCCTATCAGTAAACTCTAACTGAGCATTTCCACACATGTATATCAAATGAGCACAATTTTAAGGTAATTTGAACATTCATTGGCATTGCCTTTCTTTCAGATTGGAATGAAAAATGACCTTTTCCAGTCCTGTGGCCACTGCTGAGTTTTCCAAATTTGCTGACATATTGAGTGCAACACTTTAACAGCATCACCTTTTAGGATTTCAAATAGCTGAGCTGGAATTTCATCACTTTCTCTAGCTTTGTTCATAGTGATGCTTCCTATGGCCCACTTGATTTCACATTGCAGAATATCTGGCTCTAGGTTGAGAATCTTTTTTTTTTTTTTTTTTAAATGCTGTTCATGGTTTGAAGGTTTTTGTATATTATATGTTTCAATCAATAATGGATTCTGCTGGTGAATACCTTTGGTGACATTAAATATTTTTATTAAATTAGTAAAATGTAATACCATGAGAATTTCTGAAATGATATCCACATTATATCTGTTTAATAAAAATTTCCTTTCAGAAGCTAGACAGATTTTCATTTCATTTTTTAACTTTAAGGATTCTAAAAAGTCCAAGATTTTTATTTTTCTTTTTGTTTTATTGTGACATGTATCATAGACATGAAAAATAGTAACATTTTATAGATATGAAAAGCACAGTAGAGATACTACCTTTTTTCTATTTCAATTGATACTTTAAAAGAAAAAGTTTTCTACTATCCCTTTTCCCCATCCATGTTGCCTTTTTATTTTGTTTCTATTTCCCTTTTTATAAAGGCCTTTTGAAATAATATTTTCCACAGAGTGGAAATATTCTCTCATAACCTGGCTGACACTTCTCTGGGGTGTTCCTGTTCTTGGAATATAGCCTTGAGATTACTAAACCAACAAATAAAACATTTTAAGACATCCCATAATTTTTTGGCCGAAGCCCAGGAGTAGTTGCATTGTTTCTGGTCAGGCTGACACTCTGAAGGACAGGTATGAGAATTGCTCCAAGCAGAAGGAAATTGTCATGTGGAGTCGATTTGTTTTGTTTTATTTTTCACTCAGACATTAGTAGCATGAAATGTGGTCTTTTCAACATAATTTCAACCTCTTAGTTTGTTCTAGTGCTTAACCTAGGGACCTTGATGAAGCCGTTTTCTTTTTCATTTGGTGAAAGTTCCCATTATAAGCACTTTTAAACAGAGTAGATAATTCTGACATACTATTTGCAAAGTATTTGAAAATTCAAATTCCATCATTTAAATCTCAAGCACATCTATTGTATATTTTAAGTAGAGAAGACGATTAGAAAACATGAAAAATTTCATGTCCATTATCAAGTGGACGACTTCTGTTGTATCATCTTAATTACCTTTTACAGATTTTTCAGAAAATTGCACTTTTGCTTTAAGCTGAAGAAACAAGTCAGAAAACTTCCAACTTGACCTATTTTGCTTAAATCTACCTTTTTTAAATTGGTCATTCAAATGTCACACATTTTATCTAGTGTTTCCTGAACCTTCAAAAAGTGAACTAATCCTTTATTTGGCTTTCAACTGCACTTGTCTATTATTCCCTTTCAGCAATGATTGCATTCAACTATAATCATTTGGAATGTTTTAATTTTTTCCCAATCACTCTAATTATACATTTTATCTTTTTCATGAAAAACTGAAAAGGACGGAGTTTTAGGAAAGTGAGACAAAGTATTAGTATTAGTAATAAGAAAAATAAAAATCATTTGATACTTACTGTATATTAGTTTTCTGAGAATTAATCTTCATGACTATCCCCTTTCCTAATGACTCTTTCAGTAGGTAGATATTATTAACATACTATCTTATCTATGAGGAAACTAAATCGCAGAGAAGGTTCAGTAACTTTCTCTGCCCAAGGCCATGTACTTAGTGAATTGTAGTGCTCTGAATTCAGTCAGACAAGCTTACTTTTAAAACCAGGTTTTCTGTATCAAATGTTTTATTAGAAAGTGTCAGAGTTGACACTGCTGCTGCTGCTGCTAAGTCACTTCAGTCGTGTTCGACTCTGTGTGACCCCATAGACAACAGCCCACCAGGCTCCCTTGTCCCTAGGATTATCTAGGCAAGAACAAGAAGCATGTTTAATCAAAATTGGAAAATAATAACAATAAAAAATTTAAGTTTTTGATTATGCTAAAATCTATATATTAATTATATACACAGACACCTATATATGTATGAGTATGTGTACCAAGATTGAACGGAGGAGGAGAAGGGGTGACAAAGAATGACATGTTTGAATGGCATCATCGATTCAACGTACATGAGTTTGAGCAGATTTCAGGAGATAGTGAAAGACAGGGACATCTGGTGTGCTGTAGTCCATGGGATTGCAAAGAGTCAGACATGACTGAGTGACTGAACAACAACAACCAATGTTTTATACATATATGACATAGCTTTATATATATATATATATATATATATATATATATATAAAGAAAAGAGCTCTTTTAAAATAACAACTTAAAAAGATCAATCTCTAGAGGAATAACATGCACCAAGAAATGTGCCAGTTCTATGTGAAAAACAAACAAACAAGCAAACAAACAAAAAACTATTATTGTAGACTGTATAAGTAGAATGGACAAGTAGAATGCTATATGCTGATTTTAGATAGAAAGGCACAATAGTTTAAATATATCGTCTCCCTAGACTAAGTATTGCTTACACTGTTGTTTGCTTGCCCAGCAAATCTTCATTGAAAATAGAAACATAAATAAACATATGAAAAATGCTCCATATCACATGGCATCAAGGGAAAATTAATACCCATTTAAGCAACAATGAAATATCAGTACACATCTATTATTGTTGTTCAGTCGCTAAGTCATGTCTGACTCTTTGTGACCACATGGACTGAAGCACACCAGGCTTCCCTGTCCTTCACTGTCTTCCAGATTTTCTCAAACTCATGTCCACTGAGTCAGTGATGTCATCGAACCATCTCATCCTCTGTCACCCCTTTGCCTCCTGCCTTCAATCTTTCCTAGCATCAGGGCTTTTTCCAATGAACTGGCACTTCACGTCAGGTGGCCAGAGCATTGGAGCTTCAGCTTCAGCATCAGTCCTTCCAATGACTATTCAGGGTTGATTTTCTTTAGGATTGACTGATTTGATCTTTTTGCTGTCCAAGGGACTCTCAAGAGTCTTCTCCAGCGCCGTAGTTCAAAGGCATCAGTTCTTCAGTGCTCAACATTTTTTATTGTCCAACTGTCACACCCATACATGACTTCTTGAAAAGCCATAGCTTTGACTATATGGATGTTTGTCAACAAAGTAATGTCTTGGCTTTTTAATACACTCTCTAGTTTTGTCATAGCTTTTCTTCCAAGGAGCAAGTGTCTCTTTTACTTTCATGGTTTCAGTCACTGTCCACAGTATTTTTGTAGCCCAAGAAAATAAAGTCTCACTGTTTCCATTGTTTCCCCATCTATTTGACCTGAAGGGATGGGACTGGATGCCATGATTTTTGTTTTCTGAATGTTGAGTTTTAAGCCAACTTTTTCACTCTCCTCTTTCACTTTCATTAAGAGGCTCTTTAGTTCCTTCTCACTTTCTGCCACAATGGTGGTGTCATCTGCATATCTGAGGTTATTGATATTTTTCCCCATACTTTTGACTTCAGCTTATGCTTCATCCAGCTTGGCATTTCACATGATGTACTCTGCATATAAGTTAAATAAGCAGGGTGACAATATACAGCCTTGACGTACTCCTTTCCCAATTTTGAACCTGTCCATTGTTCCATGTCCAGTTCTAACTGTTGCTTCGTGACCTAGAATCACCAAAATCTGGAACACTGCAACACCAGACACAAGAATATTGAACAATGGGAACTATCATTCATTGCTGATGGGAGTGCAAAATAGTATGGGCACTTTGGAGGATAACTTAGCCAATTTTTGCAAAACTCCTACCATATAGTCCAGCAATCCTAGTCCTTATTATTTACACAAACAAGTTGCAAACTTATGTCCACCCCCAAATTTGTACACGTTTACAGAAACTTTATTCATTACTGCCAAAACTTGGAAGCAATCAAGAATAATAAGCCCTTCAGTCAGTGAATGGATAAATAAATGTGATACATACAAACTATGGAATATTACACAGCATTAAAAAGAAAAGAGTACAACTTGGATTGAAATGAGTTGCCAGTCCAGGTTCGATGCACGATACTGGATGCTTGGGGCTAGGGCACTGGGACGACCCAGAGGGATGGTATGGGGAGGGAGGAGGGAGGAGGGTTCAGGATGGGGAACACATGTATACCTGTGGTGGATTCATTTTGATATTTGGCAAAATGAATACAATTATGTAAAGTTTTAAAATAAAATAAAATTAGGAAAAAAAAAAAAAACGACAACATTTATAAACATTTTAAATGTCTACATTCTTTGAGTCAGACTTTCTCCTTCTAGCAATTTTCTTACAAGCACATTTGTAAATGTGCCCAATGACATACTGAAGAAACAACAATGTTCATTTATTCTATATGTAATCATATGGTACAATCCAGAGTATAACCTAGAAGATGTACTGTTACATGAATAAAACATAATATCTAATAGTAAGAAGATACTGTGGACTTTAGTCAACCAGAAAGCATGGAATTTACCAGGGAAAAAATTACTTAACAGCATAGAAGGAAAAAAAAGTCTCATTAATAATCCCATAGTTTTAGGAGACACATCAGAAGAAACACAAAGAAGAGAAAAAGTACAGCTCTTCCCATCATTTCTGTATTTCTTTTATTATCTTTGTCTCTTCATTACCTTTTGATTTTTATGCTGATATCTGTAGCCAGAAAAGCTGTTGCAAATGGCTGCTCATACTCTGGAAAGAAAACTTAGTTTTAATTTTAATGTAATGTGGTGTGTGTGTGTGTGTGTGTGTATGTGTGTGTGTGTGTGTGTGTTTGCAGAACTCTAGACTGAGGATCTTCTGAGATTAGCAGTCTATCACCAATATAATGAAGGCATTGGAATGGAACAGTGGACACTTTATATTTGCCATGCTGAAGAGAAAATTTTTAGAAAAAAAAAAAAACACAATTTCTGTTTATAATATTCTACTTTCATTTGCCTTTGTTGCAAAAGGCCTAAGGATGGGAATCTTTTAAAATTAAGTTATCTAAGCCTCAGGCTCCACATGAGTAGTTTTGATGGAATGCTGATTAAACTTTAGTACAGCAATCTTGTTTGAAAACTTCAGAGCAAGAAGCACTTTATTTTCCAGGTATCAAGCATAAACACTTTGAACCCTTTAGCACTGTAATAATTCTCTGAAAATGTCAAGTTCTGGTTTCCAAATTCTCTATGCTCCTAAAATGATGAGAAGTTACAGTGTGCACAAATGACCTTCTCCCTGAGCTACATTAGAAGCTTATTCAGCACGGTGACCTTCCCATCACAGACGCTACTATAAATCAATGATGAAGATGTCAGGTCCAAGTTCAGAGTTCAGTGTCATCATTTTCTCTTCTTAATGAAAGAGCATAAACACTGTGGCCCCTAAGTTTTCCATCAAACTGAATATCCCTGCTATCTAACACAATGAAACATGTTTTTACTCCTTGTTATTGCTGATGTTTGTCCTCTGTTAACCACTGAGAAGTGACAGAGATTCTCTCTTTTCTCTCTTTCCCACTACATATCAATCTATGTTTTAAAACACATAACACAGTCAGGTGGTTGGGACAGGAGGAAAAGAAGATAAAAATTTCTAAATATGTTAAGACATTTTAGAATAAGGTAAGTGCATTATGTTGAATTTAATTTACCTTACTGTAATCACTTTTTATCCATCACTGACTAATGAGTACTGAGATTTAGAGATGATCTCAACCTTTATAAGGAAAGATTGTGACCCTCAAAGCAAATCAAAAATTTGTAATGATTAACTAACAGATGAGGGAGAATTTTCATGTTTACATCCTATCCTATTATGGTGATTATAAAGTAGAATCCATTATTGCATTGAGGAGTGTCTAAATATTTCCAGCCTTTGTATGAAGGAAGCTTTGGTGGTATAATTCAGCAGTCCTAATTTGCAAGGGAAGAATTTAATATGTAAAATACTTAAACATGCATACATTTTAATAAGACTACTTTTGATTTTTTTTTTTAGTTTCTTATTATTTGTGGGTAGTATTTGAAGATATACTATTTTTAACTTATTTAAATAGTTCAATTTTTAACTTTTATTTTGAAAATCACTAAGTCTAAATGAATGAACATGGTAAAAACTAGAGAAAGTACTTTATATAAATAAAAGTTGCATTTACTGACACTATGGTGTATAGAAATGATAACTGTCAATGAAGCACACATTTTATTAATATTTTCTCTAAATGCCATAATCTTCATCAATTTTATTGCTATACTCCTTACAATTGTAAAAGCTATAATTTTGTGCTACAATAATTTTCCTTTCATTTTAATGATATTAACTTTCAAAAGTAATGTCATTATTATAAATAGTTTTAAACGTATAGAAAGGTACATATAAAACAAAACTTCATGATTCTAAGGCCGAAAGGAAATCACTGCCACATGATAACTATTCTTTTCTAATATTTCTTATTCCTAAACCACAGTATACTATCTTTTACAATTAAATTGGATCAGATTTCATATAAAAATGTGTATTTGATTTTCAAAATTAACATTAGATATTTAATCATTTTCTGTGGCATTAAGGAATCTAGAAAACATTATTATAGTTGTGATACAATATATACTTTACCCGTTCTATTTTTTGTTATTTTAATTGTATATAACATATGCCCTCATGAGTATTTGAAACCCAATAGTTTTATTAATTTATTCTTTATTTCTTACATTCTTATTATTAATCCTGAGATGAACATCTCTGTGTTTAGATTGCCATATAAATCTCTAGAAATGTTAGCTTATTCTATTCCTACTAATTATGCATTATGGAGTTTCTGTTTCACTGCAGCCCACCAGTGTTGGACAATATCATTTTCAGAACCTCTGTTTATTCTATAAGGTGGGAGTGTGGTATTTTAACGTAGATCACCAACCTTAGCTTGTGTTATTTCCACCTCTGAAGTTTACACATGTGCACATAAATTCAAGGAAATAATTGGGAATACAAGTCCTTAAGAGTCTATCTACAGGGTGACATGTATGAGAGATGATTCTGCTTAGGGAAGAAGAAAATTTGAGGGAAAAAAAGGAAATGAGAAGAAAAATACATGTCTTTATTTAATACTGATCTAAGGCACAGCCTAATACATCTTTTTAAGAGGGGTAATGCCAGTACATTTATTGATGATATTTCAGATGAATTATTTAAAATTTGATATCAAGGATGCATTTCTGAGGGGCCTAGGGCTTCCCAGGTGGCACTAGTGTAAAGAACTGGCCTGCCAGGAGATATAAGATACAGGTTGCATCACTGGGTTGGGAAGATCCCCTGGAGGAGGGCATGGCAACCCACTCAGTATTCTTGCCTGGAGAATCCCATGGACAGCGGAGTCTGGCAGTCTACAGTCCATAGGATTATAAAGAGCTGGACATGACTGAAGCAATTTAGCACACATGCAGGAAATAAAGGGCAAGTTGACACAGAAAGATATTCTTTTAACTTTTCTAAGAACATACAAACTTCTATTAACATCCTCATATACCACAATTTGAATTCATATGTTATGTATTGTCTTCCCTTAATTTATGTATTTAATATTGTCTGTTTAGGGGTTTGCTGATGAGTTCTCTTTATTCATCTATTCTTGCAGCAATACCAGCTAGTATTAAAAAGCTTTCGCTAGGGTTTTATGAAAATACAGAAGGAATTTTCACATTTACCCTTCCCAGTAAGCTTAATAAAACAATTTTATTTGAAAATTAATATATGAGGAGGATAAAAAATTAAACAGAATAAACTGTATATATTGACAAGTAATTTCTCTATCACTACATATCCCAGCCCTTTCTTCCTTTCACAAGATTTGTTTCCAGTATTATATCTATCCTTCTTAAAATATTCTATGTATGTGCAAATAAATATATGTATATATTCTATGCATATGCACATGAAAATACAGTGATACAGATTTTTTAACACATTAGATATTTTCCTATCTTCTTCTTCCCTTTTGTTAACTTGTACAGTATTAAATATTAAAGTTAAATTTCCTGTGAACTCACATTTTGATTAATTTATCTAAATCTTGTTTGAAAAATTTTTTCTGCCAAATATTTTTGTTTTTCCTTGAAAAATTTCACTATATTTTGCTAAAACACTATTCAAAGAAATGTAAACACTATAAATTCATATGGTTATACTTAAATTCTTCCTAGAGCTACAATTAATAACTGCAGAGAAGAGATTTTAATGCTTCTCTGAGTTCAGTCTCTCATTATTCGGGTACAGTGGAGATTAAAGTCTCTTACTGCCTGCACTGAAGAAAATAAACCCAACACCCCTGAGACTGCTACCCTTACAGTGGATTGCTCACAAGGTTGGACCTGGGCAGGTATCCACCGACTTGGCTCTCAGGTGTTCCTAACCAGCAATTAACAGATAAGGATGATTTGCTGTTTAGGCTTTTAAGTAAACAAAATGATGTTATGCTGAACCTTTCCTTTTCCTTTCTGAGTCTGGAACTTTAAGGAGTGGGTACCTGTGTGACCACTCAAACAAAAACTCTGAACACTGAGTCCCTCGTTAACTTCCCTGGTATACAATAGTTCACATGTGTCATTGCAACTCAGGGTTGGGGGAATTAAGTGTGTCTTATGTAACTCCATCGAGGAAGGACTCCTGGAAGCTTGTGCTAGACTGCATATGCCATGCATCCTTTCATTTTGATGATTTTACTTTGTATCCTTTCACTATAATAAATATTAGCCATGAATACAACTATATGCTGAGCTCTGTGCATCCTTCTAGGGAATTACCAAGGCCAAGAACCATCTAGGGAAACTGAACACATTCTCCCTTGCACTGAAGGGTCATGTAACTGGAGCTGACCATATGTTGTTGGGAGTAGTACAGATTATTCTAGCCAGGAACATTAAATTGGTGTGAACACCACTTTGCTTCCTTCTCTCTCAGATGGTGGAAAACAATATCCCAGAGAGTGGAGATTCTTTAAAGCTGATGTTGAGAATGAAGATGATGTAGAGCAAAGCGTCCAACTGACCCAAGGTGGAATCTTCATTGTAAAAAATGAAATTGTTTTCAGTAACTGAAATTTTAGAGTTTTATGTGATTACCACATAAGCAGACAGTATTGAATGATACAAATACTAAGTAGGTTTTTGTTACCCTGAAAATAAGGTTATGTGGCATGAAGGGTATTGATATCAATGATTAATAGGAATAATTCCTTGTCATGCATGTAAAATTGCACTGCCTGTCACTCATACTTAAAATTTTAATGGCCATAGTTTATTAGAACAGATTATCCTCTATTGCATATTTTGCCATTTTGTGGCAAATAATATTGACAGCCTGGACTAATTATTATAAAGAGTATACACAGATCAAAATATACTATAATTTATTGAGTTTTCTAAGAGTTGAGAAGACTTTCAAAATTAAGCATAGGCAGATATTTACAGTCAGTCACTTAATAAAATGATGAACTGAAGTGGCATGGAAGAATAAGTTTTTATCACTAATTCACATATTTTTCAAATGTAATAACTGAAATTAAATTTTATATGAATATTTTTGTTATGATATAAACACTGTGCTTAGGATGTGCATTTAGATCATAAACATGTAATTGTTTTTCCTAATGACAGCTTTTCCTAATTCATGTCTAAGGAATGTGATGTTTTCTGACTTATTGGGAAAATTTGCTGAATGTAAAGTTCTCCCTATGTTATAATTCTATAAGCAGGTTTCATTTAAAATTAACATGAATTTATTACAATGCCTTTATTCTATTTTATATCATAGAAAATAATGGTTCTGTTTATGCAAAAGCTACAGAGATATATATTTAATTAACTTAGTAAATAATGTTTTTAAAATAACAGAATAGGTTTAGATTTACAAAAAATTATGAAGATAGAACTGAGAATGCCTATATATTTGCATTATTTCTCCTATTATTAACATCTTATATTAGTATCCCTGATAGCTCAGTTGGTAAAGAATCCACCTGCAATGCAGGAGACCCGGTTCAATTCCTAGGTTGGAAAGATCTGCTGGAGAAGGGATAGTCTACCCACTCCAGTATTCTTGGGCTTCCCTTGTGGCTCAGATGGTAAAAAATCCATCTGCAATGCAGGAGACCTGTGTTCTATCCCTGGGTTGGGAAGATCCCCTGGAGAAGGGAAAGGCTACTGCTTAGATTCTTGCCTAGAGAATTCCATGGACTGTATAGTCCATGGGGTCTCAAAGAGTCAGACACAGCTGAGTGACTTTCACTTTACTTCATTAGTATAATATGTTTGTTATAATTAATGATATTGATACTGTATTCAGCCTTCCTTAGTTGAAAGCTGATGTTCTGTACCTGGATCCCATATAAGATATTATATTATTCATTATGTCTTCTTAGGCTACTTAGGCAGTAATAGTATCTCAGAACTGGTGTCTTACAATATCAATAGTTTGGGAGACTCCTGGTCAGTAGAATGCCCTTAAATTGGGATTTATTTGATGTTTTTTGCAGTTAGACTGGGGTTATGGCTTTTTTGACTTTTTTTTTTTTTTTTTTTGAGGAGAGGGGAGAAATATCACAAAGGTAAAGTATCAGTTTCATCACATCATTATCTTCTTATAAAGCTACATAATATTAACATATCATTGTGTTCACAGTTGTTTGGGGTAGTGTCTGAGGTTTCTCCACTGCATTGTTTTTCTCCTTTACATGCCATACCTTTTAGAATGAAGTCACTAAGCATAGTCCTCACTTGAGTGGGAGTTATACTGCACCTCATCAAGGCCAGGGTAGCTAAATATATCATTAAGTAATATTTTAACTACAACAAAATACTTGGAAAAAGTATTTTCAGTCATTGCATAGTTTTTTTTGACTACTAAAATGATTCCTTTAAGTTAATTTCTAAAGATAATAGTCTATTAGTAACTGTTCACATTTCCATTGTTGGGAATATTTTTCCACACACTGAAATCCAATCCAGAGTTCTCCATACTAGATGTTATCAGACAACTATGCAAAAAAATCAATATGCCTGATGTTTTCCCACAGGGGTGGGATGGGTACAACAGGATTTGGATACTCTCTGATGCTAGGAGAGAAGCAGACAAGCATCTTGAGATTTTAAGCTTGAGACGGAAGATTGGTGTGCTCTGAATGTGTGCGTGTGTGTAGTAGCTTCAGTTATGTCTGGCTGTTTGCAACTCCATGGACTGTAACCAGCCAGGTTCCTCTGTCCATAGGATTCTCCAGGCATACTGGAATGGGTTGCCATGGCCTTCTCCAGGTGATCTTCCCTACCCAGGGATCAAACCTACATCTCTATGTCTCCTGTACTAGCAGGCATGTTCTTTACCATTAGCACCACTGGAAAGCCTAGTGTGCTCTGAGTACATCTGATGACAGTTCTAAGGAAGAGCCATATTGAGCATGAATGAATTAAGCTCATTTTGTTTCTGGAATTCGAAAAATATTCTTATTATATGTGATACAGAATGATGGATTCATAACCAAACATTTACATAAGATACTGGAAACTAATTCTAAGTTAAATAAACAAATTATATACACATGCACATGTCATGTATGTGAGAATGTGTGCATACGCATACACATACACACACACCATATATAGAGAGATTAGTCCATAATTAAGAAAATAAATTATTTCTTAAAGCTTGTGACAAAATTCCACACAATTTTTCTTATGAGCCAATGAAATGTTCTGACTTTACTTATCCAATACAAATTATTTGTACTCAAGGTTAATTATTACTGATTGAAAATAATGAATCCCATGTATTCACTTCTGAATAAGAATATCTGCTATCTGAAAGACAGCTGCATATTAATATGATGGCTATGAAAAGACTGTCTGGATTTCACACATAACCTGTACCTGTTAATCCACCTCAGTGTTTGCATTATCCTTCCGTTAGGATAGGATATTTTTCTGGCAGTCATTTTCCCCCATGTATTTCAAATGCTGGAATAATCACATTGGCAGGGTATCCGCTCACCAGGATACTTTCACAGGTCACCAAATGTTGAACTCTTTAGCTTTTGGACTACCACCTTGAGACAGAGATTACCCATGTCTCACATGCACTTGGAACATGACCAACAGGGTCATAAATCAGCCACTCTTAAAATCCCTTTCTCTAAACATTCTCAGAACTAGCTGTGCCACTTCGTGTTTTCTGTAAGCCAATACTGAAACAGAATGAAGATGATAGATCTTTCTGGTAGGAATGCCTATAAAGGATAAATTATAACAAAATGAGCAGTGCAGATTGCCTTCAGATCACAATATAAATATGATGTTGGTGAAAGGAGAGGAAAAGGAAGGAATGGGTAGGAAGTAATTCAGATAGCTGCAGAGTTCTAAGAATGTCTCAGGCAGACCAATGTGGAGTATTTAAGCAAATCTTGGTCATTCCAGGAATCCCACATCTGGCAGAAAGAGACCAGTACTAAAGAACCTGTATGCTTAATCATTAGCTGAGAACAGCCCAGAGGGAAATGTGACTTTGGTAGGAACTCAGAAGTTGATCCACAGGTATGTGTAGTTGCCAGCTGGAGCTCTTAACTGTTCTACATAGCAGTTTCTCTTAAGTAGTACATTGAGCAGTGCACTTACCATGACCCTCTCTATTAGGTATTGAAGTGAAGTCGCTCAGTCATGCCCAACTCTTTGCGACCCCATGGTTAGTAGCCTGCACCAAGCTCCTCTGTCCATGGGATTTTCAAGGCAAGAGTACTGGAGTGGGTTGCCATTTCTTTCTCCAGGGAATCTTCCCAACCCAGGAATCAAACCCAGGTCTCTCACATTGTAGACAGACGCTTTATCATCTGAGCCACCAGAGAAGTCCTCTTTTAAGATTCAGCTTAGGTATAACTCCCTAAAAGGTCATCTCAAACATCTTCCACAAACTACATCATCTAGGTTAGGGATCTTTCTTCTGTTCACTCTATACATGATCTTCTCCTAATGCCTCATTTTATTTTCAGATAATCATTTACTTATTTGTCAAACACTACGGAATGTAAATGCTTTGAGGCCAGGAGTTATTTTCTCTTGATCTTATATTCCAAAGAATCAGGCAAAGTTTATTACTGAAAGAAGAAATGAAGGATATACAGAATGGTAGATTTTATTTCCACTATATCACTTGGGCTTCCCTGGTGGCTCAAACAGTAAAGAATCTGCCTGTCAAGGCAGGCAACCCGGGGTTCAACCCCTGAGTCGGCAACATTTCCTGGAGAAAGAAATGGCAATCACTTCAGTACTCTTGGCTGGAGAATTCCATGGACAGAGGAGCCTGGCAGGCCACCATCCAGGGGGCTGCAGAGGCAGACAGGACCCAACAACTAACACACACATGCAATCACTTGGAATATGCTTAAACCTGGAGATAGTTGATACCCATATTGCCGTAATTGTGGCATCTGTGATGTGAAAGCAGTTCTGTCGTGGAGCCAGATGATGACTCTAGATTCAGTTCAGTCGCTCAGTCGTGTCCGACTCTGCGACTCTAGATTAGACATATACTGATAAGATGCAGTTAAGTGGAACTCTCCCATCACAATTTCCTCACACAGGAATATTAACATGCATTTTGATTCACTGCCATGAAAATAATCTTGGTTATAGATAACAAATATAATAAAGAAAACCTATAGCCAAAACTCTGTAAATGTGCTTGAATATATACTATTCGTGTTAAAAACAGGGCAATAGGTCCAAAATGGAGTTACTTATGCTAAGTCCCATGTCACCAAACGGGAGACTTAAAGAGTTTTGGCTCTCTCAGAAATGGAACCTTAAAGAGGTCAATCAGGAATCACCTTGGTGAGGTCATCTTCCTGATGGCCTCCTGCCATTCCCTAAAACAAAGTAACTTTGTAATAAACAACCCAGTTTTTGACTCCTTTATTTTCCTTCATGTCTATGAAAGTGTTTCATTTTGAACAGCTCCCCAGAGCCCCGTCTATCTGCTAAACTGGATGTTGCCTGATTCGAATAGATTTTTGCTCAGTCTTAAAAAGGTAATATGCCTCAGTTTATTTCAATAGTTGTTTGTAACAACAAGAAGTGGGCACTGAAGGAACCCCACCCCCACCCCCGCCGCCCACAGCCCCGCGAGCAATGAGCAATCAGTACCTGCTGAACCCCGAGGGAGCTCGTGGCCTCTTCTGCCTCAGGAGGTGCTGGGTGCGACCCTCTCCAGGACTCTGCTGCTTTTTTCTTAGGAACATGGCTTTACTTGAGCGTTTCTTTTCCAGACTCGGTGCAGAAACTGGCTGGATTTGAACTGGGTCCGACTTTAAAAACACACCGGGCCTAAGGGTTGACCGAGTCTGATTTAGAAAGTGGGCTGGGTTCACCTTCAGACTCCAGACAAGTTAGAAACAGGACTGGTTCCGACTGATGCTGCAGTGAGCCCAACGTGCGGCGTCATGTGAACCTAATTTTGTTTTGAGGCTGAACAAGCACTTTAACCTTGCCCACGATAATCCTGAATTACAGCGGCCACAACGGAGAACGTTTAACGTAGCTGTTTAGCTGTTTATGAGACGCCTCAAATAAAAGGGGGGGTCTCAGCTGAGCACTCACAATAAAGAGTAGGGGGAAAACTTATTTTCCTCCTCTTCAGCTACTTGTGACCAGGATGAACCCGCCGGCACACCCCACTCGCTCTGGAGTGTGCAGAATTCTGGGGATACTGGCAGAAGACAGCAAACGGTAAGGATTCTTATCAAAGTCAGCTGTCCTAGGTCTCTATCTGTGATGCCTGGTTGAGAGAAGAAGGGAAATTGTCACGTTGTCCTTTTCTTTCAGATTGGCAGGCAAAAGGCCCGTGTAAGAATTCAGTGTTTGAATCTTGACTTGTGAATTTGCTTTCGGGTACCCCCTGGTGTCGACCTGTTCTCTTCCAAGGGCAGACATTGCCTTCGGGTCTCGTTTTGTGTCCAGAAAACTTAACTTTCTGCCTACCTGTGGCACTCGGATTGCTGTGTGTGCAGGTAGCTCCACTGTCCAGTTGGGAGCCCCCCAAAATATGGCCAGACAGAAATGTGGGTTTCAATTCTTTGGCGGCCTGGATCATTTTGTTGGCAGCCCTGGGCAGAACTGTCCAAGTCTTTCTTTCGGTTGTCTTTTGGTTAATCTGGATCTTGGGAGGGTAATGTCATAGGAGCCTCTTTGGGAGTGCCTCTTGTGTCTGTGGAGTTGTGGAATACTGCCATGGAATATGTGCTGTCATTCCAGCTGACACCTGATAAAGTATTTGAAAGATATTCTTAAAATTCTTAATATGCCTCAGTTTATCTTTTAACAATAGATAGAGAAAGAGGAAAGGAGAGGGCAGAGAGAGAAAGGGAAAAAGAGAAGAAGACAGAGGGAAGAGAGAAGAGAGAGAGAAATTACATATACATATACTCTTTCAAGAAAGAAAGAGGTGTCTAGGGTCAGAATCAAATAAGAATCTGAAAAGGAAGGTGGTAGAAACATGAACAAATGTGATGGCTGTCCTGTGGCTGTTACCAAAACCTATACCCTAGAGAACTCAGTCATATATAGTTTGTTGATACTCAGTAACTTCCCTTTCATTCAAAGCACTTCCTATAATCATAAAGGCTAAAAAAAAAAAAGAACTCCATTTCCTTTCTAGGGGGATTCTAGATAGATTCTTACAATTAAAGGAAATAATTTGGAACATGAAGATATATATGGAGGTTAAGTATTCCTACTACTTTTGGGACCCTGTTGTTATGTAGATCAGCCATTTCAGACCCTCAGAAGCATATTCTACCTCTTGCAACATGTGTGAAAACCTGTTTTCTATACTAAATGTCTCTTTTAAAAATGTCTGCATTGGTTTTTGTTTTCCTGCTTCATAAATTATATAGTATTTGGTATAAGAAATAGTTGCCTAGAAAGTTAAGCACAAGATAGAAATATGAGATTATTTACTTAATTGTGTATACGTGTGCTCAGTCATGTCCTACTCATTGCGACCCCATGGACTGTAGCCCAACAGGCTCCTATGTTCATGGGATTTTCCAGACAAGAACTCTGGAATGGTTTGCCATTTCCTCTTCCAGGGCATTTTCTAGACCCAGAGATTGAACCCGTGTCTCTTACATCTCCTACATTGGCAGGTACATTCTTTACCACTGGCGCCACCTGGGAAGCCCATGGATTAAATTAGGTTTAGATTGGAAGGTGTAATAAATATGTTGCTAACAGACAATGGTATACTGATTGTTTATGGCATGGAGTTTCTGTTATGAAACTAATTATTTAACTTATTGCCTTTGAAGGCAGCACTTTGGGAAGCAAACTGGCTTTTTTATTGGGATACTATGAAAGAAATAATAAACATGAGCACAAGTTTGGCCATCTTTCTGCACTAACGAGTGTGCAAAAATACAATTAAAGACTCAAGATTAGAAATACACAAATCAGAGATCAAAGAATTTCTTTACTACTGAATAGGATATCTTATCCACTGTAATCACAGGAAACAATGATCTGAAAACCAGACTCAGGATTAGAACTTGTGGTTTACAGAATTAACAACACATTGAATTCAAAGCATCACTGGGTCTCTTATTTGAAAAATCAGGACCTTTTTGTAGAGAAAGTAAGAGCCTGAAATTTGGAATGAGAGAATTTGAGGAAATCATAATGACTAAATAATTTGAAGTCTCAAGACACTGAGTCTCCTTGTCAACAAAAGCAAGCTTTCCTTCTGTTTTTGTGGAGGTTAGCTTCTTCATACTCAGTAACGACAACTTAGGACAGATACTGACCTTGGAGAAGGGTGGCGAGACTTTGGGATTATGAATGATCATGTATCTTAAGGTTGTTAGAACAGGAAATAAATATCACAACACTGGATAAAGATAAATTAACAGTAGTGGCTTACATTCAATAAAGATACAAGGCAGTAATGTGAAAGAATTAATTCGCAATCTTAGGCAGCTAGGAATTGAGTGTTTGTCATGTGTGACAGGCTCAGTCACACCCTACCAATATAAATTTGAGTACTCATAAGACATATCTTTATCACTGATGTAGTAAAAAAAAATATATATATATATCAGTGAGGAGAGTCCCAGCATTGTAGAAAAGTCTGTAGTGACTGTATTATGAAAGCTAAAGATTACAGTGGTAGATGTTGTTGTTTAGTCACCAAGTCCTGTCTGACTCTTTGTGATCCCAGGGACTGTAGCCCGCCAGGTTCCTCTGTCCATGGTATTTTCCAGGCAAGAATACTGGAGTGGGTTGCCATTTCCTTTTCCAAAAGTAGTAGATGTCAGCATTGAAATGAGTTTTCTGGGGTTTGTGGGGAGACAATGTGACCCTGGAATCCCCAGAGTTCAAGTAACAGAGCCTACACACCAGGGAAAAAGTAGGCAAATTACAGTAATATTCAGGAGAGCAAATTGAGGCATTCAATGATATAATTTGTTGACCTTGTTGTCACTGAACTTAGTAAAATGTTGTTTAATCTGTCTACTAAAAATTCTAGATCTGTTGGAAGAGATTTAACATGAATTTCCATAATAGAAAAAATCAATGTCCCATATTAAATTTCCAGATTTGAGCCAATTCACACATGCAATTTGTCTTAAAAGATGTAAAGACTGAATCTCCTTTAGGGACTATATTGTAGTTTTGCAGCAAATATGTGCTCTAACTATTTCTCCTCAGCTTCCTTAAAGAAATATTTAGCATTTAAGATGATGCCTGTGCCTCAGGTGAATTCAGAACAAAACTGGCTGAGGCAATATACATTTACAATAATCGCTGGGTACCCCAAACTCCAAGGTGATCTGTTGACAAAGAGGAGAATTATAAAGGTCTAATAATCAATAGAGTTGTGAGCAGAATCCATTTTACAATAAGGCTAGATGGTCTTTGATTTACCCCCAGTTCCTGAATACACAGTCTTACTCACCAACTTGCTGAAGGGACAATTGGCTTTCACACACATACAATAAATCCAATGTCATAGGAAAACACAAGTGGAAACCACTAGATCTTCTATTACATAGCAAAATAGCTAGAACAAATATTACACTTTTTGGTACTGATTGAGAATAGTACCACCATGGTATAATTACAAAATAGTAAAGAAACTGCCTGCAATGCAAGAGACCTGGGTTCAATCTCTGGGTCAGGAAGATCCCCTAGAGAAGGGAATGGCAACCCACTCCAGTATTCTTGCCTGGGGAGTTCCATGAACAGAGGACGCTGGTGGGCTACAGTCCATGGGGTTGGAGAGTTGGACACGATCAGATTGACTGACACTTTCACTTTCACAATCATAAATATAGATTGTAAACAATGAAAGGGAGGAGACAGATTTCATTTTAAGCTATGACAATTAGATTTATACAGACTTAATACTTTGGCCATAAGCCAAAAATTATTACTAAGGTAATAATACCTTAAAAGCACTAAGTGGAAATATCTATATAAAATTAGACATGTGGCTAAATATTGAAAAATAGAAATAAAATGAGTATTTTAAGCAAAAAAAAAAAAAAAATGAATGTGTTTATTACCAACATACCTTAACAAAAGCTATTTCTAAAGAATGACATTCAATCAGATAGAAAAGAGACCAGAAGAAAACTATACCCCATGGACTGTAGCCTATCACACTCCACCGTCCATGGGATTTTCCAGGCAAGAGTACTGGAGTGGGTTGCCATTTCCTTCTCCAGAGGATCTTCCAAACCCAAGGATTGAACCTGGGTCTCCCTCATTGTAGGCAGATGGTTTACCATCTGAGCCACGGGGAAAGACTGATAGAGAAGGCACTGGTAAGCAAATAACTTGAGGAAGGGCAAGTTAAAGTAATGGCCTAAGGCTGCAAAATAGGACTGTCTTTTAAATGCTAAAATCAGTTACCTTTTGAACAATTGGTGTAGAATGAGTATGTACACAAGAGCCATCTTGTCTCATCCAATATAATATCCAACATTAAGCAATCTGTTTTGGTTTCACCCTCCACAGTTTCATTCTCCATACAACTTTTTCAGTTACTACTGAGTCTGGCATTTTCATACCTGTAAACTGTCATTGAACACTTCAAATTTCAAATAAAGTACTTTTATTTCTTTAAAGATCTTGTTTGTGTTTTTCCTTAAATTATCAAGGTTTAATTTTCCTTCTTGTTCTAATTGTTCCAGGTTTAAATGCAACTTGATAATTTTACTTTTACTCTCTTATTTGTAATGCACTTTATTTTCCATGCAGACAAAAGATAGTATTTGTAAGATACTTTGCACATTTAACAGCTTTACAATATGTATTTTAAATTGACCTTTTTCTGTTCTATGAAGTCTAACTTGCTTTGCAGGGTATTCATTTCTCATCACCTTTCCAAATTTATTTGCCAAAGTTGGTTTAAATGAAAAAAAAAAATCACAACTCAATATTACTTAAGTCAGAACTGGTATTCAGAAGAGGGAAAATATTCATATAGGTCCTAGGGCAGAATGGAATATAGCATCATTGGAAAGAATACTGTCTGATTGATAGTGCCCTTGGGCTAAAAACAGTTTAAAACTAGGAATGAGGGAAGAAAATCTGATCTGAGAACTTATATCTGAAAGTATGTCTAGTTCTGTCATTTCAAAGATTACAAATAAGCAGTGAAAGTTTGTCACTATTTCAATAAAAAAAGAAGAAAATGTATGTTCTACTGTTAAAAGGTCAATGTTATTGTCCTTTTAACAAAGGGATCATGTATTTATAAACTGAAGGAGATCTTATTACATAAAGTTTCGGTTGGATACACAAAGTATGAGTTTTCAGTAATTTGATACTATAGGTGCATAATTATAATAATGCCTTGAGTTGATTGCTTTGGAGGATGGATTATGATGTATCTAATTGAGTTGGATCCTTTAGATAAATTCCATTAATTTGACTTATTGAACAGTAAAGATTGTGTAACTCAGGATTAAAAAGGTATTATTATACCGGTTATTATAATTTATTCCAGGACGTATATCATTTAATTTACTGGAGAGTGAAATACTAACCAGGACAAAAGATCAAAGGTACAATAGAAGCAATTACTTCTCTTGCACAAGGGCTAGTGAGAATATGAACGTAACTATCACACTTCATTCCCTAGATACACTGAGTTGCATGGCCACGGTTGTATATCTGAAATGAAGCATTGCCAGATATTTCACACAGTAAGGTCTTACATGACCTGGTAAGTTATTAAGGAAACCTCATAAACTTCTTACATGAAAGATATATTGAGCAGTCCATCTTTCATGTAGTGTATTTGGAACTGAAATATCAGCATGCATCCTGATCCCTGATCTATGGACAGGCTATCAATTATATAATCCAGATAATATTTTTCCCACATGCTCAACAGTGCAAGTTGTTTTTTTTTTTTCTTCCTCCTAATCAGAGATGTATTATTGAATGACAATATTTGAATAGCATATAATTATATAAATCTTTGTAAAATCATACCCTGGAAATGGTAGCTCTTTCTTCAATGCCAATTTCATAAAGAGACAAGAACAGATTTAATCTTGAAAGTTTTAATCAAATCTGTGGGATGTCCTTAACCAGGCTTCTTTACTTGTCAAATTACAGTCCTTCTCTACTGTTCTTGGAGAGCAAAGTACTTGATTCCTGTGGTTCTTAATTGTCTCTTTCCAAACTTCAAAGGAAAATTAAAGCCTTTTCATAGCAGTTGAGAAATATAAAATGTAGGCTAGATGAACTAATAAATATTAATATCATAAAAAGAACAGCAGCAGGAATAAACCACCCATTTAGACTGTGCACCATTTAAATGCCATTTTTTATTTTTTATTGAAGGATAATTACAGAATTTTGTTTTCTGTCAAACGTCAACGTGAATCAGTCATAGATACACATATATCCCCTCCCTTTTGAACCTCCCTCCCATCACCCTCCCCATCCCACCCCTAAATGCCATTTTTTTAATATGTGTGCTTTCAGTTCAGTTCAGTCGCTCAGTCGTGTCTGACTCTTATCGACCCCATGAATTGCAGCACACCAGGACTCCCTGTCCATCACCAACTCCCGGAGTTCATTCAGACTCACGTCCATGGAGTCAGCGATGCCATCCAGCCATCTCATCCTCTGTCGTCCCCTTCTCCTCCTGCCCCCAATCTATCCCAGCATCAGAGTCTTTTCTAATGAGTCAACTCTTCGCATGAGGTGGCCAAAGTACTGAAGTTTCAGCTTTAGCATCATTCCTTCCAAAGAACACCCAGGACTGATCTCCTTTATATGGATTGGTTGGATCTCCTTGCAGTCCAAGGGACTCTCAAGAGTCTTCTCCAACACCACAGTTCAAAAGCATCAATTCTTTGGCGCTCAGCTTTCTTCACAGTCCAACTCTCACATCCATACATGACCACTGGAAAAACCATAGCCTTGACTAGACGGACCTTTGTTGGCAAAGTAATGTCTCTGCTTTTGAATATGCTATCTAGGTTGGTCATAACTTTCCTTGCAAGGAGTAAGCGTCTTTTAATTTCATGGCTGCAGTCACCATCTGCAGTGATTTTGGAGCCCCCAAAATAAAGTCTGACACTGTTTCCACTGTTTCCCCATCTATCTGCCATGAAGTGATGTGACCAGATGCCATGATCTTCGTTTTCTCAATGTTGAGCTTTAAGCCAACTTTTTCACTCTCCTCTTTTACTTTCATCAAGAGGCTTTTTAGTTCTTCACTTACTGCCATAAGGGTGGTGTCATGTGCTTGCAAAAAGTCATCTTATATGTGAAATAAATATCTTCATATGAGAACCATCAGCATTTCTGCAAATGCTCTAAAATATTATTTTGTGAGCACTTGGCTTCTCTAAATAAAGTATTAGCTGTTTTATTAGCATAGTTTATGAAAGTTTACATTCTGAATGTGTGCAAATCTGAATATTATGAGTCCAGTATCTTCTATGGTCAATGACAGTGGCTAATAAGAGTAACATAAAGGCAGTGCAATTAATATATGATTGGCTTGGAAGGAAAGTTATGACCAACCTAGACAGCATATTAAAAAGCAGAGACATTATTTTGCCAACAAAGGTCCGTCTAGTCAAGACTATGGTTTTTCCTGTGGTCATGTATGGATGTGAGAGTTGGACTGTGAAGAAAGCTGAGCACCAAAGAATTGATGCTTTTGAACTGTGGTGTTGGAGAAGACTCGAGAGTCCCTTGGACTGCAAGGAGACCCAATCAATCCATTCTAAAGGAGATCAGCCCGGGGTGGTGTTTGTAAGGAATGATGCTAAAGTTGAAACTCTTGTACTTTGGCCACCTCATGTGAAGAGATGATTCATTGGAAAAGACTCTGATGCTGGGAGGGATTGGGGACAGGAGGAGAAGGGGACGACAGAGGATAAGACGGCTGGATGGCATCACCGACTCAATGGACATGAGTTTGAGTGAACTCTGGGAGATGGTGATGGACAGGGAGGCCTAGCGTGCTGCGATTCATGGGGTCGCAAAGAGTCAGACACGATGGAGCGACTGAACTGAACTGAACTTTGCCAGTTTTATCAAGATTACTTCCAGTATAACATATATAAAATCACTCTTGCTCTTTTGGTAAGACAAATGCCATGTGATTTTGTCAAGACAGATATATTTGATCTTTATTTTATGAACCTTTACTGTTTTTATTCTTATATAAAAAATCCATTCCTTCATAGAAATAATATTTACTTCACTCTCAGTGAAGAAGTCAGGTACAATTCCTTATCTTGTGGAAATTATACTTGGATGGAAATAAGAAACAATAAACAAATAAGACAGGACATGAAACAGTATTTGAAAAGAAAGTAAGTGGATTGAGAAATTCAAAGGTATAATAGATATCTCTTGGATGATAGACACAGAAGATATCTGTTAATATTTAACTAAAAAAGAAAATGAAAAATCATACAACACTTAGACTAGTCCAGGCAGAGGAAGTGACAAGTGCAATTTCTCCAAGATAGCAAAACACTTAGAATGAATAAAGAAGAGCAAACAAGTTAGTGTGTCTGAAAAGTAAATGAAAGAAGAAGAAAAAGGAATTAGATACAGGCATAACAAGAGGCCAGATTTCCTAGGATGCTATAGGCCATGTTAAGGAATTTGAACGTTATTCTGAATGAGAAAAAGAAGCAGTGGAAGTTTTTGAGCAAAACAGTAACATTATCCAATACATATTTTAATGCATATTTGCTTTACATGGTGGCAGTAGAAGTCAAAAAAGAAATCAGGGATAAGAATTAGATGGCTTCCGGGGTAATCTAAACCAAAAGTATGGTGGTTTATAACATGAAAGTAATGATAGAAATAATTGGGAAACTTGAATTAAGGGTATATTTTGAGTTAATAACACTGGGATTCGCTCATGTGCTGAGTATGAGGTGTGAATGTGGGATGATGAGAAGCATAACATACCAAAATAACTTTCAAATTCACAAAGCCAGTTATATGCATAATCAGCTTTGAACACAGATAGCCTGGCTTCAGTGATACATGATTAATTATACTTACTTAGTGACTCAGAAACACTAATTATTTAATTATAGCTCATAGTTTTGTAGCTTAAGAATTACAGAAGTTCTTTTTTGAATGATTTTTCTGCTTCATGTAGCATTGAATGGTATCTGTCAATGATTTCAGTTAGTTCATTGTATGGTGTGGAGAGTCCAACATGATTATTTTCATATACCAAGTCTGTTATTTGTGATGACAGGAAGACTGGGGTTACATGAAGCTCTTTCCCTCTTCATGTGGTCTCTAAGTTTCATGGCATCACTGCAGAAATGTAGTTAGGATCCTTAAATGGAGAGAGAGGGCTTCAAAAACAGTTTCAAGAAACAGGAAGAGGAAGCTGCTGGTCCAAGGTAGATATTGGCATATCTTTATTTCTGCTCTATCTCACTGTCAAAGAAGATACAGAGCATGCCCCAGACTCACAGATTCAATGAAAAAATATCAAAGAATTAGTATATGTCTTCCAAACCCACAAGTATTTAAAAGTATTAAAATTTTTCCAGAAACAATAATGGGTATTGTGCTTCCATGTTGGTTAACTGAGTGGGTATCAATTCCTCTAATTAAGAAAGAAAATTGGGAAAGACATAAGTTTTAGGGTGGATAGGGGACATTACTTTAAAATTAACATAATTTGAAATCACTTCAAAGGCCATTATATTCAGTATTTACCATTTTATGGAATATGAAGAGAAATGTGACTATATAGGAAAAAATGGATATCAGGATGTTTCTTTAGTTTATTCCTCACAAATATATCATTTTTATATCTGTAAAAACAATAGTTGCACCAATGTCTTATCAGATGTTGCATGGATAAATTAAAGATAGAATAGTGCAAAATCAGTTTAGGATCTCATTTTCATCATTAAATAACTGTGTGACTTTGGATGACTTGACTTAACTTTCCTAAAGTTGAATTCCCACTTTTATAAAAAGGCAATAGTAATAGTACCTAAGATGCAATGTTGTAACAAAATTTAAATGATGTAATAAATTCCAAGTATTAAATCCAGTACTTGGCTCTGACTGAGGGCTTAACAATAGTGACTATTATTATTCACACATTCACACTATCCCTGTAATTAGTTCAGTAAGAAGAATAAATAGTTTACTTGACAAAGAATGAATTTGACAAATTCATTAAAAAGTGAATGAAATGATTTTGTCAAAAAAAAAGACTATCATTAAGTCCAGCTCTTACCAAAAACGTCTGTTGAAATATATACATATATCACAAACACAGATTTCTAGAGCAGAAAAGATTATTATTTGTTTATAGTAAGTAATCATTCTAGCTCCTCAGACCCCAATTTCCTCTTTTGGTGAAATGATGTGAGGTGAGATTATAAATCACTATGCAGGCATGGGATTTTGTATTACAGGCAAGTAATTCTTAAAAGATTAATCTAAGTAGTTGAATAGAAGAGAAACAGCTGTTTCTTCTTTTTTTCTTGAGAAAGAGAGAGAAACCTTTTCTCCCTAGTATAAACAATGTAGCTTGGGAAGATAAGACTAATTTCACTAGCTTTACAACTTAGGGGATGTCCACATAGTTTCAAATCTTATCCCTACTTGAATAAAGATGTATGTCTCTGGAGTGGTAAATGTCTATGAAATAGGTATTCCATCATAGTATAAGTTGTAAGGCTTTTGTCTCAGCCCAGGTCCCAAGGTTTAGTAAAATTCGTTCAGAAGAAAAGCCCTGAACAGAAGCATACAAATATTTCTAGTACAGTACCATAATATGTTAATTTGCCATGGGTTTTCTACTAAATTTACAAAGAAATAGCCTAGATATTCTCAGTTCAGTCGCTCAGTCGTGTCTGACTCTTTGCGACCCCATGAATCGCAGCACGCCACGCCTCCCTGTCCATCACCAACTCCTGGAGTTCACCCAGACTCACATCCATCGAGTTGGTGATGCCATCCAGCCATCTCATCCTCTGTCGTCCCCTTCTCCTCCTGCCACCAATCCCTCCCAGCATCAGAGTCTTTTCCAAGGAGTCAACTCTTTGCATGAGGTGGCCAAAGTACTGAAGTTTCAGCTTTAGCATCATTCCTTCCAAAGAAATCCCAGGGCTGATCTCCTTCAGAATGGACTGGTTGGATCTCCTTGCAGTCCAAGGGACTCTCAAGAGTCTTTTCCAACACCACAGTTCAAAAGCATCAATTCTTCGGCACTCAGCCTTCTTCACAGTTCAACTCTCACATCCATACATGACCACAGGAAAAACCATAGCCTTGACTAGATGGACCTTTGTTGGCAAAGTAATTTCTCTGTTTTGAATATGCTATCTAGGTTGGTCATAACTTTCCTTCCAAGGAGTAAGCGTCTTTTAATTTCATGGCTGCAGTCACCATCTGCAGTGATTTTGGAGCCCAGAAAAATGAAGTCTGACACTGTTTCCACTGTTTCCCCATTTATTTCCCATGAAGTGATGGAACCAGATGCCATGATCTTTGTCTTCTGAATGTTGAGCTTTAAGCCAACTTTTTCATTCTCCACTTTCACTTTCATCAAGAGGCTTTTTAATTCCTCTTCACTTTCTGCCATAAGGGTGGTGTCATCTGCATATCTGAGGTTATTGATATTTCTCCCAGCAATCTTGATTCCAGCTTGTGTTTCTTCCAGTCCAGTGTTTCTCATGATGTATTCTGCATAGAAGTTAAACAAGCAGGGTGACAATATACAGCTTTGACATACTCCTTTTCCTATTTGGAACCAGTCTGTTGTACCATGTCCAGTTCTAATTGTTGCTTCCTGACCTGCATACAGATTTCTCAAGAGGCAGATCAGGTGGTCTGGTATTCCCATCTCTTTCAGAATTTTCCACAGTTTATTGTGATCCACACAGTCAAAGGCTTTGGCATAGTCAATAAAGCAGAAATAGATGTTTTTCTGGAACTCTCTTGCTTTTTCCATGATCCAGCGGATGTTGGCAATTTGATCTCTGGTTCCTCTGCCTTTTCTAAAACCAGCTTGAACATCAGGAAGTTCATGGTTCACATATTGCTGAAGCATGGCTTGAAGAATTTTGAGCATTACTTTACTAGCGTGTGAGATGAGTGCAATTGTGTGGTAGTTTGAGCATTCTTTGGCATTGCCTTTCTTTGGGATTGGAATGAAAACTGACCTTTTCCAGTCCTTGGCCACTGCTGAGTTTTCCAAACGTGCTGGCATATTGAGTGCAGCACTTTCACAGCATCATCTTTCAGGATTTGAAATAGCTCAACTGAAATTCATTACCTCCACTAGCTTTGTTCGTAGTGATGCTTTCTAAGGCCCACTTGACTTCACATTCCAGGATATCTGGCTCTAGGTCCGTGAGCACACCATCGTGATTATCTACGTCATGAAGATCTTTTTTATACAGTTCTTCTGTGTATTCTTGCCATCTCTTCTTAATATCTTCTGCTTCTGTTAGGTCCATACCATTTCTGTCCTTTATTGAGCCCATCTTTGCATGAAATGTTCCCTTGGTATCTCTGATTTTCTTGAAGAGATCTCTAGTCTTTCCCATTCTGTTGTTTTCCTCTATTTCTTTGCATTGATAGCTGAAGAAGGCTTTCTTATCTCTTCTTGCTTTACAATAACAAGGAAATATTATAAGTTTTAGCTGTAACTGGTAACATTGGTAAATTC
Source organism: Bos taurus (assembly GCF_002263795.3). Classification (NCBI taxonomy): domain Eukaryota; kingdom Metazoa; phylum Chordata; class Mammalia; order Artiodactyla; family Bovidae; genus Bos; species Bos taurus. The sequence goes on along the minus strand of NC_037332.1, from coordinate 16,622,891 downwards.
TTTTCATTTTTCCTTTTATCTGTATCTTTTAAATTTTATTCAATGGCTGTTATTGTTAATTTTGAAATAACTAAGTATAGTTATTTCAAATACCTTTGAAATTCTTATTTTCTGGGTATTGCATAATATTTTTTTCTGCCAACTTTTTTCCCTAGAATCTAAGAAAAACAGTTTGTATATTTAACTGCTAAATATTTTTATGAAACTTCTATGTTCTGTAATAATTCATCAATTTTCTATGCACAGATATGAAAACTTTCAGCATTTTCTTCAATAGCTGTGAGCATTGTTATACTCACTTTAATATTTTCATGCATATCTGTTCATCCCAAGATGTTCAGGTTGGGTAGTAAATGACTGATCCTTCATTCAGGCTCATATTAGCAGAGTTGCTTCCCACCAAACAAGAATTCTACTATTAAAAGCTGACATTGTATGATACAGCCCATGCAGTTTTCAGAAAACTCGGGAAAGGGGAAAAACTTCAGTTATTCAAAACCTGCCTGACAAATTAATCCCTCACTTTTGAGACTTTTTAAAAGTTAAATTATATTTAGACTCTTCCCATATTCCCCTGTTGGGGGTTATTTCCACATAAAGAGATATTTTCAAATTAGATAGAAAAGTCAAAGCTTACATATATGTGTTTTTTCCAAAAATCTTGTGGAATATACGAACTGGAATTTATCAACATTAGTCTGACAACATCCTTTTAGAGTATCATTTGATCCAGCCATGTACCAAGTAGTGGATGAAAATATTCATAGCCTAAGTAATTATTCATTGTATATGATCTATTCTTCAGGTAATGAGGTAGTTATTGTCTATGGCCTTAGTGTACAAAGCTCTCTATATAACGTCACACATCATCAAAGATATCATGTGAAAGATAAATCCAGGCCTTCTTCTGCAAAAGCAGTCTCTCAGTTATCCTTGCTTAGAAGAACGTTCCCAATTTTTTCATTGATTTTTACAAAATTGAGAACACTTTGCAAGCATTTTAGTTTTTACTGTCAATTGTGGACATAATCCAAAACTAGGCAGCAAATTCCAGACATAATACCAACTCTGACATAGACTCTAAAATGAATAAAGAAATAGCCCTAAATTTGTTTTGAGTAGAGATTATGCATGCTTGATCATCATTCTTACAAATTAATAGCAGAGCAATTTTAATTTCTTGTTCTTTGACCCTTACTAATATGCATCTGAAATTATTCAGAAAACTCTCTTTAGTAAGGAACTTGGGAAGCTATACTGTAGCTGTCAGATGACCAATTGCATGGAAAATTGAAATAGATGGGGAAAGGTGTTTCCACTGAGTGATTTTGCACCAGAGTGTGGTAATCACCTTGGTAATGTTAGGCTAATGCCCTTCTTTTCTCCATTACCTTCCATCAACTTCCATCATGCTTCACTTCCTTTCCTGGACTCAGGGTGGCTCTCACTCCTCCCTACACCAATTTCATTTGGTAGCAGTCCATTTCACACCATTTCAACACTTTGTTCTCATCAGTTTATGCTCACTCTTTTTTCAAATATCTTACATTACAAGTGAGCTATACCACTATTTCACTTCCTCATTCATGTACTTAAAGTGCCCTCAAAATTCATGAACAAGGAAAGAGTATATAATAAAAGAGATCTTAAGATGAATAGGAAAATCATAAATGCCTGTTAAAATAACAGACCAAGTCAAAAGGAAAAATTTCACCTATCCTACTTAATACTTACAAAATCAGGTTATATTAGAGAGTAGATGGCAGCCTATTGATCATTTAGACCTGTGTTCAGACTACTTAGTTTATCCTCTTTAGTCCACAGGAGATCTAATAGAGCATTTCAATCCTTACCCCAAATCTTGCAATTTAAAAAAAACCTCTAAAGGAGAAGCTAGATTGTTTTAAATTTATGGTACCAATAAACAAGGCTTATTCACTACATTGATTTATTAGTCAGTCATCTAATGAGTACCTAAATGTGTCAGATAAATGTATTTGACTTGAGAATACAAAGATGAATAAAACATAATCCTTATCCCTTTAAGTCTAGTCTAGGATTAAGATGTTATTAAAATATACTACATTTGCATTTATTTGCATTATCTGATTGTTAAATGTAATAATTTCATGTTTATTTCATATTTTCTCAACCAGATTGTAGACATCAAAAATATATAATTTTAAATTATATATGTGCTACTGTTACCATGACATACTTCCACCCCTTCCAACTGCTAGGATAATGTAGTAAGGCCAGAGAAAGGTGCTGGAGACTTTTATGGGAAATACAGAGCCAATGAAAATTATAGGAGTAGGTAATATGATCTTCTAAGTCAGAAATTAAAATGTGTTCTCTATATTTACCTATTCTAGGCTTTTCTTCATGTGGCAATAATTTCTCAGTACCTTATTATTAAGGATATATATTTAAGAAAAACAATCCATGTTTCATAATCATAAATTAGAAGCTGTTTTTCACAGTGTTTAAGAGACAAAAATCTCATTTACCTTATCTAGTGATTTTTCTTTCCATGTATATTCTTTGTATTTTGTGATCTCTAGTATAGACTGATTAACAATGAAAGATTTTCCATCTGGTTATGGGTGTTTTAGCATATTAAATCCAAAGATGTCTCAAAAACACAGTATCATCTTCAATAGCCTACATACATATGTCCTATATATTAATAGAAGAAATTAAAAATTATATACAGGTGATATATAGTAGGTGAAAGACATACACATTTATACCCTAATTTCAAAGGAAAGTATAACATTCTTTAAAATAAATTAAAACCAGGTATCAATGGGAAGTATATAACCTACCGAAAAGACCCATCCAATAACAGAGACTGAAATAATATGGAAAATACAGAGGAAATAATAATGCAAGAGAAGCCAGAATAGCAGATATGAGATTAAGTACTTCACCCTAATTTTCTTTTAGTTACTCTACTTTTTAAGCTTCTTATGCTGGATTATCACTAACCAACTCAATATCACCCCACTTCTATATTATCTATAAAACTATGGAAGAAAGTGAGAAACAAAATTTTCTGGAATCTCTTTTCCTAGAATCTGGATTAGTTTCCTAAGAAAGGAAATTCCCAGAGATTTAGAAGGCATTACAAAAGAAAGAGTCGTGTTTGTTTTTCTTCTTCTTCTTTTTTTCCCCTGTGGTATTAGTAAATGTACTTCTGAGCAGAGATGAGATTCACAAGAGCAACCTAGTGAGGATTTGAGAACCTGCAGTTTGAGAGAATTGTTATCAGTTTCCTAGAGATTCTTTAGACTAGCAATGCCCTTTCATAGCATCTGGTCAAACACAAATCTTGGTGCTGTAAACAGCTTCTAAACTAGCTGATTGCTTCCTTTGCTCTTCCTAGTACTGTGAAAGCACCAGTTTCCTTACATTAAATTATTTAATATGTAGAGAATATCAAGTGGCTTCTGTTTTCTTTAAGGAACTGTGATTGAAAAAATCATGATTGATGGATAATAAACTATAACTGATGGATAACAGAAGAGCTATCAGGAGAGAAAAAGACATGGATGGACCTTATATGCATATTTCTAAGTGAAAGAAGTAAGACTCAAAGTGCCCCGTTCTATATGATTCCAACTAGAGTACAAAATGCTGGAAAAAGTATAGATGATAAAAAGGTCAGTGGTTGCAAAGGATTTGAGATAAAAGAAGGAAAGTTTGAATAGGTAACGTTCAGGGGATTTTTTAGGGTATAGTACTACCTCTTATGATACTTTATGATGTTGTAATAGTGCTTATATGATAATAGGCATTAGCCTGTATCCATAGAATTTTACACTTTGAAAGCTATGGTTTTTCCAGTGGTCATGTATAGCTGTGAGAGTTGGACTGTAAAGAAAGCTGAGTGGCTAAGAATTCATGCTTTTGAACTGTGGTGTTGGAGAAGACTCTTGAGAGTTCCTTGGACTGCAAGGAGATTCAATCAGTCCATTCTAAAGGAAATCACTCCTGAATATTCATTGGAAGGACTGATGCAGAAGCTGAAACTTCAGTACTTTGGCCACCTGATGCGAATAACCAACTCATTGGAAAAGACCCTGATGTTGGGAAAGATTGAGGGCAGGAGGAGAAGGGGATGACAGAGGATGAGATGATTGGATGGCATCACCAATGTGATAGACATGAGTTTGAGTAGTCTCCAGGAATTGGTGATGGACAGGGAAGCTTGGTGTGCTGAGGTCCATGGGGTCACAAAGAGTTGGACATGACTGAGCGACTGAACTGAACTAATAGAATCTTACAGCATAAAGAGTGAACCTTAATGTATGCAAATTTAAAATATCATTTTGGAGATTGGAGGATTCCAGGATAGAGTGGAAAATGTGACTCATCAATCTGTATTATAAATGTATGAAATAGCATCACTGAAGTAGTTAAGGGACATGCACTGGTCTATGTATTTATGAAACAAGTGGAATCTATAAAGCTAAAGACAAAAAATTACCATCAACAACAAAAACTGCATATAACCATTACAGTTTCTGTAATTATTTTTCATGGTGTATGGGGTTAACAGTTCTGATACTGCTATTTACTTACTTTAGATTTGAATAATTAAGCAAATGGATGGTATATGGCAGAAATAAAGTGTCTCACACAGTGGAATTTTCAGATAAGCATGGGGAAGTGGGTAGAATGATTCATGTAGTAATGGATTCAAGTTGGAGGCCTCAGTGTTAAATTATACAGATTGTTACATGTAGAAGTATTTCTAGATATCTGTATATAACCTAGTTAGTGTACACAAGCAGATATATTTCCTTTCTTTCAGCTGAGAAGACCTAAAACAAAGAAGCCTCAGTGGCACAAGAGTACTCACCACACTAATGTTTCTAATTCCATTCTTAAATAAAAGGAACAAGGCTTCTTAGAGAAATGGCCAACTCTATGCAAAGTCTATTTAGGAGATAAGCCTGGAGTATCCTATAGTGTCAAAACATAAGAAGATGCTAAACAAAGGAACAGTTTGAACAATGATGGGAATAACAAAGGGACATTGGAGCCAGTACCAGAGCTCCAAACGGCCAACAGCATGAGAAACACAATGAATACTATGATATCGCATTGTACTCACACTCTAAAATAAATATCTACAAGCTCCTACTGGTATACCTAAAGAAATAAAAATAATAAATGGAGGAAAAGAAACAAATCTGTTCAGAATTCCAAGTAATTTATGCAGATATACTACCCTCAAGGAGGAGGAGTATAACTCCCTCCCAGTAAGTACCAGCTATGCACAGTGACTTCCATACAGACTGCAGCATAAATGGGTCTAAAAAAGAGTTAACTCTGCAGCTGCAAATCTGACAAACATGCTTTCAGCTGGGTGATCAAGGTCCACATCAGTACTAATAAGTCATTTTAATAGTGTACTTCCCAGGTGGCACTAGTGGTAAAGAACTATCCTGTCATTGCAGGAGACTTAAAAGACAAGGACAGGTTCAATCCTTGGGTTGGAAAGATCCCCTGGAGGAGGGCATGGCAACCCACTCCCGTATTCTTGCCTGGAGAATCCCATGACAGAGGAGCCTGTTGGGCTTATAGTCCACAGAGTCACAAAGGGTTGGACACAACTGAAGTGGCTTAGCATGCATGCACCCCCTTTTTTCCCCACTCTTTCTTTTAATCATACTCTAGTACCCATGGTTTAATTATTTTAACTTCATAAAATGCTGTAATATATAGCAGTGGCAGTGGTTTTTCACCCACTTTGTTTCCTTTGTTTTAAAAAATGTTCTTAACTATATTTTCTAATTTAAAGAAATAAACCAAAAATCCTATTGAAATTATTAAAATTCCAAAGTTGAGGTCATCTACATCTTCAGGGCTCTGACTGTCACCTAACTAACCTCATGTTTTATACTATTTGCTTCCTTTAAAAAAAAATCAGTTTGGCAAGGATTGACATCTTGCAGTGTGTGATGCTTCATCCGGGATATTAGCATTTCTGTCCATTGATTCACTTTCAGTTCAGTACGGTTATTTAACACCCACTATGCTAAGTCGGAGAAGGCAATGGCATCCCACTCCAGTACTCTTGCCTGGAAAATCGCGTGGGCAGAGGAACCTGGTAGGCTGCAGTCCATGGGGTCGCAAAGAGTCGGACATGACTGAGCGACTTGACTTTCACTTTTCACTTCCATGCATTAGAGAAGGAAATGGCAACCTCTCCAGTGTTCTTGCCTGGAGAATCCCAGGGATGGGGGAGCCTGGTGGGCTGCCGTCTATGGGGTCGCACAGAGTCAGACACGACTGAAGTGACTTAGCAGCAGCATGCCAAGTCCTGTGCTTTACGCTTGAGGTATTCTTTTAAATCACTCAGGAGAGTTGGTTTTTTTTCTTTTCGTTTGTTTGTTTTGACCCCTAACATACCATGTGATGAAATGGCACTTTGGCTCCAGTCCCAGGTGGCTCAATGGTAAAGAATTCACCTATCAGTTCAGGAGACACAAGAGATGTGGGTTCATCCCTGGGTCAGGAAGATCTCCTGGAGGAGGGCATGGCAATCCACTCCAGAGTTCTTGCCTAGAAAATCCATGGACAGAGGAGCTTGGCGGCTGCAGTCCATGACTGAACATGCACTCTCAACTAATCAAAATGAAAAATAGGCGACAATTCCAGATGGAGGATAGTCTATTATTTACCTGGCTAATACTCCTTGAAAATTGAGAGACCATCAAGAGCAAGGAAATTCAGAAATTGTCAAAGGCAAAAGATGCTTAAGGAGACATGATTAATAAATGTGGATATACTGGATAAGATCCTGAAACAGAAAAAGGATATTGGCTCAAAATTTAAAAAAAAAAAAAAAAGTCTAAGTATTTCATTAGTAATAATATATTAGTACTGGCTCTTTAATTCTAACAAATGTACCATACACATGTAAGATGTTAATAATTTTCTGTACTGTCCTATGATTTTTTCTATTTAAAACTGATCTAAAATTAAAATTTTATTTAAAAAACACAGTTTCTAAGCTGACAGGTATGTAGTCAAGTATGTAGGACTACTCCATATATGACATTTTTAATACTCCTTTGCTTAAGTATACAAAGGGCTTCCCTAGTGGCCCAGATGATAAAGCATCTGCCTGCAATGTGGGAGACCGGGGTTCAATCCCTGGGTTGGGAAGGTCCCTTATAGAAGGAAATGGCAACCCACTCCAGTACTCTTGCCTGAAAAATTCCATGGACTGAGGAGCCTGGTAGGCTACAGTCCATGGGGTCACAAAGAGTCGGACATGACTGAGCCACTTCACTTCACTTAAGTATCTTTGGTCTCAATAAACATGTGACTAACATTATGCATGGTCAACAATATACATAGCCTATCACTTTAATATAACACAAAATTTACAGAAAACTTAAGTATGGGAGATGGTGAAATCTACTTTAAATGAAATTAGAAATATATATCCAGAGGAGAATAATACAAAGCAGATGGTATTAAAGAACAAAACAAGTTTCAGATCATTGGCATATTAAATAACAATACAACATTTTCAAATTACTCTATTATTTAGATTACCTGTCAAATACAGCATATAACTTTCCAAAAGCTTTTTCTAGAAGAAGCAAGTCTTATGTAACATTACACAGTTGAGTACTTTAGGGAAATAAAAATTGTTACCATTCTATAACCTACTTTTGAAAGGTTGGTATATACATTGGTTTAATACCATTTCTGATAAATTTGACAATTAAGAACTACATTGAAAAACTATGACTTTATTTTTCCAGTACTTCCTAGAAATATTTGATCATGTGGATCTGATTTTTTTAGTAAAATCTACAGATTTCTTACAAAATTAATATATCTATCAATATATGGCAAACATAAAAATCCTACTGATTTTTTCTTGAACAAAATGACTTGATCATATTAAACCAAAATTTAAATATGAAACATCTCAACTTAGCATATTGGTTCTTGTATTTTCAACATAAAAGATAAAGAGTTCTAAGAAACAAACACAAAAATAAGCATTGACCAATGTTTTAAAACCTTGAAGCAGTTCCAATTTCAATGAAAGCAACATGTTATTTAGAAAATTATCTGTGTTAAATCAATTTTATAATTTGTTTCCATTTTAATGTTCTGTGAAATTATTGCATTTCTAGAAAAATGTGATTTCTGAAATAAATGATAGATGAATAAGACTTTATGCCCTATAATTATAACTGTTATTACCAATCCTCAATACTAAATAATCAAGTTTACTCCATTCACAGTAAGTTAGCCTAAGGCTATAAGAAAAAATTAAACGGGGCAGCAAATTGATGTGTTTTTTGTAAGATAATACGTTTCAGAATTCCTCTAAGAAACCATTGATCTATTCCTGGAAAAGCAGAGAGGAAAAAACCCTCAAACTCTGAAACTAATATACTAATGCAGATTTATGTGGAACCGAAATCAAATTTCCTTCAGGCTAGACCTAATCACTTTGGGAAGGAAAAAAACATAAAAAGGATATTCATAAAATATTTTTCAGTACTTTTCCCTCCTGTGTGGACTTGTTCAAAATGTTTAATGCTTTTATAAGTTGCTTTATAGTTTTAATAAAACATTTTCCAAATGTCTTCCTAACTTTACATTGTGTAAGATAATACAAATTTCTACTAAATGAGAAAATTCTTAAGATTGGCCATTACTGAACACTTGAGTACCTGCTGTATTTGACCCCAGTAGTCCTACAATCCTGAAAGTCCAAAGTACCATTTTGGCAAGTGATAAAAAACAAATGAATAGTTTTTCTGACCAGTGAAAACAAACTCCTTTTGAGAAATATACAACTCTTTGGGATGGTGAAAAATGTCAAGAAAAGGATTTCACTGTTAATTTCCAAAGAATGTTGATAGTGAAACAAGATATAAATGTGTGGGGTAGGGAATATAATGGGAGCTCTCTGAGATTTCCTCTCAATTTTCCTGTGAACCTAAAACTGCTTTAAAAAATAAAGTCTATTTAAAAAAATGTGTCATCCTATACCAAGATGTATGATAATACATATTGAACCTTGGATGAAGATTAATTCAATTTTGACTAATTAAGCTTCATTTTCATAAACTATCAGAATGATTTATTAAATTATAAATTAAAAAATAAAATGATTATTTAAAAAATGCATAACTTGTATCAATTCCACTTCATTTTAAGAATCTGAATTTTAAAGCAAAACTTAAAAAGTATTTGGAAGAATATAAGTACAGACAAGGGAAGACATATTGAAAAGGAGCAAACAGAACACATCTAAAATAAAATATGAATAAATTTAACATTATGATAATTTTTCTACATATTTTTATTATTAAAGATCAAAAGAAAAGCTGAAGTCTTAGCAAAGATATTTACAATGAATCTAATAACCGAACATTAATTTCCAAAATAGAATAATCACTGAGATCAATAAAGACAAATGGCTCAAAAGAGAGAGAAGCAATGAATAAGTTCATTTCTTTTTTAAAGACTACAGATATAGTAGGAAAGGAAATGAAAATCCAACCACAGTTAGATACTATCCTACATCTAGCAAACTGAAAAAAATAAATTAAAATCTGACATTTCCTGCTGCTGCCAAGAGTGTTGAGTAATTGAACGTGGTTTCCGCAGATCTAGTGAGTATACCAGTCTGAAGAGCAATTTGGCAAGATCTGGTGAATTTTAACAACATGCATAAAGCAATTCTTGGAAGATGGCAGTGTGACATAGTTTTTTTAACGTCTTTGATTTCCTTTGTTGAATGGAGAGTATAAAAAGGAAAATATGACTCCTCATCTCAAAATTTTTGGACAACATCAAAAATAAAAGCTAACTGAAAATGTATACCCATAAACCCTAAAATACAATAGAGAAAAATCACCTACAGCTTTAAGGTATACATTATATTACCAGGGAGAAGATAAGCGCATCTGCCAGAGCAGAGAACAGAAAGTCAAAGGTACTCCCTAAAGAGTGCAGAAGGCCAGTTAATGGAGAAGAGTAGTTGAAGCTGAAAGAGCTTTGCATATCCACACGTAATTGAAAGGGGCTCTGAGGCAAGATATGAAGGAGCTTGTATTTGTTATCTCCTGCTGCTTAACAAATTACTGTGGCCTTAGTAGCTTAAAATAACTAACATTTATTATCTATAAGCTCTCCTGGGTTTAAGAGGTTAGGAGTAGAAACGTAATCAAATCATTGGCTCTCGGATAGCCTTGTGGCATGTTTCTGTTTTTTCCCCACAAAATTCATTCTCTCCTTCTCCTGTACCAAAATATTTTTAAATGCACTTGACTTCCAAGCTAAAAAAGGTATTCCCTGCCTTTCCTCCTAACGAGGCATGGCCATATGATTAGGTGGAATCAATGGAATATGAATAGAGTGAGGTAGACTACTTCTCTCTTATTTTGTGTAAATGATTTGTTTATTCTCCATTTCATCTGTTTTCTATTCTAATTCTCTAAAATGTTAATATGATGATTGCTGTTAACACCCCATTTTCTGTGAGAAAACAAGAAAAAGAACAATCGAACCAACTACAACTTCATAAATTGCTCTTGCTGCTGCTGCTGCTAAGTCGCTTCAGTCGTGTCTGACTCTGTGCGATCCCACTGACGGCAGCCCACGAGGCTCCCCTGTCCCTGGGATTCTCCAGGCAAGAACACTGGAGTGGGTTGCCATTTCCTTCTCCAATGCATGAAAGTGAAAAGTAAAACTGAAGTTGTTCAGTCGTGTCAGACTCTTAGCGACCCCATGGACTACAGCCCACCAGGCCCTCCCTCCATGGGATTTTCCAGGCAAGAGTACTGGAGTGGGGTGCCATTAGGGGTGTAATATTGGCAAAACCATGTGGGAAAACTGCAGACATTTTGCAACAGGGTCCATTCATACCACTTACCCTGTTTTATGAAAGGCAAATGTCAAATCACTGTAGCTTACTGGGGACTGTTTTTCATACCAAATTAGTTTGGTACCTTAAGACATCCAATGATATCACTTACAAATTGGTTAAGAATAAAAATCAAATTTTTATTATTAAAATTTTTAATAGGACAAAAACAGGTTAATTATATAATAGAAACCAGAGAGCATATGACATTTTATGCTGGACTCTATTGTCAGGGCAACAACCTCAACTCTGATTTTTCTATGCTGTTAGTGAAAAGTTTGGTTTAAAAAATTAAATACATATTAAAGTGGGAGGCATCAAAATTATGAATCTGTTTTCTAAGAAGAAATGAAAACTCCAATGTGTTGGACAATAATGTGATAACAAGAGTCCTAAATGCTTACATTCTAGACAGCAGAACTGGTCTGTGAGTCCGTATCTGAGTGTCTCCACTGGTGTGATTATTGTAGCTAAAAGTTGTTATCTACTGTGTCTTTCATCCACTTAGTTATCAGTCTAAATTGTACCCAGATTTCCTGATTTGGGCCAGATAATCATAGAAAATATTTTAAAGATATTTGACAATTTTAATCTGTAACTTCTGCAGTAATTCAGCTACATCTGGGCATAAGAGTATCTATCATTTAGGTCTGCTGCTGCTGCTGCTAAGTTGCATCAGTCGTGTCCGACTCTGTGCGACCCCAGAGATGGCAGCCTACCAGGCTCCCCCGTCCCTGGAATTCTCCAGGCAAGAACACTGGAGTGGTTTGCCATTTCCTTCTCCAATGCATGAAAGTGAAAAGGGAAAGTGAAGTCGCTCAGTCGTGTCTGACTCTTAGCAACCCCATGGACTGCAGCCTACCAGGCTCCTCCATCCATGGGATTTGCCAGGCAAGAGTACTGGAGTGGGGTGCCATTGCCTTCTCTGCATTTATGTCTAGAAGCAGCCAAATTGTATTAAGTATGCTTCATTAATGACTCATTCAACACAAGGCATTAAGCATCTAATAAATTCATATTAATAGAGAAAAGCCTATAATTATAAAGATAATGAGTTCTTCTCCAAGTAGTTCAAGCCATGTCTCCAATATTTTCAAATGTATCAAATATAAAATGTATAGCCATTTCGGGAATAGGCTGGTTTTTCTCCTTGTTTATATTCCATCATCATACCTGAAAATGTATCAAAATATAGATTGCTTTTACTTCACAGAAAGACTAAATAAAGATGAATGTATTGCCCTTTTCAAATGTTACAAGTCCCCCTCCTAATTTGTATATTTATTCCTTTGTGAACTCCTATGTATGCCTTTGCATGGATGACATTATTTCAAATGTTATCTTTACATAATGTTTCTTCCTCTGTGGTCCCCGTATTGAAAGGCATTTGTAGAATCCAGCCATGCATATGAACAACAATTTTTCAGATCCCTGAATCACAGGAAAAAAAAAAAAAAATCAGTCTCTGGTTCTTCTTTAGCACTACGTCGAACTAAATTGCTATCATAATCATCTTATTAAATGATAACCAAAGCACAGATGAAACTGACAACATGAAGCAAACACAAAAGAAACACAAATAAACGAAAGAGAACAGCTATGGAACGTGCAAATACGTGTAGCTTTTTGTTTTTTAAAGAATGTGATTGTAAATCATAGAGACTCTGACTTTTTAAATAGCGGCTTTCTTTTCTATTCTTCTTTAAATGCTTTTATTCTCTTGGCCCAAAGAACAGTAAATTCTCTCCATTTTTCTGCCTCATGGCTGCTCTCTCTCCTTCTCCATCTCTGTATCTTCATCCTTCAACACTCCTAAGTATTGGAGTATCTCAAAACTTGTTTCTCAGACCCCTTCCCCTCTCTTTTTTTCCTTTACTTGTTCTCTGGGCTATTTCTGGCTTGAAATGTTATCGATAAACTGATGTCTTTTAAATTAACAGCTCCATCAATGACCTCTCTCCTAAACTGTAGAATCTATATCCAGTTACCTAGTTGCTATGGAAGTTACTTGGATCCTGAAATAATAGCATAAATTTAACATATTCCAAGCAAATTACTGATTTCTATGCCTTCCCTGCCCTATCTTTCTTGAATCAGTAAATGGCACTTATTCACTCATGTTACTTAATTTTATTTGTAGTGAAATATAATTGACTTATGATGTTGTATTAGTTTCAGGTTGCAGCAAAATGATATATTTGGATGCATATAAGATTATTTCTAAATCAAGGCTGTGTTTTCTGACATAGGTAATTTAGAATTTTCTAGCACCTAGAAGGATTCTGGGAAATCATGTCATTTGCCCAAGTTTTTATCCAGGGGCAGAGGAGGTACCTACAGAATAATTTTTAAAGAATATGGTAGAACAAAAATATTCTGCTATGATCTTTTTTCATGGGTTTTAATTGTTTATACACAACTCTTAGCAGCAAAACTTGAATAATCAGGCATTCATTGTCTGATCATGACATCATGATGAGAATGTCTTCTGACAATAATAGACTAGTGGGTAATTTTCAACCCCAACAGACACTTGCTCTGGAGAAATTTAAATGTGAGATGCAAAAAATGAGACTCAGTAGTGTGGTGATTAGAGAGACATAGATAAGACAATGGAAAAATAAAAAAAAAATAGTTACAGTTATTAGCAAGCAGAATCTGTACATAGAGAGAAAGAGATGAAAGTTGGTAATTGCATTTGAATACATAAAAACTCTCCACTGCCTTTGTGTGTGTTAGAATAAGTAGCAACCGATTTCTTTAAAGTTTTGAATACCACATTTCTTTTTGGGAAACAATTGTCTTTGTGTTCTGGATAACAACAATAATCACTGTCAGGAGACCCAAGGTTTATTATCAAGGAAAATATCTTTGTATTTCTTTACCATTCTGTGTTTTCTTAATTATCAACTCTCTTCCAAAGACATAATCTCCAGAGATGGCTCAGGTTTCTAAAGTTTTATGTACATAATTAACTACTTATGATAAACAACATATAACCAACATATTTATGTTGGTCATTAATGTTTTTCTACTCTCTCTATGTGCACTCAACACATCTAGCAATGATGATAACTGCACAATATCAGCATTTCGATATGACCATTTAATTAACAATTTACATTTTGATGAACATTTAAATTATTTCCGGCTCCTTTGTCATTATCAACAATTGTTCATGGATACTTATACATAAATATTTGTACCTGTCACTTTTTTATGATGTATTTTTACATATATCTATATATTGTATTACTAAAAAAAAAAACATTCCCATGGATAATTGGATCAATTTACACACACTCTGGTATATTCTTTTTCTCTAAAGCCCTTTTTTTCTTGGGTGTGAACAGGATAAAACTGACTCAGTATAAAAATTACATAAATTATATTCTATAATCAATGTGATGACAGTTTTGGCCTAAAAATTCCAACTCAGTCACTGTTTTGAGAAAATGAACTATATTTGTTTAAAATTTTAGGTAACTTTCATATTTTACAGTAACATTTAAATATATATATAAATGATTGCTGCTGCTGCTAAATCGCTTCAGTCGTGTCTGACTCTGTGTGACCCCATAGATGGAAGCCCACCAGAATGATTAGCTCATCTTTAATGCATGTTTGACAAAAATATAAGTATACAGAGTTAAGATTTTATACTCTTAGATAATTTGAATGCAAATTCATTTACTTTTTAGGTAGAGGAACTAAAAATTAGAAACTTTTGAAAGAGTATCCTTAAAAAGTGTGGTGAGTCGAAGAAATGTCATATATACACACAACTGTGCAAGTGATAGTCACACGAACAGAAAAAAACATAATACTCACATAAATATTTTCTTTATTCTTCAGTGACTAATAAGGCAGGCATAGTGCTTGCAAGTGGGTATTTTAAGTATAAGCATACCTTGGATATCTTATGAGTTTGGCTCCAGACCACTGAAATACAATGAATATTGCAATAAAATGAGTCACAAACTTTTTTGGTTTCCCAATGCATATAAAAGTTATATTTATATGATACTACAGTATTAAGTATGCAATAGCATTATGTCTATAGGATGTTTATACCATAATTAAAAATACTTTAAGGCTAAATAAATACAAAACCAATTACAATAGTAACATAAAATATTACTGATCACAGGTCACCATAACAAATATAATACTAAAGAAAGAACTTGAAGTACTGTATGTGACATGGAGACATGAAGCAAGAAAATACTATTGGAAAAATGGTGCTGATATAGGGTTGTGACAAACTTTGAATTTGTAAAAAATAAAATGTCAACAAAATGCAATAAAGAGAAGGACAATGAAATGAAGTATGCCTGTATTAACAAACCTTATGTATTTCTCCTATAAGTATTTACTAGCTTTTATCCTAGGAATCTTTTTAGATGAAGGAAAAAAAGAGATCACAGAAGATTGACTTGTTACATCTTAACATATCCATTCATAGAAAAATATATTGCAGCATGAATTATAGACAAACACAAAAATGGATACAAACTTATGTACATGACATTTTAAAGTTATCATTTTTCATTTTTTAACCTTTTTCTGGGCAAGATGTAGGTTATGTAATGAGAGAAGACTTTAAAAGAAGTTGAGTTATTTAGCTGCAGTAAGCAGAGGTTTAAGTATAATGTCATAATACTGCCTAAATAGAAACTCCTGGGATTCTTTCTTGCCTAACATAAATGTGACTCCAACAGTAGGGTTTTATTAGTATATGTGGAAGGACATTCTTGAAGTATTTTTAAAATGAGATTAATAAGAAAAGATCCGGCTATTTTAAAGAAGCTATTATAGTAGGCTTCTATTATATTACAATAGTTAAAGTGCTCTTTCTCAAAATGTGTGGGTGAGGGTAAGTGAGGAAATGTAGTTAAGTCTACTAGTTTTCTAGTTCCTATGAGATCAGAGAAGGGAATGGCAACCCACTCCAGTATTCTTGCCTGGAGAATCCCATGGACAGAGGAGCCTGGCTGAGTACAGTCCATGGGGTCACAAGAATTGGACACGACTGAGTGGTTAAACCACCACACCATGAGATCAGAAATTTTGCTCTCCTTTTACTAACCCATACAAATGAGGGTTTGTTTCCTAAATCTTACCCAGTGACTTGGCCTTCTTTTCTGAAGACAGGAATTTGATGCTATCAGTCTGAATCTCTGACTGGTGTTTGCTCCTAGATTCCTTTAAAGAGCCTCCATCTCTTATTCTACTTATTTGAAGCCTACCCATTATAAAGGCTTATTTCTTCTGGATGGCAAAATCTGCATTGATATCTCTTAATGACCTGCAAGCACATCATCTCAATTCTGGGTTCTATATATGTATAAACTTTATCCAGTAACGTGATGATAAAATCTTGATAAGTATCTACCTCATGCTCATCAACATATCTGATTTCTAGTTTACCCATCCTATTACTTATTGAACTCTAAGCCCCCTCTTTTCTTAGTTGTACTCCTTGGATGTTGCAAGAAACTGGTAAGTAAACTCTTACCCAAGTCATATCATGTGAGGAAACATGGCCAGATTGTGGGAATATGGAAAAGGTGTAGCTGGGAGATAGAAAAAAGAAAGTGGAAAAACAATTCAGATGTTAAAAAGGGGGAACTAATTCATGCTTCCAGGAAAGTGAGGTAGGTTAACAGGTAATAGAGGTGTTGAGTAAGTGGTTATCACCATAGTTGAACCCAGAGTATGGATAAAAGTTAGAGCCCTACCACAATTTAAAATCAACATTTATAAAATCTTGATTTAAAAATCTGCCTCAACCAATTTGAACAATGCAGGAGTTCTAGCAAGAGTTTCTTGGAGGGAGTAAGGATAGACTGATTATGGAACTTAGACTTGTAATTCTCATAATAAGTAGCCATGGGCTGAGAGAACAGTGACATGAGGATTCTTCTTACTGTAGATAGTGCCAGCACTGGCATGATCAGAGGACCACCTCCAGGGCACTAAAGCCAGAAGGTACCAGGGAACATGTAGGAGAGAACAGGACAAAATATCCAGGCAATTTTCATCCTTTTCTGAAATGACAATTTCATTGGATTTGTAATCCCTAAGTTTATGAAAGTGGATGATAAGCTATAGAAATCGAGAGAAATAAAATTTTGATTTGCTTTGTTACCCCAAACTAGGAGTTTTAGGAACATCTGCTGCAATTCAGCCTATTTAAATTGAGCATTTTCTAAGTGCTTTACTTTTACATATTATAATGAGAACCAAGTACAAAGAGGACTTCATGGTAAACCAAAATAAAGAGAAGTCTAATGCTTTCTGGTAAATGTAGATTGTCTTTGATCTAGACAATTAAGAAAATATATGAAATACTTAAGAAGACATCATTCACATGCAAACTAGCATTTCTTTTTTATAGTAAAGCTTAACTCGAAGTGGTGAAACCTTAAAGTTTGACTCCTGAAGTATTTTTAGCTTTCAGAAGTACATTATGCATAAAGTAAAACTCACCCTTTTTAACTATAGCATACTCTTCTAATCATCGCTTCCAATCATGTAACCTCTACCACAAATGTGTTATAAAGTTTTCATTACCGTAAAAATTTCCCTTATCCTTTTGAAATTGATTCCCCCAGTAATAGGCTGAATGTTGAAGTCTTAACCCCCTCCAGTACCTCTGAAAGTGACTGTATTGGAGATAAGACTTTTAAATAGGCAATTAGGTTAAAATGAGGTCATATATATGAGCCCTAATCAAATACGACTGGCATGTTTAAAAGAAGAGGTGATTAGGGTAGAGAAACACTCAGAGGGAAACCATGTGCAGATAAAGGAAGAAGATGAACGTCTATAAACCAAGGTGAGAGGCCTCAGAGGAAATGAGCTCTGCCAATGATGTCTTAATCTCCAACATCTAGCTTCCAGAACTGTGAGAAAATAATTTCTGTTCTTTAAGCCTCCCAATCTGTGGTACTTTGTTATGGCAACCCTAGTAGACTATTAATAATATATCCATTTTCACTTTCAAGCCCAAGCAATCAATGGGATCTATATGGTGTCATAATTTTGACCTTTCTTGAATTTCATGTAAATGAAATGATAACAATATATAGCATTAAGCATGTAGCTGTTTTTACTTCTGATGGATTTAGATTCATTCATGTTGTTGTTGTCTTCATATTTCCTTTTTATTGGTGAAGAGATTTTATAGTGTATCACAGTGTTGTCGTCTATTCTCCATTGGTTGGATATAGCTTTTTGTTGACATGTGGATGTATTTCACTTAGAAAAATGCCTAGAAGTGGGGTTGCTAGATTCTATAACATACACTTAATCTTTTAAGATACCTCCAAACCGTAAAAAGTTGTCTGCACATGGTTTTCCTTCTGAGTGTTTCTCTATCTTAATCACCTCTTCTTTTAAACATGCCAGTTATATTTGATTAGGGCTCATATATATGACCTCATTTTAACCTAATTGCCTATTTAAAAGTCTTATCTCCAATACAGTCACATTCAGAGGTACTGGAGGGGGTTAAGACTTCAACATTCAGCCTATTACTGGGGGAATCAATTTCAAAAGGATAAGGGAACTTTTTACGGTAACTTTGTCATTTTACGGTTATCTGTGTCATTTTGTGTTTCTACAGCAAAACATAACAATTACTGTTGTCCCCCATTCTTGTAAACACTTGATAGGTCAGTCACTTTATCGTTATTCTAGTGGGTGTTTTGTGATTATCATTTTGATTTGAATTTCTCTGAGTAGTGATATTGACCATCATTTCATATACTGATTTGCCTGATTATATCTTTTATTGTGAAGTGTCTAAGTTGTTTGTCCTTTTAAAATTGTTTTCTTATTAATGAGTTCTGAGATTTCTTTATATATTCTATAATAAATCCTTTATCTAGAATGTATATTTCAAAACTTTTCTTTTTTTGCAAATGGATTGGAGAGTATATGAGTGAAAATAGTTATACAGGTTCAGTGATAAATGCAGTGATCAAGGTAAGATGTCTGCTGTTAGTCTAAGAAATTGGTTTTGAATTGAAGAGATATGAATTGGTATGAAAGGTATTAATAGGCAAAATCAACAGGATTTAAAGATTGTTTGGAAATGTGGACAAAGGAGAAGTAATTGTTGGGGATACATTTAATGTAAAAATTTGGGTGGTAGCACTTGTCTAAGCTAAATACTGGAGTATGACTCTTTGAGGAGTGATAGAATAATTATAATTTTGGATATATGGATTGGATATCTTAATAAAAATATGAAATGAACAATTGGCTATATATATGTATGGAACTCAGGTGAGAAATAAGTGAGTATAGCATGTTGAGCATTATTTGTACAACACAGTAAAGCTTTGATAAAGAAAAAATATTTTCCTCTTTTGAATCTCTTTTTGCCTTAACTGAGCTCATGTTTAAGACTTCTTTATTATTTTTATTCCTACTTTATAAGACACACTTACAAAATAGGTTAATTTTGTTCTTGTACCCTTTTCCTTGAATTATTTTTTTCCTTTTTCCTTTTCCTTGATCCAACTGTCCCATTTCCTCACTGATTCTCTTAGAACCTTAACTCTTGTATAAAAAACATAGATTTGGCAAGCTTCTTGTTTTTAAAAGACCAGAGACTAAATAGTTTAGGTATTTTGTGCCATAGAATATCTCTATTCTTTGATTTTTTGATAGTCTTTAAAAATGTAAAAATTAATCAGTTCATGGAACAATATAAAAACAGTTCACAGACTGGACTTGACCTATGGGCTATAAAAAATTAATAAACTGAAACCTCAGTTACATAGAGTTGATATACCAGAAGGGAGGAGCTCTCACAATCTGCTCCAACAGGACAACTCAATAGGAAGAAGACTCCTAACCCCACCTCCAAGGGCCTAGCCAATGAAAAGTTATGCACTTTTATGCTTTAGCTCTCCCAAACTCCTTTTTGTCTCTATATACGTGTTCTCCTTCCCTTGCTGTGTGTGGAAATTTGCATGAGGCTTGCCATGGTTGCAGACCCCAGAATGCAATTCTTTGCTGATCTTGAATGAATCCATCTTTGCTGGAGAAATAACTATTTGTTTCAGATCATTAGGGTCATAATTTTCCAATTCCTGCTATAAAGCATCACATTAGTGGATGCTGCCCTCTTGGGTGTCACGTTATAGTCTGTAGACTTTTGCCTATATTTTTACTCATTTCCAGTAATCAGTTCTGAGTACTATTTCCTTCTGAGCATGTTTTCCCCTCCATTACCTTAAATTTTATTTACTCTCTAATAGTGACCTTTAAAGACTTTATTGACCCCACCCTCAAACCAAGTTAATCATGCCCTTCTCTATGCTTCCAGTGTGCTTTTGGCATATTCCTTTTATTTAAACATGTCTATGGTAAGTTTTGTAAATATCAAATAAATTGAATCTCTTTCCACTGACCCTTGAACAATACAAGGGTTAGGGGTGCCAACCCTCTACACAGATGAAAACTCCTAACTTATAGGATCATGTAGTACTATAGAATTTACTATCGAAAAAATAATTGCCTATAAGTATACCTGTGCAGTTAAAACTTGTGTTGTTCAAGGGGAAATTCTGTTTATGACTAATGCTGATATATAGAGCTAATGATGTCATTAAATTGTGAGAGGCAGCATAACATATGTATAGTCGGCCTTCCTCATCTGCAGCTTCCACATCTGCAGATTCAGCCATCCTCAGATCAAAAATATTTTTAAAAATCCATAAATTTCCCAAAGCCAAAACTTGAAATTGTTTCATATTGGTAACTCTGTATAGCTTTAACAGAGCACTCATATTATAAGTAATCGAGAGATGATTTAAGGGCTTCCCTGATGGCTCAGACAGTAAAGAATCCGCCTGCAATGCATGGGTCAAGAAGATCCCCTGGAGAAGAAAATCCCACTCCAATATTCTTTTCCTGGAGAATTTCGTGGACAGAGGAATCTGTCGGGCTACAGTCCAAGAGGTCACAAAGAGTTGAACACAACTGAGCAACTAACACTTTGAGATTTCAGAGATGATTTAAAGCCTGTGGGAAGATATGCATAGGTTACATGCAAATACTACACCATTTTATATAAAGGACTTGAGCATCTTTGGGTTTTGGTGTTCACTGTGGATCTGGAACCAATCCCCTACAGATACCAAGGGGCATAGGGTCTACTGCTGTGATTTGAAACAGGAAAGAAGCTTTATTTCTTGAAAGCTTTACAGACGCTTTATTTCTTGTGTTGTATAAACTTCAGCCTTTGTACTTTGTCTATTAAATGCAGATAGTTATATTTTCATTTTCATGGTGTTAGTATAGGAGTGACTAAAAAGTATTGTTGTTACTATGTGTCTTGTGTTCTTTTATCCAAAAGATATTTGCATTTTTAACTAGGATTTTCAATGGCTTAGCTCAAATGCATTATGCAATTAAGCACCCACAACCATATTTTTGGTCAGAACATCTCCCCTCCACAGTCTTAAAATTTAAATGATCTTGATTTTCCTAGTTTTGAGACAACCCTTACTGTCACCTTGATAGTAAACAAGTGACAGCTAAGCTTATTGTCAATTTCATGGGGAATTGATTACTCTACAATAAAATTGTAAAAATGAAATATTGCTTAGTCTAAAAATACAAGAGTAATTTAATTCAGGGAGCTTTAAATTTTTAAAGAACTCTTCAATCTCTGCTGACCTATGATACACTCATACTACTCCTTGGGGAGGATTAGTGGTGAAAAACTATAAAAAGTCTGATATCTATAAGGTTAAATTAGATTGGGAAAAGCTACACAATTCTCAAGTGTTCAGATGATACAGTTATTCCAGAAACAAACTTGATTGTATCTAATAACACAGAAATTTCTTTATATGATGTTTCTGGCACTGGAGATATTATATCACTATAAAATTTCTTTTTCAAATCCATCCAAGTAAATTATGTTAGAAAAGATTTAGTAGTTGTTTAATTTAACTCATAAAAAGCCATAAATAAGTATCAGCTTACTGAGAATAAAATGTCCACAACAAATAATAACATTTAATGCATTTTGAAATGTAAAGCCATGAAAAATATAGTGTAATTACATTTACTGACATGCTGTAGTTTAACTAGGGTCAATTAAATTGAACTATTGGCAATTTTTGCTTATTTTCTTTGTTTAAAAACATCACTATGATTTAAAGTTTAATTGCAGAATATATAAGATAATAAAATTGCTTCTCCATCAACTATTTTTCATATAAATACAGATGGATAATTTTGTCACTCTGTAAATAAATTTGTGGACTTATTATTTAACATCATGCATTGAATGTAATGACAAGACAATGAATATAGATGTTTATTTTAAGTAATGATTGCTATATTGCTCTTTCCTTTGATTCAGAGGGATAATTTTTAAAGGTCAGGAGGGTGGTCTTTTATGGCTATGGAGCCTTCTTTTGCAACTATTCTATTAGCAACCCCACGTCCAAGGAGCCGTGGCTGCGTGGGCACAGGAGGGCCTAGAGAAGCTATCCCACATTGAAGGTCAGGAAAGGCAGCAGTGAGGAGATACCCCTCATCCAAGGTAAGGAGCAATGGCTGCGCTTTGCTGGAGCAGCCGTGAAGAGATACCCCACGCCCAAGGTAAGAGAAACCCAAGTAAGATGGTAGGTGTTGCAAGAGGGCATCAGACAGCAGACACACTGAAATCATAATCACAGAAAACTAGTCAATCTAATCACACTAGGACCACAGCCTTGTCTAACTCAATGAAACTAAGCCATGCCCGTGGGGCAACCTAAGATGGGCGGGTCATGGTGGAGAGATCTGACAGAATGTGGTCCACTGGAGAAGGGAATGGCAAACCACTTCAGTATTCTTGCCTTGAGAACCCCATGAACAGTATGAAAAGGCAAAATGATAGGATACTGAAAGAGAAACTCCCCAGGTCAGTAGGGACCCAATATGCTACTGGAGATCAGTGGAGAAATAACTCCAGAAAGAATGATGGGTTGGAGCCAAAGCAAAAAGAATACCCAGCTGTGGATGTGACTGGTGATAGAAGCAAGGTCCGAGGCTGTAAAGAGCAATATTGCATAGGAACCTGGAATGTCAGGTCCATGAATCAAGGCAAATTGGAAGTGGTCAAACAAGAGATGGCAAGAGTGAATGCCGACATTCTAGGAATCAGCGAACTGAAATGGACCGGAATGGGTGAATTTAACTCAGATGACCATTATATCTACTACTGCGGGCAGGAATCCCTTAGAAGAAATGGAGTGGCCATCATGGTCAACAAAAAAGTCTGAAATGCAGTACTTGGATGCAATCTCAAAAACGACAGAATGATCTCTGTTCGTTTCCAAGGCAAACCATTCAATATCACAGTAATCCAAGTCTATGCCCCAACGAGTAATGCTGAAGAAGCTGAAGTTGAATGGTTCTATGAAGACCTACAAGACCTTTTAGAACTAACACCCAAAAAAGATGTCCTTTTCATTATAAGGTACTGGAATGCAAAAGTAGGAAGTCAAGAAACACCTGGAGTAACAGGCAAATTTGGCCTTGGAATACGGAATGAAGCAGGGCAAAGACTAATAGAGTTTTGCCAAGAAAATGCACTGGTCATAACAAACACCCTCTTCCAACAACACAAGAGAAGACTCTATACATGGACATCACCAGATGGTCAACACCAAAATCAGATTGATTACATTCTTTGCAGACAAAGATGGAGAAGCTCTATACAGTCAGCAAAAACAAGACCAGGAGCTGCCTGTGGCTCAGACCATGAACTCCTTATTGCCAAATTCAGACTTAAATTGAAGAAAGTAGGGAAAACCACTAGACCATTCAGGTATGACCTAAATCAAATCCTTTATGATTATACAGTGGAAGTGAGAAATAGATTTAAGGGCCTAGATCTGATAGACAGAGTGCCTGATGAACTATGGAATGAGGTTCGTGACATTGTACAGGAGACAGGGATCAAGACCATCCCCATGGAAAAGAAACGCAAAAAAGCAAAATGGCTGTCTGGGGAGGCCTTAAAAATAGCTGTGGAAAGAAGAGAAGCAAAAAGCAAAGGAGAAAAGGAAAGATATAAGCATCTGAATGCAGTGCTCCAAAGAACAGCAAGAAGAGATAAGAAAGCCTTCTTCAGCGATCAATGCAAAGAAATAGAGGAAAACAACAGAATGGGAAAGACTAGGGATCTCTTCAAGAAAATCAGAGATACCAAAGGAACATTTCATGCAAAGATGGGCTCGATAAAGGACAGAAATGGTATGGACCTAACAGAAGCAGAAGATATTAAGAAGAGATGGCAAGAATACACAGAAGAACTGTCTAAAAAAGATCTTCACAGCCCAGATAATCACGATGGTGTGATCACTCACCTAGAGCCAGACATCCTGGAATGTGAAGTCAAGTGGGCCTTAGAAAGCATCACTATGAACAAAGCTAGTGGAGATGATAGAATTCCAGTTGAACTATTCCATATCCTGAAAGATGATGCTGTGAAAGTGCTGCACTCAATATGCCAGCACGTTTGGAAAACTCAGCAGTGGCCAAGGACTGGAAAAGGTCAGTTTTCATTCCAATCCCAAAGAAAGGCAATGCCAAAGAATGCTCAAACTACCACACAATTGCACTCATCTCACACGCTAGTAAAGTAATGCTCAAAATTCTCCAAGCCAGGCTTCAGCAATTTGTGAACGGTGAACTTCCTGATGTTCAAGCTGGTTTTAGAAAAGGCAGAGGAACCAGAGATCAAATTGCCAACATCCACTGGATCATGGAAAAAGCAAGAGAGTTCCAGAAAAGCATGTATTTCTGCTTTATTGACTATGCCAAAGCCTTTGACTGTGTGGATCACAGTAAACTGTGGAAAATTCTGAAAGAGATGGGAATACCAGATCACCTGATCTGCCTCTTGAGAAATTTGTATGCAGGTCAGGAAGCAACAGTTCAAAATAGACATGGAACAACAGACTGGTTCCAAATAGGAAAAGGAGTATATCAAGGCTGTATATTGTCACCCTGTTTATTTAACTTATATTCAGAATACATGTTGAGAAACGCTGGGCTGGAAGCAACACAAGCTGGAATCAAGATTGCCGGGAGAAATATCAATAACCTCAGATACGCAGATGACACCACCCTTATGGCAAAAAGTGAAGAGGAACTAAAAAGCCTCTTGATGAAAGTGAAAGTGGAGAGTGCAAAAGTTGGCTTAAAGCTCAACATTCAGAAAACGAAGATCATGGCATCCTGTCCTATCACTTCATGGGAAATAAATGGGGAAACAATGAAAATAGTGTCAGACTTTATTTTTCTGAGCTCCAGAATCACTGCAGATGGTGACTGCAGCCATGAAATTAAAATACTCTTACTCCTTGGAAGGAAAGTTATGACAAACCTAGATAGCATATTCAAAAGCAGAGACATTACTTTGCCAACAAAAGTTCGTCTAGTCAAGGCTATGGTTTTTTTCTGTGGTCATGTATGGATGTGAGAGTTGGTCTGTGAAGAAGGCTGGGTGCTGAAGTATTGATGCTTTTGAACTGTGGTGTTGGAGAAGACTCTTGAGAGTCCCTTGGACTGCAAGGAGATCCATCCAGCCCATTCTAAAGGAGATCAGCCCTGGGATTTCTTTGGAAGGAATGATGGTAAAGCTAAAACTCCAGTACTTTGGCCACCTCATGTGAAGAGTTGACTCATTGGAAAAGACTCTGATGCTGGGAGGGTTTGTGGGCAAGAGGAGAAGGGGATGACAGAGGATGAGATGTCTGGATGGCATCACTGACTCGATGGACGTGAGTCTCAGTGAACTTCGGGAGTTGGTGATGGACAGGGAGGCCTGGCGTGCTGCGATTCATGGGGTCGCAAAAAGTCGGACATGACTGATCGACTGATCTGATCTGATCTGAAGATAACATTTCACTTATATCTGTTTTTATTTAGCTTTTGTATGTTCTCCAATTCATTGATTTGTTTGAAAACTCTTTACCTTACTTTATGAAATTTCAAACCACAATCCTAAATTCCATCAAGTTCATTGGCTACTGTCAATTCTTTTATAAAACTGCTGCTTCTCTAATGCATAACATGTTCTTTACAAATTATCAGCTCCACTGTTACATGTTTCACTAGCATTTCATCACCTCTAAACAGCATGACCTCGGAGAAGGCAATGGCACCCCACTCCAGTACTCTTGTCTGAAAAATCCCATGGATGGGGGAGCCTGGTAGGCGGCAGTCCATGAGGTCGCTAAGAGTTGGACATGACTGAAGCGACTTAGCAGCAGCAGCAAACAGCATGACCTACTCCTTAAGTCATGTATTTTTCCAAAACTTTAGTAAACAGTGATCCATTCCAACTACTAGTAGAGAATAAGTATGAAAATTGCACCCTAGTTCAGGATGTCTGAGTTTGAATGGTAAATCTCCCATTTATCAGCTTTATGACTTTGGGCAATATACTTAGCATTTCTAATCCTCACTTCCTTCAAATGTAAATAAGGGTAATGATAATATTTAAAGGTTCAATGAGATCATGAAACTAGCTAATGCTCTAACTCATATTAACTAATATTTGTATAACAGGCTTTGGTCTTCTGCAGTTAGCTTCTCAGCCAATTTCAGATATTTCTTATCATCATCATTGTCAACCTGTCTGTTCTGTAAGCATATACACAGAACAATGACTGATGTCACATCTCAAAGTCTATTTTAAATAAATGTGTTTAAGGAAGGGGAAGAAAATGTCTTTTTGGCCCAAAAGGCAAGTTAGATAATTACCAATTATGAAGATGTATTTACTTTTTCACTTTTTCTCTGTTTTTCCTCTGAAGTCATGACCATTTGATTCCATGCAGCTGTAGCTCAGGCAAATGGTCAGTTATGGTTATAAGAACACAAGTTCAGAGCCTGGATGAAAATTATATAGATTTAGCATTCAGACTCAGAGAAGGCAATGGCACCCCACTCCAGTACTCTTGCCTGGAGAATCCCAGGGATGGAGGAGCCTGGTGGGCTGCAACTCTGTGGTGGGGTCGCACAGAGTTGGACACGACTGAAGCGACTTAGCAGCAGCAGCAGCATTCAGACTATTGAATATTAAAACAATGCTTCTCTTCAGTAATGCCACAATAAATCCAAGTGATTTTATATGAAGAGACTGAGCAAACCATTATAATATTAGCTGTCTCTGGTCAGAGACTAAGTTTTTTCAAACAAAAAAAATGTGATTGAATGAAGTAGCTTATGACTGTTGGGATAGAGAACCTAATTATGGTAATTTTAAAAAATATGAATTGGAGGGAAGGCGCCAAGATGGCGGAGAAGTAGGACGGGGAAAACACTTTCTCCTCCACAAATTCATCAAAAGAGCATTTAAACATCGAGTAAATTCCACAAAACAACTTCTGAATGCCGGCAGAGGACATCAGGCACCCAGAAAAGCAACCCAACTCTTCGAAAGGAGGTAGGAAAAAATATTAAAGACAATAAAAGAGACAAAAGAGGGAGGGACGGAGTTCCGTCCCGGGAAAGGAGTCTTAAAAAGAGAGAAGTTTCCAAACACCAGGAAACCTTCTCACTGCCGAATCCGTGCTGAGCTTTGGAAGCACAGAGGGTAACATAACAGGGAGAAAAAATAAATAAACAATTAAAACTCGCAGATTGCGAGCCCTACGGTAACTCCCCCAGCGGAGAAACAGCGCAGACACCTGCATCCGCCATTAGCAAGCGGGGGCTGAGCAGGGAGGCGCGGCGCGGGCTGCATCGCTGAGAGTAAGAATCTGGCCTGAATACCCTGAGCACTATCTGAGCGAAATAATTTGGGCTAGCAAACCAGACTGTGGGATATCTACCATGCGAAAAGCCAGCCTTAACCTAAGACACTGCCAGCCCGCGCACGGAACAAAGGACTAAACAGAGATAGCCGGCTGCAGACCTTCCCCCTCCGGTGACAGGCAGCCAGAGCCAGAAGGGGGCAATCGCAGCCCCAGAGAGACATTATCTATAAAACTGGCTTCTTTGCTAACTAAAACTTATTGGGGGTCTGGACGGTCAACATCTGCCTGAGAAGGTGCGCCGGTTTTACACCCAGATAATCGAGTGGCGGGGAGGCGATAAGTCGCAGCATTGGCGCTCGCCAAACACCTCATCACCTGAGCTGCTCGGACCTGGGAAGAGCACAAAACGCAGGCCCAACTGAGTCTGCGCCTCTGAGGACCACCTGAGTGCCTGAACCTGAGCGGCTTGGACCTGGGAGGTGCATGCAACCCAGGGCCAGCCTCGGATTGTTCCCGGCGGAACAATCTAGAGCCCGAGCAGTGTGGGCAGGGAGGCTACACGCGCCGTGAGCGGGGGCAGACCCAGTGTGGCGGAGGCACTGCGAGCGCACGCCAGTGTTATTTGTTTGCAGCATCCTTCCCTCCCTCCCCACAGCGCGACTGAACAAAGAGAAGAAATACAGCTCCACCCACCAGAACACCGACACAAGCTTCCCTAACCAGGAAACCTTGACAAGCCACCCGTACAAACCCACACACAGCGAGGAAACGCCACAATAAAGAGAACTCCACAAACTGCCAGAATACAGAAAGGACTCCCAAACTCAGCAATTTAAACAAGATGAAGAGACAGAGGAATACCCAGCAGATAAAGGAACAGGATAAATGCCCACCAAACCAAACAAAAGAGGAAGAGATAGGGAATCTACCTGATAAAGAATTCCAAATAATGATAGTGAAATTGATCCAAAATTTTGAAATTAAAATGGAATCACAGATAAATAGCCTGGAGACAAGGATTGAGAAGATGCAAGAAAGGTTTAACAAGGACCTAGAAGAAATAAAAAAGAGTCAATATATAATGAATAACGCAATAAATGAAATTAAAAACACTCTGGAGGCAACAAATAGTAGAATAACAGAGGCAGAAGATAGGATTAGTGAAGTAGAAGATAGAATGGTAGAAATAAATGAATCAGAGAGGATAAAAGAAAAACGAATTAAAAGAAATGAAGACAATCTCAGAGACCTCCAGGACAATATTAAACGCTACAACATTCGAATCATAGGGGTTCCAGAAGAAGAAGACAAAAAGAAAGACCATGAGAAAATACTTGAGGAGATAATAGTTGAAAACTTCCCTAAAATGGGGAAGGAAATAATCACCCAAGTCCAAGAAACCCAGAGAGTCCCAAACAGGATAAACCCAAGGAGAAACACCCCAAGACACATATTAATCAAATTAACAAAGATCAAACACAAAGAACAAATATTAAAAGCAGCAAGGGAAAAACAACAAATAACACACAAGGGAATTCCCATAAGGATAACAGCTGATCTTTCAATAGAAACTCTTCAAGCCAGGAGGGAATGGCAAGACATA
This sequence comes from Bos taurus, assembly GCF_002263795.3. Lineage (NCBI taxonomy): Eukaryota > Metazoa > Chordata > Mammalia > Artiodactyla > Bovidae > Bos > Bos taurus. The sequence continues at coordinate 16,593,580 of NC_037332.1, read as the reverse complement.
CTTAAAATGATGAAAGAAAATAACCTACAGCCCAGATTATTGTACCCAGCAAGGATCTCATTTAAGTATGAAGGAGAAATCAAAAGCTTTTCAGACAAGCAAAAGCTGAGAGAATTCTGCACCACCAAACCAGCTCTCCAACAAATACTAAAGGATATTCTCTAGACAGGAAACACAAAAATGGTGTATAAACTCGAACCCCAAACAATAAAGTAAATGGCAACGGGATCATACTTATCAGTAATTACCTTAAACGTAAATGGGTTGAATGCCCCAACCAAAAGACAAAGACTGGCTGAATGGATACAAAAACAAGACCCCTACATATGTTGTCTACAAGAGACCCACCTCAAAACAGGGGACACATACAGACTGAAAGTGAAGGGCTGGAAAAAGATTTTCCATGCACATAGGGACCAAAAGAAAGCAGGAGTCGCAATACTCGTATCAGATAAAATAGACTTTAAAACAAAGGCTGTGAAAAGAGACAAAGAAGGTCACTACATAATGATCAAAGGATCAATCCAAGAAGAAGATATAACAATTATCAATATATATGCATTCAACATAGGAGTACCACAATATGTAAGACAAATGCTAACAAGTATGAAAGGGGAAATTAACAATAATACAATAATAGTGGGAGACTTTAATACCCCACTCACACCTATGGATAGATCAACCAAACAGAAAATTAACAAGGAAACACAAACTTTAAATGATACACTAGACCAGTTAGACCTAATTGATAGCTATAGGACATTTCATCCCAAAACAATGAATTTCACCTTTTTCTCAAGCGCACATGAAAAAAAAAAAAAAAAACCAGAAAAAAAAAAATGTACATTACGACTTCTCATTATTTGGAAATAATCGACTTAAAAATAATCCTATTGGATTCAAAGTTCATTTGTTTTATCATAAGAAATCGCAGCAAGAAATCACAAGACATTTATACGTAGAACTGAAAAGAGAAAACATTATTTGGTTCTTTAAATATAATTTCAGCGGTTGGAAAAAAAAATATTGATTGAAATTGTGCTGAAACCATATTTAACCGTCTGTGAATTGCCATATTTGACAAATAAAAATATAGTATGCAAAAAAAAAAAAAGAAACTGCGTCTCTTATGTCTCCTGCATTGGCAGGTGGGTTCTTTACCACTGGTGCCACCTAGGAAGCCCATCTGACCCTAGCACAACCCAATGATTTTCGGCAAACTATAGGTTAAGCAAGGCATCCAGGGCCCAGAGCTGGTCAGTTGCTGAACCAGAGTCTCTTGACTGCCAGTCAGGTGCTCTCATAAGAAAAAAGACTCAGGATCTCAGAGTTGTTGCTTTTTATTCCTAGAGATGGATGACCGTTCAGCACTCATTTCAGGGGCCTGATATGATGGATTCTGAGTGTGAAGCTGGAGATATAAAGGTGAGAGAGATACAGCTCCTGCCCTCTAGGGAATCACGGTACCATAGATGAGACAGATACTATAAACAGATAATTATAAAAATTACATGATAAACTGTCCAATGTGGAGCCTTTAAGGACAAGGCACTGTGGGGACACAGTGGGAGGAATGGGGAGGTCTGGAACATAGGAAGAGGAAAGAGACCTGGAAGGTCTCAGCAGGTGAGGATCAGGCTTAAAAATACATCCCTGGGCTTCCCTGGTGGTCCAGTGGTGAAGAATCCACATGCCAATGCCGGGGACAGGTGTTGATCCCTGGTTCGGGAATATTCCACATGCCTCAGGGCAACTAAGCCCAAGAACTGCAACTACTGGAGCTCTAGAGCCCATGTTCCGCAACAAGAGAAGCTGCTGCAGTGAGAAGCCCGTGCACCGCAACTAGAGAGGAGGCCCCGCTCTCTGCAACTAGAGAAAGCCCTCCTGCAACAACAAAGACCCAGAGCAGCCAAAAGCTCAATCAATCAATCATTTAATAATACATCTGAAATTAAACTGTGGTTTTCTTTTGCTTTCACTAGAATCATGGGATTTAAAAAAAAAAATATATGAATTGGATTTTTTTCTACAGTCAGTACATTACATACAGTATATAACCCAAGCTCATATTTTCATTCTTTAGCCAATAATCATGTGTCCTTGAATAGAAAACTTAATACTGACAAATAGACAGCTAAATGTTACAGTGCATTTTTAAATAATAATAAGACAAAAATCTCATATTCCATGTCTTGAGATTTTGTTTTACAGCCCTTATAAATTAGAGTGTTTTAAAAATACATTGGCAGGATTTTCACTGGAAAGATAATCATTTCAGTTCATATCATCTTTTAATGATGTACTTAAAATTTCTAGCGTTATAATGTGATTTTAGATACTACTCATTCATTCTGTGCTTTAAAGATATAAAAATACTATTGAAATAATCACAAACATGATAAGATGCTGAAATGATTCTTTTAAAAATATTTTCATTAGAATGTATTAGAGATCGTGAATAAATATTTATATAATAACTTTAATAATGAAGTATCTGCTTAATACTGTCACTAATAGTAATTATAATTTTTCCTTTGCTGTTTCATTAGAAGATGTGAGTACATTAACAATGAAAAGCAAACAATTAACAGTGTTTGAAATAGAATTTCTTCTTGAAAATCCATTTCTCCTTGGGAAAGGACATGATTTACAAATTATTCATGTGGCTTATATGTCTGAATAATTTATCCTAGTAAAATTATTTTTACAATTGAACTAGATACAGCATATTTATTCATAGGTACATATGTGTGTATGTACTTAGACAAATTTACCTAGAATGACACAAAGTGTATAAAAACATGAAAATGGTTTGGAACTTATGTTTAAATAATGCAAATGTAGAAAATTTCAACTTTCCAGTACACCATAGATATTTTAGTGCAGCTCCTAGTTTTAAACTAGCCTGAAGTGATTAATATTCATCAAAAAGAAGTGGGAATATAGGCATTACTTAATTTTCAATTAATAGAAAACACAGCATTGTCTGTTTTTAGTCACCTAGCTATTTATCCATTCCCTATGGAAGTGAATAGGCTGTCACACTCTTGTCCGTTTTCTTGCTGAGAGTGCTTGCCTGTGCTGCCAAGCTCACGACAGTTTCTGTCTGGCATCGAAGCACTATCTTTTTCAGCCATGCAAGTCTGTGTTTTGTGATAAAGTACAGTTATGGGCAGCCTTGCAGACTCGACTCTGCTGCAGAAAGAACTCTCCTGCCTGCAGTATTCCATTTGAAAACTCTCTTCCGATGCTTGACTTTCTTCTGAAACTGGACCTGCAGTCATAATGGTTCTTTCTTTAATATTTTAACTAATTTTACCCATTTAATATGAGCTGGATATTTAATTCTAAATTGAACAGCAAGGGAGTTTTTAAGGCTGAAAGTAAATTTTATGAGGAATAAATCACAATTTATATACTTGGTTTAACACTGCTGCTGCTGCTGCTGCTGCTAAGTTGCTTCAGTCGTGTCTGACTCTGTGCAACCCCATAGACGGAAACCTACCAGGCTCCCCCGTCCCTGGGATTCTCCAGGCAAGAACACTGGAGTGGGTTGCCATTTCCTTTTCCAATGCAGGAAAGTGAAAAGTGAAAGTGAAGTCGCTCAGTCGTGCTGGACTTGTAGCGACCCCATGGACCGCAGCCCACCAGGCTCCTCTTCCATGGGATTTGCCAGACAAGAATACTGGAATGGGTTGCCATTGCCTTCTCCGATTTAATACTGCACATATCACTTAATAATGCGGGAATTTATAGTTTCCAGGCTACTGTGGAGGTTATCTGATTTGTGATATGTTGGTCCATTCATTTCAATTTCTACAAGATCTACAATGATTATTTCAGTCTCTAAGATGGCATAGTGCTATGCCATTTATTTAGTGTGTGTATAGGTATCACCTTCAAGCATCCATTTCTGGTATTTTGGTAGGAACTGCTATGATTCGAACACCTAAAAATAAATTTTAATGGACATCTGAGTTAAGATGTACATTAAAATTTAGGAAGTATCCAAGTATAGGTAACAGAAATAAACAGCATCATCTCAGTATGAGCAGTGTTAAATTAATAAAAATAACATAATCAAAGGAAACAATTCTGCAGAAGTCCTACAAGTCCCAGGAATGTGCATTTTACAGGATGGATGAAAGTTAAGATTTGTGCTTTACTGACCATATATATAGAGAAAAAAGGCCTTGACAAAGTGTCTGCACATTAGGAGAGAATTAGAAAAGAGATCTTCAACATAGCCAAGTCCTTCTGAAGGCTATAACCTCCAAGAAAGTGTTATTGTGTATGGGTAGGCAGGTCAAAGAGGAGCCTTCCTCGTGGGCCTCAGTTCTTGGTAAGAACACAAAGAAGAATCTGAGGTCTTACCTGTGGCATAAATAAATTTTTTAAGGAAAGAACAGAACACCTCAAGGGAGAGATGGACCAAGTCCAGAGAGGCACTGACACAGGAATGATGTGGTACAGGGTTTTCAAGACAGGGCTTTTACTTATTCACCTAGGTGGACATAGAATGATAGTTTTAATTGACAGTCGCAAATGACCCAACAGGCTCTATTCAGCAAGGCTTCCTATAGTTCAGTCTGTTATAATCAGATATATGCATGTACAGAATGTTTGAACCTATAATGGACTCTGGGCTGCCTGAGGTCACTTGAGGGCACAGCTGCACATCAAAGGCACATGTGCCAGAGTTGGAGAAGCCCTTGTGGTTAGTTTGTATCCATTGTGTGCCTAGGGCATATACTGCAATGTTGGAAAAGTTTTTGTGGTTATTTTGCAGCATATCTGTGAGCTCTCCTGGGCTACATTGGGGAGTGTCTGGGGTGGAATTTAGAGATCAGCTTGAATCTTTTTTGGCTAGGCCACCCCTCCTTTTCCAGGCCTAACTTCCTACCTAAAAGAAAGTGTGGATTAGAAATAAAATTCAATCACCAAAGCAAGTAGATATCAGGAAACCTTTCATCAATTGGCCTGGCCTTTGACAAAAAAATCAAAAAATAAATGAGTCCCCTCATAACATTGATCCATTGTCAAGTGGGTTTAACTATTTGAATTACATAATATATGGAGAGTTTGACAGTGTGAGCTGAAATTATTAGAAAGAGTATTCCCTAGCCAGTGATCTACTGGGTGCCCAGCAGAAGCAAAATTATAGTTGGATGTATGAATCCTAATCCAACATTACACAGCATTTCCAGACATGAAACATAAACTGAAGTATCAATAGAATTATGCTTATAGTACAGTATTTAAACCCATATGATTGATGATTCAGTCATTAAGGAGATATAGCAGAAAAAAATATAGAAAGGGGTATTTGAACTTCCTGTACTTCAACTAATGAAATTATCAGATAGAAACTATAATTATAATAAAATTAGATAATAACACGAAGTTATAGGTAAACATAAAACATTTTTATTTTGGTTATAAAAGCATAATAGTTTACAATAATGTTGTAAATAATGCAGAGATTATTATTTATAAGTTTACCTAGATTAAAAAATGTATTTTTTTGAGACTTTGGAGAACTGCTATGGCAATCAGGACTTAAAGGTCAAAATCTGCACAGAGAGAGACTTATTGAGATCCAAATCTACCTTTCTGGGCTGGGGAGGCCGACTTAATGCTAATGGAAACAGCATCATTTTAGTTGCAGGAGAATCAGTATAGATTCTGTAAATTTCACAGAACTCAGGATACAGAATTTAGAAGTCTAAACCTAAAAGGAAATAGGACTTGAAAGCTCAATATATAGGGGAAAAAAGGCAGCTCAGAGAAATGATCATGACCCTCAGTAATTATATACTTATTTAGACATTTGCTGATTAAATTCTCCAGTGCAGTAGCCCAGAAAGCACAAAAAGGGCCTCTGAAAGCCAGGCCTTTTTAAAAATGCAGTTTCATGGAACTAAAAAAAATAAAATGAGTTCAGAATTTTCAAAGTGGGTAGAGTACTAGAAAATACCTCTAGTCTTAAACAGCAATATATGGTTAATGGTAAAATATTGAAAGCTTTGCCCCTGATATTGAGAAAATATGGGTGTGCTAGCTAAAACTATTTCTATTAGCAATTATAATGAAATCCAAAATGAATAAAATAGGGCAACAAAAAATAATGATTAAACAAAAGTAAAACTATCATTGATATCAGAATACCTGATTAGTCATATTAGCAGTATAAAGCTCATAAGCAATGTGAACAAGGCTTCTACACAATAGATTCCATATTTAACTGATTAAATTAATAAGAAAAAGGTCACAGGATGCAAGAGCAAATATAAAAATCAAATTTTTTCTGTAAGTTAAATTGTGAACTCTTGAAATATGTCTCTTTCAATTAATAAAAGTAAAATAATAAAGGCAATTAAAAGATATTGTCTAGAATTGTCTACTGCTTAAAAAGTTTCGAGGCACAGCGATATCAGCGATAAAGAGAACTGCTACTTAATAGGAAAAAGTCTCTAGGAAGATATTCTAACACCAAAATTATATGCACTAGGATGAACATCTTTTGTATATTCAAATATTTCAATGCAAAATAAATGCATAAAATTAATCCTATATATATTAAATTTACTTAATGGTATTATTTGGAAACTATAATGATTTTGTATATTAAATTTATATTCAAGTTATTAACTTATAAATTTAATGTTGTAAGAATCTTTAAGTTCAACTTACAAAATTCATTTTATAGTTTTCTTACATACCAAATAAAAAATGCTTCCAGGAAGACCTTTAAATATTATAGTTTCAACTGAACAGAATAGAATACTTTAAAAAAGTCTACTTATAATTTTTAAATGTTTTTCCTGTTGTAAAAGTCACTTATAAATTTAAGTAACAGGTTTTTTTTTTCAACTATTTTACTTGCATTTATGTATTAGGTATATTTAGTCTTCTTTGTAGGTATCTAACAATCATGACAGAGAAAACTCAGAAGTCAACAGAAGTATCTCTCCCAAACCTCTTAAATTTTTTTTAAAAATACAAACTGTAATTTAGCAAATCAAATCTTCTTAGCATTCTAATAATGTTAACAGAAACCCAAATTATCATAGACATTTAAACTAAAAATAAAATTAAAATATACTACATTCCCCGTAAATATCACAAGCATTTTCATTAAAAATACACTGATTTTTCTAAACTTAATAATGGAGTATTAGTGATTTTTGCTTCTCTTTTTTTTACTTCTCTGTCTTTATATCTTAATTATCTTAATTTATTAGTGGGTATACTGGGGTCGCTAAGAGTCAGACATGACTGAGCGACTTCACTTTCACTTTTCACTTTCATGCATTGGAGAAGGAAATGGCAACCCACTCCAGTGTTCTTGCCTGGAGAATCCCAGGGACGGGGGAGCCTGGTGGGCTGCCGTCTATGGGGTCGCACAGAGTTGGACACGACTGAAGTACTTAGCATAGCATAGCATACTGAGGTTACTTGGTGGAAAATTAAAAACCATTATACTGTTTGCTATAGTGAGTTTGTTGTAATTATTAATATATCCATTTATCATTCATAAATTTGAAATCACTTTACAAGAACTGGGTATATGCCTGGGTTCCTCCCAGGACATTGATTAGACAGGTGGGACCATTTTTAAAGCTGCCTGCTTTGGTAGATGGAATGTCCCACTTTTATTTATTGCCTAATTGAATTCAGCTTTCTTCCTGTGATCTTATCTGATTATGATTTTAAGGACATTCTTTAGCACTGCCACAATTTAAAATATGTTTTAATGTCATTCATTGGATTTCAAAATTCTTCATACAGCTTTATCTGCTGTAGCTATAATTCTGATGTCAGGCTAATGACATTTCAGAAACAAAAAAGGAAAGAAGGTTATGATTAGTAGAAAAGAAGATATTTCTTTTCCCCTCTAATACAGACTTTTTCTTTTCAATTGTTTTATCAAGTTGGTTTTCAACTCCTTATTGGATAATAGCAAGTTCAATATGTTATTCATATAGGGAAAAGGTAATGTCAGCTAGCCTTTGACATTTAAACAATACCAGTGTTCAGTTTCAACTGAGACCCTGAAGTTACAGTGTAGACTGGGGTAGACAACTTGGCTTTTAATGTTAGATCTGAGTGCTAATCAATCACCACCTGTATGACTTTGAATATGCTAGGTACTTTTTAATATCAGTTTCCATATCTTTACATCTGGGTAACTAAATGTACCACACCATTTGTTGTGAAAATAAAGTCACCTTTCATCTCTAAAGTACATTTTAAAGTGCTTGACCTGTAGACAATTATTATTAAATTATAGTTGCAATTAGTTAATCTATCAAAGTAATCTTCTACATGCTAGGGTGGAGTGGTTCATTAACGATATTAAATGTAGTTTCTAAAATAGATTTTACATTTAAGCTCACTAGAGCAAAGAATTTACTTTTAAATCTGCCATCTTTCATACCAACATCAGCATCTGTGAAGGGTCTGAGATTTTACCCTATGTGTAAGCTAATGAGTTAGTCTGCCAAAAGTTCATGTATACCAGCAAAAATGCAAGTTCACGTATACTGATGTACTGCATGAGACAAAGGGAACTTTATGATTCACAACACCAGCAGTAGTCAGTGTCATATCATTTACCAGTAGTTTCCCAAACCTTAATTCCCACATACTTACATTACAAGGTCCAGGTGATGCCTGTGTACACAGTGGTTTGTGTTAGAGGAAAACACTGAGTGTAGGAAAATGCCAATCATTTACAAGGAGGCTTCTAGAAAACTTATCCAAACATTGCCCTAGGCACTGTCATTATTAATGTGAGCAGCAAACTAATATGCTCTCAGTTCTGGAAGATTCTAACTTCCAAGGCTATTTGCTTTATAAACAATTTTGAAATATGAAATTAAACTGGTAATACTTCTGCACAGAAGAGAGACAGAGACAAGAAGTTTATAGGGATTTGTCTCCTTACAGCAGAATGGAAACTTTGCACTTCTAGTATTTAAAAAAAAAAAAAAAGGACAAAAGATTCAGAAACATAATTTTAACACAGTTGTTTTAAAGCATTCAGAGTTTTAAATTCTACCAAAACAATGTGTTGAAAGATAAGATAAATGAGATCAATTACTTGTAGATGTCATAATAGTATTTCAGAGTGGGGACAGGCAAAATTGAGATATTTATGAGGTTTGGGGGTGGTATGGCTCAAGACATGTATTTTAATAGGAGGGGTTGTTTAGTGTTAGCTCATGACATAATAGTTACAGATTAGTGGATAGGGCAAATATAAGGTTTTGAGAAAAATGTTCCAATGTAAGTGTATTTATTAAAAGTTAGCTGTCTGATGTTCATCTTAAAGTTTTTCATTCCTTTCATTCTGAAAGGAATAGTAATGTTATTTGCAATGGCTTCCCTGGTGGCTCAGATGGTAAAGAATCTCCCTGCAATTCGGGAGACCTGGGTTCAGTCCCTGGGTTGGGAAGATCGCCTGGAGAAAGGAATGGCAACCCACTCCGGTATTCTTGCCTGGAGAATCCTGGGGACAGAAAAGCCTGGCCGGTTACAGTCCACGGGGTCTCAAAGAGTTGGACATGACTGAGAGACTACACTTTCACTGTCTTTTCATCTTTCTGGGCAAGTTTTCTGGAATACAAGAGTAAGTATAAGATTAGTGAAGTCATGATAAAGTGGAGTTAAGCTATGAGCATAAATGATTTTGGTTCTTCAAAGCCAAGTGACTTGTAGCCAGAACCTGTCATTATTTGTATATGAGATTGGTTTGGTGACAGAGAGGGGTCTCCTCATTTTTAGTAGATTAGATTTGCATCTAGAAAAAAATGGTGGGAAAGTGGTTAAACAGAATATACCAAGTAGAGAAATAAAATAATTGACCATAGTGTCAAGAACTAGCTGATTTAAGATTTAAAATATAGGGGGAAATGGCAAGAAATATTAAACACAGAAAAAAAGTTAGCAAAATATTGGAATCTGCTATAAGGATGAATATAAGGATGGAGTCATCTTAATATAAAAAAGAACCTTTCTCAAATTTAGGACAATGAAGAAAATCAATTCTAGTCCTAATACTTTATCTTAGTATTTATACATATTTAATATTATTATAGAAAATACCTGATTGAATAATATTTTAAGAAGTAAATGTAATTTAAGAATCTATTACATTGATTCATAGTTTTAGACAGCTGAGGGTTAACTCATGTCTCTACAGGTATTCTTACATTTATTTCTTTTCCTATTTTTCTTTTAGTATAGATCTGATTTTTCCAAAGTCAAAAGTTGCAAAATCCCCATAGACAAAGGTGATTTATAAGCAAAAAGGGACATCAAGATTAGGATAGAGTTCAAGAGAAGCAATAAGAAAGAAACCACTTGAGAAAACATAAGTCATTTTATGTTCCAAAGAGAATTCCCCAACCTATCATTTTCAAAGCAGGCTGTCTAGAAAATAAAATATTTTCTTAAAAAATAAACTTTCAGATTTGAAAAATAATTCTTGTTGCTTGTGACAAAATTAGAACTCTATGACCCGATGGGCTTCCATTTTCCTGAGATAATTATTAAAATGAGAAAACAAGGCAGCAAAAATATGTATAGATTTAATATATTTAGTTTCTCCCAAACAGACAGTTTGGTGGACAGCTCAACTTACATTCTGATTTGTATCTCAGTTTCTCTATTGAAATAGTGGTCTAGTGTATTACTAGGAAACTCATTATTAAAACACCCAAAAGCTGCATTCTTCAAATTCACTAATATCTGTAATAAAAGTTTTTATCTCTATCATTCTCTCATCAGACATTTTTTCTGAATTTGGATATGTTAGAAATGCAGAAATGCAGATCTAACAAAGGACACAGAAGCTGAAAGAGCAAACTGGGATAATTCCTTCAGAGGGAGCTGAGATCCAGTAGAAAATGGAGATGAAACCTCAGTGTAGCAGATTGAGATCCAGTAACAACAGCAGTTGAGCAGCAACTATTTAAATGCTATCACAGCTGTGTCACAGAATGTCTAGACAGACTTTAGGGTGGATGACTAAACATATCAACGCAAAAACTTTAAAAAGGATCATGTGAGTCTCAAGATAAACTTTTATTCTGGGTAGAGAAGCAAGAATGTCCTTGTGATTGTTACTGAACACAAGTTCATGTGTCTGATGCACAGTGAGGCCACACAAACTGAAACTTTGGAGTTTGGAGCAGAGATAGCTTTATTTCAGGGCCATGAAAGGAGAATGAGTGGTTCATGCTCAAAAGGACCCTGAACCCCCTGATGGGTTCCTGCAAAGCATTTTTAAAGGCAAGGTGAGGAAGGGTGTCCAGGATATGTGATCAACTTAGGCATGGTTCTCTGATCGGTTGGTGTTGAGGTAACAGGGTGATTAACGTTATCAGTCCTTAGGTTCCAGAAGTTCTGGGGTTGTTTATTCATGATCATCAAGTAGTCAAGTTTTTTATCCACTTGGTAGTGGTTTTTAGCATCTGAAAAACTCAAGAAATGTCCATGAGATACTATTATCTGGATACTTCATAGGGGAACTACAGCAGAGGATACAGAGGAGAGGTCTGTCACAGGAAGACTCCACAGGTTTCTGCTCAGTTATATTTCCTTATGGATTATGTCTGGTAAATTAATGCAAGTCATCCTCTAAGGAGTGATGCAGCCAAAACGATACATTAAATGTTCCACAGCTTGAGGTCCACCCTGGAACCAGAACCTGAGTCAAAGCTAGTTTAGTCAAATAAACTAGTGAGGCTAGTATATTTCAGAATGTGATCCAAGGTAGGAGGTAGAGTAGAGGGCACAGAGACTGAGACAGAGGAGGAAGAGCTAATTGGAGGGTGTGGTATTGATTTGGTTGCTTTGCAGGCAACTATTATCCCTTTCCATTGGGACCTTCTGAGGAACCTTATAAAATGGACCACAGAATTGTCCACCTAAAGGCAAAAGACAAAAGTGTTTGTCCAATATTCTTTATTCCCCATTGGGCCAGGATGGCTCTGCTAACATTGATTCCTTTTACTTCCAGGCTACTTAGGCAATCTGACTAGATGGAAGTCCACACAGAGTATCAGAAAAGCTCTAGGGAGGACTCATGTTGTAAGATCCTCAGTTCAAAGCAAGGCTCTCAATGCAAAAGCTGTACGATGGTTGCATGGATCTGGTTTTTGTAACCAGAGGACTTTAAAATAGTGTACAAGTCATGTCCAAGAGTAGCTAATTAGAACAATAATGCTATCTCGAGTCCAGACTGGGGTTAGACGTAGTTTAATAAAAGACAATTTTGGGAGAAGATTTAATGATTTTAATGATCCAAAAGGCCGCAGCATACTAGTGTATCTGATTCTCAGAACCAATCTCATTTTAATACTCTTCCCTTCATGATTAAATTATTTTCTGAAATAATTATGAAATTAAATAAGTAATAATGATCCCAAAAAGGGCAAACAGTGAATTTTTTCCTTAATTGAATTTTATAATTATAATAATGCCAGTAAAAAACACAAATATTAATAATATAAAATAAACATCACAACACAAAGGAAAACAAAATGACCTTTTATTTTAAAGTGAATAAAACACTTTAAGAATCAGTTTTTATACATCAGTGTCTCTTTTGCTGTCTCATACATCGGGTTATTGTTACCATCTTTCTAAATCCCATATATATGCGTTAGTATACTGTATTTATGTTTTTCCTTCTGGCTTACTTCACTCTGTATAATAGGCTCCAGTTTCATCCACCTCATTAGAACTGATTCAAATGTATTCTTTTTAATGGCTGAGTAATACTCCATTGTGTATATGTACCACAGCTTTCTTATCCATTCATCTGCAGTCTTATGGACTCTGTGGGAGAGGGAGAGGGTGGGAAGATTTGGGAGAATGGCAATGAAACATGTAAAATATCATGTAGGAAACGAGTTGCCAGTCCAGGTTCGATGCACGATGCTGGATGCTTGGGGCTGGTGCACTGGGACGGCCCAGAGGGATGGTATGGGGAGGGAGGAGGGAGGAGGGTTCGGGATGGGGAACACATGTATACCTGTGGCGGATTCATTTTGATATTTGGCAAAACTAATACAATTATGTAAAGTTTAAAAATAAAATAAAATTAGAGAGAAAAAAAAAAAAAAAACCTTAAAAAAAAAAAAAGAATCAGTTTTTATAAAAGATAATAAAAACTCAGTTTTATGTCTACATAGTGATCTATCACAGTAATTAATGATAACATATTTTAGTTTTGAGTCTTACAGTCTGCAAACTTAGCAGTTAAAATATATATTCTTTACATAATAATGTTTAGTAAATAGTATAGCCAGATCAATTTAATTCATGACAGAAGTATTTTTGTGAATTTTTATTTTCAATGAGTTTCACTTGTATGTGACTATTATCCAAAAGAAAAATTCTTAAATGCAATAATTAGTTTAGCAGAGATTCATAAAAAGATAAATTTCTCAATAAAATACAGACATCTCCACAATATCTATCTTCATTTCTTCAGAACTGACTCTAGCATATATTCAGTATTTCTATAGTCCAAAAATATCTTTGCCACATAATTTATCATGCAGTTCTCTTATATTTGGTAAAAATAGGTTTGAAATTTTCTTCAGAGACAAATCACTAAATGTTAATGTACATCAGCTTCATTTGATCCACTGACTTAAAACAGTTGTGTGTTGCTGCTGCTGCTAAGTCGCTTCAGTCGTGTCCAACTCTGTGCGATCCCACAGACGGCAGCCCACCAGGCTACCCCATCCCTGGGATTCTCCAGGCAAGAACACTGGAGTGGGTTGCCATTTCCTTCTCCAATGCATGAAAGTGAAAAGTCAAAGTGAAGTCGCTCAGTTGTATCTGACTCTTAGCGACCTCATGGACTGCAGCCCACTAGGCTCCTCCATCCATGGGATTTTCCAGGCAAGAATACTGGAGTGGGGTGCCATTGCCTTCTCTGAAAACAGTTGTGTAGTAGTTAGTAAAAATAATTGAGGCATTCAAGCCCTGTCTATCTGATTTTTCTGATGACATAAGTCTACTATCCTTTACCATTTCTTTTGATAATTTTCTTCTAAATTTGATTTTTTTTTCCCACAAAAAACACTCATTTCCTTATATTTTATTGTTGCAAAGTTAACAGCTTTCTCTGTGTTTTTCTGTGAGCCAGTCTTCAAGGATTAATTTTCAAAGTTTGATATTTCCCTATAAGTGATTCAAGTCTTATTCTGGCTATTTGCTATATATATGTCTTTTTAATATTTATATCTCAAATTTCACCTTCAGTTGAAAGATAACTCGGAAAAGACAAATACAGCAGAAAGTAACATCTGAACTGATGTGTGGGCACAACAGAAGTGTGCCTCATTTTCCTTTTGCTAACTTGGTACATCATAGGTTTAATTAACTTTCAAAATTTATCTTTCTTGTACACACAGCTCCATAATGAGCACTCTGCTTTTTAAGAAAGTCTTTGGTAATTATATCTACATTCTGTAGCATTTTCTATTGATAAGATGGAACTGGAAAATATGGATTTACTTTTCACACTTCCAGGAATATCACCAGAGGAAATCCCTGTAAAGGAGTGAATTCTGTTCTTTAGAGAACAATGTGTTCAAAGGACAAATGAGAATTTGAAATATTTTTTTTTGACATTTTGCTTCATTATCATCATGCATATTGGCCACAGAGCATTGTCATATCCTTGATGATTGTGTACTTGTTTCAGGCAATTTCTGGGAAATAGAATGAAAGCTCAAAATTAATCCCTTTATTTCATCTTGACCCTTCATTTTCATTCCTTGACCATCTTTAAGATTGATGTGTCTGATCAGCTTGTATAAATGGTCAAAGTATAAAGCTTTGGGAATACTATTAAGAATTTCAAACTACTATGCATTTTTAATATCTTTAACTATCTGTTCTTTGAGGTAATTTCCCAGAAGATGAATATAATTATTTGAATCAATCTCTATTCAGAAAAAAATAACATACTAATTCTTACAAAATGTTCTTTCAACTTTGGGTTATAATTTAAGAGTTAAGTCCTTCAACATCAACAAAATGTCCTTTATTTGCTGATGATGTATATTTTTTGTGAATAGGGAAAGAAATTTTTTTTTGCCTGAAAGCATAATTAAGTCTAAATAAGATGTACAAAGTCATTTTTTTTTTTTACCCATTTATATATAGTTTTCAGTTCTGTTGCTAGAATCTATTTTGTAAGAAGATAGATATTCAAATATCTCAAGATCAGAGATTTTAGGGTACACTTTTAATCAGGTGTTGCTGTGATTTTTTAACATCTATGTTCAACCTTTTGTCTCATTACCTACAAATGGATTTAAAAAACCAATTATTTAGTTTCAAGCAGTTCATACATTCAAACTGTTAACATTTTCCATCATACGGAAAGTATATGTAAATAAACACTATGGAAACCATGAATTTGACTTCTTTCTTTTATTCTTTTCATTAGTATTCAACTGTCTTTATTATGAGGTCATTTACTGCTTTTAACCAGGTTAACTCTCAGTCATCTCAAACCATTATTAATCAACTAATGGCATCGTCCTACACTAAAATTTCACTTAGCATATCTTTTCATCAGTCTTGATCTTTGAAAACATCTCTTTATTTTTATTATCACTATAGCATTTGTATTGACTCAGTAATATTTCTTTTCTCTTAAACATTATCAAGGATTAGAGAAAGTGATTCATTTTCATCTTTCACCTGTATCATTTAAATAGTGTTTCTTGTATAGATAGTTGGGATTTGCAAGCCTGAATTTCCTACAAATTTTCATTAAACATATGCAGTATTTCATGTATTACACTTTACAAGATAGATTCAGAAATGATTCAGTTACCTCTGTTTTTTTTTTTTTTTCCTTTGTTGTACTCCAGTAAAATGGTGTCCTTTCATATTGATGAGTGTAGGTACCTGATTTAAAAATTCTTTACAAAACTTAGAATAATTATAAACTAGTTATTGGTTTCAGAATAATACTACAAATGAATTCAGTCTTCTCCAAATTCCTGTAGGAAATGAAAAAAAAATGATGTAGTCAGTTTTATATTAAGTAAACATTGTGAAATTTGACCCTTTGGCTACAACTTATATAAAGATCACTTATTTTTAATAAATTACTCAATATATTTTATTGTCCAAATATAAAATATTTAATTTGGGTAACTCTGAATTATTCCAATGGTCTGAAATTTTCTTTTCATGGTTTGTTTTAGGTTTTAAACAAAATAATAACAAAATAGAAGAATGCCTTTCAATTTTAAACATTACTGAAATTGATAAAGCATGATATATGTGAACTAATTTAAATTTACTAAACAAAACACACACACACACACACAAATTTACTAAACAGGGCTTCCCTGGTAAGTCAGATAGTAAATAATCTGCTTGCAATGTGGGAGACCTGGGTTTGATCCCAGGGTCAGGAAGATCCCTGGAGGAGGACATGGCAGCCCACTCCAGCATTCTTGCCTGGAAAATCCCCATGGACAGAGGAGCCTGGTGGGCTACAGTCCATGGGGTCACAAACACCTGGATACAACTGAGCACACACAAAAACAAAAATTGTATACTTCAGAATTTACAGATTATTTTCCTCTAATTATATTTTAAGATAAAGAACAAAACTTCCAGCAGTCATGTATAATGAGAGCCTTGAAATTGTTTTGTTATCAATGCAATCACTGTGCTATCACTTTATTTTGAATCTACGTTTGAAGAACAGTAATATGTAGTACCGTATTTATTGGCAACACAATATACCCAAGGGAATTCAAATGATCACAAACCCTTACAAACTCATTTTAGGAAATGACTATATCTGAATATACTGTATAACTGGAAGTTCTCTGAATTAACTTCAGAGAGTATACATTATTTAATAGAGGACAAATGATAAAATATATGAATTGGTAGCACATATACTTTTTTAAACTTGATTGGAACCACAAAAATTTTTTGTACTTAACTAAAACCAGGTTTCTACAAGGAAAAGCATTTTGTTACTGACATTTTTTAAAATTGTTGGTGATGATAAAAAATATATTTTAATTTATTTTATTATTTAAATTAAATTAAATTATTTTTATTATTAAGGATTTTAATTTAATTATTTTTATAAATAAAGAACAGTCATGCACCCCTTCACTGTCTGCACCACAGCAGAATGCTGGATCTGTGCCCTCTATCATATGATGAAATGAAAAGTGACATGAATAGGGTTTTCTTTAATAATCATTGCTTTAGCAAGCTTACTACTGATTAACTTCACATCTCAATTTTAGGCTGACTTTAGAGCATGTTAGGAAAAGTAAATATCTGGGTCAGAAAATGGGAAAGAGAATGGAAAGATAATATTCAGACACGACTGAAGCGACTTAGTAGCAGCAACATCAATTTAATGAGCAATTTAAGTAGACTGCTAATTTAAGAAGCATACTTAAGGTAATAAACTAATCGCTTCTCATAGAAAAAGAGGCAAAGAAAGAAAATAATCGGTGGATGTTTTTTGATTACAGTAAAAAGATAAAGAACAAATACATGCTGTTTTATTCCTAGAAATTTCAAAATCTATGGAAACCAATGCTTTAGGATTATACGTCAGAGATACTGGTTTTAAGGACAGCTTCAGATATGATGAATTCTCTAGTGTAGGAAACAGGAAGCAGAAAACTGTCTTCCTAGGCCCAAAGCAATTCTACAGGAAGAGCTAATGATGGCAGGCCCCATTTTACCCAAATTTGAGCAGGCAATTTTATTTTTTTCTCTTATATCAAAAGTACTTCAAATGACAATTACCAAGTGGAATGCCCGTAACCTGCTGCTGCTGCTGCTAAGTCGCTTCAGTCATGTCCGACTCTGTGTGATCCCACAGACGGCAGCCCACCAGGCTCCCCCGTCCCTGGGATTCTCCAGGCAAGAACACTGGAGTGGGTTGCCATTTCCTTCTCCAATGCATGAAAGTGAAAAGGGAAAGTGAAGATGCTCAGTTGTATCCAACTCTCAGTGACCCCATGGACTGCAGCCTACCAGGCTCCTCCATCCGTGGGATTTTCCAGGCAAGAGTACCAGAGTGGGTTGCCATTGCCTTCTGCTGTAACCTGCTAGGCGTTCTTAAATGATAGACATAAGGCCCATGATTATTATTACTGATACTAACTTTCAACAGATTCTACATTGTATCAAGTCATTCAGAAGATTTAATCAGTTTAAGCTCCAGGATCAAATAGGTCATAATATATGTTTTTGTTTTTTTTTTTTTAATCTTAGTTGATTCCTTTAATTTTAAAAGTAGAATAACAGAATACCTAGAATTTCTAGGTAGAGTAGCAAGCTTAAATTTCTATAAAACAGAAATCTTGAACTTCTATAAACCAGAGTCTTACTGTTGAAGAGAAGAGAAGCTAAATCTTTCACTCAAAAAATAGGAAAAGAGATTTGTGGAGAAAAGACTAAATTTAAATGGAGTGAAAAGGAACTATAGGCTGTAAAGAGGAGGTATCTTTGGGAGACTGTAGCTAAGTTAAAGCTGGATTTCTGAAAGACCAGGTGAGAAAATTGAAGCCTAATCAGAATATCACTAAAATCCATGAAAAAACATTCAAGACTATGTGAGACTAGATAAGATGACCCATCTAGGTACTCTAATTGTACTTCATGCATTATTACTGGAGGCTTCCCTTGTGGCTCAGAAGAATTTTCTGCCTTCCTGGTAACCCTTCCAACTTCCCAAGAGGTAACAAGAGGGGAGAGGTAGTATCCATTTGGCATTTGTTTAATATTGTATTCTCAGTACATTAGAATAGTACATTACATAAAGAAAGAACTTAAAAAGCTGTTTCACAATAAGTACTTCCAGGGTCTTCCTTGTTGGCTGAGATGGTAAGGATCTGCCTGCAATGTAAAGACCCCAGTTTGATCCTACGGTCAGGAAGATCTCCTGGAGAAGTGAATGGCTACCCACTCCAGTATTCTTGCCTGGAGCGTTCCATGAACAGTGTAGCCTAATGGGCTACAGTCCATGAAGTTGCAAAGAGTCAGACATGACTGAGCAACTAACATTTTCACTTTTACTTAACCATTTATTTTAGCTGTGGTTCTCATTTTCAAGTGTGTTGATGAGTTGAACACAGATATCTGATCAAATCTTTTTTATTTCCCTTTCTTCATATCCCAGTCTTCATTGCAGTGCAGTGAGATGCATGCTTGATATATGCCTAATCGTAGCTAGTGTGTTCTGACTCTGTTCACTGAGCTTAAACAGCTCTCCTTGAAATTGGGTTGCCTTTTCTGAGGATTGTTGACTTTGTTCTTAACTAGTGTATTCTTTCAAAGCCTTCTTACAATCTACATGTTGCTGACATAGAAAATGAAAGTTAAGCTACAAATTTGGAAGTTTGCCATCCTTACTTATGAGAAACAGAGGAAGGCTTCAAAAAGCTGTTGCTGGGAAGGAATGCTGTAAAAATGGTTTATTTTAATAACCTGTACAAGATTATAGCCTTTCAATAGACTACATTCAGCAAAAAATATTCAGAGGATATATAAGTGTCTATTATTTCACAATTATTGGCAGGATTGTTGTATTACTAAGCCAAGGAATCCCTTCATTTACAATGTTTGAATTACTTTTTATTCTTCCATTCTTTTAGGATTTACTTCTGAATCTTAAGAAAATGAAAACATATGAAATTGTTCACGATAAACTTCATTCCACTATAGTATAAGACAGCCTTCTTCTGAATTGTAAGAACTCAAAAGAGGTTTTAAAACAATATCTCTAATAGCCTGGGTTTATCAGGAGGAAAATTAAAATTTTAGTTAAGCTCATAGTTAAAGTTTTCTACACTGTAGACTTTATAATCTTATTGTCCATGCATGAACCATGCGCTTTCTGACTTTAGACCCTCAGCATTTTGGATCTCTTAAGTTCTGTAGAGTTTTGTTCCCCATTCTTGCATTGAAAGTTCATTAGAAATAGTTCTCTTGAAAGTCTTCCAGAGCTCTTAGAGTATAAATTTCTCCCTATTTTGTGCTTCTGTTTTACCCTGCCTTTTTATCTAGTTGTTCCAACAGTTTTAAAATTGTCACTTCTGAGAACTTACAAGCAGCATCTCTAGTCTTGCCTCCTTTCTGCTCCATGCTTCCCCACCACCAAGAACAACATCTGATAATAAGGTGTCAGTATTTGTTGAACAAGTATTTAAATGAATGAATAATAAGGGAGCAAGCATGTTGAGTGGTATGACAAGGGCAGTATCCTGGAGTCCAGTTTACAGAAAAAAAAAGTGCTCATTCAACTAATACTAGCCAAGAATAAAGCCATAATAAGAAACTGGGTTTTCTCAGTTTTTAGTCCAATTCTGATTCTACCACAGTAGACTACCTTAAGTAATCTTGATATTCTGATTATACATTATGGAAGCTGAAAGCAAAAGGAAATAATTATTTAATAAACCTTCTCTTTAAAGTCAGCTTTGGGGTTAATATCTATGTTCATTTTTACTAAATTTAGTGATTCAGATGCATAAAACTTGATCCAGAGCTATAACTCATTGATTCTAATTTATATCTATGCAGAGCAAGAATTCTACTACCAATGAATAATGAATCACAACAGCTGGACTTTCTACAGCTGAGGAGATATATATATATTTCTATAAATAAATTAATATTTTTATTTGTGTTAAGGCCAAAGTGTTTTTTTTTTTTTTTTCCATTTAAATTAAGCCTTAATGGATTTTGTAAGTGATCTTGGATTTCAATGAAAAGTTCATATGTAAACATAAAGGTATTCCTTAGTGAGATATTAAAATTGAAATATAGCAAAGTTAGATAGCCTGCCTAGGAAAAAAGTATCTAGATTTTAAAGACCCAATTTGATCTTACTCTCTGATTATTCTTCCAGAAAATTTGTGAGCTAAAAATAGAATAGCTCACTGTTAATGGTAGAGGGAACAATGATGGATGTGAGAAACAGAGAAATAGCACAGCATCCTTCCACATAGAGAAAGAAAGGAAAGATCTCTTTCAACACCTTTTGGTCACACTTATGCCAGCTAATAAGTATCTCTTTAAATTTCCAACTTCTCTCATGAAGAGGAAGTAAAAATAACATAGACCAAGAGAAAGAGGCCAGAAAGATTTTTTCCCTCTCCTGAGTTCTTCCTTTCAAAGGAAATATGTAAAAAACTCATAAATACACTTTTTAAAAGATAATTAACTACTAAGCTAGTTAGAAATGATTCATTTCTGAAAGAACCACTGTATAAGAGAGAAACAAATAATGTTTTTTCTCCATTACCCTGTAATTGGAATATATTCTGTAGGTGGAATATGCAATTTTACATCATTAGAATATCAAAAATAAATCCCAATGTGTTACTTTTTCATACTAATTAAATTTTCTTATAAGTCATTTGATTACATACCTGCATTCATTTATATTGTACACCTGTCTTATAGACAAAAATATAAATGAAAATTTGAGTAATACCTAATCACAGTCCCTTTTTTCCTTTTATTAAGAAAAAACACATAAAATTATTAAAGGTATTTAGGGAGAAAACAGATGTTACTTACAGGACCTAATATTAAGTTCATGTCATCATTTTTCTGAAATTATTTTAACAAAATCAGTAACCTAATTTCCACAGAATTTGTAGGAAAATATTTTTATTCAGTACATATGTACCCATTTATAGTCTTGTTTGAAAGAATAGAATGGACTCAGGCGAGTAACAACCACAGAATTGATTGAATTCTAATTAAACACTGTGTGTTTTTCAAATCACTGTAATATTTTATTATAATTTTAATGGTGATTGGATTTTTATTGAATCATCCAATCAGATTTTTTAAGGAGAAACTTTATTTTAATGCTAACATCTTGTTTTTATAGTGAAAGCAAATTAACTGCATTGAAATATTCTTTTTGATTTCCCAGTAGTCAACCAGTCATCTGTTTTTAAAATTTAACCATTGAAACAAACTAACAGCATGAATTGTGTTTGTTACTAAACCCTGAATTGCTTCTTGCTAGAACTCCAGGGGATTCAAGTTTTCAGTTTGACAAGGTAATATGTGCCCTGTGTATCTTAACTAATATAGATATAGATATAATATATCTCCACTAATGTAGGAAGAAAGAGTTACCCAAATTAGTGTGGAAAAAACACTCAGATCTCCATGGTGTCCTGTCTATAATGAAGGCAATGTGAGTGTTCTGACTTTGTTTAGTTCTTTTTGCCACTAATATTTTTCGGAAGTGCCATGAGCTTCTGTCAAGACCTGATCATCTAGAACACTTTACTACCCTCCTACATAATCTTTTAGAGATGAATGGAAATACGAAACCACATTTATTACTTCAAACATATTTCTTCAAATATGTGTGAATATATACTTTATACCAGGCATATTGAAGTATTAAGGAGAACTACTTTGCTTTTTTCTATGTGAGGAAACATATCAAATAAATAATTATATGGAGCAATTCAAAATTTTAGTAAAAGCTACCCCATAAAGGATGTAAGAGGGAAACAGATTTGAAAAGAGCAAGGTGAAAAGGGAAGAAAGAACCTATGACTGTTGTTAATTATGTAGACACATCAAAGTTTGAAGTGAAATAGAAGAGAGAGAGAAAAAAAAGAAAAATGTTTCTTTACTTGCCTGATAGAGAAATGGGAAAATGTATATTTAATTCTGCATATTTAGAATATTTTAAAAACATTTGCTAGCAAGGGGTGCCCAAATAAACATGGCTTTGGGTTTTAAATTATTTGAACACTGACCTCCTCTTATTTTATGGGATCTTTATTGTGCTGTGTCAGAGAAGGCAATGGCACCCCACTCCAGTACTCTTGCCTGGAAAATCCCATGGACAGAGGAGCTATGGGGTTGCACAGAGTCGTCTATGGGGTTGCACAGAGTTGGACACGACTGAAGCGACTTAGCAGCAGCAGCATTGTACTATGTGCTATGATAATATTCTGTTCTCACACTAAAGACAGATATGTCATTTTTGCTAAAAATCTGTGTTTTTGTCAGAGTTTGTTATGTTCCAAAAAGATTATTCATTTTGTATTAATAGCATGTATTGGATCTTGACCAAAACAGCCTCAGAAGGCCTTTTTAAATTTGACAAACTAAATTGTTTTAAGTTGCTAGATGCATTAAGAACATCCAATAGTTTATAGTTTTTGTGTGTCTTTTGAAAAGAAATTCTATATTATGTCTTAGTTTGATAATTGAACATTTTTATTTAATATAACATATACTTGTATTCTGAGAGTCCCTTGGACTGCAAGGAGATCCAACCAGTCCATTCTGAACGAGATCACCCCTGAGTGTTCTTTGGAGGGAATGATGCTAAAGCTGAAGCTCCAGTACTTTGGCCACCTCATGAGAAGAGTTGACTCATTGGAAAAACTCTGATGCTGGGAGGAATTGGGGTCAGGAGGAAAAGGGGATGACAGAGGATGAGATGGCTGGATGGCATCACTGAATCAGTGGACGTGAGTCTGGGTGAACTCTGGGAGTTGGTGATGGACAGGGAGCCCTGGCATGCTGCGATTCATGGGGTCGCAAAGAGTCAGACACGACTGAGCGACTGAACTGAACTGAACTGATACTTGTATTATAATCTCCCTCTGTCTCCCTCTCTCTCACACACACATGCATACATCTATGTACCTGCACGCCTCAGATGAGATTATTTTGGCCATTATGTTGGCTTATTCATGAAGGTGCAGTTGGAATCACCAATTTGATTTTTGTTATTAGTCATCATCATCTGTGTCACAATCCTTCAAGCCAATGCCTTGAAACCATTTTACATTGTGCTTTCTACCTCAATCTTTTAAAAAAATATTTCTTGAGTTATCTATATTACACTGTTAATTTCATATTATTTTTGTGAAATTTCTACACGTTTTCTCTTTAATGGGTGACTTAAAATTTTCTTGACCGAAATGAACCAAGAATGTGACTAATTTTGATGGAGATTATGAAGTAAAATATTGTTGCAGATTTTCACAAATGAAAGAAGCAGTGTGGTAGAGTAAAGAGAACATTGAGTTTGTGATAATGTCTCATTTTTTGTTTCTAATCTCTTACTTATTAAGAGCTTTATGACCTTGGACAAATCACAGTATACATTGATTCCCACAATATTGTGGTGAAGAGAATGTGATAAGATTCTGGTGAAGCATAAAGAGTTTTATACAAGTCTGTAAAAATGAAAAAAGTGATTTTATATTAAATACTCATAATAAAGTTCCTCAATAAGCATTTTCTTTTTTTTTCTTTTTATTATTATTATTATTTTGTTTTATTTAATTTTTTTTTTACTTTACAATATTGTACTGGTTTTGCCATACATCAACATGCATCCGCCATGGGGGTACACGTGTTCCCCATCCTGAACCCCCCCCTCCCACCTCCTTCCCCATACCATCCCTCTGGGTCATCCCAGTGCACCAGCCCCAAGCTTCCTGTATCCTGCATCAAACCTGGACTGGCGATTTGTTTCTTATATGATATTATACATGTTTTAATGCCATTCTCCAAAATCATGCCCCCCCACTCCCTTTCCCACAGAGTCCAAAAGACTGTTCTATACATCTGTGTCTCTTTTGCTGTCTCACATACAGGGTTGTCATTACCATCATTCTAAATTCCATATATATGTGTTAGTATACTGTATTGGTGTTTTTCTTTCTGGCTTACTTCACTCTGTATAATAGGCTCCAGTTTCATCCACCTCATTAGAACTGATTTAAATGTATTGTTTTTAATGGCTGAGTAATACTCCATTGTGTATATGTACCACAGCTTTCTCATCCATTCATCTACTGATGGGCATCTAGGTTGCTTCCATGTCATGGCTATTATAAACAGTGCTGCGATGAACATTGGGGTACACGTGTCTCTTTCAATTCTGGTTTCCTTGGTGTGTATGCTCAGCAGTGGGATTGCTGGATCATAAGGCAGTTCTATTTCCAGTTTTTTAAGGAATCTCCACACTGTTCTCCATAGTGGCTGTACTAGTTTGCATTCCCACCAACACTGTAAGAGGGTTCCCTTTTCTCCACACCCTCTCCAGCATTTATTGCTTGTAGACTTTTGGATCGCAGCCATTCTGACTGGCGTGAAATGGTACCTCATTGTGGTTTTGATTTGCGTTTCTCTGATAATGAGTGATGTTGAGCATCTTTTCATGTGTTTGTTAGCCATCTGTATGTCTTCTCTGGAGAAATGTCTGGTCAACCACTTGTAAAAGAATGAAACTAGAACACTTTCTAACACCATACACAAAAATAAACTAAAAATGGATTAAAGATCTAAACATAAGACCGGAAGCTATAAAACTCTTAGAGGAGAACATAGGCAAAACACTCTTAGACATACATCACAGCAGGATCCTCTATGACCCACCTCCCAGAGTATTGGAAATAAAAGCAAAAATAAACAAGTGGGATCTAATTAAAATTAAAAGCTTCTGCACAACAAAAGAAACTATAAGCAAGGTGAAAAGACAGCCTTAAGAATGGGAGAAAATAATAGCAAATCAAGCAACTGACAAACAACTAATCTCAAAAATATACAAGCAACTCCTGCAGCTCAATTCCAGAAAAATAAATGCCCCAATCAAAAAATGGGCCAAAGACCTAAATAAGCATTTTCTTATCTGGGATTAGGGCAGTGGGTGGTTATGATTGGTGAGAATCACTTACATTGCTATAGTGATGGCCCTTATTTATTCTCTAGTGACTCAGACGGTAAAGCATCTGCCTGCAATGTGGGAGACCTGGGTTTGATACCTGGGTCAGGAAGATCCCCTGGAGAAGGAAATGGCAACTCACTCCAGTATTGTTGCTTGGAAAATCCCATGGATTTTCCAGAGGAGCCTGGTAGGTTACAGTCCATGGGGTTGCAAAGAATCAGACACAACTGAGTGACTTCACTTTATTTATTACAAGTTGTTCTAACTTCCATAGAATTATTTATTTTTGATCACTAAGGATACAGCATATATGAGTTCGTATTTCAAAAGCTGATCCAGGTTCAGATAACATAGAATAAAATGAGTAACATCCAAGACTCCAAATCAGGCTGCTGAAGTTTGAATGCTGCTTTATCTTAACAAATTGTACCTTTGGGCATATTACTACGTGTAATTTGATCATAATTAGTAAAAAGCAGGATATGGCACGTTTGATAATATGTGATACATTTTAAAATTGAAATAGTGTCTGTCATAGAGAAGGAGTCAAATTTTAGCTATAGCAATTAATGTTGGTTTTGTTGTTGGTGTTACTATATTTTTGAAAAGACAAAACAATGTAGACTTGAAAATGACCTTCTTTGGAACTTTAGGAAGCCATACATCTTTGTTCTACAGCTTATCAATTAATAAATCACATTAAAATGAATTAAATCCTTTAAATTAACAACTGCTTATCTCATTGAATTCTAAAGATTAGCTTATTACTTGCTACTGCATGACTAACTGTGAAACATTTTCCAAGTTTCAAGTGGATAATGGAGAAAGGATAAAAGAGAAGATATTTAGAGTGCTTTATAGATCCTTTGGGATTTTATTTGAAGGAATAATTAATTCAGTATTCACTTAACTATGTCCAGAACTTAAAATACTTTGATCATTCTTGGATTTAATGAAGGCTCATTTGGCTGTACTACATTCAACTGTTATGAAGTAGAGTATCTTTAAATTTCTAATTAGACAATAGTGCAGATAATTACCCTTTAAAAGCTTATATGAATACAGAATATGAGTATTTAATTCTAATTCCCAAGTTTTCAAATCATATTTTATTATGTGTAGAATAGCCATTTATAAATAAATTAGGCACAGAATTTTTTTTTAATTTAAATGTTGTTTTTCTTAGTTCATGTTTATTGCGTTTGAGACTGCTTTTTGAAATGAAAATACATAGCTTTCTACCCAAAGGAATATGTTTGGATTCCATTTCGTCTTTGTAGAAAGTCCTATACTTCTGTTTCCTGTGCTAGCAAAGATGATGATAGATAAGGGGAATTAAAAGTGTTAAGTTTATATATGGCCTTCCCTGACAGCTCAGTTGGTGAAGAATCTGCCTGCAGTGCAGGAGACTCCGGTTAGATTCCTGGGTCAGGAAGATCTGCTGGAGAAGGGATAGGCTACCCACTCCAGTATTCTGACCTAGAGAATTTCAAGGAGTGTATAGTGTATGAGGTCACAAAGAGCTGCACACAATGGAATGACTTTCACTTTCACTTTCTTTCAAGTTTACATATGTAAGTTGAAATTTAGATTTCTTTTTTTAATATTGGAGTATAATAGATTTATAATGTTGCATTAGTTTCAGATACACTGCAAAATGAATCAGTTATAATACACATATATCCACTATTTTTTGTTTTTTTTTAGATTCTTTTCCCATATAGGCCTTTCCAGAGCAGAGTAGAGTTCCCTGTGCTATACAGTAGGTTCTTATTAGTTATCTATGTTATATATAGTACTGTGTATATGTCAATCCCAATCTTCCAGTTTATCCTCCCTCTCATTGTGTCTTGGTGAACATAAATTTGTTTTCTACATCTGTGACTCTACTTCTGTTTTGTAAACAACTTCATTTGTACCCTTTCTTTAAATTCCACAAATTGGTGATACCATATGGTATTTGTCTTTCTGTTACTGACTTACTTCACTCAGTATGACAATCTCTAGGTCTATCCATGTTGCTGCAAATGGCATTATTTTGTACTTTTTATGACTGAGTAATATTCCATTGTGTAATATAACACATCTTTTTCTTTTTTTTTTCCCCTTAAAGCATATTTTGACAGATTTGTTCTGTTGAATCAGCAGAACTAAGGGCTTGAGGGCAATAGGGGATCACTATAGAAATTAAATAAAGCTGTCTTTTTTCACCTGCCACAACTCCTTCCCCAGTGAAACATTTGTGTTACAGTGAGTAAAATTTTATTCTACTATATGTAACTTATTTGATCTCCTCTCACACTTATCCTGGAATTTTCTTTTTCGGTCAGAAGGCTCTTGCCATATTGACAGACTCACATTTTCCTTTCCAGTTGTTGAATTACATATCAGCTGCTGAGCTAGAACAAAATCAGTTTCCACAAAGCAGATGGACTGTATTCCACTGATTCACCAATTTCTATGGGTATTTATCTGGCTTGTATTTTGGGCCTCTAGTCCGGTGCTTGGTTGTTGTGGGATTGTCTGTGACCTTCACGATACATTTGATCACTTACTGTTTATATTAAATGCTGGAAGGAAATGATGAATCGAACCCTAGTTTAGTTTAGTTTTGTTTTTTAACAACTTGTTTTTTTTTCTGATTGAATTCTAAGTCTAGTAGGGAAACAGGCAATATAATAATTTTGACAGGATTTTTTAATTTATTTTTTTCTTAGTATTTTCATTGAAGTATCAGTTCAGTTCAGTTGCTCAGTTGTGTCCAACTCTGCGACCACATGTATTGCAGCACGTCAGGTCTCCCTGTCCATCACCAACACCCAGAGTCCACACAAACCCATGTCCATCGAGTCAGTGATGCCACCCAACCATCTCATCCTTTTCCCTTCTCCTCCTGCCCAGAATCTTTTCCAGCATCACGGTCTTTTCAAATGAGTCAGCTCTTCACATCAGGTGGCCAAAGTATTGGAGTTTCAGCTTTAACATCAGTCCTTCCAGTGAACACCCAGGACTGATCTCCTTTAGGATGAACTGGTTGGATCTCCTTGCAGTCCAAGGGACTCTCAAGAGTCTTCTCCAACACCACAGTTCAAAAGCATCAATTCTTCGGTGCTCAGCTTTCTTTATAGTCCAACTCTAACATACATACATGACTACTGGAAAAACCATAGCCTTGACTAGAAGGACCTTTATAGACAAAGTAATGTCTCTGCTTTTTAATATGCTGTTTAGGTTGGTCATGGACTTCCCTGGTGGCTCAGACGGTAAAGCGTCTGTCTACAATGCGGGAGACCTGGGTTCGATCCCTGGGTCGGGAAGATCCCCTGGATAAGGAAATGGCAATCCACTCCAGTACTATTGCCTGGAAAATCCCATGGACAGAGGAGCCTGGTAGGCTACAGTCCATGGGGTCACAAAGAGTCAGATACGACTGAACGACTTCACTTTTCACTTTAGGTTGGTCATAACTTTCCTGCCAAGGAGTAAGCATCCTTGGAGTAAATAAGTGTCAAGGAGTAAGTAAGATAGAGTTACAAATAAAAAATGCTTGCCTCAAAACTTTAAAATTAATATATTTAATTTATAAGAGCATTTGAAGAAAAATCATTTTTAACACTAGTTATCATGTAATCATAATGATAAAATGACCAATTCAGTTCAGTCACTCAGTCATGTATGACTCTTTGCGACCCCATGGACTGCAGCACACCAGGCTTCCCTGTCTATCACTAACTTCGGAAGCGAACTCAAACTCGTCCATTGAGTCGGTGATGCCATCCAACCATCTCCTTGGTCATCCCCTTCTCCTACCTTCAATCTTTCCCAGCATCTGGGTCTTTTCAAATGAGTAAGTTCTTCGCATCAGGTGGCCAAAGTATTGCAGTTTCAGCTTCAGCATCAGTCCTTCCAATGAATATTCAGGACTGATTTCCTTTAGGATTAACTGGTTGGATCTCCGTGCATTTCAAGGGACTCTCAAGTGTCTCCTCCAACACCACAGTTCAAAAACATCAATTCTTCGGTGCTTAGTTTCTTTATAGTCCAACTCTCACATCCATACATGACTACTAGAAAAACCATAGCTTTGACTAGACGGACCTTTGCTGGCAAAGTAATGTCTCTGCTTTTTATATGTTGTCCAGTTTGGTCATAGCTTTTCCTCCAAGGAGCAAGTGCTTTTAATTTCATGGCTGCAGTAAGCATCTGCAGTGATTTGGAATCCCCCAAAATAAAGTCTGTCACTGTTTCCATTGTTTCCCCATTTATTTGCCATGAAGTTATGGGACTGGATGCCATGATCTTAGTTTTCTAAATGTTGAGTTTTAAACCAACTTTTTCACTCTCCTCTTTCACTTTCATCAAGAGGATCTTTAATTCTTTGCTTTCTGCTATAAGGGTGGTGTCAACTGCACATTTGAGGTTATTGATATTTCTCCCAGCAATCTTTATTCCAGCTTGTGCTTCAAACAGCACATATTTCTCATGGTGTGCTCTGCATATAAATTAAATAAGCGGGGTGACAATACAGCCTTGATGTACTCCTTTCCCAGTTTTGAACCACTCTGTTCCATGTCCAGTTCTAACTGTTGCTTCTTGATCTGCATATAGACCTCTCAGGAGACAGATCAGGTGGTCTGGTATTCCCATATCTTTCTGAATTTTCTACAGTTTGTTGTGATCCACACAGTCAAAGGCTTTAATGTAGTCAATAAAGCAGAAGTAGATGTTTTTTCTAGAATTCCCTTGCTTTTTTGATGATCCAACAGATGTTGACAATTTGACATCTAATACCTCTGGCTTTTCTAAATTCATCTTGAGCATCTGGAATTTCCCAATTCACGTTCTACCGAAGCCTGGCTTGGAGAATTTTGAGCATTGCTTTACTAGCATGTGCTACTGCTGCTAAGTCACTTCAGTCGTGTCCGACTCTGTGTGACCCCATAGACGGCAGCCCAACAGGCTCCTCCATCCCTGGGATTCTCCAGGCGAGAACACGAGTGGGTTGCCATTTCCTTCTCCAATGCATGATAGTGAAAAGTGAAAGTGAAGTTGCTCAGTCGTGTCCGACTCTGTGCGACCTCATGGACTGCAGCCTACCAGGCTCTTCCGTCCATGGGATTTTCCAGGCAACAGTGCAATTGTGCAGTAGTTTGAACATTCTTTGGCATTGCCTTTCTTTGTGATTGGAATGAAAACAGACCTTTTCCAGTCCTGTGGCCACTGCTGAGTTTTCCAAATGTGCTGGCATATTGAGTGCAGCACTTTCACAGCATCATCTTTTAGGATTTGAAATAGCTCAATTGGAGTTCTATCACCTCCACTAGCTTTGACGTAGTGATGCTTCCTAAGGCCCACATGACTTCACATTCCAGGATATCTGGCTCTAGATGAGTGGTCACACCATCATGGTTATCTGGATCATGAAGATCTTTTTTGTACAGTTCTTCTGTGTATTCTTTCCATCTCTTCTTTTTCTTCTGTTAGTTCCATACCATTTCTGTCCTTTATTGTACCTATCTTTGCATGCAATGTTCTTTTGTTATCTCTAATTTTCCAGAAGAGATCTCTAGTCTTTCCCATTCTATTATTTTCCTCTCTTTCTTTGCAGTGATCACTGAGGAAAGCTTTCGTATCTCTCCTTGCTATTCTTGTGAACTCTGCATTCATATGGATATATTTTTCCTTTTCTCCTTTGCCTTTTTCTTCTCTTCTTTTCTCAGCTATTTGTAAGGCCTCCTCAGACAACCGTTTTTCTTGTTTGCATTTCTTTTTCTTGGGGATTATCTTGATCACTGCCTCCTGTACAATGTCACAAACCTCTGTCCATAGTTCTTCATGCACTCTATCAGATCTAGTCACTTGAAACTATTTGTCACTTTCACTGTATAATCGTAAGGGATTTGATTTCAGTCATACCTGAATGGTCTAGTGGTTTTCCCTACTTTCTTCAATTTAAGTCTGAATTTGGCAATAAGGAATTCATGATCTGAGCCACAGTCAGCTCTGGGTCTTGTTTTTGTTGACTGTAATTTCTGTCGGCTCTATGGTGGAGTTAATGGCTACCCCCTCCAAGAGGTCTTATGCCACACCCACATCTGATTCATCCAGAGCCCCTGCCCCTGCGGCAGGGCTCTGCTGAACCATAACTTCACAGGAGACAGAAAAACACTGAAAGGCAGGTCTCACTCAGAACTGTGGGGTCTCCTGGTGCCCATGAGGTTTGGTTTGAGCCCTCCTAGCATCTCTGGTCAGTATGGGGTTTGAGTCTAAACGTGATTTCACCCCTCCTACCATCTTGCTGGGGCTTCCCCTTTGCCCTTGGATGTGGGGTATCTTTTTTGGTGGGATCCAGCATTATCCACTGGAGTGATTAGCCTATCCCTTCTCCAGTGGATCTTCCAGACCTGGGAATTAAATTGGGGTCTCCTCCATTGCAGGTGGATTCTTTACTAACTACTGAGCTATCAGGGAAGCCCCTCACTTCAATAAAAAGAACCGTGTATCCATTTTTTTCCTTGAGACATGGAAAGATGTCATTATAGTTTAAGAAATAATCAATTTTGATTATAAACAAGTTTTCATTGTAACTTTGGAAATGTATGATTATTATTATTCATGTATGGGTATCTAACAAAAAATCCTCTTACCTATACATGTATTTTTCTTTAGTGAAATAGTCATAGGTTTAGATAAAATTGGTCTGTTTAAATGAGTAAATTTGGGGCTAGAAATATGACTTGGGTTGTAAAGAAATTACTAGAAATGAAGCAGGATAAATCAGATGGACTAACACATTGTTTGAGAAAACTGCTATGTGAACTCCCACAAAAAAATATGTCATGCTGACTTTCGTGAAAGAAGTTATCTGGGCTTTGTGGGTGACAGATGTGGGGGTGGATAGAGGAAACAATTTTCAAAATATTACTTGTTCTAGCAATAAAATTGTTCTACATGTGCTAAAGAATCCTTCTGGATATGGTAATACGATTTGACTGGGACAAATCACCGAGTATGGGAAGGAATGCACACACACAGTTTATTTCTTTAGACTGATAGGTAGACAACATTTGTTAGAAATCATACATGCTCTGTGTCTGCAGTGCCAAATGAGAGTACTTTCAAAGGTAAACCTATGTGTTATTTCACTAGTGGAAAAATAAGGCTCTTACTCTATGTTGGCTCCTATATATATGGCTGTTCCTTAGCACAATAGTAGCAGGATTGTAGAATTGTGTTTACTACAAGCATGGATACTATAGTAATAGGATTTTTTGTTTGTCTGTTTTTTAATTACTAAGTGGTGTCCAACACTTTTGCAACCCCATGGATTGTAGCTCACCAGGCTGTGCCATCCATGGTATTTCCTAGGCAAGAATACTGGAGTGGGTTGCATTTCCTTCTCTAGGAGGTCTTCCTGACCCAGGGATTGATCCCACATCTCCTGCACTGGCAGGCATATTCTTTACAACTGAGAAACCTGGGAAACCCAGTCATAGGATTGGAGTGATTGAATTTTGAATTTTTATATCATTGCCAATACATTTTGGTTATGAAAACTTAGAAAATTGCTATGAACTATGTTTAATAAGGGAGTGCTTTTATGGGGTGTAACTTGTTTAAAGGAGCTTTTGAACGTTATCTATCTCTGTTACTCTGTGAATCTCATTTTGTCATACCACACTTCTCGCCTTGTACTCTTCAATGTTTCTCTAACCTGTGAGAAGCCCTGCTAAACAAAAACAACTATTTACACTCCAGATATACAGAGCTAGATGAGAAAGGGCAATCCAGACTTCTCTCATAAGTAATAAGTATAAAAACAATCTGTAAAAGGCAGAATTAGCACAAAAACAGTTTTTATTAGTGTCCTCCCCCACCATCACATGCTTTTTAAATGCTTTTAGTTAAATTAACTCTAAGGGAAAAAGCTTTAGAACTTATAAAGAATAACAATATGGGATGTGAGTGTTTGGCTGTTGTTGTTCAGTGGCTAAGTCATGTCTGACTCTTTGAGACCCCATGGGCTGCAGCACACCAGGCCCCTCTGTTCTCCATTTTATCCTGGAATTTGCTCAAATTCATGTCCATTGAGTTGGTGAGGCTGTCTAACCATCTCATCCTCTGTCCCGCTTCTCCTCTTGCCCTCAATCTTTTCCAGCATCAGGGTCTTTTCCAATGAATTGAGTCTTTGCATCAGGTGACCAAAATATTGGAACTTCAGCTTCAGCCTGAGTCTTTCCAACTCAGGCTTGATTTCCTTTAGGATTGACTGGTTTGACCTCCTTGCTGTCCAAGGGACTCTCAAGAGTCTTCTCCAGCACCACAATTTGAAAGCATCAAATCTTTAGTGCTCAGCATTCTTTATGGTCCATAAAGGTCTAAAACATCTAAACCTATCTTTAAGGGCTTCCCTGGTGGCTCAGACAGTAAAGAATCTGCCTGTAATGCAGGAGGCCTGGGTTCGAACCCTGGGTCGGGAAGATCCCCTGGAGAGGGAATGACAACCCTTTCCAGGATTCTTGCCTGGAGAATTCCATGGACAAAAGAGCCTGCCAGGCTACAGTCCACATGGTTGCAAAGAGTTGGACATAACTGAGCAACTAATGCTAATATATCCTTAAGAATTAATGAACCATATTATAAAAGAAATAATATTTATTTTTTAGCAGCAGTGGTATACTTAGCAAAATAAACAATAAAAATACACAAAATAATAATATTTGGTTTGAAAGAAAGAGTAATGATTTAAAATATAAGTTAAACTTACCACAAAATGTAACGTTATATCTGATGGAAAGTTCCTTTCAGGAACAACTTGGAGTTTAAGTGATAAAAATAATTTGAGTGTTAATTTAATGTATGTTGTTGTTTTGGTCTCTAAGTTGTGTCCAACTCTTTTGTGACCCCAGGGACTGTAGCCCACTAGGCCCTTCTGTACATGGGATTTCCCAGGTAAGAACACTGGAATGGGTTGCCATTTCCTTCTCCAGGGTATCTTCTTGACCCAGGGATTGAACCCATGTCTCCTACATTGGTAGGTGGGTTCCTTACCACTGAGCCACCAGGGAAAGCCCAATTTAATATATTTTTACCCACTTTAATAAAATGAAATATTTTTAGAATTACATTTTTAGTCAACTAGAGGTGAATCCTGAAGTCATAGGTGAAATTCAATGTATCATATATTAACTGTATATATTGTTGAATTTTTTATATGTGTATGGATAAATATATATAAATGCACTCTTACATGTGCATATATGTTACTGACAGCTACTGTCATACAGTTAACATATACTTCTATATAATACAATTTTTGTCTATGTAAAATCTATTACTTACTAGAAATATAATTATTTCTGACATGCGATCTTAAAATATTTCAGTAAGTTTCATAATCTTGTGGCTTATAAGAGTCCTTTATATATATACAGTTATAATCATGTGATGCCACCTAGATATACTCACATATAATTTATCAAAAACATCACATGCCATATACTGGCTTTAAAATTATTTTTGAACAACACAGTATTAAATTTTGAATGATGAATCTGATGAAACTGAAAAATAATATACTTTAAAAAATAAATAAAGATTTTTTTCTCTATATGATTAGCACTGTGCTTAATTGATTGTTATAAAAAAAACTAGGGCATTCAGAGACATAATTTGAGAAGAGGTATGAGACATGAGACGAAATACTTCTAATATTTAGCAATGAGTGTTGTGCTAATTAAACTGCATAATCAAGTAATGTCAAGGATTTAAAGATTATTATGCAGCTGCTTCAGAATGAGTGTGGAAAATGAGTGAGGATTAGTTACTCTTTACTCCTTTTAACTCCTTTAAAACTTACATACTTTCAAGCTGGCAGTGGTAAGCAGGAGTGTAAGAAGG
Organism: Bos taurus; assembly: GCF_002263795.3. NCBI lineage: Eukaryota > Metazoa > Chordata > Mammalia > Artiodactyla > Bovidae > Bos > Bos taurus. The sequence continues at coordinate 16,557,918 of NC_037332.1, read as the reverse complement.
GACTGTAGCCTAACCCATCTTTGCACTTGAAAACTCCTCTTCCATCATAATCCAGTCTTGTTTGGTCTATTTGAATTTGCTTTTCTTAGTACAAATCTATTATTTCACTAAATATTGTGGTGTACATTAAATTACTCCTTTAGTTTCAAACTCCAAAAATATGCCTATTCCAAGTTTCTTGGCTCCTCATCCCATTTAAGACCTAGAAGGTCACCAGAAGCCCACAGCACAAAATTCCTTTACATGTATAGAGTGCAAAAACAAATGAATGGGATACCATTTGACTGCAGTCATCTCTCTTCACTCACGTTGGATGTTTAACTGAACTTTCATTTTTATTTGGAGTCCTTATTAGTGAAAGCATTATATTTTAAATATAAAATTTAAGCAAATTGCTTTATTTGCATTTAAAGTAAAATTTCTTTGCTATTTGAAGTCATAAAAATAGTGGGTAGATCCTGCTGTAGCCACTTCAGCATTGAATATCTTAGTTCCAAAACCTTTATTACACACATTTATGAAAAGGTGGACTGGAGACAAGATTGAATTCCACCTCATGTTTCTTCCTGAGAATGACTGGATGCTAGAAATTAGCTGTAAACAATTTTTGCAATGTAAAGAAGGCTAATATTAGATGAGAAGAGAATTTGTCTACACTGGAGTATAAACTATACGAGAAAAGCTTATTTTTGTATTATTTAATGCTGAGAAATTGTGTATAACCTTTACATGGAACATAGTTATCACTCAGTGTGCATATACATGGGCTTCCCTGGTGGCTTAGTGGTAAAGAACCCACCTGCTATATAGGAGACACAGGAGACTCAAGTTCCATCCCTGAGTTGGGAAGATCCCTTGGAGGAGAACATGACAATCCACTCCAGTTTTCTTGCCCAGAGAATCCCATGGACAGAGGACCTTGGCGGGCTCTAGTCCATAGGGTTGCCGAGAGTCAGGCATGATTGAAGCGGCTGATCACCCAGTCACAAATACTTATAAATAATAAAAGGTGATATTAGGTAGAAGCCTTATTTAAGAGACAAAAACATTTCTGGAGACCTTTTTGACATGATGTTCTCATTGTTAGTGATGACAGTAGCAAGTAACACTAGTATTTTTGAGTATTTTAACAAGTATTGTGCACCAACTTGTACAGTACAGTATGCTAGTGCCTGCTGTTGCTTACTGGTAACCATACCTCTGCATAGGCTGTGACTTAAAGGGAAGTGTGTAAAATGTGCATGTCTGAGAGTTCCATTAAAATTCAATTTCTTTAAAATGGCCATGCTTTTTGCATCTTATATAATCTGTTTAGCAGATAATTATAGTATATATGTAGAATTACATATTAATACAGTTTTTCATATAGATCAAAACAAAACATGACGGATCTTTTTGAAACCATTTTCTTTAACAGACTAATATCTATTTTACTGTATAGGCTATTACTCATGTTAACATGAGAACACAAAATGAAAATAATGATTGATGAAATAGGGTGAGTTATCTTGCATAGAAAAATTATTACCATATATAATTTCTTTAAATTCAAATCACATTCTTAGAATTTGTAACCATTCCTTTTCTTATTATTTCACCTTTTATTACTCATTTGCTTTTTATTCTGTCATAAATTTTTAAAATCTCAATACAGAGAGATTTTATTCTGATATTGCATTCTAGCAACAATTCTATAATCTGAAATCTAAAGCATGTATTTAATGATTTAAAGCATTTATTTAGTGATTAGGACTTACAGTTTCAGCTCAAACATGCAAAAAAAGATCTTAAAAGTTGTCACCCCTGTCCTTAAAACAACAACAAAAACTGAACAAAATGCGAAAGAACTTTCATTGAATCTTCTGATAAATGAAATTGTAGGACACACCACCATCCTGAAATGTGGAAAGAGAGTAAATGTTGAGATCACAGCCAAGGTGAACTTCCCTTTGGAGCCATACGTGGTAGGAACATGTAGATGGCAATTTTGGTGAGCTATTGGAGGCTGAAGGTAAACAAGCCTGAGTTGTGAGAAACGCATGGGACCACAGCTTTGGAAGCAGTGCTTATAGCTTTTTCTCTCAGGTGCTCCACCAGGATCTTACGGTGAAGAGCCAATAAAAATTCTCTTGAGACTTTACAGGACTAGAGAAATACAGAACTTGATATTAACCTAATCGCCTCACTTCCTATTACCCCCTTATATCATAATGGTATTTTACCAAATATTACAAGGCATGCTAAAAGGCAAGAAAAAGATAACCTACAAGATAAAATATATACAGATCAATCAATGAGATTTTAGCTTATAACACCAAAGCATAATCTGTGGTTATGAATAAATGATGTTGTTATTTATTAACATTAAATACATATATGCTCTGAGGAATACACTGTTATAATAATAAAGCAACAAAGCAAACATTGGGAGAAAATATTTTCAAAACACATATCTGATAATTTTTAGCCAAAATATGTAAAGAAGTCCTAAAAATCCACAGTAAGAAAATAAACAGCCCAATTTAAAAATGGGCAGAAGATCTGAACGGACATCTTTAGTAAAGAAGATATACAGATGGTGAACAAGCACATTAGAAAAATGCTTGCTATCGTTTGTCATTAGGGCATTGCCAATTAAAGCAACAATGAGGTACTAACACACAATACTAGAATGGCTAAATTTCAAAAAATTTAAAAATGCTAATGAGGGTGTAAACAGCAAAAATTCGTTCTTTCATTGCTAGTGGCTACTTTGGAAGACTGTACTACAGTTTCTTACAAAGCTAAGCATAATTTTATTATATAATCCATCAATCATACTTCTTGGTATTTAGCTAACTGATTTGAAAAATTATGTCCCAAGAAAACTATTACATAAATATTTATAGAAGTTTTATTCATAATCAACACAAACTGGAAGCAACCAATATGTCCTCTAATAGGTATTGAATGGATAGACATATTGTGAGTGCCTCAATATATTGAAATATTATTCTCAATAGAAAGGAATAAACTGTTAAACCATGAAAAGAAATTACTGAATTTTAGAAGCATACTGCAAAATGAAATGTTCTAGTAACAGAAGGATGTATGCTATAGGTTTCTAATTTGGTATTTTGGGAAAGGCAAAATTATAGACTATAGAAACAGCATAGTTTCTTGGTTCTCAAGGGGAATTGTAGAGTTGAAGAGATGCAGCAGTGTTATTTCTGGACTGTTAAACTATTTTTTATAAGTAGTTAATGGTGGATACATGTTACTATACATTTCCAAAGAACATAGAAATTTACTACACAGAGTGAAGCCTAATATATGCAAATATAAAATTTGTGAGGAAGGTCAAGCATCTCAGGATGGATTGAGAAAGTGATAAACACTCTGCTGCTGCTAAGTCACTTCAGTCATTTCCGACTCTGTGTGACCCCATAGACGGCAGCCCGCAGGCTCCCCCGTCCCTGGGATTCTCCAGGCAAGAACACTGGAGTGGGTTGCCATTTCCTTCTCCAATGCATGAAAGTGAAAGTGAAAGTGAAGTCACTCAGTCGTGTCCGACTCTTAGCGACCCCATGGACTGCAGCCTACCAGGCTCCTCCATCCATGGGATTTTCCAGGTAAGAGTACTGGAGTGGGGTGCCATTGCCTTCTCCGGATAAACACTCTAACTCATTACAAATGCATGTAACAGTCTCACAGAAAGAGAGGGGGAGGAAAAAGATGCTGACCTAAGTAACTTCAGAGGTGATTAGAATTTGTGTATAAGCACTGTACTTTTGGAGAAGGCAATGGCAACCCACTCCAGTACTCTTGCCTGGAAAATCCCATGGACGGAGGAGCCTGGTGGGCTACAGTCCATGGGGGTCGCTAAGAGTCGGACATGACTGAGCGACTTCACTCTCACTTTTCACTTTCATGCATTGGAGAAGGAAATGGCAACCCACTCCAGTGTTCTTGCTTGGAGAATCCCATGGACAGGGGAGCCTCGTGGGCTGACTGACGTCTATGGGGTCACACAGAGTTGGACATGACTGAAGTGACTTAGCAGCAGCAACTGTACTTTAGATAATAAATTTGTTTCTGTAGGGAGTGCATGTTAATAATTCTGATACCACTACTCGTGTGTAATGAATCTAAACAATTTAGTATATAGCTGACTCATGATAGATACCAAAATTATCATGACTGTATTTGGAGTTGACAGATAAGCAAAGATTTCATTACTTGGAGCAGGTGGAAGTGTGATAGACTAAGGTCATAGAGAGAGGAAGGAATCAGTGTAAAGTCATCTATAGCAAGTATAGATTGTTACATATAGAAATATTTATCAGTATTTGCTTATACATGGATTAGTAGACATGCATATATTTCCTTGCTTTACCAGCTCAGGGAGCTAAGAAACAAGAAAACCCCAGTAATAGTGAGCACCCTTAGAATCTAGATATTGGTTTCTTAATAACAATCTCAATAAACAGAACCAGCAATCCTTGGGTAAATGGCTGACTGTAGGACGGAATAGGAAATATGTAAATTAGTCTAGGGCATTTTATATTTCCAAAAATAAGTTCTCAAAAAAACCCTCAACAATGGGAGTATGACAGGACACAGAAGGCCTACTAAAATGTTCCCGATGTTCAAAGCTGGACAGTTTGATCAACAAAATAAAGTAGTATTGGATTATAGCCCAAACCTTAAAACAAGTATTTATGAGTCTATACTGATAAAAATGATTAGCTAAATAAACAGAGACAGCTAAATAAACAGAAAATTTCCAGATAACTTGTGTACTCTAATTTCAAGCTAGGGAAGAGTAACGCCTCATTCCCTAAAAATGAGCTGACCATAGTAACTTCATTCCAAAGAGGTCAATATGAAAAGAAGCATTATTAAAAAATTAACTCTATAGTGGAGAAACTTGACTAACACTATTTCTGCCAACTAATCAAATTCAACATCAACAGTGACAAGTCATGTCTATCCTATTCACTCTTGGTATGAAAAACCCGTAAGCCAGACATATCATGAGAAAAAACATTAGACAAATCCCAATTGAAGGACATTGTTCAAAATATCTGACCGGTATTCCTCAAAACCCTTAAGATCATCAAAATCAAAGAAAATAGGAGAAACTGTCACAAACAAAAGAAGCCTAAAGAGACACAAAAAACATGTGAAGTGTGGTGTTTCAGGAAAAAAAAAATTAGTTTAAAAATGAAAGAAATCTGAATAGATTATACAATTTAGTTAATGTATCAATATTGGTTCCTTAATTTTGAAGATCATACCATATTAATTTAAGATTTTAATTATAGTGAAATTAGTTGAGAAGGTATATGGAAACTAAAATCTTTACAATTTTTCTGAAAATTTAGAACTCTTCTAAAATATAAAGTATATAATGTTATATTATGTATATTCAGAATCATCTATCTTTTTAATAAAATTAGGAAGTAGCCTTATAGTTTTAATATTTTGAATATTTTGCATATATTAGTAACAAATTTAGCAATATCCCTAGGTTCTAGATATCTGTAAGGTGGCTTTGAATGTGGCTTACCTTCCCAATTTTTTTATTATGGCTACATCATATTTATTTAATTTTTAAAGATAACAAGTATTTATTTCTTGAGAGAACAATGTTAATAAGGGTGTTTTGGAAAATTTCAACTAATAATAGGTTTAGTGTATATTGCCAATAAAATTGAATTTGGAATTATTGGGATAATAATTGAAACTACCTGTAAACATATTAAAACATTTAGAATGATAACTTGGTAGTATACTCATAGTTAAAATGAAGAATCTAGAGAGCATAAACTCCTTGTATGCCATGTACTCTTTTTCATTAGATAGCTTTTTAAAAAAAATTTTATTTTATTTTTAAACTTTACAATATTGTATTGGTTTTGCCAAATATCGAAATGAATCTGCCACAGGTATACATGTGTTCCCCATCCTGAATCCTCCTCCCTCCTCCCTCCCCATACCCTCCCTCTGGGTTGTCCCAGTGCACCAGCCCCAAGCATCCAGTATCGTGCATCGAACCTGGACTGGCAACTCGTTTCATACATATTATACATGTTTCAATGCCATTCTCCCAAATCTTCCCACCCTCTCCCTCTCCAACAGAGTCCATAAGACTGTTCTATACATCAGTGTCTCTTTTGCTGTCTCATACATAGGGTTATTGTTACCATCTTTCTAAATTCCATATATATGCGCTATTATACTGTATTGGTGTTTTTCTTTCTTGCTTACTTCACTCTGTATAATAGGCTCCAGTTTCATCCACCTCATTAGAACTGATTCAAATGTATTCTTTTTAATGGCTGAGTAATACTCCATTGTGTATATGTACCACAGCTTTCTTACCCATTCATCTGCTGATGGGCATCTAGGTTGCTTCCATGTCCCGGCTATTATAAACAGTGCTGCGATGAACATTGGGGTACATGTGTCTCTTTCCCTTCTGGTTTCCTCAGTGTGTATGCCCAGCAGTGGGATTGCTGGATCATAAGGCAGTTCTATTTCCAGTTTTTTAAGGAATCTCCACACTGTTCTCCATAGATAGCTTTTAAAATTGGCATGATGATTCTAGGTTTGGCATATTTCGTTAAACCAACTATGTAATTCAAAGTTGATACTGTTGTGAAGTTGCAAAGTGTTGCATGCAGTCACTGGCATATCCAGTTGTCTAATTTCTAGAGATAGCTCCCACATTTGAGAACTTTCGTATAGCTTTCTAAAGGCCTTTTTATATTGTTCACCGGCTGTTGGATTTTGAAAATATGCTGGAGAACTAGAAGCATTTTAATAGTTGCCATGCCATTGTGTGTTTTACATTGGCTATTTTCAAGAGACTGAATAAGATTTTTCCTAATATACAGTGTTTCTTCACTCTACTGGTGCTGAAGAATAGATTTGACCTTGCTCTTTTAAGTAGAATATAACTATCTATTGTTATGAAGGAATTCTAATTTCTTATCAGATTTGGTTCTTCACAATATATTTGGTGACTACCAAATCCTTGCTATCAATTCTTAATTGTTCTTTGTGTATTTTATTTTTCATTTTCAGACAAGTAGCAAATTAGGGATTTTATTTTCAGAAGACTTGGATAAAAAATTGGACTTTTTTTGGTTGTTTTTTGGTCTGAGGTCCTCATTATTTTTTCTTCTTCTTTTTTTTAATATTATAGTCAATTCAAAATGTGTTATTTTTAGATGTACAGCAAAGTGAATCAGTTATGCATATTCATATATATATTCACTCTTTTTTTGTTGTTTAGGTTCTTTCCCATATAGGCCATTACAGATAATTAGTTATGCATTTTATATATAGTAGAGTGTGTATATGTCAACCCCAGTCTCCCAGATTTTTTTGTAAATAAAGTCATTTGTGGGAATGTAAATTGGTATAGCCACTATAGAAACAATATGGAGCCTCCTTAAAAAACTAAAAACAGAACTACCATATGACCCAGCAATCCCATTCCTAGGCATACATCCAGAGAAAACTGTAATTCAAAAAGATATATGCAACTCTTTGTTCAATGCAGTACTATTTACAATAGCCAATATGTGTAAGCAACCTGAATGTCCAACAGAGGAATGGATAAAGATATGGTACATATATACAATGGACTATAACTGAGCAATAAAAAAGAATAAAATAATGCCATTTGCAGCAATACGGATGGACCTAGAGTTGTCATACTGAGTGAAATAAGTTGGACACAGAAAGACAAATATGATATTGCTTATACATGAAATCTAAAAAAGGATACAAATGGGCTGATTTACCAAACAAAAGTAGAGTCACAGGTATTCTTTGTTTATAACTCTCTTATGTCGTATCATGTTTTGCCTTGTGTACATTTTTTTTTTTTTGTCTATTTTGATCAGTTTTAAGCATTCCTACTGATTTGTTCTATGGTCTTAGAGGAATGGACCTTCTCTGGTGGCTCAGATGGTAAAGAATCTACCTTCAATGCAAGAGAGCCAGGTTCGGCTCCAGGGTAGAGATGATCCCCTGGAGAAGGAAATGGCTTCCTACTCCAGTATTCTTGCCTGGAGAATTCCATGGATATCAGAGCCTGGCAGGCTGCAGTCAATGGGGTCCTGAAGAGTTGGACATGGCTGAATGACTAACACTTTCACCTTTTTATAGGCATAGTATTTTTCTTACTTTATCACCTGGATTGCCTTACACAATGATTCAGTATAATTACTAAAATTTTTGCTTGGCTGGAAAATACTAAGTAAATATATTAATATTTCCAGGTTTTTCATAGATGAAGGCATAGTATGATATGGTGGGATGAGTATTGAACTAAAAATAATCGCTGAATTCAGAGAAGAAAACAAACTAGGAAATAAAGAAAAAGGGTTTGAAGTACATGACCTCTACAGTTCTTTCATAAATTTAAATGTATGCTGTTTTAAGTTACACCCCACAAAAGATATCACATGTCCTATATTTCACTGGAGCCTTACAAATATGCCAAAATGTTAGAAAATACTATGAAATAGTTGTCTAGAAATCCTTCGTACAGTTATTTCTCAAGAGGGCAGAATATATTGCTTTCTATTATCACACTTAGCTTTCTCACCAATCTGGGAGAAGATCCAATAAAGTTGGCTATTGGTGTATAATTTTTAATATTTTCTCCACTCTCCATAGAAAAATAAACTTTTGCATATTTCCCAAATTTTCTGCTTATAATAACAAGACATCATTCCAAGTCTTTTGGCCTTGAGTATGGCCTTGACATACTTTTATTTGAAATTGTATTATTTTGTCTGCCTGAAGTTCATAGTTCTCTGTTATACATTATATTATTTTAACTTTGAAAATTGATTCAAATACTTTTTGAATCATAAAAGAACATAGATCATAAAAATATTACATTTTTAAAGGTTTACAGTAGAGTGTTCACTGTTTTGACAACAAATCTGATGACATATGTTGTAATTGTCACTTTAGAGTTAAAAATGTAGCTGAATATCTTTCATAATTGATTTTAAAGCTTTCATCTAACAAAAGCCTTATTGATATATAAACTATTTCAAGTAATTTATTTGTACCCAGAAATATATCAAAGTGTTCCTATATGACATATATAGCAGACAGCAATTCTGAAGGCTAGAACCAACTCAGATCATTTGGATTGGAAATTGATTGCCACAATTTCCTATATACATTTATTTTAATTGAAGAATTATGTTGTTTATTTTTTATTTGGTGCTTTATTAAAGCTTGGGTACCTGCAAAGGAGTATTATTTCTCAATGCAGTCTAAATGAACTCTTAAGTTGTGTTTTACTTACCTTATAAAATATTTAACACTGATTTAAAAATGCTTTCAAGTAGTTTAACAATTTTAAAATAATATTTTCTGACAGAACAGTTTATTGTTTATAATAAAATTGAATTTCCTTGAATCAGAGATGTCAGTCCTAATAGGATTAGTATTACATTTTTCTCAAGTCATTTATAAGTACTCTATTTTCATGGAAATCAGTAATAACTTTTGACTAGGAAACTGGGCTGAAGCTCTTTAGTGTTTGATTATAAAGAATAAATGAGAAACTCATTTATTTTTGAAGAAACAAAATATGGTTTGCTAATCCTATTGAAATTTTTTTTTCAAAGTCAGGGTTCACATGTTTAAAGAAACTTAAGACATCTCCCATGTCTTTTGCCTTAAGCTACTTGTGAGGTTTCTATCATTGGATCTCTTGATGGGGTCTTTGAAATATTCATATTTCAGCTTTCTTGAATACTCCACATACTTGAATTTATGCTCTTCAGTCCAGGTTATAATGTATAACATAACATACTGCCAAATTTAATATAATTGTCAAGAACATTTTACTTTGAATAAAAAAAAAATTTAATAAAAGTTAACTAATTTTTACTTGGTAAAATTTGAATTTACAAAAGAAAAAGATGCTTACTTGTAGGAAATAGCTGAATTAAATTTCTTTCATATAGATTATAATTTATAGTGTTACTATGAATTGACTCTTGTTTTTTAAATATCACATATTTTTGTAATAATTTTTAAAATTCATATTTCCACAGAAAACAGTCTTTAAAATGTATTTATTATTGTTTTTAAATTGCAACAACATAAAATTACCACCTTAGTCATTTTTAGAGTATACTTCAGTAGTGTTACGTACATTCAGATAGTTGAGTGATCAATCTCTAGAACTCATTTCATCTTGAACAGCTGAGATTCTGTGTGTATGCATATGCTCCTTGTACATACAAAGAACTTATATATGTATACAAAGTGAGTGAGTGAAGTCGCTCAGTCGTGTCTGACTCTTTGCGACCCCATGGACTGTAGCCACCAAGCTCCTCTGTTCATGGGATTCTCCAGTCAAGAATACTGGAGTGGATTGCCATTTCCTTCTCCAGGGGATCTTCCAGAACCAAGGGTCAAGCCCAGGTCTCCCGTATTGCAGGCAGATGCTTTAACCTCTGAGCCACCATACAAAGGAATTTATAAATGTATGTATATATAAATCCTTATATGTGTATACATATTTCATACATATGTTTTTCTCAATAGAGAGAGATTGGAAGGAAAGATAGATCTTAAAATGTTAACAATGGTGGATTTATGCATTTTATTCTTCTTAATATTTGTATTCAGATTTTTCTACAATTCTTTTCTAAGAAGCAATACAACTTATGTTTGTGTTTAGATATCTGCATTATTAACACAAGAAAATTAATGTCTTTATTCCATTATTTTAAGATAAAGAGTAATATATTCATCTCCAGAACTTCTTAATCTTCACAATGAAGCTCCATACTCATTATAGTAATATTCCTACCTCATCCAGTTCTGACAACCACCATCCTTCTTTGTATCTCTATGAATTTGACTAATTTAAGTACCTCATATAGGAAGAATCTCAGAATTTGTCCTTTTGTGACTGGCTTATTTTTATATATTATTTTTTATTCTCAGACATTTTTTTGTGTGTCATCTTTTTTAACTTTTTTTTTGCCATGCCACAGAGCATGCAGGATCCTTTCTTGTAGTTGTTCAGTATCTCAGTTGTGTCTGACAATATATGACCCCATGGACTGCAGCATGCCAGGTTTCCCTGTCTCCTACCATCTCCCAGAGTCAACCAAACTCAAGTCCACTGAGTTGATGATGCTATCCAACCATCTCATCCTCTGTTGTCCCTTCTCCTCCTGCCTTCAATCTTTCCCAGCATCAGGGTCTTTTCAAATGAGTCAGTTCTTTGTATCAGATAGAGCCTCAGCATCGGTCCTTCCAATGAATATTCTGGGCTGATTTCCTTTAGGATTGACTGGTTGGATCTCCTTGCAATTCAAGGGACTCTCAAGAGTCCTCTCCAACACCACAGTTCAAAAGCATCAATTCTTCAGCATTCAGCCTTCTTTATGGTCAAACTCTCATTATCTGTACATGACTACTGGAAAAACTATAGCGTTCACAATACCAACCTTTGCTGGCAAAGTAATGTCTCTGCTTTTTAATATGCTGTCTAGATTTGTCATAGTTTTTCTTTCAAGAAGCAAACATCGTTTAATTTCATGGCTGCAGTCACTGTGTGCAGTGATTTTGAAGCCCATGAAAATAATCTCACTGCTTCCATTTTTTCCACATCTATTTGCCATGAAGTTATAGGACCAGATGCCATGATCTTAGTTTTTTGAATGCTGTTGTTTAAGAAGCTTTTTCACTCTCCTATTTCACCTTCAAGAGGCTTTTTAGTTCCTCATTGTTTTCTGCCATTATGGTGATATCATCTGCATATCTGAGATTATGTATATTTCTCCCAGCAACTTAATTTCAGCTTGAGCTTCATCCACCCCAGTATTTTGCATGATGTACTCTGCATATAGATTAATTGTGCAGAATGACAATATACAGCCATAATATACTCCTTTCCCAATTTGAACCAGTTTTTATTGGGATCCTAGTTCCTGGATACAAACAGTATATTAGAAGTAAATAAAGAGGAGGTGAATCCTTTGACTACTAAGAAAGGGGTTCCCAGGTAGTGCTACTGGTAAAGAAGCCCCTGCGAGTGCAGGCCACGCAATGCACAAGATGTAAGATACCCTGGAGGAGGACATGGCAGGCTACTCCAGTATTCTTGCCTGGAGAATCCCATAGACAGAGGAGCCTGGCAGATTATAGTCCATTGGGTCACAAAGAGTTGAACACAGCTGAAGCAGCTTGGCACGCACACACTAAGGGTCTAGCTTGGCTAACTAGGTGTGTGGTTTCATTCCAATCCCAAAGAAAGGCAATGCCAAAGAATGCTCAAACTAACACACATTTGTACTCATCTCAGACGCTCAAAGTAATGCTCAAAATTCTCCAAGCCAGACTTCAACAGTATGTGAACCGTGAACTTCCAGATGTTCAAGCTGGATTTAGAAAAGGCAAAGGAACCAGAAATCAAACTGCCAATATCCGTTGGATCATCAAAAAAGCAAGAGAGTTCCAGAAAAAACATCTACTTTACTGACTATGCCAAAACCTTTGACTGTGTGGATCACAACCACCTGTGGAAAATTCTGAAAGAGATGGGAAAAGCAGACCACCTGACCTGCCTCTTGAGACATCTGTATGCAGGTCAAGAAGCAACAGTTAGAACTGAAATTGAAACAACAGACTGGTTCCAAACTGGGAAAAGAGTACATCAAGCCTGCATATTGTCTCCTTGCTTATTTAACTTACATGCAGAGTATATCATGAGAAACATTGGACTGGAAGAAGCACAAGCTGGAATCAAGATTGCCGGGAGAAATATCAATAACCTCGGATATAAAGATGACAGCACCCCTGTGGCAAAAATAGAAGAACTAAAGAGCCTCCTGATGAAAGTGAAGGAGAGTGAAAAAGTTGGCTTAAAACTCAACATTTGGAAACTAAGATCATGGCGTCTGGCCCCATCACTTCATGGCAAGTAGATGGAGAAACAGTGGCAGACTTTATTTTATTTGGACTCCAAAATCACTGCAGATGTTGACTGCAGCCATGAAATTAAAAGACGCTTACTCCTTGGCAGACGCTTACTCCTATGACGAACCTGCTGTGCTAAGTCGTTTCAGTCGTGTTCGACTCTGTGTGACCCCATAGATGGCAGCCCACCAGGCTCCCCCGTCCCTGGGATTCTCCAGGCAAGAACACTGGAGTGGTTTGCCATTTCCTTCTCCAATGCATGAAAGTGAAAAATGAAAGTTAAGTCATGTCCGACCCTCAGCAACCCATGGACTGCAGCCTACCAGGCTCCTCCGTCCATGGGATTTTCCAGGTAAGAGTACTGGAGTGGGGTGCCATTGCCTTCTCCATGACCAACCTAGATAGCCTATTAAAAAGCAGAGATATTACTTTCTCAACAAAGGTCTCTCTAGTCAAAGCTATGGTTTTTCCAGTAGTCATGTATGGATGTGAGAGTTGGACTATGAAAAAAGCTGAGCGCTGAAGAATTGATGCTTTTGAACTGTGGTGTTGGAGAAGACTCTTGAGAGTCCCTTGGACTGCAAGGAGATCCAACCAGTCCATCCTAAAGGAGATCAGTCCTGAATATTCATGGGAAGGATTGATGCTGAAGCTGAAACTCCAATATTTTGGCCACGTGATGCAAAGAACTGACTCATTTGAAAAGACCCTGATGCTGGGAAAGATTGAAGGTTGGAGGAGAAGGATGAGATGGTTGGATTGAGTTGGCATCACCATCTCGATGGACATGAGTTTGGGTAAACTCTGGGAGTTGGTGATAGACAGGGAGGCCTGAAATGCTGCAGTCCATGTGATTGCAGAGTCAGACATGACTGAGCAACTGCACTGAACTGAATACTTTTTACCTGACTACTGTGATATGAGAGTAATCTTTTTGTAATATATTGATTATTTATCCTTCCCATTTAGGAACTATCAAAGAGAAGTCCAAACTCCTTTATATAATATAAAGGACTCATCTCCTGCCATGTCCTTCATACCTCATTCTACACTCCAGCCAAACTGAATTGTTTCACTTATCCAAATGTGATATGCATATTTCCCTTTGGGCTTTGTTCTCAGTGCCTGGAAATATTCTGTAACTTTTTAACCAAGGCTCTCTTGGCCTTTTCTAAATGTTACTTCCTACAAGAGCCAATTCGTAATATTCCAAGAATAATTTAGGCATCGCTCATATTTTACTGTTTATAACCCTGAATTTATCACTGCAGTATAGTGCTAGTAAAATGGGCAGTTTCTAAGTGGAAAGGGACATCTGAATTTCCTAAAAGCGTGGCCTACTTTATTACTATAATTATCTATTACATTAGTTGGGATGTGCAATGCACATTTGTGCAGTGTAGTTGGATTTTCAATCAACTATTGGTTATTGGAGATATCTTTGGAGATACAAAAATCTTGGAGATATAAAAATATCTTCAATATTGGAGATAGTTTTATCTCCAAACAAAACTTTTATCTTTTTTCATTTGTTTTATGCATATTGAGCACTAAACACCTGGGATGCTGAGGCTGCTTCTTTCCAACTCCCCTATGCTTTCTCCTCAGAAATATCTACAGAATTTCCACTTCTGAAGAGAGAGAGAAGGGCTTGGAGGCATTTTCTATGTGATGTTTTATTTTGTCCTCCTGTTTCTTCTCCCTTCCACCTTCCTGAATAAAGTGATCAGCTGTAGCTACAGGATGGGTGGAGAGAAAATAAAAATGTTCATTTACTTCTTCTGTTGGTTTGCAGATGACTATATTGTCATTGCCTCCCTTTCTATATATATATATGTACACCCCATTCTTGCTGTGGAAGCAACAACTTGCTTATCTATCAAATAATTAGTCATAGAGCATTAGAGAATGCCATGTAGAAAGTTACAGAAAAATGAAGTTCTATATTTTAGCCAACATTTATGAGACATCCATATATCAATGGATTATGATGCTTTTTAAATGCTTTTTTAAAATATGAATATTGTTTCATACAGAGATTCCAAATAAAGAAATGGAACTGAAAATTCCAATGATCCTTCCTCTTATGTTTTGTGTGTTGCTAATATTCCAAATAAAGTGTTCTATCTCTCATTCCAGAATATTATTAAAATTCTAAAATAATTTTCTAATTTACAAGGAATTGTCATATCACAACATATCATTCAACTGAAACAGAATTCAAAAATCACTTGCTTTTATTTAGAAGGGAATAATTTATGCAACTTGGTTTTATTGGGAACATATTATTTCCTTTAGGAGGATATTCAAAGTCAATATTTATGCCTGTGGTCACATATTAAGGATCTACATTCCCTTTGTTTATTTTTATCTAACTTCTGCATTTTAAGTAATGTTTAAAAATGATATACTTCTATATTGCAACAAGTAATAAGTGTTAATAAAAATACATTTATCTATCTTCAGTACTGTAATTTAAAACAAAACCATCTAAATATTATAAAATTCAATACAGTGGTTTTAGGACATAAAGAGGACATTCCCTATACATGAATGATTCTTAAAACTGCAAAAAGGGATATGATTTAATATGTTAGCTAAAAACTTTACATGTTTCTCTCAGATAGAAATGTATATATGAGGATAGTATGGATTCCAGACTGTAGTTTGAAAGAAAGCAATAGTGAAAATGAATTCCATGCCAGTAGACACTTTAAAAACTAGATTTAGCAGCAGTCACATTAGCTTAGATAATGGGAGAATTTTTCTTCATTGAAAATGCTCTGTGTCGCTTAGGAAGAACTTACTGAGGCAGCCTGCCATCTAGCTTTTTCACAGAAAAACAGGCTTACAGACTGCAGATGAGAGAGTCTGGAGCAGAGACAGTTTTAACTTAGCCATTCCTAATTTATCTCAAGCGTATTCAATTCATCTTCACTGCTCTATGCACACAGGAACACCAGATTGTCGTCCCTAGGGAACAGAATGCAACCGGAGATCTAGAGAGCTGTCACATTCCAAGAAATATTTAAATTGTGCTGATTTTCTTCTGGAGAACTGAGCCCAGGGAATGAAACTCTCCATCAAGTCATAGCTTTGCGGGCAATAGATCAGAGGATATTGCCAGTTTTCTAATGGATTGTTGTTATCGGGCAGGTTTTCTCTGAAGGTACGTAGTTATTTTCTCAATTCATTACCCTTTTCCTGTTTATCAGGTAATGATCTAATGAGCTGGGGAGCCAAACCTGTGAAAAATAGAAAGATCTTAGTCTGTATTGACTAAAGAATGACACTTTATGGCTGCATGTTTATAGGTGAATTATCTGATTCCTGTACTAAAGATTAGTAGGGTATAGTTTGAATTGCATTATCAGCAAAAACAGGCAAAACAAAAACAAACCGTGCTGCAGGCTTCATTATCATAAGTTCATATGAATTCTCTTGAGGATTTTCTTTTATAGCTGCACTATATAATAAAGGGGAATAAGACTTTGGAAACTTACTTAACCTTATACATGTTTTATTCTTTTTACATAATCATGATATTTTATCCATGTATTCCAAAATACAAAACTTTGTCTCAAATGCTGCTATTGGTTTTGATGTTGTGGATGCTTATGACATTTGAATATATGAATGACAAGAGTATTTAAAGAAACTCTAGCAGAAGTATTCCTGAGAATATTATATCAGTGTACTTTGTTGACTTTCAGCTCTATATTTTTGAGTTTGGAATCATCATACTAAGATAAATTGCTTTAATTTTAGTTAAATACACATACTATAAAGATTTATTATCCAACTTTGTTCTGTGAAGTGAAAGCCTCAATACATTTATAGAAAACATGAAACTAGCAGAGTAAAATTTTAAAAGCTGACAAACTTCTGAATGTTTATTAAACTAATAAAAATAGAGAAAACCTTATCCTAAACTAGAATCTAACTGTGAAATATTAAAACAGAAAGGGGTGACTTCCGTGCATGGTTCCTGAAAGTTAAGAATGTATTTGTAGGGGGTTGTTCTATGTCAGAGTGGGTGGGAATGTAAGACAGAAAGTAAGCACGTAGTAATGACAGTGAGTTTATGAAAACTGAAGAAATATTTTAAAATATTGTATGAGGGCTTTTGACACATCTAAGTGATTTATTATTGTGTGAATTCACTCAGTGATACCTACTGTGGCTTTGATATTTTTCCATGTCAGGAATGACTATTAGGGTAGGTAGAGGAGCAGTGCATGTGACCTGCAGCATAGGATTTGTGGACTGTTGCACAGACTTCGTGGACCCATCAATGGGTTAATCACAGACTTGAGAGGAAATGGTGGCTGAACTTCAGGAAAGCACTTGTTAAATGTGTTCTAATTTCTTTGGAGCATTTGAGAGACTATTAGAAGCTTAAAGGAAACAGAGAAGGAATGAGTCACCCAAATAGCAACTTTAAGTTCATTCTCTCTTATCCTCAGAGGGATTGTAAAAAGCCAAAAGTGGAAACGAAAAAGGAGATAGAGTCCTCAAAGAGTATGTTTAAGTGCTTCTTTTTTCATTAATCTTCCAAGAATTGAGAAATAGGGGCTTAAATTAAGGTTTCCCTATGGATTGCTCCATTTTACAAGTTTTCTCTCTCTTTTATGGAACATTTTTTCTCCACTCACTTAAGAAAAAAAAGTGAGCTTGCTTCCAGCCTGATTTCTGCCCAATAGCTTGTATCTCTAATTTAAATTTCCAGAAATGTGCTCTCTGAAACTGCATACACTTCGGAGTCTCATTTTCATCATTCACTGAGTTTTGTATGCCAAAGGATAATGTAATTTAACATTTTTTAACATTCTTTTAAAATTATTATCACAATTAGCATTTCTGAAAATCTCAGACTGTGTGCAAAAGAGGGCATAAGTAAGGGAAAAAATATAAGGGAACATAATTTATGTTCTTTTAGAGTAAGATAATACCAATAAATAATGAAATATATTCACTTCATGTTTGAGTATGGGGCAGAAATGAAAACAGCTTAGAAATATATCCCTTAATTTACATTTTAGATGTTAGATGAATATAAGAAATCTGAAAATAAGGAGGAGGAGTTTCATTTTTCAGATTGGAATTTTTTTGTTTTGTTTTAACCTCCTGTTAACTTTTTCTACTGCAACATGTTAATGTCTTTTACCTCCCTAGAGGGTTCATTCACTTATTCGGCTATCTAAATCTGCTCATCTTCCAGGTCTAGTGCTAAAATTTGTTTTTTATTTCATCTTATGATGAGTTAATTGTAAAATATATTGCCATAATTTCATTTTATTAGCTGCTGTTAAATATTTAATATTTATTGAGTGCCCATGAAATGTTTGGTGCTTAAAAGCATATGTAGAAAGAAAATACATACTGATATTTCTCACAAATCAGCCAGTTTATTAATATTCAAGATTTCTAATTGGTGCCCACAGAGGAAAGCAATTACACCTGACTCTTTAGTAGCTACTTATATGCGTGTAAGGCATGGACAGTCCTATATTCAGTCAATAATTTTCATCCACCTTTACTGAAGATTCCAGACTAGTCATACAGATGTTTTCAAATTCTCCCTTAACTCTGTTTTATATGTTAAAGTGTCACTGAAGACAGAACACTGAATTGTAGGTAAGACAAACTAGGTTTAAATCTGTTAAGCAAATCTGTGTAGGTTAATCATCTCCTCCATACCTCTGTCTCATAGGTGGTATAATGGTGTCTACTTTTTAGATTCTTGTGGGTAGTAAAGATCAGGCACATTAAGTAACAAACACAGAGTTTGTGCACAACATATGCTTGATAAACAGTACCTGTTTTTATTATAATTTCACATACAGAATGTTCCATTTGAAATCAGTGTGACTCTTTCTTCAATGATGTGTGTATATGCATATGTTCATTTGTTATACAGTTTTAGTAATCAAAATAATGCATTGGTTATGTGGTTATTACTTGGCACTAAAGTTCTCTATAAAGTTACTAAAGCAAAATTACTAAATTCAAGATTAGTTTGAGAAATTAGTTGGCATATTCCCCATGGCTTTCAAATTGCTAAATAAATCATGATTTACTGGAGAAAAAAGATAGAACTATATCTCATTTTCCCACTTTTCCCTTGTCCCAAAAGATATGGAAATAGAAGACAAAACACTAAATCCTCTTGCTCATTTTAATGTGCCCTTTGCCCCTTTCATTTGCATTTACTTTGCTATAATGACTTGTCTAGTGAGATGGCCTCAAATTCCAACTGCATATGGTAGTTCAAGCATGCAAATCCACCCCTCATGGAACAAATATATGAAAACTTTTATTAAAATAAAAGATAGCTTTTGCTTTGAAAAAATGCTAAACAATTTTTAATGAGAGTGAAAATGTTAAAATGCAAATATTAAATCCAGCCAGATGTTGACCTTAACTGTGAGTCTGAATCTTTACAAAAATAGGTTGCAAATCCAAGCTAGAAGCTGTTTTCTTTAGGTGACAAGACTGCTGAAAAATCCTGAGTCTGAATTTCTCAGATACATTTCATATTGAATTAAGCATGTACAGAAAGCCTACTTTAATATCCTAAATTATATAGAGAGGAAAATTAAGCATAATATAAATTGGTCTTATATATCTGTATATATCTGGATTTGTATTGGAATTTGGAAATAGATGTATAAAAGTCTTCTTATAAAAAGGAACCACCAAGTAATTATTTTCAAAGTGCATGACAACATTCTAACTAGATCAAAATGTGGATGCAAAAGCAAGTACCTGCTGAGAAACTATTCTTCTTTTTTTGTTTTTTGGTCAGGGTCTGTTGTACCAATCCTGTTTTATATCTGTGAATTTACTTGTCAGTAAGGAGAAGGTGAAGGTTTGGGTATCTGACTTCGTTTTCCAGATGACCCTTGAAGTTCTATTGTTTTTTCATTGTCAATTTCAGATATTTTGGCCCAGTACTTAAAGGAGATTAGAATCTATATTCTAATTTCAACTCAGTTTTCTAATTTCTAATGCATGTGTGTAAGAATAATAATAATGGTCACATGGTGGTGTAGAATACATGACAATGTTGTAAAATAGTATTACAGGGGCTTGTTCATAAGTACAGAGTTGATCCTCAAACAACACGGATTTGAACTACACAGGTCCACTTATATGTAGATCTATTTTTATTAGTAAATACTACCGTACTACATGATCCATGGTTTGTTAAATCCAAGAAAGTGGAACTGAAGATATGAAGGAAACTTCCTCCATGTATATGGGAGGCTTAACTGTAAGTTATATGCATAGTTTTGATTGCTTTGAGGGCTGGTATTCCTAGGCCCCAAGTTTTTCAAGGGTCAACTATGCTAATAAATGGTAATAAGTATTACTGTTTCTCTTATGACATCACCATCTGCACACCCACTCCTGATATTGGGTTTCCAGTTATTCAGTTAGGTTATCAGGCTACCTTTGGTGGGGGAGGGGTCCCAGGGGGAAGGTCCCAAATTCATGTTCACCTACATATTTCTCCTACATCTAGCTTCCTCCGAGTAAATATTCTTGTTTACTAATCCCTACTCCTTTGACCTAACCTTAAAAAGCTTAGCCACAGTCCCTTGAGATGTTTTTTTCCTAGTAAATTCTTAAGCTTAGTAATTCTCTCCTGATGTCTATTTTGTATAAAGGAAGCAGAAAGAAAACATGGTTGTCTTGTGGCAGATACAACTTCCACAGGCTTCTCGAGTGGAGGCTTTCTTCTATGAAAGGTGTACTAATAAGAATTATCAGCTGAATTGTCTCTCCCTAAAATTCATAATGGCAACCCATTCCAGTATTCTTGCATGGAGAATTTCATGGGCAGGGGAGCCTGGCAGGCTGAAGTCCATGGGTTCAAAAAGGTCAAACACGACTGAGAGACTTTCAAAATTCATAGGCTTACTGGGAGTTATCCCAGTACCTTGTAATGTGGCTACATATGGAGATAGAATTTTTTAGAGATATAATTAAGTTAACGTCAGGTCACTAGGGGGATTCCTAATCAAATATGACAGGTGTCTCAATAAGAAGAGGAAATTTGGGCATAGATTCACACAAGACACTGGGAAAAGATGGCTATCTATAAGCCAAGGAGAGAAGCCCTGGAAGAAATCAACCCCCCTGAAACTTGATCTCAACTTCTATCTTATAATTGTGAGAGAAAAAACTACTCTGTTCCTTTAGCCACCCAGTCTATGGTGTATGGTACTTTGTTATGGCAACCCTAGTAAATTAATACAGGTAAACATGTTAGGGGAGAAGGCAATGGCACCCCACTCCAGTACTCTTGCCTGGCAAATCCCATGGACAGAGGAGCCTGGCAGGCTGCAGTCCATGGGGTCGCTAGGAGTCGGACACGACTGAGCGACTTCACTTTCACTTTTCACTTTCATGCATTGGAGAAGGAAATGGCAACCCACTCCAGTGTTCTTGCCTGGAGAATCCCAGGGAGTGGGGAGCCTGGTGGGCTGCCGTCTATGGGGTCACACAGAATCGGACACGACTGAAGTGACCTAGCAGTAGCAGTAGCAAACATGTTAGACTTTGTGGACCCCATGAAGTTTCTGTCATATATCCTTCCTTTTCCTCCTTTCCTTCTCCCTATTCATGCTTTAAAAATGTAATGCAAAACAGAGAACCAATAAAAACAAATGTTCTTAGGGGCCATATTTGTCCATAAGCACAGTTTCCCAACCCTTTTTCTAGAAAACAAGAGAGCTTTCAAAGCCTTCCAAAGTTTGGGCAAAAGATAGTCCTGACTTCCATGTTCTTGCATGTGATAGTTTACAGGGCATCACTGATTTTTAGCCTAAAAATGTACCTTGGCCCTTTCCTTCTGCTAAAATTCTTCCAAATACCTCAAGTTAATGAAAAAGTATTTTGATTAGAGTATTTTACCTTCACTCTGAAATGGCCCTTTCAAGTCCTAGTGGTAGAACAGCATCTGAAAAAAATATATATAATAATAATAGCAGTTTGCACTTGTTGAGTACATCTGTAAGCTATTCTAAACACTTAACATACATTTTTTCATGATTATCCTACCAACAATCTTGCAAAGTAACTGCTGTTATAATCATTTTACAGATAAGGAAATTGGAACACATACAGAAGAAACAACTGCCATGGGTATTTAGCATAAATAACTTAGATGACTTGTAAATGTTTGGATATAGGATCTGTGGCCCAGAGTCTGTCATGTAACCACTCTACCATGATGGCTCTCAGATTATGGCAGAGTTTCATGTTTACTCTAGAAACAGCTATGAAAATGTTGGGAAAGTACTTATCAAGTAGCAATTCAGGTGAAAGACAGGGGGAATGATACAGTGCTTATTTTAATCCTACATTTTATGTGAATGAAGTAGGTATGGTGGTTCTCTAGTTATGTTATTTCTGTGTGTCTTTTCTTATAGACAATATGATTTAGGACTTTTTTTCTCCTTAAAATATATAGTGAGAGAGTATGGATTTAAAAAAACTAGTTTTATTGTTAGACAAATCTAAAGAACAAAATGGTACAATTTTGAAACACAGGAAATTTATATTTAATTTTGCATGTGAATATGTTAATATGCTTATTTTAGTAATCCCTGTTAGATGCAGAAATCCATGAAAAACTAAACTGACAAACGGTTATACATGCTCCATTATTTCTGGTTATTTTAACAGTATCAACAGGTAGTAGATTTGAATGTGTTTGTATAAGAACCTGTTTGAGTGAAAACTTTGCCAGGTGGCAATTCTGCTTTAATTTTAAGAAACATATGTTGTGTACCTAGGTTGTCCTTTTTAATTTCATCAATACATGTGATATATTTTCAGTGTTTGTATAGAACTGAAATGTATTTTCTAGCCAAATTTGAATTGGTAGAACATCTTTGAAAAGAAAAGTAGGCCAGCACTCCCTTGTGATGTAAGGACAGCTGACCTACTTCATAAATTATTCTCCCATCACCCTGTTTGCACAATTGAATCCTTGTTGTTTATGTTCCTATTCCTACTAAAGAAATGTAATCATAATTAAGTGGAAGGCTGTCAGTCACATGCCAAAGTGAATCAATGTTAAAAAAAAAAAAAAGCTATTTCCAGCTTTTAGCTGTAATTTCTAGTAATTAAAGTATAGGTTTCTTTACATGAAGAACATTAATAAAACACTTATTGTTTAAGAGTTTATTATAATAGGCCCTGTTATTTTAGGCTCTGGTAGATTCCTAGTTATTGTAGAGCAAACCTAAAATAAAATGCCTTCACATATTTTCAAAGGGACTGGTGGATAACTGTGGCCCCTCTCTTTTTTTTAAATTATTTTTAAGTATGCATTTATATTTAGTCTCTCTAAAAATTGTTTTATTTATCTTTAAGAAGTATGCGAGTAGACACGTGAATATATGTATGAAGGTATTTGTGTGCATGTCTGTGATTGTCATGTTTATCTGCATTTTTTTAAACGGAGCTCTCCATAGAAGACTTGAAATACAGATCTTTAGTTCAAAGCAATATATTGAAAAGCATCTTCTCACTAGTAAGTGGACCCTGAAATATATAGGAATTAGAGCAATAAATCCCACCCTGGATTACTTTACAACTCTCTACCACCCTGCTTTTACTTAAAGTTACTCCTTACAAAAAATCCATGTGTTATAAAATATCATGCCAGGGATTTGTTTTCTCCCTTGGATTATGCCCTTGAGGTCAAAGTGGGGAATATTCTAGGAAAATGAAGTCTTTAGGAGAATTGGTGGAATTTATCTGAAGAAATGAAGATTAACACTGAAAAGAAAATAATTATTTCTAGGTTGTCAGTGGGGATAGGGATGGGCTAGATCTTGAGAATAATGTTGGGAACTGGGATACACATAACAGAAATTCTCTGA
Source organism: Bos taurus (assembly GCF_002263795.3). Classification (NCBI taxonomy): domain Eukaryota; kingdom Metazoa; phylum Chordata; class Mammalia; order Artiodactyla; family Bovidae; genus Bos; species Bos taurus. The sequence goes on along the minus strand of NC_037332.1, from coordinate 16,534,057 downwards.
AGAGTTTATCTTATTATGTAATCTCATTTGCAAATGAGAACAGTTGTATTTATCTTTAGCTGCAAGTCTTGTTTTCCTTTTGTGACCCCTAATAGCTATCTCTAAACCTTTGGTAAATGCCCACATAGACCACAGGGTATAGACTAAATCTACACTAAGAGAAAAACCTTAATTTGCCCATAGCTACATACAGACAACAAGGAGATCAAACCAGTCAGTCTTAAAGGAAATCAACCCTGGATACTCACTGGCAGAACTGATGCCAAAGCTGATTCTCCAGTGTTTTAGTCACCCAAGGTGAACAGCTGACTCTCTGGAAAAGTCCCTGTTCCTGGCAAAGACTGAGAGCAGAAGAAGCAGAGGGATGAGATGGCTGGATAGCATCACCGATACAATGGTCGTGAACTTGGTCAACTTCAGGAGATGGTGAGAGACAGAGAAGCCTGGCGTGCTGCAGTCCGTGAGGTCACAAAGAGTCCAACACTACTGGGCAACTGAACAACAGCAACAAGGATAGATAGACACATACCTACAGAGCAATATGCGCAGTCCAACAGATTGGCAAATAGGAACAGGCTGACAGACAAAGACAGATTGACAGTAAGAGCTGACAATGAGACAGGGATAGTAGACCAATATAAGGAACAGGCAAAGAGCCAGCCAGCCAGAAACATACCACAGTGGGAATTGGCTGAATAGATGGGAAGGTAAGCACAGACTGGCAGATACAGACACAGAGATATCAAACAGACAAAAGTCTGAGGCTCAGACCCATGTCTAACATGGACAGGTAGGTCTGGCCACTGAAAGGCATAGATGTAAATGTAGTTGTTGGTGTATAGAGACACTGTATACTAGAATGCTGCCTTTACATTCATGAGGCAAAATTCAAGAATAAGCCATTTTTATTGCTTATTAAAGGACATTTTTGAAGCATATTCATCTATGCATTTTTCCCACTACAGAGATGAATCATAGATACATAGGTGAACTGTTTGTCATTCCCTTTATCTGATATTTCTTTCTTTGGGTAAGAGAAACAAATAAAAATAGTCAAGTTATTTTGAGATTCCTGTTGAAAGGTTACCTTAAGCTCTTTTCAAGCTCTGTAATATAATAGACAAGTCAGAATTCAGATTAGGAAATGATCAATTTTCTTTCTCTAGAGGAAGTGACAACAATTATAACAAACAAAAGAATAAAACACTGTGCCTGAAAAACATTATTAATGTCAAGCAATTATTTTAGCCTCAGTCTTTTGCTTTGGGTCACTGAAATTACTTCTAAATTATAAATGCACTTGATAATTTTTGCAGCAATAAATTGAGAAAAGCAAAGGAAATATAATGCTTCCATGATTGAATGGAATGATAATAGCTTGAATGAACATGTGTCGACCTTTTAAAGTTTTGTAGAAATTTTTGATTATCACTTTATAATTAACTGTAGATTTATTTGAAATATTAATAGCTACTCAATTGTTCAAAATATTTTAAAATTGTAAGAATGTTTAAGAATGGCAGAGTCTACTAATTATTTAGCAGTATCTTTTAGAGTCTTGGAAGTATATATATATATATATATATATATATATATATGGACTATATATTTAAATGCATGTGTTAGAATATTATTGTTAAATAAATACCTTGTATGCAATATCTTGCTCATATTTGTAACTATTCTTTAGTTTCAGTGGTAGGTGGGCATAATAAATTATTGAAAGGTTAAATAATCATTTATATTTTTTTAAAACTACCATTGTGCACCACATCTGGTACTTTACAAGTTAATACAAACAAAGTTGAGATTTGTGTTTTCCTATGAGGTTGCTTTTGGTGAGGAGATATATTCCTTTTTACTTTAATCTCTGAAAAGCACACATGGTTATATGATAAACCCATTTTAAACATCTTTATTGAGGTATAATTTATATACCTCCAAGCCAGGCTTCAACAGTACATAAACCGTGAACTTCCAGATGTTCAAGCTGATTTTAGAAAAGGCAGAGGAACAAGAGATCAAATTGCCAGTATCCACTGGATCATCAAAAAAGCAAGAGAGTTCCAGAAAAACATCTATTTCTGCTTTATTGACTATTCCAAAGCCTTTGGCTGTGCAGATTACAACAAACTATGGAAAATTCTGAAAGAGATGGGAAAGAGACTACCTGACCTGCCTCTTGAGAAATCTGTTTGCATGTCAGGAAGCAACAGTTAGAACTGGACATGGAACTTCAGACTGGTTCCAAATCAGGAAAGGAGTATGTCAAGGCTGTATATTGTCACCCTGCTTATTTAACTTATATGCAGACTACATCATGAGAAATGCTGGGCCGGATGAAGCACGAGCTGGAATCAAGATTTCAGGGAGAAATATCAATAACTTCATATGCAGATGACACCACCCTTATGGAAGAAAGTGAAGAGGAGCTAAAGAGCCTCTTGATGAAAGTAAAAGAGGAGAATGGAAAAAGTTGGCTTAAAACTCAACATTCAGAAAACTAAGATCATGCATCCAGTCCCATCTCTTCATGGCAAATAGATGGGGAAACAATGGAAACTCAGAAGCTTTTCTTGGGCTCCAAAATCACTGAAGATGGTGACTGCAACCATGAAATTAAAAGATGCTTGCTCCTTGGAAGAAAAGCCATGACCAACCTAGACAGCATATTAAAAAGCAGAGACATTATTTTGCTGGCAGTACTCCATCTAGTCAAATCTAAGGTTTTTCCAGTAGTCATGTATGGATGTGAGAGTTGGACTATAAAGAATGCTGAGCACTGAGAAACTGATAGTTTTGAACTGTGGTGGTATTGAAGAAGACTCTTGAGATTCCCCTGGACTGCAAGGAGATCCAACCAATCCATCCTAATCAGTCTTTAATATCCAGTGGAAGGACTGATGCTGAAGCTGAAACATCCAATCCTTTGGCCACCTGATGCGAAGAACTGGAGAGCCCCTTGATAAAAGTGAAAGAGGAGAGTGGAAAGAGTTGGCTAAAAACTCAACATTCAGAAAACTAAGATCATGCATCCAGTCCCATCACTTCATGGCAAATAGAGATGGAAACAGTGCAGACATTATTTTTTTGGACTCCAAAATCACTGCAGATGGTGATTGCAGTCATGAAATTAAAAGACACTTACTCCTTGGCAGGAAAGTTATGACCAACCTAGACAGCATATTAAAAAGCAGAGACATTACTTTGCCAACAAAGGTCCATCTAGTCAAGGCTATGGTTTTTCCAGTAGTAATGTATGGGTGTGAGAATTGGACTGTAAAGAAAGTTGAGCACTGAAGAATTGATGCTTTTGAACTGTGGTGTTGGTGAAGACTCTTGAGAGTCCCTTGGACTGCAAGGCAATCCAACCTGTCCATCCTCAAGGAGATCAGTCCTGAGTGTTCATTGGAAGAACTGATGTTGAAGCTGAAATTCCAATACTTTGGCCACCTGATGTGAAGAGCTAACTCCTTTGAAAAGACCCTGATGCTGGGAAAGATAGAAGATGGGAGAAGAAGGGGATGACAGAGTATGAGATGGTTGGATGGCATCACCAACTCAAAACATGAATTTGGGTAAACACCAGGAGTTGGTGATGGACAGGAAGGCCTGGAATGCTTCAGTCCATGGGGTCTCAGAGAGTCGGAGAAGATTGAGTGACTGAACTGAACTGAATTTATATACCATAAAATTGATCCATTTTAAGTGTTCAGTTGCTTTTTGCACATTTACTGTTATGTGCAGCTATCACCACAATCCAGTTTTAGAACATTTCCATCTCCATAAAGAGAAATCTTGTCGTGTACTTAGAGTCACTCTCCTTTCTTACCCCAATGCAAGACTACTTCAAATCTATTTTCTGTCTCTAATTTGCTTATTGTGGACATTTCAAATAAATGGAATTAGACACAGTCTTATGTATATAGCTTCTTTCACTTAGCCTACTGTTTTTGAGGTTCATCCATGTTGCAGCTCCTTTTCATTGCCAAATAATAGCTTGCTACTTGGGCATACAATAATTACATTTCTTTTTTAATCAGATAATGTATATATGGATTGTCTCCTAGTTTAGTTTTTGGAGTTGTTCACTGTCAAAGAGTGAAGATTGTGCTTAATTTTCTAGAGTCTCTATTCATACCATGAATGTGTGCATGGAAACTAATGTTCAGCTTAATTTATTCTGTGTTGAAGTTTACAGGGCTCCTTTTCTTAAAACCATGAATGAAGCAAAGCTAACAAATTTCATAAAAATTTTGTATTTAGAAGTGTATTTCAGTGCAGTTGTAATGCCTCCTCAGACAGCCATTTTGCTTTTTTGTATTTCCTTTTCTTGGGGATGGTCTTGATCCCTGTCTCCTATAGAATGTCATGAACCTCCATCCATAGTTCAACAGGCACTCTATCAGATCTAGTCCTGTAAATTTATTTCTCACTTCCACTGTATAATTGTAAGGTTTTGATTTCAGTCATACCTGAATGGTCTACTGGTTTTCCCTACTTTCTTCAATTTAAGTCTGAATTTGGCAATAAGGAGTTCATGATCTAAGCCACAGTCAGCTCTTGGTCTTGTTTTTGCTGACTGTATAGAGCTTCTCCATCTTTGGCTGCAAAGAGTATAAGCAAACAGATTTTGGTGTTGACCTTCTGGTGATGTCCATGTGTAGAGTCTTCTCTTGTGTTGGAAGAAGGTGTTTGCTATGATCAGTGCGTTATTTGGCAAAACTCTATTAGCCTTTGCCCTGCTTCATTCCGTACTCCAAGGCCAAATTTGCCTGTTACTCCAGGTGTTTCTTGATTTACTACTTTGCATTCCAGTCCCCTATAATGAAAAGGACATCTTTTGGGGTTGTTAGATGTAAAAGGTCTTGTCGGTCTTCATAAAACTGTTCAACTTCAGCTTCTTCAGCATTACTAGTTGGGGCATAGACTTGGATTACTGTGATATTGTATGGTTTGCCTTGAAAACAAACAGAGATTATTCTGTCATTTTGGAGACTGCATAAAAATACTGCATTTCAGACTCTTTTGTTGACCATGATGGCTGCTCGATTTGTTCTAAGGGATTCTTGCCCAGAGTAAGAGATATAATGGTAATCTGAGTTAAATGGACCCATTCCAGTTCATTTTAGTTTGCTAATTCCTAAAAATGTCTACATTTAGGCAATGCAAAATGATATATTCTCTCGCCCAAAACCTAGGGTACTTGTTTCAATATACATAATCTTATTTACTTGCTTTATGTATATCAGTTCAGTCACTCAGTCATGTCCGACTCTTTGTGACCCCATGAATAGCAGCATGCCAGGCTTTCCTGTCCATCACCAACTCCCAGAATTCACTCAGACTCACGTCCTTCGAGTCAGTGATGCCATCCAGCCATCTCATCCTCTGTCATCCCCTTCTCCTCCTTCCCCTAATCCCTCCCAGCATCAGAGTCTTTTAAATGAGTCAACTCTTCGCATGAGGTGGCCAAAGCACTGGAGTTCCAGCTTTAGCATCATTCCTTCCAAGGAAATCCCAGGGCTGATCTCCTTTAGAATGGACTGGTTGGATCTCCTTGCAGTCCAAGGGACTCTCAAGAGTCTTCTCCAACACCACAGTTCAAAAGCATCAATTCTTCGGCACTCAGCCTTCTTCACAATCCAACTCTCACATCCATACATGACCACAGGAAAAACCATAGCCTTGACGAGACAGACCTTTGTTGGCAAAGTAATGTCTCTGCTTTTGAATATGCTATCTAGGTTGATCATAACTTTCCTTCCAAGGAGTAAGCATCTTTTAATTTCATGGCTGCAGTCACCATCTGCAGTGATTTTGGAGCCCAAAAAAATAAAGTCTGACACTGTGTCCACTGTTTCCCCATCTATTTCCCATGAAGTGATGGGACCGGATGCCATGATCTTTGTTTTCTGAATGTTGAGCTTTAAGCCAACTTTTTCACTCTCCACTTTCACTTTCATCCAGAGGCTTTGTAGTTCCTCTTCACTTTCTGCCATAAGGGTGGTGTCATCTGCATATCTGAGGTTACTGATATATAGTATATCTCAAAACAGCAATATAAATTATAAATACACAGACTAATTTTTAAAAATTATTAGGTAATTAGTTCAGTCACTCAGTCATGTCTGACTCTTTGCGACCCATGGACTGCAGCACGCCAGGCTTCCCTGATCATCACCAACACTTGGAGCTTGCTCAAACTTATGTCCATCAAGTCAGCGATGCTATCCAACCATCTCATCCTGTGTTGTGCCCTTCTCCTCCTACCTTCAATCTTTCCCAGCATTGGAGTCTTTTCCAAGGAGTCAGTTCTTTGCATCAGGTGGCCAAAATATTCCAGTTTCAGCTACCAGCATCACTTCTTCCAATGAATATTCAGGGCTGATTTACTGTAGGATTGACTGCTTGGATTTCCTTGAAGTCTAAGACACTCTCAAGAGTCTTCTCCAACACCAGAGTTCAAAAGCATCAATTCTTCAGTTCTCAGCTTTCTTTATAGTCCAACTCTTATATCCATACATGACTAATGGAAAAACTATAGCTTTGACTAGATAGACCCTTGTTGGGAAAGTAATGTCTCTGCTTTTTAATATGCTGTCTAGATTGGTAATAGCTTTTCTTCCAAGGAGCAAGTGTCTTTTAATTTCATGGCTGCAGTCACCATCTACAGTGATTTTGGAACCCCCCAAATAAAGTCTATCATTGTTTCCATTGTTTCCCCATTTATTTGCCATGAAGTGATGGACTAGGTGCCATGATCTTACTTTTCTGAATGTTACATTTTAAGCCAACTTGTTTACTCTCCTTTTTCACTTTCATCAAGAGACTCTTTAGTTATTCTTCACTTTCTGCCATAAGAGTGGTATCATTTACATATCTGAAGTTATTGATATTTCTTCCAGCAATCTTGATTCGAGCTTTTCCTTCATTCAGCCCAGTATTTTGCATGATGTACTCTGCATATAAATTAAATAAGCAGAGTGACCGTATTGAGCCTTGACATACTTCTTTCCCGATTTGGAACCAGTCTGTTGTTCCATATCCAGTACTGTTGCTTCCTGACCTGCATACAGATTTCTCATGAGGCTGGTGGTCTGGTATCCCCATCTCTTTAAGAACTTTCCACAGTTTGTTGTGATATACACAGTCAAAGGCTTTGGCATAGTCAATAAAGCAGAAATGGATATTTTTATGGAACTATCTTGCCTTTTCCATGATCCAGCGGATATTGGCAATTTGATCTCTGGTTCCTCTGCCTCTTCTTAATCCAGCTTATTGCTTGTTATATTCCTACTGAAGGTAGAAAAAGAGTTCTTGTAACAGTTTAAATGTTTTCTGAATGAATAAGCTATTAGAGAAATATAAAGTGTATATATATAAAGTGTATAGTGTGTAGATAATTTTAATGAACCTTTTGTTGGTAACATATTTTCCATTTTAAATGCATTTTTTTCTATTGCAATAAGTTTTTAATGCTTAATCTTGACTACCATGAATCACTATGTGAGAGCTGTATAAGTTTTGGTATTTAGAGTTTCCTAACTTAATGAAATTAGTTAGGTAGTCAATCTGATCACACGGACCACAGCCTTGTCTAACTCATGTCTAAGCCATGCCATGTGGGGCCACCCAAGATGGATGGGTCATGGTCTGACAGAATGTGGTGCACTGGAGAAAGGAATGGCAAACCACTTCAGTATTCTTGCCTTGAGAACCCCATGAACAGTATGAAAAGGCAAAATGATAGGATACTGAAAGGGAAACTCCCCAGTTTGGTAGGTGCCCAATATGCTACTGGAGATCAGTGGAGAAATAACTCGAGAAAGAATGAAGGGATGGAGCCAAAGCAAAAACAATACCCAGTTGTGGATGTGACTGGTGATAGAAGCAAGGTCTGATGCTGTAAAGAGCAATATTGCATAGGAACCTGGAATGGTAGGTCCATGAATCAAGGCAAATTGGAAGTGGTCAAACAGGAGATGGCAAGAGTGAATGTGGACATTCTAGGAATCAGCAAACTAAAATGGACTGAACAGGTGAATTTAACTCAGATGACCATTATATCTACTACTGTGGGCAGGAATCCCTTAGAAGAAATGGAGTAGCCATCATGGTCAACAAAAGGTCCAAATTGCAGTACTTGGATGCAATCTAAAAAACGACAGAATGATCTCTGTTCATTTCCAAGGCAAACCATTCAATATCACAGTGATACAAGCCTATGCCCCAACCAGTAATGCTGAAGAAGGTGAAGTTTAACGGTTCTATGAAGACTTACAAGACCTTTTAGAACACCCAAAAAACATATCCTTTTCATTATTGGGGAAAGGAATGCAAAAGGAGGAAGTCAAGAAACACCTGGAGTAACAGGCAAATTTGGCCTTGGAGTATGGAATGGAGCAGGGCAAAGGCTAATAGAGTTTTGCTAAGAGAACTAACTGGTCATAGCAAACACCCTCTTCCAACAAAACAAGAGAAGACTCTACACTTGGACATCACCAGATGTTCAACACCAAAATCTGTTTGCTTATACTCTTTGCAGCCAAAGATGGAGAAGCTCTATACAGTCAGCAAAAACAAGACCAAGAGCTGACTGTGGCTCAGATCATAAACTCCTTATTGCCAAATTCAGACTTAAATTGAAGAAAGTGGGGAAAACCACTAGACCATTCAGGTATGACCTAAATCAAATCCCTTATAAATATACAGTGGAAGTGAGATATAGATTTAAGGGACTAGATCTGATAGATAGAGTGCCTGATGAACTATGGACTGAGGTTCATGACATTGTCTCCTGACAGGGATCAAGACCATTCCCATTGAAAAGAAATGCAAAAAAGCAAAATGAATGTTGGGAGAGGACTTACTAATAGCTGTGAAAAGAAAAGAAGCAAAAAGCAAAGGAAAAAAGGAAAGATATAAGCATCTGAATGCAGGGTTCCAAAGAATAGCAAGGAGAGATAAGCAAGCCTTCCTCAGCAATCAATGCAAAGAAATAGAGGAAAACAACAAAACAGGAAAGACTAGAGATCTCTTCAAGAAAATTAGAGATACCAAGGGAACATTTCATGCAAAGATGGGCTTGATAAAGGACAGAAATGGTATGGACCTAACAGAAGCAGAAGATATTAAGAAGAGGTGAAAATAATAAACAGAAGAACTGTACATAAAAGATCTTCATGACCCAGATAATCATGATGGTGTGATCACTCACCCAGAGCCAGACATTCTGGAATGTGAAGTCAAGTGGGCCTTAGAAAGCATCACTACAAACAAAGCTAGTGGAGGTGAAGGAATTCCAGTTGAGCTATTTGAAATCCTGAAAGATGATGCTATGAAAGTGCTGCACTCAATATGCCAGCAAATTTAGAAAACTCAGCAGTGACCACAGTGCTGGAAAATGTCAGTTTCATTCCAATCCCAAAGAAAGGCAATGGCAAAGAATGCTCAAACTACCACACAGTTGCACTCATCTCACACACTAGTAAAGTAATGCTCAAAATTCTCCAAGCCAGACTTCAGCAGTACGTGAACTATGAACTTCCAGATGTTCAAGCTGGTTTTAGAAAAGGCAAAGGAACCAGAGACCAAATTGCCAACATCTGCTGGATCATGGAAAAAGCAAGAGAGTTCCAGAAAAACATCTATTTTTGCTTTGTTGACTATGCCAAAGCCTTTGACAGTGTGGATCAAAATGAACTGTGGGAAATTCTGAAAGAGATGGGAATACCAGACCACCTGGCCTGCCTCTTGATAAACCTATTTGCAGGTCAGGAAGCAACAGTTAGAACTGGACACGGAATCACCGACTGGTTTCAAATAGAAAAAGGAGTATGTCGAGGCTGTATTTTGTCACCCTGCTTACAGAGTACATCATGAGAAACGCTGGACTGGAAGAAGCACAAGCTGGAATCAAGATTGCTGGGAGAAATATCAATAACCTCAGATATGCAGATGATACCACCCTTATGGCAGAAAGTGAAGACGAACTAAAAAGCCTCTTGATGAAAGTGAAAGAGGAGAGTGAAAAAGTTGCCTTTAAGCTCAACATTCAGAAAACTAAGTTCATGGCATCTGGTCCCATCACTTCATGGGAAGTAGATGGGGAAACAGTGGAAGCAGTGTCAGACTTCATTTTTCGGTCCTCCAAAATCACTGCAGATGGTGATTGCAGCCATGAAATTAAAAGACACTTACTCCTTGGAAGGAAAGTTATGGCCAACCTAAATAGCATATTAAAAAGCAGAGACATTACTTTGCTAACAAAGGTCCATCTAGTCAAAACTATGGTTTTTCCAGTGGTCATGTATGGATGTGAGAGTTGGACTGTGAAGACAGCTGAGTGCTGAAGAATTGATGCTTTTGAACTGTGGTGTTGGAGAATACTCTTGAGAGTCCCTTGGACTGCAAGGAGATCCCACCAGTCCATTCTGAAGGAGATGGGTGTTCATTTGAAGAACTGATGCTGAAGCTGAAAGTCCAATACTTTGGCCACCTCACAGGAAAAGTTTATTCATTGGAAAAGACTGTTACTGGGAGTGATTGAGGGCAGGAGGAGAAGGGGAACACAGAGGATGAGATGGCTGGATTGCATCACCGACTCAATGGACATGAGTTTGAGTGAACTCCGTGAGTTGGTGATGGACAGGTAGGCCTGGCGTGCTGCAATTCATGTGATCGCAAAGAGTTGGACATGACTGAGCGACTGAACTGAACTGAACTTAATGAAAACAGTTTAGATATCTATTTTCAAGTCATATGGCTGACTGAGGCCACCTATATGTTAGCCGGATTATCTCTATGGTTCCTGTCATTATCTGTTTTTACCCATGTTCCAAAGAGCTTGCAAATCTTTCTTGGAGGCTTATACTTCATGATGAGATTTCTAAATCATTTATTTGTGATCCATTGACATGGGACCCTGTCTTTATTTTGAAATAGTTATGTATGAAGCCAAATTTATTTGCTTTTAAGTGGATTTATTTTTTTTCTGCTACTCACGAGTCAGAAAACCAAAGATATGGTTTACTGCAACACTTTTTAGTAGTTTAATGTGTGAAATTCACATTCTCCCAAAATACTTTTCTTTTTTCATCTTTTAAGTTTTATTATTTTCCTTCACCTTTTTTTTTTTTTTTTTTTTTTCTGTAGTTATTCACACTGGGTAGTTTTACACTTTGCTACACCTTCAACTCTGACTACTAGAACTGTAGTCATGGCTTCTTACCTTTGATTCTGACATGGTAGGTAGTTGACACTTTAATATACTAGAAATTTCTATTTACATAAAACTCTGTGAAATATTTATTCAATAAAATATAAAGAAGAAACTATGCATATGTTATTTAAGAGAATGCAAATGTTTTTCTGTTTTGTAAGATTTTGGACCACATCTCTGATTGTACCATGGGCCTTCCAGGTTATGTAGTGGTGAATATTCCTCCTGCCAGTGCAGGAGACTCTGAATTTGCAGATTCAATTGCTGGGTCAGGGAGATCTGCTGGAGTAGAAATGGCAACCGTCTCCAGTATTCTTGCCTGGAAGATCCCATAGACAGTGGAGTCTGGCAGAGTACAGTGTGAGAATACTGGAGTGGGTAGCCTATTCCTTCTCCAGCAGATCTTCCTGACCCAGGAATCAAACCAGGGTCTCCTGCATTGCAGGTGGATTCTTTACCAACTGATCTATCATGGAAGTCCAGGTGCAGTCCATGTGGTTGCAAAGAGATGGTAACGACTGAGTGACTGAGCATATAATTGCACCAGAAATGCAAATTTTGGATCTAATGCTCTGATTTTCATCGTTATTCTCCTGGATATTGTAAATGCAACCTAGGCTCTTTCTGCTTTCAAAATTGCCCAGACTTTAGTTGGATCAATTGAAAGTGCTGTCATACCAACTAGTTTTCCAATAAGTAAATAAATGTCTTGTATATTTTATTACCATGAAATCTTTTTTAGTTCTATGAATTATATTGTTCAATTTTGTCATCTACTATAATTTGAACTGCTTTTCTAAAAAAAATTAAGTACCATATTCTCTTGGTTATCATATAAATGCAAAGAATTCATAACAGAAATGACTAGAGTTTCTTTGCTTGGCTTTGGAATTTTTCTTTTTGAACTGAAATGGAAATTTTATTGTGCCTTATATTTTAGAAAAAATAAACATTGGCTAAAATTGTAAAACTACAAAATAACATTTCACTTGAGATTTGGCAGACTGTACCCCATTCCCTGTATGTTTCAGTTTAACTCAGTTGCTGGTCTCCAGAAACAAACTGTAAATGTTGTAATACATTGGCCTAAGGAGAGCCCTGCAGGAACTGTCCCATTCTGACCCATGCTCACTACTGCAAAATGCTATTTCTAAGGGATTCTTTTCATTATGATCCTTAGGTATCCATGGAGGGGTGGAAAATGGAATGAAGTGTTTAGGTAGAAAGACATTGTTAGGTTTTACTCCTCAGGCATCATTTAAACAAAAACTATTGCAATGACATTATTGAAGGCATGGATAGATCAAGAATACTTTGGGGATACTTTTTAAATTTCACTTGAATAAGTAGCTTAAATTACCAAATGGCCAAGATGTGAGATACTTACAGTAGAATTTTGAGGTTCCTCAATTGCAGCCATACTTTTTATTCATTCATTTATTTATTTATTTTTTAAAGCTGATGCTGCCTTGCATCCCACCAGATTAGTATGGGCTAAATATGACCTCAGGACCTGAATTACAGAAATAAGATTCTCTTTCCCTAGAATCTAGGGTAGAGTTATACAAATTCTAATTAATCTTAATTTGGTGTGAAAACTGTGTAGTCAAGTACAGCAGAATTTGCCAGCCACAAATTGGCTATATGCAAATGGGACAGAACAAAGCACTTTGCAGAGAGCAATATGAGAGAATGAAGCCCAGGGGTGGAGATGAAACACCCAGGAGTCACAGTAAGAGAAAGACATAGTGATAATCTGGATAACTTCTCTGGCTCACTTTCTGTGCCTGGATTCTTGGAACCATCAAGAAACTCCGTATCATTCTAAGTGACCTGAAGTAGTCTCTCAGTGCTATTGCCAATCACACTAACCTTCTCATTAATGCAGTCCATTGCTCTCTCAGAAAAATGTTTTAATAGTTTTTTTTTTTTTTTCCTGTTAAACCTCCAGCAACTCTCATTTCTTGTTTTAATCAGAAGAGAGATTTTCATCTCCTGTTCAAGAGTCATGTTATTAGCACACTATAGGATGCTGATAAAAAGCTTATTCTCTGGAAGCAGTGATGATGCGTTTGAGACTTAGCACCATCATTTATTAAAACAATATATAATTTATGCTTTAAGTATTCTGTGCCCCCTTGATATATTAAAGGTCCAGAGAGGTGAAATTAAATATTCTCTAATAGTGTATTTTTTCTCCTTGTATTCCCTATAGATTTGTGTATGCATTTCAAACTGCTTGTTTTATATGTACATATTCATAACTATTTGATCCAGTGTTACTTATACCCTTTAATGATATAAGGACCCCTGATTTGTCACTGTAGATTCTTTGTGGCCAGAATTTACACTTGTTTATTATTCATATAATGGACTCTGCTTCTTTATGTTTGAATTGCCTACACTTATGCATGTTTAAGAAATCTTTATGAATCATTTTGCTGCAGGTTTATCTCTTATATACAGCAGAAAGTACACTTTCACATTTAAATTCCAATGTGAAAATTTCCTCTTTTAAAATTTTACTTTAGCCAATATATTTATTTTAATTAACTTTTATTAGAGCATAATTACAGTGTTGTGTTATCCAATTTAAATGTAATAATTTGAGAAATGTTTATGAGTTCCATCTTTTTGATATTATCAGAAAAACTATTATCAGAAAAGTGAAGAATGAGTATACCTCCTGCTTTCTTTATTCTCTTTTCTCCACTATGCTGTTTATATCATTTCTTCATTGAACATACTTTTTTAATTCTTCACTCCAAACTCCCCACATTTGTTTTAATCTTACATCAGTAGATAAATATGTAAAATACCTTCACAGTTGCTGACTACCTGGGGTTTTCCTAATAATCTTTTGATTGGCTGATTAGTACCTGTATAGGAAACAACTCATAGAAAATATTTATTTCTTTTGTTCTGAAATATTATTTGACTCAAATAAATGCCTTGTTTCATAGTTTCTTTCCTTGAGTATTTTTACGTATTATTCTCATAATGAAGACTCGTTAAAAGAATTCTGAGATTAACCTTTTTTTTCAATAAGATTTTTTTTTTTTCTTACCTAACTGCCTATAGCATCTTTTTATGGAATTTTTATGTTTGATGTCAAGTAATTTTACTAGTGCCTGCCAATGCAGGAGGCATAACGAGATGCTGCTTCAGTCCCGGCTTGGATCCCTGGTTTGGGAAGATCCCCTGGAGGAAGGCATGCCAACCCACGCTAGTATTCTTGCCTGGAAAATCCCATGGACAGAAAAGCCTGGTGGGCCGCAATCCATAGGGTTTTAAAAAGCTAAACACAACTGCTGTGACTTAGCATGCATGCATGCAATTTTATTAGGATTTCTCAGTTTTCTCAGTGTTAAAAAATCCACTTGCCAATGCAGGGGTTGCAGGAGACATGAGTTTGATCCCTGGATCAGGAAGATCCCCTGGAGAAGGCAGCAGTGACCCACTACAGTATTTTTGCCAGGATAATCTCATGGACAGAGGAACCTGGTGAAACCATGGGGTCACAAAAGAGTTGGACATGATTCAGCACCTGAGTGTAGTCAGTGCTTCACACAATTCATACAGTTTTACTAGGGTACACTCCAGTGTTGACAATTTGGGATGACTTTTTTTTCTCTAAGGTATGATACCTTCTTTTTAATATATTAAATAGAGCAGTTTAAAGCTCTCTTTTGCATAATATATTAGCTTTGTTCCATTATTTCTATTTTTTTAATGGGGTTCAAATTATACCACTATTGGCTTTCTTATGTAAGAGCATCCCTTGTGTACACTGTGTGTTCTGGCAGCTTGGGCAGAAAGACCAGAACTAGAGTGGGTACAGGTCAGGAAGTATCAGGGCACTCACTGTGTCAGGGCTACTTTGGTTGGATGGCTGGAGCTGGAGTGGGCATCGCCTGGGGTGATTTATGGGTGTGCTGCCAGGGCTGCCTTTTGGGGAATGGCTGAAGTTGAAATAGGGCAGGGGCTTGGGGTATCTCTGGCAGGCCAGCTAGAATTTTGGGGCCATATTCTCACTTGTGCCATCAAGAGAGAGGGGTACACCTAAATGGTGGAGTTTCACCACTCCCCTTCTTGTGTGGCAGATGCTCTAGGGTTAGTGTAATGATTTCCTTCATGTATTGTTTAGGTGCCCTTTAAACCGGAGAAGGCAATGACACCCACTCCAATAACTCTCGCCTGGCAAATCCCATGGACGGAGGAGCCTGGTGGGCTGCAGTCCATGGGGTTGCTAGGAGTCGGACACGACTGAGCAACTTCACTTTCACTTTTCACTTTCCTGCATTGGAGAAGGAAATGGCAACCCACTCCAGTGTTCTTGCCAGGAGAATCCCAGGGACGGGGGAGCTTGGTGGGCTGCCATCTATGGGGTCGCACAGAGTCGGACACGACTGAAGCAACTTAGTAGTAGCAGCAAACCTAAAATCTGTATCTTTTCTTTTCTTTTTTGTTGGCTGTTTTTTGCCCCAGTGTGAGTGAGTTTACACACAGGCCCCTCAGTGCTGTTTCCCCACTGCAGGTCTCCATGTCAGTACTGGGGTCCTATGGATGCCACATCTTCCTCTCTTCTGCCCATTTCTATTGTTTGCTATATAAAAGCTGTTCTGTCAGATCTCAGTGCTTCTTCAGGAGGAATCATTCTACACATAGGTATGAATTCTCTGTGTTCATAGAGGAGGTGAGTTAAAGATCTTCCATCTTGTACTGTGAGCCTGAAATGCTTGCTTTTATATTTTGTCCTCTCTCCTTTATTTCAGTATAAGTTCTTTGAGGACAGTGATTGTTTTTTCTTCTTCTTTAATGTTCATATCTAGAATAATGTCTGACCTTTATAGATGTATTATATCATGTTGGAAATAAGATATGTTATTGGACTTTTTTTTTCTTTACTGTTTTCTGTTTATTAATATAGCATTCTTTCTGACATACTAATAATCAGTTAATAATTTATGTTATTTACCAGGTTTTCTTCTAAGAATGTTAAAAGTATTTATTTACCTTTAAAACTCAACTGTTAGTATAATTATGTTTATTTTACAGATAAAGGAATTGGGGAAAGAGAAATTAAGTATTGTTTATAAGTGATGGAGAATAATTTAATGTAGAACTGCGAAGAGTTGACTCATTGGAGAAGACTCTGATGCTGGGAGGGATTGGGGCAGGAGGAGAAGGGGACGACAGAGGATGAGATGGCTGGATGGCATCACTGACTTGATGGACGTGAGTTTGGGTGAACTCTGGGAGTTGGTGATGGAGAGGGAGGCCTGGCGTGCTGCTATTCATGGGGTCGCAAAGAGTCGGACACGACTGAGTGACTGAACTGAACTGAACTGTGAGTCTTAGCCAGTTTAATATATATCTGTATATCTCTCTATATAATCAGACATACTGATTCAAGCATAGCCTGCACTTTTCAACTTTTATATTTTTGCTCACATAGCTGGGTCCACCCAGAATCTCAGATTTTTTAAAAATCACATTTCTGCAAAGATCTTTCTAAGTGCAAGTCAATAATACCTCTTTAATAACCATGTTAGAGTCTTCTCTGTCACAAAATTATCTTCTGTTACTCTGATACTTGTGTTGCTTCTTTTATTCATTTATTTCAAATAATCTTTTAAACTGAATTTCAAAAGCTGTATCATGATTAGTAGGTTTTTTAACTTTGCCTAGACCTGTCTAAGATTCCATTTTTTGTTGTTGTTTTTCAGTCGCTAAGTTGTGACTGACTCTTTGCAACCCCATGGACTGCAGCATGCCAGGCTCCCATATATACTTCACTGTCTCCCAGAGTTTGCTCAAACTTATGTCCATTGAGTGCATCATACTATCGAAACATCTCATCCTCTGCTGCCCTCTTCTCCTTTGCCTTCATCAAGGTATTTTCCAGTGAGTCAGCTCTTTGCATCAGGTAGCCAAAGCATTGGAGCTTCAGAATCAGTCCTTCAGTCCTTCCAATGAATATTCAGAGTTGGTCTCCCTGTAGTCCAAGGGACTCTTAAGAATCTTCTCTAGCACCACAATTTGAAAGTATCAGTTCTTTGGCACTCAGCGTTTTTTATGATCCAACTCTTATATCTGTACACAACTACGAGAAAAAGCATAAATACCATAGCTTTGACTATACAGACCTTTGTCAGCAAAGTGATATCTTTGCTTTTTAATATGCTGTCTAGGTGTGTCCTAGTTTTCCTTCTGAGGACAAGCATCTTAATTTCATGGCTACAGTCACTGTCTGCAGTGATTTTTGAGCCCCTAAAAAGAAAATCTGTCACTGCTCTCACATTTTCCTTCTATTTGTCATGAAGTAATAGGATGCCATGACCTTCATTTTCTGAATGTTGAGTTTTAAGCTAGCTTTTTCACTCTCCTCTTTCTCATTCATCAAGAAACATTTTAGTTCTTCACTTTCTGACATTATCGTGGTATCATCTGCATATCTGGTTGTTGATATTTCTCTCAGAAGTCTTGATTCCAACTTGTAATTCATCCAGCCTGATATTACACATGATGTAGTCTGCATATCAGTTAAATAAGGTGTCAGTATACAACTTTGTCATATTCCTTTACCAACTTTGAGCCAGTAAGTTGTTCTATGTAAAATTCTAACTGTGGCTTCTTGACCTGCATCCTGGTTTCTCAGGAGACAGGTAAGATGGTCTGGTATTCTCATCTCTTTAAGAATTTCCCACAGTTTGGATTGAGAGATCAACCAGGAAGAAGATAGGCAGTGAAGCACTCAAGTCTGTCTCCTGGATCCAGGGTTCAGTGTGATATAGATTGAGGGCTCTTGTAGAGGGCAAGAGGCACTCCAGGAACATTGTGGGATCACTCTGCCTACCACATCCTCCTAGGATGCTGAGCCCCACAACAATCCAGCCTTGGGACCCAAGCCTGCCCAGTCTCCAGAGATGTGATTCCATCCAAGGAAACCAACAGTTATGGAAAGCAATTGCCAACATAATCATGATATGCTGTTCGGGGCCTTAAGTACCTCAGGGAAAAATAATTCTGAATTAGAATTCTTCACACAGACTTCATTAATGCCTTGACAACTGAACACTCTGTGAAGAACTAGGAGATATTTTCAATCTGTGCTTTGCTGCTGATGAAGCTGAGGTTTAGCAACAATAAGCAGTTTGCTGAAGATCACATACATAGCAGAAACAAAGCCCTGGGCATTGGAGTGGGATCACTGACTCCAAAACCCTAGACTACCAGAGAACTAATCCTAGGGAGCATCAAATAGTGAGAACTCACACAAGGGAAACCACTTGACTCTAAGACCCGGCATCACCCAGCCACCAGTAGCAACCTCTGCAGGATGACTTATCTGAACAACAAAGAAAAAGAAAGTGAGGTCACTCAGTCGTGCCCGACTCTTTGTGACCCCACGGGTAGTAGCCTGCACCAAGCTCCTCTGTCCATGGGATTTTCAAGGCAAGAGTACTGGAGTGGGAAGCCGTTTCCTTCTCCAGGGAATCTTTCCAACCCAGGGATCGAACCCAGGTCTCTCACATTGTAGACAGACGCTTTACCATCTGAGCCAACAAAAATACAAACCCAATAATCAGGAGACAGGATTACCACCTCTCTCAGCCTTACCTATCAGAGGAAAAACAAACAAATAAACAAGCAAACAAAAACTCAGCCCAAATCTCACCCTATGCAAAGCTCACACAAACCATTGTACCAACCTTAGGAGGGAAGAAACCAAAAGGAAGAAAGAATTCAACCTTCCTCAAGGAAAGAATTCAACTTTCCTCAAAGCCTGGGATAAGGAGACTTCAAACATAATAACTTAAAAAAAAATATTGAAAAGGCAGAGAAATAATGCATAAATGAAGGAACAAACTAGGAACACAGAAGTCCAAATAAATGAAGAAGAAATAGGCAAACTACCTGAAAAATAATTCAGAATAATGATAGTAAAGGATCAAAAACTTTGAAAGCATAATGGAAAAAATCCAAGAATCAATTAACAAAGAATTAAGGAATAAACATACAGAGACAACACAATTACTGAAATTAAAAATACTCTAGAAGGAATCAACAGCAGAATATCTGAAGCAGAAGAACAAATCAGTGAGCTGCAAGATAAAATGGTGGAAATAACTTCTGAAGAGCAGAATAAAGTAAAAAGAATGAAAAGAACTGAGGACAATCTCAGAGACCTCTGGGACCATATCAAATGCACTAACATTTGAATTATAGGAGTCCCAGAAGAAGAGAAAAAGAAAGGGTATGAGAAAATTTTTGAAGCCATTATAGTTGAAAATTTCCCCAACATGGTAAAGGAAATAGTCAATCAAGTCCAAGAGGCACAGAGAGTCCCATACAGGATAAACTCAAGGAGAAACATGCCAAGACACATACTAATCACAGACTAAATAAATAAATAATATTAAAAGCAGCAAGGGAGAAGCAACAAGTAACATACAAGGGAAACCCCATACACTTAATAGCTTATCTTTCAGCAGAAACTCTGTGGGCCAGAATGGAATGGCAGTATATATTTAAAGTACTAAAAGGAAAAAAATCTGCCACCAAGATTACTGTACCTGGCAAGGATCTCATTCAAAATTGATGGAGAAATAAAAAGCTTTACAGACAAGCAAAAGTTAAGAGAATTCAGTACCACCAAACTAGCTTTACAACAAATGTTAAAAGGACTTATATAGTCAAGAAATAGAAGAGAAGAAAAAGATCTACAAAATCACCCCAATCAATTAAGAAAATGGCAATAGTAACATATGTATCAATAATTACTTTGAATGTAAATAGAGTAAATGCTCCAACCAAAAGACACAGACTGGCTGAATGGATACAAAAACAAGACCCATATATATTCTGTTTATAAGAAACGCACTCCAGACCTAAAACACATATAGACTGAAAGTGAGAGGATGGAAAAATATATTCCATGCAAATTGGAAGCAAAAAAATGCTGGAGTAGCAATCCTCAAATCAGACAAAATAGACCTTAAAATAAAGAAGATTACAAGACACAAGGAAGGACACTAAATAATGATCACGAGATCAATCCAAGAGGAAGACATCAGATCAGATCAGGTCAGTCGCTCAGTCGTGTCCGACTCTTTCTGACCCCATGAATCGCAGCATGCCAGGCCTCCCTGTCCATCACCAACTCCTGGAGTTCACTGAGACTCACGTCCATCGAGTCAGTGATGCCATCCAGACATCTCATCCTCTGTTGTCCCCTTCTCCTCTTGCCCCCAATCCCTCCCAGCATCAGGGTCTTTTCCAATGAGTCAACTCTTCGCATGAGGTGGCCAAAGTACTGGAGTTTCAGCTTTAGAATAATTACTTCCAAAGAAATCCCAGGGCTGATCTCCTTCAGAATGGACTGGTTGGATCTCCTTGCAGTCCAAGGGACTCTCAAGTCTTCTCCAACACCACAGTTCAAAAGCATCAATTCTTCAGCCCTCAGCCTTCTTCACAGTCCAACTCTCACATCCATACATGACCACAGGAAAAACCATAGCCTTGACTAGACAAACTTTTGTTGGCAAAGTAATGTCTCTGCTTTTGAATATGCTATCTAGGTTGCATATCTAGGTTGGTCATAACTTTCCTTCCAAGGAGTGTCCTTTAAATTCATGGCTGAAGTCACCACCTGTCGTGATTTTGGAAACCAGAAAAATAAAGTCTGACACTTTTCCACTGTTTCCCCATCTATTTCCCATGAAGTGATGGGACTGGATGCCATGATCTTCATTTTCTGAATGTTGAGCTTTAAGCCAACTTTTTCACTCTCCACTTTCACTTTTGTCAAGAGGCTTTGTAGTTCCTCTTCACTTTCTGCCATAAGGATGCTGTCATCTGCATATTTGAGGTTATTGATATTTCTCCCGGCAATCTTGATTCCAACTTGTGTTTCTTCCAGTCCAGTGTTTCTCATGATGTACTCTGCATATAAGTTAAATAAACAGGGTAACAATATACAGGCTTGATGAACTCCTTTTCCTATTTGGAACCAGTCTGTTGTTCCATGTCCGGTTCTAACTGTTGCTTCCTGACTTGCATACAAATTTCTCAAGAGGCAGATCAGGTGGTCTGGTATTCCCATCACTTTCAGTATTTTCCACAGTTTATTGTGATCCACACAGTCAAAGGCTTTGGCATAGTCAATAAAGCAGAAATAGATGTTTTTCTGGAACTCTCTTGCTTTTTCCATGATCCAGTGGATGTTGGCAATTTGATCTCTGGTTCCTCTGCCTTTTCTAAAACCAGCTTGAACATCAGGAAGTTCACCGTTCACAAATTGCTGAAGCCTGGCTTGGAGAATTTTGAGCATTATTTTACTAGCATGTGAGATGAGTGCAATTGTGTGGTAGTTTGAGCATTCTTTGACATGGCCTTTCTTTGGGATTGGAATGAAAACTGACCTTTTCTAGTCCTGTGGCCACTGCTGAGTTTTCCAAATGTGCTGGCATATTGAGTGCAGCACTTTCACAGCATCATCTTTCAGGATTTGGAATAGCTCAACTGGAATTCCATCACCTCCACTAGCTTTGTTCATAGTGATGCTTTCTAAGGCCCACTTGACTTCACATTCCAGGATGTCTGGCTCTAGGTCAGTGATCACACCATCGTGATTATCTGGGTCGTGAAGATCTTTTTTGTACAGTTCTTCTGTGTATTTTTGCCAATTCTTCTTAATATCTTCTGCTTCTGTTAAGTCCATACGATTTCTGTCCTTTATCGAGCCCATCTTTGCATGAAATGTTCCTTTGGTATGTCTGATTTTCTTGAAGAGATCCCTAATCTTTCCCATTCTGTTGTTTTCCTCTATTTCTTTGCATTGATCGCTGAAGAAGGCTTTCTTATGTCTCCTTGCTATTCTTTGGAACTCTGCATTCAGATGTTTATATCTTTCATTTTCTCCTTTGCTTTTCACTTCTCTTCTTTTCACAGCTATTTGTAAGGCCTCCCCAGACAGCCATTTTGCTTTTTTGCATTTCTTTTCCATGGGGATGGTCTTGATCCATGTCTCCTCTACAATGTCATGAACGTCATTCCATAGTTCATCAGGCACTCTATCTATCAGATCTAGGCCCTTAAATCTATTTATCACTTCTACTGTATAATCATAAGGGATTTGATTTAGGTCATACCTGAATTCCCTACTTTCTTCAATTTAAATATCTATGCCCACACCATAGGAGCACTTCAATACATAAGACAAATGCTTACAGATGTACAAGGAGAAATTGACATTAACACAATAATAGTAGGAGACTTTAATACCCCACTCACAACAGTGGAAGGTCATCAAAACAGAAAATTAAAAGGGAAACACAAGTCTTAAATGATACATTAGATGAGATGGATCTAATTGATATCTTCAGGACATTCCAATCAAATGCAGAAGAGTACAACTTCTTCTCAAGTGTACATGAAACATTCTTCCAGGATAGAAAACATCTTGGATCACAAATCAAACCTCAATAAATTTAGGAAAATTGAAATCATATCAAACATCTTCTGTGAGCACAATGCTATGAGACTAGATATCAATTACAAGAAAAAAAGAGTAAGAAACACGAACACGTGGAGATTAAGCAACATGTTTCTAAATAACCAACAGATTACTGAAGAAATCAAAAAGGAAATTAAATATAATCTAGAAACAAATGACAGTGCAAACACAACAACTCAAGACCTATGGGATACAGCAAAAACAGTTCTAAAGGGAAGTTTATAGCAATACAATCCTACCTCAAGAAACAAGAAAAACATCAAATAGACAACCTAAATTTACACCTAAAACAACTGGAAAAAGAAGAAGAACAAAAACAACAAAAAATCCCAAAATTAGTAGAAGGAAAGAAATAATAAGATCTGAGCAGAAATACATGAAAAAGAAATGAAAGAACCAATAGTAAAGATTAATAAAACTAAAAGCTGGTTCTTTGAGAAGATAAACAAAATTGACAAACCTTTAGCCAGACTCATCAAGGAAAAAAGAGAGAATTAGAAATGAAAAAGGAGAGGTTACAACAGACAATGCAGAGATACAAAGGAGTATAAAAAACTATTATGAACAACTATATGGCAATAAAATAAATAACCTGAAAGAAATGGACAGATTCTTAGAAAAGTTCAATCTTCCAAGACTGAACCAGGAAGAAAAAGAAATTATGAACCACCTAGTTACAAACATGGAAATTGAAGCTGTGATCAAAAATCTCCCAAAAAACAAAAGCCCAGGACCAGATGGCTTCACAGGAGAATTCTGTCAAACATTTAGAGAAGAGCTAATGCCTATCCTTCTAAAACTCTTTCAAAAAATTGCAGAGGAAGGAACACTTCCAAATTCATTCTATGAGGTCACCATCATCCTGATAACAAAATCAGACAAAAACAACACACAAAAAAGACAACTACAGGCCAATATCACTGATGAACATAGATGCAAAACTGCTTAACAAAATTTTAGCTAACAAAATTCAGGAACATATCAAAAAGCTCATACACCACGATAAAGTTAGATTTATTCCAGGGATGCAAGGATTCTTCAATATATGCAAATCAATCAATGTGATATACCATATTAACAAATTGATAGATAAAACACATATGATAATCTCAATAGATGCAGAAAAAGCCTTTGACAAAATTCAGCATCCATTTATGATTAAAACTCTTCAAAAAATGGACATAGAAGGAACCTACCTCAACATAGTAAAGGCCATATATGATAAGTCCAGAGCAAACATTATTCTCCTTGGGGAAAGACTGAAAACATTCCCCCTAAGATCAGGAACAAGACAAGGGTGTACACTTTCACCACTGTTATTCAACATAGTTCTGGAAGTCCTAGCTACAGCAATCAGAGAAGAAAATGAAATAAAATGAATCCAGAAAAGAAGAAAAGCTCACACTGTTTGCAGATGACATGATACTGTACATAGAAAACCCTAGAGATAGTTACTAGAGCTAACAGTTACTAGAGTTATCAGAAAGTTACTAGAGATAATCAAAGAATATAGCAAGGATTCAGGGCACAAAATTAATACACAGAAATCACTTGTATTTCTATATTCTAACAATGAAAAATCAGAAAGAGAAATTAAGGAATCAATCCCATTCACCATTGCACCAATAAGAATTAAATATCTAGGAATAAACTTACCTAAGGAGACAAAAGAACTATACACAGAAAATTGTAAGACTCTATTGAAAGAAATCAAAGATGACATAAACAGATGGAGAGATAGTCCATGTTCCTGGGTAGGAAGAATCAATATATAAAAATGACTATATTACCAAATGCAATCTGCAGATTTAATGCATTCCCTGTCAAATTACCAATGGCATTTTTCACAGAACTAGAACAAAAAATTTCATGATTCATATGGAAATACAAAAGACCCCAAATAGCAAAAGCAGTCTTGAGAAAGAAGAATGGAGATGGAGGAATCAACCTTCCTGGCTTCAGATTATACTACAAAGCTATAGTCATTAAGACAGTATGGTACTGGCACAATAACAGAAATATAGACCAATGCAACAATATAGAAAGCCTTGAAATAAATCCATGCACCTATGGATACCTTATTTTTGACAAAGGAGGCAAGAATAAACAATGGGGCAAACACAGCCATTCAATAAATGGTGTTGGGAAAACTGGACAGCTACATGTGAAAGAATGAAATTAGAACACCTCCTAACACCATACACAAAGGTAACTCAAAATGGATTAAAGACCTAAGTGTAAGACCAGAAACTGTAAAACTATTAGAGGAAGACATAGGCAGAACACTCGATGACATAAATCAAAGCAAGATCCTCTATGACCAACCTGCTAGAAAAATGGAAATAAAAACAAAAGTAAACAAATGGGGCATGATTAAACTTAAAAGCTTTTGCACAGCAAAGGAAACTATAAGCAAGGTGGAAAGGCATCCCTCAGAGTGGGAGAAAATAAGAGCAAATGAAACAACTGACAGATGATTAACTTCCAAAATATACAAGTGGCTCATACAACTCAATACCAGAAAAACAAACAACTCAATCAAAAAGTGGGAAAAAGACCTAAACAGACATTTCTCCAAAGAAGACATACAGATGGCTAACAAACACATGAAAATATGTGCTCAACATCACTCATTATTAGAGAAATGCAAATCAAATTTACAGTGAGATATCACCTCACCCTGGTCACAATCAGTTCAGTTCAGTTCAGTCGCTCAGTCATGTCTGACTTTCTGCGACCCCATGAACCGCAGCAGGCCAGGCATCCCTGTCCATCACCAACTCCCAGAGTTCGCCAGAACTCATGTCCATCGAGTCAGTGATGCCATCCAGCCATCTCATCCTCTGTCATCCCCTTCTCCTCCTGCCCCCAATCACTCCCAGCAACAGAGTCTTTTCCAATGAGTCAACTCTTCACATGAGGTGACCAAAGTTTTGGAGTTTCAGCTTTAGCATCAGTCCTTCCAATGAACACCCAGGACTGATCTCCTTTAGAATGGACTGGTTGGATCTCCTTGCAGTCCAGGGACTCTCAAGAGTCTTCTCCAACACCACAGTTCAAAAGCATCAATTCTTTGGCGCTCAGCTTTCTTCATGGTCCAACTCTCACATCCATACATGACCACTGGAAAAACCATAGCCTTGACTAGATGGACCTTTTTTGGGAAAGTAATGTCTCTGCCTTTTAATATGCTATCTAGGTTGGTCATAACTTTCCTTCCAAGGAGTAAGCATCTTTTAATTTCATGGCTGCAATCACCATCTGCAGTGATTTTGGAGCCCCCAAAAATAAAGTCTGACACTGCTTCCACTGTTTCCCCATCTACTTCCCATGAAGTGATGGGACCAGATGCCATGATCTTAGTTTTCTGAATGTTGAGCTTTAAGCCAACGTTTTCAGTCTCCTCTTTCACTTTCATCAAGAGGCTTTCGAGTTCCACTTCACTTTCTGCCATAAGGGTGGTGTCATATGCATATATGAGATTATTTATATTTCTCCTGGCAATCTTGATTCCAGCTTGTGCTTTTTATAGCCCAGCGTTTCTCATCATGTACTCTGCATATAAGTTAAATAAGCAGAGTGACAATGTACAGCCTTGACGTACTCCTTTTTCTATTTGGAACCCGTCTGTGATTCCATGTCCAGTTCTAACTGTTGCTTCCTGACCTACATATATGGACATCATCAAAAGTCTACAAATAATAAATGCTGGAGAGGGTGTGGAGAAACCGAAATGCTCTTGCACTGTTGGTGGGAATGTAAAATGATACAGGCACTATGGAAGACAGTACGGAGATTCCTTAAAAAGCTAGGAATAAAGCCAGCATATGGCCCAGCAATCCCACTCCTAGGAATATACCCTGAACAAACCAAAATTGAAAAAGACACATGTATCCCATTGTTCATTGCAGCACTATTTACAAATGCTAGAACATGGAAGCAACCTAGATGTTCATTGACAGATGAATGAGTAAAGAAGTTGTGGCACAGATAAACAATGGAATACTACTCAGCCATAAAAAGGAACACATTTGAGTCACTTCTAATGAGGTGGATGAACTCAGAACCTATTATATGGTGAAGTGAGTCAGAAAGAGAAAGATAAATACCGTATTCTAACACATATACAGGGAATCTAGAAAAATGGTACTGAAGAATTTACTTATAGGGCAGCAGTGGAGAAAGAGACATAGAGAATAGACTTATGGACATGGGAAGAGGGGAGGAGAGGGTGAGATGTATGGAAAGGGTAACATGGAAACTTACATTACCATATGTAAAATAGATTGCCAATGAAATTTGCTTTATGACTCAGGAAACTCAAAACAGTGGCTCTGTATCAATCTAGAGGATGGGATGGGGAGGGAGCTGGGAGGGAGCTTCAAAAGGGAGGGGATATATGTATATCTATGGCTGATTCATGTTGAGGTTTGACAGAAAACAGAAAAATTCTGTAAGCAATTATCCTTCAATAAAAAAATGAATAAATTATAAAAAAAATTAAAAAAGAATTTCCCACAGTTTGTGGTGACCCACACAGCATCCATTATTCTTCTACATTAATGACCCATCAACTGAATGTTGTCTTTTAAGTTTATCCCACACTTTTCAATTGAATTGTTTGTGTGTGCAGATTCCATTCTTGTAGATGTCCTTCTATCCATCTTACTGCAGTTGCATTCCACTTTATTGAAATACACAAGCTCAATATCGCTATATGTGTTCACACACACACACACACACACACAGTGCAGTGAAGTATTATTCATCCATGACAAAGAAAATACTGATTTTACAAAGAAAGACAACTAGTGCCTGATATTTATGTGTGGAATCTTAAAAAGGTTGAGTTCATTGAAATAGAGAGTAGAATTATGGTTACCAGAGGGTGGGGAATTTGGGGAGAGGCTTGGCAAAGGGTACATACTTGTAGTTGAAGATGAATAAGTTCGGGGATCTATCCTTTCTCCATTCATCTATTAGCTAATGCATTACGCTATTTCCATATCTCAGCTCTTGTGAATAATACAGCAATTAACATGGGAGTGCATGTATCTTTTTGATATCCTATTTTCATTTGCTATGGATATATACCCAGAAATAAGATAGCTGAATCATGTGGTAGGTCTGTTTTTAATTTTTTAAAGAATCTCCAAGTATTTCTCATAATGACTGACTGAACCGTCTTACCCAGGCTCCTCTCTGATGTCTCTTCTTATAAAGGACCTAATCCCATGATGAGTGCCTCACACCTACGGCCTCACCTAAACCTAATTACTTCCCAAACTCCACCTTCAAATGTCATCAATAGGGGTTAGGGCTTCAACATATAAATTCTGCCAAGACATAGTTCAGTACATAGCACCTAGTTTTGGTACACCTAGACATAATAATTTTAAGAAAGGCAAAAGATCAAAAAATTTTGTGAATATGTATTATAAGAGATTCATTTGTAACTGTTTTTGTGAGTGTGATAAAATTCTATACTAGAAATTATATAGAGAGTAATTCTGACTATAGTGAGCCATGAATATTTATATTGTTCATACTAATTATTACTGATATTATTTATTTCTTTAATTATGTGTTTATGTCTGTTAGATAAAGCAGTTCAAATTCTTCCCAGTATGGGGTAGCTTCATACCAGATATAGCTCAGAAAATCTTTAGAGCCTTTACAACATCCCACAACCATTTTATAGCCAAAGTGTTTTGTAATGATGCTAATACTTGTAAATCTATATCTTTATATTCTGTCAGCAGCAATCATGCAAAGCAACAAATACTTATTAAAAGCTAATTATTGAGAATACAAAATAGTGTCTAGCCCCTGCCCTTCTGGTGCCTATAAGGAGTGACACATAACATATTAGACAGTAGTGCAGAAATATAAATCGGCAGGGCCACGATGAGAGTATGTAGTAGGGACACGTGGTTCAACCTATGAGAAAGGGGAAAAAACTTCCTTTTGTAAATGATGGCTGAGCTTAGCGCAGTTTCTTTTGAAATAGCAACTCACTTCTAAGATTTTATACTAAGGAAGTATCACACAAATATGGAAAATGTGTGTCCAAGTAGCTTCATTTTATATTAACAGAAACTTTGGAATCAACCTAAATGTTCATTAGCATAAAGGAGGGTAAGTAAATTATGTGTTCAACATAGCTCAGATAATACACAATCATTGAAGGTAATACTATAAACCTATACTAATTGAAAAACCATAATTTTCAGAATACAATTGGAGGAAAAATACTGAATAAATGTGAGCTGCCTTTTGTGTGAAATGGAATAATAATAAAGTATAACCCCTCTGTGTGGTATAGTTTCTGATTATTTTTTATTTTTCTTTTTTTATATTTGCATTGTTCAGGGTTTAGTTATTTTGCAAATCTAAAACAGTTACTTCAAATGTATACAAATAATAGATATTTTTAAGAAAATACATAATATTATCTAACATTCATTCCAGTAACTAAAAGCAGTATTTGAAAGACTTTTAAAATCCTTTCTGATTATTGCAGATAAATTCATGAAGGAAAGCTTTATTTTAATCAATACTATTAATAATATCTATATACGAATAATTATTATGATTGTATAAAAATAGAATTTTATTGCCAATACTACCAGAATAAGAATTAATTTTGCCAAAATGATCTAAAGCATTCAATATTTAAAGAATTAAAAACTCCAATTCTATTTTTTATTTTACTTTTATTTTCACGTATTCAAAAATAAGAATAGCGTATCTATTTTCTGGTGGCTTCCCTGATAGCTCAGTTGGTAAAAAATCCACCTGCAGTGCAGGAGACCCCAGTTTGACTCCTGGATCAGGAAGAGCTGCTGAAGAAGGAATAGGCTGCTCACTCTAGTATTCTTGGGCTTCTCTTGTGGGTCAGCTGGTAAAGAGTCCTCCTTCAATGCGGGAGACCTGGATTTGATTCCTGGGTTGGAAAGAGCCCCTGGAGAAGGGAAAGGCTACCCACTCCAGTATTTTGGCCTGGAGAATTCTGTGGACTATAGTCCATGGGGTTACAAAGAGTTGGACATGACTGAGCGACTTTCCCTTTTCCACTTCACACCTGTTTTACAACTGATATTAAAATGCCTTGACATTCACTTTTGGCTATTACAAAACAACTTGAATGGATTTTTTTTTTTTAATCAAAGAGCATATTTAAAGCACATATAAATTTGAAAGGCTGCTGTGTTCAAAACATTGGCATTTCTCTGAGTTAAGTTACATAGTTAAAACTTCACATGCAGTAAGTTAAATTTGAAATAGGCTATTCCTTGTACACCAAGAAATATAATTTTGTGATTCTTAAAAGTATTTTTGTTTGGCTCACATGACCAGTATTATCCTCAATTTGCAAATAGAAAACAATATGTAATAGATGGTCATCTAGTTCTTTGATTCATTAATAAAAAATATTAAATTTCTTTTTCTGCTCTATTTGGAGCTGTGGCAGAGAAATCAAGACTTATCGCCTCTTCTTAAGAAACTCAGTCAGTTTAAAAATTTTCTTTTGTTCTCTTGTCCCTTTGTACCTTCTGCACCTCAGGATAGCCTGGCTAATTTCTAATTCTCTTTTAGTCTCAACTCCAGCACCACCTTTTGTTTAAAATGTTTTTTGATGTTCCTGCCATGCTCCATATACAAAACTGAGTTAGGGAATTCCTCCATGTTCATCAAACGTCACGGGCCCCCATCTTCTATAACAGTAATCTTTCTAGATTTTATGTGTAACTTGTTGACTTATTTTACTCTAACTTTCCACTCGACATCTCATTATTTCCTCAAGAGGGTTACCTATTCTTACAGATTCTTAGGGCATCACTTCTCTTTCTGCTGCCTTTTACTTCTGTAACTTACCCTTCTTCCTTTTCAAACCCCTTTTATCTAACTTAAGATGAAAGTCAGTCTTTCACAAGTTATATCCTCATTGAATCGCTGAATGGCAGATGAGGGAGATTATCAAAGTAATTAATAACTATCCCTTTTTTCCTCTTTTAGGATTTTGAAAAATATGAAAACAGTAAAAATAAAAACAAGTGCTCATAGACCAATTTCCTGGGCTTATCCACAGTTAATATTTTGACATATTTATTCCTTGTCTTTTCCTGGGTATGCATTAATATTGCATCGATAGAACATGGCTGTCTTTCTCTTTAAAATGTATAATATTCTTAAATTATCCCAGCTGCATAAAGCAGTCAGCTTCTCTCCCCATTTTCCAGATATGAAGTTTCTGTCCATTTTTAAACATTCATATTCATATAGGAGTGGCAATAGATTTTATTTAATATTACTTTGTGTGTTTAAAAAAATATTAGCTTTATTTAAATAATATTATGAGATAGGAACTATATTGTTGATTTAGTATTTTCCCAACAATTCTTCTGAATTATTACACATTGATTTATTTCCTCTTAATTTCGATAGCATATTTCAGTCAATAGATATTCCATAATTCATTATTCCTTGCTCTTATTTATATACATGTAGAGTGTGTCCTGTTTTTCACTATTATAAACAATATTTTAGTAAAGTTCCTTTTAATATTTTGACATATCTTAGTTTCCAGAAATGTTTTGCTGAGAGGGATACTTAGAATTATAATTTTGAACATAATGAATATGGTTTTTCAAACCACTGTTTCCCCCAAGTTGTATCAGTTTATATTCCTGTTCAATGCCTGATTTTTCAGCTCTTTTTCAAACCTTTCCTTTTCTCTTCATCTCCTGAAGTAATTCATAAATTATAATAGAAGTTTATTTTTCCTATAAAGTCACTAATATCACACTGTAGTGTTCTTAGTTTAAGAAATGTCAAAGAAGATCATATGAGAAAGACTTCACAGAGAAGATACCACAGGGTTTATCATTCTTAAGGAATATGTATGGAAAATTCCAGGAAGTACAAACTCTATCTGCTTGGCAAATTGTGAGTTTACATACATACTACTCCACATATCATTTTAATAAATACTTATTCAACAAATATATATATTTTTGTGCCTACTATAAGAAGGGCTGTGAGCTGTGTGAGTAGGAGGGGAAAGACAAGGTATGCAAACTGTGGACGGAGATAGATTTTGGTCATCTAGAGCTTTTTTAATCTTGTAGATAATTCTGTTAGAAGAACAATTTATGCCTAGGCAGAGGTCTGTCTCTTATAGCACCAAATATCCAGGGTAACATCTTGCCCTCTCTGCAGCTTAATTTGATTCTACCTCAAATGTCTTATCTTCCCAGGACCTTGAGCATCATCACTAAAATTTGGTGAGACTTAAAAAGAGAATTAACTGAGCCAGGGGTTCCCTGGTGAAAATGAACATACATAATTCAATCAAGTTTGTAAACTTCAAAGCCATTTTCATATTTTGATTGCTTTCCTCCACTCCCACTATCAAACAAAATGAAAATTTTATTGCTAGCATTTAATTCTATTTGCTTTCTTATCTATGTATAATATATACCATTTTGCTCTTTATGTTTATACATGATAGTTGAAATGAGTAGATTATGTAATTGTAAGAATGTACCAGTTGCCTTCTTCATTATATCTTAAAATCAAAGCCAGCAATTTAAAACTTTTTTTCGGTACTTCTTTTTAACTCTCTTCAAATATTTATTAGGCACTAGACTAAATCAGCCACTGGGCTAAATGCCCAGTAGCTCTAAACACTCACTCACATTGCAGTTTTCTACTACTATAAACAGGAAAATAGCCTAAACCTATAATAAAATTTTCCCTACTGCATTTAAAATTGTTACTTTATTTTGTCCTCAGTGATTGACCCATTCCTGATTCATTCATCAGCATAGCCCACGCACATTTGCAAGGTACCTGGTCAAGCACTTTTAAACTGGCTGGAATTTCATCATGGTAGAAGAACAAATTCCAAACTCTTTGAGGACTTTTGGGATCTTTCCCACTATTAAAATTTTCTTTTAATGTATTGCATATTTATTCATTTTTAATGCATAAGTTAGATAATTAAATTTTTCTTGAATGCCTTATTTCTTCATGTTTAACCCCATTTAAGAGTTACCACAGAGAATACATGGCTTAAAGAAAGATTTCCCATATGAACTGAGAATTGCTGCTTGTTTCTTGTCTCCTTTAAAGCTCTAATGTAACTGAGGATACATCACCACTGGATATTTCCATATTTTTGTTCACTGAACCAAACATGATTGGAACTCTATTTAATGTTCTTTGCAAATATTCTGAATTAGTGCTAAGTTAGTCCTTGTAATCTGGTTCATCCAGAAAAGAAAATATATTCTTTGTAGTAAAATCCAAATAGGATTTGCTGCCTACTATATGTTTTGTTAATTTGTTCATTAATTAGCATGAGGAAAATTTTAGAAGTCTAACAAAAAAGAAGTATCTTTTATATTGTTTATCTTGGTTTTTCCTAAGTAGATTGGTCACAGTACCCTTTTATTCACATACCACCTGTTGACAGCCTAAGAAACTAGTGTTTTGCACTGGATAATTCGAGAAATTTTAGTATTATAAATTTATACAGAAATAATAAATTCACATAATCTTTAGTGTAGTGAGTTTTATGGATTTTGGGTTCTTTGACACCTGAGAAAAATTTGCAGCTGTTGAAAATTTGATTAAATATAAAACTGTATATCATGTCACAGTTAAAAATAAAGTTCATATCATGTCTGTACCACTTTCCTACCATGAGGACTTGGGAATTATTTTGACTCTAATTTTGGCTTCCTTTTTTAAATGGAAGTTGCTGTGGGTAATAAAACATATTGAGTTAATACATATTTAAGCCTTTCGATGACTTGTAGTAAGTCTGAAATATGAAATATGCATTTCCTCATCTATTTAGAAAAAGACAGTAACCATGTAAATCTAAGTTTTCTGTTTTCCAAAGGAATTGTATCATTTTACATTCGCACCTGCAGTGTGTGAATTTTCAGTTCCAATATATGCTTGTCAACACTATTTTCAGATGCTTCAGTTTCAGCAGTTCCAGTGGGTGTGTAGTTGGATCCAATTGTGGTGTTAATTTGCATTTCTTCAGTGAGCATTTACTCATATGCTTATTTGCCATTCATATAATTATTTTGGTGTGGTGTCTATTCAAATATTTTGTTCATTTTTAAGAGTGTTGTTTGGATTGATGTTTCATTATTGCATTGCAATAATTCATTATGTTTTCTAGATTCAGGTCCTTTATCAGATCTGTGTTTTGCTACTATTTTCTGTTAGTCATATTTTACTCATTTTCTTCAATAGATTTTAAATTCTAGAATGGGCCTTTCAACTCCTGAGGATAATTGTTCCATTTATTTTGAATTTCTGAAAATCCATTTGTTTCTGCTTTTTTGAATATGGTATTTGTTTTTCTCTTCAGCTTTAAGACTTTTTATTTGAGGTTTACCATTTCCTATTTCGTGACTAGCTGTAGATACATTCTACTCAGGAGCTGTTGTGTTTCTTAACTTGACTAGGCAAGAATTTGATCAGTTCTTGCATATCTGTGATTGTTACCTTTATCAAAATTACCTTACCCATTTTTTCTAATTCCTATTTTATCAGGCCTTCTCATTCTAGTTTCCATGCATTTTCATTATTCATTTTTATTTTTTATCCATGATTTTTCATAGCTGTTTAGTTTACTAAATTATCTTTGTAAGCTGTGCTAAACATACTTTTATCTATAAACTATTTAAATATGCTTTCTTAAATTTCCTTGTAATGCTTAAAAATTGTCATCTTTGACTTGTTATTATGCAGCTTTGCTTACAAAATATTCTCTATGATCTTGATTATGGTTCTGTTATTAATCTTGGGTTGCTTCCTAAATGGCTCACCGGTAAAGAATCACCCTGCAATACAGGAGATGGAGGTTTGATCCCTGGGTTTTAAAGATCCCCCAATATTCTTGCCTAAGAAAATCCTATAGACAAAGAAGACTGACAGGCTACAACCTATGGGGTCACGAAGAGTCTGACACGACTTAACAGCTAACAATAGCAACAACATATTATATATATTACCTTAATTCTTAAATTTGTCTCTCTGTTCTTTACTCTCCCTACTAGGGAGCTTACATTTTCAGTTTTTGTTAGATTTTTTTGTTTCTTTCCTTCTTTGTTTTGCTACTAGTGTAGACTCAGGAAGTACCCAAAACTAGTTGTTCAGTAAATACTCACTGAGAAAGTAAATGACTCACTTTCCTTTTCTCTTTTTGTTTCTTATAGTTATGGTCTGAATTTTGCATTCTTGTATGCCATAAAAAAAAAATAGTAATGATCTGCATCCAAGTGTGTATTGTAAGTTATCTGAATTAAAATTTTAATATGACATCAACAATTTGAGAAATGTCTGGTATGTTTGATGGTCTTTTAAAAAGATCACTTTGTTGAGTCTCCATAGTATGAGATAAAAGCCAAAGAGATCATGCTGGTAATTTAAATATACTAATCTAAGAAAATAAAATGAGACTTTGTGAAATTGAATCCTTATGGGACATATTTACTTTCAATATAATATTAAAATATGCACCAAATATAAATTATGCATAATGAAATTCAGTAAGTGAGTAAATATGTCTCCTGGTTCTCATACTGAACACTGCTTTGAATAATAATAACAAAAATATTCTTCTGATTTCAAAAGTGTTTCAAGGCCTCAGACCTAGAAAGAATCCTCTCTGAAAAGCATTTAGTACATGGATATTGCAGAGGTTTCAGTTAAAAATAATTGCCACCTCACAAATGTTCTTTAAGTTATCATTTTATCAGCTTTCTTTTAAAACATTATTTATGTTACAGACATAGCTTTTATAATTTAAAGAGTGTCTCAGATGACAGAACAATACTAGAATCTACTTTAAGAGTGAAGAATATATTATATGTGATCTTTCCTATAACTTAGCTTTGCCCATAGTGTGGATATATGTGTTAAGAATGTTACAAATATTGCTGCATGTAACTTAAATGACCAGCATGATTGCATTTTGTTTTAAATTATCTTATATTGTGGGAACTCAACTAAATAATCTTTTAAAAATTTTATATCAGATAGTACCAAAAAATTATATGTAATATCTTTGATTAATGTAAGTACAGATATTCTCAAAAAATATTAGCAAACTGAATCCAGCAACACATGAAAAAATCATGCGGCATGATCAAGTTGTAGTTACCCAGGGTAACAAGAATGTTTCAACATACGCAAATCAAACAGTGTCATAAACCACATCAACAAAAGACAAAAACTACATGATCATCTCAATGGAAGTAGAAAAAGCATTTGATAAAATTCAACATCCTTTCATGATAAAAACTTACCAAAGTGGGTATAGAGGAAACACATCAACATAATAAAAACTACTTATGACAAACCTATAGCCAGTATATAACTCAACAGTGAAAAGTTGAAAGCTTTCCTGCAAAATCTGAAATAAGACAATATGCCCAGTCTCAGGACTTTTTTCAATATAGTATTATGTCCTAGACACAGCAAGCAGACAAAAAAAGAAGTAAAGTATCCATATCAGAAGATTCAGTTCAAGTTGCTCAGTCATGTCTGATTTTTTGCGACCCGATGGACTGCAGCATGTCAGGCTTCCCAATCCATCACTACCTCCCAGAGCTTGCTCAAACTCATCTTCATTGAGTTGGTGATACTATCCAACCATTTCATCCTCTGCCATCCCTCCTCCTCCTGCCTTCAATCTTTCCCAGCATCAAGGTCTTTCTAAGGAGTCAGTTCTTCACATCAGGTAGACACAGTATTTGAGCTTCAGCTTTAGCATCAGTCCTTCCAATGACTATTCAGGGCTGATTTCTTTTTCAATTCACTAGTTTGATCTCCTTGCAGTCCAAGGGACTCTCAAGAGTCTTCTCCAACACCACAGTTCAAAAGCATCAGTTCTTTAGTGCTCAGCTTTCTTTACGGTCCAACTCTCACATCTATACATGACTACTGGAGAAACCATAGTTTTGATTAGATGGACTTTGGTGGCAAAGTAAGGTCTCTTTTTTTTAATATGCTGTCTAGGTTTGTCATAGCTTTTCTTCTAAAGAGCAAGTGTCTTTTAATTTCATGGCTGTAGTCACCATCTGCAGTGATCCTGGAGCCCGAAAAAATAAAGTCTGTCACTGTTTCCATTGTTTCCCTATCTGTTTGCCATGAAGTGAAGTCCTGGACACAGCAAGCAGATAAGAAAAGAAATAAAAGTTTCTAAATTGGAAGAGAACAGGTAAAAGTGTTATCATATGAAGATGACATAAATTATATACAGAAAACCCTGAAGATTCCAACACAAACTCCTAAAACTGATAAACAAATTCAGTAAGGTAGCATGACAAAAGATTAACATACAGAAATCTGTTGCATTTCTTTACACCAACAATGGAATATCAGAAAAGGAATGTAAAAAAAAAAAAAATCCTCTTAAAATCATGTCAAAAAAAAAAAGAGAGAGAGAGAGAAATAAAACACTTATGAATAACCTGGCCAAGGAGGTGGAAGATTAATATGTCATGAGCTATAAGATGTTGATAAAGGAAACTGTGGTGGTGTAGTCACTAAGTCATGTCCAACTCTTGTGACTCCATGGACTGTAGCCTGCCCAGCTCCTCTGTCCATGGGATTTTCAGAGCAAGAATGTTGGAATGGGTTGCCATTTCCTTCTCCAGGGGATCTTCCTAACCCAGGGATTTAACCCATATCTCCTGCATAATAGGTGGTCTCCTGCATTGAAGGCAGATTCTTTACTGGTGAACCACCAGGGAAGCCTTTCAATCCTTTCAATCGTCTTCAGATGATTCAATAGAATGGAAAGATTTCTCATGCCCTTGGATTGGAAGAATAAATACCATTAAAATGACCATACTAACTGAAGCAATCTAACGTTTAATGTAATCCCTTTAAAATTCCCAGGACATTTTTCACAGAACTAGAACATATAATCATACAATTTATATGAGACCATAAAACCCCCAAATTACCAAAGCAGTCCTGAAGAGGAAGAACAAAGCTAAAGGCATAATACACCAGGACTTCAAACAATACTACAAATCTACAATAATCAAAACAGCATGGTATCAGCCCAAAACAAACATATGGATCGGCGGAATACAATAGCGAGCCCAGAAATAAGTCCACACACCTATGGTGAATTAATCTTTGACAAAAGTGGCAAGAATATACAAGGTCTCTTGTCTCTTCAACAAGTGGTGTTGGAAAAGCTGGACAGCTTCATTTGAATCAAAGAAGTTAGACCACACCTTCACACCATACACAAAAGTAAAAGTTTACACAAAAGTAAACTATAGATGACTTGAATACTTAAATATAAGACACAGCACCATAAAACTCCTAGAATAAGACAAAACAGTCTTTGATGTAAATAACAGCAATGTTTCCTTAGATCAGTGACCCAAAGCAATAGAAATAAAAGCAAAAATAAACAAATGGGAACTAATCAAGCTTATAAGCTTTTCCACAACAAAGGAAACCAGAAACAGACTGAAAAGACAGTCTACAGACTGGGAGAAAATATTCACAAATGATGCAATTGTCTAGGGATCAATCTCCGAAATATCTAAAAGCTTCTACAACTCAATATAAAAAAGTCCAACAACCCAGTCAAAAAAGAGACAGAAAATCTGAATAGACATTTCTCCAAAGAAAATATAGAAATGGCCAGTGGGAACATGAAAAGACATACAAATATGCTAATTATTAGAGAAATACAAATTAAAACTACATGAGGTACCACCTCCCACCAGCCAGAATGGCCATCATTAAAACATCTACAAATAACAAATGATGGAGATGGTGTGAAGAAAAACGAACCCTCCTGCAGTGTTGGTGGGAAAGTAAATTGGTGCAGCCATTATGGAAAACATTATGGAGGTTCCTTGAGAAACTAAAAATAGAGCCGACATATGATCTAGCAATCCTACTCCTGGGCATATATTCAGAGAATAATTAGAAAGAGACATGCATACCAATATTCATAGCAGCACTATTTACAATAGCCAAGACATAGAACAATCTAAATGTTCATCGACAGATGAATGGATGAAGAAGATACACACACACACACACACACACACAACAGGATAATACTCAGCTATAAAAAAAATAAATGCCATTTGCAGCAAGATGGATGGACCTAGAGATTATCATGCTAAATGAAGTAAATCAAAGGAGGACAAACACCATATAATATAACTTATATGTGGAATCTGAACTATTACACAAATGAACTTATTTATGAAACAAATAGACTCACAGACATAGTAAATAGTTTACGGGTATGATAGGGGAAAGGAAAGTTGTGGAGGAGTAAATTAGGAGTTTGGGATTAGCAAGTACAAGCTACTACATATGAATATATATAAATCAAGGTCCTAGTATAGTACAGGGAACTATATCCAATATACTATAAGAAGCCATAATGGAAAAGAGTATGCATGTATGTGAATAACTGAATCACTTTACTGTACACCAGAAACTAACCACAGTGTAAATCACCTATACTTCAATTTAAAAAAATGTTTATATCAAACACTGTAACAGACATTTCTTCAAATTTTGCTGTGGTTATACTCAAATTTGAATTCAGGTGATTTACATGATGCAGTGATTATATGCAGATTATAGCAAGCAGAAATCATTAAAAAAAAAAAGTAAAGAACAATTCATATTGATCATGCTAGTGAGGGCAAAAGAAGATAAGGAGTTGTCAGGGATGATAAAAGATAAGTATTCCAAATATCTAGGCTACATTTATGAAAATCAAATCTAATCATTTTATCCCTATTGATTTTCATATTCTAAACTTCTTCTTAATATACTTCAAACTTTGTTAATTAATTAGTCACTGGTTCTTTGAATTGTTGCACAAATTCTTCTAGGCAAATTGAATTATTTAAACACAGATCTTTCCTATAAAGTGATTCTGGTTTAACAGCTTGTCCTACTCTTGCTGAAGTTTTTTAAGCTTTAGCAACACCTAGATCACTTGGTTCTTATACATTAAGAAAGAAAACATTGCTAAATTTAATAAAATAACTTGACTTTTACAAGACATTCACTTTTTAATTCCTCAAGACTTGGTATCTGTAACCAATTGGTAACATGATGACCAATTAATGTAAAATAGGATATATATTTTTAAAATGCCAAGGAATAACCAGTATTTTAAGTTCCCACCACTCAACCTTTATTACAATGATATGCTTTATGCATTTTTTCACTTTCTCTGAAAGAAAGCAAAACAAATTGTGCTGGCTTTTCTATACATGTTGCTTATATTTAGGAGCCCTATATATATATTTATTTATAACAACTGCTATGCAGGAAGAAAAATAAAGATAAATAATGTTAAATCACTGCACCCAGAGGAATTCAGAGTATACTAGGAAATACTCTCATATAAAATTATAAACTTTAGAAGTGAATGAAAAAAAGAAATGCTCTTGACTAAGCCTGGGCAATATCTAGGTTTATTCAGTCTGTGTAGGGGGAGAGGGAGAGCATGAAATGGGTTCTCAGGCAATGATACCTGCTGCTAAGTCACTTCAGTCGTGTCCGACTCTGTGTGACCCCATAGACGGCAGCCCACCAGGCTCCCCCGTCCCTGGGATTCTCCAGGCAAGAACACTGGAGTGGGTTGCCGTTTCCTTCTCCAATGCATGAAAGTGAAAAGTGAAAGTGAAGTTGCTCAGTCGTGTCCGACTCTTCGCGACCCCATGGACTGCAGCCTACCAGGCTCCTCCGCCCATGGGATTTTCCAGGCAAGAGTACTGGAGTGGAGAATGATACCTAGCCATATTTTAATGTAGAACATTAATTAGGAAGTATACTCATCAAGGGAGGTGGAAAGAACATTCCTGGCAGATGAAACAGTGGAAATTAAAAAAAGAATGGAGTACAGTCATAATTGTGAATAAAAATTAACAAGATTAAATAATGTGTGCATTATGGTTAATAAAGGCAGTTTTGTGTTTCATCATAACATGTTAGCGGCACGGGCTTCATGGACATGTAGTGTGTGATGGTTTCATGTGTCATGGAACGGATCTGGTCAGTTATTCTGACAGAGAAAGCCACTAAGTTGTTATGATATAGAGAAAAGATATTATGGTCTGCATGTTTATATCCCCTCACAATTTACATTCTGAAACTCTAGAGCCCAGTGGGTTGATTGGGCCTCTGGGAGATGCTTAGGTCATGAGAGTGGATCCCTCATGCATGGAATTAGTGCTCTTATAAAAGAGACCCCACAGAGATCCCTTAATCCTTCCATGATATACAAATATATAAGAAAAAGTCTGAGATTCTAAAGTTCTCACCTGACCATGCTGGCACCTTGTTCTAGTCTCAAGAAAATTGAAAAAATAAATTTCTGTTGTTTGTAAGTCACCCATTTCCTGATATATTTTTTATAGTGCCCAAAGAGACTAAGATAGATATAATGCGATTTACACCTTGGCAGCTATTAGAGTTATAGTTATGAGTAAGTTATGTACACATTCAAATGATAAAGAGAATATAAATAAATGGCATGGTGATAAAGATGAATAAATCTATTCAAAACTGTGTAAGACATAACTATATGTGAGCTTAGCAATCAATAGGTTGTAGGATTGAATAAAGACTTCAACAGATTGAAGCATTTTGATTCCCCAAGATCTACCTTGAGTGACTTGGTTATCAGTAACTACAATAAAGAACATCAGAGGATGAGAGGTTATACAAGGGTCAAGGTTTTCAAACTTGAAAATTTTGTTAATAAAGTGCTTTATTTCAATGGACAATATATTATAAGCTTATTTTCATTAATCAAATTCAAGAGAACAGTTTAAATTTTCTAAAAAATTAAAAGAGGGTTAGAGGGCATATATATATGATGTGTATTTAAAGATAAGAAATTTCCAAAGGGAAGCAGATAAACTAGGAAGTGATGAGACCCTGCAGTCTCCATGGCAGCAATGGATGTATGAAAAATACATTTAAAAAGCATAGCCAATGATTCTGGGGTATTTAGTAAATTCAACTGAAAGAAGTATCTGTTGCATTTGGCTATTGTTGACTTTCATATGTGTGAAAGTGATAGTCGCTCAGTCGTGTCTGACTCTTTACAACCCCATGGACTACACAGGCCAGAATACTGGAGTGGGTAGCCGTTCCCTTCTCCAGTGTATCTGCCCAACCCAGGGATGGAACCCAGGTCTCCTGAACTGCATACAGATTCTCAACCAGCTGAGCTACCAGTGAAAAAATAGTTATATGATAAATTTAGAAGCCAGAGGTAGTGAAATGAGAATTGAATGGGATGTAAGGAAGTATAAATTGTAAGAAAATTTGTGAGATAGCTATAAGAAAATATAATTGTTGTTGTCTTAGGCTGCAGTATTATATGCCAGCTTTTTATTTTTTTTCATTATGGAGGCGCTTGAGAATGCTCAGAGCCTGTGGGGGAGAAGTCAATAGATAAGAAGGGACAAAACATATAGAAGAAAGGAGGTAAAACAGATGAGATGTATGATGGAGAAAGAAAAGAACCAGTTTCAACAGCTGTAATTTTTCTCAACCTGCACTTTCTTCCCTTTGCACAAGAAGAGTGATCTCAGGTAACGATACCAAATCAGGATTGGGGTTTTCACTCACTTTATTAGACCAAAAGAGGTCTTTTTTTTTTTTTTTTTTTGCTGTCCAGAAGCCAAACCCCTCTTTGTTTCCTTTCCACATTCCTCATGGTTACACCATGAATCCTGCTTCTGCAAATAATGTAAGGGTGTGTTTTGTATTTATTTCTCACTATACCATGAGTACTAGAAATGGCATTTAGTATGTGCTCTAAGCATTAATGCAGGAAAAAAAAAGAAAGGAAGAAAGAAGATAATGAAATCACAGGGTAATAGAGTTACTAGCATGTATGACTGTAATTTAGTGCAGCTGATAGTACAAAAGTATGATACTGCAGAGATGAGAAAAAAATGCAAAATACAGAGCAGCTTAAAGGTCAGGTTAGTTAGCAGACACATTTTCCTATATAAAAGTGATTGTACTCGTAACCAAGTAATTCAACTGGCAAACTTGCACATTTACTTTTTCCCTCATGCTCAGGGTCAGCAAAAACTATTTGAACCAGCATATCGTATTTGTTTAAAAGTTCACATGAAGATCTGTTTTTTGATATCCTTAAAAATAGCATGGTCTCAATGATTCTGTTTATAATTTTCCATATGGCAATATATGATTCTGCTTTCAAACTTGGTTTTGAGGAGTTTTGGAGGCTTCATATGAAGATCTCCAATAGACTGTGGTTTAAATCTAAACGAGAAATACCTGTGAAATTCTATATAGCCCACATATTTAGAAAAGCAGGCACCAAATTTTTTAAGATGAATGTAGGAATCCCTAGAGAAGTCTTGTAGGGCAGTGGAGGGTTAAAAGTTGGCTTATATCGAGCAATGATTTATAATAATCAGGGATGATTCAGCTACATCCAGTCTCTTTCTCCCTCCTCTCCTAATCCCTCCATCCCTATCTCAAACATACTTAATTCCTAAGTCTTTTGACTCAGTACTATATTTAAGCGTGGGTCCACAAATTGAAAAGAAAATTAAGTTGAATTTTAAAAATTGAATATCAATTTAGGGGGCTACTATGAATATAATGCTAAAGATTAGATGAAAGAAGTTTTATTATAGTATACCCGATATTGTAGATATAACTTGTGTTATTTTTGTGGAGAAGGCACTAGAATGTTGTTGAGAAATATTGTATCAGAATTTCACAAATTTAAGTCTAGTGGAAGTGTAACTGTTCAATGGCACACAGTTTATTTCTTCATCTTTTCTTGTTATGAAAGTGAACGTGAAGTCACTCAGTTGTGTCGGACTTTTTGCAACCCCATGGACTACAGCCTACCAGGCTGCTCCATCCATGGGATTTTCCAGTCAAGAGTACTTGGAGTGGGTTGCCATTTCCTTCTCCAGGGAATCTTCCCAACCCAGGGACTGAACCTGGGTCTTCTGCATTGCAGGCAGACGCTTTACCATCTGAGCCACCACGGAAGCCCAAACTCATTATTGTTCTTACATTAAATGAAAACCATGATAAACAAATCACAATTAGAAAATAATCATGTGAGTTTCTATTAGAAAATAATTCTCTTAATTATAAAAGAAACACAGTTTTTAAAAATTTGAATGATTTATATAAAAATGGTAGTAGTTATATTTTTGCACAAAATTCTATTATAACTCTAAACATGCAAATAGTCACTTTCTATTGTTGCAAATTTTTTACTTTATGATTTTTATTATGCCAAAGTAATAGTATAATTTCTATAGTTATTTATCTGTATAAATGTATATACATTCTTTAATATTTGTTTGAGTTTATGGTGTTATACATAAATGGAAATATAAACCCAAACATTCATGCATCTCTCACTTGCCTATTCATATAATTTTTTCACA
This sequence comes from Bos taurus, assembly GCF_002263795.3. Classification (NCBI taxonomy): domain Eukaryota; kingdom Metazoa; phylum Chordata; class Mammalia; order Artiodactyla; family Bovidae; genus Bos; species Bos taurus. The sequence goes on along the minus strand of NC_037332.1, from coordinate 16,489,815 downwards.
TTTTTTATTGCTAACAATATGTGGAAGTTTTCCAACTCTGTAACATTTGCAGATGTTTATTTATGTTTTTGTGCATTTATGCAGATGTTGTTTATGTTTTAGTTTTTAATTCAGCTTAATTTATAAAAAATAGTAGACACTGGCAATGGCACCCCACTCCAGTACTTTTGCCTGGAAAACTCCATGGACAGAGAAGCCTGGTAGGCTGCAGTCCATGGGGTCACTAGGAGTCGGACACGACTGAGCAACTTCACTTTCACTTTTCACTTTCATGCATTGGAGAAGGAAATGGCAACCCACTCCAGTGTTCTTGCCTGGAGAATCCCAGGGATGGGGAAGGCTGGTGGGCTGCCGTCTATGGGGTCGCACAGAATCGGACACGACTGAAGCGACTTTGCAGCAGCAGCAGCAAGCTGAAAATTATAACAGGGAGAAGGAAGTTCAAATATTTGCATTGTTAACCACTTAATGAGTAGAAAATGGAATTAATAAAATTATGACCATTTGTATGTTGTATCAATGAGTGAGTGAAGTCGCTCAGTCGGGTCCGACTCTTTGCGACCCCATAGACTATAGCCTACCAGGCTCCTCCGTCCATGGGATTTTCCAGGCAAGAGTACTGGAGTGGGTTGCCATTTCCTTCTCCATGTTGTATCAATACACATTTACTATTATATATTTATAGAAAACATTGACAGGTAGATAAATGTGTACTCAGAAGTGTGTGTTAACTGAAAGTAAATGAATGTGTGTATAATTTTGAATTACTATTTTATTCAGAGTTTTAAAATCATCCAATATTTTTTCTGTCACTGTGCCTAATTTCAGTGAAAATACTCATATTTTTAGTGTCTTACTTTTTCTTAGAAAGCAAACATAAATCTAAAACTAAAGAAACTGTTTAGTAAAACCCAACAGGATTAGAAGTACTAATAGTAGCAAAATAAATTGTCCTTTACATTTAACAAAGATTGCAGAGCTCAGACCAAGTTACTATTCACTTATAATTTGCATCGAGTTGGTATAGATTTAGTTAGCTTTAATTACTCAATAAATCACTTCCTTTCTGAGTAATGATACACTCCTCTGAACAGCAGTAACATCTTTAGATAGCACTGCGCAAAATTAAACTAAAAAAAATGAACTTCTGAATGATTACCTTTAAAACAATTGTTAATCAAATCCAGATTTGACCAGGCAATTAAATATGTCAGATTTTAAAGTTTGAAGACAAATATGAGTTATTTTCTAACAGATAAATGATAGAATGTGTTGTGAAACCTGAAGTAGCTGCAAAGTTGGAGAGATGAAATGTCCTTAGACTTTCATTATTAATTAGTTTTCCCAGGCAATTAAATTTTAACAGGAAAAAAGTATTTCAGCCATTTTTCTAAAATGCACAAATTTGTACATTGTGTGAGTTTGTATATTTGTTCAAAAATGTTTTTAATTGTGACTTAATATTTTGTTAATGATCTGACTTCTATATGTGGGTATATTAGGAGAATAATATGTTTATGTGGAAATACCAGGGGTGTTTGTTAACTAATTTCTGATGAAATCCATGATAGCAGCCCATTTCCTAGTAAATCTGAATGTGCGTTGGCTCATCTTTCTGTGCAAGTGTCTCATTCATCTCTCAATATTTTGCTCAAGAATATGTTTTATTATATTGTTATTGTTTAGTCACTAAGTCATGTCTGTCTCTTTGCAACCTCATGGACTGTAGCCCATCTGGCTCCTCTGTAGCCCATCAAGCTCCTCCTTGCCACTGGATTTCCCAGGCAAGAATACTGGAGTAGATTGTTATTTCCTTCTCCATGGGATCTTCTTGACCCAGGGATTGAACCTGTGTCTCCTGCTTGGCATATGAATTCTTTACCTCTGAGTCACCTAGGAAGCCCATTTTTATTATATACTTAATGTCTTAAACAATCATTGGTTATCGAAGATCTTAGTGAATATTTATGAACTTAGTCCATCAATATAAACTTACATTTTGTGTAGTAGGTATGAATAGTACCTAGATATATAATGAACTGAATTTTATTTCCTTTAAATTGATCTCATTTTAATTGGGCTTTTGATCTTACCAGACTAGACAGAATTACTGCCTTGGTCTCCTATGAGACCTTCACTAGGTCTGGAAATTTTGAGCTATTTCCCTGTCAACTGTGTATATAAGAATCTTTGTCAACACTTGCAAGCATAAGTTGCTATGTCTCGCTTTCTCTGTAAGCACTGTTCAACTGACTCCATTTGGGTGTTTTGACCCCTCTTCTTATGCTGATTTTAAGTATCTCCAAAACCTACTTCTCCCTTCCTTCTGTACTTGCAGTTCATACGTGCTCTTTTCCCAGCCTGCAGATCAACCACCTCTCCATCAGGCAAATTCTGCTGCTTCTCTCTCTGTATAGTTTCCTCAGAGGCACTTTGTAAAATCCCCTCAGTGGGTTTAAGCTTCTGGAAATAATAGCTGAAAAAAGGATGTCTTATCTGAAAATTTGCTTTCGTTCTAGTTGTAAACCTAGCTATAGCATAACTTCTAAAATGGAGAAGAAAAAGTAAAAAAATCCAAAGAGGTAAAAAAGAACCTTTAAAATTATATAAACTGAACAAAATATGAACATACTTCCATTTAAATCTGCACAGGAAATAAAGTGTTTAATTATCTGTAAAAAGTGATGTTTCAAGTCTTTAACCCTGATAGGTAAAAAAAAGAAAAATACATTCACCTGATATGTAAAAAAAATAAATAAATAACAAAAAAACATTAAAGTAGCATTGTTTAAGCTTAACAATTCTCATATTTGTAAATGCTCAAGTGCTCAACTTTCATGATGTTCTGTTCCTTTTAAGATCATGTTGGATCTCAAGCTACATATGATGTTCTGAATATATGTTGAGTGACTCCTCTGTTCTTGAACCTGGATTGACCTTGGCAAAATATTTATCCTCTCTGGCTTTTCAGAGTGATTTTTCCACACCTCTTATTGGTGTCTATCTATGGTCCTGGTCATTTGTCTTATTTATTAAACCCCCAAATTCAGGGATCGTTTGGTCCTACTCCTACTCTTGACTTATTCTTTAGCCCTCGGAGCACCTAACTGGAGCACACAGGGACTTCTGGATCCTTCTAGGCTCTGTTTAAGCTATAAAGTTAGAAGAGTTTCCTCAGACTCATCTCCCTGGAAACTTCCTAGTAATGCTGTTGCCTACTTGCTATGGTAATTTGTTATGTAATATCTTTTTTTTTTCCTAGAGCAATCTTTATCAACACTGACTTAACATTAAAAAAAATAGCAATTATTCAAAAAATATGGATACTTAGAACTCATTACTAAAGATTGAATCTAATTAGCATGTAGCAGAGTCTTGTATTGATATTCTTGGACTTGCCATTACATCTTTCCCTGTGGCATGATTTTTCTACATCATAAGTAACTTCTTCTCAGTCAGTATTAATAGTGTTGCAAATTCTGTCAGTATTCATAATGTCCCTTCAAAGTTATGGAACAAAATTGATGATTTAGTCTGTAAAGATTGGTTCTTGATATGTGAATAGAAGCTCATGGAACATAACTTCATCACTTTTTTTTTTTTTTAGTACAGTCCACATTTTAAGATCATTGTCTTAGTATCCATTTAAAAAGAAACAAGACCAACATAAAAGTACCCATTGAAACTTAAATCTAGTCAATCACTGTGTTTTTTATTTCAGTCAGCACTGACCTGCTGTCTTATCCCTGGGTTGGGAAACTTATGCAAAGTCATAGACTGTTAGGGAACATGATTAATGGAAGAAATAAAAATTCATCAAGGTAAAGCACTCCAAATTTCCGGTCAACTTAGCTGTGTACAATTATATTTAATAGCGGTCATAACATGATTTACATAGTCCAGTAATTAGGATTCCAACTCTACCATCAGATAGATCTAGCCTGAATTTTAGCTCAACCATTGACTGGTTAGTCACTTCAGAACAGTTGTTTAACTTTTTTGTGCCTCAGTTTTCTTACCTCCTGGAAAATCTCACCTCAGGTTTTCTATTATGACTACTTTCATCATATGTGGTTAGCAAAAGAGTGTCCTTATTATCCTCTCCTTGGAGGATATGAGTGTACAGTACAATTGATCCTTGAGCAGCAGACCCTTGAGAGTTTGAACCTCACAGGTCCACTTAAAAGTAGATTTTTTTTTCAGTACTAAATACTACAGTGCTTTATGATACACATTATTTGAAACCCTGGGTAAGGAATTGAGGATATGGAGAAGCAACATATAAGGAGAATTATCAGTTACATGTGGATTTTCAACTATGCAATAGCGTCAGCACCCTTAACCCACATTGTTCAAGGGTCAAATTGGATAATGGCTACTTCGTATGCTTTGGAGCCTGACAACTGCTTTTTCACTGAAGTACAGTCTACAATATTGTGTTAGTTTCAAATGTACAGCAAAGTGATTCAGTTACATATATATCATTTTTTAGATTGTTTTTCATTGTAGATTATTGTGTGTATGCTTATGTTCAGTCGTGACTGACTCTTTGTGATCCCATAGACAGTAGCCCACCAGGCTCCTCTGCCCATGGGATTTTCCAGGCAAGAATACTGGAGTGGGTTGCCATTTCCTCCTCCAGATGATCTTCCTGACCCAGGAACTGAACCTGTGTCTCCTGTGTCTCTGCATTGGCAGGTGGACTGTTTATCACTGGTGGTACCTATGAAGCCCTATAGATTATTACAATACATTAAATATTATTCCCTGTGCCATAGAGTAAATCCTTTGTTGTTTCTATATTTTATATATGGTGGTATGTATCTGTTAATCCCATACTCCTGATTTATCCCTTCACCACCTCCCTGTCTTCTTTGATAACTACAAATATTTTACTTTGTGTTTTCTTTGTGTATGAGTCTGTATCTATTTTGTCTTTCTGATTTCAACATGTCTTCCTGATTGTGTCAGGAATGAATGCCGTTCAATTTAGACAATGAGAATCAAGTCAAGACATTAATATGTTGAAGGGCAAGAAATTACTCTTTCTGTTAGACTTTGAGTTCGTAGAGTGTCCAGCTGGATTTATATAGCCATCCTTGATCATGAAGGGTTACAGTGACAACTAGTGAAAGTGAGGAGGTTCAAAGTGAGAAGCTGAAACTAAATTTTTTAATAGCTTTTAAGCCCATGAATTTTCCTTTTAGGCCAAACTTCCAGAGAATTCTGCATATGTGAGCAGAATGTCCTATTTTTGGTTAAACGATTGTGGGTCAGGTTATCTGTTCATATGTGATCAGAATCCATAGCAATCTTGCCAAACATAAATAGGAGAGTTCACATAGTGTTTAGAATAGATTTTGCCACACAGTTTCTAAATATTTTTCATCTGTTAGTAGTAAAAGTTGTTGTCGTTTAATGTGAGAGATTTGATGGATACCTGACATATAAAACATTTTAACTTATGAAAAATTTTTATCCTGAAATTGTTATTGCTTTTGTCTTGAGTCTGTCCTGCTTTTAGTTTTTACTCTTAACCTTTTATTCTTTCATACAAAACTACTTGAATGTGAATGCTATTTTTTGTGTGTGTGCCAGCTACACATTTTCAAGTAATTGAAAATATCTTCTTCAAGCTCTTCAAGGATAATCTAATTCTGGCTTGCTTAATATAAATTTTTGATTGTATGGACTGGCTACAAAGTCATGGGGAATTTATTCTTTTCAGGAACACTTTCTAAGTAACAATTACTTTGTACATGGATTTATGATGTCTTTCAAATGTAGCACAGTTTTCCACATAATGATGCCTTGAAATAACATCAGTACTACAGTTACTCTTTCACTGGACAGATCTTTTGATTTTTCATTCTTTCTTCGAAAACTACGTATGTGAAATAAAATGTTTTCGTCAGACACTTATGTGAGAGGCTTGTATAATATAATTCTGTTGGTTTCTGAATAAAGGCACTTTGCTTTTAAGTAACAGAAGTCAACTCTAGCTTACTTTGGGGAAACGAGCAATTTATTGAAAGGATTCTTAGTAATTCATAGGCCAAAAGGAAAAGCAAAACCACCCGCTAGTGGAAAGAACAGAACACAGGGAAGTGTGAAGAAATGAGAGGATACTCTGTCCATGACACTGTGATTGGTGAGCTTCAGCTCCTCCCATTTACTGGCCTGTGTCACTGAGTAACATTTAGATTCCTGGGACAGAGGGTCACAATGGCCCTTCATGAAAAGAGATATTTTCAGAAGATAATCTAGCATGATCTTACACAAAAATAAAAAAAGAATCAAATAATATAAAAACAGGCAAGAGATCCCCAAACAAGAGATAAAATACCTAACAAATCATCAGTCTGACATATTAAGGTCTCATTCCTTCATAAGCCTAATCTTTTCTTTAATCCTCATCTCATTTAATTTATCTACCCATCACACATACTCAGTCCAAACTGCAGATATCATTCTTCATTCTAAACACAATCAATCCCACCTTGGTAACTTTGGTAGCTTTTATGGGATTTTCCTATCCCTTGAATGATAGGATCTATGATAGATACGATCTATGATAGATCATTGGAGAAGGCAATGGCACCCCACTCCAGTACTCTTGCCTGGAAAATCCCATGGATCTCTGGTAGGCTGCAGTCCATGGGGTCGCTAGGAGTTGGATATGACTGAGCGGCTTCACTTTATTTTTTCACTTTCATGCATTGGAGAGGGAAATGGCAACCCACTCCAGTGTTCTTGCCTGGAGAATCCCAGGGACGGGGGAGCCTGGTGGGCTGCCGTCCATGGGGTCGCACAGAGTCGGACACGACTGAAGCAACTTAGCAGCAGTAGCAGCATGATAGATCATAATTTCATATGATCTATTTAAATTCTTCCTTTCAAGTTTGAGCTTAAATTCCTTTTTCTTCACAGCTCTTTTCCTCTTCTTACTTAAACTTATTGAGAGCATGATCTATATTTACCTAAAATTTTTCATAGCAAGTAATATTGTGCCTAGAGCAAACACATTATTGAATGAACAGTCGATCACGGGCACGTGCATGTTAAGTCACTACAGTTGTGTCTGACTCTTTGCGACCCTATGGGCTGTAGCCCACCAGGCTCCTTTGTCCATGGGATTCTCCAACAAGAATATTGGAGTGAGTTGCTCCAATATTGCCCTCCTTCAGGGGATCCTCCTGACCCAGGGATCAAATCCACATCTCTTATATCTCCTGCTTGGCAGGAGGGTTCTTTAGCACTAGTACTACCTGAAAAGCCCGAATAGTAGATCCGAGGTTGCCAAATCTTTACAGTTCAGCCTTCACAAGCCCTCCTGTCTCTGTCTTCCCTGGTATCCCAGTCTTACTTTGTCAGTCCACATTCTGTTATTATTTCTGCTACTAGTCTCTCTGCACATAGATTCTTCCGACTGTAGCCTTTATTAAATACATCAGTGCCTCACTCATAATTTTATCTTCCTCTGCTTATTGATTGATAAATTGATTTTAATGACACAAATTTCTAGAGTCTCCTGCTTTAATCATAGCCTGGATTTCTAGTTCTGTTTACACATGAACCATTTCCATAACATTCCATAATGAGTGCAGTATTCATTTATAAATTGTTTCACTCATCTCTTAACTATTTTCTTTTATTAAGCCTACATTCCAGCATAGCAGAACTCCTTTCTATCCCCTATTATAAAGCATATTTTCCTACATTTTCAACTGCATTTTGTTGTTTCCTGTATCTAGAATAGCTTTTGCATCAGCACATTCAAATTATAGCCATGTGTTTCAAGGCTTCTTTTTTTTTTTTTTTAAGTTAAAACTTAAGCATCACTGCAAACAAATATTTAGGGATACAAAATAAACAGTCTCCAGTCTCTTTCCCCAAAATGAGACAAGAAAGTAAGAAGAGAATTGTAATGTGGAGTCTTAAGTGCTCTGATAGAGGTGTATTATTAAGTTATATATAAACATTGAAGTGTGATATCTGATGGATGTTGGGGGATAAGGAGACTTATGGGAAGAAAGAAAATGTCTATATTAATGTTTGATAAACTCCTAGGAATATGTCAGACGGCTGGAAGTAAGGGTATCGCAGGCTAGGACAGGAACGTGTGCCAGGATGCTGGGGGTAGATGGGAAGAGAGAAACACACATAGACAGACAGTTTTTGACAAGCATGCATGTTAGTAGGTCTAAGGTTTAGAGCTGAGAAGTATAATTCTAAGGTGAATTTACTGTTCAAATACATGAAAAGATGCTCAACATCACTCATTATCAGAGAAATGCAAATCAAAACCACTATGAGGTACCATTTCACACCAGTCAGAATGGCTGCGATCCAAAAGTCTACAAATAAATGTTTGTACAAATAAAAGTCTAATAAATGCTGGAGAGGGTGTGGAGAAAAGGGAACCCTCTTACACTGTTGGTGGGAATGCAAACTAGTACAGCCACTATGGAGAACAGTGTGGAGATTCCTTAAAAAACTGGAAATAGAACTGCCTTATGATCCAGCAATCCCACTGCTGGGCATACACACTAAGGAAATCAGAAGGGAAAGAGACACGTGTACCCCAATGTTCATCGCAGCACTGTTTATAATAGCCAGGACATGGAAGCAACCTAGATGTCCATCAGCAGATGAATGGATAAGAAAGCCATGGTACATATACACAATGGAGTATTACTCAGCCATTAAAAAGAATGCATTTGAATCAGTTCTAATGAGGTGGATGAAACTGGAGCCTATTATACAGAGTGAAGTAAGCCAGAAGGAAAAACATCAATACAGTATACTAACACATATATATGGAATTTAGAAAGATGATAACAATAACCCGGTGTACGAGACAGCAAAAGAGACACTGATGTATAGATCAGTCTTATGGACTTTGTGGGAGAGGGAGAGGGTGGGGAGATTTGGGAGAATGACATTGAAACATGTAAAATATCATGTAAGAAATGAGTTGCCAGTCCAGGTTCGATGCACGATACTGGATGCTTGGGGCTAGTGCACTGGGAGGACCCAGAGGGATGGTATGGGGAGGGAGGAGGGAGGAGGGTTCAGGATGGGGAACACATGTATACCTTTGGCGGATTCCTTTTGATATTTGGCAAAACTAATACAATTATGTAAAGTTTAAAAATAAAATAAAATTTAAAAAAAAAAGAAAAAAGACTTAAATGAAAAAAATATTTGTTTAGAACTTCTCTGTGCATAGCATTTTACATAGTATTTTAAAATTATCAGTGTTTTTACTGACTAATTAGATATATATGACAGAGTACAAGCTTAGGAATACATGGACAGGGTTAATATAATTCAGAAGACTGTTGCTTAGAAATTCAGAGATTGAGGGGGCAGTGGAGCTCAAACATAAGATGTCTTTAAAAGGGCACCAGGCTAATGGGTATTTCCAGCTGTTTTGATTTAGATTTGATACAGACTTTGGGGGAGAAATTATAAAAGGTATTTCAGGAAAAAAAAAAAAGTTTGTGCAGAGGATTGGAGGTAAAATAAAACTTAGTGTATTTTGTGAGAAATGAAACCTTTGACCAATTGTAATAGGTGTTCCGATCACACCAACATATGTAGGTACTTGGCATCTTCACCTTGTTCTTTTTCCTGAAACAAAAAATAAAAATGAATGTTGAAAGCTAATTCTTAGGTACTTCTTTTATTAAAAGCTATTCTTGAGCATGCACTGCATTCCCTACAAAATCAGTCACTTCCTTATCTGTTCTTCACGTCACTTGATACATTATTTTAAATAGTACCATGTTGAATTTAGTCTACTATTTTCCTACCAGTCTCCACCTACTGCTTTTCTAAATTTTCAGAATGCAAGGATAATGTTCTATTCATCCTTTTTCATCATAACATGCAACATTTGACTGCCTTTAGCAGGTGTGAATGTTGGTTATAAATCTTAAAGGGCTGTAAGGGGAGAATTATAGTGCTACAGATTGAGAAAGCAGAGAAGCAGTTTGTCAGATGTTGGAGGTCTTTGCTAAGTGGTCTGAAAAGCCTGAAAAATAAGAATTTAAGTTGCATACTTTAAGTGTTAATACTCCTTGGTCATTTTGTAATGTACTTTCAATCACCAGAGGAAAAGAGAGAAAACTGGAGTACTTCAAATAGTCCAAGCTTTTTTTCAATGCTATCTTGTATCATGGTAATATAAAATTAGATCATAATTTTTGTGAATTAGCAGACAATTTTAGTATCAGTTATTGAAATAATAACACCCTTACTTAATATTGTGATAATAAAATAACATTTTATTTTATATCACCTCAGTTACTTTTTATTGAATAACAGATATTATTTTCACTAAAACACAAAAATAAATTGTCTTGATAGATTTTACATTTGATATTTCAAAAACTGTGTGACTTACCTATCCTATGTATAATTTTCATAACATCTGTACTTTCCTGCATAGAATTTGATTTTCTCTGAAGATTTAAAATTAATTCTTAAACGCATTTATCTAATTTTTAATGCATGAACTTAACTGAACATATGTTATGTATACTCTGTTGTCTTACACTGTAAACATAAGCAACTTGGGAGGCTATAGGAAATACACCATAGACTGGGTGGTATAAACAACATGTATTTATCATGGTTCTAGAGTCTGAGAAGTTCAAGATCAAGGCACTAGCAAATGTACAGTCTGGTAAGGGCCCTCTTCCTAGTGTGAAGAAAACGATTTTCTCGTCATATCTTTATTTGGCTGAGGGAAAGAAAGGAAGCAAGCTCTTTTCTGCCTCTTCTTACAAGGACACTAATCCTATCCTGAAGGCTCTAAACTTAGGATCTAATTACTTCCCATATCCCCCATCTCCAAATACACTACTACAATGGGGATAAGGGTATTAGCGTGGATTTCACAGGGATTCAGTTCATAGTAATTTAATTAGCATTTTCTATAGATTTTACTGTTTGAAATACTTCAATGTTTCTTATTAAACTATCAATTTGGTAATTATTAAGTAACAGAGAAAATGCACAAAATAAAGAATAGCTATTTTGGTTTTGGAGGGAGGGGATACTGCTGTTCATTATCTTGGAATCAATATACTGCATTCATTTCTCCAGCAAATAGAGACAGACAATTATGATAGCTTAGTTTTCTCATATTTAAATGATAAACAATACATGAAATAGCTATTAATTTAGCCACTGTATTTATAAAGTTATTAGTAGCAGCTAATACTACCTTACCTGTAAAGGGCATACAAATTATTTTAGCATTTAACAAACAATTATTATTCCAAATCCATATGATGCATTGAGTAGACAACCCAGATCTGAGTAACTTCAAGTGCTTAATAACTGTTTTCCCATATCCACCTAAGTCTCCCTACACTCCCTTCACCTAAGTTTCCCTTTCTCTACAGTGCTGCATGAATTATTTTTTCAAAACACAAATTTTGTATTCCCCCTTCTCTCTTGGGCTTCCCCTGTGATTCAGCTGGTAAAGAATCCGCCTGCAATGCAGGCAACCTGGGCTCAGTTCCCGAGTTGGGAAGACCCTCTGGAGAAGGGAAAGGCTACCCACTCCAGTATTCTGTCCTGGAGAATTCCACGGACTGTATAGTCCATGGGGTCACAAAGAGTCGGACATGACTGAGTGACTTTCACTTACTTTCCCTTCTCTCTTACACTTTGTTTCGTTTCTCTCTTACACTTCGTGATATACCCCTTACACTTTAAAGTGTGTGAACAGACACTGACCTCCAATGTCTTTCCTTTTTTCCAAGGTTCAATTAGAAAGAACCTGTGATAAACTCAGTCTCCACTTCCTCTTATAGCCTCCTACAGGGCCAGTCTACTCCAGCTCAACTAGGCTACTTTGAGTCTCTTTTACCCACTGTTACATTCATTGATTCATTTATTCACTCATTTAATGAAAGTTTTTGCCCATGCTATTGTCTCTGTCATCATAAATGTTGATACGGTTGCAATTCCACTTCCCTTTAGAAGTATGTGGTTATTTTTCCCCTTCTTGGTTAGAATATGAATTTCCTAAAATTGTGCATGGCATTTCTTTTGCTTACTAATTTATTTTCTCTGTATTGAGCCCAACTGTCAATACACAGACAGAACTTTCTGTTTTCAAGAATAGTGAATTGATTAATAAATCCTTTGGGTTCCATGTGCTCTGCATACTGATTTTGAGAGAATGATCTAGTCACAGAAATTCTCTCTTGTCATCTCTTCCCAAACTTCTCTAGAGACAGTTCTTGTGGTTGTTAGCTGGTAGGAAAAGTTGCTACAGAAAAAGTCTGTTCCTAATGTCGTAGTACATGGACTATAGCATCATTTAATTGTGATGAATGTCCTGATTAGGCATTTAATCACTATTAGGAATCTTTCAGTTAAATGTTGGAAAGGAGGTAAAAGTGGGGACGAAGATCAAGACCTTCATTATAGTTGTCTGTCGCCCTATCACCAAGTTGTCATCAAATTTGATAAGGTACGGAATCACCTCAAGGAATAGTTCATAGCATTGGAGTCGTTTCTCCTGCATTAAAAGGAATTTTAATAAAGCTTTTTACCCTTACAGTATTAAAGAACAACTTTATACTCCAAAGTATTCGACAATCAGTACTACTAATTTATTCCTAGCCAGTTTGAAGACTAGATTGATTGTCTTTAACATAGTATTTGAATTTCATAAGTGTATCTATTTTTACTCATAAATGACTAAGGTGAATACAATTTGATACTACTTTCATTATGAAAGAAAATGAATGAAGCTTCTCGGTTCATTCTCCATAACACAAAACTGACAGGACCAATGGAAGATAGAGAAGTTAGGTATTTAGAATATTTTGCATTTAATTTACATTAAAATTTTTTTAAAAATTGGATACAATGGAAAGAAAACAGAGAAATTAAGTCTGGATATTATTGTCCAATGGTGAGACAGGCAATAATGAAAGAATCATGTGAATAATAATAAAATGGCAATTGTAATTTTCTTGAAGGGAAGATATAAGAAACTTGGAGTACAAAGTAGGAAGGATATTTATGTTAATATTTTTATGACTTTCTCTAGGTTTGGGGATATAATTGAGCTATGTATGTGACCTTACTCTTTCATTTATGTTAAACTATATGAATATATGACATTCATAATAATTATTTGCTTTTTATCAGTTAGACTTTCTTTATGTGCCTGCTTCTGGATTTATATTGTCTTCTAATCTTGTGGCCTCTCTTTACATGTTAAAAAACTGTATATGTAACTATAGCATCACAAAAGACTGGTATCTTCACTTATGGTAAAAGCCAAGATGATCATGAAGTCAAAGGTTTCTCTGGTTAATACAGTGTACTCTAAATTATTGATATATTACCAGTATTCTTAAGATTACAATTGATATGTTAACAGGATTCGTGAAACTTATTTCCATTTCACGTCTAAAATAGATCGTATTAAGATAACAGATCATTCAGAAGAATATAAAAGCACAGTCCTTAGCTAGTCTGTTTTAAATTAGACTTCTTGGCCTAGAGACCTTGTGAGTTAAACAAGAAATTAAGTTTTTTCACTATTCTGGAAACTGGAAGTCTACTGTCAAGATGCTGGTTTCTGGTGAGACCCCTCTTCCTGGCTTTTGGATAACCATCTTGTCTCTGTGTCCTCAATTGACTTTTCCTTTGTGTGCATGCAGAAGGACGGGGGAATATCTGGTGTCTCTTCATTTTCTAAATAGGATACCAGTCTTATCAAATTAGGGACCCACCCTTACGATTTCATTTAACCTTAATAACCACTTTAAAGGGCACAACTCTAGATTTATCTCATAGGAAGAAAAGAATGTGGGATGTAAATTACTGAATATTGAGAAGTATACTGTCAAAGATTATATCATGAGAATGGAATTTCCTAGAGGACAGAGTTGTATTTATTTATTTATTTTTTTTGACCACTGTATCCTCACAGCCTGAAACAATGCCTTGTTCAAAATAAGGTCCTCTAAAGTGTTTGTCAAATGAAAAAAATAGCACATCATTTAGTCACACCAACTTAATTTCCTATAAGGACTTTACAATTCAACTGAATCATTACCATAATATCATGAGGTAAAGAGAAATATGATTTTGAAAACCTGTACACTTTCATACTGTCATGGGTTTTCTTTGTTATTGTCATTTTTCTAAGTTAAGGGTGCTATGTTAACATCTTAATACTCTGTCCACTTTTTAAAATTTCTGATGATGACCTAAGATTCAACATTCACGACTTCGTACTTAGAGAACTGTTAATGTATCCTAACTTTAGGGCTTCCCTGGTGGCGCAGGGGTAAAGAATTTGCCTGCAATGCAGGAGACCCGGATTTGATCCCTGGATCAGGAAGATCCTTTGGAGAAGGGATTTAATGTTAACACTGAAGTCTTAGGCAACACAAAAATGAATATATTATTGTTTAATAAACATTTATTTTAAAGTTTTGAGGCCATATATAATCAGGTAATAAATAAATTAATGGAGAATTGACATTCTTTTTTTAATGTTTTGTAAGAAAGCTCTATTGCATTAATTTGAGCACACAATAAAAAATAGACATTACCTTTTATTAAAACCATTATACTATTTTGATGATCTATATTGAAAGGTGGTATTATTTCCACAAAATTCACAAGGAAATTGCTTCAACTGTGATTGTTTTCCTTCACTTTTTTAATCATTTTATAATTTCTCTTCTGTATGAGGTAATCAGAATGCAGAATGATGTAGAGAAAAGAGCCTTGATTTTAGAAATAAGCATGACTACATTGTAATCCCTGACAGCTAAACTACTTCCTAGCTGTGTGTTCTCTGGAAATGTATATATACTATACTTTGTTTTTCCCACCAGGCTATATTATATACTTAAGACCAGGAGAAATAAAAAAGGCTCCCATTCTGTTCTTTTAAGAGAGGTTATTTTTATTTCATTTAGTTTTTGTTTTGCAGTAGTAACTGTTTTATATTGAACTAGTTATTTATACATTTAGTTGATCTTTGTATTTTATTAAAATCATTTAGATTTTATTGACTAGAAAACTAATAGTATCAGTGTATGTCTCTGTAAATAATACATTCTGTTGCATAGTATTTTAAAGTTTTGAAAATATAAAAGTAAAAGACTTGTGTTTGGTAGGAAAGAAGCCTCCTAGAGATCCTGTACTCAGCATTGGTAAGTGTGTAATTTCAAAACTGGGCTGACTCAAATCACATAAGGCTGTGACCTTTCCCTTGTTATTTGTCACTAACAAGCTTAACAGCGGTGAGGATGTTAGTGACAAATGTAAGAAAATAGGTCATCTTTGCTCATTTTGAATATAGTAGGTGCCTCTTTTCTTATATGGTTGTCAAATTAACCGTGGGAATATTTTTCAGGTGTCAAGTTTACATTGTTAAATTTTGATGTATGCTTGTTTGGCTTTATTTAGATGCCAACGAACTTAGTGTTTCTTAAATTTATTTGTCTCTCTTCCACCAGCTTTCATTCAATTAAATTTTAGTATAGAGACATTTAACGAAGAATATACTATAGTCTTTGCTGTCTTTTGTGAAATGTATGTTATGTGTTTTCTAAAATAGCCATCTTTTCTATCTTTATGCAGATTATCTCTTTTACTGCCTCACTCTCATTTTTTTTTCTCACACATGTGCATGTACACACAAACCCACACTTGTGTTATGATAGAAAATTGCAAATACTCTTCAACATTAGGACTTTTGAAATTGATCTTGAGGATGTACATACATTTTCTTTATCCTTCATCTCTTCTGTGAGGATGGTATTATCTTCATTGTACTATGGCAAAAAGATATTTTGTGAGAGAAATGGGTTTGATTCCTTTTTCTTGATGAATAAGTTTTGGAGCCAGGATTTGAATCTTAGTTCCTCTGGATCCGCAGGCCATACTCATCCTATTTTCCTCCCTACAGAGGTAAAGGGATAAGAAAAAATATAATGGGATTAATTTTAAAGAAATCATTACTAGAGAGGCTGGTTGCTGAGTATTATTCAAAATTCAAAATTTTGAGTTACACATGGAGAATTTATTTTATTTTATTTATTATTTTTTTTTCTCTAATTTTATTTTATTTTTAAACTTTACATAATTGTATTAGTTTTGCCAAATATCAAAATGAATCCGCCACAGGTATACATGTGCTCCCCATCCCGAACCCTCCTCCCTCCTCCCTCCCCATACCATCCCTCTGGGCCGTCCCAGTGCACCAGCCCCCAGCATCCAGCATCATGCATCGAACCTGGACTGGCAACTCGTTTCCTACATGATATTTTACATGTTTCATTGCCATTCTCCCAAATCTTCCCACCCTCTCCCTCTCCCACAGAGTCCATAAGACTGTTCTATACATCAGTGTCTCTTTTGCTGTCTCGTACACCGGGTTATTGTTACCATCTTTCTAAATTCCATATATATGCGTTAGTATACTGTATTTATGTTTTTCCTTCTGGCTTACTTCACTCTGTATAATAGGCTCCAGTTTCATCCACCTAATTAGAACTGATTCAAATGTATTCTTTTTAATGGCTGAGTATTTATTTTAAAATATATTGGAGACATCCCAGTAAAACCATTTTTTTTCCTAATTTTATCAGTGCTTCCTTTATGACTTAAGGTTGTTCTCCTATTTCAAAGACACAGAAAGCAGTTGAAAGTATATTTCAAAGAACCTCTGGAGTGGACCAGTAAAAGGAGAAACTAAAATTTTTGCATTTACTCTTAAAATGAAAGGCACAAGCTTTCTTCACTACATATTCCTCTTCTGATGGCCCCCGATCCCAGCTCCCTGGCTTTCCAAAGCTAACACCCTTGATTAAGAGGACATCTGTGCCAAAGACTGCTTGGAACTTTTCCAATCACAAAATTCACAGGCTCTGGCTGCTTTTTATTCATTATCTCTTACATATCCATCAATGACTCAAGCCAGACACCAAGCAAGCCAGCATGCTTTTTGATCTGCCAAAACAACCCATGAAAGAGGTAAATCAGTCCAAGTCTGATAAATTATCTGTGAGCAAATTAGATATTTTTCTAGCAAGTGTCAACACTGTAACCAAGCAGAGATGACAATTCATAGGCTCCTCATTGGAATACATCAGCAAGAATGTTTTTGTAACCATGGTAAATGTACCAAACTATTTTTGAAGCATTAAACTAAGCTTATATTTGAATTTAATAAGAGGGATTGGGTCACATCACTAAACACAAAGTAACATTGTGATTTGGCAATTTACCATTGAATTTCATATGTTAATCTTACAGAACTAGTTAAGTTAATCCTCTAAAGTTATATATTTATGTGAAAACCAAGATAGCTTCTAGGTATAATTTTAGTTGGCTATGTGTTTTAGTTAGTCAAGTAGGCAAGTTTTAAAATATAATTTGTTTTATGTGGATAATGACCAGTCAGAAAGAAACTGTATCTTTTCATAATTGATATTTTTGGCTGTGTCTTAATAATCATCTTTCTAAAAAGATATTCACGTGTCTCACTTGATTCAGACACAAAAGAAGAATGGGAGGGAAGTAATCTAACATGTGTAAAACACTATATTAGGAATTTGCACTTATATATTCAGCTACTTAGTTCTGGAAAATAATTATTATTATTTACCACGACTGAACGACTTCACTTTCTTTCACTTTATATAGTATGGATAATTGTTGTATATGCTAATTATATGTATGAATGAAAAAATGAATGGATGCTCTTACATTATCCACATCAGTTCAGTTCAGTTGCTCAGTCCTGTCTGACTCTTCATCACCCCATGGAATGCAGCATCCCAGGCTTCTCTGTCCATCACCAACTCCTAGAGCTTACTGAAACTCATGTCCATCAGGTCAGTGATGCCATCCAACCATCTCATTCTCTGTTGTCCCCTTCTGCTCCCACCTTCAATCTTTCCCAGCATCAGGGTCTTTTCCAGTGAGTCAGTTCTTCCCATCAGGTAGCCAAAGTACTGGAGTTTCAGCTTCAGCACCAGTCCTTCCAATAAATATTCAGGACTGATTTCTTTTAGGATAGACTGGTTTGATCCTCTTGCAGTCCAAGGTACTCACAGGAGTCTTTTCCAGCACCACAGTTCAAAAGCATCAATTCTTTGGTGCTCAGCTTTCTTTATAGTCCAACTTTCACATCTATATATGACTACTGGAAAAACCATAGCTTTGACTAGATGGACATTTGTTGGCAAAGTAACGTCTCTACTTTTTAATATGCTGTCTAGTTTGGTCATAACTTTTCTTCCAAGGAGCAAGTGCCTTTTAATTTCATGTCTGCAGCTACCATCTGCAGTGATTTTGGAGGCCCCCCAAAATAAAGTCTGTCATTGTTTCGATTGTTACTCATCTATTTGCTGAGAAGTGATGGGACTGGATGCCATGAACTTAGTTTTCCGAATGTTGAGTTTTAAGCCTACTTTTTCACTCTCCTCTTTCACTTTCATCAAGAGGCTCTTTAGTTCTTCTTTGCTTTCTGCCATAAGGGTGGTGTCATGGTTTATCCACATGTTTTTGTGTTAAATTACATGGTTTATGGCTCAGACGGTAAAATATCTGCCTACAATGTGGGAGACCTGGGTTCAATCCCTGGGTCGGGAAGATCTCCTGAAGGAGGAAATGGTGGCCCACTCCAGTATTCTTGCCTGGAAAATCCCATGGACAGAGGAGCCTGGTAGGCTACAGTCTATGGGGTCGCAGAGAGTCAGACATGATTGAGTGGCTTCACTTTCACTTTTCACTTTCACATGGTTTATCCACATGGTTTTGTGTTAAATTGCATAGTTCTTGCTATGTTTGGTAGAATAGTTAAGTTCATTCTAAACATTCCCCAGTTAGGGAGACAGAGAGGCGACTAACCAGTTTGCTAATCCACATGAGGAATGTTTGTCTGAGCAAACTATTTTAGAGAGTTATTTGCAGCTCTACTAAACAGACATTTTATGTTTATGTTTATGTTAAGGGCTTCCCAGATGGTTCAGTGGTAAAGAATCTGCCTGCACTGCAGGAGACCCAGGTTCCATCCCTGGGTCAGAAAGATCTCCTAGAAAAGGAAATGGCTACCCACCCCAGTAGTCATAACCTGGAGAAGTTCATGGACAAAGGAGCCTGGTGGGCTACAGTCCATGAAGTTCCAAAGAGTTTATGTTAAAGGTCTACTGTCTTGCATAATTAAATGTATGGTTTTTATAAGTTAAGGTTCTGATATATTTATATCAAATTTTAAAGTATATTAAAAAATTAAACACCAAAAATTTTTTCTATTTAAGTTTACTTGACATACAGATAAGCAATTATGTTGATTCTTTTCTCATCAGTATTTCTCTTATTTCCCAGAATTGTTTGTCTTCTGGGTGTTACTTTATTACAAAGTTATGTACTCATGAGACCTCATTATATATCCAACTTTATTTTCAGTCATCAAATTAATGTTCTTATTAAGATAAAGCATGATAGTGCCTGAATAGTTACTTTCTGCAAAATGTCTTGAAATATTTAAAACTCATTAAAATAAAAATGAAACTTTTGTAGTAATAAAGAATGATATTTTAGGTTAAGGAAAGCTAATTGGAAATAAATTGATAAATGTAGTGAATTATTTCAGATACAAACAGAATGGACGCAAACATGATTTCTCTTTTCAAAAGGAGAAAAACATGAGAATAGCATAATTATAAACATTTGAAAGTAGAATCAAGCCCAACTGTGGGGTGTATAACTTTTCAAGGAAGTATATCAGATGCCTCTGTATTTAACTATTTGCTTGTTTCCCTTCTCTTATGTTTAGTTGCTTGGATAAGAGTTAAGAGTTTAACAAAAACAACAACAAAAAAAGCACTTTAGAAGTTGTTTTTATTTAACTTGGATGTGTTAAAATATTATGTTTTGGACAAATAGAGTTAATAGTCTAATATAAATAAATTAATATATATTTAATTATTTATTTTTTTCAAACATGAAATACCATAGACGCATATTATTATAATATGCTATATTATGTATAAATATAAATAAGAGTTTAAAATGTTCTTCCCCTGAAGAAGCTCAAAATCTATTCATAAGGATATGTGCCTATACAATTTCTATTATGAACAAGTAGTTAAAATATATGAATACGTATTATTAGATTTATTATATGGGGAAACAGTGGAAACAGTGTCAGATTTTATCTTTTGGGGCTCCAAAATCACTGCAGATGGTGACTGCAGCTATGAAATTAAAAGACGCTTACTCCATGGAAGGAAAGTTATGACCAACCTAGATAGCATATTCAAAAGCAGAGACATTACTTGGCCAACAAAGGTCTGTTTAGTCAAGGCTATGGTTTTTCCAGTGGTCATGTATGGATGCGAGAGTTGGACTGTGAAGAAAGCTGAGCGCTGAAGAATTGATGCTTTTGAACTGTGGTGTTGGAGAAGACTCTTGAGAGTCCCTTGGACTGCAAGGAGATCCAACCAGTCCATTCTGAAGGAGATCAGCCCTGGGATTTCTTTGGAAGGAATAATGGTAAAGCTGAAACTCCAGTGCTTTGGCCACCTCAATGGAAGAGTTGACTCACTGGAAAAGACTCTGATGCTGAGAGGAATTGGGGGCAGGATAAGAAGGGGACAACAGAGGATGAGATGGCTGGATGGCATCACTGACTCAATGGACGTGAGTTTGAGTGAACTCCGGGAGATGGTGATGGACAGGGAGGCCTGGCGGCTGCAGTTCATGAGTTCACAAAGAGTCGGACACGACTGAGCGACTAAACTGAACTGAACTGATACAATAGAATCACAAGGCCCACTGTGCTTGTAAATGACCAAATTTACTGTTTCTTTTTCCTACTCAATAATAGGGGACATTTTAGGAAGTGTTTGAGTCAGTTGATTTGTCTGTTTTCTGGTGCCACCATAACAGAGTATAACAGACTGAATGGATTAAACAAGAGAAATTTATTTTGTTATATTCCCAGAGATTCTAAACCCAAAATCAAAGTGTCAGCTGGGTTGCTTCTTGTTGATAGGCAAAAGGGAAGGCTCGTATTCCAGGCCTCCATCCTTGGCTTATAGATGGCTGTCTTCTCCCTGTATCTCCACATCATCTTCCCTCGTACACGTCTGTTCAAATTTCCTTTTCCTAACCCTACTAGATTAGGGTTTACAAAAATCACCTCATTTTAATTTCGATATCTCTGTTATCTCCAAATATGGTTACATTCTGAGGCATTAGGAGTTAGAACTTCAGCAAAGGAATTTTAGAGGGATACAATTAACTCCACTGTACTCCACCCTTTGACACCTTAAATATTACACCTTCGCAAATGCTAAGCACGTTTACCTCATCCCAAAAGACCCCAAAATCTTGACCTATTCCAGAAATAAATCTAAGTCCAAAGTCTCCTCTAAATATCATGCACATCAGCTATGACTGAGACTTGAGGTCTGATTCATCCTGAAGGAAAATGTCTCCTCACCTATGACACTGTGAACCAGATAGGGCCTTTATTATCAAAATACAATGCTGAGATAGGCATATGATACACATTTTCACTTCAAATTGAAGAAATCAGAAAAGAAAAAAGGGTTAATGATCCCAAAGAAGAGCAGAAAACTGAAAGTGGCCCAGTCACGTCTGACTCTGCAACCCTATGAACTGTAGCCCATCAGGTTCCTCTATCCATTGAATTTTCCAGGCAAGAAGACTGGAGTGGGTTACCATTTCCTTTTCCAGGGGATCTTCCCAACCCAGGGTTGGAACTAAAGTCCCCTGCCTTGCAGGAAGATTCTTTACCTTCTGACTCATCAGGGAAGACCCAGAACTATCAAGGGAATTTCCATTCGATTTTAAGGTTCTGGAATAACTCTGGATCAGTGCTCTGTCCTCTCAGCCCAGTAGGGTGGCAGTCATGTCTGCTATCCCACCAGGGGGTGCACCCCCTCACCCCCATGGCCTTGAGTGAAAAACAAAATATGTAATTACTATAAACCAAAAATATGTTCTCAGAGAGTTAAAAATTTGTATCAATATAAATTTCTCATTGCTGCTGCTGCTGCTGCTGTCGCTTCAGTCGTGTCCAACTCTGTGTGACCCCATAGACGGCAGCCCACCAGGCTCCCCTGTCCCTGGGATTCTCCAGGCAAGAACAGTGGAGTGGATTGCCATTTCCTTCTCCAATGCATGAAAGTGAAAAGTGAAAGTGAAGTCGCCCAGTCGTGTCCGACTCAGCGCCCCCATCGACTGCAGCCTACTAGGCTACTCCGCTGATAGGATTTTCCAGGCAAGAGTACTGGAGTGGGTTGCCATTGCCTTCTCCCAAATTTCTCATTAAGGTACATTAATGCAGATACTTTTGATGCACATACTATTGTTATCACCATAAATTGAAATTTATAATGAAACTGTGCTTTGTTTCCCCTTCTGTTTGCTTATAGAAGACCAATGGGCTACAAAAATTTTTGCTTTGTTTGGGAATATAGGCTAATTTATACTCTTCAGATCATAAAAAAAATACCACCAACTGCTGAACACAGAATCCAACAGGATGTAGCAAATAACATCATTATTCTTACTGTGTTTTAGATATAAAAACCTTAAATCCTAGGTGAGTTGATCTATAAGTGTAGTTATAGCTGCCAATTATAGATCAATTACTTTGTGCAGGCGTTTTGCAGATATACCATTTGTTGTTGTTGTTGTTTAGTTGCTAAGTCATGTCCTACTCTTTTGTGACCTTGTGGACTGTGGCCTGCTAGTCTCCTCTGTCCATAGGATATCCCAGCAAGAAGGCAAGGACACTGGAGTGGGTTGCCATTTCCTTCTCCAGAAGATACACCATATATGACACACATATACATAATTATGTATATTATTGAGTGCAAGTTGGAATGTCTGATCCTCTATCAATGAAAATGCATGCCTATATTACAAAATGCTTAAAACTGTGTGAAATAATCAAATGTATTAAAATTGTCTACAGAATCATTATAAATTATTTTTGGTAGTATTCAAAGCATGTATATGGACACTAGTGAAAAAACAAATATAATTTCTCCCTTTAGTCCATAATTTATATTGACGTGTAATATATATGCAAAATAGTCATTAAAATCCAGTAGAGAATATAAATGAGATATCAAATAAGGCCTACATACAATCAGTATAGATTTAGATATGGTTATAATTTTAGAAAATGCTATATAGGAATACCATTCTGAAAGGAATAAATTGTAGAGTGATTATCCTATCTACCTTCCAATAAACCCTTTAAAGGCAAAAGTTAATTAAAAATGAGAGAATAGATTCATTATTTTGTTTGGGAGCCAGAGAGATAGAGCTCACTTTTGCTGTTTCCCCTTATTATTTATATACAAATTTGTGTTTTGAATCATGCTTGATGTTTTTCTCTTGATAATTTCTCTTTGTGGTTTACATAAAATTAAACATGAACATGAGGATGTATTTCATTATGCTTTTTTTGAACCAATGACAATGACTTAAGATAAGCTTATTTTGTCATATTTTATCCATTCTTCTCAAAGTATCAGGAAATTCAATAATGTACATTTTGTAACAAAATGCCCTGAAGAAGCATAAATTCTATAGAGAGCAGAAACATATCAGTATTTTATTTATACCGAACACCTGCAGACTAGGATTTTTTCCACTTGCTTTTCATTTGGAAATGGGAGAAAAGAGCAGTGAGCATCATCGAGGTAACTTATTTGTCTACTTTGAACCTGCTACTGCTTTACGCTGATGTGTTTTTCCACTTTGGAAACATTTTCATTGTTTATTTGTCAGCATGTGTGGAGACTTTAAACAAGAGATTTTAAACAAGATATTTAAATGTTGAAAGTACCTTACAAAAGGTTTCTGATTTTTCCTAAAATATATAATGAAATATTCAAAGGCTTTTTCATAACTTACTTAACTGAGGGAAAATGCTGAGTACCACAGAACTAAGGTGATGTAAGTTACCAATCGTCATAATAACAGAAAATGTTTTCTCTTGCTGGTTTCAAAAACTGAGCTGCCTCATGTGACAGAGTCATGCTGCCAGGTCACAAGGATGGCCTCTAGCTGCTGATACTGACTCCCGCAGCTGGAAGCAAGTGAGAAATCTGAGTCTTAATTTTGTCAACAACCCGAATGAGGTTGCAACAAGACCTGTGGCCTCTTGGAAGAGTTGACACCCTAGCCATCACCACGAATTCTGCCTGTTCAGACCTGAACACTGCTGCTGCTGCTGCTAAGTCGCTTCAGTTGTGTCCGACTCTGTGTGACCCCATAGATGGCAGCCCACCAGGCTCCACCACCCCTGGGACTCTCCAGGCAAGAACACTGGAGTGGGTTGCCATTTCCTTCTCCAATGCATTAAAATAAAAAGTGAAAGTGAAGTAGCTCAGTCGTGTCCGATTCTTAGCGACCCCATGGGCTGCAGCCTACCAGGCTCCCCGTCCATGGGATTTTCCAGGCAAGAGTACTGGAGTGGGGTGCCACCTAGCAAATCCACTGTGGTAGGCTAAATGACAGCGCCTCAAAGATAACATGCATTAATCCCTGGAACCTATGTGTTTTGTCCACTCGGTCATGTTCACCTGTTTGTGACCCCATAGACTGCAGCCCGCCAGGATTCTCTGTCCATGGATTTTCCAGGCAAGAATACTGGAGGGGTTTGCCATTTCTTCTCCTATGATATTACCCTAAATGCAAAATGACTTTGCAGGAGTAATTCAGTTAAGTTTCTTAAAATGGGAGATTGGCCCACATTATCCAATGGGAGCTATCTATTGTCAAATGCATGGCCAAATAAATCAATGATGAAATGGTCTCAGATCACACACACACAAAAACATTTTCAGAAGAGTGAGTCAAAAGTCCCAAATGCCTCATTTATTGAAGAAAGTGGGAAAAAAGAACACCATAAGCTAAGTTCACTATTAAGGGACAGAACAGAAGCATGTGCGCAGAAGCTCTTAGCAAGAAGAAATAGGCAGCAATCTCAGCATTAAAGGGATGACTTCATCTTCCAGCAAGAAACAGTCAGCAGCCCCGGGGCAGACCATGTGTCCTGTGTGCATTCTTTTCACAATTCTGTGCTGACTTCACATTTATTTTGCATTTTGGAGAGTGATATTCTATAAATAAATTGATAAACAAGAGGAAATGTTTTTTAAAAGATTACCCCAGTGGGCACTAGATGCAAAGGTTCTTAGGAGAGAGAGGCAAGAAAATCAAGAGAACAGAAGACAGTACAAAAGTGGAAACAGAGAGTGGAGTGATACAGTTTGAGAACAGAGGAAAGGGCCACAAATCAAGGAATACAGGAAGCAACAGAAACAAAAAAGAGGTAATGGCATCTCCCCTGAAAGCATGCAGCAGGAAACAGCCTTGCCAAGCTCAGCTGACACCTCAGCTTTAGTTTAGTGAAATTGACTTCAGGTTTCTATCTCCATAAACATAACGAATATAAATTTTTGTTGTATTAAGCAACTAAGTTTCTGGTGATTTATTGTAACCATAATAGGAAACTAATACACTCATGCTGATTCCTGACCCATGGAAACCGTGAAATAATAAATTTGCATTGTTCTAAGCACCAGATTTGTGGTCATTGTTATGCAGCAACAGAAAACACAGCGTCTGTAGATAATTGTAGTTATTCCATAATGATATTTAATCTCAAACGCCTTCTGTTCTGTCTCTCATATGACCCAAATTAACTAATATTCAAGCCAAATTAATCAAGTTACAGACCTTTAAAAACAATATACTGTTGCTTGCATGTAACATTCACCAAGCAGAGTATACAATTTTCTTTTTATTTTCTTTTATTAAATGCCATCATTCAATGAAAACTATCTTAATCAACTTAGACTGCTATAACAAATTACCATAGACTGGATGAATTAAACCACAGACATTTATTTTTCACTGTTCTGGAGGCTGGGATTTCAAGATCAGCATGCCTGCATGGCTGGATTCTGGTGAATGCTCTCTTTCTGATTTATAGGTGACGGTCTTCTGGCTGTGTCCTCACATGGAGATGCGAGAGAAAGACAAATTTTTTTTTCTCTTATTATAAGGACACTATAACCCCATCATAGAGCTTCATCCTCATAACTCATTACTTCCCAGAGGTCCCATTGTCCTCTTAGGGGTTGGGGTTTGAACACATGAATTTTGAGGAGATACAAACATGCTCTTAACAAGGACCATTTCTCAGATCCAACTTTCCTAAAACATTATGCCCACGCCAGAAATGTTTTATTTTTCTTGAGGTATAATTGAATACATTACATATATTTTGAGTGTACAATTTGGTAATTAGTGACATATTTATACACCTGTGAAAATATGACTAAAATTAAGGTAGTGAATATATCCATCACTCCCAAAAGTTGCCTCATGCCCTTGTGTAATCCTTCCCTATACATCTTCTTTGCACTGACCTTCCCCAGGTAATCAGTGATCTGCTGTCAAAATAAGTATGCTTGATCCAAAATTTTATGTAAGTGGAGTTATATACTATACTCCTTTGTCTACCTTTCTTCACTCCTTATAATTATTTCAAGATTCATTACATGTTGCTGTATTAGTTTTCTCCCCTAAACTGAGTACTTTCAGCAAAATGTCCCTAGTTCAGGGAATCTTTATGAGTCCAACTGGATCCTCCTCCTTTTGCTGTGGCCTAGGCGATACTCTCAGTAAGCTGAAGCAGTGTGGGATGTACCACTTTGTTTCTTATTTCCAGTGTGAAAATCACTATTTTGGTTCTCATTTCTCAGGGATCACTCCCCTTCCTCACCTGATGTCTTGAACACTGTAGAATATATTAATATTTGTGTTGGATTTTTTTCCCCTTTGATTGTTTCAAGCAAGAAAGTCCTTAATACTCCGTCTTGGATGAAAGTGGCGGCTCCAACCATTATGAATTCTCATAGAATTTATTATTGTGATCATTCATTTTACATTTACCATTTGCTATTTTGAAAAGATGCTTACCTTTTCATCTGTAAGCTAAGAAATATGAGTAAGTCCTTATATTTTATTCTAAATCTGTCACCAGTACAGTGCTTTGCTTAGGTTTGTATTCAGGAAAACTCAAAGTATGTTATATTAGAGACATAAAGGCTATGCAAGGAAAGTGAGCTCTTGTGGAGACGTATGATGTGATTCTTAGAATTACCGATTTTCCCTGTGAAATATCTACCGTTTATGATTTGTTTGAATTTGAGAGTTATAGCAGTGTGTAAATATGAGTACACAGAGAAATCTCCAGAACCAAAGAGCCTGTCTTTGAATTTTGATTTTGTCACTTACCATCTGAATGAATTTTTAAAATTTCCTGAGTCTGTCTGTGCCTCAGTTTCCTTATCTATCATGGGGAGAGATGATTAATAAATGAATTTAGCACAAAAAGTTGTGTAAGAATTTGGTAAGTTTACAAAAAAGTAAAGTAATAACAATTGTACCTAAGAATTTACCTAAGTAAATGTTAAAGTTATTTCTTTAAAAAGCACTTAGAAATGAAAATAGTGCACTAGCGTTTTTTCTAACAGTTTGTGGCAAAACAAAATTTCTGTATCCAAATATGTGTTTCTGTGATAAGCTGCCAACTTGGTCTGGCAAATCCGTTAGCGATGCATGCATGTGTGCATGCTAAGTCGCTTCAGTTGTGTCGCACTCTATGCAACTCTGTGGACTGTATCCTGCCAGGCTCCCCTGTCCATGAGATTCTCTAGGCAAGAATACTGGAGTGAGTTGACATGCCCTCCTCCAGGGGATCTTCCCTAATCCAGGGATTGAACCTGGTGTCTCATAGGTCTCCTGCATTGGCAGGTAGGTTCTTTACCACTAGCACCTCCTGGGAAGCCCCCCTTTAGTTGTATATGATCATAAAGTTTTAAAGAAGCCTATTTTTGTGATCCTGATGTAAAAACCAAAGGAAACGTGTGTAACTGAAATGGTTTGTTGAGTGTCAGTAGAAACTCTCCCACCTATTGCAAGATAAATGTAAAGAGTCTCAGTATAAAATGTTCTTTGGAAATTTTGAAAAGAAGTCTTTGAGAAAGGTGTTTTTCCTACATATTTTTCAGTTCACCCTAGGGATACAGTATATGATATCCATTGGTTCCATAGTAACTGAATTTAAGTGATTTTTAAAGTGACCAGATATGACCCATACAAGACATAAGAATTTCAGCTGTTAAAACTGAGGTGAAGCATGGTTTTAGCTGAATTGGAAACTGAATTACTGCTTACTGTCAGGCAAAACAGTTATTTTTAATGCGTTGGGGTTAAAGTCATTGGGAAGACAAGAATCACAGGGTTATGTCATATCACAGTGAGCTGTCTCGATTGTAGCAAGTGAACAGTTCCATTTTTTACTATCTTTTATATTTTTAAAGCAAAATACATACACTAAAAAGAATAATCCTGATATTTAAAATATTAAGCTGTATGCAGGTATCAAATTTGTAGGCAGCACTGTAAATTATTCTAATAGCATGGGAGAACAAAGGGTTCCAATGATGAACCTTGAGAAAAAGTGGATGGAGTACATGCAAATCCAGGTCCCTGTACTTACAGACATGCATACTATTTAAAAGCGCCTCTTCAGTATGTTTAGCCTGCTGGATTTCATTGCAGGCATTTAATTAAAACATAATTTTTTTGTTTAAATTTCAAATTATCTCCATTACAGCAGTTTTTCCCCTTGCTTGGGGCAAATATACATTAGTACAGTGCACAAAATACATTTTAGGGTATTTTTGCATGTATTTCAAACAGATTTACTGAGAACTATTCTGATCATAACTTTTAGATAAATCAATCAATGTCAATATTAATATAACAATTTAGTTTGGCCAAGGCTTATTACCATTACTTTATTTTCAAATTGAAGTGAAGCTAGCATTTTGGTTCACCAGAAACCTAATTACTACTTAGTTTTTAGAACAATTATCTTTCAGTGCTTTGAGGGTAAACCAATAGAAATGCCAAAACTAAAAAGTGTTTATTTCAGCTGTCCCTATACTCTGTATTCCGTACCAGTAAATAGCCCTTTCTTTCATGGATATGAAGATATGTTGTAGTGATGTGGTATAGCAAGATTATAATGATGTGATAAATTATAGAAAATAGTTCCTACTGACAGTATTTGGTGAGCAGCATTTAGCTTTTTAGTTTTAGGTGTTTTTTTTTTTTTTTATTTTCTTTCTATTAAAAACAGTAATATGATACTTGGTCTATATGCTCGATATAATGGCTGTTAAAATCAAATAAAACAAAATATATGATAATATTTAAAGAGGTATAGAATTCCAAGGAAAATGGGTAATTAGTGTGGTTTGGAGGAGGGGGTTTTATTTATTACTGTGAAATGAATTGTGTCTTCCCTCAAATTCATATGTTTAAGCTCCAATTCCTAATGTTATGTCTTTTAGAGGTGGGGCATTTAGGAGATAATTAGGTTTAGATGAGGTTGTGAGATTGAGGCCCTCAAGATGGAATTACCACTAGTGCCCTCACAAGAAGAAATCAGAGGTCTTGCTTGTGTTCTCTCTCTAGATATGCCAAAGAAGCCCATGTACACTGCAGCAAGAAGGCAGCCTTCTGTATAACAGGAAGAGGGCTCTCAATAGGAACCTAATCTTGATCTTGAACTTCCTATTTTCCAGAACTATGAGAAATAATTTTAACAAAGTATAATTTTCATAACCTAGATTTTTGATGGTGAGCATGCTATAGCATATTCAGAAGTCAAGCTACAGTGTTGTATGTGTGAAACATATACAATGTTATAAACCAGTGTTACCTCAATTTAAAAAAATAAGGGAACAATTTTAATAATAAGAGGCCCAGTCTTATTGACTGAATCAGCATCCTTGAGACTGGGACCTCTGTTATAAAAGTGATGAGCAGTTACAGCTTTTTCAACTGAGCTATTTTACTTCTTGGGAGACATGTTACTTTTCTATGAGGCTCTACTTAAGCATTTATATAAGGATTGACTGCATTTGGTTAGAGTTACTAGAATCCTACTTATACCAAATTATTTCTCCTATCTTTCAATAGACCCTTTTCAAAGAGGCTGCTGCCATTCGTCTGCTCAGTCATGTCTGACTCTTTGTAACCCCATGGACTGTAGCCTGAGAGGCTCCTCTGTCTGTGGGATACTTCCCATTTACGAAGTTTTGACAATATATACTTCATCTCAATTTACTCACATGGGAACCAAGAGGAGAAAATCAACAGTCCAACAAATATGGTGACTCCTACTACTACTATGCTCAAACTGTATGCTATGTACGCTGTGGGCTTCAAGATGACCAAAATTGTTCCTATAATTGAACTGAATAAACATTGATTATCAATATTAAATCCAAATATATGTATATTCTCAGTAGCTCTTAACATACATGTGATACAATGGTACTGACTTCATTTTGAATCTCTGCTCAGGAGCTTGGAAATCTTTCTTCAAATGGATAGATATCCTTAGGATTTTATGCCCTGAGAGTCATGAGTTTTGAGTTTCACTCAATGGTCTTTGCCATGTAATATAGTGTTGCCCCAGCCTACTTAACCAAGATTTTTGATATGGAAGTCATGTTTGTCTAACATTATTTATTTGATTTAAAAAGACTTAAGGATGCTACTTTTTAAAATCAGAGAATATTTTTGAAATCTGATACACTAAACTTTAGTAATTCTTTACTTCATTCTTTTTCTTACCAATTTTATGATCCTTGGAGGATTAAACCATTAAGATTGTCTTTAAAATGGAAAAATCACATCAGAGGAAAGCTAGTACTTTGCATTCAATGAGTTATTGTTTCTTTATAAAATAATTGAATGAAGTTATAGGTTTTGCATTACTATGTATTTTATGCCAATTAATATGATAAAAAATAAAATAAAAGACACATTGTTAAAGTGCTTAAGAGTTTGTGTGTTGACATAGGTTGTTTCTATATAACATTAAGCATTGAATTAAATATAAAAAGAGCAAGCCTGTTACTTAGAATGGAAGATAAGGAGAGAATTATCTAAGTATTGAGAAAAGCTGCCATTCAAGATACCTAGTTGCTCTTAAGATTGCTCTAAACATGTTTGTTTGCAGCTACATTTGATGGCAAGCTCTTCTAAACTGAAAGAGAGTTGAGGAGGTTTATTATGTGTAAACCAGATTGAGTGAGTTCCATAATGAGAGACTAGAAGGAAGACAAAGCAGTTAAGTGTCAATTACCTTTTCAGAAGGCTTCCTTGGGGGCTCACATGGTAGAGTCTACCTACAAAACGGGAGACCTGAGTTCAATCCCTGGATCTGGAAGATGCCCTGGAGAAGGGAATGGCTACCCACTCCAGTATTCTTGCCTGGAGAATTCCATGGCCAGAGGAGCCTGGTGGGCTACAGTCCCTGGGGTCACAGAGTCAGAAATAACTAAGTAGCACTTTTACTTTTTCAAGAAATTTGGGTATAATTAAAGAAGAAAAGGCTGAAAGAAAATGCATATTCCGCCAACTTAAAATTTATAAGTAAATGCTCAAAGCTTTAATTTTTTATTTTTTTTTTTAATTTTTAGCTGTGTTGGGTCTTTGTTGTATGTGGGCTTTCTTTAATTGCAGAGAGCAGGGGTTACTCTCTAGTTGCGGTGTGCTGGCTTTTCATTGATATGGCTTCTCCTGTTGTGGAATGCTGGCTCTAGGTGCTTGGGCTTTAGTAGTTCCAGCAAGTGGACTCAGTAATTGCAGCTCATGGGTTCTAGAGCACAGGCTCAGTAGATGAGGTGCACAGGCTTACGTGCCCAGGGGCATGTGGAATCTTTCCAGTTGTTCAGTCACTCAGTCATATCCAACTCTTTGAGAGCCCATGGACTGTAGCTGGTCAAGATTCCCCGTCCTTCGCCATCTCCCAGAGCCTGCTCAAATTCATGTCCATTGAGGCAGTGATGCCATCCAACCATCTCATTCTCTGTTGACCACTTCTCCTCTTGCCTTTCAATCCTTCCCAGCTCAGGATATTTTCCAATGAGTCGGCTCTTCACATCAGGTGGCCAAAGTATTGGAACCTCAGTTTCAGCATCACTCCTTCCAATGCATATTAGGACTGAATTCCTTTATGACTGACTGGTTTGATCTCCTTGTAGTCCAAGGGATGCTCAAAAGTCGTCTCCAACACCACAGTTCAAAAGCATCAATTCTCTGATATTCAGCCTTCTTTATGGTCCAACTCTCATATCCATACAGGACTATTGGAAAAACCATAGCTTTGACTAGATGAACTTTTGTTGGCAAAGTAATGTCTCTGCTTTTTAATATGCTGTCTAGGTTGGTCATAGCTTTTCTTCCAAGAATCAAGTGTCTTTTAATTTCATGGCTACAGTGACTTCGGAACCCAAGAAAAGAAAGTCTATCACTGTTTCCATTGTTTCCCCATCTATTTCCCATGAAGTGATGGGACCAGATGCCATGACCTTAGTTTTTTGAATGTTGAATTTTAAGCCAGCTTTTTCCCTCTCCTCTTTCACTTTCATTAAGAGGCTCTTTGTTCCTCTTCACTTTCTGCCATAAGGGTGGTATCATCTGTATATCTGAGGTTATTGATATTTCTCCTGGCAATCTTGATTCCAGCCTGTGCTTCATACATCATGGCATTTTGCATAATGTACTCTGCATATAAGTTAAATAAGCAGGGTGACAATATATAACCTTAACGTACTCCTCTCCCAGTTTGGAACCAGTCCTTTGTTCCATGTCTAGTTCTAACTGTTGCTTCTTGACCTACATACATATTTCTCAGGAGACAGGTAAGATGATCTGACATTTCCATATCTTTAAGAATTTTCTACAGTTTGTTGTGATCCACACAGTCAAAGGCTTTAGCATAGTCAGTAAAGCAGATGTTTTTCTGGAATTCCTTTGCTTTTTCTATGATCCAACAGATGTTGGCAATTTGATCTTTGGTTCCCAGAGAATCTTCCCAGACCAGGGATCAAACTGGTGTCCCCTGCATTGCAAGGCAGATTCTTAACTATTGGACCACCAAGGAAGCCCTGACACTTTAAATTATTAATAAATAAATGTGAACAACTGTCAGCTTGCTTTGCCTGACTTTTCTAGTGATATAATTAAAATTCTTAATTTTCTCCATTTCTTGATGGAGATTTTGTAAGGTATAGCTTTGTAAACATTAAGAAAAATATTTTGACCCTAGCTACATTTTGCGATACACATTTTCCACTTCTTGAGATCTCTGTAGGTTCTCAGTGATTACCATTTCCTTTTCTATTCTTCTTTGGCTTACATAAAATTATACAATATATTTTTGACCCTGACTATTCCTCCCCCTACTCTGACTTCCATTCTGTCCTCAGAACTCCTCTCTCTTCTTTCTATACATTGCTCCTCAGTACTCTCATTCAGTCACAACTTCATCTAATATTTTCACTCGTGTGATTCCCAAATCTTAAAATCCTATACCCTTGAAGAGATTGGCATGCTAGAAACATGAACCAAAATCTCTAGTGATTCTGCTTTCACTAAAGAATAGAGATCCGAAAATAAAATGTTGAATACTTGATTCTTTGTCCTTCTTCCAGTTTCTATAATGATAGATTCTTGATATTATGCAGAGATCATCATGCCTGTCTAAGGCAATTCTATGATCAGAACTGTTTGTAACATTTCTAACTGCCCATATTCTCTGAAAATGAGCTGATGACAGCATCTAATGAGTGTGCTTGATAGTCATACATTTGGTATTACTGTTTAGCATATTAATAAATCAAAATAACAGTTTTGTAATCTATAAAATGCATGGTCAAAGTAATGTTTGTATATTTATATCTCCTTAGCCCTATATCAATTGCTAAATTGATAAATGAAACAGCAGTGAGTAATGTAGGGTGTGGGTTCTGTTTGTTTTTAAATCTACATAATAATTGATGCTAATCAAATTAAAAATCTTGGGTAACATGTGTTATAGAGCATATTATTAAAGATTTCAGGATTCCCAGTTCATTGTGTGGATAGGAGTTTTTCTCCCTGTTTGTCAGTTTTGTGCCATACCTTCCCTATGTATGTGACCTAGGTCTGTGATCTTTCAAATTGAACATATCAGCCATTTATTACCAGCTCTAATTTCCTTTCCAGCTTCCACTGAAAGTAAAAGACTGCTGGCGGATTTTAATTTCATGTTAGACAGCAAAAGACATATCTGCATGATTAAAATGCCAGATTTCTGTATAACTGTTATCAATTATACTAATTAAGAGAAAATTGTAGAGAAATTTGCTCTGAGGAGGACAAAATATATTGTGCTAAAACCTTTCTTAATGCACAACTGTCCATAGGCTATTTTATTTCTCATAGTATAGCTATATTTTGCCCAATTTTAAAGCAAAAAATGTCAGAAGACTTGGAAAAAAATGTAGTCGTAAGGAGAAATAATTGTGAAATTGGTACCTGTGAACATTATGAGTAACTACTTTGGTGTGAATTGAAACAACCTTCACACAAGTACAGGCTGATTAAATAGTTGAATTGACTAATTGTTTTAAAATATATGCCTAGTTGGACAGCCATTTAAATTCTCTAACAAGCTCCAGAGTTCAGAAAGTTTTTAAGCCTTTTAGGAAAATGAACCTTATGGCTTAACAGCGTTTTTACTAACATTTAGAAAATTACAGTTTAAATTTAAAATAATCATAGCTGGAAATCAGTATTTAAAGAGACTTTACATACATTTCCTCATCTAATCCTCATTGAAATCCTGCAGGGTAGGGGATATCAGAGGATGCTATGAAATTTAAGCAGCTTGTACTAGAGTACAGATTCAAAATCAGGTCATCTAGTTTCAAGTGTAGTGTCACCCTCAGCTATTCATTTATGTTTAAGTACCTAGTATACACCAGTACCTGGTAAGTCTATCATAGGTTGGGAATGGAGGGCACAATTCTAAATAGGTCATTTTTCTTTTTTCACTTTCAAATAGCTCTGAATGTAGCAGATGAGATAAGTAATTAGGTCATGTGATATTTTTAAAGTATCATATGCAGGGCAAGTATAAGGTGTTTTGATAGAACCTAGAGAGGATATGAAATCTGCATTTAGAGGGGGCACTGAGAAGATGATATCTAAAATGATATCTTTTGGTCTTGCTCTAATTAGATCTGTGGAAATTAAAGATCCAGAAGAGTAAGGAGCATGTAAATGCATGTAAAGTAAAAGAAAATGTTGCCTATTAAATGAACTCTGGATAATTTACTATTGGTGGAAATTCAGTACTTTAGTGAGAAGTCGTATAAAGTGAAGAGATTCTCCAGTCACCGACATTTAGAAATCTCTGGAAATATTTCCGCATGTCTGAATGACTGAGGTGTGGGGGAAGATTTCGTTACAGGGACAGTCCCTTACAGTAGGTAATTTTTCTCACCTCAACATGATAATTATGGGCTCCTGAGAAACACAGAGAACAGATCAACAGTCTTGGAGGGTCTAGTAAGGTATTTGGGTTCTCTTTAGAGACACTATTCTGGCCCACTGAAGGGTTTTTAGGAAAAGTGAACACGGTAAGATTTCTGCTTCAAAATTCCCTCTGTTTGCCTTGTGGAAAGTGATTTAGAGGGCCCACAGTTAAACACTAATGCTGTGAAGTACAAGCTGTACCTTGGAATGGGCAAGTCTAAGACAGCAAGAAAAATGTGGTCAGCACAGACAGAATTTTACTGCCTTGACTCTTTCCACTGGAAAGTGGAGACATTAGCTTCCCTTGAGCAGAGTACATGAAAAGAGAGAAGTGAACTAGAAGTAACCCTAGAGAGTCTTAAGACTTCCCAGGGGGCGCTAGTGGTAAAGAACCCGCCTGCCAATGCAGGTAGGTATAAGAGACCTGGGTTTGATCCCTGGCTCTGGAAGATCCCCTGGAGGAGGGCACGGCAACCCACTCCAGTATTCTTGCTTGGAGAATTCCCATGGACAGAGAAGCCTGGTGGGCTACAGTCCATAGGGTCACAAAGAGTTGGATACGACTGAAGTGACTCAGAGAGAGAGAGTCATAGAGCAAAAGCCACTCCAGAGAACAGTTGCTTTCTCTTCTCCAGGAGCAGACAGCTCTGCAATTCTGCCTCATTAAAGCAAATAAATAAATAAAGATATCTCAAATCTTTGTCTAGTTTAACTTTCTGACATTAGATTTCTGTTTCTGCCACTGAAAAATCTTCATTGATTCACATAGGGATAACCTATCAGAGTATTTCTTGATTCTGAAACATTACCAGAGACAGTGGCTCTCCATTTATATTTTGGCATTTTTATGAAAAAGAAGACACTTTATGGAGCCAAATGTATTAATCCATTTAGTAATTCATCCATGAATCCAAGCATCCGTCCATCCATTCAGTATCATTCCAAAAATATGTGTTGTAGGCACTGGTTAAGCACTAGAGAAACATTTGCTTTTCACAATTTGGTCTTAAGGGCAGATATCTCAGGAATTCATCTATTTTCAAGGATAATGTATAAATTTGTTGTTCATATTTCCTTTACATATTTACTTATTTATACTGTAAGAACTTTTATCTGTTATATTGTGAAGCTTGGACTCCAATATCAAAGTCCCAAATGTAAAACATAAATTGCATGCGTAGAAGTATGTGAATATTTTCTGACGTTGGAACTTCATTTCTGTCAAATATCTCTTTAGTTCTTGGAAATACTTTGGTTCCACAGAAATAGGAAATTTCTTCATTCTCCCGATGTAAACTGCTTCATTTGCATGACCATTTGAATATGAATATATATATATATGGTTTTCTTTGTACAATTTAGTAAGTCTGGACCATTTTAAAAGATGGAATGGCTTCAGTAGGTGGTGAAGAGCCTGTTAAAAATATTTTTATTTTATACAGGTGTAACACAGGTGGTACACCCTTTCCTCTCTGCCCCATAGGGTGTAGCTCTAACTACCCTCTAGGGAAGAGAAGGTTGGGTGAACAGCCTTACTATTTCTCCAGCTCAGTAATTACCTACAGGTACATTCTCTTCATTGCCCAGGAATTCTTAAGGGAAATGAAGGCTAGTGCATACAAAATGCACTTGCTTCACGGTTCTTCTGTGAGTCATTTCAGCCCAAATCTTATATGTATTTATAGCTGATTGTTTCCTGTCTTTTTTATTTTAATTGAAGGATTCATCTCACTCTCATGAAATTGTTCATTTTTTGATGGAGAAGCCTCAGATGTGCAGCCTTGACTTAATTACTTTGTTCTTAAAGATGCAAGTTTTCCCATATAGAATCTCAGAGATTTCCTACAAAGATACACAGTCGTCCACATTTACAGATTAACAACTGGCTTTGTTATGCTCAGAAAATCCTGTTTCATAATAAAGCTACATCAAAATAGTTAAAAATACAAGATGAGATGTCTAAATCGCTTCTGATTTTTTACCTAATTTTAAGAAATTAGGCAGCTGGCGGGTAATTCACAACCAGAGGTTACTTCAATCCATTGTACCACCCCATGGAGAGGCAGAGTTCCTTTTGAGTTTTAAATATAACAAAATGTCTTTTGAGTCTAGACTGGGTGAAGGAGAGCGAGAGATCTAAAAGGATTCTGTTGCTTCTGTCTTGAAACCCTGGATGGATATGTTAGGGATACTTTACCTCTCCATATCTAATTTTCAAACTCACCACCCAACTCTGGCACCAGAAGACCAACTTTTACTAACTTCGTCAATGACCTTTTCTTTAACCCTAGCCTCCTGTGGAATCTGGTTAATAGAAGCCGTAATGGGAAAGGGTGTGTCAGGAGAGTGAAGTAGAGATACTTGGTACGTGGTTGTCTCTCTACCTGGTCACGGATTGCCCTTTTCTGAGTTCCTCTACAGAAGTCCACAGTTTCTGTTGATCAATACTCCTTTGTAGCTGCTACAGACCCACTTCAGGCCATTCTGTTTCATAAGTTGTCTCTCCTCCTGCCTCTCTGGGTCAACTAATGTTGAGGACTCCCTGCTTCTGCTTAGCTCTGGGTGCTTCAATATGGTGCTTACTTTTTGAATCTGTCATGTTTATTAACTGATCTTGTATTGAAGTCTCCTAAACTACTACATTTGAAACTGACATTGTTTCCTGTTGTAATCCTTGCTGATACCAATGTTCATCCTACTTAATATTTAACAGCTACTTAATAGAGTAAAAAATAAAAGGACCACACTTACCTGGAGATGGTAGAGCTGTTTAGACTTGTTAACTTTACATGTCTGACAAGTATCGCAGAAGTCAGATGTCTGACTAGTATTTCTATAGAAATGGAAGTGAAAAGAAGTATTTGGGATGTGTAGGGTAAGGTAGTTAGAGAAGGCGAGGTTTGGAAAAAAAACGAGACTGGCACTTTACAGGAACAGATCACCTTTAATGAGGCAAGAAGGGGCAGCAGTTAGATTAGTGAGCTGCTGCACAGAGTCGGACACGACTGAAGTGACTTAGCAGCAGCAGCACTAACCCAAGAAAAGTATATATAGGCATATATGTGGAAATCTGTCATAAGGAGGCCTGTTCTCCAAGGTTGTTTGGAGTAGTTATCTCTTAAATGGCTGGGGCAAAGAATTCTGGAGATCGGCCAGAGGCTGGGACCGGATGGGAGCTGGGTGTAATTAACCTTAATGTCCATTTTTTTCTTCCCATGAGAGAGTTCTTTGTTTTGCATAGAATGATGGGGAGGACCCACAGGGGAGTTTTAACTCCAGGCTATTTTGAGCCATGTAAACTTTCCATCGGGATGAATATTTGATTTGGAGATCTAATGAACTTTATGAACTCGGAAGAATCTAAGCTTCATTTAACAACGCATAAAATTAAGGTGACGTCTTGGTTATTTTCTTTGTGCTTCATCTTTGTGACCCTTTATTTTCATTCTATAGAGCTAATTAGAAAAGCAGGAACTTGAGACCCAGAAATTTCAAAGCCAGAAACCTTATGTGAAACATCTTATTTTGTGCTAAACCTGTCATTTACATCAAATGTGCAATATAATCTCTTCAAGGGAAACCTCATCTTCCCCTGAGACATATTAACCCTTCAAAACATAGAATGTATACACACCATACATTATTAAATCACTGAAATATGTGATACATTTTAGGCAGTATATAACCGAGTAATACATTTTCTTACATTCTCCTAATACTAAAATTTAAAAAAAATATGACTATTTCTCTATTACTCTGTGCATTGAATCTATAGTACCAATGGTATGTGAATGGGAACCAAAGAGTGATCTGAAAAAGACACCTGAATGAAACACACACATATGTATGTATGCTGCTACGTCTCGTCAGTCGTGTCCAACTCTGTGCAACCCCCTAGACGGAAGCCCACCAGGCTCCTCTGTCCCTGGGATTCTCCAGGCAAGAACACTGGAGTGGGTTGCCATTTCCTTCTCCAATGCATGAAAGTGAAAAGTGAAAGTGAAGTCGCTCAGTCGTGTCCGACTCTTAGCGGCCCCATGGAGGGTAGCCTAGCAGCCTCCTCCATCCATGGGATTTTCCAGGCAAGAGTACTGGAGTGGGGTGCCATCGCCTTGTACGTATATATGTATGTATTTATGTGTATATATATATATTTTTTTTTCTGTACAATTGAGCTTTTCCCTTAGGTGATTAAATATTTATAGGTAAAATGTTATACCTTGACTTTGAAAATAACTCATCATCTATGCACACTATTTATGAAGTTGAAAGATTCAATGCTATTTTTATTAATAATGTTCTAGAGTGGTTACTATCTTTCTGTATTTTTTTAGCAATTGTATAAAAGTCTCTGAATAAGTGTTCACTTTCTCTGCTAAGGAATATTAGTCCTTTTTCTGCTGTGATAATCCTGCATAACAAACATCTGCACCCAAACCTCAATGACTTAAAACAATTATTTCTTTAAACCTCAGTTGCCTACAGGTCAGCTGTCTCAACTGGGATATGCTATGCTAAACTGGACCACAAGCTTTTGGTCCATGTGTTTTCATTCTGATATTCTGGCTGAAGCAACAAAGGGTTTTTCGGGGGAAGCATTTTCAGGGGAAGAAGTGGAAGCAGAAATACATAGTGTTACTCTGTTAAGGTGCCAACTCAGTAATGACAGTCTGTCACTTTTCCATTGGTTAAATCAAGTCACGTGGCTATGTCTGATACTATTTATGGAAGTTTTTAACCTAAAATAAATAGACAGCAGATATTTCTCCAGAAAAGGTGAGTTTCCTTGGCATTAGCCGAGAGTTGCATTTCACAGTCTGTAACTATGGAAAGTGATATGTTAGTCTGTATCATGACCAGGGAAGAACAGTTTGAGAAAGTGAAAAAGGAAGTTGGGAGGGCTAAGGCAAACACAGTCCAGGGCTTCTCTTTGGCTGACCCCTTGCTAGGAAAGAAGAGTCTTCTCCCTGTTGGGCTCTGCTATCATGGCAGATTGTGAGAACTCACCCTTCTGGTCTCCTGACTTTATTTAATTGAAGTTTCTGTTTTTGTTTGTTTGTTTCATTTCATTTTGTTTTGTTGTTTGTTTCTTATAAAGTACACTATAAATAAATCTTGCCAGTCACTTGAAGGAAAGGAAGAATTTATTGACAAATAATATAATCTTCCAATAAGATTTGTGTTCTCAGTTTTAGCTAATCAGTATTATGCTTTTTTAGGCTTCTGAAAATTTTAGAAGGGAGTGTAAAGTTTGAGATAAATCATGTGTGAATGCTTAATAAATAAACTTAAGCCTACAAGAAGACCCAAGAACACAGCACAATTAAGAATAAATTCAGGATAAGTACATCAAATGAATAAAGAGAAGAGTATAGTAACTGCACTCATTAATTGCCAAAATAAATAAAAGGATAAACCTTAGTAAAGATAAATATTCAAAGATGAGGAGAACATTTTGTTCAATTAAACATAGGAAAAAAATTTGAATGGTATTATGTTGAGTTACTTTTAAATATATACTTGAAAAACTATAAAAGAATAAATCAATGCTGATGTTTATATATGGTTCCCTAATTAGTAATCTTATGGGGCTTTTTATTGAAAAGAAGAATCTCAGAATTGCAAGCAAAGAAGGCAATGGCAACCCACTCCAGTACTCTTGCCTGGAAAATCCCATGGACGGAGGAGCCTGGTAGGCTGCAGTCCATGGGGTCGCTAAGAGTCAGCACAACTGAGCGGCTTCACTTTCACTTTTCACTTTCATGCATTGGAGAAGGAAATGGCAACCCACTCCAGTGTTCTTGCCTGGAGAACCCCAGGGACGGGGGAGCCTGGTGGGCTGCTGTCAATGGGGTCGCACACAGTCGGACACGACTGAAGCGACTTAGCAGCAGCAGCAGCAGAATTGCAAGAGTCCTTAGATGAAGTGAGAACCTCATGCAGTTGTGTAGGAATAAAATCAAATGAATCATTGTGTATGCTGCTGCTGCTTAGTCGCTCAGTCATGTCCGACTTTGCAACCCCCTGGACTGCAGCCTGACAGTCTCCTCTGTCCATGGGGATTCTCCAGGCAGGGATACTGGAGTAGGTT
This sequence comes from Bos taurus, assembly GCF_002263795.3. Classification (NCBI taxonomy): domain Eukaryota; kingdom Metazoa; phylum Chordata; class Mammalia; order Artiodactyla; family Bovidae; genus Bos; species Bos taurus. The sequence continues at coordinate 16,448,210 of NC_037332.1, read as the reverse complement.
ACCATTTCCTTCTCCAATCATTGTGTATAGCAAAGCCACTTTCGTGAGTGTAAAATATCTGACATCTTCAAGGATAATTTCTCTGCCTTGATTCAGGCACTGTTCCTGGGTCGTCCTTTTGTATTCTAAGTTAAAAGTAAGTTTTATTTTGCCAATTATATAACACAGTCTTCAAACATTATTTACTCTTTAGATATTTTAAATTGCATCAAATAAAGCACATTGGTTTCCCAATTTTTAACTTGGTATTTCTAAGACATCATTTAGAACAAGAAGAGAAATTTGACAGTTAAATCCTTGAGAAACTCATTGAGGGAAAGTTTATTGTTGTTGTTCTTTTTAACTTATTCAATATTTGTTTTATTTAGTGACTGTTATGTTAAAAGGGGAGAAAATTATTTCATTCAATGTTTTATTGTAAAAAGGAATATGTTTCATACCCATAAAAGGCAAAAGAAGATCATGCAACCCATAATATTTTTATGTATGATAACTTAGAACAATCTAAAATAAAATCAAATGTTATATTATGGAACAGTTTTTAAAATCATTTATATTAATATTTTCAGAGGCAATAACATTGGCTTAAAAACTATGTGGATCCAAAGAACAGATATGAAGTGTATGTGTTAAAGTTACTTGTTTTGACTTCATGTAATTAAGAGTAAAATAGGATTGACATTTCTTTTCAAGAGAAAATTTCTTTATGGAAGACCATCAAGACATTGTGGTTTTTCTGATATCTTCTAAAAACTAAGAAACTAAATATATAAATGTTCATAAAACATTCATTGGCATTTCATTATAAAGACAGAATTCTCTAGGAGATGCACTGTGCAGATATACTTATGTACACAAACTAAGACATTAGGAGAGAAGGTGTACACTATGCCTTATACTAAAATGAGATAAGTGGTAAAAAAAGAAAAGGGCAGGGTAGAGTGATATTAAGTGTAAAAGATGGGGTGAAATTTCTAAATTAGTAAGCCAGAATGTCTCACTGAAAATGGGAATTTTTAAAATAAGAATCTGAAGGAAATGCAAATATGTGTGGGAAGAGCATCCCAGGCAAAGACAGTAGTAAGGGCAGATACCTGATGGTGGGTGAATAGTTGGCACATTTGAAAATGAGGAGGAATGAGGAAGAATAAAGAGAAGAACTGTGGTAGATGAGGTCTGTGAGGGAGCCAGGAATTACATTATATGTGGTTTTACAGGTAAAATCAAAGATTTCATCATTAAATCGAGAGGTAAAACAATTATCAGTTAAAGCCTTTTAGGCAGAGTGGAGTACAAATCTAACTTAAGTTTTTCTGGGATCATGCTAGCTTCTCATTTTAAATAGACTGAAAGATCAAGGGAGGAGAAAAGGGAAAATTGCTAGAGCAAAATCCTTAAGAAAGAAAGAAGGATGGAATTGAGCACATAGTGAGAAAAGTGTGTTTACTTGGAGTGCAGTCCATCCTAATAACAGAAGAGAAGTTGGAATATTCAAGCAATGATGCAAGAAATAGATGTGAAGGGGCAGGTGGTGAATGACATTTTTCTATTTTTTTTCTGGTTATTTTTTAGTAACATAGAAAGAATGATCACAAGCTAAAAATGGAAAAAGAGGACAAGTTTGAGGCAAAGGATGTGGTATAACATAGTCCTATAGCACAGAAAAGAGTGAATGGACTAGGGAAATATAGTTTTGAGTCAGTGCTCATGAGCTTATTGATGTCCATCTAGATGGTTTTGAATTTCCTCCAGGCTCCTCCAGTGGGGTAGGTACAGGTGTGCGGAAGATGGAGAATTGGATTTTCACTTTTCACTTTCATGCATTGGAGAAGGAAATGGCAACCCACTCCAGTGTTCTTGCCTGGAGAATCCCAGGGACAGGGGAGCCTGGTGGGCTGCCATCTATGGGGTCGCAGAGTCGGACATGACTGAAGCAACTTACAGCAGCAGCAGCGTGGTTCTGGTTTAGCCTAAAGAGTGAAGAGTAAACAAATATAGTTAAAAAAAGGAGTTCATGCTGCAGTTAAGTGAGTGATTTTATAATGATTAACAGTGAAATATAAGTTTGATAAGAGAAGTGCAGATTGAGGGGTGAGAGATAAATAAAAATGGTAAAGTCTCTCTGGCTTCATACTATTGTTGTATATTTACTTTTTAAGGGAGTGAACTGGAAAGATAGATAATTGTAGTAAGATATGTATAATGGTGACTAAAGCCACAAAATTAAAAGATGCTTGGAAGGACTGATGCTGAAGCTACAATTCTTTGGGCACATTGATTCAAAGAGCTAACTCACTGGAAAAGATCCTGATGCTGGGAAAGATTGAGGGCAGAAGGAGAAAGGGTGACAGAGGATGAGATGGTTGGATAGCATCACCGACTCAGTGGATATGAGTTGGAGCAAGCTCTGGGAAATAGTGAAGGACAAGGAAGACGTGTGCTGCAGTTTATGGGGTGGCAGAGAGTCAGGTATGACTTAGTGACTGAATAATGACAGTGAACAACAACTAATGTTTGAAATCGAGGTTTGAGGAGAGTGATTGTGGTTGGTAAAGACAAAGTCATATATGCTACTGTAGAGTGATTTTGGGAATTAGAGTGGGGACCAAGATGACTGAGAAGAATGAAGAGGCTAGGTCTTGGAGTTTGAATTCACCACTACAGAAGTGGTTTTGGAGATAGTTAAGTAAGCCAGGAGCTAACCAGTAATGAAAATAAAAGAGGTGACCTAGGTGATTTTTAGATGATAGCAACAAAGGGAGGTGTTTTATAGAGGAAGGATATACGATTGTCTGGAATAGGATGATGAATACATAAAGGGCACTTACCCTACTTTAAGTCTCAGACTTCTTTTGTAGAAGGATAAATGTCATCGGGAAATAACTAGGTTTAAGTTAACACCTAAACATTCTAGGGAGAAGAATTTTAGGAAGATTTTTAGGATATAGTCAAGTTTGCTCATGATTGAACTTTAGAGAAAAAGAAAATAATGAATAGTGGATGCATAAACATTCAGATTCAGAAATAATCTTGAAGTAGGAAGATACTTCAGAGATCATATAATCTAAATTTTTTATGTGTTGAAGTCTCTTCACAATATAACTAATAATAAACCAGTCTCTATTTGAACATTTCCAGTGACTGACTCCTTACAGGCAACCTGTTCCAAAAATGAATTTTTTTTTTAATGTTCAAAGATATTTCCATTTGTTTGAAAATTAAATACAATTTATACAGAATAGGCTCCTTAAAATTAGGACTCCCCCATGCTACTCTCAGACTATTGGTCCCTCTTTTGCTCATCAGATTTTAACTCTGGGTGGTGTGCTCTTCCACGTGTCCTCCCTTTCTGAGACAGGACATTTACGGACCTTCTGGTTACGTGTTTCAACACGTTGATAATTTAAACAGCTAAGCACCCTAACAGTTACCACCACTTCAAAGCAGCTTTAATGAGAAGGTGCCCAAGTTATTGATCTCCAGCTGTTTCACTACTCGTCAGTTGCCTTCGACTTTTACAGTCTTCCTCCATGCCTGACTTCTCTTTCTGGTTGTACCATATTTACTATCACTCTTTTAAAAATATTCTTGTCTCCCTTGCTCTAATTTCATACACACTTGTCAAGATGCAGCTTTGGGCAGATCCATCTTTGTGCCTGTATCCCAACAGCTAAACATCAAGCTCTATACCAGAAGTACTAAAGTTACATATTCACCAAACTCAAATGAACTTCGCACAATTAATTCAAGAAACAGTGTATCTCCAGAAAGTTTGACTCTGTCTGTTTCCACTATGAAATCTCATTTATCCACTCTACTTAAATCTTGGCTTCTTTTTTTCCTCCACTAATCACAAGCCTATGGCTTCACATCTTCCCAGAGTGAAAACTCCAGATAGCAACTACTTAGTATTTTTGCTACTATTTCTAAACACTGTCCTAATGCCTCCTGTTCCCATTACAATGAAGAAAGCATTGCTCCAATTTAAATCCAGTCCCTCCACATGTATTTCTTTGTTCCTGCCACACTTCTGGCTGTCTCCTGTTATATTCAATTTCTTGATTTGTCCTATATATTTTCTCTGATCATTCAAACATGATCTAATATCTATAATCTTAAATAAAACAAAACAAGACTTTCCTTGACCTCATATGCCCCTTTAGATACTATTTTAATCTGTTTTTTGTTTCCTATTTCCCTTCATAATCAGTTTTTCAAGAGTTGTGTGCATGTGTGTGTTTTACATATATTAATTCAATATTTTTACCTTCTAGCTGATTTTTCTACCCTTGTCTTTCTAGGATTCTGCTTCCAGGGTCACTGATTAAGAACTTATTGCTGAATTCACCATGTTTCCATCCTAAGTTAGTTGGCAGCCGTGTTTTACACAGTTGATCACTACTTTCTTCCTGATAGATCTTTGTGGAGATCAAGAGGATGTGTAGTGGATACATATCCTCAGGCTCTAAAATTCAAGTGATAATATAATGTGCCATTAGATTAAATTTATCATAACCAGATTTAGCTTGTGAGTTACCATTCTTCTTGATAGTGAAAAAATGTTAACTGAATCAAGTCTAAGTGAATTTAATTGCTTCAGGGTATTCCCAAGGCCAGGTTTTAATTCAGTCAAATCAGAGTTGCTCTTCCCCCTCCTTCCTTTCTTCCTGCTACTGCTAAGTCGCTTCAGTCATGTCCAACTCTGTGTGACCCCATAGACAGCAGCCCACCAGGCTCCCCCGTCCCTGGGATTCTCCAGGCAAGAACACTGGAATGGGTTGCCATTTCCTTTGCCAATGCATGAAAGTGAAAAGTGAAAATGAAGTCGCTCAGTCGTGTCCAAAAGTCGTATCCTTTCTTCCTGGATAGATTTAATTTCTGAAAAGTTTTCATAATACAATATCAGATGGTGAGACATCTGGGCTTCAGCCTTCCTTTGTCCTACACTGACATCTGTTGCAATGTACAATCAGGTCCCCTCTCCTCACCACATTGGCATCTGTTGAGGTTTCTCTATTCCCACTTGGTTTCTTGACATACATCCTGCACAGCTCTTTGTTATAATTTACTCTCATCATGACCACAGATCCCTTCAACATCTGTCTGTTTTCTCTTTCTCAGCCAAGTGTCTTGTTATCAGTGACAAAGGAAATCCTGTTGTTTTATCTTGTTACTCAGGGGCCACAGGAGACTTGCTATGGCTGCCTTGTGCCTTCTCCTTCTCTAGGAGCAAAGAAATCTCTCAACCCTCTGACTCCTATTTTCAGTGGGTTACTGGGGAATCCTAAAATTGTATTTTTTCTCACATTATTTCAGAAAAGCTTAAGAGTGAATGCATTCTTTATTCTTGGAACTTCAAACCATTTAGTACCTTCTGTAAATATCCCTTTTACTTCATATTGATTTAAGAGCAGAAAAGAGAGTCATAAAACTTCCCTTTAGGCCTAAACCAGGGTGTAAATGCTTCTGTTCAATACATTGTTCAACATTTCTCTGTAGCAAAGCAAACAAGTATTCTTTTTATTCTAATAAAGAGAAAGAGGGATTTAGTCTTTTTATTCCTCCAACTCTTTGTTTGTTTTATCAGTAAGATAGCTTTCATTAAAACAGAACCCAGGAATTTACCATGTAGGTAAATTTACATGTAGGTTTCTCTTTTCACTTTATCTCAGCTTGCTTTTTGGGGGGGAAAAGGACTACATGTTAAAAGTCAAGATATTTTATGAAGATTAGAGGAAGAGACAATTCTATAGCCTGGCAGAATGGGTAATATACCTATCTCTTTGGCTTGGGGAAAATATTAATATTATAAATGCTGAGTATATTAACACATTTTGAGCATTGATGAGCTAAGTAGAAAGTAAGGAATACTCTAAGGCAAAACTAAATGAAAAGAGAAAAGTGGTAAGTAGAATGCTAACTTCCATTTTGAGAGCAATTGCAAACTTTAGTGAATTTGAGTTTAATTTTCATAGATTTACAGAACACAGAGAACAGAGAGATAAAGCCAAGAGTTGCTTAAATTAGGAAGGCTAAAAGAATATAAAACTAGCCTCCACCAAATTGGCCAGTCCCTTGATTTAAGTGTAAAATATATATAAATGTACATTTCTGGATAGTGTTACAAGATGTTATTTCTATCTTGAATTCTAGTAATAGTGCTGAATGACAGGGGAAAATGATCATTCTAGTTGAAAACAATCCTAATATTGGACTGTATCCTGAATTATGTGATGTGAAAAACTTCATTGCAGTACTGCAGTGATCATAGGTTGATATAGCCCCCAGTCACCTGACAGAAACAATTGTAAATTTTCTTTTGAATAACCTGTTTGCAGTCTAAGCCACAAATAATTACCACAAATAAAATTTTAAGAAATATAAATATAATAAAAACAAAATACCCAAAGAAACAAGGCATCACAAGCTAGAGTCTCCAGAAATCGTGTGTGTATTAGCTGCTCAGTCATGTCCAACTCTTTGCAACCCCCAGGCTCCTCTGTCCATGGGATTCTCCAGGCAAGAATACTGGAGTGGGTTGCCATGCCCTCCTCCAGGGAATCTTCTCAACCCAGGGATTCAACCCAGGTCTGCTGAATGGCAGGCAGATTCTTTACCATCTGAGCCACCAGGGAAGACTTAACAAAGGACTAAAGACTTAACTTCAGTTAAGTTAACTTAACTGAGAAGACTTAACAAAGGTCTCAAGAAAATGGTTTGATATTGAAACTATTCTTTTAGGTCAGGGTCCCTAGAAACAGACTCACATAAACACTTGCATGCAAGAGATTTATTTGGGTGTCTTCTTCGAGGAGGGTGAACATTTGCAGGGCAGTACAAAAAAAGCCTGACTGAGTGATAGGCTTTGCAATAGAAGCCTTAACTGATCTTATAAACTCTGGACCCAATCCTAAAATTACTATTAAAAAAAAAGTATTTTAGTGTTTCTGTTATATAAAACATTGACCACTCTCTAGATTGAATATAATGGTTATAAGTGGGAAATGAGATCATAAACATGAAAATTCTATAGTAATTCTAAAACTTCTACCAAACAGGTTATCATGGCCATCTATCTAAAAATCAAAAGAACAGTCACTGGAGACAGACGATCTCAATTTATTTCTGACTTACACTCACTAGATAGTGGACCAAAGGTAAACCACTTTCTCTCTAGGCCTCAGTCTTCTCTCATCTAGAGTAGAAAGGAATAAACATTACTTTGTAGCATTGCTGTGGAGGACTAAATAAGGTGAACTTATCTGGAGATTAAGAATAGCATTTATTCTCCAGATAAACTTATTAGATAGCAATAGTTTATTAAATATTATCTGGTATAACAAAAGTACTTAAAAAAAAAGAGGAGGATCATAATCCCTAACTTAGCATCTGTCTCACTTTTACTATATTTATGATATGCTATTTAATCCTCTGTCCCCAAGATATTTTCTGATCATGGCACATGCAGAGCCTAACTCCCACGCTAAAAGCAAAATAATATTTTAATGAAGCTTGCCTTTACTGGAATATACACATTCTGCAACAGCATGAAGTCCTTGTCTTTTTCTCTGACTCCGTATACATTTTACAGGAGAATATGGACTTCCCAGGCAGGGGTAAAGAATCCACTTTTCAATGCAAGAGATGTAGAAAACATGGATTTCATTCCTGGGTAAGAAAGATTCCCTGGAGGAGGGCATGGCAACCCAGTCGAGTATTCTTGCCTGGAAAATCCCATGGACAGAGGAGCCTGGCAGACTACCGTCCATATGTCACAAAGAGTTGGACATGACTGAAATGACTTGGAGAAAAGGAGAAAAGGAAAGACATAAGCATCTGAATGCAAAGTTCCAAAGAATAGCAAGGAGAGATAAGAAAACCTTCCTCAGCGATCAATGCAAAGAGATGGAAGAAAACAACACAATGGGAAAGACTAGAGATCTCTTCAAGAAAATTAGAGATACCAAGGGAATATTTCATGCAAAGACGGGCTCGATAAAGGACAGAAATGGTATGGACCTAACAGAAGCAGAAGATATTAAGAAGAGATGGCAAGAATACACAGAAGACCTGTACAAAAAAGATCTTCACAACCAAGATAATCACAATGATGTGATCACTCACCTAGAGCCAGACATCCTGGAATGTGAAGTCAAGTGGGCCTTAGAAAGCACCACTACGAACAAAGCTAGTAGAGGTGATGGAATTTCAGTTGAGCTATTTCAAATCCTGAAAGATGATGCTGTGAAAGTGCTGCACTCAATATGCCAGCAAAATTGGAAAACTCAGCAGTGGCCACAGGACTGGAAAAGGTCAGTCTTCATTCCAATCCTAAAGAAAGGCAATGCCAAAGAATGCTCAAACTATTGCACAATTGCATTCATCTCAGACGTTAGTAAAGTAATGCTTAAAATTCTCCAAGCCAGGCTTCAGCAATATGTAAACCGTGAACTTTCAGATGGTCTAGCTGGTTTTTAAGAAAAGGCAGAGGAACCAGAGATCAAATTGCCAACATCCACTGGATCATCAAAAAAGCAAGAGAGTTCCAGAAAAACATATATTTCTGCTTTATTGACTATGCCAAAGCCTTTGACTGTGTGGATCACAATAAACTGTGGAAAAATCTAAAAGAGATGGGAATACCAGACCACCTGACCTGCCTCTTGAGAAACCTATATGCAGGTCAGGAAGCAACAGTTAGAACTGGACACAGAACAACAGACTGATTCCAAATAGGAAAAGGAGTACGTCAAGGCTGTATATTGTCACCCTGCTTATTTAACTTATATGCAGAGTATATCAAGAGAAATGTTGGGCTGCAAGAAGCACAAGCTGGAATCAAGATTGCCGGGAGAAATCTCAATAACCTCAGATATGCAGATGACACCACCCTTATGGCAGAAAGTGAAGAGGAACTCAAAAGCCTCTTGATGAAAGTGAAAGAGGAGAATGACAAAGTTGGCTTAAAACTCAACTTTCAGAAAATGAAGATCATGGCATCCGGTCCCATCACTTCATGGGAAATAGATGGGGAAACAGTGTCAGACTTTATTTTTTGGGGCTCCAAAATCACTGCAGATGGTGATTGCAGCCATGAAATTAAGATGCTTACTCCTTGGAAGAAAAGTTATGACCAACCTAGATAGCATGTTGAAAAGCAGAGACATTACTTTGCCAACAAAGGTCCGTCTAGTCAAGGCTATTGTTTTTCCTGTGGTCATGTATGGATGTGAGAATTGGACTGTGAAGAAAGCTGAGTGCCGAAGAATTAATGCTTTTGAACTGTTGTATTGGAGAAGACTCTTGCGAGTCCCTTGGACTGCAAGGAAATCCAATCAGTCCATTCTAGAGGAGATCAGCCCTGGTTGTTCTTTGGAAGGAATGATGCTAAAGCTGAAACTCCAATACTTTGGCCACCTCATGAGGAGAGTTGACACATTGGAAAAGACTCTGATGCTAGGAGGGATTGGGGGCAAGAGGAGAAGGGGACGACAGAAGATGAGGTGGCTGGATGGCATCACTGACTCGATGGACGTGAGTCTGAGTGAACTCCGGGAGTTGGTGATGGACAGAGAGGCCTGGTGTGCTGCGGTTTATGGGGTCGCAAAGAGTCGGACATGACTGAGCAGCTGAACTGAACTGAAATGACTTGGCATACATGCACAGGAGAATATAAATTCTCATCCTACTTTTGTTACGGCAACATGTTCCCAGAAAGTTATGGTGGTTTTGTACTAGAGAAAATGAATGGATGCTTACAATGAAAATGAAAAAAAGAAAAAGAAAAGTTCTACTTGTATAATGATGAATAAAACAATCACAGGAAAAGATAGAAATGGGCTATTCAAAAACAGAAGAAGATTCAATGTTTATGTATTGAGGATTTCAAAAGAAAATTTTAGACCCAGTGATGATGAAAGGGCTAGTTTTCTAAGCTAGAGAATTTATATACGAGAACTGCAGGAGGTAAAGTTGAAAAATTAGCATTACCATGCTGATTAAGATTCAGTTAAGTTCAGTTCAGTCGCTTGGTCGTGTCCGACTCTTTGAGACCCCATGAATCGCAGCACGCCAGACCTCCCTGTCCATCACCAACTCCCGGAGTTCACTCAGACTCACGTCCATCGAGCCAGTGATGCCATCCAACCATCTCATCCTCCGTCATCCCCTTCTCCTCCTGCCCCCAATCCCTCCCAGCATCACAGTATTTTTCCAACGAATCAACTCTTCGCATGAGGTGGCCAAAGTACTAGAGTTTCAGCTTTAGCATCATTCCTTCCAAAGAAATCCCAGGGCTGATCTCCTTTATAATGGACTGGTTGGATCTCCTTGCAGTCCAAGGGACTCTTTAGTGGGTCACTATTAGATTAGACAGTAAAGAATCTGCCTGCAATGTGGGGGACCTGGGTTCATTTCCTGGGTTTGGAAGAACCTTGGAGGAGGGCATGGCAACCCACTCCAGTATTCTTGCCTGGAGAATCCCATGGACAGAGGAGCCTTGCATACTACAGCCATAGGGTCACAAAGAGTTGGACATGACTGAAACAACTTAGCACACATGCATACACAGGAAAATATAAATGCTCATCCTACTTTTGTTTTGGCAACACAGCATATATTTGCAAGGTGATACTATTCCTTAGACTAAGCGTTTTAGCATATATTTGGGTTGATTCATTTTATTTTACTACTGTATTTACAAAACAAGTATAACACTGAGATTTTTATTTGCAAAAACATTCATGGTTAATCAAATAACACTGGAAAATATGTTTTGTGTCTGTGCTCTGAAAAGACTATATATGAGGTTCTTCTTGTGTGTGTTGTAGTTGTTTTTCCACACTTAGAACATGCCAAAGTGCAATTGTTTCTTTGAATAAAATTCCTTTATCTTGGGTCCTTGAAAAGAGCAAAATTACCACTAATTTTAATGGCTCAAATTTTCAAGCTATCCAGTTGCAATGGAAATAAATCTCATATAGAATCTGATCCATGGGTTGATTGCTCTGCAGCAGTAAACAAGTCTTATGTTTCATTCTTTATGTTTGACAAGTTTTAACCTGTTCTTTAAAGAAAGAAAATCTGGGGCAACTTGGCTTCTATGATAAGCTGTCAAGATGAAAAATCCACACTGTAATGTCAATTTGCAATGCTTGTGCTTCAAAGAATATTTGAGGCACATGCGATTTATTTTTCAATCATCTGAGATTTAACAAAGACTATTCCATGATTAATCTAAAAAATCAAGAGGTAATTTATTTTTATGAATTTTAGTGGAACAGCAAAAGCATATCATTTCAAAAGGTGCTATTAGGAACAACAGTAAAACAACCAGCTATTGAAGTATGTATACAGTGAATATTTTAAATTACAAAGGAAAAAAAAAGCAACACGGGGAAAAACTAATACAGATCTCTGTTGATATTTTAGGTAATGATTTCATGAATGTTAAATAGATGGAAGTGATGTATCACATGTTTTCAAGGCTTTATTATGAGATTGAAAGTGAAAGTGTTAGTTGATCAGTCATGTCTGACAAAGAGTCGAGACCCCTTCGACTATAGCCCACCAGGCTCCTCAGTCCATAGAATTTTCTAGGCAAGAATACTAGAGTGGAATGTCATTTCCTTTTCCAGGGGATCTTCCCGACCCAGGAATTGAACCTAGGTTCCCCCCATATCAGGCAGATTCTTTACAATCTGAGCCACCAGGGAAGCCCCTATTAGGAGATTAAAAATCTCTTTTTCAAATGAATGTCATTCAGCATTAGTTTAAGAAAATCTACTACTTTAGAATTAATCTCCTAATATTCATTTTTCAGCTGTATTCTATTCAGAATCAAACCTGTTAGACCTTCCTTCTGCTGAGTAAGTCCTATACTTCCTTACTTACACAATATTATTTTCTTGATGATAACATCTGTGATTACAAATCACACCTGACAAATTCTTCTTAAGGCCTTTTCCCTTGTTTTCCTGAAAAACCAGTTTAGTCTTGTTTTAGCTATATGAGTTAACTTAATAATCAATTCTTGTTAATTGCAGAAATATTCTATTTTCAAAAGTCCATATATGAAAAAAAAGTCCATATATGAATTAATCATTTTTACTCTTTCATTACAAGTATCAGATCAGATCAGTCGCTCAGTTGTGTCCGACTCTTTGCGACCCCGTAAACCACAGCACGCCAGGCCTCCCTGTCCATCACCAACTCCCGGAGTTCACCCAGACTCATGGCCATCGAGTCAGTGATGCCATCCAGCCGTCTCATCCTCTGTCATCCCCTTCTCCTCCTGCCCCCAATCCCTCCCAGCATCAGAGTATATAATCATTAAATTACAATCATTACAAGTATATTACAAGTATAATTAAATCATTACAAGTATATAATCATTAAATAATTGTATGTGTTTTAACTGATATTGAAAGATATTTAAGATACAGTGTTATGGCAAAAGGTGAGTTATAAAATAATGTGTTTTATACTTATAGCCATATGTATGAATATGTTTGAACATGAGAGAATAATGTTAAAATAAGTTGGTATATACATGAAAAAATCTGACAAAATACAGAAAACAATATTCATTCCTTAAGTGGGTTCATAGTGAACATTCATTTTTATATCTATAGATGTTATTTTTGGTAAGTGCAGTTTTATTTTGATTTCTTCTAATAAAACATGGGAAAAAGAACAGATGCATGTAAATCCACATATTAACATGTTGTTAATATGTGGCTATCTCCACATATGTCCAGGAAATAGGATTATCACCAATCTTAGTTTTCTTCTTGACTATGTTTAAAATATGTGTTTAATAAATAAGAGCTATCAATTTAGGCAATACAAGGTAGAATTATATTAATGGGCTAAAATTTTTTAAAATCCCTCATTATGGTACTTATAAAAACATTTCATTATACACATTTTATTTGTGTTTTATTTTACATATATGGCTAATTTTATTTCAGTTGAGTTTATTGATTAATAAACTGCCCTAAGTCTGTGATCATTGTTAAATCACCAAACCAAATGAAATTCATCACAGCCAAGTTAATGTCTGACTTTCTCAAAAGCTTCTGTTTCATTGCCTGCAGATTGACAATTAATTAATTTTTTAAATTATATTTTTGGTTCTTTATTTAGTTTTGTTGTGCCATTTTTTATATAGGGTCACAGATAATTGACAGTAAAATAACAGTATAGCAGCTTTCATATACAACAGGGAAAAGACATTAGGAAAATTAGTTTCTAAGAAACATTAAAACCATAAAAGAGTAAAAAATCATATTCAATAATCCCTTGTTTTAGATATTTCTTTCCCCTGCATAGCAATGTGCTCACTTTGTTCTTATGAACCACATGAACATTTAGATTTTATTAAATTATTTTAAAATTCTTATGTTAGAAGTGACATAAAATTTATGTCATATGTCATAAAATGTTGAAAAGACATTTTATTCCTAATTATACTCTTAATTTTTCTTCCCGTTATTGTCTTTTTTTGCCTGTTCAATCATTTCCAGTGATATTTAAGATCTGTGATAGCTAATGGTAATGTTAGAGCACATTTTCTGGATCCAAGCCAATCATAACATCTTTCAGTAATGTTTATATATACCAAGCTTGCCAGCTTCTTACCAGTGCATAACAGAAGATAAATGTACTACTACCAAGGCTAAAAGAAGCCAAGCCATCTGACTGCTAGCTACCTATTTTTACATAGCTGTTTTCAATTCGCATCATCATGTTATAGCAATATGATTTATTAATCCTTCTGACATTTTTCTCTTTGACAGCTTCTCAGCTTCTGTTATATCCTTCTTGGATGGGTAAGTACTATGTACTATTCTGAAACTGTGAATCATGTTTTGTATGTTGAGACTTTATTTTAGGCACTTAGTCTACTGAAGTGTTAACAACTTGGATTTAACCCTATCAAAGATAAAAATAGGGCTCAAAGGTTCAAGAAAAGTGAAATGAAGAAAAGTGAATTTGGAGATGTGATTGCAGTGGAGCCTTTCAATATTTTTGACTCTAAGTGTGTTAAGCTATAACTCACATTATAATTTCCACATGCAGGATTTAGGATTTTATTCCAAAGGGAAACATATTTTTAAGACAGCTATATTCTATCATGAATAGTCAAATAGTTTGATTTAGGAATATTTTTGCTATAATATTTTGAATTTTACACCTTCTTAATTCTACTTTTACATTTTCAAATTAATTTCAAATCATCAATAATTAGATAAAGCCACCAATGCAAAGTGGTATTTGTTTCTTTATTATATATCTATTAAATTTTATTCAATTGCTATTAAGTAAGATTTGACAATATATATTATACACATTAAACAGTGAAAACAGAATAATGTGTATGTGTAGATCCACATACTAACAATGACCAATTCCAGGGGATTGAATTATAGGCAATCTTAAATTTCTTACTGTATATATATATATATATACATATATACACATACATACACTTGTATTTATATACACAAACACCCGGATTAATGATTTATTATAGTCAAGCTCTTGACAAGGTTGTGTTGCTAGAATCTACAGGAAAAATGAGAGAAAATATTTAAATTCTGTCGTTCCCTTTGTCTAGTAAAAGAAACCAAGTGTTTTGTTTAATGTGGGCAGACACATTTCTTATTGCCAGTGAATCCAGAAGCAACTCAGGCACATAAAATATACTAGTCAGACTCATGTGGTCAAACATAAATTTACACAGAAATTTTATTCAGATGGGTACTTTATATTTTTGGGTCTTTGTCTGATTTGCTGCTTGAAAATTGACATACTATCTTAGTTTTCTCTTAAGTTAGTATCTTAATTAATGAAAATGTTGCTATAGAAAATAAAGTTGATATGGTTTCATATTACTTCCTTAGGATCTAATTTAATATATTGAGTTTATAATTTTTAAAGTATAGTTATGACATGATATCACTCAGATTTTAGATATTTCAAACTGTCTTTTGTCAAGTGATAAATGATGTTTCTGTTATGATTATTTAAAAACTTGAGATGAACCAAAACTGTATATTCACTTGTATTGTTAGAAGGAATCTGTAATCTTTAGATACTGACGTTCTTCTATGAAAGTTTTGGAGTATGATTATATGTTCCCTTAACTATTCAAATGATTTCTATCATATTTCTTCATAGAAGTAAAATAAAGGGTTAATTCCTAAACACGCAGGGAAAAAAAAACAGATATTTTATGCATTTGACGCAACTAGAATCTGTTTTAATTTTGTAAAGGAAGTTGTTGAGATGGCATTTTTCACCATCTTCTTAGAAAGTCATAATATTTGTTCAAAATATTTTGGGCACAGGTGTGGCTCTTGCACAGGGGTATACTGGATAAGAAGGGAGTTGGTGATTTAAATCTCTGTGTCTATCTGATTTCTTGTGGAATCTTTTGTCTGATATAATTTAACTCAAAATCATTGCGATTTATAGCCATATTGTGTAATTTCCAGAGATTCAGAAAACTAGTAAGTACCAATGGAGAAACAATTAAGTAATGATTACTTTTCACATACTCTCTTATTCATTAAAAAATGGGAAAAAAAAGAAAAATTATTATATACTCTAGATTCCTCAATCTCTTTGCACAGTATACAAAATGTAAAGTTCTAGATAACGTCACAAGATTCATGAAATTTGACTTTTATGTCATTAGTCTTTATTAATGACTATCAGAGATTCTTTTAAAGTCAATGTTTATTTTAAAATTTTCAGTAATTTAAAAGTAATTTGTTTATATTCATGTTATTAAAATGACATTTCACCAAGAGCATTTCTGTTTTTACAAATGAGCACATGTTGATATTTTCTTTCTGAAGTCACATAAATATTTTGTGACTATTGTTACTGCATGTAAGGTAGAAAAGTTTGGGTCATTATTATAATAATTATTAAAATTTTTATATACATATATAAATGTATATATAAAATTTATGTGTAAAATGACTACTTAAATACTCCCCATAAGATATTAGACCAGAGAAAGTAGAGGCCCCAAAAGGTAGCTCTGGAAGTAATAGAAACAAATTTAAAGCTTTAGATTCACCTAGTTTTGTAACACATTAATAAATAAAGATTAATTTCAGAATATTATTAGGATGTCTGTAATTCTTTCAAAATTCAACTTCATAGGGCTTCAGAATTTGAGAAGGGTCAGTGGTGTCAAGAGGTCATAAAAATTGTTGCATTTCACACTTCACATATAATCAATTCATGACTTTAAGACAATAATGAATAGTTAGGGTGCTAATTTTCCACGAACTATTTTAAATTGTAATTAATACCAAAGTGTATATTTTGAATCATAATAAATTTCACATTTTCAAAAATCATATATATGATGAAACCTGTGAATATTTATTTTTATTGAGATTTGGATTTTTTTTCAGCATCTTATAAAAGTCAAATTTACAAATCTACAATGCACCTTGTAGAACAAGTACATCTCCAGGTAAAGGAAAAGCTTACATATACTTACATAGAGGCCTCAATTCCCTAAAACGCCATAGGATCTTGACTTCCTTTTGTATTCTCTTTTAATCTTTACCTAAATTGGTTAAGACATACACATACACAAGTAGCAGACATTCAATTTCAGAAATATTTTCAGAGATGAGAAATTGAATTATATACTTTTTGCATATATACCAGGGAACTTAATTGCAGTTGTTATATTTCACTTTTTTATTCTCTAGAGAATTTAAGAGATTATAATAATATTTTAAGTGTTTAATTATGGATTGCTAAAAAGTAGTAATAAACATTGCAACATTCTTTTTATGATATCCTCAAAATTCAAAGAATGGCAGAAGCCAACTTTCTAAGTCAAGTGTTATATAAATTAATGGGTAAACACTATGTGATAAGGCTATCAATGTATAAATTTTTGTAAAGGCCTGGAACATGAAGTAAACCTCAGTGCAGTATATATGTCTCCATATTCTTCTCAAGAATCAGAATGTGCTTATTGTAAGCATATACAGAAATATGGTGAACCCATATTTTTCATACGAACACCATATCTCTTCCACTAAAATAACTGTGTTTATTCCATGTTTGTTAATAGGTGAGGACCCAGATTGTATCCCTTCATAATCCCAAGACTGGAATCAGAGACATACTATTCGGGTCTCATATATAATTAAAGTTCACTGTGCTGTTGGTCAGACAGATTGGTTTAGGGTGTGTGAATAATCCAAGTTAGGTCACTGTCTTTGTCCCTGATTGCTACTCTAAAGAAACAGAGTAATGCAAAGCTGAGATATGAATAGAAACAGCGTCATTATGTCATTGTTTGTGACCTAAAATCTTCTCAGTAATGTCTGCCAATATATTCTAAGTTAGAAATGACCTTTCCCAAGATAAATCTGTGATAGTATATTTTCTCTAATTGGAAGAATCATAAATCAATTCACACAAAAGACCCCACATAATTTTAAAGAAAATTTAACCAGATGAGACTGAAAGGACAGAGACACTATAAAATTATAAGATTTAGACTCCGGAATTTCTATGGACTGGAATCAGGCTGAGAAAATGTTCAGATGCAAACACAATTTCTTTACAAAAAAAAAAGAGGCCAAATCAGAAACCAAAATCAGGACCCAGAAAGTAAATCCAGGTATTGTGGAAAAACATTTCTAGGCAATAAGACTAAGCTGTTATCAATAAACTGGCAATAAGAACCAAGCTGTATTTCAGAAGTGCTATAAATCAGTGACTCTGGCTTCCATTTGTTTTATTGGTTGGCCAAAAAGTTTGTTTGGGTTCTTCTGTATTGTGAAAAACCTGAATGAACTTTATGGTATTCCCAATATTTTGAATGAGAGAGTATAGAGCAGTCATCCCATAGCTGAACCACTGGTATATGTTGGCTGTATGATGGGGAGATAGCTTGTTTCTTCAGTTCACAGGTCTTCAGACTGAGCCAAACAGTAGTGAAAGAACAACACCCATAGAGCCTCATCTCTGCCCAAATCTGATATTTACAAGATGCTGCACTTGGGCCTGAGTCTGAGGCTATAATATATGAGATATTTGGGGGTCCTGAGAGACAGTAGATGTACTTTGCGAGTAAAAAAGGTAAATACTTTATGGAAAGAAGGTGGACTGTGCCTGCAAGTTCTTTGACACTCACCAGTTCAAGAACTGAGGGGGCTTATATCAGCTCTCCTAGAACCTGGACAGGACATTGCAACTGCCTTGTAAAACAGAATGTAGTAGTAGGAATGCAATGTGACTTTGGATAAAAATGCACGCAGCTTCTGCCAGTCTTTCTTGAGACGTTTGCTCTGTAAGATCATCAGCCATCATATTAAAACAAACAAACAAACAAACCCAGCTATCCTGATGTCACTACAAGGAGATATCAGGTGGACAAACCATATACAGGAAGAAGTGATGACTAGCCAGCAACCCCAACTGTTCTGGCACCCATTGTTTGCATCTTTCCAGCTCTGTACCAGCTACTCAAGTGTTGAAGTTATCAAGATAACCCCATGCCTGAAATGAGACACTGTGCCACTACTGCATGGGAGACCCAAGTCAGGGGGAGAACTGACTAGCTGAACCCAGTGGAGTGCTGGATTCATGAACAAAATAAATGATGCTGTTGGTTCCAGCCACTATTTTGGGCTATTAACACAGTAATAGATAATCAGAACAACAACAACAATCTAGAGATTTTTTTTTCTTTAGAAAAATACATGAAAAATAAACTAGTTACAGACTTTATTTTATGACTGTGGTTTAGATCAAGATCCCTGATAGCAGCACTATGGACATTTGGGGTTCAATAATTTTTGTTATGAGGAGTTTCTCTGTGTTGTATCAAATGTTTCGCAGCATCCCTGCTCTGTTTTCACTAGATGCCAAAGGTATAGAACCTCCCAAGTTGTGACTACTGTAAGTGTCTCCAGACATATCCAGGAGAGACAAAATCTTTCTTAGTTAAGAATCACTGATTACATAAATTTCAGGAAAGAATGGAGAATGGTAGGAGAAAAAGAAATCCTAGACAAGAAAAGAATATGAAACGTTTTAGCTTAAATGGCAAAGAATTTACACCAAGTCCTCTAATAATAACCATAGAGACAGTTTTGAAACAAGTATATTCTAGAAATAAATGTTCTGTTTGCAAAATTATCAAATTTGCATGCTATACATACTTTTGTAAATACATAGAATTAGAGTTCAATTAAGGTATGTGATTATTGATGGTTACCTTGACTAATTCTTTTACTTGCTTCTGGCAATTTTTTAATCTCTTCTTTCATGCTTCAGCTGATTTTTCATGTTATTTTCTATCGTTTCAGTAAAAACAAATAATTTTAGAAACTGATGGCTAGTCAAGAGATGAGTTTTGTCCCCCAGATAACCCCACAATTTAACATTTGAGCTTTTAAAAATACTTACCAAGAAACAATTGCTAATTGATACTAATGAGCTATGTCGTGCGTTTCTGACAGGACAATGTACCTCTTCAAATTCTGGTGCTACTAATTGCATGGCAACTTACAATTCAAAGTAAACACTATCAGAATAATTATTCATGGAAAAAAAAAGAGGATTTGAAGTGAGGAGACATTAGGTTTTAGTAAGAATTGTTTTCTCCTATAGTATGAGTATTTTAAACTACTAACATAGTTCTGATTTTTCACTTTAATTGAATCCATATACTTACATAAGCCACTTCAGGGGCTCTGTATACTGCTGCTGCTGCTAAGTCGCTTCAGTCTGCCATAGACGGCAGCCCACCAGGCCCCGCTGTCCCTTTGTTGTAAATTATTAGATTTATTTCAAACATTCCTTTCTGAATTACAGTTGTTAGGATAATTATAATTACTAGTTTACCTTTTTCTCTAATTGTTTACCTTTTTTTCTAAGCTTGTCCAGAGAAGGTTGGCCAAAAAGAGAGTGAATGAATTGATTTGGTTTCCATCTTACACCTAATAATGATGCCATTGTGCTATGCTCAGTCATGTCTGACTCTTTGTTGCCCAAAGGACTGTAGCCCAGCAGGCTCCTCTGTCATGGAGTTTTCCAGACAAGGATACTGGAGCGGGTTGCCATTTCCTTTTCCAGGGGATCTTCCCAACCCAGGGATCAAACCCGTGTCTCTTGTGTCTCCTGCATTGGCAGGGGGATTCTTTACTACTGTGCCACCTGGGAAGCCCTTAATGGTGCCATTGTCTCCTAACAGTTCTGTTTCAAATGCTGATTGTCCTAAATGTGAGGAAATTAGCGAAATTCTTTTTTACAATGGGACAGTGAAAATCTATCAGCAGAACAATGAAAACATCAGGGTGTGTAGTATACAATGATAGGTGGTGAGAAGTATTAACTACGTGTTTAATTGGCAAGGAATTCCCCTATGCTCCCAGTACACCATAGTATTATTTCTACTAGAAGTCTAAGTAAGCTAGTGCCTGATCATAAAATGTACTGAACTTTCAAATATACAAGGTGTTATCTTTTTCTTGGTAATTGGCATGTCACTATTATAAGGCATGTGTCTATTATCAGGTGACAGTTACCACTTATCAGAGGAATAGGACATTCTTTGCATACAGCATTCAAATAGATTAAATCAATTTTCTCCTTTTTACAAACTTTACATGGTGTAATGACATATAAATTGATTTGTAAACTATTTATAACTTGTAGATGGGTTTACCTCTTTCATTTTTCAGGAAGTAAGGAATGGTAAAGCTGGAGAGATCTGGCATGCCAGTACATTAGCCCTTCTGTAACTGATTTTCATTTTATTGTTGCTCTCTTTCTTGCAAGGGCAAGATGCTAAATGAGATGAGATAATTTAGGTTTTGTCACATTTGCTTTCAAAGATTAATGTACACCAATAAGAGGAATCAAAAAGATAATATTAGAGTGAATTCATGAAGCACAGTTACTATTTAACAGCAGAATTAGATGGCATGCTGTTTATCAAAATGGTTTCTTATCATTTATTCAAAATAAATGAACAGAGGAGTAATATGTAAAAGCCTATGTTTTGAAATGTGGCAGATTTGAGAATGAAACCTGGATCTGCAATTTTATGATTCTGTGATATTCATTTATTTTTCCAGTGCTTTTGTGTTCTCACATACCCCAAAGAGAAACAAGGTGAACTCTTTAAAAAGTTTTGTGTGTGAATGAACATCTTCAAATCAATTTAAATGTTATTATTATTAACATTATTATAGTTTTTCAAGTAAAGGAACAATTTATAAATTATTATATGTAATTATTTAAGGTTTGACTCTAATATAGTGAGGTAAATTTTCATGTGACTTATGAAAACTTAAAACTTCATGGATTATTTGTCAAATATGTCAGATGATAGGAAAAAATACTGGTACTTTTTTATTCACTTTTGACTGTAGCTATCTTATTCAATTCATAACATATCTAGAGTATTTTAATAGATTCTGAAATAGTGCCTTTAGATTTTTCCTTCCTTTCTTCTCTCTCTCCATTCTTCTTTCCTTTCTGCCCCCCTCTCTAACTCTTTCCATTCATCCTCTTTTCTATATATTTAGGGAGGATGTGGGTTTCCCAGGTGGCATTAGTGGTAAAGAACCCACCTGTCAATACAGGAAATGCAGGAGATAAAGAGTTTGATTCCTGGGCCTGGAAGATCCCCTGGAGGAGGGCATGGTGACCCACTTCAGTATTCTTGTCTGGAGAATGGTCAGAGGAGCCTGGTGGGCTGTAGTTGATAGGGTTGCAAAGAGTTGGACACAACTGAAGTGACTTAGCACACAAGCACAGTGTGGATTTAATGTATCATATCAGAGGTAGATGCTGCAAACAACACTGAGAACATTGGAGCATTTGTTCCCAAGGTACAACCCCTCTAATAGAAACAGAAAAGCCATGACAAATAAGAAGAGCGAAATACTAACCTGTGCTATGGAAAACAAACAAAAAATCATGAAGGAGCAAGACACTTCATTCCCCAACTTGTCTCTCTCTGGAATATGTATATTTCTTTGTCTGGTGGATGTCTATCAGATTTATTTTTTAATAGAAATTTAGTTCTGTTGTTCTGGATATGTAATTTCTATAATGTTATAATGACTCACAGATACAGTGCAACCTACTCACTGTGTGTACATGTATCTTCCATAGCCTACTTCTACAGTAACTAAGACTATTTTGTATGCAAAATATTTTTTTAAATCCTTATTTTTATTTATTTCTGTTTGGCTTATATTTTGTTCTCAACTCTTGTCATAGATCTTAATAGATCACAGTGCTTTTGACAAAGTAGGGCTCAATATCTTGATAAATCAGTCAATAAATGATGAAATAAATGAACAAACACATGATTGATAAACTGGATGATTGAATGAGAAATACATGGCATATTTTCCTAGGTGTTCTCTCTGACTAAATTATCTTTTCTCTTCTTCCTCTATGTGTGTATATTTCCCAGGCTTCAATTTCCTGCTATTTCATTCTCCTTTGATCAAATCAGTTGATACCAACATTCTAATGTTATTGCTTATATTAAGCATTTTTTTCTATTAAATCTTTTTTGATATTGTTATTTCATCACTAAGTCATGTCTGACTCTTTGCAACCCCATGGACTGCAGCATGCCAGGCTTCTTTGTTCTTCACTGTCTCCTGGAGTTTGCTCAGTCTCATGGCCATTGAGGTGGTGATGCCTTTTTGGCATATCTTATGATAACTTTTCTTGTATTATATATATATGCTTTCTCAATAGCTAACATGTAGAGAATTATTCATTGCATGCTTTCATCATTTTGATAAAACTATCTATTTCTAAAGCTAGAATCTTCCAAGTTGACATATATATATATACAAATATATGTATATACACATATAAATTATATATATATTTTTTTCTCTCTCTCTTTATATATATACACACACAAAAGAAGCTTGTGTATGTGTTTTGTATATAGGCATCCCTTTATAGTGGAGGTACACCATAAATACTAATATATTTAAGAGATGTTACCCCCTTATAAGCCTTTGGCTATAACAAATGCATTTTTATCATATGATAACCCAAGAATATTAATTAAAATTTTCAGAATAAGATATTGTATCTTCAGAGGATAGGGTCAACATAATACTTGTTGGTTAAAATGTTTGACAGATGCTGGGAACATATTGTCATTTGAAAGGGGAAAAATGAACCAATTCATCAAAATCAATGATGTTCACAAAGGGATTTGTACAGTGTCAGAGGTACCTTTATATTAACCATAGCCTTAAAAAAAAAAGGAAAAAAAAAAAACCAGCATTTAAACCATCTATTGTACAAAAGAAGCCATTGGTTAATGGCAGTATTCTTTTTTTCACCAGAAGCAGAACTGCCAAATATCATACCGTACATGTCATGTGTGTGTGTTTTGTAGCCTTATGTATTTGAGTGGAACATTTCACAGTAATTAAATCGAATGAAAACTTGTTCTACAGAGATTTTTCAGAGTAAATAGTTGGCAGTTACTTACAGACTAAAGTGTTGTACTGCTAACCTTTTAACAAAATCTCTTTCTGCCAAACAATTTTATCAGCACTCTTTATTACTCTCATGGTGGGAGGATGCCTTTTCATTTTTTTGATATAATGGCTATAGATCAGTATATATTGGGTTGTGGAAACATATAGACTCTATTAGGGAAGGGAATCAAGGTAGGCAAGTACTGTCTACAACTGACAGCCACCTTTCATGTGAAAACTCAAGGGAGCTTTTCCTTCTGGATACCTGAATAGAAGAACCAGTATACTCCATTCTCATTTCTTTCAAAGTTAATTTTGTTTATGTTGTGGCTAAAAGAAGAAAATCTGGGAAAAAAAAAAAAAAGAACTACTATGTTCTATACCCAATTTCAGTGATTAATGCTCAAAGAAATTCCAGTTGTCAAAAATAATGATTTTGCTGTGAGTCACAGTGACATCAGATAACTCAAATAGCTTCATCAACTGAAATATTAACTCATGAAATGTTGGATATAACTGCATCCTTCAAATGACTCATTTATTCTGTGATGATAATATGCAGCCTAAAACACTGAATACGCTAAACTCTAGTGAGTTTTTGCTTTGGGCATATACACTATGAAGATGTTTTTAAATTTATTGTGGTCAAATATTGATTGTTTTTTTCGTGGATCAGGAACTAGTAAACATCTTAATTTTGGAAAATGTTTTTCCTATATCATCATTTTATTTTTTCTTGAATTGAGATATATTTTATTGTTATAAGATTAAAAAGAATAAATTTTCTATTTATGCATTTTAAAATGCTTAAACATTAAAAAACATTGGATATCTTTTCAATATATAATGCATTTTTAAGTTCTTTAGTTCTCCAAACATTTTTTTTTCAACTAAAATCTTAAATCTGTTTTTTTTTAATTATCTTATTTTAATTTTATAAATGGGTAAAGTACTGAATTTTATCCATTTAATTTTATAAATGGATAAAAACTACAAATTTGGAGTAAAGAACTTTATAAGTAGGTACTTATACAATATGAGAAGCTATATCCAGTTTATGATAATATATCAGGATAGAAAACTTCTCCATTTAAAAATGTAGTATCCATTCTCAGGGCTGGGCAGGCTTCATGGATGGGCATGTGACTTATAAAGTTGAAACAGGGTCACACACTGAGAAGGACACCATCCTTAATCTGTGGTTCTGCTGTTGCTGTCTTGAAATTCTTAATAATATTTTAGCTAGGAGCCCCACATTTTCATTTTGCACTGGGCCACTCAGATTGTTCACTGGGCCCTGACACAGAGTTATAAATAGACCAAATTTTCAAAACTGTTCATGTTTGCATAATTTGAGATATTAGCAATTTTAAATATGAAAATGCTAATTTCAATAACTAAGTTTGTGAGGTGAAATCCTATCCAGTTTCTATTTTTTCCTCCTCCTATGTTTTGTTCCAAATTAATAGGTATCATCTAGAACTGGACAAACATTTGAATCCCTGAAATGACAATAAGCAATATCCATGTTTTCAGGAGTATAATATAACAGTTCTGTGACCATCTATACACAAAATTTTGAATTCACCTTAGTTCTTATAGTTGATCCTTTGAACAACATGAGGTTAAACTGCTTGGGTCCACTTATACACCAGTTTTTTGTTTTTTTTTTTTTCCTCCCCTGTGGTAAATACTATAGTACTTACTAAAATTGTCTGAAACTAAGGATCTGTGAAACTGCAGGTGCAGAGGATCCTTGGATAAATATGTAAACTATAAGTTACATTTGAACATGGAGGGTTGCTGTCCCAACCTCTTGTTGTTCAAGCATCAACTGTATTTCCAAATTCTGTGAAAGACCTGCTTTGGGACCCTTCCCATATTCTATTCTTTAGGCTAATAGTCTCATCTCCCAGTTATTAAAAGTGTTGAGGCTAATGTTCAAGGTTAATCCAGCCCAACACTTGTGCCAACTGGTAGGGGGCAATACTGTGGCAAGATCTAGGAACAGATGTTACCTTGGACACATTTTAACCCTTTTTTGACTCTTTCATCTTTTCCCTTTCTGCTAGATTTTTTCCTTTAGAAGTGAGAAAATTCCTAAATTATTCTCAGGTTTAACTTTTGATTTAAGGCAGAAGAAAATTAAAACAGTTTAAGGAAGTTGACTTAACACAGAATGTTGTAGATAGAAGTGGAGCCAAGGAGACAGTGATTACAAATACGTTTTGAGAAATTTCTTTCTAGAAAGATTATGTAATGTCTTATTATCCACATTAGATGTTCATGATTATTTACCACAACTTTATCAGCAGAGGAAAAGGGAATCCAATCACAGGTATCCAATTTGATTATAAAAAGCAGCAACTTATTTTTATTTTAATTTGCTATATAGACAATTAATGAAGTTGAATGTTTTTAATACATATTTTGGCTACTCTTATGCCTTTTTTGCTTTTTCAATTGTAATGTAAGTTGGAGTATTTGCCTGCAATGCAGAAGACCTGGGTTCAATCCCTGGGTCAGGAAGATCCCCTGGAGAAGGGAATGGCAACCCACCCCAGTGTTCTTGCCTAGAGAATTTCATGGACAGAGGAGCCTGGCAGGCTACAGTCCATGGGATCCCAAAGAGTTGGATACAACTCAGGGACTAACATTCTTTAAAAAGCAGTAATGTCATAACCATAATTTTTATTTGAAGGAAAGTTTTATATAGGTCAGTGATTAATAACTCTCAGTTATCACTAATATCAGAAAAAAGAAAGTGGGCTCAACTTACAGAATTAGGATTTTGTGTACATATGTGTGAGAACTTTATACCAAATGGAATATTAATACAGAATAGGTAAAGTGCTATTCTAAAATTTACTTCTCTGATGATGTATGCATATACATACATACCTGTCTCTTTGAAAGTGTTTATAAGTGGATCTATAAAACAAAGTCCCTTTAAGATCCAGGATCTGTAATTATGAATAACTTTAAAAAATGTTCATAATGTAAATAACCATAAATCTACTATAGCTGTGATAAAATAATCTTCTCTTATGGTTCATAAAGATCAAAATTTTTCTTAGCATATCTGCTTGTAGATATAAAAGTGCAACACATATTTATTACTACCAATATGCACATATTCTGGAAATATAAAATATAATGAGCAAAGGACATTTCTGTCAAATAGAGACTTCAAAAGAACAATATAGTCTGGTGCTTTTGCTCTTCTTACGTATCATATGGAGATCCAGTGTGTTTCAACTTTGGGAAGTAAATATGCCAGTCCCTGAAACAGGAGACATATTGAGGTGCTTGCTTTATTTCCCAGGCTACTTATAGAATATATTATAAATGGAAAATATATATTTTATTAGAAATAGCATAAAATAGTGTTATTTTCTTATGTGCTGAATAGTTCCATATAGAAAACTCTCCAAAACTCAATCTGTAAAACCCAATCCATCTCCCAGTAGTCAAATAGATTTCCAATTCCCTTGTGAAAACTCCCTCACTTCTCATTTTCCCTTGAGGTATGATATTACTTAATCAGTTAAGTTCAGTTGCTCAGTGGTGTCCAACTCTTTGCAACCCCATGGACTGCAGCACACCATTCTTCCCTGTCTATCACCAAACCCCAGAGACTACTCAAATTTATGTTCATCGCATCAGTGATGCCATCCAACCATCTCATCCTCTGTTGTCCCCTTCTCCTCCCAACATCAATCATTCCCAGCATCGGGGACTATTCCAATGACTCGGTTCTTTGCATCCAGTGGCCAAAGTATTGGATTTTCGCTTCAGCATCAGTCCTTCCAATGAATACTCAGGACTGATTTCCTTTAGAATGGACAGGTTGAATCTCCCTGAAGTCCAAAGGAATCTCCAGTCTTCTCCAACACCACCGTTCAAAAGCATCAATTATTCGGCACTCAGCTTTCTTTAGAGTCTAACTCTCACATCCATACATGTCTACTGGAAAAGCAATAGCTTTGACTAGATAGACCTTTGTTGGCAAAGTAATGTCCCTGCTTTTTAATATGCTATCTAATTTGGTAATATTTTTCCTTCCAAGGAGCAAGTGTCTTTTACTTTCATGGCTGCAGTCACCATCTGCAGTGATTTTGGACATCAAAAAAAATAAAGTCAGCCACTGTTTCCATTGTTTCCCCATCTATTTTCCAAGAAGTGATGGGTCTAGATGCCATGATCTTAGTTTTCTGAGTTTTGAGCTTTAAGCCAACTGTTTCACTCTCCTCGTTCACTTTCCTCATGAGGCTCTTTAGTTCTTCTTCACTTTCTGACGTAAGGGTGGTGTCATCTGCATGTCTGAAGTTATTGATATTTCTCCTGGCAATCTTGATTCCAGCTTGTGCTTCCTCCAGCCCAGCATTTCTCATGATGTACTCTGCATATAAGTTAAATATGTAGGGTGACAATATACAGCCTTGCCGTACTCCTTTTCCTATTTGGAACCAGTCTGTGGTTCCATGTCCAGTTCTAACTGTTGCTTCTTGACCTGCATACAGATTTTCCAAGAGGCATGTCAGATGGTTTGATATTCCCATCTCTTTAAGTGTTTTCCACAGTTTGTTGTGGTTCACACAGGCAAAGGGTTTGGCATAGTCAATAAAGCAAAAGCAGGTGTTATTCTGGAACTTTTGCTTTTTTGATGCTCCAACGGATGTTGGCAATTTGATCTCTGATTCCTCTGCCTTTTCTAAAACCAGTTTGAACATCAGGAAGTTCATGGTTCACGTATTGTTGAAGCCTGGCTTGGAGAATTTTAAGCATTGCTTTGCTAGAGTGTGAGATGAGTACAATTGTGCAGTAGTTTGATCATTTTTTGGCATTGCCTTTCTTTGGGATTGGAATGAAAACTGACCTTTTTCAGATGTGTGGCCATTGCTGAGTTTTCCAGATTTGCTGGAATGTTGAGCCCAGCACTTTCATAGCATCATCTTTGAGGATTTGAAATAGCTCAACTGGAATTCCATCACCTCCAGTAGCTTTGTCCATAGTGATGCTTCCTAAGGCCCGCTTGATTTCTCATTCCAGGATGTCTGGCTCTAGGTTGGTGATCACACCATCATGATTATCTGAGTTGTGAAAATCTTTTTTGTATTGTTCTTCTGTGTATTCTCGGCATGACTTCTTAATATTTTCTGCTTCTGTTAGGTCCATACCATTCTTTCTTTTATTGTGCCCATCTTTGCATGAAATGTTCCCTTGGTATCTCTGATTTTCCTAAAGAGCTCTCTAGTCTTTCCTATTCTATTGTTTTCCTCTATTTCTTTTTATTGATTGCTGAGGACAGCTTTCTTATCTCTCCTTGCTCTTCTTTGGAACTCTGCATTCAAATGGGTATATCTTTCCTTTTCTCCTTTGCCTTTAGCTCCTCTTATTTTCTCAGCTGTTTGTAAGGCCTCCTCATAAAACTATTTACCTTTTTGCATTTCTTTTTCTTGTGGATGGTCTTGATCACTGCCTCCTATACAATGTCATGAACCTCTGTCCATAGTTCTTCAGGCACTGTCTGTCAGATCTAATCCCTTTAATCTATTTCTCACCTCCACTGTATAATCATAAAGAATCTGATTTAGGTCATACCTGAATAGTCTACTGGTTTTCCCTACTTTCTTCAATTAAGTCTGAATTTGACAATAAGGAGTTCATGATCTGAGCCACAGTCAGCTCCTGGTCTTGTTTTGGCTGACTATAGAGAACTTCTCCATCTTTGGCTTCAAAGAATATAATCAATCTGATTTTGGTGTTGACCACCTTATGATGTCCATGTGTAGTCTGTAGTCTCTTGTGTTGTTTTAAGAGGATATTTGCTATGACCAGTGCATTCTCTTGGCAAAACTCTGTTAGCTTTTGACCTGTTTCATTTTATACTCCAAGGCCAAATTTGCCTGTACTCCAGGTATTTCTTAACTTTCTACTTTTGCATTCCCATCCCCTATAATGAAGAGGGCATCTTTTTGGGGTGTTAGTTCTAGAAGTCTTGTAGGTCTTCATAAAGCCATTCAACTTCAGATTCTTTAGCATTACTGATCAGGGCATAGACTTAACTGTGATACTGAATGGTTTGCCTTGGAAACGAAGAGAGATCATTCTGTCGTTTTTGAGACTGCATTGAGGACTCTTTTGTTGACTATGATGGCTACTCCATTTCTTCTAAGGGACTCTTGGCCACAGTAGTAGATATAATGGACATCTGAGTTACATTCACCCATTCCAGTTCATTTTAGTTTGCTGATTTCTAAAATGTCGATATTCACTCTTGCCATCTCTTGTTTGACCACTTCCAATTTGCCTTGTTTCATGGACCTAACATTCCAGGTTCCTATGCAGTATTGCTTTTTACAGCATCAGATTTTACTTCCATCACCTATCACATCCACAACTGGGTGTTGTTTTTGTTTTGGCTCTGTTTCTTCATTCTTCCTGAAGTTATTTCTGCACTGATCTCCAGTAGCATATGGGGCACCTACCAACCTGGGGAGTTCATCTTCCAGTGTCATACCTTTTTGCCTTTTCATTCTGTTCATGGGGTTCCCAAGACAAGAAGTTTGGTTAGTTTTCTGTGATTGTGGTTTTCATTCTGTCTGCCCTTTGATGGATACAGATAAGAGGCTTATGGAAGCTTTCTGATTGGAGAGACTGACTGAGGGGGAAACTGGGTCTTGTTCTGATCCCTGTTCAGTAAATCTTTAATCCAATTTTCTGTGATGGGCGGGGCAATTTTCCCTCCCTGTTGCTTGACCTGAGGGCAGGGCAATTTTCCCTCCCTGTTGCTTGACCTGAGGCCAAACTATGGTGGAGGAAAACTTGTGTGCACCAGGACCCAGGAGAAAGGAGCAGTGACCCCACAAGAAACATTCCTTAATAGTGTGTATCATAAATTGTAGCATTTAATAATGTGCCATCACTTGGTTAATACAGCTTCTTAGAGGCAAATAAAGCTATCCACTCTAGTTAGTTTAAGCAGAAACTAACAAGAAAAAGAGACTATATAGTTCACAGATTCTTAGAACACTGAAGCATCAGTGTTTGAAGTTTATGCTGGCAGGATCAGTGTTTCAAAAACAGAGACACTTCCGGAAAAGCCAATGATTTTCTTCATAAGCCTCCAACATGTCCCAGAACCAAAGTAAAGATCTCTCTGATTGAATATGATTGGATGGGTCTGAAGGATAGGCCTGCACTACTCTACCATAAAGGTTTTAAATTCTAATTCTGCTTACAATGTGAGAACCTCAGGCAATAACACAGGAAGTCACCTAAAACAAGAGGCTGCTCAGTGTGAATGAGACAACACAAAGGATGAAAC
The DNA here is from genome assembly GCF_002263795.3 of Bos taurus. Classification (NCBI taxonomy): domain Eukaryota; kingdom Metazoa; phylum Chordata; class Mammalia; order Artiodactyla; family Bovidae; genus Bos; species Bos taurus. The sequence continues at coordinate 16,417,355 of NC_037332.1, read as the reverse complement.
ATATTATCTTCTCTAATAGGACTGTTACAGCAGGTATGTTTATTTTGTTATTCCTGAAAGCATTTAAGTCTCAGAAGTATTAAATCATGTATCATGGTTCTTCATACAGACCCAGCATCCTATTTACCTGGATTCAAAGCTCTGTTCTATTAGTGTGAAATTGAAAGAAAGAAAATTGATTTCACTGTCAACAATCAAGTTCTTGTCAACAAATGTTGGATAACAGAATCTGTCTCATAGGGTGATTGTTAGAACTGAAGGAAATAGCTTAAATGCCCAGCACAAAACCTAGATACTTTACAACCTTTGTTTTAACCATTCTTATATAGTGTTATAACCTGTGTTTTAAAGTGGTAAAGAATCCACCTTCCAATGCAGGAGACACGGGTTCAATCTCTGGGTCTGGAAGATCCCCTGGAGAAGAAAATGGCTATCCACTCTGGTATTCTTGCCTAGAAAATTCCATGGACAGAGGAGCCTGCTGTACTACAGTCCATGGGTTCACAAAAAAGTCAAACATGACTTAGTGACTAACCAAACAATAAGCGTTTACTAGTACAGTAATGAACACATAAAATTACTGAAACATTTGCCCTAGTTTTTGCTATATATGTTAACAAAAATTATAGAATAATTTGGAAGTTAGGTGTAATAAACATATTTTATTATCCATCATACAGAAACTCATTTCTAATGGTATTCAGGCATCCCATTTTGTGTTGTGGTGAGTACTTCTTCACATACTAGGAACTGGAGGGTCATTCCAATCTTTTTAGTGCAATACAACTAGAGGGCTGACTCATAACATAAGTCGGGAAAGGTGTTTTCTCCCGACAAGGTAATACTTGTTCTCCAAAAACACAGAGAAGATATTCAATGGGAGGATAACAATAATAACTTTTTAATAGTTTTCTAAATAATGAAATGAAGTAACTTAAGTGGAGCACTTATGGCAGAGCCTTGAATCCACTTAAAAATCAATGTAACTTAACTATTGTGATTGTTGCTTATGGAAGGTTGTTTTTTCTGTATTGACCTTGAAGTGGTTTGACCAAACCAATGTCTCAAACATTTCCTTCTAGAGCTTCCTTGCTACTTGCTTTTTCTAAGTGTGTCATAAATTTTGAGAGCACTTGATATCTTTGCAATACTTATATCCTTCATCTTAAATTAGAGTTAGAGTCTGTTGCTTACAAACCAATAACTATGACTAATAAATATAACAAAAAGAAAGCCTTTGAGAATTTAGTAATGAAGAGGCTTGACTTTCTTAATTAACTATTTGAAGTATTTGGATTTTTTTCTTTTAAAATCATCTTGTCCATGGCCAAAATGCATAGAAGACCCTGAAGAATACAATAGCAAAGACTGGTCTTTATTTAAAATACTGAGACAACAGGAATGATCTAGAGGATTGATAGTTTCTTTCTTTTTTTTTATTTTTTGTAGAGTCCATATTTCAGTCAACACTGCAAATTTTTAGAGGCATTTCTAACTACTAAAGCTAATGCATTAAATAAGAATCTCAGCTAAGTTTGCCTCATTAAGAGTTATACACCATCCTCCCTGAACTTCACTCCCATACATATTTCTTGGGTTTCCAATAATATAAATGAACAGAAACATGCAAGACTTTTTTTTTTTTTTTTTTTTAAAGAAAATCCATCCTGAACCCTCCTCCCTCCTCCCTCCCCATACCATCCCTCTGGGTCGTCCCAGTGCACCAGTCCCAAGCATCCAGCATCGTGCATTGAACCTGGACTGGCATCTCGTTTCATACATGACATTTCACATGTTTCAATGCCATTCTCCCAAATCTTGCCACCCTCTCCCTCTCCCACAGAGTCCATAAGCCTGTTCTATACATCAGTGTCTCTTTTGCTGTCTCGTATACAGGGTTATCGTTACCATCTGTCTAAATTCCATATATATGCGTTAGTATACTGTATTGGTATTTGTCCTTCTGGCTTACTTCACTCTGTATAATAGGCTCCAGTTTCATCCACCTCATTAGAACTGATTCAAATGTATTCTTTTTAATGGCTGAGTAATAGTCCATTGTGTATATGTACCAAAGCTTTCTTATCCATTCATCTGCTGATGGACATCTAGGTTGCTTCCATGTCCTGGCTATTATAAACAGTGCTGCAATGAACATTGGGGTACACGTGTCTCTTTCCCTTCTGGTTTCCTCAGTGTGTATGCCCAGCAGTGGGATTGCTGGATCATAAGGCAGTTCTATTTCCAGTTTTTTAAGGAATCTCCACACTGTTCTCCATAGTGGTTGTACTAGTTTGCATTCCCACCAACAGTGTAAGAGGGTTCCCTTTTCTCCACACCCTCTCCAGCATTTATTATTTGTAGACTTTTGGATCGCAGCCATTCTGACTGGTGTGAAATGGTACCTCATAGTGGTTTTGATTTGCATTTCTCTGATAATGAGTGATGTTGAGCATCTTTTCATGTGTTTGTTAGCCATCTGTATGTCTTTTTTGGAGAAATGTCTATTTAGATCTTTGGCCCATTTTTTGATTGGGTCATTTATTTTTCTGGAGTTAAGCTGGAGGAGTTGCTTGTATATTTGATAGTTTCTTACTTTATTTAATTTTTATTAAATTTCTTAATAGATTTTCTATTAAATTTACTTTTGTTACTTTCTATCTGGTTTGCTGCAGTCCATGGGGTTACAAAAATCAGACATGATAACTGAACAACAACTTGTATACTGTTGAAGAAGTTTCCTAATATCAATAAAGCTCAGTTTTGTCACTTCTCAAATCATTTTATAAGATGATTTTTGGAAGGATTACATTAGATATTATATACAATGTACTATATAATGTTAGTTTTTTAACCAAAATTTTTTGAATGAATAATATTTGCAGTAACAAGGAAAGTCTTATCTTTTTAAATTTATTCAATCAGGCCAAATTAAAGTTGTAGTCATATAGTTTCTGGGCTTCCTAGGTGGTTCAGTGGTATAGAATTTAATTACCAATGCAGGAGACTCAGGATACTCAGGTCTGATCCCTGGGCCCAGAAGATCCTCTAGAAGAGGAAATGGCACCCAATCCAGTATTGTTTCCTGGAAAAGTCCATGGACAGAGGAGCCTGGCAGGCTACAATCCATGGGGTTGCAAAGACTCGGACATGACTGAGCACAACATATACTTTCTAGTTTAATTGAAACACCCCTTTTACTTCTATCACTGTGAATATAGGTGTAACTCTCTTCATATTAATGTTACCAAACCAAACTTGGGTCCACTTGCCCACATTCAGTAAAGCCAACCCACTGACACTGAGTTGTGGTGAAGGAAAGTGCAGCGTTGATGTAAGGAAGCAGACAAAGAGTCTGGGGCAGCTAAGGCTCATAAAGCCCTAACTGCTTGCTGGGTCTCAGGGAAGCAGTGTGAAAAGCAGTGTGAGGGAGGCGTGTCACGGGGTGTGTGATCAGCTTGTGCACAGTTCCCTGATTAGTTGATGAAGGTAACAGGATGGTATCACAGGGGTTAACATCAATCCCCAGGCTTCAGTAGGTCTGAGGGCAACGTGTTCATCATCATCAAATAGTTAACTTCTTCCATTTGGTGGAGGTTTTAGGATCAGTGAAACAATTCAGGAAATGTGCATCAGATACTGTTACCTAGGTACTTCAAAGAGAAGCTAAAGATTCTGTGACTAACATATGGCTCATTCACCATTTAAATTTTTACAAGTTCTTCAAGCCCAGCTACTGTTTTTCTCAATACATGTTTACATCCTTAGAATGATCAATTCATGAGCCAGATTTCTGTGACTCAGGGGAGACCTGGAAGATTATAGCTCTTCTGCAAACAAGGGGCAAGTGGAAGACGTGGAGGGAGGGGTCTGTGCTGGGAAGACCCCCTAGTGTCCTTTGTTCTTCAGTCACCAGTCACTAAGTCATGTCCAACTCTCTGCGACTCCATGGACTGCAGGACCAGGCTTCCCTGTCCTTCACCGTCTCCCAGAGTTTTTTCAAACTCATGTCTATTTAGTCAGTGATGCCATCCAATCATCTCATCCTCTGTTGCCACCTTCTCTTGCTCTTAATCTTTCTCAGCATCAAGGTCTATTCTAATGAGTCAGCTCTTCTCATTAGGTGGCCAAAGTATTGGAGCTTCAGCTTCATCATCAGCCTTCCAATGAATATTCAGGGTTGATTTTCTTTACATAGGGTCCTGCTCTGTTACATTAACATATCTGTATGCTTTTGTCATTTTTTTCTTTATCTTACCTAGAAAAAGTAAGATTAGGATGCCATCTTGAGATGTATTAAGTTAGGGCACAAAAACATATCTGTGAAAAGCTTTATTTTTCTTTACCTGAAGTTTCTGTGTATATCTTACATTTTAGTGGCCCCATTGACAAAAAATAGTATTTGTCAGTAATTTAACTTTTATATGTGTAACTCTTTTGGCTATTGCTTTGGCAATTGTTGCTTTGATTATTGTTATTATATTTTTTTAATTTAGAAAAATTGTAAGAGTGGTTTAGCTATTTATCATAAAAGATTTTGACTCTTCTAGGAATGGTTAACTTTTTCCTTGAGAGAATTTTTTGATATGCTTAAACACTTTATACAAGCCTATGCTCCAACCAGTAACACTGAAGAAGCTGAAGTTGAACGGTTCTATGAAGACCTACAAAACCTTTTAGAACTAACACCCAAAAAAGATGTCTTTTTCATTATACGGGACTGGAATGCAAAACTAGGAAGTCAAGAAACACCTGGAGTAACAGGCAAATTTGGCCTTGGAGTACGGAATGAAGCAGGGAAAAGGCTAATAGAGTTTTGCAAAGAGAATGCACTGGTCATAACATACACCCTCTTCAACAACAAAAGAGAAAACTCTACACGTGGACATGACAGGATTGTCAACACTGAAATCAGGTTGATTATATTCTTTGCAACCACAGATGGAGAAGCTCTATACAGTCAACAAAAACAAGACCGGGAGCTGACTGTGGCTCAGATCATGAGCTCCTTGTTGCCAAATTCAGACTTAAATTGAAGAAAGTAGGGAAAACCATTGGAGAAGGCAATGGTACCCCATTCCAGTACTCTTGCCTGGAAAATCCCATGGATGGAGGAGCCTGGTGGGCTGCAGTCCATGGGGTCGCTAAGAGTCAGACACGACTGAGCGACTTCACTTTCACTTTTCACTTTCATGCATCGGAAAAGGAAATGGCAACCCACTCCAGTGTTCTTGCCTGGAGAATCCCAGGGACGGGAGAGCCTGGTGGGCTGCCGTCTGTGGGGTCACACAGAGTTGGACATGACTGAAGCGAATTAACTGCAGCAGCAGCAGGGAAAACCATTACACCATTCAGGTATGACCTAAATCAAATCCCTTACGATTATACAGTGGAAGTGAGAAATGGATGTAAGGGACTAGATCTGATAGACAGAGTGCCTGATGAACTATGGATGGAGGTTCGTGACATTGTACAGACGACGGGGATCAAGACCATCCCCATGGAAAAGAAATGCAAAAAAGCAAAATGGCTGCTGAGGAGGCCTTACAAATAGCTGTGAAAAGAAGAGAAGCAAAAAGCAAAGGAGAAAAGGAAAGATATAAGCATCTGAATGCAGAATTCCAAAGAATAGCAAGGAGAGATAAGAAAACCTTCCTCAGTGATCAATGCAAAGAAATAGAGGAAAACAACAAAATGGGAAATACTAGAGATCTCTTCAAGAAAATTAGAGATACCAAGGGAACATTTCATGCAAAGATGGGCTCGATAAAGGATAGAAATGGTATGGACCTAACAGAAGCAGAAGATATTAAGAAGAGGTGGCAAGAATACACAGAAAAACTGTACAAAAAAGATCTTCATGACCCAGAAAATCATGATGGTGTGATCACTCACCTAGAGCCAGACATCCTGGAATGTGAAGTCAAGCAGGCCTTAGAAAGCATCACTGTGAACAAAGCTAGTGGAGGTGATGGAATTCCAGTTGAGATATTTCAGATTCTGAAAGATGATGCTGTGAAAATGCTGCACTAAATATGCCAGAAAATTTGGAAAACTCAGCAGTGGCCACAGGACTTGAAAAGGTCAGTTTTCATTCCAATCCCAAAGAAAGGCAATGCCAAAGAATGCTCAAACTACCACACAATTGTACTCATCTCACATGCTAGTAAATTAATGCTCAAAATTCTCCAAGCCAGGCTTCAGCAATATGTGAACCATGAACTTTGAGATGTTCAAGCTGGTTTTAGAAAAGGCAGAGGAACCAGAGATCAAATTGCCAACATCCACTGGATCATGGAAAAAGCAAGAGAGTTCCAGAAAAACATCTGTTTCTACTTTATTGACTATGCCAAAGCCTTTGACTGTGTGGATCACAATAAACTGTGGGAAATTCTGAAAGAGATGAAAATACCAGACCACCTGACCTGCCTCTTCAGAAACCTATATGCAGGTCAAGAAGCAATAGTTAGAACTGGACATGGAACCACAGACTGCTTCCAAATAGGAAAAGGAGTATGTTAAGTCTATATATTGTCATCCTGCTTATTTAACTTATATACAGAGTATATCATGAGAAACGCTGGGCTGGGAGAAACACAATTGGAATCAAGATTGCCAGAAGAAATATCAATCACCTCAGATATGCAGATGATACCACCCTTATGGCAGAAAGTGAAGAGGAACTAAAAAGCCTCTTGATGAAAGTGAAAGTGGAGAGTGAAAAAGTTGGCTAGAAGCTCAGCATTCAGAAAACTAAGTTCATGGCATCCAGTCCCATTACTTTATGGGAAATAGATGGGGAAACAGTGAAACAGTGTCAGATTTTATTTTGGGGTGCTCCAAAATCACTGCATATATGAAAGCACCCAATAAGTTAAAAGACACTCCTTGGAAGGAAAGTTATGACCTTTCTAGATAGCATATTAAAAAGCAGAGACATTACTTTGACTACAGAAGTCCATCTAGTCAAAGCTATGGTTTTTCCAGTGGTCATGTATGGATGTGAGAGTGGGACTGTGAAGAAAGCTGAGCACTGAAGAATTGATGCCTTTGAACTGTGGTGTTGGAGAAGACTCTTAAGAGTCCCTTGGACTGCAAGGAGGTCCAACCAGTCCATCCTAATGGAGATCAGTCCTGGGTGTTCATTGGAAGGACTGATGTAGAAGCTGAAACTCCAATACTTTGGCCACCTCATGTGAAGAGCTGACTCATTGGAAAAGACCCTGATGCTGGGAGGGATTGGGGGCAGGAGGAGAAAGGGACGACAGAGGATGAGATGGCTTGATGTCATCACTGACTCGCTGGACATGAGTTTGAGTAGACTGCGGAAGTTGGTGATGGACAGAGAGGCCTGGTGTGCTGCAATTCATGGGGCCGCAAAGAGTCAGACACAACTGAGCGACTGTACTGAACTGAACACTTTATATGCCTGCACTAGATATTTAATAAAAACTTTTATGATGCACAGTTTTCTAAATATTAACTTGACTTTCTTTAACTATGTACCTGTCAGATACTACTCACCTGGTCCAATATGGGCATATTTATATAGATGTACTTTAACTTTGCATTTTGTCTTTGTTATCTGCTTTTTTGGCTCTCTTCAGTGTTTCTTCACAGTTATTAGTAAACAGAGAAAAATAGTTGTTTTGATCATGAATAAATAGCAAAGCTTAAAGCATATATACATATTAGAAAACATATAAAATTAACTCTGCCATAGTAATGTAATATCCAATGTAATATATATATATATATATATATATACACACACACATACACACACACACACACACACACACACACACACATACTCTGATGACCCAAGTTAGTATATAAATTATATACCTATTTATGGTAAATATAATCAGAAATACAGGGAATAGATGGAAAAATACATTTTCTTTTCCCTTTTGAAATACATGGAAATAATACTCTCTGGTACACAAGAAACAATCTAAGTGCTTATATTGCTGCAGCATATTGATTTTCTGACTGTAGAATCCATCATAATTGAACAGTAAACTATCTTATTTCATTTCTGGCAGTGTTTTCAGAAGTATATAATTTAGAATTATATATCAAATGAATTTAAATAAGTCCCTTGGTTTTATTTATTTATCTACCTTATTTGAACTAAATTTGCCTTCTGTATGCTAATGAGAAGATATAGGATCCCTACTTAATGATGAAGAATGATTAGAATTTTAACATTTCTTTTGGAATATAAATTAATCCTCTAATTATCAAAAATGGAGAAGAATAAGCTTTGTTGCTCTCAAGCACTTAACAGAGAATGCTATCTTGCCCATTAACTATGCGCTTACTGCTTCTTTTTTCCTTGCGTGTTTTTCTAATCAAGGACATACTTTCTCCCCTGAGGCACGTGGGAGTTTAGCAATTACTTGCAGCTCTAATACTAGGCAATTTCTTCTGGGACTGCAATCTGTTAAGAGTTCAATTTTCTCAACCACAGACAAAATGATCAGAATGAATTCATTCCTTCAGAATGAAACCAAGTGAATAAACTAAATGTGATTGAAATGAACTTAGGTGGGACTCATACATAAATCAACAGAAAACCCTGTCACATAACCCAACTGTACATACCTAGGGCATGCGTTTCATATTTCAGCAACTTTAAAATGGTTTTTTCACTCTTCCAAAGAACATTTTTTTTAAAGTCCCAGTAAAGCTCAATTAAATGTAATAATTGTAATTATGTATAGATATTTCCATACCACTCTGCAAAAAGGTTGTATTACATTATGTGCACTTTACAGTGTAAGAGAACCACTATGACCACCTGACTTTACCATTGCTCAGTGATGACAAATGTTTTTGTCTGTGTCAAGCTGTTAGGTGTAAAAACAAAACAGAACACGTTTGTAAAAAATGTATACTTATTTCAGGATGAATGAGTTTAAATAATTTTCATAGTTTTATTAGCCATTTGTTTGTGGTGCTTTTATGAATCTATTCACACTGGTTTTACATTATTCACATGGATTCTTCTCTTTTTTTGTTTGTGAAAACTCAACTCCATTAAAAAAAATTGAATCTTTTGTCACATGTGCTGCAGATTTTTTCCTCCAACTTTAAATGTTGCACAGACATTACTGATAGGAATTTATCCAATTAACATGTTGGGCAGACTTGTAAAGCTATATTCATTATTGCACTATTGGTAAAGAACTAAGGCTAAAATTCACATAAATATGGTGAATAAAGAACAGGTTTGGATAAATTTTGATACATCTCTTCAATAGAATATTAAGTTCGTTTAAAGAATGAAGACAAAAATAGATAAATAAATAAAAAATAAAGAATAAAGACAGACTTATTTGTGGTTTCCAAGATATATCATGGGAGAAAGGCAATTCTGAAAAATGATGTTAATTGACAAATAGAATTTAAAGGCAGGGTAGAGAGTTTTATATCATATATAACCTTTAGTATTTAATTAATTATAATGAATTTGCATTATCTTCATCATCACCTTCATCATTGTGGTTTGTCATTATCATAGTCATTCAAGTATAGAATCATTCTTGTTTAGATTTTAATAACACATTTATATTTACATAAAATTTATAATGGACTTTTTTTAGTATTTTGATGAGAGTGGACAGGTTGGTTGTTTTTGTAGAGGAAACTATCTGAACTGGCAACAAGTTTTGAAAGGGAAGAATCTGTGGGAGACTCTGTGGATGACACCTTATTTGTGTAGCTCCTTGAAGGATATATTCTTACTCTGAGTTTTCTAGGTGCAACTTTGTCTCATGCCATAGGAATCTGGAAATATTATTTCTATTCCCTAGGGTCCTATAAAATGAGAAGTTTGGACTTGGTAAACTTGAGGTTGCCATTTTTCCAACTATATATGACTCCTTGCTCTTCTACTTTAATATCATCATATAATCAAGGTTGTGGAAACACCCAGCATATACAAATGGTGAAGTGACAAGATCACAAATGTAAATTGCATTAATAGATCATGAGACTATAAACAGGAGAAAGTTGTCAACAGTCTCTGGCTACTACTTGTGGGAAATAGTAACCCATACTGCTCACCAGGTCTTGATTTTTACGTTACCAGTCACTTATGTTAGTGCATGGAACTTCCCAGAGGACTGGCTGAATTGCCAACAAAAGATATTATTTCTTGTACATGGGAATTACTACATTAACCCTTGTCCTATTTTAATTCAGAACAATAAGAGTTTATCAACTACCTTATGTAAAATATAAGGAAATTAAATAATGGGTCAGAGAAAAAAGACAGAGAAAGTTGTTTAGTCACAAATTGTCTCCTAACATTTATTTGGTGAATATACTACAGTCCAGAATTTAGTCTTCTTCCTTAGTCTCAAAATATGATTTGTTCTGCACAATGAAAGAAGATTTCTCTCTGTATCAGATCAGATCAGATCAGATCAGTGGCTCAGTAGTGTCCGACTCTTTGCGACCCCATGAATCACAGCACACCAGGCCTCCCTGTCCATCACCAACTCCTGGAGTTCACTCAGACTCACATCCATCGAGTCAGTGATGCTATCCAGCCATCTCATCCTCTGTCGTCCCCTTCTCCTCTTGCCCCCAATCCCTCCCAGCATCAGAGTCTTTTCCAATGAGTCAACTCTTCACATGAGGTGGCCAAAGTACTGGAGTTTCAGCTTTAGCATCATTCCTTCCAAAGAAATCCCAGGGCTGTTCTCCTTCAGAAGGGACTGGTTGGATCTCCTTGCAGTCCAAGGGACTCTCAAGAGTCTTCTCCAACACCACAGTTCAAAAGCATCCATTCGTCAGTGCTCAGCCTTCTTCACAGTCCAACTCTCACATCCATACATGACCACTGGAAAAACCATAGCGTTGACTAGACGAACCTTTGTTGGCAAAGTAATGTCTCTGTTTTTGAATATGCTGTCTAGGTTGGTCATAACTTTCCTTCCAAGGAGTAAGTGTCTTTTAATTTCATGGCTGCAGTCGCCATCTGCAGTGATTTTGGAGCCCAGAAAAATAAAGTCTGACACTGTTTCCACTGTTTCCCCATCTATTTCCCATGAAGTGATGTGACTGGATGCCATGATCTTCATTTCCTGAATGTTGAGCTTTAAGCCAACTCTTTCACTCTCCACTTTCATCTTCATCAAGAGGCTTTTTAGTTTCTCTTCACTTTCTGCCTAAAGGGTGGTGTCATATGCATATCTGAGGTTATTGATTTTTCTCCCAGCAATCTTGATTTCAGCTTGTGTTTCTTCCAGTCCAGCGTTTCTCATGATGTACTCTGCATATAAGTTAAATAAGCAGGGTGACAATATACAGCCTTGACGAACTCCTTTCCCTATTTGGAACCAGTCTGTTGGCTCACATAAATGATGTTATTTAATCAGAATACCACATCACCAGTGTTATTGTTAATGTCAGCAGACCCATAGAGGAAGCTAAATAAAAATTGGAAGGTTGTGTGGAGACTATACTTTAGAATATAGAAAGTGAATTTGAGTTTAATGCATTAACTGAAATAGCTGGTTGCATTTCTTTCTTACAAATGGGACGGTTGTACAAATGGCACTGGAACTAGCAAAGTCCTTTCACTGAATCTTTTGCATCCACCTTCAGACAGGCATGGGTTTGTTACCAGAATACTGTTTCTTAAAACCTTCTCTCAAAAACATTTTCTCAAATAAACTGATATATGGTAGAGTAGTACTTGAGATGGAGAAGGCAATGGCACCCCACTCCAGTACTCTTGCCTGGAAAATCCCATGGATGGAGGAGCCTGGTGAGCTGCAGTCCATGGGGTCGCTACCAGTCTGACACGACTGAACGACTTCACTTTCACTTTTCACTTTTCCTGCATTGGAGAAGGGAATGGCAACCCACTCCAGTGTTCTTGCCTGGAGAATCCCAGGGAAGGGGGAGCCTGGTGGGCTGCTGTCTATGGGGTCGCACAGAGTCGGACACGACTGAAGCGACTTAGCAGCAGCAGTACTTGAGAAGGCCATTCTGCATTTTACTTAATCATTCTATTTTACAGAATTTTGTTCAACCAAATCTCATATTTTGACCAACAATTTCTTTTTGATATGTAACTCTTAAGAATTCAAATCTTACTGGAATGGGAACACCACAGTCATTTTTGAAAGTGACCCTGATTTTGAATGCTTTGATTGTTTATACATGATATAAAAGTAAATATTGAAAGAGGTATCTCATTCGATTTATCATCAATCTACAGAAAAAAAAAATCATTAAGCCATTCACAATGTTCTGTCTTTGCAGGTGTTATAAAAATAAATGTGATTCCCATTTTCTGATACCTCATTCTAAATATTTTTGCAGCTTTGGTTAAAGTGTACTCATTTGAAAATTCTAAAGAAAAGTCATGTTAAGGAATCTAGTTTTAATGATATTTTTCTATGTTGTCATATTCAAAATCTATTTTAAATGCTTAAGAAAACCCATTTATAAAAAATGTGATGAAAGTAGAGAAAATGACTAGCTTGCAAAGAGTAATTGAGGTAGAGGGAGTACCTAAAATCAGAGAAAAGGAAATTGAAATATCTGATTTAATATTCAGTAAGAAAGAGATGGAAAGGTAGAACAACAATTCTTCAATCAATTTAATATGGAAATTAGGAAACACTGCCTGTGGCAGAAGCATCTAGAAGCTATATGTTATTAAGTATTCTCCTCTCTCCTACAAACAAGACCCAGAAAAGAAGCATTTTTTTTTTTAATTATAAGTTTCAGAAAAGGAGCTGAAGGTAATGGATGCCATTTCTGACAGCTAAGGCTGTCAGACATTAGCATTTATTGGTAAAAGAGAGAAACTAACCAAAGAGTTTTCAAAACAAAATGAACAGAACTTCATGTCAGACACGATTCCTGGATGGGACAAATAAAAGTGTCTTACATTTGAAATAAGCCAAAATCAAACATTTCTCCCCATATTTACAATGTTGAGATTAAATATGATCAGTTAGGGGTTGATGGCAGAGTAAAATTATTTGCCTTTCTTTAATATTAATTATAACATTTTCTTTGCTGCTAATGATTATAAGTATTACATAAATGTTTTACAAGGATATTTTATTTTTTTATCTCTATGTCAGCAAAAACAAGACTGGAGCTGACTGTGGCTTAGATCATGAACTCCTTATTGCCAAATTCAGACTTAAATTGAAAAAAGTGGGGAAAACCACGAGACCACTCAGGTATGACCTAAATCAAATCCCTTATGATTATACAGTGGAAGTGAGAAATAGATTTAAGGGACTAGATCTGATAGAGTGCCTGATGAACTATAGACGGAGGTTCATGACATTGTACAGGAGACAGGGATCAAGACCATCCCCATGGAAAAGAAATGCAAAAAAGCAAAATGTCTGTTCTGAGGAGGCCTTACAAATAGCTGTCAAAAGAAGAGAAGGGAAAAGCAAAAGAGAAAAGGAAAGATATAAGCATCTGAATGCAGAGTTCCAAAGAATAGCAAGGAGAGTTAAGAAAACCTTCCTCAGCGATCAATGCAAAGAAATAGAGGAAAACAACAGAATGGGAAAGACTAGAGATCTCTTCAAGAAAATTAGAGATACCAAGGGAACATTTCATGCAAAGATGGGCTCGATAAAGGACAGAAATGGTATGGACCTAACAGAAGCAGAAGATATTAAGAAGAGGTGGCAAGAATACACAGAAGAATGTACAAAAAAGATCATCATGACCCAGATAATCACGATGGTGTGATCATTCACCTAGAGCCAGACATCCTGGAATGTGAAGTCAAGTGGGCCTTAGGAAGCATCACTACGAACAAAGCTAGTGGAGGTGATGAAATTCTAGTTGAGCTATTTCAAATCCTGAAAGTGATGCACTCAATATGCCAGCAAATTTGGAAAACTCAGCAGTGGCCACAGGACTTGAAAAGGTCAGTTTTCATTCCAATCCCAAAGAAAGGCAATGCCAAAGAATGCTCAAACTACCACACAATTGCACTCATCTCACACGCTAGTAAAGTAATGCTCAAAATTCTCCAAGCCAGACTTCAGCAATACATGAACTGTGAACTTCTAGATGTTCAAGCTGGTTTTAGAAAAAGCAGAGGAACCAGGGATCAAATTGCCAACATCCACTGGATCATGGAAAAAGCAAGAGAGTTCCAGAAAAACATCTATTTCTGCTTTATTGACTATGCAAAGCCTTTGACTGCGTGGAGCACAATAAACTGTGGAAAATTCTGAAAGAGATGGGAATACCAGACCACCTGACCTGCCTCTTGAGAAACCTATATGCAGGTCAGGAAGCCATAGTTAGAACTGGACATGGAACCACAGACTGGTTCCAAATAGGAAAAGGAGTATGTCAAGGCTGTATATTGTAACCCTGCTTATTTAAATTATATGCAGAGTAAATCATGAGAAACTCTGGGCTGCAAGAAGCACAAGCTGGAATCAAGATTGCTGGCAGAAATATCAATAACTTCAGATATGCAGATGACACCATCCTTATGGCAGAAAGTGAAAAGGAACTGAAAAGCCTCTTGATGAAAGTGAAAGAGGAGAGTGAAAAAGTTGACTTAAAGCTCAGCATTCAGAAAACGAAGATCATGGCATCTGGTCCCATCACTTCATGGAAAATAGATGGGGAAACAGTGGAAAAAGTGTCAGACTTTATTTTGGGGGGCTCCAAAATCATGGTGGATGGTGGCTGCAGCCTTGAGTTTAAAAGACACTTACTCCTTGGAAGGAAAGTTATGACCAACCTAGATAGCATATTGAAAAGCAGAGATATTACTTAGCCAACAAAAGTCCATCTTGTCAAGGCTCTGGTTTTTCCAATGGTCATGTATGGATGTGAGAGTTGGACTATAAAGAAAGCTGAGCACCGAAGAATTGATGCCTTTGAACTGTGGTGTTGGAGAAGACTCTTGAGAGTCCCTGGACTGCAAGGAGGTCCAACCAGTCCATCCTAAAGGAGATCAGTCCTGGGTGTTCATTGGAAGGACTGATGCTGAAGCTGAAATTCCAATACTTTGGCCACCTCATGCAAAGAGTTGACTCATTAGAAAAGACCTTGATGCTGGGAAGGATTAGGGGCAGAAGGAGAAAGGGACAACAGAAGATGAGATGGCTTGATGGCATCACCGACTTGATGGACATGAGTTTGGGTGAACTCTGGAGGTGGTGATGGGCTGGGAGGCCTGGTGTGCTGTGATACATGGGGTTGGAAAGAGTCCAACACGACTGAGTGACTGAACTGAAGTGAACACCAAATCAAGTTTTTTCACCAAAGAAATTAGTCTATATGCCCAAGGTCAGTTAGCTAATACAGCTGACCTTTGAATTACACAGATTTGAACTGAGCAGGTCCACTTACACATGAATTTTTTCTAGTAGTCAATACTATAACACTACATGATCTGACTTTGCTGTTAAGTCACAATCTTGACTCTGCAGGAGGTTGGTGCCCCAACCCCTGGGTTGTTTAACGATCATGTCAGACCTGGAGATTAAATTATTTAGATTAGATTACATTTAATTGTACATTTCATAACTGGAGATTAAATCTAACTCCATCTGGAATCAAAGGAGGTTGGATTTAGATAACACATATTTGTAAAAATACATAAATATCATAACTTTCTCTAATTTTTCAGTTTCATTCATCATCTAAAAAAGAAAAAAATATATATATATATATATATATTTCTTGAGCACTGGTTTTAACACAGTTGTTCTTATTACAGAAAGAGTGACCAAGAGATGAAGTCCTTTTCCTCCTTATGTTTATAAATCAATCAGTGACTCAGTCATTGTATAAGTGACAAATTTAACTCACTAACAAATTACAAGCTAAAAAATAACAAACTAACAAATCATATGAAAAAAAAAAAGCAGATTAGGTGGGTCCCATGATGAGCCCGCCAGGTGTCTCTTGAGATGTTTCATCTGCTGGGAATGTTATCACAGAAGGCTTCAGATGTCAGTTCCTTCAGGGATTAGTTCAATTGCAGAGTTCTACTGCATCCTATATTATACATCTGCCTGGATTACAGGTTGAAACAAGAGTGTAAAGACGTGGCCACCTTGGTGTACTGGAGGTCCACTCTGAAAGTTCTATGGAATGCCATGGAAGGGGCTCATTTGAGGTTATTATTGGACTTACACTCTGGTTCTGTTTCTTCCCCTTGCCCAATCATGTTTCATGTCCTTCCCTGACTCACATGTTGGTCTCAAGCAAACTCCTTAACAAATTCCCTGCATTCTAAACCCCTTCTCAGGTAGGAAGGTAATGCAGAGCTCTTTTTGAGAAGATCATCCTTTCTCCCACAGCTCAGCAGTTTCACTTCTTTCCAAAGCAAAGGACTGTACTTGGGTGGATCTGATTCTGGCGTCTCTATTCTAATTTTAAAAATGCTTGTGCCATTTCCATTCTTTCTTAGTTACTGCAAATTAATAATATATCTTTTTTTTTTTTAATGTAGTAACATCACTTAACATGAGATTTACCCTCTTAAGTTTTTAAGTATACAGGACGGTATTGTTAACTATAGCCATGATAGTGTACAGCAGACCTATTACTTATTGATTCTGCAATAACCAAAACTTATATACACTGAACAGCTATTCCCCATATACCCCTCCCCCAAGCTCCTGACTGCCATCATTCTACTCATTGCTTCTATGTATTTGATATTTTAGATAACCTAATATAAGTGGAATCATGCAGTATTTGTACTCTGGGACTGGGAATTGTCTTACTTAGTATTCTGTCCTCAAGGTTCATCTGCGTTGTTGCATATGGCAGGATTTCCTTCTTTTTTAAGGCCAAATTGCTAGTGTGTACAATTTAATGAATCCCATTATGTGTATATACCCCATTTTATTTATCAACTTCCTGATCAATGAACATTTAGATTGCCTTCACATCTTGACTATTGTGAATAATGCAGTGATGAACACAGTACTGCAACACTGTATCTTTTTCATTATCCCGATTTCAGTTCTTTCAGATGAATGCACAGAAATGGGGTTTCTAGATCAGTGATAGTTTTATTTTTAATTTTATGAGGAAACTTCATATTGTTTTCTCTGGAGGCTGTACCCCCTTTCCCAGTCTTCAACAATCTACCCAGCCAGAGATTTGGGGTCTCTCAAACCTCTATATTTGTGTCTTCTCTGGACTTGTATGAATAAAATCTCAACTGTAGAGATTTTTCAGTTTCTTTTGTTTTTGGAGGGAACTTGTCGTCTTGCTGTCTCTGATATCTGATATCCCACAGGTCTTCTTGGGCAACAGCATACCTTGACCTAATTTTTCTGTTCTCAGGAGACTTCAGTTTCAAAAGTATGCCTGGTCCCCTCCATACTCTGAGACTGGCCCCAGAAAAATCTGAATGCTGTGTGTTTATTAGACTCTCTCTCCTTTCTAGGAATTAGCCAAGGGTAGGGGGTTTTGCTGACATGGGGGAAGAAGTTCTGGTGGGAGATTTCATCTCCAAGCCACCATTTGTTTTATTGACCCTCAGGTGTCTAGAATATCTTGGATCCTTTCAGTACTCAGAGGCTGGCAAGACTGAACTCTGCTCTTGGGGATCTCCCCGCAAGCAAAAAAAAAAAACAAAAACACACACACACTAACAAAGTAAAGTTCTAAACTCCAAACCCTTGGAGGCAGTCCAGTCTTTCCATCTCTCCTCAGGAGAAGCTGGGAGTTTCCTTCCATTCTCATGACAGCTTACTAGAAGAAAGGAATTATGGAAAGATTGTATCTTGCATTTTATTACCAGCATCAGTGTGATTGTTTTGTGTTTATCCAGAGTGTAGAGTCTGTCAACTGTTTTCTGGATTTCTCTGTGCATTGTTGAATCTGTGTGTCTATGGAGAGAAGGAACTTCTTATTCTGCTATCTTGCTGACATTACCCCAGTAAATCCTGGTATCTATGGTGGTTATCTTCTGATTTTATTTTTCTTCTTCACAGTGGTCTTAGGTATTTGTGGCACTTTTCATTTCCATAAGTATTCAATTTTCCTCCCACTGATGCAGGGGTTTTATTATGATTGCATTGAATTTAAAAGAAACAGGTAAGAAAAGAACTCTTTACAAATTGGGTCTTTCCATCTGTATCATGATATGTCTTTCCATGTATTTATGTTTCTGATAATTCTCAATAATTTAATTTTTGTGTATAGGTCTTGCACGGTTTTCATCAATTTGTTTCTAAGCAGTTGATATATTTTTGATGATTCTTTTTTTTTGGGGGGGGGGTGCGTACTGCACGACTTGTGGAAGTTAGCTCCCTGAACAGGGATTGAACTCATGCCCTCAGCAGTGAGAGCAGAGTCCTAACCCGTGAACAACCAGGAAATTCCCATTAACTCTTTTGTATACATATAAAGACATAGTTTTATAATATAACTGGTATAGTTTTCTTTGTAGTTATGCCATTTGCCTCATGGACTTAATGTGTCTTTTACCTTCAAAAATTCTCAAATATTCCTTCTTTATTGTTTTTGCTCCATTATCTTTCTCCTCCTTTTACTAGGACCAGAGTTGCAAATATATTTGATCATTCTCCTGTGACACACATATCTTTTGCAATTTTCTTTCCTTTTATATTTCTCTTCATACTTCTATCAGAATCTTTCTATTTTCCAATATAATGCATTTGACTCTTGAACAACAAGGTTTCAAACTGTGCAGGTCCACATACATGCCAATTTTTTTCAATAAATACTATAGTACAACATGATATGTGAGGTTGGTTGATCCACAGATGCAGAACCATGGATATGGAGGAACCACATATATTTGAATGCCAACTGTAAGTTACACATGTGTGCATGTGTGTGTGCTAAGTTGCTTCAGTTGTGTCTGACTCTTTGCAACCCTATGGACCTTAGCCTTCCAGGCCCCTCTGTCCATGAAATTCTCCAGGCAAGAATACTGGAGTGGGTTGGAATCCCCTCCTTCAGAGGGTCTTCCCCACCCAGACATCCAACCCATGTCTCTTCTGTCTCCTGCATTGGCAAACAGTTTTTTATTTTTATTTTTTTAAACCACTGAAGCCACCGGGGGAGTGCATAAGTTATACAAAGATTTTCAACTGTACAGGGCTTGGTACCTCATTGACAACTTAGTACATTTACACCACGGAAGCTCTGCTCATCTGTCTCAGCATCTCATCTGCTCCTTTCAGAATCCACAGTGTGGAGGGAAGGGCTTCCTTCCTTTGGCTTGTCTCCTCTCCCTGATCCTTACCCTGCTACTTCTCATGCAACAGTAGCTCCACTATGCCTTACTTTCAAGAAAGTGAAAGTCACTTAGTGGTGTCTGACTCTTTGCAACCTCATGAACTATACAGTCCATGAAATTCTCCAGGCCAGAATTCTGAAGTGGGTAGCCTTTCCCTTCTCCAGGGGATTTTCCCAACCCAGGGATTGAACCCAGGTTTTTCACATTGCAGGCAGATTCTTTACCATATGACACCAGGGAAGGCCTTGCTTTCAAAAGTGTTGTTATGAAACATGCTAATTTTTCATTGCCAGTGTATGGGTGGGGGAAAAAAAAAAAAACTTTCATTCTTCCTTTCTAGGTCATTTGGCTGGTCTAAAAAATTGACATAAAACAAATTAACAGGAGAAAAACAAATTTTGTATGTATGGGAGCCCCATAAAAAGTGAAACTCAGAGAATGCAGGCAGCTTTTATACTTTTTAGACAAGGAAACAATGCATTTATAAAGAACTGACAAGACAAAGGAGCTTGGGATAGTAAGTTAGTGAAGAAGTATTAATGTTTGTATATACAACTTTCTCCGCTTTAAATTCCCTATTTCTGGTAATAAGGATGCTCTCTATCCCCCTGGTACAGGGAGGATACCTTCCACCTGGTACATTTATTTCCTGTTTTCTGGGAGATGAAGGAAAGCCAAACTTTCCCACTTGCACCAGCTCTTTCTTGAGTGACTTTAACTCAGAATAATCAATGTGACAAAATAATGTATATTTGTTTGGATTTTCTGTTCCCTTCCATCAGTAATTGGAAGTACTAATAGCTATAGATGGACTGAGTAAGGAGCAGAATAGAAGATAAAGTGATCAAGTTGCCTCTAAGGTTTGGGGCTTGAATGACTGAGGAAGAATCTTGTCATTTATTACGGTAAAAATGAAGAATGGGTTTAGGAGTTGTTGAAGATCAACGTATATGGTCAAATATATTCAATTTGAAATACCATATAGATAATTGAATATAGAAGTCTAGAATTAATGAGAATTACATGGGTTGAAATACATACATTACAGAATTTTTAGTTTCAGTTCTGGCTCTCAGTCATGTCTGACTCTTTGCGACCCCATGAGCCGCAGCACGCCAGGCCTCCCTGTCCATCACCAACTCCCAGAGTCCACCAAAACCCATGTCCATTGTGTCAGTGATGCCATCCAACCATCTAATCCTCGGTCATCCCCTTCTCCTCCTGCCCTCAATCTTTCCCAGCATCAGGGTCTGTTCAAATGAGTCAGCTCTCCACATCAGATGGCCAAAGTATTAGAGTTTCAGCTTCAACATCAGTCCTTCCAATGAACACCCAGACTGATCTCCTTTAGGATAGACTGGTTGGATCTCCTTGTAGTCCAAGGGACTCTCAAAAATCTTCTACAAACCACAGTTCAAAGCTCAGCTCTCAGCTTTCTTCACAGTCCAACTCTCACATCCATACATGATGACTGGAAAAACAATAGCCTTGACTAGATGAAGCTTTGTTGGCAAAGTAGTGTCTCTGCTCTTTAAAATGCTGTCTAGGTTGGTCATAACGTTCCTTCCAAGGAGTAAGCGTCTTTTAATTTCATGGCTGCAGTCACCATCTGCAGTGATTTTGGAGCCCAGAAAAATAAAGTCTGACACTGTTTCCACTGTTTCCCCTTCTATTTCCCATGAAGTGATGGGACCGGATGCCATGATCTTCATTTTCTGAATGTTGAGCTTCTAGCCAACTTTTTCACTCTCCACTTTCACTTTCATCAAGAGGCTTTTGAGTTCCTCTTCACTTTCTGCCATAAGGGTGGTGTCATCTGCATATCTGAGGTTATTGATATTTCTCCTGGCAATCTTGATTCCAGTTTGTGTTTCTTCCAGTCCAGTGATTTTTAGTATAAATGATAAAAAAAACAAAACAAAACAAAACTGCTCACCTTAATGAGACCAAAGACTATGATAGGTAGAAAAGGAAAGTGATTACAAGATTGAGGTCTGGGAACTCCAGTGTTTAGAGGTTGAGATCAAAATCATAAACAAGAAAAGAGAATGAAAAGCTGTTTCCGGAGACGTAAGTGGATGAGTAGAAGTGTGGAATGTCTCAGAAACCACTTAGAGTGTCAGTAAGAAATTAATATGGAAATATCAAGTAATGATCTGTTTTAAATCATAAAGTATATAAATTGAGAAATGTCTATGGGACTTGGTGATGTGTTAATCATAGGGGATCTTAAAAAATTAGTTACAAACAGGGGACAGGAAGGAAATTATAAGTTATAAACATAAAAATTTTCAAGAAAGGGAAAAGAAACACAGGCAACAAATACAGACAATATAGTTGAGCAGTTTCCTATAATGCAGCAGGCAGTTGGGGAGTTGCTGGAATGATATAGGATGTTTTCATTTTTAATTAAGTTGGGAAATTAGAAAAAAAAATTCTGCTGATAGGGAAAACCTGATAATGTCAGAAAGAAAGGGGAAATTTTACAAAAGGACATTTCATGACTAAGAATATGAAATGCAGGGCATAAGTGGTGGTTAGCATCAGATAAGACAGAAGTCAGTTCACCAGCTGCAATAACTAGAAAAGAAGCATATGGGTACAGATGTAGGAGTTGCTGGGGCTGTGGTTTTGTGAGGTTTTAAAGATGCTTACTCCTTGGAAGGAAAGTTATGACCAACTTAGATAGCATATTCAAAAGCAGAGACATTACTTTGCCAACAAATGTCCATCTAGTCAAGGCTATAGTTTTTCCTGTGGTCATGTATGGATGTGAGAGTTGGACTGTGAAGAAGGCTGAGTGCCGAAGAATTGATGCTTTTGAACTGTGGTGTTGGAGAAGACTCTTGAGAGTCCCTTGGACTGCAAAGAGATCCAACCAGTCCATTCCGAAGGAGATCAGCCCTGGGATTTCTTTGGAAGGAATGATGCTAAAGCTGAAACTCCAGTACTTTGGTCACCTCATGCGAAGAGTTGACTCATTGGAAAAGACTCTGATGCTGGGAGGGATTAGGGGCAGGAGGAGAAGGGAACGACAGAGGATGAGATGGCTGGATGGTATCACTGACTTGATGGACGTGAGTCTGGGTGAACTCTGGGAGTTGGTGATGGAGAGGGAGGCCTGGTGTGCTGCAATTAATGGGGTTGCAAAGAGTCGGACACAACTGAGCAACTGAAGTGAACTGAACTGAAGGACAGAAAAATTTATTACTTTTGATTTTCCCCCTAATCACTAAAAAAGCAAGTTTATCAGAGCATAAGAAAGGGAAGGATTCTAAGTTTGAAGAAAAGAAAATGTATGAACAAGTGCTCAAATGAACAGGAGAGAAAAGCCACTAGGAAAATGTGATAGGATTATCATAGCAGGGCTAGGGGCACACTTCACTTCTGTGACTATAGATTTAGCATGAGACAAATTAGCATGGTGTTGAATATTTCTCCAGCCTCGTTTATCTTCACAGGAGCACATAATTCAGCTTAGATTTAACAAATGTTGAGTTTCTGATAGAAGAGTAGGTACAACAAGTATAGTTAGTAGGGGGTGCGGGTTGGTGGAGTACCTAAAAGGATAGATAGTAAGATTTAAACTAAGCAAGTATAAAGTTGAAGATGTTAGGATGCTTATAGACAATATAGAAGTCAGAATCTCTGGAAAATTTCCTGAGATTTGCTTTATGATTTGGAAAATTTAAGTTCACATAGAGAGATGAGCAAATAATTAACTATTTTTATTAGATCTTTCCTCTGTGCTAAATAGAGCTCTAAGTATTCTTTTTATCATAGTTTGATTAATCCTTATAACTCTATGAAGGATCCTTATGTCCATTTCATATGTAAACTAAGACACAAGATATTATCAAATTTACCCTAAGTTGCATAGCCAGCAGTTACAGAGCCAAGTCTCATATCTAGCCTGTCATGATCCTGGAGCCTACTTTCTTAAAATCCACTCTGTTCTTCTGACCCAGCAAAATGGGGAACATTGGAACAATCATTTTAGTTGCTAGACCTCCATAATAAAGAAAATTGATTAAATGTCAATGTTTTAAATATGGGAGATGCTCCTAGGGGAGTTCAGACAAAATCATTCTTCCTCATATCTCCTAAAATTATAACCAGAGACAAAACTTGATCCAAGTCCAACTTTTTAAACTGGAAACAGCTCTGTTGTAAAATATGTTTGATAATCTTTCTCCTTACTGGCTGTGGACTCATTCTCTGTGATGTGTGCAAATGCATTTTATACTATTAATAATTTCTTTCATATTGAAATCAGATATTTTGAATGTATTAAAATGGAAGCATAACACATCACTTTGTAATATGGCCAGCAACTTATCTTTTGTTTAGTACAGCCTCCCACTTCTAGTTGTTATGAAGAGATCTTGAATTACTACTGTTTAATATGAAAAGGGCTTCCCTAGTGGCTCAGATGGTAAAGAATCTGAACACAGGAGGCCCAGTTTTGATCCCTTGGTCAGGAAGACCCATTGGAGAAGGGAACGACTACTGCCAGTATTCTTGCTTGGAGAATTCCATGGATGGAGGAGCATGGCTATAGTCCATGGAGTTTCACACATAGCTAGAGCTAAATATACCACTTGTCTGTGAAAAAGTTCAAGGTTGCTTTTAAATACAGATCTTATTTAATGGTTCAGAAAAAAGAAAAATGGTTTTGTATCTTACTCATTGTTACAGATTAACTTTGACTGTGTGGATCACAATAAACTGTGGAAACTTCTGAAAGAGATGGGAATACCATACCACCTGACCTGCCTCTTGAGAAACCTGTATGCAGGTCAGGAAGCAACAGTTAGAACTGGACATGGAACAACAGACTGGTTCCAAATTGGGAAAGGAGTATGTCAAGGCTGTATATTGTCACCCTGCTTATTTAACTTATATGCAGAGTACATCATGAGAAACATTGGGCTGGAAGAAGCACAAGCTGGAATCAAGATTGCTGGGAGAAATATCAATAACCTCAGATATGTAGATGACACCACCCTTATGGCAGAAAGTGAAGAAGAACTAAAGAGCCTCTTGATGAAAGTGAAAGAGGAGAGTGAAAAAGTTGGCTTAAAGGTCAACATTCAGAAGATTAAGATCATGGCATCCGGTCCCATCACTTCATGGGAAATAGATGGGGAAACAGTGGAAACAGTGTTAGACTTTATTTTTCTGGGCTCTAAAATCACTGTAGATGGTGACTGCAGCCATGAAATTAAAAGATGCTTACTCCTTGGAAGGAAAGTTATGACCAACCTAGACAGCATATTGAAAAGCAGAGACATTACTTTGCCAACAAAGGTTTGTCTAGTCAAGGCTATGGTTTTTCCTGTGGTCATGTATGGATGTGAGAGTTGGACTATAAGGAAAGCTGAGTGCTGAAGAATGGATGCTTTTGAACTGTGGTGTTGGATAAGACTCATGAGAGTCCTTTGGACTGCAAGGAGATCCAACCTGTCAATCCTAAAGAAGATCAGTCTGGGTGTTCATTGGAAGGACTGATGTTGAAGCTGAAACTCTAGTACTTTGGCCACCTGATGTGAAGAGCTGACTCATTTGAAAAGACCCTGATGCTGGGAAAGATTGAGGGCAGGAGGAGAAGGGAACGACAGAGGATGAGATGGTTGGATGGCATTACCAACTCGATGTGGGTTTGTGTGAACTCTGGGAGTTGGTGATGGACCGGGAGGCCTGGCGTGCTGCAATTCATAGGGTGGCAAAGAGTTGGACACGACTGAGCAACTGAACTTAACTGAACTGACAGATTAAATGTTTGTTTAGGTAAAGAATCTGCCTGCAATGAGGGAGACCTGGGTTGGATCCCTAGGTTGGGAAGATCCCCTGGAGGAGGGAATGGCAACCCACTCCATCATTCTTGCCTGGAGAATCCATGGACAGAGGAGCCTGGAGGGATATAGTTCATAGGGTTGCAAAGAGTAGGACACAGCTAGCGACTAGCATTTTCACTTTGTAGATTTTACCCGAAATCCACATTTTGAAATACTAACCCCCAATGTAATAGTATTAGGCAGTGGAAACTTTGGGTTGGTGAGTAGATCAGAAGGATCAAACTTTCATGAATGAGGTTAATGACCCTGTAAAAGAGACCTCAAGAGCTCTCTTGCCCCTTTCACCATGTGAGAATGTAGGGAGAAGATGACTAGCTGTGAACCAGGAAGTGGGTTTTCACTAGGTACTGAATCTTCCTGAGTCTTCCTCTTGGACTTCCCAGATTCAAGAACTGTGAGATATAAGTTTATGTTGTTTATAAGCCACCCAGTCCATGACAATTTCTTACAGAAGCTTGAACTGACCAAGATGCACATTAATTGTCTGAGGTTTATTTCGAGGCTAAAACAAGGTTTCTTGAACTACCCTGAAACATTCCAAAATCTCCCTAAAAAACATTTCATCCTTTTATGATGATTTTTCTAAGTAAGTGTTAAGGCTGCTGCCTGCTTCCACATAAGATATAAGTAGCTCATAAGGATGGAACCTTCATGAATGGGATTGATGACCCTGTAAAAGAGTCTGTGTGCTCATTTGTGTCCCACTCTTTGTGACCCTATGGACAGACTGAAGCCTGCGAGGTTCCTCTGTCCGTGGGTTTCTCCAAGAAAAAATACTGGAGTGGGTTGCCATTTCCTCCTCCAGGGAATCTTCCTCAACCAGGAATTGAACCGTTCTCTCATGCATTTCCTGCATTGGCAGGCAAATTCTTGACCACTGAACCACCGGGGAAGGCTAAGATAGATAGATATCTATTATCTATCTAAGAACTTTGACATTAGAAAGCCTTCATTGTTGTAAATTATGTCTGTAACCTCAGAAATTTATTTTATCATTCAAATATTTAAATTGGACTACAAGGCACTGGAAACACAAAGAAAAGTAAGAATAAGGTTTTTCTCTCATTGAATGTACCATGTCAATAAACAGGAGGTGAGTCTCTTAACTTTTTTTCTTAAACAATTTTCCTCTTTACTCTGACTCAACTAATAATTTTTATAAGATTAAATGAAATAGCGTATTTAAAATAAAAATAAAATTCTATGCCATTTAAAATTGTTCCTATCTATTGCCAGGGTTTACCCCTAATAAAATTTAACCACTAGAACTGCATTTTCAACAACTTATATTTTTCATTCTGTTTTATGTATATTCAGACTCAAATTTAAAAATCTGAAATTGGTGTTTACAATCTAGGTAGGGGTATTTTGGATCATTCTACCATTTTTCACTCTCCCATTTTGAACTATATACATGTTGATTATGCTCTGAAGACGGTGAGGTGGAATAACAGTACTAGCATGGAAAATTGCTTGGATTTTAAGTCTTCTTTCTCCAGTAAATTTCCACTCTCCAGGTCTACAACTCAGCTGTGAAAGGTCAGAAAGTTGATTTTCTTTCTTGAAACTGAGAATGAATCAGTCTTTCATGCTTGAATCATGCAAACTTCATAAAGTTTGTGGATCAGATTTCTAAGGTGTTAATTAATGACAAAAACTATAATTATTAAATGAGCCAGAATATACCTGCTTTCTCAGCAGGTATGGAAAACCATACCACATGAAAATTGTTGCTTGTCTTACTCAGGTATAGTTTTCACTACAGAATTGATCATTTATTATTCATCTTTTTATTCCTAGCAACTAATATAGTACTCAATGAGCTTGCAGGTGTTGATGAGTGAGTTTACATGATATTATCATTTACAATTAAAATAAAATCTAACTACTTGAACTCTCAGGGCACAATATATGTAAGCTTTCAATGTAAATATACTGTGCAGAAAGGAAAAGCTCATGTAACAAGATTGAAAGTGTCATAGCCTGTAAAGTAATTGTCGTAAGAGATCTGCCTTCTTTAAATCAAACTATAATTTACACCTTTTCTGATATATAGTATATAATTTTAAATCTGGCAATCTTTTTAGTCCTGGCATGGATATTATAGAGGCTATTACTGATAAATTCCTAATGAAATCTAAATTTTAAGAGATATGATGCTAAAATATTGCACGGATAATAGAGTATCTGTACATAAACCACATATATCACAGGACTTCTAAGTAGTGTTTATTTTCTTCTTGATAAGAAATAGGTCATTTCTCATAAATTTTATTTAAATAAGTATGCTAAAGAGGTCTTGAAATAAATTACCATCATCTTGGAAACAGAATGCACAAGCAATCCCATGAGCATGATGTATCATACACCAGAAAAACAGGGCTTGCTGATATATAACAAATAAGGTTGCTTTCTTTTCCTGTTTCCTCCTGAAGCCTTGCACTCAAACAGTTTTTAATTCATAGCCATTGAAAGAAGAAATGAATTGAAATATAATGTAGATTCTTAAAATTCATGTTATGCCTAATGGTTTTCCTACCCCATTTAATAATATCAATCTCATTCTAACTTGAATGCCTAGTTATTAATTTGCCTTCAGCACACCCTAGCAATGAATATAACTTATCTTCTACACTACACTAGGAAAATTAGGTAAGCTAATTGCTATTTTGTCTCTAAGTCCTTGTTTACTTACAGGATAAGTTATTTGAAGAACTTGCTTTTTAAAAATGCAGTTTTCTCTGGAAAACTATTTAACCATATGGTTAAGAATTATTCTCAATGTATCTTTTATATTGGAAGGAGCACAAAACAATTACACATTATTCCTGAAACTCAGCCTAGGAGGTTGTATAACATCAAGAAATCCATCAGGTATGGGATTCCTCCTCCCTGGCCCCAACAACTAATGAGATGTGGATCCTGCGGAAAGTTCCTCTACCTTTTTTAGCCCCTTTCTCCTCATTTGTAAATTGAAGATACTTAACTCTGTTTATGGATGATCATATGAGATAACCTGTGAGATTACTTCATAAAATGCAATGCATTATACAATTCCCAGTTGTAAATTTTAAAAACTGTAATCCAACCACTGACATGTTATTAAGAGTAGGTTAGCAGTCTTCAAATGCAGTGTGCCGTCGTGAAATCACTCTTCTAACAATATTTATAAATGCCCTGCATGTGTGCCTGCTAAGTCACTTCAGTTGTGTCCAACTCTGTGCTACTCTGTGGACGGTAGCCCATCAGGCTCCTTTGTCCATGGGATTGTCCAGGCAAGAATATTGGAGTGGGTTGCCATTTCCTTCTCCATAGATCCCCTCAGTTCAGATCAGTTCAGTTCAGTCACTCAGTCATGTCCGACTCTTTGCGACCCCATGAATCGCAGCACACCAGGCCTCCCTGTCCATCACCAACTCCCAGAGCTCACTCAAACTCATGTCCATTGAGTCAGTGATGCCATCCAGCCATCTCATCCTCTGTCGTCCCCTTCTCCTCCTGCCCCCAATCCCCTCCCAGCAACAGAGTCTTTTCCAATGAGTCAACTCTTCGCGTGAGGTGGCCAAAGTACTGGAGTTTCAGCTTTAGCATCATTCCTTCCAAACAACATCCAGGGCTGATCTCCTTTAGAATGGACTGGTTGGATCTCCTTCCAGTCCAAGGGACTCTCAAGAGTCTTCTCCAACACCACAGTTCAAAAGCATCAATTCTTCAGCGCTCAGCTGTCTTCACAGTCCAACTCTTCCATCCATACATGACTACTGGAAAAACCATAGCCTTGACTAGACAGACATCTGTCGGCAAAGTAATGTCTCTGCTTTTGAATATGTTATCTAGGTTGGTCATAACTTTCCTTCCAAGGATCCCCTAGAGCATGTTAAATACTTTTCAACATACTATATGGTCAGATATAGTATATGGTCAGATTCTCTGTCTTAATGAAGTGTATGTTTAGTAGAGGAGATGGTAAGAAATAAAAACTATATCTATCTATCTATCTATATAAAAGTTCAGAATCAATATATAGCAAGAGATAGCAAGATCTAGGAAGAAGGAAGAACACTCTGAATAAGTGACAGTTTTTCAAATTCCTGAATAAGGTGAGGGTATTCTATACAAAAGAAACCTTACTTTCAAAGGCCCAAAGAAGGAATAATCTTGGCATATTTAAAAACCATGAAAAGGCCATAGAGTAAAGGGTTGTGGGTCAAGGTTGAGTATTTAGGTTTTATGCTAATTATCTTTGGAAGCTTTTGGAGAAATTTTTAGTAAGAAGACATGAATATGTTTTGTGTTAGAAAATATCATAATGGCTATAGTGCTTAGAAAAGCTGTTAAGGAAAGCAGAACAAGAAACAGGGTGGCTTCGGGTTTTTTGAGGTAGATAGATGGTAAATGACACTACCAGAACCAGGTTTGCTAAGTTGTGTCTGACTCTCTTGTGATCCTGTGGACCATAGCCCTACAGGCTCCTCTGTCTATGGGATTTCCTAGGCAGGATTTCTGGAGTGGGTTGCCGTTTCCTTCTCCAGATGGTGATAGAAATGACAGCCAATAGGCTCAGTGAGCCATTGCACATGGGCATAGGGTAGGGAAACTGAAGAATAAAGCTTGACTCTGATGCTTTTGGCCAAGCATCTGTGAGGATACTGTTACTATTTCTGGAAATGAGTAAGCTAAAGGAAGGAATGGATTGTTTTGTTTCATTTATTCTATGTGGGGTAGAAATCAGGAGTTCTGTTTTAGATATTTGAGATTCTCATTATGTAGACAGAATAATCAAGTTGGCTGAAGTACAAGGAAATCTGGAACTCAGGTTGAGTTCAGAACTGGTGATATAAATTAGAAAGTCATCAGCATACATTTAATATTTAAAGGCATGGGACAGGATTCTTTTTCTGAGAAAAAGAATGCAATGAAAGAAGAATGAGATCCAAGAGCTTAACAATGGAAAACTTCGGTATTTAGACTTTAGGGAGAAGACTAATGTTTTCTTATGTTTAATAGTTCCAATCTTTTACTTTCTAAAGCATAAAAAGTGGTTTATTGGAAATTAACATGAATCAATTAATAATTTCATTGGTATTGCACCTATCTTAGTATTTTTACTTTTGACCACTATCCCATTAGCTATTTAATCACCAGAAAATTAAGTTAATGTGAAACCTATTAACTTGTTGTTCCCAGTAGTCTACCAGGCTCCTCTGTCCATGGAATTCTCTACACAAGGATAGTGGAGTGTGTTGCCATTTCCTTCTCCAGGGGATATTCCTGACCTGTGTTTTCCTCTAAGAGTTTTATAGTTTCTGCTCTTACATTTAGGTCTTTAATCCATTTTGAGTTTATCTTCATGTATAGTGTTATAACTATTGTTCCAAATGAAATGGAATCAGGAAAATTCAACATCACTCCTGACTCTTTAACTAAACAGAAGAGTAAATCTAATAAGAATTTTTTTTTTTTTTTTTTTTTTTGCTTTTTGGTTTTTTTTCTTGAGTAGCCATTGTGCAAAAGCTCTATAGACATTGATCAGAATTTTACGAAGAAAATGAGAGATGTAGTTAGTGTTAACTCCCAAAGTGGGAATTTGCAGTCTAATAACCAGCAGGATATTGGTGACTGAACAGGAGGTTTATTGAAATTCCTTGAGAGAAGTGAAGTTAGGTGATCTCAAAGATTGATGGAAGAAGAAAGTAACTGTTTTTATTGAATTCAAGAAGGCCATTATAGTGACTATATAGTTTCTCAAATAAGAAATTATGCAATTAAATATTGTTTGAAAAACCTATAACTAAGTACATGTAGAACATATCTTTTAAGAAAAAAAAATACACTACTTCACATGCTGTTTATTTCTCAACTCTCAGCATTCTGGCTGTTCTCCTCTGCTCTGTCGCTATAAACAGTCTCTCCACAGTTGTACAACGTTTGATATTCCTCACAACTCACAATCTGGAAACACTATCCTATTGGAGATTCCCTAATATTGGTCTCCCTTGATTTTTCTCTTACCTTTCTAGTTATTTCTTCTTCACCTTTTACGGAGCTGTGTCCCTTCACCTGCGTATTAAATATTTATGCTTTTGAGAATTCTGTCCTTTAATCTCAATCTCTATATTCACTTTATAAAACTATAGTGTCAAATACCCTGTGGACTTGTTTCTTCATGTTCATATGCTGTCTTTCTCTCTTGGGTTCAGGTCCTTAGTATTGTTGCTGAAACTCAGCCTGTGTTTGCAGTGCCAAATAGAAACATGAAGATAGAGTTTTGAGTGAAGTAGAAAAGAATAGCTTTTATTTCTTTGCCAGGCAAAAGGGACCACAGCAGGCTAATGTGCTCAAGACTGTGTGACCCAGCCTGGAGAGATAGTGAGGTGTTTCATAGTATTCAAGGAGCAGGGCGTTATCAGCTCATAGACAGTTCTTGGATGCTTTGGCATCAAGGTGAAGCTTCTAGCATCACCAGTCTTCTTGTTTCAAACAGTCCAGGGTCTGTGTTCTTGTGGTCATCAGTTTTCATCTGGTGGGGTCATCTGTTTCCTGTAAAAAATGACTTAAGAATGTATGTCAGGCCTGTATTTGTATCTTTCAGGGAACTGGGAGTTTGGTGATTCTGCTATGTGGCAGGATTATAGTCTAAACTGTCACCGGTTTCCCAGCCCAAGAGCTCTTCTTGGTTTATGCATCTTCACATTTTCCAATCATTAACTCTTGAGTCAGCGTTTCACTTCAGAATACAAGGACACAGAGGCTTGTACGTGGTTTCAGTATATACCTATGTGCTGCGCTTATTCACTCAGTCGTGCCCGACTCTTTGCGACCCCATGGACTGCAGCCCACCAGCCTCCTCTGTCCATGGGATTCTCCAGGCAAGAATACTGGAGTGGGTTGCCATGCCCTCCTCCAGGGGGTCTTCCTGACCCAGGATCAAACCCAGGTCTCCTGCATTACAGGCGGACTCTTTACCATCTGAGCCACCAGGGAAGCAATATATACATATGGAATATATTTAATTGACTATATCATTATCAGCATCAACAAGATGAAGTAAAAATTATCTTTTCCATTCTCTTCAGTTTTACTCCTCTGTTGCATGCCTCAGTGTTTATAAATAGCAAATCTATCTACATAGATTCTCCAAAAAGATAAATGATTATTGATTTTTCATGATTATTACAATGACTTCCAAATGGTTACTTCCAAATGGTTACTCACCCAGGGTGTGTCATTATTTTGTAAAAATGCATAAATGGTAATATAGTTAAATAACAATCCTGTTTGAATGTTTTGCCATGAAATGTGAATTACTTATGTGTTTAGATTGTACATTAAGATTCTTCAGTGCCCTCCTATTGTGATTATACTAAAAATGTTACATATTTGATAGGACATTTAGGTTCCTCCATACACTAGCTCCAAACTAACTGCTTCTTTAAGACTCAACTTTTTATATTTTATTCTTTTTTTTTTTTCTACCCAACACTCATATCTAATCCATGCTTGAAATCCCCCAGAGTATTCTATACTGATAAATCTTTTTAAAGTGGCACATATTTTTCTTCTGATAGTGTCTTTCCTCTGACCCTTTCCTTCTTTACCTGGATGGGTTTTTCAAGATTAAATTCAACCTTAACTTCCTCTAGGAGTCATTATCTTTGCCAGGTTGGTTTAGTTGCACCCGATCTGTACTGTTACAGTAATCTACAATATCTCTAGCACATAAATCACAGCTGTCTGCTTGCTCGTTGCTTTTTTTCATATTCACCTATGAACTCTATTGAAATAGAAGGTTTTTTGTTTTGTTTTCCTCTATCTGTGAATAGGGAACACATAGCAATAGAAATAAAAAGTTGTCAAGGAAAGAAGGGAAGATTATTGTCAAAATAATTTGTTGTAATATTAAAGATATAAAATTATATATATGGGGACACTTTCAAAGTGTTAGATTGCTACATTCATTGCTTAAGTTTTTGCAACCTAAATCTAAGAATTTAGTTGGAGATATGTGGAGGGTAATTTTAAAAATTAGAGAGGAAATACTGAGTAGTTTTGATGAAAATAGGAAGACTTTACCTAACTATGCAGAACTGTATACTAGTTTCAAATGATGACTTGAAGAAATATATGTATATATACGCACACACACATATGTGTGTATATATATATATATATGTATATGTATATGTATATATGTGTGTGTGTGTGTGTGTGTATATGTATATACACACATACCTATATCTGTGTGTATACATATGTATGGGCTTTCCAGGTGGTTCAGTGATAAAGTACGTGTCTGCCAATGCAGGAGCTGCAGGTTCAATCCCTGGGTCTGGAGTATCCCCTGGAGGAGGAAATGGCAACCCACTCCAGTACTATTGCCCGGAGAATCCCATGGATAGAGGAGCATGGTGTGCTACAGTCCCTGCAGTTGCAAAGGGTCAGACCCTACTGAGCAACTGAGCATGCACACACAGACACAGACACACAAACACACACACATATATATATTCTACTTAGCCAGAAACTAAATAGAGTATAGGGTTTAGACCTTCATTTAGAGATTTACTGGTTCTTGTAACTGTGAAAACAATATATTTCAGATTTAAAGATATTTTATACATTATCTACTGCTATCACAAACCTGGCTGAAAAACAAAATAGAGCAAGCATAACATTTTAGGGGCATTTTGAAAATACCAATGGTGAAGCTCCATTTCAGATCTATTAAACAGAATCTGCTGTGGAATCTGAGCAGTGTTTATTTATTTATTTTTAATGGTCCCCACGTAATTCAAATATGCAGTCAGTATTAAGAAACTAAAGGTCTGGTATAGCAACTTTATAGTTAGGAAACTTAGGATCTTTACATATAATCTTTAAAGCCTTGGTCGTCTGGTTCTCTGACCCAGAGTCATTGAGAGGAATTGGAACAGAAGGCTGTTAGAGGCAAATAGGATGATGGCAGACCTTGACAGCTGACAGCTTGACAGGTGAGGCATTACCACAGGCTATGATGGATATTCAAGATGGAGGCTGTAAATGATCAAGATAAGAGCAAATTCCCTTCAGTCGCCTCTTTTTAAGAATGTAAGGAAGTGTTAATAGTCTTCCAGAAGATTTCTATCAAGAAAATGATTAAAGTAAATGTTTCTCAGGGACCCAAAAGTCAATTTCTACTTTTGAAAAATTCAGTATATATATTCCCCAATCATGTCAGACAAAAATGTCATCATCAGATTATGCTGTAGTGTAATTTAATACAGGTCATCTCTTGTATAGTGGGCAAGAGACTTGGACTAACAATGCAAACTTTGCATGCAAATTCTATGACCTGTATTTTCAGCACAGTCTTAAAGACACAGCATAAGCTTTAAATTCTTTTTAAATCTTTTAAGTTCTATCACCTAAGGACAGTAAGAGTAACAGATACCTAATAGGTTAAAAAAAGATAAATTTAGGTTAAGTGTGTTTTGTGTAAATATTTATATCCATTTCTGTTCTGAAAAGGATATAGGAAACTGGACAAAAGAATGTGTGTATCATATGTATGTGTGTGTGTGTGTGTTTGTTTGTATGCTCAGTTGCTCAGTTGTGTCTGACTCTTTGTGACCCCATTGATGACCCCATTGATTGTAGCCTGCCAGACTCCTCTGTCTGTGGGATTTTTCAGGCAAAATACTGGAGTGGGTTTCCACGTCTTCCTCCAGGGGATCTCCCTGACCCAGAAATCAAACCTGTTTCTCCTGAATTGGCAGGTGGATTCTTTACCACTCGCACCACCTGGCAAGCCCCATGTATATATATATATCTGCATTTTGTGGTTTATCTGGATTTTTACTATGTTTTGTTTTTGTGGTTGCTTTATTAGTTGTATCTCAAAAATTGGATTTTGTATAATGTTAAAATGTAAGCATTCATTTTAGAATTTATCTTTAAAATGGTACAAGATGATAAAATGTTTTATACTTTAGTGGCAATGCTGTCAAGTACCATATATAAATATTTTAATCTGAAAACTACAACCCAATTATTGAAATAAATGTTCAGTACCCAAGCTGTGTCCAACTCTTTGCAACCCCATAGATTGCAGCATGCCAGGCCTTCTTGTCTCTCACCATCTCCTGAAGTTTGCCCAAGTTCACACCCATTGCATCGGTTATGTCATCCAGTCATCTCATCCTCTCATGCCCTGTTCAACGTCTGCACTCAATCTTTCCCAGCATCAGAGACTTTTCCAGTGAGTCTGCTTTTCTCATCAGATGACCAAAATATTGGAGCTTCAGCATCACCCCTTCCAATAAGTATTCAGTTTATTTCCCTTAAGATTGACTGGTTTGATCTCCTCGCTGTCCAAGGGACTTTCAGGAGTCTGCTTCAGTACCACAGTTTGAAGGCATCAATTGTTTGGTGCTCAGTCTTCTTTACAGTCCAGCTATCAGGACCGTATGTGACCACTGGGGAGACCATAGCCTTGATTACGTGGACCTTTGTTGTCAGAGTAATGTCTTTGCTTTTCAACAAACTGTCTAGGTTTGTCACAGCTTTCCTGCCCAGAAGCAATCATTTTCTGATTTCATGGCTGCAGGCACCATCCACAGTGAAAAAAGAGCACAAGAAGAGGAAATATGTCACTACTTCCACATTTTCCCCTTCTAATTACCATGAAGTAATGGAGCCAGAGAAAGCAATGGCACCCCACTCCAGTACTCTTGCCTGGAAAATCCCATGGATGGAGGAGCCTGGTGGGCTGCAGTCCATGGGGTCGCTAAGAGTCAGACACAACTGAGCAACTTCACTTTCACTTTTCACTTTCATGCATTGGAGAAAGAAATGGCAACCCACTCCAGTGTTCTTGCCTGGAGAATCCCAGGGATGGGGGAGCCTGTTGAGCTGCCATCTATGGGATCGCACAGAGTCAGACACAACTGAAGCGACTTAGCAGCTTCAGCAGCAATGGAGCTGGATGCTATGATCTTAGTTTTTCTAATGTTTTGTTTTAAGCCTGCTATTTCACTCTCCTTCACCCTCATTCAGAGACTCTTCAGTTCTTCTTTGGTTTCTGCCATTAAGAGTGGTATCATCTACATATCTGAGGTTGTTGATGTTTCTCCCACCCCTCTTGATTCCAGCTTTAACTCATCCAGCCTGGCATTTCTCATGGTGTGCTCTGCATATATGTTAAACAGACAGGGTGACAGCAGACAGCCCTGCCATACTCCTTTTTCAGTCTTGAGCCAGTCAGTTGCTCCATACAGGGTTCTAATTGTTGCTTTTTGACTCGCATACAGGTTTCTCAGAAGACAGGTAGGATGGTCTAGTATTCCCATCTCTTCAAGAGTTTTCCATAGTTTGTTGTGATCCACACAGTCAAAGGCTTTAGTGTAGTCAATGAAACAGAAGTAGATGTTTTGCTGGAATTCCCTTGCTTTCTCTGTGATCCAGCGAACGTTGACGATTTGATCTCTGATTCCTTTGCCTTTTATAAGCCCAGCTTGGACATCTAGAAGTTCTTAGTTCACATAATGCTGAAGCCTAACATGTAAGATTTAAAGTATGACCTTGGGGTTCTTCATTTCTTCCTTTTCTAGTTGCTTTAGGTGTAGAGTTAGGTTATTTATTTGACTTTTTTCTTGTTGGTAGAAGGGTTAGTAGAAGTAAAGAAATCTTAAAAATTAGGGCAGAAATAAATGCAAAAGAAACAAAAGAGACCATAGCAAAAATCAACAAAACCAAAAGCTGGTTCTTTGAAAGGATAAATAAAATTGACAAACCATTAGCCAGACTCATCAAGAAACAAAGGGAGAAAAATCAAATCAATAAAATTAGAAATGAAAATGGAGAGATCACAACAGACAACACAGAAATACAAAGGATCATAAGAGACTACTATCAGCAATTATATGCCAATAAAATGGACAACGTGGAAGAAGTGGACAAATTCTTAGAAAAGTACAACTTTCCAAAACTGAACCAGAAGAAATAGAAAATCTTAACAGACCCATCACAAGCACGGAAATTGAAACTGTAATCAAAAATCTTCCAGCAAACAAAAGCCCAGGTCCAGATGGCTTCACAGCTGAATTCTACCAAAAATTTAGAGAAGAGCTAACACCTATCCTACTCAAACTCTTCCAGAAAATTGCAGAGGAAGGTGAACTTCCAAACTCATTCTATGACATGGTCACCATCACCCTAATACCAAAACCTGACAAAGATGCCACAAAAAAAAGAAAACTACAGGCCAATATCACTGATGAACATAGATGCAAAAATCCTTAACAAAATTCTAGCAATCAGAATCCAACAACACATTAAAAAGATCATACACCATGACCAAGTGAGCTTTATCTCAGGGATGCAAGAATTCTTCAATATCCGCAAATCAATCAATGTAATACACCACATTAACAAATTGAAAAATAAAAACCATATGATTATCTCAATAGATGCAGAGAAAGCCTTTGACAAAATTCAACATCCATTTATGATAAAGTATGACCTTACTGGCATGGGAGATGAGTGCAATTGTCTGATGGGTTGAACATTCTTTAGTACTACCCTTCTTGGGAATTGGAATGAGGATTGAATCTTCCAGTCCTGTGGCCACTGCAGGGTCTTCCAGATTTGATGACATATTGAATGCAACACCTTGATAGCATCATCCTATGGGGTTTTGAATAGCTCTACTGGAATTCCACCACATCCACTAGCTTTATTAATAGCAGTGCTTCCTAAGGCCCACTTGACTTCATAGTCCAGAATGTCTGGCTCTGGGTGACTGACCACAGTAATATGAGTCATTAAGATCTTTTTTGTGCAGTTCTTCCATGTATTCTTTCCATCTCTTCTTGATTCCTTTAGCATTTACTAGGTCTCTATTGTTTCTGTCCTGGTTGAAATGTTCCCTTGAATCACCAGTTTTCCTGAAGAGATCTCTAGTCTTTCCCCTTCTGTTGTTTTCTTCTAGTTTTATTCACTATTCATTGAAATACCTTACCATAAGACTAACTCATGTCTATGAAAGTTAGGGGGCCATTGCTTGTATTCATAACCTCTCTTAATGAATTTTGATGTAGAATAAATATAAATATTATACTAAAATTAGAAATGCACATATTTTTATCAGAATACTGAGTTATTTAAATAAGAGGAAGAATAACCTGTCAATAAAATAAAATTATCCAAGTCCTTTCAGGCAAAATTTTCAGTGTAATTAAAGGTAATTGATTTTGCTTAAACCCATATACTTAAACTAACCATTTAAATGTCTATTCAGTGTAAGATATAACTTCATCTCTATTATACCCTCTAAGAGATTAAATATTCTTTTATATTTTAAAATAAGTTCTATTATTCATATTGAAATAAAGAATATAGCTAGGACATTGGTGTTATAGTGATGGCTGATCAAGATAAGTGTTAAATTTCATCTAAAGGAAGTTTATCTGGATCACTTAATTTATCATGCCAACCAAAATCATGTGTTTGTGTGTGTGCTTCGGGGGGATTTATTATTTGCTTACACAAAAGGACTTTCTGAGAAAGAAGAAATTAGACATGAGAGGGTGCTTCTGGCAATGATAGCAAACCAAACTTTATAAGGCTTACTTTGTGTCAGTCCTTTTCCTAAGCATTTTATATAAGTGAACTCAAAAAAAAAAAAAAAAAAAACAAAAAAAAAACACCCTATGGAATATCTCCATTTTGTAGATAAATAAACTAAGGCAAAAGTTTATGAAAGTAACCTGTTCAAAGTCACATGGTAATAAATGTGAGAATTTTGACTTATGTCTACACAATCTGTTTCTATAAAACATTCCCTTAACCATGGCACATACTACCTTAAAATGTTAAGTGTTCTTTAAAATTAAATATGCTACTTTCTTCTTGGCACTACAGCCTGAAATTCAAATAACTATCATATAATAACACACATTTTTCCATTTTTCAGACTTACATTATCTATGTGTATTTCGTAGAATAAGACATAGCTAAGTATTTAAAAGTATCCATCTAGTCCCTCAGATAGTTTTATAACAGTGGTTATAGTAGTTGGAGCAAGTACAAACAAATAGAAAGTGTCCTAGGACAAGCTGCCAAATTTAAGTTCTTTTTTGTCACTAAATTAAGTCACAGGCTCTTGTGTCAGAAAAACGGAGACTATTTCAAGTTGTTGATGCTATTGTTTTGTATATTCCCAGCATCCAACATGCTCACTTATAACATAGGTTTTATAATATTTCTCTAGATTGTGAGCCAGCAGCTACAGCCCATAGGTCAAAGCTGGCCGGTGTCTTTGTGAATTCTGAGAACTAAAAAAGTTTTTA
This sequence comes from Bos taurus, assembly GCF_002263795.3. NCBI lineage: Eukaryota > Metazoa > Chordata > Mammalia > Artiodactyla > Bovidae > Bos > Bos taurus. The sequence goes on along the minus strand of NC_037332.1, from coordinate 16,377,912 downwards.
CGTGGTTTTAAATGGTTGAAAAAAAAGAATAGTTTCTACCATGTGTTGTGCTGTGCTTAGTTGCTCAGTCGTGTCCGACTCTTTGCAACCCCGTTAACTGTAGCCCACGAAGCTCCTCTGTCCATTTTGTACTATATGAATATTCAAATTTGTGTCCATAAAGCTTTATTAGGGTATCCCAGGTGACACTCGTGGTAAAGAGCTTGCCTGCCAATGCAGGAGATGAAAGAGATGCAGATTTGAGCCCTAGGTCAGGAAGATCCTCTGGAGAAGGGCTGGCATTACAATATTACAGTATTCTTGCGTGGAATGTCCCATGAACAGAGGAGCCCCATGGGTGGGCTTCCGTCCATTGGTTCGTGAAGTTTGGACACAACTGAAGCACCTTAACACATGGCCATGTTCATTTGTTTATGTATTGCTTATGGTTGCATTCACACTGCAAGGGTAAATTTGAGTAGTTGTAACAGAAATTGAAAGGCCTATACAGCCTAAGATATTTATATCTGAATCTTTATGGAAAACATCTACTGACACCTGGTTTAGACATTGAAATCTCTTTTCCTTATACTATCAGTTCACTTGATTATTCAAAAAGGAAAAAATCAAACAAACAAACCAAAAAGAGTATGGATTCTAGTGATTTGCATGATTTTTCAGTCCAGGTCTTTGTGTTCTAACCAGTTGTCCTACTGGATCAAAATGAAATCCCAGTCATGTACACAGTGACCTGGGTTTTCCCTTGGCTGTTGTGTTGTTTCTACAGATCGAGCGTGTCTGCTGCATGACATGTGAGCTTCATCATCTCCCTTTACTACTACAAGTCTTTCTTGTGATTTCCCAGTGATTCTGTTCTCACCTATTAAACCAAACTTTGCTCTTAGGTCATATACTTTCCCTCTTAAGATTTTACTTTGTATGTGGCCAAAAAAATTAAAAATCTCCACTGTGCACATTTTATAGACTATACTAAATAGCTATACTTGATCTCTTTGTACTACGGACATTTAATAAAATATAAGAAATAGACATCAAGTGGTAGCATAGATCAAATTCCACATATAACATGATCAAAAGCTTCCCAAATGCGTATAGTGCATCTCTTAACCACTAGGTAACAGATCATTCAGTACCAGCTACTGTTGATTCTGATGACAGCTGTATCTGCTAGGAGAAATTGACTTCAGCTCTGTTAAAATTAATTTGAATGGAGATAATATCATTTTAAGAACTAGTGTCTTTTTTCAACTCATATGATCTGTTTAATGTTTATTATACTGATAAAGGTTTGGCAAACATAAGTTGGAGGAAAAACTGCTGCTTTATTACTTAGGGATATCTGATTCAGAGCATGTCATGAAGACTGGTTGGTGTACTAAGTCATGACAGCTCAGAAAAATATGCTTGAAACATTTTCCTCAGAAGTGTTCTTAGAGAACAAAGCTGTCTTCATGTTTCTAATTACCAAAACACTTCTGGAGAAACAAAGGTATCCCTTGTTATAATTCTTGTTGCTTTTCATAAAATAATAATTTTGTGGGTGAATCGTGTCAGAGAAGATGAGAGAGTCTATAGAAAATGAAGATTAATAAAGTAATAATACTCAGTAATGTTAGATCCTATTTTTCTCCAATTTTCTTTCAAAAAAGAGCAAGGAATAAAATGCCAGAAGATGTTAAGGAAAAGGTATTGTGAAAAAATAGAATGCTTTGTAAATATGGCATGCCACATCAATAATATTTTAAGGTTGAATGGATTACTGATTGCTTTAGAAAAGGATTTATGTGGTTGAAGATCCAAGGATTTAACAAAGGTTCATTTATAGTTACCAGGTTTTCTGAGGATAAATACTGTTAATATCATATTTAAGTGTGTGAATTTAAATGACACTGCTGATATTAGAGCTGTAAGAGGAATTAGACTACTGGTGCCAGAGTGCAGGTCTTCAGTAGAAGGGCAAAATTGAAGGTTTGTGACTGGTTATGATCTACTTGTCTGCTTTAGAGATCTTATTGCATGCATATTAACTTTGTGACATTGTAAGCAAAAACAGTTGCAGTTCAGTTCAGTTCAGTCACTTAGTCATGTCCGACTCTTTGCAACCCCATGGACTGCAGCATGCCAGGCCTCCTTGTCCATCACCAACTCCTGGAGTTTACTCAAACTCATGTCCATTGAGTTGGGGATGCAATTCAGCCATATCATCCTCTGTCATCCCCTCTTCCTCCTGCCCTCAGTCTTTTCCAGCATCAGGGTCTTTTCCAGTGAGTCATTTCTTCATATCAGGTGGCCAAAGGATTAGAGTTTCAGCTTCAGCATCAGTCCTTCTAATGAATACTCAGGATTGATTTCCTTTAGGATGGACCCGTTGGATCTCCTTGAAGTCCAGGGGACCATCAAGAGTCTTATCCAACACCACAATTCAAAAGCATCAATACTTTGATGCTCAGCATTCTTTATAGTCAAACTCTCACATCCAAACATGACCACTGGAAAAACTATAGCTTTGACTAGATGGACCTTTGTTGGCAAAGTAATGTCTCTGCTTTTTATTATGCTATCTAGTTTGGTCATAACTTTTCTTCCAAGGAGCAAGTGTCTTTTAGTTTCATGGCTGCAGTCACCATCTGCAATGATTTGGGAAACCAAAAAAATAAAGTCAGTCACTGTTTCCATTGTTTCCCCGTCTATTTTCCAAGAAGTGATGGGTCCAGATGCCATGGTCTTAGTTTTCTAAATGTAGAGTTATAAGCCAATTTTTTTCCTCTCCTCTTTCACTTTCAAGAGGCTCTTTAGTTTTTCTTCACTTTCTTCTATAAGGGTGGTTTCATCTGCATATCTGAGGTTATTGATATTTCTCCTGGCAATCTTGATTCCAGCTTGTGCTTCCTCCAGCCCAGCGTTTCTCATGATGTACTCTGCATGTAAGTTAAATAAGTAGGGTGACAATATACAGCCTTGACGTACTCCTTTCCCTATTTGGAACCAGTCTGCTGTTCCATGTCCACTTCTAACTGCTGCTTCTTGACCTGCATACAGATTTCTCAAGAGGCAGGTCAGGTGGTCTGGTATTCCCATCTCTGTAAGAATTTTCCATAGTATGTTGCGATCCATACAGGCAAAGGCTTTGGCATAGTCAATAAAGCAAAAGTAGATGTTTTCCTAGAACTGTCTTGCTTTTTCAGTGATCCAGTGGATGTTGGGAATTTGATATCTGGTTCCTCTGCCTTTTCTAAATCCAGCTTAAACATCTGGAAGTTCACAGTTCACATACTGTTGAAGCCTGCCTTGGAGAATTTTGAGCATTATTTTGCTAGCGTGTGAGATGAGTGCAATTGTGTGGTAGTTTGAGCATTCTTTGGCATTGTCTTTCTTAGGGATTGGAATGAAAACTGACCTTTTCCAGTCCTGTGGCCACTGCTGAGTTTTCCAGATGGGCTGGCATATTGAATGTAGCATGTTCACAGCATGATCTTTGAAGACTTGAAATAATAGCCCAACTGGAATTCTATCACGTCCACTAGCTTTGTTCGTAGTGATGCTTCCTAAGGCCCACTTGACTTCTCATTCCAGGATGTCTGGGTCTAGGTTGTTGATCACACCATCGTGATTATTTGGGTCATGAAGATCTTTTCTGTATCATTCTTCTGTATATTCTTGACACCACTTCTTAATATCTTCTGCTTCTGTTAGGTCCATGCCATTTCTGTCCTTTATTATGACTATCTTTGCATGAAATATTCCCTTGGTATCTCTAATTTTCTTGAAGAGATCTCTAGTCTTTCCTATTCTATTGTTTTCCTCTATCTCTTTGCATTGATCGCTGAGGAGAGCTTTCTTATCTTTCCGTGCTATTCTTTGGAACTCTGCATTCAAATGGGTATATCTTTCTTTTTCTCCTTTGCCTTTAGCTCCTCTTCTTTTCTCAGCTGCCTGTAGGGCCTCCTTAGACATCCATTTTGCTTTTTTTGCATTTCTTTTTCTTGGGGATGGTCTTGATCACTGTCTCCTGTACAATGACACGAACCTCCACCCATATTTCTTCAGTCATTCTATCATATTAGTCCCTTAAATCTATTTCTTACTTCCACTGTATAATCATAAGGGATTTGATTTAGGTCATACCTGAATGGTCTAATGGTTTTCCCTACTTTCTTCAATTTAAGTCTGAATTTGTCAATAAGGAGCTCATGGTCTGTGCCAGAGTCAGTTCCTGGTCTTATTTTTGCCGACTGTATAGAACTTCTCCATCTTTGGCTGCAAAGAATATAATCAATCTGATTTTGGTGTTGACCATCTGGTGATGTCCATGTGTAGAGTCTTCTCTTGTGTTGTTAGAAGAGGGTGTTCGCTATGACTAGTGTGTTCTCTTGGCAAAACACTATTTGCCTTTGCTCTGCTTCATTTTGTACTCCAAGGCCAAATTTGCCTGTTACTCCAGGTGTTTCTTGACTTCCTACTTTTGCATTCCAGTCCCCTATAATGAAGAGGACATCTTTTTTGGGTGTGAGTTCTAGAAAATCTTGTAGGTCTTCATAGAATCGTTCAACTTCAACTTCTTCAGTGTTACCAGTTGGGGCATTGACTTGGATTACTGTGATATTGAATGGTTTATGTTGGAAACAAACTGAGTTCATTCTGTCATTTTGAGATTGCCTCCAAGTACTGCATTTTGGACTCTTGTTGACTATGATGGCTACTCCATTTCTTCTAAGGGATTCTTGCCCACAGTAGTAGATATAATGGTCATATGACTTAAATTCACCCATTCCAGTCCATTTTAGTTTGCTGATTCCTAAAATGTCAATGTTCACTCTTGCCATCTCCTGTTTGATCAGTTCCAATTTGCCTTGATTCATGGACCTGACATTCCTTAGTTCCTATGCAGTGTTGCTCTTTACATCCTCAAACTTTACTTCCATCACCCATCATATCCACAACTGGGTGTTATTTTTGCTTTGACTCTGTCTCTTCATTCTTTCTGGAGTTATTTCTTTACTGATCTCCTGTATCATATTGGGCACCTACCGACCTGGGGAGTTCATCTTTCAGTGTCCTATCATTTTTCCCTTTCATACAGTTCATGGGGTTCTCAAGGCAAGAATACTGAAGTGGTTTGCCTTTCCCTTCCCCAGTGGACCACATGGAGAAGTCAGAACTCTCCACCATGACTGTCCATTTGGGTGGCTCTACACGGCATGGTTCATAGTTTCACTGAGTTAGACAAGGCTGCGGTCCATGTAATCAGATTGGTTAGTTTCCTGTGATTGTGGTTTTCAGTCTGTCTGCCCTCTGATGGAGAAAAGTATGAGGCTTATGGAAGCCTCCTGATGGGAGAGACTGACTGAGGGGGAAATTGGGTCTTGTTCTGATGGGCAGGGCCATGTTCAGTAAATCTTTAATCCAATTTTCTGTTAATGGGTATGGCTATGTTCACTGCCTGTTATTTACCTGGGGCCAAACTATGGTGGGAGTAATGAAGATAATGGTGACTTCCTTCAAAAGGTCCCATGCATGCACTGCTACACTCAGTGTTCCTAGCCCTGCAACAGGCCACCACTGACCCACGCCTCCACCGGAGACTCCTGGACACTTTCAGGCAAATCTGGCTCAGTCTCTTGTGGGCTCACTGCTCCTTTTTCCTGGGTCCTGGTGCACACAAGGTTCTGTTTTTGCCCACCAAGAGTTTGTTTCCCAGTCCTGTTTAAGTTCTGATGGCTCTATGGTGTTATTAATGGTGACCTTCTCCAAGAGGGCTTATGCCATACCCAGGTCTGCTGTACCCAGAGCCTCTGCCCCCGCAGCAGTCCCCTGCTGAGCTGTACCTCCACAGGAAACACTCAAACACAGCCTGTCTCAGGCTTTGTGGGGTCTCTGGGTTCTGGTGCAAACAAGGTTTGTTTGAGCACTCTGAGCGTTTCTAGAGGGTATGGGGTTTGATTCTAAACGTGATTTTTCCCCTCCTACCATTTGCTGGAGCTTCTCCTTTGTTCTTGGATGTGGGGTATCTCCTCACAGTTGGTGCACTATGTGAGAAAGGAAGTCTGTTTTTTGTTTTTTTTTTAATAAAATGTTTGAATCCAAAATCGCCTCAAGCTTTTCTGAAGATCCACAGTTTTGATCATCACTTTTACAGTTTCATTGGTCCAAAAAAAAAAAAAAAAAGGTAACTTTGTATAGTATGCCTTTTTAAATGTTCTGTTTCTTTGAATGGGAAGACTGCTGAAGATTAGACGAAATAACCAGATACATAAATAATTATTACTCTTTTTGAACTACTTCCTTTGAAATTCACTCCTAACAATTTGTTTTTAAATAAATATGTAAGAATAAATAAATTCAACCTTAGACTATATAATTAATAATCTTCAATTTTGCTTTAATTTTGGGAAAATTAGTTCCTTGAGTATCACTCTTTTTGACACTCGTACCCTTCCCTCACTATAGTTCCAAACAGGTAAATCAAGCCTGTTTAAAATTTATGCCATAATCACTTCTCTGTAATAGGTTCAAGTTGTTTTACCTTTCCCCTAGAGTTATGCAGAATGAAATTGTAGAGGGACAGAGAATTGCTTTTCAAATACATTAAAATTTTGTCACCTCACCAGAAGCTAGCCTCCCGCTGACTACCGTATTCCACATACAACTCCTACTTGCACCAGAAGCTAGCCTCCCGCTGACTACCGTATTCCACATACAACTCCTACTTGTATTGGAAGGTGATCTCATTGCCTGACTCTTCTACTTACCTCTTAATTTAAATAAGCCAATTTTGTATGCCATCTTTTTTTTTAATTTTATTTTATTTAACTTTACAATATTGTATTGGTTTTGCCATATATCAAAATGAATCTGCCACAGGTATACATGTGTTCCCCATCCTGAACCCTCCTCCCTCCCCATACCATCCCTCTGGGTCGTCCCAGTGCACCAGCCCCAAGCATCCAGTATCTTGCATCGAACCTGGACTGGCAACTCGTTTCACATATGATATTATACATATTTCAATGCCATTCTCCCAAATCATCCCACCCTCTCCCTCTCCCACAGAATCCAAAAGACTGTTCTATACATCAGTGTCTCTTTTGCTGTCTCGTATACAGGGTTATTGTTACCATGTTTCTAAATTCCATATGTATGCATTAGTATACTATATTGATGTTTTCCTTTCTGACTTACTTCACTCTGTATAATAGGCTCCAGTTTCATCCACCTCATTAGAACTGATTCAAATGTGTTCTTTTTAATGGCTGAGTAATACTCCATTGTGTATATGTACCACAGCTTTCTTATCCATTCATCTGCTGATGGACATCTAGGTTGCTTCCATGTCCTGGCTATTATAAACAGTGCTGCAATGAACATTGGGGTACACGTGTCTCTTTCAATTCTGGTATGCCATCTTCTTAAAGACAGTATATCCAATTAAAAAAAAAATAAAGGGCCACCAGACTGATAGAGGAAAAGGAGTAAATTGTTGCTGTTTGACCACAAGTAATTTACATTATCTCAGTGTTCATCAAGCATACAATGAGGGCTGAAAAGTGAAAGTGAAAGTCACTCAAGCATGTCCAACTCTTTGTTGACCCCATGGACTATACAATGCATAGAATTCTCCAGGCCAGAATACTGGAGTGGATAGCTGTTCCCTTCTACAGGGGATCTTCTAAACCCAGGGATTGAACCCAGGCCTCCTGCATTGCAGGTGGATTCTTTATCAGCTGAACCATCAGGGAAGACTAAATGGCCAACAATATTTGAATAATAGGTGTCTGACTTTATCCAAAACAGCTTATATAAATGATACTACTTAGTTAACTAATATGTTAATGCATAAACTTGGGATTTTTCTTCTATAGAATATATTTTAAGGAATATCTTAAACCTCATAGTTAAAATTTTAATATTGTGAATGATAATAAATTCAATATTCTATGGTTTAATAACTTGTCCAGATATTACATGCTTTTTTTTTGTTCTTGTAACCTTTCTTCCTTTCAGGCAATAATCAATGTCTGGGAAAAGATAAATTTAGTACTCTTAACTAAAATATTCTATTGATAAATGAATCTGAAAATTCCCAGAGAACTTAAGATTTGCTTAAGAGGAGATCGTTTCATGGTGCAAAGCTAAAATCATAAGCTATTGAAATAAAGAATCATATTTATTATCATGTTAACATAATTGTCCTTGCAATTTCATTCTATTCTGTTCAAATAATAAACTTTATTTCTTGAAAATCCTTTTCCACAAATATTGAAGTTTTATGTAAATTATTTCTTTGGAGCTTTTAAATTTGAATGAAAACAAGATAGAAGAAAGCCAGAAAAGAGGAAGGAAATACGGGAGAAAAGGGAGGACAGAGTAAGGGAAAAGAAAGAAAGTAAAGAAAGGAGAGAGTAAAAGAAAGAGAGATAAGAAAGAAAAGTAGGAAAGATGCACAGAGAAAGGAATGGTAGGCATTGTCTACAGAGGCTACACTGGGTAACACTGTAGAAGTAGGTTCTTTGAAGCACAACGAATATTGACTGTACAATGCCAAATGATAAGCAATGTTCTTCAGAATTCCAGCAGTTTTGTTATTGTTTGTTTCTTACACTGACTGAATAAATGCATTTCCAAAAGCGTGAATGCCACGTCTCAAAGTGTAATAAAGTAGAACCAACTAATGACAGCTGGGAGAAACAAAGCCTGATTAAAAGAAATACAGAAATTCAAACAACCAGCTCCTCCAAATAATTGAACTTTATTTCTGGCAGAAACCCAGGAATTATTTGCCCCAAAGCATAGATATTTGGAAACAGCAAATTCAGTTGCTTACTTTTTATACTTGCCACATGGTTTCAAAAAGCTAAGACCCTTATTTCCCACTATAGAAATAAGTAGCACTTTGAAGTACAATCATGTGTGTGTAGTAGGGAGCCCTTTTAGGTAGTATTTCTTAAAGCCTAGTTTTACCCTTTCCCTACCTGAACCATCATTTCCATTGGTCATCATTATAGACAAGAATGGTATATTAAAAGCCATAGTTAAGGGTCTATATGGAAAAATCAATAGGACACATTTTCCAAGTAAAAATCAATGATACTTAAAACAACTTTTCTTACCTTAAAGGCAAATCCTATTGTGCTAAATAACTAACTTCCACATGTGCTATGCCCCTGTTCTGTCTGACTTGCCATGTCCCCTTATCTTTTTAAGAATGGTCATCTGACCAATTGATTTGACAACACTAGCTACTGAATAAGAATGTACTAATGCAAAAGACACTTGACTAAATGAATTAGCACAGAACTTATTTTAACTTATTTAAGACTTCCCTGGTGGCTCAGATGGTAAAGCGTCTGCCTACAATGCAGGAGACCTGGGTTCAATCCCTGGGTCAGGAAGATTCCCTGGAGAAGGATATCGCAACACACTCCAGTACCCTTGTCTGGAAAATCCCATGGATGGAGGAATGTGGTAGGCTACAGTCCAAACTCAGTAGCTTTAAGTGTAACAACAAAAATGAGGAGTGTAATTCACTCTCTTTGCTAGATGTTCATTTGTATTATTTTTAATCTTCAATATAGCCCTGCAAGACACATTCTACCCTTGCTTACACATTGTATCCTATGGGACATGATATAGTAGAGGGTAAAACTCCTAAGCAGCTTAGAGCAAAATTAAGGTACATACCCACAACTTTATAATGTTGAAACATTTTATTTCACTCTAACATCATAAATGCTCCTGTGATTTATTAAATCATGGCAAAAACATGAGTCAATAATTGAAATTGCACATAGGTCACTGCCTAAACTGCTTTGCTTACAATGTTCATAGGGAAATTACCTAGAAATTAATTAAGTCATTTTGAGATAAGTATATAATACACAGATAGGAATTTTCCACCATAAGCTATGTCAGAACTAACTGCCAGGGATTCTTTTTTTTTTTTTTTTTCATTCTTTATGTTTTCACTTTTTTTCCCAACAGTATTATTCTGTAATTATGCTTCGTATGCACTAATGACTTATAATATGTATGAGTAAATCTCCCCTTTCTCCATTTCTAGTAAATCTCCCCTTTCTCCATTTCTGAGACTGTTGGGGTTTCTGAGAGCACTGAATGTCTGGATAGGTGGCTGGGGTCTTCATGTTTCTCTGATTTGAAATGAAGGCTGAAGTAGCAAGACCATATGCCTGCAGGCCATTATTCAGATTGATTAGGCCAAGTTAGTTCAAGGTGGTGGACGATACACCAGAAATCAGATACATAAAAGACAGTGAGAATTCAAATCCCTGCCCTACTTATGTTTGATTTAGTCATTTTTATCCTGTCAGCCTCCTATTTGAATATATTTCATAAAGTCACCTTGGACTTCCCTCTATGTCTTTTTTTTTTTTTGCATACAAATACATTTAATGGCTTTATAAACCAAATTACTGAAGAAGTAGTAACACAGAATTTATAGTCACATTGTAACTATGCAGTGATAGCCAGTATGAAAAATACCTAATTCACAGACTTTAGCAAGCCTGCTTCACAAGTTAATGATAGAAAGACTGTCTGGCCTCTGAACCTCTATGTCTTTAATATTTATTTCATCAACTAGTATTTTTGTCATTTTAGAAAATATATTTTTAAAATTTCCTAGCTTATAGACTTATAGTTTTATATTTTATAATTGTTATTAATTTGTATGTTCATATTAATATTTTGCTGAGGATTTTAAAATTTTTTCACTTCTTTCACACTGTAAAATGTGTATTGCTTTTGTTATAATGGTTAGTAAATCTCATTGCCTTAACTTTTGACTTTGGTTATGTATTTTATTTTTTATTTATGTTTACTTGTTTAAAATTACTTCTTAATATTTTATTATATTTTGCTCTGAAAAATCAGTTTTACTTTTATCTTTTTTTTTCTTTTTTTTATCTTTTTTTCTTATTAATTTTCATTTGGCACTTCTTCTGTTCCTCTCTTCTTGTTTTCCTTTACAATTTTTGCTTTCATTATTATTGACAGAGCTGTGACTACTCTGATGGTAATAAGGAAAGAGCCCAAAGCAGGTGTACTCAGAAGGGGAGACAGTAGGCCTTCTTGTCCACAGGCTTTCTAACACCATTGACTTCCCCAAGGGATCTTCTAACCAATTTATAAATGTTTCCTCAAGAAATCCCACACTGGGAGAGCCAGTTAATTCTGTCTAGAGCTATAAATCCCTATGCAGATATCTCTCTTGATTTATTAAGATGATGTTGCTCCCTGCTAGTTCACATCATTCAGTTATTATATGAGAAATTATAAAAGTCCATTGTCTACACTGTGGGTAACTATTGGGTTTAGGTACTGGAGCACATATGCTATAGTTTGCCATAGTTCAGAAAAAGAAGATATAAAAATGTATGGAATGTCCCAATTGGGATAAACTCTCCATGTGCTGTATAATTCCTGACATTATAAAGAGAATACTTGGTACTAAGCATCCTAACTGGCAGAAACTAAGAGAACTAGAGGGCATTAAATACTAATGTTTTCTAGGGTACCTGTCTTTGGCAGCTTTCTATTTTCATTCTTTTCCCTCTTGGTTTTTAGTATCCAACTCATACTATATTACCTAGCAACTCTCTGCTGATATCTGTATCAGGTCTTTAACAATTATTTTAAATAGGAAATGTAAAATCTGCATGTGTTTGAATCTCTCTCCTGAGCTCCAGATCTTTGTATTCAATTACCCATAGTCTACTTCCATCTAGATATTGAACACATATCTTTAATCCAGTGTGTCTACAACTTTACTTCCTTCCTTCCCCATCACTCTTCTTGATGAGGCTCCAAGGGATCATTTCTTCTTGAATTTCGCACCTCAGGGAACCAATAATCCCTGATGGAAGTGCAAGAGTCTTTACTCTTCTTTCCTCTTCAATTCCATATCCAATTGTTATCAAATCTGTTAAATCTGCCTTGTTAATGGCTCTATATCTGTCAAAGGTATTATGCCCCTTTTCTTAGAATGATCATCAGAATCTTTCACCTGACCTGATAGTTACCAAATATTGCCTCTTGACTCCAGATTCATTCTGTATTGCCTGATCTGTGACAATTATCCAGGGCCTTTAATTATCTTCTCAAGTTGGAATGATCTTAAGCTTTGGCAGTAGAGGATGTTGGACAGATGCTGTAAGAGAAAATAATTTTCTTCATTGTTCTGATGTGGTGGCATAGCTGGTTTCTTCATCACCCAGTCTTGTGGTTCATAGCAACCAGAATTTCACTTGATACTTTCATAGGTATTTTTATAGCAGAGTGCCTCAGTAAGACACTGCTAAGTCAACAGCTTTCTCACATCTTAGAGGACATATTTCCAGCAAGTTCTACAGGTGCAGTACCATAGTAACTTCTCTGCCACGCAATGAACCAGAACCATGCCTTCAAATGAGGTCTATGTCTCCATCTTGGATAGAAGGTGGGAGAATTGGGGGAAGGAGCTGCATCTCTTCCTTGGGTCTGTTATGTTAGTGCTAGTGCTGTTTTGTATTTTTAGTTTTTCTTTACATTTGTTATTCCTATATTCTTCATAGTTCTCTTTAACTTTTACTATCATATTTCCCATCACTCCACTCCTGTATTACAGTTAATACATCTCTATGTTATTATTAACTCCCCCTGTTCAAACAAATTACTTTGTGATGTTACTCTCCTAAGTATTTCCAAACTTCATAGATAATTATAATAGATAACCTAGTTCTCCAATTTCCTTTCCTTCCCACTTTGATTCATTTTCTTCCTCTGACTGGAAAAGCTAAATAAAGTTGATACAATTCAGCACCTTGTATTTCTCCTCTGACATTTTGGGGAGATTTGCACTTTAGCTTGCAATGCCCTTCCTCCTTCCATGTGTCTTCCATCTGGCTAATAGTTACTATAGTCACTAAACTAGGTGCTGGGATTCAACAAGGAGAAGAATAAAGTCCCTACCCTCATAAAGCTTATATTCTTAGGGATGAAAATAACAGACAAGAAACAAAGAAACAAATATAGATGTATATGTTGAAAATAAAAAAATGGTATGAAAAAAAAATCGTATGAGGTGGTGTGTCCCTGAAAATAGGGTATATTATAATGTGATATCAATAAAACTGCAAATTTTCAAGGTTTGTTATAATATCAGTTTAATTATTGATAACACTTCACATGAATCACAGGTCAAGCATGGCTCTTTTTCATGTCTTCCTCTGGAGCCCAGGTTGACAGAGCAGCTTCTACAAAGATCATTACAGGCATTTAAACAGAGGGAAGTGAGATGATAGTAACAATGTGAAGATGCTTAAAGTTTCTGCTTGTGAAAATATGTGTGTCACTTATCTTCTCACATATTGAACAAAACAAGTCACATGACCAAACCTGAAGTCAACTGGGCAAGAATATCCTGGGATAGTAGGTAGTTGTAAACAAAAATGCAGCCTAACACAAGTATAAAAGAAAATCTTTAATGAGAACGTGATATTTGATTAGCAAGACCTGAAAGAAATACAGAGGGAGCTGTAAGGATTTTAGGGGCAGATCACTCCATAGCAGGCACAGAATGACTACTTTTATTCTTTCTGTTTTAAGTGAAAACACTATAAGTACAGGGGAAATGAAATGATTCTTTTAATAGTAATTCTCTTGACAGTAATTGCTGTGATATGCCATCCCATGCACAGTTAGCATGTGAGGAAAATGAATCAGGCACATTTCCAAATAATAATTATCCTAGTGAATGATGATTTGAACAGACAAGAGGACAGGCGCTTCCTTAAGTACTTCTCTCTCTTGAAACTTAGTCTAAGCTTTGTGTTTTAAACAAAATATCTTCAAGGTTGGGTTTTGATGAAATATTTTTTTCAGATCTGATTTTGCCACTCAAGAAAGTCTTATTCAAGCCCTTGCTACTTAATTGATCCTTTTGTAAAATTTCTTCTGATTATGTGGAGACAGTATTTATGAATCAATATAAATTGAATTCAATATTATATAAAAATTAAACTTCATATAAATACTTTAATGAAAATTGTGTAGGTGCATAATCTCATATTGGATGTATTGACATTCTGCTTTGAGTAAATGTGATCTTTCCTTAATCTAAAAAGTCTACTTTTCAAATTTCCAAAAAATAATTTTTAATGTTTTACTCCAGATTCTAAAAAGTAGGCTATATATTTTATAGAATATTGTAAAGGTAATGAATAGCTTATACAAGGTTACCTGATATCATAGCAGTCAGCAAGTCTGGGGAACACTGTTTGCAGGTTATTAAGTGTTCTTATTTTATGAAAATCTTGAGCATGGTGCTCTTTCAGTATTATATTTCACTATATTTTAATTTTCTTTGTTGTATTAGAATTCTAGTGACTATATTTTTCAGCTGCATTTTTAATAAAATCATCCAGTAAATTTACTAGCATAGAATTATTCATAATACTCTTATATTTTCTAATTGGTCCCATTCTAGTTATAATTGTTTTCATTCCAAATTTCATAAATGTGTTTTCTCTCTTGATTAGAGTTGTCAGCAACTTATCAATTTAATAGATCTTAAATAACAAAACTTTTTGTTTTATTTGCCAATTTCATAGTTTTCCAGATTTCTCAGCATTTAATTCCTACTTTAACTTCCTCCCAATTTTCTGGTTGGTTCCCATTTATTTCTTTTCTGTATCCTCAAATTAGCTGTTTAGAAGTGCTACCTGAGACCCTCAAGGACTCTTCATTATCCCTCTCTTTCTTCCATTGTTTTATGTCTATGTATTATACTGAGAAGATAGAATTTATTCCCTTAACTCAAAAATTTATCTGTTTCATGCATATTCCTTCAGTCATGTTCAATGTATTGACTTGTATGACCATATTTCCTCTTTACATAATTTTTGCCCCCTTTTGTTCATGAATTCTCAAAAAGAGAATTCAGCAGAAGATAAAGAAATTAGCTCTCTATATCTCAATATCTAGGAAAAATTGGTCAGTGTGATTATGATTTTTTTCCCTTTGAAATCTCTTTCTGTCTCTCTCCACACACACACACACACACACACACACACAAACCTATACACATATATTTTTAGAATACTACAATTAATCGGGATTTCCTGTGTTAAGTGGTTCTAAACTGGCTAAAATAGAAGTACTTTAAAAATATTTTCAAATACTAAAATTAAAAGGAGAAACCAAACATGATTTTAAATATGTTTGGAAATCTTTAACAAAGCTCTGTTTGTTAGAAAAGAAGTTAACAGTTAGAAAGAAGTTAACAAAGCTCTTGGGTGTTGAGTTTGAAAAGCAAAGGCACTCTAGGCTAATAGCACACTGACCTGAATATCAAAATATATACTTGCTCCATTACTTCACAAAAAAATCACAAAGTTCAGTTTATTTTCCACTTGTGAAATATCTTTCACACTTGGCTCTATTCTGGAAGTGTTTTCTGAAATCATTATATCAATTTTGAATATTAAATCAAAGAAATGGTGAAATATTGTGAACAGTTCCAGTATACATGTCTGAAATATTCCAGTTTCGGAACATAATCTTCATGTGGCTCTTTTTTTAATGCTTTTTCTGAATCAGCCAAGAATGTTGATTCAGAAATAAATCATCAGGGGTTTGAAGACTCACAGTCAAGGATTTGCTAGCATCTCAGGTCTCTAGTATCTCTCCTTTGTTGACATCTGATTTTCCTTTTTTCAGTATTGATCTTAAAGCTTCCAAGTATGCAAATTATTCATAAGATACTGCTTTTGTTAAAATGCTTTTAGAGTTAAACATACTCACTCTCAGGCTTCCCTGAGGCTCAAGAGGTAAAGAATCTGCCTGCCATAGCAGGAGACAAATGAGACACGGGTTCCATCCCTGGGTCAGGAAGATTCCTTGGAGGAGGAAATGGCAACCCACTCTTGTATTTTTGCCTGGAAAAATCCCATGGACATGGAGTCACAAAAAGTTGGGCATGACTAAGTATGCAAGTACGCAGATGCACACAACTCACTTTCTTCATGTTGAAATAATCTTCTGACTGATTTTCAAAAGTATATATGTCAATAAACTTATCAGTAATATATTATGATTGACCATAAAAAGTTGTTTGTTACTTTTTATTATACCTCTAAGTAGTTCTAATGATTTGTCTAAGATTATCTAAAAACTGTATTAATAAGACTATACTTTTCTCCTTTATCTCTTTTCCAGATTGCTTCTATAAGCAATGAAAGGCCACACCTTTTTATTTTACAGTTTTTAGACTATTCCTAGAGAACACGGAGAATGAGCTGAATAAGAGTAAAGGACAAAGTCTAATGCTGTTCATGGTCTAATGCTCAGCTTTGTGGCAGGAACTTATAGACAGACAGAAAATATTTGTTAAATGAATGTTAACCCTTAACCTCCTTGCATTTTTTTTTTACTGTTACTTAATTTTTGTTGTATCTCCCACTTCTCTTAGTTTTTCATTCTTAGTTCCTACTGAAGACAGTAGTAACTACCATTTATTAAGTGGCATGTGTGTGTATGTGTGTAATCACCAATCCAAATATAAAGCAAGGTTTATATGTACCCCAGTTTCCTTGCTAAGCTTATATTTTCCCATATTCTCTTATGAAGAAATTTTCAATGATAGCAAGTGATTTTTCCCAGCTCACACCAGTAAGAATCAGGGCCAGGGTTAAAACTCAGCTCTACTTCACTGAGTTTTTCCATTGCCCTCTGCTTCAACAATTCAGTACTAGTACTAACAGAGAACACTTAGGTTACCTCATTAGTGAATGGAAGAGTTAGGATTTTAAACCAAGCAATATGGCTTTAGAATCTGTTCTCTTAACCATTACTCCTTATAATCAGGGGGTAAATATGAGCATGCATAGTCCAGTGAAAGTAGGTTGTTTAATATTCTACCTATCAAAAAAAAAATTCTACCTATGGTACAATGAACCAAGTCACACACTCTCCTACTTCTACCACAGAAGCTGGTTTGAGAAATACTAGGCAAAATACATTTGGCTGAACAAAATTTTATGTCATAGAATGTGACATTCACATTGTGAGATGAAGTTACATTGGGGTCATAATTGCTGTGAGAGGGGAGGCGTGAGAAGAAAGCCTCGGTACTGAGTTCTGGTGGGGGGTGTACACTGAAGAGAGAAAGATTTAGAAGGCACAAAAAGGTATCAAAGGATTTTCAGTGTGCAGTGTCTTTGGTGAAATGTGTGGTAAAAACAACCACAAAAAAATGTGTGGTCTCTGGTAAAACCAGAGCTTTTGAAGTTGCAAGGAGCTGGAGTGGGAAAAGGAAGAATAACAATTGAGAACTCAATAGCATTACAAGATCTGTGCAGGTCAAGAGCAAAAGCTGACAAAGATGGGTGCAGTCACAGACTTATTACATTTTCTTATACTTCATGCAAAATTTTACTTATGTTATATAATTTATCCTGCCTTCCACAAAAACTGCAAGTAATTGGTGATCTGAAAAAAAATGTTTCCTCCTTAGCTAAGGGTTTTTCTATCTCCATCGCAAAACTCATCCACAATATGATGTGGCATTTTTAATAAATATGCCAAAGAGAAAAACAGAACTTATCAATGTATCATTTAAGGGTATATACATATATATTCATATGTATGTATTCATGTATATATATATATACACACACATATATATTCATATACATACATATACACACAGGGAAATAAGGCCTTGCCCAAATATGTAGCTATAATGACATTTCTGGAAAAGAATTCAGGATTCTAAACCTATATTCTTATAGCTAAAAGGAGAAAACTTCCATAAAGAGGCCAGGTATAGAATATAAAACTATACTTATTTGAAAAGTTAATCTTTATACTGACTCCAAAATCCAAATGGAGATTTTTGTTTTCCTTTGAAACATCTGAAGCTTAAAACTAAAACCTTCTCTTGAACTGAAGTGAGACATATTGCTGCTGGTACATAGGTCATGCGTGTTTTTCTGTTTTAATGGTTTTTATATCATTCTGCTTTTCTAAGATTTAAAAAGAAAACTGATTTCCACTGCTTTAAAAAACAACTCAAATTTACTTCCCATTAGGTTCTAATTTCTACTTTAGAGTTTTTCCTATCTTTCTCACATCAGCCACAATTTTCAGACTTTAGTCTCTGTGTCTGATGTAATCAGTGTAAATGAAATGGAGAATCAAAACCTTTCTAATCCAGGAAACACCATCTCAGTCTTTGTTCATCAGTGATTAAAAATTTGGAACTGTAGTGATTTTGAAAGTATAGACATTTTCCTCCTTAATGTAGTCTAATATCAAAATTTTCTTAGAACATTATGCCAAAAATGGCAGCTCACCCTATTTTGTATTAGTGTGGTTTTATTATTTATTTTAAAGCACATTTATTATTAAAATACAAAATTACAGTAGTGTCATAATTCCAAAGAAAATGTGCACCGAGAAAGATTGGCCTTTAAGATAATGAAACATTTTATTTAATATTTTACTACACTAAAATACATTTCTAAATTTATGCTTATTCATTAATAGAATACATTTAAATGAGTGAAAAATACTTAATTAAATCTTGATAAAATCCTGGTATGATGGCTTCTGCCAACATAGGGTTTCTAACCCTTTTTGTTATCAAGAAAACATATGTACAAACAGATTACAACAGAAGATTTTCCCCTGGATTTAGCAGGTCCTATGGCTAAAGCAGGAGGCTTCCCAGATGATGCAGTGATAAAGAATCTGCCTGCCAATGCAGGAGACTCAAGAGATGTGGGTTCAGTCCCTGGGTAGGGAAGACCTCCTGGAGTAGGAAATGGCAACTCCCATATTCTTGCCTGAAAAATTCCGTGGATGGAGAAGTCTCATGGCTACAGTCCATGGAGTTGCAAAGAGTTGAACAGAACTGAGCACGCACTCATAGTCTGTCAGCGCATGGCTAAAGCTGAAAGACTGCCCAGACAGTTTGGTACAACCAACTGATGAAGTCCCTGCTATAGGAATGTGAGCACATGTGCTATGTGCACCTTTCATGTTATTTCCATAAAATGAAATTGCTTGTCATTCATTTTACTCCTCATTCCATTCCACTGGCTCTGGGGTGGAGACTCCTATAAATGCTACCTTAGACACAGAGTGGAAAAACACTTTTGAGGAGAGAAGTAACTGCCAACTTGGATCTCTGAATGAAGCCATTCAGTTGGACTACTCTTGATTCCCTGGGTACCTAGAAAATTATATGAAAGATAAATTTTTATATTACTATACTTAAACTGCATACACTAAAATTTAAGTATTACAAATGTAAATGGTTGCATTTCAAATGAAAAAAGTTAGCATTATAATATTCTTTTGTTTCAAAGATAATTCTACTGTACACTGAAAAAGCAAAATATCGAAGAATTTCCAATTTAAATGTCAACAGTCAAAAGTAGTTAATATAACTTTTATCTTTCTAGAAAAGAGTTCAGTTCAGTTCAGTTCAGTCGCTCAGTCGTGTCCAACTCTGTGCAATCCAATGAATCTCAGCACACCAAGCCTCCCTGTCCATCACCAACTCCCGGAGTTCACTCAAACTCACGTGCATCGAGTCAGTGATGCCATCCAGCCATCTCATCTTCTGTCATCCCCTTCTCCTCCTGCCCCCAATCCCTCCTAGAATCAGGGTCTTTTCCAGTGAGTCAACTCTTCACGTGAGGTGGCCAAAGTATTGGAGTTTCGGCTTTAGCAATCAGTCCTTCCAATGAACACCCAGCACTGATCTCCTTCAGAATGGACTGGTTGGATCTCCTTGCAGTCCAAGGGACTCTCAAGAGTCTTCTCCAATACCACAGTTCAAAAGCATCAATTCTTCGGTGCTCAGCTTTCTTCACAGTCCAACTCGCACATCCATACATGACTACTGGAAAAACCATAGCCTTGACTAGATGGACCTTTGTTGGCAAAGTAATATCTCTGCTTTTTAATATGCTATCTAGGTTGGTCATAACTTTCCTTCCAAGGAGTAAGCATTTTTTAATTTCATGGCTGCAATCACCATCTGCAGTGATTTTGGAGCCCCCCAAAATAAAGTCTGACACTGTTTCCACTGTTTCCCCATCTATTTCCCATGAAGTGATGGGACCGGATGCCATGATCTCAGTTTTCTGAATGTTGAGCTTTAAGCCAACTTTTTCACTCTCCTCTTTCACTTTCTGCATATCTGAGGTTAGTGATATTTCTCCTGGTAATCTTGATTCCAGCTTGTGCTTCTTCCAGCCCAGCATTTCTCATGATGTACTCTGCATAGAAGTTAAATAAACAGGGTGACAATATACAGCCTTGACGAACTCCTTTTCCTATTTGGAACCAGTCTGTGGTTCCATGTCCAGTTCTAACTGTTGCTTCCTGACCTGCGTATAGGTTTCTCAAGAGGCAGGTCAGATCGTCTTGTATGCCCATCTTTTTCAGAATTTTCCAGTTTATTGTGATCCACACAAAGGCTTTGGCATAGTCAATAAAGCAGAAATAGATGTTTTTCTGGAACTCTCTTGCTTTTTCCACGATCCAGTGGACGTTGGCAACTTGATCTCTGGTTCCTCTGCCTTTTCTAAAACCAGCTTGAACATCTGGAAGTTCACGGTTCACACATTGCTGAAGCCTGGCTTGGAGAATTTTGAGCATTACTTTACTAGCACGTGAGATGAGTGCAATTGTGCGGTAGTTTGAGCATTCTTTGGCATTGCCTTTCTTTGGGATTGGAATGAAAACTGACTTTTTCCAGTCCTGTGGCCACTGCTGAGTTTTCCAAATTTGCTGGCATATTGAGTGTAGCACTTTCACAGCATCATCTTTCAGGATTTGAAATGGCTCAACTGGAATTCCATCACCTCCACTAGCTTTGTTTGTAGTGAAAAGTTATTAGGACTCAAAAATAACATAAATTTACATATTATTATCTTTGTTAAGGCAGAATTATAATCATGGATATTTTTATTATAAAGTAATAGATACTACTCAAGTGAGTTTAAGATTATGAATATATTATAATATGGGAGACAGAAAGGAATGAATTACAAGAAATACACTGTGTTCACAATAAAAGAATAAGTTTGCAGTCTTTTCATCTCTTAAGGGGCATCGAGTCTTTTCATCTCATCTCTGCATACATTTGTTTGATTTTTCCCTCTGGAAACTGGTTTCTTAGGCAGAGTGTTTCATTTTTGTTTTCCAGAATTTTTAATTAAACATTCATTATTTTAGCTATCATAGATACTGACAATGGTATCAATCATATGGACACTCAACACTGATATTTACATTTTACTACTCATTCTCTATCAGCATTCGAAACTCCAAGAAGAAAACCAAAATGATTCTCTCAGACTAGATGAAGTGTTTTTTCCCAGATGTCTCTATCCTCTCCCTTGATTGAGATTAGGATGGGTATGTTATCTAGGGAGAGGGCAACTGGGATCTTTACCAAGAAACTTGAAGCAAAAAAAATCATATGGGACCGGGCAATTATGTTATAGTTAACTTTTAAGTATTCCAAAGCATAAAATATGTCTATGGGGTAAAGGAATACATACATAGGTAATTATTAGTATCCATGATCATTATTTAAAATAAGAATTTTGTGTGCATTTCTCCTATATTCATTGTCATTGTGCTGATTATGATCAACTGAAGTTTGAAAGAGAATGTCTGGAAGAAGAGATGATGATTACCATAAAAGTGAGCACTACAAATTATTTGCAAGAATAGTATTTGTTAAGGAGTTATGACTATCTGAAAATATTTCAAAAGCAATCATATGTGTCTTCAAACAACTGGCCTGGCTTGCCTCTCAGTTAAACTCCTCTTTATCCACTTTCGCTCAATCATTGAGTCACAGTCTCAAATAGATACTTTTTTAAGAGTTTTACTTGATTAACTGCATTTACTTTAAATATAGCCTTAATATATTTTCTGTAATTCATATTCTTTTTCTATGAATCTAAATTACTCAGCTATTATACTGTTCCATAATTTGGCATTCATCGACTCATTGATTGTAGTGTTAACTCTAAATGAAATCCAGTGATTTTTTATTTAATGCCCACTTACCATCTAGGAAAATGTGGGATCATTAATTGAAGTTTCTATTTCCTGGACTAAAAGGATGTATTTGAGAAACCATGTTTTTTACACAGTGAATTAGGCATTTGTGGGGAGGGAAATAAATTGGGTATTTTTTATTTTGTTTTCATAGTTATTTATCTGCTTGAGAGTAATAAGCAAGCCCATACTTAAGTATATCAATTTAAAATTATCAATTAAAAAATTCCATTTTATAATGGAGTTAGGTGTCATATGGGTCTTTGAACTAAACAGTTCCATGAAGACATTAATGACTAAGCTACTATATGAAACTTAAATGATTGTTTTTTTTTAAATTTATTTAGCTACTTAATATGTGTCTACATGTGACATTCAGCTCTTTATTGATATTGTGTCTACCAGTGATTTTTTTTAAGGTAAATGTATCTACAGCAATATGGATTCTGGCCTCAATTATCCTAATATTCCATTTGGTTAATATACCATGAAGAAAAGCCTTATGCTTCTCTAGTAGATTATTATAAAATAGATGGGTTGGAACTTTTTCCTAAGGTAGATAGTGCACAAAATATATTACTTCTTAACACATCTTAATATTACATATAGTTAGAATGTTAAATGCCACCAACTGCACTTTACAAATTATAGCTGTTGTACCTCTCACCAAAGACTTGCTCACCTGCAGAGAAACTATCATATTTAAAGCCCATTTCCAAGTCTTCTTATGCCCTTAAGGATAAGACAGGCTAAAGTAATGATACTATTGGAACTGCACATAATCAGCTCCTATAAAAACATGTAGTCCTGACTCCAATTATGTTAATTCATTGCAGCAGAACAGTACATTTCAATCACTGAGAGGTTCAGTGGCTTTCTGAAGCCCCTTTGGCAGTACACTTGCAGTCCTCATGAAAGTATTTAGCAAATCCCTTTGTGAAGCATGAGGGGCTTAAAGCAGTAATAGACCAATCCTTTTTACTTTGATATATTTCTCTTAAGTCAATGAGGGCTTTGCTGGGGACTGAAGATGGACTATTTTTCTTCTCCAGTTCACTCTTTGGAAGAATCTTGGATAATGTATAATAATACAGACATCTACTTTCAAGGTCTAGAGCCACTAGAAGACAAGGGGATCATAATTCACAGTGAAGCAAGAGTTTAAATCGGAGCCACCCAATTTTAGCCCCTTAAAAATGCTAGGAGTGCTTTTTCTACAGTATTTTATATATAAATGTGTCATTTCTACATTTCTGCAAACTTAATAGACCTTTCAAGACACATTTGTTATTGTATTATGGAAAGGGGTACATTGAAATATTTTTGCCTTATCAGTGAAGCTACTTTTGTAATAAAGAGGTTGATTTTTAAGTCCATATGTAGAGTGTGTAGTATAGAATCCTACGGAAGCAAAAGTGCAGTTACATCTGGACATCCAGAAAAAATAAACTTGGCAGAGCTATGAGCTTAGTGTGAGTATTAATGTGCTTTCTGATGTAATTCTTCATTGCAGAGTAAGTGGAGGATTTATTTAGATTTTTTTTTTCTAAACGTAAAGCCACTTATTAGTGACAAATATACCCAGCGTTGTTAAAGAAGTATATGATGAAGGGAGAAACTATTGTAAAATGTAGAATGCCATGAAAAAGTATATTAAAGTTTATAACTCCAAAAGCATGACTTAATGAAGAATTATAGTCTGCAGCAGGTATTTAGCAAACCTTGACTATTTTCAATTTTCCAGACTGATGGTGCATTGCAGGAGGAAAAGTCTGGCAAGAGTTGTCCTACAGACTTTAAAATTCTTACAGCATTATTAATACTTTAAAATATTTTAATTGTTTAAAATAGTATAGTGCGTTAAAACAATTGACCTAAAATATACTGGGCAGAAATTTTGATGTGTGTAAATTATCAGTAGCCCACAGATGTATTATAAATATTTTGCTAATTGTAGGACTTTTCATTCAATGTTTTAAAAGAATCTATTAAATAATGGCTCTTAGGTTTAAATAAAATCAGGTTTTTAGTTTAATATTACTATTTCCTTCATTTTGGTTCTTCGTCAAGGATGTTTTCTAGAGGAAATAAGATTTTTGTTGTCTCTCACAAGATGCTTAAATCTAAATATTAGATACATGAAGAGCAAGCAGTTGTTTAGGAAAGGCCACCTGATAGATATTGTTTTTGTTTTTATACAACTGAAAATTGAAAAAAAAAAGTTCTAGTTGTTATTTTTCTGTATAAATATAGCAGGATTTACCATAGAAAGGACCTAAATAAAATTTGTTGTAATGGATGTCTTTAAAAAGCATGCAGTGAAATCAAGAACTACACATTTCAGAGTATATATAGAAACAAATAGCTATAGAGAACAATTTTAAACACAAAAATCAGTAGTATTTATAATTTTATTTAATTTTTAAGAATTAATCAAAGTCAAAACTAATTTAAAAGATTATGCAAATTATTTACCCTGGATCCACGATATGGCTTATGACTGAATTAAAATGCCCCGGGTAAATGTGACTACAAGTATATGTGTTTTGGGTTCAATATCCATAGTTCACACAAAAGTGTCTAACTATGAGTTCTCAGTATGTTTGAAGCAAACAATGTCTTTCACGTTGCAGTGCTCTCAAAGGTCCTGGGGATGTTGCCAAACAGCCTCCTCTTCTTCCACCCATACATTTTTCTCTTCTTGAAAAATACATTTTCTTCTTTTTCTTTTGGAGTAGAAGACTAAAATGGGCAAAATAGATTTTAGGGGGAAAAAAATATGACAAAGGTACAAAGTTGAGAAAAGAGAAAAATCATGTCCTGTTGATGGGTTTCATTTGAAACCTTGATTAATTTACATATAAACCTAGTTGTCTCTGGATGTATCGATTTTGTGAAGCCAAAATTCCTTGATTCCTTGAGAAAGTAACGTTTAAGTTTGACTTGATTTTACTTTTTTAAAAATGCTGAATGATGATATATGCAAGAAGCAAAGTATTTGTATTAGTTGGGTTTTGTTGTACAAAACCACATCAAAAATTAGTGATTTAAAATGAAACCAAATTTTTGTTCTTCGTGATTCTTTGAGTGACTGGAAAGTTTGTCTCTCTTCTCTCCTGGGCTTATTCATGGACTGCAGTAGACTGGTGGGTCACCTGGGGACTGGTCTCAGTGTAATAGCTGGGATACTTGGGTTAGGGAGACATGCTTTTCCATAGCTCTCTCATCTTGCATGCAGCTAATTCATGCTTAATAACACCATTGTCCTAAGGTTGTCAAGAGTAAGAGAGCAAGCCTTAATGATCAAATGTTTCGAAAGGCTTTGCTAGTGTCACTTTGGCTAAATTCCCACTGGTCAAACAAATTCACACAGCCAAGTCAAAAAATCTGAGGAGCAGAGATATACCTACCCTTCACCTTTTAATTCGAGGAATTTCAAGGTCATATTGTAGAGTGTAAATACAGGGATGGAAGAAAGGTGTTATCATTTTTGCCATCTAGCACAGTGAATTTTAAGGTAAATAACAAGTAAAATATAGAACATATTTATAGAAAATAAGGTAAAATGGAATATAATATGGTCAGGGCCATATAAATGTGTCATAAACTAAACCACAAGATTAAATAGAAATGAGATGCCCTTATTGGCATCTTCAATGTCCTTTTTTCAGGAGTATTTGTGACTGACCTGTTCAGTTCAGTTGCTCAGTCATGTCCGACTCTTTGCGACCCCATGAATCGCAGCACGCCAGGCCTCCCTGTCCATCACCAACTCCCAGAGTTCATTGAGTCATGTCCATCGAGTCAGTGATGCCATCCAGCCATCTCATCCTCTGTCGTCCCTTCTCCTCCTGCCCCCAATCCCTCCCAGCATCAGAGTCTTTTTCCAATGAGTCAACCCTTCGCATGAGGTGGCCAAAGTACTGGAATTTCAGCTTTAGCATCATTCCTTCCAAAGAAACCCCAGGGCTGATCTCCTTCAGAATAGACTGGTTGGATATCTTTGCAGTCCAAGGGACTCTCAAGAATCTTCTCCAACACCACAGTTCAAAAGCATCAATTCTTCGACTGACCTGTAGTTAGATTGAATTATAATAGCTATTTCTGGAATTTTGAGATCTCATAGAAAGTATGTTTTACAGCCATGTTTTCATAGTATTTCTAAGTAGACATTCAATATATCCTACTATCTTCCCATAACTCATGAAATATCTGAAATATAGTGCATGCCAATGAATAGTTATTGAATAAATTAGGTGATTTTTGTTTATACCAGGCAATATACATGAAAACCAAAATAGTAATATTCAGATGAAAACCTACTTTACTCTAATTTCTAACTATAGATATTTACCACTTTTCTTGCCAGTCCTGCTTGGCAAATAGATTTTGGTTAAATATTGTCCACTCTCACATTTTTCTTATTAGTAGAAACCTTAAAGGCCTTGATGAAATTTCTCCTATTATCTCAATTATCTCACAGGGAAACCTTAGAAATAATGCTACATTCAATCAAAAGAAATGGTATTTTTCATCTTCAATGTTGCTTTTAAACTAAACTCATAAGACTCCAAAAAAAATATTGTCCATAGTTCTAAGTAAAACTAATTGGGACTTGACCAAATATACAGATAGGAAAAGAGAATACTTTTGGGAAATTCTGATAATTGTGGAATAGGACCAACGAGCATGCTATACATATCATTACCTATTTTGAGAAGGAAAAAAATAACTAGAATCACACTGAACAATATTGTTTTGAACATTCTGATGAGATTAGATTTCACTTTTGAAAATAAGTAAAAGGGCACTGCTGTCAAGATGAATGAAATGTAGAAAGTATCTGCCATATAGACTGGTGTAGGATCATAAAATATTGAGTTGTAAAATTTAAAAACAGATTTATGAGAGAAAGTCTTCCATGTAATTTTATAGCCCCAAATACCTTAAAAATGTGCTGAGATCTTAAAGTTTGCAGATTTTAGCATGTACAGCAGATAGGAATAAAAATTAATACCAAGATTTCACTTTATTGCTTGCTGAATATTGTTCATTGTCCAAAAATGCCTTGACACAGGTGACTGATTTTTACCACAAATCATTCCTTCAATAATGGCCACAGGTTACATTGAAATGATTTAAACTTTATAATTACAAAAGCATAAATGAGAAAAAATATATTTAACACATAATTTTGCATTTAAGCATTATATAAATAATACATGAATGAACTTAGTAAAATAAAAATGTAATGTTTTGAGACTAAGCAGTAAATCTCTATTCCCCATCTTGGGCCAATACACAGAGATTAGCACTGCTAAAGATTGTGTTTGATCCAATTTTTTGGATTTTTATTTGTAGTTTTAAATAATATCTATATTTTCTATATCATATCTATATGATGCATTCATAAGTTAATATGTGTATATTAGTATCATGTATTATATAATTTATGGATACAAGTTTGGTAATTATTCACAAATACAGGTTCATGTGTGTATATTTATTTGTTGATGTATTAAAAATATATATAGAGAGAGAGAGGTACAAGACACAGATAATGCAGAAATCATAACTGGTCAGCTCAGTGATTGTGTAAGCACCACCAAACTCAAGATATAGAACATAATTTTTGTTGCTACTCATTAGCCCATGAGAATTTCTTATCTATGTTCCCTTCTTTGTACACTTAGTTAGAGATCAAGACTTCTAAAACCATAGGTTAGATTTGCATGTATTTTTAATTAAACTGAAAAAAACTGTCTAGCTTACTTACATTCATAGAAATTTTGAAACGAGATTCCTTCATTTTTATATATGTAATTCATTCATTTTCATTCATACTAAATATATTACATAATCTATTCATTTTAAATTGATGAACTTTGGATTGTGAGAGCAATGCAATGAATATTTTTGTGTATTTTTTCTCAATACACACAGGCTTACATTTTGAAGGTTAATATTTAGAAGTAGAATTCCTGAGTCATAGTGTAAGATTACATTGAAATTTTTAAGACTCCCAAAACAGTTTTCAAAGTTCCTGCACTATTTTACATTCTTAAGCAGCAGTGTATGAAGGTTCAAATTTTTTTATGTCCTCATCAACATGTTATATTCTGTATTTTTTATTATAGTATCTCATAGACATAGAAATAGAGGAATAGATATGCACATACTGTTATTGTTACTGTTGTTGTTTAGTTACTAAGTCATGTCCAACTCTATGACTCCATGGATTGAAGCATGCCGGGCTCCTGTTTCCTCCACTATCTCCCAGAGTTGACTCAAATTCATATCCACTGAGTTGCTGATGCTATCTAACCATCTCATCCTCTGCCGCTCTTCCCGCCTTTGCCTTCAATCTTTCCCAGCATCAGGGCCTTTTCCAATGAGTTGGCTCTTCATAGCAGGTGGCCAAAGTACTAGCAGTTCAGCTTTAGCTACAGCCCTTCCAGTGAATATTCAGAGTTGACTTCCTTTAGGATTAACTGATTTGATCTCCTTATAGTCAAAGGGACTCTCTAGGACAGTCTTATTCAGCACCACAGTTCAAAAGCATCAATTCTTTGAAACTCAACCATCTTTATGGACCAACTCTCACATCCATACATGACTACTGGAAAGAAAACATAGCTTTGATTATATTGACTTTTGTCAGCAAAGCGATGTATTTGCTTTTAATATACTGTCTAGGTTTGCTATAGTTTTCCTTCCAGGGAGCAAGCATCTTTTAACTTCATGGCTGCAGTCACCATCCGCAGTGATTTTTGAGCCCATGAAATGAAAATCTGTCATTGCTTTCACTTTTTCCCCCTTTTATTTGCCATTAAGTGATAGAACCAAATGCCATGATTTGGTTATACGAATGTTGAGTTTCAAGCAAGTTTTTTCACTCTCCTCTTTCATCAAGAGGCTCTTTAGTCTGTCTTCTTTTTCTGCCATTAGAGTAGTATCATCTGCATATCTAAGATTGTTGATATTTCTCCCTGCAATCTTGATTCCAGCTTGTGATTCATCCAGCTCACCATTGCACATGATGTACTTGCATGTAAGTTAAATTAGCAAGATTATAGTATACAGCCTTGTCATACTTCTTTGCCAGTTTTGAACCAGTCAGTTGTCCTGTGTCCAGGTCTAAATGTTGCTTCTTGACCTGCATAAAGGTTTCTCAGGAGACAGGTAAGGTGGTCTGGTATTCCCATCTCTTTAAGAATTTCCCACAATTTGTTGTGATCCACACAGTCAAAGGCTTCACTGTAGTCAATGAAGCAGAAATATATGTTTTTCTGGAACTCCCTTGCTTTCTACACAATCCAGCGAGTGTAGCAAATTTGATTTCTGGTTCTTCTGCTTCTTTGAAACTCAGCTTGTACATCTGGACGTTCTCAGCTCATATACTGCTGAAGCCTAAACTTGAAGGATTTTGAGCATAACCTTACTTGTGTGCAAAATGAATGCAATTGTAGTAGTTTGAACATTCTTTGTCGTTGCCCTTCTTTGGGAATGGAATGGAAACTGAGCTACACATACATTTAAAAACAGTTAAAATGTGTAGTGTTACCAGACCAATAATGATGTGATAAGTTATGTCATCTAAGATGGTAAGGGAAAGAAACAAAACAACACAAAAGCAAAAAACATAAGGTTGACTGTCAAAAGGGTTTGAATAATGTCTCTAATGTCAGATTTGCAGTAACTTGTATAACTAGGTATCCTGA
The DNA here is from genome assembly GCF_002263795.3 of Bos taurus. Classification (NCBI taxonomy): domain Eukaryota; kingdom Metazoa; phylum Chordata; class Mammalia; order Artiodactyla; family Bovidae; genus Bos; species Bos taurus. The sequence continues at coordinate 16,348,111 of NC_037332.1, read as the reverse complement.
CACCTTTTTAGGTGTCCTATAGCAACAATATCAATTTCCATTTAATTATTAAAATCCTATTTTTTTAGTGGGATGTTAGAGGTTGTAACCTTTAGTTTACCAATACTCAGAATTACTATTTTATCATGTTATTTTCTAACCATAACCATTTTCCCTATTACTGAGGTAGCTATTCTCCTGCTTCATAGCTGTCTAACTCTCTACCTTTAGAATTTTTTTCTATGCAAGTTTATCAGTGGGCAAGGCTGATGAGGCAAAGTACATTCACGTACATTTGGTCATAAGTATACCAGCAAGAGACATGTCATGAGAAACTCACATCCAAGAATTTTTAAATTATAGGTTAAACAGCTTTCTTCTTATCCATACCTCAGATTCTTGTCTATGTAATTTCCCATCACTTTTTTCACAGCACTTATTTCTCATTTCTATATAATTATTCTTCTTTTTTGAGTCAAAATAATAATGAAACTATATATTTTTCATCATTCTCATTATATTTTTGTATTTTTAAAAATATTTATTTTAATTTTGTTTTTATTGGTGTATACTTGCTTTGCAGTATTGTGTTAGTTTCTGCTGTATATCAAAGTGAATCAGTTATATGTATAGTCTTGTATTCTTAAGTGTTAACAGCTTGTACTCAAGATATGTTCTTCCTGATCCAAACAACTTCTTGATGACAGAATCTTTTATTGACTGATACCTATTATTTTATTACAGTTGTCTTTAAAACAAGCAAAATATCTCAAAAGCCATACCTAGAACCACTGGCAATTTTTCTTATATATAAATTACTTAAACTGATGATTTCTCTATTAATTTTTTTAAAATTTTATTATTTACTTTTTGTGAGGGATATGTGTTTCCTTTTGCTTTTCATAGGCATTTTCTGCTGATTTACTGACTACCTGCCTTTCTGACTTTATCACAGCAATTCTGTCCCCAGCTAAGCATGGTTGCCTGTAGAATTTTGTAATACTTTTCTGTTCTGTTTGTTCAGTCAGCCAGAGGAAAGCAATCAAAATCAGTGCTATCATTCTTTCTTCTCATATGAATCTAGCAAAGATCAGTGTTTCACCTTAGAATTCTTGAAATTTAGTGTTATAAGCAGCTTGAAATAGCTGCCCATTTATTTTAGGACTACTATTAAGTTTGACATGTTTCTATATAAGCTTTATTCAATCAAAACTACTCTAGTGTTTATAGGTAGTTATACTATTAGTAGTTTTAACTTGAGAATAAATGGTGAGTAGTGATTATTCAAACCTGTCCTAATGGAATATGAAATACTTTCCTGAAAAGTGAGTAAAACTATATTTTTGAATAATTAAAAAGAGACAAAAGGGAGCAGAGCTAAAAAAAACAACAAAAAAAGAAGGGTGACCACAAACTACATTTTTTTGAAAAAATAATTATAACTATATATAACTATAATGTGTTGAATAAAATGTCAGGACATATATCTGGCAGTCTGTCACTAGTTAATCTACTTGTTAGCACAGGAAGCCAGTTAGTGGAGAAAAGTGACCACATAATTTTAAAGCCTTGATGTTGCTAAATTTTCTATTTTAGTGTTGGAAAATTTTGAGTTACTGATTCCAATCAAAACTAAAATTAAAGAATTAGAAAACATTAACAACTATGGGATCCCTATTATGCAATATTTTTAGCTGGTTTTCCCCGGATGTGGTGAGAAATTTTAAATGAACATACAATGTACAGACATATATTATGAGAACTATTACACTGAATGTTTTAAAAAAAATCATTCTGTATATCTTAGTCAGTTTAATCTGCTATTTAAAAACAAAACAAAACAACAAAAAAACCACCCACCATTCACCTGGTGGCTTACAAAACTTTTATTTCTCACACTTCTGAACACTGCAAAGTTCAGGATCAAGATACTGGCAGATCTAGTGTTTGTTGAGCTTGTTGAGATACGGCTTCCTGGTTATCAGGTAGCGTTCTTTAGTATTCTCACATGGTAAGGGAAAAGCAAAAGAGCTCTCTGGAGTCTCTTTTATAATGGCACTAATCTCATTCATGCGGTCCCCACCTTCATGACTGAATTACCTTTGAAAGATCCTACCTCCTAATACTATCACATTGGGAGTTAGCATTTCAACATATGAATTTTGGGGGGGACACATTTAGTTCATTGCACTAACTGATCTAGAAAGAGGTAATTTTTAAAGTTCAAAAACTTAAATCTTTTTGTTAAATTTTTATTTCTTCAAATCAAATAAATATATCATTGCTATGATTCTGGCTGCCTCCATTTGCATTTTTCTATCTTTGATAGGTGAACTTTTTATTTCCTCTTTATTGTTTCACCTGAATTGTCTTCATAATCCATATAAAAGTTTTGCTTTTTTGTCCACCAACAACGGCCCCAAAGCAGCAATATAAAATGCTTCTACAAACTGCTCTTATTGACAGCTATTTGCAAAATTATCCACTTTAGATGATCCTTTGAGAGTCTTGTGATGAAATAAAATTAGTATTAAACTGAGGAATGAATTGATTGATGTAAAATGTAAATTGATACATCGAAACAGTCTAATTGTTTTGACATTTCTCTTTCATTATCAGATGAATTTTTACAAGAAACCAAAATATCATTTTATGCTAAATAAGTCAAAATAATTTTGGTGAATGACACTGTGCAATAGAAAGCAGAGTAGATCAAAAGGTGAAGAGACTGGAATTGTATATAGATAAACAGGGCCAAAGTGATTCTTAGGATATTCAAACTGTTTTTTCTTTATAATACTAATGTATGCGAAATAATCTTCTCCATGGTTTTACGTCATCTTGCACTGTGATGGGAAGAATTTTAGGGCTCTCGAGGAATTTACCATGAATAACTGGGAAAAGAAAATCAATAACTGAATCCCACATAAAAGTGAAAGTGTTAGTGGCTCAATTGTGTCCAATTCTTTACAACCCCATGGACTGTGGCCCGCCAGGCTCCTCCATCCTTGGAATTCTCCAGGCAAGAATACTGGAGTGAATTGCCATTTCCTTCTCCAGGGGATCTTCCCAGTTCAGGGATCAAACCCAGGTCTCCTGCACTGCACGCAGTTTCTTTACCATCTGAGCCACGGGAGAAGTCCTGAATCCCACATAATGAATGTTATAATAGAGGTATGACTATAGCACAGAAATAAAGTAGAATATGGCTTTAGGCCTTAGAGAAAAACACATTTTCATAATATACAATATGCTCAAGGAGAACGTACTTTAATATAGTCTTAATATTTATTCATTATAAAACATTGCTAATGGTTACATATAGTTTCTGTAATAAGATTTCTTAGGTACTAATCATGGTTCCTTTAATTGTTAATTGATGCAATAAATCTAAACTCTTTGTCAATTTCCTAGTGTTTGAAATGGGGACAGCATTTTTTACATAACTCAGAATTGTGTGACAATTGACTTTACTAACATATTATTGGGGGAGTGTGCAATTTCCTTGGTTATGTTTTGCCACAACAATGAAACTGGGCCAATGTTACAGCTTGATTGCAGTTCAGTTTTATTTGGAAAGCACAGGATAGTACACCCTCCAGGCATGAGGGCTGGCTGACCCAAAAAGGATAGGCTCAATCTTGGCTCCTCTTTTTGTACGTTTTATCTCCTCCCCCTGAGTCTGGCCTATATAAATTGGGCTAGCCAGGAGGGCTGTTTCTTTTACCTGAGGTTCTCACACCAGTCCTCGGATTTTCTTTTGTTCCATTTTCACGGGCTTTTCCCTTTCTTTGTCTTTTAGTCACTACCATTTTGGACTCCTTTTTCTGTTCTAACTACTTAACATTCCTCCCTCAAAAGATGGGAGGCCAGTTCTTTGGGAACAGGGACATTGAGGTCTCTCTGGGTACTTCCTGCTGAGCTGGGACGGTGAGAGCCATTGGACCTCCTCCTCTTGCTAGTCTCAAACCTCAGAATCCTTATAGTGTTGTTTGTCTAAGTGTGAGTGATGTTTTCCATGGTCAGGTGTAATCTTATGTATCCTTGTTGAACTGGCACTGTATGTTGTAGCTTGTTGACCTGGGCAGAAAGAAAATGGGTTCGACAATTGACAATACAAGGAGCAATCATAAGCAGCATCAATATGGTGCTAACAGGGATTAGTAGGGGCATTAGCCAACTCCAAATTCCCCTTCGCCAGGAGAAGGATCCCCCAAAGAGAGATTGTAGCCACCTGGAGAACTGTCCAGCTCATTTTTTGAGATCCCATAGGATCTGAATATTTTTCTTAAGGACTGTGACACTTTCTTTAACCTAACTGGAGGTATTTACTGAGGAACCACATCTCATTCAAGATGGATAAAGTCCCTCCTTGTTCAGGGATCAGGAGATCTATTTCCTATATATTTTGGAGTACAACGTCTGCCAAGCTATGTTGGCTTTTTAAAGCTATCGTGAGAAATCTTATCCCCAGAATCTTAATTCTGGGGGTATTCATTAGAATGGTACTCATTTGTAATCCTGAATAGGTATCTGAGATCTCCAGGGGCTCACAGGTGTATTGAGTGTCCTCTTCTTTTTCTTCCACACTTGACTTGTGTGTAGTGAATCCAAGAGTTGTGTGCTGGTACCTTGATTACTGTGGGGGTAGAAAGTATTACAGAGTAGGGGCCCTTCCATGTGGGCTGGATGTGAACCTTTGGGGACCTATCTTTCCAGACTTTAGTTAGGACTTTAGTCCCTGGAGCATATAGTGGTGGCCCTTTAGAATTGATTGGGTCCTGGTTGATACCCACAAGCTTTTAACTTGTTGAAACTGCCCAATGGCCATGGTATAAAACTGGAGAGTCTGAGCCTCTGGATCTAGGAAGAGGTCATTGACATAAACAAAAGGTCTCCCATATAGCATCTCATGAGGACTAAGACCAAGCTGTTCCTTAGGGGCAATATGGATGTGGAGGAGAGCTATTCGTAAAGCCTCCTTCCATCCCAGGGAGGTCTCCTGGGTCTTTTTTTTTTTTTTTGGTTGCTGATTTTAAGAATTGGTTGGCTCTTTCTACTTTTCCTGAAGACGGAGGCCTCTAGGCACTATGGAGATAGTAAGTAATGTCCAATGCTTTAGAGGCCCCTTGGGTAGCCTGAGAAGTAAATGATGTCCCATTTTCACTTTGCAATGACCTGAGCAGACCAAATCTTGGAATGATTTCATAGAGAAGTTTTTTTTTTGTTTTTTTTTTTTTAAACCAAATCCTCAACCTTCTCAGTCTGAGTGGGAAAGCCTTCAATCCATCCTGTGAATGTATCTATCATGACTAGTAGGTATTTTTACCCTTGAGAAATTGGCATCTGGGTGAACTCCATCTGCCAGGCCTCTCCTGGGTAGTTCCCACACCATTGTATGGGTTAGGCCAGCTGGGGTCTTTGAGCTCCTTGATGTTTGTTTAATTGGCAAATGGGGCAAGAGGAGACCACTTGTCTTACAGTCATTTGGAGGCCTGTTCCTCTGAAGAACCTTTCTAGTAATCTTTGGAGGGCCTTCTCCCCTAAATGAGTGGTGGCATGTAAGGAGTTAACTAAGTTCCACTGGAGGTTCCCAGGCAGAAAAAGGCATCCCTTCTTTTGGAACCACCCCATATGACCTTCTCGAAAGCCCTCACTCTCAGATTTAAGAGTCTCACCTTCAGTATAGGAAGGAGTTTCTGGCAAATTGGTCTGTGGGACTAGGGTGGCAACCCCTATTAGGTCATTGTTCTGTTATGCTGCTCTCTTAGCTGCCTGATCAGCTGCTTGGTTCCCTCATACCACTTCCGTGCTCCCTTTTGGGTTTCATTTACAATGGGAGACTGAAACCTCAGTGGGCAGATGGACTGCCTCCAAGAGCCTAAGGATTTGGTCACTATATTTGATTGGGGACCCTTGGGTGGTCAATTGGCCTCTTTCTTTCCAAATAGCAGCATGTGCATGTAGCACCAGAAAGACATACTTGGAGTCAGTGTAAATGGCTACTCTTTTTCCTTTTCTCCAGCTCTAAAGCTTGAGTCAGGGCTATGAGCTCAGCCAATTGGGCTAAAGTACCTGGTGGTAAAGGTTTAGCTGCTATGGTCTCATAATTGGAGACTATTGCATATCTGGCTCTTCCTTTTCCATTCAAGACTGCTTCCATTAGTGTACCAGATTTCCTCAGGGTTGGTCAGAGGATCTTCTGACATTCCCTCTCGGAGTTTTGTCCAGTGGTCCAAGGTTTCTAGACAGGAGTGAAAGGGGAGAGTCCTCGGGGGTAGGCAGGAAGGTGGCTGAGTTAAGAACCTCACAAGGGGATATAGTCAGGTCTGGATTTTCCATCATCACTCTTGATATCTGAGGATGCTTTGATCAGACATCCATAAATGGCCTCTCCAATTCAGGCATTGTTTCACTTGGTGGCTGGTAAAAATAGTTAGTTTGCCCCCATGAGAGAGTTTTAAAGAATCCTCTATCAGAACATCAATAGCTGCAAGATTTCAAAGGCAGGGAAAGATCTCTTCCCAAGAAGGAAGTAGGATATTCAGCGACCACCAGAAACTGGAGGAAAAATATTTGTCCATCCCACTAACAAAGAAGAACTTGGGTGAATCTTTTTGTAATTGTTTTTCTTGTATCACCCAAAATGGTACTGATTTTGGAGGAGAAGTTTTGGAGCAGGAGGTCAGGAGGTCAGCACAGAGTTGCCCCTGTGTCAACCAAGAAATTCTCGGACTTACCTGCCACATCCAGTTGCACCCTTGGATCTAGCCCTGTGGTGGTTATCTGTGACAGATGGGGTGACTGAAAGGGGCCAATTCAGTCCTCTTGAATCATCGTGAGGGAAGGCTTGATGCTTGACCTTTAGGCTCTTGAGTCCCGAGGGCAGAGTGCCGCTCAATGTTCCAATTGATGGTATTTGTAGCAAGCCATTTTAGGAGACTTGCCATGGTTTGGACACACTTTGCTCCAATGTCCCACCTGTCTATAGATTAGGCATTTTCCTCCTGCCTTGTCCTTCAAGGACTTGAGGTTTACCATAGGGCTTCCCTGGAAGGCAACCAGCAGCTAGGTGTGCCCTTATCTCTTTCCTTCTTTCTCTTTCCTGGGCTTTGGCCTCCTTCTCCTGTTCTCTGTTATAAAAGGTATTGATGGCTGTCTGGACCATCTCATCTAAAGAGGCATCAGGGTCCTAAAGCTGTTGTAACTTTATCTTGATGTCTGATGCACATTGGGACAGGAATTTGTCCTTTAAAATCACCTGTCCCTCATTAGTGTCCAAGTCCAGATTTATAAACTTTTGGAGGGCCTCTCTTAGACTTTCCAGAAAGACAATGGGGCTCTTGTTGGACTCCTGAGTTATTGCTGAATCCCACAATAGGCTTCCTTCTATTTCCATGGGTGGACATCTTCATGGGTGAGTCTTTCTGAAGCTTATCCTATCCAACCTACTGTTGCTACCTGAGAGCTGGGCCTCCCCAGGCAAGTTGAGGCATGACAGCCTCCTGAAGATTGAATCCCTAGGCAGGTCAAGGAAGGTCGGCCTCCCGAGAATTGGGTCCTTGGGGAGGTCGAGGCATGTCGACCTCCTGGGACCCCTGGACTGACAGATCCCTAAGCAGGTTGAGGCATGACAACCTCCCGATGACCAGATCCCTAGGCAGGTTGAGGCAGGCCAACCTCCTGGCACCCCTGGCTGGAGTTGCTGCTAAGTTGCTTCAGTTGTATCTGACTCTGTGCGACCCCATAGACGGCAGCCCACCAGGCTCTCCATCCCTGGGATTCTCCAGGCAAGAACACTGGAATGGGTTGCCATTTCCTTCTCCAATGCATGAAAGTGAAAAGTGAAAGTGAAGTCACTCAGTCATGTCCAACTCCTAGCGACCCCGTGGACTGCAGCCTACCAGGCCCCTCTGTCCATGGGATTTTCCAGGCAAGACTACTGGAGTGGGTTGCCATTGCCTTCTCCGCTGGCTGGAGTTGGGCATCCCCAAAGTCTCTAGCATGACCAGTGCTGGGTAGGATTAAGAGGTTGTAATCTTAACTCATTGTTGTTTTGTCCACCACAGACAGGGATAGATACCAGAATGTAAAGCAATCCAAGCCTGTGCCCTGAGACTGGGAACCTGGTTAAACAGTCATAAGCCTTATCCTTTTATTGCTCTGAAGGAATGTAAGTCACTGATTTCTTCCCCTAGTCATCCATAAGAGCAGTTTAGGGTGTTTCCAGTGGTAAACATTTCATTGTCATAGACCCACTTTCAGTTCAGTTCAGTTCAGTCGCTCAGTCGTGTCTGACTCTTTGTGACCCCATGAACTGCAGCACGCCAGGCCTCCCTGTCCATCACCAACTCCCATAGTTTACCCAAACTCATTTCCGTTGAGTCGGTGATGCCATCCAACCATCTCATCCTCTGTCATCCCCTCTCCTCCTGCCCCCAATCTCTCCCAGCATCAGGGTCTTTTCCAATGAGTCAACTCTTCACATGAGGGTGCCAAAATATTGGAGTTTCAGCTTCAGCATCAGTCCTTCAAATGAACACCCAGGATTGATCTCCTTTAGGATGGACTGGTTGGATATCCTTGCAGTCCAAGGGACTCTCAGGAGTCTTCTCCAACACCATAGTTCAAAAGCATCAATTCTTCTGTGCTCAGCTTTCTTCACAGTCCAACTCTCACATCCATATATGACCACTGGAAAAACCATAGCCTTGACTAGATGGACCTTTGTTGGCAAAGTAATGACACACAAGGTAATAACAGAAGTAATGACAAAGGAGTGGGTTATCTGGTCCTGTTAGGGGCATTAAGAGTATTATAATAATAAGTGTAGTGGGTTATGTTGCCTCCAAGGAGGCAGGGTCCTGGTTGTAGGAGTTAGTAAGTGGCCTAAGAACAAATTGATAAGAGGCAACAGACCAGATGTTCCATAAAAGTGGAGTGGAAATTTGATCTGGGGATATGTTTGTAACTTTAGGAGAAGTGTGGTAAGGGTTTGGGCCCAAACGGCCTGCAGAACTAACACCCAAAGTGGCAAACATTATCCCTGGAAGTCCAATTGCCCTTCAAGGGATGCCACCAACATATGGACTTCTCGCAGACATTGTGTGCCTTTCTCCCACCCTAGCAGGTTCACTGAGAGATGCTGTTGTTGCACATGTTGTAGGAAACATGGAAGATGAAGGCTGAATATCTAGAGAGATTAGATAGATGATGATGATGGACAAGTCAAATTCAACTAAACCTTAATCCTCAATCTGCAAGCTAAATGACACACCCAGAGGTGCCATGACAGTTCCAAAGCACTATCAAAAGACCAAGGAGTGGGTGGTTCCCCAATGGTTGGAATGAACCTCCCACTCATTAGCATATGAAATCACCCAGCTCACAAAAACTAACCAAACCACATTTCATGGCCACCACATACACCCTCTGTGATGGCGCACCCTCTGTGGACTGTGCTTCTCTGAATCTGAACAAATCTACCTCTTGCCGACTGCTGTCTCTCTCACTGACTTCTTTTAGCAAAGAGACATCAAGAATCTGAGCTTCTTTAGGTCCTGATACCAGGCATTGTAGATTTTGGCTGGGCTCAAGTCCCAGTTGTACATGACTGAGTGACTAAGCACAGCAGAGTCCCTGCCACATAGGTTTGAGTTCCAATATTTTATAAACTGTTTCAAACACAACTTTAAGAAATGGAAAGATGATGAACTGCCCAATACTTTGTAAACAGTGTCATTGATGGGGAGAGGAGGTGAAGGATGGGAAGAAAAAGCAGTGGGGAAAACATGCCAAGGAACCCCTCTCATAGCTTGCTGGAAAAACTGCTAAATGCCTGACCTGTGCCCACAATTTTCATTGGCCTGATTCTTGGCACAAAGGAGGTTAAAAGCAGAAGAACCCTCATCCACTTGGGCAAGAGCTACTAGGGTGCAGCAGATATTGGAGCCTTCAGGACACACTGGGGAGTAGCCCCTGCCAGAGTCCCTCAATTTCACCCACTGCTGCTTGCCTGGTGCACAGGGGCTTCAAGGAAACAAGAAACAAGAGATTGTAAAGGAATGAAAAGTTTGTTAGGCATATGTCCTTCCAGCCATGGGGCAAGGACCTCCCAGCTGAGCCAGAGGTCTTCTGGAATCTGATACTGAGCTGTGTGAGCTTTTTGCTGAGTTTGTTTTTGTTGTCCCATTTTCTAAAATGCTAGGCTTCTTGTCACTTCCACTGTACTGGGTTTCCTTTGCGTTCAGCTTCCAACACATGAGCTTTCGCCAAGTTATTCTTTTTCTTTGCTTGGTCTCTGCCTCACTGGGGCCAACCTGAGGTTGTTTCAGCCAGGCTAAACTCAAGTCACAGCACCAGATATGTTGGGGGAGTAGGTAATTTCCTTCATTCTGTCTCACTGCAACAAAGATTTGAAACTGTGGACCAGTGTTACAGCTCTGTTACAGCTCAGTTTTATTTGGCAAGCACAGGATAGTACACCCTCCAGGCATGAGGGCAGGCTGACCCAAAAGGGAGAGGCTCAGTCTTGGCTTCTCTTTTTATATACTTTGTCTCCTTCCCCTGAACCTAACCTATGTAAATTGGGCTAGCCAGGAGGGCTGTTTGTTTCACCTGAGGTTCTCATTCCAGTCCTTGGATTTTCTTTTTGTTCCATTTTCACAGGCTTTTCCCTTTCTTTGTCTTTTAGCCATCGCCAGTTTGGACTTCTTTTCCTATTCTAACCACCTAACAATATGGAAAGCATTTAGAATAGCCTGATACCTAACAAACACTTGGTAAAAGTTTGTTATCTGTTTTACTTAGCATGTATCCTAAAATAGAGCTTTGCACAAAGTAGATGTTCAATTAATATCTATTGCCAGAACCAATACAGTGAATGAATGGACGGCCCAAAATAAAATCTTAAATTAGAGAAAATTTAAGATATATTTGCCTCTAATTAAATCAAATAGACCTTTTTCAGTATCATTAAAAAAAAATACGACACTTTTCAGTCACTTGCCATATCTACTCAAGGACTCCTATAACCACTAAAATCAAACATTTTGGCTATGTGTTATATACATCCTAACTGGCTCTAATGTAATAATCTACCAAAATTTTCTCTAAGAAGTAAAATATAAATTTTCACCTTTATAGGACTTTTTCCATTTAAAAAAGAGTTATGTAACTTTTTCTACCCCTAAAGTGAAGACAGGTAGCAGAAACGAATTGAAATGTTGGATATGTCAATCAAGAGTATCTTACACACAAACACACGGTAACTTATACAATGGTTAGATGCTTGAAGAATCAATTGTGAGGAGGGCAGTGAGATACTATAACTGGTGACCACCTACTAGATTCATGACTATAGTAGGTGGGAAAATCATTTTCTGATATCAAGGGAGTGAAAGTAATCATACTGAAAGTTTGGAAGAACAAAAGGCTTCTGGGCAAACAGAATAAAAATATATATCTACTAATTATAATTCAACTATGAAAGGCATGGAACTTTGACAGATTCATTCAAGATTTCATTTGTGTATTTGTAGACTTTGCCATGAACAATTAATATTCTAGGACCCGACAAACAAATATAAGTAAAACTTGAGCAAAGGCACAAAGAAGATGAAAACACAGAAACTTTATTTTTTTCTCTTTACAACTGTATTGCAGAGGAAATTTAAACCCCATCTGTCTTTGGTTAGATATGCAATAATTTTTCATGATGTTTCTTCAAGGATACCTACTGTAATCAACTGGTGTCAGATGGCTTGGAATTGATGATAGTATCACGAAAGGTACTCAACTATATTAACTATATGAGAATTCTTAAATTCAAAGAAAAAATAGTTTAAAAACTGATTGAAGCTTAAAAGACTGAGTAGAATTGGCTTATAAAGATCCAATAACTTAACAAAGGGAAAAATAATAGGTTGGAGTTGCTAGAAACATCTAGTAATTTATTAATTCATTTCTTAAAATTTGCTTTTGGTTATTTTATTTTGTCCCATTTTATTGAGGTGTAATTGTCTCTAGTAATTTATTTTTATTTTTGGACTACTCCAATACTTTTATTGTTGCTGTTGTTTAGTCTCCAAGTTGTGATGGACTCTTTGTGACTCCTTGGACTGTAGCCCTCCAGGCTCCTGTGTCCATGGGATTTCCCAGGCAAGAGTACTGGAGTGGGTTGCCATTTTCTACTCCAGGGGATTTTCCCAACCCAGAGATTGAACCTGTGACTCCTGCTATGGCAGGCAGATTCTTTACCACCGAGCCATAAGGGAAGAAGTCTGGACTCCAATATTTACTGGGTTATATTTGAATTTTGCAAAATCTCAAAGTATATTTATAAATATTTTTGAAAACCCTGTAGGTCATCTCAGATATCAGTAACAAAAATTCCACAGGTATAATAGCTTAAATGATAGAAAGTCATTTCTTACAGTTTTGGAGGTTAGAAAGTCTAAGATTAAAGATTCTGGTCATTTTGGTTCCTGTTGAGTGTTATCTTCTTAGCTTGTGAATGACTGTCTTCACTGTGTGTGCTCTAATGGTCTTCCCTCACTGCAAAAGAAAAGGAGAAAGCTACCTAGTTCTTTTTGTTTAATGACACTAATAGCATCATGAGGATCCCACCTTCATGACCTCATCTACCCCTACTTATGTCCTAAAGTTTCCATCTCTAAATGCCATCACACTGAGGGTTGGTGCTTTGATATATGAATTTTGAAGGAAAACAACATTCAGTCTCCATAACAGGGACTCTATGTGTGCTAACATCACTTTGAGAGATGAATAATGTGTTGGGTGATATTAGAAAGGCTTTCTTATAAGGAAATTGCTGATAAATAAAGCTCTCTAATTAAATTGAACTGACATTTTAAGGAAGATACTGGGTCCATGAAACAAGAGGCTAACACATGCCTTAAGAGCCCATTTCCATTTTCTCCAGTATATACAGTCATTTTGTGCATTGATTCTTTGTCAGATTCAAAGCAAAATGTAAGGGGTTTATAGATGGGAGTTGTTTTCAGCAACCCCATGGACGGCAACAGGCCAGGCTTCCCTGTCCTTCACTATCTCCTGGAGTTTGTTCAAACTCATGTCCATTGAGTTGGTGATGCCATACAACCATTTCATCCTCTGTTACCCTCTTCTCCCCTTGTCCTTAATGTTTCTTAGCATCAGAAGCTAAGACAGTTAATGGAATAAAGGACCAAAGAAGTTGAACAAAGAAAAAGTAAGTCTTAAAAGATCAAACTAGACGTTGTCTATTTAGCTATGTTTGTGTGTTCACTGAAATTAATTATTTACAAATGGTACAACTTCTTCATCATTTGATCAGAAAAAAATAAAAAATTGAACACAGAAAGAAGAGATTATCTAAAGTTCTATACTATAGAGATAGGAATTATGAAAGTTTCTGTAGTCTTATCAGACCAAGGTTTATGTAGATAATGAGGATGAGATCTGTCTGCTCCTATGAGAAGAAATGATAGTGATTCAAATAGTTTTGGTAGGTTATGAGTTTATATGATTTATGGGGAAAACATTTATTGAGGCTTAAAACTCATTGGTCAGGTGATTATAGGGAATAAAATTTGGGTGTCATTTTAACTGACCTGAGGGAATCTCAACAAGATATATATAATATATTTGAAAATTAAGTAATGGAAAGGAAAAAAGTGTCATAAAGCAGAGAAAGTCTTGAGAAGATTTTGTTTCAGAAATTGAGTTCTGGAGAGGAAGGAAGCTTTATAAATCTGATCTAATTATATCCTCAAAATTTGGTGCTACTTGACTAGAACTCAAACACTGAAATAATTTGTGGTTATTCACTCAGGGAGAGATTTTTATTATGTTAACATAAATTAAATAAGAATTGTATATTATGAAATCCTAGAATACCAGGCCAAAAAAAGAAAAAAAGAAAGAAAGAAAGAAAATAGTATAGAGTTCAGAGTACTTGAAAATATAAAAAGTGTAACACAGTACAGCTTTCTAGCAATTTCAGTAGCATGAATACATATTTCTCTTCAGTATTCAATTAGTAAGAATAATCCAGAGTGTAGAAGATCAGAGGCAAATGCTTATGGGCAGTCAGTGATCTGTAATTAATGAAAACTATTTTGCCTCTCATTTCTTTACAGAAGTGTCCTTCTATAATGAGTCAAGTGGTTTTTACCCCAGAACTATTTTGGCTTGTAATCACTGAAACTTGATCTCTTGTGTATAATCCTCTTTCTACCTGGCACAAGGGTCAAAAAAGAGGATATTTCTGGAAAGGAAATATCTTTAATAATGACCAACCCTTGATGTGAACAAATTACTTATGACAATGTTATAATTATGGGTGTATTGTAGGATAGAGCGAGTGCACATGAAATAAGTATTTTGGTAATATTGGCTGTGTAACTGATTAACATTGGTAACTTGAAATGATACACTCTAGCTTTACAAAATGTAGAAAGCAATTGTCCAAGTTACACATGGTTGAAGATAAAGTCACAAATCAGCAAATCAATCTAGTTTTAAAAGAAATACATGTTCTTACAAAAAGGTGAAGAACAAATTATTCAGTTGATTAGACAAAATGAAACTCTGTCAAGGAGAATAGTAAACTCTAGTTTATTGACCTACTACTATTTCCTCCAAACTAATTACCCCATTGGATAATTCATGTATGTATTGACATAGTAATAAAATATGTTTGGAATGTTAAAAGGGATATTGTCTTTATTGTAGAAAGCTTATAAATAAAAGGCTGATGAATTAAAGTGGTAACTATAGAAAATTGTAAGCCAAGGGATGTGTTTGAGAGTTGAATTTCAAGGGGCAAGAAATCCTAGTTATGAAAGAGCTTCAGGGAAAACCACTGGGCCAGCCACCTACAACCCAATTTAGCCTAAACTACTTGTTTAAGTGCCGTGGCTGTCACAAGTTGGGGGTGATCAGAGGGTTGGAGATTTGGGGGCAAAAGTTTTTTTCCAAGAAAAAGTTAAATGATACACCATTGAAATCCTGACTCTGGTAATCTCCATTAAAATATATTTTTGAAATATCTAAGTATATTGTATCCAGAAGTAGAAACTGTAGTCAGGAAAAAGATCAGAAAACTTTTAACTCCCTCCTTTTTGTGGGGAGTGGGTGGTACACCAAGCAGCATGTGGGATCTTGGTTCCCAGACGAGGGATGGAGCTTGCACCCCTTCAGTGGAAGTGCAAAATCTTAACCTTTGGACCCCCAGGAAATTCCCTTAACTCCTTCTAATTTAGTTAGTTCAACATTGAGTTTTTCTGTGCCAGCACGAGAGGTGGAGGGAGTCAGGGGGGAAGTCCGACAACCCCAAATTACTCGTAAAGAGCATTTTTCTTCCTACCCATAGGCTCTTTTGGAGAAGGGAATGGCAATCCACTCCAGTATTCTTGCCTGGAGAATCCCATGGACAGAGAAGCCTAGTGAGCCACAGTCTATGGGGTTGCAAAGAGTTGGACATGACTGAGCGACTAACAGTAATGGTACCTGTTTAGTACTTTACAGACAGATTTATATGGTGTTTAGCAGCAGCAGTCACTCAGTTGTGTCTGACTCTTTGTGACCCCGTGGACTGTAGACCACTAGGCTCCTCTGTCCATGAGATTTCCCAGGTGAGAATACTGAAGTGGGTAGCCAATCCCTTCTCCAGGGGATGTTCATGATAGGGATGGTACCTGGGTCTCCTGCTTTGCAGGCAGATTCTTTACTGCTGAGCCACCAAGGAAGCCCACAGACAGGTTACCATGCTTATAAGAGTAATGAATGTGAATGTTTATACAGAAAGATATATTCACATTAAATGCTTGTAATTGACATATGACATATGACTGACTGAGCAGGCACATATTGGCTGGAATGGCTCTGTGCCATCAGTTGCTTGGGAGTGGCCACAAAGATTTAACCCTCTCTTTTTATTCCACTGATCAAAGACCCTGAGTAGGTCACTTTTATGAACTCCTAAATTTGACATTTGACTTCCCAGGGGATGCATAACATCATGATCCACAGTCTGGCTGTTCATAAGATGAATAAGGTGAATTATTGTACATTTTGTACTTATTAAAGACTCTTGTTTAATTTATCTCTCAATGTATTCTCATCAGTCATCATCACCTTTGTGATAACAATTTAGATGCATAAAGAAAAAATGTGACTGCTGGCCCAGAAAAGGAAAAACTTAGAGAAGACCACAAGGAAACTTTTAAGGCAGCCTAACAGTTGAAGCAACTGAATTCATAAGGCAATCAAAGGCATATTATAGAGAGTAGAAAATTTTATTAGGTTACAACAGCCATAGTAGCTATGAGCTAAAATTATTGAGACTATGCTTTTGCCAAGCAGGATTATTCATGTTTACCTGTATTAGGTAAATTAATCCTTATATATTAGACATACTCTCCCTGAGTCTCTTAATCTTACTAAGTCACAGGTTTACATAATCTCCTTGCCTTTATGGCAAGATTCCATCTTAGGAGACAGGAATAAAAGATTCTCCAGCTAGCCTTTAATAAGTACGTTACTATATTATCAGACGGCCTGTGAGAGAGC
The DNA here is from genome assembly GCF_002263795.3 of Bos taurus. Classification (NCBI taxonomy): domain Eukaryota; kingdom Metazoa; phylum Chordata; class Mammalia; order Artiodactyla; family Bovidae; genus Bos; species Bos taurus. Next base: position 16,331,557 of record NC_037332.1, on the reverse strand, counting down.
TTCCAATAACTGAGAACAGTTTCAGAGAGTCAGCAAGGAAACAAGGACTTTACTCTTACAAACCTAAGGCAGTAAATTAGCTAATCATCACATGAGGTTTGAAGAGGGCATCAAACTCCAGAAAGGAACGCAACTAGACCAAAATCTTGATTGTAGCCTATGCGATCCTGAACATAAGAATTTTGTCCTAACTCCTGACGTACAGAAACTACCAGATAATAAATACATTTGTTTCAATCTGCTAAATTTATAATAATTTGTTGCAAAACAATAATTAATACATTTGAAAAGAATCTTATGAATTCAGTATTATTATTTTTTATTATTTCAGATATTACTGAAGTATAGCTTAAATAACTTCATTAAGTTTACATAGCTAGTAAGTGGTAGAACTATCATAGGACCTGAACCCAAGTGACATCTGGACAAAGAAAAGATGAAAATAAGTGTCTATGATCTTGAATTAACACAGAGAAAGCTAGAACATTTACTATTAAATAATCAGAACTGCTATTAGGCTACAAATATATTATGTCCTCTAAAGGTGAATTATTTCCTAATTCTCAACAAGACTGTTAAGAATATTTTCTTATTTTTTATATCTCCATATATAGTCACAATAAGTTCCTTTTAATTAGGTTCACCAGACATTTTTTCCCCTTTTCCTTTTTTTTTCCACCTCAGTGAGTTAGGAACATCTATGGAAAGGTATATTTATATTTTGCCCATTGCTCATTACAACTGTAAGAAACACCTTGGATAAAGTGAAGGAATTCACACATTGTATATGGAATTACAGGGCATCTTAATCATCTAGGGATTTCATTTCGCCCCTCAGCTTCTCAGATCCACTCCTACTATGATGGCTAAATAGCACAATATGATTTAATTTTAAGACCTGGTTTGTGTGTGCTCAGTTGCTTAGTTGTGTCCAACACTTTGTGCATTGGGTTTTAGGTGAAGCTAACATTTTAATACGAGCATAGTAAGAGCCAAATTACTACAGGTTTAAATACCCACTTAACACATTTTTCAACTAAACTGACACAATGTTAAATAGTCACAAAGCTAAAATTTTGACAGAAGTTTTGCAAATTTTCACTATAATATTTAATTATAATTGGGATCACTGGCAGTTTTATTGAATCTTAAAGGGGGAAATTCAGACTAAATTGTTTTATTTTATTAATAATAAACATTTGAGAGGATTTTTATCATAGTATTTGGCTACTCACTTCAAAATGTGCCCCCAACTTTGAGATTTAGAAGATGCTGAGAAGATTGAAGCATGTATAATATCATATATGTAAAGAGTTGCCAGTCCAGGTTTGATGCACGATACTGGATGCTTGGGGCTGGTGCACTGGGATGACCCAGAGGGATGGTATGGGGAGGGAGGAGGAAGGAGGGTTCAGGATGGGGAACACAGGTATACCTGTGGCAGATTCATTTCGATATTTGGCAAAACTAACACAATATTGTAAAGTTTAAAAATAAAATAAAATTAAAAAAAATAATCTGCCTGCAGTGCAAGAGATATGGGTTTGATCCCTGGGTTGGGGAGATTCCCTGGATAAGGAAATTACAACCAACTCCAGTATTCTTGCCTGGAAAATCCTATGGACAGAGGAGCCTGGAGGGCTACAGTTCATGGGTTCTCAAGAGTCAGACATGACTTGTTGACTAAACCACCACCACAAGTCTAAAGAGAAAAGGCAGTTCCTGTGGAAATCATCTATAGTTCTTGAAATGGCTGGAAACAAAGCTAGTTCATACAACCTAAGTATATGTTTTAGAATTAGCTAATGATGCGAAGAGCCAACTCTTTGAAAAAGACCCTCATACTAGGAAAGATTGAAGGCAGGAGGAGAAGGGGACGACAGAGGAAGAGATGGTTGGATTGCATGGCCAAATCAATGGACATAACTGCCGGGAGCCGGCGAGAGACATTCCACTCGTAACAAAGGTCATGAGGAAGGAGGCTCGGCATACGCAAAGGTGGGATCGAGCCTCAGGAGTCCCCCCGGATATTCTCAAGCATCTACCCCCAAAAAACCAGAGTCTGCCTACTTTATTGCTTTGTGCTCTCACCTCTGACTTTACTGGGGGCTGTCCCCTACCACCATCTCGCTCTCTCTGTCAAAGAGTTAACTTACAGCTCCAATTAAAGGAGTGTTTAAATCCAAACACCTCAGATGGCTCTCACCTCGCCTGACAAATTTACCTGGACTCCTACAGCTATGCATACTATTGTTTACAGTCTCCCAGCCTTGAGAGGCACGGGAAGCTTAAGATGTTCAAATAGCTTAGAGCCTCTCAGAGAGTTAGAAACTGTCAGAATAAAACTGGTAAAAGATTTCATTGATGAGCCAATGCTTGTTGCCAAGTTTTCACATCCCCTGAATTGTATCCTTGAATGTGTATTAATTAATGTAGTTGGTATGTAGAAAAAATAAGTAGTGGCCTTGGTGTTAGTAACTTTAGACCCTTAAGGTAATAAATTCTTTCCTTTGTTGTAAACCCATTACACATCCGCCCTATAGGAATGCAATTTTATCTTCGGAAGATGGCGCCAAACCTTAAAATAATTACTCTTAGAGAAAATAAGTCTTATGGTTGATTAGTCTTTGTCAAGAGCCATAAAATGTTAATAGGCCTTCTGGCCAGAAGATGATATAAATCACCTAAACCATTTGTATAGGATAAATTTGCAGGAAAGAAACCCTGGTTTTTGATAAGGATCAAAGACTGCTGACTTTGCATCCCCTATTATCCTCTATGTGTAACTTAGAGTATAAAAGCCCCTGTTGAAAATAAAGCTATGGGCCATGCTCACCAAAGCTTGGTCTCCCCATGTCATTCTTCCCCTCAATTTCCAGCTGAGTCTCCATCTGGAGTGCGGATATCCTCTGTGACCATTTATTTGCCTGGGCTTCTAAGACTCACTCAAGAAGGTGTCTAAGGTGGGGCACCTTCCGCTATTCGAGAGGGCGCCTGCGGCCTCCGTGGTCAGAGCTAACCTGGTGTCACAGGTTATATTGATTTTCCGCGTAAACCAAGCTACTCAGTTTCTTTTCTCCACTGAATTTTCCTACTGAGCTATCCTCATTCTATTATTCTTTATATCTTTGATGAATAAATAAATAAATAGTCACTGACGCTGTCTCCCTTTCGAATACCCTGGATCAGCCGGGGCTGGACCTCGGCACATAACATTGAGCAAACTCCAGGAGATTGTGAGAGACTGGGAAGCCTGACATGCAGGTCATGGGGTTGCAAAGAGTTGGACATGACTGAATAACAACAAACCCCACTCCAGTACTCTTGCCTGGAAAATCCCATGGACAGAGGAGCCTGGTAGGCTGCAGTCCATGGGAACGCGAAGAGTCGGACACGACTGAGAGACTTCACTTTCACTTTTCACTTTCATGCATTGGAGAAGGAAACGGCAACCCACTCCAGTGTTCTTGCCTGGAGAATCCCAGGGACGGGGGAGCCTGGTTGCCGTCTATGGGGTCGCACTAAGTCGGACACGACTGAAGTGACTTAGCAGCAGCAGCAGCAGCAGCATGTTCATAGAATTTAAAATATTATAATAATAGCATAGATGGGAAGGGAAATAATCATATCACTCATTGCCAACATTCCATTATGTCTTCTGCCCTCTTAGCTAAAAATCTGGAATAATAAATTTTTAAATATAATTTATTACCTTCCGTTATAATCATCTCGGATAGAATACAAAATAATTCACTTCATAAAATGTGATGTATTATCCATTTAAAGCTTATTAATAAATATTTGATATGTCTATATAAACTGGAAGGTACACTTACAGTATGCAGTACAGTAATAAAACTCTTGTGTCAGTACTATACCTTAGAAATTAAATCCCAATTTTCCAATGCTTTAAGACTGTGTGTTTGTGTGTGTGTGTGCGCGCGCGTGCACACGCACACACACACTCAGTTGTATCCAACTCTTTGTGACTTGATGAACTTTAGCCCACCAGACTCCTCTGTCTATGGAATTTTCTATGGAAGAATACTGGAGTGGGTAGCCATTCCCTTTCCAGGGGATCTTTCCAACCCAGGGATTGAACCCGGTCTCCTGCATTTCCTGCATTGGCACAATGCTGGTTACTATTTATTTAGTTCTAACTACTTCCCAAATGTTTTACTAATTATTTGGTGTTTATAATCCTAACACTAATACCAGGAAATATCAGAAAGATCTAGTAATTTGCCTGAACGAGTACACTGTACAGCTGGAATTAAAACTCTAGCCTGGGTTACTTCAGATTAAGGCCTTTGCTCTGAATGCATGAACGTGGAAGTGTTAGTCACTCAGTCCTGTCTGACTCTTTAGGACCCCATGGACTGTAGCCCTCTAGACTCCTGTGTCCATGGAATTCTTCAGGCAGGAGTACTGGAGTGGGTTGTCATCCCCTTCTCCAGGGGATTTTCCCGATCCAAGGATAGAACCTGGGTCTCCCACATACCAGGCGAAATTTTTACCATCTGAGCCACAGTAGAGTAAAAATAGCTATAATCACAACAACACAAGTTGTGTAATAAAATTAGAGCATATTAAGATTGTCTGCTTTGGAGAGAGTCAAAATTACTTTACTCAACTTCATTTCATCTATTTGGGGATAATTCTTTTTTAAGAAAGTGCTTTAAGATTTTGCTGTTTATTTGAAATTTAAGAAATACTTCAGGAAGCGAACTAGTTACTTTTCATGCACACAATGCATTTAATTTTATTTTCTGTTTATGCATTTTTATATATATTTGATTCTTAGAGGCCTAGATAGAACAAAGTCTCCTTCAAAACATATTTTTTTGTGTGTAATAATTTTAATTCATTACTTTATTTGGTGTAAAGTAATGAAAAGTAATCTGGTGATGTCCATCTGTAGAGTCTTCTCTTGTGTTTTTGGAAGAGGGTGTTTGCTATGACCAGTGAGTTCTCTTGGCAAAACTCTATTACCCTTTGCCCTGCTTCATTCCGTATTCCAAGGCCAAATTTGCCTGTTACTCCAGGTGTTTCTTGACTTCCTAATTTAGCTTTCCAGTGCCCTATAATGAAAAGGACATCTTTTTTGGGTGTTAGTTCTAAAAGGCCTTGTAGGTCTTCATAGAACCATTCAACTTCAGCTTCTTCAGCGTTACTGGTTGGAGCATAGGCTTGGATCACTGTAATATTGAATGGTTTGCCTTGGAAATGAACAGAGATCATTCTGTTGTTTTTGAGATTGAATCCAAGTACTGCATTTCAGACTCTTTTGTTGACCATGATGGCTCCTCCATTTCTTCTAAGGGATTCCTGCCCACAGTAGTAGATATAATGGTCATCTGAGTTAAACTCACCCATTCCAGTCCATTTTAGTTCACTGATTCCTAGAATGTGCACGTTCACTCTTGCCATCTCCTGTTTGAACACTTCCAATTTGCCTTGATTCATGGACCTAATATTCCAGGTTCCTAAGCAATATTGCTCTTTAGAGCATTGGATCTTGCTTCTATCATCAGTCACATCCACAACTGGGTATTGTTTTTGCTTTGGCTCCATCCCTTCATTCTTTCTGGAGTTACTTCTCCACTGATTTCCTGTAGCATATTGGGCACCTACCTACCTCTGAATGTTGAGCTTTAAGCCAACCTTTTCACTCTCTTCTTTCACTTTCATCAAGAGGCTTTTTAGTTCCTCTTCACTTTCTGCCATAAGGGTGGTGTCATCTGCATATCTGAGGTTATTGATATTTCTCCTGGTAATCTTGATTCCAGCTTGTGCTTCTTCCAGTCCAGCGTTTCTCATGAAAGGGGAGTTCCTCTTTCAATATCCTATCATTTTGCCTTTTCATACTGTTCATGGGGTTCTCAAGGCAAGAATACTGAAGTGGTTTGCCATTCCCTTCTCCAGTGGACCACATTCTCTCAGACCTCTCCACCATGACCTGTCCGTCTTGGGTGGCCCCACATGTCATGGCTTAGTTTCACTGAGTTAGACAAGGCTGCGGTCTGTGTGATCAGATTGGCTAGTTTTCTGTGATTATGGTTTCAGTGTGTCTGACCTCTGATATCCTCTTGCAACACCTACCATCTCACTTGGATTTCTCTTACCTTGGACGTCGGGTATCTCTTCACGACTACTCCAGCAAAGCGCAGCCGCTGTTCCTTACAATGGACAAGGTCGCTCCTCCCAACCTTGAATTTGGAGTAGCTCCTCTCGGCCCTCCTGCACCCGCGCAGCCGCTGCTCCTTGGACATGGGGTTGCTCCTCTCAGCCGCCGTCCCTGACCTCAGGCATAGGGTAGCTCCTCTTGGCCTCGCTTCTGCGTGGTCCCTTGCAGCCAGCATGCTTCTGCATTGTCCTTAGAAAAGGCAGAGGAACCAGAGATCAAATTGCCAACATCCACTGGATCATCAAAAAATCAAGAGAGTTCCAGAAAAACATCTATTTCTGCTTTATTGACTATGCCAAAGCCTTTGACTGTTTGGATCACAATAAATGGTGGAAAATTCTGAAAGAGATGGGAATACCAGACCACCTGACCTGCCTCTTGAGAAACCTGTATGCAGGTCAGGAAGCAACAGTTAGAACTGGACATGGAACCACAGACTGATTCCAAATAGGAAAAGGAGTACATCAAGGCTATATATTGTCACTCTGCTTATTTAACTTACATGCAGAGTACATCATGAGAAACGCTGGACTGGAAGAAGCACAAGCTGGAATCAAGATTGCCAGGAGAAATATCAATAACCTCAGGTATGCAGATGACACCACCCTTATGGCAGAAAGTGAAGAGGAACTCAAAAGCCTCTTGATGAAAGTGAAAGAGGAGAGTGAAAAAGTTGGCTTCAAGCTCAACATTCAGAAAACAAAGATCATGGCATCTGGTCCCATCACTTCATGGGAAATAGATGGGGAAACAGTGGAAACAGTGTCAGACTTTATTTTTTGGGGCTCCAAAATCACTGCAGATGGGGATTCCAGCCATGAAATTAAAAGACGCTTATTCCTTGGAAGGAAAGTTATGACCAACCTAGATAGCATATTGAAAAAGCAGAGACATTACTTTGCCAACAAAGGTCCATCTAGTCAAGGCTATGGTTTTTCCTGTGGTCATGTATGGGTGTGAGAGTTGGACTGTGAAGAAAGCTGAGCGCCGAAGAATTGATGCTTTTGAACTGTGGTGTTGGAGAAGACTCTTGAGAGTCCCTGGGACTGCAAGGAGATTCAACCAGTCCATCCTAAAGGAGACCAGTCCTGGGTGTTCATTGGAAGGACTGATGCTGAGGCTGAAACTTCAATACTTTGGCCAGCTCATGAGAAGAGTTGACTCATTGGAAAAGACCCTGATGCTGGGAGGGACTGGGGGGCAGAAGGAGAAGGGGATGACAGAGGATGAGATGGCTGGATGGCATCACTGACTTGATGGACATGAGTCTGAGTGAACTCCTGGGGTTGGTGATGGACAGGGAGGCCTGGAGTGCTGAGATTCATGGGGTCGCAAAGAGTCGGACACAACTGAGCAACTGAACTGAACTGAACTGAATGAAAAGTAAAGTCATATAAAGCAATTTTAATTCATGGTCGTGTTCTTCCATCTTTTGCTTTTAATTATCTGTATCTTTTTATTTAAAATAGACTGATTTATTTTACTTAGCACAGTGCCCTGAAGATTCATACCTATCATGCAAATGTCAACATTTACTCTTTATCCATGGTTAAGTAGTAGGGTCTTACTTTGTTATTCAACCTGACACTCTTCCATTTAACTGAGACATTTTGTCCATTTAACTTAACATTATTATTTATATAGGTATCAGATGTTTCAATGCTAAAGAATCTACCTGCCAATGCAGGAGACATAGAAGATGCAGGTTCAATCCCTGGGTCAGGAAAATTCCCCTAGAGGAGGAAATGGCAACCCCCTCCAGTATTCTTACCTGAATAAGATAATCCCATGGATAGAGGAGCCTGGTGAGCTATAGTGCATGGGGTTGCAAAGAGTCGGACATGACTGAGCAAACACAGAAGGAAATATTTATATGTACCACATTTCTGTTAGTTTTACTTTTCTGTCATCTGTTTCTGCTTCTCCTTTTCCTACTTTTAATGCTTTTTTTTGATTAATCAAGGATGTTTTAATAATTGTCTTTGCTTTCAATGTTGACTTAATAGATATAATTTTTGTTGTATTGTTTTTGGTCATTACTTTAGCATTGATAAAATGCTTATCTTAGCCCAGGACATGTAGAGTACAATTTACCACTTCAGATGTAGTACTTAAATAGTATCTTTCAATATCCACCTTGCCACTCTTTGTACTATTGTTGTGTAATTTATTTCTCACTATATTGTGAACTCTACAACATATATATTATTTTTTGTTTGCTTTGAAACTTTAAAAGATAATTTTAGGGGGACTTCCCTGGTGGTCCAGTGGTTAAGACTCTCTACCTCCACTGCAGGGGTGCAGATTCAAGCTCTGGTCAAGGATCTAAGATTCTCATATGCTACACACCACCCTCCCACCAAAAAAAAGATAATGTTAGAATTTTTTAAAAAATAGATTTTCTCTGCTGACTCAGGTGTGTTTTGAAAGGTCTATTAAGTTTGCAGAAATGTAGAAGTGACACATTTATATATAAAATGCTGTAGAAAAAGCACTCCTAGCATTTTTAAGGGACTAAAATTGGGTGGCTCCAATTTAAACTCTTCATTTCTTTGTATTAATTCAGATTTCCATGTAGTGTCATTTTTCTTCCCTGAATGACATAATCTAATATTCATTTATACATATATATATATTTATATATATACACAATATATATAGTATATAATATAAAATATATATATATAGTATATATTGCATATACAATACAATATACAATATTATATACAATATATACAGTATATATATATGCAATATATATGTGTGTGTGTATATATATATATAGGTCTGCTTCTGGTAAATTCTTTCAGTTTTTGAAAAGCTGGAAAATGCTTTATTTAATATTTTTGGAGGGGACAAAGAGGATTTTTATGATAGTTTTATTAAGGTATAATTCACATATAATAAAATTTACCTTTTTAAAGTGTACAGTTCATTAGTTTTTAGGATACTGAATTGTGAAAGCATCATAGCTAATTTTGGAGTATTTTCATTACTATGAAAAGAAACTCCATACTCAAGCCATCAGACCTGATACTCTTCTTACCCCAGTTGATGACAACCATTAATCTACTTTGTGTTTCTGTAGACTTACTTATTAAGGACACAATGCATAAATTGTATCATATGTGATTTTTTTCAATTATTGTCTTTTTTGGTAGTTGTAGCATTTTCAAGGGTCATTTATGCTACAGTATTTATCAATATGCTGCTCCATTTAGTTGCAAATAATCTATTGTATGGATATATTCCATTTTGTCTATCCATTTAACTATTGATGAATATTTAGGTTATATCCTATTTGGGGCTACTATGAATAATACTCGTGGCTCAGATCGTAAAGCATCTGCCTGCAATGCAGGAGACCCAAGTTTTATCCCTGGGTCAGGATGATCTCCTGGAGAAGGGAATGGCTACCCATTCCAGTATTCTTGCCTGGAAGATTCTATGGACAGAGGAGCCTCAGAAATATTGCCCATTGGGCTGCAAAGAGTTGGGCACGACTGAGTGACTAACACTTTCACTTTTTATTTTTCATGAATAATTCATGCACAAGTTTTTCTGTGAACATATAGATCCTCTCTGTTTTTGTTTACCCATGAATGCCTAATTTCCCCTTCATATTAGTATGATAGTTTGGCTGGGTTAAAATCTCAGTTGAAAATCTTTCTCCTTCAATACTTTGAATATCTCATCCTTCTGCCTCTATGGTTTCTAATAAGAGGGGGTGGTTTAGTTGCTAAGTTGTGTCTGACTCTTGCAACCCCATGGACTGCTGTCTGCCAGGCTCCTGTGTCCATGGGATTCTGCAGGCAAGAATACTGGAGTGAGTTGCCATTTCCTTCTCCAGGGGATCTTCCCAACAGAAGAATCGAACTCTGGTCTCCTGCATTGCAGGTAGATTCTTTACCAACTGAGCTACAAGGGAAGCCCTCTAATAAGGGACAAATAGTTAATCTTACTGAGGATTCATTGTATGTGATTGTTTTTCTGTTTCTATTTTTAGACTATTTTTTGACTTTAGCTTTCTACATTTATCTATGATATACCTAGATGTGACTTTCTTGGAGTTTCTTAAGCTTCCTGGGTGTTAAGATAATGTTTGCCATTGAATTTGGATGGTGGTTTAGCCATTATATCTCTTCCATCGACTGAATGTTGTCTCCCCTAAAATTCATGTGTTGAAACCTAATCCACAATGTGATGGTATTTTGAAATGAAGTCTTTGGCCAGTGATTAAATATAAAATCAGAGCCCTCATGAGTAGGGTTAGTGCCCTTATAAAAGATCCCAGATAGCACACTTGTCCCTTCTACCATTTGAGGATACAGTGAGAAGATGACTGTCTACAAACTAAGGAAGATTGTCACCAGACAAAAAATCTCCTAGTACTTTGTTCTTGAACATTTCAGCCTCCAGAACTATGAGAAGATAAATTTCTATTGTATATAAGCTACTGAGTCTATGGTATTTGGTAATAATAGCCCAGAGTAAGACAATCTTCACATATTTTTATTTCTCCTTTCTCTCCTCTCCTTCATGGACTCCCATTATGTCTATATTGATAAATTTATTAATGTCCTACAGGTTTCATGCTCTGTTCATTTTTTTCCCCTGTTGTTCTCTTTTATTTTTGTTTCTCAGTCTGAATTTTATCAGTTGGCCTATCGTTAAGTTTGCTGATTTTCTTTTTCTACCAGCTCATGCATATGCTTGAACTCCTCTACTGAACTTTATAAAAATTTATATAATATTCCTTTTTAATTCCAGAATTATTACCTGCTGCTGCTAAGTCGCTTCAGTCGTGTCCGACTCTGTGCGACTCCATAGACGGCAGCCCACCAGGCTCCCCCGTCCCTGCGATTCTCCAGGCAAGAACACTGGAGTTGGTTGCCATTTCCTTCTCCAATGCATAAAGTGAAAAGTGAAGTCTTTCAGTCGTGTCCAACTCTTAGCCACCCCATGGACTGCAGCCTACCAGGCTCTGCAGTCCATGGGATTTTCCAGGCAAGAGTACTGGAGTGGGGTGCCATTGCCTTCTCCGAATTATTACCTAGTATATTTTTATAATTTATGTGTCTTTATTGGTATTCTATATTTGTTTCCATCTTGTTTTCATGCATCCTTTTAATTCTTTAGTCATGGTCTCCTTTAATTCTTGGAACATATAGTGTATATAATCATTTAAAAAATTAAATTCATCATATTTGCCTCTTTATGGACCACTTATATAGAGTGTTTTTCTTTTTTTCACTATGTGTGGGTCATATTTTCTTCTTTCTATGTGTATCTCATAACCTGTCGTATTGTTGAAAGCTGGAAATTTACAAAGTACAATTTGGTAACTCTGAAAGTTAGATTTGCCCCACCTCTCTTCTTCCCCATTACTGTACTTATTAGTTTTATTGTTTTATTTTCTGTGTGTTGCTGTTTTTTGATTATTTAATGACTTTTCTGGCCCATTTTTTTTTTTTTTACGTTTGTATTCATTTATTACCTGTGGTTGCAAAATCTCTACTTCATTTGTGCTAATGATCATGTAATGATTTTCCAGAGATTTTATGAAATGCCTTAAACTGAAGGATTTACTGTCTTCTCTCCCTGGATTCCTACCTTGATCTTCTCATCTTTAGGGAAAATCCCAGGCTTGGCTTAATTTCCCTTTGCTCATAGTAGGACATGGATACTTCTCAATGTAGTAAGATATGGGCATTCCTATGGTTTAGCTCTTTAATATCTCCTTGTTCAGAGATCAGTGTCCTGTACTGCCTATGGTGCCAATATCTAAAACTCATTCCTTTAAGTATTTTAACCAGATATTTATTTATCTCAAATAAGAGGATAAATCACTTATTACCATTTTGGGCAGAAACAAACATCTTTTCCATACAGTTGTATTTTTATCTAAATTTTTATTCCTTTAAAATATTTTTAATATCTGTGAATTGTCTAATAATTTGGTATTTAACATAGAAAATTGTTGGGCAATATAAAATTGTGTTTCTCAGATTTTTTATCAGGTGTTAACTAACTAGGCTGATCTGGCTCAGTTTATGAGGGGAAGCAGGTTCTTTAGGTTAATTGGATATTATAGAGTTTAAAAGATAGTACATTACTATAATTATTTAATCAATGAATTATATCTTGTTAATTTGATAAAGTTATTATTTCTTGCTGATTTATATCTTCTTCAGTGACATATTCCCAAGAATTGAGTAAAACATTACATGTTCTCGCTACATGAACTTAGTGTAGGTGACCTAGAAGTGAAAAATTGGTGTCCATCTGCTGGTCTTCAAAACAACTGTGCCCCTGTCTGAACAGTTTGTAATATCAAAAGATTGATAGATGTGTATATACCTTTGTTTACTTTTTTCTCTCTGGGTTTTTGTGTGTCAAAAGGTTGTGACAAACATTTTGAGAGAAAACAGTTTTCATTGAACTTGAGGAAGGGGAAAAAAAAAAAAAAGCCCTGTCAACTTATACAAGCCAGTTCACACAAGTGGAATAAAGCATACAGGGATAAATGAGTTGATGATTGATGTAAAAATCTCATTTTAACAGGATTTTTATGTTTTTAGTATTCCAACAGGATCAAAACTGAAATAATATATTTTCTGATCATCAAACAGTAAATCATATATGAAGTAAATTTATGAAATGTCCACACATATGTCAAAAGCTGCTCTTCCCCACTCCCTTTGTTCTTATTGATATGAAGATTTTAATTCAACTATTATGTTTATAGATATTTAATTATATTTATGCTGCTTTTACTTTTAACAAAAGTTTTATTATAAAAGATGATCTAATAAATTATGGATTTCTCTAATTCAGAATCATTCTTTTGCAAAAGACAGATATCTATTCAACAATCCCAAATGTAAATGAAAGATAGCAATTTGTTTTCAGTTACAGTAGGAGTTCTTAAGACTAGACCTAGAAACTATAAATCGAGCATGTAAGTCTCACAAGCTGGAGATACTTTAAATTCTATCAAATCATTACTCTAGTCCTCTATGAATGCTAGTTTCAGGTCTGAAACATTACCATATAAACTATTCTGTTCATATCTTTACTTGTGAAAAGTATAAAGAGTATGAGCTTAAATAATACAGCTAACCAGAATTTTGTAGAGATTTTACAAGTTTCTTTCTGGAAAATGGCTTAAAAGATCAAGCTTAAATAAAATATTTCAGGCATATTTTATACCTAGAATTGTACAAGAGTTTCTCTCAATGGTAAATTTTACTGTTCATTATTTTTTATGTTTATTCATTCTCTAGCTGTGTTTCTCTCTAACCACTTTGAGTCTGATCTAGTTTCAACTATAGTGTTTTACATGGATTTGAAAAAATACTGAGATAACATATTTGCAGGAATCCTAAAATTTAATTTCTCCAGTAATTTCACTAAGTCAGGGATTTCATAATGTGACTTGTGATTCCCCAGTTTTTCATATCTAAAAATTGCATAATATCTCACGGGATTAATGTTCCTTAAATATGATTTGGTCTATAAGCCTCCATTTCTGCTTAAAATAGAGTCAACTTTTTTCTTCCAAATCATGTTAGTTTATTGAACATCCTTCCAACACACAAAAATATCAAGCTAATTTCCTCTTAAAATGCAAAGCTGGATTTCTCAGGAAAACATGAAACAAGATGAGCTATTGAGTTTTAGTACTGTTTTTCCACTATTAGTTATCTTTATCACTTCAAGGAAATGGTGCAAGATAATAGTTTTCAGTGGATATTTGTTCAGAAATAGAAGTAGAAAAAGGAAGCATTTGTGAGCTAAATTATATTAGTCCATTAAAAAAACTTTATCTATTGATACTTTTATAAATGTTACACATTAATTTATTATTATTATATGTAACTAATTTTTTCACAAGTTGAATTCTTTTTAATGTGGTAAATCAGGAATAATTTTAGGTGGCCTTTTATATTTTTATTACTCCCTTTTTACTTTAATTCCATCTTAGAGTCTGCTCACCACAATAGCACTATTTTAGGTATGCCATAGAAGATGTGATCTACTCATTACCAAATAGCCTAACATAGTAACCCACTGGAATTATGTGTTAGAATTTAGAACCCAAAAATATTGCCTGGATCTAACAATCTAGTCTAGATTTTACATCATGGGCAATGTATCTTTGATCTAATTATGCTTCTTTCTCTTTGTATTAGGAAGTTCAGAGCTTACTCTGCATTTGATTTTTAGCAATTGTAGAGGGTGTTACGGCAAACATTTGCACACTTAAATCAGCTTGATTTCTATTCATTTTGTACTCATTTATAATCCCTTTGCACCTCTGTTCCTCTGTCTTTGGAATTTTCTAGGCAGGAATATTGGAGTGGGTGGTCATTCCCTTTTCCAAGAGATCTTTCCAGCCAGGGATTGAACCCTGGTTTCCTGGGTCTCTTGAATTGGCATGATACTAGTTACTATTCATTTAGTTCTAGCTATTTCCCAAATGTTTTGCTAACTATTTGACACACCAATCTCTTCATGTGCCTTTTTATGTTGTATTGCTATATATCTTTTACTTTCCCTGGAGACTCAAATAGTAAAGAATCTGCCTACAATGCAGGAGACCTGGGTTTGATCTCTGGGTTGGAAAGATCCCCTGGAGAAGGGGATAACTACCTACTCCAGTATTCTTGCCTGGAGAATTCCATGGACAGAGGAGCCTGGTGGGCTACTGTCCATGGGGTCTCACAGAGTTAGACATGACTGAGCAACTAAAACTTTACACTCTTGGTTGATGAGGGTTGTAAAAAACAGTTCAAGAAATAAACATTCCTTACTATGTTTTAAGGGGCTTCCCTGGTAGCTCAGTGGTAAGGAACCCACCTGCCAATGCATGAGA
The DNA here is from genome assembly GCF_002263795.3 of Bos taurus. Taxonomy (NCBI): domain Eukaryota; kingdom Metazoa; phylum Chordata; class Mammalia; order Artiodactyla; family Bovidae; genus Bos; species Bos taurus. The sequence goes on along the minus strand of NC_037332.1, from coordinate 16,316,492 downwards.
TATGAGTTCAATCCCTGGGTCCAAAAGATCTCCTGGATAAGGAGATAGCAACCCACTCCAATATTCTTGCCTGGAAAATCTTTGGACAGAGGAGTCTGGTGGGCTGCAGTCCATGTGGTTGCAAAAGAGTCAGACACAACTTAGCAACTAAACAACAACAATTGTGCTTTAAATGTCTTTTTCCAATTGATCTTTAGTTTTTTTTTTGCTTTGTTAGACTACATATCTATAATTTTGTAAGCTTACTTTATATGATTTGTTTATATACATACATACACATAAGGCTGTGTAATACCCATTGAATCTAGAATACAGAATTTTTTATTCTATTGAAAATCATATAAAATATTGGCTAACTTACTTTTTAAAGTGCTTCCAGTTGTAATAGTTGTAGAATCTCTATAATATTCTTTGATAAAATGTTGAAAAAGTTTTTTAGGTACATACTTTAAAAAGTCATATTTCAAGACTATGCTTTTTGACAGCTGTGAAATAACAATGTAATTGCATCATAACTGTGAAATACAACCTTTTATTCCTTGTAGAAAGTAGATATTTTGCCAATTCTGACATGTATACAACAACTTTGGAGCATCTCATATTTCCCGACTAACTAAGTCTCACTACCCACCCTGTCAGAATCATTGCCACCATATCCAAACATTAAGATAAGCAGATTAAACATATAAAATAAATGAAAATAATTGAAAAATACAGGTGTAATTTCTTTTGTGATTATACATTTAGAGATACCATATATATGAAATATATATTAAGTAATTTTAATTTTCAACAATTTCAATCAACAGGAGAGATTTTATATTAATTGATAGAATCATCTTCAAATATTTCTTTAAAAGCATTCAATTATCCCTGAGTGACTCTTTTAATTTAGAAATATTACTGTGGAAGTTCACATTATTAACTTATATATCAATTACAGTTAAAAAGATTATATAATTAATCCTTTTAGAGAAAAATGAACTTCAGTTACAAATCATGTAGTAATATTTGGTCAGGTATTATGAAGGAAATGTAAATGCATTGATTCATAAAATCTAATTCATTTGATAAACACTTTAGATTAAAAAAGAGAACGTTAGTTACAGCAGGATTTGTAGTTTTATAACAGCTTTGTAGAATTTTAACGCAATAAGAGATAGTGATTTTTGTGAGAATTTCTTCTACAATTAAACTTCTCTTCTCAGAAAAAGTTTGATTTTTTTTTCTGATATGGCACATCTACCATTTTAATTCAGTCTTTTTTAGAACATTTGATTCAGTCTTCTTTAGAACATAAAGAGTAAGTCTTTGTTCTTGACCTCAAAAACTAAGGAGTAGGATAAATATATAGCAGACATCTATGGAGCATGAAGAATGGAAGAGAATGTGCAGCCAGCTAGGGTAAGGGATAGTTAAGCCAAGGCTTTGTGTATGTGTGTGACTTAACCAGGTTGAGGAAGAAGAAGGCTAATTGGGAACATTCTAGTGTTACTAACACTAAAGAGTAACATAACTAATGAAACGCAGATGTGAGGTATAATAAGGCTTTCAGATAACTCTGCAATCTCTTCAGTATTAATATGGGATAAAATATGAAATAGTAGATCAGATTAACTGGAGGAGTGGATAAAGGCTTTAAGATGAGATGTTTAAAAGTTTGAAAGTATCCTAAAGTGAAACTCCCTAAAATTTAAGAGCTCCTCCAAGTTGCCAAAGACCTTTAAACCAATAATGACAGCATTTTCCCTGTCAATTTCCCACATAAGTCCAAAATAACAAATTAATTTCTTAATGATTTAAAAATATCTATGTATGTATCAAACTATCATCATAATAACACATAAAGAATATAACATTTTGAGCTTTTGGTATCTGAAGATTAATATGGTCATCAAAAATTGCATTCAAAATACTTCACTTTACATATGATTCTGTAATACAAAATTTATACTTTTGAATTATAAAGTACTATAAATAAAATATAATAATTTATTGAGAGGATTCAGAAAATTAAATTGAAAGTGATTTTTTATATCAAACAATTATTAATTGAGATTAATAGTGAAAAAAATGCCATAGTAGAAGCAAGGAGTATTGACTGAGTCAGTGGATGAATCGCTGAAGGTGACATGCAGAGAAAGTAGATGATGAAGGGGAAACTTCAGGCAAATATTAGACCCAGATAACTGACACAGTTTCCCTATGCTTTTCCTACTATATATGTTGCTGCTGTAGAGATGACAGAACAGCAAGCTTCATGCTGCTTCTCACCCATGAGTGTGCACAGCAAGGGTACTTACCAGCCTCAGCCATTTCTGACCATGTACAGTGCCTCCAACAGGAAATCTCTGCTCTGTGACTCCTCTACTCATCAGCTGCCCAAGGCTTTCTCAGAGTCTGAAACTGTGCCTGCTCAGTCTTCCTTTCTTTTCTTCCTCTTCCTCATCACACATATAAGACCTGCATTGTGGTCTGAAGGTACTACCTAACCAAGCATGCATCCCCATCCCTTGACTTTCACAGTTGTTTCAATAAATGTGTTGCTCTCCAGGAAGCAGAATCTGAACTATCGTCCTGAGAGACATCATACAATATTTTAAAGAGGACTTTTCATTTTCTAGCTGACACATTTAGGATTATTGGTTAGCATTATATTTGTGTGACCTACATATTTTGTCACAGTACATATATGTCACCTGTGGTTTGACTGCACCTCTTAAAATTGTCATCACTCCATCTTCTTCAAATGAGGGTCATACGCTGAACAAGTGTGGCTGTTAATTTCCCTGCATGAGATTTCAAGAACTCTCCAGCTTCTTTTTCATCAACCTCTTCAAAGTTAACATCCCTCTTCAGAAACAATAATTTTCACTCTATCCTCAACCACTTTGACAAAACCTTTTAAATCAACCACAAAGTGTGGCGTTAGTATCTTATTATATCTCTTGGCATTGATTTAGAAAAAAAAATGCCATATTCAGTTGATAAGTTATAAAACCTTTTTGTATGTCAAAATTTTCCAAAACATTTTAGTAAAGCTTCTTGCTTGACATCTGTACCCTGGACCATGTTTTGCATAGATTATTGAGAATAATAACTTTTGATGACTGTGAAAATCCCATAGATACTAAACATATCGTCCATGGGTTATAGATGCAATTTTATATTTTGAGGGGAGAAAAACTATGTGGATAGTAGGGTTGCATTCCACATTCCTGGCTGAATGTTAAGAGGTCAAAAATGTTTAGTACCTTGTTTGTAAGATTTGTTAAATTTAAGGGGCAGAGATAAGCTTGTACATAATTCTCAAAGACTCTCCCTTATCAAGTAGGCTTTGAAAATTTACAGACAATTTTCTTTTGGTTATTCCTTTGAGTAAATGCATTTTTTAGAATACATGATAGACTTATTTAACATAATATTATTAACACAAGTACCTATATAAGTAGAGCCAGCCAACTGGAACACTTCATAACCATATAAAGATGGTTATCTTCTCCTAAAAGATAAACCTACCAGAGAATACTGCTACATCAGTATTGAATACTCATCAACAACAACATTTTTGTTTATTTTGATTATTTTTTAATAGAGCAGGAAAATAGCATTTCTTCACAGAGAGATAAATGTGGCTTCCACTGTTTTTTTTGTTTGTTTGTTTGTTTGTTTGTTTTATGAGCTGTCTCAGGCTGCTATAACACAATATCATAGATCATAAGACTTAATCAAAAGACATTTGTTTCTCACAGTTCTGGAGGATGAGAAGTCCAAGGCAAGATCAAAATGCCAGGAGATTTGATTTTTAGTGATGGCCTTCTTCCTGACTCATGGACAGCCTACATCTTATATGACTTTCTTTGTATACACAAAATGAGGGAGAGAGTGTTCTGATCTCTCATCTTCTTTACAAGGACACTTATCCCATCATGAGGGTACCACCCGCATATCTTCATCTAACCCTAATTCTCTTGAGAGTCCTTTGGACTGCAAGGAGATCCAACCAGTCCATCCTAAAGGAAATCAGTCCTGAATTGTCATTGGAAGGACTGATGTTGAAGCTGAAACTCCAATATTTTGGCCACCTGATGCGAAGAGCTGACTCATTTGAAAAGACCCTGATGCTGGGAAACATTGAAAGCAGGAGGAGGAGGGGAGACAGAAGATGAGATGGTTGGATGGCATCACGGACTCACTGGACATGAATTTGAGTAAACTCGGGGAGTTGGTGATGGACAGGGAGGCCTGGCATGCTTTGGTTCATGGGGTCGCAAAGAGTCAGACACGGCTGAGCAACTGAACTGAATTGAATTACTTCCCAAGGCTCCAGTTCCAAAAACTGTCACCTTTGGGCTTAAGCCTCCAAAATATAAAATTTGGGCAGATACAAAGAGTCCATCCATAACATGAGCATAGCTTGCTTGAATCTTGATTTTGTGAAGCTTCTCAGGCTTGCTTTGAAAGACAACTGTTTTGCCAGCTCATTTTCTTCTGACGTTTCCTTCATCTTGAACTTCTCTGACATTGTTATTGTCATCGGAATCAACAATACTAAAGAATCTGAACTCTTGAGTAATCTGTCTATCAATTTTGCCAATTATTTTGCATGCTTTTCCAATGAGGAATACTATATTCTTGTCACTTCATACATGTGAATGCTAATTCAAAATTTTGTTGTGTTATTTTATTGTTACCATTATGGTGCACATCCTGAAACTGTGTTCTTCAGCATGAGTGCAATTTAAGATTTCCAACTGTTTTCTGATTCATCATACAGCAGTAGATGAAAACAAAAGCTAAAAATAGAATACACTGTGGAAAAGTATTTGAGAGGAGTAGAAAGCCTAGTGAAGTCTCATACCAAGGGCAGCGTCCTGATACCTTTATTGTTCCTTTCAACATCAGAACAGTTAAAGCACATTTCAAATAGTCTTCACATAATTATGAAATTCTTCCAATTGTACTGGGAATGTAATTCAAGTTGGGTTTTTTCCCCACAAATTGTTTTATTAAAATATGGCATTTAATTTAGTGGAGTAAAGTTTTTTCCTCTATAAAGTTTAGGAAGAGTTTTGAGAGAGATATATACTGCTAAAATACAGGCACATTTTGATAGCTTAAAAGATTACATTTTATTTATCCTTTTAATTTTTCCTGTCATTTTAGATCTTTTTATAAAATTTCCTTACCTCATACACCTCCTTTGCATCTCTTTCCATTATTTGATTTTATTATATGATGTGATAATTAAGTTCCCATATTTGTCTTTTCATCAGTTATTAATAAATTGAAGGTAGGGATTACGTTTGCATCGTATTTTCAGTTTTCATCTAACATAGAAAATTATAGAAGACATATTAACCTCAAATTAATATCTCCTGAACTGAATATAGAATCCATAGTAAAGTATTGATGGTTTGTGAGTATAGAATAGGTGCTACAACTCAATCTACTTTAGTAAGCTTCAATATCAGGGAGAATTCATAGATTGAGAAAGAGCATCCAAGAGAAGTTAGAATGATGGATCATATCAAACAAAAATGCTGCTATGCTAAGTCACTTCAGTCGTGTCCGACTCTGTGTGACCCCATAGACGGCAGCCCACCAGGCTCCCCCATCCCTGGGATTCTCCAGGCAAGAACAAAAATAGATCATGTCAAATAAAAATCTACTTAAGTAGGTTTTCAAAGACTATCTCTTCTTCTAATTTCACCCTTCTGTTTTTTTTTTTCTTTCTAATCATATCCTTTGCATAATAGAGGATACAGATGTTCGTAAATTTGATTTAGCATATTTCAGCACCACCATTCACATTGTTTTCTGAACATGAAATAAATTTGTGCATAGAAGAAATCTTGTGTGGCTAAGAATAATGTCTTGCTAGTGTAAATTTTGTTACTAACATGACAAAGGGAGGTACAAACTCCAAAGAGAGGCAGGAGATATTCGCCATATTTTTTAAGCAAGACTGAATTTAATTCAGGATGTCATACATACTCTAACATGAATTTTTAATGATGAGAGAATTCAGCTTAAATATTTAGCAGTATTTTAATGCTTATTTTTGTATTCATTGCCTAATATCTATTGGGCCAAGATTAGTTCAAAAAAGTGATGGTTAAAATGATTTAAAAAATAGCCACTGTGGGGTGGGAATGAGCATGACTAGGTGGAGCACAGAGCAGTGAAAATATACCATATAATGATAAACACAAGTCATTATACATTTGTCCAAACTCAGAATAAAGAACAGGAAAAGTGAACATTAATGTAAACTATAGACATTGGGTGTCATGTAAGTTCATCCTTGATTTAAAAAAAATGTACCATTTGGAAGAGGGATGTTGATAATGAGGGATGCAGTGCATGTATGGAGGCAGGAGGCATATAAGAAAGCTCAGTATTTTTCTCTCCATTTTACTGTGAACTTTTAAAATCTGCTCTAAAAGGAAATAAAGTATTTAAAATAACAAGAACACATTGTATATCTAGTAGAAGAAAATATAAGAGAACATTGTTATAATCTTGTGGTACAGAAGATCTTCTTAACCAAGTACATCAGGAACTATAAATGAAAAGACTAACAGAACTGACGATATAAATTTTTCAAACTTCTGAAATGGAGAAAATCCACACTGGCAAAATAAAGAAAATTGAAATAAAAAAAAAGTTAAACATTATTGCATATACAAAATGTCTACATAATTTATAAAATATTCTAAAAACTAAAATGTCATCATAAATATTAATAATAAAATAGGCTTCTGTGTATCCATAATACAATTTATAGAATAGAGGTCATAAATCTTTTAAGGTTCCTGTATATTCTGCTGCTGCTGCTGCTAAGTCACTTGTCGTCTCTGACTCTGTGCAACCCCATAGATGGCAGCCCACCAGGCTCCGCCATCCCTGGGATTCTCCAGGCAAGAACACTGGAGTGGGTTGCCAGTTCCTTCTCCAATGCATGCAAGTGAAAAGTGAAAGTGAAGTCGCTCAGTCATGTCTGACTCTTTGCGACACCATGGACTGCAGCCTACCAGGCTCCTCCATCCATGGGATTCTCCAGGCAAGAGTACTGGAGTAGGGTGCCATTGCCTTCTCCCCTGTATATTCTACCTCAACTTTATCTACTTTGCCCCCATAGAGATAGCTATTATCTTGAATTCCTTTAATTTTGTTACAAGGTTGCCAAATGAATTTTCCCCAACATACTTTATTATTTAAAACTATTCAGTCCAGTTCAGTCGCTCAGTGGTGTCCAACTCTTTGTGACCCCATGGACTGCAGCATGCCAGGCCTCTCTATCCATCACCAACTCCCGGAGTTCACCCAACCTCATGTCCATTGAGTCAGTGATGCCATCCAATCATTTCATCCTCTGTCGTCCCCTTCTCCTCCCACCTCCAATCTTTCCCAGCATCAGAGTCTTTTCAAATGAGTCAGCTCTTCACATCAGGTGGCCAAAAGTATTGGAGTTTCAGCTTCAGCATCAGTCCTTCCAGTGAACACCCAGGACTGATCTCCTTTAGGATGGACTGGTTGGATCTCCTTGCAGTCCAAGGGACTCTCAAGAGTCTTCTCCAACACCACAGTTCAAAATCATCAATTCTTCTGTGCTCAGCTTTCTTCACAGTCCAATTCTCACACCCATACATGACCACTGGAAAAACCATAGCCTTGACTAGATGGACCTTTGTTGGCAAAGTAATGTCTCTGCTTTTTAATATGCTGTCTAGGTTGGTCATAACTTTCCTTCCAAGGAGTAAGTGTCTTATAATTTCATAGCTTCAGTCACCATCTGCAAAGATTTTGGAACCCTCCCAAAAAAATACAGTCAGCCACTATTTCCACTGTTAAAGCTATTAGGTAAATAAAATCATTTCTATTAATATAGAAAAACTACTATCATTTGTATTAAAGCCCTTGTTGTTGTTCAGTCCCTAAGTTGTGTTTGATTCTTTGAGACCCCAAGGACTGCAAATGCCAGGCTCCCCTGTCCTTCACTATCTCCTTGAGTTTGCTCAAACTCATGTCCATTGAGTCCATGGTTGCAATGCAACCATCTCATCCTCTATCATCCCCTTCTCCTGTCTTCCATCTTTTCCAGTATCAGGATCTTTTCCAATGAGTCAGTTCTTCATATCAGGTGGCCAAAATTTTGGAGCTTCAGCTTCAACATCAGTCCTTCCAATGAATATTCAGAGTTGATTTCCTTTAGGACTGACTGGTTTGATGTCCTTGCTGTCCAGGGGACTCTTAAGAGTCTTCTCCAACATTGCAGTTCAAAAGCATAATGGGAACCCACTCCAGTACTCTTGCCTGAAAAATCCCATGGACGGAGGAGCCTGGTAGGCTGCAGTCCATGGGGTCGTGAAGAGTCGGACATGACTGTGTGACTTCACTTTCACTTTTCACTTTCATCATTGGAGAAGGAAATAGCAACCCACTCCAGTGTTCTTGCCTGGAGAGTCCCAGGGATGGAGGAGCCTGGTGGGCTGCCATCTATGGCGTCGCACAGAGTCGGACACGACTGAAGCGACTTAGCAGGAGCAGCAGCAGTAGCAGCCTTCTTATGGTCCAACACTCATATCCATACATGACTCCTGGAATAAACATAACTTTGACTATATGGAACTTTGTCGACAAAGTGATGTCTCTATTTTTAATACACTGCCTAGTTTTGTCATAGCTATTCTTCCAAGGACCAAGCATCTTTTAATTCCACGGCTGCTGTCACCGTCCATGTTGATTTTGGAGCCCAAGGAAATGAAACCTGACACTGTTTCCACATTTTCCCCATCTATTTGACATGAATTGATAGGACTGGGTGTCATGATCTTTGTTTTTTGAATGTTGAGTTTTAAGACAGCTTTTTTGCTCTCCTCTTTCATTTTCATCAAGAAACTATTTAGTTCCTCTTCACTTTCTACCATTAAAGTGGTAATGTCTGCATATCTGAGGTTGTTGACATTTCTCCCAGCAATCTTGATTCCAGCTTCATCCAGCCCAGCGTTTCTCATGATGTACTCTGCATAGAAGTTAAATAAGCAGGGTGACAATATACAGCCTTGACGTATTCTTTTCCCTATTTTGAACCAGTCTGTTGTTCAATGTCCAGTTCTAACTGTTGCTTCTTGTCCTGCATAGAGGTCCTGTATGATAATGTGGTCTGGTATTCCCATTTCATTAAGAATAGTTTGTGTGACATACACAGTTAGAAACTTTAGCATAGTCAGTGAAGCAGAAGTAGATGTTTCTTTGGAATTCCCTTGCTTTTTCTATGTTTGCAATTTGATCACTGGTTCCTCTGCCTTTTCTAAATCCAGCCTGTATATCTGGTAGTTCTTTGTTCATGTACTACTGAAGAATTTTGAGCATAATCTTGCTAGCATGTGAAATGAGTGCAATTGTATGGTAATTTGAACATTCTTTGACATTTCCTTTCTTTGTGACGGAATGAAAACTGACTTTAACCAGTCCTGTGACCACTGTTGAGTTTTCCAAATTTGCTGGCATAATGAGTGCAGCACTTAACTTTATACATGTATATATGTATAAAGCCACATATGCATCATAAGTGAGGAAATCAGTCTAGAAACCATGTGTCAGAGTGATCTTCAAGTGAACAGAGATTCAGTGCCTAAAGGTTTGCTTCATCTAAAGTAATTTATTTTTTTCTTTCTTTCTGGCAATGCTGGTAGTTGTTTGCTTTTTATCACGTAACACTGAATTCCAATGAAGGTAATAACTGTTAAAATGCATCATTTTTGAGGCAGACATTCTGAGGTAACATGCACAGCTGTGTTTTCTGAGTGAGCTAGTAGGACTCTAGTGCAAAAAGTGAACAGAAACTAGCCTCTTGACGAAAGTGAATGAGGAGAGTAAAAAAGCTAGTTTAAAACTCAACACTCATAAAAACTAAGATCATGGCATCTGGTCCCATCATCTCATGGAAAATAGAAGAGGAAAAAGTGGAAGCAGTGACAGATTTTATTTTCTTGGGCTTCAAAATCATTGTGGATGGTAACTATAACCATGAAATTAAAAGCCACTTGTTGCTTGGAAGGAATGCTGTGACCAACCTAGACAGCATATTAAAAAGCAGAGGCATCACTTTGCTGACAAAAGTCTATATAGTGAAAGCTATGCCTTTTCCAATAGTCATGTACTGATGTGAGATTTGGACCATAAAGAAGGCTAAGCACCTAAGAATTGATGTTTTTGAACTGTCGTGCTGGAGAAGACTCTTGAGAGTCCCTTGGATAGCAAAGAGATTAAACCAGTCAATCCTAAATGAAATCAACATTGAATATTCACCTGAAGGGCTGTTGCTGAAGCTGAAGTGCCAACACTTTGACCACATAATGTGAATGGCTGACTCATTGGAAAAACCCTAATGCTGGAAAAGATTGAAGGCAAAAGGAGAGGGGAGCAACAGAGGATGGGATGATTAGGTAGCATCACTGACTCAATGGACATGAATTTGAGAAAACTCTAGGAGATAGTGAAGGACAGGCAAGCCTGGCATGCTGCAATCTATGGGAATCACAAAGAGTCAGACACGACTTAGGGACTGAGCAACAGCAACAGCAGGCACTGAGCTGCTCTCATTTGGCAGCACAAACTGCTTATACTCAGCTCTACCTTGTGAGGGGAACCGCACAAGCCAAATGAAATCCCCAATATCTGGCACTCTATTTAGTTCACTGATAATTAGAAAGGAGTGACAGAAAAGGATGGGAATCTATGTTTTTGTTTTTCTTTTACAGATCTGCATACCCTAAGGCATTTAAGGTGATATGAAAGAAAAATAATGACTTAAAGTTTATAAAATGGAAGTATGTTTCCTCTGTGCCACATTGTACTAATTCCAGTGGTACAGAAATGCAGATTAAAGACACTAATATTCAGGGTTCCTATTTTTCTCATGTCTACATATAGTACACAGTTGCCATGCTTTTACTCAAAAAGGACTTCCTTCAAGTGGTCAAGTGGTCAGAACTTCCAGAAGTACTTATCTTTATCCAGTTTTCCTACATGTATAGCCCTAATCCAAGAACTGTATTACATTCAGGATAACAATAGTTAAATATAAATGACTTTTTGGGAGATAGTTCAAATTAAAAATTGAGTCAGTTCTAGAAATGGATTCTCAGAAAAACTCAGAGACTAGAAATATTTTTGATTGGTTCAAAATATTTTTGAAGGTTATCATAATAATAACTTTATGGTCAGTATAATCAATTCAGTAAATGGCAGTGATCATGTGTAAATATCAAAAAATTAAGTACTTATTAAATAGGTGAAAAATATTGATCACAATTTATAGATTAAGAAAATCGTGATTTTAATAGCAAAAACCTCCCATCCCTGAAACTGACCAAGATATGTGTCTGTACAAAAGTTAGGAACCAGCTTCATAAGTATCAACTCTTCTTACCAACCTCATTTAATCCAAAAGCATCTAACCTTATACAATAGAATGAAACATTGAAAATTCAACTAAATTGTCAGTTAAAAGCAAACCACACCTTGTGAGGATTGACAGGTATTTTTCAGGATTCAGAATATCCTTTGAAACAATGTCCCTTAATCAAAATAAATGGGCCAGAATCCATGTAGTAATATGTTTTAGCATCAGAATTAATAGTCCATAAAGTTTAATTCTTATACTGGTACTATACAGTTAGCTAACGGTCTTAGAAAGGAATCCCCCAAAGAGAAATACTTCTACCCCTGTCAACTGAAATAAGAGCTGAAGGCAAAGAAGTTGGGAAGGGAACTTATGGTTTTGTGACACTGGCATACATTACGACAAAATGGTTTTTGTTTGCTCAATTTGAGAAATTTTTCCATGTTGAATAAAATAGTACATATTTTATGCATTTATTCTTCTCATTTTTATTATATAATACAGACAAGGTGTTAAATTTTTCTTTTTAAAGTTTTTGAATATTGAGATGGAATTTGAGGACAGTTGGCTCTACTGGATAATTTAAAGGCACACTATATCCTCTCTAACTAGAGTAGCTGACTGTTGACTTCCATTTACCTCCTCTTTTGTCGAAGAACAGTGCCTATGTAGAATGGTCGAATTGTGTTAGGCAGGTACATTTTGGATAGAGGAGAATAACTAGAGAGGGGTGTGTATGTGTGTGTGTGTGCACAAGTATGCGCGTGTATGTGAACAACCTCTATATGGCAGAATGTAGGAGATGCCAATTGGGTTGAAGTTCTGTCATATAGAAATTCCCCATTCTCTGAAAAAGGCCCCAATTCAAAGACTCAGGCCTCATTTAAAGTCTTGTACCTCCAGCCCTAGCTGAATGATCCAGGGGTATACCAAAACCAGGACATTAGATTATCTCTCCTGATAATTTTAAACCTTGAATGGAGAGACCTGGCAAGGAAATAGAGTTGAGTTTTGATAAAAGCAGCACTGAAGGGAGGTCTCCCATCCCCAGTGATTGTGGTTCCTTCAGCTTTCATCATTTTGACTCAATCCAGCTGGAGTGTATTTTCTTAACTGTTTTTGGGATTCTGTGTTGAGCTCGGCTATTTTTCCAATAATTTTTTTCCTTATAGAATCAGTTTGTGTCGTTTATAACTACTGCAATCTTCATTAAGTCAACTCATTACAAGTAGTAAAGTAATACCAAAGAACTATTTCTCTTAATTAAGAACTTGAAGAAGTTTTCCTGGTGCTGAAAACCTCATTTGCTGTCCACGAATGTGAGAAGGAAGATTGTTAGGGAGACATAATATTAGAGGTTCAAATGACAGGAAAAATATTTCCAACAGAATTTGAATAATTTGGGGGTCTTGTGAAGAGCCATGATATTTACTGGTTAAGAGTTCAAAGAGCAGGACATTACTTAGCAGCTGAACAACAACAAAGGGCTCAGGGGCCAGAGATGGGGTATTGGAGACGCCAGCCCAGCGCCAGGACTTCTCTAGCCTTGTGACCTGTACAAGTTATTTCTCTCTGCTGGTATTCTCATCTGCAAAATGTCTATAGATACAGTGAGGTCTGGGAAGAGGTATATTAATGGACATGTAAATAAAGTATGATCTTGGCATGAAGCGTTTCCTTGTTATTGGCTATTATTCTTTCTTTTCCCTATTAGCATTACTTATCTCTAGGATGGCCGTCCTTGTGTGCCAACTGCCCTGCAGTAATTACTGAGAGTCCCTTCTATCTCTCTCAAAAGTATGCCTGTTTCGGTGATAAATTATATATTGCCTTTGCCATCTCAATTTAAGTCCTCTTCATGTCATGGCTCTATTTTTTACCATGTGCCCCAATCAGTAAATGGCATTATCCTCAAATTAAAAAAAAAAAAAATAGTAGTCATTACTCATTCTTCCCCTTTCCTCATTCCATAACTCCAAGTCCATGGAGATAGTCTGTCAATGTTTCCTCCTAAGCATCTCTCTCTTTTATTTACCTCTCTCCACTTCATCTAACCTCACCCCTGATCCTAGTCCAGGTCAGAAACAAATCTAACACTCAAAAGAACCTCAAAAATCTCCTGAATAAATTTCTCCACTAACATTCTTTTATGGCTCATGTAGTTTCTCTTCAAAATAGCCTTTTTATAAGGTAAATGAGGTCATGTCATTGTCCTGTTTAAAAACATTAACTGGCCTCCATCAAATTGAAAATAAAATCATAATTTCTCACTGTCATTGATCTGCTACACTTCCAACCTGCTCCCCCAGGCTCAGTCTGGGCCCCTCTCTCCAGTCTCATCATTATGTTAGCAGGCATTCAGTTGTTTGACAGTAGCCAGTATATATCCCAACACAAAGCTCTTCTCATAACTATCTGTCTTGGTCTGAAATGTTCTCCTTGCTTGTCCTCCTTTGTCTCCTTCTCATCCATATCTTAGCTTAAATTTCACCTCTAGCTGGTAACATTCCCTTATTGTCCCCTCTAGAGCAAGTAAAGTTCCATTTACCCCATCTGTGCCCCTTTTTGCTTGGCAACTTGTTTGCTGCTTTCTTTAAACTCATCACGTACAGAATGATATGAATTTAGTTTGCTTTATTGTGTATCTCCTGCACTACTGTAAGCTCAGAGAGGAAAGAAACCCTGTCTGTGTTGATGTCCACAGCGACAGAGAGGGCTGAGCCCATGGAAAAGTGCCCAGTCCTTGGTATTTACCTTTGAATGAATATATTTAGAAGACCTTATGTAAAACTATTAGTTTCCCTTTATTTCTCTCCAAAGTTACTGTCTGCTATTTTTAATTCTGTATTTCTAAAACTAACAATATTCTGTTATGGGAAGAACCAACTTCTTTATCTGTGAACTTAGAATGTCATTTAACTTCTTTTTGTCCCAGTCTTCTAATATCTACTCCAACCCCCCTTGCCTTGAGCTCAATGTGACACTGAACTTTAAACTCTAAAGCACTATAACAATATAAGTTCCCACTATTTGACAAATAGCAACAATTAGCAACCACACTTGTCTCACTTATCATTATTAATTTTTCAAGCTCAGTCAAAATATTCATAATGGTTTAAAATATTTGATCTCATTTGGGTTCAGTTATCATACATTTGTAGATAGGTATTTATTTCAGCAAATGAGGTACTTTTCCATTGAAGAACTAGAATTGAAATTACAGTATTCATATATAGCAAAAAGAAAATCATAATAATAGCCAGCAGTTTTAAATTCACATAATGTGCCAGGCACTATGTGAATAAATTTACATACTCTACCTACATTAATTTAGTCAACTCTCTGGGAAATACATATTTTTATTTGTATTTTACAGGTGAGAAAATAGACTGACAGAATCTATGGGTCTTGCCCAAGTTTCCAAGGCTACTAAGTATAACTTGATTTCAAGACTAGGTATATTGACATAAATAGAAAGATAACCCTCACCTCTTGCTACTTTTAGCAGTTTGTATGCAGTGAAGAAGGAAAAGTATATTTATACTGTTTTTATATACTGTACTTTCTTCAAGAGAAACATATCTGCTTTTCCACTATTCACAGATTCTTTCATCTGTCAGCAGATATTTATTTACTTACTTCAATGTGTCTAGTATTCCTTGGGTAAACAAAATGTACACAAAATGTATGATGCGTATTTTATTGTGTTAATATATTTGAAAATGACAATAAAAACCAAAAGAGATAATCATTAGGCCTTTCCCCACAGGGAATTTAGGTTTTATCCACTACATACCATGGAGGCATTGAACTAAACAAGGCACTAAACAAGAGTTTTAGTCTTATTAGGAAAAGGATTAAATTTTGTTATTTTGGAAATATCATTCTGTGCTGCTGCTGCTGCTAAGTTGCTTCAGTCGTGTCCGACTTGTGAGACCCCATAGACGGCAGCCCACCAGGCTTCCCCGTCCCTGGGATTCTCCAGGCAAGAATACTGGAGTGGGTTGCCATTTCCTTCTCCAATGCATGAAAGTGAAAAGTGAAATTGAAGTCTCTCAGTCATGTCCGACTCTTAGCGACCCCATGGACTTCGGCCCACCAGGATCCTCCGTCCATGGGATTTTCCAGGCAAGAGTGCTGGAGTGGGGTGCCATTGCCTTCTCCAATTTAGAATGGTTTAGGGAGAGTTAAAGAAAATAAATTTACTTAATAAGCTTATATGATAGTCATAACATACATGTAAATAATTGCTATACAACCTGCTTAAATTTTGTGATATAAAGAAACTTTTGACAATTTTTACCATAAAAATTTAAAAGAAGGGTAGTTTTTTTCTTTATTAAGTCTTAAAGACTAGCTCTTCCTAGTTTTATCGGGATATAAGGAAGTATAATTCATGGCTAATTTATAACAAATAGACTTTGTATTTATATATTATTAACCTGAAATAGACTGCCAGTTATTTCTCAAGCAAATATGAGTTTATTTGGGATAAGCAGAAAATTGCAATTCAGGGTCTGTAACCATGGCAAGTAATGTGCAAGTTCTCCTGCAGCAAAGGAAGGAGAAAATTTTACAGTGGGAAATAAGGTGTTGATACGTAAATACTTATTATTGCCATCTTACGAACCGTTTCCTGTTTGTTTTCGTTTATTCCTCGTACTGTCTTCCTTTGTGACTTGGTGATTTTCTGTAGTTTCACACATTGATATCTTTTTCTTTTGTGCATTTACTGTAGGTATTTGGTTTGTGGTCACTGTGAAGCTTACATAAAATATTGTTGTAACATTCTATTTTAAGCTGCTACTAATTTGTGTGTGTGTGTGTGTGAATGTGTGTACTTAGTCACTCAGTCCTGTCCAACTCTTTGCAACCCCATGGACTATAGCTTGCCAGGCTATAGTGCTCTGTCAATGGGATTCTACAAGCAAGACCACTGGCGTGGGTAGCCATTCTTTCTCCAGGGTTTCTTCCTGACCCAGGGGTCAAACCTGTGTCTCATGCATTGCAGGCAGATTCTTTACCATTTGAGCCACCAGGGAAACCTGATAATAATTTAATCACCAACAAAATCTGTACCCTGTTAATCCTCCCTATTTGTATTTTTTATATTATAATTTACATATTATTTTGTGTATCTATTAATAAATTATTATAGCTATAGCAATTTTAATACCATTATCTTTTAACATTTGTAGTTGAGTTCAGTGATCTACATATTACCATACTATTATGGTATTAGAATATTCTAAATTTGACCATATATATAACCTAATAACCCAATCTAGTGTATTTTATATGTCCATATGTTTTCATGTGAGTAATTATCATTTCATTTCAGATTAAAGAACTCTTTTTAGTATTTCTTATAGGACAAGAGGTCTAGTGGTAATTAACTCTCTTTCCTCTGTTTGTCTTGAAAAGTTTTCTCTCATTTTGTAGGACACTTTTGCCAGGTAAAGTATTCTTAGTTGGCAAGCTGTTTGTTTGTTTGTTTTTTTTTCCATTTAGCACTTTGAATATATCATCCCACTGTCTCTTGATTTGCAAAATTTTGCCTGAGAAATCTATTGATAGCTGTTTGAAATTCCATTGTATGGAATAAGGTTTTTCTTTCTTTCTTTTTTTCTCTTGCTGAATTCAAAATTCTCACTTTGTCTTTGATTTTGAACAATTTTATTATAATGCATCTCAGAGAAGTCCTCCGTTGGTCAAACCTGTATGGGGTGTTATGTTTTTGTGTACCTGAATTACCATATCTTTCTCCAGCTTTCAGAAGCATTTGGCCATTGTTTCTTTAAATAACTGTTCTGCCAATTTTCTCTATGTACTCTTTTTGGGATGCCATAATAAGAATATCATTTCTTGTGATGATGTCCTATAACTAACCTGCTTTTTATTTGTTTGTTTGTTTGTTTTACTTTTTAAAATTCTCTTACACTCTTCTTCTCTGAAAAATTTCAAACGTCCTATCTTCAAGTTGATAGAATCTCTCTCCTGCTTGTTCAAGTTTGCTGTCGATGCTCTCTATTGCATTTTTCAGTTCTTAAGTTGTATTTTTTATGTGGAATTTTTGTTTTTTTGATTATTGTCTCTGTTGAATCTCATTTTGTTCATATAATATTTTCTTGATTTTTTTTATGTGGGTATTCTTTTACCTTTCTGAGTTTCCTTAAGACAATCATTTTAAGCTTTCTTCCTTCAACTCATAAGCCTCCATTTTTGAGGGATTAGGTACATTTATAATATTCATTTGGTAGTGTCATGTTTCCTTTACTTTTTGTGTTTCTTGAAGTCTTTCATTTGCTGTCTTCACATTTGAAGAAGAGGTTAACTCCTCCAGTTATTACTTTCTGGCTTCAGAAGAGAGTTACCTTCACCTGTTTCTCTATCTAGGGGTTTTGAGACTTCCACAGATCTTTTCCAAGAATATGCCTGCCCCACACTTCTTGTTCCCTCTTGAGTCAGGAATGGTGGTGGTGGTGGTAGTGGGATTCTTAAGATTGTATGCCTTCTCTCAATCTCACAAATTCAGGCCAGGTGTTGTGAGTCTGTTGTTTATTCTTTCCTAGGCTTTGTATCTTCTAACCCCAGAGAGCTAGTCTGCCTTTCTGCATTTGCTTACTAGCCATCTGCAAAGGCTCACTCTGGTGTCCACAGGAGCTCAGGATGGCAGCCAGCCATTAAGGAGTAGAAGAGGCATGTGAGATGTTAGTATGCCCATGGGCCAGTTAAGGAGTCCACAGGTAGATGTCTCCAGTAGCCTATGGTAGGCTCTTTAGTAGTGTCCCAAGTACATTATTTTTAATTCTATCACATCAATCTGAGTATTTAAAGACAGGATATTTTAAAAAATCCTTGATAATACTTTCATTATTATTGGTAATAATTTAGATTGTGCCTCACAGTATAAAATTTCAAAATAAAAAGTCAGGTCTCTTTTTCTGGTGGTAGACCTGGTAGTCATGACTGCTATATTAAAAACTACAGATGAAAATATGCAAAATACAAATGTTTACGAAGTATCAGACTCTGTGGGCTTACAGAAGATGAAGAGACACTTATTTAAGGAAATCTAAATTTGATTGAGAATGTGATTCTGTGGTATTTGAACTAAGACCCATACCATCTCTATTTATCACAGCTTAGTGATATGTAACTCCACTCCAAGTTAACATAATCAAAAATCCAGGGCTTTCTCTCTCCCTGACTCCTGGTTAGTAAAGCTGTTTTCTCAGGAAAGCAGGACATAATAATTTCTCATCCTTCCCCTAGCTACCTATTCCTGAGGCTAAGTTCTGGGTGAATAGAGCTGAGAGGTGGGGATACCCTTCTATTGCTCAGTCCTTAATCATGGGACAGAAGATCTATGTTGGATGTGGCACTGCTGAATAATCTGGAGCCCCAGATACCCTTGTTCCAGCTTTGGTGGTGGGGGATTCATGCTGAGAAAGGCAAACTTGGAAGATCTGTAGATGCCACCTCCTCATGTACCAAGCTCTCACTACCTTATAGTGAAAGTATCCCTCAGAGAGAAGCAGGCCATTCTTCCCACCTTCATCCACCTCAGCTCCACAGATTTTACCCCAGAGAGAGAAGCAGAGTATGGAACAGAGACTTCAAATTCCTATCAAATAGACCTAGTGAAAATTTATAGACTATACTATCCAACAAGAGCCAAATGCATGTTCTTATCAACAACACATGGAATATTCACCAGGAGATACCATGTACTAAAACAAACAAACAAACAAAAAACACATTTAAATATTTTTAAAAGGGTAGAAATTATTTTAAAAGTGTAGTGCCTGATATGGAGAAGGCAATGGCACCCCACTCCAGTACTCTTGCCTGGAAAATCCCATTGATGGAGGAGCCTGGTAGGCTGCAGTCCATGGGGTCGCTAAGAGTCGGGAACGACTAAGCGACTTCACTTTCACTTTTCACTTTCATGCACTGGAGGAGGAAATGGCAACCCACTCCAGTGTTCCTGCCTGGAGAATCCCAGGGACGGGGGAGCCTGGTGGGCTGCCGTCTACGGGGTCGCACAGAGTCGGACACGACTGAAGAGACTTAGCAGCAGCAGCAGTGCCTGATAATAGTAGTATGAAACTAAAACTAAATTATTAGAAATAAATTTGGGAATCTTACAAATATGTGGAAATCAAATAACATACTCCCAAACAGATGGATCAAAGAATAAATCACAAATTAAATTAGAAAATATTTTGAGATTGATGAAAATGAAGACACAGTGCAAAAAAAAAAAAAAAAAAAACAACAACAAAAACTTTTAGAGTGCAGTTAAAGCAGTGCTTAGAGGGAAATTTATAGCTCTAAATGTCTATGTTAGAAAAGGAAGGTATCAAATCAAATCCTAAACTTCAACCTGACATTAAAAAGAAGAGAAAGTTAAAGCCAGCAGAGGATGTAAAGGATAAAAATTAGAGTTATCTTAATGAAATATGGCAACCTACTCCAGTATTCTTGCCTGAAAAATCCCCTAGGCAGGGGAGGCTGGTGGGCTACAATCCATGTGGTCACAAAGAGTCAGACATGACTGAAGTGACTGAGCATGCACGTGTAAGGAATGAAATAGAAAAACAATAGAGAAAAATCAGTAAAATCAAAAGCTCATTTTTTTTTGATTTTTCAAAATATTACCTTGTATGTTTATTGTGTTGAAATTTATTAAAATGATAACACTGTGTCTTTTCTAAATATTTGATTTTGATTGAAATGTTAGATACAAATGATAAATAAACATTCTTTACTGATTATGACAAATATCTTTACCCAACTAAGTTATCTTTCAATTTTAATGCCATTTTATGAACACATTATTGTGTTAATGTAATCAAATCTATTTATTCCTTTATGCTTAGAAATTTTTTTTAATTTAATTTTATTTTTAAACTTTACATAACTGTATTAGTTTTTCCAAATATCAAAATGAATCCATCACAGGTATACATGTGTTCCCCATCCTGAACCCTCCTCCCTCCTCCCTCCCCATACCATCCCTCTGGGTCGTCCCAGTGCACTAGCCCCAAGCATCCAGTATCGTTCATCGAACCTGGACTGGCATCTCGTTTCATACGTGATATTTTACATGTTTCAATAAAAGCTCATTTTTGAAAAGATTTTTGAAAAATTGACAAACCTGTAGCTGGATTCTCTAAGAAACAGAGAAGACTTAAGCTCCTAGAACCAGGAATGAGAGAAGAAACATTACTATAGCTTCGCTGAAATAAAAAGTGTTATAAAAAAATACTAAGAATACTATGAGCAATTGTATGCCAATAAATTAGATAACTTAGAGGCAGTGAAAAAATTTCTAGAAAATCAAGGAAACTAGATTTACACACACACTCACAAAGGAACCTATGTTGAGAATTAAAAGAGCACAGGAAGAAGTTAACTTCACCATGGAAAGTTTATGAAAATACAAGGTTAATGAAGAGTTGTATTATGTAATGAAAATCTTCTCAATATTGCTGGTTACTTTGTTTTCATAAATGACTACTATGCATGCCCCGAGTCACCAATAGTGGATATAGACATTGTTTGGCCAGAAGAGAAGTCATTCAACATATTTTAGATAAAAGTATTAAAGCATTGAAAAGAATCACAATATATAATCTTTGGAAAAACTAAGGAATCAGAAATTGTGATGGAGTCAGGGAAGTTTGAGAGAGTTAAGAAAAAAGATATCAGCCATTTATGTCATCTCTTCTACTTTCCAAATCTTGACCATGTGCCTGCCATTGACAGATTGGAGTAGAAACCTATAGTAAGTAGATTCTGAGAACCCTGCAGGAACTTCAGATTGTGGTGATAGTGATGCCCTCAAAAAAAAGGCGGGGCAGAATAAAATGATGCAATACTTAACATTTTTATCTACATAACAGTTTATTAGAATAAAACATACCTTAAATTATTTTATTAAACCAGATTCCAAATTTAACTCCTTTCCAAATAGGAGTTAAGTTATAATAAAAATGCTTTTTGAGTATGAAAACACTTCTCTATCCTTATTTTGAAATGATTATGGACATCTTTTAATAAAACTACTGACACATCTATCACTGTAATTTAATATACTCAAGAGAGATAGATACAAAATTATTAATAAAAATGTGCAACCTATTTTACTCTACTAGCTATAAACTCTCTGATGCATTTCTAGGTACTAAAAATTAGCTTCCTTCATGCATTTCAGAAATAAATCCTTTGTATCTGATTAAAATGCAGATGAGCATCATAAACTATTGTAATTTGAAAGGACTGAACTCATGATGCAATCTGCCTCCATCTGCTTTCAGGTGTAAAGCAGGAGGGAGTTTTGCTGAAAGTATCACTGAATCCAATTTAGGTTAAAACTCAGGGAATTAAACATGCCAGTCTGACTCCCCTCAGTTTTTTTGTTTGTTTGTTTCTACATTTATGTCACTTTGTTGTGTGCCTGTGTAGGTTTAGGCCATCTGCATAATCATATTGCTGTTAATTATAACAAAGCATGTTTAAAATTCTTTTCACAAATATGTATGGGGGAAAACAGCTAAATTATTGGCAGGATTTTGAAAGAGCTTTGGAATTAACATGGAATGCCATAGGCTCATTTCTTCACTAAGGTGGTTCTCCCTTCTAACATTTTTCAGCCAATATGAAAGAAGTGAAATGAAGCCATATGTAGCGAGCAGGAACAGGTAAATAGTAGATACCTGAAAGTCATTGCCACAGGGCTGGGAGCAGAGACTGGGGTTTGATAAAGATGCACTTAAGTATGAAACTGAAGTCTGCCTAATAATGCTGCAAATGTTAATATTTCTCTGAGTTTAAATTTCATCTTTGGTAAATGATTATGATTAATGTGCATCTGTAAGATTTATGAGAATCAAGTTTACAGATCCCCTAGCAGAATGTCTGCATATTGCTAGTGAAATAGACACGTCAGCCAGTTTTTCTTCTGTACAGCTGTACTGTAGACCTTTCTTAAAGGTAATGAAAAAGATGGCATGGTCGTGCACATAGAGTCAGACATCCTGTAAGTAAAATCAAGTGGGCCTTCAGTTCAGTTCAGTTCAGTCACTCAGTCATATCCGACTCTTCGTGACCCCATGAATTGCAGCATGCCAGGCCTCCCTGTCCATCACCAACTCCCAGAGTTCACTCAAACTCACATCCATCAAGTTGGTGATGCCATCCAGCCATCTCATCCTCTGTCATCCCCTTCTCCTCCTACCCCCAATCCCTCCCAGCATCGGGGTCTTTTCCAATGAGTCAACTTTTCTCATGAGGTGGCCAAAGTACTGGAGTTTCAGCTTTAGCATCATTCCTTCCAAAGAACACCCAGGACTGATCTCCATTAGAATGGACTGGTTGGATCTCCTTGCAGCCCAAGGGACTCTCAAGAG
This sequence comes from Bos taurus, assembly GCF_002263795.3. Classification (NCBI taxonomy): domain Eukaryota; kingdom Metazoa; phylum Chordata; class Mammalia; order Artiodactyla; family Bovidae; genus Bos; species Bos taurus. Next base: position 16,293,662 of record NC_037332.1, on the reverse strand, counting down.
TCTTCTCCAACACCACAGTTCAAAAACATCAATTCTTCAGTGCTCAGCCTTCTTCACAGTCCAACTCTCACATCCATACAAGACCACAGGAAAAACCATAGCCTTGACTAGACGGACCTTTGTTGGCAATGTCTCTGCTTTTCAATATGCTATCTAGGTTGGTCATAACTATCCTTCCAAGGAGTAAGCATCTTTTAATTTCATGGCTGCAGTCATCATCTGCAGTAATTTTGGAGCCCAGAAAAATAAAGTCTGTCACTGTTTCCACTGTTTCCCCATCTATTTCCCATGAAGTGATGGGACCAGATGCCATGATCTTTGTTTTCTGAATGTTGAGTTGTAAGCCAACTTTTTCACTCTCCTCTTTCACCTTCATCAAGAGGCTTTTTAGTTCCTCTTCACTTTCTACCATAAGGGTGGTGTCATCTGCATATCTGAGGTTATTGATATTTCTCCCAGCAGTCTTGATTCCAGCTTGTGCTTCTTCCAGCCCAGTGTTTCTCATGATGTACTCTGCATAAAAGTTAAATAATCAGGGTGACAATATACAGCCTTGACGTACTCCTTTTCCTATTTGGAACTAGTCTGTGGTTCCATGTCCAGTTCTAACTGTTGCTTCCTGACCTGCATACAGGTTTCTCAAGAGGCAGGTCAGGTGGTCTGGTATTCCTATCTCTTTCAGAATTTTCCACAGTTTATTGTGATCCACACAGTCAAAGGCTTTGGCATAGTCAATAAAGCAGAAATAGATGTTTTTCTGGAACTCTCTTGCTTTTTTGATGATCCAGTGGATGTTGGCAATTTGATCTCTGGTTCCTCTGCCTTTTCTAAAACCAGCTTGAACATCTGGAAGTTCACAGTTCACATATTGCTGAAGCCTGGCTTGGGGAATTTTAAGCATTACTTTACTAACGTGTGAGATGAGTGCAATTGTGCAGTAGTTTGAGCATTCTTTGGCATTGCCTTTCTTAGGGATTGGAATGAAAACTGACCTTTTCCAGTCCTGTGGCCACTGCTGAGTTTTCAAAATTTGCTGGTGTATTGAATGTAGCACTTTCACAGCATGATCTTTCAGGATATGAAATAGCTCAACTGGAATTCCATTATCTCCACTAGCTTTGTTCATACTGATGCTTTCTAAGGCCCACTTGACTTCACATTCCAGGATGTCTTATGGAAGCCTTATTACAAATAAAGCCAGTGGATGTGATGGAATTCCAGCTGAGCTATTTCAAATACTAAATGCAGATGCTGTTAAAGTGCTGCACTCACTATGCCAGCAAATTTGGAAAACTCAGCAGTGGCCACAGGACTGGAAAAGGTCTGTTTTCATTCCAGTCCCAAAGAAGGGCAATGCCAAAGAATGTTCTGACTGCCATACAACAGCATTCATTTGACTTGCTAGCATGGCAGTGCTCAAAAATCCTTCAAGCTAGGCTTCAACAGTATGTTAGCAGAGAACTTCCAGTTATACAACCTGGATTTAGAAAAAGCTGAGCAACCAGAGATTAAGTTGCCAACATCCATTGGACCATGGAAAAAGCAGGGGAATTCCAAACAAAAAAAAAATCTACTTCTGTTTTACTGACTATAAGAAAGCCATTGACTGTGAGAATCACAACAAATTGGAGAATTCTTAAAGAGATGGAATTATCAGACAACCTTACCTGCCTCCTGAGAAACCTGTATGCAGGTCAAGAAGCAACAGTTAGAAATGGACAGGGAACAGACTGGTTCAAAATTGGAAAAGGAGCGTGTCAGTGCTGTATATTGTCACCCTGCTTATTTAACTTATATGCAGAGTACATTGTACAAAATTCTGGGCTGGGTGAATCACAACCTGGAATCAGGATTGCCAGGAGAAATATCAACAACTTCAGATATTCAGATAATACCACTTTAATAACAGAAAGCAAAGAGGAACTAAAGAGCCTCTTGATGAAGGTGAAGGAGGAGAGAGAAAAACCTGGCTTAAAACTCTACATTCAAAACACTAAAATCATGGCATACAGTTCCATCACTTCATAGCAAATAGATGGGGAAAATGTAGAAATACTGACAGACTTCATTTTAGGGGCCTTCAAAATCTGCAGATGGTGACTGTGGCTACGAAATTAAAAGACACTTGTTCCTTAGAAGACAAGCTATGACAAACCTAGACAGTGTATTTAAAAGCAGAAACATTGCTTTGCTGACAAAGGTCTGTCTAGTCAAAGCTATGGTTTTTCCAGTAATTATGTTCGGATGTGAAAGTTGGACCTTGAAGAAGACTAAGCGTGGAATTGATGCTTTTGAACTGTGGAGTTGGAGAAGACTCTTGAGAGTCCCTTGGACTGCAAGGAGATCAAACCAGTCAATACTAAAGGAACTCAGTCCTGAATATTCATTGGAAGGACTGATGCTGAAGCTGAAGCTCCAATACTTTGGCCACCTGATGCAAAGAACTGATTCATTAGAAAAGACCCTAATGCTGGGAAAGATTGAAGGCAAGAGGAGTACGGGATGACAGAGGATGAGATCATTGGATGGCATCGCTGACTCAATGCACATGAGTTTGAGCAAGTCCAGGAGACGATGAAGGACATGGAAGTTTTGCATTCTGCAGTCTATGGGTTCACAGAGTCAGACATGACTTAATGACTGAACAACAATTAGGAGGCAACTCAACACAAAAAGAAAAAAAAAAGTAGGTTTTTAGAATTATAGAAAATATATATTATGAAAACTGGTTTTATATTTTGCATTCTTATGTGAAATATTACAAGTGCTGCATTGACTGTTTCCTTTTAACCTCACTTCTTGTTCTCCTCTATGATGGCCGTATTAATCTTTTGTACAGTTTTATCAAATGCTACTTCAGTGAGCCTAGGGGTCAGACCTCAGTCATTTTATTTCATGAAAGCTACCACAATAATTAATAGCAAACAAATACACAAAAATTGAAATCAAATTGCCAACATCCGTTGGATCATAGCAAAAGCAAAAATTCCAGAAAAACATCTACTTCACTGACTATGCTAAAGCCTTTGACTATGTGGATCACAATGTGACTTAGCAACTGCAAAACAATGAGAAAGAAGCCTGTGCATAAGTGTTCTACAGTGTTCCCTGAGCTTATTTCCATGTTTTTAGAAGTTCCCTACAATAAATTTCTCATTTTGTATCTTTTGTTCCAATATGAACAATAAAATAGAGAAACATTCTGAATCACTGAATAACCATCTCATTTTGGACAATTGTTTATACTTGGAAACATGTTATTTCCATATAGTGTTATTTTAAAACAGGAGACTGTTGAAAAGTCATGGAGATGGTCTTCATGAAGCCATACAGACAAGTGACTGTGATAGCACAGGATTCTGTAGATTGAGTATAGGTTTCATAAGCCAAAGAAGCTGAGAATAGGGCCATTACATGATCCATGGAATTATGAAGAAGACAGTTCCATAAGAAAAGGAGGTATAGTCATCAGTATCATCTTACCACTGCAAATGGTACTTTAACTTAAGACCAAATCATCATTTAGCATATATAATTAATGTGGTTTGTGCTAACAGTATGGTATTTTAAAATTTCAACTTAGTGATCGTTTTGCATTTCACAATATATAGAAGTTTTAATCATAAGAAAAGTAAAACAAAACTTATTTATTCAAATTATATTTCGATAATTTCTAAGTGTTAAATTAACTCTAGAACCATGAAAGAATTATTGATTAGAATCATTTTTCCAGTTCTGTAGATAAGTTGAAATTTATTAATAGTGAATTAACTTTGAAGAACTAAAAACAGCCATCTCTTTGAAAGAAAGAAAAAAGTCCCATTTAATACTATATATGAAGCTTAAACTATAATAATATCAAAATTAAATACATTTAATTTTAATATTATAATAATATTTTAAAACCATTCATTGAAATGAAAGTTGTTTAGTTGTGTCTGACTCTTTGCGACTCCATGAATTGTACAATCCATGGAGTTCTCCAGGTCAGAATACTAGAGTGGGCAGCCTTTCCCCTCTCCAGAGAATCTTCCCAACCAAGGGATCAAATCCAGGTCCCCATATTGTAGGCTGATTCTTTACCATCTGAGCCACCAGGGAAGCCCATTTAAAAATTATTATATTTTATATTTATATATAAATATTATATTTAAAACTATAATAGTATTAAACATAAATGTAATATTAACATTAAAGTACAGATTACATAATATTGCATATTTGTGTGGTAAAGAAACTATAAGCAAAGACAAATGACAGAATCATAGACTAAAATAAAATATTTGAGTAAACTGTACTTGATCACATTTGGTAGATCAAATATTGTCACAAATTGACAAATGCATATGGTTTAACTTTATATTTGTGATATTTAATACATAAAAATTTAATATTTCTACTTTACACCCAAAGTTATGCACATTAATGAAATAAAGTAACTGCCACAAGAAAAGCTAGCATGGAATATAGTTAGGAAATTCACAGAAGAAAAAATACAAATGGGCTTCTGATGAAAATATGTTCCACTTCACTAATCATCAAGGACAAGGTGATTGAAACACTGAAAATTAAAAAAAAATTAGGATGATAGAAATATGAAAGGTTGATTATAATCAGTGCAGCCAAGGATGTGGCACAACTATTAGCTCTACCCAGTGGAACTGGACATCACTTCAAACTTTGTGGAATTTGTCTAGCAGCGTTTTTAAACATTAAAGTGTACACACTCATCAAACCACTATATGGGCCTTATCCAGTAGAAATTGAGGGTGTCATTACACAGAAATAATGTGGTAAATGGATTTGTATTATACAATACTTTGTTTGAAATAAGTAGAAAAAAAATCCCAATATCCATCAGTAGAAGAGCAGAAAAATCCCAATATCCATCAGTATAATATTTTTATATTAAAAATATATAAATTTTTATATATTTATTTTGAGAAAAATGCATTGCTAAGAAAAGCAAAGTATAGAACACTGTTTTTCTATTTTTATTTCTTTAAAAAAAGTGTTGTGCTTCTATAAAAAATTGAATAGCATATCTTCCAAATTGTTACTCTGCTTTTAGTAAGAAATGGAATTTAAATAGAAGAGAATTTTCTCATACCTCATATTTCTGTATTGTTGGCATTGGTACAATGTGCTACTATTACAGAAATTAAATGTATAGATACACCAATTTAAGAATATGAAAGAAAAATTGCAAGGACCTTCCTACTTTTACCTGTCTTTACAAAATTTGGTAATTTATCTTCATTGAAAAATGTCTAAGATTGTGAATGCTGAGTGAAAGAAGACATAATTAAATGTTTAATTACATGGCCACATTCCATTAAAAATATTGTAGCATTTTGTAATGTAATTCCTATTGAGATTTCTGAATTCCCCGTTGCAGTTGTGTCTTACTTCTTTTTTTCTATTCTAATAAGCAAGACACTATTCCTCTGTGTCTTGTTTCTGTTTCATCTGTTTTATAAATACATGTTATTCAATCCATTAATGGATATCTGTTGAATTTTTAAGTAATTCATAAAATATTTGAGTTTAATATTTTTCTCTTTTGATTATCTATTACATGAACCAAGTTATCTACTGAGAATGCTTGACTTGTATTTTTTTTTCATCTCAAAATGATACATATTAAACCCATATTGCTCTTTTGTTGGTAGTATAAGGTAGAGAAATCTTATTTGAAATCTAGTTGCTAAATTGGAGAAGGAAATGGCAACCCACTCCACTATTCTTGCCTGGAGAATCTTGTGGACAGGGGAACCTGGTGGGCTGCTGTCCATGGGGTCACACAGAGTCAGACACAAATGAAGCTACGTAGCATACATGCATGCATTGGGGAAGGAAATGGCAACCCACTCCAGTGTTCTTGCCTGGAGAATCCCAGGGACAGAGGAGCCTGGTGGGCTGCCGTTTATGGGATTGCACAGAGTCAGACACGACTGATGCAACTTAGCAGCAGCAGAAGCTGCTAAATAATTTTAAATGCCCTCTGAATATTGAAGATTGAATACATTAAGAAAGTCTAAGAGTTTTCTAAGAATATAACAAATGTCTTTTAAATATAGTTTCCACATTGGAGAATAGTAAACCACTTTATGCACATAATTTTATGTTAATTTTAATTCTTGACTTTTTGAACTATTCATGAAGGATAATTGAACACATGTACAGAGTATATTTTCACAGAAAGAATGCTTAAATAAGCTAAAATGGCTTACAAAATTAAATGAAGGAATAGTTAAGCTTTTTAGTACTAAGTACAGTGTTAAACTTGCCAAATGCAAAGCTTGAAAGCTGATGTTAGTATTTATTAGCACATATGTTGACCCTGATGAATATATTTCAGTTATTCAATGGCAGATAGCATCACTGATATAAAGAGAGAAAAAACAAAGAGCTTGGGCTGGAAGGAGTTTTACCTTTGAAAGGGGTACTGCTGCCAATGGTTTTCTTTATTACTTTTGTTATTGAGAGAAAAGTTATTGACTATTTCATTTGCTTTCTTTTCAGTAGATATTTTGATAGCCTGAACATCCCTTTATTGGAAACTCACTTCCTCAAAAAACATTTTAAACTAAATCTATGAGATCTGAAGTCCCCAGGGGTCTTTTACTTTGTTCTCTAGTTTCTTAGTATTTCATGTGAAATATATAGTCCTGGAGGCATAATGCTTTTAAAACATAAACTTTCTGGAAACTTGTTAGAAAGGAAATATTCTGATTTTGATTTTCTAAAATTTTGTATGAAAGAAGCCATTGAATATTTGAAATAGTTTGTATAACTCAGAGGCAATTTAATACAATTTTATTGTCCTTATTTTCCCTTTCATATTCTTGCCCAGTTTATGCCATTTTCTTATCTGTGTTTATATGCCAAGAGAAGTAGTATGTTATTATTTATGTAGTTTTTAACTGTAAAAAAAGTTCTAAACTTCAAATGCCTCATTTTAATTGATTTGTTTGATTAACTTCTCAGAATTGGACTGCCGTTGGGGTCACATTTGTTAGTTCTGCCATCGTCAGTTATAGTCAGGGAATCATTTGCTCTGTGTTCTTGGGACTTCATTTATTAAGCATAATTTAATCAGCAGTTTAGGTATCAAGAGGATCGAGAATACTCTACTAGATTGTCTATCTCAGATATTTGCTTTGCTGCTGCTGCTAAGTCGCTTCAGTCGTGTCCGACTCTGTGCGACCCCATAGGCAGCAGCCCAGGAGGCTCACCTGTCCCTGGGATTCTCCAGGCAAGAACAATGGAGTGGGTTGCCATTTCCTTCTCCAGTGCATGAAAGTGAAAATTGAAAGTGAAGTCGCTCAGTCGTGTCCGACTTTTAGCGACCCATGGACTGCAGCCTATCAGGCTCCTCCGTCCATGGGATTTTCCAGGCAAGAGTACTGGAGTGGGGTGCCATTCCCTTCTCTGGATATTTGCTTTAGTACATAGTAAATATTCCAGTATCAGCAGAGTTACCTTCTGGGATAAAAGACTAGAGAGAAGTTTAATTCACTATACTTTTTATTGATGTTTATTGAAACAACAACTAGCCTGAAAACAAAATTAAAATCTTCCAAATTCTACCATTCTATGAAATCAACTGCAGTGACATTTCTGTTCCCTTCCAACTGCTGTCTGTTTGAATTCATGAATTTTGCATATTCGTAATCAGAGTATAGGCATAAATGGATTTCATTCAATCTTGAAGCCAAACAATTTGGCCCAAAACAGCTTTGTTTTCCTGACTCTGGAATCTTAGCATAAACTGTAATACGTTCTCATTGGCTCAGCTTCACCTAAGGCTGAAATATTTTACTGAATTATTGAATTGCTAAAGTTTTGCTCATTTTACATCACTATGAATCACAAAAATATAAACTGTTTCTTGAAGACTCATTTCTATCCACAGATGCAACATTTTTCTCACCCATGAAAATCTGAAAACATTGTATATGATCTATTTTTACTTCAATCTTATACTATAGTTAACAAATAATGCTCTCTGAGCATCTCTTATATAAACAAAAGCAAATACATATATTGGCTTATGAAAAGACCTTAATTAATTTGCATTATGATGACCTAAGAACTTGAGGATATAAGCAAAAGTTCCTATTTATCATAGATACTTACCCCAGAAAACCTATTAAGATACTGATCCTATTATTTCCCATTAATAAAGGGGTGGCCTGAGGTAACTACTAATTAAAGATTGTTCCTATGGACATATTATGCTGACTTTCTAGAAGGTGGGCATAGTTTTGTCTAGGCAACACAATGCATCCAGTTAATTGTTAACAACTTGGCTTAATTTGTAGTTTTGTATTTTGTACATCAGAAAAACTGTTTAGACAAGAATGCCCATGAACCTGTGTAGTTTTTTGATGTAATTTGACAGGTCATATATTTCTCCAGAAATATTTATTTGTAACAGCCATATCTGAAGTAAAACCTCCTGAGGGGCTACCGGTTAGAGAAAGTGATAATTCTTCTAGATCTACGACTGAAGTTAAGACATATTTCAACATTCATTAGTATACCATATGTTTAAGCAGATCAGCTAAGACCACTTATGAAAATATTGTACTTGCGTTAATTAGAGAAGCAACACTGTAAATTAGGAGGCCGTGTGGTACATCTTGGTTTGTTAGCTTTCAGTTGCAGGGAACAGCTGCCTAAGCAATTACTGGCAGAAAGAAATTTGATAAGACAACTCAGATGTTTACTGATCACTCAAAGGGCCTCTAGGCCTAACACTCAGAGCTACTCTATGCAGAACTAGCTTGCTAGAGAGCTTTAATCTCTGTCTGACTTTAAGAAGATACTACCATGGCTAGAATCCAGGACCTGGAAGCCACCAGTGCAGTGCCTTCCTCTCAAGAACCACAGAAGGATTCTTCAATATACACATCAAACAATGTGATATGCCATATTAAAAAATTAAAAGATAAAAATCATATGATAATCTCAATAGATACAGAAAAAGCCTTTGACAAAATTCATCACCCATTTATGATTAAAGCTCTTCAAAAAATGGGCATAGAAGGAACCTAACTCAACATAGTAAAGGCCATATATGATAAGCCTATAGCAAACATTATTCTCAGTGGTGAAGAACTGAAAGCATTCCCCCTAAGATCAGGAACAAGACAAGGGTGTCCACTTTCACCACTATTATTCAACATAGTTCTGGAAGTCCTAGCTACAGGAATCAGAGAAGAAAAAGAAATAAAAGGAATCCAGATCAGAAAAGAAGAAGTAAAGCCCTCATTGTTTGCAGATGGCATGATACTGTACATAGAAAACCCTAAAGATAATATCAGAAAATTAATTACTAGAGCTAATCAGTGAATTTAGCATGGTTGCAGGATACAAAATCAATACACAGAAATCATTTGAAGTTCTATATACTAACAGTTAAAAATCAGAAATAGAAATTAAAGAATCAATCCATTCACCATTGCAACAAAAATAATTAAATATCTAGGAATAAACTTACTTAAGGAGATAAAAGTACTGTACACAGAAAATTATAAGACACTAAGGAAAGAAATCAAAGATGACTTAAACAGATAGAGAGATATTACATGTTCCTTGGTAGGAAAAATCAATATTGTGAACATGACTATACTATCAAACACAATCTGCAGATTCAATGTGATCCCTATCAAATTACCAATGGCATTTTTCACAGAACTAGAACAAAGAATTTCACAATTAATATGGAAACACAAAAGACCCTGAATAGAGAAAGCAGTCTTGAGAAAGAAGAATGTATCTGGAGGAATCAACCTTCCTGACTTCAGATTATACTACAAAGCTGCAGTCATCAAAACAGTATGGTGTTTTGGCACAAAAACAGAGATATAGACCACTGGAACAAGATAGAAAGCCCAGAAATAAACCCATGTACCTATGGGTGCCTTATTTTTGACAAAGGAGGTGAGAATATACAATGGGGATAAGACTCCTCTTCAATAAATGGTGCTGGGAAAACTGGATAGCCACATGTAAAAGAATGAAATTAGAACACTTCCTAACACCATTCACAAAGATAAACTCAAACTGGATTACAGACCTAAATGTAAGACCAGAAATTATAAAACTCTTAGAATAAAACATAGGCAGAACAATTGATGGCATAAATCAAAGCAACATCCTCTATGACCCAACTCCTAGAGTGATGGAAATAGAAATAAAAGTAAATAAGTGGGACCTGATTAAATTTAGAAGCTTTTGCACAGCAAAGGAAACTATAAGCAAGGTGAAAAGACAACCCTCATAATGGGAGAAAATAATAGCAAATGAAACAACTGACAAAGGGTTAATTTCCAAAATATACAAGCAGCTCATACAACTCAATACCAGAAAGTGAAAGTGAAGTTGCTCAGTCGTGCCCAACTCTTTGCGACCCAGTGGACTATGGGATTCTCCAGGCAAGAATACTGGAGTGGGTTGCCATTTCCTTCTCCAGGGGATCTTCCCAACCCAGGGATAGAACCTGGGTCTCCTGCCTTGCAGGCAGATGCTTTATCCTCTGAGCCACCAGGAAACAACAATAGCAGAAAAACAACCCAATTGAAAATGGGAAAAAGACCTGGGTAGACATTTCTCCAAAGAAGACATAAAGATGGCTGTCAAACACATGAAAAGATGCTCAACATCACTCATTATTAGAGAACTGCAAATCAAAGTGACGATGAGATATCAATTCACACCAGTCAGAATGGTCATCATCAAAAAGTCTGCAAACGACAAATTCTGGAGAGGATGTGGAGAAACGGGAACACTCTTGCACTGTTGGTGGGGATGTAAAGTGATACATCCACTATGGAAGACAGTATGGAGATTCCTTAAAAAGCTAGGAATACAACCACCATATGACCCAGCAATCCCACTCCTTGGCATATACCCTGAAGAAACCAAAATTGAAAAAGACACATGTATCCCATTGTTCATTGCAGCACTATTTACAATAGCTAGAACATGGAAGCAACCTAGATGTCCATCAACAGATGAATGGATAAAGAAGTTGGGTACATATACACGATGGAATATTACTCAGCCATAAGAAGGACTGCCTTTGAGTTAGTTCTGATGAGGTAGATGAACCTAGAACCTATTATACAGCGTGAAGTAAGTCAGAAAGAGAAAGATAAATATCATATTCTAATGCACATATACGGAGTCTAAGAAAATGGAACTGAAAATTTTATTTACAGGGCAGCAATAGAGAAATAGACATAGGGATACCTTTGTGGACATGGGGAGAGGGTGAGATGTATGGAGAGTAACATGGAAACTTACATTACCATATGTAAAGTGGATAGCTGGCAGGGATTTGCTGTATGGCTCAGGAAAATAAAACAAGGGCTCTGTGTTGATCTAGAGGGATTGGGTGGGCAGGAAGATGGGAGGGAGGTTCAGAAGAGAGGGGATATATATCTATATATACCTATGGCTGATTCATGTTGAGGTTTGACAGAAAACAACAAAATTCTGTAAAGCAATTATCCTTCAATAAAAAATAAATTAATTTAAAAAAATTTAAAAAGAAAAAAGAACCACAGAAGGAGTAGACACAGTCTTCTGCTGTGGGAGATCTCTACAATTCTGTGCTTCTCACAGGAACAACTAAAGGGAAGGAGAAGTGATCTCTCCTATACTTCTGCCTTCTACATCTCACACTCTGCAGGTAACTGGCAAAACCTAATGCATGCTCAGAAACCTAAGTGAAAGAGAGTCTTAGGAAATGTGTTTAGTTTTCCAGCCTCTGGACACAATGCAAATGACACCAAGTGCTAATCCACTAAGCCCAGCACACTTGAGGTGCTTTGAATTCATTTTGATATCTGCATGTATGTCTTCCTATTAGGTAGACTACATTATGTTTTGCTCGGAGCCATACTGATTTGTAGTTGTCATCCCACTATAATTATAAATAGTGCACCCTGTCACTCTTAATGAGTTCTGGTTTGGAAGATAAATTCCATTTTCGCTTTATCTTTACATATGTGTGTATTACCCTAACTGGGTGTAGGAAAGAAAGAGAGAAATGTCACTAACTACCCAAAATAAGGCTGTGAAGGAATTATTAGCATTTTAACTTAGCAGATACAAGCCTTGAAGATCATACTAACCAGCCCACCATGGTTGTATAGAAAATAAGAGATAAAAAAGATTTTAAATTTAAGTGTGTCTGACTGCTAAGGTCATATTATTGGTTAATTGTGTAGCTGCTATTTGTAATCAATTCTGTGCTGATAACTATTTCTTCTGTAAAATTTTATGGACTTTATGCATTTTGTTTGTACTTATTAATTAATTCTCAAGTATTATTTGAGCATCTACTCTGAGCCAAACATCGACCTTGCTATAAGAATATAGTGGTAGGCCAAATAGACAAAAATTCTTATCCATATGAAGCTATAATCTAGAGAAAGGACATATATATATATATTTTTTAGCAAATTGTATCCCATGATAAAAAGTGCTATGGATGAAAATACAGCAGATAAGCATGATAGTGGGGCTATTATGAAGGTGGGGCTGCTCTTTAAATGCAGTCACTGATAAAATTTCATTAGATACTAAAATAGATCAAATTATCATGCAGATATCTATATGAGTAATTAAGGCTGAAAAATGTAAAGCATGAGACAAGAGTGAGTCTGGAGAGTTTGAAGAAGGACAAAGAATCTACAGATGAATAGGGTACTATAGACGAATAGGGAATGGATAGGAGGAGATGAAGTCAGACAAATTGTGTGTGTGTATCATGTGTATGTTGTGTGTTGCTAAAGGAAAGATAAGGCTACCCTGGGTAGCCTAAGGCTATGGCTTTGGAGTGAGCTAGAAAGCCAATTTACCGATGCAGCACAATGGAATATTTCAAACACCTATAGATATAATCACTTTGTCACCTTAGTAACTAAGAGTGTTAATCAAAGATGAGATTTAGAAAAAAATGAGTAATATTATGCATATTGTCTAACTGATTTAATATTCAAATACCTCACCAATAAAAATAAGATAATAATAGAAAAGTGGCAAAGATTCAGTGCAATTATAAATACACTTGCCTAGTATACACTAATTGCTCAATGAAGGCAGTTATTATTAACTTAAATGAAGACAATTTTTAATCAAATAAGCAGTATATATGACTAACTGCATTCACTTCACTATTTATGAACCAAATAATATGATTACTAAGTCCTATGTGAGATTTAATCATGCATCTGTATTTATCTGTATATGTACATCACTAGCCTTAAATATTTTAGCATGCCCAAAAGAGGAATCCAGCAGGTTTCACACATAATGGCTGAAGATATTATTATAAGATTAAGAGGATAATTTCATTGTAAAGGAAATTAGGGAATTGTGGTTTGGGGTTAGAAAATGTATTCTGGAGTTTAGATCCAACAATAACTATTTGAATATCTGTGCTGTCTGAGGCCCTGTGTCAGGTGTTGACACTGCAAAAATCAGTAAGTATATGTCAATCAATAAGTATATTTCATCAATAATGATCATTTAATTATTAACCAGTTAGTAGTTCATATGGTAGGTGATAAACTTGGAGTTGTCATTGGGTACTTTGGGAATCAAAGGAAATATCTTTTCCAGCTTTATCTGGAACAGAAGCTGTATGCATGGAGGTATTCTGAGGAGGTGGATCCCAACTCTATCTATTATATCTATCTATCTATAGATATGGGCTTCCCAGGTGGCATAGTGGTAAAGAAGCCACCTGCCACTGCAGAAGATGCAAGAGACACAGTTTCAATTCCTGGGCCAGGAAGATCCTCTGGCGTGGGAAATGGGACCCCTTCCAGTATTCTTGCCTGGAAATTCCATGGACAGAGGAGCCTAATGGTCCATGGGGTTGCAAAGAGTTGGACACCACTGAGCACATGCACACACATCTATAGAAATTCTGATACCTGTATTTCTCTACCCTAATTATGACTGGAAGATATGAGAAAAATCAGGGGTAAGGAAAAGAAGATATTAGACATGCTCATACATATATGGAATGAAAGTGAAAGTTGCTCAGTCATGTCCGACTCTTTGCAATCCCATGGACTATACAGTCTATAGAAGTCTCCTGGCCAGAATACTGGAGTGGGTAGCTGTTCCCTTCTGCAAGGGATCTTCCTGACCTAGGAATTGAACTTAGGTCTCCTGCATTGCAGGTGGTTTCTTTACCAGCTAAGCTACCAGGGAATAGCTGAGCTATAGTATACAGCTAAGCATGTATATTATACATATACATATACATGCTCTATATGTATATTAGACATGCAAATATACACACACACACACATACACACAATCACTGCAGATGGTAATTGCAGCAATGAAATTAAATGACTCTTACTCCTTGGAAGAAAAGTTATGACCAACCTAGATAGCAAACTGAAAAGCAGAGACATTACTTTGCCAACAAAGGTCCATCTAGTCAAGGCTATGGTTTTTCCAGTGGTCATGTATGGATATGAGATTTGGACTGTGAAGAAGGCTGAGCGCTGAAGAATTGATGCTTTTGAACTGTGGTGCTGGAGAAGACTCTTGAGAGTCCCTTGGACTGCAATGAGATCCCACCAGTCCATTCTGAAGATCAGCTCTGGGATTTCTTTGGAAGGAATGATGCTAAAGCTGAAACTCCAGTACTTTGGCCACCTCATGCGAAGAGTTGACTCATTGGAAAAGACTCTGATGCTGGGAGGGATTGGGGGCAGGAGGAAAAGGTGACAACAGAGGGTGGGATGGCTGGATGGCATTACTGATTCGATGGACGTGAGTCTGGGTGAACTCCAGGAGTTGGTGATGGACAGCAAGGCCTGGTGTGCTGCGATTCATGGGGTCGCAAAGAGTCAGACACGACTGAGCGACTGAAGGGAAGTGAACTGAACACACACATATATGAAGTGAAGTGAAAGTCATTCACTGGTATTCAACTCTTTGTGACCCCATGGACTATACAGTCCATGGAATTTTCCAGGCTAGAATACTGGACTGTGTAGCCATTTTCTTCTCCAGGGGATCTTCCCAATCCTTGGATCAAACCCACATCTCCCACATTATGGGCAGATTCTTTACCTTCTAAGCCCAGGGAAGCCCAAGAATACTGGATTGGGTAGCCTCTCCCTTCCAGTGGATCTTCCAGACCCAGGAATCGAACCAGGGTCTCCTGCATTGCAGGGAGATTCTTTTCCAGCTGAGCTAACAAATGTATGAGAGTGCATAAAATCCATAGATTACTCAAAAAAATGGACCCTAGTTCTCTTTCATAACCCTGCACTGCAGAATCATAGGCAAATTACTTAACTCCACTGTGCCTTGGTTTTCTTATAGATAAAAATGAAAAAAAAATGCTCAACTTTCAATAACGCTTTTAGTTCTTTGTCATTCTGTAATTGTATTTTGTGTATAAAAATTACATGTAGTAGTATAACTGGATAATAAAATAGAATTTCTTTCACACTTAGCATGTATCAAACTGTGTGATATTTTGTTTATTCTATCAGTCTGACAAGTTAGGTATTTCTAGGTACTAATAAAGAAACAGATGTATGTAAAAGATCTCCATGACCCAGATAATCACGATGGTGTGATCACTCACCTAGAGCCAGACATCCTGGAATGTGAAGTCAAGTGGGCCTTAGAAAGCATCGCTACGAACAAAGCTAGTGGAGGTGATGGAATTCCAGTTAAGCTACTTCAAATCCTGAAAGATGATGCTATGAAAGTGCTGCACTCAATATGCCAGCAAATTTGGAAAACTCAGCAGTGGCCACAGGACTGGAAAAGGTCAGTTTTCATTCCAATCCGAAAGAAAGGCAATGCCAAAGAATGTTCAAACTACCGCACAATTGCACTCATCCCACACGCTAGTAAAGTAATGCTCAAAATTCTCCAAGCCAGGCTTCAGCAATACATGAACTGTGAACTTCGAGATGTTCAAGCTGGTTTTAGAAAAGGAAAAGGAACCAGAGATCAAATTGCCAACATCTGCTGGATCATTGATAAAGCAAGAGAGTTCCAGAAAAACATCTATTTCTGCTTTATTAACTATGCCAAAGCCTTTGACTGTGTGAATCACAATAAACTGTGGAAAATTCTGAAAGAGATGGGAATACCAGACCACTTGACCTGCCTCTTGAGAACTGGACATGGAACAACAGACTGGTTCCAAATAGGAAAAGGAGTACGTCAAGCCTGTATATTCTCACCCTGCTTGTTTAACATATGCAGAGTACATCATGAGAAACACTGGGCTGGAAGAAGCACAAGCTGGAATCAAGATTGCCGGGAGAAATATCAATAACCTCAGATATGCAGATGACACCATCCTTATGGCAGAAAGTGAAGAGGAACTAAAAAGCTTCTTCATGAAAGTGAAAGAGGAGAGTGAAAAAGTTGGCTTAAAGCTCAACAACATTCAGAAAATGAAGATCATGACATCTGGTCCCATCACTTCATGGCAAATAGATGGGGAAACAGTGGAAACAGTGTCAGACTTTATTTTTGGGGGCTCCAAAATCACTGAAGATGGTAATTTCAGCCATGAAATTAAAAGACACTTACTACTTGGAAGGAAAGTTATGACCAACCTAGATAGCATGTTTGTTTGTTCTTCAGATAGCATGTTAAAAAGCAGAGATATTACTTTGCCAACAAAGGTCCGTCTAGTGAAGGCCATGGTTTTTCGAGTGGTCATATATGGATGTGAGAGTTGGACTGTGAAGAAAACTGAGCACCAAAGGATTGATTTTCTTTTGAGCTGTGGTGTTGGAGAAAACTCTTGAGAGTCCCTTGGACTCCAAGGAGATCCAACCAGTCCATTCTAAGGGAGACCAGTCCTGGGTGTTCATTGGAAGGACTGATGCTGAAGCTGAAACTCCAATACTTTGGCCACCTCATGTGAAGAGTTGACTCATTGGAAAAGACCCTGATGCTGGGAGGGATTGGGGGCAGGAGGAGAAGGGGACGACAGAGGATGAGATGGCTGGATGGCATCACCGACTCGATGCATGTGAGTTTGGGTGAACCCCAGGAGTTGGTGATGGACAGGGAGGCCTGGCTTGCTGCGATTCATGGGGTCGCAAGAAGTCAGACACAACTGAGTGACTGAACTGAACTGAACTGAAGTTGTTATTATAGCCT
Organism: Bos taurus; assembly: GCF_002263795.3. Classification (NCBI taxonomy): domain Eukaryota; kingdom Metazoa; phylum Chordata; class Mammalia; order Artiodactyla; family Bovidae; genus Bos; species Bos taurus. The sequence goes on along the minus strand of NC_037332.1, from coordinate 16,276,478 downwards.
CTGTTCTTATGAGGTTAGAGACTATGTTTGGGGGAAGATATATATAAAAAACTAAGATTCTAAAAAAAAAAAAAAGCTAGCATTCTTTTTTGGATGCTGACATGTATTTGATATCTATATATCATGCTTTTGATGGTTAAATTAGGAAATATGCAAATCTTTTCCCTCAAGTGTTCACTGTTCTTGGGAGAGTTAGAGCAAGGAGGGGACAGAGAGAGATTGAGATTGAGATATGATTTGTTAATACACATGAGGAAGAGCACAGAACACTACTTGACTACATGTGGGAGAGCCAGTGTCAACCTAAGAGTGGAGCTGACATTGAGCTGTTCTGCACAATAATTAGAGTTTATGCAAGGAAATAAAACAAGCTGGGGGGAAGACATTATAAATAAAGAGATGGTCTACTAAAAGAATAGGGCCACTTGGGTGAGTAGGGCATAGTGGAGGAGAGAAAGTAGTTCAGGATGTCTGCATAGGATACATATAAGCAAGTTGTGGGAGATGCAAATATGAAGGTGGACAGATACAAAAATAAAAAGTGTGTCCTTCAATGGCATTCTTAAAACGTTTTGAACAATGGAGCCATATAATCAGAATCATACAGTAATAAGAAAAACAGTAAAGGAGTAGAGCAAAATTTGGGGAATATATTGCTTATAGAAACCACATAGTTGTATGACTGATTCAAACAAAAGGAATAGGATGTGAAGGAGAGGAAGTAGATAAAGTTTATTCCCAGAAGTTGTGAAAGTATTTACAAGTAAAACATTGACTAATTTGATTTACATTTTTTATTTTGAACCAAGAATATGTATGTATATTATTTTAAAATGTCACCCTGAATTTATTTTAGTCTACACATTGTTCAAGTTGTAGAAACTAATATTTAAAATAAAAGTATTTTTCAAGTTCAGAAAGTCTCTTTATCTACTTTAATGTGGGGAACAAGGAAAAAGTATCCATTCTTGCTCTGTGCAGTAAGGTATGATTGAAATGGCATTATGGAATACCAAAAATTATCACTGTAAGTTTTTAAAAGGGCCATGGTTTTATTGATAAAAGTAAAAAAAATCTACAGATAATATAAAACTTAAAGTGAGTTATTTTAAATAGGATTTATAACTGCACATTTAATGGAACTGTCTGCTTGAAAGGGCCTCTGAAAATCTAGGTAGAAATATAAGTGTTTCATCTTTATTTTATCTCTTTGACCTTAAACTTACAGAAGAACATTTAACATTTTAGCAGAAATGAGGAGATACTCTTTGAGTTTCTTATTTAGCTAAAATTAAAGCTTTTAATAGTTAACACACTTTTTTTTTTATTCCTGTGTACAATTAAATGTGATAACACAAATAATATATGTGTGTACACACACATTCATATGCACAAATACACACATTCTATTTAGAAAGAATTTACCACATAATCCTAATCTATCCAATGATTTTTTTCAGAGAGTAGGTAGGCAACACTCCATCACAAGTTCAATTATTTTGATTTCCAATTTTGATACCTCTTCAAGTTTTTCTTTAATGCATGTTTTAATATGTATGCCTTTCTTGTACTTAATACACTATTGGCAAAAGGACAGTGCATCACAAATATATTTTGTATATAAAATGTGTATAAAATATACATTTATATACATTTATATAATGTATATATATATAATGTATTTTAAAATTAAAAACTATTTCCATTTAAAATACAGTGAAAAATAAAACTAACATACCAAATTGATGGATCAACAAATATTACTAATAAAATGAAGATAGAAAAGAGTGATTCAAATTAAAGGAAATTATTAAGCAAATAACTTTGAAGTAATATATGGATATGGCTAAAATTGGAGCTATTGTATATGGACTAAAGTTTATACTGCATTTAAACAAGTTCTATTATATGGAAATGATGTGTTTTGAGATAGAGATTTGAAGCTGTGTACGTCTTCCTGCTAAGACATGCCTATAGGTGTAGAAAGTTTTATTCTGTAAAAACTCACTTGAAAAATATTTTATCATGTTAGTCAATAAGAATTCAGTTCAGGTATCAAAACTATTATTATTATTTTTTGCCTGGGAAAACTTGTTTGCTTCTAGGAAAACAATATTTATAACAAAGAACTCAACTCCTGAGTCTTTAACTTTATTTTGCTCTACTTTTATTTCCATTGGTCTTCCTCTTGTTTTCCATTTATCTGTTTCTAAACTGATTTTCTTTTTAGGAGAATACTTACTAAAATAAAGCTAATTGAAGAGCTGGAAATATGAAGATCTCACTAGCGCAACTTGAAATATTTATTCTTGAATAGTTGAACTTTGTTCTTTTTTTTATTTACCTGGACTCAATTGTTATTCATTCACAGGGAAACAGTGAGGTATATCAGAAAAATATCACCTTAATTAAGAGTAGAAGCATTGCTCTTAGTTTGTGCAGTGGGTTAAAATAAAAACAGTAGGTTTATTACAATTCTAAAATCATGATAAACTGATGAAAAAATAATTGGTATTAAAGAAATAATGTTGGTTATAATTAAAGTGTACATTAGGGTTATTTTTTATTTTGAAAATTTAATATCATTTTTGTCAACTTTGTCCACTTGAAAGTAACTTACACTAAATGGAAATTCAATGACTAGATAGTATGAACCAATAGAGATACAGAAACAATATTATGACTGGACTTAGAATTTTTCCTTTGGTTTCAAAAGCTTTTTTGGTTAAGAGATTTTTCTACTTTTTTAAGTACACAAATAATAAGCATAACAAAACCTCTAAAGCACAGTAAACCTAATGGAGATGGTGCTTGTAAAACACCATGTCTCTTATAGTCCAAGTAGAAGACAGCAAAAATATCATTCGTATTCTATCATAACCTCTGCTATGAACCAAACAACAAAAGCAAGTTTTAAAGAATTGATAGACTGAACATTAGGGCCTAAACTTTCCTAAACAGGAAAAGCAACAGCTGCATGAGACCAAGAAGACAATTCAGAAAAAGTAAAATAAAGCAGACTGTAGTGAAGTCAGGAACAACGCTTAGAAATGTATTGTGATAATCCGGGTGAGGGGAAAGGAAAGTCAGTGGTGAAGAGTAAGGAGATAGGAATGACAGCACCTGGTGACCACTGATCCCCCCTGTGCAGGGAAAATGTTAAGATGAACTTCCAGGTTCCTACTTCAGAATTGGGTAGATGATGGTTCATGTCACTGACTTATGAAGAGAAAGGAGGAAAAAGGTTTAAGGTAGTGATTTTCAGCTGGGCACAATTTGGTCCCACGTGATTTGATAACACCTGGAAACATTTTTGGTTGTCATAGCTAGGGAAGGATGCTACTAATATCTTAAACAGAAGACAGGGATGCTATTGAACATTCTGTAATGCACACAATGCCCTCTTATCCCTAACCCAATGACGAAGAATTGTCAGTCAAGCTATCTCTGAGGTTGAGAAACACTGGTATATGGTAGAATCCTTTAAAAAAAATAACAATAGTTATAATAATATAAATAAATATTTAGGTTTCTGTTTTGGATATTGTAGCTAGCAGAGTAATGGTTCCAAAATATCCTTTGTTCTAATCCCTGGACTTGTGAATATGTTACTTTGCATGGCACAAGGGATTTTGCATGTGTGATTAATGATATCAAAATTAACATATTTATATTGAATTTTAAAGACAATGGGATGGTTAGATAATATCACTAATTCAATGGACATGAATTTGGGCAAACTCCAGGAGGCATTGGAGGACAGGGGAGCCTAATATGCTGCAGTTAATGGGATCTCAAAGAGTCACACATGACTTAGTGACTAAACAACAACAATAACATTAAGGTGGGATATAATGTAATAACAGGGGCATTTAGAAGAGAAAAAGGAAGGCTGTAAAGTCAAATAAAAATATGACAATAGCATCAGATCAGATAAAGATAGAAATTTAAAGATGTTTCACTTCTGGCTTTGAAGATAGAGGAAGGAGCCATAAACCAAGGAATTCAGGTTGTCTCCAAAAGCAGGAAAAGACAAGAAAAGACATTCTCTGCCAATACCTACAAAAGAGATACAGAGTTTAGAATTTTAAGAGAAGTATGATTTGAACCACTGAGTTTGTGACAATTTATTGCAACAGCAGTAGGAAACTAATATAGAAATGTCAAGTTTGATTTGGACAGTGAGGAGAGGTATCTTGGGGTGAAGAAGAGAATTTGGCTAGCAACATTGTTTGAGAGTGCTCAGTACATGTGATGAAACTACACAAATTAATAAGATCTTCCCCAGGTGAAAGCTGAAAAGGAGATAGAATCACGTAGAATTTCTGGAAATATCCATGATTAATAAGGAACTTGGTGGGCTATATTCCCTGGGGTCACAAAAGAGTGAGACATGACTAAACAATAGCAACAAAATGTGAGGTAACAGAAGAAGATACACATCATGAAAAAGGATAGAAAGATAGGATGGTGAGAATTAGGGGTGAAAGGCATTATGGCATACAAAGGAGGAGAGATTCCCAAACAGGAAGAAGTAACAAATATTAAGTGTTAACCTTTAGAGGAAAAGGTTTGTTGAATTTAACAGATAGGCGATTGCTTGAGAGCTCATTCAAAGCAATTTCAGTGGTATATCAGAGACAGAGAACATGCAGCAGTGGCTCAGAGATGATCTAAGGATCAGCAATGGAAGCAAAGATAGTTTTACTTTTTAAAAATACATAATAGAAATATTTGATAGAGAGGGTCATTGGGTTGCCTCAACATTTGGCATTTTTGTGTGTTTGTGTGTTTATGTGCATTGAGTTTTTAAGATAAGAGAGCATTGGCTCTGTTGAAGGTAGAGAGAAAGAGGTTGAAAAACACAAAAAACAGGGAAGAAACAAATTGAAGTTCCTTGAGATGTGAGTTACATTAAGTAGAAGAGGTATTTAATGCTGAGATGGAAAGAAGGAGTGGAAGAATGGGTATGAACAGGAAGTGTTCTATGAATGAGTAGGGCACAAAGAAATTCTAGATATTTCTCACTGGCTGGCTGTGTTTATTTTCTTGTTAACCTGGAGGCCAGTGATCTCAAATAAATTTATGTTTAGATGAATGAAATTATAAAGGATGATACAACTGGAAGACAAGCTTCAAATGAACATTTCTTAAAGTGAGCTTGTTAAGCAGTAATGCTTTAGTTTGAGAGAGCTAGCTGGCATTGTGAAACTCTATTATCAAAGTTCTTTTGAAGAGGGAATTCATAGGGCCTGGACTCCATCTTAGGCCTGTTCATGCTGATCATGCTCAGCCACCTCTCCAATGGACTCTGAACTCTGTGTTTAGTGCTTATGGAAATGACAACAGAAGGATAAGACCCCCTCCAGACAGGCCATAAATTTTTCCGTACCTATCGGAGAGTAACCTCGGGCTTACTGATTATTGGCCAATTGTTTAACTGTTTCAGCACATAACACGTGAATGATGGGGTTTTTGGGATTGTATTTTCCTTGGTTTATGTAAGTCTCAAGGAATTTGGAGTGGTGGGTTCAGACACGTACACAAGGGGTATAAAAGATTTTCACAAATGCTGGTCGGGGTCCTTGGCTAAGAGGAGATTCTGCCTTGGGCCCGCCGGTGTAATAAACTGCACTCCACTATCTGCATTGTCCTTCTGAGTGAGTTTGTTTCCCAGAATGCGTGGCTACAACACTGTCAGTGAAAATATAAGTGAGCTTATATTAAGGGAGCTTAAAGGAGCTGGTGTTGTCAGGAAGAAGCAAGTTTTCAGGTTAAGTAAAGAATTTTGTTAAACTGTAATATGTAAAATACAATTTTAAAAATATAGAGAATAATAAACAAGGTTTTAGGAGCATGTGAAACTAATTCTATGGAAATAATAAAAAAAGTGGTGTTTTTCGTGTTTTTCAACCTCTTTCTACCTTCAGCATAGCCAAAACTCTCTTATCTTAAAAACAAAACACAGAAACACACACAAATGTGTAAATGTTTGGTTTAGTTATATGCTTTAGAGGTTTATGCTGGAGTCTTACAAAACTTGATAAATACAAGATAATTTTATTTTCCTTTTGTTTAGAATTTAAGGTATGTGTGAGTTTAAATATTTAAAGTCAAAATGACTCATATATCTTATTGGTCACATGGTTGCCCCTTAAAGGAAATGGTCCAAGGTCAGTTAGAGAATATTGAATCACACTTTCATTAAGTCTGCAACAATTAGAATTAATGGAATTTTCTGAACGGAATAAAGGTCATGCCAAGGTTTTGCTGACTGGACGGCAACTTTATTGCCATGGATTAGATATAAAAATAACCTTAAGTGATTTTTCCTGATAATTATGTACTGGTATGCAAGCTTTCAAATTACTTTATAGAAGTACTAACCTAGATAATATGATATGTAAAAAAGCAAATGTTTAGTATTTTAGTATTCTTTATCACTAAGAAAAAAGATTATGGCTAATATTAAACAAGAATATGCATCGTACTAGTACATATTTTTTAAGCAACTCATTAAAATCAAGAGAAGTGTTTATGCAATTTTCTCCACAATGGTTGCCTAGCAACCTTCTAGAAATCAATAACTTATTTTACAAAGACTTTAATTTATATCTCCCTTCATATTCTTTTTTCATTTTTTATACCTACCCTATTTTAACTTGAAGTTGCCATTCATCATCTAAATTTCTAGCTAGAAGTAATGTTAAAATTTTTTGTAATAAGGGAAAAAAGAATATAGTTTTTCCAGTAGGGAAATAAAGCATCATCAAATCTAAAATTGTAATGAATGGACTTTAAAGTAGCCTCTTCAGATTAACAAGAAAGTCTCATCATACTTCCAACCATAAGCCAACTGGTGCAAATGGCAATTGAACTTAATAACTAAATGAATTTGAAAGGAATCTAGTAAGATACATTAATGAATAAATGTATGATTCTTTCTAATGAAACATTGGCAGTCAGAAAGGTTTCATGTACAAATATTTCCTTTTTTATCTAGAAATAAAAGGTTTTAAAAGTATTCATAAAGTCAAAAATAAAAATTGACCAGTAATCTTACCACACTACCCTTCAAACTTTGCCATGTATTTTTGATGCCTTTCTAGGATCAAGAGCAGCAGCACTATCAAAATAGCTCACTTTTTAAGAGTGTCACTATGTACTTGGCACTGTTTTAGTAGCTTTCATATAGTAATTAATAAAATCCCTATGAAGTAGGCAGCATTACTATAATATCAATTTCACAGATAAACTAAGATAAACAGAAGTTTAAAAACTTGAAACTGTTATTAATGTATAGATAATATAGTAGAGCCAGGTTATAAGATGGTCAGACTTCTCCCTCAGAATTAACTTCCTCCAGTCTTTTTCTAGAAGTTTCCTTCTTGGAGTATAAATTTAAAAGTAATAGATACCGTTGTTCTTGTTCAGTGCCTCAGTCGTGTCCAACTCTTTGCAATCCCATGGACTGCAGTACACCAAGCATCCCTGTCCTTCACCATCTCCTGGAGTTCACTCAAACTCATGTCCATTGAGTCAGTGAGGCCATCTACCATCTTATCCCCCATCTTCCCTTTCTCCTCCTGCCTTCAATCTTTCCCAGCATCAGGGTATTTTTCAATGAGTTGGCTCTTCAAGTCAGGTGGCCAAAGTATTGGAGCTTCAGATTCAGCATCATTCCTTCCAATGAAAATTCAGAGTTGATTTCCTTTAGGATGGACTGGTTGATCTCCTTGCAGTCCAAGGCACTCTCAACAGTCTTGTTTAGCACCACAGTTTGAAAGTATCAGTTCTTCAGAGCTAGCCTTCTTTATGGTCCAATACTCACATCCATACTATTGGAAAAGCCATAGCTTTGATAAGGGCCTTTGTAGATAAAGTAATGTCTCTGCTTTTTTAGTATGCTGTATATAGGTTTGTCATAGCTTTTCCTTTGGGAACAAGCTTCTTTTAATTTCATTGTTGCAGTCACCATCCACAGTGATTTTGGAGCCCAAGAAAATAAAGTCTGTCACTGTTTGCATTTTCTCCCCACCTATTTGCCATGAAGTGATGGAACCACATGCCATGATTGTTTTTTCAGTGTTGAGTTTTAAGTCAGCTTTTTCACTCTACTCTTTCACCTTCATCAAGATGCTCTTTAGTTCCTCTTTGCCTTCTGCAATACGGGTGATGCCATCTGCATATCTGAGTTTATTGATATTTCTACCAGCAATCTTGATTCCAGCTTGAGCATTTCGTTCAGCCTGGCATTTCACATGATAAACTCTGCATAGATGTTAAATAAACAGGGTGAAAATATACAGCCTTGATGTATGCTTTTCCAAATTTGGAAACAGTCCATTGTTCCATGATTGATTCTAACTCTTCTTCTTTCCCTGCATGCGGATTTCTCAGGAATCAGATAAAGTGTTCTGGTCTTCCCATTCCTTGAAGAATATTTCATAGTTTCTTGTGATCCACACAGTCAAAGGCTTTATTAATACATTTATCTATATCAGTTCAGTCCCTCACTCATGTCCAATTCTTTGTGACCCCGTGGACTGCAGCATGCCAGGCTGACCTTTCCATCACCAACTCCTGGTTCAGTTCAGATCAGTCGCTCAGTCATGTACGACTCTTTGCGACCCCATGAATCACAACACGCCAGGCCTCCCTGTCCATCACTACTCCTGGAGTTCACTCAAACTCAGGTCTATCGAGACGGTGATGCCATCCACATATCTCATCCTCTGTCAACCCCTTTTCCTCCTGCCCCCAATCCCTCCGAGCATCAAGGTCTTTTCCAATGACTCAACTCTTCACATGAGGTGGCCAAAGTATTGGAGTTTTAGCCTCAGCATCAGTCCTTCCAATGAACACCCAAGACTGATCTCCTTTAGAATGGACTGGTTGGACCTCCTTGCAGTCCAAGGGACTCTCAAGAGTCTTCTCCAACACCACAGTTCAAAAGCATCAATTCTTCAGTGCTCAGCTTTCTTCACAGTCCAACTCTCACATCCATACATGCCCACTGGAAAAACCATAGCCTTGACTAGATGGACCTTTGTTGGCAAAGTAATACCTCTGCTTTTGAATATGCTATCTAGGTTGGTCATAAATTTCCTTCCAAGGAGTAAGCGTCTTTTAATTTCATGGCTGCAATCACCATCTGAAGTGATTTTGGAGACCCCCAAAATAAAGTCTGTCACTGTTTCCACTGTTTCCCCATCTATTTGCCCTGAAGTGATGGGACCAGATGCCATGATCTTCATTTTCTGAATGTTGAGGTTTAAGCCAACTTTTTCACTCTCCTCTTTCACTTTCCTCAAGAGGCTTTTTAGTTCCTCTTCACTGTCTGATATAAGTGTGGTATCATCTGCATATCTGAGGTTATTGATATTTCTCCTGGCAATCTTGATTCCAGCTTGTGCTTCTTCCAACCCAGCATTTCTCATGATGTACTCTGCATATAAGTTAAATAAACAGGGTGACCATATATAGCCTTGATGTACTTCTTTTCATATTTGGAACCAGTCTGTGGTTCCATGTCCAGTTCGAACTGTTGCTTCCTGACCTGCATATAGATTTCTCAAGAGGCAGGTCAGGTGGTCTGGTATTCCCATCTGTTTCAGAATTTTACATAGTTTGTTGTGATCCATACCATCAAAGGCTTTGGCATAGTCAATAAAGCAGAAATAGATGTTTTTCTGGAACTCTCTTGCTTTTTTTGATGATCCAGGGGATGTTGGCAATTTGATCTCTGGTTCCTCTGCCTTTTGTAAAACTAGCTTGAACATCTGGAAGTTCACGATTCATGTACTGCTGAAGCCTAGCTTGGAGAAATTAAGCACTACTTTGCTAGCCTGTGAGATGAGTTCAATTGTGGAGTAGTTTGAGCATTCTTTGCCATTGTCTTTCTTTGGGATTGCAATGAAAACTGATCTTTTCAAGTCCTGTGCCCACTGCTGAGTTTTCCAAATTTTCTGGCATATTGAGTACAGCACTTACACAGCATCACCTTTTAGAATTTGAAATAGTTCAACTGGAATTCCATCACGTCCACTAGCTTTGTTCATAGTGATGCTTCCTAAGGCCCACTTGACTTCACATTCCAGGATGTCTGGCTCTGGGTGAGTGATCACACCATCGTGATTATATGGGTCATGAAGATCTTTTTTGTACAGTTCTTCTGTGTATTCTTGCCACCTCTTCTTAATATCTTCTGCTTCTGTGAGGTCCATACCATTTCTGTCCTTTATTGAGCCCATCTTTGCATGAAGTGTTCCCTTGGTATCTCTAATTTTCTTGAAGAGATCTCTAGTCTTTCCCATTCTGTTGTTTTCCTCTATTTCTTTGCATTGATCACTGAGGAAGGCTTTCTTATCTCTCCTTGCTATTCTTTGGAAGTCTGGATTCAAATGGGTATATGTTTCCTTTTCTTCTTTGCTTTCGCTTCCCTTCTTTTCACAACTATTTGTAAGACCTCCTCGGATAGCCATTTTGCTTTTTTGCATTTCTTTTTCTTGATGATGGTCTTGATTTCTGTCTCCTATAAAATATCACAAACCTCCTTCCATAGTTCATCAGGCACTCTGTCTATCAGATCTAATCCCTCACTTCCCCTAGTATAATTGTAAGGGATTTGATTTAGGTCATACCTGAATGGTCTAGTGGTTTTCCCTACTTTCTTCAATTTAAGTCTGAATGTTGCAATAAGGAGTTCATGATCTGAGCCACAGTCAGTTCCCAGTCTTGTTTTTGCTGACTGTATAGAGCTTCTCCATCTTTGGCTGCAAAGAATATAATCAATCTGATTTTGGTGTTGGCCATTTTGTGATGTACATGTGTAGAGTCTTGTGTTGTTGGAAGAGGGTGTTTTTTGTGACCAGTGAGATCTTGGCAAAACTCTACTAGCTTTTTCCCTGCTTCATTCTGTACTTGAAGGCCAAATTTGCCTGTTACTCCAGGTGTTTCTTGACTTCCTACTTTTGCATTCCAGTCCCCTATAATGAACAGGATATCTTTTTGGGTGTTAGTTCTAAAAGGTCTTGTAGGTCTTCATAGAACCGTTCAACTTCAGCTTCTCAACATTATTGATCTGGGCATAGATTTGGATTACTGTGATATTGAATGGTTTGCCTTGGAAATGAAGAGTTCATTATATCGTTTTTGAGATTGCATCATAGTACTGCATTTCAGACTCCTGTTGACTGTGATGGCTACTCCATTTCTTCTAAGGGATTCTTGCCCACAGTAGTAGATATAATGGTCATCTGAGTTACCATTTTAGTTCACTGATTCCTAAAATGTCAATGTTCACTCTTGCCATCTCCTGTTTGACCTCTTCCAATTTGCCTTGATTCATGGACCTAACATTCCAGGTTCCTATGCAATATTGCTCTGTACAGCATTGGACTTTACTTCTATCACCAGTCACGTCTGCAGCTGGGTGTTGTTTTCACTTTGGCTCCATCTCTTCATTCTTTCTTGAGTTATTTCTCCACTCATCTCCAGTAGCTTATTGGGCACCTACCGACCTGGGGTACATCTTTAAGTGTCCTATATTTTTACATTTTCATACAGTTCATGAGTTCTCAAGGCAAGAATACTGAGGTGGTTTGCCATTCCCTTCTCTAGTGGAGCACATTTTGTCAGAACTCTCCACCATGACCTGTCCTTCTTTGGAGGCTCTACATGGTATAGCTTAGTTTCATTGAGTTAGACAAGGCTGTGGTCCATGTGATTAGATTGGTTAGTTTTCTGTGATTGTGCTTTCAGTCTTTCTGCCCTCTGATGCCCTCTCTCCATACTTACCATCTTCCTGGGATTTCTCTTACCTTGGATGTGAGGTATCTCTTCATGGCTGCTCCAGCAAAGCACAGCCACTGCTCCTTACCTTGGACATGGGGTATCTCCTCATGGCCGCTGCTACCAACTATCTATAAAGTTCCCCACCAGGGAAGCCCCATAAAGTTACTTAATATTCACTAAATATGTATGAGTAGCTACTATAACATTTTACAGAGAAGACTATGGTACAACATGTGACCAAATTAAGTTGCTGAAAATTTTATATCTAATGATAGGAGGGGCACTTACCATGTGGTGCTAGTGGTAAAGAACCCACCTGCCAATGTGGTAGACATAGGAGACATAAGAGATGATAGTTCGATTCCTTGGTCAGGAAGACCCCTGGACGAGGGCATGGCAACCCAGTCCAGTATTCTCTCCTGGAGAATCCCCATGGATAGAGGAGCTTGGTGGGCTATAGTCCATAGGATTGCAAAGAGTCTGACATGACTAAAGTGACTTAGTACATATGCACCCATGCGATGATAGTAAGAGCCAGGATTTGAATTAAACTCAATGTGGCTGATTTGATCCCTGTGTTGGGAAGATCCCCTGGAGAAGGGAAAGTTTACTCATTCCAGTATTCTGGCCTGGAGAATTCCATGGGCTGAATAGTCCATGGGGTCACAAAGGGTCAGACACGACTGAGTGACTTTCACTTTCAACGTTGGTGCAGGATTTGCTTTTTATGCGTTATCTATCGGAAAGATTGAGGGTAGAAGGCAACGAGGGCAACAGAGGATAAGATCGTTGGATGGCATCTCTGATGCAACGCACATGTTTGAGCAAACTCCAGGAGATAGCAAAGGACAGGGAAACCTGTTGTACTGCAGTTCACGGTGTCACAAAGATTCAGACACGACTTAGCAACTGAACAACAACATACCTTGATTTAGATCTTGACTAAGTTTTCAACTGGCTGATGCTCTTTATTTCACATTCTCCACAGTAGACCATTAAGATAGGCTGCAATTCATTCCATGATCCAGACATAATTATTTGGGGGTTTGCTGTAGCTTTAGAGAATTGCAGGCCAACGAAAGGCAATTAAGAGAAAGAAGGATAAACTTTTAATTAGGAAGTTATTATATTTTTACCCAAGAGAAATATACCAAAGAAATAGACCCCCTTAAGAGATGATACTATTGGGGGCCTCTTGATTCAAACCAATAAATATTAGTTGAGTACCTTCTACATTGTTAGCATCAAAGGAAAAATAGCTCATTAAAGACAACTTCACCAGTGTGGAGCTTGTTTCAACTTAAGTGTGCTTTCTTCACTTTCTTACCATAATTTCATTTGACCATCCATTATATAGATGCTGAGGATACAACCAAAATAAGCAGAAAATGATTCTGTACGACCTTCATAATTTTAACTTGTAGATGCCATGATCTTTGTTTACTGTATGTTGAGGTTTAAGCCAACTTTTTCTTTCTCCACTTTCACTTTCATCAAGAGGCTTTTGAGTTCCTCTTCACTTTCTGCCATAAGGGTGGTGTCATCTGCATATCTGAGGTTATTGATATTTCTCCTGGCAATCTTGATTCCAGCTTGTTTCTTCCAGTCCAGCGTTTCTCATGATGTACTCTGCATATAAGTTAAATAAACAGGGTGACAATATACAGCCTTGACAAACTCCTTTTCCTATTTGGAACCAGTCTGTTGTTCCATGTCCAGTTCTAACTGTTGCTTCCTGACCTGCATACACATTTCTCAAGAGGCAGATCAGGTGGTCTGGTATTCCCATCTCTTTCAGAATTTTCCACAGTTTATTGTGATCCACACAGTCAAAGGCTTTGATGTAGTCAATAAAGCAGAAATAGATGTTTTTCTGGAACTCTCTTGCTTTTTCTATGATCCAGCAGATGTTGGCAATTTGATCTCTGGTTCCTCTGCCTTTTCTAAAACCAGCTTGAACATCAAGAAGTTCATGGTTCACACATTGCTGAAGCCTGGCTTGGAGAATTTTGAGCATTACTTTACTAGAGTGTGAGATGAGTGCAATTGTGCGGTAGTTTGAGCATTCTTTGGCATTGCCTTTCTTTGGGATTGCAAAGAAAACTGACCTTTTCCAGTCCTGTGGCCACTGCTGAGTTTTCCAAATTTGCTGGCATATTGAGTGCAACACTTTCACAGCATCATCTTTCAGGATTTGGAATAGCTCAACTAGAATGCCATCACCTCCACTAGCTTTGTTTGTAGTGATGCTTTCTAAGGCCCACTTGGCTTCACATTCCAGGACGTCTGGCTCTAGGTCAGTGATCACACCATTTAGATTATCTGGGTCATGAAGATCTTTTTTCTACAGTGAAGAGGAACTCAAACGCCTCTTGATGAAAGTGAAAGTGGAGAGTGAAAAAATTGGCTTAAAGCTCAACATACAGAAAACAAAGATCATGGCATCCGGTCCCACCACTTCATGGGAAATAGATGGGGAAACAGTGGAAACAGTGTCAGACTTTATTTTTCTATGCTCCAAAGTCACTACAGATGGTGACTGCAGCCATGAAATTAAAAGATGCTTACTCCTTGGAAGGAAAGTTATGACCAACCTAGGTAGCATATTCAAAAGCAGAGACATTACTTTGCCAACAAAAGTTTGTCTAGTCAAGGCTATGTTTTTTTCCAGTGGTCATGTATGGATGGAGAGTTGGACTGTGAAGGCTGAGCGCCGAAGAATTGATGGTTTTGAACTGTGGTGTTGGAGAAGACTCTTGAGAGTCCCTTGAACTGCAAGGAGATCCAACCAGTCCATTCTGAAGGAGATCAGCCCTGGAATTTCTTTGGAAGGAATGATGCTAAAGCTGAAACTCCAGTACTTTGGCCACCTCATTCGAAGAGTTGACTCATTGGAAAAGACTCTGATGCTGGGAGGGGTTGGGGGCAGGAGGAGAAGGGGATGACAGAGGATGAGATGGCTAGATGGCATCACTGATTCAATGGACATGTGTCTGAGTGAACTCCGGGAGTTGGTGATGGACAGGGAGGCCTGGCATGCTGCGATTCATGGGGTCGCAAAGAGTCGGACACAACTGAGCAACTGATCTGATCTGATCTGTGGAAGACATCACTATAAACCAAACATACACATGTGTGCATGTATAAGTATCTGTGCACATTTATTAATATAGTAATCTGAAGATATCAAGTAATGGAAAATAAAAAGGAAGTTGGAAATTTCTTTATTTGGGAAAATGAGAATAGAATTCTCTCAAAATTGGCATTTGAACTGAGATCTGAAGTACAAGAAAAAGTCAACCAAAGTATTGTATAGGGAGCACTTTCAGCAGAGAAAGTGTCCTGTCCTATGAAGCATCTTAATGTATTCTGAAATATGTGATAAATACATTCTTCCCCCAGAAAACAGGGAAAGTCATATATTCATTTCTCTTTCTGGTTAGATTGGCCTATTCAGACATGCCTTAGCAAAACTTAGGGTGTTTTCACCCTAGTGAGTTTAATCCACTACTTTGTGGTATTTTACCTGTATTGTGTTTCAGATTAACTCTGCTCTAAAACATAGATAAAAATTATCAAATATTTATTTAACTTTGTGGGGAAATAACATGAAACTGACACAAGTTTAAACTGTACACTGTCATATATGGTATGTAATTGAAATTTGCTGAATAGCTTTAACTGCTTTCTGTGACAGACATTTATAGAAGCAGAAGCAACTAAGTCATTGGACAAAGTGTCCATAAATTCCTGCCCTAATAGAGATTATAATTTCTTGTAACATTTTTATTTGTTAGAAATGAGTCAGGAATATTGGACTTGATAAGAATAAAAGGACAGAAGAGAGAGCAGAGGATAGGAAGATAATGAAGAGGAAATAGAAGGAAAAGCAGCCTCACTTCAGCAAAGGCTATAGTTATAAAAATTTGACATAAGCAAGAAAAAAATACTGATATATGAAATTTTATACTAAAATTGACAAAGAAAGATATTGACCCTGATGAAAATCATTATAGTAAACTGAAAATAAAATGAAAAATAGAAAATTGTGGTTTATGGAAAATCAATCAAAAACTGCATTTTCTTATTTAATATCCTTGGGTAAAGTTAATTTTTAGCAAATAAATCAGTGATGACCAAATGCCTTTTATTGCTTGAAATGTGTTCACAATTTCTTGTTAAAATTGCAGAAATATTGCCATATACTCAGTCTGCTCTGTTTTCCTCACGCCTTTTCTCCAGCATCTCTAATTTTTTTTTGATTTTTAAATTAATTTTTATTGGAGTATAATTGATTTACAATGTTCTGTTAGTTTCTGCTGTACAGCAAAATGAATGAATTATGCATATATGTCCATTGGCAGATGAATGGATAAAGAAGATGTAGTACATATATACTGTGGAACATTAGTCATAAAAAAGAATGAAATGATGGTATTTGCAGCAATATGATGGACTTTGTGATTGTCATACTGAGTGAATTAAGTCAGACAGAGAAAGGCAATATTATATGGTATCACTTATATGTGGAATCTGAAAAAATGGTACAAATGAACTTATTTACAAAACAGAGTCACAGATGGTGAGAACAAACTTATTGTTACCAAGCCTGGGTGATGAGAAGGGTTAACTTGGAATTGACATATATGCACTACCATATATAAAATAACATTTCTGTTCTTAGCATATCATTTTCATGTGGCCTCTAGACACTGACTTTTTAGGGATGCCTTCTTAGCTATGA
Organism: Bos taurus; assembly: GCF_002263795.3. Taxonomy (NCBI): domain Eukaryota; kingdom Metazoa; phylum Chordata; class Mammalia; order Artiodactyla; family Bovidae; genus Bos; species Bos taurus. Next base: position 16,259,938 of record NC_037332.1, on the reverse strand, counting down.
GTATCCCCATCCATTATTTTGGAAGGCTTCTGTGATATTTCAGTTTCTGAATCCAGAATTTCTTTTCAGATAAATGTACATGTGTCCATGTATTTACAAATTAGAGAAAAAGGAATTTTTTTTAAAGTTTTATAGTAAATAGACTTTCACAGAAGGTAGTCATTAATCATATAAATTTTTTCCTAAAATATATTTTTTATTTGTCTTTGCTTAATTTTCTGACTTTTAAGTCAAAGGCTAGCATGACTTGAAAACTATAAAAGAAGCATTTTGTATATTCAAGAATGTTCAGAAAAACATTTTCAAAATGGTTCCATTTTTTTCCTTCACCGAAAAATAAAAAAACCTGCTCTTATAATGTTTGTGCTCATGCAGAGATGCAATTAAAAAACCAAGCATTCCCCTCCTTATCCCATATCTATGGCTATTAGATATATGAAATAATATATGAATATTTAAACATTTTTTCTTTTCCACTTTAAGATACAGTGATTAATGGTGATAAAACTGTTTCACAATTTAGGCAAGAAAAAAAATGTAAAGAGTTCTTTTTAAGGAACAATGATGGAAACTACTGAGTACTAGATACAATATGGAAGAAGAAAGCCAAGTACATAAACAAGCTTCAAACTTAAGTACAGTTAGATTATACTATTCCAGAATTCTGTACTTCGGATATGATCAAAATAGGAATATAACCCTGATTCAAAGAGGTCACTGTCATGAGCACTGGGATCTATTCCTTTAATTAATTTCATTGTAGAAAACATGGCATAGATCTTAAGATATCTCTGACAATTTTATATTATGCATTGAGAAAAAAGAAAGCCCTCTGAAAACTGTTTTTTTTTAATGAAAGCAGTTTGAAGCTTCCAGTATCGTTGCTGTACACTGACACTTTCATAAAAGAAACAGAAATGTTCTTCTGGTGACACTGTTCTTACTACCTTTATTTTTTTATATTAATTGTGTGCCTAAATGTTTTTTCAAGTACATTTCATTTTTCTCTGGTCAAAATACTATAATTCTATTCTATCAAGCTGAGATTTAAAGATCATTTTTCATCTACTTTCTAGCATTTGTGCTTTCAAATATTACCAAAATAAAGGTTTATTTTATTTGATTGCTTTCAGGAAAAGGCTACACTGTTTCTAAAATCCTAAATAAACATTTAGAAACATATGGTAACTGAAAAGTCATAATCTGGCACTACAGTAACAGCCTGTTTATATAAGAGGATTTTGTGATTTGAATATTGCTTGTCATCTGATCTGGCAAGAAGATGTACTATCAAATATGTGCTTTATTTAGAAAAGACACAGCCTGTGGTTATGTAAAATTATTCAAACAATATTGTACTGTAGACCAAGTTATAGTTGAAATAAATATTTTGTGATATAGCATCTACCTTGATTATCAAAGTTACCATATCATATAAACCATTTTAGAAAAAAATCATAATATATTATCCAATTATCACTGCACCTATTTGAGAAAAATGGATTGATATTTAATGAGGTTTGCAATTCAGTCTTCATGTCAATAAGTTGTATTACTCTTTAGGCAAGTGTATAAATCATCATTTATAAACCAATTTATATTTTAATATGACAGAGGATGGCTATTGGAAAGAATATTGTGACAAAGAGATATGTAAATTAAATGATCATTACCTAATTTATCCTTTTAGATCCAGATAGAAAGATGTTTATTAATCTTTCTAAGTTCAAAGCACATTCTAGATCTGGAATTTTTGGAGACTCACTAGAAAAAATTAACAGGCTTAAAACGAGTTGAAACAAGTTAACAGTAATTATAAAGCAATCATTGTTAAATACAAAAAGAGTTGCATGGTGAATATAAAAGTAGAAACAGGTGCTTCCCCGGTGGTCCAGTGGCTAAGACTCTATGCTCCCAATTTAGGGGTCCTGGGTTCTATCCCTTGTCAGGGGATTTTGCATGCTGTGACTAAAGAGCCCAAATGTGACAACTAAGACCCAGCAAAGCCAAATAAATCAACAATATAAAAAGTAAAAGTAGAAACAGATAATATACCTGTGTGAATATAACAGTTATCTGATAATGTGATGCTATTCACTAATAAGGTAATCTGTTTCCAAGTTTCAGTAAATAAGCATTTGTCTTCCTTCTCCATAATGCTGTACTAAGACTTTTATGTCTTCTTCACATCAAGTTGTGTTCTGCTTTCAAACATTGATTTGACTGGCCAAGTGATGCTCTATTTAATATATGGTGTTCTAACTCTACTCTTACTGTACTTGGTATAGCAAAAATACATTGTATACATCAGAAATAAAGCACTGAAAGGTTTTCATGTTATACTATGTTCTCAAGCATACTGACTGACCACCAACCAAAACGTTTATATAGGGGATATATTTTAATCAACAACTGTTTTGACTATAGAATGGTTTTCACTCCCCAATTACTATTTTTCATAAACTTTTGGAAACATATGACAATCCTTATGAAAATGAAGTATACAATATTATAGAAAAATAAATTAGGGTCCAAATCATTTAACTAAGAAAGTATGTCAGCATAAGTTTTGTAAATTTTTATTAAAATGTAAATGAATAGATTAAACATATTTTTGAGTAATTATATATGTCTCCAAACAAATAATTATCAAAATTTAGTCTCCTTCCATGAGTATATTGGATGTCTTCTCAGTTATACATCCAGGAATTTAATTGTATCTTGAGTATGTGCAATTGAAATTATTTGGATAAAAACACAATTCAGACCTTATTCTAAAAACTAGAAAGTGTCTCCTTTCTTTTCTAGGCTCTGCCATATGACATAATTACAATCATTCCGAGTTTAATGTGTTCTTTATGTCAATGAGATCTCAAACATGATGCAGGCAGAAGTTGAAAAGCATGTACTGGGGCTTGCTCTCTTTTTGAACTTGGAATTCTGATATAATCACATGAACAGCCTGAGCCAGCCTGATGGAAAGTCCATGTAAAAAAGAAAGAACTGACGCACTGTGGTTGATGGCCAACGGCTGGGCCTGTGAGTGAGGTTTATACTATGCTGTGCGGAGTCAGGCAAGCCACCAACTGACAATAGAGATGAGCTAGAATCTAGAATCCAGCCTAGACTGAAAGAACCATCAGTGACACATATGATGGAATTGTAGAAAGTATCGAATGTTGACTGTTCTAAGGCACTAGAGTTATTACACAGAAAGAAATAACTCATCTGTTAGAGGAATCAAATAGACTTAAGTAAATTTCTTAGATGTAAAACATACTGATGACTTCACCTTAGACAAATTACCGATATTTTCAGACACTTATTTTCCTGTATTATAAAAAGGGAGGATTAAAAATTATTTCGGAACATTATAAAGTGCTTAATATTATGCCTGGCCAAACAACATACTTTTAGTCCCATTACTTTATTTCTAAAATCCTATAAATTGGATAACATATCTTTTAAAATAATAAAGAAGAACAAAATAAGGAAACATCTCAAATTTTATGATAATTTCTCTTACATCTGTTTGCAGTCAGAGCCTTCTGTCTATGTGTTAATCAGGGAGGCTTCAAGGCTTATAAAAAAGTAGAAACGTGAAATTTGTCAGGGTCAGGTCAGAATTTTAGAAAGAAATCACATAAAGGGGCAAAACTATTTCAGTACGTATAAATCACTAAATATCTATAACTTTAATTTTTTTTAATGTAAAGGAAAAGTTAAGACAGGGAAAAGTAGTCTCAATAAATTAGCAAAATTTTTAATTGACCCAAAATTTGTTGAATTCCCACCACGTGTCCAATACAATAATAGTTCAGAAGAACTCAGTGAAAAGTGAGACAGACAAGCCAAGCATTTATTCACCTCATTTGTTCCTTCATTCCACACATATTTATTCTGTCTACAATGCTGTTGTTTTTCAGTTGCTCAGTCGTCTCTGACCCTTTGCAACCCCATGGACTGTAGCACACCAGCCTTCCCTGTCCTTCACTATTTCTCAGAGTAGGCTCAAACTCATGTCCATTGAGTCGGTGATGCCATCCAACCATCTAATCCACTGTTATTGCTCTCAGTCTTTCTTACCATCAGGGTCTTTTCTAGTGAGTCAGCTCTTCGCATCAGGTGGCCAAAGGATTGGAGCTTCAGCTACAGCATCAGTCTTTCCAATGTATATTCTGGTGTGATTTCCTTTAGGATGAACTGGTTCAATCATCTTGCTGTCCAAGGAACTTTCAAAGGTCTTCTCCAAAACCACGGTTCAAAAGCATCAATTCATCAGCACTCAGCCTGCTTTATGGTCCAACTCTCACATCCATATGTGACTACTGAAAAAACCATAGCTTTGACTATACAGACCTTTGTCCGGGAAGTGATATCTATGCTTTTTATTACACAGTTTAGATTTATCACAGCTTTTCTTCCAAGGAGGAAGCATCTTTTAATTTCATGGCTGTAGTCACTTTCCACCATGCTTTTGAAGCCCAAGAAAATAAAGTCTGTCATGTTTCCATTTTTTCCCCTTCTATTTGTCATGAAGTGGTGGGACTGGATGCCATGATCTTTGTTTTTTTGAATATTGATTTTTAAGCCAGCTTTTTCACTCTCCTCTTTCACTTTAATCAAGAATCTCTTTAGTTCCTCTTCACTTTCTGCCATAGGGGTGGTGTCGTCTGCATATCTGAGGTTATTGATGTTTGTCCCAGCAATCTTGATTCCAGCTTGTACTTCATCCAGCCTGGCATTTCGTGAGATAAACTCTGTGTATAAGTTGAATAAGTAGGGTGATAATATACAGCCTTGATATACTCATTTCCCATTTGAACCAGTCCATTGTTCCATGTCCAGGTCTAGCTGTTGCTTCTTGACCTGCACACAGCTTTCTCAGGAATCAGTTAAGGTATTCTGGTATTCCCATCTCTTTAAGAATTTTCTGCAACATATCAGGCACTAATCTAGTTTCCAGATACTTGATATAAAGAAAAAAGACAGGGACACTGCTCTGAAGAAACTGTGGGAGGAAAAATATATATATTAAATAATAAGACACACAAAAATGTATATCACACTCCTTTAAGTTTTGTGGAAAAAAATAGAGATAACTAAATGGCCAAGAATAAAGTGTGGTAAGGGAAGGACCCCTTCATAGGGACACAGGAACGGAGCAATGAAGATATTTTGGGGTATTGAGAAGAAAGATAATGAGCTGTCTGTTTGAACATACCTGCAGCAAAAATCAAGTTAAGGTTTAAAAACTAAAATTTGATTAAAATTATTAGATTGTTTCATGATGCAACAGAGGTCTTTGGTCATTGTTTTAATAAAGTTTTCTTAAGCTTGTGTGAGTCTCTGGCATGTAAGACATTAGGTTTGCCTTTATTCTTACTTGGCTTCCCTGGTGGCTCAGTGGTAAACAATCTGCCTGCCAATACAGAAGACACAGGTTTGATCCCTGGTTCAGGAACATCTCCTGGACAAGGAAATGGCAGCCCACTCCAGTATTCTTACCTGGGAAATCACAGGGACATTGTGGCTGGAGTAAAAGTTTCTGTATTTCTGAATTTCTGAGCCAAAACGTCTTCCTATTTATTTCTGGAATGTAAGATTTTCTTTTCTTTTCTTTTTTTTTTTTTTGCCAACAAGCATTAATAGCTTTGATTGTGTACAGTATTGTTGTTGTTTCAATGTTCTCATTTGTACTCAATCTTTACCATTTTTTGAACCACATGGATGACTTTTTCAAAGATTGCTGAGGCCTCTCTATGAGGTTTCACATTCTGTATGTCTAGATTGGGGTCCAGCAGTTTACATTCACAACAGATGCCCAGGTAATGCTAGTGCTGGTGGTTCAGAGACCACACTTTGAGAACTCTGTTCTAGTTAGTGAAAATCCCCCTCAGACACTTGCAAAGGTTTAAAGGTAATGTTTTTATGAAAAAAAATATTGATTTTGTTTTTTTTTAATCTATATCATTAGGGATATTTCAATAAAAATTTGGGTTACCTACACGGTAATGAAATCTCTACAAAAACTTAAACCAAAAGCAACTATAGTAATTGCATTGCCTGAAAGACCCATATTGATTTGTCTTTAAAGAGTTAAAGATCATAAAACTTAAGATGAGAGTGAAAATCTGGTTGGGGAATGAATCAGTTAGCATCCATTGTTGACATCCATTGCTGAAACATATTTTTAAACCATTACAAATATATGCCTTTCAAAGGCTATCATTAACTTACTATCATTTATAATAGCTGTTGACAGAGTGACATATAGCTTAAAATATAATTTGACTTACATAAAATTATATTAATGTATAGTTTCACTGGGTTTGTTATAACTCTTTCATAAAATTTAGACTTCTTGAGCAATTGATCAATGTACTTTAATTTCTCATTAAAGCTGCCTATTTTATAAGTTGAAAATACAGTAGTGTTTACATATGGACTGCTTCAAGTTAAATGAATAGCAATAAAATCAATGAATTTGTTTGGGAAATATGGAGAAGGCAATGGCACCCCACTCCAGTACTCTTGCCTGGAAAATCCCATGGACGGAGAAGCCTGGTAGGCTGAAGTCCATGGGGTCGCTAAGAGTCAGACACGACTGAGCGACTTCACTTTCACTCACTTTGGGAAATAATTTTGAACTTTTTAATCAGTTTTTGAACTCTTGCATAATCCACCATCTAGTGTTTAATAGTCATCAATAAGCTCAATTGATTGCAGTATACAAATTACGTGATGCTCAAATTCTGGCTGTCTTTTATAAATTTAGTCTAATTTTATGTGAACTGATAATTCACATAATTTTAGAATTTTCCAGTTGGAGAATTTTTTGGAAGCATTTTCCCCTACACTGTAATGGTTTATCTCCCTATTGAGAAAAGCATGAAGGATTGGGAAGATTAAGTATATTTATTTTATTTTCAAATATCCTATGTCAGTCGTTCCCAGTGTTTGGGCTCCTTTGCAAAGAGCTGCTGCTGCTGCTGCTGCTAAGTCGATTTAATAGTGTCCGACTCTGTGCGACCCCATAGACAGCAGCCCACCAGGCTCCCCCTTCCCTGGGATTCTCCAGGGAAGAACACCGGAGTGGATTGCCATTTCCTTCTCCAATGCATGAAAGTGAAAAGTGAAAGTGAAGTCGCTCAGTTGTGTCCGACTCTTTAGCAACCGCATGGACTGCAGCCTACCAGGCTCCTCCATCCATGAGATTTTCCAGGCAAGAGTACTGGAGTGGGGTGCCATTGCCTTCTCCGTGCCAAGAGCTAATTCACTAGAAAACACCCTGATTCTGGGAAAGATTGAGGGCAGGAAGAGAATGGAGCAACAGAGGATAAGATGGTTGGATGGCCTCACCAACTTAGTGGACATGAGTTTGAGCAAACTCTGGGAGACAGTGAAGGACAGGGAAGCCTGGAGTGCTGCACTTCACAGGATTGCAAAGAGCGGGACATGGCTTAGCAACTGAATGTCAATGACAGTTGACTTGACTAGTACACTTAGTGGAGTCATGCTGCTGCTGCTGCTGCTGCTGCTGCTAAGTCGCTTCAGTCATGTCCGACTCTGTGGGACCCCATAGACGGCAGCCCACCAGGCTCCCCCGTCCCTGGGATTCTCCAGGCAAGAACACCGGAATGGGTTGCCATTTCCTTCTCTAATGCATGAAAGTGAAAAGTGAAAGTGAAGTCGCTCAGTTGTGTCTGACTCTTAGTGACCCCATGGACTGTGGCCCACCAGGCTCCTCTATACATGGGATTTTCCAGGCAAGAGTACTAGAGTGGGGTGCCATTGCCTTCTCCAAGTGGAGTCATAGACAGGTTCAATTAAAAATGCCTTAGAAAGCAACTCTATGATAGCTTTTGTATTTCAACCTTGAAATCTTAGTTTCCATATTTATGGTGAAAATAGACCAAAGAAAAATATGACTGCTTAAATATTTTTGATGTTCCTCCCTACCCCAGTGTACTTCTAAATGGATGTTTTACTTATTATTTATGTATTATTTATTGCTGCCTAAAAAATTACCTCAAAATGTAGTTTAAAAGAGCAATAAACATTTATCACTCCATGGTTTCTCAGTGTCACAAATTTAAGAATAATTTAGCTAAGTAATTCTAGCTCTGAGTTTCTCATGAGGGCCAGTCAAGATGTTGGCATGGATGCAGTCATATGATAATTAACTTGCACTGGTATGTCTGCTTCCTATATGGCTCGCTTACTTGCCTGGCAAATGAGTGCTAATTGTTGGTAGGAAATCTCAAGTTCCTCATTATGTTTAGTGTAGCTGGTTTCCTCAGAGTGAGTCATCCAAAAGAAAGCCTGGGGGAAGCTACGATCACCTTAAGGACCTAGATTCAGAAGTCATACTCTGTTATTCCTATAATGTCCTGTTTGTTCCACAAGTCAATTCTCTTCAGTAGAGAACTACTCAAGGAAATGGATACCAGATGGAAAAAATAATTGGAAATCATCTTGGAGGATAGTTATCACAGATTATAAGCAAAACCCTAGGCAGTTCTCTTATTTATCTTAATTTTGTGGGAATAGGGCAGGATATTGAAAAATCATAGAATCTCATCCATTTTACTTACTTTTGTTCAGAATGGAGATAGGTTTTCTTATGCTTACCTTTATCTCTCCCCAGAACAGCTCATCTTACGTTTATTATGCACACCTAAAAATTACTTATTTCATATTAAGGTCAAACCTATTTTTTTATTAGGTAATATTTTATTAGGCCAATAAATTAATTTGTGGTCATGTGTTAATAAATTCCACCAGGCATATAAACACACAAACTTTCTGGAAGAAATAATTTTATCATGAATATTTCACAGTAGGAATAAGACATCTGGCAATCAGCAGAGATCGATGACATAAATATTACCACAATGATGTTTTGATTCAGGTCAGTTGAGTTGGTTTACATGGGCCACTAAATCCATCAGGAATTCTAAGATCTCATATTTGCTGACAGAAAGTAATTTTTCTTCTTTAATAATGATACTGCTTTTCCTAAGTGAATGAAATTTATCTTCCAAAAGTATGGATTCAACTGCCTTCTGTACACTATGTTGACTCAACCTATATTTCTTGGCGAATCAGTCCTGAGCTTGCAATTCAACTTTCAATTGCCAGTTGGAGAGCCTGACGTACTGAAAATAGAATGCAGTCTGGAATTAGACATGAATTTAAATACTAGTTTCATAACTCTATTGGATTTGCAGCATTAGCCACATTATCTAGTTATTTCTGATCCTCAAATTCTCATTTATATAATGATAATGAAATTTTCCTAGCAAATCTGTTATGAAGATTAAAGACAATGATATATGACTAGCTATCAACCAGAAACTTTTCTTCACCTGGAGGACATTTACAATGCTTAGAAACCTTTTGTTGTTGTTTTGTTGTCACATCTGAGTAAGAGGAGTATTTAGAGTCTAGAGTTGGTGCCAAACATCCTCCAACACATAAGAAAACCTTCTGCAGTGTAATGGTTAATATTATGTGTAAGTGTCACTGGGCCACAGGGTGCCCAATTATTTAATCAAAATTCAATTTGTGAAGAGTTCAGGAATAAGATTAACATTTAAAATGGTAAACTAAATAAAGCTGTCCCTATAGTGTATGGCCTTAATTCAGTCAGTTAAAGGTCTATCACGAACCTCAAGGCCTGATCCTCCTCCAATAAAAGAGAACTCCTACCCAATGGCCTTCAAACTGAGACTCTAGCTTTTTCGTGCCTTTGAATTTGCACTAAAATATTAGTTCCTGCTGTCCTCCGAACTGAAAATACACACTATCAGCTCTCCTGGGTCTCTGACTTGCCAACTCGTCCTGAAGATTGCACACCCACACTTTACTCATGACATCAAACAAAGATATAGAAAACAATAATGAATAAACCAACCAACTAACTTAAAAACAAACAAAACAAAACAAAAACTAGAAATTCACAAAAGTGAAGATTAAGACTATCAAAACATCAGGAAATCAAAATTTTATAAATGATGTAATTATAAAAATCTACGTATGCATTTGATGGTAATTGTCAGTTCAGTTCAGTCACTCAGTCGTGTCTGACTCTTTGCCACCCCATTGACTGCAGCATGCCAGGCTTTGCTGGCCATCAACCAACACTCAGAACTTACTCAAACTCAAGTCCATTGAGTCAGTGATGCCATCCAACCGTCTCATCCTCTCTCATGCCCTTCTCCTCCTGCCTTCAATCTTTCCCAGCATTAGGGAGTCAGTTCTTTGCATGAGGTGGCCAAAGTTTTGGAGTTTCAGCTTCAGCATCAGTCCTTCCAATGAATATTCAGGATTGATTTCTTTCAGGATGGACTGGTTGGATCTTCTTGCAGTCCAAGGGACTCTCAAGAGTCTTGTCCAACACCACAGTTCAAAAGCATCAGTTCTTTGGTGTTCAGCTTTCTGGACTATAAGTCCAACTCTCACATCCATATGTGACTACTGGAAAAACCAAAGCTTTGACTAGATGGACCTTTGTTGGCAAAGTAATGTCTCTGGTTTTTAATATGCTGTCTAGGTTGGTCATAGCTTTTCTTCCAAGGAGCAAGTGTCTTTTAATTTCATGGCTACAGTCACCATCTGCAGTGATTTTGGAGCCCAAAAAAATAAAGTCTCTCAATGTTTCCATTGTTTCCCCATCTATTTACCATGAAGTGATGGGACCAGATGCCATGATCTTAGTTTTCTGAATCTTGAGTTTTAAGCCAACATTTCACTCTCCTCTTTAGTTCTTCTTTACTTCTCCATAAGGGTGGTATCATCTGCATATCTAAGGTTACTGATACTTCTGGAAATCTTGATTCCAGCCTGTGCTTCATCCAGCCTGGTATTTTGCATGATGTACTCTGCATATAAGTTAAATAAGCAGGGTGAAAATATGCAGCCTTGATATACTCCTTTCCTGATTTGGAACCAATCTGCTCTTCCACATCTAGTTCTAACTGTTGCTTCCTGACCTGCATACAGATTTCTCAGGAGATAGCTCTGGTGGTCTGGTATTCCCATCTCTTTCAGAATTCTCCACAGTTTTTTGTGATCTATACAGTCAAAGGCTTTGGCATAGTCAATAAAGCAGAAATAGATGTTTTTCTGGAACTCTCTTGCTTTTTCCATGATCCAACAGATGTTGGCAATTTGATCTCTGGTTCCTCTGCCTTTTCTAAACCTACCTTAAACATCTGAAAGTTCATAGTTCACATACTGTTGAAGCCTGGTTTGGAGAATTTTGAGTATTACTTTGCTAGTGTGTGAGATAAATACAGTTGTGTGGTAGTTTGAATATTCTTTGACATTGCCTTTCTTTGGGATTGGAATGAAAACTGACCTTTTCCAGTCCGGTGCCCACTTCTGAGTTTTCCAGATTTGCTGGCATATTGAGTACAGCACTTTCACAGCATCATCTTTTAGGATTTGAAATAGCTCAACTGGAATTCCATCACCTCCACTAGCTTTGTTCATAGTCATGCTTTCTAAGGCCCACTTGACTTCAATTCCAGGATGTCTGACTTTAGGTGAGTGATCAACACCATCGTCATTATCTGGGTCATGAATATCTTTTTTGTATAGTTCTTCTGTGTATTCTTGCCACTTCTTAATATCTTCTGCTTCTGTTAGGTCTGTACAATTTCTGTAAATTATTATAAATGTTATTTTATAGTGGTTTCATCACTTTCACCTATAATCTTAGGCATTGTATTGAAATATAGATTTGTATTAAACAATGTTATTTTTAACAAAGCAGTTGACTTGATTTTCCAGTACAGACTATAGGTACTTTCATTCATTGCCATTTATTTTTCAATTAAAAAATTTGTTGATGTATAGACACTTTTATCAATGTTTTTAAGACAGCCACCAAGGACATCTGGGGCAAAACAGTTATTTAATTCTTTGTTGTGTGTATTAGTTAGGATTTTCCAGAAATCAGCAGGCTATAGGGGTGTGTGTGTGTGTGCACACATGTGCATGTGTGTGTGTGTGCATGTATGCAGGGGGCTAGTTTCTGTGCTCAGATGAACAGCATTATTTCCAGTAATGAAAAAGTAACTTCATTTATTATGAGTTATACAGATCTCTATTTTTATTGACAAAATTTATGGCTGTCGATCTCTTAATGAGAGTTAGCAATATACTGTCTCATTTACTATTACAGGAACATTCATTTTCTTAACCATGATAACATTAAGAAAACTTTCATTGTTGATTCCCTTTTATCTTGTGTCTATATACTATATATATATAAATAATATTTGAATATTTCATTTTGATTTTACTGTCAAGAAAAAGGCACATGGGTGATGTATTTTCTATAAATTTGTCTGTGAATGACAACGTTGTTGGGTAGGAAATTATTGAATCACCATATTTTCAGGTGGAAACTCTCTAGAGATTGTTACATTGTCTATTGTCCTCAGTTAGGTTTTATTTCTCTAGTAGTAACCCATTCTCGTTGCCCAAATATTTAAAGTTTTCTTATTTTACTTCTAATCTTCAGTATACATGGTTCATCATTCTTTTTTTCAAGTTGTGTTTATAGAAATATAGTTGATTTACAATGTTGTGTTAGTTTCAAGCAAAATAGTACAGTTATTCAGTTACATATCTATTTATTCTTTTTCAGGTTCTTGTTATACATTGTTGCAAAATATTGGATATAGTTCTCTGTTCTGTACTGTAGGTCCTTGTTGGTTATTTATTATATATAGTAGTGTGTATATGTTAATCCCAAACTCCTAATTTATCCTTCTTTACCATTTCTCCTATGGTAACTCTAATTTTGTTTTCTATGTCTGTGGATCCATTTCTGTTTCTTACATAAGTTCATTTGTATGATTTTGCGGGGAGGATTTCACATGTAAGCTATATCATATGATATTTGTCTTTGTCTGGCTTTCTACACTTGGTATGATAAACTTTAGCTCCATCTATATTGCTGTGAATGGCATTATTTCATGCTTTTTAATGGATTAGTAATATTCCATTGTGTATACGTGTGTCGTGTATCATATCTCCTTTTTCCATTTATCTGTCAATGGATATTTAGGTTGATTCCATGTCTTAGCTATTGTAAATAGTGCTGCTATGAATATTGGTATGTATGTATCTTTTTAAAATTATGTTATTCTCCAGATATAGGCACAAGAGTGGAATTACAGGATCATAGAGTAGCTTTATATTCTTATTTTTGTTTCAGTTCAGTTCAGTTCAGTTCAGTTGCTCAGTCGTGTCCAACTCTTTGTGACCCCATGAATTGCAGCATGCCAGGCCTCCCTGTCCATCACCAACTCCCGGAGTTCACTCAAACTCACGTCCATCGAGTCAGTGATGCCATCCAGCCATCTCATCCTCTGTCGTCCTCTTTTCCTCCTGCCCCCAATCCCTCCCAGCATGAGTCTTTTGCAATATTTTTGTTTAATATACAGTAAATTCTCAACTAAAGACTCACTTCCAATTGAATAATTTTTATTCACTTCCAATTGAATAATTTTATGTTACTATAGCTTATAAAATATTATTTTCTTTTTTTCAAAACAGATATTGATAACCTATGATCAGGTTACTATGCTTCCACTAAGGATTATGTTTTAACAAGCATACCTGTCACTTGTACTTCCAAAGGTTAGACCCAAGAACTATGTCCTTTATGAACTTGGGAATTCATATTAGCTGTATAATGAATTGTAATAGTCATGTATGTTGCAGTATCTAGTAATATGTTTTCCTTTTTCTTTGCATAACACAATTTCCTCATTGGAAGGCAGCATTGATGGTATTAAACAGTGCATGCTTTAAAAAAAAATTTGTTTATATTTCGGCCACACTGGATCTTTGTTGCCTGGATTTTTCAGCTGCAGCTTTGGGGCAGCTCTTCACTGCAAGGTACAGGCTTCTCATTGTGATGGCTTCTCTTATTGTGGAGTACATGCTGTAGGGTGCCCGGACTTCAGTACTTGTGGTGCATGGGCTTAGTTACCCCACACAGAATCTTCCTGAACCAGGGAATTGAACCTGTGTCTCCTGTACTGGCAGGCAGATTCTCAACCACTGGACCACCAGAGAAGTTCCAAATGGTACATTCTTAACATGGTAAATAAATTAAAGATCAGTTTGCCAATTCCATGAGATTGTGTACACTTGACATGGATGGTCCTTTTAATGTAGTCAGATAATTTTTGCTTTTCATGTATATACTGCTCATTATTTTTTTTCAGTTTTCAAATATTTATTTGTAGTTATATTTCTGTAAATTCCATTTTTATTAAGAATATGACTTCATAGGCATTTCCTCAAAGAAAAATTACAAGAAGATTAACAATGAAATATCTAAAATAACTTTATGTTTATTTTATTATATGATTTTATTTTTACACCACTCTTTAAAATTCCAACTTTAAATAAAGGCTTAAGGAAATGTAATTATTAATGAAACTAACTGTTCTTAAGGATAGAGAAAGAAATGTGGCAATCCCAAGCTTGAATTCACAAAAGAATAATTAATGTGTGCATTTGCCTTTCTGGGTAGCTTATTAGTGATTTCAGTGGAATGCTTCAGAAGGATTAATTGCTTGGATTTGCAGAAGTTCTTTATTTATCATCATTAAAAGGCCTGTTGAAGGAGGATTTTTATGGTGTAATGTATCACTCACTAAAATTCTTTTTTGGCAAACTGACAAAAAAGTATCTCAAATGTTATGTAGTCTGATTACATGGCTTGAATCTAACAATTATTTCTAATTTGTTGGCCTTAAGATATGGGGATGAAGAAGCTGAGTGAATCAAATGTTACATCTTCTTGCATGAGAGCTATACCTACGTGTTATGAACAAAGAATCTTAAGAACTTTAATATATAATGGGTTGACACTGATGCTGAAAATCAGATTGAATTATCCTTTTATGAGACAACTATTGATAAAGAAAATTATGACCTAATATAATCACTTTAAGTTAATTCATAATTCAGTTCAGTTCAGTCGCTCAGTCGTGTCCGACTATTTGCGACCCCATGAATCTCAACATGCCAGGCCTCCCTGACCATCACCAACTCCTGGAGTTCACTCAGACTCACATCCATTGAGTCAGTGATGCCATCCAGCCATTTCATCATCTGTTGTCCCCTTCTCCTCCTGCCCCCAATCCCTCCCAGCATCAGAGTCTTTTCCAGTGAGTCAACTCTTCGCATGAAGTGGCCAAAGTACTGAAGTTTCAGCTTCAGCATCATTCCTTCCAAAGAAATCCTAGGGCTGATCTCCTTCAGAATGGACTGGTTGGATCTCCTGGCAGTCCAAGGGACTCTCAAGAGTCTTCTCCAACACCACAGTTCAAAAGCATCAATTCTTTGGTGCTCAGCTTTCTTCACAGTCCAACTCTCACATCCATACATGACCACAGGAAAAACCATAGCCTTGACTAGACGGACCTTTGCTGGCAAAGTAATATCTCTGTTTTTCAATATGCTATCTAGGTTGGTCATAACTTTCCTTCCAAGGAGTAAGCGTCTTTTAATTTCATGGCTGCAGTCATCATCTGCAGTGATTTTGGAGCCCAGAAAAATAAAGTCTGACACTGTTTCCATTGTTTCCCCATCTATTTGCCATGAAGTGATGGGACCAGATGCCATGATCTTTTTTTTCTGAATGTTGAGCTTTAAGCCAACTTTTTCACTCTCCACTTTCACTTTCATCTTACGAGTCATAAAATAATAACAATAATGCTTGACATAAATATTGGTTAAAATTCCATAATGTTTCATGTTTCCTTTATTGAGTTAAAATAAGTCATTCCCCTATGCATTAAATAAATGGGCAATTGGCAAGTGATATTAGTTTAAACAAACATATTAAAGATGTTTCCAAGGCAACATAATTACTATGATATGAATAATTAGACTAAAAATATGTCCCCTGTAAATTATGTATTTAGAATATTTCCTCATTTGATTTTTGCCTTGTTTTCACAGTGTCCTTTTAGTTCAGGGTTGATTGCATAATATTTAGAACTTATTCTACATAAATCTTTCCTAATTATTCCCTTCATATGGGTTTTACTCTCGAAGATAAGAAAGAGAAATCAATTTGACTGAAGAATTTATTTGAATGGTCATATTTCAATTGAGGAGTCAGAGCTAGCTTAAGTTATTTGCACACCTAAAGCAGAATATAAACAAATTGCTAGATCAAGGAAACTATTTAAGTTCATAAAAATAATGCTAAAATATAGGCAGTACAGCTAAAAATAGAAAATGAATGGGAATTATAAATACATCTATTGTAAATCAAAATTTATTGTTATAAATTGGTAAGAATTACATTCTAGGGTGAAATGGATTTGGAGTCAGAAGATATAGGTACCTTCTGAGTTCTGCCATTTATTTGTTCTATAGCCATTGTCCAATTATTTAATTTCTCTTAGCCTTTCTAAAGAAGATAATAAAATATACTTCATATAATTATGGTGAAGAATAAATGAGATAATATTTATGGAATAAAGCTTTTGCCTAGTATATTGCAGATCCTCAGCAAATGTTAAGAGAGCCTGAAATGAGAAAAGTCCTCCTTCAGGTTAAAAGAGATGGCCTAGGATACTCTGAAGAGAGGTGCAAGTAGACCAAAAATAATTATGAAAAATAACTTTTGAACAGTTCAACTAACTCTTTCTCCACTGAATGAGCCACACTTGGAACTAGTGAGACCTTCAGTGAGTAGTTGTTTGAGGATTGGGTGACAACCTTGTTGTGATTACAACAACACAACCTTGTTGTGTATTAGACTTGAGACTGGAACATGTCAAGGTCTTCTCCAACCCCAAGATTCAATGGTTAATGAATATGTTCATCTGACTATTTTGCATACATTTATTCTACCAGAACTAGGAGCAATAGAACAAGATGTTTAAAAGTTGAAACTCTGGAATCTAAACTGACTGTGTTCATATTCTGACACAATCTCACATGATTATATGAATTTGGGAAAATTATATGACCCCTCTGAGGTTCAGATTTCTTATCTATGCTATGCTAAGTCACTTCAGTCATGTCCGACTCTGTGTGACCCCATAGACGGCAGCCACCAGGCTCCTCCGTCCCTGGGATTCTCCAGGCAAGAACACTGGAGTGGGTTGCCATTTCCTTCTCCAATGCATGAAAGTGAAAAGTGAAAGCGAAGTCGCTTAGTCGTGTCTGACTCTTAGCAACCCCATGGATTGCAGCCTACCAGGCTCCTCCATCCATGGGATTTTACAGGCAAAAGTATTGGAGTGGGGTGCCATTGCCTTCTCCATTCTTATCTATACATGATATTAATCATTTCTATTCGATGTGAAAATAAAATTAAATAGTGCATATTAAAGGCTTAGCCTACAACTTAGTAATGGATCTCCATAATTACCAATGTTGCATCATTTATTAATCTACCAACTTGATGGAACTGATAGACCAAGGCCAACTCTATCTAAATCACTATGTGAGGAAACTTGAGAAAACAAGGTTTAGAAATACAATGACTATTTTAATAATGAAACAGGATCAAGCAGTAAGTTGTTTACAAGAAACAAATGCATAAAATATCATCCATATTAATCAAAATATGGTAATCCAAAGATAGTCAGCTTTTATGATGCAGCTTTATTAGGAGTGTACCCAATGTGTAGTTATCAAGTCCATACTATTGCTTAAATTTACAAATATCTACATTGCTGAACTCTTAAAGTTACAAGCATTTTAGTGTACAACCCAATCTACAGGTACAATCAATATTACTGCTGGTTATTGCAGTTCTCTTCCCTTAAATATACTTTTTAGCTTCTTTTCCTTCTTGCTGCTGCTGCTGCTAAGTTGCTTCAGTCGTGTCCTACTCTTTGCGACCCCATAGATGGCAGCCCACCAGGCTCTGCCATCCCTGGGATTCTCCAGGCAAGAACACTGGAGTGGGTTGCCATTTCCTTCTCCAATGCATGAAAGTGAAAAGTGAAAGTGAAATTGAAGTCACTCAGCCATGTCCAACTCTTTGGGACCCCACGGACTGCTGCCTACCAGACTCCTCCATCCATGGGATTTTCCAGACAAGAGTACTGGAGTGGGATGCCATCACCTTCTCCACTTTTTCTTCTTAGGCTCATCTAAAGTACAGAGACTTCAGTTCCTTACTGTAATGGCTAAAAATTTATCCTATTCTAAGTTAAAGAAACCATAAAAGTAACATTATTTTTTTCTAAGTAGAAGTTCAAGCGTTAATAAAATTATGTTGATTTGCCATTCACCAATTAGATGGTTGTATAGGGCTGTATTGGAGAAGGCGATGGCACCCCACTCCAGTACTCTTGCCTGGAAAATCCCATGGAAGACAGAGCTTGGTAGGCTGCAGTCCATGGGGTCACTAAGAGTCCGACACGACTGAGCAACTTCCCTTTCACTTTTCACTTTCATTGGAGAAGGAAATGGCAACCCACTCCAGTGTTCTTGCCTGGAGAATTGCAGGGATGGGGGAGCCTAGTGGGTTTCTGTCTATGGGGTTGCACAGAGTTGGACACGACTGAGGCAACTTAGCAGCAGCAGCAGCATAGGGCCGAATAATCCATTTAACAATTTATGAAGCTAGTTGTTCAAGTTCTGTTAACTGGTATGCCAGGACACTGTGAATTTCACATTTGTCAGAAAATTTATTATTTGTCTTAATTTGAAAGTTTGAGCTGCTACCAAAAGCTATAAGAGCAAAACTCTTAATAAATATTAACTGAAACATTTAATTTCAAAAGTAATTAAAATAAAAAATGATGTGAGTGAAATATTTTCCCTATTATGGTACCTGAAGGAAGAAATCTGCAAAAGACAGGCAAGAGGAAAAACCAAAACAACAAAAAATCTTCTCTTCTGAGTTCCACAATTCTGTAATGGGGTAGAATGTTTGAAAAAAAGTGTCTTGAATATGAAAATCTTAAACTTGAGTAGTTTGAGAGTTAAATTTTAAACCTTCAATTGATTGTCTTCCTTGTCTTAACTTTGAATGAAGGAAAGGGCAATCAGTAAACAGTGAAGCCCTTTACATATACCGCATTTATAACTGCAGGCAATACCTCCTATCTCACTGGGAAGCAAATTGGTAGTCATTGGAGACTGCTGTGCCTGGGTGAGATATTCCCTGAGGCTAAAACCAGTCAGCAGTCAGGCTATTCTAAACCCCATGAAGCCTAAGAGTGGTTTCCAGGGGTAACCTCTTTGAGAGCACATTTGAATAATCTAATTTAGAATGTTAAAAGTGGGGGAAATGGTGGACAAATCTCATGCTAACTGGCAGCATCCGTCAAATTGCAATAGAAGGATTCTCAGGTCTGAAATAGTTTATAAGGCATGTTTGCAACAAAACCAATGTCGCACGAGTCATTTGATATTGTAGGGGAAAAAAAAATTCATTCTTAGTGCTCTTTTTTTTTCTCTGAAGATGAATTTACTTCTTCCCTGAGTACTTAAAAGGTGACCCTCTCTCTTTGAAAATCATGAAGGGGAAGTTATCATTATCCCTAATAGCATTAAAGAGATTTCAGAAATTAGAAGATTGAAAATTTGCAAACTCTTATGCATTAATTATGTTAGGACTTGGATGTTTCTATTTGTATAAACAATATGTATCACGTGCTACATATTGTGTCTAGTTAGCATGGTTATAGCCCTCATAGAATGCATATTATTTTCTTCAAGAAGATTGAAAAGCAAGTGATATTGAAACCATTAACAGAGCGATGATTCCTCTTCCAAAGGACTCATTCACAAAAGGGGAAAAGTGAGCAAAATTCTTGTTATGTGAAACTGTTCAGGCTATTAAAATGCCTATTGAAAGATGAATGCTTTTTTAAACTGATATATGCTTTTAAAAACCCACCAAGAACCACCAGAACTTACACAAGACTGGGGAAACAGGTTCTTGGAGGGCACAAACAAAACCTTGTGCACACCAGGACCCAAGAGAAAGGAGCAGTGACCCCACAAGATACTGACCCAGACATGCACATGAGTGTCCTGGAGTCTTCCATGGAGGCATGGGTCAGTGGAGGCCTGCTTCAGGGTCAGAGGCACTGAGTGCAGCAGTGTGTCCATGGGACCTTTTGAAGGAGGTCATTATTACCTTCATTAACTCCACCATAGTTTGGCCTCAGGTCAAGCAACAGGGAGCGAACACAACCCTGCCCATCAGGAGAAAAATGGATTAAAGATTTACTGAACTCATCAGAACACTCATCAGAACAAGACAGTTTCCCCTTCAATCAGTCTCTCCCATCAGGAAACTTCCATAAACCTCTTATCCTTATCCATCAGAGGGCAAACAGAATGAAAACCACAATAAGAGAAAACTAACCAAACTGATCACATGGATCACAGCTTTGTCTAGTTCAGTGAAACTATGAGCCATGCTGTGTAGGGCCACCCAAGACGGATGGGTCATGGAGGACAGTTCTGACAAAACATGGTCCAACTGGAGAAGGGAATGGCAAACCACTTCAGTATTCTTGCCTTGAGAACCCCATGAAAAATATGATAAGGCAAAAAGGTTTGACACTGAAAGATAAACTCCTCAGGTCAGTAGGTGCCCAATGTGCTACTGAAGAAGAGTGGAGAAATAACTCCAGAAAGAATGAAGAGATGGAGCTAAAGCAAAAACAAAACCCAGTAGTGGATGTTACAGGTGGTGGAAGTAAAATCCAATGCTATAAAGAGCAATATTGCCTAGGAACTGGGAATGTTAGGTCCATGGATCAAGGCAAATTGGAACTGGTCAAACAGGAGATGGCAAGAGTGAACATTGACATATTAGGAATCAGTGAACTAAAATTGACTGGAATGGGTGAATTTAATTCAGATGTCCATTATATCTACTACTGTGGCCAAGGGTCCCTTAGAAGAAATGGAGTAGCCATTATAGTCAACAAAAGAGTCCAAAATGCAGTACTTGGATGCAATCTCAAAAACGACAGAATGATCTCTGTTCATTTCCAAGGCAAACCATTCAATATCACAGTAATCCAAGTCTATGCCCTGATCAGTAATGCTGAAGAAGCTGAACAGTTCTATGAAGACCTACAAGACCTTTTAGAACTAACACCCAAAAAAGATGTCCTCTTCATTATAGGGGACTGGAATGCAAAAGTAGGAAGTCAAGAGATATTGTAGTAACCAGTAAATTTGGCCGTGGAGTACAAAACAAAGCAGGACAAAGGCTAACAGAGTTTTGCCAAGAGAATGCACTGGTCATAACAAACACCCTTTCCAACAACACAAGAGAAGACTCTACACAGGGACATCACCAGATGGTCAACACCGAAATCAGATTGATTATATTCTTTGCAGCCAAAGATGGAGAAGCTCTATACTAACTTGTTTTTGACCAACAAAAACAAGACCAGGAGCTGACTGTGGCTCAGATCATGAACTCCTTATTGTCAAGTTCAGACTTAAATTGAAGAAAGAAGGGAAAACCACTAGACCATTAAAGTATGACCTAAACCAAATCCCTTATGATTATACAGTAGAAGTGGCAAATAGATTCAAGGGATTAGATCTGATAAACAGAGTGCCTGGAGAACTATGGACAGAGGTTTGTGACATTGTACAGGAGGCAGGGATCAAGACCATCCCCAAGAGAAAGAAATGCAAAAAGGCAAAGTGGTTGTCTGAGGTGGCCTTACAAATAGTTTTGAAACTAAGAGAAGCAAAAGGCAAAGGAAAAAAGGAAAGATATACCCATTTGAATGCAGAGTTCCAAAGAATAGCAGGGAGAGATAAGAAAGCCTTCCTCAGCAATCAGTGCAAAGACATTAAGGAAAACAATAGAATGGGAAAGACTAGAGATCTCTTCAAGAAAATTAGAGATACCAAGGGAACATTTCATGCAAAGATGAGCACCATAATGGACTGACATGGTATGGACTTTACAGAAGAAGAAGATTAAGACAAGGAGGCAAGAATACATAGAAGAACTGTACAAAAAAGATCTCCACGACCCAGATAATCACAATGATGTGATCACTCACCTACAGCCAGACACCCTGTAATGTGAAGTCAAGTGGGCCTTAGGAAGCATCACTACAAACAAAGCTAATGGAGGTGATGGAATTCCAGTTGAGCTATTTCAAATCCTAAAAGATGATGCTGTGAAAGTACTGCACTCAATGTGCCAGCAATTTGGAACACTCAAAGCAGTGGCCACAAGACTGGAAATGGTCAGTTTTCATTCCAATCCCAAAGAAAGGCAATGAAAAAGAATGCTTAAACTGCTGCATAATTGTACTCATCTCACAACACTAGTAAAGTAATGCTCAAAATTCTCCAAGCCAAGCTTCAACAGTACGTGAACCATGAACTTCCAGATGTTTAAGCTGGATTTAGAAAAGGCAGAGGAATCAGAGATAAAATTGCCAACATCTGTTGGATTATCAGAAAAGCAAGAGAGTTCCAGAAAAGTATCTACTTCTGCTTTATTGACTACATCAAAGCCTTTGACTGTGTGGATGACAACAAACTGGAAAATTTTTCAAGAGATGGGAACACCAAACCACCTGACCTGACTCTTGAGAAATGTGTATTCAGGTCAAGAAGTAACAGTTAGAACTGGACAGGGAACAACAGACTGGTTCCAAATCAGGAAAGGAGTATGTCAAGGCTGTATATTTTCACCCTGCTTATTTAACTGATATGTAGACTACATTATAGGAAATGCTGGGCAGGATAAAGCACAAGCTGGAATCAAGATTGCCAGGAGAAACATCAATAACCTCAGAAATACAGATGACACCACCCTTATGCTAGAAAATGAAGAACTAAAGAACCTCCTAATGAAAGTGAAGGAGGAGACTGAAAAAGCTAGCTTAAAACTCAACATTCAAACAACTAAAATCATGGCATCCAGTCCTATCACTTCATGGAGAATGGATAGGGAAACAATGGAAACAGTGACAGACTTTATTTTCTTGGGTTCCAAAATCACTGCAGATAGTGACTTCAGCCAGAAAATTAAAAGACACTGACTCCTTGGAAGAAAATCTATGACCACCATAGACTGCATATTAAAAAGAAGAGACATTACTGTGTCTACAAAGGGCCGTCTAGTCAAAGCTATGGTTTTTCCAGTAACATGTATGGATGTGAGAGTTGGACCAAAAAGAATACAGAACGCTGAAGAATTAATGCTTTTGAACTGTGGTGTTGAAGACTCTTGAGTCCCTTGAACTACAAGGAGATCAAACCCGTCCATCCTAAAGGAAATCAACTCTGAATATTCATTGGAAGGAATGATGCTGAATCTGAAGCTCCAATACTTTGGCCACCTGATGGGAAGAACTGACTCACTGGAAAAGACGCTGATCCTGGGAAAGATTGAAGCCAGGAGGAGACGGGGACAACAGAGGATGAGATGGTTGGATGGCACCACCGACTTGATGGACAGAAGTATGAGCAAGCTCTGGGAGTTGGTGATGGACAGGGAAGCCTGGCATGCTGCAGTCCATGGGGTCACAAAGCATAGGACACAACTGAGCGACTGAACTGAACCAGAGTTCTTGCCTGGGAAATCCCATGGAAGGAGTATCCTGGAGGACTGCAATCCGTGGTGTTGCAAAGAGTCAAGACACAATTTAGCGACTAAACAACAACAAAGTAGGAATTAAAAGAGCTTAGGTTTCAGGACAGGTCTCTAGACTTAAAAAAAAAAAAAAAAAAAATTGGAGATAGCACAATAATGACCAGTGCTTTAAAAAAGGTTGCATTTCAATAGACAGCTATATAGTTCTATATGTATTCCAAATATTTATAGTTCAATATGTATTCCAAAAATATGTATTTTTCTGTGCAAAGAGAAAACTAAAATAAATGTTTATGCTCTTTAATTTGAAAAGGTCTGCCATAGAATAATACAAAAAGAAGCCAGTTAGGGGACCGTTAAGTCAAGGTAGGTGGTGAAATGATAAGAGGCAACAAAACAAATGATGTGCACTAGAACTGAGGTATCATTTAAGTGGTGGTTGATAGTGCAACTGACTTGGTGCTAAGGTAATTAATCATTGCTTTTATGGTCCTTAAATCTTCTCCCAAAGGAAAATGACTTTTTGCCAGATATTGGAACAAGGCTGATGTCTGGCAACATGCATTAAATAGGCAAGAAATTCGTTACCTAAGAATATATTGTATTACCCTTCATGTCCTGAGAGAAAAGGAGAAGGTGGACTGCTCCTGCATCTCAGTAATAATGGTATGCTCCTTAGGTACAGCAAATTGCTTTCTATCTGAACAGAGCAATGGTATTTATCCCTAAAGCAGATTTTATTCAACTGCACGCAAACTTCATGAGTGGAGACATTTCTCCCTAAGCACATTCAGGAATTGAAAACAATATTTTATGGAGCCAAGTGCAAGTTTGTATATCTAATGCACTTGTCCCTTTGGATCATGATCAAGCCTAGCAAACCAAAGAAGAAAAATAATGTGTTTCCTACTCTAACACTGGTCTGTTTATCTTATCAAACTTGAAGAGAGTTTTGTTTTTTATACTGAAATTCCTTGTAATATGAATGTTGCTCACATTGCTTTCATGTAATAGCTTCCATTAATAGTTGTCAAAAACAGAATCACAAGTTAATAAAGAGTTAAGTGAGTAGTGAAAAGGAAAATAAATATGTGAATAAAATGACTGAAGGATATTAGTATTAGGACCAGGTCTTAGGACTAGGGATGGAATATTTATGATGATATTTCTCCAAGAATGATAAATATATTTCCCATAGTAATAGGTTTTGTTTAATTTTTGTAAGTTGAAGTTATTAATGAAATTATTTTCCTACCACTCATCAGCAAAATGAATAACAATTTAATAGCAATAGGATGCACAATAAAATGTATTTTCAACAAATTTTCTAAGCTAAAGACAATTTACATTTTAATACTGTGTATTCTTATTTAGCATGAATACCTAGAAAGAAACAAAAGATAATGTTTAAATCTGTCTTTTGAGCATTTATATTTCCTAGAAAGTCAAATACATATTTGACTTAAAGATCATTACATACTTTGTTGTTGCTAAAGTCACGTCCACCTCTGCAACCACTTGGACTAGAGCCCAACTGGCTCCTCTGTCCATGGGATTTCCCAGGCAAATATACTGGAATAGGTTACTATTTCCTTCTCCAGGGGATCTTCCCCACCCAGGGACTGAACCCAAGTCTCCTGCATTGGCAGACAGAATTTTTTTACCACTGAGTCACCCAGAAAGCCCTACTAAATACTTACAGATATAATATTTCCTGTTTCAGAAAAAAAGCATGAAATTGTCAGTACAATAAAGTTAGCAATTGGTTTGTTGGTCATGCATTCTTCAGGCTGTCACTATAATTTCCTTATTCACAATAATAATCTTGCTTTAATTTTGATCTCATAAAAAGATATACATTGATTATTCTATGTATTTTCAAAACCATTTCTTAAGTCTTATTCCCTTAGTAAGAGAGTAATATTTTATAGAAAATAAAATTATAGTATGTTGGGTGATGTCATCTTTAATAACTTAAGTGAGGTATAATTTTTATGTGGTCAAATATATTTTCAGTAAACATTTTGATGAGAGTCCCTTGTACTGCAAGGAGATCCAACCAGTCCTTTCTAAAGGAGATCAATCCTGGGTGTTTATTGGAAGGACTGATGCTAAAGCTGAAACTCCAATACTTTGGCCACCTTATGCAAAGAGTTGATTCTTTGGAAAAGACTCATGCTGGGAGGGATTGGAGGCAGGAGGAGAAGGGGATGACAGAGGATGCAATGGCTGGATGGCATCACCGACTCAATGGACATGGGTTTGGGTGAACTCCGGGAGTTGGTGATGGACTGGGAGGCCTGGCGTGCTGCAGTTCATGGGGCTGCAGTGCTGCATGCTGCAGTGCTGGGGTTGCAAAGAGTCGGACACAACTGAGCGACTGAACTGAACTGAACCAATTCACACACCTGAGTAAGCACAATTTATTTATAAAATATTTTCTTTAAATTAAAAAGTCTTTTGCTCAGATTGTAAAGATCTGCCTGCAATGTGGGAGACCTGGGTTCAATCCCTGGGTTGGGACGATCCCCTGGAGAAGGGAATGGCAACCCATTCCAGTATTATGGCTTGGAGAATCCCATGAACAGAGGAGCATGGCAAGTTACAGTCCATGGGATCCCAGAGTCGGACACAACTGAGCGACTAACACTTTCACTTTTATAACCAATTCATGTACCTGAGTAAGCACAATTTATTTATAAAACTTTTTCTTTTCATCAAAAAGTTTTGGTATTCTCTCACAAACAATACCTACCTTCTTTCCTGTTCCAAGATCAGCCAACTGTCTATTTACTTTCATGCTGTATTAGATTTGTCTTTTCTGAAATGTCAGATAAACTGGAATCATTAGGTATGTGCTCTTTTATATCTGGCTTATTGTGAGAAGCTTATTTCTTGATTCATCCATTTTGTTGTCTCTATCAATAGCCTATTTTTATTACTGAATAGGATTACATTGAATGAATAAAACACACTGAATTGCAAATTTACTTCTTGATGGATATTTGTTTCCAAGTGGGACCATACTGAATAAATTTGATATAAAAATTATTATGCAAGTTTCTGTGAGCAAATACGATTTAATTTCTCTTGGGTTAATGCTAAGATGGGTCAAAATGTAAGTATATCTTTAATTTTATTAGGAACTCCCAAATGATTTGCCAAATTGGCTGTGTCATTTCTCATTTCTTTCGTTAATGTTTGAGACTACCGGTGCTGCCTCTTCAGTACTTACTATTGAGTTTTTCTGATTTTAGCTAGTATGAAGGATGGATAGAGATATCTCATTGTTGTGTTAATTTTCATTTCACTCATGAAATGAGGTTGAGTATTTTTCATGTGACTACTATTTGTATAGCTTCTTCTGTGAACCATTTAAAATTGATCTATTTCTTAAAAAAATCAAACAAAAAAAGCCTCTGACCTATTTCTTTACTTATGTTGTCTTTTTATTGATTTATAAAAAGTATTTATTTTGGACAAGTTTATTAAATATATATTTAGAATTCCTAGTTTGTGACTTGAGTTTCATTTTCTTAGAAGTTTGTTTTGAAGAGCAAAAGTGTTTAAGCTTGATGAAGTGAACGCTGTCGATTTTTGTTCTTTTATTGAACCCATAGTGTGTGATCTAAAAGTCTTTATTCCAAGTGTAATGAAATTCTGACTCCATCATTTTATGTATGGTGATAATTTTTAAGTCGTACTTCTTTAGCTCCCCATTTTGCTTCATATCTTAGCGAGTTGATAAGAAGGTCGAGATTCTCCTTTAGCAGCAACGAAAAGTTAAAACCCCATATGTAAGGGAACTCTACTCCTGACCCAGCTCTTTCTACTATAAAAACACCAAGTCAATCTCCTTTCCTGACTTTCTCAAGCTATTTTTGCACTGGATTAGTAAGCCTGTTCTGCTCTTCCATAATGTCTTATCTTATGATTAATAAACTGTTTACTTTCAAATTTTCTGAGTCCTTCAAATTAGCTATTGGACCTCTCCAGTGTATATTTCATTTCTACTTTTGTACTTTTAAACTCTAGTATTTCTATTTTTAAAATAATTATTTCTCTTTATTGATATTCTTTAATTTGATAAATATCATCTTCATATTTTCCTTTAGTATCTTAAACATGGTTTCCTTTCATTATTGAACATATTTAAAATAGCTTATATAAAATATTTCCTAGTAACTCTAAAGTCTGGTTTTCTCAGGGATCGTTTGAGTTGACTGCTTTTTCTAGTGTATATGCTATACTTTCCTATTTCCTTGTATGTCTCAGAATTTTTAATTGAAAACTGGAGTTTAATAATAAGGTGGAAACTCTGGAAGTTACATTTCTCCTGCCCAGGGTTTTTGTTTTTGCTGTTTATTTATTTAATGACTTTGTTGAACTAATTCTATTAAGTCTTTTTTTTTTTTTTTTTTTGTCCTGTGTGCCCACAGAAGTCTCTGCTCAGTTAGCTTAGCGGTCAACTGGTAATTAGAAATTTCCTTAAATGCCTTGAACTAGTAATTCTCTTAATCTTGATTCCAGTGCCATGTGTGTATGTGTGGTGTATGCTTTCGGCACTCAGACAGCGGTTGACAATCTGCCTCAGCCTTTATTCTTGCTTGCACTTTCTGCATGTCACATGATGACAGTTTTCTAGGGATTTAGTTTTTGGAGACTTCAAACACTTTGTGTTCCCTCCAGTGATTCTGAAGCTGCTGGTTTTCCCGGCTACCATGATGGTAAAACGGTTGGTCTTCAAAGCTACTGTGAAGCTGAGCAAGATGGGAATAGGACTAATTAAAATGCCATAGAACTCACCTTTCTACCTTATTCTGATATTTTTCTTGATTGAACACTCCAAGAATCTAGTTCATTTACAGAATTTTGGGGGGAAAAACTGAGCATTTTTTCTAGTGTTTTTATTACTGTTATGAAGGAGTAGATTTAGACACCCTTCCTCTATCTTCTGGCCCAGTGGAGAAGGGAATGGCAAACCACTTCAGTATTCTTGCCTTGAGAACCTGATGAACTGTATGAAAAGGCAAAAAGATATGACACTGAAAGATGAACCCCCCACATCTGTAGGTGCCCAATATGCTACTGGAGAAAAATGGAGAAATAACTCCAGAAAGAATGAAGAGATGGAGCCAAAGCAAAAACAACACTCAGCAGTGGATGGAATTGGTGATGGAAGATGCTCTAAAGAATAATACTACATACAAGAGCTGGAATAATCTTCCTACTCATTAGCCCATGGACTTACCTGTAAAAACTGACCATGATATACTTTAAGACCTCTTCTGAGATGGCCCACAGTCTGTGGAGCGTGTTTCTCTGTAAATAAATCTACTTCTTATCTATCCCTTTGTCTCTCATTGAATCCTTCCTGCAATGAGACATCAAGAGCCTGAACTTCGCTGAAGTCCTGAGACCATGAGTGTGATCTCAATTAAAGACTGTGGCGTCAAATCCCAATGTGGATTTTCACCAGGTTTGAGTCACAGTGTGTGGTTTCAAGTCCCAATCTGTGTTGCATGATTTCATTACTGTGATACAAATTTTACAGTTGGGGAACAACATTAATACAGTATTATTAAGTAAAGTTCATAGTTTAGAAGAAGGTTCACTTTTTGTGTTGTACTGGTTTATGGATTTTGTCAAATGTACACCATCATGTATCTGCCATTACAGTATCATACAGAATAGATTCACTGCCCTAAAACCCCCTGTGTTCCACCTATTGACCCTTCCTGCCCATCCCCAAACTTCTGGAAACCACTGATCCTTTACTGTCCCTATAGTTTTGCCTTGGAATTCCAGATGTCATATACTTGGAATCACAAAGTATTTAGCCTTTTCAGTCTGGCTTCTTTCACTTAACAATAACCATTTATATCCCTCCTAGTCTTTCTGTGGCTTAGTAGCTGATTGACTTTTATTGCTGAATAATATTCCATTCCAAAAAATGTCTACATCCATCAAGTGATAAACAGCCTGCTTATCCGTTTACATATTGAAAGGTATCCTGTATGGATTATTTTTCATTATTTTAGTGGTATTTTTGTCAACCTTAATTTTAATTCCAATTTGTCAAATGGAATTCCAATATGACAAATTCCAATTTGTCATATCGTTTTATAATTATTGTTTTGTTTTCTGTTTATGACTTTTCCCCTCTATAACAATGTAATGAAGTTATTTTTCTATGTTAATAGAAGTTTTTCCCTCTCTTTTAAAAAGTTCTTTCTTATGCCATATAATTATAATCTATCTTTGTTTATGTGATGATGTAGAAATTAATATTATTTATTTTTTTCTGTATGAATAGACAAATAAATTCCATTTTTAAGAGACCATCCTTTCCACCACAGTACTATAACAAAGGTTATTCACAAATCTGGTGACTGCATAGGCCAGTTTCTTAACCCTATTCAAGGCAGTGTACAATAGACAAACATAAAAAAAAAAGAAAGTCCTGAAAAAACCTGTGGAGATTTGTCTCTCAATTTAGACATTATTGTCTATTCCTGAAGTTATAAAACAAATATTCAATAGTACATCATTAAGTATAACATTTCTTTAAAGCTCATTTTTCCTAAGTAGACTTTTATATTAAGAAAGTACTGCCTATTTTTAATTTTCTAGTTATTTTAAAATTATTTAATTATAATAAGGATTTGAATTTTTAATCAAAAGACTTTTCTTCATCCATTTTTTTCTCTTTTATTCTTTCAATTTAATGACTTGCTTTGGCTCATTTTTCAAATGATAAATTAAATTTGCATTGAAGGAATAAATCTAATTTGAATGTAACATATTTTTACATTTTGTTCAATTCAGCTTATTAGTATTTGATATTTTTGTGTTTATATTCATACAAGATGCTGGCTTATAATTTTCATTTGTTGTAATGGCTCTATTCCGTGTCAATAAGTAGGTTCTACTGGCACCATTGATTGAAATAAAGTGTGTCTTACTTTTCTTATGTCTTAAAGAGTTTATATGATATTGATGGGTTCTTTCTTCCTCAACTGTTTGAGAAAATTAACGATAGAGCATTTTATTTGTGGAATTATTTGTATTAATGGATTACTTTCCTTAAAGATCCACCCATATCTTCTCTATTTTCTTGTGTCAGTTTTATTATGTTTTGTTTTTTAAAGGACTTTTTCCATTTCATATAAAATTTAAATTATTGGACTGATTTTTCATAATCTCTCTATAGTTAGGCTCTAGAACATTTATTTATGTGTTTTCTTTATCCCTAATGTTTATAATCTCTTCTCTGTTTGATTGATTTTGCTAGGAGTTTATTTATTATATACATCTTATCTTCAGTATTTCCTTCCTTCTAGATTTTTGGATTTAGTTTGCTGTGCTCATTCTATTTGGCACACAAACCCACATACACACACACACATATTTAAGCCTCTAAGCTTTAGAAGCACTGTGCAGGTTTTTATATGTTAATAAAAAGCAGACTGTTTTCTACTTGATCTCTAGGCCTTAGAAATTGGAAAGCCCTAATGGAAAAAAGAATAAAATTCCTACTTCTCTGTACTGGCAGAAGATGCTCTCTGGAGCAGTAAGTTTTCTTTTAGTCTATTTATTATATTCTCTACATGCTCATCAGTCAGTTCAGTCACTCAGTCGTGTCTGACTCTTTGCAACCCCATGAATTGCAGCACACCAGGCCTCCCTGTCCATCATCAACTCCCGGAGGTCACCCTGCTTATTTAACTAATATGCAGAATACATCATGAGAAACGCTGGACTGGAAGAAGCACAAGCTGGAATCAAGATTGCCGGGAGAAATATAAATAACCTCAGATATGCAGATGACACCACCCTTATGGCAGAAAGAGAAGTGATACTAAAAACCCTCTTGATGAAAGTGAAAGAGGAGAGTGAAAAAATTGGCTTAAAGCTCAACATTCAGAAAACGAAGATCATGGCATATGGTCCCATCACTTCATGGGAAATAGATGGGGAAACAGTGGAAACAGTGTCAGACTTACTTTTTTGGGCTCCAAAATCACTGCAGATGGTGACTGCAGCCATGAAATTAAAAGACGCTTACTCCTTGGAAGGAAAGTTATGACCAACCTAGATAGCATATTCAAAAGCAGAGACATTACTTTGCCAACAAAGGTCTGTCTAGTCAAGGCTATGGTTTTTCCTGTGGTCATGTATGGATGTGAGAGTTGGACTGTGAAGAAAGCTGAGCGCTGAAGAATTGATGCTTTTGAACTGTGGTGTTGGAGAAGACTCTTGAGAGTCCCTTGGACTGCAAGGAGATCCAACCAGTCCATTCTGAAGGAGATCAGCCCTGGGATTTCTTTGGAAGGAATGATGCTAAAGCTGAAACTCCAGTACTTTGGCCACCTCATGCAAAGAATTGACTCATTGGAAAAGACCCTGATGCTGGGAGGGATTGGGGGCAGGAGGAGAAGGGGACAACAGATGAGATGGCTGGATGGCATCACCATGGATGTGAGTTTGCTCATAGGAGCATGTTATTTTAATAAAAGTTCTTGCATCATAGTCAAAAGCAGAAGTTCTGGTTTATAGTTGCTGTGTGAAATAAATTATTCTATGAATAGAAATGTGAGAATTATTAGGAAGCTGTTATATTAGTTAAGATATACATGGTATTGACTGACCATTTGGGTATAATGATGGCAAATAGTTATTTTTGGTATGTCTTTTAAGATGAGTCTGGCAGTAAGTTCCAGGATATTAAAAAAAAATGAAGATTGAAAATGACTTCAAATATTTTTGCCTTAAGAACAAGAGAGATTGTTTTTCTTACTTTGCTCAGTCTAAGACAGATTCTCCTATCATAGAAGCAATATGGCTGTGGAGGTTTGATTTTCTCTGTTTTCTGTGTTTTATATATATGTATATATATAACTCTGATTAGGTTGTCTGTCTACCCTAAGGTAATAGCCATGATGAGGGATTTTTAAAAATTCAAACCAGTTTGTACATAACATGCCCCAGAAAGTTATGGTGGTTTTGTACTAGAAAAAAGGAATGGATGCTTACAATGAAAATACAAAAAAAAAAAAAAAAGTTCTACTAGTGTAATGATGAATAAGACAATCACAGGAAAAGACCAAAATAGATTATTCAAAAACAGAAGATGATTTAATATTTACAAGCTGAGGATTTCATAAAGTGAAGTGAAAGTCACTGGGTCATATCCGACTCTTTGTGACCCCATGGGCTACACAGTCCATGGAATTCTCCAGGCCAGAATACTGGAGTAGGTAGCTTTTCCCTTCTCCAGGGGATCTTCCCAACCCAGGAACTGAACGCAGGTCTCCCACATTGCAGGTGGATTCTTTACCAGCTGAGCCACAAGGGAAGCCTAAGAATAGTGGAGTGAATACCCTATCCCTTCTCCAGAGGATCTTCCCAACCCAGGAATCAAACCAAGGTCTCATGCATTGCAGGCAGATTCTTTACCAGCTGAGGTATCAGGGAAGCCCGACGATTTCATAAGGAAATTAAAAACCTGCTAAAAACCTGCTAATGATGAAAGAGCTAGTTTTTTCATCACCATGCTGATTAGGATTCAGTTCAGTTCAGTTCAGTTCAGTCGCTCAGTGGGTCACTATTAGATTAGACAGTAAAGAATCTGCCTGCAATGCAGGAGACCTGGGTTCCATCCCTGGGTTGGGAAGATTCCCACCCTAGTATTCTCACCGGAGAGTTCCCGTGGAGAGAGGAGCCTGGTGGACAGTCCATGGGGTCACAAAGAGTCGGACAGTAAGGAGTGACTAAGCACAGCACAGCACATTAAACTTCATGAAAAGGTATTTTGTGGAAAGAATATGAAATTTTACAGAAGAAACATAATTGTGCATCCTGGAAGCTCTATAAAGTTATTGATTATTATGAAAATGATTCCAGCATATTCTGGGGGTGTCCTAAAACTTATTGATATCTCTTACAGCTTCTAGTGTTACTATCTAGAGATAAAAGTGTTTAGTGTGATTTAGGACAGAGCATCAGAATCCATTCCTGGAAAAGAGGGATTTGAGTAGTTTCTGTGTACTGGAAGTAAATATTAGAAATATATTTAACAATGAAAATAATAAATATTTCCATTAAATTCTATTAAATATTTTTATTCAGTTGCTGTTACACAAAACATTGATAAAGGCAGTTTTTATATTCACTTTCTCTTCTCCTGGTCAAAGCAAAAACCTGGCTGCTCTAATTTTGAAATAACATGGTTCATAGGTATATATTCCTAAGAGGCAAATGTATCAAAGCTTAATTCTTTGGATTATTTCTTTAGTGGCAAGTTGGTTTTGTTAATGACATAAATAATGCAGGAAGGAATCAAGCAATTTAAAATCATTTATAAGAAAGTGTGCATTTTGAATTCAAAATAATTGCAGCTAACTAAATCCTCAGCAATTAAAGGCACCTGGATTTTCTCAGAAATACTTGAATTTTGGTAATAGCTGATATTTAAATAGCTATGCAGTATGTGTTTAAATTTTTAGTACCCTTAATTCAAGATGGTAAATGGAGGAGATAAAATTTGATAATTTTTTTCACTTTGAAAATAAACCTAATAATATATACTCAAATTAAATCTGTCTGCTAAGATTATTTTAAAAGCTTTATAAATATGATTTTATGAGAGACCCATACGGTAGCAGATACATTTTCTAGCATGAACTACAGTGCTTACAAAATTACTCAGAGCAATTACATGATTCATAAAATATTTAAAAGCATTTAATGATGAAAGTTTTTAAATGGCTAAATGGCGAACCCAATTACACTGAGCCAATTAGCTAAAGAAGTGTTTTTCCATAATCAGTGTTTACCTTTAAATAGAACTTCATATATATACAAATATTTATTGTGTGACTTTCTTGCAATCAGGTTTGTTAACCATTTTTCAAATACATAGCTTTCATTTCTTGAAAACACATTTTTAATGAATGAATAACAAAAAAACACATTTATCTTATTTTCACAGACATTTTTTAAAATCCTGAAAAAATGATATTTATTACCTCATAATTTTGTATATTGACACTCATATCTCTGTATCATGTACTTTACTTTAAAAACATTGAGAAAGTGAATCTCAATATTTTCCTCAGAGAGTTCATTTTCTCTTTCAGGTGTATTGCCAGTAATCTAATTATTTTTATTATATGCATCCATTTATTGAATGGCTTTTATGAGAAATTACTAGGCAAGTAGGATAAGTAAAATAAGAAATAGTCTTGAATATCTGAGAGATCGAGTCAATTTAAAGTTTTCTTATTCATGTGGTAGTTAGCAGAAGAGCATTCAAGGCTCCTTCCACTCTTGCCTTCACTGTGGATCATCATTAGCCTGAGAAGGAAACAATAGGACATTTTTTAAGAACCAACTTGGAAGTGTTCCACATAATTTTTACTCACTTTCTGAAACTTAGTTATACAGCCACACTTACACACAAGCAAGTTTGGGAAACTTGGCCTGTTTACCTAAAATGCCTAAAATAGAGAAAGGATCTACATTTATGAACAGTTATGTAAGCTTCACCATGCTAGGTAATACATTCAACTATGTATTTATATCGGAGAAGGCACTGGCACCCCACTCCAGTACTCTTGCCTGGAAAATCCCATGGACGCAGGAGCCTGGTAAGGCTGCAGTCCATGGGGTCTCTAAGAGTAGGACACGACTGAGCGACTTCGATTTCACTTTTCACTATCATGCATTGGAGAAGGAAATGGCAACCCACTCCAGTGTTCTTGCCTGGAGAATCCCAGGGACTGGGGAGCCTGGTAGGCTGCGGTCTATGGGGTCACACAGAGTCGGACACGACTGAAGTGACTTAGCATAGCATAGCATAGCATATATTTATATATAGGAACTACTTTCTACTATCAAGGAACTTGACTTAGTGATAGGAGACAGCGGAATTAGGTACTGGAACAAAGCAGTGTAAGTGATAAAATAAGAATAATGTGCACATGAATTTCTTTAAAAATAACAAGGTTAATAAGGGCCTACAACGGGAAAGGGAAGATGTTTCACAAAGCAATTCAGTTTTATTTTGAAAGATTAATATAAATTCAGACAGTAAATGTTAAAAAAAAAGTGTGTAAAATTATGAAAGATGTTGTAGCTTAATAACTAATTATACTATAGTTAATTTTAAAATTTGAAAGTAGTTTTAAAACACAGAAAAGCAAAAGAAAAGTAATATGGACACCCTCCCGCCCCCCACCAACCATCCCCAAACCAGGATGCATAAATATTGACATTTCTCACATTTGCTTCAAGTGTGGTAAATTTAATTATTGACTTCTCTTTTTCAATTCTCCATTTAACTTTATCTTGTTCCATTGTGGTTGGGCCTGTCCTCTGTGCCTCTCGTCATCCCCATGAGAATTTCCTCTCCGTACCTCCGTGGGTCCCATTTCTTTTTTTCTTTTCTCAGGAAAAACTGATATGCAGATAATGGAGGCTTTAGATTTTTATTAAGTTGAGTTTAATAATTAAACTTCTAGTTTTACCTCTTAAGAGAATATCTGTTTCTTTATCTGTTGATATGTAAATATATAGTTTTTAAAGAAACCCTAGCATTTAGCCTGAGCATTTTTCATGAGTAACTTTAGTGCATATTATTAGCAGTATAATTACTAGAACATTAAATGTGCATATATTCAAATTTATTAGAAACAGCTTCCATCTTCACTCTCTCCAACTCTTGGTAATATTAGGCCTTTCAACTTTGTCCTCAGATGTTTATGCAGTCATTATCTTATTATTACTTCCGGTTAAATTATCTCTAGTTAATGTAAATTTGAGTATAGTTTATACTTTCAAGGAATTCTTTATTTTCCTTCTGTGAACTGCTTATTTTCATTGCTAACAATTTATTTAATTTCAATTCTCTTTTTGTTACTCCTATGTCAAAATAATTTATATTTTCTAAACTAAAGCTTTATGTTAAAATATTTTCTCCTTATCTTCACTTTTGTTTTAATTTTTAATTTTAAAATTCTTGTTCTTCCTATTATATTTTCTGATTTGTGCTATTTGTGTTTTCATTTTAAAATATTTTCTATTCTCAGATGCCAAAAGTTTCTAAAATATTTTTTCTCTAATACTCTAATTTTTTAAATGATCAGTCTTTTGAAACAATTTGATAAGTGTGTATGAATTTAGTTTAATAAAACTAGAGATTGTGTACATGCTATAGAGAGGAAGAGATATGACTGAAAAGGCAAAAATGAAGTGAACCAAAATCTGAGAGTCTTATTTTAAATAAGTGTTTGGATTTTATTCTGTAGATCAGAGCTTCTAAATAAATATGTGAAAATTTCTAGAATTAGGTTAGGCAAAGTTTTTGTTTGTTTGTTTGAATATGACCCAAGCGGCCCAAATTATTACAGAACAAAATGGATAACTGCATATTATTAAAATTACTATTTTTGATCTTTGGATGACATAGTTTAAAAATAGGCAAACCTTTTGAAATAAAATATTTGCAAAGCATACCTGGCAAAGAGATTAAAGGGTTAGAGGGCATCCATGATTGTAAAGAGGCACAAAGGTACTTTTTAACATGAATTAAATGTTTTATATCTTGATTGTAGTGGTGGTTACTATGGCTGTATAAATTTACCAAAATGTGTCAGTTTTATACTTACAGTGAATACATTTTATGGTATATCAAACACAACTCAAAAGCAGTATTAAAGTTTTCTGTAGCTAAACAAATTTTGTTCCGTATATACAGATGCTAATTTGCAAATACATATTTATATTTTTGTTGCTAAAATACAATAAAAGTATCTTAGACTATTCCTAACTAAAATATTAAAGATTTTAATACCATGGAGGTATTTTAGAGTATTATTAAAGTATTTTAGAGAGTATCCATTTTAAGGTATTACTCATTTTATTATACTTTTTACAGTAGCTGGTATAGCTACATTTGTATGGAGTGGTAGACCTTGATATTTCTTAATGTTAAAAACGGCTGTTATTTGAAAAAAGTGTGGAAAGAATGTTGTCACTGAGAATAATATTCAAATGAGAGGTAACATGTTTCCTCGAGGATTTTAGAATGATGATTTGCATTAGGAGAAAAACATCAAAGGACTGGAGACAACTGAAACTTACCATATTATTGGAAATATAACTTCCGTATTAACTCCCATACTGTTGGAAATAAAATGTCTAAAATGTCAAGAAAAATTAAATTTTCTTACTTTGGGTATTTGGAGAAAGAAAAGTCTAGCGATTTGTGGGATTACTAATTTACATCATTCTGAAGTCACCATTGATTTCAAATAATTCTGTCATTCTTAATTTGTAGCCTATGAATTGTGACGGAGAAGGCAATGGCACTCCACTCCAGTACTTTTGCCTAGAAAATCTCATGGACGGAGGAGCCTGGTAGGCTGCCGTCCATGGGATCGCTAGAGTCAGACACGACTGAGCGACTTCACTTTCACTTTTCACTTTCATGCATTGGAGAAGGAAATGGCAGCCCACTCCAGTGTTCTTGCCTGGAGAATCCCAGGGACAGAGGAGCCTGGTGGGCTGCCGTCTATGGGGTCGCACAGAGTCGGACACGACTGAAGCAACTTAGCAGCAGCAGCAGCACCATGAATTGTGAATTAAAGCAGGCATTATAATTATTTCAATTCTAAGTTCATTCCTAATGGATTTGTCTAATTTACAAATAATTTAATTGTTCAAAATATATTTGTTTTCATTTTCTAAAAATGTACTGTTGATTTAAAATAAATTTAGTCTTAATGCATATGTAAGCAAAATGATCTCTATCCTTCTATCTAGTGAAATTAGAGAAATAAATATAAAATAAAGTAAATCTCAAAGGAAACTGCTCAGGAAATGATGATATTTAAAATAATACAGAAATCTTGATTTTCTTTGTTGTTTTGTTTGTAACTGTATTTGTACTTTCAACTGCCATAAAAGTCAAGTTACCTTAAAAATGACAAAATATTAATTTATTGACATTTACTCTGAGGTAGTTTGAAACTAGAAAATCTTCAGATATTTCTTGTGCCACATATTAATGTAATCAGTTCTTGGAAAATTTAGAACTTCTGGACTGTAATGCTGGACATCACAATTCAGAAATAACTGTTTTGTAAATGTGATAATTTTTTGACAGCCAAAGTAAATAACCACTCTGAAACTTAAGAATAAGAAATAAAGACCATCTCCTGAGAGTTCAAGTAATGTAGAGAATGAAATCTGACACGCAATGTCACCTTTTGAGGAAAAATAATTTCCAAGGCTGAGTAAGACCTAACTGGATCTATTCAAGGGATGAATATATGTATAAGAATGTAGAGTTGGGGGTGCAAAGGAAGAATTATGTCTCAGTATCTAATAATATCCTACTTAGGGACAAGAGTCCCTGAGATAACAGATCCCTTTCACAGAAAAAAATGATCCCTTAAACAATGGAACCAACTAGCTGACACCAATTATTTTTTTTCCCATTTTTTAAAATTAATTTTATTTTATTTTTAAACTTTACATAATTGTATTAGTTTTGCCAAATATCAATTATTTTTTAAGAAATCACCATCTAATCATACTACAGGGAGAGAAATCCCTGGCTGTGACACAGAAGTATTCCTGTCCTTCTGTCATAGTTCTTGTTATAAATTAAAACATGATCTGGAATCTCAGTTTATTCACAAGACTCTTGTGAGCATTTGATGATATTGGTCCTCCATCTGAGAGATGTGCCTATTTTAAATGTTAAAAGTGTTCAGCTGAGGCCACACATCTGAAGATGGATTAATTCAGCATAGCTAGGCTCTTGGCAGGGACTCCTAGGGTCTACTCACTGGACTCAGTGAAAATAGTAACTTTAACTGGCTTTCTTTTAAATTTATAAAATTATATTAGAGGTCATAGTCTTAGCTTTAGGAAACTTTATTAGATTTCATAACTTAAACAATATTATACGATGAAAAATAAGGAATTTACTTTAGTGCTTTTTTATGTAGGATGGATATTTTAACATCTTAATTATTGACAATGTATCTGTGAATTTGTATTATTCCCATTATAAAGTAGCAAACATAAGTACTTATTCTCTAGCTATCAATTAGATCTGGGACAGATCTTCTGATTCCGAAGTATGTTATTCTTCTCTTACAAAGTTTCCTTCTTTTTTTTTTTAACTTGGAGCCCACAAACTTAGACTGCCTTGCATCCAGTAGTACTTTAGACCTATATTCTTTTAATTTTGATCTCTGTAAAAGGTCAAATAAATAAAGGTCAAATAATACGATGAGTTTGAGAATTATTGATCTACATTAGCAAATAAATGCAGTATTTTAAATTTGTTCTCCTTTTTTCATTTAAAATGAAAAGCAGTATTTGATTGTACATTTTTTTCTATTACAAACTACAACTTAAGTGCTTTTAATCTATTAAAAACTTATTAAAATTCTAGACTGATTGTGAGTACCAGAGCTACCGTTCTTAAACTATGGACCTTTTTAAGAGAATT
This sequence comes from Bos taurus, assembly GCF_002263795.3. NCBI lineage: Eukaryota > Metazoa > Chordata > Mammalia > Artiodactyla > Bovidae > Bos > Bos taurus. The sequence continues at coordinate 16,219,805 of NC_037332.1, read as the reverse complement.
TTAAGTGGGACTAGAAAGCAATAGTCTAAGTTCCAGACACTATCCTAGGAGCTTTCAATATTTAATCTGGTACTAATGTTTTAAGGAAATTCCAAGCACAAGGTCTTTGATAATTATGTTAATGATTTGTTTTTTTTTTACTTCAAATATTATGCTACAAACTATTTGACACAGACATATAAAGTATTTTATTAATTGTTAAATTCCAGTGGGTTAGCATAGTGGCTGCCATATTCTCTGCACTTCTGAATGGATGAATGAATAAAGCATTTATAGTCTATGTATAGTTCTGAGTGACATGACACAGATTTAAATCGATCATTTATTCTTTAATATATTTTAGACCATCTTGTTCCTCTCCTTGTTTTTCATAGGGAAAAGGGAAGGAGAAATTACTCAGATATAATGAGTTGGACAAAGAGACTTTGGTAGAAAATAAGATTCTCCAAAATGCAGGGCTTTGTGTTGGGCACATTAGCAATGTCATTTTAACCAGTTAGTGTAATGCTGGGGGACATTTTGGATGGATGGTGTTACATAGGATGCTATCATGAAGTAATAACTGAAATTAATTCACAATAAGTGTAAAGACAATAACCTAGTCACAACAGAAGTATGAGAAAAAATATCCCTTGAAAGACAATCAGATAGAAAAATGGAAGATAAGTCAGCATGGCTACCATTTTGCAGTTAATTCCTCTGTCTCATCAATTTCAAGTTAAGTTCTATCACAAAAAGCTTCTAACATTTTATTTTGTCTTTTTTATTCATATATTCAACATTATTGAGCATTTATTATCTAGAGCACTTACTATCTAGAAATGTACAATTTACTGGGGAGTACAATGACACTCCAGACAAAAATCCACGTTCTTGTATGAGAAATAGACAAGTGCTGCTAAGCTGCTAAGTCGCTTCAGTCGTGTCCGACTCTGCCCAACCCCATAGACGGCAGCCCACCAGGCTCCCCCGTCCCTGGGATTCTCCAGGCAAGAACACTGGAGTGGTTTGCTATTTCCTTCTCCAATGCATGAAAGGAAAAGTGAAAGTGAAGTCGCTCAGTCATGTCTGACTCTTAGTGACCCCATGGACTGCAGCCCACCAGGCTCCTCCGTCCATGGGATTTTCCAGGCAAGAGTACTGGAGTGGGTTGCCATTGCCTTCTCCAAAATAGACAAGTAAATGACCAATTAAAATGACAAAGTTTACTTTTGAAGTGTAAAGAAAGTACTGTGGTAATATATGTAAATGAGTTGTTAATTGTTTTTAAATGAGGAGAAAGTTTAGAAATGGTTTCCAGAAGAAACAAAGTTTTACCCGAATCTTGAAAGAAGAATTGGTTGTCATAAGCAAATGAGAAAGTGAAGTGGAAAGGCTTTCTAAGTGTTGCAGACACATAAGGAACACTGATACATTATGTTTATGAAACTATGGTATCCAATTTGTTTATAAGCATAGAGTGCATGGGAATGAGAGGTAAGCTGAGAAGAATAGACAGGACCACAAAGAGTGGATTTCATTCTGTGTTCAGGGAAAGACTATTTAGAATTTTAAGCACAGAAATGAATTTATTAGACTTACATTTCCTAAGAGATCATTTATGAGACCATGGAAAAAGGTCAAAAAGGCATGGATGATTAAGGCAAAAAATAAACCAAGCATGAGACTTACACTGTCTGCTAAAGATTGAAGTCACTAAAATAAAAAAAAGACCATATGAGAATGAAGGAGTGGATTGATTCAGAAAATAAAAAAATCACTCTCAAAACTACCAATGAGTCCTTGTTGTCTAATGAAAAAAAGTACATTGTCCTGACTTTCACACTTGAAACCCTTAATTTTCTCCTCTCAACATATCACTAGCTGAAATGTACATTTTTAAGAACTCTGGGCTCCAAAACTCCTATTGATTTTTTTTCCTGAAGAATCTTAATTTTTAATTTAGAATATGAATACCACACAGTAATCAAATGATGCTTTAAACAAGTCTTTTTTAAGCATATTTTTAAAATTAAACTTGAACTTCTGTTAATGGAGAATAATATTCTAATTATTTGTTCCATCTCAATCAAAGTAGACAAAATGTCTTCAACTTCTGTGTATGAATATATACATGAATATATTCAGATCACTAGATCAGTAGGTGCCCAATATGCTACTGGAGATCAGTGGAGAAATAACTCCAGAAAGAATGAAGAGATGGAGCCAAAGCAATAACAACACCCAGTTGTGGATGTGACTGGTGATAGAAGCAAGTTCTGATGCAGTAAAGGGCAACATTGCATAGGAACCTGGAATCTTAGGTCCATGAATCAAGGCCAATTGGAAGTGATCAAACAGGAGATGGCAAGAGTGAACATCAACATTTTAGGAATCAGCAAACTAAAATGGCCTGGAATAGGTAAATTTAATTCAGATGAACATTATATTTACTACTGTAGGCAGGAATCCCTCAGAAGAAATGGAGTAGCCATCATAGTCAAAAAAAGAGTCCAAAATGCAGTACTTGGATGCCATCTCAAAAATGACAGAATGATCTCTGTTCATTTCCAAGGCAAACCTCCATTCAATATCAGGGTAATCCAACTTTATGCCCCAACCAGTAATGCTGAAGTAGCTGAAGTTGAATGGTTCTATGAAGACCTACAAGACCTTTTAGAACTAACATCAAAAAGATGTCCTTTTCATTATAGGGGACTGGAATGCAAAAGTAGGAAGTCAAGAAATACCTGGAGAAACAGGCAAACTGGGACTTGGAGTAAGAATGAAGCAGGGCAAAGGCTAATAGAGTTTTGCCAAGAGAACGCACTGGTCATAGCAAACACCCTCTTCCAACAACACAAGAGAAGACTCTACACAGGGACATCACCAGATGGTCAACAATGAAATCAGATTGATTATATTCTTTGAAGCCAAAGATGGAGAAGCTCTATACAGTCACCAAAAACAAGACCAGGAGCTGACTGTGGCTCAGATCATGAACTCCTTATTGTCAAATTCAGACTTAAATTGAAGAAAGTAGGGAAAACCACTAGACCATTCAGGTATGACCTAAATCAAATTCCTTATGATTATACAGTGGAAGTGAGAAATAGATTTAAGGGACTAGATCTGATAGATAGAGTGCCTGATGAACTGTGGACTGAGGTTCATGTCATTGCATAGGAGACAGGGATCAAGACCATCCCCAAGAAAAAGAAATGCAGAAAAGCAAAATGGCTGTCTGAGGAGGTCTTACAAATAGTTGTGAAAAGAAGAGAAATGAAAAGTAAAGGAGAAAAGGAAAGATACCCATTTGAATGCAGAGTTCCAAAGAATAGCAAGGAGAGAAAAGAAAGCCTTCCTCAGTGGTCAGTGCAAAGAAATAGAGGAAAACAACAGAATGGGAAAGACCAGAGATCTCTTCCAGAAAACTGGAGATACCAAAGGAATATTTCATGCAAAGATGGGCTCAATAAAGGACAGAAATGGTATGGACATAATAGAAGCAGAAGATATTAAGAAGAGGTGGTAAGAATACACAGAAGAACTATACAAAAAAGATCTTCACAACCAAGATAATCATGATGGTGTGATCACTCACCTAGAGCCAGACATCCTGGAATGTGAAGTCAAGTGGGACTTAAAGAAGCATCACTATGAACAAAGCTAGTGGAGGTGATGGAATTCCAGTTGAGCTATTTCAAATCCTAAAAGATGATGCTGTGAATGTGCTGCACTCAATATGCCAGCAAATTTGGAAATCTCAGCAGTGGGCACAAGACTGGAAAAGGTCAGTTTTCATTCCAATCCCAAAGATAGGCAATGCCAAAGAATTCTCAAACTACTTCACAATTGCACTCATCTCACAGGCTAGCAAAGTAATGCTCAAAATTCTCCAAGCTAGGCTTCAGCAATACATGAACCGTAGACTTCCAGATGTGCAAGCTGGTTTTAGAGAAAGCAGAGGAACCAGATATCAAATCTCCAACATCTGTTGAATCATGGAAAAAGCAAGAGAGTTCCAGAAAAACATCTATTTCTGCTTTATTGATTATGTCAAAGCTTTTGACTGTGTGGATCACAATAAACTGTGGAAAATTCTGAAAGAGATGGGAATACCAGACCACTTGACCTGCCTCTTGAGAAATCTGTATGCAGGTCAGGAAGCAACAGTTAAAACTGGACATGGAACAACAGACTGAATAAAAATAGGAAAAGGAGTAAGTCAAGGCTATTTTAATTTGTATGCAGACAGAATACATCATGAGAAATGCTGGGCTAGATGAAGCACAAGCTGGAATCAAGATAGCTGGGAGAAATAACAGTAACCTCATATAGGCAGATGACACCACCCTTATGGCAGAAAGTGAAGAACTAAAGAGCCTCTTGAAAGTGAAAGAGGAGAGTGAAAAACTTGGCTTAAAGCATAACATTCAAAAAGCTAAGTTCATGACATCTGGTCCCATCACTTCATGGCAAATAGGTTGGGAAAGATTTGATACAGTGGCTGACTTTTGTTTTTTGGGGTGGGGGGTTCCAAAATCACTGCAAATGGTGACTGCAAGCATGAAATTAAAAGACGCTTACTCCTTGGCAAGAAAGTTATGACCAACATAGACAGCATATTAAAAAGCAGAGACATCACTTTGTCTATAAAGGTCCATCTCCTCAAGTCTATTGTTTTTCTAGTAGTCATGTATAGATGTCAGAGTTGGTCTATAAAGAAAGCTGAGCACTGAAGAATTGATGCTTTTGAACTGTGGTGTTGGAGAAGACTCTTGAGAGTCCCTTGGACTTCAAGAAGATCCAACCAGTCCTTTCTAAAGGAGATCAGTCCTTAGTCTTCATTGGAAGCACTGATGCTGAAGCTGAAACTCCAATTCTTTGGTCACCTGATGCGAAGAGCTGACTCATTTGAAAAGACCCTGATGCTGGGAAAGATTGAAGGCAGGAGGAGAAGGGGACGACAGAGGATGAGATGGTTGGATGGCATCACCGACTCAATGGAGATGAGTTTTAGTAGACTCCAGGAGTTAGTGATGGACAGGGAAGCCTGACATGCTGTGGTCCATGGGGTCCCGAAGAGTCGGTCATGACAGTGACTGAGCAACAACAGCAAATGTACAAAAGTAACCCCTCAATTATAAACACGTCAATTATAAACATAATTGTATATGAAAAGGGGTTTATACAATTATTAAACCCCTGCCCTTCAAGTCCTAGGCTGATTAGGGAACCCCTGAAGCTGGCAGAGTAGGTGGCAGAAATTATAGCTTAAGACAATGATTCCCTGGATCTGAGGAAATGGTGTTGAGCATATACTATGAGGGTTAATACCTAAGATATACATGAATGAAACATTAGTATATGACCCTATTTTCTCCTTTCAAATTCCTAAACAAGTATAATTATCAAGATAAGCATCACAAATGTACATTCTCTAGCTAAAACATATATATATACACACACACACATACATAAAAGCTAAAATTGTAAATTCTGTGACATAACAAAAATATGAATTTCATACATTACTGTAACTTTACCAGACCTCTTTATTGGTCTCTGCAATCATCTCAACTAAATCAGTAAAAAGCTATAGGCTCTAAGAACCTGAGAAAATGGGTTTTGAAAATCTGATCCCTTCTAAATAAGAAAATGCTCTGAAAATCCTATATTTACAAACAATGCGTTTCTTCCTAGACCCTGTCTTGAGAATAAGTTTGGAATTCTTTTGAACATAGATATGAATCAAGAAGATAGAAATGGAAATCATTGTTATCATACTTATGTAAACTCAAATCCTTTGACTCTTCCATCATTTCTTATGAGATTATACTTATCCTGAGTTTATTTTAAATTTAAAAATATACATTCACTTGGTCAAGTTCATTACTGTAGAAAATGTTATAACTCTGACTATCTGCTAAGAATAAAGTACTGAACTGACAGAAGCATTTGGATTCTATTTTCAAAGGATTTTCACTGGAATGTGATAACATTTATAAATTTTCTCACTCTGGCATATTTGCAGATTGTAATTTTCATGAAGCTGATTAAAATTGTATATAAAATCAGAATAGCTTTGCTCTAATACTTATAAGTAAGAGTAGAAATATCCTAATAAAATCTGGTAATGACATAACAATTCTTTTGGAGTATAAATACAACTTTACATTTATTAATTCTGTTCCCTAAAAAGCAGATGTGTGTTTGTGTGTGTGTATGTGTGTGTGTGTGTGTGTAGTGAGAAACTTAAAATACAAATAATGAAAATCATTTCACTTACTAAGGGTGCCCTTAACTGGCTGGAGATTACTCATGACAGACAATGAATATTCTCTATCACCATAGTTATCTGCTAATCATTCCTCTTACCATCTAAATCAGATTTGGTAATAGTTATTATTGCTCAAAATACTTAAAGTATAAGAAAAAAATAAGGTTAACATAGTATGTGACCTTTGAGAAGATAAACAAATCAATGTGAATTTCTTTAGAATTTGTCTGTAACACTTCTGGCTTCCCTGGTGGCTCAGAGGTTAAAGCATCTGCTTGCATGTGGGAGACCAGGGTTTGATCCCTGGGTCGGGAAGATCCCCTGGAGAAGGAAATGGCAACCCACTGCAGTACTCTTGCCTGGAGAATACCATGGAGGGAGGAGCCTGGTAGGCTACATGGGGTTGCAAAGAGTCGGACACGACTGATTGGCTTCACTCACTCACTCACTCATAACACTTCTATTACTGTCCAAAGATTTCTGCAATTGCTGGTGGTCTAATAGTGTAAAAATCATGCAGTTACTTTACCACAGGTGGTTTTGTCCTTTTGTATTTTAGCATGCCTATTAAAGAGTTGTTGTTCAGCTACTCAGTCTTGTCCAACTCTCTGTGACCCTGTGGACTGCAGCATGCCAGGCTTCCCTGTCCTTCGCCATCTCCTGGAGTTTGCTCAGACTCATGTCTGTTGAGTCGGTGATGCCATCCAACCATCTCATCCTCCCTGATACCATCCAACCTTCTGCTCCTGCCTTCTATCTTTTGCAGCAGCAGGGTCTTTTAAAATAAGTCCACTCTTCACATCAGGTGGCAGAAGTATTGGAGCTTCAGCTTCAGCATTCAGTCATTCCAATGAATATTCAGGACTGATTTCCTTTAGGAAATCTGACTCGTTTGATCTCTTTGTTGTCCAAGGGACTCTCGAGTCTTCTTTACCACCAACCACAGTTTAAAAGAATCATCTTCAGCGCTCAGCCTTTTTTACTGTCCAGCTCTCACATTCATACATGACTAATGGAAAAACCATAACTCTGACTATACAGACCTTTATCAGCAAAGTAATGTCTCTGCTTTTTAATATACTGTCTAGGTTTGTCATTGCTTTTCTTCCAAGAAGCAAGCATCTTTTAATTTCATGGCTGCAGTCATCATCTGCAGTGATTTTGGAGCCCAAGAAAATAAAGTCTGTCACTGTTTCCATTATTTCCACATCTATTTGCCACAAGGTGATGGAACCAGATGCTATGACCTTCATTTTTTGAATGTTGAGTTTTAAGTCAGCTTTTTCACTCAACTCTTTCAACTTCATCAAGAGGCTCTTTAGTTCCTCTTCATTTTTTGCCATAAGTGTGATGTCTTCTGCATTTCTTAGGTTATTGATATTTCTTCCAGCAATCTTGATTCCAGCCTGTGCTTCATCCAGTCCAACATTTTGCATAATGTACTCTGAATATAAGTTAAATAAGCAGGGCAACAGTATACAGCCTTGACATACTCCTTTGCTAATTTTGAACCAGTCTGTTGTTTCATGTCCAGTTCTAACTGTTGCTTCTTGACCTGCATACAGGTTTTCCAAGAGGCAGGTCAGATGGTCTGGTATTCCCATCTCTTTCAGAATTTTCCACAGTTTGTTGTGATCCACACAGTCAAAAGCTTTGGCATAGTCAATAAAGCAGAAGTAGATGCATTTTCTAAAATTATCTAGTTTTTTCTATGTTCCAATGGATGTTGGCAATTTGATCTCTGATTCCAATGCCTTTTGTAAATCCAGCTTGAACATCTGAAAATTCTCAATTCACATTCTGTTGAAGCCTAGCTTGAAGGATTTTGAGCATTACTTTTCTAGCATGTGAAATTAGTGCAAATGTGTGTTAGTTTAAATATTTTTGGTATTGCCCTTCTTTATGACTGGGATGAAAACACCTTTTCCAGTCCTGTGGCCATGGCTGAGTTTACAAATTTTCCTGGCATATTGAGTGCAGCACTTTCACAGCATCATCCTTTAGGATTTGAAATAGCTCAACTGGAATTCCATCACCTCCACTAATTTTGCTCCTGGTGAAGCTTCCTAAGGCCCACTTGACTTCACAATCCTGAATGTCCGGCTCTAGGTGAGTAATCAAACCACTGTGGCTCTCCAGGCCATTAAGATCTTTTTTCTGTACAGTTCTGTGTATTCTTACCACCTCTTCTTAATATCTTCTGCTTCTCTGAGGCCCATACTGTTTCTGTCCTTGATTGTGCCTATCTTTGCAAGAAATGTTCCCTTGGTATCTCTAACTTCTTTGAAGAAATATCTAGCCCTTCCCATTCTATTGTTTTCCTCTATTTCTTTGCACTGTTCACTTAAAACAAACAAACAAACAAACTTTCTTATTTCTCCTTGCTATTCTCTGTAAGTCTACATTCAGAAGAGTTTATCTTTCCTTTTTTCCTTTGCCTTTCACTTCTATCCTTTCTCAACTAATTGTAAGACGTCCTCAGAAAACCATTTTGCCTCTTTGCATTTCTTTCTCTTGGGGATGGTCTTGATCACTGCCTCCTGTACAATGTCATGAACCTCCTCCGTAGTTCTTCAGGCACTCTGTCAGATCTGATCCCTTGAATCTATTTATCACTTCCATTGTATAATCATAAGTTATTTGATTTAGATCATAACTGAATGGTCTAGTGGTTTTCACTACTTTCTTCAATTTAAGTCTGAATTTTGCAACAAGGAGTTCATGATCTGAGCCATAGTCAGCCCCTGGTCTTGTTTTTGCACTGTAGAGCTTTGCCATCTTTGGCTACAAAGAATATAATCCATCTGATTTTGCTATTGACCATCTGGTGATGTCTACATCTAGACTTGTCTTGTGTTTTTGAAAGAGGGTGTTTGCTATGACCAGCACATTCTCTTGGTAAAACTCTGTCATACTTTGCCTTTGTCCCACTTCATTTTGTACTGCTGACCAAACTTGCCTGTTACTCCAGGTATCTCTTGACTTCCTACTTTTGCCTTCAAATCTCCTATGATAACAAGGACATATTTTTTGGCATTAGTTCTAGAAGGTCTTGTATGTCTTCATAGAGCCAGTCAACTTCAACTTCTTGGGCTTCAAATTAGTGGTTGGGGCATAGACTTGGATTACTGTGATATGGAATGGTTTGCTTGGAAAGGAACCATGATCATTCTGTTGTTTTTGAAACTGTACCCAACTACTGAATTTCAGACTCTTTTTTTGACTGTGAGGGCTACTCCATTTCTTCTAAGAGATTCTTCCCACAGTAATAGATATAATTGTTATCTGAATTGCATTCGCCCATTCCTGTCCTCTTGAGAGATTTCCATAAAAGCAGTACCCAAAATATCAGTTCTCCAATTTCCTATCTGCTGCTTTTCTGTTCAAATAAAATGTTTAGAGCAACACTGAGCCATATATTTTAGAAAATAGATGTTTATTATTTAAAGAAATAGATCAGATCAGATCAGTCACTCACGTGTCTGACTCTTTGCGACCCCATGAATCGCAGCATGCCAGGCCTCCCTGTACATCAACAACTCCCGGAGATCACTGAGACTCACGTCCATCAAGTCAGTGATGCCATCCAGCCATCTCATCATCTGTCGTCCCCTTCTCCTCCTGCCCCCAATCCCTCCCAGCATCAGAGTCTTTTCCAAGGAGTCAACTCTTCGCATGAGGTGGCCAAAGTACTGGAGTTTCAGCTTTAGCATCATTCCTTCCAAAGAAATCCCAGGGCTGATCTCCTTCAGAATGGACTGGTTGGATCTCCTTGCAGTCCCAGGGACTCTCAAGAGTCTTCTCCAACACCACACTTCAAAAGCATCAATTCTTTGGCACGCAGCCTTCTTCACAGTCCAACTCTCACATCCATACATGACCACAGGAAAAACCATAGCCTTGACTAGACGAACCTTTGTTGGAAAAGTAATGCCTCTGCTTTTGAATATGCTATGTAGGTTGGTCATAACTTTTCATCCAAGGAGTAAGAGTCTTTTAATTTCATGGCTGCAGTCACCATCTGTAGTGATTTTGGAGCCCAGAAAAATAAAGTCTGACCCTGTTTCCACTGTTTCCCCATCTATTTCCCATGAAGTGGTGGGACGGGATGCCATGATCTTTGTTTTCTGAATGTTGAGCTTTAAGCCAACGTTTTCACTCTCCACTTTCACTTTCATCAAGAGGCTTTTGAGTTCCTCTTCACTTTCTACCATAAGGGTGGTGTCATCTGCATATCTGAGGTTATTGATATTTCTCCCAGCAGTCTTGATTCCAGTTTGTGTTTCTTCCAGTCCAGCGTTTCTCATGATGTACTCTGCATATAAGTTAAATAAACAGGATGACAATATACAGCCTTGACGAACTCCGTTTCCTATTTGGAACCAGTCTGTGGTTCCATGTCCAGTTCTAACTGTTGCTTCCTGACCGGCATACAGATTTCTCAAGAGGCAGATCAGGTGGTCTGGTATTCACATCTCTTTCAGAATTTTTCACAGTTTATTGTGATCCACACAGTCAAAGGCTTTGATGTAGTCAATAAAGCAGAAATGGATGTTTTTCTGGAACTCTCTTGCTTTTTCAATGATCCAGCAGATGTTGGCAATTAGATCTCTGGTTCTTCTGCCTTTTTTAAAACCAGCTTGAACATCAGCAAGTTCACGGTTCACATATTGCTGAAGCCTGGCTTGGAGAATTTTGAGCATTACTTTACTAGCGTGTGAGATGAGTACAATTGTGCGGTAGTTTGAACATTCTTTGGCATTGCCTTTCTTTCGGATTGGAATGAAAACTGACCTTTTCCAGTCCTGTGGCCACTGCTGAGTTTTCCAAATTTGCTGGCATATTGAGTGCATCACTTTTACAGCATCATCTTTCAGGATTTGGAATAGCTCAACTGGAATTCCATCACCTCCACTAGCTTTGTTTGTAGTGATGCTTTCTAAGGCCCATTTGACTTCACATTCCAGGATGTCTGGCTCTAGGTCAGTGATCACATCCTTGTGATTATCTGGGTCATGAAGATCTTTTTTGTACAGTTCTTCTGTGTATTCTTGCCATCTCTTCTTAATATCTTCTGCTTCTGTTAGGTCCATACCATTTCTGTCCTTTATTGAGCTCATCTTTACATGAAATATTCCTTTGGTATCTCTGATTTTCTTGAAGAGATCCCTAGTCTTTCCCATTCTGTTGTTTTCCTCTATTTCTTTGCATTGATCGCTGAAGAAGGGTTTCTTATCTCTTCTTGCTATTCTTTGGAACTCTGCATTCAGATGTTTATATCTTTCCTTTTCTCCTTTGCTTTTCACTTCTCTTCTTTTCACAGCTCTTTGTAAGGCCTCCCCAGACAGCCATTTTGCTTTTTTGCATTTCTTTTCTATGGGAATGGTCTTGATCCCTGTCTCCTGTACAGTGTCACAAACCTCATTCCATAGTTCATCAGGCACTCTATCTATCAGATCTAGGCCCTTAAATCTATTTCTCCCTTCCACTGTATAATCATAAGTGATTTGATTTAGGTCATACCTGAATGGTCTAGTGGTTTTCCCTACTTTCTTCAATTTAAGTCTATATACAACCAGACAAATTAAAAAAAAAAACTGCATACCTTTTTATAATATATAGACTCTGCCTCAGACAATATGCCTTCTTAAATAAATATTTTCAAGTTAATGAATAGCAATTTATTATTATATATATCATATGTAATATATATATAGTGTTGTATATACTCTATACTTGGAAAAGGAAATTCAGCCCACTGCCATATTCTTGCCTGAAAAATTCCGTGGACAGAGCAGCCTGGCAGGCTACAGTCCACATGGTCATAAGAGTGGGACATGACTTAGCAACTAAACCATCAGCACCATATACTATATATTAATACATATATAGTCCATTTAATAAAAATGAATAGATTAAAATAACATATATATTTCATTATATATATTATATATGTGAAATTACCCAGCCCAAATAGTCTAGTTCTGTTTATGATAAGACATGTTTTATCAATTGATTGTTTATATATTTAGAAATTGAGGTAACATTGATTTATAGCATTATATGTTTTATTTTTACAACTTTACATTCCCACTTTTTTGTATACCCTATACTGTGCTGACCACCAAAAGTTTATTTTCCATTTATCACCATAGGGTTGTTTCCCTTTAGTCACTTTGCACCCTCATCCTGGCCCCTCACCCTCTGGTAACCACTACCCTCTTCTCTTTGTGTGTGTGTGTGTGTGTGTGTGTGTGTGTTTTTTTTTTGCTTTTTTCAGTTTTTTCACTTACTTAGCTTTAGTTTGTTAGCTAATCAGTTGTTTTATATTCTACATGTGAATGAAATCATATGGTACCTGTCTTTCTCCATCTGACTCATTTCATTTAGCATAATACACTCAAGGTCTATCCTTATTGTTTCAAATGGCAAGATTTCAAGCCATCAATGTTACATTACATTATTCTGTGAAAATTATTCTCTGTGAAGCTTAAATGTGGGTCCATTTTGAAGGAATATATAAATTCTTTTTTTATCATTATGTTTCCAGTACACCAAACAATTATTTTTCTGTGATTATTCTGTATCCAAATTCCATTTAGCAATGATTTATAGAACACATATTATGTCCTGAAGATTATGCCAAGTTCTAACAAACCTTTGAGTTAGTGAATTTTATTCCCATTTTTCAGTTGAAGAAGCTGTTTTAACAAGTTTAACAATAGTTATATAGCAAGTATGATTACTAGAATTTAAAAACAAGCATTCTGACTTTGAGTTGAATTTTTAAGTTATTTTATTCCTGTTATATGGTTTATGATTTTTCAAAATGCATAGTAACACATATGCAATTAAAAGCTTAATTTCTAACTTTTCTTATTTTTATTGTTCTTTTAGGATGTTTGATCAGTTAATAGGTGTTTGAGGACATGATTTTTATGTTGTATTTTAACTAATGACTAGTTAGAAATGAAAGAACCCACATTTTATTTAATTTCTGCAGTACAGGTAAAGAAACAACCACATTAATGAAGTAGTTCATATATCAGCAAAGTACAAAGATAAGGTGCAAAATATGCATAATTTTGAATTCAACATTAATCTGACCACATCCCCATATGTCTCTATGGGAGACCTTTCTGTTTACTATTAAACAATGGGCCTTCATGTTAGAAAAATAAATCTGAATAGCTACAGTGTGAATCTTCTTCACTAAAATGGAGAGTTTTTGTCAGTGAAGCAGTTCATAAAAGCAGTTTAACCTCCCCAGATATGAATGTGTATTTATAATTTAGATACTTAATTACTTCCAGTCAAGAGGGAGGCTTAAACATTTCTGTCCCTGACTTTCTGTTTGCTAAAGAAAGAGATCTCATTATTATAGTCTATCCTGGAGAGACCCTGGGAGAAGATCAGAAGAGTATGATATTGTATAGCAGCACAGGGGAAAAAAAGCTATAGCACAATCTTGTTTTTCACTTTATCCATTGATAGAAATTTCTGGTTTCTGTTGAACAGTAGATCATTTTATATGAATTCTCCATAGGCTGAAACAGATTTTGTGAACTATCATGCTTCAGTATATTTGGTATGAAAAGGCCCATTGTCACATCTGAAATATCTAGTATTTCTTCCCACTTGTAATTATGTGTTAAAGGTAGACTTTATTCATTAAAACAGAAAGGAATGAGTATGCCTTTATCTTAGAAAAACAAATTAAGAATATATTAATGTAAAGTTCAATAATAAATGATGTAGTGAACGGAATTTCTAACCTTTTAAAAATAATACTGTTAAGGACTATTTTGTTCTTTTAATTAATCCTCCTAACACTGCTTTACAAAGTTTATCAGTGCTCCTGAAGCCAGTAAATGGAAGATTCTTGGACTTCTTATTCCAAATTGTGTCTTTTTTAATGACAGGCTCAAGATTTTTTTTTTTAGTTATAACATTGTTGTCTCCATATCTCCCTCGAAGTGTCATCTTTGGAAAGTAAGTACCAGAAACATATGGCATGCATGAGCAAAGAATCTCTTTCTCAAATCTTGAGAGTTTTTGTTTTTCTCCCTTTTTTTCAGATTCTTTATATATATGTGTTAGCAGATTTTCTTCCATAGAAAAGGGGAAAGGGAAAGTTAGTCATACAGGCGTGTCTAACTGTGCGATCCTATGCACTGTAGCCTGCCAGGTCATCTCTCCATGGAATTCCCCAGGCAAGAGTACTGGAGTGGGTTGACATTTCCTTCTCCAGGGGATCTTCCCAACCCAAGGATTGAACCAGGGTCTCCTGCATTGCCACTGCTGAGTTTTTCAAATTTGCAGGCACATTGAGTGCATCACTTAAAGAGCATCATCTTTCAGGATTTGAAATAGCTCAACTGGAATACCATCACCTCCACTAGCTTTGTTCATAGTGATGCTTTCTTTCTAAGGCCCACGTGACTTCACATTCCAGGATATCTGCTCTAGGTGAGTGACCATACCATCGTGATTATCTTGGTCATGAAGATCTTTTTTATACAGTTCTTCTGTGTCTTCTTGTCACCTCTTCTTAATACCTTCTGCTTCTGTTAGGTCCATACCATTTCTGTCCTTTATTGAACCCGTCTTTGCATGAAATGTTCCCTTGGTATCTTTAATTTTCTTGAAGAGATCTCTAGTCTTCCCAATTCTGTTATTTTCCTCTCTTTGCATTGATTGCTGAGGAGGGTTTTCTTATCTCTTCTTGCTATTCTTTGGAACTCTGCATTCAGATGCTTATATCTTTCCTTATCTCCTTTGCTTTTTGCTTCTCTTCTTTCACAGCTATTTATAAGGCCTCCCCAGACAGCTATTTTGCTTTTTTGCATTTCTTTTCCATGGGGATGGTCTTGATCCCTGTCTCCTGTACAATGTCACGCAGCTCAGTCCATAGTTCATCAGGCACTCTATCAGATCTAGTCCCTTAAATCTATTTCTCACTTCCACTGTATAATATAAGGAATTTGATTTAGGTCATACCTGAATGGGCTAGTGGTTTTTCCCTACTTTCTTCCATTTAAGTCTGAATTTGGCAATAAGGAGCTCATGATCTGAGCCATAGTCAGCTCCCGGTCTTGTTTTTGCTGACTGTGTAGAGCTTCTCTATCTTTGACTGCAAAGAACATAATCAATCTGATTTCGGTGTTGACCATCTAGTGATGTCCATGTGTAGAGTCTTCTCTTGTGTTGTTGGAACAGGGTGTTTGCTATGACCAGTGCGTTCTCTTGGCAAAACTCTATTAGCCTTCGCCCTGTTTCGTTCTGTATTCCAAGACCAAATTTGCCTGTTACTCCAGGTGTTTCTTGACTTCCTACTTTTGATTTCCACTCCCCTATAATAAAAAGGACATCTTTTGTGGGTGATAGTTATTTCAAATCCTGAAAGATGATGCTGTGAAAGTGATGCACTCAATATGCCAGCAAATTTGGAAAACTCAGAAGTGGCCACAGGACTGGAAAAAGCTGTTTTCATTCCAATCCCAAAGAAAGGCAATGCCAAAGGATGCTCAAACTACCGCACAATTGCATTCATCTCACACGCTAATGAAGTAATGCTCAAAATTCTCCAAGTCAGCCTTCAGCCATACGTGAACCGTGAACTTCCAGATGTTCAAGCTGGTTTTAGAAAAGGCAGAGGAATCAGAAATCAAATTGCCAACATCTGCTGGATCATTGAAAAAGCGAGAGAGTTCCAGAAAAACATCTATTTCTGCTTTATTGACTATGCCCAAGCCTTTGACTGTGTGGATCACAATAAACTGTGGAAAATTCTGAAAGAGATGGGAATACCAGACCACCTGACCTGCCTCTTGAGAAACCTATATGCAGGTCAGGAAGCAGCAGTTAGAACTGGACATGGAACCACAGACTGGTTCTAAATAGGAAAAGGAACACGTCAAGGCTGTATATTGTCACCCTGCTTATTTAACTTATATACAGAGTACATCATGAGAAACGCTGGGCTGGAAGAAGCACAAGCGGAATCAAGATTGCCAGGAGAAATATGAGTAACCTCAGATACACAGATGACACCACCCTTATCGCAGAAAGTGAAGAAGAACTCAAAAGCCTCTTGATGAAAGTGAAAGAAGAGAGTGAAAAAGTTGGCTTAAGGCTCAACATTCAGAAAACGAAGATCATGGCATCTGGTCCCATCACTTCATGGGAAATAGATGGGGAAACAGTGGAAACAGTGTCAGACTTTATTTTTCTGGGCTCCAAAATCACTACAGATGGTGACTGCAGCCATGAAATTAAAAGACGCTTACTCCTTGGAAGGAAAGTTTGACCAGCCTGGATAGGATATTGAAAAGTAGAGACATTACTTTGCCAACAAAGATCCGTCTAGTCAAGGCTATGGTTTTTCCAGTAGTCATATATGGATGTGAGAGTTGGACTGTGAAGAAAGCTGAGCACCAAAGAATTGATGCTTTTGAACTGTAGTGTTGGAGAAGACTCTTGAGAGTCCCTTGGACTGTAAGCAGATCCAACCAGTCCATTCTAAAGGAGATTATCCCTGGGATTTCTTTGGAAGGAATGATGCTAAAGCTGAAACTCCAGTACTTTGGCCACCTCTTGCAAAGAGTTGACTCATTGGAAAAGACTGTGATGCTGGGAAGGATTGGGGGCAGGAGGAGAAGGGGACGACAGAGGATGATATGGCTGGATGGCATCACCAACTCGATGGACATGAGTTTGAACTCTGGGAGTTGGTGATGGACAGGGAGGCCTGGCGTGCTGCGATTCATGGGATCGCAAAGAGTCAGACATGACTGAGAGACTGAACTGAATTGAACTCCTGCATTGCAGGCAGATTCTTTACAAACTCAGCTACTAGGGTAGCCTGTCTTCCATAGAAAAAGTGGATATATAAAGTGAGCTTTGCTCAGGAACCTATATTTGTCATTTTACACTAGGAATCTTTCTATAAAAACTCATTTGAGGCAGAACTTCTTTTATAAGAGATGCATAGCATTTTATTTTTTGAATATCCCACCATGTATGAATCTAATCCACTAGTGGGGGAAGTTAGTCTGAAGGTGGAGTTTGGTTTTTTTTTTTTTTTTTTCAGTGTTACAGCTCTATTTTATTTAGAAGATGGCAGGAGAGAGAGAGAGAAAAGAGCGCACACACGCGGGAGAGAGAGTCCGAGAGAAAGCTCTTTGGCTCCTCCTTTTATGTTTTTTCCCTCCACCTGGGCCTGCCCTTTGCAAATTGGGCTTAGCCAGGAGTGCTGTTTGTTCTGTTTGTTCTGCCTGAAGTCTTCACTCTGGTCCTTGGACCTTCCTTGTCTTTTAGCCACCGCCATTTTGGACTCCTTTTCCCTATTCTACTACCTAACATTCCCCCCTCAAGAAATGGGAGGGCCAATTCCTTGGGAATAGGGGTGTCGAGATCTTTCTGGCTACTTCCTGCTGAACTGGGGTGGCGAGGGGTATTGGGCCTCCGCCTCTTGATAGTCTCAAGCCTCAGAGTCCTTATAGTGGTGTCCAAGGGTGTATGATATTTTCCGTGGTCAGCTGTAGTTTTATATCTTTGTTGAACTGGCACTGCATGTTGTAGCTGGTTGACCTGGGCAGAGACAAAACAGGTTAGACAATTGATAGTACATGGAATAATCATAAGCATCATCAATATAGCCTAACAAAGACTAGTAGGGACATTGATCAATTTTAAATTCACATTGCCAGGATAGCTCAAGTCCCTCCTTGTTCAGGGATCAGAAGATCTATCTCCTGTCTGTTTTGGAGTACAGTGTCTGTCAAGCTGTGTTGGCTCCTTAGAGTTATCCTGAGAAATTTTATCCCCAGAAACCAGACTTTGGGGGTGTTCATTAGAATGACACTCATTTGTAGTTCTTAATAGGTATCTGAGATCTCCCAGGGGCTCACAGGTGTATCAAGTGTCCTCTTGTTTTTTTTCCATGGCTTGACTCATGAGTAGTGAATCCAGGAGTCATGTCCTGGTACCTTGACTGCTGTAGGGGTAGAAAGTATTACAGGGTAGGGGCCCTTCCATGTGGGCTGGAGTTGAGCCTTTGGGGGCCCATCTTTCCAGACTTTAATTAGGACTTGAGTTCCTGGAGCATATAGTGGTGACTCTTTAGAGTCTTTTGGGTCCTGGTTCATACCCCAGAAGCGTATATCCTGTTGGAATTGCCCAATGGCCATGGTATAAGACTGGAGGGTCTGAACCTCTGGATCTAGGAAGAGGTCATTGACATAAACAAAAGGTCTCCCATATAGCATCTCATAAGGACTAAGACCAACCTGTTCCTTAGGGGCAATGCGAGTGCAGAGGAGAGCTATTGGTAAAGCCTCCTTCCATCCCAGGGAGGTCTCCTGGGTTATCTTTTTTATCGCTGATTTTAGGAATTGATTGGCTCTTTCTACTTTTCCTGAAGATTGAGGCCTCCAGGCACAATGGAGATAATAAGTAATGCCCAGTGCTTTCGAGACCCCTTGGGTGACCTTAGAAGTAAATGATGTCCCATTGTCACTTTGTAATGACCTGGGCAGACCAAATCTTGGAATGATTTCATGGAGCAGTTTTTTTACCACCTCCTTAGCCTTCTCAGTCCGGGTGGGAAAGCCTTTAGTCCCTCCTGTGAATATATCTATCATGACTAATAGGTATTTATACCCTTGAGAAACTGGCATCTGGGTGAAGTCCATCTGCCAGTCCTCTCCTGGGTAGGCCCCACGTCGTTGTATGGGCTGGGCTAGCTGGGGTCTTCGAGCTCCTTGGGGATTGTTTATTTGCTAAATGGGACAAGAGGAGACCACCTGTCTTATAGTTGTTTGGAGGCCTGTTCCTCTGAAGGACCTTTCTAGTAATCTTTGGAGGGCCTTTTCTCCTAAATGAGTAGTGGCATGTAAGGAGTTAACCAACTTCCATTGGAGGTTTCCAGGCAGAAAAAGGAGTCCCTCCTTTTGGAACCACCCTATATGATCTTTTTGAAAGCCCTCACTCTTAGCTTTAAGAGTCTCACCTTCAGTATATGAAGGAGTTTCTGGCAAATTAGTCTGTGGAACTAAGGTGGCAATCCCTATTAGGTCATGGTTCTGTAATGCTGCTCTCCTAGCTGCCTGATCAGCTGCTTGGTTCCCTCGTGCCACTTCCGTGTTCCCTTTTTGGTGTCCTTTATAGTGGAAGACTGAAACCTCAGTGGGCAGATGGACTGCCTCCAAGAGTCGAAGAATATGATCACCATATTTGATTGGGGACCCTCAGGTGGTCAAGTGGCCCCTTTCTTTCCAAATAGCCGCATGTGCATGTAGCACCAGAAAGGCATACTTGGAGTCAGTGTAAATGGCTATCCTTTTTCCTTTTCCCAGCTCTAAAGCTCAAGTCAGGGCTATGAGCTCAGCTAATTGGGATGAAGTACCTGGTGGCAGAGGCTTAGCCTCTATGGTCTCAAAATTGAAGACTACTGCATACCCGGCTCTTCTTTTTCTATCCAAGACAAAGCTGCTTCCATCAGTGTACCAGATTTCCTCAGGATTGGTCCAAGGATCTTCAGACAATCCCTCTCGGGGTTTTGTCCAGTGGTCCAAGGTTTCTAGACAAGAGTGAAATGGGAGAGAGCCCTCAGGGGTAGGTAGGAGGGTGGCTGGGTTAAGAACCTCACAAGGGGATATAGTGAGGCCTGGATTTTCCATCAGCATTACTTGATATCTGAGGAGTCTTTGATCAGACATCCATAAATGGCCTCTCTCATTTAGGAGTTGTTTTACTTGGTGGCTGGTAAAAATAGTTAGTTTGCCCCCAAAGGAGAGTTTTAAAGCATCTTCTATCATGATTGCAATAGCTGTGGAGTTTTAAATCTTAGGGAGTTTGATTTTCTGACCCAAGGTTACACAGCCACAGCCTTTTGCTTTATCTGGAAAATAAGCACTTTCTATGACATTGGCACTAAATTAAGTCTCCAGCTCTCAAGTCCTGACCTTTTGCCTCTTTTCTGAAAATAAGTTAAGGTACAGTCTATATTCAGATTGCAGTACTGATTTACCCATAGTTTGTCATTGCCTCTTACATAGGTATCATCTCAGATTTTTTTGAGACTTTCTTTCATTCCTACTTATAGGAAAGCTTATTAATATCTACCTTCTTCTCCTCTCCCTCTTTTTCTCTTGGTTATAGCTACTTATCTACTAGCCAGTAGCACAATTTGTTTCATTGGAAAAGTCTTTCAGTTACTACTTTTTTCTCCATTTTAAACTGAGACCTGAATTATTTTTTGACTGAAAGCTTACCTTTGTGGATCCCTTAAGCAATGGTTATTTTACAAGACTATATAAAAATTACTTTCTAATAGAGAACTTGAAGCTTCAAAAATCTTAATCTGTACTAAAATTATTTGTTACAAGTTCATGTTCTCCAGAATATATCATATTAAAATTACTAGGTGTAGGACTCTTAGAACTTGTAACCAGGAAGAAAAATCTTTTTAAAATAGTTAGATTTTAGCTATGGAATAAAACATGAAAATAATTTACATATTGGTGGATGAAAAAAATTACAGCTTCATTTTTCTTATATGGGGTTTCATTAATGAATACAAAATGTTAATTGAGTTTAATACCACACTTAGCTGAAGATGAGACTTTCACAACGTTTGGTACCTGAGAAGCAATGGTGTATCCAGATATAAGGCAAAAAAGTCCTCTGACTACTCATGAACATAGTTGCTAAAGATCTTACACTTCCTTAGGCACTCGCCTTAAGCCAATTTACTGAAAATCCTATGTAAACAATGTTAAGTCTTTTCCTGAACCTGATGATTCAGTTTTCTAGAAAACCAGAATACTAGCAGTAATAGTTCAAGAATGCCTATTACTGCTGAAGGAATACACACAGAAAGAAAAGAGTGTAGAAGCAAAAGCTTTCGAGGTCATCACTTTATCCCAGCCCATTGTATCACTGGGGCTTCCCTGGTGGCTCAGATGGTAAAGAATCTGCCTGCAATGCTGGAGACCTGGGTTCGATCCCTGGGTTGAGAAGATCTCTTGGAGGAGGGCATGGCAATCTGCTCCAGTATTTTTGCCTGGACAATCCCCATGGACAGAGGGGCCAGGTGGGCTGCAGTCTATGGGGTCACACGACTGAGTGACTAAGCATAGCATAAGCATATTGTATCATTAGTTTTATTAATGGAATTTTTTTTAAATTAGAGAATTAATTTTACCAGGAAGCAAAGTCTGTTATATGAAACTTTCTGCAACATACAGAAAAATACAAAAAAAAATCATGTTACTTAAACATTATACTCCAAATGCTTGCAATGTAGAATACTATATTAAAAATTGGCTAATATTATAGTCATTAGAAATATCATAACTAAATTAGGTATCTGGAAAAAGCACTTCTATGATTCATAGCATTTTCGTAAATAGTAGATAAATTACAGTGCTTGTGAATAATAGTTAACAAAAGGCAGTATCCTGTTTGCTCACCATAATTTGCTGTCTCCCCAATTCAGCTTCTGTCTCCTACATTACGTTAAGGGCTCACTCATCTGCACTGAGGCTTCCATTCTGTGCCTGTCATAATTCCCTCCAAAATTTTCTTGCATCACTTGCTCATCTTCAAGTCCAGACTTTATGGTTTGTTATTTCAAATACTATATTTTGTACAGTGTATATTCTAATTTTACCCCTTGATTTTCCTTTTTTTCCTTTCTTATTTGAATATATTTAATTACTATTTTAAGTAATTATTGG
Organism: Bos taurus; assembly: GCF_002263795.3. Classification (NCBI taxonomy): domain Eukaryota; kingdom Metazoa; phylum Chordata; class Mammalia; order Artiodactyla; family Bovidae; genus Bos; species Bos taurus. Next base: position 16,197,800 of record NC_037332.1, on the reverse strand, counting down.
CTTTTTAGCTTTTTAGCTTTGTATTTTTTCAGTTTCCTCTAGGAATTACAATATGCATATGTAAATTATCACAGTTTATCCAGAGTTAACAAAGTACTACCTCAATTAAACTTAGAAGACTTATAACCATATAGGTCACATTACCCTCCCCTATTGATCTAGGTTTCCATGATCATATATCAATCTAGGTTTCCGTGATCATATGTATGATGTGTGCATACATAGAAAATTCTACCCTATTTTTCTTTTCACTATTTATATATATTTTAAAGAACCTCATAGTAGAAAAATAATTATTTTTATCCATATGCTTACCATTTCTATTGGTCGTCCTTCATTCACGGAGATTTAGATTTTCCTTTTGCCTGAGGAATTTCCTATAGCATTTCTTTTAGATTGGGTTTTCTGGAAATAAATACTTCAAGTTTTTCTTTATCTGAGATTCTCCTTATTTTTTCTTTATTTTCTGAAATATTTTTGTTGTTATTGAATATAGAACAAAAATGGTTCTTTTCTTTCAGAGCTTTAAAGATGATCTTCCATTATTTTCTGGCTGTCTTTAGTGTCTGAAGAGAAATCCATGTCATTTTAATAACGTTTTCCCTTCCCAAGAATTTAAGAATAATACAAATGAAATATGTGCATGTATTTGTTTATATTTGTATTTATGAGTGTGTGAATATACATACACAATTATACATATACATATGTAGGGAGATAAAGAAAGAAAAGTGAACTAAAGGTATGCTATTATTTTGATAAGAATATATGGATTTAAATGACAGGAAATTATTTTAATATATCATTATTTCAATAACAACTGTAATGCATATGTCATAAAAGAGAAAAGCTATAAAATTGCAAACATTCATAACATGATGTAAATTATGACTTTGACTATTGAATTAGGTCTAAATGGTCAGTGTATTTTCTGCATTGATCCCTAAAGTATTTAAATTAGATAGAGATATGATTCAGTTTAAAATAGGTACAGTTCATAAAGTGAAAAGCAAGTAAATCACATGAAAAAAATTTCTCTCACACTTATAAAAATTTGGCCACGGTTCATAGATCCACATTTAGTGGGGTGAAGGATAAGCTAGCTTACTTCATCTTCACCATGCAATTCCTTCCTCCTCAAGTTCAGCTGTCACCCAAGATGAAGTCCTGCTGTCATATCTGAACTTCAGAGAAGTAAAAAGAAAGAGACAATCAAAAGAGTTCAGTTCCCAATTGAGTCAGTTTTATTTAAGTACTTCTCCTGGGAGACACCTATTGGTCATCTCTAGATGTAAAGACTGGAAATTATGGTCCTTTAGTTAGTCTTGTAACTTTTTGGAGGAACTTATTTGGAGTTTGAAAGTGAAAATGCAAGTTGCTCAGTCTTGTCTGACTCTTTGCAACCCCATGGACTGTAGCCTACCGGGCTTCTTTGTCCATGGGATTTTCCAGGCAAGAATACTAGAGTGGGTAACCATTCCCTTCTCCAGGGGATCTTCCTAATTCAGAGATCGAACCCTGGGCTCTGCATTGCAGGCAGATTCGTCACCATCTGAGCCACCAGGAAATTATGGTCCTTTAGGTAGGCTTGTAGCTTTTTGGAGGAACTTAGTTTGAGTTTAATTAGTAAGAAAGCATGGCTGATGGAGATAGGGCCAGTAAGTTGTAGTTATTTTTAATTTGCTTTAATTTCAATAATTGAGATATGTTTAGTGTTAGAAAAAAGCATTGAGAGATTATCCATGCGCTCTAGAATTTCACATCCTGGGGGCAGGAGGAGAAGGGGACGACAGAGGATGAGATGGCTGGATGGCATCACTGACTCAAAGGATGTGAGTCTGAGTGAACTCCGGGAGATGGACAAGGAGGCCTGGCGTGCTGCGATTCATGGGGTCGCAGAGAGTCGGACACGACTGAGGGACTGAACTGAACTGAACTGACTGAGAGATAATAGTTCTAAACATAGTTGCAAAGTCCTATAAAACCATAGATCTGGTATTAGGAAGGACTCCAAAGAGTAAGGAAACCAGATGCTCCTTGTTTAGATCAGGGAATAGAATTTCACAAAGATTTTGGATTGGCTAATCTCTCAGGGTCAGAGTGAGAAAACAGAATGCCATCTCTTTATTTAAGTTCGATTTTATGTCCGGAACACCGTACTTAATTGAAAAATCACTGCATTTTCTAAGAATGTACATGTGCTTTCTGAGGTAGGTCATAATTTAAATAGTGTTGTTCTTAAACTGTTGTTCAGAAGTATTATCTGATGTGCATTTCTTTTATAAAATTTTGTTAAATGATAAAGAGACGTTGAAAGTCAACTAATTGATCTGAATGCCAGTTGTAAATAGAGAATTACTTTAAAAGTAAGAAGAGGTGAGGCACGCTTGCATATGGCTACATATTTTGAGTATTTTATCACTAATGAAAGTCACCTTTGGAACCTTTAAAATGTTAGTCTGTCAGTCATGTCTGACTCATTGTGACCCCATGGACTGAAGCCTGCCAGGCTCCTCTGTCCATAGAATTCTCCAGGCCAGAATACTGAGTGGGTCGCCATTCTCTTCTCCAGGGGATCTTCCCAACTCAGGATCAAACCTGGGTCTACGGCATTGAATGCAGATTGTTTACCATCTGAACCATCAGGGAAGCAAAGGACTATGAAAAGAGGGAAGTACTATAACTTAGCATAAGTTTTAAGTAGTATTTATGTTTTATATAATTTTTATACATGAGCAGCTAAAAGAGACAATAGAACACTGAAAATTTAAACACTATATTTAACTTTTAAGATTTATGTTTAGGTCTGATTAGCAGAAAAGCACAAGACAAGATGGTGGATATGAGTTGGCATTACCCTGATGTGGGTTAAAAGTTGAGGTATGCCTTCACTAGATAGAAACTTTACATTGGAAGAAAAACTAAACACTCTGTTTCCAAAGTTCCTATAGGACAATTTGGTCTTTATGCAAACATACATTTTCATGTTGAGAATTATTTTAGTAATTTACTCTTGTGTAACAATTAATCTCAAAGAATAGTGGTTTAAAAAAGCATTTTTTGTCTCACAGTTTCTATGGGTCAGGAATCCAGGTGTGTTCAAGTGGGCCATTAGGTTCCCATGATGATGCAGTCATATCAAGGCTCAACATGGAAAAATAATTTCTTATCTTATTTGCATGACCATTTCTTACCCCATTTGCATGGCAGGATTTCAGTTCCATGCTGATTGTTACAAGAGTCTAGTTGCTAATTGTTGGTCAGAGGACTCCTTCAGTTTCTTCCCATGGGTACCTCTCCACAGAGGATCACATAACATGGAACCTTAATACATCAGGGAAAGTAAGGAAGAGAGGACGAGAGAGGCCAATAAGATATAGAACACTAGCAAAACAGAAGGCACAATCACCTGTAACTTAATGACAGAAATGACGGTCCACCACATTGACATCTTCTATCCATTAAAACAAGTCCCTAAGTCCAGCCTACACTTAAGGTGAGGGATTATACAAGGATGTAAGTATCAGAAAGCAGGTATCACTGGACACCATCTTAGAAACTGCCTACCACAAGATTCAGTTCAGTTCAGCTCAGTCGTTCAGTCGTGTCCGACTCTTTGCGACCCCATGAATTGCAGCACGCCGGGCCTCCCTGTCCATCACCAACTCCCGGAGTCTACCCAGACTCATGTCCATCGAGTCGATGCCATCGATGGCATGTCCATCATGCCATCCAGCCATCTCATCCTCTGTCGACCCCTTCTCCTCCTGCCACCAATCCCTCCCAGCATCAGAGTCTTTTCCAGTGAGTCAACTCTTCGCATGAGGTGGCCAAAGTACTGGAGTTTCAGCTTTAGCATCAGTCCTTCCAAAGAACACCCAGGGCTGATCTCCTTCAGAATGGACTGGTTGGATCTCCTTGCAGTCCAAGGGACTCTCAAGAGTCTTCTCCAACACCACAGTTCAAAAGCATCAATTCTTCGGCTCTCAGCCTTCTTCACAGTCCAACTCTCATATCCATACATGACCACAGGAAAAACCATAGCCTTGACTAGACGGACCTTTGTTGGCAAAGTAATGTCTCTGCTTTTGAATATGCTATCTAGGTTGGTCATAACTTTCCTTCCAAGGAGTAAGTGTCTTTTAATTTCATGGCTGCAGTCACCATCTGCAGTGATTTTGGAGCCCCAAAAAAGTAAGTCTGACACTGTTTCCACTGTTTCCCCATCTATTTCCCATGAAGTGATGGGACCAGATGCCATGATCTCCATTTTCTGAATGTTGAGCTTTAAGCCAACATTTTCACTCTCCACTTTCACTTTCATCAAGAGGCTTTGTAGTTCCTCCTCACTTTCTGCCATAAGGGTGGTGTCATCTGCATATCTGAGATTATTGATATTTCTCCTGGCAATCTTGATTCCAGATTGTGCTTCTTCCAGCCAAGTGTTTCTCATGATGTACTCTGCATATAAGTTAAATAAGCAGGGTGACAGTATACAGCCTTGACATACTCCATTTCCTATTTGGAACCAGTCTGTTTTTCCATGTCCAGTTCTAACTGTTGCTTCCTGAGCTGCATACAGATTTCTCAAGAGGCAGATCAGGTGGTCTGGTATTCCCATCTCTTTTAGAATTTTCCACAGTTTATTGTGATCCACACAGTCAAAGGCTTTGGCATAGTCAATAAAGCAGAAGTAAATGTTCCTCTGCCTTTTCTAAAACCAGCTTGAACATCAGGAAGTTCACAAGATTAACTGATATTATATACTTTAAATGAATATTACTATTACTCAAATGCATCAGGTGTTTAGTATTTCAATAAATATATTTTGGCGGATCCAGTGTGTCTGAGGTACATGAGACATGTCAGACAACAAACTAAACAAATCCCCTGACCATAAGAAAGAGAAAGGAAATAGACAATAAATAATTAAAATGAATAATTAATTTTATACAAGAAGAGGATATTTGTTATGGAAAGAAGATGGAGAGAGTCTGGAATACAGATGGGAAGTTGGGGATGAATTATTGTATTAAGAACACTATTTATTGAAAGCATAACTTTCTAACAAATACTTGACAGGCTGAAGTAGGTAATGAAATAAGTATATGGGGAAAAGGCACACCAGACAGAGAAAAAGCTAGAGTAAAGCACTAACCTAACCCTAACCCTAATTTTTCTCGATGGGAGAAAGCACTAAGATGGGAGTGTGACTAAAGTATCTGTGAAACAGCAAGGAAGCCAGTGTGACTAGAACTTAGGACAGGGAAGATTTGTGGAAGAGGATATTGGAAAAATAGCAAGGGATATGGTTATATAAGGCCTTATAGATAAGGTATTTCAAGGACTTGGACTTTTAAATAAAGGGAGAAGCAATCATAGTATGTTGAACAGAGGAAATTAACATGATACAACTTACATTTTTGAAAGACATCACAGGTTCCTGAGTTTATGTGTGTGTGTTTATACATAATTTTATATATATGTAAAATATATACCTACATGAGAATGGGGACAGTTGTAGCAGAGAGATAAGTTATGAGGCTATGGAAGAAATCTAGGAAGGTGTGATGCCTTATTGAGCACAATGCTACAAAAGAAAATTGAATGATTGTATTCTAGAAAAGCACCTAAAATAGAGTTCCCTGGTGGTTCAGATGGATAAGAATCTGCCTGCAATGCAGGAGACCCAGGTTCAATGCTTGGGTCGAAAAGATGCCCTGGAGAAGGGTATGGCAACCCATTCCAGTATTCTTGCCTGGGAGATTCCATGGACAGAGGAGCCTGGTGGGCTACAGTGCATGGGGTTACAAAGAGCCGTACAGGACTGAGCAACTGTCACCTTCACTTTCAAGATAGGAGTATAGGATTAAGAGATAGAGACTACTCTATATAAAATAGATAAGCAAAAGGATATATTGTATACAATGGGGAAATATGCTGTTATTTTATAATAACTTTAAACTGAGTATAACCTATAAAATATTGGATCATTATTTGTACACATGAGATTAACATAATATTGTAAATCAATTATACATCAATTTTTTAAAAAATAGAGGTAAGAAGGTTTTATGATAGACTAAACAGTCAGTATGAAGGAAAAGAAGACTAAAACAACCCCAATGTTTTTGGCTATACATTTCTTGAACAGTAAAACTATAAGGATGGGATCATCATTAGCTGCCATGAGGAAGGCTGTACGTGTAGCATGTTTTATTTTAGGGTGGAAGGATTTAGTATTCTAGCTTTGAATATGTTTAGTCAAAGTGTCAAGTAGACAATAGGGTATATGAATTTTGAGTTAAGGAAATACTTTATGGCTGTGCATATATATTTGAGACATGCCCCTGTATAGATAGAAAATAGAAATGAATATAGGTAGTGAATAGAAGAACTAGGAATGCAGATCTATTGGTCATTTAATAATGTGGAGAAACACAATAGCTTAAATTAAAGCTATTCTGAATTCTTAAATTATTGCTATTCTGATTAAATAGAAAACTAAGCTATGTTTTATTTAACTTAATTTGAGCTTTGCCAATCTTCCATGCATTCAGTTTTGGCTCAAGAGCTAGGGTACATTTAGATTTCCCTGAATTAAAAGAGACTATTTCCCTTTCTCTCTAATATTACAGAGAAGTCTGGAAACATTATTTAAATTGATAGTAGAAAAGATAAACATACCTGTACTGAATAGAAAGCTGTTTTCAGTTATTGTTTATTCATTTAGCTATCTATCTAAAATATATATTTAGTTACAAAAAATATATTTAATTGTAAACATATGTTACAAAATAAAATTAAAGCATACAAAAATAGAATTCTGAATTAACTCTATTTTTGAATTATTACATATGTGTATGTAATAATTTAAATTATGGACTTGGAATGTTATTACAAAGGTCCAAACAGAACATTGATTATAAAATACAGAACTTATTTTACAGTGTGAAAGTATATATTGTAAAATTTCTCTAAAGGCTCATGTGCTCCTACTTCATCGTACTCTGTTGTACTGCCAACCTCAACATGGAACTTCCTTCTCTCAGCATAGAAGAGCTACTCTGACTCTCACAGCATGGACACACTAAGTCTTTGGGGAAGGGAAATAAAAAAAGGTTTTATTTTTCTTTTAAGGACATATATGGGAAGTTGAGCATGTTGCTTTCATTTACTTTCACTGACCCAGAGCTAGTCTTTGGTCAAGTGGGGCCTCAAGGAATAATGGGAAATAATCTGTAGTTGCGTTAATGAAATTAGGGGGAATTACCAGTTTTTATATCAGCTCAAAAAGCATTAGCCATAACAAAGCCTTGTTGCCCATATATGTGAATTATTAAATATATGAAAAAATATTGATGTCTTACAATTTGGTAAATTCATATAAATTTCTGCAGATTAGTGAAAACTGCACAACTTTGAATTTTGTAGAAATAAGTAGAAATAATATGACTTTTCAAATACTTAGCATCACATAGAAATGAAAGTATGTTTTCAGTAGAAAGAGTCCAGGTCCTTGATACAGAAAACCCAGAGCTGATCCTTCACTCCCTCAGTTACTAGCTACTTACCTTGTGCTAATCATCTTACTGTCATGAACCTCAGTTTGCTCACCTGCAGTACAAGGTAAACAGTAATTCCACTGCTTATATCAAAGAGTTGCTAAATGACCCAACAAAATATTGTGGACATTGAAGTGTTTTATATAGTACAATATATGTATAAATAAAATATATTATTCACATATGAATATTAAGCTGACCCAAATCAATCTTGTAGGTTTGCCAAGAGTTAAATAGTGTTTGTATTCAATAAATAATTAATCTGTATTTTTTCAATAAAAGGGGAGCAGTAATGTTCTTTACATGAATGTTGTTGTTGCTTAGTAGCTCAGTTGTGTCTGACTCTTTGCAATATAATGGACTGTAGTCCACCAGGTTCCTCTGTCCATGGGATTCTCCAGGCAAAAATACTGGAGTTGGTTGCCATTTCCTTCTCCAGGGGATATTCCCAACCCTTTAATCAAACTCAAGTCTCCTGCATTGGTAGGTGGATTCTTTAACACTAAGCCACCAGGGAAAGCCCAATATGAATGTTAATTCAGTATCAAGAACTTTACAGGATACATTCTCTATGTGGAGAAATTAATTGAGTAAACAAATAAGTACTTATTTTGGGAAAAAAAAACCAATATATTTGGAGAGATAGGCTTATTTTGCTTTTACAAATTTTGAAGGGTAATATCTTGAGGACTTATGTTCCTAAACATTTTCTCTAAGAACATCTGCAGAAAATTGAATGTACAATCATCAAAGTAAAATTTTAGTGCAAATGAATTAGGTGTATATTGAGTATAGATGGTTATTTGAAAGGCTGATGTTACAATCAAATATAAGCAGGTGCACATATTTGAATGATCATGACTTCCATATTCACTGTTTTTAATATAAAATCACTTTAAGAAGTACAGATGTAGTTTTCTCTATTCCCACTGCTTGTTTGTTCTTACTTAAATACTGCAAATGATTCTGTAATGTTTAAGTAAACAGTTTGCCTGTAACTTTAGAGAATTTCATTAGATTAGCAGAAGACTGAGCACCAGCCCTGTATGATATTCTATGGGGTTAAACTACTGCATATTCTCCAAATGACCTAATAAACTTTGCTCAAACTCATCAATGAGGTATCATGGAAAAAATAATGCAAAACTATCTCCCAGTCGTACCATCTTATAGTATGGCAACACCTGTGAATAAACTAGATGATGAACCAAGCTTAAAAAGTGCCCAGAGAGAAGGTTGGCTAAATTAAAAACTCATTAGCTCTGTGGTTCTGATTTCTTAAGCAACAAAACATTTCTGAAATAGCATAAAGAACTGGATATAATTAGTAAGTTACCAGAAAGATTATGATATACTGATTTAAATAAACTATTTTACTATGCATTTTATACCCTATGTTTTGCCTTTATTTCTACCTATCAGTGTTGGCAGATCACTGTCCCAATACATACAGATACAAGAGAAAATTAGCCAAATAAGATAGCATTTAACTTAATCTAAGAGGGAGAGTATACAATGCTTTTCTTTTTTGCTATATCCATTAAGCACATAATTATTATGTTTGCATTCCTGCTACACATGGTGAATATTAAGCAAAGAATTAAAAACCAAGTAAGATGAGCATTCTTAGAGGAAAAACTTTCAATATGAAGGTGTTTCAGGTGAATCTAGCCTAATTTATGTCGGGGAAGATATACCTGAAAAAGTCAAGTACTGGTGGATAAATGGGCGCTTGCAAAGACTAAGTCCCAAAAGGATAATAGGGATGGGCTGTCCCTGGCAAGGGCAATACCACATAGAAAAACCTAGAAGCAAAGGAAATTCCAGAAGTATTCCAGGAACTATAGAAAACTGAATAAAACTTAAAGTGAAAGTGTTACTAGCTCCGTCGTGTCCAGCTCTTTGCAACCACATGGACTGTAGCCCACCAGGCTCCTCTGTCCTTGAAATTCTCCAGGCAAGATTCCTGGAGGGATCGCCCATGCCTTTCTCCATGGGATCTTCCCAACCCAGGGGTTGAAGCTGGGTCTCCCTCATTGCAGGCAGATTCTTTACCATCTGAGCCCCCAGAAAAACCCCAAATAAAACTTAAGCCTAGTTCAAAATTGTTGAAAAGATATGACAGAAATAATCTACTCCAGGCAAGATAAATGCAAGATAAGATCCCAAGAAAGATACTAATACAGATTTCCATTACATGAAAAGTTTTTATTTTTCAAATGTTTGTGTTTTATTTTTTAACTAATTTTTTTACATATTTTGATGAAAACTACATAGTGAATGCATGGCCATTAATTTCTTCTCAGTTGTCACTGTCTACAAAATAGAGCAAAATATCTCCTAGGCTCCTGACCTTATAGAGTTGGCTCGATGGCCAATTTGGAGCAACTATCAGAGTTGCAAGTCTAGATCCTGGAAGGCCTGAAAATGCCACAACTCCATTCACTGCATATAGAGGTGCTCCAGATGCTCTGTTTGTTGTCAGTGTTTTCTGTCTTCTGTCTGCATCCTTTCTACCAGATCATGATCTCATCATAAAGGCAGGGACCATGTCTTATTCACCTTTATAAGCAATTCATTTCTAAGCACAGTGCCTGAAAATAACAGATGCTCAGTAAATATTTATTGGATAAATGGCTACATTTTTTTTTAAGTTTGAAAACTCTTAGGAGTAAATCCTAACAGTGTATTTCCTCATGTAGAACAACTATTGCTGAAAACACATTATGTGTAATATATTCCAGAAAGTCACAAGCCCATTTTCTAGTGAACTAAACTTCTGTTATATTAAGGAATGCATGCAATACCAGTTATTTTAATGCTCATATTATTTTAAACTGAGCCTTTCACCATCTGTTCCAACTCTTAAGCTGTGGATACAAAAGAACACATTTCCCTATTACATTTGTAAAATGTAAATATAAATGATTTAAATACATTTATATACCCATGAAGTAATGCTGCATGCAGCTGGCATGGGGCTCCCTTATGTTGCAAAAAGAAATAATAAAGGAGAAAGCCTGCTTATCCCTGACAGAGAGTTTCACGCTCTGTGACTTTTTGTTATGGCACTGGAAGGTCAAGTCTTTACTATAAAAAATATTGATTTTTTTTCAGTAATGAATTTCATTTACAAACTATAATTTCTCTTTTGTTCATTTTGTTGAACTGTTCTTGAATGGATTTTAATTTCTTTAAAGAAGTCACAAAATTCTATGAAGTCCAAAATAATGAATATTTGGGTCCCTAATAGAATTCTGAGTGCACTTTGTGAGCTTTTATTGATTTTGCTTTGGAGTCTTTGCATTGAGGCATAAAGTCCTACCAAAAGAATTGTTTACTGAGCCTAATTAAAGAATAGTCATCCATATAATCTTCGGCAAGAAGACACTTTAAAATTCAACAAACATGCCTTTTTTAACCTACCTGCATTGGGAAGTTACTGTGAAAATAATCAAAAAGAAACAAAATATGTGCTCTAGTGCTGCTTGTTACTCAATATCCATTCCCCATAATAAACACTTGAAAGGGTTTGGGACCTATAATTTTCTAGAGAGCTACATCCATATAAAGGATATGAGGCATAACAAATATGTATATTTTATATTCTAAGCGGTATAGGAAATGAGAAGTGACCAAAAAATATGCCAGAACTTTCCAACTCTTTTGCACTGTGTTAAAATAACGTTTATCCTCACCCTCTGAAAAGAATGAGACATAATTCTCATTAAAGTGTAGTTAGTAATGTGTGCTATTGCGGCCATCACCTTGCTTACTGATGTAATTTAGTGATAATATTTTTAAAAATGGCAAGGACAAAAAATTAACAGCTTAATATCCTTGAATTATACTGGTGGCTCCCAAAACCTTTATTCACAAAATACATTGCTCAAGGAAAGAAAAACCTAACAGATTATATTTTACTACTTATGTCTGAGTTATCTTCAGATATAGACAATCCATAATGTGCTATTTTCTATTATTAAAGATAAACATAAACCTTACACATACAAACACATATAGACACACACACTCACTATCCTGCAATGTGGCAAAAATATTATAAGACCACAGGAAGTAGTTCAAAAAAGGGGTCATAGAAATTCTACCAGAAAATCTACTAAGTATCAGGTTTAAAAATGTTATTTGTACATGTTTTAATGCCATTCTCCCAAATCATCCGCCCGCCTCCCTCTCCCACAGAGTCCAAAAGACTATTCTATATATCTGTGTCTCTTTTCCTGTCTTGCAACGAATCGCCAGTCCAGGTTCCATGCAGGATACAGGAAGCTTGGGGCTGGTGCACTGGGATGACCCAGAGGGATGGTATGGGGAGGAAGGTGGGAGGGGGGTTCAGGCTGGGGAACACGTGTACACCTGTGGCGGATGCATGTTGATGTATGGCAAAACCAATACAATATTGTAAAGTAAAAAATAAATAAACATGTTAAGTTTAAAAAAATAAAAGAATATATGAATTTTTGCAAAAAAAATGTTATTTGTAAAGTATTGTCTTCTATTTTTGTTTTAAACATGACAATTTAACTCCCTATACATTGGTGGTGTACTTCATTTTCTATATTCCATAATGAAACCCCCAAAAGTGTTGATCTATTCAATTAAGGCAGCATAGATTCAATATAGGATGTTTGCCTTTTTCTCCTGTTATCACTCCAGCCCAAGAGGTTGAAGTGTTTAGAAAACAGGTATATTTCATACAAATTCAGCTGCTTTATCGCTCACAATATTTCTAGGACTGAAGAACTAGAATTACAAGTCTTCAAAGTACAATGTCAGTATCTAAATAAATAAAGATGTCTAAAAATCATAAAATATAAAGAATAAACATTTTAAAGTAGGAAGCTTCTGAAGAGTAGGTTCTTTATATAATTGTTGGTGTTACATAGTATTTACTCAGTAAGTTATTAACCTCTCTAAGCCTCCATTTCCTTAGTATCCTGGGGTGAAAGTAGAGGAAGGGAGGACAAGCAAATGGGGTTTAAAGAAAAGAAAGCGAAGTTGCTCAGTTGTATCTGACTCTTTGCGACCCCATGGATGGTAGCCTACTAGGATTCTCCATCCATGGGATTTTCCAGGCAAGAGTACTGGAGTGGGTTGCCATTTCCTTCTCCAGGGGATCTTCCCAACCCAGGGATTGAACGAACCCTGGGATCAATCTCCATCATTGTAGGCAGACACATTACTGTCTGAGCCACCAGGGAAGTCCAAAGGGGGTTATTTATGTGGATAAAGTTGTGGATGCTTCTCCTTAACTCAAGTTAGATTTACTTAGACCCAGGAACCATGTGGGTCTTTATATATAGATGTAGGCTCTTCTGCTCAGGTGTTTTCAGGCTGACATGAAGGTATCAAGGTGCGGTTCTCATCTAGGGGCTTGAGATTTTCTTCAAACATAATTAGTTGTTTGCAGATTTCATTTCCTTGTGACTGTGTGAGTGAGGTCCTCATTTCCATTCTAACTGTTGGCCAGAGTCTGTTTTTAGCTCCTAGAGATCACCTGCATTTCCTTTAGATGGGGCAATTTGCTTTTGGATAAATTTACAGCATGGCAATTTGCTTTCTCCAAATAATCAGGAGATAGTCTTGTGAGGGTTCACTTTCTTTTAAGGTATCATCTGAAGACCAACCGAGGATAATCTCCCTTTTGTTTAATTCAAAGTGAACTGATTTGCAACCTAAGCACTGCTGTGATGTTCCTGTCATAGTCATACTTAAGGGAAGGGAATGTTACATCAGGTACAGAATACTTAAGGCCCACTTTAGAAATATATCACCTTAATGATCACATAGAGCTATCTTTATTAATATTTGGCTTTAAAGTCTATCTTATTCTTCTAAAAGTTCCAGTTGTGTATTTATTTAAATGTATTATTAACATATTCTGTTAGTATAATAATTTATGATATAAATATGTTTTATGATATAGATTTATGTTTATATGATATATAGTTATGTAATTATAGATATATGTATATGTTGGGATATGTTTTCAAATATTGTACTATTTTTCTACTTCTCTAAGCATTTAGTGTGGTGATGAAGTTGTGGTGATATGTGAAAATATTTTTTTTAGAAAACCAAAAAGTCATTTGAAGTGGAATCTGAAAACATTCCTCACTGTTTTCATGACCATCTCTAAAACTGAAGCTAAAGTTAAATAGCCTGGCTTTGTTGTTCATACATTCCAAAAGTATTCTACACATTATTAAAAAATATTTTCTTAAATAACTTCCATAAAAAGAGAAGAAAAATTTGCCTGCAGGAATCAGTATATAAGATAATTACTGTTTTCCCATTTTTTACATTTTTCTCACTCTGAAAGAGCTCGCTGCTACTCATTACACATATATAGATCATACCTGTTTATGGCTTTTCCAGTCTTAAGTGTGTCCTTCCTGAGTCATGAAGAGGCGATTGAATGTGCATGAAATAATCTCACATACCGACACGCACATATTGTGCACCCAGTGAGTAACTGTTTTCTTCCTTCCTGTTCCATGCCCATAAGTGGAAATTTATGACTGCCCTCATGTATATAAATACTAAATGCAAATAAGACATAACAACAACAAGGTTGAGAGATTCATGATGATACCGTACTGAGAACTGGGAAACGGGGAATCTGACATTGCTAAGAAAGAGGCTGGTTGCATTTCTAAGAGATTTTAGGGAAGGAATGGCAAGGTCTATAGGGACACTCAGGCAATCAAGGCAGTAAAGACTAAAAATCTGGATGGGGATGTGGAATAAAATAAACACAAAAATGAGGCATGTTTTAGTTTCACAGTCTCTAATGATTGTAAGTATTTTTAAGCATATTCTAAAATGCATCTAAGGTAGCTGCTAAAATAGGTAGCAAATAGCATATTACTATACTATGGATTTTTCAGGCAAGAGTACTGGAGTGGGTTGCCATTGCCTTCTCCCATCCTATAAGGGTAATATTCTATTCAGAGCTTTATGAGTTATTTTCTGTGCTTCCTGTTAGTAATATTTTTTCTTTTAATTTTGTTCTTTGTTTTATATTGGTGTTAAAAAATCTAAGATTTTCTGACTTTAAAATTCTAGGTCTTTAAAATTACTATTTAAAAAATATTTTTATAGTATTATGGCAGTAGATATTCACCTAGGTTATTGCATACTGAATCTGTTATTTTCTTTATTATTTTTATTGTATTTTTCATATTTTGACAAAGTTCTGCTAAAACAGAACCTTGATTTTCCTAGAGATATCATTTAGCAGATGGGAATCGGAGTAATTGCTAACAGAATCATCATCAGCTATAGCCCCTACAGTCTAAGATCTGTGACCAGAATTCTTTCTGGCTGAATAAATTAACATGCTATTTTCTTTTCCTTTAAAGCTAGGATGACATTTCAACTAAACTATACTGAAAATGACTTTCCAAATCAAGCGATCTCCCACATATATATATTCTTTTTATCATGACCTGAAAGCAGATTGATAGCCATAAATCAGATTGCTTTTCTACCAGGGTTTGGTATGGCTTAACTGAAATAAATGTATTCAAAAGTAAAATTGACCACTTCATAGAGACAAGCAGAAAAATCTATTATTTTTAAATGATCATTTTAATCCTGGGCTTTATGTATTTTTCAAATAGGTCAGTAGGATTGAGTATTAATTTGCATTTCTCTTCCACTACTTAGTTATGTGCTTTGAGAAAGTAAGTAATGGAAGTTAAATAATGAAAACAGGTATGCTAAAATTGGGCAAGAAAGTGTTATAGTACTGTAAGTAGTATGCCAATTACGAAATTGTTTTATTTTCTTGAGATGAAATGATGGTCTATTAGATTTAATAATTCAAGGGAATTTTTTTAAATTGAATCTCTTCTAAAATTATAATCCTGTCTTAGTTTTCTATTATATATATATATATATATATATATATTTAATATATTCTATAATTAATGACTGTCATAGTCACTTAAGTTCACTGAAATAGGGGTTTCCCAATATATTAATACTATATATACCTGAGATGCCAATACAATCAATCTGCAGTAGGATCTAGGAATCCAGGAATCTGAGTTTTGAAAATGCTCTCCAGCTGTTTCTTATGAAGGTAGCTGAATGCCTATTAATAGACTGATAGTGGAACCACTATTTTACCAGACTGTGGTAAAAGTTCTAACAGACATTTCTGATAGGGCATAAAATAAAGAGCTAAGATACTACAGGATTCTTAGAAGATTTTGCATTATGTAATTTTCAGATGTTCATTTTCTGCTTGATCTACTTAACTTCCCTCAAGTGTCATTCTAGTATCCTCTACCTGTGCAGGTGAATTTGCCTGCCCCCCAAGTTTTCCTCAGTAAAAAGATTAAATAGAAGTTGGCTGAAGTAGACATATTCTGAGTCAAAATTTTAAAACAAATTAAACTCTACCTCTGTTTTGTGAACTTTTTATCAGGATTATATTGCACTATCAAAACTCTTAATATGTAGAACTCAATTCATTATAAATCTTAGCTATTGTTGAAACATGTCCTTTCTGGCAGGGTGCTGAGGAAAAGAACAATGCCTGACTTTACCAATAAGGATAGGAATGTACCTGGGTGTCTGAAAGATATATACTATTAATTTTAGACTTAAAAACACCATTTTAAGTTAATTTAATATGTAAAGTTATCCTCTTTTTTTTTGGCCTGCAAGCATGGATATGTGACTTTACTTGCATATTTGCAATGTTAAGATTATATGGTTTTGTGATTTTATATGGATGCATATTCAGTCCTTTCAAACGTAAAAGTGGGAACTTTTTTTTTAATTTTTTTTAAATTTTATTTTATTTTTAAACTTTACATAATTGTATTAGTTTTGCCAAATATCAAAATGAATCCGCCACAGGTATACATGTGTTCCCCATCCTGAACCCTCCTCCCTCTTCCCTCCTCCCTCCCCATACCATCCCTCTGGGTCGTCCCAGTGCACTAGCCCCAGGCATCCAGTATCCTGTAACGAACCTGGACTGGCAACTCGTTTCTTACATGATATTCTACATGTTTCAATGTCATTTTCCCAAATCTTGCCACCCTCTCCCTCTCCCACAGAGTCCATAAGACTGTTCTATACATCAGTGTCTCTTTTGCTGTCTCGTATACAGGGTTATTGTTACCATCTTTCTAAATTCCATATATATGCGTTAGTATACTGTATAGCCAGAAGGAAAAACATAAAAGTGGGAACTTTTAAATGATGCTTTTCATCTGATTATTTTCTAAAATCAGATTTTCAGAGAATTCTCTTTAGGAACAATTCATTGTTCCTATGAAGGAAGAGCCTTACTTTTGTGTGTGTTTTTTACTTTCAGAAATAGTTTCAGAAATAGTAAGAGGTTTAAAAAAAGTCCCGTTTCTCCAGTAAAATAATATGAAAGCAATAAAACTTTCAGTTTGGTAAAAGGAATTGAACCAGGGTCAACCTCATCCAGAGGAGCAAAACTTGTCTCAAATAAGTATTTCTCTCACAAAGAATGATTCAATTACTGTATTAGTATATATACCCTGGGTTGTTGGAAAGACAGAATTCTGTTGAATAGTTGGGACATGTCTTTGAAGGACATTCTGCTTTTGTGGCTGAGTTATTTGATAATCAAATATATCAGAAATTAATCCCTTTTCATTCAAACACATTTACTACTCCTTATTTTTAATTTTTTTCTGAAGCTATAGATTTAAAAAATGATGAAAGGGTATTTTCAGTTAAATAATGGATAAGAGGACTCATAATCAGCCAAGCAGGTAATCTGAAAACAGCATTAAAGCCAGTGTAATAAAATAACTCAGTCATCAACTCAAAAACAGTGCCAGGCCCTTTGTACTGTTTATTGGTCTAGAAATATATAAGAAGAGATGTGTTAAGAGAGACAAGGGGATGCAGAAACATGTTGAGACAGAAACAACATAAAATGTATGAGATAAAATACCTCAATGTTAGAACTTGAACTTCCTTGTAATATATTTCACATGAATGCCTTCAGTCTTTGGAAAGTTCGTTCCTTTTATGAATTTGTGATTTTAGAAAACCAAACCACTACTGCCATTTTTAAATTGTTTTCCATGTCATTGAATTTCTTTGCTTACTGCCCTGGTGCTGAAAACACTTAGGTTCTCAGTGACTATTTTATTCATTTCACTGCTGATATTAAAAAAAAGAATATATATATATATATATATGTTCAAATTGTTGAGCCAATACAATCTATGTGGCATTTGTGTAGTAATATCTTCATCATCTATCTCTTTGCTTATATGTAGTTACATAAATGAGTACATATATAAGTATGTACTTTTAGTATAAAGTATGATATATTCTGAAAGAGATGGGAATACCAGACCACCTGACCTGCCTCTTGAGAAATCTGTATGCAGTTTAGGAAGCAACAGTTAGAACTGGACATGGAACAACAGAATGGTTCCAAATAGGAAAAGGAGTACGTCAAGGCTGTATATTGTCACCCTGCTTATTTAACTTCTATGCAGAGTATATCATGAGAAACGCTGGGCTGGAAGAAGCACAATCTGGAATCAAGATTGCCAGGAGAAATATCAATAACCGCAGATATGCAGATGACACCACCCTTATGGCAGAAAGTGAAGAGGAACTCAAAAGCCTCTTGATGAAAGTGAAAGTAGAGAGTGAAAATGTTGGCTTAAAGCTCAACATTCAGAAAACAAAGATCATGGCATCCATGGTCCCATCACTTCCTGGGAAATAGATGGGGAAACAGTGGAAACAGTGTCAGACTTACTTTTTTTGGGCTCCAAAATCACTGCAGATGGTGACTGCAGCCATGAAATTAAAAGATGCTTACTCCTTGGAAGGAAAGTTATGACCAACCTAGATAGCATATTCAAAAGCAGAGACATTACTTTGCCAACAAAGATTTGTCTACTCAAGGCTATGGTTTTTCCTGTGGTTATGTATGGAAGTGAGAGTTGGACTGTAAAGAAGGCTGAGCGCCGAAGAATTGATGCTTTCGAACTGTAGTGTTGGAGAAAACTCTTGAGAGTCCCTTGAACTGCAAGGAGATCCAACCAGTCCATTCTGAAGGAGATCAGCCCTGGGATTTCTTTGGAAGGAATGATGCTAAAGCTGAAACTCCAGTACTTTGGCTACCTCATGCGATGAGTTGACTCATTGGAGAAGACTCTGATGCTGGGAGGGATTAGGGGCAGGAGGAGAAGGGGACGACAGAGGATGACAAAAGAATGAGATTGAAGAAACTATAAATATCAAAAATGAGAAGAACCTCTAGCTACTTCATATAAAAACTCCTGAAAAAATGAACACAGAAAATCTTTGTAAGGAGCCCAAGGGAAAGGCATCTTCTTTTCAAAGGAACTAAATGAGATTGAGTTTGACAGCTGACTCACATTCTTTATAAAATCATCCGGTGTACAACAAATATAACCTCAATAAAGTAAAAATGAAAAAATGATGTTTTAAATATCTGCCACATTTTATTAAAATGCATATAATACATATATAACATGCATTATATATGGTGTTATTCCAGTATTAAAAGTTTCAAAAGCAGATGAAGTTAGTCTATGATAACAGAAGTAAAATTAGTGGTTACTGCAGGATCGTGGGGAAGATTGATGCCTGGAAAGGACCATAAGGCAAGATTTCATGCTCCTGGAAATATTCTATAATTTGATCTGTTAAAAACCAGATCAATAAATATGTTAAGTTTGTAAAAATTCATCAAGCTATATAGTTAAGAATTGTGCACATTCTTATGTGGTTTTATTTTTTAATTATCTTTTTCAAATTAAGATTTTATTTTTATAACAGTTTTATGATCACAAGAAAATTGAGTAGAAGGTACAGAGATTTTTCATATATGCTGTTTGTCCCCACATTTACTTAGCATCCTCCATTATCAACATCCCCCACTGGAGGTGTATATTTGTTACAACTGATGAAGCTACACTGATATAGCATTATCACCCCCAAATCCATCGTTTACACTGTGGCCATTCTTGGTGTTTTACATTCTGTGGGTTTGGAGAAATGTACAATGGCACATATTCATCAGTATGATATCATACAAAAAATTTTCTCTGCCCTAAAAATCCTTTGTGCTCACTTGTTCACCCTTTGGCCCTTCCCCTAAATACTGATCTTTTTTTTTTTTTTTCCCTAACTCTGTAGTTTCACAGTCTCAATGAATTTTCCAGAATGTCATATAATTGGAATTGGACAGTGTGTAGTTTTTTCAAATTGACTTATTTCACTTGGTAATATGCATTTAAAATTATGTCTTTTCATGGCTTAATTTTAGCACAATATGTTAATAACATTCTATTGCATGGATGTACCATGGTTTTATTTTTTTATCATACATTCAATTATTAAAGAACATTTTGGTTAATTCCAAGGTTTAGCAATTATAGTTAAAGGTGCTATAAATATCTGTGTGCAGGTTTTTGTTTGGACATAAGTTTTTAAATCCTTTAGATAAATACCAAGGAAGGTTGCTGGATTATATGCCAAGGGTATGTTTAGTTTTGTAAAATGCCATCTAACTGTCTTCCAACATTGCTGTACCATTTTGCATTTCTATCAGCAATATATGAGAACTCCTGTTGCTCTACATCCTTGCCAGTATTTGGTATTGTCAAATTTCTTTTAATTTGCATTTTCCGGATGTCGTATGATATGGAGCATCTTTTCCTATGCTTATTTGCCATCTGTCTATACTCTTTGTTTATGTATTTGTTATTAAAGTTTTTTGCCTACTTTTTAATCCAGTTGGTTCTCTCTAGTGAATTTTAAGAGTTATTTGTATATTTTAGATAATAATCCTTTCTCAGAGGTGTCTTGTAAAAATATTTTCTCCCTGTTTTCTAGCTACTTGTCTTCTCATTGTCTTGACGTTTTCTTCTGAAGAGTTTATTTGTTAGATGTTACATGTGAAAGTTTATTGATATCCCAAAGTGTAACTGAAACTAAGGGAGATAAATTACTTTTAAAGTGAAAACTGAAGGACCTAATAAAGAATGAGATATACAGACGAAAGAAAGAAAATAACGTATTATACTGTGTAAAGCAGTCAAGCTAGCACCTGTCTAATCAGAAGGATTCAATAAATATTAGCTGCTACAGTAATGAGGAAAAGTAGACAGAAGAAAGAAGAAAATGCAGCAAGAAGAAGGATTTGATTGTGAGAGAAAAGTCAGAAGAAAAAAAGGGATTAAAAAAAGGAAAAAAGAAGCAGTATTAACTGTGACAATTGCCATTCAAATTCAGTATTCATTTATCTTTTTTTTTGCTTTCCACTTTTTAATGTTTTATTTTATAGTGATACTCAATGTTGTTACATACTATTATGTGTTTGTTTAAAAATCTTTAAAACTAATATGAAGACCAGCTTATTTATTTTGAAGGAGTTTATTATAGCTGATTGGAAAATCATTATCATAAGCTTTTTATACAAGTACAGTTTTGTACATACCTAGTTTAAATTTTGGAATCTATGCAAATGAGATAAAGGGAAAAGAGTGTGCATCTGACAAATGTTTCATAGAAAATATAGAGTTCTAAATGATATGAAAGAACAAAGTATGGCATAAAGGACCAGTGTGTTTCATAACTTCTTGTGCACCATTTCCATTTGTAAAAAGCAATTTTTTGGAGTTGTATACTACTACTGTGATCCATCTGAAATTCAACTTTTTTACTTTTTCTGGCCTAGCCCTGATAATTTTTCTTAGTATTAATAATTTTATTGAGATATGGTTTAAACAATAAAATATAAAATATAACCATTTCAAGTACATATTTAATGAGTTTTGACAAATGTATGCCACTGTATAACAACCTCCACATTTTGATACTTCATTTTAAGTTTCATTAAGTTTCTTCATTTTAAAATATGCCCTTTACAGTCAACACTTCTGTTCCGAATCCCTTTGCAGCATATTGTTAATCTACTACTCTCTGACATAATCTGGATTTTTTTTTTTAATTGTATGAAATATCACAAAAAAGTATTTTACTCTCAGGGAGAGGTAATACAATGTTAAATGACTTAACTATGAGATGATTAGTCATATACATATATTCTGAAATACTAAGTTGATATAATGTCATGGCATATATATATCATACCCCACAAAATTAGTAAAGACATAACCCTCAATGGAATTTTATTTATATATTTTTTTCTTACTCCTCACTGCTTTTATTTTTCTTATGTATTTTCTTTTTTCTCTCTTTTGTTTTTTCTTGGTCTTCTCACTATTTAAAGAGATCCCATTTTCTTCTAAGGACATTTTGAAGGAGACCAAGTCTGCTTAAAGCAAGAAGAGTTACAATGAACTCAGACTCTGGTCAATCCATGGGGTTATTGTTGAAAGCAATTCCATTAAACTTGTCTACTTTTTACCTATAACTGATTCTTGTGCAGTTTACTGACTTTGTGATTAATTTAGTAATTAATAATCTCAAATTTTATGACTCTATTGACACAGTTTTGTTATTTTAAGTTACGGCTGTGGTGTTTCCAGTTATTCTTTTTAACTTAGACCTAAGTGTTCAGTCACAATTGTATAAACAGAATTCTGCTTATTCAGAGAAAAGGTGCCCTTTGGAATACTGTTGTTGTTTTAGGGCCACTATTCTACACTATGTTCTCCTTGGTATTATTCATCTCTTTATTCATTTGTATCATTCTATTTCAAATTTATCTATTATGTAAAACACTAGTGATGCATAACCAAACAAGCCATCTTCTTACTAGTGTATGATCTGATAATGGTAAATGTTTAGATTGGAATTGAACTCGTAGGTTTGCATACAGTGCTTTCATTTCCAATATGTAAGGTCTGTTCTAGGCATTTCACAGTTTTTATTTTATTGTCTCTTTACAATCAATCAAGAAAATGAGTGCTACTATCTCCTTTTGATAGATGGGAAAAATTTAGCATAGAAAAAATATAAAACTCATAAAAATTTACATATAGTCAAACATATTTTGTTATCAGTGTGATAGACACACTTTTCCACCATAGCTAATTGCATTCATATATATCAGAAGAGTGAGTTACATGATTAACTTTAAGCCATGATAGCAGTTTTCATCTTATTGTGTCAATAGTAGATAATATAGAAAACAGTACATAAAGTTCAAATTAGTAACTTGAGGAAAAATCATCAAGATAATACAAACGATAAGGCACTGTTTTATGTTTCTCCTTTCTTCTAAGACATTGATTTTGTAAATCTGTCCACAAAAGCAAGTTTTTTCTCTGTCGGAATCTCAAGAAGTTTTATAAAAAGGTAATGAAAAATGAATACAGAGTAATATCTGTGCTATACTAGTATATTATTTTGAAAAAGTAAATGTATTATTTACCTTGACAATGTCATCTGTAACATCCTTCCAGGGATAAATATGATTATTCACATGGCTATTTTCCTACTGGAACATTTTAACCTTATCTGTATGATTGTTTTCATTATCAGGACAAAATGGCCTATATCTTAGCAGTGTGTTTTCACAACCTCTAAAATTCTAAAGAACATATATCATATGATTTTATTATATATTTCTGTATATGTATATATATATATATATACATATATACATATTTGTAAACACACATATATGTGTGTATATATATATATATATATAAATATTTTTGAAACACACATATCTAGAAAAGTACAAACTCTTAAGTTAATGACTCAGTAAATTTTCACAGGCACCATATCTCTATAAATATAAACAATTGCACTCATCTCACACGCTAGTAAAGTAATGTTCAAAATTCTCCAAGCCAGGCTTCAGCAATACGTGAACCGTGAACTTCCAGATGTTAAAGATGGTTTTAGAAAAGGCAGAGAAACCAGAGATCAAATTGGATCATCGAAAAAGCAAGAGAGTTCCAAAAAACATCTATTTCTGCTTTATTGACTATGCCAAAGCTTTTGACTGTGTGGACCATAATAAACTATGGAAAGTTCTGAAAGAGATGGGAATACCAGACCACCTGACCTGCCTCTTGAGAAACCTATAAGCAGGTCAGGAAGCAACAGTTAGAACTGGACATGGAACAACAGACTGGTTCCAAATAGGAAAAGGAGTACGTCAAGGCTGTATATTCTCACCCTGCTTATTTAATTTATATGCAGAGTACATCATGAGAAACACTGGACTGGAAGAAGCACAAGCTGGAATCAAGGTTGCAGGGAGAAATAACAATCACCTCAGATATGCAGATGACACCACCACCCTTATGGCAGAAAGTGAAGAGGAACTAAAAAGCCTCTTGATGAAAGTGAAAGTGAAGAGTGAAAAGGCTGGCTTAAAGCTCAACATTCAGAAAACGAAGATTATGGCATCTGGTCCCATCACTTCATGGCAAATAAATGGGGAAACAGTGGAAACAGTGTCAGACTTTATTTTGGGGGGCTCCAAAAAAAACTGCAGATGGTGACTGCAGCCATGAAATTAAAAGATGCTTACTCCTTGGAAGGAAAGTTATGACCAACCTAGATAGCATATTCAAAAGCAGAGACATTAAAAAAAAAAAAAAAAAGCAGAGACATTACTTTGCCAACAAAGGTCCATCTAGTTAAGGCTATGGTTTTTCCAGTGGTCATGTATGGACGTGAGAGTTGGACTGTGAAGAAAGCTGAGCACCGAAGAATTGATGCTTTTGAACTGTGGTGTTGGAGAAGACTCTTGAGAGTCCCTTGGACTGCAAGGATATCCAACCAATCCATTCTGAAGGAGATCAGCCCTGGGTGTTCTTTGGAAGGAATGATGCTAAAGCTGAAACTCCAGTACTTTGGCCACCTCATGCGAAGAGTTGACTCATTGGAAAAGACTTGATACTGGGAGGAATTGGGGGCAGGAGAAGGGGACGACAGAGGATGAGATGGCTGGATGGCATCACCGACTCAATGGACGTGAGTTTGAGTGGACTCTGGGAGTTGGTGATGGACAGGGAGGCCTGGCATGCTGCAATTCATGGGGTTGCAAAGAGTCAGACACGACTAAGTGACTTAACTGAACTGAACTGAATAGAAAAGAAAATATTACCAATATTTCAGTAAACCATTTCATACATCTTCCTAGTTATCTTTAGTTTAGCCACAAGATAACAAGTAAGCTGACCTCTATTACCATAAATTATTTTTGACCATTTCTGAAGCCTATATAAATGTAATTATAAAAGATAACACACTTTGTGTGTTACATCTTTTCTCAACATTATATTAAAGAGACTCACCTGTGTGGTCATGTATAGCAATAGTTACTTCTCATTGACAGATTTTATTATATTACATGAATATTCTGAAACACATTTATCTACTTTACTGCTGATGGACAAAGTTTGCATAGTTTTCAACTTTCTGCTATTGCAAAGAGTTCCTGCAAACAATATAATGTATACCTTCTGTTCCCATTTTCTTATATTTTTTTATTATGCAATTAGAATTGTGGTTATTGGGTTATAGGATAAATATATTTTCAGCTTCAGTGTATACTGACAGGTTTTCAAAGTACTTGAGCCAGTTTGCTAAACAATATCTTATATAAGAGTTCCACTTGTTTCACATTCTTCCCAAATCCTGAAATAATGTTTTAGATATTTTTTTCAATAAGGTGATCATGCATTTCCCTGATAAGAAATACTGTTGATCACACTTTCACTTGGTATTTGCTGTTTGGACATTGTTTTGCATGGAGTGCCTGTACAATTATTTTTGCCTTAAAGTATTAGATTGAATGTATTTTTCTTGTTAACTTCACGAATTTTATGAATATGTTTACTATAAAGGTTATGCTATGCTATGCTAAGTCACTTCAGTCGTGTCCGACTCTGTGCGACCACATAGATGGCAGCCACCAGGCTCCCCCGTCAACGGGATTCTCCAGGCAAGAACACTGGAGTGGGTTGCCATTTCCTTCTCCAGTGCATGAAAGTGAAAAGTGAAAGCGAAGTCGCTCAGTCATGTCCAACTCTTAACGACCCCATGGACTGCAGCCTACCAGGCTCCTCCATCCGTGGGATTTTCCAGGCAAAAGTACTGGAGTGGGGTGCCATTGCCTTCTCCGACTATTAAGGTTATTGCAGCATAATTGCCATGAATTGCTCTATCCATATTTAAAGTGTGCAAGTTGATTAGTTTTTATGTATTTATAGGACTTCCCTGGTGGCTTAGATGGTAAAGCGTCTGCCTACAATGTGGGAGACCCAGGTTCAGTCCCTGGGTCGGGAAGATCTCCTGATAGACTCATGAAACCATCAAGACAGTCAAGATAATGAACTCATCTTTT
The DNA here is from genome assembly GCF_002263795.3 of Bos taurus. Taxonomy (NCBI): domain Eukaryota; kingdom Metazoa; phylum Chordata; class Mammalia; order Artiodactyla; family Bovidae; genus Bos; species Bos taurus. The sequence continues at coordinate 16,171,889 of NC_037332.1, read as the reverse complement.
ACCCACAAAAGGTTCCTTATGACCCTTGACTATTCCTAAGCTCTATTACCCCATTTCTAGTCTCCAGACAACAACTAATCTGCTTTCTGTCACTATGAATTAGTTTACATTTTTAGAATTTATATGAATTAAATCATGCAGTATGTACTCATTTCACTTCTTTCATTGAGTATAATTACTTAGAGATTGCTCTATATCATTGTATGTATCATGCCCATTGCTACTGGGGAGCTGTTGTTTACTGAACACAGAGTTTTGGTTTTGCAAGATGAAAAAAGTTCTAGAGATGGTTGTACAATAGTGTGAATATACTTAACACTATCAAACTTAAAAATGGTTAAGATGCTAAATTTTATGTTATGCATTTTTAACATAATAAAAATAAAATTAAAACTACCTTTTGTTTTTAGCTCAAACAATTGGTAAATTTTACAAATAAAAAACAACCAAACAAACTGGAGAGAGGCAACAACTGTGAAGCCATGGTAGAATCGATTGTTTTGTTTTGGTCATGTTGAATTTAAAAATACATGATAGAGAGGCAAGAATTGACATCAGTAAGCAGATGGAGAATCTCCTTTGGATTACAGTGGAGATGTCAGATGTAAGTTTGATAACCAAAAGGATATAGATAATAAAGCCATGGACCTGAATGAGAACACCTACAGGACAAGTATAGACTGAGAAGAAAATGTATTTCAGTATCAACAAAGTAGTAGTATTCAGGTAAAGGAGGACAAGCCAGCAAATGAACCTAAAATGGAAGGTCTGGAAATTGTGATAAACATCTCAAGCATATGGCATCTCACTAAAGCCAATAGGAAACAGAGCTTCCGTAAGGAGTTAGTAAACCAAGTTCAGAAGCTATTGATTGATCAGGTAAAATGAGATTTATTTTAATGACTCATGAGTATGGGCTCTATAAGAGTTAATTGAGAAGGAATTGAAAAGTGAAAAATATCTTTTGAGATATTTTCAAATGAAGAACTATATTGACACAGGAGAGTTTGAGTATATTAAATTGAAGAAATACATTGTTGGTGGGAGGGTTTTATCTCTAAATACAGGAAAATGTTAAAACAGCTTTAAATGATGAGAATGATTCAGTTTAGAAGGGAGAAATGATGTGAATGAGAGATTAGCAAGCGAAAAGTTCTCTGAGCATCTAGAAGAGTTCATGGTTATAGTTCAGAGGAGTTTGGTAGATGGTTAGAGTGGATTAGGTGAATTGGAGAAGGCAATGGCTCCCCACTCCAGTACTCTTGCCTGGAAAATCCCATGGACGGGGGAGCCTGGTGGGCTGCAGGCCATGGGGTCCCAAAAAGGGTCGGACATAACTGAGTGACTTCACTTTCACTTTTCACTTTCATGCACTGGAGAAGGAAATGGCAACCCACTCCAGTGTTCTTGCCTGGAGAATCCCGTTGACGGGGGAGCCTGGTGGCTGCCATCTATGTGGTCGCACAGAGTTGGACATGACTGAAGCAGCTTAGCAGCAGTAGCTGCATATAGTGATTACTATTTTCTCAGTGAGGACAACTTAGGTCAATTCTGTCCATTGTAATTAAGAAGATAGAAAGTGACATAAAGAAAGGGGACATACTTATCTTGTTCACTATTTTATCCTAAAAACTTAAAAAGGAATCTGTTACCTAGTAGATATTTAATAGGTAATTCTTAAATTTTTTAAAAAATGCTTAAATTAAATCACAAGAAATTATCTTTTCAATGTTCATTTGCTAATCATTTCCAAAGTCATTATGTACAGAAGAGACCTTTTGTTTCTTCAGTGTATTACAGCTGCAGAGACATTATAATTCTCCAAATGTTTCACATTTCACATCAGCAGGCTAAATCACATAAACTTTTTTATCTCATAAAATTTTTTTTTTTTTTTTAAGATCAAAACGTAGTTGACTTACAGAATTATATTAGTTTCAGGTGTACAACATAGTGATTTGATATTTTTGTAGACTATACTCCAATATTGGCTGTTTCCCTGTGTTGTATATTGTATCTCTGTAACATTTATTTTATACCTCATAGTTTGCACCTCTTGATCTCCTTCACCTATCCCCGCCTCCTCCCACACTTCTCCCCTTCAGTAACCACCTGGTTTGTTCTCTGTGAGTCTGTTTCTGTGTTGTTCCTTTTGTTCTTCTACTTTTTTTTAATTCCAGACATAAGTGAAAACATAACAATAGTTGCCTTTCTCCGATTTATTTCAATAAGTGCAACAGTATCCAGGTTCATCTGTTTTGTTGTAAACTGGAAAATTCCATTCTTTTTGTGGCTAATATTCTGTTGCGTATATATGTATATCTTTATCCCTTCATCTGTTTATTAGATTGCTTTCATAGCTTGGTTATTTTAAATAATGATACTATGAATATTGTAATGCATATATCTTTTTGAAGAGTGTCACCTCACACCTATCAGAATGGTTATTGTCAATAGGATAAGGAACAGCAGGTGTTGGCAAGGATTTGGTAAAAAGGGAATCCTAGTATACTATTAATGGGAATGTAAATTGGTACAGTCACTATAGAAAACAATCTGGATGCTCCTCAGAAAATTAAAATTAGAACTACCATATGATTCAGCAATTCCACTGGGAAAAAACTGAAAGCAAAAACTTTTTTTTTTTTTTAATCTTGCAAATACTGTTTTAGAAAAAGTGGTTTAAGACTTAGTTGAACAACATCAGAAGATCCTATCTTTAAGAATTTACTAATTTGTCAAATCATTTCTTTTTTATGAACCTTATTTTTCTCATGTGTGAAATGGAGAAACTTAACGCCCTCTTCATTATTCTGATGAAAGAATTAAATGAGAATATGTTAGTGGAAAATTTTGTAAAGGCAAATGAGATAATTGTTCACAGATACGAACCTTAAAATAAGTATGAAGGGCTTCTTCCTCCACACTCTGCCTCCCTAAGTAACATAATGAGAAGATAAGCCGTCTGTGTTCTTGGAAGGGTAGTATATGTATATCCATCTGTAGTATTCTGAATTATAATTAAATTTTTAAATGGCACTGGTATCTACAGATAAAAATAAGGAATATTCTGCTTTCAAGGGTTTAGGTTCCTTAAATTTAGTTAAAGATTTTACTTTTAAAGACTCAGAAATACATAGAATTTTACGCATGTAGAATATCTAGATTTTTACATAATTCTAGGAGACATATCTTATAAATTATCATTTGTAATTTTTAGACCTTTATACAATTATAATTGGTATAGTTGTAAATTATTTTGGTATACTTGTTTAATTTGTATGATGAAAAATAACCTTTCAAATATGAAAATGCAAAATAACCCTGCAACCTTCTATGCAGTTAATTCATATTTTTCAAAAGGTGGCACTGCTGATTGATTACTGTTAACCAGACCTTATACTCATGGGAAGAAAAGCAAAGATCACATACTCATGTAGTTGTAAGATTGATGTATGGCTCACATATTGTTAGAAATGATACAGTTTGAGACTGTTTTATATTGAGGCTTATTTTTTGATCTAGTGTTCACTTTTTCTTGGTAACAGATATATGCCACTCATAGTTACGATCAGTTAATGCTCCTATAAATGTTTAAATTTTTAAAAATAAGAAAAAAAGTCCAGGCTGTTTAACCCCTTCATTGCTATCATAAAAATTGAAGGATATGATTGTGTTTGGACCCCTTTGGAGGTCTCAGCAGAGGAATAGTGGGACATTTAACAAAACTTAAAAATCCAAGAGAGTTAGCCTCAGATTCTAAGGTAAATTGTATGCATTATCGGTATGGTTTCTGTGCAGAGCAGAGATGTGATAGGTCACTTGATTTTGATCAAACTGTGAATTATTAGATCAGATCAGATCAGATCAGTCGCTCAGTCATGTCCGACTCTTTGCGACCCCATGAATCGCAGCATGCCAGGCCTCCCTGTCCATCACCAACTCCTGGAGTTCACTCAGACTCACGTCCATCGAGTCAGTGATGCCATCCAGCCATTTCATCATCTGTCGTCCCCTTCTCCTCTTGCCCCCAGTCCCTCTCAGCATCAGAGAGTCTTTTCCAATGAGCCAACTCTTCGCATGAGGTGGCCAAAGTACTGGAGTTTCAGCTTTAGCATCATTCCTTCCAAAGAACAGCCAGGGCTGATCTCCTTCAGAATGGACTGGTTGGATCTCCTTGCAGTCCAAGGGACTCTCAAGAGTCTTCTCCAACACCACAGTTCAAAAGCATCCATTCTTCGGTGCTCAGCCTTCTTCACAGTCCAACTCTCACATCCATAGAGACCTAATAATATTGGTTTCCCTTAACATATAAATAATAGACCGAATATTGTCCAATTTAAAATGAAGACATACCAATACCAAGTAAATTTATTTGTTGATGCCATATTGATTAAAAATGCTTTTTAAAAAAATCTTGAACCACATTTTCAGAACCCAAAGATATTGACATAGTATTAATAGTATAACTGACACTCATAATTTTGTGGTTTCTTTAAAGACTACCCAAAGCAATTTATAGATTCAATGCAATCCCTATCAAGCTACCAACAGTATTCTTCACAGAGCTAGAACAAATAATTTCACAATTTGTATGGAAATGCAAAAAACCTCGAATAGCCAAAGCGATCTTGAGAAAGAAAAACGGAACTGGAGGAATCAACCTACCTGACTTCAGGCTCTACTACAAAGCCACAGTTATCAAGACAGTATGGTACTGGCACAAAGACAGAAATAAAGATCAATGGAACAAAATAGAAAGCCCAGAGATAAATCCACGCACATATGGACACCTTATCTTTGACAAAGGAGGCAAGAATATACAATGGATTAAAGACAATCTCTTTAACAAGTGGTGCTGGGAAATCTGGTCAACCACTTGTAAAAGAATGAAACTAGAACACTTTCTAACACCATATACAAAAATAAACTCAAAATGGATTAAAGATCTCAACGTAAGACCAGAAACTATAAAACTCCTAGAGGAGAACATAGGCAAAACACTTTCTGACATACATCACAGCAGGATCCTCTATGACCCACCTCCCAGAATATTGGAAATAAAAGTAAAAATAAACAAATGGGACCTAATTAAACTTAAAAGCTTCTGCACATCCAAGGAAACTATTAGCAAGGTGAAAAGACAGCCTTCAGAATGGGAGAAAATAAGCAAATGAAGCAACCGACAAACAACTAATCTCAAAAATATACAAGCAACTCCTACAGCTCAACTCTAGAAAAATAAATGACCCAATCAAAAAGTGGGCCAAGGATCTAAATAGACATTTCTCCAAAGAAGACATACAGATGGCTAACAAACACATGAAAAGATGCTCGACATCACTCATTATCAGAGAAATGCAAATCAAAACCACTATGAGATACCATTTCACACCAGTCAGAATGGCTGCGATCCAAAAGTCTACAAATAATAAATGCTGGAGAGGGTGTGGAGAAAAGGGAACCCTCTTACACTGTTGGTGGGAATGCAAACTAGTACAGCCACTATGGAGAACAGTGTGGAGATTCCTTAAAAAACTGGAAATAGAAATGCCTTATGATCCAGCAATCCCACTGCTGGGCATACACACTGAGGAAACCAGAAGGGAAAGAGACACATGTACCCCAATGTTCATCGCAGCACTGTTTATAATAGCCAGGACATGGAAACAACCTAGATGTCCATCAGCAGATGAATGGATAAGAAAGCTGTGGTACATATACACAATGGAGTATTACTCAGCCATTAAAAAGAATACATTTGAATCAGTTCTAATGAGGTGGATGAAACTGGAACCTATTATACAGAGTGAAGTAAGCCAGAAGGACAAACACCAATACAGTATACTAACGCATATATATGGAATTTAGAAAGATGGTAACGATAACCCTGTATACGAGACAGCAAAAGAGACACTGATGTATAGAACAGTCTTATGGACTCTGTGGGAGAGAGAGAGGGTGGGAAGATTTGGGAGAATGGCATTGAAACATGTGAAATGTCATGTATGAAACGAGATGCCAGTCCAGGTTCAATGCACGATGCTGGATGCTTGGGGCTGGTGCACTGGGACGACCCAGAGGGATGGTATGGGGAGGGAGGAAGGAGGAGGGTTCAGGATGGGGAACACATGTATAATTTTTTTAAATTAAAATTGAAAATAAATAAATATGTGAATAAAAATAAAATAAAATCTGTTCAGCCGTCAAAAAAAATAAATAAATAAATAAAAATAAAGACACTAATCTCAGCAATGAATAGAGGAAATCAAACAGCGAGTATTTGAAAGACGCAACATCAATTGGCCTGTTTAGAAAAAAGTCTACCAGGGTAACAGTGACTAGATTCAACATGCAAGTACCATCATCAGAAACATTTATAACACTTTTTTGAGAGACAGTTACACTGGTTTTTTGTGTTGTGTGTTGTGTGTGTGTGTGTGCAGAGACTGGAGATCACCCAGATCAGTCATATGCACAAAGGGGCTTTGGGTCTGTCTTTTCAAACACGAGCTGCAGAAAACGTTATAGCAAGGTTGAAGCTTTATTTCACTCTGGTAAAAGGAGATTTCTTTTTCTTTGCAGTGGTGAGAGTTTGATAAGAAATCCTTTTAAACCATAATGTGGTCAGGGAGTGGAGAAGCTATTCTGTGTAACAAGTCATAAAATGTTTCCTTTTCTTTTGAACTGTTTTTTCATGATGCTTTTTGCCTGTATGTTATAGTGAAATAAAACTGGAACACTAAGTCATACTGCACATGTTAAATTTGTACTGGAGGTAGGGGAGTCTTAAAGTACTCGTTTGCAGAATGAAATGTGGTGTTATTTTGTGTTTTATACTCTAGATCTCCTGGTCAGGACAAAAGGAAAAAAGTCAGCACTCTGACACTGTGGCTGAGAGTGAATCCATATATAAAATTTCCCCTGACCAGTGTTGTTATTAATGCTCTGAAGCTCATCACCATAAAGCTTCAAGAACCCAACCAAATTGATGTCTGGGTTTACTTGCAAGCATTTCCAGCCCACTCTAACTTTTTTTTCATTTTAAAAATTGGAAAAACTGGGGATAGTAATGCTGGGTGAGTTTGTCTACTTATCGCATTATTCACTTTAGCTCTAAATAATATAAATGCACATATATGTACAGAATATAAGGTTTTGTTTTTAATAATAATTCTTTTTATCTGTAATGTGCTTTGGTATTTCCAGAAAAAAAAAACTCTCTGTTATTAATTCTACTTGAATTCATGTCTGTCTAAAATGACAGGAAACAGTGGAGTATATCAATATATGCATATGCATATACACACATGAATATATACAAATATTTGATATATGCACTCTTAATTTAAGATAAGATAATGGCAGATTTATTCATTATAGTAATATGATTCCCACAGAAACTAATAATTCTAAGTTTGCATTCATGTAAATCATCATTTTCTTGGTAAGCATTTGTTCAGAAAAAGATGCATTAAATATCAAAAAGACTTTAAAACCAGTCAGCTGCATTGAATGCTAAATCTATGTTTTAAGGTGAACTTTGTAATTTCCAGTAGTTTGAATATATCTGTGACTATATAAGTACCCATGAAATATGAATATGAAATTTTTTAAGACTTTATTCCAGAGTTGTGCTCCCAGCTTCAAAGATGTAGCAACTGGTAATGTCACTATACAGTTAAAGTTCAGGTGCTCAGTTGTGTGTCGGACTGTTTTCAACCCCATGGACTGCAGCACACCAGGCTTCCCTGTCTATCACAGATTCCTGGAGACTGCTCAAACTCATGTCCATCGAGTCAGTGGTGCCATCCAATCATCTCATCCCCTGTCATCCTCTTCTCCTCCCATGTTCAATCTTTCCCAGCATCAGCGTCTTTTCGAATGAGTCAGTTCTTCACATCAGGTGGCCAAAGGATTGGAGTTTCAGCTTCAGCATCAGTCCTTCCAATGAATATTCGGGACTGATTTCCTTAGGATGGACTGGTTGCATCTCCTTGCAGTCCAAGGGACTCTGAAGAGTCTTCTCCAACACCACAGTTCAAAAGCACCAATTCTTCAGTGCTTAGCTTTCTGTCTGTCACAAATTCCATTCTTTCCCTATCTATTAGACATGAAGTATTGGGAACAGATGCCATGATCTTAGTTTTCTGAATGTTGAGTTCTAAGCCAGCTTTTTCACTCTCTTCTTTCACCTTCATCAAGAGGCTTTTTAGTTCCTCTTCACTTTCTGCCATAAGGCAGAAATGAAAAATCAGAATTGAAAAATCAGATATATTATTTTCTTTGCAGCCGAAGAAGAAGAAGCTCTATACAGTCAGCAAAAACAAGACCAGGAGCTGACTGTGGCTCAGATCATGAACTCCTTATTGAAAACTTTAGACTTAAATGGAAGAAAGTAGGGAAAACCAGTAGACCATTCAGGTATGACCTAAATCAAATCCCTTACAGGTATACAGTGGAAGTGACAATAGATTCAAGGGATTAGATCTGATAGGGTGCCTGAAAAACTATTAACAGAGACTCATGACATTGTACAGGGGGCAGTGATCAAGACCATCCCCAAGAAAGAAATGTAAAAAGACAAAATGGTTTTCTGAGGAGGTCTTAAAAATAGCTGAGAAAAGAAATGAAAGACAAAGGAGAAAAGGAAATATATACCCATCTGAATGCAGAGTTCCAAAGAATAACGAGGACAGATAAGAAAGTATTCCTCAGTGATCAATGCAAAGAAATAAAGGAAAACAATAGAATGGGAAAGACTAGAGATCTCTTCAAAAAAATTAGAGATACCAAGAGAACATTTCATGAAAGGACAGGCACAATAAAAGACAGAAAGAGTATCAACCTAAGAGAAGCAGAAGACATTGAGAAGAGGTGGCAAGAATGCACAGAACTATACAAAAAAGATCTTCATGGCGCAGGTAACCACAATGGTGTGATCACTCACTTAGAGCAGACATCCTGGAATGCAAAGTCAAGTGGGCTTTAGGAAACATAGCTATGAACAAAGCTGGTGGAGGTGATGGAATTCCAATTGAGCTATTTCAAATCCTAAAAGAAGATACAATTAAAGTGTTGCACTCAATATGCCAGCAAATTTAGAAAACTCAGCAGTGGCCACAGGACTGGAAAAGGTCAGTTTTCATTCCAATCCAAAAGAAAGACAATGTTAAAGAATTTTCAAACTACTGCAAAATTACACTCATCTCACACACTAGCAAAGTAATGCTCAAAACTCCCAAGTGAGGCTTCAATAGTACATCTATCAAGAACTTCCAGATATTCAAGCTGGATTTAGAAGAGGCAGAGGAACCAGAGATCAAATTGTCAGCATCTGTTAGATCATAGAAAAAACAAGAGAGTTCCTGAAAATAATCTACTTCTGCTTTATTGACTACACCAGAGCCTTTAACTGTGTGGATCATAGCAAACTGGAAAATTCTTAAAGAGATGAGAATACCATACCACCTTATCTGCCTCCTGAGAAATCTGTATGCAGGTCAAGAAGCTACATTTAGAACTGGACAAAGGAGTGTGTCAAGGCTGTATCTTGTCACCCTGTTTATTTAACTTACATGCAAAGTACATCATGTGAAATGCTGAATTGGGTGAATCACAAGTTGGAATCATAATAGCCAATAACCTCAGATATGCTAATGATACCACCCTTATTGCACATGTAGCTCTAATAAGTCACTAATAAATATTCATGTTCATTTGATTATTTTAATAAGTATTTATTGAATATCCACCTTCCTTAAGATCAAGGAGAATAAATATGCAGCTTATTAAAGAAATGTAATGTATAACACATGTAGATTAAGAATGACTCAACAGATGTACTTGAAAATAATTTGTATTGAGGTTTTATCATAGGAAAACTAAGTGAGAGTATTTTACATGCAGCATCAGGAAGAGTCAGGGACAACAATAAAGGCAATGAGAACTTTTCAGGTTAAAAAAGAATGTGAGCCTTTAATATATGATCCCAAACTACTGTTGCAATGCAATTTCCCCCTTTTATCCTCTTTTAAACTATGCATCCGTTGAATACAACCCATTTTAAGTACTTGTGCTGTGTACATTATAGTAAAAGAAATATAAAGCAGTCCTGCCCCTGAAAGAGAGTCTGGTCTAAAGGGGAGCTTAGGCCAAAGAAAAATTATATCACCATAGGTCCTTATAGTTAATAAAAGAATAACAATATCAATAATTCAGTTAACATTCTGTGGTTTCTGCCCTCTTAAAAAGTGTGTGTTGCCCTTAGGCACCTGCAGCAGGCAACAACAACAGCAAAAAGTATATATATATATATATGTAAATATATATACAGAGAGTTTCATTATTACCTTTACCTTTAGAAATTATATTTATCACACGCACACACTCAATTTCACAAGTCAGAAAAGAAAGCAAATATATGACACGTGTACTCCCTGATGAGTATAGCACAGCAGGACGTCCCAGAATTTTTCACCTTTATCCCTTTACTTTTGCTATTTATGCCAAGAACATGGCTTTTCTATTGTCTGGTGTCCAGGTTTTATGCATTCTTTATAGCTCAGAGGAGAGGCTACTTTGTATAGTGATGTCTTCCCAGCACAGCTCATGCTCACTTCAGGTAAAGTTATCCCTTCCCTCTTGAAATATTCTTTTTATTTTATTTTATTTTTTAACTTTACAATAATTGTATTGGTTTTGCCATATATCAAAATGAATCTGCCACAGGTATACATGTGTTCCCCATCCTGAACCCTCCTCCCTCCTCCCTCCCCATACCATCCCTCTGGGATATCCCAGTGCACCAGCTCTTATCAGTTTATTATTGTGGAGAAAGTTCAATTCAGTTCAGTCACTCAGTTGTGTCCGACTCTATGTGACCCCATGAATCGCAGCATGCCAGGCCTCCCTGTCCATCACCAACTCCCGGGGTTTACTCTAACTCATGACCATCGAGTCGGTGATGCCATCCAGCCACCTCATCCTCTGTTGTCTCCTTCTCCTCAGCCTTCAATCCCTCCCAGCATGAAAGTCTTTTCCAATGAGTCAACTCTTCACATGAGGTGGCCAAACTATTAGAGTTTCAGCTTTAGCATCATTCCTTCCAAAGATCACCCAGGACTGGTCTCCTTTAGAATGGACTGGTTGGATCTCCTTACAGTCCAAGGGACTCTCAAGAGTCTTCTCCAACACCACAGTTCAAAAGTATCAATTCTTTGGTGCTCAGCTTTCTTCATAGTCCAACTCTCACATCCACATGACCACTGAAAAAACCATAGCCTTGACTAGACTGACCTTTGTTGGCAAAGTAATGTCTGCTTTTGAATATGCTATCTAGGTTGGTCAAACTTTCCTTCCAAGGAGTAAGCGTCTTTTAATTTCTTGGAGACAATCACTATCTACAGTGATTTTGGAGCCCCCAAAATAAAGTCTGTCACTATTTCCACTGTTTCCCCATCTATTTCCCATGAAGTGATGGGACCAGATGCCATGATCTTCGTTTTCTGAATGTTGAGCTTTAAGCCAACTTTTTCACTCTCCACTTTCACTTTCATCAAGAGGCTTTTGAGTTCCTCTTCACTTTCTGCCATAAGGGTGGTGTCATCTGCATATCTGAGGTTATTGATATTTTTCCTGGCAATCTTGATTCCAGCTTGTGCTTCTTCCAGCCCAGCATTTCTCATAATGTATTCTGCATAGAAGTTAAATAAGCAGGGTGAGAATATACAGCCTTGACGTACTCCTTTTCCTATTTGGAACCAGTCTGTTGTTCCATGTCTAGTTCTAACCGTTGCTTCCTGATCTGCATATAGGTTTCTCAAGAGGCAGGTCAGATGATCTGGTATCCCCGTCTCTTTCAGAATTTTCCACAGTTTATTGTGATCCACAAAGTCAAAGGCTTTGGTATAGTCAATAAAGCCGAAATAGATGTTTTTTCTGGAACTCTTTTGCTTTTTCAATGATCCAGCAGATGTTGGCAATTTGATCTCTGGTTCCTCTGCCTTTTCTAAAACCATCTTGAACATCTGGAAGTTCACAGTTCACATATTGCGAAGCCTGGCTTGGAGAATTTGAGCATTACTTTACTAGCATGTGCTATGCTAAGTCACTTCAGTCGTGTCCGATTCTGTGCGACCCCATAGATGGCAGCCCACCAGGCTCCCCCGTCCCTGGGATTCTCCAGGCAAGAATGCTGGAGTGGGTTGCCATTTCCTTCTCCAATGCATGAAAGTGAAAAGTGAAAGTGAAGTCACTCAGTCGGGTCTGACTCTTAGCTACCCCATGGATTGCAGCCTAACAGGCTCCTCCGTCCACGGGATTTTCCAAGCAAGAGTCCTGGAGTGGGGTGCCATTGCCTTCTCCGTACTAGCATGTGAGATGAGTGCATTTGTGCGGTAGTTTGAGCATTCTTTGGTATTGCCTTTCTTTGGGATTGGAATGAAAACTGACCTTTTTCAGTCCTGTGGCCACTGCTGAATTTCCCAAATTGCAGGGAAAGGGTTGAAGTTTATGAACAGCATGCAAATGTCTTACTTCATATACACCTGTGTTACTCATTCTCTCCTTCCAGACATTGTTTTCAAAGTCTACTCTTTACTTGTTAGATATATCTTTCCCTTCTTTTCATTTCCTTCAGATGACAGACTTTCCTTCTGTTTCACTGGGAAAGTAGATGTCATCTGGTAGGGTCTCCTCATGTTCTTTTACCTCCAAATATAAAAAGCTTACTTCAATCTACACCCATTCTTCTCTTTCCACTTTTCTTTTTTTTTTTTAATTTAAATTTATTTATTTTAATTAGAGGCTAATTACTTTACAATATTGTATTGGTTTTGCCATACATCAACATGAATCCACCACGGGTGTACATGTGTTCCCAATCCTGGAAAGCCCTGAACTTCTATCAGTGTTCATCCTCTCCTCTGCTGCTGACGTCTGGGGTAGTCACCTCAGGCAAGTCAAATCTCTTCTAATCATCAGTTTTATTTTCTCCATAAAATCCTTCCCACTGGAAGTCTGTGTTAACTCTCTATTGCTACGAATTCATGGCTGGGATGGCACATTCCCCTCTAACTGCACCCATATTTCTGCCTGTATTCACAAACTTCTCAAAGGGGTTTTTGTTTTTAGATACCACTTTCATGACCCGCTCTACCTCCACTTCTCTTCAATCACTCTACCTTCATGCCCCTTCCAAACCTTCTCAGGTAGCCACTTGACTTTCTTGTTGATAAATCCACTGGACACTTTTCAGTTCTCATGTTGCTTTCCCACTAGTATATAAAGGTTGACTATTCAGTCCTTTTTGAAACATATCAACCTTTAATTCCATGATTCCACATTTTTATAAATGCATTTGATTTTCCTACTTTTTGGTGGTTTCTTTTTCTATTCTTTCTCTTTTACTGGACCATATGTTTAAAAGGGCTACAAAACTCAGTCATGGGCCTCATACACCTCTCCTTGTTTTCTCTTTCCCTCCCTCCCTTTCTCTATGACCTTCATCACTCACATTTAAACACGTTTTGAAATATCAGCTATCTTACAGTGAATTGTACCAAGAGCTATGTTCACCCTTTGATGAAATGGAGACATACCCAACAAGCATATTATATTTTGGGTCAGCCAATAAAATACCCTCTATTGTAAACAATATTTAATTAAAATGTACCATGTTTCTATTTTTTATTTTACTACTGAACATCACTGTCTTGTTTCATATATTAACTATTTCTTTAGATAAACAAATTAATCAAAATAGAGAAAGCATATGAAGCAAGTAGAATAAACAGATTTTTTATTATCATATTAATAAGATATTCTTAACTTTTGACAAAATAAATAATACACAATGAGTCAACATATGAGAAATGGTGCAAATGCTGATGTGGTTATCTTTGTTTTGAGGTCTGTGAAATTCAAGCAAAGATTCCTGGTGCAGAATTTTTAACCAAATTGAGAAGCAACATCTGAAAAGAAATATATAGATATGGAAGTTATATCAATTAAGCTCTTTTGGGTTACAATAAACAGGGAGAAAAATTAATTGCTTCAACCATTATTCTAGGAATATATTTCAAAATAGAATTCACTTAAAAGCAAATATAACTTGCTTTTTAATATTAATAATTATAGAGTAAATACCTTCAGATATTACAGTATTTGGACATTTACCTAGAATAAAACATTACAGAGAAATAAGACTAGCGATAATGCAGATATGATGAGAAATTACTGGAAGGGGGATAGTGACTTGCAACTAATGAGTGAAAACAACCTACTCTGAAATAGTGAAAATTTCAGCATGGGAAATAAGAGGTCAAGGAAACTTTAATCAACTGCAGGTTAGAAGAAAGGAAGAGAAAGACACTGAGCACAGAGCTAAATCTGTCTCTAGAAGAAAATAAAAGGATTATATGATGTATCAGTGAAAATAAAAAGGTTAGCATGAGTGCGTGTGTGTGTGTGTGTGTATAACATGTACTCTGATATTGAGATTGATCTCTATCCATCATAGACATGCTTTATATTGCTTTGACTTGACTTTTCTAGGTGCATAATTTCTGGTGTTAATACAAATATGATAATTCTAACTTTCCTTGTGTCTTTAAAATTCAGACTATATTCTAGGAATTATAAAGAGTTTTCCTTTTTTTTTTTCTTCTGTATTTCTTTCAAATGTGGTTAACCCCATACAACAGATTCTTGACAGATAAATTTGTTATTATGTGTGATCCACTGATAGATAAACTTAAAAGTTTGTTAGCAGTTTTTATAGGATCAGATGAGCACAACTCAGGAAGATATAACAACTGATTTCTGTTCAAATGAGTTAAGCTGGATCATAGAGACCAAGAGAGGGATTCTAACATCTTTAGGAGTGTTTCTGATAGCAGGGAACATGGGGTGTTTTTTCTCTAGGACAGTTAATAAGCTGACAAATGATCTTTAGGTGTGCATAAGTAGGTTTGGCTTAAAATTTTTTAAGGCAGATATCCTTACTGAAAACTCCCTCATTTATCTATATACCTCAAATATCACCTCCTCAGAAAGATTGCTGTAGCTTCCCTCTCCTGTGGTCACTCTATATACCATCACCACACTTTCTCTACTTGATATTTTATTATTTACTTGATTATTTATTGTCTATTAGACTAAGGGACACTAGGTTTAACACAGTGCAGTAAGTGTAGGGGTATTAACAGAAAAAACACTGCGATTATTCTACGTTGATAACCATGGCTATTCTTTTGCGGGATGGTCCATTATGTAATTATTGTGACATGTAAAAAACACTCATAACATTATTTAGTTAACATTGACACTTTGTGTCCAACACTAACTGATACACACACACACACACACTCATACACACAGTATATTAAAGAAACCTATGACATTTAATAGAAAAGTTTTATAAAAGGCTGGAATTTTTATTCTCATTAATTCATGTATCTTTTGTGAGAAAATACTCTATATCATGACAAGAAAATAAAATTGATCTCTATAAGCAACTTGGAAATTGTTTTCATTTGTTACTTTCAATTCTTCAGGCAAGGCTGGTTGCTATGGTTGCAAGGTCCTGTGTTTGACAAACTTTATTTTAGTTCTTCCACCTCTATTTGTGAATTTAGGCAAGGAAGATAAACTCCCTCATCATTGTAATGAACATAACATTTCCATCTCTATAAAATGATTTAAGGTTAAAAAAAATAAAAATAAAAATAAAATGATTTAAGGTTAAATAAGAAAAATAAATAATAGCTACAAGAATGCCTGGCACATATTACTACAAACAGGTTAGTCACTATTCTTTTGAAGTATTTTTTTATATTTCAGATATCCACTAACAATTGTCTTTATGTGATAATTCTCAGAAGGCAAGCGTATTTTCTTCCATTCCTAATATTTTTATTAGGTTACCATTGCACTAACCATTTTGCCACCATGATTTTAATAGCCATCATTCCCACTGTCAGTCTGTCCCTAAATATTATCATACTCTTTTCCTCTGTCTTGTATGACAGACATGCATTGGTGCTCAGCTGCTCAGTCATGTCCAACTCTTTGCTACCTCCTGGACTGCAGCCCATCAGGCTCCTCTGTCCATGGAATTTGCCAGGCAAGAATACTGGAGTGCATTGCCAGTTCCTTCTCCAGGAGATCTTCCCCGCCCAGGGATCAAACTAGCCTCTCATGAGTCTCCTGCATTGGCAGGCAGATTCTTTACCACGGAGCCACCTGGAAAGGCCCATATGACTGACATAGTGCCCTATAATCAACTGTTAAGTTATGCAATTTCTCTTTCTCAAGGTCTCTCACACCTGGTTCATTTTTTTCCATTTCCATAACATCCCTTTGATTAGAAATAGATTTGGAAAATATATTCAAAGAAGTTTTTGAAAAGAAGCAAGGGAAGCTTGTATATTTATAAAAGACTGTTTGCCTTAGGGAGTTTTGTATCAGAGAATGGAAAATGAAGACTACAAGCTAAAGATAACCGGAAATAGAACAAGAATCAGTGGTGGCAGATCCTTCATCAGAAACTGAACGGAGAGTAACACTCTGAAATCTATAGAGGGGACGTGGAATGGTATCAGTACTGTATGTGGACTTACCATTTTCACAATACACTATGTTTGAAGTCCCCCAGAGCAAATGTAACATTAGGAAAGAGCCATGCCTATTTTTTAAAATATATTTTCTCCTTAAAATATCTAAATTATGCTGGTATAACATAATTTTGGATTCATTAGTTTGTTGTTTCGGGATGAGAAAAACTTCAAAGCATTTGACTCATTAGGATGAAGTTTGTAAATAATTAGGAATGATATTGAGATTTTAAAAGCATCTTTTATTTTCACATGTAACTGTAGTACAATCTGAATATAGCCCCAAAAGCTTCATGGAACACTGTCTGAAAATCCCTATAGTTCTAGTATGCAAGACAGAGGATGTATTTCAAGGACCAAGAACATAAAGAAGCATCCAGAATAACAACTGGAGGTCAGGCTGAGGGTAACACTCAGTGAAGGCTGAAGCTGCTGATCCTGGTGATGTTCATTTGTGGACACGGAGGTAAAGACTGAGAAGGGTTTCATGCTTTAGTCAGCAAGTCTTGGAAGCAGAGACAGAAGACTGTACTTTTTATACTAGACTCTATTTTTCACTCTTACTGATTTAGAAATCTTGATAAAATTACCTTAATTGATTGAACCTCAGTTTATTCAGTAGACAGATATAAAACAATTACTCTCTTATAGGTTACAGCAAAGATGGAGTAAAAAGTTTTAACAGTTATTTAAAAATGTTAGTAGGATTTTGAATGGAACTGTATGGAAAGTCAGAGAAATCATATGTGCAGATATTTGGAATTATAGATATTACAGTTGCAAGGAAATTATGACTTTTCTTTCAAGTAATGGTTAAAACTTAAATTTTGTTGAATACCAAGTACATCAAATCATCTCTTCTTTAACCTAGTTTAACTTGAAAAACCACATATAAATGTATGGATGATGACTTGAGGTGACCAAAAAGAGTTAGTCTAAAATAAATTATTCCTAAAAAAGAAAAAAATAGATCAGTAGTTGATGTAGGATTTAAAATCTCACATCCTATTTATCCTTCATTAATATATTTTTAAAATCCTAAATTTAACTTGGTCATGAATTAAATTATGTAGTTCATTGTTTGGAGCAGAAAAAGTCTGATGCCAAATATAGAACTTTATACTGTATTTAACTTTTATTTTATAGCTGATAATTACTTTTTAAGATTTAAAATAAAAATGTCCCAGTTATTTAATTGTACAAATACATATATAATAAACAGATTGCTGAGAGCTAGATGGGTAAATGGAGTCTCCTATATTAGATGTGTTAGATATTAGATATACTTTTGATAAAATGTTATTGATTTTATACTCTGAAAAGTAAATGACTGTAAAAACTTGAATTACTTCCCTCATTACTTGAATTACATTTACCATTAAATAAAAAAAATCAGGATGTTTTAGTACCAAGATCTTGATGCCTAGTTCTTTACTGTACCATCAAGATGACAGAAACAGGATTTTGCAACACTTTCTGAACAAGCAATGATGAAACTGAGACCTATCTTCAGAAATTCTTTTTTGTTATGCTCCAACTTGTTCTCTGTAGATGCGCAGTTAAAAACAAGTATGTGAGGATCAGGTAACCTTAGTTCAAATCCCAGTTGCAACACCCACCAGTTGTGAGAAACCGAACATGTAACCTAAACCCTTGACAACTACATTTCCTCTTCTCTAACATGGAGATAATAGCATCGATTTTTATAGAATTTAGTGAGATAATCAAAATTCAGTCATGAATTATGTATAATGCATACTTTTCCCATTTCTATGACCTAATGTAATTTGACATTGTGATTTTATAATATATTAGATTTAAATATTCTATATGGGCAAAAAGTTTCACTTTTGTGACATTTTAAAACATGTGTGAGGATCATGTATTTCACTTCCACCAATATAAATGGAACAAATTTTTCTATTATTTGACATCTAAAAATATGACTACTAATGATATGGGGGCAAGTGTGTAAGTGTGCATGTGTGTGTGTGTGTGTGTGTGTGTGTGTGTGTGTTAGGGGGCTGAGAGAACCAAATTTTTCTATAATTTAATTAGAAAAATACTTCAATTGGCCAAACACAGTCTCTGAGGTGTTAGAAACTCTTCATTTTGAAGGGATGGAAAGTGAAAAGCAGAAAATTATTTTAATATGTTGAAACATTGTCAGTGTATTGATATGGCATTATAATGATACAGTGTATAGTACTTCTTACCTTTCCAGTAGTGGATGATTCAAATCTTGAATATAAGTGTGGAGTACATGTCAATTTATACTGCTGCTGCTGCTGCTAAGTCGCATTAGTCATGCCAACTCTGTGCGACCCCATAAACGGCAGCTGACCAGGCTCCCCCGTCCCTGGGATTCTCCAGGCAAGAACACTGGAGGGGGTTGCCATTTCCTTCTCCAATGCATGAAAGTGAGAAGTCAAAGTGAAATCGCTCAGTCATGTCCAACTCTTAGCGACCCCATGGACTGCAGCCCACCAGGCTCTTCCATCCATGGGATTTTCCAGGCAAGAGTGCTGGAGTGGGGTGCCATTGCCTTCTCCATTTATACTGCATACCATTCCACAAAGAAATCTAGAACGAGAGCATCCAATCTCCACACCAAGGGATAAGGTGACACCTCCTTAGGAAACACACCCTCTTCTTTCCTAGAAATACACAGAACAAAGCTTTAAGAGTAGGATCCCAAAGCTGCCGTTTTCCTTTATTTCTCAATACCTTCAGCCCCCGTCAGCTGATATTAACAAGGCACAGAGCCATTAAATACATGCAGTTCTTTGCATGTCGGTTACATCTCAATAAAGCTGTTAATAAATAAATAAATAAGGCACAGATACTCAAATAGGACAATTACAGAAAAAGATATTTTTATTTACACCTTACAGGTATAGATATGTTTCCATACAGCACTGAAAGAAGTGCTTATTAGGAGCAGGGACTTAATCCCAGAACCGTTTCTGCTGCCGAGGTTAGCTGTTTAACCCTGGGCAGATTGCCTAAAATCCCTAAGCCTTTGTTTCCTTATCTGTGTTAAGGTAGTTGATACTTGTTTATTCTACATATGATTGTTATACTTTATATGTGAACATAGTCTGAAATGATATGCATATTTAATATAGTGCTTAGTGTCTTAACAAATGATCAATAAATCATAATTATTAGAATTTTATTGTGATGATATGTTTCCTCTTCTACTGTTCTCAATGTTTAGTAATAAGGCAACAGCCTTTGAGTCAAGGGGTGAAGGAGTGGCAGCATAAGGTTCTCCATTCTCTTCAGATGAAAATGTACACTAATACTCCAAGAAGACTGCTGAAATAGAAAATATCCAGAGAATCACTGGCAACGATGGAGCCCACATTCAGAGTAGTGAAGAGGCAGGTACTATATTACCTATCTAGATGAGCACTAAATAGGTGGTATCCCTCTAATATTGAATATATGGTAGTTTCAAAGTGAAAGATCCTCATTAGAATTTAAAAACGTTTATTACATTTACATAGCTTGCTTCTATTATGGAAAGAAGAAAAGGTTTTACCATCAAATAGAGTATATAGTTATTATTACGAGAGTGTGTGCTAAGTTGCTTCAGTCATGTCTGATTCTTTGAGACCCTTTGGACTGTAGCCCTCCAGGCTCCTCTGTCCGTGGAATTCTCCAGGCAGGAATACTGGAGTGGGTTGCTGTGACCTCCGTCAGGGGATTTTCCAACCCTAGGATCAAACCCACATCTCTTATGTCTCCTACATTAGCAGATGGTTCCTTGTCACTAGCGCCACCTGGGAAACCCCAGATATTGATATATGTGTAGATTATTACTCTCATTAGTGAGCATACTAAGAAATAGAGTATATAGTTATTGATATAGGTATAGATTATTGCTTTTACAATCATTAACTTTATTAACACATTTAAATTATACAGAGACAGAAAATAAGTTGTTAAATCCCTCTACAATCAGAAGTAAACTCAGTTAAACAAATGCAAATTTAATACCCTTCAATTGACCTTGCAAAACTCCAAGGTATTGATGAAGTTATATGCATCCAGTACTTAAATATTCTCATTGGCATAGGATCATCACATAATTTTCTTTGGTATTTGGTGCAAGACACTACAGATCTGAAAGAATGGACTCAGCACTACCTAAAGTGTGCCACAGTCAGGATCTAAATCATCAAAAACAGGTTTAATATTTGCAACAGGTTTGAAAGTACTGGGCTAGTGCATTTCTTATTCTTCTTAAAGTATGATGAAAGCGTGCTTGGTGTAATGTTCAAACCAAGACATTTGGAGCCACTGCTTTGTTGACTGAGCTTGAGTTCAGGTTTTAACCACTTAGTGGCTGCATCACTTTGAACAAGTTACTTTATCTCTACGTGCCCAGATTTATCATATGTGCAATGGATATGTGTTCAACAGTTATAAGAATTAAAAGATTTAATCAACATGATCTTTAGAATCTTGTGCTTGGCATAAGAGATTATACTGTATTTGTAATGATCATGATGATGTTCATACCTAGCCAGTATCACTCGTGAATCAGTTGACTTCAATGATTTAGGAAACTAGAACAATCAGATATTTCTTAGTTATGACTATCAAATATTAATTATTTGGTAAATCAATCATAATAAAGGAAAACTTGAAAAGAAAGTGAAAGTGAAGTCGCTCAGTCGTGTCCGACACTTTGCGACCCCATGGACTGTAGCCTACCAGCTCCTCCCTCCATGGGATTCTCCAGGCAAGAGTACCGGAGTGGGTTGCCGTTTCCTTCTCCAGGGTATCTTCCCAACCCAGGGATTGAAGCCAGTCTCCCACATCCCAGGCAGACGCTTTAACCTCTGAGCCACCAGGGAAGCCCTAAAACTTGAAAGCTGATCCTCAAATGTAATAATATCAAACAAACCAGTCAATCCTAAAGGAAATAAACCCTGAATATTCATTGGAATGACTGTGTAGCCCCAGTACTTTGGCCACCTGATGCGAAGAGCCGACTCGTTGGAAAAGACCCTGATGCTGGGAAAGATTGAAGGCAGGAGGAGAAGGGGATGACAGAGAATGAGATGGTTGGATGGCATCACCGAATCGATGAACATGAATTTGAGCAAGCTCAGGGAGTTGGTGATGGACACGGAAGCCTGGCGTGTTGCCGTCCATGGGGTCACAAAGAGTCAGACATGACTGAACTGAACTGAACTGATGTGTGCTGATAGAATTAAAAACAAATTTGTCTGCCTGATGTTTTCTGAAACTTCCCAAAGGTATTTTTTTAATTTAAATAGAATATTTTAGAATGATATGATGTTAAAACTATGGCTTAAATAATGTTATTTCAGGTTAAATGACAATGATAATAATAATGCTTTAAAGCTTTAAAAGTATTTGACATTTAAATATTACTTTATTTACCCCATTCTGACTACATAATGCAATAAAACACATAACATTTGACACTAACTGGGAAATATTTGTGTAGTCTTAAAATGTTCATTAACTTACTAAAATAGTAAAATTAGGAGTAATTTACATTCAAGCAAACAGCAGTGGCAAAGAGAGAGCTGCAAAAAGAATCTCATAGAATACGGTAACTAATTTTTCTTGAATTTTTCTCATAACTGTGCTCTAAAAGGCCATTTATTTTGATGTTTGTGCTGATTACTCTCTGCCCATTTTCCATCTTTCTCTCTGCACTGCACAAGAAAATGTATAGGTGATAGCTCTCAGCATTTCACACTGGTGGGAGAGATTAGCAGGAGTGATGACTTTGACAAATCAGATATATTAAGCCTTTGCTAGAGGGATCTACTGCAGAAAAGCTGGTCTGTCAATGTAACCAAGATCCTTTACTTTTTTCCCAAAAAAAGGCAACATTCTTCAGAATACCATAAAGAAACTGAACCTAATTGCCTGTACGTCAAATTATTGTTTTGCAATATCCTGGTAGAGCTTTGTAACATTAACCAACTACTGACCTATATCATTTTATAAAGAGAAAATACAAATTTTATGTATCATTTCTAAATGGGAGTTACCATGGGCATAACATTTGATTTAAAAATACTACTTCTTGGACACAGAAGTTGCTCATTGGTCAGAATATTTAGGCTCTATTGCACTCTTACAACCAAAGCTATTGACATGTTTGTGTTTTTATATGCTACAGCAATTTTTAAGATTGTCAAGAGTTGAAAAATGATACTTTTCCAAATGCATGACTCTTTCAGAGATATTGATGTTCTTTTAACTGATCTGTGAGTAAGTCTGGAAAAGAAATTGGTTTCCCTTAAATTCCATTTTTAATGGTTAAGGCAGCTACCCAGGGCTTCTCACAGTTCCAAGGTTTTGAACATTAGCTATCTATCTGCTGATAGAATTTTGTACTTCAGTTAACTGTGTTTAAGCCAGCATGAGAGTAGGATAAAGGAGCGATAGGGATAGTTGAAAAGCAGATTTGAGAAGAGTGTTTAAATGGTAGAATATTTATTATAAAATCTGTCTCCATTTATCATAGTTCTGAGAGTCCTTGATTGTCATCATTCTGCCATTACGTATCCTTCTATCTCTGAAAGAAATTCCAATTCTAAGCCTCCATTCAAGAAAAACCATATTTTGTACCTAACCTTTAGTAACCTTAGTGTTTTTCTCTGCACGAATCTTGTCCATATACTGTTATTTAAGAGTGATTCTTGTGAATGATTTACAGATTAAAACATGATTTCTGTGCATACTCTGTATTTACATGTTTCCTTAAATCTATGCCAGATACATCTGACATTATGGGATGTTATATGGGATATGCTGTATGGGGTTTATATTTTTTTCTCCTTAATTTTAGGTTTGGAAAAGGCTTCTTGATAAATTCTGAAATATGATTTTTGGAATAAAATCTCTCTAAAGGTCATTCAGAATAAAGTTACTACATGCAGAAGATAGATTTTGAGAACCAAGGTAATAAGACTAAGTCGAATTCAAAATTTAAAGACTAATGATAGATTTGATAAATGTAACTAAGGGCCCAATATCAGGTCATCTAAATGTCATAGTCACTACATCAGCAAGGGTATAGGTGATACTCTAATCACTGACATGTCCTAAACACTTTTTAGTATAATTGAGTATTTGATCATTAACAATACTTCATAAAAAGCTTTCTCCTATGTCAGCCATGGAGACACACTTAAAACAAGGACAAAGAAGACTCAAGTTTGAGATATGTTTTATCCAAAAGAGCTGTTCAGATTCTGACCTAAATTACAGTTTGTCTGGTTCACTCGAAGGGGAAAAAAAAAAATGAAATGTCTACCAAGTTGACGGTATACTCAGAGCTTTAACCTAACATTGAGTTGGCTGTGATTCAGATTTTACCAGAAACATTTATTATGTAAAGAATTATCCACAAGGCTAAATTGTTCAAGCTATAGGCCATGTGGCCTTGCATTATATTCCTAGAGTTGTTATAAACTATCAGTGATTTTGAATGCAAATTGTTATATGGCACAAATTACAATGTGACTTGTAGGATATTTTGAATGTTTTTATGGTTTATTTCTCAGAAAGAGAGAGACATAATGTTTGGAATTCATCTAGAGAGTGATTTCATATTGCTGCTGCTAAGTCGCTTCAATCGCGTCCGACTCTGTGCAACCCCATAGACGGCAGCCCACCAGGCTCCCCCGTCCCTGGGATTCTCCAGGTAAGAACAATGGAGTGGGTTGCCATTTCCTTCTCCAATGCATGAAAGTGAAAAGTGAAAGTGAAGTTGCTCAGTCGTGTCTGACTCTTCATGACCCCATGGACTGCAGCCTACCAGGCTGCTCCGTCCATGGGATTTTCCAGGCAAGAGTACTGGAGTGGATTGCCATTGCTTTTTCCAATTTCATGTTACAAGCTGCTAAATCTTAGCCCAACCTATTTTGTGGGACCATAAATTTTGCTCAAATTTAGAGAATTTATTGGGAGAAGGCAACGGCACCCCACTCCAGTACTCTTGCCTGGAAAATCCAATGGATGGAGGAGCCTGGTGGGCTGCAGTCCATGGGGTCATGAAGAGTCAGACACGACTGAGCAACTTCACTTTCACTTTTCACTTTCATGCATTGGAGAAGGAAATGGCAACCCACTCCAGTGTTCTTGCCTTGAGAATCCCAGGGACGGGGTAGCCTGGTGGGCTGCCATCTATGGGGTTGCACAGAGTCAGACACGACTGAAGCAACTTAGCAGCAGCAGCAGCAGAAAATTTATTAATAGGATTTGCTACCCAAAATTGTTGTCCAGTTGCTAAGTCATTTCCACCTCTTTGCAACCCTGTAGACCTTAGGCTCCTCTGTCCTTGGTTATCTCCCAGAGTTTGTTCAAATTCATGTCATTGAGTTGGTAATGCTATCTAACCATCTCATCTTCCACTTCCCCTTTCCCCTTCAGTCTTTCTCAGCATCAGGGAAAGATTGACTTTTTCAATGAGACACCTCTTCACATCAGGTTGAAGCTTCAGCTTCAGCATCAGTCCTTCTTATGAATATTCAGGGTTGATTTCCTTTAGGATTGAATGATTTGATCTTCTTGCAGTCCAAGTGACTCTCAAAAGTCTTCTCCAGCACTGCAATTTGAAAGCTTAGATTCTTCAGTGCTCATCCTTCTTTATGATCTAACTCTCACATTCATTGATGACTACTGGAAAAACCACTGTTGTTATATTTACATTAATCAAATCTATCCATCAGTTCAGTTCAGTTCATTTCAGTCGCTCAGTCATGTCCGACTCTTTGCGACCCCATGAATCACAACATGCCAGGCCTCCCTGTCCATCACCAACTCCCGGAGTTCACTCAGACTCACATCCATCGAGTCAGTGATGCCATCCAGCCATCTCATCCTCTGTCATCCCCTTCTCCTCCTGCCCCCAATCCCTCCCAGCATCACAGTATTTTTCCAATGAGTCAATTCTTCGCATGAGGTGGCCCAAGTACTGGAGTTTCAGCTTTAGCATCATTCCTTCCAAAGAAAGTCCAGGGCTGATCTTCAGAATGGACTGGTTGGATCTCCTTGCAGTCCAAGGGACTCCAAGAGTCTTCTCCAGCACCACAGTTCAAAAGCATCAATTCTTCAGCACTCAGCTTTCTTCACAGTCCAACTCTCACATCCATACATGACCACTGGAAAAACCATAGCCTTGACTAGACGGACCTTTGTTGGCAAGGTAATGTCTCTGCTTTTCAATATGCTATCTAGGTTGGTCATAACTTTTCTTCCAAGGAGTAAGCGTCTTTTAATTTCATGGCTGCAGTCACCATCTGCAGTGATTTTGGATCTATCATTAGGTTTTATCTTTTGAATTCAACTGAGGCTTATTATTTTGGTTCCTAAAATCTATCTTCTGCAGTAGTAATTTTATTTTGAATAGCCTTTTAAAAAATTTTATTCCAAAATAATATTTCCCAATTTGTCAAGAAGCCTGATACTTTTAGAAAGAACATAGTTTCAGTTCTAAGGAGAAAAAAATGTAAATCCCATACAATATGTCCCATATAACATCTCATCATGTCAAATATATCCAGCATATGTTGCTTTTTGTGACCCTGTAGCCTGCCGGGGTCCTCTGTCCACGGGGTTCTCCAGCCAAGAATAGTGGAGTGGGTTGCCATTTCCTACTCCAGAGGATTTTCCAGACTCAGGAACTGAACCCAGGTCTGTTGCGTTGCAGGCAGATTCTTTACCTTCTGAGCTATAGGGAAGTCACCTATGAATTAGGTTAAACAGTAAAATCTTACAAAGCATATTTTCATGAAGGCTACATGAATAATCCAGAGTTTCACAAGCAAACAAAACAGTTAACTTAAAAAAAAAATGTGGCTTTATTGGCAATTCCTTCACTAAAGGGAAGATATTTATATTTGTGTGAAGTACGGGCAACTTTTTCTATCACACTTGACTTCATATTTGCCTCTCCACTCAAGGCATACATACAAAGCAATCTCCAGTCCTGGTTTACCATGTCCTACAACAATTCCCTTAAGTGAAATGAAAGTTTCTTGGTTGTGTCTCAGTCGTGTCTAACTCTTCGCAACCTCATGGACTGTAGCCTACCAGGCTCCACTGTCCATGAAATTCTCCAGGCCAGAATACTGGACTGGGAATACTGGACTGGGAATGGGTAGCCATTCTCTTCTCCAGGGGTCTTCCCCAACCCATTGACTGAACCCAGGTCTCCCACATTGAAGGTGGATTCTTTACCATCTGAACCACCAGGAAGTCCAAGAATACTTGAGTGGGTAACCTATCCATTCTCCAGCAGATCTTCCTGACCCAGGAATTGAACTGGGGTCTCCTGAATTGTAGGCAGATTCTTTACCAGCTGAGCTACCAGGGAAGCCACCTGAATGAACTTTATTCCTTCCATACCACCACACACTATTACACTAGCACAATCACATTGATTCCTTGAGCATTCAGGGCTCATTTTCTTTTCTTTTTTTTAATTAATCAACTACTGCAAGACAACTACATGAACTAAAATGGCTTTATCCATTCATCTCCACTTAAATTTATAAGTATTACCGATCATTGATCTGTGTGGATTCTGACTTTCCTATTCCCTGTGGTTCATTTCCTAAGACTAAAATGTCACCCTTATTCTCTTCTATTCTCCTTTAAAAATTCAGAATAAGGCTCTCACTTCATTCCTTGGTATAGGAAGCTGGAAAACTGGCTTAGCTGCAAAAGTGTTCATGTGACTTTATATAGTTTATATATGACTACATTTACATTATATATGTATACACACACACACAGAGAAGCTGAAAAAAATATATAGGTTTCTTTTGCTCCTTTATAATATTACTGGATCCAAGCCTTTGGGTTTGAAATGGAAGACTTTCAGTAGGGAATTTTAACAGACCTGTAAGGTTAAAGCCTTTCCAGGTGGCTCAGTGATAAAGAATCTCTGCTAATACAGGAGATGCTGATTTGATCCTTAGGTCAGGAAGATCCCCTAGAGAGGCAAATGGCAACCCACTGCAGTATTCTTGCCTGGAAAAATCTCTGAAGGGCAACAGTCCATGGGGTCACAAAGAGTCGGACATGACTTAGCAACTGAACAACAAAGAGGATTTGTACCTAAATCCTCTTAATTTAGGTACAAGAAATTGTACAATTTAATAAAATTCTGCATTTTTCCCATATTTAGATAGTAATTATGTAATAGATCATGAAGCTTTGAAATATGAAGAAAAAAATAGTTTTTGTTTCCCTCATGATTTCTATAAATACATTTGATTGAAATACAGTATCTAGTAAGTGCAATATTTTGAAGAAAAAAAAAAAAGACTGTTCTCTAATGTAAACCTTTTTGCAATAATCTTAACAACTCCTAAAACTAGAGAGATCTGACAATTGTTCTGATGGACAAAAAAATGGGATTTTCTGAAAAGTCATTTCAGCAGAAGATTTGGCCTCAACCTTCTATCAGCATTATTTTACAGAGTCATAAATAGTTTCTTGGCAAAATCCAATCAATTTTCTTCCTTTTCCCAGTTGTATTTACAATCTTTCTAATACCCTTTTCTTCATTATCTTACCTGAAGCTTTACTTTTTTTTTTTAATTTGTTTTTCTTTACTAGCTCTTCTTTTTATAATCAGTGTCTGATGTACTCAGTTCCTTGCAATATTCTCTAAATATTAAACATTTGTGAACTCATTTTTCTAAAAAAAAATGAATAATTATTCATTGTCTGTTTTGTGTTAAATACTGAGGCAATCCATCAACTATTCTCCTGGACTTAAGTTTGTTTATATTTATGGCTCACGAGTCATATGTTCTGATCAATCAGTCTGTCTCTAGTTACAAGTAGATTTGAAATGAGAAAATTAAGATCATAGAATATTTTATCAAAATCCTTTAAAATGGCTTCTTCTGTTTTAACAAAGGCAAGGAGTTAGTTCAGTGAATGTATGAGCTTTGACTATATAATTATGTAATTTTCTCAAATAGTATAGTGATTAATAATAAAAGTTCTGGGATGTGAATGGGCTACATAATATTTGCAGCAACTTCTAAGTTTTGTTTGTTTTACAGAAATAAATGAGAAAGTTCTTGTAAATTTTGTGATATAGTAAGCACTCTTTAAAGCCTGGGTCTAATAATGATCATCACAATTGCCTTTATAAGTGTTATCAAGAAATCCGTCTGTATTCCTCTCTGGACTATACATACTCTAAAGTGACAATAAAATTATCAATATCATATACTGTCTATAAATATGTCATTCAAATTATAGAATTATACAAATAATTAGTTATTTCAGAGTCAAGCATTTATTAATCAAAAAATATGCACAAATACCCACATTTAAAGTCAGGATTTATTGCCTTTCAGATCCATTCTTGCTGCCCAGCCCCATCTCTGTTTTACATCACAGGGGACTTCTAGTTCCCAGCTTCCTCTGACAATTGGCTTCCAGGCAAGTTGTCAGTGAGTGGCTTTGGTAAAGACTGGGCAGGAGCAGTAGAAAAGTCAGGGAGCTTCTCCATCCCTAGCGTTGCCCTCAGATGGCATTTCTAGCAGTAGTCACCTCCCTTCCAGAGTTCCAGCTCTCACTGGCAGTCTTCATCACAGTTCTATCTCCCACTGAGCAGCCCCACTCTCTGGGCTCAGGTAACACTATTTTCTCCCTGGATCCTTTCAGCTCTAGGAATAGTAACACCTTCCTACCATTACTAATCTCTGGGTTGGCTCACTGTCAGTTTAGGCTTCTTAGTCCTTAAACCATTACCAATCCATCTATTAAATTCCCTCTGTTAAAATATCCAATCTGGTTTTTGTTTTCTGTAGCAAAGACTGATACTCCATCCAAAAAAAAAAAAAAAACACCTTCCTGCCCCCAAATCTGGCAAAAGGCCTTCTTTTCTTTTGCACATATGTGACTATAGAGTTCTGGAGGCAATTTTGAAACTTTTAAGGCAGCTACTACTACCCAAGTGTAGTGTCAGTCTTCAACTGAGTAATCACTGCCATTCGTCAGTAATTCTTGATATTATAGCTGGCCCCTCTTCTGGTCTCTCCTTAGTCATTTAAAAACCTTCAGCATTTTCTCTAAGTCCTCTACCATTTCAAGATAAGCTTAATTCATGATTAAATAAAATACTGGTTTGTAAAGGAAAATTTTAACCTCAGAAGGTAAATTCATCCACCCCCCCCACCCCCCACAAGACAACTTATCCGGAAAAGCTATAACACATTTATTTCAACCCTAGAAGAATATCTATTTTTCTCTTCTAATAAGATATGCTTCCCACTGGTTTTATATCTGTTCTCTGGTGGTTCAAACAGTAAAGAGTCCACCTACATTGTAGGAGACCCTGGTTCAATTGCTAGGTTGGGAAGATCCCCTAGAGAAGGCAATGGCAACTCACTCCAGTATTCTTGCCTGGAAAATTCTCTAGACAGAGGAGCCTGGCAGGCTACAGTCCATGGAGTAGCAAAGAATTGGATACGACTGACCAGCTAACACTTTCACTTTTGATTAGCAATCTTGATTTAGTTAATATTATCTTTCTTAGTGCATTATCAATCTCTGTCTCTTTTGGATTTTTTTTCCCTTAGCATAAATATTTGTGTACATATTCCTCAATACCAAAAAAAAAAAATCTTTCCTATGAGAGCCTGGGCTTCTCTAGTGGCTCACTTGGTAAAGAATCTGCCAGCAATGCAAGAGACCCAGGTTCAATCCCTGGATTAAGAAGATCTCCTTGAGAAGAGAATGACAACCCACTCCACTATTCTTGCCTGGAGAATTCCATGGATAGAGATATCTGATGGGCTACGGTCCATGGGGTCACAAAGAGTCAGACAAAAGCAAATAACACCTTCATCTTTCATGGGATCCTAATTGTCCACTTTACTATTCTGTTTCATTTTCTTTCCTTGTTGTTGTTGTTTATTTGCTCAGTCACGTCCAGCTCTTTGCGGCCCCATGGACTGCAACACGCCAGCCTTCCCTGTCCTTCACCATTTCCCAGAATTTGCTCAAACTCATGTCTATTGATTCAGTGATGCCATCCAATCATCTCTTCCTCTGTCTTTCATCTTATTCTTTATTAACTAATGTAACAGATTGCCTGCTTCAAAGGTGTGTATACTCATTAATCCTTTCACAGTTGTGCCAGGATGATTTTTCTAGAACTCAAATATTAAGATATCATTCCTTGGCTACTAAAATCTTCGGTTATTATGAACTCATCATTGTCTACTGGTAACAAACTCTAAACTTAGATTGCTATCAAGATATTAAATACTATGCAGCTTGTCTACCACTCCAAACTCATGTTCCTTCACTTCTTAAAATATGCTACATGTGTATGTATTTATATGCCTGCAACCTTATTATCGCCTCTCCCCATTTACCCCCTCTCCTCACAGGCATCATGTTGTACTTATCTTTTTATGTGTAGTTATTATCATAATATTTAGTGTACCATGGAGATTAATAAATGTAGAATGAGTGGTAATTAAGGAAAAGAAGTCTGATATCCATGTCATTCAAGAGGCCTTTCCAAATCTGCCCCGATTAGAACACCTGAAGGCGACTGTGCCCTCTTCTAGAAATCAGACTTTCTGATGTAGTGAAGTAATTCTTTCTTGCTAGATTTGAAGCATAAACATTTCACTGGGGTCCAGTGTCACCGTGGCTTTCATCCATTTCTTTTCCTCCCCACAATTTTCACCTAGATTACTCATCCATCACTGCTGCTAGGGTGGGGACATAAAGAACAGATATCTTTGCCTAGTTTCCATTTCACCAACTGAAATTCAAGATGCATCTTGCCATAGATCATTGTTATAAATTCTTATGTGTGGCAGTACAACTAGAACTCAGTCACATTATGGGTTAAATTTGCTTTGTAGGGAGAAGGAGCATTTGGCCTATAAAATGAACAATCATTTATTACACTGAATTCAGCTTCAAATAGCTACTACTTCTGCTGATTAAATTAGGGAAATGTCAGTTTGGGAAATGTAGCTTGAATTAATAAGCAGTTCTCCCCATCTGGTTCAAAGCGAGACAGCCCTATAACAAGTACACTTGTAGCACCTATTGAGCAGTCAGCCATTAAGGTACCTAGTCAGAAAAACCAGAAAAGACACCGTGATTAGGATTATAGATCTTCAACATGGACTAAATTTATTTTTGCTCAAAAAAGTGACTAATGGTTGTTTTCAAACATCTACAGTTAAGGAAATTTTGTTACAGCTCTAAAAAATGAGATTTTTTTTTTTTGACAACTCATATATTGTCTAAATCAATAAAAAGTAGCTAATATGTGCCTAGCATTTTATAAAGGAGACTCTTGGGTTTGAAATTATTCTTATGAGAATAGGATTAACTTGCTACATTTTGCTGAACAAGTACAATATTGTAAACACTGTGTTAGTGAGGGGAATAATGAAAAGCAAGAATCTATTTTTCTGTACAGTTTTTCGATTGATGCATATGATTTCCTGGTCTGAGAATTTGTCTAATGCTAATTAAAATCCATTCTTAGAAGCTCCAGATTTTCTCCCAATAGTCAATTTAGCTCAAGGTTTTGATTCTTAAAATTTATTTAGCTGCATGGAAATTAACAAATTATTTGTTTTACCTTTTTCTCTCTTCTCATATTCCATTCAAATTTTTCCTTAAATACTTGTAAAAGAAATTAAAACAAAAAAACTTTTGAATTTCACTGATCATTTTCTTGAAAAGTTTCCTCCTTGAAATGCTTTCTTGTTTGAGACAGTTAAAACTGCTGTTAACTACCATTAATGTGCAGATCTGGTTAGTATAGACATTACTGAACAAAAATGTTTCTCTCTTTCTGTCTCTAAGTTTCTTTCTCTCCTGCCCTCCCTCTGCCCTCTTCCTCCTCCATTCCTCCTTCCTGTTCCTCACGACTTCTGTTATACTAACTTGGTCAAGTACCAACCAGGTTAAATCTAACCTTCATGACCAAATGGGGAACTGAAGGAGCAGAGAGAAATTGCACTTTCCTGACTGGTTTCATAATCAATTCATGAGCATAATTTAGATGGGCCCCTTGGTGTGACATGGTCTTACTGCATTTTCAAGAAAAATTACTCTCATAAATCTATTCTTTTATAACATCTCTGATCTGTTCAAATGTCCCACACCACCCCTGTCTCCTACCATTAAGCTGCCTCCTCTTTTTCCATTAATGCTGAAACAAAAACTCTCAGAAGAGAACTTGCACACCGTTTCAATCTACCATCCATACCTCTCAGGCTATAGATCTCATTCCTTCCCACCTAATTTAGAACATAATTCCAGCAATTTGTCATTTGCAAACTGGTGTTTCTAGCTATGAATGCTCTGCTGAGTTTCAAAAGCTTGTATTCAAATATTAGGCATTCTGTCTTCAGGTCTGACATTTCATTTTATTCTTTCGCCTATGAACAATCTTCTTTGCTTCTTGTTATCACCTTTTCACTTAGAGTTTTGGCCAAAATCTAGAAAAGTCAAGTCATTCTTCACTGTTTCCTCTTCTTCAACAGCACCTTCCACATTAATTTTAGTTCTATAATTATTTTGCAACCTCTCTATTCTTATTTCAAGTAGTTTTTTAATACTTGAACTTATATCTGGGATCTTACAGTGGCTCCACAACCCGTCTCTTTGCCTCCATACTAGATCTGAAATGCGTCTTGCACATCACTGTAAATGGTTATCAATCTAACAACAAAATAGGAACAGTCACATTTCATGACTAAAATGTTTTATACTAATTCATTATACTATGAAGTAAGATAAATTTATGAAATAGTTCTGCCATTCTGGGGTCTTTCTTAAAATTTTAAATGTTCATGCTCCTGTTTTCTTGCAAATTACGAATAAAAAGAATAACTTTTAAAGGCTTGTTTTAATGATCAAATGATATGATACATGTAAAAATCTTAAGTGCCCAGAATACACAAGCATTCTATAAATGCTAATTTGAATTATTATTATTAATCTTTTATCTTTGGATTTTTTAGTTTCTTCTATCATGGCATATTATTCGTGTTGTTATTGTTTCTAGAATTTAGTACAGTTGATAGAACACAGTATATTTGGTTGTCCCAGTGAATAAACTTCGAGTCATTCTTCATTAATATTTGCATTAACTAATTTCAAGAAATAAAGTGACCTAACAGAAACACAATAACCACAATAGTGTGATCACTCACTTAGAGCCAGACATCCTGGAATACAAAGTGGGCCTTAAAAGACATCACTATGAACAAAGCTAGTGGAGGTGATGGAAACCCAGTTGAGCTATTTCAAATCCTAAAAGATGATGCTGTGAAAGTGCTGCACTAAATATACCTTGGAAAACTCAGCAGTGGCCACAGGACTGGAAAGGGTCAGTTTTCATTCCAATCCTAAAGAAAGGCAATGCCAAAGAATGCTCAAACTACCTCATTATTGAACACATCTCACACATTAGCAAAGTAATGCTCAAAATTCTCCAAGCTAGACTTCAACAGTACATGAACCATGAACTTCCAGATGTTCAAGCTGGATTTAGAAAAGGCAGAGGAACCAGAGATCAAATTGCAAACATCTACTGGATCATTAAAAAAGCAAGAGAGTTCCAGAAAAACATCTGCTTTATTGACTATGCCAAAGCCTTTGACTATGTGGATCACAACAAACTGTGGAAAATTCTTCAAGAGATGGGAATACCATACCACCTTACCTGCCTCCTGAGAAATCTGTATGCAGGTCAAGAAGCAATAGTTAGAACTGGACGTGGAACAACAGACTGGTTCCAAATCGGGAAAGAAGTACATCAAGTCTGCATATTTTCACTCTGTATATTTAACTTATATGCAGAGTACATCATGAGAAATGCCAGGCTGGATGAAGCACAAGCTGGAATTGAGATTACCAGGAGAAATATCAATAACCTGAGATATGCAGATGAGACCACCCTTATGGCAGAAAGCGAAGAACTAAAGTGCCTCTTGACGAAAGTGAAAGAGTAGAGTGAAAAAATTGGCTTAAAACTTAACATTCAGAAAACTAAGCTCATGGCATCTGGTCCCATCACTTCATGGCAAATAGATGGGAAACAGTGGAAATAGTGGCAGATTTAATTTTGGGGGGCTCCAAAATCACTGCAGGTTGTGACCAACCTAGACAGCATATTAAAAGCAGAGATATTACTTTGCCAACAAAAGTCCGTGTAGTCAAAGCTATGGTTTTTCTAGTAGTCATGTATGGATGTGAGAGGTGGACTATGAAGAAATTGAGTGCTAAAGAATTGATGCTTTTGAACTGTGGTGTCGGAGAAGACTCTTTAGAATCCCTTGGATTGCAAGGAGATCCAACCAGTCTATCCTAAAGGAAATCAGTCCTAAATATTCTTTGGAAGGACTGATGCTGAAGCTGAAACTCCAATCCTTTGCCACCTGATGTGAAGATCTGAGTCATTTGAAAAGACCCTGATGCTGGGAAAGATGGAAGGCAGGAGAAGAAGGGGACAACCAAGGATGAGATGGTAGATGGCATCACTGACTTGATGGACATGAGTCTGAGTAAGCCCCGGGAGTTGGTGATGAACAGGGAAGCCTTGTGTGCTGCAGTCCATGGGGTCAACAAAGACCCAGACATGGCTGAGCAACTGAACTTAACTGAATGGAAACAGTAACGAGGCAGGCTACAGTTCATTGAGTCACAAGAATTGGATCTCACTTAGCAACTAAACAACAATAACAATGGAAACAGTATTGTAGAACTGAGTCCATGACGGAGCATGTAATGAAGTGGAATCCTTTGCTCTCACTCTTTCTTACATGTTAACTGTTCCTATTCATAAGCTTAGTCCTACTTTCTCTACTTCAGCTCTGCAGCCCAACTAGCAAACACACTTGTGGGCATCAAAGGAAAATATATTAGAAAGAAAATGTCTAAAGTCTTTTCCCAATCCCAATCTTTATACAAATTCACTGACTGACTGAACCTAAAAAGTATATAAACCATTCTGGAAGAAGACTCTGAAACTTTAAAAAAAACAGCTATATACTGTTTAGTGAAGTTGCTCAGTCATGTTCGACTCTGCAACACCATGGACTGTATCCCATCAAGCTCCTCCAGCCATAGGATTTTCCAGGCAAGAATATTGGAGTCAGTTGCCATTTTCTTCTCCAGATACTATTTAGATGACAGAAGAAATAATCAAGGGTCTAAAATGGGCATTTTATTCCAGGAAAATGGGGACTACAGTTTTATCTTTCAAATAACAGTGCAAATAGTGAGCTCAATTTAGGTGTTTCTTCAAAGAGGAAAAAGAAAAATAAATAGTTTAATAAGCTTGATTTGTTAAGAGTCAAATATTGTAGGATTTATTTTTGATATATCCCTACCTATCAAAATTTCTTATAATTCTTATTTCAGTGATAGTCTATTCCAGAAAGAGAACCTAGCTATGATAGACCAATTAGGAAAGCAAAAAATAAATAAAATAAAAATAAAAAATAAATCTCAAATATGTAAGAAGTTTTGTGCATACCATTTCATATATTCCCCTTATATGAATGATTAGGAAAAAAAAGATTATTTCAGTTTGTTCAAGTTAATATTTTCTCTACCAAAATCTCCTAAAACAGTGATATAAATCCCCTAAGAACACTCACTTCTTCCCAGAAAATAAATGGTTTTACCCTTTAAATTTTGAGTGACTGAAAGTCTATGGATAGGTCATATATCTATTAAAGGCTCACCCCAAGGAGCATATATTTTATAAAACAATTTCATTTTGATGTCACCCACATATGTATTCAAATACATTTTATGGTCACAGTATTTGTTTTAATTTTATTTGTGTATTTATTTCTGGCTGCGCTGGGTCATTGTTGCTGTGTGGGCTTTTTTGTTTTCTAGTTGTGGTAGCAGGCAGCTACTCTCTAACTGCTGTGTGCAGCCTTCTCATGGCAGTAGCTTCTCTTTATGTGGAGCAAGGCTCTGGGGCAAGCAGGCTTCAGTAGTTGCAGCAGGTGGGCTGAATAGTTGGGACTCCTGGACTCTGGAGCAGAGGCTCAATAGTTGTGGTGCATGGACTTATTTGCTCTCCATGAGGGATCTTCACCAGATCAGGGATCAAATCCATAGCTCCTGCATTGGCAGGCAGATTCTTTACCACTTGAACCACCAGAGAAGCCTGGTCACACTATTTTTTAAAACATAAGAGTTTGGTCATTCCTGCAAGTGTGTGTGTGTGTGTGTGTGTGTGTGTGTGTGTGTGTGTGTTTCTTGTTACCATCAACTTACAGGAAGTATTTTTAATCTATCCTAGGAAGTTGCCTGGCAACAACATTAAAGTCAATTGCATTGCAGGGTGCAATATGTACCCATGTTTGGATTGCTATTTATCTTCATTATAACTAAGTAATTTAGGCTGTCAAGTCTCTTGTGACTATTGGATATCTGTTAACTATACGTTTAATGCTTGACTACACTGTGCTTCCAAAAAAGAAAAAAAAGCAGCTATAAATTTCTGTGTTGGGTTTAAACCTTATGGCAGATATAATGCTACGATATGTCTTCATCTTCTTGGAAAAACATTGTCTTTCTACCAAGTGTGTACTAAATGGACCTTACAGAGTAGTGAGGGGTGTGATTTATTCACAGATTCATACAGAATAAACAGTTTTATGACACTGTATCCAATTGCACCTGAGGGGATTGTTAAACCAAATAGCAAAGTGACTAAACTTAAAAGGCAATATTCAAGTCTAGGAACCTCCACTGTAAAATGTTATTAATCTTACTGAATCAGAATGGAGTGCATTTTTAAGCAAATAAAAACTTTACCCAAACTTTTTTTTCTTCCTCAAGAATACTGAACTCTGCCTACTCAATATTCTCATAATATTTCACAGTAAATAAGAATAGTAAAATGTGAGGAAATTATTTCTTTACACCATTGAGTTATATCCTAAGAGCATTTATTATCTTAAATAGCATCTTCAATTGCAATCTGGTATATAACACCCAAAATTATAATACTAAGAAAAGATGCTTTGTATATGCCCTATAAACATGCTTTAATAAAGATATTAAATTCTATCACATTTTAAATCACAATATTAAATAAATTAGGTCTAAATTTGTTCTCTATAAGTAACATTTTCTTATACATAATAAAATTGATAGAAAATATGTGAATAAAATAAAAACTCTATTTTTAAGTGTTTGCATGTTGAATATATCATAAACAAAGAAAAAGATAATTTTATTTAAATAAATTAAATCACCTTTAAAATTTTGTGTAGTAATATAAGTTACTTTGGTTTTTACATCTAATAAAATAGTACTAAGTACTATTTACTTGCAAATCTTAAGCACTAATGTCTTTGGTCATCATTAAACTATAAAATGCTAAATGTCAAGGTATGGTATATGGGAAAATAACATAAAAAAGAGTAGAGATATAACTGATTGACTTTGCTGTACACCTGAAACTAACAATGCTGAAAATCAGTTGATTTATACTCCAACAAAACTGCTTTAAAAATAAAAGTAAGTTATGGTAAATGAATTTGACAAAATGATAATAGTTTATAAACCTTTAGTTTGCTTTGAAATAAACTCATTAACTGTTACAAAACTATTTCAGCCTAGTGAAGTTCAGGTAAGTTTTTCTAATTAAAGATATGATTTTATGAGGTCAGCATCACTCTGAACTAGACCAAAAAAAAAAAAAAAAGAAAATTGTAAACCAATATCACTGATGAACACAGATGCAAATATCCTTGACAAAATATTAGCAAACTGAATCAAACAATACATTAAGAGTATTGTATACCATAATCAAATGGCATTTTCCCAGGGATGCAAGGATTTTAAAATATTTGAAAATAAATCTATGATATACCATTTTAACAAATGAATAAAAATCATGATCATCTCAATAGATGCAGAAAAAGCTTTTGACAAAATTCAGCATCCACTTATGATAAAAACTCTCCATAAAGAGGGTTTAGAGGGAACATACTTCAACATAATAAAGTCCATATATGACATAATCACAGCTAACATCATTCTCATTGGTGAAAATCCAAAAGCATTCCCTCTAAGATCAAGAACAAGACAAAAATGCTCACTCGTCATGACTTTTGGAAGTCCTCACAGTAGCAGTCAGAAAAGAATAAGAAAAGGAGTCGAAGTTGGAAAGGAATAAGTAAAACTGTTACTGTTTACAGATAACATGATACTATACATAGGAAATTCTAAAAAGGCCACCAGAAAACTTTTAGAATTCATCAATAAATATGATAAAATTGTAGGATACAAAGTTACAGAAATATGTTGCATTTCTATACACTAATAGCAAGCTATCAGAAACTGAAATTAAGGAAATAATCTCATTTACCATCACATCAGAAAGAATAAAATATCTGGGAATAACCTATCTAAGGCTTCCCTCATAGCTTAGTCAGTAAAGAGCCTGCCTGCAATGCAGGAGACTCAGGTTTGATTCCTGGGTCGGGAAGATCCCCCAGA
Organism: Bos taurus; assembly: GCF_002263795.3. Classification (NCBI taxonomy): domain Eukaryota; kingdom Metazoa; phylum Chordata; class Mammalia; order Artiodactyla; family Bovidae; genus Bos; species Bos taurus. The sequence continues at coordinate 16,132,725 of NC_037332.1, read as the reverse complement.
AAAGGAAATGGTAACCCTCTCCAGAATTCTTGCCTGGAGAATGCCATGGACAGAGGAGCCTGGCAGGCTACAGTCTATGAGGTCTCAAGAGTCGGACATGGCTGTGCAACTAAGCACACATAAGGAGGAGAAAGACCTGCATTCCAAAAGCTATAAGACTCTGACTAAAGACAATGAAGATGACACAAGATGGAAATCTATACCATGCTCTTGGGTTGACAGAGTTAATATTGTTAAGATGACCATATTACCCAAGACAAACTATAACCTCCATCAAAATACCAATAGCATTCTTACAAAGCTAGAACAATTAGTTTTTAAATTTGTATTGAAATGCAAAAGACCCTGAAAAAACAAAACAATCTTGAGAAAGTGGAAAAGAGCTGGAGGAATCATCATCCCTGACTTCAAACTATGCTACAACACTGTAGCCATCAAAATAGTATCGTACTGACACAAAACGAGACACATAGATCAATGGTACAGGATAGAAAGTTGAGAAATAAACCTACACATCTGTCAACTAATCTATGACAAAGGAAGCAAGAAGATACAATGGAGAAAAGACAGTCTCTGCAATAGTGGTGCTGGGAAAACTGGACAGATACATGTAGAAGAATGAAATTAGAACATTCTCTAACAACATACACAAAAACAGCCTGAAAATGGATTAGACCTAAGTACAAGACCAGATACTCTAAAACTTCTAGAGAAAAACATAGGCAGAACAGTTTGGGACATAAATCACAGCAATATATTTTTGGATCTATGTCCTAAACCAGAGAAAATAAACACGAAATAAAGAAATGGGACCTAATTAAACTTAACCACTGACAAAATGAAAAGATACCCTACAGAACAGTAGGAAATATTTCCAAATGATATATCCAATAAAGGGTTAATATGTCACTTTTATAAACAGCGCATGCACCTCAACATAAAAAAAAAAATTAAAAGAGAGACAGTAGAACTTAATAGACCATTTTTTTCCAAAGAGGAAATGAAAATGGCCAACAGCATGTAAACAGATGCTCAACATCAGTAATCAGCAGGGAAATGCAAATCAAAACCACATTGAGATATCACTTCACACCTCTCAGAATGGCTGTCATCAAAAAGAACACAAATCATGGACCACATCTGTTGAGCCTATACTCTGGACCCCCAAGAACCACAACTACTGAGCCCACGTGTCACAACTGCTGAAGGCCACGTGCCCTAGAGGCTGTGCTCTGCAACAAAAGGAGCCCACGCAGTGCAACAAAAAGTTCTGTTTTCTGTAACTAGAGAAAAGTCCATGCAGCAATGAAGACCCAGAATAGCCAAAAATAAAGAAAGTAAATTAAAAAAAAAAAAATTAGAAAGAACACAAATGAATAGAGTTGGAGAAGATGTGCAAAAATGGGATCCCTTGTATGCTATTGGTGGATTGTGAACTGGCGCAGCCACTGTGGAAAACAGTATGGATGTTTCTCAAAAAGCTAAAACTAGAACTAACATATGACCCAGCAATTTCACTCCTGGTTATATACCCGCCACCCCCCCAAAAAAAACCCCAAAAAACTGATTTGAAGACCAACATGCACCCGAATGTTTATAACAGCATTATTTACAAGTGCTGAGATATGAATGCAACCTAAGTACCCTTCAACTAATGAATAAAGAAGACGGGGTGGAATACTACTCTGCTATAAAAAGAAATGACATTTAGCCATTTGTGGCAACAAGGAGGGACTTGGAGAACATTATGCTGAATGAAATAAGTCAGGGAAAGATAAATACTGCATGATATCACTTATAAGTGAAATCTAAAAAATAAAACAAATTAATGAATATAACAAAAAGACACAGACACAGATACAGAGAGCAAACTAGTGGTGAAAAATGAGGAAAGGGAAGTGGTGAGGAGAAATATAGGGATAGGAGATCATAAGGTACAAGCTAGCAGGTGTAAAAATTGTACAAAAATATATTGTACAACATGAGGAATATATATATATATTGCATATATGTATAATACATATAGATAACTAATAAGGACCTACTGTATAGCACAGGGGACGCTACTCAATACTCTGTGATGAACTATATGAGAAAAGAATCTAAAAGAGACTGAATATTTGTATATATTTGTAATTGCTTCTGTTTGCTGTATAGCAGAAACTGACACATTATAATCAACTATACACCAATAAAATTATTAATAAAAAATAATTCACCTGAAAGGATTGTCAAAGTTTATACACAGTTGGTGTCCTTTCAGCTGTTTCAGGCTACACATTTTCTTTATAATGGACTATTTCTTCAAGACTCTAAAACCCTTTTTTATTTCAGTGTCAAACCTCTGATGCACTTTTCTTTAATTAAAAATTAATTTTGAGAAATTTAGATTTCATGGAGTTACATAGTAATAGAGAGAGATATCATGTATTGGTTGCCCAATTGTGACATCCTGAAAAAAATATCACAGTAGGGATATTACTTGGAGAAGGCAATGGCACCCCACTCCAGTACTCTTGCCTGGAAAATCCCATGGACGGAGGAGCCTGGTGGGCTGCAGTCCATGGGGTCGCTAAGGGTCAGACATGACTGAACGACTTCACTTTCACTTTTCACTTTCATGCATTGGAGAAGGAAATGGCAACCCACTCCACTGTTCTTGCCTGGAGAATCCCAGGGACCGGGGAGCCTGGTGGGCTGCCATCTATGGGGTCGCACAGAGTCGGACACGACTGAAGCAACTTAGCAGCAGCAGCAGCAGGGATATTACTATTGATAGCCAAATACACTTCCCTCTAATTCCCACTCTGGATTTATCCTATGATAAACACTGATCGGTTCTCAATGATATAATTTTTTCCTTTTAAGAATGTTGTATTAATATAAACTGAATAATGCAGTATATTTCCATTTGGAATTGACTTTTTAAATTCAGCATTAACTCCCTGGAGATTCAACAAGGTTGCTCCATGCATCAATAGTTTATTTTTTGTTGTTGCTAAGTACTCACATTAAAGGGCTTCCCAGGTAGCGATTAAAGAATGGTCCCCTTGCTCACATAACATACAGTCACATTGCTAAAGGATTATTTATAGTAGTTCTTTTTACCCAGTGTATTATTAATATGTCTGGCTTTTAAGAATAATTACAAGGTATACTAAAAAGTAAAATAAATAAAATTTTAATAAACACACATTTTGAAGAGGAAGAGCAAGCATCAAAACTAGACTCAGATATAGCGGGGATGTTGGAATTATCAGGCCAGGAATTTAAAATAACTGGTTAATACACTGTGCTTGCCAGTGCAGGAGACATAGGAGACGTGGGTTCCATCCCTGGGTTAGGAAGATTCCCAGGAAGAGGGCGCGGCAACCACTCCACTATTTTTGCCTGGAGAATCCCATGGACAGAGGAGCCTTGCAGGCTACAGTCCTTAGGGTCAGACATGACTGCAGCAACTTAGCATACATGCACACACTCACGTTAAAGCTATACCTTATTTGTTTACTTGCTTGTTTATAGATCCTGGATTAAAAATTATAAATAAATCTGATAACACATTCATGTAGAACTTATTTTTATAAACTTAGATCTTAATTTCTCTATTAAATGCATACGATTTAATTGCTTGGTGTGTGGTAGTTACCTGTCTAGTTTTTAAAGTAAATGCCAAACCAATTTCCAGATAGCCTGTACTGGTTTTTTCCTACCAACAATGTACGAATGATTAATTTTGCTGTATCCTCGCCAGCATTTGGTTCTGTTTTTTTTTTGCATTTTAGCCATTCTGACAGGAATGTACTAATATAACTTGCTTTTCTCTAACTGCTAATGATATTGAGCATCATTAGCCTATTTGCTTATTTTACATGCTTATTTGCCGTTTGCATATAGTGTTCAGTGAAATGTCTCTTAGTGTCATTGGCTCGTATTCTGATAGGATTGCTTGTTTTTTACTACTGAGTTTTGAGAGTTCTATATATATTTTAGATACTATGGTTTTGTTGGATAGGTGCTTGGCATATATTTTCTTTCACTTTCAAATGTCTCTTCCTCTTAGTAAGTAATTTTACAGAGCAAAAGTATTTAATTTAGGTTAAGTCCAGTTTATCAATATTTTGTTTTGTTCATCATCCTTTTAGTGTCAAACCTAAGAACTTTTTGACTAGTCCTAGATTCCAAATATGCTTACCTACATTCTATTTTTTTTCTAAAGATTTTACAGTTTGTTTCATATCTTACATTTCCACGTAAAGTTAAATTTTTTTCAAGATATAAGACTTAGGTCAGAATTTAATTTTTGGGGGGGTAGGGGGCAGGAGGTGTCGGTGTATGTCAAGCTGTTCAACCATTTGTTGAAAAGCCAAACTTTCCTTCGTTAAATTGTTTTTTCAGTTTTGTAAAAACTTGATGGGCTTCCCTGATGGCTTAGTGAAGAATTCTCCTGCAATGCAGGAGACTCAGGTTCCATCCCTAGATCAGGAAGATCCCCTGGAGAAGGAAATGGCAGCCCACTCCAGTATTCTTGCCTGGAGAATCCCATGGACAGAGGAGCTTGGCAGGCTCCAGTCCATGGGATCTCACAGTTGGACATGACTGAGTGACTAACACTTTGGGTGAGATATGTTTATGAGGATTATTTCTGGGCTGTCTATTCTGTTCCATTGATCTTTGTCTATCCCTATTCCAGTCTGTAACTTTGATTATTGCACTTATATATTAAATCTTGATATCAATGGACTAGTTTTTTCCCACTTAATTGTTCTTTTTCAAAATCATTTTAGACATTTGGGCTCTTATATCTTTCCTTATCAATTTTATTTTTGTTTAATTTAATTTTATTTTTAAACTCTACAATATTGTATTGGTTCTGCCATATATCGAAATGAATCCGTCACAGGTATACATGTGTTCCCCATCCTGAACCCTCCTCCCTCCCCATACCATCCCTCTGGGTCGTCCCAGTGCACCAGCCCCGAGCATCCAGTATCGTGCATCGAATCAGGACTGGCAACTCATTTCATATATGATATTATACATTTTTCAATGCCATTCTCCCAAATCATCCCACCCTCTCCCTCTCCCACAGAGTCCAAAAGACTGTTCTATACATCAGTGTCTCTTTCCTTATCAATTTTAGAATATTATAATAGTTCTCTCCACTTTTTTGCATCTTTTTTTCTTTCAGTAGTCTTGTATAATTTTATTGTATAAAATCTGTGCACATCTTGTCCTTATACCTAAATATTTTTGAACAGTTATTAAGTGGTACTTTTGTAATTGAAGACTTTTATTTTTTTTTAGAAAAATTTAAGGTTCTCAACAAAACTGAGTGGAAGATATAAAGATTTCCCATATATTTATTGCTCCCACACATGTATAACCTCCTCTATTATCAATGGTGTATTTTTAACTTCAGTGTCCACATGCTAGTGTATAGAAATATAATTTATTTCTGTATGTTTATCTCACATCACTTGAACATACTTTTTAGTTCTATGAGCTTTTTGTAGATTTCTTGGTATTTTCTACATAAGTAATCGGAGTTGGTGATGGACAGGGAGGCCTGGAGGCTGCAATTCATGCGGTTGCAAAGAGTCGGACACGACTGAGCAACTGAACTGAACTGAATCATATCATCTGCAAGTACAGTTTATCCCATCATTTTCCTTCTTGCTAATAGAAATAAAATAGACATTAGATATAGATATTAGTTTGAATGGGCCCATGGGCTCCTTTATGAACCTTTCAAAAAAGTCAAAGTGAAGTCATTTAGTCATGTCCGACTCTTTGGGACCCCATAGACTGTGTAACCTACTAGGCTTCTCCTTCCATGGGATTTTCCAGGCAAGAATACTGGAGTGGGTTGCCATTTCCTTCTCCAGGGGATCTTCCCGACCCAGGGATTGAACCCAGGTCTCCGATTGAACCCCGGTCTCCTGCAATGCGAGCAGATGCTTTACCCTCTGAGCCACCAGGGAAACCCCTTTAATTGGTGGCAAAAAGTCAGGGGAAAATCTCAGAGAGAGGTGAATATGATGCATAAACATGTAAACTGTGGAAAATGGTGAATATAAAGATGTTTAAAACAGAATTTTGAATGTGGACATACTCAGTTATCTTTGAGCTTAAATGAACATGAAGCTGATTGTTTTATTGAGCCATCCCTTTATTCTGTACATATATATTAATATGAAAAAGGACCATACTAGTTGCTGGGGACATAAAGGAAAGAACCCATTTCCTGCTCCCCATGAAACTCTTCTGTATTTTGAATCAGTTCAGAAATGATAGTGGGCAATTTGATACTGCTAAGGAGAATAGTGTATTAAAAGATTAGCAAGTATAATAGTCAATATAATAATAACTTTTAAGCAGCCATCAATCCTTGAGAATCTGTATTCATTATATGTGAATGAAGCTTTTAAATATGTAGGTTTTGGTAGCTTGGATACAAGTGGTTTTCAAACTGTACTTTGAAAAATGCTCCTGTAGAGCAATTAATGAATACATGCCAAGGAACATCTGTGAGTTAAAAAAAAAAAAAAAAAAATGAGAGAGAGAGAAAAGACTAGCCAGAATGACATAAAATAAGTAGGTAAAGATAACTGCTGGAAAACCACAGAGTACAGTGTCACAAAGATATTTTTTATTACAAATTGCTACAAACCTGCTTTAATCTTTCATGAATGGAGCCAATTAATGTTAGTTTCTTTACTCTAATGGGATAATTAATTTCACAGTAACAAAGTGTGTAACATGATATCATAGCTTCATCTCTCTCTACCTCATCTGCCACTTCTTGCTTGCTGGCATGCTACCTACTCCTCCAGTGAGACACAAACCTATGGCATTTGGAGGAAAAGATGTTTCATATATGGATAACAGCTTTCCATAGAAATGTGATGTGAGCTGAATAATGAGCACTAGACAATTGCCAATAGAGTTAATTTCCTGCTGGTAGTCAAAAACGACAATATCCTTTCACTGAAAGGTACAAAGGAAAATCAATCTTTTAAGATGTGTGAAACTTGATAATCTTCAAGTCTTTTATGCTTTCAAATTCTTTAGACTTGCAGCATAAAAGCACTTATTTATATAAATGAATGATTATAAATGAATAGGTTTTTTGTAAAGATTCTCAATTTGGCAATGCATAAGAATCACCTGGAATGCTTTTAAAAAGCATGCAGACATGCTTCATTCTGGAACAATTAATTAGAATTTTTGGAATGTGAGCTAGGCATCAATATTTAAAACTATATCCCAAATGAATCAAAAATACTTCTATTTTTTTAGATCCAGGAGTTGAAAATAAAGATGTACCTTTTACTCTTTTACTCATTTTACATTTACTCTTCATTTTACAGTATCTGGTCATCATAGAATCAAAAACATTGTTTAATACTAGTTATTATCTAGAGAAATTATTCTTAGGAAAAAATAGCAAAATAAGCACAAATCAATAATTTACATTTAAATATGGGTGAAGAGAATTAGTTACAGGAAAATATACTAACTAAAAATTTCCAGCATATAATATGTGAAGTTACAATTAGACTGTATTTCCACTTAATACTTTTCTGTTCCATTTTTGACTAATGATCTATTTGTGATAGCAAATTATTTTTGTGAAACTTTGAGACATACTGTTAGCACATTACACAACACATATTACTACCAACAAGCACACAAAAAACAGATGTATGTTGTGAAGGCACTCACTTTAAGACTATGTTGTACATTTCAAGGAAAAGAAAATCAAGGACTTACTATGGTATTATAGTCAATGTGCATTGACTTGTACATCCAAAAGACCACTGCGCATTAAAAATACAAGGTCTCAGTGATACTTTGGTTGACTATGCATAGCAAGGCACAAATTTTACTGAAAGATTTCCCTTGAATATAGTTTTGGAATTTTAACCTAAGCTTAATAATTAAGCTCAGTGCTTTCTAACATGTTGGGTAGTAGACACTTCTGAGGTATGTAGAGTAGTTTCCATTTTATGTGTTTATGTTGAAGCAGATTTTTAAAATGTGTTGAATGTGTATCAGTTTAACTATTTATGACATTTTTTGTTATGAGTACTTAAATTGATTGGGAAATATAAGTAAATCATGAACTGTATGATAAATTAATAAAATATTAATGTTTTAATGTTATGATTAATAAAGTAATATAAAATAAAAAGCAATAAAATATTGTTAAAAATAGTGATCTTTTTGTCAGCTCTAAAATTTAGCAAGATTTTCTCATATATGAGAAAGAAACTGTTTAAAACTCAAATTATAAACTTTTAGTATCTGAATTAGTTGGATTCTCTGTTTTCTGGAAGTCATTTATTATGTACAAGTTTTTGTTTAATCTTACATCACTTTACTAAATTATTTAATGTCCCTATTTATCATCCTAAAGATTATATTTTTATTTTTTAAGCTCTTAGACATATTGTTTCTTGGCAAGAGAACATTGATAAAAGTGAGGAGGAAGGGACTTATGAATGTACTCCCACACTGTCCTTTAAATTGTTGTTCTTCAGTCACTGTGTGACTCTGTGACACTGGACTGACTCTGTGATTGACTCTGTGACCGACTCCATGTTCGACTCTGTGACCTTCATGAACTGCAGCACATCAGGCTTCCTGTCTTTCACTATTTCCCAGAGTTTGCTCAAAACTCATGTCCATTGAGTCAGTGACATCATCCAATCATCTCATCCTCTGTCTTGTCCTTCTCCTCCTGTCCTCAGGCTTTCCCAGCACCAGGATCTTTTCCAGGGAGTCAGTTCTTCATATTAGGTGGCAAATGTAGTGGAGTTTCAGGGTTGATTTCTTTTAGGATTTACTGATTGGATCTCCTTGCTGTCCAAGGGACTCTCAAGAGTCTTCTCCATCACCACAGTTTGAAACCATCAATTCTTTGAAACTCAACTTTCTTTATGATCCAACTTTCACATACATACATGACTACTGGACCAACCATAGCTTTGACTGTATAGACCTTTGTTGGCGAAGTTATTTCTCTGTCTTTTAATATATTGTCTAGGTTTGTCATAGCTTTCCTTTCAAGAAGCAAGCGTCTTTTAATTTCAAGCCTGCAGTCACTGTCTGCAGCAATTTTGGAGCCCAAGAAAATAAAGTTTGCCACTGTTTCCACTTTTCCCATTCTATTTGCCATGAAGTGATGGGACTGGATGCCATGATCTTAGTGTTTTGAATGTTGAGTTTTAAGCCAGCTTTTTCACTCTCCTCTTTCACCCTCATTTAGAGGCTCTTTAGTTCCTATTCACTTTCTGCCATAAGGGTGGTATCATCTGTATATCTGAGGATGTTGATATTTCTCCCCCAATCTTGATTCTAGCTTGTGAATCATCCAGCCCAGCGTTTCTCATGATGTACTCTGCATAGAAGTTAAATAAGCAGGGTGACAATATACAGCTTTGTCATACATACCCCTTTCCCAGTTTTGAACCGGTCTGTTTTTCCATGTACAGTTCTCACTATTGCTTCTTGACTTGCGTACAGATTTCTCAGCACACAGGTAAGGTGGTCTCGTATTCCTAACTCTTTAAAAATTTTCCACAGTTTGTTGTGATCCACATAGTCAAAGGCTTTAGTGTAGTCAATAAATAGTGAAATGGTATTTTCTTTCTTCACATAAAAGAAAAGAACACAATCAAACATGGACCCAGGAAAATATTCAGGGGCCTAATATCAGTAAAGTTCACAGCTTTTTTTAAAACAAGCAATAACATTAGAATGGCTTAACAACAGCTAAACAATGTTTACATATCTTATTTCCAAACAACAAATTTACCCAAGATATCTATTGTGTCAGAGCAAATGACAGATACCATAACCAACATCACATAACCAAATGGCTATGTGTTTTTGTTAATTGAGAAGTACAGAGGTATGTATTCCTTACATTCATTTCGTGACTTTTCTCCCCTTTTCTGCCACACTTTCATTATCATGTTAGAGACCTCATCATCACATCGTGGCTGTTCAGCTCCATCTACTTTATCCTGTGAGGAGAGTGCACACAAAAATGAGGCAGATTCTGGGAGAAAAGATGAGTTGTCTTCACAGGACTATCTCTTTCTTTATTTCAGGGAGAAAAATCACTGAAATCTATGACAGACTTCACTTTCTGTTTCATTTGGTCTGAACTGGGTATTTGGTCTGAACATGCCCATCCCTGTACTCCTTCCTGGCACAGTGGGACAAGATAACTGTGATTCATTTAACCATTGTTTCCAACTGGTAACACTGGCATTCTGGATGAGGCAATTCTTTATAATGTAGGACTGTCCCTGGATCCCTAAGCACTAAATGCTTGTAGCTAATCACGACAGCCAACATCATTCTTCATATTTCTTGGAGGAACACTACTGCCATCTGTTGAGAACCAGTAATCAGGACATCCGTGATTCATTCTCTTGGCAACCAGAGAATAAATTCATTTATTGTTTATCACGGGAAAAGGAAGATTGGTCTTGGGTAGATGACCAACAGTATCTGCCATATCGTAGAAGGAAATAAGTTAATGATTTGATTAACTTTAACAGATAATAGAGAAGAAAATAGTAGGTTCCAACTTTTGTTGGTTAATTGTGTTTTATTGTTTCATCTCGCCAAACTTTAATTTTCTCGTCTCTGAAACGATGGCTTTGGACTGCATGATATCTTGCATTGCTTCCAATCCTAAAGAACCTCAGGTGTTAGATATATTGTAACTTAGAGGTAATGCATACAATAATTTAGAGATTTTCTATGAGATTCTATAGCTTTCCACAAAAAGGACACTTGCCACAGCAATCTCTGGAGAGTAAAATAAGAACATTTACTTATCCAAACAAATTTAGAAAATATATACTGCCTAATTTTAGTGATAAGTAAAACAAAGTTACATAAATGTTTTTTGTTTAATTTTCCAAAAAGCTAGAAATATAATAATGCTTTACCTGGGAAATTTGACTATCTAGGTTTTGTTAAATTCACGTTTGCATATATATGTGAATACTTTAAACAAGCAAATATTTTTTCAGTTAATTGTGTATTGAAACACTTCAAAAATAGCAGTGAAACCTTAAAAATGCAAATCACCTATGTATCAAATTTATTTAGATTTTTTGCAATAAGCTTATCTATATTATACAAGTTATAGAATGTTTTCTCAACAATGATAATTTCTAAATTTTGTCAATATGTAAAATCTTAAATCATTAATACATATTTATTATATTTATATTTATCAATCATGTATTTATTGGATGTTTATTGCATATACCAAAAACTGAGCAATTTGACTTCACAGTTTCAACTATCTTGCATGCCTAGCTCCTATACATTCTTTAACTCAGGGAGTGTCATTTGCTCTCAAAGTCTCCTCTCAATACCTTGTCATGATTAAATATTCTCCTTTGTGGTTTTTGTTGCACTGTGTGCTCCTTAGGCTCCTTAGTGCTCCTTAGGGCACTTAACCACTTACAGAAATTCCCTAGTTACTTGCTCTTCCTCTATAAGAACATAACTTTTGTCTTGGTATCTCTATTGCCAAACCTTTTGCTTACCTTTTAGATACATATTATTTAATAATAATCACAATACTATAAGACAGGGTTTTATTATCCCCATTTTATTGGCAATAAAACCAGGATATAAAGAGGATTGATAACTTACTCATTAAACACTGCTAATATGTAGCAGAACTTATAGTAAAGCACAAATGAAGTTTGCTCCACGGCTACTTATAAATGCCAATTTTTGATTGATTATATTAAGATACCAACTTCCTCGTTGACTATTACTACTAGACCTTATCAGACACACATACAACTTCCTTTAATCCAGAAATCAATGCTATTTCTTCTCTCTAAAGAGATAAGCATATTTATATATGCCAGGCTCCTCTGTCCATGGGTTTATCCAGGCAAGAATACTGGAGTGGGTTGCCATACCCTCCTCCAGGGGATCTTCCCGACCCAGGGATCCAACATGCAGCTCCTGCGCCTCCCGCAGTGCAGGCGGATTCTTTACCGCTGAGCCACCAGGGAAGACCTATTTATACACGCATCTGCTCATTATTGGGGGCTTCCCTGGTAGCTCAGCGGTAAAGAATCCAGCTGCCAATGCAGGAGACATGGGTTCAATCCCTGGATCAGAGGCATCCCCTGGAGAAGGAAACGGCAACCCTCTCCAGTATTCTTGCCTGGGGAATCCCATGGAAAGAGGAGTCTCGAGGGCTACAGTCCATTGGTCTGAATCAGAACACATGAGATCACCTTCTTGTTTTACCATGTGAATTTCTACATCTTAGTGTCTGATGTCAGTCTTCTTGAGCTTTATTTTCTTATATAAAGTTCTAATCCCTTGTTTTATAACTATTTTTTGTTGTTATTTATAACTAAAACTTTTAAAGTACAGAATTGGATTGATTTACCTGTTTATCAGTTAGGAAATACATGTAAAGAAAAAACTGTTTATATCGGTCACCATTTTGGGGGGACCTATTTATTGGGCAATGATTCAAAGTTTGGCTTCGAAGCTGGCATTTGAAAACATTGCTATCTCTGTATTAAACATAAATGTGTCCTCAAAAGCATTATTCTTTGGAGACTGCAATGATAAAATACACATAGATTATGTTATCTTGTTTTAAAATGTTAGTTAAATTTTGTACATTGTAATCTGAAACATTTCTGCTATTTTATTTATTTCCCATAAATATTTGCCTAAATTAGACAATAATTATTAACCTATTACCCAACAATAAAATATAAAATATTAAACCTTAAAATATGAATTTAATTAACAAAAATGTTTCTTAACTACAGTAGTTAAGAAAATGTAATAGTCTCTTAACAATAATACTCCAGAAAGTCATATATTTCTAAACTACAGAGTGATAATGCTGTATTATAAAAAAAAATTTTTTTAATATTCTGGCTTACAATAAAGTCACAAATCTATGAGTCAACTGTGGCTCTGTGGAATTCTGTTGGAATCAGTTCAGTGATTCTACATCAGTCTGTGGTTCAACTGAACGTGATTCCAGAATCTCAATTGTGTCCAAATCTATTTCATTGAGTTTGCATCATGAGTCTGGAGCCAGGTTGAATGTCCAGCTGATAATGGACTGAATGCTCTCTCCCAGAGGATCCCAGGAGGACATAATCAAATCAAACTGCATAAGTGCATTGAAGATATCTACACTCTTGTGTTTCTTTCATGTGGCTAAAGCAAGTCACATACCCACCTCTTTGTTATGAGGAAGTATACTATAACTTGAGAGAAAAGAGAAAAAGCGACCATTTATTAAATAATAATTTCATTAATCACATATAACATTCATTTGGAAATAATATAGAATTTAACAATCATAGTTTGGAAGAAAAAACCCTCAGCATTAGACATAACAAGTTGTGAAATGTTAATATTTTATATTTAGACTCAACAGCTTCAGTGAGACTCACCTTATACCTTTCATGTTCTTTGCATATCTAGAGGGAAAAGGTAAATCTCACATTTAGAAATGAAACTAAGAAGTTTATTAATCATCAAGTTTCAGTGATAGTGTGTTTCAGTGGATATATTTCTTAATTGGGAGGCAGTTCTTATATAATTTCTATTATCTCCTCTGATAAATCTAGGAGGCTCATGTATAAAGTAAGTTTCATGATTTGAAGTCTAGGAACTGCTTTAAAAATTATATTTGCTCTTTAAAATATTACTTCATTGCCACCAATATTACTTTTCATATGAAAATAAAGAATCCTAATGAGCTAACTTCTCATTCCAAAACTTTAAAAAATACATGCAAAATGAAGTAATTGTTCTCCTGTTGGAAATCATAGTACATTTCCTTTCCTAGAGGATGATAAAATTAAAAATTATGCAGTAAGTATTGGTTTCTTTATCACATTCATATTTTCTGCTCCAAAACATATATTCAAATCTAATTAAATACAAATTCATAAATAACATGGTAAAAGCTTCTGACTTTTCCACATTTTTCTGATAGAATACAAAATCTAATATTTTAATAATATATTATTATTACAGTCTTCCTGCTGCATTTATAAAAATGCTTTGCAGAAATCATTTAAGATAAATGTTTTGAATATTTATATTACTGAAGGAGAAAGAAATTTCAGCACCCAAGTCTGAATTATAAGCATCTATTTGGTCTTGCACATAAGTGCCTAGCATTAATATCTTGAAACTGCACTCTTACTGAATTTCATAATACTAGTTCATGTTCCTGCTTCATAAAACAATAGGGCATTTTGTCATGGTGCCTTTGCAATATATACATTCATCAAATTATGATTAGCTAAGGTCAAGCTTGCAGCTACAAATAACATTCACAGTATTTGATAAATAATGCAATAAAATATCATTAACTGCTCAATGTAATGGATGATCTACTTCTTTCCCCTTCTTTTGCTCAGCTATAATCTTTGGGCTGCAAAAGTCACACTACATCTCTGGTAATAATGGCTTGTTATTGAATCCATTAACTTAATATTTTCCCATTTTATTGCACATTTTAGATAAAATAACCAATTGGCAGAATTTATAAATAATGCCATTGGACATTTGTTAAGTAGATTTTTACCGTGCTCCCTTCCTCAGTTGCTCCTTGTATGTAGCCCATGGATTTATTTATAGATATAAAAATCATAAATTCAGAATATAAATATAGAAATAAAATATAATCTAAGCATAAATATTCTCAAAATTTCTTGAACTAAAAAAGTCAAAATAATGTGGTTATAAGTATTATACATATTTAATTCTAAATTGATAATAATAGTATAGATATTATACATTGGTGAAATAAAAATACACATTTCTTACTACTATGACAATCCATATGTGAGTGTATACATATAGATATATATACACACACACTCATATATATCTAGTAATATATATGTAGATGCACACTCACATATAGATTGTAATAATATTAAGAAAAAGAGGATGCCCTGAATATTAACTTATATGAATCTTGAATTCAAAAGATGCACAATCATCACCTCTGGGGAGATTATGACTAGCAAGTAAGTAGGCAGTAAAATTTTTATTGCTGTGGACTTACAATCATTTGGAAGTTCTTCAAGACATGAAAGAATTAATTCAGACAACTATTTGTATTTTGTTTTGAGAAAGAATCTGTTAGAAGGGAAAGAAGCTCATTATAGTGCCTGAAATATTGCCATTAGATAATATTCATAAAATTGAAACAATATTTAAGCCAATTTATATAAAATGAGGAACAAATATGATAAATTTTATCCATGGAACTCTCTTCAAATTTTAATCATTTGGTAGTTTAGACTTCTGGGAGGAAATTTATGTAAAGTGATATATTTAAATAACTATGCAAACACAATAGCTAAGTTGAGCATTTTATGAATATATTTGCATTATGTATTTAAAAATTCAAGTAGAAAAAGAGAATTCCTCTCAACACTTGGCATATACCGTGGCATACATGACGTGGCATGCTCAGTCGTGTCCAATTCTTTTGCAACCTCATGGCCTGTAGCTCTTGCCAGGCTCCTCTGTCCAAATAATTTTCCAGGCAAGAATACTGGAATGGGTTGCCTTTCCCATTCCAGGGAATCTTCATGACCCACGGGCCATCCTGTGTCTCTTGCATCTCCTGCATTGGCAGGCAGATTCTTTACCACTGTGCCACATGGGAATCCCTGGCATATACAATGATGTAATCCAATTTTTATTAATATTTTCCTGAGGTCCACCAAGGTCTTTTAAACATTATCAACTTTATTCTATAGTGATTTTTTTTTCCTTTGAGAATAGTAATCCAAAGTTTGTTTGAACTTAAGCAATTTCTTATAATTTTTTGCCTTTAGTCACCACATGGGACAAACTTTGAAATAAGCAGAAACAATGTAATTGCAAAGAAGAGGAAGAAGCCATGTACATAATTCTGTTTCAGAGTGTGAACCTGAGGTAATCTTTCAAAATGAAATATGTTTCCCTATGACGGTGAAGTCCTGAAAATGAATGGAGAGTACTCCACACAGGACAAGGAAGTTCATTCACCAGTGAGCACTATCTGTATATGCCGGTGACTAGGAGCCTGAGGATCAAAGGGAGGTCCCACAGCTTCAAAGTTTACTGCACAGTGGAAGAAAATAGGCAAATGCAGATTCTTCTCAGCTACACTATGTTCTGTGAGGACAGGCCATGCAACCACCTGCTTTTCACTGTATCCCTTGAGTTTTGGGGGACTAACACAGAGCTTTGTACATAGCTGATTCTCCAAAATAAGTATTGATGGATAGGAACAATATTGTTCCTACACAGTTGAGAGAGAGCACGATGGATGCACACCTAAGCCACATGCAAGATAAAAAAGATACTGTGAGGAGGTGCCATCCAGATTTAATTTTCAGCCATGTGAAGGAACTAGCCAAGTAAGTGAAAGGATCTAAGCAAGACAGATGTGAGTAGAGGCAACATGGCATACAGGCAGGAGGAGCAGCAGATGAACAGGTTCAATCCCACAAAGTTCATGGTGAATTTTAAGTCATGACCTGTGGCTGGAGTGGACTGTAGATAGTGGTGAGTGGCCAGATGTGAAAGTGGCAATATGTGGTGACTCTGATCATGAAAGGTCATATATGCTGTGCATGAGCCATTCAGTTTTAACTTATAAATGATGAACAACCCATGAAGGACTTAGAAAAGTGAGATTCAGGCTAATATTTTTATTTTTTTATAAAATCACTCTGGTATCCAACTGGAAGGGAGGAGTTGAGATGAGCAACTAATTAGGAGTTTATTTCTCTAATTGTGACATGACATGAACAAGGCTCATAGTAAAGAACAGATACTAAGAGAGGAATATTTAGATGGATTTGAAAGTTATAATTTTAGAGGTGGAAGGCATAGGGTTTATGCTCCCGGAAACCATTTCATTATGTTGTGTTAGTCTCTCAATTGTGTCCAACACTTTGCAACCCCATGGACTGTAGCCAGCCAGGCTCCTCTGTCCATGGAAATCTCCAGGAAGGAATACTAGAGTGGGTTGCCTTTCCCTTCTCCAGGGGATCATCCTGATCCAGTGATCAAATCTGGGTCCCTGTATTGCAGGTGGATTCTTTTTCCTCTGAACCACCAGGGGAAAATGACCAAATGAACTGAAATACATAGGTTACTTTGTTTAGGGCTTCCCAGATTGTGCTGGTGGTAAAGAACCCACCTGCCAATGCAGGAGATGTAAGAGACACAGGTTCAATCCCTGGGTCTGGAAGATCCCCTGGAAAAGGGCATGGCAACCCACTGCAGTATTCTTGCCCGAAAAATCCCCATTGACAGAGGAGCCCCGGGGGTAGGCTATAGTCCATAGGGTTTCAAAGAGTTGGACATACCTGAAATGACTGAAGAGACATCCCCCCTCACACACACATTAAAGTATTTCATTTCATTGTTGTTTTAATTGTTTTAGATCATCATGCCAGTCACCAGTTAAAAGTTATGTAACTCTCTGCCAGATCCATTGCTTCAGCACAGTTTTAAGAAATGCTATACTAACACATATATATGGAATTTAGAAAGATGGTAACACTAACCCTGTATACGAGACAGCAAAAGAGACACTGATGTATAGAACAGTCTTTTGGACTCTGTGGGAGAGGAAGAGGGTGGGATGATTTGGGAGAATGGCTTTGAAACATGTATAATATCATATATGAAATGAGTCGCCAGTCCAGGTTCGATGCAGGATACTGGATGCTCGGGGCTGGTGCACTGGGACAACCCAGAGGAATGGTATGGGGAGGGAGGAGGGAGGAGGGTTCAGGATGGGGAACACGTGTATACTTGTGGCGGATTCATGTTGATAGATGGCAAAACCAATACAATATTGTAAAGTTAAAAAATAAAAAAAAAAAAGAATGTAAATACACACACACACACACACACAAAAGAAATGCTATACCATGCTGTGGAATACTGTAGGAAAGTATGCAAAAAAAACAGTTAAAACATTTTCTCCAGTTGTGTTTTAAATGGTAGCATACAATTTCAAAATATTTTTCTTATTAGACATGGGAATGACTTCCCCATGTGGGAGTACATGAGGAAAAGGACAGGGGGTTAGGAGAAATTAAGTGAGTCAAAAATTGTTAAAAATTGACACTGTGAATCTAAAAGATAGCAGATTACTGAGTAGAACCATTGACAAGTATCCATACAGGTAGGAGAACAGGGGAGCTGATTGTGAGAAGCTGCAAAGAAGAAGCCATAGGAAAGAAGTGTAGCAGCTATTAATTTACACAGGGGTTGAGATTCTGTCCTACCCAGAGCACTAATCCTTAAATAGGAAGTTCGTTTTATATTAATCTGATTAATGTGATTGGTGGGCTTTCCTGGTGGCTCAGTCAGTAAAGAATCTGCCTGCAGTACAGGAGATATGGGTTCAATCCCTGAGTTGGAAAGATCCAGTGGAGAAGGAAATGGCAACCCACTCTAGTATTCTTACCTGGAAAATCCCATGGACAGAGTAGCCTGGCAGGTTACAGTCCATGGGGTCGCAAAGAGTCGGACACGACTTAGCAGCACCAAAGCACAACCTGATTGACATCTTGATTATGCTGTTATAAAAAGGAAATGAGAATCTGTAAGTATTTTGTTACACTTTAGTGTGAAGTGGATAACAGAGATTAAGTAAATCTTATTCTCTTAAAGGCAGAATATATTCACAATTTATATTTGATTCCTTGCCTCTTCATATATTAGTTTATAAATTTGAGTGAAATGTTTGAACTCTTTTAAGCTCTATCATAAACTAATAATCATGGGACAGACCTTATTTTGTTTTCATGAGGATACAATGAAATAATTCATAAAAGTGGCTTAGTACTTTCTATTTGATATAGTGCTTAGGTTTAGTCTCATCATGATTTTTCGTCCATTTACTATTTTAGGTGCTGAAGAAACAGCCCTGCTTTAAGACAGAAGTCTGTGCCTTCATGGTACTTAACTTCTGCTGAGTAAAATCATACTCATTGTCCTGTTTTAGCATTCATAATGTTTTTCATCTCTGAAATTATATATACAGTATTCCAATATGTTGGATTGGCCAAAAAGTTTGTTCAGGGTTTTTCTGTAAGATATTAAGGAAAAACGCAAGCAAAATTTTGTCAACCCAATATGTAGAATTATTGCTTAGGTAATAATTCCAATTAGCAGAACAGTTCTGTTTTTTTTCTGTTAAAAATTAAGAGAGTAAGTCTTTTTAATTTAGAGAAAGGACGGCTAGATAAAACAGCATTTCAGAAAACTGATGAATTTCTTCCATTTTTTTCAATGTATCCAATATCACGAAAGCCTTCTGTAATAGCTCTATTTCTTAGCATTTTCTACTTTACAGGAGAATGTGAATTGTCATGTAGATCAAGAATTATTAAGCAGAACAGACTTAAACATATTCTAGTGTTACAGCACATTAGTCAGTGTTATCACAAAAAAGAAAGAAAAATGAATCATGTAAAAAATAATTGTACTAGGCCTATTCATTTATAGTCTTTAGCCTATCCAGCAATATCTAGGCAACCAGCACATTTAGAAAACACTGAGTAAAAGACTAGAATAATAACTTGACTGTACTATTCCTCCTACAAAATGCCATCTGTGAGTCCCCATACATTTTTCCATGCAATGATTCAATGATTTGTTTATGAATTTGCCTTGGGATGTTAAAGGAGTATATTTAATAAGAACATCTTATGCTAAGTCAGAGAAAATGAAATCCTTCATTAGAGAATGTCAGACAAAAAAAAGATACAATGACAGAGATGAGATCATTGAAAATTATAGTAGGAATGAGCAAGTTTTAAATCATGGTGGTTGAATGTAAAATTTTAATTAATTTTATCTATTTTAAACAAAAAGAAGCCTATTATTTTCTATAGATTATATATGTTACCCCAAAAATGCTTAAAAGTAGCAATTTTTTCAATAAATAAATTACATACCAATATCTCTCATAAATATAGATGAAAAATATTCAGGAAAATATTGAAAATTTAAATGTAACAACATATAAAAGGAATTATACGACACAATTAAGTGCAATTTATCCCAGATATACAAGATTGGTTCGACACTGGAAACATAATTTACTCTATCACATCAACAGACTAAAAAAAGAAAATCATGTGATAATATCAATAGATGAAAGGAAAAAAATTGATGAATTTGAAAGTAATTCATAAGAAAAAAATCTTAATAAAATAGAGATAGAAGAGAACTTTCTCAAAACTGGTAAAGAATAATTACAAAAAATGCACAGCTGATGTCATACTGAATAGTGAGAAACTCAAACCTTTCCCACTTGTACCTATCAGGTACAAGATAAGATATTCTAGTACAATAAAAAGAGAGAGAGAGAGAGGAAAGAAGGGAGGGGAGGGAAAAGAAAGAGAAGGGGAGAGAGAGAAAGAAGAGTGGGGAGAAAAGAATTGGGAAGGTAGAAATAAACTGATTTGTTCACAGAGGACATGACTGTTTATGTAGAAAAAAAAATTTTTTTTAATCATTTAAAACAAACAAACAAAAAAACCCTCCTGGAATTAATAAATGATTATACCAAAGTTGCAAGATCCAAGGTCAGTGTAAAAAGGTTAACCACTTTCCCATATACCAGCAACAGATGAGATTTGAAATTAAAAACAATCTCATATATATTAGCAACTTAATATAAATAAGTAAATACATGTGCACATGTGTGCTAAGTCACTTCAGTTGTATCCAACTCTTTGCAGCTCCATGGACTGCAGCCCACCAGCATCCTCTGTCCATGGGATTCTCCAGGCAAGAATACTGGAGTGGGTTACCATGCCCTGCTTCAGGGAATCTTCCTGATACAGAGATCAAACCACATCTCCTGCACCTCCTGCCGGCAAAGGTCCAAATAGTCAAAGCTATGGTTTTTCCAGTAGTCATGCACAGATGTGAGAGTTGGACTATAAAAAAAGGCTTAGTGCCAAAGAATTGATGCTTTTGAACTGTGGTGCTGGAAAAGACTCTTGAGAGTCCCTTGGACAGCAAGGAGATCCAACCAGTTAATCCTAAAAGAAATCAGTCCTAAATATTCATTGGAAGGACTGATACTAAAGCTGAAGCTCCAGTACACTGGCCCCCTGATGTGAAGAGCTGACTCATTGGAAAAGACCCTAATGCTGGGAAAGATTGAGGGCAGGAGCAGAAGGCAACAATACGGGATGAGATGATTGGATGACATCATCAACTCAGTGTCCATGAGATTGAGCAAATTCCAGGAAATAGTGAAGATGGTGAAGAACAGGGAGGCCTGACTTGCTGCAGTCCATAGGGTCACAAAAAGTCAGACTGAACAACAACAAAAGACCCAGAAAAGGCAACACAGTGTTGAAGAACACTTGACTTCAAGACTCACTGAAAATCAGCATTAAACAATACAAGGTGGAACTGGCAAAAGTATAAACAAATAGATCAGTGGAACTGAATAGAGAGCCTAGAATACAGATCTTCCTAATTTGTCAAATAAGGAGTTCATGATCTAAGCCACAGTCAGCTTCCGGTCTTGTTTTTGCTGACTGTATAGAGCTTCTCCATCTTTGGCTGCAAAGAATATAACCAATCTGATTTCGGTGTTGACCATCCGGTGATGTCCATGTGTAGGGTCTTCTCTTGTGTTGTTGGAAGAGGGTGTTTGGTATGACCAGTGTGTTCTCTTGGCAAAACTCTATTAGCCTTTGCCCTGCTTCATTTCATATTCCAAGGCCAAATTTGCCTGTTACTCCAGGTATTTCTTGACTTCCTACTTTTGCATTCCAGTCCCCTGTAATAAAAAGGACCTCTTTTTTTGGGTGTTAGTTCTAAAAGGTCTTGTAGGTCTTCACAAAACCATTCAACTTCAGCTTCTACAGCATTACTGGTTGGGGCATAGGCTTGGATTACTAGTCAAGGCTATGGTTTTTCCAGTAGTCATGTATGGATGTGAGAGTTGGACTGTGAAGAAAGCTGAGTGCCAAAGAATTGATGCTTTTGAACTGTGGTGTTGGAGAAGACTCTTGAGAGTCCCTTGGACTACAAGGAGATCCAACCAGTCCATTCTGAAGGAGATCAGCCCTGGGATTTCTTTGGAAAGAATCATGCTAAAGCTGAAACTCCAGTACTTTGCTCACCTCATGCGAAGAGTTGACTCATTGGAAAAGACTCTGATGCTGGGAGGGATTGGAGGCAGGAGGAGAAGGGGACGACAGAGGATGAGATGGCTGGATGGCATCACCGACTCGATGAATGTGAGTTTGAGTGAACTCCAGGAGTTGGTGATGGACAGGCAGGCCTGGCGTGCTGCAATTCATGGGGTCGCAAAGAGTTGGACACGACTGAGCGACTGAACTGAACTGAATCTGTCAAAGCTGATCTTTGACAAAGGAAAATGACAATAAAATGGAGCAAAGACAGGCATTTCACAAATAATACTGGAACAACTGGACATCCATTCAGGAGAAAACTTTAGATAGACATCAGTATGGTGATGATTTTTTAGACACAATACCAAAGACACAATTCATAAAATTATTAATTAATAATTTGGAATTATTGAAACAAAACAATTTCTCCTTTACAAAAGACAATAATAAGACAATAACAAAAATCACAGACATGGAGAAAATATTTGTAAAAGCCACATCTGATAAAGGACTGAAGTACAAGGAACTCTTAAAATTCAAATAAGAAAATTAGCAATCTGATTAGAAGATGGGCCAAAGAGCTTAACAGACACCTCATCAAAGAAGATATGTGAAAGAAAGTGAAAGTGAAAGTCCCTCAATTGTGTCCCACTCTTTCCAATCCCATGGACGATACATTTCATGGAATTCTCCAGGCCAGAATCCTGGAGTGGGTAGCCTTTCCCTTCTCCAGGGGATCTTTCTAACCCAGGTATCGAACCCAGGTCTCTCTCATTGCAGGTGGATTCTTTATCCACTGAGCCACAAGGGAAGTCTGAGGATATGTAGTTGACAAATATAAATAAGAAAAGATAACCCATAGCATATGTCATTAAGAAAATATAAATTAAAACAACAATGAAATAGTTTAGTAATGCACAGACATACTGTGTTTATTCCCTTGCAAGGGAAAGCAAGTAGATTCCAGAAAAATATCTACTCCTGTTTCATTGACTACACTAAAGCCTTTGACTGTGTGGATCATAACAAACTGTGGAAAGCTCTTACAGAGATGGGAATATCACACCATCTTACCTAGCACCTGAGAAACGTGTATGCAGGTCAAGAAACAACAGTTAGAACCCTGTATGGAACAACTGATTGGTACACGATTGAGAAAGGAGTACAACAGGGCTGTCTGCTGTCATGCTGATTGTTTAACCTAAATATCCTGAGCAATCATGAGCAATGCTGGGCTGGATGAGTTACAAGCTGGAATCAAGATAGGTGGGAGAAATATCAACAACCTCAGATATATGGATGATACCACTCTAGTGGCAGAAAGTGAAGAGGAACTGAAGAGCCTCTTGATGAGGGTGAAGGAAGAGAGTGAAAGAGCCAGCTTAAAAAAAAATAATAATAACAAGATCATGGCATCTGGCCCCATTACTTCATGGCAAATAGAAGGGGAAATGTGGTAGTAGGGACAGATTTCCTCTTTTTGGGTTCAAAAATCACTGTTGGATGGTGACTCCAGCCTTAAAATCAGAGGATGATTGCTTCTTGGCAGGAAAGCTGTGACAAACCTACATAGTGTGTTGGAAAGCAGAGACATTACTCTGCTGACAAAGGTCTGTATAGTCAAAACAATGGTTTTCCCAGTGGTCATGTACAGTTGTGAGAACTGGGTCATAAAGAAGGCAGAATGCCAAAGAATTGATGCATTTGATCTGTGGTGCTGGAGAAGGCTCTGGAAAGTCCTTTGGACAGCAAGGAGATCAGACCAGTCAATCTTAAGGGAAATCAATCCTGAATACTCATTGGAAGAAATAATGTTGAAGCTGAATCTCCAGTATTTTGGTCATCTGATGCACCCACTCTAGTGTTCTTGCCTGGAGAATCCCAGGGACGGGGGAGCCTGGTGGGCTGCCGTCTATGGAGTTGCACAGGGTTGGACATGACTGAAGCAGCTTAGCAGCAGCAGCAGCAGCAGCAGATGCTAATAGCCAACTCCTTGGTAAAGTCCCCAGTGCTGGGAAAAATTTAGGGCAGAAGGAGAAGTGGACATCAGAGGATGGGATGGCTGATGGCATCACCGATGCAATGGTCACAAACTTGGGCAAACTTTGGGAGATGGTGAGGGACACAGAGGTCTGGCATGCAGCAGTCCATGGAATCACAAAGAGTTGGACATGACTGGGCATCTGAACAACAAAATCTGTGTTTATTACATTTTGCAGATATTGTGTTCTTTAATACATATTGAAGGTTCATGGCAGCTCGGTGTTCAGCAAGTCTATCAATAACATTTTTTCAACAGCTTTTGTTCACTGTGTGTCTCTATGTCATGTTTTGGTAATTCTCACACTATTTCATTTTTTCATTATTATTATATTTGTTATAGTAATCTCTGGTCAGTGATTTTTGATGTTACTAATGATTTTCGTGTATTTTAGCAATAAAGTATTTTTTAAGTATTTACATGGTTTCTTACACATAATTCTATTGAAAAACTAATAGGCTGAATTGTACTAACATACTATTTGTATGCACTAATAATAGAAAAAAATCCATATCACTCACTTTATTATAATGTTTGCTGTATTGTGGTGGTCTGCAATCAAACTCACACTATCCCTGAGGTATACTGTACACAATTATTGGAATGGCCAAAATTCAGAACACTGACAGTCACACCACATGCTAACAAGGATATAGAACAATAGGAACCTTCATTCATTGCTAGTGAGTATGTAAAATGGCGGAGTCACGTTGGAAGACTTTCTGGTGGTTTCTTACAAAGCTACACCTATTCTTACCATGCCGTCTAACAGTTGTACTCACTGGTATTTACTTAAATGAACTGAAAATTTATGTTCACACAGAAGCATGCACATGGATATTATAGCAACTTTATGCACAATTGCCAAAAACTAGGACGCAATCAAAAGATGTCCTTGAGGAGATGAATGATAATTAAACTCTAGAACATCCAGACAATAGAACATTGTCCAGCACTAAAAAGAAATGAGCTATCAACCTATGAAAAGACATAGAGGAATATTAAATGCATATTACTAAGTGAAAGAAGATGATCTGAAAGGGTTATATACTGTATGATTTCAACTCTATGACATGACATTGTGGAAGAAGCAAAAATATGGAAACAGTAAAAATTTAGTGGTTTTCAGGAACTGGGATGATGAGGAATGAATCAGTGAAGTACAGAGGATGAGAGGGGCAGTGAAAATACTCTGTATGATACCAAAATAATAGATATGTGTCTACAACATATCTAACAAGAGTGAACCCTAATAAACTATGGACTTGTGTGATGAGATACGTCAATATGTTTCATCAATTGTAGCAAACACACAACTCCCGTCAGAGATGTTGATCATAGGGGAAGCTATAAATATGTGGAGGCAGGAAGCATATGGGAAATCTCTATGCCTTCCCCTCAGTTTCCCCATGACCTAAATGTGCCTTTAAGCAGTAGTCTTAATTTTTAACATGCTGTCTGCAGTGGAGGCTTTATTAATTCATGCCTATAATACTAACTTAGTTCTATTTTTAATATCTTTAATAATTATAGTTTCTATCATTATGAGCAGTAAGCCCTCACCAGTACACCATGAAACAGAAAACCACTGCACAAAATCTGAAGGCGTGCTCCATTTTCTTCTTGCAGGGCATATGCATGGTAAAACTGAGATGTATGGCCAGAAATGCCTCATTTCAAATCTCAGCTTGGTAATTCGTTTAACTGGGGTTAATGTCCTCATTTATAAAAATGTAATAAGTAGTAAGATATAAATATAAATCCAACCTATTCTTTTTTTGCCAATAGTATTTAATAAATGACAACTGATCTCTTTTGCTGTTATTCTCTAAACTCATCAAAGAATATAATCCCCTTTAAGTGCCTGTGGAGACTCTGTTCTCTTTATGGGACTGTAGCTAGCACCTATTGGATATACAATAAAGTCTTCTGAGTGCTACATATATTACCTTATGTGTGGTTACAAAATTATTCTCACCACATCATCATCTTCAGCATGCTCTTCCAGAAATCAAGGTCCTTCATCTGTGAGTTAAATTCAAATCTTTTGCATGAAATTTAAACACTCTGTAATCTGGCTTCAACAGACAGTGTATTTTTACTTTACCCCACTGAACCCTGCACTCTGTGGTAATGCATCTCATTTTTTTAATATGTATTCTTTCCTATATCTTTTCTACCTTTTTTTACAAAAAGCAGAATAATCTTGACATTGTTCCTCAGTGGTAAAGTAATAGTTTTGTTTTGGTTTTTTTTTTACTTTTGTCATCACATCATCACACCCTAATACAAGATTTGAAACCTACTAAAAACTCAAACTATTATTTGTTGAGTGCATGAATAAAATTTACAACTATGTAAACCAGTGGTTGTCAGTGTGAAGATTTCACTGAATAAATTAATGACAAGATGTTGACAATAAGGTCAGTGAAAATGGGGCAGAAAGGACACAGATTAAGTTGTTCAGTAGTTGTTATCCATGAAAAACGCTTAGTTCCTGTCTTATTGACTCATGCACTGTGATTTTTCTCAGCTGTTCAAATCTGCTCTAATATGGTTCATTAACTCCATGCACAATAGAGAACTCTATCACTTCCAAAAATAATGTTTTCTTTTGTGATGGCATTTTTGCCTATAATCAATATTTAGTCTGGAAATACACAGAAATATTATACATTTCTTCTTTTGAGCTACATATGAGGAAGACAAAAACAAAACAAAAATTCAACATGAACTGTATATAGTAAGAATGTCATAGATTTATTCTGTCTATTACACTTTCACCATATCCATCATTGAACAATTATGATAAATGCTTACAATAGGATCAGCCCCAGACTGATATTTGAATCCTTAAAGTTGAGTCAGTTTTGTTAAACAAAGTCTGAAGAACTGAAAACATTTAGTTTAGTAATGTTACAGTGAAAATAAAAATGGTGTTGAGATCATGTACATTTCAGATCTGCTTCCTCTTGAATCTTAGTACTATTAGTTATTAACATGAACAATGTTCTTAGTATCTCTTGGCCTTAGGCTTCTCATCTATAAAGGTCTAATAAGGCTTAGCATTTAGTTTTACAGTGAAAATTAAATGAGTTAACATATAAATACTGTTGACACTAAAAGTTATATAAATAATTGTCTTCTCTTGCCTTTTACGGTAATTTTATTTTAATAATTATTCATATTGCATATGTGTGTATTTATGTGTACTTAATTTCATTTATAATTCAATAACTTCCAAAATGGAATATGAGTTTGTTTAGCAATATAGCTATTCTATCATTTAAACTGCATATTTGTTGAGCATCTATAATATACAAATTAATGCCCTGGTGTGCTAAATCTAGTAACAGAAGAAAACGTGGTACTAAACACAGGCAGAGGAAAAACCATAATAAGAAATAGAGGTTGAGGCAATCCATTGTAATTGAATGTAAGATTGTTTGAAGTACATGGCAAGTCACAGTTTATCAAATGTATTTGATTAAATGCAACACTCCATTGTCTAATTCCTCTGTTTTGGATTGCCACTATCCAAGGAATGACCATATACAAACATAAAATACTTCACATAAACTTGGGTTGTGTATCCATAGCAGCTTTCAGAGGAGAAGTATGTCCTATTCTTTCAGTAGATGGATTGCATAATTCATCATTTCTCTAAAAGTATCCAAATAAAAAACTGCCATTGTTCTTTATTTATATAATGTATATAATAGGTAAGAATAGAATATGTGATTTTAAAGTATTAGTTTTGTTAGAGATTAATTGCTCTTATCAATAAGAATTTGGAGACATTTTATAAGATTAAGATACTCCAGGGTATATTTTATTGATCCACTAATACATGATTTGGGTGGTTAAAGCACTTAGCCTTTAGGTTTATAGCTCAAAATGTACCCTAGGCATGAATAAATGGAATAATAAAATGTACCCTGGAGTGTCTTGATGTCATATTAAAAATAATAAAACACATGAACCGATATCTTCTGAATTCAAATAAAGAAGAGGATAGCAATACAAACATTCAGTACTCTGAATTGAATTAAATTGACACTTTGTAAAAGCCTAATAATATGGTTACTGTAGATAAAATTTATTCTACTCATTATATTTTGTTAAATTTGTTTTCTAAAAATCATTTAATGGACTTGGGAAAAAATCTTGTTTAACTTTGAAAAGCCCAAAGGCAAACATTGAATACTTAAGTACAGAGGTATTCCACAGAAACATTCTTAACATCTCTGCTTTCCAAAAGAATGTTTCTTTCATGATTTATTGTCTTATTTAACTTCTAGGTCTTGTTCTCAACTCTGGGTTAATTTATTTTTATTTAATTCACTTCAAACAGTATTGTGTACTTTCAACATGACAAAAACTAGGCCAGGAACTTTGCCAAGTACCGCGGACTCAAAGATGAATAAAATACATTCCCCACCTTTAATTATTCACAGTCAAGTAAAGAAAAATAACATAAGTAATTTCATGCAAAGAGAAAAGTACTATAATTCTAAATTCTACCTTCAGGGTAGGAAGGAAAGCTTTATGAATAGTATATTTTAAAAAAATGTGAAGGATTTAAAAGTAAAGGAAAAGACAGTAGCCTTGCTGATGAGGTGAGTCACCATCACCAGTGAGATGTGTCCTTTGACCTGCTCAGAGTTTTGAACTTCTCCCAAAATGCAGCAGGAGACTGCCAAATGCTTCTGTTGTTGTTTTATTTTATTTATTTATTTATTTTTACCAAGGGAACATTAACAGAAAAATTTATCTTTTGGAAAGCTCCCTCTAGCAGCAGTATGGAAGATTGATTGTCCTGGAGTGAGATAGTTACCAAAGTTTAAGTGAGAGATGGTAGAGGACCAGAGAGAGTGGGAAGGAAATGAAGAGTGGAATTTGAGAAAAAAGTCCAAGTTACAGCTTTCCCCCTTCATAATGACAAGGCTGGATAGAGAGTCCTAGTGACTGTAAAGATTTAGGATATGAGAGAGTAGCATGGAAACATATATATTACCATATGTAAAATTAGTGGCAATTTGCTGTATGACAATCTGCTGCTCTGTGACAACCTAAAGAGGTGGGATGGGGTGGGAGGGAGGTTCATGAGGTAAGGGGATATACTTATCCTATGGCTGATTCTTGCTGATGCATGGCAGAGATGAACACAATATTGTAATGCAGTTATCCTCCAATTAAAAATAAATTTAAAAAAAGATTTAGGATGTGGAGGTAAAGGGCAGGAAGGAAAGGAAGAAGACTTTTAGAATATTTGCTCCTCTTTAACTGGAGCAGTAAGTAATACTAGCCCAAGGGAAGTAAGCACCTTTCGAAACTTTATTAATCTTGTAAGGCTCAGTGTAATTTTTTTTTTTTTTTTACTTACAGGAAATAGTTCCTAAGTCAGGTGCTCTAAGATCCTACTTTTTCTTTCTCTTTTTCTCTCTTTCTCTCTCTCTTTCTCTCTCACACACATACACACACACACACACAAAACTTTGCATACTTTTGTGAAGTCATGCTATTTAAAGGGACTACCCTCCCCCAGTAAAGCAGTAATCACTGAAAACAGGAAACCTGTCTTATTTATCTTATTATTTCTAAGACTTAGCACAATGCATGGAGAAGGCAATGGCACCCCACTCCAGTACTCCTGCCTGGAAAATTCCATGGATGGAGGAGCCTGTTGGGCTGCAGTCCATGGGGTCGCTGAGGGTTGGACACAACTGAGTGACTTCACTTTCACTTTTCACTTTCATGCATTGGAGAAGGAAATGGCAATGCACTCCAGTTTTCTTGCCTGGAGAATCCCAGGGATGGGGGAGCCTGATGGGCTGCTGTCTATGGGGTCGCACAGAGTCGGACACAACTGAAGTGACTTAGCAGCAGTAGCAGCACAATGCATGTCATTAGACATAATCAATCAGTACTACTGAAATAAACGTACCTGAGGAATTATGCATGCATATTGACTCAAAGAATGTTTGGATATTAAGCAGAAGAAGTGGCAAGCAGAAAAACAAATACTGAGAAGCAGTAGAGCCCACCATGATGTGATAAGAATCATTCACTGGGCATTTTGCCCTTAGTACTCTACACTGCCCTAACACTTACCTTTCAACTCTTTATATCTAGTCAAGTTGCTTCCTTTGTTAGGACCCATCTATCCTCCATTACTTCCTAAAGGAGATTCAGCTCCTTTAATAGAAACAAAGTTATTCAAGATCTGATAACTGCTTACATCTGGCAGCTCACTGAAGCTCATCACCAGCCAAGTTGTCACATATAGCATACAGTTCAGTTAAATTCAGTGCTTATATTTTTCTTACCCATCATGTTTATTCACTCCTTGATGTTTGATGTTTTGTACATGTTGCTTCCTCAAGCTGAACATTTCTATTTATCTTTCAATTCTGAGTGCAAGTATCAAACCCTGTGGAAGACTTCCTCGTCACTCCCTGTATAAACAGGATGTCCTGCTCTTTATTCTCATAATATGTCATTATTCTAGAACCTAACACTATATCAAGGCAATGCCAAAGAATGCTCAAACTACTGCACAACTGCACTCATCTCACATGCTAGTAAAGTAATGCTCAAAATTCTCCATCCCAGGCTTCAGCAAGACATGAACCGTGAACTTCCAGATATTCAAGCTGGTTTAGAAAAGGCAGAGGAACCAGAGATCAAATTGCCAACATCTGCTGGATCACTGAAAAAGCAAGAGAGTTCCAGAAGAACATCTATTTCTGTTTTATTGACTATTCCAAAGCCTTTGACTGTGTGGATCCCAATAAACTGTGGAAAATTCTGAAAGAGATGGGAATACCAGACCACTTGACCTGCCTTTTGAGAAACCTGTGTGCAGGTCAGGAAGCAACAGTTAGAACTGGATGTGGAAAAGCAGACTGGTTCCAAATAGGAAAAGGAGTACATCAAGGCTCTATATTGTCACCCTGTTTATTTAACTTATATGCAGAATACATCATGAGAAACGCTGGACTGGAAGATGCACAAGCGGGAATCAAGATTGCCGGGAGAAATACCAATAATCTCAGATATGCAGATGACACCACCCTTATGGCAGAAAGTGAAGAGGAACTAAAAAGCCTCTTGATGAAGGTGAAAGTGGAGAGTGAAAAAGTTGGCTTAAAGCTCAACATTCAGAAAATGAAGATCATGGCGTCCGGTCCCATCACTTCATGGGAAATAGATGGGGAAACAGTGTCAGACTTCATTTTGGGGGGCTCCAAAATCACTGCAGCCATGAAATTAAAAGACGTTTACTCCTTGGAAGGAAATTTATGACCAACCTAGAAAGAATATTGAAAAGCAGAAACATTACTTTGCCAAAAAAGATTTGTCTAGTCAAGGCTATGGGTTTCCTGTGGTCATGTATGGATGTGAGAGTTGGACTGTGAAGAAAGCTGAGTGCCGAAGAATTAATGCTTTTGAACTGTGGTGTTGGAGAAGATTCTTAAGGAGATCCAACCAGTCCATTCTGAAGGAGATCAGCCCTGGAATTTCTTTGGAAGGAATGATGCTAAAGCTGAAACTCCAGTACTTTGGCCACCTCATGCGAAGAGTTGACTCATTGGAAAAGTCTCTGATGCTGGGAGGGATTGGGGGCAGGAGGAGAAGGGGACGACAGAGGATGAGATGGCTGGATGGCATCACCGACTTGATGAATGTAAGTTTGAGTGAACTCCAGGAGTTGGTGATGGACAGGGAGGCCTGGCGTGCTGCAATTCATGGGGTCGCAAAGAGTCAACATGACTGAGAGACTGAACTGAACTGAACTGAACTGAACACTATGTCATTACCTCTTCATTTTAGGCTGTAAAGCCCACCTCACTTTTAGCTCAGTAAATGTTACAAAGTCAACACTCAATAATCACTGTGGAATAAAGGGGAAACTAAGTTTCTTATTGATGTCCTAATTTCTAATAAATTAGGACATCCTAAATTAATAACTAATTTCTAATAAATCAGTAATTTATGTATCATATATGACACTACTGTTGTCTAACAGAGAAATAGTAAATACAAAAGAATAGGCCACTATTTTTTTTAAGACTTAAGACACAAAAATTAGAAAAGGAAGAGGAAGCTATTAAGATCCAGAATGTTACCAGTCAGCAGCCTAGGCTAGATCTTTCCAGATCACAGAAAATACTACTAAAGCTGTGGCCACAAAGTGAATCAAATACCATGAAAGAATCTAAAAGATGAAGAGTCTATTAAAATTATAAAAGAGACAGTGCTTTAAATTTAACAGCAGACTTGTTGTAGTTATTTTTCAAATCAGCAAGAAAAAAAAATGTGTTACCTAAGATAAAACTACAGAAATGCATTAAACATTCTATTTTATATATTGTCTATGTTGCTGAAAGAGGATAATATATAACTTTACTTTAAGTAAGTTGAATTCCAAAACTCCAAAACAGAACTCATCAAATTTATTTTATAAAAGAGAGGAGAAAGGAATGGTTTGGTCTTAGAGCCATATGCAATTCTTGGCCTGTCAACATCATGTTCTGATTCAATATGTACCTCTCACTGTTGCCGTGAACACTTGACAGTATTGGACAAACTACCTTAAACTGAATAGTAAATAGCTGAATTAAAAAAGAAGAAATAAAAGGGAAACTCCTAGGTGTCACAAACAGAGAAGGAACTTGTGGCTAGAGAAGTAACATTTGAACTGATACAGTTGAAGCTGATAGCCAGGTATGATACGAGTCAGACATACTGTCTGAATGTGCTATGTTTTGAAAGCTCAGAATAGAATGGAGAAAATTTGGCAGCAAAAGTTTACAACATTTACTAGGTACCAAGTTCTAATATATATACACACACTTGTTCAGTTGCTAAAGTTGTGTCCAACTCTTTGCAACCCCATGTACTATTGCACACCAGGCTTTTATGTCCATGGGGTTCTCCAGGCAAGAATACTGGAGTGGGTTGCCATTTCCTTCTCCATAATTTAGATACACACATGCACACACACACACACACACACACACACACACACACACACACATCTATATAATGTGCATGTTTGAATCCAAGGGATCAACAGCAAAAATAACAACAAAATCAATAATGACAAATGGACCTTCATTTAGTGAAAGCCCTGAAATTCAGGAGAGAAACAAATGCAAAAAATATCCGAAGAGAACCATTCTTGTATCCCCCAGGTTCTTCATGCAACTGTACAACACTTAAAAAGATTCACAATAAAAATGTCCAAATCAAGAGACAGAATGAGATTAAAGAATAAATGAAGGACTATGTCCTCTAAAATCATTAACAAGTTTGAAAGAAACTGAAATCAGGAAGCATTTTATGTTTAAAGGAATAAAAGGAAAATTTAAACTCACACATGACAACAATTTGGCTTGGAGAGAAAAGAACATATCTGAAAAATGATTAAATAGAACTTTTAGCAATGGTATACATAGTCAATAAAATAAAACCTTCATTGATAAACAACAGATCAAACATATCTAAATAGATTGTGTAAATGTAATTGAGATTTAAAAAAATGTAATTGACAAAACCAATATTGTAAAGTTAAAAAAATAAAAATAAAATAAAGATTAAAAAAATGTAATTGAGATTTTAGAGAATTTAAAATATTCAGCATAGAGGACTAAAGCACAAAACATATGGTGGAAAAAGGTTGGGAAATACACAAAATAGAATTAGAAGTGCCAACGTATAAGGAAAGGAATTTCCAGAGAGAGATAATGTGTGAAAAGCAATATTCAAAGTTATAATTGCAGAAGGGTCCCCAGAATAGATAAACTAATAAATTCTCAGGTTAAAGAATCAAATGTTATCTTCACCAGAAAACAAAGGCAAGAGAATCACATCTAAACTGAATAAGTCTGAAAAATAAGAGAATATTCAAGAGAAATTATATATTATTTTTAAAGACATTAGAATTTAACAATAGCTGACTTCTCAGGAAATAGAATCCTTAATACCCAGTATCTTCAAATGTCTGAGGAAAGTAACAATCAATCGGAAACTCTGTATCAGGAAGATAGTGGAGAGAAATTCTCTTTCCTTTGGTAATTTACTGACTAGTGAAGAGTGAAGAGCACACATCGTTGTTCCCAGCTAAAGCTAAGCTTGGTGAAGACCAGAGGAATATATTTGTGTATTTTTTGTGCTCTTGTATTCACTGCAAGCCCTAACTAACATGTGCCTTATTGATAGTCAATTCTCATAAATAAGTATTGATGAGAAGTGGGAACAGAAAAGGAAAAAAGATGGTGAGGTCAAAATAAAAATATTATTTTAAAAGCTCTAAAATATATATTAAGATCTTTATTCAAAAGCCATATAAATTTGTACTATAGTTGGTAATAACACAGAAAGAAAAAATGAACACAAAGTAATAGCAAGCAAATAAATTAGTAAACATTTTGACTAAAATAAAAGATAAATATATATATATATATAACCAAAACAACCATACTGATTAGTAGCAGGACATTTATAAGTTAGAAGTCATGTTAATACCAAACTACATGAAATAGGTAGTTCTTTTGTTTTTCTGGTTCTTGGAATATGCTAAAGCAGGGAAAGATACTGAAGTAACTTGAGATTTAGTTGACTACAATTTTCAAATTTCAGTTTACTAGTAACTAAAGTAATAGGGTCACTGGGCTTCCCTGGTGGCTCAACAGTAAAAAATTTGCCTGCAATGCAGGAGTCTCAGGTTTGATCCCTGGGACAGGAAGATCCACTGGAGGAGGGCAGAGCAACCCACTTTAGTGTTCTTGCCCAGGAAATTCCATGGATATAGAAACCTGGTGGGCTACGATCCATGGGGTGCCAAAGAGCTGGATACAACTGAAGTGACTGAACATTCATGTAAAGTAGTAGAGAATATGTAACTCCCAAGTGAATAAATACAATATAAAACATGAAAGTGGAGGATGGTGCCTACGTGCTGACCACAAGCAAGGAAGCCCTAGATAGATTGGGACAGAAGGTTGAGATTCTGGAGATATCACCCCGATATAGCAATAAAAATCAATCAGAAGAAAGTCACACAACCTGCAGCCCTCAAGCCCTCATCCCAGATTTTGCCTTTAAAAACCCTTCTCTAGAAACCATCAAGGACTGGTCTTTTGAGTGTGAGATGCCCTTTTGCTTGCTTGATGCCCTGCAGTAAAGCTCTCTCAGCTGTAAATTGACGTTTCGGTTTATTTGTCCTCACGGTGTTGCACACACAAACTTGGATGTGACGACAAGATAACTATTCTTAAAAAGTCAAAAGGTAGTAAGAGTTGGCAAGATAGGGAAAAAAGGAAACCTTTGTGCACTGTTGGATGGAAATATAATTGGTATGTGCATGTGTGCATGCTAAGTGGTTTCAGTGGTGTCCAACTCTACATGATCCTTTGGACTGTAGCCCGAAAGGCTCTTCTGTCATTGGGATTCTCCAGGCTAAAATACTGGAGTGCATTGCATGTCCTCCTCCGGGGGATCTTCCTGACTCAGGGATTGAACATGAGTATCTTATGTCTTCTTCACTGGCAGGTAGGTTCTTTATCACTAGCACCACCTAGGAAGCCCCATAATTGGTATACCCATTATGAAAAATAATATGAAAATTCCTTAAGAAATTAAAAATAGAGCTAGCATGTGATTCAGAAATTCTGAGTATATATCCCCAAACACAAAATCATTATCTTGAAAAGATTTTTGTACTTTCATGTTGATTGTAGTGTTTATATTATCTATTACATGGAAACAATCTAGGTGTCCATCAACAAATGAGGAAAAGTGATATGTGTGTGCATGTGTCCACATCATGCAATGAAATGGGACATAATATACAGTAAAGTATTTATTATGCAGCTTTAAAAAAGTAAGAAATCCTGTCATTTGCAATGACATACATAAGCCTGTAGGACAGTAGTCTTGTATAGATGTGAGAGTTAGACTATAAAGAAAGCTAAACACTGAAGAATTCATGCTTTTGAACTGTATTGTTGGAGAAGACTCTTGAGAGTCCCTTGGACTGCAAGAAGATCCAACCAGTCAGTCCTAAAGGAAATCAGTCCTGAATATTCTTTGGGAGGACTGATGCTGAAGCTAAAGCTCCAATACTTTGGCTACTTGATGCAAAGAACTGACTCCTTAGAAAAGACCCTGATGCTGGGAAAAATTGCAGTCAGGAAGAGAAGGGTACGACAGAGGATGAGATGGTTGGACGGCATCACCAACTCGATGGACATGAGTTTGAGCAAGCTCTGGGAGTTGGTAATGGACAGGGAAGCCTGGTGTGCTACAGTCCATGGGGTCGCAAAGAGTCAGACATGACTGAATGACTGAACTGAACTGAGGACATATTGACAAGTGAAATAGGCTCAGCACAAAAAGATAAATACTGTATCATTTCACTTACATGTGGAAGCTGAAAATGTCAAACTCATATAGAAGTAGAAAGTAGAATGGTAGTTACCGGTGTCCGGGGCATGTGTAATTTTCTTGGTTCTATCTCATCACAGGAAAAATTTGAAGCAATGGACCAGCATTACAGCCCTCGAACAGACCCGTGTCACAGCTCTTGGACAGATCAGTGTCACAGCTCCGTGTTACAGCTCAGTTTTATTTAGAAAATAAAGGGAAAAAAGTCCTTGAGGTGTGAGGGCATGCTGACCCAAAAGACGAGAAGAGAAGATAGAGAGAGACACCCCCAGCCCTTTGGCTCCTCTTTTTATATGTTTTTTCTCCTTCCCCTGGGCTTGCTGTATGTAAATTGGGCTAGCCAGGAGTGCTGTTTGTTCTACCTGAAGTCCTCATTCTGGTCCTTGGACCTTCCTTTGTTCTATTTTTGTGGATTTTTCCCTTCCTTGTCTTTTAGCCACCACCATTCTGGACACCTTTTTTCTATTTAACTACCTAACATTCCCCCTTCAAGAGATGGGAGGCCCAATTTGTTGGGAATAGGGGCATCAAGGTCTCTCTGGCTACTTCCTGCTTGAACTGGGATGGTGAGGGGCATTGGGCCTCCCCCTCTTGCTAGTCTCAGGCCTCAGCGTCCTTATAGTGGGGTCCATCTAAGGGTGAGTGATATTTTCCGTGGTTGGCTGTAGTTCTATATATCCTTGTTGAACTGGCACTGCATGCTGTAGCTTGTTGACCTGGGCAGAGACAAAACAGGTTAGACGATTGATAATACATGGAGCAATCACAAGCAGCATCAATATGGTATAACAAGGACAAGTAGGGGCATTAGCCAACTCCAAATTTCCATCACCAGGATGGCTCAAGTCCCTCCTTGTTAAGGGATCAGAAGATCTATCTCCTGTCTGTTTTGGAGTACAACCCCTGCCAAGCTGTGTTGGCTCTTTAGAGCTGTCCTGAGAAATCTTATCCCCAGAAACTAGATTTTGGGGGTGTTCATTAGAATGGCACACATTTGTAGTTCTGAATAGGTATCTGAGATCTCCCAGGGGCTCACAGGTATTGAGTGTCCTCTTCTGTTTTTTTCTATGGCTTGACTCTTGAGTAGTGAATCCAGGAGTCATGTTGGTAACTTGACTGCTGTGGGGGTAGAAAGTATTACATGGGGCTGTATTCCATGTGAGCTGGAGTTGAGCCTTTAGGGACCCATCTTTCCATACTAATTAGGACTTGAATCCCTGGACTATATAGTGGTGACTCCTTAGAATCTTTTGGGTCCTGGTTTACACCACACAGCATATATCCTGTTGGAATTGCCCAGTGGCCATAGTATAAGACAGGAGGGTCTGAGCCTCTGGATCTAGGAAGAGGTCATTGACATAAACAAAAGGTCTCCCATATAGCATCTCATAAGGATTAAGACCAAACTGTTCCTTAGGGGTAATAAGGGTGCAGAGGAGAGCTATTGGTAAAGCATTCTTCCATCTCAGGGAGGTCTCCTGGGTTATCTTTTTTTTATCACTGATTTTAAGAATTGGTTGGCTCTTTCTACTTTTCTTGAAGACTGAGGCCTCCAGGCACAATGGAGATAATAAGTAATGTACCATTTTCACTTTGTAATGACCTGGTTAGACCAAATCTCAGAATGATGTCATGGAGCAGTTTTTTACCACCTGCTCAGCTTTCTTAGTCCAGGTTGGAAACCCTTCAGTCCATAACCCCATGATATATCAATCATAACTAATAGGTATTTATACCCTTGAGAAACTGGCATCTGGGTGAAGTCCATCTGCCAGTCCTCTCCTGGGTAGGTCTCATGTTGCTGGGCAGGCTGGGCCAACTGTGGTCTTTGAGCTCCTTGGGGGTTGTTTAATTGGCAAGTGTAACAAGAGGAGATCACTTACCTTATAGTCGTTTGGAGGCCTGTTCCTCTGAAGGACCTTTCCAGTAATCTTTGGAGGGCCTTCTCCCCTAAATGAGTGGTGGCTTGTAAGGAGTTAACCAACTTCCACTGGAGGTTCCCAGGCAGAAAAAGGTGTCCCTCCTTTTGGAACCACCCCATATGATCTTCTTGGAAGCCCTCATTCTTAGCTTTAAGAGTCTCACCTTCAGTATACGAAGGAGTTTCTGGCAAATTGGTCTGTGGAACTAAGGTGGCAACCCCTATTAGGTCATGGTTCTGTAATGCTGCTCTCCTAGCTGCCTGATCAGCTGCTTGGTTCCCTCGTGCCACTTCCATGCTCCCTTTTTGGTGTCCTTTACAGTGGGAGATTGAAACCTCAGCAGGTAGATGGACTGCCTCCAAGAGTCTAAGGATTTGATCACCATATTTGATTGGGGACCCTCGGGTGATCACTTGTCCTCTTTCTTTCCAAATAGCAGCATGTGCATGTAGCATCAGAAAGGCATACTTGGAGTCAGTGTAAATGGCTACTCTTTTTCCTCTTTCCAGCTCTAAAGCTCAGGTCAGGGCTATGAGCTCAGCTAATTGGGCTGAAGTACCTGGTGGCAAAGTCCAGATTGGTAAACTTTTGAAGGGCTTCTTTTAGCCTTTCCAGAAAGGCAGTGGGGTTCTCGTTGGGCTCCTGAGTTATTGCTGAGACCTGGGCATAGCTGATTACTTTTTGCTGGGCTGCTTTCAGTCCTTCCTTCACACAGATCAGAATATGATCCCTTTCCCAGGGATCATGCTCAGGGTCATTATAATTCCAATTAGGATCTGAGGAGGGACTGTAATTTCCCCTACTGGGTATTTATCGCTTGACATGTGAAGCCCCATTGCATACCTTCGGGCTTCCTTTAAGACCCTAGGATGCTCAGGGTTAGATAAAGTTTGACTAAATATGACCATGATGTCCTTCCATGTCAAGTCAAAGGCCAAGGTAATGTGTTGGAATGTATCTATATATTTGCCTGGGTCATCTGTATAGCTTCCCAGGTTTTGTTTGATCTGTCTTAGTTCTAAGAGGGAGAAAGGCTTATGGACCCAAGTTGGTCCGAATTCTCCTGCAGTTTTAACTAAGGGACATACTCATGTTGTCTTTTTGAGGGGATGCTCCTAGATATGGGGGCACATTTGCATACAAGGAAGGAGCCCCAGGCAACTCGGGAGCTGTGGAAGGTGAGCCTTCACGAGGGGAGGGAAGAACGGTTCCTTCTCTTGGTTGCTTGTGCCTAACACCGTTTGCCTAGTAGGCTCACTTTTAGGGCATACAATAATCCTGTACTTAAAACAGAGTTCCTTCATATCTCTTAGTTGGAAGAAAATTTGGACATAGGGGATCTCTGTCCATTTCTCTTTTCTTTTGCAGAATAATTCTAGCTGCAGGATGGTATTGAAATTTAAACTCCTATCCTCAGGCCAGTGTTCCTTGTCCCCCAGAGGATACTGTGGCCACATAGTGGCACAAAAGAATTTTAAGTGACTTTTCCTTAGAGTTAGAGGATCGAACAGCTTCCAGTTATCAAGGATGCATCTCAAGGGCGTCTGCTGGGAAGTGGATTGGTTATTTCCAATGAAACAAGTCATGACAGGGAGGAAAAGAAAGGAGAAAGAAAGGAAAAGAAAAAACTAATAGGCCTCCTTCAATTTCCATGGGTGGACTTCCTTAAGGGGTGAGCCTTTTTGAGGCTTATCCTACCCAGTACTGTTGCAACCTGAGAACCAGGCATTCCTGGGTCAGGGTGCAGATCCCCAGGAAAGCTGAGGCGTGACAGCCTCCTGGGGATCAAATCCCAGGCAGGTTGAGGCACGTCGGCCTCCTGAGAACTGAGTCCCTGGGCAGGTCAAGGTGTGATGACCTCCTGGGACCCCTGGACTGGTGGATCCCCAAACAGGTCGAGGCATGACAACTTTTTGAGTACCAGATCCCTAGGCAGGTCAAGGCAGGTCGACCTCCTGGGACCCCTGGACTGGAGTTGGGCATCCCCAAGGTCTCCAGTGTGACCAGTGCTGGGTAGGATTAAGGGGTTGTAATTTTAACTCATTGCCAGTTTGTTCACCACAGATGGTAATAGATATCATGATGTAAAGCAATCCAAGCCTGTGCCCTGAGACTGGAAACCTGGTGAAACAGTCATAAGCCTTATCCTCTTACTGCTCTAGGGAAATGTAAGTCACTGATTTCCTCCCCTAGTCCTCCATAAGAGCAGCTTAGGGTGTTTCCAATGGTAAACAT
This sequence comes from Bos taurus, assembly GCF_002263795.3. NCBI lineage: Eukaryota > Metazoa > Chordata > Mammalia > Artiodactyla > Bovidae > Bos > Bos taurus. The sequence continues at coordinate 16,091,845 of NC_037332.1, read as the reverse complement.
TTCATTGTCATAGACCCACTTTAGGTAATAACAGAAGTAATGACAAAGGAGTGGGTTATCTGGTCCTGTTAGGGGAATTAAGAGTATTTTAATAGTAAGTGGGGTGGAGCAATGTTGCCTACAAGGGGAAAGGGTCCTGGTTGTAGGAGTTAGTGATTGGCTTAAGAACAAATTGATAAGAGGCAACAGACCAGATGACTAGATGTTCCATAAAAGTGGAGTGGAGATTTGATTTAGTGATGGGGGTGGGGGATTATGTTTGTAACTTTAGAAGAAGGGTGGTAAGGATTTGGGCCCAATTGGCCTGCATGGCTAACTTCCAAAGTGGCAAACATTATCCCTGAAAGCTCAATTACCTTTGAAGAGATGCCAGCAGATGGACTTCTCGCAGGCATTGTGTGCCTGTCTCCAGCCCTAGCAGGTTCACTGAGGTGCTGATGTTGCACATGTTGTAGGAAGCATGGAAGATGAAGGCCTGAATATCTAGAGGGATTGGATATTATACAGTATTTCCCTCTCAAGGGCCAGCTATTTTCTGGTTGTCCTTCCAGAAGATTGTAGAGGCAACATTGTGGGCCTGGACAGGGCTCAGGAAAAGAGCATGAAACAGGAGGGAAGCGGGCAGGGCACAGCTTTTGAAAGAATGACATAGCACAAGGGCATAACATAAACCGATTAAAATCAATTGGGTCCAAGATGACAAATCAAATTCAATTAAACCTTGATCCCCAATCTGCAAGCTAGATGACACACCCAGGTGGCAGGACAGTTCCAAGGCACTGTCAAAAGATGGAGGAGTGGGTGGTTCCCCAATGGTTGGGATGATTCTCCCACTCATTAGCATATGAATTCACCCAGTGAGCAAAAACTAGCCACACTACATTCCATGGCCAAAGCACTTGCCCCCTGCAACGGCCCACACCCTTCGGAGTGTGGTTCTCTCTGAATCCAAATAAGTCTACCTCTTACCTATCGCTGTGTCTCTAACTGAATATTTGCAGTGAGGCATCAGAGCCTCATTACATAATGAGCTTCATTACGTCCTGAAGCCAGGCATCGTGGGTTTTGGCTGGGCTCAAGTCCCAGGAGAGAGGAGCTGAAGGACAGAAAGAAAAAGCAGTGGGAAAAACATGCCAAGGAATCCCCTTCATAACCTGCCAGAAAATCTGCTAAATACCTGACCTGTGCTCATAGTTTTCATTGGCCTGATCCTTGGCACAAAGAAGATTAAGGACAGAAGAACCCCCACCGGCTTGGGTAACAGCTATTAGAGTGCAGAGGATAGAGGATCCTTCAGGACACACTGAGGAGTAGCCTCTCCAGAGTCCCTCAATTGCACCCACTGCCACTTGCGAGGGGGTGGGGGGTGGGGGTTTCAAGGAAATAAGGAAGGAGAGATTGTAAAGGAATTAAGATTACAATTTAAGATTGTAAAGGAATTAAGAGATTGTAAAGGAATTAAGGCATATGTCCTTCCAGCCATAGGAGTGAGGATGTCCTATCTTAACCGGAGGTCTTCTGGAATCTGAGACTGAGCTGCATGAGCTTTCTGCTGAGTTTGTTTTTTGCTGTCCCAGTTGGTTTCCAGCACACTGGGCTTCTTATCACCCACCCTGTGCTGGGTTTTCTTCGTGTTCCACTTCCACTGTGGGAGCTTTTGCTGAGTTGGGTTCCTGCTGTGCTTGGCCTCCTCTTTGCAGGGGCCGCACAGAGGTTGTTTCAGCCTGGTTAAATTGGAGTCATGGCACCATAGATGTCGGGAGAGTGTGTAATTTCCTCGGTTCTGTCTCCTCACAACAAAAATTTGAAATGATAGACCAACATTACAGCCCTCAGATAGACCGTGTCACAGCTCTAGGACAGATCAGTGTTACAGCTCCGTGTTACAGCTCAGTTTTATTTAGAAAATAAAGGAAAATACATCCTCGAGGTGTGAAGACATGCTGACCCAAAAGACGAGAAGAGAAGAGAGAGAGAGAGGAGCCCTTTGGCTCCTCTTTTTATATGTTTTTTCTCCTCCCCCTGGGCCTGCTGTAAGTAAACTGAGCTAGCCAGGAGTGCTGTTTGTTCTACCTGAGGTCCTCATTCTGGGCCTTGGACCTTCCTTTGTTCTATTTTTGTGGATTTTTCCCTTCCTTGTCTTTTAGCCACCGCCATTCTAGACTCCTTTTTCCTATTCTAACTGCCTAACAACTGGAAATGGAGATCATAGATATTAGTCAGATGTTACAAACTTTCCATTAAGTAGCATGAATAAATTCTGGAGATCTAATATACCAAGTGATAACCACAGTTAACAATACTACTTTTGTTACCTAAAATTTCCTAAGAGGGTAGATCTTTAATATTTTCATCACACACACACAAAAATAATAACTGTGAGTCTGTGGATATGTTAATTAGCTTGATTGAAGTAATAATTTAACAATGCATATGCACATCAAACTATCACATTGTAAATTTAAGTATATACTAATTTTGTCAATTATGTATCTCAGTAAAGCTGGAGTGAGGAGGAAACTTAAGGCCAGTCACAATTTTATGAATGATGTTCTTACATTTAAAAAAAATGATTATATTACCTTGAATGAATATGTGGTAATTATATTAGTATGTCTAAAATATTTTGTGTTAAACGTTTCAAAAGAAAAAAAATGAAAGTCTGAGATTATGATGCATAAGTAATGGAATATTTTTCAGGATTTCATTAGTATTCTCCTTAGGAATTTTTATAGAACTGAAAGAGATTTTTAAGCTAAAAGAGATGTATGCACCTATAAATAATTATCCCAATAGTCACAAACTAAATAGAAGCAAGCTGTTATTTGATAGCCAAAGATGTCACATAATTAATCCAATGGACAGTAGCCTTCTCTTGGGAAATCTTATGTTTGGTCCTTTAGAAGTTATCCCACCATCAACCTTATACAGACATACTCACTGAGGAAAAAGACAGCTTTATCGCTGACTATTTAACACTTAGAAGAAGTGACATTTTCTCAATTAAGCCTTTTGTATTTTAGGTATTTTAAAACACACCTGGGGAGTCTCTATTCAGTGTATATAAGGTACAATCAATTGGAAGTTTTCTGATACTTCTAAAAGGCTAACAAGAAATAGTAGAGAAAAAGAATTTAATTTTGTTTAACTGTCTTAACAACGTTTGGCAAAAACATTTAAAGTGCTATTTTTCAAAGTCAGTTTATTTTGGGGGAGTGGAGACAGGTAAACTTTTCTTCTTTGGAGTAGCAAAACTGTCAAGGAGTGGAAAAAAAAAAAAAAGTAACCTTTTAGTTCTCAGGGCCTTACCTAATCAATTGAAAACAAATTCTCTTTTGAGAATAAAAATAACTAACACAAAACACTAAAATGGATTTAAAAGTAAGAGTGCAAATATAGTTTCTTTTCAAATTATATTCACTTTTTCTTTGAACAGACATCTCAAATTTAGTGAGAGAACCCATATCCTTCTTAAAAGGTTATTCCTTGATTTTTTTTTTTTTTAACGCTATTTGTTCAATTTTCTTGAAGAGATTGTCTTTAAAATTCAGGTTATGTTTGGGGAAAAGAGGGTATAGGGGTAAATTGGAGAATCTGCAATTCTCATTTTATTCTGGAAGATAATTCTGTTTTCAGTGTGGAACAGGTATCAGGAAAATTTAGCAAAAGAAACAGAATGAAGAAATGGTACAGTTGCCAAACTTCTCCCAATATAGGTCATCACTGTATGGATTCATTGTTTGGTGTAAAAAGAACAGTGAAAACAGCAAGCATTCAATTCAAGTGTAAGAACACATACACCTAAAAAAATGATTTAAAAGACAAATAAGAATGAATGCATCCCTTCAGCTAGATTTAGCTTCAGTGCCTGCTTTCTCAGTCCTGTCTGTCTCTCTGCAACCCCAAGAACTGTAGCCCACCAGACTCCTCTGTCCTTAGAATGATCCAGGGAAGAATACTAGAGTGGTTGCCATTTCCTATGCCATTGGATCTTCCTGACCCAGGGATTGAACCTGTGCCTCTTGCATCTCCTGCATTGGCAGGCAGATTCTTCACCCCTGTACCACCTGGGAAGCCCCTTAGCTTCAGTACCACCTGGGAAGCCCCTTAGCTTCAGTAGCTTTAACACCAAGAAATGATTGAATGAAGTTTCATTAGAGTTGAAAAGAAGGTGGTCAGGGACTGGTGATAGGTAAGACGAAGTTTCATCAAGTGCTGATGAGAAGTATTTGAAAGCAGACAGATTATAAAAGCGAATCTTTCATCTTCATATGTGTATCCGGAAGGTACTTAAGGTTTATCTTTGTACTTGCTATTATAAATTCACAGTTCTTGATATTTCAAACCATGAGTTCAATTTAAGTCCTGAGATTCCCTTGTTTAGTGTTGGTGCAGTAAATTTAAAGGAAAATATGTAATAAAAATTATTTTGCCAAGACTTACTTATTTCAGTAAAAACAAGACAGTTGTATGACATAATTAAAAATGGATACTTTTCATAAGAGGAAAGAAAAACTGTATTTCTTCCATTTACCTTACTAATGGATTATTTCATTGTTTAAGGTGGCAATATAATCATCTAAATATAGTTATTCAGTTTCAGCTCTGAAAGTGTTTCACATAAGATATAAGTTGAAGTTATAAGTCAGTTTCTAGTATAGCTCTTTATAACAGTCCTTCTAAAGCTAGTGACTGTGTCATTTTTGCATCCTTCCCTTCTTATTTTCTGCTTCCTGAAACCTGAAAATGCTGGGATTGGAGTAACAATATTCCAAACAACTTAAAGGTGGAAATCACTTGCTTTGCGTGGATAATCAGAAGCGTTTCTGGTTCTTTGATGACCACAAAACTGCCAAGCAGCCCAGAACTTCTTATCTCAGTCTCACCTGAGCTATCTCTGTATCTATCTGTCTAGCTGTCTGTCTATATTTGTGGTTATTATCTGGGTTGTTTGCATTTGGCCCTCATCTAACTTCTGGAAACAGTCATGATGATGAAGATAGTCTGTTTGCACCAACTTTCTTAAAATTTGATAATTTCAATAGACAGTTTTCATTTGCTGATTTCTATGAATCAGTTGCTCCAAATGCATGGTTCCTGCCAATTCCACATCATTTATTCATCAGATATTTATTGAGTCTGGCATTGCTTTAGGTGCTGGAGATAGTAGCAGAAGAAAAAAACTTTTACTCTACCCTATAAGGTTTAACACTGGGACTCTCAAATTAAATTGACAAAAAACAAGTTAAACAGATTTATTTTATTTTTATGTGTTTGAAGCCTCCCTAGAAAAGAAGTGGATTCCCAAGCAATGGTTAGACTTGGAAGCTTATATTTTTAACAAAAGGGAATACATTGTGGGCTAGACAAAGAAAGGGAAATTTGGGCTTCTGGGAGGGTAAATATACGGGGAAATTAATGGAAAGTAAAGGCTATTTTAGTAAGCTTTTTGTTTGTTTTGTGGGTTTTCATTTTTGATTTTGTTTTATTTTTGGTGATGACTTGTCTTAATGTTGATTCTCCATCTTCTTCATGGCCATAAAAATCTCACAGAGAAAGGATTTTGGGCAGTCCTCATTTCTCTGAAGTTTCTGTCTTTAGTTACAGAAGGAAAGTTCTGAGAAGGCTTCTTTCTGGGTCTGTTGATTCTCAATTACCTTGAGCTCAGAATAATCCATATTCAAACGTGGCATATGACAAGGTGGTGTATTCTGAGTTCCTACAGGATAAATTATAATATAAAAACAAACAAGGCCTCTGCCCCTTGAGGGACCTAAAACTGGTAATAATTTTGTCAATAACGTTAGAAGCACATATAAAATGCAATCTGTGGCACTTGCTAGAAAAGAGAGAAACTCATCACCATCAGATAGTATTAAAGGAAGTGGGGAGTGTAGCAGGGCTAGGAATGAAACAGCAGGTACAATTCTCTCAACAACAAAATGTCTTTAGCAAAGAATAATTGTCAACCCTAAAAAAGGCACTGCATATTTCTTAAAGGATATTCTAAAATGAGATAGAAAGTGGACAGAGAAACATGTGAGAAAGATCTGATAATGTAAGATTTGTTACTAGCAAAGAAGGACTGTGAAGAAGGCTGAGCGCCAAAGAATTGATGCTTTTGAACTGTGGTGTTGGAGAAGACTCTTGAGAGTCCCTTGGACTGCAAGGAGATCCAACCAGTCCATTCTGAAGGAGATCAGCCCTGGGTGTTCTTTGGAAGCAATGATGCTAAAGCTGAAACTCCAGTACTTTGGCCACCTCATGAGAAGAGTTGACTCATTGGAAAAGACTCTGATGCTGGGAGGGATTGGGGGCAGGAGGAGAAGGGGACGACAGAGGATGAGATGGCTGGATGGCATCACTGACTTGATGGATGTGAGTCTGAGTGAACTCCGGGAGTTGGTGATGGACAGAGAGGCCTGGCGTGCTGAGATTCATGGGGTCACAAAGAGTAGGACATGACTGAGCAACTGATCTGATCTATGTGTTTAAGGGAAATCAAAACTATTATGCCTGGAGTATCTTGGACATGGCATGTTCTGTGTATGTGAGTGTGTGTGTGTGTATGTGTGTGTGTGTGCGTGCATACACAAACTATAATCAGAGAGGCCATAAGAAGGAGTGTGAATTTTAGATTTTTATTTAGGTATAATAGAAATCCATCAGAGTGTTGCTGATTGTAGATTTATCTGAGATGGATAAACATTTTTATATATGTTTTGCAAATACTAATACAAATGAATTTAGGAAATGGAATAATCATATCTAGTTGGGAAGACAAAAAAATAAGTATAATTACAGATTTTTCTTTAAAATAGACTATGTTTGATTTTCAGGGAGACAGATATCCAATTCATTCTTTAAAATCTACCTGAAATACGTCTTTCTATTTTTTTAAGTTACTCTGATTTTATCTGCTTTGTGCTTTCTACCTTGCTAAAATAGTTTTTCTCCTTTTGTACCAAAATTCTTTGATCTTTAATATCCTCTTAGATTATAGTAGAGATTTATTATATCTCTCTAAGCTCCAGGTACTCTAAAACTACTCTATTACAGCACTATTCACACAGGGCTTAAGGATAAAAGTTCTGGATCCAGACTATCTGGTTTGAATCTGTGCTCTCCATATGCTATGTGGATTGGGCAAATTACTGAACTTCTGTTTGCTCTAATTTTTTCATGTGTAAGAGAAGAATAACAATATTATCTATAAATGAATTCATACATGTAAGTAGCAAAAAGCAGTATCTGATAAATAAATATGCTAAAATACATATTTTTTTTAATTTTATTTTATTTTTAAACTTTACATAATTGTATTAGTTTTGCCAAATATCAAAATGAATCTGCCACAGGTATACATGTGTTCCCCATCCTGAACCCTCCTCCCTCCTCCCTCCCCATACCATCCCTCTTGGTCGTCCCAGTGCACTAGCCCCAAGCATCCAGTATCGTGTATCGAACCTGGACTGGCAACTCGTTTCTTACATGATATTTTACATGTTTCAATGTCATTCTCCCAAATCTTCCCACCCTCTCCGTCTCCCACAGAGTCCATAAGATAAAATACATATTAACTCTTTCTCTTATTATTACTATTGCATTTTAGATATACTGGAGATGACATATGATTTGTGTGATGAAACAAACTCCCCTTATAAAACATACCAGCTGACAATCACAAAGACATCTACTACGTAGTTCATCCAAACAGAGAGTACAGCATTCACTTTTCAACTTTAGAAACATTCTTCTAACTAATCAGAATGCTAGTTCAAAATGTAAACTTGATCATAGTTCTCTATTTTTAAAATGCTTCAGTTTCTCTTTTCTTTAGAAAATTCTCTGACTCTTGACTGGCCCTCATCATTGATATCATCATAGATGACTATCATTGTCTTTTTCATCATCATCACCATTGATCATTTTCATGTCCTAAAGCTTGTGCTGGGTTTCCGTGGTGGCTCAACTGGTAAAGAAGCTGCCTGCAATGTGGGAGACCTGGGTTTGATACACGGATTGGGAAGATCCCTTGGAGAAGGGAAAGGCTACCGACTCCAGTGTTCTGGCCTGGAGAATTTCATGGACTGTATATCCATGGGATCACAAAGAGTCAGACATGACTGAGCAACTTTCACTTTCAAGGCTTGTACTAAATATTTTATCTACAATTTTTCTTTTAACCCTCACAAAATCTCATGAAGTGAATATTTTTAATATATTCATTTATGAAATGGGGAAACTGAGGGTAGGAGAATTTAGACTACATGCATAAATCATATAATTTACAAGAGATAGAGACAGATTTCAAAGCCTGAGAGTCTGATACCAGAGCCCTTGCCATTGAACTTAAGTTGTATTACCTCTCCATAACATGTTGATTAGAAGAAAAATGAACTATATGATTAAATACCTTTTCTTATCTTCTTTTTGCTACATCTCAGCCTCATTTCCTGCCCCCTCCTACATCACTGTGTACAATGCAGACCTTCTGATGTTATTTTCTTTGCACTGAAATGTTTATTTTGTCTCTCAACTTTCACACATGCTGGACTCTCTTCCCGGGGCATTTTCCCTTGTGCAATTTCCCTGAATGATACCTCATCTTCTATGAAGTAAAAACTTCAATGGCACTTGTTCTGTTACACTTTTTATTATCTACGCCACGTGGCTCAGACAGTAAAGTGTCTGCCTGCAATGCAGGTGACCTGTGTTCCATCCCTGAGTCAGGAAGTCCTGGAAAAAGAAATGATAACCCACTCCAGAACTCTCGCCTAGAAAATCCCATGGATGAAAGAGCCTGTTAGGCTAAAGTCCATGGGGTTGCAAAGAGTCGGACATGACTGAGCAACTTCACTTTCTTACCACTTTTATATGGTGCCCCATTCTGTTCACACAGTTATAGTTTGATCACATTCTAAGAATCAATTTAGATATCTCAGTTTCCCAACTAGACTGTAGGTTCTATTAAGACAAGTAAGTGTCCACCTTCTATACCACTGAATTACTACTGTATTGGCACATAATAAATGCTTGAGGATAAAAAGGGAAATGCAACAGATGGAGTTAGACAAGGAAGACTTTCTTCAGACTATTGCAAAAGGGGGAGATATTGAACTTAATTAAGTCTGCTGAAATACAGGGTAAGGACTTTTTAAAGGTTGGGATGAGCTGGTGAAAAACTACTAGAAGATGTTGAGAGGTTAGTCAATGTGGTGAGGTCATTTGTGCTTGTCACTACTGCTTATTATTAGGCTCAGATCCACATGTAAAAACTGGGCGATAGAGGTGCTATCTTTCTTGATGATTACATCTCAAAAGAATGGCTCCTGAGTCTTTGAGAAAGACATTCCTGGGTTGTTAAAACTGGTGAGACATTGGGAAAAGATCTCAAAGGGCCAGAGCAATAATTCACAATTGCAAGCTTAAAGTAAATGCTCTGAGAAAAGGGAGGTCAGGAAGAAACTTGTGTAAAGTTTAGTGAAGCCAAGGGGAATTGTAAGGCCAGCTTAGTCAAGATCTATTTGTTAAATAAATGGATAATAAATCAGAAATTTTGACCACTCCATCCTACAGTTAAAAAAAAGAAAAGTGTGACATGTACTGATTGATAACTTTTACATGACTTTGTATTTATAGAGTTTAGATACACACATGACATTTGCTTTTAAAATATTCAAACTAATTGTTCTGATTACATTTGCATATTTTTCTAAGTCATAAAAATAAACTAACATTATTATAATACAGTACTTCACAAGTAGATTAAAGTTTTGGTTGAATATTTTAGTTCTCAAATACTGTAGTTTCTAAGAAATTACTGATGATGTTAGAGTGCATTGTAAGTAAATAACTCAATATAAACATAGTCCTTGGTTAGAGCACAAATAATTTTAAATGGTGTTTAATATTGCTTAAATTATTGTGGCTGTAAAGAACATACATCTAATCTAATTAAACCTGTGTAATTTCAAAGAAGGTAAACTTAATAGCTACATTAATATTCCCCAAAGTGTCATTAAATATGGTATTGGTTATGTTTTCAAAGTAGCTTTGCTTTCATTTTTTGGACATTAAGAATTTTATGAATCATTTGAAGTATAGGATAGCAGTTAATTTAATTTAGCTATATATATCATATTGCTCAGTTTAGTTCAATAGCTCAGTCATGGCTGACTCTTTGGGACCCCATGAACTGCAGCATGTCGGACTTCCCTGTCCATCACCAACTCCCAGAACCTGCTCAAACTCATATTGTACATTCTTTAAATCATATGTTGTTGTTTATTTTTTTTCCTTTCCAGCATCACCCTTTTCTCTCCCAATTCCAGAAGCCCAACCATGTGCATGTTTATAGAGGTTAATCTCAGACTTGAATTTCATTAACTGACCATACCCATAGTTGAGTTTCTACAGTAATGAGTTCATTGGGCAGAAATTTTACTAAGGTATGGGGGGAAGGGAGGGGTAAACATTATCTACATTTGAAAGGACCAAATTTACAAATCAGTAGCTTTAATGAAATTTTTTTCTCCTTGACTAACTGGGGGTTTATTTGCATGCATTCTAAGTGGCAGTGCATGGGAAACTAAGATTTTTGTTATTTTGGTTTAACACAGACTCACCCAGAAAGCACAACCCTGATTTTGCATGAGAAGGACCATCGACAGAACCTAAAACGTGAGTCCTGCTGATTTATACTATTGAATTCTATGCTATATTACTGCCCTTGTAATAAGACATGGCACTTATGAAGATATATAATGAGAGTCTTGATTTAAGTGTTAAGTCTGGACTATAAGAGGTATAGAAAGTAAGAACTGACATGTCTTCATATCAATTTAAGGAATTCTAGTAATCAGTAGATACTTAACTTTGAATAAGATAATATATTTGTGCTTTCATTGATATTTAATTTAAAGCATATAGCTTTATATAGTTTTAATAGTCCAATTTATTTATGGCTGATAAAATATATAAATATATTCCATTACAAATAAACATTTCCCATGCTATTTTATGCATAAATTATTTTTTCATCATCTCTATGATTATTATCCCTAAGTACTTAGAGTATATATTTAGTGTCTCAGATTTTCTCTGAGTTTTTTCAAATGGAATAAGGAGTTGTTTCAAGATAAAAAAGATAGGTGCATCTTTCTTCCTTGTTCGGCCACAGATCTTTGAGTTACTGACTAACTGTTGGCATCTCTTCTCCTGTTGGCTTCTGATAAGTCGTCTTTGATAACCGGCTGTTTTTTCTTGCACTTTGCCATGGCTACAACTCTAGGGTATCAGAACTGTCAAAAATAAAAGTAAAGAGGAGAGGCACAGAGCTTATGAAAGTTAGAGAAGACCTAAGGCCTGGTATCAGCTGATGAATTTCTCAGCTGGCAGGTAGTTTTCACTTTGCCCCATTTGCTGTCACAGTGTACAGTACCTGAAATAATAAGGGAATCTTTCTGCCAATAATGGACGATGGGGGCTGTTTGCTTTGTGAGAATCTGCCAAGGCAACATGCCATGTGGCTTTATCTTTGAAAGTGAGCGTGAAACAAGCTTGCCTGGCTGCAGATAAGCGACTTAGAAGGAATCCTATTCAGATGTACCTGTCACTAATTTATCTGGAGGTTTTGTGATTCATACATACTGCTCTGTGTGCGATGAAGCATTAAATTGGTTTCCTCCGGGAGCAGGTCACATTCAGGGGTCGTCAGACCTGTGCTATGGGATGGTGCATGCTTGATTCATATAACCTCTCACTACTGAATTTTTATCTGTTAGAAGGCTGGTAGTGTGAACATATGTTAGATGATCTCTTGCAAAATTTCAACATCAAAGAGACTGACAAAAATTTATCTATTAATATGCAAGTGTTTGTAACAAAAAATTAATCAACCTTTCTGCTGTTAGCACAGTCATTTATTCTGATAATTGAGTACAGGTATGTTTCCCTATAATAGCCTTACTCTTGATGAGTGTATTTCTGTGGCTCCTTTATTTATTGAAACACAGGGATGTGTACTTAACTGCATTACTGTATAGTTAAAAAAAAAATGCACAGTTGATTTGCAACAGGTCTCATGAAAGAAAGACTTTAGGAAACAAAGAGTTTTCCCATTTAAAATATTGTTTTCTACTGTGGCAATTCTACCTTATTACTCTATATATTTTGAAAGAAAATGGCATAACTTGGAAAATGAGAGAGATAGTGTTTCAAGAACAAAACCAAAAAAACCCCATTCTTCGTTTTATTATTTCCATGATGGGGTACATAAAACTAAAGCCTAATATCTTCCCTTGGGTTTTTAACTGTGCTCCATTTTGTGTAAAATTAAGTCAATAAATGACAAAGAAGTAGTCAAATGAGAGCAAACTGTGAAATCTTTCTAAAGTGTTTTTAGCATGCATGGCAACAGTCTTAACAGTGTGTAAATTGGCAATATAAATTGATAGGTTTTATTTTTTTAATTTAAAACTGTTTCTTCTGTATCACAATTCAAAAAAAAAGAACAAAAAGCTTGATCATTTCATGAAGTAGCAAAATGAAAGCTCTTACAACTGAATGAACATGATGACTTTATGCTACCTTTTTATGGTATAAGTCTTTTGATTTTGTCCTAGTTGTAAACATGTGGAACATTTAATAATAAAACTGGAATTTTCTTATTAATGAGTTAAAACATAATTAGGCTATTACTGTAGGAACCAATAGGTCATTTATGCATAATTCATAATATTCAAATAAAATATTCTTCAAACTTCACAGTCCTCAAATTCAGCTGTGATCTTAAAATCTTGTAAGGCCTCCTAATAAACAGGAGTGTTAAATAAATATATTTAAGAATATTATTTTAAGATTTCAAAATAGTCTACTAAGCACTTTGGGGGGGGAAAAGAAAGAAAAGTAGTTCATGAAATTAAGGAAAAAAATGCTATTATACTATAAACAAAGTACACATGATTATGCATGTTTCTGCTCCCTTCTCCCCATTCTATTTTGTCTATAGACAATAAAACAATGTGTAAACTTTTAATTTCCCATATGTTTATTAAAATCTATTATATGCCTCTCTATGAGATATTTTCTTAATTTCTTTGAAGAAAAATCTTTTAAAGTACAGACTAAATTCACATTACTTTGAGAGTAATTAAAATGAACCATTTTGTTAGAGACATTTAAAGGATCTAACAAGCATTTTGCTGCTTAGATTATAATGGTAATTTTAGACATTTTTCTGTATCTATCATCAGTTTTTCCTCTGTCCTGTTTTTGTAATTAATTTTTTAATGATATATTTCAGGTGTACAGAATTATAATTTAACATCTCTATACACAACAGAGAAATCACCACCAGAAGTCTAATTATAATCCTACTCCACTCGTTGACCCTGATTTGCTTATTTTGCCTAGTCTCAAATTCCTTCCCCTTAGATAATTACTAATCTTATCTCTGTATCTATGTGTTTATTTATTTTTTTTAGATTTGACTTATAAGTGAAATCACAAGATACTTGTATTTTTTTGTCTGAGTTATTTCACTTAGCATTATTCCTTTAAGGTTCATCCATGTTGTGGCAAGTGGAAGGATTTCATTCTTTTTATGGCTGAGTAGTATTCTATTGCATAAATATACCACAGCTTCTTTATCTATTCTTTTATTTATGGACACTTATGTTGTTTCCACATCTTGACTATTTTAAATAATGGTGCAGTGAGCATAGGGGTATGTATATCTTTTTGAATTAGTATTTCCTTGTTGCCCAGAAGTGGAATAGCTGCATCATATTATAGTTCTATTCTTAATATTTTGAGGAATCTCCATAACTGTTTTCCATGACTTCACTATTTGATAGTCCTATCTACAGTGTATGAAGATTCCTGTTTCCTACATACTCTCCAACATTTGTTATTTCTTATCTTCTCAATAATAGCCACACTTTTTGTCTATTCTTTATGTGGTAATTCCCCATATTTCAGACTCTGCTTACACAACTTTAATGTATCTCTTCAAAAAAATATTTTCTAATAGTCTAATCTAGTCTTAATCTCTTATAGACTTCTTTGATCTCATAACATTTGCCATAATATTTAAGTATTTCCCCTATATTTTATAAATATGAATTATATAGATAATATGCTATATATATTGAGAGCAAAAGAATATTATATACTTGTTTGTATCTCTTCTACAAAACTAAGTATAATTTCAAGTGTCTAGGATAGTGCCTTGATATAATAAACAGTCAATAAAATTTGTTGAGTGAATAAAGTCATATCATAAAACAAAATAATTCCATAAATAAGAATATAAGAAATATAATGTATATATTATATACATAGTAAAAAAGTTATATAATTACTGGTTTATTTAACAAAATAACTTCAAATTCATATCCTATACAAATAGAGAAGTTGGCAAGCTTGACACAGTACCTTCCACACAACACAACTGAAGCCTACAAAAACCTATTAGATATTAATGCCATGGAATCCATAGCTAGTATTGTCTTAGAATAATTACAAATTTTTCTCTGGCTATTTTTAAAATAGTTTAAAGAGAAGCAAAAATATCTATGATTTTTAGAAACACCCATTTATTTTACAAGCACTTATTGAGAATCATCTATGTGTGAAACTGTGCAGAGGTCTAGGAGATTTATTATTGTAAATGGTTAACTCTCACCTCATGAAATCAATATTTATAGTCAGAAAATTCCATTTATACTTTTAAAAATATTGTAGAACAGAAGTTGAAAATGTTAATAACATTCGGCAGAATTAGAGTTCATTTTCAGCTGAGGGAAATAACACCAGCGTATTGCAGAGGTTGATTTGACACTAATCTTTGAAGAAAGCTGAAGGAATTCTTGGCACAGGGAATAGCATAAGAAGAGGCACATAGAAGGTGTTTTGTAAGAATTAGTTGCTCATTTCACCAGGTATATCAACTAAATGTAAGGGATATATTAAGTTGTTTGGTAGATGTTATGGATCGAAGTTATATCTGAAAGTAGATTAGGACAAGATTGTGGAAGATTAAACATTAGTTTAAGAGATAAGGATTTTGTTGGCATATAGTTATGTCCTTGGATCATGTTCAATCTCTTATTATCTTAGAAGCATATAAAAAATAAGAATGTGATTATTTTGAATGATAGTTTACACAGAAGAATTTGGCATTAGGTAATATAAGATCTCCCTTTTGTTTGTGCTGTACATTTGTATACATGCACATATTTACATGTATGCCCTAACACACACAGTGGGGTTTGTCTGTCTGCATGTCTGAATAGATAAATGTGCACCACTTAATCTGGCTTTATTTGACAAAATACATTAGAGGAGAAGTCAGTGTCATGTATAGAAATTACTAATGACTTTAACAAATACTCAATAAACTCATAAAGCAAGGAAACATGAAATAAAACAGCAGTAATTAAAGGCTTCCCTGATTGCTCAGCAGTAAAGAATCTGCCTGCAATGCCAGAGATGCAGGTTCAATCCTTGGGTCAGGAAGATACCCTGGAGAAGGAAACGGCAACCTACTCCAGTATTCTTGCCTGGGAAATCCTGTGGACAGAGGAGTTGGCAGGCTGTGGCCCATGAAGTCACGGAAGAGTCGAAGAAAACTTAGTGACTAAACAACAAACAAATGAAGGGCATATCTTTCAGAGAAACACTTGGGGGAAAACTCATAAGAATGATAACTTGTAAAATATTAATAAGAAAAGAGAAACCAAATGTCTTTTTACACTCTAACTGATGTTTTATTTATTTGTTTTACTTTTTATTGGAGTATAGTTGATTTACAATATTGTGTTGGTTTCAGGCATATGGCAAGTGAATCAGTTATACATATACATATAACCATTCTTTTTTAAGATTCTTTTCCCATATAGGCCATTAAAGAGTATTAAGTTGAGTTCCCTGTGGTCTACAGTAGGTCCTTATTAGTTATCAGTTTTAGTGTATATATGTCAGTCAATCCCAATCTCCCAATTTATCCCTCCCACCCTTATGCCTTAGTAACTGTAAGTATATTTTCTATATCTGTGACTCTACTTTCTGTTTTATAAATATATTCATTTGTGCAAAAGTCAAAGTGTTCAATTAGACCTTGATGATTAAAAAACCAAGATACTTGTAACTGATTACTTCCCTAAATGCATTCTTCATAGCACATACAATGCAAGATATAAATAGGAATTTTGTGATTATTTTCTTTTTTGTGATTGATAACTTCAAATAAACTTGGCAAATATTGTATCAAGTACCTGTTTTAGAAATGAAAAATCACAATAGCCTACTAAAACTATGACAAATTCTTGCATTAATAAATTTGTTGGTGTTTAACTCAGTATTTACCAAATTAGTTCAACTAGGTAATCCTTATTTCAAGGCCATGATCTTTCCATGATTCTATGTTGCCTCAATACAAATTTACAGTATCATTTTTTGAAAGCATTTACAGTATGAAAGTAAATGCAACCTTTATTTTTTGTTATTTTTTAACTGTTTAAGAATCTTGGCATATTTCAAGATCACAAAGTTATTCTCCATATTTTCTCCTAAAATTTTTTTACTGCTAGCTTTATGTTTAGTCCTATGAACCAGCTAAATAACTTTTGTATTGAGAAAGTAGAGATCAACAATAATTTTTAAATACAAATATCCAGTTAATCCCAGCATCATTTCATAAATACTTTTCTTCCCCATTGAGTTAGCTCAGGCCTTGTTCCAAAATTAATTGAAAATAACTGAGATTTTTATTGTTCTATTGATCTTTTTGTGTATTATTAAATTCTTAAAATATGCTATGGACATACTGCAGATTAACAGCAAGTTTTGAAATGTTAGTATAACTCTACCAAATGTTTTCATTTTCAAGATTATTATGAGTATTCCAGATTCTTTTCCATTTCATCTTAGAATTAGTTAATATTCCCTTGATATTTTGACTGAAATTGTATTAAAGCTAACAAATCAGAAAATCTGACATCTTAAAAATATTAAGTGTTCTCATTTATAAAGATAACATAGCTCTCCCTTTATTTAGGTCTTATTTTATTTCTCTCTGAAGCAGTTCCTACTTTTCATAAGAGAGATCCTACACATATTTGTTAGATTTATTTCTACTTCATATATGTTGATACTATCATTAATGGAAACATTTTAAAAAGTTTATTTCTCATTGCTAGTATATAGAAATATATGCAATCATTTTTTATACCAATCTGTATCCTGTGAGCTTGCTAAATTTACTTATTACTCCAAATAATTACTCTAAGTAGATTCTGGAGGCTTCTCTGTAAACACAGGCATATTATCTGATATTAAGTTTTTTGTGCCAACTTTTGTATTTTTATTTCTTTGTCCAATTTAGCTAGGACTTCCATTACAACATTAAGCAGAAATTATGAAAACAAATTTTTTAGTAATATTCTAAATGGTAGAAGAGAAACACTAAAAATATGATTTTAGTTTTCACATATATTCTTAATGGGATTGAGAGTTCTACTCTCTTTCTTGTTATTTGGTCATCAAGTCGGGTCCAACTCTTTGCAACCCCGTGGACTGCAGCATGCCAGGCTTTCCTGTCTTTCACTATCTCCTGGAATTTACTCAAACTCATGTTCATTGAGTCCATGATGCCATCCAACCATCTCTTCCTCTGTCACCCCCTTCTTATGCTGCCCTCTGTCTTTCCCAGCAGCACATATATTTTTGATGAGATGGAGAGAGTTCTGCTGTCTTCCTAGGGTTTGATATTTGGCAAAACTAATACAATTATGTAAAGTTTAAAAATAAAATAAAATTAAAAAAATAAATAAAAGGCTTTATCATGAATGAGTGCTGCATTTGAAATATTTTTTTCTGCACTTTTTTGGACGATCTTATTATTTGTCTTGTCTATATTATATATATGGCAAGTTCCACTGATTAATTTCTGAGTGCTAAACCAGTCTTGCATTCCTGGAATATATTCCAATTGATGATCATGCTTCATATCCTTCAGCCTCCTTCATATATATGACTGGACATGATTTGCTAATACTGTCTTTAAAAATTTTGTGTTTATATTTACAAGAAATACTGGATTATTAATTCCTTTCAAGTCTTTATATCTTTTGGTGTCAAAATATAAAATAAGCTTTGAAAGGGTTTCTTTTCTTCTATTTTCTAAGTTTCTGTCCTATTTCTTCTTCAAGTAATTGATAAAATTCACTGGAATAGCTACTTAAAGAGCTATTTTAATAGCTTAGAATTTTCTTTATGGAAGTTTTGAAATGCAATTTCCTCAGTGTGTTTGTGTGTTCAGTGGCTCAGTTGTGTCTGATTCTTTGCAACCCCAAGGACTGTAGCCCAACAGGCTCCTCTGTCAATGGGATTCTCCAGGCAAGAATACTGGAGTAGGTTGCCATTTCCTACTCCAAATTTCCTCAATAGAGAAAGGGATATTCAGTTTATCTTTATTACTTTACATCAGTTATGGCAATTTATGTCTTTCAGAAAATTTTCCTATTTTTTTCTAAATCATTGCATCTATTTATATAAAATTATTCATAAAATACTATTTTGAAATATTATAAAATTTTATTGCTGGTTAATCTGTAGTATTATTTGCCTCATTCTTAATATTGTTATTTTGAATTTACCCTTCTTTGTTTTCCACAAATATGGGTAATGATATAATAATTTTATTAACCTTTTCAAATATCTTTAACTTTGTTGATTTTTAAACACTTTTTATTTTCAAATTCATTGATATTAATTTTCCTTTCTTTTAATCTTTTTGAATTTTAAATAGGTTTTGTTTTCCATCTTTTAAATGTAGGAGATTAGATTATTATTTCTGTACTTCACCAATTTAAACACACCATATTTTCTCCATGTGCTGCTTAAACTGTTACATGACTTTTGGCATGGTCTGCTTTCATTAGTGTACAGTTTGAAATGACATCCAAATTCTTTGTTTTCTTCTTTGAACTGTGGATTATTTGCAAGTTTAATCTTTAATTTCTAATTATTTGGAGTTTTTTTTTTTTTTTTGGTTCCTAATTAATAGCTTTGTGGTAAAATAGTATACTGTACACTCTTTAATTATTTGAAGTTTTTGGGAGTTGTTTTATAGTCCACTATATGGTGATTGCTCTATGTACTAAAAAGAATATATATCTCACAGTTTGGGAAATAGTGCTTTAATATCAATTAGTTAATATAAGCTGATAATTTTATAGGTTGATTTTTTTTATGTTGCTTTCAATTATCAAAACTGTTAAAATCTCCATGCAAAAGTATAGATTATTTCTTCATTTCTTTCAATTTTTGTCTCATGTATTTCAAAATTTTGCTATTAAGTACATATATAATTGAGTTTGTTATGTCTTCTAAATGAATTGACCCCTTTTATCACTATGAAATATTTCTTTGGTGTCTGTTAATCCTCTGTCTTAATGTCTACTTTGTCTATAATTTTTTCTCATTAAGTACAGGTAGGAAATTAAAAAAAAAACCAAAAAAAAGCTTAAAGTGTTCCATTTTCAAGAGTGTCTGGTTTTGAGTGGAAAAATTACTTCCAGCCAAACTTGCCTCACAGCTTACTGATGTAGTAACAGTAAGGGTTCCAAAACTGAAAAGTTCTGGCAAACAAAGGGTGGGTAGGATGCCTAGGATTTTCACAGGGGCTCATTCTATTGGTGAATTCAAAACATAAGCATGGGAGTAGGTACTCAGGAAAGGAGGAAACAAGATGTCAAGGAGAAGCCAGCCCATAAAGAGGTAGCAAATAAACCTAGGTGACATCGGGAAGATCATTAATTCCATAGTACTGAGCCAGTGAGGGACTGAGGACGGACTTGAATGCTAGGGTAGAAATTGCTTATTGAAGGACTCAGTGTGCCTGCCCATCAAACACCAGATCCTGGAAGGCAGTTATTAAAGCCTTGCTTCCCGCTTCACTTCAACTTCAAGTCCATTCTCTGGGTTTCAGCTGGTGGGCTTTATTTCCCACAATGAATACTAAATAATCAAAGCATTAACTGAAAAAATTCTTATAGTAATTATAGTATTATAATAATTACTAATTATAAATTAAAATATTTGTTTAAAATTTTTCCAATTTGATTCAATAGTTTTTTAATACTCACCCACAGTAATTGAATTAAAAACACCACCCAGACATTATTTTATGCAGAAAGGCATTTGAAAGATTACAAGATAAAAATTAAGTCAGGGTATGCATATCATATTTAAATGAGAGACTTTAAGGCATGAGTAAATAATTGAAAGCCATATTTTGAAATCTGCAACTAATAGGGACATTATAGGTCAATGTTTCACTTTACACATTGAAAAAATAATTCTGTGAGAAGCCAGAATCTAGTTTCAAACACAAATATCATTAAGGTCTAGAGTATCAATATTCTTTGTTCTACAAACTATTCATATAAGGTCCTTGTGGAGACATCAAAACTGAAAGAAAGTAATAAAGGTTTAAAATATTTACTGATAATAGGAAAATGGAAAATATCAATGTAATACTATCCTTAACCAAGTTCCTAAATCTTCAAAGCCATCATCTTTTCAGTTATAAAAATGATCATAATTCCTAAAGGAAACATCTCTATCCTCATGTTTCCTTCTAGCTTGGGGAGAAAAAAAAGACTGATTTCAATTTGGGTGTCATTGACTCAGAGCAAAATATTCTCTAGAGTAATAGAGTAAGTGCTTAATTGTATAATGGAAAAGTGAGAAGAGAATAGCCAGAATAAATACCATTCATGTTAAACAGCAAAATATTGTTCTAGGAGACTAGACATACTTGTGTGATTATATACATAGAAGGAAAAAGAGCTATTTAGGCTATGTCCTCGTTCTTCAATGTTCACTCCCAATGTAATTATTCTTACCTTTTGTACCTTAGACCATGACTCCTATGCCCTTTAATTTAAAAAGTATATGTCAAAATCTTCATTATATTAATTATTTTAATAGGGTATGGAAGGGTTACTTAATCACACACACACAAAGACATGTAAGGGAAAATTTTTGGCAGAAAACAATTAGATTGAAATGCCAAGTTAAGCACTGCATTAGGATTGTGGCATTTAGCTCAGTTCTGTTCAGTCTCTCAGTCGTGTCCGACTCTGTGGTCCCATGGACTGAAGCACACCAGCCTTCCCTGTCCATCACCAACTCCCAGAGGTTACTCAAACTTATGTCCATCAAGTCGGTAATGCCATTTAACCACGTCATTCTCTGCCGTTGCTTTCTCCTCTTGCCATCAATCTTTCCCAGCATCAGGGTCTTTTCAACGAGTCAGTTCTTCGCATAGGTGGCCGAGTATTGGAATTTCAGGTTCAACATCAGTCCTTTCAATGAATATTCAGGATTGATTTCCTTTAGGATGGACTGGTTGGATCTCCTTGCTGTCCAAAGGAATCTCAAGAGTCATCTCCAACACCACAGTTCAAAAGCATCAATTCTTCGGTGCTCAGCTTTCTTTATAGTCCAACTCTCACATCCATACATGACTACTGGAAAAACCATAGCCTTGACTAGACAGACCTTTGTTGGCAAAGTAATGTATCTCCTTTTTAATATGCTGTCTAGGTTGGCCATAACTTTTCTTCCAACGAGCAAGCATCTTTTAATTTCATGGCTGCAGTCACCATCTGCAGTGATTTTGGAGTCCAAAAAAATAAAGTCTGCCACTGTTTCCCCATCTATTTCCCATGAAGTGATGGGACCAGATGCCATGATCTTCGTTTTCTGAATGTTGAGTTTTAAGCCAATTTTTTCATTCTCCTCTTTCAGTTTCATCAAGAGGCACTTCAGTACCTCTTCACTTTCTGCCATAAAGGTGGTGTTATCTGCGTATCTGAGGTTATCGATATTTATTTTGGCAATCTTGATTCCAGTTTGTACTTCATCCAGCCCAGCATTTCTCATGATGTACTCTGCATACAAGTTTAATAAGCAGGGTGACAATAAACAGTCTTGTTGTACTGCTTTCCCTATTTGGAACCAGTCTGTTGTTCCATGTCCAATTCTAACTGTTGCTTCCTGACCTGCATACAGATTTCTCAAGAGGCAGGTCAGGTGGTCTGGTATTCCCATCTTTTGAAGAATTTTCCACAGTTTGTTGTGATCCACACAGTCAAAGGCTTTGGCATAGTCAATAAAGCAGAAATAGATGTTTTTCAGGAACTCTTGTGCTTTTTCAGTGACCCAGTAGATGTTGGCAATTTGATCTCTGGTTCCTCTGCCTTTTCTAAATCCAGCTTGAACATCTGGAACTTCACAGTTCAGGTACTGTTGAAGCCTGGCTTGGAAAATTTTGAGTATTACTTTACTAGCATGTGGGAAGAGTGCAATTGTGCAGTAGTTTAAGCATTCTTTGGCATTGCCTTTCTTTGGGATTGGAATGAAAACTGACCTTTTCCAGTCCTGTGGCCACTGCTGAGTTTTCCAAATTTGCTAGCATATTGGGTGCAGCATTTTAACACCATCATCTTTTAGGATTTGAAATAGCTCAACTGGAATTCCATCACCTCCACTAGCTTTGTTCATAGTGATGCTTCGTAAGGCCCACTTGACTTCACATTCCAGGATGTCTGGCTCTAGGTCAGTGATCACACCATCATGATTATCTGGGTCGTGAAGATCTTTTTTGTACAGTTCTTCTGTGTATTCTTGCCACCTCTTCTTAATATCTTCTGCTTCTGTTAGGTCCATACAATTTCTGTCCTGTATTAAGCCAATCTTTGCATGAAATGTTCCCTTGGTATCTCTAATTTTCTTGAAGAGATCTCTAGTCTTTCCCATTCTGTTGTTTTCCTCTATTTCTTTGCATTGATCACTGAGGAAGGCTTTCTTATCTCTCCTTGCTATTCTTTGCAACTCTGCATTCAAATGGGTATACCTCTCCTTTTCTCTATTGCCTTTCACTTCTCCTCTTTTCTCTGATCTATTTAATGCAGTGCATTAGTGTTGTATTTAGCTGAAGCTGCCCCTCTCCATTCTTTATCATATTTCATTACCTTGTTCTTACATTTTTTTTTTTTTATGACTTGACTTAGATGTTATCTCTTCTGGGCTTTCCCTGAACACCAAGCTAGAGTCAAACTTCCTTCTGGTTGTATGCATAGCACCTTGAGATTTTCCCCATTATAACACATTTCAGAGTAAAAATAAGGCTCAGTGGTATGTCTATAATTTTTAAAACATTGTATACTCATTAAAGAGTATAGTACCTGATACACAGAAAACCACTGCTAGAAAATGGTTATGTTTTATACATCTTAAGCTTCACTGTAGAAAGTTGACTCATTTCATTTTGTTTCTGTGCTGGTAATGACTAGTATCTTATAAACACAAAAAATGCTTAAAAAGGAAATTTTAGATAAAGATGGTAGACTGGACACTTACCTCTGCTTTTTTCCCATCCTCAAACTCTAATGAAATGACAATTTTGTTTTCATTTCAAGACACAGACTTTTAGGTCAGGGAGATTGGGAGTTGAGAACAATGCAACAATACTTTGCAAGCTGGGAAATCTCTGGGTTAGAGGTAAATAACAAACACATCAGAAAAATAAACCTGAAACCAACAATGGGGAAAGGCAAGAACTAATGTAATTGACCTCATCCTGCAGAATTCCCCAAAGTCTTAGTTATTTGAAGCACAAGATATCTCTGACTGTTGGGATAAATGATGGGGTAGGATAGAAGAAAAATTAGAAGTTATTAACACTGAGGAACTGTTAGTTCTCTGAACTGTCTGTGTTTTGAAAATAGCACCCAGTTATTTGTGGCAATGTCTTCATGTCTTTCTAATTAAGTCAGAATTTTAGTTTATTTTGAAATCCTATTTTATTAATCATCTCAATTTCCTCCAGTTTTTGTTTTCATATTTTTTAAAGTTTGATTTTTTAAATCATAATTCTGTTATAGTAGCCATCATGTCCTTGGTTTGGATTAATAACTCAGTGCATGAAACACAAAAGGCTTTATCCAGCACCAGGTGTACTTTGCTCTGAGAGAGAATATATGGCAACTGGCACTAAACAGAGATGAGACTAGGATGAATCAAATGAAGCTTTGAGTGTTGAAGGTATGGGTACAGCAATCAACTCAGTAATCCAAACAAAGTACATTTTAATAAAATATTTTAAAATTAATGCTTAAATCTCAAGTTAACAAAATAATTTTAAAAATAAAGGCAATATAGGTATTATTGATTTTTTTTCTTTTGTTTCAGCTCTAGTATGGTTCAGCACAGGATTGCAATAAAATGTCAGAAGGTAAATGAGAATGGTTTCCAGGAAGAAAAGCAAAGAGACAAAAAAGTGAGAACTAGAAGAGAAACATTAAGCTAATGAGTGTATTCATCTAGGAGTTCCAACATCTGAATTATTGACTTTCAAAAAAAGAGAAAAAGGATGGGGAAAAGTATTAATAAAATAACTCAGTACAGTTTTCAAAAGTTGAAAAATTTCCCACATTACAAGAGTCCACTAAGTACTCATTACAGTGGATGATAATAAAAGTGAGTCCAGCCATGGTAAACTTTTAGGAGTATGAAAGTTTGTGCATACTTTTAGGGATGAGGCAGGGCAGTAAAGTTATCAGGTTGAAAACACCAAAACCCAGAAGGGATTAGAATTTTTGAATAGCACTTATTTTCTACCAAATTCAGATGTTTCCACAAGCCACAATTTTTTTAAGGCAAAGATATAAACATATATCTACAGAAATCTATCTACAGGTGATAAATGTTTGTGATGGAAAGAACAGAATAGTTAATGAATAAGAGCTAGGGAAGGCCCAGCTGTGCAAGTATCAAGATGTTGAAAGAAGCCAAAGGTTAATTTGGTTAAACCCAGACAGTTGGGGGACTCAACTTTCTGGTGCAGGTCCCCCAGCCTGGGAAGCCCAGTGCGGGGGTTCTGAGCCTTTGCTCCTCAGGGAAGGCCTCCAGGATTGTGGTATCTTTCCCACCTGTGGGTCACAGCACTGGGAGTGTGAGTCCTGTCCAGACTGTCTTTGCCCCTCCTGTCCATCTCAGTGTGGCTTTTAAAAAATCTTTAGTTGTGGAATATTTTTTCTGCTAGTCTTCAGGTCATTCTCAGAGATAGTTTCTCCAATTGAAGTTGTCATTTTGGTATTGATTTCAGGTAGGAGTAGGGCTTAGGCTCCCAACCAGAGATTAAGGCTGGGTCATGGTGGTGAAAGAACCAAATCCTAGCTGCCCTGGCCCTTCATCTTTGCAAAAAAGAATTTCCACAAAGACAGAAAGTAGTGAAGCAAGTAAAGTATTTGTAAAGAGGAAAAAGAGTATGATACATGGGGATAAGCACATGGACAGACTCAGAGGGAAAATCCCTGAGTTGAGCCCTCGTGGGAGTTTAAATAATTATGTTGGAGAATTTTTTCTGATTTTCCTTTGGCCAATCATTTTGATTTGCCTGGTTCACAGTTCATTTGGTATATCTCAGGATCCTTCCATGTTTGTGCATGCATCTCTTAGCCAAAATGAATTCTACTGCAAAGGCCTCTGGGTAGAGCATCACTTGACATTGATCCCCCATTGGCTTGCAAGGAGACTTTTCTGCACATGAATGATTGGGGAGGTCTCCTGATTTGAGGAATGAGAGATATGTGATCTGGGCAGGGCCCTGCTGCTGCTGCTAAGTCGCTTCAGTCGTGTCCGACTCTGTGCGACCCCATAGATGGCAGACCACCAGGCTCCCCCGTCCCTGGGATTCTCCAGGCAGGAACACTGGAGTGGGTTGCCATTTCCTTCTCCAATGCATGAAAGTGAAAAGTGAAAGTGAAGTCGTTCAGTCATGTCCGACTCTTAGCGACCCCATGGACTTCAGCCTACCAGGCTCCTCCATCCATGGGATTTTCCAGGCAAGAGTACTGGAGTGGGGTGCCATTGCCTTCTCCAGGGCAGGACCCAACCTCCCTTAATTTTCTGCTATTCTCATCTTGGAATTTCAGTCAATAGAGAATGAATCTCCAATTGCTTTACCCTCATGGGGAAAGGGACGACATCTGCCTCCTTCCTCAATATGTCCATGGGAGAAGACAAGTCCAGATTTTCCTACTCCCTCAAGTTGTTCTACCCTGCTGCTTAGTCTAGAATTCTGTCTGCAAAGTGTCAGTCAAATGTAAGCATAGATTAAATAATTTGTTAAACATTCAAGGTCTCAAAACATTAATTTTCATGCATCATTTCTCAGAAAACTACTAAAGGATGTCGTCCACAAAAACAGTAGTGGATACCAAGAAAGAAATACACAGAGAGAGAGAGAGAGAGAAATGAGAGGTTTAAATAAGAGGAAATGGACATTCCTAGCATAATAGTGTAGGGGAAACAAGGAGAATGGCTGTGTGTCAGACACAGAACAGGCCAAATCTGAGCACAGTGGAGATCTCTGTGAAAAATTTCTCCAAAAAGAGAAAACTGATAGAATACCTGCTATGTCAGATCATTTTGAGGGAAGATTTAGACAGCTGGGGGAGAGATTCAGATGAATAAGCAATAAAAACAACAAAAATAACAGCTATAAGAAGTCCAAGCAAACTTACTGCCAGGAAAAATTTAAAAGGTAGGTTACATACAATAAGAAACATTATGTAACTGTGATGTGAATAGTATCTACATGGTCAAAATCTGGGGTTTTTTAAACCTACATTAAAATAAAATAAAATTAGGAGGAAAAAGTAGAAAGGTTGTCCATGGTTATTAGGGTAGGGAGAGGAGAAAGTGCTAAATTCTTTACTGTCCTGGTGAGTTGTTGATAGAAGGTGCCTAAAATGGAAAACAAAGCAAGAAGTAGCATCAACAGGGCAGTTACAAAAGTTAAAAGTGTTTTCAGGTTTCAGGGGGCTGATGAGGAGGAGGGGTCACTGGTAATTCTATTAGTAAAACAAAAAGTAGAAACTAATTTAATGCCAATCCTTAAACAAATATTTTGATTACTGCCGTAAAATTCACCTGTTGGACTGGTTATTAATACGTTATTTCGGTATGCTTTACAGAGTCATGCATAAACATGAATACACACCCAAATGCATAAACATTTACAATTGAGCCTGATTAAAATGTTTTCTGGGCTTCCCTGTTGGCTCAC
Organism: Bos taurus; assembly: GCF_002263795.3. Classification (NCBI taxonomy): domain Eukaryota; kingdom Metazoa; phylum Chordata; class Mammalia; order Artiodactyla; family Bovidae; genus Bos; species Bos taurus. The sequence continues at coordinate 16,064,697 of NC_037332.1, read as the reverse complement.
CCATAAAGAATCTGCCTACAATGCAGGAGACTCAGGTTTAATCCATGGGTGGGGAAGATCCCTTGGAGGAGGGTCTAGTAATACACTCCAGTATTCTTGCCTGGAGAATCGCATGGATAGGGGAGCTTGGTGGGCTACAGCCCATGGGATTGCAAAGAACCAGACATGACTGAAGCTACTGAGCATGCACGCAAAATGTTTTCTAAGTATTCTTTCAGGTCAGTTCAATTCAGTTGCTCAGTCCTGTCGGACTCTTTGCGACCCCATGGATCGAAGCACGCCAGGCTTCCCTGTCCATCACCAACTCCCGGAGTTTACTCAAACTCATGTCCATCAAGTCGGTGTTGCCATCCAACCATCTCATCCTCTGTCATCCCCTTATCCTCCAGCCTTCAATCTTTCCCAGCATCAGGGAAGAAGAACTAAAGTGCCTCTTGATGAAAGTGAAAGGAGAGTGAAAATGTTGGCTTAAAACTCAACATTCAGAAACTAAGATCATGGCATCCGGTCCCATCACTTCATGGCAAATAGATGGGAAAACAGTGACAGACTTTATTTTGGGAGGCTCCAAAATCACTGCAGATGGTGATTGCAGCCAATGAGTCAGTTCTTCACATCAGGTGGCCAAAGTATTAGAGTTTCAGCTTCAACATCAGTCTTTCCAATGAATATTCAGGACTGATTTCCTTTAGGATGGACTGTTTGGATCTCCTTGCAGTCCAAGGGACTCTCAAGAGTCTTCTCCAACACCACAGTTCAAAAGCATCAATTCTTCAGCACTCAGCTTTCTTCATAGTTCAACTCTCACATCCATACGTGACTACTGAAAAAAAACATAGCTTTAACTAGATGGACCTTTGTTAGCAAAGTAATGTCTCTGCTTGTTAATATGCTGTCTAGGTTGGTCATAACTTTCCTTCAAAGGAGTAAGTTTATTTTAATTTCATGGCTGCAATCACCATCTGCAGTGATTTTGTAGCCTCCCAAAATAAAGTCAGCCACTGTTTCCCCATCTATTTGCCATGAAGTGATGGGACCAGATGCCATGATCTTAGTTTTCTGAATGTTGAGTTTTAAGCCAACATTTTCACTCTCCTCTTTCACTTTCATCAAGAGGCTCTTTAGTTCCTCTTTGCTTTCTGCCATAAGGGTGGTGTCATCTGCATATCTGAGGTTATTGATATTTCTCCCGGCAATCTTGATTCCAGCTTATGCTTCATCCAGTCCAGCATTTTGCATGATGTACTCTGCATATAAGTTAAATAAGCAGGGTATTAACTTAAATTTAAATTAAATTTAATTAAAAAAATAAAATTGCCGGGGACCAGCCCCGGCTGATCCAGGGTATTCGAAGGAGAGACGGCGTAGGCGAAGATCAGGAAACAATGGCTTAATTAAACGTTAATTAAAGATATAAAGAGTAATAGAATGAGGATAGCTCAGTGAAGAAATTCAGTGGAGAAAAGAGGCTGAAATAAGGATAGCTCAGTGAGGAAATTCAGTGGAAAAAAGAGGCTGAATAATTCAGCCAGAAGGTAAGAGAAAGAACGACATGGTGAGACCAAGTTTCGGTGAACAAGGCCCGCACTTTATTTTCCAAAGTAGTTTTTATACCTTAAGTTATGCATAGAGGATAATGGGGGAAGGGGTAGAGTCATCCAGTAAGCCAGGCTTTCTTCCTGCAAACTTATCATATGCAAAAGTTTAGGTGATTTGCATCATCTTCTGGCCCGGAGGCCTTTTTCTCTAAAGGTGATTATTCTAAAGTCAGGCGCCAGCCTCCAAAAAGCATTAGATAAAGTTGCATTCCTACAGAGCAAAGGTGTGGTGGGCTATAACAAGAAAAAGAATTAACTCAAGGGTCCCAGGTTACAAACATTAAAGCTACTATTTACACCAATTATATTAATCAATACACTGCCAGGGACACAGCAGGTAGGGGATATGGAGACTTAGCAGCAAACATTGGCCCAACAAGTGAAAATCCCTTCACCAATACAATTTCTAATCAATCTTTTAACTGCTCAAAGGAATCTGTATTTAGACAGTTTAGAACATCTCATGCCTCTCAGTTTGGAGGCTCTGAGCAATCACATGTGGCTGGAAAAACCTATTCAGGCAGGCTAGAGGACTTCCAAGGGAGTTTGTAGGTTGAAACACTGTCACACCCAGAAATTATTAACTGGAGCTGTAAGCTAACTCTTTTTTCAGAGAGGTAGTGGGGGACAGCCCCCCGTAAAGTCAGAGGTGTAGGTGAAAGCACAAAGCAGAGAGTAGGCAGACTCTGGTTTTGGGGGTAGATTGCTCGAGAATTTCCAGGGAGACTCCTGAGGCTTGATCCCGCCTTTGCGTATGTCAAGCCTCCTTCCTCATGACCTTTGCCACGGGCGGAGCTCGCTCCCCACATAAAATTAAATAGCAGTTACTATTAACTAAATTAAAGATAATTGGATCTATAGTATCAAAAAATACATGTCTGTATTTGTCTTCCTACTACAAATAAACGTGTTTGATATTGATCCAATAGCTTCAAATTGTTATTCATACTTGTGTGAGGCATCAGTGAAGCAGACAACATTTATATCAAAATAATTGATCTGCTTCTAAACATCTACTTAGGTCAGAAAAATTGACATTTATCCTATAAAACATATTAGAATAGCTGAAAAAAACTTAAAAACTCTCATCTGGAACTGAACTTGTCATTTTAATACTTCAGAGCTGAATAAAAACCATTAGGAAGTTGTTCTTTGGGGAAAATAAACAATTGTCATTAGATTCATAAGACTTCCATCCAAGTGGCTCTAATAAGCCACATCTCCTGAGGATGATACAAGCCAAGTAAATATCTAGACATAAATTTGGTGCAGAGAGCAAATGTTACTGGAAAAGAGACATTGACTGTTTTCCTAATTTGTTTTGCACAAACAGGAAAAAAAAAACAAACTCATTTGTTTATGGACATGTTCCCAAAGTATTTATTTTCTTACCACTTTACATCCTAATAGAACATTTGAATTTCTATGTGGTACAGTTACTATGTTGCTCATACAATTTTCCCTTTAAAATTCACACTTAATATATTAAGTGGCATATTTGAAACATGCTCTAATTACTCCTGGATTCAGATCACATGTGTAGCAATAAAATCTACTGATGAAACTTAAAGAAAAAATGAAATAAACATCAAAATCTAACAAAAAACACAATGTATGTAAAATAAATTTTAATCAATAGGTATCTAAAATGCACAAAAGGATGAAAAAATGTAATATAATAGACATATGTATCAGAAACCATTTCTTGATGATACCAGACACACTTATGTTTCCTAATACAATATAATGTGTTTTCTTAATATGTAGTTTAGTACACAGGAGCATCAACAACTATTTTGCTTCCCATGAATACAAAAATTTGAGAGACAGCTAAAATAAAGTAGAAATATATAAGCAACCTTAGAAGAAAAATCTTTATTTTGTTGCTACTAGTGAAGATTTAATTTACTAGTTAAGAAAAGATCAATGAGTTTGTGACAATACACCTGCTTTTCATTACTGTATTCAATTGAAAAGAAGTTCTGCTTCTAGTGATAAATCACCTAAAGAATAAAATTCATTGAAGTCTATTTTTATTCCTAATTTTCTTTTGATTAGTAAAGGCTTATAAAGAAGTTTTAACATTGTCTGCATTCAAAGACAGTATTTTGTCTTCTACTAATTTCTACATTTTATAACCTTGAATGATGAATAAAACCTGATTGATTCATTTAGACTAATGGATAAGATTTAGTAGTTTACTGTAGCCTTTAATTTTAAATATAATGTTGGTATGAAAGGGATTATGGAAATCATCAGTAGTTTTATTGGGATATTTTTCAGTCAAAAGGAAAAAAACATGCATATTTATTTTGAATGATTTTAACGAGTAGTATAGAAAAAAATATATTGTGACTTTTGTTTCTTTTTACTCTTATAGTTATTTTTTAATTCCTATAAAATTCCTGTGAATGACGACTTGAACTACAACATCTATAGGACAATATTATGTTTTTCTTAAAGTATAAAAGCTGAATTATCATTGTTTTACATAATTTTTTTCTTTGCCTACTGTATATTAAAACTGCTTTGTTTTTTGACTCTTAAAAAAAGCTACTGGTTCTTTTCATGTTTCTACTTCTTTAAGCTTATTTTAGGAAATAGATGAAATAAAACTGTAACAAATTAACCAGTAACAGATTAACAAAATCAAGTAAAACTTCAAAATACAGATTATGATTATTTACTCTCAATTCCTGGTGGTTCAGATGGTAAAGAATCTGCCTACAATGCAGGAAAGCCAGGTTTGATTGCTGGTTTGGGAAGATTCCCTGGAGAAGGAAATGGTTACCCACTCCAGTATTCTTGCATGGAGAATTCCATGGACAGAGAAAGGTTGGCAGGCTACAGTCAATGGGTTCTCAAAGAGTTGGACACAACTGAGTGACTAAACTTTCACTACTTTCACATGAAAATTTAGAGTAAGAGGCAAGTTAACTTATGGGCTATGTACATTTAATTCTTATACTTTATCATTCCCTGATACAAAATAAAATAAATATGACAAAAAGATATATTTCCTTATTTTATACAATTCTTCAGCCACCATACCTAGGAACAAAATTTTTAGACACAAAGAAACATTTGGTATTTTAAAATATGTTTCATATACTTTAAATCAGAAGTGTAGTCTTTCTTCAAATGTATTCACAATGATGATATTCATAAATAATATCTATAATTAGTGAACTTTTCAAATCTTTTATGCTCTGAAACTGTGATTGTCTTTGAATGGATTCCTTTATTTTCTTTATATAATTCTTTTGTACAGTTTAATTTTGTGATTGGCTAATGATAACATCAAAACCAGATTTCATCTTAATTCAATAAAATACTATGGGCATAAGCAAGTTAAATATTTTAAGCCATCCTTTAATACTATCATTGATTTTTATCAAATTCTATTTTTTATTTTGAGGATACTTGCTTTAGAATATTGTGTTGGTCTCTGCCATACATCAACATGAAGCAGCCATGGGTATACATTTGTTCCTTCCCTCTTGAATCTCTTTGCCACCTCCCACCCCATTCCACCCCCTAAGTTATCACTGTCACAGAGCATCTGATTTGAGCTCCCTGCATCATACAGCAAATTTCCACTGGCTATCTATATTACATATGGTAATGTATATGTGCCTGTGCAACTCTCTCAATTCTTCCTACCCTCTCCTTCCCCTATTCTGTCCAAAGGAATAAATTAACTAAAACAAAATATTTATTATGAAAATCAGTACTTCTTTAGCTGATAAGTTATATCATCTACAGTCTAGAAAACCATGACTATGTGATTAATATGTATATAAAGATAAGCATATTTATTATTTATCTAATCAGGTATAAAAATTAATGCATAAGCATATATAATTATTAAGATTTGATAACAAGATACTTTATTAAGCAATTTTTATATATCTTATCTCAATGGCATAAATATTATATTAATACTATAATTTTTCATATAGTTGCTGAAATTATTATTCCCATATACAGATTCAGTCAGTTCAGTTCAGTCGCTCAATAGTGTCTGATTCTTTGTGACCCCATGAATCGCAGCATGCCAGGCCTCCCTGTCCATCACCATCTCCCAGAGTTCAACTCAAACTCATGTCCATCAAGTCAGTGATTCCATCCAGCCATCTCATCCTCTGTCGTCCCCAATCCCTCCCAGCATCAGAGTCTTTTCCAATGAGTCAACTCTTCTCATGAGGTGGCCAAAGTACTGGAGTTTCAGTTTTAGCATCATTCCTTCCAAAGAACACCCAGGGCTGATCTCCTTTACAGATTACTAGCTATCTAATGCATGTGTTGTTCAGTCACCAAGTTGTGTCAATTTTCCTTCAGTTTCAATGTGCATGAGCTAGTTAAGAGTACCTGTTTAAAAAAAGTCCTTCCATCCAGGTTGGAGACAGTCCCTTACATTATGTATTTTTCCAGTCCTGGTTGCAGGTCATGAGGCATCTGATCTTCATCCGAAGATAGATTACTGAGATAAGCTTTAGAAACAAACTTAGGGTGGTTTTTAAGAATTCAATTAAATTTTACATTAATATCGCATAACAACAAAGAACTATCCAAGAAATGAGTCTTACTAGACACAGACCTCCATTAACAAACTGGGATTTAACATTTATTGAAACATCTTTTTCTCCCTAAAATTACCCTCATTTCTATCAAATACAACCAAATTAAGGCTAGTTTGTTTGCAAAATAGGTCTTCTGTCAGTAATTTTGGCCTGATGATTTATATAACCATAATTAATCATAGAGTTTTTATTTTAGTGAACATTTATAGAGTCTCAGACTGAGCTTTTAAAATAAAACAGAGCTGGGAAACTTACTCCAAAGGCTCATCACAGATTTCACCTGACAAATCTAGGTGAATTCTTCCCTTTTAAAGGTCTCAAAAATTCCTTGAGATTTTTGTATCTGTTAGTGAGATAATCTTCCTAACTTATTTGATAAACTTACTGGAAACCTAAGAGTTTCCAATTTCTGGAGGAGTCAGATAGAAAATATAATTGTTTTGTTTATCACATATAATTTTACCAAATTATTGTCATAATTAGTTTGAGAGGAAGGCTTTCCCTACTCCCGGAAAACACAAAATTCAAACCTGTAATTTTTCAGATAGAAACCATAAAAGTTACAAGCATATCCGCTGGTTCATTCAGTCCTTTTGTTAACTTCTGTAAAGTCATCAGGTTTTCTATTACAACACCAGAACATATCAGAATGTTAAGAATTCCATATAATTCCTGCTGCTGCTGCTGCTGCCAAGTCACTTCAGTCGTGTCCAACTCTGTGCGACCCCATAGACGGCAGCCCACCAGGCTCCCCCATCCCTGGGATTCTCCAGGCAAGAACACTGGAGTGGGTTGCCATTTCCTTCTCCAATGCATGAAAGTGAAAAGTGAAAGTGAAGTAGCTCAGTCGTATCCGACCCTCAGCGACCTCATGGACTGCAGCCTTCCAGGCTCCTCCGTCCATGGGATTTTCCAGGCAAGAGTACTGGAGTGGGGTGCCATTGCCTTCTCCTATATAATTTCTAGAATAACTATATTAGTAATATTTACCGTGCATTATAACATGAGAGGATTTATTACTCATTTGATAATATTTTTCATGTAATTTAACCAACCAAATAAACACAATTAGTTTAATGTCTGTCTTTGGGATGTTTCAGGGGCCCTCTGAAGCACCCCAAAGTTAGCGAGAATCAAAGGAACTTCAGAATGATTCAATTTAGGAAGTTTTGTCAAAAATATCAATTAAAAGGGTTTATAACATTTGGTCAGATTTAGTCAGTGTTGATGTATATATCATTTAGCTTGTTGATATGTCACAGTGGGCTTATATATAGAAGCTCAAGGTCTAGTGGAAGTCTACTCCACCATCTTGGACCTAGTTGGCTCTAACCGGTTTTCCTAGGGCTGTGTCATTCCTGACAAAATCCACTTATATAACTAATTGTAATCCAATTTTAGGAATTTACAGGATTACAGGAATTAGGAATCCTGATCATGTATAGCTCTTTTTAGTATTTTATCATACCTTTTTTTTTTTTTTACTGAAAATACACTTTCTACTTTCCTTTAGCAACCAAGAACTAACTTTTATATTAACATTTTGTCGATTGGTGAGCATAAATACCAGTGATAATTTCTGAAACACTTGCTTTCTTAGAACATTTTAGGATGGCACCAAGCATTCATTTATAGTCCCAAATCTCTTTAGTTTTTCTGTAAAAGGAAATAAGTATTTAGTACTACATGTTTCAAAATTTTATTTTATTTGGAAATGATGTAACTATTCAATAGACTTCCAACACTTAGTTTAGCACAACCCAGCAAAATTCAAGTTACCCCAGTCTGAAGAGACTATTTTAGACAGATATTCCTAAAGCATAATTATCCCTAATAGAGTTTATCTAAAAGCTCATATCTCACTTACATTTTTTTTAGAAGTTTCTACACTTAAGGTAATTTCCTTGTTGACAAACTTGTAACAGATACGATAATATTTAACTTATATTACACCTAGGTACAATGAAAATATTCTACTTAATGTTAATTGCTTTAGGACATGTCTATATTAGGTCAACTAACAAACATTAATATCAGATATTTAATATTGAATATTTCTCAGTTCACATGAATACGAAATTTATCATTTAATTTAGAATTATTTGATTTGTTAGTGCTTACTTTTCTTTAAGCCAATTAAATAGAGCTAATTTACAAATTAATCTCAAATATATTATCCAAAGACAAAGACATACTGAGACATATTTAGACATACACAACACAAGATCCAGCTTAATTTTCTAAGTTTGGTCATGAATTAGATATTACAATGTAAAATTCACTAGTTTATAAAAACAGCTGGAATAAATAAAAATTTTAAAGGCTTTTCCCCATTTTCCCCTCACTCTCAGGAATTAGAGATGGTCTAGATAAGTGTTCCTGAGAGTTGTGGTCTCAAGGCACAGGGAAAAAAAATCAAGTTCTAAAAAAATGGCTGCAGGTCTAAACCAAATAGTGGCCAGACAAAGCAAAATGGCCATCAAAATCACAACACAGAACACAGAGTTAAAACACACATATAAGCCTGGCAGTCCTCATCAGACACTCCCTTAAATACAAGAATACAGTCTCTCAGAAAACCTCCTATAGAGACACAGAGCTTCAGACCCAATACTAAAAGACCAAATGAAAATATCCCAGGTCTTCAAAGATTTCAAAGGGAGGAAAGGAAGCCAGGTTGAAAGAAGAAGGGGGAGAAGGCAGGGTCGGGAAGCAAAAGGGGTGGCCTTACAGACGTCTCCTGCCACCTGCAGATACCCAAGCGTTACGGGATTTTACCCTAGGCCTCCAGGGAGGACTAGAACTCGGCCCTACCAGAAATCACACCAGAACAGAACCAGAATTCGAGTTCTTTTCCAAGAGGAGGTGATCAGTCTCTAATCCTTAGCTCAGGCTTAGGCCCTTTGTCCAGATTCCAGCGTCTAGGACCAGGGGACTAGAAAAAAGGGGAAGGATAGGAAGGGTTAAGGAGAGGAAAGAGAGAGGGAAGCAGAGAGAGGTCAATAAAGAATCTTGTTCCTTACCGAGTCGGGGCACTCTGGCCAGCTGTCCACGTCAGGATGAGACAAAAGGGTCCCAGTTGCAGCTGCTGGGTCTGATCCCTGAGTACCCCAAGTGGTCAGGATGTCAGTCGCAGTGAAGAAGAGTCCCGGCCAGAGTCACAGGAAGTCCCCTTCCTTTGTTGCAGGAAGGGGAACTCCTTCCAGGGCCCCAAACAGCTCTTGTCTAACACTTGGAAATGAATTGTCTGAGGAGATACATGTGCTGACAAAGCAAGAAGTTTTATTGGAAAAGGGCACCCCGGTGGAGAGCAGTAGGGTAAGGGAACCCAGGTGAACAGCTCTACCACAGGGCAGAGTTTTCTGGGTTTTATGGTGATGGGATTAGTTTCAGGGTTTCTTTAGCCAATCATCCTGAGTCCTTCCTGGTGGTGCTCCCCTTGTTCAGCCAAGATGGATGCCAGAGAGAAGGATTCTGGGAGGTGGTCAGACATGTGGTATCTCCTTTTGACCTTTCCTGAACTCTTCCAGTTGGTGGTGGCTTATTTGTTCAGTGTTCCTTACCAAGACCTCCTGTCTAAAACAACTCATGCAAACGGTTACTATGGTGCCTGGCCAGGGTGGGCGGTTTCAATCAGTGTGCTTTTCCTAATAGGAGGAACAAAGGGAATGGATGTGAAGAAGTAGGGTATACATTGAGAACTCTGTCAGACATTTTTTACTTACATAGTTTTATTTTATAAGAATGTTCTGTAAACTACCATCTTTCCTTGCTTGCTATCACTATCTATTTATCTCTCTCTCTATCTATAAGTGAATTTTCTAGGGGAAAAAACACATACAATTTTTGAAGATTTGATAGATAATGAAATGGGGAAAGTTAAGTTTCCATCAGTTTTATTATTTTCTAAATTTTTACCTTAAATTTTTATTAATATAAACAATTTTAATATTGTATCCATTTTATGTAGGGTTTCATTGAGACCTTTTAAAATTCCACAAATTATTCTCTTTCTGTTTCCTGTCAATAAATATGCATATGACTAAGTGTTATTATATAGTTAACATGCAAGATAACCTCCATGAGAATATTTCTGTGGGCTTTATTAAGTTTTTCAAATCACTCTAAAACTATACTATGCATGATACCTCATGTGTTGTTGAATTTTACAATAGCATTTAGGAGAGAAAGCCAATAAAAATGAGCAATGTTTTTGAAGAATTTATAATCTTTTAAATAATTACTTGAAAAATGAATAAAATATGGAATTAACACCCCTCCCCCTTCTGACTATGTACACAGAAACTGAAGTCAGCAATATTGTAAATTCGATGTACTTACAAACTTATTCTAAAGTACCTTATCTCACACTACTGCAATTTTAAAGTCTTAAAAACGGATGCACTATGACTCCTATTTGAGCACATTCCTGTGCTACCAAAAATGAGGGGAGGTAGTATCTGGAGATGGAGAAGGCGATAGCACCCCACTCCAGTACTCTTGCCTGGAAAATCCCATGGATGGAGGAAGCTGGTAGGCTGCAGCCCATGGGGTCACTAAGAGTCGGACACTACTGAGTGACTTCACCTTCACTTTTCACTTTCATGCATTGGAGAAGGAAATGGCAACCCACTCCAGTGTTCTTGCCTGGAGAATCCCAGGGATGGGGGAGCCTGGTGGGCTGCCGTCTATGGGGTCACACAGAGTCAGACACGACTGAAGTGACTTAGCTGCAGCAGTATCTGGAGAATCTTCTCTCTGCTTTTCAAGTCAAAGTAAATGAAATGACTTTCTTACTGATCACTTTCACTGAATTTCAACAAAGCAGCAATACTGAAAGCTCTAATAGCAGGAGCTCTAATAAAAATAAATTTAAAAGAACCTCTTAATTCTTTTTTTCTAAACAAATTCAATATAATACTGATCTTGCTTTCATCTCTTAAAAAAATAAAGACAAGAAAAAGATAAAAGATGTTAATAAGATGATGACTCTAAAAAAAAGGAATACTAACCATGTCAGTTCAGAGTTTTAAAGCAGTGGTTTAGAATAGAGAAACATGTGCTCCCCAGTGCACTAGCCCCAAGCATCCAGTATCGTGCATTGAACCTGGACTGGCATCTTGTTTCATACATGATATTTTACATGTTTCAATTCATTTTGATATTTGGCAAAACTAATACAATTATGTAAAGTTTAAAAATAAAATAAAATTAAAAAAAAAAGAATAGAGAAACATGTAAAGAGCTGTCTGATCTCAAAAGCAAAAATTAATAATATGTTTCAAAAGAACATAATAGTACTTGAATAAATATAATTTATAAAAGCTATTTCAAACATTTCATTAAAATATTCATCTAGGAACTTCCTGGTGGTCCTGTGGTTAAGAGACTCCATGCTACCAGTGCAAGGGGCTTTGGTTTGAACCTAGTTAGGGAGTCAAGATCCCACTTGTGGCAATGTGAAACCAAAAATTAAAAACAAAACAAAATTAACATATATACAAATAGAAGTGCAAAAAAAGGAGAGTAACTATATCATTTAAAATGTTTTTTAAAATATTAATATACTAAGGTTTCAATGATGTCTCCCAATTTTCTCCTTAACTTTTATAATTAAAAAAAAAAAATCCAAGCTGTCAAGATACTTGCTAAAACTTTATAAAAGTCAAATTAAAAATTTCACTTTGTCTGAAATTTATTTTTGTTAATTCTTTTATTTGCATCCAAGAGAAAATTATCTTTTTTATGTCATAGAAAATCTCAAATTAAATCAAAATTAGGACCGGAAAGAACAAGAATATGAATGTTGTATTTTAGGCACAGGATATTGTAGTCTTTAGAAAGCACACTTTAGATAATTAGGTATTCAAATAATTTAATTGATTTGATGTTAGTTATTTATTATTTATTACAAAATGATGAATGGCTGAGCTCTATCCCCAAAAGAGCATATTTGAACTCTTGCTAATAACCACAATCAGAGAAATCATATTTTAAAAAATTGAAAAAAACTCATGCATGTAGAAATTGCACTTTAGATCAAAATGTCTACAAAGAAGCTGAAATGGCCTTGTATTTTAAAATAAAAAATATCACATTATTTTTTCTATTCTTTAAATTGTCAAATTTTTAAAACAATTTTTACACAAAGCTTTTAGAGACTGTTGAAAAGCAAAACATACAGATAGATACCTTAAGACTCTTTTATTATTAAGGAAAATTATGGTATATCTTGGAGAATTTAAAACATATAGAATTAATATTAAAATGTATCTAGGTTTTAAAAATATCTATAAAAATTGTTGACCTAAAACAAACTACCAGGTATTTTTCCAGCAAGGATGGGCTTATTTGGGACCATCAGAGAATTATAATTTGGGGTCTGCAACCATGGTGAACCACATACAGGTCCTCTGACAGCTCCACTGAATGAGAACACTTTATAAAAGAGGGAAAGAAAGCTGAGAGGACTGTGGTCAACAAGGTGTCCTTAGTTTTTCATTGGCTGAGTCTTGCTGGGACAGAAGAGGACTCTTCTTCCTGTTGGCCTTTGCTGTCACTGCAGAGCATGAGAGCTTCCTCTTCTAGTCTCTTCACTCTATTTAACTGAAGTTTCTGTTTATTAATTTTTCACCTAGTTACAATGCCTTTTTCCACCTCAGTGCCAAGAGAGACATTTCCTGGATATAGTGTTTCATGTTCAAGGAAAAGTGCACAGATTGGAAACTTATTGAATCTCATATGAGGAATTAGGAGGGCTAGTAGGAAGAACTCTCAGCACTTTTTAATCTAAACTCCTTCCATTTTATGTAGATCATAGACATTGGAGATCGTCTGAAGTGTTTTGTCATCATTAAAGGTTTGAAGGCAAACTTCCAACAGGGCTGGACTGGAAAACTTTGGAAAGCTGTCTCCTCAGATGTCACCTTCTCCAATTCTGGGAAATATCTACTTTTAGGTCTCCAGATGGTGTATGGGTCTAGTCAATGTTCGGCACTTTTTCAGATGTGTCACATGAATCCAAAAGTCTGTTCCCTGGCCTTTGCTGGCACAAGATTTAGAAATACTTGATAGGGGCTTTTCTAGTGAGATTGAAGAGAGTTCTTCTTGAGGTATCTTTTCCAATAGGCAATATCTCCAGGCTGTAAGGTATAATGTTTAAAGTCTTCACTTCCCAAAAGTGTACTGTGTTAAGATTGCCCTACCAAAACATTGTTATTTTTGATCAAGAAATTAGACCTTTGCAATACAGGAGGATCTCTTCTTTTATCAGTTTTGGATAAAAGGAAGCAGAATCCAAGTGCTTTCAGTGTCCTGTGACTATCTCAAAGGGTGAGAGTTTACAAGTTCCCAAAGGGATGGATGTGAGATTTAGAAGGATCAACAACAGTGCTTTTGATCAAACTATTTGAAGAACCTCTATAAACTTTTCCAAATGAGTCTTAATAATGCCGTTACTGTATTTGACTAAACCAGAGGATTGAATATAATAAGTGCAGTGAAAGTTTTGTAAAACCAAACAGTGATGACTTCTAAAAGTAACCTGGCCAGTAATATGGGTTTATTGATCAATGTGAGGTTCATGAGGCATTTCCCCAATTGGTGTACTATTTTCCAAAAGGGCTTTAGCCACAGAAGAGGGAATGGCCTGTCTGCAATGGAAGGCTTCAGTCTAGTGGGAAAACATAGAGACCATGACTAAAACATAGTTTATTTATGATATGGTGTAAGACATATGAAATCTATTTGTCAGACCTCCAATGGTCTATTAAGCAGCTTAAAATGTCCAGGAAAAGTGCAAAAATAGACTTCCATGTGTTTTACTTCTGACAACTGAAACAAGTGAAGTATGCACTTTTCACTGCCTAATGGTTAATGTTTCCCTGCCAATGTTGATTCATGAATGTTATCATTTTGTTAGAAGATCAGTGACTTAATGCACCTACAATAGAAAGGAATATAAATTTTATAGTCTTCATTAAGACTAAGCTGTTATTTGGTCCAAACCAGAGATTTCTCTTTTTGTCAGCACTTATTGAGTTTCCAATCTTGTTTTTCCTTTTGTGAGGCCAGTTGTTGGGTTTCTCTACCCAATTTTAAATTATCATTTGGGTCAATATTCCTTTGGACCATAAAGAAGTTTTGGCTGCTGTAAGCTTCTTTAAAGCATTTTTTACAAAAAATATCAGCATTTTTTACAAAATTTTTTACAAAAAAATCAGCATTTTTTACAAAAAATATCAGCAAGGTGCCTTCCCTTAGCTTCCAGATAGTCAAGTTTAGCATGTTCCAGAATCTTAAAAATAGCTAAAGTGGTGGGTAAAAGTGTTGCATCCAATAATTACTGAATATTTAATTTTATTTATTACTGATAGTAAGGAAGCTATGTATCGACCGCAGCATCCCAAAATCATGAGCTACTCCAAAAGCGTATCTATCATCAGTGTAAATACTGGCAGTTTTATGCTTTTATAAGTACAAGCCTGTGTAAGAAGGTATCATTCAGCTTGTTGGACTGAAGTAGCCATAGATAAGGATGCAACCTCAATAACATCAAAAAGAGTTGCAATCATACTCAGAACATTGTCACCTTTTAAATAAGCACTATCAGTGAACCATACAAGGCAGCGTTACCTAGAGAAATTTCTTGCAGATCATCACAAGGAGTCAAGAGGTGGTCTGTGAACATCAAACAGTTACGAGAGACTTCTTTGGTGATAGAAGGAAGAAAAGTAGCAGGATTAAGGTTAATAACAATGTAGAAGAGTTACATGATGGGCGGTTAAGAGAAAGACTTCATAGAGTGAGGTAGGTGAGGTGAGGTAGCAGACCGAGAAACACTGTGTGATGAGTCAAGGGCGCTCCTACTCTGTGGTGCACAAAAAGGTTTAAAGAGGATCCCACAATGATTCTCTTAGCAATCTTAACCAAGAAAGCAGTGCTAGTGTTGGCTCTAAGGCAGGGGGAGTGCCCTGGAGCCACAGGGTACAGTTGCTGGCTGTAATACCCTGTATGAGTCCCTGGTGGTCCCTGTGTTCTTGGGTGAGTACCCCAAGGGAATTCCTTTTCTTTTCATATGCATGAAGGAAAAAAAGGAATCTGATCATTGGGATGCCCAAGGGCAGGTGAGTTCATCAAAACTCTGGTGAAGCCATGAAAATTATATTATCTGGTTCTTACTGTAAAACTCGTTTGGTTGTTATTGCCTAGTAAAACATACAGAGATTGGGCCACAAGATAAAATTTGGAATCTAATTTCAACAATAATTAACTAGGCTGAGAAAACCTCATGGTTAGTGCTTAGCTTTGGGTTTCAGGAAATTTAGACCACTATCTATCTGGATTTAGGCTTAGGCTTTGTTCTCATATTAGATGCCCTAAACATCAAACCTAGGTTTGGGCCAGCTGCAATTTTTCTTTGGTGAACTTCTGTTCCTTTAAGGCTAAAAACAAGTGGATGCTGTCAAATCATCCACATATTGCAGCAAAGTAGAACCTCTAGGGAATGTTATATCATCCATAGCAGCCTTTAGGATTTGCAGGAAATAAGGGCTCTCAAAAAAAAAAAAAGAAAGAAAAACCCTGAAGCATTACTGTCCAGTTGAATTGTTTCCTCCTAAATGAAGGCAAAAAGGTTCTGTTTAGCTTCATCAACTAGAATACTAAAGAATGCACTGTGTAAATTAATCATAGTAAAAAATTTGTTTCCTGTGGGAATGGATGTTAATAAAGGTATGGGAGTTCAGTTCAGTTGCTCAGTCGTGTCCGACTCTTTGCAACCCCATGAATCACAGCATGCCAGGCCTCCCTGTCCATCACCAACTCCCGGAGTTCACCCAAACTCATGTGCATCAAGTTGGTGGTGCCATCCAGCCATCTCATCCTCTGCCATCCTCTTTTCCTCCTGCCCTCAATCCCTCCCAGCATCAAGGTCTTTTCCAATGAATCAACTCTTCTCATGAGATGGCCAAAGTACTGGAGTTTCAGCCTCAGCATCAGTCCTTCCAATGAACACCCAGGACTGGTCTTTAGGATGAACTGGTTGGATCTCCTTGCAGTCCAAGGGACTCTCAAGAGTCTTCTAACCACTGTTAGGAACAACAAGTTTTAGGGATAGGAGTGTTTTTTATTATTCGGACATTCTGGGCAAACTTTCGCCCTTGGCCTTTAAGTTTTCTTACTGGTAAAATGAGTGTTACAGGAGATAGCACAAAGCATTATGATGCCTTTATAATCTGTTATGGGCTTTATGCCTTGAAAGGCTTTTTATATGAGACTGCTTAATTCTGGGAAGCAGTTTCAAGGAGTCTTTTGAAATTTGATGGGAGATGTACATTGAATTTTGCCGATATCAGTTGAAGATTTTGTCCATAAGGAAGGTGGTTGCTAATTCAATAGAAGCAAGACCAAAAGCTTTTTCAGCTAGTTTCTTTTCCAAAGGCTGAACTGCACAGTTTCAGTGAAAGCAGCCCCTGTTCTTCTTCTTCTTCCTTTTTTTTGTAGCTCCTGTTCTTGAAAGAATGGGACAAAGCCTAACCAGCTTCAATTGAAAGAATCTTATCTCAAAATTAGACCAAAGTGCCAAACAAGTACTTGCCTCCAGAACAAGGCATTAAACAGAAAGAACAAAGTCTTAAAACAGGTCTGGAATAAAGTCTGGAGAGCTTCAAGTACAAGGAGGTTGTGAGCTCAAATTCAGAAATAAAATGTGCCTTCAATCCCTGGGCTCAGCAAGAAAAGCAGCGAGGGGAAACAGGTTCAAGAATTGGTGCTGCATCTGTTTGCTCACCAGCCCTGGAACCTTTGGGAGTCTTCTCTGGTCCTCATACAGGCCTCCAAAATGTTGACCTACAACAAATTTCCAGACATTTCTCCAGCAAAGATGGTTTTTTTCAGGATCATCAGAGAAGTGGAGTTTGGGGTTTTCAAACGTTGAACCTTGTTCAAGTTCTCCACCCACCTCCCCCGATGGCAAGGGAAGAACATTTTTATAGAAGGGGAAAGGAAGTTGAGAGGGCAATAGTAAACAAAGTCAGTGGCTTTGTTTCATTGAGGGAGTCCCTGCCAGGAAAGAAATATCTTCCTTCTTCCTGTTGAGTTTTGCTGTCATCACATGACATGCGAGCTCCCCCTTCTGGCCTCTCAATTCTATTTGCTTGAGATTTCTATTATTATTATTATTTACAAAATATTTACACTTTTAGAATGTCAAATTAGAAGAGTTTTCTCTTATTCCTTGGAAATCCTCTATTTGATTTTATATATCTTATCAGTTGAGGAACAAAAATAGGATTAAATGATGCACATTATTTAGGTGATAGATTTTGATCCAGTAAAGAAAATGATATGGTAATAATTAGAGCTAAATAAAAATCTAAATTTCACTTTATGATGTCATGAATTTTATTCACAAAGAAGGGACTTTACTACATGATTGAACTAATGCAATCAGATTTGCATTATAATCGGATAAGTTGAGCATTGTGGAGAATAACTTGGTATATAGAGGAGATGATAGAAAAATCATGTAGGGTAGTAACAGGTTTTTCCTTGACAGTTATACGTGTGAGGTACAAAGGAGTGAATTATATTTGGGGGTGGGTTAAACAAATACACTTAACGTGAGTTTTCTAAGAGGAGTAGGCATTACATCTTGAAAAACAGGGATTGGGTGATAGAAGTTGAAATTCCAGGCAAAATGGAAAGAATAGCAAAAAGCACATGGAAATCACGTCTTTATCACTAACTAATGCTTTCTGGCTAAGGTGTAAGACCACAGTGGTAAAGGTCAGAGATAAAACTGGCAGTCTTATCTCTTAAGAGTGATAAACAACAGCAGCATAAAAACCATTAATAACAGGAACCTGGAGTGATTCTGAATGGTGAATATAACAGAGGAATTTTGTATGAATGTGGAAGATGTACCAACATGATGTTGTGAAGAATGTGAGAGGAAATGTATTGCATTTTACAAAAAATATTATATAATTTACTATAGTGTAATATAATGTAATATAGTCAACATTTTTTGTTGGCTTCTTAGATCTAGATGCTCTCATTTAATCCAATTATATAGTACTCATGGTACAAAAGAATATAATATAGAAAGAAAACCTATATACTTAATTTATAGTATAGTATATAGTATAGTAAGCCCAGTCTAGAAATTGGGCTTAATATGAGTGTGTGTGTGTGTGTGTCTGTGTATCTGTGTGTCTGCATCCGTGCTCTCTCAGTGTCTCCAACTCTTTGAGGCCCCATGGACTATAGCCTGCCAAGCTCCTCTGCCCATGGAGTTTTCCAGACAAGAATACTGGAGTGGGTTGCCATTTCCTATGCTAAGGGTATGTTTCAGCAATTAGGGGGTCCAAGAGTGAATGGGCTGGCTAGTACCAGCACCATCCAGTCCAGGGGACCAGCTTGAGTATAAGATGCTATGAGACATCAGGGCAATGATGTCATCCAGCTGTGTTATGGTTGCTCCCTGAAGCAAAGACAGTGCTGTTTAGTACTATTTCATTCTGTGAAAAGTATTGGAAAAGAAAGTTCAGGCTAACCAGAAGGATTCAACATTATCTTTTTCTCTGAGGGGTGAATTTGAACTGCGTATGGACAATAAGAAAATTCTCATAAAATACATTACATATTTCATGTTACCCAGGGAAAGCTAAACCAAATAAATCTTTCCTCACAGAACCAATTTCTCCTTCATAACTTGTTTATATAGTTCTAGGTTCATTTTTCCTTTGATTTCTCTAAGAGGTTTTCAATGAAAGTATCTTCAATGGAAATTTAATATAGGGCTTTATTTTGCCTGGAGTTAAGTTAAATTTGTTGTTTTATTTCTAAAAGCTGAACATAAGATGTACACAGAGAAAGAAAATGGAACTTACAAAATTTATTATTACAAAATGCAGTTAAATATATTTAAAAAAATAATTTGGTTGTGGCATCTAGTAGCAGTTATTTGAAAATATAGCTGTAAAAAGGCATGTTAAACTATAAAATGTCAGATTGCTATGTCTCTTACATATATGAAACACTCCTCAATTATCTTGTTGAAAATTCACTCCTTGACAAGGTGGTTTATTCCAGTGTTATTCATTAGAAAAGACATACATATTTTCAGCCAAAGTTGAATTATATCCCACACTCCAACTTCTCATATCCTAATTCCTCAGGAAAAAAATGTTCATATTGTCATCAGCTTAATATATATGGGCTTCCGTGGTAGCTCAGCTGGTAAATAATCCACTTGCAATGCAGGAGACCCTGGCTCAATCCCTGTGTCAGGAAGATCCCCTGGAAAAGGGATAGGGTACGCACTCCAGTATTCTTGCCTGGAAAACTCCATGGACAGAGGAACCTGACAGGCTACATGGGATTGCAAAGAGTCAGACATGACTGAGCAACTTTCACTTCAGTAACATATATGTAGTGTGCACGTGTGTATGTGTGCGTGTGTGTCACACACGCACACGTGCAGATCCTCAGTTGTGTCCACCTCTTTGCAGCCCCATGGACTGTAACCTGTCAGACTCTTCTGTCCATGGAATTTTGAGGCAAGAATCCTGAGTGGGTTACTATTGTCTACTCTAGGAATCTGCCTGACCAAATGGATGGTCAAACCAACACCTCTTGTGTCTCCTGCATTGGCAGGCAGATTCCTTACCAATAGTGCAACCTGGATATATGCCTAACATCAAACCTACCATCCCAGGCATACTTTCTTCCACACTCAACCCCATTCCCCAGAAGAAAGAACTCTACCCTACACTTGTTTGTTATTCTTTTCCCTGACATATTCAAGTCCTCTAATAAAATGCATATCTATGTTGCATTTTTATCATTTTTCAGATAACACCTGCCTTTATTCCACCAGGGATTTATACCAATCCCAGAAATTTAGATTCTCATTCTCATTTCTTGTTTCTTCAACTACTATTATTGTCTTTTGATTCTCCTCTTTACAATGATATTCCCTTCCTTTCTTCAGCTCTCCCTTCCCCTCAGTCTCACAATCTTTGCTATCTGTAGTTACATTTTTGCTTTGCTTATATTGATAGCATTTAAATACTCTTTTAAGACTGTTCCCATCTACTATCCCTTGCAAAAAGATTGATTATAACATTGAAAATTAATACACAAATTAGCTTTGTGCAATTTGCTTACTGTAGTAAATGACCATTTCATTTTTCTTTCTGTACAGCTGTGCTTTTCTTGAATTTGCCTTCTGTTTTTCTCTCTCTTTTTTACACATTGTACATGTGTTTGATGTTTCAGCTCAAACTTTTTATTTTTTAATTCCACATGCTTTTACTTTAGGGCCCCTCATCCTCCTGTTCCAATCCAGGATAGATATTTCTATGCCTGATGCACAAGTGATAATGTATAAATTCCCTTTCTTTATTTCCTATTTTTGTAGCTACTCTCCCTTAGGTTACATCTTTTTTTTTTTTTGGATGTACCCTTTACTCAAGTTCAGTCCCCTGGAAGGCAAATTCTGAGATATAGATTAGAATGTAAGAGGTTTTTTAGAGTGTTCTCAACACCTACAAAATAAAAGGAAACAGAAAAGAGAAATTGAGTGAAAATACAGTCTTACTGAAGGTTCTGATGGGATGATCCTTCAGGAATTTGTATCTCTAACCCCTACTTCCATTTGGCTCTTTGTTTTTAACTGTCTGATGAGTTTCTTCCTGTGTTTATTCACATAGTTCTGATTTGCCACTAGAACCTTTAACACATTAATCACTATGAATTGCCTAAGTATATTTTTTGTGTTTACCCTATTTGTCTGAGCATGTTTTTGTGTCCTTTTTTGTGTGTTATTTGGGGGACTCTGAGCTTTTCAATATGTGGATTGATATTTTTATTGAAATTTGGGAAAATATTATTTCTACAATTTTTGCCCCAATTCTATCAATGTTAAATGGCTGGACTTTGTCCCATGAGTCTCTGAATATCGGTTTCACTCTATTTTTCATTTGGAATGTTTCCATTTCCAGGGCTTTGTGCACACTGATTTTATTCTTTGTGGTTTCTAATCTGATGTTAAAGCCACCATATATATGAAAGAAACGAAAGTGTGACTTGCTCAGTAGTGTCTATTAGCTCACTAGGCTTCTCTGTCCATGGGCTTCTCCAGACAAGAATATTGGAGTTGGTTGCTATTTCCTCCTGCAGGGTATCTTCCTAATGCAGGGATCAAACCTGGGTCTCCTGAATTGCAGATAGATTTTTTACCGCATGTATATACCATGTGTGTATACACACACTCATACATACACACCCACACACATATATAAAACATGTATTGGGTGTTAAATTGATTAATTATTCCTTTAGTCTTGAAATCTGATTCTAATTATTGAGTTTTCTTCTGGCCTACCAGAGTCATATTTTCCTGTTTCTTCTAGTAACTCCATGATTGCATGATATATATTTTGATCCACTACTTTTTTCCTTATGTTTTTCTTCGAGGTGTTGAAGTTTGTATCAGGGAGTTCATTTATTTTAAAATCAGCTTGATGCTTTCAAAGTTTATTTTTAAAATTTGCTAGTGTGTCTAAGCAGTAGTCTTTACTTTAGAAATAGTGTAACTCCTGTCTTAAGGTGTATTCTTTCCTATATTTTTATTGAATGTCCTAATAATAGTCAGTTTGGATCCTAAACACCTCCCAGTCCTGTGTCACCTAAGAGAGTTGCTCAGTTTCTTGTCCTCAGTTGTTATTTTCCAAAGTAGTTGTTCTTTATCTCTGAGCATCTCAAGTGCAGAATTCTAGAGCTTTTTAACTATATAGATATTTCATGTGTGATAATTTATCTTCAGCTTCCCTGAATTCTGATTTGTTTTCCAAACTTAACAAGGCTGCCATATTTATTTTGATCCCTTTCTTATGCCACATTCTTGGTTGGACTTCCAGGCAGAAAGAACACACAGAGAAGTCAATTCATTTATTATTTTATTTTCTCAGGGATCAAAAAATGAATGAACTCCATTAAACAAATGTTTGGAAACTATTGTTTTATATATTACATGGTGTTTTATTTACTGAGTATAAACTGAGCTATTTACTGAGTAGGGCTGGACTTAGTGAACATTTTGGCTTACTTCTAGTTATTGGCAATTTCAAATAAAAATGTATGTGAATTCCTGTGCACATCTTTCTGCAGACATATACTTTCATTTCTTTTAAGTAAATTCTTAGGAATAGAATGGCTGAATTAAAAGACAGGTAGGTGTATGTTTAAAGTTTTAAGAAACTTCCAATAGTTTCACAAAATGTGTGAGAGTCTTCCAGTGTTGCCATATCCCACTCCACCCCTGGTATGATCTTTTCTTTGCTTTCTGTTTTCTACTTTCCTTCTTTCCTCCCTTCCTTTCCTTCATCCCTCCTTTCTTTCATAGTTTAAAAAAAAAAAGCACACACACATAACATGAGATCTCCCCTCTTGACAAAATTTTAAGTGTACAGTACAGTACTGTTAACTCTCAGGACAATATGTGCAAGAGCTCTCTAGAAGCCTTTTATTTTTCATGATAGAAACAAAGATGTAAGTTTCAGTCCTGCAAGGTGGACTTTCTTTTTAAATTTAGAAATTTTACCAGCTGTGCAGTTGCTATGGGTTGAATTGTGTTCCCTGAAAATGTACATGTTAAAACCCTAATCAACGTGATGCTCCTTGAAGATGGATACTTTGGAAAATAATTCGATTTAGTTGGAGTCCTAAGGGTGGGGCCCTCATGATTATAATTAAGTATAAAGACTGTATAGTTTTGTTGCCATTGCAAATGGAGTTTTATAAATGGCTTTATAATACTTACTAAATTTATCTTTTGATGTCAACTAAGAAATTCTTCCTTGAGAGTTTTCCAGGTATGTTTACTTATCATTTCTTTTAAAGTGCTATTCAGTGATATCAATGAAATGGTTATATTTTTATTGGAATGTTTTAAAATTGCCTTCTTAAATATCAAAGTCTGATGCCATTTAAGCTGGCTTCTTGACTATCAGGAATTCTAGAAGACAAGTATTATCTTTCTCAAACTTTTTCAGAGTTTTAAATCTTGTCATCTCTCTGTTGAATGTTTACTTTATAATTTCCAAGGATATCACATCATTATTGGATAGCTCTTGTTGCTGGTGAAAGAAGAGAGAGTAAAGAGAGAAAAAAATGTTAAGATATTCATTAATATTCTTTATAAGCCAATAGCTTGAAAACAAAATAACTATACTTTTTCTTATTTTTTGAATCAGGCAGACTTTGGAAGATTTTATGAATTCAAATACAGTGGTTTTCACATAATGGAGATCAAATGGCTTTAGATTTAGTATTTTTCACTGATTTCAACTGTATGTTTCTTATTCTATTTCTATGTCTCTCTTCTTTATCTTCTATTTTTATCAGCTCTACTCTGTGCTGTTAAATCGTCCTACAAACTTCATTCTTTTGTGCTAAGCTTTAAATGGTCTCTACAAGAAACAGAGAGTGAATGGAGTCAAAGGATAGAAAAAGATAACGTGAGAAATCTGACGGGGTGGCACTATATTGCTTCCTGAAATAATAAATATAGGAAATGTTTGTCCCTTTCCAGTGAATACAGAGCAAGAAAACATAGGCCTACATGAGAACAACTACGGTTTGGTTTAATTCATTGAAGCAGAAGTGATTTATTTAGTTACTTCAACTGGAATTAATTCCAAATACTACTTTGGTCCCTATAATTTCAACAATGATTTAAACTTGTTTCACACTTGTGCATCCCATTTCACGGTGCTGGCTCTTCTTCCATATATATTGTAGATCATTTGGAAAATGTTTTTAGAAACACATAAGCTTTCCCTTTTTGTTTCTAGCATTTATCACCAACCAAAATATTATTTCTAATAATCTTGGTCATTAGGGCTCAGTTATCTTTATCATTTTAGTTTCCTTGCTAAGATGTAATTTAGTTAACCTACTCACATGCAAATATTGAGTAAATTATATTAATAAAACCATATTGCCCCATCTTTCCAAATTAGCTCTGTTCTTTATTGATTGCATAGTTTTTGTAAGTTCATGAAAGACTAATTAATTTTTTTTTTCTCCTGGATTTTCTCATTTATAAAAATGTGATTTGTTCTGCTTTTGGTTAAATGCCCTAGAGGTCTTATGCTGCCTTCTGTTAATCATTACTTGTCTACACTTGAGTTACAGCATATACTACAACTATTAGAAAATGATTTACATGATATCTTTTAGTAAGCAGATTGTGATACTTATGGCTAAAGTCACAGATTTCATGATCTTGAAAAGAGGACCATGAAATTTTAATAGCAGTACAATTTGTCTCTGTACAACTTGTTTTTCCACAGTTCTGACCTAAGCTGTGAGATTTCATTATAAGTCTACATGAGTTAGGTGCTGCATCTGTAAATACCTTCCATAATTTCTCAGAGACTATTTAGAGGAAATCAGTAAGAAATTATAGCTTATTTGGAACTTAATTTTATTATACTTAAAATTGCTGTTATTTCATAAATATTGTTTACCTCATAATAGAAGCGAAGAAGATATCCAGTGTTATGTTTCACTAATTGTGGATTATCATAGACATTAGCCATTACTCTAAATCTATTCAAGCATGCCGATTAAATTAATATAGAACCACATTCTTATATATCAAAACAATC
The DNA here is from genome assembly GCF_002263795.3 of Bos taurus. NCBI lineage: Eukaryota > Metazoa > Chordata > Mammalia > Artiodactyla > Bovidae > Bos > Bos taurus. The sequence goes on along the minus strand of NC_037332.1, from coordinate 16,039,836 downwards.
AAGGAAATTCTCGATATCTAAGAAAAAATATGGCGTGTGAAAGACTCTAAATACTTTGCTTGGAACCAAGGGGTTCCAACCCCCGTGGATTAACTTTAGATTTGCCCCTAAAGGACACTCTTTGCCATCTCAACTCTTCCACATAATGATAGTTGATGGGCTTATCCAGGTTCAGTGGACATAGCTTTAGAAATACTATAAATAACTTGTGATCATTCCAACTAGAATTACAGATTCTTTGTACTTCATGTAAAATGAGTTTGCTGCTAAGCTGCTTCAGTCGTGTCCAACTCTGTGCCACCCCATAGACGGCAGCCCATCAGGCTCTCCCGTCCCTGGGATTCTCCAGGCAAGAACACTGGAGTGGCTTGCCATTTCCTTCTCCAATGCATGCAAGTGAAAAGTGAAAGTGAAGTCGCTCAGTAGCATCTGACTCTTAGCGACCCCATGGACTGCAGCCTACCAGGCTCCTGCATCCATGGGATTTTCCAGGCAAGAGTACTGGAGTGGGTTGCCATTGCCTTCTCCATAATGAGTTTACCATGTATGAATTGAAATATGAAAATATAAAATATTCTTTAAATTGTATATGTATATTTTTCTGGAGAATGTGCCTGTACCATATGCGAAGCATTATACGATGCATTTGTATCATATTACACCATTCAATCAGAACAATACCTCAAGGCCATTATTATAATCATTTCATAGAAGAGTGAAACAGGCTAAGAAGAGTTAAGTATTTGCCTAAGTGGCAGAATTGGAATTTGAATAAGATTTGTATGAGTACATCACAGCTTTGCTTTATACACAGTATTTGCATGAGAAAACTGAAGTGAACAAGCAAATGTGTTTAAAAAGAAAAAAGTGATAGCATTACAAGGGACTTGCTATTCACACTCTCCAGATTTGGGATGCAGAGTCATGCCTGATTCTAAAAGGAGTTGCCTCCCATTTCTCTTAACTCAACTCTTTTAAATGTTCAGTTTTTGCTGGACTTTTCATTTGACACTGCATGTTTTGGGAAGAGGAGGAGAAGTTTGTAAAGGGCAAGGGAAAGACTAGGTAAGCAGCAATAAAATACTCTGATAAGCAGAATACTTTTCAGGGCCTAGTATAAAATGAACTTGTGGGACTCGTTAAGTAGGGAGAAAAAGTCTTTTCTTCTGTGGTTTCTCTTGAATTGTCATGGAGTTTTTTATCTTCTACCTAATTCCATATCTACCCATCTTCTACCCTCAAGCATGCGGGCACTCTCAGGATGAACAAAGTGGCTCACTGGTACATGGAATCAGTCCCATGATGCAGCCCCTAGATTTACATGGCTCACCCAATCCATGGGTCAGGAAGATCCACTGGAGGAGGAAATGACAGCCTACTTCAGTATTCTTGCCTGAAAACTCCCATAACCGGAGGAGCCTGGAAGGCTATAGTCCAAACGGTAGCAAAGAGTTGTACACTACCAAGCATGCACACTCGTGCATGTGCACACACACACACATATGTATATATACATATGTATATATGTAGGGGGTGTAGCTGGGTAAGAGAAAGATAAAACTATTCTTAAAATCTTGACATCTTCTGGAGTCTATTGATTAGTATCCAAGGTGGCACAGTGATATAAAGGATCCCCCTGCCAGTGCAGAAGCACAGGTTCAATCCCTGGGTCAGGAATATCCCCTGGAGAAGGAAATGGCAACCCACTCCAGTAATCTTGTCTGGAAAATTCCATGAACAGAGAAGCCTGGCAGGCTACAGTCCAAATGGTCGCAAAGAGTTGGATGCAAATGGGTGACTGAGCATGCACACACTAGTGCGGGGGGGTCTCTTCTAATCTGAGCAGTTTACTGAAGAGCAATAAAATCATCGGGAAAAAAGATGAACAACACAGGCATTTCTTAATAATTTTGTCCCTAGGTTTTTATTGTTTCCAAGGAAGTTTCAGCACTGTAGCCACTGACTTAGAAAACTTTCTCTTGTCATTTACTGGCCTGTATCTAAAGATCCAGTTACTGGGTGTCAGTGAGCTAGCTGAGTATGCTTCACTGATCCAGGTTGTTGTTCAGTCCTGCACACATTAGCAGGGCCACACCATAAACAAAGGTCAAAATACTTATTTGCTTCAATTTTGGATTCAGTTCAGTTCAGTCGCTCAGTGGGGTGCGACTCTTTGTGACCACAAGGACTGCAGCATGCTAGGCTTCCCTGTCCATTACCAGTTTCCAGAGCTTACTCAAACTCATGTCTATCAAGTTGGTAATGCCCTTAAAACCATCTAATCCTCTGTCATCCCCTTCTCCTCCCACCCTCAATCTTTCCCAGCATCAGTTTTTCAGTGAGTCAGTTCTTCTCATCAGGTGTCCAAAGTATTGGAGTTTCAGCTTCAGCATCAGTCCTTCTGATGGACTTCCAGGACTGGTCTCCTTTAGAATGAACTGACTGAATCTCCTTGCAGTCCAAGGGACTCTCAAGAGTCTTCTCCAACACCACAGTTCAAAAGCATCAATTCTTCGGTGCTCAGGTTTCTTTAAAGTCCAACTCTCACATCCATACATGACCACTGGAAAAACCATAGCCTTGACTAGATGGACCTTTGTTGACAAAGTAATGTCTCTCCTTTTTAATATGCTGTCTAGGTTGGTCATAACTTTCCTTCCAAGGAGCAAGCATCTTTTAATTTCATGGCTGCAGTGATTTTGGAGCCCCCCAAAATAAAGTCTGACACTGCTTTCCCATCTATTTGCCATGAAGTAATGGGACCAGATGTCATGATCTTAGTTTTCTGAATGTTGAGCTTTAAGCCAACTTTTTCACTCTCCTCTTTCACTTTCATCAAGAGGCTCTTTAGTTCTTCTTCGCTTTCTGCCATAACGGTGGTGTCATCAGCATATCTGAGGTTATTGATATTTCTCCTGGTAATCTTGATTCCAGCCTGTGCTTCATCCAGTCCAGCATGTCTCATGATGTACTCTGCATGAAAGTTAAATAAATACAGTGACAATATACAGCCTTGACGTCCTCATTTTCCTATTTGGAACCAGTCTGTTGTTCCATATCCAGTTCTAACTGTTGCTTCTCTACCTGCATATAGATTTCTCAGGAGGCAAGTCAGGTGGTCTGGTATTGCCTTCTCTTTAAGAATTTTCTGCAGTTTGTTGTGGTCCAAACAGTCAAAGGCTTTGGCATAGTCAATAAACCAGAAGTAGATGTTTTTCTGGAATTCTCTTGCTTTTTCAATGATCCAACAGATGTTGGCAATTTGATCTCTGGTTCCTCTGACTTTTCTAAATCCAGCTTGAACACCTGGAAGTTCACGCTTCATGTACTGTTGAAGCCTGTCTTGGAGAATTTTGAGCATTACTTTGCTAGTGTGTGAGATAAGTGCAATTGTGGGTAGTTTGAGCATTCTTTGGCATTGCCTTTCTTTGGGATTGGAATGAAAACTGACATTTGCCAGTCCTGTGGCCACTGCTGAGTTTTCCAAATTTGCTGGCATATTGAGTGCAGCACTTTAACAGCATCATCTTTTAGGATTTGAAATAGCTCAAAGGGAATTGAGGATTTTGGATTAGGAGGCAATTTAAAGAGTTGGGATAATATGGTAGTTGTACTAATACAATTCTAGCAGCTGACTGAGCACTGTTTGATAGAACTGGATCTAATAATATTATGGAAGCACAATTAGTATTAATATGTCATTGATTTCACTTTTTATTATTAAGTCAAATACTAATCCTAAACAGTCTCTTCAAAGAATATAATGTTCTAGTTACAGTCAGTTCAGAATTCCACTGTGACTTTAGATAAGTCTTTTCTCCTTGAAGTCCTCTTTGAAAAAATTATAAGTAAGGATAAAAATTGAATATCACAAACTTATTTTGAATGTCAAATAACAGAATGACTATAAAATACTTAGCACAGTATATTAACAAAACTAGGTTCATACTAAACATTAGTACAAAAGAATTAACCCCTGAAGACTTCTGTATTTGATTTAAGCAGAAGAAAATGCCTCTGTGTTTACTTCTCAGATTTTTTGTGTTTTGCTATCCTGCTTCTTTGTTAAATTGTTTATTTATTAAAATCACAACCTATATCATTAGGCTGTTACATGATCAAACAAGAAATCAAGCTTTTCTTCAAATAGAAAATACTTGCATAAGACCTTTGGTGATTTTTCTTTTTGCCAAAAAAAATTTCTTTTTTTATTCCTGTTCCCCAGATCACTAAGTGAGAGTAAAGTTGCTATTAGTCTCATAAGCCTTTATAGATTTATATAGATTCAAAGTTTTCAGCAATTATATTTAGAGAAAAATTAGATATGAAAACTCTAAACACAATAAGGGTAGGGTTGCTGTTTTCTTTGTATTTTCTCTCTAAATGTGTCTGGCACAAAATAGGAATTTAGACATTTTTTGAATAAGTAAAATAATAAAAATTTTATACTTTTTTAAAAGTAAGATTTTCAAACATGCTGAAAAAAAGGAATGAACTTTATAGTACTCCTTCCAGGTGGAGCTAGTGGTAAAAACCCAACTGCCAATGCAGGAGACATAAGAGATGTGGGTTCAATCCCTGGGTGTGGAAGATCACATAGAGGAGGAAATGGCAACCCACTCCAGTGTTGCCTGAAGAATCCCCATGGACAGAGGAGCTTGGTGGTCCATGGGGATCACAGAGTTGGACACAACTGAGACAACTGAGCACGCATGCATACCGATATGAACATACCCACTATTAATATTTTACTATATTTGATGTATTGTTTATCCCTCCATCTACCTATAGTTCAATCCTTCCTTTTATTTATTTAAAAAAAGTATTTATAGACATCAGGTATACATACTCCTAAAAACCTTAACATATATATAATCATTTAAAGGTCAATTATTTGTTAATTAGTGGCACAGTGGTGAAGAATCCACCTGCCAATGCAGGAGATGCAGGAAACTTGATTCAATCTCTTGGCCCTGGAGGAGGAAATGGCACCCCGCTCCAGTACTCATGCATGGAAAATCCAATGGACAGAGGATCCTGTTGGGCTACAGTCCATGGGGTTGCAAAGAATCGGACATGACTGAGCAAAGGTCATTTTTTGTGAATTTATTTTAAAATGAAATGTCTATATGATAAACTGCACAAATCTTAAGTGTATTACTTGATAAATTATGACAGCTGTGTACAACTTTGCAATCCAATTGACTATCAAGGTACAGGACATTATCATTATGCAATAAAAGTCCTCATGCTTTTTTATAGGCAGTTTCCTTCCCCATCAAACCCCAGATGTAACCACAAACCTGATTAATTTCACCTATTTTAGAACTTCATATAAACGAAACCATTCTACATGTACTTTCTTTTATAAACTTCATTCTCATCTCTTGAGATTTATATATGCTATTGTGTTTATTGATACTACTTTCATTTTTATTGCTGAGTAGTTTTCCATCATATGAATATGAATTACTTTTTAAAATCCAGTCTGTTGATGGCAATTTAAGAAGTTATCAGTTTTTACCAGTTTTTCTTAAATCTATATGAGCTTTCTTGACAAGCTGGTGTGGACATTTGCTTTTACTGCTCTTCTGTAAATATGTGTGCATGTTAGTCACTCAGTCACGTCCAGCTTTTTGCAACTCCATGGACTGTAGCCCATCAGGCCCTTCTGTCCTTGGAATTCTCTGGGCAAGAATACTGAAGTGGGTTGTCATTACCTTCTGCAGGGGATCTTCCCAACTCAGGGATTGAACCTGGTCTGCTGCATTGCAGGCAGATTCTTTACTGTCTGAGCCACTGTGAGTAAATATCTAGGAGTAGAGTTGTGGGGTCATATGACAGAAGTAGCTTTCAGTTCAGTTCAGTCGCTCAGTCGTGTCTGACTCTTTGTGACCCCATGAATCACAGCACACCAGGCTTCCCTGTCCATCACTAACTCCCAGAGTTCACTCAAACTCACGTCCATCGAGTCGGTGATGTCATCCAGCCATCTCATCCTCTGTCATCCCCTTCTCCTCCTGCCCCCAATCCCTCCCAGCATCAGAGTCTTTTCCAATGAGTCAACTCTTCGCATGAGGTGGCCAAAGTGCTGGAGTTTCAGCTTCAGCATCATTCCCTCCAAAGAAATCCCAGGGCTGATCTTCAGAATGGACTGGTTGGATCTCCTTGCAGTCCAAGGGACTCTCAAGAGTCTTTTCCAACACCACAGTTCAAAAGCATCAATTCTTCGGTGCTCAGGTTTCTTCACAGTCCAACTCTCACATCCATACATGGCCACTGGGAAAACCATAGGCTTGACTACATGGACCTTTGTTGGCAAAGTAATATCTCTGCTTTTCAATATACTATCTAGGTTGGTCATAACTTTTCTTCCAAGGAGTAAGGGTCTTTTAATTTCATGGCTACAATCACCATCTGCAGTGATTTTAGAGCCCCCCAAAATAAAGTCTGACACTGTTTTCACTGTTTCCCCATCTATTTCCCATGAAGTGATGGAACGAGATGCCATGATCTTCGTTTTCTGAATGTTGAGCTTTAAGCCAACTTTTTCACTTTCCTCTTTCACTTTCATCAAGAGGCTTTTTAGTTCCTCTTCACTTTCTGCCATAAGGGTGGTGTCATCAGCATATCTGAGGTTATTGATATTTCTCCCGGCAATCTTGATTCCAGCTTGTGCTTCTTCCAGCCCAGCGTTTATCATGATGTACTCTGCATAGTTCAATAAGCAGGGTGACAATATGCAGCCTTGACGTACTCCTTTTCCTATTTGGAACCAGTCTGTTGTTCCAAGTATCTTTAGTCTTGTCTTTCAAAAGACACTGCCAGATCTTTTCTCAAAATGCTCATAACTTTAGTTTTATTTCCTTGTGAAGTTATAATTTAGAAATTAGACTAAGCTACTCATTCCCTTGCTTCTATCACCAGTCATGTCCACAACTGGGTGTTGTTTTTGCTTTGGCTCCATCTCTTCATTCATTCTGGAGTTATTTCTCCACTGATCTCCAGTAGCATATTGGACACCTACCAACCTGCAGAGTTCATCTTTCAATGTCCTATCTTTTTGCCTTTTCATACTGTTCATGGGGTTCTCAAAGCAAGGATACTGCCCTGGTTTGCCATTCCTTTCTCCAGTGGACCACATTTTGTCCAAACACTCCACCATGACCCATCCATCTTGGTTGGCCAACATGGCATGGCTCATAGCTTCACTGAGTTAAACAAGGCTGTGGTCAATGTGATCAGATTGGTTAGTTTTCTGTGATTGTGGTTTTCATTCTGTCTGTCCTCTGATGGAGAAGGATAAGAGGCTTATGGAAGCTTCCTGATGGGAGAGACTGACTGAGGGGGAAACTGGGTCTTGTTCAGATGGGCGGGGACAGCTCAGTAAATCTTTAATCCAATTTTCTATGGATGGGTGGAGTTGTGTTCCTTCCCTGATATTTACATGGGGTCAAACTATCAGATCAGATCAGATCAGATCAGTCACTCAGTCGTGTCCAACTCTTTGCTACCCCATGAATCGCAGCACGCCAGGCCTCCCTGTCCATCACCAACTCCCGGAGTTCACTCAGACTCATGTCCATCGAGTCAGTGATGCCATCCAGCCATCTCATCCTCTGTCGTCCCCTTCTCCTCCTGCCCCCAATCCCTCCCAGCATCAGAGTCTTTTCCAATGAGTCAACTCTTCACATGAGGTGACCAAAGTACTGGAGTTTCAGCTTTAGCATCATTTCTTCCAGAGAAATCCCAGGGCTGATCTCCTTCAGAACGGACTGGTTGGATCTCCTTGCAGTCCAAGGGACTCTCAAGAGTCTTCTCCAATACCAGAGTTCAAAAGCATCAATTCTTCCGTGCTCAGCCTTCTTCACAGTCCAACTCTCATATCCATACATGACCACAGGAAAAACCATAGCCTTAACTAGACGAACCTTTATTGGCAAAGTAATGTCTCTGCTTTTGAATATACTATCTAGGTTGGTCATAACTTTCCTTCCAAGGAGTAAGCGTCTTTTAATTTCATGGCTGCAGTCACCATCTGCAGTGATTTTGGAGCCCAGAAAAATAAAGTCTGACACTGTTTCCACTGTTTCCCCATCTATTTCCCATGAATTGGTGGGACCAGATGCCATGATCTTCGTTTTCTGAATGTTGAGCTTTAAGCCAACTTTTTCAGTCTCTACTTTCACTTTCTTTCTTTTTTTTTTTATTTTATTTTATTTTTAAACTTTACATAGTTGTATTAGTTTTGCCAAATATCAAAATGAATCCGCCACAGGTACTTTCACTTTCATCAAGAGGCTTTTTAGTTCCTCTTCACTTTCTGCCATAAGGGTGGTGTCATCTGCATATCTGAGGTTATTGGTATTTCTCTCAGCAATCTTGATTCCAGCTTGTGTTTCTTCCAGTCCAGTGTTGCTCATGATGTACTCTGCATATAAGTTAAATAAACAGGGTGACAATATACAGCCTTGATGAACTCCTTTTCCTATTTGTAACCAGTCTTTTGTTCCATATCCAGTTCTAACTGTTGCTTCCTGACCTGCATACAAATTTCTCAAGAGGCAGATCAGGTGGTCTGCTATTCCCATCTCTTTCAGAATTTTCCACAGTTTATTGTGATCCACACAGTCAAAGGCTTTGGCATAGTCAATAAAGCAGAAATAGATGTTTTTCTGGAACTCTCTTGCTTTTTCCATGATCCAGCAGATGTTGGCAATTAGATCTCTGGTTCCTCTGCCTTTTCTAAAACCAGCTTGAACATCAGGAAGTTCACGGTTCACATATTGCTGAAGCCTGGCTTGGAGAATTTTGAGCATTACTTTACTAGCGTGTGAGATGAGTGCAATTGTGCAGTAGTTTGAGCATTCTATGGCATTGCCTTTCTTTGGGATTGGAATGGAAACTGACCTTTTCCAGTCCTGTGGCCACTGCTGAGTTTTCCAAACGTGCTGGCATATTGAGTGCAGCACTTTCACAGCATCATCTTTCAGGATTTGAAATAGCTCAACTGGAATTCCATCACCTCCACTAGCTTTGTTCATAGTGATGCTTTCTAAGGCCCACTTGACTTCGCATTCCACAATGTCTGGCTCTAGGTCAGTGATCACACCATCGTGATTATCTGGGTCGTGAAGATCTTTTTTGTACAGTTCTTCTGTGTATTCTTGCCATCTCTTCTTAATATCTTCTACTTCTGTTAGGTCCATACCATTTCTGTCCTTTATCTAGCTCATCTTTGCATGAAATTTTCCTTTGGTATCTCTTATTTTCTGGAAGAGATCTCTGGTCTTTCCCATTCTGTTGTTTTCCTCTATTTCTTTGCATTGATCGCTGAAGAAGGCTTTCTTATCTCTTCTTGCTATTCTTTGGAACTCTGCATTCAGATGTTTATATCTTTCCTTTTCTCCTTTGCTTTTCACTTCTCTTCTTTTCACAGCTATTTGTAAGGCCTCCCCAGACAGCCATTTTGCTTTGTTGCATTTCTTTTCTATGGGAATGATCTTGATCCCTGTCACCTGTACAATGTCATGAACCTCATTCCATAGTTCATCAGGCACTCTATCTATCAGATCTAGGCCCTTAAATCTATTTCTCACTTCCACTGTATAATCATAAGGGATTTGATTTAGGTCATACCTGAATGGTCTAGTGGTTTTCCCTACTTTCTTCAATTTTCTTATGAATTTGGCAATAAGGAGTTCATGGTCTGAGCCACAGTCAGCTCCTGGTCTTGTTTTTGCTGACTGTATAGAGCTTCTTCATCTTTGGCTGCAAAGAATATAATCAATCTGATTTCGGTGTTGACCATCTGGTGATGTCCATGTATAGAGTCTTCTCTTGTGTTGTTGGAATAGGGTGTTTGCTATGACCAGTGCATTTTCTTGGCAAAACTCTATCAGTCTTTGCCCTGCTTCATTCCGTATTCCAAGGCCAAATTTGCCTGTTACTCTAGGTGTTTCTTGACTTCCTACTTTTGCATTCCAGTCCCCTATAATGAAAAGGACATCTCTTTTGGGTCTTAGTTCTAAAAGGTCTTGTAGGTCTTCACAGAACCGTTCAACTTCAGCTTCCTCAGCATTACTGGTTGGGGCATAGACTTGGATTACTGTGATATTGAATGGTTTGCCTTAGAAATGAACAGAGATCATTCTGTCGTTTTTGAGACTGCATCCAATTACTGCATTTCGGACTCTTTTGTTGACCATGATGGCCACTCCATTTCTTCTGAGGGATTCCTGCACACAGTAGTAGATATAATGGTCATCTGAGTTAAATTCACCCATTCCAGTCCATTTCAGTTCGCTGATTCCTAGAATGTGGACATTCACTCTTGCCATCTCTTGTTTGACCACTTCCAATTTGCCTTGATTCATGGACCTGACATTCCAGGTTCCTATGCAATATTGCTCTTTACAGCATCAGACCTTAATTCTATCACCAGTCACATCCACAGCTGGGTATTCTTTTTGGTTTGGCTCCATCCCTTCATTCTTTCTGGAGTTATTTCTCCACTGATCTCCAGTAGCATACTGGGCACCTATTGACCTGGGGAGTTTCTTTTTCAGTGTCCTATCATTTTGCCTTTTCACTGTTCATAGGGTTCTCAAGACAAGAATACTGAAGCAGTTTGCCATTCCCTTCTCCAGTGGACCATATTCTGTCAAATCTCTCCACCATGACCCGCCCGTCTTGGGTTGCCCCACGAGCATGGCTTAGTTTCATTGAGTTAGACAAGGCTGTGGTCCTAGTGTGATTAGATTGACTAGTTTTCTGTGAGTATGGTTTCAGTGTGTCTGCCCTCTGATGACCTCTTGCAATACCTACTGTCTTACTTGGGTTTCTCTTACCTTGGACGTGGGATATCTCTTCACAGCTGCTCCAGCAAAGCGTAGCCATTGCTCTTTACCTTGGATGAGGGTTATCTCCTCACCGCCACCCTTCCTGACCTTCAACATGGGATAGCTCCTCTAGGCCCTCCTGTGCCCGTGCAGCCACGGCTCTTTGGACGTGGGGTTGGTCCTCCCCGCCGCCGCCCTTGGCCTCAGGCTTGGGGCTTGGGGTATCTCCTCCACGCTGCCGCCCCTGACCTCAGACGCGGGGTAACTCCTCTCATCGCCCTTCTGACCTAGGACACGCAGTAACTCCTCTCAGCCGCACCCCCTGACCACGGACGCGGGGTAGCTCCTCTTGGCTGTTCCTGCGCCCTCGCAGTCTGGTACTCTCGGCCGCTGCCCCTGACCTCGGACGTGGGGTAACTCCTCTTGGCTCCCGCCCTTTGGGCATGGGGTCCTCCCGGCTTCTGCCCCTGACCTCGGAGGTTGGGTGGCTCCTCTCGGCTGCTCTTGGCGTGCCTGTCACAGCCGCTGGCGCTTTGGCGCGCCCTACACAGTAATGAAGATAATGGCGATTTCCTTCAAAAGATCCCATGCTTGTACTGCTACACTCAGTGCCCCCAACCCGGCAGCAGGCCACCAAAAACCCACACCTCTGCTGGAGACTCCTAGGCACTCACAGGTAAATATGGGTCAGTCTCTTGTGGGGTTATTGCTCCTTTCTCCTGGAGATAACTCCACAAAGAATGAAGAGATGAAACCAAAGCAAGTACAACACCCAGTTGTGGATGTGACTGGTTTTGGAAGCAAGGTCTGATGCTATAAAGAGCAATATTGCACAGGAACCTGGAATGTTAGGTCCATGAATCAAGGCAAATTGGAAGTGGTCAAACAGGAGATGACAAGAGAGAACGTCGACATTTTAGGAATCAGCAAACTACAATGGACTGGAAAGGGTGAATTTAACTCAGATGACAATTATACTTCTACTGTGGGCAAGAATCCCTTAGGAGAAATGGAGTAGCCATCATAGTCAACAAAAGAGTCCAAAATGCAGTACTTGGATGCAATCTCAAAAACGACAGAATGATCTCTGTTCATTTCTAAGGCAAACCATTCAATATCACAGTAATCCAGGTCTATGCCCCAACCAGTAATGCTGAAGAAGCTGAGGTTGAACGGTTCTGTGAAGACCTACAAGACCTTTTAGAACTAAGACCCAAAAGAGATGTCCTTTTCATTATAGGGGACTGGAATGCAAAAGTAGGAAGTCAAGAAACACCTAGAGTAACAGGCAAATTTGGCCTTGGAATATGGAATGAAGCAGGGCAAAGACTGATAGAGTTTTGCCAAGAAAATGCACTGGTCATAGCAAACACCCTCTTCCAACAACACAAGAGAAGACTCTATACATGGACATCACCATATGGTCAACAACAAAATCAGATTGATTATATTCTTTGCAGCCAAAGATGGAGAAGCTCTATACAGTCAGCAAAAAAAAGACCAGGAGCTGACTGTGGCTCAGATCATGAACTCCTTATTGCCAATTTCACACTTAAATTGAAGAAAGTAGGGAAAACCACTAGACCATTCAGGTATGACCTAAATCAAATCCCTTATGATTATACAATGGAAGTGAGAAATAGATTTAAGGGACTAGATCTGATAGAGTGCCTGAAGAACTATGGATGGAGGTTCCTAGCATTGTACAGGAGACAGGGATCATGACCATCCCCAATATAAAGAAATGCAAAAAAGCAAAATGGCTGTATGAGGAGGCCTTACAAATAACTGTGAAAAGAAGAGAAGGGAAAACAAAAGAGAAAAGAAAAGATATAACCATTTCAATGCAGGGTTTCAAAGAATAACAAGGACAGATAAGAAAGACTTCCTCAGTGATCAATGCAAAGAAATAGAGGAAATAATAGAATGGTCAAGACTAGAGATCTCTTCCAGAAAATTAGAGATATCAACAGTAACATTTAATGCAAAGATGGGCTCAATACAGGACAGAACTTGTGTGGACCTAATAGAAACAGATGATATTAAGAAGAAGTGACAACAATACACAGAAAAACTATACAAAAAAGTTCTTTATGACCCATTAATCACAATGATGTAATCACTCACCTAGAGCCAGACATCCTGGAATGTGAAGTCAAGTGGGCCTTAGGAAGTATCACTATGAACAAAGCTACTTGAGGTGATGGAATTCCAGTTGAGCTATTTCAAATCCTAAAAGATGATGCTATGAGAGTGCTGCACTCAATATGCCAGCAAATTTGGAAAACTCAGCAGTGGCCACAGGACTGAAAAGGGTCAGTTTTCATTCCAATCCCAAACAAGGGCAATGCCAAGGAATGCTCAAACTACTGCAAAATTGTACTCATCTCAGAGTCTACTAAAGTAATGCTCAAAATTCTCCAAGTCAGACTTCAACAATATGTGAATCGTGAATTTCCAGATGATCAGGCTGGATTTAGAACAGACAGAGGAACCAGAGATCAAATTGCCAACATCCGCTGGATCATCAAAAAAGCAAGAGAGTTCCAGAAAAACAGTTATTTCTGCTTTATTGACTATGCCAAAGCCTTTGACTGTGTGGATCACAATAAACTGTGGAAAATTCTGAATGACATGGGAATACCAGACCACCTACCTGCCTCTTGGGAAATCTGTATGCAGGTCAGGAAGCAACAGTTAGAACTAGACATGGAATACAGACTGGTTCCAAATAGAAAAAGGAGTACATCAAGGCTGTATATTATCACCCTGCTTATTTAACTTATATGCAGAATACATCATGAGAACCGCTGGGTTGAATGAAGCACAAGCTGGAATCAAGATTGCCAGGAGAAATATCACTAACCTCAGATATGCTGATGACACAACCCTTATGGCAGAAAACAAAGAACTAAAGAGCCTCTTGATGAAAGTGAAAGAGGATTGTGAAAAAGTTGGCTTAAATCTCAACATTCAGAAAACGAAGATCATGGCATCCAGTTCCTAAACTTCATGTCAAATAGATGGGTAAACAGTGTAAACAGTGACAGACTTTATTTTTGAGGGCTCCAAAATCACTGCAGTTGGTGACTGCAGCCATGAAATTAAAAGATGGTTACTCCTTGGAAGGAAAGTTATGACCAACCTAGACAGCATATGCAAAGGCAGAGACATTACTTTGCCACCAAAGGTCCATCTAGTCAAGGCTATGGTTTTTCCAGTGGTCATGTATGGATGTGAGTGGTGAACTATAAAGAAAGCTGACTGCTGAGGAATTGATGCTTTTGAACTGTGGCATTGCAGATGACTCTTGAGAGTCCCTTGGACTGCAAGGAGTTCCAACCAGTCCATCCTAAAGGAGATCAGTCCTGGGTATTCATTGGAAGGACTGATGTTGAAGCTGAAACTCCTGTATTTTGGCCACCTGATGTGAAGAACGACTCATTGGAAAAGACCCTGATGCTGGGAAAGATTGAAGGCAGGAGGAGAAGGGGACGACAGAGGATGAGATGGTTGGATGACATCACCAACTCAATGGACATGAGTTTGAGTAAACTCCCGTAGTTGGTGATATAAACTGGCAGGCCTGGCATGCTGCAGTCCATGGGGTTGCAAAGATCCAGATAGGAGTGAGCGACTGAACTGAACTGAATGCATTCCCTAGTAAAAGAGAGGTGCACATTAAGTGTAAGGGATTGCACAGCAGGATGACCCTGTCAGTAAAGCCAGTCCTTTTAAAGATGCATAAAGATGGAAAAAATATAACTTTATGAAAAGAGAATATCTCTTACTTTTTACAGTTATTTAATTTCAAATCACTCTATGGAATATTCTATAAAGTTAGGCTTTATTCCTATAAATAAAATAATCAAAATATTATTTTGATTATAATCATAGCAGCATTTATTTTGATACATTCAATTAAGTGCTGGAGATCCTCATGTATTCTTTTGAACCAAACCTAATTTAGACCATAATTGAAATTACATTTCTTTTTAATATAGACTCAGTAGCATATATCAGTTTTCTAGAGTTGCTTCAGTTCAGTTCAGTTCAGTCACTCAGTCGTGTCTGACTCTTTGTGACCCCATTAACCGCAGCATGCCAGGCCTCCCTGTCCATCACCAACTCCTGGAGTCCACCCAAACCCATGTCCATTGAGTCCGTGATGCCATCCAACAATCTCATCCTCTGTCATCCCCTTTTCCTCCAGCCCTCAATCTTTCCCAGCATAAGTATCTTTTCAAATGAGTCAGCTCTTTGCATCAGGTGGACAAAGTATTGGAGTTTCAGCTTCAACATCAGTCCTTCCAATGAACACAGAGGGCTGATCTTTAGGATAGACTGGTTGGATCTCCTTGCAGTCCAAGAGACTCACAAGATTCTTCTCCAACACCATAGTTCAAAAGAATCAATTCTTCAGCATTCAGCTTTCTTTACAGTCCAACTCTCACATCCATACATGACCACAGGAAAAACCATAGCCTTAACTAGACGAACCTTTATTGGCAAAGTAATGTCTCTGCTTTTGAATATACTATCTAGGTTGGTCATAACTTTCCTTCCAAGGAGTAACCATCTTTTAATTTCATGGCTGCAGTCACCATCTGCAGTGATTTTGGAGCCCAGAAAAATAAAGTCACCCACTGTTTCAACTGTTTCCCCATTTATTGCCATGAAGTGATGGGACCAGATGCCATGATCTTAGTTTTCTGAATGTTGAGCTTTAAGCCAACTTTTTCACTCTCCTCTTTCACTTTCATCAAGAAGCTCTTTAATTCTTCACTTTCTGCCATAAGGGTGGTGTCATCTGCATATCTGAGGTTATTGATATTTCTCCCGGCAATCTTGATTCCAGCTTGTGCTTCCTCCAGCCCAGACCGAACTGCTATAAAGTATGTAACTTGAAACAACAGAAATGCATTTGCTCACAATTCTGAACCCTCAGAAATTTGAAATCAAGCATGTTCTGACTTGCTCTTTCTGACTTGTAGGGGAAAAATCTTCCTATTCTATCTTTTTCTGGTGGTTTGATAGCAGTCCTCAGCATCCTTTGGATTGCAGCTTAAGCACTTCAATCTCTACATCTAGTTCACATGGTACACTCTCTCTACATGCCTGTGTCTCTACTCTTTTGTAAGAACACCAGTCCTATTGTTTTTGGCTTACCCTAATGACCTCATCTTAACTTGATTACATTTTCAAAAACTTTATTCCAAAATAAGGTCACCCTCATGGTCACCAGTGGTTAAGAATTCACTGTATCTGTTTAGGGATCACAGTTCAACTCATACCATAGACCATATATTTAATTTATTTCCCATTGTGAGTGTACTGTGATATGGTGGCAACATTTAAATGTTAGTCATTTCCTTCTTGAATATATCAGGATGTTTGATCATGCAGAAATGATTTGACTGTTGGAATAAGTATGTATTTTGGATTTTGCTGGCAGTTTTATTTTTAAATTTTATCTTCCTAGTCTAATAGTTTTAGAAACAATCATATAGAATGCAGATTATGGAAACGACTGTTTCCTTCAACTTATTACATAAAAACACCAAACAATAACAGTTCATTTCACAAAATCAACAAAACAGTACTGACTGAAAAAAAAAACAGCTTAAAGAGTGAGCTTGTACAACCCTGCATCAAGAAAGCCTATTTGCCACCAAAAAATATTTGGGATAACTGAAAAATAACTTTTTAAAGAGATTGTGCTTATTAGTTATAGTTCTAGCAAAGCCGTTGATTTTTTTTTCCTCTTGTTTTCCACTAATGGAAGTTTCAAATCAAGTAGATTCGAAATCTCCTAAAAGTACTTAAATTTCATAAAGAAACAGAACTTCCTCACCTCATGTCATTTTGAGAGATTAACCTATTATAAACTCAAGTTTTATTTGCAATGCTCACCATCTATTCTAATAGAAAAAATAAAAAGACAGACATAGAGGTGAAGAGAGAAAAAGAAAAAAGAGATTGATTTCAAACAATGCAATGAAGTATAAACTACAAATTGTCATAGGTAAATAAACGTTTGAAAATAAATATGTTCTAGCAAAATTTTAAAAAAATGAAACATACTAATTAGCTATGAATTTTGGACAACGTTTTAAGTCCAAGACAGAATACATTTGTATGTTCTGTGTACAGAAGCGAAAAGTGTAATAGCCTGCCTTACAGTACGCAGAAATGGAAGGTCAGCATTACCTAAGTTGACCCAACTAGATGAGGCTAAAGACATGAATTTGATTGATTTTTTTTTAACTCTAAAGGTTAGTAACTTTACTTGAAAAAAATCTTACTTCAACCCATTCTCCAGGGTTTAACTGCAAAGTTTGATTTTAAGTCCCAGCTGTAGAAGAAACTAAGTCGAGGTAGACAGATAAAATGAGTTCTATCGTAAGATTCTGATTTCATCTATGCCTATGGGCACACTCAGCTTATGGTGTCCTTCAAAAAATTAATGGTCTATTAATGTGAGTAGGTCATTCCATCAGATTCTAAGTCTTGCATTTCAATTAATAAATTCAGAGAAGCCAGCATGGTTTGGAGGATGAAAAGTCAGCATACAGACATAATAAATAATAAAAAAAACTTAGAACATTTACTTTAAAAAGAATAGGTCTGTATGTTTAAATTGAATTGTAAATTCTTCTGCCTTTATTTTCTATTATAGTAATATAACTGAAATTAGTTTCACAAAACAAGAGGATTAAAATGTTAGGAGTTACAATGATAGTACTGGAAATAGATGTGAGCAAAAAAAAAAAAGGGGGGGGGGTAAAATTATTATCAGAAAACTAAGGGCAAAAATTTGAAGCTGTGCTCTATGAGCTGATGGCAAAAACTTGCACCTTCACAACATTAAAGGAATTAAGCCCTCAGATCCTTTCCTCAGAGTAAAACTTATCATTGCTTCTCAGAATCTTGACCTCTTAGCTTTCATTCCATGCACCACGATCCCTCAGTCCAAACAGAGATAGCGAAAATGTGTCAACTTTTGAGATCACTGGTTGATGTGGAGACAGATTTCCTAGTAATTTTAAGGCAGAGAATTGATCAGCTTAGCAAAGTAAATAGCTAAACAAATGAACAACAAAAAAAAAAAGACTGCAGCTATTGCCTCTGTTTCACTGACAGTTCCCTACAAAATATAGATCCTCATACAGCAGAGACAATCAAATTATCCTAAAGTTTATTTACAATTTGACTTTTTAAAAAAATGTTCAGCTATTTAATCAGATGTGTCAAAGTTTATATTTATTTGAAGCATTTTAGAAAACCTGCATTTATTGACTTACTTATATTACAAGAAAGTTTAAATCCATGTTTAATTACACATTGGAGCAAAATATCAATTCAGGAAAGAATAATTACAATGAATATTAAAGCTACATTGAGACTGAAATAAGAAACTTTTTATTCAGGTATGGATTAACCTTAAACTTTCATAAGTGAATAAAATAGATTAATGAAATATTATAATAATACAAAACATAGATCATTTTCATTTTGGAAAGTGACAGGAGTTGCTGCTGCCTATTCAGCTAGGGGTAAATAGGTAAATATTCTTATAAATACTGTATCTTAATCAGTTCTAAGATTCTACCAATCATAGAGTATATTATAAACCTTGACTAGTATCTTTTGTGTGGAAACTTGCACCAGTGCACACAGCAATTTATAATGAAGCTTGATTGGAGAAATATTAAAATGAGAAAACACTATTTTCAGAAGAAAAGAAGTATCATGTGACTTTTTAGAATCCATTTCTTTATTATTTATTAAAGTGGAAACACTTTGTACCAGGATGAGGTACAGTCATCTTGTGGTATAGCATTCCATCCATCAACACAGGAAAAACCAATGAAATTAGAGAAGATTACGTCTTTCAAAAAATGAAAGAAAAAGCCATACAAATGCTGTGCCAAACATTTGGTGGGCGAGTGCATAAATGTAAAAGCAAAAAAAAACTTCTGAGAAACACATCACTCATTAAATACAATGTATCCTGCTGCTGCTGCTAAGTCGCTTCAGTCGTGTCTGACTCTGTGTGACCCCACAGACGGCAGCCCACCAGGCTCCCCCGTCCCTGGGATTCTCCAGGCAAGAACACAGGAGTGGGTTGCCATTTCCTTCTCCAATGCAGGAAAGTGAAAAGGGAAAGTGAAGTCGCTCAAGTCGTGCCCGACCCTCAGCGACCCCATGGATTGCAGCCCACCAGGCTCCTCCATCCACGGGATTTTCCAGGCAGGAGTACTGGAGTGGGGTGCCATTAAGTTATGCTAATTTTTAATTCATAATAAATACCATATACTGACTGAAACTTACTTTCTACACTCTAAAAGATAAGAAAAGGTTTTCTAAGCAAGTTGATAATGTAAACAAGGAAATAATTTATCCTACTTAAGAGTGGAGGTTGGGAAATTTTTTGAAGTTTGGCAACAGTATTGTTAAAAAATAAATGAGCTCATGTTAAATCTTATGTTAAAAAGTACTGACCAGACTGCCTGAGATACAAAGCCCAGCTAACCATGACCTGTTTCCTTCCTTAATGCTTTGAGATGATCCGAATTTTTAGCTTGTGAAGCCTCCAGTGTGGATAAGTTAATAAGGACCTAACATTGAGCTACTGCTTGATAAAATATAAAGGGCTGAGAAGTGGAATGAAAGAGAATTTCTGTCTCTCAAGGCTCCCTGTTGCCCTTGCCAGATTAGATCTGCTGTCTCTCCCTGAGTCCCTTGGGGCTTCCTTGTGGCTCAGCTGGTAAAGAATCCGCCTACAATGCAGGATACCTGGGTTCGATCCATGGATCAGAAGATCCCCTGGAGAAGGGAAAGGCTACCAGCTCCAGTATTCTGACCTAGAGAATTCCATGGACTACAGTCCAGGGAGTCTCAAAGAGTTAGACACGACTGAGTAACTTTCATTCTCTCTCACTCCCTGAGTCCCAGTATCACAAGCAAATATTTCATTTAGATCACCTGGCCCACTGTTTTGAATTGATTTAATTGTTATTAGAGCTCTCTTTTTAGACTGTAAATTTGTCTATTTTAGGATTATATTTAGCATAACTTTTCTATCCTAAAGGCTAATGATTGCCTAGAATATTGCAAGTGCTTAAGAAGTGTTTGACATGACTTAAATAAGTGTTATTTTGAATTATTTATGAAAGTATCCCTCCGGAGAAGTTTCGGGTGAATTTTGGCCAAAAAAAAAAAAAATCAGATGACTTTCATTTGAGGTTCATGTCAGTTTTGTAATTGCTAAGTCGTGTCCTACTCTTTGTGGCCCCATGGATTGCATGCAGCATGCCAGCCTTCCCTGTCCTTCACTCCGGAGTCTGCTCACACCCATGTCCATTGAATTGGTGATGCCATCCAACCATCTCATTCTGTCACCCACTTCTGCTCCTGTCCTCAATCTTTCCCAGCATCAGGGTCTTTACAAATGAGTCAGCTCTTTGCTTCAGGTAGCAAAAGTGTTGGAGATTCAGCTTTAGCATCAGTCTTTCCACTGAATATTCAGGGTTGATTTCCTTTAAAATTGAATGGTTTGCTATCTTTGTTCTACAAGGGATTCTCAAGAGTTTTCTCCAACACCACAGTTCAAAAGCATCAATTCTTTGACGCTCGGCTTTCTTTATGGTCCAACTCTTGCATCCATACATGACTACTGGAAAAACCATAGCTTTGACTATACCGACCTTTGTTGGCAAAGTGATGTCTCTGCTTTTTAACATTTTATCTAGGTTTGTTACAGCTTTTCTTCCAAGGAGCAAATGTCTTTTAATTGCATGGCTTCAGTCACTATCTGCAGTAATTTTGGAACCCAAGAAAATAAAATCTGTCACTGTTTCCACATTTTCCCCATCTGTTTGCCATGAAGTTATGGAATTGAATGCCATGATCTTTGTTTTTTGAATGTTGAGTTTTTAAGCCAGCTTTTTTACTCTCCTCTTTCAACTTCAGCAAGAGGCTTTTTAATTCCTCTTCACTTTCTGCCATTAGAGTGGTATTATCTTTACTGGCTTTAAGGTAAATTAAAATTATGAAATAAAATTAACAGAGAATAAAAATATTTTTAAAGATCAGGTCTTTTTCTTGATTTGGAAGAATGCATTCAATTTTATGTTATTAAAACAAGATACGTGTTTTAAAATAACACAAAAGTTTGATCTACTTGTGTCTTTCTCATGCAGAAGCAGGTAATAGCTCTATTCAGTCCTAGACATGGAGGGGAAGTGAGTTCTTCTTCACCCTGCCTCTGTGTTCCTCTGCCTGAAATTTCCAACTTTGCCCAGAGGGACCTCAAATATCATTTGTTCCAGGACTTGACTGAGATCTCAGTGTTTTGGATGGAGACAGTATAATCTCCTAGTCAACTTGATAGTGTTATGCAGTGCACATTTATTTTATACTTGGTGCATGAAATCAAAGTACAGCTGAGTTTTCATAGGAATTCAGACAGGGAGAGAGAGGGGGCAATTGCTCCATGGCAGTTTATACTAAATAAAACCACAAATGCACACTGATGTTTTTCAATAACAGCATGTTGACAAGCTGATTATATATGGAATTTGAGGATGTGCAGTAGCTCTGTCACTTCCTGGATAAAACAATCACTCCAAATCTGTGCTTATAATAAAAGAACAACTCTTCTCAGTCATTCCCAACTCATTTCTAAATTCACACTCTACAGATGTAGACAGGGTTTGATCAATTTCTGGTCAACTGATATAAATTGCCATCTTCAATTTCATTATTTTAAGAGACAGTGGAGTTTCTGAAATATATGTATTTTTAAAATCTCAGGACCATGTCTTGATGGTCAGGAGCAGACAACTAGTTTCTGCTATAATTTACTTTCTAATAGAATACAGTATGTTTTCCTTCTGTGATAGGTATTTTTGATGACTTTCATCTCAGGGTGAGGCTCCTGTCACTTCTTAACTAACAACAAAGAAAAAGAATAGGAAAAAAAAAAAGCACAGGGAATAAAATGTCATTTCACACTGGGTGCTTTGTAAATGTGAGCCAACCCTCACAAATCCTTTAGGCATCAGTAGAAATGGAGCTGAGCCAGAAGAGAAGAAAACATGTCCGAACAGAGAAAGTTTGCTGAGCAAATTGAAATTCACGCCTAAAACTGAAAACTTTTGAGTTAAACCTACTCTAAAGGGTAGGTTTACTTTTTTTTTTTTTTAACTAATTTTTACCTTACTTTAATTTTACTTTACTCATTTTTTTCCTAAAATGCAAATTTATTAAATATTGATTTTTGTTACAATTTCTTTGCATAATTTCAGTTTGTCCTTCCACTTAATCTTTTGACAAAGTAATTATCACACAGATAAATGGGAATAAAAACATAATGCTAAATATTGGAACAATTTCCTCTGAGTTTGCACACAGAAAAGTAAAATATACTCTTCTGTGTAATTATAGCTCAATATGACAAATATAATCTGGCCTTATTTTCCCAAAGCAAAGTCCTTTTATATTATTGCATAATATGTTTAATGAAAAACAATTTTGGCATAATTTAGAAAAAATTTACATTGAATACTGTGTGATTTCATTACTTGAGCAATGAGTATCAAGCTTGTGAATATGAAAGTATGTTGTAATCTGAAAGTAAGATTTTATATAGGAGGAAAGATTAAGTTTTATCAAAAGGATAGGTAGAATTAATAATGCATTAAATATTATTTGTCCCTTGGGACTCAATTTGAAGTATAAATATAGTTCTTTTCATTTCTAAATTTGATTGACATTGTCATTTACTAACATTGGGGAGATATTTTTTGAGGTAGAACTTTACTGGCAAAACTCAACACACTCTATATATTTTTTACATCTCTCTTTATTATATTTTGTTCTTCATGACCAATTAAGTGGAAGTATGATTAATAATGATTTGGATTTTCACTTCTTGTCTTACTGAAAGCCAGCTATAACATAGTGATTTTAGACTTTGCATTTTGAAACCAAATCTCTCCAGGCTACATACTGACTAGCAATGTATGAAAATTACCATTTCTT
Source organism: Bos taurus (assembly GCF_002263795.3). Taxonomy (NCBI): domain Eukaryota; kingdom Metazoa; phylum Chordata; class Mammalia; order Artiodactyla; family Bovidae; genus Bos; species Bos taurus. Next base: position 16,016,947 of record NC_037332.1, on the reverse strand, counting down.
CACATCCTCACAATATTTGATTCTGTTGAAATTTCTAATTTTTTTATACCAGTGAGTTTGCCTTCAGAATTACTTCTTCAGATTTCTTTTTTATACCCTTTGTCCATTTTTTATTATTTTCTTCCTCTTTTCTGTTTCATTTACTATTGTTTTTGTTCAGTTGTGAAGTCATATTTGACTTTTTGTGATGCCATGGACTGCAGCATGCCAGGCTGCTCTGTCCTCCAGTATCTCCTGAAGTTTGCTCAAATTCATGCCTGTTGAGGCAGTGATGCAATCCAACCATCTCATCCTCATCTTCTCCTTTTACCTTCAATCTTTCCCAGCATCAGGGTCTTTTCCAGTGAGTTGGCTCTTTGCATCAGGTGGCCAAAGGATTGGAGCTTCAGCTTCAACCTCAGTCCTTCCAATGAATATTCAGGGTTGATTTCCTTTAGGATTGACTGCTTTGATATCCTTGCAATCCATGGGACTCTCAAGAGTCTTCTCCAGCACCACAATTCAAAAGTTTTAATTTTTTGGTGCTCAACCTTCTTTATGATCCAGCTCTCACATCTCTACATGACTACTGGAAAAATCATAGCTTTGACAATTCAGACATTTGTTGGCAAAGTAATGTCTCTGCTTTTTAATATGCTATCTAAGTTTGTCATAGCTTTCCTTCCAAGGAGCAAAAGTCTTTTAATTTCATGGCTACAGTCACCATCCAGAGTGATTTTGGTGCCCAAGAAAATAAAATCTGACACTGTTTCCTCTATTTCCCCTTCTATTTGTCATGAAGTGATATGACTGGATGCCATGATCTTTTGTCTTTAATCTTGAGTTTCAAGCCAGCTTTTTCATTCTCTCCTTTCACCCTCATCAAGAGACTGTTTGGTTCCTCTTTTCTGTTTACCATTAGAGTAATATCATCTGTGTATCTGAGATTTTTTATATTTCTCCCAGCCATCTTGATTCCTGCTTATGATTCACCCAGCCTGGAATTTCACATGATGTACTCTGCATATAAGTTAAATAAAAAGGGTGACAAGATACAGCCTTGTTGTACTCTTTTCCCAGTTTGGAGCCAGTTGTTCCATGTCTAGTTCTAACTGTTGCTTTTTGACCTGGCTTTCTCAGGAGGCAGGTAATTGGTCTTGTATTCCTATCTCTTTAAAAATTTTCCACAGTTTCTTGTGATCCACACAATCAAAGGCTTTAGCATAGTCAATGAAGTAAAAGTAGATGTCTTTCTGGAACATCCTTGCTTTCTCCATGATCCAATGAATGTTAGCAATTTGAACTCTGGTTCCTCTGCCTCTTTGAAACCCAGCTTGTACATCTGGAAGTTTTCAGTTCCATAGTGCTGAAGCCTTGCTTGAAGAATTTTGAGCATAACCTTACTAGTATGTGAATTGAATGCAATCGTGTGGTAGTTTGAACATTCTTTGGCATTGCCCTTCTTTGGAATTGGAATGAAAATTTACCTTTTCCAGTCCTGTGGCAAATGCTGAGTTTTCCAATTTTGCTAACATATTGAGTGCAGGACTTTAACTGCATCATCTTTTACTAGAATTTTAAATAGGTCAGATGGAATCCATCACTTTCAGTCACTTTGTTTTTAGTAATACTTCCTAAAGTCCACTTGATTTCACACTTGAGATGTCCAGTTCTAGGTGAACCACCATTTTGTGATTATCCAGGTCATTAAGACCTTTCTTGTATAACACTTCTGTGTATTCATGCCACATCTTCTTAATCTCTTCATTTATTAGAGATAGTCCATTGTTTTAGACAAAGGTTAGGGCAAAGGTTAACTGAATTCTGCCAAGAGAATGCACTAGTCATAGCAAATACCCTTTTTCAACAACACAAGTGACAAATTTATATATAGACATAACCAAATCACATAATCCAAATCACTGCAGATGGTGATTGCAGCCATGAAATTAAAAGATGCTTACTCCTTGGAAGGAAAGTTATGACCAAGCTAGATAGCATATTGAAAAGCAGAGACATTACTTTGTCAACAAAGGTCTGTCTAGTCAAGGCTATAGTTTTTCAAGTAGTCATGTATGGATGTGAGAGTTGGACTATAAGGAAAGCTGAGTGCTGAAGAATTGATGCTTTTGAACTGTGGCATTGGAGAAGACTCTTGAGAGTCCCTTGGACTGCTAGGAGATCCAACCAGTCCATCCTAAAGGAGATCAGTCCTGGGTGTTCATTGGCAGGACTGATGTTGAAGCTGAAACTCCAATACTTTGGCCACCTGATGCGAAGAGCTGACTCATTTGAAAAGACCCTGATGCTGGGAAAGATTAAGGGTAGAAGGAGAAGGGGATGACAGAGGATGAGATGGTTGGATGGCATCATCGACTCAATGGACATGGGTTTGGGTGGACTCCAGGAGTTGGTGATGGACAGGGAGGCCTGGTGTGCTGTGGTTCATGGGGTCACAAAGAGTCAGACTTGACTGAGCGACTGAACTGAACTGATAACCAAATGGTCAATACTGAAATGAAATTGATCACATTCTTTGTAGCTAAAGATGGAAAAGCTGTATACAGTCAGTAAAAACAAGACCTGGAGTTGACTGTGGCTCAGATCATCAGCTTCTCATAGCAAATTTCAGGTTTAAACTAAAAGAACTGGGAAAAAACACTAGGCAAGCCAGGTGTGACTTAAATCAAAGTCCATATGAATTTTTAATAGAGGTAATGAAGAGATTCAAGGAACTAACTCTAGTTAACAGTGTACTTGAAGAACTATGGACAGAGGTCCATAATATTGTACAGGAGGCATGAATAAAGCCATCCCAAAGAAAAAGAAAACAAGAAGGCAAAGTGGTTCTCTGAGGAGGCTAATAATGAAAGAATGAAGAGAAGTGAAAGCAAGGGAGATAAGGAAAGGTACATCAATTAAATGCAGAATTCCAAATTACAGCTAGAAGACACAGGAAGGCCTTCTTCAATGAATAATAGAAGAAAACAACAAAAGGGGAAAGACTAGAAATCTCTTCAGGAAAACTGGAAACATCAAGGGAGCATTCCTCCCAAAGATGGGCACAATAAAGGATAAAAATGGTAGAGACCTAGCAGACACTGAAGAGATCAAGAAGAGATGTAAAGAATACGCAGAAGAATTGCATAACAGAGATCTTAATAAACCAGATTACTATGATAGTGTGGTTAGTCACCCAGAGCCGGACATTCTGGAGTGCGAAGTCAAGTAGGCCTTAAGAAACACTGCTGTTGATAAAGCTAGTGGATGCAAAGAAATTCCAGCAGAACTATTCAAATCCCTAAAGTTTGATGCCATCAAGGTTTTGCATTCATTATGTCAGCAAATCTGGAAGACCCAGCAGTGGCCACAGGACTGGAAAAAGGCAGTCCTCATCCCAATTCCCAAGAAGAGTAGTACCAAAGAATGTGCTAACCCTCAGACAATTGCACTCATCTTTCTTGCTAGTAAGGCCAAGCTTAAAATCTTGCAGGCTAGGCTTCAGCATTATACAAACCAAGAACTTCCAGATGTTCAAGCTGGGTTTAGAAAAGGAAGAGGAATTAGACTTCAAATTGCCAACATTTCCTGGATTATAGAGAAAGCAAGGGAATTTCAGAAAAACATCTACCTCTGTTTCATTGACTACACTAAAGCCTTTGACTGTGTAGATCATAACAAACTGTGGAAAGCTCTCAGAGAGATGGGAATACCACACGATCTTATCTGTCTCCTGAGAAACATGTATGTGAGTCAAGAAGCAACAGTTAGAACCTGGTATGGAGCAACTGACTGATTCAAGATTGAGAAAGGAGTATGACAGAGCTGTTTGCTGTCACCCTGTTTGTTTAACCTATACACTGAGCACATCATGAGAAATACTGGGGTGGATGAGTTGCAAGCTAGAATCAAGATAGGCAGGAGACACATTAACAACCTCAGATGTGCTGATGATCCTACTCTAATGGAAAAAAGTGATGAGGAACTAAGCAGCTTCTTGATGAGGGTAAAGGAGGAGAGTGAAAGAGCTGGCTTAAGATTAAATTTTTTTTTCTTCTTAATTTTTTTATTTTTATTTTTATATAAATTTATTTATTTTAATTGGATGTTAATTACTTTACAATATTGTATTGGTTTTGCCATACATGAACATGAATCTGCCATGGGTGTACACATGTTAACCATCCTGAAGCCCCCTCCCACCTCCCTCCTCGTACCATCCCTCTGGGTCATCCCAGTGCACCAGCCCCGAGCATCCTGTATCCTGCATTGAACCTGGACTGGCAATTCATTTCATTTATGATATTATATATGTTTCAATGCCATTCTCCCAAATCATCCCACCCTCTCTTTCTCCCACAGAGTCCAACACACTGTTCTATATATCTGCGTCTCTTTTGCTGTCTTGCATACAGGGTTATCATTACCATCTTTCTAAATTCCATATATATGCGTTAGTATACAAATAAACAAATGGACCTAATTAAAATTAAAAGCTTCTGCACAACAAAGGAAACTATAAGCAAGGTGAAAAGACAGCCTTCAGAATGGGAGAAAATAATAAAAAATGAAGCAACTGACAAAGAACTAATCTCAAAAATATACAAGCAACTCCTACAGCTCAATTCCAGAAAAATAAATGACCCAATCAATAAATGGGCCAAAGAACTAAATAGACATTTCTCCAAAGAAGACATACAGATGGCTAACAAACACATGAAAAGATGCTCAACATCACTCATTATCAGAGAAATGCAAATCAAAACCACAATGAGGTACTATTTCATGCCAGTCAGAATGGCTGTGATCCAAAAGTCTACAAGCAATAAATGCTGGAGAGGGTGTGGAGAAAAGGGAACCCTCTTACACTGTTGGTGGGAATGCAAACTAGTACAGCCACTATGGAGAACAGCGTGGAGATTCCTTAAAAAAACTGGAAATAGAACTGCCTGATGACCCAGCAATCCCACTGCTGGGCACACACACCAAGGAAACAAGAATTGAAAGAGACACGGGTACCCCAATGTTCATTGAAGCACTGTTTATAATAGCCAGGACATGGAAGCAACCTAGATGTCCATCAACAGATGAATGGATAAGAAAGCAGTGGTACATATACACAATGGAGTATTACTCAGCCATTAAAAAGAATACATTTGAATCAGTTCTAATGAGGTGGATGAAACTGGAGCCTATTATACAGAGTGAAGTAAGCCAGAAAGAAAAACACCAATACAGTATACTAATGAATATATATGGAATTTAGAAAGACTAAATATTAAAACCACTAAGCTCATGGCATCTGGCCACATTACTACTAAGTCGCTTCAATCGTGCTGTGCGACCCCAGAGACGGCAGCCCACCAGGCTCCCCTGTCCCTGGGATTCTCCAGGCAAGAACACTGGAGCAGATTGCCATTTCCTTGTCCAATCCATGCAAGTGAAAAGTGAAAGTGAAGTCGCTCAGTCGTGTCCAACTCTTCACAACCCCATGGACTGCAGCCTACCAGGCTCCTCTGTCCACGTGATTTTCCAGGCAAGAGTACTGGAGTGGGGTGCTATTGCCTTCTCTGCATTACTGGCCACATTACTACATGGCAAATAGAAGGGGAAAGGTGGAAGCAATGACAGATTTCCTCTTCTTGGTCTCCAAAATCACTGAGGCTGGTAACTTCAGGAAACTGATGACAAACCTAGACAGTGTGTTGAAAAGCAGACACCATTACTCTGCTAAAAAAAGGTCCGTATAGTCAAGGCTATGATCTTCCCAGTGATGACTTACGGTTGTGAGAGCTGGACCTTAAAGAAGGCAGAATGCCAAAGAATTGATGCCTTCCAATTGTGGTGCTGGGGAAGACTCCTGAAAGTCCCGTGGACAGCAAGGAGATCAAACCAGTCAATTTTAAGGGAGATCAACCCTGAATATTCACTGGAAGGACTGATGCTGAGGCTGAAACTCCAGTATTTTGATCATCTGATGCGAACAGACAACTCACTGGAAAAGTCTCTGATGCTGGGAAAGATTGAGGGCAGTAGAAGAGGGCTTCAGAGGATGAAATGTCTGGGTGGCATCACTGATGCGATGAACATGAACCTGGGAAAACTTCAGAAGATGGTGAGGGACAGGGAAGCCTGGTATGCTTTAGTCCATGGGGTTGCAAAGAGGAACATGACTTAACAACTGAACAGTAATAACAATGTTTTAAGTGTTAAACTGATAAGACCAGTTTTGTGTTGCAAATGTGTCTTCATGTAATTTTGTCCCTCAGTGAATAGAAATCAGTGTTTTGACATACTTGTCCGATCTTTATCTTTAATGTTTTTCACTCATTTGGATCTATAGATTCTCCAAACCATGACCATAAATATGCTGCCCTACATTCTCTTCTATTACTTGTATTATGCATTTATGTATTTATGCAAGTATGTATCTATTTATCTTTTACTTACATGATTTATCTATCCTTCTTTTATATTTTTCTCCACAAAGTGAAGCATTGTTTTCTAATATTTTTTACTTTAAAATTAATTATTCTCCACTGAACTTTGGTTCTACATTTATCATGGATCAAGTTCTCATATTTACATGGCCTCCCTGTCTGTTGTTTCATTTATCTGCATTAGTAGCACAATATTTGTATTCATATGACTTTATAATATGTCTAGATAGGATGAGGAATTCAAAATTTTTACCCTTCTTTCTCAAAGCTGAATTAGATTTTCCTAAATCTCCTAAGCTCTTAAATTGAAAAAACATAGTCAAGGGAACCACATACTCACAAATCTCATCAGGATCAATTCTGTCTTTTAAAAACAGATCCTTCTTCTAGTTTCTGAGTGGTATTCTATAGAAATCTCATCAGTCCTCCACACACAGATAGTATTATCAGACAGGGATTTAGAAAGTGTTTACACTCGGCTTTGGGTCCTAACCCTTCTGTGACTAAATTGATTCCACAATTTTCCCCTTAAGTAATATTCATAGATTCAAATGTAGTTTAAATAAAACATCAACAAGTAGATAGAATAAAATTCTAGATAAAATTCATTTTAAATAGTTTCTTTTGATAAAGGTTGGTATGTATTCAATATATGTATGTATGTACATTTATATATATGTACACACATATTTCCTATCAACTTTGAAATTACAATATTATTGTGCATCAGAAATTTAACTATATACACCCCTGCTTACCCTTTTTTACAGGAATAAACTCCAGGACACAATCATTACAATTGTTAAATATTCACAAGGTAATATCATAACTCTTACATATTGGTAACTCAGAGCTTTTGTGAGGTATTCAAAAGCCCAGGTCACCTTGTCAATGGTGAAAATATAGAGTATTACTTTGCCTCCCTATGGATATCTTTTCTATTCATTTCATTGAGGTTATATCTTCTGTCAAGTTTTTCACTGTAGATTTAACCTTTCTTTTTTTCACTTGGGAAATATTTTCTGGAGAAAATGGAAATCTACAATTTCCGTTTGTCTTCATCTGGCTTCTTTACAAGAAAATATTTTAATCCTTGACTGTTACACTTTTGTAAAATGGTACAGAATAAAAGTTATCAGAATTATCTGTCTAATTTGAGTTTCTGTCCAATTTGGAAATTGAGTTTTAAAAGAATATTCAAACTAGGAAAAAAGGTGAAATATATATCTATTATTTTAATATATATTAAATAATTTTTAATATTTTAATAAATTATTTATAATCTTTTTCATGGAACTGTAGTACATTTAGGTTGAAATTAAGGAATACATAAGCAGGATTAAACCATGGATAGCAAATAGTTAAGGTATTTTGTACAAGGTTGTTATTATAGGATCATATTTTGTTTTTAAAGGATCATTCTAACAATGTGGTGAGTTGGTTCGAAGTGAGCAAGACCAGTTGAGCAATTTTGAAATGATTGAAGTAAGAGATTTTGTCTCAGGTGTTGTTGCAGTAGAAATGAGACTGATAAGTGGACCAAGATATCTAGGAAGTGTCTTTGATAGTATTTATGGTTGATTTAGTGTTGGGGAAGATGGGTGGGGAAGGAGTACAAACAAATGATGGAAGACTTGCAAGTCTGTGGCTGAAGCAGCAAAATGCTTTGGGGTTTCATGTACTAAGTAAGGAAGATGGAAAGCAGTATATTTAGGAGTTAAGATGATGTACTCAGTTTCTGACTCTGTGGCTTTATCTGAACACTACTCACATGAGGTAGCCACTAAGGAGCTGGCAATATGAGCCAGAAAGTAAGTCAAGCATAAAGCTAGAAATATTCAGGAAGTAAAGTCATCATTTTTCCTTACCTGGAGTTCTGCAAAACCTTCTCTGTGGTCTAACTTCTGTCTAGATCTCTTACGTCATCTCATACCTTCTTTCTTTCTTGAGAGTCAAACACTACTCCAGGTGTTTTTTGTTCGTTTGTTTGCCTAAGAACATACCAAGTGTTTATACATCTCAGGGTTTTTGCCCTAGCTGCTCCTTCAGTACAGATATTCCTCACAGAAGACAATTTCTGCCCCTCTTCCTATGCATTTCACCATCTATATTTACTATAGTTTGTTTACTCATATCACTAGTAATTAGAGAAGTATCTGGACTTAATATACATTTGTTGAATGAAAGAATCTACATCTGGATGTAAGAAGAGACAAGATTAACCAGGGAATGTTGTCAGAGGAAAGAAGTGGGCTCCTTGTAGAACCATCAATAATACTGTCTATTGGTAGATAGGAAGAAGAAAAGTCTCTGAAACATCGGAAAAAGGAAGCCATGAATGAGAAAACCCATGAATAGGAAAAGATCTAAGTTGAAATGTGAATATATATTAACCTCATAAAAGTTTATTGTATGAAAGGAAATGATAGATAGAAATGTGGTATCTGGGAAGAGGTGTCTCTGTGTTTGTTTTTTTGTTTGTATTATATATTTTTGTTTGTATTAAATACTGTGCAATCTAAAGTTTATTAAAATCCTGCCCAGGATGAACTGTTTGAGTAGGGGGAGATAACGATTTTAAGTCCAGGTATAAAAATTGACCTTAGTCTTGAGAAAATACAATTATATCTTCCATTGTAATAAAGAAGGAAATGAAAAGAATGTAAGCAGATGCAGGTAAATTTGCAATCTTGGAAGCAGTAAGTTAAGGGAGTTCTTACAAATAAGCATTGGTTATCTGTAAAATAATGGGCTTCCTCTGGTAGCTCAGTTGGTAAAAAATCTGCTGGCAGTGCAGGAGACCCAGGTTCAGTCCCTGGGTCAGAAAGATCCCCTGGAAAAGGAATTGGCAAACCACTCCAGTATTCTTGCCTGGGATATCCTGTGTACAGAGGAACCTGGCGGGCTACAGTCCATGGGATCACAAGAGCCAGACACTATTTAGCAACTGAACCACCAATCTATAAAATGATAATCAGTGTGTTCAGATTGATACTAAAGGAGAAAGAATCCTAACCTTTAGAAAAGTGAGTAATAGAAAGTATTAACTCTTGTTACCAACATGTAGTTAACTATAAACCAAAAATAATGAAACTTTACTAAAATATTTCCCACTGCCTTATAAAGACCATCACAGAGTCCGCTGAAGCCACTTTTTGCAGTCAAGATATTCTATCTTTTGGGGTTGGAGAGGGGCTTCTGGTTCTGCTTTCAGTCCCATACTGGACCTGTTCCTTAGCTTCCCTAACCCAACAGAAATATTATAAGTAAAAATTTGAGAATTTGTCATCTTGCCCAATATGGTAAAGAAAACAAAGAGTTAAAACACTTTTGATTCTGGGAATTGATTAACATGATGGTATGAGGTGTGTCCATTGTACAAACGGCGGGGGGGGGGGGGGGAAACAGATTGGAAAGCAGTATAGTAGGATAAAATTTAAAATAACTTTTGCTCCTTTGGTTTTGTTTTTCAGAATATTTAAGCCCTGTGAATATTTGCAGGCAGAGGAAAAGGAGTATAGTTGAAGAGGAAGGGTGTGCTAGACAGGAAGAGAATAAATTTGGAAGCAAAGTTCTGGAATGAGAAATGATAAAAATAAGAATTTAGGAAGAAAAGGCAGTTTTAATGAGTGTGAAGAACACTTTTTCCTCTTGTGATAAAGGGGGAAAGATAGGAAAATAGAAATAAGCTTCATGAGATTTGAATTAGAGAAAGCCAGGGGAGGACTGAGATAGGAGATCCAAGGAAAATATTAGAGTAGGGATTTGACTTGATATTGGTTAGGGCTTCCCAGGTGGCTCAGATGGTTAAGTGTCTGCCCACAATGTAGGAGACCCAGGTTTGATTCCTGGGTTGGGAAGATCCCCTGGAGAAGGAATTGGCACCCCATTCCAGTACTCTTTCCTGGAAAATTCTATGAATGGAGAAGCCTGGTGGGCTGAAGTCCATGGAGCCGCAAAGAGTCGGACACGACTTAGCGACTTCACTTTCACTTTGGTTAACTAAATAAAAGAGCTTCCAGAAGAGTCTCAGATACAGTTGGGCTGTATAGTTACCATTTTTCTTTTATTCTTATTTTGTAGTTTCTTTTATACTACATGCCAAGTACACATCTAGGTCCTGGAGTATTTATCTTGGTCCCAGTCTACCTAGGTAGAGTTAACACTCCCTGGTGGGAAAGGCTGTTACCAAGCATTAGAGCCGAAGAATTAAAGAAAAGTGATGTGGTACTGCGGTGTGGATTGCTTACCCTTTTTTGCACTGAACTACAAATAATGGACAGTGACTCAGTTGTTAAAAACCTGGTTTAGAGAGTAAGATTGTTTCTCAAATTAAAACAAACAAACAAATAAGGAATAGGTAATGCCACAGGATCCAGGATTCAAAATTCTTCAGTGGGAAAAGAGAGTAAACATTCCTCAACTCCTAAAGTTCAGGTTCTGAGTTCTAGAGTTTCTATAATTGCAATGAACAATTGCAAGCCAAAGAATGGTGATAAAGGTGAAAGGCACAATGCTTTTTAGAATAACCAGCTCATTACCCCCCTAATAATCAATGATATTAAATATTAAGTTAGTTATATCTATTTTCTTTTCAGCATCCAACTGCCCCCCTTCACTCCCCACACACATTAACAATCCATTCAAGTCCATGAACACTGAAGTAATCACATTCCTAAATAAAATCATTTTCAGTCTTTACGTCAAACTAAACATTCAAATAATAAGACCTTAACAATTTAGCATAAAAATCTTGTTTATTCAGGGTTGCACTAATGTTTAAAACATTTTCAAACACGTTTTTCTCTTTGGATCATTTGTGTGTATCTCTAACCTGTCCAACTAATTTTCTCATCTTTTCCTTTGTGTTAAATTACACACCAATTAGCTTTCATTAATTGTTTGGAGATTAGCCCAAACTCTTTATAACCATTAATAAATTGTTAGTTATGATCTAAAAGTCCCAAAGTCTCAGGTTAAAATAGCAAACAGTCATTTATTTTACCTTTCTGTCTCCCTAGTAATAATAGATAACTCACAACAGCTATTTTATTTTCTTCTATCAGGAAAGCTGTACCTACATGATTAAAATCACACTCCAAATTCTGTTATCAATTATACCAATTAAGGTCAAATAGAATGGAACAGTAGTCTTTGGGGAAAACAATATGAACAATATAAACTGTTATTAATTTAAAGATATCATAGGTACTGATGACAGCTTCTTTTGAAATTGTCATTAATAATCTCTAGACAGTCACCTACAACCACATGTCCGAAATCCACATGTTATTGCGTGTTCTTTGAATTGTGGGGAAAATCAGGCCCCAGAGAAATTCAGTGTTTGCCAAAGGGACTAGCTCACTCTCCTGACATCTTTGCTAAAGCAGGAGTAGTAGGGTTATTTTTGTGTTCTTTTGTTTTTGTTTTTTTTAATAATAGACACGTAATAGGTATGAATGTTGCTGTCTTTCCAAAAAAGAAGAAAAATTACCAAGATTTAGCCTCTTTGAAGTAAATTAAAATAATTTTTGCATGTGTATATCCTATAAAATATTTTATATTTATATTGTTATAGTTGTTTACCTAAAATATACTATATATTTTTATTTAAAATAATATTTTAACTTCATTATAAGATGAAATTGTTTTTGTTAAAAAGTGTGTCTATACTCAGGGTCATTAATGCTAACTTACACAACAGCAGCAAAACGACAACAGTAATCCAGAAGTCCTAAAGGTTGAATGCAATTAAGGTGTATCTGTTGTTCATCCCTTTCTGGGTGGTTTGCCTGTAAACAGATTCCTACCATCTTTTAATGCCTCCATCTTTGTCTTAAAGAAATGAAGTGTGGAGGATCAGTTGGGAGGTTTAATGGACCAGACTTAGTCATAAAATTCCAAACTGATTGAAATGCAGACTGAACAAAGTAACTCTGCATTCAAGATACATCAGAAACAGTTTGATAATTCTCTAGCAGTATCTTGCTTGACAGTCTACACTTCTGATCACCAAATATTCCTTTCACACTATCTTCCATATTCTCAATTTTCTCAAATGAATAATCCCAAATCTCACCTGGTCACAGCATCTGGTTTATATTCTGGGATGTCTGAATGATGACAGTTATCTTCATCAGATTCATGTATGAACTAAAAATGTGGTTCTGAAATCTGAAAGCTAAAAAATCATGCTTTCTGCCCCTGATCCTCCATGTACACTTACCACAGACAGAGACAACATTTTCTCAACAACTCTCATTTGGAAAATGAGAGAAAAGAAGATACACAAAAGTAGTTGATCTATGGCATTTATGGAATATAACTAGGCAGATATTGTGAAGTCTCACTTTCTGGAGAAAAAATAAAGATTCTCAGTTAGGCACCATTATAGTCCCTTGGAAGAATGCCTGTGTTAAGAAGATCAAATTCCCTGAAGGTTGTTTCATCTTATCCTTCGTGGTCATATCTGAAGTAGCTATTGAAGAATATGTCTTTCTTGGCTGCATATAACATACAAAACCCACCTCACACTCACGGAAATATAGATGTTTAAAAGTCATTTTAAGGATTGCAGAATCAAAGACTTTTTAACATGGACTTGTGGTTGTTTAGCCATATGATTATTTTAAAAACTTGCAAACTATTTACTTTCAGTCAGTTTCAAACACAGGAAGCAAGAACTGCCAGACTTTGTTCCCAAATACCTTTCCTTTATTTGGTATCTTGCTTATCATCGCTCTCTCCATCTTAACTTAAATTCAGATAATCTTGAACCTGTCAAGCTTGAATTGTCAGAACATGTCCTTCATTTGATCTTTGGCACAAATCTGAGTCACTCTGTGTGGCTGAGAAATCTCACTGGGTCTTAGTTCTTCAAAGTCTTTTACATACCATCTCTTCTTTTTCTAAACTTTCCTTTTCCCTTTCAATTCTACTTTAAACTTGCAAATTATTTTCTCAGCTTACATCTTTCTTATAATACTTTGCTAAAACCATCCACAATAATACATACATACCGCTAATATTTATTTTCCAAACACATCTAGAACTACAAGCTCAGTGAGCTTTGGACTGTCTTCTAAACTATCATAGGTGACAGCTTTTAAATGCCTTTTCACTGTAATCACCAATTAACCAACCTGTTTTATTCTACTATTAAATAAAGATGCCCACTCCTAAGCCAGTGTCACATATTCTAGTTTTTGTTTATCAGCATCTCACTTGAAGGTACTTTTTTTTTTTTTATATTAGTCATTGTAATTAGTACTATCTGCTGCAATAAGTAATCTCAGTCCCTTTGTGCTATTCTCTCTTGCAAAGCCCAGTGTGAATGTTCCTGATTGCACAGCTTTCCTAAGGAGTACTTATACAAAAAGTGATTTAGAGATTCAGCATCCTTGAATCTAGAAATCTCATTATATTTAAGCATATCCTGAAATGACTCCTCTAAGGGGAAAATAAGAAATTGGGCCTGGAAGTTCACTTGTTATTTTCTAGCCATATGTTTTCAATATAAATGCAGAGAAGGCTATGAAATATAGGTTAGGTATGAACCCAGGGGGAAATATCAACAACCTTATATATGCAGATAACACCATGCTAATCACAGAGGAGAGTGAAAAAGCTGCCTTAAAACTCAACATTCAGAAGACTATGATCACAACATCTGGTCCCATCAGTTCATGGCAAACAGATGGGGAAAAAGTGGAAACAGTGACAGACTTTATTTTGGGGAGCTCCAAAATCACTGCAGATGGTGATGGCAGCCATGGAATTAAAAGACACTTGCTCCTTGGAAGAAAAACTATGAAAAACTTAAACAGATATTAAAAAGCAAAGACATCACTTTGCCAACTAAGGGCCATCTAGTTATGCTATGGTTTTCCAGTAGTCAAGTATGGATGTGAGAGTTGGACCATAAAGAAAGTTGGGCACTGAAAAATTGATGCTTTTGAATTATGGTGCTGGAGAAGACTCTTGAGAGTCCCTTAGACAGCAAAATCAAACCAGTCCATCCTAAAGGAAATGAACCTGAATATTCATTGGAAGGACTGATGATGAGGCTGAAGCTCCAATACTTTGGCCACCTGATGTGAAGAGCCGACTCACAGGAAAGGACCCTGATGCTGGGAACAACTGAGGGCAGAAGAAGGGGGATGACAGAGAATGAGATGGTTGGATGGCATCACTGACTCAATGGACATGAGTTTGAGCAAACTCTGGGAGACAGTATGAAGGACAGGGAAGCAAGGTGTGCTGCAGTTCATGGGATGGGAAAGAGATGGGCACAGTTTAACTGAATAGCAACAAGGAACCCAGGAAAACAAGTGGCATCAGTGAATACCTCAACTACAAAGGATAATAAAGCAAACTTTAGTAATCCAATGGCAAATGTTCTTATTTCATTTTCTGTAATTTAACTTCCTTTGGAAAAAGTAACTTTCCACTTGGAAACTACTGTCAAACTTCATGACTAGTCAAATTATAAAGTATTCATGCTTAATAAATATTCAGTTTACTGCCACATTTTAAAATGTAAATACTTGTTAGCATAAAGAATTTTGGCCCATTAGCTGTATTATTTTCTAATCCCAGTTTTTGTTTCCCAAGCAAGTACAAATATACGCCAATTTTGCAAAAAGCTTTCATTGAAAGCTTAATGTGGAAATAGTGCATGGCCACTTACTGCTAAAGATGGAGGTTTAATTAGGGCATCTCTAATGTTCTTTTTCCTGCTAACATTTTATCAAATGTGACACCCTTGAATTTAAGCAAAAGTCATGCTAGGCTAGCATTTTAATGTGTATGGAACTTCACAGGCTCTGTCCAGCTCATTAAATAATCTAAATAATCAAGATCTGTTTTCTGATGACATTTTGAAAGAATAAAAAAAATTGATACAGGAATTACAATGAAAAGGCTTTTAAGGTAATTTTTGTCCTGATTTGTAAACAATATGCTCATTGCCAAAAAAAAACAAAAAAAGAATAAAAAATTAAACAAAAATTTTCAAAGAACTTATCACCCTCTAAACAGATAAGTTCTTTCTATTTTATTGTTGCTCCTCTGTGTGTGTGTTTTATAATAAATATGTTTTTCTAAATATATAGTTTTCCATTTCCATTAAGTCATTAAAAATTTATGATTTAAATGCGCTAATAATATTTCACCCTATATATGTCACATTATCTACTTAATCTTCTGTTAGATATTTAGGCAATTTGTAATATGTTATGGACATGACTATATCTGTAAAATATATCTTGATACATAAATCTTCATATAAATCTCTGAAGAATTTAGGGTATATTAATGTTTTTGAGGTTTTTAAGCAGAATTATAAAATCATGTCCTGTGAATCTATGTATCAATCTATACTTCTCCCAGCAATGTACAAGAGTACTTATTGCCATCATTCTTGTTTCAGTTATTATTATCAGTTTCTATACTGTCAATTTAATAGTTGGATAGTTTTTTAAATGGTTATTTGGTTTCCTATGATGTTGTATAACTTTGGATGTTGTCTGCATTCTATGTTTAGATGTGTTGTGTAAATGGCTTGTAGGATCATAGTTTTTCTTCATTCAACCTATGCTGATTTTTTGCTAGTTACGAGGTATAGTACTATACACTGAAGATGCAGTGGTAAACAAGACAGACAAGATCCCTATCCTTATAGAGCTTATAGTTAGCAGGATAAAGGACATTTTATAACACATAACACATCTCAACATAAATCACTCTCCAACTTAATCAACACCTTCATTCCTTCAGCAAAACATGGCAACTTATAAGAGACTGAACGCTGATGGTTAGGAAGCTAGTGTCTGACAAGAATGTACATTTCTGTTCCCTTCACTTGAGTTATATGCCTACCAAGACTCAAATGAGTGTGATCACAAATTTCTTCTTCCAAGATGTTCTGGTTATGGTAATTTTGTACTTTCATGAATATATTTAGACAAAGAAAATATGAGTACAAAAGAAATACAGTTTTGTTTTTATAAAATTTTGGTCCAGTATTTATAAAAACTTAATTGCTAAGACTATTAATTTATATTATATGAAAATGATTTAAAAATAGTACCTGTTTAGAAAGCATATGCACTTAGGATTTTCTGATTAAATTTTTCTTCCACCTAAAATGAAAAGAAAGTGGAAGTTGTCATATATTCACAAAGTATATTTTTAGTTGGTAGAGACTGTATGGACCTCTACTCAACAGAGTGCTGCCAAAAGAAAAAGCCTTTAGCTATAAACTGAAGCAAATAAATAAACATAAAAATTATAATGTATATTTATATGATTTATGTCACAATAAATGCCTAATACATATATATATATATATATATATATAATTGTTCATGGTTTTGTCTTATTCTACTGTCTGCTGCTGCTGCTGCTAAGTCACTTCAGTCGTGTCTGACTCTGTGCGACCCCATAGACGGCAGCCCACCAGGCTCTGCCGTCCCTGGGATTCTCCAGGCAAGAACACTGGAGTGGGTTGCCATTTCCTTCTCCAATGCATGAAAGTGAAAAGTGAAAGTGAAGTCGCTCAGTCATGTCCGACCCTCAGCGACCCCATGGACTGCAGCCGTCCAGGCTCCTCCATCCATGGGATTTTTCAGGCAAGAGTACTGGAGTGGGGTGCCATTGCCTTCTCCATTCTACTGTCTACTTGTAATTAATCAAACTGTTTGATAATAAGATTTCTAAGCAGAGACATTACTTTGCCAACAAAGATCCATCTAGTCAAGGCTATGGTTTTTCCTGTGGTCATGTATGGATGTGAGAGTTGGACTGTGAAGAAGGCTGAGTGCCGAAGAATTGATGCTTTTGAACTGTTGTGTTAGAGAAGACTCTTGAGAGTCCCTTGGACTGCAAGGAGATCCAACCAGTCCATTCTGAAGGAGATCAGCCCTGGGATTTCTTTGAAAGGAATGATGCTAAAGCTGAAACCCCAGTACTTGGCCACCTCATGCAAAGAGTTGACTCATTGGAAAAGACTCTGATGCTGGGAGGGATTGGGGGCAGGAGGAGAAGGGGACGACAGAGGATGAGATGGCTGGATGGCACTACTGACTTGATGGACATGAGTCTGGGTGAACTCCAGGAGTTGGTGATGGACAGGGAGGCCTGGCGTGCTGCAGTTCATGGGGTCGCAAAGAGTCGGACACGACTGAGCGACTGAACTGAACTGAACTGAATGTAATTAAGCAATAATAATCATGAGAGATAAGAGAGAACTATAAAATATTTTCATCTAGGAAATATGATTTGCTTTCTGGCTTGATTTTTGGCAGATTTCCTCACACTAGTTTAAATTCCAGCCTCTAATAAATAGGAAGATCCTGGTCTAGATTTTAGAAATTGGTGAAATCCTGACTACTTAAACAAGTGCCTCTAGAGAAGGTTTGCAAGGCCACAGTAATTACTTTTTATCTTCTCTAGCAACATGTGTTACACATTACTTCCCAGGTGGCACTAGTAGTAAAGAACCTGCCTGCCAATGCAGGAGAGCTAGGAGACCGATTTGATCCCTGAGTCGAGAAGATCCCCTGGAGGAGGGCATTGCAACCCACTCCGGTATTCTTGCCTGGAGAATCTCATGGACAGTGGAGCCTGGCTGACTACAGTCCATAGGGTCGCAAACAGTTGGACACGACTGAAGCCACTTAGCGCACATGCACATATACACACATGTAAATCTCCAAATCAGGAAACCAATAGGAATTTTTATTTCTAATTATTATTATTTAAGTATCTCTCTCTTCTTTATTTTGAAAAGAATTTTTGTAAAGAACAATCCATTGTATAATTATTGGTTTGTTTCCCAATTTTGGATAATGTATTGGTATGCATCTATGTTGTATTTTACTTAATCATATAAACATTTTTTGGCTCCTTCATCACAGCATTTTGCTTGGATAATGCAAATACATTTATGTTTGAGCTCACTTAAAAAAACCTTTGTGTTTACCTTTAATTCATCCATAAACTTCAGTGCAGCCAGCAATGTTTGTTATAGTGGATTCAGTAGGTACCGAGAGGATCAAATTGTAAACATTTTAAAACAGCAATGCCTTAGCACAAAGTGTTGGACATGCTTTGAATTCTATACAATGATATACTGTATCTCTACAGAACTGTCAGGGTGAAGAAAGGGAGTATTGCAACAGTTATAAACATATCACATACAGGCATTTATTCAGACAAATAGAGATGTTGCTAGGTGTCATTTTAAACCTCAACTATTTATGATTTTGGTAGATAGTTGAAAACAGAATGCATTTATACCTCAGAAATGTAAAAACAACCAACAGTACATTGTCAATGGTTAGTGTATCAGGACTAGCATAAGCACACGAAACACTGATAGTTCTCATTATTTTTATTTCATATTTAATCATTTTATTCATAAATGCTAGAACAGCTAAAAGGAAACTAAGCTTGTTTCATTGTGAAGGTTTTTAAAATATTTTGTGTTCTCTCATTTTCTATCTTATTCTTATAGGAAATATAATCAATTTTTTAAACTGCCAAATTTACCTAGTGTGTTTCAGAGAAGGAAGACTAATAATTTCCAAAGAAGATAATGGAAATTGACTATATTTATATTTGTGTATATTATGAATATATCATATTATATGTATACATATGTGAAACCTGTGAGAAACAGAGATGAAACTCACAATAGTGTCATTTCTGTGCCTGGTGTAGCTTTCCTGATTGTGGGACAGGATAGGGAGGTGAAGTCCAAGTGAGTTTGGTGACCTCTCCTTCCTGAGGAACCAAAGACCAGAGTTGGACAATGATGAGGTGGTTGGAACTGGTATTACAGTCTACAGAAACAAAAAGCTTCAGCAGTTTGCCTAGGGGTTCTAATTATGTCTTTTGCCATAGACTGAGCTATTCTGTACCTGCCCCAGGTAATGTTCTGCAAAGTTCTGCTCAGAAAAAAAAAAAAAAAAAATGAACAGCTGGACAAAATACCAGATATAAAAAATCAGATTTCATCTGAATACTCTATTTTTTGAGAATCCAGAAAAAAGACATGATCTAGAATATCTTTTGCAGAAGCGTTTCTATTAACCCAAAATAAAGGCTACTCATTCTATAACCACATTTTTAAAAGCTGAAAAACAAGAGTGGAGATAATTACACTGATGTATCAGTAAATTAGCTCCCTGCCAGAGCAACATGCAGTACATCAAAGGAATACAAATAAATCAGATTTTCAACAATACAAAATTCACAGTGTTCAACATACAGTATATATTAGATAGCTGAAGAAACAGAAAAAATGTAATTCAAAGCTAAGCAATAAAAAATAATTCAAAACAAACACAGAAATGACAGGTCAGAATTAGCTGCTTCAGTGTCTTAGACTGCTATTATAATAATTGAAAAGAAGGAAAATTTTAGTAGAGAAATGGTAACTATGAAAAAAGAGCTAAAAAAAAAATTCTAAAACTGAAAACTATAATATGTCCAAAATGAAAAAAAAAAACCACGCACTAGATGGACAAAAGACAGGATATTGTAAAATATGTTATCAGTTATCTGGAAGACAGGAGAATAAAAATCACTGAAACCAATACACACAAAAAATAAATTTTTAAAAATTTAAAAGGCAGTCATTGACCTGTGGGACAATATCAAGCAATTTAATATAGGTGTCATTGGAATCCCAGAAAGGGAAGGAAAATATATGAGGTAAATAAACAGTGGCTGAGCATTTTTTTTTTTAATTTGAGAAAAATAATACCAATCTGTAAATTAAAGAATTACAACAAACCACAAATAAGATAAAGTTTAGAAAAAGCCACACATAAGCATAATAGAGTCAAACTGCTGAAAGCAAAATATAAAGAATATTTTTAAACTAGGTGAAAGGGAAAAACATACTGCCTACTTAGGGAATAATGATAACTAGGACTCAATACCTCTCATTTAAAAAAAAAAAAGTGAAATAACATCAAGGCTAACGAATAAAAAAATTAAAGCATAATTCAAAGTCCAGAAATGTTTCCTTCAAATATCATTCAAAAATAAAGGTAACATAAAGTTATTTTCTCATGAACAAAATATCAAGAATTTACCACTAGCAGATGTGTAGTATATGAATGGTGGAGTAGGTTAGTTAGGCTAAATGATGATACCTGATGAAAATTAGAATCTATATCCCCCCAAAAAGGGGAAGAGTAATATGACAATTATATGTCTAGTGTAAAAGTCTTTTTAAAATCAGTTTTTTTTTTTAATTTCCCCAAAAGATAATTGATTGTGGAAATAATGAAACCTAAAGGCATTGTTTATAGATGATAGATAGATACATAGATAGGCAGAGGGATTGGCAGGAGGAGGAATGAAATGTATGACAACTGCATAAAGGACTGGAAAGAAAATTGAAGCTCCTTAAATTGTTCATAAAATAACCTTCAAGACAGACTACTGTTTTAAATAGAGGGTGCATATTGTAATTCACATAAGAACCACAAAAAGCATGGAAGGACAGAATAAAAAAACAAAAGATAAGATAAAATGGAATAATAAAACATACTCAACCCAAATGAAGACAGAAAAGGAGTGGCTAAAAAAAGGAAATGATGGGACAAACACAAGATAAATAGTAAGATGGTGGGGATGTTTCAGTCGCTAAGTCATGCCTGACTTTTGCAACCCCATGGACTGTCATCTGCCAGGCTCTTCTATCCATGGGATTCTCCAGTCAAGCATATTGGAGTGGTTGTCATTTCCTTCTCCAGAGGATTTTCCCGACCCAGGAATCAAACCCTGGTCTCCTGCATTGCAGGGAGATTCGTTACCAACTGAGCTACAAGGGAAACCCAAATAGTAAGGTAGTAGACATAAAACTATGTCAATGATTATGTTAAGTGTAAATGAACAAAATAATCTAATTAAAAAACAAAGATTGCCATAGTAGTTGAACAAAGCATGAGCCAACCATATGTTGTTTATAAGAGATGCATTAAATATAAAGGCACAGAAAAAATTAAAAATAATAATATGTAAAAACACAAACCATAACAAAGCTTGAGTGGTTTTAATAATTTCAGACAAGGTTAACACCACAATTATTTTATTGCAACTCTACCATAAAGAGTATTAACAAAAATTTGTTAAAAGTCATTTCACAATAATGAAGGGTCAGCATATGGAGGGTGTACTGGTGGCTCAGAGGTTAAAGTGTCTGCACGCAATGTGGGAGACCTGGGTTCGATCCCTGGATCAGGAAGATCCCCTGGAGAAGGAAATGGCAACCCTCTCCAGTATTCTTGCCTGAGAAACCCATGGACAGAGAAGCCTGGTGGGCTACAGTCCACGGGGTCGCAAAGAGTCAGACACAACTTAGCGACTAAACTTTCAACTTTAACATATCAAAAAGAATAGAAATCCCAATGTGTAACTAGTAACTGAGGCTCAAAATGTAAGTAACAGTAATTGACAAGATAGCAAGAGAGAAGTAGGCAAATTTATATAACAAAATCTAAAAGTCATATGATACCACTTATATGTAGAATCTAAAATATGACAAAAATGACCTATCAACAAAACAGAAACAGATTCACAGACATGGAGATCAGATTTGTGGTTGCCAAGGAGGAGAAGTGCCAGGAGAGGGATGGACTGGGAATTTAGGATTGGTTCAGTTCAGTTTAGTCACTCAGACATGTCCGACTCTTTTCGACCCCATGAATCGCAGCACGCCAGGCCTCCCTGTCCATCACCAACTCCCAGAGTTCAACCAGACTCATGTCCATCAAGTCAGTGGTGCCATCCAACCATCTCATCCTCTGTTGTCCCCTTCTCCTCCTGCCCACAATCCCTCCCAGCATCAGAGTCTTTTCCAATGAGTCAACTTTTCTCATGAGGTGGCCAAAGTACTGGAGTTTCAGCTTTAGCATCATTCCTTCCAAAGAAATCCCAGGGCTGATCTCCTTTAGAATGGACTGGTTGGATCTCCTTGCAGTCCAAGGGACTCTCAAGAGTCTTCTCCAACACAACAGTTCAAAAGCATCAATTCTTCAGCACTCAGCTTTCTTCACAGTCCAACTCTCACATCCATACATGACCACAGGAAAAACAATAGCCTTGACTATGGTTGACTTGACTATAAGTCAACTATACAAAACTATAGCCTTGACTATACTTTGTTGGCAATGTCTCTGCTTTTCAATATGCTATCTAGGTTGGTCATAACTTTCCTTCCAAGGAGAAAGGGTCTTTTAATTTCATGGCTGCAGTCACCATCTGCAGTGATTTTGGAGCCCAAAAAAATAAAGTCTGACACTGTTTCCACTGGTTCCCCATCTATTTGCCATGAAGTGATGGGACCAGATGCCATGATCTTCGTTTTCTGAATGTTGAGCTTTAAGCCAACTTGTTCACTCTCCACTTTCACTTTCATCAAGAGGCTTTTTTAGTTCCTCTTCACTTTCTGCCATAAGGGTGGTGTCATCTGCATATCTGAGGTTATTGATATTTCTCCCAGCAATCTTGATTCCAGCTTGTGTTTCTTCCAGTCCAGCGTTTCTCATGATGTACTTTGCATAGAAGTTAAATAAACAGGGTGACAATATACAGCCTTGACGTACTCCTTTTCCTATTTCGAACCAGTCTGTTGTTCCATGTCCAGTTCTAACTGTTGCTTCCTGACCTGCATACAAATTTCTCAAGAGGCAGATCAGGTGGTCTGCTATTCCCATCTCTTTCAGAATTTTCCACAGTTTATTGTGATCCACACAGTCAGAGGCTTTGGCATAGTCGATAAAGCAGAAATAGATGTTTTTCTGGAACTCTCTTGCTTTTTCCATGATCCAGCAGATGTTGGCAATTTGATTTCTGGTTCCTCTGCCTTTTCTAAAACCAGCTTGAACATCAGGAAGTTCATGGTTCACATATTGCTGAAGCCTGGCTTGGAGAATTTTGAGCATTACTTTGCTAGCGTGTGAGATGAGTGCAATTGTGCGGTAGTTTGAGCATTCTTTGGCATTGCCTTTCTTTGGGATTGGAATGAAAACTGACCTTTTCCAGTCCTGTGGCCACTGCTGAGTTTTCCAAATTTGCTGGCATATTGAGTGCAGCACTTTGACAGCATCATCTTTCAGGATTTGAAATAGCTCAACTGGAATTCCATCACCTCCACTAGCTTTGTTAGTAATGATGCTTTCTAAGGCCCACTTGACTTCACATTCCAGGATGTCTGGCTGGTAGATGCAAACTATTACATTTGGAAGGGATAAACAACAAGGTCCTACTCTCACAGGGCACTGTATCCATTCTCCTTGGATAAACCATAATGGAAAAGAATATTTTAAAAAGGGTATATATGTGTAAAACTAGGTCACTTTGCTGTACAGCAGAGTGAAACGACACTGTAAATCAACTGTAATTCTAAGAAAAAGATTTAAATTTTTTAATTAAAAAAATAAATAAAAGCTATAAATTTGGAAAAAAAATACTCTAAATATTTTATATAAAAACATTTTTGAAGGAGCATACAGGAATTATCTGTTAATAAAAGTTTCTTTCTATGTCAGAGAGTGTTTTGCCTATGTTCTCCTCTAGGAGTTTTATAGTTTCTGGTCTTACGTTGAGATCTTTAATCCATTTTGAGTTTATTTTTGTGTATGGTGTTAGAAAGTGTTCTAGTTTCATTCTTTTACAAGTGATTGACCAGATTTCCCAGCACCACTTGTTAAAGAGATTGTCTTTAATCCATTGTATATTCTTGCCTCCTTTATCAAAGATAAGGTGTCCATATGTGCATGGATTTATCTCTGGTCTTTCTAGAATGGATGCCATAGAACCTGAATGGAAAGAGCAGTTTTGATTTTTATTACATGTAATTTTTTAATTTTCAATACTTTATAACTACAGGTTTTTTCATAATATAAATATAGCTAAAAATAAAAATAATTATTTCCTTTAAAGAAACAGATCCCTTATGTAGCACTGACCTTTTTTTTTTTTTTTTCCATTTTTCAGTAATGGTATCAGCTGATATATATTATAGAATAATTAAGTGCTGATGTATTTGGTTCCTATGGCTAAGTTAAAAGGTCTCCTCTTTAACCTTTCAAGTTTTTAAGTTTCCACATAAACTTTAATGGCTTAAAATTGTACAAATTTATTTTTTTATATCTATGCATGTCAGAAGTTTAAACTAGGTCAGTACAGCTGTTTTTCTTCTTCAAATTCTAGGGGAGAACCCATGTCTTTCTTAGCTTCCAGTGGTGGCCTCATTGTGTGGGTAATAGCCCTAGGTTACTTCAACCTCCGCTTTCATCCTGACCTTTCCTTCTCTGACCATGACCCTTGCTCATCCCTCTCCTCAGCAACTTTGTCCTTACGTTGGACTGACCAAGATAATCCAGAATAATGTCTCCATTTCAAGAACCTTGATTTAATGACACTTGGAAATTTCCTTTTGCTAAGTAAGGTAATATTCACAGGTTCCAGAAATTAGGACATAGATCTCTTTGGTAGTCATTATCTGACTACCACAGCTAAGCATTGTGCTAATTACCTTCATTCTTTATTTTATTTAATCCTTACACAATTTTATCAGCTGGGCTTTATTCAATCAAGGAAACAATTTTAGAGGGATGAAGTTCTCATGGGGGTGCACAGAAGTTGAGCTAAGAGACTGGAAATGAAAAGTTTATCTTAATGGCTTCAGAACCTTTACTCGTGACTATTATGATATATACTGTCATTAATATTGGGCTTCCCTAGTGGCTCAGATGGTAACGAATCTCCCTGCAATGCAGTAGATCAGGTTCAACCCCTGGATCGGGAAATTCCTTGGAGAAGGGAATGGCTATCCACACCAGCTGGAGTAGTTTGTATTCTTTCCTGGAGAACTCCATGGACAGAGGAATCTTCCCCAATGGATCAGTCAGTAAAGAATACACCTACAATATAGGAAACCTGGGTTCAATCCATGGGTCAGGGAAGATCCCCTGGAGAAAGAAATGGCAACCCATTCTGATATTCTTGCCTGGAAAATCCCATGGACAGTGGAGCCTGGTGGGCTATAGTCTATGGAGTTGCAGAGAGTCAAACACAGCTTAGCAACTAAACCACCACCACTCATTAATATTATCATATTGCTTTTAGGCATATATAACTTGTGATACTAGCTATTGATTATCATTTAAACTTTCAAGTGACACCTCTTGCATCCTCTGACTCATTGTGACCCAGTGGACTGTAGCCTGCCAGGTTCCTCTGTCCATGGAATTCTCCATTCAAGAATACTGTAGTGTGTAGCCATTCCCTTCTCCAGGGGATCTTCCTGACCCAGGGATGGAATCTGGGTCTCTTGCATAGCAAGGCAGATTCTTTACCGCCTGAACCACCAGGGAAGCCCAAATAATGCATGTGATATTAAATTAAGCTAAGCTAAGATAGATGAACTGTTGAGTACAGATTAGTTTTGATTTTCTTGAACAGAACAACCTTATCAACTTCTTCAAACAACTTTAGTACCATAGAATCCAAGTGACCATACATCTAAAAGTCTGTGAGCCCCTTGACATGTTAAACTACACTTCAGCCAATCTGCAATCTCATGATCCAAGACTTTCCTCTTAAGAGGAATTTTTGAAATTTTGTAGCAGTTCAATTTTCTCACATTCTTCTTTACAGAGAATGGTGTTAACTCTTAGGCAGAGATTGATTTTCAAGTCCACTTATATATTCTGCCCTGACATGTTTGGAGGCAAACAACTGACCCCAATGTTATTTTTCACCTTAATATAATAAAATGACTCCAGCAAGTCTGGGTATATAATATGGATGGAGGATAGCTAAGCATTCTTATGTAAATACAGGTTTTGCTTCTCATTTAGTCCCTGAAAAGTCACATTTGGAATATACCATTTGAAACTCTGCCAAGGAATTCTTACATAATTCAATAAACTTTTTATGTCATTATTTGGTGCAAAACCTCAGTAGTCCAAAAGTTTTCAAGGATTAATCTATGACATTCATGTGGGCTCAGGAAAGAAGGATATAGAGAACTATTGTTTAATGGGTACACAGTTTCAGTTGGGGAAGATGAACAAAATTCTGGAGAGGGATGATAGTGATGGTTTTACAACAATGGGAGTGTACTTAACATCACTGAGCTGTTTAACAAAAACATAGTCAAAATAATAAATTTTTATGTTATGAATATTTTACCATCATACAATTCTTACTAAAAGAATAGCTGAATAACACTTTCAAGAAAGATGGAAACAAGGGAGCTTCAAAAGCATGAATAGCAGAACTTTATTGACTTCCAGTGTAGTCCTTTTCCAATCAGTATACTCTAGATTTCATCACCTCTTAGTTCAAATATTCAAGTATTCACCTGTGGTCAGTGAATCTTCAGGAAGGTGAGGTCATTTAGCCTGAAGGAGGTAGAGCCCTTTTCAGAGCAGTTCCTCTGAGAAATGAGTAGACAAACAAAAAGTAATGGAGATCTCTAATACAACTGACAACCAGGCCAAAAAAAGAAAAACTGAATTGGAGAGTTTATAAATGAGTTAATACTGAAAAACTGCCTTTGTCCTAAGTAACACTAACTAAAATGCACTAACAATTACCTTTCATGATTTAAGTTAACTGGGATTTTTTTTTTACTACTGGAAAGAAATGTCGATAGATCTTAGGGAGCAGATCTAAATTTAAGTGACAATCAGAAAGAAAATTAAGAGTGAATCTTATTTAAATATTTGTTGGAAATAAAGAGAAATGCTGGGGGAGTTTGTAACTTCCCCAGTTCTGTCTTGCTGCAGCAAAAATTTGAAGTGGTGGATGGACAAGTGTTACAGCTCAGTTTTATTTGGCAAGCAAAGGAAAATAATCTTCCATGCGTGAGGGCATGCTGACCCAAAAAATGCAGAGAGAAGAGAGGCCCCTGGCCTCAATTTTGCCTCCTCTTTTTATATGTTTTTTCTCCTCCCCCTGAGCCTGCCCTATGTAAATTGGGCTAGCTAGGAGTGCTGTTTGTTACACCTGAGATTCTGTCTCTGGTCCTCAGAACTTCCTTTCTTCTATTTTTATGGGCTTTTCCCTTCTTTCTCTTTTAGCCACCATCATTCTGGATTCCTTTTTCCTTTTCTAACTACCTAACAGAAATAAATCCTAAGTCTCAATATTAAAATAAAGACAAATTTACAGATCAGAAATGACCTATACAAAGATATTTTAAGTCAATGTTATAAAAATTGTATGCATGTTCTTTCAAAACAGTATGCTGTTGCTGCTGCTGCTAAGTCGCTTCAGTTGTGTCCGACTCTGTGCGACCCCATAGATGGCAGCCTACTAGGCTCCCCCGTCCCAGGGATTCTCCAGGCAAGAACACTGGAGTGGGTTGCCATTTCCTTCTCCAATGCATGAAAGTGAAAAGGGAAAGTGAAGTCACTCAGTCATGTCCAACTCTTAGCATCCCCATGGACTGCAGCCTACCAGGCTCCTCCATCCATGGGATTTTCCAGGCAAGAGTACTGGAGTGGGTTGCCATTGCCTTCTCCCTCCTAACAGTATACAGTATAAGATACAGTATAAGAACTCTGTGCTCTTCTTTACAGTACTTTAGCTAATCTTTTTAAGAGCTTGTGATTATCAGCTAAGTCTCACAACAATTAAGTAAAATGGCATTGAGTGAATAAAAACTTAGCATGGTGTGAGATTAAGTATACAGTACAAAAACAGTATAAAACTTGGTGCTCTTCTTTACAGTATTTTGAGTAATCATTTTAAGAGCTTGTGATTATCAGCTAAAGTCTCACAACAATTAAGTAAAATGGCATTGAGTGAATAAAAACTTAGCATGGTGTGAGATTGAAAATGCATATATATACACATATAAAATGTCGTGTTCCGGGTGTAGGTTGGAAAAGAATTTCCAGACATAATACAGAATGAGAGGGAAATACAGTTTATTAGAATTGGAGACAGTGTTAGAACAGTGGACCAGCTCAAGGGAGAATCAACATTGAACAGGGATTCTTGATTCAGTTTTATACCCTAGGTGTAAGGAGCAGGATAGGGATTTTGTGGGTTATTTGCTGATTGGATGAGGTAGGCTTACTGAATTGGGGGAGTG
This sequence comes from Bos taurus, assembly GCF_002263795.3. Taxonomy (NCBI): domain Eukaryota; kingdom Metazoa; phylum Chordata; class Mammalia; order Artiodactyla; family Bovidae; genus Bos; species Bos taurus. The sequence goes on along the minus strand of NC_037332.1, from coordinate 15,988,399 downwards.
GGGCGAGTTAAGGCAAATACCTTCTCCCTATATGAGAAGGAGGACAGACAGATTATACTGGTCGGGAGGACATGGAATTCATTAATAGACACGGAATTCATTAACAGTTACAACATTGGGGATGGAAGGGAAGGTCGATAAGGGTCTGATTTTTCCATTCCTGCATTCTAAGACCTTCCTTGGTTTCATCTGCTCTTTTGTCCTTGGGTCACCACATTCCTAGTCTAATTCTTTAGCAGAAATGGTAATGGACAACCGAAGGGCCTTAGATTATCTCCTAGCCAAACAAAGGTGAGTTTGTGCCGTCATCAACAAAACTTTTTGCACATATATTAACAGTAGTGGCCTAGTAGAAGAGGATATTAAGAAAATATATGAAAAAGCTAAATGGTTACATTCCTTTGGGAAAGGGGCCCCAGATGCAAATACCATTTAGCAAACTATCAAAGGGGCCCTACCTAATGTAACATGGTTTTTACCTCTCCTTGACCTTCCATCACCTTCCTCCTGATATTACTGTTTGGCCCATGTATTATTAACACATTATCTAAGTTCATCTCCCGAAAGGTTCAGAAGATCCAATTCCAAATGATCTTACAAAAAGGATACCAGCCAGTGGATACTTGGACAATGTTATATCATTCATGGATATATCATGCCATATCGTTCCACGGAGTCCCACCTTCCTCCCTAAGTATACCTTGACAGAGAGCAGGCAAAGGGAACCCAGAGCCCCACGATCCCCCTGTACAGCCTGAAGAAGCCAGAGTGGTCATTGCCACTTTTCCCTTGAGTCTGGGTTCCCAAATGCCTGAGACAGGAAATAGGTAGATAGACATGAGCAGGGTATCAAAAGGGGCCAAATAATTGGCCCTAAAAATAAAGAGAGGAAGGAATGTGGTGACCCAAGGACAAAAGAGCAGATGAAACCAAAGAGGGTCTTGGAATGTAAGAATGGAAAAACCTGACCTTTATTGACCTTCCCTCCCATTCCCAATGTTGTAACTAGTAATGAATTCCAGGTCTTCCTGACCAGTATAACCATATAGGGAGAAGGTATTTGCCTTTCTCCCTCCCCCCACAATAAGTCTACCTCATCCAATCAGCAAATGACCTGCCAGACCCCTATACCACTCCTTACACCCAGGGTATAAAAATGAATCAAGAACCCCAGTTCAACGTCGTCTCTCCCTGACTATCAGGAAGCTGGCCCACTGTGCTGGCAGTGACTCGCCCCTGCTGCTGCCGCTGCTAAGTCGATTCAGTCGTGTCCGACTCTGTGTGACCCCATAGATGGCAGCCCACCAGGCTCCCCGGTCCCTGGGATTCTCCAGGCAAGAACACTGGAGTGGGTTGCCATTTCCTTCTCCAATGCATGATAGTGAAAAGTGAAAGTGAAGTCACTCAGTCGTGTCCGACTCTTAGCAACCCCATGCCTTCTCCGGTGACTCGCCCCACCCCACTCTAATAAACTTTATTCTTCTTTCGTCCTGCCTCGTGTCTGGAAATTCTTTTCCAACCCATGCCCAGACCACAACATATATGTGTCTGTGTGTGTGTATATATATACACACACATATGACAGAATATATTTAAAAGTCAAGTTTAGTGTGTATGTATGTGGGGAGTTGTGTTTAAGTGGAGGACCATTGTTTTCTCTACTTTTTGTGCAGGCAAAACAAACAGACAAATCACACACACAAATGAAAGTTGCCTTTTGGCAATGCACTCCAGTAGTCTTGCCTAGGAAACCCCATGAACAGAGGAACCTGGTGGGCTACAGTTCATGGGGTCACAAAGAACTGGACATGACGGAGCATATATATATACACACATATACATACACGTACACAGTGAAACGGAGAAGGCAATGGCACCCCACTCCAGTAGTCTTGCCTGGAAAATCCCATGGATGGAGGAGCCTAGTAGGCTGCAGTCCATGGGGTCACTAGGAGTCGGACACGACTGAGCAACTTCAATTTTCCTTTTCACTTTCATGCATTGGAGAAGGAAATGGCAACCCACTCCAGTGTTCTTGCCTGGAGAATCCCAGGGATGGGGGAGCCTGATGGGCTGCCGTCTATGGGGTCACACAGAATCAGACACGACTGAAGTGACTTAGCAGCAGTAGCATCAGCACACATTGAAAACGTAAGATGGAAATTACTTCCCCAAAAGATTATAAAATGGAAATTACATAGGAAATTAAATATAACTACATCCTGCCAAAGATTTTAATTTTACATACATATTTTGTGTAGTATGTTGAAATGGCTAGATGTTTGTTTAACCTACAAATCATATTGAATATCTAACCTGGCAAGCAAAATCAGACAGATGGTCTTTTTGCAAGGGACTTATATTGTAGGGGGAGATGCAAACATTTAAAAAAGAGAAATAAATCTATTTATTGTAATAATAAGTACAATGAAAGAAAGGTATCTGGAATCAGAGCATATAATTGAGATTTGGCTTAATTAAGGAGATTAGGAAAGACTTCTTTGATCAGGGAATGTCTGATTGGGATGAGTAGAGACATTTGAATAAAGAAGGAAATGGGATGGATATAAAGCATTTAGACAGAATACAAAAGATGCGTAAAGACCTAAAGCTAAAATATGTAACATGACTATGAATGAATAATGGAACATTCAAATGACTTTTATTTTGATAACAAGGATTAATATGAAATTAAGAATGGGTAAAGGGCATTTCAGTCAGTAGAAACTGATTTTACAAGCAGGTCCTCTGGGAAAGGTGTTATGGCAAGAAATGGGACTAAAATCTGTTATATGAGATGCAGAAGAAAGAGAGTAAGAGTGAGATCAAGAAGGCTGGTAGCAGATGAAATTAGAGAAATTAGAGCTAGATCAGACAGGACATTGTAAATTATCCTAGGGAGGGTCCCTTTATTTTTATTTTAAGAATAAAAAGAATACCTGAAGGGTTTGAAACAAGGCATGGAGGTGGTATAAGTAGGAAATTAAGGATTTGATACACTGGAGCTACGGGACTCTTCTGGTGGCTCAGTGGGTAAAGAATCCTCCCACAATGAGGGAGACCTGAGTTCGATCCCTGGGTTGGGAAGATCTCCTGGAGGAGGGCATGGCAACCCACTCCAGTATTCTAGCCTGGAGAATCCCCATGGACAGAGGAGCTTGGTGGGCTACAGTTCCTGGGGTCACAAAGAGTCAGACACGACTGAATGACTAAGCACAGCACAGCATGCTGGCCTTACAGGTCTCATTCACTATGATTCTTACTCTCCTCCAGCACAGATCCAACACTAAAGTACCACACACTTTTGATATGCCTCTCAATTAATCATGAATTCTATTACATCTAATCAATCCAAAATAATTCAGAATGTGCTTGAGTGTCTTGATGTCTTCTTGGTCCTGGTTGTGTGTATTGAAAATCAATATAGTACTATGTAGATACAGGTTGCAAAATATTGCTCTTAATCAATCACAACATTATTACATATCTAAAAAGTTGCTTTTCCCAGGAAATTGCTTCTAGTAGTTTGCTGATTTGCTTTATTTTTTTCTATTAATACAAGTACAAAACAAACATTTAATATTTCAGCCTTCTAGGTAAACATTCTTATCTTAACTGACCGGTCTGCTATATTTTATTTAATGTTTCAAACTCTCACTTGACAGAGTTCCTGGAGACCAAAGTATGGATCCTATTCATATTTGTATCATAGCAGTTCACACAATGTCAGGCCATCCATATTCATTGATTGAATGAATGGAAAGGAAATTCATGCAATTCCTTTTGTATATAATCTCCTATAATATTTAACTAATTCTTAAAATGTCACTTCAATAAATATTTAATGAGTATATACTCTCCACAAGAAAGTGATAGGCAAATTTTTATAGGTCCCTCACACAAGTGTTTTCAGATATTTCTTCAGTAAATAGTTTTGTTGAGAACCATCATTGTTTTAATATATATCCCATTGACCCTCCTGATTGTGTTATTTTCAAGTATTTATAAAGGTTTTTACAAGTACTTATAAAAGTGAATAAACTTTCCTCTTAAAAACACAAAAAACTACAGTTTTCTCTTGACAAACACGATGTTGAACTTCATGGGTCCACTGTACCTGGAATTTTTTCAGTAGTGAATACTACAAATTACAAGAGCTGAGGTTGATTGAATCTAAAGATACAGAGGAATCGCATGTATAGAGTGCTGATTATAAATTATACACAAATTTTCAACTATGCTAGGGCTTGGATCCCAACACATGAGTTGTTTGAGGGTCAATTGTGTATCCATATTTGGTCTATAATTTTTTTTCTGTTTCCAAGATAATTTATTATATAAGAATAGAATGCACTTTAGAGTAAATGGCCATCTCTTCTTTGAGTAATTAGTAAGTGCTAAGTAATGGCCTAAATAATTTAACAAAACCTTTTTCTCTGTTTAATAACTTTAAAAATCTTTTGACATAAATTACAATTATGACTTCATCTTAGAGTAAGTTAGAAAATCCTGTTCAGAGAAGGTAAATAACTTACTGCTTTCCAAGATGACATAATTATTAAGTATAAAACCAGTAATTGAACTGAGAATCACTGATTTACACTCTGTGCTCTAATTTTGTTTTACTATTGGATGAGAACCAGGGAAATTAAGTAGATCATACCTAAATCTACTTTATCATTTCCTATGGAAACACACACTGCTTTAAAAATCATTTTTGAGTCAGGTATTTCCATCGGGAACTTGGCAGTTTGTGGATTTTTAATGTTAGCTATTTGCAATAGTAGGTGTCATGCTATTAGGATACGGTCATTCCTGTTTTAAATTTCATTTAAAAGGGCCCTAATTAGCCACATAGCAATCAGGAAGGAATAAGTTGAAAGACTAGCTAGAATTAAGATAGGATTTTAAGACATGGGTACAGGGTCTATTCTCAGTCTCATTGGAAGACTTAAATCTGGTGGAATGGCAGCAAGAGGGTGAACCAATAAAAGATGAAACAGGAGCCAGTGATCAAGAGTGGACCTCTTCTCACAAGCATACTCTGTATCTCTTTTCATGTGTTTTTAGTTATCTTATTATCCCCTTCCCCCACTCAAATTTATGAGATTTTCAACATAAATTTCAATTTTATGTTGAACTCATCCATCCACCATTTCAAATAAAGACTTTTTAGAGCAGTTTTAAGCTTACAACAAAACTAGAAGATACAGATTTCCCATATATAACATCACTGGGAAATAATGATTTCCCATTATCAACATCACTTACCAAAATGTTACATTTGTATGGCTATCATGAAAAAAATCCAACAATAAATTCTGGAAAGGGTGTGGTGAGAAGGGAATCTTCCTACACTGTCGGTAAGAATGTAAATTGGTATAGCCACTATGGAGAAAAGTATGGGGATTCCTTAAAAAATGAAAAATAGAGCTACCGTATGACTTTGCAATTCCACTCCTGGGCATATATCTGGAGACAAGCATGGTCTGAAAGGACACATGCACCCCAGTGTTCAATATGCTATCAACCTCTATGCAGAATCTAAAGAGAAATGACACAAACAAACTTAGTTTTGAAACAGACTCACAGACTTAAGAAACTGAACTTCTCCCTTGGGGAAAGGGTGGGGTGGAGGGATCATTAGCGAGATGGGATTGACAGGTACTCACTGTTCTATTTAAAATGGATAACCAACAAAGACCTTCTGTATATAGCACAGGAAACTCTGCCCAATACTATGTAACCTAATGGGAAAAGAATTTGAAAACTAATAGATGTAGGTATTAATACATGTATAAATGAATCATTTTGTTATACACCTAAAACTGTCACAACATTGTTCATTAACTATGCTAAGTCGCTTCAGTTGTGTCCGACTCTTTGTGACCCCATGGACTGTAGCCCACCAGGCTCTTCTGTCCACGAGATTTTCCAGGCAAGAATACTGGAGAGGGTTGCTGTTTCCTTCTCCAGGAGATCTACCAAACCCAGGGCTCAAACTCACGTCTCATACATCTGCTTGGCAGGAGGGTTCTTTACCACTAGTGCCACCTGGGAAGACCCTTAATCAACTATACTCCAATATCAAATAAAAAGTTTTTAAAAAGAGCACTTTCTTTTAAGTCAAGAATAAACCTCCTTTGACACAGCATAATCACCCAAAGTTTATAACTTACAGTTCATTCTTGGTATATGTATTCTACGTGTGTGTTAGTTGCTCTGCTACTGCTGCTGCTGTTAAGTCGCTTCAGTCGTGTCCGACTCTGTGCGACCCCGTAGATGGCAGCCCACTAGGCTCCTCTGTCCCTGGGATTCTCCAGGCAAGAATACTGGAGTGGGCTGCCATTTCCTTCTCCAATGAATGAAAGTGGAAAGTGAAAGTGAAGTCGCTCAGTCATGCCCGACTCTTAGCGACCCCATGAACTTCAGCCTACCAGGCTCTTCCGTCCATGGGATTTTCCAGGCAAGAGTACTGGAGTGGGGTGCCATTGCCTTCTCCAGTGTTAGTCGCTCAGTCGTGTCCAACTCTTTGCGGCACAATGGACTGTAGCCTGCCAGGTTCCTCTGTCCATGGAATTCTCCAGGTAAGAAAACTGGAGTGGATTGCCATTTCCTTCTCCAGTGTATTCTATGTGTTTGGACAGATGTATAATCACAGGAATCCATCATTATAGTATCATACTGAGTATTTTCACTGCCTTAAAAATCCTCTGTGTTCTATTCATCTCTCCTGCCCTGCACTCAATACCACATATCAAAACCAGGAAAAGGCTATCAATTTCTCTCTAAACTGTTTTCATTGCATCCCACAAATCTTGATAAGTAATATTTTCATTTTTATTTGGTTCAAAATATAATTTTATTTTTCTGAGTTTAGCCCATGTGTTTTTCACCCTTGTGCTGTTTAATCTCCATGTATTTGGGGATTGTTCAACTATCTTTCTGCTGTTGGTTTCTAGTTTAATTATGCCATGTTCTAAGAGAAAACATTGTATGATTTCTATTGTTTTGAATTTGTAAGGTGGGCTTTATGGCCCAGAATGTGATCTATCTTGATGAGTGTTCATGTGAGCCTGAGAAGAAATGTATTGTACTGTTGTTGGATGAAGTAGTCTGTACATACCAATTATATCCTGTAGATTGATGATGTTTTTGAATTCAGCTATGTTCCTACTGATTTTCTGCTTGTTGGATTCACTTCTGAAAGGTGTTAATGTCCCCAACTATGATAGTGGATTCAACTATTTCTCTATGAAGATCTTTTGATTATTGCCTCACACATTTGGATGCTCTGATATTAAGCCCATATCATCAAGGACTTTTATATCTTTTTGAAGAATTCTCCCTTTATTATTGCATAATGGCTTGGCTTATCCCTGATAATTTTTCTTGCATTAAAATATGGTCTGTCTAAAGTAATATAACTAATCTCACTTCTTTCAGTTCTTGTTAGTATGGAATATCTTTCTCTATCCCTTTAAATTTAAATGTCTTTATTTTTAAAGTGAATTTTCTGTAGACAATGTATAGTTCAGTCTTGTGTTTTAAGCCATTCTGATAATCTCTTTTAATTGGTACATTTTGACCATTAACATTTGAAGTGATTATTCATGTATCAGTAACTGATTAAGTTCAGTTCTGTCGCTCAGTCATGTCCCACTTTTTTCTATCCCATGGACTACAGAACGCCAGGGCTCCCTGTCCATCACCAACTCCCAGAATTTACTCAGACTCATGTCCAATGAGTTGGTGATTCAATACAACCATCTCATCCTCTGCTGTCCCTTTCTCTCACCTTTGACCTTTCCCAGCATCAGGGTCTTTTAAAATAAGTCAGTTCTTCACATTAGGTGGCCACAGTATTGGAGTTTCAGCTTCAGCATCAGTCCTTCCAATGAATATTCAGGACTGATTTCCCTTAGGATGGACTGGTTGGATCTCCTTGCAGTCCAAGGGACTCTCAAGAGTCTTCTCCAATACCACAGTTCAAAAGCATCGATTCTTTGGTGCTCAGCTTTCTTTATAGTTCAACTCTCACATCCATACATGACTACTGGAAAAACCATAGCTTTGATGAGATGGACCTTTGTTGACAAAGTAGTGTCTCTGCTTTTTAATATGCTGTATATGTTGGTCACAACTTTTCTTTCAAGGGGCAAGTGTCTTTTAATTTCATGGCTGCAATCAACATCTGCAGTTCTTTTGGAGCCCCCAAAAATAAAGTCTGTCACTGTTTCCACTGGTTCCCCATCTATTTGCCAAGAAGTGATGGGACCAGATGCCATGATCTTAGTTTTGTGAATGTTGAGTTTTAAGTCAACTTTTTCACTCTCCTCTTTCACTTTCATCAAGAGGCTTTTTAGTTCCTCTTCACTTTCTGCCATAAGGGTGGTGTCATCTGCATATCTGAGGTTATTGATATTTCTCCCTGCAATCTTGATTTCAGCTTGTGCTTAGTCCATCCTGGAAATGCTTAATCTAGCATCACACATGATGTGCTCTGGATATAAGTTAAATAAGCAGGGTGACAATATACAGCCTTGACATACTCCCTTCCCAATTTGGAACCAATCTGTTATTCCATGTCCAGTTCTAACTGTTGCCTCTCGACCTGCATACAGATTTCTCAAGAGGCAGGTCAGGTGGTCTGGTATTCCCATCTCTTTAAGAATTTTCCACAGTTTGTTGTGGTCCACGCAGTCAAAGGCTTTGGCATAGTCAAAGAGGCAGAAGTAGATATTTCTCTGGAACTCTTTTGCTTTTCCGATGATCCAGTGGATGTTGGAAATTTGATCTCTGCTTCCTCTGCCTTTTCTAAATCCAGCTTGAACATCTGGAAGTTCACAGTTCATGTACTGTCGAAGCCTGGCTTGGAGAATTTTGAGCATTACTTTGCTAGCGTGTGAGATGAGTGCAATTGTGCAGTAGTTTGAGCATTCTTCGGCATTGCCCTTTTTTGAGATTGGAATGAAGACTGACCTTTTCCAGTCCTGTGGTCACTGCTGAGTTTTCCAAATTTGCTGGCATATTGAGTGAAGCACTTTCACAGCATCATCTTTTAGGATTTGGAATAGCTCAACTGAAATTCCATCACCTCCACTAGCTTTTTTGTAGTGATGCTTCATAAGGACCACTTAACTTTGCATTCCAGGATGTCGGATGTCTGGCTCTAGGTAAGTGATCACACCATCATGATTATCTGAATGAAGCACGGCAAAGGCTAATAGAGTTTTACCAAGTTTTACACACTTGTCATAGCAAACACATTTTTCCAACAACAAAAGAGAAGACTCTACACATGGACATCACCAGATGGTCAATACCGAAATCAGATTGATTATATTTTTTGCAGCCAAAGATGGAGACACTCTCTACAGTTAGCAAAAACAAGACTGGGAGCTAATTGTAGCTCAGACTGTGAACTCCTTATTGCCAAATTCAGACTTAAATTGAAGGAGGGAGGGAAAACCACTAGAACCTTTGGTTATGACCTAAATCAAATCCCTTACGATTATACAGTGGAAGTGAGAAATAGATTCAAGGGATTAGATCTGATAGACAGAGTGCCTGAAGAAATATGGACAGAGGTTCGTGACACTGAACAGGAGGCAGGGATCAAGATCATCCCCAAGGAAAAGAAATGCAAAAAGGCCAAATGTTGTCTGAGGAGGCCTTAAAAATAGCTGTGAATAGAAGAGGTGAAAGGCAAAGGAGAAAAGGAAAGATATACCCATTTGAATGCAGAGTTCCAAAGAATAGCAAGGAAAGATAAAGTCTTCCTCAGTGATCAGTGCAAAGAAATAGAGGAAAAGAATAGAATGGGAAAGACTAGAGTTCTCTTCAAGAAAACTAGAGATATCAAGGGAACATTTCATCTAAAGATGGGCACAATAAAGGACAGAAATGTTATGGACCTAACAGAAGCAGAAGATATTAAGAAGAGGTGGCAAGAATACACAGAAGAACTATACAATAGCTAGATTAATCTACCATATTAGTTGCTGTTTTGCCTGTGTTCTTTGTTTCTGTTTGTGTCTCCTTTTTTCCTATCTTTGTGATTAACTGAGCATTTTGTAGTTCAATTTTCTCTCCTCCTTAGCATACCAGTTACTTTTTAAAATTCTTTTTAGTCATTACCCTTGAGTTTACAATACATGTACAATTAATCCAAGTTCACTTTCAAATAGCATTATACCACTTCATAGATAGTGTAAGTGCTTTATAATAGGAAAATAATCCTAAAATCTTCCTCACATCTTTTGCATTCTTGCTGTCATTCGTTTCACTTATACATACGCATGCATATTTTAGGGACTTCCCACCCAGATAAAGTGGTAAAGCATCCTCCTGCCAATGTAGGAGACACAAGAGACGTGGGTTTGGTCCCTGGGTCCAGAAGATCCCGTGGAGTAGGAAATGGCAACCCATTACAGTAGTCTTGCCTGGAGAAACCCATGGAGAGAGGAGCCTGGAGGGCTACAATCCATGGCATCGCAGAGTCAAACATGACTGAGTGACTGAGTACATGCTGAGTACATATTCTAACTGTGCACCTGTCACATATATTATGCATTAGCATACATATTCAGATACATTGTTATTTTGAACAAACTGTTATGTTAGATCAATTAATAAGACAAGTAAAAGTTTTATTTTGCCTTCATTTATTCCTTCTCCAATGCTTTCCTTTCTTTATGTATATCTGAGTTTCTGATCTATATGTGTTTTCCTTCTCACCAAAGAATTACTTTTAATATTTCTTGCAAGGAAAGTCTACTGGCAACAAATTCCCTTAATTTTTGTTTTTCTGAGCATGTCTTTATTTCTCCTTCACTTTGAATGATAATTGCACAGAACATAAAATTCTATGTTCTTGTTGGGTTTTTTGCTTTCCTTTTAGCATTTTAAATATTGCACTCTTCTCTCTTGTTGCTCACATGAATTCTGAGGAAAGATCAGATGTAATTCTTATCTTTGTTGCTTTACAGGTAAGTTCCCCCCAACTTCTTACAGAAAGTTTTCTTTAGTTTTGATTTTCTGTAGTTTCAAAATGATGCCCAGATGTTGGCCTTCATCGTGTTTGATGTTCTCTGAGCTTTCTGGACCTGTGATTGAGTATGTGACATTAATTTGGGGGAGATTCTGTTATTATTGCATCAAATCTGTTTCTTTATCTCTCTTCCATCTCCTTCTGACATTGTTATTACCTTTATACTATATTATGGATACACGTATGTAGTTTCCCCATAGTTCTTAGATATTCTATTCCTTTTTTATTTTTTCTACTATTTTTTTTTTCTGTTTGTTTTTCCCTTTTGGAGGTTTCTATTGAGATAGCCTCAAGTTCAGAGATTCTTTCCTCAGCCACATTCAGTATACTAATAAGTCCATCAAAGACATTCTTCATTACTGTTACATACTGTCTACTTATCCATCAGAGCCTTAATTTTATTAATCACCGTTGTTTTAAATTCCTTGTCTTATAATTCCAGCATCCCTGCTGTATCTGAATCTGGTTTTGATGCTTACTCTTCACTCTTCAAACACTCTTCAAAATGTGTTTTTTATTTTTTAAATTTTATTTACTTATTATTTACCTTTTAGTATGGCTTGTAATTTGTTTTAAAAGCCAGACATATTAATAATATACTGGGTAAAAAGAACAACTATAATCCTTTAGTCATGTGACTGTATGGTATGTGGGCAAGGGGACCTTTCTGTAAGCTTGTGATCAGATCTCAGTGTTTTAGTGAGGCTGTTCCTCATGACTGTGACCTTCACATGTGTTTCTGAGTCTTGCCCCATTCCCACCCTCATCAGTGGGATGACATGGCTGGAGGGGCTTGTCACTAAGTCATGTCCAACTCTTTGCAACCTCATGAAATGCAGCACACCAGGGTTCCCTATCCTTCAGCATCTCCTGGAGTTTACTCAAACTAATGTCCATTAGGTCGGTGATGCCATCCAACCATCTCATCCTCTGTCATCCTCTTCTCCTCCCACCTTCAATCTTTCCCAGCATCAGGGTCTTTTCCAATGAGTCACCTCTTTGCATCAGGTGACCAAGGTATTGGAGCTTCAGCTTCAGCATCAGTCCTTCCAATGAATATTCAGGTTTGATTTCCGAATTAATCTTGGTGAAGGTTTTTCCCTTACCCCAGGTAAGTTAGGCTCTGAAAACCACTGCAGGCTATGCTCCGGTATAACTATTTGCTCCAGAAAGCTGACCCTGTTAACCTTGTTAAAAAGAACAGCATATGTAGATTTGTTTCAGCATAATTCCTTTTCCCATCCGCCTACCAGAAATACAATCTTTGTTTTTCCTTATAATCACTGTGAGAACTCGGCAGAACTCCAGGAAGTAAAAATCACAAAATTGTGTCATCCCCCCACGTCACTGACTGAGCCCCACTGTGGTTTTTGTCTCTCAGACCTCTCCATACCGAGCCTCTAACTCAGTTAGAGTTCAGGTTTTCCACCCTGATTCTGGTTCCTGTGGTTGTGCCAGCTTTTGGGTTTCTGCCCTGGTAAGTAGTGAGTCTCCGTATCTTTCTGAGTATCTAAGAGGATTTGTTCATTTTCTGGTTTGTTTGACTTTTCATTTGTTAGGATGAAGTGACTACTTTCAAGGTTCTCATGGGCTGGACTGGAAACCAGAAGTTCCCTCACTAATTTTTAAAAATCTGAATGCAGTAATTTTGCCTTTGGTGATTCCTACCATTCCAATATAGTTATGTCACATTTAAAACTTAAGATTTGTATTATTGATTAGTAGAGAAGGGGTAAATTCCCTTCCTTTAAATAACTTTTAGCTTTCCTTGCCTTTTACGTGCCTTATTTTCCACTGGTATCCTTAGTTTTCTATTACTCATCTCTAATTTGGGCTTAAACTCTCTCAGAAAAATACACCTCCCTTCGATACAATAAAACAAATCAAATACTCTTTTGGTTTCCTTTCTTTTTAGTTACTTTTTATTCAATTCAGTTCAGTCCCTCAGTCGTGTCTGACTCTTTGCGACCCCATGAATCGCAGCACGCCAGGCCTCCCTGGAGATTGCTGTCTTTCTTTTCTAATTTGTACATGATTAGTCTAGGTCTGCTACCTAGCTGTCATTCTACAATTGCTTTTCATCATCATCAACTGGAAAATTCTTATGACATCTCTCAAAAGTTAGATCACCTATTTCCTGAATGCATATTTTTCTCTTTCTTGCTTTACCCATTGTTTTGATGGAGCATATCCTACAGCATCTTCCTAAGAATGGGTGTGGAAGGTGACATTTTCATGAGTGTATGTCTGGAGATGTCCTGACTAATTGCCTCATTTAATAGGTAATGTTGAGGAGTATAAATTTCTGTATTGAAAATCATTTACCAGAATCTGCTGTTGCATTGGTTCCTTTCTCAGTTTGACTGTAGAGAAATCTGGTACTGGTCTAATTCCTGAAGTTTTTGATGCGACTTGATTTTTTTCTTACTTAAGACTTGGAAGATCTCTTCATCCCCAGTGATTTAAAATTGCATGACAATGTGTTTTGATGTGGTTCTTTTTCATTCATTTTGTTGGAGGCCCCATAGGACCTTCCAATATAGAAATATGTGTTCTTCCAGGACTTCACTCCATCAGCTGCATTAGGCAGAAAAAATGAATCTGTCTCCATTTTTAAAGAATCTTTGTGGAGAGACCTCGGATATCAAGGGGAATTTTTTTTTTGCCAAAACTCCCTAATAGGCAGTTGTTTTTTTTTTTTTTTTTTTTTTGCCAAAACTCCCCCTAATAGTCACAGCTAAACACAAATGTAATAGAAGCAGGTAGCCTCTGGCAGGAAAAAACAGCCTCTTGTTATTGCCTATGTTTCCACACTGTTCTCTCAATGATTTGATTTTCTTTTTAATGTTTTCGTTGTTCAGTTGTTATCATGTCCAACTCTTTGTGACCCCATGGACTGCAGCACACCAGGTTTCCCCGTCATTCACTATCTCCCAGAGTTTGCTCAAATTCATGTCCATTGAGCCACTGATGCCATCCAAACATTTCATCTTCTGTCACCTCCTTCTCCTCCTGCCCTCAATCTTTCCCAGCATCAGGGTCTTTTTCAGTGAGTCAGCTTTTCACATCAGGTGGCCAAAGTCTTGGAGCTTCCCTGATGGCTCAGATGGTAAGGAATCTGCCTGCAATGAAGGATACTCTGGACATGAATTCGATCCCTGGGTTGGGAAAATCCCCTGGAGAAGGGAATGGTATTCTTGCCTGGAGAATTCCATGGACAGAGGAGCCTGGTGGGCTACAGTCCATGTGGTCCCAAAGAGCTGGACATGACTGAACTAGCACTAACTGATTTAATGTGAAAAGAGAGAATGTTTTCCAGGTATACAGTTTCAAAGATGGACTGATAGAGATGATAGGTAAATATGACACTTATATCACAGATGCTTAAGTTGCACCCATGTCATTTATCTTGACAAAGTTTAAGTTTCCTTAGCCTTTATAGCAATAATTTTCCTTTGGTGAGTCCATGGATTAAGTTGAATGAGTTTCTAGATAATGATCAAACAAGATTTGGGTAAAGGACCTTAAATTATATTGAATCACTACAATGTCCTGAAACAATGGCTATAATTTAACTTTAAAAAAAAATTTGACCAGAAAGAAAACCCCAGCATTGCCTGTTTGTTGACCACAGTTGTATGAATACAGTGTTACTGATCACTTCAGGTAAAGTGTAGTGGACAATACATTTCTTAATAGGAAAAACAGTAAAAAAAAAAAAAAAAAGTACAGGAATACAAAAGAGGTTATTTAACAACAGTTGAAAAAAATAACAAATTTAAAGGAAGTCATTTTAGTCCTACTCTGTTGAAGATAAGAAAGCTCTGAAAAAAGCCTTAAATAATGTCAGATTTATATGAATAGTTGAAAAACAACTTCTTCTTACAGATCATTATGAAACAAAGATAAGAGAATTAATTTTAAAGTAATTTTAAACTTTAAATATAAGAAGAAAGAAGCTGATTATACATATATATATATATACTAGTACTAAATTAGACACTTGATCCTTAAAATTCTTAGGGTGTCTATAAGTAGCTTCCTATTAACTCGAGCAATTATTTAAAAGTTTTTTTTACATTTACTTAATTGTATACCCAGAGAGATAAATATATGTGCTTCATTACAGAGGATTTAACAAAAGTACTATTCTCACTTGTATCTTTAGAAATGTACCATAATCCAACTTTATTAAGATGATACTTAATGATTAACTCTGAAGATATGAGTTCTGCTATACATATGAGAATGAACAATTAAAATAATGCATATCTCAGACACAAAGCTTGATTTGTTAATATAATTCAGTGAAATCAGAGAGAGCTATGGAAAAATTAGTCACTTATTTTCTGCCATAGGTTGTTTGCTTTTCACAGAATCAATTCACTC
Source organism: Bos taurus (assembly GCF_002263795.3). Classification (NCBI taxonomy): domain Eukaryota; kingdom Metazoa; phylum Chordata; class Mammalia; order Artiodactyla; family Bovidae; genus Bos; species Bos taurus. Next base: position 15,972,957 of record NC_037332.1, on the reverse strand, counting down.
CCAAGTACAGATACTAGGATTTTTCCATTCCACACACAACTACTATCCATTTTGGTACCATCCTGTGAATCAATGGCCTTGTAAGCAGCCTAGACTTTCACAAAAAAATACATAGGACATTTAGGGTGAAGCTCAGTATTGTCTTATGTCAACAGATGGCATCACTTGCGCCAGATTATATGCAGAAGAAATCTTTTCTCAGGGGAGCACTGGTCTCTAGATGTTCTCCTGGCAGATCAGGGCACTTTAAGATTAGTTTCCGGTGTTGCTGGGCAGTCTCTGAAGGCTGAATCTCCTCCTCTTCCCATCACCCACCTACTTCTTATCCTTTTGTCTTCCTCACCTACCACTGATCATGCTTCATCACAATTTCTTCCTCAGACTTACCAGATAGGTGATGTCCATCTCTTTACTTTGGTGTTGCAGAGTAATCTGTATTTTTCCTTATTCATTCTCCAAAGTATTTCTTAACATATAAACTATGCCATGTTTCCTTCACAGATTTCATTTTAAATGTTTGAAACACTTTTTACTTATTTCAGTAAAATCTGATATTATATATCAAAACCTTTACCTCACATATGCAAAGGTTTTGGTAAAGACTTTTAAACCTGGCAACAGAGACACATTTAGATGTGAACATATACCAGTGCTTCCCATCCCCCCACACTTTGATATTCTCATGCAGATAGTTTGGTTGGGACCTGTCTTAGTCTGTTTAGGCTGCTGTAACAAAGTACCACAAGCTAGGCAGCTTATAAACAACAGAAATGTACTGTTTCACAGCTCTGGAGGTGAGGAAGGTCAAGATCAAGACAAACACCAGCAGATTTAGCACCTTATAAGAGCAAGCTTCCTGGTCCATTGATAGCCTCACATGGCAGAAGGAACTAGGTAGCTCTCTGTGGTCTTCTTATTATAAAGGCACTAATTCCAGTCATGAGGCTCTACCCTAATAATTTAATCACCACAAAGGCCCATTTCCTAATACCATAACATTGGGCTTTTGGTTTCAACATGATTTTTTTTTTTTTTTTTCCGGTGGGGGAGTCACAAATATTCAGTTCATTGTTTGTGCATGCTAAGTCACTTCAGATCAGATCAGATCAGTTGCTCAGTCGTGTCCAACTCTTTGCAACCCCATGAATTGCAGCACGCCCGGCCTCCCTGTCCATCACCAACTCCCGGAGTTCACCCAGACTCACGTCCATCGAGTCAGTGATGCCATCCAGCCATCTCGTCCTCTGTCGTCCCCTTCTCCTCCTGCCCACAATCCCTCCCAGCATCAGAGTCTTTTACAATGAATCAACTCTTCGCATGAGGTGGCCAAAGTACTGGAGTTTCAGCTTTAGCATCATTCCTTCCAAAGAAATCCCAGGGCTGATCTCCTTCAGAATGGACTGGTTGGATCTCCTTGCAGTCCAAGGGACTCTCAAGAGTCTTCTCCAACACCACAGTTCAAAAGCATCAATTCTTCGGTGCTCAGCCTTCTTCAGAGTCCAAATCTCACATCCATACATGACCACAGGAAAAACCATAGCCTTGACTAGACGAAACTTTGTTGGCAAAGTAATGTCTCTGCTTTTGAATATGCTATCTAGGTTGGTCATAACTTTCCTTCCAAGGAGTAAGCGTCTTTTAATTTCATGGCTGCAGTCACCATCTGTAGTGATTTTGGAGCCCAGAAAAATAAAGTCTGACACTGTTTCCACTGTTTCCCCATCTATTTCCCATGAAGTGATGGGACCGGATGCCATGATCTTCGTCTTCTGAATGTTGAGCTTTAAGCCAACTTGTTCACTCTCCACTTTCACTTTCATCAAGAGGCTTTTTATTTCCTCTTAACTTTCTGCCGTGAGGGTGGTGTCATCTGCATATCTGAGATTATTGATATTTCTCCCGGCAATCTTGATTCCAGCTTGTGTTTCTTCCAGTCCAAAGTTTCTCATGATGTACTCTGCATAGAAGTTAAATAAACAGGATGACAATATACAACCTTGACGAACTCCTTTTCCTATTTGGAACCAGTCTGTTGTTCCATGTCCAGTTCTAACTGTTGCTTCCTGACCTGCATACAAATTTCTCAAGTGGCAGATCAGGTGTTCTGATATTCCCATCTCTTTCAGAATTTTCCACAGTTTATTGTGATCCACACAGTCAAAGGTTTTGGCATAGTCAATAAAGCAGAAATAGATGTTTTTCTGGAACTCTCTTGCTTTTTTCATGATCCAGCGGATATTGGCAACTTGATCTCTGGTTCCTCTGCCTTTTCTAAAACCAGCTTGACATAAGGAAGTTCACGGTTCGCATATTGCTGAAGCCTGGCTTGGAGAATTTTGAGCATTATTTTACTAGCTTATGAGATGAGTGCAATTGTGCAGTAGTTTGAGCATTCTTTGGCATTGCCTTTCTTTGGGATTGGAATGAAAACTGACCTTTTCCAGTCCTGTGGCCACTGCTGAGTTTTCCAAATTTGCTGGCATATTGAGTGTATCACTTTCACAGAATCATCTTTCAGGATTTGGAATAGCTCAACTGGAATTCCATCACCTCCACCAGCTTTGTTCATAGTGATGCTTTCTAAAGCCCACTTGACTTCACATTCCAGGACATCTGACTCTAGGTCAGTGATCACACCATCGTGATTATCTGGGTCGTGAAGATCTTTTTTGTACAGTTCTTCTGTGTATTCTTGCCATCTCTTCTTAATATCTTCTGCTTCTGTTAGGTCCATACCATTTCTGTCCTTTATTGAGCTCATCTTTGCATGAAATGTTCCTTTGGTATCTCTGATTTTCTTGAAGAGATCCCTAGTCTTTTCCATTCTGTTGTTTTCCTCTATTTCTTTGCATTGATTGCTGAAGAAGGCTTATCTCTTCTTGCTATTCTTTGGAACTCTGCATTCAGATGTTTATATCTTTCCTTTTCTCCTTTGCTTTTCACTTCTCTTCTTTTCACAGCTATTTGTAAGGCCTCCTTGGACAGCCATTTTGCTTTTTTGCATTTCTTTTCTATGGGAATGGTCTTGATCCCTGTCTCCTGTACAATGTCATGAACCTCATTCCATAGTTCATCAGGCACTCTATCTATCAGATCCAGGCCCTTAAATCTATTTCTCACTTCCACTGTATAATCATAAGGGATTTGATTTAGGTCATACCTGAATGGTCTAGTGGTTTTCCCTACTTTCTTCAATTTAAGTCTGAATTTGGCAATAAGGAGTTCATGGTCTGAGCCACAGTCAGCTCCTGGTCTTGTTTTTGCTGACTGTGTAGAGCTTCTCCATCTTTGGCTGCAAAGAATATAATCAACCTGATTTTGGTGTTGACCATCTGGTGATGTCCATGTATAGAGTCTTCTCTTGTGTTGTGGGAAGAGGGTGTTTGTTATGACCAGCGCATTTTCTTGGCAAAACTCTATTAGTCTGCCCTGCTTCATTCCATATTCCAAGGCCAAATTTGCCTGTTACTCCAAGTGTTTCTTGACTTCCTACTTTTGCATTCCAGTCCCCTATAATGAAAAGGACATCTTTTTTGGGTGTTAGTTCTAAAAGGTCTTGTAGGTCTTCATAGAACCATTCAACTTCAGCTTCTTCAGCGTTACTGGTTGGGGCATAGACTTGGATTACTTTGATATTGAATGGTTTGCCTTGGAAATGAACAGAGATCATTCTGTCATTTTTGAGATTGCATCCAAGTACTGCATTTCAGACTCTTTTGTTGACCATGATGGCCACTCCATTTCTTCTGAGGAATTCCTGCCAGCAGTAGTAGATATAATGGTCATCTGAGTTAAATCACCCATTCCAGTCCATTTCAGTTCGCTGATTCCTAGAATGTGGACATTCACTCTTGCCATCTCTTGTTTGACCACTTCCAATTTGCCTTGATTCATGGACCTGACATTCCAGGTTCCTATGCAATATTGCTTTTTACAGCATCAGACCTTTCTTCTATCACCAGTCAGATCCACAGCTGGGTATTGTTTTTGCGTTGGCTCCATCCCTTCATTCTTTCTGGAGTTATTTCTCCACTGATCTCCAGTAGCATATTGGGCACCTCCTGACCTGGGGAGTTTCTCTTGCAGTATCCTATCATTTTGCCTTTTCATACTGTTCATGGGGTTCTCAAGGCAAGAATACTGAAGTGGTTTGCCATTCCCTTCTCCAGTGGACCACTTTCTGTCAAATCTCTCCACCATGACCCACCCATCTTGGGTTGCCCCATGGGCATGGGTTAGTTTCATTGAGTTAGACAACGCTGTGGTCCTAGTGTGATTAGATTGACTAGTTTTCTGTGAGTATGGTTTCAGTGTGTTTGCCCTCTGATGCCCTCTTGCAACACCTACCATCTTACTTGGGTTTCTCTTACCTTGGGCATGGGGTATCTCTTCATGGCTGCTGCAGCAAAGCACAGCCATTGCTCCTTACCTTGGATGAGGGGTATCTCCTCAGCGCTACCCTTCCTGTCCTTCAACGTGGGATAGCCCCTCTAGGCTCTCCTGCGCTTGTGCAGCCATGGCTCCTTGGACGTGGGGTTGGTCGTCCCGGCCACCGCCCCAGGCCTCGGTCGTGGGGTTGCTCCTCCAATTCTTTGCGACCCCATGGACTGTAACCCACCATGCCCCTCTGTCCATGGAATTCTTCAGGCAAGAATACTGGAGTGGCTTCTTTGTAGGTCCCTATATATTGGCATTTCCCAACTGAGATTCAAATAAGTAGTTTTGATTGAAAAATATTAGTTTATAGTGTATAATAGCCCTTTACAAAGCCTTTACATTAACCTCTCGGCACCTGTTTCAGGAAACAAAACAAAAAAAGAACAAATTAGATGCTCAATGTAAAATATTTAGCAGAGTGTCTTAGAACCAACTAAACATTTAGACCAGTGATGACGATATTTTTCATTCTTTTACTATTACGATAATCCTAATCCTCCTTGTAGTAATGTGGATTATTCTGAATGATTTGAAGAGTCTCTACCAGAAAGGTAGGCATGATAAAATACTGTACAATGACTAGTCATCTATTTACCATTATCTTTCATATGTAAACATCCATATGTGGGAAGCAATGTTTTGAGCACAATCAGTTCTACATTAATAACCCCTTTCTCTTAATAAATGTAAATTGGTTGCATTCAGATGTTCCTGATCAAGAGCTAAATTCAATTCTAAGTTTCTGTGAGCTTAATGGTGTTCTGTATTTGTCAAGATAGAAGTAGTAGGCCTTGATTTGATCTAATTTGGGTAACATGAGACAAAAGTGGGGGAAACTGAGGTGAAAGGGAAAGGTCATGAGTGAAGTTGTAAAATTTACATCAGGAACAAAACAAAATATATTTATAAGAAAGCAAGCTAAATCTCGTTCATTAAGGAGTAGCAGGCAAACAGAATAGTTATTCAGTGAACCTGGTGGAAAAAAATTATTTTGCCAACTGATTTTTAGATCTATCACAGAGATTAATCCTGATGTTCAATAGAAATCTAGAAAAATAAAATAGAGTACATATTCAGTAGAGATATCTTTCATAATGAGTTGATGTTTTCAGTTTGCATTAGGTGTTCTGAATCACAAAGACAGCCTGGGCTTCTTCCCTTTGTGTTTAAGAATTCACATTTCTTTAACATACAGAAGGGGAGAGTTTTCTTTACTTTTATTTAGTCATTTTCTTCTCCAGAGTAAAATTTACTGACACATAAACATAGTTAAACATCTTGGGAATATTTATTCTCAGAAGAGAAGGTGATATGGCCTAATAATTCTAAGTATTTTCAAAATTTTATCTGCCCAGGAAACAGAAATAAAGATAATGCACTAAAGCTGCCACACAATAGATTTAAGTTAGACATAAAGAAAAAAATGACAGTGAAGACGACTAAGTATGAAAAAAGGAATACAATCAAGGTCAGTAAATAGATATTCTTATCAGATTTGATTATTCCTTGAATTTAGTGTATGAAAAAATATAACCCTCAGAAATTTCTTACTGTACTGTTCAGTTATCATTGATTCACAAAGTTAATTTGAACATTGTTTGCATTTTAAAGAGCAATATAGATGTTTTATGAAACAAAATAAAACCATTTATTTTGAATAGATTAACATCTGAAATGTGATTGGGATAAAGCATTTGAGCATGTGTTAGCAAGAAGTTGTGTTTAAGTGACACATTTAAAGATGATTTAAATAATTCTTGCTTTTCACTCAGTTTTAACAAGTACCCTTAATCACTTGGGCTTCCTAGGTGGCTCAGTGGTAAAGAATACACCTGCCAATGCAGGAAACAGGGGTTTGATCAATGAGTCCAGAAGATCCCCTGGCCAAGGAACTGGCAACCCACTCCAGTATTCTTGCCTGGGAAATTCCATGAACAGAGAAGCCTTGTGGGTCACAGTCTATGGGATTGTAAAGAGTTGGAGTGACTGAGCATGCATGCACAATAAATCACTTATTCCTCCTAGACTGAAAAGTTTCCTAATATAAACATTCATGCATGTAAGTGTTTTATATACTTTTATATATTGTATTTCTCTAATAATAATAATAGTAACAACAAGGCTAAGGAGAAAAGGAAAAATAAACCCATTTGAATGCAGAGCTCTAAAGAATAGCAAGGAGAGATAAGAAAGCCTTCCCCAGTGATCAATGTAAAGAAATAGAGGAAAACAGTAGAATGGGGAAAATTTGAGGTCTCTTCAAGAAAATTAGAGATACCAAGGGAACATTTCATGCAAAGATGGGCACAATAAAGGACAAAAATGGTATGAACCTAACAGAGCAGAAGAAATTAATAAGAGGTGGAAAGAATACACAGAAACTACACAAAAAGGATCTTTATGACCCAGATTACCATGATGGTGTGATCATTCACCTAGAACCAGACATCCTGGAATGTGGAGTCAAGTGGGCCTTATGAAGCATCACTACAAACAAAGCTAGTGGAGGTGATGGAATTCCAGTTGAGCTATTTCAAATCCTAAAAGATGATGCTGTTAAAGTGCTGCACTTAATATGCCAGCAAATTTGAAAAACTCAGCAGTGGCCACAGGACTGGAAAAGGTCAGTCTTCATACCAATCCCAAAGAAAGGCAATGCCAAAGGATATTCAGACTACAGCACAGTCGCGCTCCTCTCACAAGCTAGCAAAGTAATGCTCAAAATTCTCCAAGCCAGGTTTGAAAAGTACATGAACTGTGAACTTCCAGATGTTCAAGCTAGATTTAGAAAAGGCAGAGGAACCAGAGATCAAATTGCCAACATTTGCTGGATCATTGTAAAAGCAAAAGAGTTCCAGAAAAACATATACTTCTGCTTTTGACTGTATGGATTACAACAAACTGTGGAAAATTCCAGGGAAGATGGGAATACCAGGCCACCTGACCTACCTCCTGAGAAATCTGTATGCAGGTTAAGAAGCAACAGATAGAACCAGACATGGAAAAACAGACTGGTTCCAAATTGGGAAAGGAGTATATCAAGGCTATATATTGTCACCCTGCTTATTTAACTTATATGCAGAGTACATCATGTGTAATGCTAGATTAAGCATTTCCAGGATGGACTAAGCACAAGCTGGAATCAAGATCGCCAGGATAAATATCAATAGCTTCAGAAACGCAGATGACACCACCCTCATGGCAGAAAGTGAAGAGGTACTGAAGAGGCTATTGATGAAAGTGAAAGAGGAGAGTGAAAAATTTGACTTAAAACCCAACATTCAAAAAACTAAGATCATGGCATCTGGTCTCACCACTTCATGGCAAATAGATGGGGAAATAATGGAAATAGTGAGAGACTTTACTTTCTTGGCCTCCAAAATCACTGCAGATTGTGACTGCAGCCATGAAATTAAAAGACGCTTGCTCTTAGAAGAAAAGCTATGACCAACCTAGATAGCATATTAAAATGCAGAGACCTTACTTTGCCGACAAAGGTCCGTCTAGTCAAAGCTATGGTTTTTCCAGTGGTCATGTATGGATGTGAGAGTTGGACTAAAAAGAAAGCTGAGCACTGAAGAACTGATGCTTTTGAACTGTGGTGTTGGAGAAGACTCTTGAGAGTCCCTTGGACTGCAAGGAGATCCAGCCAGTCCATCCTAAAAGAAATCCATCCTGAATATTCATTGGAAGGACTGATGCTGAAGCTGAAACTCCAGGACTTTGGCCACCTGATGGGAAGAACTGACTCATTGGAAAAGATCCTGATTCTGGGAAAGATTGAAGGCAGGAGGAGTTGGAACGATAAAGGATGAAATGGTTGGATGGCATCAATGACTTGATGGGCATGAGTTTGACAAGCTCTGGGAGTTGGTGATGGACAGGGAAGCCTGGTGTGCTGCAGTCCATGGGGTCGCAAAAAATCAGACACGACTGAGTGACTGAACTCAAAAGATGAAATAGTGTATTAAGAGTATTAATGACCACATAAACGGAGCTGTCATCTTATGGATAAATCAGCAGTGTGTCTATTGTTGATGGCTTTAAGATAGAGTAAAACGCTATACTCTTAACATTTTTAGCTGCTCAGAGTATCTAGTAATATTCACAAGAGTTTAAATCTTGTTTAAATTTCTAAGTTCTGCCTATAAAATTATCACCTGAAAGATATGTTCATTTCTTCTAAAGTTAGTGTTAACCTAAACCTTATTAATATGTAGGCTGGGAAACATTGGGAGGTTGGTTTCTCCAGTTTAATTAGCCTCGAGTGCTGATTTGTTTTGATAATATAAATAATTAGTTTAACCACAAAATTGATGTAACAGAAATAATTGTCAGGCAATTAAATACTGAAATGATTTCAACTCTTTGGAAATATATAGTAGTATGTAAGGATAGTAATAAAATTGAGATACACTTGGGCTGAAGTACATCAGCCCAAAAAACATCTCTTACTTGATTTTTAAAAAATAATTTTACAGATGCCACATTGTTCATATTAAAAAATTCACTAATATAAATTTACTACATTTATTCTTGTTTTTTTTCCCCTTTATAATAAAGTTTTGCATGTTTGCTAATGTTAAAATAATTGTTCTTTGGAATTCACAAGTTAGCAGGCCAATTTAGTGGGAAGAATGTAATAAATAATGAAACAATGTTGGTAAATTTAATATAAAATGTATATGTAAGTTTCCTTTTTTATGAAATTGGAATTTTTTTAGCTCTGAACAGAAGTATGTTTTCCTTTTCTACGTGTATATGATAAATAATATAGTTCAAAAACGACACCTTTTTTTGACTGAAGCCATGAAATTAAAAGATGCTTACTCCTTGGAAGGAAAGTTGTGACCAATCTAGATAGCATATTCAAAAACAGAGACATTACTTTGCCAACAAAGTTTCGTCTAGTCAAGGCTATGGTTTTTCCTGTGGTCATGTATGGATGTGAGAGTTGGACTGTGAAGAAGGCTGAACGCCGAAGAATTGATGCTTTTGAACTGTGGTGTTGGAGGAGACTCTTGAGAGTCCCTTGGACTGCAAGGAGATCCAACCAGTCCATTCTGAAGGAGATCAGCCCTGGGATTTCTTTGGAGGGAATGTTGCTAAAGCTGAAACTCCAGTACTTTGGCCACCTCATGCGAAGAGTTGACTCGTTGGAAAAGACTCTGATGCTGGGAGGGATTGTGGGCAGGAGGAGAAGGGGACGACAGAGGATGAGATGGCTGGATGGCATCACTGACTTGATGGACATGAGTCTCAGTGAACTCCGGGTGTTGATGATGAACAGGGAGGCCTGGCATGCTGTGATTCATGGGGTCACAAAGAGTCAGACATGACTGAGCGACTGAACTGAACTGAACTGAACTGAATGTTTTAAAATTTTATGCTTAGGTTTTATTTTTTTTTTTTACATTATGCAATCAGGTTGTATTTTTTACTAATACTACTTTATGATAGTGGTAAGAATTTTTATGTCTTATCATAAGTGTTCACATTACATATTGGCAGTCTTATTTTTGGCTTTAACTCAGATGTATATGCAGACTGATGTTCAAGTATCATTAGTCTTTCTAAAAGGACATACTGCAAACAAATCAGTGAAAGGCCCTGATCTTTGATATATTTGCTCTTCCTAAAGAATCACTATCAAAGAATTACTAAAACTTCATGACTTCCATTCATCACTAATTTCAGATGATTATCGTCTACCATAAGGAAATATACTGTTTCAGTTCTCACATGTAAAGTACCCTACTAGAGTAATACTACTGATTTCCACATATGATATATCATTTCTAAATTTATCTGAAGCATCCTTGAGTGTCGAATTAAAATTATTTGAAACTAACATGAATTCTGTCCTAATGAATTGCAATAAAATTTAAAATTAAGTATATGGGGTAAAGATTCATTCACTATTGTTAGCCAGTATTATTTTAAAATGTATCTGCTATATTTTCTTTCTCCCCTATTCATTCTCTGAGGGATTACATTATACATTATATCCATTCATTTTTCTATTTTGTGCACAATTCAAATATTTATGCTTTCACATTTAATAAGTGAACTCCCTTAAAATTTATGATGTATTAAGTAGTCCTGATCTTGTGTAATGTATAAGAACAGAAATATATATTCATAAAAATCTTATTAACATATTTTAATAACATAAAACTAAGGGCCCTTTACCAAAGCATTAAGTTATTAATGAATCATGTGAAGGGTGTGGGTATTTGATCAAAGTGTTTTCAAAACACTAAGGATATTTCTATTTCTGTCTTCACAGTATCTGATGTGTATGTGGCATGGCATCACCCAACCCAATGCAAAATAAAATATGAAACATTATAATATGAGTTTATTCAGATCACCAGGATATACATTTACCTTAAAAATTAACTAGATGAGATATTCTAGTTAATTTTTAAGATAAATGGCCACCACATATATGGCCTTCCCTGGTGGCTCATATGGTAAAGAATCTGCCTGCAATGCGGGAGCCCTGGGTTCCATCCCTGGGTTGGGAAGATCCACTGGGGAAGGACATGGCAATCCACTCCAGTACTCTTGCCCAGAGAATTCCCTGGAGGGAGGATCTGGTGGGCTACAGTCAATGGGATCATAAAGAGTCAGACACACCTGAGCGACTAAGCACACACACACACACACACACACACACACACGCACACACACACACGCACACACACACACACACACACACATATATACGTATAAGCATGCTTTCTATATGCAAAAAGATATAATCTAATTTTGCTAGTTATCTATCTCTGCCATTAAATATTTAAACTATTAAAACTGTATATATATATTTTTGGAGGGGCATAGTTAATTTCATAAATAGTTATTTTCTCCATGACATCATGACATATCTTCTTAGCAGTTACAATGTCTAAGTATTATCATTTGTCTAACAGAAATACTAGTTGACATTCCCATTGTCCAAACTCATCTTTCTGATCTGCAATTCAATTTTATGTCATTTTGCATGGCAATGAATTTCTTTTTAATACACATTTCTATCTAAACTCCCATGTTTTTAAGCAGAAATAAATGAACAGTGTCTTTCATGTTTGCCCAAGGTATAGTTTGATAGTCTTCTCAAATTTAGATTTGTGCACTTGACTAGTATGATTAAACTCCAAAGAATAGCAGAAAAATCAACAAGTTCAAAAAGAGACCACTGAGTGAATCACTGTTATAAATCAAGTTAATTTGCAACATTACTTTCTAGTTGAAATTATAAGATCTTAGGATAATTATATTTCTTAACTATTTTGAAGGTACTGACTTGAATATTCATTTTAAATTACCCAAATGCTTTTAAAATGAACACTTCATCTTTTACATAACAATAGTAATATTAATTGCATCTTATATTTATGTAATAGCTTTTATTTTACTTAATATAGTCCATACATTATCTCATTTAATCCCTATATCAACTTTTTTTGGTGTATGTAGCATTGTCATTCTCATTCTATACATGAAAGTTATTAATTTTCTGAAGTTCTTACAGATAAGGATTGGAGACTGGGGCTCTTGAACCCAAATCTAAAATTCTTACCCCTATACCAGTACTAACTTGCTACTAAAAATAATCAAATAAACTAATAGTCATGAAAATCAGGACTTGGAAGGAAAATCAGGACTTGGAAGGAAAATTTGAATTTGTCACCCATGAAAATGTCTTTTCATGTATTTTCAACTTTTAGAATTCTCATTGTGCCATACAATAAAAATAGTTTTCTGTCTTTGGAAATGTGGAGGAATTATAAGAACTCTTTGTCCTGAATCCATTATTCAGAAGGACATGAACCGACATAATGGTACACAGGGCACTGTTGGTGACCTTCCTTTCCCTAAAGATGGGGGTGGATGCTGAGAAGTTCTCTCATTCTGTCTCCAGGTGGGTCTACTATTTGCATGCTCCACTGCACAGCTGTCAAAGGGCTTGCCCTGGGATATGACTGGGCTGGATTTAGAAGGAGCTGGTCATTGAATAGCTCTAGTAATGCTCGCATCTCACAGTTATACAGCTGACAGCTCCTTTTGGTGGGGAAAGCTTGGATATATTTCAAGGTGATTGTAGTTTTGTCCCTCTGGCAGCAAGCTGCTGCAACCAGCTTAGCCCATTATCCTCCTCTCCCACTGGATTTAAGCCTAGGGAGAAGTCTGGGGCTTTTGTCAGAATAGAGGGTAAGAGATAGATAATTATCCCCCATTTGCACTCAAAGAGAACTGCGCTATATTATAAAGTAGCCTTCAATTACTGAAATGGGCTTGTCTACAGTTCCAGTGACTTATAAATTAGTCTTTGTATAGCCTTATTGCTAATGATGTTGTACTTCTTGTATCTCATACTTTAAGCTTTATTAAACAAAACTTTATTTAACATGTAGCATTTTTAGCATTTAGAGAGTAATATTTAACATTCAGAGATCAATATATATTTTCATTTCAAAAATTTTATTAGATTTTGCAGTACACGTGGCTACTGTGACCAAATTGATCAAAAGCTCCACAGTGCATTGTCTACATTGTAATTTTTCTCAATTTGACCCTCTTAATCTCATGGGGGCAGTTCTGTAAAATCAATGCAAAGTAATTAGAAAATTTTAAATTCTAGATGTTGTGAATATATCAGTCATCTCCTTTAATATCCACTCAATGGAATACCTTTTATAAATACTATCATTTAATAAACATATCTGGAAAATAAAGTTCCCATAGATCCTAATTAATTCATGATGTAAATTTGCCTTAGCATATTTGGGGGAAAGTATTTTCAGTTTTCTATCCTCCAGTAGCTCAGCATCACTTTCACTCCCCTTTTGAGCAAAAATTATAGTCAGAGATGAGCATTTCAATTTGCAGCTGACAGTTTAGGGTTAAGATATGATTCCAGGTAACAGAAGCCAATGAGAGTACACCCAGTTGATGTTTGTGACATCATCTTCCAGTCGGAGTACATAGAAGCGCTGAGGTAGCGTTCGGCTTCAGCCCCAGTGCCATTATGATGGATGTTTACATCTCTTCATTGAGAGCCAATTATCTCGCTTTTGTGTGAGGCCCAGGGATCACTCATGCTGCCAGGCTGCACGGAGCACTGTTGGATGTAGCTGAACCAATTGTTTTCTCTGTCTCTGGTAAGAGCCTCTTCTGTTTTACCTTTTCTTTCAAAATAAGGGTAGATGTATGTAACAGGGGAAACAGTATGAGAAACTGGTGTCGGGGTGGAAAAGGCTTACTATTTGGTCAGCTTTTAATCAGAGCACTGTTTAGCAGCATTAAAAGGAAGTGTGGATTTAGCGAAATGAATTTTAAAAGAGCACACTAACGTGCACCTGGAAAACGAATTTGCAGTAGAAAAAGAACAGCAGGTAATTCAGCTTTTCTTTTGAAAAAGGAAAGTAACTTATGAGATTATTATTATGAATATCTTTAAATATATGTGCATATGTATACACTCTGCTCCATTGCCTTTTAATTTGCTATTAGTAGCAAAGAGTAGAAGTAAAACTGGTCCATCAGATAGTGTTGCTATAAATTTAAAATGAGTTAAAGTTTCTAATTGTTAAATGATAGTTCTTTGGAACAGTTTTTGAAAGTTGTATCTATATGGGAAAACAGAATTTACCAAGGAAGCAAAGGCTTTAGCTTCTGGAATGAAGTTGTAGTACTTTATAACCATATTTATTAATTTTAGCCTAAGGAAATAATACTAGCAAATAGTTTTAAAGAATGGTATGTTTTTTCTGGAATTGAGAGATGTTAAAATCGTATATTTCATTAAGTGCTTTTGAATGCATAACAAAATTATGTGTTTTATTTATCTGAAAAATATTTAAGTCCTGAAATTAAAGCTTTCAATCATTTAATTATTTATTAGTAGTGATATTTACACCTGGGGATCCTTACGGTATTGTAGCAAAACAGATATATTTACAGCTGTTGAATTACTATGGCCATAGGTTATTAAATCTGACAGGAATCCTGAATAATCAAATACAATAAAAGCTTTTAATTGACTGAGAATTTTCATATGCTACCAAATGAATTCAGAAAACTTGTAAGTCCTCAAATATTGTCTATTATCACAGTAGAAAGCAGTAGACTATTGTTATCTTAGAGTGGAATGATATTTATGAGATGAAGACACAGAAAAGTGTAAATAGCTGTTATTTACTAGAAGATGTTGTCTTATTTTAATAGCATCTCCACTTCTTCTAGGGTAATAAAACTTTTGAATAATGACTTGTCCATCAAGCTGTGACACGTTCATGTTTTTCAGATTTATTTTTACTCTTCTTTAACATAGAATATTTCTGCCTGTGCAAACCAGTAATTGGGACAATTAGACATCGGAGTTTGGAGATGCTCAGTTTGTGCTTGGAGACAGCAGGGACTTCTCAGCTATGTCACACTTCTCTCTCTTCCACCAGCCCAGTCCTGTTTGTCAGTGCTTGACATTACTGTTGTTCGACTTGTCTCCTTCAGTCAATTCAGGTCTGAACAAAACTGAGTTTATAGAAAGTGTCAGACATGTATTAATGGAATCTAAAGAACTGAGATTGTTGTCTCAGTCAGGACAATTTATAATCAACCAAACCTCAAATGCTTAAAAGCATGATCTGGGGTTAATGTTTTTACAGGGAGATTTATGTTGGCCTACTCCATAAATTTCAAAAATCTAAAACTGGGAGTCCAAAAGTTTTGATAGGATGAACTTGAAAGCCTGATCCACAGCTTCAAAATGATTTTTTTTTTTTTTTTTTGGCCATTAAGTACTTCAAAGTGGAGTTGAGTAACTCAGAGGTATTGACTGTCTTTTTCACAGGTGATCAATCTTGAGTAAGGTAAAGCATTTGTTTCCTAACACTTAATTCTCCAAAAATCTATTTATATCATTTGTCAGCAATGGAGAAAATCTTAGCCAATTAACAGTCTACACATTTAAAATTGTATTTTCTGCTGTGTATAAATGCTTTCCTCAGTGGTATAGTCTCTAATCACAAATGCACTGCTTTGGTAGTGATTACAGTTTTTAAATTGTTTATCTCTTTGTTTTCCTTTGAACAACTACATACAATACGAATATACCTGATGTGATACCTGGATGGTAGATTTCATTGACAGAAAGTTTTTGCTTTTAATTTTTTTTTAATAGAGGACATCAAGGGGATTCTAGCGATTTTCCATGCCACAAATCCCTAGGAAGAATTCTTAGTGCAGGGCAACGTAGGTGAAAGAGGCATGTGCTACATGTATCCCTATGTTAGTTGCCTCCTTTCTGATACATATGTTTTTATCTGAGTTGTTATCATCTTGTATCATTTTGCATTTTCCTTCTCCATATTATCTTATCCAATTTCTGTAAATTGTGTAGCAAGTGAATGTTACTAAGTGACAGGTTTTACTAATTTTAAGAAGAGATGGAGAAAGTGCACAATGATAAAAAGATTCCTAATATTCCCTTCTGAAGTTCTTTGCATTTCCAACTGGCTGAGGGTGATATATTGATTTCTTTTCAAAAGTGTTCCTCATATTATTACTTATTCTGTAATAACATTTTTGCCTCTTAAACACCTTAATCTTTTCCTACAACTTAATTTATATAAGCACCTTTATTAGTGTCTTTAAATTACTGAATGCATGTTACCATTTAGTTTTCTACTTTCTCAGTTGAAGTATTTGTAAATGTGATGAATTCTTGACACTTGCCTTAACAATGTGAAATTCTGGACTTGCATGGCCAACTCTTTAGTGAAAAGCATAATTTTGTAACCACAATGTCATCTTAGTGTAGGCTTATATTAGTATGTGAATGTATGGATATTTAGGTGTCTACACTGCATGCATAAACATAATTCTTACAAGTACTTTAAAATTGTAACAGTTGTTTATATGGATATACTATCATTTGTTCTTAACATTTGATATATGATAATGTTATTGATACTATGGTACTAAGGAAACAGAGACTAACAGGTTTTAACTTATTGCCAGGATCACCTAGTCAGTACATCAATATATGAAGAAGACGCAGAAATAGATTTTCAAATTTTAATGCCCCCAATCAATCAGTATCTTTTTCTTCTCTCTCTCCCTTCCTCTTTCCCTCCCTCCCACCATGTATCTGGCTATCTAACTAGTCTACTACTAGTTTTATTTTATTGTCTACCCTATGATATGTACTCTTTAGGTACTTGGGATTTATTTAGAATTGAACAATATAAAAGACCATTGCTCTTGTTCATGTTTATGTTTTTCTGTCTGGCAAGCTCTACTGTTTTAAATTACTAAAAATATAGAGTGTATTTCAAGGTGTGGCTAAAAAAAAAAACACAGAGAACTTGCTAGGAAACAGAAAACATGAATTAAAGGATGGGCTTATTTGCACTTCTTATGTATCTATGTATCTTTAAGTTTGCAGGTATGTTCTAACCTAAACTAGATTTGCAAAACTCTAGATATTTTGAAAATGTCTGTCAGTCATTTTATAACTTATATTTTATTCTGAATGTGATCAATGCAACTTTACAAAAATAAAATGCTTAAATTACAATAGATTCCCCAAAGAGCATTTTAAAACAAAATTATCTTGTACTGCAGAGCATATTCAAGCACTCTAACTTTGTATTTATCCTCTATAATAAAGTTGCTGAGGGTTATAATGTATTGAGTTTACAGTTGTTTGGCTTTAGAGTTTAGATAGTATAAGTAGAGTGAGAAATTGGTGAATTTTGTCTTTCTTTTTATTAAAAAAGTTAACAATATCTTCCAAATGATGAATAAAGCAAAATAGAGATAATCTGAAAATTAGCACCCATTTTTCAGTAGTTTGGCATATATTAATTCTAGTTCCTAGGGCAGTTGAACTAAAAGTAAGATTTACTACCCATTGAATTTATTTACAGATGCCCAGTGATTTAAAAGAAAAAAAAAAAGAGGGAGAGAGAAGCCTGAAATCTAGCCTCCTCAAAGAAAATCAATCTGCACACAGAACCTACCAATTGAAGATAAACCACTTTTAGATGGTATCATTTAATTAGCCAGTGAAGAGTCTATCTAGTGACATACACATAAATTGTAAAATAACTCCAAGTTGCCTGCATGAACTTGATTTAGTACAATTTTTTTGTGTTTGTTAATTTTGGATAATAATAAAATTATATCACTGAACTGAACTTAGTCCTTTTGCTAATGTGCATTTGAAATGGGCAGAATGAGGGAGTAAAATTAGAATGTAATAATAGTATGCATTAGCTAAATTCAAGAGATATTAAGCCATACGTGTTTTGCCAAGACAGTGGGCCTTGAATTTAGCTAATTTTATCTAATAATATTCCAGAATTAGTTTTGATAACATTTATGATAAATAAAATGTAAACTGACATCCAAGTGGGTGTTTTAAGTGTAAGAAGGGTCTACTAAAAGCAGAAGATTGTTTGTAGTACTGAGTTTAAGGAGTTTGGTTACAGTCTTCATTCGGAAGTGCCCCTCTGCCCTTATGCCATGGCACACTGTAACTCAGAGGTGTACTGTAGCATTTGAATCAGTGTGAAAAAGTATTTTTCCTAAAATGGAGTATACATATTAGTACTGCCAACTCAGAACTGTGTGAAATTTATAATGTGAAGTAAAACATGATAAAATCTGCTGTAATTGATCAAGAGGCATGATGGAAAGTTCAGTTCCAGCAACTGTTCTCAATTTTAAGTGCATGAGAGACTATGAATGGATGAGCAAATAGTTCGGCTTAGCAGATAATAGCAGATGTTCTTAAAGATAATTTTTGTTTGTTTCTGTATTAGTTTTGCAAGCACTGTGGTAAAAGTATGGTTTCTGGGACCAGACTACCTGAGTATTAATACAGTGTCTT
The DNA here is from genome assembly GCF_002263795.3 of Bos taurus. Taxonomy (NCBI): domain Eukaryota; kingdom Metazoa; phylum Chordata; class Mammalia; order Artiodactyla; family Bovidae; genus Bos; species Bos taurus. The sequence continues at coordinate 15,954,614 of NC_037332.1, read as the reverse complement.
GCTTCCCCTCTTTCAGGCCTCGGTTTCTACCTATAAAAACTGAGGGAAAAAGAATTATCCACCCTCATAGGGTTGGTGAGAAAATTTTGTGAGCAAATCTTATGAGCACTGGGAACAGTGTCTGGCATATGGTATGTTTCTAATCAGTGTCACCTCCTTTTAGGATTTTTATCATTACTGACTTGTTTAGTATTGTGTGTGTGTTTATGTGTGTGTGTGTGCGTGCAGTCATGTTTTAGTTAAATTAGTTTCATTAAAAACCAATTTTACAAACAAAAATCTCTGGTATAGCACAAATGGAAAAACTTTGGGAACTATTCCTTCTAATGACTGTTTAAAACTTGATACTAATCTCAGAGGACTTTAGTGCTAAATGGATAACCTTATCCACCTGCAATGTGGGAGATCTGGGTTGGACCCCCGGATTGGGAGGATCTCCTGGAGGAGGGCATGGCAACCCACTCCAGTGTTCTTGCCTGGAGAATCCCCATGGACAGAGGAGCTTGGTGGGCTACAGTCCATGGAGTTGCAAAAAGTCGGACATGACGGAGCAACCAAGCACATAGCCTTATCACTTATTATACGTGAGATTTTTGATATGTCTTAGATTTCACATTTTTAATAAAAATGAATTAAATAAAAATGTATTAAATAACATTTAGGAGATTTTTCCTTGCCTGGAGAATCCCAGGGACGAGGGAGCCTGATGGGCTGTCGTCTACGGGGTCGCACAGAGTCAGACACGACTGAAGTTACTTAGCAGCAGCAGGAGGTTTCTCTAACTTTAAAATTGCATGATATGGGATGTTGCCTGTGTGTACATACACACACACATATATATGTATAAACGTTCCTATGTGTATTTAACATAAATGGAAAATCCTATAGATTTACATTTTGCTTTATTTGCCTTTAACTTTTTAATTTTATTATTTGTTGTGAGTTGGTTAGAGTTTGAAACTTGTAATTATAAAACGTTTATTTATTCTGATATTTGTGGAGGTCAGCACTCTCCTTCTTTACAACAGCTCATGCTCTCACTTGGGTGATGGAGTGGTGATAGAATAAGGCTAAAGTCCTTTTCTAGCTCATGCCGTTATGAATCCCTAACACCCTGAAAGGCAAAATAAGTGTGTTTTGATTTTTAAAGTCTCTCTGTGTGTTATGTGTGTGTGTAGATGTTTTGCTTTATTTTAATGGAATGTGCCTAAACTTACATTAAGAGAGATACAGACAGAAAAAGATAAAAATTATTAATTTCTCTTCAGTTCACAATTTTGTAGAATCAAGGTGTTAATATATTGGTAAAACATTTTTTAAAAACCCAGTCATTTTACTAAGGTATTTTTGTTCCTTTACTTTTAAATGCTCTGGCTTATTCCATAAATTCTTTGAAGCATAGACACACAACTATTGAACACCTCTTACTTGCCAACAATGAACAAACCACTACCAGTGCTCTGAAAGGGCGCATGGTCTAGAGATCAACATGTAATTGAATATAAATAATTACAATATATTGTGATAGTGTTATAGTAGAGATAAGTACAGAGTGCTGAGAGAAAATAGACAAGAAATGACTTATTCTATTAATACCTGGAAAAAAAATCAAAACTTTTCCAAAAGAAGCTATTATTTTAGGTGACTTTTTAAAAATGAGCAAAGCATTTTCCAGGTGGAGATCATCAAAGGCTATTTCATACAGAGGGGCCTCCAGTAAGGATGGCATCCCCTCCTGTGGGAGGAGAAAGCACAGTGTATTCAGATAAGGACCAGTGTTTGGAATGACTGGAGGCAGGGACCAGGAGAAGCTAATTAGCAACTAATTATCAGAACAAATGCTGGTTGTAAAAAACCAGTAGGGACAACCTGGTCATAACTGTGTAAGTACAAGTCTTGGCCTGAAGGTTAAATTGAGTTTTTTTAAAAACTTAAATACTGTGGAAAGTCTATGATGAGATAGATCACTGTGGTTTTGAATAAACATTCCTGGAGAAGGGAATGGCAACCTACTACAGTATTCTTGCCTGGAGAAATCCATGGAGAGAGGGACCTGGTGGGTAAAGAGCTGGGCACGATGGAGTGACTAAATGCTTTATGCTGGAATGCTTTCTAAAAGAAACTGGAAGCAAAATTACCTTGGGATTATTTAAAACAGTCTGACCCATCAAAGAAAAAGAAAGGGCAAAAGAATCTACTTCATTAAATTTTAAATTGCATTATTAGGTTCCCCATTCTATTAATTTATTTTAAAGTATGAATGATATCAAGTAGGGTGACTAATTACATAAAATAGTGAAGAGGGTCACACAAAACAACATTGAAAAGTGTATCAGAGTTTTGGAAAGATTCCCTGAGTTACTCTTGATGATACTGATCAAACGTCAGCTAAAGATAGAAACTGTCTGATCCTAAATGACCCAGTGTTTCCATAACTGGCTAGCTCTAAGGTCAGGGGGAATGGACTTTCTCTTATCTGATGACTCAATTCATTGTACTTATTTTTAAATTACTTAACATTAAATAAAAGCTATTTGTTTTTCAATTATTTTAAAGGAAAAAAATGAAACACTATTTCATTCCCTTCTTGATATGATTTGCTGCTGCTGCTGCTAAGTCGCTTCAGTCGTGTCCGACTCTGTGTGACCCCAGAGACAGCAGCCCACCAGGCTCCCCTGTCCCTGGGATTCTCTAGGCAGGAACACTGGAGTGGGTTGCCATTTCCTTTTCCAATGCATGAAAGTGAAAAGTAAAAGTGAAGTCACTCAGTTGTGTCCGACTCCCAGCAATCCCATGGACTGGTGGCATGTAATTTATGTTAAGGGCTTCCCTAGTGTCTCGGCTGTAAGGAATCCGCCTGCCAAAGCAGAAGATGCAGGTTAGATCCCTGGGTTGGGAAGATCCCCTGGTGAAGGCAATGACAACCCACTCCAGTACTCTTGCCTGGGAAATCCCATGGACAGAGGAACGTAGCAGGCTACATGAGGTCACAAAAGAACTGGACATGACTTAGTGAATAAACAGCAGCAGCACCAATGAAGCCATTAGAGAAGTGGCGATCCAGGAAAGAAAATATTTTAGGGAAAGTGAAAAATAAATAACAAAAGGATCCACTAGCATACAGGATTGTGCTAGTTAATCATAGGGAATGTGACAACTAAGGTTCCTCCTCATGTACTGAATTCCTACTCATCATTCAAATTGCAATGAAAGAAATACACTGTCAAAGTAATCCTCTTGAGTTCCTTGGCCAGGTCAAATTTTCCCATTATAGGCTTTTAAGAAGAATATTTAATATTTGCAAGAGTTGCAGGATTTTTTGATTAATAGAAATTTTTAATTCCAATCTTCCCAACTAGACTAAATTTTCATGAAAATGACAGCTGATCCTGTTTTGAGTCATCACTGAATCTCCCTCATCTAGCATAATGTCTAATGTAAGGATAGCCACTAAATAAAAAGTATAGGCACTTAGAAGATGGAAAAAAAAAAAAGAATAGTACTTTTTCTGAGATAAAAACAAAGGTGCCGAGATACTAGTGGATCTTAATAATAAACAGGAAAGTTGAATGGACTTTCTGAGAGTATTAAAATACTGGATTGGCCAAAACTCATTCTGTTTACCCTGTTACATATTACAAAAAACTTGAACAAACTTTTTGGCTAACCCAATACTTGCTCATCTCTGCAGCCTCTTCATCACTGATGTGTGGATGACTTATAAGTGGTACACTTGAGCTGCATGTCAAACAACAAAAATACTATCAATGTCTACTTGTAAATTGTGATATAAATATAGCAAAAGTCTTTTGGAATACAGATATTTGTATACAGATACAGATATGAGGAAATGTAGACCCTGCAAAGGTTATAGAAATTGAGTAACCATATGTACAACTTGTACCAGGTATAACTGGTTTTACTGAAACTAGAAAAAAGTATAATTGAGAATGTTCTGGCCAACCATAGGAAAGACAGCAGAAAGGCTCAAAATACAGGATAAAAGGAAATTGTACTTTAAATTGAAGAGAAGGTCACTGGTGGCCTTAAAGAAAGTAGTTTGAGATGGTAGGCAGCAAAGAAATTGATTGTTAGGAATTGAAGTCATGTTCAAGCAATTTAGAAGTGAAAAGGAATGAAGACCTGCTAGACAGAACTGTCAAATAATGACTTCTTCCTAAATGGAAAAAATTTATTCCATGGGTAGATGTGTGAAATATTAAGTAACATTTACCCTTTTAAACTGGTCTTCATAACTTGTACCAAACATATTCATAAAAAATAACTACATGTTGTACACCTTTGTTATTATATTTAAGACATCATCATGGTTTAAAAAAAAAAAGGACAACAGCATATCCAAAATGTAGAAAATTGTGGTGATTATTTACTCAGAAGTTAATTTATTCTCATAAAAAATTGTTTTAATTGAAGCTTTCTGTAAGCATCTTTAGAGACAATAAGTAGCTCTTGCTTTGTAAGTAAATGCATGAATAAACCTCCTGACAGTAAGACTTGAACCCTCCAGTACGGCAAAAAATATTCCAAAAAAAAAAAATCAAGCTGCACCAAGAAAAATCTACAACCTGCTATATAGAAGAGCTCCCATACCATAAGAGGTTGGAGAAATTAGCTGAAACACAAAAGAGAGAAAGATATGTGGTGGATATTAGTTCAAAAATCTGTATGATTAGAGAATAAGATGAATGTAAAATAAATGTAAATACATAGAAAATTTTATATTTTGATATATGCAAAAATACACATTTAGCATTAGAAAATTTTATTTTCAAAGTTGGCCACACATTGAACTATTTATTCTGGTATCTCTGCAATGATTATAGAAATCTTAAAAATAGATTTGTGATTTGCCTAGAAAAAAAACATTTTGCTTAATTTACTTGTTCTTGTGATTTGGGGAAAGGTCAGGGTATCTTTAAATATTCTAGTTAGGAGAGAAATGAGATTTTTCCTCTTTCCAAAATAGTCTCGAAAAGAAAGCAATAGAATTTGACTACTAACTCTAGCAACCTACAGGAGAGGAGGATGTGCTGCCCCAGATTCAGAGAACAGCGAGGTCAAAAAAGGGTTTTGAAATTGGAGAAGTCCACAGTACTATGCCTAGGGAAAACCATGGCCACCTCAGTGTAAATAGATGTTCTCTCGGTGTTGTTCTGTAGTTAGACTAGACTCCAGAAAATCTAGAAGCAATCTGAGGATTCTTGTGAAATCAAAAATAGGACAAGTCCAAAAAAAAAAAAAAGGCAAAACATGGTGTCTGAGGTCAGAGAAGTGGGAATCTAGGCAAGATGACTGACTTCAGAGACAAGATTCTTATTTTCAAAAAGTCTAGGGAAGCAGCCTCATGGTGGAAACCTGGCTTGCTAACAAGGGACCTTAGAACTGGGAAAGGGCTGACTTGTCCCCACTTATAAGCAAAAACTCAAGGACTGGGTGGAGGTGCTGAGGTCAGAGAAATTCTAGAATCTGGGGTGGATTTGAACCTATAGTTTGGCTAGGTGGCTCCGTCAGTGAAGAATAGAGGCTTGACTTGAAGCCCCATTATTTGGTCTATTCATTTGAGCTACTGACTAGGGCATGAAAGCCAAGGGTTAAAACTGTATGGGCTGTGAAGCCAGTCAGGTATGCATTAATTTTTGGCTTCACCATTTACCAATGGTACAGTCATGGGCAAAGCATGTCACCTCTCTTCTTCTCAGTTGTCTCATCTGAGGGACACTGGGGATCATATGAAATATTATATAACATTCATTTAGCACAATAATGGTATTCAGTTCTTGCTGGATAACTACTGTACTTTATTTTTATGACTAACCTGCAAACTCTACCCATCAGTTCCATTACTCCTCAAACACACCTCTGGTTTAGGTACATATTCCATCTACTTGGAGCACTCTGTTGTCAATTCCTCTTCATCCTTCATGTCTCAGTTCAGATGTCATTACTGGCAGAGTAGAGAGATTCCTTAAGTCTCTTTTGCAATGAGGAGGCATCTCTCTTTTGTGCTCAGACAGCACCTGTACTTTCCCTAGCATGTATTTTCATTGCCGTTTCCTTCTCTGTATCTCCCATATCTCCCATTAGACTCAAAACTCCATGTTTGGGGATTTCATATGTTTTATCTGGGACTTCCCTTGTGGCTCAGCTGATAAAGAATCCACCTGCAATGCGGGAGACCTGGGTTCAGTCTCTGGGTTGGGAAGACCCACTGGAGAAGAGAACGGCTACCCACTCCAGAATTCTGGCCTGGAGAATTCCATGGACTGTATAGTCCATTGGGTCACAAAGAGTCAGACACAAATGAGAGACTTTCACTTTTCCTGGTAGCTCAGCTGGTAAAGAATCCACCTGCAGTGCAGGAGACCCCAGTTCAATTCCTCAGTTGGGTAGATCTCCTGGAGAAAGGATAGGCTACCCACTCCAGTATTTCTTGGGCTTCCTTGGTGGCTCAGACAGTAAGGAGTCCTTATGCACTGTGGGAGACCTGGGTTCCATCCTTGGGTCAGGAAGATCCCCTGGAAGAGGGCATGACAACCCACTCCAGTATTTTTGCCTGGAGAATCCCCATGGACAGAAGAGCCTGAGAGTGCAAAGAGTCGGACGCAACTGAGTGACTAAGCACACTACAGTGTGTTTTATCCACTGCTGTTTCAGCAGTGCTGACATAGAGTAGATCATTAAATGGTGATTAAATGAATAGATGATGAAAGACCCCAGACTTAGATCCCTTAGGAGAGCCATAATCTGAAAGGAGTTTTCGATTATACTTTAATTTAGGGGCTGGTAACTGGAGAATAGAACTAGAAGATCTGAGGTCCCTCAGAAGGTTGCAGTGGGACTCACTCCTGTTAATCCTTGGCCCTCTCAAGATGAAACCTTGAGGTATTGTGCACAACCCAAAAGCTGCTGTGTCAGTCACCATCTTCCTCTTTCTAGTTGGTGTAAACATGCCTGAGAACCGGTCAATGAAGAACAGCCCAACTTCAGTCAGAGCAAAGCATTCTGGGAAGCGCTCTATGGATGCTTCTATTTGTGGGCATGTGGGCACACCCTGTGCAACCCACTGCTCTTCTGAGTATTCAGAAGCTCTCCTCTTACATTTATTTTATTTGTATTAACTTATTTGACTGTGAAAAAAAAAAATGTTTAAACTCTACCAGCAGTGCTACCTACTGGAATCAGTTTGGGAACTTGAAGAATGCATGCAGAGCCCTGAAGAGCTGCAAATAGAAGTCACAGGGACTAAGCTAGGCTATGGTCCTCTTTTCTTCTCCTTGGGTTATGTTCTCACTGCTCTGCAGGAATGTAGTCGTCTTTTAATGCTCTGTGACAAATTACCCCCAACCCTAGATGCTTACAGGCTTCCTAGGTGGCGCTAGTGGTAAAGAACCTGCCTTCCAATGCTGGAGATGTTAGGTGGGTTTGATCCCTTAGTCAGAAAAATCCCATGGAAGGGATTTGCATGGCAACCCACTCCAGTATTCTTGCCTGGAAAATCCCATGGACAGAGGAGTCTGGTGCGTTAGAGTCCATAGTTTAAGGAAGAGTCAGACACGACTGAAGCAACTTAGCACACTTGCACTCACGCATATAGATGCCTAAAACAATAGATATTATCACACAGGTTCAGTGGGTCAGTGATACAGGCACAGCTTAAACAAATCCTTTGCTCAGTCTTAAGAGGCTGCAATAAAGGTGTAGCCATGTGCTTTTCTGGAGTTTGGTTTCTGTTTCAGGCCCAGGTGGTTGCTGGCAGAATTTAGTTCCTCATGGCTGTAGAATTGAGGTCCTTATTTATTTTCTTGCTGGCTGTCAGCTGGGAGCCACTCTCAGCTCCTACAGCTGCCTGAGTCCCTTGCTAAGAGGCTGTCTCGACAAGGCTGCTAAGTTCTCCAAAACAGCAGGGGAGTCTTTGCTAAAGTCTGCTAAGATGGAGTCTTACGTAACAATATAACTGTAGGCATAACACCCTATCACTTTTGCCATAGTCTATTGGCAATGAGTCAGTCACAGGTTATGCCCATACTCAAGTGGAGGGAATTATACAAGGATGTGACTCTTTGAGGGTCACCGTTGAGGGTCACCTTGGGATGTGTCCACCACAGGGAGCAATCACAGAATATTCTGAGACCTCTATGTGACTGTGAGCCACCATTATCTAACCCCTTAAAGACTTTCTACAAAACTCTCTAAACTTACAAAGGGCCAGGCTCACAGGAAAGGGCTAATTTTGAGCAAGAAGGTGGACCAGTAATCAAGAGAAAGTGATCATAAGAGCCAGAAAAATGGCCAATTGCCTCCTCCTGATTCACTCAAGAAGGAAAAAGTGTAGCAACATGTACTTAACCATGGGTCTGGGAGCTAGGGCAATCGCTGTTGTGTTTGACTGTCATTAGACATTTTACATTCAGATCAGATCAGATCAGATCAGTCGCTCAGTCCTGTCCGACTCTTGCGACCTCGTGAATTGCAGCACGCCAGGCCTCCCTGTCCATCACCAACTCCCAGAATTCATTAAAACTCACGTCCATCGAGTCAGTGATGCCATCCAGCCATCTCATCCTCTGTCGTCCCCTTCTCATCCTGCCCCCAATCCCTCCCAGCATCAGAGTCTTTTCCAATGAGTCAACTCTTTGCATGAGGTGGCCAAAGTACTCGAGTTTCAGCTTTAGCATCATTCCTTCCAAAGAAATTCCAGGGCTGATCTCCTTCAGAATGGACTAGTTGGATCTCCTTGCAGTCCAAAGGACTCTCAAGAGTCTTCTCCAATACCACAGTTCAAAAGCATCAATTCTTCAGTGCTCAGCCTTCTTCACAGTCCAACTCTCACATCCATACGTGACCACAAGAAAAACCATAGCCTTGACTAAACGAAACTTTGTTGGCAAAGTAATGTCTCTGACATTTTACATTAGGGATTCATATTTTCAACCCATTATGAAGAGGACAGTTGAGCGTCACATGGCCAATGTCCTTACTTGGGGCCACCACTATTGTTTCTCTGCTTATTAAAAATTGGGGCTTCCCTCATAGCTCAGTTGGTAGAGAATCCACCTGCGATTCAGGGGACCCCAGTTTGATTCCTGGGTTGGGAAGATCCGCTGGAGAAGGGATAGGCTACCCACTCCAGTATTCTGGCCTGGAGAATTCCACGGACTGTATAGTCCATTGGGTCACAAAGAGTCAGACACAACTGAGCGACTCTCACTTCAAAGCAAAATACCTGAGTATTTCCAGTTCCTGGGCTCCTTTCGCAGCTAGAGTCAGTTTTCCTCCTCCTGCTTTGCTGAAAGCTCTGAGGGGCCAGCAAAACCCTTAAGAAGCTGGGAAGGGTATGTGTATGTGTGTGTGTGTTGAGCGGGGGTGACTGCCTTTCATAAGCCATTGCTGAGGTATGTGTTAGTCTCTCTGTCATGTCCAACTTTTTGCAACCCCATGAACTGTAGCCCACCAGGCTCCTCTGTCCATGGAATTCTCCAGGCAAGAATACTGGAGTGGGTTGCCATTCCCTTCTCCAGGGGATCTTCCTAACCCAGGGATCGAACCCAGGTCTCCCACATTTCAGGCGGATTCTTTACTATTTGAACCACCAAGCAGTTGCACACAACTGGGATTTGTTGGCACAGCTCAACTTTCAGCAGTCCCCTTCCACTTTTCTTCATCATTTATTCTTTCTATATGCCTTGAAATATCCTAATACTTTATTCTATTTTCCCTGACAATAAAACCAAATCAGTAAAGGCCCTTGAAATTTCAAGTCCTAAGTCAAGTGTCCTGATATACAGAAACTACAGGATTGAAAAAGAAGTCACTACATGTGGAACACACAGGAAGAGAAATAGTGGAAATGATAGCAACTTTTGAGAATCTAAGAAGACCATCAGGGCTTCACTCAACCATTTAAAATAGAGAAATAATGCAGTTTGAGATGAAAGAGAAGTTGAACCTGCAGCAGCATCAGTGGTTGGCAAAGACAGCTTTGGGAGTACTGTGTTTTTTGCATTTATCTTGCAGACTCCTGTAATGAGAGGGGCTTTGCCACATGTTCTCTAAAGTTCAGCCGAATGGTTGCATTGCCCTGATCACCTGGGACAGTTCACAGCGTAAAGAGGAACAGGCCTAACTGAAGCTTGAAGCCCTGGAGAAAACGTAAATTTCATTCAGTGATCTTTAAATGCTCTTCCTAGGGTCTTGCTGCTGCTGCCGCCAAGTCACTTCAGTCGTGTCCGACTCTGTGTGACCCCATAGACGGCAGCCCACCAGGCTCCCCCATCACTGGGATTCTCCAGGCAAGAACACTAGAGTGGGTTGCTATTTCCTTCTCCAATGCATGAAAGTGAAAAGTGATAGTGAAGTCACTCAGTCAGTCCAACCCTCAGTGACTCCATGGACTGCAGCCTTCCAGGCTCCTCCATCCATGGGATTTTCCAGGCAGGAGTACTGGAGTGGGGTGCCATTGCCTTCTCCCTCCTAGGTTCTTAGGAAGCTATAAAACACTCAGTCAAAGGGAGATACCTGGGTGATTTGGTGGGCTAGTAAAGAGAAGAGGGTGGGCATTGAAGTCAGAATAACTTCTGCGACACTGGGAGGCCAACATCAGTAACATGAACGGTTTCAATTTCTTCCTGTCCCTCAGTCTCAGATGATGTGAGGGCCGGGTGGCCCACGCATGTTCGGTAGGACCAGACCAATTAGTACGGTTAGTCAGACTGAAGTGAAAGGTCTGTCAGCACATCAGAACAGGCTGGGTGGCCATGTGAGGAGACACCTGCCGTGAAGACTGGGGAAGGTTCACTTGGCATTTGGGTGACACTTCGTTGAGCGCTTCCTCACATACAGCGGTCAAGCTAGTCTAGGATATGAGACCAGCCCTGGCTCAACTGCCACTGAAGATTCATGGCTGCTTTTCACTGCCTCTTCCTCTTCGGAAGGATATTTCTGGCCTAGAGGAGGTAAGGGATGGTCTTCCTAGACTTTCACGAGTCAAATCTTGACTCAGTCTGGTTACTATGAGGACCAATGTAACTAAGCACAGTAATAATTATAAGCTATTTAATGAAGTAAGAATTTATGAGTCCATATCAATAATAAATAGATAATAAATAAATAGGGGAAGAGGTATAGCCTTTATTTATATTATATTCGGAGGACCAACTAGGAAATGGAAAGAGTGGAAGGTGCAAAATTGTCATTTTGCTTCCAAAATAGTAACAATTGGATTGAATAAATCACAGTTAGGTGCTATATCTGGGGTGGGGGGGTTTGATGTGAAGCAGAATATCTGAATAGCTGTAAAATGGCTCATAGAGACTGTTTCTCAGTTGAAAGGAAGAACAAAAAGAATGATTACAGTGGAAAATCAGGCAACACCTTGACTGTTGTTTTAATTTTCAAAATTAACATCACCAGTGAAAGACAGGTGGCTATTAGGCATCCCCAGATTTGATTCCCAGAAATGAACGAATTTACCTATGTATTATTTTTGCCTGGGATCATCAATCTAAAGCTAATCAAGAAACATCAGACAAATCCAAAATGAGAAACATTCAAATAACTAAGAGACATTGAGGTTTTTATTTCTCAAAACTACCAATGTCATGACAATCAGAAAGGTACTGACATGATTCAGAGTAAGGCAGGCTGAAGAGATACAATAGTTAAATGCAGTCCCCCATCCTAGACTAATGAATATTTTTTGGTCCAAATACTTTTGTAATGTGGACACTTATTATTTAAAGTATTATATCAGTATTGTGCTGTGTGCTAAGTCACTTCAGTTGTGTCTGACTCTTTGTAACACCATGGACTGCAGCCCACCAGGCTCCTATGTCCATGGAATCCTCCAAGAAAGAATACTGGAATGGGTTGCCATGCCCTCCTCCAGGGGATCTTGACAACCCAAGGACTGGACCCTTGTCCCTTACATCTCTAGCACTGGCTGGCAGTTTCTTTACCACTAGTGCCACTTGGGAAACCACATTAGTATTAAATTTTCTTAACTAGAGAATTTTAGTGTGGTTATGTAAGAGAATATCATTATTATTAGGAATTAAAGATCAACATATTTAAGAGTAAAAGGCCATGGTATTTGGAATGTCCAAATGATGAGAGAGAGAAAGAAAGAGAGGGATAAACAGAAGGAGAGATTAATCAAATAATAATCAGGGTAAAATGTTAGTAATATTTGAATCCAGGTTAAGAGGAGAGTGGAAAAGTTGGCTTAAAACTCAACATTCAGAAAACGAAGATCATGGCATCTGGTCCCATCACTTCATGGGAAATAGATGGGGAAACAGTGGAAACAGTGTCAGACTTTATTTTTTGGGGCTCCAAAATTACTACAGATGGTGATTGCAGCCATGAAATTAAAAGACACTTACTCCTTGGAAGGAAAGTTATGACCAAGCTAGATAGCATATTCAAAAGCAGAGACGTTACTTTGCCAACAAAGGTCCGTCTAGTCAAGGCTATGGTTTTTCCAGTGGTCATGTATGGATGTGAGAGTTGGACTGTGAAGAAAGCTGAGCGCCGAAGAATTGATGCTTTTGAACTGTGGTGTTGGAGAAGACTCTTGAGAGTCCCTTGGACTACAAGGAGATCCAACCAGTCCATTCTAAAGGAGATCAGTCCTGGGTGTTCTTTGGAAAGAGTGATGCTAAAGCTGAAACTGCATTACTTTGGCCACCTCATGCGAAGAGTTGACTCATTGGAAAAGACTCTGATGCTTGGAAGGATTGGGGGCAGGAGGAGAAGGGGACGACAGAGGATGAGATGGCTGGATGGCATCACTGACTCAATGGACATGAGTTTTAGTGAACTCCGGGAGTTGGTGATGGACAGGGAGGCCTGGCATGCTGCAATTCATGGGATTGCAAAGAGTTGGACGTGACTGAGCGACTGAACTGAACTGAACTGAACTAAGAGTATTTTGATGTTCTTTATATTATTTTTATTCCTGCATTGTTGTTGTTGTTCAGTCATTAAGTCATGTTCAACTCTTTGCACATGAGTTGAACATGACTCATGGAGTGCTGGACTGCAGCACTCCCGCCTTCCCTGTCCTTCAGTATCCCCCAGAGTTTGCTCAAATTCATGTCCACTGAGTCGGTGATGCCATCCAACCATCTTATCCTCTGTCACCACCTTCTCCTCCTGCCCTCAACCTTTCCTAGCATCAGTCTTTCTCAGTGAGTTGGTTCTTCACATCAGGTGGCCAAAGGATTGAAGCTTCAGCTTTAGCATCAGTCCTTCCAATGAATATTTGGAGTTGATTTCCAGTAGGATTGATTGGTTTGATCTTGCAGTGCAAGTGACTCAGGAGTCTTTTCCAACACCACAATTCAAAAGCATCAATTCTTTGGCACTCAGCCTTCATTATAGTCCACCTCTCACATCCATACATGAACACTGGAAAAATGAGAGCTTTAACTATATGGACGTTTCTTGGCAAAGTGATGTCTTTGGTTTTTAATACACTGTTTAAGTTTGCCATAGCTTTTCTTCCAAGGAGTCAGCGTCTTTTAATTTTATGGCTACCCTTTAAAATTTTTTTTTCATTGTACTGCATGACATGTTGGATCTTAATTCCCTGACCAGGGATTGAATCCCCCTGCATTGGAAGCACAAAGTCTTAACCACTGGACTGCCAGGGTAGTCCCTCTTGCTACTTTTTTAAAATACAAATTTAAAGTTATTTCCAAATGTAAAGTTCACAAATGAGTTATCCAATATATATTTCTAAGTTAAAAATATCTAGTATGTTGTATTTATTTGCTCTCTCACATGTTCAAAATGAATATAAAGGCTAAGACACACACACTCTTTAATATGCATGAAAGTATCTGGAAACATACACATGACAAGGAAATGTTGTTGGTTTTTGCCTCTGGGTCAGGGAAGGTGTATCTGGAGAGGAGAAAGACCTAGTTTTTACCATATAACCCTTTTGTAATGTTGGAATTAAAAAAATACATGTACCTTTAAAATTGAAAGTGATAGCTTAATTTAATTCAGTTTAATATACGTTAACTGCTATGGACATGAGTCTAGGCCCTAGAAATATAGTGAAAGAGCTTCTTTTGAATCGTTTGACCTCCAGTAACACATGTTCTACTTGGAGAGACAAGGAGAAAATCTTTTAATCAATGAAGAAAGGGAGGAGAACTGAGATCCTGTTATTAAAACAAAATAAGGGGGAAAGAAGTACAGGACCATGTTGTACATCTGGATCTCCCACTGTTTTAACTGCACCTCACCTGAAGCATTTATACTTTATTTTTTTCACTTTGTAAGAGATTAAGTAACATTTTCCCCACTGCTTTCTACATAAGGGTGTTCTAACTATTAATAAAATTATTTTTATGGAAATTCTTGAACTTCATTTGAGAAAGGTCTGAAATAAATACAAATAGGTAATAATATTAACGTCCATTAAAAAATACTTCTATGAAACATGCTCAAATGTGGAAGGAAGGAAAAGAAGGAGAGAGGGAAGAGGAAAAGGAAAGAAAAGGGATATAAGCCTTCTTATATTAACTTCTTTAGACTTTTACCTGCTCTCTGAAATTTCTGTGTAATTTGGCATTTTATAGCAAATGTAGTCATGTTCCTTCCCTCACAGGCTTCCAAGAAAGCAGTTTTCATGTTTTAAAGGCCGGTTTTATTGAGACATACAGAAAGTGATGATTTTGGGACAATTACCTTGCAGTCATTCCACTGAGATTGAATCAAAGTTTGCCACGGTCTCTGACAACTGTTTTGGAACACATCCAGTTTAATAACATCGTTACTGTGGAACATTTCCTAAAGGAAAAAGACAAGAACATCAGCAGAATACCACTATATAAACACAAAGTTAAAAAGATAGTGTGTAGAAAGGATGTTAAGGGTCAACTTTTAAGACCACAAAAGCAATAAGTTTTAAGTTTGAAGTTGAAGCCTGGGACTTAGAGTTTTCTACGGTACCATATATTACTGCCTGTTTTGAATAATTTTTGAATGTTATTCTGATAACCGCAGAATGCATGAGGTCTGCTAGAAATGAACATTTTATATTTTTAACATTAATGCCATTTGCATAACACTTTTTTTCCCAAATGCTCTCACACTTATTATCTTACTTGGGAACCTCTGCTGCTTGTGCAATTGCATTTTCATTAAATCACATCCCCTCTCCAGTAACCTATTCTTTCCTTTTGTAAATGAAAAGTACACTTTAATTGTAATCATAAATAATTCTATGATTTATTATTCTGCTGGATACTATATTGATTATTGAATATAAAAAGTTTTAACAATTTGAGGATGGTATATGATACAAATTTAAATATGGTACAAAGCAATGCCTATACTGCCTAGGTTTTCTGGCACAATTAGAACTGTCCTTTCAGCAACACCTTTGTAACTGCTGACCCTGAAACCCTATAACGTGAATTCAGATAAATTCTATAACAGAAGGCACAGCATTCTACACATGATAATTTGCACAGTAATGCCTTTTTTATGTTTTGGTAAATGTGAAGATTTTAATAGAAAACATCAAATATTGTAGCAAAATAAGGAAATTATGAAAATGTATAAAACAGAACAATGTAACCCTCAAGACAGTTCTTTCAATCATAGATTATTCTTTTCAGATAGCTCCAAGCATCTCCTAAGTGTTCAGACCTTTGTATTACTTAGCTATGCAACATGTTGGCAGAAGACTATCTCACACTTTTCAGCATGAAAGAACCTGAAAGCTGATTGCTAGAAGCAACAGGAGTGGGCAGTATAATATGAGCAAATCTAGTCTGTAGCCATGAGTCTAAGAAGCTGTGATTATCCTGATAAATAATTGCTAGAGATGGTTTCCCAACTAAGGAGTCTGCTCGTCTTCTGCCAGTACATCATACAGTTCAGTGACAGAGGCTGGAAACAAGGGGTCAGGGAAAAGGTGAAACTGGAGAAGTTGGTGAGGAACGGAGGAAATATTACACCTTGTATGAACTTTGTGTTGTTATTCATATGGAGGAGGAAGTCACCAGAGTCTCAGCTTTATTAAAAGAGTGAACAATATATGTTTATATTTTAGGGGGGGGAAGTCTTGTTTGATTCTCTGTTAATGAAATGAAAGTAGACAACTTTAGAACAGAGATGTCAGTCAAGTGTATGTTAAGGGTTATTGAGGAAATTGATAATATGGCCTGAACCTCTGTGGCATGTGACTTCTGGCATATGGAAGAGAAGGAGATGAATTTGGGCAAGAAGGATCAAAAGAATGTGCATTGTTCAAGTGAACTGAAGTTCATGAGAAAGAGCTGTCCTGGGAATCATAAGAATATAAATAAACCTGTGAAAATTGGTGAAATATCACAGTGATGTGAGAGGAGCCTTTTTTAAGCAGAAAAGAATTAAGGAATGGTCTTTAAAAAATATCAACACTTAGGAAAGGCAGAATGAAATAAATAGCTCAAAGAATGAGACAAAAAAAAATCTAAGAGAAAAGTAAGACAAAAGGAGTTAAGAGAAAGAAATATTTCATGCAGGTAGGAGGAGGCAATAGTGCGAGCATAGTACTAGTTAATGTGAGGGGAAAATAATAAACTGACGTGTCCATCAGTTTTAGCAAAAAGGAGGTCATTGGTGACCTTGGGAATAGCAGATTTAGTGGAGAAGTGAGGGAAGAATGCAAATTAGCTTGGGTTTAGGAACGAATTAGAAGTAAATTGGGGGAGACAAAACTCAAGCTCCTAATATGAAGAGAGAAGGAGAGGGCATTAAGTAGAGGGGACAACTGGTGTCGGCCAAGAACTCTGGACTGATGTATGTATTTGTCAAGAATTCTGACTTATTATCCAAGAACTGTCAGCACAAACTGGGACTTATGCTTACACTACTGTTTACCAGACACAGATTGGTACCTATTTTGCATTTAGAATGATACTTAAACCACAACAGCATGCTGACTCAGCAGAGTGATTCATACTTGATGGAAAGTTTCCCTCAAGTGTGCATGCAAAGTACGGTGTTAGGCATACAGTCATTCTTCAATAAGCATCTACATGACATGGTTAAAGGCCTGGGTCTATTAATCTTGAGTTGCCTATCACTTTGGGAAAATCAATTCACATCCTTAGTTTTCTTTACTTATAATTTTTCCCCAAATGATGCTTCTATATCAATGTAACTGTTGGTTTTGAAATTGGCCCTCATACACAGAGGGCTAAGAGAGACTGAAGAAAGAGGCAGATCACTCCATATTGGTAGGTGGCAGTTTTAATAAGCAAGGGAACTTACTTACAAGGCTTATCTTGGGCAACCATAAGACAAAGAGATCTCCACACCCACCTGCTAATATCTTAAAAGTTTACATAGAAGACTTTACTGGGCTTTCCAGGTGGCTCAGTGGTGAAAAATCTGCCTGCCAGTGCAGGAGTCCCAGGAGACAAGGGTTTTATCCCTGAGTTGGGAAGATCCCCTGGAGTAGGAAATGGCAATGCACTCCAGTATACGTGCCTGGAAAATTCCATGGATAGAGGAGCCTGACGGGTTATAGTTCACAGAGTCACAAAGAGTTGGACACGACTGAGCAACTAAGCACTTGCATGCATGTGCACAAATGTCACAAATCTCACTCGAATGGCATCGACATCATAATACTCTCAAGGCTGCATCTTGGGCAGCTTCTAGTGTGGGAGAGAAAAGTGAATGCACACTCCAAGGCCAGGGGTGAGGATGAGGAGTCTGATTGTCTGGCTCCAGCTTGAGAGGCAACTGGCAGGCATGTCCTCTTGATAACCTCCTCCAACATTTTACCCCTTCTTGACCGACTTTTATGATTTAATGGGCCTCTGGTATGCAGCATGCCCTGAACTGTCAGCCTGGGGTTTAACTAGCATGGAGGTGGCTCAGCTTGGGGTGTATCTTGCTATTTTGGAGACAGATGCCACAGCAAGTGTATAGACACATGTAAGAGAAAACACATTCAGATAACGATTTTCAAAAGAAGTAACTTTGTTTTAACCAAGAGCCCCATGACCCAAACCACTGATTTACCAAGGTAGTGGTCAGATCACTCAAGGCATTTACTTGTGTTTTTATGTGATTTAATAAAGATGACACAAGGGCCAACTGATTAGACATGAACACACAACGTTCTCTTTGGATAATGGTGGGTGTGCCTCCTTGTAAGGTAGTAATAATGTGCAAGGCTGTTTCACTTTGGAGGAAAGCTTTTCTATTAGAGACATTTCAGTGTTCAGTGTAGACAGGCTTTGTTGGCTATCACTTGAGGCTTACTGAGGGAATTTAGTAAAAGTTTCTATGTGTGCTGTAAATGTCCGCTAGGCCAATGGAGGAGACAAAGACAGTGTCCAAATGATTGTTCCAGTGGAAAAGAGAATGTGTCCACCTGGCCTGGACGAGAAGGAGGTTGGCAGCTTTAGGAACTTGGCCTGGTTGGCATGTTGTGCATGCTGGCCAGTGGAGATCATGCTGTTGGTGTGAGATGATATACTGGGGGTGGAATACACCAGACCAGGTCTCTCATTTCTCCCCTCTTTCAATAACACGTGTTCCATTTCCAGTATCATGTATTTTAAGAGGTCTGGCTTACAGCACTAAATACTGAGTTGTTTCTTTTCACTCAGGGGTGCAATGTAACTTACCTGCCCTGATGTGACATCTCATAAATTTCTCAGGCATGATGGGGATTGGTGGTCTCAACAGCATAACACATTGATCCATGATAAGAGTCAGGGCAGAGGCTGTTTTTTTGTGTGTATGTGCATGATTTCTATACATTTGTAGCTTTGGATATTTTGGTGTGGGTCTCCAGTCTGGTATGCGGGGCAACAAGTCCCACTGGTTGACCATTCAAAGGTGTTAAAGCCTGGAGCAGTACATTAGTTCACCCAGCCAAAGTGGTTTTACTTGTTAGTAATTTAATCTACTGCTTTAATATTCTACCTTGCTATCCATTAACCCTGCTGCTTGCAAACTATAGAGGAAATGGAACTTTCACATTCTATTCTTCTGCCCAGTTTTGCATATTATGACCTTGGAACTCTGACCCCAGATTACTGTCTATTTGATAAGGCTTTCTATACATGGTACTCAGCTCTTCTGGTCTTCTAATGGTGCAGCAAGGTCTGTGTGGCAATAGGGGAAACTTTGGGTTAAGCTAGATACAGTGTCCATGCACACCAGGGCCTATTTAGAACACTCACTCAGAGGAAAGAGGCCAATATATTCAATTTGCCAATCCCTCATCAGTGGGGGACTCCAGTGAATGGCATTAGACTCCTTTGGCAGTTATCTTGGGTGGTGTTTAGAACACACAGGGCATGCTGTTACTGCATTAACCAAGAAACTGTGTCTTAAGAGTAATCTGGCATCCTTGGCAATACACGACCCTCTGGAGGCACTACAGTGGACACTCCTCAAGTGCGCTCAATCTGCTGTACCCATGTGTCAGTCACTAGGCTTCATTTTCAGGTGGGGCAGAAGCTTCCTGATTGCCAGGGGGCATCAATGCTTTATAAGTGGAAAAGTGGAAGACAGTGAGGGCTGCCTCAGGCCCTTATAGGTGAACCCAAATTTCTTGACCCCAGAGGACTTATTGGGAGAAGGCAATGGCACCCCACTCCAGTACTGTTGCCCGGAAAATCCCATGGGTGGAGGAGCCTGGTAGGCTGCGGTACATGGGTCGCTAAGAGTCGGACACGACTGAGCGACTTCACTTTCACTTTTCATTTTCATGCGTTGGAGAAGGAAATGGCAACCCACTCCAGTGTTCTTGCCTGGAGAACCCCAGGGATGGGGGAGCCTGGTGGGCTGCCGTCTATGGGGTCGCACAGAGTCGGACACGACTGAAGCGACATAGTAGTAGTAGTAGTAGTAGTAGTAGTAGTAGAGGACTTATTAATGATCTTCCACCCCTCTGCTTTCCATTGTCTAAACCATAGGGTTAACCCTTTTAGAATAGCTCAACTGTCAGTACAGAGGATTAACAGCCAGGGCTTATGAGTGATTACCAGCCAAACCACTGAGTTCAGCCCACTGGCTGTGGCGATTTCTTTTTTTCCCAGGCATCTATATACCAGGCATCAACAGGAATTTCCCCTGCTCCATGTCTGCAGGCCACAGGGACTGCCACAGGAATAGGGGTGGGGTGCTTGGAGGATATGCATATTCTTCAGAGCCTGGAGGCAGAGCCTGGAGGCGCCTGCAGTTTTAGAGACTGAGGGCTGGTGGAAAGTACTCCTGTGCAGCAAGTGGGCCACTTAGTCAAAGAGGGAGTTTAAGCCATGACACAGGTCATTCCACAGTACATATTCTCAACCCACCATCCCTTGATAGGTAGGGAAGTTCTTACCAGGCTAGGCTCTCCCTTTGAGAGAAGATCTGTGGATAAATGCAGTGTCCGCTGACAGAAACTGTTGCTCTATAGGAATATATTGGGATGTTGTGCCCTACCAGAGCTGAGACCAAAGTCTTAAGAGTACTCTCTCCTGTTTTCTCTGTCATAGTGTACAACCCATACCATCTGGAGTCACAGACGCATCAAATTCAGATGGTAGTCCTGTGCAGGAGATGCTCAGAGCTCAGCTGGTAAAGAATCCACCTGCAATGCAGGAGACCCTGGTTCGATCGCTAGGTCAGGAAGATTCCCTGAAGAAAGGGATAGGCTATGCACTCCAGTATTCTTGCTTGGAGAACTCCATGGACAGAGAAACTTGGCATTTTACAGTCGTTGGGATCGCAGAGAGTCAGACACGACTGAGCGACTTTCACTTTCACTAGTAGTTTTGCCTTCTTAGAGGCAGCTTGTTTTGATCCCCAGTCCCATATATGCCCTTTCTTTACCAGGTGGTATAAGGAATGCCAAGTGGGAAATAAAATCTGTCAAAACCCCCAAAATCATTACAAAGTCTTGCATCTCTTTCACATTTGTAAGGGCTGAATAGAATTGCATCTTCTCAATTCCAGATTCCAGAACAGAGCATGTATTAGCCAACTAAACAACTCCCCAAACTTCTGGCTGTGCCTGGACCTTGAATTTTCTGGGAGTTCCTCACCCATCCTCTCCCTCTCAGATGTTCTAGCAAAGTCGCAAACTGATCTGCAGCAGAGGCAGGTCTTCATGTGTTAGCACTATGTCATCAATGAAATGGGCCTGCTTTCTTGCTCAGGGAGGGAAAAGAGGGAAAGATCTTGGATTACTTCCCATGACATATTGTAGGTAACCTTGGGGGAGCAATTGAAATGTCCATTGTTGCCTCTTCCATGTGATCTCAATTTTTAGACACTTATCAGAGTCTTTTCCATAAATCTCAAAGATGAAGCACTTTTGTAGGAACATATTATCAGAGTAAAACAAAATGATCTCCAAACCACTTTATGATCCCAAGGCTGTGTCCTTGGGTGGCTTCTAACACAAGGAATATAGAACACACATCCCAAGAATGGGTAGGGATGAGGAGTCTCTGATTTGGTGCATTCATGGGTCAACCAGCAGACATGTCCTCTTGATTATCTCCTCCAAGAGTAGGATGAGCTTATATCACTTTCTATTTAAAATGACCCTATTTAAATATATCTTTTTCATATGTTATTTAGAATTCATATATATATATATATGTACATATTTCATAGGTACATAATTCACAAATTTATATATTTTTATAATATAGTAGACTAGATGATTTTTCAAAGTGAATTGTATATACCCAATAAATTTTCATCTTAGTAGACTTCCATGCCTTTTTATTGTTTTTACTGTTCCTACCATGATGACATGTATTATTTTTAATGATTAGCAAGTAAAAGATTATCAAGTACCAAATAACTGTAGTATATCCAGTTTTGGATAAGAGCACTTGATCAATTACAAAATACTTATGATAAACCTACATATATTAAAAAATAAATCAAAAACTCTTGAAACTATAATGGAAAGAAAGAACACAGCTGAGTTGTCTTTAACTGATTTTGATAGTAAAAATAAGCTAGATATATAATTTATACATATACTTACTAGAATTTCATTGCACAGAGGAAAATTATGATGAAAGATTATATACAGTTCCCAAGGGGGGGAAAAATCAGTTCTTGAGTTATTTAAATAGAATCTATGAATATTGTTAGATGCTCATACAACACATGCTTAGAAAGGGAATTCCTAATAATAATTTTAAAAAGCTATGTAAAATAAATGAAATTATAAGTCTTCTGCTTTGCTATTATTAAGTCTGCTTAATTCACCCTTCACTCTAGTCAGAACATAAAGTAATTGTCCAGGAATTCACCAACAAACCTTTGAGACCGCGGTGATACAACTGTGAAACCTAACAACTCAGAAGGACATTAAAGGTTCCACTCCTGAAACACAGTAAGAATGTCACCTATCAAAGGCTGCACCTTCGGAGTCCTTGTAATAAAAGTCTCAGTCGTAATCTAATGTGCCATTAACATCAGAGTGTCTGCCAGCCTACAACACTGGTTTTGCTTTAAACATGTTGAGTACTAACCACCTGGCTAGCTTCCAGATTTCTAGTTGCTTGTGGGGTAATGACTGAAACTTTATCAGAGAAACTTAGCTCTTTGAAGAGACTTGCATGTAAGCAGCTTATGGAGAAACTGTTTTCTGCAACATGTCACTTCATTTCTAAAATATGTTTAATTCACACTGAGCATCAAAGGCATTCGTTTTGCAAAACTCCTAAGATTACACCACACTTGCTGTTGTTTAGTTGCTAAGTCATGTCCAATTCTTTTGCGACGCCATGGACTGTAGCCTGCCAGGCTCCTCTGTCTATGTAATTTCCCAGGCAAGAACACTGGAGTGGGTTGCCATGTCCTTCTCCAGGGAATCTTCCTTACCCAGAGATCAAACATGAGTCTCCTGCGTGGCAGGCAGATTCTTTCACTAAGCCATCTGGGAAGCCCAACTGACCAATTAGGTACACATATATGATAAAGCAGTAGCTTTGCAAGTATTCCCCTTATATGATAATTCACACATACAAAAATAAAGATGCTTTTAATGGATCTTGCCTCAGGATAAATTATCTCTTTTAGCTTAAAAGTTGCTTAGAGGCAGAAACATTCTCTTTTCAACAATGTGGAAAATATCCTTGTCACTTATCAAGCAATTAATTTGCTTAAAGAGGATGTTTTAGAAAATTTCTATTAGTGGCTAAAATCTGATTTATAATCTGTATAGATTTCTAACACATTTTATCTGATTACCAGAACAATCAGTGATACCAAACTTCAGGCATAAATTTTTAGATAGTTTTATTTCCATTTGAGCAAGTCCTTCTACGACCTCAACTATTGTAGGCAACCATGACTGCTCAGGATCGTGTTGACCCTGAGAAAATGCAGTAAGGGAAGGGATGACCAATTCATAATGTAATGGAAATTACTTTTTCTTTTTGGCACATGAATTAGGAAGGAAGTAAGAAAAGGAGAGTGTTTGAAGTCGATAGTCATCTGTTAAAGGTCACATTTTCGGTGACATCTTTGCTACAAATCTGGGAAAGAAATTCTTCGAAATCTTTTGCTTCATCCTGTAGATGGCAAAGGTGAAATTCCTTTTGTATTGTTCAGATTCTTTTTTTTTTTCCTCTTGGTGTGTTACCAAACAAACACATGAAAGTGAAACTTGTGCTTTCAAGTCTTTCCCTGATCAAAATAGCAATATGTTGGCCTGATCAGCTTCACGTTTGTGACAAATTCTTATTTTCTACTATATAATTAGATCAACTGGCTGGATATATTTATTTTCTCCCAAAGATAACTAGTTCAACTGAAATTCATTTATACAAGCATTGTAGTTTAGGTCTAATAATGCCTTTGTGTTAAAGGATGGATGAAATCGAAAAGGTCAAAACTTATTTGACTCCCTTTAAATGTTTGATAGCTTGTTTACTTACGTTTATTCTATTTGAAATGCCAAGACATTTGCCCTTTTCATGTAGCTTGTGGGGCTACTCATTAATTTTTTTTTTCTGATGTCCAGTCATTTCAAAATATTAAACATTTCACAATGCATCTATATGTTTATAAAAGTCAATTAAATAGTTCCTACCTTCAAAAAGTGCTCAGCCTGATGGATGTAAAGAACGAGTTAAAAATGCATCATAGCCGCCATTGTCAGTGCCTTTTTATTTGTTCAATACATATTTATAAGCACCTGTTATATACCAGGCACAGTTCTAGGGTTTAAACACATATCAGTAAATTCAACCTACAAAGATCCCTGCCCTCACAAGGAGCTTCCATCTTGTGTAGTTACTAAGTCATGTCCGACTCTTTGAGAACCCATGGACTGTAATCCACCAGGCTCCTCTGTCCATGGGATTTCCAAAGCAAGGATACTGGAGTGGGTTTCCATTTCCTTTCCCAGGGGATCTTCCTGACCCAGGTATTGAACCCACATCTACCTGCATTGGCAGGCAGCTTCTTTACAGCTGAACCACCTGGGGAGCCCTTCATCCTAACAAGGAGCAATTAAACCATTTTACATTCTGATCAATAAGATTAACGTCTTCTCTCCCCATGGGAACTTGTCAGGGCATGAATAGGCAGAGATGGAGGTAAGAGAATGGAAGTATTCCTTCTTCTCTTTAATAAGGACAATATTTTGAATTGGTCATCTTGAAAATACTTCTACATGGTCATACTGTGCTTTTTTGAAACTGTGCTTTCTTACAAATTATAAGCTGATAATTTGCTTATAGAAGTTAAGTCTAATACTATTTCCTACTGTATAAACTAAATTATGTGTTTCGCTTTTACCATGAAGCATTTCCTGACTGTTCCTGACAGAAGTCTATTTCGTTTTACCCTGGAAAACAATTCTTTATTAAAAACCTCTTTTATGATGCTCATTTTGTTTTTAATTTTGTAATTAGCCCTTTCTATCCTCACTTTCAACATCCTCCATGGATTTAACCCACTATAGATCAAAAATATTTGGAAAAAAATTACAGTAATTTCTAAAAGGCAAAACTTGGATTTGCCACTCACCAGCAACAATTAACATTGTATTAGGTATTATAAGTCTAGAGATGTTTTAAAGTATACAAGAGGAATGCATAGATCATATGAAAATACATACCATTTTATATAAAGGATTTTAGCATTGGCAGATTTTGGTATCTTTGGGAGTGGGGGGATACCTGAAACCAATCCCCCTCAGATACCAGATGCCAAGAGATGACTGTATGTGGTTATGTGTTTTCTGGTATCATTATTAGATTTAAGCTGTGCTGTGCTTAGTTGCTCAGTCATATCCAACTCTGCAACCCCAGGGACTGTAGGCCTCCAGGCTCCCCTGTCCATGGGGATTCTGGAGTGGGATGCCATGCCCTCCTCCAGGGGATCTTGCCAACCCAGGGATCAAATCCAGGTCTCCCGCATTGCAGATAGATTCTTTAGTGTCTGAGCCACCGGGGAAGCGATACTTACAGGCCAAAACTATTTGGTAGTCATTCCATTATCTCTGAGACCTAAATGGCTCCTACTGAAAAACATTTGCTATATTAATTTGAGGTATAACCAACGTAAATTAAGAATTACAACAAAGAACACATACATGCACACATTGTATTCTCCATTACTAGTCTCTAATTCTCAATTTGAATTTTGGTGTGATTTTGAATTATGTGTGTTTGCATCTGCCTACATACCTAAATGCTCTGCCATATTCTCCCAATATGTTAGAAACAAAAGTATAATTTCTGATTTCTATAACTGAGCCATTTTCCCCAAGAGACAAAAATAGCTAATTAAAATATCTTATTTTTATATTAATATAATATGTTTTTACTCATTATTCTTATAATTCATGTTTTAAGAAATATGCATTTCTAAAGGCATCTAGATTGTATTTTGTGAACACATGTACCTATATCATTATGTGGGAAGTTACAACTCTATTATGATGAATTATTCAAAATTTATAACTATTTTCATTTGCTTTCCAGTATATTTGAACATCTCTGGTTATTAATATTCAGGTTGGTCATTGATTTATGAACAATACTAGTTAGAGTATCTGAAACAAAATTAGGAAAAGCATCAATGCATTTTTTCTCTTTCCAAATCTTTATACAGTTCGTGATCCCCCTGGATATAAGAAAGCACAAGTTCACATTGATAATCCCTGATAACATTCATTAGCGGGTGGGGATTGGTTCCCTGAGGAGTTAGGCAGTTGACAGGCTCTGCCTGTCAGGCAGGCAGTTGACAGTTTGTGTAGTTTGACTTTGCTGATCTCAACAAGAATTAATTCTCCTAGCTGTGGCGAATATATAAGTGTTGTAATGACATATATCTAACAGTTCCTTGCTGACTTTATTTATTTGTTTTGTTTTGTTTTATATAGGAGTCTTACATACATAAACAGAAAACATTAGGATTTATTGGCATGAGGAATCAATGTCAAAAATGCAAATCCTACTTCCTTCTGTTTCAAAAGGAAAATTCAACATTCCCTTTATTAAAGTGCAGACAAGTCCTATGAATGTGAGCTTACTCTTGTCTCTTCCCTCCCGACCCCACCTCCATCAATATTGATTTAAATGTTTCTCCTGATTAATGGAAAGCTCCAGAAACTCTCTTTGGGGATTCAAAAGGCTTTTCTTACTTCAAGCTAAAGATATTTATTCCATTGGTTTAAATAAACATTTTTTAAGGAAAGCATTTATTGCATGCATTTTAGATTTCTTATAAAATATACATAAAAAGGCACCTTAAAATAATCTGTTGATAAATAATGGTGCACTCAGGTAAAATTTTAGGCTATTGATCTTTTTTGATCTTCCTGTTTTTTCTAGTCAAATGAGTTTCCTTAAGGAATATTTAATTGATTTCCTCTGGTTTTATTCTCCTTTTCAATTAGATTGTTTTCCTTGTCTGCAAAAAAGTCAATAGGAGAGATGGATGTGGATACACAGTTTCCAGAGAAAACGAGCCAAATGAAGGGACCCTATCTTATTCTTCCTTTGTACCTGCAGCATCTAACGTAGTGCTTGATGCATAATGTAGTTCAATAAATATTTGTTGAAGTGAACAAGCTGTACAAGGAGGTCATGCATAAGATCTACTGAAACAACATGTTATTGTACTTTAAGGAATAGGTACATGGAGAACATTAAAGTCATGACTCAGAAACTTAGAACATTAGGTTCTGATCTAATACCAAGATGAGGAAAGATTCTGGCTCATGTTTCTAGCTGTGCTACCACATCATTTAACTCCATTATGGAATAGTAATGCCAAACCATGTATTATTTTATTTTTTTTCCTCTACCATACCCACAAAATAATGTTAGCACATCAGAAGAAAGGATTATTTGGGTCAGATACTCCTATTTTTGCCCTGAATTCTCTCAAACACAGATACTAAACTATTAAAATTATGAACAGTACATTAAAATAGAGATTCTTAAAAGATGCTAATTATGTGATGCTAAGTAAAAACAGTCACTATAATATTCTATGATGATAAATTTATTTAGCAAAGACCAAAATTTGAAATTCTATTCTATATGTTAAAATACGGAAATCTGATGCATGATAATAGAACTGCCATATTGAACCTATCAAGAATTCATTTACATGAGGGGATAAGTCGCTTGAAATATTAGTTATTTTATCCTGAGAAAACTTGTGCCTGACTCTAAACGGAAAGCTGCTATTAAAAGGGAGGAATATTTACTAAATCTTTTATTGAGGCATTAGGAGCACAGGACGTGTTGATATTTAGAAGAGTGTAGCAGCAGCGGCGATGACTAGGACATTTCATCTCTATCTAGAGTTATTGTTGGTACTCATTGGAATATGAAATAGACACTGAGCTGTGAGAGGGGATTGTTCCTTTGGGACATATATTTTGAGGACAACACAGCAGCATCTCAGCTTTGTTAGTGCCTAAGGCAGGCTATCAAAAGTCATGGGAATGAAAACAGTGGTGCATAGGCATTCTCAGATGGAATCAAAATTATGAGCCAATACTGCCAAGGAAGAAAATGATAGAATCTAAATGGAAGCAAGAAGACTATTTCATATATACACTTGAAACACTTCCTGCATAAAACAGAACAAGATGAGAAGGGATTTGAAGAGACTAGAGGTCCTAAATAATTAGGTAGGGGTGATCCCTAGAAAGACATTTTGATATATTATTCTGACAATAGCATGATAAGAAAAAACATAAATGATATTAACACATGCTTTTAAAATTCATGGGAAATAAATTTTAGAATTAATTACGTTAAAAGAATAACAATATGCATGCAATGGTGCTGAATTTAAATGTATTTCTTTCTGTTTTTCCAGACTTTTTTTGTATAGTACTTGCTTGTATTATATTCTTTAAAGAAACCAGTATAGGTAGCCAAAACTACCTGGTCCCAATAATTTATGTTCTGACTACTTCAGAGTCTCATTTCTATTTTCATTTGTCTCTCCATCCCATTATCCCATCTTAAAGGATGTTTCCTGAGCACATGAAATCCTAAGTGTGAACTTTGGACCAGATTCAAGGTACAAAGTATTAGTTTCTTCTCTGGACTGATGGTAAGGAGATGATCATTGTTAGCTTTCAAACTTCTATTCAAAAGCTAAATATGCTATGGACTCCAGTCAGAACACAGATATCTCTCTTAGATCACTTTTTTAAACTCTCTCCTGCCCTGCTTTGCACATTAGTAGCAACCCTGTTTTGGAGAAGGCAATGGCACCCCACTCCAGTACTCTTGCCTGGCAAATCCCATGGATGGAGGAGCCTGGTAGACTGCAGTCCATGGAGTTGCTAGGAGTTGGACGCGACTGAGCGACTTCACTTTCACTTTTCACTTTCATGCATTGGAGAAGGAAATGGCAACCCACTCCAGTGTTCTTGCCTGGAGAATCCCAGGGATGTGGGAGCCTGGTGGGCTGCCGTCTATGGGGTCACACAGAGTCGGACACAACTGAAGCGACTTAGCAGCAGCAGCAGCAGCAACCCTGTTTAAGCCTTAAAAAATGAGTTTAGTTGTTATACAGAGTTTGCTCACTCCAAATTAAATTTTTAAATGTAAGGTCTGAAATATTACTTATTTGACTTTTTTAAAAACACATGAAGTTATGCAGCTGACCCTTTCCTGTAATATAAGCAAAGTGGTGCTTGTCTGGTGAAGGTAAAGATTCAGGAGACTTAACATGAATGCATAAATCTTGTCATCAGGTGATTCAGAACATCTTTAAATAACTATTTGTGTGTCGGTCAGAAGAGTGAGATTATGTGTGTTTAGGTGCGGGGATGATGTGGAGTTAAGGAAACAAATATTGAAGATGTTACACCTTATGCCTAAAACACTTTACCATCAGGGATGTGTTTTCAAACATAGAAAGTCCCATTTACCATCCCTGCTGTATTTGAGGACAAACTCAGTTGGCAAAAGAAAAACAGGTAAAGCCAAAATAATTTCTAAAGACTATAAAATTTTGAATACCTTATTAGAAACCCCAAATATTAAACTCAACTGCATGCAAAAGGCTATTTCATTCTGTTTTATTTTCTGTTTTTCCTCCACCTCTTTTGGAGTACCAAATTATCTTCCCCTCCCCTAGAGCCCATTTTTTGAGACTTAAATGATAATTTAATAAGAAATTTTCAGTGGAAACTCTGTTCAAGGCAGAATTCTAATCACCAGCATAAAACAAAACCAAGACTGCTCTTTTGGTGCTTTGCAATCTAGTGAATTTAGATGGAAAATAACAAACAAATAATTACTTTAAGACATGACAATTGCTGGAAAGGAAATAAAGGAGAATAAGGGCAGGGGAGAAAATCATGATTTTAGAAAATCATGATATTTAAAATATTTAT
This sequence comes from Bos taurus, assembly GCF_002263795.3. Classification (NCBI taxonomy): domain Eukaryota; kingdom Metazoa; phylum Chordata; class Mammalia; order Artiodactyla; family Bovidae; genus Bos; species Bos taurus. The sequence goes on along the minus strand of NC_037332.1, from coordinate 15,924,727 downwards.
AAAATCAATATTTTATATCATAATCTCTCTAACATGGTAGTTTTGATCAGAGATGTGGAAGAAGTGACATCCAACCACCAAGGTCAGAATATTTTAGGCGCAGAGAGTTAATGCCTGGAAATAAGCACATGCTGAAATAGAAGAAGGCCATTGTGGATGTAGTAAAAAGAAAAAGGGCAAGAGTACTAGATCAGGTGAGAGGTGATGGTGGCTTGGACTAAGATCATAAAAATGGAAGTGATGTCAAGCACTTGAATTCTGAATGAGTAGGTAAATACAGATTCTAGCTGAAGACCCAGTCCTGGGCCACTCCATTATTTGGAGGTTGGAAAAATGAGGAAGAACCAGAAAAAGAGACTAAAAAGCAGTATTTATTGAGAAAGGGGGAAAAAAAGAAAATGATATCTTTGATGCTGATAAAGAAAACAAGGAGGTAGTGATCAAATGTAGCAAAAGCTGAAGAGATTATTAAGGACTGGAAAATGAAGACCATTGAACTTGGCAACATGGAATCCATTAATAGCTTTGAAAAGAGAATCTTCACAGAATAATGAGAGCAAAGCTTATTTGTGGAGACTTTTAAAATGAGTGGGAGAGTCAAAAAGGGAGAGAGCAATATGTACACCCATGGCTGATTCATGTCAATATATGGCAAAAACCACCACAATATTGTAAAGTAATAAGCCTCCAATTAAAATAAATACATTAAATTTTAAAAGTATTTAAAAATGTTTAAATGACAGGTGTTTCATTGGTTAGGCTCAGAAATTACCAATAAATCTGAAATAAATATTTTGGAAAAAAAATGAGTGAGACAATAAAGTGCAATAACAAACAAATGATTATGTGTTTGTGTGTCTTGAAACACATTCTTGAGAAAATGTCTGTGTATGTCTGTAAATGGGAGCAGACAAGGGGAGGACTTACTAGGTAGATTGGATTGTGGAGTCAGAAGAGGTTCTTTTTTGAGGTGGGAACCATTATATAACTTTATATTTTGATGTGAGCAGTACAGTAGAGAAGAAAAAAAAAATCATCTATAACAGAGAGAAAGAGGGAAGCCAGTTGGAAAATGTATATCCAGGAGTATGCATAAAGGGCTGAAATCCAGGTCATTAGGTAGAGGAATTGGTTTTAGGCACATGATCCTTTCTTTTTTTAACAGGAAAAAGGACAGATACAAGTGGTTGAGTATGTAGGTAGGTTAACTGACTTGGTAATTCGCCTTGAGGTAGGAGGGCAGAAATCTAAAAGGTTCTTACCTGATTTCTCCTATTTGCTCAATGACAAAAAGAACAAGGATATCAGGTGAAAAGGAGAGAGGAAATGTTGGAGGCTCAAGGAGGTAGTGATAAAACTTTTACCAGAACTGAGTGATTATCAGGTATTGGAAGGAAAGGAAATGAGCAAAGGAGCTGATAGACTTCCTCACCAGTAAATACAGATCCTCAGAAAGGACTCCTCATAAACTGTATTCCAGTCACATGGAATTCTTTTCTTACTCCTCAAATATATCAAACATTAAGGTCTTTGAAAATTCTGGTGTCCTGATATAAGAACTATCTAACTTTTTAAAAATAATGTATTTTTTTTACAGTACAGAATTTTCTTTTATTTATTTTTTAAATATAGATTATTTTTAAAAAGTTAGATAGTTCTCATATTATTATTATTATTATTGGCTGTGCTGTATGGTATGAGGGATCTTAGTTCTCTGACCAGGAATTGAACCTGAGCCCCCTGCATTGGGAGTACAGAGTCTTGGCCACTGGACCACTAGGGAAGTCCCAATAACTATATAACTTTTAACCATTTTTTAAACCTCAATTTAAATTCCAGGAAGTACTCTTTGTACTTGTTACTACCATAGCAATTATCATATCCAATTGTACAAACTTCTTTGCTTTCTCCAACTGCTTGTATATTCTTCATATGATGGCGTTATATCTCTAGTAACTATGGGGAAAATAGTGCACATTATAAAATTACAAGTATCTGTTATTACATGCAGCTGATTTTGTTGCATTTTCTCCCTCTCACCAAAATTTAATTCAGTGAGCACCTACAAATTTGCAAGGTAAATTTGTATTTAAAATTGTATGTTGTTTTTAAAATTGGAAACTATTAGAAGCACTTTTACTTCAACTTCATGACTGGTAACACTGAACAGAAGAGAGTACAAGTTACAATAGTCATTTGAAAAATGCATATGTCCACTGTGGTGTATGGAGATTTGAGAAAACAACAGCAAGAATAATAACAACAGAAACTAGGAAGTAATAAAACATTAATAAAGATTGTATAATTCCTCAACTTTAAAAGTTTATTTTTGGGTTTAATTATTTCTGAAGAGATTAAAATTAAGTACAATTCATCTTCTGGCTGAGATTTTTTTAATAGTGTTCCATAATTAACTCAAGCCTGTTATTCAAACTTTGACTGTCATCCAAATATAAAGGTATAATTTAGATGGATAGAAACAGACTTTGCAAGAAAACAGTATAACAATAAAAGCCATTATTTTCTTATTTTATTCAATGTCAGGAAAGTATAATAGAAAAATCTGTCACTTTTGATGGAGAAGAGTGTAATTAAATTTAGTCCTACTTGAGAACTTTGTTTCAATTTGATTTTCAGTTAACCAAAGCTCATTGTTTAGTTTAAAAGCTTGTAAATTTGGTTGTCTTATCTGCACAAAGGGATACATTTGAAGTACCACACCTGATTTTAAAATATATTTTCCGTTCTCTTTGATCTGTATTATAATTTTACTTAAAGCTGATTCTCTTTTAAAAAGGAGAAATGTTTCTTTTTTTTTTTCACATTTCTTGTTTTCCTTTTTCAGACAGCTTATATTTTGGGTTTTTATACCGTGGATTGTACCTGTGTGATGTGTACGATAGCAGTTTCTTTGAGAATTCCTGTTTCTAACATGTGTGTGTGTATGCGTATATTGTTGAACAAGATGGAGGATGCAAAGTTACCCCATTTATTGTTGAAAGATCTTGCTTTTTTCATTATGATATGATAGAAAGTACCAGAAACTGATTAAAAAAAAAAAAAAAGCACACACAACGAAACCTAAAAATGATACAAATGAACTTACAACACACAGAGAGGAAAAAAACTCATGGTTGCCAGGGAAAAGGGATAGTTAAGGACTTAGGGAAGGTCATGTGCACACAGCTACATTTAAAATGGATTACCAACAAAAACCTATTGAATAGCACATGGGACTCTGCTCAGTGTTATGTGCCAGCCTGGATGGGAGAGGGGGTTTGGGAAAGAATCAGTTCAGTTCATTTCGGTTCATGCAGTCGTGTCTGACTCTTTGCTACCCCATGGACTGCAACACGCCAGGCCTCCCTGTCCATCACCAACTCCCGAAGCTTACTCAAACTCATGTCCACTGAGTCAGTGATGCCATCCAACCATCTCATCCTCTGTCATCCCCTTCTCCTCCCACCTTCAATCTTTTCCAGCATCAAGGTCTTTTCCAGTGAGTCAGTTCTTCGCATTAGGTGGTCAAAGTATTGGAGTTTCAGTTTAACCATCAGTCCTTCCAATGAATATTCAGTACTGATTTCCTTTAGGATGGATGGTTTGGATCTCCTTGCAGTCCAAGGGACTCTCAAGAGTCTCCTCCAACATCACAGTTTAAAAGCAATAGCTTTCTTTATGGTCCAACTCTCACATCCATACATGACTACTGGAAAAACCATGGCTTTTACTATTTGGATCTTTGTCGGTAAAGTAATATCTCTGCTTTTAAATATGCTGTCTAGGTTAGTCACAGCTTTTCTACCAAGGAACAGGCATCTTTTAATTTCATGGCTGCAGTCATCATCTGCAGTGATTTTGGAGCCCAGAAAAATAAAATAAATAAATAAATAAATAAGGTCTCTCACCGTTTGCATTGTTTCTCCATCTATTTGCCATGAAGTGATGGGACCAGATGCCATGATCTTCATTTTTTGAATGTTGAGTTTTAAGCCAATTTTTTCACTCTCCTCTTTCACTTTCATTAGGAGACTTTTAGTTCCTCTTCCCTTTCTGCATATCTGAGGTTATTGATATTTCTCCCAGCAGTCTTGATTCAGCTTGTGTTTCATCCAGCCCAGCATTTCACATAACGTACTCTGCATATAAATTAAATAAACAGGGTGACAATATACAGCCTTGATGTACTCCTTTCCCAATTTGGAACCAGTCTGTTGTTCCACATCCGGTTCTAACTGTTGCTTCTTGACCTGTATACTGATTTCTCAGGAGGCAGGTCAGGTAGTCTGATATTCCCATCTCTAAAATTTTCCACAGTTTGTTATGGAAATGCAAAACCTATGAGAATGCTATACCCCAATACAAAATGTTTTTGGTGTTAAAAATACATAAGTAAAAAAACAAAAAACAAAAAACAAAAAAGCTGTATCTGTAATAGATAATCCAGAAAGACTCGATTTTAAGCAGAGGGAGCTTTATTCAACCTTCTGCAGTAACTTCTATGGCAAAGAATCCCCAAAACAAGAGATATGCTGTATGTACACTTAATAATTGAATCAAGCAATGTTACACTGACAAGAAGCACAAAACTGGAGATTAAAGAAAATAAAAGAAAAGAAAAATCCCAGAAATTAAGTCATACAAACTTGCACCCACAAAATGCACAGCTTATGGGGAAAAGGATGCCAGGGGTAGCAGCCACATATCCTGTTTTAATCTGAAAGATATGTATACCCTAACTTACTCCAGAATGCATGATCTGGGGGGAATCTTGTAAATTATAGCATTTTCATAGAAAACAATCCGTACTCCATAATGAAATCTAATGTGGACTTCTTCCAGGCTTAGAAAATAAAGGTAAATCATGAAGACCCTTTGAGGCCATAGAATCTGAGACTAGAATCCACAAGAAACTAATATTGAAACTACTAAGTGATATTTTGGGGGCTCCAAAGAGCTCTGGTTCTTTATGTCTCAGTGCAGAAATTCAGTGAGAGACAAAATGATAGATAAGTGATTTATTAGAATACGATGCTTCTAAAGTCTTGCAAATGGGCAGGAGAGCATTGTATTGCCCCAGGTACTTAGTGAGTTACATTTTTATAACCAAAGGGAAAGAGGAAAGGGTGAGAAGACCTTCTCCTTCCTTGTTCTTCCAGTCTTCCATTATTAACTCCTCCTACATGTTGGGCAGGGGAGGTTTGAAAAAATTATTTGAGGCCTTGGTATAATGAGCGTCTTTCTCTTTGAAACGTCACCTTTCCCTGAATTATTGTTTTGTGTGTGCAGAAAGCATGTCCTTGGGGTCATTAACTTGTTGCGGTCTTTGGACAAGCTGTAGGCCTTATTTATCCACTATTGTTATATTGTCCTGAGGCATGACTTGTGGCTCCATTGTATGGTTTTGTTGCTAAGCAAGTTAGCTTGGTTTTGTTTTTAGGCAAGCCTGTCTGGCTTTGATGCTAAGTGACTTGCCCTGCTTTATGAGCCAAGCAAGCCCACGTTGTTTCAAAATTTTCCCATTGCTTTCTTGAATGATCACTCACTTACTTTCGTTTCCCATAGCCCCTTTAAATTTTTTCTCTGGTTACAACCCCCTAGTGGGATTTCTGAACTATTTGATTATGCTACTCAGTCCCTATCAATATGATGCAATTTGATCTAATGTTAGAATCAGACTATTGGATCCAAAGGAAAGAAACATATTTATTATTCAGCAAATATTCATTGTGCATGTATTATGTTTCAGATATTACTCTAGACACTAGGAGTAAAGCAATGAATGAGACAGACCAGGTCTCTACCCTCATGAAACATTCAAAAGGTGGGTGGAGATGGACAAGAAATAAAAATCAGAAGGTAACAAGTTTTCTGAAGAAAATAAAACAGGATAATATAAGAACTGATTAAATGGACGTTTCTGGGGGAAGGTCTTTCTGGTGATTTGAGCTTAACAGAGAATGACAAACACAGTCCAGAAGGAAAAGGGCCGATGGCTAAGAAAACAGGAAATGCAAAGACAGAAATGAGAAAGAGCTTGAAGAGTTGCATAAACAGAGAAATTCAGTATGTCTAAACTATAGAGATAATTGGAAGAGTAGTCAGCAATGACATCACGCAAGAGAAGAGGATGTAGAGTGGGATACTCTGTGGAATGCAACCAGAACTTAAGGGATGCAACATAAACTGATTAATTTTTTTCAAAGATCACTCAGACCTGCAGGAGGGGAGTGGATTACATGGGCACATAATGAAAACAGGAAAACTATTTAGAATAGTCCAGTAGATGGGTGATGGGGATTTGATTTTAGGCACAGAGATGAAGAAACTTGAAACTCGCTCTAAACATTTTTATCACCACATAATCTTCTCTAATTTTCAAACTGCATCTGTGGTTCTCTTTCACTTTTAACTTTCATTTGGATGGGCAAAAGCCCTTGTTAAGCACATATTATACAATCCGATTCCATATATGAGATATGTGAATATTGATGCATATAACTTTTGAATAAGATGTGATCAGTGTCTCAGTTCATTTTCACTTGATCTTAGCCAAAAGGCCGAGAAGCAGTTCCATGCATTTTCAAATTGATATGCTAGTTTCTTTTAATTAATCTGTGCTGAAGGACCGTTAAACACAAACTATTTATTTGCTTATTTGGCTGCATTGGGTGTTGGTTAGCGCATACAGGATATGCATTGCATCATGTGGGCTTTTCATTGCATTGAATAGATTCTCCAGTTGTGGCACAAGATCAGTAGTTGCAGCACGCAGGCTTAGTTGCCCCAAGGCATGTGGGATCTTAGTTCCCCAACCAGGTGTCACACCCATATCCCCTGCATTGAAAGACAGATTTTTAACCTCTGGACAATCAAGGACATCCCAAACATAAATTCCTATGATGGTTGTTCTTTGGATTTTAGAGAATAATGACATAACTATTACATATAACAGTGAAATAACACAGTGTGGTATTATTGACTATTTCTAGTCACTGTGAGATTTAAAACTACTAAGTGACAAAAGAGGTGTTTATTTCCTTGTATTGCTTTATGACACTGGCATAACTTTATCACCAAGCAGTCATTTTGCCCCATATCTGTGAACCCATCGACCTATGGCAGCAAATTCTAGTGGAGATGGCTTCAAACACGCAGAGCAGCAGCAGCTCTTGGGAAGGAGCAGTAGGTCTTGGACTTGCTTTTGGAAAGAACCTGACAAGTGCGTGTCTGCCCCCAGTTGATCTGTCAATTTAGATCACTGATGCCAAAAACCAGAAAGGCAAAGTTACTAGAAAATCTCAAGTAAATTAGAAAGATATCCTTCAGCCACAAGTTCCCTTATCCTTCAGCACAGGAAGCTAATGTTCCAGGAGTTTAGCTATTGAGCTAGTAAAGAAGATGTCACACCCCGAAGTCCATGGGGAACCAGGTCAAGTTGAATTCACAGAACACACCATTAAATGCTTTCTTTTAAAGATACAGTCCCTGAGAGAAACTTTTTTTGCAATTTATAAAAAAACAACAATCTCACTGCAAAGCCATAAATGCCTTTCTTTTTCTTTTACTATAACCATCTAGTTTCTTTTTTTATTTTATTTTATTTTATTTTTAAACTTTATATAATTGTATTAGTTTTGCCAAATATCAAAAAGAATCCACCACAGGTATATATGTGTTCCCCATCCTAGACCCTCCTCCTTCCTCCCTCCCCATACCATCCCTCTGGGTCGTCCCAGTGCACTAGCCCCAAGCATCCAGTATCGTGTATCGAACCTGGACTGGCATCTCGTTTCTTACATGATATTTTACGTGTTTCAATGTCATTCTCCCAAATCTTCCCACCCTCTCCCTCTCCCACAGAGTCCATAAGACTGTTCTATACATCAGCGTCTCTTTTGCTGTCTCGTACACCGGGTTATTGTTACCATCTTTCTAAATTCTATATATATGCGTTAGTATGCTGTATTGATGTTTTTCCTTCTGGCTTACTTCACTCTGTATAATAGGCTCCAGTTTCATCCACCTCATTAGAACTGATTTAAATGTATTCTTTTTAATGGCTGAGTAATACTCCATTGTGTATATGTACCACCGCTTTCTTATCCATTCATCTGTTGATGGACATCTAGGTTGCTTCCATGTCCTGGCTATTATAAACAGTGCTGCGATGAACATTGGGGTACACGTGTCTCTTTCCCTTCTGGTTTCCTCAGTGTGTATGCCGAGCAGTGGGATTGCTGGATCATAAGGCAGTTCTATTTCCAGGTTTTAAGGAATCTCCACACTGTTCTCCATAGTGGCTGTACTAGTTTGCATTCCCACCAACAGTGTAAGAGGGTTCCCTTTTCTCCACACCCTCTCCCGCATTTATTATTTGTAGACTTTTGGATCGCAGCCATTCTGACTGGTGTGAAATGGTACCTCATAGTGGTTTTGATTTGCATTTCTCTGATACTGAGTGATGTTGAGCATCTTTTCATGTGTTTGTTAGCCATCTGTATGTCTTCTTTGGAGAAATGTCTATTTAGTTCTTTGGCCCATTTTTTGATTGGGTCGTTTATTTTTCTGGAATTGAGCTGTAGGAGTTGCTTGTATATTTTTGAGATTAGTTGTTTGTCAGTTGCTTCATTTGCTATTATTTTCTCCCATTCTGAAGGCTGTCTTTTCACCTTGCTAATAGCTTCCTTTGATGTGCAGAAGCTTTTAAGGTTAATTAGGTCCCATTTGTTTATTTTTGCTTTTATTTCCAATATTCTTGGAGGTGAGTCATAGAGGATCCTGCTGTGATGTATGTCCGAGAGTGTTTTGCCTATGTTCTCCTCTAGGAGTTTTATAGTTTCTGGTCTTATGTTTAGATCTTTAATCCATTTTGAGTTTATTTTTGTGTATGGTGTTAGAAAGTGTTCTAGTTTCATTCTTTTACAAGTGGTTGACCAGATTTCCCAGCACCACTTGTTAAAGAGATTGTCTTTAATCCATTGTATATTTTTGCCTCCTTTGTCAAAGATAAGGTGTCCATATGTGCGTGGATTTATCTGTGGGCTTTCTATTTTGTTCCATTGATCTATATTTCTGTCTTTGTGCCAGTACCATACTGTCTTGATAACTGTGGCTTGGTAGTAGAGCCTGAAGTCAGGTAGGTTGATTCCTCCAGTTCCATTTTTCTTTCTCAAGATCGCTTTGGCTATTCGAGGTTTTTTGTATTTCCATATACATCTACCATCTAGTTTTATATAGCGATCTGCAATATGAGTTGATTCCAAAATATCAAATATCAATTAGGTGATGACAGTAAAATCCAATAAATAAATGCAATCATTAAAGTTTCTACTGTCCCATTTTTTTTTTTAAACCTTTGGTTGTGGTATAACAATGTCATAGTGATGTTTTTTCTCCTGTCACAGAATGATTGTACTTGCTTTTCAGTAATTCTTTTTTGTTCAGTGATATATATCCTCTGTATTCAAAAACTGTGGTAACAAATGAACTATATTATAAGAAATTTAATATAATACCCTGTATCCTTGGGTAGAATAGATTAGAGTATTTGTAATGTGATTTCATAGGTAGTTTGATGAAACAGTATTTCGTTTGAGGAAAACTTGTGCTTGCTGGAAAAGGATGATTTACTGGATATACAAATGAGATTACTATTCTTACTTTATTTCCCTCATTGTTATACTAGCCATATTGAAATGGGAATTCTAGGGCTACAGTCTTTGAATTTAGAGAAGCAGTTATTATCTTCCTTTGATGGAAATGTTAGGAGGTAGCATAAAATTTTTTCCCTCTTTTGAAAAGAACAAAATGCTGAAAAGTTACCTGGTTTATTAACACTTAAGTCACACAAAAGCTCAAACTTTCAAGGACTAAATATGGACCTGGGGATAATCCCTGAAAGAATTCTACTTGGACAAAGAAAATGACTAAGATGACATCTATAGGATTCACTTTAACAGGTGCAAAAATAAAGTCATGTAAGAAGAAATTCTTGTCTGGGTTACCTCCTCTGGAAGTAGGATATGAATAGCAAAAGAAACTAGTAGAAGATATGGGGGAAATGTTGAAGAGACAAGGAGTTAAAGACCAAGTTAAAGATTAGAAATAGCTGTGGAATTTTTTCTTACAAAGACAATGGAAGCAAAGGGGCATATTGCCGTATGCTAATCCCAATCTCTTGGCTTATTCTGTGTCTGTTCTCTATGTTCTAATAAAGCTTTGTTGATATACTTTCCACTTCACACCATATTATTGGCTGACCTCCCTCTCCAATCACATTAGAAGCATAAGAACAAACAGGGAGACTCTTATTTCTTTATTCCCAGTGCCTAGCACAAGATCTAGAATATATCATTTGTCAACTCTCTGTCAAATGAAGGAACCAGGTTCAGTACCATGTGATCTCAAGAGAGATGAAGTAACTAAGTAAACATTCAAAACCAAAATAAGTATTACTCTAGAGTAAAATCTGAGATAATATGGAAGCACACACAATTGGTATAATTCTAATTAAACACAAAGACATTGGACACTATTTAGCCTATATGTAAATGATGCTTTATAGAAAATGATAATTTCACATTAGATATTTTGAAATATTTAACATATTTTTAATGCTTTTAGGTAACTTTATTGATTCCTAGTTGGATGCTAGTGATCTAGAACTCAAGAAATCCATGAGAACCAATGCCTAGAGTGTTCTGGACCTGGACTAAATTTGAGTTTATGGGTGAGTGTTAGATGGTACCACTTTTGGGACAGGAAAGCTACCAACCCTGGGAAACAAGACAGAGCCTGACATCTCACATCACAGTTCTTTAGCATTAACTGGTTTATTACTGACAATTCTGTTTACTGAAATTCTGAACTTTGTTACCAGGGAAAGAAAGCTGCTGAACATTGCATCTGCAAATCAGGGTTTGCCCCAAGGTGAATCTAGATGTTTAGAAGAGATATATATTGAAAGGTAGAGATGAACATCACAACTTGATTAGGAAATATACATTAAAGAAAAGTACAGACACCTAAGATAAACCAACTGCTATTGTTATCTGAATGTATTTATCTGTGTATAAAATCTTAGATTCAAATAAAATATCTGTAAATACGGGACTTGGTGATTAATGGGCAGGTAAATGGGAAGCAAAAAGGATTTCAAGAAAAAGGAAAGTGAGAAAGTTGAGCCTAAGTTTTCAGGCTTCATCTTTCAAAGGATGACAGAATTATAATCTGTGTTGCTATTAGAAGGCAAGATAGAAGGCAGATGAGTGACAGTATTAGAATTTCTATCTTAGCCCAGAAATGATATTCAAGAACTTTTACCCAAGAGGATTTTTTTGTTGTTGTTTATAGGATAATAAAGTTATTTCTCACTTTCATCTTTAGTGACTGTGGGATAGAGAACTGAGAACTGGTGGGAGTGATTGAAGAGTGAAAAAGAAAATTCATCTTCTCATTTGTGTTGAGCTAGATTCCTTAACTCATGCTTCTTTCCCTCTTATGTCTAGTCTTGCTTTTGAATGTTTGCCCATAGGGAAATGGAAAATACAGATAATTTTTATTTTAATCAACTTGAGAAATGAAATTGATTTGCTTAAGATCAATTAAATTAAACAGTAGGTTGGGAAGAATTTCATGTGCTCTAAAAGCTGATGCTGATGCTAAGAATATTAAGAATGTTGAAAGTTTCTAAAATTGTTTCAGTTTAAAGCTAAATATAAGTCATATGGAAAAATAACTGTCAAAAGTTATAATATCCTTTAACTAATGTTTTCCTTAGAAGAAAATAATTCCAAGGGCTAGAAATAAGATTCTGGCTTTAACAGTATGACTAACAATAAATCACAATGTAGATTTATCTTCATTAAACTTTGCAAATTTTTTTTTCTGAAAGATACCTGACTTTAACACAATAAAATTTTAGCTATTTAATTCTTGTAACTGCTGTTAAATGTTTTCTATATTCAGAGAAAAATTAATATGTATGCTGTTAATATTGTGAAATATTGAATAATATGAAATATGAACTCATCAAAGAATTATGTACACAAAATGTCATCAACTTTTGTTTAGTTATATTTTCTTTATAGGTAAAATCTACTTTAAAAATCTATTAATGAAAAGTTTTTATGCATAGTGGTAGTAATACTCTCATTGGAATAATATAATGTCATTTTACTACAAGATTTATATTGAAAAGGTATATATAGAAGAAAAATAGAAAGGAATTTTTAAGGTTAATCAAGTTGTTAAAGAAACAAATATGAATTTATAGGCTCTTATCAAGTTTATTTTCTGTTTGCATAGTCTCTTACTCAGTTCAGGTCAGTCACTCAGTCGTGCCCAACTCTTTGAGACCTCATGGCCTGCAGCACACCTAGACACTTGAATAGACCTAGTTTGGTGACAATCAATCTACTAGTTAAGAGTTGTAACCACATAGTTGAAATTTGGATTTTAGATTTAAAAGAATCTAGAGGTTAACTCTCTAAAATGTTCCTATCTTCAGGTCTTGAGGGATTATAATTATGCCAGGGATATCACTTTGCTGACAAAGTTCTATGTAGTCAAAGCTATGGTTTTTCCAGTAGTCATTATGGATGTGAGAGTTGGACCATAAAGACGGCTGAGTGCCAAAGATTTCATGATTTTGAATTGTGGTGCTGGACAAGACTCCTGAGACTCCCTTGGACTGCAGGGAGCACAAATCAGTTAATCTTCAAGGGAAATCAACCCTGAATATTTAGGGGAAGGACTCATGCTGAAGCTGAAGTTCCTATACTTTGGACACCTAATGTGAAGAGCAGATTCATTGGAAAAGACCTCGATGCTAGGAAAGAGTGAAGACACCAAAGGAGAAGTGGGCAGCAGAGGATGAGATTGTTAGAATCGTGGATTCAATGGACATGAATTTGAGCAAACTTTGGGAGGTAATGGAGGACAGAAGAGCCTGGCATGCTGCAGTCCATGAGGTCGCAGAGGTCGGATACAACATAGTGACAACAACAACAATAGAAGTTAAACGGGTAAAGAACACTTCATTCTAGGCTATTACTATGGGGGATAGAGCTCAGAATAGAGCTCATATAGAGCAGTGTGAACTCAACTCAACTGAAATCAAAGGTTAGAGAATTTTAAGAGACTCAGGGAATAAAGACCAACTGTATTGGTTAATTGACACTTCCCCAACAAAAAGTAAACTTTTTCTTTTTTTTAAATTTAATTTTATTTTTTAATTTTACAATATGGTATTGGTTCTGCCATATATCAACATGAATCCGCCACAGGTATACATGTGTTCCCCATCCTAGACCCTCCTCCCTCCTCCCTCCCCATACCATCCCTATGGGTCGTCCCAGTGCACCAGCCCCAAGCATCCAGCATCGTGCATTGAACCTGAACTGGTGACTCGTTTCATATATGATATTATACATGTTTCAATGCCATTCTCCCAAATCATCCCACCCTCTCCCTCTCCCACAGAGTCCAAAAGACTGTTCTATACATCAGTGTCTCTTTTGCTGTCTCGTATACAGGGTTATTGTTACCATCATTCTAAATTCCATATATATGCATTAGTATACTGTACTGGTGTTTTTAGAACTGATTCAAATGTACTCATTTTAATGGCTGAGTAATACTCCATTGTGTATATGTACCACAGCTTTCTTATCCATTCATCTGCTAATGGACATCTAGGTTGCTTCCATGTCCTGGCTATTATAAACAGTGCTGCGATGAACATTGGGGTACATGTGTCTCTTTCAATTCTGGTTTCCTCAGTGTGTATGCCCAGCAGTGGGATTGCTGGGTCATATGGCACTTCTATTCTCAGTTTTTTAAGGAATCTCCACACTGTTCTCCATAGTGGCTGGACTAGTTTGCATTCCCACCAACAGTATAAGAGGGTTCCCTTTTCTCCACATCCTCTCCAGCATTTATTGCTTGTAGACTTTTAGATCACAGCCATTCTGACTGGCGTGAAATGGTACCTCATAGTGGTTTTGATTTGCATTTCTCTGATAATGAGTGATGTTGAGCATCTTTTCATGTGTTTGTTAGCCATCTGTATGTCTTCTTTGGAGAAATGTCTATTTAGTTCTTTGGCCCATTTTTTGATTGGGTCATTTATTTTTCTGAAATTGAACTGCAGGAGTTGCTTGTTTTTTGAGATTATTTGTTTGTCAGTTGCTTTATTTGCTATTATTTTCTCCCATTCTGAAGGCTGTCTTTTCACCTTGCTAATAGCTTCCTTTGATGTGCAGAAGCTTGTAAGTTTAATTAGGTCCCATTTGTTTATTTTTGCTTTTATTTCCAATATTCTGGGAGGTGGGTCATAGAAGATCCTGCTGTGATGTATGTCAGACAGTGTTTTGCCTATGTTCTCCTGTAGGAGTTTTATAGTTTCTGGTCTTACGTTTAGCTTTTATTATGTTGAGGTATGTTCCTTCTATTCCTGCTTTCTGGAGAGTTTTTATCATAAATGGATGTTGAATTTTGTCAAAGGCTTTCTCTGCATCTATTGAGATAATCACATGGTTTTTATTTTTCAATTTGTTAATGTGGTGTATTACATTGATTGATTTGCGGATATTGAAGAATCCTTGCATCCCTGGGATAAAGCCCACTTGGTCATGGTGTATGATCTTTTTAATGTGTTGTTGGATTCTGATTGCTAGAATTTTTTTTAAGGATTTTTGCATCTATGTTCATCAGTGATATTGGCCTGTAGTTTTCTTTTTTTGTGGCATCTTTGTTAAGTTTTGGTATTAGGGTGATGGTGGCCTCATAGAATGAGTTTGGAAGTTTACCTTCCTCTGCAATTTTCTGGAAGAGTTTGAGTAGGATAGGTGTTAGCTCTTCTCTAAATTTTTGGTAGAATTCAGCTGTGAAGCCGTCTGGACCAGGGCTTTTGTTTGCTGGAAGATTTTTGATTATAGTTTCAATTTCCGTGCTTGTGATGGGTCTGTTAAGATTTTCTATTTCTTCCTGGTCCAGTTTTGGGAAAAGTTGTACTTTTCTAAGAATTTGTCCATTTCTTCCACGTTGTCCATTTTATTGGCATATAATTGTTGATAGTAGTCTCTTATGATCCTTTGTATTTCTGTGTTGTCTGTTGTGATCTCTCCATTTTCATTTCTAATTTTATTGATTTGATTTTTCTCCCTTTGTTTCTTGATGAGTCTGGCTAATGGTTTGTCAATTTTATTTATCCTTTCAAAGAACCAGCTTTTGGCTTTGTTGATTTTTGCTATGGTCTCTTTTGTTTCTTTTGCATTTATTTCTGCCCTAATTTTTAAGATTTCTTTCCTTCTACTAACCCTGGGGTTCTTCATTTCTTCCTTTTCTAGCTGCTTTAGGTGTAGAGTTAGATTATTTATTTGACTTTTTTCTTGTTTCTTGAGGTATGCCTGTATTGCTATGAACTTTCCCCTTAGCACTGCTTTTACAGTGTCCCACAGGTTTTGAGTTGTTGTGTTTTCATTTTCATTCATTTCTATGCAAATTTTGATTTCTTTTTTTATTTCTTCTGTGATTTGTTGGTTATTCAGCAGCGTGTTGTTCAGCCTCCATATGTTGGAATTTTTAATAGTTTTTCTTCTGTAATTGAGATCTAATCTTACTGCATTGTGGTCAGAGAAGATGCTTGGAATTATTTCTATTTTTTTGAATTTACCAAGGCTAGATTTATGGCCCAGGATGTGATCTATCCTGGAGAAGGTTCCATGTGCACCTGAGAAAAAGGTGAAATTCATTGTTTTGGGATGAAATGTCCTATAGATATCAATTAGGTCTAACTGGTCTATTGTATCATTTAACGTTTGTGTTTCCTTGTTAATTTTCTGTTTAGTTGATCTATCCATAGGTGTGAGTGGGGTGTTAAAGACTCCCACTATTATTGTGTTATTGTTAATTTCTCCTTTCATACTTGTTAGCATTTGTCTTACATATTGCAGTGCTCCCATGTTGGGTGCATATATATTTATAATTGTTATATCTTCTTCTTGGATTGATCCTTTGATCATTATGTAGTGACTGCTTTGTCTCTTTTCACAGCCTTTGTTTTAAAGTCTATTTTATCTGATACGAGTATTGCTACTCCTGCTTTCTTTTGGTCCCTATTTGTATGCAAACTTTAACTTCAATTTTAAAACACTTTTTAAAAATATTAAATGGAAATTTTTATCAGATGGTTTAAGTTTTTGGCTTTCTGATATAGTACTAATGGTAGCAATTTTCCAAAAGTAAAAGTATTACATTTCTTTAGAAATTAACATTTATATTTTGCACATTACTGAGTATTTTACATGCACTGTATTAGTAATTATTCTACAGTTAGAACTCGACATGGAACAACAGACTGGTTCCAAATAGGAAAAGGAGTACATCAAGGCTGTATATAGTCACCATGCTTATTTAACTTATATGCAGAGAACATCATGAGAAACACTGGGCTGGAAGAAGCACAAGCTGGAATCAAGATTGCCGGGAGAAATATCAATAAGCTCAGATATGCAGATGACACCACCCTTATGGCAGAAAGTGAAGAGGAACTAAAAGCCTCTTGATGAAAGTGAAAGAAGAGAGTGAAAAAGTTGGCTTAAAGCTCAAGGTTCAGAAAACGAACATCATGGCATCTAGTCCCATCACTTCATGGGAAATGGATGGAAAAAAAGTAAAAACAGTGTCAGACTTATTTTGGGGGCTCCAAAATCACTGCAGATGGTGATTGCAGCCATGAAATTAAAAGACACTTACTTACTCCTTGGAAGGGAAGTTATGACCAAACTAGATAGCATATTCAAAAGCAGAGACATTACTTTGCCAACAAAGGTCCATCTAGTAAAGGCTATGGTTTTTCCAGTGGTCATGTATGGATGTGAGAGTGGGACTGTGAAGAAAGCTGAGTGCTGAAGAATTGATGCTTTTGAACTATGGTGTTGGAGAAGACCCTTGAGAGTCCCTTGGACTGCAAGGAGATCCAACCAGTCCATCCTAAAGGAGATCAGTCCTGGGTGTTCATTGGAAGGAATGATGCTAAAGCTGAAACTCCAGTACTTTGGCCATCTCATGCTAAGAGCTGACTCAGGAAAAGACTCTGATGCTGGGAGGGATTAGGGGAAGGAGGAGAAGGGGACAACAGAGGATGAGATGGCTGGATGGCATCACCAACTCGATGGACATGAGCTTGAGTGAACTCCAGGAGTTGGTGATGGACAGGGAGGCCTGGCGTGCTTCGATTCATGGGGTCGCAAAGAGTCGGACACGACTGAGTGACTGAACTGAACTGAACCACATACCAAATTTACAGACCAGAGTACAAACTCCAAAAGGGAAGGTATTTTTAAAGTACATTTTGTTTTCACCAATTTATCTCCAATGTCTTCAACAGACCCAGGTGATATAATAGATACACATTAATTACATACTGAATGATGAAATGAAGTACAACTTGGAAACAATTTTAAAAAACCTTTTTACAAAATTATAATTGCCTCTTTGCTGAATTTAGAACACGCAGTTTATTCAAAGCAAAATTATTTCTTCTTCTCCTAGTCTCTTTCTTAACACCATCATCTGTACCACTGATCCTTCCTTTTTCTCTCTGCTTCCACTCCCTGCTGCCATAAGCCTTAATGCTCCAACTGCTCCTCACTGCTCCTTTATCTCTGAGGTTTCCATGCATGTTCAGACTCGTCTGTAATTATATGGTTTCTATTGGTATATCAAAAGTAATATCCTCATGAATAAAAATCTGGAAATGCAACAACAGCAGTAGTCTATCAGGATGTTTTAAGCCTGAATAAATTTTGGAAAAGATCAGTTTGAAATGATCATTAAGATATAACCATTACAAATTATGCCATTAAATCCTTCAACAGAGCTTTATTTCACACAGATTGCATTTTTCTTTGAAGGTCCCAGTGAAGTAAAATGAGCAGATTCTGGCAGAGAAATGATAATTTATTACACATTTGTGATAACCAAGCCCACAAAAGTCCAGTATTCTCTGTGGCATACTCTATAGTACACCCTTGATGCCTTGGAAACAGGAAATTTCCATCTGAGAATGGAGGTGTGCTGGAATTTAAGCCTTTTAGAGGGACAAATGGGTGGAGATAAAGCTAATACTTGGAGAAATGCTCTCAAATAAGTATAAGAGTGTCATAAAAGCATCAGTCCATTGTGAACTACATTCATACTCAAAGAATAAATTCTACCACGTGTCACAATGAATAGAAAGAAAAATCTAAAATGACTCAAACTGACTAAAACATCACAGTAAAATGAGAATAATAGATGGAATTAGAAGAACCTTCTGTGCTCATGAACAATGAAAATGTGAGGAAACAACATTATACAAATCCATCAAAATAATTTTCATAATAAACTCATCTAAAAAGACAATGGTTTATAACTTTAGAGAAAGTTATAAAAACAAAAACAACAAAAAATCAGAATGGCAACCACTATAATAATTTTAAACAGAAAAGTATATCATGGAATATATTCATTTGAGGTTTTGTAATAAAGTTGTTTAGTTGCCAAGTCATGTCTGACTCTTTTGTGATCCCCATGAACTGTTGCCTGCCAGGCTACTCTGTCTATGGAATTTCCCAGGCAAGAATATTGGAATGGGTTGCCATTTCCTACTCCAAGGGATCTTTTCAACCCAGGGATCAAACCTACATTTCCTGCATTAGCAGATGGATACTTTATCACAGAGCCACCAGTGAAGACCTTTCTGATAAAATAGATATTGAAAAAATGAAAAAGTATCTCAACAGCCTTTAGACTCTACTGACAAAAGGAGACAATTTTGGTTTCAGAATTTGTGATTGGTTATGGTGCTGAGGCGGAGAATGCAATGGTCACCCACTCCAGTACTCTTGCCTGGAAAATCCCATGGACGGAGGAGCCTGGAAGGCTGCAGTCCATGGGGTCCCTAAGAGTCAGACATGACTGAGTGACTTGACTTTCACTTTTCACTTTCATGCATTAGCGAAGGAAATGGCGACCCACTCCAGTGTTCTTGCCTGGAGAATCCCAGGGACAGGGGAGCCTGGTGGGCTGCCGTCTATGGGGTCGCACAGAGTGGGACACAACTGAAGCGACTTAGCAGTAGCAGCAGCAGCATGGTGCTGAGGAAGACTCTTGAAAATCCTCTGGACAACAAGGAGATCAAACCAGTCAATCCTAAAGAAAATCAGTGCAGAATATTCATTGGAAGGACTGATGCTGAAGCTGAAGCTCCAATACATAGGCCACCTGATGCGAAGAGCTGACTCATTTGAAAAGACCCTGATGCTGGGAAAGATTGAGGGCAAGAGGACAAGGGGATGACAGAGGATGAGATAGTTGGATAGCATCACTGACTCAAGGGACATGGGTTTGAGCAAACTCTGGGAGATAATGAAGGACAAGGAAGCTTGGTGTGCTGTAGTTCATGGGGTCACAAGGAGTTAGATACGAGTAAACAACTGAAAAACAACAATGTACTTATACATCCACTTAGACCATATAATTCAATTAAATGTTTGGTTAATTGGTTTTGAATGTATCTCAGTGACAACATGTTGGGAACTTCATGTTTAAAATATTTTAGTAAACCAAATTACATTAGCTAGTGTTTTGAATATGTAGTTTAAAGTATCAGTTCAGTTCAGTTCAGTTCAGTTGCTCAGTCATGTCGACCCCATGAATCACAGCACGCCAGGCCTCCCTGTCCATCACCAACTCCCGGAGTTCACTCAGACTCACATCCATCGAGTCAGTGATGCCATCCAGCCATCTCATCCTCTGTCGTCCCCTTCTCCTCCTGCCCCCAATCCCTCCCAACATCAGAGTCTTTTCCAATGAGTCAACTCTTCGCATGAGGTGGCCAAAGTACTGGAGTTTCAGCTTTAGCATCATTCCTTCCAAAGAAATCCCAGGGCTGATCTCTTTCAGAATGGACTGGTTGGATCTCCTTGCAGTCCAAGGGACTCACAAGAGTCTTCTCCAACACCACAGCTCAAAAGCATTAATTCTTCAGCGCTCAGGCTTCTTTACAGTCCAACTCTCACATCCATACATGACCACTGGAAAAACCATAGCCTTGACTAGATCGACCTTTGTGGGCAAAGTGATGTCTTTGCTTTTGAATATGCTATCTAGGTTGGTCATAACTTTCCTTCCAAGGAGTAAGCATTTTTAATTTCATGGCTGCAGTCACTATCTGCAGTGATTTTGGAGCCCCCCAAAATTAAGTCTGACACTGTTTCCACTGTTTCCCCATCTATTTCCCATGAAGTGATGGGACCGGGTGCCATGATCTTCGTTTTCTGAATGTTGAGCTTTAAGCCAACTTTTTCACTCTCCACTTTCACTTTCATCAAGAGGCTTTTGAGTTCCTCTTCACTTTCTGCCATAAGGGTGGTGTCATCTGCATATCGTTTCTCATAAAATTCTGATTCTATTCCTGAATAAAACATGATCCACGCTTTGAGCTTCACAATTTCCATTTCCTGAGCTACTTAATCTAACAATATTTAAATTTACCTATTTTTGACCTTTGTTTCTTGTCAACCGTCAAGCAATACAAAGTGTATATTTTCCAAATAATAAATTATGTTTAATGCTTATCATATTTCACTGTTGCACTTAGACATTTCAATTGACACAAGATATCCTGACTATACTTAACAGTAATTCTAAGATTCCATCATCTTTTCTCACTCAAAGTAGATCACAGTATTTCTACTTAAAAATACAGCACTATCTATTTTTCTACTTATCTGTCGGTCATGTCTACTTTAATGAAGAGAAGAAAAAAGTCGCATCAAAATATATTTTATATTTACATAGGAATTGTGAATATATACACATTATATGTTATTGGGAAAGAAAACTACTATCATCTTTTGCAACATAAAAGGTCATAAATTAATAGCAAGTTTAATTATCTCTATGTAGTATACCCATGTTTGTGTAAACAATTAAAGCTATGGCTTGCTTTTTATGAGTGTGTGTGTGTGCGTGTGTATTTGCATGTGCTACATAGAATGTTGTATCTTAGAATATTTTGGCTGACTGCACATAAAACTTTCAGTTACCAAAAAAGATTATTGTCATTATTGGTGTAAGGTACAAATCACAACTTTAAAATTTAGAAAAAATCCACAAAAAACTGTCTTACTCTTAAAGTCCTAGATCATATTAATAACTGAATTAAACACACTGACACACTGATTTTTTATGTAACAGATTTTGTTTAAAGTTACATCAGTTCTCGGTTGTTTGAATCATGACAGCATTCATAGTTGACAATTTCCTTAATTTAAACAACAATTTCTATTAATAAAACTCTTTAAAGCTACCTTATTCAGTGTTTTGATTAAACAGCTTATTCAAATCATCATTTATTATTTTGATTTTTACTAAACATTCATGTATACCAAGTGCTAAAGTTTGAATATCTTGAGTCATTATGTTAAAAGTCAACCAAATGTTGACTTGAAATAATTAGAAAGTTTCATGGATGCAACAATTGATTTATCAGAATCTGTCCTTGATCTGTGAGACAACTTGTCTGATAAAGTAATTAGTAGACTTTGTCACTGTATTTTTCACTGAACTGTGTATAAATTAGTCAATATGTTATCTGCATATTTCTTCCAGTTTCTGTCTTAGACAAGATCATGGTCAATAAAGATATGTGATCAGATTTGCATTCCAAAACTGTTCATTTAAACACCTAAAACTATTTTGGTATCTTCCCCAAAGCCCATGTATTTGAAAATGTTATATATTTCCAAATGTATTTTCAGAATTTCATTTTTATCTTTTAGCTTCCCTTTTTAGAATATTTTATTATTAGAATTTTATTAGAATAATTTACAGAAATATCATTTTTTTCTTATTTAAATTGGAGGCTAATTACTTTACAATATGGTACTGGTTTTTGCCATACATTGACATGAATCAGTCATGGGTGTACATGTGTCCCTAATCCTGAACCAACCTCCCACCTCCCTCCCCATCCCATCCCTCAGGGTCATCCCAGTGCACCAGCCCTGAGCACCCTGTCTCATGCATCAAACCTGGACTGGCTATCTGTTTCACATATGATAATATACATGTTTCAATGCTATTCTTTCAAATCATCCTGCCCTCGCCTTCTCCCACAGAGTCCAAAAGTCTGTGTCTCTTTTGCTGTCTTGCATATAGGATCATCGTTACCATCTTTCTAAATTCCATATATATGCATTAGTATACTGTATTGGTTTTTTTTTTTTTTTTCTGATTTACTTCACTCTGTGTAATAGGCTCCAGTTTCATCCACCTCATTAGAACTGATTCAAATGTATTATTTTTAATGGCTGAGTAGTATTCCATTGTGTTTATATACCACAGCTTTCTTATCCATTTGTCTGCCGATGGACATCTAGGTTGCTTCCATGTCCTGGCTATTATAAACAGTGCTGCAATGAACATTGGGGTACATGTGTCTCTTTCAATTCTGGTTTCTTTGGTATGTATGCCCAGCAGTGGGATTGCTGGGTCATATGGCACTTCTATTCCCAGTTTTTTAAGGAATCTCCACATTGTTCTCCATAGTGGCTGTACTAGTTTGCATTCCCACCAACAGTGTAAGAGGGTTGCTTTTTCTCCATACCCTCTCCAGCATTTACTGTTTGTAGACTTTTTGATAACAGCCATTCTGGCTGGCATGAGATGGTACCTCATTGTGGTTTTGATTTGCATTTCTCTGATAATGAGTGATGTTGAGCATCTTTTCATGTGTTTGTTAGCCATCTACATGTCTTCTTTGGAGAAATGTCTGTTTATTTCTTTGGCCCATTTTTTGATTGGGTCATTTATTTTTCTGTGATTGAGCTGCAGGAGTTGCTTGCATATTTTTGAGATTAATTCTTTGTCAGTTGCTTCATTTGCTATTATTTTCTCCCATTCTGAAGGCTGTCTTTTCACCTTGCTTGTAGTTTCCTTCATTGTGAAAAAGCTTTTAAGTTTAATTAGGTCCCCTTTGTTTATTTTTGCTTTTATTTCCAATATTCTGGGAGGTGGGTCATAGAGGATCCTGCTAAGACTTACATCAGAGAGTGTTTTGCCTATGTTTTCGACTAGGAGTTTTATAGTTTCTGGTCTTACATTTAGATCTTTAATCCATTTTGAGTTTATTTTTGTGTATGGTGTTAGAAAGTGTTCTAGTTTCATTCTTTTACATGTGGTTGACCAGTTTTCCCAATACCACTTGTTAAAGAGACTGTCTTTTCTCCATTTTATATTCTTACCTCCTTTGTCAAAGATAAGTTGTCCATACGTGTGTGGATTTATCTTTGGGCTTTCTATTTTGTTCAACTGATCTATATTTCTGTCTTTGTGCCAGTACCATTCTGTCTTAATGACTGTTGCTTTGTAGTATAGCCTGAAGTCAGACAGGTTGATTCCTCCAGTTCCATTCTTCTTTCTCAACATTGCTTTGGCTATTTGAGGCTTTTTGCATTTCCATACAAACTGTGAAATTATTTGTTCTAGTTCTGTGAAAAATACGGTTGGTAGCTTGATAGGGGTTGCCTTGAATCTATAGATTGCTTTGGGTAGCATACTCATTTTCACTATGTCGATTCATCCAATCCACTAACATGGTATATTTCTCCATCTATTTGTGTCATCTTTGATTTCTTTCATCAGTGTTTTATAGTTTTCTATATATAGGTCTTTGGAGAAGGCAATGGCACCCCACTCCAGTACTCTTGCCTGGAAAATCCCATGGATGGAGGAGCCTGGTAGGCTGCAGTCCATGGGGTTGCTAGGAGTCGGACGCGACTGAGCGACTTCACTTTCACTTTTCCCTTTCATGCATTGGAGAAGGAAATGGCAACCCACTTCAGTGTTCTTGCCTGGAGAATCCCAGGAACGGGGGAGCTGGTGGGCTGCCCTCTATGGGGTCGCACAGAGTTGGACACGACTGAAGTGACTTAGCAGCATATATAGGTCTTTCGTTTATTAGGTAGGTTTATTCCTAAGTATTTTATTCTTTAATTTTCGTTGCAATGGTGAATGGAATTTTTTCCTTAATTTCTCTTCTTGTTTTCTCATTCTTAGTGTATAGGAATGCAAGGGATTTCTGTGTGTTAATTTTATATCCTGCAACTTTACTATATTCATTGATTAGCTATAGTAATTTTTCTGGTGGAGTCTTTAGGGTTTTCTATGCAGAGGATCACTGAAAACAGTGAGAGTTTTACTTCTTCTTTTCTAATCTGGATTCCTTTTATTTCTTTTTTTCTGATTGCTGGGGGTAAAACTTCCAAAACTATTGTGAATAGTAGTGGTGAGAGTGGGCACCCTTGCCTTGTGCCTGACTTTAGGGAAAATCCTTTCAATTTTTCACCATTGAGGATAATGTTTGCTGTGGGTTTGTCATGTATAGCTTTTATTATGTTGAGATATGTTCCTTCTATGCCTGCTTTCTGAAGGATTTTTATCATAAGTGGATGTTGAATTTTGTCAAAGGCTTTCTCTGCATCTATTGAGATAATCATATGGTTTTTATCTTTCAATTTGTTAATGTGGTGTACTACATTGATTGATTTGTGGATATTAAAGAATGCTTGCATTCCTGGGATAAAGCCCACTTGGTCATGATGTATGATATCTTATGTCATAGAAACTGAGTTAACAATGAAGCCATTTAAATAATATGAAATCAGAGTGCTTGATGATTCTGGTAAAATCAATGTACAGTATCAAAACACAAAATGTAAAAACCTGGCATTAGGCACTCAAAGAAAAATTCCTCAAATTTAAGTAGAAAAAGAACAGAGGTTACTGGTTTGACAAGCCATTACAAAAATCTTCTTTATTAGGATGGGAAACCTTGTTGCAAGCAACTGCTTTCTACCCTTTATATGTTACTGTTGGTATGAATGTTTGTGAAATTGTGTGTGTTTGTACAGTTGGTATACACACACATATGCTATTGCTGTATGGACTTCCCAGGTGGCTCAAATGGTAAAGAATCCACCTACAATGCCAGAGACACAGGAGATATGGGCATGATCCCTGGGTTGGGAAGATCCCCTGGAGGAGGAAATAGCAACCCAATCCAGTATTCTTGCCTGGAGAATCCCATGGGCAGAGGAGCCTGGTGGGCTGCAGTTCATAGGGTCACAAAGAGTTGGACACAACTGAAGCTTCTGTGCACACATGCTCACGTGTGTGTGTGTATACATATAAATAGAGATGAGTGAGAGATAGGAGATAAGTGAAATAGAAAAAGATTTGCACTTAGTTATACTAAAATAGCTTTCTGATTCCTGTAAGCATTAGACAATAAACTACAATAATCACAGTAGTTTCAGATATTTGTTTCCTGTTATTATTGTCAACTTTCTTATATATCAATGAAGATAGATAACTATATCTGTATATGGTAGAATAGATATCTTTTCAGAAGATAGAACTAATAAATCTTAAATATTATAGTATTTTCAGTTTTAAAATATACATTATCATATTCTAAAGTGATTATTGTGCAAGAACTGAAATATATTAACTCACAAGAAATTGCTCATTTCTTTTATAATTTATAGTGATGAGTATTACCATTATAAAACAATTTGCTTTATAAATATTCTAATACAATCATTGCAATATAATATATCTTATTGAATGCCAGATTATGAAGAACAACTATGAAAACTAATTTTAGAAACACTTAAATCTATTTTGAAATATTGTAGGATTCTATTAGCAGATAGCTCTTGAATTAAGCCCCTTCAGAGAGGAGAACTATATTGAGCAGAGACCAAATTCCTGTGTCACTTTTTCCTTACTAATTTCTGCAAAAATCGGGGTGCTGAGAAATTGATCAGAGCTTTGGACAGTCTCTTGGGACTAGTAAAGTGAAAGTCACGATTGATGTCTCTCAGGGCAGCTGGAACTTGAGGGACCAAGGTCACAGAATGAATGAGGATCACAGAGATCATAAGTATTAGGGAGCCTAATATGTGACACCTACCTAAGCATTTGCTGATTTTTAAGCTTTAGACTAACAGGTAGGAAGTTGAAAGAGCTTTTACCAATTTCACAGTCTGTGAGACAAGCACTTGGTTTAGGATTTGCCAAAAATGATGGGATCTGGTAAATACTTCAGTTTCAATTGGGGTAAGAGAAAACCCAAATAAACTCTCCTAAGGCAGAAAAAAATATATACCCTTTTGAATGCCAAGTTCCAAAGAATAGCAAGGAGAGATAAGAAAGACTTCCTAAGTGAACAATGCAAAGAGATAGGGGGAAACAATAGAATGGGAAAGACTAGAGATATCTTCAAGAAAATTAAAGATACCAAGGGAACATTTCATGCAAAGATGGACACAATAAAGAACAGAAATGGTATGGACCTAACAGAAGCAGAAGATATAAGAAGATGTGGCAACTATGCACACAAGAACTAAAAAAAAAAAAAAACAAAAAAAAACTTCATGACCCAGATAACCATAATGGTGTAATCATTCACTTACAGCCAGACATCCTGGAATGTGAAGTCAAGTGGGCCTTAAGAAGCATTGCTACGAACAAAGCTAGTGGAGGTGATGGAATGCCAGTTGAGCTATTTCAGATGGTAAAAGATGATGCTGTTAAAGTGCTGTACTCAATATGCCAGCAAATTTGGGAAACCCAGAAGTGGCCACAGGACTAGAAAAGGTCAGTTTTCATCTCAATCCCAAAGAAAGGCAATGCCAAAGAATGTTTAAACTACCACACAACTGTATTCATTTCACACGTTAGTAAAGTAATGCTCAAAATTCTCCAAAAGGCAATGGCACCCCACTCCAGTACTCTTGCCTGGAAAATCCCATGGATGGAGGAACCTGGTAGGCTGCAGACCATCGGGTTGTGAAGAGTCAGACACGACAGAACGACTTCACTTTCACTTTTCCCTTTCATGCATTGGAGAAGGAAATGGCAACCCACTCCAGTGTTCTTGCTTGGAGAATCCCAGGGACGGGGGAGCCTGGTGGGCCGCCATCTATGGGCTCGCACAGAGTCGGACATGACTGAAGCGATTTAGCAGCAGCAGCAGTAACAGCAGCAGGCTTCAATAGTACATGAACTGTGAACTTCCAGATGTTCAAGCTGGATTTAGAAAAGGCAGAGGAACCAGAGATCAAATTGCCAACATCCATTGGATAGTTGAAAAAGCACGAGAGTTCCAGAAAAACATCTATTTCTTTTTTATTGACTACACCAAAGCCTTTGACTGTGTGAATCACAGCAAACTGTGTAAAATTCTTAAAGAGAAGGGAATACCAGACCACCTGATCTGCCTCTTGAGAAGTCTGTATGCAGGTCAAGAAGCAACAGTTAGAACCAGACATGGAACAACAGACTAGTTCCAAATTGGAAAAGGAGTACATCAAGGCTGTATATTGTCACCCTGCTTATTTAACTTATATGCAGAGCACTTCATGTGAAATGCTGAGCTGGATGAAGCACAAGCTGGAATCAAGATTGCTGAGAGAAATATCAATAACTTCAGATATGCAGATGACACCACCTTTATTGCAGAAAGTGAAGAAGAACCAAAGAGCCTCTTGATGAAAGTGAAGGAGGAGAGTGAAAAATTTGGTTTAAAACTCAACATTAAAAGAACTAAGATCGTGGCTTCCAGTTCCATCACTTCGTGGCAAATAGGTGGGGAAACAATGTAAATAGTGAGAAACTTTATTTTGGGGGGCTTAAAAATCACTGCAGATGGTGACTGTAGCCATGAAATTAAAAAATGCTTGCTCCTTTGAAGAAATGCTATTATCAACATAGACAGCATATTAAAAAGCAGATATATTACTTTGCTGACAAAGGTCCATCTTGTCAAAGCTATTATTTTTCCAATAGTCATGTATGGATGTGAGATTTAGACTATAAGGAGGGCTGAACACCAAATAATTGATGCTTTTGAATTGTGTTGTTGGAGAAGACTCGAGACTTCTTCTTGGACTCTAAGTAGAACCAACCAGTCAATCCTAAAGGAAATCAGTACTGAATATTCATTGGAAGGACTGATGCTGAAGCTGAAACTCCAATACTTGGGCCACTTTATGTGAAGGACTGACTCATTGGAAAAGACCCTGATGCTGGGAAAGATTGAAGGCATGAGGAAAAGGGGACAACAGTTGGATGGCATTACCACCTCGATGGATATGAGTTTGAACAACCACTGGGAGTTGGTGATGGACAGAGAAGCCTGGCATGCTGCACTCCATGGCATTGTAAAGAGTCAGACACGACTGAGTGACTGAACTGAACTTTAGGCAGAAAAATGGCTTTGAATCAGTTGTATCCCAGACTGATTAAAGTACAATCATTGGAATTATTACATGTGAACATTTAACTTATAATGAATAATATGCACAGGAATACATCTGACAGGTCATTTCAACAGCAAATTGAAATTTATAAAATGAATCTTGTAGTAATTCTAAAACCAACATTAAGAGCATAGTTTATGATCTAGCTAGAGTAGGGGTTAGTGAATAGGAAGACATTATTAAGAAACAGACTGAAACACAGAAAGATATATTGCAAATACAGTAAAGATCATATAAGATGCATACATCATGAAAAGTTTCAGCATATTTATTAGATCCTCAAGATGACAGGGGAGACTGCAGTCCCAAGAGGGCAGAGGAGTAGGATGGCTGTTGATGCTGCTAAGTTGCTTCAGTCATGTCTGACTCTGTGCAACCCCACAGACGGCAGCCCACCAGGCTCCCCCATCCCTGGGATTCCCTAGGCAAGAACACTAGGGTGGGTTACCATTTCCTTTTCCAATGCATGAAAGTGAAATGTGAAAGTGAAGTCTCAGTAGTGTCTGACTCTTAGTGACCCTATGGACTGCAACCCACCAAGCTCCTCCGTCCATGGGATTTTCCAGGCAAGAGTACTAGAGTGGGGTGCCATTGCCTTCTCCGGAGTAGGATTGGGAGACCACTTTATCCCCCGCCAATACATCAAAAGATCATCTGCATGTGGAGCAATCTCCACAAAAAAACTTCACAATGCTGGTGGAGAACCCCGGATACCCAGAGAGGCAAACCAATCTCTTTCAAATGAGATAGGACAGAAGATAAAGATGAAAAGAGAGACAAAGGATTTAGGGATGGAGACCCATCCTGGGGAGGGAGTCGTGAAGGAGGAGAAGTTTCCACACAATAGGTAATCCTTTCATAAGCAGGATCAGTAGGGAACTTTGGACTCTCAGAGGGCAGGATAACTGAAAAAAACAAACAAACAAACAAAAAACCTATGTTGTCCATCCACTGTGAGCACTCCCCACACATGCCAGTAGTGTTTATTTGCAGGGTCCCTCCCTCTCCACAGCACAACTGAGAAAGTGAGTCCAAATAAACGGTCACTTTCACCCCCTCTAGTCAGGGTGGAGGTTGGACACCAAAGACATGTGTAAGCAGACTAGGCCAACCTAAGAAAAGAAAAGAAGGAAGAACCACTCCAGTGGCAGGTAAAACAGATTCATTTTGATATTTGGCAAAACTAATACAATTTTGTAAAGTTTAAAAATAAAATAAAATTGTAGATGGAAAAAAATTTAAAAAATAAAAATTAAAAATAAAATCCTGCAGCTAAGCTGAGATCGTACATTTGAGGGACAACTGTAGACTTTGATAATAAGTACAAGTGGGAATAAGGGATTATCTGACACTGAACTGACCCCATTTTTTTTATTGTACTTTTGAGAGCCTAATATCTATTCTAGATTTTTAATTTTTGCTTTTTGATATTTGTTATTAATTTTGTACCTTTACAATTCTAATTCTAATGAACAACCCAATTAACAAATGGGGAAAAGACCTACATGGACATTTTCCAAAGAGATACAGATGGCTAATGAACACATGAAAAGATGCTCAACATCTCTCGTTATTAGAGAAATGCAAATCAAAACCACAATGGATTATCATCTCACGCTGGTCAGAATGGCCATCATCAAAGAGTATACAAACAATAAATGCTGGAGAGAGTGCAGAGAAAAGGGAACCCTCATATACCATTGGTGGGAATGCAAACTGGTACAGCCACTATGGAGAACATTGTGGAGATTCCTTAAAAAACTGGGAATAGAACTGCCATATAACCCAGAAATCCCAAGGAAACCAGAAGTGAGAGAGACACATGTACCCCAGTGTTCATTGCAGCACTGTTTACAGTAGCTAGGACATGGAAGCAACCTAGATGTCCATCCACAGATGAATGGATAAGAAAGCTGTGGTACATATACACAATGGAATATTACTCAGCTATATAAAGGAACATATTTGAGGCAGTTCAAATGAAGTGGATGAACCTGGAGCCTATTATACAGAGTGAAGTAAGTCAGAAAGAGAAAGACAAATACTGTATACTAATGCATGTATATGGATTAGAAAGATGGTACCAATGCTTCTACATGCAGGGCAGCAAAGAAGACACAGATGTAAAGAACAAACTTTTGGACTCAGTGGGATAAGCCAACGGTGGGATGATTTGAGAAAAATAGCATTGAAACATGTATATTACCATATGTAAATTAAATGACCAGTGCAAGTTCGATGCATGAAGCAGGGCACCCAAAGCTGATACCCTGGGACAACACAAAGAGATATGGTGGGGAGGGAGGTGGGAGGGAGGTTCAGCATGCGGGAGATGCATGCATACCTGTGGCCAATTCATGTTGATGTATGGCAAAGAACCATCACAATATTGTAAAGTACTTATTCTCCAATTAAAATCAATTAATTAAAATTAAAAAAAATAAATGTAATTGTATTTTTTGAAAAAAAAAGATGAAAGGGGAGAGAGGGAGAGAAAGGAGGTAAGAAATGTGAGGTAGTTAAGGTGAAATAAAGCAATATGAGGGAAGAGAAGAAAAGAAACAAAAGTTATAATGGCTTTGAATTTTCCCAAATGAATGAAAGAAACTCAAGTTAAGAAAAGTTATGTACCTCAGGGCCTCCCAGGTGGTGCTAGTGTAAAGAAGCTGCCTGCCAATGTAGATGTAAGAGATGTGGGTTCAGTCCCTGGGTTGGGAAGATCCCCTGGAGGAAGGCACAGCAACCCACTCCAGTATTCTTTCCTGGGGAATCCCATGGACAGAGGAGCCTGGTGGGCTACAGTCCATAGGCTCACAAAGATCAGCACATGACTGTAACTCGGCATGGCACACCTGAAATATACGATATTTCACATATACAAGTGAAATATACACATATAAAACCTAAGATTGCTAAAAAACAAAGACAGAAAGAATGTCTCAGTTTTAAAAAGATGTAGGATTTATATATTTGCATATGAAGGTGTTTTGAAAGGTGGTGAGTTTTCAAGCAATAAAAAAATTTTTCATTTGGCAGGAGCTCAGAAAAGATTATTCTTCTTACTTATTTATGAGAAAACAATGACTTTAATTTCTGTTTATGATAAGTGCTAAAAGGGGAAAATCTTTAAATTAAAAAGCACATTATAATACTTTTCAGCATCTTTTGATTTCTTGTTTTTCCTAAGATTCCTTGTTCAATAATACAAACTTCTCTTTCTCTTTTTGTACAGCTTATAGTTTTTATTTTCAAGTGGGTGGGTACCGTACTGGATTGAAAAGTTGGAAATTCTCTTTGGAATGTTATTTTCTAAATAGAAAAGACATCTGAAATCAACCTTAATCTAGACATAGAAGTTTATGATTCTTTTTCTCTTTTTAATTAAAAAGAGAAAAAACTGGTATCATAAAGAATAAGTCAGTGGTTTCTAAAGTATGTTCCTCTATTTCCACATAAAACTTAAATTCAGTCCAGTCATCCTAACATAACTTCTTTAAAAATCACATGTAAAAAGTTACTTAAAAGTTACTATTTATTTGTAAATTCATTTGTTTATATGATTTATTTAAAATTTAGAATATAATTATGATATTCAATAGTCATTAAAATTTTTCATTATAATGAAGTTTTAGTGACTATTTTTCTTTCAGTAAATTCAAGTGGATGTAAGGTCTTTGGTGTCCCTTGCTCTTTTACACTGGCAGTGGGATTTTAAAATTATATTAATTAATTCCCCATAGGGCATAACTATAAACTCCAATGCACAAACCAATTATTTCAAATTTCCCAAGTGCTGTCTCTAAAACAAATTGTGGAGAGAATTAATTTTCCTTCTCTGTAGAATTAGAGGTTACATAGTATTGCATTTCTTTTGAACTTTCAGATTATCTGGGGTATTCCTCTAAGGCATATATTTGTACATTTTAAATCTATCTCCAGCTTGTCTAGAGTACCAATAGTGCCTCAGAATCTGTAGATTAAATTGGGATCACAGAGAGGGAATGAGTAAATTTCTCCAATTTGGAAGTTTTTCCTCATTTTGTATGTATGTTCTGTATGCTATGCCCTGTTGCCCATAAGCAAGGAAGATATAATGTTTAAACTCCTGAGAGAGTTTGCAGTACTGTTTCAAATAATTTCTTTTGTATTTTGCAACCAAACAATCACAGTGCATGCAATTTCTAGTCCTCTTTTTTCCACTAGAAAGTCCAGTAGCCAGCGTGAACTCCATTCGCCTAAAATCTCTGGAATTTTCCATCATTTCTCATCATCATTCTGTTTAGTTGTTGCATGCTCTTCTGCCGGGGTCCAGCCCTGGTGGATCCAGGGAAATTCGAAGGAGAGACAGCGTTGGCGAATACACTGGCTTTAATTAGATATTAATTAGAGATATAAAGAGTAATAGAATGAGGATAGCTCAGTGAGAAAATTCAGCGGAGAAAAGAGGCTAAATAACTTGGTTTACTTGGAAAGCTAATAATTCCAAGGCAAGGAATTTATGTCACTTACATAGGCCGCAGGCGTCCTTCCGTTCTCCCAAAGGAGAGGAGACACTAAAGCCTCCCCGGTCAGATCTTAGAAGCCCAGGCATAATTAGTAGGCTTGACGAGCCTCCACATTCCAGATGGAAATTCACCCAGAAGGTGAGAGAAAGAACGACATGGGGAGACCAGTCTTTCGAGGAACTGATCTCATTTTTTATTTTTCCAGGGTCTGTTTTTATACACTGAGATGTTATACAAAAGTCACGCGGGGTCAGCAGTCCTGACTTTTATTAAAGTCAGGTGCTTCATACAAATGTATACAAAGGTCTTAGGGGTGTTACATCATCTTCTGGCCAGGGGGCCTGCTGACAATTTATGACCCTCTCCTTGTGACCGAGGTCAGTCAACCAGAACACTTATTTCTCCAGGGGTGATTATTCTTAAAACAGACGCCACCTTCCTAAGGTACCAGATAAAGTTACATTCCTACAGGATGAGGGTGTAGTGGGTTTTAATTAAGGACAAAATTTGCGTAGCCTAAGGTCTAACATGATTAATATCAAAGGTTAATACTTATTTCTTCTATATATTCATTAATGTGTATAAGGGCAGGGGATGTGGAGACTTAGCAGCAAACATTGGCTCAACCAATGAAAAACCCTTCACCAATACAATTTCTAATCAGCCCACTATACTATACTAATAGTTTTCTAACTTCTCTAAAGAACCTGTTTTTAGAAGGTTTAAAGCATCTCGTGCCTCTCACAGTTGGGAGGCTGTGAGCAATCACATGTGGCCGGACAAACCTGTCAGGTAGGCTAGAGAGCCTTCAGAGGAGTTGGTAAGTTGGAACACTCCTGTCACGCCCAGGAATTATTATTAACTGGAGCTGTAAGTTAACTCTTTTTCAGAGAGAGGTGGTGGGGGACAGCCCCCTGTAGAGTCAGAGGTGTAGGTGAGAGCACAAAGTAGTAAAGTAGTCAGACTCTGGTTTTGGGGGTAGATGCTCGAGAATTTCCAGGGGGACTCCTGAGGCTCGATTCCATCTTTGCATATGCTGAGCCTCCTTCCTCATGACCTTTGCCGCGGGCGGAGTTCCTCACGCTGGCTCCCGGCACTCCTTTTTGCAAAAATACTTCTCCAGCAAAATTTGAGCAGAAAAGTTGCAGTGGAAAAGAGAAATCCAATCTCTGCTTACTGGAAGAAATGTAGTTTAAGACAGGCAGAGGCCCAGCAGGTCCTTATCTCAGCAAGGTACGTGCCTTAGCTTCCATTGGAGTGCACTTTGGATGTGAATGAATTGCTTATCTATTTTGGGAAACATCAGATAAAATTGCCATTTGTCAAGGTAATTTTCTCCTAATTCAAGAATATTTTTTGGCTTTCTGGAGGTCCCCTAATCCCAAATTATGTAGAGTATTCTTACTGAGGTGCAACTTAGGTAACTAACCCACTTTCAATATCCTCAAGCCTGTAATAGTAACTGTAAGAAATGACATGTTCTTTGCAATTGGAAAGTAGGAAGACATAATGTCTATGGTCAAAGTAGACTGTGGTTGAGTGTGGATAATTGAAATAAAAAAAAAAAAATAGAAACCATGGATAAGGGGACACTATTGTAGTGAAATGTGCTAATTGACTGCTTATGCTACCATTCCTTATCACAAAGGATTACCATAATTCTATGTCTCCTTCAAAT
This sequence comes from Bos taurus, assembly GCF_002263795.3. NCBI lineage: Eukaryota > Metazoa > Chordata > Mammalia > Artiodactyla > Bovidae > Bos > Bos taurus. Next base: position 15,890,165 of record NC_037332.1, on the reverse strand, counting down.
CTTATATTGATATGAATATCAATGCCAGAATTGAGTAACTACTGCTGCTGAGGCAGGATAACTTTTAAGAGATTGTCAATACAGCCTTCAGTTTAGAAACAAGCAAGTAACAAGGAAGCAGATCAGACTAAGGATTCAGGAGAAAAGTCAGAGGTCAGGATCATGACAGAGGTGGAATCACAAAGGCCAGAGCAGAATTCAGTGGTATTGGTCAGGAATAAATAGGGATCTATGGGGCTTCTCTGGTGGCTCAAAAGGTAAAGAATCTGCCTGCGATGCAGGAGACTCAAGTTCAATCCCTGGGTCTGGAAGATCCCCTGGAGAAGGAAATGGCTACCCACTCCAGTGTTCTTGCCTGGAGAACTAAATGGACCTGGCAGGCTACAGTCCATGGAGTCACACAGAGTGAGACATGACTGAGCGACTAATACTTAACTAAGTCAGATAACCTAAGTATTGTTGAGAGACAATACGGCTGTGAAAAAAAAAAAAAAAAGACAACAACTCAAAACATGATTAGCAATGAAATGGCATCAGTCTCATTATTAATGTAAGCATCTTATTATTACATTAATGATTTTGAAACAAGTTTTACACGTGTTTCTTTCTTAGTCCAGATATAGTGAAAGGAAGCAATTGTCTTAATGAACAGGAATTTCTGATTAAGGGAGAGCAGTCTGGGAGGGAAATTTCTGCCAAAGTTGTTGTTTACCTATAAACAAAAACACTAACAATAAAAATGTGATGAATAAATAAGATGTAATAGGACAAGAAATGTCATTTTAATCTTCTGAGAATAGTAAAAGCAAGGAGAAGGAAAAAAGAAATCAACATTCTGCTTTTAATTAAATTCTCAGCATAACTGAATATCCATGCCCTCAACCTCATTCAGCCGCTCAAAGGAGTACTGGAATTGCAAATGCTCTACACAGCCGATATGTTCTGTGCAAATAGTCAAGTTAATTTTCTTTCCATCAACGTATTTGTTATACTTACATTTTATTTCATATTATCAAATCATCTTAAATATTCAGTGATGAGTATAAGCAAACTGCCATCTGCATTATTAGTGGCAATTGAATATATTTTAAATATGACTGCTTCAAAGAGGCTAAAATTCTTATTCAATATTATAAAAATTATAATTCTCAGTCTAGCAGATTCATCACAATATAATAAGACTGTTCTTAGCATAACAATGGAATGCTAAGATCCAGATGTAAATGATTAGTAGAACAAGACATATTCAAAAATATATTGTATTAGACAGTGTAATCACAGGATATTTTTCTAAATCTTTTAGCATTATATTAATTATTTTATAAATAATATTTTCATTTTCCCAAATAAGTCCCTTTTGTTTGTATATTTGTTAAATATTAAGGGATTGGTAATATAATGAAAAATTATTTTTATGAATTTTGAACACATAGTTTGTGCCACCTCTATTAGATACTTGGAAAAATCTCATAGTTAAGATAATTTGGTTCTAGTTCACAGATGTGCTTGCAATAATTTTTCTACGTGTTTTAAAATGGGTCCTTTTTCAACTTTTTTGTTTCAAATTTGTCAACATTGACAGATTTTTTCTTGTTCTTTTATTAAAAGTTTTATGCATCAATTCTGGTTAAAGAAAGTTAAAATAAAAGCCTATTAATCTCTATAGCAAAGGTTGCTTATACACTATTTTTGAGAATGTAAATTGGAAAACAGTATAGAGTTTCCTCAAAAAATTAAAACTAGAATCACCATATCACCCAGCAATCTCATTTCTGGGTATGTATGGTGAAGGGAATGAAATCAGTGTGTCAGAGTGATGTCTGCACTTCCATGTTCATTGCAACGTTACTCACAGTAGCCAAGATTTGGAGATAACCTAAGTGTCCATCAGTGGGTGAATGGATAAAGAAAATACGATATGCATATATTATTGAAAATTACTCAGTGTGAAAACATAAATTTTGCCATTTACAATAACATGGGTGATTCTGAGAGTTATTAATCTATGTGAAATAAGCCAGACAGAGAAAAGCAAATACTGTATGATCTCTTTTATATGTAGAATCTAAAAAAGTTTAACTCATGGTAAACAGTAGAATTCTGATTACCAGGGGCTAGGGTGGGGGAAATAAGGAGATGTCTGTCAAAGAGTACAAACTTTCTGATATAAGATGAATAAATTCTAGGGATCTAATGCATAGCATGGTGACTATAGTTAATATTACTGTACTGTAAATGACATTTAATAAGAGAATTGATGGTAAGTGTCACCACACACAGAGAAAAAGGTAACTATGTGGGCTGATGGGTGCTATATTAGGTTGATTGTGTTAATCACAGGCTTCCCAGGTGGTACCAGTGGTAAAGAACCTGCCTGCCAACGCAGAAGACATAAGAGATGAGGGTTTGATCCCTGGGTTGGGAAGATTCCCTGGAGGAGGCTACGGGCAACCAACTGCAGTATTCTTGCCTGGAGAATCCCGTGGACAGAGGAGCCTGGTAGGTTGCAGTCCATGGGGTTGCTAAGAGTTGGACACGACTTCACTTTCACTTTCATGCATTGGAGGAGGAAATGGCAACCCACTCCAGTGTTCTTGCCTGGACAATCCCGTGGACAGAGGAGCCTGGTAGGCTACAGTCTATTGGGTAGCAAAGAATTGGACATGACTGAGCAACATTTTCACTTTCATACTATATATAGTAGATTCTACTTAGCCTATATACCTTGGAATTATTTTTGTTAAAACGTGAAAGTAGTTATTAATATACAACTAATTTCAAATACCAGGTAGTCTACTATAAATATGTATTTCAAGTAACTGTACTAATATTAATTGTAAGCTTATAACAGAAAATGTAAATAAGAATTAGAATGATGCAATGTACTTTCTTTTCCTTCACTTTCTATCTCTAAAATAATAAATCCATTCTTGCTTCTCAACCTTCTAAAATCAATAATATCATTTTATCTTTAAGTGAAGTTTTCTAAACCTTATTTTTATATCGCTTCATCAGGAATGTGTAGGTTGTAGGAACTAACACTTTTACAAGTGGAGCCACATACTTGAACCCTAGAAATGGAAAAGAGTAATGAAGGATAGAATCTTAAGGAAAGCTTGGTTTTCAACTGCCAAAGGTGAGTCATGAGTAAACGATAATATGTTGGTGACATCTTCTTGCCAAGTATGGTACAAAATGCTGTATGCATTATCTCATTTAGCCTTCAAGTGAGCTTCCAATTAGGAAATAACATTATCTAGATTTTGTAGATAACAAAAATTAAGATTTAAGTAACTTACTCAATTCATTGGACTGGTACAATAAAAGTGACAGAATGTGAATGTATATCCAGCTGTGTCTTCTTCTGGGTCCTTAACAACTATACTTTACCATCATATAAAAAAAGAAGATGGAAAAGAAGTGACTAGGAAAGTACATAAAGACCAAGGTAAATTCATTGTAATAGTGAAAACAAAGAAATAGAAATATCCAAAATGAAGATGAATTTACTCAGTTGTGTGTGTGTGTGTGTGTGTGTGTGTGTTATTTGACGAGAGTAACAACTTCTAACGGAGAAGGCAATGGCAACCCACTCAGTACTCTTGCCTGGAAAATCCCATGGACAGAGGAGCCTGGTAGGTTGCAGTCCATGGGGTTGCTAAGAGTTGGACACGACTTCACTTTCACTTTTCACTTTCATGCATTGGAGGAGGAAATGGCAACCCACTCCAGTGTTCTTGCCTGGACAATCCCAGGGACAGGGGAGCCTGGTGGGCTGCCGTCTATGGGGTCGCACAGAGTCGGACACGACTGAAGCACCTTAGCAGCAGCAGCAGCAACAGCTCCTAATTCTGTTGTGAAAAACATAAATCATGTTATTAGAATTCCTGTTAAATAATGTACTAGTGGATATTTTTCTTTTCATGTTTAAATGTAATATGTCTCTAGCTGAATAAATAACTATTTACTGGAGCAAAAAAATTATATCATGATACAAGCAAGCATAAACACAAACTGGAAGAAGGAGAAGAATTAATTCAATATTGTAGATCATAGAACACAGTGCAAACTTCAAAAATAAATATAAAGGAGTCATGAATAGGGAAAGAACAAAAGCAAGAAATATCAACCCCACTTCTTTTTACTTTTTCTCAGGCTGACTATTTTTGAAGAAAATGTATCCTAATGCACACATCTCCCCTACACTGTTATCATCGAATTGTATATTAACATTTCTCAATCAAATGACACTGTTTAGAAATATTACCATGGACAATCAAACTAAGTATTGGATTACTATTTTGAGTAAAAATGTATTTTGAGAGATGCAAATAAATGTGATATGCTTATAATTGTGTAAAATGCTGGAGCTCATTGTGACCAATTTCTACTTTCAGATGTATATTATTTTTAAAAAGAAACAATAACATTTAAAAAATAAGACAGCTAATTAAACTATCCTTAAATAATTGTTCTATTGTGGGCCTTACTGCTTGAGGTATAATAATAATTACACAACACACATCAGCATTTCTTAAATTATATCCTCCTAGTGCAGTAAATTGAAGAGAAAGTCATATTGTTTTAGTGATCTGCAGAATATATAAATGTTCACATATAATAAATTTAGCTGCCCAATATAAAAGTTGCTGATACAGAGTAAAACTCAGTGTTGTAGTATTAAAAATCACTATTAAGTGAGGGGTAGCAGGAAGCTCTTCTAAGAAATATGGGGAATCCTGTTTAGGTTATTCTCTCCCTGGTACTAAGCGACCACAGTGATCACAATTTATCCCAGCCTAAACTGGAAGTCTCCCGCAGAACATTAATGCTTGCTTTAATGTAGATTTTGGTAGATAACATTTTTCTCTGTGATAGTTTCATATTCAAAATTGTATATGCATGGTTCTGTATGCATATAATTTTATGATTAAGTTTAAAGTATAATGACCATAATTTTATACCTGGAAAAGTCATCAATGATGCTAATAACTTTAGCAAATTGAATCATTGCTGTTGCTAAGTCACTTCAGTCATATCCGACTCTGTGCGACCCCATGGACTGCAGCCTACCAGGTTCCTCCGTCCATGGGATTTTCCAGGCAAGGGTACTGGAGTGGGTTGCCATTACAGTAATTGAATCATTACAATTGATTATTAAAAGATATGGTGGAATACATTGAGTCAGAACACCTGGGTTTAAAATTCTATCAGCTTCACTAGAGATGATCTCATTTTCATTTGCTTTATCACTACTAATCTAAGAAGAAAATCAAATAAATCCTAAAAATATGATCTGTAGAATAGATGGAGGGTGACCATTTTTTGCCCAGAGCTGAAAAATTAAGGTATGCCCTTAGCAAACTTAAAAGATGTAGAGACAACTGACAGACTCCATAAATCAAAATTTCAGTGGATGGTAAATTTTGTGTTGCAGATATAAGCTCTAACTAAGTGTTCTGGTTGAATATGGATTTGCTATATGTAACTACCTCATGAAAACAGTTTATTATGTCTCTGCTGCTGCTGCTACTAAGTTGCTTCAGTCATGTCTGACTGTGCAACCCTATAGATGGCAGCCCACGAGGCTTCCCTGTCCCTGGCATTCTCCAGGCAAGAATACTGGAGTGGGTTGCCATTTCCTTCTCCAATGCATGTATGCATGCTAAGTCGCTTCAGTTGTGTCTGATTCTGTGCGACCCTATGGACAGCAGCTCACCAGGCTCCTCTGTCCACGGGATTCTCCAGGCAAGAACACTGGAGTGGGTTGCCATTTCCTTCTCCATATTATGTCTCTATCCCCTATTAAAATATCAGAAAACAATAATTTTACCTGTTGTAAAAACAATTCTATCCTCAGAGACTAACAAATAGTGTGATACACTATATTTATTAAATAAAATGAAATATTTGCTCAGTATTAAGTAAAATGAAATTTTAAAATATATAAATTTTATCGGGCAGTTATATTTTATTAAATACTGTTTTCAGTATGTTAATTTGAAAACATAATCCAATAGTACAGATGAAAAAATTGATCTTAGTGATATAAAACACTATTCTGACAGTCAAATATGTGGCTGAGCCTGTGTTCAATCAAAATTTTCTGAGTAAAATAATAATAATAAGCAATAGCATGATAATAATAATAGCTAAAACACACAATGATTGCTAAGTGCCAGCCCCTTTCCTAAGGCCTTATTTATATCAACTCATTTAATCCAATTCATTTAACACCTCCTATTATAGGTGGGTTCTAACTCTTCTTTCACCAGAGGGGAAAATGGAGTATACAGAGACGTTATGAAAAGTAACCTACACATGGTCACTCAGGTAGGAAGTTGAAAAGCTGGAATTGTAAAGCCAGTCTGGTTTGAGAGTCTTTCTTTTAGACACTAAACCTTACAGTTATTCCGGGTGATCATTTATGTTTATAAAACAACTTGGTCCTTCTCTGAATCCACTCTGAATAATTACTGGATGTGGAGCAAATAAATAGATACTCTAGAAATGCAGATCAATTCATCTAGCAAACATTTATGAAGTTTAAGATACATGATGAGATTGAGGTATGCACACCACAGATTTCTGACATTCTGCCATTCAAATTTTTATAATGTAATTATTATTTGGCAGTATTTTTGAAGCAGCATGGTAGACTACAGTGAAAATTAACCTGTAAGAAAAATTGTCCTATCCTGGGATCTAATTGCCAGTAATGATATCAATAGCCATTGAACGGATGTTTAGCTAATGTGAACTTCAGATTCTTGATTTGTTAAATAGGGATTCTAACCTCCTAAGTGGAGAAGGTAATAGCACCCTACTCCAGTATTCTTGCCTGGAAAGTCCCATGGATGGAGAAGCCTGGTAGGCTGCAGTCCATGGGGTCACTCAAGTCGGACATGACTAAGTGACTTCACTTTCGATTTTCACTTTCATGCATTGGAGAAGGAAATGACAACCCACTCCAGTGTTCTTGCCTGGAGAATCCCAGGGACAGGGGAGCCTGGTGGGCTGCCGTCTATGGGGTCGCACAGAGTCGGTCACGACTGAATCGACTTAGCAGCAGTAGCAGCAGCAACCTCCTAAGGAAATCAGTCCTGAATATTCATTGGAAGGACTGATGCTGAAGCTGAAACTCTAATACTTTGGCCATCTGATGAGAAGAACTGACTCATTGGAAAACACCCTGATGCTGGGAAAGATTGAAGGTGGGAGGAGAAAGGGATAACAGAGGATAAGATGGTTGGATGGCATCACGGACTCAATGCACATGAGTTTGGGTAAACTCCGGGAGTTGGTGATGGACAGGGAGGCCTGGCGTGCTGCGGTTGGTGGGGTCACAAGGAGTCGGACACGACTTAGTGACTGAACTGAACTGAACTGAAACTCCTAATATGCTTGCTTACATGAGCTATTAGAATAGTTGATTGACTTAATGTTTGTGGAAAGGGCTCTGTCTATGCCGCCTGGGAAGCCTCCTGTATGACATAAAGCTATGCAAATTGTAGTACTATCTTTATTGCTTATTTACAGTTGGTCACCAATGTCTACCAGGTGGCTCTGGTGGTAAATATCTGCTTGCCAATGCAATGTAAGAGACATGGGTTTGATCCCTGGGTTGGCAAGATCCCCTGGAGAATGAAATCACAACCCATTCCATTATTCTTACCTGGGAAATCCCATGGACAGAGGAGTCTGGCAGGATACAGTCCATGGGGTCACAAAGAGTCAGACATGATTGAGCATCTGAGCACCAGTGTTCAGAGAAGTAATTCACAGGAGTCCTCTAGCCAGCACTGAATGAAACTGTCTCTTCTGTACTCTAACACATCAGGTAGCAAAAAGTCCCCCATCTCTTCCTCACTTCTGAACTGTGTATTGGAGTGGAAAGAATAACATTCACAGGGAACTCTTTTGGCCTGGTTAACAATCACACAAGGTTTTGCTGTCTACACAACCTTTGCTAGGTTCTGATGTGATGAAATGTTGCAAAACTGGGATATCATGAGACTTGCAACTCCTTTGATTTCTCTTTTGGATATATTTTCATTCTGTGAACTTTTTTTTTTTTTTTTTTTCCATTTGGCTTCTCCATATCCTTTTTCTTTCTCAGTTTTGTTGTTCTTTGAATGTGAAATACACTCCAGTTTTTCTCCCCAAAGACAAGAGTAGATTAGAAAATTTTTATCTGAATTGCTAATATGTGTTTTGTCTCTATCTCATTTCTTTAACTATTCACTGAGCATCAGTTATTTTCTTAGCTCTCTGCTAAGTATAGGAGATAGAGATATGAACTACTAATGGGGCTTTATCAATGGGAATATCAATATGTAAACAAAAAATGTAGACTAGATCATCATGGTTGAATCTGCCTGTGCAGGGGAAAGAGTAGGAAAGGCCTGTACATAGAGGTGAAGCTTGAGCTTGATTTGGAAATTGAATAACTGTTATTCAATTGGAAAAAGTTTAGGGAGTAGAAACTGTCATCTCTAATCAAAGTTACAAAATATTATGGTCTATTCAGAGCAAGTGGTTCAAAACAGAGAATAAGATAAGGGGAAAAGTAAGACTCAACCGGAAATTAAGCCACAAATTGGGCAGAGGCAAGTCTATGAAGACTCATGATAAGGACAACATCACTCTCTTCACTGTCTTCATCTTTACTGTGTTTATCTGCTTATTCATTTATGATCCTCAACTTTAAAATTTGAGTGGAAACAGCAGAAGAAAATGATGCGTTGTTTTTGTCTATTGTCACTAAAAATTGATAAGTATGACACTCACATACTAAAAAAAAATAGTGAAAATGCTAGCAGCTGTATTTTATTTTGACTAGCATAATACTTAATCTTTTCACAATCTCACCTATATCATAAAATTAATTTAAAAAACTAATGCAAAATGAAAAAAGTGCTTCCAAGGATCATGAGTTGAGGTACTCTAGATGGAGCTTGGATTCTCTAACACTGCACTCAATGAACAATAAAAGCACAGAGAATGAAGCCATAGTGTCTATCACTAAGGGCCTAAAGTGTGTATCATCAGTCTCCAACTCTGCAACACCATGGATTGTAGCCCTCCAGGCTCCTCTTGCCATGGAAATTTCCAGGCAAGAATACTGGAGTGGGTTGCCATGCCCTCCTCCAAGGGATCTTCCCAACCCAGGGATCAAACCCATGTCTCAAGTGTCTCCTTCATTGGCAGGCAGATTCTTCACCAGTGCGCCACCTGAGAAGCCCCCACTGTGGGCCTAGGCAGTAGCAAAAAAAAGAAAGAAAAAGACACACGTTAAGAAGACATGACACCGAACACTGCATTTCAGGTTATTTGTACTTACCAGCCCCGCATGATCATCCCCCTCATGATCCAAGCAGCAGGAATGATGGAAATCATATAATCAAAGTACAACTGTGAAAATCAGGAAATTAACAGGTTTAAAATATTGTTATCTATTCTACAGATTTTATTAATGTCTTCAATTGCAAAAGAAAATTCAAATTATGCATGGCGTTCAGTTATAATTTCCTTTAACTTGGCATACTACTTTACTTTTTTTTCTTTATCTCATTTTTTTGTTATTGACACATATTTTTGAAGAGTGAAGAGTTATTTTGTAAAATATCACTCAGTTGGGTTTGTTTAATGTTATCTTATAATGAGTTTCAGTTTAGTCTTTTAATAGAAATATTTCATAAGGGTGTTGTGCATGATGTAGGCAGATACATATCGTGGATTTATTTCATTACTATGATAATTGGTCAATAGGAAGTTTACTAAATCAGCAAAATAATTTAACATGATAAAACTATGGCTGATAATTTAAGTTTTCCAGTTAATTAAGACTAAATTTGGATTAATTCATGCTGTGGTGTAATACAGGCTTCCAAGGTGGTTCAATGGTAAGGAATCTACCTGCCAACCAGGACATGTGGGTTCAGTCCCTGGGTTGGGAAGATCCCCTTGAGGAGGAAATGGTAACTCACCCGAGTATTCTTGCCTGGGAAATTCCATAGACAGAGGAGCCTGGCAGGCTGCAGTCCATGTTGTCTCAAAGAGTCAGACACTGCATAGCGACTAAACGGCGGCAGCAGTGTTATACTACATGCGTTGAAAAGAAAACTCATAGGAATTCATACTTAAAATGCATTTATAACCATGAAGTAGCACTGGAATAATGCTGAATATTTCGTGAATAACTTCCAAATTCTCGGCCACAAATGGTATCTGATAAAGTGACTACTGTTTTGACTATTTAAATTCAATGGCAATTTTATCATAAACAGTCATCCTAGTTAGTTCTGACAGCTTGTTTTGCAATACTTCATCCAGACATGAAATATATTTGGAAAAGATTATAAGGTCATTGAGGGCAGAAAACATACCTTATTCCCCATTTATCAAAGCCTAGATGTTCCTAAATAAATTATTTAGTCAAATTTATTTATATTTTTAAAGATAGCCTTGCATTCAAAATGTTCACTGATTCACATCAAGTTTTCTCCAGTAAGTTTTAATTAATGAAGTTTTCCCAAGTTGATTAATTCTGTAATTAATTATTTTTTTAATTTAATTTAATTTTTTAACTTTACAATATTGTATTGGTTTTGCCATATATCAAAATGAATCCGCCACAGGTATACGTGTGTTCCCCATCCTGAACCCTCTTCCCTCCTCCCTCCCCATACCATCCCTCTGGGTCGTCCCAGTGCACCAGCCCCAAGCATCCCGTATCATGCATCGAACCTGGACTGGCGACTCGTTTCATATATGATATTATACATGTTTCAATGCCATTCTCCCAAATCATCCCACCCTCTCCCCCTCCCACAGAGTCCAAAAGACTGTTCTATACATCAGTGTCTCTTTTGCTGTCTCATATACAGGGTTATTGTTACCATCTTTCTAAATTCCATATGTATGCGTTAGTATACTGTATTGGTGTTTTTCTTTCTGGCTTACTTCACTCTGTATAATAGGCTCCAGTATCATCCACCTCATTAGAACTGATTCAAATGTATTGTTTTTAATGGCTGAGTAATACTCCATCGTGTATATGTACCACAGCTTTCTTATCCATTCCTCTGCAGAAGGACATCTAGGTTGCTTCCATGTAATTAATTATGAACCACTATCTGTTGCTGCTTAGCTGCCTCAGTCATGTCCAGCTCTGTGTGACCCTATGGACTGAAGTCTGCCAAGATCCTCTGTCCATTGGATTCTCAAGGCAAGAGTACTAGAGTGGGTTGCCACGACCTCCTCCAGGGGATCTTCCTGACCCAGGGATTGAACCCAGGTCTTCTCATTGCAGGCAGATTCCTTACCACTGAGCCACCAGGGAAGCCCCACCACTATTTACATCAGTGCTCTTCAGAATACTTGTGATAAACAATGAATTGAAAAATATAATATGATCCCTGACTTCAAAAAATACACAATTTTAATATGAATATAACCATCATGACTATTGTATTAGTATACTGGTGTCATAATCTTTAATTCCAAGTTTAATATCACTTAGTGCAAATCTCCTTTTCAACACCAAAATTGCAATAGGCTAGTTACTGAGGACAGGCTTCAGTGAATGAAGTTAAATTAATTATTTAATAATTTCATGTGGAAATAATTTAATATGGATGTGAGAGTTGGACTATAAAGAAATCTGAGTACCAAAGAACTGATGCTTTAAAACTGTGGTGTTGGAGAAGATTCTTGAGAGCCTCTTGGACTGCAAGGAGATCCAAACAGTCCATCCTAAAGGAAATCAGTCCTGAATATTCATTGGAAGAACTGATGTTGAAGCTGAAACTCCAATACTTTGGCCACCTGATGCAAAGAGCTGACTCATTTGAAAAGACCCTGATGCTGGGAAAGATTGAAGGTGGGAGGAGAAGGGGACGACAGAAGATGAGATGGTTGGATGGCATCACCGACTCAATGGACATGAGTTTGAGTAAGCCCCAGGAGTTGGTGACGGACAGGCAGGCCTGGCGTGCTGCAGTCCCTGGGGTCTCAAAAAGTCAGATATGACTGAGCGACTGAACTGAATAATTTCATACATTTTCCAAAAATGAGTTTGACACTTTAAATTCCCTGACTTTTATTTTGCCCTCTTAATTAATATGAGAATTGAGTATGTTTTCTTAAATTATTCTCTTTAATGTTTGAGTTATTATGATTTATTTATTATTATTTTGAGTACTTTTTCTTATATAAGATATAATACACTGTTACAACACTATGAAGAATGGGAAAGTAAGGGTTATGTAGTTTTCCAAATGTTGTTACACCATGTTAATTAAGGACATAGCAGTAGTTTAAGGCTACTTAATAGTCAAATTTTATTCCAAATACAGAGTTGTTTTTTTTTTTTTTTTCCTTCAAAAATAAGATTCATCCTTGAAAATGCTATATCATGTTTGGATTTAAGTTGCATTTTATTACCTTAATAATTTTTAAAATAGTTTTCAGGCTGTCAGAAGATATACTTATCCTCAGCTGAGTACCTAATCCGTTATAGTTGACTGTAATTCTATGCCTATGTGCCCTTGCTTCTCAACCTCCAATACATTTAGATAATTTTGGCTGTGGCACAAAAGCAATAAAAATAATTTACAGACAGCAAAGCAGCATACAGGTTCTTTAAGCATAGTATTTTTCTTTGCATGAATAGTACACCTTCAAATCTAAGTGTAAAATTTTTATATTACTTGATTTTAAAAATTATTAATTTAGACATGTGCAATAATTTGTAAGCACTGAGATTTGTTGTTTCAAACCCTGGTATTGATGAGGCCAGAATCTACTATGACAAATACCAGACAGAAAAATAGGTGAAGCAATAGATATGACATATTTATCATTAAATTTGTAATTAATAGTATTTTTGGTATCACAATGGGTTTATAAAATGGAATATTAAAAAGGTATAAGTATCCCAGATTTATATCTCAGTCTGAATTTGATTTGGATCCAAATCTCATTGGGAATTTTATTGGACTTGATAATATGATTCTAAAATGTTAAACGTGATTAAACAGCTTAAGAAACTGGAATATTTTGAGGAGGAATAATGGAAACAGAAATGTCCTACCACATACATAAAAACATTGTGAAGTTTCAATTAAACAGTTATAGTAAAATTTCATTCAATAAGAAATACTTTTAAAGGAACAAAATATTTGGTCTTTTGGTACTGAAAGCATCTGGTTTTTAGTCCATTTCATATTTTACTATAGAACTAATAGATCAACAAAAAATACATGAATGATTTTTAAAAACTTCTAAAATTATGCTAAGATTATGTGTAATAAAAAAAAGAATCCATAACCTATGAATCAATGTCACTTTTAATTTTTAAAGTATATTTAACTGTGTAATTTGTGATATTGTCAACAAATACATTCTTTATATTTAAATCTTTAATGTATTGCTATACATGGAGACTTTAAGATATACAATAATATAATATATAAAACTCAGATATCTATGTATTAATGTATATTGTGTATAGCTGGCATAATGAATGAAACTATCATTCTGATCTAATTACTCTGTCTAGAAATCTAATTGTCGTAATTGAAATCTTTTTTTTCTTGCACTTCCAATAGCCAGTCTGGCTAAATTTTACTTTAAATAACCCTTAATACCTGCCACTTTTCTCCTAACTATCAGGTTATAACCTCCAAATACAATATTTTTACCTGGATGGATTACTCATTTTAGTAGCCCTCTGTCCCACACATCCAATGTAACCTTTCCATATGCTAGCCTAATTGTACTGTTTTAAGTTCACTGTTAATCTTCTATTAACATTCTTCAATGACTCACTACCATTGCTCTTTTTCAACGCAGTGCCATTGAAAGGTCCTAGAGAGCCTTGCTTCATCCAGCACCTGCCTCCCTCTCTAGCTGCTTAACTTATTTATTTTGTTCCCTTTCTCTTTTATACACTAGCATTCTCTCAAAATCTCAAATGGATCCTGTTCCCTGGCACATCAGGACTACTATGCATGCTCTTTCTTTTGTCTATAATGTTTTTTTCCTCAATCCCATATTCCCAGCTATTTAGCCAAAGCATCTCTGCAATCGTAATACATGCTCACGAAACACCATACACTTTTCCACTGAAGTTGTCACAGTTTTAAGTGAAAAAGATAGTTGTGTGACCATTCGATTAGTTTCTGTCTCTCCCAGTTGAATTTAAACTGCCTTATATATGGTAAAGAATTTGCCTACCAATGCAGGAGGTACAAGATATGCAACTTTGATCCCTGGGCTGGGAAGATGCCCTGGAAGAGGGCATGGTAAACCATTCTAGGCAATAATGACCCTTGCCTGGGAAATTCCATGGACAGAGGAGCCTAGAGGCCTACAGTCCATGGATTGACAAAAGAGTCAGGTACAACATATATGTCAGCAACAACATACCTGTGCTTTTGCTCAACACTGTATTCTCATTACCTAGTAGAGTGCCTTGTCAAAGATAAGTACTCATTGATTGAATGTGTGATTGAATGTTAATAGCAAGATACATGCATCTCAGTTTTCCAAAGTATTTTATATCATCTAGTTCTGCTTACTCTTCTGGACAGTTACCTTCAGCAGAATAGTCAAATTTACACAGAAACTTCAGAATAAACCACAAATCCTTTGGCCTACCAGACATAAGTCTCAGAGCCACCAGGGAAGCCCTCTTAAAACACAGCTACCCTTTGGATTCATTTTGATATTTGTCAAAACTAATACAATTATGTAAAGTTTAAAAATAAAATAAAATTTAAAAAATAAAAAAAATAAAAAAAAAATTTATTTCATACTTCAACTCTTTAAACCTTCTGCTTTTGACAAATTGATTCACACTTTATCTTGCAAAGGCGTCTCATATTCTTTTGTTTCTAATGCATCTAATACCCTTCTTAACTCTTTGCTTATCTAATTCCTGCATGCTAATTCCTTTCAGTCATGTCCAACTCTTTGTGCCGCTATGGACTGTAGCCTGCCAGTTTCCTCTGTCTATGGGATTTTCTAGGCAAGAATACTGGAGTGGGTTGCCATGTTTTTCTCCAGGAGATCTTCCTGACCCAAGGACTGAAACTATACATTAAAACCTAGTCAGGGCACTTTAGCTTTACTAAGTGTTACCTAAACAAAATGCTTCCCATGATGGCTTAGACAGTAAAGAATCTGCCTGCAATGCAGGAGACCCGAGTTTGATCCCTGGGTCAGGAAGATCCCCTGAAGAAGGAAATAGCAACCCACTCCAGTATTATTAGCTGAGAAATCCCATGGACAGAAGAGCCTGGCAAGCTACAGTCCGTGGGGTCACAAATAGTCAGACACGACTGAGTCTAACACTTTCACTTGCAAACAAAATGCTAATTGTCTTCTATTATATATATATATGTATATATATTATATTTGCTGTTCACTGTGATGCATACTTCCATATTTTATGTGCACAAATGTCTTTTGCAATTACTTTTTTAAAGTACCATGTAAGCAAGAGTCATGTTTCATATAAAATCATATTTATACCTAATAAGCATTTGCAAAATTAATTAATTAATTAATGGATTAAAATTAAAGAAGTAAAGATTGAAATGAAGGAATTATGAAATATAGTTTTGGCAATAAATGCAAGCTCAAGGGTTTCAGGTGATGTCAGTCTATCTAGGTCAACATCGTTTCATACTGTCGAGTTAGGAAATTTAACTTTTCTGACTGACTGCCAATAACCAGTCTTAAACAGAGGGTGATTAAACAATGATTCTTCAGGACTGTGACAAGATAAATAATTCAATAAATAAATCCGTTACATTCCAAGCAAAGGATCAATAATGAGGATGTGTAAGTTTATGAAATGGAGTGTCTGGGACTCTAAGAAATTTCATTCTTAAAAGTAAATAATACTTTCAGTCTAGAATGTTATGGGGAAAAACTGCAGCAATTTTGTTGAGTTGATTATTATTGCATTAAAATGGAGTTTTATTGTAAAGAAATTGGCTATTGGCTAGAAGTTTAAAAAAGTATTGCAAAGGGAGATTGGCAGGATTTAGGTACTAACTGTAGAGATTCCCTCAGTTTAGTTCAGTCAGTCAGTCATGTCTGACTCTTTGAGACCCCATGGACTGCAACATGCCAGGCTTCCTTGTTCATCAACAGTTCCTGGAACTTGCTCAAACTCATGTCCATAAAGTTGGTAATGCCATCCAACCCTCTCATCCTCTGTCATCCCCTTCTACTCCCGTCTTCAATTTTTCCCAGCATTAGGGTCTTTTCCAATGAGTCGGTTCCTCGCATCAGGTGGCCAAAGTATTGGAATTTCAGCTTCAGCATCAGTCCTTTAAATGCTTATTCAAGATTGATTTCTTTTAGGATGGATTGATTGGGTCTCTTTGCTATCCAAGGGATTCTCAAGAGTCTTCTCCAACACCACAGTTCAAAAGCATCAATTCTTCGATACTCAGTTTTCTTTATAGTCCAACTCTCACATCCATGCATGACTATGGGAAAAACCATAGCTTTGACTAGACAGACCTTTGTTGGCAAAGTAATGTCTCTGCTTTTTAATATGCTATCTAGGTTGGTCATAGCTTTTCTTCAAAGGAGCCAGTGTCTTTTAATTTCATGGCTGCAGCCACCATTTGTACTGATTTTGAAGCCCACAAAAATAGTCTGTCACTGTTTCCATTTTTTCCCCATCTATTTGCCAAGAAGTGATGGGACTGGATGCCATGATGTTATTTTTCTGAATGTTGAATTGTAAGCCAACTTTTTCACTCTCCTCTTTTACTTTCATCAAGAGGCTCTTTGGTTCTTCAGTTTCTGCCATAAGGATGGTGTCATCTGCATATCTGAGGTTACTGATATTTCTCCAGGCAATCTTGATTCTAGCTTGTGCTTCATCCAGCCTGGCATTTCGCATGATGTACTCTGCATATAAGTTAAATAAGCAGGGTGACAATATACAGCCTTGATGTACTCCTTTCCCAATTTGGAACCAGTCTGTTGTTCCATGTCCAGTTCTAACTGTAGGTTCTTGACTTGCATACAGATTTCTCAGGAGGCAGGTCAGGTGGTCTGGTAGTCCCTTCTTTTTAAGAATTTTCCACAGTTTATTGTGATCTACACAGTTAAAGGCTTTGTCATAGTCAATAAAGCAGAAGTAGATGTTTTTCTGGAACCTTCATGCTTTTTCGGTGATCCAACAGATGTTGGCAATTTGATCTCTGGTTTCTCTGCCTTTTCTAAATCCAGCTTGAACATCTGGAAGTTCATGATTCATGTACTGTTGAGGCCTGGCTTGGAGAATTTTGAGCATTTCTTTACTAGCATTTGAGATGAGTGCAATTTAGCAGTAGTTTGAACATTCTTTGACATTGCCTTTCTTTGGGATTGGAATGAAAACTGACCTTTTCCAGTCCTATGACCACTGCTGGGTTTTCCAAATTTGCTTGCATATTGAGTGCAGCACTTTCACCACATCATCTTTTAGGATTTGAAAGAGCTCAACTGGAGTTCTATCACCTCCACTAGCTTTATTCATAGTGATGTTTCCTAAGACCTACTTGATTTCACATTCCAGGATGTTTGACTCTAGGTGAGTGATCACTTCATCGTGGTTATCTGGGTCATGAAGATCTTTTCTGAACATTTCTTCTGTGCATTGTTGCCTTCTCTTCTTAATATCTTCTCTTTCTCTTAGGTCTTTACCATTTCTGTCCTTTATTGTGCACATCGTTGCATGAAATGTTCCCTTGGTATCTCTAATTTTCTTGAAGAGATCTCTAGTCTTTCCCACTCTAATGTTTTCCTCTATTTCTTTGCATTTCTTTCAATGAAAGCCTGAGAAAGGCTTTCTTATCTCTCCTTGCTATTGTTTGGAACTCTGTATTCAATTGGGTATATCTTTCCCTTTTTCCTTTGCCTTTTGTGTGTTTTCTTTTCTCAGCTATTTGTAAGGCCTCCTCAGAAAATCATTTTATCTACTACCATGGGCAAGAAACACTTAAAAGAAATGGAGTAGCCATTATAGTTATCAAAAGAGTCTGAAATGCAGTACTTGGATACAATCTCAAAAATGACAGAGCAATCTCTCTCTGTTCATTTTCAAGGCAAACCATTCAATATCACAGTAATCCAAGTCTATGCCCTGACCAGTAATGCTGAAGAAGCTGAAGTTGAATGCTTCTTTGAAGACCTTAAAGACCTTCTAAAACTAACACCCCCAAAAGATATCCTTTTCATTATAGGGGACTGGAATGCAAAAGTAGGAAGTCAAGAGCTACCTGGAGTAACAGGCAAATTTGGCCTTGGAGTACAAAACAGAGCAGGTCAAAGGCTAACAGAGTTTTGCCAAGAGAACACACTGGTCATAGCAAACACCCTCTTCCAAGAACACAAGAGAAGGCTCTACACAGGGACATCACCAGATGGTCAATACCGAAATCAGGTTGATTATATTCTTTGCAGCCAAAGGTGGAGACACTTCTACAGGCAGCAAAAACAAGATGGGGAGCCAACTGTCGTTCAGATCATGAACCCTTTATTGCCAAATTCAGACTTAAATTGAAGAAAGTAGGGAAAACTACTAAACCATTCTGGTATGACCTAAATCAAATCCCTTACAATTATACAGTGGAAGTGACAAATTCAAGGGATTAGATCTGATAAAATGCCTGAAGAACTATAGATTGAGGTTCGATTTTACTCAGATAGGGTTCCAATTAGAGTCTGAATCAAATTTACCTGAGATGCTTATTAAAATACAGATCACTAGGGCCTATTTCACTCAATCAGGAACTACCCTACTGAATCATAATCTGAGGATGAATGGCATACATGAAGCCTTTTTACAGAGCTGGAACACCTTTAATTTTAGGATTAAGAACATGATATTTAAGATCAAGGTAGGAAGTTTGTTTTCTACATTTGTAGGAAATCTGAGTAGACTATCCCACAAGTTATGAAGATGTAAAACAGGCAATTATTTTTAGTGTGAAAAAAGTCATTTAGACAAATAGTTCATTTAGCCTTTATACAATTTAAATTTATTTTTTACCAATAATGATTTCCTAGTTCATAACATTAGTCTAGCACATGATTGGCTGTCTGTAAGATTCATTGACCCAGCTACTTACACTAAGGCCTTATAATCTTTAATTATATTTTTGTGAATTATTGTAATATATTTTCAATATTTAATATTCTTTAATGATATAGCTTATGTATTACAATTATTGTTTTCCTAATTTTCATTTTTATTTTTTATATTTTTAATTATTCTCTACAGTTCTCTTAAATGAACATGAAGAGTTACAGACCCTCAGCATCTCATTCTGTGTTGCAGATTCTTTCAAAACAAAATACTTGTACCAAGAGATATGTTATATATATTTCCCCATTTTATTTATATATTGTTTTAAGCATTTACTTTTTCAATATTTTTAATGATTACACTTTAATATTTTATTCCTAGTGTATAGTAGCCAAATTCCACCATTAATTTGCTCTATTTTTCTGTTAAAGAAGCATCTCAAATGTCAATTAGTAGATATCTCCAGCGGGTAAAAATGACCAGAATTCTAATTTTACCCTGTTATGAATTTTATATTTTAAGAATTGTAGTAAGACTTAGAAGATGGCCATCACAATGTACAACACACAGACACTAAATAAATAACACATTAATGTATATTTATGAGGGGCTTACCATGTGCTCTGGAAATGCATAGTTGAAAACATCATGATCTCTGCCCTCAAACAGTTGTAGTTTACCAAAAGATTATTTATGTAAAGTCAATGACCCAGCATCTACACTAAATGTACCATTGTCAATGAAATATGTACTATTTTCTAAATTCTAATCTAGTCAATTCAGTTCAGTAGAGTCACTCAGTCGTGTCCGACCCTTTGCGACCCCATGAACCGCAGCACACCAGGCCTCCCTGTCCATCACCAACTCCTGGAGTTTAGTCAGACTCACATCCATTGAGTTGGTGATGCCATCTGACCATCTCATCCTCTGTCGTCCCCTTCTCCTCCTGCCATCAATCTTTCTCAGCATCAGGGTCTTTTCAAATGACTCAGCTCTTCGCATCAGGTGGCCAAAGTATTGGAGTTTCAGCTTCAACATCAGTCCTTCCAATGAACACCCAGGACTGATCTCCTTTAGCATGGACTGATTGGATCTCCTTGAAGTCCAAGGGACTCTCAAGAGTCTTCTCCAACACCACAGTTCAAAAGCATCAATTCTTCAGTGCTCAGCTTTCTTTATAGTCTAACTCTCACATCCATACATGACTACTGGAAAAACCATAGCCTTGACTAGACGGACCTTTGTTGACAAAGTAATATATCTGCTTTTTAATATGCTGCCTAGGTTGGTCATAACTTTCCTTCCAAGAAGTAACCGTCTTTTAATTTCATGGCTGCAATTACCATCTGCACTGATTTTGGAAATAGGATGAGTTAATTATCATTTCAATAACCTTTAACTACTCCTGCCTTTTCAAGGAAATTATGCTTTTCTAGTCATTTACCATTCTTTATCACTAAATCATTCATATTGTATAAGTGGATTTATCCTTTTCATAAGCTTCTTAAATCTATTTTTGTGTACCTGTATAACAAGAACATACATATTAAAGAGTGTGATGAATAAGAAGGCATTAATGACATTTATTTAATTTGCATTACATAATATATTTTTATGCATTGCCTTTAATATCATTATGAGCTAATTCTTTTCAACTGAGGAAATAATGATTTAAAATAATCATATTTTAAATTCTATATGGATGTAATTGATTATAATTTTAGATTCAGGATTAACCAGTGGCTATTATGCACATTTTTATAATTATATAATGAAAAATCATAAATTAAAAAGAGGGAAATGTAATCGTCTACTTACTTAGTTCATGAATACTGTTTCAGTTAAAAAATTTGCAGTTCATCTAAAAATCTTGTAGTATATGCAAGCTTGTTTTTCATATGTTGCCTATATTAAAATACCTCATGCCACGATGGTATTTACATTTCCTGCTTTATCTGTACTTAAACCAATTTTGAAGTAACTCCATTGGGTAAGATAATATAGGTTAAGAGATAGTTTTTCAGTATACAGAGCATAAATTATAACAATCATGCACACCAGAAGGGGGACGGGAATAAAGGCAAGGAGATTGACTAAATTGCCCATTAGCTCTATAACAATTTAAACTATTTTCATATGGTGAATTATCTTGCTCTTTTGGGAAAAAAAATGACATGAAATTTTGAGTCAGGCTGACCAGGGTTACATTTGCATTCTACCATCTTTTAGTTGTGAGATTCTAGGAGAATTATTTGAGCTTTCTGATCCATAACTTAGCTAATAAAAAATGAAAGTATCAAAACTTCATGGAGGTTTTTGAGCATATAATAAAATTTGTACATTTTTTTTCTGTACTCTGGAATCAGAATCATTCTCACATCTTTTTTTTCTGCATTATCTCTTTATATAATCTCTACCATTTCATAGCTATTGTCTACATACCAGTGGCTTCCAATACATGACTTCAATCATTACATTGAATGATTACAATTGTCAAAAAGATAAATTCAGTAATCTCATGCAAAAAATAAGCAGATACCAAAGACTGTTTAACTTATTAATGACAGGATGCTAAAATCGATCCAAAGAACATATGTTAAAATAAATGTATATGTTTAAATATGTGTACATGCATGTATATATAATATGCAATTTAATAAAATAGTTTTAGGGTCATATTTCTAAGTCAAAACTGATAATTGTTTCATAAGGCAAAAACCTATTTTTTTTCTATTCCATTAGACAGAAATTATATTCATATATGCTTATCAACAACAAAAACATATCTAGAAGTTAACCTCTGCACCTACAGAGTTGGAAAATAGTCTAATTAATAGTAAGTCAAGGCCAGCACCACACTGAAAAAAAAAAACAACACAATAATCTCTTTTGTCTAAGTTTGGGATAATTTTCCTGGAACACACACACACACACACATATATATGTGAAAGTGAAAGTCATTCAGTCATGTCTGACTCTTTGAGACCCCATGGACTATACAGTCCATGGAATTCTCCAGGCCAGAACACTGGAATGGGTAGCCTTTCCCTTCTCTAGCGAGTCTTTCCAATCCAGGGATCAAACCCAGGTCTCCCACATTGCTGGTGGATTCTTTACCAACTGAGTCACAAAGGAAGCCCAAACATATATATATACATCAGATTAGATCAGATCAGTTGCTCAGTCGTTTCCGACTCTTTGCGACCCCATGAATCGCAGCACGCCAGGCCTCCCTGTCCATCACCAACTCCCGGAGTTCACTCAAACTCACGTCCATTGAGTCAGTGATGCCATCCAGCCATCTCATCCTCTGTTGTCCCCTTCTCCTCTTGCCCCCAATCCCTCCCAGCACCAGAGTCTTTTCCAGTGAGTCAACTCTTCGCATGAGGTGGCCAAAGTACTGGAGTTTCAGCTTTAGCATCATTCCTTCCAAGGAAATCCCAGGGCTGATCTCCTTCAGCCTTCTTCACAGTCCAACTCTCGCATCCATACATGACCACAGGAAAAACCATACATATACACACACACACATATATATGTACATATATATATATAATTTTCTATTATATGACATTATATATATTTTTTAACCAAGTTGGCGTTTCCAGTTGGATCAAGTTGTGTCATCAAGCACTATAGATCCTTCGATTATTCTTTTTCCTTTGTATCCACATACTGCCACCATCATGTTCTGTTTTCAGTGCTTAAGTCATATTATAAACAATCACATTTTGCACTTTTTTATTCCTGCCTCATTTGGGCTTCCCTGATGGTTCAAGTGGTAAAGAATCCTCATGCAATGCAGGAGATGCAGGAGATAGAGGTTTGACCCCTGAATCAGAAAGAAGGATCCCCTGGAGGTAGAAATGGTGACCCACTCCAGTATTCTTGCCTGGAAAATCCCATGGGTAGAGGAACTGGGTGGGCAACTCCATGGAGTTGCAAAGAGTTGGACACAACTTAGTGACTAAACAACAACTATGATACCATTATCTTTTGCCTGTATCACCTCTGGGTCTGCTTAACTGGTCGCCATTGCCTTCAGCCTTAACTCCTTACCATCCACTTTCCATACACATGCCACTAAACCACCCTGTTGCTATCCATTATGCTTAGATACAAATCCCTACTCCTGTCTACAAGGTTTCGTGACCTGGCTCTGAACTAACTCACCAAGTTCACCTCATACTGCTCTCGGCTACACACTTACTGCCCTTCCATTACTTTGATTTTTCTATTTCTGAATTCTCCAAGATCTCCCGCACCTTGACAATAGTTCATCCCTCTCCCCATGATGGACTTCCCTGGTAGCTCAGACGGTAAAGCGTCTGCCTGTAATGCGGAGGACCCGCGTTCAATCCCTGGGACGGAAAGAGCCTCTGGCAGAGAAAATGGCAACCCACTCCAGTACTCTTGCCTGGAAAATGCCATGGACGGAGGAGCGTGGTAGGCTACAGTGCAAGGGGTCGCAAAGAGTCAGACACGACTGAGTGACGTCAGTTTCACTTTCACTTCCCATGATACTCATCCAAGGATCATTATTTCTTTGGGTTTTTGCTGACTATCACCTCCTACTAGAGGCCTTCCCACTAGACCGCTCCATCTACATTAGCACTCTCCCAGGAATTCCATGATGGTCCAGTGGCTAAGACTTTGGGTCCCCAACACAGGGCTCTGTGATCCTTGGTCAGGGAACCAAATGCCACAACTAAGAGTTTGTATTCTGCAACTAAAGATCCTACATGCAGCAATTAAGACCCAGCACAGCCAAATGAAATAAATAGATAGGTTTTCAAAAGAAAATCAACTCAACTGTATAGTTTATGATTAGTCAAGTCAGTGGTTTTAAATAAGTAAATAAACACTCTCCCATTGGGCTTCCTTGGTAGCTCAATTGGTAAAGAATCTGCCTGCAATACAGGAAACCAAAGAGATGGACACGACTGAGTGACTTTACTTCATTTTTGGTTCAATTCCTGGGTCAGGAAGATCCTCTGGAGAAGAGATAGGCTACCCACTCCTGTATTCTTGGGCTTCCCTTGTGGCTCAGCTGGTAAAGAATCCGCCTGCAATGTGGGAGACCTGAGTTGATCCCTGGGTTGGGAAGATCCTCTGGAGAAGGGAAAGACTATCCCCTCCAGTACTCTGGCCTAGAGAACTGCATGGACTCTATAGTCAGTCCATGGGGTCCCAAAGAGTTGGACATGACTGAGCAGTCATTAGTCAGACATTACTCTCTGTCACACCATCCCACTTTATTTTATCAGAACACATATATATATATATATATTTTTTTACTAATTTGTTGCATCTTCACTGGAATATAAGCTCCAGGAGAACAGTTGTTTTATCTGTCTGATTCAGTGAAGTGTCTTTAGTGTCCAGAAATGGACTAGTCACATGGTAAAAACAACACATATTTTCAGAAAGAATGAATGACACCGATGAAGTGCTAGATGAGCTAAGCTCTCAATAGAAGTGAGTTTCTTGCAGAAAATGGTTGGGTCTACTAAATACTAAATTAATTTATGTGTTTTCTCTGGTTTTCTGGCTACAGCTAAGATTGTAATTAGATCTAAATATATTGTCAGAACTAACAGGTCACTCTCTTAATTACCACTTGTAATAATAGGGCTTGGAATTTACTCAAGAAATTTTCAACATCAAATAAGTACTGCTCCATTGTAGTAAATGTTATGAATTTTGTGTGTATGGTGTGTGTGTGTGTGTGTATCCCTATTACTTGCCTTATCTTTTCAACATGGTATGATTGATGTTATTCTACATCACTAAAATGTTTTTGTCTACAACATCAAATGTCTTCTTAAAGACATGATTATGTTTCTTAAAGACACATGATTATGCTCATGTAAAAAGAGAATGCTCACAGTGAGAACAGAGCTTATTGAGGATTTTGACTTTTAAGCAACAATTTTCGAGATAACGGTCTTTGTGATTTTTTATGTTTATTTTTATTGAGGTATAGCTGATTTACAATGTTGTGTTAGTTTCTGGTGTACAGCAAAGTGATTAAGTTTGTATATGTGTATATATACTCTTTTCCGGATCATTTTCAATTATAAATTATTACAGGATATTGAATATAGTTCCCTGTGCTATGCAGTAGTCCCCTGTTGTTTATCTATTTTATATACAGTACTGTGTATTTGTTAATTCCAAACTCCTAATTTATCCTCTCCACCACTTTCCTTTTGGTAACTGTAAGTTTGTTTTTGTGTGTGTGTGAGTCTGCTTCTGATTTGTAAGTAATTTCATTTGTAGCTTTTTTTTGCATTTTACATATAAGTAATATATGATATTTTTCTCTGACTTACTTCACTTAGTATGATAATCTCTAGATCCATCCCTGTTGCTACAAATGGTATTATTTCATTCTTTATATGGGTGAGTAAAATTCCATGGTGTATATATGAGTGCATGTGTGTGTGTGTGTGTGTGTCCTTTTTATCCAATCATTTGCTAATGAACACTTAGGTTGCATCCTTGTATCTTTTTGACTTTTAACTGAACACATGAGATGGAAAGTAAACTAACTTTTCAGAGGATTCAATACTGTGTCTGTTTTGCAGTTTTTAGGATTATACTTCAATGATTTACTTCATGGACAATTTATTAAGTGCGTTTATATATTTGTCTAGTGTATGTGTGCTGATATATTAGTTTTACAGTAGATTTTTTTTTTCTACTGAGTTGATTATCAGTGAATTCAAGAGATTTCCTCCAAAAGTAGGAGAACTAGAAGTCAAGTATTTGTTGGATTTACAGCTATTTGTATTGAGAAAGGACAATTTCATTTTTTAAATATATTTTTTGGTTTTAATGTCAGAGAGGCTGTGACCCTATGGCTTTCTCCACATTTAGGGGCATGCAAGGACAAAGAGTGTTAGTTCTACAACCAGTGGTGCAGATTAGAATTGGTGGAGGAGAAAACATAACAGTTTGTACTGTCAGGATCAGGGGATAGTATCTTTCAGTTCAGTTCAGTTCAGTCCAGTCACTCAGTCGTGTCTGACTCTTTGCAACCCCATGAATCACAACACGCCAGGCCTCCCTGTCCATCACCATCTCCTGGAGTTCACTCAAACTCACCTCTAGCAGAATTGAAAAGTGATGTAGTCTGGATTGGACACATTAGCAAAACCCTAAAGGACCCATGGGAGTAATGGGAAAGTCAGTTCTACATACTGCTCTCTTTTCATTTCTTAAAAAACACACTGGGACCTTATATGTATGTATATGTGTTGATGAAAATGCATATGTCAGCATAGATTTTCAACTCAAATTATATACTCACGTATTTCCTGGCATTACAACAGTGCCTGGTATTTAATGGCCACTCACTAAATCCCTGGAGCTTCCCAGGAGGCTCAGTGGGTAACATATCTGGCTGCAATGCAGGAAACACAGGAGGCATGGGTTCAATCCCTGGGTTGGGAAGATCCCCTGAAGGAGGGTATGGCCCTCTACTCCAATATTCTTGCCTGAAGAACCCCATGGACAGAGGGGCCTGGTGGGCTATGGTGGTGGGATCACAAAGAGTTGGCCCGATTGAAGCAACCGAGTATACACACACACACTAAATCCCTAAATATTTCTTGAATGCATGCTATATGAATAAGAGATGGATTTTTTTCTAAACAGACTAGCCCTGTGAGATCTACCATGACAGAATAGGAAACTATGTAAAAACCAAGAAATATAATAAGCATTGTAGAGTAAATCTTCCAGGGAAAGCAACAAGGAATTAAAAAAAAAAAAAAAGCCCTTTATCACCTGGCAAAAGGTGGAGAGGCTGAGGGTAGAGAGGTAGTTCAAGAGAGTTTTCAGGAAGGTCAAGCCTGAGGTCAGTGTTAGCAGGGCTGCTGAACCTGGCAAGTGTGAACCTCGTGGTAGATGTGAGCCTGGGAAAATGGCATAGGGCTGGGAGGTCTGGCCATAGGACCTGGAAATTTCATGCAGGAATTTGAGGGGATGAAGTTTATAGAACTGCCTTAGTGGCAGGAACAAGGTGAGGCTCCATTTGAGGAACCAGAGCATGAAAGCATGAGCCAGGGCTTAAGCTACAAGCCATCAGTTATGCCTACTATTGAATGAAGTGCCTGGATTATGGGAATTGGTCAATTAATCAGAAAGCAATTTGAAACAGGATATTATTAACAGCTATAACTAGGTAACACAATTTTATTTTAATAAAATACATAGAAATATTCTTTCATCAGTCTTTTCATATGGTGCCAAGATATTTCCCCCCTCTGTGTGCTAGTCCATTGATTCGAATTCCATTTTATATTTCAGAGCAGAAAAGGGTTAATTTGGCAAGCCTGGATTGTTAAAAATCTGTACATTCCAAAGAAAGTTTTATCGTCATTATTGACCATGGGCTGGCTCTTGAGAGATAACCCTAAACCCTTGGAATATTGTACTTGGAGCATTTTTATATGCCTGAGGCCTTGGGCTAGTCTGTTTTAGTCCTTTAAGCACTATATGCCTGTATTACTGACCCTCAATAAAACTCTGGATACCAACTCCTGTCTGAGCTCATCACATTGGTAACATTTAGTATGTGTCCTCAAGCATCACTGATGGGTGATTGTTCCCATGTTACTGCACTGGGAGGGGACACTTGGAGATACCATCTAGTTTCTCCTAGACTTTGCCCCATGTAACTTTTCCTTTGTTGATTTTAAACTGTTTCTTTTCTCTGTAATAAATCATGACCATGAAACTGACAGCTTTTCAAAGTCCTTTGAGTCCATCTAGAGAATTATTGAGCCTTCAGGTTGTCTGGGGACCTCTGACACAACTTCTATGAGCCACACCTGAAACTGCAACTCAGATTGCAACTTGAACCCACAGTCTTAGGACTTCATGAAGCTCAGTTTCTTGATGTCTCATCGCAGAAAAAAGTCAGTGAGAGACAAAGCAATAGCTAAGAAGTGGATTTATCTGGAGAGAAATACACTCCACAGATAGGGTGGGGCCATCTCAGAAGGCTAGAGGGCCCCACATTTAGGGTGATTATTTTTTATGGGCTGGGTAATTTCATAGGTTAATGAGTGAGAGGATTATTCCAACTATTTTGAGGAAGAGGTGGAGATTTCCAGAAATTGGGCCCACATTTTTGGTTTGAATGGGCAGCCTTGAAATTATCACGCACCTGTGTGTTTCATTTAGTAAGCTAATGTATTCAAATGACCACATAATGAGGCTCAGGGTCCACTGAAAATCAAATCTTCTGCCATTTGGACCTAGTTGTTTCTAACCAGTTGTTGCCATATCCTATGATTGTGCGTGCTAAGCCGCTTCCATCGTGTCTGACTCTTTGTGACCCTATGGACTAGCCCACCAGGCTCTTCTGTCCATTGAATTCTCCAGGCAAGAATACTGGAGTGGGTAGCCACTCCCTTCTCCAGGGGATCATCCTGACCCAGGGATGGAACCCAGGTCTCCTGGACTGAGTACAGATTCTTTACCATCTGACCCACCAGGGAAGCCCATATGTTGTCTTTTGAAGGTTGTGCCCTGCCCCCTTCCCTCTTGTTTCATACCCATAAGCATTATCTATGGTTTCTGGGGTTTGTTTTTGAAGAAGAAAGGGAAATTAATGGCAGTTGAAAGCTGGGTACCAATTTTTATGAAATTTATGATTTTTTAATTAAAGGAAAAATTCATCTTGAAAAACATGTATGATGAGTGACACATTGACTTGTGGTGGGCAAGAGGGAGTTGAAAGGCAGAAATACTTCTTGAATAACAGCTAGCATTTACTAAACATGTATTATTAGGGCTTCCTAGGTGGCTCAATGGTAAAGAATCTGCCTGCTGATGCAGGAGAAGCAGGAAACATGGGTTTGATCCCTGGATAGGGAAGATCCCCTGGAGGAGGAAATGGCAACACACTCCAGTATTCTTCTAGAAAATCCCATGGACAGAGGAGCCTGGTGGGCTACAGTCCAAGGGGTCATAAAATAGTCGGATGTGACTGAGGACACACATATTATTTGCCAAACCTTATTGTATACACTTTATGTTTTAACTCACTTGATCTTCAGTTTTGTCATATAAGAGGTGTCTATTTGGATACAATGAGATGAATATCAGTAAGCAGGGTAATTCTATTTACCTACTTACAAACAAGAAAGAAAGTTTGAGTTTTTAACTTAGCTTACTAATAGAATATTTTCCCTAAATACTCCCTTAATTTATGGATAGTTTAAATTTTATTAGGAACTATGGTACTTCTTTATAATTTATACTTTGAGATAAAATTTGATAAAGTGAAAGTTTCTCAGTCCTGTCCAACTCTTTGTGACCGCATGGATTACACACTCTATGAAATTCTCCAGGCCAGAATCCTGGAGTAGGCAGTCTTTCCCTTCTCCAGAGGATCTTCCCAACCAAGGGATTGAACCCAGGTCTCCCACATTGAGGTTGAGCCACAAGGGAAGCCCAAGAATTTTGGAGTGGGTAGTCTATTCCTTCTCCAGCAGATCTTTCTGACCCAGGGATCTAACCGGGGTCTCCTGCATTGCAGGTGGATTCTTTACCAGCAGAACTACCAAGGAAGCCCCCAAATTTGATACTGATGTTGTAAATAACCAGAAGTCATTCATTGGGGGGAATGTTAATATAATTTGAGACCTCTGTTTAAGAATTATGATCGAAGATATCATCTCACAAGGAGTCTCCACTTTAGCTTTTTGTAGCTTTCTTTTCCAGTACAGGTTTATAATGGAAGATGCAATTTTGTGCTTTTTACTCTTCCATAGCTATGGAATACTAAATGTTACTAGACTTTGTATGAAATGTTCAGGGAAGAGGGTACTGTCTTATCTTGACACGCTTGAAATTTGTTTTAAGTCAAACCTTAAACAGCTAATTCACTTCAAAAAGCACATAAGGAATTATTTTTATTCTGGAATTTAAGTTTTGAATGTAAACTTTAGTCAATAAATGAAAACCAACTATTTCTATTTTGACTGATCTTGAAAGGATATATCCACGATACATTTGTCTCCTTTAATAGTATAATTTAAAAATTGGAATTTGAGGAAATACCAAATTTTCAGAAAAAATCCAATTAAATCTTTTAAAGTGAAGTGTTAATCATTCAGTCATGTCCAACTCCTTGTGACCCCATGGGCTTAGCTCGCCAAGTTCCTCTGTCTATGGTATTCTCAAGGCAAGAATACTGGCATGGTTAGCCATTCCCTTCTCCAGGTGATAATTAAATCTATAAGTGTCAATAATTTAATATTAACTATTACCATGCTACTATTATTTCTTTGGTATGTTAAAACACTTTAAAATATAAGCATTTTTATATTAATGTGAAAGCTTGAAAATATCTCTCACATTGTATTTAGCATCAAGAACTCATTTTTTATTTTTTCTAACATACAAGAAAACTTACATTAAGCATGAGAAATAAGAACTTAAAATATCATGTATTATAGACCCTCCCACTGATAAATCATATCACAGCTATACTTCTATTTTCCTTTCTATAATTGCTCATAAAATAAGAAGGGGGGCTCAGCAGTGCTTGAGGAGAGATATAAAAATTGAACATTAATTTTATTCAGATGAGATGATTTGTATGCAAGCTGATCAGGCTACAAGTTTATCTCATTACAAGCTCAAGGCTGTAAGCATTTCATCATTTCTTGGGTGCCATTAACTTTAATAATATGACTGCCTGCATTGTGTGTTAAAATGTGTGGCTGTTCTGCGATTCTGTATGATGATGAAGTGTTTGTGAATATTTATTACTTCAGTCTTTAGTGCTCTCAACTTTATACTAAATACCAAAGTTAATTGCCTGTACTGCTCTAATTGCATTGTTTAGAGAATACCATCCTTTTCCTCTTCAGTTGCAGAGATATTAGTAATATGCAGATTTTTGAAGTGCTATAATTTGCACCCCAAAATGAAGCACAGTAGGTCCACTTAGTCTCCGGCTGAGTCAATTAACTCCTTGCCCTTTTCTCTGGTAATGCAAGTTCTGCTGATTTGAAGCAGTTACTGGGATGCTGATTTGCATATACAATTTGTTTTAAGAAATTTTGATAAGAGCACAAATTTTTTAGTTCCAAAAAAGGTGTGTTTGCAAGAAGCCTTTAAAAAACATACTGTTTAATTAGCATTCACTCTATCATTCTCTTCCAAATTGGTAGTTCATATGAAATGCTTCAAAATGCATTTTATTGTCATTATTTACTGTTTTTTTTTTTTTGCCTTGGTTCTTCAAATGTTTCTCTTCCTTTTTTGCTCTCACTGGAACCCAGTAACTATTCTGTTTAGAAATAAAACTCTGAAATCCAGAGATATGAGATTTAGCCTTTAATTTTGTTTCTTAAGTCTTGTCATACAGACACCACTTTAGTTTTGTATTTGTGCTTCTACATAGTCCAAATAAAGAGTACCCCACCTATATGTTACAATCCATGCTTCTTTCTCCCTACATCACTAATTTCAGTGTAGTCACATGGAATGGTACTAGTAGTTTAAACCTTTAGGTATAAACAACTTCACTCAATATAATCTGCATCTTTTCCCCTTTTCTGTGACTCACTGTGGTTTAGCAATTTCTCTAACTTTGAAGGAGAGGCAAAGTTAAATTTCCTTATGCAAATATCTTTAATGACACACTCAAAAGAGATTTATACTCAATCCAGGTACATGCAATTTAGGCAGAAAGCATTATTCTAAACAATAGGAAAATTGTAGTTTTTTTTTTTTTTTTGTATATTGCTGCTATCTTGCCTCTTCTCTTCACCATCACCTCATCGAGCCTCAGACCCCTCAGTATTTAGACCCACCTTTCTCTGGATCCAAGATAACACATATGCACTTCAAGTTGAAAACAAATAAACAAAAATTACAGCAGCATACACACACAGTTCATAATTTCCATAAAGATAAAGAATCCACCCCCTACAGTTCAGATGGGCCTAGGCTAAGTCAGTTTGCTGAGAGCTGTGTAGTAGATGTGTAGTAGACTTTTATAGAGTAGATAGAGTTTAAGATAAGTAAAATATGCCCAACAAGAGGGATAAAGGCAAATTGATATAAAAGTGCATGCTACAATCTGGAAAAAATAATATTAGACTATACAAAGATAGTATTAAGTAAGGTAGATTGTTGTCAAAATTAAAGGTCCTGAATCTCAGTGATAATGACTTTTAAGTTATGCTGGTAACTATTGATAAGCCACACAACTTTTACCCAATGAATAAAATGTGAGTGCAAGCTCAGTCACACAGTGTGTCTGACTCTTTGCAACCCCCTGAACTATAGCCCACCAGGCTCCTCTGTCCCAGGGATCAAACCCATGTCTCTGGCAGCTCCTGCATTGGCAGGTGGAAGCTTTACCACTGAGCCGCCTAGGAAGCTCCCAATGAATAAAATAATACTGTGGAATTCATGGGAAAGAAAGTTTTTAAGGAACTGGAAATGTTTACAAATAATCCATGCTTTATATTAATGTAAAAGCTTAAAATTGTCTCTCACACAGTATTAATAGTTGGCATCAAGGATTCAGTCTTTATTTTTTCTGATATAAACTACAACATGCATTGAAAACCAGAAATAAGAATTTAAAATATTATGTATGCTAGAATGAGAAGATTGTACAGCTTGCCATTTCTTTTTTTTTAATTTAAATGTGTTTATTTTAATTAGAAGCTAATTACTTTACAATATTGTATTGGTTTTGCCATACATCAACATGAATCCACCACGGGTGTTTACATGTTCCCATCCTGAACCCCCCTCCCACCTCCCTCCTCATACCATCCCTCTGGGTCATCCCAGTGCACCAGCCCCAAGCTTCCTGTATCCTGCATCGAACCTAGACTGGCGATTCGTTTATTATATGATATTATACATGTTTCAATGCCATTCTCCCAAATCATCCCCCCCCCATCTCCCACAGAGTCCAAAAACTGTTCTATACATCTGTGTCTCTTTTGCTGTCTCGCATACAGAGTTATCATTACCATCTTTCTAAATTTCATATATATGCATTAATATACTGTATTGGTGTTCTTCTTTCTGGCTTACTTCACTCTGTATAATCAACTCTAGTTTCATCCACCTCATTAGAACTGATTCAAATGTATTCTTTTTAATGGCTGAGTAATACTCCATTGTGTGTATGTATCACAGCTTTCGTATCCATTCATCTGCTGATGGACATCTAGGTTGTTTCCATGATTTAAATAGAGTAAAAGAACATGGAGCAGAAGTCAGAAAATAATATTCTACTTAAAATACTTTAAAAATAACTTCAAAAAATAAATTATAGGTATAACTTCTAATTATAAGTACATAAGAGTGAGTGTGAAGTGAGGTGTAGAAATCAGGAAGACTCATGTGAAAACAACAACAACAAAAAACTGTATCTTCCCCAGAGAATAGAGTACACATTCTCTAGATAATTGAACAAATTAATATACATTAAAGTGAAAAATAAGATAGAACAGATGGATTCCTTGAAGCAAGTGTGGATATTCATTTTACCTGTGGTCTTCTATACAGAATAACCTGTAGTCACAAGTAAGTAGAGTACACATCAATATCAAGGCTTCCCTGATAGCTCAGTTGGTAAATCTGCCTGCAATGCAGGAGACCCTGGTTGGATTCCTGGGTCTGAGGGATCTGCTAGGGAAGGGATAGGCTACCTACTCCCAATATTCTTGGGCTTCCCTTGTGGCTCAGTGGTGAAGGAAATGGCAACCCACCCCAGTGTTCTTGCCTGTAGAATCCCATAGACGGAGGGGCCTGGTGGGCTACAGTCTATGGGGTTGCAAAGAGTCGGGGACGACTAAGCAACTAACACACACACACACACACACACACACACTTGTGGCTCAGCTGGTAAAGAATCCACCTGCAATGTGGGAGGTTCAATCAATGAGTTGGGAAGATCCCCTGGAGAAGAGAAAGACTATCCACTCCAGTATTCTGGCCTGGAGAATTCTATGGACTGTATAGTCCATGGGGTCGCAAAGAGTTAGACAAAACTGAGCAAATTTTTCACTTTCACTTCCAGTAGAACAATTGGATTGTGAACTGGACATGGAACAACAGACTGGTTCCAAATAGGAAATGGAGTACGTCAAGGCTGTATATTCTCACCCTGCTTATTTAACTTATATGTAGGGTACATCATGAGAAACACTGGACTGGAAAAAACACAAGCTGGAATCAAGATTGCCAGGAGAAATATCAATAACCTCAGATATGCAGATGACACCACCCTTATGGCAGAAAGTGAAGACGAACTAAAAAGCCTCTTGATGAAAGTGAAAGAGGAGAGTGAAAAAGTTGGCTTAAAGCTCCACATTCAGAAAACGAAGATCATGGCATCTGGTCCCATCACTTCATGGGAAATAGATGGGGAAACAGTGGAAACAGTGTCAGACTTTATTTTTGGGGACTCCATAATCACTGCAGATGGTGACCGCAGCCATGAAATTAAAAGATGCTTACTCCTTGGAAGGAAAGTTATGACCAACCTAGATAGCATATTGAAAAGCAGAGACATTACTTTGCCAACAAAATTCCGTCTAGTCAAGGCTATGGTTTTTCCTGTGGTCATGTATGGATGTGAGAGTTGGACTGTGAAGAAGGCTGAGCACCGAAGAATTGATGCTTTTGAACTGTGGTGTTGGAGAAGACTCTTGAGAGTCCCTTGGACTGCAAGGAGATCCAACCAGTCCATTCTGGAGGAGATCAGCCCTGGGATTTCTTTGGAGGGAATGATGCTGAAGCTGAAACTCCAGTACTTTGGCCACCTCATGCGAAGAGTTGACTCATTGGAAAAGACTCTGATGCTGGGAGGGATTGGGGGCAGGAGGAGAAGGGGACGACAGAGGATGAGATGGCTGGATGGCATCACTGACTGGATGGACGTGAGTCTGAGTAAACTCCGGGAGTTTGTGATGGACAGGGAGGCCTGGAATGCTGCGATTCATGGGGTTTCAAAGAGTCGGACACGACTGAGCAACTGAACTGAACTGATGATTGGCTGGTAGGAGAACGCATAGATAACTGTCTCAGGTGTTCAGATCATAGGAATAGGATAATTATTATTCAGATATTACCAACCTGTTGAAATTTGAATATATTCTTCAATTTCTGATCAGAAGGAATATCTATAACATATTTCTCATGTCTCAAAGAATTGGTGTGGACTTTTTTTATTAATAATTATAATGAAATTTTTTATTAGCTAAAAACATTTTTCATGTAAACACTTTTTCATGCCCCACCTAATAGTACAAGCCTATTCTTGAGGCTATGGCTGGCAGTGTGCTGTGACAGCTCTCCCCTGGGATCTAATATTGGATGGGATTTCTTTATTATAGTGAAAGGTACTTACTGAAATTTATTTTTCTCCTGTCTCTTGCTATTTTTCTCTTTAACATATTCATTAATGAGATTCTATTTTTTAATATATTGTTAATTTTTATTTCTTTGTGTACCAGAGTTTTTATGTGATCAAGTAAAAACAGGTAATGTAGATAAATTACTACCAAACTCTGAATCTTACTTCACTAATTTTCTGTAATTATTAGATCATTGTAAAATGTAAACATATTTAATTTCCTGACAATAACAATCCATTATGAAATGAAAACATCTATAGGAAGCACCTTCTGGACACATGATTATCTCGGGAACATGGATGTTTTCACAACATTAAAATATAATTAGGTGTAGCTTTGGCCAAATTTAGAAGGGCTGGAAAATCTACTCCTCGTAATTAGTGTCTAAGTGTTGGTAATTATGTTGTTTAGTTTTGTGCACAACCCAATTTATTTATTTATTTTTTTGCGCCAGGGCCCATGCCAATTATACTTTGGCCACAACTGTCAAGGCTATCAACAAATTAAACACTGATTGCCAGGGTTGCTTGATAATGGTCTCCTACCAATTTATGTAAAGTAACTAGGTTCTTAAACTAGAAAAATCAAGTCTGCATTGAATGTTGGATCTCTCACATCATTTGTAATTAAACACTAATGGCTAGCCAGGCCAGAATTTCATTCAGAAGCTAGAAGTGAGTATCCACATATTATAGATATATATTCTTTATAATGTTTAAAATATTTAGAAACTATTTAAATGTTGTTGTAGGGCCTGACAGAGAATTTAGCAAGATTTTTGCATTTAAGTAGCTTTCTGTTTCTGCAGTTGCTTATGATTTACTTTAATGTAGTAAAATAGAACCTTAAAGATTTTTCTTTCCTTTATTTTGTTTTCCTGTTAAACAGCTACATGTCACAAGCTGAAACAATGCAAAATGAAAAGCATGCATTGAAACTTTTTACAGTTTTATTGATTTTTTTCTCATTAGAAACCTCTTAAAATGAAAATAATTTAAAATCCCTAAGGACTAATTTTACAATATAACCTAAGAACATTTTTAACTTTCTTGTTACAGAGAGAACTTAGATAACTTACAACACAGGAATTAAAACATAAAATCTCTTGTAAAAACCTTCCTATAATGATAATTACTCTACTCTTGCCTATAGCATCCCATAAAGATATGTCACTGAAAATATGTTACACATTACAGTGGTGATATATAATAGCAAGATCCATGATAAAATGAATCTTCAGAGTGAAGGTATTTGGGGTTATAATTCATTGGAACAATAGCTTTTAGTGCTCTACAGTATATCACAAGAGTGGCAACTCAGTGATGAAATGCAATACATAATCTCTTTTGTCACATCCACCAATTTTTTTTCTGACCTGAAGAGTATTTTGTCTCTATTTTAATGTCATGATTCTTAGCATTGCAGCAAAAGTAGATACAAGAGTTGAACTTGAGGGTATATAACCAGCAGTGTAGTTTCAATTAGAGGAAGCTATCAGCAGTTTCACTGCATATAGGCTTCCTGGTAAAAGAAATATTTCACCTGCTGGAATAAAAGAATATTCATTAGCATGGCCTACAATGACTGTGTAAACCTGTTTAAACAGTATTGACTGTGTAAACCTGAAATGAAAAATTTGAATTCTAAGCATAACATGGACCAGATCATCAATAATATGTAAGAAAGTCTAAGGTACATGCAAGATTGTCCCTATTTACACTCCCCTGATGGTCTCACCTGGATGCCTTAGGGTACCTTAGTGACTCCCTCTTCAACTAACCCCAGAGTTGGACTTTATTATATTCTTTATTCTTGTCACTGGAATTTACTGAACACATATTATGTGCTAGGCACTCTCCTAGGGGCTGAGATCACAAAAAAGAAGTCAACATGGTTTGCATTCTGGAAAAGTCTACCATGGGAACAAGCCACCATAAATCACTTACTATCACAAGGCATCCTTGATCTATGATATTTTTTCCTTGATTTCTCCTCCCTCCTCCCCCCAATTCCTGCTGCTTTTATGTGCTAGGATCAGCAATACCTACAATATACCATAATAGGATGTTTAGTGATTAAAATTTCTGTTAAGAATACTTTCTGTTTCTTCCTTTTCTTCTTCTTCTTCTTCCATTTTTTCTATATTCTTGTACCCAGGTTTTCAGATTTTCTTTTTATTGGGTTATCTTGATTTATTCTTTGGTTCTCCTCTCTACCAAATTGATGCTGATATAATAAAAACACGATAAAAATCTCAATATCAAAGGAATTCAGCTTGGAGGAAAGAGAAAGCAAAATTGGAATATGTGGAGGCATTTTCTAGCAGACTGTGGTTGGGATTACAGAAGTTAGATTTTGATGTGAAATATCTCATTTGATCACAGGTAAGTTTGACAGGAAAATGGTATTGAACCTAGTATTGAGGTCTTTCCTCCTTATATTTATCAATCCATGAAAAGAAGTATGTGTACATAGGCCTCTTGTTAAAGGAGTACAAGGAATCAAAGCTCTTTGGAAATCAAATGAGAAACTCCATCTGCAATCTCTGTCTGTCTGCTATATTAGCTTGATTGTCCTCTATGCATATGGCCTTGTTTCATACCTTCAGCATCCCCATGATTATCTTAAAGTACTCATGCTCACATCACTTGACTTCTAGGTGTAGACAGGGGATCTAATTATGAAATCCTGAACTTTAGTCTTAATTTTTCAGAGAAAATTAACCTGGCTCAGAAGTTTGTCCCTAGAAGGACTGATGATAACCAAGGGTGCAGATCATAAAGTTTGTGAGGTTTTCTTGGAATTCCTGCTTCTGCATGTGAGTATTGTTTGGATCCTAGCACAAAACCACCACCCTGAGAAAAACGGATGCTGACTCTCATAATAAAGGCAAATTCTGATAAACCTTATATTATGGGATAGTACAAAAATTCTTCAGTTTAACTCTCCTTGGTCTAAAAGTTTAGAAATAATTTCCAGATTGCAGAGGCTACTTTAACCAAGAATAAACTTAGCAGGTATATCTTGCATTTGTATTGTGCTATCTGCATGACTCAAATTATATGCTTTTAGTTATGATATGGAGAAGGCAATGGCACCCCACCCCAGTACTCTTGCCTGGAAAATCCCATGGATGGAGGAGCCTGGTGGGCTGCAGTCCATGGGGTCATTAAGAGTTGGACACGACTGAGCAACTTCACTTTCACTTTTCACTTGCATGCATTGGATAAGGAAATGGCAACCCACTCCAGTGTTCTTGCCTGGAGAATCCCAGGGACAGGGGAGCCTGGTGGGCTGCTGTCTATGGGGTCGCGCAGAGTCGGACACGACTGAAGTGACTTAACAGCAGCAGCAGTTATGATATACTCACTGCCTCTGAAATGTAAAAGCTTTTTTTCTTTTTCTTTATGACTAAAATGCTAAGCTTGGACATTAGGAATAGTTGATAATTGGTTAAAAGTATTTTATATTTCA
The DNA here is from genome assembly GCF_002263795.3 of Bos taurus. Taxonomy (NCBI): domain Eukaryota; kingdom Metazoa; phylum Chordata; class Mammalia; order Artiodactyla; family Bovidae; genus Bos; species Bos taurus. The sequence goes on along the minus strand of NC_037332.1, from coordinate 15,851,174 downwards.
GCTTTGAAAAGTACAGGTCATCACAAAAAAGATTATAAAACCTTTTGTGAACTTCTAATGGAAAATGTTCAGTTTAAAGCCGGCCCTTAAAATATTAAGAGAAATTGTCAGTTATAGCTTATAATGGCCATAGTCCTTATTGTTTTACACTCAGATGCATGAAAGGGTTTATGAGGTAAAAGGCTCATAATCAGAGCCTTAAAATAAAGAAGTCTACCACTTAAATTTTCTAAAGTTTAAATTTGTATTTTATCCTCATATAAGTTATTTTGAAAAAGGATCTGAGCAGCTATTTATATGTCAAACTAAATTGGATTTATTTTTACATTATTGATAATTTTTTTTGAGAAATCTTAAATCTGTTAATTAATTTTGCGTCTGTTCCACTGCACCCTGCATGCCTATAAGGCCTATGCTTACCAAGATTTAAGACTGAAGAAAGATCCCAGAGTGAGCAACAAAGACATCAGTGTTTAATGGATGAAGGGGGCTTCCCTGTCTGAAGGAAGATCCTGGAGCAACACCCCACTGTGTGAGGCTAACAAGGTGGCAGTTTTTGCTTGGGGAGGGCAGGGAGGTTACCAGTTATAGGGAGGACTAATGTCAGGTTGGCTCATTGGTTACCAGGGAAACCAGCAGAGGGACACACCCCTCACTGTCCCATTAGATATCATAGTGGCTAAAGTTGGACCACTCCATTCTAAAGGAGATCAGTCCTGGGTGTTCTTTGGAAGGAATGATGCTAAAGCTGAAACTCCAGTACTTCGGCCACCTCATGTGAAGAGTTGACTCATTGGAAAAGACTCTGATGCTGAGAAGGATTGGGGGCAGGAGGAAAAGGAGACAACAGAGGATGAGATGGCTGGATAGCATCACCGACTCGATGGACGTAAGTTTGAGTGAACTCCGGGAGTTGGTGATGGACAGGGAGGCCTGGCGTGCTGTGATTCATGGGGTTGCAAAGAGTCGGACATGACTGAGCGACTGGACTGAACTGAACTGAACTGAAAGTTAGACCAGGCATTAGCTGGTTCCTGGGCAAGTATGTAGCAAGATAAATACTTACGTATTTATAAGTACACACCTAGAAGAGTGTAGGTGATGCAGGCACTGGTCAAACAGGAGGTACAGAGAACAGCCATCTTGGGTGGCCTGACTATACAGTGTCTTTTCAAGTTTCATCCTTTTAAGAATTTGGTGTGCCCCTTAACTTTCGCTGCCTGCAATTAACCACCAAATCTCAAAAAGCTTATCAAAAGAACCACTTATATCTGTCTCTGGTTTAGCCTGTGGTATTTCTTGATCTGCACTTCCCTCAGTTCTGCCTCATGTGACTCCCATATTTTTAAGGGACTAACAAGCTGGCTAAAGTATATCCTTCTCATGGTGATGGTAGAAGGCGAGAGGGCATACCTAAAAGAGCAAGCGCATTCCATGTTTCAGCTTTCATCATACCTTCCACATTCCATTGATCAAAGTGGTTCATGGCTAAGATAAATATTAATGGCACAAAAGAATATCCTCCTCATTTAGAAGTTGGGGGAATTGGGAATATAGAGAGGACATGAGTATTTGCTAAATAATAACTTACCACTTCTGGATGAAAAATTAATATAAAGTATAATATGTGTGTTTGTACGAATATAGAGATTAGCCATTCCCATTCAACATTTATAATGAGCACTGACTATCGAAAGTATTTGCCAGTGGCTCCAAATAATTTCGTGAACAACATAGAACCAGAGACTGCAACTGACCTCATTTGACACTGAATGTTACTAGCAGGCACATTAAAGAACACATGTAACATTTCTTAATTATTTTTGTGATAAATGCTGTATTTAGAAAAAAAGCAATGGTAGTTAATGAGAAGTCCTAATAAACTCTAAGGAATCAAAAAAAAAAAAACTTCCTTGAGGAAGTGACATTTAACATAACACAAAAGGAGTGAATTAATCAGGGGGGAAAAAAAAGTTAAAAAAAAAAAAAGAGTTCCAGGAAAAAGTATCATGTATGAAGGTCTTAGGGCAGGAAAAATTCCTTAAGGCCAGTGTGGAAATAGAAGGCATGGAGAGTGTTATAAAATATTAAATGATGGAGAGGTCAGAGCAAAAAGAATCTTTTGACAATGTTAAACTCTTAGAATTTATTCTAGGATCAATGAGAAACCATTAAAGGATTTTAGGCAGAGTTTGGGTGACTTAATCAGATTTGCATTTGTAAAAGGTCATAGTAGCTGCTGGATGAGGAATGGATTAGATCACACTATAAAATCTTGCAAAAAATGAGAGCAGCTGAATTTCTCACACATGACTGCTAGGATTATAAATATAAAATGCTTTGGAAAATTATTTGGCATTATTTAGTAAAGCTGAAGACATATCTCCAAAGACATACTGCTTCTACTGAAGTGTTTGAAGAAACCTCTATAATATGTATGTCAGAAGACATGTATAGAAACATTCATTAAAGTGGCATTTATAAATATTAATTCATTCTTTAATTTTTAAAAAGGAACAACTTCCAGAATTCTGACAACTTTAAAATGTATAAAGAAGTTGTATTATATTTATATACAGTGGAACATTATATAACAGTTTTGTATAACATATATGCATATCAGGAATACAATGGTTTTTGGAAAAGGTGAGTCATAGAATAATACTTACAGTATTTTTTGTATAGTTAAGCACAGGGAAAATAAACAATATATTTTAGAGCTACAGACAGATGTTTTAAGGACATGGGAATAAATATTAAAGCTGAAAGTTGGGATAATGGTAATTGCTAGGTGAAGACAAAATTGATAGGATCAGGGAGAAGCACACAGAGGTTTTCTTAAACCAGCTGATAGAGAAATGAGTAATTTAGTATTTTAGCTTTATGCATTTTACAGCCTTTTATAATATCTTACAATTACCAAATATTTAATAGAACATATAAAATAGACTATAGAAGGTTCATAGTATATAGAGACCATTTTGAAGATTATTGGAATAATCCAGGAAAAATATAGTGAACTGCTCTTAGGGTAAGGCAAGTGAGATGTAGGACAAGGATGTTGTGAGAGATGGAAAAAGAATTTTCCTTTGTGACCTTTGCTTATACTTGAAAATTTCAATTCTTCCTTCCATTTTTTCTTGCACATAAATTATCTACTGTCTCTTCATCCCTCTTGATACAAAACAGATTGTTCAGTGGCTGTTAAACTGTATAAAGTAAAACTATTCCTGAAACTAACCCAGTAAAGCTCAAACTCCAGTACTTTGGCCACCTCATGTGAAGAGTTGACTCATTGGAAAAGACTCTGATGCTGGGAGGGATTGGGGGCAGGAGAAGGGGACGACAGAGGATGAGATGGCTGGATGGCATCACTGACTTGATGGACGTGAGTCTGAGTAAACTCCGGGAGTTGGTGATGGACAGGGAGGCCTGGCGTGCTGCAATTCAGGGGGTCACAAAGAGTCGGACACGACTGAGCGACTGAACTGAACTGAACTGAACTGAACCCAGTAAAACTTTCCACACTGCTCCCTCAAGTTTTAACTTTGAAGCCTTCTCATGCCTATCATTTTTGTTAATAGAATTCTTATGGTAACAATTATCTGGCTGATTTTCTTCCACAATGTGATTACATGATATATGGAATGGGTGCTGAGATAGATTATATGCAGATGATATCACTTTAATGGCAGAAAGTGAAGAGGAACTAAAGAGCCTTTTGATGAAGGTAAAAGAGGAGAGTGAAAAAGCTGGCTTAAAACTCAGCATTCAAAAAATGAATATCATGGCATCTGGTCCTATCACTTTATGGCAAATAGACAGGGAAAAAGTAGAAACAGTGTCAGATTTCATTTTCTTGGGCTCCCAAATCAATGCAGGCAGTGACTGCAGCCACAAAATTAAAAGATGCTTGCTCCTTGGAAGAATAACTATGAAAGAGAATAACTATGAAAGAATAACTATGAAAGCAAAGATATCACATTGCCGAGAAAGTTCCACATAGTCAAAGTTATGGTTTTTCCAGCAGTCACGTAGTCATGAGAGAGTTGGACCATAAAGAAGGCTGAACACCGAAGAATTGATGCTTTCAAACTGTGGTGTTGGAGAAGACTGTTGAGAGCCCCTTGGACTGCAAAGAAATCAAAGCAGTCAATCCCAAAGGAAATCAATCCTGAATATTCATTGGAAGGAGTGATGCTGAAGCTGAAACTCTAATACTTTGGCCACCTGATGTGAAGACTTGACTCTGCAAAAAACCCTAATGCTGGGAAAGATTGAGGGCAAGAGGAGAAGGGGGAGACAGAGGGTGAGATGGTTGGATGTCATCACTGACTCAATGGGCATGAGTTTAAGCAAACTCTGAGAGATGGTGAAGGACAGGGAAGCCTGGAGTGCTGCAGTCCATGGGGTTCCAAAGAGTTGGCAAGACTTAGCGACCGAACAGCAAACTTTTCATTCTGAGGTATATTGAGTTTGAGTTACCTGTGAGACAGCCAAGTGGGAATATTGAGTAGACTGTTAGATATATTGCCTAAAGCTTAGAGGAAAGTCTAAGTTGAAAGTGAAAAAATTGCTACTAGCATTAGCCATCGGAATAGATGAAATTGCCTAGGGAGTAGACAGTGAGAAAAGCATCTAAGGTTAAGTGCTGATGAACTCAACATTTATATGTCAGAGGGAGAAGGAAAAGCTGGCAACTGAAAGCAATGAAGAGGAGCTAGAGGGTATGAGGTAAAACAGAAGAGGATGTTGTCTTAGGTTATGTCTTCAGCAGCTATCCTTAAGATGTTCTAGTGATTTATCAGAAAAGTGCTCCTGAAGACACTGCTAAGGAAGTAGGAGCAAGTGTGCAATTTCAGGCAGTCTCACAGTCTCACTTTAGCCTGAATCCTTAGGAAAGACCTAAAAGTGAATTGCTTCTCAGAATTTTTCCCTACTCAATGCAAATAATTTGGACTTTCACACTTCCATAGGGTGTTTGCCAAACTCTGTTCCATGAGGTTTTCGACTCCTGGGTGCTGTTTTGCAAAACAAAAAAGTCTCAATTACCTGCAAGTGGCCTCAAAATATAATTACATGTGAAGGAAGTTAGAAGCAAAGAATAATAGAAAGGGAAGGATGGTATGTGTGTGTGTGTGACAGTTGCTCAGTCATGTCTGACTCTTTGCAACCCTATGGACTGTAGCCCACCAGCTCCTCTGTCCATGGAATTATACAGGCAAGAATACTGGAGTGGGTTGCCATTTCCTTCTCCAGGGGATCTTCCCAAGCCAGAGATCAAACCTGCATTTCTTACGTCTCCTGCACTTGCAAGGGTGTTCTTTACCACTAGCGCCAACTGGGAAGCCCACTAAAATCATATCAGGTATTAATTGACCAACTCTTTCAGGTTAGATAATATATGTGTGATTTAACTCCTTGTCTTGTCTCTTTATTGTAATTATTAAATGATTATTTGTTGTTGTTGTTCAGTTGCTCAGTTCTGTCTGACTCTTTGTGACCCCATGAAATGCAGCATGCCAGGCTTACCTGTCCTTCACCATCTCCCAGAGCTTGCTCAAACTCATGTCCATTGAGTCGGTGATGACATCCAAAGAGCTCATCCTCTATCATCGCCTTTTCCTCTTGCCTTCAATCTTTCCCAGCATCAGGGTGTTTTCTAGTGAGTCGGCTCTTTGCAACAGATGGCCAAAGTATTGGATCTTCAGTTTCAGCATCACTCCTTCCAGTGAATATTCAGGGTTGATTTTCCTTTAGGATCGACAGGTTTGATCTCCTTGTAGTCCAAGGGACTCTCAAGAGTCTTCTCCAATACCACAGTTCAAAAGCATTAATTCTTCACCTCTCAGCCTTCTTTATGGTCCAACTCTCTTATCCATACATGACTACTGGAAAAACCATAGGCTTGACTATATGGACATTTGTTGGCAAAGTCATGTCTCTGCTTTTTAATATGCTGTCTAAGTTGGCCATAGCTTTTCTTCCAAGGTGCGAGTGTCTTTTAATTTCATGGCTGCAGTCACTGCCTGCAGTGATTTTGGAGCCCAGGAAAATAAAGTCTGCCATGATTTTCATTGTTTTGCCATCTATTTGCCACGATGGGATGGGGCTGGTTTCCATGATCTTCATTTTTGAATGTTGAGTTTTAAGTCAGCATTTTCACTATCCTCTTTTACTTTCATCAAGAGGCTTTTTAGTTCCTCTTTGCTTTCTGTCATAAAGGTGGTGTCATCTGCATATCTGAGATTATTGATATTTCTCGCAGCAGTCTTGATTACAGTTTGTATTTCTTCCAGTCCAGCATTTCTCATGGTGTACTCTGCATGTAAGTTAAATAATCAGGGTGACAATATACACCCTTGATGAACTCCTTTCTCAATTTTGAACCAGTCTGTTTTTCCTTGTCTAGTTCTAACTGTTGCTTCTTGAACTGCATACAGCTTTCTCAGGAGACAGGTAAAGTGTTTCCATTTATTTAAGAATTTTCCACAGTTTGTTATGATTGACACAGTCAAAAGCTTTAGTGTAGTCAATGAAGCAGAAGTTTTTCTGGAATTCTCTTGGTTTTTCTATGATCCAACGGATGTTGGAAATTTGATCTCTGGATCCTCTGCTTTTTCTAAATCCAGCCTGAACATCTGGAAGTTCTCTGTTCACATACTGTTGAAGCCTAACTTGGAGAATTTTGAGTATCACTCTGCTAGCATGTGAGATGAGTGCAATTGTGCAGTAGTTTGAACATTCTTTGACATTGCCTTTCTTTGGGGTTGGAATGAAAACTGACCTTTTCCAGTCCTGTGGCCACTGCTGAGTTCTCCAGATTTGCTGGCATATTGAGTACATCACTCTCACAGCATCATCTTTTAGGATTTGAAAGAGTTCAGCTGGAATTCCATCATCTCCCCCAGCTTGCGATGCTTCCCAAGGCCCACTTGACTTTGCACTCCAAGATATCTGGCTCTAGTGAGTGATCACACCATCATGGTTATCTGGGTAATTAAGATGTTTGCTGTATATTTCTTCTGTGTCTTCTTGCCACCTCTTCTTAATATCTTCTGCTTCTGTTAGGTCCATACTGTTTTTGTCCTTTATTGTGCCCATCTTTGCATAAAATGGTCCCTTGGTATCTCTAATTTTCTTGAAGAGATCTAGAGTTTCATTCTAAATGATAATTATAGATGCCTTTCCTAATCACTCTATCTAAAATTTAATATCTGTCCTCCATATTACTTCCAGCCCATTTTTCCCTATCTCCCTACCTTCTTTTTATTTCATAGTAATACAAGTGGCTGACATTAATTGTATCATATACTCATGGGGATATTTATTTTGTATCTTCTGTAGTAGAATTAAAGTTCCATGACGACAGAAACCCCTCTCACTACCACCACCACCAAATACACCCTTTTTTTTAGAGCTCTGTTGCTCATCTGCTCAGTCACTAAGTGCTGAACAAATCTTTGCCACCCCATGAGTGATAGCCAACAAGTCTTCTCTGTCCGTGGGATTTTCCAGGTATGAATACTGGAGTGGGTTGTCATTTCCTTCTCCAGGGGATCTTCTTGACCCAGAGACAGAACCTGCATCTCCTGCATCTGCAGGTATACTCTTTACCGCTGAGCCACCTGGGAATCCTTTTAGAGCACTACTTGGAATATAAAGAAGAGTGTTCATTATTTATTTTTTATGTATTTATTTTTTAGGCTGTGCTGGGTCTCTGTTGCTGTATGGGCTTTTCTCGAGTTGCCAGGAGCGGGGGCCACTCTCTAGCTGTGGTGCCAGGCTTCTCATTGCAGTGTCTTCTCCTATTGTGGAGTACAGGCTCTCTGATACATGGGTTTCGGTAGTCATGGCACCTGAGCTCAGTTACTCTGTGGCATGTAGGATCTTCCAGACCTAGGGATTGAACCCATGTCTCCTGCATTGGCAGGCTGATTCTTCACCACTGATCACCAGGGAAGCCCTCATTCATTCTTAAATGATTGGATGAAATGACTGATACATTCAGCCAATTTAAGGGGATTATTTTATTGACTTTGTTTTCTTTTCTTTTTTTAAAATTTATTATTATCTTATTTTGAAACACTCTGCAGCTTGCAGGATCTTTGCTCCCTCACCAGGGGTAAAACCGATGCCCTTGGCAATGAAAGTGGAAAGTCCTTCTGACACCGGGCTGCTAGGGAATTCCCTATTTTCATGTTAAGCAATACTCTTTGCAAAATCTCTTTGTATATTAAAAATCTATAAAAATTAAGCCACAATTTATTCCCCAGTCATAATACAAATCCTTAAATTATTCTAAAGAATCTAGACCTATAATTTTGGTCCCAATGAATAAAATTACTTTCTTCTGTAATCTTTCTTTAGTTAGACCATATACCTAAGCCAGATAGTCACAGTAATGATTCCTCAAGCATTTACTTGGTAATTAATTTGTGTCCAGATTCCAAAGTCAGTTTAGCAATTACATGCTTGAGATTAATGTATTGTTAGATCGCCTCAGTCTGAAGTTCATGCATTCTTTCCTGGTAAATTAGATTTCTATATGATATTAAGGTGCTGCTAGATCAAAGACAGTATAGATATTATTCTATAAAGGCCAAATTCTGATCAGTCTCACTTTGAGGCACATAGTTTAGAGATAATATATAAAAACTCAGTGTGCTTTTGTAATTATTACACACATACTCAAATAGATCTGAAGGAGATTGAGTCCAGGTGTAGTTCATAACTTTTATTTTTTAATCTTTCCATCATTAATTTCCTTTTTTTTTTTTTAATAAAATAACACTATCTCAATACCCCTCCTTGTGCAATTACACTTGTCAACCTTTTCATGCAGCCTTACAAATAAGGTCATGAACACATTCTCCTTTGATGATCACATGGCTATCTCTCTCCAGAACTTGGATTTTGAACTGAAAAACATTTAAACGAAAATATCAGGAACTGATTCTTAGTAATGGAGCTATCCTGATGAGAACCATTAGTTCCTCCTATCATGATACCAGAAACATTTTTGGATCTTGCCCTTCTTGATCTTCAGAATTTCCTGAGATTCTGGAAACTATTCTAAGTCCTTGTAATAAACTCATGTTATGTTTTATTAACCCAAAGCTTGTTTCCTTTACTTATAGTCAGACAATCACAAATGCAGAGGCCCTATTTATGATTCTTTTAAGTGCCCACAACTTGAGGAACATATATGTGATCTGGTAAAAGAAAGGAAATAAAAGTGTAGTTTCACGGCATTACCTAAGTCCTATTTATTATTTTCTAGGATTTGTATTGTTAATGGGCCTTAAAAACATTCAGTTATCCAAAGATATCCAGCAGATTTGTCCTTGGTGATCTGAGAAGCCATGAATGATAACTCACATGTAATAAAAGTTTCTTTTTCTGAATTTAGCTGAAATGCCTCATTCTAGGCAAGTCTGTTATTAGATCTTCACATATGACAAACGACTTTTTCTTAGCCTCTCTTTTCCTCTTCACTGTCCATCATCTTAGCCTTGGAGATCAGTGCTCTACTTCTATGAATGCATTAGTCATTCATGAATAATGACATAAAAGCTTTGTGATCCTCTGAAAAGGGAATCCTTTATTATACTTGTCTAACAACCATTAATATCTGTAACACTCAGCGGTTTTCCAATTTTCTTTTATAAAAGAGCAAGCTGTAACTACATGACAAAATGGCATGGGGTCCAAAATTATTACCAGTTTCAATAGTGAAAGTAAGAGAGCAAAAAACAGAAAAATGAGCTATACTGTCATCATATATAAGAAACCCTTGATTAAAAAAAATATAAAACAATGTTTTGAAAGTGAGGTTATTCAATTTATAAAAATGAATTACAACAAAAAGAACACTATATTTAAAAAGGACTTATCAATATTTTCCATCCAAATCTTGTAGGGATTCTACAAGATATTAAAAACTTTAAGTTTATCATAGCTAAAATTTTGAAGTGTACATATTAATAAAGTTATATGTTTTCATAATAGTGTTGACAATGGAATAAAATTACTAGTTAATAAAATATTTTTTGTAATTTGTTGATAATTTCAGCAAGAATATTAAGAAACAAAATAATATTTGAATCTAAGTGAGAGGCTATCATAATCGAAAACAAAAATAGTAAAAGTTGTGGGAGTATTATAGTCACATATACCATAATTAGGACTACTTTATCTGTTTATGCAGAGAAGGCAATGGCACCCCACTCCAGTACTTTGCCTGGAAAATCCCATGGATGGAGGAGCCTGGTAGGCTGCAGTCCATGGGGTCGCCAAGAGTCGGACACGACTGAGCGACTTCCCTTTCACTTTTCACTTTCATGCATTGGAGAAGGAAATGGCAACCCACTCCAGTGTTCTTGCCTGGAGAATCCCAGGGACGGGGGAGCCTGGTGGCTGCCGTCTGTGGGGTCACACAGAGTCGGACACGACTGAAGTGACTTAGCAGCAGCAGTAGCAGTATCTGCTTATGTGTTTCTCTCATTTCTTGAATTTAAGAAAAATAGAAAATTCAAACACAGTACCTATCTTGTTTCATGTTTCTTTTAGATATTTAAAGTTAAATTGAGAATAAAATCTTTTAGTTTGGAGTAAAATCTAGATTTAAGAGCTAAATTGCATACCTTAAGTTCTCCATCATATGTGTTACTTTATTTTCGGATTTTCCTAATTGAATATGCATCTTTCAAGATAGCCAGGGCAATACCAAAATAAAATTTCATATTTTTCTCTACTCAGGTACACTTCATCTCCTTTACTTACCTGAGTGTTTACTAAAGAAGATTTATTACCCCAAACTTTGTTTTTTATTGTTAATTCCAGTTTTTGTTTTTTTTTTAGATATTTACACAAAAGAATTTTAATCCATTTAAAAGGGGAGAAGGCAACATAGGTAGTTACAGAATGACCTGCATTATAGTAAGTGTAATATGTCAGTGTGCTAAGCACTAACTTATTTCTATTTATGACTACACTAGACTAGCCCTGGGTATGTTTAGAGAATGTAAAAGCATATGAGGAAACGGATTTGTCCATCTAAACTATTGCACTATTCCAATGAAGGAAAGATCTTCAAATGCTCCATCACACAAACTCATTTATTTCTAAATGACTCCAAAATTTAGAAGGCAGAACAAATAGGAATGTCCTCATTTACAAATAATTCATCATTTTTATCTCCAGCCCTCAACAACCATTGGTTTAATGTCTATGTGATTGCATGTTGGGGAATTTTTATAAATATAAATTCTGTGATATGATTTTGAGGAACATAACTTTCATGCTTTTATCAGTCCAGTTCACTTGCTTAGTTGTGTCTGACTCTTTGGGACTCCATGGACTGCAGCACACCAGGCTCCCCTGTCCATCATCAACTCTCAGAGTTTACTCAAACTCAAATCTATGGAGTCGGGGATGCCATCTAAGCATCTCATCATCTGTCATCCCCTTCTCTTCTACCTTTAATCTTTCAAAGCATCAGGCTCTTTTTCAGTGAGTCAGTTCTCATCAGGTGGACAAAATATTGGAGATTCAGCTTCAGCATCAGTCCTTCCAATGAATAGTCAGAACTGGTTTCCTTTATGATAGACTGGTTGGAACTCCTTGCAGTCCAAGGGACTCTCAAGAGTCTTCATATCACAGTTCAAAAGCATCAATTCTTTGGCGCTCAGCCTTGTTTATAGTCCAACTCTCACATCCATACATGACTACTGGAAAAACCATATCTTTGACTAGATGGATCTTTGTTGGTAAAGTAATGTCTCTGCTTTTTAATAGTCTGTCTGGGTTGGGCATAGCTTTTCTTCCAAGGAGCAATCATCTTTTAATTTCATGGCTGCAGTCACCATCTGCAGAGACTTTGGTGCCCAAAAATGTTGTCTGTCACTGTTTCAACTGTTTCTCCATCTATTTGCCATGAAATGATGAGACCAGATGCCATGATCTCAGTTTTTTGAATGTTGAATTTTAAGCCAGCTTTTCCACTCTCCTCTTTCACTTTCATCAAGAAGCTCTTCAATTCCTCTTTGCTTTCAGCCATAAAGATGATGTCATCTGTATCAGTTCAGTTCAGTCACTCAGTCCTGTCCAACTCTATGCAACCAAGTGGACTGCAGCACTCCAGGCCTCCCTGTCCATCACCAATTCCCGGAATTTACCAAAACTCATGTCCATTGAGTTAGTGATGCCATCCAACCATCTCATCATCTGTGGTCCCCTTCTCCTCCTGCCTTCAATCTTTCCCAGCATCAGGGTCTTTTCTAATGAGTCAGTTCTTCATATCAGGTGACCAAAGTGTTGGAGATTCAGCTTCAACATCAGTCCTTCCAATGAATACCCAGGACTGATCTCCTTGAGGATGGACTGGTTGGATCTCCTTGCAGTCCAAGGGACTCTCAAGAGTCTTCTCCAACACCACAGTTCAAAAGAATCAATTCTTGAGTGTTCATATTTCTTTATAGTCCAACTCTCATATCCACACATGACTACTGCAAAAACCATAGCTTTGACTTGACGAAACTTTGTTGGTAAAGTAATCTCTTTGCTTTTTAATATGCTGTCTAGGTTGGTCATAACTTTCCTGCCAAGGAACATTAAACATTAAACATCTTTTAATTTCATGGCTACAGTCATCATCTGCAGTGATTTTGGAGTCCCCCAAAATAAAGTCTGTCATTGCTTCCATTGTTTCCCCATCTATTTTCCTTGAAGTGATGGGGCCAGATGCCATGATCTTAGTTTTCTGAATGTTGAGTTTTAAGCCAACTTTTTCACTCTCCTATTTCACTTTCATCAATATGCTCTTTAGTTTTTCTTCACTTTCTCTCAATTGGTGGTATCATCTGCATATCTTAGGTTATTGGTGTTTCTCCCATCAATCTTGATTCCAGCTTGTGCTTCATTCAGTCCAGGGTTTCTCATGATGTTTTCTGCATATAAGTTAAATAAGCAGGGTGACAATATACAGCCTTGACATACTCCTTTTCCTATTTGGCAATATTCTGTTGTGCCACGTCCAGTTCTAACTGTTGCTTCTTGACCTACATACATATTTCCCAGGAGGAAGGTCATGTGGTCTGGTATTCCCACTTCTTTCAGATTTTCAACAGTATATTGTTGATCTACACAGTCAAAGGCTTTGGCATAGTCATAAAGCAAAAATAGATGTTTCTCTGGAACTCTCTTGCTTTTTTGATGATCCAGCAGATGTTGGCAATTTAATCTATGGTTCCTCTGCCTTTTCTAAATCCACCTTGAACATCTGGAAGTTCACTGTTCATTTATTGTTGAAGCCTGGCTTGGAGAATTTTTAGCATTACTTTACTAGCGTGGGAGATGAGTGCAATTGTGTGTTAGTTTGAGCATTCTTTGGCATTGCCTTTCTTAGGGATTGGAATGAAAACTGACCTTTTCCAGTCCTGTGGTCACTGCTGAGTTTTCCAAATTTGCTGGCATATTGAGTGCAACACTTTCACAGCATCATCTTTCAGGATTTAAAATAGCTCAACTGGAATTCCATCACCTCCACTAGCTTTGTTTGTAGTGATGCTTCCTATGGCACACTTGACTTCACATTCCAGGATTTCTGGCTCTAGGTCAGTGATCACATCATCATGATTATCTGGGTCATGAAGATCTTTTTTGTACAGTTCTGTGTATTCTTGATACCTCTTCTTAATATCTTCTGCTTCTGTTAGGACCATACCATAGCTGTCCTTTATTGAGACCATCTTTACATGAAATATTCCCCTGGTATCTCTAATTTTCTTTTAGAGATCTCTACTCTTCCCCATGGAGAAGGCAATGGCACCCCCACTCCAGTACTCTTGCCTGGAAAACCCCATGGACAGAGGAGCGTGGTAGGCTGCAGTCCATGGGGTCACTAAGTCAGACACGACTGAGCAACTTCACTTTCACTTTTCACTTTCATGCATTGGAGAAGGAAATGGCAACCCACTCCAGAGTTCTTGCCTGGAGAATCCCAGGGACAGGGGAGCCTGGAGGGCTGCAGTCCATGGGGTCGCACAGAGTTGGACATGACTGAAGCGACTTAGCAGCGGCAGCCGCAGCACTCTTCCCCATTCTATTGTTTTCCTCTATTTCTTTGCACTGATCACTGAGGAAGTCTTTCTTATCTCTCCATGTTTTTCTTTGGAACTCTGCATCAATATGGGTATATCTTTCCTTTTCTCTTTTGCTTTTCACTTCTTTTATTTTCACAGCTACTTGTACATCCTCCTCAAACAGCCATTTTTCTTTTTTGTATTTTTTTTCCCTTGGGGATGGTCTTGATCCCTGTCTCTTTTACAATGTCATGAACCTTTGTCCATAGTTCATCAGGCACACTTTCTATCAGATCTAATCCCTTAAATCTATTGCTCACTTCCACTGTGTAGTCATAAGGGATTTCATTTACATCTTACCTGAATGGTCTAGTAGTTTTCCCTACTTTCTTTAATTTAAGCCTGAATTTGGCAATAAGGAGTTCATGATCTGAGCCACAGTCAACTCCTGGTCTTGTTTTTGCTGACAGTATAGAGGTTCTCCATCTTTCAATCTGATTTCCATATTGACTACCTGGTGATGTCCATGTGTAGAATCTTCTCTTCTTTGTTGGAAGAGGGGGTTTGCTATGGCCAGTTTGTTCTCCTGGCAAAACTATTTGCCTTTGTCCTGCTTCATTCTGTACTCCAAGGCCAAATTTGCCTGTTACTCCAGGTCTTTCTTGACTTCATACTTTTGTATTCCAGTCCCCTATAATGAAAAGGACATCTTTTGGGGGCAGTGTTAATCTAGAAGGTCTTGTAAGTCTTCATAGAACCACTCAACTTCAGCTTCTTCTTCATTACTGGTCAGGGCATAGACTTGGATTACTGTGATATTGAATGATTTGCCTTGGAAACGAACAGAAATCATTCTGTCATTTTTTGAGGTTGCATCCAAGTACTGCATTTTGGACTCGTTTGTTGACTATGATGGCTACTCCATTTCTTCTAAGGGATTCTTTCCCACTGTAGTAGATATAATGGTCAAAAAAAGGTTAGCTGTATATCTGAAGTTAAAGATATTTCTCCCAGCAATCATGATTCCAGCTTGTGTTTCATCCAGCCCAGCATTTCACATGATGTACTCTACATATAAGTTAAGTAAGCAGGATGACAATATACAGCCTTGACATACTCCTTTCCCAATTTAGGACCAGTCCATTATTCCATGTCCAGTTCTAACTGCTGCTTCTTGAGCTGTATACAGACTTCTCAGGAGGCAGGTAAGGTGATCTGGTATTCCCACCTCTTTAAGAATTTTATAACGTTTATCAATTCTCTTAATGAGTTGGCCAAAAGTTTTCTTGACCGACCCAATATATATGGACACTCTGTCTACCTCTCATCCAATCCAGTGACTTCTACCCTAAACAATGCTACATAAAGTCTTCTTCAGGAGTCTAACTTAAGGATTTTTGAAGAACACACAGGAGGTTTCTTGGTCATGAGGTGTACATATGCTTTTTCACTGAAGATCTACAAATTTTCTATAAAAATAACTATGTCAATATACATATGTGCTGACAGTTTTTGAAGTTACTGACTTCAAACATAACCAAAATTTTGTAGTATTGGATTTTCTTCGTTATTAGCTATTTTATCAATATAATATTATTGTTTTAGTTCTCAGTTGTTTCATTATCGATGAAATGAATATCCCTTTGTATGCTTATTAGCCATTCAGATTTCTTCTTCGGTGAATTTCATAATAACTTTCTTCTTCCATTCTGCTGTTGCATTTTCTATCTCTACATGCTATTGCATTGCTGTCACATTGCAAAAGTACCCTGTATATTCTAGTACCAACTCATGTTTTGTCAAATAGCTTTTCTTAACTTATCACTATTAATATATCTACCACCACTATAATTGAACAAACATCAATTAGTATTCATGTCTTTCTATATCTCTTTTACACAAAATAGTGCAAGCTTGGCTAATAGCAAACAATTAACAAAGGGACTTCTTTCACACATTTAGAAAGATACTTTAAATCTCAAATAGTCAGGAGATAATTCTCCCAAGTAAAAAAGAGACTATGTCACTTTGTTCCATAACTAAGACTGTATGTAGACTCAGTAAAGAAACAGAATCTATCAAGATAATAAGTGAATGATGCAATAAGTAGAGATAAATGCATAATTTGAGTTAATATGACATAGCGATTTGGAATTCTTTTGAAAGTGGAAATGATAGCAGTTAACACTGTCAATTTTTCATTTATGTTTTAGTTACAGTTTCTGCAAATAGTGTAAACATTTTATATATTTCCTGAACTGTGGAAAAACCAGTAAGAAGAGTGATTCTAGGGAAAAGTTCAATAGAAAAATCAGGAGGGAAAAGCCAAACATTATTGAACTTTAGAATCGATTTATATTGACAAAGCAAAGTTCATATTCTAGTTATCATGAAGCCTCTCGTTCCATTCCATTAAAAGCTACCCATTGTATTTGCCTCCAAATAAGGCAACTATTTCAGATGTTCCAGCCAATCAGAAAGTATTTATTTAGTAGTTACTAAATATACTGGCGTTAGTTTCAGGATAAAAATATATGTTTTTTAAGCTTTAGCATTTCAGTAAAACTTCATGAACCTACACAGACTAGCAATTCCTGAAATAAATTGGTGTTGAAAGCTATCCATAGATAGAGAGAGATCAGCTTCTTATAACAAAACATATTATGAAATTATTCCTTTTATTCATTTGTGCCACATACACTTTTACTGCCTTTAGTATTACCCTTGCTTTAAATTATGCTAGATGGTTTGGTTCTTATAACTGAATTAAACAGGCTGCATGATAGTTGATGTTTGAAGAATACTATTAATTATAGCACTATATTAACATATCCAAAATTTTACATATATAGTATACAGCCAACATTCTTTATTTTTTCAAATTAAATTGAGTGTTTCCTTAATAGTTGTGTTATACAGACTGAAAAATAATCTGTTATACATATTACCTCTTTAGTGTAGGTTGTTCAATTGTGTCCAACTCTTTGTGACTGCATGGACTGTAGCCTGCTAGGGTCCTCTTTCCATGAGTTTCTCCAGGCAAGAATACTGGAATGGGTTAGTGGGTTGCTATTCCCTTCTTCAGATGATCTTCCCAACCCAGGAATTGAACCCAGGTCTCTTGCATTGCAGTCAGATTCTTTAAGATCTGAGCTATGGGGAAGTCCTTATGACCTATTTGAAAGTGAAAGTCACTCAGTTGTATCCCACTTTTTGTAATCCCATGGACTATACAGTCTATGGAATTCTCCAGGCCAGAATACTGGAGTGGGTAGCCATTCCCTTCTCCAGGGAATCTTCCCAACCCATGGATCAAACCCAGGTGTCCCTCATTGCAGGCGTATTTTTTACCAGCTGAGCCACCTGGGAAGCCCCCATCTCCTCTTTACTTTAGTACTATTGTATTAAGTGTTAGTCGCTCAGTTGTGTCCGACTCTTTGTGACCCCATGGATGGTATCTCTGGAAGTCCATGGAATTCTCCTGGTAAGAATACTGGGTGAGGAACCATTTCCTTCTCCAGGAGATCTTCCCGACCCAAGGATCAAAACCAGGTCTCCTGAATTACAGGAGGATTCTTTACCTTCTGAGCCACCAGTGAAGCCCCACTATTGTCTTCTTTATCAGTAAATTATCAATAAAGAATTTGGAGTCTAGGAAAATAAACATCAAAATCTAACCAGTGACATTAAGCCAACAAAAATTCACTAATGCATATATATGGAATTTAGAAAGATGGTAACAATAACCCTGTGTACGAGACAGCAAAAGAGACACTGATGTATAGATCAGTCTTGTGCACTCTGTGGGAGAGGGAGAGGGTGGGGAGATTTGGGAGAATGGCATTGAAACATGTGTAATATCATGTATAAGATGAGTCACCAGTCCAGGTTCGATGTACGATGCTGGATGTTTGGGACTGGTGCACTGGGACAGCCCAGAGGGAGGGTATGGGGAGGGAGGAGGGAGAAGGGTTCAGGATGGGGAGCACAGGTATACCTGTGGCAGATTCATTTCGATGTTGGGCAAAACTAATACAATATTGTACAGTTTAAAAATAAAATAAAATTAAAAAAAAATCACTAAGGTACTTTTCAGCACATTTTTTTCTGGAGAATATTTAAAGTGATTTCTATTGAAAGAAGACATATATAACAAAAGAATAAATGCTAAATTCAATACAGCTCTGAATAGTTGCAAAATGTCTACCATTGATGAATATATATTATGTCAGCTATTTTCAGATCCTTTGCTACAAGAAAATTAATGGATCTAGATAATATCAAAATGTGGGTATACAAAGTTATGAAAGAAATGGAAAACTCACTATAACAAGAACATCTTAAACCAGGGAGAGGAAGATAAGAATCAACTGTCAGGATAATAAAAAAATAAATAAATTATTATTTATTGATCTTCAAGCATAATATATATATTATCAACTTCTAGATCTAGCTATTCCATATACATTATCCTACTGTTTTTTACCAAACCAAAAGATAAATATTATTATTACATTTTAAATATATATGGAAAAAATGGAGGCTCAGAAAAATTTTGTTAGTAAAACAAAGCTAAACACACAGTAACTGGCAAAATCTATGTGTTTCTGATACTGCATTTTCCTCTGTACCTGTATTTCACATAAAAGGATGATTAGTGAGATTAGGAAAGCTCGAGAGAAATAACTACAATCAAAACTAATGAAAAGTAGAAATTATTTAGTGAAAACCACAATACTATCACTTGCAGCAAAAGAAGTAAATATTATAACAATAGTAGTACTAGTAATAGTAATAATAGTAAAGATGTGATAGTTGTAGTGGTGGTAAGGAAATGACAGCCCACTCCAGTATTCTTGCCTGGAGAATCCCATGGACAGAGGAGGCTGGCAGGCTACAGTCCATGAGGTCACAAGTGTCAGACACAACTTAGTGACCATCCATGGAATTCTCCAGGCAAGAATACTGGAGTGGGTAGCCTTTCCCTTCTCCAGGGAATCTTCCCAACCCAGGGACCATACCCAGGTCTCCCACATCACAGGCAGATTCTTTACTAGCTGAGCCACAAGGGAAACCCTAGCAACTAAACCATCACCATTAATAGTAAAAATAATCATAATGAGAAGTACTGATTATGTCAACATATATTCAAATTAAATAAAATGTAGTATTAGTTCAGTGGTAAGGATAATTTAGATGAGGAATATTTTGACCATTTTTACTGTAGTTTTGTAAATTTAAAGTGAACACTATATCCAGATATTAATATAAACTTTAATATTAGACAATACATGTATTATTATAAACTTAATATCCATTTCAAAGAAAAAATAATGAAAAGCTTTATTTCTGCTAGAGTCTAGATTAAATCATATTCTTGTATTTGCTTTTTTTATATATGAATTTCTATCAGCTTTCTTAATAAAGAAGAAGGCAATTCTGAATTTCCTTATCTCAGGATACTGTGTTCAAGTAAGCAATTTATATTGAATGAGGAATGTATTGCCTTGTATTTCCCATGTTTATAATATATATATTTTTTTCTATAGTGGTATTTAATTTAGAATATAAAATTCTATATTCTTAAATTCAGGTATTATTTTGTATGCATTTTATCAGTCAAAATATTTTTTGTTTCTTTTTATCTCATTTTTTTTATTTAGGGTATACCAAGGATCTGTAACAATCATAGATCCAACTATGTACTAGCCCAACATTACAGAAGGTTTTGGAGTTTAATTCAGTATTCAAATCAGCAAAGTGGTTGATTAAGTGAGAAAATTAGTTTATCACTTTAATATTCAGAAAGGATAGAAATTTTAGGCCATTGGTTTCCTTAGCAATAAAGAATCTTCACAAATTGGTAGATTTCTGATCCACTTGCTTTTGATGAGTTTAATATACAGTCGACTATATTCAAAGTTCTTTGCTTTCTCTTCATACAATCCAGCACGGGCAGGAAATCTGGCTCATATTTTAAATAAAATATTGTGTTGATTTGATTTTCCGTGGCTTATTGAGGTTTTTTTTTTTTTTTTTTCTCTTCTTCTTCTTCTTAATCTTTGAGCTTCCCTTGTAGCTTAGTCAGTAAAGAATCTGCCTGCAGTGCAAGAGACCTGGGTTCGATCCCTGGGTTGGGAAGATCCACTGGAGAAGGAAATGGCAACCCCCTCCAGTATCCTTGCCTGGAAAATCTCATGGACAGAAGAGCCTGGTGGGCTGCAGTCCATGGGGTCGCAAAGTGTCGGGCACAACTGAGCGACTAACACTTACTTACTTACTTAATCTTTGAATATAGCTTCATATGTTTTGTATGTTTGTCTGCCATTATTTCTAATTAGTCTGCAATGGTAGCCTTGAGCTTCTCTTTGACCTGAGTAATTCCAGTAGTGACTTTCTCTCTCTATATATAATATCTATATATCTATACCTATATTGATACCCATTACAATATACACACACATCAGAATTTGCTGTGTTGCTTTAAATGCTCTAAATTTCTTGGTAGTGTTCTCTTCAATCATGTTTTCAAAAATGATTGAATGTTTTTGTAAAATGGCCTTCTGTTTTCTACAATAATTCAATTCATAGGAAAGAATTGCACCTCTTTCCATATGTAGCCCTTGTGTTATGTACCTGGTAATTTTATTTATTTATTTTTTTCCAGATTTATTTATTTTATTTTTTAGGCTGTACAGTGATTTATTTATTTATTTTTTGTTGTTGGTGCTTCCTTTTTTTTTTTTTTTTTCTTTTTTTAGGTATACACGTGCTCCCCATCCTGAACCCTCCTCCCTCCCCCCTCCCCATACCATCCCCCTGGGCCGTCCCAGCGCACCAGCCCCAAGCATCCAGCATCGTGCACTGAACCTGGACTGGCATCTCGTTTCATACATGACATTTCATATGTTTCAATGCCATTCTCCCAAATCTTCCCACCCTCTCCCTCTCCCACAGAGTCCATAAGACTGTTCTATACATCAGTGTCTCTTTTGCTGTCTCGTATACAGGGTTATCGTTACCATCTTTCTAAATTCCATATATATGCGTTAGTATACTGTATTTATGTTTTTCCTTCTGGCTTACTTCACTCTGTATAATAGGCTCCAGTTTCATCCACCTCATTAGAACTGATTCAAATGTATTCTTTTTAATGGCTGAGTAATACTTCATTGTGTATATGTACCACTGCTTTCTTATCCATTCATCTGCTGATGGACATCTAGGTTGCTTCCATGTCCTGGCTATTATAAACAGTGCTGCGATGAACATTGGGGTACACGTGTCTCTTTCCCTTCTGGTTTCCTCAGTGTGTATGCCCAGCAGTGGGATTGCTGGATCATAAGGCAGTTCTATTTCCAGGTTTTTAAGGAATCTCCACACTGTTCTCCATAGTGGCTGGACTAGTTTGCATTCCCACCAACAGTGTAAGAGGGTTCCCTTTTCTCCACACCCTCTCCAGCATTTATTGCTTGTAGACTTTTGGATCGCAGCCATTCTGACTGGTGTGAAATGGTACCTCATAGTGGTTTTGATTTGCATTTCTCTGATAATGAGTGATGTTGAGCATCTTTTCATGTGTTTGTTAGCCATCTGTATGTCTTCTTTGGAGAAATGTCTATTTAGTTCTTTGCCCCATTTTTTGATTGGGTCATTTATTTTTCTGGAGTTGAGCTGTAGGAGTTGCTTGTATATTTTTGAGATTAGTTGTTTGTCGGTTGCTTCATTTGCTATTATTTTCTCCCATTCTGAAGGCTGTCTTTTCACCTTGCTAATAGTTTCCTTTGATGTGCAGAAGCTTTTAAGTTTAATTAGGTCCCATTTGTTTATTTTTGATTTTATTTCCAATATTCTGGGAGGTGGGTCATAGAGGATCCTGCTGTGATGTATGTCAGAGAGTGTTTTGCCTATGTTCTCCTCTAGGAGTTTTATAGTTTCTGGTCTTACGTTGAGATCTTTAATCCATTTTGAGTTTATTTTTGTATATGGTGTTAGAAAGTGTTCTAGTTTCATTCTTTTACAAGTGGTTGACCAGATTTCCCAGCACCATTTGTTAAAGAGATTGTCTTTAATCCACTGTATATTCTTGCCTCCTTTGTCAAAGATAAGGTGTCCATATGTGCGTGGATTTATCTCTGAGCTTTCTATTTTGTTCCATTGATCTATATTTCTGTCTTTGTGCCAGTACCATACTGTCTTGATAACTGTGGCTTTGTAGTAGAGCCTGAAGTCAGGTAGGTTGATTCCTCCAGTTCCATTTTTCTTTCTCAAGATCGCTTTGGCTATTCGAGGTTTTTTGTATTTCCATACAAATTGTGAAATTATTTGTTCTAGCTCTGTGAAGAATACTGTTGGTAGCTTGATAGGGATTGCATTGAATCTATAAATTGCTTTGGGTAGTGTACTCATTTTCACTATATTGATTCTTCCAATCCATGAAC
Organism: Bos taurus; assembly: GCF_002263795.3. Taxonomy (NCBI): domain Eukaryota; kingdom Metazoa; phylum Chordata; class Mammalia; order Artiodactyla; family Bovidae; genus Bos; species Bos taurus. The sequence continues at coordinate 15,828,649 of NC_037332.1, read as the reverse complement.
ATGGTATATTTCTCCATCTATTAGTGTCCTCTTTGATTTCTTTCACCAGTGTTTTATAGTTTTCTATATACAGGTCTTTAGTTTCTTTAGGTAGATATATTCCTAAGTATTTTATTCTTTTCGTTGCAATGGTGAATGGAATTGTTTCCTTAATTTCTCTTTCTGTTTTCTCATTATTAGTGTATAGGAATGCAAGGGATTTCTGTGTGTTGATTTTATATCCTGCAACTTTACTATAATCATTGATTAGTTCTAGCAATTTTCTGGTGGAGTCTTTAGGGTTTTCTATGTAGAGGATCATGTCATCTGCAAATAGTGAGAGTTTTACTTCTTCTTTTCCAAATTGGATTCCTTTTATTTCTTTTTCTGCTCTGATTGCTGTAGCCAAAACTTCCAAAACTATGTTGAATAGTAATGGTGAAAGTGGGCACCCTTGTCTTGTTCCTGACTTTAGAGGAAATGCTTTCAATTTTTCACCATTGAGGATAATGTTTGCTGTGGGTTTGTCATATATAGCTTTTATTATGTTGAGGTATGTTCCTTCTATTCCTGCTTTCTGGAGAGTTTTTATCATAAATGGGTGTTGAATTTTGTCAAAGGCTTTCTCTGCATCTATTGAGATAATCATATGGTTTTTGTTTTTCAATTTTTTTAATGTGGTGTATTACATTGATTGATTTGCGGATATTGAAGAATCCTTGCATGTCTGGGATAAAGCCCACTTGGTCATGGTGTATGATCTTTTTAATGTGTTGTTGGATTCTGATTGCTAGAATTTTGTTAAGGATTTTTGCATCTATGTTCATCAGTGATATTGGCCTGTAGTTTTCTTTTTTTGTGGCATCTTTGTCAGGTTTTGGTATTAGGGTGATGGTGGCCTCATAGAATGAGTTTGGAAGTTTACCTTCCTCTGCAATTTTCTGGAAGAGTTTGAGCAGGATAGGTGTTAGCTCTTCTCTAAATTTTTGGTAGAATTCAGCTGTGAAGCCGTCTGGACCAGGGCTTTTGTTTGCTGGGAGATTTTTGATTACAGTTTCAATTTCTGTGCTTGTGATGGGTCTTTTAAGGTTTTCTATTTCTTCCTGGCCGAGTTTTGGAAAGTTGTACTTTTCTAAGAATTTGTCCATTTCTTCCTCGTTGTCCATTTTATCGGCATATAATTGTTGATAGTAGTCTCTTATGATCCTTTGTATTTCTATGTTGTCTGTTGTGATCTCTCCACTGTCATTTCTAACTTTATTGATTTGATTTTTCTCCCTTTGTTTCTTGATGAGTCTGGCTAATGGTTTGTCAATTTTATTTATCCTTTCAAAGAACCAGCTTTTGGCTTTGTTGATTTTTGCTATGGTCTCTTTTGTTTCTTTTGCATTTATTTCTGCTCTAATTTTTAAGATTTCTTTCCTTCTACTAACCCTGGGGTTCTTCATTTCTTCCTTTTCTAGTTGCTTTAGGTGTAGAGTTAGGTTATTTATTTGACTTTTTTCTTGTTTCTTGAGGTGTGCCTGTATTGCTATGAACTTTCCCCTTAGGACTGCTTTTACTGTGTCCCACAGGTTTCGGGTTGTTGTGTTTTCATTTTCATTCGTTTCTATGCAAATTTTGATTTCTTTTTTGATTTCTTCTGTGATTTGTTGGTTATTCAGCAGCGTGTTGTTCAGCCTCCATATGTTGGAATTTTTAATAGTTTTTCTCCTGTAATTGAGATCTAATCTTACTGCATTGTGGTCAGAAAAGATGCTTGGAATGATTTCTATTTTTTTGAATTTACCAAGGCTAGCTTTATGGCCCAGGATGTGATCTATCCTAGAGAAGGTTCCATGTGCGCTTGAGAAAAAGGTGAAATTCATTGTTTTGGGATGAAATGTCCTATAGATATCAATTAGGTCTAACTGGTCTATTGTATCGTTTAAAGTTTGTGTTTCCTTGTTAATTTTCTGTTTAGTTGATCTATCCATAGATGTGAGTGGGGTATTAAAGTCTCCCACTATTATTGTGTTATTGTTAATTTCTCCTTTCATACTTGTTAGCATTTGTCTTACATACTGCGGTGCTCCCGTGTTGGGTGCATATATATTTATAATTGTTATATCTTCTTCTTGGATTGATCCTTTGATCATTATGTAGTGACCTTCTTTGTCTCTTTTCACAGCCTTTGTTTTAAAGTCTATTTTATCTTATATGAGTATTGCTACTCCTGCTTTCTTTTGGTCCCTATTTGCATGGAAAATCTTTTTCCAGCCCTTCACTTTCAGTCTGTATGTGTCCCCTGTTTTGAGGTGGGTCTCCTGTAGACAACATATGTAGGGGTCTTGTTTGTGTATCCATTCAGCCAGTCTTTGTCTTTTGGTTGGGGCATTCAACCCATTTACATTTAAGGTAATTACTGATAAGTATGATCCCGTTGCTATTTACTTATTGTTTGGGGTTCGAATTTATACACCATTTTTGTGTTTCCTGTCTAGAGAATATCCTTTAGTATTTGTTGTAGAGCTGATTTGGTGGTGCAGAATTCTCTCAGCTTTTGCTTGTCTGAGAAGCTTTTGATTTCTCCTTCATACTTGAATGAAATCCTTGCTGGGTACAATAATCTGGGCTGTAGGTTATTTTCTTTCATCATTTTAAGTATGTCTTGCCATTCCCTCCTGGCTTGAAGAGTTTCTATTGAAAGATCAGCTGTTATCCTTATGGGAATTCCCTTGTGTGTTATTTGTTGTTTTTCCCTTGCTGCTTTTAATATTTGTTCTTTGTGTTTGATCTTTGTTAATTTGATTAATATGTGTCTTGGGGTGTTTCGCCTTGGGTTTATCCTGTTTGGGATTCTCTGGGTTTCTTGGACTTGGGTGATTATTTCCTTCCCCAGTTTAGGGAAGTTTTCAACCATTATCTCCTCAAGTATTTTCTCATGGTCTTTCTTTTTGTCTTCTTCTTCTGGGACCCCTATGATTCGAATGTCGTAGCTTTTAATATTGTCCTGGAGGTCTCTGAGATTGTCCTCATTTCTTTTAATTTGTTTTTCTTTTATTCTCTCTGATTCATTTATTTCTACCATTCTATCTTCTAATTCACTAATCCTATCTTCTGCCTCTGTTATTCTACTATTTGTTGCCTCCAGAGTGTTTTTAATTTCATTTATTGCATTATTCATTATATATTGACTCTTTTTTATTTCTTCTAGGTCCTTGTTAAACCTTTCTTGCATCTTCTCAATCCTTGTCTCCAAGCTATTTATCTGTGATTCCATTTTAATTTCAAGATTTTGGATCAATTTCACTATCATTATTCGGAATTCTTTATCAGGTAGATTCCCTATCTCTTCCTCTTTTGTTTGGTTTGGTGGGCATTTATCCTGTTCCTTTATCTGCTGGCTATTCCTCTGTCTCTTCATCTTGTTTAAATTGCTGAGTTTGGGGTGTCCTTTCTGTATTCTGGCAGTTTGTGGAGTTCTCTTTATTGTGGCTTTTCCTCGCTGTGTGTGGGTTTGTACAGGTGGCTTGTCAAGGTTTCCTGGTTAGGGAAGCTTGTGTCAGTGTTCTGATGGGTGGAACTGTATTTCTTCTCTTTGTTCAGTCGCGCTGTGGGGAGGGAGGGAGGGAGGGATGCTGCAAACAAATAACACTGGCGTGCGCTCGCAGTGCCTCAGCCACACTGGGTCTGCCCCCGCTCACGGTGCGTGTAGCCTCCCTGCCCACACTGCTCGGGCTCTAGGTTGTTCCGCCGGGAACAATCCGAGGCTGGCCCTGGGTTGCATGTACCTCCCAGGTCCAAGCCGCTCAGGTTCAGGCACTCGGGTAGTCCTCAGAGGCGCAGACTCAGTTGGGCCTGAGTATTGTGCTCTTCCCAGGTCCGAGCAGCTCAAGTGATGAGGTGTTTGGCAAGCGCCAATGCTGCGACTTATCGCCTCCCTGCCACTCGGTTATCTGGGCGTAAAACCGGCGCACCTTCTTAGGCAGATGTTAACCATCCAGACCCGCAAGAAGTTTTAGTTAGCAAAGAAGCCTGCTTACAGTTTTATAGATAATGTCTCTCTGGGGCTGTGATTGCCCCCTTCCGGCTCTGGCTGCCTGTCACCGGAGGGGGAAGGTCTGCAGCCGGCTATCTCTGTTCAATTCTTTGTTCCGTGCACGGGCCTGGCGGTGTCTTAGGTTGGGGCTGGCTTTTCACGTGGTAGATATCCCACAGTCTGGTTTGCTAGCCCAAATTATTTCGCTCAGATAGTGCTCAGGGTATTCAGGCCAGATTCTTACTCTAAGCGATGCAGCCCGTGCTGCGCCTCCCTGCCCAGCCCCCGCTTGTTAATGGCGCGTGCAGGCGTCTGCGCTGCTTCTCCGCTGGGGGAGTTACCGTAGGACTCGCAATCTTCGAGTTTTAATTGTTTATTTATTTTTTCTTCCTGTTATGTTGCCCTCTGTGCTTCCAAAGCTCGGCACAGATTCGGCAGTGAGAAGGTTTCCTGGTGTTTGGAAACTTCTCTCTTTTTAAGACTCCCTTCCCAGGACGGAACTCCGTCCCTCCCTCTTTTGTCTCTTTTTTTGTCTTTTATATTTTTTCCTACCTCCTTTCGAAGAGTTGGATTGCTTTTCTGGGTGCCTGATGTCCTCTGCCGGCATTCATAAGTTGTTTTGTGGAATTTACTTGACGTTTAAATGCTCTTTTGATGAATTTGTGGGGGAGAAAGTGTTCTCCCAGTCCTACTCCTCCGCCATCTTGGCTCCTCCTCTTTGCTTATCCTTCTTTGTTGCATATCCTTATCTTGTTTTTCACATAATCTAATGAACTGTGCTGTTCTATAACACATTATATGGGGCTTCCCAGGTGGCGCTAGAGGTAAAGAACCCACCTGACAATGCAGTAGACATAAGAGATGCGGTTTCAATCCCTGGTCAGGAAGAGCCCCTGGAGAAGGGAATGGCAACCCACTGGAGTATTGTTGCCTGGAGATTCCCATGAACAGAGGAGCCTGGTGAGCTATAGTCCATAGGGTCACAAAGAGTTGAATATAATATAGGTCAAGAAAGGAAAAGTGGGAATGGTTACTTTCTGGTTAAACTTCATTAATTCAAGAATAAGAATGGATGAGACCCAAAGGCACCATGAATAGAGACCTTTTATTTTGGCTATAAAATTCTTCCCTGAGTATGATGTGACAGCCTAGATTTACCAAATACAACATGATATTTATTTTTTAATAGATATATCTAATGAACATAAGGACAATTCTGCTTATTATTAACTCCATTATCTGATGTATGCCCCAGAGGTGCTGGAGAAATTCAGATTTGTCATTCAACCTTCTGCTACATGCAGAAAAAACACTGTCATACCCAGCTTCATCCTTCCAAGTAAGGTGGTTAATGAGTTTTGATTAGAATTCAGCCTACATTCCCAGGAAGAATATTTGCCACACCAACAGAGAGTTGTGGGTTGTGTAACTACATTCCTCATTCTGCTCATATCTATATTCTCTTTCATGGAAATTTCCTCAACTATGTAGCCTATATATATATCATCTTTTCACAGTTCTTAGAAATAATACAATTTTTTTTCTAAAAACTTAAAGAGAATAAAAATGGCCCCATAGATGGCCCCTTTCAAAGATGTACCATAAAAATGGTCCCTCATTCCCAAAGGGAAATTTGTTTCAGCATTCTGTCTTCTCTGTGTCTGGTAAAGATAATACACTCAGGGCAATATATTAGATTTACTGTATGGCCCTGTATCTGTGCCAGGTAGAAACTGTGAGTTTTCCAAAATTTATCCTGCTGCTGTTGCTGCTAAGTCGCTTCAGTCGTGTTGGACTCTGTGCGATCCCATAGATGGCAGCCCACCAGGCTCCCCCGTCCCTGGGATTCTCCAGGCAAGAACACTGGAGTGGGTTGCCATTTCCTTTTCCAATGCATGAAAGTGAAAAGTGAAAGTGAAGTCGCTCAGTCGTGTCCAACTCTTAGCGACCCCATGGACTGCAGCCCACCAGGCTCCTTCAGTCCATGGGATTTTCCAGGCAAGAGTATTGGAGTGGGGTGCCATCGCATTTTCCAAAAATTTATCCTAGTGCCTGGTAACTTCTTTCAGCTTTCTGAATAGCGTATCTGCTATAGAACCACAGAGGCTACTATTTTCAGTAAGTAACAAAATGATATGCAGTCCAAACCTTATGAGCCACATCTGTTCAGCTGCTGCTGCTGCTGCTAAGTCACTTCAGTCGTGTCCGACTCTGTGAGACCCCATAGACTGCAGCCCATCAGGCTCCACCGCCCCTGGGATCATTAACATTTCCCCTACAAATTAGGATTGTTTTGTGAGCTTTGTCAGGATAGGACTGATTTCTGAGCCATGCTGTTGCTTCCTGAGATAGAAAATTATTTCTAAAAATCCTTCATGCTCCACATTTCTTTCATTATTTTTAATTTCATCAATAGTTCCTCAAATTTTTTTAGAATGTTAAATATCTCCTTCATTAACTCACACTGTTTTTGTGGCTTTTCCACTTTCCAAATTTGGGTAGTAACTCAAAAAAGAATTTAGGGGAAATAATATTAATAGGACTTTTATTTCACTTTATCACAACTATCCTTGGATTAAATAATAAAATTTGCCTGTGAATGGGCTATCTAGTAATTTTCCCTTTCTCTGAAGCTTTAGAAACAAACTGGTTGAAGTATTTCAAAAATGTCTTAAGCCTCACAGATTTAACAAGGTTATTTAACAAGATAGCATGATAATTTAACAAAGAATTACTTTGAGGGCACATGATTTGCCTTTTTTCAGCCCACATAACTGAGCCTAGTGTAGAGTGGTTGTGGTGGTTTAGTTGCTAAGTCAGGTCTGACTGTTCCAACCTCAACGCCATAGCCCACCAGGCCTTTCTGTCCATGGAATTCTCTAGGCAAGAATACAGGAGTGAGTTGCCATTTCCTTCTGCAGGGAATCTTCTTGACCCAAGGATTGAACCTGGGTTTCCTGCATTGCAAGCAAATTTTTTTTTTACTGTCTTAGCCACAATGGCACTCCACTCCAGTACTCTTGCTTGGAAAAGCCCATGGATAGAGGAGCCTGGTGGGCTGCAGTCCATGGGGTTGCACAGAGTTGGACAAGACTGAAGCGACTTAGCAGCAGCAGCAGCAGCCACCAGGGAAGCTCCTGATGAGATCTTTCAGGGTAGTTTTCTTCAAAATATATTTTAATACAATTATCAAGTCATTATGAATCTTACTTTCTTTTTGCAATTAACTTGAAATATGTAGAAAAAAAATGTATTTTTGTTGACACAAATTTTACAACTTTCAATGCTGTATTGTGTCTGATTTACCTTGGGTTGATTTTAATCTAAAAGATTCACAGAAAGTCACTATGTTTTCCTCTGGACAAAGTGAGAATATAAAATAGTCTAGTCTAAATCATTGTCTCATTTTTCTTTGCATATTTCAAGATCATATCAGGATATTTTGCCATCACTTCAGGTTCTTTAAGATATCAGTGCTGAAAAATCAACAGTTTTCTCATTATTAATTATTACTAAAATTCATTCAAACAGAATAATGTTTAGAGTATACTAAAGACAACATATACTTTGGGATATATGTATACCTCATATGTAGAAACAACTCATTGGGAAAGACCCTGATGCTGGGAAAGATTGTAGGCAAAAGAAGAAAAGGGTGGCAGAGGATGAGATGGTTAGATAGCATCGCTGAGCCAGTGATATGAATTTGAGTGAACTCTGGGAGATTGTGAAGGACAGGGAAGCCCGGCTTACTGCAACATGGGGTCACAGAGTCAGACATGACATAGTGACTGACAACAACAAAATACGTAATTGTATGGGAGATACAAGTGGCAGACTGATTTTCTTTTCACTACTATGTTGTATTCAGAATTGATATATTGGGTGATTTTTTCAGTAATTGGACACATACAACTGTTTTACTGCTATAATTATGATGAAAACATTTCAAAATAAGAACACAACCATTTTTTTCAAATTTACACACAAATATACATGCACACGCACACACACACACACTGAAAGAACTTTCAACTATTTTTGTTTATTCCTGTTTATTGTTCAGTTTGTTCCACTTTTATACATTTTATAGCATCTCCTGGCTGATTAATTGGAAGCTTAATGGAACCACTTCCATCTGAGTAGATCAGCTTGAAGTGTTTATATTTCTGTAGTGTAATGTTTACTTTCTTAATTTATGTAATTAACTTAGATGAAATGCTTGCATACTACTTTAGAGATGTTATGAATTAATTACTTATTTAATTACTTATAACTCAGATAAGATGAAAAGTGCCATAAAAAATTTAAACACTTCAATTATAGCAACTTCTTGCATAGCTGTAATTATAAAAAAAAAAGTACTAGAAAATATGAAGTTGTCACATAAAAATATAGAAAATAGAGTACAATAATAGTAATCACAAAAGAATATTAAATTTTACATCTCAGGATATCAAAAGAAAAATGGCAGAAAAAAGTGTGTTTCTATAGCGCCTGAGTAAATGCCTAAGTTTTTCTTTATTTTTACATGGAAAAAAAAGTAAAGTGTGTATTTTGGCTAATAAAAAGCATTCAGTTAAAAAACAAATGCATTTAATTAACTCTTCATGATTCACAATGTATAAACTTGAGTTTCCAAATTATTGCAATTATATCGCCTTTTGGGAAACATGATATTGATTTTTCTAATAGCTATGAACAATGGCATGGTATCTCAACATTTTCTAATTATAATAGCAACTACAGTTTAAAGATTGTAGCTATTTTGCCAAAATTTTAATTATTTCTGAGCAATTTCAATAAAATCTGCCAACAAAGAATTAAAAAATAATGTATTCATGTTAGTGTCTTACATGCCTCAATGCATTATTCATTTTTTGAACAGGAAGTTTATAATCACAATTTTAAAATATTATTAAAATTAATAATTCTCATAACGTTCAAGGGAAAATTATGTTCCAAAGATATGGGTGGCTTCATTAAGTGGAATCAATTGTTTATAGAAACATAGAAGGTTAAATTGTAACCTACTTTTAACAAATAATTATTCCTTGTTACAAACATGCAACTATTGTCTCTATTATACTTTTTTTTTGTAAAGAAAACAATTGTTTTACTAAAATGCCCTCCCCTTCACTACAATAATTCTATTTCATAGGAAAAAGAAATCTTCTCTCTTTCCACAAGATTGTCATATACTTGGTAGTTTTAATCTAGTAAAGGATTGCAACTTTCCATTTGGGTGGCTGTAGTTGGCCTTCTGCTTTCAGTTTGTAATTTTTAGGTATGTTAAAATCATAGGTAAGTCAGAATCACTCTAGACAGCTGTTCAACCCTCTTTCCCTACTGGGAACATTATGATAGATTAGCCATCACCGTAGTTCAAGGCACTTTGATTGCCATTCTGTCCACGATGCCTCCCTGCCTCACCCCACCCCCCATCATCCCCCACCCCCCCACCCCCGCCCATTGGGGTAATTAAGTCCACTTTATATCTGATACATAAGTAGCACCACATGCTGACTAGGGAGACCAAAACAGAGGAGAAAAAGCCAGCACAAAAACATGTTTATTAGATTGACTGCCACCCTAGGTAACTGAGATGAGGTCCACAAGGACCTTCTGATGAGCCAAATATAATGAAATATCAAAAGATAGTTAAAAAAAATGCAATTTGGGTTTCTATTTTTATGCCCCAGAGAGAAATTAACTGTTTAAAGACTCCCTGATGTTGTCTACAGGATTTCCTATATTTCTATTATTCTTGAGAAGGAGATTCCACTGTGGTCATACAAAATGGTTTTATGGTAAGTGCTCCAAGTAGCCTTCTTGTCTTGAATTTCAAGTACTAATCTAACATTCTACCCTGGACCACAATGAAGCTTTAGTCTCCCAGTCAAACTCCTTTAATTAATGGCACCAGATATATGCCATAGTGCAAATTTTTAATAGTGAATAAAGTGAGACAATGATAGGGTCTCAGAGTTTTAGTAAATAATTTACTTTTTGCATTCCTGGATCACATTATTCTTAATTTCATGATACCTATTTTTTACCCTTACAGATATCTGTAAATTGCCATTCTCAGCATTCTCTCTTTTACTTATATTATATTTGGGGGTAAATTCATCAACTTCCTTGTCTATATCTTAGATATTTGATGGATACATGCTAAATTCACATCTCACCCTTCTATTGAATACTGGTATCCAGAAAAATTTACTGTAATGTCACTTATTCCCCAAAGTCTTTGAGATTGCTACCATGGACATTCCTGATTTTTTTCTGGTTTTATCATTTTTTCCATAAAACAGGAGTGTTAGCAAGCACTAAAATGGATGAATTCTGTAAGGTTATCTACAGTCTCCTGGAGTGGGCTCAAAGAGATTTATAATGTCTGGTTATCCCCAACTACCGTCATAAATCTCAGTGGCTTTCTTGAAAGGAAACATCACAGTATTTCCTTAGGGTAGATAGACTTCAAAACTACTACTAGTGTCTTTAAAACTGTGTTAAAGGAAAGCGAAGAAGGAAGTGCAGTGGGAAGGAGAGAAATTGAAAAGTAGACTTTTAAAGTCAGAAATCTATGAAAATTAAGAAGCAACACTTAGAACTAGACATGGAAAAACTGACTGGTTCTAAATTGGGAAGGGAATATATCAAGGCTGTATTTTGTTACCCTGATTATTTAACTTATATGCAGAGTACATCATGCAAAATGCCAGGCTGGATGAAGTACAAGCTGGAATCAAGATTGACAGGAGAAATATCAATAACCTCAGATATGTAGATAACACCACCCTTTGGCAGAAAGTGAAGAACCAAAGAGCCTCGTGATGGAAGTGAAAGAGGAGAGTGAAAAAGTTGGCTTAAAACTTAACATTCAGGAAACTAATATCATGGCATCTTGTCCCATCACTTCATGGCAAATAGATGGGAAAACAATGGAAAAAGTGATAGACTTTATTTGGGGGGACTCCAAAATCACTGCAGATGGTGACTGCAGCCATGAAATTAAAAGACACTTGCTCTTTGGAAGAAAAGTTATGACCAACCTAGGCTGCCTGGGGTCGCACAGAGTCGGACACAATTGAAATGACTTAGCAGTACCAGCAGCAGACAGCATATTAAAAAGCAAAGACTTTACTTTGCCGACAAAGGTCCATCTAGTCAAAGCTATGGTTTTTCGAGTAGTCATGTATGGATATGAGAGTTGGACTATAAAGAAAGCTGAGTGCCAAAGAGTTGATGCTTTTGAACTGTAGTGTTGAAGACTCTTGAGAGTCATTTGGACAGCAAGGAAATCCAACCAGTCCATCCTAAAGGAAATCAGTCCTGAATATTCATTGGAAGGACTGATTCTGAAGTTAAAACTCCAATTCTTTGGCTACTTAATGTGAAGAACTGACTCATTAGAAAAGAGCCTGATTCTGGGAAAGATAGAAGGCAGGAGGAAAAGGGGATGACAGAGGGTGAGATGGTTGGATGGCATCACTGACTCAATGGACATGAGTTTGAGTATGCTCTGGGAGTTGGTGATGGATAGGGAAGCCTGGTGTGCTTCAGTCCACGGGGTCACAAAGTGTCGGACATGACTGAGCGACTGAACTGAAGGTCATAAAGATAAGAGTTCAAATCTGAGCTCTATCTAATAACAGCTCTTTTGCCTTGGGAACCTAAGAGAACCATGATAAAAATTTTTCTATATTTATAAATATGCCAAAAATAAAATGGATAGGACTTACTGTGAAAATTATAGATAATAGATTTGAAGCATTTAACATAGTTTGTGAAAAAAATTGTAGATGCAGCAAAGGAGGAGGCACAGTGAGATGTATTAGTAAAAACAAAAACCAACCAAACAAACAAAAAAACTGTGTAGGAAACTGAACCCATAAAGAGAGTTAAAGACATAATTAGGCAGACACCTTGGGAAAAGTCTTGGAGAAAAATGGGTAGACTCAGCACAGATAGAGAAAATCTAACTCAGGTGTTTAGCAACCCACAGGCATGTTCGATTTTGCACTACTAAAATCCCTGTTGTATTTTAAATGGTGAAAGTATGCTATTTCATTTTCTCTTGAGATTCAGCTTTGAGTTTGCTGAGATAGTTCACATGTCTCTTACTTTGCTGGACATTTTTTAATCCATCATCTGAACTAACGAGGATGTGTTTCTGTTTCTCCAAGTGTGACAGATAGATCTTAATAGAAACAGGACAATTAAACTAGGCTAGGTTTCTTAGTTTATTGATGAGCAGTTGTTTTTACCCCTGGATGCAGACAATATGAAACCTGAAACCTGGTTTCCGTTCTAGTTCAGTGTTCTTTCTGCTCCATCTTCTTGCATCTAACAACTAACTGTTAAAACCTAACAACTACACTGCTCTCTTGGCTTTCATGCTGTACTTATCATCATTTCAGTTTTTGAGTTCTCTTTTTCACCTTTATGTTTTTTCCATAATATTTCTTCCATCTTATCTAAAAGTTCCCATCCTCAAATGTAAATTTTAGTGCAGGAAAAAACAAAAAACAGCCACCTATAAGCCTGTAAGTCTCCTCTAGCCAAAAGAACAACTTTCTTTTGAGTACTTGTGATTAATAATCAAGTTGGACAGCAAAGGGAATATTGCACAATACCTAGAGTCTGTGCCCATAGTACCTCTGCTTCAATACTGCTTAAGTCAATCTAGAATAATGATAATCCTTAAGAGTTCTTTCTTGTAATTTCTTCTGAAACCGCTTAGCAATTTATTTTATCATGCTCCTGAATTTAATTTTTTTAATTTAAATTTATTTATTTTAATTGGAGGCTAATTACTTTAAAATATTGTATTGGTTTTCCCATACATCAACATGAATCCACCACGGGTGTACACGTGCTCCCCATCCTGAAGCCCCTCCCACCTCCCTCCCCGTACCATCCCTCTGGGTCATCCCAGTGCACCAGCCCCGAGCATCCAGTATCGTGCATCAAACCTGGACTGGCGATTCATTTCTTATATGATATTATACATGTTTCAATGCTGTTCTCCCAAATCATCCCACCCTCTCCCTCTCCCACAGAGTCCAAAAGACTATTCTATACATCTGTGTCTCTTTTGCTGTCTCGCATACAGGGTTATCATTACCACCTTTATAAATTCCATATATATGCATTAGTATACTGTATTGGTGTTTTTCTTTCTGGCTTACTTCACTCTGTATAATAGGCTCCAGTTTCATCCACCTCATTAGAACTGATTCAAATGTATTCCTTTTAATGGCTGAGTAATACTCCATTGTGTATATGTACCACTGCTTTCTTATCCATTCCTCTGCTGATGGGCATCTAGGTTGCTTCCATGTCCTGGCTATTATAAACAGTGCTGCAGTGAACATTGGGGTACATGTGTCTCTTTCAATTCTGGTTTCCTCAGTGTGTATGCCCAGCAGTGGGATTGCTGGATCATAAGGCAGTTCTATTTCCAGTTTTTTAAGGAATCTCCACACTGTTCTCCATAGTGGCTGTACTAATTTGCATCCCCACTAACAGTGTAAGAGGGTTCCCTTTTCTCCACACCCTCTCCAGCATTTACTGCTTGTAGACTTTTGGATCGCAGCCATTCTGACTGGTGTGAAATGGTACCTCATAGTGGTTTTGATTTGCATTTCTCTGATAATGAGTGATGTTGAGCATCTTTTCATGTGTTTGTTAGCCATCTGTATGTCTTCTTTGGAGAAATGTCTATTTAGTTCTTTGGCCCATTTTTTGATTGGATGGTTTATCTTTCTGGAATTGAGCTGCAGGAGTTGCTTGTATATTTTTGAGATTAGTTGTTTGTCAGTTGCTTCATTTGCTATTATTTTCTCCCATTCTGAAGGCTGTCTTTTCACCTTGCTAATAGCTTCCTTTGTTATGCAGAAGCTTTTAATTTTAATTAGGTCCCATTTGTATATTTTTGCTTTTATTTCCAATATTCTGGGAGGTGGGTCATAGAGGATCCTGCTGTGGTGTATGTCGGAGAGTGTTTTGCCTATGTTCTCCTCTAGGAGTTTTATAGTTTCTGGTTTTACGTTTAGATCTTTAATCTATTTTGAGTTTATTTTTGTGTATGGTGTTAGAAAGTGTTCTAGTTTTATTCTTTTACAAGTGGTTGACCAGTTTTCCCAGCACCACTTGTTAAGGAGATTGTCTTTAATCCATTGTATATTCTTGCCTCCTTTGTCAAAGATAAGGTGTCCATAGGTGTGTGGATTTATCTCTGAGCTTTCTATTTTGTTCCATTGATCTATATTTCTGTCTTTGTGCCAGTACCATACTGTCTTGATGACTGTGTCTTTGTAGTAGAGCCTGAAATCAGGCAGGTTGATTCCTTCAGGTCCATTCTTCTTTCTCAAGATTGCTTTGGCTATTGGAGGTTTTTTTGTATTTCCATACAAATTGTGAAATTATTTGTTCTATCTCTGTGAAAAATACCATTGGTAGCTTGATAGGGATTGTCTTGAATCTATATATTGCTTTGGGTAGTATACTCATTTTCAATATATTGATTCTTCAGATCCATGAACATTGTATATTTCTCCATCTATTAGTGTTCTCTTTGATTTCTTTCACCAGTGTTTTATAGTTTTCTATATATAGGTCTTTAGTTTCTTTAGGTAGATATATTCGTATTTTATTCTTTTCATTGCTATGGTGAATGGAATTGTTTCCTTAAATTCTCTTTCTATTTTCTCATTATTAGTGTATAGGAATGCAAGGGATTTCTGTGTGTTGATTTTATATCCTGCAACTTTACTATATTCATTGATTATTCTAGTAATTTTCTGGTGGAGTTTTAGGGTTTTCTATGTAGAGGATCATGTCATCTGCAAATAGTGAGAGTTTTACTTCTTCTTTTCAATTTGGATTCATTTTGTTTCTCTTTATGCTCTGATCGCTGTGGCCAACACTTTCAAAACTATGTTGAATAGTAGTGGTGAAAGTGGGCACCCTTGTCTTGTTCCTGACTTTAGGGGAAATGCTTTCAATTTTTCACCATTGAGGATAATGTTTGCTGTGGGTTTGTCATATATAGCTTTTATTATGTTGAGGTATGTTTCTTCTATTCCTGCTTTCTGGAGAGTTTTTATCGTAAATGGATGTTGAATTTTGTCAAAGGCTTTCTCTGCATCTATTGAGATAATCATATGGTTTTTATTTTTCAATTTGTTAATGTGGTGTATTACATCAATTGATTTGCAGATATTGAAGAATCCTTGCATCCCTGGGATAAAGCCCACTTAGTCATGGTGTATGATCTTTTTAATGTGTTGTTGGATTCTGATTGCTAGAGTTTTGTTGAGAATTTTTGCATCTATGTTCATAAGTGATATTTTTTACAGAATAATACCTGAATAAGTATGTAATGAATTTGGTTAGCTGCTAACCAGAGTTATATATTTACACTTTGGCAGTTACCATTAATTTCATTGGAGGCCAGGATCTCACTGTTCAAGTCCAGATTATTGCAATGGTTTTGATTCTCTTGTTTCCAAACTCATCCTTCCCAGTTCTATTTGTATACTTCTGGATGAATGATTACAAAGCAAAATGTAATGTGTTTCCACTGGCTCCTTTTTTTTCCTCCCCAGTCTCTGTAACTGAAACCTTTTCATAATCATTTATTTTTTTAACCTTTCTCTTTATATTTCACCATATGATGTTCCATGACGCTTTGTTTCAAAAAGATTCATCTCTTTATAATCATTCTCACATGTCACTTTCAATCCTTTGACACACTATTACTCTGTTTCCTCCTATTTGGGGAGACACGTCTAGTCTGTGAACTATTTAGTGTCTACTACAGCCCACAGTCATCTCCCTAATTGTTAATCTTTTGTAGTTTATGTCTTCTTTATGACTCAGCTTTAATCCTTGGTTGATCTTTATTTCATGTATGATCATTTGCTACGAATAAATAGTATGTAACAGAAACCATGTTTTGAACTGTGGTGTTGGAGAAGACTCTTGAGAGTCCCTTGGATTGCAAGGAGATCCAACCAGTCCATTCTAAAGGAGATCAGTCCTGGGTATTCTTTGGAAGGACTGATGCTAAAGCTGAAACTCCAATACTTTGGCCACCTCATGTGAAGAGTTGACTCACTGGAAAAGACTCTGATGCTGGGAGGCATTGGGGGCAGGAGGAGAAGGGGATGACAGAGGATGAGATGGTTGGATGGCATCACTGACTCGATGGACATGAGTTTGGGTGAACTCTGGGAGTTGGTGATGGACAGGGAGGCCTGGCAATTCATGGGGACATGACTGAGCGACTGAACTGAACTGAACTGTGTAGAAATCATGTAAGATTTGCGTGTGTGTGTGTGTGTGTATTTTCTTCAGTTTTTAGCACAGTAGAATGCATTAATAGATGTTTAAAAAATAGGTTTGACTAACTAATTAATTTCATCCTTTCCTGAAAATGTGAACAAGGACAGAGTTAGCACTGTCACTGCCGATCTTTTTCAGGATGCTGTGAATATTTTTTAACTATTTCTATAAAGAAAAATGGACTCTTCAAGGACATTTAGTACACCTATAGGATTAAATGTAACAACAACAATAAAACGCTGGAAATTGGGAACCAAGAAGAAAGATTACATAGCACCACTTAGGGAATACTGAAATGTCAAACACCCTTTCAAGGTGATAGAGATTTTAACTAGAGAACTAAATGTTGCTATAAACCTGAAGCTCACTACACCTTTAGCCCTAATCACAATATCTTCCATGCATGAATAATATGTAGATGATATGAATCACAGTTTTCATCAATTCTTTTGTATTTAGACAAAATGCTTTAAAGTGTGGCTTCTATTTACATGCATATGTATACTTGTACAGTATATACATGTGCATATACATTTGGTGCTTTGTATCTACAGCATTTCCTGGTAGTTATATTTTTCAAATAATTGCATTACTAAAATGACTGGTAATACACTTTCAGCCCCAGGTGGCTCTATTTTCCATTTAGAAGTGATTACAGAAAGATTGAAAAGATATTTTGCATTCCATTTGTGGTTGTCTTTTATTGAACTTGGTTAATGTAACATGCTTCTGTGATTTTAGGTTTTTAAAGTAAGTGCAGTCCCCTTGGAGGTGTTTGTGCATAAGTGGGGGTGAAAAATACATAGCCACTCTAGTTAAGCTTTCAAATAATGTCTTTAGGAAATGTTTGAAATTGAGGCTTAGGTTATAGTCTTTTCTTAAATGTGCAGACGTAACTCCCACTAATCTTAAAGGGAATTAGACACATCCTTGTGGCCCAGAGGGTAAAGCATCTGCCTATAATGCGGGAGACTCAGGTTCAATCCCTGGGTCGTGAAGATCTCCTGGAGAAGGAAATGACAACCCACTCCAATATTCTTGCCTGGAAAATCCCATGGATGGAGGAGCCTGGTAAGCTAGAGTCCATAAGATCGCAAAGAGTCAGACACTTAATCACTTAGTCAAGCGACTTCACTTATACAAGAAAGAGTAATCTTAAATTCTTTTGGCTCAAATATTTTCTAAAATCCCTCTTTGTAAAATAATTAAATACAACAAAGTTAAAATGTATTTGTCTTCTCTGTGGAAAATCTAGAAATTAAATCTGACTTCATATATCTTCAAATGTAAAGGGCTTATTCTACAGTCTTGTGCTATGTATACAGATTAACACTGACATTATTTTGCAAATACACAAGAAGATCAAGGTTTGATTTCAGTTGCAGAGCCACAAATAGCAAACCTTCCTACATGATTACAAAATCCTGACAAATGCTTGATAGACTGCCTAAAAATCTCTGTCTTCATTTCCTTCAGTCCTAATGCCATTAATTTCTAGGTAGTATACTGATACATTTATATTTTTACACCTGCATAATAATGTTTCTTGTGCAGTGTGGGAGCATTGCTTTTTGTACATAAAGTTAGTCTCCCTAAAGTGCCAGAAACTTTATATAGTTTAAAAATTATAACAATTACTTTGGCATTTTACCAAATTTATAGAATAAATTTCTATTTCTTAAAGTATCATGATACTGATATATTTTTGCTCTTTTTAAAAGTATTTATTTATTTGGTTGGTTGTGTCAGGTTTTAGTTGCAGGATTCAGGATCTTTTGTTGCAGTATGAGGGCTTTCTAGTTGTGGCGTGCAGACTCCAGAGCATGTGGGCTCTGCAGTTGCCATTCACAGCCTTAGTTGCCCCATGGCATGTGAGATCTTAGTTCCCTGACCAGGGATCAAAGCCACATCCCTTACATTGGAAGGCAGATTTTTTAACCACTGGACCACCAGTGAAGTCACTGATACTTCTATACTTAAATGAAATGAAAATACTGCATTTCAAATACTTGAAAAATAATTATCTTTGGTATCTTTAAAGAGGATGTGGATTAAAAAAAAAAAAGAACAATAGTTTCACTATAGAAAGGCTACATATTTCAAATTCATATTAGGCCAGAAGAACCATGACTTTGACTTTAACTGAGTCCTATAAGTCCTGTAAATGATTTTTAGAACTCTTTGAACATTTTATTTATTATTTTTTTTATTTATTTTTTTTTTATCCTGCTCCGGAGCAGGAGGAAGAGTTTCACTTAAGCGCGAGGCCCCGCCCTTCCAGGCTTCAAGCCTCCGGCCGGACCCCACACCCTCCTCTTTGAACATTTTAAATCTTTCATGAGCATCGTTTTTGTCACAAGTAAAGTGATAAAATATTTTTAAATTAAAGTTTCATTAAAACTGA
This sequence comes from Bos taurus, assembly GCF_002263795.3. Classification (NCBI taxonomy): domain Eukaryota; kingdom Metazoa; phylum Chordata; class Mammalia; order Artiodactyla; family Bovidae; genus Bos; species Bos taurus. The sequence goes on along the minus strand of NC_037332.1, from coordinate 15,809,888 downwards.
GAAAATAAATTAAAAGGTTTAGGGTTTATGTTGTACATGCTCAGTTGCTTCAGTCCTGTCTGACTCTTTGTCATCCCATGGACTATAGCCTGCCAGGCTCCTCTGTCCAGGGGATTCTCCAGGTTATGGTGCAGAAAATTTTATTTGTTGGAATTTCCTTTAATATTTAATGTCCTAAAAAATAGTTAACAAATTTTAGGAGGAGGAGCTAAGATGGCAGAGGAGTAGGATGGGGAGAACACTTTCTCCCCCACAAATTCATCAAAAGAACATTTAAACGCCGAGTAAATTCCACAAAACAACTTCTGAATGCCGGCAGAGGACATCAGGCACCCAGAAAAGCAACCCAACTCTTCGAAAGGAGGTAGGAAAAAATATAAAAGACAAAAAAAGGGACAAAAGAGGGAGGGACGGAGTTCTGTCCCGGGAAGGGAGTCTTAAAAAGAGAGAAGTTTCCAAACACCAGGAAACCTTCTCACTGCCGAATCTGTGCCGAGCCTTGGAAGCACAGAGGGCAACATAACAGGGAGGAAAAATAAATAAACAATTAAAACCCGCACATTGCGAGCCCTACAGTAACTCCCCCAGTGGAGAAGCAGCGCAGATGCCTGCATCCGCCATTAACAAGCGGGGGCTGGGCAGGGAGGCGCGGCGCGGGCGGCATCACAAGAATCTGGCCTGAATACCCTGAGCGCTATCTGAGCGAAATAATTTAGGCTAGCAAACCAGACTGTGGGATATCTACCACGCGAAAAGCCAGCCCTAACCTATGACACTGCCAGGCCCGCGCACGGAACAAAGGACTGAACAGAGATAGCCGGCGGCAGACCATCCCCCTCCAGTGATAGGCAGCCAGAGCCGGAAGGGGGCAATCGCAGCCCCAGAGAGACATTATCTATAAAACTGTAAGTAGGCTTCTTTGCTAACTAAAACTTCTTGGGGGTCTGGACGGTCAACATCTGCCTTAGAAGGTGTGATGGTGCACACCTAGATAACCGGGTGGCGGGGAGGTGATAAGTCGAAGCAGTCACGCGTGCCAAACACCTCATCACCTGAGCTGCTTGGATCTGGGAAGGGCACAAAACGCAGGCCCAACTGAGAGTCTGCACCTCTGAGGACTACCCGAGTGCCTGAACCTGAGCGGCTTGAACCTGGGAAGTACAGGCAGCCCAGGGCCAGCAGCGGATGGTTCCCAGGAGAGCAACCTAGAGCCTGAGCAGCGTGGGCAGAGAGGCTACATGTGCCGTGAACGAGGGGCAGACCCAGTGTGGCTGAGGCGCTGAGAGCACACACCAGTGTTATTTGTTTGCAGCATCCCTCCCTACCTCCCCTCAGCGCAACTGAACAAGTGAGCCTAAAAAAAAAAAAAGTGTCCTCCACCATCCCCTTTGTGTCAGGGCAGAAACCAGACACTGAAGAGACCAGCAAACAGAAGAAGCTATAACAGAGGGAACTGCGCTGGAAGCTACAGGCAATATGTTAAAACCCTGTGGTTACTACCAACTACATAGGAAGGGGCCTATAGATCTTGAGAAATATAAGTCGGACCAAGGAACTAGCCAAAAATGAACTGAATCCACACTACTCACAACAAAACCAGAGAAAGTCCTAGATATATTTTTACTATTTGTACGACCTTTCTTTCTTTTTTTTTTTTAATTATTTTTTTATAATTAAAAAAATTTTTTTAAGTCCTCTATTATTCCTTTAATTTCCACTTTTATAACCGATTACTTTGCAAAAAAAAAAAAGACCCTATTTTTTTTAAAGCAAACTTCATATATATATATATATATTTTTATAATTTTTTGACCTTTTTTTTTTCCTTCTTTTCTTTAACATTGTATTTTTGAAATTCCAAACTCTACTCTAGATTTTTAATTTTTGCTTTTTGTTATTTGTTATCAATTTTGTACATATAGTTGTTTTTTTTTTTTATAATTTCTGTGACCCTTTTTTCTTTTCTTTTTCTCTGTTTCTTTCTCTTCTTCTTTTAAATAACATTGTATATCTGAAATTCCAAACTCTACTCTAGATTTTTAATTTATGCTTTTTGGTATTTGTTATCAATTTTGTACCTGTATTTTTTTATTATATAATTTATACGACTTTGTTTGTTCTTGTTTGTTTTTTTTTTTTCTCTCTCTCTTTCTTTTTCTTCTTTTTTTTAACATTGTATTTTTGAAATTCCAAACTCTACTCTAGATTTTAAATTTTTGCTTTTATGTATTTGTTACCAATTTTGTACCTTCAAGAACCCAATCTTCAGTAACCATTTTTCACTAGGGAGCAAGATTACTGGCTTGACTGCTCTCTCTCCCTTTGGACTCTCCTTTTTCTCCACCAGGTCGCCTGTGTCTCCTCCCTAACCCCTCTCTACTCTACCCAACTCTGTGAATTTCTGTGTGTTCCAGACGGTGGAGAACACTTAGGGAACTGATTACTGGCTGGATCTGTCTCTCTCCTTTTCATTCCCCCCTTTTATCCTCCTGGCCACCTCTGTCTCCTTCCTCCTTCTTCTCTTCTCTGTATAACTCCGTGAACATCTCTGAGCGGTCCAGTTATGGAGTGCACATAAGGAAGTGATTACTGGCTAGCCCACTCTCTCCTCTATTGATTCCACCTCATCTCATTCGGGTCACCTCTAACTCCCTCCTCCCTCTTCTCTTCTCCATGTAATTCTGTGAACCTCTCTGGGTGACACTCACGGTAGAGAAACTTTTCATCTTTAACGTAGATGTTTTATCAATGGTGCTGTATAGAAGGAGAAGTTTTGAAACTACTGTAAAAATAAGACCGATAACTGGAAGCAGGAGGCTTAAGTCCAAACCCTGACTCCAGGGAACTCCTGACTTCAAGGAACATTAATTGACAGGACATCATCAAATGCCTCCAAACCGACACTGAAACCAAGCACCACACAAGGGCCAACAAGTTCCAGGGCAAGACATACCAAGCAAATTCTCCAGCAACAAAGGAACACAGCCCTGAGCTCCAAGATACAGGCTGCCCAAAGTCATCCCCAAGCCATAGATATCTCATAACACATTACTGGACACTTGATTGCACTCCAGAGAGAAGAAATCCAACTCCACCCACCAGAACACCGACACAAGCTTCCCTAACCAGGAAACCTTGACAAGCCACCTGTACAAACCCACACACAGCGAGGAAATGCCACAACAAAAAGAACTCCACAAACTGCCAGAATACAGAAAGGACACCCCAAACTCAGCAATGTAAACAAGATGAAGAGACAGAGGAATACCCAGCAGATAAAGGAGCAGGATAAATGCCCACCAAACCAAACAAAATAGGAAGAGATAGGGAATCTACCTGATAAAGAATTCCAAATAATGATAGTGAAATTGATCCAAAATCTTGAAATCAAAATGGAATCACAGATAAATAGCCTGGAGACAAAGATTGAGAAGATGCAAGAAAGGTTTAACAAGGACCTAGAAGAAATAAAAGAGAGTCGATATATAATGAATAATGCAATAAATGAAATTAAAAACACTCTGGAGGCAACAAATAGTAGAATAACAGAGACAGAAGATAGGATTAGTGAATTAGAAGATAGAATGGTAGAAATAAATGAATCAGAGAGGATAAAAGAAAAACGAATTAAAAGAAATGAGGACAATCTCAGAGACCTCCAGGACAATATTAAATGCCAGAACATTCAAATCATAGGGGTCCCAGAAGAAGAAGACAAAAAGAAAGACCATGAGAAAATACTTGAGGAGATAATAGTTGAAAACTTCCCTAAAATGGGGAAGGAGATAATCACCCAAGTCCAAGAAACCCAGAGAGTCCCAAACAAGAAAAACCCAAGGCAAAACACCCCAAGACACATATTAATCAAATTAACAAAGATCAAACACAAAGAACAAATATTAAAAACAGCAAGGGAAAAACAACAAATAACACACAAGGGAATTCCCATAAGGATAACAGCTGATCTTTCAATAGAAACTCTTCAAGCCAGGAGGGAATGGCAAGACATACTTAAAGTGATGAAAGAAAATAACCTACAGCCCAGATTATTGTACCCAGCAAGGATCTCATTCAAATATGAAGGAGAAATCAAAAGCTTCTCAGACAAGCAAAAGCTGAGAGTATTCTGCACCACCAAACCAGCTCTCCAACAAATACTAAAGGATATTCTCTAGACAGGAAACACAAAAACAGTGTATAAATTCGAACCCAAAACAATAAAGTAAATGGCAACGGGATCATACTTATCAGTAATTACCTTAAACGTTAATGGGTTGAATGCCCCAACCAAAAGACAAAGACTGGCTGAATGGATACAAAAACAAGACCCCTACATATGTTGTCTAAAAGAGACCCACCTCAAAACAGGGGACACATACAGACTGAAAGTGAAGGGCTGGAAAAAGATTTTCCATGCAAATAGGGACCAAAAGAAAGCAGGAGTAGCAATACTTATATCAGATAAAATAGACTTTAAAACAAAGGCTGTGAAAAGAGACAAAGATGGTCACTACATAATGATCAAAGGATCAATCCAAGAAGAAGATATAACAATTATAAATATATATGCACCCAACACGGAAGTGCTGCAATATGTAAGACAAATGCTAACAAGTATGAAAGGAGAAATTAACAAGAACACAATAATAGTGGGAGACTTTAATACCCCACTCACACCTATGGATAGATCAACTAAACAGAAAATTAACAAGAAAACACAAATATTAAACGATACAATAGACCAGTTAGACCTAATTGGTATCTATAGGACATTTCATCCCAAAACAATGAATTTCACCTTTTTTTCAAGCGCACCTTTTTCTCTGCACCCACCCAGGAGTGCAGACCGGCTGGGAGCTCAGGTGGGGGGGGCCTCCCTCCCAGGAGCCCCCAACTGCCCACCACCTGGGGGGCAGCGGACACCCTGCCCCTCAGGTGTTGTCCACCTAAGTTATTTCGTGTCCCTTGCATTTTCTCTCCTCCTCTGTCCCTCAGGCAGAACTGGGGGTCTCTGTTCCCCCTGCCGCTGGCGCGCAGGGTCTCTGCTCAGCCGGCAGCAGGGGTGCCTGATGGGGGACCACTGACCAGAGGGGGCTGTCTCGTGTGTTGGAAAAGGCTTATTGAAGAGTATCTACTCTTAGTCATCTAGTTTGCGGTTCTTTACTGCAAATAATAAGTTTCAATAGAAAAAAAAAAAAATCTATCCTTCTCCAGGATAGATCACATCCTGGGCCATAAAGCTAGCCTTGGTAAATTCAAAAAAATAGAAATCATTCCAAGCATCTTTTCTGACCACGATGCAGTAAGGTTAGATCTCAATTACAGGAGAAAAATTATTAAAAATTCCAACATATGGAGGCTGAACAACACGCTGCTGAATAACCAACAAATCACAGAAGAAATCAAAAAAGAAATCAAAATTTGCATAGAAACTAATGAAAATGAAAACACAACAACCCAAAACCTGTGGGACACTTTAAAAGCAGTCCTAAGGGGAAAGTTCATAGCAATACAGGCATACCTCAAGAAACAAGAAAAAGGTCAATTAAATAACCTAACCCTACACCTAAAGCAACTAGAAAAAGAAGAAATGAAGAACCCCAGGTTTAGTAGAAGGAAAGAAATCTTAAAAATTAGGGCAGAAATAAATGCAAAAGAAACAAAAGAGACCATAGCAAAAATCAACAAAGCCAAAAGCTGGTTCTTTGAAAGGATAAATAAAATTGACAAACCATTAGCCAGACTCATCAAGAAATAAAGGGAGAAAAATCAAATCAATAAAATTAGAAATGAAAATGGAGAGATCACAACAGACAACACAGAAATACAAAGGATCATAAGAGACTACTATCAACAATTATATGCCAATAAAATGGACAACATGGAAGAAATGGACAAATTCTTAGAAAAGTACAACTTTCCAAAACTGGACCAGGAAGAAATAGAAAATCTTAACAGACCCATCACAAGCACAGAAATTGAAACTGTAATCAAAAATCTTCCAGCAAACAAAAGCCCTGGTCCAGACGGCTTCGCAGCTGAATTCTACCAAAAATTTAGAGAAGAGCTAACACCTATCCTGCTCAAACTCTTCCAGAAAATTGCAGAGGAAGGTAAACTTCCAAACTCATTCTATGAGGCCACCATCACCCTAATACCAAAACCTGACAAAGATCCCACAAAAAAAGAAAACTACAGGCCAATGTCACTGATGAACATAGATGCAAAAATCCTTAACAAAATTCTAGCAATCAGAATCCAACAACACATTAAAAAGATCATACACCATGACCAAGTGGGCTTTATCCCAGACATGCAAGGATTCTTCAATATCTGCAAATCAATTGATGTAATACACCACATTAACAAATTGAAAAATAAAAACCATATGATTATCTCAATAGATGCAGAGAAAGCCTTTGACAAAATTCAACATCCATTTATGATAAGAACTCTCCAGAAAGCAGGAATAGAAGGAACATATCTCAACATAATAAAAGCTCTATATGACAAACCCACAGCAAACATTATCCACAATGGTGAAAAATTGAAAGCATTTCCTCTAAAGTCAGGAACAAGACAAGGGTGCCCACTTTCACCATTACTATTCAACATAGTTTTGGAAGTTTTGGCCACAGCATTCAGAGCAGAAAAAGAAATAAAAGGAATCCAAATTGGAAAAGAAGTGAAACTCTCACTATTTGCAGATGACATGATCCTCTACATAGAAAAGCCTAAGGACTCCACCAGAAAATTACTAGAACTAATCAATGACTATAGTAAAGTTGCAGGATATAAAATCAACACACAGAAATCCCTTGCATTCCTATACACTAATAATGAGAAAACAGAAAGAGAAATTAAGGAAACAATTCCACCCACCATTGCAACGGAAAGAATAAAATACTTAGGAATATATCTACCTAAAGAAACTAAAGACCTATATATAGAAAACTATAAAACACTGATGAAAGAAATCAAAGAGGACACAAATAGATGGAGAAATATACCATGTTCATGGATTGGAAGAATCAATATAGTGAAAATGAGTATACTACCCAAAGCAATTTATAGATTCAATGCAATCCCTATCAAGCTACCAACAGTATTCTTCACAGAGCTAGAACAAATAATTTCACAATTTGTATGGAAATACAAAAAACCTCCAATAGCCAAAGCGATCTTGAGAAAGAAGAATGGAACTGGAGGAATCAAACTTCCTGACTTCAGGCTCTATTACAAAGCCACAGTTATCAAGACAGTATGGTACTGGCACAAAGACAGAAATATTGATCAATGGAACAAAATAGAAAGCCCAGAGATAAATCCACGCACATATGGACACCTTATCTTTGACAAAGGAGGCAAGAATATACAATGGATTAAAGACAATCTCTTTAACAAGTGGTGCTGGGAAAACTGGTCAACCACTTGTAAAAGAATGAAACTAGAACACTTTCTAACACCATACACAAAAATAAACTCAAAATGGATTAAAGATCTCAACGTAAGACCAGAAACTATAAAACTCCTAGAGGAGAACATAGGCAAAACACTCTCCGACATACACCACAGCAGGATCCTCTATGACCCACCTCCCAGAATATTGGAAATAAAAGCAAAAATAAACAAATGGGACCTAATTAACCTTAAAAGCTTCTGCACAACAAAGGAAGCTATTAGCAAGGTGAAAAGGCAGCCTTCAGAATGGGAGAAAATAATAGCAAATGAAGCAACTGACAAACAACTAATCTCAAAAATATACAAGCAACTCCTACAGCTCAACTCCAGAAAAATAAATGACCCAATCAAAAAATGGGCCAAAGAACTAAATAGACGTTTCTCCAAAGAAGACATTACAGATGGCTAACAAACACATGAAAAGATGCTCAACATCACTCATTATCAGAGAAATGCAAATCAAAACCACTATGAGGTACCATTTCACGCCAGTCAGAATGGCTGCGATCCAAAAGTCTACAAGCAATAAATGCTGGAGAGGGTGTGGAGAAAAGGGAACCCTCTTACACTGTTGGTGGGAATGCAAACTAGTCCAGCCACTATGGAGAACAGTGTGGAGATTCCTTAAAAACCTGGAAATAGAACTGCCTTATGATCCAGCAATCCCACTGCTGGGCATACACACTGAGGAAACCAGAAGGGAAAGAGACACGTGTACCCCAATGTTCATCACAGCACTGTTTATAACAGCCAGGACATGGAAACAACCTAGATGCCCATCAGCAGATGAATGGATAAGAAAGCTCTGGTACATATACATAATGGAGTATTACTCAGCCATTAAAAAGAATACATTTGAATCAGTTCTAATGAGATGGATGAAACTGGAACCTATTATACAGAGTGAAGTAAGCCAGAAAGAAAAACACCAATACAGTATACTAAAGCATATATATGGAATTTAGAAAGATGGTAACAATAACCCTGTGTACGAGACAGCAAAAGAGACACTGATGTATAGATCAGTCTTATGGACTCTGTGGGAGAGGGAGAGGGTGGGGAGATTTGGGAGAATGGCACTGAAACATGTATAATATGTATGAAACGAGTCTCCAGTCCAGGTTCGATGCACGATACTGGATGCTTGGGGCTGGTGCACTGGGACAACCCTGAGGGACGGTATGGGGAGGGAAGAGGGAGGAGGATTCAGGATGGGGAACACAGGTATACCTGTGGCAGATTCATTTCGATATTTGGCAAAACTAATACAATATTGTAAAGTTTAAAAATAAAATAAAAAAAATAAAGTAAAAAAATAAAATTAAATTAAAAAATAGTTAACAAATTATTAAAATTACTTTTATGTTTTAAGAAGACTGGGTTTCACAATCAAATGTAAATACAATTGAAAAGTTAACAGGGCATCATTTACTAAACTTTTGCTTTCTCCTATTTTTATTTTTTAATTGAAGTATAGTTGACTTAGGAGATTATATTAGTTTCAGGCATATTTGATATTTTTATAGATTATACTCCATTGTTGTCATTGTTCAGTCCCTAAGTCATGTCCAACACTTTGAAACCCCATGGACTGCATAATGCCAGGCTTCCCTGTCCGTCACCAACTCCTGGAGTTTAGTCAAACTCATGTCCATAAGTTGGTGATGCCATCCAACTATCTCATCCTCTGTCATCCCATTCTCCTCCTGTCTTCATCTTTCCCAGCATCAGGGTCTTTTCCAATGAGTCAGCTCTTCTCATCTGGTGTCCAAAGTTTTGAAGCTTCATCTTCAACATCAGTCCTTCTAATGAATATTCAGGACTTATTTTCCTTAGGACTGACTGGTTTGATCTCCTTGCTGTTTAAAGGACTCTCAAGAGTCTTCTCCCACACCACACTTTGAAAGCATCAATTCTTTGGTGCTCAGCCTTCTTTATGGTCCAACTCTCTCATCCATACATTACTACTAGAAAAGCTTTATCTTTGACTATGAGACCTGGAATGATGGCTGTGCAGCACTGGAACAGCTGTGAGGAGATACCCCACATCCAAGGGCAGAGAAGCCCCAGCAAGCAAGATGGTAGGCAGTGGATTGGCTGCTGTACAGTGCTGGAGTGACTTTGAGGAAATACCCCTTATCCAAGGGCAAAGAAGAAGCCCCAGCAAGACAGTAGAAGGGGAAAAACCACATTTAGAATCAAATCCCACTCCCGCCAGAGACCCTTAGAGGGCTCAAACATACCTTGTGCACACCAGGACCCAGAGACCCGACAGAGATTGAGACAGAACTGTGTTTGAGTGTTTCCTAAGGAGGTACAGGTCAGCGGTGGACTGCCACAGGGGCAGGGGCTCTGGGTGCAGTAGACCTGGGTATGGCATAGGCCCTCTTGGAGGAGGTCACCATTAATTCCACCATAGAGCCAGCAGAAATTACACAGGACAGGGGAAATAGACTAAGGCAATGGCACCCCACTCCAGTACTCTTGCCTGGAAAATCCCATGGACGGAGGAGCCTGGTAGTCTGCAGTCCATGGGGTCGCTAAGAGTTGGACACGACTGAGGAATTTCCCTCAGAAGAAATGGAGTGGCCATCATGGTCAACAAAAGAGTCCGAAATGCAGTACTTGGATGCAATCTCAAAAATAACAGGATGATCTCTGTTCGTTTCCAAGGCAAACCATTCAATATCATGGTAATCCGAATCTATGCCCTGATCAGTAACACTGAAGAAGCTTAAATTGAACAGTTCTATGAAGACCTTCTAGAATTAGCACAAGACCTTCTAGAACTAGCACACCAAAAAGATCTCCATTTCATTATATGGTACTGGAATGCAAAAGTAGTAAGCCGTGAAATACCTGGGGGAACAGGCAAATTTGGCCTTGGAGTACAGAATGAAGCAGGTCAAAGGCTAATAAAGTTTTGCCAAGAGAACACACTGGTCATAGCAAACACACTCTTCCAATGAAACAAGAGAAGACTCTACACATAGACAACACCAGATGGTCAACACCGAAATCAGATTATATTCTTTGCCACTGAAGATGGAGAAGCTCTATATAGTCAGCCAAAAATAAGACCAAGAGCTGACTGTGGCTCAGATCATGAACTCCTTATTGCCAAGTTCAGACTTAAATTGAAGAAAGTAGATAAAACCTCTAGACCATTCAGGTATTACCTAAACCAAATCCCTTACCATTATACAGTGGAATTGACAATTAGATTCAAGGGAATAGATCTGATAGACAGAGTGCCTGAAGAACTATGGACAGAGGTTCGTAACATTGTACAGGAGGCAGTGATCAAGACCAACCACAAGAAAAAGAAATGCAAAAAGGCAAAATGGTTGTCTGAGCTAGCCTTACAAATAGTTATGAAAAGAGGAGAAGTGAAAGGCAAAGGAGAAAAGGAAAGATATATGCATTTGAATGCTGAGTTCCAAAGAATAGCAAGGAGAGTTAAAAAAGCTTTCTTCAGTGATCAACGCAAAGAAATAGAGGAAAATAATAGAATGGGAAAGACTAGAGATATCTTGAAGAAAATTAGATAACAAGGGAAATTTTCATTCCAAGATGGGCATGATAAAGCACAGAAATGGTATGGACCTAACAGAAGCAGAAGATATTAAGAAGAGGTGGCAAGAATACACAGAAGAACTATACCAAAAAGATATTCATGACCCAGATAATCACGGTGGTGTGATCACTCACCTACAGCCAGACATCCTGGAATGCGAAGTCAAGTGGGCCTTAGGAAGCATCACTATGAACAAAGCTAGTGGAGGTGATGGAATTCCAGTTGAGCTATTTCAAATCCTAAAAGATGATGCTGTGAAAGTGCTGCACTCAATGTGCCAGCAAATGTGGAAAACTCAGCAGTGCCCACAGGACTGGAAAATTTCAGTCTGCATTCCAGTCCCAAGGAAAGGCGATGCCAAAGAATGCTCAAACTACCACACAATTGCACTCATCTCACACGCTAGTAAAGTAATGTTCAAAATTCTCCAAGCCAGGCTTCAGCAATACATGAACTGTGAACTTCCAGATGTTCAAACTGGATTTAGAAAAGGCAGAGGAACTAGAGATCAAATTGCCAACATCTGTTGTATCATTGAAAAAGCACAAGAGTTCCAGAAAAACATCTACTTCTGCTTTATTGACTATGCCAAAGCCTTTGACTCTGTGGATCACAACAAAATATGGAAAATTTTTACAGAGATGGGAATTCCAGACCACCTGACCTGCCTCCTGAGAAATCTATATGTAGGTCAAGAAGCAACAGTTAGAACTGGGCATGGAACAACAGACTGGTTCCAAATCAGGAAAGAAGTATGTCAAGGCCATATATTGTCACCCTGCTTATTTAACTTATATGCAGAGTACATCATGGGAAATTCTGGACTGGATGAAGCACAACTGGACTCAAGATTGCTGGGAGAAGTATCAATAACCTCAGATTTGCAGATGACACCACCCTTATGGCAGAAGGTGAAGAAGAGCTAAAAATCCTCTTGATGAAAGTGAAAGAGGAGAGTGAAAAAGTTGGCTGAAATCTTAACATTCAGAAAACTAAGATCATGGCATCTGGTCCCATCATTTCACAGCAAATAGATGGGGAAACAATGGAAACCTTGAGAGATTATTTTGGGGGGCTGTAAAATCACTGCTGATGATGACTGCAGCCATGAATTTAAAAGAGGCTTGCTTCTTGGAAGAAAAGTTATGACCGACCTAGACAGCATATTAACAAGCAGAGACAATACTTTGCCAACACAGGTCCATCTAAAGGAAGCTATGGTTTTTCCAGTAGTAATATATGGGTATGAGAATTGGAGTATAAAGAAGCTGAGTGCTTTGGAACTGTGGTGTGGAGAAGACTCTTGAGAGTCGCTTAGACAGCAAGGAGATCCAACCAGTCCATCCTAAAGATAAGCAGTCCTGAATATCATTGGAAGGACTGATGTTGAAGCTGAAACTCCAATACTTTGGCCACCGAATGCAAAGTACTGACTCATTAGAAAACACCTTGGTGGTGGGAAAGATCGAAGGTGGGAGGAGAAGGGGATGACAGAGGATGAGATGGTTGGATGGCATCCCTGACTCAGTGGACATGAGTTTGAATATACTCCGGTAGTTGGTGATGGACAGAGAGGCCTGGTGTGCTGCAGTCCAGGGGGTGGCAAAGAGTTGGACATGACTGAACAACTGAACTGAGCTGAACTGATGCAGACCTTTGTTGGCAAAGTGATGTCTCTGTTTTTCAATATGCTGTGTAGATTTGCAATAGTTTTTTCCAAGGAGCAAGCATCTTTTAATTTCATGGCTGCAAGCACTGTCCACAGTGATTTAATAAAATCTGTCACTGCTTCCATGTTTTTGCCGTCTATTTGCTATGAAGTGATGGGACCAGATGCTATGATCTTTGTTTTTTGAATGTTGAGTTTAAGCCAGCTTTTTCACTCTCTTCTTTCATCCTCATTAAGAGGCTCTTTTGTTCCTCTTTGATCTCTGTCATTAAGGTGGTATTATCTGCAAATCTGATGTTATTGATATTTCTCACAGCAGCCTTGATTCTAATTATGATTCATCCAGTGTGGCATTTTTCATGACATACTCTGCATATAAGTTAAATAAACAGAGTGACAATGTACAGCCTTGATATACTCCTTTCCCTGTGTTTAGTGTAGTCAATGAAGCAGAAGTAGATATAAATTTCTAATATAACATTGGTTGTATAATCTGTGGTGTCATTTTGTCTAGCAAGTCTTACTTGATTTAACTCCAGCCTCAAGTAGCAGCACTCTCGCCTTGCTAACTTGTAGTCACTCTGACCTTCTTCCTGCCCTCGAAATGCCTGAAGTTATCACTCTGACTGTCTTTGTCCATGAGTTTTCTTATCTCTGCAACACTCTTTCCATAGTTCATCTAGCTAGCTCCTATTTATTCTCCAGTTTAACAGTCCTCCTGTAAAATCCCTGCCTGATTCCTAGTCTCAGATCTTCCTTTCATGCTGCTCAGTGCACCTTGTCAGTTTCCCCATTACTGCTCAGCCTGTTGTAATTAATATTTAGGCTGATCACTTATTTTTCATATGCATCCTCCACCAGCTTAAAAGCTCCATAAGGTCAAGGATTTTTAAATTGTGCCCATTGATTTTTTTTCCCTTTTTCCTAATGACTGATATCACACTAAACAATAAGTACTGGTGAAAATAAAAGAATAAGTGAACGTAATTTATATTCTGCTTTGTTCTATTTATAAATATGCCATAAACATTTTTTCAGATATATGAATCACTTTAAAATGGATGAATAGCAATAATAATGATGATAATGATTATGAAAATTATAATAATACTGAAAAATATCAAATTTTACAAAGCCAGTCTACTATACAATAGATGGTTTAATTAAACGTTGTGAACTTGTAAATGACATTAATATGAATATCTTTATGTATAGTGCTGTTTTACTCTGTTCAATTATTTAAGAAAACTTCCCATATTATAAAACAGAAACAGATTCAACAGGCCTAGAAAACAAATTTATCTTTACCAAAGGGGAAAAGAAGGAAGGCAGAGTAAATTAGGAGTTTGAGATGAACATATACACACTAAAGTATATAAAAGATAATCAACAAGCACCTACTTTATAGCACAGGGAACTCTACTCAGTATTCTTTAATAACCTGTATGGGAAAAGAGTCTGAAAAAGGATTGGATATATGCATGTGTATAACTGGCTCGCTTTGCTGTACACCTGAAACCAGGACAACACTGTGAGTCAGCTCTGCTCCAGTAGAAAATCTTTCAACACTTTAGTCTGAAAAACCTGAAAACTTACCAGAAATAGCAGCTAGGATAAGTGTGTGACCTTTTTATGGATATATTTGCCACAAATTGCTTTGTGAAACAAATTGCATTAATTTATAATGCCATATACCAGTGTCTCTGTAATACCACAAGTGGGTTACATATTTTGCTATTAAAAAACTGTCTTGGAAGATAAGATAGAAGACATAACTAAGAAAATGTTGGTGTTGGTGTCTAGTGACTAGTTTTTGTTTTTTTTTAAGGATATTTGATAGGAAAGAATATTTGACCAGCTTAAGGCTGTAGATGATCTGCAGTTGGTTGACAGCAGTGCTCACTGTTGTGATTTCCCATGCTGCGGTGTCCCATATTGTGGATTTGCAGTATCCCTGCAGCCTCTCTGCTCCTCTTTAGGAGTCAGCCAATCCTGTACAGTCACCTGTATGGTTCCAAACTCTTTACTAATATGTGTGAGCAGCTGCAGAGGGTTAAGATTTTAAAATATTGCACAAAGACTAAAACTATCAGCAGTTAATTACTTCATTATTTTTACTCAATTTTATATTTGGCTTGCCCTAGAATAAATTTATTAAATATAATCCAATCATAACAGCATTTCCTCAGTTCCATCTGAAAGAACTACAAAATCCAAAGGTACATAAGGCAGTTTAAATGATGCACACATTTTTAGTCATGTAAAATAAGTATTTTTTCCTCTTAATAAATTTATTGGAAATCCTTGAGAATGCAATTTGCATTAATGACTTCATTAAGAAAATCTGTCAACTTTAATTGGTTTTGCCAGGAACTAGAAATGATAGTCCATTTACTAAGACCAATTTTAGGTAAAATTCAAGTAATTTAGTAATATCAGCAATAATAATTACAAAACCAAAAATATATGAGATGTCATTCAATACTTTGTTCTCTAAGTAGAGGAGAGGCAAGTTACAAAGCCCAAGAAAGAAAAAAAAATATTTATATTGACATCTTTTGTGTCATCTGTGCAAACAAATACTAAAACTCTAGGAATGTAAATTTTATATTTTGTTCTGTCATATTTGGATTACTCAGGTGGTGCCAGTGGTAAAGAACCCGCCTGTCAATATAGGAAACAGGAGACCCAGGTTTGATCCTTCGGTTGGGAAGATCCCCTGCAGAAGGAAGTGGCAACCTACTCCAATATTCTTGTCTGGAGAATCCCATGGACAGAGGAGCCTGGTGGTCTACAGTTCATGGGGCCACAAAGAGTCACATGTGAATGAAGAGACTTAGCACAGAACAGCACAAAATAACATAGTGGATTTACACTTGACCTGTAGTACTGACTGTATACCAGCATTATATCTGGATTATCATCTTGTTTCTTAAAAAAAAAAAAAAAAGATTCTCACAATGATGTTCAGGAATTCTATTTAAGAAAATAACTCTGGATTGAATATTTAAACTTTTATTATTCAATCTTTCCTCTCATTCATCAATGCATGTGATTTTTAAATTTGATGGAAACTAGAATTTTGAAATACAATTAAAAATTTAAATTTGCACTAAATGTGAATATATGAGCTATATTATCAAGTCTTGTAAAGTTCTCAATTTCAATCTACACTTTTTTACTGAAGCAAAATCTTTAAGTATAAAACATATTTAAATGATTTATTTTTTAATTTTCCAAAGCAAAACACCTATACTTCAAGTTAAACATTCACCAATATGTCAAAAAGGCAAAAACTAAACTTATGACAGCATCACCCTGAGTTTTATAAATAGGAGAAAAAGAAATACAATCCATGAAATTTAAAACAATTTGAAATGTATGATGTACATGATAAGACAGTATGCATACAGGTTCACTCTGTAGAGAGGAATTTGTAGAATTTTGGACTAAAACTAGGAAGAATGTAATACTAAAAAAGTTTTCTGAAAATGATGTTAGAGACTATGGCTATCATTTTCCAATTAGATTCAGTACTACATACTGATTTTGCATGTCACTCTGCGAACCCACTGCAATATAAGAACTCAATAAATATTTTTTAAATTAGTGAGAAAATATACTTCCCAACTACACATTTATTTTAGTGAATTGTTTGAGCAGGATTCTTATGTTGAAAGAGTATTCTACCATATTTTACATCATCTGCCTACCATTCTCCTAACACAGTTGTTAGTCTCTCAGTCATGTCCAACCATATGACTGTAGCCCACTAGGGCCCTCTGTCCATGGAATTCTCCAGACAAGAATACTGGAGTGAGTTGTCATTTCCTTCTTCAGGGATCAAACCCAGGTTTCCTGCATTGACAGGCAGATGCTTTACCATCTGAGCCATCAGAGAAGGCTTCAAAAGATTGAAACCAAAAGGAGAAGGGGGCAGCAGTGAATGAGACGGTTAGATAGCATCACTGACTCAATGAATCTGACCAAACATGAATCTGAGCTGAACATGAATCTGAGCAAACCCTGGGAGATGGTGAGGGACAGGGAAGACTGGCGTGCTGCAGTCCATGGGGTCACGAAGAGTCGGACTTGACTTGGCAACTGGAAAACAACAGCATCATTCACATCAAAGAAAGACTAACTTAAACAGACAATTTGCTCATAAAATATTTATTAAGTATCTACTATATGATTGACATGACTAAATTCTCAAGATGCAAATTTGAATTAAAGATGAATAACATAAGAATCTTATACTGGAGGCTGTCTGATCCAGGCACTATAACTATCCACTATTGTCCTCTATCCACCTGGCCTCATCCATGAATTAGGTCTAAAAATATGGTCACCAGAAGCTTGCCAACTCATATGTACCACATTTGCCACTGGGAGAGGGTGACACAGAAATGTTCTAAATTAAGACGGGAAAAAGAAGCCACTCAGAAAATATTCTAATTTTCTCAGCTTTTGGCAGGTTTGTAGCCTGACTGATCAACTAAATCTACATGGTTGATGAAGGAAAGGATATTAGTGGCAGAGCCTCGGCCAAGTGTTGCCCCCTTGCTCCATTCTTGGTCTATAAGAAAATGGCAACTCACATTCAAAACAAGGTGCAAAGGGATATTAGTTTAGATAAACCAAGAAACAAATAGGACATCTAGATTAGTTACTGTGCCTGCTGTAGCAGATTACTACAAACTTGGTGGCTTAAAATAATAGAAATTTAGGGACTTCCCTGGTGGTCCAGTGGTTAAGACTGCACTTCCACTGCATAAGGTATGGGTTCAAATCCTGGCTGGGGAAGTTCCACATGCCACACAATGTGGCAAAAAAGAAAATAAAATTTTAAAAGATACAAGAAAGAAAAAACATTTATTATCTCACAGTTCTGGAGGTCAGAAGTCCAAAATCAAGGCCCCAGCAAAGTCACAGAATGTCTAGGAGAGAATCCATTATTTGCCTCTGCCAGCTTCCAGTAGCTGTTGGCATTCCTTGACTCTGCCTCTGGGTTTACAGTGTCTTTTCCTCTCCTGTGTGTGCTGTGTTCTCCTCTGTTTGCTTGTTTTAAAACTCAATCAAACTCTCTCTTAAAGAAATACATGTATTTATATTTAGGGCCCACTTTGTAATCATAGTAAACTTCCCTTATCAAGATCCTTAACATAATCTTTTACAAAATATGATAATGTTCCCGAGTTTCAGTGATCAGAATGTGGACATCTCTTTTGAACCACCATTCAGCTCACACAGGACTCATCCTTTTAGCTGACATATATTATCCACGCTAGTCAAAAGACTAGCCATAACTTGGACACTTAAAGCACCACAGAAAGCCAATGATTCAAAGTATACTTTAAATGCAGCTTTTCTTCTGAATATAAAAGGAGATTATATCAAGAACTTAAAAATTGATACTTATTCTTACCAACATATTACTTGCAATATGGCTTCCCTGGAGGCTCAGATGGTAAAGAATCCACCTGCAATGTGGAAGACCTGGGTTCAATCCCTGGGTTGGGAAGATCCCCTGGAGAAGGAAATGGCTACCCACTCCAGGAAGCTTACCTGGAGAATCCCCATGGACAGAGGAGCCTGGCGGGCTTCCCTCCATGGGATCACAAAAAGTCGGACAAGACTGAGTGACCAATCATAGCACAGCACAGTTTCAATAATGAAATTTACCTTTCCTAGCCAAGATAAGTGAATGCAAAAATCTTATACATTGCAAAAACTTTCCTGTTTTGCATTGCATGTTGCAGAAAAAATACTAACTACTGTTAAATTTAAAGGGTTAACCCTGAGGTAAAAAAGGGTAAACAATAAATCTGTAAGGTTTGTAATGGAGTTCTCAAAGTGGAAAAAAATGCCATTTTACTTTAAAATAGGCTAGTGTTGAGTAAGACTATAAGAATACCTTTATATGATCTGTCACTTCCTTCTCCATTATGAAGATCATTTATTTTTTAGGTTAGGTAATGCTGACTCTACACATGGACATCACCAGATGATCAATACCAAAATCAGATTGATTATATTCTTTGCCGCCAAAGATGGAGAAGCTCTATACAGTCAGCAAAAACAAGACCGGGAGCTGACTGTGGCTCACATCATGAACTCCTTATTGGCAGATTCAGAGTTAAATTGAAGAAAGTACGGAAAACCACTAGAGCATTCAGGTATGACCTAAATGAAGTCCCTTAAGATTATACAGTGGAAGTAAGAAGTAGATTCAAGGGATTACATCTGATAGACAGAGTGACTGAAGAACTATGGACAGAGGTTCATGACATCGTACAGGAGGCAGTGATCAAGACCATCCACTAGAAAAAGAAATGCAAAAAGGCAAAATGGTTGTCTGAGCTGGCCTTAAAGTAGTTATGAAAAGAAGTGTGAAATTATGAAAAGAAGAGAAGTAAAAGGCAAAGGAGAAGATAAACCCATTTGAATGCACAGTTCCAAAGAATAGTAAGGAGAGATAAGAAAGCCTTCCTCAGTGATCAATGAAAAGAATTAGAGGTAAATAGGATGGGGGAGACTACAGATCTCTTCAAGAAAATTAGAGAAACCAAAGGAACATTTCATGCAAAGATGGGCTCAATAAAGGACAGAAACGGTATGGACCTAACAGAAGCAGAAAATATTAAGAAGAGGTGGCAACTATGCACAGAAGAATGACACAAAAAAATCTTCATGACCCAGATAACCATAATGATGTAATCAATCACCTAGAGCCAGACATCCTGGAATGTGAAGTCAAGTGGACCTTAGGAAGCATCACTATGAACAAAGCTAGAATTCCAGTTGAGCTATTTCAAATCCTGAAAGATGATGTTGTTAAAGTGCTTCACTCAGTATGCCAACAAATCTGGAAAACACAGCAGGGCCATAGGACTGGAAAAGGTCAGTTTCCATTCCAATCCAAAACAAAGACAATGCCAAAGAATGCTCAAACAACCGAACAATTACACTAATCTCACATACTAGCAAAGTGATGCTCATAATTCTCCAAGCCAGGCTTCAACGGTAAATGAACCATGAATTTCCAGATGTTCAAGCTGGATTTAGAAAAGGGTGAGAAACCAGAGATCAAATTGGCAACATCCATTGGATCTTAGAAAAAGCAAGAGAGTTCCAGAAAAAAATCTGCTTCTGCTTTATTGACTATGCCAAATCCTTTGACTGTGTGGGTCACAACAAACTGTGGGAAATTATTAAAGAGATGGGAATACCAGACCACCTTTCCTTCCTCCAAAGAAATCTGTATGCAGGTCAGGAAGCAACAGATAGAACTGGACATGGAACAACAGACTGTTTCCAAATCAGGAAAGAAGTATGTCAAGGCTGTATAGTGTCACCTTGCTTATTTAACTAATATGAAGAGTGCATCATGAGAAGTACCAAGCTGGATGAAGCACAAGCTGGAATCAAGAGTGCCGGGAGAAATATCAATAACCTCAGATATACAGATGACACCGCCCTTTGGCAGAAAGTGAAGGAGAAATAAAGAACCTCTTGATGAAAGTGAAAGAGGAGAGTGAAAAAGTTGGCTTAAAACTCGACATTCAAAAAACTAAGATCATGCAATCTGGTCTCATCACTTCATGGCAAATAGATGGGGAAACAGTGGAAACAGTGACAGACTTTATTTTGGGGGCTCCAAAATCACTGCAGATGGTGACTGCAGCCATGAAATTAAAAGATGCTTACTCATTGAAAGAAAAGCTATGACCAACTTACACAGCATTTTAAAAAGCAGAATCATTACTCTGCTGACAAAGGTCTGTCAGGTCAAAGCTATAGTGTTTACAATAGTCATGTATGGATATGAGAGTTGGACTGTAAAGAAAGCTGAGCACTGAAAAATTGATGCTTTTAAACTATGATGTTGGAGAAGACTCTTGAGAATCCCTTGGATAGTAAGGAGATTCAACCAGTTCATCCAAAAGGAAATCAATCCTGAATATTCATTGGAAGGATTGATTCTGAAACTGAACCTCCAATACTTTGGCCACCTGATGTGAAGAACTGATTCATTGATAAAGACCCTGATGCTGGGAGAGATTGAAGGTGGGAGGAGAAGGGGAAAACAGAGGATGAGATGGTTGGATGGCATCACCATCTCGATGGACATGAGTTTGAGTAAGCTCTGGGAGTTGGTGATAGACAGGGAAACCTGGCGTGCTACAGTCTATGGGGTTGCAAAGAGTCAGACACAACTGAGTGACTGAACTGAATATTGTCTTAAAACCCTCTCTCTTGAGCTATTCAAATGTTTGTCAAATAAATGGATTCAGACAGTTGAAACTACTACTTCATTTCCAAATCACTTTGATGGACTAATATGAACTCATTGACTTTTTGCAATATTTCAAATATTAATTTTTAATTTTAATAGTTGTTACTTTTAAATCGTTCCTAAAATTATTCATAAAAGCAAATAGAGTTTTCAGTGGTTTTAAATATGTAGCTAGATTAATAATTTGGCTTTATATAACATCTATTACAACAGGTTAACATACTACTTTTCCACTTTTTTTCAACATCTATTATAACAGGTTAACATAATGTTGGTTACGTAAATAAAACTGCTTAACACAAATAGGAAGTAGCAAATGCTATCTTTTCTTCATATGTGGCACCTTCATCTCACTTAAACATTAAAGAAGTTTTAATTTGCAGTTACAATGAAAGCATATACTCTATTCTATTTCTACATCAATAAGCATGGTCCTTTTTTTCCTGTATTTAGTATTCAAGTTTTCATCAGTATTTGTCTCATTTTCCGCTAATAGTTTTATTCTGATGAAGTGTAATGGCTGTCTTTTAAATGAAATATAAGGGACATTAAATAGTCATAATTTTTGCTTTTCTCTGCCATTATTTATTAGTCTGCTTGATGGTACAGATTTTAAGTAAAAAACATTGTTTTTTCCAAAGATGTTTTTATTAATAGAAACATTTTGGAAAAGTATTCTTTGATATATGCAATGCAAAAGAGGTTTTCAACTTGGGGATTTAAGATGTTTATTCCATTAAGTTTAGTTCAAGAACACTAAAACTCATAATCTACATGCAGCCTTTAAAGTTCATAGTCGGCTGGAAGAGTATCAAGGGTCGATTAAGTTTCCTTATACTTAGTCTTAATCACTGCTCTGTTATACACACCTCTCTCATTGGCGTCACCCTAACCTAAATGCAACATTTACTGTACTGCAATTTTGGCAACCTATTACCAGATAGTTTTGGAGTACCCACTGTGATTTAGCCTGACTGGAGAAGGCAGGTTGATGTTACGTGTCTGAATGGAGAGCTAAGCATAATTAGCCATCTCTGAATTTAGAAAGGTTTCACTTTAAAAGATAGTTTTACCCTGAAAATTATGAAGGCTTACTTTCTGTCTCTGAACTATTTTCTGTCCCTTTACTTTTGCTATGTCAATTCATCCACAGAGAAAGATTTTCTATCCTCTTCGTATATTTCAATGCACAGTTAGATTTTGCTTCCAACACTCTTATTCTCTGGGAGGAAATTATTTTTCCCTGTTTTGAACTCCACCAATAGTCACCCCCTCTGTAACTAATCATGTGACAGTAAGTTATCTGTGTTCACATAGATTTTTTCATTGGTATTCTACAGGTCAATGGAAAAAGAGAGAAATAATATACATCTATGTCATTACTTTAAGCTCTAATTATTAGTTTAGCAACAATAAACTAATAAATTAATTTTTATTCAGTAGTTTACAACTTGATGCAGAAATCTTGGGAACCATTTACAATTCAGTATGCCAAAAATATTTAAAAGAATATAGTCTACCTTGCCCACCCCTCTTTCTCCACTAACCCTCAACTGTTCTGGTAGCCCAGTTATTAATATTTAAATCAGAAAATAAAGAAGCAGAAAAAAATTACAAAATTTTATTGAACCAAGTTTGCATGGAAATGACTAAATGTTTTCTTGCCTTGCTTAGAATGGGTGCCTTAAAATTAAAATTGAATACATTTAAAAGTTAACTTTATATGTATGCATATTTGAATTTGTCAATTATAAATAATATACAATCCATGCAAGGAATTTGGAGCAATAAAAGTAGCAAATTATTGATATACATCAAAGTAATTTCCGTGACATTATATTTTAAATTAACAAAAGTTATATGATATTATCATGACAATGGGTGACAGGCATTAGGGAACAGGAAACAAGGGACAGTTTTGTCTTCTTTGGAAACAGTGTATAGATACTTACAGAGAGCGAAGAGGAACTAAAGAGCCTCTTGATGAAAGTGAAAGTGGAGAGTGAAAAAGTTGGCTTAAACCTCAACATTCAGAAAACTAAGATCATGGCATCTGGTCCTATCACTTCATGGCAAATAGATGGGGAAACAATGGAAACATTGAGAGACTATTTTGGGGGGCTCCAAAATCACTGCAGGTGGTGGCTGCAGCCATGAAATTAAAAGACAATTGCACCTTGGAAGAAAATCTATGACCAACCTAGATAGCATATTAAAAAGCAGAGACATTACTTTACCTACAAAGGTCCATCAAGTCAAACCTATGGTTTTTCCAGTAGTCATGTATGGATGTGAGAGTTGAACTATAAAAAAAGTTGAGTGCCAAATAATTGATGCTTTTGAATTGTGGTGTTGGAGAAGACTCTTCAGAGTCCCTTGGACTGCAAGGAGATACAATCAGTCCATTCTAAAGGAGATAAGATCAGATCAGATCAGTCACTCAGTTGTGTCCAACTCTGCGACCCCATGAATCGCAGCACACCAGGCCTCCCTGTCCATCACCAACTCCGGGAGTTCACTCAGACTCACGTCCATTGAGTCAGTGATGCCATCCAGCCATCTCATCCTCTGTCGTCCCCTTGTCCTCCTGCCCCCAATCCCTCCCAGCATCAGAGTCTTTTCCATTGAGTCAACTCTTCGCATGAAGTGGCCAAAGTACTGGAGTTTCAGCTTCAGCATCATTCCTTCCAAAGAAATCCCAGGGCTGATCTCCTTCGGAATGGACTGGTTGGATCTCCTTGCAGTCCAAGGGACTCTCAAGGGTCTTCTCCAACACCACAGTTCAAAAGCATCAATTCTTCGGTGCTCAGCCTTCTTCACAGTCCAACTCTCACATCCATACATGACCACAGGAAAAACCATAGCCTTGACTAGACGAACCTTTGTTGGCAAAGTAATGTCTCTACTTTTGAATATGCTATCTAGGTTGGTCATAACTTTCCTTCTAAGGAGTAAGCGTCTTTTAATTTCATGGCTGCAGTCACCATCTGCAGTGATTTTGGAGCCCAGAAAAATAAAGTCTGACACTGTTTCGACTGTTCCCCCATCTATTTCCCATGAAGTGGTGGGACCAGATGCCATGATCTTCCTTTTCTGAATGTTGAGCTTTAAGCCAACTTTTTCACTCTTCACTTTCACTTTCATCAAGAGGCTTTTGAGTTCCTCTTCACTTTCTGCCATAAGGGTGGTGTCATCTGCATATCTGAGGTTATTGATATTTCTCCCGGCAATCTTGATTCCAGCTTGTGTTTCTTCCAGTCCAGCGTTTCTCATGATGTACTCTGCATATAAGTTAAATAAACAGGGTGACAATATACAGCCCTGATTTACTCCTTTTCCTATTTGGAACCAGTCTATTGTTCCATGTCCAGTTATTCATTGGAAGGACTGATGCTGAAGCTGAAACTCCAATATTTTGGCCACCTGATGTGAAGAACTTAATCATTTGAAAAGATCCTGATGGTGGGAAAGATTGAAGGCAGGAGGAGAAGGGGACGACAGAGGATGAGATGGTTGGATGGCATCACTGACTCGATGGACGTGAGTTTGAGTAAGCTCTGGGAGTGGGTGATGGACAGGGAGGTCTGGCGTGATGTAGTCCATGGAGTCGCAGAGTCGGACACAACTGAGCAACTGAACTGAACTTATTAACTTTGAATATTCATGAGAAATCTTTTTTTTAAATATTTTATGTTTAACAGTTTAATCCCAACTCTAGAAAAGATAGAAATTACTTGTTTAAATTCATAAGTATTCCAGTAAGAGGAAATTATTCCTCAAAATCTTCAATCAACTCAACAAAATTAATAAGGAAAAGGCAAAAGACAGCAAATAAATTATAAAAAATAAGATAACATTCCTAAATCTATCAGATTGTAATAGCAATAAAAAACAATAAATTTGATAGCAATAAATGTGCATATGAATTAATTCCTTGAATAAAAAATCTTATATTATGATTTCTTAAATTTTGGTTTACACTATTTTTCTGGAGGAATATATGAAGTAAAGTAGCCCAAAGATAGAAAATGGAGGGAAATAAAAAAATGTAGCAATATGATAAAATAAAAAATGCAAGAATCTAAATTAGCTTTTATGCACCTAAAAATGAATTTCAAAATGTAGATAGCAAACATTAATTGAAATGAAAGGAGACATTGATAAATAATAAACCATATTAATAAGAAAATAGTACATCTTACAAATCAGTGGAAAAGGAAGACAAAAAGAGAAAAACTTAAGTAACAGAAAACATAATTTTTTTTTAATATAAAATTTATTTTTTTTAATTGGAGGCTAATTACTTTACAATATTGTATTGGTTTTGCCATATATCAACATGAATCCAACCCGGGTGTACACGTGCTCTCCATCCTGACATCCCCTCCCACCTCCCTCCCCATCCCATCCCTCAGGGTCATCCCAGTGCACCAGCCCCGAGCACCCTGTCTCATGCATCGAACCTGGACTGGCAATCAGGTTCACATATGATAATATACCTGTTTCAATGCCATTCTCCCAAATCATCCCGCCCTCACCCTCTCCCACAGAGTCCAAAAAACTTTTATATACATCTGTGTCTCTTTTGCTGTCTCACATACAGGGTTATCATTACCATCTTTCTAAATTCCATATATATGTGTTAGTATACTGTATTGGTGTTTTTCTTTCTGGCTTACTTCATTCTGTATAATCGGCTGCAGTTTCATCCACCTCATTAGAACTGATTCAAATGTATTCTTTTAAATGACTGAGTGATATTCCATTGTGTATATGTAGCACTGCTTTCTTATCCATTCGTCTGCTGATGGACATCTAGGTTGCTTACATGTCCTGGCTATTGTAAACAGTGTTGTGATGAATATTGGGGTACACATGTCTCTTTCAATACTGGTTTCCTCAGTGTGCATGCCCAGCAGTGGGATTACTGGGTCATAAGGCAGTTCTATTTCCAGTTTTTTAAGGATTCTCCACACTGTTCTTCTTAGTGGCCGTACTAGTTTGCATTCCCACCAACAGTGTAAGAGGGTTCCCTTTTCTCCACACCCTCTCCAGCATTTATTGCTTGTAGACTTTTGGATCGCAGCCATTCTGACTGGCATGAAATGGTACCTCATTGTACCATTGTGGTTTTGTGGTTTTGATTTGCATTTCTCTGATAATGAGTGATGTTGAGCATCTTTTCACGTGTTTGTTAGCCATCTGTATGTCTTCTTTGGAGAAATGTCTGTTTAGTTCTTTGGTCCATTTTTTGATTGGGTTGTTTATTTTTCTGTAATTGAGCTGCAGGAGTTGCTTATATATTTGTGAGGTTAATTCTTTGTCAGTTGCTTTGTTTGCTATTATCTCCCATTCTGAAGGCTGTCTTTTCACCTTGCTTATAGTTTCCTTTTAAAACATACATTTTAAAAGACATAGTGAAATATTCATGAAAATTAACTGTGTATCAACCACAAGATTATTGCAGCATACATGAAATACACAAAACACACCTCTCATATTTTATGGCAAAAAATAAAAATAAAAAATTAGAAGTTGATGGTATGGAAAAACAGCATAAAGAATATACATGAAAAATATTTAAAGTGAAATTCTCTTCTAAATAAAATCTTAGCTTTAATAGAATGGAAAAACAATGAAATCTTTAAAAATGAAAGAACATCAAATAAAAAGATTAATGGGATCATCCAAACCATGATATAGTTAATGCTGCTGCTGCTGCTGCTAAGTCGCTTCAGTCGTGTCCGACTCTGTGCGACCCCATAGACGGCAGCTCACCAGGCTCCCCCATCCCCGGGATTCTCCAGCCAAGAACACTGGAGTGGGTTGCCATTTCCTTCTCCAGTGCATGAAAGTGAAAAGTGAAAGTGAAGTCACTCAGTCATGTCCGACTCTTAGCAACCCCATGGACTAAAGCCCACCAGGGTTCTCTGTCCATGGGATTTTCCAGGCAAGACTACTGGAGTGGGGTGCCATTGCCTTCTCTGGATATAGTTAATAATAAGCTTCAAAAGAAATATGCAAATCCTATATAAAAATAAATTAAGATATTGATCTTTATTGACAGAATGAAGCAATCTTAAAATAGTGAAGCACCACTCTAATGGAAGATGGCAAATTTTATAAATTTTCTTTAAGCACAAACTGTAAAAATATGTTTATACCATAAAAGTAATGAATCTGTTATGGCACAAGCACAGAAAAATATAAGTAATTTGAGAATTCAGATATAAACTCTCATATAAAGTACAATATAATTTATTTTAAAGGAGTAGAACTTCAATAAATTCTGAACTATTGTGAAAAGGAAAGTTTTCTTCACTGAACAATATTTTGACATTTGAATTTTCACAGCATAGGTATGCATAATTTTTTCTGTAAAGAAATCAATGATTCATGGAAAATTGCTATTTACTTGAAAAAATAAAATTGGTCTGCTCATATATATGCAATTTAGACAAACGTTATGTGAAGTAATTTGTAGCCATTTCAGATTAAATGAAATATATAAGTTAAAAAAGCAAAAAGTTTATAAAAATATATTTATGTTTATAAGTGTGTTTGTGTAAAAATATACGTGTATCCCATTTTTAAATTAGAAGGTCTTTGCATATATTAGACATCTATGGAAAAAGAATTAGAAGGATTAACTATACAGATATTACTGATCAAGGAGAGGAAGAAAACGAGGGTTGAGTTCTTAATATGTTTCCTAAAACTGCAATAGAAACACTGGGATTACATAAAGCATCTAATATATTGTCTCTGCCTTCTAGCGATTCACACTCTGTGGTGGCAAGCCAAACCTAAATAAAAGAATGCATGAAATGAAGGCAATGTATGACTGTGCCAGAATTCTGGCCCACTGGCACTCAGTCACACATGTCTCAATATTTCCAACTTAATGGAAACTTTCAGAAAGTGGCATCACAACTTTTCTCATAGCATGGGGTCAAATAATTTGGGCTGTTTCATAATTGATAGCAAGGAAGGAACAAGATTACCTGGAAAATACAATACCATGATATCCATGTTCCAGCACTGATATTTAGAAAAGGAAAACAAAAATGAAGGGCCAGGTAAAAGGAGAATAGAGGGTGATAAAGTAAAATCATTTTAACTCTTTTATAAGAATATTTTTATCCCTTAGTACACATTGCATATTATGTATTATATACAGTATGACTTAAGTACAGAAAATCCTTCTCCTAGGAAATGGTTTTCTAAACAAAGCAGTATTTGAAAAGTGTAGAAGAAGAGTCTGTCAACTGGTACTAAATGTAATTCAAGCAAATGTTTCTTCCATTAGTATAAGTGTCAAATGACAGGCTGCTGCCTTCCATTTTACTAAAATTCTAATTAGAATTAGCTTGGAAATGAAATATTCAATGGTTGAAAAGCAAAAACTTTTTTTCAGGGGAAGATGCAGTAATGGCATAGAGTACAAACAGTTCAAGGTAGATAACATTTCTTACTTAATAGGTACCTGTGGTTTTCCATTGTTGTAGAAACTAGTTTGAATACAATTTCTCATGAAATTACTCCTAATAATGAAAATAATAGACTAATTTTAAGTGAATTAAAGGTACTTAAACACACCTATCTAGTTTCTTTTTTTTTAATTAAATACTATCTCTGATAAGTTAAATACAGACATATAATGAAGTTTCTGCATCTATAGTAAGTAAGATGTCAAAGATATATACTCTATATTCCTATAGTAACTTGCACTATGTATTTCTGTAGGTATTTCCCCCCAGATTTGCAAATGCAGTGTCTTCATGTCAAAGCCATTTCCATTAAACAAACTAAAAAATATAATAAATTTTGTTCAGTATGCTATTGAAAAGAGTAAAAGCTAGAAGTGATGTGGGGAGCAGTAAATTTGCATATTATGTTAGTATCCAATATTGCAATATGATGTCAGTTGCATTGTTATTCTAAAGTCAATGTAAAGATTTTCTGGCAAAAAAAGGGCAAATTCAACCCAAATTATTTTCTATAAAATTTATGTATGTTCTGTTTCTCTTATTACTTTCCTCCAACTTATTAGTTTTTAAAAACATTTCATATTCACATAATAACTTGCAACACTATGTGTGAGGGGGTGATATAAGAAAACTAGAATAAGCTTAATACTTGATTTACAGGAATTAGCAAGAAGTAAGACATTACTTTAAACTTAATAGTACAGAGATGGAGAGAAGGGGGTGATTACTACCTAATTTCAATATTGCTCATAGGCAGGAAAAATTAGGAAATAGTCTTCCTTTCCCCTTCCCTCCAAAAAACCAAAGAAGCTAGAAGTTTTCATAAAAGCATTAATGTATAGATAATATCTAGAACAAAATATTACCATTCCTAAATAATACAATTCAGCTCAGTTTCTCCAACTCTTTGCAACCCCATAGACTGTAGCAGGCCAGGCCTTCTTGTCCATCACCAACTCCTGGAGCTTGCTTAACTCACGTCCATCGAGTCGATGATGCCATCCAACTTTCTCATCCTCTGTCGTCCCCTTATCCTCCCACCTTCAATCTTTTCAAACATTAGGGTCTTTTCCAATGAGTCAGTTCTTTGCATCAGAAGGCCAAAATATTGGAGCTTCAGCTTCAGCATCAGTCCTTCCAATGAATACTCAGGTTGATTTCCTTTAGGATTGACCAGTTTGAGCTCCTTGCTGTCCAAGAGACTCTCAAAGGTCTTCTCCAACACCATAATTCAAAAGCATCAATTTTTTGGCATTCAGTTTCGTTGATGGTTCAACTCTCATGTCCATACCTGACTACTGGAAAAACCATAGCTTTGACTATACAGACCTTTGTCAGTAAAGATGGCTGTGCTTTTTAATGTGTGGTCTAGGTTTGTCATAGCTTTTCCTCCAAGGAGCAAGCATATTTTAATTTTATGGCAGAAATCACCATCTGCAGTGATTTTGGAGCCCAAGAAAACAAAATCGGTCACTGTTTCCATTGTTTACCCATTTATTTGACATGAAGTGATGGGTCTGGATGCATGATCTTAGTTTTTTGAATGTTGTTTTAAGCCAAGTTTTTCACTCTCCTCTTTCACTTTCATCAAGAGACTCTTCAGTTCCTCTTTGCTTTCATAAGGGTGGTGCCATCTGCATATCTGAGGTTATTGATATTTCTCCCTGCAGTCTTGATTCCAGCTTGTGCTTCATCCAGTCCGGCATTTCACACGATGTACTCCATTTGCGTACAGATGTATAAAATTCTAAAAATAGTTGTGAATAAGAGAAAATACATTTAAAGGACTAGAACAGGCAGCTAAGACATCAAAACCAGGTAAATATTGTACATTAGTATAAAAAGTAATTTTAAAGCATTCTTTCAAAATCAAAAGTAAGATGACAAAAATTAAATACCTATGGACATGATTGAGCGACTTGCCTTTCATTTTTCACTTTCGTGCATTGGAGAAGGAAGTGGCAACCCACTCCAGTGTTCTTGCCTGGAGAATCCCAGGGACGGGGGAGCCTGGTGGGCTGCTGTGTATGGGGTCACTCAGAGTCAGACACGACTGAAGTGACTTAGCAGCAGCAGCAGCAGAAACACAGCACAGGAAACTATCTCAAGTAATTTTAAGTATCCTTCAGATCAGATCAGATCAGTCACTCAATCGTGTCCAACTCTTTGCAACCCCATGAATCGCAGCACGCCAGGCCTGCCTGTCCATCACCAACTCCGGGAGTTCACTCAGACTCACGTCCATCGAGTCAGTGGTGCCATCCAGCCATCTCATCCTCTGTCGTCCCCTTGTCCTCCTGCCCCCAATCCCTCCCAGCATCAGTCTTTTCCAATGAGTCAACTCTTCGCATGAGGTGGCCAAAGTACTGGAGCTTAGCATCATTCCTTCCAAAGAAATCCCAGGGCTGATCTCCTTCAGAATGGACTGGTTGGATCTCCTTGCAGTCCAAGGGATTCTCAAGAGTCTTCTCCAACGCCACAGTTCAAAAGCATCAATTCTTTGGCGCTCAGGAGTATGTATAAAATGTGAATACTTAATTAGGATATATTAGGGGATATGAAAATAGAGTTGAAATACCTCCTGTGTGACATGATTCTAAAGGTATCCATAGATGGTAGAGCTAGAAATACAGAACTCATCACATCTATTTGCTCAATGATGCACTTTATAGGATACTGCGCCAGGAGAGCAGGAAAAAGCAGAAGATCTAGAATCATTTACCAGTCAGAATGAAAGGGCAGAGGATGGGAACAAATTATAAAATAAAGAGGTAGTAAAGTAATAGGGATATATATATATATATATATATATATATATATATATATATTTACTGTGCTGTGCTGTTCTTAGCTGTTCAGTCATGTCCTACTCTTTGTGACCACCTGGACTGTAGTCCGCCAAGCTCCTCTGTCCATGGTATTCTCCAGGCATGAATACTGGAGTGGGTTGCCATGCCCTCCTCCAGGGGATCTTTCCAACCGAAGGATAGAACCCAGGTCTCCCACATTACAGGCAGATTCTTTACTGACTGAACCACCAGAGAAGCCCATAAATGTACTATGGCTTCTTTCATTCATCTTCATTCATCTGTTGATGAACATCTAGGTTGCTTCAATGTCCTAGCCATTGTAAATATTACTGCAATAAACATTGGGGTAAATTTAAAAAATAATAATAATAGGACCAAGAAGAGAGTAGTGCTTTGGAAATTATAAAAAGAGTACATTTAGAAGTTAGATAGTATTCGAGAGCACCCAGGGCTTCCCTGGTGGCTCAAATGGTAAAGAATCTGCCTGCAATGCAAGAGATGTAAGTTCAATCGCTGGGTCTGGAAGATCCCCTGGAGAAAGGAATGGCAATCCACTCCAGTATTCTTGCTTGGGAAATCCTGCACAGAGGAGCCTGGCGGGCTACAGTCCATAGGGTCCCTAAGAGTTAGACACAACTGTGCCACTAACACTTTCACTTTCCTTCACTTTCAAGAGCACCTAATACAACTGGAGATTTGTGCTCAACACAGTCTCCTAAACCAATAATTATTTGCACTATAGTATGAGCAATGCCTTTATTAGGTATTAACCTCATAATGTAATTTCTTTGTTATTAGCACTGTGCATAATTTATAGGACATAGCAAAATGATTTCACATATTAAACTCCAAAGAAATAATTAATGAGAAGCAATGTGAATTCTAAATAGATCTTGGTATTTTCTGTGTGGTCAGTTCTACCAAATGGCTATTGAGAAAGTTTTGTCTATCAGGAACTTCAGGAGCCAGTTGCAGGGGAAAGGGGAAATGGGAAACATACTATCAAATGATTTGATAGAATGCTGGGTGAAGAGAGAAAGTGTTCTATATGCAAAATCAAGAAAGTCAAGGAAGGTTTGAAAAATAGGAGAACTTTAGTTTTAAAGAGTGAGTAGAAAGGGACATACTAATAAAAGATATTTAATGATGGAAAAAGTGAGGTTATAAAGGAGAGAACAAAAGAGCTCAGGGTTAGCTTTGCAAGAAAGCTGTGGTACATATACACAATGGAGTATTTCTCAGCCATTAAAAAGAATACATTTGAATCAGTTCTAATGAGGTGGATGAAACTGGAGCCTATTATACAGAGTGAAGTAAGCCAGAAGGAAAAACATACAGTATACTAACGCATATATATGGAATTTAGAAAGATGGTAACAATAACCTGGTGTACGAGACAGCAAAAGAGACACTGATGTATAGAACAGTCTTATGGACTCTGTGGGAGAGGGAGAGGGTGGGAAGATTTGGGAGAGTGACATTGAAACATGTAGAATATCATGTAACAAACGAGTTGCCAGTCCAGGTTCGATGCGCAATACTGGATGCTTGGGGCTGGTGCACTGGGACGACCCAGAGGGATGGTGTGGGGAGGGAGGAGGGAGGAGGGTTCAGGATGGGGAACACATGTATGCCTGTGGTGGATTCATTTTGATATTTGGCAAAACTAATACAATTATGTAAAGTTTAAAAATAAAATAAATTTAAAAAAATAAATAAATAAAATAAAAATTTAAAAAAAAAATAATAAAAGAACTACTACACCAAAAAAAAAAAAAAAAAGAAGGGTATCTACATTTACCTCTGATATTACATGGTAGACGAGAGCATGGAAACAAAGGTTTGATGGCGTATAGAGGGGATCATGAGAGATAGCTTTATATTTTGAGTTAAAAGAGCAATTATATGTCTCTGAGATGTGTTCCTGTTAGAGTTCTATGGATGCTTGCACACTGCAGCACTAAAGATTCAGCTAACTAAATATAATGGCAAAGGGAAAATGGATCTAATCTTTTTTTTAAATTTTATTTATTTAATTTTGGTTGCAGGCTTTCTTTAGTTGCAGCCAGCGGGGACAACTGTTCCTTGCGGTGGGGAGCTTCTCATTGTGTTGGCTTCTCTTGTTATGGAACATGGGCTCCAGGTGCACGCGCTTCAGTAGGTGCAGCACGCAGGCTCAGTAGCTGTGGGACATGGGTTTAGCTGCTCCGAGGCATGTGGAATCTTCCCGAACGGGACGGAACCCGTGTCTCCTACACTGGCACGTGGCTTCCACCACCAGGGAAGTCCTGGATCTATTCTTGAGTAGAATGGTTAATTGAAGGTTAAAATAAAAGAGTTCACTTGAAATTCAAAAATACATTAACTGAGAATTTAGTTAAAATGAATCTATATGAATTAGTGCTAATTTTTTCCTAGGGCACACATGTTCTACATACACAAATCCCCAATGTTAATATAATATCTTCACTTCCCTTTTTAATATTTTCAATCTCTAATTATAATGACAAGCTTGGGAAATTAAATGACATAAACTCTTTAAGCCTCAGTTTTAATATAAATAGAAGAATAGGGTATGATAACTTACCTGCATCTTACTTCCAAGTTGTGTGAGCATTATTGCCTAATCAAACATGTTAGTGGAATGTGCAGTAACATGATAGTTGCTCTTGCATACTAAAAGACAAGTTTTAAATTCTTTTTCATAGCCTGTAATGACTGATTTTTTATGTGAACCAGGGTGATTGTGTGGTTATTTGAGAAATATGATCTGCAATGAGAAAGAAAAAAAAAAACACACAAAGATCCCTTTTCACTTTGGCAAATATTTTTATCCTGTCATATATCAGAGAAGACTAGAAAGCCAAGGGTTATTGTAAGGTGACAAGGAAAAAGCTCTACTTACTTCTTGAAGTTAAAAAAGAGAAGGAAAGACAATTTCAAGTTCTTCCTGTGAAACTAGGGAGTATGTCTTAGGGCCTTGGGGGTCGTCTCTGGGGAACTGTTATGTGATAAAGGAAAGGCTAGCTTCTTTCTCATAATGTCTTTGTGTGTCTGGTGAATGCCAGAGGCACCACTTACAGGTTATGTGAAACTACTTTGGTAGCATTAAGATATGATACACTTCAAGGGCTCCTTATCAAGCTATCAGGACCCAGAAACATCCCTTTTGTCAAGAAACATCTTTTTATCATTTTTTCCCCTGAAACTCTACATTTAAGTTGTAGATTTTTAGTGCAATCACATAAAATAAGAGAGGAGGTGTAAAGCTATGAGTTTCAAGCTCTCATTATTTCTTTGTGTTTGCTGTTTGTTAGTTGCATAACTTCCAGCCATTTCAGGACAAAGTCTATTAGTCTCAAGATGCTGTCATTCATACTTAAATTCTTCCTGCCTGATTAGCCATTTTATGTTCTGCTTCCTTTTACATTTGGCTAGTGATATTGAAATTCATTATTTCAATATCCTATAAAACAAAATATCCTGAGGATTCTCAGGGTAATGTTAATA
Source organism: Bos taurus (assembly GCF_002263795.3). NCBI lineage: Eukaryota > Metazoa > Chordata > Mammalia > Artiodactyla > Bovidae > Bos > Bos taurus. The sequence goes on along the minus strand of NC_037332.1, from coordinate 15,775,072 downwards.
TATGGAGTCAGTGGGGGAAAAGTGGTTAACAACCCATCACTATATTCATGTTAAGAAATTTTGACAATTATACATCAAGGTTTTGTGTTTCTACCTCATTTACTCAACTCTTAAGAAATAGCTGTTATTCAAGGCTACTGCTTTTGTTCTTTCCTTCCTAATAAATCTTTTTGAAAACATATGAGGCAACTTTTTTTTTCCCTTATATACCTGCTTTAGCATAATGGCACCCTACTCCAGTACTCTTGCCTGGAAAATCCCATGGATGGAGGAGTCTGGTGCGTGGCAGTCCATGCGGTCGCTAAGAGTCAGACACGACTGAGCAACTTCACTTTCACTTGTTCACTTTCATGCATTGGAGAAGGAAATGGCAACCCACTCCAGTGTTCTTGCCTGGAGAATCCCAGGGGCAGGAGAGCCTGGTGGGCTGATGTCTATGGAGTCACACAGAGTCAGACACTATTGAAGTGACTTAGCAGCAGCAGCATAAATAATTATAATAACCCCTGAGCTTAACACTTCAACTTACTTTAAATACTTTCCTTTTGGCTTTTCATAGTTTTGTTGTGAGCTAATTTGGTTTGGTACTTTATGTGACACTTTATAGGAAAGAGGAAACTGGGGGATACATGTTTAACTTTTTAGATAAATCACTGCAACTAGGGAAACAAGATGAATGTTTTCCTCTGAATTTTTGTTATCCAGGAGAAGGCAATGGCACCCTACTCCAGTACTCTTGCCTGGAAAATCCCATGGACGGAGGAGCCTGGTAGGCTGCAGTCCATGGGGTCGCTAAGAGTTGGACACGACTGAGCGATTTCCCTTCCACTTTTCACTTTCATGCATTGGAGAAGGAAATGGCAACCCACTCCAGTGTTCTTGCCTGGAGAATCCCAGGGACTGGGGAGCCTGGTGGTCTGCCGTCTCTGGGGTCACTCAGAGTCGGATACGACTGAGCGACTTAGCAGCAGCAGCAGCAGTAAATTAAACAGTAATTTGTGGCTATGGGTTTAAGAAAATACAGTTTAGGAAGAGTCTAGGAAGGCAACCCAAACACATGCTAATTTTTTCTCCTGCCCAGATGACCTAATTAATGGGCCTGGAAAAAAAAGTCTAAAGACATTGATGGCTTTCGGTTTTTAAGAGACTAGTGGCAGTAATTCAGTTTCTAACTCATGTCCCACCCTTGCAACCCCATGGACTGTAGCCTGCCAGGATTTCCCAGGCAAGAATTCTGGAGTGGGTTGTCCTGCCTTTTTCTTCTCCGGGGGATCTTCCCAACTCAGCAATCAAACGTGCATCTCCTGCATTGCAGGAAGTATAATGCATTGCAGTTAGTCTCCTGCCTTGTTAAATCAACAGATATCTTCCTGAGAAATTGGATTTTAAAAACATTTCCCTGAGAACTGATGATCTAATGATTGGGTGGGGGATGGAGGAGGAAGAACATCAAAGATTTTAATTAAAAGCAAACAAGTTCAATCTAATACAGACAAATGTACACACAATGTTTTATTGATCCTACAATAGTTTAAATTCACAACTATATCTATATGTTATTGCATTATGCCTATGAAACATATGCAAGAAGTTTGCTACAAATAAATGCAATGTATTAAAAATATAGAGATTCTAGAGAATGGTTCTTTGAATGAAAATGCAATAAAACTACACAAAGTATTTCAGGAACTTGTTAATTCTTCAGGCAATTTTTCAGGTAAAAGAGGAAGGGTCTAAGCATATTTCACAGCGTTTTAATAATCTGATATTTATGTTAGGCTCTCTGAGAATTGTGTACTTAATCTTATAATTTAACATTTATAACCTGTTTTCTCTTTTCCTGAAGATGCCTAACCTGTAGTTTATATATGTTAGTACTACATTTTTTTTCACACAATAAAGATTATACTTTAGAAAGCATCAGCAAACACTATATGATTGAAAAAAATCTAAATAGTCTCTCAATAAAATTAGGAATAAAACAAAGATACCCACAATGGCTACTAAAATTCTGTATTAATTTTAAATCTTTAAATCAGAGAAGACAAAAAAATAAGTGATAAAAATTCAGATGAAGAAGATACTAATTTGTTGTTAGTTACAGATGGTATACTAGGATACATAAAATCTGAATGTGGCTGCAATGGCCATGGGGTCCTCTGTGGTACCTCTGGGTTCAGTGGCAAGGGCCCAGGGCAGGTGGCCTTGATGCTGGAGTTGATGGTGTGCACATGTTTGGCTTCAGCTGCCTCCATGGTGAAGGGGTTGGTGCTGGCCCACGATGGCGACACTGACTGGGGCTGATGCATGTACATGAACAGTCCAGGTGCCAGGCATGCACTTGTGTGGCTGCAGGGACTGAGTGCAGGCTCAAGTACAGTAGTGCAGGCTGGTGACACGAGTCAAGGTCAGCAGCATACAGGTACACAGCCCCTGAGGACCCCCTCTTCCAGCTCTCACCATCAAGGATCATGCAGTTGTGATATCATGAACCCCAATTGCTCGAGCTAAGGAGACATCATACCCCACCCAAGATGGAAAGTTGCCATGCACCCCTGCACTTGGTACCCCCTTCTATTAGATACAGGTCAAAGCACACTCTGGGATGCTCCCATCCACAGTGAAGCATCTTCTTACCAGTCCAGAAAGTCCGGAAACAGTGAGTGCTTCTTCAAATGTACAGACACTGACACAGTGCTGCAGAGCTCATGAAATCAGGGAAACATGACATCACCAAGGGAACACAGTGGAGGCCCAGGAACTGACACTGAAGATACAGAGTTCTACGAACTCACCAAATCTTTAAATTCAGCTTCCCTTTTGATCAATAATCCAATTTTTTAGTCATTTCTTTCTTCTCATGATTAACTACACGTAGTCAGGAGGAACCAGGCTACTAACATTTTGCTTAGAAATTTCCTCAGCCAAGTATCTGGTTTCGCTCGTGAATTCTACCTTCCATAAAACATTTGGAGACAAACGCAATTCAGCCAAACTCTTTGCCACTTTATAACAAGGATTGCTTTTCCTCAAGTATCCAATAATATATTTCTCATTTCCATCTGAACTCCATCAGAGTGGCCGGTACTGTCCACACTTCTCCAACATTCTGTTCACGAGTACTTTGCTAGTCTCTAAGAAGACTGAGGCTCTCTCTTCAGCTCCCCTCTTTGCTTTCCGAGGTCTCAGCAGAATCCCTTGTAAAGGTTTATTCAGCAATGCCATTTTGTTTTGTTTTGTTTTCTAACATGCACCTCAAAACTCTTTCAGCCTCTGTCTATTAAACAGTTCCAAAATCACTTCTGTATTTTTACGTCTTTATAGCAGTAGCATCCCTACTTCCAGGTACCAATTTCTCTCTTGGTCCATTTAGACTACTATCATGCTTGTGCTCAGTCGCTCAGTCATATCTGACTCTTTGCAACTCCATGGGCTGTCCATGGGGTTCTCCAGGCCAGAATATTGGATTGGGTTGCCATTTCCTTCTTCAGGGGTCTTCCTGACCCAGGGATCGAACCCCTGTCTCCTGCATTGCAGTAGGATTCTTTACCATCTGAGCCACCTGGGAAGCCCTTGCTGCTAAGTCGCTTCAGTCGTGTCCGACTCTGTGCGACCCCATAGACAGCAGCCCACCAGGCTCCCTCATCCCTGGGATTCTCAAGGCAAGAACACTGGAGTGGGTTGCCATTTCTTTCTCCAATGTATGAAAGTGAAGTCGCTCAGTCGTGTCCGACTCTTAGCGACCCCATGGACTGCAGCCAAGCAGTCTCCTCCATCCATGGGATTTTTCAGGCGAAAGTACTGGAGTGGGGTGCCATTGCTTTCTCCTATAACAAGATACTACAGACTGAGTGGATTAAGTGACAAAGATTTATTACTCATAGCTCTGGAGCCTGGGGATTCAAGATCAAGGTGCTAACATATTTGGTGACCTATGAAAGCCTGCTTCCTGATCCATTTTTTCACTGTTCCCTTATGGCAGAAGCAGCCAGGGAGCTTTCTGGTAGTACCTTTTAAAGGGCACCAATCCCATCCTTGAGGGCTCAATCCTCAGTACCTAATCATCTTCCAAAGTCCCCACCTCCATTATCATCACTTATTGGGAGTTAAGTTTCAACATATGAATTTTGAGGGGACATAAACATTCAGTCTATGGAAGATTAAAGTGCCAAAAAAACAAATCAGGAGAGTAAAGTCAGTCAAACATGTTAGAATTATTTTGCTATTGAAAGATTTAAATTAACTTTGGGTTTGTATACAGCCTCTCATTTTTTCCCCACACCATTGATTTTTATAATGAACAACCCCCTCAAAAAAAGGTATTTATGTAAGGAGAAGTTTCAAATATATTTTGTATTATTTGTAATAGTTTGATCCTTATATTAAACTTTCCTTTTAATAATTTTGTTGTAAAACTTACAGTTTACCATTTACAACTGCATTGGAGTGGTTTTCTGTTTTTTCAGAAGATGCCTATACTGAGGTTGATGCATATCAGTACTAAATCTCTCTTAAGACCTCATATTTGACAGAAAGATATGCTCCAGAATGTCTCCAAAGAAATATAGTAAAACAAATGAGTATTGCCTACCAACTCCTTTTTTTTCAGTATAAGCTTTTACTTTATTTCCAGTTAGTCCAAGGAATCATCCCACTGGGAAAATAAAGACACATAATAATGCTGAAAAGAATCACTGGATTCTAGTGGTGAAAAGACCTTAGAGAGGGTTCAGTCAGGAGTCCTCAATTTGCAGATGAGGAAATTGAGGCCAGTCTAAGGTTGCACAGCTGGTTTAATGGCAGTGCCAGAATTAGAAAGACCATTTCCTGGTTCTCAGTCCAGTGCTCTTTTGATTATACTGTGCTGTGGCCCACTTCATGACACCTCTAAAAGAGGGTTCTCATAAAGCATCTATGCATGACTCACAGCATCTCTAACAGAAATACTTTCACTGCTGAAAAATGCCTGCCAAGGATTCTGCTACTAAGATCTCCCACTGGGCAAGGGTCCTTTAGACAGCACACTGCACAAACTGTAATGACCTATGTAATGTCTCCATTATCTAGTGACATGGAGCCTTCACACTGTAGGCTGTTTTTTTAATAAATGAAGATTTTAAGCAACCATCTCAATCGTCTGTTTTTCTATACCATGTACCATGAGATAGCCTACAACCTCTCGCACTCAATAATGTTATGTTTTAGGGTAGCAGTAGGTACTTCAGTATAGTTGATCTTATCTGTGTAGACCTCATTTTTTTTCTTTATCCGTTTAGAAGCCAGTGTAATCTCTCCGGCCCTTTCTGTAACTGAGCAATTGAGCAAAGCCTCAATGTAAGAGCTGTATTCACAGCAATAGTGCAAAATGTCACTGAGATGCCAACCCAGAATTCAGTCAATTCCTGTTCCCAAATAACAGATATTTCCCATTCTGTGCTCCAGGAGCTGTAACAGACATTGTTCCCCGGTGTCATCAGTTGTGCTAGATGAACACAATTCTCTTGAATATTACAGAATGCTGGATTCCTGATGAATTTGTAAATTCATGTGGACAAAAAAAACAGAGCTATCAAAATAAATGTGATGCTATGATAAATAGGATGTTTGAGAGATTTAAAATGAAGTCCTTGATTTCTGTCCAATGACAGCTCATTCTCTAGTTTGGATCACAGACTCTCATATTTAAATCACTTTGACTATGCTGCCTTCCCATCATCCCAAAAAGTCACCATGGCAACAAATCAATGGCAAAGAAAACCATTTCGCTACATATTGTTCTTTAACATCTATAGGTTACTAGGATGTGTTTTGGAATATAATCCATCATCTAGTAATTTTTAAAAAATTTTATTCTTATTTCACTATTACTGCTTCCTTATCAACAGTAACCACATATATTTTCTCCAGTGTGAAGTACTAAAACGATCTTATATTACAAAACACACTCCCTCTGTCGTCCCCTTGAATAACAGAGAAACAATAGTGATTTCTATTTCCATCAACGAAATGTTATTTACTTTTAATTTTTTCTTTAAGTTGAATGTCTAAGATATATCTACACAATTTACAGCCTTGATTGTCATGTATAATTTGTTTTAAAAATACACAGACATTTCCATGCAGAGAGCATAAGACTATTCTAAGAATTAAATACTTTAATCTTGTTACCTAAAATTTTTACCAGTTAATGGAAAACCATAATTGTATTTTAAATCATACTCACACTAGGAAGCTAACTTTATGGGGCAGCATATTTATTTTAATATGTCCTCCCTTCAGTTAATAAATGTCTCTTTCTCTTTCTCCACACCTATTAATGTTGAGTAGAATATACAGCTCCAACCATCCACTGTTATTAAAGCAGTAATGTTAAACTCTGGTTGCAGTGTTTTGATTCCGATTGAATCCATGGTACATTTGAAGTGTGTGTGCATATGTGTATTCACTGACTAGTTTTTATAAGCAGATTGAGGCATACTCAAAAGGGATAATCCTTTAAGCTCTTTTGCTGCTGATTTAAGAGCACTTCATATATTTCCAAATTTTTTTAATGTTCTATTTGTTGATCAGGCAAACATATGTTGCCTACTTCCCTGATAATCAAAATAAAATAGAAAAGTCAAAAATATAAAGGAAACTTTAAAAAAACAAACAAAACATGAGTGTATGCTAAAACCGAGTCAGTTCAGTTCAGCTTAGTCGCTTGGTCCTGTCTGACTCTTTATGACCCCATGGAAGGGGGGTAAATTAGCTCAAATGAATTACCTATGAAAGTGAAAGTTTTAGTCACCCAGTCATGTCCAACTCTTTGCAACCCCATGGACTGTAGCCAGCCATGTTCTTCTGTCCATGGACTTCTCTAGGCAAGAATACTGGAATGGGTTGCCATTCCCTTCTTCAGGGGATCTTCCCAACCCAGGGATCAAACTCAATCTCCTGCAGGCAGATCCTTTACCATCCGAACCACCAAGGAAACCCAAACATATTTCTAAAAAGCACAATTGTACAGCATAACAGCTGGCATACAGGGGCAGGCATTGAGTGAACAGGCAAGAAGAGATACTGACTGGAGGACTGAGAGGAGGTGGGAGATCGTCCTGAAGGATCGTCAGCAATAGGAGACAGAGTGAAAGAAAGTGTTAGTCACATCTGACTCTTTGCAACCAATGGCCTATAGCCTACCAGGCTCCTCTGTCCACGGACTTAGCCAGGCAAGAATACTGGAGTGAGTTGCTATTTCTTCCTCCAGGGTATCTTCCTGATGCATGGTTTAAACCTGGGTCTCGTGCATTGCAGGCAGATTCTTTACAGTCCAAGCCATGAGGGACATAGCTTTCCCAGCCAAAGGAAAGGAGTAGGATTGTGAAAGATGAAGCAGTCACTTTAGTTGAAAGCAGAATACTTAAATATAGCAGGTGGCAGAAGGACAACCAAAAAATGTGGATAGGAAGATGAGAGTGGAGAGAGGAGAAATGCAGGTCACACTCTGATAAGAAAGATGCTTTGTCAACAGCATCAGAAAACACAGGACTCAAACACTGGCATACTACTGGCTCTGTAAGTCACTCCTGGTAAAGAAGTATCTGGAAGGTTAGAGAAATCTCCAAGGCTAGAAGCATGGAGAACCTGAGCTATGGTCACCCAGAGTAACAGAACAGATAGCACAGCAGAAAGAACTTCTGAGTGACAATAGGGTGGATCAACTGGAAATTTAAAAAGGAAAATGGAAAGAAAAGGAGAGGAGAAAAGGTGGAGGGCAAACCTGCTGATGATTTAGCCATTTCATTCAATGACCTCATGCCCAAAAGGAGAACCTGTCCCCATTAGTATCCATTTCACTTTATCTTCAATGTTTAAATATTTTTCGTGTTTAAAGATACAAAATTGTGACTGTAATTATAGAACACACACACACACATATACATATATATATATCTTTACATATTTTGTATATGTACATTGTCCATTTCCCATGCATGTTATATGTGTCTGGATATATATGCACAATTGCACTCATTGCACGTGCTAGCAAGGTCATGCTCAACATTTTCCAAGCTAGGCTCCACAGTACATGAACCAAAAACTTGCAGATATTCAACCTGGATATAGAAAAGGCAGAGAAACCAGAGATCAAATTGCCGACATCCACTGGATCATAGAAAAAGCAAGAGAATTCCAGGAAAACATCTACTTCAGCTTCACTGACTATGCTAAAGCCTTTAATTGTATGGATCACAACAAACTGTGGAAAATTATTAAAGAGATTGGAATACCAGACCACCTTACCTTAATCCTGAGAAACCTGTATGCAGGTCAACAAGCAACAGTTAGAACCAGACATAGACATAGAACCAGACTGGTTCCAAATTGGGAAAGCAGTACCTCAAGGGTGTATATTGTCACCCTGCTTACTTAACTTATATGCAGAGTACATCATATGAAATGCTGGAGTGGATGAAGCACAAGCTTAAAACAAGACTGCTGGGAGAAATATCAATAACCGCAGCTATGCAGGTGATACCATTCTTATGGCAGAAAGCAAAAAGGAACTAAAGAGCTCCTTGATGAAGGTGAAAGAGGAGAGTGAAAAAGCTGGCTTAAAACTCAACATTCAAAAAATTAATGTCATGGTAATAAACTAAGAATTATATGTGTGTCAGATTTTCCTCAGGGTTTTACAAACTTTACCCTTCAATGTATGTGCTTCTCATGTTTTAGAAAATCCTTGCCTTGCCATTCTTCAGCTCAGTTCAGAGGAGTCACTCAGTCATGTTTGACTCTTTGCAACCAAATGGACAGCAGCATACCAGGCTTCCTTGTCCATCACTAACTCCCAGAGTCTACTCAAACTCATGTCCATTACAACAGTGATGCCATCCAACCATCTCATCTTCTGTCATCCCCTTCTGCTCCCACCTTCAATGTTTCTCATCATCAGGGTCTTCTCCAATGAGTCTGTATTTCACATGAGGTGGCCAAAGTATTAGAGTTTCAGCTTCAACATCAGTCTTTCCAAAGAATATTCAGGATGATTTCCTTTAGGATGGACTGGTTGGATCTCCTTGCAGTCCAAGGGACTCTCAAGAGTCTTCTCCAACACTACAGTTCAAAAGCATCAATTTTTTGGTCCTCAGCTTTCTTTATAGTCCAACTTACACATCCATACATGACTACTGGAAAAACCATAGCATTGACTAGATGGATATTTGTTGGTAAAGTAATGTCTCTGCTTTTTAATATGCTGTCTAGTTTGGTCATAAATTTTCTTCAAAGGAGCAAGCATCTTTTAATTTTATGGCTGCAGTCACCATCAGCAGTGATTTTGGAGCCCCCCAAAATAAAGTATATCACTATTTCCGTTATTTCCCCATCTATTTCCTGTGAAGTGATGGGACCAGATGCCATGATTTTAATTTTTTGAATGTTGAGTTTTAAGCCAACTTTTTCACTCTCCTCTTTCACTTTCATCAAGAGGTTCTATATTTCTTTTTCATTCTGCCAAAGGGCCATGTTATCTGCATATCTGAGGTTATTGATATTTCTCTCAGCAATCTTGATTCCAGCTTGTGCTTCATCCAGCCCAGCATTTTGTATGATATATGCTACATATAAGTTAAATAAGCAGGGTGACAATATACAGCCTTGATGTACTCCTTTACTGATTTCGAACCAATCTGTTTTTCCATGTCCAGTTCTAACTGTTGCTTGTTGACCTGCATACAAATTTCACAGGAAGCAGGTCAAGTGGTCTGTTATTCCCGTCTCTTTAAGAATTTTTCACAGTGTGTTGTGGTCCACACAGTCAAAGGCTTTGGCATAGTCAATAAAGCAGAAGTAGATTTTATTCTGGAACTCTCTTGCTTTTTTAATGATCCAATGGATGTTGGCAATTTGATCTCTGGTTTCTCAGCCTTTTCTAAATCCAGCTAGAACATCTGGAAGTTCATGATTCATTTACCATTGAAGCCTGGCTTGGAGAATTTTGAGCAATACTTTGCTAGCATGTGATATGAGTGCAATTGTGCAGCAGTTTGAGCATTCTTTGGCATTGCATTTCTTTGGGGTTGGAATGAAAACTGACCTTTTCCAGTCCTGTGGCCATTGCTGAGTTTTCCAGATTTGCTGGCATACTGAGTGCAACACTTTAACATTATCTTTTAGGATTTGAAATAGCTCAACTGGAATTCCATCACCTCCACTAGTTTTGTTCATAGTGATGCTTCCTAAGGCTCAATTGACTTCACATTCCAAGATGTCTGGCTGTAGGTGAGTGATCACAATATCGTGATTATCTAGGTCATGAATATCTTTTTTGTATAGCTCTTCTGTGCATTGTTGCCACCTCTTCTTAATGTCTTCTGCTTCTGTTAGGTCCATATCATTTCTGTCCTTTATCGAGCCCACCTTTGCATGAAATGTTCCCTTTGTATCTCTAGTTTTCTTGAAGAAATCTGTAGTCTTCCCCATCCTATTCTTTTCCCCTATTTCTTTCCATTAATCACTGAGGAAGTCTTTCTTATCTCTCCTCGAATTCTTTGGAACTCTGCATTCAAGTGGGTATATATTTCCTTTTCTCGTTTACCTTTCACTTCTCTTCTTTTCATAACTATTTGTAAGGCCAGCTTAAACAACCATTTTACCTTTTTGCCTTTCTTTTTGTTGGGGATGGTCTTGATCACTGCTTCCTGTACAATGTCATGAACCTCCATCCATAGTTCTTCAGGCACTCTGTCTATCAGATCTAACCCCTTGAATCTATTTGTCATTTCCACTGCATACTCATAGGTTTTACCTACTTTTTTCCATTTAAGTCTGAACGTGGCAATAAGAAGTTCATGACATGAGCCACAGTCAGCTCCCTGTCTTGTTTTTGGCTGACTACATAGAGCCCTCTCCATCTTTGGCTTCAAAGAACATAATCAATCTGATTTCAGTATTGACCATCTGGTGATGTCCAGGTGTAGAGTTTTCCCTTATTTTGTTGGAAGAAGATGTTTGCTGTGACCAGTGTTTTTTCTTGGCAAAACTCTGTTAGCCTTTGACTTGCTTCGTTTTGTATTCCAAGGCCACATTTGCCTGTTACTCCAGGTGTTTCTTGACTTCCTACTTCTGCATTCCAGTCCCCTATAATGAAAAAGACATCTTTGGGGGGTGTTAGTTCTAGAAGGTCTTGGAAGTCTTCATAGAACTATTCAACTTAAGCTTCTTCAGCATTACTGGTCGGGGCATAGACTTGGATTACTGTAATATTGGATGGTTTGCCTTGGAAATGAACAGAGATCATTCTATCATTTTTGAGATTACATCCAAGTACTGCATTTCAGATTCTTTTGTTGACTATGATAGGTACTCCATTTCTTCTAAGGAATTCTTGCCCACAGTAGTAGCTAAATGGTCATCTGAGTTAAATTCACACATTCCAGTCCATTTTAGTTCACTGATTCCTAAAATGTCAGTGTTCACTCTTGCCATCTCCTGGTTGACCACTTCCAGTTTGTCTTGATTCATGGACCTAACATTCCAGGTTCCTATGCAGTATTACTCTTTACCACATTGGACTTTACTTCCATCACCAGTCACAGCCGCAGCTGGGTGTTGTTTTTGCTTTGACTCCATCTCTTCATTCTTTCTTTAGTTATTTCGCCACTGATCTCCAGCAGCATATTGGGCACCTACCGACCTGGGAGTTCATCTTTCAGTGTCCTATCTTTTTGTCTTTTCAAACTGTTCATGGGGTTCTCAAGGCAGGAATACTGAAATGGTTTGCCATTGCCTTCTCCAGTGAACTACATTTTGTCAGAACTGTCCACCGTGATCCATCCATCTTGGGTGGCCCCTACATGGCATGGGTCATAGTTTCAATGACCTAGACAAGGCTGTGGTCCATGTGATGTTTGGTTAGTTTTCTGTGGTTGTGGTTTTCATAATGTCTCCCCTCTGATGGATAAGGATAAGAGGCTTATGGATGCTTCCTGAAGGGATAGACTGAGGGGGAAACTGGATCTTGTTCTGATGGGCGTGGCCATGTTCAGTAAATATTTAATCCAATTTTCTGTTGATGGGTGGGGCTCTCAAACTATGGAGGAGGTAATGAAGGTAATGGCAAACTCTTTAAAAGGTCCCATGTTTCACTCAGTGCCCCTGACCCTGCAGCAGGCCACCACTGACCCATGCCTCTGCAGCAAACTCTTGGACAATCATGAGCATGTTTGGGTCAGTGTCTTGTGCAGTCTCTGCTCCTTTCTCCTGGGTCCTGGTGCACACAAGTTTTTCTTTGTGCCTTCCAAGAGTCTGTTTCCCCAGTCCTGTTTAAGTTCTGGTGGTTCCATGGTGGAGTTAATGGTGACCTCCTCCAAGAGAGCTCATGCCATACCCAGGTCTGCTGCACCCAGAGCCCCCCGTAGAAGGCCACTGTTGACCAGAACCTCTGCAGTGGACACTCAGTCACAGTTCTGGCTCAGTCTCTGTAGGTTGGGCATGCATTTTGTGCCCTTCCCAGGTCTGAGCAGCTCAGCCAACCAGGTGCTTGGCAAGCGCACTCTCCCACGTGGGCCATGCATCTTGGAGGATGTCAACTCTCCAGGATCTCAGGAAGATGTGGTTAGCAGCTGGGAGCCTGCTCATAATTTGATGGAAGATGCCTTCTCTGGGGCTGAGATTTTAGCAACCCCTTGCCTTCCGACTCTGGCTGTCACAATCAAGCCTCTCTGCCTCTGGGCAGGGAGGGGCTGGTATGCAGCTGACTAGCTCTCCTTTCATATTTGTTCATTGCTTTGTTCTGTGAGTGAGCTGCAAGTTAAGTTGTTAGGTTTGAGCCTTTCACAAGAAAGTTTTCTTCTCTGCAGTTGTGGTTAGGCATGTATTTGTGTGTGTGTGTGTTTTCTTTCTCCTAGTTATGTTGCCTTCTGAGATTCTAAAACTCCCCACAGACCCTCCTTTGAGAGGGTTTCCTACTGTGTGGAAACTTCTCCTTCATGACTCCCTCCCCATGACAGGTCTTCATTCCTAACTCTTTTCTCTCTCTTTTTGTATTTTTGTTTTGTCCTACCTCCTTTCGAAGAGAATGGGCTGCCTTTCTGGGTGACAGGTGTCCTCTGCCAGTGTTCAGAAGTTGTTTTGTGGAAGTTGCTCAGCATTCAAATGATCTTTTGATGAATTTTTTGGGGAAAAAGTTATCTCCCCATCCTATCCCTCTGCCATCTTGCCATTCTTACTGAGAGAATTGTGAACTTTCACATATGTTAGGGTTGAAAAAAATTGAAAACTAATCTCCTTGGTTCAATATGAAGTTTTTGAGTTGATTGGGAAATCATTTTCAGGAAGGCAGCCTTTGCGAGAACAGATCGTGCAATTCTGCCATAAGAAAGGTTCGTAGAATCTTGATGAAGTAGAACAATAAAGTCATCAGGTTAAAATTTGATGAACTGGTAATACCCTACTTGACTTCCCATGGGTGTTCTTCAGCCTGCAGAAGAAAAATAAAAGGACACTGATTTTTAATCTAAAGTTCTTTGTCATTAAGTTTATAGGTAAAACATTTTATATATTTTTAATTACCAAATTAATATTAAAATTGAAAGAACTAAAATTGTAATATCCATTATGAATTTTTTTTTCCTTTTGTCTTCTATTGAATTACAGAATTGTTTCCAGAAAGAAGATATAGATTGATCTATACTGGCCTCCAGTATGGAGTATGAGATGGAAGTTTGAACTGAACATATATGTGTAATCTCATTTTCAGAAACTGCAATATCCAAAGTAATTCTTCCTTTCATGATTTTAGATGAAAATGGCAACAGAAATAAGAACTCCAAAATAGCTATTAAACCTTCATTTGAGCAAGTGTTGTATTCTGATGCTGGAATGCATACTTCTCAAAACACTAAAAAAGCTATTTCTGAAAATTATTTTCTAGTCAACTAGAAACACATAAATCTCAAAAAATTCACTTGCAAAAGTACCTATTAAAAATACTTTAAAAAATCTTTGTTACTAAATAGTATGTCATAATCAATAAAAGCTTGGAATTTATATCTTGTGAAATAACTTGTATTCTTATAGAAAAAGTCAACATTTCAGTCTGAGTTATGGATATTTTATGTAACTCTTAAGATTCTTCAGAGTCCTTGAAAACTGAATTGTTGACTAAAGTGCTTTTTCTGTTTGTTTTGTATAGATTTGTCTTGAAGTATGTTTTGCATACGGAAATGAAAATGAAACTCCTAGTTCTCTCAGATGTCCCCACACTATAATACTGTTAACAGTGAACTTTCGTTGTTGATCAGTCTCTCAGTTGTGTGCAACTCTGTGACCCCATGGATTATATATCCCACCAGGCTCCTCTGTCCATGGGATTATCCAAGCAAGAGTACTGGACTGGGCTCCCATTTCTTTTTCCAGGGGGTTTTCCCCAGCCAGGGATCAAACTTACATCTCCTGCATTGGCAAGTGGATTCTTTACCGCTGAGTCACCAGAGAAGCCCGTAAGTAGGTATGAGCATAGTGTAATCCAGAACTTAATTCCAGAACTTCTCAGATTAAACTGCAGGCTGATGCCGAATACATCTTGATCTGATACCAATCTTCCTCTTGCTTTATCGTTCAGGCTCCAATCCTGTTTTGTGTCTTGTTTACATTGATCCATGACAAGTCTGGTAGAGAATCTGCCTGCCAATGCAGGAGACATAATAGATGTAGGTTGGATCCCCGGGTTGGGAAAGTCCCCTGGAGGATGGCATGGCAACTCACTCCAGTATTCCTGCCTGGAAAATCCCATGGACAGAGAAGCCTGGTGGGCCACAGTCCATGAGGTTGCAAAGAGTTGGCCATGACTGAAGCAACTTAGCATGCATGTATGCACACAACAGGTCCATCACTTCTTTGCTCCAGGAATGGGGATCTCAGACTACAGTGACTCAGAGTTCACTCAGTCTTGATGGCATTTATTTTTTGGTACTGTTTTCCAAACCTTCATACCAGATTCATTCCCTTCAGAAATGCATTCTCTTCCAAGCTGTCTGATGCAGCTGCTCCTGACCTTGGGTGTAACAAGTCACCCAAATTGAAGGTGACATCCAAGAAGGCTAAAAAGTCTTAGACATTTTTCTTTTTCAAAGAGGAAAGCTATCTGGATAATGACATATGAAACTAGCTAATTTTCCTGTATTTATTATCATGAGTATAAAAGGGGGTAATATGTTGACACAATGTTCTGTTTCAAATTCAATTTCAATTCTCTTCAGTTATATATTTCTTTTATTCAGTTTATTGGTATATTGTAATTATCTCTTTCTCCCTACCTACCAACCTACCTCCCTGTTGATCCATCTAATTCATTTGTAAATCCATTTATTCAAATATCCTTTGCTGAAAAGAGAAGAGAAATAAGGAGACAATGAGGAGAGAAGGAAGAAAGAAAGAGTGCTAATTATAAGTCTTTGTGGCTGCATGAATCTGTCTCATCAATTATGAAATTCACAGAAGTGTATAGACTTATTTTTATACTCACAAACATATTTTACTTTTTATTTTATTTTTTATTACTTCTGCTCCTTTTTCACATGGACAAGAACAACAAAAGCATTTTCAACATGGGATTTTGAAAAGTATGAGAGAAGAAACAGATAATAAGAGAAATTTAGGGATTTCAAGAAAGTTCTGTTTCTTTGTTTTAGAAAGTTTTTTTCTGAATCATTAGTTTAGTGATAGGACTGTGCTTGGGTTATTGCAACAGAGCTAAGAGAGTGTGACAAAGTATTTATGAGTGGGGGAAATGCCATTTACTAGCTCCATAACCTTGGGCAAGTCACTTAATCCTTTTGTTCACTCTATTGTCTGTAAAAGAAGGATAATAATGGTAATAATGGTGATAATTATTTCATAGGGTTGTTTTGAAGTTTGAATGTTTTAATAATTATAAAGAGCTTTGAACAGTAGTTGGCAAGCAATAAACACACTATGTACTAGCTTTTACTTGTATGAATACCCTTATAGAATGAAAGCTCACGAGAGCAGGAGATTTGCTTTTATGTTCACTGCTGTTTCCTAGAACTAAGGATTGAAAGTATTCAGTAGGTCTCATTTTGAAGAGGCAGTATAGTGTCCTAATTAAGAACAGTGATGATGAAGATAGACTCCCCGCAATAAAAATCCAGGCTCCAATAATAGCTGTTTTACTTTTTCAGGTTAGTTAATTCTACTCTTTAGTTTTTGATTCAGCAAAATGAAGAAGTGATTGTTAATTTCGCGTGTCAGCTTGACAGAATCTCAGGGTGACCAGATGTTTGGCTAATATTATTTCTGGATGTGTCTGTGACGTGTCTCAAGATGAGATTAGTGTTTGAATTGGTAGAAAGAGTTAAGTAGACTGCACTCCCCAACATAGGTCGGCTTCACTCAATCTGTTCAGGAGATCTGAAGAGAACAAAAAGGAAGAGAAAGGGAGAATTTACTC
This sequence comes from Bos taurus, assembly GCF_002263795.3. Classification (NCBI taxonomy): domain Eukaryota; kingdom Metazoa; phylum Chordata; class Mammalia; order Artiodactyla; family Bovidae; genus Bos; species Bos taurus. The sequence goes on along the minus strand of NC_037332.1, from coordinate 15,758,616 downwards.
ACTCTGCCTACCATTGAGATGGATCATCAGTCTTTTTGTGCACTCACAGGACTTATACCGTTGAATCTCCTGCCCTTAGGCCTTTGCACTCAGTGTGAAACTACACCACTTGCTTTCCTGATCTTCTCATTTGCAGATGGCTGTGCTATGCTCTGCTGTGCTTAGTAGCTCAGTAGTGTCCAACTCTTTGCAACCCCATGGACTGTCACCCGCCAGGCTTCTCTGTCCATGGGATTCTCCAGGCAAGAATACTGGCGTGGGTTGTCGTGCCCTCCTCCAGGGAATCCTCCTGACCCAGGGATCAAACCCAGGCTCCCACATTGCAGGTGGATTCTTTACCATCTGAGCCACCAGGGAAGCCCCTGCAGATGGCACATCACTGGAATCCTCAAATTTCATAATTCTATTTGTCATGTGCATCTATAAATAGAAAGAGAGAGAAAGAGATCTTCTGTTGGTTGTGTATCTCTGGAGAGAAACTAATACTGGTTAAAAATAAAAATCTCCAACTCATACAATTATTGAAATGATAAAATGAATTAACTTATGTAAAACCATGTCACAGAGTGTCATTTCTACCCCATCACCTGATGCTAAGGAAAATCATTCTCATAGTATTATTTGTGGCTAGGAAGTACTTTCTGGAGTGCACAACCCAGAAGCCCTCATGAGAGTTACATAAATGTAAACTATTTTTGCTATTGTTGATAACCAGAAGTAAAGTTAATAAATATTTTATCCTGTAAATGATACTGTTGTAAGCCAACTGCAAAGGATAAAAAGCAGTTTGGGCTATCTCTGTTAATATTTTCTGTCTAATTTGATCCTCTTTTGTGTTGTAGAGCTTATTTTTTTTTTTTTTCCTCTAAAAGAGATTGCCCTTTTGAATTTTGACTTTCTTTTAGATCCAAATTTTTCATTATCCACATATTCTCATGATGCTTTGGTACTTTGCTAGTCTCCAAAAATCAAATAGTTTCTTGCTTTGGTATTTTCACAATGCATTTAAAATGACTGAGTGCACTTCCCTCCTCTCTTTGTTCTTTGCCATGTCATATTCTCCATTGTCTACCTCTGCATTTAAAAGCAATATTACTTTGGAAATTTACTTTGGGACTCTCTGTGTTATTTTGTAAGCTTTGACTTCAGCTACAATTTAGAGTAAAAGGTAATACTCTACATGATAATCTAGCTTTCATCTTTGTTTAGAAATACCAGCATATTCTTGAATAAGCACATTGGGTACATATTATCCCAAGGATTTTGGCAAAATAAGGAGTTTGCTTATTGGTTGGTCAATTTATTAAAAATTTGTCACTAATCACATTACTAGAACTCAATACATGAATATGATTCCAAATATGATTGCTTATGGATCTGGTAGAAGGTAACTATTCTAGATGTGTGTGTTCTGACAAATATACCCCTGTATGTCCTAATAATATTTTATCACTTTTCTAAAAAAATCTCTTCAGGGATAGACATAGCTTTGAAATTCCAACTTATTAACACATAGAGAGCATTATAACCTTTAAAAACTGTATTGCTATCTATACAAATAAATATTATTAAGGAAATTTTAATTCCAAACCATCAACTTAAAGTTGAAATTTGGGGAAAAAAAATGCATTGATAAATGTTTTGACTGAATCTATACACAAGAAATTGACTGGTTGATTAATTTTTTCCTTCACATTGTTTCATTCTTTCAGTGTGTATTTACTATATCTATTATCAAATATTTCCAAACTATCAAAGAAAAAATATCAGTTCTTGTAAAGTTTGGGATATAATCTAAGTAGATATATATTAAAAATAAATAAATAAGTAAGCTATATAATATATTAGAAGGTTACGAATGTCACAGAAAAGGAAAAGCCAGGACAAGCTGAGTGATTCTGGAATGCATGTTTGAGGGAAGGAACTGTGAATTTGATAGTTAAGATAGATCTCATTGAGAAAGTTATGCCTGAATAGTGACTTGAAAGAGGGTAAGGGTTAGGGCCATGAGAGTACTAGGAAGAGAGATTTTTAGAAGGAAAATGGGAACATCCAGTGCAGAGTCTACCTATATCAAGAGGTTCACAGCATGTACAAAGAACAAGGAAGATAGTGTGTCTGCTGCTGAAAGAAGAAGGCAAGAATAGGTGAACCAATGAGGACTTTTTTTATATCATTTTTAACATGTATTTCAAAAGAACTGAGGAGATAGTATAATGCTTGTACAATGATAGTATAATTAGCAGAATGAGGCTATCTGATTTTCATTTTAATAAAAGTGAAAGTGAAGTCACTCAGTCGTGTCCAACTCTTTGCAATCCCATAGGCTGTAGCCTGCTTGGCTCCTCCAACCATCGGGTTTTCCAGGCAAGAATACTGGAGTGGGTTGCCGTTTCCTAATACTGGAGTGGGTTGCCATTTCCTTCTCCAGGGAATCTTCCCAACCCAGGGATCGAACCCCACTCTAGTTAGTCTACTTTAGCATAGGTTGGGGGTGGGCAAGGAGGCAAGGTTGCAAGAGTGAAAGAATGGAGATGAGCAAAAACCATAGCTAAATCCAGGTAAGAAATCATAATAACTTGGAATTAAGGTGATAGTTTTAGTGAGGCATGGATATACTATGGATATATATTAAATCTAGCAGCATTTCCTAGATGTTGATTTTAAGGTAGAGCTGACACTAAGTGGCCTCAAGCCCTGGAAATAAAGAGTAGACATTGACTGGGAAAGGGAATATTGTATAGATTCTTCTGCTTGCTCAACTTCTCATAGCCTACACCGTTTACTTTTCCCTCAGTGCCATCTTATATGTGGAAAATTAAGATTGGAGGCTTTTCCACTTTACAGGCATTAGGTTTTAGATAAATGTTGTTGTTCAGTTACTACTCTTTGCGACCTCATGGACTGCAGCAGGCCAGACTCCTCTGTCCTCCACTATCTCTTGGAGTTTGTTCAGATTCACGTCCATTGAGTCAGTGATGCCATCCAACCATCTCATCCTCTGCCACCTCCTTCTCCTTTTGCCTTCAGTCTTTCTGACAAGCAAGGCCTTTTCCAATAAGTCTGTTCTTTGTATCAGGAGGCCAAAGCATTAGAGCTTCAGCTTCAGCATCAGTCCTTTCAATGAAGAGTCAGGGTTGATTTCCTTTAGGATTGACTGGTTTGATCTCCTTGCAGTCCAAGGGATTCTCAAGAGTCTTCTCCAGCACCTCAATTGAAAAGCATCAATTCTTTGGTGCTCAGCCTTCTTTACGGTCTAACTTTCACATCCATACATGACTACTGGAAAAACCATAGCTTTAATTATATGGGCTTTGTTGGCAAAGTGTTATCTCCACTTTTTAATATGCTGCCTAGGTTTGTCATAGCTTTTCTTCCAAGGAGCAAGTGTCTTTTAATTTTATGGCTCCAGTCACTGTATGCAGTGATTTGGGGAGCCCAAGAAAATAAAATCTGTCACTGCTTCCACTTTTCCCCCTTCTATTTGCCATGATGTATTTGGACCAGATGCCATGATCTTAGTTTTTTGAATGTTGAGTTTTAAGCCAGCTTTCCCCCTCTCCTCTTTTACCCTCATTAAGAGACTCTTTAGTTCCTCTTCACTTTCTGCCTTTAGAATGGTTTCATCCACATATCTGAGGTTGTTGATATTTCTTCAAGCAATCTTGATTCTAGCTTGTGATTCATCCAGCCCAGCATTTCTTGTGATGTACTCTTCATAGACGCTAAATAAGAGTAATAATATACAGCCTTGTTACTACTCCTTTCCCAATTTTGAGCCAGTCAATTGTTCCATTCTAAGACTCTAACCATGGCTTCTTGACATGCATTCAAGTTTCTCAGGAGAATTTTCCACTGCTTTTTGTAATCTATACTGTCAAAAGCTTTAGAGAAATAGACTAAGTAAGATCTAAAACTCATACATATACTCTAATTATTTTCTAATTTCTCATGCTGTTATTGACCTAGTCACTTGTGGAAGAATCATCATTGATGGGTGGTTTCAGTATTTGAGAAATAAATCTATATTATCTCAACTTTGACTTGAATCAATATTTTTGTATGTAGAATTCTCCAAATCAAGAATGTGAGAAGTTTTGCAGGGAGATGCTTATTAAAAGAATACCTGAAGATAAGCCAGATAAGCTAAAATGCCATATATTTTTAACTCCTCAGAGAACTGAAGATACAAAATTAAATGACCAAATTCCAGCAAAAGAAGAGCCTTTCCAAGAGTAAAAGAATCTCATTATTATTATTATTTTTTTTCTATTCCTAAGGGTACTACAGCAGAAGGAGACTCTCTGCCTTAGGAGGAATAAGGAATAAGGAGGAACCAACACAATTTTTAACAAGCATTTAATGGCCACACATAAATTGGAGCAATGGATCACAAATCAGTTCTATAGTATTGACCAAGTGGAGAATCAGTAAATGCAAGGACATGGCCTGACAAAGATTGGGGCAAGGAAGGAGAGCTAAGAAAGCCCACCCCATGGCCTACAGGGCTTTCCAGCACTGCAGTGCTAGAGCTGGTCTGGGGGCAGGGTAACAAATAGAGAGAGATTTTCAGAGGCCTGGAAAGTTGGACTAGTAAGAAGAAAGCCTCAATAATTCACAAATCCCAGACAGCCAGCTCAACTACAGATTACTGTGACTCAGGCCCTCACACAGCCAAAAGAAGCCTTTTAATGACTTAACACACAGAGTAAACCAGAATTAACTGAAGTGGATGTTAAATTTGAAATTTTAGAGATGTAATTCAGTTGTTGTATTTGACAGACACCCAAGGGAATCAGAGACTCCTCTGAGTTTTTAGTAAGGCACATGTCCAGTTGAGAGGACTTAGGGATCCAGGATCTATGTGCAGTGTTCACCAGCTAGCACTTACACTTCTGCTCTTGATCTTATTCTCTATGGCAAGAAAGTTCACTCCTGCTTTTATTTCTAATCATCAACCTGGACTAGCAGGACTCATAATCTATTATATGCCTTTTACCCATCAAACAGATGATCCAGTACCTTTAAAAATGAAGTCCAATGGATCAAATATTAAAGATACTTTTGGCAATTTTCATTTTCACTGTGTATCTCTTTACTTGAAAGCTATGCACCTGGCCCAAGATTTTTTGCTCTACATCATCAGCAAGTTGGAGGTCTGTATTGGGAAGGGAACAAGGGGAGAATTTGATGGGAGGAGGTCCTCATTCCTTCCCCCACCTTCCTTTAGGAAGCATATGAAGACTGTCCTCCAACTCCATTATTTTCTACCAATGGATTTTTGCTAACACCATCCCCCATCAGTGTTGGTAAATATCTGTTATTTACCAGTGACATTCCATCATCTGCCTTGTTCAAACCCAGGATTTCACTCCCTACAGTTATTTCCTGAATAGGAGGCCCTATTGGACTGAATTCTTCCCATGAATTATTTTGCATTTTCTTTCTTTTGCTTTAATAACTATAAATTAATTGTCTTTAGACAGTAACTCAATTGGAGACTTGATAAAATTGCAATTCTTAGAACAGAATTTTATAGTAAAATTGATATTTTAATTAAAATTATTTGAAGGAATTATTTCCAATTTTATGGACTCTCTAGATTGCTAAGTGTTGTATTCTACTGTGATTAAATACTCAGTCATGACAAAAGCTATCATAGACATTTTACATGAAAAGTTAAGCAATTAGATTGACTTGAAACTTTAATAAGCCATATATGTTTCCTAAAAATGACAACTGAAAGTTTCTTGAGCTTTGCCTAAATAATTTTTAGTCATTAAAAAACAAACAAACAAAAGACATAGAGGCTCTGGGAAAATACTATAAAGGAAAACTATTGTTTGAGTGACATGAAAACTTCAGAGGGCAGTCTGTCTAGAGGTTTCCCATAGTGTATCAAAAAGTGGATTAGAGTGCTTGAGCCTCAGATAGGTCTGTCATCCCGAGATCTCTACTTCCTTTGGAAAAATAGAAGCTTTAGGCCTCCTTTTGGCAAATTGAGAACCAAATTTTCAAAAAAAAATGCTTTGTGTCCATTATCTTGCTTCCTGCTTCATTTCTGTTTCAATTCTGAGTAAGACTGCTATTTCCCATTTCTCTGGTCATTTTCAGACATTGATATGCATCATCATGTGTGGAGGTGGTGACTCACTCCACAAGTGACTCCTGTTCAGGGGTTGCTGCTCACATGTTCTTACAGAGAGCTGGTCAAGTGAGAGGAGCAAGAACCAGAAGAACAGAATCTTTGTCACTTTAATTCATGATAACCATGGTAATTGAAAATTCACACTATGGTTTTGTGTCAAAAAGTACACATACCTGGCTACCACAGTCTAGGTGGAGGAGCCTTTATCAACTATACAAGACACGTCAGATTGAGACTTGAAGGATCCAATATCTGGTCTTCCAGGGTGGATGTATCCCCCAGGGGGAGGGAGGAAGTGGGCAGGGACTGTCTGCATCCACAAGAGAGCAGAGGAGACAGTTGTTTCCAATCAGAGAATGGAAATTAGAAACACTGGTTTTAGCCCAGCTTGTCAGTAGAATTATAGTCTTTCTAAAAGGAGAAGAAATCAGCAAAGTGATGAATATAAATGTGAACAAACAGATGGACAGACCATGAAGGAAGAGCTAGTGTAAACATCTTAAGGAGAGATATAGATCTTCCAGATTTTCCTAGAATTCCATTTCCATGGAATGCTGCAACATATGAATTGAATGAGATGTTTGTATAGACATTCACAGAAAGATTGCAGTAAGATGCAGTTCATCTTCTAATTGAAGTCTCAAGAAGAGGATGATCAACATTGCTGCAGAGGTTACAGACGTTTCAACAGAAGTGAAATTTGATCAGGGTTTTGTCTAGGAAAATGGAATATATGTTCAAAAGCACTGAAGCTTGAAAGTTCATATGAAATGTATTTGAAAAATGGCAGGTAATTAAATGTGGCTGAGGCATAAAATGCTTGATAGGAATAAAACACATGGCTAAGAAATGTATCAAACCAAACAGTGAGAAGAGAAAACAATAAAGGAATCAAAGTCAAAAGTGTTCTGACCAGATTTGCATTTTAAGACATCATTTTGGCAACAGAATTATCTGATTTGCTTACCTAATTGGCACTATTAGACAACAGACAGCATTTATAACAGAGATATATTGAAAAGCCAGGAAGATAGCTGCTATGTAAACAGTAATACTACTTGGAACCTGAGTTCTTGGTAAAAAGAGCTCTCAAAAGTTTCAGTGACCATGAAAATAAAACAAAGGAAGGTCAAAGGAAGGTCCGAGGACCAGAGTGAAGACTTCAGGTATAACAAACAGCACTCCTGGCTAAGTCCAGTTTACATACGGCAGGCTCAGGTGGAGGAAAAAACATATAAAAGGAGGAGCCAAAGCACTTTCTCCCTCTCTTTCTCTCCCGCGTGCGTGTGCTCTTTCTCTCTCTCTCCCTCTCACTCTCTCTCTCTACCTCCCCCGCGCGCTCCTCCACTCTCTTCTCTTCCAGTCTTTGGGTTGGCATGCCCTCACGCTTCGAGGATGGATTCTCCTGCTATCTTCTAAATAAAAAAGAGCTGTAATACTGAAAAAAAAAAAAAAAAGTTTCAGTGAGAAAATGTCTTCCTTACTTAACAACTTTTTCCCAATATCATTGTAATGGCTCTGCCTTTGGTTCATAAAAGAGTAGCCACAAGACATTATTCCCCCTTCCTCCAACCAAGATTCACCAATGAACTCCCTGCCCTTCTCCTGAACTTGACTATATGATTACAATTTGGAATTTGTGAATTTAACATTCCTGATTTTTAAGCTGTGAAAGTCCACATTGTGTAGTCATTTTTATACACGTTTTAAAGGCTTTAAGGCTGATATGTAAAAAGGAATCAATTATGGGAGTTACATCCAGCCAAACCACCCATTTTTAAACTTTAGTTTAACTTTGTAAAAAATGTTCCCCTAGTGTTTGAAGATGTAAGTATTGCAAAGTGATTAAAAAATAAGAAAAAGGAGTCAATAAGGAAATAACAAAAAATTGTTATGTAATAAAATGTGGCCCTTAAAAAATCCATTCATTAATACAAATTATTGAGATGATAAAGGAAAAAACTAAATCCAGATAATTAATATTTTGAATAAAAGATGAGAAGGACATGGGAATCACAGTGGGTTATATTAGGTTGGTGCAAAAAGTAATTGTGGTTTCAGATCATGAATTTTAAATAATTATAACTAGGCTCAAGCACATCTTTATCAACCAAAATAGGAACCATTGTAATCAACACATTTTTGCCAATAAAAACTAAGTTTGTCTATTCCTGTAGCATAAAAACCCATGCTTTGGGATTCGACAAACTCTTGGAAAGCATTTTCTGCATCCTGTTGGTTGTGGAAATATTTTCCCTGCAAAAAGTTGTCAAGATGCTTGAAGAAGTGGTAGTCAGTTGGTGAGAGGTCAGGTGAATATGGCAAATGAGGCAAAACTTCATAGCCAACTTCATTCAAATTTGGAAGCATTGGTTTTGTGATGTGTGGTAGAGCATTGTTGTGGAGAAGAACTGAGCCCTTTCTGTTGCCAGCTGCAGGTGTTGCAGTTTTCAGTGCATCTCACTGATTTGCTGAGTGTACTTCTTAGATGTAATGGTTTCACTGGGATTCAGATTGGCAACAGACCACCAAACAGTGACCATGATCTTTTTTGGGTGCAAGTTTAGCTTTGGGAAGTGCTTTGGAGCTTCTTCTCATCCAACCACTGAGCTTGTCATTACTGGTTATCATATAAAATCCACTTTCTGTCACAAGGCACAACCCGATTGAGAAATGGTTTGTTGTTGCATAGAATAAGAGAAGATAACACTTCAGAACGATGATTTTTTTTTTAATCATCTCATGAGTCACCCACTTATTGAGCTTTTTCACCTTTCCAATTTGTTTCAATGCTGAACGACCATAGAATGATCTACATTGAGTTTTTCAGAAACTTCTCATTCATTTGTAAGAGGATCAGCTTCGATTATCCTCTCAATTGGTTGTTGTCAACTCCTGATGGCTGGCCACTACACTCCTCATATTCAAGGCTTTGCAAAAGTTCTTGGACCACCACTGCACTGTATGCTTGTTACTGTTCCCAGGCCAAATGCATTGATACTGTGAGTTGTCTCTGCTGCTTTATAACTTGTTTTGAACTTGAATAAGAAAATTGTTCAAATTTGCTTTATATCTAACATCATGTCTGTAGTTCAAAATAAATATAAAATAAACAGCAAGTAATAAGTCTTTAGCAAAAATCCATAATGCTAGAAATGTCACATATGAGTCTATTTAGTTGGCATCATAGCCTACTTAGATGGCCTCCTTAGTTCAGCTAAGGCAAGCCATAATCAAGGAAGGGGCAAAACACCCTATCTTTCCAGTGTGAAGTGTTTGAAGATCATTAATTTGCCTTTTCATCATCTCAGTTCAGTCCCTCAGTCATTTCCGACTCTTTGTGACCCCATGGACTGCAGCAAGCCAGGCTTCCTTGTCCATCACCAACTCCCAAAGCTTGCTCAAACTCATGTCCATTGAGTTAGTGGTGTCATGCAACCATCTCATGCTCTGTCATCCCCTTCTCCTCCTGCCTTCAGTCTCTCCCGGCATCAGGGTCTTTCCCAATGAGTCATTTGTTCGCATTGGGTGGCCAAAGTATTGGAGTTTCAGCTTCAGCATCAGTCCTTCCAATGAATATCCAGGAATGATTTCTTTTAGGATGGATTGGTTGGCTCTCCTTGCAGTCCAAGGGACTCTCAAGAGTCTTCTCCAACACCACAGTTCAAAACCATCAATTCTTCGGTGCTCAGCTTTCTTTATAGTCCACCTCTCACATCCACACATGACTATGTTGTTTTCACTTTGGCTCCGTCTTTTCATTCTTTCTGGTGTTATTTCTCCACTCTTCTCCAGTAGCATATTAGGCACCTACTGACCTGGGGAGTTCATCTTTCAGGTCATATCTTTTTGTCTTTTCATAATGTTCATAGGGTTCTGAAGGGAAGAACATTGAAGTGATTCGCCATTGCCTTCTCCAGTGGACCACGTTTTGTCAGAACATCTCATCTACAGTGAAGGAAATTTTCAAGATTAAGTTAATGATTTTCCGACATTTTAGGCACTAAATTTACTTAAAAATGTTTAAAAAGTCACTGTAGCTAATCATCTCATTTACAAGTCAACTTAAACATTTGGGCAGTAACATGTGTAGGCCAAGGTATGTTAGAATGGAATTGACACTTCCTAGTTCCCCAGGGATCTTTCACTTTGCTTGGCTGGCTCTGCAACTCCAGGAAATTGCAGCCAGACTCCAGTAAAAGAACAATTTGCCTGTTCTTACCTTAGCTGCTGTTTGCTTTTCAACCCTCAACTTATAGAAATCAAATCTATTACTCAGCAGGTAGTGCTTTCACAAATGAAAGATAAATTTTTCTTCTAGATAGGACAGATCAGTGAGACTCATAAAATATTAATGATGAAAGCTTTGGGAATTAGATATATCCCTGACCATAGGTTTCTCTTGACAGTGAAGCACAGTCAGTTTAACCCACTTTTTTTTTTTTTCTGTAAGATTCCCATCAAGAATGATATGAAGGGAAAATAATGCATGATTTAAGATTCAGATGAGCACAGATTTTTTGAGAAAGGTAATTTTTCTGTCTTTCATTTTCTCTCATGTTTTGCATTCCTTATCTGCTGTAAATTTCAATGAGTGATGTAGTGTGGCTGATCTGATTCTTAAAGCTGCTCATGTGCTCATGACAGATACTGCTTGAGAATAATACAGAAAGTACACAGTTCTTCTTATTTAATTTAATATACAATAGAATAATAGCTCTGTGTGTGTGTTAGTGGCTCAGTCCTGTCCAACTCTTTGCGAACCTATGGACTGTAGCCCAACAGTCTTCTCTGTCCATGGAATTCTCCAGACAAGAATACTGGAGTGAGTAAGCATTCCCTTTTCCACAGGATCTTCCCAACCCAGGGATCAAACCCAGAACTCCTGCATTGCAGGCAGATTCCTTACCATCTGAGCCACCAGGGAAGCCCAATAATAACTGACATTTATATACTTGGAGCAATTCACTTATCCAAATAGAGATCTGTTGAATGCATATTCAAATATATATTAGTAAAGAAGTGCTCTGTATTCTTCAGAAAGTAATTGTTACAGATAGTTTTCACTTGCAAAGACTTATTATATTGAAAATCCTTCCAAGACTATTAAAAATGTACAATTAATTTTAGGTTTACTACTTTTTGTAGAATGCTTAGTCAATTACCATTACTGTGAGATTTTTTTCAACATACATTTTCATTTTATTCAGAAACAAAATTTACATTTATAACATTTAAGGATCATAGAAATTTATCATTCTCTTATTATGGCAACCTGAATACTTACTTACATGTATTTATAAATATGTATTTATACATTATATATTTACATATCCATAATGTTAAATATTCAAATTCTAAATATTGGACAGTTGTTGAAAATGATAAAATAATATTATTGACCAATTACTTTAAAAATTATTTGATTTTTATGCTAACAATAATTTTTTGCATGATTCATAATGTTTTTAATCATGCTAAAAAGCAAGAGTACATTAAAAGTAACTATTGTTCATAGTAATGCCTCACAAGGAAGACAACCACCAAAAATTTACCAAAGTAAATACAACTAAAACGTATCTATTAGAATTTGGCATATTAAGAATGCCATTTAAGATGCTATATATTAATAACTAGAAAAATAAAGCATATTTTTCATTCATACACTTATTTCTCTAAATAGAATAAATTCTTAAAATAAATTTGTTTTTATATTAAAATAACATTTATTAAAAGAAGGCATATGACTATCCAAGCAGAGAAATTTATTTTTGCTTTATTACCTTTATTTAATGAATATCTTATTTCATGAATCTTTTCTCAGGTACATCCCAATTATACTTTTCCTCACTATACATGTACAATTATACAAAATCCAAATGGAATCCTTATAAACCAGTAATGTGACCCTAATTAGGATCCTGTGTTTACAAAGCATGTTTGAGTCTCCAGTTGGTGATAAGCATACAGGAACAAATCCGCAGATTCCATTTTGTAAATCAGCCTTTTACAAAATTCATCAACACACTATAAAATATCAGATCTTTTGTTAAAATATATCTTAAAATATGTTTAAGGTCACATCACTAGTAAGTGAAAAGACTCAAGACAGGTCCATAACAAGACACCTGGTCCTGAAGCATATTATTACATTCTCAAAACCAATAATGTATTCATAGTTGCCTGGTCATCTGAACATCGTCTCTAGGGTCTAGAATCCCTTTATCAATATATTCCATTCATAAGTTTGAAAATAAACTCCATAGCCCAAATGGCCTGCTGTAGCCAAGTACCAAAGCTTGCATAGAATTAAACTCATTGTTACTACAGCTTTCTGTATGCCAAATTTTGGGATCTGGTCCCATCACTTCATGGGAAATAGATGGGGAAACAGTGTAAGACTTTATTTTGGGGGGCTCCAAAATCACTGCAGATGGTGATTGCAGCCATGAAATTAAAAGATGCTTACTCCTTGGAAGGAAAGTTATGACCAACCTAGATAGAATATTCAAAAGCAGAGACATTACTTTGCCAACAAAGGTCCATCTAGTCAAGGCTATGGTTTTTCCTGTGGTCATGTATTGATGTGAGAGTCGGACTGTGAAGAAGGCTGAGTGCCGAAGAATTGATGTTTTTGAACTGTGGTGTTGGAGAAGACTCTTGAGAGTCCTTTCAACTGCAAGGAGATCCAACCAGTCCATTCTGAAGGGGATCAGCCCTGGGATTTCTTTGGAAGAAATGATGCTAAAGCTGAAACTCCAGTACTTTGGCCACCTCATGCGAAGAGTTGACTCACTGGAAAAAACTCTGATGCTGGAAGGGATTGGGGGCAGGAGGAGAAGGGGACGACAGAGGATGAGATGGCTGGATGGCATCACTGACTCAATGGATGTGAGTCTGAGTGAACGCCTGGAGTTTCTGATGGACAGGGAGGCCTGGCATGCTGCGATTCATGGGGTCGCAAAGAATCGGACACGACTGAGCAACTGAACTGAACTGAATAGCTAGGCCTCCTTAAATCCTACCTCCTTTCTGCCTCACTCTAATAACTGTAGGTGCTACACTCTCCATGCTGAGATATAACCAATTATCTATAACAATAATAACTCCATATTTAGAAATGAATTATTTGAAATGAAAATTCTAAAATGACTGATACCATTTAAAAATATTAATATCAATCTCCAATTGCAACGGTTTTTGCTATATCTGGAAGCTACAAAAGAAAAAACAAAGTAGAAAAAAAGTGCAGCGACTCTAGAGAGGGTCTTTTTGACCACAGAAGCTAACCACGTTGCATCTAAGTAGAGATGAAAGAAGCTGATGGAGATGGCTGGAGAGGCAGAGAAATTTGTGCCTCAAGAGCATCTGAATTCTCACCATTAACTGTTGTGTAAAATAATGAATGTTTATATAGCATCAAACTTCAGAAAATAGCATTATTGTTTCCTTGGAGGTATCTAAGTAGCCCAGGAAAGCACAAAATATTTTAAAATATCAGTTAAGTTCAGTTCAGTTGCTCAGTCGTGTCTGACTCTTTGAGACCCCATGAATCACAGCACACCAGGCCTTCCTGTCCATCACCATCTCCCGGAGTTCACTCAAACTCACGTCATCCAGTTGGTGATGCCATCCTGCCATCTCATCCTCTGTTGTCCCCTTTTCCTCATGTCCTCAATCTCCCCCAGCATCAGAGTCTTTTCCAATGAGTCAACTCTTCGCATGAGGTGGCCAAAGTACTGGAGTTTCAGCTTTATCATCATTCCTTCCAAAGAACACCCAGGGCTGATCTCCTTTAGAAAGGACTGGTTGGATCTCCTTGCAGTCCAAGGGACTCACAACAGTTCAAAAGCATAAATTCTTTGACACTCAGCTTTCTTCACAATCCAACTCTCGCATCCATCCATGACCACTGGAAAAACCATAGCTTTGACTAGAAGGACCTTTGTTGGCAAAGTAATGTCTCTGCTTTTCAACATGCTGTATAGATTGGTCACAACTTTTCTTCCAAGGAGTAAGCATCTTATAATTTCATGGCTGCAGTCACCATCTGCAGTGATTTTGGAGCCCCCCAAAAATAAAGTCTGACACTGTTTCCACTGTTTCCCCATCTATTTCCCATGAAGTGATGAGACCAGATGCCGTGATCTTCGTTTTCTGAATGTTGATCTTTAAGCCAACTTTTTCACTCTCCACTTTCACTTTCATCAAGAGGCTTTTGAGTTCCACTTCACTTTCTACCATAAGGGTGGTGTCATCTGCATATCTGAGGTTATTGATATTTCTCCGGGCAATCTTGATTCCAGCTTGTGCTTTTTCCTGCCCAGCGTTCCTCATGATGTACTCTGCATATAAGTTAAATAAACAGGGTGACAATATACAGCCTTGACGAACTCCTTTTCCTATTTGGAACCAGTCTGTTGTTCCATGTCCAGTTCTAACTGTTGCTTCCTGACCTGCATGTAGATTTCTCAAGAGGCATGTCAGGTGCTCTAGTATTCCCATCTCTTTCAGAATTTTCCTCAGTTTATTGTGATCCAGACAGTCAAAGGCTTTGGCATAGTCAATAAAGCAGAAGTAGATGTTTTTCTGGAACTCTCTTGCTTTTTTTATTTTAAAATATAAGTAGTACTTTTAAGCCCAGTTGAGAAAAATGCAAAATAACAATATATTTGTCCTCAAATTGTCTTTACTTAAAGAATATGCGCATGACTTTTAAGACATTATTAGAGACTTTTCTTCATGTATTCATTGTGTTATAGACACACAATTTTCTTCTGAATAACTTTGTTAACAAAATCTGGCAGATAGTCAATAGCAAACTCTGTTCCAGTAAATGAATGTATAATGTTATAGCAGGAACAATCTCTTGAATGTTTTATACCTTTATAACTGGTGGAAAAATCAAAACATGGATAAACATGGAACAAACTAGCCCATACACTTTTTAGGTGACGTGAAGCTAACCTAAAGCTTACTGCAGTTACTTTCTAAAGACAAATAATTCTGCGCTTATGTGAAATATTGTAAAATATATCTAACTTATTAGCTAGCTCAGATCAAATCAATGATAATGTTAAAAGACATATATGTGTGTATTTTTATAGTATATAATGTAAGCTTCAAACATTTAATATGGCTACTTTTAATGAATAATTTAACCTAATATAAAGAAGTATTCTGTGAGATATTTATTAAATAATTATAGTAAATGTTCTTTCTATATTTTTCTCTCAATTTGGAAAACTAGAAAATATGAATATAATATGATTGCATGGGAATAGCAAATTATCTATAATAATTTTTATTTTACTTTTATAAATAACAAGAGGATTGAATTAGTAATATTGGACTTTCTTTTTTCCAGTATATCCACATTTTCTACACAGGACAGATTGTGACTACTTCTTTCTTAAGGTGAGACTGAATGTAATTCACAGTGGAATTTTGAGGGGCTATACTTTTTATATTTATTGAAGATATTTATCTTTTTATATTATCAAAGATATTCCACAAATCAAATTGTCTTAGGGTAGTTAGTTGTGGTGGTTTACCCACTTAGTCATGACCAACTCTTGCAACATCATGGACTATAGCCCACCAGGCCCCTCTGTCCATGGGATTTCCCAGGCAAAAATACTGAAGTGGTTGTCATTTCCGTATCCAGAGGATCTTCCTGACCCAGGGATCAAACCCATGTTTCCTACATTTCAAAGTGATCTCCTGCATTGCAGGCAGATTCTTTTCTTCTCAGCCTAAATCTGAGGGTATCTGCTTATTAGTTTTATATGCATATATTCTATTTGTTCAACAGTACTTTTTTCACTACAAACTCTGCTACTGCTGCTGCTATAAGTCACTTCAGTCATGTCTAACTCTGTGCGACCCCAAAGACGGCAGCCCACCAGGCTCCCCTGTCCCTGGGATTCTCCAGGCAAGAACACTGGAGTGGGTTGCCATTTCCTTCTCCAATGCATGAAAGTGAAAAGTGGAAGTGAAGTCACTCAGTCATGTCTGACTCCTAGCCACCCCATGGACTGCAGCCCACCAGGCTCTTCCGTCCATGGGATTTTCCAGGCAAGAGTACTGGAGTGGGTTGCCATTGCCTTTGGATGTTTATTGGCAACTTCTGAGTTTATCAAAGCATATAACTTGATGTTTTTATTAAAACTTGGAAATTTATTGATGCTAAAAGAAAAAAAACACGTCATAGTTAGAACAATAATAAAATATTCTATTACAAGTAATACAATTAAGATACCTCGTGAAGCAAATGAATACACACACACAGAGAAGCATGTTAATATCTTTAAGTTTTTCCTAAAATGCAAGTATATTAGATTATTTTAATTACCAGGTACCATCATTTTTTTAAACAATGCTGTGGCTATTTTTGCTCTATTACTCCAAGAATTAGATATCTTATTATTGTATCATAAATTAATATTGTTTATTCACATATTCATCACTGTTTTTTCAGTGTTCCTTATTAGAACTTCCACCTTATCTATTTATCTGAAGTACATTTTTTAGACTTTGCTTTAGTGAAGATTTTTCAGTTTTTCTATGTCTGAAAGTATTTTGTATTTGGCTCTTGTCCTTAGAAAATAATTTCTCTGAACTGTGAATCTACATTGTCAGGGATTATTTCTGATTGAAAAGGGGTACATACAAGGAACAATTAGAGGCATTGCATGTTTAGAGTCTCTTAAAATGCTAATGGTTAATTATTTATATTTTACAGATGAGGTAAATAGTGACATTTTTCTCTTTGGTCTTAGCTTAAAAGGCTATCCTCTGCTAAAACTTTAATTCAAACTATGTTTCTACATCCACAGGTCTCCAACCTTTTCCTTCATAATTCTGATATGATTCTGTTACTTTTTTCTCTTCCCTGGAGCAAGGACATTATCATATTAATATTACTAAACTATTAAGCCCTGTCAACAGTGAAAAGGAGTATGCGTGCACGTGTGCGTGTGCGGTCATGTCCAACTCTTGTGACCCATGGATTGTAGCCCTCCAGGCTCTGTCCGTGGGATTTCCCAGGCAGGAATACTGGAGTGGGTTACCAGAGATGGAGTATAGTCTTTGTTTGTTTCTGCTTTTGAAGAAAACAAAAACACTTACTTTGGGTTCTTTTTCTAATCTTTTAGACTCCTTGAACACACAATATTAATTTTAGAGCCTTTGGGATTCTTGTAATTACTACTAATGCTTACTGTTTAACTAAGCAGGCAATTAATAAAGTGCCCATGTAGACTCTCTTATGAGAGAATATGGTAATTGGAAAAGGTAGCTAAATTTGGAGAGGACACGTTCACAAATTTTTCTTCTCTCTAGTCATGTGAAAAATGTGTATATAAAGTAGCTGTTGTTGGCATTTTCCAGCATAAACATTTCAAACATTTTTGTTTACTCCCTTTTGAGCTTGGCACTTTCACACTTGTTAAAATTAGTCAGATTTATTTGTGGAAAATAGTATTAAAATGTTCATGTTTTTCATTATGAAACCCATTATTATTTTTTACTTTAAAATATAGCACATGCTATTTTTCCTGTTTTTTTTTTCCCCCAAAGATAATGTGAAAATACCATTAAAAAAACATTCAAATATTCAAACAGTTATAACAAACTGTTTCTTGGGGTAGGGAGATTTTCAAATATAAATTTTAATCCATCAGAACTGAGATCACTTCCATAAGTTGGTTTATTGTGTAAATTTTAATTTTCAAGTTTCTAGTAGCAATTAAAATTCACAGTAATTTGTGTTGTCCCAAATACTTGTAATGTATGTAGTTAATTTTTCCTTTCAATGCAGCTCAGTTCAGTTGCTCAGCTGTGTCCAACTCTTTGCGACCCCATGAATCACAGCACGCCAGGCCTCCCTGTCCATCACTAACTCTCAGAGTTCACTCAAACTCATGTCCATCGAGTTGGTGATGCCATCCAGCCATCTCATCCTCTGTCATCCCCTTCTCCTGCCCCCAATCCCTCCCAGCATCACGGTCTTTTCCAATGAGTCAACTCTTCGCATGAGGTGGCCAAAGTATTGGAGTTTCAGCTTCAGCATCAGTCCTTCCAATGAACAGCTAGGACTGATCTCCTTTAGGATGGACTGGGTGGATCTACTTGCAGTCCAAGGGACTCTCAAGAGTCCTCTCTAACACCATAGTTCAAAAGCATCAATTCTTGGGCACTCAGCTTTCTTCACAGTCCAACTCTCACATCCATACATGACCACTGGAAAAACCACAGCCTTGAGTAGATGGACCTTTGTTGGCAAAGTAATGTATCTCTGCATTGAAGGGTAGGGCTCTTTAATTACATATTCTACTCCATGCATTTCCACTTTTCCAACTATCTACAGCTAACTCAAAGAATTAAAGAAATAAGCAAAAGAAGCTATTGTAGTCAAATACAGTTGAATTATCCAGCTTCATATGTGAAATTTTAGTGAGCTATTATGCATTGCAGTATGCAGTATTAGCCCACAGAAAATTTTAACTCTTTATAATCCTTTCATCAGAGCAGATGTGTGGTCCCATATTACCTGTCTTTTGTGATAAACATAGACTTCTCAGAAACTGAGTAGTCATATCTCACATTTTAACCAATTCTTTACATAATTTTAGAGCAGTGAAGCATATCCAGTTCAAAATCTTTCATTTTGATCTTCATAGAGTAAAATTTATGAGCAACTTAACCTCCCCAAGTGCATCATTACCACAACTCCACTGGGATTCTTCAACCTTCAACCTCAAGCTAAATTTGGCAAGACTTTGAATGGATGTTCTCTTAGTTAAAATTCTCAGCTTCTGTATTTCTATATTCCATGGAAATTATTGCTTTCTATAAAATTGGCAAGTAAATATTTGCTTACAAAATAGAATGATATTGATCTGCATGTGTTTTAGAAAGGAAATAAGCCTCATTGTTAAAATATAGAATAATCAGACTCAAAATGACTCAGTATTATTCTATAAGTGAAAATACATATATCCACAGTCTATGGATCACAAGACTTTAGAATTGCGATATACTAGGGGAATTATGTCATGAAGGACAAAACAGTGATTTTTATTTGAGGAACAAACTGCTATTCTCATAATGTAGAATGTTAAATCACCCCACTCCCATACTCTTGCCTGGAAAATCCCATGGACAGAGGAGCCTGGTAGACTGCAGTCCATGGGGTCACTAGGAGTCAGACATGACTGAGTGACTTCCCTTTCACTTTTCACTTTCCTGCATTGGAGAAGGAAATGGCAACCAACTCCAGTTTTCTTGCCTGGAGAATCCCAGGGACAGGGGAGCCTGGTGGGCTGCAGTCCATGGGGTCGCTAGGAGTCAGACATGAATGAGTGACTTTCCTTTCACTTTTCACTTTCATGCATTGGAGAAGGAAATGGCAACCCACTCCAGTGTTCTTGCCTGGAGAATCCCAGGGATGGGGGAGCCTGGTGGGCTGCCGTCTATGGGGTCCCACAGAGTCTGACACGACTGAAGCGACTTAGCAGCAGCAGCAGCAGCAGAATGTTAAATAAATAAGAAAAGTGTAGCAGTTCTCAGACTATTTTCTTTCAGGATCCTGTCTTAAAAATTATTGAAGACTCCAAAGAGGTTTGTTATGTGCATTTTACATTGATATTTACTGTATTAGAAGCTAAAATATAAATTTTATATATTCATTATAAATTTTATATATTCATCATTTACTTGAACACTATTACTTATAAATAACATGTTTTATGGAAAACAGCTGCCTTTTTTAAGCAAAGCAAAATTTAGTGAGAAGAGCAGCATTGTTTTCTATTTTTGCTAATCTCTTTTATGTGTGGCTCAATAGGAGATTGTTGGGTCCTCCTTTCTGTACTGCATTCATTGTCTTTTGATATCACACCTTATGAAGACTTTGGAAATCTCCACTGTATGCTCTTGACAGAATGAGGACTAAAAGACAAAGTCTTAATATAATTATCAAAGTAGTTTTAACCTTGCAGTTGCACAGAAAAAGGTGATGGAGATCCCAGGTAACTGTTGATGACACTGGAAATTGCTGATTGGTGGCTTCAAACAGCAATGTACTTTCCCTCTGAGTTTCCAGGTTACCTGGACCATTCTGCCATCCTGGACTGGGCTTGACTATGCTCCTTGGCTTACTCATGTGTTTGCACTCAACTCCTCCATTGCCTGGAAGCTGGCCACTCTAGGAAGGCCTTGGCTCCAGCAAGCTAGCCTGGCCTGTTTCCATGGCAGTCAGTGTTCTAGAAGGGAAAATTGAAGCATGAAAGGCCTGAGTTCTAGGCTTAGATCTGAATACACTGTCAATTCTATGGCATTCATTTGGCTGAAATGTATCAAAAAGTCAACCCACATCCATATGTGGAAAATAGGCTCTATCTTTTGATGAGAGAAGTTACAGTCATATTGAAAAGGGGGTACATAACACAAAAGAATTTGGGGCATTTTGTCAATTAACCATAGCATCCTAGCTAAGCCTTCTCCTAAAGAAGATAAAGGTAACTCTTTGCCTCATTTTCAATGTATTTAACTCTCTTGTATCTACCGTAGGAATCTGAAAGGACATACTTATAAATAATAGTGTTACCATTTAAAATGTATTAGTTTGGGCTCTACATTGTCAATACTTACATATAACCAGGGCTTCAGATATAACCAGGTCCTGACACATGAAAGTGAAGTCGCTCATTCGTGTCCGACTCTTTGCAACCCCATGAATCACAGCACGCCAGGCCTCCCTGTCCATCACCAACTCCCGGAGTTCACTCAGACTCACGTCCATCAAGTCAGTGATGCCATCCAGCCATCTCATCCTCTGTCATCCCCTTCTCCTCCTGCCCCCAATCCCTCCCAGCATCAGAGTCTTTTCCAATGAGTCAACTCTTCGCATGAGGTGGCCAAAGTACTGGAGTTTCAGCTTCAGCATCAGTCCTTTCAAAAATGCTTACGTCCAGCCAGTTGTTGTAATGTGGGAATGCAAGTCCATTATTGCTGTATACTCTAATTAAAAAAAAAAAACAAACTAGACGTTTATATAAAATTCTTCCTTTCTCACATATTTCATGGACCAAGTCAATTCTGTTAGAACCTAGAATCTCCCCTAGCTGGTTATTTTTTTGAAACTTGGATCATTTGAACATTGCAGATGTTGTCATGAAATTTCCATTTTTTATGCTTTGTTTCAATTGATATATTGCTTCATTATTGCTGTTCATTCATATTGATATTGATGTATGAATATTGATATCATACATATTCATAATCTAGTCTTGCTGTCTCTTTAAAAATTTATGCAATCTTTAGCTCTCATGCATTAGAATGTAGGAACATCCTAAACAAATTTAACTCAAATAAAACTGTAAAAGGTAAGCAAAAGCCAGAGAGAATGTGAGAGATACAGAAATAACAGCTTACATAAATTTGTGTTAGGCAGTTTTACATTCCATTTCACTTGGTATACCTCAGTGACATGAGAATGCAATGGGAGATGTAAGTCTGTTATTCCCACTGTTATCACTAGTTCCCATAGGTGAACATCTTACTCACCAAACAGAATTTGATTCTAGTGCTTAAGATGCATGTATCGCATGTTGTTGTTTAGTCACTAAGTCGTATCCAACTCTTGCAACCCGGACATAACTCACCAGTCTCCTCTGTCCATGGGATTTCCTAGGCAAGAATACTGGAGAGGGTTGCCTTTCATTCTCCACAGGATCTTCCCAACTAGGAATCGAACCTATCTCTGGCATTGCAGGTGGATTCTTTACTGTTGAGCCCCAGGGGAAGCCCACAAACCTAGATAGATTACATTTGATTCTCAATAGAAAAAGCACAATCATTTATAATGTGGAAAGAATTACTGACTATGGTGAATGCAGTTTTAAACAGAATATCAATCTGAAGCATAGCATGATAGTTCTATTTCTCCCATATTTGATTATATATGTTTTATATTTTACTTTGTGATTTTGGATTTAATGACTACATAAGACACTATGATTTTAGACTTAAAGGCATTTCAAATCTTGAAAAGGAAACCTCAACCTAGCTTTTGTCCTATCAATAAGTTAAATATGTCCCTTGGAGTCCCTAGCATTAATATTTTTCCTTATGCATAAATTGTGTTTGAACTAATGATCTTCACATTTCGATGTATCTTGACTATTCTATGACTATCAGCTTGACTTTTAGGTCATTTTTAAAATAATTTAGGACTTCCCAGGTGGCACTAGTGGTAAAGAACCCACCTACCAATGTAAGAGACATAGAGACAAAGGTTCGATCCCTGGGTTGCAGTATTCCTGCCTGGAGAATCCTATGGACAGAGGAGCCTGGCAGGCCAGAGTCCATAGGGTGGCAAAGAGTTGGACATGACTGAAATGACTTAGCACTCATGCACATGCTTTGAATCACTGAGTAAATGATAAACATTTACCTCCAGATTACAATATAACTAATATTCTATTAGAAAGCAATACATAAATATGTGTTGTAGCTAATCAGCTTTTTGTCTTGCCTCTTCAAACTTCTTTAAAAAAAAAAAAACAACGCTGTGTGCATAAAAGATTTCTCAACAAATGTTTGTTGGTCATTGATACAGGTGAACTTTTCAATTTGTTTTTTCTGTCTCATGTACAAGTAGTTATACCCCCTAATATTTAGACACATTACAAGCTTCACAGTAGAGTGAGGATCTCTTGCAAAGACTATATTCGTTTTTATTCCACAATCATACAGATTTCAATTTCAATGTTAGTCTGCTGCTGCTGCTAAGTCGCTTCAGTCATGTCCGACTCTGTGCGGCCCCATAGACAGCAACCCACCAGGCTCCCCTGTCCCTGGGATTCTCCAGGCAAGAATACTGGAGTGGGTTGCCATTTCCTTCTCCAATGCATGCATGCATGCTAAGTCATTTCAGTCATGTCTGATTCTGTGCGATCCTATGGACAGCAGCCCACCAGGCTCTGCTGTCCACGGGATTGTCTAGGCAAGAATACTAGAGTGGGTTGCCATTTCCTTCTCCCTATATCAGTCTAAAACACAATATCTTAGCCTTTTCAAGATACTTTCACAAAATACCACAGCTTGAATAGTTTATCAACAACAGACATTTATTTCTCATTAAAAATTATATTTTCAATGCTAGAAAAAATAAACTTGGACTTCCATAATGTTCATTTTAATAGGATTATAAGACAACAAATGTTTGTCTAAGTCAGTTGCTACTTGCAATTAAGAAATTTGCTTATTATCATTAAACAGTCATTTATAAGCTGTCCTTCCAAATACAGTTATATGCAATTAAAATTAACCCCTAGACACAATCTATTCTGTTCTATTCTGTAACCATTACACTTTCACAGTTCTTTCTAATGTTAATGAGAAGTTACACACCTTCGTCAATGAATAAAAGGACAACTCTTGTAAAGTTCCTCATTAGCTGAAATAAACTATCACTAATATCACAGGCAATAGATTTAAATTAGGTAGGTGACTCCTTCCTCACTGAAGAAAATGAATCCAAAGAAAAACAATAATTACTAATCATCAGGAAGTATTTTAGCAAGTTCTGAGACCCAGCCTCCTGACACATTGTAAAGCAGGAGATGATTACTGCCACAAGAAGCAGAAGGGAAATTTTGTGTTATCACACGGTGAGAAGACTCAACAAGTTTTTACCAGCCAGGATCTATGCTCAAGTAGTTGAAAAGCAGTTTGTATATATTTAAATACTAGGTTATTTACAAAGCGTACTGAAATAAGCACTGGCCCAGAAATGTTTCCATTATGTTAAATAGCTGTTCTCATGTGTGGTAGCAGATCTGGTCCCAGCCTCCGACTGGCTGTGCACTGCCTTTTTTTCCCATGACTCACCCTACTTTTTAACCCTATATTTGTTGACCTGACATTAACATTTACATTTGCCTTAAACTATAACAAGACCTGATGGGGCTGGAGACCTTTTCTAATATGAGTCATTCTATTTAATTCATTGTATGATTTCAATGCTGAACTGTGTGGTACTGTTGATGTAAAAGGTGTAGAAAGCTTATGAAAACACAGAATCAGTCACCTCTTTATTACTAGTAGTAAATAATAATAAAACAGCCCCCACTGATTACATTTAAGAAACTTAAGAAAGTATAGTATGCTTAAGAAAGTATACTTTGATTATATATAATTATATCTCAGAGTCATCAATAAAGTCAACATTTACACATCTGTAGTCTACTTTGTGGCCGCCAGATGGTTAGATTTGGAAATTTAAGCAGGAATAATTTCTACAGGTTTTGAAGTAGAACTGTGAACTAAATGGGAGCGGTTTATTCAACTGATTATGTTGGGGTACAGAATTAATCTAATGGACTTTTCTGGGGTATGTGCCAAGTCCTCGTTGCTTTGTTTTCTCCTATAATTAAAGAAATAACCCTTGAACTAAGTTGTTAATGTGCCAGTTTTAAAATGAAGAGCCTGAGGATTAAGACCTTGCCTAAAATCACACAGCCAGTAGTAGAAAATCCAGGATGCAAATTCAGGTGTATCTAGCTTCCACAGTATCTCTTTCAAGCAAATGAGGATGAGATTTAGAGTTGAATTTTAAGAGTGAATTGGGGCTAATTAACAATGCATGTGCTCAGTCATTCAGTTGTGTCCAACTCTCTGTGACTCCATGGACTGTACTCACCAGGCTCCACTGTCAAGGGGATTCTCCAGGCAAGAATACTGAAGTGAGTTGTCATTTCCTCCTCCAGGAGATCTTACTGACCCAAGGATCAAACCCTCATTCATCTCTTGAGTCTCCTGCACTGGCAGGCAGATTCTTTACCACTGAATCCCCTGTTTTCTAAGCGTTAAGAGGCAATTAAGCAGGCAAGGAGAAAGTAAATCAAGACACAGAAAACAACAGAAACAATGATAGGGCACAGATGATAAGGTAAATGGCATAATTTAAGGAGTAGATACCAGTAGCCATAATATTGTTAGAAAGTAATCCCAGAAAAATAGATTAGAAATGCAGGCAGTAGCCCAATTACAACGCACCTCACATGAAGTGTTATGGAGGTATAAATCATTCAAAGGTTTTAAACACAAAAAGCAGAATTGTAATGAATCTTTAGAAAAATAATGCTATTATAACAATATGTTTGATGAATTGTAGAAGTGAAGGGATGTTGGTGGGTCTTTTAGACTCCTGGACCCAATTTCAAGGTTTGTGTGTCGGAGGGTATGGGGTGCTTTTCTCATAACATCAAACAATTCTCAGACACCAGCAAATTGTCCAAGAATTAAACTTGATTCTGACACTGTCTACTGGGAAATAGTGTCAGATCCTGCAGGTTGAGGGCTCACACTGCTTCACAATACCCCACCACCACCACCACCACTTCAGATGCCAGTTACAAGCCCAAATTCTTACCTATGCTTCTAACCAACTGGCTGAAGCTCAAAGGTTCCCTAGACCCCTTCCCAGGATTGATTAATTTGTAAAGTGGCTCAGTACTCAGAAAAACATTTCACTTACTAGATCACCAGTTTAATATAGATTGATACAGAGGGATTTAATACAGATGGAAGAGATATCTAGAACAAGGTATAGGGAAAGGATGCAACATTTCCACACCCTCTCTAGATGTGCTACTCTGCTAGCACCTACACATGTCCATCAGCCTGGAAGCTCTCCGAACCCCACTCTTCTGGGTTATTTTAGAGGCTTCATTACAAAGGCTTGGTTGATTAAATCATTGACCATTGGTAACTGATTCAACCTCCGGTCCCTCTCATCTCCCAGGCAGTCTGGAGGTGGGACTGAAATTTCCAACCCTCTAATCACATGGCTGGTTCTCCTGGCAACCAGCTCCCATCCTTAGTGCCTTCCGCAACTTGCCTTATTAACAAAAGAGACATTTTAAAGCTTTTAGCACTTAGGAAATGCCAAAGGTTTGGGGAGCCTTAAGCACGGAACTATGAACAAAGACCAAAGATATATTTCTTATAGGTCATAGTATTGTAAAAGTGATCTCAAGTGACCTCAGCCTGAAGGAGCTGAAGCAGGATTTTGGTTCCCCACCAGAGAGACTGAGGTCAGGCCATGGCAGGGGGAGCATTGAGTCCTAGCCACTAGGCCACAAGGGGTCAGTGGCCAGTGACATCATCCTAGCCCATCAGCTGTGTAGAAATGAAGAAGCTGTGTAGAATGTAGAAATTTCCACAAAGAAACAAAGTGGTGAAGCAAGGTAAGTATTTAATAGGACATAAAAAGGGTACCTGTGGACAGGCACATGGGTGGGCTCAGAGAGGGAGAGAGAGGGTCAAGGCCTAGCAGTAGTTTGAATAGCTTTTATGGGGCATTCCTTCCAATTTCCTTTGGCCAGTCATCTTGCTTTGCCTGATTCTGAGTCTGCATTTGGTATATCTCAGGGTCCTCCCATGTATACACACATGTCTCTTAGCCATGATTGATTATAGCCAAGAGGCCTATGGGGAGGTTGCCATCACTTACTAGGAGGTGTTACCTTCTCCCTATTGATCACCAAGGAGACTTTCTGCACATGTGTAGTCAGGAAGGTCTCCATGACTTCCAGAATGAGAAATATATGGTCTCTTACCTGGGCAGAGCTCAGCTTCTCCTCCCTCCTGCTATTTTGGAGTATCTCTCAACAGTGGACAAAAGTCATTCATCCTGGGGCCCATCTATCTCCTGCCTCAAAAGGGCAATTAAGAAAAACTGCAAACTGTGTGTGCTCAGTCATGTCTGACTCTGAAATCCCATGGACTGTAGCCTACCAGTCTCCTCTGTCAATGGGATTTTCCAGGCAAGAATACTGGAGTGGGTTGCCATTTTCCTCTTCCAGGGGATTTTCCCAACCCTGGGATCTTAGCTGAGTCTCTTATGTCTCCGGCACTTGCAGGAAGATTCTTGACGACTTGTGTTGCCTGGGAAGCCCTGGTTAAGTAAAACCCAATAGCAATCAACATGGGCATCTGAGTCCAAACAACCTTGTTAAGCCAATCTATTCTAGAGTAATTCTGAAGATTAAATATAAAATCTTTGCAAAGCACATATCTCTATTCCTGGCAGATAATGATCCTCGAAAAATATTAATTTCTGGGATATTCTGGAATTAGGAATTAATTTGATCATTTAACAGATATTTGTTAAGGGCTTACTATATGCCAGAACTCTTCAATGAAATAGGCGTCAGTTTAGTTCAGTCGCTCAGTTGTGCCCAACTTTTTGTGACCCCATGGACTGCAGCACACCAGGCCTCCGTGTCCATCACCAGCTGCTGGAGTTTACCCAAACTCATGTCAGTTGAGTCAGTGATGCCATCCAATCATCTCATCCTCTGTTATCCCCTTATCCTCCTGCCTTAAATCTTTCCCAGTATCAGTGTCCTTTCAAATAAGTCAGCTCTTCACATCAGGTGGCCAAAGTATTGGAGTTTCAGCTTCAATATCAGTCCTTCCAATGAACACCCAGAAATGATCTCCTTTAGGATGGACTGGTTGGATCTCCTTGAAGTCCAAGGGACTCTGAAGAGTCTTCTTCAACACCACAGTTCAAAAGCATCAATTCCTTGGTGCTCAGCTTTCTTTATAGTGCAACTCTAACATTCATACATGACTACTGGAAAAACCATAGCCTTGACTAGACAGACCATTGTTGGCAAAGTAATGTCTCTGCTTTTTATTATGCTGTCTAGTTTGATCATAACTTTCCTTTCAAGAGGTAAGCATCTTTTAATTTCATGGCTGCAATCACCATCTGCAGTGATTTTGGAGCCCCCAAAATAAAGTCAGCCACTGTTTCCCCATCTATTTCCCATGAAGTGATGGGACCAGATGCCATGATCTTCGTTTTCTGAATGTTGAGCTTTAAGCCAACTTTTTCACTCTCATCAGGGGGTATCACCTGCGTATCTGAGGTTATTGATATTTCTCCCGGCAATCTTGACTTCAGCTTGTGCTTCCTGCAGCCCAGCCTTTCTCATGATGTACTCTGCATAGAAGTTAAATAAGCAGGGTGACAATATACAGCTTTGATGAACTCCTTTTCCTATTTGGAACCAGTCTGTTGTTCCATGTCCAGTTCTAACTGTTGCTTCCTGACCTGCATACAGGTTTCTCAAGAGGCAGGTCAGGTGGTCTGGTATTCCCATCTCTTTCAGAATTTTCCACAGTTTATTGTGATCCACACAGTCAAATGCTTTGGCATAGTCAGTAAAGCAGAACTAGATATTTTTCTGGAATTCTCTTGCTTTTTTGATGATCCAGCGGATGTTGGCAATTTGATCTCTGGTTCCTCTGCCTTTTCTAAAACCAGCTTGAACATCTGGAAGTTCACGGTTCACAGATTGCTGAAGCCTGGCTTGGAGAATTTTGAGTATTACTTTACTAGTGTGTGAGATGAGTGCAATTGTGCAGTAGTTTGAGCATTCTTTGGCATTGCCTTTCTTTGGGATTGGAATGAAAACTGAGCTTTTCCAGTCCTGTGGCCACTGCTGAGTTTTCCAAATTTGCTGGCACATTGAGTGCAGCACTTTCACAGCATCATCTTTCAATATTTGAAATAGGTCAACTGTAATTCCATCACCTCCACTATCTTTGTTCATAGTGATGCTTTCTAAGGCCCACTTGACTTCACATTCCAGGATGTCTGGCTCTAGGTGAGTGTGAGTGATCACACCATCATAATTATCTGGGTTGTGAAGATCTTTTTTTTTTTTAATTTAAATTTATTTATTTTAATTGGAGGCTAATTACTTTACAATATTGTATTGGTTTTGCCATACATCAACATGAATCCACCACAGGTGTACATGTGTTCTCCATACTGATCCCCTCTCCCACCTCCTCCCCATATCATCCCTCTGGGTCATCCCAGTGCACCAGCCCCAAGCATCCTGTATCCTGCATCAAACCTTGACTGGCGATTCGTTTCTTATATGATATTATATATGTTTCAATGCCGTTCTCCCAAATCATCCCATCCTCTCCCTCTCCCATAGAGTCCAAAAGACTGTTCTATACATCTGTGTCTCTTTTGCTGTCTTGCATACAGGGTTGTTGTTACCATCTTTCTAAATTCCATATATATGTGTTAGTATACTGTATTGGTGTTTTTCTTTCTGGCTTACTTCACTCTGAATAATAGGCTCCAGTTTCATCCACCTCATTAGAACTGATTCAAATGTATTCTTTGTAATGGTTGAGTAATAATCCATTGTGTATGCTGATGGACATCTAGGTTGCTTCCATGTCCTGGCTATTATAAACAGTGCTGCGATGAACACTGGGGTACACATGTCTCTTTCAATTCTGGTTTCCTCATTGTGTATGCCCAGCAGTGGGATTTCTGGGTCATAAGGCAGTTCTATTTCCAGTTTTTTTAAGGAATCTCCATACTGTTGTCCATAGTGGCTGTACTAGTTTGCATTCCCACCAACAGTGTAAGAGGGTTCCCTTTTCTCTACACCCTCTGCACTTATTGCTTATAGACTTTTGGATCGCAGCCTTTCTGATTGGCGTGAAATGGTACCTCATTGTGGTTTTGGTTTGCATTTCTCTGATAATGAGTGATGTTGAGCATCTCTTTCAGTTCTGGTTTCCTCAGTGTGTAGGCCCAGCAGTGGGATTGCTGGGTCATAAGGCAGTTCTATTTCCAGTTTTTTTAAGGAATCTCCACACTATTCTCCATAGTGGCTGTACTAGTTTGCATTCCCACCAACAGTGTAAGAGGGTTCCCTTTTCTCCACACCCTCTCCAGCATTTATTGCTTGTAGACTTTTGGATCGCAGCCATTCTGACTGGCGTGAGATGGTACCTCATTGTGGTTTTGGTTTGCATTTCTCTGATAATGAGTGATGTTGAGCATCTTTTCATGTGTTTGTTAGCCATTTGTATGTCTTCTTTGGAGAAATGTCTGTTTAGTTCTTTGGCCCATTTTTTGATTGGGTCATTTATTTTTCTGGAATTGAGCTGCAGGAGTTGCTTGTATATTTTTGAGATTAGTTGTTTGTGAAGATCATTTTTGTAGAGTTCTTCTGTGTATTCTTGCTACCTCCTCTTAATATCTTGTACTTCTGTTAGGTCCATGCCATTTCTGTCCTTTTTTGAGCCCATCTTTGCATGAAATATTCCCTTTGTATCTCTAATTTTCTTGAAGAGATCTCTAGTATTTCCCATTCTATTGTTTCCCTCTGTTTCTTTGCACTGATCGCTGAGGAAGGTTTTCTAATCTGTCCTTGCTATTCTTGGAACTCTGCATTCAAATGAGTATATCTTTCCTTTTCTCCTTTACTTTTCACTTCTCTTCTTTTCACAGATATTTGTAAGGCCTGCTCAGACAGCCATTTTCCTCTTTTGCATTTCTTTTACTTGGGGATGGTCTTGCTCCCTGTCTCCTGTCAATGTCATGAACCTGTGTCCATAGTTAATCAGGCACTCTGTCTATCAGATCTAGTCCCTTAAATCTATTTCTCACTTCCACTGTACAGTCATAAGGAATTTGACTTAGGTCATAGCTGAATGGTCTATTGGTTTTCCCCACTTTCTTCAATTTAAGTCTGAATTTGGCAATAAGGGGTTCATGATCTGGACCACAGTCAGCTCCTGTATTGTTTTTGCTGACCATATAGAGCTTCTCCATCTTTGGCTGCAAAGGATATAATCAATCAGATATCAGTGTTGACCATCTGGTGATGTCCATGTGTAGAGTCTTCTCTTTTGTTGTTGGAAGAGGGTGTTTGAAATAACCAGTGCATTCTGTGAATAAAACAGTTAAGGTCCTTGCTCTCAAGGGACTTACCTTCTATAGCAGGTAGGAAAGTCAGGGAAAAAATGGTAAAAATATTAGCAAAAAATGTCAGACATTTCTGAGAGAATTGATAAAACTTGATTACTTACAACATGTGTGATGGTGTGTGTCATAAGCGAGGGCAATGGAGAAAGAGTTAAGGATGATGCTGAGATTTTTTTTCCTTCAGGCAGCAGTGAAGAGGCATTGTGTTGTCATTAGCCAAAATAAGACGGCAGGCCCAAGAGCACAGATAACCAGAGATGAGGAGAAGGGCAGCAAATGAATTCGATTTTCTAATAGAACATGCCAAGTTGCAAATATCTGTACCTCCAGGTAGAGATGGTGGGCTCCAGAAACTGGCTTCTACAGATAGTATGCTGTAGTAAGTTAAAAACAATTTTGTCTTTGTTAATATCTGTCTCCAACTCCCAGCAGAACACTGACACATACTGAACATGTGCATGACAATTTTCATGCAGAAAATAATATATATTTTGAAGACAATACTATCTGTATCTCCACGACTAACTCACAGTAAGATTATGACAATGATTCTGTTTCCCATTTTTCCTGTCAGTATTTGTCTATATTACCTCTCAGATACATGTAGCAAACTTTGACTGGTTTGGTTATCTTATTGTATTTACAGGTTCCCTCCAATAGGATCAGTGTTCTTCCTTTCTAGCCCTGCTAAACAGAGATACATTTTTAGGCTGAGTTTAATTAGATACTTAATTAGAATTTAAAATCTCTTTATTAAAACACTAAGCTTTTTCAGAAAAATATTATATTCATATTTGCATCCTCATGGTTTATCCATGTGACACTTAAATTAACAAATGAAAAATTAAAAAAGAATGTGATATGACACACAAGCGAATGAATACACAGAAAAGCAGATCATTGTAATTCTTCACCTAACCCTATCTGAACAAAAATACTCAACTATATGATTCCAAAGATCACTTTCTAGAGATGCAATTCTGATATTAAAATTTGACTATTGAAAATAAGTGAGTACATTATGTTAAGAGGTCTTACATTCAGAGACCTTTCACGTGTATAACAATGAACATATTCAAATTAAATTAGAATAAACTTATTTTAAAGAAATACCATATAATAGACTATTTCATAAAAAATCTATAGATACAGAACAAAATAATATACTGAAGCTTTGGATTGTTCAAACTGGTTTTATAATGTTTTAAATTTCTCTGAAAATGAAATAAATAAACACAAGTTATACTGGAACTTTGATTTTTTTAAATCCAATTTATCTGCTTCCCTGTGTAGTTACAAACTTACTATAGAGACAGCTACCTAATTCCAATAAAAATAAAGATAATCTTCAGGAACTAAGAGATCATATTTTTCCATTTACATAATTTGATTTCAAAAAGCATGTGTGTGTGTGTGTGTATTTACATGTGTGTGCTCAATTGCTCGATCATGTCTGACTCTTTGCAATCCTGTGGATTGTAGCTGACCAGGCTCCTTGGTCCAACAGCTACCTAATTCCAATAAAAATAAAGATAATCTTCAGGAACTAAGAGATCATATTTTTCCATTTACATAATTTGATTTCAAAAAGCATTTGTGTGTGTGTGTGTGTATTTACATGTGTGTGCTCAATTGCTCGATCATGTCTGACTCTTTGCAATCCTGTGGATTGTAGCTGACCAGGCTCCTTGGTCCATGGGGTTTTTCCTATGTAAAATGGTCACTCGATTACTAATCCACTGTCAATATTCCATGTAGAGTGATTTCCCTAATGTCTCTATTTAGACGGGATTCACAGGTGGATCAGTGGTAAAGAATTCTCCTGCCAAGGCAGGAGACATAGGAAATGCAGGTTCCATCCCTAAGTTGGGAAGGTCCACTGGAGAACGAAATGGCAACCCATTCTAGTATTCTTGCCTAGAGAATCCCATGGACAGAGGAGCCTGGAACACTGCAATCCATGGGGTCACAGAGTCTGACACGACTGAGCACGCATAATTTATTAAACCTATTTTCTGATTTTAATTCATTTGTCATTTCCTAAATTAATATTCAATCTCAAAAATGTGCAAAATAGAAGTTTTAGTATATAGCATTCTATTGCTGAAATAACCAGAAAACACCTTTCCTTCCAAGTTTAAGGTAGAAAGAATGCAAGTGGTTATGATTGTGGACTCTGAAATCAACTTCCTCTGAGTTGAGTCCTTCCTACCTCTATCACTTCCAGGTGATACATCTTTGTGTGTGCATGTGTGCTAAATCGCTTCAGTAGTGTCCGACTTTGAGACGCTATGGACTGTAGCCCACCAGGCTTCCTCTGTCCTTGGGATTCTCCAGGCACGAATACTGGAGTGGGTTGCCATGCACTCCTCCAGGGGATATATCTTTGAAAGTCATTTAACCTCAATAAACTTGTTTCCACATAAGTAAAATGACAAAAATAATAATGGTGCCTATCTCAGAGGTTTGCTGTGAAGATCAGATGAATGACGACACATAAAATTCTTAACACAGAGCATGGCCCTTACTAAAAGCTCAACGTGCTGGTTATATTAATTTTTAAATTTGGATATTATCTGCCTGTAGTGTTTGTAACACTGTCCATTAAAAATTATCAGGCATTTTGATACTTCTTACCTTTAATTGGGATTCCCTGGTAGCTCAGCTGGTAAAGAATCTGCCTGCAATGTAGGAGAACCCTATTCCATTCCTGGGTTTGGAAGATCCACTAGAGAAGGGAACGGCTACTGACTTCAGTATTCTGGCCTGGAGAATTCAATGGGGTCACAAAGAGTTGAATATGACTTTAATTAGTTAAGTCTTTTAAAGGTCTTTTGTAAGTGCCAATCATATGACTATCACTATGTTCAATGCTACAGACAATAATAAGAAAATTGAAAACATAGTGTTTGATACACCAGTGTGAATGATGAAAGGTATAATAACAGTAAACTTTCATAATAATTACATGAAAAGTAAAAATGTACATAAATGAGGGTGTGCAGTGAAAAATCTTTGGTCATTTCTTTTAGCTACGATATGGGTTTTTTCTTATTTCCTTTACTGCAGCTTTTGTTTTAATGCAATGATCTTAACTTCTAACCTCCAGAATCTCCTAGCAGGATCAAATTCCCACCCACACTTTTGGAGACAGCATAGTAAATAGAATAGTAAAATAGTGTCTTATAGTTAGAATCATACTCCTTGAAGTTTCACCAAGAATTAATCAAATTTTAATTAGAGATGTTTTTGTCTGCATTCTCAAATGGCAAATTCATTTATTAATAATCCACCCAAAATGTTGGGGAATGTTTCTAAGGTATACATTTTTCTAAATAAAGTAAATATAAAGACAGTTTCTTTGACTGGAAGAAACCCACAATCTGTTAGAAAAAAAATACTATGTTAAGAAATCCTTGCAATGAAATGTTAAATGTGATATAATGGATAAGTTACATTAGTTTCACAGATGACCCATAGATAGTACTGACTACTTCTACCTAAAAGAGGGAAGAATCTCACTATGTTTCATAGGGGAAGCATCACTTGATCTGCTGGGGTGGGGAGTAGGAAAAATGTTTGAACAGATGTAGCACATGGTCATAAGATGCAATGCTGTCAACTGTAGAGAAGGGCCAGAGAAAGTGACAAGAGCTTTCAATAAACTGAAAAAAAATGTGAACTCTGAATCATCAGCAAATGAAGTAATGAAGTATCTCATGCTTGGGAGTGATATGGTCAAATCTGTTTTAAGAAAGATGAAATCCCTATATACGAGACAGCAAAAGAGACACAGATGTATAGAACAGTCTTTTGGACTCTGTGGGAGAAGGCGAGGGTGGGATGATTTGAGAGAATAGCATTGAAACATGTATATTATCATATGTGAAACAGATCGCCAGTCCAGGTTCAATGCATGAGACAGGGTGCTCAGGGCTGGTGCACTGGGATGACCCTGAGGGGTGGGGTGGGGAGGGAGGTCGGAGGGGGTTTCAGGATGGGGGATACATGTACACCCATGGCTGATTCATGTCAATCTATGGCAAAACTACTACAATATTGTAAAGTAATTAGCCTCCAATTAAAATAAATATTTTTTTAAAAAAAAGAAAGATGAGAAAAAGGAGTGTAGAAAGTGATATGAAAACTACAAGACATTCTTTAAAGATGGCAGTTGATGGATCAGTTTTAACAACATGTGTTTAATGGTTTCTGGACTAGATACACTAACTTTCAAAGGCTGGAAAATTTAAATATTTTAAGTCATTGGATAATGTGTAAAATCAAATATTACATTAATGATAAGTCACTCATATCTATAATATTTTATATTGATGAGTTATTACTGCACATGTATAATATATTTCTAGGAAAAATGAGTGCATTAAAGTCTAAACTATTATTTCAAAGATAAGCTTAGCAAAATGAGATGAATTTTAGAATTAGTCAAACCTCTGAAAAATTATAGTAAAAGCAATTATGGCCACAGGGCATCAAAAATTCTGAACTGTTTTATGAAACACGCACATTTTCTGTGAAAAACCAGTCTACTTAATAAATGCTACCATACACAAATGCATTGTTGTTGCTGCCTTAATTAAAAGGACTCCTTTCAGTAATGTCTCTGGCTCTAGAGGAATTAAAATCACACAGATTGGAAGAGCTAAGAAAGCTTATTTAACTAAGCTGTCAACAACAATCTCACAGATCTGCTTAAATTTATTGGGAGGTGGTAAGGTCTATTTGAAATGCTGAAAATAAACACAGAACCAGTTCTAAATGTGTTACATTTAATACACAGAAATATATTACAAGGTTAAAGGAAGTTGGCAGTATCTATCATAAATGCACCTACCCTTTGACACAGGATTTCACTTATAAGATTATATCCAAAAATTATGCACAGAAGTATATAACCCAAATCTTTACTATAGCACTTTTTTACAATAGAGAATATTTGGAAATAGCTAACAAATATATTTATAAGGCAAGGGTCATATAATTAAGTGTTTCAACTGGACTGTTAAGCTATATAAAAGAAAAAAAGTACCCTACTTGAACTGAATATGAAAGAACTTCCAGAATATATGAAGAGATAAAAAAACAAGTTAGTACATATAATGACTCAATATATGTGTTATTTTAAGAAGAAGGTAGGGGTGTGTGTGTGTGTGTGTGTGTGTGTGTAGAAAAGGCCCTGGAAAATTAACTTACCTGGTTAGGGTTGGTGGCGGGGGAATGGTTATCTCTAGCAGGAATTTAGGGGCCTGGTAAAGGAGGGCATTCACTGCTTCTATTTGTGTATATCCTTGCATTATCTGCATCATTTAAAAATGAAAGTACTCATTTAAAAATGAAAGGCTCTCTTTCTATCCCCATTTCTTATGCTGGGACTTGAACATCTCCTTTGTTTATTATAATATTTTAGAATTTATTTTGATTTATTTTTACTTACTTATTTATTTTTGGTAGCATTGGGTCTTCATTGCTGCTAACGGGCTTTCTCTTGATGTGGCAAGCAAGGGCTACTCTTACTGCAGTGGCTTCTCTTGTTGCAGAGCACAGGATCCAGATGCACGGACTCACTAGTTTTGACTCCCCAGCTCTAGAGGGCAGGCTAAGCAGTTGTGGCACACGGACTTAGCTGCTCCATGGCATGTGGAATCTTCCTTGACCAAGGATTGCACCCAGGTCTATTGGTAGACAGATTCTTACCTGCTGTACCACCAGGGAAGTCCTGTTTTTATTTTTATACTAGCAAAAACATGAAATTTCAGCACTAGTGACATAAACATGCCATCATAACTGCAGCACATTATTTCTCCTAATTAATCATTGCCATTTACTACCATGGGTTAGTTTGGCAGGTGAAATTTATGCATAAGTATCTTTTTTCATATGAATGTATACTTTATTTTGTTCAAGAATCTAGTTGATAGTGAATCACTGTCTCTATATGAAGAGAGACAAGATAGTATAATGTTTGAGCATAATACATAAAGTGAGATAGACCTTTGGCTTGAATCTCAGCAACCATGTGACTCAGGACAAGTTTATTAAACATTCCCTAAAGCCTGATTTTTTTCTTGATTGAAAAATGAATATCATGGTATCCACTTACTAGAGCCTTAGGAGGACTAAAATAGATAATGCTGTAGCACATTGCCTGTTGGAATTCTTTTAGTGCTTTTTGTTAGCTTTACATTAATATCCTGTTTTCAATAAAGTATATAATTTCTGAAAAAAATTTTGTATGAATTTTTCAGTAATAGTACATATTCAAAGCTGTTTAATTCTCTAATAATATATTTTGCTTCTGAATATAGAACGTAACTATGTTAATATGAGAGAGCTAGACATTAGCCTTGAAAAAACATATTTTATATAATTATTTCATTTTATTTGATTACCTGCACAGTTCTAAGAATCAGTGATCTTTGGAGTACATGTGGGAAATAATGTGAAAAGATGACAAGATTGAACACAGGAAAATTGGATTTTCACTATTCAAACTATTAATTTCTTTCTAAAATGTTTTTCATGTGAATTTTCATTATGTATTCAGGCTGTAGCTTCCTAATCAATAAAATAATTCATACCATGGGAGAATAAAAAAGAGGGAAGACTGAGAAGTTAGTATAAAAATTATATTTAAGGAACTGATAATAAATCTAGGTTAAAATGGCTTTTTAAAATTCATTTATTTATTTTTTAAAAATTGCCTAACAATCTACTTTAAGAAATCAGTAACTGAGGGGAAAATAAAAAGTCTTGATTCTGTTTCCACATGAGAGTAAATCAAATGAACCAAGATTGTCATACAGCTGTTAATATTATTAGGCTTAATCCTTACTTTAAGGGTCTGGGAATTGAAAAAAATGAACTGATACATTAAAATTTTTTAAGACTTCGGACAACAAGGTGGATAAAGGGAATTGAGACTTTAAAATACATGTTTTTAGAAACTGTTCTAGTTTCATTCTTTTACAAGTGGTTGACCAGTTTTCCCGGCACCACTTGTTAAAGAGATTGTCTTTAATCCATTGTATATTCTTGCCTCCTTTGTCAAAGATAAGGTGTCCATAGGTGCGTGGATTTATCTCTGGGCTTTCTATTTTGTTCCATTGATCCATATTTCTGTCTTTGTGCCAGTACCATACTGTCTTGATGACTGTGGCATTGTAGTAGAGCCTGAAGTCAGGTAGGTTGATTCCCCCAGTTCCATTCTTCTTTCTCAAGATTGCTTTGGCTATTCGAGGTTTTTTGTATTTCCATACAAATTGTGAAATTATTTGTTCTAGCTCTGTGAAGAATACTGTTGGTAGCTTGATAGGGATTGCATTGAATCTATAAATTGCTTTGGGTAGTATACTCATTTTCACTATATTGATTCTTCCAACCCATGAACATGGTATATTTCTCCATCTACTAGTGTCCTCTTTGATATGGAATTTAGAAAGATGGTAATAACCCTGTATATGAGACAGCAAAAGAGACAGTGATGTATAGAACAGTCTTTTGGACTCTGTGGGAGAGGGAGAGGGTGGGATGATTTGGGAGAATGGCATTGAAACATGTATAATATCATAAAAAAAAAAAAGAAAATTAGTTTAGTTGTCTTTAAAGCTGCTACTCAAATACAAAAAATCAAAGTAATTTCAAACAAATAAACTTTAAAATGATGAACAATTTGATAAAGTTACATGTAAGTTTTTAGTAGGATTTTTAAAAAATGATATTTTAATTGTATAATATATTTTAATTGCATAATAATTACATTGAATAAACATTGTTGTTGTTGCTGTTAAAAAATAAATTAAAAAATACATTTTTTAAAATGTCAGTTATACCATGGCTAGAAATATCCCTAGGTCAGATACAGGTTTCCCATTTGAGAATTTAACTATGGAAATGACTGTCAATTTCACCATGACCAGGTTACAGGACAGTTAATATAGGACAAATATATTTGTCTTCTTATATCTACATTATCACTTTAGTCAACCTGAAATTATTTATCAACCTGTATGATAGAGAAACTTATGGCCTAAGTTGTCCTTTTAGGTACTGGGCTATAGTAATCAGATCAGATCAGATCAGTTCCTTAGTCATGTCCGACTCTTTGCGACCCCATGAATGGCAGCATGCCAGGCCTCCCTGTCCATCACCAACTCCTGGAGTTCACTGAGACTCACATCCATTGAGTCAGTGATGCCATCCAGCCATCTCATCCTCTGTCGTCCCCTTCTCCTCCTGCCCCCAATCACTACCAGCATCAGAGTCTTTTCCAATGAGTCAACTCTTCGCATGAGGTGGACAAAGTACTGGAGTTTCAGCTTCAGCATCATTCCTTCCAAAGAAATCCCAGGGCTGATCTCCTTCAGAATGGACTGGCTGGATCTCCTTGCAGTCCAAGGGACTCTCAAGAGTCTTCTCTAACACCACTATTCAAAAGCATCAATTCTTCGGCGCTCAGCCTTCTTCACAGTCCAACTCTCACGTCCATACATGACCACAGGAAAAACCATAGCCTTGACTAGCCGGACCTTTGTTGGCAAAGTAATGTCTCTGCTTTTGAATATGCTATCTAGGTTGGTCATAACTTTCCTTCCAAGGAGTAAGCGTCTTTTAATTTCATGGCTGCAATCACCATCTGTAGTGATTTTGGAGCCCAGAAAAATAAAGTCTGACACTGTTTCCACTGTTTCCCCATCTACTTCCCATGAAGTGGTGGGACCAGATGCCATGATCTTCGTTTTCTGAATATTGAGCTTTAAGCCAACTTTTTCACTCTCCACTTTCACTTTCATCAAGAGGCTCATTAGTTCCTCTTCACTTTCTGCCATAAGGGTGGTGTCATCTGCGTATCTGAGGTTATTGATATTTCTCCCGGCAATCTTGATTCCAGCTTGTGTTTCTTCCAGTCCAGAGTTTCTCATGATGTACTCTGCATATAAGTTAAACAAACAGGGTGACAATATACATCCTTGACGAACTCCTTTTCCTATTTGGAACCAGTCTGTTGTTCCATGTCCAGTTCTAACTGTTGCTTCCTGACCTGCATACAAATTTCTCAAGAGGCAGATCAGGTGGTCTGGTATTCCCATCTCTTTCAGAATTTTCCACAGTTTATTGTGATCCACACAGTCAAAGGCTTTGGCATAGTCAATAAAGCAGAAATAGATGTTTTTCTGGAAGTAATAAGTTTTTATAAAAGTGAAAATTGTATGTTCCATAAAATTCATATATGAGCAGTAATGTCACAATATGAAAAGAAAAAGAAGAATCAAAACATTCTTAGGCTCAGAAAACATTCAACCTTTGCCATTAGAACTAATTCCATCTAGTATTTTTTGCTTCACACTATTTTGCATAATTTTTAAAATATATATAGAATTTTAGGTGCTTTTTAAACAAATATATTATTTTAAATATATTATATGCCTACTAACAAAATGAAAAAATATGGAAGAATATAAGGAAGACAATAACAATCATACATAATTTGTATGAAGTGCATACAGCTAGTATTAATATTTTATTATAGTTCTTTAATATTTTTCTCTATGCATTTTAAGTTAAAGTTTTATTTGTATTTAAGAACAGTAAATAAATAAGAGCATTTACAAATCTTAGATGAAAGATAATATTATACAAGGTAATAGGTGACTTATTGATATGATATAGGACATTTTCATTCAGGAAGAGTTTTTAAGATATAGAAACAAAATTTTCTTTCTTTAAATTTCTTGACAAGGAAGTGACCTTTAAGTTACTTTCAGATGGGTATAAACAAGACCCAAAATTCATTGGCAATTACCTTTGATAACTCCAAACTGCGTTAAAGTTATAACCATCATAAACAAGTTCATGAACTGAAAAAAATCCAGTTATGGCTTCAAGTGGCCATAAACAACGGGTAACATCCTATTTGAACACTGGGTACAGTTTTATAAGCAGATTTCTTGATTCTAGAAAATCTAAAGGTTCACAAGTTTTGTAGTACTTAATATAAAGTCCAACTTCATTGCTCAAATTTAAAGTCAATGTGAATATTGTTGTTTAAAGCTAAGTTTTGTCCAATTCTTTGCAACCCTATGGACTGTAGCCCACTGGTTCCTCTGTCCATGGGATTTCCCAGGCAAGAATACTGGAATGAATTGCCATTTCCTTCTCCAGAGAATCTTTCCTACCTTCCTTCTCCAGGGTATCTTCCCAAATTGGCATCTCCTGCATTGTCAGACAGATTATTTACACTGAGCCACCAGGGAAGATGTTAGAAATTTTTAAGGAAAAAGAACACAACTCCAGGGACTTCCTTGGTGGTACAGTGTGGTGGCACAGGTGGCTAGGAATCCACCTGCCAGTGCAGGGGACACAGATTCGATCTCTGGTCTGGAAAGATTCTACACATCGTGAAACAACTAAAGCCCACACAAAGCAAAGAATACCCAGCACAGCCAAAAATAAATAAGTTATTTTTTATAAAAGGAAAACAACTTCATAAAACAGAAATATTACACTCTACAAGCTGCTTTCTGCTCTGCCTTTTCCTGGAATCTTCCCCACCCTTATCCTGTTATCTGTCATCTCTTCTATGGGATATTTCCTGAAGATACCACTCCAAAGTAAACAGCACACCTCCCTACTTTCCCTCTTTTGTGTCTCTACTGTAATTTGTGCACATTTCTAAAGTCGTGGGCTTCCCAGGTGGCACTAGTGGTAAAGAACCTGTCTGCCAATGCAGGAGACAAAAGCAATGCAGGTTAGATCCCTGGAGAGGGAAGATCCCTTGGAGTATGAAATAGCAATTGGCTCCATTATTCTTGCCTGGGAAATTCCATGGACAGAGGAGCCTGGTGGGCTACATTCCATGGAACCACAGAGTCAGACACAACTGAGCAACTTTTTTCTAAAGTCATACATGTAATACTTTATGGATTGAATTTTGGCATGTCTTCCTTACATTTACCTTACACTAAAGAGCAGTGCAAAAACATGGGCATATTAAACTTTTTTTCTAGCACAATGTCATATGCATATTGAAATATAAATAAATGCTGAAAGGTCAAAGCAATATTTAACATCCCTGGTGGCTCAGATGGTAAAGCATCTGTCTACAGTGTGAGAGACCCAGGTTCAATCCCTGGGTCAGGAAGATACCCTGGAGAAGGAAATGGCAATCCACTCCAGTACTATTGCCTGGAAAATCCCATGGAAAAAGGAGCCTGGTAGGCTACAGTCCATGGGGTCGCAAAGAGTCAGACATGACTAAGCGACTTCATTTTCACTTTCAGGGCAACATAGATTGAACAATCACTTAGTGATGTTTCTAAAAATTCCTGATACCAGCTATCAGGAAAGTATTTCTAACCACATCATATGTTTTTTATTGTATTTTCCTCTGTAAGGTTTTATTTTGTTTTGTTTTCTGTTCTAGTTAAGCTAGATATGAAATTGCAGTCATTGTGCCTAGTATAGATCCCTGGTACTTAACTGAACTCCATGTTTGAAAGGATAAATAAATTGGTGATGAATAAGGTATAATATACTTAATCATTCTGATTTTAGAATTTAATAATAACCTTAATAAAAATAATTCTTACTTAAAGAGAAAAGCAATTGCTCTTTTAATACAGAGTATTATTTAAATAAAATGATTTCTCCATATATTGTATGGTTGTTGTTGTTTAGTCGCTAAGTCATGTCCAACTCTTGTGACCCCATGGACTGTAACCCACCAGGCTCCTCTGTCCATGGGATTTCCCAGGCAAGAATACTGGAATGAGTTTCCATTTCCTTGTCCAAGGTATCTTCCTGATCCAGAGATCGAACTTGTGTCTCCTGCTTGGCAGATCAATTCTTTACTACTGAATCACCTGGAAATCTACCATATATTATATATATTATCTACTCAAATTGGTATTTGATCTTACTAAATTCAAGTTAAAGTTTACCTGGTACATTGGCATACAAAAATGTGTGGCAGTTTTACTGAGACAACATATTATAGTCTTTTACACTATACCAGTGTATAAATGTTTGTACAATTCATTTAGGGGAAAAATAATCATCTTATGTATTAGTGACAGGAATATGATCATTAATATTCCTTAAGAGTGTTGCTTTATCCAAATTTTAACTTGATTTGGAAGCACCTAAATGCAAAAAAGCAAAAGGGCTATCTGAGGAGGCCTTACAAATAGCTGTGAAAGAAGAGAAGAGAAAAGCAAAGAACAAAAGGAAAGATATAAACATCTGAATGCAGAGTTCCAACAAATAGCAAGGAGAGATAAGAAAGCCTTCCTCAGCGATCAATGCAAAGAAATAGAGGAAAACAACAGAATGGGGAAGACTAGAGATCTCTTCAAGAAAATTAGAGATACCAAGGGAACATTTCATGCAAAGATGGGCTCGATAAAGGAAAGAAATGGTATGGACCTAACAAAAGCAGAAGATATCTAGAAGAGGTGGCAAGAATACACAGAAGAACTGTACAAAAAAGATCTTCATGACCAAGAGAATCACGATGATGTGATCACTCTCCTAGAGCCAGACATCCTGGAAGGCAAAGTCAAGTGGGCCTTAGAAAGCATCACTACGAACAAAGATAGTGGAGGTGATGGAATTCCAGTTGAGCTACTTCAAATTTTGAAAGATGATGCTGTGAAAGTGCTACACTCAATATGCCAGCAAATTTGGAAAACTCAGCAGTGGCCACAGGACTGCAAAAGGTAGGTTTTCATTCCAATCCCAAAGAAAGGCAATGCCAAAGAATGCTCAAACTACTGTACAATTGCACTCATCTCACACACTAGTAAAGTAATGCTCAAAATTCTCCAAGCCAGGCTTCAGCAATACATGAACTGTGAACTTCCAGATGTTCAAGCTGGTTTTAGAAACGGCAGAGGAACCAGAGGTCAAATTCTCAACATCCGCTGGATCATCAAAAAAGCAAGAGACTTCCAGGAAAACATATATTTCTGCTTTATTAACTATGCCAAAGCCTTTGACTGTGTGGATCACAGTAAACTGTGGAAAATTCTGAAAGAGATGGGAATACCAGACCATCTGACCTGCCTCTTGAGAAACCTATATGCAGGTCAGGAAGCAACAGTTAGAACTGGACATGGAACAACAGACTGGTTCCAAATAGGAAAAGGAGTTCGTCAAGGCTGTATATTGTCACCCTGCTTATTTAGCTTCTATGCAGAATACATCATGAGAAACACTGGGCTGGAAGAAGCACAAGCTGGAATCAAGATTGCTGGGAGAAATATCAATAACCTCAGATACGCAGATGACACCACCCTTATGGCAGAAAGTGAAGTGGAACTCAAAAGCCTCTTGATGATAGTGAAAGAGGAGAGCGAAAAAGTTGGCTTAAAGCTCAACATTGAGAAAATGAAGATCATGGCATCTGGTCCCATCACTTCATGGCAAATAGATGGGGAAAC
This sequence comes from Bos taurus, assembly GCF_002263795.3. Classification (NCBI taxonomy): domain Eukaryota; kingdom Metazoa; phylum Chordata; class Mammalia; order Artiodactyla; family Bovidae; genus Bos; species Bos taurus. Next base: position 15,714,185 of record NC_037332.1, on the reverse strand, counting down.
AGTGGAAACAGTGTTAGACTTTATTTTGGGGGGCTCCAAAATCACTGCAGATGGTGACTGCAGCCATGTAATTAAAAGACACTTACTCCTTAGAAGGAAAGTTATGACCAACCTAGACACCATATTAAAAAGCAGAGACATTACTTTGCCAACAAAGGTCCGGCTAGTCAAGGCTATGGTTTTTCCAGTGGTCATGTATGAATGTGAGAGTTGGACTGTGAAGAAAGCTAAGCACCGAAGAATTGATGCTTTTGAATAGTGGTGTTGGAGAAGACTCTTGAGAGTCCCTTGGACTGCAAGGAGATCCTTTAGGATCAGTCCATCCTAAAGGAGATCAGTTCTGGGTGTTCATTGGAAGGACTGATGCTAAAGCTAAAACTTCAATACTTTAGCCACCTCATGAGAAGAGTTGACTCATTGGAAAAGACTGATGCTGGGAGGGATTGGGAGCAGGAGGATAAGGGGATGATAGAGGATGAGATGGCTGGATGGCATCACTGACTCGATGGACGTGTGTCTGGGTGAACTCTGGGAGTTGGTGATGGACAGGGAGGCCTGGCATGCTGCCATTCATGGGGTCTCAAAGAGTCGGACACAACTGAGTGACTGAACTGAACTGAAGTGAACTCATCTCTCGGATAAACTCTTTGAGTAGACTGGAAAGCTTTAATAAAATGTTACAGATTTAGAAAGAAAATCTATCATTTATCATACCCATACAGCATACTTGCTCAATAGTATACCTGGACATAGGACTTTATCTAATCCTCATTTCCCTTATTTGAAATGTAAGAATGACTGTAAATATATTCTTATTTACCTCATAAATTTTGTGGAAGATTAAATGCAATATACCTCACAACCCTCTGAATGAATTAGTTATCACCATCATTATCATTATTCTTTCTTCCTCACTGCGTCTTAAAACACCTTTCAAAGCTAAACCATTCCTTAGCACTAACTCCTGCATTCTCTCTAAAGTAGTTAGTTCAGTGTTTGTTTTTATTGGTTCTGCTCTAGCCAGACCTTTTCTAGCTCACTGGAAAGAAATTAGAAATCTGTGAAAGACGTTGGTAAATTAAGTACATGTCTTAGCTTCAGTGTTGAAAATGACTGTTCTTTCTTCCCAGTCCTCATCTCAAGTTTTGCTATTTTTATATTTAGTGGCAGAAAATCTTCAGCCTATCAGCGTTACACATTTTATATCTGCACTGAAGCTTAAAGGAACCAAAAAATAAATCTTGCTGGTCATCACTGTGACCCCTATGGACTCGTCTAGCCTCTATAATTTTCCACTCCGCTACCACCTATAGCTACTCATGGACAGTAAAACTTGGGATTGTTAAAAAAAAGAAAAAAGTTTAAATGGAAGAAACAATTACATTTGTTCCTATCAATATCAGAATATCTGAACCTTTTGTACAAACATGATAATCATGTTTTATAAGACCCTTTTTATTTTCATGGGGTACTGAAGCTTTTGCTCTGTCAGCAACCTTCTTTTCTGTTCACTGGAAAGTATTGGATACTGCCCTAAGGGCATGTGTAGCCGTCCACAAAGCAATGAAGGAAAACAAGCTGGGTGCACACTAAACAAGGCAAGCCAAGCAAGTCAGATGCGCGTCTTGGCACATGTCAGACAGAGCAACAGCTGACTGCAAGACTTTCATGTTTGCTGACAGGAGGTTAAGTATTGGATACAAGCCCATGTGATGTGAAGAACGTAATTTACTTTAACATTCTGTTGATTTTAAAATAGACTATTAAATGTAATGTAAATTATAAGCTTAGTGCCCTGGGGGAGATTAATGTAGTCACCTTCATTCAGATAGGTAGGAATACGGTTTTGCTTTCTTCCATTTTTTATTTATGGACCATGGAATAGTTTGCATTGGGAAGCATGATTTTACCCTAAATAACTGGAGGGAGAGAACTGAACTCATTAACATTTGGTGGTTTGTCCAGGTAATATAATCCAGGTAATATTACAGAAACATGATAATATGCATAAGCATATGCCCTCTAAGCAAATGGTTCTACTGTGTAGTAATTCACTTGTCACTTTGTATCAGTATAAATTCTTTACCAAACGAAAGGATTTTTTTAAGTTAATGAAAACATAAGATTCCCCCACAGTGTCTTCCCAAGAAGAAATGTAAGGAAGTTTGTACAACCAACACTTTATCTGCCTCCATGAGCAATGATTTGAGGTCTAAAACAGATATTCATAATGTCACAAAGAATCTTTATTCCTATACATATGTATGCAGATATGTGAAGTGTGTGTGTTAGTCACTCAGTCATGTCTGACTCTTTGTGACCCTATGGAGTGTAGCCCACCAGACTTCTCTGTCCATAGGGTTCTCCAGGCAAGAGTACTAGAGTGGGTAGCCATTCCCTTCTCCAGGGGATCTTCCTGACGCAGGTATTGAACCCAGGTCTCCTACATTGCAGGCAGATTCTTTACCATCTAGGCCACCACGGAAGCCCCATGTGAAGTAGTAAAGATATATAGACAGTCCTATAGGTCCAATGAATATCAGTTCCCAAATTGCATGGCTTCTAAAACTTTGTACCGTATCTGAATTCTGATAAGCAACAGATCAGAATACATCTGTTGGAGGCTCCCGAGCACAAGCCATTTATTTTGCTACTGGTTCACAGTGTAGAGATTAATTTTTTCTGCTACATTAAATGTCCCCCAAAACTGTTATTTATCTTGCATATAAATTATTTTAATCCATTAAATAATAAAACTAGCAAATGTCATTATCTTCATTTCTCAAATAAATTATAAAAACAAAAAAGCATTAAAGAGTCTGGCTCTTTGATAATAGAAAAAGTTATGTTTAGTGTGCTCATTTGCATTTCTGCAACCAAAGAGCTCAGAGATTACATTGTAGGTCTAGGTCATGGCAGGGAAGCTCTTGGACAAACTTTTTTGAGTGCTGAGCTGTGAGAAATAAAAGTAAATATTCACATGTTGGTAGTTTCTTCCATAAGCAAAAATGCACACACACAACAAAATGTTCAGTTCAGTTTAGTCACTCAGTCATGTCCGACTCTTTGCAACCCCATGAATCACAGCACACTAGGCCTCCCTGTCCATCACCAATACCCAGAGTTCACTCAGAATCACGTCCATCGAGTCAGTGATGCCATCCAGCCATCTCATCCTCTGTCGTCCCCTTCTCCTCCTGCCCCCAATCCCTCCCAGCATCAGAGTCTTTTCCAATGAGTCAACTCTTCGCATGAGGTGGCCAAAGTATTGGAGTTTCAGCTTTAGCATCAGTCCTTCCAAAGAACACCCAGGACTGATCTCCTTCAGAATGGACTGGATGGATCTCCTTGCAGTCCAAGGGACTCTCAAGAGTCTTCTCCAACACCACAGTTCAAAAGCATTAATTCTTCAGCACTCAGCTTTCTTCACAGTCCAACTCTCACATCCATACATGACCACTGAAAAAACCATAGCCTTGACTAGATGGACCTTTATTGGCAAAATAATGTCCCTGCTTTTCAATATGCTATCTAGGTTGGTCATAACTTTTCTTCCAAGGAGTAAGCGTCTTTTAATTTCATGGCTGCAATCACCATCTGCAGTGATTTTGGAGCCCCCAAAAATTAAGTCTGACACTGTTTCCACTGTTTCCCCATCTATTTGCCATGAAGTGACGGGACCAGATGCTATGATCTTCGTTTTCTGAATGTTGAGCTTTAAGCCAACTTTTTCACTCTCCTTTTTCACTTTCTCCTGGCAATCTTGATTCCAGCTTGTGCTTCTTCCAGCCCAGCGTTTCTCATGCTATACTCTGAATATAAGTTAAATAAGCAGGATGACAATATACAGCCTTGACCTACTGCTTTTCCTATTTCGAAACAGTCTGTTGTTCCATGTTCAGTTCTAACTGTTGCTTCCTGACCTGCATACAAACTTCTCAAGAGACAGGTCAGGTGGTCTGGTATTCCCATCTCTTTCAGAATTTTCCACAGTTTATTGTGATCCACACAGTCAAAGGCTTTGGCATAGTCAATAAAGCAGTAATAGATGTTTTTCTGGACCTTTCTTGCTTTTTCCATGATCCAGTGGATGTTGGCAATTTGGTCTCTGGTTCCTCTGCCTTTTCTAAAATCAGGTTGAACATCTGTAAGTTCACAGTTCACGTATTGCTGAAGCCTGGCTTGGAGAATTTTGAGCATTACTTTACTAGCGTGGGAGATGAGTGCAATTGTACAGTAGTTTGAGCATTCTTTGGCATTGCCTTTCTTTGGGATTAGAATGAAAACTGACCTTTTGCAGTCCTGTGGCCACTGCTGAGTTTTCCAAATTTGCTGGCATATTGAGTGCATCACTTTCACAGCATCATCTTTCAGGATTTGAAATAGCTCAACTGGAATTCCATCACCTCCACTAGTTTTGTTCATAGTGATGCTTTCTAAGGCCCATTTGACTTCACTTTCAAGGACCTCTGGCTCTAGGTCAGTGATACACCATTGTGATTATCTGGGTCATGAAGATCTTTTTTGTACAGTTCTTCTGTGTATTCTTGCCACCTCTTCTAGATATCTTCTGCTTTTGTTAGGTCCATACCATTTCTTTCCTTTATCGAGCCCATCTTTGCATGAAATATTCCCTTGGTATCTCTAATTTTCTTGAAGAGATCTCTAGTCTTTCCCATTCTGTTGTTTTCCTCTATTTCTTTGCACTGATTCCTGAGGAAGGCTTTCTTATCTCTTCTTTCTATTCTTTGGAACTCTGCATTCAGATGCTTATATCTTTCCTTTTCTCCTTTTTTTTTTTTTTTTTGCTTCTCTTCTTTTCACAGCTATTTGTAAGGCCTCCCTAGACAGCCATTTTGCTTTTTTGCATTTCTTTTCCAAGGGGATGGTCTTGATCCCTGTCTACTGTACAATGTCACGAACTTCAGTCCGTAGTTCATCAGGCACTCTATCTATAAGATCTAGTCTCTTAAATCTATTTTTTACTTCCACTGTATAATCATAAGGGATTTGATTTAGGTCATACCTGAATGGTCTAGTGGTTTTCCCTACTTTCTTCAATTTAAGTCTGAATTTGGTAATAAGGAGTTCATGATCTGAGCCACAGTCAGCTCCTGGTCTTGTTTTTGTGGACTGTATAGAGCTTCTCCATCTTTGGCTGCAAAGAATATAATCAATCTGATTTCGGTGTTGACCATCTGGTGATGTCCATGTGTAGAGTCTTCTCTTGTGTTGTTGGAAGAGGGTGTTTGCTATGACCAGTGCATTTTCTTGGCAAAACTCTATTAGTCTTTGCCCTGCTTCATTCCATATTCTAAGGCCAAATTTGCCTGTTATTCCAGGTGTTTCTTGACTTCCTACTTTTGCATTCCAGTCCCCTATAATGAAAAGGACATCTTTTTTTGGGTGTTAGTTCTAAAAGGTCTTGTAGGTCTTCATAGAACTGTTCAACTTCAGCTTCTTCAGTGTTACTGGTTGGGGCATGGACTTGGATTACTGTGATATTGAAGGGTTTGCCTTGGAAATGAATAGAGATCATTCTGTCATTTATAAGATTGCATCCAAGTACTGCATTTCAAACTCTTTTGTTGACCATGGTGGCCACTCCATTTCTTCTGAGGGATTCCTGTCCGCAGTAGTAGATATAATGGTCATCTGAGTTAAATTCACCCATTCCAGTCCATTTTAGTTCACTGATTCCTAGAATGTCAATGTTCACTCTTGCCATCTCTTGTTTGACCACTTCCAATTTGCCTTGCTTCATGGACCTGATATTCCAGGTTCCTATGTAATATTGCTCTTTACAGCATCAGACCTTGCTTCTATCACCAGTCACATCCACAGCTGGGTATTGTTTTTGCTTTGGCTCCATCCCTTCATTCTTTCTGGAGTTATTTCTCCACTAATTTCCAGTAGCATATTGGGCACCTACCTACCTGGGGAGTTCCTCTTTCAGTATCCTATCATTTTGCCTTTTCATACTGTTCATGGGGTTCTCAAGGCAAGAATACTGAAGTGGTTTGCCATTCCCTTCCCCAGTGGACCACATTTATCAGCCATCTCCACCATGACCCGCACATCTTGGGTGGCCCCATGGGCATGGCTTAGTTTCATTGAATTAGACAAGGCTGTGGTCCTAGTGTGATTAGATTGACTAGTTTTCTGTGAGTATGGTTTCAGTGTGTCTGCCCTCTGATGCCCTCTCGCAACACCTACCGTCTTACTTGGGTTTCTTGTACCTTGGACACGGGGTTTCTCCTCAAGGCCACTCCAGCAAAGTGCAGCCACCGCTCCTTATCTTGGACGAGGGGTATCTCTTCACTGCCATCCTTTCTGACCTCAAATGTGGAATAGCTCCTCTAGGCCCTCCTGCGCCTGCGAAGCCACTGCTCCTTGGAGGTGGGGTTGCTCCTCCTGGCCACCGTCCCTGGCCTCGGGCATGGGGTAGGTCCTCCTGGCGGCCACCCCCGGCCTCGGACGAGGGGTAGCTCCTCTCGGCCATGCTGAGTGTGCCGGTCTCAGCCGCCTGCACCAAGTAGTCAACAAAAAGTAGCTGTTTGCTTTTTTTCTTTTCAAGACTTTTTTGATGTGTATATATGTGTTAGTCACTCAGTCATTTCTGATTCTTTGCGACCTCATGGACTGTAGCCCACCAGGCTCCTCTGTCCATGGAATTCTCAAGGCAAGAGTACTGGAGTGGAGAAGATCCCCTTCTCCAGGGAATTTTCCTGATCCAGGGATCAAAACCAGGTCTCCTGCACTGCATGCAGATTCTTTACTGCCTGAGTCACCTACCGTTTTTTAAGTCTTCATTATTTAATTTGTTACAATATTGCTTCTGTTTTACCTTTTGGATTTTTGGCTGTAAGGCATGTGGGATTTTAGCTCCCTGACAAGGAATTGAACCCACATCACTTGCTTTGGATGTCAAAGTCTTTTTTTTTTTTTTTTTTCTTTCAATGAATAAGTCAATTCTTTTTTCTTTTTTTAAATTTTATTATTATTATTGTTGTTTTTTTTACTTTACAATATTGTATTGGTTTTTCCACACATCAACATGCATCCAGCATGGGTGTACACGTGTTCGCCATCCTGAACCCCCATACCATCCCTCTGGGTCATCCCTGTGGACCAGCCCCAAGCTTCAGGTCTTAACTGCTACTGGACCACCAGGGAAGTCCAGGGAAGATTGTTTACAATCTTAAAAAAAAAAAAAAAAACTCCACTAAGTAATCAAATACAATGATAGAAGTTCAAAACAATGTTTTGCATATAAGAAGCTCAGAATCCAACAGGAAATAAGACTTACCAATACAATATGAAGAAGCAGAAACTACTAAGTTGATTAAGAGCAATATAGATAAAATGGTAAGAGTTTAAAAAAGTGATGAACAATTTTTGACCGAAAAAGAGATTCAGAGAAATCTTTATCAAGAAAGTACCATCATGGTGATGTAAAATTAAATTCTAAAAATGTGAGCACTGGTAAGAGAAGAGAGCAAATCCATAAAGATTAAATGAAAAGAAATGTGGAGATTGGTACTTTTCTTAAGCTAATGCTTAGAATACACTGAGTTTCAGGAGGAAAAGGAATTATGTACAAAAGCACGTCCACATACATAGCAATTTATAGTAAGGTCTTTGAGAAATAAACTGTGTTGCACCAAACAATATCCTTCTTGATCTTATGTACTTCTAAATAGTTCAATCCTTAATTTTTTCTAATTAGGAGCAAGAATTCCAAAACTAACACAGATTAGTTTTCACTTCTATGTGACTTAGTTTAACCTCTAATGCAAGACTGATGACATTCAGTGTTGAGTTCCAAAAGAGAATCTGACAGACCTTACATGAAAGTCTGCTCTTTCCCCGGGAGCCATCTTCGTCTTTCCCAGGGCCAGTTACACTTCTGTGTCTGGAAATGGTATAGCTCCCCTGGGACTCTCCTATCGGTACACAAGATGACTTTCAGTAGCTTGGGTCTTGTCTCAACCAAAGTCCTAGTAGAACCAAAGCATCTTGCCGTGATTCAAGCAGGACTTTCAAAAATCTTCTGGCTCTGAAATTTTTCAGAGGTAGTTGATTTTAAGCCTGTGACAAAATTTGAAGACACAGGAGCACTGGACTTGTTGGATGGAAAGTTCCAATAAATGTATGAACTCTTTTTTTTTCTAAAAAAGGTACTGTCCTATTTTAATAACTGTTCTCCATCCCACAGATATGTGCATGGTAGTTCATCAAAGATTTTGAGCCCAAATCCAGAAAGGGTTATTATTGTTAAATTTTACTTGATCCTTCCTTTTCACGCATCCATCCTCTAGGGAAATTAATTCCTTGGATCTTTTTTCTGAACTGTCCAAAAGAATCAGAATTATTCCACTGGTGTTCAATGTAGAGTTACAGTAGTTTAAGGGTTGCATATATGAGAAAGTGGTATAGCCCACAACCACTCACAGTCTGGTGAATCCAAATTATAGAGATGGTCAACCTTGTAGGACTTCAAAATTAGTTGAGCCGTAGACCCGTGATCACTTGCTTTGCATTTTTAAAAGATGTGAATTGTGTACAAGTGAAACATTATGAGAAAGCAGTTTAACTTCTTTAAAAGTCAGAGGGAGGACATTGGGGTTGGCAGCCTGATACTTTGGTTGACATACTGAAACTCTGGATAAATCTAGTAAGGTTTCAAAGTATTTCTTCCTCCAGTTATTGTAGCAATTGCTGAAGCTCCAGTTTCAAGCAATCCAAACTACACTGTGGTGGCAACTTTGCAGTGTGTTTCTTCCAGTTAGATGACTTTGGACAAAATCACAAAGTGTATAAATTTCAATGTCCTCAAGCAAAAGATGTCAGGCTTCTGCTTTCCATACAGTCCAGAAAGGGGATGCTATCCTGCGATGTATTCTCTTCTGGTCCTTTGACTCCTCGTTGAACTCTAGGTGATTGTTCATGACCTCAGCATGCGCAGCTTGCAGCAAAAGGACACAATGCCTGAAGCACTGGAGCCACCATCATACTGGACACCAATTATTTCATTATTTCCTATAGAGAAGAATTTTTTTTTTCAATTCAATATAAAACTACTCTTATAAGAACAGGGGTTGCAAAAAGTCAGGCACTTAATGATAAAGACCACTCATCACAAAATAGGATGAACTTTGGTTATTTTAGCTCAGGAGTGGGAAGTAGAAGTCCAACAGGATGGATAAGAAATTGTAGCTTTGACTCAAAAGAACTGCCCAGGCCTTCTACCTCCTTGGCTCTTCCCAGTGTTACTTTCTCATGAAATGCAGTGTGAAAATTAAAATGCAGCTAATTCTACAACTTGAAAAATGAATACAAAAAATCATTCTGAAAGAGGCATTAGGTTCTTCCCGATTTTTTCCAAATAGCATTACTGAAATGGATCAACTGAATTTGTCTTCTGCAGACAGTTTCCACTGTGTAAGTCCTGGGGTTCAGTAGCATGGGGAGTTTTTGAATTCACCGTGTTTGAATGCACCGGCTGGCTGAGCTCTGTGCAGGACCGGCTGTTCCTCCTTGATAACCAAGGTACCCAATGGGGCATTGTTGTATCATTGTGATGATACAGGCAATTTGCAGGCAGCTTTCTTGACTTCTGCCTGCCTGGGGGCACATCAGGACCTTGTTTTTATATATTTTTTTTTCTAATAACCTCACCAAGCAAGAATGTTTTTAACACTTCAGGACTGGAAACGCATCCTGACATCTCCGCCACACCATCTCACCTGGATTAGGAGCTGGTACTTCCAAATCCTCTTCCAGTTTAGGTTCTGATACTTCAGAAACATGCTAAATAGTGAAAAGGTAGGAAAAACCATCAAGTAATTTATTCAATATGCCAGCAAATTTGGAAAACTCAGCAGTGGCCACAGGACTGCAAAATGTCAGTTTTCATTCTAATCCCAAAGAAAGGCAATGCCAAAGAATGCTCAAACTACCACACAATTGCACTCATCTCACACGCTAGTAAAGTAATGCTCAAAATTCTCCAAGCCAGGCTTCAGCAATACGTGAACCGTCAACTTCCTGATGTTCAAGCTGGTTTTAGAAAAGGCAGAGGAACCAGAGATCAAATTGCCAACATCCACTGGATCATGGAAAAAGCAAGAGAGTTCCAGAAAAACATCTATTTCTGCTTTATTGACTATGCCAAAGTCTTTGACTGTGTGGATCACAATGAACTGTGGAAAATTCTGAAAGAGATGGAATACCAGAACACCTGATCTGCCTCTTGAGAAATTTGTATGTAGGTCAGGAAGCAACAGTTAGAACTGGACATGGAACAACAGGCTGGTTCCAAATAGGAAAAGGAGTTCATCAAGGCTGTATATTGTCATCCTGTTTATTTAACTTATATGCAGAGTACATCATGAGAAACGCTGGGCTGGAAGAAACAAAAGCTGGAATCAAGATTGCCGGGAAAAATATCAATAACCTCATATATGCAGATGACACCACCCTTATGGCAGAAGTGAAGAGCCTCTTGATGAAAGTGAAAGTGGACAGTGAAAAAGTTGGCTTAAAGCTCAACATTCAGAAAACGAAGATCATGGCATCCGGTCCCACCACTTCATGGGAAATAGATGGGGAAACAGTGGAAACAGTGTCAGACTTTATTTTTCTGGGCTCCAAAATCACTGCAGATGGTGACTGCAGCCATGAAATTAAGACACTTACTCCTTGGAAGGAAAGTTATGACCAACCTAGATAGCATATTCAAAAGCAGAGACATTACTTTGCCAACAAAGGTTCGTCTAGTCAAGGCTATAGTTTTTCCTGTGGTCATGTATGGATGTGAGAGTCAGACTGTGAAGAAAGCTGAGTGCCGAAGAATTGATGCTTCTGAACTGTGGTGTTGGAGAAGACTCTTGAGCGTCCCTTGGACTGCAAGGAGATCCAACCAGTCCATTCTGAAGGAGATCAGCCCTGGGATTTCTTTGGAGGGAATGATGCTAAAGCTGAAACTCCAGTACTTTGGCCACCTCATGTGAAGAGTTGACTCATTGGAAAAGACTCTGATGCTGGGAGGGATTGAGGGCAGGAGGAGAAGGGGACAACAGAGGATGAGATGGCTGGATGGCATTGCTGACTCAATGGACGTGAGTCTCAATGAACTCTGGGAGTTGGTGATGGACAGGGAGGCCTGGCGAGCTGCGATTCATGGGGTTGCAAAGAGTCGGACACGACTGAGCTACTGATCTGATCTGAATCTATTGCTGTTTCCAAAGTTAAAGTATTAACCTGATATTTGATGATGACAGTACGTACTGAATGGGAGAAGTTGTGGCAGGTTGTGAGAGAGAAATTGAGGTCTGGAGAGGAGGTTCTCTGACTATGGGAGACCAGGAGGGTTGTTTTGTTTTGTTCTGCTTTGTTTTGTTTTGTTTTCAGATAATTTGACTAGGAGATTAGAAAGCTAGGTCTACCAAAAATGAGACAGATAGTTGGAGCAGGCTGGAAGGGAAAATCAGCTATAGTTTTAGATTCCTGGTGTTTGACTGTATGTGTGTTAGTTGCTCAGTCATGTCCCACTCTTTGTGACCCCATGGACTGTAGCTTGCCATGCTTCTCTGTCCATGGAATTTGGCAGGTGAGAATACTGGAGTGGGTCACCTTGTCCTCCTTCAGGGGATTTTCCCAACCCAGGATGGAACCTAGGTCTCCTGCATTGCAGGCAGATTCTTTACAATCTGAGCCACCAGAGTGTTTGAGTAGGCAGAGGGAAATCCACTTAGAGGTAATAGTCCTTAATGAAAAATTGGAATTAGGCTCAGGAAGAAGTACTACCTGAAAATTTAAATTTTTAATTTTGCTCAAAAAATATTTGTAGGAGAGGTTATGTAATGTCAAAAGTTTGCAAAGGGAGACAAGAGAGAAGGTTAGATGGAGCAGTGAGAAAGAATATTACAGAAGGAAAAGATGATGATTAAGAAGATCCTGTATATCTTGGTGTGAGTGAAGTGAAAGTTGCTTCATGTCTGACTCTTTGCAACCCCTTGGACTATATAGTCCATGGAATTCTCCAGGCCAGAATACTGGAGTGGGTAGCCTTTCCCTTCTCCAGCGGATCTTCCCAACCCAGGAATCCAACTGGGGTCTCCTGCATTGCAGGCGGATTCTTTACCAACTGAGCTATGAGGGAAGCCTTTGGTGATCGTTGGTAGATTGAGAAGACCAAACTTGGATAGTATCAGTTTTAAATATTGAAAAAGAATAGTACCTTCTCACCGATGTACCTGTTTCATTGTCAGTGAATACAGCTATATTTATATATGTATAATTATGTGTATATAAATCTAGAGGAGTATATGCCACATTATAATTTAAAAATTCTTTGTAAGATATATGAATATATGATATACATTTTATACGTAAGTATATTTATCCATGTACTTATATATGATGATGGGAATTATTGAAATGATTGCTTTCTATTTAAGAATGAATTACTTGGTATGGTGACACATCAAAATAATTTTGCACATTTGTGTATTTGATGTTTTGTTATAGTAGTTTCATATATACAAACATTTAGCACCTGGGTCTTCCAAAGGGCATGTGATCCTTCCATAAGCAAAAACCAATGAAGTCTTATTGAACCAGATGTGCCAACTTTGCATACATTTGGGGTGGAGCATAGGGTTAATATGCATTCCTATTTCCATGTATATGTGCCTGCACAGTTGCTACAGTTGTGTCCAATTCTTTGAAACCCACTGAACCATAGCCCCCCAGGCTCCTCTCTCCATGGGTTTCTCCAGGCAGGAATATTGGAGTGGGTTGCCAAGTTCTTCTCCAGGGGATCCTCTCTGCCCAGGGATCAAACTCCAGTCTCCTGCATTGCTGGCAGATTTTTTACTGATGAGCCACTGGGGAAGCCCTCATATTGCCATAACTGTATTAAAAATCAGTAGTGTTGTATTAGAAACTTGTGACAAAGGGACTGTTTTTGAAAACACTTGCTATAAATCTGCTAAACAAATTATGTTCAGTATTTCCCATTGTATATACAAAAGATGAAGTATATTGTAGCATATGTTGTTAACAGATGAATCTCTGGTGACATTTAGGGTATATAAAAATGATATATCAACTTGAGAAAATAATTCACTCAAGCCATGATAATAAAAGTTCTTGTTTTTCTAAATAAAACTAATCTGTAGCAATCAACCCATTACCTTTTTTGTTTTTAGTGTTTTTTTTTAATTTTATTTTATTTTTAAACTTTACAATATTGTATTAGTTTTGCCAAATATCAAAATGAATCTGCCACAGGTGTACATTTGTTCCCCATTACCTTTGAATAGCACTTTCAAACTTTTCTGAAATTATTTAAGGCAAAGTGGTAAATTTCTAACAAATAAGACATTGTTTGAATATGGAACCAAATACTCTTCAAGTAACTTATGCTCATTTGTGAGACTAATATTTTCAAGTAGCAACATTCTATATGTAAGTGTATGTATATTATCAGGATATGGTCACCTACATAAAAATTTGAAACCAAATTTTTATTTTTTTTTAACAATTGCAGTTTAAAGGAAGGTGAACTTGTGTATGCCTTGTTTGATTTAGTGGTTTTCTATAATCAGTATTATTAGTAGCTTTTAACAACATGCTGTCTTTTTATACTGGGACCTGAGAGACATATTGTTCTAGTGTCTGTGGATTAAATCTAAGTTTCAACGGCTACACAGTAACTCTATCTTGCTATCTAGCTACATTGCTTTTTTTTTTTTTTTTTTTTGTAGTTTATGCCACTTTTTATTCGTCCATTTATTTGTCTATGGACATTTAGTTTGCTTGTACTTCCTGGCTATTGTGAATCACATTCCTTTTTTTTTTTTTTTTCCTCTAATTTTATTTTTAAACTTTACATAATTGTATTAGTTTTGCCAAATATCAAAATGAATCCGCCACAGGTATACATGTGTTCCCCATCCCGAACCCTCCTCCCTCCTCCCTCCCCATACCATCCCTCTGGGCCGTCCCAGTGAACCAGCCCCAAGCATCCAGCATCATGCATCGAACCTGGACTGGCAACTCGTTTCCTACATGATATTTTACATGTTTCATTGCCATTCTCCCAAATCTTCCCACCCTCTCCCTCTCCCACAGAGTCCATAAGACTGTTCTATACATCAGTGTCTCTTTTGCTGTCTCGTACACCGGGTTATTGTTACCATCTTTCTAAATTCCATATATATGCGTTAGTATACTGTATTGATGTTTTTCCTTCTGGCTTACTTCACTCTGTATAATAGGCTCCAGTTTCATCCACCTCATTAGAACTGATTCAAATGTATTCTTTTTAATGGCTGAGTAATACTCCATTGTGTATATGTACCACCGCTTTCTTATCCATTCATCTGCTGATGGACATCTAGGTTGCTTCCATGTCTTGGCTATTATAAACAGTGCTGCGATGAACATTGGGGTACACGTGTCTCTTTCCCTTCTGGTTTCCTCAGTGTGTATGCCCAGCAGTGGGGTTGCTGGATCATAAGGCAGTTCTATTTCCAGTTTTTTAAGGAATCTCCACACTGTTCTCCATAGTGGCTGTACTAGTTTGCATTCCCACCAACAGTGTAAGAGGGTTCCCTTTTCTCCACACCCTCTCCAGCATTTATTATTTGTAGACTTTTGGATCGCAGCCATTCTGACTGGTGTGAAATGGTACCTCATAGTGGTTTTGATTTGCATTTCTCTGATAATGAGTGATGTTGAGCATCTTTTCATGTGTTTGTTAGCCATCTGTATGTCTTTTTTGGAGAAATGTCTATTTAGTTCTTTGGCCCATTTTTTGATTGGGTCGTTTATTTTTCTGGAGTTGAGCTGTAGGAGTTGCTTGTATATTTTTGAGATTAGTTGTTTGTCGGTTGCTTCATTTGCTATTATTTTCTCCCATTCTGAAGGCTGTCTTTTCACCTTGCTAATAGTTTCCTTTGATGTGCAGAAGCTTTTAAGTTTAATTAGGTCCCATTTGTTTATTTTTGCTTTTATTTCCGATATTCTGGGAGGTGGGTCATAGAGGATCCTGCTGTGATGTATGTCGGAGAGTGTTTTGCCTATGTTCTCCTCTAGGAGTTTTATAGTTTCTGGTCTTACATTGAGATCTTTAATCCATTTTGAGTTTATTTTTGTGTATGGTGTTAGAAAGTGGTCCAGTTTCATTCTTTTACAAGTGGTTGACCAGATTTCCCAGCACCACTTGTTAAAGAGATTGTCTTTAATCCATTGTATATTCTTGCCTCCTTTGTTGAAGATAAGGTGTCCATATGTGCGTGGATTTATCTCTGGGCTTTCTATTTTATTCCATTGATCAATATTTCTGTCTTTGTGCCAGTACCATACTGTCTTGATAACTGTGGCTTTGTAGTAGAGCCTGAAGTCAGGTAGGTTGATTCCTCCAGTTCCATTCTTCTTTCTCAAGATCGCTTTGGCTATTCGAGGTTTTTTGTATTTCCATACAAATTGTGAAATTATTTGTTCTAGCTCTGTGAAGAATACTGTTGGTAGCTTGATAGGGATTGCGTTGAATCTATAAATTGCTTTGGGTAGTATACTCATTTTCACTATATTGATTCTTCCAACCCATGAACATGGTATATTTCTCCATCTATTAGTGTCCTCTTTGATTTCTTTCACCAGTGTTTTATAGTTTTCTATATACAGGTCTTTAGTTTCTTTAGGTAGATATATTCCTAAGTATTTTATTCTTTCCGTTGCAATGGTGAATGGCATTGTTTCCTTAATTTCTCTTTCTGTTTTCTCATTATTAGTGTATAGGAATGCAAGGGATTTCTGTGTGTTGATTTTATATCCTGCAACTTTACTGTAGTCATTGATTATTTCTAGTAATTTTCTGGTGGACTCTTTAGGGTTTTCTATGTAGAGGATCATGTCATCTGCAAATAGTGAGAGTTTTACTTCTTCTTTTCCAATTTGGATTCCTTTTATTTCTTTTTCTGCTCTGATTGCTGTGGCCAAAACTTCCAAAACTATGTTGAATAGTAATGGTGAAAGTGGGCACCCTTGTCTTGTTCCTGACTTTAGAGGAAATGCTTTCAATTTTTCACCATTGAGGATAATGTTTGCTGTGGGTTTGTCATATATAGCTTTTATTATGTTGAGGTATGTTCCTTCTATTCCTGCTTTCTGGAGAGTTTTTACCATAAATGGATGTTGAATTTTGTCAAAGGCTTTCTCTGCATCTATTGAGATAATCATATGGTTTTTATTTTTCAATTTGTTAATGTGGTGTATTACATTGATTGATTTGCGGATATTGAAGAATCCTTGCCTCCCTGGGATAAAGCCCACTTGATCATGGTGTATGATCTTTTTAATGTGTTGTTGGATTCTGATTGCTAGAATTTTGTTAAGGATTTTTGCATCTATGTTCATCAGTGATATTGGCCTGTAGTTTTCTTTTTTTGTGGGATCTTTGTCAGGTTTTGGTATTAGGGTGATGGTGGCCTCATAGAATGAGTTTGGAAGTTTACCTTCCTCTGCAATTTTCTGGAAGAGTTTGAGCAGGATAGGTGTTAGCTCTTCTCTAAATTTTTGGTAGAATTCAGCTGTGAAGCCGTCTGGACCGGGGCTTTTGTTTGCTGGATGATTTTTGATTACAGTTTCAATTTCCATGCTTGTGATGGGTCTGTTAAGATTTTCTATTTCTTCCTGGTCCAGTTTTGGAAAGTTGTACTTTTCTAAGAATTTGTCCATTTCTTCCACGTTGTCCATTTTATTGGCATATAATTGCTGATAGTAGTCTCTTATGATCCTTTGTATTTCTGTGTTGTCTGTTGTGATCTCTCCATTTTCGTTTCTAATTTTGTTGATTTGATTTTTCTCCCTTTGTTTCTTGATGAGTCTGGCTAATGGTTTGTCAATTTTATTTATCCTTTCAAAGAACCAGCTTTTGGTTTTGTTGATTTTTGCTATGGTCTCTTTTGTTTCTTTTGCATTTATTTCTGCTCTAATTTTAAAGATTTCTTTCCTTCTACTAACCCTGGGGTTCTTCATTTCTTCCTTTTCTAGTTGCTTTAGGTGTAGAGTTAGGTTATTTATTTGACTTTTTTCTTGTTTCTTGAGGTGTGCCTGTATTGCTATGAACTTTCCCCTTAGGACTGCTTTTACCGTGTCCCAAGGTTTTGGGTTGTTGTGTTTTCATTTTCATTCATTTCTATGCAAATTTTGATTTCTTTTTTAATTTCTTCTGTGATTTTTGGTTATGCAGCAGCGTGTTGTTCAGCCTCCATATGTTGGAATTTTTAATAGTTTTTCTCCTGTAATTGAGATCTAATCTTACTGCATTGTGGTCAGAAAAAATGCTTGGAATGATTTCTATTTTTTTGAATTTACCAAGGCTAGCTTTATGGCCCAGGATGTGATCTATCCTGGAGAAGGTTCCATGTGCGCTTGAGAAAAAGGTGAAATTCATTCTTTTGGGATGAAATGACCTATAGATATCAATTAGGTCTAACTGGTCTATTGTATCGTTTAAAGTTTGTGTTTCCTTGTTAATTTTCTGTTTAGTTGATCTATCCATAGGTGTGAGTGGGGTATTAAAGTCTCCCACTATTATTGTGTTATTGTTAATTTCTCCTTTCATACTTGTTAGCATTTGTCTTACGTACTGTGGTGCTCCAATGTTGGGTGCATATATATTTATAATTGTTATATCTTCTTCTTGGATTGATCCTTTGATCATTATGTAGTGACCTTCTTTGTCTCTTTTCACAGCCTTTGTTTTAAAGTCTATTTTATCTGATATGAGTATTGCTACTCCTGCTTTCTTTTGGTCCCTATTTGCATGGAAAATCTTTTTCCAGCCCTTCACTTTCAGTCTGTATGTGTCCCCTGTTTTGAGGTGGGTCTCTTGTAGACAACATATGTAGGGGTCTTGTTTTTGTATCCATTCAGCCAGTCTTTGTCTTTTGGTTGGGGCATTCAACCCATTTACATTTAAGGTAATTACTGATAAGTATGTTCCCGTTGCCATTTACTTTATTGTTTTGGGTTCGAGTTTATACACCGTTTTTGTGTTTCCTGTCTAGAGAATATCCTTTAGTATTTGTTGGAGAGCTGGTTTGGTGGTGCAGAATTCTCTCAGCTTTTGCTTGTCTGAAAAGCTTTTGATTTCTCCTTCATACTTGAATGAGATCCTTGCTGGGTACAATAATCTGGGCTGTAGGTTATTTTCTTTCATCATTTTAAGTATGTCTTGCCATTCCCTCCTGGCTTGAAGAGTTTCTATTGAAAGATCAGCTGTTATCCTTATGGGAATTCCCTTGTGTGTTATTTGTTGTTTTTCCCTTGCTGCTTTTAATATTTGTTCTTTGTGTTTGATCTTTGTTAATTTGATTAATATGTGTCTTGGGGTGTTTCTCCTTGGGTTTATCCTGTTTGGTACTCTCTGGGTTTCTTGGACTTGGGTGATTATTTCCTTCCCCATTTTAGGGAAGTTTTCCACTATTATCTCCTCAAGTATTTTCTCATGGTCTTTCTTTTTGTCTTCTTCTTCTGGAACCCCTATGATTCGAATGTTGTAGCGTTTAATATTGTCCTGGAGGTCTCTGAGATTGTCCTCATTTCTTTTAATTCGTTTTTCTTTTATCCTCTCTGATTCATTTATTTCTACCTTCTTATTTCTATCTTCTAATTCACTAATCCTGTCTTCTGCCTCTGTTATTCTACTATTTGTTGCCTCCAGAGTGTTTTTAATTTCACTTATTGCATTATTCATTATATATTGACTCTTTTTTATTTCTTCTAGGTCCTTGTTAAACCTTTCTTGCATCTTCTCAATCCTTGTCTCCAGGCTATTTTTCTGTGATTCCATTTTAGTTTCAAGATTTTGGATCAATTTCACTATCATTATTCGGAATTCTTTATCAGGTAGATTCCCTATCTCTTCCTCTTTTGTTTGGTTTGGTGGGCATTTATCCTGTTCCTTTATCTGCTGAGTATTCCTCTGTCTCTTCATCTTGTTTAAATTGTTGAGTTTGGGGTGTCCTTTCTGTATTCTGGCAGTTTGTGGAGTTCTCTTTATTGTGGCGTTTCCTCACTGTGTGTGGGTTTGTACAGGTGGCTTGTCAAGGTTTCCTGGTTAGGGAAGCTTGTGTCGGTGTTCTGGTGGGTGGAGCTGTATTTCTTCTCTCTGGAGTGCAATGAAATGTCCAGTAATGAGTTATGAGATGTCTATAGTTTTGGGGTGACTTTGGGCAGCCTGTATCTTGAAGCTCAGGGCTGTGTTCCTTTGTTGCTGGAGAATTTGCTTGGTATGTCTTGCCCTGGAACTTATTGGCCCTTGTGTGGTGCTTGGTTTCAGTGTCGGTATGGAGGCATTTGATGAGCTCCTGTCAATGAATGTTCCTTGGAATCAGGAGTTCCCTGGAGTCAGGGTTTGGACTTAAGTCTCCTGCTTCTGATTATCGGTCTTATTTTTACAGTAGTTTCAAAACTTCTCCTTCTATACAGCACCATTGATAAAACATCTACATTAAAGATGATAAGTTTCTCTACAGTGAGGGTCACTCAGAGAGGTTCACAGGGTTACATGGAGAAGAGAAGAGGGAGGAGGGAGTTAGAGGTGACCCAAATGAGATGAGGTGAATCAATAGTGGAGAGAGTGGGCTAGCCAGTAGTCACTTCCTTATGTGCACTCCACAACTGGGCCACTCAGAGATGTTCACGGGGTTATACAGAGAAGAGAAGAAGGAGGAAGGTAACAGAGGTGGCCAGAAGGATAAAAGGGGGGAATGAAAAGGAGGGAGACAGATCCAGCCAGTAATCAGTTCCCTAAGTGTTCTCCACCATCTGGAACACACAGAAATTCACAGAGTTGGGTAGAGTAGAGAGGGGTTAGGGAGGAGACACAGGCGACCTGGTGGAGAAAAAGGAGGGTCCAAAGGGAGAGAGAGCAGTCAAGCCAGTAATCTCACTCCCTAGTGAAAAATGGGTCCTGAAGATTGGGTCCTTATAGGTACAAAATTGGTAACAAATACATAAAAGCAAAAATTAAAAATCTAGAGTAGAGTTTGGAATTTCAAAAATACGATGTTAAAGAAAAGAAGAAGGAAAAGAAAGAGAGAAAGAACGAACAAACAAAAACAAACAAGGTCGCGAAAATTATAGAGAAAGTACAGGTACAAATTGATAACTAATACCAGAAAGCGAAAATTAAAAATCTAGAGTAGAGTTTGGAATTTCAAAAATACGATGTTAAAGAAAAGAAGAAGGAAAAGAAAGAGAGAAAAAACGAACAAACAAAAACAAACAAGGTCGCGAAAATTATAAAGAAAGTACAAGTACAAAATTGATAACTAATACCAGAAAGCAAAAATTAAAAATCTAGAGTAGAGTTTGGAATTTCAAAAATACAATGTTAATAAAAAAAAAGAAGAAGAAAAATAAAGAGAGAAAACAAACAAACAAATACGAACAATGTCACAAAAATTATAAAGAAAATACAGGTACAAAATTGATATCAAATACCAAAAAGCATAAATTAAAAATCTAGAGTAAAGTTTGGAATTTCAGATATACAATGTTATATAAAAGAAGAAGAGAAAGAAACAGAGAAGAAGAAAAAAAAAAAAAGTCACAGAAATTATATAAAAAAAAACTATAGGTACAAAATTGATAACATATACCAAAAAGCGAAAATTAAAAATCTAGAGTAGAGTTTAGAATTTCAAAAATACAATGTTAAAGAAAAGAAGAAAAAAACAAAAACAAACAAAAAAAAACAAGGTCAAAAAATTATAAAATATATATATATGAAGTTTGCTGAAGAAGAAAAAAATAGGGTCTTTTTTTTTTTTGCAAAGTAATAGGATATAAAGGTGAAAATTAAAGGAACAATAGAGGACTTAAAATTTTTTTTTTTTAATTAAAAAAAAAAGAAAGAATGATCGTAAAAATAATAAAAATATATCTAGGACTTTTTTGTTTTTTGTTTTTTGTTTTTTGTGGGTGTTGTGGGTTCAGTTCATTTTTGGCTAGTTCCTTGGTCAGATTTATATTTCTCAAGATCTATAGGCCCCTTCCTATGTAGTCCGTAGTAACCACAGGATTTTGATCTATTGCCTGTAGCTTCCAAGGCGTTTCCCTCTGTTATATCTTCTTCTGTTTGCTAGTCTCTTCAGTATCTGGTTTCTGCCCTGACTCAAAGGGCACGGTGGAGGACACTATTTTTTTTTTTTTAGGCTTACTTGTTCAGTCGCGCTGTGGGGAGGGAGGGAGGGATGCTGCAAACAAATAACACTGGCGTGGGCTCGCAGTGCCTCAGCCACCCTGGGTCTGCCCCCGCTCACGGCGCGTGTAGCCTCCCTGTCCACACTGCTCGGACTCTAGGTTGTTCCGCCGGGAACAATCCGAGGCTGGCCCTGGGCTGCATGCACCTCCCAGGTCCAAGCCGCTCAGGTTCAGGCACTCGGGTAGTCCTCAGAGGCGCAGGCTCAGTTGGGCCTGCGTTTTGTGCTCTTCCCAGATCCGAGCGCCAATTTGCTCTTCCCAGGCGAGTGCCAATGCTGCGACTTATCGCCTCCCCGCCACTCGGTTATCTGGATGTAAAACCGGCGCACCTTCTTAGGCAGATGTTGACCGTCCAGACCCCCAAGAAGTTTTAGTTAGCAAAGAAGCCTGCTTACAATTTTATAGATAATGTCTCTCTGGGGCTGCGATTGCCCCCTTCCGGCTCTGGCTGCCTGTCACCGGAGGGGGAAGGTCTGCAGCCGGCTATCTCTGTTCAGTCCTTTGTTCCGTGCGCGGGCCTGGCGGTCTTAGGTTAGGGCTGGCTTTTCGCGTGGTAGGTATCCCACAGTCTGGTTTGCTAGCCCAAATTATTTCGCTCAGATAGCGCTCAGGGTATTCAGGCCAGATTCTTACTCTCAGCGATGCAGCCCACGCCGCGCCTCCCTGCCCAGCCCCGGTTTGCTAATGGCGGATGCAGGCGTCTGCGCTGCTTCTCTGCTGGGGGAGTTACCGTAGGGCTCGCAATCTGCGAGTTTTAAATTGTTTATTTATTTTTTCTCCCTGTTATGTTGCCCTCTGTGCTTCCAAAGCTCGGCACAGATTCGGCAGTGAGAAGGTTTCCTGATGTTTGGAAACTTCTCTCTTTTTAAGATTCCCTTCCCAGGACGGAACTCCGTCCCTCCCTCTTTTGTCTCTTTTTTTTTGTTGTTAATATTTTTTCCTACCTCCTTTCGAGTTGGGTTGCTTTTCTGGGCGCCTGATGTCCTCTGCCGGCATTCAGGAGTTGTTTTGTGGAATTTACTCAACGTTTAAATGCTCTTTTGATGAATTTGTGGGGGAGAAAGTGTTCTCCCCGTCCTACTCCTCCGCCATCTTGGCTCCTCCTCCTACATTGCTTTTAAATCTCTCCCCTAGCCATCCTATTTCCAACTTACTATTGTAGACCACCATATCTCTTTCAAGGAATAGGGCTCTGTCCTCCTGTGTTGGATGATTTTCTTTTATTGTTCAGAAGCTTTTAGTTTTTGTGACAGTAGTTTAATTACTATATCTTTATTCAGTTCAATTCAGTACAGGAGTCATGTCAGTCATGACATGACATTACTATATCTTTATCCAGTTCAATTCAGTACAGTCAGTCATGTCCAACTCTTTGTGACCCCATGGACTGCAGCATGCCAGGCCTCCCTGTCCATCACCAATTCCCAGAGATTACTCAAACTCATGTCCGTTGAGTTGGTGATGCCATCCAACCACCTCATCCTCTGTCGTCCCCTTCTCCTCTTGACTTCAATCTTTCCCAGCATCGGGGACATTTCAAATGAGTCAGCTCTTTGCATCAGATGGTCAAGGTATTGGATTTTCAGCTTCAGCATTAGTCCTTCAAATGAACATTCAGGACTGATTTCTTTAAGTATGGACTGGTTGGATCTCCTTGCAGTCCAAGGGACTCTCAAGAGTCTTCTCCAACACCACAGTTCAAAAGCATCAATTCTTCGGCTCTCAGCTTTCTTCACAGTCCAACTCTCACATCCATACATGACCACCGGAAAAACCATAGCCTTGACTAGACGGACCTTTGTTGGCAAAGTAATGTCTCTCCTTTTTAATATCCTGTCTAGGTTGGTCATAACTTTCCTTCTAAGGAGTAAGTGTCTTTTTATTTCATGGCTGCAGTCACCATCTGCAACGATTTTGGAGCCCAAAAAAAATAAAGTCTGACACTGTTTCCACTGTTTCCCCATCTATTTCCCATGAAGTGATGGGACCAGATGCCATAATCTTTCTTTTCTGAATGTTGAGCTTTAAGCCAACTTTTTCACTCTCCTCTTTCACTTTCATCAAGAGGCTCTTTAGTTCTTCTTCACTTTCTGCCATAAGGGTGGTGTCATCTGCGTATCTGAGATTATTGATATTTCTCCCGGCAATCTTGATTCCAGCTTGTGCTTCTTCCAGCCCAGTGTTTCTCATAATGTACTCTGCATAGAAGCTAAATAAGCAGGGTGATAATATACAGCCTTGACGTACTCCTTTTCCTATTTGGAACCAATCTGTTATTTCCATGTACAGTTTTAACTGTTGCTTCCTGACCTGCATATAGTTTTCTCAAGAGGCAGGTCAGGTGGTCTGATATTCCCATCTCTTTCAGAATTTTCCAGTTTATTGTGATCCACACAGTCAAAGGCTTTGGCATAGTCAATAAAGCAGAAATAGATGTTTTTCTGGAACTCTCTTGCCTTTTTATGATCCAACGGATGTTGGCAAACTGATCTCTGGTTCCTCTGCCTTTTCTAAAACCTTGAACATCTGGAATTTCACGGTTCATGTATTGTTGAAGCCTGCCTTGGAGAATTTTGAGCATTACTTTGATAGCATGTGAGATGAGTGCAATTGTGTGGTAGTTTGAGCATTCTTTGGCATTGCCTTTCTTTGGGATTGAAATGAAAACTGAACTTTACCAGTCCTGTGGCTACTGCTGAGTTTTCCAAATTTGCTGACATATTGAGTGCAGCACTTTCAGAGCATCGTCTTTCAGGATTTGAAATAGCTCCACTGGAATTCCATCAGTTCCACTAGCTTTGTTCGTAGTGATGCTTTCTAAGGCCCACTTGACTTCACATTCCAGGATGTCTGGGTCTAGGTGAATGATCACACCATCGTGATTATCTGGGTCATGAAGATCTTTTTTGTACAGTTCTTCTGTGTATTCTTGCCACCTCTTCTTAACGTCTTCTGCTTCTGTTAGGTCCATATAATTTCTGTCCTTTATCGAGCCCATATTTGCATGAAATGTTCCCTTGTTATCTCTGATTTTCTTGAAGAAATCTCTAGTCTTTCCCATTCTATTGTTTTTCTCTATTTCTTTGCACTGATCACTGAGGAAGGCTTTCTTATCTCTCCTTGCTATTCTTTGGAACTCTGCATTCAAATGGTTGTATCTTTCCTTTTCTCCTTTGTTACATAGTTTCAATTAGGAAGTGTGATGCCTCCAGCTTTGTTCTGCTTTCTTAGGATTATTTTGGGGTCTCAAAGTCTTTGTAGTGTCCTACAAATTTTAGGGCCTTTTTTCTAAATCTGTGAAAACTGCCATTGGTGTTTTAATAGGGTTCACATTTGATTTATAGATCACTTTAAGTAATATGGACTTTTTAACAATATTAATTCTTCTGTTCCATTAAGAAAGAATATCTTTCTATTTGTGTCTTCTTCAATTTCTTGCATCAGTATTCTGCCCTGCCTTTTAAAAATTGCCTCCTGTCAGCAAATGGGAGAAATTATGTGTCTTACTTCTTTTGTTTCTTTTTTTCTTAAGGATCATTGCTCTCTACTGCCAGTGTCTGGAAAAAAAAAAAAAAAATCATCAACTGTTGATGAAATACAGTTCCTCCTGGAAATTGGGAAAACTTTAGTTCTTTTCTTTCAGTTACTGATTTGGGGATCAGATGATGGTGCAGTGGTCACATCCAATTGTAGCAAATAGGTTTCTTACTTTCTTTATTATCACAATATAATCATGAATTTATACTAATTCAGTATTTTACTATCAGAGTCATTTTTTGATCACATTTTTTCCCCAAGTTTTTTCAATATAAACCTTCTCAGGTTATTCTCCATGACCCCACTAACCTCTGAGATTCCTTGCTTCATGGAACAACAAAAGCCAAATATCAAGAGTTCCTTCAGATATTTCAGTTTTCTTCTCAGTAAATTTGTTTGACATTGGTCTGATTTTTTTTTTTTTTTTTGTCATTTGTATGTTTTACTTTCTTGAATATTCATTTGTTTTTTCCTGGAACCATCTAATTCTGTGTTTGCGGTGAGAGAGAACTTTGGGTAGATTACTATCTTTCTTAATCTTTTATTATGGTATATTTTAATGTTGTTTAATAAATGACACATATTTTGGTCTGTCTCTTGACCTCTAATTTGGGCTCCTCAGCCAGTTCTGCTTGTCCTTAATATTATTGCTTTTATTTACATATAAATTGGACTTTGTGTTATTTTGTTTTTCTCTTGGTTGTGCTGAGGGTATATACTACAGAAAGTTTATTTGTGCTTTGATTGTTTTGAATGAACTTTGGAGGATTATAAGTTGGAGGATTGGATATTAGAACTTAGGTGACTACCATTGTTCTTTAAGGACTTTATTTCTGTTTTTGTTAACTCTTGGAATTATATGACAAGGTTTTGGTGGTGTTGTTTTGTCTTATTTTGCATTAATGCAAAATGCACAAGTGTATTATCTTCAAAGCTTTATATTTTCCACTTATACCAGTTGAAACTTCCTTTATTGTTCAGCAATAAGGAATCCACCTGCATTGCAGGAGACACAGAACACATGGGTTGGATCCCTGGGTTGGAAAAATCTTCTGGAGGAGGAAATGGCAACCAACTCGAGTATTCTTGCCTAGAAAATCCCATGAACAATGGAGACAGGTGAGCTACAGTCCATGGGGTCACAAACAGTCAGATATGACTGAACACACATACATGCACTCATCAAAGAAAACAAACAATACTACTTGAAATATCGTATATGACCCACCTCATCATGTTATAGGGGCTTCCCAGGTGGTACTCTAGTAGTTAAGAACCCACCTGCCAATGCAGGAAGCATAAGAGACGTGGTTTTGATCCCTGGGTCAGGAAGATCCCCTGGAAGAGGGCATGATAACCCACTTCAGTACTCTTGCCTGGAAAATCCAATGGACAGAGAAGCCTGACAGGCTTACAATCCATAGGGACACAAAGAGTCAGACCTGACTAGAGTGACTTAGCAGCCGCAGCAGTATCATAATATATATTTATGTGTATTTTAAGTTAAATAGGTTTAATCAAAATTTTGCTTTCTGCCAAGAAAATTATATTTATATTTATTATGTTATTTTTATTTTGTGTAACAGATCAATGTCACAAGTTATTAATTGTCTATTGGCAACAATATATTTAAAATATCATAAGAAGCCTAATAAATAAACTGTATACCAATAGTAGTTAATAGAGCAGACTCAGATAATTCTAAGATTTGAAAGTTGGCATCATAGCTTATGGAGACACCTCAAGAAAGCTTTGTTTTTCTTAAATTGTAAAATTGGTCTAATAATAGTATTAAAGTTTTAGCATTGGTATGAAGATTCAATGAGCTACCTATGCAAAGTATATCACCCAGCACTTAGGAATATTTAATAAATATTAGTAGATATGCTTATTATCTCTCTATATAATTAATTACATTTGAACTTTGCAAATGCAATTTGTGTCACATCATTTGCATTTTCTCTTTGTCTCAAAAGAGTAGAATTAGGATGGAATTCTTCTTGACTTAGCATTTATATTGAATTTAAAACATTTAACTTTCAGAAACATAATTATAAAGTATTATGTATTTTTTTATTTTATTTTCTTGAAAAAGAGTTTGCTGTTTATGCTTCTGTGTCCAGGAAATAAAATGTCTTTTATTTTCTGACAGACAATAGAGAATTTTGAAAATTAAAAGTAACATTTAAAAATATTTTTAATACAAATGTATTTATTTTAATTGGAGGTTAATTACTTTACAATATTGTACTGGTTTTGCCATACATCAACATGAATCTGCCACAGGTATACACGTGTTCCCCATCCTGAACCCCCCTCCCTCTACCCTCCCCGTACCATCCCTCTGGGTTGTCCCAGTGTACCAGCCCCAAGCATCCATTATCATGATACATGTACTTTTAAAAATATGGAAATCTTAGAAAAGTAAAAAGAAGATTGAAAATTCCTGATCATTCTGCTACATTGAGATAATGACTGTTAACATTTATAGATTGTTTCCAATTTGTTTTACAGACATCCCTGCTTTGCTATACCATAGTAAGACTTTGGCTCACAAATACAATTGTTTTATATTTGAAAAGATTTTTAGAAGTATAATTGCTGAGTTAAGGGAAATAAAGGTATTTCATGCTATCGTCATCTTCCCAAATTGACATTTAGAAATATTGTGTCACTTGTGTGTGATTAGGTTCTAATACTTTGTCATTTCAAATTCAGATAAAAATCTTTTTGTGCTATTATAACCCATTTTATTACTTAACCTTGCTCATAAGTTCCTTTGTATACCATCAAATGTGCATTTAAGGCTACATTGTGAATGGCTTCAATCTATTAACACTACAAATTATTGAAACATCTTCTCTACTTTCACTTGTTGGTTTTCATTCAAATTTGTGATGAAAACACCTTCATGTGTATACTCATGACAAAGCATGAGAAAAATCCATGGGCAACATGGAGTTGTAGTTCTAAAAGCCCTGACACTCATGTTGAGAGCCTCTGGTGAGATGAACCTGATTGGAGGGGAAAGCATGCACCAGGGTGGATAGCTGTGGGCCAGGATAGAAGTTCAGGCACAGGCTCCCAGGCCGAGTTTTCTCCAGTAATGCCTTGGCTTGAGGACTCAGGCCTGCTACAGAGTTGATGGGTTCTGAAAGCCTTGCTCCTAGCCAGTACTCAAGGCTGCATTCAGCAACTACCTCTATTCTTCATAGAACTAGACTCTGAGGCTGAAAGTCCCTCCCAAACACCTTTTCTGCAAGAATCTTCTCTCTCAATGTTGTCAAGACATCCCCAGGTTCAGAATATACACCTTTAACCTAGTCTCCCAACCAACCAAGGGTCCTGGATGATCCTTTATTTAAATAGGCCAGTGTTTTATAGTTTTCTATATATAGGTCTTTAGTTTCTTTAGGTAGATATATTCCTAAGTATTTTATTCTTTCCGTTGCAATGGTGAATGGAATTGTTTCCTTAATTTCTCTTTCTGTTTTCTCATTATTAGTGTATAGGAATGCAAGGGATTTCTGTGTGTTGATTTTATATCCTGCAACTTTACTGTAGTCATTGATTATTTCTAGTAATTTTCTGGTGGAATCTTTAGGGTTTTCTATGTAGAGGATCATGTCATCTGCAAATAGTGAGAGTTTTACTTCTTCTTTTCCAATTTGGATTCCTTTTATTTCTTTTTCTGCTCTGATTGCTGTGGCCAAAACTTCCAAAACTATGTTGAATAGTAATGGTGAAAGTGGGCACCCTTGTCTTGTTCCTGACTTTAGAGGAAATGCTTTCAATTTTTCACCATTGAGGATAATGTTTGCAGTGGGTTTGTCATATATAGCTTTTATTATGTTGAGGTATGTTCCTTCTATTCCTGCTTTCTGGAGAGTTTTTATCATAAATGGGTGTTGAATTTTGTCAAAGGCTTTCTCTGCATCTATTGAGATAATCATATGGTTTTTATTTTTCAATTTGTTAATGTGGTGTATTACATTGATTGATTTGCGGATATTGAAGAATCCTTGCATCCCTGGGATAAAGCCCACTTGATCGTGATGTATGATCTTTTTAATGTGTTGTTGGATTCTGATTGCTAGAATTTTGTTAAGGATTTTTGCATCTATGTTCATCGGTGATATTGGCCTGTAGTTTTCTTTTTTTGTGGGATCTTTGTCAGGTTTTGGTATTAGGGTGATGGTGGCCTCATAGAATGAGTTTGGAAGTTTACCTTCCTCTGCAATTTTCTGGAAGAGTTTGAGCAGGATAGGTGTTAGCTCTTCTCTAAATTTTTGGTAGAATTCAGCTGTGAAGCCGTCTGGACCGGGGCTTTTGTTTGCTGGAAGATTTTTGATTACAGTTTCAATTTCCATGCTTGTGATGGGTCTGTTAAGATTTTCTATTTCTTCCTGGTCCAGTTTTGGAAAGTTGTACTTTTCTAAGAATTTGTCCATTTCTTCCACGTTGTCCATTTTATTGGCATATAATTGTTGATAGTAGTCTCTTATGATCCTTTGTATTTCTGTGTTGTCTGTTGTGATCTCTCCATTTTCGTTTCTAATTTTGTTGATTTGATTTTTCTCCCTTTGTTTCTTGATGAGTCTGGCTAATGGTTTGTCAATTTTATTTATCCTTTCAAAGAACCAGCTTTTGGTTTTGTTGATTTTTGCTATGGTCTCTTTTGTTTCTTTTGCATTTATTTCTGCTCTAATTTTTAAGATTTCTTTCCTTCTACTAACCCTGGGGTTCTTCATTTCTTCCTTTTCTAGTTGCTTTAGGTGTAGAGTTAGGTTATTTATTTGACTTTTTTCTTGTTTCTTGAGGTGTGCCTGTATTGCTATGAACTTTCCCCTTAGGACTGCTTTTACTGTGTCCCACAGGTTTTGGGTTGTTGTGTTTTCAATTTATAGATTCAACGCAATCCCTATCAAGCTACCAACGGTATTCTTCACAGAGCTAGAACAAATAATTTCACAATTTGTATGGAAATACAAAAAACCTCGAATAGCCAAAGCGACCTTGAGAAAGAAGAATGGAACTGGAGGAATCAACCTACCTGACTTCAGGCTCTACTACAAAGCCACAGTTATCAAGACAGTATGGTACTGGCACAAAGACAGAAATATTGATCAATGGAATAAAATAGAAAGCCCAGAGATAAATCCACGCACATATGGACACCTTATCTTCGACAAAGGAGGCAAGAATATACAATGGATTAAAGACAATCTCTTTAACAAGTGGTGCTGGGAAATCTGGTCAACCACTTGTAAAAGAATGAAACTGGACCACTTTCTAACACCATACACAAAAATAAACTCAAAATGGATTAAAGATCTAAACGTAAGACCAGAAACTATAAAACTCCTAGAGGAGAACATAGGCAAAACACTCTCCGACATACATCACAGCAGGATCCTCTATGACCCACCTCCCAGAATATTGGAAATAAAAGCAAAAATAAACAAATGGGACCTAATTAACCTTAAAAGCTTCTGCACATCAAAGGAAACTATTAGCAAGGTGAAAAGACAGCCTTCAGAATGGGAGAAAATAATAGCAAATGAAGCAACCGACAAACAACTAATCTCAAAAATATACAAGCAACTCCTACAGCTCAACTCCAGAAAAATAAACGACCCAGTCAAAAAATGGGCCAAAGAACTAAATAGACATTTCTCCAAAAAAGACATACAGATGGCTAACAAACACATGAAAAGATGCTCAACATCACTCATTATCAGAGAAATGCAAATCAAAACCACTATGAGGTACCATTTCACACCAGTCAGAATGGCTGCGATCCAAAAGTCTACAAGCAATAAATGCTGGAGAGGGTGTGGAGAAAAGGGAACCCTCTTACACTGTTGGTGGGAATGCAAACTAGTACAGCCACTATGGAGAACAGTGTGGAGATTCCTTAAAAAACTGGAAATAGAACTGCCTTATGATCCAGCAACCCCACTGCTGGGCATACACACTGAGGAAACCAGAAGGGAAAGAGACACGTGTACCCCAATGTTCATCGCAGCACTGTTTATAATAGCCAAGACATGGAAGCAACCTAGATGTCCATCAGCAGATGAATGGATAAGAAAGCTGTGGTACATATACACAATGGAGTATTACTCAGCCATTAAAAAGAATACATTTGAATCAGTTCTAATGAGGTGGATGAAACTGGAGCCTATTATACAGAGTGAAGTAAGCCAGAAGGAAAAACATAAATACAGTATACTAACGCATATATATGGAATTTAGAAAGATGGTAACAATAACCCGGTGTACGAGACAGCAAAAGAGACACTGATGTATAGAACAGTCTTATGGACTCTGTGGGAGAGGGAGAGGGTGGGAAGATTTGGGAGAATGGCAATGAAACATGTAAAATATCATGTAGGAAACGAGTTGCCAGTCCAGGTTCGATGCACGATGCTGGATGCTTGGGGCTGGTGCACTGGGACGGCCCAGAGGGATGGTATGGGGAGGGAGGAGGGAGGAGGGTTCGGGATGGGGAACACATGTATACCTGTGGTGGATTCATTTTGATATTTGGCAAAACTAATACAATTATGTAAAGTTTAAAAATAAAATAAAATTGGAAGAATAAAAAAAAAAAAAAAAAAAAAATAAATAGGCCAGGTCTTAGTTGAGGCATGTGGAATCTAGTTCCCTGGCAAGGGATCGAACCCACACCTTCTGTATTGGGAGCATGGAGTTTCAACCACTGGACCACCAGGGAAGTCCTACAGTGGTTTTATATTCATGTTAACAGACCTGAGTCCATATTTCAGCCCTCTCTGGAAACATAATGTGTAACATAAACTTTATACTAACCCATGGTATCCCCCAGGATGGGTCCTGAAACACCTGAATTCCACCTCTTCCTTCAACCCAAACCCTCAGGGGTGTACACCCTCAGTGTTCTTGAAGCATCCTCTCCTGGACCTGAATCAGGCACATCCTAAAATACAGAGGGCGGCACCAGAGTTCTGTGCTGCAGCCATGAAATTAAAAGACACTTGCTCCTTGGAAGGAAAACTATGACAAACCTAGATAGTGTATTAAAAAGCAGAGACATTACTTTGCCAAGAGATATTTGTATTGTCAAAACTACAGTTTTTCCAGTAGTCATGTATGGATGTGAGAGTTGAACCATAAAGAAGGCTGAACACTAAAGAATTGATGCTTTCAAATTGTGGTGCTGGAGAAGATTCTCAGAAATCCCTTGGACTGCAAGGAAATAAAACCAGTTAATTCTAAAGGAAATCAACTCTCAATATTCATTGAAAGGATTGATGCTAAAGCTCCAATACTTTGGTCACCTGATGGGATGAGCCGACTCATTGAAAAAGACCCTGATGCTGGGAAAGATTGAAGGCAAAAGAAAAGGGAGCAGTGAAGGATGAGATGGTTAGATACTGTCACTTACTCAATGGACATGAATTTAAGCCAACTCCAGGAGACAATGGAGGACAGAGGACCCTGGCATGCTGTAGTCCATGGGGTCACAAAGAGTTGGACACGACTTAGCAACTGAACAACAACACCACCAGAGTTCTGAGACTGGCCACTGAATATAAAAAGATAAATCTTTCACCAGACCCTACTTCAAAACAGTCCTTCTCAGGTGACCCTGAGACTTCTGCCTCAAGCATCCAGACTTACAAGCATTTATGCTAACAGATCCCAGCTGCATCCAGACTCTGTACCCTGTAGGCAGCCCCTCCAGGTCCTTGGGGCCTAGTACCCTACCAGAGTATCATTCTCTTGAAATGAGCCACAGATGGAGAGTCTATAGTATTAATCTTGCTTCTTATCTTTGCTGGGCAAACTTAGGCCATTTACTGCTGCAGTGAACATGAAAATGCATCTTATCCTACCCAAATCCAGAAAAAAAAAAAAAAAAACTTTTACAAGCAGAATATTTTATCTGTAGATTGAGGACCACGTTACAGTACACTTCAGATTATAGAATGAGACAACAGAATTTAACTTAACAATGTTTCATTTCAAAAGTGGTATGTATGTATTTTCTTATTGGAAAAGATAAATGATGAGTCTATTGACATGCTTTTGACACATAAATGCAACTTAGAGAAACTGACCCTATTCTAAAACTGACATCACAAACCAAAAGATGAGATGATTTAATATATGGTGTGGTATTAGGCCTACTCTGATGACCCAGACAGCAAAGAATCTGTCTGCAATGCAGGAGACCGGGGCTCAATCCCTGGGTAGAGAAACGGATGGCTACGCACTCCAGTATTCTAGCCTGGAGAATCCTAAGGACAGAGGAGCCTGGTGGGCTACAGTACACGAATCACAAGAGCCGGACTTGACCGGGTGACTGTTTATGCATTATTAATGTTTCATTTCTGTTCAGTCTCTCAGTTGTGTCTGATTCTTTGCGACCCCATGGACTGCAGCACATCAGGCTTCCCTGTCCATCACCAACTTCCAGAGATTGCTTAAACTCATGTCCATCAAATCGGTGATGCCATCCAACCATCTAATGCTCTGTCATCCCCTTCTCCTCCTGCCTTCCATTTTCCCAGAATCAAGGTCTTTTCCAGTGAGTTAGTTCTTCACATAAGTTAGCCAAAGTATTGCAGTTTCAACTTCAGCATCAGATCTTCCAATGAATATTCAGTACTGATATCCTTTAGGATTGAATGGTTTCATCTCCTTGCAAACCAAGGGACTTATAAGAGTCATCTCCAACACCACAGTTCAAAAGCATCAGTTCTTCAGTGATCAGCTTTCTTTATAGTCTAACTCTCACATCCATACATGACTACTGGAAAAACCATAGCTTTGACTAGATGGAACTTTGTTGGCAAAGTAATGTCTCTGCTTTTTAAATGCTGTCTAGTCTGATCATAGCTTTCCTTCCAAGGAGCATTCGTCTTTTAATTTCATGGCTACAGTCACCAACTGCAGTGATTTTGGAGCCCCCCAAAATAAAGTCTGTCACTGTTTCCATTGTTTCCCCATCTATTTGCCATGGAGTGATGGGACCAGATGCTATGATCTTAGTTTTCTGAATGTTGAGTTTTAAGCCAGCTTTTCCACTCACTTCTTTCACTTTCATGAAGAGGCTCTTTAGTTCTTCACTTTCTGCCATAAGGGTGGTGTCATCTGCATATCTGAGATTATTGATATTTCTCCCAGAAATCTTGATTCCAGCTTGTGCTTTATCCAGCCTGGCATTTCACATGATGTAAAGTTCAGTTGGTTAATCATTTGCCTGCCAAGCAAGAGACATAGTTTTAATCCCTGCCTGGGGGAGATCCCCTGGAGAAGGAAATGGCAACCCACTCCAGTATTCTTGCCTAGCAATCCCATGGACAGAGGAGCCTGGTGAGCTACAGACCATGAGATTGTAAGAGTTGGACACTACTTAGCAACTAAACCACCACCACTCTGCATATAAGTTAAATATGCAGGGTGACAATATACTGCCTTGACGTATTCCTTTTCCTATTTGAAACCAATCTTTTGTTCTATGTCCAGTTCTAACTGTTGCTTTTTGATCTGTATACAGATTTCTCAAGAGGCAAGCAAGGTGCTCTGGTATTCCCATCTCTTTCAGAATTTTCCACAGTTTGTTGTGATCCACACAGTCAAAGGCTTTGGCATGGTCAATAAAGCTTAAGTGGATGTTTTTCTGGAACTATCTTGCTCTTTCAATGATCCAGCACAGATATTGGCATTTTGATCTCTGGTTACCCTGCCTTTTATAAATCCAGCTTGAACATCTGGAGGTTCACGATTCACATATTGCTGAAGCCTGGTTTGGAGAGTTTTGAGCATTACTTTGATAGCATGTGAGATGAGTGCAATTGTGCAGTAGTTTGAGCATTCTTTGGTATTGCCTTTCTTTGGGATTGAAATGAAAACTGACCTTTCCCAGTCCTGTGACCACTGCTGAGTTTTCCAAATTTGTTGGCATATTGAGTGCAGCACTTTAACAACATCATCTTTTAGGATTTGAAATAGCTCAACTGGAATTCCATCACCTCTACTAGTTTTGTTTGTAGTGATGCTTCCTAAGGCCCACTTGACTTTGCATTCCAGGATGTCTGGCTGTAGGTGAGTGATCACACCATTGTGATTATCTGGGTCATGAAGATCTTTTTTGTATTGCTCTTCTGTGTATTCTTGCTACCTCTTTTTAATCTTCTGCTTCTATTAGGTCCATAACATTTCTGTCCTTTATTGAGCCCATCTTTGCATTAAATATTCCCTTGATATCTCTAATTTTCTTGAAGAGATCTCTAGCCTTTTCCATGCTATTGTTTTCCTCTATTTCTTTGCATTGATCACTGAAGAAGGCTTTGTTATCACTCCTTGATATTCTTTGGAACTCTGCATTCAGATGCTTGTATCTTTCCTTTTCTCCTTTGCCTTTAGTTTCTCTTCCTTTCCCAGCTATTTGTAAGGCCTTCTCAGACAACCATTTTGACTTTTTGCATCTATTTTTCTTGGGGATGGTCTTAATCACTGCCTCCTGTACAATGTCACAAACCTCCAACCATTGTTCTTCAGGGAATCTAATAACAGATGTAATCCCGTGAATCTATTTGTCACTTCCACTGTATAATCACAAGGGATTTTATTTAGGTCATACCTGTATAGTCTAGTGGTTTTCCCTACTTTCTTCAATTTAAGTCTGAATTTGGCAGGAGTTCATGATCTGAGCCACAGTCAGCTCCCGGTCTTGTTTTTGCTGACTGTATAGAGCTTCTCCATCTTTGGCTGCAAAGAATATAATCAATCTGATTTTGTTGTTGACCATCTGGTGATGTCCATGTGTAGAGTCTTCTCTTGTGTTGTTGGAAGAGGGTGTTTGCTATGACCAGTGCATTTTCTTGGCAAAAAAACTCTGTTAGCCTTTACTCTGCTTCATTTTGTACTCCAGAGCCACATTTGCCTGGTACTCCAGGTAGCTCTTAACTTCCTACTTTTGCATTCCAGTCCCCTATGATAAAAGGACATCTTTTGGGGGTGTTAGTTCTAGAAGATCTTGTAGGGTTACTGGTTGGGGCATAGACTTGGATTACTGTGATATTGGATGGTTTGCCTTGAAAACTAACAGAAATCATCCTGTCATTTTTGAGATTTCCCCCAAGTACTGCATTTTGAACTCTTATTTTGACTATGATATCCACTCCATTTCTTCTAAGGGATTCTTGCCCACAATTGTAAATATAATGGTCATCCGAATTAAATTCACCCATTCCAGTCCATTTTAGTTCACTGATTCCTAAAATGTCAACGTTCACTCTTGCCATCTCCTGTTTGACCACTTCTAATTTACTTTAATTCATGGACCTAACATTCCAGGTTCCTATGCAATATTGTTCTTTACCACATCCGACTTTACTTCCGTCACCAGTCACATTCACAGTTGGCTGTTGTTTTCACTCTGGCTCCTTCTCTTTATTCTTTCTGGTTTTACTTCTCCACTCTTCTCCAGTAGCATATTGGCCACCTGCTGACCTGGGAAGTTCATCCTTAAGTGTCATATATTTTCTCCTTTTCATACTGCTCATGAGGTTCTCAAGGCAAGAATACTGAAGTGGCTTGTCATTGCTTTCTCCAGTGGACCACGTTTTGTCAGAACTCTCCACCATAACCCATCTGTCTTGGGTGACCCTACATGGTATGCCTCATAGTTTCATTAATTCATTATTGTTTTCCAGTATCCAGTTTTTCTTACCTCCCCACCCCCTTGAAATTAGAGTGGTAATACTATTATTACTTTTGCCAGTGAACTTCTCAGCTCTACATATGGAAGAGATAAATTGTTTCACTTTCACCTCGTAAGAGACACAAGATAAATTCCAGGTGCACTAACAGAAGTCTGTCTATTAAAGCAAGCAAAAAAAAAAACAAAAAAAAAACACACACACACACAGGAGAAAATAAATGAGACTATCTATCTGACTCGTAGTTGCCGGGGACCAGCCCCGGCTGATCCAAAAAATTTGAAGCGGGGACGGCATTGGCGAGGATCAGGAAACAACTGCTTAATTAAATGTTTATTAAGGATATAAAGAGTGGTGAAATAAGGATAGCTCAGCAAAGAAATTCAGTGAAGAAAAGAGGCTGAATAAAATTCCAAAGCAGGGAATTTACGTCACCTACGAAGGCCGCAGGCGTCTTCCCGTTCTCCCGAAGGAGAGGAGACACTAAGGCCTCCCCGGTCAGATCTTAGAAGCCCAGGCAAAATTAGTAGGCTTGACGAGCTTCCCTGCCTCAGAGGAAAAGTTCAGCTAGAAGGTGAAAGAAAGAATGACATGGGGAGACCAAATTCCGGTGAACAAAAGGACATACTTTATTTTCCAAAGTAGTTTTATACCTTAAGTTGTGCATAGAGGATAATGGGGGAAGGGTAGAGTCATGCAAAGACAGCAGTTCCTGATCCTTATCGAAGTCAGGCTTTCAAACTTACCATATGCAGAAGTTTAGGTGATTTACATCATCTTCTGGCCAGGAAGCCTGTTAACATTTTAAGAAACTTATTTTTCTCTAAAGGTGATTATTCTAAAATCAGGCGCCAGCCTCCAAAAAGCAATGGAGAAAGTTGCATTCCTATAGGGCAAAGGTGAGGTGGGTTCAATCAAGAAAAGAATTAACTCAAGGGTCCAAGATTACAAACATTGAGGCAACTGCTTACATTTCTATACACCCATTATATCAATCAATACACCGCCAAGGACACAGTAGGTAAGGGATATGGAGACTTAGCAGCAAACATTGACCCAACAAGTGAAAAACCCTTCACCAATACAATTTCTAATCAATGTTTTAACTACTCAAAGGAATCTGTGTTTAGACAGTTTAGAACATCTCCTGCCTCTCACAGTTGGGAGGCTCTGAACAATCACATGTTGCCGGAAAAAACCTATTCAGGCAGGCTAGAGGACTTCCAAAGGAGTTTGTAGGTTGAAACACTATCACACCCAGGAATTATTAAGGAGCTGTAAGCTAACTCTTTTTTCAGAGAGAGGTAGTGGGGAACAGCCCCCTGTAAAGTCAGAGGTGTAGGTGAAAGCACAAAGCAGAAAGTAGGCAGACTCTGGTTTTGGGGGTAGATTGCTCGAGAATTTCCAAGGAGACTCCTGAGGCTTGATCCCACCTTTGCATATGTCAAGCCTCCTTCCTCATGACCTTTGCCAGGGGCGGAGCTCGCTCCCCACACATAGTGGCTCAGACGGTAAAGCATCTGCCTGCAATGCAGGAGACCTGGGTTCGATCCCTGGGTCGGGAAGATCCCCTGGAGAAGGAAATGGCAACCCACTCCAGTACTCTTGCCTGGAAAATTTCATGGACAGAGGAGCCTTTTAGGCTACGGCCCATGGGGTCGCAAAGAGTCAACATGACTGAGCGACTTCACTCACTCACTCATCTGACATCAAGATAGGGAAGGATTTTTTTTTTAAATATTATAAAAATATATATATGTGCATGTCTACACATATATTTATAGCTAAAAATCAAGAAAAAATAACTCTCAAGAAGAATATGGCCAAAGAAAATGGGCTTTCATTAACATTTCTTTCTCCCAATTCCTCATCTTCTTTTCTATAATTTTCAAAGATTCAGAAATGCTTTCTTACATTAATTCATGGAAGAGACGTTGTTAGCTGGATGTTTTCTAGACATTGTTGTAACAGTTGGGGTACAGCCCTTTTTCACCTCCTGAAGTTCGTTATGCCCATAAATACTTCATCCTAAAGCTGAACCCAAGAAGACATAGTATATAACTCAACAAGGCATAATTTCCAAAAATTGTTGTTTATGGACAAAATATGATTTCACTAACCTTTTGATCATTCTAGGTTTTCTATATAATTTTTAAAAATATCAGTAATCTAAATGAATTTATAATTGTAGTGGATCACAAAATGTAGAAGAGTGAAATGGAAAATAATTAGGTTTCCACTAACCCTACCAACTCCAGTTTGGCTTTTTGTAGTCCATAAATCATTATAAACAATAGATTGAGCAAGGCAATGTTGATATGCCACTCCAGGATTTACACTGATTTCGCAAGAATTACTGGGAAAATAAACAAAGCAATTATAACTGAATTTTTGTGTAGACTCACCCCCAAAACTTTAACTTCCTCTGTGACTTCTCTTTCTTTCACTCAAATTTTCTCCCTATATTTCTTTTCAGTGGACCTACTCTGAGATCAGTATTAGCCCCAAACTTCTAGTGTCTTCTATTTTTATTACATTATAATATGGGGAGATAGATGTTACCTTAATGCTTGCTTTTCTTTTATTTTCATTCTTTCTCATCAGTTCAGTTTAGTCCTTCAGTCATGGCTGACTCTTTCTGACCCCATGGACTATGGCATGCCAGGCTTGCCTGTCCATCACCAACTCCTGGAGCTTGCTCGAACTCATGTCCATGGAGTCGGTGATGCCATCCAACCATCTCATCCTTTGTCATCCCCTTCTCCTCCTGCCTTCAATCTTTCCCAGCATCAGGGTCTTTTCAAATGAGTCAGTTCTTCATATCAGGGGGCTAAAATATTGGAGTTTCAGCTTCAACATCTGTCCTCCCAATGAATATTCAGGACTGATTTTCTTTAGGATGGACTGGTTTGATCTCCTTGCAGTCCAAGGGACTCTCAAGAGTCTTTTCCAATGCCACAGTTCAATAGCATCAATTCTTCTGAGCTCAGCTTTCTTTATAGTCCAACTCTCACATCCATACATGACTAATGGAAAAACCGTAGTTTTGACTAGATGGACCTTTGTTGGCAAAGTAATGTCTCTGTTTTTTAATATGCTGTGTAGGTTGGTCATAGCTTTTCTTCCAAGGAGGAAGTGTCTTTTAATTTCATGACTGCATTCACCATGTGCAGTGGGGACTATTATCTTCTTACATTATTGTTACCAATATTTATTTGTTCAGAAATAACTGTGCTTTTCACTTTTACTTACACTACATCAAGATAAACCATTGCATTATCTTTATGTTAAGGTATTGATAAATTATGCCAACTTTTATTGTGAAAGTGTAAACAATTTTGGTTCAAATATTTGGAGAGTAAAATTTTATAAAGGCCTGTTGATTGATATGGTGAGGAAATATTTACATGCATAATTAATTGTTAGTAATTCTGTGCCTCTTTTCCACAGGAGAGAATGCTTAAATTTCACCAAGTGAAACATATTTTTGATATACTAGATAAAATGCGATGCCTGCGAAAACGTTCTACTGTCTCATTCTTGGGAGTTCTTGTCATTTTCCTTCTGTTTATGAACTTGTACATTGAAGATAGCTATGTTATGGTAAGTCTTGGAGGTTGATTACTTTTTGTTCAAAGTAAGGCCTAAGTCAAATGAGACAGTCCACTTGCAGTATAACTTCAGTCCCAGGATATTGAAATAGCCTTAGTCTGAGCAAAATTATAACATATATCTTTCCCATCTAGCTACTTTTTATATCAATTATATATTGTCAACATTATAATTGTTTTGGCTCATGGTGCAATGCTTTATTTAATGCTATATGCTATATTTAATGTAAATATGCACATCTAATTACAAATAAGTTAGCTATCATCCCTATCTGAATTAATTATATGTCTGTGTGTGTGTGTGTGTGTGTGTGTGTGCTTAGTCTCTCAGTTGTGTCCAACTCTTTATGACCTCATAGACTCCTCTGTCCATGGGCTTCTCCAGGCAAGACTACTGGAATGAGTTGTCAGTTCCCTCTCCAGCGGATCTTCCTGACACAGGGATGGAACCCATATCTCCTGCATTGACAAGCAGATTCTTTAGCGCTGAACCACCAGGAAAGCTCATAGTAGTATATCACATATTTATTGAAAAAAATACACTTATAAGTAGAACTGGGCAGAGTCACCTGTAAATAGACTAAACAAATTTTTATAGGTATTACTCCTTACTTTCTATACTTTTCTATATTATCAAAAATTTTCAAATCCTATTGTCTAATTAATGATACTAAGTGTGCTATTTTGTTAAGAAGGAATGCTTTATTAATGTGTGACGTCTCATTTGGATCTTGAATAGCTGTACATGACCACCATGTTTTACCCTTATAGTCACTGAAAAGTAATAAAGAATGTCAAGAACTAGAGATAAGAATGTGAAAACTATTCAGTAGTTTAAAAAAGATAAAATTAGTACGTTAGTAGACTTTGTCCCCCATGTCTGGCAGCATGCAGGTGTCTTAGTCCCCTATGCATGCATGCATGCTAAGGTTGCTTCAGTCTTGTCTGACTCTATGACCCTACGGAGTATCCAGGCTCCTGTGGCCATGGGATTCTCCAGGCAAGAATACTGGAATAGGTTTCCATGCCCTCCTCTAAGGCATCTTCCTGACCCAGGGATCAAACTCTTATCTCTTGCATCTCCTGCATTGGCAAGCAGGTTCTTTACCCCTAGAGCCACCTGAGAAGCCCCCAACCAGGGATCAAACCCATGCCCCCTACAATGGAAGTGTGGAATTTTAGCCTCTGAAGAAACTTACTAATGATATGCATTGGGACACCAAGGAAGTCCCTAATTTTATGGGTTGTTGTTGTGTTTTTTTTGGGGGGGGATCGTTTTCTTTTTTTTGGCCACACCACACAATCATAGATACTTAGTTCCTGACCAGGGATCAAACCCATGCTTTCTACAATGGAAGCACAGAGATTTAACCACTGGGATGCCAGGGAAATTCCCTGAAGGAATTTTAAGTGAATTATTAAAGTGTACAAAAAGACACATTCTGACTAATTATGAGAACTCAATATGTCTCTATTATTTATTTTTGTTATGATTGTCACATAATTCATGTCTAATGAGAATAATTATGGACATAATTTCTTATTTACTTTTTCCATCATAACTGATGTTAAAATATCTGAGAAAATTCTAATACTTGTGCAATGATTCCTGTTTACATATTTCAGAAAACCAAAGCCTTTGAACACACAGAGGACTGGAAAGTATTTTCTTTCATACAAGCATGCTGAAAACTTTCAATTAATATTTTAACTAGAGAGACAATTGACAACAACTTCAAAGATCATTTCCTAGTAAAATGTTTTATTTTATTAATTGAAAATGATTTAGTAACTACCAATTACTTCTCAGATACTATTCTATATTCTACAGGCCAACCAAATGATCTTAGTTGGTACAGATTTTCTTAAGAGGTCTTCTGTAAAGCATCTTGCCTCCCTTAGCATTGTTCTTTGATGGTGAAATTCTGTCACATTCCTAGATCTTGACTCTGCCTATGTCTTTTACCTTCAGTTATAGGTTTAATCTTGTGAGCTTTTACTTTCAAGTATAGGTTTAATTCTACCATCCTTAGTCAATTCACCATATTGAAGGTACCACAGTTAATAGAATTTGACTAGGCATGATCTAGTTAAAAATAGCAAACTGGAAAGACTTACAAGTGATATGCATTTTAGACTTTTTTAACCTATTAGGTTTATGAAATTTAAGAACAATAGATCAAGACCTAGGTGATCCAGCTATTTTTTAATTAAGAGAATTGAATATTGTAAATTAATTAGAGGAGCTCTTGATTAATGATTTAATTTTGTGATAAACATTTATTTCTTGCATCTCTGTGTACTGGTAAAGGTAAATCTCGTCTTGTAAATCAAAAACATGGTACTGGTAGGATGTTTGTTGCATTTAGTGATGATAGACTCTTTCAAGTGCAATTTCAATATTTAACTTTAAGTAGATAAAATATTATTATATGCAGCAAACATCTTTATGTCTTTTGGAAGAGAACCACTTCAAATTCACCATAAAATGTATAAGAAGTAATAGAGTACATACCCATGAGATCAAATGCTATTGCTCTATTTATACATTTCTGTCTAAACATCAGTCCTACCCGCATTATTTAAAAGTGTAATTTAATGAAGCAGCTTTTACTAAAGAATACTTTTTCAATGAAATCTGGCTACATTAGCCATATACCACCAGGGAAGCCCATATGTATCTAATCAGATTTACAAATCATCCCAGGTACAGAGAAGAGATTAATTACTTCTTAGCTTAAAAAAAACTGATTTTTTTAAATATTTACTTTATTAAGTAGAAATTTGCATTATTTAGAAAAAATGAATTAAAATGGATGTTAAATATAAGCATCCCCCCATTTTGAAAATTTAGTGGTAATATTTTTATTAAT
This sequence comes from Bos taurus, assembly GCF_002263795.3. Taxonomy (NCBI): domain Eukaryota; kingdom Metazoa; phylum Chordata; class Mammalia; order Artiodactyla; family Bovidae; genus Bos; species Bos taurus. The sequence goes on along the minus strand of NC_037332.1, from coordinate 15,671,162 downwards.
TTAAATATTCACTCTTTACTAGAGGATGTTTTCTACCTAAATTACATTTTGAACTAAATTTTATCCCAAGGCTTAATATGTACAAACTTTTAAATATTCATTGTCATTCATGTACAATTACATTAAAATTGTTCTTCAGTTCAGTTGCTCATGTGTTAGTTCAATTCAGTTCACTGGCTCAGTCATGTCTGACTCATTGAGAGCCCATGAATCACAGCATGCCAGGCCTCCCTGTACATCACCAACTCTTGAAGTCCACCCAAACCCATGTCCATCGAGTCAGTGATGCCATCCAACCATCTCATCCTCTGTCGTCCCATTCTCCTCCTGCCCTCAATCTTTCCCAGCATCAGGATCTTTTCAAATGAGTCAGCTCTTTGCATGAGGTGGCCAAAGTATTGGAGTTTCAGCTTCAATAACAGTCCTTCCAATGAACACCCAGGACTGATCTCCTTTGCGGATGGACTGGTTGGATCTCCTTGAAGTCCAAGGGACTCTCAAGAGTCTTCTCCAACACCATAGTTCAAAAGCATCAGTTCTTCAGCATTCAGCTTTCTTTACAGTCCAACTCTCACATCCATACATGACTACTGGAAAAACCATAGCCTTGACTAGACAGACCTTTGTTGACAAAATAATGTCTCTGCTTTTTAATATGCTGCCTAAGTTGATCATAACTTTCCTTCCAAGGAGTAAGTGTCTTTTAATTTCATGGTTGCAATCACCATCTGCAGTGATTTTAGAGCCCCCCAAAATAAAGTCAGCCACTGTTTCCACTGTTTCCCCATCTATTTGCCATGAAGTGATGGGACCAGATACCATGATCTTCGTTTTCTGAATGTTGAGCTTTAAGCCAACTTTTTCACTCTCCTCTTTCACTGTCATCAAGAGGTGCTTTTGTTCTTCACTTTCTGCCATAAGGGTGGTGTCATCTGCATATCTGAGGTTATTGATATTTCTCCCAGCAATCTTGATTCCAGCTTGTGCTTCCAGGCCAGCATTTCTCATGATGTACTCTGCATATAAGTTAAATAAGCAGGGTGACAATATACAGCCTTGACGTACTCCTTTTCCTATTTGGAACCAGTCTATTGTTCCATGTCCAGTTCTAACTGTTGCTTCCTGACCTGCATACAGGTTTCTCAAGAGGCAGGTCAGGTGGTCTGGTATTCCCATCTCTTTCAGAATTTTCCAGTTTATTGTAATCCACACAGTCAAAGCTTTGGCATAGTCAATAAAGCAAAACTGGATGTTTTTCTGGAAATCTCTTGCTTTTTCGATGATCCAGGAGATGTTGGCAATTTGGTCTCTGGTTCCTCTGCTTTTTCTAAAACCAGCTTGAACATCTCGAAGTTCATCGTTCACATATTATTGAAGCCTGGCTTGGAGAATTTTAAGCAATATGTTAGTATCCATAGAAAACTGGCCTCTTCGTTGTGGTATGAGGAACCTAGTTCCCTGATACAGGATTGAACCCCAGCCCCCTACACTGGGAGCACAGTCTTAACCACTGGACCACCAGGGAAGTTCCTTGTTTTTCTTAAATCAGGAGGAAATTGTAGTTATAATTCAGAGAACTCAGATAAACAATTACAGTAATAAGGCCTCTAGGGTTATTTAGCACATGGATTCTATTCTTCTTGCTAGACAATCCATCAGTGGCCCCAAATCCTGGGTGTATAACAGCTTAGTGTATTGCTTACATGATAGAGGCATATGTGCCTTTCAGTAGGAAAGAAAGCCAAGTTCAGTGTAATAGACAAATTGTATTACAAGGCAAACTAAGTAGAAGAGACACTGCATGCCCAATCAACTTAGCCTCTCGGCTGTGAGCATCTTCAAAGTAGCCACTAGGGTATATATTTAGCCTGTAGCTAGTCCATTGAATTTCATTCCCATCCAGAAAATGATTGTCATAAAGCTTTGTCTTGTTACTGAAAAATACACTACAGCATAGTAGCTATAGAAAGGAGGTATCCAGGGAGAGCCTGGCTGTTCAGGTAGATGCTTCTGGAAAGTAGCCAACAAGGCTGACTCAGGTGAAAGTTGCATTATTTATTTTACGCTGAAAAGTGTAAAGACTTGTTCTTGAGAATTTAATAAAGTGCTTTCATATGTCACATTTCATCTTATATTCTGTTATGTCCTTCAATCAGGATGAATGTACTCTATCTTATCACAGAAAAGGTCTGGATTTTTACGTGTTCAAGATAGAATTCTTAAAGAGATATTCAGTATCCTGCACTTCCTTTAGAATGTGACATCACATAAGAACAGAATGGTAAAATGAATTCAGTATTGTGACTACTGCCTGATTTTTATAAATATATTTTCTAGATCCTGTTAAATATGGACATCATATTTACTATTAAAGTAGCTAATGGAAAATTGAGTCTCCAGTTATCTTTTGAAAATCCTAAATTTGTTCATTTTAAAACTTTCATGATTTTTTTAGGTTTTCAAAAATACAAAGATGAAAATATTTATATGCAGCTAATTTAAAATAATCAGAATTCAATGCATATTAATTAGTACATTTATACAACTAGCCTCCCAGGTTTAATGTCATGTATTTTAAAATTCTTTAACTTATAGATGGCAAACACATTATAAATCAGAATAAAGTATTTTTCTTTGTCCAAATTATCAAGGCAATATAAAATATTATACACTATTAAAAAGCAAATATAGGCTCATAAACATAATTCAATATACAGAAAAGATATACAGAATGCATATTCATTTATCAAGGACCAGATTGAAAGCCCTTGCTAGTCAATATTCACTATTTCAACTTTTATTCTAAGACAATTACAGCCTGGCCATAGATTTAAAACTTTGAGTTAGTCACCTTTTCCCTTGATATTTGAATCTGAAATAAAGCAGTAAATGTTTCAACTAAAGTAAAATTTGTATTTGAATTTTTTCTAGTATTTTAGGATAATGTTTAATTGATTAAAGTTTTATTGACCAAAGTCCAATAGTATGAAGACCAAATTTATTTAATACATTCACTTTCTCTGTTGTCTCAAAGACATTGCTCATACCTGACCTGCCAATCTTATACTGAATAGTCGAAATAGCCACAGAACTCACACAACACAATAGATACTTTGCCAGAAAAGGAAAAAAAAATCTAATTAGCTTGTCCTAATATTCTACCAGTGATAATAAAACATATACAAAAGCCAAGCAGGTCATCATGTTGCTAGTAATATATAACTAATAGAGGCTTGTTCAAATGATTAGATAATCAAAACCTACAACTGAATTTATATCAGAGGGAGATAAAGGGAAGCAATTAATTGTTAGCAGGATATTTTTAAGCTGAATAGAAATATCTTCTTGAATATAAACCATCCTGAAGATTGTATGACATAATTCCATTATCAAATTGATACTAAAGTTTTTAAATATAAAAGATCTAAACTTCACTTTCATCAGGATACTCCCTCTTCCCCTCTACACTTATAAGCAACAAGCAAACATCGTGGGAAAGACCTTTACAAGGTCTAAAGACATTTCCTTGAACATTTGGTACTAATGTCTCCTAATCAAGATATCTTGAAGATATTTGTAAAATATACTATCATTTCAAAAAGACTATTGCTGTCCATTCTCAATAGGCTTCGATTACAGTGGCTACATAAATGACTGACTAACACTTCTTGATAATAAGTTATTCAAACTCCAATCATTATGTTCACTATTGCATCCTTCTAATCATTCCTGAAATTTCAAAATCTTAGAAATAATGTGTGGTTTTTTATTTGACAACACTTGAAGAAGAGTAAGTAGTTCAATATGATTCAGATATGGGGAATCTAGTGAGAATTAGCTTTACATGAAACTGTAAAGATCGCTGTCAAGTTTGAAGATTCTTGTAAATAATGTGAATTTTAACATGAAAGGAGTAGGAGTTTTCAAATTTTTTTTTATCAAGAGAATGCCATTATTAATGTATTCTTTACAAAAGCAACTGTAGACATAAAATAAAAAGTGGAAAATAGTGAACAGAATCTAGAATTCAGGTGAAAAATAATTATCTACAGCTTCTAATGCCAGTCATTGATATTTATATAATACCCATATTAAAGACTCTTGAGAGTCCCTTGGACTGAAAGGAGATCAAACATAAAGGGAATCAACCTTGTATATTCATTGGAAGGACTGTTGCTACAACTGAAGTTCCAATACTTTGGCCACCTGATGCAACAGCCAACTCATTGGAAAAAGCCCTGCTGCTGCTGCTGCTGCTAAGTCTCTTCAATTGTGTCCGACTCTGTGTGACCCCGTAGATGGCAGCCCACCAGGCTTCCCCATCCATGAGATTTTCCAGGCAAGAGTACTGGAATGGGCTGCCATTTCCTTCTCCAGACACTGATGCTAGAAAAGATTGAAGGCAGGAGAAGAAGGGGACGACAGAGGATGAGATGAGTAGATGGTATCACAACACCAACTCAATGAACGTGAGTTTGAGCAAGCTCCGGGAGATGGTGAAGGACAGGGAAGCCTGGTGTCCTGCAGTCCACAGCATTGCAAAGAGTTGGACATGACTGAGTGACTGAACAACAATAACAACATATTGTATATCAGATATATATACCCATTTTATATATATATATATATATATATATATATATATATTATTATTATTGTGTAAGGAGAAAGTTTATTTAATTCATGACCATCTGTTATTTCTCTCTTCCTCCTTCTTGGCATTCAGGAAGGAGACAAACAGATTTTAAGGGAAACATCTACACATCAGCTGAGTCCAGAACACTACATGCATACTTTCAAAGATTTGTCTAATTTCTCAGGAGCCCTCAATGTCACCTATCGCTACTTAGCTGTCATGCCTTTACAAAGAAAGCGTAAGTATACTTATATTTTTAAAATCAAGAACAATAAAATACTTTGTTTTAAAAGAATGATAACATGTTTCATTTGTATAACAATAAATTTATGGGCTTTACTAACATAAGATATATTTTGGGAAACATTGTGTTTCTTCACAAATTCAGTTATTCACCAATCCAATTTCATTAATAACAACACCAAAAAAAATTAAATGCCTAATTGTGACATGAAATTTTTAACAGTTTGCTATAGAATTCATGTAGGGAGACTAGGAAAAAGCAATTCACTTTAACTTTTTTAAGTTAGCTTTTAAAAATAATTATTCCCACAGTGATACATTTCCAAACATTGGTTTTATGACATGCCCACCAATTTGAAGTAGTGAAAATCATTGTATTTGTTTCCTAAGATGTTATAACGAACAATCACAAACTAGGTGGTTTGAAACAATGGAAATTGATTCTCCCACATTTCTGGAAGCCAGAATTCAGAAACCAGGATGCTGGCAGCACCAGACTCCATCTAGAGGAGAATCCTTCCTTGCCTCTTCCAGGTGTTGGTCACACTTGGCATCCCTTGGTTAGTTGTAGCAAAACTGCAATCACTGCCACTCTCCACATGGCCCTTCTTTGTCTCTCTGTGTCCTCTCCCGTTCTTATAAGGACATTAGTCCTTGAATTTACTGTCCAATCTAAATCCAATATGATTTCATCTGGAGATCTTTAACTAATTGCATCTTAAGGTCACAGTCTAAAGTTCCAGGCAGACATGAAATTTTGGAGGCAATTATTCAATCCACTACAGGCACTTTGATCCAAGAAGTAACATACTACATTTCATGGATTTCAAGACATTGTAAATTATAGACAATATCATGATCTAATTGATGAACCACTAAGAAAGTACAAGCATCATCAAGTTTAAGTTGTAAGATGCTATCAGTTGTGATATACAACCTGAGTTTAAAATATTTCTGTGTGAAAAATATGTTTTAGAATCAGTGATACACAGTGATATCATGAACTTCTTAGTAGATGGTGTGGAGACCACAAAAATTGAGTTCCCTGTTAAGAACCGTTTATGCAAGTGAGTTTGTGATCACCAGGTTGAGGAAAAAATGCAATAGGTTAGCTTTCTTTAGATCTTTTTTCTTCCATTTCAAATGTCTACTTCTCTTAAACTTCGTCCTAATTTCAAAGACTGCCACTATTTTTTTAAATCTCCATCTATTGCACCACCTTTGTTCACACATTACTAATCCCTTACAAATGTGTGCTGGCACATATACCAACTGCTGTGTACTAAAGAGGCAATATAAAACAGAGAGTTTGTGTATGTTAGTCACTCAGTTGTGTCTGACTTTTTGAGACCCCATGGACTATAGCCTTCCAGACTCCTCTGTCCATGGGACTCTCCAGGCAAGAATACTGGAGTGGTTTGCCATTTCCTTTTCCAACTGCTTTGTACTAAAGAGGTAATATAAAACAGAGAGTAAGAGCAGGCAAGAATATTGCAGTAACTTGCCATTTCCTCCTCCAGGGGATCTTCCTGACCCAGGGGTTGAACCGGTTACTCCTGTGTCTCCTGCATTGGCAGTCAGTCTTTACCACTGCGCCACCTGGGAAGCTTTTGCATATTTAGCATAATCCTTTAATCACAAAATGCTCTATATATGATCATTCACTTAGATGTACTTAATAGAGTAGAAGGCCTAAGGGGAAAAGAACTTTTTTTTCTTTTTTCTACGTTATTCAAAACCCAGTTTCGCCTTTAATTTGTCTTCATTTTGGATTCTTTTGTTCAGGATTTCTTACAATTGGACTTTCATCAGTGAGACGAAAAAAAGGAAGCTATTTACTTGAGACAATCAAGTCAATTTTTGAGCAATCCAGCTACGAAGAATTGAAGGAACTTTCAGTGGTGGTTCATCTAGCTGACTTTAACTCATCCTGGCGTGAGGTCATGCTGCAAGATATTACACAGAAATTTGCCCACCATATTATTGCTGGAAGGTTAATGGTTATACATGCTCCAGAGGAATATTATCCAATCCTGAGTGGCCTTAAAAGAAATTACAATGATCCAGAAGATAGAGTCAGATTCCGTTCCAAGCAAAATGTAGATTATGCTTTTTTGCTCAACTTTTGTGCCAATATTTCATACTATTATGTAATGCTTGAAGATGATGTTCGTTGTTCAAAAAATTTCTTAACTGCCATCAAGAAAGTCATTGCATCCTTAGAAGGAACTTACTGGGTAACCCTTGAGTTCTCTAAACTTGGCTATATTGGAAAACTTTATCATTCTCATGATCTCCCACGTTTGGCACATTTTTTATTAATGTTTTATCAAGAAATGCCTTGTGATTGGCTATTGACTCATTTCCGGAGTCTGTTAGCTCAGAAAAATGTGATTCGTTTTAAACCATCTCTCTTTCAACACATGGGTTATTATTCATCATATAAAGGAACTGAGAATAAGTTGAAGGATGATGATTTTGAAGAGGAGCCATTTGACCTCCCAGATAACCCTCCTGCAAGTCTTTATACCAACATGAGTGTTTTTGAAAATTATGATGCAAGTAAAGCCTACAGTAGTGTTGATGACTACTTCTGGGGGAAACCACCTTCAACAGGAGATGTCTTTGTGATTATATTTGAAAAACCAATTGTAATAAAAAGAATTAAAGTGAATACTGGAACAGAAGATCGACAAAATGATATTTTGCATCATGGAGCTCTAGATGTTGGGGGGAATATTAGATATTTTAAACAAAATAGACAATGTGTTACTTACATTAAACTAGGAGAATTCAGAAATGGAAACTTTGAAGTATCTGATGTAAATCAAAAAATTCCATTTGATATCCATTGTATGAGGATATATGTTACCAAAACACAAAAGGAATGGCTGATTATTAGGAGTATTAGCATTTGGACTTCTTAGCCAATTAAATCAATATGTCCAGTTACTAAAGCAGGTCTTCCTGTTTCCTGCTTTGCTACTTCCTCTTTTGCTCCCTTTGTCCTTTAGAGGGAACGCAATGGATTGGATATTTAAAAAGTCAGTCATTGTGGCAGTTCTGATCTGCTCATTGTCAGCATACTTTTACTCTTATACACACATTTATTTTAACTTTTGAAGCTGAGAATCAGTTCATAGTTAATAATACTTTTGTTTATATTTTAATGTTACTTTCAAATTTTCACCTGTCAAAATGTGACATGTAAAAATGGTGACATGAAGGATTTAAAATGAGAAAATGTGGTTTGTTCAATGGTGAATCTTGAAAGATAGTTCCCACTGTATGCACTTATTCAAGAATTTATTTCATTATATCATCAGATTATTAAGCATCTCTGTGACTATGCAGTTGGTTAGAATGATAATCTGTCTTGTTTTTCTTGTAAACTTAGGTTTCCATAGACTTCTGTACATCTACAATGAATACCTCCTCATAGAAGTGATGTCTTTACAACAGAACTTTGTGTGTCTCTGAGGTGATGAAAAGAAGAAAAAAAAAAAACTTAAAAATATCCTCCCCTGATTATTTATATAGGAGGGGAAATTGTTCAATGTATAAAAATTTGAACACCTACTGTCAATAAATTTTCTGTGGGAAGCAGTCTTTTTCCAGGTTCCCTTTTGCAAAAATAAAGGTTATGCTCAGTATTTTCAGGTTCCACTGGGTACCTGCATTTAATAGGAAAAAAATAGAGAAGGCTTATGGTTAGTCCATTCCTAATGAACATTTTCAGTATATGCAGAAAATTTTTGAAATTGATTTTGTATGTTTGTATTAAAATTCATATGCTTAAAATCCTTGTGATTTATCATATACTTTTTTGGAGTTCAAATGGACATTTTATGAAGGAAGAACATAAGAAACAGAAATCAGTCATTTTTTCTACACGCATAGCTACTCCAAGATGAGAGATCAAATGTTTTAATACCCAGACTATGTTCTTTCTCTTATGTAAAGATTGGTCTTCACATAATTTATGATTTTGTTTCTCTGGTACATGAGTCTCAGTTAAAAAGTTATTCTATCTGAAAATAGCTTGCATAATTTTTCCATAAGTCATGTTGTCATTCTGTAAAATAATCCTAAAGTGTCCTAAATGATATTCTTGTGATATATGCACCCAAATGGTAAGCAAACTTGTCTAAATTTTACTGTGAGGGACTTCACTATAGTGTCTACACCATAGAGTCATTAAAGCAATTCAGGACACCTACAATAGTGCATCCTAAAATCATTGTTTTTTCAGAATGTCTTGAGCTTGTCTCATCCTTTTCTTTTTTGACAAACAGCAAAGATGAAGTGATTTATTGTTTATTGTTGTTCAGTCGTTAAGTTGTATCCAACTCTTTGTGACCCCCATGGACTGCAGCACACCAGGCTTCCATGTCCTTCACAATCTTTCCCAGAGTTAACTCAAACTCATGAAGACAAATAAATATACTATTATATAGATCAATGTGCAACATATACAATATGGAGAGATAGATGAAATACCAGACTTGGGATAATGAAAAGACATAAAGAATTCCTCTTGTTCTTCTTTCCATCCTGAAACAAAATTCTTAGGAATCACTTGTATGATAGAGTCCAAGAAAAGACTGGAAAATATTTTATTAATTCTATTCAAATAAATTAAATTAGAAACTCAGATAAAATTATTGAGAATTTTTTTATTGATACAATAGCTAATGTGTACTTTCTTTGCACACAGTTGCTACAGTATTTGAGAAAACAATGAATGTATAATATTCTGTGGCACATTTAAGTGTCAAAGTTATAACAAAAATACTGCCACTAAACTGCCAAGGAGGAGACGTAAGAGAATCAGGTTGGATCCTTGGGTCGTGAAGATCCCCTGGAGAAGGAAATGGCAGCCCACTCTAGTATTCCTGCCTAGAGAATTCCATGGACTGAGGAGCTGGGTGGGCTATGGTCCATAGAGTCACAAAGAGTAGGACACTACTGAAGAGACTTAACACACACGCCTGCCACTAAACTATTACTTTTATTTTGATTTGGAGGATGCTTGCCAGTACTTAAAGATACTCCATATTCTTGACTTTTCTCTCTTTTATTACCTGGCTAACTATATAGTATTCTACACATATCTTAGAAATTAGAAATAATCTTTTTTTCCTGCACTTTCAAGGATAAAAGGTACACAACAGGGACATAAAATACCAAGACCTAGGTAGACTCCATGAGGTGAGTTGTTAACTTTTACATATTCTTCTGAGTGTTCACAAAGGCCAACCATTGACATTAAATTCTGGAAAATACCTCAAGAAACATTAATGAAATGGAGTTTTGCTGGAAAATTACAAATGCAAATGTGAACTACTGAGGTCACATTTCATCTTAAATTTGAGCTTTTCATTACTAAAACTGGGATTGCCTAAGCTGATCAACCACCTAAGAATGTCTCTGTTTTCATTACAGGTTGACCGTGGGTCAACTTTCTAAGGAAAAGACTTTGACAAAGAAAGCTTCTCCATTATGGATCAGTGGTACAAATAACCTTTCTCTTTCAAAAAATATCTGACCAAACGTTCTTTATCTTTACATGGTTCAAGGTGTAATCCTATGTTTTAAAATGAATAAGACTCCAGTAATCTTGTCTCAGAAACACAAAGCAAGAAAGGGAAGTTTAATTATATTCTGTTATTAAGCATTATGTGATGTCTCTCTTTGCAGTAATTTTAAAAACACTTACATCAAATTCTTTTTGCAAATGTCCATTGAAAAAGACTGGAATGTGACATGAATTATTGAGTTATTTAATTGCTATAAAATAAGATACTGACAGGTTTCAAGCACAAAATATGGTATGACCATAAAAAAAATCTTGATTTGTATACTTTAAACTGACTTAAACATTACTTATGCTTAAAATTCTTAAGAGAGTCTTTTCAGTATTTATGAAAATCAAAGAAAAGCATCTTGTTAAAGCACAATACAAATTGGAGATAAACATTTTTAGAAAACACATATTTTAACAGCAATAATAAAGGTGGATATAAAAAATACATAAAACTTGTAATGCAAGCACTTTTACATTCTCATTGAAAAGTGGTAACCTTGTGCAATTTATAAATCAGATGTTTTCCAATTATAAAATATAATTTGGAAACCAATATATCATTTAGAACTATTTCTGTCATACAGATGCACTTATGACACTGGAACATTCCATTTCTTACTGAGCAATATTCTTTGGGAATTTTTATGAAGCTATCATAGCAAAACTGTACAATAATGGTATATAAATGAAACAAACATGAAATATAAGATATAGCAGGGAAAGCATTTGTTCTTCTAGATGTTCATATGACATTTGACTTAATATTTGTCAGCTTGCAACATGCCCTTTAGAACATGGCACCTAGAATTAACATTGCAAACACTACTTGCAATCTCCTCCTACAGTTGAACATAATAATGTAATTCTCTACATTTGCCTTATCAATATATCCACTAATTCAACACTGTTATCTTTTTATCACCATACTACTGACTAATAGAGTCCACACAAACTTTATGATATTTGTTACATAATCTACTGATAAAAAATAATTTGCCATTTTGTACATGTTCAACTGATTCTCTGAAGATTTCTTTTAAGATTTAATATTAATTTCAAAAGAATCTCATGTTGTTTCTTCTGGCCATGATCCCATACGTTTCTGCTCTTGATTCTGTCATTCAGTATTTTAACATAATTTCTCAAATGGAGATCTGAGTTGGACACCCAGTTTTGCAATTACTAACTTCTAGATATGAGAAAAGTTGTTTAATTTCTTTGAAATTCAGTTCCCTCATCTGTGAAATTGGAATAATTTTACCTTGTAGGATGTTAGAGCTGGTGATCAGATAATGTAAACTCATCAAGAAACTTATGTTTCCTTTTCTTTTAGCCATGTTATATAAGTGTAAAAGGATTTGGTCCTTCTACACTCTACCATAGGCCTTCACTCTGATCAATAGGAATCATAAACTTCACTGCCCATTAGAAATGTTCCACCTTTTTTATATCATGTCCAAAAGAATGTCATGTAGGATTATGTAAATGCATTCCAAAAATCAAAATATATTTCTGTCATTCTAATCTATGATTTTAGAGGTCTTATTCAAAATTTGTAACATCTGTTCCTAACATTTCCACTGTAAATATTAATGACCATTGCTTTTTTAAGAAACCTAAATTAATTTACTTTGAAAAATAAAAAAAGGCTTTTTACATTTCTAAAATTATTCTCAGAATCTTTATTAAGCTCATAGAACCATGGTTTTCAAAAAAAAAAAAAAAATTATTGCTGACTTCCTGTTCTCTGGCTTATTTTCCATTGCTGGCAAAAGTGACCAGTGTACTGACATAAATTACACAGGTAGTGATGTTCAAACTTAGGACACAGGTGGCTTATCTCCTTGACTACTCTGAGTTTCTGTGCTTGTATTTCTACTGCTTTGAATTTCTTCTCTATTTATTTCAGAATTCTTCTTTTTTTAATTAATTCGTTTATTTTAATTGGAGGCTAATTACTTTATAATATTGTAGTGGTTTTTGCCATATTGACATGAATCAGCCATAGGTATATATGTGTTCCCCATCCTGAAGACCCCTCCCACCGTCCTCCCCACCCCATCCTTTAGGGTCATCCCAGTGCACCAGCCTTGAGCACCTTGTCTAATGCATCGAACCTGGTACTGTGACCTATTTCACATATGGTAATATGCATGTTTCAATGCTATCTCTCAAATCAGCCCACCCTTGCCTTCTCCCAAAGAGTCCAAAAGTCTGTTCTTTATATCTGTGTCTCTCTCTGTTTCGCATATAGGGTCATCATTGCCATCTTTCTAAACTCCATATATATGCATTAATATAATGTATTGGTGTTTCTCTTTCTGGCTTATTTCACTCTGTAAACTAGGCTCCAGTTTCATGTACCTTATTAGAATTGATTTAAATCCATTCTTTTTAATAGCTGAGTAATATTCCGTTGTGTATATGTACCACCGCTTTCTTATCCATTTGTCTGATGATGGACATCTAAGTTTCTTCCATATCCTAGCTATTATAAATGTTGCTGCAATGAACATTGGGGTACACGTGTCTCTTTCAATTCTGGTTTCCTTGGTGTGTATGCCCAGCAGTGGGATTGCTAAGTCGTATGGCAGTGGCCACAGGACTGGAAAAGGTCAGTTTTCATTCCAGTTCCAAAGAAAGGCAATGCCAAAGAATGCTCAAACTACTGCTCAATTGCACTCATCTCACACACTAGTAAAGTAATGCTCAAAATTCTCCAAGCCAGGCTTCAGCAATACATGCACCGTGAACTTCCTGATGTTCAAGCTGGTTTTAGAAAAGGCAGAGGAACCAGAGATCAAATTGCCAACATCTGCTGGATCATGGAAAATGCAAGAGAGTTCTAGAAAAACAGCTATTACTGCTTTATTGACTATGCCAAAGACTTTGACTGTGTGGATCACAATAAACTGTGGAAATTCTGAAAGAGATGGGAATACCAGACCACCTGACCTGCCTCTTGAGAAATCTATATGCAGATCAGGAAGCAACAGTTAGAACTGGACATGGAACCACAGACTGGTTCCAAATAGAAAAAGGAGTATGTCAAGGCTGTATATTGTCACCCTGCTTATTTAACTCATACGCAGAACACACCATGAGAAACTCTGGGCTGGAAGAAGCACAAGCTGGAATCAAGATTGCAGGGAGGAATATCAATAACCTCAGATATGCAGATGACACCACCCTTATGGCAGAAAGTGAAGAGGAACTAAGAAGCCTCTTGATGAAAGTGAAAGAGGAGACTGAAAATGTTGGCTTAAAGCTCAATATTCAGGAAACTAAGATCATGGCATCTGGTCCCATCACTTCATGGGAAATAGATGGGGAAACAGTGGAAATAGTGTCAGACTTTATTTTGGAGGGCTCCAAAATCACTGCAGATGGTGACTGCAGCCATGAAATTAAAAGATGCTTACTCCTTGGAAGGAAAGTCATGACCAACCTAGATAGTATATTAAAAAGCAGGGATATTACTTTGTCAACAAAGGTCCATCTAGTCAAGGCTATGGTCTTTCCAGTGGTCATGTATGGATGTGAGAGTTGGACTGTGAAGAAGGCTGAGCGCCGAAGAAATTGATGCTTTTGAACTGTGGTGTTGAAGGAGACTCTTGAGAGTCCCTTGGACTGCACGCAGATCCAACCAATCCATCCTAAAGGAGATCAGTCCTGGGTGTTCACTGGAAGGACTGATGCTGAGGCTGAAACTCCAATACTTTGGCCACCTCATGCGAAGTGTTGACTCATTGGAAAAGACCCTGATGCTGGGAGGGATTGGGTGCAGGAGAAGAAGGGAACGACAGAGGATGAGATGGCTGGATGGTATCACCAACTCGATGCACATGGGTTTGGGTGGACTCCAGGAGTTGGTGATAGACAGGGAAGCCTGGCGTGCTGCAATTCATGAGGTCACAAAGAGTCGAGCACGACTGAGCAACTGAACTGAACTGAACTGATGGCAGTTCTAGTTCCACTTTTTAAAGGAATCTCCACACTGTTCTCCATAGTGGCTATACTAGTTTGCATTCCCACCAACAGTGTAAGAGGGTTCCCTTTTCTCCACTCTCTCCAACATATATTGTTTGTAGACTTTTTGATAGCAGCCATTCTGACCGGTGTGAGATATTGCCGCATTGTGGTTTTGATGTGCATTTCTCTGATAATGAGTGATGTTGAGCATCTTTTCATCTGTTTGTTAGCCATCTGATTTGGAGAAATACCTGTTTAGTTCTTTGGCCCATTTTTTGATTGGGTCGTTTATTTTTCTGGAATTGAGCTACAGGAACTGCTTATATATTTTTGAGATTCTTTGTCATTTGCTTCATTTGCTATTATTTTCTCCCTTTCTAAAGGCTGTCTTTTCACCTTGCTTATAGTTTCCTTCATTGTGCAAAAGCTTTTAGTTTTAATTAGGTCCCCCCCTTTTTTTTTTTTTTTGCTATTATTTCCATTACTCTGGGAGGTGGGTCAGAGAGGATCCTGCTGTGATATATGTCAGAGGGTGTTTTGCCTATGTTTTCTTCTAGTAGTTTTATAGTTTCTGGTCTTACATTAAGGTCTTTAATCCATTTTGCGTTTATTCTTGTTTATGGTGTTAGAAAGTATTCTAGTTACATTCTTTTACAAGTGGTCGACCAGTTTTCCAAGCATCACTTGTTAAAGAGATTGTCTTTTCTCCGTTGTATATTCTTGCCTCCTTTGTCAAAGATAAGGTGTCCATAGGTTCGTTGTTTTGCCTCTGGGCTTTCTATTTTGTTCCACTGATGTATATTTCTGTCTTTGTGACAGTACAATACAATCTTGATGATTGTAGCATTGCAAGTATACTTGAAGTCAGGCAGGTTGATTCCTCCTGTTCCATCCTTTCTCAAGATTGCTTTGGCTATTTGAGTTTGTTTTTTTTTTTTTTTTTTGTATTTCATACAAATTGTGAAATTATTTGTTCTAGTTCTGTGAAAAATACCATTGGTAGCTTGATTGGGGTTGCATTGAGTCTATAGATTGCTTTGGGTAGCATACTCATTTTCACTATATTGATTCTTCTGATTCATGAACATGGTATATTTCTCCAGCCATTTGTGTCATCTTTGTTTCTTTCATCAGTGTTTTGCAGTTTTCTATAAATAGGTCTTTTGTTTCTATACATAGATTTATTCCTAAGTGTTTTATTGTTTTCATTGCAATGGTGAATGGAATTGTTTCCTTAATTTCTCTTTCTGTTTTCTCATTATTAGTGTATAGGAATGCAAGGGATTTCTGTGTGTTAATTTTATATCCTGCAACTTTACTATATTAATTGATTAGCTCTAGTAATTTTCTGGTGGTGTGTTTAGGATTTTCTATGTAGAGGATCATGTCATCTGCAAACAGTGAGAGTTTTACTTCTTTTCCAATCTGGATTCCTTTTATTTCTTTTTCTTCTCTAATTGCTGTGGCTAAAACTCCCAAAACTAAGTTGAATAGTGGTGAGAATGGGCACCCTTGTCTTGTTCCTGAGTTTAGGGGAAATGCTTTCAATTTTTCACCACTGAGGATAATGTTTGCTGTTGGTTTATCATATATTGAGGTATGTTCCTTCTATGCCTGCTTTCTGGAGGGTTTCTATCATAAATAGATGTTGAATTTTGTCAAAGGCTTTCTTTGCATCTATTGAGATAATCATATGGTTTTTATCTTTCAATTTGTTAATGTGGTGTATCACATTGATTGATTTGTGGATATTGAAGAATCCTTGCATCCCTGAGATAAAGCCCACTTGATCATGATGTATGATCGTTTTAATATGTTGTTGGATTCTGTTTGCTAAAATTTTGTTAAGGATTTTTGCATCTATGTTCATCAGTGATATTGGCCTGTAGTTTTCTCTTTCTGGCAACTTTGTCTGGTTTTACTATTAGGGTGATGGTGGCCTTCATAGAATGAGTTTGGCAGTTTACCTTCATCTGCAATTTTCTGGAAGAGTTTGAGTAGCATAGGTGTTAGCTCTTCTCTAAATGTTTGATAGAATTCACCTGTGAAGCCATCTGATCCTGGGCTTTTGTTTGCTGGAAGATTTTTTTTATTACAGTTCAATTTCTGTGCTTGTGATGGGTCTGTTAAGACTTTCTATTTCTTTCTGGTTCAGTTTTGGAATGTTATACTTCTCTAAGAACTCATCCATTTTTTCCAAGTTGTCCATTTTATTGTCATATGGTTGCTGATAGTAGTCTCTTATGATCCTTTGTATTTCTGTGTTGTCTATTGTGATTTCTCCATTTCCATACCTAATTTTGTTGATCTGATTCTTCTCCCTTTTTTTCTTGATGAGTCTGGCTAATGGTTTGCCTATTTTATTTATCTTCTCAAAGAACTAGCTTTTAGTTTTGTTGATTTTTGCTTTAGTCCCCTTTGTTTCTTTTTCATTTATTTCTGCCCTAATTTTTATGATTTCTTTCTTTCAACTAACCCTGGGGTTCTTCATCTTTTCTTTCTTTTTCTAGTTGCTTTACATGTAAAGTTAGGTTATTTATTTGATTTTTCTCTTGTTTCTTGAGGCAAACTTGTATTGCTATGAACTTCCCCTTAGCACTGCTTTTGCTGAATCCTGTAGGTTTGGGGTTGTCGTATTTTCATTAATTTCTATTCATATTTTGGTTTCCTTTTTTATTTCTTCTGTGATTTGTTGGTTATTCAGAAATGTGTTATTTAGCCTCCACACATTTGTATTTTTAATAGTTTTTTACCACAGTTGACATCTAATCTTACCACATTGTGATCAAAAAACAAGTTTGAAATTATTTCAATTTTTTTTGAATTTACCAAGACTAGATTTATGGCCCAGGATGTGATCTATCCTGGAGAATGTTCCGTGTGCACTTGAGGAAAAGGTGAAATTCATTGTTTTGGGGTGAAATGTCCTATAGATAGCCATTAGGCCTAACTGGCCCACTGTATCATTTAAAGTTTGTGTTTAGTTTCTAATTTTCTGTTTAGTTGATCTATCCATAGGTGTGAGTAGCATATTAAAGTCTCCCACTATTATTGTGTTACTGTTAATTTCCCCTTTCATACTTGTTAGCATTTGCCTTACATATTATGGTGCTTCTATGTTGAGTGCATACATATATATATATATATATATATATATATATATATATATATATATATTTATAATTGTTGTATCTTCTTCTTGGATTGATTGTTTGACGATTATGTTGTGTCCTTTGTCTCTTTTCATGGCATTTATTTCAGTGTCTGTTTTATCTGATATGATTATTGCTACTCCTGCTTTTTTTTTTGGTCTCCATTTGTGTGAAATATCTTTTTCCAGGCCTTCACTTTCAGTCCGTATGTGTCCCTTGTTTTGAGGTGGGACTCTTGTAGACAGTATATATAGGGGTCATGTTTTTGTATCCATTCAGCAAATCTTTGTCTTTTGGGTGGGGCATTCAATCCATTTACATTTAACGTAATTATTGATAAGTATGATCCCATTGCCATTTACTTTGTTGTTTTGGGTTCAACTTTACAAACCTTTTCTCTGTTTCCTGTCTAAAAAAGATCCTTTAGCATTTGTTGAAGAGCTGGTTTGGTGGTGATGAATTCTCTCAGCTTTTGCTCATCTGTAAACCTTTTGGTTTCTTCTTCATATTTTAATGAGATCCTTGCTGGGTATAGTAATCTGGGTTGTAGGTTTTGCTCTTTCATCACTTTAAGTATGTCCTGCCATTCCCAGGGATGGCGGAGCCTGGTGGGCTGCCATCTACGGGGTCGCACAGAGTCGGACACGACTGAAGTGACTTAGTAGCAACAGCAGCCATTCCCTTTTTTTTTTTTTTTTCCTACAAAACAATTTTTTTTCTTTTTTTTTCATTTTATTTTATTTTTAAACTTTACATAATTGTATTAGTTTTGCCAAATATCAAAATGAATCCGCCACAGGTATACATGTGTTCCCCATCCTGAACCCTCCTCCCTCCTCCCTCCCCATACCATCCTTCTGGGTCGTCCCAGTGCACTAGCCCCAAGTGTCCAGTATCGTGCATCGAACCTGGACTGGCATCTCGTTTCATACATGATATTTTACATGTTTCAGTGTTATTCTCCCAAATCTTCCCACCCTCTCCCTCTCCCACAGAATCCATAAGACTGTTCGATACATCAGTGTCTCTTTTGCTGTCTCGTACACAGGGTTATTGTTACCATCTTTCTAAATTCCATATATATGCGTTAGTATACTGTACTGGAGTTTTTCCTTCTGGCTTACTTCACTCTGTATAATAGGCTCCAGTTTCATCCACCTCATTAGAACTGATTCAAATGCCCTGAAGAGTTTCTATTGAAAGATCAGCTGTTATCCTTATGGGAACCCCCTTGTGTGTTATTTGTTGCTTTTCCCTTGATGCTTTTAATATTTGCTCTTTGTGTTTGATCTTCATTAAATTGATTAATATGTGTCTTGGGGTGTTTTGCCTTGGGTTTATCCTGTTTGGGACTCTCTGGGTTTCTTGGATTTGGGTGGCTATTTCCTTCCCCATTTTAGGGAAGTTTTCAAGTATTATCTCCTCAAGTATTTTTTCATGGCCTTTCTTTTTGTCTTCTTCTTCTGGTACTCCTGTGATTCATATGTTGGAGCATTTAACATTGTCCCAGAGATCTCTGAGGTTGTCCTCATTTCTTTTCATTCTTTTTTCTTTTTTCCTCTCTGCTTCATTTATTTCCACCATTCTATCTTCCACCTCACTTATCCTATCTTCTGCCATAGTTATTCTACTGTTGGTTCCCTCCAGATTGCTTTTGATCTCAGTTATTGCATTATTCATTATTGATTGACTCTTTTATTTCTTCTAGGTCCTTGTTAAACATTTCTTGCATCTTCTCAATCCTTGTCTCTAGTCTTTTTATCTGTAACTCCATTTTGTTTTCAAGATTTTGGATCATCTTTACTATCATTATTCTGAATTATTTTTCAGGTAGACTTCCTATCTCCTCCTCTTTTGTTTGTTTTGTTGGGCATTTATCATGTTCCTTTACCTGCTGAGTATTTCTCTGCCTTTTCATTTTGTTTAGATTGCTGTGCTTGGCATAGCCTTTCTGTATGCTGGAAGTTTGTGGTTCTTCTTTATTGTGAAGGTTGCTCTCTGTGGGTGGGGTTGGACGAGTGGCTTGTCAAGGTTTCCTGGTTAGGGAAGCTTGCCTTGGTGTTCTGGTGGGTGGGGCTGGATCTCTTCTCTCTGGAGTGCAATGAAGTGTCCAGTAGTGAATTTTGAGGTGTCTATGGGTTTGCCGTGACTTTTGGCAGACTGTATTTCAATGCTCAGGGCTATGTTCCTGCATTGCTGGAGAATTAGTAGGGTATGTCTTGCTCTGGAACTTGTTGGCTCTTGGGTGAAGCCTGGTTTCAGGCTAGGTATGGAGGCTTTTGGATGAGCTCTTGTTGATTTATGTTCCCTGAAGTCAGTTTTCTGGTCTTCTCAAGTTTTGGATTTAAGCTTCCTGCCACTGGCTTTCAGTCTTATTCTTACAGTGGCCTCAAGACTTCTCCATCTATACAGCACAGATGATAAAACATCTAGGTTAATGGTGAAAAGATTCTCCACAGGGAGGGACACCCAGAACGAGTCACAAAGTTACATGGAGAAGAGAAGAGGGAGGAAGGAGATAAAGGAGACCAGGAGGAGAAGAGGGGGAATCAAAAGGGGAGAGAGCAATCTAGCCAGTAAGCAGTTCCCTAAGTGTTCTCCAGAGCCCAGAACACCCAGAGAGATTTACAGAGTTAAGTAGAGAAGTGAAGGGGGAGGGAGGAGATAGAGGCCTATCCCCCCACCAGAGGAAGAGAGACAGGCTGGTGACAGCCAGAGCCAGAAGGCCGGAGCAATCTCGGCCCCAGAGATGGCATCCTCCACCAAACTGTGAGCTGGCTCCCAGTTCCTAACCAACCATCTGGGATCCTAGATGGTTGACATCTGCCAGGAGGGTTGCAGCCAGAAACCAGCACCCCAGAGGAGACACACAGCACACCTGAGAGGGTGCTCTTATGGTGCACCCAGGAAACTGAGCGGCTGGGACAGGGGAGATGATTAAGACGCACAGCCCATCTGGGACAATGCACTCGCCAAGCACCTGGTCGCCTGAGCTGCTCAGACCTGGGAAGGGCACAAAATGCATGCCCATCCAAGTCTGAGCCTTTGTGGGTACCTGAGAACCTGAACCAGAGCAGCTTAGACCTGGGAAGTGCACAAAACCTAGAGCCCACCTTGGACAGTTCCCCTGCAGAGGGATCTGGAGCCTGAGTAGTGTAGACCAGGAAAGCACATGTGCCACGAGCTGAGACAAACCCGGTGTGGTCCATACACTGAGAGCACTCTCCACACATGCCATGATATTTGTTTGCAGTGTTCCTCCCTTCCCACAGCACAACTGAACAAGTGAGCTTAAATAAGTGACCACCTTTGCCCCCCTGTGTCAGGGAGGAAATTAGACACTGAAGAGACTTGCAAACAGAGGAAGCCAAAATAAACAAAGAGGGAACCGCTCTGGAAGTGACAGGTTCAACAGATTAAAATCCTGTACTTAGCATTGACTAAGCATTGGAAGAGGCCTATAGACCTTGAGAAGAAGTATAAGCTGAAATAAGGAACTATCTGAAACTGAAATGACCCACACTGCCCTCCAGCACTCCAGAGAAATTCCTAGATATATTTTTACAATTATCATTTTTCAATTAAAATTTTTTTCATTTTAAATTCATTACTCCTTTAATTTTCATTTTTATAACATACTATTACCCTATTCTTAAAGCAAATTTCATATATATATTTTTATAATTTTTGTGATTGATTTTGTTTTGTATTTTTAATATTGTATTTTTGAGCATCTAAGCTCTACTTTAGATTTTTAATCTGCTTTTTGGTATTTGTTATTAATTTTGTACCTTTAAGAATCTAATCCTCAGTACCCATTTTTACTTAGAGGTGTGATTACTGGCTTGATTGATCTCTCTCTTTTTGACTCTCCCTTTTCTCCCCCTGGTCTGGCTATCCCACAGTTTGGTTGCTATCTCATGTTAGCTCCCTTAGATTGTCCAGAGGGCATTCAGGCCCTGTCCTTACCCTAAGCATGTAACCCTCAGCCCCCTGTTCAGCCCCCGCTTGCTGATGGCGGATATTAGTGTCCGGTCTACTTCGCTTGTAGTTGTGGTTAGGCGTATATTCTGTTTTGTTTTGTTTTGTTTTGTTTTGTTTTCCTCCCAGTTATGTTGCCATCTGAGATTCAAAAACTCCCCACAGACTCACTAGTGAGAGGGTTTCCTGGTATTTGGAAACTTCTCCTCCTTCACACTCCATTCCCGGGATGGGTCTCCATCCCTAACTATTTTGTCTCACTTTTTGTCTTATATTTTGTCCTGCCTCCTTTCAAAGAGAATAGGCTGCCTTTCTAGGTACCCGGTGTCCTCTGCCAACATTCAGAAGTTGTTCTGTGGAAGTTGCTCAGCATTCAAATGGTCTTTAGATGAATTTGTGGGGGGAAAAGCGATCTCCCCATCCTATTCCTCTGCTATTTACAACAGTTCCCCCCAGAATTATTCTTGTTAGAAGGGAAAAGACTGAAATGAAATATATTTGTATTAGTTCTTAATTTTTGTTTTTCCATTGGTTTTAACTGTATTTATCTGCCCCCAGAGAAAGCATCTTTTTTAATTATATTTTATATGTTCCAAAAACATTTCTTCATCTCACATGTGTATATCTACCTATCTCTCATGATTGGTCTCTATATATATTTTATGTGTAGGTATACACACAAACCTATACATATTATATATGAATATATCTATATGTCTCTGTGTATGTATTTGTCTGCATAGATGTGTACTTACGTAGCTGAAAGAGAGATATGTATCCTTAGCGTTATTTTTAGCTTCCACACTTCCTCTTATTCTTGGCTTCACCTTTCCTGACACATTGTCTTCCTGGTTATGCTCCCCTTCTAAATTTGTTTTACTTTTTTTTAATTGGAGCATAATTGCTTTACAATATTGTGTTAGTTTCTGCTGTACAAAGAATCAACTATACATATACAAGTATAGGTCCCTATTGGACCTCCCTCCTACCCCTCTCCCCATCCCACCCACTATGAAGTAGACACACTGGCTTTTGGTTACATGTCCTTACCACACATATTTTGTACATGATATCCTCTGAAAATTATAGCTCGTTGGAAATTTTGTGTAACCCTTTAGATTCTTTAAATTCCTTATTCTTTTGTTTAAATTCTTTAACATTTGAAGATTAAAACATGAGTTGCAAGGTGTTGTATTTCCAAACTACAAAGATATTCTAGTAACAAGGTCATACATCCCTAAAGTTCTAGTCCCTTATACCTTATTAATCTGCTTATCAAGGTAACTCCAGTTTAAGTCCAGAGTAGAAATCACTTCATTAATTGCAAAATCTTCTGATATACTTTACTGATCTATTTTTAACATTGAGATTGAAATGTTAGATTTGAGGCCATGTTCTGGATAATTGGTTATGGACATCTATTCTGAAAAACATACATTTGGGGGGCCAAAGCAGTTTTTTATTTGAACAATTGCTTCAGCTTCCCATCTCACTCTGCCTAGATATCCTCTTTGGAGATTTACTCAAAAGTTAAATTCACTATGTGAGAAAACATGTAAATTGTATATGCTTATAGAAAAATACAATCATATTAAAAGTAGAGAATGTTCAAATTTCATGTCTTATAGGAGGAACAAACAATACCCTAAATAGCTAGCTCTTTAAAATATCTGAATCAAAGATACAGTGTAAGATTCTCAATACTGTTTCTATTAAATGAAAAATTTCATTAGGCATAAGCTTATTAAATTGAACATACAGGAAATTAACACCTTAACAGGTAAACAATGACAATGAATTAAAAAATATTTAGAAACTCAGTTTATAATTTCAAAATACAATAAGTTTGTTAATACAACTTAAACTACAATAGCTAACATAACCTACAATCATCCTGCCTACCTATAAATAAATACAATTTCAATGTATAAAAATCATTAAAGCAAAGGAGACATAAAGTAATAGAGGCTGTTAGCACTGTTAATTGAAAGCTAATTGTAGCAAAAATATTTAAAATATTTAATTTATATTATACTCAAAGGTCTGAAAGAGATGTCAATAATTTTTCTCTCTTACCTACCTCCTCCCACACTTCATGGTGTGTCAAGGAAATACAGTACCTGAAGTGTCACATAGAGATAAATGGCAATCCCATTGTCAGTCTCCAAGGTTTCAAACTCTGTTACAAACCATACATTTTAAAACACTTTTATTACAATTTCATCTGTGTCAATTTTCTTATCAAATACTAATCTATCATTTTCTCTGTGTTATTTCCTCAATTATTTGAAAACTATGAAAATATTACATGCATCTTTCCTACCTATGAAATATACTACATTTGCTCAACTGCTTGACATTTCCTGAATTCCCATTTTAAAATAACATATGTAGTTCCCTCCAATTTTTAAATATATTTGTATTCTTCCACACACTATTATTTCACATTTTTTTACTTTATCAATGAGTGACAGTATTTTTCTAGACACTTAAAATAATGATCTCAACTCTTCTAACAAATTTGTCTCTTTTAAAGCAATCTGATTTTTACTATAAACTGCTTCTATGATCTTACAACTCTGTGTTATTGGTCATTACAGGACTACAGAAGATAGTATCAATAGTTGGCAGAAATTATTCTCCCATATTAGAAATTAAACTCTTTAACAAGCTACAGCTCACATTTTAACAATGAATAATACTATGGAAAGGTATTGAGGATTTGCACCTTTCCTTTTTTTAATGCTTTGAATATATTCTTGAATGATAATTCCTTACCTATTAATAATATACCTAGAAATGTGTTTGTGCATGTTAGTCGTTTGGTCATGTTCCACTGTTTTCAACCCTATTGACTGTAGCCTGCCAGGCTCCTCTGTCTGTGGGATTTTCCAGGCAAGAATACTGGAGTGACCTGCCATTTCCTTCACCAGGGGATCTTCCCAACCCAGGGATCAAACCCAAGTCTCCTGCATTGCAGGCAGATTATTAACCATTTGAGCTACCAGAGAAGCCATGTTTTACAGTGGTATACAACAAATATGGAACAAACATATAGTAAGAAAATTTTAAAATATAAAGCAATAAAGATGGGCATTTAGTGGAAATTTTATGCTAGAAGTGGGAAGGGAAACCCTACTAATTTCAAAGTGGTTTCTCTAATTTTAAAATAAAAGTAAAATTAACACAAAGAGGGAAGTGAGAAAAACTGCAACAAAAGTTAAAGGAATGATGTAACTGTTGTGGAACATAATTTGGCATCTTAATAAGTTAAAAATTTGCCTTGAAAATTCATAATTTTATATCTATGTATAAATTCTAGATTATTTTACAATTTTAAAAATCTCAAAAAAAAAATACAAAAAATGAATATCCCGCAGGAGATCAGAGAAACAAATTCTAGTATGTCAAACAATGGACAGTTACATGGAAGTGAAACTGAATGAGCTATAGTCATATACAATAATAAGGGTGAGTCTTAATCAAATGGAAAAAATTGCAGAAAAATACACATGCATTTTATATTATTTTTAAAGCTAAGTACTCTTGTTTAAAGATATATGCACACGTAATAAAACTATTTTTAAGAAGAAATGGAAAACAACCCTGGATGATGGTTACATCTTGGGAGAATGCAGAAGGATGTGACTACCAAAAAAGATTGATTCAAAATTATTTATAATGTTCTAGTTCTTAAAGATTGCATTGGGTTTGTAAGTGTTCATTTGTTAATTATGCTTTATAACCTGCATATATTTTGCGTGTATTCTGCTATGCTTCCAAATACAATACAGTAAAATGTATAATATATAAAAGATCGGTGATACATCAGAACATATGGATGGGTGATATCAGGTATGTAATGATTAATGAAAAAAGTTCCTGACATAGTATCTTAATGATCAAATACTAGAAAGAACTGGTTTTTATATTTTGCAAAGGGAGAAATCATCATGAATTTTAAACCTTAAGAAACTAATTCCCTAATTTATAAATTCCCAGAAGTTATTGTTGTCTCTATGTATGTTATGTGTAGGCTGACATGACTGTGTGTCTTTAAGATTACACTCGATGTTCACTATACATAAATTTTTTCTTTCAGCCTAAAAGATATGTTCATATGTTATGTATAACTGACAATGTTACAAATGAAGTCTTCTAATATCTTGAATGGGAAACCTGCAATTTTTATTTTTAATCAGACCATTTACTCCTACCACCCTATTGATCCCCCAAGCATAGGAATAAGAAGCCTCTTTTAGCTGCAAAACTCCAAAACAAAAATTTCCATGGAAACTGGATTGAGAGGTAAAGGAACAAGCCACACTTAGATAATTATACCATTATAATAATACCTACAAATAAATATACCATTAATAAAGGATAAATTTAAGAATAATAATTCCCTAAAACTGAATTTCTTTGATTCACAAATCAACCTATCTAAGTCAGTTATTTTCAAAAGGGCAAGCTTATCTCTCCTAATAGAATGAGGATGATGGCTTTCCCCTAAATGAAAACATCTATAACCCTAGCTTTTTATAGAATTACAATGAAGAAGCTTTCCTATTTTTTATTGAAAGATAATTGTTTAACAGAATTTTGTTGTTTTCTGTCAAACCTCAACATGAATCAGACATAGGTATATTTATATACCCTCCCTTTTGAACTTCCCTCCCATCTCCCTCCCCATACCATCCCTCTAGGATGATACAGAGCTCTTGTTTGAGTTTTCTGAGTCATACAGCAAATTCCTGTTGGCTATCTGTTTAACATATGGTAATGTAAGTTTCCATGTTAATCTTTCCATACACCTCACCCTCTCCTCTCCTCTCCCCGTGACCATCAGTCTCTTCTCTATGTCTGTTTCTCCATTACTGCCCTGCAAATAAATTCTTCAGTACCACTTTTCTAGATTCTGTATATGTATGTTCAGTTCAGTTCAGTTCACTCCCTCATTCGTGTCCGACTCTTTGTGACCCCATGAATAGCAGCACACCAGGCTTCCCTGTCCATCACCAACTCCTGGAGTTCACTCAGACTCATGTCCATCGAATCAGTGATGCCATCCAGCCATCTCATCCTCTGTTATCCCCTTCTTCTCCTGCCACCAATCCCTCCTAGCATCAGGGTCTTTTCCAATGAGTCAGCTCTTCACATGAGGTGGCCAAAGTATTGGAGTTTCAGCTTCAGCATCAGTCCTTTCAGTGAACACTCAGGACTGATCTCCTTTAGGATGGACTGGTCGGATCTCCTTGCAGTCCAAGGGACTCTCAAGAGTCTTCTCCAACACCACAGTTCAAAAGCATCAATTCTTTGGCCCTCAGCTTTCTTCACAGTCCAACTCTCACATCCATACATGACTACTGGAAAAGACATAGCCTTTACTGGATGGACCTTTGTTGGCAAAGTGATGTCTCTGCTTTTGAATATGCTATCTATGTTGCTCATAACTTTCCTTCTAAGGAGTAGGCGTCTTTTAATTTCATGGTTGCAATGACCATCTGCAGTGATTTTGGAGTCCCCCCAAAATAAAGTCAGCCACTGTTTCCACTGTTTCCCCATCTATTTCCCATGAAGTGATGGGACCAGATGCCATGATCTTCGTTTTCTCAATGTTGAGCTTTAAGCCAACTTTTCACTCTCCTCTTTCACTTTCATCAAGAGGCTTTTGAGTTCCTCTTCACTTTCTGCCATAAGGGTGGTGTCATCTGCATATCTGAAGTTATTGATATTTCTCCTGGCAATCTTGATTCCAGCTTGTGTTTCTTCCAGCCCAGAGTTTCTCATGGTGTATTCTGCATATGAGTTAAATAAGCAGGGTGACAATATACAGCCTTGACATACTCCTTTTTCTATTTGGAACCAGTCTGTGGTTCCATGTCCAGTTCTAACTGTTGCTTCCTGACCTACATATAGATTTCTCAAGAGGCAGATCAGGTGGTCTGGTATTCCCATCTCTTTCAGAATTTTCCACAGTTTATTGTGATCCACACAGTCAAATGCTTTGGCATAGTCAACAAAGCAGAAATAGCTGTTTTTCTGGAACTCTCTTGCTTTTTCCATGATCCAGCAGATGTTGGCAATTTGATCTCTGGTTCCTCTGCCTTTTCTAAAACCAGCTTGAACATCTGGAAGTTCACAGTTCATGTATTGCTGAAGCCTGGCTTGGAGAATTTTGAGCATTACTTTACTAGCATGTGAGATGAGTGCAATTGTGCGGTAGTTTGAGCATTCTTTGGCATTGCCTTTCTTTGGGATTGGAATGAAAACTGACCTTTTCCAGTCCTGTGGCCATTGCTGAATTTTCAAAATTTAAATATGGCATTTATCTTTCTCTTTCTGACTCACTTCACTCTATATAATATTTTCTAGGTTCATCCACCTCATCAAAACTGACTCAAATGTGTTCCTTTTTATGGCTGAGTAATGTTCTGTTGTGCATATGTACCACAACTTCTTTATCCATTCATCTGTTGATGGACATCTAGGTTGCTTTCATGTTCTAGCTATTGTAAATAGCTCTGCAATGAACAATGGGATACATGTGTCTTTTTCAACCCTGGTTTCTTCAGGGTATATGCCTAGGAGTGGGATTTCTGGGTCATATGCTGGCTTTATTCCTAGATTTTTAAGGAATCTCCATACTGTCTTCCATAGTGTGTCAATTTACATTCCCACCAATAGTGCAAGAGCATTCCCTTTTCTCACACCCTCTCCAGCACTTATTGTTTGTAGACTTTTTTATGATGGCCATTCTGACTGATGTGAGGTGATATCTCATTGTAGATTTGATTTGCATTTCTCTAATAATGAGCAATGTTGAGCGTCTTTTCATGTATTTGTTAGCCATCTGTATGTCTTCTTTGGAGAAATGTATGTTTAGGTCTTTTTCCCACGTTTTCATTGGGTTGTTTGTTTTTCTAGAATTGAGTTCTATGAGCTGCTTGTATATATTGCAAATTAATCCTTTGTCAGTTGTTTCATTTGCCATTATTTTCTCCCATTCTGAGGATTTTCTTTTCACCTTGCTTATAGATTCCTTTGCTGGGCAAAAACTTTTAAGTTTAATCAGGTCCCACTTTTTTACTTGTGTTTTTATTTCCATTACTTTAGGATGTGGGTCATAAAGGATCTTTCTTTGATTTATGTCATCAAGTGTTCTGCCTGTTTTCCTCTAAGAGTTTTATAGTTTCAGGTCTTACATTTAGGTCTTTCATCCATTTTGAGGTTATCTGTGTATGGTGTTAGGAAGTTTTATAATTTCATTCTTTTACATGTAGCTGTCCACTTTACCCAAACCCATTTATTAAAGAGGCTGTCCTTGCCCTATTGTATATTCTTGCCTCCTTTGTCAAAAATAAGGTACCCGTAGATGCATGGGTTTATTTCTGGGCTTCTATCTAGTCCATTGGTCTATATTTCTGTTTTGTGCCAGTACCATGCTGTCTTGATGATGGTAGTTTTGTAGTATAATCTGAAGTCAGGAAGGTTGATTCCTCCAGCTCCATTCTTCTTTCTCAATACTACTTTGGCTATTTGGGGTCTTTTGTGTTTGTATATGAATTATGAAAATTTTTATTCTAGTTCTATGAAAAATGCTATTGGTAATTTGACAGGGATCACATAGAATCTGTAGATTGCATTTGGTAGTATAGTCTTGATTCTTCCTACCCAGTTACATGGAATATCTCTCCATCTCTTTATGTCATCTTTGATTTGTTTTATCAGTGTCTTATAATTTTCTGTGTATAGGTCTTTTGTCTCCTTACATAAGTTTATTCCTAGATATTTTATTTATTTTGTTGCAATGGTGAACGGGATTGATCCCTTAATTTATCTTTCTGAATTTTCATTGTTAGTATATAGAAATGCAAGTGATTTCTGTGTATTAATTTTGTATCCTGCAACCTTGCTAAATTCACTGATTAGCTCTAGTAATTTTCTGATATTATCTTTAGGGCTTTCTATGTACAGTGTCACGTCATCTGCAAATGGAGAGATTTACTTCTTCTTTTTTGACCTGGATTCCTTTTATTTCTTTTTCTTCTCTGATTGCTGTAGCTAGGACTTCCAGAACTATGTTGAATAATAGTAGTGAAAGTGGACACCCTTGTCTTGTTCCTGATCTTAAGGGGAATGCTTTCAGTTTTTCAACATTGAGAATAATGCTTGCTGTAGGCTTATCATGTATGGCCTTTGCTATTGTTGAGGTAGATTCCTTCTATGACCATTTCTGAAGAGTTTTAATCATAAATGGGTGCTGGATTTTGTCAAATGCTTTTTCTGCATCTATTGAGATTGTTATATGGTTTTTAATCTCTCGATTTGTTAATATGGTGTATCACATCGATTGGCATATGTTGAAGAATCCTTGCATCCCTGGAATAAACCCAACTTGATCATGGTGTATGAGCTTTTTGATGTGTTCCTGAATTCTGTTTGCTTAAATTTTGTTGAGGGTTTTTGCATCTACATTCATCTGTGTTTTGGGCCTATAGTTTTCTTTTTATGTGTTGTCTTTGTCTGGTTTTAGTGTTAGGGTGATGGTGGCCTTGTAGACTGAGTTTGGAAGTGTTTCTTCCTCTGCAATTTTTTGAGAGTTTTAGAAGGATAGGCATAAGCTTTTCTCTAAATGTTTGATAGAATTCTGCTGTGAAGCCGTGTGATCCTGGGCTTCTGTTTTTTGAGAGATTTTTGATCACAGCTTCAATTTCAGTGCTTATAATTGGGTTGTTCATAATTTCTATATCTTCCTGGTTCAGTCTTGGAAGACTGAACTTTTCTAAGAACTGTCCATTTCTTCCAGGTTGTCTATTTTATTGCCATATAGTTGTTCACAATAGTTTCTTATAATTCTCTGTATTTCTGCATTATCTGTTGTAACGTCTCCTTTTTCACTTCTAATTTTGTTGATTTGATTCTTCTATCTTTTTTTCTTGATGAATCTGGCTAAAGGTTTATCAATTTTATTTATCTTCTCAAAGAACCAGCTTTTAGTTTTATTAATCTTTACTGTTGTTTCTTTCATTTCTTTTTCATTTATTTCTGCCTGGACCTCTATGATTTCTTTCCTTCTACTAATTTTGGGGTGTTTTGTTCTTTTTTTTCCAGTTGTTTTAGGTGTAAAGTTCAGTTGTCTATTTGATGTTCTTCTTGTTTCTTGAGGTAAGATTGTATTGCTCTAAACTTCTCTCTTAGGACAACTTTTGCTGCATCTCATAGGTTTTAAGTTGTTGTCTTTTCATTGTCATTTGTTTCTAGAATTTTTTCATTACCCTTTTGATTTCTTCAGTAACCTGTTGGTTATTTAGAAACGTGTTGTTTAATCCCCATGTGTTTGTGTTTCTTACTGTTTTATTGTTGTAATTGATATCTAGTTTCACGGTGCTGTCGTCAGAGAAGATGCTTGATACAATTTCAATCTTCTGAAGTTTACTGAAGTTTGATTTGTGACCCAAGATGTGGTCTATCCTGGAGAATGTTCCCTGTGCAGTTGAGAAGAAGGTGCATTTGGATGGAATGTCCTGAAGATATCAATGAGATCCATCTCATCTAATGTGTCATTTAAGACTTGTGTTTCTTTATTAATTTTCTGTTTTGATGTGATGTCCATTGGTGTGAGTGGGGTGTTAAAGTCTCCTACTATTATTGTGTTACTGTCAATTTCTTCTTTTATATCTATTAGTGTTTGTCTTATGTATTGAGGTGCTCCTATGTTGGGGCCATAGATATTTACAATTATTATGTCTTCCTCTTGGATTGATTCCTGTAAATACAATTTTAACTTTTATTATCAACATTTCTTAAGCCCTAAATCATATGTAACTGAGCACAAAAATTTTGCCTATTACATGTGCTATTTTTATCCACCATAATTTGATAACAATCATGACCTCATTAGTGTCCTTATAAATCTTTCAGAAAAAAACAATTATTTTGGAAAAATACTTGGAAAATTTGTCACTTACAGTCAAGAAGACTTCTAAGAGTTAAGTGTGTGCTTGAAGTGTATATGTATAAGTATTCAGTCACTCAGTCATGTCTGACTCTTTGTGACCCCAAGCACTATAGTCCACCAGGCTTCTCTGTCCATGGGGATTCTCCAGGCAAAAATACCAGAGACGGTTGTCACCCCTTCTCCAGGGGATCTTCCTAACCCAGAGATCAAACCTAAGTTTCCTGCATTGCAGGCAGGTTCTTTATCATCTGAGTCACTCTGTAATTTAATGGTTGGAGATTTTTTCCATTAAACTCATGAACCAAAGTGCCTATTTCTACCCTGTAACTTTCTTCTGACTAATTATAACCACTCTCATACACAGAGTCATTAAAAAAAAAAATTCTTAACATATTCTCTAGCATGTTCTTAACAGTACATGAACCACAAACTTCCACATGTTCAAGCTGGACATAGAAAAGGCAGAGGAACCAGAGATAAAATTGCCAACATCTGTTGGATCATAGAAAAAGCAAGAGAATTCCTGAAAAAAAAATCTACTTCTGCTTTATTGATTGCGTGGATCACAGCAAACTGTGGAAAACTCTTAAAGAGGTGGGACTATCAGACCACCTGACCTGCCTCCTGAGAAATCTGTATGCAGGCCAAGAAACAACAGTTAGAAATGGACATGGAGCAACAGACTGGTTTGAAATTGGGAAAAGAGTATGTCAAGGCTATATATTGTCACTCTGCTTATTTAACTTATATTCAGAGTACATCATGAGAAACACTGGGCTGGAAGAAGCACACACTGGAATCAAGATTGCTGGGAGAGATAAAAATAACCTCAGATATGCAGCTGATAGCACCCTTATGGCAGAAAACAAAGAAGAATTAAAGATCCTCTTGATGAAAGTGAAAGAGGAGAGTGAAAAAGTTGACTTAAAACTCAACACTCAGAAAACTAAGATCATGATATCTGGTCCCATCACTTCATGGCAAATAGATGGGGAAATGATGGAAACAGTGACAGACTTTATTTTCTTGGACTCCAAAATCACTGCAGATGGTGACTGCAGCCATGAAATTAAAAGACGCTTGCTCCATGGAAGAAAAGCTATGACCAACCTACACAGGACAGCACATTAAAAAACAAAGACATTACTTTGCCAATAAAGGTCCATCTAGTCAAAGCTATGGTTTTTTCAGTAGTCATGTATGGATGTGAGAGTTGGACTATAAAGAAAGCTGAGTGCTGAAGAATTGATGCTTTTGAACTGTAGTGTTGGAGAAGACTCTTGAGGGTCCCTTGGACTGCAAGGAGATCCAAGCAGTCCATCCTAAAGGAAATCAGTCCTGAATATTCATTGGAAGGACTGATGCTGAAGCTGAAACTCCAATACTTTGGCCACCTGATGTGAAAAATTGACTCATTGAAAAAGACCCTGATGCTGAGAAAGATTGAAGGTGGAAGGAGAAGGCAATGACAGAGGTTGAGATGGTTGGATTGCATCACCAACTCGATGGACATGGGTTTCAGTAAGCTCCAGGAGTTGGTGATGGACCCAGGAGGCCTGTGATCCGTGCTGCAGTCCATTGGGTCACAAAGAGTTGGACATGACTGAACAACTGAACTGAACTGATTCTCTAGCATATTAAATTGTTATCAAATGAGTGATATTAATAAATGATTTGCTATTAACTTGGATTATTGATAAGATAATCCTTTCAATATTGTGGTATGGAGAGTTTCCTGGGCAACCAAAGAATGTAAAATCATGACAGGAAATACTGCATACAAGAGCTGGAAGGATTCAGATTGAAAAACTTTGCCTCATGATTTTGCATAAGGCAAATTTTTATCTTTCCTCCTGGTGATACAAAATTACTATGGCTCAACTTTTCAGTTGACAATACTCCTCAAAGTTTTGAGCAGGCAAATCAAAATTTGATTCTTGAATGAGGTCAAAAGACAATGTAAGTGTTAAATCTGGCGTTTTCACTTACTTGACCAAATAGTTCAAATTCATTCTCAATGAAATAAAAATTCCAGATTAGACTTAAAGCTGTATTTCATTTGCCATTTTATAAAATGGATACACATTTTTCTGCTAGGGCATGCTATAACAGGTTGTCCAAATTAATTTGAGCAATGGTGAATTTGAGTCATGTGCTTCCCACAAGATTGATAAAAAATATGTGCCCTTCTAATTAAAGCAATCTAAAATGATCATCTTTGAAAAATAAAAAGATTCTTTGCAATGTTTTGTTTCCTGATAAATCCTTCAACTGGACAAATCAATTTAATGTATGTAAGCAACACAATATCAATCAACACATCACCAAATAAGCAAGCACTTAATAAACTCTAATATGATGCACTACCAAAAATAGCTATCATAAATATCATTTATAGTGTCACTCTAACATTAAGTTTTTTATAAGAAGAAAGTGACATTTATTAAATTCTTTTGATTTTATTCTTTCAAATATATTTATATTATTATTAATGTAAACTATATTGCTATGAATAAATTTATTATAAATACATTAATTTTTACCATTTTCTGATTTTCATCAGTAAATTTAATAACTGCTGCAATGAAATTTATATATCACTCTCACAATATATAAAAAGATTTTACAAGACACACTTTTATTTAACATAAATAACAATTCCTATGCCACTGCTTTACTCTATTTTAATCTCATAATCTATGTGATTAACTTTGCTTTTTTAGCCACTCATGTTTCAGGAGTGATAGAGATAAAGATTGCACAGGTTAAGAAGCTATTTAACTAGCTCTACAAAATATGTCAGCATTCTCAATTAGTCAATTTATTGGTCTTACCATATAAAACATAATGTAAAACAAATCATTTTTATTTTAATTGATTACAGCTTCTCCATTTGATTTCAAAGCAAAATAGTATCTGGACTATGAAGACACTAGGAATTTGAAATAGTCTTAAAATAGTAAATTCAATTTGTTAAATCAGTAATTTTCTTCATAGTATTCAAGACAAGCACTTTATTAAAATGAATACACACAAGGAAGTCAGTTATGCCTACATAGACTTAAAAATAACAAGGAATACTTGGTCATGTTAAAACTGAAGCATAATGACAAAGCATTCATGGGTTCTAAAGTAGTTGAGATGAATTAAATAATGTGTCTACATTCATATCACTTTAACAGCTTTCACCGACTTAACCCAACATTCAAGGTTATATTTCTAAGAAATACAATAAAAATACCTATTTTTTTCAATTTTGAAGTTTGGTTTTTGATAGAATTTGTTAATTATGTTAATATACCATATAACTCAAAATTTGCCATTTGATTCATCCCTTGATAGAATTGCCTATCAGTCTGTTAGAAAAAAATAAATATATAAGGAAAAATCTTCTGTTGGCCATTATGCAAGCCACATCCCTATAAGAATTATTGAATTTTATCCCAAATTAATAAGTTCTGAGTGACAATGGAAAGGCATTCAGTTTCATACGTTAACACTTACATTTAACAAATTAATATTTCCTTACAAGCTGAGTCATTAAATCATGATGTTAATAATTCATATTTAATGGAGAGAAAAAGAGGAAGCCAGAGAGTGAGACTAACTTATCTGGGTTCCAAAGAAAAGATACCTGGGCTGATAAGAAAAGAAAACAAAGCTAACAAATGTCCTTTAATTTATAGATTATTTCTGTAGCCTCAGCCTAAAACAGTGCTTACAGATAAATAACATGCTCTGAGCAACTGAGAGACATGGTGCAATGACTTCACATACATTTCATTATCTTATTTAATAAGTAAAACAATCATATAAGATGAGAGCTACTACTAAACCTAACAGCATATGAGGAAATTGAAGTTTAGTAACTTGTTGACAGTTGTGTAACTATCAATAATGTATGATGGAAAAGAGATTCTATCTCTCTTTTGTGTGATTCAAAAGTCCATGCTCTTAACCACTATTGTATATCACCTCTTTCATATGAAATGTTTTTCTCATTTAAAAAAAAAAAATTTGAGCAATCTAAGAGTTTTTACAAATTATTTACTGTACTCAGCCACAGCTTGGAAGTCCAAGGTTCTGGATTTTTTTAACTTTTTTTTTTTGTTTTATTCTAATTCCAGCTATTTGAGAAAGAAACAAAACTTCTGACTTGGTACACTAAAGGACTCCCAAAGTTGTAAAGTTCAATTACTGCATTCTATGATGGTCTTTCATAACTCTAACCCCAAATCTGCCTAACTGGTATTTTGGCTATATAAGTGAAATGTCTTTGATTAACTGACTTTTTTTTTTTTCCAGCAGGTATTTTGGAAAGATTAGAAAATGCCAATAAACTTTAAAGTTGCAGTTATCTGCTTAGGGCTTACGTGTAATAGTTGCCTAGTATGTATGAGGTATTCATCCTAATAGGTACTTCTGTTATTTCATTAAAATAATGATTATTACAAGTCATTATGGAAAAGAATCACCTGAATATTTCATTGAAAATACTTAACAGAATATTAGATTCTTATGGTAGATATCGGAGAAGGCAATGGCACCCCACTCCAGTACTCTTGCCTGGAAAATCCCATGGACGGAGGAGCCTGGTATGCTGCAGTCCATGGGGTCGCTAAGAGTTGGACATGACTGAGCGACTTCACTTTCTCTTTTCACTTTCCTGCATTGGAGAAGGAAATGGCAACCCACTCCAGTGTTCTTGCCTGGAGAATTCCAGGGTCGGGGGAGCCTGGTGGGCTGCTGTCTATGGGGTCGCACAGAGTCGGACAAGACTGAAGTGACTTAGCATAGCATGGTAGATATGAGTCTAGGAACTGGTATTATTTTCAATGTATTTCAGTTAACACTGATGCAGGTGGTAGAGGAACTCCCTTCAGAAACGCTACATTAAATCCTTACAGCCCTAGCCAGTAGGAATAACTGTTATTCCTACTTTACAGATGTGGTGTCTCAGTTTAGAATTGTGCAATTTGCTGATGTTTGCACAGTCCAGGTGGATCAAAATTCTGACTTTGTTAGTGAAATCATAAACCCAAGTCTTCTGAGCATTTATTATTCACTTACATTTATGAAATTAGTAACTTTTAAAACTGACTGCTTGT
This sequence comes from Bos taurus, assembly GCF_002263795.3. NCBI lineage: Eukaryota > Metazoa > Chordata > Mammalia > Artiodactyla > Bovidae > Bos > Bos taurus. The sequence goes on along the minus strand of NC_037332.1, from coordinate 15,634,522 downwards.
TGACATCACCATGGAAGTTCCACTCTCAGAGAGTCTATCATAGGTGATCTGTGGTTTCCAGGAATCAGTATTCAAAAAAAAAAAAAAAAATTCCTAAGCAATTTTAACATGCAGCCAGAATGGGGAATGATTCAAAAATCACTGTACCTCAGTAAGGGCTTCCCCAGTGGCTTAGCAGTAAAGAATTTGTCGTCAATGCAGGAGACCCAGGTTGGATCCCTGAGTCTGGAAGATCCCCTGGAGGAGGGCATGGCAACTCACCCCAGTATTCTTGTCTGGAGAATCCCATAGACAGAAAAGCCTGGTAGGGCTACAGTCCATAGAGTCACAAAGAATGGGAAGCAACTGAAGCAACTGAGGAGGAATGCACATACCTCAGTAAAATTCCAGCTTATCATTTATCTACATTAGGCCATAGATTAGGAAATGAGATAGAAGGTGTACATTTTCCTTTATTATTCCGTCTTTGCAGTTATTCCAACACTTATAATTGGATTAAAAAATACAAGTTCCAGCCAACTTCCTGTTGCCTTGTCAGGTTTATAGAGGTCAACATACTTCACTTTTTATTTAATCTGGGATCATATTAATAGATTTTTTAAACTGCATAACTTTATATCGATCTTGACATATACAGCTTTTAAATTAAAAACTAGGAATCATTTTAATACAAAAATATAATAATGTCATCTTTTTAGTTTTTTTTAAATATAAGAACATGGTTTTATTTAATGTAATCTGGCATACCTTCCTCTTTTCATAAGTAAAGTAAACTTATTCAAGAAGGGAGAAAAACTACCACTTACTTGAACTTTGTTTCATCTTTTCAAGAGTGGACATTTTTTTCATAAATTCTCCAAATGTCAACATTTATGTCTTTCTTTATATTTTCATAGCCCATATTATCCAAATTTGTAACTTATTTGGTTATCTTTTTCTAGGAACTGGGTACTCTAAAGATGTAGTCGTTAAACTTTCAAATTTCAGGTAATAGAGAAACACTGACTTGCTCTGAATGTCTAAAGAGTTTGAGATAAGCCTTGATATATATTCCAACAGAAAAATTAAAGTGTTTACTCAAATATCTATAAAGTATCAGAAAGCTTGATGATGGCTGATTGAGCCAGAAAAATCAAAGGCAATGAATAGAATGAATTATGCACACATACATACATACCTTTATACATACATTCACACATAGTTATGAGTCTGATACATCAATTTCAACTCACAAACTCTCAGTGTTATCTGCTGAAGAGAACAAGTATAATTAAATTCACTGATAAAAAAAATCTAGTCACTTAATCTTTTTGAGGCTAATCATACATTAATATGCTGAAGTTTTGTTTTATTCAAAAATGTAATTTTTCTTCCACAGGGTTTCTAGTTAAAATTAAATATTTTTATGAATAAGGAGATATCATAAATAATAATCTGAGGTCAATTTTTATGTTGGACTCACAGGATTTTCAGACTTGATCTACCTAAAATTAGAGTTTCCGGAGCACTCATTCATATTACTTATTTGCCCTTTGCAAATATTACTGGCAATGTCAGATACTAAGCTTGAACTTAGGGATGTCATATACTTAAAATGTAGAGAGATTTCTCATAGTTATTTGATAGTCTCACAAAGATCAGTTTTATCTTAAACTTTCCACTGATTAGTGAAAAGTGAGAGTCACTCAGTCATGTCCAACTCTTTGCGGCCCCATGGACTATGCAGTCCATGGAATTCTCCAGGCCAGAATACTGGAGTGGGTAGCCTTCCCTTCTCCAGGGGATCTTCCCAAACCAGGAATTGAACCCAAGTCTCCTGCATTGTGGGCAGATTCTTTACCAGCTAAGCCACAAGGGAAGCTCAAGATTACTCGATTATCCCTTCTTCAGTGGATCTTCTGACCCAGGAATCAAACCAGGGTCTCCTGCATTGCAGGCTGATTCTTTACCAACTGTACTATCAGGGAAGTCCTGAATAACATTTTCCTCTAAGAGGAAATGAAACTTGTTATTTGTCAAACATCAAGTAAATCAAATGATTTATAATTGAATACCTTTGATTGATTATGAATCTGAAGTGCTAGAAAGTTTAACAAATTTATTCAAAGTTTTACTCCTTGTTACTACCAAAGGTGACAACACAAATCAATGTTTCTTCAGAATCTAATGGTCTGTCTGTGATTTATCAAGTTTGAAAATTCAAAAATATATATATATATAGATGCATTCACAGTTCAGTTCAGTCATGTCCAACTCTTTGTGACCCCATGGATCATAGTACATCAGGCCTCCCTGTCCATCACCAACTCCCAGAGCATACTCAAATTCATGTCCATTGAGTCAGTGATGCCATCCAACCATCTCATCCTCTGTCGTCCCCTTCTCCTTCCACCTTCAATCCTTCCCATCAGGGTCTTTTCCAATGAGTCAGCTCTTCGCATCAGGTGGTCAAAGTATTGGAGCTTCAGCTTTAGCATCAGTCTTTCCAATGAATATTCAGGACTGATTTCCTTTAGGATGGACTAGTTGGATCTCCTTGCCGTCCAAGGAACTCTCAAGAGTCTTCTCCAACACCACAGTTCAAAAGGATCAATTCTTCTGTGCTAAGCTTTCTTTATAATGTTAGGTAGGTAGGTAGATAGAGATAGTTTTGTTAGTTTTAGAAAAAGTAACTTTTAGCTTCTTCCATAAACTTAGAATAAAAGAAACTGAGAGAATGTTGTCAAATAAGATAGGGATAAATATGAATGATCAGTTAAAGAAAGGCCTTCAAATTAATAATTAAGTGATAGGACATCATTTTTTCTCTCTTGGTATTATTATTATTTAGATTTTTGATAATGTAGAACTGAATGCCTCTTAAATTATTTTGGATACAATCACACATAACCATAATGCAAAATTTATGGATAATAGGGGAAAAAAGCACTGATAAAATTACTCAGTGTGGCTAAATATCACTTATTTATCATTTAGTGAGAACTCACTGAATTCCAGGTGTAGCCCTTTCTTAGCATAACCTTGGAAATCCATTTTTTGCACCTTTATTAGATATATTGTGTGAAAATTTGTCTATTTTTAAATGTCAAAAAAGTTCAGATAATTGAGAAGGTGATTAATTGGATAATTTTACATCTCTAGATTTGGCATGAGCCGTGTCACACACTTGGACAAAACATGCCAATTTTAAGTAAATTTAATACACAGCTGAAAGTTCTAATCATTCAGAGTACAGGACAAGTTCTGCTTCCAATGTTCACATATGAAAGTCATATTTGTTCATAATTATCTCTTCTCCTGCTCTTATTTTGGTTCTCATCCACTTGTTGAGAATGTCCTTTTTCCAAGTTCACAATTTTCATTAGCAGTTAGGAAGTAACAAGAAATGTTAAAAGCAATGGATTTCATAAAGAATCTTCCTTGAACATTCAAACAAATCTCTTTCATTTAAAGAAGATATGTCTACAGAAGTTAATGCAGATTTCATGAGCTTTCAGCCGAGGTACCAGGATGGATTCATGATTGACCTCCACATTTGGCAGAAAATAAAAAACTCCAAGCTCCACATAATAATCCTAGGGAGATCAGTGATAGTACATTTGCATTCACAAGGACATTCTGGAGTCTCACTAGCATACCTAAAAAGTCAGTATAATAATAGGAATTTCAGGCATCAGCCCACAGATGGGGTATCTATTTTGGGACGAAGGACTTTTATCAAATCACATTTACCTAGGTGGCAACTAATTCTACTTTTCCATATGGCTGACTCTGTAGGGGGGGAGAAAAATTATTGCTACTGATAATAGTTTCTCCTTTACCATTGAAGTGTCAGAAGAAACAGTAGGTGAGACCTTAAAACTAAGCTACAATATTGGGAGAAAATAATTGCAGTTTTCACAGGAGCTGCAGTTTTCTCTGGCCTATGTTTTGAGATAAGGGTGTGCTATCTTCCATAAATAGTTAATGTTCTCTTTATCAGCAAATATAATTACCCTCATGAAGTCAATTTCCATCACTTGGATTCCCCTTTATGGTTAAAAGCATAGTTTAATCAAGATACCTTTCTCCTCTAATGGATATTGTCTAAGGCTCTGAAATAGAATACTGTTAGTTTGTGCGTGCATGTGTGATCAGTCGCTTCGGTCGTTTTCAACTCTCTGCGACCGTATGGACTGTACTATACCAGGCTCCTCTGTTAATGGGATTTTTCTGGCAAGGATACTGGAATGGGTTGCCATGCCCTCCTCCAGGGGATATTCCTGACCCAGGATTGAACCCACATCTCTTATGTCTCCTGCATCGGCAGATGGATTCCTTACCACTAGTGCCACCTGAGGAAGTGTTAATCCCTCAGTCGTGTCTGACTCTTTGCGTCCTCACGGACTGTAGCCCACCAGGCTCCTCTGTCCATGGGATTCTCCAGGCAACAATACTGGAGTGGGTGCCATTTCCTTCTCCAAGTGCCACCTGAGAAGTCCCAACTATTAGTTCCTCCAGACATTAAAAAAAAAAAAAAAGTCACTAAATTCTCTCCATGAGTAGCATTCTATGATTCTATGGCCAGTGTTATCATAAAATTCTTGTTTAACCACGATGCATATAAGGCTTATTGACTTGAAAATGTATTCTTTCCTAAATGACATTTTCAAAGTCTTCAGATGATATTTATAATTATAGTTTTAAAAGTTGCTAATGGGACCACAAGAATATTCTATGGTTATGTGTTCCACACGTCTCATTGAGATAGACAAAAAGAGTGGGAAAAAAAAATTGGACATAGAGGGATGGTATGGGGAGGGAGGAGGGAGGAGGGTTCAGGATGGGGAACACATGTATACCTGTGGTGGATTCATTTTGATATTTGGCAAAACTAATACAATTATGTAAAGTTTAAAAATAAAATAAAATTAGAAAAAAAATTTAAAAAAAATAAAATTAGAAAAAAACAATTGGACATAGGTCATTACTATTCTGTTCTGATGATAGAGAGTGATTTTTGACAATGGGTAATCAATTCATACTGTTTAAGCTCCATCATCACAGAATAACTTTAAAATAATGAATTCCTGGAACTTCAGAGTGTATATAAATTTGCTTGTATATAGTATGAAGTGAGTGTGAACTCTCACATAAGCAAGGCCAGGTTCAAAAAATGAATTCAAGAAAATAGAAGACTGTGTTTTGTTGTTTTCATCAAATGCTCATATTGTGTCTAGTATGGAAATTTCTTTAGGGTAGTTTGTATAGAGACAAACACATGAAATATTCCTGAGGTAGTAAGACATAGAAAAAAGATATAGAAGAAATTATTTTATGGAGGATGACTGTAAATTAGAAACTAAACTATACATATGTTATATGTAATATATAAATATATGTAATTCTTCTGATTACAATCTAAATCATGTAATTTCATTATTTACTAGTACCATCCTCAGACACATTCCCTTTGTTTCTTAACTTTTCTCACTCTCTGAAATGGAAATAACAAAAAGGAGATGTCTAAATGTTCATGTTAGGCACTTTTTCTGAGCTCATAAAAGTTTATTTTTATCATTTAATTGGCTTTTCTCTGAAATAAGACAGTAAAAATCTCAGTGTTTTGAGGTTGCTAAACAATGCCTTTACAGTTGACAGCCTCAAGAATTATTATAAAATGAAGGAGTTAGATGCTATGGGTCACACTTTGTAAATCTGACTCCGCCAGGACTAGAATACTAATGACAGTCAATAACCATTTCCTTATATGATCCCAATTTGTAATTCTTGCCCTTGTGGCCATATATTATAGAAAGAATATTGTTCTCTAATTTATGGTCAAAGTCATTGGAGTGACTAAGTGACAAAGTGACTAATACCTGTTCTTTAAATAGGTATTAAAAAATGTGTACAGCTCTGTAAATTCGTGTAAATAAAATGACTCCTTTTAAGTGAGGTATAGTCATAAAATAAAGTGTCATATCTTATATAAATAAATACTTACAGGTCCAGTAAAAATCAAACTATTGATAGGAGGAAATTGTCTCAACTTATGATTTTCACATCAAATTATTACTTTTTGAAATTCAGATTAATTATGGTATATGGTATGGGCCCATTCATGTCATAGACAAAGAAACACTGACTATCAAAAGTCAGCCATTTAGGACTTCCCTGGTTGTCTAGTGGTTAAGATTTGAGCTCCCAATGCGGGGAGCACAAGTTTGATCCCTGGTCAGGAAACTAAGATCTCATACGCAACACAGCCAGAAAATAAAAAGGCAGCCATTCAATTCATTCAAGGCAAGCTTCAGGGAATTTTCCCTATTCAGTTTGCAAAGTATTTGCAAATATACAACAGTACCGCTTATTCTACCTATGAATTATGAAGTGAAACTGAAAGTTGCTCAGTCGTGTCCAACTCTTTGTGACTTCATGGACAACCCCCCCACCCCACGCAACCCCCAGTCCATGGAAATCTAAAGGCCAGAATACTGGAGTGGGTAGCCTTTCCCTTCTTCAGGGGATCTTCCCAACCCAGGGATCAGACCCAGGTCTCCTGCATTGCAGGCAGATTCTTTACCAGCTGAGCCATGAATTAGGGGCTGCATCAAAACAGTAATCATCAACCAAATCAGTTTAAAGGTTAAAGAAGGGACAGAAAACAAGAGTGGACTGATTTGCTGAGTTTGCCTTCTGCTTATCCTTTTCCTAGATTTCCCATCAATTTCTGTCACTCAATTCAAACCACAAATTTGTGTGGTAAATTATTTATCCTTATTCTAGCCAATGAGGACAATATTTAGTAATAGAACTGGTATTCAGACATGAAGATCCGGCACCCTCCATCTGTCAATTTCTCCCCAAAGCTGGGATGTCCCCATTTATTGGTGGGGAAGCAATGGAGACAGTGACAGACTTTATTTTTCTGGGCTCCAAAATCACTGCAGATGGTGACTACAGCCATGAAGTTAAAAGACGCTTGCTCCTTGGAAGAAAAGTTATGACCAACCTAGACAGCATATTAAAAAGCAGAGACATTACTTTGCCAACAAAGGTCCATCTAGTCAAAGCTATGGTTTTTCCAATAGTCATGTATGGATGTGAGAGCTGGACTATAAAGAAAGCTCAGCAGCGAAGAATCGATGCTTTTGAACTGTGGTGTTGGAGAAGACTCTTGAGAGTCCCTTGGACAGCAAGGAGATCCAAGCAGTCCATCCTAAAGGAAATCAGTCCTGAATCTTCATTGGAAGGACTGATGCTGAAGCTGAAACTCCAACACTTTGACAGGCTGATGTGAAGAACTGACTCATTGGAAAAGACCCTGATGCTGGGAAAGATTGAAGATGGGAGGAAAAGGAGACAACAGAGAATGAAATGGTTGGATGTCATCACTGACTCAACTGACATGAATTTTAGTAAACTCTGGGAGCTGGTGATGGGCAGGGAGGCCCAGCGTGCTGCAGTCCATGGGGTCACAAAAAGTCAGACACGACTGAGCAACTGAACTGAACTGAACTGAGATGGCCTTGCTGTTGGTTCTTTTTTGTTATTCAATGAGAAAGTCACTTATTTTCTGGTCCTATCTTTGTTTGTGTAATATGGAGAGAGAACAAAGATGTTTGTTGAAAATAGATTCCAGTTGTAGTATGTTTATATTCTATGGTAGTCCTTTGTAAGTCTGCCTAGAACTAGCTAGTGAGGTACTATGGCCACCAAAGTCAGTAAAATAACTGAAATAAGCTATATCTCATGAACATCAGAACCCAATCAATGCAGTCAATGCAGCAATTTCTTTTGAAACTGAATTGCAGCTTTAAAAAGCAGTCTTGTCCAAAAAAAAAGAAAAAGCAGTCTTGTTCTAATATTATCACAGTAAAACTGAAAGATAAGGAAAGCATGATTTTATTTTTATAATTTCATAGAGGAGTAAAATATTCAGTTTAATAAAATATTGGTCATGAACAAAAGGGATTTAGCATTGATTTTTTTTTCCTTTGATAAGATGACTAGATGTCCTCTTATTTTTTTTAATTGAAGTATACTTGATTTAGAGATATATTTAATACTTGAATAAGTATATAATTTATAGTAAATTTAATAAATCAACACCAACATTTTACTTAAAAGTAATTTCATTGTTTCAGTTAACTTTAAGGAATGTTAACTTAAAAACTTAATATTGATCTCAAATTCAGCAAGTAAAAATAGAAAAATCCAGAAGCCATGAGGAATGTTTAAGGTGAGTGATGAACAGAAGTTGCTCCATGAAACTGCAGCAGGACTTAAGAATATTTACTCATGTTGGTGTAAGGCTTAAAAACAGTTTCCTCTATTTGTCTAAAATAGCAAAATCCATTTAGAATAGAACTGGATATGAATTTTCTACTTTAAATCCAATTAAATATTCAAGGTTTAAAATTATAGAAGCTTTGGAGAAGAAATTGCAAACATTAGTAGGAAGGAAGGAGAGAGAGAAAAAATAAAAGAAAGAAAAAGGAAAGAAAAAAAAAGAAAAGCAAGGAGGGAAAGGGAGAGAGAAAGGAAGGAAGAGGGTAAAGAGAAGAAAAATCTGTAACTTGAAACCTGAAAAACAAAGACTTAATACACTTGCCAAACTTCACATATCATACATCTTTTATTAGCATACCTCAAAAGATTGAAAGAAATTCATGGAAGTATAAATCATCTAGTCCTCATGAGATTTTCCAGTTTTTCTGACTTTTATATTGATCTTGCAATTTACTTAAGTTGTCTCATTGCCTGGAAATGAACATATGATTATAATTAAACAAAATTATGAAGAAGATTCTCTTTATTCTACCATTTTATGAAGTAAAGCTTGAGGAATAAAGTTTAGATACTGTCTGCTTATATTGAATTAAATAGTTAGTAGAGGTCTAATTGGGCTTTCCTGATGGCTCACTGGTAAAGAATCTGCCCGCCAGTGCAGGAGATGTGGGTTCAATTCCTGGGTCAAGAGATCCCCTGCAGAGGGAAATAACAATGCACTCCAATATTCTTTCCACTTATTTTTCCCTTTTTATACAGTTCACAGGGTTTTCATGGCTAGTATACTGGAGTAGTTTGCCATTTCATCCTGCAGTGAGTCACATTTTGTCAGAACTTTCCATTATGACCCATCTATCTTGGGTGGCCCTATCTGGCACTGGCTTCATAGCTTCATTGAGTTACAAAACACTCCAGTCCCACTGTGTGCTATGTGCTAAGTCGCCTCCATCGTGTCTGACCCTTTGTGACCCCATGGACTGTAGCCCACCAGGCTTCTCTGTCCATGGGATTCTCCAGGCAAGAATACTGGAGTGGGTTGCCATGCCCTTCTCCAGGGGATCTTCCCAACCCAGGGATTGGGCCTGAATCTCTTATGTCTCCTGCATTGGCAGGAGGGTTCTTTACCATTAACACCATCTAGGAAGCCTGATACCTTGCAGTACATGGGGTTGAAAAGAGTCAGACAGGACTTGGCGGCCAAGCAACAACTAGTATTCTTGCCTGAGAAATCCGATGGACAAAGGAGCCTGGCAGGATGGACTGAGGAGCCAGTTCTGTGCTATGCATGCATGCTCAGTAGTACCTGATTCTTTGTGACCCCAGGGACTGAAGCCCACCAGGATCCTCTATCCATGGGATTTTCCTGGCAAGAATACTGGAGTGGGTTGCCATTTTCTTCTCCAGGGGATCTTCCCAACCTGGGCTCAAACCTGGGTCTCCTGCATTGGCAGGAGAATTCTTTACCACTGAGCCACCTGGGAATCCTATGGTGTCCCAAAGACTCAGACACAACTTAGTGATTAAACCACAGAGATTTAATGACATAGCAAAATAATCAAACTTTTTCTCTTCTGCCCAATTCAGTTGTATTTTTCTTATTTCAAAATGTGAAGAAGATAGGCATATGCCAAAACATAGATTTTTGTAAGATTATGTACAATTTAACCAACTGTCAATTAGTTGGGCAATAGTTAATTGAGCTTGACTAAACTGAATATCCATGCCATTAACATCTTAGGTTTTTACCCCTATGATATACTTGTCAGTTCTTGAAGGAGGCTCAATTTATAATAAGCATCTTTAAAATTTATAGTTCTAAATAAATTTTTGAAGATTAATTAATACCTCCCCATACTCACTGGACAAATAGTAGAATTATTCTTGCTTACTTAACAGTTAAATAACTTGGAGTTTCCCAGGTAGTTTTTAAATATTAATTAACTGTTCCTCACATGTATTTCTGTTCTTCACAATATACAGTCAATTGTAGACACTTAATGTGAAGTATTATGATAATTTCTATCTCCAAGGAATTAAAAAGACTGATCTCTAGAGAAGTTAAATAAATTTCAGACATGAGTAAAATTTCATTTCTTAAATGTGCATGATATGAAACATTCTAAAAATATGAACAGTTAATTAGGTCTCATATTTGGGAAAAATGTTGAATTGTGTATTATGCTATACGTTAAGGACAAGTCCCTCACATAGTCCAAGTGAAATAATTTGGACCAAGTAAACAAGTTCCAAATGTATATGAAAAAAAAGCAACTGAAGTCAGTACACAATGGTGGCTCCCGTTACCCACGATCTACTTTCATATCCTAAAATGTCTTGTACCAGCTGAACTCTGCTGAATGGATGAAATCTTTAGCTGGAGGAGTTCAGTTTGTATTTTTGCTGTATGATCTGTCCGGACTCACTTCATGACTGATAGGTTTTTGCTTTCTTGTTCAACTCTGCAATAAAAGGAAAATCCGTGGTTTTCTTTGACAAAACTGAGCTATCTTCAGCTATCTTCAGGAGAAGGAAACTAGGATAAAGGTCAGTTTTCTTCTTTCTTCAGAGCTAACTGCTATTTTGCAGGATACTTGATAGTATCTTTTAAGGCCTATTGCCCAGCCTCCCAAACTCTTCATTCCTTTCTAGCTATAACTGGAATTCATGTGTATGGTTGACAGGAAGGCTGGATGGCAATTTCTGTACATGTACTTCTGATCCATGCCCTTCAAAAAGACCTAAACATGAACAGTTTTTAAATTTTTATTTATTTATTTTATTTTTGACTGTGCTGAGTCTTTGTCACTGTTCTCCAGCTTTCTCTAATTGTGGCCAGAGAAGGTTATTCTTCATTGCCATGCACTGCTCCTCAATGCGATGGCTTCTCTTGATGCCAAGCATGAGCTCTGGGGCACATGGGCTCAGCAGTTGCTGTGCACAGGCTTAGTTGCTCCACCGCTTGTGGGATCTTCCCGGATGAGGGATCAAACCTGTGTCCCCTGCGGATTCGGGGACAGGCAAATTCTTAATGACTAATTCTTATTCTTCTTAACTTTTGAAATTTTGCAATGAATGAAGTGACATGGCCTCATTACAGAAAGGTCTGAAAGATCCTTGCTTTGGGTCCTTCACAAATAATATGCCTTTATGCACAGATGAAAACAAAAAGTGAAAATAAATACTAATCATAAACATTGTTCAGAAAACAAATATATATGTATATATAAATTAAGCATAGGCTTAGTTCATTTCCTTGGCTTGAGTCAAGTAGGAGGTTAACACTATTTCTTTGATAAATAACTGAATCCTGAATGACAGTCTTTAAGTGGACTGCTTTGAGGAAATGTAGATAAAAACAAAATGACCAGCTTATACTCTTTAAGCTTTAAAACTGGCAAAGTGCTTTCACCTAGATTCTGACATCATTTTGTCAGACTGACCAATGATTCTGCATCTGCTTGAAAGACCTGTAACCATGAAATCCGCTTTCACGAAAAGAAGACCTCCACTGAGCAGTTTGTAACTTATTTCAAAATTGACTTTGGTATTTGCTTAAGGGTTTATTTCTATTTTCTGTGTCAGCTCAATAAAGCTTCTGAGGCGAGGTTATCCCCAAAATAATTTGGGTGATGGAAAACAAAAATAAAATACTGTAGACTTAGATTTTTTTTTCAATTTCATGTCATAAATTATGTTTTTTCCTGGTCTTTGGCTCTGTTTCATTTTTGCATGATTAGCATTGGCTGAGGATAGAACGGGGTCTCATGATTCATTATCTAACTATGTGGTTTGCTCCCTGGGGTTTGGGTTAAATCTTACATGACAAGCTGAAAACTAAAATTTTAATGACACTTTTGTTTTTTTTAAACAACGTATTGCTCTTTGAATTTGATCTTTTCTACAGACTAACTTTCTCAAGTCTTGAAATCATATTGTGGAAAGTTTATCAAAGTGCTTCAGCAATTTTAAAACCTTAACATTGATGTGTCTGAAATGGAAGCATAATGTATATATTATTTTTGTTATCTCAGCATGAACAAAATACCAAAGCTACAGAGAAAGAATTCTCATGTTAGCATAAACAGTTTCTTCTACAAAACTGAGTAATAGAGCAATCCACAATTTCCTTTCTCTGCCAGTGTCACAGATGGTAGCCAAGTGGCTTGATAAAAATGTGATGCTTATATGTTTGCATAGCCAAAGAGAGTTTTCAAAAAATTATTTCAATTCCCATTGTACTCTCCACAGTTGAAGATTATGTCTAATTTTCTAAAATCCAATTCATCAAAACTATCTGTCACTTAAAGTTCAGGGTTCCCTAACATTTTTAGCACCAAGGACTGGCTTTGTAGAAGACAATTTTTCCACAGAAGGTGCAAGAGGAATGGTTTCAGGATGATTCAAACACATGACATTTAGTGTGCACTTTACTTCTTATCTAATGCTGCTGCTGGTATGACAGGAGGTACCAGTCTGTGGCCAGGAGCTGGGGGACTTCTGACTTAGATCTATCATTTTTCGTTTGAAAGAGAGGTTTTATTCGTGTTTCTTTTTTCCCCCATGAAACTGGTTTTGTAAAAATCACACTTCTGTTAAGCTAACTGAAAACTCTCTACTTTTTAACCACTATGTTCATGGATTTATTTTCATCATAGATAGTAATATTGATTGTGCCCTAAAGAGTGTCACATGGATCTCACAGTCAACATTTACTTATCAAAATGTATACCTGTATAAAATATGTAAAACTATTGATCTAGATCCTTTCTTCATTAGGTATCACAATTAATTGTAAATATGTGCCTCATATTTTTTAAATTCTGTAACATAATAGATTCTTGCTGTTTTTATACCTGTGCTTATGATTTGATATTCATTTGAAGCAGCAAATTGAGATTTGCTCAAAACTGTGAAGACTGAACAACATAAAATCACTGTACACACTTTCTGTAATAATTTGTTTTCATCAACTGAATCTTGTACTAATACTCAAAAGGAAAAAAAGCTGTCATTTGTCTTAAGCATAATTTTATGGTAATCTGTGAGAGAATCTTATGAACCGAAATGGGAAGAGAATATTGTTATTTCTATTCTTTCATTCTAAATTGTGTGGGTATATAAATCAAAAAATTCCTGTCTGAGAGTAATATTGATGGAAAATATAATCATAAATGGCTAATATGCTGGACTAAATGTTTTATGCAATTAAAAAGAAGAGTTGACTTAAAACTAAAATATCACTCCTGTTTCCAAAAGTTAATATCTTGTGAGACCTATTCAATTAGATACTTGGATTATGTTCACCATCTAGTGGTAAAATTTCAAACTCCCACTATAAATGTCCATAGACCCCTTTTCTTGGTGTTTTACTTTGAATATCCTTTTTATCATTTGATAAGTTACGATTTTTTCTGAAAGCATCTGAAAAGTATTCGAATCCTGTAACCAAGATTTCCTTTGAAAAGGAAAAACATAAATACATAAATCAACAATTTCATCATGTAAAACAAGAATTTTATTTTGTTTCAAATTTAGTATTGAACAAAATTCCTTGTTTTACCATTTTAGTATTGGTAAAATTTAGTATTGAACAAAATTCCTTGTTTTACCCTTTTAGTATTTGTTATAGAAAAAAACAGAAAGATCTAAAAGAATATGACATGAAAAACTTGCATATTAAAATGTAAAAGCATAACACTCAGTCAATGCTATTCAAAATTTATAAATGAAAACACTAATGGAGTTTGATATGAATAGTACTGTCTCATCAAACATCATAAACGTCATCACACTTCACAAAGAGTAAGCTGACTCGAAAAAGAGGTTTCATTCTCTAGATAATAATAATAGGTAATTTTACTTAAAGTATATGGTGGCTTTATTGCAAGTCATAGATTATCCTCTTGTGAAACTGGATTTTTTTGTTGTTGTTGAAATAGTCCCGCATAGCTATAAGGAGCAGAAAAGATTGAATCTAAACTTTTAGCAGCATTTTAAATTAGAGGGTAAATTGAATTTTTAGAATTCCAGAAGAAAAAGTAAATGTCCATATGTATTTTAACTAAGACATTTTCATTAAGTTCCAATTATTTACTAATATGAAATAATAACAGAAAGATCTCTCTTAATGACTAAAATTTTCTTCCAATTTGTCTTAGCCTGTTCCACAAAGAAATGGCCCAATGATTCAGATTCTACCTAACTAGAATGCTCGGCATATCTAGTCCATTTCTTCTCATATTATCTTCAGAGTCCAACTCATTAAATATAGCCCACAAGGATTCCTTGCTCCAACAAATGAGACCAGTCAGAAAAATTAGGAAAAGTTTCAGGGACTCCTGCACCTCTGAGGCCCATGAGAGGGTACAATTTCTTCCCAAAATCAGCAAACAGGATCAAAGACCCCTGGTTCTGAGAAAGACAAAAGGACATGCGCACACATGCATACACATATAAACACACCCTTAAAGTCTCATTCCCTCATAATAACCTCTCATCATTTACCCTCATTTTATGTGTTGTTGCTATTCTAGACCACAAGTAACGTTTAGCTACGCTAGTTTAAACCAAAACAAAACACATAAACAGCAACAACAACAAAAATGGAAAGACTGACTATCCCAAAGGCCATACATGATATTCAAGCACATCTTGTTAGGGACGGTCTAAATGTGTTGGTGGTCTTCACTTGTGGCTTAGTGGTAAAGAATCTGCCTGCCAATAAAGGAGATGCAGGAGACGTGGGTTCAATGCCTGGGTCAGGAAAATCCTCTGGAGAAAGAAATGGCAACCCACTCCAGTATTCTTGCCTGGGATATCCCATGGACCAAGGAGCCTAGCTGGCTACAGTCCATGGGGGTCTCAAAATTTGAGTCGGATGCAACTTAGTGACTCAACAACAAATATGTTGGTAGATGCTAAAAATACAACCTTAAATATTTCAAAGTAAAATTGTCTACTCTTGATAGTTTTACAGTGCTGAAAATGGTTACTAATGAATGAGTGATCAAGTCAATAAATGAACCAACAATCAACAAAAGCAAAAATACATTAGCCTAAGGGAAATTGCACTACTATGTAGAAAACTATAAACAATACTGCTTAGTTCAATAAAAGACAAAATAATAGTTATCACAGTCTCAAAGAACTAACTTGTGTAAACAGTCAAAATGATGTTCAAGAAAGTGTGAGCATGAGCCATTGCTAGGGTAACCATACAGTCAGGCTTTCCCGAAATAGTACTGAATTCTTCAATTTGTGATGTGTATTGACCTTTCTTCCTCTCGCTCCAAGTTTGCATGTTTTTTTCACAAAGAGGGAGATATGATAGCATGATGTAATCATATGACAGCAACAAAATAAATATTAATCAAATTTAAACTTTCTTATTTCAATCAAATTTTCAGAAAGAAAATACAAACAAGTGGCTAACAGGGTAAGAAATGGGAAGCCTGGGGCCTTCTGGAACAGCCCTTCCCCCACATCCTCTGCTTTAGCTGTTCTCTGAAGTACTCAGTCAAGGCTATGGTTTTTCCAGTGGTCATGTATGGATGTGAGAGTTGGACTGTGAGAAAGCTGAGCACCGAAGAATTGATGCTTTTGAACTGTGGTGTTGGAGAAGACTTTTGAGAGTCCCTTGGACTGCAAGGAGATCAAACCAGTCCATCCTAAAAGAAATCAGTCCTGGATATTCATTGGAAGGACTGATGTTGAAGCTGAAACTCCAGTACTTTGGCCACTTGATGCGAAGAGCTGGCTCATTAGAAAAGACCCTGATGCTGGGAAAGATGGAAGGCCAGAGGAGAAGGAGACGACAGAGTATGAGATGGTTGGATGGCATCACCAACTCAATGGACATGGGTTTGGGTGGACTCAGGGAGTTGGTGATGGACAGGGAGGCCTGGCGTGATGCGGTTCATGGGGTCACAAAGAGTTGGACACGACTGAGCGACTGAACTGAACTGAACTGAAGTACTCAAATAATAGTATTGGAGGCACATTTCCTGAGTTGTTCTGCACCTGTGAAAACTCCTCCCACCAAATGGAGATGTTAACTACCTGATGACTGTGAGCACATTGCCCCAGACCTAAAGACTGACAATTTAACCACTGGGACTCCTATTACCTCACCATCAGCCAGTTAGAGAACTGGCTTTATCTGGCTTTTTAAAGTGCTTTTTCTGAAACCCTTCAGGGTTTTTGAGCAGGAGCCACCCTCCCAACCTCATATCATCCTCCTGCAGTCAACATTTCTGTACTCCAAACTCCACCAGTTCAGTTTATTTAGCCTCACTGTACATGATGCACATGAACTTGTGCTTGCAATAGGAAGGATTGTCTTCATAAATTCAACTTTCTTTATTTATTTGCTTGGTGCACATTCAACCAAAGTTTGACAAACTACTGCACCCACAATGCTTTTGAGTTCTCACATACTTGATACAAAATTTTACTTTGTAAGACAAAGTTTAATGCCTCAAAATAAATTTAATTTGTAATTAAGACAAAATTTGATACCTAGAATGCCTTATTTTATAATTTCCCTGTACAAAGGAGATTTTTTTAAGTTTTACTGTAATTTGAATACCTCCTACTAACACACCCAACAAGGTTTGTGTTATTATGTAATTGCACAATAACTTGGAAAAAGACAATGTAAAGAACTGTGTTTTTTTTGTTTGTTTGGTATGATTTTGTTTGTTTGGTTTGATTTAATTTGTTAATGTTTTGCCGGAAGTGAGGCTTTCCCACAGTTAATCAAACTATGAAGCTTTAAAGTGGAATCCCCATGTTAAAAGTCCTCCTATTCAATTTAAGCAGGCTCTGCCTGGATTTGACAACATTTCCAAGCTAGAGAAGCTGCTTGTGAATAAACACTAAGAACTGAGCACCCTAGAGACTCAGGAAACAGGAAATACTTGGTTAACTGATAAGAGACTTTGCTTGTAGCTTTACTGCCTTTGTGCCTTAAGAATTTCTTGCTCTTTACACTCTTAAAATATTATTTTAGGATCCTGGGCTTAAACTGATACCATACATTATATTCTTATCTCGTATTAAATCTACATTCTTGATTATATACTGGCCCTATGATGATAAGATATTTTAACATCTTTATTTTTAATACTTGTATTAACCACTAGATGGCAATATAATGCAAATTATTAATATAAGCCAGACAAAAATGAAAGGACTAATTTTACTTGGTGAATTATTTCTCTAGCTTTTATTTTCTCGCAATGTTTTCTTTAAATGTACATGTTTCACTCAAAAATTGGACCCTGTTATTCATTTTTATCATCCCCATCAAGTCCTTTAAATTATTATGCTAAAATATAGAAAACACAGGATACTGGATGCTTGGGGCTGGTGCAATGGGACGACCCAGAGGGATGGTATGGGAAGAGGGGAGGGAGGAGGGTTCGGGATGGGGAACGCATGTAATCCTGTGGCAGATTCATTTCGATATATGGCAAAACCAATACAATATTGTAAAGTTAAAAAATAAAATTAAAATAAATAAATAAATAAACACACACAAAAAGAAAACATTATCTTGTATACAAAAAAAAAATTTTTAGCTACTTGATCACAACAGGAATATTTGTGATTATTAATCTCAACATCATATATAACCCAAAGAGGAGTCATAATGTGTACTAGAGTTATAGAAAAAATTTATATTATGACTCTTCTTGAAAAAGAAAATACATTTTTTGAGTTACCATATAGAGTCTGTTTTTCAAAATAAATAAAAGGGAATAAGAATATCCTTTTCTGTCCATGGCCATACCACCCTGAAAGCACCCAATCTTGTCTGATCTCAGAAGCTAAGCAGGGTCAGGCCTGCTTAATACTTGGATTGGAGAATATCCTTTGCTTAAAACAGACTAAATATGATTTTATCTTTGCTAATTCCAGAGGCACTTTCTATGAGACAAGTGCTTTAAGAATTGTGGGTTTGGGTCTCAGACAGGATACTGAGGCAGGCTGTAGCCAGTTGAGACTAAGGCTTCCGTAGTCAGTGAGCTCTCCTCCCATAAATCCTGCTCCCACACTGCCCCATGCAATGAGGGTTGAATAAACTGATTGGTTTATCCACACAGTCTTAAAAATATATTTATGCTATTTATTTTCTCTTCAAAATATTCCCTGCATGTTCATTTTCACTTTATTTCACTGGTTTAAGAGTATTCAGAAAAATCAAGGAGATTTATACAGGGTGAATTACCAGTAGTTCCACAAGTTTCAGTGATCTTTCCAAAAAAGCATGCTGGTAAATATAACCAGGGCTTCCCTGGTGGTTTACATGGTAAAGAATCTGCCTGCAATGCAGGAGGCCAGGTTCAATCTCTGGGCTGAGAAGGTTCACGGAAGAAGGGAATGGCTACCCACACCAGTATTCTTGTCTGGAGAATTCCATGGATAGAGGAACTTGGCTGGCTACAGTCCATGGGGTTGCAAAGAGTCAGACAAACTGACCCCTTCATGGATCACAGCCTTGTCATGACAAAGGGGCTTGGGTAACTCATTGAAGCTATGAGCTGTCTGGTGCAGGGCTACCCAAGACAGATGGGTCATAGCGAAGAGTTCTGACAAAATGTAGTCCACTGGAGGAGGGATTGGCAACCCATTGCAATAGTCTTACCTCAAGAACACCATGAACAGTATGAAAAGCTAAAAAGATATGACACCAAAAGATGACTCTCCCCACCCCACTTCCAGGTCAGAAGGTGTCCAATATGCTACTGTGGAAGAGTAGAGAACAATTACTAATAGCTCCAGAAAGAATGACACAGCTGGGCCAAAGCAGAATACATACACATACAACGCTGTGTATGCGTCTGGTGGTGAAAGCAAAGTCCTAGGCTGTAAAGAATGACATTGCATAGGAACCTGGAATGTTAGGTCCATGAATCAAGCAAGTTGGTCATAGTCAAGCAGGAGACGACAAGAGTGAACAGATACAAGCAATACCACTCTAATGGCAAAAAGTGAAGAGAAACTGAAGAGCCTCTTGATGAGGGTGAAAGAAGAGAATGAAAATGCTGGCTTGAAACTCAACATTCAAAAAGCTAAGATCATGGCATCCAGCCTCATCATTTCATGCCATAGAAGGGGGAACAGTGGAAGCAGTGACAGATCCTATTTTCTTGGGCTCCCAAATCACTGCAGACAGTGACTGCAGCCATGAAATGAACACTCTTGCTCCTTAGAAAGCTATGAAAAACTGAGACAGCATATTAAAAATCAGAGACATCACTTTGCCGGCAAAGGTCCATATAGTAAAAGCTATGGTCTTTCTAATAGTCATGTGTGGATGTGGGAGTTGGACTACAAAGAAGGCTGAGCACTGAAGAATTGATCCTTTCAAACTGTGGTGTTGGAGAAGACTCTTGAGAGTTCCTTGGACTGCGAGGAGATCTAACCAGTCCATCCTAAAGGAAATCAGTCCTGAATATTCACTGGAAGGACTGATGCTGAAACTCTAATACTTTGGCCACCTGATGTGAAGAACTGACTCATTGGAAAAGACCCTGATGCTGGGGAAGATTGAAGGCAGGAGGAGAAGGGGACGACAGAGGATGAGATGGTTGGATGGCATCAATGACTCAACTGACATGAGTTTGAGTGAACTCCAGGAGTTGGTGATGCACAGGGAGGACTGGCGTGCTGCAGTCCATAAGGTGATAAAGAGGTGGATATGACTTAGTGACTGGATAACAAAAACAATAAATATAGCTGATTTTAGACAATGAAAGGTGATAAAGCATAAGCAATAATAGAGACTCACATTTGGAAGAATAAATAACATTATTTATTGTGGATCCTGTATCTCCTTATAATTCTGCTGCATTTTTTGACTTTAGATTGACAAATTATCCACTGTGGAAAGAATGTTTTGTCTATAGGATCCACAATGTACACATAACATTTTCCAACATTTACACAAGTTAAATTTTATTTTTGTTTGCAAAGTACCAGTGTATTATGAAGTTTATCAAATTACATAATATCTTGATTTGGTAGAATTGTTGGTCTCTCTGGGTACTTTTGTGTTACTCAAATTAAAACATTCTGCATGTAAGATTTGGTCTCTTTGTGACCCCATGGACTGTAGACTGCCACATTCCTCTGTCCATGGAATTGTCCAGGCAAGAATACCAAAGTGGGTTGCCATTCCCTTCTCCAGGAGATCTTCCCAACCCAGGGATTGAACTTGCATCTCCTGCATTGCAGGTAGATTGCTTACTATCTGAATCACCAGGGAAACCTGGACATAAGACTTTGGGCAAGTTTCTCATTCTTAAGATTGAAGGATTCTATTTTGCCTATCTGTAAAAATTGAAATGATAATATTTAAGTTATGCAATTGTGAGGAGTCAGTGAATTAGTACACAGATTAGTTCTTAAAAACTTGGATTCTCATTGCCCTGTGTCTTTCTTCCACAATCCTCACCATACTTTTACTTATTTTCATTATAGGTTTTAAAACAATGTTTCATTGTCTGTTTCCTCAGAATACACACTTTTAGGGCAGAGGCTCTAGCTTATCTATATTTCTATCCACTGTACATGGCATATAGCAGATATTAAATATGTTGATGAAAAAAAGGTGTATGATCAATGAACATTGCTTCTAATTTGTGCTCAAAATAAAATGTTAGTATATGCTCCAATTCACATTGAAACAGAGCAGGACCCTACAGTCCTCCCTGCACCCACACCCCACCCCCACCACGCCCTTTGCCTGCCTTTTGTCTGTGGAAAAGTTTAGTCAAAGAATAAGTTTAACCAGAGAAGTAAGAAATGCTGAAACAAAGGAAAACAGTCACAGGAAACTAAATAATAATAATGCAATCTCTAAGCATAGTCAAAGACCTTCAGTTCTTTCTCATGGGCTATAGATAATATTCTGAGCCATATCCTGTGAGCTGTCTTATAGATACTAACATACTAGGTGGAAGAAGTTAACTGTATGGCGACCAGACTGTACCCAGCATATGAGCTGCCGTAATTCTGAGAACTGGCCAAAAAGAAGTGGGAACACACCAACCCTGGAACTGAAGATTGCTGCTGCTGCCGCTGCTAAGTCGCTTCAGTCGTGTCCGACTCTGTGCGACCCCATAGACGGCAGCCCACCAGCCTCCCCTGTCCCTGAGATTCTCCAGGCAAGAATACTGGAGTGGGTTGCCATTTCTTCTCCAATTCATGAAAGTGAAAAGTGAAAGTGAAGTTGCTCAGTCATGTCCGACCCTCAGCGACCCCATGGACTGCAGCCTTCCAGGCTCCTCCGTCCATGGGATTTTCCAGGCAAGAGTACTGGAGTGGGGTGCCATTGCCTTCTCCGGGAACTAAAGATTAACTGTACCTAAAATAATCATGACTCTGGGCAGACCACTGATGGCCAGTTTGAAGATGACTGTCAGAGATGACTGTACTATTTCTGCATGTAGCCATCTACCCCCACTCTGTCTATAAAAGCTCTCATCCTCTGCTTGTTGGGGAGAGAGGGGAGTCCGCCTTTGCACAGATGTCCACCACCCTGTACCCCGCCCCCCAGTTGCCAGCATCAGAAATAAAGCAAACTTTTTTTTCTACCAATCTGGCCTGTTTATTGGCTTTTGAGCAGTGAGCAGCTGGACACTTTCAGTAACAATATCACAGTATAACATTATCTTATTTACAGTGTTACTCAGGTAATTCATTTAATATACAAAATATAATCTATTTTATTCTATGCTTACATTTCTGTTATCTTTTTAGCCTTTATTGACATTTATCTTGAAGGAACAACAATAAATGCTCAAAATATCTTAAAAATCTGTTCATATTAAGTTGTTTGGAAAATAACTTTATTTATGGTGGAACTTGGGGCTTCCCTGGTGGCTCAGGGGTAAAGGATCTTTCTGCAATGCAGGAGCCACAGGAGACCCTTCCCTGGGTCAGGAAGATCCCCTAGAAGAGAGAATGGCAACCCACTCCAAAATTCTTAACCGGAGAATCCCATGGATAGGGGAGCCTGGCGGGCTACAGTGTCACAACTGAAGCAACTTAGCACCCACACATGCATGTTGGAACTTATCTGTATATACCTTGGGAAAGTGAGGCATAAATGGAAGTTTTCCAATCACTTCTCCGGTTCACTCAGATGAAACTTTTTATAGGCAAATATCTATTTTTATAAGTAGTATAAAATGTTTCCGCTTAGAGTGTAGAAAACACAACACCATGTTGCACTCACCTTTTCATTTTTTGTTAACATTTCAGAGTTGTATTGTACTGCACTAAAGAAACAGCAGGATGGTTATACAACATTCCCTCATTCAATCTGGAAAATCTAAAGTACTTGCAAATTCTTAAGAACACCTTTACCATCCAATTAGAACCGTAAGGATAACAACCAATTACTTAACAAGCAATGCCTTACAGATAAAAGCACATTTAAAATAGCTTTAAATGCACTATTCTCAAATAATTCAGCATATATTTATATCATGTTCACTATGTTTAAGAATTAAAACAAGTATATTACTCTGATGGAAATAAGGGAAATGTTTTATTCATGCAGCATACAGGGATAATATTCAAGTCAAAGAGAATCAAAACCTCACTCTTGGTTTATTTTTGTTACTATATCTGAGACAGGCTGGGACCTGAAACCCTTTAATGCAATGTTTACTCCCAAACATGTCCTTGAGCTACAAAATACTAAGAAACTGAGGGACTAAAGATAACTGCACGTGTGTGCAATTGGAGCAAGTAATCAACAACCTACAGAAAGGTCAAAACCCAACTGCCACTTGGGAGGTGTCTGGAGCAAAAGCAGGGAACTGTGCATGCCCCCTGCACAAGCACCACAAAAGCCGTGGGCTGCCCACCTACGCCACCTCTCCAGCCCAATGCACAGATCTACCTCCACTATTACCCCTTAAATGGACCTTATCACCACCCCTCTGAGAGCAAGCAAGGGTCCTGTTACTTGTTCTTACTACCTCATGCTGCAGCATGAGTCCCAGTAAAGCCTTGCCTGAATTCCTCCTCTAGATTTCCATTGCATGAAGAGTCCAAGAACCCAGGCCAGTTTGGCAACATATCCATATATAACTATCTACATGACAGATGAGGAAACTCATAAAGTTTCCCACACATCAGACACATATATTCAGGTCATCAGAAGCACCTGATATCTACAGCTAGTATATAGTTATAATGGCATTTCAATAAAACCAAAATGAGCCCTATGAATTCTAATCAACAAAAGCTTCTAATGAACTAAGGACAGTCCATAATGGATCCAATAATTCAGAGAATTATGGCTATTCTGTAAGATGTGCAAATTCAAACCTGCCAACACTAGAAGTAATCATTTTATATTAATTTGTATGTAATTCCTTTTGAATTCTTTATCCATAATATATGAAACTAGTCTTTCTATAACAAAAAAATGCATACATATTTTTAAAAATATAGGGTCATTACTTAAAGTACCTTATTGGATTCCATAGGCTACTAATGGAAATAGGATCTTGATGGATGGAATTCATTTGGTAGATTTTTGCATGCACTTAACTGTTAACTAGACCAAAAATCTTTTTTTTTTTTTTTTGATTGTGCCATGCAAGCTGTGGGATCTTAGTTCCGGAACCTAGACTTGAGAGCTATGAATCCTAACCACTGGACAACCAGGGAATTCCCTGGACCAATTCTGTATGTTTCTCTAAGAGCTCATAAAAACATAGACCAAGCCACATAGGTAGATGAGATGGTTGGATGGCATCATCAACTCAGTGAACATGAGTTTGAGCAAACTCCAGGAGACAGTGAAGGACAGGGAAGCCTGGCCTGCTACAGTCCATGGGGTCACAGAGTAGGACATGACTAAGTGACTGAACGGAAACAACAATATAGGCATTAAAAACATGCTAGAAGATAAAAATCTAACTTGTGCCATCCTTCTAACTTTATGTTAGAATATCTGCATTCTTGATGGAACCCAGGTTCATGCGTGCAATCTCCCTAAAACTGAGTTCCTCTGCCAAGTTTATGATTAACTTCTCCATCCAAAATGTTATTTCTTTTTGTGTCTGATACCTGTTCTTAAGACTGAGGAGGATCAAAGAAAATGGGGGATTAATAGAGAGCAGGACCCTGTGGGACCCTCCTGGGCATGAAAGCCTTCCTGGGTCCCGCATTTCTTGTTTGTAAGAAAAGGCTTTCAGCCTCCTGGACCTTCCAAAGGGCAGTTCAAACAGTCACAGTTAGGAGAGTGAGGGAATTAAAAAAGAAACAGCAGTGCAGGGATGGGTCCTGTGTGGTCAGCCACACACTAGTGTTGGAAGAAACCCATTGAAGAAGAGGTGTCAAACGCGTTTGGTTAATGCTGTGTTCTGTGCTGTGCTCAGTAGCATCCGGCTCTTTCCAACCTCATGGACTGTAGTCCCCCAGGCTCCTCTGCCCATGGGATTATCCAGGCGAGAATACGTCTCTTTTCCACAGCGAAGTTAAGCAATCTTTTTAAAAATCAAAAGTATTACAAAAATTCACAATGAACTATATATCAACACTTTGAATAAAGCAGGATGCAGTGCTGCAAAAAATATATACATTTATCATGTGAACTCTAATGCATGCATGTATGTTAAGTCACTTTCACTTGTGTCTGACTCTTTGGGACCCCATGCACTGTAGCCCACCAGGCTCCTCTGTCCATGGGATTCTCCATACAAGAATACTGGAGAGGGTTGCCATTTCCTTCTCCAGGGGATCTTCCCAACCCAGGGATCGAACATGGGTCCCTTATGTCTCCTACATTGGCAAGTGGCTTAGGCTGTATAGCCAATGTATATGTGGGACTCTGTTTCTGACTGAACTTATCAATTTAATGAAATTTTGTCAAAATTCAAAAGTAAAACTGTATTTGATAGAATGCTTTACTTGTCATAGAATTATTTTGCAACTATGGTCAATGTCAGCAAATTATCAGGTCACACCAATCTAGAGGTAAAACTTGAGTTACTTTTTCTTTTTTACAAAATATTCAAATAGTCTTGAATGTAGTATATTCAATTTTCCTATTGATAAAAAATTTTGACACATAAAGTTTCTCTCATTGAAATACAGAAGTGGAAGTAAATGCAGCCTTCCTTCACATTTCTGAATTGACACAAATTCTTTCATTTCCTTTGTAAAACCATAAAGACTCCTATTTCTCTCTAAATTTGGGACTTCATTTCTGATATTAAGGATGTAGACAGTACCCAACTAAGTGTATCATTCTGCTTAATCTAACATAGATGCAGAGCTAGAATGTATCTAGGAATTATTCATAAGCTTTTAGAATTATCCTGGAGGACAGAGCAGGCAATACAAGCAGGCTGGGCTGGTGTCAGCCCACTGGCAGGTGGGTAACCCCCCATCACTTATATGCTAGAGGGAGAATTCCAAACTGGCCCTTGCCAGCACCATTGACATCAGGACAAAATGAGTTCTCGAAAATGACTGTTGCCAGTTCCTCTGTCCCCAACATCTCGGAGTCCCAGGTGCCTTATGCCTCCCTGGGAGGCTTTCCCAGATCAGCAAGTGAATGAGACCCAGGCTGCTTAAAAGCGAAAGCGAAGTCACTCAGTCTTGTCCGACTCTTTGCGACCCCATGGATTGTAGCCTACCACGCTCCTCCGTCCATGGGATTTTCCAGGCAAAAGTGCTGAAGTGGATTGCCATTTCCCTCTCCAGAGGATCTTCCCAACTCAGGGGTCAAACCCGGATCTCCCACATTGTAGGCAGACCCTTTACCATTTGAACTACCCAGGCTGCTTGTAAACTACCAACTCTACATTGGGACCTGAGGCATGTGAAATTTTCTGCACACCCTTTAAGAGAGGTGCCTCTGTTTTCTATAAGCCTCTGGTTTTCTCGAACAGAAACCCATCTGGTTTTCAAAGCCAGACCTTCCAGAGCTCATCTTCTTGATACAGAACACCTGGGCTGGGGAGTCCATTATAGGTTTCTCGGGTAGGATCTCTCCAACTGTGGTATTCTTTTCATTGGTAGGTCACCCATCCCGGGATATGGATGCTGACCGTATCATATCTCTGCTCCTTCTACCCATGTATTGTGAAAGTGAAAGTCACTCTGTCGTGTTGGACTCTCTGTGACCCCATGGACCCCATGCAAGTCCATGGAATTCTCCAGGCCAGAATACTCAAGTGGGTAGCCTTTCCCTCCTCCAGGGGATCATCCCTTCTTTATGTCTTTAGTTGTGGAATATCTTTTCTGCTAGTCTTCATGTAGTTCTCTCAGTTGCTCTGTGAATGCCTATAATTCGGGTGTGCTGGCGAAAGGAGGTGAGTACAGAGTCTTCCTGCTTTGCCATCTTGGCTCCCCAACCTGTATCTTCTTTTTTGATGTGGCTATATGTCTTCAGTCCATTTTTATATGCTGTTTTTTTTTTCTTACAGATTGTGTTCAGTTTGTCTTCTGCATATCAGCATTTTGTCTTTTTTATTTGATAAATATTTATTTACCGTCTCTGAGCTTGCCTTTTGACTCTTATTGGTGAGTTCATGAGAGTTAGGTAATTCTTGATTGGAAAGCCATATATGACTATAAAACTTAGATACAAAACAACAAAACTTAGATACACAAAACAACAACAAAAAATGACAACAACAAAAATCACACTATTGCTTCTGCTCCCTTACCAAATAATTCCTCAGGTAAGAGTTTGAAGACAATATAACATTAGAAGAGACATTCTTTAGATTATCATGTATGAACTCTTTCATTAAGGACTAGAAAAACCTGTGAAAGAGGATGCATCTTTCCTATTTTCATTGATTACTCATAAGAGCAAGACTTCTTCAGAGCTCTAGTTTCCCCAAAGATGTTGAAGAAGTCAGTTTGTTCCAAAACAATGGATGTTGGAGGTGGTGGTGATGTGAAGCAATGGTAAGCAAGTCATATTGTGATTTTTATTAATGTTTTATTTGGGCTTCCCTGGTGGCTAGGACGGTAAAGAATCTATATATATGTGTATATATATATATATATATATATATTAAACATACTTATTAGGCATCTATTATGTGCCATTCACAATTTTATGTGTCTTCGTAAAGATTAGGATTAACCACAGGTCAACCATATAAATCTCAATCGGTCCTTTTGTTCTGTCTGCTGTGAAACTCCCACTAATGGAATTGCTGGCTGAAAGGTTGCTTGAAGCTATCTATGCACTTTGTTAGTGTAAGTTCTAAGATTCCTGAATCTTGTAGTCTGCTGCTGCTGCTGAGTCACTTCAGCCGTGTCCGACTCTGTGTGACCCCACGGAGGGCAGCCCACCAGGCTCCCCCATCCCTGGGACTCTCCAGGCAAGAACACTGGAGTGGGTTGCCATTTCCTTCTCCAATGCATGAAAGTGAAAAGTGAAGGTGAAGTCGCTCTGTCGTGTCCAACCCTCAGCGACCCCATGGACTGCAGCCTACCAGGCTCCTCCATCCATGGGATTTTCCAGGCAAGAGTACTGGAGTGGGGTGCCATTGCCTTCTCTGTCTTATAATCTAGGCCTTTCTATTTAGTAACACTTTATCAGTAGCTCAGTCATATCTGACTCTGCAACCACATGGACTGCAGCATGCCAGACTTCTCTGTCCTTCACCATCTCCCCAAGCTTCCTCAAACTCATGTCCATTGAGTCGGTGATGCTTGTATAATCTCTAATTCCCATGCCTTGCTACTGATCTTAAGACTCCTACATGTGATTATCAAAAGTCAGTTAATTCATGGGCACTGAAACTAGTACATATTGAAAGAATTTTACTAGCCATGATTTATAGACTTACTGATAGCACGTTAGAGCAACTGATCAAAGGTGACTTTTATTTCTAATTTTCCCCATTTTTTCCCAACCCAGGTAAGTACTATGAAAAACCCACTAGGATCAATGTGGTCAATCAATGTTCCTCTGTCTTTTCCTAATAGATAAAAAGCATGATATGTGACCTAGAGATATTCTGGACTTTTTAAATATTATTTTTTTTATTATTGCAGGTTAAGTATAGAAGTAAAAATGACATCACATCTGATATATAAATTGAACAAAAGTTCATGAGACAGTTACGATCCTTATAAACTTTGCTTTATAGGACACTTTTAAGTCACAGAGAACCTTTATTTACAGGAAAATCTCTACATTGATTTCTTTCTGAAATATTTATGCCTCCAAAGTCACCATGAGCTTAGTGCATAAAAATAGTGTAGAAACTAGCCATAAGAAAAGTAAATTCTATTATCCTTTATTCTGAAGTTCCATACAATCAAGTATAAGCATCAGCCTTCATCTTAATATAAAGTAACTTTTAATGGTACAGCTCTTATTCTGATGGAATTTCTTCTGAATGATAAATCCCTGACTGTAGTCAGGGATATCCTTAAATTACCGGACAAAGAAACCTACTCAAAAACAAAGAAATTTTACTTCCGTTCTTTAAAAACTGAACTCAATTTTGTGTATTTCTAAGTTAAAAAGTAATATGAAAGAATAAGATTTTTATAAGAAGGACAACTTATTCTGTATTAATTTAAAAAGTATTCTTTATTTGAGTCTGTATTCACAATAACAACATTTTCTGAGTACTTTGTGCATTGTGATCAGTAGTGTCCGACTCTTTTGCGACCCCATGGACTGTAGCCGGCCAGGCTCCTCTGTCCATGGGATTTCCCAGGCAAGGATACTGGAATGGGTTGCCATTTCCTTCTGCAGGAGATCTTCCCAATGCAGAGACTGAACCCGTGCCTTTTGCATCTCCTGCATTGTCAGGCAGATTCTTTACCACTGAGCCACCAAGGAAATCCAGTTTAAAAATAATTATTGCTGTAGATACTGGAACTTCCTTGGTTGTCCACTGGCTAAGACTCTGTTCTTCCAATGCAGGGGGGCCCGAGTTCCTTTACTGGGCAGGGAAATAGACCCCACATGCTGCAACTATTTTCAAATGCCATAACTAAAGATACCATCATCTGACAATACAGGGTTACCACAAATCTTTGATGTGATTCAATAAAGCAGAACAGAATAAAGTGGATGCATAAAAATGGATACTGTGTGTAGTTTTAAAAACATTTAAATGATCCCCACTTGGTCAATTTAGCTTTTGTGAAGAATGTAAATAAGAAGTTAAATTGGAAGTTGATACATACCTAATTATTTCAGAAAATGTTTACACTTTTTATTAAGACCATCATTGATTTTTAGTTTTGTATTCATATTAATATGATTATATGACTCAAATTATCTTGAGATACTTTATGTTTTATTGGAGGTAAAGTGGGTAATTAATTCAAAGCCTGTGCTCCACGTTCCCTAGAGAAAGTAAAAAAAAAAAAAGAACAGGAAATTTGCATTTGTGTAGAGGCAAAAGAAATTTCTTTTAGGGCTGAGCCTGAAGGATATTCCTGATTCCCAGGCCCATGGTCGTTTCTTAGCATTTTGGTGGCCCCATAGACATGCGTGATTTCTGTTCTTTGGTCACTGCATTAGTCTCCAGCAATAAGTTGAAGTTGCAGGGAGCAGTAATATAAACCTTCAATGAATCACAGTATTGAGTATTATATTAATCCTGAATATTCTAAAAGATGCACTGTGACATACATAAGTCAGATATGAAGCAAGCCTACTAAGTTAATTTTGAGGACTATGGCTTTATGATGTCCTAGTTACATCACATCCATCCTTATCATTGATTCAGGAGGCAAGGTTGAAGGTGATGGATAGAAATTCTACTCACAAACTTAAACATATGTTTTGTTGTGTAAATAAATGTGCATGCAATATTTATTGACAGAGACTAGACCATAAAGTAATGTTACAGAAGTCTCGTCTGCTTCTCCTTCTCCTCAATAATTTCTTATAGCCACAGGTTTTTCATAATCCAAAACAGATACTAAAATAGTAATACTCAAAATACCACACAGGAAACAGTGAACTGTTTATTGGGCGTCTCTAATGAGAAAACACACAGATGCCTTAGGGTTTATTTTCACCTTGTAACTACCTGTTTTGTTATTAGGGAGACGCAGTGGGGGATTGTTTTGAGAAACTAAATACTAATATTTGGCATGTGTTGCTATCAAAGTTACAATTGACTGGTAACATTCATTTTTATTTGGAGAATATTTCTTATTATACCTGAACTTCCAGATCTTTACACCTCTAAAAACATTCAGTTCAGTTCACTTCAGTCGCTCAGTCGTGTCAGACTCTCTGCGACGCCACAAATCCCAGCACGCCAGGCCTCCCTGTCCATCACCAACTCCCGGAGTTCACTCAGACTCACGTCCATCGACTCAGTGATGCCATCCAGCCATCTCCTCCTCTGTCGTCCCCTTCTCCTCCTGCCTCCAGTCCCTCCCAGCATCAGAGTCTTTTCCAATGAGTCAACTCTTCGCATGAGGTGGCCAAAGTACTGGAGTTTCAGCTTTAGCATCATTCCTTCCAAAGAAATCCCAGGGCTGATCTCCTTCAGAACGGACTGGTTGGATCTCCTTGCAGTCCAAGGGACTCTCAAGAGTCTTCTCCAACACCACAGTTTAAAAGCATCAATTCTTCAGCACTCAGCTTTTTCATAGTCCAACTCTCACATCCATACATGACCACTGGAAAAACCATAGCCTTGACTAGATCGACCTTTGTTGGCAAAGTAATGTCTCTGGCTTTTGAATATGCTATCTAGGTTGGTCATAACTTTCCTTCCAAGGAGTAAGCGTCTTTTAATTTCATGGCTGCAATCACCATCTGCAGTGATTTTGGAGCCCCCCAAAAATAAAGTCTGACACTGTTTCCACTGTTTCCCCATCTATTTCCCATGAAGTGATGGGACCAGATGCCATGATCTTCGTTTTCAGAATGTTAAGCTTTAAGCCAACTTTTTCACTCTCCACTTTCACTTTCATCAAGAGGCTTTTGAGTTCCTCTTCACTTTCTGCCATAAGAGTGGTGTCATCTGCATATCTGAGGTTATTGATATTTCTCCTGGCAATCTTGATTCCAGCTTGTGCTTCTTCCAGCCCAGCGTTTCTCATGATGTACTCTGCATATAAGTTAAATAAGCAGGGTGACAATATACAGCCTTGACGTACTCCTTTTCCTATTTGGAACCAGTCTGTTGTTCCATGTCCAGTTCTAACTGTTGCTTCCTGACCTGCATACAGGTTTCTCAAGAGGCAGGTCAGGTGGTCTGGTATTCCCATCTCTTTCAGAATTTTTCACAGTTTATTGTGATCCAGACAGTCAAAGGCTTTGGCATAGTCAATAAAGCAGAAATAGGTGTTTTTCTGGAACTCTCTTGCTTTTTCCATGATCCAGTGGATATTGGCAATTTGGTCTCTGGTTCCTCTGCCTTTTCTAAAACCAGCTTGAACAACTGGAAGTTCACGGCTCACGTATTGCTGAAGCCTGGCTTGGAGAATTTTGAGCATTACTTTACTAGCGTGTGAGAATATTGCATCTATTTAAATTCCTACCTCGATTATTTTTGCTATATCAAGTTCTACACATGTAGAAGAAATTGCACAAGGCTGTTTTACTGTGCTGTCAATAAATTTTCACATACAACTGATATCTAAATATGTGAATTCTTGTCATAATGCAGATTTTATATGACCCATTATTTTATGTTTGTTTTTGTGTATACTTCCAGATAACCACTATTGCATCGAGTAAATCCTAGATAATTGCCTCAAAATGACTGCCACAAGAAAATTTGTATTCTGAATGCATAAACAAAAAGCCAGATATTTACAACACTCTTTAATTTCCATACAGAATATGCTTCTTCATAAATTTGATTCCTTCAAATCAAACTTAAATATATTTTTGACAGTTGAATTAAAAACAAATATACCTAATGGCATTTCTATGTGTGCTTTTTTTAAAGTTGATTCTCTTAACTCAAAAAGTAGAAATCCTTGATAATTGAGGCTTTTCCTATGAGACAAGCAAAATCAAATTAAACGTTATGAATTGACATAAGTTGTATTTTCTTTGTCTGAGATGTGTAAATTTCAAACCCAAGCATCTGATTTCCCCACTATGGAGCAAAAAAAAGCTTATTTAGCTTAGTGATCTTTAGCATGTTAATAAATACTGAAATCTCTATTGTTTTTTTTATCTTTCATAATATTTAAAATTTTAAAATTAATTTAAAATGCTTTACAATGACACTGCACACATGAAAAGTTGTCATCTATTTTAATGGTATATATGATAGAGATTTTTATTATAAAACAATTTCTGCTTTTTATCATTTGAAACTGTCAAAACTCATGTTTAAAATTACTCCTTCAAAAATGTCCTCAGCAAGCATGTATACATCAAAGAAAAATTAAAAATGTAGAGTATGTATTTTTAGTCATAATGACTGGGTAGATATGATTAATTTGAAAATGATAATGCTAATATTTTAGAATTCTTAATCTGTAGCTTCTGAAGTATACATTTTTAGAAGGTAAAAATGTATCTACATGTATAAACTGCGTCACTCTTCTTATTAATCCAGTGTTGTTTGTGAAATCCTCAAAGATCTGTACAACTGTATCACTCACTCACAAATGCAAAGGACAATAAAGGAACCAGAGACAGCAAAGAATCAGACATGACTAAACTACTGAGCATGCACACATAAGTGAAACAGACATTTAAATGCCATGATTCATGAGTAGAAGAGAAAGAACATGGTTTTGTAGCACCTCATGTGCTATCGTTTACTACATATTTTCTAACTTAATACTTATCTTGAAATATAGAAAATGACATAAAATGTTGCTCCTGATACCAATTTATAGGATTATAACACTTTACATCAATGGCTAAAAAATTCCATGTCATTCCTTTTGATCCATGATTAGATGAATAAGTAAGTTCAGTCACTCAGTCATGTCCGACTCTTTGTGACCCCATGAATCACAGCATACCAGGCCTCCCTGTCCATCACCAACTCCCATGTCCATCGAGTCAGTGATGCCATCCAACCATCTCATCCTCTGTCGTCCCCTTCTTATCCTGCCCCCAATCCCTCCCAGCATAATGATCTTTGCCAACGAGTCAACTCTTTGCATGAGGTGGCCAAAGTACTGGAGTTTCAGCTTCAGCATCAGTCCTTCCAATGAACAAGGAGGACTGATCTTTAGGATGCACTGGTTGGATCTCCTTGCAGTCCAAGGGACTCTCAAGAGTCTTCTCTAACACCACAGTTCAAAAGCATCAATTCTTCAATGTTCAGCTTTCTTCACACTCCAACTCTCACATCCGTATATGACCACTGGAAAAACCATAGCCTTGACTAGACGGACCTTTGTTGGCAAAGTAATTTCTCTGCTTTTCAATATGCTGTCTAAGTTGGTAATAACTTTCCTTCCAAGGAGTAAGCGTCTTTTAATTTCATGGCTGCAGTCACCATCTGCAGTGATTTTGGAGCCCGCAAAAAATAAAGTCTGACACTGTTTCCACTGTTTCCCCATCTATTTCCCATGAAGCGATGGGACCAGATGCCATGATCTTCCTTTTGTGAATGTTGAGTTTTAAGCCAACTTTTTCACTCTCCTCTTTCACCTTCATCAAGAGGCTTTTGAGTTCCTCTTCACTTTCTGCCATAAGGGTGGTGTCATCTGCATATCTGAGGTTATTGATATTTCTCCCGACAGTCTTGATTCTAGCTTGTGCTTCTTCCAGCCCAGAGTTTCTCATGATGTACTCTGCATATAAGTTAAATACTGTCCAAATGTTCTACAAACATAAAACAAACACTCTTCTCAAATACCTACTTCATGGTGACTGCAGCCATGAAATTAAAAGACGCTTGCTTCTTGGAAGAAAAGCTATGACAAACCTAGACAGCATATAAAAATCAGAGACATTCCTTTGCTGACAAAGGTCCATATAGTCAAAGCTATGGTTTTTCTAGTAGTCATGTATGGATGTGAGAGTTGGACCATAACAAGGGTGAGCACGGCAGAATTGATGCTTTCGAATTGTGGTGCTGGAGAAGACTCTTGAGAGTCCCTTGGACAGCAAGGAGGCCAAACCAGGCAATCCTAAAGGAAATCAACCCTGAATATTCATTGGAAGGACTGATGCTAAAGCTGATGCTCCAATATTTTGGCCAAAGTATTGCGAAGAGAAGACCTTGATGCTGGGGACTGAACAACAATAATGTCACATCCAGCGCTACAGTTCCAACCGAGGCTATCACAAACTGGTTGAGTTTGTGATAGTTCATTGTTATATGCCATGAACCATTCAGTTTTTACATGGATATAACTGTTGAGTTAAATGAAAGTTATGGAGAGAACTGGTTTTCTTGGGTGGCGCTGGTGGTAAAGAACCCACCTGCCAATTCAGGAACCATAAGAGATGAGGGTTCAATCCCTAGGTCAGAAAGATCCCCTGAAGAAGGGCATGGCAACCCACTCCAGTATTCTTGCCTGGAGAATTCCATGGACAGAAGAGCCTGGCAGGCTCTAGTCCGTAGGTAGCAAAGAGCTGGATACAACTGAAGCAACTTAGCATGCACGCACATCGTGAGAAGCACCACTCTTGCATCCTTTATGATATTAAGGGTGGTACTATACTCTTTGTCATTCCCGTTGGGATCCAGTATTGTTTTTGATTTACCGTCTTGACTTGGGGTTGCATACTCAGGAGTTTGCACTGGGCTTTACTGCTATTGTAGCTCTTACTCTAATGAGCAAGAGACCAATATGAGAAATACACCAAGAATAAAGTATGTCCATTACAATTATTTAGGAATTGAATAAATGACCACTGGGTAGCTCTACAGAATTACTGGATCCATTATGACACAGTATTGGGCCAGGACTCCAATTACACCTGACCTCTGCACATCCTTTATCTAACAAGGGAGAGTGTAATAGTTCCTTGGATTTTCACAGGATGTGAAAGA
This sequence comes from Bos taurus, assembly GCF_002263795.3. NCBI lineage: Eukaryota > Metazoa > Chordata > Mammalia > Artiodactyla > Bovidae > Bos > Bos taurus. Next base: position 15,599,288 of record NC_037332.1, on the reverse strand, counting down.
ACTTGTGCCACATCGCCCTCAGAAGACAGGTATTCTATTTCCCCAGAATACAGTTGTCTGAGAAAATGGCTGGAAGCCCTTTGGAGAAAAAGAGGGTGGACTATATACATTTTCCATCTGCAGCAGAGTTTTTATTCAGTTGGTCAATTCTGATAACTGGGTCCAATCACTAACCCAGGTCTAGAAACTTGGTATGGGAAGATGACTTTCTATTGTGAAATCTTACCTCAGGCCTCTGCTCTCATCTATTTTTGAATCTTTTTTATCATATGCATATATTTTTAAATTGTATTTATTTCATTTATTTTTTGGCTGTGCTGGGTCTTCATTGCTGCACTCAGGCTTTCTCTAGTTGCAGTGAGCGGGCCACACTCTATCTGTGGTGCTCAGGCTCCTCCCTGTGGTGGCCCTTCTTGTGGAGCATGGGCTCTAGGCACACAGGTTCAGTAGTTGCAGCTCCTGGGCTTAGTTACTATGGGACACGAGGGATCTTCTGGGCCAGGGATCAATCTCGTGTTGGCAGAGATTGGCAGGCATATTCTTAACTGCTGGACCATCAGGGAAGTCCCATGATTGCATATTTTAAGTAACATCTTTGGGCTGCTTGTTTATCTTGTCCCTAGGAACCAGTACACATTCCATATGTATTTCATATATGGGCACGATATGTGGCCCTCTGAGCACCACTCCAAGCTGCTGATTATTACGAGAATTTCACTCAGTTATTTAGCTAATATTTAAGTGGTACCACCTGGCCTCTGCTATTCCTGGATCCTCTCATTCTCATTGCTATTTATGAGCCTAGATATGGTAACAGCACATTCTACTATCAGCCCTAGATTATGGGGGACAGCTGACACTGATCTTCTAAGATTCTGCTAGAATGTTCTGCCACCATAATCACAATATCTCTTACCTTCTTGATAAATATATGTCTCCTCTGCACCATCTCAAGGGATATAGCATCTGGTGAGCTTTCTAATCATAGGGAGTAGATTCCTTCCTGCGTGCTCCCTTCTCTGAGCCTTTTTATCTCTTTCTTCTTAGTATGTCATGGCAGTTCTGACATCTGTGATTCATTTATGTGAGCCATGACTTTTTCCATGCTTCTAAGAACCATCCCAGCAACAACTTAGAAGCAACTTATGGGGCTCTCGTCAAGATGTTAATTCTGTCACAGGAGAGTCCTACATAATTAAACTCTCTCATCAGCTTTATATAACGTACCCCCTGATGCCACACCCCCAGGAACCACTTCTAGGCATATTCTCCAGCTCCTGCCTGTGCGCTGTGAGTCAGACTGTGCAGCCGCTTTGGTGTAACATCCCTCTCCTCCTTTAGCAGGCTCGGCATTTTCCCAGTTAGACTTTGCTGAATTTTCAGCATAGTTATGGACTTGATGGGGCTTCCCAGGTGTCTCAGTGGTAACGAATCTGCCTACCAGTGTAGGAGACTTGGGTTTGATCCCTGGGTCAGGAAGATCCCCCGGATGAGGAAATGGCAACACAGTCCATTATTCTTGCCTGGAAAATCCCATGGACAAAGGAGCCTTATGGGCTACAGTCCATAGGGTTTCAAAGGGTCAGCTACAACTAGGCAACTAGCTTGCTCACATGGACCTGATGGTCAGGAAAGAGGTTAGGATAGATCCTGAAAGCTGGCGTTGACTTCTAAAGCACATGTCACTTTTGAGGTCTCTGTGTGTACTAACAGAGGTGTATTTCTAGAGGAAGACCGGACACTTCCACAGACAGGAAGATTCAGAAGAATTTGAGAGATCTCAGGTGCATCTACCAAACTTGATTTCAAGATTCAAACCAGGTTTCAGGGTTCAAATCCTTCCCTATTAGAGCTCTAATTGTGGGGTAGAAGAATTCTTGCCAACAGTCTATTTGGCTTCATGGGGTCTTAGTTGTGCTTTGCAGGATCTTTTGCATTTCAGGGACTCTAGTTGAGGGGTACAGGCTTCAGTGGCTGCAGGTTGAGGGCTTAGTCACCACGTAGCATGTGGGATCTCAGTTCCCTGACCAGGAATCAAACCTGAGTCCCCTGTATTGCAAGGCAGATTCTTAACCACTGGATCACCAAGGAAATTCCAAGAATGGATTCTTCACTGAAGTTCTACCACTGCCTCAAGCAGGCCTTCACTCTTGATAAGACTTTAATTTGGGGTGAAATTTTGACAAATACAAAGTAGAAAGGGATGCACTAACCACTGCAACATCTGCTATTTGATAGACATGAAGGAAAGAGTGACTATACAGACTACATGATTGGGTGCATGCTGCTAAACAGAGATAAAATGACAGATCCCCATTTATTAACAATTTAAGCAAATTTTGAGAATCAGGAAAAAAAAGTGAAAGTGAACGTCACTCAGTTGTATCTGACTCTTTGTGACCCCATGTACTATACAGTCCATGGAATACTCCAGGCCAGAATACTGGAGTGGCTAGCCTTTCCCTTCTTCAGGGGATCTTCCCAGCTCAGGGATTGAACCCAGGTCTCCTGCATTGCAGTCAGATTCTTTACCAGCTGAGCCACAAGGGAGGCAGAGACCCTCCTTAAACTTCAGAAGAAATCTCTTGAAATCAAAGGACAAAAAGTGTGAAGGCCTAGTTGAAACAATGGTAGAAATTCAGGGAAAAATGCATTCTCCAGACTTGCCCAATGGTTCAGTGGTTAAGAATCTGCCTCGTCATGCACAGAAAGTGGGTTCCATCCCTGGTGAGGGAACCCAGATACCACATTCTGTGGGACAACTAAGCCCTCGAGCTGGGACCAGAAGCTGCTCCTGATCCTGGATATGCTTAGTGTCTCAAAGCGAAAGACTGTGCAATCTATGCAGTGTGTAGTGACCTTGGGGGTCTGCCCCTATCTCCTGTATGGTGCTGGAGTCCCTTTGAGATACAAGACTGAGTTTGGGGCCCTCGTTCAGGATGTGGGATGTGTCCAGTGCTGCGCTCAGTGCAACCTGGGGCTGGACAGGAACTACAAGGTCCTTCTCAATGTTGCTCAGCCTATGTCTCTGGGGAACCTGCTTTTGGTTCTTCCCTCATAGCTCAGTCAGGAAAGAGTCTGCCTCCAATGCAGGAGACCTGGGTTCAATCCCTGGGTCAGGAAGATCCCTTGGAGAAGGAAATGGCAACCCACTCCAGTATTCTTGCCTGGAGAATCCCATGGACAGAGGAGCCTGGTAGGAGTCTATGGGGTTGCAGGAGTCAGAGGTGACTGAGTGGCTAAGCACACGTATTTTGGGGGCTATCACTGTAGGTTTGTATCAGCTGGGATTCTGCGGAGGACACGTTCCAGGAAGACACGGTAGAATCCTGAGGAAGAGGTGTCCATTGAGGAGGAAAGAGCACTATCAAGGAAGGCCCTGAGAGACATCTTGGATCAAGTGTATCAACCACTAGCCATCCAGGAATGACTTATCCACCTGCACTGATGGGAAGACTCACATGAGGTACCAGGCCCCAGGTTGGCTTCCACATCTATGTGGGTGGCTCCTGTCTGAAAAGTTAAGAAGGCCCAGTGTTGTTCCAGCAGTAGTCTGGGGCATTTTGGAAGGAGCAGGTGTGGGGGAGCCTGGTGAGAGTGATGCTGAGGGCATAGCTGCCGAATGGAAGGCATGTGCCCTGACTGCAGAGATTCTAGCCTCTGGTCCCCAGCAGTCTCGTTCAGCAGAGGATTACTATAGAGATATCTTCCTCCAGATATGGGGCAGATTTCATGTTCCAGACAGCTTGACAGCACGGCAATTTCAGAGAGTGGCCACCACTAGCTTTATAACCATGTGGAGGGAATGGCCATAACTGGCAGGAAAGTACTTCAGGCAGTGTTAGCTTCTCTTCACCGATGTTTAAATACAGCAGAGATGCCAGAGAGTGGCATGGTGCCAGGGACCATTTTGGTGACAGAAGAACTTAGTAGATGTACTGAGGGTGTATGTAAAGGTGTGCGGAGGGGTCGAGAATGAAACGTCAACAGTTGTGGTGGATTCCCTGCTTCTGCTCTGTGAGTGCTCTTTTGTCTTTACTGTTCTACCAGAGTGTGTCTCACATAAGGTAAATAATCTAGAGAACTTGGTTGTTTATAAATGGGCTTCCCTGGTGGCTCAGGGGTAAATAACCCACCTGCCAATGCAGGAAACACAGGTTTGATCTCTGGGTGCAGAAGATCCCCTAGGGGATATGGCAACTCTCTCCAGTATTCTTGACTGGGAAATCCCATAGACAGAAGGAGCTGGGAGGGCTACAGTCCATGGATCACAAAAGAGTCAGACATGACTTAGGGACCAAACAACAGCAACAGTCAATTCCATTGCTGCAGCATGCCTGGGATTATTGATACTCTACCTACCACCCTTAAGGGGGTTCTTTTTACCATCTGTCCAGCCCCTGATTCCTCTCCAGAATACCAACTTTAGACTCTGAATCTTAGAACAATTCCTGGTACTCACTGTCTTAGGTCAGGTTTCCTAGAAGCAGAGATGGGGGTGCTTAAGCAAGCAATTTATTTGAGAAGTGATTTTCACAAAAAAATGAGAAAAGCAGGGAAAATGGGCTTATGATTTCAAATGAAAATGAACCTCAGCTTGATCCCATGGGGAGAGCTCTAGCAAAAATCACACCTGGGAGTGGGTCCCACCATGAGGTCCCACCGCTACTTGTCCTCTGCTTTTCTGGGGATCCCTTTATATTCCCTTGTCAACCAGTCATTGCCAGCAGGCTTTGAGATGTGATGGTGTTCCCAGGCAAGGATACTCTCATTTAACCAAGAGCAGGTCTCTCTGGAAGTCTGCCAGTGCCCCAAGTATCTGGGAGATGAGATATCTGCTCTAGCTCCCAATGATGACCACTACACCCAGTATCCACCAGCACCATCCATTGTCTTGAACCCTTAGTCCTTTAATTCTCCACAATCCTGATAAATGGAAGTAACAAAAGAAACATGCCTGAATATTCATTTTGGATCATATATTTTAAAATGAGAATTTTCTTCTTTACTATTATTTCTTCCTAAAATAAGACTGATTTTAAAAGTGAGATGGGGGATACCAATCTATATACCAATCTGTATACTATACCATGTTATATATGGTCCATACTGTTCTTGGCTTCATAAATGATTGTAAAATAATGGAGTTACATATCACACATCACATTTTTTTAAAAAAATCTGGCTTTCACAGGACTGAAATATTAATGAAAATCATAAAGAAGACCAGTATCTGCTCAAAGTTTTTCATTCTAAGTATTGTGATGTTTCAGTTCAGTTCAGTTCAGTTCAGTCGCTCAGTCGTGTCCGACTCTGCGATCCCATGAATCGAAGCACACCAGGCCTCCCTGTCCATCACTAACTCCCGGAGTTCACCTAGACTCACGTCCATCGAGTCAGTGATGCCATTCAGCCATCTCATGCTCTGTCATCCCCTTCTCCTCCTGCCCCCAATCCCTCCCAGCATCAGAGTCTTTTCCAATGAGTCAACTCTTCGCATGAGGTGGCCAAAGTACTGGAGTTTCAGCTTGAGCATCATTCCTTCCAAAGAAATCCCAGGGCTGATTTCCTTTAGAATGGACTGGTTTGATCTCCTTGCAGTCCAAGGGACTCTCAAGACTCTTTTCCAACACCACAGTTCAAAAGCATCAATTCTTTGGTGTTCAGCCTTCTTCACAGTCCAACTCTCACATCCATACATGACCACTGGAAAAACCATAGCCTTGACTAGATGGACCTTTGTTGGCAAAGTAATGTCTCTGCTTTTTAATATGCTATCTAGGTTGGTCATAACCTTTCTTCCAAGGAGTAAGCGTCTTTTAATTTCATGGCTGCAGTCACCATCTGCAGTGATTTTGGAGCCCCAAAAATAAAGTCTGACACTGTTTCCACTGTTTCCCCATCTATTTCCCATGAAGTGATGGGACCGGATGCCATGATCTTCGTTTTCTGAATGTTGAGCTTTAAGCCAACTTTTTCACTCTCCACTTTCACTTTCATCAAGAGGCTTTTGAGTTCCTCTTCACTTTCTGCCATAAGAGTGGTGTCATCTGCATATCTGAGGTTATTGATATTTCTCCCAGCAATCTTGATTCCAGCTTGTGTTTCTTCCAGTCCAACATTTCTCATGATGTACTCTGCATATAAGTTAAATAAACAGGATGACAATATACAGCCTTGATATACTCCTTTTCCTATTGGGAACCAGTCTGTTGTTCCATGTCCAGTTCTAACTGTTGCTTCCTGACCTGCATACAGGTTTCTCAAGAGGCAGGTCAGGTGGTCTGGTATGCCATCTCTTTCAGAATTTTCAACAGTTTATTGTGATCCACACAGTCAAAAGCTTTGGCATAGTCAATAAAGCCAAAAATAGATGTTTTTCTGGAACTCTCTTGCTTTTTCCATGATCCAGTGGATATTGGCAATTTGGTCTCTGGTTCCTCTGCCTTTTCTAAAACCAGCTTGAACATCAGGAAGTTCACGGTTCGCATATTGCTGAAGCCTGGCTTGGAGAATTTTGAGCATTACTTTACTAGCATGTGAGATGAGTGCAATTGTGCGGTAGTTTGAGCATTTTTTGGCATTGCCTTTCTTTGGGATTGGAATGAAAACTGACCTTGTCCAGTCCTGTGGCCACTGATGAGTTTTCCAGATTTGCTGGCCTATGGAGTGCAGCACTTTCACAGCATCATCTTTCAGGATTTGGAATAGCTCAACTGGAATTCTATCACCTCCACTAGCTTTGTTCATAGTGATGCTTTCTAAGGCCCACTTGACTTCACATTCCAGGATGTCTGACTCTAGGTCAGTGATTACACCATCGTGATTATCTGGGTCGTGAAGATCTTTTTTGTACTGTTCTGCTGTGTATTCTTGCCATCTCTTCTCAATATCTTCTGCTTCCGTTAGGTCCATACCATTTCTGTCCTTTATCGAGCCCATCTTTGCATGAAATATTCCTTTGGTATCTCTGATTTTCTTGAAGAGATCTCTAGTCTTCCCCATTCTGTTGTTTTCCTCTATTTCTTTGCATTGATCGCTGAAGAAGGCTTTCTTATCTCTTCTTGCTATTCTTTGGAACTCTGCATTCAGATGCTTATATCTTTCCTTTTCTCCTTTGCTTTTTGCTTCTCTTGTTTTCACAGCTCTTTGTAAGGCCTTCCCAGACAGCCATTTTGCTTTTTTGCATTTCTTTTCCATGGGGATGGTCTTGATCCCTGTCTCCTGTACAATGTCACGAACCTCATTCCATAGTTCATCAGGCACTGTATCTATCAGATCTAGGCCCTTAAATCTATTTCTCACTTCCACTCTATAATCATAAGGGATTTGATTTTAGGAAACTGTAAAAATATTCCTTTCCAATTTGCCATAAGAAACTCCTTGGAGTTATATTGGAATAACTGAATTTACTTTGGTATAAATAGAAACAGAATACATATTTTATGTATTTCACAAATGCATCAGTTCAGTTCAGTTGCTCAGTCATATCCGATTCTTTGCAACCCTGATTTTTTGCTAGACTGTAGCACACCAGGCTGCCCTATCCATCACCGACTCCCGAAGCCTACTCAAACTCCTGTCCATCAACTTGGTGATACCATACAATCATCTCATCCTCTGTCATCCCCTTCTCCTCCTTCCTTCAATTTTCCCCAGCATCAGGGTCTTTTCCAATGAGTCAGTTCATCACATCAGGTGGCCAAAGTATTGGAGCTTCAGTTTCAACATCAGTCCTTCCAATGAATATTCAGAACTGATTTGCAAATATCTCTGGAAATAGTCAAATATTTTGCTGTTAAATAAAATATAGCACTACAAAAAGGATCACTACAGCTTCCTATGATGCAAAATTATCTGGTTTACTAACCAGTCAACCAATGAAAGAATTACTTTGCCACATGATTTTGCTTCAGATTCTTTTTGTTACTATTATTTTGCTATCTCAGCTTGAAAGAATTTAGGATTTATTCATATTTACATCACAATGAAAGGAAACCCACCCAAGTCAGAAATATTTGTCCAAATTCTCCCACAACAGATTTCAGAATGAATTCCTTATCACTTTGTCAAGTGCTTCAGCAGAGAAAATTAACAAAGTCTACCTTGAAAGTGGTAGGCTAAACAGGATACTAAGAATATGCAAGATAAATTAAATAGCAAAAAAGAAGGTGGAGTGAGGGAGACAGGAAAGAAGGGGGAAGGGAGGAGAAGATGAAAGAATTGATTTACTTAAAGACATTATATGATGATAATATCTTAGTTTCTTCTATTTTTATTTTTCTGTTTTTGAACTATTGTTTAATTCTTAATGTGAGTAAAAATATTGTTGTTCTAATTTTATAAATGAAAAAATGGTTTAGAGTGTCATAACTATTAAATAGTGATCTGGGATTCTTACTGAAATTCTAAACAATCCCCTCTTACTTCCCCTCCCCATTCCAGGATTTAATGATCTGAGTCCAATTCTGTCTTTGCCACTTATGAGGGAGTCATATTATCTCCTTGGGCCTCACTTTCCATCTGGAAAATAACATCTGTTCCAGTTGTATCACACTGTGATCTTATCTGGTAATAGCAAAGGAGAATGTACAGTTTTCAAAGAATATAAAATATACATACTAAACTGAAAAACTATTTTTATTATCTCTAGTCTCAGTGTGCCTAGTAATAGTACTTCTATAATTACTATAACTTTTTTTATAATTTCATAGAATTGTGGCCAGCAAAGCCCTTATAATACCACTTTGCAATCACCCTGTAAATAAAGACATTGTTACCTCCGTATTATAGTAGACTGAGAAGTTTCCCTGGCCACATTTAGAAATTAACTTTAATTCTTAAGCAGGCATAAATCTACAAATCAAATCATCCAATGAGGATAGTGACCACATTTTCTGTAAAAAAAATTATCCTAAAACTACAAAATGTATTTTGCTTATATTTAAGCAGAATAAATCTAGAACAAAATGCTGCTGCTGCTGCTGCTACTAAGTCGCTTCAGTCGTGTCTGACTCTGTGCAACCCCATACACGGCAGCCCACCAGGCTCCGCCATCCTTGGGATTCTCCAGGCAAGAATACTGGAGTGGGTTGCCATTTCCTTCTCCAGTGCATGAGAGTGAAAAGTGAAAGTGAAGTCGCTCAGTCATGTCTGACTCTTAGCGACCCCATGGACTGCAGCCCACCAGGCTCCTCCATCCATGGGATTTTCCAGGCAAGAGTACTGGAGTGGGGTGCCATTGCCCTCTCCAAGAACAAAATAGTAAACCTTTATTCCAAAATTTCATTTGTTAAAAATAGAAAAATCCATAAAACCATGAAAAATTAAAAGTACACTAAAAATCTAAAGATGGCTCTAGGAAACTAGACTATGACGGAAAAGTTCCAACTAAAGGAATCAGTTACGCATGGACAGTGAGAGATCTGCAGGAATGAATGCAGTGGGTAGAACGTGGATTCTTATGTGTAGAAGTGGGTCCAGAAATGCCTCTGGTTAAAGAAACCATCCGGGAAGGAGAAACCATGGACCATCATTAGTGCCCTTTCCAGTTGTGAGTGACTACAGTGGAACTCAAAGTTAAATAGGCTCGGCATATAAAAAGTGACTTTTGAAGCAGGTCCACAGAAAAAAGATGGCTATGCATCAAAGAATTCTGTTGTTGAAAGGCAGTCCAATTTTGGCCACTGGCATCTTTTTAACAATCTTTGATGCCCATAACTATGAAACTCATAATGCTGAGCAAAACCCGCACCTAAAATCTAACAATTTGTTCAAGATGGTGAGTGAGAGATTTGAAATCCAGCAGCAGATACCACTGGGTTTCCTAGGTGGTACTAGTGGTAAAGCACCTGCCTGCCAAAGCAGGAGATATAAGAGATGTGGGACAGAGTTGCAAAGAGTCGGACATGACTGAGCGACTGAGCACGCATGGAGCAGTTACCATTGAAGAATGATTTTGTTGTTCTCTCAGCCTCCTGATCATCAAACTTCACACTCTTCCCTGGTGGCTCAGACCGTAAAGAATCCACCTGCCGTATGGGAGACCTAGGCTTGATCCCTGTATTGGGAAGATCCCCTGGAGCAGGGCATGGCAACCCACTCCTGTATTCTTGCCTGGAGAATCCCCTTGGGCAGAGGAGCCTGGCGGGCTACAATGCAAGGGTTTACAAAGAGTCAGACATGACTTATCAACTAAGTGCGCGCACACACACACACACACACACACGCTTACACCAAATGATAAGTCTGTGTGATGAATTTGTCTGAAGATGCCTACCTTGCTGCTAAAATAACAATTGAAATATCTCTTTAGGCTCTATTATAAGTTATTGTTATTAGGGTGGTATATCTGCAGTTAATGCAAGTTGGTACACATACAGCTATTAATCTGGGAAACATTTACATTTTATTCCATTTCAAACATACAGGATATTCAAATGGTCTTCCTGACATTGTATGACATTTCCTCATGTTCAAGGAATTTTAGGTCCACTGGAAATGCTTCCTGCATGAATCCTGCCAAGAGGAATGAAAATAATATCTTTGGAAAAGATCTAGGATCTGCTATCATGAATGACATAATCTAACATAGTGGTTTTCAGAATACCATCTATTGCCTCAATAGAGCGAATTAATAGCAGACACATGAATCAGAAACACAAGTTTTCTGAAACAATATTAAGCATTACCACTTGTATTGAACTCTGGTATTTTTCCCTTTCCTCTACTCTCTTCCTAAGACTCCTAGTGAATAGATATTTAAACATATCCACTGTAGCCTCTGTCTCTTTAGCCCTGTTCTATAATTTTCAAAATTTTATTTCTCTGTACTTCATTTAGGATATTTTTTTCTGACCCATCTTTAATTTTGTGATTACGCTCTAAAGCTTTTTCTAATCTACTTTACAAACCATCTATTGTATTTTTACTTCACCTAATGTAATTTGAGTTCTATTTTTTAAAGTTTGTTAAGTTCTTTTTTTTTTTTTTTTACAAAAACTTCTTTTTACAGACTTCTTGTGGTGCTGGAGAAGACTTGAAAGCCCCTTGGACAGCAAGGAGATAAAACCAGTCAATCCTAAGGGAAATCAACCCTAAATAGTCATGGGAAAAACTGTTGTTGAAGCTGAAGCTCCAATCCTCTGACCACCCAATGGGAAGAGCCAACTCATTGGGAAAGACCCTGATATTGGGAACGAGTGGAGGCAGGAGAAGAAGGGGTCAACAGAGGATGAGATGATTAGATAGCATTACGGACTAATGGACATAAAATTTTTTTGCAAATTCCAGGAGATATTGGAGGGCAGAGGAGCCTGGCATGCTGCATTCCATGGGGTCACAAAGATTTGGACATGACAGCAACTGAAACACAAAACAAGCTGAAATTCTCAATCTCATTTATTATTTTTGGAACGTACACAACACATTTATTTCTAACTTTCTGTGATGGTTCTATATCAGGATCTGCTGTGTTCCTTGTCTCTGCTTCTAGTAGTTATTGTTCAGGTCTCTTCTTTCTGTGCTTTCTTAATATATCTCGCATGCTAGGCATTGAATATGAAAAATTTCAGAGCTATTTTGAGGTCTGGGCTTCCCTGGTGGCTCAGATGGTAAAGAATCTGCGTGCAATGCTGGAGACCTGGTTCCATCCCTGAGTTGGAAAGATCCCCTGGAGAAGGGAATGGCTACCCACTCCAGAATTCTTGCCTGAAGAATCCCCACAGACAGAGGAGCCTGAAGGACTACAGTCCATGGGGTCGCAAAGAGTCAGACACAACTGACCGACTTTCACCTCACTTCACATTTTGAGGTCTAGAATGATATTATCTTTCCCTAAAGAGGATTTGTATTTGTTTGTATAATGCAAAAGGTCTCTGAATCCTAGCTCTCAGACCTATAAGATACCAAGATGTTTCTAAACTGAGCTTCAATCCGTGTGAGAGCCTATCTATTTCAAGCTCACTTGTAAGTTGCTCTTACAGTGTGTGGTCCTTCAGAAAGTGAAGTCGCTCAGTCGTGTCCGACTCTTTGCGACCCCATAGACTGTAGCCTACCAGGCTCTTCTGTCCATGGGATTTTCCAGGCAATAGTACTGGAGTGGATTGCCATTTCCTTCTCCAGGGGATCTTCCCAACCCAGGGCTTGAACCCGGGTCTCCCGCATTGTAGACAGACGCTTTACTGTCTGAGCCACCAGGGAAGTTGTAGTCCTTCAGAGTGAGTAACAAATGTCTGGGGTATTTACCAGGGATTGGGTAGCAATTAAAGGGGGGAAAAAATCCCCAGAATGAAATAATTCCAAAATCAAGCTCACTTTTCTGGGTTTCTTTCTTCTGAATCTTTGTGAGCCTTCACTGAAACATTAGCTCTTCCACACTTTTCGTTTTCATGTTCAGTGTTTCTAACCATTTTCAGGACAGGATCAGTCACAGTTGCCTTGTTGGTCTCTTACTTGAGCTAAAAACATCTCAATGTATTTAAAAGACAAAACTGAATCAGAAAAAAATAGCACATAAATTTTTTAAGATTTTTGAATTGTGTGTCCTTACATCATTGAAAAAAACGAGGACTTCCCTGGTGGTCCAGTGGTTTAGACTCCAGGCTTCCACTTCGGGGGACACAAGTTCCATCACTTGTGTGGAACTAAGATTCTGCATCCCACTCTGCACAGCCAAAAAAAAAACAGTAGGAAGACAACATCTGTAACTGTATTTTCACAAGTATTTACTTCTGGCAAAGATGATAACACTCACCATGGCCTAAAGAATGTAGTGTTGCTGACATTGCTGTAGAAATTTACACTTTGAAGTTGTATATATATATAAATGTGATATTTGGTGCTCTGACAGTAACATAAAGGTCAGTTGCATAGGATGGCCCTGTATTACGTTAGAGCTGTGAAAATATTGGAGGAATATATTATATATTTTATTATCTGGTTTAAAGTATTATTTATCTGGAACACCAAAAGTAGGTGGTGGTTCAATTATTTAACTGGATTGAAATCTGAGCATATATAATACATATTATTATTTTGAAAATGTTAATTTTTCTGTATTGATGCTTGGTTGAATCCTCAAAGGAAAGAGTGGCTAACTATCTTTTGGTTTGCACTAACTTTATGGTACTTCAATTCAGAAATTATATTAATTTTTTAAATGGACGAGCTATCACCTATAAGGGCTTCCTTGGTAGCTCAGAGGGTAACCTAGGTTCCATCCCTGAGTTGGGAAGATCCCCTGGAGGAGGGCATGGCAACATTCTCCAGTATTCTTGCCAGGAGAATCACCATGGACAGAGGAGCCTGGTGAGCTTCAGACCGTAGGGGTGCAAAGAGTTGGACACGACTGAGCAACTAAGCACATCATCTATTCCTTCATTTAACAAATGTGATTGCATAAAGTAAAATATGTGCATGTGATATTGAAATTCAGTGGCAAGGTACTAAGTCAGAAACCACTGATTGATCTAAGTCTTTCATTAGAAATTAAGCCACAGATACGGCTTCATTTCGATATTTGGCAAAACCAATACAATATTGTAAAGTTTAAAAATAAAAAAAATAAAAAGAAATTAGGCCACAGATAATAAAATGGCGAAAGTTCTGGCGGGCTACAGTCCATGGGGTCGCAAGAGTCGGACACGACTTGGCGACTAAATCACCACCACCTAAGTTCTGAAAGGAATGAGATCATTAGAGAGCTTTTTCATTATAGTTCTGTGGTTTAAGAGCACCACCTAGTGGTCACAAATATTTATGCTTGTCTATATGTGCTGTGTGCTTAGTTGCTCAGTTGTGTCCGACTCTACAAACCTTTGGACTGGAGCCCAGCAGGCTCACCTGCCCATGGGATTTTCCAGGGAGGAAACTGAAGTGGGTTGCCATGTTCTCCTGCAGGGGATCTTCCAGACCCAGGGGTCGACCGTGCGTCTCCTTTGTCTCCTGCACTGCAGGCAGATTCTTTGCCAGCTGAGGCACAACAAAACCATGTTGGTGCTGGTGTTCAGGTGTTCAGTCGCTCAGTCGTGTGCACCACCAAAAACAGTACGCTTCCCTAATTGTTCCTTAATGTAGATGCTGTATATCTGCCTCTTCCTTCATTTTATTTCCCTTGAGCATATTCTTTCTTTATCATTTAGAGTTTTGAATTTTCAATAAAAGTAAGGGTAAAATATTTTAAACCCATGAAGGCTTATTTGCTCAAAAAATGAGATGGCAGAAATACAAGAGAATATGTGAAAACATTATACAGTTAACCTTGAGCAACGTTGGGGTTAGGGACATGGACACTCCACACAGTTAAAAATCCTAATATAATTTATAGTTGGCCTCCATATGCTCAGTTCCTCTGTATCCAGACTTCCGCATTCATGCATTCATCTATCAGATCATATAGTAATAGTAGTCATATTTACTACTGAAAAAAATCTGTATATAAGTGGATCCACGTAGCTCAAATCCATGTATTTTAATGGTCAGCTGAATATTTTTAATTTGCACTGTGATTTAGTCAATTTTGATAGAATAAAAAAATGAAATGTAAAAGAGAGTAAGAATTAAACACAAATGCATAAAAATGTAAGTACCGTCCATCTATTGTTTGACTTTTGAGCATTTGAATAGGAGATTAATATTGATAGCTATAAATTTTCATAAATATCTCTGTGAATCATTGCCATTAAAATAAATATTCATAGCTATCTACTTTAGCTACCTGGGAACAGTGATAGGCTGAAAAATACTTCTCAGATATGTCCATGTCATATTCTCAGAACTTGCAAATGTTATTTTATATGGCAGGTGGGACTTTGCAGAGGGGAATAAGTTAACAACTGTACCATCAAGAGACTCTCTTAGATTAACTGGGTGAGTCCAGTGTCATTGCAACAGTTGTCATAAGAGGGTGACAGGTAAAGCAAGAGGCAGCGGAGAAGGTAACATGATGTGGGATACAGAAGCTGGGGTGATGAGCTTTGAGGACGAGAGAAAGGGCTGCAGAACCATACACACAAGGAATATAAGCCACCACTTGAAGCTGAAAAGACAAAGAAACATTTGTATTTTTTTTAAGTTTGCAAATTTGATTTTTTTTTCCTTTCTTTTTTTCTTTTTCTTTGGCCACACCTCACGGCAGGTGGAACTTCCCTGACCAAGGATTGAACCTGCGTCCCCTGCAGTCCCCCTAAGTGTTTCTTAACCACTAGGGGAGCCATTGTGTTATTTGAAGATACCGAAGTCATGGACATTTGCTACAGCAGCAATAGAAAACTTATGAAAACATTTTGCTACAAATTGCAACTTATAGAACAATGACAGTTTTCATTTGAGTCAGAATAGCCCTGTGATTTCAGTGAGGATTTTAGTTCTGAATTGATTTTGACATGTTGTCATTAGTATTCTTAAGAAAATAGATATTTGTTAAGTATTTTCCTAAAAGGTTTTCTTTTAATGTTGAAATTCTAGATCTCTATTAGTGTGGCTTATTAGAAGAAATGTTGACAGAAGTTTCCAGTTAACTCTTAGAGTTATCTTCACATATGCTACTTAAAAGGGCCTCATTAACATGGGGGCTTCCCTGGTGGCTCAGAAGGTAAGGAATCTGCCTGTAATGCAGGAAACCTGAGTTTGATTTCTGAGTTGGGAAGATCCCCTGCAGAAGGGAATGGTTACTCACTCCAGTATTCTTGCCTGGAAAATTCCATGGTGATGTGACCAGGTACATTTGGCAGGCTTCCTAGGTGGCTCTGATAGCAAAGAATCTGCCTACAATGCAGGAGAGCCTGGTTCAATCCCTGGGTTGGGAGGGCCTCCAAATGCTTTCCTAGCATCATGTATCCACAGGAAATAGATTACCTTCCCTGGGTCCACCTTCCATGGTGGGGTTGCCAGTTTTTTTCCTTCCCTTATTGTGTACTGTGGTCTTCCCTTGTGGCTCAGCTAGTAAAGAATCTGCCTGCAATGTGGGAGACTTGGGTCAGTCCCTGGATTGAGAAGATCCCCTGCAGAAGGGAAAGGCTACCCATTCCAGTATTTTGGCCCGGAGAATTCCTTGGACTTTATAGTCCATGGGGTCACAAAGAGTCGGATACGACTGAGAGACTATCACTTTCACTTTCTATTGTATACTGTAGTTCGCCTTGTAAAAAAAAAATCCAGGTTAACAAGGAGTTTATCAGTGGGGACTTTCAGAAGGATAAAGAGAGCACCAGGACACTGAGAATGCTTGCCAGGATTAGAGAATAAAGTAAATTAGGAAGGTACTGTGAAAGAGTTTTATGAAAGGTGCAAGAAGAGGCTTAGCAGTGAAGAATCTGTCTGCTTATGCAGGAAATGTGGGTTTAATTCTTGGGTCTGGAAGATCCCTTGGAGAAGGAAATGGCAACCCACTTGCCTGGGAAACCCCATGGGGTTACAGGCTACAGTCCATGGGGTCCCAGTGAGTCAGACATGACTTAGTGACTAAAGATCATCAAGAAGCTTATAAGTTCACCCACACCATCACAACGACCATCAATACCACCACTCTCACCTTTGAAACCTAAAGCTCTTGTAACAATTTTCTCTTTGTATGCTTCTCAGCAAAGCAGGCCATTGGATATTTATATATCTCATTTTTTGTAAAGCACCGATAATGACCTCCCTGGTCAAAGACCATTTAATAAAGCCAACCCTCCACAGAGAGCTTTTGTTCGTTCTTCTTCTTTTCTTTTGTTCTTTTGTTACTTTTTTAAATTGTCTTACAAAAATGTAGATGTTTACCAGTACATTCTTACTTCAGTTTTTAAGGCTTTTAATCAATATGTTTTTCCTAAGTCACAACAAAGGGTACTAAACATCAGTCTCTTCCCCTGCCAAACGCCGGTCCTGCAGGCTTTGCTCCAGAATTCAAGGCAGATGGCATGGGGCTCCCACATCCCAGGGCAGAATCGGTCATGGGACGATTCCACTGCACCAAGGTTCATATAGATAGCATCCATAATTATAAATCTATGTTTATAGTAAACTATATATTGCTGCTTTTGCTAGCAGGTTATTGCGGAAATACCTAGTTTTATTACACTTTGTTTTATTGCTCTTGACAGATACTGAGATTTTATATTTTGGGGTTTGTGGCAGCAGTGTGTTCAATGTCACAGGCACAAGTATTCAAAAAGCATTTTGCTCACGTTGTGTCTCTGTGTAACACTTTGGTAATTCTCACAATATTTCAAGCTTTTCCATTATTATTATATGTGTTATGGTAATCTGTGACTGCTGACATGCGGCGTTACCACTCTAACTCACTGAAGGCTCCGATGGTGGTTTGCATTTTTTAGCAAGAGCATTTTTAGATTAAGTTATGTACAGTTTTTTTTAGATATAATGCTACTGTATTGCACACTTAATAGACTGTTAGCATAGTATAAACGTAACTTTTCTATGCATTGAGAAACCAAAAAACTTGTATGATTTGCTTTATTGTGATATTTGACTTATCACAGTGGTCTGTAAGAGAAATCTGCCATATCTCCAAGGTGGCCTGATAAACAGAGAAGTATCAGGGTGGGCTATTAGGGACAACTACCGTTTTAAATGGAGACCCTTCCTGAAGAATTCTTAGGAGGGGCATGATTGGACTTTCATAGAAGCAAGGGCAATTTTTTAAAAAATTGTTCCATTCATGAGAAAGTTGTGAGAATTTTTAAATGACTATTATTTAAATTCCTGGAGAGGAAGACTTTAAAGATGTTTGGCATTCCACCCATCCAGCCAGCCTTTTATTTATTCATTTAGTCATTCTTTCACTTATTTAATAAATATGTAATAAAGACTCTTTGTGTGTTACCAAGATCTACTTCTCTGGACACATACCAGGTGTTCTAGGTATATTATAATTTCCAGGGTTTCTTTCTCCACTAAGCATCAGAGAATCATACATATAATACATGAAATTTATATACTATTAGGTAGCAAGTTAACAACTCCAAGACAGTGGTTTTATAATGCATTTTATACAAAAACTTATAATAAATGAAAATATTTATTTTATTTTTAAATGTGAGATAACCATGCAAAGAAAGAAGCAAATAGTAATATTCATATTTTAAAATGTAACCTATATCATGTGACTTATAGTCAATACACATACCCATAATATTACAGCTGAGTGCTAAAGAATTGATGCTTTTGAACTGTGGTGTTGGAGAAGACTCTTGAGAGTCCCTTAGACTGTAAGGAGATCCAACCAGTTCATCCTAAAAGAAATCAGTCCTGTGTGTTCATTGGAAGGACTGATGTTGAAGCTGAAACTCCAATACACTGGCCACCTGATAAGAAGAGCTGACTCGTTTGAGAAGACCCCAATGCTGGGAAAGATTGAGGGCAGGAGGAGAAGGGGACGATAGAGGATGAGATGGTTGGATGCATCACCGACTCAATGGACGTGAGTTTGAGTGAACTCTGGCAGTTGGTGATGGGCAGGGGGTCTCGGGTGCTACGGTTCATGGGGTCACAAAGAGTTGGACACGACTGAGCGACTGAACTGAACTGAGTGTGATAGATTCCTCCTCTTCTCATATGAATTGAGAAACTTCAAGACAGGGTATAGTATTTGATATTAGTACCATGCTTTTGAACCGTGGTATTGGAGAAGACTCTTGAGAGTCCCTTGGACTGCAAGGAGATCCAACCAGTCCATTCTGAAGGAGATTAGCCCTGGGGTTTCTTTGGAAGGAATGATGCTAAAGCTGAAACTCCAGTACTTTGGCCACCTCATGCGAAGAGTTGACTCATTGGAAAAGACTCTGACGCTGGGAGGGATTCGGGGCAGGAGGAGAAGGGGATGACAGAGGATGAGGTGGCTGGATGGCATCACTGACTCGATGGACTTGAGTCTGAGTGAACTCCGGGAGTTGGTGATAGACAGGGAGGCCTGGCGTGCTGCGATTCATGGGGTCACGGAGAGTCGGACACGACTGAGCGACTGAACTGAACTGAACTGAACTGAACCAAACTATTTTTCTTCTTGCATCCTAATAGAATTCTCAGCCAATATGAAGGTTCCTTGTAATGAGTAAGATAAATACTCCATTAGCAAGAAAGCTGGATTATTTAATAGAAGGCATATATTTATTAAATACTGTCTATTCTCTGTATAAAGACAGCAAAATTCACAGTGATGGTATATGCATATTTTAATGAAGTAATTTAGTAGAAGCAGAGCCACATTCACTGCCAGTGAGCTGGTAGAACCCTTTCCTCTACTGCCTTCCATAGGATCAGTACTCACCTCCATAAGCTGATGAACGGAAAAAAAAATAAAAAATAACAGAATTCTCCCTCAAAATCCTGGCTCTGGGCAGCAGGTGCTTGTTGCAGAGGGAAGTGTGGGTTATTCCAGGAGCGGGATCCTTAGCATGGATGGGGACCCTCTTGCAGATCGCTGCTGGCATCATACCTACTATCCCTATCCTCTGCCTCAGTCTCCTCAGAGATATCTGAGAGACAAAGGAAGTGTACCAGGCCTAGAATACTCATACTGGGAGGACACTAAGCCAGTGCTGGTTTATCTAGACTACTGTTAATATTGTGATGACCTGGGATGCAGAGAAACTGAAGACTACATCCTGCCCCCTCCTCTGTCCATGGGATTTCCCAAATGTAGTCAGCCAGATTCTGGAAATAACTACAACGGGTGGTCTGAAAAACAAAGCGGTCGTTTTCATCTCACCAGTCCTAGATGAAGAGATCAAGCCCTGAGCCTTTGGAGTGGGAGTACTGACTCCAACACCCTAGACTACCAGAGAACTAACCCCAGGCAGTATCAAACAGTGAGAACTCACACAAAGGAAGCCACTTAGATACAAGACCTGGCATCACCCAACCACCAGTAGCACCCTGTGCATGATGCCTCGTCTAAACAACAAACAAAACAAAAATACAAACCAAATCATCAGCAGACAGGATTACCACCTCACTCAGCCTTTCCCATCAGAGAGAAAAAAAGAACTCAGCACAAATCTCACCCTATACAAAGCTTACACAAACCACTGGACCAACCTAAGAACAGGAGAAACCAAAAAGAAGAAATAATTCAACCTTGAAGCCTGGGAAAAGGAGACCTCAAACACAATAAGTTAAAAAAAAAAGTAATGACAAGGCAGAGAAATACTACACAAATGAAGCAACAAACTAGAAACACAGAAGTCCAAACAAATGAAGAGGAAATAGGCAAACTACCCGAAAAAGAATTCAGAATAATGATCGTAAAGATGATCAAAAACCTTGAAAACATAGTGGAGAAAATGCAAGAAGCAATTAACAAAGACCTAGAAGAATTAAACATATAGAGACAAACAGCACAAGTAGTGAAATTAAAAATACTCTAAAAGGAATCAATACCAGAATATCTGAAACAGAAGAATGAATCAGTGAGCTGGAAGATAAAATGGTGTAAAAAACTTCTGAAGAGCAGAATAAAGTAAAAAGAATGAACAGAATTGAGGATAGTCTCCGAGACCTCTGGGGTAATATTAAACCCACCAACATTCAAATTATAGGGGTCCCAGAAGAAGAAGAGAAAAAGAAAGGGTATGAGAAAAATTTTAAAGAGATTATAGTTGAAAATTTCCCCAATATAGGAAAGGAAATAGTCAATTAAGTCCAAGATGAGAAAAGAGTCCCATATAGGGTAAATCCAAGGAGAAACATGCCAAAACACATACCAATCAAACTAACAAAGATGCAACAGAAAGAAAGAATATTAAAAGCAGTAAGGGAAAAGCAACAAGTAACATACAAGGGAAATCCTATACATTTAACAGCTAATCTTTCAGCAGAAACTCTACAGGCTAAAAGGGAATGGCGAGATATATTTCAAGTACTGAAAGGGAAAAATCTACAACCAAGATTATTGTATCCAGCAAGGATCTCATTCAAAATTGATGGAGAAATAAAAAACTTTTCAGAGAAGCAAAAGTTAAGAGAATTCAGTACCACCAAACCAGCTTTACAACACATGTTAGGACTTATATAGTCAAGTAATACAAGAGAGAAAAAAAAAAAAAGAAATACAAGAGAAGAAAAAATCTACAAAATCAACCCCAAACAATTAAGAACATGGCAATAGGAACACATATCAATAATTACATTGAATGTAAATGGATTAAATGCTCCAACCAAAAGACACAGACTGGCTGAATGGATACAAAAACAAAACCCATATGTATGTTGTCTACAAGGAATCCACTTCAGACCTAAAGATATACATAGACTGAAAGTGAGAGGATAGAAAAATATACTTCATGCAAATGCAAAGCCAAAGAAAGCTGGAGTAGCAATCCTCATATAAGATAAAATAGACCTTAAAGTAAAGAATATTAAAAGAGATAAGGGAGGATGCTGCATGATGGTCAAGGGATTAATCCAAGAGGAAGACATAAAAATTGTAAATATCTATCCACCCAACATAGGAGCACCTCAATATATAAGACAAACACTAACAGACATAAAAGGAGAAATTGACAGTAACACAATAATAGTAGGAGATTTTAGCACCACACTTACACCAATGGATAGATCATTAAAACAGAAAATTAATAAGGAAACACAAGTCTTAAACGAGGACATTAGATGAGATGGATCTCATTGATATCTTCAGAACATTCCATTCAAATGCAGAAGAATACACCATCTTTTCAAGTGTACATGGAACATTCCCCAGGATAGACTACATCTTGGGTCACAAATCAAGCCTCAGTAAATTTAAGAAAATTGAAATCATATCAAGCATCTTCTCTGACCACAATGCTTTAAGACTAGATCAATTACAAGAAAAATACTGTAAAAAACACAAACACATGGAGATTAAATACATTTCTAAATAACCACAGGTTACTGAATAAATCAAAAGGTAAGTCAAAAAAATTCTAGAAACAAATGACAATAAAAACATGACAACTCAAAATCTATGGGATGCAGCAAAAGCAGTCCTAAGAGGGAAGTTTAGAGCAATACAATCCTACCTCAAGAAACAAAAAAACATCAAATAGACAAACTAACTTTGCACCTAAAACAATTGTACAAGGAAACACACACACACACACACACACACACAAAAAACCCAAAATTAGTAGAAGGTAAGAAATCATAAATATCAGAACAGAACTAAGTGAAAAAGAAATGAAAGAAGCAATAGTAAAGATTAATAAAACTAAAAGCCATTTTTTGAGAAGATAAACAAAACTGACAAACCTTTAGCCAGACTCATCAAAGAAAAAAGAGAGAAGAATCAAATCAACAAAATTAGAAATGAAAAAGGAGAGGTACAACAAACAATGCAGAAATATGAAGGATTATAAGAGACAATTATGAACAACTATATGGCAATAAAATGTATAGTGTGGAAGAAATGGACAGATTCTTAGAAAAGTTCAATCTTCCAAGACTGAACCAGGAAATAAAAATTATGAATAACCCAATTACAAGCACTGAAATTGAAGCTGTGATCAAAAATCTCCCAAAAAACAAAAGCCCAGGATCAGATGGCTTCACAGGAGAATTCTATCAAACATTTAGAGAAGAGCTAATGCCTATCCTTTGAAAACTCTTTCAAAAAATTGCAGAGGAAGGAACACTTCCAAACTCACTCTACAAGGCCACCATCACCCTGATACCAAAACAAGACAAAGACAACACAACCAAAGAAAACTACAGGCTAATATCTATGATGAACATAGACGCATAAATCCTCAACAAAATTTTAGCAAACAGAATCAGCAACACATCAAAAAAAGCTCATACACCATGATCAAGTTGGGTATATTCCAGGGATGCAAGGATTCTTCAACATATGCCAATCAATCAATGTGATATACCATATTAACAACTTGAAAGATAAAAACCATATGACAATCTCAATAGATGCAGAAAAAGGCTTTGACAAAATTCAGCACCAATTTATGATTAAAACTCTTCAAAAAAAGTGCATAGAAGGAAACTACCTCAACATAGTAAAGGCCATATATATGATAAGCCTATAGCAAACACTATTCTCAATGGTGAAAAACTGAAAGCATCTCCCCTAAGATCAGGAATAAGACAAGGGTGTCCACTTTCACCACTATTACTCAACATAGTTTTGGAAGTCCTAGCTACAGCAATCAGAGAATAAAAAGAAATAAAAGGAATCCAGATCAGAAAAAAAAGTAAAGCTCTCACTGTTTGCAGGTAACATGATACTGTACATAGAAAACCCTAAAGACAGTATCAGAAAATTACTTGAGTTAATCAGTGAATTTAGCAAAGTTGCAGGATACAAAATCAATACAGAAATCACTTGCATTTCAATATACTAACAATGAAAAATCAGGAAAAGAAATTAAAGGATCAATCTCATTCACCATTGAAACAAAAATAATTAAATATCTAGGAATAAACTTACCTAAGGAGACAAAAGAACTGTACACAGAAAATTATAACACTGATGAAAGAAATCAACGATGACATAAAGAGATGGAGAGAGATTCCATGTACCTGGGTAGGAAGAATCAATATTGTGAAAATGACTACACTACCAAAGGCAATATACAGGTTCAATGTGATCCCTATCAAATTACCAATGGCGTTTTTCACAGAATGAAAACAAAATATTTCTCTATTCATATGGAAACACAAAAGACCCTGAATAGACAAAGCAGTCTTGAGAGAAAGAAGAATGGAGCTGGAGGAATCAACCTTCCTGACTTCAGATTATACTACAAACATACTGCCATCAAGACAGTATGGTACTGGCACAAAAACAGAGATCTAGACCAATGGAACTAGATAGAAAGCCCAGGAAAAAAACCCATGCACTTACGGGTACCTTATTTTTGAAAAAGGAGGCAAAAATATACAATGGGGCAAGGACAGCCTCTTCAATAAATTGTTCTGGGAAAACTGGATGGCTACATGTAAAAGAATGAAATTAGAAAATTTCCTAACATCATACACAAAGATAAACTCAAAATGGACTAAAGACCTAAGTGTAAGACCAGAAACTATAAAACTTTCAGAGGAAAACATAGGCAGAACACTCAATGACATAAATCAAAGCAAGATCCTCTATGACTCACCTCCTAGAGCAATGGAAATAAAAACAAAAGTAAAAAAGTGGGACCTGGTTAAACTTAAAAGCTTTTGCACAGCAAAGGAAACTATAATCAAGATGAAAAGACAACAATCAGAATGGGAGAAAATAATATCAAATGAAGCAACTGACAAAGGATTAATTTCCAAACTATACAAGCAGCTCATACAACTCAATACCAGAAAAATAAACAAGCCAATCAAAAAATGAGGAAAAGACCTAAACAGACATTTCTCCAAAGAAGAGATACAGATGGTTAACAAACACATGAAAAGATGCTCAACATTGCTCATTATTAGAGAAATGCAAATCAAATCTACAGTGAGATATCACCTCACACCAGTCAGAATGGCCATCATCAAAAAGTCTACAAACAACAAATTCTGCAGATGGTTTTGAGAAAATGAACCCTCTTGCATTGTTTGGTGGGAATGTAAATTGATACAGCCACTATGGAAGATGGTATGGAGATTCCTTAAAAAACTAGGAATAAAACCACCATCAGCTCAGTTCAGTTCAGTTCAGTCGCTCAGTCGTGTCCGACCCTTTGCGACCCCATGAATCGCAGCACGCCAGGCCTCCCTGTCCATCACCAACTCCCGGAGTTCACTCAAACTCACGTCCATCGAGTTGGTGATGCCATCCAGCCATCTCATCCTCTGTCATCCCCTTCTCCTCCTGCCCCCAATCCCTCTCAGCATCAGAGTCTTTTCCAATGAGTCAACTCTTTGCATGAGGTGGCCAAAGTACTGGAGTTTCAGCTTCAGCATCATTCCTTCCAAAGAACACCCAGGGCTGATCTCCTTTAGAATGGATTGGACCCAACAATCCCACTCCTAGGCATATACCCTGAGGAAACCAGGGTTGAAAAACACACATGTATCCCATTGTTCATTTCAGCACTATTTAAGTAGTTAGAACATGGAAGCAACCTAGATGTCCATAAACAGATGAATGGATAAAGAAGTGATACATATACACAATGAAATATTACTCAGCCACAAAAAGGAACACATTTGAGTCGGTTCTGATGAGGTGGATGAACCTAGAGCCTATTATACAGAGTGAAATAAATCAGAAGGAGAAAGATAAATATTTTTTCTAACACATACATACAGAATCTAGAAAAATGGTACTGAAGAATTTATTTGCAGGGCAGCAATGGAGAAACAGACATAGAAAATAGACTTATGGACATGGGGAGAGGGGAGGAAAGGGTGAGATGTATGGAGAGAGTAACATGGAAACTTACATTACCATATGCAAAATAGACAGCCAATGGGAATTTGCTGTATGGCTCAGGAAACTCAAACGGGGAGCTCTGTATCAACCTAGAAGGGTGGGATGGGGAGGGAGACAGGAGGGAGATTCAAAAGGGAGGGGATATATGTATACCTATGGCTAATTCATGTTGAGGCTTGACAGAAAACAACAAAATTGTGTAAAACAATTATCCTTCAATTAAAAAATAAATAAATTTAAAAAAAATAAATAAAATGTGCAGGAGACAAAAAGGGACATGAGGCAATTTCCATTATCATGTGAAGTGTGATAATGTCTTCGGGTGGATGATGATGGAATTAAAGAAAGAATTGTGAGAAATTCTGCTGAATGAGTTTTGGATGAGAGGGAAAATTAAGGGAACAGGGAAAATCCATAAACATGAAGCCCTTTAGTCCATCAGTAGCATGGCTCACTTCTCCTTTCTCCTACCCTCTCCTATACACATTTATTCAGCACAAGCATATACATTATCTCAATAAGATGGCAAGTTCTACTCTGGGTGATTTTTGAGTACTCCAATTAACCCTTCAATGAAGGACTTTTTCTGTCTCTTTCAGAGTTCAGTGTGGGTGAGCTTGAGGCAGGCAGACTCGGTGCTCACTTCCATCAACTGGGTGACTGCTGGGGCAGAACCTCCCCTCCTGGAGCCTAGGGGAGCTCAGAAAGCCCAATAGAGAATGAAAGAATCTCTTGCCTGGGAAACTGTTAAGTCCCATTCTCTGATCTCCTTTTTTGTCTTGAAAATAATACAATTATTAATAGTCAACAGAATTTTGATTAATCAAATTTTAATTTTAATAATAAGCTCTTTGACCAAATGCTTGAGTTCTTCTGAAAATACATTTTATTCTTCACCAAAATATAGAAGAGTTGACAGCAATTCTTTCAGTGATTAGTGATCTGTCAGTAAAGTGATTTTTTTCCAGAAGGATTAAGTCTAAAAGTCTTAAAGTTGATCCTGTTTTCAGCTCCTCTAGTATACCTCTATCCCTTTCCTGGTCAAGATTCTAAAGGTCCAGTTTTACAATATGTCAATTAAGAATGGGGAGCACAGTAACATACTCATAAATATGTGAGTGGCCTAAAATCAAATAGTGCTTCAACCAACATTGTTGCTGTTTTGTCACTAAGCTGTGTTTGACTGTTTTGCGACCCCATGGACTGTAGCCTGCCAGGCTCCTCTGTCATGGAACTCTCCAGGCAAGAATACTGGAGTGGGCTGTCATTTCCTTCTCTAGGGGATCTCCCCAACCTAGGGATCAAATCCAGATCTCCTGCATTGCACGGATATTCCTTACCACTGAGCAACCTGGGAAGTCCTGCAACCAATATGCATATATATAAAACCACTCTTTAATTAATTTAAGAGTAATCTACCAAATGATACTGATATTATATTTACCTTTTGTCCATTTTCAATATTTATTGACTATGATAAGGCTTCCAAACATCTAGGTGTTATAAATGCTTTGCTCATCATACCACTTGTCACCATTAGGTGACACTATAAGGCAAAAAATTAAAAAAATAGTTTAAAAAGGAATTTCTAGTTTGACTTTTTTCACAAATAATCTTCTTAATATGTCCCTTAGTTTCCCTGAAGTTTATCTTTAATTCAATAGTAATAAGGTCCTATCATCTATGCACCCATCTTTGTATCTTTTTTTCCTCCTGTCACATTCTTTAAAATTATGAAATGTGCAAGAAAGACCATCTGACCCATGTGTCACAACTACTGTGCCCATGTGCCCTAGAACTCATGTTCTGCTTCAAGAGAAGGCAACACAATAAGAAACCCAAGCACTGCAACCAGGGAGCAGTCCCCGCTCTCCACAACTAGAGAAAGCTGGCTCACAGCAGTAAAGACCCAGCACAGCCAAAATAAATAGATAAATGAGTAAATTAATTTTGAATTAAAAAAAATAAAAGAGGATCCTGGAGACCTTCCAGGATACATGTGAATTAGGTCTTGAGATTAACAATGACTGAGAACATCAATCAACTGAGAAGCACGGATGAATTTCATTGTCCAGGAGCTCAAAGCTTTTAAATGCATTAAGTCCCTAAACCCACTAGGTAGATGTGTTTAGATAACCTGTCACACATCCACCAACATTCCTCAAATTACCTTTGATTATTTATTTAGTTATTATTAAATTATTTACTTAATTATTAAGTACTTATTATTAAAGGGTGAAAATTGTTCATGAATATTCACTTTAGCCCAGTTTCACTACTAGAAATGTATTGGAGAAAATGGTAAATTTTCTTCAATTCTTTGGAGAAAATTGTTTAGGGTAAATTGTTGTGATTCCACAATCCTATTGCAGGCAACATGATATTATATGTAGAAAACTCCAAACCCTCTTTAGGAAGAAAAATAAGGATTACCTTAATGAGCTATAACAAAATTATAATGATTACGACAGTGTGATATTGCTTCAAGAGTCACAGATTGACCGAGGGAACACAGTAGAGATTTCAGACCATAAGAGAATACTAAATTCTTAATAAATTTGGCACTTTAGAGTAGTAGGGGATGCAAAGATTCAATAAATGTTAGGAAAAATGAATATCCATATAAAAAAGAAAACTACCAAAATATTTGCAAGAGAGTCAAATATTTCTTAAACATAAGCAGGATTAATAGTAAAGAAAATATTTACAATTGTAACTACAATAAAATTAACTTTAATAAAAATAATTTAAAATTAATGAAAAATAGTTATTTCTTTTAAAACACTATTATAAGAATGAAAGGCACTAGAAATTCTACTAAAAAGATACTTACAGTACCATGCCATATATATATGTATATATATATGTATATATATACACACACAAACATATATATAGGTGATTAATGCCAAAATGAGGATTTTTTTAATAGTCAGCGAGACATAAAAAAGTCTTCAATTTCATTATTCATCAGGGACCTGCACACTAAAAAGCAAATTTTAGTATTACTATGTATACACAACAATGGCAAAAATAAAAAAGACTGAGGCTAATAAATGTTAATGAGAATGCAGAATTTTCATACATCACTGTTGGGACTATAAATTGGTATGACATCTTTAGAAAGCAGTCAGGTTTCTATAGAAAACTGAAGAAATGCATTAGTCTAAAATCAGTAACTCCTCTAGCCTGGATGAATATATAGCTGTGTGTGCACCAAAAACATTTAAAAATATTTGTAGCAGCATTTTTTTTGTAGCAACAAAGATTTTATTTTTATTTTCTAATGTTTTAATTAATTAATTTGGCTGTCCCAGGTATTAGCTGCCCCACTGAGAATCTCCACTCTGGCATGTGGGATCTCCAGGTCCCTGACCAGGGATGGAACCTGTGCCCCCTGCATTAGAAGCCAGGAGTCTTAGCCACTTAACCACTGGCAAAATCCCAATAAAAGATTTTTAAAAGTCCAAAAGTGTAGGAGAGTGGTAGGAGGTCAAGGCCATGGGAAGATGCTGCACTTTAGGTAAATTGCAAATCATGAGGGATCCTTTCTCAAATTCAAGATAGAAATGACAGTTCAGATAAGTGAGCCTGCCATTGCTGCTTTGAACACCACAGAATGGGAGAAGAGATTTATCAGGAGAGAAAAAGAAGAGCTTGCTACAAGGCCAAGAAAATAATAAAAAGTCCAGCACTGGGGCTCCTTCTCTTATTAAATTAAAACACTACTCTGATGAGATGTCCAAGGATCACTCTAAAGATAAAGGGGCCACCAATGAGTCAAGCTGGAATGCAAAGTCAAGTGGGCCTTAGGAAGCGTCACTGTGAACAAAGCTAGTGGAGGTGATGGAATTCCAGTTGAGCCAGTTCATATCCTAAAATATGATGCTGTGAAAGTGCTGCACTCCATATGCCAGAAAAATTTGGAAAACTCAGCAGTGGCCACAGGACTAGAAAAGGTCAGTTTTCATTCCAGTCCCAAAGAAAGGCAATGCCAAAGAATGCTCAAACTACCACACAATTGCACTCATCTCACACGCTAGTAATGCTCAAAATTCTCCAAGCCAGGATTCAACAGCATGTGAACCATGACCTTCCAGATGGTCAACCTGGATTTAGAAAAGGCAGAGGAACCAAAGATCAAATTGCCAAAATCCGTTGGATCATTGAAAAGGCAAGAGAATTCCAGAAAAACATTTATTTCTGCTTTATTTACTATGCCAAAGCCTTTGACCATGTGGAGCACAACAAACTGGAAAATTCTTAAAGAGATGGGAATACCAGACCACCTGACCTGCCTCTTAAGAAATCTGTATGCAGGTCAGGAAGCAACAGTTAGAATTGGACATGGAACAACAGACTGGTTCCAAATAGGGAAAGGAGTACATCAAGGCTGTATATTGTCACCCTGTTTATTTTATTTATATGCAGAGTACATCACAAGGAATGCTGGGCTGGATGAATCACAAGCTGAAATCAAGATTGCCAGGAGAAATATCAATAACCTTAGATATGCAAATAACACCACCCTTATGGCAGAAAGTGAAGAACTAAAGAGCCTCTTGATGAAAGTGAAAGAGGAGAGTGAAAAAGTTTTCTTAAAACTCAGCATTCAGAAAATGAAGATCATGGCTTCTGGTCCCATCACTTCATGGCAAATAGGGAAACAGTGGAAACAATGACAGACTTTATTTTTTTGGGCTCCAAAATCACTGCAGATGGTACTGTAGCCATGAAATTAAAAGACACTTGCTCCTTGGAAGAAAAGCTATGACCAACCTAGACAGCATATTAAAAAGTAGAGACGTTACTTTGCCAACAAAGACCTGTCTATAGTTTTTCCAATAGTCATGTATGGATGTGAGAGTTGGACTATAAAGAAAACTGAGTGCTGAAGAATTGATGCTTTTGAACTGTGGTGTTGGAGAAGATTCTTGAAAGTCCCTTGGACTGCAAGGAGATCCAACCAGTCCATCCTAAAGGAAATCAGTCCTGAATATTCATTGGAAGTACTGATGCTGAAACTGAAACTCCAATACTCTGGCCACCTGATGCAAAGAACTGACTAATTTGAAAAGACCCTGATGCTAACAAAGACTGAAGGAGAGAGGAGAAGGGAATGACAGAGGATGAGATGGTTGGGTGGCATCACCAACTCAATGAACATGAGTTTGAGTAAACTCTAGGAGTTGATGATGGGCAGGGAGGCCTGGCATGCTGCTGTCTATGTGGTCGCCAAGAGTCAGACACTACTGAGCAACTGAACTGAATGAGTCAAGCGAGAAGGCTAGTAGCAGGGATAAAACTTGAAAGAGGTGCAGCGCTTCCTGTGGTTGCAGCAACCCCAGGCCTAGGTCCCAAAAGAGATAAGTTAGCGGCCAAGCCCTTCCCCACATTGGCAGGCTCACCAGGAGTGTGACAAAGGTTCACATCATAGAGATATTCTTCACCTATTGGTGGTGGTTTAGTCGCTAAGTCATGTGTGACTCTTGGGATCCCATGGACTGTATGTAGCCTGCCAGGCTCCTCTGTCCATGGAGTGGGTTGTCATCTCCTTTGCCAGGGGATCTTCCCGACCCAAATATCGAACCCGGGTCTCCTGCATTGCAGGCAGATTCTTTACCCACTGAGCCACCAGGGAAGCCCCGGTAGCTCCACCTATGGGAAGATTCAAATGATTGACATGCCTGTAGAAAGGATGAACCCACATCTGTCTATAAAGCCTCTGCATATATGGAATTTGAGAGTCTAGATGAGGCCAAGAAGGTACTGAAGCGCATGGATGGAGGACAAGTCGATGGCCAGATCACTGCCACCAAGGTACTGACCCCTTGGCCTCAGCCACCCACCCTACCTGCCTCCCCATTCCCCCAGGAGATTCAGCCCTGCTGGGAGAGAGCTGCCATGGCTTCCCATGTAGCACAGGCCCCCTGGGGGCTGGAGATCCCACTCCCCTCCCCCCAGTCACCAGCACAGGAGCCTCTCCAGCTCCAACTCCTCCCCTCCACGAGCAGGGCCATCCAAGATCTGCCCCTGTGACTTGTATCCCATCCAACTCACTTCTGTCACTTTTCAAGCTGGCAGAGTTCCCGCTGCAGGAGTTGCTGGTTTGGGAGTCCTGCTTACAAAGGTGCCCTCCAGTTTTCTGCTAGAAAGCTTCTATATTTCTAGTTTCTGAAAGCCAAGTTAGTGGCAAAGCCAGTGGGGATAAGCAAAGGATTCCAGGTGGTGTGATACAGTCCCAGCCTGCCCAAATGGTTCCTTTCACATGTACTCCTGTGCAGGCGTAAACACACACCCATGTCTCCCTTCCACACTGAAACTGGTAAGTTGACAGCTCTGTAGGATCATCACAGAATCCCTTGTGTTGATATTAATAGTGGTCCTGTGGGTTACCTTGGCAACGTGTAGATTGCTTTTTTTGGCTTTTAATGTACAGTCAGTACTACAAATTTTCTGTTTTGAGTTTTGTAACTTTGTGGCATTTTAGATAATGTTGTGTTCATACTTTGTTGTGTAGAGTAAGAGAATTGTACTGAATAAACCTAGGATTAGAGTGCAAAACAACAACAACAACAAAAAGAATCCAAATGTCCAACAAGTGGAGAGTGGATGATATTTGTGGCGGTCAGATTCCCAGATGCCTCTGCCAGAGAGTCCCTGTGACTTTATGGGTGCTGAGCCCTGTTGCTTGGCTGGGCCCCTAAGTAAGTTGTCATCCGTGGAAACATAGTCTCAGGATCAATGAGCAACACCAGGAACTTCAACTTTGACATAGGTTGGCTGGGCTCGGATACATGTCGAAGGGACACTGCTCCAGCCTTCCATCATCTCAGTGCAGCTGTTCTGGGAGCTGTCCGCATTGCCGCCAGCATCAGCAGACTTGGACTTGACACTCTCCCCTTGGCTGTTGGCGAGGATGTTTGGACTTCCGCCTCAGATACCGGATCCTCCTTGTCCCCCATTACTGCAGAGGAAGAGTCATTGGTTAAGCCATTGCTCTCCACGGAACCCATTTCTCTGCTGCTCTGCAGAGTCAGGACAAGAGTAGCGAGACCCGCCTTCACTGGGGCATCCAGGGACGCCACCGTGGCCAACCCTAGAAGAAGGTGATGACAAGCGGATGCCGGGAAGCCGCTCGGAGACCTTCGAGGAGCTCCCAGGGACCTCCTGGGCGCAGACTTGATCTACATCGATGACTTCAACAACATCCCTATGACAGAGGGCACCATTTCCCCTGATCATCCTTGGCTCAGGACCCATAAAGTTACAGGGATTCTCCGCCAGAGGCATCTGAGAATCTGACCGCCCGTGTGCATTCAAATGCTGGTAAACTTCTTCCAGCAGATCCGGCATTAATGCTGCGTCTTTACCCGCATGTTGGTTGGGTGGACCCCGAGCTGCGTCTTCAGGCTGCCTTCGGTGGAGAAGGCCCAATCACAGATTTTACACTGGAACGGCCTCTCCCCGGTATGAGTACAGTGACGCCTCTTGAGGGAGCTTTGGCAGCTTAGGACAGGGTGGCAAGTGAGACATTTGTTGGGGTTGAGGGCGGTTTTGTGGATGTTCTCCACCTCTGCTGCAGTTTCAGGGTCTCTGACCCTAGCTCAGTGTCCCACTCCCTTGGAAGCCACCAACCCTTGGGGAATTACGGTTTGGTTCCATCCGATAGGATGAATCCATCCTCACTTTTTGGAGAAGGCCTGGAGTGCAGGTGGTTAGGCAGTGTGCCATCCATGAGATCCTTGGGGTTAGTCCCAGAAGAGAGATTCTGAGGAGTGGGCTGAGTTGGGGGTACTCTATACTTATTTCTGCAGTGACACGTATGCAGGTAAGTGGACAAGGCCTGTGGTCTATTTAGGGACCTGTTTTGTATTCTTCCAACCCCAAACCCAGTTTTCTTTTGTTTTTTGAAAGTACTATTTTTTAAAGCCAAGGTTGTAGAATTCCAAAATTCTTTTCAACCTTGAAACCTTAAATAGGATGCTTTCAAGTAGACTAATTTTAGTCATTAGAGAGTCAGTGTGTGAGTGTTGCTGCTTATTTAAACACAGTTCAGGTGGTGCCCCAAGAGCACCAAGATCCTCCAGATGCTTTCCAGATGCCTTCTTCTTCCTAAAACCAGGAGAGGTGAACACCAGAGCAGGGAATCTCAGGTGACGTAGCTTAGCTCACCAATGCCTATCCTGTTGAAGAGCTGGGGTCCATTCTTGAAGAAAGAAACTCAAGGAAGAGTGTCTTTTCTTATTATATATACTAGTAAGTACATGCACTGATTTGTACTAAAATCCCCTTGATTGTGACTAATGCCAAATGATAATGAATGTTTGTTTGTTTGTTTGTTTTCCTTTCTGGTATTGCATGAATGCTACCAAGTTAGAACAGGCAAGTACTAGATGTGAAAACTTTAATTTATCTACCTCATTCATGTGTCATTTTTGAAGTGATTAGTCTCTGTTTTCCTATTTGATGATTGCTGTGGTGCTGGAGTGGAGAAGGCAATGGCACCCCACTCCAGTACTCTCGCCTGGAAAATCCCATGGATGGAGGAGCCTGGTGGGCTGCAGTCGTGGGGTCACTAAGAGTTGGACATGACTGAGCGACTTCACTTTCACTTTTCACTTTCATGATTGGAGAAGGAAATGGCAACCCACTCCAGTGTTCTTGCCTGGAGAATCCCAGGGACAGAGGAGCCTGTTGGGCTGCCATCTATGGGGTCGCACAGAGTCGGACATGAATGACGTGACTTAGCAGCAGCAGCAGTGGTGCTGGAGAAGACTCTTTTGAGTCCCTTAGACTGCAAGGAGATCCAACCAGTTCATCCTAAAGGAGACCAGTCCTGGGTATTCATTGGAAGGACTGATGCTGAAGCTGAAACTCCAATACTTTGGCCACCTCATGCGAAGAGTTGACTCATTGGAAAAGGCCCTGATGCTGGGAGGGATTGGGGGTTGGAGGAGAAGGGGATGACAGAGGATGAGATGGCTGGATGGCATCACCAACTCAATGGACATGAGTTTGAGTGAACTCTGGGAGTTGGTGATGCATAGAGAGGCCTGGTGTGCTGCGATTCATGGGGTCGCAAAGAGTCGGACACGACTGAGCAACTGAACTGAACTGAACTGAAGTACTCCTAGGCCCTGTGGGAAACCTAAGAGTTGATGTATTGGTGGGAGCAGCTGAAAGTACAAGATATTGTTGTGATTCCTTTTTTTCTTAATTCCCTTTCTATATAGATGATATTAAGTAGACAATAAAGCATTACTTTTGAGGATTTAACAAGGAAGGAGAAAGACTCACGTTTCTGGGTGGAGAAGTCTCTGGCCCTCTATGTTTATGAGTGGATCATGACTGTTCTCAAATCTGCCTTTCAATAATGGCACTTAACTTTAGAATCCAAAGAAATTTTTTGTTTTGCCAAGTTGTGCCTTTCCTTCTGGAATTTTAAGTGAACACATTAGTAGTCCCTGTTTACACTGTGAAGTGGCTATTGTTACAGAAAATACATCAGAAGCTTTCTCACTTGTTAAGTTAATAATGTCTTGTGAATGTATGATTTACAGAGAAATCCCTATAGTTTTTACCTGCTGGTGCTGTCTGTCAGCGGAGAAGGCAATGGCAACCCACTCCAGTACTCTTGCCTGGCAAATCCCATGGGCAGAGGAGCCTAGTAGGCTGCAGTCCATGAGGTCGCTAGGAGTCGGACACAACTGAGCTACTTCATTTTCACTTTTCATTTTCATGCATTGGAGAAGGAAATGGCAACCTACTCCAGTGTTCTTGCCTGGAGAATCCCAGGGATGGGAGAGCCTGGCAGGCTGCCGTCTGTCTATGGGGTCGCACAGAGTCAGACACGACTGAAGCGACTTAGCAGCAGCTGTCTGTCAGAGGCCAGGGGCGGTGGCCAAGAGGAGCTACCCTATGCCTGAGGCCAGGGACAATGGCCGGGAGGACCAACCCCACGTCCGAGGAGTGGTGGCTGCACAGGCGCAGGAGGGCCTAGAGGAGTTATCCCACATTGAAAGTCAGGAAGGGTGGTGGTGAGGAGATACCCCTCATCCAAGGTAAGGAGTAGCAGCTGCGCTTTGCTGTAGCAGCCGTGAAGAGATACCCCACATCCAAGGTAAGAGAAACCCAAGTAAGATGGTAGGTGTTGCAAGAGGGCATCAGAGGGCAGACACACTGAAACCATACTCACAGAAAAGTAGTCAATCTAATCACACTAGGACTACAGTCTTGTCTAACTCAATGAAACTAAGCCATGCCCGTGGGGCAACCCAAGACAGGCAGGTCATGGTGGAGAGATCTGACAGAATGTGGTCCACTGGAGAAGGGAATGGCAAACCACTTCAGTATTCTTGCCTTGAGAACCCCATAAACAGTATGAAAAGGCAAAATGATAGGATACTGAAAGAGGAACTCCCCAGGTCAGTAGGTGCCCAATATGCTACTGGAGATCAGTGGAGAAATAACTCCAGAAAGAATGAAGGGATGGAGCCAAAGCAAAAACAATACTCAGTTGTGGATGTGACTGGTGATAGAAGCCAGGTCTGATGCTGTAAAGAGCAATATTGCATAGGAAGCTGGAACGTCAGGTCCATGAATCAAGGCAAATTGGAAGTGGTCAAACAAGAGATGGCAAGAGTGAATGTCAACATTCTAGGAATCAGCGAACTCAAATGGACTGGAATGGGTGAATTTAACTCAGATGACCATTATATCTACTACTGCGGGCCGGAATCCCTCAGAAGAAATGGAGTAGCCATCATGGTCAACAAAAGAGTTCGAAATGCAGTACTTGGATGCAATCTCAAAAACGACAGACTGATCTCTGTTCGTTTCCAAGGCAAACCATTCAATATCACAGTAATCCAAGTCTATTCCCCAACTGGTAATGCTGAAGAAGCTGAAGCTGAAGTTGTAGGTTCTATGAAGACCTACAAGATCTTTTAGAAATAACACACAAAAAAGATGTCCTTTTCATTATAGGGGACTGGAATGCAAAAGTAGGAAGTCAAGAAACACCTGGAGTAACACGAAAATTTGGCCTTGGAATACGGAATGAAGCAGGGCAAAGACTAATAGAGTTTTGCCAAGAAAATGCACTGCTCATAGCAAACACCCTCTTCCAACAACACAAGACAAGACTCTACACATGGACATCACCAGATGGTCAACACCGAAATCAGATTGATTATATTCTTTGCAGCCAAAGATGGAGAAGCTTTATACAGTCCACAAAAACAAGACCAGGAGCTGACTGTGGCTCAGACCATGAACTCCTTATTCCCAAATTCAGACTTAAATTGAAGAAAGTAGGGAAAACCACTAGACCATTCAGGTATGACCTAAATCAAATCCCTTATGATTATACAATGGAAGTGAGAAATAGATTTAAGGGCCTAGATTTGATAGATAGAGTGCCTGATGAACTATGGAATGAGGTTCATGACATTGTACAGGACACGGATCAAGACCATCCGCATTGAAAAGAAATGCAAAAAAGCAAAATGGCTGTCTGAGGAGGCCTTACAAATAGCTGTGAAAAGAAGAGAAGTGAAAAGCAAAGGAGAAAAGGAAAGATATAAACATCTGAATGCAGAGTTCCAAAGAATAGCAAGAAGAGATAAGAAAGCCTTCCTCAGCAATCAATGCAAAGAAATA
This sequence comes from Bos taurus, assembly GCF_002263795.3. Taxonomy (NCBI): domain Eukaryota; kingdom Metazoa; phylum Chordata; class Mammalia; order Artiodactyla; family Bovidae; genus Bos; species Bos taurus. The sequence continues at coordinate 15,562,273 of NC_037332.1, read as the reverse complement.
GAGGAAAACAACAGAATGGGAAAGACTAGAGATCTCTTCAAGAAAATTAGAGATACCAAGGGAACATTTCATGCAAAGATGGGCTCGATAAAGGACAGAAATGGTATGGACCTAACAGAAGCAGAAAATATTCAGAAGAGATGGCAAGAATACACAGAAGAACTGTACAAAAAAGATTTTCACGACCCAGATAATCACGATGGTGTGATCACTGACCTAGAGCCAGACATCCTGGAATGTGAAGTCAAGTGGGCCTTAGAAAGCATCACTATGAACAAAGCTAGTGGAGGTGATAGAATTCCAGTTGAGCTATTCCAAATCCTGAAAACTGATGCTGTGAAAGTGCTGCACTAAATATGCCAGCAAATTTGGAAAACTCAGCAGTGGCCACAGGACTGGAAAAGGTCAGTTTTCATTCCAATCCCAAAGAAAGGCAATGCCAAAGAATGCTCAAACTACCACACAATTGAACTCATCTCACATGCTAGTAAAGTAATGCTCAAATTCTCCCAGCCAGGTTTCAGCAATACGTGAATCATGAATTTCCTGATGTTCAAGCTGGTTTTAGAAAAGGCAGACGAACCAGAGATCAAATTGCCAACATCCGCTGGATCATGGAAAAAGCAAGAGAGTTCCAGAACAGCATCTATTTCTGCTTTATTGACTATGCCAAAGCCTTTGACTGTGTGGATCACAATAAACGGTAGAGAATTCTGAAGGAGATGGGAATACCAGACCACCTGACCTGCCTCTTGAGAAATTTGTATGCAGGTCAGGAAGCAACAGTTAGAACTGGACATGGAACAACAGACTGGTTCCAAATAGCAAAAGGAGTACGTCAAGGCTCTATATTCTCACCCTGCTTATTTAACTTATATACAGAGTGCATCATGAGAAACGCTGGACTGGAAGAAACACAACCTGGAATCAAGATTGCCGGGAGAAATATCAATCACCTCAGATATGCAGATGACACCACCCTTATGGCAGAAAGTGAAGAGGAACTAAAAAGTCTCTTGATGAAAATGAAAGTGGAGAGTGAAAAAGTTGGCTTAAAGCTCAACATTCTGAAAACGAAGATCATGGCATCCGATCCCATCACTTCATGCGAAATAGATGGGGAAACAGTGGAAACAGTGTCAGACTTTATTTTGGGGGGCTCCAAAATCACTGCAGATGGTCACTGCAGCCATGAAATTAAAAGACGCTTACTCCTTGGAAGGAAAGTTATGACCAACCTAGATAGCATATTCAAAAGCAGAGACATCACTTTGCCAACAAAGGTGTGTCTAGTCAAGGCTATGGTTTTTCCTGTGGTCATGTATGGATGTGTGAGCTGGACAGTGAAGAAGGCTGAGTGCTGAAGAATTGATGCTTTTGAACTGTGGTGTTGGAGAAGACTCTTGAGAGTCCCTTGGACTGCAGGGAGATCCAATCAGTCCATTTTGAAAGAGATCAGCCCTGGGATTTCTTTGGAAGGACTGATGCTAACGCTGAAACTCCAGTACTTTGGCCACCTCATGCGAAGAGTTGACTTATTGGAAAAGACTGTGATGCTGGGAGGGATTGGGGGCAGGAGGAGAAGGGGACGACAGAGGATGAGATGGCTGGATGGCATCACTGACTCGATGGACATGAATCTGAGTGAACTCCGGGAGCTGGTGATGGACAGGAAGGCCTGGAGTGCTGAGATTCATGGAGTCACAAAGAGTCGGACATGACTGAGTGACTGAACTGAACTGAACTGTCTGTCAGAGAAGAAATTTGGGTTTGTTTTTTTAAATACATTTATTCTCATTTTGCTCTTGTATTATTCCACTTATCAAGGAAAATAGAAATTGGTCAAAAACTCTACCAAAGATTTTTCAAAGATTTAAATAATTAATTCAAGTCTATGGGGAATCTAAAGTTGAAAATTTAACCCAGGAAGTAGCCATTTCATGTCTTTCTGTGGATCTGATTGCCCATCCTAAAGTGACACATGTAATTTTCCATATAATTTTGTTTTATTCTTTAGTCCTGCTTACTGAGTTAAATTATTTTGTTAGTTCATTTTTTTCCCTTATTTATTATTGTCTCTATACCTGGGTCTAGAAATGAGACTTCTAAGAGCAGTGACCTTGGATAGCTATTCTCCTTGGATTTCTAGCACTTACAACCTTGTCAGGCATATAATAGAAGTACATGAAATAAGTTAGTGTTGGTGCAGTTGATATTTTTTGAAATGCGTACATGGACAATGTCAAGAAATATTATATGAAAGGGAGTTCTCTGGTTCAATAAGTTTAGGAAATCATATACCTTACATTTCCTCATGGTGACATTTAAGGGCTGAGTGTGTTAATTGCTCAGTCGTGTCCAACTCTTTGTGACCCCATAGACTGTAGCCCACCAGGTTCCTCTGTCCATGGATTTCTCCAGGCAAGTATGCTAAAGAGGATAGCCATTCCGTTCTCCATGAGATCTTCCTGACCCAGGATTGAACGTGGGCCCCCTGCATTGCAGACAGAATTTTTACCATCTGAGCTACCAGAGATGCCCTCAGAATCCAGAAGTAAAATGAGTTGTTTAAACAACATTGCTTAGAGGAGCGTTTTCCAAATTTTGTGTCATACTTTCTTGTGAGTAGCAGGCCAGAGTCTTGCCAAAAATGAACAATCTGAAAAATAAATCCTGAAGAAGTCATGGCAGACTCAGCAAAACATACAAGCCTTAGCAGATTGTGGAAATGTTTCATGGACCTGAATTCCCAAGTCTCCAATTCCACCTGGAAGACACAATGGAATAGCTCATGGTGCTATTCTGCTTGCCCTGGTAGGGATCTTTCTAGTGTTCTTCAAGCCTCTTACATGTCACTATGAAACCTCAGCATAATCACCTTACATTGGTGCAAAAGTTACTTTTTGAAAGCTGAAGCTCCTTGATTTCACATCCAAGTTTAGGATAAAATTGCTCCCTATAGCCCCATCCATAGGAAACTGCTTATAAATATGACCAGGCATCAAAACTGTGGCATTCCATTAAACCTAAAGTGTAATGAGCAGTCGCAGGACATGCACAATTGTTTATGTGCAATCTGAAAACCTTTTATTAAAAACAAACATTCATATCCCGGGGAACTAGTGTTACATGTAAATATTTTAAAAACACTTGGCTATGCAATCCAATATATATACATTAACTGAATATTTGGGGTGAAAATACATTGACAGTGTCTCAGTTTTCATTGATACATCATGTAAGTGTAATCAGTGCCAATTAACTTGATACTTTTCAGGCCATCCTGACCTGGAGGTAAAAATTGGTTCACTTTTTATTATTTGAGAAAAAATCTTCAAGATATACAAAACTTTGGATTTCATTAACTTTTCCTCTTATATTGCAAGATTGAGCCATTTCATCACTTCCTGTCACTGAACTGTAGAAAGGAGAGAGGCTTTATTCCATCACTCCCAAATTGGCATTGATTTCTCTACTCCCTTATGAAATCCCAGAGGCTATTTTCCTTTACGTATTTATGGCAATCTTTCTGACTCCTAGGCCAGAGCATTTGGCTGAACTTATTATTCTACCCCTTAGTTAATAAGTGTAACCTTGCTGCAGAGGCAGAATGCTTCTAGGAGCTATTTTCTCTAGCTTTTAGTCACAAATAATGGCGGCAATGGAAGGTTTTGCATCATTACACATAATTCCTCGGAATTGATGCAGCATGCTGATTGCTTCAATAAGAGCTACAGTGAGAATGATTCTCAGAAATCATCTATTGCCAAAAGCACAGGAATGACCCAGGTCGAAGTATAGCCCACCACAAAGAGATGAGAGATTCCTTTCAAAGAGCAAGGCAGCGATGTACTGGGTACTTTTCATCTTTGCATTTTGTTGAAGGATTCAAATAGAACTGTGTACTTATTTCAAAGACTGTTTAGGTTCCTGAGAAGAGGGCAAAATAAGATTCACAGTAGTCCCTTTGCATCAAATCATAGATTTTTTGAAGTTATCATGCTCCTTTGTAGTTCACAGAAATGTCCAAAATATATGTTGGTTCTTTGTCCATAAATATAGAGAGATTCTGACTCTGGTCTCAGCACGTTAACTTATTACATGATTTCCCAAACTAGGATTGAAAAACAGCTAAAAATGAAAAGGTCATCGGTGGCTGGTGGAAAACAAGATTAGTTTGGAATAACTCTAGCAGTTCTTCAATCTAAACATTTTTTTAAAAAGTTCCCATCCAAAATACCCTTATTCCAAATCTTGCCCTCTATAACTCCAGGCAGTCTGACATAGAAATATGCACACTGTGTTAGGTAGGAAATGGATTTTTAAATTGATTGTTACTGGAATGAGAGACAATGAGAGAAAGAGAGTGACATAACAGGGTGAAGGTCAGCCTCTGTCACTTTCATATTTTATTCTGAGAGGTGAGGATGTTATAGCATTTCCTTTAATGAGTTTCATGACTGTCTTCCATATAGTACTTCCCTATACCCTTACAAATAGTTAAATAATATTATGAATGAATGTGAGTCTTCTCATTTTTCTTCAACAAAGTTCAATATACAGTCCTAAGTTCTCTTCTCTATTATTGTTCACTAATTAATATCAGTAATGCATAGGCCATCAAATACTATCTATATAATTATGATTTTTAATTTCACAATCTGTACCTCCAGCTTGACCTTTCCTTAAAATTCTATCTCCTTTATTCAGCCACTTACCAGACAATTTACATTTGGGAATATCGAAGGATGTCTCAGACATATATGAAACCCAATACGAGCCAAGGTCAACTCCTGAACTGTGACTTCCCTATTGTTGTTGATTGAATTGTGTCCCTTCAAAAATCCTATGTGGAAGTCTTAACAACAGTACCTCAGAATGTGAACTTTTTTGGAGATAAGGCAATTGCCAATAAACTTTCCCAGTTTATTGGGTAAACAGTCTTCCTGCAATGCAAGAGACGTCGGTTCAATCCCTGGGTTGGGAAGATCCCCTGGAGAAGAGAATGATAACCCATTCCAGTATCCCTCCCTGGAGAATTCCATGAAGAGAGGAACCTGGGGGGCTACAGCCCATGGGTCACAAAGAGTTGGACATGACTGAGCAACTAACACTTCATTTAATTGTAATAAGTTTCGATGAGGTCATACTGAAGTAAGGTGAGCTGCTCATCCAGAATGATGGTGTCCTTATAAAAAGGGGACATTTGGCCACACACACACACACACACACACAGAATGCCAGTGAAGGTGAAAGCAGAGCTTGAGCTGATGTTTCCATGAGCCAAGGAGGGCCAGCAATTGGTAGCAAACAACTAGAATCTACAGAAGAGGCAGATTCTTCCTCACAGCCTGCAGAAGGTGCCTATCCTACAGATACCTTGAGCTAAGACTTCAAGCCTCCAGACTGTGAGACAATAAATGTCTGCTCTTTAAGCCATTAATTCATGATACTTTGTTCTAGCAGCCCTGGGAAACTAGTACATCTACCTACGCACTCCCCAAACTCAACAGTAACCACTGAACAGAAAACAAATGAGACAACATCACTGTCTTTTAGTGCATCTTGATTCCTCAGGCTGGAATCCTAGGAGTCATTCATTCCACTCAGTAGCGAATCAAGATAATCCAGCCTTCGTATGCATAAAATTCTCTCACCTATTTGAAGTCACTTATGCTCCTCTTAAAATTTCTTTTTTCAAAGATATGAGCCCCAATCCCTTATGCTGCTGCTGCTGCTAAGTCTCTTCAGTCGTGTCTGACTCTGTGCGACCCCATAGATTGGCAGCCCACCAGGCTTCCCTGTCCCTGGGATCCTCCAGGCAAGAACACTGGAGTGGGTTGCCATTTCCTTCTCCAATGCATGAAAGTGAAAAGTGAAAGTGAAGTCACTCAGTCGTGTCCGACCCTCAGCAACCCCATGGACTGCAGCCCACCAGGCTCCTCTGTCCATGGGATTTTTCCAGGCGAGAGTACTGGAGTGGGGTGCCATTGCCTTCTCCCCCAATTCCTTATGACTCATTTTAAAAGCAATCTTATTATTCTTATCTTCACTACCTATATATTCTCCAGTTTGTAAAAGTTTTCTTTTTTAGTTTGTTAAAGTTCTTAATTAGAATCATTGATAAAAGACAATCTTCTGAATGGGAGACAATATTTGCATCACTTTACCAATAAGGGATTAATATCCAAACTATATAAACAGCACTGCTAAGTTGCTAAGTCACTACAGTTGTGTCCAACTCTGTGCAACCCCATAGAAGGCAGCCCACCAGGCTCCCCTGTCTCTGGGATTCTCCAGGCAAGAACACTGGAGTGGGTTGCCATTTCCTTCTCCAGTGCATGAAAGTAAAAAGTGAAAGTGAAGTCACTCAGTTGTGTCCAACTCTTGGTGACCCCATGGACTGCAACCTACTAGGCTCCTCCATCCATGGGATTTTCCAGGCAAGAGTACTGGAGTGGGGTGCCATTGCCTTCTCCTATAAACAGCACATACAGTATCAAAACAGTATCAAAAAACCCCACCTAACCAAGAAATGGACAGAAGACCTGAACAGACATTCTTCCAAAGAAAATATACAGATGGCCAACAGGCACATGAAAAGATATTCAACGTCACTAACCATAAAAGAAATGGGAATCAAAGCCACAATGAGGTATCGATAGCCTCATACCTGTCAGAATGGCAATTATCAAAAAGTTTACACAGAACAAATGTTGATGAGGATGTGGAGAAAAGGGAGCGCCTCTACATTGTTGATGGGGATATAAATTGGTGCAACCACTATGGAAAACAGTATGGAGGTTCCTCAAGAAACTAGAAATAGATCTACCATATGACCCAGCAATACTATCCCTGGATATATATCTGAAAAAGATGAAACCATGCGTGTGCCCCGAGTGTCCATAGCATTTCTCACCTGCAAATTTGAAAGTACACAATTCAATGCTGGTCAGTTGGCTCTGCTTCTCAGGGACTTGAACTCCTTCTAGGTCACCATGCCACACTTTGTGTGTTGCCCTAGATATTAAAGTCCAAGATGGTATTTACATTCCAGGAGGCAGGATGGAGAAGAGATCAAACACAAGGTACAAAGACTGTGTGTCCGTTGTATGTTCAAGGAGATTCTAGGAAGTTGTCATGTTAACTCTTCCTCTTGTATCCCAACGGCCAACTCAGTCACATCAACATAGCATGTGATTTGGGAATATATTATTTGTACCTAGGTGGAGAGCTGGTAAAGAATCTGCCTGCCAATACAGGAGCTGTGGATTTGATCCCTGGATCTGGAGGGGAGATTCCCTGGAGGAGGAAATGACAACCCACTCCAGTATTCTTGCCTGGAATATTCTGTGGACAGAGGAGGCTGGTGGGCTACAGTCCATGCGGTAGCAAAGAGTCAGACACGGCTGAACACGCACACATGCACGTATTTTTACACAATAGGAAGCATGACTTTAACTTGGTGTCCCGATGCTTTGCACAGTACCTCAGGGAGTACATATTGAGGAAATACTTGTTAATTAAAAGAGTAACCAAATTATCAACTGAACTCTGATAAAATAAGAATCAGAAGTCTTGGGGAAATTTTTGAAAAAAATCTAAAACTTTAAATCTGAAAGAAAGATGGTCTCAGAAAGTTGATATGGACTTGGAACTCACTCTAGCATCTTTGTGACTGTTTCCTAGGTATTTCATGAAAATATTTTGGCAGTCCTATGTCTGTTTCATTTTGGCACATTTTAGATACCAGGAAGACATTTCAGGAAGAAATAAATATCTAACATCTCTGAACTGCTCTGTCGGTAGGCAGCTTTCTCTTGATTAAAAATTGGTTAGCAACAGTGAGTCAGATTGCTTCCTTCAAGACAGTTAAACAGCAGGCTTCTATCTACTAAGGAAGTGGGAAATTCTTAAATGAATAGAAATTAAGATTTACAAGCACGACCCAGAGGGTATCTTAACACTTACTGAATTTAAATCAAGAAACATAAAGTGTTCTCTTGTAAATGCCAGATGTGTTGTCTTCATGAGGTTGTGTCATGGTAAATGCAGTCACACACTGTTATTTCACACCTCCTTTAAAAGTTACCAATATCACAAGAAATGGCTTAAATTCCCTCACTTTCTTCTTCCCCAGGGCCTTGCTGAAAATACTCAAAAACTCTTGCTTAAATTCATTTACACATATTTCCAGCTGCTAGTATTTCAGTATTCATCTGAGTTCTTCTCCTAAAGTGAAAGTCCATATACTGAATGCCCTATAAATGTCTGAAGTAATTTAAATTGGAACAAGGTAAAATCAGATGCAATCTAATGAAGCTTTGCAAAAATCTTCAAAGCACTGAAATTTCCTATCACAGAAAGCCTAACTATATTTAGGCTGCTATTCTTAATTAGAGGAAAAACTGGTTTGTGTTGGTCTTGATCAGGGTAGCAATCCCTGGTGGAAGGAGCCAATTTGTTGTCCAGGGTAGCTGGGTTCTATAAGAGGATAGCAAACTTTCAATACTTCCTGATGGGTCAGAGATGCTTCCAGGATGAATATCAGACAGGTAGGATTGCTCTCTCTCGAGGACTTCATTTTGTATGCCACTTACTGAGTGACTGAACTGAACTGAACTGAACTATCACACACTGAGCTGGGTAAGTCAATCCCTGAAGCCACTAGCTCATTAAGAGGCTAATGACACTCCAAATTTGGGGAGAGCTCCATGATCCTTGTGAAATAAGAACATTATGACTGATACAAGTAGAATCTCTGTATCCATAGAGAATGTTATAGTTGAATCTACAAGGGGATAGATTTGGTTCTTTCTTGGGGGCATCTTTCTAGAGGGTTATCCTCAAAGGAGTGAGGTGAGAGTAAGAGATTACAAGCACTGCCTATCTCAGCTAAACAGTGGTTTATTCATCAACAAAGATCTTCTTAAATGTACCAGGATCTGCATCAGGATATAGAGATGAACAACGCATAATATCTAACTTAAGGAAATTTGACCTATTTTCAGAAGAGCATGCAACTTGTTATTGTACATGCAGGAAATGTGCCTACAGGAACATACACAGGGATTATAGCAATAATCCCTTATTATTGGGACAAATACAGAGGAAACCTAACTCAACTTTGGGTGGTGAGTTGATAGGTTAAAAATGTTTCCAAGAAGTGGGATTTCATCTTAATCTCAAAAAGAATGGGACACGATCAGTTGGACAAGCCAAGAAGTAAATGTTAAGTAGAATAAATAACAAGAGAAAGTGTGGAGCAAAAGGCACAAGAGAAAAATCACAAATCACAAGTGGTTTGAAGTAAACACACAGAGCGTGACTGTGAGGGAAGATGAAGCCGGAGAGCTTGGTCACATACTAAGTGTACGCCATGTTGGATGCGGGATGGCTTATTTAGATGTATTTTTACACTTAAGTGAATTCAAAGCAGAAGGAAAATTCAGACTCATTTTCAATATAGTTTCAAATTGTATCAGTGGCATAACTTTAAAACCTTGCAATATTCTGATCCTGTGAAATGAAGGATTCATTACATCAAGTTCTTTTGACTTCAAGAGTACTTCTGTGCCATCAATAATCATTCAGATGAAAACTGAATCAGTTACCAGAAAGACATTCTGCCACAGATGTGGCACCTCATCAGATTTCCCATCTCAGTGTGAAGTGGAGTTGGGCAGAGTAAAAAACCAGGGAAGATAAAATAAAATGGGTTCCTCCATTCCCTCCTCAACTTACTTACATGTTTGAATGGTAATGGAGGGTAGCATAATAAAATTTTATTTAGTGATTTTAGAGTTTCTAGTATATATATTTTTGTAACCCTATAAGAAAGACTAGGGAATTTTAAGACAACTTTAGTTTATCATGTCTCCTTACTTGAGGCAATAGTAAGTTTTTAATTTAACCTGTAACTTTTTCTGGCTGCATTCAGTCTTCGTCGCAGCATGTGGGACCTTTCCTTGTGATGCACAAACTCTCTAGTTGTGGCTTGCAAGCTCCAGAGCACGTGAGCTCACTAGTTCCCAGTGTGTGAGATCTTAGTTCCCCAACCAGGGATCAAACCTGTGTTCCCTGCATTGCAAGGCAGATTCTTAATCACTGGACCACCACGAAAGTCCTTTTAACCTGGAACTTGATACAAAGAAAGTCTAATTAAGTCAAACAGATTGTCAGGTGGGAAATAAGTCTCCATCAATAAAATGCATGCATGCTCAGTTGCCTCGGTCATGTCTGACTCTTTGTGACCCCATGGTCTGTAACCTACGAGGCTCCTTTGTACATGGGATTATCCAGGCAAGAATACTGGAGTGGGTTGACATTTCCTACTCCAAGTGATCTTCCTGACCCAGTGACTGAACCCAGTGGCATCTCTTACATCTCCTGCACTGACACTGTGCCGCCTGGGAAGCCCCCGACATACTAAGTACCAGGCCATTAATTCAGTCTCCATTCTGAATTATATTCTTATATCTGTTCCTTAGAATTTTTAGCCTTTGGGTATGCTAAGCTTTGGTTGGAATTATTTAGGGAGTGGTTAGATATATGCAAAGAGTTTTGTGCTTTAGAAACGTTCTTGTTTTATCAAAGTGAAAAGATAAATATTATACATGTTGAAAATGTGAAAATGTTTATGAGAGCTGCCAACTCTTTAGGTACCACCAAGTTGGGTGGCATAAGGTAAATAGGAAAAAGAACACATCGATTTTGTCGAAGATTATCTCTGACTTTCAAAATAGAGATAGGCATGGGTGTAGTTTGGGGAACCCATCCTTCAGGCAGCAGCTACAAAGTCTGGGGCACCAGATGTGTGAGTAAGCTCCTTCTAGGGAGATATTCATTTTATCACTATAGAGCCAGAAGGATAAGGTGAAGAAAATGTCCACATTTTTTTTGTTCTCTGGGGAGAACCACAGTCAGGTCCTAGATGTGTGCTAAAATTAGAAGTCAGATCCTCAGGCAGAGTTTGTAGGATATGAAGGTAGACCCCTTGTAGGAAAAGACAGAGATGAGGTTTTGCCTGCTCTCCCTCTACTGAGCCCTGGGGGATAGGGAGTATTAATACATGCTTCGTCTGGCAGCAAATTATGTTCAGACACTGAAACTGCTTTGCCAAGAACTTATCTAGCACAGGTTCACTGCAGGAATTATAATAATTTCACAAGCCAATAGTATACAGGATAATGTCTCTTAATAAGCCAATAAAGAAATAATCTACTCCAAACCATCAACAGATTAATTACAATATTGTTTCAGGCAAGGGAGATAAAAGGAATAAAGCCCAAATTTAGTGGAGGAGTATCTTTCTATGCATTGTTCTCGAGAGAGTTGGCTTAGCTAACCGTGAGCTGATGTCCAACTGCTGGTGCAAAAGCAAAAGTCCTTTGTTGCTAGGGTCGTTGCTAGGGTACAAAGATGCCAGCTTTGATGGGAAAGATGATTTTCTTCTTGGGGCCTCTGCATGATTTTGACCATTGCCAGCAAAGAATCGCCTTGCCCAGCCAGGAGCTAGTGCCCCAAGGTCTTTGGAAAGCTATTTTGATTAGCAAGGAAAAGTTGCCTTCCCCAGGCCAAACATTTTCAGTTGCTGGTCAAACCTCTTAATATTTAAAGCTTAAAATCCTCTAGCCAGAGTCACTCTTTCACAAAAGTTCTTTTATTTAAAAGAAAAATTTTTTATTTACTTAATTTTTTGGCTGTGGTGGGTCTTTGATGCTGCTCGCAGGCTTTCTCTAGTTGCAGTGGGTGCGGGCTACTCTTCATTCTGGTGCACAGGTTTCTCATTGTGGTGGCGTCTCTAATTGTGGAGTGTGAGTTCTAGGTGGTAGGCTTCAGGAGTTGCAGCACACGGACTCAGTAGTTGAGGCTCACTGGCTCTAGAATACTGGCTCAGTAGTTGTGGTGTACGGGCTTTGTTGCTCCATGGCATGTGGGCTGTTCCTGGACCAGGGATCAAACCCATGTCTCCTGCATTGCAACATGGATTCTTAACCACTGGACCACTAGGGAAGTCCCCAAAGTGCTTATCAATAAGCTCCCAGCTGTGCCTGTCAATAGCTGAGCTACTGAGTGTTCATGCTAATGATGACATCCTGACACAGCTTTCTCAATGTAAACAACTTCATTAGAACAAAAAACAAGTGGATTTTGAATCATATCAAACCAATACCCAACATTGCACAAGTGTGAGCATGCCTGTTAAGAACCGCTCCTTTGTTTACCATAGTCTTATAGGTCTCATGGACATAAATCATGTTGGCTTTCAGGACTGAGTGTTGGGGGGGACCTGTTCCTCAAGTGGAAGTGTAAAAAGTAGGGGCACCAGATGTGCAGTCCAAATCCTTCACTTCTGAAGGTGACAGTAGGAGTTGGGTATCCCCTCCCAATTATATGCCATGGTGCCAAGATTGGGTTGTATTGCCAAGGCATGTCTCAGCTTTTCTTACCTGTTTCAACGTGGTATATTCTCATTTGCCCAATGTAGGAGTTGCTCAGCTAGTTTCTTGATTTCTTTCAGAGGGAATGGTTCCATCAGTTCAGTTCAGTCACCCAGTCATGTCCAACTCTTTGAGACCCCATGAATCGCAGCATGCCAGGCCTCCCTGTCCATCACCAACTCCCAGAGTTCACCCAAACTCATGTCCACCGAGTCGGTGATGCCATCCAGCCGTCTCATCCTCTGTCATCCCTTTCTCCTCCTGCCCCCAATCCCTCCCAGCATCAGGGTCTTTTCCAATGAGTCAACTCTTCGTATCAGGTGGCCAAAGTATTGGAGTTTCAGCTTCAACATCAGTCCTTCCAAGAACACCCAGGACTGATCTCCTTTAGAATGCACTGGTTGGATCTCCTTGCAGTCCAAGGGACTCTCAAGAGTATTCTCCATGGATGCTGGTAAATTTGGCATGCCTTCTAGTGAAGGAGTTCAGGAGCTTTCCATGCTGTCATCGGGGTGGACCTCAGGCAGGGGATGGATTTAAATTTAAGTCTCACATAGCTCAAATTAACCCAACAGTGATTGGGAAATCTCAAAAAGTGCAAATACAGAGTGAGGTTCCTGACTTTACATCTCAAAATAATTGAGAATATTCCTGTATTATTTCCTTCACATTCAAGTAGTTCTTCCTCTTTGTATTTCACAAATCTATTCTTTCCCATTTTAAATACAGTTGACCCTGAACGACATGAGATTGAACCGCACAGACCTACTTACATATGGATTTTTTTAAATGAATATATACTGCAGTACTACACAATCCCTGTTGGTTGAACCTGAAGATGCAGTAAATAAGGAGCTGATTGTGAAGTTATATATGAGTTTCCAACTATACAGGAAGTCAGTGCCCCTAACCCCCATGTTGTTCAAGGACCAACAATACTGTCAATTTCACTTGACATTTTTGTTTATTTCCTTCTCAGAACAGAATCTAAGAGACAAAAACTGAGGCATCATTTCCCAGGCTGCCACTGATGAAGGTGAGTTTTTACCTAGATTCTGTGTTGTTTCACATAAAATCAGGGACATTGTATAGATACCTGAGCTCATAACCAATCCCTCCGAAGTAGAATCACTAAGTTGGGGCTTAAAAATATGTAGAAGCTATGTGGAAAACCTCTTACTGAAATGGAGCAGGACCCCGTAGTCCTTGCTCCCTATGTCTTCAGCCTGCCTTTTGTCTGTGGAAATTTTTACCCAAAGAATGAGTTTAAGCAAAGAAATGAGAACATGCAGAAACAAGGGAAAACAGTCAAAAAAGACCAAATAATATTAGTGTAGTCATTAAGCATCGTCAAGGATCTTTTGTTCCCTCTCAGGTGCTATAGATAATATTCTGAGCCGTAACTTGGGAGCTGTCTTATAGATACTGAAACCCCCACTAAAAAAAAAGGTGGAAAAGTTAACTACACAATGAGCAGACTCTGGCCATGACAAAAGCTGCCACAGTTCTGAGAACTGGCCTCAAAGAAATGGAAACACACTGACCCTGAAACTGAAGATAAAGTGTACCTAAAACAAAACGATGCTGATCAGCCCACCTATGACCAATTTCAAGATGACTGTCAGAGCTGATTGTGCTATCTCTGCATGTATCCCGCTCCCTCAGACTATTAAAGTTCTTGCCCACTGATTGTCAGTTGGGGGGGAGTCGGCCTTTGGATCAAGGTCCGCCTCCCTCTCTCTCCTAGTTGCTGGTATCCAAAATAAAGCAAACTTCCCTTTCCACCAGCTTGGCCTCTTTATTGGCTTTTGAGCAGTGAGCAGCTGGCCTGAGTTAGGTCACATTATTATAAGAGAAAATCCCTTTTGCTGCTAATTTATTCATTTGTGAACAAATCCTTACTAATGCTTAGCAGGACTGGTGCTCAACCTTTGGGAATTCAACTGTGAAGAAGAAAGGCAAAATGTCTGTCCTCACAAAGATTACACATTTGGGTGGGGGTGAGAAATTATATACGAGTAAACAAATAAATGGCTATATAACTTCAGGTTACGACATGTGCTTTGCTGATGCCTACGAGCCAAAGACCGCAGAAAGCACACTCCCACAAAATTGAGTTTGCCAGTGCTGGAAACCTCATTCAATGGAAAATCATGGGATCCCAATAAGAGGGTATATGTATGGGCCCTAGTGGCTCAGACGGTAAAGAATCTGCCTGCAGTGCAGGAGACCCAGGTTCAGTCCCTGGGTAGGGAAGATCCTCTGGAGAAGAGAATGGCAACTCATTCCAGTATTCTCGCCTGGAGCATGCCATGGATAGAGGAGCCTGGCGGGCTACAGCCCATGGGGTCGCAAAGAATCGGACACGACTGAGCTACTAACACTTTCTTTTTGTACAGGATTTAGACTTGTGATTTGAGGAGTGTTCTGAAAGTGTGGTTTTACTCTGCTTTGGGTGTTTTCAGAAAAATGAGGGTAATTTTTTGACTAGATATGATGGTGGTTTTACGCTAGAGGTAGAAAAATAGAGCTTAGTTAAAGTGGCCTCGATCAAATTATGTGGAAAGGAAGATGTTTGATCATTTCTGTGGTTTGTGGTGTTCTTGTTTTTGATTTTGCTCAGATAGAATTACAGAGTGGTCTTGTTTATTGTCTTTCACCATCAGGGTTAGAATGACCCTGTCTGAAGTTTTATACTGTGAAATCATTTAACAGGAGGGCACCATAGCCTCACTGCTGGTGCCAGGACAACTCCCAGTTGATTGCTGTCAGTGGCTGCTTTTCTTTTCTTTTTCACATATAAAGAAAAATAAAGTAAGTTAGATGAAATGAGATGGAACGCATTCAGGGAAGTATGGCCGTGGACAAATAAAGAAAGTTGGATGGATGTTGACTCAGGGATAAAGGTAATTTAAGAAAAATCTTTACTGTATGCATATCACATGTGCAGAGATCTAAATGATGTGAAAAATAAACTATGAGAAACTCTGTAGAAGACTGTAGCAATTAAAATAATGGTTGAGGCATAGCAAGGAGGCTGAAAAATGCAGTGCCTGAAATAAGTTAGAAATACATTTCTCTTTCAAGTAACAGTCTGGTTGATCCAGGGTGGTGAGGTAGATTTGGTCCACAGCATTGTTAAAGGATTTAAGCTCTATCAATCAATGTCATCTTCAAGAGAATGGTATTCATTTGTGTGGTTAAAATAAATTCATATTTAAAACCAAAAAAAAAAAAAAAAACAAAATAAGGAAAAAGTCAAAGTTCAGGGAATGAAGTTTCTCTTTAAGTTATAATAGACCCACAAGTTATATTTTTACATTTTTTCTACCCATTATCTGTTGGCTCTAACTTAGGCATTCCTATGAAAAGGGAGACTTGTCTTTTAGTGGGTGTCCTGTGTACAGGGAAAAAGATTTTTAACCAGAAGAGCTTTCCAGAAAAGAAGTTTCAGCATCTGTAAAGGCTCTGGAGCAGAACAAACTGGATATGTTAAAGGAATGACAAGAAGGCCAGTGTGACCAGAGGAAGTGAAGCCGCTTGGTCCTGCCTGACTCTTTGTGACCCTTTGGACTGTAGCTTATCAGGGTCCTCCGCCCATGGGATTTTCCAGGCAATAGCACTGGAGTGGATTGCCATTTCCTTCTCCAGGGGATCTTCCCAATCCAGGGATCGAACCCAGGTCTCCTGCATTGCAGGCAGATGCTTTACTGTCTGAGCCACCAGGGAAGCCCTGAGACCAGAGGAGGATGAGTGGAATTCAATAGAATAGACAATACCAAAGCATTTCAGGCCTTTCATGACAACATTTGATTTTATTCAAAGTGAAATGGAAAGACATTGTGGGGAGTTGAGGAGAGACATATGGCATAATCTAATTAATATTTTTAAAACCTTATTCTGCTATATGGATGCAGATAAATAGAAAGACAATGGGAAAATGGTTAGGAAGAAATTGTCACAGTCCAGCAAGAGGGGGAAACTTGCAAATTAAGGCAATAATGGTGGATGATGTGGCAAGAAGCAGAGAGATATGACATGTCTTTTGAATGCAAAGCAGCAAAAGTTCTTAATAGATGAAATCCCAGGTTCGTATTAAAGAGCGTGAGTGCATGCTCAGTCACAAAGTCGTGTCTGACTCTCTGAAACCGCATGGACTGTAGCCTGCCAGGCTCCTCTGTCCATGGGGTTGTCCAGGCAAGAATACTGGAGTGGGTTGCCATTTCCTTCTCCAGGGGATCTTCCCCACACAGGGATTAGACCTATGTCTCCTGCTTGGCAGGCAGATTCTTTACCTCTGAGCCACTTGGGTGGTGGCGTGTAGCAGAGAAGAGTTAAGAATTATGACTAGATTTTTTTTATACCTCAGTAGGTGGTGGGACCATTTACTAACAAGCAGAAATGAAGCAGTGAACCTCAGAAGAGAAGAGACATTTCCTCCATTGAAATAGAACAGAGTGAAGGGAAATGCTAGGGGATTGTAACATTCAGTTGTAGGACAATGATATAGTTTTCTCCTTATTGCTTTGAATTTTAGGTGAGATCATTAGAAAGGCATCTGACAAATGTGGAAAAGGATGAGAGTTGCAATTCAAGGAAAAAGATAAGATATAAAACAACCAGTAGAGAGAATTAGAGGCAAAATTTATCAGGCAAAGGAAATAGGGGTATTGGACAGTACTAAGGACCCACTTGAGATTGGGGATCACAAATTTGAAATGTGTCTCCTCATCAGGTTGGGGATTTTTCTCCAGCTATGTTCAGCTTCTCAGGTGAGGTCAGAATCAAGGGGAGATTTCAGTTTAACAAATGGTGTTTCCACAGGCTCATACAAGGTGGAAGGACAGGATGTTGAGGGTAGTAAGACAGTAATTTTAGTTTTGGATGATAAAATCTAAGCTAAGTAAAGTGCAAAGTGAGAGTGTGATTAGTAGTTGAAAAGTGAACAGAGGTGGGCAATAGATTAAGTAAGATCATAAATGGTAGAGTGAGAATCATAGATTATATGAACTGAAAAGAGAAGATGACGTGGATAGAGTGAGCAGAGTGTTTGGAATTGAGATTTTTGGAGAAGTTGAATTTATTGAGAGTATAATAAGTTCTATAGTATGACTGTGGAAATGATGGGATGAGATGAAATGGTTAAAATGTTTATTATTGGAAGTGAAGATGTCAGAGACTGAGGAGGGTGATTGTGGAGCGATTTTGCCCACGTAGGTGAAACTCATAGATAACGAATGAAGCAAGTAATAGGAGATCAGCTGTTGTTCAAAACGCCAAGGGTTAGATCATGAAATTGTGTTATGCTCTGTGGTTTTTTGAAGGAGAAAGGAAAACCGGTATGAAAGTGGCTAGAAGAAGTGTTAAATGTAGTGTGGTTAATATATTCCAGGCACTGTTCTAAGCATTTTATGCCATATCAGACCACTTTGCCCTCACCCAGCTCTGACGTTTTGTAGTTGAGGAGACAGAGGTGTCCAAGAATACTAGTGAAGAGTGGGGCTGAAGCTGGGCATCCCGACTCCAGAGTGGACACTCCTAATCACTATGGAATAGTTTCCCTTTTAGGATCAGTTCCTTGGGCACTTTTTAATGTTGAAGCTGATAGGATTGTAAAAGATCGTGGGGAAGTGGTTATGAGAAATCATGATTTTACCAGAAAAAAACTCAGAGATTGGTGGGCTACACTTAAATCCTAAGTGGAGTTTAGCCTATGGGAGGGAGTGCTCTCAACTAAAGGACACAGAGTTCTCAAAACTCCTTAATTCCAGAATAACTCAAAACCTGGTTATCTTCCTTCAGAGATGACTGTGGGACTTGGTTGCATTGCTGTAAATAGAGGTCCTCATAGGCCACCTGTCAAAGCAGCAGTCTAGGAGACCACTGTTAATGGTGGGTCGGAAGGACTATGAGGGTTTACGAGACCATAACTACAGTTTTTAAGGAAATTTATGAGGAGTTATTTAAAGTATTCCTTTTGCCTCAAAAATGTTCTCCTAAGTGGGAAACATATTAGTCATACAAATTCCTCAGTGAAGTTAAAAATAAAGCTATCATTTACTGAATGTGAGGGGGAAAAGTGGATAAGGGTAACTATTCTAATGGAAGTAAATTTGCAAAGAAACATAGTTCTGATGGCTGTTGTGTTTTTATTAGCTATTAAATTCATTTAACAGAAAAACAAATTCAGTCTAAGATCATTCATTAAGACACGCATAATTAACAATAATTCATTAATCATTCTTTGAAGATGGTCCTATTTTACTTCTATTGCCTTCCCCATTTCTGAGATTAATGAGTAAGTCTTGGAAAAGCGCATGTGTTTCAGTTCAATGAAACATTCAAATAATAAAACAGGTGTTACTTTGTTCTGGGTTAATGACAGGTAGGCTAGACTTTGCGGTAAAACTGTCCTAATCTCTTTTAATTTGGTTTAGAATGGCAAACATTTTAACTGCTTGAACAACCCATTAAGTGCTTTGCAAAATGACAAAACATTCTATGTGACTTAATTAATATCTACTCCAATTATACACAACATTTCATGCTCAAGATCTAGATTTATTTTAAAACATTTAGTCCAATTTATAGTAATGCAGAAAAAAATCACATCTAATAAACCACAACTGTAGAAGAGACAAAATAATTGTGCTCTGTCACATTTCCACACAAATATAATTTGATATTTCATTAAAAGAAATCACAATCACATGTAAATAAAATATTTATCCTCTCAGTAGTAGTAAGAACCTCTTTTGAGTATGTAGGGTCTTCTGGGTTTATTCTCATAAAGCTGCCGTTTCAGAATGTAAGGAATTTTTCTCTTTATCACTTCTTCCTTTTCATTTTTGTCATTTCCAGCATCAAGAATGTCTTCCTGAATCAACTACAAGATAGACAGAATATGAATCAAACTTACATGCATTAAAGTCTTCCATTTCAAGCTGTTTCATCTACCTTTTATCTCATTTGCATTCAGACATAAGACATATGTGGATGATGTGGTTCATAGCAATTAAGTGTTTTGCTTGAGGACAGGTAGATATCAGGTGGCTGAGAGGATGAAAACATGGTTTTTCTTATTCTCTGTTCAGTGTTCTTCCTAGTTCATCAGCTAGCTTTTAACTTTTTTATTTGTCAAGGCCATATTACTACCTCCAAATGAAAAAAATTCACTTAATGTTACTTTCAGTATTTTCCTTCAATGTATGATAGACCAAAAGATGGAAATATATCATAAGTCACAACAAATATAGAGATCTGAATTTAGTGAACCAAGTTTGACCTCAAAGGTCAATAGAAATTTATATTCCATTGTTAATTAATGATTTGAATTGAAAGCCATTCTAGAGATCCATTTCTCAGTCATTAGAGAGAGGAATGCTTGTTCTGCCTACTTGCTCAGCTGTTTAAGCAAGGCTCTGTTTAAGTGTTAAAGATCTTTAGTCTGTGCTTCTTTAATTAATCATTAAAATCAAGTTCACATTCAAAAACTCAAGGAAGTTAATCTTCATGTAGAATCTTGCCTAATGTCTCATTGAACACGCTGTATTCTAAAATTAGTTCCAAATACTTTTTCAGATAGTACTGCTCTGATTCAAAATGTTCAACCAGCATAAAATATTTAGAAACTCTTCCCAGAATTTTGCACATGATTTACATAAGATTTTTAAACAAATCAATGCTAATGCTCAAGATAAGAATTATGTTCATATTTGTGATTATCTTCTAAACTTTGGGGTGACTATAACTAGTACTAATAGGAGACTAAGTTTTTAATCATAATCTGTATGCATTGAATCGTATCACAAATACTTTATTTCAACCCACAGCTATTCAATTTCAGAGAAGGAAAAACAGCTACTGTCAGAAAATCTAGTTCCTTAATCTTTTGTTTCTCTGTGCACATAGTCTGTAATTACTTGTACCACACTCTGAGTAATATCATCATTTCATTTTAAATCACTCTGTAACATTTCAAATAGCAAAAGTTTTAATCTTATGTGCACCTGATTTTTGTGTATTATGGTTTATTAAGGGTTTTTTTTTCTGAATAAAGAGCACATAATTGACATTTCCCAATTTTCCATGTTTTATTGACATAATATTTTAAAGAGAAAATCATTTAACTGGAATTGGAATTAGAGGATAAACAATCCAGCAAGAAAAATTAAAAACCGTTTTTTTATTTTATTTTAATCTGGAAAATACTTTTTTTGTCTAAAAGTTAGAATAAATACTAGAAGTTCTGCACTGCATTTCCTCTTTTCTACAGGATATCTCTGTGATGGCATGTTATAGAGATGGTTATAGAGATGGTCATATTAGCAGGAAAGGCACCCTCAGACCCTCAGATCCCTGATGTTGGTGTAAGCCCAGAATATGAAACATGAAGTAAATTTCTCTTAGGGGTTAATCCAAAAGAAATGTTTCCCTTGTTGGGAAAATTATAAAATTATAAATTTTCTTAAAGCATTTTCATCTTCCTTTTCTCCTCCAAATATTTTCAAACCAAAGGTGGTGAGTCACCAGTGTAGTATTTTTTTAAATTTTAATTTCATTTTTAAATGTTTAGTTGGAGGAGAATTGCTTTATGATGTATTGGTTTCTGCCATACAACAATGCAAATCAGCCATAAGTATACACATATACCCCCTCTCTTTAGAGCCTCCATCCCACCCACCCCCATCCCACCCCTAGGTGGGTCATCACAGAGCACTAGCTGGGCTCCCCGTGTTATATAACAGTTTCCCACTAGATATCTATTTTACACATGTGGTGTATAATATACATCCATTCCTTCATTGTAGTTCTGTATAGTTCTATATTTGGCTTTATTAGCCAAATAAAATTAGCTGAATCTAATTCAGCTTCTAAGGATGATTGAAATCCACCATCCACACACTCAATTAAAATAGAAGTAGAAGTGGTAAGTGGAAATATATATATTCTTATCATTCCAGTTTTATTTACCTAATATTTTCAAATACAAATGAAGCCTTTTGTGTTCTGTGTTTATTTATAAACAAACACACAGGATTTAGTATTTCTAAGAAAACATTTTGAGTTTCCTAAATTTCTTCAGCATGCCACTACCACCACCAGCACCAAAAGCTGCCTAAGCACGCCATCCACAATAAAAGCCTGTGGATCAAATCTGCCTGAAGACAGATCCCCCTTTAGAGACCAAAGGAAAGATATTTTGCTAAACTTCAAATATTTGCAAAACACTTTAAAGATCTGAAGGAATGTTAACCTCAACACATGGTTTATTCTTCCTTAATATTTGTAAATCTTCCTGTTATGATAATTATCAGGATTAAAACAATCAGTGTAAATGAGAGTTAACTAGTATAACCATAATCATATTCATATTTTTCTTTTGTTTTACCTCCCAGTGTTGAAAGGCCCTGCTGTGACAGATTTTTTGGAGCTGGTATATCGTCAACATTGCTTCCAAGCTAAAACCATCTAAGGCAGCAGGAAATTTCCTTCTTGTAATGAGCTCCTCCTCATGAAACTCTCCTGTTTCCTCAGCTTGGCTGTTCAGGTTATTTATAAGACTGCAGACATTCAGCAGGCTCATTTTCCAAGAGGGAACACTTGCCTTACTGATCTGAAATGTAGAAAGAAATAGCTATTGTAATTAAACTTATGTCATATGAGTTAGAAAATTTTCTACTGTGCTAAGCCATTACCTTTTAGGATCTAACTGTTACTCTAGCCTAACACTGTTATTAACTTAGTAACTTCATATCACAAAATTGAATAGCTCCAAATACTTCATATCCTCTATTTAACAAAAGCAATAAAGCTAACACATAAACACACACATACACAAGCAAAGCAAGAAAGAAAATAGAAATTACAGTAAATAGAAATGCGTAAATATATATGTATACATCACAGGTGAAAATATTCAAATACCACTCTCTCTTTATTATACTTCAGGTTAGTGTCCAATGGAACAGCAACTATGATGGTACTAATAAATATTGGCAATTATAGTATTGTGAGACCACAAATCTATTCCACACATTAATAGTTGTCATCTTGCTGCTGCTGCTGCTGCTGCTGCTGCTAAGTCGCCTCAGTCGTGTCTGACTCTGTGCGACCCCATAGATGGCAGCCCACCAGGCTCCCCCATCCCTGGGATTCTCCAGGCAAGAACACTGGAGTGGCTTGCCATTTCCTTCTCCAGAATAGTTGTCATAGGTAGCATCAAAGCTGACTAATTTATTTATCTTAAAATTATAATATTTTCTAAAATAACTATTCTTTTCTAATAAGACCCTGTATGAAACCATTATTACCATAGTAAACAGCCTTCTCATTTGTCAATTTTAGGAGAAACTAAATGTGAAATAACTTATAAAAATTAATAAACCTCAAAGGACACAGATAAAAAAAAGCATCAGTTTTTTCTAAAGAACATAAAAAATGTTTTGTAATGAACACAGAGGTGTGATAAGAAGACTCAAAAATATTAGTATCGATTCTATTGGCATCAATTTTCTCTGAATTATTCTCCAAATGCAGTGCAATTGCAAATCTGGAAAATATGGGGAGACTGGAAGAAGAGGGAGTGTAGGGAAATAATTATGAATTCGAAGTATGAATGTGTAAGAACCAAGAAAATTTAGGAAAATAAAAAGCTCATGAGTCAGGACTTACTCTGCCAGATATTGAAAGATATCTTAGAGCTCAGTGATCAAAGAGTGATCAGAGAGCGATCAAAGAGTGGTCAAAGAGTAATCAGAGTGATCAGAGAGTGATCGAAAAGTGATCAGAGAGTAATCAGAGAGTGATCAAAGAGTGATCAGAGAGTAATCAGAGAGTGATCAAAGAGTAATCAGAGAGTGATCAAAGAGCAATCAAAGAGAGCTGAGCGCCAAAGGATTGATGCTTTTGAACTGTGGTGTTGGAGAAGACTCTTGAGAGTCCCTTGGACTGCAAGGAGATCCAACCAGTCCATCCTAAAGGAGATCAGTCCTCCGTGTTCATTGGAAGGACTGATGTTGAAGCTGAAGCTCCAATACTTTGGCCACCTGATGCGAAGAGCTCACACATTTGAAAAGACCCTAATGCTGGGAAAGATTGAAGGCAAGAAGAGAAGGGGACGACAGAGGATGAGATGGTTAGATGTCATCATCGACTCAATGGACTTCAGTTTGAGTAAACTCTGGGAGTTGGTAATGGACAGGGAGGCCTGGCGTGCTGCAGTCCATGGGATCACAAAGAGTCAGACACAACTGAGTGACTGAACTGAACTGGACTGAATCAAAGAGTAAATCAACAGAGCAAGAATAAATATTAAACTCAAAAGAGAATATAATGTCCAAATTTTGATCCAAGTCCATATGATTGAAAAGCACATAGCAAAGTGTGCATTTGAAGTCCTTAAGACAGTTGGTTCAGGGGAAATCTGGATTTAGATCTAGTTATAACCTTTATTTATATATTATAGTCTAACAATATCCAGATGGGTTAAATATGAGTAAAAGTAAAAATATGTAAATATATAGAATTTATTTTATAAATTTGGAAATATATTGTTAATCAAATAGCCAAACCAGAATCCATAAAGAAAAAGATAATTATATGCATAAATTTGTAAATTATCTCTA
This sequence comes from Bos taurus, assembly GCF_002263795.3. Classification (NCBI taxonomy): domain Eukaryota; kingdom Metazoa; phylum Chordata; class Mammalia; order Artiodactyla; family Bovidae; genus Bos; species Bos taurus. Next base: position 15,538,203 of record NC_037332.1, on the reverse strand, counting down.
GAAAGCTAACAGCCTGAACTAAAATCAAAAGCAAGATATAGCGTAAAAGCTGTCACAAAATGCTAATATACTTAACACAGGAGCAGCTCTTCAAAAAGAAACTGGGGAATACTCCATAAAAGATATTAAACCTCAGGCAAACAATATGAGCAGACAGGCACAGAATCACTCATCAAAGAACAAATATGTAACAGAAATATGTGGAATGACGTTCAGCTTGGCTACTAGCAAGTCAAGGACCCTAAAAGTATAAGTACACTTGATGTATTTATGAGGATATGGAGAAACAACACTTTATCTTCTAAATATTTGTTGGTCTGAGTAAACCTTGCAATAACTTTTTGAAAAGTGTTTTTAGCAATATGTATTAAAATTGTAAATGTGCATACCCTTTGATTAAGATTTTATCCTAGGGACATGAAAACCTATAAGTACAAAGATATTCACTAAAATGTTTTCAACCAGTTTGGAAACCCGTTGCTTCAATTTTTCTGCCATGGGAAACTTAAGAGGTAAAATGTTCCATTCTGTGGCAGCAACACCTGATTTGTTACCAATTAAGGCAACGCTACAATTTTATATCCAGAAAGCTCTTTAGAGATCATCTGAATATGTTCCTTAGAACACTAACTTTGTACTCACTGTTTTTAAAAAGGAGTTTTGCTGTCAAGTAAATTGAAAAACTTGAGTTTAAAGGAAACTTAAAAGATTCTTGAATTTAGTATCCCCAGAATTTTTTGCTTGCAAATATTCATTAAAACTTTTCAGTGTGTGTGTATGTTAGTCACTCAGTCATGTCTGACTGCTTGCAGCCCCATGGATTGCAGCCAGCCAGGCTCCTCTGTCCATGGAATTCTCCAGGCAAGAATACTGGAGTGGGTAGCCATTCCCTTCTCCAGGGGACCTTCCCCACGCAGGGATTGGACCCAGGTCTCCTGCATTGCAGGCACATTCTTTACCATCTGAACCCCCAGGGAAGCCAACTGTTCAATGGTGCCAAGATAATATCCAATGCTCTTCAAACTAATTAGCCACAGAATGCTTTATTCATAAATTATTTGTCAGGACTTTTGTTGTCTGATTAATTTTTGGTTGAGAAAACAGTAAAGCATCTTGCTCTCTTCTGCCAGTTAAAACAGTCACTATAACACTTAGCAGTACTATTAAATATCACCTTAGCCCCTGTCATACTCTGGAAGCACAGCAGAGAGAGTACTTTGAACCATACGGTATCTAAATAGACAGGTATTAATATTTGAGAACATTTCTTATGAGGTTTAAATAGTTTACTCAAGAAAATGACAAAGACTCTCTCTTTGATGAAATCTGAGTCAGGATCCCCTGAACCCTCTTCCTGACAAGGTCCCGACCTTGGTCTTTGTCCTTCATCCAACTGAGGCCAATTTTAGCAAGAATCCTTCAGAGTCAAGTTCGTAAAAATGCCTCACTGTTAGTATCTGATCATCCTAGAATTCTGCTTAGTAGTCTAGCAAGAATCCTCCTAGATTCAGATTTTCCTTTTAGTAATTTTCCATACACTGACCCCCCACCCCCCCACTCCAACCCTGCTCCTTGGCTGGAAATCCACACTTATCTTTGTTGTATTTGGAGTTGAACTTGACCTTTCTGCATACTGTGGATAGTTCTCTTTCTTAATAAAACTATACCAAAGCACTAGGATCAGTAATGAAGAGAATTCGATTGTGAGAAAAAATTCCTTTATCTTCCACTTCTAGTCAAACTTTGCCATTTCTCTTGACTTTCTGTTGCTACATTTTGGTGTCTAAACAGTTTTACTTTAAAATTGAAACGGCTCACATATTTTACCTTTAGAGTGGAAAGAGGAAAGCTGGAGGTTTTGGAAGCTTTTAATATGGAATTATTAATAGTATTATTAATTAATAAATAGTCTTAATAATACTATCCTTTTAAAAATTGAAATACAGCAATTTGCTTAAAATGGTCAAAAGTTTAGAGTTCTTATTTGCATAGAATACCCACAGCAAACATGAACTGAATCAGAGAGAAATAAGTGGTAGTAGTTTTGTACAAAGCAAGAAATGAGCTTTTTGTTCCCATTTAGCACCAAAATTGGGATAATTATGCTTCTGAGTGCTTCCTCATAGTAGTCTGTATTTTACTTATTTCAAAGAGGCAATGAGATTCAAATTTTCTTCCATGATCTGTTTTAAAGACATATTCCATAACTGAATGAAAGAGAAATATATAACTGTGTCTACACTTTTGCTACGTATTTTTCTTAAGAATAAAACTAAACCACACCATATACTGGAATTGCTTTTCCCTTGCAGTATCTTCATCAAGGAAGGAATCATAATCACTCCCACATTTTTGCAAAGTAGCTAGCACTCCTCAAACCATAACACATTTTGGAGATTACTTAGGACCTTTATTTATCAATTAAACTTGAAATCATAAAGGTAAAATCTCTACCAATACACTAAGGCATACTAATCTGCTTCATTATTTAAATAAGACTATTGACTTCACATGTCTTCCTATTTATGAATTGAAGTGATTGTAGTCATGGTTATTCTGATTGAATATTAAACAAAGGATCCATTTTCTTAAAGTTAAATATACTTGGTCACTGAGTTTTAATGACTAAATAAAATTTGATCATTTGTGATAGGAAGTCTAACAAGTTATGGTAGAATTTGGTTTCAATGTGTTCAACTTTTATGGATCTGGGCAATTGTGGAAATACCCAAATGTCTTCTAAGGACCATAGTAGAAAATATGTCTGTTAGCTTTCAGATAATAATGTCTCACAATCCTAAACACACACACAAATGGGTATTTCCCCTTCACATCCACTACTGAACATAATTCTACTTACATGCTAGAGGTATTGCCCTGGACATCTGCCCAGTATATCTTTCATCATCTAATTAGGGAAGACCTGAGGTGGCAGGAGGAATTCTGAACATCTACTTTCTAATCACAGCATTTGTGGAGTCTGGAGTCCTCAACTTTGGGACCCGTGTTACAACAGTGATTACACAGGGTGACTGCCTCACTTCAAAATATATTTTTGATTTTTGGTTTTGTTTTGTTTTGTTGAGAAGCATCTTTTGGTTGGGAACGCTGTTCTCTAACCCTACATTTAGATATATTCTGATTATTTCATTCTGAGTAAATCAAAATTGTGTAGTAGCGTGGTACCTGGGGATATTCTAATTGAGTTTTATTCTTAGATATAGGCTGGAGTCTAAAAACCTTGCTTTCAAGATCCCAAGAGAGGAATAATAAGGTCCAGTACAAAGTTTTATCTGATTCAATACAAACAATACGCAGGTTCCAATAACATTTCTGTTATGGGGAGAATTTAAATCCAGAGGAGGACTTCATGTAAATGTCCCACTACAGTATTCTTGCCTGGCAAATCTCATGGACAGAAGAGCCTGGCAGGCTACAGCTTATGGGTCACAAGAGAATTGGACATGACTTAGCAACTAATCAACAACAACTGCTGCTGCTGCTGCTGCTGCTAAGTCGCTTTAGTCGTGTCCGACTCTGTGCAACCCCATAGATGGCAGCCCACCAGGCTCCCCCGTCCCTGGGATTCTCCAGGCAAGAACACTGGAGTGGCTTGCCATTTCCTTCTCCAATCAACAACAATTAGGAGATCATAAACTCCCACCCCAACATTTGAAAATGAGGATACAAAGGCAAGCATTGTTAACTAGCCCCCTTTGCTTAAGATCAGACTGTTCACAAGCACAGTTGCAGGCTTAGATCTCCAAGTTTCTGTTTGCCGGTCTTTGCTCTTTACTTTCTGTCACATTTCTTTCATGGATTTCACAAACTTTCATTCTTACTTTAGGAACTTCATTTCACTCTCCCCAATACAAAAACAAAAGGCAAAAATGTCGCTTAATTTTCATTTATGTATGTAACTTGAAGTCAGTGTATCTTTCATCATATACAATGTGATTGAAATGGAGAGAGGATTTCCACATAAATGTGACTACTTAATTAAATTTGCAATGTAGTGATTGATATCACTAAACTTCTGTCCCTGTCACATTGATACCCTTAAGTCCTTTGAACTTAAGGAACAGTTTACCCAAAAAGGAAATGCGTCCCAGTGAGCTTTTCAGTCTCACTGGGAAGCTCTTACTATAAGAAGAGGATACCATGTTTGTAACAAGAGTTCATATGTTTTCAGTCTTTGGTTTAGAAAGAAAGAAAAAGTTACCTTTGATGTATGCATATTGGTCAGTAAATCTGTTTCTAACGCTTTCATTTCCTCTTCTGAATCTGAGTAAAATCAAAGCCACATGTTTACTATATAACCACATATCATATAATTATAATTTGAATATTTAAGATTAATCTCAGAAAACTTTGTCTTAGAAGTTTATTGTCTTTGCTATGTATTTATTCTCCTTATAATAATATTAAAAAAACAATTATAGTTTTATTTTAGGCTAACAGAATAGAACAATAGAAGCACTTTTACAAAAATAGGCACATGATTTTAGGCCGAGAGCTCTCGATGATCTGGAGTTGTTTAATCTCTGAATCTCAGGATAATAAAACCTGATTATACTACAAAGATGTCATCAAATATGCTGGTTAATTTTTACTGGCAGTAGTCTACATATACATAGAGTGTATATATATTGATATTTTCAAAGCAAGATAATGAAAAGGTAAGTACAAGACATTTTTTAAAGATAAAACCAAAGGAAGTTACTTATTGATAATTTTGGAATAAGGAAGACACTGAGATTTATTTTATTTGAGATGCTATTTTACAAAACACACTTTGAAAGATTTGTTTCTCTATATTAAGCAACAATTTAGAATTATGTGTACTTGGCAATTTTATCACAGGCTATTAAAAAATCATTTAAGCAAAAGTAGAGATGTCCACCAATACATGTACAAGAGTGTTGAAAATGGACTTCTGATATTTTTTAGAATATCCTTTGTTTCCACTAATGAATATTTCACAGAGAAGAAAAACTTGGAAAATACATAAGGTAATAGAAATAAAGCTACGGGACACTATAATGAAAACCAGAGCAGGAATTTGAATTAAACATTTCAGTGTTATATTTATGACATTACAGTATAAAACAGGTTAAATGATTTTTTCTACACTTATCCCTTGTTTTTTTTTTTTCCACCTTGATGTGATCATTCAATTATTTTTCAAACATTAATTGGAGCATATTGCAATCATTATATTTCATATTACTCTCTAAAATTTGAAATTTATTTTCAAGGTAAGCTATTGATAGATATTTAGCAATGTATGATTTCTTCTTAATTATTACATGCAAAATACACTATAGGGAAATAAGTTTTATCAATATAAGAATGATATTATTCTAGTTACATTATGTATTAACTTAAATGACATTCAAGAAAATAGTGAAATTCGTAATATGTCTACTTGTCACAGAAAAAAGTTACTTAAAATATATTCTTAAAAAAAACTTGGCATTTTTTTTGTATTTTCCTAGAGATCATTTTCTACAAATAATGCTTTATTCAGTTGATTCATTAAACATGAATATTCATTTTATCTTTATACACACACTATGAAGAAAATAATTCTTGAGAGGGAGAAGCCACCATGTCTTAAGAGAATGAATGAAAATGATATAAAACATTTCAAATACAATCAGTTTGAATTATGAGTTTGCATTTTGACAGGCACCACTTCTGTACTTTTCATTAGATCAGCTTGATTTAAGTTTTACATTTTTTTTTCCTAGTGATTACATTGCAAACTGGAACATGAAGTGTCTCATTGAAATCCCTTATACTACCTAGCAAATTTAAAAAGGGAAGGGAAAATTTTCAGTTCTTGTAATCATAAATACAGAGAAAGAAAATATCCAGTTTCTATCACTAAAAAGCAAATCAGAATAAGGGAGAAACTCTTCTCCCCAGATACATTAGCATTAGTAACAACACATTGCAAAAACAGAAAAAGATATCATTTCAGGGAGTTGTGAAATGCAGCTGAGCTTACCTGAGCACAGACTCCAGGAGCTGAAAGCCAGAAGAATCATGCACACCAGCTGGATTTTCATTCCTGCCATCATCTTGAGCCTTCTAGCAAGCCAAGTTCATAAACGTCAGGAACAGGCTGAAGGGGGCTCTCTAGCACAGCTGACTTTGGAAGTACTGAACTATGAGAGATGCTTTGACCATTCCCTATATATACATGCAGGAGATGATGTCATGAGTATACAGAGATTATCTCTTCACGATGTACCCTTCATCTCCAACCCACCCCACTTCCTCCTCCCCTTTTCCTTTGTCCCCTCACACTTCACCCCCACTTCTGAACATCCAGGAACAGTGACATCTTCCCTAATTGCCACCGCTGCTCCAGATTATGACGCACAAAAGGAGTCATTCAAAAGCAATTCCATATAGAGCATACTGGAAAAGAACTTCCAGTACTATTCTTTCCCCCATTTCCTCTCATTCTTTAAGAAGTTGTCATTCTGATTTCGTGAGGCATAAGATCTGTTATTTCTAGTGTGAGCAAAATCTCCAGGATGAATGCCTAAAGTCAGTAATTCTTTAGGTTTGGAAGTTGTTAAAGAGTTAGGATTCTTTTCTGATAACCCACACTTTTGAACAAGTGTTTTGTGGTTTCAGGAATAATATAGTTCTGCTATACACTGTTGCCAATAAGCTGAAAGAAGAAAGGAGGTGGAAGATAAGCAGAGAATCAGTTATAATACTAGGTTAAGCAAGACAATTTAGAGAAAGGAGAGAAAACCAATTTTAAGGGAAACTCGTAGCTCTAAGAGTATTATTTCCTAACAAATCGTAAAACCTATATAAGTAACTGGAAGGATGATTGAATTACACATGCTGACTTATGGTTGAATGTTTTAGAAAAATAATTTGATGTTTACAAAATCCAACTATAAATCATTTATGTGCTAGCAGTCAGAAATATGTATTGCTGCATCACTGACTGCTGTTTTCTGATACTTTCCTCTTTTTCTGTCTGCATTGCTCTGCTCCTTTTACAATCATTCTTGCTGCCACATTTTGTTCAGTCTGTAACCCCCTTCTCACTGGCTCTCACCACTGTATCAGATTTCTTGCCCCGTGACAGTCACAAAAATGAGACTGCGCTTCTGGGAAGGAGAGAATTCTAAATAATCACTGTCCACCAGTCATGTTTCTAAGACAGCGTCTCTTCACATGAGTTACAATGACACTCATTCCCTCTCGGGGTTCTCAGTAGAAAATTGCTCAAAATGTTTTTCGGAGTGAAGTTTTCTTCTTGTATTAAGTATTTCAGGATATATGACATGATCTGAAAAGATGGTACTGTTAGAAATGTGAATATTTGAGGTTAAGGGGTCTGAGACCTGCTCACTTCTGAAACATATCAGATAGTAACAATCTAGAAAAGAAGCCTTGATTACTACAGAGAGTTGATTTATTCCCTATAGTATATGTCTATGGGATTGGCTACTCTATTTTACCCTACACCTAAGAAGAAGGACTAATTTTCAACTTTTAATAATTTAAAATAGTCATTCATGTAATTTAATATTTAGGAATTTAACAATGGCTGATATTTTTACTACTTTTAGTTTGTTTTACAGGTCTACATGCCACACAGCATTGAACACGACTCACTTGAGGAAAGTTTTGTGTATACAGTGTAATTAACTAGCAAAGAAATGTGAAATATGTACTCTGAATTTTTGCTTCCGCGCCACTAGGGGGCGCAATAGAGGTCTAAAAAGCTGTATTTTCACTTAACCGATCATATTAGAATTCTCAGCGTTCTGCTTACTTTTTTCTCACTGTTAGAGCATCTTTGTGACAGAATACTTTAAGGGCACTTTAATAAATACAGCAAGAAATTTTATATTTTTTTTGCATCACATTTAAATTAGTCATTTTATGAGCTTCTGACTTGCAAATATAAAAACTAATCTTTTCAAATGTGTGATAGCAGCCAGATTGTAAAAAGTAAGTGTGATTCCTATTTATCTCAACTGATTTTTTAATACATGAGGTTCAGGGAAATGTTGGCAAAATTTATTCCTAATTAGTTAGCTGAAAAAGGAGTAGAATGGATAATGGGAATTCAATTTGTTTTAAATGGTGCTGCGGCTGCTGCTGAGTCGCCTCAGTCGTGTCCGACTCTGTGTGACCCCATAGATGGCAGCTAACTAGGCTCCCCTGTCCCTGGGATTCTCCAGACAAGAACACTGGAGTCGGTTGCCATTTCCTTCTCCAAAGCATGAAAGGAAAAAGTGAAAGTGAAGTTGCTCAGTCGTGTCTGACTCTTAGCGACCCCATGGGCTGCAGCCTACCAGGCTCCTCCTGCCATGAGATTCTCCAGGCAAGAGTACTGGAGTGGGCTGCCATTGCCTTCTCCTTGTTTTAAATGTACCACTTTAATATTAGCTGTCAGTGTAGAAATTATTTTAAATATGACAAACTGAAAGAATTGGGGGAAATGTGTAAACAAATGTCAAATGATTCAAAATCAGATAGATTGTATACACTATTTTTCTTTGTAGGGAAAAGAAGGTATGTGACTTTTGTGGTAAAATTATGATATAGATAAATATTATCAGACCTTGAAATGGTGTTTTGAAAAAGTCTGTTACACCTTTGTTCTTCAGCCCCAATGTCTTTAAGCTATGGAAAGCCAATTAGATTATCTGTTCTAAGAAAAGGAAAGTTATGTGTGGATATTTGCCTTTAAAAGTATTTTAAGAAGTACCACAATGATGCCTTTTATGCAGGATTTCAGGCTACTTTCTATGGAGGTGGGTGAAATATCCTTATTCTAAAGATTTTATGCCTAAAACCCTAATTTTTATTTAGCTCTTGAAATACTAATGAAGAGTTTGAACATTACCCTGGGATTCCCTAGTGGCTCAGGTGGTAAAGAATCTCCCTGCAATGCAGGAGACACAGGTTCCATCACTGGGTCAGGAAGATTCCCTGGAGAAGGAAATGGCAACCCACTCCAGTATTCTTTCCTGGAAAGTCCCATGAACAGAGGGGCCTCACAGGCTACAGTCCATGGGTTTGCAAGAGTCAGACACGATTGCAGTGATTGAGTACAATCTTTATTTGTTGGCCTTCCAGGTTGAGGTCATCATGGAACAGCTAATTCTAAACAGGTTTTATCTATTTATCTAAATGCTTGAATACTTGAATGCTAAATCACTTCAGTCATGTCCAACTCTTTGCTACCCCATCGGCTCATCAGGCTCCTCTGTGCATGGGATTCTCCAGGCAAGAGTACTGGGGTGAACTGCCATTTCCATAGGTTTATCTAAATAGGTTTAAGGGGCTTCCCAGGTGGCACTAGTAGTAAAAGAATGCACCTGCCAATGCAAGAGACACAGGTTCAATCCCTGTGAAGATTGTGAAGATCCCTTGGAATAAGAAATGGCAACCCACTCCAGTACTCTGCTTGGAAAATTCCATGGGCAGAGGAGCCTGGCGGGCTACAGTCCATGGGGTCTCAAAGAGTCAGACACGACTGAGCGACTAAGCACAGATGATAACATCTCTACTGTAGGTAGATTTCTGAGTTTCTACTGTGGCTTAATTCAGACCTGTATTAGTCGATTATTGATTTTAAAAAATCAACAGAAATGCCTGAAGGATTGGCAACTGCAAAGAGTGGTCTGTAAACATATTTAACTTGGAGATGGAAAGCTCAGGAACTGTTTAATAAATAGTGTTTCTTCATTTTTAGGTGATTTCTTCCTCTACCTTTGAAGGTTCCAGTAACCCATTTACATAGAGCTTCCTGGACTCTCCAACCTTTTTATACTTTAATACCTAAAATTTACCCTGTAGTGTTTCTACCATCTGGAATCTTCCTTCCTTTTTCTCTGTGACCTCTCTGTCTCTCACTTTCTGACATTATCTTTCATTTTAAAAAGGCTGTATTTTATGACCTTATCAAAGTAAACTTTTCCAAGTTTGAATCCCGAAAGTCTCATCTGTTTCTACTACTTCCAGTTTCTGCTAGCTGTTTGTGGTCAACTGTGAAGGGAAGCAGAATTTGCACTCCCAAAATATGCCTCTTTGCTGTGTTGATTATCTTGAGCTGGTTATTTTTAAGACACAGCCAAGACAAGAGAAGCTCTGAAAACAGTAGAAGCTACCCGGCTTTTAAGGGCCCTTTACTTTAATAAGGAGAATCTCCACTTGTAAGATTATCTTCCTCTCTAAACTATGCCTGGAAGGGAAGGATGACTGCATCTCTGAAAACTCTCACCAGTGGAGAAGGCACCAATTGCATAACAATTACATCAAGGTTTACTGTGCTTTCCCTGATAATCTCCCATTAACAGGCCTTCCCCAAGCCCCTCCCCGACATCTCTCTTGCTTTTAGCCAAAGATGATATTTATTATGGTGGCTTGGACCATTTTGGGAGCAGATCAGTTTTCCTGGGTATCTCCCATGTATACAGGAAGTGTATCTGGTATTAAACTCCTATTTGTAAACTGTTAATCAGTTATTATTGTGCAGAGAGTGGGGATGGGGATCTTGATGAAAACCTGGAAGGATAGAGGGAAAATTTGTTTTCCCCTCCCCTACAACTGTAATAGGGCTTCACTGGTGGCTCAGATGGTAAAGAATCTGGAGATTCTGAGGAGGTGGCAGGAGACCCAGCTTTGACCCCTGTATCGGGAAGATCCCCTGGAGAAGGGACCGGCAATCCACTCCAGTATTCTTGCCTGGAGAATCCCATAGACAGAGGAGCCTGGCAGGCTACAGTTCATAAGATCACAAGGAATCAGACACAGCTGAGCAACTAAGAACACACACTCAACTGTAAACCTCTAGAAAAAAAGGATGCTCACACATGATTATATATTCCCTTCTTCCAAGGTTTGCAATCTGTAAGTACTCAATACGCAATCACTAAATTGAATTGAAATGCTGATTATTTTAAATTTCTAACTTGTTCTTCCATATTTCCTTTTGTGACATTTCTTTCAGCCACAATTCTAATTTCAATGACTGAGAACTCTTGTTATCACTAATCTTAATATTTGATATGAGTCTTTAATAATGAGGTCAATTCTCTCAGACTTCACTCTAGTCATTAGTGTCCTCCCTGACTGGGGAAGTCAACTTTAAAAGTATATTTAAGACATACAACCTGGGATCATGTGCATTCACCAGTTGAGTGAATAAATTGCAGGTTCACTCCATTCCTCTAAATAGGTCTCTGGTTTGGAACTGGAACTGTGATTCCTCTGAACAAACAATGATGCCAATCTCTTTGTAAACTCAATTGATTTTTCTGTTCCATTGAGGTCCATTTTCTAAACAAACAGACAATTAAATGCATTCACAGACCCACACCCATATATACTATTGTACACACACAGCAGGTATAATCCAGTCCTTGGAGAGTTAAGTAAATGTAAACCAAATGTCCAATTTTCCAATCTATGTGTAATCATGCTTTGCCCATAATCCCTGTAAATTCCCAGCTTCTTTCCCCTTGGCTCTTCCTGTCTGTGCTCTTGCATCCGTAGAGGTAATTAACTTGGAAAACTTGACGATGGATTTCTGCAGCCAAAGCATATTTTGCAACTTGAACTCCAATTATAACACAAGCTTTGCCTGGGATTCACATGTTAATGAGTTGCCATATTTGACTAAGGATTTTCTATATTGTAGTTTCTGCTGATCTCACATAATCTCATTTCTCATATCAAAGAAAACATTGATATGTTCACAAAAATCACTCCCCTCTATATGTGATGCTCCAGCAATTGTCCTTATAAGCCCTCTTTTTGAGTAAGATTGTTAGGTAGTTAGAATAGGAAACAGGAGTCCAGAACGGCAGTGGCTGAAAGACAAGGAAGGGAAAAGCCCGTGAAATAGAAAAAAGGGAGGTCAAAGGAAGGTCCAAGGACCAGAGTGAGGACCTCAGGTAGAACAAACAGCACTCCTGGAGAGCCCAATTTACATAGGGTAGGCCTAGGGGAAGGAAAAAAACATATAAAAAGAGGAACCAAAGGACCGGGGGTCTCTCTCTCTCTCTCCTGCGCGCTGGTGCACACCCGCACTCTCTTCTCTTCACGTCTTTCATGCCCTCACACCTTGAGGATGGATTTTCCTGCTATTTTCTAAATAAAATTGAGCTGTAACACAGAGCTATAACACTGATCTGTCTAAGAGCTATAACACGGTCTTTTCAAGACCTGAGAGCTATAACAAGGTCTATCCAAGATCCGAGAGCTATGACACGCCAAGGGCTTTAATGTCCGTCACTCCAAATCTTTGTTGAGACCTAACAGAACCAAGGAGAATACACTCGCCTGACAAGATCCAAATGAAAGACTTACAGGAAAAGTTCTTAATAATCTTCTTTTATTTTTTATTTTTACAAATTAGAGTGTAATTATTTTGAGTAAAAAATGAGATGCATGAGTTTTAAAGAAAAGTGTCTCTGTCTCTTTTTTTATTATAAAATCTAAGAAGATTTTTCTATCACTTGTAACACACAAAACTGAACAAACGTACTTGAGTCCCCATTTACCAGAAGCAGATTCAGTGACTTTTTTTTTCTTCATCTGAAGACTATATTAGACACTCAATTTGGAATATAATGGTCTATATTATTACTACTTCTTTGTTTTACTATTTTTTTCAACTTAGATTCTTTCCCTACTGATCTTGTTAAATCTCATGGCTGTGAATTCTATCTATTCCCTAATATCCCGTCAATTTGCATCTCCAACTTCTCAAATTGCATATCCAATCACATCTTCCGCAGCTCTACTTAAAGTATACTTACTGTCCAAAAGACAACTTTTTTTTTTTTGAAGTAAGGAGAGACTTTATTGAAAAAAATTATTACAATGAATGGAGGACTCTTGTAACAGGGAGAGTGCTCTGATCACAGGTCATAAAGTATGCAAGTATCTCCTAAACTAGCAATTTTAATAGAGTGTGAGAGGTACCGTAATAGCAAACACGTAACAAGAGGCCTAGGACACAGATGACAAGGGGGTTAATTCTGCTGCTAGAGAAAGGGACAGAGTGACAGGAACAAGGGAATCGTGTCTTGGAAAGCAAGAAGCCACCTTCAGAATTAATAGGGGTTTACATTTACTTGCTTCTTCCCAGGTGCCTCAGTAGTAAAGAATCCGCCTGCCAATGCAGGGACTCAAGAGATGCGGGTTTGATCCCTGGGTCAGGAAGATCCCCTGGAGGAGGAAATGGCCACCTACTTCAGCATTCTTGCCTGGAAAACCCCATGGACAAAGGGGTCTGGTGGGCTACAGTCCATGGGGGTCACAAAGAGTCAGACATGACTGAGCAGCAGCAGTCCATTTACTCATTGAGTGCTTTCCACAGCCCCGTGATGCTAAATTGCTTTCTGTGTGAACTCATTTAATCCTCACCAAACTGTCAGCGGGGTATCAATTCATTTCTGCTAGTGTAACTTTGACAGAGACACTGAGGCAGGGGGATGGCATCCTTGGGAGCAGGCAAGGGAGCAGGGATGGGAAACACTGAAGCTTCCTCCTCGAGCTCTTCTTTAGCCAAGTCTCCCTGAGCCACTGACTCCAAAGTTCATGAGTTGTGTGTCTATTCAAGTGTCTTCTGTGTGCCAGGCATTGTGTTAGGTGCCAAGGCTACAGCTGGTGGGCAAGACAGCATGGTTCCTATCACTCATCATAAGGTTTATATTCTAGCAGGGCAGCTGAGGGCTTCTCAGATGGTACTAGTGGTAAAGAACCCACTTGCCACTGCATACCTAAGAGACTCGGGCTCAATCCCTGGGCCATGAAGATCCCCTGGAGGAGGGCAAGGCAACCCACTCCAGTATTCTTGCCTGGTGAATCCCAAGCACAGTGGAGTCTGGTGGGCTACAGCCCCTGGGGTTTCAAAGCATCAGACATGACTGAAGCGACTTAGCATGCAGGGGAGATGAACTGGTGAGTTCCATTCCAGTGTGATGAAGAGAAATGAGGGGACACTGGGAGGACTCCTGGGCTTGCAGGATGAGGGGGGCTTCCTGGAAGATCTTGAGTTCAGGGTAGCTGAGCACCACCGGTGAGGCACAGGGGCTGCCTTTGTCCCCCTTCACAAAAGACACTCCTTGCCCTTTGACCCTCCGCTGGCCCAAGAAGATAAGTCCCTCTGCCAGGACCTGGGGTCCAGTCAAGGGCCTTCAGACAGACTCACTTCTGTTTCCAGGGTGTCAGGGTTTCCACCTGCGGCCATGGCATGCCCAAAATAAAACTTTTGAGTCCTTCGAACACCTTTCTAAAAATATCCTCCTCCCTTAGTGTTCCCCATTTCAGCAATTAGAAGCGTCATTCCCTGAATTGCACAGATCCAAAAACTGGAAGTCATTTACAATTTCCATGCCCCCATCACTTCCAAGTTATCAGATCTCCCCAGGGTGCAGGTCTGCCACCCAAAAGTATCCCAAGTCCCAGTCCTTTTCCTGACTCCATCATCACCATTCAGCTCCAAGCTATCATCTTCTTATCACCATTTAGGCCTGAGCTGCCACTGCACCTCTGGGCCGCAGTAATAGTCACTTACCTAGTACACATACCAACAGTCTTAATCCATTTCAATCTAGTCACCATACAGAGAAGTTTTTTGTTGTTTTTTGCTGTTTTTGTTTTCTTTCTTTCTTAGGTAAATGTATTCTTATTACTCTCTAAAGGTTTCCTGCTGTATTTAGGAGGAACTTCTGACTGTGACCTTTATTATCCTGAATGGGCCTCTGATTCTCTCTCTGTCTGTATATTTCAAGCACACTGGGCTTCTGACGTTTCCCTAAAGAAAGCCAACATTTTCCTTCGGAGATCTTCAATAAATGTTGGAATTAGATAGAAAGAAACTGAAAGTGGTAGTCACTCACTCCTGTCTGACTTTTTGTGACCTTTATTCAGCAAATACTCATCTCGTGCACCCTCCCAGAGTGGGTAGAATATACATCCATACCCTTGACTATGACTTCAGCCATGAGGCTTGCTTTAGCCAAGGAGATATTAGTAGGCAGGAGATATTAGTACACATAAGGAAAACAAAGACTTAATACCAGCTGTATCTTGGGACTTGCCCTCCTGCTTCTCTGCCACTGCCACAAGAACTTTCTGTGCTTTACCCCAAAATGAGAAGAAACATCAAGTAAAGCAAAGTCAACATCAAGCAAAACTAGTCAACTTGCAAAACTGCAATGGTGAAGCAGAGCTTCCTGAGCCTAAGGCAGGGTCCTGTTGACCCTAACTCACAGCTATACAAAGAGAATTAAATTATTTAAGTAGCTGAGTTTTAGGGTAGCTTGTTATGCAGCATTTTCTTGGCAATGGTTGACTGAAGCAACTGTCTATTTTAAAACTTATCTCACTGCTACTTGATTCAATCTCTATAGTCTCTATTTATCCACTTATTTTTGTCTTTTGTGCTTAAAAACAGGACTTTTTTTTTTGGTCTTATTTTTCATATTACCAGAACATGAAATAATGCTTTTCCATTGTAGGGACTCAGTAAATACTGTTAATTGGATGAATTAATGAACTAACAAAATTCTTAGTAGCCATCCCTGATGTTTTAGGGTGGCTATTTCTCCTTCATCTCTCACAAAGACATTTTCACTCTGTAGTCTGTGTACAATGAAACCCAGGAAGCAAATTTCTTTTGGAGAGAATTTTTCTCAAATGATATAAGAGAATGCTTCCATTCAGGGGAGTCGTGAATGTTATTTTTAATTGCAATTAATATTTTGCAAGTTATTATTAAGGAAAAGTGGAAGTATGGTGGTCCTAAAAGCACATGTTGATGTTTCCAGTTTGGTGAGTCAGTTTGTACAGAAAGTATATAGAGGGACAAGTTGTCAGAGGCAGAGGCCTACAGCCAACAATATAGCATTCTGCATCTAGAAACAGCCACCGTAACCAATACCACAGTCCTCAGAGTAATATAAGGATTAAACCTGAAATGGATTTATTGAAAACCTGCACTATGATAGACACTGCGTGAGATTAATTTGATTTCATGTATCATAACATACTATGAAGCAGGGTTCACAGAATGATATTATTCCCATTGTGTTGGTTTAAAAAAACTAAGGCCATAGTGAGTTTAAATAAGGATAAGGAGACTTATTAAGTAGAACTTGGATAGGACTGAACAAGGCTTTCATTTCTAAAGCAACAACTAATCTTTGTAATATTAATGCTGGATCCAAGTACAAGTCAAAGAAAATCTTGTATTAACATGCTATAGAAAATACTATGCCAAATAAAGGGCTGGCTAATACTTTTAACCTAAAAGTACATTTAGTAAAAGTCAGATTGGATTTTATTTTCAAATTGATTCTAAGTCATCAGCTTAGCCCTGTTTTTCTCCCTTTTCAGGTTTAGATGTGTTGCACATATTAAACAAATGAATAAATAATCATAAAAAATAAATAAAAAATAAAATAGCAAAAAAAAAAATAATAACAATCTCAGAATCCTCTTCTTCTGAGTCTAGAAACAACTACCATAACCAATACCATAGACCTCAGAGTAATCTAAAGATTAAACTTGAAATTTATTTATTGAAAATCTACTCCATGACAAGTACGGTCCCAAATTAATTTGATTTCATGTAATATAGCCTACTATGAAGCAGGGTTCATTATAAGGGCTATGTTGCATCTCAATGGCTCTACATGCATTGAATTGTTTCAACTGGTGTAGTAAATTAGAAAGTATGGAAGAAGAATCAGGAAGTTAAGCGAGGTTACAGCTTGTGCAGGGTTGGAGTGAGTGATCTGAAAAGGAGGATACTTCCCACTTCGGACTCTGGGTGGAGGCATTTGTATGTCTAGTATGAAAACACCACACAAGCACTCTGGGGAATCAGGTCATATTTTAATGTCATCTTAATTCATGAAGCCAAAGAATGTCACAACAAAAAGGCTGTTACCAATAAGCGGTTTTATATTTAAATTTTAGAGAAGGGAATACAGATCTAGACATTCTAAATGAGTTACAAATCTCCTCTATTTTCCAACTCCTCATCACATTGGTCATGATTGCACAGACTCTAACTTCACTTCTTATCCCAGAGGAAGGCTATTCTTCAATATCAGTCAAGTGATTTTAAGAAATTAATTTATCTTCTATGAGTCTCTCTGTTACAGTACAGCATCCCCATAACAAGCTGGAAAGCATACAATGGGTATTAGTCACTGTAGAATGGACTTTTATTTTGGACAGGTCTGTTTTTTTGTCTTGTTCTTTTATCTTGCTTTGGTCATTATCAGGTTTTGTTGCTCTCTTTCAGTAAATACATCCTTTCGCTTCTAAGTAATAGATTCCTTACTCATATTATCTTTTGTCCCCCCATTCACAGTGTAATATGACCTTTTCCCCTATGTCTTCTCTGGCCCTGAATTCAGAAAAACATGGTCATAAATTAAGTGCGTGCATAACTTCTCAGTCATGTCCCACTCTTTGCAACACTATGAACTGTAGCCTACCATGCTCCTCTGTCCATGGGAATTTCCGGGCAAGAATACTGGAGTGGCTTGCCATTTCCTCCTCCAGGGGATCTTCCCAACTCAGGGATCAAACCTGAGACTCCTTTGTCTCCTGCATTGGCAGATGGGTTCTTTACCACTGAGCCTCAAATGCCTTTAAGGACAAGGAGGTGACTTGTCCTATTTAAGTCCTATTTAAGGGGACCATCTGCTTGATACTGGGACTTCCCCGCTAACTCAGATGGTAAAGAATCTACCTGCAGTGCAGGACATTCAGGTTCAATCCCTTGGTCAAGAAGATCCCTTGAAGAAGGGAATGGCAACCCACTCCAGTGTTCTGCCTTGGAGAATCCCATGGATTAGCCTGGTGGGTTACAGTCCGTGTAGTGGCAAAGACTCAGAAACAACTGAGCAACTAACATTCACTTTCTGCTTGATACTGAGCTTCAGATGATTTTTTTCCATATGGAAACATAGACCTCAAATGGCAAATTTCCCATTTTTTTCAGTATTTTCCAAAATTTTAGATTCTTATGGAAATGTCACAATATTTAAATGCAAATATTTTCTTCAATTTTCTCTTTTGCAGTACCAAGAAAACTGAAATGTCTGTGTACTGAATTCAGCCTCAAGATCCACCATTCTGTTACTCCCTGGTTTTAGTCCTATTCCAATAACTTTCTCCCTGTGGCTTAGACTTTAAGCCTTTTCTGAGCCTGTATTATCATCTGTAAACTAAAAATAATAATTGCAGTCTTCCCTGGTGATGCAGATGGTAAAGAATCTGCCTGCAATGTGGGAGACCTGGGTTCGAAGAAGATCTTCCTGTGTTGGGAAGATCCCCTGTAGAAGGGAATGGCAACCCACTCCAGTATTCTTGCCTGGAGAATCCCATGGACAGAGGAACCTGGTAGGTTATAGTCCATGGGGTTGCAAAGTGTCAGACACGATTGAAGTGATTTAGCACGCACACGCACACATTCCCAGTAAATTTCTCTGATATCACAAACCATTTAAGGTATGGATAACCAACAGTTTGCTGCTAAATCGCTTCAGTCGTGTCCGACTCTGTGCAACCCCAGAGATAGCAGCCCACCAGGCTCCCCCATCCCTGGGATTCTCCAGGCAAGAACACTGGAGTGGGTTGCCATTTCCTCCTCCAATGCATGAAAGTGAAAAGTGAAAGTGAAGTCACTCAGTCATGGCAGACTCCCAGCGACCCCATGGACTGCAGCCTACCAGGCTCCTCTGTCCATGGGATTTTCCAGGCAAGAGTACCGTAGTGGGGTGCCATTGCTTTCTCCGTTAGGCTCTATCCCAGACTAATAAATGCTAACACCAACACTTCTCAATAATTGTCTTTCATTATGTCATCTTAGGAAGTTGTCTACTAATCTGACAACATGATCACAATCAGTTTGAGATGCTATCTCAGTATTTCACTATTTTAAAATGCATGTATGTGAAAAAATAAAATAAAATGCATGTATGTGACCTGATTGAATTATCCTTTTCTTATTAGTTGGTATCCTTCAATACATTTTATTAAATTGTCTAAATTATCAAAGGTATTCATATACCATTTTTAGTAAATTTTCTTTACTATCTTTTTATTGTCTGAGAGTTTCTACAGCAACATTCGCTTTTTAATTGCTGATATTGCTTGTGCTTCTCTTTTCTCACTTTTTCCTTGATCAATTTTGTGGCAGATTTTTTAGTTTTATTCATCTTTCCAAAAAAGCTACTTTTGTCTTTATTTTTTCCATCATTTGATCTTTATTTTACTGATTTTCAGTCTTACCTTTACTCCTATTTCCTTTTTCTTACTTTTGGCTTAAATTATTCTTCCTTCTTTATCTTTTTAAGGTTAGGTTTAGAACATTAATTTCAAAGCTATTCTTTTTCTTCCCCAATATAAACATTTAAACATATAAATTGTTTTATCAGATCATGGTTTTAGCTGTTTCTCACTAATTCCTATTAAAGTGTATTTTCACTACCATTCATTTAAAAACATTTTTTAATTTACTCGCAGGTTTTCTTTCTGATCCACAGAGTGCTGGATCCCACCCCGAAAAGTCCTTATTATGTAGACCAGGTTGGAGTCACAGAATCAGCATTTCCAACAAATTCCCAAATGATGCTAAGGCTGAGCTCAGGCACGGTCCTTATTCTCCAAGGATGGCCTTTCTGAAGATTATTCTCTCTAGCAGTTTGGAAACCCAATTTCTTCCAATACTGGGCTACTTCCAGAATCTCTGCTCTCATTTTCTGAGCAATTACTGAGGGCCTGTTTGTGGAGTCAAGTCTTGCAGGACATTGCCATGAATTTGTTTAGTTGGATATCTGGAGGGGCCACTATGCATACTTCTGAGGCTCCTTCTCTGTGCCTCTCCCTCATCTCTGCTAGCCTATGCCACGGAATATAGCAGCTTTAGCAGCAACAAAATAGAATCACTGTTTTCTTTGACCAGCAGCTTTGCTCTCTTCTCTGGGAGTTCTTCATTCTTAGGCAGCAGTTTGAATGTGCCCGGGTAGAAAATCGAAGGGAATGTGGGACTCAGTTCTGGAGTTATCCTTCTTTCATGAATTACGGTTATATGCTATGTTTTTTTCCAAAGCTTAAAAAGGTGTTTCATATATTTCATTCTATTTTGTTCATTTTTTTATGGCAGGAAGATAAACCTGACATTCAGTATTCTGCTGTGGCCAGGACTGCTGGGTATATAAATCATTATCGCAAACTCTTACCCACAAAGGAATGAAAGATGTTCTCTCAAATAGCTCATTGTTTTTCTTTTCTTCCACTCCTCATTTTCCACTCTCCAATTCCGGCTCCAATTGTAAAAGACACAGCAAAATACTCAATACTTGGAACTCAACTAAAAGGGACCATCAATGAACAAGAAATCATTCTCTCACATAACGCTTCAATTGAAACAAGGTAAATGGCAACAAACCACCTCATGCAAAGAAAATTATTTTTTAATTGTTGATTCATTTTAAATTAATTCGTTCCATTTATATTTATTGAACAGTGACTTTTTGTCAAGCACTGGGTTAAAGATTAGGAATTAAACAATGAGGAAGAGAGTCATAATTTTTTATTTCAATTTTAAGAGAAGAAAGCCTGAAAGAAAAAATATCACAGTGGGAAAAAAATAGAACATTTCAACTGCCTAGATACCAAGAGTTCTCTTTGGTTAGTATCTATATTAGTGAATTCGCCATGATTTAGGATCCAGAAAACTAACCATGTCTTAGTTTTAGATATAATCAAATCCTAGACAACTTAATTCATGATAACTGAACTCACTGGAGAGTAAACAGCAATTTACTCTGAAAGAGCAATTTCTTAATATATACTGAGTTCTCTGCTGCTGCTGCTAAGTTGCTTCAGTCGTGTCCGACTCTGTGCGACCCCATAGACAGCAGCCCACCAGGCTCCCCCGTCCCTGGGATTCTCCAGGCAAGAACACTGGAGTGAGTTGCCCTCAAGGTCTGCTGCCACACCCTCAGACCAAAACATTCTTTCATTTGATACAAGTCTATTAGAATCAAGAGTTGTTTTGCGAGAATGAAATCAGCACAAAGATTGCTAAATGATAAGAATGGTTTCTGGCACCAGGCTCTGGTAATCTAATACTTGGCTTGCACAGTAATAATAGCTAATATTTATTCAGCCATTATTTTCTCACAGTATTTTGAAGTGGTACATACAATTATAATCCCTATCTCACAGAAAGATTGAGCACCTAGCAAATGGTAGAGTTGGCATTCAACATGGTATCTGGCTCAAAGGCTCAAGTTTTCAACTGCTTTGCCACAGGGCAATACAGAGTCATATACAGCATAGCTCCAATGGACTCATATTCCACATAGCTCCAATATGCTAGAGCTGTGCAGGGCACTGTATTCGTTAGCATCAGCTGTTAACAACTTTCAGGTACTTTCCTTAGCAATCCTTGATATGTAGCTTAGCTTGAAGGAAATCATTTCTTATTTCATCAAACTGTATATAGATCTAACACTATTTTTAATGAGTTGTCTAAAATTGGAGTACATTATTTATTTAAATACTTTCTTATTAAACTGTATTCAAAATGCTTCTTTTTATGAGAGGCAGCCTATCGTAATTGGTAAGAACATAGCTTTGCTTCTCTGTCCTGCTGTTCAGTAGCTTTGTGACCTCAAGGAAGTTATTTCACTTGTGTACATTCTAGTCTCCCTTATCTGTGACATAATTATATAAATGTTGAAGCTGAAACTCTAATACTTTGGCCACCTGGTACGAAGAACTGACTCATTTGAAAAGACCCTGATGCTGGGAAAGACTGAGGGCAGGAGGAGAAGGGGACGACAGAGGATGAGATCATTGGATGGCATCACAGACTCAATGGACATGAGTTTTAGTAAACTCCAGGAGTTGGTGATGGACAGGGAGGCCTGGCGTGCCACAGTCTATGGGGTTGCAAAGAGTCGGACATGACTGAGCTACTGAACTGAACTGAACTGAATCATGTAAAAAATGAGCTTACCGCATAGACTCTCAAAAGAATTAAGGAAAGTGCTAACATATAGTATGTTCATTACACAATTTGTTTTTCACTATTGCACACAATGATACAATAGTGCACCATTTGGACACTTACAAATACTTTTTAGGTTAGATTTTTAGAAGCAGAACCACTGAATCAAAGATATGTATACTTTAATTTTTATAGAGTGTACACTGGAAAATTATTTCCCAAACAGATCATTTTGATTGAATACCTACAAAAAGTGTATACCCTGGTAAATATTATTTTTAAAATTTGGCCAATATAATGTTGAAAAAGTTACTTGACTTTGTTGTTCTATTTAGCATTTCTCTGGTATCTAGTAAGTATGATAATAATAGTTATTTAACCATATAATATTGTGTAATATTGTGATTTTTAATAAGAAATAGTTATTCGATTTTCATGCCCATTTCTGGCACAGAGGTTGTAAAACCCTTGGAATTTACTAAATGAGAATGGTAAAGATGTCTGTCTTTTTATGTAAATGAGGTGAATTTTGGATGGGATAATAAGAAATATATATTTGATTTTCATCCCCATTTCTGGCACAGAGGTCCTAAAACCCTTGGAATTTACTAAGTGAGAATGATAACGATGTCTGTCTTTTTTATGTGAATTTTGGATAGGGGTCTGGTTGCCAGGAGAACCAACCATTTGATTAGAGGGTTGCACTTGTCATTCCCCTGCCCCCTATCGACTCCAGGGAGGGGAGAGGGGCTGGAGGTTGAGTTCAATCACAAATAGCAAATGATTAAATCAATCATGCCTATGTAACAACACCTCCATAAAATTTTAAAAGGATGGGGTTCAGAGTGCACCTGGATTTGGAACTAGGAGGAGAATGGAGCACTCTGAAAGGGCGTGGAAGCTCTGCGTCCTGTCCCCGTACCCTGCCTTGGATGTCTCTTCCTTCTGGCTGTTCCCGAGTTATATCCTTTATAATAAATCAGCCATATGGTCTCTTCTGCCATTATTTGTTAGAAGAAAGTCATTAAGTCAAACCTACGGCTATTAAGTGTGTCTCTAAGACCTGTCAACACACAAGGGGAGGAGAATTAAGCTTCATCTTATTGAAGGAGGGAGCATCAAAGAACCTGTGGAAATATTTTTAACACTTCAACACTGGATATCTCTAATCTTTCTATGAATTTTCTGTTTACAAACATGACCATTTTTTTTTTAAGTCATAGGTTTTAGGACTCTGCTGCATCTGAGAATCTACAAATTGTAAGCCACAAGACTGGAGTAGCAACAGAGTCACATTTTAAAAACAAATCTCTCCCATCAATCACCTGAGTAAATGCCTATATTTATGAGGAAATCTAGTATCACCTCTTCCTCTCTCCTTTACTTTCTTCCTTCTTTGGAAAAACAAAGCAATCCTGCTCACAGAAAATACTGGGAAGGAAATTTTGCAAATGTGAACTTTTTCTAGATTTTTAACTGCCCTTGTCCCTATCGCTCTCACAAGGTTTCAGTCTCAAAAACTGGAAACACAAAGTCAGATCTGTGTCCACTGCCCTAAAAAGCAAGTGCATAAAAGGCAACTTGGAAGGTCACACGTTTCTTCCTAACCTACCCTAACAAACATAGGTAGAATTGGAAAGTCTATGGTGGCTACTTTGAGAGTTTTCCAGAATAAGTCTTCCCTCACAGGCTTAGAGTTTTCTGATAGAACACTAGTGAGAAAGACACAACCTGAAAACTTCTTTCAAGTTGACCTTGAATCACCCTTGGCAGCCCTGGTATATTTTTGGTCCAGAATGGCACCTTTATTCACTGAGAAATCCTTTAATATTAATTGAAGATGTGGACTGAGACCCCTGCCCTTCTCAGGAGGCTCCCGGATCAAAGTGCAAACTGCCCCACCTCTTCTCCAAGAACACAAGGAATATTAAAGGAGGGACAACAGGTTCAAAAGGGATATTTTCTCTGGGACAAAAGGTTCTGGTTTGTTCTTCCCCAAGAAAGATTAGTCCAAATGTATCTGCTTCATATTATTGGTATATTCGTCTGCTTGGACTGTTATAACAAAGCATCACAAACTGGGTTACTTAAGTGACAGAAATTCATTTTTTCAGAGTTGTGGGAGCTAGAAACTCAAAACCAAGGTGCTGGCAAATTTAGCTTCTGATGAGGATGTTCATCCTGGCTCATAAACTGTCTTCTGTCTTCTCTCTGTGTCCTAATGACCTTCCTCTCTATGCCTACAGTGAGAGAAAGTGCTGGTGCCTCTTCCTCTTCTTATAAGGACACCAGCCCTGTGGGAGCAGCACTCCACACTTATCTCATTTAATCTCATTTAGGTGAGTCCCCAAATATTGTCTGTTCAAATACAGTCACACTGGGAGTTAGAGCTTCAGTTTATTAATTTGGGGAGGACACAGTTCTGTCCATAACAATGGATATTAGTGCTGTGACACATATGAGGCTAGTACATTCTACACATCATAAAGAAAGATAGTAATCTTTCTTTAGTGTGGTGAACTAAAATTACATTCACAAAATCTTTACTAAGTTTAAAAAAGGAAACAATCCCAAATGTACTTAATAACATATCTATTAAGTATCATATGAGGAAAATTTTCCAAAGATCACATAAGTGATTATAATTTTAAATTATTATTGTTGCAAACATTCATAAAATAGAAATAATAATACCTAGTTCTCAGAGCTATTATGATTTTCCTCTAACTTGCCTTAATAGATTTAATTGCTTCTCCCCCATAACACCACTGTGTTTTATGCACAGCTTAAGTCAAGGGATAATATTTTATATTACCATTGCTTTTCACATTCAACTCAAACTTTTTGAAAACTAGAACAGTGGCTTCTCACCTTTTAAGAGCAGACTTTTAATTCAGTGCTTTGCATACTCTAGTAGTCTAATAAACATTTATTCTGTCAAAGAACTTAATAGCCTTAAGCCAATGTGCTTGTTAAACATGAACCAAACATAAATGAGAAGAAATACTAATTAGCAAATGTATAAGATTATGCTTGTATCTTTTTAACACTAATAATTTAACTGTTTTTAACCTTTGTTAAAAAATCATCAAAATTTGCCATTCTCTAAAATTCTCTGCAAATTACCACAAATTAATTTGAATTTTTCACTCACAAAATGTATTTCAAAGAAGAAAACCAGATTCAAGGCTTTAATTTTGGCTATAAGTAATACTTCAGACATGAAATTAAAAGACGCTTACTCCTTGGAAGGAAAGTTATGACCAACCTAGATAGCATATTCAAAAGCAGAGACATTACTTTGCCAACAAAAGTTTGTCTAGCCAAGGCTATGGTTTTTCCTGTGGACATGTATGGATGTGAGAGTTGGACTGTGAAGAAGGTTGAGCGCCGAAGAATTGATGCTTTAAATTAAACTGTGGTGTTGGAGAAGACTCTTGAGAGTCCCTGGGACTGCAAGGAGATCCAACCAGTCCATTCTGAAGGAGATCAGCCCTGGGATTTCTTTGGAAGGAATGATGCTAAAGCTGAAACTCCAGTACTTTGGCCACCTCATGCAAAGAGTTGACTCATTGGAAAAGACTCTGATGCTAGGAAGGATTGGGGGCAGGAGGAGAAGGGGACGACAGAGGATGAGGTGGCTGGATGGCATCACTGACTCGATGGACGTGAGTCTGGGTGAACTCCGGGAGTTGGTGATAGACAGGGAGGCCTGGCGTGCTGTGATTCATGGGGTTGCAAAGAGTCGGACATGACTGAGTGACTGAACTGAACTGAATACTTGAGGCAATCGAAGAATCTTAAATCAATAGATGATTGCCCTTTGTAACATTTTTAAATGCTCTGATTGAAGAATAGTCTAATTATTCCTCATCTTCAACATATAAAAGTTAACTCCTTTTAAATGTTTACTAATAATAACTATAACTTAGTCAAACCTGAAGGTTGACAACCAACTTTAATTTTTCACTAGTAATAATTCTATCAATTTCATGTGTGAGTGGTTGAGGAAGTGAGAAGAGAAGAAGTGACCCCAGTTCTGTCCAAGAACAATCCATCCAACAGGATAATTTGAGCCTGAGTCATACATTGTACAGGAGGGAGTGATCAACATCATCCCCAGGAAAAAGAAATGCTAGAAGGCAAAATGGTTGTCTGAGGAGGCCTTACAAACAGCTGTGGAAGGAAGAAAAGTAAAAAGCAAAGGAGAAAAGGAAAGATATACACATTTGAATGCAGAATTCCAAAGAAGAGCAAGGAGAGATAAGAAAGCCTTCCTCAGTGAACAATCAAAGGAAATAGAGGAAAACAATAGAATGGGAAAGACAAGTGATCTCTTCAAAAAAATTAGAGATACCAAGGGAACATTTCGTGCAAAGATGGGCTCAATAAAGGACAGAATGGTATGGACCTAACAGAAGCAGAAGATATTAAGAAGAGGTAGCAAGAATACACAGAAGACCTGTACAAAAGTAGATCTTCACAACCCAGATAATCACGATGCTGTGATCACTCACCTAGAGCCAGACATCCTGGAATGTGAAGTCAAGTGGGCTTTAGAAAGCATCACTACGAACGAAGCTAGTGGGTGGAATTCCAGATTCCAGTTGAGCTATCTCAAATCCTAAAAGATGATGCTGTGAAAGTGCTGCATTAAATATGCCAGCAAATTTGGAAAACTCAGCATTGGCCACAGGACTGGAAAATGTCGGTTTTCATTCCAATCCCAAAGAAAAGTAATGCCAAAAAATGCTCAAACTACCACACAATTGCACTCATCTCACACACTAGCAAAGTGATGCTCATAATTCTCCAAGCCAAGCTTCAACAGTACGTGAACCATGAACACTCAGATGTTCAAGCTGGATTTAGAAAAGGCAGAAGAACCAGAGATAAATTGCCAACATCTGTTGGATCATTTAAAAAGCAATAGAGTTCCAAAAAAACATCTACTTCTGCTTTATTGATTATGCCAAAGGCTTTGGATCACAATAAACTGTGGAAAATTCTGAAAGAGATGGGAATACCAGACCACCTGACCTGCCTCTTGAGAGACCTGTATGCAGGTCAGGAAGCAACAGTTAGAACTGGACATGGAACAACAGACTGGTTCCAAATAGGGAAAGGAGTACATCAAGGCTGTATATTGTCACCCTGCTAGTTTAACTTATATGCAGAGTACATCATGAGAAATGCTGGGCTGGATGAAGCACAAGCTGGAATCAAGATTGCCAGGAAACATATCAATAACCTCAGATGTGCAGATGACACCACCCTTATGGCAGAAAGCGAAGAAGAACTAAAGAGCCTCTTGATGAAAGTGAAAGAGGAGAGTGAAAAAGTTGGCCTAAAACTCAACATTCAGAAAACGAAGATCATGGCATCTGGTCCCATCACTTCATAGGAAATAGATGGGGAAATAATGGAAACAGTGACAGACTTTTATTTTCTTGGGCTCCAAATTCACTACAGATGGTGACTGCAGCCATGAAATTAAAAGATGCTTGCCCCTTGGAAGAAAAGTTATGACCAACCTAGGCGGCATAGTAAAAAGCAGAGACATTACTTTGCTAACAAAAGTCCGTCTAATCAAAGCTATGGTTTTTCCAGTAGTCAGGTATGGATGTGAGAGTTGGATTATAAAGATATCTGAGCGCCGAAGAGCTGATGCTTTTGAACTGTGGTGTTGGAGAAGACTCTTGAGAGTCCCTTGGACTGCAAGGAGATCCATCCAGACCACCCTAAAGGAAATCAGTCCTGAATATTTATTGGAAGGACTGATGTTGAAGCTGAAACTCCATTACTGTGGCCACGTGATGAGAAGAACTGACCCATTTGCAAAGACCCGAATGCTGGGAAAGATTGAGGGTAGGAGGAGAAGGGAATGACAGAGAATGAGATGGTTGGATAGCATCACTGACTCAATGGACATAAGTTTGAGTAAAGTCCTGGAGTTGGTAATGAATAGGGAGGCCTGGCATGCTGCAGTTCATGGGTTCCCAAAAAGTTGGACACGACTGAACAACTGAACTGAGCTGAACATACACACTCAGAGTGGGAGGGACTGCAGGTTTATGGAACTGACTATTAATCAGGTATAATGTACTTTGAATGTTATCTCTGTTACTATACTAATTTTCATAATAGTCACATTAAGTATGGATTCTATTTGAAATTAGTTAGGAAATTATATTACCTGACAATAGTTCTCTCTCTTAGAACATTTGACCCTTTTCTTAGAGAAGGGAATGTTGACTGGGAGCTTCCATTAACAGTATGAACCAAATCTTGAGCACTCACTGTATGATTTTCTATTTACATCAGTCATAAGATGGGCCATACCAACAGTCTGACTGTTTACTCGGGCTCTTTGGACCATGTTCTAGAATTTTTTTTTTTTTCACTCATTTAGTTCATACACAGAAAGCATGTCTTTTGTCCCTGAAATCTTCCTGGCGGCTCTACACTGAAATACTATTTACCAAATGTCAAATTGTGTATGATGTTCTTAATTCCATATCATTCTCTTATTTCCCCACATCAACAGGGTTAGAAGTCTGCAAACTATATTTATGAGATGCTTTGCCAAGCTCAGTCATGTCAGACACGACTGAGTGATTGAACTGAACTTGCCAAGCTAGTGGCTTCAGTGCCAACTTCCTCTTAAGTTCTAACATTGAGAAATGCAGGCAGAGTTTGGAAAGTTGGAGAAGCTGAGAGATTTGCAAATACTGACCCAGTGCTATTGGAATGCACACTTCAGGATTTTCACCGGGAATAGTTAAAACAGAAGTGGAAGAAGTTGATGAAGTTTCTCCAGAAGCTGAGAATCTGGTGCTAGCTCATGGGTTTCAGTGCAATCATGGTAGCAACTTCTGGTATTCAGCTTATAGTTCTCCATTCTTTCCAACACCTTTGTAACCAATTTGCTGCATCAAACCTCACTTATCTTGAACTACCTAAAGTAGTGTTTAATTTCCTTATGGGAAACATATTGTATCACCTTCTCTTATTCATTCCATATTATATTTTCTAAAGGAGAGTTTTGAATGTTAAAATTGTTAGTTTCTGGCATATTAAAACTTGAATAGTAAGTTTCTCATAATAAACACATCACATGTCTCTATAAGACATATAATTTTTGCAGCAAAAACTCTTAGTGCTTCATGAGTTCATAAAAATTTCTTTCACTGAATTAAAATAGTTTTACTTCTTTATTAACTATGAAATAGAGGTTATTTAGGTCTATGAGATTTGAACTGGTTATTTAAATGCTTGAAAAATAGATTAAGGACATACAGTTATATAATTTTACAAGAATACTGAATTGGAAGAACTGTGTTGAAAGCCTACTACTGCATTAAATTTGGAAATATACTCTCCTCTGCACTTAAGCAGTAAAATGAGCCCTTGCACAGATGAATTCCAAGGGCTGTGTTTTTAATTATGCTATTTAGGCTGATTATTTTTATTTTGTTCTATTTTAATGTTAATCAAAAAGCTGTATTTGAGTTGTTAATATAGCCAACAAAGTCTGTTCTTGGTTCTACTTCATGTTAACACATTTTTTTGAGCAAGTGCATTTATATCTGAGTCTCGTCTTCTTCATTTACATAATGAGAGATTTGAAGTAGAGGGTAGAGCTATGCTTCTTACCTATACTAAAGTCATCTTTGCCTCCACATTTTGTTCTTTGTCTTGAATAATAGTTTAACCATCACATGGCTCTACACTTCAGTTTTCCTTATTTATAAAACTAAAACAGTATTTTCTCTTCTGCTGAACATACTGGGATCAAGCATATAAATGCTTTGTGTAAAGCACAAAGGTTATAATTCTATTATTATTGAATTCTATTGTTATAACATAATGTTATAATTCTATTATTTCATATAACAGGTGAATGTATATTTGAGGATGCTTATATATTCATATATACTCATTTTATTTTATTAAAGTATCTGTGCTTCACAACATAATCATTGAAGTTGATCAATTTCTAGGAACAGCCTTCCTTATGTGGATTTGTCACTTTATCTCATTTAGGGTTAATAATAGCCATGGCTGTTAAGGGAAGAAATTTGGCCTTTTATTTAGGACACAGGTATCTGGCCAACACCCAACAAGCCAGCTTTTCAAATACTGTTTAATCAATTAAAAGCTTGAAGCCACCTATTGAAGCTGTATGACTAACTAGACATGTGCTTATGTAAAATCTTCAAAAGCTTCAAAATGCCATTCTAAAATTTTTCTTTTGGGAGAATCAAAAGAGCATTGCCACTGTAGAATCCTGGAACTGAAATGAACTTGTGCTTCTGGGCTTTTCCTCAACCATTCAAGATTGCTATTTCTTCCTTGCTCAAACTTTTAGAGAGGTTATTTCATAACCCATAACACATCCATTATTTAAAAGATTCTGTGAGAAAAAGTACATCCATTCCCCTTTTTAGACATGCTTTCTACTTCCATGAGCACCCTTAAGAGAGGAAAGAACTTCAGAAGATAGACACTTATTGGAATAATAATAACAGTGATAATAGCTCTGGAATTCCATTTAACCACATCTTCCACTCACATTTTTTTAGATTTTCTACCTTTTGCTTTAAACAGCTCTGTTCCACATGGTGCCCTTTTGCTGCATCTTGATTGCCCAGAGATTCTCATCCAAGTTTGGATTCCACTCTTCTGGCTAGTATTAATTATCTCTGAGTTCTTCATTGTCCAAATAAAACAGGTTCTCTGTCTTGCTGTGCTGTGCTAACTCACTTCAGTTGTGTCCACCTTTGCGACCCCATGGACTGTAGTCTGCCAGTGTCCTCTGTCCATGGGACTCTCCAGGCAAGAAAACCACAGTGGATTTCTGCGCTCTCCCCCAAGGGATCTTCCTAACCCAGGGATCAGACCTGAGTCTCTTACATCTCCTGAATTGGCAAGTGTATTCTTTATCACTAGCACCACCTGAGAAGCTCTCTCTGTCTTATTATTTTTCTCTTAATTGAAAATGGTGTTTTCAGTAAATCACTAAACTAATTGATTATAATAAGCTGTTATATTTAGTAAAATATAATAACATATAGTATGCTATTTCTTCACAGATTACCATATGGAGTGGAGTGATTAGCCGCTGATTCACATGACCACATGGACGGTAGCCCACCAGGCTTCTCTGTCCAAGGGATTCTCCAGGCAAGAATATTGGAGTGGGTTGCAAAGCCCTCCTCCAGGGGATCTTCTTGATTCGGGGACTGAATCCACATCTCTTATGTCTCCTGCATTAGCAGGCAGGTTCTTTACCACTAGTGCCGCCTGGGAAGGCTATACTCATATCTACTGTCCTTGTAATGAAGTAACACTGCTAAAGCTAAAAGTCAGCCAAATTCATATAATAAAAAGGTCAGCAGAAGTGTAGACAGGGTTGATGGAGGGGGAATTGGAGGCAGGTGGTACAAACTTCTAGTTCCAAGATAAATAAGTGTTGGGGATACAACGAACAGCATGATAACTATAGTTAACACTGGTGTATAAGTACATTGGGCTGGTGGCTCAGATGGTAAAGAATCTGCCTGCATGCAGGTGTTCTAGGTTTGATCCCTGGATCGAGAAGAGCCCCTGGAGAAGGGAATGGCAACCCACTTCAGTATTCTTGCCTGGAGAATCCCATGGACAGAGGAGCCTAGTGGTCTACACTCCATGGGGTCCCAAAGAGTCGGACACGACTGAGCGATTAACACTTTCATTTTCAAAAGGTATACTAACTTGAAGAGAGTAAATCCTGAGAGTTCTCACAAGAAATTTTTTTTTTCTTTTTTTGTTTTCTCTTTTTATTGTATCTATGAAATGGATGCTGGTTAAACCTATTGTAGTAATCACTTCACAATACATGTCAGTCAAACAATTATGCCATTCCCCTTAAACTTATACAGTGATATATGTCCACTGTATCTCAATAAAACTGGGAAAATTCAATTTAAAAAAGACTCCCTAGGGAATTCCTTGGTGGTCCAATGGTTAGGACTGCATGCTTCCACTTCAGGGAACACAGGTTAGATCCCTGGTTAGGGAACTAAGATCCTGCATGGTGTAGCCAAAAAAAAAAAAACAAACACCTTCTTAATATGAAGAGAGGCTCTGAATAAACTGGACCCCAAATTCATACATATATCTTGTTATACCTCCTTCTAAAACAGGCCTTTCTATCAGAATACCTGTTTTGACACTATTTAGCTTCTGATAACAGCTTAACCACAGATTCAATAGCATTCATATGATTCAGGAGAACATTCATTCTTCTATCAAGTCTGATGTGTATCTTTCTTGTTGATTTTCATCTTAATTTAAATATATAAGGAAATATACTATTTTTATTTATTTTGGCTGAGCTGTATACTTAACTATGATTGAAGGAAGATTCTATTTTCTACCATCAAAACACATTTTACACGTTTTATCTTTTAATAAAGATAGGGATTATATAGGAAGTTAACCAAATTTTTGCTAAGAAGATTTTCCATTGGTTCAGAAAAGGACAGATGCATGTTCAGAGTTTTTCTAAAGTATATTATTCAAAAACCTGAACTGTATGAATCTCATACAAATATTAATATATAGTGTGCAAGTGTCAATGATTAACGTATTAATGAAGAATTCAACAGAATTGTAAAGCCAGTCCAAAAGCAGATAGGAAAGACTGCCATATATATTAACAGTTAATGAATTAAAGAAAGAAGGCTGAAATAGTTCTAAGTTAGATGTAAGATTGGTTGATGTCTCACAGAGCAATAAAACTATAATCTTTTGAGTTATCTTTCTACTTGCATCTTTCTTTTCTTCTGTTTCTTTTTTTTTATACAACTTAAGCCCTTATTTCACAGAGTTTGGGCCTAATCAGTAGTAAATAGTAAGTTCAAAAAATCTCACTCTTCAAGGGAACTGGATGGTCTTTGAGAGGAACTGTTAGAAAAAAGTTCCACTATATCACTGAAAGGCCGTGAAGTCATTAGTTTGCCTTATTTTCAATATTAGATAATTTGTATACTACCTTCTACCTAATAAAGAAAAGTACCCAGTTCCTTGTCTAATACTGTGTCAACACTTCATGTGTAATTTTTTATTTAGTTCTCAACAGAGCATTAATAAGCATAAGCCTTTTTATGAAATTGAATATTTCCTTAAGAAAAATTCTTATGAGAAAAAACTTGGATAAAAGAGTTCAAATATTTTAAAGGTTATTGATGTACATAGCCAAATTCATTTTTATAAGGGATATAACCATCTGTACTATTCATGTAGAATAGAATACTCTGACCATCAACTGACAGAGTTGAGCATTATCATTTTAAAAATCAGGCATTTTGGTAGATGAAAAATAAAATCTCATTTCAATTTATCTACATAATATCTGGTTAATAGCTGTTTTTTTAAAACATAGTTTTGTTATTTTCTTTCAAATTATTGTTCACTTGCATTTCTATTTAGATAAAAGTGACCATGTTTTTGACTCCTTTCAGCTTTTAATATCTGAGGGATATTAATCCTTTGTGTTTAATTCTCATACATCAAAGAGTTTGTCATAAATAGTATTAATAGAATATTTTATGTGAGGAATAATTACATCCTAAATGAGGTTCATTTGTGCTAACTTGAAACTCAACATGATTATGTTAATAAAGATATAATGTTGTTTCCTCTTGTTCCATTAAACTGCTCTATTAAAAATTGTTTTATATGAAAACTACATATATAAATAATGTTAATAAGGGTCGAGGACTGAAACTACAGGAAACGCAGGGATATTTGTAAATGCAAAATTCTTTCCAACTTGGCTGCAGCCATTGTTAATAAGTGAACAGCATAGCTTTAGGGGATTCTATTTTGAACAACTTAGAATAACTGGGCAAGTTTCCTTGATAGTATCATTTTGGGGGGATGTGCTTGTAAAATAAAGTCAAGGACTGAAACTGAATTATATCCAAGATTGTTTTATTTATGTTGCATGTAAAGTGTGTACGTGTATATGTATATATACATATATACACACATACATGTGTATGGTGGTGGTGGTGGTTTAGTTGCTAAGTCCTTTCTGACTCTTTGCAATCCCATGGACTGTAGCCTGCCAAGCTCCTCTGTCCGTGGGATTTCCCAAGCATGACTACTGGAGTGAGTTGCCATTTCCCAGGGATTAAACCTGAGTCTCCTGCTTGGCTGGCAGATTCTTTATCACTGAGCCACCTGGGAAGCCCCATACAGGTATAAATTAATATGTATATATATAAACATATAAAACAAAATATGTCATTAATACTTACTACTTTTAGTATTTTAAAGATTTTCTCTGGCATCATTGCCACAGATGCATTTAAAAGATGACTGTATTTTTTAAAAATTGTCCTATCTTCCAAGAGTAGATAAAAGGTAAGGGAAGCCTATCAGTGCTTCAATCCATGGGGTCACAAAGAGTTGGACATGACTGACTGAACTGAACTGAATGGAATTAAAGCACTGGCTATTCTAATAAATGAGCTAACATAACAATTAGGGATATATATGTGGCTTGTAATATTTATGTACAATTACAAATAATAAATTTTAAATAATAGTGCTATATAAAATACATATATATATATATATATATATATATATATATATATATATACAGCACAGAGGACTAGGTAAGAATTATGATAAATTTTGGAAAGATGAGTTTTTTGAGCTCTGTAGAATTCTGTACAAATCAGTGCATATAAAAATAATAGAAAACTTTGAGATCACCCTTTTTTCGGTGTGCTTTTGTTGAGGGTCAGAAGTGTGCTTCCAAAGAAAGTAAAAGCCTTTCATGTCCTTCGCTGAGGGCTAGAGATCCACTAGCCTGAAGTGTTACTCAGATTGAAGCCACAGTCCTTTGATTTTTTTTTCCCCTCCCTTCCTCCAAGCAAAGATCAGAAGAGCGGCGGGGCTGGGGGCGGGCAGGAGGTGGCGCGAGGAGGTGGTAGACGAGAGGGGAGTCGGAGGAGAGGGGTGGAAATGAAATCTGAGAAAAACATGTCTTGGGAAAATTCTGCAGGGCCTCGCCCCTGGACAGCGCTTTGTTTCTCACGGTGTCTCCGCGCAGGCGAGCTCCGCCCACCCCGCACCCGCGGGTTGCAGGGGTCCCGGGTTCGAGCCTACGTGGGACCGGGAGATGCCCCCAGCCCCTAGACCAGCACTACACACTCCCGGTCCCAAAAGGCCGCCCGGCGCGTCCTATTTCAATTTACTCGTCCTGGGGTGAGAGCAGGCAGTTGGCTCTTCCTTCAAACTCTAAAAGGGCTAGTCAATGACAAAGATGGGGCGGGGTCGAGACCCCAAACCCTGGCTGGTTCCTGTGCCAGTGCTGCGATCTTTCAGCCCTGAAGCCCTTTGGTCCTTCAGGTCCTCCAACTTTTGAAAGATGAACTGGAAGGGCGGAGGAGCTGGGAACCTCTTAACCTCCTGAACTCGGGGGGCTCAGATTCCGAGGTGGTCTTCGAGCCCACCAGGACCCAGCCTCCAGCTTCGCTCCTCTAAGCCTGAAACCCCAGGCAGGGATTTTTGTGGCGAATCGCTAGGCAAAGAATTCTTGACCCTCACTCCTGCTGGCCTCGGTCAGATTACTTTTCACAGACTGGAGCTGGCTGGGAGGTGGGGGATATTTACTTTTCAATCTTTTGTATGTGTTCACTACACCTTGTGTGGTTGGGTGTGGACAGCGGGGGAGGGGGGGTTTCCAAATCTAGTGGAATTCCCATTCGTGGGTATTATCAT
Organism: Bos taurus; assembly: GCF_002263795.3. Lineage (NCBI taxonomy): Eukaryota > Metazoa > Chordata > Mammalia > Artiodactyla > Bovidae > Bos > Bos taurus. Next base: position 15,502,379 of record NC_037332.1, on the reverse strand, counting down.
GCCTGTGGGGTTGGGAGTTCTTTAAAGTTTAGCAAGTCTGCAAATAACTACAGAACACAATACAGTCCCCCTCCCTTCCTCTCTCTAGCTCTCTCTCTCTCTTTTTTTTTTCCTTTTCCTGCCTCCAAACGCCTTCTTGGAGGCTGAAGCTGGGCAGGTCTCCAAAGGTGCAGCAGTCACAACAATCCCGCAGTTCAAAGTTAAGCAGCAGTTGCACAACTTTCAGCCGCTCTCTTTAGGCGGCTACTAATGAGCTAAGAAACCAGGAGCATCTGAGGAGGTGAAGAGGAAGCTCCCAGTTCTCCTCCCTCCACCCTACAAATCCAACCCCCCCATCCCACCCCCACTCTCTCCCCCGAGAACTTTGAGATATCACCCTTGCTGTTCGCTGGCCTGGCGGACCATGGCTCCCTTTGGAAGAAACTTGCTAAAGACTCGGCATAAAAACAGGTAAAAGTTCAGCGTGTGTGTGTTCAGAAGCTTCTGTGTGAAAGTATGTGTTCTGTGGTAGTTAGATTCTGATTTAAAATGCTCTTGGGGGAATAAAGTCCTGGAGAGTTAGGTATTGTATTTGCACTCCACTGGTAAGGATATTGTTCAGTCACAGTGACTGCAGTGACCGCAGTTGAAGGATCTCTGAAAATAAAAACGATGTTTTTAACTCCCTTTTTTCTTCCTTTGGCCACTGCTGGTGCCACCACTAGCATCCTGCTCTTTGTGCTTGTTGCCTTGCTTATTTGATAGTAGTGGAAGGGCAAGTTTTCTTTTGTGTCAGACAGGATTTTAGTGTATTAGATGAAGATAGAACTACAATTTATTACCTACTAATTAGAAAGAAACCAGAACTGCTGATACAGTCTGGAAACAATGCTTTGGCTCCCCTTTGAGTGGGGCATTCTTGAAACCTGGAAAGTTCCCAAAGTGAAAATTCTCGGTAGAGAAACTTTTTGTGAACTCATTCTTTCGAAAATCTTTGAGCAATTTAGGTGATTTTAGGCACTAAAAAGGATTCAAACAGCTGTCCTCCTTAATCCTTATTATTACTATTTGATTTGATTTGCCATTTTTCAAGCCAGCAATGCCCATAGTGTAAATAAATGTATTTCACATACATGCAAATTTTTCTCGAAATGTATTTATGTGTGTGTCAGTCCTATTAAATATTTTATTAACTCAAATACCACATTATTATGCCTAAAAAAATGTGAGGGTAACTGTAGAGAGGGGCTTTACTTTTTTAAAATATTTTGACACAAGGGCTTTTCCACAACTTTTCTCTCAAACACACTTGTTTGTACTTGTCATAATTTACGTAGTATAAATTTGAAAGCGTATAATTACATGGCAGGAAATGATATGATTATTTTAGAGGGTCTGCATGCATTATAGTGGTACAACTTTAAAGTCAATCTCTAGACTTTAATTTGGGCCTGAATGTCTACTTGAAAAACACTGTCATTATCTCTTTCCAAGTGTCTTTATGAATTAGTTGACTAAATTAAGAAATGAAAGCAGCAATAATCAGTACTATCAAACTTTCTAAATATGTTTTATTTTCTAATAATTTGAATATATATCACAAATATTTCTTATTGTTAGTGAGACTATGTATATGTTAAATGTATCTTAAAGAAAGTGAAAGTATTAGTCACTCAGTGTCCGACTCTTTGTGACCCCATGGACTGTAACCCGCCAGGCTCCTCTGTCCATGGAATTCTCCAGATAAGAATACTGGAGTGAGTAGCCATTCCCTCCTCCAGGGGATCTTCCCAACCCAGGCATCAAACCCAGGTCTCCCGCACAGCATGCAGGCGGAATTTTACTGTCTGAGCTACCAGAGTAGTCTTTAAAAATGTGGTAGTGATAGTTATCAAAAATAAGCTTGTATTTTAGTACTGCCGATGCATTAAAAATTATTTCAAACAACACCCTTTGCCAAAAGAAAATCCTTACTGCTTTTTGAAGGATATTTCAGTACCATTATTTTTGAAGTGTGTTTGTTTAATGCTGTAAAGATATATAAAAGATTACTTTGGGAAAGTTCATGGTATTATAAAACAAGTTATGTTTTCGGTATAGTGATCTTTCTGAATAGCACCCCTGTAGATCAGAGTCGTTTTGTATTTGTATGTGTGTTTTAAATAACTCAAGAATTCTGTCATTGGTACGCCAAATAACCGTACAACAAATCTGGGTACACCCCTGGGAGTTTCCCTCCCATGTCTACTTCCGTTGCCTCAAATTGACTCTTCAACATCTACCCGTACAACTGGCTTTTGTTCATGGAGGTGAGTATACAAACATTTTAATATGACCTTTTCTATGCAAAATTATGAAAAAGTGGAAGCAGACAATGAAAGATGGGGAAGCTTAATAGTATTTTAAGTTGCTCTGAGAAAGTGGAATGGTATTGAAGTAATCGAAGGTGATGCTTCATTATGAACATGTGTTTTGGTGAAAGTGGTAGTAGTCTGTAACGACTGTAATAACTATGTTATTAAAGATTTGTGTTTTTCTAATCCTTAAGAAACACTTAAACCCAGAGGTGACTTGGGATGTAAAACTGTGGGTATTTCCAACTAAGTAGGTAAATAAGCCACGTGGTGTGTTGAAAGAGAATTAATGTATATTTGTTTTCTTCAAGGTTTAGTTTTGCTATAGATGAGATTTTTTGTTGTTGTTTTGTCTGTTTTGTTTTTCCATATTCTCAAAGGTAAAACTACAAGTGAAATTTAGTTACAGGATTAAGTTTATCAATTTCAGTTCCCGAGTTCTATAATGATTTAAATAATTATACTCCAAAACATAGAAACCAAGTAACTTTCCTTAAATGACAGGTGATTCATCCTTTGATCGATTCATTCTTTGATGATAAAACAGTTATCTGATAACAGCCAATGCATTCTTTAAGTACATAGTATAAAATTCCTTGTAAAAAGTAAAGGAAGAATTTGAACAATGTATTTGTATACACTGTGATATAAAATGTATGCAGTTAAAGGATTATTGTATCTTTGTCAGTACGGAAATGAGGATTTTTGGAGGGAATATTAGCATTTTGAGATCATAAAATTTGAAGAAAGTTTGTTTATTGAAGTTTTCTTTTTTTTTTTAATTTAATTTTATTTTTAAACTTTACATAATTGTATTAGTTTTGCCAAATATCAAAATGAATCCATCACAGGTATACATGTGCTCCCCATCCTGAACCCTCCTTCCTCCTCCCTCCCCATACCATCCCTCTGGGTCGTCCCAGTGCATCGTGTTCTCTCTCTTTTCAGTTTTGTTCACTCTTATTAATAGAATGATATTTAATCACCCAAGATTGAACCTCTTAAGGTAGTTCTGCCAGTAGTCTCATAATACATGGATATTTGAGAGTCTTAAAGACAGATGAAAAACAAATGAAGCTTCAAAGTATGAAGCATAAAAACTTTTAGAAAACATGACCTGTAAACGTTGAGGAGGGTAGAGCCATATCTGTCGGTTCAGTCGCTCAGTCATGTCCGACTCTTTGCGGCCCCATGGACTGCAGCACGCCAGGCTTGCCTGTCCATCACCAGCTATCACCATTGTCTAGTCCCCATTGGTTCTAATTCTCAGGACAGTGCCCGACATGTGATGGACTTATATTGTACAGTTGTTTATGTAGTTTTATAAACTAAAATTGTTACTTGTACTCAAGTAAAAAAAACACGGCAACATTCTATTCTCTCGTCATCATCTGATATCACCTGGTAGTATATAAATGTGAATACTCTATAAAGGATTGGTTGACAATTGATGCAATCCAAAAACCAGGGAGATGGACAAAAAAATTATATGGATTTGAACACTAAGCTAATCCTGCCCTACCAGAACATATTTTCTAAATGTTAAGAATTAGTCAATTCAAAAAACTGGAAAATAGTCTTCAGGAATACTGAGGATAATGCTTGGTCACAAAGCAATTTTATTTGGACACATAAACATTTTATGCTTTTCATTTCTAACTTTCATGTAAATATTTAAAAGAAATGGAGCCAATCTAAAATCTTTATGCTTAAATCAGAATAATTGTTTTACAACTTTCTGATCGTTATAATATTTAACAGAAGAGTACACTTTTCAGAAAACCCTTTGGTCTCAGGAAGTGGATTGTTTACTTTGTTTCCGTAATAATTAGAATGTCCTGTGACTGAATCCCAAAGACTGAGAATTACCTTCTTATGCAACTTTTTGTTCACATAAAGAATAAAAATGTTGGAGAGTCTAGATATTTTCTTTTCAATGAACAATTAAAGTTTATGAAAACGTTTTTAAAAAGTCGCTAGGCGGCTTTTGTTTCTCATAGAAAATCCAGAGAAGCAAATAATGAAGTGTGAATTCATTGGTATTCAAATGGACATTCAATGATTGAATTTAGATTATTAACATAGTTAGGTACTCACAGAAGTTCCATCTGTGAGTGTGCTTATCTTTGTATTGTACTAGGTCACTTCAGTCGTGTCCAGCTCTTTGTGACCCTGTAGACTCCTGGCAGGCTCCTCTGTCCGTGGAATTCTCCAGGCAAGAATACTGGAGTGGATTGCCATGCCCTCCTCCAGGGGATCTTCCCAACCCAGGGATCAAACCTGCATCTCTTATGTCTCCTGCAGTGGCAGGCGGGTTCTTTACCACTAGCACTACCTGGGAAACGCCTACAATTCCTTGGTGTTTAATAAAATTTGGGGGCAGAGAATTGGTTGGACTTTTTACCAAACCTTGCTAGAAGCAAAAAATTGCCTTTGTAAAGCAGTACTTCATACGTTTGTTGGAAATATAAAATTAGAATACTTCTTTCAGGTGATTCACTGAAAATTAACAATGATTATGAAAGAATCTAATTGTGTGAATGCTGCTACTGCTGCTAAGTCACTTCAGTCATGTCCGACTCTGTGTGACCCCACAGACGGCAGCCCACCAGGCTCCCCCGTCCCTGGGATTCTCCAGGCAAGAACACTGGAGTGGGTAATTGTGTGAATAAGACCTTATAATTATCATTAGGTGTCATTCAGCTGGGCTTCTCAGGTGGGGCCAGTGGTAAAGAACCCTCATGCCAAAGCAGGAGACATGTATTTGATCCCTGGGTAGGGAAGGTTCCCCTGGAGGAGGCCTTGCCAACTCACTCCAGTATTCTTGCCTGGAGAATCCCACGGGCAGAGGAGGCTAACGGGCTACAGTCCATGGGGTCGCAAAGAGTCTGACATGACTGAAATGACTTAGCATGCGTGGATGCGCTATTCAGACAACTTGTCTTTCCTTTGGCATTTTCCTATACCTATATCAGAGGTGATAACAAACTTTGCCCTAATATCTACTTGAAATCCAAAGTCTCCAAACATTTTGTAAAAAAATTATTAGTAGTAAATAACACAGCTATATTGTTTTATAATTGACATATAATTTGCATTAAAATTTGCTTTTAAATGAATGAAAACATATCTAACCAACCAAGTTTTCTAAAACCAGGTGCCTCATATTGCTCCCGGAAGCTCCGCATGCCACAAATACTTCATCAGAAGGAAGAATTAAAGTTTTGTGCTCATGATAGAAATTACTGGCAAGCCGGATGTTTTCTCTTTGTAATTAGAAGTATGGTAATTTATGAATTCTGTAAAACAGGAAACTATCATGTGAACTGTTTTGTCTAACCTCCAGTAAATATTTGAAATGCCCCTGAAACTGACTTGAGAAATGCCAGATATTTGAGTACGTACATCTTTTCAGTTCCCAGGTGTTCCTGAAAGAGATTTCCCCTGATGATACCTGGTAACTTAAGTAGTTATTACTTGGCAGCAGACAGTGCATTAGGAACAATGATTGGAATGCTCTAACCCTGGCAAAAATACCCTGAGAGCAGTGGCTGTGGTGAAATTGAGCCCTAGGTTAAATCTTGAATTGTTACTCAAAAAACTACAAGCCAACTTAGAGCCCAGTACATAAGATGCTTTATTATGCACCATATCAATTCGTGAAACATGTAAAGATGAAAATCTTAAGGATTTTTTTTAAGTATTTAAAAGTTTGTAGCTGGTTAACAGTTTTATTTATATGGCCTTTTTATTAGCTAGACTGTATAACTTAGAAAGTTTTGATGTTATTTGGTTCGTATATATTTGGGTAGATCTCTAAGTAATTCACAAAACTATGGCTCTCTTCTTTTTATTTTTAAAAATGGAAAAAAGTTGAAGTAGTGGTATGAATTTACCTCTTCCAGGTAAATGTGGATGCCAGTCCTTGATAAGAAATCTCTTAGTAACATATTGGCTTTCTTAAACAAGGCAACATGCCACCTGCATTGTGTACACATGACCGGAAAACATTCAGCGTACTTCTGTGTAATAATGTTCTTTAATGTATACTTGCCTGGGAGTTTTAAAAGATATCCATTTGGCAAAACATGCATAATGCATACAACATTGATTTCTTTATATCTCTTTTTTAAAAAAATGGATTCTGATTCAATTATTGGGGAGACTATTGCAAGGCTACACCTTCTAGAGATATCTGTTGCATATTGCATATCTGCATAAATTGCATATCTGTTGATTGTAATTTGAAGTAATTACTAATGCAAATGGTCACCCAACAGCAAAGTATTTAATAATTACTTGTGTGAATGAAATAGAGTCTTGGGGAGATGTTTAGCATTGGCAGTGATCAGTAAACTATTTCAAGAACAAAAATGAGTGATGGGTATTAAATATGCTGACTAACAAGGCAAATTACTCTCAATGGTTTATATCTGCATGTTAGAATGCCCACTGTTTTTATAAGTAAGATGACTTAAGATATCTATAAAAAATTCTCATAGAGTATACACACTCAGTGAGATCAGGGACCTCTCCTATCTTGTTTCTTTCTAGATAAAATTGAGTAGGTGCTCAATAAAACTTGTTGATTGAATAAATGAATTCATACTCCCCAAATACAGCTGGTCCCCATAAAGCATTTGCATCAGACTTGTACATTTGTGGTGAACAGATTCATGGGTAGTCAAAGAATGAATCCATAAATTCATGGCTGACCTCTCATCATCCCAGCTTCTAGGCTCAAGTCCTTGCTTTCAGATGGTTAAGGGCCATCTATGAGAAATAGATGCTGTAAGAGACTTTTACTGGACTCCTGGTAAAAAACAAACCAAGGCACAGGGTGATTCATTCTTCTCTAGGGATGCTCTCACTTCCGCTCATGCTCCTAGAGTGTAGCCATGTATGTATGTGAGTTAGGTTTGGCGGGTGATGGTAGCTGGCTATTCTAGACCCCACTGTTGAATGTAGAACATTTCCTTCTTCTGTGGAGACAAGAGGGAAATACAATTGGGGACCAGTTTGTTTTCTCACATGAAAGGAGGATTTATGCTCTTTGTATATGACAATTACAGTTATGAGACAATGGGAAAATGCTAGAAATAGGCAGAAAGTAATCAATTGAAAATTCCAGTTCTTTAGTCACCTAAAGTTTAGGTCTTATCTCGGATTTGCCATCACTGGTTGTGTGCACCTTTTTTTTTAAAGTCTTTATGGAATTTGTTTCAATATTGCTTCTGTTTTATGTTTTGTTTTTTTTTTGCCTCAAGACATGTAGGATCTTCTCTCCTGACTAAGGATGGAACCCAAACCCTCTGCATTGGAAGGCAAAGTCATAATTACTGGACTGCCTGGGCAGTCCCTATTTTATCTTTCTAATGCAACAATAACAGTAACAAGAGCAAGCAAAGGCATTTTTTTTTTTTTAACAGAAAACAGAAAAATTCTGTAAAGCAGTTATCCTGCAAAGGCAAAATGTTAAGTTTGACAGTTGAAGGGGTTGCTCTTTAAGTAGAGGAAACACACAATTATGATTGATAATACACTAAAGTCATTATGGGGCCTCGGAATGTGACTGTGCAAGTGAGGAAGCCCTTATGCCTCAACTTCATTAGATTCAGAGTAAATCCGTTTATAACACGTCTTAAAACACTTACTATGTGCACTAAGTAATTTACATAATACTTAAAATTGCCCTGTGAAGAAGGTACGACTTTTTCCCCTGTTTCATACATATTAGTCAGTTAAGACCCAGAGTAGTGCAACAATTAATAAGTGGCGGAGACAGAATTCGAATCCATCCTCTTAACCATTACTCTGCATAGTTTACTTAGTATTTAGTTTTCTCATCTCTAAAACAGAGTTAATCCTAAACCATCAAGAATTTGGATTAAATCTGAATGTAAATAAAAACTTAGCACAGTGCTAGGAGAGTAAAAATTCAGTAAATATTCACTCCTTGTTTAAGTCTCTTGGATTAAATATGTTATGAAGTATATCTTAAATTTTTAATACCTAAACATGATATTTTGTGGTTCAAAATTTCAACCTTGACTCACTAGAACTCTGGTCTCTTTTCCTGATCACCACTCATCTCTTTTCCTCCCTAGATACAAAGAGGTAACATCAAAAATGACCGAATGTAATTAGATATAAGTATATAAATGTTGCACAGTACTAACTTTGGATCTTGATGAAATATTTCAATTCTGACAGTTTTCCCTTTAATTGTCATCTCAGCAAATCTTAGCAAAATTAATTGTCATCACATCTCATCTTAGCAAAATTCTGAGACAATTAATGATTTTGCAGTGTATGGCATAGGGCTTCCCAGGTGGCGCTAGTGGTAAAGGACCTCCTGCCAATGCAGGGGACATAAGAGACATGAGTTCCATCCCTGGGTAGGGAAGATCCCCTGGAGGAAGGCATGACAGCTCACTCCAGTATTCTTGCTTAGAGGATCCCATGGAGCGGGGAGCCCAGTGGGCTACAGTTCACAGGGTTGCAAAGAGTCAGACACGAGTGAAGTGACTTAGCGTGCAGCAATGCTCAGCATGGTTTAAGAGACGGTTCTTTATGTGCCTCTGTGAACTTTAACTAAAACGAAATGATACATAATTTGAATATTTTAGTATTATCTTTGTTTAATAATATGAGAGACTGAATTGAATACTTAAGGTGTCTTTCATGTTTCAAGCTTCTGTGATTTTGAAATTCCCTCTGCAGAATATATTCAATTCTCTTGTCCTGCTTTTTATGCCTTTTCAAGAAAACTTTTAAAAATGGAATTGAAAGAAAGATTTTTTCTTATAATTTTATTTTACTTAAACATCTCATGCATTGCCACATAACCTCCACCATGAAAGGTAACATTATGGTAAAAGTCAAATGGTTTATTTTCAATTATAAAGAGACATGATTAGTTTATAAATTATAATATCTAAGAATTATTGAGTATTTGCTAAGCACAATTTTAAGTTTAGTAGCACAAATGTAAAAATGTTAGGAATAGCTATCATTTTATTTTATTTCTTCAGGACTGGTAAACAATGTATTTCATATTGTACCAAACATGCAAAGACACAACCTCATTCCTAAGAGACTAAACTCCTAATTGAGAAAACAGCACTATAGTAGCTCATGCATGAAATTGTTTTTTAAAAATCACTCTTCCATGGGAAACTACCATTGACAGGGTAAATAAAGTCATAATCTTTATACTACAATTTTAAAAAATGAAAGTATAATCTTTTAGAGTTGAGGAAGGCTGTTCCTCTGTAGAGTAGCTGCTCACTAAATGTTTTTGACTGCTTCTAAATAGAAATACATAATAGAGAAGTAAATGAAGAAAAATAAAAATAAAAGGAGCATCGTCATAATTAGACAGTGTTTATTGAACTCCCACAGTTAGGTGACAGGCTTGGACAAGAGAAGGGAACACAGCAAGGTATATAAAGAGAGGTAGGAGGGGACTGAATCATACAAAGCTAGGAATGACTCAGGATGATCAAAAGAGAAGAATTCAGGAAGCCCGCAGAAATAGGGTCGGTTTGGCAAGAATCCAGAATCTTGCTTGGGTTGGTGAAAACAATATTTGACAATTGAGAAAAATGTTAAGGATGTGTTTATATAACAGTAATAGACTTACAGTCAACTTTAATTGACTGATGTTTATTCTAATAATCATGTTAAACTGGTCAGTCTATCAGTTTATAGAATTGAGTTGTTCTACTATTTTGTGGATCTTTTAAATTTTAGCTCTACTAATGCAGATAGTGGTCCAATTTCAACAAATTTTCATCCTCACTAATTATGGTGTATAATTGATAGGAATTTTGTGTCTGGGTTTTACTGATGTACACAGTATATATTTGGTCTCAACCAATGACTGAGCTATTTTATAGCCACCTAAGATGTCTTTGGTTACTCTTATGCTCCTCATTTACTCTGGTTTTTTTCAGTCCTTCTAGAATTCCCTGCAGTTACGGTTAACTGAAGGTACATAAGAACTATTAGCAGTGAATCAGCTTGGGGGAGACCACAGACCTTCTTGGGCTTCCCAGCTGGTGCTAGTGCTAAAGGACCCATCTGCCAACACAGGCAACGTAAGAGACATGGGTTTGATCCCTGGGAAGATCCATTGGAGGAGAGCATGGCAACCCACTCCAGTATTCTTGCCTGGAGAATCCCATGGACAGACGAGCCTGGCGGGCTACAGTCTATAGGGTAGCAAAGAGTCAGACATGACTGAAGTGACTTAGCATGCACACCCCCACAGACCTTGAGAGTAGAACTTGGAGATATGTATTTTTAGCTCTGCACATAATTAGCTTTGTCTGGAAGCTACGAGAGATGCTATTGAAAAACCATGGATGTCTCCATGGAGTAGACATATAATAACTACAGTCTCATAAGAAGAAAAGAATTGTACACAATTAGCAAAAGCACTTATGGAACTCTAGTGGACCTTTGAGTTCTACCATTTTTAATGCACAGGAAGTCAAGCACTTTGTAGCAGGCAACCACAAAGTGTTAGATTTAATTTCTTGACTGCTTGTTCTTCTACTTTGATAGTGAAAGTCAAAGAACCTTTTCTTAGAATTACTAATAATAGGCATGGAACTTAGACTAAGTTTGTTTTTTTTTAATGATCATTTTTAGTGGTTCTATTTTAGCTAGGAGAACTTGCTTAATCGCAATTTAGAGAATTACATAAAATGGCAGCTTTTGCTATGCAATGCCTTATGTATTCTCAGCATATAATAGTATTGCTTTATTATCTACCTTAGCATCTGAAAATAAAACATTCTCAACTCTCCCACTCTATCAGATTTGGTATCTACTTGTATATATTTCCCTTGTTTGGACTCAAGATAATGGTTATTTGATGATTTTTAGAAATTCAAAAATATCAAATGAATCCCTTTCTTTGGGGGCATTAATAAGATTAAATGGACCTTACTTTAAGGAAATTGTTGCTTGGTAGACACACAGACATACTTTAATTAAAATATAGGCAGGTATTTTAAAACATCATAATAAAATCTATGCTTTCAACAAAAATATTTATTTACCTTAAGATGTGTGCCACACATTTTTCTATGTGTTGCAGATTAAAAACTGAGAAAGACAGTCAATCTTTCTATTCTTATTGAGGTTGTAGTGCCGTGGTGGACAGGCAGACAGTAAGCAAACAATAAATGAACAAGAAATTTCAGGTAGAGATTACAGTTATAGGAATCACTATAAAGACAGAACTATAAGAATTCAAAACTGAGTAGAAGGGCATGATAGAAAGTATCAGGATGGGAAAAAACCAATCAATGATAACTATAATTTGGGCTCTGAGTAAATAGGAATATAGTTGTATCATCATAAAGAAAAGAAAAAGTGGCAAGAGTAATTTGAGGGAGGGAAGAACATGAGGGTGAAGAGTAAAAAAATTCAAGGTGTCCTTTGAATGTTACCAAATATTCCACCTCCAAACACCTGGTGTTTGGACACCCTGCACATTGAAAGCAGCCTTTCATCCAGCCTACTCCCATCCCGCCTGACATCCATATGGGACTGATTAATATGGAACATACTGCACCTGGAATGGGACTTTAAAGGCAAAACACACTAGTTTCCCAGCCAAGACCTTCAAGCTGACTAATCCTATGTTAAACCTACTCATTCTTCATCCAGCATTTCACTGCCATCGTCTTAGTGAGCCTTCACTCATTGCCTTTGGCTGAAATTACCTCCAAACATGGTCATGACTTCCATGAGATTATGCATTCTACTGTATAAAGACCAGATTCTTTTTACTTTCTTTTATTTTTAATTGGAGGATAATTGCTGTACAACATGAATCAGCTATATATATACATATATCAACTCCCTCTTGAACCTCCCTCGCACTATTTTTACTTTCTTATCCCCTAAAGAATAATACATAGAACCACTGTATAGATATCAGAGTTCAAATAATATTTTAGTAATTAAATAAACAGAATCTAGATTTTTGATACAAGTAAATCATCTAGGTCAGGAGTCGGTAAACTTTTTGTGTAAAAGGTCATATAATAAATGTTTAGGTTATTCCCACCATAATGTCTCAACCACTCAACTCTTTCCATGTGGTGTGAAATAGACAATTCAGAATTAAGTGGGTGTGACTATACATAAACTAATTTTATTTACATGGAGTGGATAGTTATAACCAGCAGGTCCAAGTTGACTGAAAAATTCCTTTTGTTTATTTCTCCCTCAAAACCCTTCCACCACTCATGCTCCAAAAAAATAAATAAATAAAAGAACACTTAGGTAGACATGGTGACTGTGTTAAAGGCGGATGAGCTAGAGAAAAAATCTAGGAAGACTCCGAATTTGCAAACTCGAGTGAAATGGCAGGGTGATAGTGATTCCCTTTTGTTAGGATGGGAAATCAAGAGATGGAAGAGTTTGAGATGTGTGAGGAGGAAATGGTGAATTCATTTTGATGGGCCATGTTTGAGGTGGCTATAATATAAAGATAAGTAAACATGTAAATACTAAGTTGGGAATATTGGTCTAGAGCTCAAAGGAAAAAATAATAGATGTTGGAACTGTCATCATACAGCTGGTTGATAAGGTTGTGGCTGACATTACAGTCACCCATAAGATATATATCAGTTCAGCTCAGTTCAGTTGCTCAGTCATGTCCAATTCTTTGGACCCCATAAATCGCAGCACACCAGGCCTCCTGGTCCATCACCAACTCCCGGAGTCCACCCAAACCCATTTCCATTGAGTCAGTGATGCCATCCAACCATCTCATCCTCTGTCATCCCCTTCTCCTCCTGCCTTCAATCTTTCCCAGTATCAGGGTCTTTTCAAATGAGTCAGCTCTTCGCATGACGTGGCCAAAATATTGGAGTTTCAGCTTTAGCATCAGTCCTTCCAATGAATACCCTGGACTGATCTCCTTTAGGATGGACTGGTTGGATCTCCTTGCAGTCCAAGGGACTCTCAAGAGTCTTCTCCAACACCACAGTTCAAAAGCATCAATTCTTCAGCACTTAGCTTTCTTTATAGTCCAACTGTCACATCCATGCATGACCACTGGAAAAACCATAGCTTTGACTAGACGGACCTTTGTTGACAAAGTGATGTCTCTGCTTTTAATATGCTGTCTACATTGGTCATAACTTTCCTTCCAAGGAGTAAGCATCTTTTAATTTCATGGCTGCAATCACCATCTGCAGTGCTTTTGGAGCCCCCCAAAATCAATTCAGCCACTGTTTCCACTGTTTCCCCATCTATTTGCCATGAAGTGATGGGACTGGATGCCATGAACTTTGTTTTCTGAATGTTGAGCTTTAAGCCAACTTTTTCACTCTCCACTTTCACTTTCATCAAGAGGCTCTTTAGTTCTTCTTCACTTTCTGCCATAAGGGTGGTATCATCTCCATATCTGAGGTTATTGATATTTCTCCTGGAAATCTTCATTCTACCTTGTGCTTCTTCCAACCCAGCGTTTCTTATGATGTACTCTGCATAAGAGTTAAATAAGCAGGGTGACAATATACAGCCTTGACGAACTCCTTTTCCTATTTGGAACCACTCTGTTGTTCCATATCCAGTTCTAACTGTTGCTTCCTGACCTGCATACAGGTTTCTCAAGAGGCAGGTCAGGTGGTCTGGTATTCCAATCTCTTTCAGAATTTTCCACAGTTTATTGTGATCCACACAGTCAAAGGCTTTGGCATAGTCAATAAAGCAGAAACAGATGTTTTTCTGGAACTCTCTTGCTTTTTCCATGATCCAGCAGATGTTGGCAATTTGGTCTCTGGTTCCTCTGCCTTTTCTAAAACCAGCTTGAACATCTGGAAGTTCACAGTTTACGTATTGCTGAAGCCTGGCTTGGAGAATTTTGAGCATTACTTTACTCGCATGTGAGATGAGTGCAATTGTGCAGTAGTTTGAGCGTCTTTGGCATTGCCTTTCTTTGGGGTTGGAATGAAAACTGACTTTTTCCAGTCCTGTGTATATAGTGAGACAAGAAATGAGTCATTAAAAACCTGGAAGATGCCTATTGTATCAGTTATCATTTACTGATAATAAAAGCATCATAAAAATTAGTGGCTGAAAACATTTTTTTTTTTTTTGCCACATGGGGTCTTAGTTGCAGCATGTGGGGTCTAGTTGCAACATGTGGGATCTAGTTTCCCAACCAAGGATTGAACCTGGGCGTCTTGCATTGGGAGAATGTAGTTTTAGCCATTGGACTACCAGGAAAGTTCTAGCAATGCATTATTTGCTTGATTTTCTGGATAAATTGGGATCATTATTCCGGTTTTTACTTGAGCTCTCTCATGAGCAGTGAGTTAGTCAAGGCTTAGGGTTCAGTGGGTTAACTGGTCAACTGAGATGGCTGGATCTCCCTGTCTTTCCATGTGGTCTTTCATCTCAAGTTTTTTCATTAAACAGCAGTCTCAGAACAGCATTCCAGGAGGAAGAAGGCGAAGTTGCAAGATTTCTTGAAGCCTGGACTAGAACGTGCACATGTGGTTTTCATCACATTCTATTGGCCATACTTAGTCCCAAGGTCTATTCAAGGAAAAATAAATAGATTCCATCTTTCAATGGAAAAAGCTGCAAAGAATTAGTGGCCACCCCTGCATCACATCTACATTTATTGAGTATGTCAGAACTGAAAAGAAGTTAGAAAGGGAAAGAAATAAAGAGTAAAGAAAGAGTCAAGGGAACAGACTACTGCAAAAATGAGAGGAAAAGGTCACAACATAAATCTTATAAAGAGGTCAAGTCAGATCAGTTCCAAAAATAGCAATTGGATTTAGAGATTACATCTTTGATAAAGCTAGGAAGAAATGTGTCTGCTGTGGGTGTGTGGTGATGGAAGTCACTTTAAAGTGGTTGTTATTGGAAAGAGGTGAATTGGAGAAAGTGACTGTGGGTTATTATTTGAGTTTGTGAAGGAAAGATAGTTGAGGTGTGTGTGTGTGTGGTCAAATTGAGTGACCTGATTGTAGGAAGGACCAGAAGTAAAGATAGAAGATATAAAGAGTTTGAAGAGTGAAGAGAAGTCGCTCAGTCACGTCCGACTCTTTGCAACCCCGCGGACTGTAGCCCACCAGGCTCCTCAGTCCATGGGATTTTCCAGGCATGAATACTGGAGTGGGTTGCCATTTTCTTCTCCAGGGGATCTTCCCGACCCAGGGATTGAAACCGGGTCTCCTGCATTGTAGGCAGACGCTTTACCATCCAAGCTACCAGGGAAGCAAGAAGGGATAAACTGGGACTTCCCTGGTGGTCCAGTGGTTAAGAATCCACCCTGCAATGCAGGGAACAGGGGTTTGATCCCTGGTTGGTGAACTAAGATCCCACATGCCCCGCAGCTGAGCCCCTGTACTGCAGCTACTTAGCCTGAGCTCCACAGTTATAGAATTCTGTGCATCACAACAAAAGATCCCACATGATGCAATGAAGATCCCACGTGCTGCAGCTGAGATCCCACTGAGCCAAATAAATAAAAATGAAGTTATTTTAAAACATTATAAAAGAAGGGATAAATTATGAAGCAAAGTCCTAGAGGAGGTGGAGACAGTGACATTCAGAGGCTATTAAAGAGTTAAAAACTTTGAGAAAGTAAATGGATGTAAGATACTTTTCATGTAGATGACCAGTGTTTTTCTTTTATCCATAACGTTTTCAAGTACCTCTTTAAAAAAATGGCATGAGGCCCTGGTATATTCTTATTTCTACAAGTAATTTACTTGTTGCTCTTTAGGTAATTGATTTGTGACTAATGTGAAGAGATGATTATTTTAAATAAAACTGCCAGTTGGAAGTCACAGTTTATTACTGTTTATTATAGACCATGTTCAGAATGTAGAAATCAGGAATAAAGGAGCTCCTCTTACATTTTCAGCTATCCTACTGGATAATTCAAATTCTTACATATTTCTAGCGCCATTCAAATCTACCATCATATTTCAGAACACATTTAGAGAGGGATGAGTAGGTGGCTGCAGGCAAATACAAGCTGAAAATCACCGTCATTAGAAAACAGCTTCCACTAAGAAGGCAAAAGCAATTATGGGCTTAGCTGCCAAAAGGAAAACAAATGTTAGTAGTTGACATAACTACAGCTATTGTTAAACTAAATATTCAGGCTGGGTAACTTTCCTTTAATGAATGTGCTCTCTTGTTTTGAATTATTTCTTTACAAAGTACAAATCAATAAGGAAAGTTTTGCGAAGCACAGGTAACACTTGGAAGTAAGCCCTAGAATTTCCAATAAGATTAGATATTTTCTCAGCATTTCATCTAGTAAACACTACATGTTAATATTTACATTTTGAGTATAATCAACTTCCGGAGTCTTAGTTTACTTAACCTCCAGTAATCTCCAATACACATTCTTTACACATCCCCTTCCCTTTTCTCTGTTTATGGGAATTATGTATAGTATTATAGGACCCTGCAGTGATGGAATGTTTAGGGTTTTTCTTATCCTATATGACTGGCTTATATTATTACACCCTAGAAAATTAAAACTGGTATTAGTAATGCATAGAACTAGTGATTTTTTCTATGCATATATATGCATAAAATTTTAATTTTCAAGATGGTTTTAATATTTGCTACCCCTATTTTTCATAGAATGATTAATTTTCTGAAGGACTCCAGTTTTAAAACTATTTTAATAAAATGTGAATAAAATAAACAGTTTGCGCTTAATGAAAACTATTTGATAGCACTATTTTCATGCTTCATCTATCAAAACAGTAATCCAAATTTACATAGCAGCCTAAGCAAAGACTTGTATTGTTTGTGACTGACACGATCTGTGATGATCTCTTCCTGAGACTACAGTACTATGATCTCAAAAATTTTACTTCAGAGGGCATGCGTTATTCTCTGGGTAAAATAACCAGAGTTATTTTAGCATGTAGATGCAGAGAGATTCCTCACCATTTGTCTGCTTCATTAATTTTAATTGTGTTCAGACTTTGTTTTGTGTGTGTCTAAGTGTGTAAACCATTCCCTTATTTTGGGGGATTCCAAAATCACTGCAGATGGTGATTGCAGCCATGAACTTAAAAGACGCTTACTCCTTGGAAGGAAAGTTATGACCAACCTAGATAGCATATTCAAAATCAGAGATATTACTTTGCCAACAAAGGTCCGTCTAGTCAAGGCTATGGTTTTTCCAGTGGTCATGTATGGATGTGAGAGTTGGACTGTGAAGAAAGCTGAGCGCCGAAGAATTGATGCTTTTGAACTGTGGTGTTGGAGAAGACTCTTGAGAGTCCCTTGGACTGCAAGGAGATCCAGCCAGTCCATTCTAAAGAAGATCAGTCCAGGGTATTCATTGGAAGGACTGATGCTAAAGCTGAAACTCCAGTACTTTGGCCACCTCATGCGAAGAGTTGACTCATTGGAAAAGACTCTGATGCTGGGAGGGATTGGGGGCAGGAGAAGAAGGGGACGACAGAGGATGAGATGGCTGGATGGCATCACCAACTCGATGGACGAGTTTGAGTGAATTCTGGGAGATGATGATGGACAGGGAGGCCTGGCTTGCTATGATTCATGGGGTTGCAAAGAGTTGGACACGACTGAGCGACTGAACTGAAGTGTGTAAACATTACAGAAAGAGTCAAAATTGTCACTTAACAGGTTTTTTTGTTTGTTTGTTTTTAATTTTATGGGTAGTGTATGGGAATAAAATGTTTTCCTTGACCCTGTTAAGTTCCATGCCTGGTTCTGAAAATTAAACTGACCAAAAACAGACTGACAAGAGAAAAGCATTCACATTAATTTATTGTAAGTTTTACATGACACAGGAGCCTTCTTAAGGAAATGAAGATCTAAAGAAATGGTTAAATCCCAATTGTTTTATGCTAGGTTTAATGAAGAATGCACAGTCATGGAGAAGTGTGGTAGATAGGTCAAAGAATACAAAGTAAGTATAGCAAACTGGGAGAAATTTAATAGAGTCTGGATTCGTCTCTTCACTTTGTATTCAGAGATAAGAGTGCTCCTTTCCTTCCAATATAGGAAGGGCATCTCTCAGCTGAGGATGCTAGGATCACTTTCAGGGGAGAGGCTTGGATGGAATGTCCAAGTGAACTCCCCATTTCTCCCATTTTCTAGAACTCCTTCCGCTTCAAATACTCCAGGTACCATATTTTGACATATCATGTATTGAATCCCATCAATAGTACATTTGCTTACTTCACATGCCTTCATGGTACATTAAGGTGATCAATGTTTAAGTACAGAAAACAACCCAAACCAAATAGATTTTAAAATCAATATAGCTTTAAAAATGTGTTTATTTTTGATCATGCTGGGTCTCCATTGCTGTGCACAGACTGTCTAGTTGTGGTGCGTGGACTTCTCATCGTGGTGGCTTCTCTTGTGGAATGTGGGCTCTAGGGCGCCGGCTCAGCAGTTGTGGCTCACAGCCTCAGTTTCCCTGTGGCAGGTGGACTCTTCCCAGACCAGGGATTGAACCTGTGCACCCTGCATTGGCAGGTGGATTCTTAACCGCTGGACCACCAGGGAGGTTCTCAGTATAGCTTTTAAATGATTAGAGACCATGTCATGCTTTAGAACTTACTAAAAATGTAGTATGTGTATAGAAAAAATATTTATTCTCTCTAGTTGCTGGGATGAATAAAATACTTTAAAAAAATCTGAATTGAATGGGCAATTCAGCATTTTACACAGATGTCTACTAGAGGAACTATAAAATTATTTTCTGGTTGCTTCTTAAACAGGTGAAAGAATTAGGAGTCTGTGTACTGACAAGCTTCCAGATTTCCAAGAAAGTCAGTCATTAAATATCACATTGATAGATGATCCTGTATGTATGGACAATGTATAGAAGCAGGTAGTAAGTAAATATATAAAATACTTTTATCATAATACCACAATTTTTTTCCCTCTTCAGTAGATGACTGTATCTGACTCAGATTTAGTATCTTGTTTCCAGTGAGAGAAAACTTAATGAAATATGTTGATTATTTTATTAGGCAGTAGGGAGTTCATCAATACGGATTCAATTCTAACTCATTTAATCCAAATTATTCTTATTTTCCTTATTTCTACATGATCTGTATTTTCTCCCACTTACTAACTGAGGGTGGTATTGAACAAATTCTTAATTTCTTGTGCTTCAGTTTTTTAATCTTTGTAATGAATTTGATTACAGGACATAGCTGATAGGGTTGTGATGAAAATTATATGAGTTTATATATTTTAAGCACTTAAAACAATGCCTGGCACATATTAAGCATGAAATAAATGTGAGCTATTGTCAGACTTTATTTTTCTGGGCTCCAAAATCACTACAGATGGTGACTGCAGCCATGAAATTAAAAGACACTTACTCCTTGGAAGGAAAGTTATGACCAACCTAGATAGCATATTCAAAAGCAGAGACATTCAAAAGCAGAACCAACAAAGGTTCATCTAGTCAAGGCTATGGTTTTTCCAGTGGTCATGTATGGATGTGAGAGTTGGACTGTGAAGAAGGCTGAGCACCGAAGAATTGATGCTTTTGAACTGTGGTGTTGGAAAAGACTCTTGAGAGTCCCTTGGACTGCAAGGAGATCCAACCAGTCCATTCTGAAGGAGATCAGCCCTGGGATTTCTTTGGAAGGACTGATGCTAAAGCTGAAACTCCAGTACTTTGGCCACCTCATGCGAAGAGTTGACTCATTGGAAAAGACTCTGATGCTGGGAGGGATTGGGGGCAGGAGGAGAAGGGGACGACAGAGGATGAGATGGCTAGATGGCATCACTGACTCAATGGACGTGAGTCTCAGTGAACTCAGGGAATTGGTCATGACAGGGAGGCCTGGCGTGCTGCGATTCATGGGGTTGCAAAAAGTCGGACACGACTGAGCGACTGATCTGATCTGATTGTTATCTAACGTCTCCTTCTACACACACCCCACTGTTCTTTTCCCCAGTCACCTTACTTATTTTCTAAGTATCTGTTCCTTAACCACCAAGCCTAAACATCATCATATTAAGTAATAAACTGAAAGAGTCCTCCTCACAGATAAGATCTAAGGATCTTAGATACAGGATCCAAGATCCTGTCCCAAATGAAATCTCATGAGGTTCTTTTACCTAATTTGACTTTAAAGGGTTATGGAAATTGAGAATGTCTTGAAGACATTGGGGTCAACTTCTATGTCTTATTATGGTTTATTACATATTACCTAACTTTGATTATTATTGCTTTTTAAAAATTTTTGTGGCATTTTTATACAGAATATGTTAATATCTCATGATTTCCAATAATATTTAAGATGATATTGAAATTTTAAAATCTTTCTCTCTAAACATATCTTTTGTCCTTCCCCAGCTATATAATGCATTTCTGAAATTAAAGATCATCTTATCTTCTATAGAATTTTACCCGCATTGTTTATTCATATTTATTAAAATCATAATTCTGTTAACACATTATTGACCAGGGGATGTTTTGCAGAAACTAATGCCTCTGGTCAGTAATGTGTTAAGAAATGAATCTTGAATCAAGTTATAAAAATATGTATGCTATAATTCAAAATGGACAATTTATTTGGGGAATAACTAACTTATTAGTTACTAGGATAGATTTGATTTACATAGAACTTTTTTCAATCATATATTTAAACTTTTATCTTTACCAGAGTCTGTCTTAAATTTCTGTTTGGGTCATTTTTTTCCTCTTACTACAAAGCCACCCAATTATAGTACACAAAATATAAATTTTTCTCTTACATAATAGTAGTGATATTAACTAATTAATTAGCTAAACTCATTGTATTGAATTGGATAAAATGTTCATTTGAGTTTTTCTGTAAGATGTTATGGCCAAACCAGTATTTGTATTCTGATAATTTTGATTATTGGGAAAAGATGCTATTAAATTTGGAAGCTTGACCTTTTAGTTTGAAAAGAAATGTGTCATGTAATTTAAACCCTGACTACCCAAACTAATTACTTATGGCATCCCTCAGTATTTTAAACTCCATAATTTGTAGAGCTGGGTTTGTAAGTTAAAATACCAGTTTATAATCTTTGGTATGGAATGTGATTTAATAAACTTGCCCTTTATCTTCACCTATAATTATTCTTTATTCTGGTCATAACAAACACCCTCTTCCAACAACACAGGAGAAGACTCTATACATGGACATCACCAGATGGTCAACACCGAAATCAGATTGATTATATTCTTTGCAGCCAAAGATGGAGAAGCTCTATACAGTCAGCAAAAACAAGACCAGGAGCTGACTGTGGCTCAGACCATGAACTCCTTATTGCCAAATTCAGACTTAAATTGAAGAAAGTAAGGAAAACCACTAGACCATTCAGGTATGACCTAAATCAAATCCCTTATGATTATACAGTGGAAGTGAGAAATAGATTTAAGGGCCTAGATCTGATAGATACAGTGCCTGATGAACTATGGGATGAGGTTCGTGACATTGTACAGGAGACAGGGATCAAGACCATCCTCATGGAAAAGAAATGCAAAAAAGCAAAATGGCTATCTGGGGAGGCCTTACAAATAGCTGTGAAAAGAAGAGAAGCGAAAAGCACAGGAGAAAAGGAAAGATATAAACATCTGAATGCAGAGTTCCAAAGAATAGCAAGAAGAGATAAGAAAGCCTTCTTCAGTGATCAATGCAAAAAAATAGAGGAAAACAATAGAATGGGAAAGACTAGAGATCTCTTCAAGAAAATCAGAGATACCAAAGGAACATTTCATGCAAAGATGGGCTCAATAAAGGACAGAAATGGTATGGACCTAACAGAAGCAGAAGATATTAAGAAGAAATGGCAAGAATACACGAAGAACTGTACAAAAAATATCTTCACGACCCAGATAATCATGATGGTGTGATCACTGATCTAGAGCCAGACATCCTGGAATGTGAAGTCAAGTGGGCCTTAGAAAGCATCACTATGAACAAAGCTAGTGGAGGTGATGGAATTCCAGTTGAGCTATTCCAAATCCTGAAAGATGATGCTGTAAAAGTGCTGCACTCAATATGCCAGCAAATTTGGAAAACTCAGCAGTGGCCACAGGACTGGAAAAGGTCAGTTTTCATTCCAATCCCAAAGAAAGGCAATGCCAAAGAATGCTCAAACTACCAAACAATTGCACTCATCTCACACACTAGTAAAGTAATGCTCAAAATTCGCCAAGCCAGGCTTCAGCAGTATGTGAACTGTGGATTTCCTGATGTTCAAGCTGGTTTTAGAAAAGGCAGAGGAACCAGAGATCAAATTGCCAACATCTGCTGGATCATGGAAAAAGCAAGAGAGTTCCAGAAAAGCATCTATTTCTGCTTTATTGACTATGCCAAAGCCTTTGACTGTGTGGATCACAATAAACTGTGGAAAATTCTGAAAGAGATGGGAATACCAGACTACCTGATCTGCCTCTTGAGAAATTTGTATGCAGGTCAGGAAGCAACAGTTAGAACTGGATATGGAACAACAGACTGGTTCCAAATAGGAAAAGGAGTTCGTCAAGGCTGTATATTGTCACCCTGTTTATTTAACTTATATGCAGAGTACATCATGAGAAAGGCAGGGCTGGAAGAAACACAAGCTGGAATCAAGATTGCCGGGAGAAATATCATAACCTCAGATATGCAGATGACACCACCCTTATGGCAGAAAGTGAAGACGAACTAAAAAGCCTCTTGATGAAAGTGAAAGTGGAGAGTGAAAAAGTTGGCTTAAAGCTCAACATTCAGAAAATGAAGATCATGGCATCCGGTCCCATCACTTCATGGGAAATAGATGCGGAAACAGTGGAAACAGAGTCAGACTTTATTTTTCTGGGCTCCAAAATCACTACAGATGGTGACTGCAGCCATGAAATTAAAAGACGCTTACTCCTTGGAAGGAAAGTTATGACCAACCTAGATAGCATATTCAAAAGCAGAGACATTCAAAAGCAGAACCAACAAAGGTTCATCTAGTCAGGGCTATGGTTTTTCCAGTGGTCATGTATGGATGTGAGAGTTGGACTGTGAAGAAGGCTGAGCACCGAAGAATTGATGCTTTTGAACTGTGGTGTTGGAAAAGACTCTTGAGAGTCCCTTGGACTGCAAGGAGATCCAACCAGTGCATTCTGGAGGAGATCAGCCCTGGGATTTCTTTGGAAGGACTGATGCTAAAGCTGAAACTCCAGTACTTTGGCCACCTCATGCGAAGAGTTGACTCATTGGAAAAGACTCTGATGCTGGGAGGGATTGTGGGCAGGAGGAGAAGGGGACGACAAAGGATGAGATGGCTAGATGGCATCACTGACTCAATGGGCGTGAGTCTGAGTGAACTCCAGGAGTTGGTGATGGACAGGGAGGCCTGGCATGCTGCGATTCATGGGGTCGCAAAGAGTAGGACACAACTGAGCAACTGATCTGATCTGATCTTTATTCTTTAATTAATTATATGCTTTTATTCAAGACAATGTAAACTTCTACAAGGTAATTTTAGATTTGAGCCTGAGATAAATATCCTGAAATTGAATTTCTTTTGTTACTGTATTATAGCTGCCATTCCTAATCTTTAGTTCTGAATCTTGCATTGTTGAGTTAGTCTGTCTCCAAGTGTTATTTACTGACTTGTTTTAAATATGAGTGCCACATGTAGTGGGTTATACACCAAAGAGTTCTATAGACTGGACCTAATTCCCTGTGATAGTTTATTTGGTCAAGGTATTTTGAGAACAGACTTCATAAGAAGGATTTTTATAATTCTACAGGCATCTATGTTTTCCATGGAAAAATCTTACTATTAGGAGGCATTGAAGTCTGTTCTCTGTGCTGAATCAGAATTCAGTGCAACATGTATTTTTTTTCCCTCTGTACTCTTATTTTTATTACAGGATACATAAATGAATAACATATGTTATATTAATTCTGATTGTGGTCCTTGCTATGGCTTTGAACTGCATGATGATATCAGGGAAAAATAAATGTCTTTTAAGGAGTTTAAATATATTTTGAGGTTTAATCAAAATTTCAAAGGGAATTAATTTTACTATGTGTTAGGAAATATTAAGGAGATTATTCCTACTTTTCTATAGAATTAGAAGTTTGGAAAGCATTCATTTAATTTGAACTGCATGTAAAAAAATTACTAAGACAATATCTTAGTTTGGCCAAAAGTCTGATAAAATTTAGAATAATAGCAACCTTTGTTTTGTATTCAGCAATCAGAAAAGCACAAATAATCAGATTTTTAAAAATACAGTATTGACAGCCTTCAGAATGGGAGAAAATAATAGCAAATGAAGCAACTGACAAACAACTAATCTCAAAAATGTACGAGCAACTCCTGCAGCTCAATTCCAGAAAAATAAATGACCCAATCAAAAAATAGGCCAAAGAACTAAATAGACATTTCTCCAAAGAAGACATACAGATGGCTAACAAACACATGAAAAGATGCTCAACATCACTCATTATCAGAGAAATGCAAATAAAAACCACTGTGAGGTACCATTTCACACCAGTCAGAATGGCTGTGATACAAAATCTACAAGCAATATATGCTGGAGAGGGTGTGGAGAAAAGGGAACCCTCTTACACTGTTGGTGGGAATGCAAACTAGTACAGCCACTATGGAGAACAGTGTGGAGATTCCTTAAAAAACTGGAACTAGAACTGCCTTATGATCCAGCAATCCCACTGCTGGGCATACATACTGAGGAAACCAGAATTGAAAGAGACACATGTACCCCAATGTTCATCGCAGCACTGTTTATAATAGCCAGGACATGGAAGCAACCTAGATATCCATCAACAGATGAATGGATAAGAAAGCTGTGGTACATATACACAATGGAATATTACTCAGCCATTAAAAAGAATACATTTGAATCAGTTCTAATGAAGTGGATGAAACTGGAGCCTATTATACAGAGTGAAGTAAGCCAGAAAGAAAATCACCAATACAGTATACTAACGCATATATATGGAAGTTAGAAAGATGGTAACAATAACCCTGTACACGAGACAGCAAAAGAGACACTGATGTATAGAACAGTCTTTTGGACTCTGTGGGAGAGGGAGAGGGTGGGATGATTTGGGAGAATGGCATTGAAATACGTATAATATCATATATGGAACGAGTCGCCAGTCCAGGTTTGATGCACGATACTGGATGCTTGGGGCTGGTGCACTGGGACGACCCAGAGGGATGGTATGGGGAGGGAGGAAGGAGGAGGGTTCAGGATGGGGAACACATGTATACCTGTGGCAGATTCATTTTAATATTTGGCAAAACCAATACAATATTGTAAAGTTTAAAAATAAAATAAAATTAAAAAAAATTGGTTTAGATCTAAAAAATAAAATAAAATAAAAATACAGTATTGTATTCCAATTCATTTGAATAATGTGACTTCAAGACAATATTATATTCCAGGGTGCCTTTGAATAACCAAAGCAAGAAAATGTTATATTCAGTGTAGTTTTATTGCTAAGGTATTTTTAAAGATACTTTCTAACTTGTCTAGGCATGTCGTACATGCCTGTACTGTCCACAACCTTAACTAAGTGATAGATTTATTTATTTATTTTTCTCACTTCCCTTGGTTATCTCTGGGAATTTCCCTTTGGTCCTGTAAAGACTGCAGATATTATCTTGACTACTTCTTCTCCTAAACTGAAGGTGTCTCAAAACCTTCATTCCTAATTCTGGTCTTTGGTTGTCCACTCTGTCACAGGGCAGAATAAACTTGCAAAGAAAGAGTAAGGGAGAAATACAATGAAACCCTTTCTGCTGACTTCCAACCCTCTCCATGCCTCTGGCACTGCCCTAGTCTCCTTGGCCACTTCTATCCTGTCATTTCATCCCCACATCTTTTCTTCCTACTGTCCATTCCCCATTTAATGGTCAGATATTCAAATACTATTTCTTAATGAAGAAGGAAGATTTACTATTTCTTAATGAAATCTATGAATGCAAGTTTGTTTGTTTTTCCCCTGAACTAAAATTAATCCTATTCTGAATACTTGTGTTTCTATAGCATCTTAATGCAGCTATCAGTATTCTTTAGGACCAGTTCTGGGACTAACAGAGGGAAGTCCAGTTGGACAGGATTAATAATAATAATCATAAATACTGGCAATGAGGGTGAAAGGAGAAAAAGTTCCATTGGCAATCCATTAAGTAGAATGCCAACTTGCATCACTTATTTAGGAAATGTCTCACTTATTTGTTATTTTTGTTTTAATATATTTTACTGTTAGATTCTCCACAAGATGTAAGAGAAAACAGAATAGACAAAGCTGTGATGAAAGTATATTTTGTTGTATATATGGATCAAGATTCCTCAACGGGCTTCCTCTGTGAGTCATCAGTAAAGAATCCACCTGCAATTCAGGAGCCACAAGGGATGCAGATTCAATCCCTGGGTGGGGAAGATCCCCTGGAGGAGTAGATGGCAACCCATTCCGTATTCTTGCCTGGACAATCCCATGGACAGAGCAGCCTAGTGAACTACTGTCCCCGGGTTACAAAGAGTCGGACATGACTAAGCAATGAGCCCACGCATGCATGCATACATGGTTCTTCAACAGCACCACTGTTGACATTTTAGGCTAGATCATTCCCATGCTCCTAGCATCCCCAGACCCTAATGTGAAAACCTGAAATGTCCCCACACATTTCAGGCAAAATCACCGCTGGTAGAGAACCACTGGTTTAGAAGGAGAGCGTTCTGTTTACATAATAAGCAATGGTAATAAAAAGAAACAGAAGAGTCTTTGGGCAATGAGGCAACACTAAGAGATATGTCCAACATGCTCATAAAGCTTCACAGGTCTGTACCCTTCAATCTGTTGGAGACTTCCATCACTGTTTGCAGACAGAGGTTCCATCAATTGCTTGAAACTGATAAAAGTTTAACTTTTGATTTCCAAGCATGGAATATGATTCTGCAGAGTTGAGCAATAAGAGCATTTCACTTAGAATCACTCCTATATATGGCAGCTAGATTATGTTAGTATCATACTTCCAGGCTGGCCTAGGAAATAAAAAGTTATAATGTAGATTCTTTGGAAAAATGCATTCAGAGATCTAAATATTTTTTATAAATACCATGGATTGCTAGTTTACATATACTGGGTTTTAGCATATCTTATAATGTAATTATTCTTAATAATTTCTCATTTTAATGATTCTTATTTTTTTTTAAGTAGGGCTCAATATGTAATATTTGTCCTGATAAATTTTATATATCAAATTTCAATTAAACTTCAATGTCTACCATACTAGGAAGAAATGTCATTTTTTGCATTATTCTCCTGGGCCCCAAGTTCTTTTTTTTTTTTTTTTTGTACAACTTAAAGATAGCCAAATATTATCTATTTATCTTTATTTTTCTCTGCCTTCACACTTAATCCTTTTTCTGTAAATACTTATGTTGTGGATCTTCAATTTGACATTAAAATGTCTTATTTAATACTTAAGATTTCCAGATTTAAATAGTTGATTTATTCCCTACTGCTTTATGCACCATAGTTTCTCAATGGAAACTTGTTGAAGAAATGTTTAGTTGTATGAATTTGCATATATAATTCCAAGCCAACTCATCTTAATTCTGTGTGTTCTGTGGTATTAAAACTAATTATCAGTGGAGACATTTTTAAGTTCATGATTGAATACAGGGTGAATGCAAAAATTCTCAAATATAATTTTCACTCTATTTCAGAATAAATCTGGAAAAGTACCTGTGAGGCTAACACATGTTGCTGAATAGTTTCATTTGGCATATAAATTTTCTTAATTGTCTGAAGAAGATAATCTAAAAGGAAAAAACTGAATAATGAAATAGTTATGGAAGAGTAGTCAGGTGAAATATAAATATATGTATAGATTCTTTTCAGTATAATAAACTTTATTACCACAGTGTTAAAATCAGAGAGTTATAAATCAGAGAAAGATTAAAAGGATTCTCAGCTCATCTGTGATCCAAATATTATACTAATGATCCTTTTAAACATCTTTAATTAGATAAACAGTTGTGTTATATTGGAAGTGTCCATGCAAAAATACTGACAAGCTAAAAACAGGTGAAAAAATATTGTGGGATGGATTGGAAAATATTTTGAAAATAATACTGTTAACTACTGTAGCAAGCTCAATAATGTTACTGAATAATACCACACCCTTCTCAGCATTAAGTAATAATAACAGTAATTTTACCATTAGTGTTAATAACCTATATTTACCCAGTACATTTTCCACAATTTTCAAAGGACTCTTCTTCTTTCTCTTATCTGATATTTGAAGCAATCTTGTGAGAAATGTGAGTCAGATATATAATATATATTGTAGTATTACAGTGATGAGTACAGAAGATTAGAAAAATTTATAATTTTTCTAATTATAAATTCATAAATAAATTTATAAATAAATTCTATACATTAAAATAATTTATTGGAATTCAAAATGAATTAGTTAGTGAAAATGAATTGTTAGTGAAAATTAAGATGAAATCATATTTTAAACTATCAAGTATTGTTCCTACTATTCCTTTTTTGAAAATCTTTACAAATAAATCTTGTTAATGTTTCAGAAGGCAAAAAAGAATTTAAAGCATCAGATAAAAATGGATACTGTGGTGCTATGAGTGTTTTTTATTTTCTTTTATATACGTAAATAATTTTTAAGCTTATTTTGTGATTATAAACTATTTGAAAACATAAACAGAGCATGTTGTTGTTATTCAGTCTCTCAGTCATGTCCGACTCTTTGCGACCCCGTGGACTGCAGAAGGACAGGATTCCCTGTTCTTCACCATCTCCCGGAGCTTGCTCAAACTCATGTTCATTGAGTCAGTAATGCCATCCAACCATCTCATCCTCTGTCATCCCCTTCTCCAGGCTTCAGTCTTTCCCAGCAACCGGGTCTTTTCTAATGCTCTTTGCATCAGGTGGCCACAGTACTGGAGTTTCAGCTTTAGCATCAGTCCTTCCAAAGAAATCCCAGGGCTGATCTCTTTCAGAATGGACTAGTTGTAACTCCTTGCAGTCCAAGGGACTCTCAAGAGTCTTCTCTAACACCACAGTTCAAAAGCATCAATTCTTCGGCGCTCAGCCTTCTTTATGGTCCAACTCTCACATCCAAACATGGTGATGGTGGTTTAGCCACTAAGTCGTGTCTGACTCTTATGACCCCATGGACTGTAGCCTTCCAGGCCCCTCTGCCCATGGGATTCTCCAGCCAAGAATGTGACTACTGGAAAAACCGTAGCTTTGACTGTATGGACCTTTGTTGGCAAAGTAATGTCTCTGCTTTTTAATATGCTGTCTAAGTTGGTCACAGAGCAAGCATCTTTTAATTTCGTGGCTGCAGTTGCCATCTGCAGTGATTTTGGAGCCCAAGAAAATAAAATCTGTCAGTTTTCATTGTTTCCCCATCTGTTTGCCAAGAAGTGATGGGATTGGATGCCATGATCTTAATTTTTTGAATGTTGAGTTTAAGCCAGCTTTTTCATTCTCCTCTTTCACCTTCATCAAGAGGCTCTTCAGTTCCTCTTCACCTTCTGCCATAAGGATGGTGTTATCTGCATATCTGAGGTTATCGCTATTTTTCCCATCAATCTGGATCCCAAACAAAACAATACTTAATTAGAATCTTTGGATATATTCAATAATATCAAATTTAATAAAGTGTAAAATACATATATAATTTCTAAAGTATGTATGGGAAAGGTCATAATATATAGTAAATAATTATGTAGTATATATTGTGTATATAATAATAAGGACTTCCTACGTGGCTTAGATGGTAAAGAATCCACCTGCAATGCAGGAAACCTGGGTTCCAATCCTGGGTCAGGATCCCCTGGAGGAGGAAATGGCAATCCACTTCAGCATTCTTGCCTGGGAAATCCCATGGACAGAGGAGCCTGGCAGGCTACATACAGTCCATGGGGTCACAAAGAGTCCATGGGGACATGACTGAGCAACTAACACACTTTCATACTACATAATTACAGGTGCAGTATACTATATATTGGGCTTCCCAGGGGACTCAGTGGTAAAAGAATCCACCTGCCAATGCAGGAGATGCAAAAGACAAGTCTATCCCTGGATCAGGAATATCCCCTGGAGAAGGAAATGATCACCCACTCCAGTATTCTTGCCTGGGAAATCCCATGGACATAGGTGCCTGGTGGGCTACAGTCCATGGGTGGTAAAAAAGGCTGACACGACTTAGTAACTAAACAGCAAATGTTTTATAAATCATACAAATATTTCTGTGATCCACATTTCCATGATGGTATCAACCGCTGAAGAAATGCTCAGCAAATATTTGTCAAATGAATGAGTGAATAGAATCTCGATTGGAGCCATACTATAAAATAAACATCATTTGCAAAATCCTAAGCCTGCTACAAAGTAGAATTAAACATAATGTGGCTTATACTAGGTATGGAAGATTTACTGCCTACATTCAATGAAGAATAGTAATTACTTTTAAACACGCTCAGTCAAGT
The DNA here is from genome assembly GCF_002263795.3 of Bos taurus. Classification (NCBI taxonomy): domain Eukaryota; kingdom Metazoa; phylum Chordata; class Mammalia; order Artiodactyla; family Bovidae; genus Bos; species Bos taurus. The sequence goes on along the minus strand of NC_037332.1, from coordinate 15,471,521 downwards.
GGCAGAAGTTTCGAAAATTACCTGGTTTGAATGATGATAATAAAAATTCCTCAAAATATTTAGAGAATAATTGAGTCAAGAAAATAAAAGGACGTTTAGAGCAAATTTTTTTAAGTGTTTGAAACCAGTTAGCTTGTGAACTGTTAATAAAGGCACTCAATTTCTCATATATAATATGGAAATAATAATATCTTTCTTGATTGTGCATAATGACTGTTAGGGTTATATCATCCACATGAGCTGAAAACTATCAGGTCTCTAGTGGAAGCCATAACATATAAGCACTTGCTCCTTCCAAAACAAGAGAATCCCAATTAGCGCAGGGATCATGGAAGAACTGGGGAATTCTCATGTATGTCATTATTATTCTAGCGTACATAAAGACTCCCTGATCCCTGTTTTCCAGTCTTCTTCACAGCTGCTTCACAGTGTAGAGCTGAAGCGCTTATAAGTCATGTGTCATCCTTAGCTACAGACCCAGAACTGATGTTTCCCATCTAGAAAATGTAACAGAATGTAAGGATTACTCTAAGGAGTTAGCAGTAGGGCTTTTATACTTATGAGAGTTTTGTCAGCTAAGGGAGGCATCCAGGCAAGTCAAAATCCTTTATTGCTGTATGAAAGCAGGAACAAGATTAATAAGAAAAAGGCATAGAAGGTAATACATTTCCACATGCTTTTCTCCATGGCTGGCTATTGGGAAATGTCCTTCCTTGACCAGTTGGGTGCTCTAATGAGGCACTGTGGTTCCACTGCTATCAAAGGCTAATTTATGTGATAAAGTTCCTCTTTAAGAAGTAGTTTATGGTTTTTCTTCCAATTTAATCCACATGTCTAAGCCATTAAACTCATAAACTTGTTTTTACAGTGCATTAATTAAAAGTACACTCCAGTCAGCTTTTTTGCTTAGGTTGAATCTTCACTTTGTCACTACTTTGTGACTTTGTTCCTATTCACATGTCACCTTCTTAGAGAAATCTCTCCTGAGCTCTCTAAATAAAGTAGACCCCTTCCCTTCCAAGTCATTCTCTATCACTTCATCCTCTTTAATCCTCTCCCTAGCATTTACCCCTATCTTATCTTAATTACACGTTTATGTCCATGTCCTTGTCTCCTTTGCTTATTGCTATATCTTTAGCATCTTCAGACATATCTGGCAGATGGTTGGCATACAGTAAATATTTGCAGGATGAAATAATCACTAATTTCAATAATGGACTATTTTCAATTCTTTACTAACATTCTATTTACATTTCCATGATTATTCCCTAGTCCTACGTCTCCAGCAAAATAGTCTTGTATGTGCATGCTAGGTCACTTCAGTTGTGTCCTACTCTTCGTGACCCTATGAACTGTAGCTCCTCTGCCCATGGGATTCTCCAGGTGAGAATACTGGAGTAGGTTGCCACGTGCTCCTCCAAGTGATCTTCCTGACCCAGGGATTGAACTGGCAACTCTTAGGTCACCTCCATTGGCAAGCAGGTTCTTTACCACTAGCACCGCCCTGGGAAGCCCCAGAATAGTCTTATTCTACCTCTTATTCATCACCACTCTGATTATTATTTTAACTCTGGTAATTCTAACTGCAGTTATATTGTGTCTGGCTTTCTAAAGATAAAATAGCCTCCATTATCTTTGACAACAATTTGCCTGTTCCAGAGCCCAACAGGAGTTAAAAAGAAAACTAAGATATTTTTCATGGTCTTAAATTTTCTTTATTACCATAAAACGTGTGATTCTTATGTAGTCTCACCTCAAAATGCATCTCTCACTAAGGGTAAGATTTAGAGAGGGTATTAACATTAAACCATCTTTCTGAGTTTATACACGTGATGACAGTAGTATAATGTACTTTGTTTTTCTTTTAGACCTCCAACTAAAGAAATGGATTCAGAAGAGAAGGAAATTGTGGTTTGGGTTTGCCAAGAAGAGAAGATTGTCTGTGGGCTAACCAAACGCACCACCTCTGCCGACGTCATCCAGGCTTTGCTTGAGGAACACGAGACTACATTTGGGGAGAAACGATTTCTTCTGGGAAATCCCAGTGATTACTGCATCATAGAAAAATGGAGAGGCTCTGAACGGGTTCTTCCTCCCCTAACTAGAATCCTGAAGCTTTGGAAAGCATGGGGAGACGAGCAGCCTAATATGCAGTTTGTTTTGGTTAAAGCAGATGCTTTTCTTCCAGTTCCCTTGTGGCGGACAGCTGAAGCCAAATTAGTGCAAAACACAGAAAAACTGTGGGAGCTCAGCCCGGCAAATTACATGAAGACATTACCACCAGATAAACAAAAAAGAATAGTCAGGAAAACTTTCCGGAAACTGGCTAAAATTAAGCAGGACACAGTTTCCCAGGAGCGAGATAGTATGGAGACATTAGTTCATCTGATTATTTCCCAGGATCACACTATTAATCAACAAGTGAAGAGAATGAAAGAGCTGGATCTGGAAATTGAAAAGTGTGAAGCTAAATTTCATCTTGATCGGGTAGAAAATAATGGAGAAAATTATGTCCAGGATGCATATTTGATGCCCAGTTTCAGTGAAGTTGAGCAAAAGCTAGGCTTGGAATATGATGAAAGGCAGATGCTGGAGGACCTGAGAGAAAGTAATGGAATTGTACAGCTGGAGGAACGATTGACCTACTACAGAAAGCTCATTGACAAGCTCTCTGCCGAAATAGAAAAAGAAGTAAAAAGTGTTTGCATGGAGATAAATGAAGATGCAGAAGGGGCAGCTGCCAGTGAACTTGAAAGCTCTAATTTAGAGAGTGTTAAGTGTGATTTGGAGAAAAGCATGAAAGCTGGTTTGAAAATCCACTCTCACTTGAGTGGCATCCAGAAAGAGATTAAATACAGTGACTCATTGCTTCAGATGAAAGCTAAGGAATATGAGCTCCTCGCCAAGGAGTTCAATTCCCTTCATATCAGCAATGCAGATGACTGCCAGCTAAAGGAAAACAGAGGAAAGGAATCTGAGGTGCCCACCAGCAATGGGGTGGTTTCTCCTTTTACTCAAAGAATATTTAACATGTATACAAATGACACAGACTCAGACACTGGTATCAGCTCTAACCACAGTCAGGACTCGGAAACAACTGCAGGAGATGTGGTGCTGTTGTCAACGTAATTTAAATGGCTTCACTCTGACTTACTTTAATATTGTTTGTGTTTGTTTAATTTAATAGGAAAATTTAAATATTCCACTCGATAAAAATGTAAATAATGTTAAGGAATTCAGTAGCTAGTAAGAGCTAGAGAAGTTTGTTTGTTGGTTTGTTTTGATTTAAGAGTTCCAGTGTTATCTAATTATTACAAGTTCAAACAATGAGCTGTTTATTAGGAATGCAGCAAAAATAGCTTGTAGGTATATAACAGAGAAATAATTTGATGTGAATTATAGTTTGTTTCTATGAGAAGTGATGTATTCAAACTTCAGACTAATTCTTAATATTAGCATCAATATATTGAAACTATACACGTGAACAAGTAAAATTAAGATGTATTGTTATAGAGTTTTCAACACTGTATCATTGGTATTTTATAATCTGTAAAGTATATGATAACTCTTATATTATAACTATATTAATTCAAATCCTTGTTCATTTCTTTGCTATTTAGAATATATATCATCTCTGTTAGTTCCTGAATCCCTCTACCTGTTTAGGTTTAGATAAGAGGAGATGGAAGGGTCGTTACTGGAACATGTACAAATACCATCAGTGGATCAGAAAGGGGTATAAATAAGAAAAGCCAAGTTTTGCAGACAATAGCAACTTTTCTAAAAAAGCTGAAAATTAATAGATATTTATGTGCTTTCTCTATCTGATATGCAAACCTTTAGCTCAAACCAGTCATCTATGCAGGTTCATTCTTTGAGTGAGATACGGTGTGAGTCACAGAGAAAAATCACAGGGTCATAGTCCTGTTTGATTATACCTTATCTAAAAAAGGTGAAGGGATGCATCTTGGAGTCCTTTGTGTGGGTAAAATAGAACTCCATGTACCTTAAGTATCCCCTGGAGGAGGGCATGGCAACCCACTCCAGTATTTTTGCCTGGAGAATCCCATGAACAGAGGAACTTGGAGGGCTACCATTCATAGGGTCACAGAGGGTCAGACACGACTGAAGCAACTTGGCACACACAAAAAAAACACCCATAAATATTAGTATTTTTCCTCTGAAAATAGAGATAGGAACTCATGTGAACAAAATCCTTTTATTCTGCTACACTATAATTCAGATGGTCTATATGGTCCTTCATTTAAGGTGCAAACTGAAAAAAAAAAAAAAAAAAAGAGCTCTACTTTATCCCACTCTCAAGCATGAAAGTAAATATCCAACAAATTGAATAGATGATTTAGATTCTGTCTTGACTGAGAATCATTATAGTGCCAGAAGAGGCTTGGTTTGGCTTGGTTTTAGTTAGGAAGTTCCTTTCTTTCTCTTTCTCTTTCTCTCTCTTATCTCCTTCTTTCTCTGCCTTATTTCTTGCTATTGAACACATTACATAATTGTATTAAAAAGTGTTTTGTTGTACTATTGCATGAATACAGCTGCAATTGTTTTTTCCTTTAGCTAACATCTTCCTCACATGTGAGTAAATAGATTATTTTACTTAGTTTGAATATGTGGATATTAGTTAAGATTCTCAGTATTTCTCATTTCTTTCTTTTTTATCTTTATGTTTACTGTACTATATGTTTTAATTCAGTCTCCTAATATTTTTAAAATTTCTCCATCCTCCAGACATTTTGCCAACCTTTGGGAAGATATTTAAAATTTTCTTAATATTTCAGTTTGGGGGAGTATCTAATGTTACCCTTTTTCATACTAAGATTCTGCTGAAGGCCTTATTTGAAGTTGCATGGTAAACGCCTTATCTGAAGTTGCATGGTAAGAAAAGTAGGAATTTCCACTGTAGGGAAAGTATGATAATAAGTAATAACACAAACATGGGTTTAATTTGAAAGAAATAAGAAAGTAATTAAATAGTCATTTAAGAAAGGGAAGTTTATTTGCCTAATATTTCACTAATCATTCAGTACTATGGAAAGCTATTGACATATTTATTATTCTCTTCTGGGGATTAAACTCAGAAGATCATCATCAAAGATAAAACAGTTGTAGTATTGTTTTTCAAAAGTAATCTCGTTGAATCTCTTTGGATTACTCTCTAGTGAGAAAATAATGAGAAGAACATTGTTACCTGCTATATAATTTGATTAATTATCTGAATCCAAATCTGATAAGAAATAGAACTAGTTAGATAATGGCATTTTAGAAACTTTGCCTGATTTTATACAATGTTTGATTTTATACAATTAAGCATAGTGATGCATTCTAAGAGCTAATTCTTCTATTTTTTCAGTAAATAATGTTAAAAACTCTTGTCAGAAAGCAAGACCTTTGAGTTTTAAAATCACATTAAAATTTCAATTTGTTCTGTTGTTATACAAATGTATTTGTGCCTTTGATTCATTACAGTATTAAATCATCAATCACCATGGTGAATCTCTAATTTAGAATAATATATTAATACAAATAAAAATACTAAAATGCAGTGCCCTCATCTCTGGATACTGAGCTATGTAAAATTAAATGAGAATGTATAGTCTAAATTTAGAACTTGATAGAAACTTTAGTATTTTAGTTATTTATAGAAGCTTTAAAATAAAATGTTTATAAATTCTTGAATAACCTAACAGATTAACTATGAAATTGTTATATGAAGCTAGAAATAGCAAACAAAACCTGACTATTTTTCCCTGACTAAAATCTGTAACAAGACAGATTTTCAGAGTGTGTCTTGTTCATTCTCCCACTTGAAATGTCTCTTTTTTTCTTCCATCTGCTGTATACTGAAATACCATCCATTTCAAGCTTTTCAATGTGTTATCTCTTGCTATGAAACATGTTTTTCTATTCAACCATTGTAATAATTTATCTCTGAACCCACAATTATATCAGGTGTATTTTTCATAAAGGAGCATTTATATTCTGGCTTAGCATATATTTATATATGTACTTATCTAACTTCCCTCCCTCAACACATTTTTATTGTCTTATTACTTGTCTGTCTTGTTAACCTTACTGCTTCTAATCAATCTCTTTGCCCCTACTCAATTCTGAAATTGAATTGCTAAATTTTAGAAGATTATAACTTAAAAAAGTTATTTCTATACATGGTAAATAATACCGGTGCATTTTATATATAAATATGCATTTTAGCAAACTTAAAACATTAACAATTCTACTTATAAATCCTTTGGAAGAGAGACTATGTCTTAGTGTCATTATGAAAAAATGTTACCGTACTATTTTCTATTTTATTTTTAATTCACAGAGTTACTGATTACAAACAATGGGAATATTTTCTTTATAAAAGCTTCAGTGGTTAAATTGTGGTGTTTTTCACTGCATCCCTGCATTTAATGAAAAATATTTCATAGAGCTAGGTTTTAAGTAGTAGACACACAAAATAACTTTGAAATATCTTAACTATTTTATTTTATCTTTTTCATTAAAAATATAAATAAATGGCCTTTCATTGGTGTGTAGAAGCTATTTTAATCCCTTAAAATTTTATTTTTATATTTATTTAAACATCTACTGTACATGACAAAATATATATCTGTGGCTGCATTTTATAATTTTTCAAGGTAGGATTATTATTTTAATTGAAATGTATTTTTCTTGAGACAAAAGGAATACCTTTTAATATGATACAGATTTCTTTTAAATATTAGGCTATTTCTTTTCATACTACCTGATTGGTTTAATAACTTGATGTGACAAGTACAAAATACAATTTTTTCAAGTGTAACTGGTCCAGAATAATAAAAGGAATAGTTGTATACTTTTGTGTGATATTGTTTGCCTTTTGGGGTGCGTTATCTGTCTATTAAAAATAAATGTTTTTCAGTTGAAATTATATAATTGTCATGCTGACTCGCACAAGTTAATATCAGGCATTGTTTCATGACAGTATTAATATAGAGCAAAATGATCTAACAAAACCTTTTGTTTTGGGTTTCATACATGTTTGTTTCAACTTATCATGAAAGAATGTCCTCGCTTTTATACTAGATGGTGGGATTTATACTAGATGGATACTAGACGGCTATCTTACTTTCTATAATGAAGTCCAGTTAAAAACCAAAGATACTACTCAAGTACGTATCTACCCTGCTATTATTCAGTTTGTCATTACCCTTATTTCTCAAACAACAATAATTTTAATTAATTTTGGAAATAACTCAATGATTTGGAAAATAAGGAAACTCATTTGTTCACTTTATAAATGACCATGAAATTGCTCTTGAAAGATTGTATATAATATTTAGTAGTGACACATAGAAATAAGTTAACACTGTTTTCTTAGTGTATCTCAATAGTGAGAGAAAATGCACAGCAGTCATTTTCTTAACCTGAAATTAACTTGTGTTTTCAATAACCCTTGGAATGGAGAATCACAATTTGTAAGGTCCATAATGAATAGTTTCATATCAGGAAGTGAAAAACTAAATGCCTTCATATTTTTAAAAAAGGAATTTATTAAATTTTTCCTAAATACAAATATCAGACACATTTTTATAGAAGACTATTAAGTCTCTCCCTACATCACATATGTATATATATAATGTACATGTAATACCATTGAGTTTGTTTTCAAGTAAAATAGACATATGATATTTAAATTATTATTATTACTATAATTCAAATACTCAAAAAATGTGTACCAGGAAAAGTAAGTCTCCCATTACTTAATTATCCAGATATCCTCCTCAGAAATATCACTGTTATTTACTGTTTTAGAGATAACCTATGCATATATATATGTATATATGCACACACACACACATATTCCTACATTATTCATGTAGAGGTTTGATGGTAGCAGGGGATTCCACTATATCAACCATAATTTTATTTCACTAGTCCTCTTCTGATGGACATTTAGGTATATTCCAATTTATTATTATTAACAATCATTTACTGTTATCTCATCAATGCATTTCTGATAGGCTAGATTGCTAGAGAAATACTCTGTTAAAGAATAAAAATATATTTTTAAAAATTGAATGAACATTGCTAATTATTCTTTAAGGAAATTAACTCTTTAAGAACTGAATTGGAAACATACTCATTCTTTCCACAGTGTGTGCTGCTTGTGTATTTGAATGTAAACATTTAAAAAAATTTTATTTTGAATTTATGGATTTTTCTCATTAATAACACATGAGGGTTTTTTTGGGGGGGATTATTCTTTAAAACCGCCTTTCCATTTCATGATAAGTGATTTTAAAACTGTTTCTATCATATCTTCTGTATGCTATATTTGTTTCATGTCTTATTTTTAAACATTTGAACTATCTGAATTGAGTTTACCACAATGTTCAAAAGTAGAAAGACAATTTTTTTTGATACTTACTAGAAAAAGAATTATTTTGATAGTTACCAGTTATCCCTAATCACTTACTAAATAAATCTGTCCCACCTTTTTTTGGTGAACCAACCTCTGGTGTGTTTTTTGGGTCTATTTCTGGACTTGCTTTCAGATCAGATCAGACCAGTCGCTCAGTCGTGTCCAACTCTTTGCGACCCCATGAATCACAGCACGCCAGGCCTCCCTGTCCATCACCAACCCCCGGAGTTCACTCAGACTCACGTCCATCGAGTCAGTGATGCCATCCAGCCATCTCATCCTCTGTCGTCCCCTTCTCCCCCTGCCCACAATCCCTCCCAGCATCAGAGTCTTTTCCAATGAGTCAGCTCTTCGCATGAAGTGGCCAAAGTACTGGAGTTTCAGCTTTAGTATCATTCCTTCCAAAGAAATCCCAGGGCTGATCTCCTTCAGAATGGACTGGTTGGATCTCCTTGCAGTCCAAGGGACTCTCAAGAGTCTTCTCCAACACCACAGTTCAAAAGCATCAATTCTTCGGCTGTCAGCCTTCTTCACAGTCCAAATCTCACATCCGTACATGACCACAGGAAAAATCATAGCCTTGACTAGATGAACCTTTGTTGGCAAAGTAATGTCTCTGCTCCTCATTATGCTATCTAGGTTGGTCATAACTTTCCTTCCAAAGAGTAAGCGTCTTTTAATTTCATGGCTGTAGTGATTTTGGAGCCCAGAAAAATAAAGTCTGACTCTGTTTCCACTGTTTCCCCATCTATTTCCCATGAAGTGATGGGACCAGATGCCATGATCTTCATTTTCTGAATGTTGAGCTTTAAGCCAACTTTTTCACTCTCCACTTTCACTTTCATCAAGAGGCTTTTTAGTTCGTCTTCACTTTCTGCCATAAGGGTGGTGTCATCTGCATATCTGAGGTTATGATATTTCTCCCGGCAATCTTGATTCCAGCTTGTGTTTCTTCCAGCCCTGCCTTTCTCATGGTGTACTCTGCATATAAGTTAAATAAACAGGGTGACAATATACAGCCTTGACGAACTCCTTTTCCTATTTGGAACCAGTCTGTTGTTCCATATCCAGTTCTAACTGTTGCTTCCTGACCTGCATACAAATTTCTCAAGAGGCAGGTCAGGTGGTCTGGTATTCCCATCTCTTTCAGAATTTTCCACAGTTTATTGTGATCCACACAGTCAAAGGCTTTGGCATAGTCAATAAAGCAGAAATAGATGCTTTTCTGGAACTCTCTTGCTTTTTCCATGATCCAGCAGATGTTGGCAATTTGATCTCTGGTTCCTCTGCCTTTTCTAAAACCAGCTTGAACATCAGGAAATCCACGGTTCACATACTGCTGAAGCCTGGCTTGGAGAATTTTGAGCATTACTTTACTAGTGTGTGAGATGAGTGCAATTGTGTGGTAGTTTGAGCATTCTTTGGCATTGCCTTTCTTTGGGATTGGAATGAAAACTGACCTTGTCCAGTCCTGTGGCCACTGCTGAGTTTTCCAAATTTGCTGGCATATTGAGTGCAGCACTTTCACAGCATCATCTTTCAGGATTTGAAATAGCTCAACTGGAATTCCATCACCTCCACTAGCTTTGTTTGTAGTGATGCTTTCTGAGGCCCACTTGACTTCACATTCCAGGATGTCTGGCTCTAGATCAGTGATCACACCATCGTGATTATCTGGGTCATGAAGATCTTTTTTGTACAGTTCTTCTGTGTATTCTTGCCATCTCTTCTTAATATCTTCTGCTTCTGTTAGGTCCATACCATTTCTGTCCTTTATCGAACTCATCTTTGCATGAAATGTTCCTTTGGTATCTCTGATTTTCTTGAAGAGATCTCTAGTCTTTCCCATTCTGTTGTTTTCCTCTATTTATAGCATTCCATTGATTTAGATGTGTATTTTATTAGAATTTGTGCTTTACCTGGTGATTGCTATAACTAACATTAGAAAGTAACTTGGAAATGCTGGTATCTATCAACAACTCCAATTATTCACAGCTTTCAGTCAGTACTCCTATTTTTCATAATAAATGGCAAGCAAATATTCCAAAATTTGTGAAAACACATATACATTCAAGTATTTATCAAGTTTTTATGAATAATAGTAAATGAAAAGCCCAATAATAGAGAAATTAGGTAAATTCTGAGGTGTTACTTGTGTGAGAAATTTATAAACATTAATACTGATGTTTTTATAAGACCATACAACAGAGAAATCTAGTTTGAAAGAAAGGAATTACAAATGTATACTGACCAATTCTGTTTAAAAAAAAAACAAAAACATGCATTGTTGTTGCAGTCACTAAGACGTGTCCGACTCTTTGTGATCCCATGGGCTGCAGCACGCCAGGCTCCCCTGTCCTACACTATCTCCCAGAGTTTGCTCAAATTCATTTCCATTGAGTTGGTGATACTATCTAGCTATCTCATCCTCTGCCACCCTCTTCTCCTTTTGCCTTCAATTTTTCCCAGCATCAGGGTCTTTTCCAATGAGTTGGCTCTTCCCATCACATGGCCAAAGTATTGGAGTGTCCACTTCAATATCAGTTCTTCCAATGAATGTACAGGGCTGATTTCCTTTAGAATGCCTGGTTTGAGCTCCTTGCAATCCATGGGACTCTCAAGAGTCTTCTCCAGCACCACAATTTGAAAATATCAATTCTTTGTCACTCAGCCTTCTTTATGGTCCAACTGTCACATCCATATATGACTACTTGAAAAACCATAGCTTTGACTATATGGACCTCTGTTGGCAAAGTGATGTCTCTTTTTTTAATATGTTGTGAAAATGTATATTGACCAATTCTGTTTTTTAAAAAATGCATACCAAATAGCAAATTCATATAAAAATGAAGATGCATATTTTTTGCTAAGAGTTTTTGTATTAAGGTGAAAATTTGGTTCACAATATACTTCATATATACACATCATAACCTAAAGACATTAAAAGTGTTTTCTGTACATAATAAAATATCCTTCTGACTTTCTTATATTTTTTTCTGAGACTCCTTAGAGACTTTCATGTACATCAAACAGCTAGAGTGATGAATAATGATAAGATTAGCCAACTGGGAACAGAAAGCCTGAATGCTATAAGCAAACCTTCTGAATCCCAGAATACCAAATTCCTACCTATAAAATAATTTTTTAAAAGAAAATGAAAAGTTAAAAAAATAAATTAGCTAATCCACATTTGGCTTCTCTGGTGGCTGAGTGTAAAGAATCCACCTGCCAAAGCAAGAGACACAGGTTTGATCCCTGGGTCAGGAAGATCCCCTGGAGAAGGAAACTGCAACCCACTTTGGTATTCTTGCCTGGGAAATCCTATGGAAAGAGAAGCCTGGTGAGCCAGAGTCCATTTTGCAAAGAGAGGAACATGACTTAGTGACTAAACAACAAGAGCAATGGTTCTTTCTAGCTTGATTAAATTATGTAAGATAATGCATTCAATGGCTTTGGTAAATGACAACAAACACTTGATATATTTCTTGTTTTTGGCTCTGTTCTCTTTCTTTTATCTCTGGCAGCAGCTGCTGCTGCTGCTGCTAAGTCACTTGAGTTGTGTCCGACTCTGTGCGACCCCAGAGATGGCAGCCCACCAGGCTCCCCTGTCCCTGGGATTCTCCAGGCAAGAACACTGGAGAGGGTTGCCATTTCCTTCTCCAATGCATGAAAGTGAAAAGTGAAAGTGAAGTCGCTCAGTTGTGTCCGACTCCTAGCAACCCCATGGACTGCATCCTACCAGGCTCCTCCGTCCATGGGATTCTCCAGGCAAGAGTACTGGAGTGGGGTGCCATTGCCTTCTCTGGTGGCAGCAGCTATGCAAGGTTAAATCAAAGTAACCCATTGAAAGAAGGAGTTAAAACTAAAAAGTCTGCCTTTCTTAATATTTTCACTCTTATCTCTTTCCAGATTAGTTAGGACAGGGCTGTAGGGCTGTTAGCATGGCCCTTGGTAGACAAGGAGTCATGGTTATGTTAGTTAAACAATACATGGCCAGGGAAAAAGAACATCATTTATGTTTCCAGAACAGAAAAAACTATGCTGGAAATAGAGTTGGAGAGAAAAATAGCCTGTATTATTTATATTTATATTGCTCCAGTCTAACAGATATTAGCACCTAGTATTAACCAAAAAATTTTTAGTAAAATCAGATGTGTAACTAAAAGTTCTAGCACAGTTCCTAGACCACAAAAGCTGTTCTATAACTGTTAACTATTATTTTGTAAGTGATGCAAAAAGTGAAATTTCTATCCAATAATTTTCTTATTATAATTTAAGTATCTTGGAAAGATTATATCATAACTGTCTATCACTCAGTACAAATACACTAGCACTTATACAGAGGCACATTCAAGGTAAGGTTTTTCCCTTCTGAGTCCTATTTTTAAAGTTTATTTTTCATTCTAAGTAGCATTTGTCATACCTCACACAAGAGAATGGAGAGAGTTTTATACCATTTCGGAACTGAAACTAAGACTTTGAAATGCTTCTTAGCATTACCTTTTACATATGTGAGTTTCATGAATCACTCCTCTAGCAAGAGCAAGTGTTGGACATAGTGATTGCCAATATTTTTTCTGATTTTTCAAGTATTGACAAAAAGCTAAATTACCTTAAGGAGAAAGAGCCCAAAGATGTACAGAAAAGTTAACTACCCCCTTTTCAGCATCTACTCACACTACCCACTCCTGAGGTCATCTTTCAAAGGATTATATCATGACAAATGTCAATCCTGAGAGGAACAGCAGTTTCCCTGGGATGAAGCATGGTAATGCTAACTGGGATTTATAATTCAAAAGTATGTCAGAGTAGGGAGGAACATGCCCTGGGTTGGAGAGTTAACTTTTTAGGCATTCTGAGCCATGAAGCTTTCTGCAGTAGTTCCCCAAACCTATCTCCACAACAGACTCACAAAGAGTGCTTGTTAAAAATTCCTAAACTTCACCCTGGAGAACTGGACTAAAGGAGGTCTAGATTGTAGCCCCAACTTTTGTGCTGTTAAACAGCTACCCTAATGTTTCTAAAGCAACAACATTCAATTGTGGTTTATTAATTCTAGCAGAGCTGGTGAGTAACTGAAGGCTTTACTATAAAGGATGTGAGGAGCAAGAATTCTCAAATTGACTAAGAGAGATCATTGGCTTGGGAAAGATGTAAACAGTTCTAGGGTCTGAAGCCAAAGGCAATCTGAAAACAGACACTAAATTTGTTAAAAGGCAGCTTTTAACAAATTCAGAGATGGCAGGTGCCCAAGGACAGAACCCTTATTGTATCACTTTCAAACAGCATGTAATATTAGGTGAAAATGATAGAAGAAATTAGACTATTGTGGGACTACTGTTGACATATACGTACTGCAAATATTTTTGTGTGTGTCTCATACTCTTTTCCTCAAAGAGGCGGGTAAGTAGGCTTGCATATTGAGAATAATAAACTATCCAACCTGGTGTGTTTTATTAGCTCAAATTAAATATGATTTCTTCCATCATAAAATAGCTAAGAGTTTTCACTCAGGAAGCCAGGTCAATTCTGTTCAATTTGGATTTCAGGCTGTTTTCCTACATGATTTTAGTCAAATTGTTCAAGCATTTTGTGCTTGAATTTTCTCAACTAAAAAATTGAGATAACAGTATCTGAATTTTTGTAACACTTTAAGGATAAATGATGTAGCATGAAAAATACTGAGCATGGCACCTGTAGGCCTTTTTTAATTGCACCAAGTATTACTACAACAATATGTTCTCGATCTTATTACTTTTTAATATGTTAAGGATAATGAAATAATCATGTATCATTTCATTTATGTCAAAAAAATTTAAATGCCCATCGGGTTGAAGAGTAGGTTATGTTAGTTTTTGCTGTCAGTTTTGGGGGGTTATTTACAGAGTGTCCGTCTATTCATCCCACTTGCCAATTCAGCTATGTATTTACACAGTTTGTATTACACCATAAAATTTCACTTAACATACTTGACTACAGTCCAGCATGAAAATTAAAATTTTGTATGAAAAAAAAAAGAATCGAAGTAGAGCTATAAATTGAAATATAAATGCAAGTTTTATTAGCAATATATATATCCTTTCTTGGAGAACAACTACTTTTATACTTAATTTGAAGCAACAATCAAAATTTTAATGAAATTAGTAAGATAAAGTTGCACTATACTTGGTCATTGAGACAATTATGAAGGGATTGTGTATTCATAGAACAGACAATTAAAGGCAGCAAAAATTGCCTAGAATCTCAAAATAGACCACAAAATTTTCAAAGTTAAGAAATGTTGGTGTGAGTAAATTATGTATGGTGCAGAATATCTCTCAGACAACAAATGACAATTTTTCAAAAACATCTGACTGATTGTTTGGAAAAATTAATTTCCAATAATATTCAATTATGTTAAGGAATCAAGCTATTACAGAGTGTTTACATTCTGTTTCTCAAGATAATGAGATCAAGTTCATAAATATTTGTCATGAAACCAGCATTTTATGTACATATGCTGTTGCTGCTGCTAAGTCGCTTCAGTTGTGTCCGACTCTGTGTGACCCCATAGATGGCAGCCCACCAGGCTCCCCCGTCCCTGGGGTTCTCCAGGCAAGAACACTGGAGTGGGTTGCCATTGCCTTCTCCAATGCATGAAAGTGAAAAGTCAAAGTGAAGTCACTCAGTCGTGTCCGACTCTTAGTGACCCCGTGGACTTTATCCTACCAGGCTCCTCCTGCCATGAGATTTTCCAGGCAAGAGTACTGGAGTGGGTTGCCATTGCCTTCTCCATAGGTACATATGAAGTAGTCATAATTGTCAATACTTTGTGATTTAGAACAATTCAGGAGTTCTTAAGAGGAAGACTGACCTGCACTTTTGTCATAACAGAAAAGTTAGTGATACAATGGTTGGCCAATAATGTTATAACATGTAGTGTTTCTTTCATTCCTCAAAAAACATTACTGAGCAAATACACATTATTCTATGTATAGTACATTTTACCTTACCATTATTATTTCATAACAGATAACATCAAGAAAGACATAATCAAAACCCCAATTTCCAAAGAAATAAAGGCTGCTGACCATCTTTCTCTAATGTTACTTTAGTTTAGTTGAGCGAGGGAGGAGGCAGTATGTGACTTTGGCACATGAGGAAATAGATGATAGTTATGAAACAGCTGGAAACACCTGGAAAGAGACCAACTCCGATCTCTATCTCCATGTCACATTAACAAAAAGAAAAGATTACTTTAGCAATTAGTATCAATTATGTTCGAGATTCAAGTAATAAAAATACTATAGGAAAAAATTATGTGGCTGTTACAATATAACCAAAGTATCAATAATGATTAAACATGAAGAATCCCAAAATGCTATAAAAAGATAAAATATATACTTATTTTCAACTGAAATTGTATGTCTTTTCATATCTACACACATAAATAAGTAAGCAACTTTTTTTATATAATGGAATTGAAGGATGTGAAGTGAGTTGAATACTTTAAAGCCTTGATGCAGTGATGTGTCAGCCCAGATAGACTTTTACAAGCACTGTGTACAGGCCTCAGTCACCACGGAAGCTCAGCTGAAACTGGCTCTGTAAGTCTCCGTCTCCACCTTATTGTACTTAATACCACCATTAACTGGGATCATGGGTGGTCATTTCTTTATGTTTTACTCCACTATCTTAAAATTATAATTATAGCCCTTGCTAGGCATTCATCATTCCTTGTAGATACAAATTAAATGAGGCTTGAAGAGTGTATGCTTACTCTATGCTAAGTGAGTTATGAATTTTTAATGCATACACCAGGGGAATTTTTCTAGATGGGTAGAACAAGAACATGCAAGTCAGGAAAAGGAAAAGAAAAAAGATTGATTATAGTTTTCTTAGGCAATCAGTGCTCAATTGTCAAGTATATGAATCACCCTGGCTGCTGCTTCCTTCTTATTTCAGGTATATTAGGAAGGAGTTAATAGTTAACTAACCTCTCTAAAACCTTTACCCAGACATAAGTTATCCAATTGGAAACCTCAGTAACGCTGTAGACTCTTCACTACATCAAATCCTCACATTAAATGATCCATTATTTTGGTCATCCACATAGTTCTCAAAAATCCCATATTTATTATGGTCTTATTGCAGTTAGGGGCTTCCCTGGTGGCTCAGAGGTTAAAGCATCTGCCTGCAATGTGGGAGCCCTGGCTTCGATCCCTGGGTCTGGAAGATCCCCTGGAGAAGGAAATGGCAACCCACTCCAGTATTCTTGCCTGGAAAATCCCATGGACGGAGGAGCCTGGTAGGCTACAGTTCATGAGATCGCGAAGAGTTGGACATGACTATTGCAGTTAGGGCCTGAGACAAATTTAAGAGTTCCTGTACTTCATGTTTTTCATATTATGAACAAAATTCCAGACACCTGATGTTTTAAAGACAGTTAGTGGCAGAATTATAACTGAGATTCAGACCTCTCTCTTTCTTCATGTTGCCTTTAGGAAAGTAGATTATTTGCAGTCTCTGTATTAACTTACCACTTACACTGTCCCAATTCTAATATTCTAAGAATATTTATCTTAGTATCCTTTCCTTCTCTGAGGGGAAAACAAAACAAAACCGTTGATAGAGAAGTCTTATGAAGCCCTGGAAGCTTTAGAGTCTGGGATCAAAGCTCTCTGTAACTCGTACCACATACTCACAGAAGCAACAAATGGACAACTGCAGTATCTTGTTTACCTTTTCATCCTTAATTACTAGAAAATGCTAGACCTGACAAGTATTTGATGAATATTGGTTGAATTCAAATGAACTAGTCATTTTACACAACAGGTTATACAATTCAAAGACACGTACCTTCTCCCTATCTCAATAAACAGTTAACATTTTTCAAAGTATCTACTGCAGGACTATTGAGAGTCCCTTGGAAAGCAAGGAGATCAAACCAGTCGATCCTAAAGGAAATCAACCTTGAATATCCATTCGAAGAACTGGCACTGAAGCTGAAACTCCAATACTTTGCCTACCTGATGCAAAGAGCTGACTCATTGGAAAAGACCCTGATACTGGGAAACTGAAGGGCAGGAAGAGAAGAGGGTGACAGAGGATGAGATGGTTGGATGATATCACCAACTCAATGGACATGAGTTTGAGCCAACTGTAAGGAGATTGCGAAGGACAGTGAAGCCTGGCATGCTATTGTAGTCCACTGGGTCACAAAGAGTTGAACATGACTTTGTGACTGAATAAAAATAACTACAGGAAAATCAGCAGCGGTTTCCAAAGGGGCAGAATAAATATTGTTTCTGAATGTCATAAGTATTAGACAATCTTTAAATAAGTGCTATTTCACATTTAGCAGATTTTAAAATATTTCATTATTATTTGTTGCTTTGTTGCCTTGAATATAGTTTATAGAAAGGCTGACAGAGTATCTCTTGTTGAAGTCTGCCTTCCTGAGACAAGAGTCTGCACAACCATAGTCTGTCTTCCATGGATGCGTTTATTTACTCCAAACTTGTGATGGGAATAAAAGAAGAGATTTCTCTGCTGGAGCCACACCAAATAAATCCTCTCACTCACTCATTTACTCAACAAATGTTTCTTGCTAAAGGCTTTCAGTTTTGTCAGTCCTTTCATCCTGCAAGGATAAATGACACAGGAACATTCCAGAAGTTATCTGTTAAGCCATCCTCTGGAGTTCCAGTCAATGTGGGGAGTCAACCTGCCGATTCCTCTCGCCCTACCCTTTTCTCCACTCCCAGGGGACACCCTGGGAGAGTTTACTCAAGGTGAAAAATCTCCAAGCCAATCTGTTTATATAGGCTCTCCCAGTAACCCATTATCATAGATAATTGAGAGCTTACTGTACTTTAATTATAATAACAAACATCTTGAGCTTTAGCCTAAAACTTAAGGTACACAACCTTTAGGGATGACTAAAGAAGCTGAACTTAGGTAGGTCCCAGTTTCAGGGAGCATATTCAGCAAAAGAGGGAGGGAAGGAAGAATAGATCATATCAGGTAAAATGAATGCTATGTAAACATGAAATCATCACTAACAAGAAGAAATTATAAAAATAAACTAATATTATAAATCTGGAAGAATTAAATCTACACAATATTTATAGTATACACAAAGATGACCCCATTTTATAAATAGCAGTAATTAAAACTTTCCAAAAATCTCAAAAGATTTCCATATATGATATCATCCTACCATTGTAACTCACATGGAAAAGAGTTAAGTGAATTTACTGCATTTTATAGATGCTAAAACAAAAGCACATCAAAATGCACATCCATGCATTATCCTCCAAGGTGTAGGCATAGAATAAAACTTGTCTTTTAGTTCTCTCATATCAATTTCTTATCTTAAACTGTACACACATTTTACTTTTTAAAAACCACATTTTAATTGCTCTTCTTGACATGCCTTCCTCCCTTATTCCCTCCCTCCCTCCCTTCCTTCCTCTCTTTTGTGTTCATTTTTTAAATACCAAAAGTTAGATGGCTTTTTTTTTTTTTCATCTATAGATTAGGAGCACCCATGAAATTCTTCACAATTTAAATTTTCAAGATTTTAGATTATACTTCAATGGAACAATGTATAACTTATTTAGCAAAATCCATTCAACTAATATTTGATGATCCTAACAATGAAAGCAATACATGCTTAGTACTGTGGTGAAGACAAAAGAAGTATGATTCAAGATGGGTGCAGTCTCGAAGCAAGACAGACATACAGCCATGACAAGAGAGGAAGTGAGGATTATAATTAAAAAGTAAAATGGCAGAATTTTAAAGAAAATCTGTAGGGAAGGGAAAATCAGTTAGGAAAGAAACTTAACACTTTTGAGGGTCTATATTTAACTAGCAGAAAGGCAATGGCACCCCAACTCCAGTACTCTCGCCTGGAGAATCCCATGGACGGAGGGGCCTGGTAGGCTGCAGTCCGTGGGGTCGCTAAGAGTCAGACACGACTAAGCGACTTCACTTTGACTTTTCACTTTCATGCATTGGAGAAGGAAATGGCAACCCACTCCAGTGTTCTTGCCTGGAGAATCCCAGGGACGGGGGAGCCTGGTGGGCTGCCATCTATGGGGTCACACAGAGTCGGACAAGACTGACGCGACTTAGCAGCAGCAGCAGCAGCATAGTTAACTAGGGACTTTGCAATCATTATCTCATTTCAATCGCACAAGCCTGCGATAGATATTATCATCTCAACCATCCAGATTAACAAACAAACAAACAAAAAACTCTGAGGCTAAAAGAGGATAAGCTTATTTCCCATGATAATACAGTCAGATTTGAAACTAAGTGCATGATGCCAAAGATCTTATTTTGGACCCCAAAGGACTTGGAAAGTTGTGGTTGTTATTTAGTCACTAAATTGTGTTTGACTCTTTATGACCCCATGGATTGTGGCCTGCAAGGCTCCTCTGTTAATGGGATTTCCATAGCAAAAATACTTAATAGGCTGCCATTTCCTTCTCCAAGGGATCTTCCCTACCCAGAGATCAAACCAGGGTCTCCTGCATTGGCAGGCGGACTCTTTACCTTTAGGGAAGTCTCAATAGTTGGTAGAGAGAAAAAAATGTAAACAAAGTAATACAAAGATTAAGGAATGAGAAAGAGATCTGAATAGTCTAGCCTGGGTAAAGGAAACAGACTTGGGAAAAGTGATAAACAAATGTTGCATTTGTTTGTATTTAATTTAAATAGTTAATAAATTGGCAATAACATGATCAAAACTTTTTTGAGATTACCATTCTGGAAGGATAAACGAATAGATGGTATAGCAAAATGTAGTTAGGAGGAAATGAGGTACTAAAGGGTGGCTGCTATTGGGATTATAGAGGGAAAAACAGGACAGATATTCAGGAATATTAACTGTAGGAAAGTGTTTGAAATATTGGTCTATGGTTGAGGAAGGAGACAAAACATACATAAAATTGTAAATTGAGTAGGACTTAGTAGAACCAAGGTAGATTAAAAAATTAAAGATTCTGATTTGCTGATTTTGAGGTTTCATTAGAATTAAAAATCGGTTGCTATCACTAAGAGAAAATTCATGGAGCAGTGGCCTTCAGTCAGTTCAGTCACTCAGTCATGTGTGACTCTTTGCAACCCCATGGACTGCAGCATTCCAGGCTTCCCCATCCATCATCAACTCCCAGAGCTTGTTCAAACTCATGTCCATTGTGTCGGCGATGCCATCCAACCATCCCATCCTCTGTCATCCCCTACTTCTCCTGCCTTCAATCTTTCCCAGCATCAGGATCTTTTCCAATGAGTCAGTTCTTCACATGAGGTGGCCAAAGTATTGGAGTTTCAGCTTCAGCATCAGTTCTTCCAATGAATATTCAGGACTGATTTCCTTTAGGATAGACTGGCTGGATCTCCTTTCAGTCCAAGCCTTGAGCCTTGGCTATTCCCTATAATGACTTTAAGAAGAGCTCTGATGATTATATTGATAAAACCAAAGTAGGAAAAAGAAGGAAGAGGTTCACTGAAATACTGACTGTGATGCCTAATAATTGGGAATTTGCTCAGGTAAGTAAAGAAGTATGATAGAGGAGATGATAAGAGAAAAATATTTCAGAGTTTAAGATTAAGCCATGGAAGGAACTTCCCTGGGAGTCCAGTGGTTAATACTCTGCACTTCCAAGGCAGGAGATGCAAGTTCGAGCCCTAATCAGGGAATTAAGATACCACATGTTGCACGGCATGGCCAAAAAATTAAAAAAAAAAAAAAAAAGGGAAATTAACATCCAAATACCTTGAGGACTAAAGAGTCAAAAGAGTAAAGATCACTGAATTTAAAGAGTTTGAAGCCTTGTGAGACTATTGTGTAAAAAAAATTGCACAAAGTTTCTAATCTAGTCTACATAGACCACTAAGTGGAAGCTACTAAAAGAAATAACATGCTAAATATTCAAGAAAAATCATTTCTGATATTTTTACACAAGCATTAACCAGGGATTTTTGACTAAAACACTTGTCAGTTATTAAAAAAGAAAAGAAATGGGGGAGTCCCATGGTCCAATATTTTGAGAAACAGTGTATCCTACTATTAACGGTTATTTGCAATGCATATGAGCATGTTAAAATATCTGAGAATATTTGTGTTAAAAACAAACAAAAATACACAATAAGAACAACACAATAATAAATACCCTTCTTCATTTAAGATAACTATGTCCAAGATTATTTGGTTTCTGAACTCTATTTTTTCTGTTACATCTATAAAGCATCAACTAAAGTAGCATTTTATGAGACATTTGGGGAAACAATGGCTTGCCTAGTGCAAATTAAATTGTAGTCTTAGCAATTATATTTTCACATTCATTAGGAAGTAAATTATTCTGGAATATTTTAGTTTTTCTAATTTTACTCTATTGAAATAAGTAGCCAGTTAATTTCTCTTTTGTCTTTAACTCAGTAAACAAAGCTTCATTTCTATTGAAGCTTCTATTGAATATTTGATTTTACATTCATTGAAGCATACATTTGTGTACTGGTGTTATCAGTTCAGTTCAGTTCAGTTCAGTCACCCAGTCGTGTCTGACTCTTTGCAACCCCATGAATCACAGCACGCCAGGCCTCCCTGTCCATCACCAACTCCCGGAGTTCACTCAGACTCATGTCCATCGAGTCAGTGATGCCATCCAGCCATCTCATCCTCTGTCATCCCCTTCTCCTCCTGCCCCCAATCCCTCCCAGCATCAGAGCATTTTCCAGTGAGTCAACTCTTCACATGAGGTGGTCAAAGTACTGGAGTTTCAGCTTTAGCATCATTCCTTCCAAAGAAATCCCAGGGCTGATCTCCTTCAGAATGGACTGGTTGGATCTCCTTGCAGTCCAAGGACTCTCAAGAGTCTTCTCCAACACCACAGTTCAAAAGCATCAATTCTTTGGCTCTCAGCTTTCTTCACAGGCCAACTCTCACATGACCACTGGAAAAACCATAGCCTTTACTAGACAGATGTCTGTTGGCAAAGTAATGTCTCTGCTTTTCAGTATGCTATCTAGGTTGGTCATAACTTTTCTTCCAAAGAGTAAGTGTCTTTTAATTTCATGGCTGCAGTCACCATCTGCAGTGATTTTGGAGCCCAAAAAAATAAAGTCTGACACTGTTTCCACTGTTTCCCCATCTATTTCCCATGAAATGATGGGACCAGATGCCATGATCTTCATTTTCTGAATGTTGAGCTTTAAGCCAACCTGTTCACTCTCCACTTTCACTTTCATCAAGAGGCTCTTTAGTTCCTCCTCACTTTCTGCCATAAGGGTGGTGTCATCTGCATATTGGAGGTTATTGATATTTCTCCCAGCAATCTTGATTCCAGCTTGTGCTTCTTCCAGCCCAGCATTTCTCATGATATACTCTGCATATAAATTAAATAAGCAGGGTGATAATATACAGCCTTGATGTAGTCCTTTTCCTATTTGGAACCAGTCTATTGTTCCATGCCCAGTTCTAACTGTTGCTTCCTGACCTGCATATCGGTTTCTCAAGAGGCAGGTCAGATGGTCTGGTATTCCCATCTCTTTCAGAATTTTCCAGTTTATTGTGATCCAGCAGATGTTGGCAATTTGATCTTTGGTTACTCTGCTTTTTCTAAAATCAGCTTGAACATCTTCGAGTTCACGGTTCACGTATTGCTGTAACCTGGCTTGGAGAATTTTGAGCATTACTTTACTAGCGTGTGAGATGAGTGCAATATTGTGGTAGTTTGAGCATTCTTTGGCATTGCCTTTCTTTGGGATTGGAATGAAAACTGACCTTTTCCAGTCCTGTGGCCACTGCTGAGTTTTCCAAATTTGCTGGCATATTGAGTGCAGCACTTCCACAGCATCATCTTTCAGATTTGAAATAGCTCAACTTGAATGCCATCTCCTCCACTAGCCTTGGTCGTAGTGATGCTTTCTAAGGCCCACTTGACTTCACATTCCAGGATGTCTGGCTCTGGGTGAGTGATCACACCATTGTGATTATCTGGGTCGTGAAGATCTTTTTTGTACAGTTCTTCTGTATATTCTTGCCACCTCTTCTTAATATCTTCTGCTTCTGTTAGGTCCATACCATTTCTGTTCCTTATCGAGCCCATCTTTGCATGAAATGTTCCCTTGGTATCTCTAATTTTCTTGAAGAGATCCCTAGTCTTTCCCATTCTGTTGTTTTCCTCTATTTCTTTGCACTGATTCCTGAGGAAGGCTTTCTTATCTCTTCTTGCTATTCTTTGGAACTCTGGTGTTATAGGAATCTACAAATACTCGTATCTCTAAAACAATATGAAAGAATTATTAATTATTACTAATATATTAGTGTTGGCCTCAAAATGTTTGTAGATACAGAGGAATAGAGGGTACCACAATAATAAAAACTCATAAGAAGAACATATTAACAGGTCTATCAACCATTTATTTTTTTCCATGCAATTGTATATATATGCATGCCATAAACATACAAAAAATATATGATGGTAGTACATATATTGATTCATATAAATATAACATAGGCTTAAGAAAAATTAGATGAACATACATTAGAATAGTAGTTTGTGTGTGTGTGTGTGTGTTTGTGTGTGCTCAGTCACCCAGTAGTGTCTGACTCTTTGCAAACCCTTGGACTGTACTCTAGAGAAAGTGGTTTCAATTTTTTTTTGTCCATTTGGTCCAATTATATATTCTAAGGTTTTTACCATGAGCATATACTATATCTACAAAAACAAAAAAAACTCCTTGACCAAATGCTCCACTGATCACAAGAGAAATTCAATTTGGACTTTAAAAGGCTCTTTCACATTCTCATAGAAAATTACAGACAGCTGACTCACAAATGTAAGCCTGCACCAGTGCCGGTCCACACCTGGGTCAGGAGGTAATCTAGTGGTATTATATGTAATACTGTGGTGTCTCACATTTAGACATATGCTGAAAAACATGATTATAAATGAGTGTGGGAAAGATAAAATCTCACATGCAAAGGTATTCAGTGGATTTTAAAAACAATGTGGGAAAGAATAACTCCTTTCAAGTGAAGAATAATCCAAACTTAGGTTAACCTTTCTTAAAAGAATAATTGAACATCAGGTATCCTGCTAGGTAAAGCAATATAAAGTTACTGTTATTAAACTGTTTTTCACTTAAGAAATATTCAAATTCATTTGGCTCAAACTAACACTTGAACATGCCTACAATCAGAAGGTTAATCATTTACAACAGAATGTATCTACTGAATTGAGGAGTAGTTCCTGTGAGAAAATGAATTGAAAATAGAAAGTACTTTTGCTGTTTAGGATTGAAAAGTCATTCTGTTGTTTTCCTTTTCTTATTTCCTCGTATCTGATGGAAAGGATTTCCAAGGACAAATAATTAATAGTTTGATTTGTACTATATTTAAGACACATAATTAAGCTACAGGTTTCAGCTATACACAGAAACACATATTACAAGTAATGGACAGGCATCTAATGAGATGATAGCCTTCACTGGTGGTTCAGATGGTGAAGAATCTACCTGCAATGAGGGAGACCTGGGTTCGATCCCTGGGTTGGGACAATCCCCTGGAGGAAGGCACAGCAACCTACTCCAGTATTCTTGCTTGGAGAATCCCCATGGACATAAGAACCTGGAGGGCTACCATCCATAGGGTCACAAAGAGTGGGACATGACAGAGCAAATAAGTAAACAATGAGATGAAGGATTTAGGCCAAATTACAGTAAGTGATTAATTATATAGAGATATAATGTGACTCACCAATAGGAGAAAAGGGCAAAGCAATTGCTTTCTTTCTAGAATGAAGTTGTCTTAAAATAATAAGATTCTCTCTGGTTTTAATCCTCACCTGTTGAAAACTGAGCGTATTTTATTCAATCCCATGATACTCCAGCTAATCAAGATATTGAGCACCTACTTCTTTCATGAAGGTTTAGAGACAGAAATTCTAGGTTAATAATGCTGGTTTTATGACTTTAAATTCTATTAACTTTAGCTACATTCAACTATTTTTTTTAAGCTGCTCTTGTTTTTACAAATGATCTGCTACTGTGTTGTAACACAAAATATACTGAACTGGTTTGTTGAGGTATAATAGTAACCCCTAAAGCCTTTGTGGTCTTCGTGGCATTTTTGCTTATTTGTTTTAGTTGTTGTTTGTTTTGGTTTGTCGTGTTTGAATACAAGTTCTTAATTACATAAAGTGAAAGAAGAAATGTTAATATATCACTGTGAGGAAAAAAATACAGTAAATCAAAAAAAATGGTAGTGAGTCACAAAGAAAAAAATTAGTCATAAATTAGGTGACAGATTATGTAGTCAAAGAAAGATCTCAGAGATGTGCCAAAATCAAAAAGCAAATACTCAAGACTCTGCAAGAGATATGGAATGGAAAGTTCCACAGGTAAGCAACTTTCCTTAGAAACAACAGAATAGAATATGTGAGAAACAAACTGAGCACAATAAATAAATCAGAGCACGTTTAATCTTTACATATAATATATGATGAAATCATTCCTTTAACATCTCTTTTAGCTTGTTTGTTTGTTTTTGCCATACCTTAAGGCATGTGGGATCCTTAGTCCCCAATCAGGGATCAAACCTGCGTTCCCTGCTTTGGAAGCGTGGAGCCTTAACCACTAGATCACCAGGGAAATCTCTAACAGCTCCTTTATAATAAAAAATTGAAAAAGTTCAAGAAGTTTTGATTATTCTTAGACCTCAGTGATGATACCTGAGTGATGAAGAAGCTATACTTCACTAATGATAAATTACTGCACTGCCAAAAGAACAAAAAATGTCTTGAGAACACACCAGAAACCTTTATATTAATATTTCAAGTTCTATGCACAAAGAAATTCACGTAAAATTACTTAACATGATCATTTATCTATTGGTAAATAACAAATTATCTCAAAGCTTAGCAGCCTAAAAACAATACAAATTTATTATTTCACAGTGTCTGTAGGTTGGCAGCCTAGAAACAGCTGAGCTAGGTCTTCTTCAAAAGTGCTCACAAGATTGTGATCAAGATGGTCTCATCTGAAGGCTCACATTAGGAGGGATTATGCCCTCAAGCACTAACTTGGAAGAAATACATGTCTTAGTTACCTTAAAGTCACACATCTAGCTTCAACTGTAAAATCTCCAAATTACTTGGAATAAAAATTGCAAACTTTGAAATAAAAATGATTGAAGAAATGACAATAGTTAGAAACAAAACATCCTTAAATGTTTCAATATAGATTTAGATGCTATTACTCTGTTCATTCACTGATTCATTGATTTTTTACCTATTCTTTCACACTCTATTTTTGAACCCTCACTTGTTTCTGAGAATACATCAATGAGCAAAACAATGTCCCTGCGTTCATTCAACTTATATTATGTTAATAGGGATAGAAAAATATTCAATATATTAGCTGGTGTAACTTGCTATAAAAAAGAAATGCAGTGTATAAAAGTATGTCTAATTTTATGTACAATGGTCAACCCATGTCTCCCTGAACAGGTAACATTTGTGCAGATGCTTGAAGGAAGGAAATAAGCAAAATGTATTATAAAATAACAGGTTGAAGAGCACTTTAGAGAGAAGGGAAGGTGCATAACCTGAATTGTGGGCATGTATCACAATAAACTGTGGAAAATTCTTCAAGAGACGGGAATACCAGACCACCTGACCTGCCTCTTGAGAAATTTGTATGCAGGTCAGGAAGCAACAGTTAGAACTGGACATGGAACAACAGACTGGTTCCAAATAGGAAAAGGAGTTCGTCAAGGCTGTATATTGTCATCCTGTTTATTTAACTTATATGCAGAGTACATCATGAGAAAGGCAGGGCTGGAAGAAACACAAGCTGGAATCAAGATTGCCTGGAAAAATATCAATAACCTCAGATATGCAGATGACACCACCCTTAAGGCAGAAAGTGAAGACGAACTAAAAAGCCTCTTGATGAAAGTGAAAGAGGAGAGTGAAAAAGTTGGCTTAAAGCTCAACATTCAGAAAACAAAGATCATGGCATCCAGTCCCATCACTTCATGGGAAATAGATGCGGAAAAAGTGGAAACAGAGTCAGACTTTATTTTTCTGGGCTCCAAAATCACTACAGATGGTGACTGCAGCCATGAAATTAAAAGACACTTACTCCTTGGAAGGAAAGTTATGACCAACCTAGATAGCATATTCAAAAGCAGAGACATTACTTTGCCAACAAAGGTTCGTCTAGTCAAGGCTATGGTTTTTCCTGTGGTCATGTATGGATGTGAGAGTTGGACTCTGAAGAGGGCTGAGTGCCAAAGAATTGATGCTTTTGAACTGTGGTGTTGGATAAGACTCCTGAGAGTCCCTTGGACTGCAAAGAGATCCAACCAGTCCATTCTAAAGGAGATCAGCCCTGGGATTTCTTTGGAAGGAATGATGTTAAAGCTGAAACTCCAGTACTTTGGCCACCTCATGCGAAGAGTTGACTCATTGGAAAAGACTCTGATGCTGGGAGGGATTGGGGGCAGGAGGAGAAGGGGACGACAGAGGATGAGATGGCTGGATGGCATCACTGACTCGATGGACGTGAGTCTGAGTGAACTCCGGGAGTTGGTGATGGACAGGGAGGCCTGGCGTGCTGTGATTCATGGGGTCACAAAGAGTCGGACACGACTGAGCGACTGATCTTTTCTGATCTGATCTGATGATGTTTTTACAGAACAGAAAAGAAGAGAGGATGGTTAGGAGCATGGTGAGGAGGAAATCTGAGAGGAAACCGCTTATTGTGTAGGCCTGGTAGGTCATTATACAGGTTACCATTTCTCTGGGTAAACTGGGAAGACACGGGAGGCACAAAATTAAAGCTATGCTTTAACAAGATCCCTATGGATATTGTATATAGAACATATACAGGACAGTAAAAATCCACCGAAACAGTTCAGGTGGGAAACAGTGGCTTAAATAAAGGTGACAGAAATGAAGGTGGTGAAAAGGGACCAAAGTTGGGGTATACTTTGATATGTGGTGAACTTTTTACTAAAACATTAGATGTTGTATAAAAGTAAAACAAAGGAAGTTTTGTTTTTTCCTTTTTTGCAGATGCTTAATTAAACATAAAATTAATCCCTAATATTACTGATGAAATTTTCATATAAACAGTTTAAACCAGGTTTCTTAAAGGAAATAATAATTTTACTGAAAAGAAAAAAGAATTTTGTCTTTTTAAATTCCACAAGCTATTTGATGTAGAATTTTTAATAGCTTTAACACTAAAACATTTACAAATATTTCTGAAATATTTCATTTCTCACTAAGTAATCTGTGAGAAGCCTATCTCAGAGAAAATGTTGTAAGATTGCTTCATCTCAACTTTCACTGTTTATTTATAATAAACTAAAAAATCTTTTAAAAGTCTTGATGAATGATGCTCAATATATACTTAGGGCAAATGTCAAAAAGCTTAAGTATCAATTATGTATCCTGGAGTGTCATATTGACAGACTCACTCTCTTTTTCACTATTGATTTTACTCTCTGTTGGATAAACATAAGTACACAAAAAGGAAAGAAATCTATTTTTTATAGTGACTAGAACTTTAATTCCTTGCAAATTTGTTGTTAAAAGCAGAAACAACAAATAAAATTAACAAAGCAATGGCACTAATAAAGATGACTAAGTAATTTTATCTAATTTAACTCACTGAATTACTTTTGCTTGAATATTCCAAGCAAATGCTATAAAACTATTTTTATTTTTTTGCCTCATGTCTGTGTAAGGTTGAGGAGATTGTCACATAAGAGAACTGTGATTTTGGTTAAGTTTAATCAGTATGGAGCCTATATCTTTCATCTGCAAAATGATAACATTGGGCAGTAAGAGTACTGTGGTCAAATATAATTTACAATTTTATTACAAGAAAACATTTCAAAACCGATTTATAAAAATTCATTATTTCAAAATCCATAATTGTGCATGAGTTTAAATTTGCTTTATTTCCAAAGCTTTGCTAAGTGTATAATCTAACATATTTATTCAATAATTATGTATTGTTTATGGTGTTAATATTTGCAGAATCATATACCAAGCATCACCCTCTCTTTTCATCCCTTAAATTTTCAGTCTTATTTGGGAAATGAAATATACAAATATAAATCAACAGAGAATGAGAGTACTCAGATAGCCTGTGGTTCAGGTTGGGTATTTTTATAGTTAGGACTCTGTGGTTGTGAGTGACAGAAACCTAGTTAATTTGCTTATACAAAAAAGGAGGTATGTTGTGAAGAAAAGATTCTGTCACAAGTAAAGGAAGTTCTACTGCAACCCCGGCATCTCTGGAAACTTCAGGGTTTATACGAGGACCACACCTCTGGCAATACTATTTTTCTATGCATCTTTCCTCTCCATTTAGCATCATTTGTTATCCTACAAACAGGCTTTTTCATGTAATGGGGAACATGGACATTATCTGACCTAGATCCCATGTTTCCTGTTCCATGTGTACAGAACAACACAGTTTTCTTGTTAGTACCATAAGAAAAACACTGGAAACAGACTCTGTTTGGACAGGATAAATCAGTTCTAGACCAGTAACCATTGCCAGTAGAGTGAGGATACTGTGACTAGCAATCTGGGGCCATCTCTCCTCCTATTTTTGTGAGAGGTAAGAAAACGGAAAGGAGTCTGAGCAAGAAACAATAATAGCAAAGCAATAACTTTCCCAGTGGTCAACCTAGAACATGAAATACAGTATTCATGCTGGGAGAAGCCCTTGGACAGAGGAGCCTGGCGGGCTACAGTCTATGTGGTCGCAAAGAGTCAGATCAGACTGAATATCTTTCATTTTCACTTAAGGAGTAAAGAGGCGGTGGAAGGGGTTAGGTCTCATTATGTAGGGCCTTTATATATAATACTAAGGTTTTAACACTCAGACTTTAATGGGAAGATTACTGAGAAAGGAGATCAAGAGACAATCCAGGCAAAACTGGTAAAATCTTGAAGTCAGCTAGAGATATGGACGGATGGGAGATAGAGAGGAGACAAAGAGAGATTTTGAAGTATAATAATTGGGTTTTTTGCAAAGAAGTAGGGGCAAGAGAAGGTAAAGTCTAAGATGAAAGACCATAGTATCATTCACATTGAAAAAATGGTACTTATTAACACTGAAGAGAGAGCATCAGAGGAGCACAAACAAAACTTAGGAAAACACGCAGTTTTGATAACTTCAGAATAAAATTACTTATGCATCTGGATTACAAGTCTTGCCTTATGATTTCAACCTGGACAGCATGGTCTGTTCTAATGCTAAAATCTTTCATTTGACTGTAGCTCAGCCATTTTATTTTTTAAACTGAATTTACCCTTGATTGGTTTGATATAGTGAAATCCCAAAGTATTTAATATATGAGTTTAACTAGAGCCTGTCTAGTTGATACCAATATGGATTAACTATTGTAATTACTTATGTGACAAAGTTAAGTAATCATTTTTAAGTTGAGTTATTTTATCTGTAAAATGATAATTAGAATTACTTTCAAAATTCACGTATTTTCTTAGTATTTTCTTGGAGACAGATTTAGAACTAATACTTTGAACCAAAACTACATTGAAAGTGGACCTGTAGTGGTCTGTGCTGTACTTAATCACTCTAACACACTTAATCAGTCTGACACACTCAGTTGTGTCTGACTCTTTGTGACCCCATGGACTGTAGCTTGCTAAGTTCCTCTATCCATGGGGATTCTCCAGGTAAGAATACTGGAGTGGATTGCCATGCCCTCCTCCAGGGGATCTTCCCAACCCAGGGATCAAACCCAGGCCTCCTGCATTGCAGAGAGATTCTTTGCCATCTGAGCCACCAGGGAAGCCCAAAAATACTGGAGTGGGTAGCCTATGCCTTCTCTAGGGGATCTTCCTGAACTGGGACTCAAACCAGGTCTCCTACATTGCAGGCTGGTTCTTTACCAGCTGAGCTACCAGGGAAGCCTGTGTAGTAGTCTACTGTCTAGGAATAACCTGAGAAAGAGAAAAAAGAGCAAAAATATAAAAATCTGACCTTTCATTCTTGTCTCCATGCATGATCCTAAAGTTTGAATTTTGATGGAAATTATCATTGAGTCTACTTTCCTGGGATGCTCAAGGTAGTGGTTAGTCACCCAAATTCTATGTCTCTGCTCAGTTTCAATATATGTGCTTGTGCTCACCATGTCTGACTCTCTTGTAACATCATGGACTGTAGCCCACCAGGCTCCTCTGTCCATGGGATATCCAAGGCCAGAATACTAGACTAGCAGGTTGTCATTTCCTTCTTCAGGGGATCTTGCCTATCCAGGGATTGAGCCTGGGTCTCACTAGCGCCACCTGGGGAGACCTCATGTCTCTGCTCAGAGTTATGCCTTAATATTTATTTAAAGTCATTTCCCTCACAGAAAAACACCCTGGACATCTAGAACAGGGATGGAGCTAAACAGTAATACGAACTCACATGTACACAGGTCACACTACGAAACAGGCACTGTTTTAAAGTCCTTTGCATTTACCCAACAATGTAACTATCACAGCAATGCTGTGAGATAGGTTTTTACTTCTTATTTCTCTTATTTGAAAAGCACACTAGAGTAGACAATTTAAGCAGTTTGTCCAAAGTCCTAAAGGCAGTGAGTGGGAGAGTCAAAGTCTGAACCCCAGTAGCTATCTCTAGAATCTTTATGTTTCTAACCTCTCAGTCAGGCAAGAGTCTTTAATGTCACTGGATTTCTGCAGGAGAGGGAAGGCTGTGGGCCACAGTGTACAGCAGCTTTGATACACTTTAAACTGTATTTTGGTGTGAGGCAGTTAATGTCACTCATATGCTGCATTTATTCCTGGGAAGATCTTAGTCAAGAGAGAAGTTACATTTAAATTTACTCATAAGAAACTGACTATTTGGTCCAAGTTTCAGTTAATTTTGCTATATATATTTTCAATTTAATCAAATGCTAGTAAGTTGTGCTTGAGTATCATTAATTATTGGATTTATGGAAATGGCTTCCTATGCATTCATTACAGACACAAAGACAATATGTATTATATCAACATTTGTTTAAAATGTATCAATCAGTCAGTTCAGTTCAGTCGCTCAGTCGTGTCCAACTCTGCGACCCCATGAATCGCAGCACGCCAGTCCTCCCTGTCCATCACCAACTCCCGGAGTTCACCCAAACTCATGTGCCTTGAGTTGGTGATGCCATCCAGCCATCTTATCCTCTGTCGTCCCCTTCTCCTCCTGCC
This sequence comes from Bos taurus, assembly GCF_002263795.3. Taxonomy (NCBI): domain Eukaryota; kingdom Metazoa; phylum Chordata; class Mammalia; order Artiodactyla; family Bovidae; genus Bos; species Bos taurus. The sequence goes on along the minus strand of NC_037332.1, from coordinate 15,438,854 downwards.
CCCAGTCCCTCTCAGCATCGGAGTCTTTTCCAATGACTCAACTCTTCGCATGAGGTGGCCAAAGTGTTGGAGTTTCAGCTTCATCATCAGTCCTTCCAATGAACACCCAGGACTGGTCTTCATATTGACAATGAAATATTGACAAGGTGAAACATTTGTGCTTCTCAGATTACAGCAATGTTGTGGAAGAAATTATGCAACTGATATATTTTATTTTTTATTATTCTCAAAATAGAGAGATTCTCTGTTGTAGTGACTGTATTTATTATTTTTACAAACACTCTGTTTTCAAAACCAGTCTGATCCAAAGAGAAAATGGGTCCAATGAACACACTGTGCATAAACAGGTACCTCTTGGCTTCTTTGCTCTTCCCTCCATGTTTTTTTGTGGTGATGACTGGGAACCTTTAAATGTTTTGTCACCATGTTAATAAGCTAAATGCAAAATAGAATGGACATATTTTAATTATATTGCTCAATAAAGCAATCAGTTATTTCAAATTAGGCTGATAAATTGAATTATTAACTATGTGTGATCTGATAACTTTTACATAAGAAGGTGCCCTGTAAATCAGGTGAGCATATTATATTAATACAATGGAAGGGGCTGCACTGATATGTTATTAGAAAATGAATTTCCATAGTGAATGTTATTTAGTTCTCATACATTTTCAGGACCCCTATTATATGGTTTCCAGTGAACAAGAATTTTTGATGTTATTTTCCAAGTAATACATTTAAGCAACACAGATTTCAAATGTTAGCTTACATTAAGGTATATTGATTCACCCTTTTAACTACTGTGTTAAATTATGTATAATATTATATTCATGTATTACCCTAGCTGTTTCTTATTGTCCAATTATAGCTGATATTAGAATGCAGATCAAAGCTATCAAGGGAATATTTTTAAAAACATTGAGTGACAATGAGTGAAAGAGGATTTTAAATATTTGTTTTGTTTTAGTTAAATTTGGGGTTTGATTGGGCTGAGTATAAATAACTTATTTATTTATGCTGTACCACAGGGCATGGAGGACCTTAGTTACCTAATCCATGATTAGGTCCCTACACTGGTAAGAAAGTTTTAACCACTGGACTGACAGGGAGGTCTCCAAGTCACTCATTTTAAAAAGGAATTTAAAAAGCTGGATCTTCTTATAAATAAATCTTGAGGTACATTAATAGAGTTCTGTTAGTAGCAGTGCAGATAGACAAGGTTAGCTAAACATAAATGAGGGGAGATGAGTCTACACTCCATAAACTAGAATAGAATTGTAAGAGAGTTGAAAGACTGACAGTTTCCATCAAGGCACGTCCCTGTCTCACACAGCTGTTTCTTCCCAGCCTACTGACACATGACCTTAGTCGCTAACTCTTTCTCCTTATACTTCTTGAGAAATTCAAATGGACCGACACATAAATTACCAATCTGCAAAACAATTTCTCCCTGTTCCTAGAACTGAGTTTGAAACCAACTATTTTCAAAATTAGCTCAATGGTGTGCAACGACCTTGCTAAATAAAACTCAGTTACGGTTTTCTTTCCTTCTTCATGACAATGCTCGTGAACATTCTTGTGTCCAGTATTTTTGAATAAAGCCTTAGGCTAATGATGCTCAAATTTTCTTCCACAAAATGAACAGAAAATTAAGAAATATGCTCACTTAACAGTATTGTTGTAAGAACCAAGGTGATTTTTTTCTAATTCTGTTGATACAAATTAGCAATTTCATCAAGAACTAGGAAGTCTTATATTGTAAATGGAATCATTGTTTCTCATTCACCAAAAAGTAATTTATAAGTGTCCATTGAAATGAAAGCCACATTTGGAATTTTACTGGCTTTGGGATATAGTTGGCTTCAAAAGACAGGCTAATGATAGTACAGACATTTAAATAAATAAATAAGATGATATAATGCCTCAATATCTGGACCTACTTTGTTTGCAATTTCATTCACAATTGAAAAACAAAAGAAGAGAAACATGAATTGAGGTCTGAAATTCTGAAATAGAATCCTTATTCACCTTGGGTACTTGAAAAACACCTCTAAATCCCAGTTTTCTCATTTGGAATAATTATAACTTTAATGAATTGAACTAAATGTGGAAAACCAAGGCCACTGCAGCCTGTAAATTCCATTTCTCAGAAACAAATGCCAAGTAAGTGAAAGTCACTGAGTTGTGTCCGACTCTTCGTGATCCCATGGACTATAAAGTCCTTGGAATTCTCCAGGCCAGAATACTGGAGTGGGTAGCCTTTTCCTTCTCCATGGGATCTTCCCAACCCAAGGATCAAACTCACGTCTCCTGAATTGCAGACAGATTCTTTACCAGCTGAGCCACAAGGGAAGCCCAACAAATGCCAAAAACCTACTCAAACTACATGAAGCAATCATGATGATGTCTCTGAAGAAAAAAATTGTAAGCTGAATATTGTTATGTATGTTCATAAGCTATTCCTGTGTGGACTGGAAGAAAACTTTAAAAATTCTGCTTACTTTTTGGGGGAAGCTAGAATAAATTATATATAAAATATATATATTATATATATATAATAAATTATATATGTGTATACATGAATATGAAATAAATTATATACATAGGAAATAAATTACCTCAATACTCCCAGATTTAGGAGAGGATATATGATTTAGGTTCTCATCTAGGGCTTCTGACTGACTCACTGTCCTGTCCACAGTGACTGGTTTCAAAAAGAAACCTATACTTTAGACTAAAGTGGGACATTCTTTCTTTGTTAGGAGGATTAAAAGTTACTTTCTTACTTCTGGAATCACAGTGCAAAAAGTATATTTAAATGCTGGCCTTGCCTATTTTCCCCACCACATGGAGGAAACCTGATTGCATTAACAGAAAGAAAAAAAGAAAGAAAGTGAAGTCAGTCATGTCCCATTCTTTGCAACCCCATGGACTCCTCCCTCCATGGGATTCTCCAGGCAAGAGTACTGGAGTGGGTTGCCATTTCCTTCTCCAGGGGATCTTCCCAACCCAAGGATTGAACTCAGGTCTCCCGCATTTCAGACAGGTTCTTTACCAGCTGAGCATTAACAGAAAATACAGCCAAAAACTCAGAGAAGCAGGGTGAGCAGGTAGAAAGAGTTCTAAGGACAATATGTGAATCCTAGATCCACTCTTAGGTTCTGTCACCTCTCCACCTATCCTTCTTAGTTATTACGAGACTGACCTATTTTTAAAATTTCTCTACTTTGAGTTAGGTTTCTGCCAAGTCAATATTTAATACCCACTGCAATTTGGTGGATTAATTACTTTTAATTCAATAATTTGATATATAATTCTTTAGAAGAACATATAATAATATTAAAATATCAATACCAACAAGAAAAAATGTCTTCCATAGTATGTATAGATGAAAGTGAATGAAACCAGACACAGACAGATTTAAACAAAAATTAGAATCAAAATAATATCATTTAATAGGTATGTATACACAGCTATAGATTCTTATGACTGCCTTGTCTGTTCGTAAAATATCTATTTCAGTCTTTCTGTTATTTTAAACTAACATTGCAATTAATCCATTTGCTAAGGAGAATAACCTTTAATGATTGATAACGTTGGATTATTTTGGAAGGAATGGTGACTTCATTCTTTACAATGTCTCTTTGGCATATCTGTCTTAGGAAAGTTCATATCCTTAGCTGAGGTCTTTTTCAAGTCTACTACATGGTGTGCCAGTTTTATTTAGATTGACTTGAAAATACAAACTTTTAACCAGATTGTATGTATTGTATGTCATTTATCAATGACCTATGTGGGACTGCTGTTTTTGGAGGAGTAATTCAGTAGTTTATGCCATTTTAAAGTATGCAATTTGCCTTGACAATTCTGTAGAACTACTCCCCCCACCAAAAGCAATTATAAAATGATTTCTTTTTTATTAACATACTGTGTTGATTTAAGGATAGCTGACTCTGTATTCAGTCAAGGGCATCTTGCAAAACTAGGTTGTATGGAGGCTGCCTAACAATGCAGCTTGTCTTTGTAGAATTTTATAGGGAATCATTCTGTAGTGTTCTTTGAGGGTTGACTCAGTTCTGACTTTCAAGTTTCTTATATGCAAATCAGTATTTTCCACTGTGATGACCTCAGCAACTCATGATTTGTAGCCTACAGAACACAGTAAATAATTTCTATGACTCACTGTTCTATACCTATTCCACACCTTTCTTCCTATCTCATCCTTCAAAAATTCCTAGATTCTTCATTTGGAGATGGATAAGCATAACAATTTTAACATAACCAAGAGTTTTTTTGGTAGAAACTAGTTAAGATATTGGGGGGAAAAAAAAGTTTATTTTTTTTTATGAAGAAGGATTCTATTTCAGATCATCTGATGCCAATTCCTTTTTTTTTTTTTTTAATTTCTAATGAAACTGAGAACAAGGCAGGCCAAAATTTTGGTTCATTTCACCAAGTCTCTCTCTCTTCCTGCCATCCTTCCTTCCTTTCTCCTAGTTTCCTTTCTTCATTTTTTTTCATTTTCCCTTGAGATCTACTTCTTAGATATGTAAAAGAAGACTCAAATTTCTAAGGAATTGAAGCTGAGGAAAGTTGAGTAAATTTAAAAGCAATATAAATAATGTTCTAGTAAAAACAAAGCAAAACAAAACCTAATTTGTAGCATTTGCTGATTTCTGTAGTGTAAAATATACCCACAAAGGCCAGTTTCAAACAACCAACCTGACATCATGGAAAATGAAGTTGGGCATAGATGTTGACACTTGGCTCTAATTAACAGGCACAAGCCTGATCCAGCTCCTTACTAAATATGAGCAAGGAGGGTGGAACAGCTTAGTAATTTACAACTACTAAGCCCTTTTGCTTCCTCTAAAGTAGACTACATTCTAGTCAATGGAAGGCCAGGAAAGATATTTGCTAAAATCAGTACCAGAATCAAGGGAGGAGTCAGAAAAGGAGTCTTATTTTGAGGACTGTTTTGAGGACTTGAAGCTTGCATACTTTCAAACTTGAAAAATTCTCATTATGTTGCCGTATTTAAATATGTCTGAAAATTTACCTTATGTAATGGATCTACAGTTTATTCCCAAAACCATATAACAGCTTCCAGACTGGTTACATTTTAAGAATCAGTGAAGACAGAAAAATAATTATTAAGTTCACTTAAACATTATTATAATTAGAAATGACAGCGTTTGCAATAAGATAGTCCAGTCTCATGTATAAAATAAAGAAGGAAAAGATGGAAATATTGATATTTGAAGGAAATAAAGAGTACAATTATAAGAAGATGATGCATAAAGTTCAAATAAATTAGAATACCAATTATCTTTTAACTCCACTAACCATAATGGAGATGATCTTCAATGAACTTTGTTAGAAGTTACTACTATTTCTCAAAGAATGGTCTGTGAGCAATCTGTATTAGAATTAACTGAGCTTAATCTCCCTTGGTAAATGAGTTTCTACTTCTGAGGACTTGAAATCCATCTATGATAAACTTTCTAGATGAATCTTAAGCATTCTAATTTTGAAAACTTCTGTAATCATTATAGTGTTGTAAACTATTTCTGTCAAAAAGCAATACAAAAGCAAATATATTATTTTATTACTATGAGAAGAGTCCTACTTTAACCTGTAATTTTCTTTTTTAGTGTTATCTTTGGTATTAGGGTGATGGTGGCTTCATTGAATGTCCTAAGAAGTGTTCCCTCCTCTTCAATTTTTTGGAAGAGTTTGAGAAGTATTGGTACAAGTTCTTTGTATGTTTGGGAGAATTCACCTGTGAAGCCATCTGGTCTTGGGCATTTGTTTGTAGGGAGATGTAAAATTACAGATTCTATTTCAGTTCTCATGATCAGTCTGTTCAAATTATCTATTTATTCTTGATTTAGTTTTGGTGGGTTGTATGTTTCTAGAACTTGTCCATTTCTTCCAGCTTGTCGAATTTATTGGCATATAATTGTTCACAGTATTTTTTTTTTCCCTGCAGTATCAGTTGTTATGTTCTTCATTTCTTATTTTGTTTGTGTTCTCTCTCTTTACCGCTTTGTGAACCTGGCCAGAGGTTTGTAAATCTTGTTTATCTTTTCAAAGAACCGGTTCTTGGTTTTACTGACTTTTCTATTTTTTTTTATCTTTATTTTATTTATTTTTTCTCTGATCTTTATTATTTCCTTCCTTCTATTCATTTTAGGTTTTGCCTGTCCTTCTTTTTCTAAATCTTTTAAGTGGTAGGTTAGGTTGTTTATTTGAGATTTTTCTTATTTTTTGAGGAAGAACTAAGAGAGCCCAGCTTTTATTTGGCTAAAACACACAGATAAAAATAGTTGCAAGGGGGGTTGCTCTTTTCTAGCCAAGGTTATAAGTAGAGGTCCCTTGGAAGGATGTATTGACTTGCTCTGCCTTTTGTTCTTCTTTTCTGCCTGAAATAATATCACATTCCCTGGAAGTGGAGCAGTGTACAAAATTATATGCTAAGAATGGTAGATCAGGAAGCCAGTATGAGTTCTGGTCCTTGATAATTTCCTTAAGCAGTTGCACTGACCTCAACTGCCTATTTTCTGACTCTTGTTAGTTGAAAAAAGGAACTCCTACTTGTTTTAGCCACTGTGGATAGATCTGATACATAAACAAACACAATCCTAAATGCTACAAGCACTAACACAATATCAAAACAATAGAAGCAATCATTGCAAAGCACTGAGTTTGGTGAAAAATAAAGGAGCATCATTTAATATTAACATATGTATGTGGAATAAGACCAGATAATCTAATTTTTACATATTTTTCTTTTGGTTCATTTAAGTCTATACACTTTAATAGCTGTTTATTTTATTTTCACTATCTCCTTTGTAGAACTTACATTTCTTAATGCAAAAATGGTATTTGTCATCATTTCCATTTGCCTATGAACATTTTCAATAACTTACAATACAATGTGCTTTTATTATTCTTGCCTAATAAGACACTTTCAGTTGGTATGAAGTCATTCCAAAACACAGCAATCAAATTATATTATTAAAAATAAAAAGAAGCTTACAAAGAAAGAAACCAACATTCTAAAGGAAAAATTTAAAAGACTGTGAAAAAACTAGTCAGAAATGATGAAGCTGATAAAGGACTAACTGTAGAAGCATGCAGCAGAAGAAAATGTCTCAGCCTTCTGATATAATTTCTTGAATTATTATATTAACAGCCTATGTACTTTATTAGACTTCTGAATAAAATGCTACATATGAAAACTAAAAAATAATCAGCACAGAACACTGAGTTTAAATCCAATAACATTTTCAAAATTTCTCTACAATGTTTTTTCATATTGAAAAGATATTCTCTTTAATTTTCCTGATACTATTTAAAGTGAACAGAGCTGCTGAGAAGGCTGCTAAAGGAACAACAACAAAAAAAGATAGGATAAGTACTTCCAATATAGTGAAATGGACCCACCCAAAGCTCTAGGTAGGAAGAGATCTGTGTCAGCTAGAAAAGGCTATATGGGGGTCTCAATCCAAAATTCAGAACCAAAACCCATAATTACAGGATAGGGAGTGGAAAGAAAGAAAGAAGGTGAAGTTATTCAGTCGTGTCCGACTCTTTGCAACCCCATGGACTGTAGCCTACCAGGCTCCTCCATCCATGGAATTTTCCAGGCAAGAGTACTGGAATGGGTTGCCATTCCCTTCTCCAGGGGATCTTCCCAACCCAGGGATTGAATCCAGGTCTTCCACATTGCAGGCAGATGCTTTACCGTCTGAGCCACCAGGGAAGCCCCTAGGGAGTGGACTTAACCTTTTTTTCTGGTGAGAGGAGATTTGGCAGATGTAGATATAAACAAACTATACCTGGGAGTCTGGAAGGATAGGAAACTCCAGCCCTATTCCCCTCTGAGGCTGACCCTCAGTCACCTGCTTACACCCCACACCCCATTCTATTGGGCTGAAGGAAAGTTATCATGTTTTTCAGATTTCATGCTTAGAAAGTAATAATGAAGAAAACAGGACAATTCTATTCTACTATCAAAATGAAACAACTACTTGATGAGCAGTTCTATTGCTAATAATAACCTTTTCTTTGGCATATTCTAGTGCAATATGTTAGGAACGCTGGGCCCCTCAACAGGAGGTGAGTAGCAAGCAAGGGACCTTTCATCTGCTGTTCTTCATTGCTGGCTCAAATTACTGCCTGAACCATCCTGAAACCAGTCCCTGGTGCCAAAGAGGTTGGGATCACTGCTCTAGTGAATTATTAAAGCAGGGTAGCAAGATGCAACCTCTTACTCATCAAAATCTTAAGTGCCTTGATCTGTTCTTAGCCCTATTGTAGAAGACAACAAAGCACTGTACTCTGAAATGGAGCCAAAACAGGGAGGGATATTTGTTGTACAACAGATAGAGGAGAGAGGAGAGACAGAGAGGGGAGAAAGTGGGGAGGGAGAGATGGGAAAGAAGTGGGGAAAGAGAGGGAAGAGAAAGGGAAAGAAGAGGGGAGAGGAAGGGGAGTGGAGAGTGGAGGGGAAGGGGAGCAGAGAGAGAGGGAGAGAGAAGAGAGGCCTTTAAAAGAAGGGACCCAGAGAGATGAGAGCACTTTCTCATTATCTTTAGCAACAACTTCTGAAAGAAGGGAGTACAAACCTTCAGTGCTTTGTTAGGAGAGCTCGCTTTATCCTCAATCCTCCTGTTTCCACGTGGAGGGACTTCCCAGGAGTTGCACTCTTTGCCTTTCAATCCTACTTCATGAACGAAGGGTAACTAATCTCATTGGAGCCCATGAAAGGAGTTGTGACTGATATCCCACTCCTGGTATCTCCTGGTCAGCCTGCATGGCCCGGTGTCTTATTTTTAGGGAAGCTTATTTTAGGGAACCTCATTTCCCACTTCCATTGACTTCAGCTGTAATGGCATTTTATTCATCTCTGCTTTAAAAATCCCCAACCTAGACATAAAGTAAACTACTGAGAATAAGCAGTGATTTTATAGATACTCCTGCTGTTCTTATTTTGCATTTGCACTAGAGTTTCTTATTAACTGATGAGACTTCCTTGGTGGCTCAGATGGTAAAGCATCTGCCTACAGTGCAGGAGACCTGGGTTCAATCCCTGGGTTGGGAAGATCTCCTAGAGAAGGGAATGGCAACCCACTCCAGTATTCTTGCCTGGAAATCCCATGGATGGAGGAGCCTGGTAGGCTACAGTCCATGGGGTCACAAAGAGTCGGACCTGACTGAGCAACTTCACTTTCCTTTTCCACTTTCCTTTTTTATTAACTAATTCTAGTGTGTGAACTTCAGTTTCACTATTTTAATGTGTGTTAGCTGCTCAGTCACGTCAGACTCTTTGAGACATCATAAACTACCTGTCAAGCTCCTCTGTCCATGGAATTCTCCAGGTGAGAATACTGGAGTGTGTTGCCATTCCCTTCTCCAGGGGATAGACTTCTTGACCCAGGAACTGAACTTGGGTCTCCCAAATTGCAGGCAGATTCTTTACCTTCTGAGCCGCTAGTGAAACTGATTTTAATAGTCCTTATTATCTAAGCTTCTTTTTCTTTTTTTCTTTTTAATGAGTTTACTATCTTCTATCTGAGTGCACACATTAGTTGGAATTCTTGAATCCTAAATTCAAAAGCTTTCATAGCTAGGTTGTTGGCAATTGTGGAAGATAAGCTTGATGGTCCAGCAGTCCATCAGAATATTTGTGAATCATTTCTCCTACATTTGGGAATAGAAACCTTAAGTCTCAGACTCTGTTCAAAAACTATCAGTCAGTTGAGTTCAGTCACTCAGTCGTGTCCAACTCTTTGCAAACTCATGAACCACAGCACGCCAGTCTTCCCTGTTCATCACCAACTCCCGGACTTTACTCAAACTCATGTTCATTGAGTTGGTAATGCCATCCAACCATTTCATCCTCTGTCATCCCCTTCTCCTCCTGCCTTCAATCTTTCCCAGCATCAGAATCTTTTCTAATGGATCAGTTCTTCACATCAGATGGCCAAAGAATTGGAGCTTCAGCCTCAGCATCAGTCCTTCCAATGAATATTCAGGACTGATTTCCTTTAGGATGGACTGGTTGGATCTCTTTGCAGTCCAAGGACTCTCAAGAGTCTTCTCTAACACCACAGTTCAAAAGCATCAATTCTTTGGTGCTCAGCTTTCTTCACAGTCCAACTCTCACATCCATACATGACCACTTGAAAAACCATAGCCTTGACTAGATGGACCTTTGTTGACAAAGTAATGTCTCTGCTCTTCAATATGCTACCTAGGTTGGTCATAACTTTTCTTCCAAGGAGTAAGCGTCTTTTAATTTCATGGCTGCAATCACCATCTGCAGTGATTTTGGAGCCCAGAAAAATAAAGTTTGTCACTGTTTCCACTGTTTCCCCATCTATTTCCCATGAAGTGTTGGGACCAGATGCCATGATCTTAGTTTTCTGAATGTTGAGGTTTAAGCTAACTTTTTCACTCTCCACTTTCACTTTCATCAAAAGGCTTTTTAGTTCCTCTTCACTTCCTGCCATAAGGGTGGTGCCATCTGCATATCTGAGGTTATTGATATTTCTCCCAGCAATCTTGATTCCAGCTTGTGCTTCTTCCAGGCCAGCTTTCCTCAGATGTACTCTGCATATAAGTTAAATAAGCAGAGTGACAGTATACAGCCTTGATGTACTCCTTTTCCTATTCGGAACCACTCTGTTGTTCCATGTCCAGTTCTAACTGTTGCTTCCTGACCTGCATATAGGTTTCTCAAGAGGCAGGTCAGGTGGTCTGGTATTCCCATCTCTTTCAGAATTTTCCACAGTTTATTGTAATCCACACAGTCAAAGGCTTTGGCATAGTCAATAAAGCAGAAATAGATGTTTTTCTGGAACTCTCTTGCTTTTTCAATGATCCAGCGGATGTTGGCAGTTTGATCTCTGGTTCTTCTGCCTTTTCTAAAACCAGCTTGAACATCTGCAAGTTCACGGTTCATGTATTGCTGAAGCCTGGCTTGGAGAATTTTGAGCATTACTTTACTAGCATGTGAGATGAGTGCAATTGTGCAGTAGTTTGAGCATTCTTTGGCATTGCCTTTCTTTGGGATTGGAATGAAAACTGAGCTTTTCCAGTCCTGTGGCCACAGCTGAGTTTTCCAAATTTGCTGGCATATTGAGTGCAGCACTTTCACAGCATCATCTTCTAGGATTTGAAATAGCTCAACTGGAATTCCATCACCTCCACTAGCTTTGTTTGTAGTGATGCTTTCTAAGGCCCACTTGACTTCACATTCCAGGATGTCTAGCTCTAGGTAAGTGATTACACCATCATGATAATATTAGACCTAGATTGATACAAAAAAAGAAATATGAAATGATGTCAAATTATCTAATTTAGCTTGACAAAATGTACATAGAATTATAAACATACTTAAGGAATATTAAGCATATGCAATAAAGGCATGTGGAGAGGAAATGAAACAGTAGAGAATGACTGGAGAGGAGTTAATATTATAAATCTGTGAATAAAGGTAAAATGTTCTATTAAGAAGCCTGTAAGTGAAATTTTCCAGACAATGGTTGCTTCCTCAAAGCAACTACTACATTTTTTCTTTGATTAAAATGGTTATAATGTACTATTATCTCTAGTATACAGAGTACTTTCACTTTTTATATAAATTTATTTATTTTAATTGGAGGTTAATTACTTTACAATATTGCATTGGTTTTGCCATACATCAACATGAATCCACCACAGGTATACACGTGTTCCCCATCCTGAACCCCCCCACCCACCTCCCTCCCCCTACCATCTCTCTGGGTCGTCCCAGTGCACCAGCCCCAAGCATCCAGTATCATGCATCAAAAGGATGATTTGCTTATTTTGCCTCCTTTCTACAAACGCTGGGTTTTCATTTGGCTTACTATATTGACTGAAAACTTTCCATAAATTTTAATTTCTAATGAATTTCCTCTATATGTGACTTCTAATTTCATTTTAACAATGGAGCCACTTTTCACTAAGGGTATGGTAACTATGAAACAAAGTAACTGAGTAACTGATACATGTTACTGTAGCTTTACAAAGTATTGTTCTTTCAAAGAAAAGTCCTCTTCTAATCAGACACAGAATTCTGTTTTAATTTCATGATAATTTCCACTGATTTGGGGACTGGACTAGGAAAATCATTAGAAATAGCAATTTATCTGATTTGAAAAATAAAATGGTTAATATAAAAAAGGGACAATGTTGTAGGTGTGCTGTGTCACTTCAGTCATGTCTGACTCTTCATGACCCTATGGACTGTAGCCCATCAGGCTCATCTATTCATGGGATTCTTCAGGCTGGGATACTGGAGTGGGTTGCCATCCCCTCCTCCAGCAGATCTTCCCAACCCAGAGATCCAACTGGAGTCTCTTATGTCTCCTACATTGGCAGACAGTATGAAATTAAGGTGGCAGAGAACACAGGCAGACATAAAAGGGGTAGTTATACAACATGTCGAAACAAGACAGTGATAAAGTGAGGAGTAGGTGGTAATGACAGCAGAAATACAGGGCAGAGTGAAGTAATAGGGAATAAGGCAGCCTGCAATTCTTTGAACAAGTGTTAGAAGATGATAGGTCATATTAGGATACAATTTTAATTTTACCAATAGGATAAATTAAGCAGAGGCTGCAGCATGTTGCATCACTTTGTCAGAAATAGCTTGTAAATTTAAGCATAAATAAGGTAACAAAGTAAAAAAAAAAAAAGACTGGAAGATAGAATTATACAGTTTAAAATGAAAATAAAAATCAGTGAAAGAGTAGGTAGAAATGAAAGTGACTCAGAACAATTTGTTAGATTGCAACCGAATCAAATAAATCAAATTTCTGCTATGAATGACTTGTATATATTTTGTATTAAGTGTCATTCATAATGTTGAGGATTAAATACTCCTAATTTAATTTTTAAATTGTAGAGAGAGTATTGTGTCCAAGTTGTTCATTAGTGTTAGAATATTAAATAATCTGAAGTTTTTCTGGGTAAAGCTCTTGAGAAACCTGTATGCAGGTCAAGAAGCAACAGTTAGAACTGGACATGGAACAACAGACTGGTTCCAAATAGGAAAAAGAGTACACAAAGGCTGTATATTGTCACCCTGCTTCTTTAACTTATATGCAGAGTACATCATGAGAAACGCTGGGCTGGAGGAAGCACAAGCTGGAATCAAGATTGCTGGGAGAAATATCAATAACCTCAGATATGCAGATGACACCACCCTTTTGGCAGAAAGTGAAGAAGAACTAAAGAGCCTCTTGATGAAAGTGAAAGAGGAGAGTGAAAAAGTTGGCTTAAAGCTCAACACTCAGAAAACGAAGATCATGGCATCCGGTCCCATCACTTCATGGGAAATAGATGGGGAAACAGTGGAAACAGTGTCAGACTTTATTTTGGGGGGCTCCAAAATCACTGTAGATGGTGACTGCAGCCAAGAAATTAAAAGACGCTTACTCCTTGGAAGGAAAGTTATGACCAACCTAGACAGCATATTAAAAAGCAGAGACATCACTTTGCCAACAGAGATCTGTCTAGTCAAGGCTATGGTTTTTCAAGTGGTCATGTATAGATGTAAGAGTTAGACTGTGAAGAAAGCCGAGCGCTAAAAAATTGATGTTTTTGAACTGTGGTGTTGGAGAAGACTCTTGAGAGTCCCTTGGACTGCAAGGAGATCCAACCAGTCCATCCTAAAGGAGATCAGTCTTGGGTGTTCATTGGAAGGACTGATGTTGAAGCTGAAATTCCAATACTTTGGCCACCTGATGCAAAGAGTTGACTTATTGGAAAAGACCCTGATGCTGGGAGGGATTGCGGGCAGGAGGAGAAGGGGACGACAGAGGATGAGATGGTTGGATGGCATCTCTGACTCAATGGACATGGGTTTGGGTGGACTCTGGGAGTTGGTGATGGACAGGAAGGCCTCGCATGCTGCAGTTCATGGGGTCTCAAAGAGTTGGATGTGACTGAGTGACTGAACTGAACTGAAAGCAACCAATGGAAAGCATAAATAACAATACATATGATATCATACCAGAAATAATTACCTAACAACTCTTGATTGCATTAATATAACAAATAAGCATTTCCCCCTCTTCCTTTAAAATATATAAGAAAATAAAAGATATATAAATGATGATGTAATCAGCTAAGTCCATTCTTTTATGCCATGATATAGGAAAATATACTAATCTTGAATAAAATTTTGTTACTGCAAATAAATATGTGAGCTTAGAACAAATGGTAGCAAGTGGTAAAGAATCTGCCTGCCAATGCAGAAGATGCAAGAGACATGTTTTTGATCCTTGGGGTTGCAAAGAGTCAGATACGAATGAGCATACAAGCACACACACATTGTTTCTAAGTGTTCTTGACATTCTCAGTGTACTCTAAGTCTGTAATGATCCAAATTCCAATCTCTGCTGCTGTTGCTGCTAAGTCGCCTCAGTCGTGTCTGACTCTGTGTGACCCCATAGACGGCAGCCAACCAGGCTCCCTTGTCCCTGGGATTCTCCAGGCAAGAACACTGGAGTGGGTTGCCATTTTCTTCTCCAATGCATGAAAGTGAAAAGTGAAAGTGAAGTCACTCAGTCGTGTCCAACTCCTAGCGACCCCATGGACTGCTGCCTACCAGGCTCCTCTGACCATGGGATTTTCCAGGCAAGAGTACTGGAGTGGGGTGCCATTGCCTTCTCCCAATCTCTAGGCAGAGAAAAAAGATGACTCTCTAGTATTTCTCTCCTGTTTAGCCAAAACAAGAGAATCATCTAGTTACAGTTAGTGCATCTACAAACTGTACAAATACAAGTAGCCTGGAAAATGTATTTTGGACAAGTAAAGTTCTACCGAAGCAAGGCCCATGTCTTCTTTCCCCTTTATATCATCAGCATGTAGCATAGCACCTAATATTAAACATATAATTGTGGAATACATGAATAGGCAAATGATGTACTCCCTCTCTTCTTGTTTGTCCTTATCCTATGATTAACAGGTTTCCATCAATCTCATTTCTGAATTCCATTCTTGTCCTGTCTTAAATGAGAAATATTATCTACCTTATACTTCAATGTGAGTAATATAGAAAGAAAAAGTTGAAAATTACTTGATGAGAAAGAAGATATTTGGGTGCTATCAAAATAAATGAAAATATTAAACACTGACAAAAAGTATCTTACTCATTGTTATTGTACAAGTTTTAGTGAAATAGATATATAAAGGTTTCGACAATGATTTATTAGCTTTTTAAAATGTTTCTAAGAGCAAATGGAGATTTTAAAAAATTTAACTTTCTAATCTGTAATTAAGATGCTTTTACTAAATCATTCTTAGTCATAATTACCTACTGAAAGACTTATGATACACTTAATAAAAATATCAAACAAAAAAGTGTTCTGAGTTAATAAAGGTGGATATTAAGAGGTGGTGTGTAAAATTCGGGGATTTTACTTTAATTTCACAAAAAAATGAAAGTACCACTTTAAATCAGCCAAGCATTTCAGACAGCATCGTTATCATAAAAATGTAACAATGATAAATGAGAGCTCTTTTATCATCTTGATAATGAGAAAGTGATTCACTTTTACTAAGAAAGTAATTTATGTAATTTAGCAATTTAGAATTTTAAGTGCTCTTGAAAATAAGCAATAGGATAAAATTATTTTTCATTCATCACAAGATAAATGCACTATACTAGTTTGAGGCATTTAAAAATCTCTAATAAAATACTTCATTATAGAACTGTCTTTTCTAAATCAGCATTCTGTAAATCCTTAAGAAAGAAATCTAATGAATAAGAGTCTTAATATCATTTTTGGTAATTATTTTCAAGAAAAACTTTTAAATGAATCACTTTTCTTCCATAAGGCTTTTGCAATATACAGGAATATAAAAACTTCTCTATAAACACTAAGTAAAATATTTCAAACCAATAATTTGTTTTGCTTCAATGGAATTGTTATTGTTTGAATGAAAAAACAAATAATTTTTTCATTATACATTTTAAATGTATAGTGATCATTTTTATTGAACCATGATTTACTAAAAATATAAAAAATAATAAGAACAGCTGAGGTTTTGCTTTCATTTTTACATCTTTAAATACACTGCTATGAATCTTGCTTAAGAGTTTGCATTTTGCTATAATGAGAGAGAAATTTGCTACAAACGTATATTCCTTTCTCACCTCTCCTTTCTCTACCTCAGCTGAAGGGTGGTTTAAAATATTTACATTGATGTGCCAATATTGACACAGAGGGGAAAAAAAACATGTTGGTAATAAAACATATCATCGTAAACAAAATGGTGCTACTTTTTCATGTTAATAATTTTGTGGTTCCATGTTTAAAAATAAATGTGGGGAATGTTGCAAATCTTACATGTTCCTTGATCATAAGCAAAAGTGATGTAGTTGTGGAGATGTTTTTTTCCTAAGCTAGCAAAAAGAGACTTTTAAAAAATAAGTTTTTTTTTAATGCGATAAGCAGAATGGAAGATATTGACACATAAGGAAGAAAAATCTAGAAAAAAACAGAATATCAAAATCAATTTGTTTATATGAATTGCTTGATTAGAGAAAAATTGATGCAAAAATCTTAAGATTCCAGAGGGTAAAATCAGTAATATGCTGTGAATTGCTTGGGATCAGTTATTCTGCACAAATATTTAAGTATTAAATAGGCAACTATTCACTTATAGGTAGCGCTGGATAATTCTGCACACAAATGGAAATGCAGGAGCTGAAATGGCTTGGCACAGCTTTGTTATAGTGTTATCCTGATAAAACATAATGAAAGTGTACTAATTTTTAATGGAATGAAAACACAAAATTAACAAATTCTTCTCAAGAACTTGAAGCACCTGAGGGGAATTTTTAAAACACTACTTTATATCCAATTAAGAAACAAAACCAAAATTAGTTAAGCACACAGTTTATCAAAGAAGATAAAGAACTTTAAAACATAACCATATGAAAAACTACTCAACAATACTAATGATTAGGAAAATGCAAATTAGAGTCAGTGAGATACTATTACACACTCATGAGAATAACTAAACTTAAACAAACACATATACACACGACCATAGTGAGTATTGTCAAGGATGCAAAAGAATTAAAACTCTCATACACCGTTGGTAGGATACAAAATTGAAAATGGTTTGGCAATTTCCTGAAAAGTTAAACATTCGCCTGTCATATGATCCAGACTTTCCACTCCTAGGTATTTATCCAAAGGAGGTGAAAGCACATGACTATACAAAGACTTACAGATGAATGTTCATAGCAGCTTTATTTGTAAAAGCCGTAAGTGAGAAATAATCTAACTGTTGATCAACAGGCAAATGGATAAATTATTGTATATCCCTAAAATAAGCAGTACGCAGCAATAAAAAGGAAAGAACTATTGATACATACTATTATACTTAAGAGTATCACAATAATTATGCTGAATGAAAGGAGCCAGGTCAAAAAAGAGAATACATTCTGTATAATACAATTGGCTCAGACAGTAAAGTGTCTGTCTACAATGTGGGAGACCCGGGTTTGATCCCTGGGTTGAGAAGATCCCCTGGAGAAGGAAATGGCAATCCACTCCAGTACTATTGCCTGGAAAATCCCATGGACAGAGGAGCCTGGTAGGCTACAGTCCACTGGGTTGCAAAGAGTTGGACACGACTGAGCGACTTCACTTTCACTTTCAATATTCTAGAAAATATAAACTAATCTATATTGACAGAAAGCAGATCAGTGATTTCCTGGTGACTTTAGTAGGCAAATACCCTACTTCTCTAAATCTATGAAGTATCTGTTTGTTTAAGAATACATATAAGTAAGATCATATGGTATTTATATTTCTTTGTCTGGCTTATTAAGCTTAGCATAGTGCCCTGAAGGTCTACATATGGTGCCACAAATGGCAAGATTTCCCTTTTTTATGGTTGAATAATATTCCATTGGAGCCTGTCCCCTCCATCCCAGAATAGGATCAGCCAGCCATGGGCATCCCTGCAGTCTCCTCACCTCAAGACATGGTTGTCCACCCCTTCTTGCACAGCGCTGGGCTCCTGCACCTCCTCTACCACTGTCGCTGCTGCCAGTGGGCACTCTGTGCTTGGGCAGCCCCTGGGCTCACCCTTACCCCCGTCTCCCATCTCTCTGGCTGCTTCTCGTGCTGCCTGCTTTCTCCTCTGAGAGCTTGGATCAGAGTTCCAGAAAAACATCTACTTCTGCTTTATTGACTGTGCCAAACCCTTTGACTGTGTGAATCACAATAAACTGCAAAATTCTTAAAGAGATGGGAATACCAGACCACCTGACCTGCCTCTTGAGAAATCTGTATGCAAGTCAAGAAGCAACAGTTAAAACCAGGACATGGAACAACTGACTGGTTCCAAATTGGGAAAGAGTACTTCAAGACTGTATGTTGTCAGCCTGCTTATTTAATTTCTATGCAGAGTATATCATGCAAAATGCCAGGCTGGATGAAGCACAATCTGGAATCAATATTGCCCGGAGAAATATCAATAACCTCAGATATCCAGATAATACCATCCTTACGGCAGAAAGAGAAGAACTAAAGAGCCTCTAGATGAAAGTGGAGGAGAGTGAAAAAGTTGGCTTAAAGCTTAATGTTCAGAAAACTAAGAGTATGGCGTCCAATGCCATCACTTCACGGCAAATAGATGGGGAAAGAATGGAAACAGTGATAGACTTTACTTTCTTGGGCTCCAAAATCACTGCAGATAGTGACTGCAGCCATGAAATTAAAAGATGCTTCTCCTTGGAGGAAAAGCTTTGACCAACCTAGACAGCATATTAAAAATCAGAGACATTGTTTTGCCAACAAAGGTCCATCTAGACCAAGCTATGGTTTTTCCAGTAGTCAAGTATGGATGTGAGGGTTGGACCATAAAGAAAGTTGAGTGCCAAAGAAATTAATGTTTTTGACCTGTGGTGTTGGAGAAGACTCTTGAAAGTCCCTTGGACTGCAAGGAGATCAAACCAGTCAAGAAATCAGTCCTGAATATTCATTGGAAGGACTGATGCTCAAACTCCAATACTTTGGCCACCTAATGCGAAGAACTGACTCCTTGGAAAAGACCCTGATGCTGAGAAAGACTGAAGTCAGGAGGAAAGGGAACAACAGAGGATGAGATGTTTGGATGCATCACTGACTCAATGGACATGAGTTTGAGAAAGCCCCGGGAGTTAGTGATGGACAGGGAGGCCTGGCCTACTGCAGTCCATGGGGTTGCAGAGAGTCAGACATGACTGAGCTACTGAACTGAACTGAGATGAGTACTTAGTTTTTTAAGAGCTTCCACTTTGTACACAGTATAAGAACCTTTATATAATATATCCTTCTATTTTTCCAAATCTGGGCTTTGTCCATAGATTGACATGTGGTATAAAAACCCACACTACAGTGTAGTAAAAATGAAAAAGGTGAGATAAAATATATGTTTATTGATTTGCCATAGCTATGACAGAACTCTGGTTGAATTTATTTCTATTGAATTTGCTATGGCTTTACTCTTCAAACTGAATAATCAGAAAATTACAATTCAAAAGGCATGTGGGCATGCAAGCCTATATTGATGGTAGTAGGCTTCCTTGAAAATCCAACAAAAACTACTGCATTTGGATCACATTATTTCAGCCATGCCTGATCAATCAAGGTCACTGATAAGACCCTTGAAAGCATTTTTAGTTTTATTGTCTCTGTTTATTTTTCTAAAATCTGGAGTATAAAAACAGCAGGTGCACCTAGCACTATATCATAGCTTCAATTAAAGTAAACTAATGGTTTATCAATTTTATTTATCCTTTCAAAGAACCAGCTTTTGGCTTTGTTGATTTTTGCTATGGTCTCTTTTGTTTCTTTTGCATTTATTTCTGCTCTAATTTTTAAGATTTCTTTCCTTCTACTAACCCTGGGGTTCTTCATTTCTTCCTTTTCTAGTTGCTTTAGGTGTAGAGTTAGGTTATTTATTTGACTTTTTTCTTCTTTCTTGAGGTGTGCCTGTATTGCTATGAACTTTCCCCTTAGGACTGCTTTTACTGTGTCCCATAGATTTTGGGTTGTTATGTTTTCATTTTCATTCATTTCTATGCAAATTACCCAATCAAAAAATGGGCCAAAGATCTAAATAGACATTTCTCCAAAGAAGACATACAGATGGCTAACAAACACATGAAAAGATGCTCAACATCACTCATTATCAGAGAAATGCAAATCAAAACCACTATGAGATACCATTTCACACCAGTCAGAATGGCTGCGATCCAAAAGTCTACAAATAATAAATGCTGGAGAGGGTGTGGAGAAAAGGGAACCCTCTTACACTGTTGGTGGGAATGCAAACTAGTACAGCCACTATGGAGAACAGTGTGGAGATTCCTTAAAAAACTGGAAATAGAACTGCCTCATGATCCAGCAATCCCACTGCTGGGCATACACACTGAGGAAACCAGAAGGGAAAGAGACACGTGTACCCCAATGTTCATCGCAGCA
This sequence comes from Bos taurus, assembly GCF_002263795.3. Taxonomy (NCBI): domain Eukaryota; kingdom Metazoa; phylum Chordata; class Mammalia; order Artiodactyla; family Bovidae; genus Bos; species Bos taurus. Next base: position 15,418,326 of record NC_037332.1, on the reverse strand, counting down.
CTGTTTATAATAGCCAGGACATGGAAGCAACCTAGATGTCCATCAGCAGATGAATGGATAAGAAATCAGTGGTACATATACACAATGGAGTATTACTCAGCCATTAAAAAGAATATATTTGAATCAGTTCTAATGAGGTGGATGAAACTGGAGCCTATTATACAGAGTGAAGTAAGCCAGAAGGACAAACACCAATACAGTATACTAACGCATATATATGGAATTTAGAAAGATGGTAACGATAACCCTGTATACGAGACAGCAAAAGAGACACTGATGTATAGAACAGGCTTATGGACTCTGTGGGAGAGGGAGAGGGTGGTAAGATTTGAGAGAATGGCATTGAAACATGTGAAATGTCATGTATGAAACGAGATGCCAGTCCAGGTTCAATGCACGATGCTGGATGCTTGGGACTGGTGCACTGGGACGACCCAGAGGGATGGTATGGGGAGGGAGGAGGGAGGAGGGTTCAGGATGGATTTTCTTTTAAAAATTTAAAATAAATTAAAAAAAAAAAAAGTAAACTAAGCATGGCAAATAAATGGAGAAATAGTGGAAACAGTGGCTGGATTTATTTTGGGGGGCTCCAAAATCACTGCAGATGGTGACTGCACCCATGAAATTAAAAGATGCTTACTCCTCAGAAGGAAAGTTATGACAAACCTAGAGGGCATATTAAAAAGCAGAGACATTACTTTGTCAACAAAGGTCCGTCTAAAAAAGAAACAAAACAAAACAAAACAAAAACAAAGGTCCGTCTAGTCAAGGCTATGGTTTTTCCAGTAGTCATGTGTGGATGTGAGAGTTGGAGTATAAAGAATGCTGAGCGCCAAAGAATTGAAGCTTTTGAACTGTGGAGTTGGAGAAGACTCTTGAGAGTCCCTTGGATTGCAAGGAGATCCAACCAGTCCAGTCTAGAGGAGATCAGTCCTGGGTGTTCATGGGAAGGACTGATGTTGAAGCTGAAACTCCAATATTTTGGCCACCTGATGCGAAGAGCTGACTTATTTGAAAAGACCCTGACATTGGGAAAGATTGAAGGCAGGAGGAGAAGGGGATGACAGAGGATGAGATGGCTGGATGGCATCACCGACTCAATGGACATGGGTTTGGGTGGACTCTGGGAGTTGGTGATGGACAGGGAGGCCTGGCGTGCTGCAGTTCATGGGGTCACAAAGAGTCAGGTACAACTGAGCGACTGAACTGAACTGAAGAAAATACTCAAAGATTATTAGCAATTTATAAATCTCCTTTGCCAGAATTAAAACAACAGAATAAAAGCCTTTTGATAAATACTTATTGGGCAATGGTTTTCAAGATCTCTAAAGGAACTTACTCTGTATAAGATCTTGTGCTGGGAATTTGTGCTAACATGTGTTGATTTTATTTAATCTTTAGAATAAAGTGTAAATGTAAGGACAGTTATTCTCATGTTTGAAGGTGTGGAAACTGAAGTACTGAGAAGGAAAAGTAACTTGTCATATCTTTTTAACCAGATTGCTCATGGTGATGTAGCTCGTAAATACTGAACAGAAAGAGTACAAATATTTTAATCACTCTAGTTGGGTGTTCAAAGGCTTGACTATTTCCTAGTTCTGATAGCCAATGCTTTAAAGGAAGGAAGCCAGAAAGCATCATTAAGAGGATGTTTATGTTGTGTTTTGAGAGGGAAGTGGGATTTTGTTGTGACCATCTCCTGATTAGGCAGCACTTTACATCCATGGTTTCTGATAGGAAGAAGATAAAACCTCCAAGAATATATAGAGTCAGGAGGCATAAATAAAATTTCAAAAGCAGATTTGAAGTGATCTTAGAGCCCTAAATTATAGTAGTACAAGTATGGCTAAACAGAAAATTAGAAAGCTATTTGCAGGGCGAAAAAAGAGCGACAGTAACAAAACAGATGAGAGAGGGGTCAGTCAACATGAAACTGTGCAAAACAGGAAAAGAACAATGTATAGTCATTCTTTTAAAGAGTAAGCTTGAAGAAGTGAGCAGCAATTTCGAACTATGGATAAATGGACACTGATTAAGTTCCAAAGGAAATCTATAGGACTTCTGCAGTTTACATAAGAAATCTGTAGATTAAAAAGGAATATTTGATGAATACAAAGACTTCTTAGATTAATGAACTATTACACTTGAGATATTAAATGTAATCAATTAGCTTAAATAACGGAGAAGGCAATGGCACCCCACTCCAGTACTCTTGCCTGGAAAATCCCATGGATGGAGGAGCCTGATAGGCGGCAGTCCATGGGGTCGCACAGAGTCAGACACGACTAAGCGACTTTACTTTCACTTTTCACTTTCATGCATTGGAGAAGGAAATGGCAACCCACTCCAATGTTCTTGCCTGGAGAATCCCAGGGACGGGGAAGCCTGGTGGGCTGCTGTCTATGGGGTCACACAGAATCGGACACGACTGAAGTGACTTAGCAGCAGCAGCTTAAGTAAACTCATTCATATCATTTATGTGCATTATTAGTTCCATTTTAATTTCTTTATACATTTCCTTTTTTCAGGCACATTAGGAAACAAAGATTCTTTCATAGAAGAGTAACTTCTGAATCTAAGTAAGATTATCCTCATAAATTTGTATTGGCATGAGTTTCCCAGTACCTAGTTTGGATTCCCTGATATTTCACTAGGTAAAGAATCCACCTGCAGTGCAGGAGACTGGGGTTCAATCCCTGGGTCAGGAATATCCCCTGGAGATGAAAAAGGCAACCCCACTCTAGTATTCTTGACAGGGAAATCTCATGGACAGAGGAGCCTGGCTGGCTAAAGTCCTTGGGGTCGCAAGAAAAGGACACAACTTAGCGACTAAACCATCTCACTGAGCTCACAAAGAGGGAAACTGCATTCTAAAAGCAGGTGCCCACATAAACAGGGCAAATTTCACAAAGACAAGTTCAAGTATAAATGGGCAAACATTATCAAAGTACTTTCCAACTTTATTCCCCTAAATTTCTCGTATTTAAGTCATGACAGGTCAGTGCTGTAGTTACTCTGATATAGATGTGCTATAAATCAAAAATAATTAAGTCCTAAGTAGTTTTTGAAGATCTCATATTCAGTATCTCACTGTAGCACACTAACGGCCCTTAATTAATTTAATCTCACACTGTGCAACTTTCCTAAAACTATGATTTTAAAGACTTCCACAAAATTAGAAAAACTCTTTAAATACAAAGAAGCAAATTACAAAAGACAAAAAAAATCCAAGAATTGATAGCACTACACTCTGAAATATTCTATGAATAATTCTATAATCCAGGCAAAACTTGTGAAGGAGTTAGAACAGAATTAAAAAGAAAGAATTTTTTATAAAATTTATTGCCCCAATGTATTTGAAAAAGTAGGTCAAATAATCATCTACATACTTGAAATAGGTAGGTAATATTTTAACAAGTTAGCAGCTTTATAATGTATAATAGGTATAACATGTATTGCATATATAGTGTGTGCTTAGTTGCTCAGTCATGCCCAGCTCTTTGTGACCCCATGGACTACAGCCCACCAGGTTCCTCCATCCATGGGGATTCTCCAGGCAAGAATACTGGAGTGGGTTGCCATGCCCTCCTCCAGGGGATATATTGTATAAATAAAAAACACACAGGGATATATCTTTTATTTTCAAATATGTGTATTTTATAAGCCATATTTATAAAATATTAACATTTAGACGTTTATCTGGATTGTCTGTTATTATAGATAATGGTGATTTCTTTTGTAGTTGATAACATGTTTTAAATTAAGCATTTCAAAAAAATAATAAATTAAGCATTTCAATTATAGAAGTAGTACTTGCAAACATTTCATAATAGGACATAAGAATATTGAACAAAGAAAAAACTCTATGATCACACACAACCATAGAGGCTATTACTTTTAACAAGCAGAGTTTCTGCTTTTATTTTGACAGCTGTTCATATAATTTAGATGTTACACTTCTATTTATTATTTCAATTTTTCATATGTATCAGCTGTCCGATATGAAAACTGAGCAATGGATACAAGATCTTTCATCATCCTTCCTATGATAATTTCAGGTTATGAAAGCTAAAGTGATAGTCGCTCAGTCGTGTCTGACTCTTTGAGACCCATGGACTGTAACCTGGCAGGCTCCTCTGTTCATGGAATTCTCCAGGCAGAAATACTGGAGTGGGTTGCCATTTCTTCAGAGGATCTTCCTGACCCAGGGATCGAACCTAGGTGTCCTGCATTGCAGGCAGATTCTTTACTATCTGAGCCACCAGGGAAGCCCATATTTTGTCTTCTATGGCAATGTTTATCATATTAACTACTGTATTTATATTCACATTCTATAATAAACCCATTTTAATTAGTATATGCTAGCACACTAATGGGGGCTTCCTGGGTGGCTCAGATGGTAAAAGCATCTGCCTACAATGTGGGACACCCCAGTTCGATCCCTGGGTTGGAAAGATCCCTTGAAGAAGGAAATGGCAACCCATTCCAGTACTTTGGCCTGGAAAATCCCATGGACTGAGGAGCCTGGTAGGCTACAGTCCATGGGGTCGCAAAGCGTCGGACACAATTGAGCAACTTCACTTCGTATAGTGCTATGATTATGTATATCTTTTCTAATCCTCCATTCTCCTTTTAATATTTCACTTTTTATTGCTTTAAAAATTTTAAGGCTATTGTTCCAAAATCAACAATCAATCCTCTGATTCACCTGATACCAAATGGGTGTTTAAGAATTCAATTCAGTTCTGGCTCAACTTAAGGGCTCAGTCTCACATATGACTCCCCATCTCAGATGCCAGTCACAAGTCTTGGCCCACATACTTCTTACTGAAGTACTGCTATAAATCCATTATAAATAAGGGGTCCCCACAACTTTATCCTGAGGTTTAATAATTTGTTGGAACAGGTCACAGAACTCAGAGGCATTTTACTCTATTTCCTGGTTATTTTAAAGGATACAGATAAACAGCCAGATGAAGAGGTACATAGGGCAGAGTCTGGAAGCGTTCCCAGCACAGGAGCAAGCATGTGAAAATGTAAGCCCAACAAATGCTTTGTTCAGGAGCTTTCATAAAAATTAATCTCCAGCCCCTCCCCTATATGGAGGTTGATGGGTGGAGCTGAAATTCTAGCCCTACCATTATTTGTTTTGGTGACCACCACCATCTGGAGGTTGTCTAGGGATTCCCATCTTCTTAGTCACTTCATTAGCATACACTCAAGTGTGATCAAATGAGGTTCCTTAAGAATAACAAAAGATATTCATATCACTCAGAGAATCTCAAGAGATTTAGGACTTCTTTCTGTGTGTAACCAGGAACAAAGACCAAATATATGTCACACTGCAGCTGTTAGCAGTTATATTTTACTTGGTCATTTTATTAAATATTTATGGCTTGATTTGATTTAAGGAACTCAAATATAATAAATAGCATTTAAAATTTCATTATAAAATTGTTCACTGTAAAACCAGTAGTGTGATTAGAGATCAAACAAAGAAAATGGGATCCTAATGCAGTTTCCTGCACTACTGAGAATCTTCCAAGTGGCAAAGTCTACTGGGTTCTCTTCAAGATGGATTTAGAAAAGGCAGAGGAACCAGAGAGCAAATTGCCACCTTCTGTTGGATGATAGAAAAAGCAAGAGAGTTCCAGAAAGCATCTACTACTATTGACTAGGCCAAAGTCTTTGACTATGTGGATCACAACCAACTAGAAAATTCATAAAGAGATGGGAATACCAGACCACCTTACCTGCCTCCTGAGAAATCTGTATGCAGGTCAAGAAGCAACAGTTAGAACCAGACATGGAACAACAGACTGGTTCCAAATTGGGAAAGGAGTATGACAGGGCTGTATATTGTCACCCTGCTTATTTAATTTCTATGCAGATTGCATCATGTGAAATGCCAGGCTGGATGAAGGACAATCTGGAATCAAGATTGCCAGGAGAAATATCAATAACCTCAGACACACAGATGATGCCACCCTTATGGCAGAAAGCAAAGAAGAACTAAAGAACCTCTTGATGAAAGTGAAAGAGGAGAGTGAAAAAGTTGGCTTAAAGCTCAACATTTGACACATGTTTAGGTTTGACAGAAAACAACAGAATTTTGTAAAGCAATTATCCTTCAATAAAAAAATTAATTAAAAAAATGAACATCGTGGCTTCTAGTCCCATCACTTTATGCAAATAAATAGGGAAACAATGGAAACAGTGAGAGACTTTATTTTTTGGGACTCCAAAATCACTGCAGATGGTGACTGTAGCCATGAAATTAAAAGGTAATCGCTCCTTGGAAGAGAAGCTATGGCCAACCTAGACAGCATATTAAAAAGCAAAGACATTACTTTGCTGACAAAGATCTGTCTAGTCAAAGCTATGGTTTTTCCAATAGTCATGTATGGATGTGAGAGTTGGACTATAAAGAAAGCTGAGCACCAGAAAATTGATGCTTTTGAACTGTGATGTTGGAGAAGACTCTTTAGAGTCCCTTAGATTGCAAGCTCAAACCAGTCAGTCCTAAAGGAAATCAGTCCTGGGTGTTCATTGGAAGGACTGATGCTGAAGCTGAAACTCCAATACTTCATCAGCCACCTGATGCGAAGAACTGACTTCTTGGAAAAGACCTTGATGCTGGAAAAGATAGAAGGCAGGAGGAGAAGAAGATTACAGAAGATGAGATGGTTAGATGGTATCACTGACTCGATGGACATGAGTTTGAGCAAGCTCCGGGAATTGGTGATGGACAGGGAAGCCTGGCATGCTGCAGTCCATAAGGTTGCAAAGAGTTGGACATGACTGAGCCACTGACTGAAATGAACTGATTTCAGATTTTACTTACTACATCTGTGCTGTACTCAAATGCTACTTATATCCTGGGCTCTACTTCTTGGATTTCTTTTTACGGTATGACCTTGAGCCATGCTTTTCCATAGTTTGCTTTAGTAGTAAATTGTGTATGTATATTTCTAAAGATGCTTGTTTTTTCCCTAACATTTTATTGCTCATTCAACTGTGTAAAATACTAGGATCACTTGATCTTAGATTATTTAAATCTAGGATTATTAAATTATATTATTATTTATACATTATATATGTATTAGTATTTATAACCTAGGATTATTTATAATCTAGATTATTGTTATATATCCCTGTTATTTTCTTTAGAACTGTGATCTTATCTTCCATTATATACAACTATCTGGTTATTAATATTCTTCCTAAAGACAATCTGATTCTCATTCATTTATCCATTCATTCTGCCAATATTTGCTCACTTCCTACTACGTGTTGTTGTTATTTAGTTGCTAAATGGTGTCTACCTCTTTCGTAATCTCAGGGGCTATAGCCCACAAGGATCCTCTGTCCATGGGATTTCCTAAACAAGAATACTAGAGTGGGTTGTCATTCCTCCTCCAAGGGATCTTCCTGACCAGGGATTGAACCTACGGCTGGAGAAGACTCTTGAGAGTCCCTGGGACTGCAAGGAGATAAAATCAGTTAATCTGAAAGGAAATCAACCCTGAATATTCATTGGAAATATTGTTGCTGTACCTGAAGCTCCAATACTTTGGCCACCTGATAAGAAGTGACGGCTCATTGGAAAAGACCTGATGTTGGGAAAGATTGAAAGCAGGAGGAGAAGGGGCAAAAGAGCATGATATGATTTGATAGCAGCACCGACTCAATGGGCATGAATTCGATCAAACTCTGAAAGATAGTGAAGGACAGGGAAGCCTGCCATGTCTCGGTCCATGGGGTCACAAAGAACTGGACATAACTTGATGACTGAACGACAGCCACATAAGATATTTTTTGGAGAAGATTTGCCTCATATGAGTCTTTTAAGAGTCAAGAGGATAGATACCATGGAAGATTTACTTTGGGAAGCTGTGATTAAAATTCTTTCTATACATTTCAAAATTTTCTTTTCACTCTGGGGTAAAGAATTACTAATTAACTTGACTTATCACATATTTATTGAATATGTTATGCTAGTGAACTAGTTGCTGCAGAATAATCAAAGGAAAAGTTTTATTCAGCAAATTTGAGGCCATTATAATACAAAGAGCAGAAAGAATGGCATTAACAGAACAAAATTTTGAAAAACTCCAAAAAGATAATTAATGAGATTGGATAAATTATTAAAACTGAACAGAGGAATCTGCAGTTGAAGGCACCAAGAATAAGTGAAGGATTTCACCCAGTGGAATTTCAGGTAAGCTTAAAGTTCAGTCAACTGATACAGTACCAACTGCAAAACAGTGATCATTAAAGTGTATATTAAAATTCATTGTGAACAGTTACTGTCTTCTTACTTACTGTCATGGAAACAGAAGAACCATTTAAGAAGGATAGATGATAGAGCAATATGGCTCCATCTCCTAACACTGTTTCTCAACCATGGTGGCATTGTCAGGTTAGATGCAGAGATTTTACAAAGTACCAGTCTTCAGGCTGGTCACCCCAGGTAGTCTGAGTCAATTGATTTTTGCAGGACCCAGAAGTCAGTATTTTCGATACAACTTGCCAAGTAGACATCTTTTGCCATTTGGTCTCTGGGGAATCCCCAGCACCTAGACCAGTTTCTAACCCATAGTTATTCTTGTTGCTGTTCAGTCATGTCCGACTCTTTGCAACCCCAAGGACTGTAGCATGCCAGGCTTCTCTGTCCTCACTCTCTCCCAGAGTTTGCTCAAATTCACGTCCATTGAGTTGGTGATGCTATCCAACCGTCTCATCCTCTGCTGCCCCCTTCTCCTTTTGCCTTCAATCTTTTCCCATACTCAGGAGAATATCAGAGTTTAACTAACTCCTCTAGGGTCTTTATTTTTTTAAAAATTCTCTGTGAGAATGACTAAGAACTGTTAAGTCACCCAAATCCCTGTGTATCCTGAGATTTAGCATGAGATGTGAACAATAAAGTTATCCTGCGTGCTTCTTTGTCACAGCTCATTGCATCTAAGGAGTTAAATGTTTCCTCTTCCCCCTGTCTTGTGAATATGCATTTCAACTGTCAGATTTTCCACATTCAAAGCAAAAAGTATGTTCATCTTTTTCATTTGACTTTAATAGAGATTCAAATGGTCTGTCAGAGAAACTGATTTGCTGATTATTTCTACGAGATGCCTTCCAATTTGCTATGCTCATTCAAACACTTGAAGCTGTTTTTCATCCATTTCAATGTTAATATGCCCTCCTGTGGCTCCTACTTTGAAGTCAATGGTAAAACCTTTGTAAGGGAACAAATGTCTTTGGGGCATAAAATGATGCAAGTTCTTTCTCAGTTGAACATAAAAATTTGTGGAAACCAGCCAGAAATTTGTGATAGAATCTGCCCTCTCTCCTCTTTTATAAGAATAAATCAACTTCAAATACATCTTTTAATATCTTTAAAAGTCAGTACTGTGAACATGGTGTGGCTGTCTTGGTATTATATTTTAAAATGAAAATTAGCATTATTTTGCTACACACAATGCTAATTTGAAGCCATTATCTATCTCCTAGTTAGAATTAAAAGTTTATTTCTTTTCCCATTTCCTCCTTCAATTACCATCATTAGTATTTTGGTTAAGTAGTTATACACATTTCCACAGGAAACATTAATAGGAGAAAGTAGACATTATTTTATTGTGCTGCAGGTTTAATTCACTGCAATTATCAAAAGTACTAAGCTATTACCACAGCATGTTTTAACTTAATTTATTCAATGACTAATACAAATGAATGTAATAGTCATATCACTATAATAAAAATTGAAATAAAAGATATAAAGGTAATTTATACATAATATTAATGTTAATTACCATTTACCTGTAAGCTATACACCATCATTCTCATGAGGTTGATTTGGAATAAAAAACACTTTTATATCTATCATTAATATTCAGCATATTACTATTTTCATACTGGTTCAGAACACTCCTTTTGCAAAAAGGCATTAACTGAGAAAGAAGTCTGGAATATTTAAAGCCAAAAGAATTCTAACTGAAAAGAAAATCTGTGCTTTCTACTAAGTGCTCTCCTTTAAGCACTTTTAGAATGCCAAGCACACCATCTGCGCTCAATTACTTGTTATTTCGTAATGTCAACATCTGCTTATAAGAAAATATATGCTTGCATATATTAAAGATTTGCTTTCCGTACAAGAGTGTGGAAGTTCTTCATGTCAATCCACATGTAATTCATTCTTCCCTTTGTTCTCTCCTGAACAAGTTAGAACATCAGAAAAGCAAAGACACTGACAAATCTATGTAACACACATGAAGCAAGGATACGAGGAATTAAATTTATGTAATTTTAATGTATTTCATTATATATAGATGTACATTTTATGTAAGTAGCCTGGAAATGTCAGAGGTAATTGAACAGAGAATTTTAGTCACAACTCAGCTATATCCATACCTCAATAAACTTATTTGAATGGTAGAGACCAGCTCACATAATATTTTCTATACTGAAAAACCTTTACTTCTCTTTTCCATCAAGAAAATGTTGAATCTCAAAACATATCTCAACTAAGAATAATTTCCTAACTTCGCCTACATGTATTAATCCTGGTTTTACTACACACACACACACACACACACACACACTGTGCAGTTACATCTTGGTTCACTGTATTTGAAATCATTTTATATTTTTGTCATTATAAATACAAATAGTTGAGAAATCAAATAAAACTAAAAGACTTTTCATGAAAACTAAGAGCATACTCTTCAATTCTCACTCAACCTAGATCCTCTCCCCCAAGACAAATTTTCAAGTGTTTCATTCATTATTTACATTTAAAAATACTATAATTTTTAAAAGTAATGTTCTAAGGTTTTTTTTCTAATCTATCAAATTTTGACATCATTTGTTAGCTTTCTACCATACAATGGTTTTAGCTCTTTTATTTCACCACATCTCAGCATCCAATAGCCCCAACATCCAATAGCCCAGTATAGTTACCTGTCTTATTATCAATCCAACATTGCATTGCAATTATTTTTATCTTCTTATAAAATAGTGTTTTTCCCTGGCATAAATAATTTCAGTTTTTCATTTGTTTAGTTTTCTAGGTATATACTGGTTTTTTGGGTTTTGTTTTTGCTTTTTTCTTTTCTAAATACATCAACAGATTTGTTACAATATAGGAATAATTTTCTCCAGAGATCCCATATATGCATAACATATAACAGCACTTATTTTTTTTTTCACATTGCTCTTAATGATTGGTTTCCTGCTGTGAATGATGCTTGGCCATATTCTTGGAGCTTTTCTGCTTTCCTGCAGCAATTGAGCCCTGGAACTGGAAAAATCACCTATCCTCTTGACACATATATTATTTTTTTCTTGGATTATTCCCTGTTTTCAGGTTATTTTTCATTGGCTTCCTAAATGCTTAAGAATTTAAATTGAGAGTTCTCTTTCTTGTTAGGAAAAAATGTCAGAGATTTAGAAATGGACAAGAAGGTTACTGAGTGTCCTTTCAGTGGATTTCTAGGCATCTGCTAGCAAAACCTTTAGGGATTGACGAGTGTATTTCATTTATAACATTCCCTTTGGCTAAATTGTTTTACAATTGTATGGGGGTATAAGTCAAGGTGCAGAAAACTGATAGTCATTCAAATCATATTTGCCATAATATTTCAAATGAATTTTGTCTAGTATATAGAGATACAATTGATTTTTGCCTTAAAGAAAAGATGATTTCAAGCATTACCTCATATTGCTGTATAAGTATTAGTAATTTGTATAACTGCAAATTAATTTTAGCATTTCTATTAAATATATATTCAAATTCTCCTTTGAATTTGTTTTAACATCAGCTAATGTTTGGATGGCATCACCAATTCAATGGACTTGAGCAAACTCCAGGAGATAATGAAGGATGGGGAAGCCTGGGGTGCTGCATTCCATGGAGTCTGCAAAGAGTCGAATACCACTTAGTGACTGAACAACAACAATGGATGAAAGAAAATCATTAATGTATTTTGTATATTCATAAAACCATATCTTTAATCAAAAAATTAATATATGTTTGCAAATGTCTTCATTATAGTCTTCTCAACCGATAGTTAGGCTGGTTAGAGAATTTTAGGTTGCCAGTAGTTTTCTTTTGGCATTTTGAAAGCATTATTTTCCTGATATGGCAGATTAGAAACCTTATAACTTACCCATTCATTCACCTTTGTATGCCACCTTTTTCATTCTCTTTCTCTCTCTTAAGCTTTTAGAGTCTTCTCTTTTTCTTCAGGATAAAATTTCAGACTCTACTGAGAACTCAGTAGTTTCTTTTAGTCTGGAAATTCAGGTTTTCCTGACAATGTTTCTTTGTCTCTTTGATGCAACATGGAGTGTTAGTTGCTCAGTCATGTCTGACTCTTTGTGACCCCATGAACTGTAGTCCACCAGGCTCCTCTGTCCATAGAATTCCCCCAAGTAAGAATACTGGAGTGGGTTGCCATTCCCTTGTCCAAGGGATCTTCCCAACCCACGGATCAAATCTGGGTCTTCTGCCTTGTAGGTGGATTCTTTACTGTCTGAGCCACCAGAGAAACCCTTCTTTGATGCAGCATGGAATAAAGGTTATAAGTGTGAATATTAATATTTGAGTGTTATTTTTATTTCTGTGAGTATATTACTGATACATAAAAATGCTTTCTTTTAATCTGTTTTTCCCTTTTCATAACATAGCCTTTTTATGATAGGAATAACTATCTACAAGTATGACTAGGATGGTGTTGGATAAAAAAGAACAAGTAAAAAAATTCAGTGTTAGAGAGTTCTTAATTTGCAAGACATGCAAAAAATGCTCATTTTGACTACAGTATCTGGGGAGAAATACAGATGAAGAGATAAGATGTGACCAGATATTAAATGAGTTATCTTCCCTCTTACATTACTATTTCCTATGGTTTTAAAATTGACCTATCTTCTATCTTGTTTTGTTTCTTTAAGATGAACTTCTCATCATTCGTTTTTCCTTTCCTTCTCTTTTTCAAAATAACTTTGTTTCTTGATTGATTTATTTATGGCTGTTTGGGGTTTTGTTGCTGTGCAGGCTTTTCTCTAGTTGTGGTGAGCCCAGGCTACTCTCTAGTTGAGGTACGTGGGCTTCTCATTGCAGTGGCTTCTCTTGTTCTAGAGCACAGGCTCCAAGGCATGTGGACTCAGTAATTGCAGCTCCGGAGTTCTAAGGCACAGGCTCAACAGTTGTGGTGCATGGGCCCAGTTGCTCCGCTGCCTGTGAGATTTTTCTAAGACAAAGGATTGAACCCGTGTCTCCTGCATTGGCAGGCAAAACTTTATCACTGAGCCACCAGAAAACCCTGTTTTTCCTTTCTTAAAATTTGATATGAAACATTTATTTTTCTGATTCTTCTAAAACAAATTTATTCCTAGCATACTTAATCTACTTTCCAAAAGAGATGTTTTGCATTTGATAACAAATTTTTACCCTTCCCTGCCTAAGCCCACCCCAGCATCCTATTCGCTGACATTTACTGAATATTCCAGGAACTCACACCAGTTTTGTGCATCATGATGGTGTGATCATTCATCTAGAGCCAGATATCCTGGAATGTGAAGTCAAGTGGGCCTTAGGAAGCATCACTATGAACAAAGCTAGTCGAGGTGATGGAATTCCAATTGAGCTATTTCAAATCCTAAAAGATGATGCTGTGAAAGGGCTTCACTCAATCTGTCAGCAAATCTGGAAAACTCAGCAGTGGCCACAGGCCTGGAAAAGGTCAGTTTTTATTCCAATCCCTAAGAGAAGCAATGCCAAAGAATGCTCAAACTGCTGTACAATTGCACTCATCTCACACGCTAGGAAAGTAATGCTCAAAATTCTTCAAGCCAGCCTTCAGCAATATGTGAACTGTGAACTTCCAGATGTTAAAGCTGAATTTAGAAAAGGCAGAGGAACCAGAGGTCAAAGTGCCAATATCTGTTGGATCATCAAAAAAGCAAGAGAGTTTAAAAAAAAAATCTATTTCTGCTTTATTGACTATGCCAAAGCCTTTGACTGTGTGGATCACAATAAACTGTGGAAAATACTTCAAGAGACAGGAATATCAGACCACCTGACCTGCCTCTTGAGAAACCTGTATGCAGATCAAGTAACAGCAGTTACAATTAGACATGGAACAACAGACGGGTTCCAAATAGGAAAAGGAGTACGCAAAGGCTGTATATTGTCACCCTGCTTCTTTAACTTATATGCAGAGTACATCATGAGAAATGCTGGGCTGGGTGAAGCACAAGCTGAAATCAAGATTTCTGGGAGAAATATCAATAACTTCAGATATGCAGATGACACCACCATTTTGGCAGAAAGTGAAGAACTAAAGAGCCTCTTTATGAAAATGAAAGAGGAGAGTGAAAAAGTTGGCTTAAAGCTCAACATGCAGAAAACTAAGATCATGGCATCTGGTCCCATCACTTCTTGGCAAATAGGTGGGAAAACAGTGGAAACAGTGGCTGACTTTATTTTTTGGGCTCCAAAATCACTGCAGATGGTGATTGCAGCCATGAAGTTAAAAGACACTTACTCCTTGGAAGGAAAGTTATGCTCAACCTAGATAGCATAATAAAAAGCAGAGACATTACTTTGTCAATAAAGGTCCATCTAGTCAAGCTATGGTTTTTCCAGTAGTCATGTATGGATGTGAGAGTTGGACTATAAAGAAAGCTGAGTGCAAAAGAACTGATGCTTTTGAACTGTAGTGTTGGATAAGACTCTTGAGAGTCCCTTGGACTGCAAGGAGATCCAACCAGTCCACCCTAAAGGAGATCAGTCCTGGGTGTTCATTGGAAGGACTGATGTTGAAGCTGAAACTCCAATTATTTGGCCACCTGATGCGAAGAACTGATGCATTTGAAAAGACCCTGATGCTGGGAAAGATTGAGGGCAGGAGGAGAAGGGGACGACAGAGGATGAGATGGTTGGATGGCATCACCTACTCAATGGACATGAGTTTGGGTGAACTCTGGGAGTTGGTGATGGACAGGGAGGCCTGGCATGCTGCAGTCTATGGGGTCACAAAAAGTCGGACATGACTGAGTGACTGAACTGAACTGATGGTGTGATCAGGTAAACTATTTTAACTTCCTGGGTTCATTTTCAATAATTTCAAAGTAAGGATAGTAATTTACACCTTAGAAGATTATATGTAATGATATAGGTGTTAATGGGCATTGCATTAACACATGATCAGAATCACCATGGATTCTGTACACTGTACAGCAAAAGATGGGGATAATCAATCAGATTTCCATAAAAGGCACTTTAATGAAAATCTTATAGAAATAAATACACTTTGAAACAGATTTAGAAAATTATGGTTTTATTAACACTAAATATGCAAACTACATATGTCATTTCTGGCCCTTAAAACATCTGTACACCAATGTCAGAAGCCATACATTGAAGGACTGTCAAGCCCCTTAGAAATTATCCTGCCTAATTTCTTATATTGCAGTTATACCATGCAATTTAGCAACTAATTATATATTGTTCACATTTTTCTCTAGGTATAATTATGTGTTAATTTCATCTTTCAATTCTCTAAAGACAGAATCTTAAAAAAAAAATAAAGACAGAATCTTCACTTTTGCTTTCCTATCTCTCAAAGTTCTTTACAGAATATTATTTGAGTTCTTTCAGGTAAAATATTATTTATTAATTAATAGGTGATAAATATTCACTTGAAATTAATAAAAATTAATCCTCTATCCTTCTCTCTCTAAGGGCGGGTGAAAGTTTTTTCTGGATTCTACAGTATGGAGATGTGGATTACTTTGGTTGGTTAAAGAACATTAGCCTGACTTTAGGATGTGTGTGTGTGTGTGTGTGTGTGTATGTGTGTGTTAGTGGCTCAGCTGTGTCTGACTCTTTGAGACCGCATGGACTATAACCCACCAGAAGCAGTTGTAAATCATTCAGTTGAAATCAAGTTCTGGTCTTCTTCATGAAACAGAATTAAAAAGGTGATTATTGTCTTCTTGGAGGCCAGCCTGGGCCAGAAAGATTCCCTGGAGGAGGGCATGGCAACTAACTCCAGTATTCCTGGAGAATTTCATGGACAGAGGAGCCTGGTGGTCCATAGTCCATAGGATCACAAAGAGTTGGAGAAAACTGAAGTGACTTAGCAAGCGCTTGGAGGCCAGAATGCTGGTCACGGAGGCAGTCACCAGCTCAGTTTAGTTGTGTCCTGCAGAGAGGTGATTATATAAAATTTATTTGCAATACAGTCAGCTTGAGAATACCAAGAAAGCTTGGGAGGAAGAAAGAAAGAGACTGCTTTAAGCATTCCTCATCCTGAGAAACCCTCAGAAAATGTTGGAAGTCATTGGGGAGGATGAACACATTTTTATTCATAAGCATTCAATCCAAAAATAATTCTGTCATGTTAGCTTCATATTAAAGTATGATTTATGTAGAATTGCCATCAGCTTTTAAATATTGTCTTCTCATCAAGAAACAACATATATAGCTTAATACATTTAAGCCTTGTTGTTTATATGTTAGTAATGTATGAGAGTGTCTTTCAAATGGAAGCTTCTTTTTGTGACTTTTGCTGAAAATCAGAAGGCAACAAACTTTCCCTTCTGATTCTTCTTCATGAAGCAGTCTCTGTTCTACATTTTATCTATCTATCATCTATCTATCTCTTCAGGCTATGTTACCTTAGAAAGACACCACATTTTATTTTTCTTGTCTCTTTTATTTTACAGACTGACTCAAACATCCATTCTCTAATTAGAATAGTAAAAAGTTCTAATTCAGATGTTAAAACAAAATTCTGTTCATGTTTCTAACAATTATATTTATCTGACTTTGGAGTGTAGGATGAGTTAGAATCAGAAGAGAGGAAATGTGGAAAAATCAGTTAAGAATCAAAGAGATAAATTCAGATGAGAGTAAATAAATTTCAAGTGTAGCAAAGGAAATAGAGAAAGTGAGAGGAATATTCTGAGATTAGAGTAAAAGACTCTGTGACAAATTGATTATGGGAGGAAAGGCAAGAGTAGGAATTAGGTTAAGAATGTTTCATGCTCAAGAGACTTAGGTTAAGAATGTTTCATGCTCAAGTGACTTCATGTCTTTATAACTGCTATTCCTTCTGACAGAGGAGCTCTTTCTTTTCCCATACCCTTTTTGCTGACAACAAATAAACTTCAAAACAAAATTTGTTAATTAGTTTCAGTGGTCCTTTTTTTCTGAGATCATACAGATTGAATTTAGAGGCATCTTCTGACCCTCTACTTCAGTTTCCTGTTAGACATTTATATACATCCTTTGCATGCTTTTCATACCATAACTAGATAATCTATCATTTAGCATTGCACATCTGGCTAGTTGGTGAGTAGTCCTCCACCTAAAACAAGACTCAAAGTTCATCTGGTTTTTTTTTTTTTTTGTATCCTCCATAATAGCTCAGCTCCAGGCATAAAATAATGGAGTAAAATGAGACAAACTAACACGTAAAAATTACTGAATGTATGAGAGTGCTAGTATCATTAACAAAAAGAACTAATCCAGTAATCAGAGCCAAGCTGACAAAAAATTCTGACTATAGTTTTATCTTGTGGGATTTGCCATGATGGCAAGATATGCAGTGTAAATACTAATATTTGGTCACAAAATTGAGCTGAAGAAAACCACACACCCACATAGAAATTTTAAAAGGTCTGGAATTTCAGATGAATATAATTAATGGAGACAAGATTTTAAGCTATTGACTCTTCAAATAAAAATGAGGAACACATTATCAGAAGCCAGAGAATGGGAAATCTGTGATATGTAGTGGCAGAAAGTTTAGCAAAATTGTCTCCTGTAATTGTAAGAATGAAGAAATTCTGTGTCAATTAGCCATTTGCCTCAGTGTATAACATGTAGAGCACGATGTTGAACTAGAAATATTGATTGATGCATTGTCATCAATAAGGCATTCCTTGTATTATATACAAGGCATTGTATATACAATGCATATAAGGCATTCCCTGTATCAGACTACAAGACAGAATTGAAAGCACATTTCCAAAGGAAGGTTTCTAAAGGAGGGCCAAGTATTTGCTTCATTAGTCTTGATCTTTCACCCACATCAAGTTATAGGAAACTGGGAGAAAGTCTGTGATGAGAAATTCCTTGGCAATATCTGTGCTTCAATAGCTCTCTCTTTTATCGAGAGATTGACAGTACACCTTGCTCACTTTTTTACATCAGATCAGGGCAGCAAAGCTTCAATATTAAAGTGCTTGCCAAATATCTCTTGGAGTTAGAGAGATACAATGGACTCTTCTGTAGATCATGGATAGAAAAATCCAGAAGGTAGAAATGGACTGAGATGTTTTGGTAGGGCTTACTCACAGAGTGGTGGGAGAAAAGAATGCATGAGTGTTTTCTAAATATGAGCTATATGAGAATTTAGAATGATGAGAGTCCTGCCAGTAAGACTCTTACTGATGTTGACATAGAGCATCCATTAGGAAGAAAATTCATCACTACTTCACAAAAAATATACTAAAACTTTTCCAGTAATGGAACAATGAAGCATTCAGAAACAGTGAATCATAACTTGGAATAATTGTTGAGTCACTTAAAAGTATTTTGGGTTGTTGAAGTAACAGTTAAAACTTTTTGTTGTCTAATTTATAGACACCTTTTCTAGGCATAGGAGGAAGGATGAAAATCTAGGTTTGTTGCTTTTGTTTAGTGGCTAAGTTGTGTCCTACTCTTTGCATCCTCATGGACTGCTGCAACCAGGCTTCCCTGTCCTTCACTATCTCCCAGAGTTTGCTCAAATTCATGTCCATTGAGTCAGTGATGCTATCTAACCATCTCATCCTCTGCCACCCTCTTATTTTGTCTTCCATATTTCCCAGCATCAGGTACTTTTCCAATGAGTTGGCTCCTCACATCATGTGGCCAAAGTTTTCAGCTTCAGTATCAGTCCTTCCAATGAATATTCAGGGTTGATTTTCCTTTAGGATTGACTGGTTTGCTATCTTTGCAGTCTAAGGGACTCTCAAGAGTTTTCTCCAGCACTGCAATTCAAAAGTATCAATTCTTCAGTGCTCAGCCTTCCTTATGGTCGAACTCTCACATGCATACGTGACTGCAGGAAAAACCATAGCTTTGATTAGACAGATCTTTATCAACAAAGCGATGTCTCTGCTTTTTAATTTGCTGTCTAGGTTGGTCATAGCTTCCCTTCCAAAGAGCAAGTGTCTTCTAATTTCATGGCTTCAATCACCATCTGCAGTGATTTTGGAGCCAAAGAAAATAAAATCTGTCACTGCTTCCCCATCTGTTTGCCATGAGTGATGGGACTGGATGTCATGATCTTCATTTTTTGAATGTTGAGTTTTAAGCCAGTTTTTTACTTTCCTCTTTCACCCTCATCAAGAGGTTCTTTAGTTCCTCTTCACTTTCTGCCACTAGAGTGGTATCTTCATATCTGAGGTTGTTGATTTGAAATTGCTCAGCTGGAATTCCATCTCCTCCACTACCTTTATTCGCAGTAATGCTTCCTAAGGCTCACTTGACTTCACACTCCAGGATGTCTGGCTCTTGGTGAGTGAGAACACCATTGTGATTATCTGGGTTATTAAGAAATTTTTGGATACTTCTTCTGTGTATTCTTGCCACCTCTTTGAAATCTCTTCTGCTTCTGTTAAGTCCTTACCATTTCTGTCCTTTATCGTGCCCATTCTTGCATGAAATGGTCCCTGATATCTCCAGTTTTCTTGAAGAGATCGCTAGTCTTTCTCATTCTATTGTTTTCCTTTACTTCTTTGCATTGCTCATTTAAGATGGACTTGTTATCACCCCTTGTTATTCTCTGGAACTGTGCATTCAGTTGGGTAGATCTTTCTTTTTCCCTTTGCTTTTTGCTTCTTCTCTTTTCTCAGCTATTTGTAAAGCCTGCTCAGTCAACCACTTCACCTTCTTGCATTTCTTTTACTTTGGGATGGTTTTGTGAATTTCAAATACTTCAAAGTCAGTAAAAGATTAATGTGTTTGTACAAAAATTAAGAGACAGACAAAAGTACTAATGATATAGCAAGGACTTACGCTTGCACTATCTATTAAATAATATATACAATTTCATTCATTTGCTATTTTAAATAAAATAAAAAATAAGTGAGAGGGGAAAAAGTCTTCTATGAAATCTATCAGCTTAGAACTTCTACCAGACACAGAGAACATTGTCATCTTACAAACACTGTAAGTACAGTAATAAAATTTCATTCTCTTGCTTTTTAATGTCTTGTTGCTTTATCTCCAGACAAGTCAGAAATTGAAATGTCCCTGACAGAAGAGGAATGATGGAAACTTAAACTAAGGAAAAAAGTAAAAAAAGTACCTTGTATTCTTTTTCCTGTTTCCATTAGTAGAGCCTCTTTTAGATGAGAAAGAAGTTTCAGCTTTAAAGAAAGTTCAAAGTTTTCATTGTGACATGAGACTGGTCACTTTTGTTACTGAAGTGAGGTCATGTTAGTGAGTTAAGTAATAGTGTAGGACTCTGTTATTCATTAATGATATTAGCTGAATATTATGGAAATGTCCTTCTTTTTCCCCAGGAAACGGAAAAAAAAAACTCTCTGATAGGCAGATTCAAAGGGACTGTGAAATTTAAAGATAAACTTTTATTTAAATTCATACAATAAGTTCTATGAGCTTATTACATGTGTGTGTATCTATACATCATATTACAGCTACATAAATTGTATTTTATATTAATAGTTTTTTTTCCATAGAACTAATTCATAAATTTGGAGAAGGCAATGGCACCCCACTCCAGTACTCTTGCCTGGAAAATCCCGTGGACGGAGGAGCCTGGCTGGCTGCCGTCCATGGGGTCGCTAGGAGTCGGACGCGACTGAGCGACTTCACTTTCACTTTCATGCACTGGAGAAGGAAATGGCAACCCACTCCAGTGTTCTTGCCTGGAGAATCCCAGGGATGGGGGAGCCTGGTGGGCTGCCGTCTCTGGGGTCACACAGAGTCGGACATGACTGAAGCGACTTAGCAGCAGCAATTCATAAATTACATGATTACATTATGGAAAGGCAAGCTATAAATATGGAATTACAAATCTCCTTTAATTTAAAATAATCTTTCAAAATGTCATATTCTTTGCTTCTGATTGAAAGCAAACTCATTATCCTACTGATATTTGAAGCTTCACTGTGTTAGATCACCAAATGTAGGTATTATTTGAAAACATTTCTGTGAGTTATTTTCACAACATCTTCTCCAATTAGTGAAAGAGCCCAATGGAAGGAAAAATAGCTGAAGGATGTTGGATTAAATTGAACTTTTGTAGAAGAGTCTGAATTTTCAATTTAACTATTTAAAGTAAATTTTGAGAGGTATGAAATAAGGAGCAGCAAGTTCCAGTCAGAAATTAAGGTCTGATTAGTTATGTTAGTATAAATGAAGTTAGAAATTAATATGTGAGAAGAAATATATGACAGCTCCTTTTACTGAAAAAAAAATTGAGAGGAAAGTATTTGTCAGTAGCAACCGTGTTATTATATAGTCTCTCAGTTCAAAGGCTGATTTTGAAGCACTTTTCTCCAACATTACGATGCTTTGTTCTACTCCGTAATTTCACTAAAATTGCACAGCTGTCACAAAGTCATGGTCTGTGAACTACAGTAATACGTGTTGAGAATATTGTCATCTTCTTGTCATTTGCAATCATATGATGGCTGGTATTTTTTTCACAAGTAACATTCTTTTATTTGAGATTTTAAAAAAAATTCCTAGGTCTATCAGAGAGGACTTAATGTGATACTAGTAATTCCAGTGCCTGAGAATGTGATTTTTTATGGTCCATCTTATGCCTTAACTACTGTACATACATACGTACACACATGTGTATATGCATATATACATATACATATATATATACACACATTATATTGGATATATAATTGGTTATATATGTATATATATGTTAATATATTTATCCAAATGTTTAGCTTTGGCTAAAAATTCTATGTTCCAAATATTGTGGATCTAATCTAACTCCTTACCAGATCTTTGGGCCTGGGTTTCCCATTTAAGTCTCAAACTTAGCTTATTCTAAACTGAACACCTCATCATTTTTTTGCTATTCTTTACTCTAACAATTCCTTATTCAAATAAATTATAGCTGTCCCACAAAATTTCAATTATTTCTGATGCCACAATTTTGCTCACCAACAACATTCAAACAGATTTTTATCTACATATGTCTTATATCCATCTCTTCTTCATTACAATCTCATTATTCTCACAGATTACTGAAATAGTCTTCTATTAGTTTCCTCTGCTTCCATTCTTCCCAGGCCACCTGAGTCAAGGTAGGCCATCAAAGTTTGGATGATATTTAAGACTAGTGAGAATAAGCACTTGAGAGGCTTAAGTTAGATTGACCTTTAAGAGCTAAGATACAACCACATAGATACTACTCCTAATTTTTATGCTATGCTAAGTCACTTCAGTCGTGTCCGACTCTGTGCGACCCCATAGACAGCAGCCCACAAGGCTCCCCCGTCCCTGGGATTCTCCAGGCAAGAACACTGGAGTGGGTTGCCATTTCCTTCTCCAATGCGTGAAAGTGAAGTCGCTCAGTCGTGTTCGACTCTTCGAGACCCCATGGACTGCAGCCTAACAGGCTCCTCCATCCATGGGATTTTCCAAGTAAGAGTACTGGAGTGGGGTGCCATTGCCTAATTTCTAACTAGGTTAGAATTCTAACTAGTTAGAATTCTAACATTCTAACTCCCAATTTAAGCAGGAGTAAATTTTAGGGGCCAGTGCATGAAGAGAAATATACCTGGTTGAAAGTAATGATTAGTGGTTAGAATGGATAATAAAAGTAGAACTAATAGGCATAATTGAGTATAATTACAGTAGGTGTGAGTTTGGACTCAAGAATTCAACTTAATTACATGAGGAGGTACAAAAAAGAAGGGCCCAAATGTTCTGTACCTTTTCAAAGTATCAGGTCTAAAGAAATTCATGAAAACAGCAAGAGGTGGGAGAAAAAATATACTGAAAATAACTTTATGAGATATGCCAAATAATTTTCAAAATTAAATTCGGCTCAATAGCTGACATAATAATAAATACAAACATTTTAACATGACATTGCTTCCTTTTGTTTTTTAGTAATTTATTTTATTTTATTTTTTAACTTTACAATATTGTATTGGTTTTGCCATATATCGACATGAATCCGCCACAGGTATACATGTGTTCCCCATCCTGAACCCTCCTCCCTCCTCCCTCCACAGACCATCCCTCTGGGTTGTCCCAGTGCACCAGCCCCAGGCATCCAGTATCGTGCATCGAACCTGGACTGGTGACTCATTTCATATATGATATTATACATGTTTCAATGCCATTCTCCCAAATCTTCCCACCCTCTCCCTCTCCCACAGAGTCCAAAAGACTGTTCTATACATCAATGTCTCTTTTGCTGTCTCGCATACAGGGTTATTGTTACCATCTTTCTAAATTCCATATATATGCGTTAGTATACTGTATTGGTGTTTTTCTTTCTGGCTTACTTCACTCTGTATAATCGGCTCCAGTTTCATCCACCTCATTAGAACTGATTCAAATGTATTCTTCTTAATGGCTGAGTAATATTCCATTGTGTATATGTACCACAGCTTTCTTATCCATTCATCTGCTGATGGACATCTAGGTTGCTTCCATGTCCTGGCTATTGTAAACAGTGCCATGATGAATATTGGGGTACACGTGTCTCTTTCCCTTCTGGTTTCCTCAGTGTGTATGCCCAGCAGTGGGATTGCTGGATCATAAGGCAGTTCTATTTCCAGGTTTTTAAGGAATCTCCACACTGTTCTCCATAGTGGCTGTACTAGTTTGCATTCCCACCAACAGTGTAAGAGGGTTCCCTTTTCTCCACACCCTCACCAGCATTTATTGCTTGTAGACTTTTGGATCGCAGCCATTCTGACTGGCGTGAAATGGTACCTCATAGTGGTTTTGATTTGCATTTCTCTGATAATGAGTGATGTTGAGCATCTTTTCATGTGTTTGTTAGCCATCTGTATGTCTTCTTTGGAGAAATGTCTATTTAGTTCCTCGGCCCATTTTTTGATTGGGTCATTTATTTTTCTGGAGTTGAGCTGTAGGAGTTGCTTGTATATTTTTGAGATTAGTTGTTTGTCAGTTGCTTCATTTGCTATTATTTTCTCCCATTCTGAAGGCTGTCTTTTCACCTTGCTTATAGTTTCCTTTGTTGTGCAGAAGGTTTTAAGTTTAATTAGGTCCCATTTGTTTATTTTTGCTTTTATTTCCAATATTCTGGGAGGTGGATCATAGAGGATCCTGCTGTGATGTATGTCGGAGAGTGTTTTGCCTATGTTCTCCTCTAGGAGTTGTATAGTTTCTGGTCTTACGTTTAGATCTTTAATCCATTTTGAGTTTATTTTTGTGTATGGTGTTAGAAAGTGTTCTAGTTTCATTCTTTTACAAGTGGTTGACCAGTTTTTCCAGCACAAATTGTTAAAGAGATTGTCTTTAATCCATTGTATATTCTTGCCTCCTTTGTCAAAGATAGGGGTCCATAGGTGTGTGGACTTATCTCTGCACTTTCTATTTTGTTCCATTGATCTATATTTCTGTCTTTGTTCCAGTACCATACTGTCTTAATGACTGTGGCTTTGTAGTAGAGCCTGAAGTCAGGTAGGTTGATTCCTCCAGTTCCATTCTTCTTTCTCAAGATTGCTTTGGCTATTTGAGGTTTTTTATATTTCTATACAAATTGTGAAATTATTAGTTCTAGCTCTGTGAAGAATAGCTTTGGTAGCTTGATAGGGATTGCATTGAATCTATAAATTGCTTTGGGTAGTATATTCATTTTCACTATATTGATTCTTCCAATCCATGAACATGGTATATTTCTCCATCTATTAGTGTCCTCTTTGATTTCTTTCACCAGTGTTTTATATATATAGGTCTTTAGTTTCTTTAGGTAGATATATTCCTAAGTTGAAATTAAAAGACATTTAAAGCAATGAAATTAAAAGACATTTACTCCTTAGTAGGAAAGTTATGACCAACCTAGATAGCATATTCAAAAGCAGAGACATTACTTGCCAACAAAGGTCTGTCTAGTCAAGGCTATGTTTTTTCTTTTTTTTTTTTTTCTTTTAATTCATCTGTATTTGTTACAACTTTTTGAAGCAGAATGTGACTTGAGCACTACATTTCCATTCACAAAACTTGCTCCAAGTTACCTTTCCAGCGGCTTTACAACATGCCTGGGCAGGCTTATAATTTTGCTACTCTAAACAATATTTTTCTTTGGAAAACAAGCCCTATGTATGGACAATGACTCCAATCAAGTTGGTTCAGCTTAACACACTAACTTCTAGAGGCCTGGCACATGCAGTCATAACTACAGGGGATGGAAGCTTTAAAAAGTATATCCCAGAAGATGAAAACTTGCTGTGAGAAGTGTTTCTTTTAAACATCAAGGTATATACTTCAGAACATTTCAGTGACAGAAAATTTTGGTCTACTAAAGAATCTGCTTGTTTTTTCCAGTGGTCATGTATAGATGTGAGAGTTGGACTGTGAAGAAGGCCGAAGAATTGATATTTTTGAACTGTGGTGTTGGAGAAGACTCTTGAGAGTCCCTTGGACTGCAAGGAGATCCAACCAGTCAATTCTGAAGGAGATCAGCCCTGGGATTTCTTTGGAAGAAATGATGCTAAAGCTGAAACTCCAGTACTTTGGCCACCTCATGCAAAGAGTCGACTCATTGGAAAAGACTCCGATGATGGGAGGGATTGGAGGCAGGAGCAGAAGGGAATGACAGAGGATGAGATGGCTGGATGACCTCACTGACTCGATGGACCTGAGTCTGAGTGAACTCCGGGAGTTGGTGATGGACAGGGAGGCCTGGTGTGCTGCAATTCATGGAGTCACAAAGAGTCGGGCACGACTGAACGACTGAACTGAACTGAACTGAACTGATTCCTAAGTATTTTATTCTTTTCATTGCAATTGTGAATGGAATTGTTTTCTTAATTTCTCTTTCTATTTTCTCATTATTAGTGTATAGGAATGCAAGGGATTTCTGTTTGTTGATTTTATATCCGGAAAATTTACTATATTCATTGATTAGTTCTAGTAATTTTCTGGTGGAGTCTTTAGGGTTTTCTATGTAGAGGATCATGTCATCTGCAAACAGTGAGAGTTTTACTTCTTTTACAATTTGGACAGGTTTGATGCACGATATTGGATGCCTTTTATTTCTTTTTCTGCTCTGATTGCTGTGGCCAAAACTTCCAAAACTATGTTGACTAGTATTGGTGAAAGTGAGCACCCTTGTCTTGTTCCTGACTTTAGGGGAAATGCTTTTAATTTTTCACCATGAGGATAATGTTTGCTGTGGGTTTGTCATATATAGCTTTTATTATGTTGAGGTATGTTCCTTCTGTTCCTTCTTTCTGGGGAGTTTTTATCATAAATGGATGTTGAATTTTGTCAAAGGCTTTCTCTGCATCTATTGAGATAATCATACGGTTTTTATTTTTCAATTTGTTAATGTGGTGTATTACATTGATTGATTTGTGGATATTGAAGAATCCTTGCATCCCTGGGATAAAGCCCACTTAGTCATGGTGTATGATCTTTTTAATGTGTTGTTGGATTCTGATTGCTAGAATTTTGTTAAGGATTTTTTGCATCTATATTCATCAGTGATATTGGCCTGTAGTTTTCTTTTTTTGTGGCATCTTTGTCAGGTTTTGGTATTAGGGTGATGGTGGCCTCATAGAATGAGTTTGGAAGTTTACCTTCCTCTGAAATTTTCTGGAAGAGTTTGAGTAGGATAGGTGTTAGCTCTTCTCTAAATTTTTGGTAGACTTCAGCTGTGAAGCCATCTGGACCTGGGCTTTTGATTGCTGGAAGATTTCTGATTACAGCTTCAATTTCCATGCTTGTGATGGGTCTGTTAAGATTTTCTATTTCTTCCTGGTCCAGTTTTGGAAAGTTGTACTTTTCTAAGAATTTGTCCATTTCTTCCACATTGTCCATTTTATTGGCATATAGTTGCTGATAGTAGTCTCTTATGATCCTTTGTACTTCTGTGTTGTCTGTTGTGATCTCTCCATTTTCATTTCTAATTTTATTGATTTGATTTTTCTCCCTTTGTCTCTTGATGAGTCTGGCTAATGGTTTGTCAATTTTATTTATCCTTTCAAAGAACCAGCTTTTGGCTTTGTTGATTTTTGCTATGGTCTCTTTTGTTTCTTTTGCATTTATTTCTGCCCTAATTTTTAAGATTTCTTTCCTTCTACTAACCCTGGGGTTCTTCATTTCTTCCTTTTCTAGTTGCTTTAGGAGTAGAGTTAGGTTATTTATTTGACTTTTTTCTTGTTTCTTGAGGTATGCCTGTATTGCTATGAACTTTCCCCTTAGGACTGCTTTTACAGTGTCCCACAGGTTTTGGGTTGTTGTGTTTTCATTTATATTTGTTTCTATGCAAATTTTGATTTCTTTTTTGATTTCATCTGTTATTTGTTGGTTATTCAGCAGCGTGTTGTTCAGCCTTCATTTGTTGGAATTTTTAAAAGTTTTTCTCCTGTATATGAGATCTAATCTTACTTCATTGTGGTCAGAAAAGATGCTTGAAATGATTTCAATTTTTTGAATTTACCAAGGCTAGATTTATGTCCCAGGATGTGATCTACCCTGGAGAAGGTTCAGTGTGTGCTTGAGAAAAAGGTGAAATTCATTATTTTGGGGTGAAATGTCCTATAGATATCAATTAGGTCTAACTGGTCTATTGTATCATTTAAAATTTGTATTTCTTTGTTAATTTTCTGTTTAGTTGATCTATCCATAGGTGTGAGTGGGGTATTAAAGTCTCCCACTATTATTGTGTTATTGTTAATTTCCCCTTTCATACTTGTTAGCATTTGTCTTACATATTGCAGTGCTCCTATGTTGGGTGCATATATATTTATAATTGTTATATCTTCTTGGATTGATCCTTTGATCATTATGTAGTGACCTTCTTCTTCTCTTTTCACAGCCTTTGTTTTAAAGTGTATTTTATCTGATATGAGTATTGCTACTCCTGCTTTCTTTTGGTCTCTATTTGCATGGAAAATCTTTTCCAGCCCTTTACTTTCAGTCTGTATGTGTCCCCTGTTTTGAGGTGGGTCTCTTGTAGACAACATATATAGGGGTCTTGTTTTTGTATCCATTCAGCCAGTCTTTGTCTTTTGGTTGGGGTATTCATCCCATATATGTTTACTGCAATTATTGATAAATATGATCCCGTTGTCATTCACTTTATTGTTTTGGGTTCCAGTTTATACACCCTTTTTGTGTTTCCTGTCTAGAGAATATCCTTTAGTATTTGTTGGAGAGCTGGTTTGGTGGTGCTGAATTCTCTCAGCTTTTGCTTGTCTGTTAAGCTTTTGATTTCTCCTTCATATTTGAATGAAATCCTTGCTGGAAACAGTAATCTGGGCTGTAGATTATTTTCTTTCATCACTTTAAGTATGTCTTGCCATTCCCTCCTGGCCTGAAGAGTTTCTATTGAAAGATCAGCTGTTATCCTTATGGGAATCCCCTCATGTGTTATTTGTTGTTTTTCCCTTGCTGCTTTTAATATTTGTTCTTTGTGTTTGATCTTTGTTAATTTGATTAATATGTATCTTGGGGTGTTTTGCCTTGGGTTTACCCTGTTTGGGACTCTCTGGGTTTCTTGGACTTGGGTGATTATTTCCTTCCCCATTTTAGGGAAGTTTTCAACTATTACCTCATCAAGTATTTTCTCATGGTCTTTCTTTTTGTCTTCTTCTTCTGGGACCCCTATGATTCAAATGTTGTAGCGTTTAATATTGTCCTGGAGGTCTCTGAGATTGTCCTCATTTCTTTTAATTCGTTTTTCTTTTTTTCCTCTCTGATTCATTTATTTCTACCATTCTATCTTCTAATTCACTAATCCTATCTTCTGCCTCTATTATTCTACTATTTGTTGCCTCCAGAGTGTTTTTTTATCTCATTTATTGCATTATTCATTATATATTGACTCTTTTTTATTTCTTCTAGGTCCTTATTAAACCTTTCTTGCATCTTCTCAATCCTTATCTCCAGGCTATTTTTCTGTGATTCCATTTTGATTTCAAGATTTTGGATCATTTCCACTATCATTATTCAGAATTCTTTATCAGGTAGAGTCCCTATCTCTTCCTCTTTTGTTTGGTTTGGTGGGCATTTATCCTGTTCCTTACCTGCTGGGTATTCCTCTGTCTCTTCATCTTGTTTATTTTGCTGAGTTTCGGGTGTCCTTTCTGTATTCTGGCAGTTTGTGGATTTCTCTTTATTGTGGAGTTTCCTCGCTGTGTGTGGTTTGTACAGGTGGCTTGTCAAGGTTTCTTGGTTAGGGAAGCTTGTGTCAGTGTTCTGGTGGGTGGAGCTGGATTTCTTCTCTCTGGAGTGCAATGAAGTGTCCAGTAATGAGTTGTGAGATGTCTATGGTTTTGGGGTGACTTTGGTCAGCCTGTATCTTGGAGCTCAGGGCTGTGTTCCTTTGTTGTTGGAGAATTTGCATGGTATGTCTTGCTCTGGAACTTGTTGGCCTTTTTGTGGTGCTTGGTTTCAGTGTAGGTATGGAGGCGTTTGATGAGCTCCTATGGATTAATGTTCCCTGGAGTCAGGAGTTCCCTGGAGTCAGAGTTTGGACTTAAGCCTCCTGCTTCCGGTTTTCAGTCTTATTTTTACAGTAGTCTCAAAACTTCTCCTTCTATACAGCACCATTGATAAAACATCTACGTTGGGACACCCAGAGAGGTTCATAGAGTTACATAGAGAAGAGAAGAGGGAGGAGGGAGTTAGAGGTGACCCAAATGAGATGAGGTGGAAACAATAGAGGAGAGAGCGGGTTAGCCAGTACTCACTTCCTTATGTGCACTCCACAACTGGACTGCTCAGAGATGTTCACGGAGTTTTACAGAGAAGAGAAGAGGGAGGAAGGAGACAGAGGTGGCCAGGAGGATAAAAGGGGGGAATCAAAAGGAGAGAGACAGATCCAGCCAGTAATCAGTTCCCTAAGTGTTCTCCACCATCTGGAACACACAGAAATTCACAGAGTTGTGTAGAGTAGAGAGAGGTTAGGAAGGAGACACAGGCGACCTGGTGGAGAAAAAGGAGAGTCCAAAGGGGGAGAGAGCAGTCAAGCCAGTAATCTCTCTCCCAAGTAAAAGTGGGTACTGAAGATTTGGTTCTTAAAGGTACAAAATTGATAACAAATACCAAAAAACAAAAATTAAAAATCTAGAGTAGAGTTTGGAATTTCAAAAATACAATGTTAAAGAAAAGAATAAGAAAAAGAAAAAAAACAAAGTCACAAAAGTTATAAAGAAAATATAGGTACAAAATTGATAACAGATACCAAAAAGCAAAAATTAAAAATCTAGAGTAGAGTTTGGAATTTCAAAAATACAATGTTAAAAAACAGGAGAAAAAAAAGAAAGAAAGAAAAAGAAAAAAAGAAAAAAAAAGTCACAAAAAGTATAAAAAATATATATATATGAAGTTTGCTTTTTAAAAAATGGGGTCTTTTTTTTTGCAAAGTAATAGTAGGTTATAAAAGTAAAAATTAAAGGAGTAACAGAGGACTTAAATTTTTTTTTTAATTAAAAAAAAAAAGAAAGAAAGAAAGAATGATCATAAAAATAGTAAAAATATATCTAGGACTTTCTCTGGTGGTGTTGTGGGTATTGTGGGGTCAGTTCATTTTCGGCTAGTTCCTTGGTCCAGTTTATATTTCTCAAGATCTATAGGCCCCTTCCTATGTAGTTGGTACTAACCACAGGGTTTTAATCTATTGCACCTGTCGCTTCCAAGGCGGTTCCCTCTGTTTTAGCTTCTTCTGTTTGCTGGTCTTTTTGTTTCTGATTTCTGCCCTGACACAAAGGGGGCGGTGGTGGACACTTTTTTTTTTTTTTTTTAGGCTCACTTGTTCAGTCATGTTGTGGGGAGGGAGGGATGCTGCAAACAAATAACACTGGCGTGTGCTCGCAGTGCCTCAGCCACACTGGGCCTGCCCCCGCTCACAGCGCATGTACCCTCCCTGCCCACACTGCTCAGGCTCTAGGTTGCTACGCCGGGAACCATCTGAGGCCAGCCCTGGGCTGCTTGTACCTCCCAGGTCTAAGCCGCTCAGGTTCAGGCACTCGAGTAGTCCTCAGAGGCGCAGACTCGGTTGGGCCTGCGTTTTGTGTTTTTCACAGGTCTGAGCATCTCAGGTGATGAGGTGTTTGGCGAGCGCGGTCGCTGTGACTTATCACCTCCCCTCCGCCTGGTTTTCTGGTTGTACAACTGGCGCACCTTCTCAGGTGGTTGTTGACCGTCCAGAACCCCAAGAAGTCTTAGTTAGCAAAGAAGCCTGCTTACAGTTTTGTAGATAATGTCTCTCTGGGGCTGTGATTGCCCCCTTCCAGCTCTGGCTGCCTGTCAGCGGAGGGGGATGGTCTGCAGCCAGCTGTCTCTGTTCAGTCCTTTGTTCCGTGCGTGGGCCTGGCGGTGTCTTAGGTTAGGGCTGGCTTTTCGCGTGGTAGCTATCCCACAGTCTGGTTTGCTAGCCCAAGTTAGTTCACTCAGATAGCGCTGGGGGCATTCAGGCCAGATGCTTACTCTAAGCGATGTAGCCCATGCCTCCCTGCCCAGCTCCCACTTGCTAGTGGCGGGTGCAGGCATCTGCGCTGCTTCTCCACTGAGGGAGTTACCGTTGGGTTCTTAATCTGTGGGTTTTAATTGTTTATTTATTTTTCCTCCCTGTTATGTTTCCCTCTATGCTTCCAGGGCTCGGCACAGACTCGGCGGTGAGAGTGTTTCCCGGTATTTGGAAACTTTTCTCTTTTTAAGACTCCCTTCCCGGGATGGAGCTCTGTCCCTCCCTCTTTTGTCTCTTTTTTTGTCTTTTATATTTTTTCCTACCTCCTTTCCAAGACAATGGGCTGCTTTTCAGGGTGCCTGATGTCCTCTGCCGG
Source organism: Bos taurus (assembly GCF_002263795.3). Taxonomy (NCBI): domain Eukaryota; kingdom Metazoa; phylum Chordata; class Mammalia; order Artiodactyla; family Bovidae; genus Bos; species Bos taurus. The sequence continues at coordinate 15,386,286 of NC_037332.1, read as the reverse complement.
CTTTCAGAAGTTGTTTCATGGAATTTACTTGGCGTTTAAATGTTCTTTTGATGAATTTTTGGGGAAGAAAGTGGTCTCCCCATCCTATTCCTCCACCATCTTAGCTCCCCCCTCTGTTTTTTAGTATTTGAAATCTGCTTTATAGTAAAAGGTATGAATTGTTATCCTAAAACATATATTATTCCATCAAATTATAATAATTCTATAAGAAATGTATTAGGTATGTTTCAGAGGATATAAAAATGAGGCCCAATATCACACAAATTATAAGGAATGGATAAATCTGGGTTTTGAATCATAGTTCCACTGGTGAACTTTATCTAGTCTTTAAGCATTACAATAGATCAGAGCCTCTTAGTCAGAACAATTTTGCTCCCAAGAGAACACTTTGCAATGTGGAGAGATACTTAAGATTGTCACAACTGGGAGGCAAGGAATTTGCTACTGATATCTAGTGGGTAGAGGCCAGTCCTGTGTGCCTTCTTGCTCAGTAGTGTCCAACTCTTTGAGATCCCATGAACTGTAACCCACCAGGTCCTCTGTCCATGGGATTATCCTGGCAAGAATACTGAAGTGGGTTGTTATTTCCTACTCCAGGTGATCTTCATGAACCAGTGATTGAATCCATATCTCCTATGGCTCCTGCAATTCAGGTGGATTCTTTAACACTGAGCCTTCTGGAAAGCCCAGGTAGAGAACAGTTCAGTTCAGTTCAGTTGCTCAGTCGTGTCTGACTCTTTGTGACCCCATGAATTGCAGCATGCCAGGCCTCTCTGTCCATAACCAACTCCCAGAGTTCACTCAAACTCACGTCCATTGAGTTGGTGATGCCATCAGCCATCTCATCCTCTGTCGTCCCCTTCTCCACCTGCCCCCAATCCCTCCCAGCATCAGAGTCTTTTCCAATGAGTCAACTCTTCGCATGAGGTGGCCAAAGTATTGGAGTTTCAATTCAGCATCATTCCCTCAAAAGAAATCCCAGGGCTGATCTCCTTCAGAATGGACTGGTTGGATCTCCTTGCAGGCCAAGGGACTCTCAAGAGTCTTCTCCAACACCACAGTTCAAAAGCATCAATTCTTCGATGCTCAGCCTTCTTCACAGTCCAACTCTCACATCCATACATGACCACAGGAAAAACCATAGCCTTGACTAGACAGATGTTTGTTCGCAAAGTAATGTCTCTGCTTTTGAATATGCTATCTAGGTTGGTCATAACTTTCCTTCCAAGGAGCAAGTGTCTTTTAATTTCATGGCTGCAATCACCATCTGCAGTGATTTTGGAGCCCCAAAAAATTAGTCTGACACTGTTTCCCCATCTATTTGCCATGAAGTGATGGGACCAGATGCCATGATCTTCGTTTTCTGAATGTTGAGCTTTAAGCCAACTTGTTCACTCTCCTCTTTCATGTTCATTAAGAGGCTTTTTAGTTCCTCTTCACTTTCTGCCATAAGGGTGGTGTCATCTGCATATCTGAGGTTATTGATATTTCTCTGGCAATCTTGATTCCAGCTTGTGCTTCATCCATCCCAGCGTTTCTCATGATGTACTCTGCATATAAGTTAAATAAGCAGGGTGACAATATACAGCCTTGACGTACTCCTTTTCCTATTTGGAACCAGTCTTACTAGTAAAATATTATTTGAGCTGAGATTTTGCTTTGTGAATATAAGTACCATATTTCCTCAATTCATAGACTTTATTAATTGTAAGACACATCATCCATTTTCTGGAAGCTTAGTGAGAAAAACAAAATGTTACCTTAAATAAAAAAATCATTTAAAATGACAACTGCAACAGAGCATGTGTTTCCATGTAACTACAGACCATCTTAAACTTTAATATCAAAAGTTTAAATGTCTTCCTTATCTAGTCTAAATGCTCTTCTGAATCACCATCAAAAGTATGCACATCCGGTGATTTCTACTTTGATATTACATGCTCAAGATCTTGAAATTATTTGCAGCTTGAAGAATTATCTTCTTACAGTATATCAAAGAATTCTAGAGTTTCATGTGCATTTTTTCTTTAGTAAGCCCCCCAATCCTCTTTTTTTTCAATGCCAGAAATCAAACAACTTCTCTTAAAATGTCATTTGGAAGCTTTTGATAGATATCTTTCAATGCTTGAATGATCGCTTTTTGTGACACAGCAATGAATCTTCAATCTTTCCAAGCTTTGTAAAATCTCTGATAGTCTAAAGGGGCTTAATTATTTCTACTTCCTAAATTGACTTGCCAGGCTTGCAACAGAGAATCATCGGTTTACACAATAATTTTTGCTTTAAAAAAGCACCATAGTATAATCTTTGAAACAAATTTTTTTACAGACAATCAGAGATTCATGGGATTCCCTCATAGCTCATTCAGTAAAGAATCTGCCTGGAATGCAAAAGACAGGACTTCCATTTCTGAATGGGAAAGATCCCTTGGAGAAGGAAATGGGATTGCAAGGAATCGGACATAACTGAGCAACTGAATTGAACTGAAGAGTATAATATCAAATATTATTGACCTTGTTAAAAATATAGACACTAATTCTAGGTTAAATGAATTTAGAAAATTAGATTCATATAAATATCTTAAAATAAACAGTTTCTGCCTTATCTTATTGTAAACACAATTATCTAAATTTTAAATCATATTGTCACTACAAATTTTCTATAAGTCACAGCTTGCCACTTTTCTTTATTTTACTATATTTTTCTAGTTCTTTGTGGGCAGAGTATACAGAATTCAGAATTATTTGGGGACAGGAAATATAACATAGAAAACACCTTCCACACTGTTAAAATGCTTTTGCACTAACCTGAGTAATTTGATGATTGCCAAAAGCATGCTTTATATCAGATCCACTCAAAAAATGTGAACTTGAAGAGAGATGGCCTGTTTATTTGTATGGAAGCAAATAAGATGGCTATTATAATAAGTTATCCCTACCTTCTTTCATCATTAATTATAAGGAAGAAAACCAAAGTACCTGAACATTACTTCACTCTTGACTGATGAGGTTGATTGTAAATTGTGTGATGATACCTTTTCCTGAACTGTGATGAGGATGAATTGACACCAGAATATATTTATATTCTCATATATAAAATAAGAATAATAATTCCTTAATATATTTGTTATAAAGATTGAGATATACATACATCTTTTCTCAATAAACAGTAGACACTAGTATTATGATTTTTGAGACTGTTTAGTCCATAGAGAATCTTCAACGAATAGAAGTGATTATTATGTTTGCCATTATAGAAGATAATATAGTATTTTGTTGATCTGTGAAATAGAAATTAAGAAAAATAGCTATATCAATAGAAATCCTGCAGATATAAGTTATGCATTTGAGTTTGAGAGATAAATGGTGCAGAAGTCAACTTGAATGACAGCAAGACTTTTCTACAGTAGTATACTTGCTCTAATTCCAAACAGAAAAAAGCATGGTATAAAAAGACGGGAAAAAAATTATGCTGCATTAAAAACAATTCAGACTTATGAATAAATTAAATAAGAGAAATGAAAGAGTGAGATAATGAACATAATTATTCATCCTCTCACTTTAAACAGCTTTGGATTATTTTCCTGAATAACACAGAGGAGTAGGTATGATAGAGTCATACTTTCTTACAAATTGTGTTGTACACATTAACTATTGATCAAGTTGTATGTAGTTTACATTCACATGTGGACTAGACCTTATTTAAAATTATGTTATTATGAAAATTGTTGAGATAGGAGAAGTCGTTTTTATAGGTATAAAATATTTAATACAGGCAATGCACTATTCATAGCTGCCATTTTTTTAGCACTCATTATAACCTAGGAGCTGAGCTAAGAGCTTTACAAACATTATTTAATTTATTTCTCATAAGCTCTACATTTTTCATAGGGAGAAAATGATATTTCTAAATAGTAACTTGTTTAATGCCAAAGGACTAGTAAATAGATGGGGCAGGAATTGAAATTAGATTTATATCATCCTAAAGTCTGTGCTCTTAAGTACCTGCATTTGTAATGTTTATCCAAGGGAAGAAATCTGAACATAAACAGTGTTTATTCCATTTTCAACCCTCCTGGATTTAGTTATTGTATAAATTCACTTAAAAAGATATAAATGAAAATAATGCATGCAAGTCTAGAGAAAGTTGAACAGGTAAATTATCTAATCTAACAATGTGCCCTTGGACAATTATGAACTTAATTATGCCTCTCAGCAGTATCCTGATGCCATTTATTATCTATCCTTTGTTGGAACACTTTGCCCTTTTTTCATTGTACTTAAAATTTTTTTTCTTTCAATTAATGTATGTTCTCTGTTTTCTTGCAACCAATTTACTCTAACTACAGAAATATATTTCTTTATTTTGGACTTTTTCATGGGTCTGACATTAGAGAAGGAAATGGCAACCCACTCCAGTGTTCTTGCCTGGAGAATCCCAGGGACGGCAGAGCCTGGTGGGCTGCTGTCTATGGGGTCGCACAGAGTCAGACATGACTGAAGAGACTTAGCAGCAGCAGCAGTATAGGTCTAATAATTTTTGCTCAAACATACTAAGAATAGCTTAATGTGTCTGAGATGGACAATGTCAAAACTTTTACAGATTGCTGAAAAGCTTTTTCTGTTCAAAACAAAAGGAGATTAAAAACTGAATTTACTGTAATTTCTTTGTTAAGATGAAACTCAAAATTAGCCTATTCAGTTAATGAAAGCACTAATGAAAAATGAGAAAACTGAGAGAAATGAGAAAATTGTTAAAATCAGTTTTTGGAGAAATCGGAAAGTTAGCTGAAAGCTTGAAGCTCTCCAAAAGAATTTATTCAAAATAAATGGCTAGATCTAATCAAATGCAGTAAAATTTGTGGTGTTTTTAACTTGCCCTCTCCCATTCTACCCTCCCCAGCTTTGTAACAATGAGTATAAACACAAAAAGATCAACACATATACATATCAAAATCCAGTTGTTGAAGGTCAAAGCAAAAGAGAAGGTCTTGTAAATAGCAAGGGAGAAGTGACTCATCACATAAAAGAAATGCTCAATAAGATTAACTGAGGTTTCTCAACATAAACCTGGAATGCAGAAGGCATTCAAAGGGCTGAAAAGAAAAGTCTGTCAACCAATAATTCTGTATCTATCAAAATTACCCTTCAACAATGAAGGAGAAATTAAGACATTCCCAAATTAAGAAATAGCAGCTAAACTGTCACTAGTAGACCTGACCTGTAATAAATGTTAAAAGAGTTCTTCAGGCTGAAATGAAAGGAAACAATCCAGTACTTTAAACTGATATGAAGAAATAAAGAGCACCAGAGAAGAAGTAGCTAGCTACATAGAAAATCATAAAAAGATAGTATAAATGTGGTTTTTGTGTATAACTTTTATCCCCTAAGTTTAAAACACAATTGCATAAAATAATAATTATAAATCTATATTCATAGGCATGTTATCTATAAAGATGTCATTTTTACGGCAAATAGATGACAAAGGAATGGGGAGGGAATGATGCAAAGCTTTAGTATACTACCGAAGTCAGTTGGTATTAATCCAAACTAGGTTGTTATAAATTACAATTTTAATTGTATTACCCAGGTCAACCACCAAGAAAATGACTCAAAAAGTCTAATATAGGAAACTAAAAGGGAATTAAAGTTATATATTTGAAACTATTTACTTAACAGCAACAACAACAAAAAAATAAAAGTAGTAAGGAGAAACAACAACAACAAAAAGATGTAACACAAATGGAAGACAAACAGCAAAATGGCAGAGATAAATCCTATCTTATCAGTAACTACATTAAATGAAATGGATTAAACATTTCAGTTGAAAGGCAGTGATTGACACAATGGATTTTCAAAACTGATCCCACTTCAAAGATGTACACCAGATTGAAAGTAAAAAGATGGATAAGACATATCACATAAGAAGTAACCAAAAGAGATAGAGAGCAGCTATATTAATAACAGATGAAGTAATACCAGAGAAAATAGACTTTAAGACAAACATTGTTACTAACAAAGAACCCCAAAATATATGAAGCAAAAACTTATATAATTAAAAAGATAAATAGAAAGTTTAAGAAGAATAATTTGAGACTTCAATATCCCAGTTTCAGTAGAGAAAGAACCACTGTAAAGATTTCCAGGTGATGCTAATGGTAAAAAAAAAAAAAAAAAAAAAACAAAAAACACACCTGCCTGCCAATGCAGGAGACATAAAAATTGCCTTTTGGATCCCTGGGTTGAGGAAGATCTCCTGGAGGAGGAAATGGCATTGCACCCCAGTATCTTTGCCTGGAGAATCCCATGGACAGAGGAGCCTAGGAGGCTACAGTCCACAAGGTTGCAAAGAGTTGGATAGGACTGAAGCGACTTAGCAGAAAGAATAGTCACAAGAAAAAATAAGACTTGAACAATATTATAAACCAGTAGACTTAATAGACATCTATAGAACATTCCATCCAACAAGGTAGAATATGTTTTCTTTATAATTGCACATGGAACATTCTCTGGTATATGTATTGAGGTGCTTCTGTGTTGGATGCATAGATATTTACAATTATTATGTCTTCCTCTTGGATTGATCATTTGATCATTATGTTGTGTCCTTCCTTATCTCTTGTAATCTTTTTAAGGTATTTTTTGTCTGATATGAGGATTGCTACTCCAGCTTTCTTTGCTTCCCATTTGCATGGAATATATTTTTCCATCCTCTCACTTTCAGTCTATATGTGTCTTGAGGTCTGAAGTGGGTTTCTTGTAGACAGCATATAGATGAGTCTTGTTTTTGTATCCATTCAGCCAGTCTATGTCTTTTGGTTGGAGCATTTAATCCATTTACATTTAAAGTAATTATTGATATATATGTTCCTATTGCCTTTTTCTTAATTGTTTGAGGTTGATTTTGTAGATATTTTTCCTTCTCTTGTATTTCTTGACTATATAAGTCCCTTTAACATTTGTTGTAAAGCTGGTTTGTTAGTACTGAATTCTCTTAAGTTCTGCTTGTCTGAAAATCTTTTTATTTCTCCATCAATTTTGAATGAGATCCTTCCCAGGTACAGTAATCTTGGTTGTAGATTTTTCCCTTTCAGTACTTTAAATATATCCTGCCATTCCCTTCTGACCTGCAGAGTTTCTGCTGAAGATCAGCTGTTAAGCATATGGTGTTTTCCTTGTATGTTACTTGTTGCTTCTCCCTTGCTGCTTTTAAGATTCTTTCTTTGTATTTAGTCTTTGTTAGTTTGATTAGCATGTGTCTTGGTTTGCTTCTCCTTGGGTTTATCCAGTATGGGATTCTTTGTGCCCCTTGGACTTGATTGACTATTTCTTTTTCCTTGTTGGGGAAATTTTCAACTATAATCTCTCTCTCTTTTTTTTTTTTATTTTATTTTATTTTTAAACTTTACAATATTGTATTAGTTTTGCCCAACATTGAAATGAATCTGCCACAGGTATACCCGTGCTCTTTAAAAATTTTCTCATACCCTTTCTTTTACTCTACTTTTTTATTTTTAATTTTTTTTAAATTTTATTTTTAAACTTTACAATATTGTATTAGTTTTGCCAAATATCGAAATGAATCCACCACAGGTATACATGTGTTCCCCATCCTGAACCCTCCTCCCTCCTCCCTCCACGTACCATCCTTCTGGGTCGTCCCATTGCACTAGCCCCAAGCATCCAGTATCGTGCATCGAACCTGGACTGGCGACTCATTTTATACATGATATTATACATGTTTCAATGCCATTCTCCCAAATCTTCCCACCCTCTCCCTCTCCCACAGAGTCCATAAGACTGTTCTATACATCAGTGTCTCTTTTGCTGTCTCATACACAGGGTTATTGTTACCATCTTTCTAAATTCCATATATATGCATTAGTATACTGTATTGGTGTTTTTCTTTCTGGCTTACTTCACTCTGTATAATGGGCTCCAGTTTCATCCACCTCATTAGAACTAATTCAAATGTATTCTTCTTAATGGCTGAGTAATACTCCATTGTGTATATGTACCACTGATTTCTTATCCATTCATCTGCTGATGGACATCTAGGTTGCTTCCATGTCCTGGCTATTATAAACAGTGCTGGGATGAACATTGGGGTACATGTGTCTCTTTCCCTTCTGGTTTCTTCAGTATGTATGCCCAGCAGTGGGATTGCTGGATCATAAGGCAGTTCTATTTCCAGGTTTTTAAGGAATCTCCACACTGTTCTCCATAGTGGCTGTACTAGTTTGCATTCCCACCAACAGTGTAAGAGGGTTCCCTTTTCTCCACACCCTCACCAGCATTTATTGCTTGTAGACTTTTGGATCGCAGCCATTCTGACTGGCGTGAAATGGTACCTCATAGTGGTTTTGATTTGCATTTCTCTGATAATGAGTGATGTTGAGCATCTTTTCATGTGTTTGTTAGCCATCTGTATGTCTTCTTTGGAGAAATGTCTATTTAGTTCTTTGGCCCATTTTTTGATTGGGTCATTTATTTTTCTGGAGTTGAGCTGTAGGAGTTGCTTGTATATTTTTGAGATTAGTTGTTTGTCAGTTGCTTCATTTGCTATTATTTTCTCCCATTCTGAAAGCTGCCTTTTCACCTTGCTAATAGTTTCCTTTGTTGTGCAGAAGGTTTTAAGTTTAATTAGGTCCCATTTGTTTATTTTTGCTTTTATTTCCAATATTCTGGGAGGTGGGTCATAGAGGATCCTGCTGTGATGTATGTCGGAGAGTGTTTTGCCTAGGTTCTCCTCTAGAAGTTTTATAGTTTCTGGTCTTACATTGAGATCTTTAATCCATTTTGAGTTTATTTTTGTGTATGGTGTTAGAAAATGTTCTAGTTTCATTCTTTTACAAGTGGTTGACCAGTTTTCCCAGCACCACTTGTTAAAGAGATTGTCTTTAATCCGTTGTAGATTCTTGCCTCCTTTGTCAAAGATAAGGTGTCCATATGTACATGGATTTATCTCTGGGCTTTCTATTTTCTTCCACTGATCGATATTTCTGTCTTTGTGCCAGTACCATACTGTCTTGATGACTGTGGCTTTGTAGTAGAGCCTGAAGTCAGGCAGGTTGATTCTTCCAGTTCCATTCTTCTTTCTCAAGATAGCTTTGGCTATTCGAGGTTTTTTGTATTTCCATACAAATTGTGAAATTATTTGTTCTAGCTCTGTGAAGAATACCATTGGTAGCTTGATAGGGATTGCATTGAACCTATAAATTGCTTTGTGTAGTATACTCATTTTCACTACATTGATTCTTCCTATCCATGAACATGGTATATTTCTCCATCTATTAGTGTCCTCTTTGATTTCTTTCACCAGTGTTTTATAATTTTCTATATATAGGTCTGTAGTTTCTTTAGGTAGATATATTCCTAAGTATTTTATTCTTTCCATTGCAATGGTGAATGGAATTGTTTCATTAATTTCTCTTTCTGTTTTCTCATTATTAGTGTATAGGAATGCAAGGGATTTCTGTGTGTTGAAAATATATCTTGCAAGTTTACTATAATCATTGATTAGTTCTAGTAGTTTTCTGGTGGAATCTTTAGGGTTTTCTATGTAGAGGATCATGTCATCTGCAAATAGTGAGAGTTTTACTTCTTCTTTTCCAATTTGGATTCCTTTTATTTCTTTTTCTGCTCTGATTGCTGTGGCCAAAACTTCCAAAACTATGCTGAATAGTAATGGTGAAAGTGGGCACCCTTGTCTTGTTACTGACTTTAGAGGAAATGCTTTCAATTTTTCACCATTGAGGATAATGTTTGCTGTGGGTTTGTCATATATAGCTTTTATTATGTTGAGGTATGTTCCTTCTATTCCTGCTTTCTGGAGAGTTCTTATCATAAATGGATGTTGAATTTTGTCAAAGGCTTTCTCTGCATCTATTGAGATAATCATATGGTTTTTATTTTTCAATTTGTTAATGTGGTGTATTACATTGATTGATTTGCGGATATTGAAGAATCCTTGCATGCCTGGGATAAAGCCCACTTAGTCATGGTGTATGATCTTTTTAACGTGTTGTTGGATTCTGATTGCTAGAATTTTGTTAAGGATTTTTTGCATCTATGTTCGTCAGTGATATTGGCCCGTAGTTTTCTTTTTTTGTGGCATCTTTGTCAGGTTTTGGTATTAGGGTGATGGTGGCCTCATAGAATGAGTTTGGAAGTTTACCTTCCTCTGAAATTTTCTGGAAGAGTTTGAGTAGGATAGGTGTTAGCTCTTCTCTAAATTTTTGGTAGACTTCAGCTGTGAAGCCATCTGGACCTGGGCTTTTGTTTGCTGGAAGATTTCTGATTACAGCTTCACTTTCCATGCTTGTGATGGGTCTGTTAAGATTTTCTATTTCTTCCTGGTCCAGTTTTGGAAAGTTGTACTTTTCTAAGAATTTGTCCATTTCTTCCACATTGTCCATTTTATTGGTATATAATTGTTGACAGTAGTCTCTTATGATCCTTTGTACTTCTGTGTTGTCTGTTGTGATCTCTCCATTTTCATTTCTAATTTTGTTGATTTGATTTTTCTCCCTTTGTCTCTTGATGAGTCTGGCTAATGGTTTGTCAATTTTATTTATCCTTTCAAAGAACCAGCTTTTGGCTTTGTTGATTTTTGCTATGGTCTCTTTTGTTTCTTTTGCATTTATTTCTGCCCTAATTTTTAAGATTTCTTTCCTTCTACTAACCCTGGGGTTCTTCATTTCTTCCTTTTCTAGTTGCTTTAGGAGTAGAGTTAGGTTATTTATTTGACTTTTTTCTTGTTTCTTGAGGTATGCCTGTATTGCTATGAACTTTCCCCTTAGGACTGCTTTTACAGTGTCCCACAGGTTTTGGGTTGTTGTTTTGTTTTCATTTTCATTCGTTTCTATGAAAATTTTGATTTCTTTTTTTATTTCTTCTGTGATTTGTTGGTTATTCAGCAGCGTGTTGTTCAGCCTCCATATGTTGGAATTTTTAATAGTTTTTCTCCTGTAACTGAGATCTAATCTTACTGCAATATGGTCAGAAAAGTTGCTTGGAATGATTTCTATGTTTTTGGAATTTACCAAGGCTAGATTTATGGCCCAGGATGTGATCTATCCTGGAGAAGCTTCCATGTGTGCTTGAGAAAAAGGTGAAATTCATTGTTTTGGGATGAAATGTCCTATAGATATCAATTAGGTCTAACTGGTCTATTGTATTGTTTAAAGTTTGTGTTTGCTTGTTAATTTTCTGTTTAGTTGATCTATCCATAGGTGTGAGTGGGGTATTAAAGTTTCCCACTATTACTGTGTTATTGTTAATTTCCCCTTTCATACTTGTTAGCATTTGTCTTACATATTGCGGTGCTCCTATGTTGGGTGCATATATATATTTATAATTGTTATATCTTCTTCTTGGATTGATCCTTTGATCATTATGTAGTAACCTTCTTTGTCTTTTTTCACAGCCTTTGTTTTAAAGTCTATTTTATCTGATATGAGTATTGCTACTCCTGCTTTCTTTTGGTCCCTATTTGCATGGAAAATCTTTTTCCAGCCCTTCACTTTCAGTCTGTATGTGTCCCCTGTTTTGAGGTGGGTCTCTTGTAGACAACATATGTAGGGGTCTTGTTTCTGTATCCATTCAGCCAGTCTTTGTCTTTTGGTTGGGGCATTCAACCCATTTACGTTTAAGGTAATTACTGATAAGTATGATCCCGTTGCCATTTAATTTATTGTTTTGGGTTCAAATTTATACACCATTTTTGTGTTTCCTGTCTAGAGAATATCCTTTAGTATTTGTTGGAGAGCTGGTTTGGTGGTGATGAATTCTCTCAGCTTTTGCTTGTCTGAAAAGCTTTTGATTTCTCCTTCATATTCGAATGAGATCCTTGCTGGGTACAATAATCTGGGCTATAGGTTATTTTCTTTCATCATTTTAAGTAAGTCTTGCCATTCCCTCCTGGCTTGAAGAGTTTCTATTGAAAGATCAGCTGTTACCCTTATGGGAATTCCCTTGTGTGTTATTTGTTGTTTTTCCGTTGCTGCTTTTAATATTTGTTCCTTGTGTTTGATCTTTGTTAATTTGATTAATATGTGTCTTGGGGTGTTTTGCCTTGGGTTTATCCTGTTTGGGACTCTCTGGGTTTCTTGGACTTGAGTGATTATTTCCTTCCCCATTTTAGGGGGGTTTTCAACTATTATCTTCTCAAGTATTTTCTCATGGTCTTTCTTTTTGTCTTCTTCTTCTGGGACCCCTATGATTTGAATGTTGTAGCGTTTAATATTGTCCTGGAGGTCTCTGAGATTGTCCTCATTTCTTTTAATTCATTTTTCTTTTTTCCTCTCTGATTCATTTATTTCTACCATTCTATCTTCTAATTCACTAATCCTATCTTCTGCCTCTGTTATTCTACTATTTGTTGCCTCCAGAGTATTTTTAATTTCATTTATTGTATTTTTCATTATATATTGACTCTTTTTTATTTCTTCTAAGTTCTTGTTAAACCTTTCTTGCATCTTCTCAATCTTCGTCTCCAGGCTATTTATCTGTGATTCCATTTTGATTTCAAGATTTTGGGTCAATTTCACTATCATTATTCAGAATTCTTTATCAGGTAGATTCCCTATCTCTTCCTTTTTTGTTTGGTTTGGTGAGCATTTATCCTGTTCCTTTATCTGCTGGGTATTCCTCTGTCTCTTCATCTTGTTTATTTTGCTGAGTTTCGGGTGTCCTTTCTGTATTCTTACAGCTTGTGGAGTTCTCTTTATTGTGGCGTTTCCGTGCTGTGTGTGGTTTGTACAGGTGGCTTATCAAGGTTTCCTGGTTAGGGAAGCTTGTGTCGGTGTTCTGGTGGTTGGACCTGGATTTCTTCTCTCTGGAGTGCAATGAAGTGTCCAGTAATGAGTTATGAGATGTCTATGGTTTTGGGGTGACTTTGGTCAGCCTGTATCTTGGCGCTCAGGGCTGTGTTCCTTTATTGCTGGAGAATTTGCTTGGTATGTCCTGCCCTGTTACTTGTTGGCCCTTGTGTGGTGCTTGGTTTCAGTGTAGGTATGGAGGCGTTTGATGAGCTCCTGTCAATTAATGTTCCTTGGAGTCAGGAGTTCCCTGGAGTCAGGGTTTGGACTTAAGCCTCCTGCTTCCAGTTATCGGTCTTATTTTTACAGTAATCTCAAAACTTCTCCTTCTATACAGCACCATTGATAAAACATCTACGTTAAAGATGAAAAGTTTCTCTACCATGAGGGATACCCAGACAGGCTCTCAGCATTACATGGAGAAGAGCAGAGGGAGGATGGAGTTAGAGGTGACCCGAATGAGATGGGGTGGAATCAATAGAGGAGAGAGTGGGCTAGCCAGTAATCACTTCGTTATGTGCACTCCACAACTGGACCGCTCAGAGATGTTCATGGAGTTAAACAGAGAAGAGAAGAAGGAGGAAGGAGACAGAGGTGGCCAGGAGGATAAAAAGGGGGAATGAAAAGGAGAGAGACAGATCCAGCCAGTAATCAGTTTCCTAAGTGTTCTCCACCATCTGGAACACACAGAAATTCACAGAGTTGGGTAGAGTAGAGAGGGGTTAGGAAGGAGACACAGGCGACCTGGTGGAGAAAAAGGAGCGTCCAAAGGGAGAAGGAGGAGTCAAGCCAGTAATCTCGCTCCCTAGTGAAAAATGGGTACTGAAGATTGGGTTCTTAAAGGTACAAAATTGGTAACAAGTACATAAAAGCAAAAATTAAAAATCTAGAGTAGAGTTTGGAATTTCAAAAATATGATGTTAAAGAAAAGAAGAAGGAAAAGTAATAGAGAAAAAACAAACAAAAACAAACAAGGTCGCAAAAATTATAAAGAAAATATAGGTACAAAATTGATAACAGATACCAAAAAGCATAAATTAAAAATCTAGAGTAGAGTTTGGAATTTCAGATATACAATGTTATATAAAAGAAGAAGAGAAAGAAACAGAGGGAAAAAAAAAGTCACAGAAATTATAAAGAAAACTATAGGTACAAAATTGATAACAAACACCAAAAGCTATAATTAAAAATCTAGAGTAGAGTTGGAATTTCAAAACTACAATGTTAAAGAAAAGAAGAAAAAAAAAAGTTCAAAAAAATTATAAAAAATGTATATATGAAGTTTGCTTTAAAAAAATAGGTTTGTTTTTTTTTTTGCAAAGTAATAGGTTATAAAAGTGAAAATTAAAGGAATAATAGAGGACTTAAAATTTTTTAAGAACATTAAAAGAAAAAAAAAGAAAGAATGATCGTAAAAATATATCTAGGACTTTCTCTGGTTTTGTTGTGAGTATTGTGGGTTCAGTTCATTTTTGGCTAGTTCCTTGGTCCGACTTAAATTTCTCAAGATCCATAGGCCCCTTCCTATGTAGTCGGTACTAACCACAGGGTTTTAATCTATTGCCTGTAGCTTCCAAAGCAGTTCCCTCTGTTATAGCTTCTTCTGTTTGCTGGTCTCTTCAGTGTCTGGTTTCCACCCTGACACAAAGGGGACGGTGGAGGACACTTTTTTTTTTTTTTAGGCTCACTTGTTCAGTCATGCTGTGGGGAGGCAGGGAGGGACGCTGCAAACAAATAACACTGGCGTGTGCTCACAGTGCCTCAGCCACACTGGGTCTGCCCCCGCTCACGGCGCGTGTAGCCTCCCTGCCCACACTGCTCAGGCTCTAGGTTGCTCCGCCGGGGACCATCCGTGGCCAGCCCTGGGCTGCCTGCACCTCCCAGGTCCAAGCCACTCAGGTTCAGAAACTCGGGTAGTCCTCAGAGGCGCAGACTCGGTTGGGCCTGCGTTTTGTGCCCTTCCCAGGTCCGAGCAGCTCAGGTGGTGAGGTGTTTGGCAAGCGCGATTGCTGCAACTTATCGCCTCCCTGCCGCTCGGTTATCTAGGTGTATAACCAGCGCACCTTCTCAGGCAGATGTTGACTGTCCAGACCCCCAAGAAGTTTTAGTTAGCAAAGAAGCCTGTTTACAGTTTTATAGATAATGTCTCTCTGGGGCTGTGATTGCCCCCTTCCAGCTCTGGCTGCCTGTCACTGGAGGGGGAAGGTCTGCAGCCAGCTATCTCTGTTCAGTCCTTTGTTCCGTGCGCGGGCCTGGCGGTGTCTTAGGTTAGGGCTGGCTTTTCGCGTGATAGATATCCCACAGTCTGGTTTGCTAGCCCAAATTATTTCACTCAGATAGCGCTCATGGTATTCAGGCCAGATCCTTACTCTAAGCGATGCAGCCGGCGCCGTGCCTCCCTGCCCAGCCCCCGCTTGGGCGTGTGCAGGCGTCTGTGCTGCTTCTCCGCTGGGGGAGTTACCGTAGGGCTGGCAATCTGCAGGTTTTAATTGTTTATTTATTTTTCCTCTCTGTTATGTTGCCCTCTGTGCTTCCAAGGCTCAGCACAGATTCGGCAGTGAGAAGGTTTCCTGGTGTTTGGAAACTTCTCTCTTTTTAAGACTCCCTTCCCAGGATGGAACTCCGTCCCTCCCTCTTTTGTCTCTTTTTTTGTTTTTTATATTATTTCCTACCTCCTTTTGAAGACTTGGGTTGCTTTTCTGGGTGCCTGATGTCCTCTGCTGGCATTCAGAAGTTGTTTTGTGGAATTTACTTGGCGTTTAAATGTTCTTTTGATGAATTTGTGGGGGAGAAAGTGTTCCCCCGTCCTACTCTTCTGCCATCTTAGCTCCTCCCTTTTCTTTTTCTTGGACCCTATAATTCAAATGTTGGTGTGTCTGATATTGTCCCAGAGGTCTCTGGGACTATCTTCAGTTCTTTTCATTCTTTTTACTTTATTCTGCTCTTCAGAGGTTATTTCTACTATTTTATCTTCCAACTCACTGATTCATTCTTCTGCTTCAGATATTCTGCTATTGATTCCTCCTGGAATATTTTAATTTCAGTAATTGTGTGGTTTGTCTTTGTATGTTTATTCTTTAATTCTTCTAGGTCTTTGTTAATTGATTCTTGCATTTTCTCCACTTTGTTTTCAAGGTTTTTGATCATCTTTACTACCATTATTCTAAATTCTTCTTCAGGTAGTTTGCTTATTTCCTCTTCATTTATTTGGACTTCTGGGTTTCTAATTTGTTCCCACTTGTGTACTATTTCTCTGCCTTTTCAGTTTATATATATATATATATATATATATATATATATATATATAAACTTACTGTGTTTGAGGTTCATTATATATATATATATATATAATGAACCTCAGGCTTTTACTTTGTGTAAAAGCCTGAGGTTCACTGGCTTACAAGGAGGCTGGGCCCAGAGGCCTCCCAGCTGGCACTTTAGACCCAAGTGCATACTGCAAAATGGCTCCATTCTCCGGTATAGACTATATCAAACAAGTCTCAATAATGTAAACTGACTGAGATTACACAAAGTATAATTCCTTTTCCCAGGCTTCAAGGTTGAATTCTTTCTTCCTTTTGGTTTCTGCTCTCCTAAGGTTGGTCTAGTGATTTGTGTAAGTTTTGTATAGGGTGAGATTTGTGCTGAGTTTTGTTTGTTTTTCCTCTGATGGCCAAGAGTGAGTAACATGGTAATCCTGTCTGCTGATGATTGGGATTGTATTTTGGTTTTGTTTGCTGTTTAGATGAGGCATCCTGCACAGGGTGCTACTGGTGGTTGGGTGATGCTGGGTCTCCTATTCAAGTGGTTTTGTCAGTGTGGATTCTCACTATTTGATACTCCCTAGGGTTGGTTCTCTGGTAGTCTAGGGTCTTGGAGTCAGTGCTCCCACTCCAAAGGCTCAGGGCTTGACCTCAAGTTTTGCATGGTTCTGTATATTCTTTTCCCTGGGCAGGTGCTCCTGTCCACTCTCAGCTGGTGTCCTGCATGTACCTCTGTGCCTGAAGGTGTATTCCTGATGTATCCATGGAGAAAGATGTACTCCACATCCACCTGCTCCTCTCCCATCTTGTTCTCCTCTTTTTTTTTTTTTTTTTCTCCTTTGTGCTTTCTAGTTTCACTGGCTTACAAGGAGGCTGGGCCCAGAGGCCTCCCAGCTGGCACTTTAGACCCAAGTGCATGCTGCAAAATGGCTCCATTCTCTGGTATAGACTATATCAAACAAGTCTCAATAATGTAAACTGACTGAGATTACACAAAGTATTAATATGTTATATTACCAGGGAATATCGATGTTAGAATTCAATAGTAGAAGGAAACTTGGGAAAGTCACAACTCTGTAAAAGCTAGATGACACACTCCTAAATAAACAATGAGTCAGAGAAAAAAATATCACAGGGGACACTAGAAACCATTTTGAGATGATGGGAAGTGAAAACAAAACATATGAAAACGTATGGGATGCAGCTAATACAGTGCTTAATGAAAAAAATATATAGCTGAAAAGTTTATATTAAAAAGGAAGAAAAGCAATGGCATTCTTAAGAAAAGTAAGACCAGGGAAGAAAGATGAATAAATGGAAGAGTGAAAGAAGATGGATGAGGTCTCAGATTGTGAGATGTTGTGTTGTGCTCTGCTTAGTCGTTCATTTGTGTGTGACTCTTTGCAACCCCGTCGACTGTAGCCCACCAGGCTCTTCTGTCCATGGAGATTCTCCAGGCAAGAATACTGAAGTGGGTTGCCATGCCCTCCTCCAGGGACTCTTCCCAACCCAGGGAGATGTTGTAAGGAGTTTAAATGCTATTCTAATTGGAACAGAAGCCACTGGAGTATTTAAAGCAGGACTAGAGTTGGGAGAGGATATGATATATGATTGTATTTTGTGGGATATAACCCATTTACATAATTTAAAAGTTATTCTAGTGGCTGAGTGGACATAGGGGTGAGAGTGGTGATAAAGAGACTGTTTATGAAGCAGTTGTATTAGCCAAGATGAGAAATGATAATGTTTGGACTAGGTAAATGGGAGAAACGATAAGTGGTTACAACTGGCATACTTGCTGATGTATCAGATTAAGGGTGTTAAGAAAGGGATAAAAGATGATTTCTAGCTTTTGGGTGTAAGCACATTATTGAATTGAATGGAAAAATTTTGGACAGGAGAAGGCTTTGGAGAGAGCATTAACTTTGAGATGTCTAAAATTATTCCAGTGCAGATTAGGAGGTTATTTTAGTATTATGGGCTATATGCATGGATGGCTAAATTCAAGGTTTATATTAGTGCCAAAATTCTGGAAGCCACAAAATCAGAGAAAGAAAAAAATATTTTTATGCTGACTGAATTCCTGGCTAAGGAAATCCCATTTTTTGTAATTTATATTCATAAAAGGGAAATGGACAGGTTAATAATTTCTCTGGGTGTTTAAAATTCTTGAGAGATGGCACTGTGAGTTTTTCATTTTTGTGACTTCTGTGTTTATTAATGAACATATGAACTGGCAAGTTTCAATAAGATAATGTGGAATAATTTAAATTAACACAGGGTATAAATCCATATTCTACTGTAATTACCCAAATAAACTTTCTTGGCATATTTTAAATATAATTTCAGGTGCAATTCAATGCTGCCAAAATGCTTTCTGATAACTTATTAAATTTATTCTTTATTGAAATTTACTTTAATCTCGATTTGTAAAGAGTAAAAACAAAAAAACAAAAAAAACCTTGCCATCTGCAAACAGAATCCCAGAATATTCATATTCAAAGGCCAGAAGCATCATAGTTGACACAAACATTTTGCTTCCTACTTGCTAGTGTCTAGTAAGAGTAATTGACCCCATAAACTTTAAAGTTTAATGATTATGTGAATATTTCTCATCCATGCTTTTTAGAAAGTATAGTGCACAAAAAATTCACATGATTGATTCATAGCTATAGAAATAGTGTTTTCTGATTAATACCATAAATAATAAATCCTAATAATAAAAAGAATGTCAAAGTATATAAAATCTACTTTTAAAAGAGAAAAAATTTTAAATAGAATATTAAGAACAAGGAAGTTCACTTGAGGTTATTGCTTCCTTTGCGGACATAACAATGTGGCTGAAAAATTCTTTTTTATTTGGTATTCAGTACATTGTTTTGATTTGTAAATAAAATTGAAGAAGGAAACCTCAAGTCAAGCCTGATATTCCCATAATAATCAGATATCATTCAATGCCTGAAAAATAATACCCATGTAAAATATCCGTAAAGCTAAAGCTGAAGTAACCATTATTTTTGTTATCTTTTTAAGTGCATGCCATACAAATGTAGTAGGTTATCAAAATAGGACCTGTGAGTCTGTTAGAACCCCTGGGAAAGGAAAACTTGGAACCAATAGGTACTTCTTATCTCAAGATTTGGGTAGTAGAGATAAACATTTTTATTTTTTTAAAGGTGCATAACACCAAGCTGAATATTGCCAGTCTGAACTCATACAACCACACTCCAACTGGGGTCTTTTCATCCCTCTGATGGGGTAACAGCTCACATTTATTGTTTAGTATGTGCCAGGAAACCCTAAACATTGTTACATTTTATCCACAAATATTTGACTGATGAATCTTATCCTTATTTCGCAATAGGATTACAAAGAGTTGGACATGACTGAGTGACTGAACAATGACAAATCCCTATTTCACAGATGAAAAATGAGACCGGAGAAGTTAAATGTTACACAGTTGGTGTGGTAAGGCCAGAATACCTATGCAGGTCTGTCTGACTAAAAAAAAATGCTCATTTCATTAACTAATATTATATGATATCTTAAAATATTTTTAATTTTGACGGATGGCTTATCATGTTATCTGCAGCAGCTATTCTAGGATTCATCTGCTCTTCTTAGAACCTCAATATCTCCCTTCATCTCACTCTAGGCTGAGAAGCAAGGCTCAAACCCATTCTCAACTCAGACCAAGATCAAATCCTCTCAACTTCCCTCGACATCACCTCAGATTACCTGGCATCTCCAAGCATTCTCTCATTCTCAGTCTTCTTACATCCAGTTTATTTGCCACTCACCTGTGAGGGCTGTCTCTGAAGTCATCAATGTCCTCTCTGACCCTAAGAATAACATCCTTGACCCTTTTTCTTGTCCTGTTTTCACGTGTGTTCTTCCAGAAGATCCTGAGGTAGATTTGAGTTTGAGAACACATTCTTAAATGATTCCATGAAACACTACCAGGGCAATGATAAGATAATCAATAAAATGTCCCCTGAGAACAACTTAAAGTCAAGCATGCTGGGGAAATGGCATAGTCAGTGTGGAAGAGGTGCCTCAGCAGCATCCTCTCAAGGACTAAGGGAGCTGGAGTATTTATACACTCACCGTGCTGTGCTGTACCTAGTCGCTCAGTCGAGGCTAGCTTTTTGTGACCCTATGGACTGTAGCTCACCAGGCTCCTCTGTCCATGGGAATTCCCCAGGCAAGAATACTGGAGTGCATTGCCATGCTCTCCTCCAGGGAATCAAACCCAGGTCTCCCACATTGCAGGTAGATTACTGTCTGAGCCACCAGAGAAGCCCAAGAATACTGGAGAAGGGTGTCTCTTCTCTAAGGGAACTTCCTGACCCAGGAATGGAACCAGGGTCTCTGCTTCAGGCCGATTCCTTACCAGCTGAGCTACCTGGGAAGCCCGAAGTCACGTCAATTGGTTGAGGGTTGCTGGGGTTGGAAAGAAATCCTATGACACTATGAGTGTGTTGTGAGCAAAGATGGCAGATTCTGATGATGAGAGCAGGTCCTGGGAGTAGGAATTTCAATAGCCATGTGCTACTCTGGTTAGTGTGAGGGCCTATGAGCATGACACTGACAGTGCAGGTTATACGTCATTTGAAAATATTTACATCATTTGCAACAGGTAATTATCCTCTTTTTATAAAAACTATGTGTTCTCCTTCTACTTATCTACATTATCCTTTATCTTGTTAAATTTTTTTTATTGGAGAATAGCTGATTTACAAAGTTGTGTTTGTTTCAAGTGTACAGCAAATTGAACTGAATCATTTATACATATACATATATGCACTCATTTTAGATTCTTTCCCCAATAGTACATATTGAGAGAAGTCCCCTGTACTATATAGTAGGTTCTTATTAGTTATCTATTTTATATATCAGTTCAGTTCAGTTCAGTTTAGTCACTCAGTCGTGTCCGACTCTTTGTAACCTCATGAATCACAGCATGCCAGGCCTCCCTGTCCATCACCATCTCCCGGGGTTCACTCAGACTCAAGTCCATAGAGTAGGTGATGCCATCCAGCCATCTCATCCTCTGTCATCGCCTTCTCCTCCTGACCCCAATCCCTCCCAACATCAGAGTCTTTTCCAATGAGTCAACTCTTCGAATGAGGTGGCCAAAGTACTGGAGTTTCAGCTTTAGCATCATTCCTTCCAAAGAAATCCTAGGGCTGATCTCCTTCAGAATGGACTGGTTGGATCTCCTTGCAGTCCAAGGGACTCTCAAGAGTCTTCTCCAACACCACAGTTCAAAACCAACATCAATTCTTCGGCACTCAGCTTTCTTCACACTCCAAATCTCACACCCATACATGACCACTGGAAAAACCATAGCCTTGACTAGATGAACCTTTGTTGGCAAAGTAATGTCTCTGCTTTTCAATGTGCTATCTAGGTTGGTCATAACTTTCCTTCCAAGGAGTAAGAGTCTTTTAATTTCATGGCTGCAGTCACCATTTGCAGTGATGTTGGAGGTCAAAAAAATAAAGTCTTCCATTGTTTCCCCTTCTATTTCCTGTGAAGTCATGGGACCAGATGCCATGATCTTCATTTTCTTAATGTTGAGCTTTAAGACAACTTTTACACTCTCCCTTTTCACTTTCATCAAGAGGCTTTTTAGTTCCTCTTCACTTTCTGCCATAAGGGTGTTGTCATCTGCATATCTGAGGTTATTGATATTTCTCTGGCAATCTTGATTCCAGCTTGTGCTTCTTCCAACCCAGCGTTTCTCATCATGTACTCTGCATGTAAGTTAAATAAGCAGGGTGACAATATACAGCCTTGATGTACTCCTTTTCCTATTTGGAACCAGTCTGTTGTTCCATGTCCAGTTCTAACTGTTGCTTCCTGACCTGCATATGAATCAAGGCAAATTGGAAGTGGTCAAACAGGAGACAGCAAGAGTGAACGTCAACATTCTAGGAATCAGCGAACTCAAATGGACTGAAATGGGTGAATTTAACTCATATGACCATTATATCTACTACTGTGGGCAGGAATCCCTTAGAATAAATGGAGTAGCCATCATGGTCAACAAAAGAGTCCAAAATGCAGTACTTGGATGCAATCTCAAAAATGACAGAATGATCTGTTTGTTTCCAAGGCAAACCATTCAATATCACAGTAATCCAAGTCTATGCCCCAACGAGTAATGCTGAAGAAGCTGAAGGTGAATGTGTCTATGAAGACCTACAAGGCCTTTTAGAACTAATACCCCAAAAAGATGTCCTTTTCATTATAGAGGACTGGAATGCAAAAGTAGGAAGTCAAGAAACACCTGGAGTAACAGGAAAATTTGGCCTTTGAATACGGAATGAAGCATGGCAAAGACGAGTAGAGTTTTGCCATGAAAAATGCACTGGTCATAGCAAACACCCTCTTCCAACAACACAAGAGAAGACTCTACACATGGACATCACCAGATGGTCAACACCGAAATCAGATTGATTATATTCTTTGCAGCCAAAGATGGAGAAGCTCTATACACTCAACAAAAACAACACCGGGAGCTGACTGTGGCTCAGATCATGAACCCCTTATTGCCAAATTCAGACTTAAATTGAAGAAAGTAGGGAAAACCACTAGACCATTCAGGTATGGCCTAAATCAAATTCCTTATGATTATACAGTAGAAGTGAGAAATAGATTTAAGGGACTAGATCTGATAGATAGAGTGCCTGATGAACTATGGTCGGAGGTTCCTGACATTGTACAGGAGACAGGGATCAAGACCATCCCCATAGAAAAGAAATGCAAAAAAGCAAACTAGCTGTCTGAGGAGGCCTTACAAATAGCTGTGAAAAGAAGAGAAGCAAAAAGCAAAGGAGAAAAGGAAAGATATAAGCATCTGAATGCAGAGTTCCAAAGAATAGCAAGAAGAGACAAGAAAGCCTTCTTCAGCGATCAATGCAAAGAAATAGAGGAAAACAACAGAATGGGAAAGACTAGAGATCTCTTCCAAAAAATTAGAGATACCAAGGGAACATTTCATGCAAAGATGGGCTCAATAAAGGACAGAATTTTATATATAGTAGTGTGTATATGTCAATCCCAATCTCCCAATTTACCCTCCCACCCCCATCCCCTGGTAACCACAAGTTTGTTTTCTACTACACTGGTGACTCTGTTTTGTAAATAAGTTCAATTGCACTTTTTTTTTTTTTTTTAAGATTTCACATATAAACGATATATATTTGTCCTTCCCTGTCTGACTTAACTTCACTCAGTATGATAATCTCTAGGTCCATCCATGTTGCCACACTATTTTTGTATCCACATTCTTGTTCTATTCCCACCACCTAAATACAGATATTCCCATGATTCTTCTCCTTTCAACTTGTACCCTTGGTAACCTCACAGTTTCCTTGTATCAGTGCAGTTGATTGCCAACTCAATTTTAACCCGAGTTTTCCTGTCCCAAGATGCAATCCTAGTTTAAACCATTACATAGGACTGCTGCTGCTGCTACTGCTAAGTCTCTTCAGTCGTGTCAAACTCTGTGCGACCCCATAGATGGCAGCCTACCAGGCTCCTCCATCCCTGGGATTCTCCAGGCAAGAACACTGGAGTGGGTTGCCATTTCCTTCTCCAATGCATGTAAGTGAAAAGTGAAAGTGAAGTCGCTCAGTCATGTCCGACTCTTAGCGACCCCATGAACTGCAGCCCACCAGGCTCCTCTGTCCATGGGATTTTCCAGGCAAGAGTGCTGGAGTGGGGTGCTATCGTCTTCTCCATTACATAGGACTATCCCTCTTCATTTGTCACTTGACATTATACAAAATTAACCTTCTAATCTTCCTTAGAAAAACTTCATATTTGAAAAATTACTCTGATATTCTTTCAAGATGACTTTCCAGAAGATTTCTAATCATCTTTATACATCTATCTTTCCCCAACATCCAATTGGCATGTCCTGTCAATTCTATATCCTTAGTATCTCTTCTCTATTCCTTCCTCTGCAGTTTCTAGCTACTACTTGCATTCAGATACAGGGATTTTATTATCTTTAACTTGATCTGCTTCAATAGCTTCCAGAATGTCCTTTCACTAACAAAAATTTCCCATCTCAGCCATTGTTAAAATGATTTTCTTACAGCCCAATTCTGACTATGTTATTTTCCACTCAAAAGTCCAAGAGCCTCACTGTTACTTATAGAATATCGCTTATAGAATATAGAAAGAACATGGGCTTTAGGTCAAAGAGAACCATCTAAATTTCTGACTTACAAAGTGGATGGTGCATGTGTGTGCCTGCTCAGTTGTGTCTAACTCTTTGTGACCCCATAAACTGTAGCCTGCCAAGTTCCTCTGTCCATTGGATTTCCCAGGCAAAAATAGGAGTGAGTAGCCATTCCCTTCTCCAGGGGATCTTCTTGACCTAGGGAATTGAAGCTGGCTCTCCTGTGGCTCCTGCACTGGGAGGGGGATTCTTTTATCACTGAGTCACCTGGGAAGCCCTACAAACGGGGTGTCATTGATCAAGCTATTATACTTAGTGGGCTTCAGTTTCTTATTTATAAACCAAGCATAATAATAATGATAAAATGTTAATGGTGGTTTTACATTTAGGATCAGTCTATAAACCAACTAGCATGGTGTCAGGCTTGCTATGCTGCTACTGCTAAGTTGCTTTAGTCGTGTCCGACTCTGTGCGACCCCATAGACGGAAGCCCACCAGGCTCCCCCGCCCCTGGGATCCTCCAGGCAAGAACACTGGAGTGGGTTGCCATTTCCTTCTCCAATGCATGAAAGTGAAAAGTGAAAAGGAAGTTGCTCAGTCATGCCCGACTCTTAGCGACCCCATGGACTGCAGCCTACCAGGCTCCTCCGTCCATGGGATTTTCCAGGCAAGAGTACTGGATCGGGGTGCCATTGCCTTCTCCACAGGCTTGCTATAGGCACTCAGTAAACTTTAGATTGGTTTACTGACAATATAACAATTCAGTTAGATTGCTTTCCCCTCTTTTTCCAAGATACATTAGCCTTGCATTAAAAATCCTTCACAATTTACAGATATAATATAAAAATTCATGCACAAATTAATGTATTTATTTTCCTAATTATGGGAAAGAGCTTATTAGATACAAAAGCAAATCAAGAAACAATAGCAACAAATTAATGGTTTGGAGTACACAATTTTTAAAGAACTATATATCAAAAATAAAAAGAATAAGTTCAAAAAGATAGTACTAATATATGAGCTACATAGCAGGCAAAAGTTAACAGTCTTCTTGTACAAAAGCAATTACAAATTAAAAAGAAAATACAAATACCACAATAGTAAAATTACAAAGAACATAAACATTTACTTTACATTGTAAATTTACATTTACATTACTTTACAAGGTAAAGTAGATATTAGAAATGTGTAGATTCAATAACAACTAAAATCAAAAAACTAAAGCAGCATGTTATCAAGGTGCTATTTAAATTATTCTACACAGTTACAATCTTTCTTCCTGTAATCTCCATTCACATTCCTAATTCAGCCTCTGGATCTGCATAGAAAAGACAAATCCTTATCCCAAGTGTGTCCTTTCTACTAATCGAAGAACTGTTTTTGTCCCTATAGACTTTCTAGTAATGGCCACTTTCTTCAAAGACTACTTGCATTACTTCATTTGAAGTCCATTTACTATTTGAGCATCCAGAAATGATGCAAACACTGGAAAATGTCTGATTATAGTACCCGGGTTTGAAAATAAACACCTTTGGTATAAAGTGCACAGAATATGGCAGGCATATATTTATGTTGCTGCTGCTGTTGCTAAGTCGCTTCAGTCGTGTCTGACTCTGTGCAACCCCATAGACGGCAGCCCACCAGGCTCCGCAGTCCCTGGGATTCTCCAGGCAAGAACACTGGAGTGGGTTGCCATTTCCTTCTCCAATGCATGAAAGTGAAAAGTGAAAGTGAAGTCACTCAGTTGAGTCCAACTCTTAGCGACCCCGTGGACTGCAGCCTACCAGGCTCCTCCACCCATGGGATTTTCCAGGCAAGAGTACTGGTTCTCAAATAGGGATACTTTTGTCCCCCAGGGGACATTTGGCAACGCCAGGAGATATTTTTCCATGATTGAAGTAAGGGGGTTTGCTACTAGCATCTAGTGGGTAGACACAAAGGATGCTGGTAAAATATCTTGCAATGCCCAGGAAAGCCCCCTTTAGCAAAGGATAGTCCAAAATGGCAATAATACTATGGTTGAAAAATACTGATATAGAGGATGATTTAAGTAATATATGTCCAAAAAAAAGCACATTTGTATATCTTAAAGTCTTGGTAATTTTTTCTCAAGCAGAAGTATTCTAACCTCACGGATATTATCAGGCTTTGAAAAAGACTGTTCTCTTAATGGGCTACCAAAGTCGCTCAGTGGTAAAGAATCTGCCAGGCAATGGAGGAGATGCATATTTGATGCCTGGGGCAGAAAGATCCCCTGGAAAGGAAATGGCAACCCCCTCCAGTATTCTTGCCTGGAGAATCCCAAGGACAGAGGAGCCTGGTGGGCTACAGTCCACGGGGTCACAAAAGAGGTAGATAGGACTTAGAGACTAAACAACAACAATTCTCTGAATACCTAAATCATCACTAAGAACATTCCCACTGGAAAAGTGCCGGCCAGAGCTCTGATTTTGTTGTGCAAAAATTATACCCTTCATGAATACATTTGCATTCAGTTAGAGAGCTATTTCATTTGCCTCACAATCTTGCCTATGGCATTATTTTATACTTACGCTTCCAGAGTGATATTCAGACTTTAGAAGTGAATTGGTTTTACATCCTAGGGACAGCAAAGCAACAGTTTGCAGTTAAGTAGATTTGAATGGCAAAGTAATTGCCAAGCATTCTTAAAAAAATTACTCTGCCTGAAAATTACCTTCATTATTCAACTGTGAGGAAAGGATATAATGTAGGGTAAATGAAAATACATACATATTCACCTTTGTGTGTAATATAAACAGAGAATCAGAATCACAGCAATAATATTACATTTCATGAATACTACTTCCCTGACTTTGAGCAAGAACTCATAAATGGAGAAATATATGTATGTATTATTAAAAAACAAAACAAAACCTGAGACAAAAAAAAAAAAAAAACCTTATTATAAATCAGTTGTCTTCTTGCTAAACTTTCAATGTAAGAAAATGCCCTGGTGTCTTGAGTCTAAAGGAAAGGGCACTGTGACTCACAAAGGCAGTGCTTATGGACAGCAGGAAAAGAGTGAATCAGAAAATCAAAATCAGAAGTGGGGTAGAGTTGCTCTGGCTTCCTTTTCCTAGTAACCATGAATGGTACCTTCCTTCCTTCAATGGCATTAACTCACCATATGACAAAGTGACAGTCAAACTAAATGGTACCAGAAATAATGAATTTCAGGAAATTTGTGATAAAATATAAACTACTTGGGGGCTTCCCTGATGGCTCAGCAGGTAAAGAATCCACCTGCAATGTAGAAGACACAGGAGATAAGGATTTAATCCCTAAGTCAGGGAGATCCCCTGGAGGAAGGCAAGGTAACTCACTCCAGTATTCTCGCCTGAAAAATTCCTTGGACAGAGGAGCTGGTGGGCTACAGTCCATTTCAGTTCAGTTGCTCAGTCGTGTTCTACTCTTTGTGACCCCATGGACTGCAGCACACCAGGCTTCTCTGTCCATCACCAACTCCCAGAGTTTGCTCAAACTCATGTCCGTCGAGTAGGTGATGCCATCCAACCATTTCATCTTCTGTCATCCCCTTCTCCTCCTGCCTTCAATCATTCCCAGCATCAAGGATTTTTCAAATGAGTCAGTTCTTCCCATCAGGTGGCCAAAGTATTGGAGTTTCAGCTTCAGCATCAGGCCTTCCAGTGAATATTCAAGACTGATCTCCTTTAGGATGGACTGGTTGGATCTCCTTGCAGTCCAAGGGACTCTCAAGAGTCTTCTCCAACACCACAGTTCAAAAGCATCAATTCTTTGGTGCTCAGCTTCTTTACAGTCCAACCCTCATATCCATAAATGACCACTGGGCTACAGTCCAGAGGGTCACAAAGAGTTGGACACAACTGAGCATGATCACAAGACAAGATGAACTACTTGGCTTCTCTCTGGAAGAGAGGAAAGTTTTAATGATGGATAACTTCAGTCTCTTTATTCATTTTTCTGCTATCCGTAAAGCCTCCCCAAATAGCCACTTTGCCTTCTTGCTTTTCTTTTCCTTTGGGATGGTTTTGTTCATCATCTCCTATACAATATTATGGAAGAGAAGCAGAAAGCAAGGGAGAGAGGGAAAGGTACATCCAATTAAATGCAGAGCTTCAAAGAATAGCTAGAAGAGACAAGAAGGTCTTCTTCAATGAACAATATTTAATAATAGAAGAAAAGACTAGAGATCTCTTCAGGAAAATTGGAAACATCAAGGGAGCATTCTGCCCAAGCCAAGGATGGGCATAATAAAGGATTAAAATCATAGAGACCTAGTAAATGCTGAAGAGATCAAGAAGTGGTGAAAAGAATATACAGAAGAACTGTATAAAAAAAAAAAGATCTTAATGAACTGGATTACTGAGTTGGTGTGGTTAGTCACCCAGAGCCAGATACTCTGGAGTGTGAAGTCAAGTGGGCCTTCTTTAGAAGCACTGCTGGTGGATGTGATGAAATTCCAGCAGAACTATTCAAATTCCTAAAGGAGGAAGCCATCGAGGTTTTGCATTCATCATGCCTGCACATCTGGAAGACTGAGCAGTGGCCACAGGACTGGAAAAGATTAATCCTTATCCCAATTCCCAAGAAGGGTAGTACCAAAGAATGCGCTAACTGTCAGACAGTTATACTGATCTCCCATTCTAGTAAGGTCATACTTAAAATCTTGTATGCTAGGCTTCAACATTATGTGAAGCAAGAACTTCCAGATGTCCAAGCGGAGTTCAGAAAAGGAAGAGGAACCAGAGATCAAATTGTCAACATTTGCTGGATTATAGAAAAAGCAAGGGAATTTCAGGAAAACATCTATCTCTGTTTCATCGACTACATTAAAGCCTTTGACTGTGTAGATCATGACAAACTGTGGAAAGCTCTTACAGAGATGGAAATACCAGACCATCTTACCTGTCTCTTGAGAAACCTGTGTGTGGGTCAAGAAGCAACAGTTACAACCATGTATGGAACAACTGATTGGTTCAGGATTGAGAAAGGAGAGCAGTAGGGCTATCTGCTGTCACTCTGTTTAATCTATACACTGAGCACATCGTAAGAAATGCCGGGGCTGGATGAGTTTAAGCTGGAATCAAGAGAAGCAGGAGAAACATCAACAACCTCAGATATGTTGATTGTGCTTAGACACTCAGTAGTGTCTAACTCTTTGAGACCCTATGGACTGTAGCCTGCCAGGCTTCCCTGTCCATGGGATTCTCCAGTCAAGAATACTGGAGTGGGTAGCCATTCCCTTCTCCAGGGGATCTTCCCAACCCAGAGATTAAACCCAGGTCTCCCACACTGCAGGCAGATTTTTTACTGTCTGAACCACCAGGGAAGCCCAATATGCGGATGATACCATTCTAATGGCAGAAAGCGAAGAGGAACTAAAGAGCCTCTTGATGAGGGTAAAAGAGGAGAGGGAAAGAGCCGACTTAAGACTAAATATTAAAAAAGCTAAGACTATGGCATCTGGCCCCATTACTGCATGGCAAATAGAAGGGGAAAATGTGGAAGTAGTGACAGATTTCCTCTTCTTGGCTCCAAAATCACCACAGACAGTGATTGCAGCCATGAAATCAGAAGATGATTGCCTCTTGTCAGGAAAGTGATGACAAACCTAGATAGTGTGTTGAAAAGCAGAAACGTTACTCTGCTGACAAAGGTCTGTACAGTTAAGGCTATGGTCTTCCCAGCAGTCAGGTACAGCTGTGAGAACTCAACCATAAAGAAGGCTGAGTGCCAAAGAATCGATGCCTTCCAACTGTGGTGCTGAAGACTCCTGAAAGTCCCTTGGATAGCAAGGAGATCAAATCAGTCAACCTTAAGGGAGATCAACCCTGAATACTCGCTGGAAGGGCTGATGCTGAAGCTCCAGTATTTTGGCCATCTGATGAGAAGAGATGACTCATTGCAAAAGTCCCTGATGCTTGGAAAGTTTGAGGGCAGAAGGAGAAGAGGGCGTCAGAGCCTTAAGTGACTGAACAGCATCACCAATACAATGAACATGAACTTGGGCAAATTCTGGGAGATGGTGGACAGGGATGCCCGGTGTGCTGCAGTCCATGGGGTTGCAAAGAGAGAGAAATAACTGGGCAACTGAACAACGAACAACAACAAACTTGGAGTCCCAATAATGATGTTGTTAGTTTTTTGATGAATTTTGAGTTACATTCAAGTCCAAAAGAAAAGTAAAATGACCTAGAAGGTATTTGTATGTGTTTATAAAACTATCTTCAGATAAAGAATGCTGGTGACTTGAGTTAGCATTTGAATTGGGTACTTGGACATTAGAAACTAATAAATTAATATTTTACCTGTTTTAGCTTGTACCATTACAGTTGACCCTTGAACAATATGAGTTTGAACTACATGGGTCTACTTACATGGGGATTTTTTTTCAGTAAGCATATGCCACTGCACTACACTATCTGTAGTTGGTTGAATCTGTGGGTTTGGAACCTCAGTATAGACGACTGACTATAAAGTTACACACTAGTTTTTGAGGAGATGATGGGTTTGGCACCCATAACCCCCATGTTGTTCAAGGGTCAACTGTATTTTAGTATTATTTTACATAATAGTCTATGAGTAATTGAATAAATGGGTGGTTGTATGAGATGAATTGAATCCCTCCCAAAATTTGTATGCTGAAGTCCTAACTCCCAAGACCTCAGAATACGCGAATATTTGCACATAACGTCTTTAAAGAGGTAATTAGGTTAAAATGAGGTCATTAGGGTGGGCTCTAATCCAATATGACTAGTGTCCTCATTAGAAGAGGAAATTTGGACACAGAAATGTAGATAGAGATAATAATATGAAAATACAGGGGAAAGAGCTATCTATAAGCCAAGGAGAGAGAATTCAGAATAAATAACCCTGCCAACACATTGATCTAAGACTTTTAGCCTCCAGAATTGTAAAAAAGTTAATTTCTGTTCTTAAACTATCTAGTCTCTAGTACTTTGCTGTGGCAGCCCTAGCCTCCAAATGATGACTTTTAAAATAAATTTTTTTTTAAAAAGTTACAAATGAACTTATTTACAAAACAGATAGTGACCTACAGACACAGAAAACAAATTTATGGTTACCAAAGGGGGAAAAGAGTTGAGGGATAAGTTAGGAGCTTGGAATTAACATATACACACTTCTATATGAAATAGATGGGCTTCCCAGGTGACACTAGTGCTAAAGAACCTGCCTGACGATGCAGGAGACATTAGAGATGCCGGTTCAATCCCTCAGCCAAGAAGATCCCCTAGAAGAGGGCATGGCAATCCACTCCAGTATTATTGCCTGCAGAATCCCATGAATAGTGGAAACTGGTAGGCTATAGTCCATAGTGTCACAAAGAGTTGGACACAGTGGAAGCAATTTAGCACAGTTCACACATAAAAAACAAAAAACCAACAAGCACCTACTGTATAGCATGCTGCTGCTGCTGCTGTTGCTAAGTCACTTCAGTCGTGTCCAACTCTGTACGACCCCATAGACAGCAGCCCACCAGGCTCCACCATCCCTGGGATTCTCCAGACAGGAACACTGGAGTGGGTTGCCATTTCCTTCTCCAATGCATGAAAGTGAAAAGTGAAAGTGAAGTTGCTCAGTCCTCTCTGACTCTTAGCAACCCCATGGACTGCAGTCCACCAGGCTCCTCCATCCATGGGATTTTCCAGGCAAGAGTACTAGAGTGGGGTGCCCTCGCCTTCTCCAACTGTATAGCATAGGGAACTACAATCAATAATTTGTAATAACCTGTAAGGGAAAAGAACCTGGAAAAGAACTGAATCACTGTGCTGTACACCTGGAACTAACACAATATTTTAAATCAATTATAGTGCAATAAAAAGTGTCATAAAATTTCAATTAACACAGTGCATTTATTCTCAAAGACTTAAAAAATTTCTCAATTGTTATTTTTGAATCCAGAGGGCCAGGTGAGTTTAAATTAAGATTTACATTTATACATAGTCAATTTTATTTTTGCAGTGTACAGTTCCATGAGTTGTGATTGGTTTAATTCCAGAAACTGGGCAAGGGAATAGAGCTTTTTATCAGGATGGCTGCCTTTTGACCTTTTGAGCATCCATGATGATTTCTTTTAGTTTATAAATTAAACTCCACATTTGTTGGACTTCATTGTATAATTTGCTCCTGGTTTCATTCTATTAACTACCTGAATAGTCTCCGTAGGTCAGACCTCTTTGATCTACTACTTGCCAATGATAATAATTGCACCCACGTTGCTTCTGGTAGTTAAAAGCTGTAACTTGACTTTATTTTCTACTTTCCTGGTGCCTCAGATGGTAAAGAATCTGCCTGCAATGAGGGAGACTTGGGTTCAATCCCTGGGTTGGGAAGATCCCCTGAGGAGGGCATGGCAACCCACTCCCGTATTCTTGCCTGAAGAATCTCCATGGACAGAGGAGCCTGGTGGGCTGTATTCCATGGGTACTTTATGTTCCTATCTTCATAATTATTATCAGGGAGTCTATTACTACCACTAGTCCTGAACACAAGAGGACAACCCACCTCAACGATAAAGGCAATCCTCTTGCCAGTGCCTTTCTTATGGCTTTAGTTAAAAGAGTCTTACCATCAGTTCTCTCACAGAACATAGGTGGCTCCTCCTACTATGATAATTTTATGAGCTTTTCTATCTTCCACCATCTGCCATAGTAATTCTGGTAAATAGACTTTACTTAATGTGAGCTATTGACTTTTCATTTTTTTCTAATAATTATAAGAGGCATTGCAACAGCCAAGGACAATCCCTTCTATGTGTTATCTCATCCCAATTTGTACTCAGTAAAGATTTCAGCAATTGTACCACTATAGCATTCCAGGAGCTGTCAGCTACAATAAGTGATGAATCTTTATTTCCAACTGGCATTCCATTTATAAAATCTCATTTTATAGCCTGTTTTAGGAGCATTCCTGATATAATATATTTTACATTTCCTGGAATCAGATCTGAGATGGATATTTGAGGAATTCACCCAGAAACATAATACAAATGGATGAGGGAGGTAGGGTTAGGCAGAAGAAGTTGAACCACAATACCACTGCATCAGAGGCATTGTTTGATACCATAAGGAACTCTAAACCTGAGATGACCTTTAGAATTAAGGAAAGGCTGCCAAGTCTTTGTATCCCATGGTCAATTAGCTATTGGATATAGATTAGCTCCAAGAAGGGGCATAAGCTTGGGCAAGGCAGCTCCTTTGAGTGTAGGTCCTGAAGAGGGTCTTGGCTTTTAAGCCATCTGTAGTGAACACTTTTTTCACTACTCAGGATATCAGTGCCTCTGAACTGAAAATATTGTGGGCAGCTCATCACAACATCCATTTAGAATATAGTTTTGTTTTGTTTTGTTTTTTTTAACTTTACAATACTGTATTAGTTTTGCCAAATATCGAAATGAATCCGCCATATACCCGCATTCCCCATCCTGAACACTCCACCCTCCTCCCTCCCCTACCCTCCCTCTGGGTCATCCCAGTGCACCAGCCCCAAGCATCCAGTACCGTGCATCGAACCTGGACTGGCGACTCGTTTCATACATGATATTATACATGTTTCAATGCCATTCTCCCAAATCTCCCCACCCTCTCCCTCTCCCACAGAGTCCATAAGACTGATCTATACATCGGTGTCTCTTTTGCTGTCTCGTACACAGGGTTATTGTTACCATCTTTCTAAATTCCATATATATGCGTTAGTATACTGTATTGGTGTTTTTCTTTCTGGCTTACTTCACTCTGTATAATAGGTTCCAGTTTCATCCATCTCATTAGAACTGATTCAAATGTATTATTTTTAATGGCTGAGTAATACTCCATTGTGTATATGTACCACTGATTTCTTATCCATTCATCTGCTGAGGGACATCTAGGTTGCTTCCATGTCCTGGCTATTATAAACAGTGCTGCAATGAACATTGGGGTACACGTGTCTCTTTCCCTTCTGGTTTCCTCAGTGTGTATGCCCAGCAGTGGGATTGCTGGATCATAAGGCAGTTCTATTTCCAGTTTTTTTAAGGAATCTCCACACTGTTCTCCATAGTGGCTGTACTAGTTTGCATTCCCACCAACAGTGTAAGAGAGTTCCCTTTTCTCCACACCCTCACCAGCATTTATTGCTTGTAGACTTATGGATCGCAGCCATTCTGACTGGTGTGAAATGGTACCTCATAGTGGTTTTGATTTGCATTTCTCTGATAATGAGTGATGTTGAGCATCTTTTCATGTGTTTGTTAGCCATCTATATGCCTTCTTTGGAGAAATGTCTATTTAGTTCTTTGGCCCATTTTTTGATTGGGTCATTTATTTTTCTGGAGTTGAGCTGTAGGAGTTGCTTGTATATTTTTGAGATTAGTTGTTTGTCCATTGCTTCATTTGCTATTATTTTCTCCCATTCTGAAGGCTGCCTTTTCACCTTGCTAATAGTTTCCTTTGTTGTGCAGAAGCTTTTAAGTTTAATTAGGTCCCATTTGTTTATTTTTGCTTTTATTTCCAATATTCTGGGAGGTGGGTCATAGAAGATCATGCTATGATGTATGTCGGAGAGTGTTTTGCCTATGTTCTCCTCTAGGAGTTTTATAGTTTCTGGTCTTATGTTGAGATCTTTAATCCATTTTGAGTTTATTTTTGTGTATGGTGTTAGAAAGTGTTCTAATTTCATTCTTTTACAAGTGGTTGACCAGTTTTCCCAGCACCACTTGTTAAAAGCAGCAAGGGAAAAACAACAAATAACACACAAGGGAATTCCCATTAGGATAACAGCTGATCTTTCAATAGAAACTCTTCAAGCCAGGAGGGAATGGCAAAACATACTTAAAGTGATGAAAGAAAGTAACCTAGAATATAGTTTAAAATGATGTGAACCATCATCACAGAATCCCTAAAGTTTTCAATGAAATAGAATACAGTTGTATCTCTTAATTTATTTAATGAAAATGTGGCAATTCATTATTTGTTTACTAATTACTATGCCAGATACTACAAATATTTTAGCTTTGATATGAGAATTAGATTTCACATAGAGATTCATTTTCACAGAGTGAAAGTAATTAAGATAAAGCATCTTTATTTTCTAAAAAACAAAGTTAAAATTGTTTCTAGAAACAGAAATTAATATTTTTAAATTGATGCTATTTAAATCATTTTTAAAATGCCCCAAACCATTATTTATTAACTATGAGTATGAACATTGTTGTTGTTGTTTCATCATTCAGTCATGTTCAACTCTTTGTGACCCCGTGAACTGCAGCATGCCAGGCTTCCCTGTCCTTCACCATCTCCCAGAGCTTGTCATGTATAAACATTACAACCCTCTTATTAAGATTGCTGTAATCATTAGTAATATAATACAAATCTAACAATTCAAACAGAGAAGGCAATGGCAACCCACTCCAGTACTCTTGCCTGGAAAACCCCATGGATGGAGGAGCCTGGAAGGCTGCAGTCCATGGGGTCACTGAGGGTCGGACAAGACTGAGCAACTTCACTTTCACTTTTCACTTTCATGCATTGGAGAAGGAAATGGCAACCCACTCCAGTGTTCTTGCCTGGAGAATCCCAGGGACAGCAGAGCCTGGTGGGCTGCCATCTATGGGGTCACACAGAGTCGGACATGACTGAAGTGACTTAGCAGCAGTAGCAGCAGCCACAATTCAAAAGGCCTGAGGTTTGGTACCAGTTAAATTTATGGTGATTCTAACATTTATATCAATATAATCTTTGGTCCATGATTAATTAGCTGTGCAAAAGTTATTTAAGCATTCAGGCACTGTGGTAAAATCACCTTTTTAGATCAGAGAGATTTGATTTTGAGGAGAAGGGTTGTTGATGTCTATATTTTTACTTGAAAATGATTATTTTTA
Source organism: Bos taurus (assembly GCF_002263795.3). Taxonomy (NCBI): domain Eukaryota; kingdom Metazoa; phylum Chordata; class Mammalia; order Artiodactyla; family Bovidae; genus Bos; species Bos taurus. The sequence goes on along the minus strand of NC_037332.1, from coordinate 15,350,125 downwards.
TGACATTTTATAATCAATATCAAACTCATCTTGTTCAATTAACCTTTGAATATTATAGACTATGGACTAGATTATCTGTCATAAGTAAAATTCATGATCTTTCATCTATTATAATGGTGAACATGCATTCCTTTCATTCAAAGATGTTTATAATCCTCACGGTTTCATCACCTGTGATAGATATGCCTTTCAAATGGCAACATTTCTGTGTGCTTCTGTATCTATTTATAGACTATGAGGAACCATTGAAAGCACGCTTTATCCACTCATTAACCCTACCACTATCAAAATAAAGCAAAAGAAAATGACATAAGCTAAAATATTAAAAGCCAAAATTGTTCTGATCATTATGCACACATTGGTTTCCCTGGTGGCTCAGCTGGTAAAGAATCCATCTGCAATGCAAGAGACCTGGGTTCAATTCCTGGGTTGGGAAGATATTCTGAAGAAGGAAATGGCAACCACTCCAGTATCCTTGCTGGAGAATTCCATGGACAGAGGAGCCTGGTGGGCTACAGCCCATGGGATTGCAAATAGTTAGACATGACTGAACAACTGAGCACAATGAGCATTCACACATTAAAGATAATTTTTATTACTCAACTGTGGTTTAAATTATGGTCAGCAACTGAACATTTGATAAAAAAAACTTGCTTACTTTAGGTCTGTTAGTTCCACTGCTAGCTAATCTGTAATGGCAAACCTACATTCAAACTGCAAACATTTCTTATGCTTATTACAATTTGTCTTGGAACTAATGGTATTTATATTGAGTATTTATATATTTTGCATATTTACAATACAATAGGCAGTTTCAATACATGGTATATGGTGTGTGACATACGATATGACATGGCATAGTATATGTTTTTTTTTTTTTTTCAGTTGCTAAGTCAGTTCTGACTCTTTTTGACCCCATGAACTTCAGCATGACAGGTTTCCCTGTCCTTCACTGTCTTCCAGAGTTTGCTCAAACTCATGCCCGTTAGGTCAGTACATAGTATACACCATATTGTAAATTAATTACATATAATGATAAATAATAATAGATTAGATATTTATATATGAATATATATGGGCTTCCCTGATATCTCAGTTGGTGAAGAATCTGCCTGTAAGCATGAGACCCCAGTTTGATTCCTAGGTCAGGAAGATCTGCTGGAGAAGTGTTAGGCTACCCACTCCAGTCTTCTTGGGCTTCGCTTGTGGCTCAGCTGGTAAAGAATCCACCTGCAATGTGGGATCTTGGGTTCAATAATTAGTCATAGATTATATATGATTATATATATTAAATTCAGTAATCACAAAGCTATAGCTGGTTAGCACTGTTTTACAAGATTGTATAGTTCTCAGAGAGGCTTTTTAAATTGCCTTAATCATAAGTGATAGAACAAGAATTTGAACCAACATGTGTCCAACTTGAAAGCTTTTGTTATGGTGTATGATTCACAAGTAAGTTCTACTTCCTTGGTATTTGAGCCTTGTCATCTTCCCTTGGACATAAATCTTTCTAGTCATCTACAATGTGCTTAAAATTTCTGATACATATGGCATCAGTTCAGTTCAGTTCAGTTGCTCAGTCATGTCCAACTCTTTGCGACCTCATGGACTGCAGCACGCCAGGCCTCCCTGTCCATCATCAGCTCCCGGAGTTCACTCAAACTCATGTCCCTTGAGTTAGTGATGCCATCTAACCATCTCATCCTCTGTCGTCCCCTTCTCCTCTTGCCTTCAATCTTTCCCAGCATCAAGGTCTTTTCAAATGCATCAGCTCTTCTCATCAGGGGGCCAAAGTATTGGAGTTTCAGCTTCAACATCAGTCCTTCCAATGAATATTCAGGACTGATATCCTTTAGGATGGACTGGTTGGATCTCCTTGCAGTCCAAGGGACTCTCAAGAGTCTACTCCAATACCACAGTTCAAAAGCATCAATTCTTTGGCATTCAGCTTTCTTTATAGTTCAACTCTCACATCCATACATGACTACTGGAAAGTATTTATCATTAGAACTTTTTGGAAAACAGATCATTGGAAGAAAAAGAGAAGTTTGACAACTTTGATCCTCCCATTAAATGCTCCAGGGCAATGGTGAAATATTAATATAAAACTTCATTTCATCCAAAGAGGATAGCTAGAGAAGGATGATAAACAGAAAAATTATATACATAGTGAGAGATTCTTATGGATATATACAAAATTAAGAAAGTATGTGATATGAACTCTCAAGAATTATTTTCTGAAGCTAAAACCAGTAAATGCAAGTAATTGGATAGAAAGTAAGTCAAATAATCACTGACTCTATTAAAACAAAATTCCCACAGGATCTTCCCTGATATGTAAGCTATTAAGTTGATGATTGGTTGACTGACAAGCATCCAGTTTAGTTTTTTGTACACACTGCTGTATCAGAGTCAAGAGAAATATAATGTATATTTCTGTTTTTATACACCCCATACAAAACCATTTCTGCATTTGAGAAAGTAATGCATTATTTGCACAGGAAAAACAATCTTAGAATTTAAAGCAATATGCAGTTTGGCATCCATTTGCCAGAGTAATGTTTTGTCTATAAACATTTATTAATATTGTGCTAACTTTCAAAGAAGAAGCCTCCCCACTTGTTATAAATAGCAAATAAATGTATTTGGTGACATAGGAAAAAATGAGTGAATATAAATAACCTCATAGCATTTATATCAATATAAACATTCCTCATAAAGTTATTTTCCCTTGGTAAAATTTTATAACACTTTTAATTTAAGAACATATTTGAACTATATATATATAAATCATTATAAGAAGGTTTGCTGCTGCTAAGTCGCTTCAGTCGTGTCTGACTCTGTGCAACCCCATAGATGGCAGCCCACCAGGCTCCCCCGTCCCTGGGATTCTCCAAGCAAGAACACTGGAGTGGGTTTCCATTTTCTTCTCCAATGCATGAAAGTGAAAAGTGAAAGTGAAGTCCTTCAGTCGTGTCCAACTCTTCGAGACCCCATGGACTGCAGCCTAGCAGGCTCCTCTGTCCATGGGATTTCTAGGCAAGAATACTGGAGTGGGGTGCCGTTGCCTTCTCCAATAAGAAGGTTTGCTTCCCCATAATTCAATCAATCAGATCAGATCAGATCAGTTGCTCAGTCGTGTCCGACTCTTTGCGACCCCATGAATCTCAGCACGCCAGGCCTCCCTGTCCATCACCAACTCCCGGAGTTCACTCAGACTCATGTCCATCGAGTCAGTGAGGCCATCCAGCCATCTCATCCTCTGTCGTCCCCTTCTCCTCCTGCCCCCAATCCCTCCCAGCATCAGAGTCTTTTCCAATGAGTCAACTCTTCACATGAGGTGGCCAAAGTACTGGAGTTTCAGCTTTAGCATCATTCCTTCCAAGGAAATCCCAGGGCTGATCTCCTTCAGAATGGACTGGTTGGATCTCCTTGCAGTCCAAGGGACTCTCAAGAGTCTTCTCCAACACCACAGTTCAAAAGCATCAATTCTTTGGTGCTCAGCCTTCTTCACAGTCCAACTCTCACATCCATTCATGACCACAGGAAAAACCACAGCTTTGACTAGACAGACCTTTGTTGGCAAAGTAATGTCTCTGCTTTTGAATATGCTATCTAGGCTGGCCATAACTTTCCTTCCAAGGAGCAATGAAACCCATCAAAATGAGATTTGTTTATTCATGTTTTTAAAGGCCTTCCAAAGTGAACTTTACTCATTTAATTGACAATTATTGAGCATTACTATACATTTCAGCATGACTATGAGGGTGGGTTCAACCTGAAATCCATTGCTTATTAACATTGGCAACTTGGGTAAATTACTCATCATCTTGGAGGATCTTACACTTATTTTCATAAAACCTAGACAATATATTTACCTGATAGCATTGTTATGAGGGTTAAATGAGAACACATAGAAAGACCTGAGAACAGTAAAAGCTATTTCTTGGCAAAGTGAGGGGAAAGAGAAAACTTTTCAGAAATGTTAACTACCATCTTCCAGCCATTGTACTAAATGCTAGGCTGCACATATGTGGGCCATAGAAAGGAGGAATGTGGCATCTTCCCCCAGGGAGCTTGTGGGATAGCAGGGTGTTCAGAAAAGGAACAGAGTGACAAGTAGCCTGACAGAGATGCTCTTAAAGTAGTTGAAAGGCTGTCTGACTCTATATATGAGAAATATCTGAGTTAGACCCACAGCTTCAAGAATTGTGCATGCTAGTGTCATTTTTAAAGTAGCACAGCATCCGTGTCTTTTTTGCTGTCTCGCATACAGGGTTATTGTTACCATCTTTTTAAATTCCATATATATGCACTAGCATACTGTATTGGTCTATGGGAGATGGGGGATGATTTAGGAGAATGGCATTAAAACATGTATAATATCATATAAGAAATGAATCGCCAGCCTGGTTTTGATGCAGGATACAGGAAGCTTGGGGCTGGTGCATTGGGATGACCCAGAGGGATGGTATGGGGAGGGAAGTGGGAGGGGGGTTCAGGATGGGGAACACATGTACACTCATGGCGGATGCATGTTGATGTATGGCAAAACCAATACAATATTGTAAAGTAAAAAAAAAAAAATAATAATAATAAAATAGCACATAATAATAAATATAATAATAATAAAATAAAAAATAATAATAAAGTAAAAAAATATAAAAAAGTAAAAAAAGCACAGCTATTTTTTTAAAAAAGTTAAAAAAAAGCACAGCATAATAATAATAAATATAATAATAAATAGTAATAAATTAATAATAATAATAAAGCACAGCATACTGGGAAGAAGTCAGTCTTAGCTCTCTCAATAATTAAATGAGTATAAGTCATTTAAACTTTCCAGATTTTCTGAACTTGCCTCTAAACTATGATTTTCCATTAATTGAGAAGTTTTGTTTTTAAAGTTCTGACACACACTGTTCTTCCTTACTCTCCAGGGTTTGTGTTTAGGTCATGGCATGGCATCTGAAAATGCTTGCTATTTAATTGCATTTCTCATATGTTGGTGGTATTAATAATTATTACAGTTGGAAAAGACTCTGATGCTGGGAGGGATTGGGGGCAGGAGGAGAAGGGGACGACAGAGGATGAGATGGCTGGATGGCATCACTGACTCGATGGACGTGAGTCTGAGTGAACTCCGGGAGTTGGTGATGGACAGGGAGGCCTGGCGTGCTGAGATTCATGGGGTCGCAAAGAGTCGGACACGACTGAGCGACTGAACTGAACTGAACTGAAGCTTCTTATGTTTATATTGTCATATTTATTCTGATTTTCCAAAGCACTTCAGATATTAGTTCTCAAACTGTGGTTCTCAGAGCCTTTCAGGTTCCAGAGAAATTTTCAGAGGATCCACAAAGTCAAAGCTATTTTTAACATTATTAAGACACTGTTCTTTCTTAACATTATTAAGAAAGAAAAAAGTGAAAAATAAAGTATTTTAAGTTTTAAAAACTGTTGATGTATCAAAAGTACAATGGCTAAGAATTAGTTTTTGGATTGAATAATGATCAGTGGTGATGCTGGTTATTGTAGTTCTGATCTAGTACTAGGGGTAAAGACCTGAAGTAGTCCAAGAAGAAATGGAAGAGGATGAACTGGTGGTAAGTGTAGAAAAATGCCTTTATGGAAGTGTTACTTTAAAGACCAGGAGGAAAATGGGGTGGTATTTACAAAGAGAAATGGGAGTAATATAAGTTTTGTACTTTTTGAGAAGACAGAGATATAACAACACACTAATAAGTTGATGTAAAAGATCAAGTAGGGATGGAAAAATTTCTATGCAAGGAATTATTTACCATTCACCATGGAATTTAAGCCTGGTAAAAAGGAGATGGGACTTCCTGGTGATACAGTGGTAAAGAATCTGCCTTCCAGTGTAGGAAATGTGGGTCTCCTCCAACAAGAATGTAAACTAGGTTTCTGAATTAGAAAGCAGCAAGTAAAACATGGCCCTGGTACTGACCTGCTGCACACTTTCAATTTATTGTAACTCAAACTCCTCAGCTATAGAATAAGTAATAATAAATCTAGGTCCTAGTGGTTTTTGAATAATAACTGAATAAAGCATACAAACTGTTTTGTCCAGTACATGTAACCTGGTATACACTTAATTAAGAAGGGCTATTAATATTGTTATGCTACTCTTACATTTTGGCACCTTAACTGATATGGATACACTATGGAAAAGAGTGAAACTCACTGAGATTAAATTTCTTTCTTTTGACAGACTTTCCCATTCTTCTTATCTGTATTTTATGTAGAAAGATAAAACTTAAAAAGCATGATATTCACCAGAGAATGAAAGAATTTGGGTCATAATGACAGCAACAGACTTCTTAGTCCAAAAATGATCATTATCAGTAATGGATGCTATAATATTTCTGGTTCTGGCAAGTGGACTGGCATGCAGTCAAACCATTTATTGCTAACAAAACTGTACTGTTTAGTAATTTTTGCATGTTTGTTCAGTGAGGTTTATATTTGTTGAATCAAACGTCTCTAAACGACCTGATAATAAATGCAAGTGTGTGGTAAGGATGAAATACAAAGCAAAATAAATGCAAAGGACTGAAAGGTCATATGTTGAATTCCTAATCTTCAATGTGATGGTGTAGGCAGTGGGAGGGGATTAGGTCATGAGGGTGAGGCTCCGTGAATGATATTAGTGTCCTTTCTAAAAGAGACTCGCAGAAGACTGCCTTCTCCCTTCCCCCATGTGAGGACACAGAGGAGACCATCTATGAACCAGGAAGCAGGCTCTTACCAGATAGTGAATCTGCCAGATCCTTGAACCTGAACTTTCTAGCCTCCAGAAATTTAAGAAATAAATGCTTGTGTTTAGGCCACATTCTATGGTGTTTTTGTTGCAGTAGACCAAATAGGCTTAGACGGTAAGATATTTACACAGATTACCAAGTAACAGAAAACTAAGTGGTCAATAAAGAATCATTTAACAATGTCTATACAATAGATACTGCTGGACTAAAAGCCATCAGGGCACAAATTACATGGGCCAGTTGGGCAGTGTCCTCAAGATACTTTAGGTGTATAGCCAGCAAGCGTCCATACTGGGACTTACTCAGTTTGACAGATTTGGGGCTAGGTTGCTAGTTAGGAGGAGAAACCCCGAGTTGGCTAGTTTATATATAATTAGGATATGAAAATGAACTTGGGCAAGAGAAAACTTAGAATTGACTTTTTTTTATTCAGTTATCATCTGAAAAACATCTTTAAGGGTTATTCAAAAGGGAGGGGATGTTATACTTATGGCTGATTCACATTGTTGTATGGCAGAAATCAACATAATATTGTACAACAATTATCCTCCAATTGAAAAAATACAAAAAAGGCACAAAAAATTAAGCACTGATGCCAATTAAAAAAAAATCATCTTGTGCATCAGTTAAATGATTTTAACAGTATTTGCCTAAAGTTATTGCAAATATTATAAGTCACTGTAAATGGTCTAGCAAAATATTTGGCACATAGGGGACTCGATGGATACTTGTTGTTTTTGTAGAGCAGTACTCTAATACAATTCATATATAATAAGGGAATTCAAGGGAAGTGGGGACCAAGTGTCTCCAACAATGAAAAAACTAAATTGGAGCAATATCATTTTTCTTCTCAGCTCCTGGTAATTAGAAGCTGTTCAGGTGAGCCAGGTATAACTAAGTGGATGCCCCTGTTCCATATTTGAATTTTGAAAGAGGTAAGCAAAGGTGTAAGTCAGAGATACTTGCAAAACAGTGTTTCTCAACTAAGCCTTTTAAAAAGGTTTGGAGAAATTTTTGATGTCAAAACTGAGGAAGTGCTCAGTTCAGTTCAGTTCAGTCCCTCGGTCACGTCCGACTCTTTGTGACCCCATGAATCGCAGCTCAGCAGGCCTCCCTGTCCATCACCAACTCCCGGAGTTCACCCAAACTCATGTTCATTGAGTCAGTGATGCCATCTAACCATCTCATCCTCTGTCGTCCACTTCTCCTCTGGCCCCCAATCCCTCCTAGCATCAAAGTCTTTTCCAGGGAGTCAACTCTTCACATGAGGTGGCCAAAGTTTTGGAGTTTCAGCTTCAGCATCAGTCCTTCCAATTAACACCCAGGACTGATCTCCTTTAGGATGGACTGGTTGGATCTCCTTGCAGTCCAGGGACTCTCAAGAGTCTTCTCCAACACCACAGTTCAAAAGCATCAATTCTTCTGTGCTCAGCTGAAGATAAGGCAATGGCAACCCACTCCAGTACTCTTGCCTGGAGAATCCCAGGGAAAGGGGAGCCTGGTGGGCTGCCGTCCATGGGGTCGCACAGAGTTGGAAATGACTGAAGCAACTTAGCAGCTTTCTTCACAGTCCAAAACTCACATCCATACATAGCCTTGACTAGACGGACCTTTGTTGGCAAAGTAATGTCTCTGCTTTTCAATATGCTATCTAGGTTAGTCATAGCTTTCCTTCCAAGGAGTAAGTGTCTTTTAATTTCATGGCTACAGTCACCATCTGCAGTGATTTTGGAGCCCCAAAAAATTAAGTCTGACACTGTTTCCACTGTTTCCCCATCTATTTCCCATGAAGTGATGGGACCAGATGCCATGATCTTCGTTTTCTGAATGTTGAGCTTTAAGCCAACTTTTTCACTCTCCTCTTTCACTTTCATCAAGAGGCTTTTTAGTTCCTCTTCACTTTCTGCCCTAAGGGTGGTGTCATCTGCATATCTGAGGTGATTGATATTTCTCCCGGCAATCTTGATTCCAGCTTGTGTTTCTTCCAGTCCAGCGTTTCTCATGATGTAATCTGCATATAAGTTAAATAAGCAGGGTGACAATATACAGCCTTGACGTACTCCTTTTCCTATTTGGAACCAGTCTGTTGTTCCATGTCCAGTTCTAACTGTTGCTTCTTGACCTTCATATAGGTTTCTCAAGAGGCAGATCAGGTGGTCTGGTATTCCCATCTCTTTCAGAATTTTCCACAGTTTATTGTGATCCACACAGCCAAAGGCTTTGGTATAGTCAATAAAGCAGAAATAGATGTTTTTCTGGAACGCTCTTGCTTTTTCCATGATATAGCGGATGTTGATAATTTGATCTCTGGTTCCTCTGCCTTTTCTAAAACCAGCTTGAACATCAGGAAGTTCACGGTTCACGTATTGCTGAAGCCTGGCTTGGAGAATTTGGGGCATTACTTTACTAGCGTGTGAGATGAGTGCAATTGTGCAGTAGTTTGAGCATTCTTTGGCATTGCCTTTCTTTGGGATTGGAATGAAAACTGACCTTTTGCAGTCCTGTGGCCACTGCTGAGTTTTCCAAATTTGCTGGCATAATGAGTGCAGCACTTTCACAGCATAATCTTTCAGGATTTGGAATAGCTCAACTGGAATTCCATCACCTCCACTAGCTTTGCTCGTAGATGCTTTCTAAGGCCCACTTGACTTCACATTCCTGGATGTCTGGCTATAGGTGAGTGATCACACCATTGTGATTATCTGGGTTGTGAGGATCTTTTTTGTACAGTTCTTCTGTGTATTCTTGCCACCTCTTCTTAATAGCCTCTGCTTCTGTTATGTCCCTATCATTTCTATCCTTTATTGAGCCCATCTTTGCATGAAATGTTCCCTTGGTATCTCTAAGTTTCTACTTGCATCTAATGGGCAGAAGCCAAAGTTGTTGCTAAGATTCCTACAGGTTACCAGGAAGACCAAAACCCAAAGTCTGGTCCAAAATGTCAGTCATGCTGAGGTTGAGTAGCCCTGTGGCAGAGTGGACAACCTGTATCTTAGCAACGGGTTTCAGGAGGTGGCAGGGAACATCTACCAGTCTAGCCAAGGTGCAGTGTCCTGAGCAGATGGCTTCTGTGACAATCTTTTGTCATCTTGACTATGCCTTGTCTCCTGCAATGCGTGCCTGTTCTCAGCATCTTTGTTTTACTTAATTTTGTAAAGTACATGACACATGCTTCCAATAAATTCCCTTAGTGCTTAAGTTAATTATATTTCATATTGTACATCAAGAAAACCTGATTAGTAGACATTCTGTCAGCATCATTTAGCATTATATTATGATCATGAGTAATACCATTGTTAATAATAAAGTCATTAGAAAGAGGGAAGATCTAAGCTCTGTTTTAACAGTATCAATAGCTACCATTACTTAGTACTTAAAATTGGCTAGTGAGTATACACATGCTATTTAGTTTATTCCTTAAAGACACCTTAAGCATTAATGTCTTTATTTAAAAAAGGATGACACTGAGGCAATACAAAGTCATCCAGCTATTAAGTATTAAACCCAAGTTACAAATTCAGATCTTTTCAACTCTAAAGCAGTTTTTCATTCGACTATTTTGCTTTTCATACACACACACACACACACACACAAATATTATATAACATTGCATCACACTGTCTTCATAGATCACCAGCGGTATTCCAGATGTCAGTATGGCCACTTTGACTACTTTCTCCTTTTGTTTGCTCTACTTTCCATCTGCTCCTTCCCTGCCTAGTTAGCAAGCTCTATCTAATTCTTGAAATTCGGTATTCATGTATTCTTCATATTTGTCCCTTCTCCTCTCATCCACATACTCTCTGGATAATTTCATCTACACTCTATGTGGTATCATGATGCTTTAAAAGTTTAATTTACATTAATACTCATTTGGGCTTTCCTGGTGGCTCAGATGGTAAAGAATCTTCCCCAAAAGCAGGAGACCTGGGTTTGATACATGGGTTTGATCCTTGAGTTGGAGAGTCCCTGGAGAAGGGCATACTAACCCATTTCAATATTCTTGCCTGGAGAATTCCATAGGCAGAGGAGCCTGGCAGGCTATAGTCCATGTGGTCACAAAGAGTCAGTCACGATTGAGCGACTAACACTTTCACTTATAGAACTAATTTAAATATCACAATTAAACATAAAAACTTTCAAAATTCATTTGGCTCCTTATCAAGTAACTTAAGAATTCTAGTAAATTTTAGAAATAAAGTTATGTGAAATAATACTTAGTCTTGAGGGTTCTACTTTCCCAATTGCAACTGTATTATTCATTTCCTCCAAGGTTGACTACTGGGAAGCCCCAGTAGACCTGTAGAGAACTATATATTTTTTTCTATGGAATATTTGCTAGTTTGCAACAGTCCTGGAGGAAGGCATGGAAACTCACTCCAGTATTCTTGCCTGGAGAACCCCCATGAATAGAGGAGCCTGGAGGGTTACAGTCCATAGAGTTGCCAAGAGTAGGACATGACTGTAGTAACATAGCACACATACACAGAAGTTTCTCAGAGAGTAGATAGCATTAGAGTAGAAAACCTCTCTTCCCCCATACTATGATTAGCAATAGTTACACTCTGATAAGGGCTTCCCTTGTGGCTCAGTGGTAAAGAATACACCTTCACTGAGGAGAGGCAGGAGACATGGGTTCAATCCCTGAGTTGGGAAGATCCACTGGAGTAGGAAGTGACAACCCACTCCAGTATTCTTGCCTGGAGAATCCCCAAGGACAGAGGAGCCTGGTGGGCTACATTGCAGTGACTGAGCATGCATTAACACCACGATAAAGAACAGGCAGGATTCTATAACAGTTCTATATCACATTTATAAATTTGAACTTACAAGTTGCATTTACCTGAAGGGCACCATATTAGTATGAGTATGGCTAGGTCAGAAGGGGAATATTGTCTCAACCACACAGTATTCTGGAAATTGGTTTTGAGCCCAGGTCCTGAATACATAGTTTTTGATCCTTTCAGTAAATTCCACTTTATGAGTACCTGCTGTCCACATCTACAAGATGACGTCAGTCAAGCAAGCCTTCTCATTTCATCAAAGATATTTTAATGATGTTGAACTTCAAAAGGAAAGGGGCCAGACTCTATATTGCTTTGAACTAAAAGGATCTGTTCAAATTAATTCTGGTATATCAGAAACTGAAATGGCTATCAATTTTTGAATCAGTTTATCTCACTTGGCAATCAATCATAATATGAAACATCCTTTTGTAGAAAATAGTTCTGTTTAAGGTTTAATACATAGTGGTGGATAGAATCATGATCCTTGGTTGATATTTTCCATGAGCTTTGGTTATATGAAAGAGATTGGCCTGTGAATAATATATTTAAAAATAAACTCTACCTTCATAAATATTTAAATTTGCTTTCACCGAATTATTAAAAATAGGTCAAAATATGCTATTTACATGGATTCCATCTGGATTCTGGTACTATTTAGGGACTAAAAAAGAATGACATTTGTGCTTAATATCTATAGTACCACATGTTGTGAAAAGATGTCACATTGTAGCATTTTTAATTTTATACTTTATCTGAATGCAAGTTGGATTTTTCAGATTCACCTGGCATTGTGAAATCCAGGGCTGGACATAATCACAGTATGGTCACATTATTTCTTACATACTTAGAACTGTAATTATAAGTTATAAATGCAATGTGTTTTCCTTTGTATGGAAATACACAAGCTACATTTAACCAGAATTCCTATATTTGTAGGACATAAACACTACTACAAATGGTGAATTCATCTGTGTGTGAACTCACATGTTTTATGTATTACAATTTATCTTGGTATAGCTGATGTATAATATGCTTAAAATTTCATACATCCTATTATATTGATCTTGCCTTGATCACATTTCAGTTCTGATAGTAGTCACAGGCGTATTTTTGGATCTCTATAAAGAGCAATTGAGTTGAATTGACAGTTAATTGGCTTCACGCTGATATTATTCTTTGATTTATAGTCATTTCCTGCCAGAATTAAGGTCTTGCTTGTCACAGTTAGAATAGCCTCAGAAAGACTTCCAATCACTTCACCACACTGACTGACTTAGTAGGTGCAACACATGGACTCATGAAGGTGACAGTCAGAAGCATGTGGGTGGCAGAGGAGAAGCAAGTTTTGAAATATACAGAACCAGAATCATAGCTACTCTGTAGAAAATTGTTCTAGTCATTATATGTGCAAAATATTAAGCAGTAGACTTTAGTTGTTCCCATGCCTAGCAAACACAGAAGTTCTGTTTTGTATATTCACTTAAGCAGTAAATTATATGTGCAAATTCTTTTCTTTAATGAGAATTGTACAAAATAGAAATGATCAGTTATTATATTGGTAGGATGGGTACTGCTGAGAGCAGTATGACAAATCCCAAGTATGTCTGGACATGAATTCTCATGTTTTATGTATAGGGATCAAGTCTTAGCCTATCTAACACATTTTGTCTTGATAGAGTCTAGCAGGTTCAGGTAGAATGATGTGTAAAACTGACACCAATGTAGCAAACAGCCTGAAGAAACAAGTGTTCCAGTGATGTCTCCTACACATTTGTCAATAATCTAAACTATGTACTGTGAGAGTCATTTGTTTACAGAATTGAATGGCTCAATACAACACAGAGACAATTAGATATGCATCTGAAGTGCTCCTGAGTAGGCCAAAATTTCAGATTAGGTTTTTACATTTTTTTCCTACTAATCTTGCCCAAATTTATATATGACAAAAAGTATTCTGGTGAAAGCCAGACACAAAAACTGAAAAAAAAAAAAAAAAAAGAACCAGCAGAGTTTCACAATGTTAACTACTTTATTATATCACAGGGCAACTTAAAACCTCTAATGGTTAAAAATTACCAAAAAAATTGTTCAAATTCTCAATTATAAAAAATGATATTTGGGTGACTAATTAAAGAAAGCCTACATTATCTTTATACTGACTCGACAGAAAAAGATGTTTCAAAACTGTGGTTATATGAAGAGATGTATGTGTGCTAAGTTGCTTCAGTTGTGTTCAAGTCTTTGCTATGAGTTGTGTTCAACTCTTTGCTATGGTCCTGTGGACCATAGACTGCCAGTCTCCTCTGTCCATGGAATTCTCTAGGCAAGAATACTAAAGTGGTTTGTCATGCCCTCCTCCAGGGGATCTTCCCAACCCAGGGATTGAACCCATGTTTCTTATATCTCCTGCATCAGCAGGTGGGTTCTTTACCACTAGCACCACTTGGAAAGCCCATATGAAGAGATAATAAAACACAATGCTAGAAAGATTAAAAAAAGCAAAGTAGATACAAATGAATATTCTATAACATTATGTAATAATATATAATATAACAAAATGCCTTGCATTATTTTTCCATTTGTAATTTGTAATATTTTTGCATGTACATACCTTAATGTGGTCCCTTGTGAATGCAAATTATTATTAATAACATTTCTATCCATAGCCAAAGCAACAAAGGCCAGGTAGTGATCTGTTTATTATGTCACATTTAAAACAGGGAAAGTTCAGTTAGAGGCATCCATAGCCTATTCTCTACCCAGATCTCATTACTCTTTCCTTGTCAATAATAATCTCCCCATCCGAATAATTCTGTTTAATAGGTATAGCTTAATAATTTCAGTACAGTTTTCAGAAATATTTGCTTGATTCTTGCATTACAAAGGATATACATTTATAGTGGGCTGAATGAAAGCCTCCAGTTCTTGACTTCCAACTGCCTAACCCAATACCCTTGGCAAAATTCTTTGCTGATTTCTTTTCCTCACTCCTTTTTCTGGTCCATCTGCAAGTCCTACTAACTCTAGCTTCAAAATATATTCAGAATCTCATCATTTCTTACCACCTCATTGCTATCTTCCTGGTCTAATCCATCATTGTCCCTCACCTGGATTATTCCAAGAGCTCCCTAATTGATGAGCCTTTTTCCACCTTTCTCCTCCTTTCCTTCCACCAGTCTATTGTCAATATAATAGCCAGAGTAATTTTATTAAAAATAAGTCAGATCATATCATGCTTGTGTTCAAATGATTCAATGCTTCCCCCTCTAATTCTGAATACAAACCTAAATCTTGCCATTATTTACAAGACCCTGTGTGATCTGTCCCCTGCAAACCCTGTACATCTCTAATTTCATCTTCTACTCTTTCACTTACTTTACTCTTCTTCAGTTATGCTGACATCTCAGGGAATACCATTTCCTTGCCTAGAAGAAAGAGTCAGTGTGTTCTTGCCTGAAAACAAATCTGGCCATGTCCCCCTCTACTGAATATACTTCAGTCATTTTAATCCTATGTTCTCATTATAAGGCACTAGCTTCCCTCTCATTCAAGGAGGAATATTGAAAAGATGTTAATAAGAATAATGTGTTATGGTATGGGATGAACTTGGAGCTACATAAAATTACTTAAGAGTTATTTAGTTTAATACTATAGTTCTTGTTGGTACAAAATGTTTATGATATGCACCATAATTCATAGCAAGTTACAAATGCGTAGAGAAAATGACATTGAGAACTACAGTCTTAAGTCGACAGGATGAAAATGCTTTTATTGCTTTTCTTGTGGTGGAGTTGAACAATGTGATTCATTTCTGTCTTCTATGTATGATGTTTTGACCAGTTGCAGGAGTTAGAGGTATAACCTGTGGTCCTGGATCAACTTAAAAGTAATTAACTGTTTTAAATACCTGCAATTTTAATTTTATTTCATTTTGAAATACCTGCAAGCTAAGCAACAGAGCTGATTCATATTTTTGACTGATTATGTGGTTTATACCTAGTCCTTTTTCTGGTCCATCTGCAAGTTCTACTAACTCTAGCTTCAAAAGATATTCAGAATCATACCATTTCTTACCACCGTGCTTTGGGACTTGAATAAAGGATGGTACAAAGATCTTAATAGAATGCTCATAGAAACCTTATTTGTAATAAATAAAAACTGAAGGCACCCCAAATATTCTTCAGCTTGGACATAGCCAAATTAGGATGTAGTCATAGAGTGGAACAAAACTGAGCAATAAAGATGACTGAACTGCTGTTATGTGCAACAGTATGGATAAACCACGTGAACATAACTTTGAATAAAAACAAAACAGACTCAAAAGAGTACATACTCTGTAATCACACATATATATACATATACTGTTCAAGAACAATGAAGACCCTTCTGTGGTGAGAGAAGCCATGGTAGGCTCAGTGCTGGGATTAGGGAGACCTGACTGGAAACCAGCATGAGGGAACTCTTTCTTAATTGAGGAGCTGACTTGTTATTTCATTGCTAAGTTATGTCCCACTCTTTGCAACCCCATGGACTGCAGCACGCCAGGCCTCCCTGTCCCTCATCATCTCCTGGAGTTCACCCAAGTTCATGTCCATTAATTTGATGATGCCGTCCAACAATCTCATCCTCTGCTACCCTATTCTCCTTTTGCCTTCAATCTTTCCTAGCATCAGGGTCTTTTCCAACAAGTCAACTGTTCGCTTCAGGTGGCCCTTGGCATCACTGTTTCAATGGACAAGAACTTGGGTGAACAAGGGCTTCCCAGGTGGCACTAGAGATGCAGAACAGTGCAGGAGACACAAGAGACGTGGTTCCCATCCCTAGGTTGGGAAGATCCCCTGGAGAAGAGAATGGCTATCCACTCCAGTATTCTTTCCTGGAGGACCTGTAGGACAGAGGAGCCTGGTAGGTTACAGTCTACGGGCTCACAAATAGTTAGACATGACTGAGTGACTAACATTTTCACATGGGTACATATATTCATCTAAATTCATCCCACAAAAGATATGTGGTATTACTGTTATTTAAATTATAAATCAATAAAAAATTGAAGACAAAAATTTCTCAAATACTGATGACTTCCTGAGTCATTGCACATTCAATACATATCTTTAGACAGACTGAGATTTGAATTTTTGCTTGTCCACATTGGATACCATTCTTATTTCTATCACTATCAGATAGGATACTAAAAAAGGAACTCCCCAGGTTGGTAGGTGCCCAATATGCTACTGGAGATCAATGGAGAAATAACTACAGAAAGAATGAAGGGATGGAGCCAAAGCAAAAACAATACCAGGTTGTGGATGTGACTGGTGATAGAAGCAAGGTCCAATGCTATAAGGAGCAACATTGCATAGGAACCTGGAATGTTAGGTCCATGAATCAAGGCAAATTGGAAGTGTCAAACAGGAGATGGCAAGAGTGAATGTTGACATTCTAGGAATCAGCGAACTGCAGATTCATGCTGATGTATAGCAAAACCAATACAATATTGTAAAGTAATTAGCCTCCAATTAAAATAAATACATTTACATTAAAAATAAATAAATAAAATGGATTGGAATGGGTAAATTTGACTCAGATGACCATTATATCTAGTACTGTGGGCAGTGGTCCCTAAGAAGAAATGGAGTAGCCATCATGGTCAACAAAAGAGTCCAAGATGCAGTACTTGGATGCAATCTCAAAAACGACAGAATTATCTCTTCATTTCCAAGGCAAACCATTCAGTATCACCGTGATCCAAGCCTATGCCCCAACCAGTAACGCTGAAGAAGCTGAAGTTGAATGGTTCTATGAAGACCTACAAGATCTTTTAGAAATAACACCCAAAAAAGATGTCTTTTTCATTACAGGGGACAGGAATGCAAAAGTAGGAAGTCAAGAAACACCTGGACTAACAGGCAAATTTGGCCTTGGAGTATGGAATGAAGCAGGGCAAAGACTAATAAAGTTTTGCCAAGAAAATGCACTGGTCATAGCAAACACCCTCTTCCAACAACACAAGAGAAGACTCTATACATGGACATCACCAGATGGGCAACACTGAAATCAGATTGATTATATTCTTTGCAGCCAAAGATGGAGAAGCTCTATACAGTCAGCAAAAACAAGACTGGGAGCTGACTGTGGCTCAGATCATGAACTCCTTATTGCCAAATTCAGACTGAAATTGAAGAAAGTAGGGAAAACCACTAGACCATTTAGGTATGACCTATATCAAATCCCTTATGATTATACAGTGGAAGTGAGAAATAGATTTAAGGGACTAGATCTGATAGATAGAGTGCCTGATGAACTATGGACAGAGGTTCATGACATTGTACAGGAGACAGGGATCAAAACCATCCCCATGGAAAAGAAATGCAAAAACGCAAAATGGCTGTCTGAGGAGGCCTTACAAATACCTGTGAAAAGAAGAGAAGTGAAAAGCAAAGGAAAAAAGGAAAGATATAAGCATCTGAATGCAGAGTTCCAAAGAATACCAAGAAGAGATAAGAAAACCTTACTCAGAGATCAATGCAAAGAAATAGAGGAAAACAACAGAATGGGAAAGACTAGAGATCTCTTCAAGAAAATTAGAGATACCAAGAGAATATTGCATGCAAAGATGGGCTCGATAAAGGACAGAAATGGCATGAACCTAACAGAAGCAGAAGATATTAAGAAGAGGTGGCAAGAATACACAGAAGAACTGTACAAAACAGATGTTCATGACCCAGATAATCACGATGGTGTGATCACTGACCTAGAGCCAGACATCCTGGAATGTGAAGTCAAGTAGGCCTTGGAAAGCATCACTATGAACAAAGCTAATGGAGGTGATGGAATTCCAGTGGAGCTATTTCAAATCCTGAAAGATGATGCTGTGAAAGTGCTACACTCAATATGCCAGCAAAGTTGGAAAACTCAGCAGTGTCAACAGGATTGGAAAAGGTCAGTTTTCATTCCAATCCCAAAGAAAGGCAATGACAAAGAATGCTCAAACTACCGCACAAATGCACTCATCTCACACACTAGTAAAGTAATGCTCAAAATTCTCCAAGCCATGCTTCAGCAATATGTGAACTGTGAACTTCCTGATGTTCAAGCTGGTTTTAGAAAAGGCAGAGGAACCAGAGATCAAATTGCCAACATCCACTGGATCATGGGAAAAGCAAGAGAGTTCCAGAAAAACATCTATTTCTGCTTTATTGACTATGCCAAAGCCTTTGGCTGTGTGGATCACAATAAACTGTGGAAAATTCTGAAAGAGATGGGAATACCAGACCACCTGATCTGCCTCTTGAGAAATCTGTATGCAGGTCAGGAAGCAACAGTTAGAACTGGACATGAAACAACAGACTGGTTTCAAATAGAGAAAGGAGTACGTCAAGGCTGTATATTGTCACCCTGCTTATTTAACTTATATGCAGAGTACATCATGAGAAACCCTGGACTGGAAGAAGCACAAGCTGGAATCAAGATTGCTGGGGAAAAATATCAATAACTTCAGACATGCAGATGACACCACGCTTATGGCAGAAAGTGAGGAGGACCAAAAAGCCTCTTGATGAAAGTGAAAGAGGAGAGTGAAAAAGTTGGCTTAAAGCTCAACATTCAGAAAATGAAGATCATGGCATCCGGTCCCATCACTTCATGGGAAATAGATGGGGAAACAGTGGAAACAATGTCAGACTTAATTTTTCTGGGCTCAAAAATCACTGCAGATGGTGAGTGCAGCCATGAAATTAAAAGACGCTTACTCCTTGGAAGGAAAGTTATGACCAACCTAGATAGCATATTGAAAAGCAGAGACATTACTTTGCCAACAAAGGTTCGTCTAGTCAAGGCTATGGTTTTTCCTGTGGTCATGTATGGACGTGAGAGTTGGACTGTGAAGAAGGCTGAGTGCCAAAGAATTGATGCTTTTGAACTGTGGTGTTTGAAAAGACTCTTGAGAGTCCCTTGGACTGCAAGGAGATCCAACCAGTCCATTCTGAAGGAGATCAGCCCTGGGATTTCTTTGGAAGGGATGATGCTAAAGCTGAAACTCCAGTACTTTGGCCACCTCATGTGAAGAGTTGACTCATTGGAAAAGACTCTGATGCTGGGAGGGATTAGGGGCAGGAGGAGAAGGGAATGACAGAGGATGAGATGGCTGGATGCCATCACTGACTCGATGGATGTGAGTTGGAGTGAACTCCGGGAGTTGGTGATGGACAGGGAGGCCTGGCATGCTGCAATTCATGGGGTCGCAAAGAGCCGGACACAACTGTGTGACTGAACTGAACTGAACTGAATCAGACTATACACAGATATGTAAACTATGAAATGATTTACTTCTAAAATTATTTGGTTCATAATTGTGTTTATTTTCTATCTTTATGCAGAAACATTAAGATTATCTTGACATACAACCAATCATGCAGAAAGATATGTCAATGGATATGAACCAGTCATTAAATCAAATGGACAAATGAGTTAGTACAAAGTAAACAGCACATATGTTGAGGTACATAAACAAGTCTGTGAGTCAGAAAGGACATCACCAAAGTAGTCTATACCCTGAAACCAGAAGATGGATAGGAACTATGTCACCCACTTCTACAACATGTTACTTGCCCAAGCATCTTCTAATCAACAGGCAAATCAAGACTGTATTTCTCTAATGCTGTGTTAAATACTGAGCTAGAAATCTCATTTCAGCTAGGGACTGGAGAACCTGAAGGTACAAGATGAATTTCATTCCAAATAACCCACTTAAGTCTCAAATATCTTTCTTTTGAGAAAATTGTGGTTTTGTCTCTTCTTCACAATATTTGATGTTCTAACTTTTTTTTAATGTCCCCTCAGTTTATCGTCTGGTCTTCCTTGGTGGCTCAGAAGGTTAAGAATCTGCCTGCAATGCAGGAGACCTGGGTTCGGTCCCTAGGTCAGGAAGATCTCCTGGAGAAGGAAATGGCAACCTACTGCATTATTCTTGCCTGGAGAATTCCATGGACAGGCTACGGTCCATAGCTAGTTCAAAGAGTCAGACGTGACTGAAGTGATTTAGCACCACGCACTGGATTTAAATCTCCTAATTTTGAATCTTGTATTTAAATATATATTTCCCTAGGAAACTGTCTGGACATTAATTGATTAATAGATCAAATTTGTATTTTTCTTTCCCTACCTGGTGGTAATTTTTTATCTGACAAGTAAATTACATTTTTCAAGAGGGGAGGGAGAAGAAGATAAAATTATAGAAAACACAGCAGAGTTTGAAACACTTAGCTTATTTTGATGAAATCAATAATGAGATCTACTCAGCAGACTTTTTAATGTCAACTACATTCATTTCTCATTTGTTCAGCTTTCAAAATACTATCAGTATTTTAACTCAGCCATTTAGTGAGGACTGGAAGCATATTTCAGAGAAGGCAATGGCACCCCAGTCCAGTACTCTTGCCTGGAAAATCCCATGGATGGAGGAGCCTGGTAGGCTGCAGTCCATGGGGTCGCTAAGAGTCAGACATGACTGAGCGACTTCACTTTCACTTTTCACTTTCACGCATTGGAGAAGGAAATGGCAACCCACTCCAGTGTTCTTGCCTGGAGAATCCCAGGGACGGGGGAGCCTGGTGGGCTGCCATCTATGGGGTGGCACGGAGTCGGACACAACTGAAGCGGCTTAGCAGCAGTAGCAGCAGCAGGAAGCATATTTTGATCATAAGGCCTAATTTTAAACTGTTTCTGCCTTTTTATCTGTGTTATTAATTTTGAGAGAATTTGGAAACAAATTATAAAGTTAAACTTTTAAAAACAATTAACACAGTTTAGAAAGTCTTGGGTTTCATGTTTATTGCTGAACTTGCAAAAACATTTAATTTTTTTAAATGATGAATTAACTCTTTGATCAATAAAAGGTTGCAGAGTATCAGTTTGTAGGTTGCATAAATAGGACACAGATAGAAATTTCAACTCAGTGTGAATATTTTAAACACAGCACTATTTTTCAGAGACCAAGAAACATGAGGAGACAAATAGTGCCGGCTGACTGAAGAATTAGCTGCCCAACACCTTTTGGATGGCTTTCAATAGCTTTTTTGGGAGAGCAGAAGAAAGTTAAACTGAGCTCTTTATTAGTTTTCATCAATAAGTCTTTGTTACCAATTGGTATAGCATTTCAAGTGATTCTATTGGAAAAGGTATCAGTAGAGATTGAATATATACCAGTTCCATACTAGCAGAATTTTATTATTGTAATGACCCACACATTTTCTTCCCAAAGTATTTCCTGATTCAAATACATTTAGTATTTAATAGCTGAAGTGATTTACTTTGGAGAATTTAGGAAAACATTTCTGAAATAAGATCTTCGTTGAAGAAAGCAACATTTACATAAAACAGATATTAATATTTTATAGCAACTGAGTTATTCAAATCATATTGCATATTCAGATACAATAACTAGAGGACAATAAAATTCCCTTAAGTTTTCATTTTAATTTCAATCAAAAGACTGAAAAAAAATTTCAGTAATCTGATAATTTTATTTGAGATAATCATTCATCAACATAATTGAGTAATGAAGTGTATTAGTTCCATCAGAATTACTCAGCATTTCTTTCTAGTCTAAAACCTACATAACTTGGCCTTTAATATGACTTCTGTTTAATATAATTATCACCTGGACCAAAGATATATAACACAATTACATGAATTCATTTAAAATTTCTCTGACAATAAACACATTTACATTCACATATATGTTTTTGGGGGATGGGGGGACTAATGTCTGAAGGATCACCTAAAATAGACTGCCATTTTGTGTGAGACATTCTTCATATCTGCATTTCCTAAGAAAATAGATGTCAGACTGAGTCATTTGGAGTACAGGCATAAAACCCCTGTATTAATATGATCACTTTCTTTAATAGATTTAAGTGTCATGAACTGTTAAAAAAATCAGTATATCATTCCATTCTTCACCTAATTAAAAAATGTCTATGGCAATAAATCACAAACTTAAACTGCAACTATATTTTACATTGAGATAAAAGCATAAACTGTCCTGAGAATACAATATCCAGATACAATATCTGATATTTATGATATCAGAGGTATCTAAAACCCTAAAGCACTTTGATTACCATCTCCCTTGATGAATACATAGGAAATCACTTCCCAATATTTTTGTGCAATACTCATGTATAAGCAAAAGATAAGTAAATCTTTCCAAAATAAAATTATTAGCACTAGTTATGAACAGGTTGTTCACTGGAGAAGGAAATTAGATAATTAGAGGGTTACTTGGAGGTATGTTAAGGGAAAAGCAAATAAAAGCTTTTTCATCATTCAGAAGAATTCTTTGGTGTGAGAACTCCGCAAGTAGAAAAGACTTGGCAAGACTAGTAAAGTGAAAATGTAATGACCTTGATTTAGACTGGTTTCTGTCATGAATTCCCCACCTTCAAGAGCAAAGGAACTGAAACAGCATGATAACATTGCCCCTTTCTAAAACCATGTTGATAAGTTTCTTCCAAAGTGCCAGTGAAAGTCCAGTCTAGGCCACTGAGCAACTGATGGAACTGCCCCAAGTCCAGCTTCACAGAGCATAACAGCATTAGGGAAACACAGAAGGGAGTTGGCCTTTTACGAGGCTATCACAAAAGAAAGCTACATGCTTCAGAAGCAAGTTTATCTGAAAGTGAACAGACAATATTCTTCAAACATTTCAATTGTGGTAATCTTGGTGTATTTATTTCAAAAGCATAAAATAACTTAGGATTTCAGTAACTGTAAAAAGCATTTTAAACATCCATAACCTTGATTACTAATGTTCTCATTAAAAAAAAAATGTGTTGATTACTCACATGTGAATGTGTATTTTCAAAAGGACTGGCTTATTTCCAATAGAGTAAGATACAGAGGGGAAATTTATAAGCATCAAAGTAGGCGGTTTCCTATAGGAACATAAACACAGATGTTAATATATTTCAATTGAATCTTTCCATAATGAAAAGTAAAATGTAAGCACATTATTATCAATTCTACTTCTTTACATGTGCCCTCAATCCCTGGGTCAGGAAGATCCCCTGGAGAAGGAAATGGTAACCCACTCCAGTATTCTTGCGTGGGAAATCCCATGGACAGAGAAGCCTGGCTGGCTACAGTCAATGGGGTGGCAAAGAGTCGGACACGACTGAAGCAATATGGTTCAACTCTGTATTTCTTGGGAGGTTATTGAAATAAATTGCAATAACTTAGACTTTGTGGGAAAATACTATTAAAAGGAAAATATGCTAAATAAGGTGGTAATTCAAATTATTAAAAGACAATCTCTATTGTTTAATGCTATGCTAAGTCACTTCAGTCGTGTCCGTCACTTCAGTCATGTCCTACTCTGTGCGACCCCATAGATGGCAGCCCACCAGGCTCCCCCATCCCTGGGATTCTCCAGGCAAGAACACTGGAGTGGGTTGCCATTTCCTTCTCCAATGCATGAAAGTGAAAAGTGAAAGTGAAGTCGCTCAGTCATGTCCAACTCTTCGCGACCCCATGGATTGCAGCCTACCAGGCTCCTCCGTCCATGGGATTTTCCAGGCAAGAGTACTGGAGTGGGGTGCCATTGCCTTCTCTGCTATTGTTTAATAGGGGTAGATAAATTTATTCATAAAGCTTATTTACTTCATTGTACAGCAGACACAGCACTATAAAGCAAGAATTCTCCAATAAAGAAGAATTAACATATTTGATTAATATAGCCAATATCTATAACAATCACCTCTCCTTGTTATCTACATACCATACTAGAACCCTCATTAAGGAAATACTCTTTTTGTACATGTTACCAAGGATCTAATTGAGATTAGGAATTTTGCTTGAATGTTTCTTAGATAATGCATTGTATTGAACTATGTATCTATTTATTTTAATAGTTAACAAAATCTATATTTTATTTTGTTTTTTAATTCTGTTTTGCTTTCATTTTTGTGTTCTTATATGCATAAAACAAGAGGACAATTAGTAACTTTATTGCTGATTATATATGATTCCAAGAAATTTTCAGTCAAATTCCTTTCGTAGTTATAATTTCCACTGACCTAATGATTTCCCTGAGGAAGAGGGATATAACAAATTGTGAAGAAGGCTTGACCAAGATGGTGACATAGAGGGCCCTGAACTCCCATCATTCTATGGACACATCAAATAGGCAACAAGGAGCAATTGTTTCTGAAATAAATTCTGAAACTAGCTGAGTGACTCCTACACCTTCAGCAAATAAACAAATGTCCACCTTGGAAGGGATAGGAAAGGCTGAGACACACTGTCACCACAAACCCTACCCCTCCCCACCCCACCCCACACCCCCACACACACAGTTCCATACAGTCAGGAAGGAACTTCTAACTCTCAGCTTCTCCCTGAGGAGTGAAGGGCTTGGAGCCCACATTTAGTACCCCAACCTTTAAGACTCCCACCCATGGTATAGGTCCTCAAAACAACTAGCTCCTTAAGCCAGAAGCTGTGCTTATGATACCTATAAAAAGCAGTGAAGGTAAAAGTCACTCAGTCCTGTCCAACTCTTTATGACCCCATGGACAGTAACTCACCAGGCCTTCTGTCCGTGAAATTCTCCAGGCAAGAATACTGGAGTGGGTAGCCATTCATTTCTCCAGGGGATCTTCCCAACCCATGGATTGAACCCAGGTCTCCTGCACTGCAGGCAGATTCTTTACCATCTGAGCCACCAGGAAAGCCCCATGACATGTATAAGTATAGCCAATAATGCAGCAGTTGTTGACAGATATAAAAGCACTTGCTACATATATCCCCTCAGGGCTTAACACAGAGATAACAGGCAAAAATGCACAGGTCTCAGTCTTTCTCAGAAAGAAGTCCATTGGCGGATTTTGAAACCTGCAAGCTGAGGGTCAGACTTCTAGTTTAGCACATGTATAGGGCCTGGCTATGATCCTCCCCAGAGACCAGGGAAACAGTGGACACCTTACCTGTGGTCCCCCATTAGTTTGCTCCCAGTTGCCAGCATCTCCCTAGAAGGAGTTCAAACACATGTTTGCATCCCAGTGTATGGACTGCTGCCTGAGGTTAGATCCCCAGATCATATGGCTCTGATAATCAGTGGTGCTTGCTTTCATGATTCCCACAGGACTGTAGCAAACAGAGCAACAATTCTTAACAGGTACAGGAGGATTTGCCTCCCCTTTCCCCCAGCTATATACCCAGGCCCAGTACAGAGCTAACAGGCAAAAACCCTCATCTCCCAGCTACTCTTCTCTACCAGATATTGCTTGAGATTTCAGCTTCTTAGCAGCATTATCTAGGTGCTGAATGTGATCCTCCACTTTGGGACACAAATTCATATACCATGATCAAGAGGGGTTTATTTTAAAGATGCATGGATGGTTCAATATTCACAAATCAATAAAGAAATGTGATATATCACTTTATCAAAATTAAGAGTAAATTATCTACTGATTAAAATGGATCTGACAAAACTGAAGATACTTTTATGATGAAAATTCTGAACAATATGGGTATAAAATGAATTTATCTCAACATAATAAAGGCCATATGTGAAAAGCCCTCAACTAATATCATAATTAATAATGACAAACTCACAGGTTTTCCTCTAAGAACAGAAATAAAACAAGGATGCCCACTCTTGCCACTTTTATTCAATATAGTACTGAAAGTTATAGCCAGAGTAATTAATCAAGAAAAAGAAATTAAATGTGTCCAAGTCAGAAAAAAAGAAATACATTTTTTTCTATTTGCAGATATCATGGTATTACATGTAGAAAAGCTAAATACCCCATCAAAAACTAGCTGGAACTAAAAAACAGATTCAATAAATTACAAAAGATCTCAGATAGCCAAAACAAATCTTAAGAAAGAAGACTAGAGCTGAAGGAACTATGCCCCTTCTGACTTCAGACTATACTACAAAGCTACAGTAGTCAAACCAGTACGGTACTGGCACATAAACAGACACATAGATCAGTGAAACAGACTACAGAGCCCAGAAATAAGCCCACATACCTATGGTCAATTAATCTGTGACCAAGGAGGCAAGAATATACAAAAGAGAAAAGACAGTCTCTCAGTAAGCTGGGAAAACAGGACAGCTATATGTCCAAGAATGAAATTAGAACATTATCTAACACCATATACAAAAATAAACTAAAAATGCATTAAAGACCTAAATGTAAGAGTGGAAGCCATAAAACTTCTAGAGGAAAACATAAACAGAACAGTTTTTGTTATAAATTGTAGCAATTTTTTTATGTCTTGTAAACCAAAGGAAATTAAAGCAAAAATAAACAAGTGGGACCTAATTACACTTAAAAGTTTTTTCACAGCATAGGAAACCACTGACAAAACAAAAAGACAAACTACTGAATGCAAGAAAATGTTAGCAAATGATCTGACAGTAAGGAATTAATATCCAACATGTATAAACAGCTCATACAACTCTACATCATAGGATTAGCAGATGCAAACTGGTATATATAGAATGGATATACAACAAAGTCCTACTGTATAGCACAGGGAACTATATTCAATATCCTGTGATAAACCATGATGGAAAAGAATATGAAAAAGAATAACTGAGTCATTGTGCTATAGAGCAGTAATTAATACAACATTGTAATTCAACTATACTTCAATAAACTTTTTAGAAAAATTAAGGAAAGAGTAGAAACTCCCAATCCATCATAGGTAATCAAAATTTTGAAACTTGTAGGTATCCTTCTCTTTTACATATCCATAATGTTACCTCACGTATAATATGACAGAAAATTGAAATCATAACAAAGTAATCATAGTTC
This sequence comes from Bos taurus, assembly GCF_002263795.3. Classification (NCBI taxonomy): domain Eukaryota; kingdom Metazoa; phylum Chordata; class Mammalia; order Artiodactyla; family Bovidae; genus Bos; species Bos taurus. Next base: position 15,322,732 of record NC_037332.1, on the reverse strand, counting down.
AGGCATACAAATGAGTTGATTGGCTACTGAGGATTCAGTCTTACACATGTCCCTGCACCACTGAGAACATGATTCTTTCATTTCGACAAATCTTACTGAAAATTTCAAAGTGATCTTCATTAACCTAAGTAATAGTTCTTACAAAAGAAGGCAGTTTAGTTGCTCAGTCGTGTCTGACTCTTTGCAACCCCATGGACTGCAGCACACCAGGCTTCCCTGTCCATCACCAACTCCTGGAGCTTGCTCAAACTCATGTCTATCAAATTGGTGATACCATCCAACCATCTCATCCTCTGTCATCCCCTTCTCCACCTGCCCTAAATCTTTCCCAGCATCAGGGTCTTTTCTAATGAGATGGCTCTTTGCAGCAGGTGGCCAAAGTATCAGAGCTTCAGCTTCAGCATCAGTCCTTCCAATGAATATTCAGGGCTGACTTCCTTTAGGATGGACTGGTTGGATCTCCTTGCAGTCCAAGGGACTCTCAAGAGTCTTCTCCAACACCACAGTTCAAAAGCATGAATTCTTCGGTGTTCAGCTTTCTTTATGGTCCAACTCTCATATCCATACGTTATTGCATAGCACAGGGAACTATAGTCAATGGGAACTATAGCAATATCTTATAGTAAGCTATAATGGAAAATAATTTCAAAATCAATATATGTGTATGCGTATAATTGAATCATCTTGCTGTACACCTGAAACATTGTAAGTCAACTATACTCAACTATGCTATACTTTTTACTTCAATATATACAAATTATATATGTATTTTATATATATTTATAAATAAAATGAGAAAAATAATATTATCTGCACAGTGTTGACTTCCCAAGTAAATGAAATGACATCTCTAAAGGGATTAGGAACTTTTTTCTTCCTTCTTTTTGTTTGTGAGTTTTGAACTTATTTGTTATGGGTCAGTAATTTAAATCTTCCTCTTAGGATCCAGCCATTTAATATGCAGTGAAACATTAAGCCTACATTGCTTGTAGAAGTTTTAGACATTTTGAAAAGTTTTAGAGATCCAGTAGATTCTAAACTACATGATCCCTTCATTTTCCCTCTGAACTATTCTTTGTATTCTTCCCTCTCCCATCTCTCCCAGGACTCCCTGAAGTAAAATTTTATTATCCTTACTAATTATCAGTTTCAAATTATTTTTTCAATTGAGAGGTAACACAGGATATGTACAAATGTCAAAAAATAACATTTCCCTAATGGGGACACATATATCTTTTCACTGTAGTTACTCTGGTTTAGGCATTGTTCATATCATGTTTTTGATGGTTTGCCTTATTCCACCTCAGGGAAACCACACATGTAATAAAATAATCATATAATTTATTGTGGCAAATGTTACTTAACTAGATTACAACATTCTATACTAAGACTTTAAAACATTCTTAAATTAAGGCTGACCATTATTTTATTTGCCTAAGGTCATAAGAATTCTTGCCAGAACTCTAAAACCCTTGGTTTGGGTGAGTCTCTTCTTTAGATGTGATTTAGCTCACCGTTTCAGTAGAGTAAAAAATGGGTCTTTTTCTTAAGATCATAGCTATACTTCTGCTTATTTTCTGAACCTTTTTCTAAAACTATCACACAAGTAAAGCCAACAGTATTCGTGCCTGGAGAATTCCTTGGTCAGAGGAACCTGGTGGGCTACAGTCCATAGTTTTGCAAAGAGTCAGACACGACTGCTTAGCACTGCACAGCACAAAGCCAACAGAGCAGTGCTGTACCTATCACAATTTATATTACATTTTATTTTTAAATCTTATAGTACTGAAATCGTAAGATAGAATTATTTTACTTTTTTTGAATTCACTGAATTACTTTTGAATTTTTGAATTCATTCCTGGAATAAAATATTGAGAGGAATAATTTTCTAAACTAAACGCCTTGTTTTTTAATTATCAGTGATTATTTTGTTACTTGCTGTTAAAAAAATACTTGTTTTTAAAGTATCAGTGGTAATTCTGTTGCCTGCCTACGACTTTTAAAGCATTATACTTTATTAGAGCCAAGAATAAGTAATCGTCAAGAAAGTATATTTTCACAAACTGTAAAATAAACCTTAAAGTACCAACCAAAGGGTCTACAATTTTCAAAAACATAGACCCAAGTTTATTGCTATAGCAGCAGTAAATTATTGTAATTTTAGAACAATTTCCATAATAACATACTTGCCTTTTCAGGCAAAATGTACGTAATTATATAACCTATGAAATGAAATCATTATGTTGTTAGATATTAAATATAAGGTTTCCCATAAGCTGATTTGGAGAAGGCAATGGTACCCCACTCCAGTGCTCTTGCCTGGAAAATCCCATGGACGGAGGAGCCTGGAAGGCTGCAGTCCATGGAATCGCTGAGGGTCGGACACGACTGAACGACTTCACTTTCAGTTTTCACTTTCATGCATTGGAGAAGGAAATGGCAACCCACCCCAGTGTGCTTGCCTGGAGAATCCCAGGGACAGGGGAGCCTGGTGGGCTGCCGTCTATGGGGTCACACAGAGTCGCACACGATTGAAGTGACTTAGCAGCAGCAGCAGCATAAGCTGATTAGTTACTATTCAGAAGATATCATCTTTTAAAAATGTTTGAAGTTTAATTATTTGGCTGTGCTGTGTCTTAGTTGAGGCACAGGGCATCTCTGATCTTCCTTATGGTATCTGGGATCTTTAGCTGCGGCCTGTGAACTCTCAGTTGTGGCGTGAGGACACTTAGCTGTGCAGCATGTGGTATCTAATTCCTTGACCAGGGATTGAACCTAGGCCCCCTGCACTGGACCACCAGGGAAGTCCCAAAAAGGTACCATCTCTTTTATCTTAACATGTGTAAGTCAGTATCATCATAGTCTTTATTTATTATCTAACATGGCAGTAAATAAATGAATTACTTATAAAAAATACTGGGCAGGAAAATAATTTAGCTGTTAAACTCAATTAGTTTTTCTTGTGGGTCCTTCTGCTTTTGTGGCTTTAGCACATAAAACTTCATTTGCCATTTTGTCATTGGACTTTCCCCCCTTTCTTTAGGTCATTTCCACATCTCATTCTGCTTAGAGGGCATCTTGACTCAAGTGTCAGTCTTCTTTCTGGATTGTAGGCTCACCTTGCCTCTAACCATATAATTCTTCCATCTCTTTATTCTCTGAGCTGGAAATTCTGGTTATCATAGACTTTGCTCCATTTTCTATTTAGTCAGCTTTAGTCGTCTTTATAATTTGGTGCCAGAAAAATGTAAATACTGGGTTTTTTTTTTTTTACTGTAGAATTTGCAGTAGGGAGGAAGTTCATAGATCTGATTTCTAATTCTTCCTTAAACTCTGGTTGGAAGATTATATTCTTGTTCAGGACATAGAATTGTCTCTGTTAAATGAAGGATCTGAAATAGGTTATCTTTAAAATCTTTGGAACTTTATAAATATGCTCAGTCTACAGATACTAAAAGGTTTCATTGTATTCCTGCTTCCTCTAAGTGAACGTAATAGAGTGAAAACAATTTATTTTTCAGATTACCTTGACTCTATCAAACATGAGTCCTTTAGGAAAATTCTTTAAATAGCGCATGGAAACTGCTTCCCAGTTGCCACTTTGAGACTGTATTTCCTTTCTACCAGGTATAGATTTTGCTAATATTTTTTCTCCACTGAATCAGTTCAGTTCAGTTCAGTTACTCAGTCATGTCCAACTCTTTGCAATCCCATGACCACAGCACGCCAGGCCTCCCTGTCCATCACCAACTCCTGAAGCTTCCTCAAACTCATGTCCATCAAGTTGGTGATGTCATCCAACCATCTCATCCTCTGTCATCCCCTTTTCCTACTGCCTTCAATCTTTCCCAGCTTCGGATCTCTTCTAATGAGTCAGTTTTTCACATCAGGTGGCCAAAGTATTGGAGTTTCAGCTTCAGCATCAGTGCTTCCAATGAATATTTGGGACTGATTTCCTTTAGGATGGACTGGTTGAATCTCCTTGCAGTCCAAGGGACTCTCAAGAGTCTTCAAAGCATTAATTCTTTGGTGCTCAAGTTTCTTTATAGTCCAACTCTCACATCCATACATGACTACTGGAAAAACCATAGCTTTGCTAGATGGACATTTGTTGGAAAAGTAATGTCTCTGCTTTTTCATATGCTATCTAGGTTGGTCATAGCTTTTCTTCCAAGGAGCAAGCGTCTTTTAATTTCGTGGCTGCAGTCACCATCTGCAGTGATTTTGAAGCCAAAAAAAATTAAAATCTCTCACTGTTTCCACTGTTTTCCCATCTATTTCCCATGAAGTGATGGGACCAGTGCCATGATCTTAGTTTTCTGAATGTTGAGTTCTAAGCCAACTTTTTCACTCTCCTCTTTCACTTTCATCAAGAGGCTCTTTAGTTCTTTTATGCTTTCTGCCATAAGGATGATGTCATCTGCATATCTGAGGTTATTGATATTTCTCTGGCAATCTTGATTCCAGCTTGTGCTTCATCCAGCCTGGCATTTTGCATGATACACTGAATGAAGCTAGTGTATTTCCTTCCTTCTTTCTATTCTTTTTCAATTCTTTTCTCATTTAGTTTATTACAAAGTTCCCTGTGCTACAGAGTAGGTCCTTGTTGGTTATCTATTTTAATTATAGCAGTGTATGCATGTCAATTGAGTTAGACAAGGCTGTGGTCTGTGTGATCAGTTTGATTAGTTTTCTGTGAATGTGGTTTTCATTCTGTCTCCCTCTGGTAAGGATAAGGATAAGAGGCTTATGGAAGCTACTTGATGGGAGAGACTGACTGTGGGGGAAACTGGGTCTTGTTCTGATAGGTGGGGCCATGCTCAGTTCAGTTCAGTTGCTCAGTCATGTCTGACTCTTTGCGACCCCATGGACTGCAGCGTGCCAGGCTTCCCTGTCCATCATCAGATCCCAGAGTTTACTCAAACTCATGTCCATTGAGTCGGTGATGCCATCCAACCATCTCATCCTCTGTCATCCCTTTCTCCTTCCACCTTCAGTCTTTCCCAGCAACAGGGTGTTTTCCAATGAGTCAGTTCTTTGCATCAGGTGGCCAAAGTATTGGAGCTTCAGCTTCAGCATCAGTCCTTCCAATGAATATTCAGGGTTGATTTCCCTTAGGATTTAGTTTGATCACCTTGCTGTCCAAGGGAATCTCAAGAGTTTTCTCCAGAATCACAATAAAAAGCATCAATTCTTTGGCAATCAGCATTCTTTATGATTCAGCTCACATCTGTACATGACTACTGGAAAAACCATAGCTTTGACTAGATGGGCCTCTATCAGTAAAGTGATGTCTCTGTTTTTTAATATGCTGTCTAGGTTTGTCATAGCTTTTCTTCCAAGGAGCAAGTGTCTTTTAATTTTATGGCTGCAGTCACTGTCTGTAGTGATTTTGGAACTTAAGAAAATAAAGTCTGTCACTTTTTCCTTTGTTTCTCCCTCTATTTGCCATGAAGTGATGGGACCAGATGGCATGATCTTCGTTTTTTTAATGTTGAGTTTTAAACCAGCTTTTTCATTGTCTTTTACCTTCATCAAGAGGCTCTTTAGTTCCTCTTAGCTTTCTGCCATAAGGGTGGTGTCATCTGCATATCTGAGGTTATTGATATTTCACCCAGAAACCCTGTTTCCAGCCTGAGATTCATCAACCCTGGCATCTCGCATAAAGTACTCTGTATATAAGTTAAATCAGCAGGGTGACAATATACATCCTTGACATAATCCTTTTCCAATTTGGAACCAGTCTGTTGTTCCATGTCCTGTTCTAACTGTTGCTTCTTGATCTGCGTACTGGTTTATCAGGAGGCAAATAAGCTCTTCTGGTATTCCCATCTCTTTAAGAATTTCCCACAGTTTGTTGTGATTCACACAAAGACTTTAGCATAATCAATGAAGCAGAAGTAGATGTTTTCTGGAATTCCCTTGTTTGTCTATGATCAGGCAGATGTTGGCAATTTGATACCTGGTTCCTCTGCCTTTTCTAAATGCAACTTGTACATCTAGAAATCCTCGGTTTACATACTATTGAAGCCTAGCTTGAAGGATTTTGAACATTACTTTGCTAGCATGTGAGATGAATGCTATTGTCCAGTAGTTTGAACATTCTTTGGCATTTCCCTTCTTTGGGATTGGAATGAAAACTGAGCTTTTCCATCCTGTGGCCACTGCTGAATTTTCCAAAATTGCTGGCATATTGAGTGTAACACTTTAACAGCATCACCTTTAGGATCTGAAATAGATCAGCTGGATTCCATCACCTCCGCTAGCTTTGTTCATAATAATACTTTCTAAGGTCCACTTGACTTCACACTCCAGGATGCCTGGCTCTAGGTGTTTGATCTCACCATCGTCGTTATCTGGGTCATTAAGACCTTTTTTTCAACATTCCTTTGTGTATTCTTGCCACCTCGTCTTAATACCTTCTGTTTCTGTTAGGCCCATATATTTGTACTCAGAATTCTTATTTAATTCTACATATATTAATTTCTAGATTGAATTTTACATATCTAACTCAGTTGAGTAGGTCTGCTTTTAGTTTTGTTATGTTTTTGTTTGTTTGTTTTTGTTTTCATTCCCTAAATGTGATGTACCTCTATTAATATTTACTTGGGGAACGTCTTGATCTCTATTTTAGAAAGCCATAAACTGCACATGTAACAGGGGAAGAAACATTGTCCAGCTGAATAAATGTTTTCAAGGATTAATGATATTTTTACAAGCACACGTATGTTCTCTAACACAGGGAAGAAAACAAATTTGAAGCAAACACCTCCTGCTTCCAACTGGTAGCACCCTATAACCCAGTTCAGCTTGTTAATTGGCTGCCCTTGCAATAAAGAACTCCATAAAACACCTATATAATCTCAGAAAATAATAACACTGTCAGCCTGAATGAAAATGCCAGCAGCAGACTCAGTGTGCTTAAAATAAGACGAAAAAGTAAATATAAGGATCAGGGCCAGTTTGGGGGGAATACTGAACTTTCACCATCTGGGCTATTGCATGCATGAATGCTCAGTTGCCCAGTGGTGTCTGACTCTTTGCTACCCCATGGACAGGCTCCTCTGTCCATGATATTTTCCAAGCAAGAATACTGGAGAGGGTTGCCATTTCCTCCTCTAGGGGATCTTGCCCACCCAGGGATCAAGCCAGTATCTCCTGAGTGCCCTGCATTGGCAGGCAGATTCTTTTACCACTGAGCTACTAGGTAAGCCCCTGCTACTTTTAATAGTAGGAAACAATTTTAAAATCTAAGGGGTATAAGAGTATACATATTCAGGGGTACATTATAGAGCAACAAAATTTGCTACCCCCAAATGTGTGGATTATTTGGAACTAGAAATAATCAAGGCCCAAAAAACTCACAAATAAAGTTTGACCTTCTCCCTAATTGTCTCTGAAAAATTTTAGCTAGAGGGCATGTTCCTGAAATAGAGCTATCACCAGAGTTTTCTGCAAAGAATATGAGCTCAGTGTGGTGGGGAGCAGAAGCAAGGTTCCCTAGAGATCAAAGTTCCCTCAGTGTCCCATTGTCTTGGTATGGCCAGCAACATATACTTATCAAATATTTGTCTAACTCCATGTTCACTGTCTTCCTCTTCTTTGAAGTCCCAAACCCCTTCCCCCAACATCCTCTTTTGTCTTTAGCTAAAGACGATATTTAAGTGAGATTTTCAGCCTCTTGGATAAGTTACTCAGCTTTCCTGGATCTCTTCCAAGTATACATGTTATTAAATCTTGTTTGATTTTCTTCTGTTAAATCTGCCTCATGTCAATTTAATTCTTAGACCAACCGGAAGAACCTACAAGGGTAGAGGAAAATTATTTTTCCCCCTAATAACACCATGACCTTTTGTTAATTGAAATACTTTTCTGTTTAGCACAGTTCTTAAAGACTATAATTTAGGAATTCAATCATGACAATTTAGATTTCAGCCTAAGTGTATTTAACACTTATTTGGATTCAAGAAGAAATGTTTATTTGTGAAAATGATGTTGTAAAATACCAATATCTTATTGGCATGTCCAAAAGATATAATTGATATAGGTTAACAAACCATTCTAGTTATACTTATAGCCATATTACATTTAAAAAGTACTGTCAGAGCATTCTAAAGTTTCCACAAATTAGTATATAACTACCTAAAGGCATATAAGACAATTTAATAGACTGTTTATAATAAAATACAATTCATTTATTTCAAATATGCAGTATGCAAATCTAATTTCTTTCAGACTCTAATTAGATAATGATTATTGGCATTAAAAATTGAGCATGATAAAAGAGTTTTTTGTTGTTGTGTTGTGTTAGTCATTCAGTAGTGTCTAACTCTTTGAGACCCTATGGACTATAGCCCCCAGGCTCCTCGGTCCATGGGTTTTCCCAGGCAAGAATACTGGAGTGGGTTGCCATACCCTTTTCCAGGGGATTTTCCCAACCCAGGGATTGAATTCAGGTCTAAAAGAATTTAATGATGGCTAAAAAACAAATATACTATTGCTGGGCAAGAAAAGTTGTATCTAATTATGTTAGGAAAAATCAGAATGATAACATTTGAGTTGCCTGAGTAAATTACATTTAACTTTCAAAAACTACTTTGAGCATAATTGTTTATAGAGGCACGTACCTTTTCAGAGATGCTTATTATAGTCATCATTATGAAAAGAAACTTTTAAGATGACATGCCTATAAATAGCTAAGCCTTTCAAGAGAGTACTATTCTAGTTTTTCTAAATAATATCACTGCTAGAAAAAAATATGATCCCCAAGATTCAACAACACTTTTCATGAAGTAGTATGTGTTTATTTCAAGGGCTGTCATTCGTGAGAGATATGAGTCCAAGCCTGCTTTGTTTGTGACAGCTAATAATACCGCAGAACTGAAAAGAAGTATTATTTTCATTCTAATCATACTCTGTCCCTGTTCAGTGAATTAAGTCTCAAGCTTTGAGAGTCTTCATGTGCAAGCTTCAACTTTTGGACATCAAAGGCAGTTGAACTGTAGAGCAACTAAAGTTGCGTGAAAGTGAAAGTCGCTCGGTCTTGTCTGACTCTGCGACCTCATGGACCATATAGTTCGTGGAATTCTCCAGCCAGAATACTGGAGTGGTGGGTAGCTGCTCCCTTCTCTGTGGGATCTTCCCAACCCAGGGATCAAACCCAGGTCTCCCTCATTGCAGGCAGATTCTTTACCAGCTGAGCCACCAGGGAAGCCCAGAAAAGAGTAGTCTGGTTACATGTAAATCCATTGAAGTCTGAGGAAAGGAGAGTGAGAGTTTCTAATTTGAATGAGACATGAGTGGTGGGCAGCCACGCTAGTGTAAAAGGATGAGGCTTAGCAGAGGTCTTGCGAAAATTTCATGTATACAAAGGAGCCTTAGTAAGAGATTTATTTGAGAAGGTATAGACTTCACTTGAAGGAGGGGCCAAATCACACCTGTAGTGGTAAGGCCACCTGCTAGTAGTAATTCTTCTTCACAGGAAAGGATAAGAGAACTGACCTTCAAGGAAAGCCCAGCTGGGCAAGGTTTCTGGGAATGGTGTTGGCAGTAGTCGAAGTATCAAGGCACCCATGTTACAGAGCCCTGTCTGAATCAGTGAGACAGTTTCAATTGAATAGAAACACAAATCAAGTGATGATCTTGTCCCAGGTGGCTGCATAGGCAATATTATTTGTTCAAAAGCTTTAAAAAATTCATTGACATTGTAAAACACCAAAGGCAAATTCACTTGTTCATCTTGAACTTGAAAAGAAATATGGGGGGTGGCAATAATTTGAGCACCTTCATGTCAATGGGGAGTCGTAAATCACTCTGATACTTAAAACATGAAAGGACCTTATTTCATTCCAGAATGTCTCTTAATTTTGTAGTTCTAAGGATGAAAGGCCTCTCATAGAAACTGAAAGGAATATTGTAATAGGGCTGCTAGCATAAAAACATATAAATTTAATTCTTTCATATGGCTTTTTTAATGTACTAATAAAATTGGGTAGTTTCAACCACCTTGTAAGCAAGAATTGCAGAGTAATTTTAAAGTTTTCATTATCCAGTCCTTATGATACTTAAAGACAAGGAAGGAGTAGGATTTAGTTAGGGGGGTGGGAATCTTATTAGACCAGGCTTGAAAATTGCAATAAACATGATGGGACTACATAAATGGCAAAGAATTCTTAGCAAGATGTAACAGGGTAGAATTAATGTTGGAGCAATTATTTTAGCAGAATGCTCATTTTCTGTGTGTAATTTATGGCCTTAATCACTGGTATGCAGATTTAATCGCGAGGCAGTGCTCTCAGTACTTAAGAACATGCACAGTGCACAGTGAATGAAAATTTTTCACACATGGTTTCTCCCTCCACAAAGAAAATTTCCTATACTTTTTTGTTGTTGTTCTTGATTTTTCAGCTCAACAAAAGAATGGAGATCTGGCTTTGGAAAGTAAGCGCTTGGAAAGAAGCCACAGATGTCAACAAGCCTAGGCCTGCTTTCTCATCCACAAAGCAATGAATTTATTTTCTTTAACTTTGTGCTAAGCAATATGTGTGGAGAAACAGACCCTGGGTTCGTGTGAAATAGGAACTGAAATGGATTGCTAATCAGCATTGTGAGTTATGCTCAGGGATACTCTGACTGTATTTTACTGACCCCAAGGAGAAAACAACAACAAAAATGTACATCTAAGAGAGCTGGTGGATGAACATAGGTGTGGGCAGCCCTTCAATGTCGGTGGACCAAGACTGGTCCGACAAAATGCCTCCTTCAAGTGTTTGCCTCAAAACAGAATGTTTCAGGTAATGAGAAAAGTTTCAGACAAAACTCTATATAAATGGTACTAATTTGAGAACACTATGAAATTTTTTAGACTTAGGTTCCAGCAGGTACCTGTTTCAACTCTTATATATTCTCATATTATTTACACTTGTTACCATGAAGTGTCTATTTAAATATCTATTTCTGTCATTAGACTATGAGCTCCTTAAGGATAAAAACTAAATTGTATTCACCTGTGGATTTCCAATATTTGCCAGGGCCTGGTACATATAATATTCAACAAAAGTGACTTCAATATAAATAGGACAGTGGTGAGTCTGCTGATGAATAAATAACTTGATTGAGCCTTGAGGGACAGAAAGATATTATTTATTTATAAGCTATTTATAAGTTGGAGCACTAGTTTCTATTATTATCCAAGATCTTCCACTGGAGAGCTCTCCTCTCTCCAGTCAGAGATGATTCGAGAAACTTTGTATTAAAATCTTTAGTTAAACTATTTGTCTCAGAGGGCTTCCCTGGTGGTTCATCGATTAAGACTCCATGCTTCCACTGCAAGGGCCGCAGGTTCTACCTCCTACTTGGGAAACCAAGATCCTACATGGCACACAGTGCCATCAAAACAAAACAAAAAACAAACTTGTCTCAGAAAACTAACTGGTTTAGAGTTTTGAGAAGTATCAAGGAGAATTGGGGGAATAGGAAAACAAGAGCAAAAGCCTTCAGAGGATGGATTTCTCAAGATACTTTCACCACACCACATAAATTCTAGGAAGTGCTGATTTATGGAATTTTTGGTGTCAAGTAAAGAGACTGTAGGGCTTCTTGGGAAGCTCAGCTGGTAAAGAATCCGCCTGCAATGCAGGAGACCCTGGTTCAATTCCTGGGTCAGTAAGTTCCCCTGGAGAAGGGATAGGCTACCCACTCCAGTATTCTTAGGCTTCCCTAGTGGCTCAGACAGTAAAGAATCTACCTGCAATGTGGGAGACCTGGTTTGACCCCTCTGTTGGGAAGATCCCCTAGAGGAGAGCATGGCAACCCACTCCAGCATTCTTGCCTGGAGAATTCCCATGGACTGAGGACCCTGGTAGCTATGGTCCATGGGGTCACAAACAGTTGGACACGACTGAGCAACAAACACACACAAAGAGACTGCACAGTGCTAATTACGCTGCCTGCAACATTTTCCATGGTATGCTTATTAATACTACACAAATGTAGAAAAGATGATAATAGTTTATGGGTGAGTGGCTTTTAGGTGAACAAACCACGACACGTGAAGGATGTCAACCTGAAAAGAGATCTTTAATATCATGCCACAGGCTGTATCTTTGGGCCTTATTTCATATTTGTAATCAACATTGGTGATTCCAACTTACTAAAATTTTCAAACCACCATACTGGGAAGGAAAATCAGTACATTGAAATCATGATGTTAAATAATAATTACAGTCTGAGCAAATCTAAAATATATATATATATTATATTGAAAGAGAAAAGTATTGGGTTATATTGGAAGTTGCTTTTTAACAATATTACAATAGTGTCCAGTGAGCTAACACAGTATTCCCTTGCATTTACACTCATGTGTGCATTGGGAGTATCTTAGTTCTCTTCTGTGTTTAGGTCAGAACATAAGTGTATACACTATTTCTGGGTACCACATTAAGAACACTGAGGAAGCCATAGCTTGCTCAAAAGAGGATAAAAAGGGAAATCTTGCCATTTGAAGATGTTTAGTGGGGCAATGAGGAACATCCCAAAATTGTCCATAAAGGCAGACACTGTGCTCTAGTTTAGACCCCAACTCCAACAACTCTCACTCCAAAAGCCTTAGGCTTCCATGTGAGTATCCCTTTCTGAAACACCAGGAAGCTGTGGCCAAGTTGACATTACAGTTCCAAACTCTATGGCCAGATCATTAGAGTACCCTTTACAACTTTGCTCCTTACATCTTGCTCAACATTCACTATGGAAATCTCTCTTTTATATATTACTACCTGATCGCCTCTCATACACAACTGTTCTTCTCACCCTCTGTTCTGCACTTAAAAATAGATCTAACGAATTACTAGTCCAGTATTTTAAAATATTCATAAAATAGAAAAGAATTCTTTCTTAACAACATTAATACTTGCTTTCCACCTCCCTTATCTTTTCCCTTCAATTTTTCACAAAAAGTAAATATTTGTTTTTCCTATAAACCATAAGGCCTTGTGTGGGTGATTTCTACTACTAATTTCCAAACTTTTACTCTCTACTTTCATGCAATATTTCCTTTTTATTTGAAATTCACAACTTCTGAATACATCATTCTCTATTTTTCCTTTTTACAGTAATCTAAAAACATTTAGTCACTATCTCATATTGATGAAAGGTTTTGGTATCTGAATCAGTATTTTTCCTTATTCAGTGTTCTATAATTAATTGTGGTGATTTCAAAGTCCAAAAGAAGCACCTATTTATAGGCCTAATTTCACAGATTCTTATTGCTTTAAACTCAGTTAACTTTGAGTCAATTTCACTTCTCTAATCATAAATCTCAAATTTCTCAATCTCCTAAAATTCCTGTTTTCTCAAACCCTCATTTCCAGAAGCTATTCTTTGACTTCTGGTCCTTTTTTTCCCAGTATATTATTCTCAGTTGAACTTTCTTCTCTGATGTACCTAGATGTTTGGTTAATCACTGAACCTGATTCGAACAAGTATTCTCAACTTCTTAATACACAGATCTGCCATTACTGAAGAAAATCATGGAGTTCCCTAGATTTAGTGTGTTATAGTGTTACTTAAACCACTATAAATTAATGGAATCATATTTCAGCTGGACTACAGAAACACTCAATCATCCCTATATTTTTCTTGGTCAGTTACTTTTTTTTTCCTTTCTTTTTAATACCTTTCATATACTTATCTTTCTCTTTAGAATTAACAAAAATTATTGGGGTGTAGTTTATTTACAATGTTGTATTTAGTTCAGGTACACAGCAAAGTGAATCTTTGCTGGTATACATATAGTTGCTCTTCTTTAGATTCTTTTAAAAAGCCTACTCTGACACATTTAACAAGTTTACCTGCATTTTTAAAATAAAATTGAGGTCATCAGGCATGAATCATATCAACTACCTGCCTATTTTGTACAAAATAATTTATATCTTCAGATGCTTTTATATTCTCCTTCCAGGATCTTTGTCCAACAAGTTTATCTTCTTTCTCCTAAATATTTAACTTCTCCTGATTTCTATTGGTCTATGCCCTCAGGATGGATAGGTACAGCTATAGATATAAATGTGTGAATATATGTATATGTTCAAGGCTTTCAATTCTCCCAATAATCTAATTGACACCAACTTAATCCACAGTTTTTCAACAAATTCTTGACTTAACTTTCTTAGTTTCCTTTTTGGTTTGATTATCAGGTTTCATTCTCTTAATGATCAGTCTTTTCTTTCCATGCACACACTCTCTTTGGCAATATCATCACTTGTGGGTTAACTAAAGCCTATAAACACAATAACCTCAGTTGTGTATTTCCAGTTTCCAGATCCTGAACTACTTTCCAAAACAGTTAATAGAATTTCAAACTCAACATCATCAATGTCAAATGTCACAGCATCTCTTATTTCCTGCTGCTGCTGCTAAGTCACTTCAGTCATGTCCGACTCTGTGTGACCCCATAGACGACAGCCCACCAGGCTCCCTCGTTCCTGGGATTCTCCAGGCAATAACACTGCAGTGGGTTGCCATTTCCTTCTCCAACATCTACTATTTAGGTAATAAACCTCAATTAATGAATTCTCTGTTTATGGAAATGTTGATTCTCAACATGGGTTATGGGAGCAACAAGAAAACAAAGCACCTGCAGCTCAGTGGCTTCTAGAAGTTTCCAGTCCATGAAGTGCTACTGATGTGCAATGAATCTTATTGTACTGAGAGGACACTATGTCTCCTCCAAGAACCACAAAGCCATTGTGGAAAGAGCAGCCCAGCTGGCCACCAGAGTCTCCAGTTCCAATGCCCGTCTGTGCAGCAAAGGAAATGAATAGATAGTTTGCGTGCATATTGTATTTGTGCTAATAAATCTCTGAGAAAAAATGAAGCCAGTTTATAGCCTACATTTTCCCTCACACTTGGTTCACCAAATTCTGATAATTATGCTTTTGAACCACCTCCTTTCCTATAGCAACTACCCTCATTTCAGTCTATCATTAAATCTTACTTGAACCGTTGAAATGTCCATTTAACCGGGCTCCTTGTCTTTATTGTTACCTATCATTAATTCACCTTTGATAGCACTGCTAAGTAATAGAACATGAAAGCATACTTGATTTATAAAAATGAAGTTTGGTTTGACTATTTAAAGATGGTTCATCGCACACTGTTTATAATAGCCAGGACATGGAAGCAACCTAGATGTCCATCAGCAGATGAATGGATAAGAAAGCTGTGGTACATATACACAATGGAGTATTACTCAGCCATTAAAAAGAATACATTTGAATCAGTTCTAATGAGGTGGATGAAACTGGAGCCTATTATACAGAGTGAAGTAAGCCAGAAAGAAAAACACCAATACAGTATACTAACGCATATATATGGAATTTAGAAAGATGGTAACAATAACCCTGTATACGAGACAGCAAAATAGACATTGATGTATAGAACAGTTTTTTGGACTCTGTGGGAGAGGGAGAGGGTGGGATGATTTGGGAGAATGGCACTGAAATATGTATAATATCATATATGAAACGAGTCGCCAGTCCAGGTTTGATGCACGATACTGGATGCTTGGGGCTGGTGCACTGGGATGACCCAGAGGGATGGTATGGGGAGGGAGGAGGGAGGAGGGTTCAGGATGGGGAACACATGTATACCTGTGGCAGATTCATGTCGATATATGGCAGAACCAATACAATATTGTAAAGTTTAAAAATAAAATTAAATTTAAAAAAAAAGAATAAAAAAAGATGGTTTCAAAGAGTGAAACGATGTTCTTATACTTGGCAAATGATTTGGCATGTCATTCTTCAGGTCACCAAGTATAGAATATGATTAGTTTCTAAAATAACAAATTCATCACCTGCATAGCTCTTCTCCCACAAACTGATTCCTTGGAAATCTAACTCTTTGAAAATGCTCCCTATGACTTGAAATGGAAAGGTGCTTTCTGAAGAGTTTTGCTTTTTTTAAAGTGTTATCACTCTGTCTTTGGCTAAGATGTGGTTCTAAGGCATTTATTTAGCCCTCACCACTACCCCAACAAGTAGAATTACTCTTGTCTTTCATCAAAGAAAAAGTGATCCATTGACACACCCTGGTAGAGAAAATCTGAAACCCCCTTCTTCTCCACTCAGCCCTATTTGACAGCAAACAAAACTTATCCTGGCCTGAGAACAATAGGACTCAAAAAACTTCTGGATATGAAAATTAAGAAGAAAATAGAATGAGTTTCTGATCTTGGGGACTGGAAATAGCTTTGAACTTAATTTGGATCTGTAGTTTAAATCAGACCACAAACACTTAGAAGCTAGAGAAGCAGAGAAAATAATGTAAAGCTTAAACTTAAGAGGGTTGAGCTCAAAATAGTCACAGAATGAGAAATTCCTGAGTCATCGCCTATATTAAATAATTCTGGTATCTAGCTAAATTCTGAACCAGTCTGTTGCCATGAAAAGTTTATATCCTTAAAAGAAAATTAATCATATTGTTGAATAACATTAAAACAAACTGTAATAGGCTCCACTACTGAGAAAAATCCTAGAAAAGATTAAATATCAAGATCACCTTCCAAAATTAGATATTCTTTCATAAAAAAAAAAAATGCCCAAATTTACAAAGGAGAGTATTGGATACACTTTTATCTTCTGGGTTTTATCTGATTCTTTAAAGGTGTGCTTCCCCAGTAACTCAGTAGTAAAGAATCTGCCTGCAATGCTGGAGCCGCAGGAGTCACAGATTTGATCCCTGGGTCTGGAACATGCCTGGAGCATCCACTCTAGTATTCTTGCCTGGAGAATCCCATGGATAGCAGAGCCTGGTGGACTACAGACCATGGTGCTGCAAAGAATTGGACATGACTGAAGCGACTTAGCACATAAAGGTGTGTTGATATTACTGTCTTTCTCTCAATTAGGTCATTTTAAATCACTGTAAGAGTAGATGATAACTTATTCAAAAAAGGATCATAGGGCAAATAAATATGGCCCAGGGAAGGAAAAAACTTGATTTTTGCCCCATGGAAAAGATGACATCAAATATGACCTAACATTGCATGGAAGATTAAAGAATTTTAAATCTATTAGTGAATTAATTTGAAGAATTAATTTCAATCAGGCCTTCTGAAGGCCTGATTGTCAAATTCTCCTTTGAACTGATTATAACATCTTACTGATTTCCCCATTAATTAATGAATTAAATAAAATTTTGGCCCATGTTTATTTTATATGTCATAATTTTATCTTTCTGAAAATTATAATTTAGTAATGTTATAGTCAAAAGAATACCCTAAGAAGACCAATTAATTCAATGAATCCTCTGATAATAAGAGTACAAAGGTTTTTTCACATAACCAATAAGTGGTGACTGAATTATTTCACATAAATATCTATACATCAAAAAATTGAAGTGAGAAAATCTTGCCAAACAAAATTTTACACTTTTGCTCTCTAGATGTGTAGTATTTCTAAACATGGAAAACTTTAATTTAGAATTTGCCTAAAGGCAGCAGGTGCTGAATATTTTTTATCATTTTATTTCTACATGAACATCTCATTTCTTAACAGCAATGAGACTTGACATTTTTGATGAGAGGTGGGATTTTGGTAGAGGAATTTTTGTGATAAAGATTAACATTGATTGCAGTACACATTTTTAAATTTAAATTGTTTGAACCTTTTATTGAATGTTGCCATGTACAATCACAAAACAACAACATACGTAAATAGACCTCCCCTCTCCTCAAAATAACTATCGTGTAATTGTGCTCCATGCTCAGTCACACAGTCATGTCTGACTCTTTGTGACCCCATAGACTCGAGACTGCCAGGCTTCTCCATCCATGGAATTTTCCGAGCAAGAATACTTGAGTGGGTTTCCATTTCTTACTCCAGGGGATCTTTCCAATCCAGTAATTAGACTTAATCAAATGTAGTTTGATTCAACATTTTTAATGCACTTATTCTTCTTGACAAGGCAATGTATTTGACTTTCTCAGTGCTAAATGAAATAGAGAAGGTAGGCATTTTACCTTCAGGAGTTTCAAATCAAGGAGAGAATGAAATGCATAATTATAAATAGAATGCATGGTAGAATATAATAATCTGATATACCTTCCTCTCACTAAGGATGATTAATTGATATGCTTTTGGAAATAATGTAGTGATGATATTTCTTTCTTTCTTTAAAATGTGCGTTCAAATTAATAAGAGAAATTCAGAAAATAAGAGACTCCACCAATATCTTGTGAATTAAACATCAGTACTTTTTAGGAACTCATTCCAGCGCTCCAGTAAATGAAGGGGCAAAATAAATACCCAAAGCAAGAGGACAGGTACTTTCCTAAGTGGGATTGACCTTGTCAGATGACATTGCTTTGTTTGGTAATATAGGTTTAGAATTTAGAATTATTTCTTTTAATTTTTAAGTCAAAACTAAAAACAAATATTATTTTAAAAATTCATTTAAAAGGAAGACTCTGATGATAACTGTTAAAAGGTAATTACAATGAAGGAAAAATAGAGTTCATCAGATGCAGGGCAAACAAGAATGTACTGTTGCTATAAACTTGCTTCACCATAGTGGAAACACAATGAGAGCAACTCATGACAATGCCAGTGCAATCTGAGAAAGAGCTAAATCTGGAAAATCCTTCAGCATGACAGATACTGGATGCAAAACTTTCTATAATGGAGAAGCAAAATAATAAGTTCATGACTATAGGCTAAAGCCATCTGAAGTTTTACTTTTCTTTAAAAATGTGTTATTCAGTTTCATGTGATATGAGAAAAATAATACAAATGTCTTTTCTCTTATTTTCTACCCTTTTTGAGAAAATTCAACTAGATTTTATTTGTAATCACCTTTCAATTTTTAACACTGTCTATCATATAAAATTAAGAGGTGAGTCTATGAGATATACAAATTAAATATAATGGTAAGAAAAAGTAGGGTAGAGATGAAGGCAAAGGACATTCTAGAAGGAAGTTAGAGGATACACAATATGGGCTATATCAGAAAATGACAAGTCATTAGTTTTTGTTCATGTTTTTCTGTTAAAGAATATACTGGATTCACATTGGGTCTATGTGACTATAAAGCTTGTGCTGACTCTTGCCTATAGAATCCCATCAGTGGAAAAGATAGTTGAGTGGAAAAGTGTAACATTTTTTATGGTTATGAACACAAGATGGATTTCATCAAGAAAGTAGTACTTGGGCTGAACCTGATGCCTAAAGACATTTTCTTCTAATCAGGATATAGTTTCAGTCATTTCAGGAAGCAGCAGGAGCACACTGGGTGTGGGATAATGTATAGAGTTTCTAGAAACTTTATAGAGCAACTCAGACTTAGATGTGAGGAGCTGTTTATATCAAATGTTGAGCTCAGAAGATGAACAGCAGTCAGAAGCTTCATATTTTGTTCAAAGAAATTTTAGCTTTATAGCAGGGGGCCTGGAAGGGCTCTGAGCAGGGAGTTATAATAAATTGACAACATCCATACCCAGACAGAGGATGTTATGGATGTGGGGATGCATGTGACAAAGACGGAAAAATGATGAATGATGTGTTTGTGACATATTAATAAGTGTGGGTTAGTGTTCTTCACACTGAGTATGTACATCAGGGCTTGAGAGGATGCATAGAAAGAGTTGATGGAGGTCAAGCATGGCTACTAAGGACAGGTTTCCTATAAAAGCCTTGCTTAGATCTCAGATTTGATATGAGAGACATGAGTAGATAAAATAAGGACAGAATGAACCATGACAAGTCAAAGCAATAAAACCAAGAAGCAAGAAAGACCAAGTTTTATGTGAGAAGAGGAGTGGAGTTGTTAAAATAAGAGTTAGAAAATAAAAATGAGAGATGAAATTATTTTGGGGTGTCTAATTCACTTGGGAATGATGGATAAAACTTTCTTGTTGCTGTTATTATTTCAATAAAGAAATAGCCATGTTTTTCAGTTCAGTTCAGTTCAGTCTCTCAGTTGTGTCCGACTCTTTGAGACCCCATGAACCGCAGCATGCCAGGCCTCCCTGTCCATCACCTGGAGTTTACCCAAACTCATGTCCATTGAGTCGGTGATGCTATCCAACCATCTCATCCTCTGTCATCCCCTTCTCCACCTGCCCTCAATCTTTCCCAGCATCAGGGTCTTTTCCATGAGTCAGCTCTTCACATGAGGTGGCCAAAGTATTGGAGTTTCAGCTTCAACATCAGTCCTTCCAATGAACACCCAAGACTGATCTCCTTTAGGATGGACTGGTTGGATCTCCTTGCAGTCCAAGGGACTCTCAAGAGTCTTCTCCAACACCACAGTTCAAAAGCATCAATTCTTTAGCACTCAGCTTTCTTCACAATCCAACTCCCACATCCATACATGACCACTGGAAAAACCATAGCCTTGACTAGACGGACCTTTGTTGGCAAAGTAATGTCTCTGCTTTTGAATATGCTATCTAGGTTGGTCATAACTTTCCTTCCAAGGGGTAAGCGTCTTTTAATTTCATGGCTGCAATCATCTGCAGTGATTTTGGAGCCCAGAAAAATAAAGTCAGCCACTGTTTCCACTCTTTCCCCATCTATTTGCCATGAAGTGATGGGACCAGATGCCATGATCTTAGTTTTCTGAATGTTGAGCTTTAAGTCAACTTTTTCACTCTCCTCTTTCACTTTTATCTTAAATTTTAATCAATCTTACAGTCATATTACTACATTAGTTAGTCCTTTGAGAAAATTCTCACTTAAGACACATAGCAAGCATATTAATAAAAATTATTAAGCAATTTCAGTGCCTTGTGAGATGTAAATTAATTAAAACAGATGCTGATTTTAAGAAGTGATATAAACAGTAAGCTTACAATATATAGGGGTATATGACAACATAGGCTGATACAATGATATACTCACATTGATATATGCAAAATAAATAGATTGTATAAATAAGCACAGAGAGAACGGTATCATTTCCTGGAGGAAAGATGTACAGTAAGCACCGATGATTTTCTCTTGAAGTATATAGAGTTGGTTATATAAAGATTCCCCATAGCTAATTGAACTTCCCAGGTGGCTCAGTGGGAAAGAATCTGTCTGCAATGCAGGAGATGTGAGCTTGATCTCTGGCTCAAGAAGATCCCCTGGAGTAGGAAATGGCAAACCATTCCAGTATACTTGCCTGGGAAATCTCAGGGACAGAGGGGCCCGGCAGGTCACTAGAGTGGGACAGGACTGAGCAACTGAGCATGCACATAGATAATTGGGAAAGATGTTATCTTCCAAGAAATTCTTATTTAAGATAAGAAGGAATTTGCCAAAATCTCTAAAAAGCCCAAATAACTTTCTTCTCCTGCTGAGTCTTGAGTAAGTAAGTGAAATACCAGAAAGGAACATGAATGATATCTTTAGTTACTTTGAAGTCTTAGGTTGAAATCTGAAGGTTTGGGAGCAGGAGATTTGGATTGTACAGTTGAAGTTGTCATCCTTTTATCTAACTGAACACTGCATTTGAATACAAATAAGCATTTGGAATTGAGACCATGCAGATGATACAAAAATTTTGATGGTATTTTCTGGGCTAAAGCTCCTCATTTGAGAATGAGGGATGTCAGAGAAGGAAAAGAGACCATCTCAGGAGAAAAATGAAAAGATGTAAAGTTCAGGCTTTTCTCATACGCTGCTTCCCATAGGAAGGCTCTCCATCCACTCTTGCCACTTTATCATTTAGATTATTTTGTATTTGGATGCAAACAGTGAACGTATACTTTTATATCTAAAAATATCACAAACATAAAGATAGGGGAAGCTGACAGACTATGAATTCGATTGCATTGTTGTTTGAAAAGAAAAGCTGAATTAATAGGATCAAATGCCAGAGGTATTAATGTAATTTCCTACACCTATTTTCAGAAATTAGCTGTGCAAGTACAGGATGATTCGATTAAAAAACAAAACAAAACAAAACTCACACACACTGGCTTAACTGCATTTTAGTTTAAAAAATATATATATACTTGTCTGGATAAAGTCAGTTTTAGAATTCTGTGAAGCCAACTGTGTGATTCGGCAACCAAAATTATCTAATGAATTTTCAAACTGCATTAGCAAAATTTTAATACCCAGGGAAAGCAAAGTAATAATTCTCTGTCTCTTTGCTTTGCCCAGACCACATCTGGAGCTATTTGTTAATTTTCAGACTCGGTTGACAGTTAATTATAGTACACCCCAGGAACATAAGTGGTTGTTAAGGGCTATGGAAACTATGGATATGAGAAAGAGTTAGAAAAAAATGTCACGGTTAATCTGGGAAAGAAGACATTAATAGAAGTAGAAGCTGCCTTAAAGTCTTTGACTGACTGTCATATGGCAAAAAGTTTCTTTTTATATTGTGTAGCTTTTGAATTGTGATTAATGCCAAGTCAGAGGTAAATTTCACAGCAAAGCATTTTGAGTATATATAAGGGAGATCTCTTTAAAACTTGAAGTCTGTCAGTACATGGGCTTCTTCGTGAAGTAGTTGCAGGTCACAAAAAATATTCTAAATAGAGAGAGTTGAACACTAACAACATGTGCTTGAATTATCTCCTACCAGTTATGAAAGACAAATGTTAAATATTTAGGAATTTTTCCAGTTGGCTTGGTATCTTAAAATCAGTAAACTTTGGGAATATTTACAGTAGAGATACTGGCAAACACTATAAATCAGGATTTTTATTTTTTCCTTCTGAGAGCTAGTTTACCTGCATACTACAGGGTTTTTATAGGTGATGTCAGTGCAATGATTGAGAGTTTTCGGTCTTTCAAATCTAAAACCCTATGGATTTATTAATATGTAAAAGAATATAACCCCACTCCAGTACTTTTGCCTAGAAAATCCAATGGATGCAGGAGCCTGGTAGGCTACAGTCCATGGGGTCACTAGAGTCAGACATGACTGAGCGGCTTCACTTTCACTTTTCACTTTCATGCATTGGAGAAGGAAATGGCAACCCACTCCAGTGTTCTTGCCTGGAGAATCCCAGGGACGGGGGAGCCTGGTGGGCTGCCGTCTATGGAGTCACACAGAGTCGGACACGACTGAAGCGATTTAGCAGCAGCAGCAGCAGCAGAATATAAACTGAGTTTAAAAAGAAACAGGGGGAATAAATATGGTTATCAAAGTCAGGGAAATTTGTGAAGGAACTTAGAAGTGAAATGATAAGAGTAAATACTAGGGGAATGGATTATATTCTGTGGGAATAAGAAAATATAGAATTTTAGGGAGAATTTTCTGAATATTTTGAATTTGTGAGATTTCCCTTTGTTGAGAGAAAAGCATAACATCCTAGAAATATCTGCTCTTTTCTTTCCTTTAGAGATGGATATATTAAGGAGTAAATGAATAAAATTTAAACCCAGAAACTGCAGAATGGAGTAACTACAAATTTTGAGTTTAAAAAATCAGACTATCTTTCAAAAATGCAAAAATATTTTCACTGTCTACTTCATAGCTAAAAGTAAATGCTACAGGAGTTTGTTGTTTCTAACACAAATTTATATTCTTCATTCCATAATTTATGAGTGGACTAATTATTCCTACATTTAATCATAAACATAAATTATCTTAATTCCAGGGGTATTTAAGATTTTTTTATATGGGTGATCCTTTTGATATATACTTAATTAGTGCCTAACTTGGATGTTTGTGCTGAAATAGCTATATTACAATGTTCCATAAAAACAAAACTCTTGTAGTCTTTCATGTTATAAAAATTTAACTATCCCACATTTCAAAGTGTAAGAGTTTTGAAATTTTAAAAAGATAATACTTTCAAAATGTCTTTAATTGCTGCATGATATTTTAATAAGCTTTTGTAGATATTTCATTTCAAAGAGGAAGGGAAGTTCTCCAACTTGAAAAGTTTCCTTGCTGTTCTCTATGACATCAATACAATAAGGAAATAAAACCACAAAACTTCATATTTAGTTCTTCTTTCTTTGAGTGCCTATAACACTATGTGTATGCTCCTGGCATGATAATAATTATATTATTACTCACATGTTATAATTAGTTTAATATTAAATAAAACTCTAAACTTATTAGATTCCTAAGAGCAATGCCCAGGTCTCATTCACTTTAGTGCTTTAAAAAAAAAAAAAAACACTATTTACAATAATAGATATGCTGCTACTGCTAAGTCACTTCAGTCGTGTCCAACTCTGTGCGACCCTATAGATGGCAGCCCACCAGGCTTCCCTGTCCCTGGAATTCTCCAGGCAAGAACACTGGAGTGGGTTGCCATTTCCTTCTCCAATGCAGGAAAGTGAAAAGTGAAAGTGAAGTCACTCAGTCGTGTCCGACTCTTAGTGACCCATGGACTGCAGCCTAGCAGGCTCCTCCATCCATGGGATTTTCCAGGCAAGAGTACTATATACTAAATAAATATTTTTAAGTGAAGAGTTCAGCCATTTTTCTGTCAAATAAGACATGCAACATGCTGTTTAGATACATCCATAAATACATCCATAAATGACATAAACCCATTTCTCTAATATCTTCTCTATGGTTTGTTTGAGGAACTCCATTCCTCATTCAAAATGTTGATTTAAACTTTATAGAACAAGTTAAGTCATAATCTTTGTGTGGAATGGAATTTTGAAAAAAAAAATGTGTTTAGTAAGATCCAAAATAAATATATTTGCATTCTTTCCACCAGAATAATAAATTTTCTATCCAAATTATATGGATATAATATTTTCTATACAGATACATGAATGTGTGTATATACATATGTGTGGATAACACATATAATATATATAGTATATACACACATACATGTAAAAATAGAGATATTATCCAAGTATATCTGTCAGGCCAAAAACTTATTCACTCAAAAAGTGCTTAAGGGCCTATTGCATGCCAGGTACTGTATAAAGTGTCCTTGATACATCGGTGGACACATAACAGAGAAAAATGCCTGCCCTAGTGGAACTCACATTGTAATAGGGAATAGAGCAATTAAATAATTAAAAGTGATTAATATTTTTTTAAAGGAAGTAATGTTCACTGTAAGAGAAAAGGGACATGATATAAATAGGAATATCAGCTTATGATCATTTCAGATGACAGTTTGGATCAACAAAATGAGTCATATTCCATATATTTTTGGAAGTTAAGTTAGCAGGATTCCTGACAAGTGTAGAGTATGAGAAAAAGAAAAGGGTCATAGACGATGCTAAGGTTTTTTGACCAGAACAATTATAAGCTGATAGAGCTACTTTCAAACAAACAATGGGAAGCTGTGCATGTAACAAGTTTGAGAGGAAAATACAACAAGAGTGCAAATTAGGAAATTCCAAAATAAATATGATTGAGAATAAGCCCATTACATAGGTGAGATGATACATACATTTCAGACCACAGAAAGAGCTGTGAACAAGAGCTAACAGATTTTGTTCCAATGAATTAGAAAAGGATGGTGTTCTTCTTTACGTTAATTCACATAAATTTATAGGATGTCTAATATTTCTCTTTTTTAACTACAATATTACACACGCAATTAAGAAGTTATTCTTTTTATGGCACAAAATTCCAAAGGGAAGACATTCATCAAAAGAGTTAGATACTTTTATGGTGTTGGTGTTAAAGATTCACTATGTCCACCATTTAACTGTGCTCTTTCCAGCGTCTGCTGATTCTTCAGGTTTGTAGGCACTGTGAATCCTGCCCGCTGGATGATAAAATACCATTAATTTCCATTTTAGTTGAGTGGAGTATACCATTTTATTGACCAAAATTGGGATTAAATTGATCATTACATTTTGGATAAAAAATGACTTGTTGAGAAAATTAATTCCATACAAAGAACAAAGAATATTTTTAATCTACTAAAGGAAACACATGTTTACCAAGTACATGATGGCACACAGCTATGGACAGGTGAAAAAGTGTACTGTGTTCTATGCAGTGCAGGAAAACAGTACTTGGTTCCAACCACCAAGTATTCACAGTCAGAGGACATTCAGTAGTCAAGAGAAAATAAAAGAAAGATTGTGCTAAGAACTTTATGGGAAGAATAACCTTCACTGGGGTTTAAAAAGTGTGATTAATTTTAATAATGTGACTATAATAGCAGGGGCTACAGCTGTGGAAAATTCTGAAAGAGATGGGAATACCAGACCACCTGACCTGCCTCTTGAGAAACCTATGTTCAGGTCAGGAAGCAACAGTTAGAACTGGACATGGAACAACAGACTGGTTCCAAATAGGAAAAGGAATACGTCAAAGGTGTATATTGTCACCCTGCTTCTTTAACTTATATGCAGAGTACATCATGAGAAACACTGGGCTGGAAGAAGCACAGCTGGGATCAAGATTGCCAGGAGAAATGTCAATAACCTCAGATATGCAGATGACACCACCCTTATGGCAGAAAGTGAAGAGGAACTAAAGAGCCTCTTGATGAAAGTGAAAGAGGAGAGTGAAAAAGTTGGCTTAAAGCTCAACATTCAGAAAACTAAGGTCATGGCATCTGGTCCCATCACTTCATGGGAAATAGATGGGGAAACAGTGGAAACAGTGTCAGACTTTATTTTTCTGGGCTCCAAAATCACTGCAGATGATGACTGTAGGCATGAAATTAAAAGAGACATTACTTTGCCAACAAAAGTCCGTCTAGTCAAGGCTATGGTTTTTCCAGTGGTCATGTATGAATGTGAGAGTTGGACTGTAAAGAAAGCTGAGCACTGAAGAATTGGTGCTTTTGAACTGTGGTGTTGGAGAAGGCTCTTGAGAGTCCCTTGGACTGCAAGGAGATCCAACCAGTCCATTCTGAAAGAGATCAGTCCTAGGTGTTCACTGGAAGGACTGATGCTAAAGCTGAAACTCCAGTACTTTGGCCACCTCATGCGAAGAGTTGACTCATTGGAAAAGACTCTGAAGCTGGGACGGATTGTGGGCAGGAGGAGAAGGGGACGACAGAGGATGAGATGGCTGGATAGCATCACCGACTCTATGGACATGAGATTGAGTGAACTCCAGGAGTTGATGATGGACAGGGAGGCCTGGCATGCTGGGATTCATGGGGTCACAATGAGTCGGACACGACTGAGTGACTGAACTGAACTGAATAGCATGGGCTTCACTGTGACCATTCAGTTCAGTTCAATGAAGAGGAACTAAAAAGCCTCTTGATGAAAGTGAAAGTGGAGAGTGAAAAATTTGGCTTAAAGCTCAACATTCAGAAAATGAAGATCATGGCATCTGGTCCCATCACTTCATGGGAAATAGACGGGGAAACAGTGGAAACAGTCTCAGACTTTATTTTTTTGGGCTCCAAAAGCACTGCAGATGGTGACTGCAGCCATGAAATTAAAAGATACTTACTCCTTGGAAGGAAACTTCTTTATTAAAATTATGTCTTTATGAAGCATTTATTCTCGATTGACTTCTATATTACTTATGCGTGCTCAGTCGTTTCAGTCATGTCCAACTCTTTTGTGACCCTATGAACTAGCCTGCCAGGCTCCTCTGTCCATGGAGATTCTCCAGGCAAGAATACTGGAGTGAGTTGCTCTGCACTCTGCACTCTTCCAGGGAAGCCTGGCATACTGCAGTCCATGGGGTTGCAAAGAGTTGGACATGATTGAGCAACTGAATTGAAGTGGGTCACTGGATTTTTTCTTTTTTTCACCTCTATCTTTTGGATTTTGTCTGAAGATTTGTTGTTGTCATTTCCTTTTCCCAGAAGAAGTTCAGTAGACTCCATAGTTTTTAGAAAAGTTTAAAATAACACAAAAGAATCTACGTTTTTCCCATAAAAATATAGACCATTATTCAATTTAAAACGTCTCTCCAACATCTGCTCAAGACTGCTACAGGCTGTACTGGGGGAAAATGTCATAGTTGACTTCACTTTTTTTCTCTTGATGTATTTCCTACCTCATGCTCTGTCACTTCTTATCTCACATTTCTCTTCTCTACAGTGTAAGGCTAACAGACCTGAAGCAGATAGACTGCCAGATATTTCTCCAGCATATATGGGTTTATTCAGGATTAACTGAGAATTGCAATGTGGAGTCTGCAACCATGGTGAGCCATGTGCAGATCCCCCTGCACAGCAAGAGAAGGGACACGCTCTTACAGAGAGGAAAAGGAAGTTGGGAGGGCTTAGTAAATAAGGAGTTCTTGGTTTTTCATTGCCTGGCTCCCTCCCAGGAAAGAGAAGTGTTAAAGTCTTTCTTCTCTGCTGGCCTCTGCTACTGTCACAGGATGTAAGAGCTCCTCCTCCAGGTCTCTCAGTTTATTTGAGGTTTCTGCTTGTTGCCTGTGTGCTAAGTCGCTTCAGTCCTGTCAGACTCTGTGATCCCATTGAACTGTAGCCTGCCAGGCTCCCCTGTCTGTGGGATTCTCCAGGAAAGAATACCAGAGTGGGTTGCCAGGCCCTCTTCCAGGGAATCTTCCCGAATCAAGGATCAAACTCACAACTCTTACGTTTCTTGCATTGGCAAATGGATTCTTTACTGCTGGTGCCACCGTCCAATGTCAACAAGGTGTAGGGGAATAGAGAAGTGGTGAAAGGGTAAAAAAGACTTTACATGATTGGTTCAGTTGTAACTTAACGTTGGGTCTTTGTATTGGTTACGATGGTGGCTTTGTTTTTCTTGTAGGATGCTTCAACAGTTTCTTCTGATAGCCTCACCTGCTAGAACTTTAACTGTTAAAGATAATGCTTTCTGTAGGAATGTAGCTTGCTCCTACGGCTCATGAAAGCTGATAGCATCAATTTCCAATTCAGTGTTCAGTAACTTCATGGTGGTAACTTGAAATTCACCATAGTGCCCATACTTATATGATGGTAATCAGCAAGTCCTACAAATCAGGGTTTTTAAATATATATACATACATATGTATGTATGTATATATTTTTTCCCCTCCTGGAGGGTCTGACAATTGGTAAACATATACCAGCACATTACTCCATATATTGCTTCCTCAGGATTCTTTGGCTGGCCTTTTC
Organism: Bos taurus; assembly: GCF_002263795.3. Lineage (NCBI taxonomy): Eukaryota > Metazoa > Chordata > Mammalia > Artiodactyla > Bovidae > Bos > Bos taurus. Next base: position 15,293,751 of record NC_037332.1, on the reverse strand, counting down.
TTTGAAAATGCTTTGGGGAAGTGATTTTGCGTACCATTATTTATTCCCTTAAGTTCAGGAACATAATGTAAATGTTTAGAGTTTGTCTCTTAGAGTCCCTTGCTTTGGGGGAATGGGAAGGGAAATAGAATATAAACATAATGGCAAACTTACCACAAAATCCCTTACTGTCAGCATCCAAGGTCATTTTCTTAGGCCTTTCTTATAAGAATAGACTCCTGACCCTTCTTGTGCCTCCTTAGCACCTTGCCTGAACTTGTGTAAGACTAGTTGAAAAATGAATAATTTAAAAGCCAGACTTTGGAAAATATAATAATTGTTATTTGTTTTAGTTGTGACTAATACTACTGTTTCTGGGGGCAAATAATATCACAGTAATTATTATTATTGTTTTATTATTATCACACAAATAGCTCCCATTGATTCCAGGACTACTCCAAGGGCCTTCTACACACTATAAATTTTCACTCCATTAATCTTCACAACACTTATGGTTACAATAATAATAAGGTACTATTATTAACCTCACTTTATAGATAAGAAAACAGAAGCACACAGAGACTGAGTTACTTGCCCTAGATCAATCTAGAATATATGTATTGTTAATCAGTCTGTTCAGTCCTCAGAGGAAATAAGAAGAATTAGTACTCTCTAAATTCATCCTGCCTCTGTATGCAGAGTATAGCACATGTAAGACTCATTTATACCATACAGCAACTTCTGATTTAGGTATTATTACTGTATTTCACAAACTGAAAGTGCTATCTGTGGAATATCATGAGTATGAGCTTGCATTAGTAAAATATGAGTCTAATATTTCACATGGTTATGCGTGACCTCAAAATTCACATTTTTAGAGTTCATCACAGTTCTTTGGTAGGAACTGACTGTAAGTCTTTTTACCCTCTTCATCGAGTGTCATATTCTCAGTACTATTATATGAAAAATTATGTACTTAATATTGAAACTGAGACTACTTGAGAAATTAATATACAAAGCATAAAAATAATATTAAAAGAAAGGGAAATGTACACCATTAAGAATCCTAATATTTGAGAAATAAGACTTAATATGTATTGAGTGTTATGGTATGTTGGGTATTGTTCTAAACACATCCTATTTCATATTTATAAAGAATTCTAATACAGAGTTTCAAATAGTCTTACACCACTAGCTTCTGATCTGTATATTTTAGAATTACCTATTTGCTTAACAACTGTTTAGATTTCTTACTCCTCCCTCCTCATGCCATGCACTTAGCTCCTGTCCCACATACACTACACTCTGAGAGCATCTGCAATGGTTAGTTTGATGTGTCAACTTGACTGGGCAATAGGGCACACAGATAGTTGGTGAAACATTATTCTAGGTATTTCTATAAATGTATTTTGGGAGTGAGTAACATTCAACTTGGTAGATGGCATAAAGCGGATGGTTTTCCTAATGTTGGTATGCCTCATCTAATCAATTAAGGGTCTGTATAGAACAAAAAGGCTGACCCTTTCAAGTAGGACTCTCTGATGGCTTTCATGCTTTTAAACTGTGGTGTTGGAGAAGACTCTTGAGAGTCCTTTGGACTGCAAGGTGATCCAACCAGTCCCTCCTAAAGGAAATCAGTCCTGAATATTCATTGGAAAGACTGAGGCTGAAACTGAAATTCCAATACTTTGGCCACCTGATGTGAAAAACTAGCTCATTGGAAAACACCCTGATACTGGGAAAAATTGAAGGCAGGAGGAGAAGGGGATGACAGAGGATGAGATGGTTGGATGGCATTACCAACTCAGTGGACATGAGTTTGAGTTAGCTCCAGGAGTTGGTGAAGGACAGGGAAGCCTGGCATACTGCAGTCCATGGGGTTGCAAAGAGTTGGACATGATTGAGCAACTGAATTGAACTGGGTCACTGGATTTTTTCTGCTTTCATATTTGAGTTGAGTATTGACTCCTCCTGGGTCTTCAATCAGGTAGCTTTTTGACTAGAACTAAACCACTGGGGCTCCTAGTTCTCGAGCTTGCCAACTCACTCTGCAAATCTTGAGACACACCAGTCTCCATAATTGTGTGAATTAATTCCTGGATGCTTGGGGCTGGTGCATTGGGACGACCCAGAGGGATGGTACGGGGAGGGAGGAGGGAGGAGGGTTCAGAATGGGGAACACGTGTATACCTGTGGCAGATTCATGTTGATATATGGCAAAACCAATACAATATTGTAAAGTTAAAAAATGAAATAAAAATATTTCTTTCAGTTCAGTTCAGTTCAGTCACTCAGTCATGTCCTACTCTTTGCAACCCCATGAACTGCGGCACACCAGGCCTCCCTGTCCACTATCTTCCAGAGTTTACCCAAACTCATGTCCATTGAGTTGGTGATGCCATCCAATCATCTCATCCTCTGTCAACCCCTTCTCCTCCTGCCCTCAATCTTTCCCAGCATCAGGGTCTTTTCCAATGAGTCAACTCTTTGCATCAGGTGGCCAAAGTATTGGAGTTTCAGCTTCAACATCAGTCCTTCCAATGAACACACAGGACTGATCTCCTTTAGGATGGACTGGTTGGATCTCTTTGCAGTCCAAGAGACTCTCAAGAGTCTTCTCCAACACCACAGTTCAAAAGCATCAATTCTTCATTGCTCAGCTGTCTTTATAGTCCAACTCTCTCATCCATACAGGACCACTGGAAAAACCATACCCTTGACTAGATGGACCTTTGTTGACAAAGTAATGTCTCTGCTTTTGAATATGCTATCTAAGTTGGTCGTAACTTTCCTTCCAAGGAGTAAGTGTCTTTTAATTTCATGGCTGCAATCACCATCTGCAGTGATTTTGGAGCCCCCAAAAATAAAGCCTGACACTGTTTCCAGTGTTTCCCCATCTATTTCCCATGAACCAATGGGACCAGATGCCATGATCTTAGTTTTCTGAATGTTGAGCTTTAAGCCAAATTTTTCACTCTCCTCTTTCACTTTGATTAGAGGCTCTTTAGTTGTTCTTCACTTTCTGCCATAAGTGTGGAGTCATCTGCATATCTGAGGTATTGATACTTCTCCCAGTAATCTTGATTTCAGTTTGTGCTTCTTCCAGCCCAGCATTTCTCATGATGTACTCTGCATATAAGTTAAATAAGCAGGGTGACAATATACAACCTTGACATACTCCTTTTCCTATCTGAACCAGTCTATTGTTTCATGTTCAGTTCTAACTGTTGCTTCCTGGATAGATATAACTGTTTATATTTATCTATCTACATCTGTATCTATAACTGGGTTTCCCTGGTGGCTCAGATGGTAAAGAATCTACCTGCAATGCAGAAGACCTGGGTTCAGTCCCTGAGTTGGGAAAATCCCCTAGAGAAGGGAATAGCTACCCACTCCAGTATTTTTACCTGGAAAAGTCCATGGACAGAGGATCCTGGGGGGTTATTGTCCATGGGGTCACAAAGAGTTGGACACGACAAAGCACAGCACAGAACATCCGTATTGGTAACTATGTACAGATAGATATCTATCCTATTGATTCTGTTTCTGTAGAGGACCCTGATTAATACAGATTTCAATGTAGTCCTAGCACAATTTTTTAAATCAACATCCAGCATTTGCATTATTATGACTATTGTAACTATTATTTCCTGCTGTCAGAGTAGTTTGTAATTTCCTCAGTTCTGTCTTACCACAGCAAAAATTTGAAGTGATGGACAGACCAGCTGTCTGTCCATCAGATTACACCTGTTTTATTTGACAAGCAAAGGAAAATACACCTTCAAGGCTTGAGGGCAGGCTGACCCAAAGGACACAAAGAGAAGCCCCCAGCTCAATTTTGGCTCCTCTCTGTGTATGTTTTTTCTCCTCCCCTGAGCCTGCCTAATGTAAATTGGACAGCCAGGAGGGCTGTCTGTTTTCCCTGAGATTCTCACACAGGTCCTTGGACCTTCCTTTGTTCTGTTTGCAGGCTTTTCCTTTCTTTCTCTTTTAGCCACCACCATTATGAACTCCTTTTTCCTATTCTATCTACCTAACATTCCCCCCTCAAGAGATGGGAGGCCCAATTCTTTGGAAACAGGAGCATAGATGTCTCTCTGGCTATTTCCTGCTGACCTGGGACAACGAGGGGAACTGAGCCTCCCCTTCTTAGTCTCAAGCCTCACTCAGAGTCCTTAAAGTGGTGTCCAACTAAGGGTGAGTGATATTTTCCATGGTTGGGTGTAGTTTTATATATCCTTGTTGAACTGGCACTGCATGTTGTAGCTTGTTAACCTGAGAAGAAACAAAACGGGTTAGACAATTGATAATACATGGAGCAATCATAAGCAGCATCAATATGTTTATGACACGGATTAATAGGGGCATTTAGTTCAGTTCAGTTCAGTCGCTAAGTCATGTCTGACTCTTTGCGACCCCATGAACTGCAGCACGCCAGGCCTCCCTGTCCATCACCAACTCCCGGAGTTCACCTAAACTCACGCCCATCGAGTCAGTGATGCCATTCAGCCATCTCATCATCTGTCGTCCCCTTCTCCTCCTGCCCCCAATCCCTCCCAGCATCAGAGTCTTTCTCAATGAGTCAACTCTTCGCATGAGGTGGCCAAAGTACTGGAGTTTCAGCTTTAGCATCATTCCTTCCAAAGAAATCCCAGGGCTGATCTCCTTCAGAATGGACTGGTTGGATCTCCTTGCAGTCCAAGGGACTCTCAAGAGTCTTCTCCAACACCACAGTTCAAAAGAATCAATTCTTCAGTGCTCAGCCTCCTTCACAGTCCAACTCTCACATCCATACATGACCACAGGAAAAACCATAGCCTTGACTAGCCGGACCTTTGTTGGCAAAGTAATGTCTCTGCTTTTCAATATGCTATCTAGTTTGGTCATAACTTTCCTTCCAAGGAGTAAGCGTTTTTTAATTTCTTGGCTGCAGTCACCATCTGTAGTGATTTTGGAGCCCAGAAAAATTAAGTCTGACACTGTTACCATTGTTTCCCTATCTATTTCCCATGAAGTGATGGGACCAGATGCCATGATCTTCGTTTTCTGAATGTTGAGCTTTAAGCCAAATTTTTCACTCTCCACTTTCACTTTCATCAAGAGGCTTTTGAGTTCCTCTTCACTTTCTGCCATAAGGGTGGTGTCATCTGCATATCTGAGGTTATTGATATTTCTCCTGGCAATCTTGATTCCAGCTTGTGTTTCTTCCAGTCCAGAGTTTCTCATGATGTACTCTGCATATAAGTTAAATAAGCAGGGTGACAATATACAGCCTTGACGTACTTCCTTTTCCTATTTGGAACCAGTCAGTTGTTTCATGTCCAGTTCTAACTGTTGCTTCCTGACCTGCATACAAACTTCTCAAGAGGCAGATCAGGTGGTCTGGTATTCCCATCTCTTTCAGAATTTTCCACAGTTTATTGTGATCCACACAGTCAAAGGCTTTGGTATAGTCAATAAAGCAGAAATAGATGTTTTTCTGGAACTCTCTTGCTTTTTCCATGATCCAGCAGTTGTTGGCAATTTGATTTCTGGTTCCTCTGCCTTTTCTAAAACCAGCTTGAACATCAGGAAGTTCACAGTTCACATATTGCTGAAGCCTGGCTTGGAGAATTTTGAGCATTACTTTACTAGCGTGTGAGATGAGTGCAATTGTGCGGTAGTTTGAGCATTCTTTGGCATTGCCTTTCTTTAGGATTGGAATGAAAACTGACCTTTTCCAGTCCTGTGGCCATTGCTGAGTTTTCCAAATTTGCTGGCATATTGAGTGTAGCACCTTCACAGCATCATCTTTCAGGATTTGAAATTGCTCAACTGGAATGCCGTCACCTCCACTAGCTTTGTTCGTAGTGATGCTTTCTAAGGCCCGCTTGACTTCACATTCCAGGATATCTGGCTCTAGGTCAGTGATCACACCATCGTGATTATCTGGGTCGTGAAGATCTTTTTTGTACAGTTCTTCTGTGTATTCTTGCCATCTCTTCTTAATATCTTCTGCTTCTGTTAGGTCCATGCCATTTCTGTCCTTTATGAAGCCCATCTTTGCATGAAATGTTCCCTTGATATCTCTAATTTTCTTGAAGAGATCTCTAGTCTTTCCCATTCTGTTGTTTTCCTCTATTTCTTTGCATTGATCACTGAAGAAGACTTTCTTATCTCTTCTTGCTATTCTTGCCAGGAGAAGGATCCCCAAAACAGATTATATCCACCTGAGAACTCTCCAGCTCATTTTTTGAGATCCTATAGAATCTAATGTTTTTCTTGAGGGCCGTGAGACTTTTTTAACTTGGCTGGAAGTATTTTCCCAGAAACAAGTCTCGTTCAAGATGGCTCAAGTCCCTCCTTGTTTAGGGATCAGGAAATCTATCTCCTGTCTATTTTTTGTTGTCTCTGCCAAGCTGTGTTGGCTCTTTAGAGCTATCCTGAGAAATCTGATCCCCAAAAACTTAATTTTGGGGGTGTTCATTAGGATGGCACTCATTTGTAGTTCTGAATAGGTATCTGTGATCTCCCATGGGCTCACAGGTGGATTGAATGTCCTCTTCTGTTTTCCTCCATGGCTTGACTTGTGAGTAGTAAATCCAGGAATCATGTCCTGGTACTTTGACTGCTGTGGGGGTAGAAAGTATTACAGAGTAGGGACCCTTCCATGTGGGCTGCAGTTGAGCTTTTGGGGACCCATCTTTCCAAACTTTAATTAGGACATGAGTCCCTGGAGCATATAGTGGTGGCTCTTTAGAATCTTTTGGGTCCTGGTTGACACCCCAGAAGCATATATCTTGTTGGAATTGCCCAATGGCCATAGTATAAGATCAGTAGGTTTGAGCCTCCATATCTAGGAAAAGATAATTGACATAAACAAAAGGTCTCCCATACAGCATCTCATAAGGACTAAGAACAACCTGTTCCTTTGGGGTAATATGGGTGCAAAGGAGAGCTATTGGTAAAGCCTCCTTCATCCCAGGAAGGTCTCCTGGGTTATCTTTTTTATCACTGATATTAAGAATTTGTTCACTGTTTCTACTTTTCCTGAAGACTGAGGCCTCCAGGCACAATGGAGGTAATAAGTAATGCCCAATGCTCTAGAGACCCCTTGGGTGACCTTAGAAGTAAATGATGTCCCATTGTCACTTTGTAATGACCTGGGCAGACCATATCTTGGAATGATTTCATGGAGCAGTTTTTTACCACCTCTTCGGCCTTCTCAATCTGATTGGGAAAGCCTTCAATCCATCCTGTGAATGCGTCTATCACTAATAGGTATTTATACCCTTGAGAAACTGGCATCTGGGTAAAGTCCATCTGCCAGTCCTCTCCTGGGTAGGTCCCATGCCATTGGATGGGCTGGGTCAGCTGGGGTCTTCGAGCTCCTTGGGCACTGTTTAATTGACAAGTGGGACAAGAGGAGACCACTTGCCTTATAGTTGTTTGGAGGCTTGTTCCTCTGAAGGACCTTTCTAGTAATCTTTGGAGGGCCTAAATGAGTGGTGGCATGTAAGAAGTTAACCAACTTCCACTGTTCCCAGACAGAAAAAGGAGTCCCTCCTTTTGGAACCACCCCATGTAATCTTGAAAGCCCTCACTCTTTAAGAGTCTCACCTTCAGTATATGAAGGAGTTTCTGGCAAATTAGTCTGTGGAACTAAGGTGGTAACCCCTATTAGGTTATTGTTCTGTAATGCTGCTCTCTTAGCTGCTTGGATCAGCTGCTTGGTTCCCTCATACCACTTCTGTGCTCCCCTTTTGGTGTCCTTTACAATGAGAGACTGAAACCTCAGCAGGGAGATGTACTGCCACCAAGAGCCTAAGGGTTTGATTACCATATTTGATTGGGGATCCTCGGGTGGTCAAGTGGCCTCTTTCTTCCCAAATAGCAGCATGTACATGTAGAACCAGAGAGGCATACTTGGAGTCAGTGTAAAAGGCTACTCTTTTTCCTTTTCCCAGCTGTAAAGCTCGAGTCAGGGCTATGAGATCAGCAAACTGGGCTGAAAAGGAGTATGTCAAGGCTGTATATTGTCACCTTGCTTATTTAACTTATATACATCATGAGAAACGCTGGGCTGGAAGAAGCACAATCTGGAATCAAGATTGCTGGGAGAAATATCAATAACCTCAGATATAGATGACACCACCCTTATGGCAGAAACTGAAGAGGAATTAAAAAGTCTCTTGATGAAAGTGAAAGAGAAAAGTGAAAAAGTTGGTTTAAAGCTCAACATTCAGAAGACTAAGATCATGGCTTCTGGTCCCATCACTTCATGGGAAATAGATGGGGAAACAGTGGAAACAGTGTCAGACTTTATTTTGGGGGCTCCAAAATCACTGCAGATGGTGATTGCAGCCATGAAATTAAAAGATGCTTCCTTCTTGGAAGGAAAGCTATGACCAACCTAGATAGCATATTCAAAAGCAGAGACATTACTCTGCCCACAAAGGTCCGTCTAGTCAAGGCTATGGTTTTTCCAGTGGTCGTGTATGGATGTGAGAGTTGGACTATAAAGAAAGCTGAGTGCCAAAGAATTGATGCTTTTGAACTGTGGTGCTGGTGAAGACTCTTGAGAGTCCCTTGGACTGCAAGGAGATCCAACCAGTCTTTCTTATAGGAAACCAGTCCTGGGTGTTCACTGGAAGGATTGATGCTGAGACTGAAACTCCAATACTTTGGCCACCTGATGCAAAGAGTTGACTCATTGGAAAAGACTCTGATGCTGGGAGGGATTGGGGGCAGGAGGAGAAGGGGACGACAGATGATGAGATGGCTGGATGGCATCACCGAATTGATGCACATGAGTTTGGGTGAACTCTGGGAGTTGGTGATGGACAGGAAGGCCTGGCATGCTGCAATTCATGGGATCGCAAAGAGTCGGACACGACTGAGCAACTGAACTGAACTGAACTGAATTGGGCTGAAGTTCCAGTGGCAAAGGTTTAGCCTCTAAGGTCCCCAAATTGGAAACTACTGCATATACAGCTCTTCTTTTTCTATCCAAGGCAAAGCTGCTTCCATCAGTGTACCAGATTTCCTCAGGATTGGTCAGAGGATCTTCTGACAATCCCTCTCAAGGGACTGTCCAATGGTCCAAAGCTTCTAGGGAAGAGTGAAAGGGGAGAGAGCCCTCAGGAGTAAGCAGGAGGGTAGCTGGGTTACGAACCTCACAAAGGGATATAGTCAGTCCTGAATATTCCAGCAGTACTACTTGATATCTGAGGATTCTTTGATCAGACATCCATAAATGACCTCTCCCATTTAGAAGCTGTTTCACTTGGTGGCTGGTAAAAATAGTTAGTTTACCCCAAAAGAGAGTTTTAAAGCATTTTCTATCAGGACTCCAATAGCTTCAAGATTTCGAAGGGAAAGATATCTTTCCAAGAAGGAAGTAGGACAGTCAGGGATCACCAGAAACTGGTGGGAAAATATTTGTCCATCCTAGCAACAAAGAAGTGCTTGGGTGAATTTTTTTGTAATTGTTTTTCCTGTAACACCCAAAATGGTTTGAGCGGAGAAGGCTCCAGAGTAGGAGGTCAGGACAGAGTAGGTAACCCTTGTGTCAACCAAGAAATTCTTGGACTTACCAGCCACAACAGTTGTACCCTTGGCTCCAGCCCCGTGATGGTTATCTGTGACAGGTGGGCTGACTGGAGCGGGCCATTTCAGTCCTGTTGAACCATCATGAGGGAAGGCTTGGTACTAGACCTTGAGGCTCTTGGGTCCCAAGGGCAGAGTGCCGCCCAATGTCCCAACTGATGGCATTTGTAGCAAGCTGTTTTAGGAGACTTGTCATGGTTTGGACACTCTTTGGCCCAACGTCCCACCTGTATACAGATTCGGCATTTGCCTAGTGCCTTGTCTTTTAAAGACTCAGGGTTTGCCACAGGGTTTCCCTGGAGGGTGGCCAGGATCTGGATATGCTTCGTCTCTTTCCTTTTCTCCCTTTCCTGGGCCTTGGCCTTCCTCTCCCATTCTCTGCTATAAAAGGTATTGGTGGCTGTCTGGACCATCTCATCTATAAGAGACAGCAAGGTCTTGCTGCTATAGCTGTTGTAACTTTATCCTGATGTCTGATGCACACTGGGACAGGAATTTGTCCTTTAAAATCACCTGTCCCTCATAAGAGTGTAAGTCTAGATTGGTAAACTTTTGGAGGGCCTCTTTTAGCCCTTCCAGAAAGGCAATGGAGTTCTCGTTGGGGTCCTGAGTTACTGCTGAGACTGGGCACAGTCCCACAACTAATAGACCTCCTTCAATTTCCATGGGTGGACTTCCTTAGGGGTGAGTCCTTCTGAAGTTTATCCTACCCAGTCTTGTTGCAACCTGAGAGCCAGGCATCCCCGGGTCAGAGTGCAGATACCCAGGCAGACTGAAGCATGACAGCCTCCTGGAGATCAAATCCCTGGGCAGGTTGAGGCAGGTCAGCCTCCCAAGAATTGGGTCCCTGGGCAGATTGAGGCATGTCCACTGGACCAGTGGATCCCCAAGCAGTTTGAAGTGTGACAACCTTTTGAGGACCAGATCCCTAGGCAGGTCGAGGAAGGTTGACCTCCTGGGACCCCTAGACTGGAGTTGGGCATCCCCAAGGTCTCCAGTATGACCAGTGCTGGGTAGGTTTAAGGGATTGTAATCTTAACTCATTGCTTGTTTGTCCACTGCACATGGGAATAGATACCATGATGTAAAGCAGTCCAAGTCTGTGCCCTGACGCTGGGAACCTGGGCAAATAGCCATAAGCCTTATCCTCTTATTGCTCTTAGGAAATGTAAGTCACTGATTTCCTTCCCTAGTTTTTCATAAGAGCAGTTTAGAGTGTCTCCATTGGTAAACATTTCATTGTCATAGACACACTTTAGGTAAAATTAGAAGTAATGACAAAGGAGTGGGTTATCTGGTCCTGTTAGGGGCATTAAGAATATTTTAATAATAAGCAGGGTGGAGCAATGTTACCTACAAGAGGGCAAGGTCCTAGTTGTAGGAGTTGTCAGCGGTTTAAGAACAAATTCGTAACAGGCAACAGAGCAAATGTTCCATAAAAGCAGAGTGGAGATTTGATCCAAGGGTATGTTTGTAACTTTAGGAGAAGGGTGGCAAGGGTTTGGGCCCAAACAGCCTGCAGGGCTAACTCCCAAAGTGGAAAACATTATCCCTGGAAGCCCAATTGCCCTTGAAGGGAATCCCATCAACAGATGGACTTCAAGCAGGCATTGTGTGCCTGTCATCCATCCCTAGTGGGTTCACTAAGAGATGCTGTTGTTGCACATGTTGTAGGAAACACGGAAGATGAAGGCCTGAATTCTAGAGGGATTGGGTATTTTACAGTATTTCCCTCCCAAGGGCCAGCTATTTTCTGGTTGTCCCTCCAGATGATTGTAGAGGCAACATTGTGGGCCTGGACAGGGCTGAGGAAAAGAGCATGAAACAGGAGGGAAAGGGGGCAGGGCACAGCTTTTGAAAGAATGACATAGCCCAAGTGCATAACATAAACTGATTAAAATCAAGTAGGTCCAAGAAGACAAGTCAAATTCAACTAGACCTTGATCCTCAGTCTGCAGACTAAATGATATGCCCAGAGGTGCCAGAACAGTTCCAAATCACTGTCAAAAGACCCAGCAGTGTGTGGTTCCCCAATTGTTGGAATGATCCTCCCACTCATTAGCATATGAAATCACCAAGCTTGGGAAAACTAAACACACCACATTCCATGGCCCACACTCTTGAAGTGTGCTTCTCTCTAAATCTGAACAAATCCACCTCTTACCTATCACTGTGTCTCTCACTGAATTTTTTTGCAATGAGACATCAAGAACCCGAGTGTTATTAGGTCCTAAAACCAGGCATCATAGGTTTTGGCCAGGCTCAAGTACCAGTCGGATACAACTGAGTGACAAAGCACAGCACAGAGTCCCTGCCATGTGGGTTTGAGTCCCGATCTTAGGTAAATGGTTTCAAGCACAACTTTTAGAAATGAAAAGATAATAACCTACCCAATACTTTGTAAGCAGTGGCATAGATGGAGAGAGGAGCTGAAGGATGGGAGGAAACAGCAGTGGGAAAAACGTGACAAGGAATCCCTTTCATAACCTGCTGGAAAATCTGCTAAATACCTGACCTGTGCTCACAGTTTTCATTGGTCTGAACCTTGGCACAAAGAAGATTAAGGACAGAAGGACCCCCACCTGCTTGGGCTACAGCTACTAGGGCACTGCAGATAGTAGAGCCTTCGGGACACCCTGGGGCACCCTCTGCTGCTTGCCTGTTCACAGGGGGTTCAAGGAAACAATAAATGAGACATTGTAAAGGAATTAAGATTTTGTTAGCCGTATGTCCTTCCAACCATAGGAGTGATTACTTGCTACCCCAACCAGAGCCTCCTGGAATCTGAGACTGAGTCGTGTGAGCTTTCTGTCAAGTTTGTTTTTGCTGTCCTGGTTTCCAGCACACTGGGCTTCTTGTCACTTCCACTGTGCTGGGTTTTCTTCACGTTCAGCATCCACTGTGGGAGCTTTCACCAAGTTGAGCTTCTGCTGTGCTCAGCCTCTGCCTCGTGGGAGCCGAGCCAAGGTTGTTTCAGCCAAGTTAAATCAGGGAAATGGCACAATATATGTCGGGGGAGTTTACAATTTCCTCGGTTCTGTCTTGCTACAGCAAAAATTTGAAGCGACGGATGGACCAGTGTTACAGCTCCATGTTACAGCTCAGCTTTATTTGACAAGCAAAGGCTAGTACATCCTTGAGGTGTGAGGGCTGGCTACCCAAAAGACACAAAGAGAAGAGAAGCCCGCAGCTCAACTTTGGCTCTTCTTTTTATATGTTTCTTCTCCTCCCCCTGAGCCTACTTATGTAAATTGGACAGCCAGGAGGGTTGTTTGTTTTCCCTAAGGTTCTTACTCCAGTTCTTGGACCTTCCTTTGTTCTATTTTCACCAGCTTTTCCCTTCTTTGTCTTTTAGCCACTGTTTTATGGACTCCTTTTTCCTATTCTAACTACCTAACACTGCTAAACACCCCGACTGCTAGAATAGAATTCAGTGGAAAGAGGGGATATTGTGTACTATGTTTTCCCTCCTATTTACAGTTCAACTTACAAGATTCTTCTGGAACACCACATTATTCTTAAGTGAAACATGTGGATGAGAAACAACACAGACTGAAAATACTCCCATATACCTTTTCAACCCACCATAAATTTATGCATTCATTCAACAGTTATTGAGAACTTAACCTATGTTAGACACTGTGCTAGTGTTGTGAGAGATACAAAGATATCCTTAAAAAGGTGAACTTAAAACCCTGTCAGGAAATGACATTGCATGAATGCCAGCTCAATAATAAAATGCCCTTTCACATTGTTTGATGGCAGAAACCAACATACTGTAAAAAAAATTTTTTTAATGCCCTTTCATAGATACTGATTTCTTTTTTCTTCTTTTTAGAGAGAAAAGCACACTACACCAGAAAAAAAAGTATTTTTAATTTTCTTTTTTGAGAAAAATATCTATAAGCATCATTAAAATATGATTATTAGAATTCCTGAATGAACAGACCTCTGGAATTAAAAAGTCAGGTAGAGTTTCAGCTCTCAAGTTATATTAAATATGGATAAACAGATGTTAAGCAGGTAGACAGATTAAAAACTCAGGTAGGGTTTCAGCTCTCAAGTTATGTCAGGGATGGATAAACAGATGTTAAGCAGGTAGACAGACAGACATATATTTAAATCTTCTTTTGGAACTGTGGGAATTTTACTGAGATTCAAATGATAAGTAGTTTAAGCATGTGCTGACGTTTCTTTTTAAACAATACTCAGTATCAAACCATGACTGTTTTTAAATTAACAATTATCTGCAAATTCCATAGGTAATTATTGCAGTTTAATGACAAGCTGTTCTACTATTTCTTAAATGTCAATCGCTTTAAGAAATAGAAAGTCACAGACATTATTATGCTAATTATCTAATTATTTTGCAAGAAGTTTTTGTGAGGTTGTTAGTTTGGGATAACAGAACAATTAACTTAAAGGAAAGTCAAAAGAATGAGCAACAACAACAAAAAATCCCCAAACATATAGATATTGGTAAGAATGAGCAATTTAAATACTAAGTAATCAACAGTAGTTCCTGAAGAGCTAGTAAATAGAAGTAAAAAAAGAACACTGAATTTCTTTTCAAAAATATTTTTATTTAATTTTGGCTGTGCTGGGTCTTCATTGCTACGTGGGCTTTTCTCTATCTGCTGCAAATGGGGATGAGTCTCTAGCTGTGGTGTGAGGGCTTTTCATTGCTGTGGCTTCTCTCATTGCAGAGCTCAGGTTCTAGGGTACTTGGGCTTCAGTAGTTGCAGCTCTCAGGATCTCGAGTATGTTCTCAGTAGTTGTGGCACACGGGTTTTATTGCTCTGTGGAATGTGGGATCCTCCTGGATCAGGGATCGAACTTGTGTATCTTGAACTGGTAGGCAGATTCTTATCTCTGAGTTACCAGGGAATCCCGAACACTGATTTTCTTTTTTTTTTAAGGAAGACTTTTATACTATTTTCTCTGTTGCCCTAAGTCATTCATTGCCTGGAATAACTACCTCTGTGGGCTATATTTCCAAAGGCCCTTTTCTGCCTCCAATAAGAGGTGATCCAAAGGAAATCTTTAGATTTGCCTGGGTCAAAATAAACTTTCAAAAAGCAGTTTCAGGGGAATGTTGTGAGTAGATGAGGAAAGAACACATAGAATATAGTTACTTGTTTTGTGCTGCTCAATATGGACTAAAATGGAAAAATTTGAATATTCCTAGACACAATGATATTAATCTAAGAGTTGTGTTTACTTATTTTAAGAAAATGGAAAACTGATGTTTGGAAAGCAACTAAAAAATCAACGATATAGAAGAGAATGAAAATACTTCAAAGGAAGGGAGAATTACCAATTGCTGGGCAAAAGATGGGAAATCATCAAGTGAAAAAACAGGTGAGGTACTGAAGAATTTATTTACAGGGCAAAAATAGAGAAACAGACATAAATAATAGACTTATTGACATGGGGAGATGAGAGGAGAGGGAGAGATGTATGGAAAGAGTAACATGGAAACTTACATTACCATATGTAAAATAGACAGCCAACTTGTATTTGCTGTATGGCTCAGGAAACTCAAACAGGGGCTCTGTATCAACCTAGGGGGGTGGGATGGGGAGGGAGATGGGAAGGAGTTTCAAAAGGGAAAGGATATATGAATACCTATGGCTGATTCATGTTGAGGTTTGACAGAAAACAGCAAAATTCTATAAAGCAATTATGATTCAGTAAAAAATAAATTAATAATAAAAAAAAACAGGTGAGAATCTCAGCTGAGTTAGAGGCTGAACACATGAGACACAGAGGTAGGATAACATGAGAATAAACATAGATAGGCATGAGGAAAGTGGTCAAGGATGTGGGCCTGGGAGAAGGACAGTCTGAGTCTGAAGATGAACTCTGCCAGTTTTTGACCATGTTGCCTCAGGACAATAAGGTTTTATTTCTCTGTGCCTTCATTTCCTTATATAGAAAATAGGGGTGGTATTAGTATCTTTATCATAGCACTATTGCTGAAATCAAGATTGCCAGGAGAAATATCAATAACCTTAGATATGCAGATGACACCACCCACTCTTATGGCAGAAAGTGAAGAAGAACTAAAGAGCCTCTTGATGAAAGTGAAAGAGGAGAATGAAAAAGTTGGCTTAAAACTCAGCATTCAGAAAACTAAGATCATGGCATCTGGCCCCACCACTTCATGGCAAATAGATGGAGAAATAATGGAAACAGTGAGAGACTTTATTTTTGGGGGTTCCAAAATCACTGCAGATGGTGATTGCAGCCATGAAATTAAAAGACACTCCTTGGAAGAAAAGCTATGACCAACCTAGACAGCATATTAAAAAGCAGAGACATTACTTTGCAACA
Source organism: Bos taurus (assembly GCF_002263795.3). Classification (NCBI taxonomy): domain Eukaryota; kingdom Metazoa; phylum Chordata; class Mammalia; order Artiodactyla; family Bovidae; genus Bos; species Bos taurus. The sequence continues at coordinate 15,277,848 of NC_037332.1, read as the reverse complement.
AAAGTCCATTTAGTCAAAGCTGTGGTTTTTCCAGTGGTCATGTATGGATATGAGAGTTGGACTATAAAGAAAGCTGAGCCCCAGAGAATTGATTCTTTTGAACTATGGTGTTGGAGAAGACTTTTGAAAGTCCCTTGGACAGCAAGGATATCCAACCAGTCCATCTTAAAGGAGATTAATCCTAGGTGTTCATTGGAAGGACTGATGCTGAAGCTGAAACTCCTATACTTTGGCTGCCTGATGTGAAGAACTGACTCATTGAAAAAGCCCCTGATGCTGGGAAAGATTGAAGGCAGGAGGAGAAGGGGAGGACAGAGGATGAGCTGGTTGGATGGCATCACCAATGCGATGGACATGAGTTTGAGTAGGCTCCAGTAGTTGGTGATGGACAGGGAAGCCTGAACTGCTGCAGTCCATGGGATCACAAAGAGTCAGACATAGCTGAGAGACTGAACTGAGCTGATTGTGACCATTATCTATGTTAACACATAGAAAGCACTCAAAATAGTGCCTCATACATGAGAGACACTAAAGCTTAGCTCTAATTATTTGGCAAATCATCTGTTGCACTGGAGGATAATTGGAATTCTTAGAGAAAAGTCTGCAGTAACTCCGCAGCAGTGTTATCCACACGCTACAAATCATATTAACATGATAACACTAAAAATATCATTGCCGGTGGCGGATTCATTTTGATATTTGGCAAAACTAATACAATTATGTAAAGTTTAAAAATAAAATAAAATTTTAAAAAAAATAAATAAAAATATCATTGAGTAATCAACAGAGTGTTTGCTCTTCTAGTGCTTTATGTTTACTCATTAAATCCTCATAGCAAACCTATGTGGTAGGTACTGGAAGTATCCCCTTTTGCAAATGAGGAAATATACAGATAAATAACAAAATGGGCCTCAGGTATCAGATGAGCTATAGAAATTTTTTTCTGGATTGCTCTGAAACCCAGTGAATTCTACAGTCAGTATGTTATGTGTTCCAAATCTCATTCCTATTGAAATGTAGCAGGACCCTATGGTCCTTGCCCCCATGTCCTCTGCCTGCTTTTTGTTTGTAGAAAAGCTTTAGCCAAAGAATAAGTTTAATCAGAGAACTGACAACATGCAATCACAAAATAAAACAGTCAAAGGAGACCAAATAGTAACAATTTAGTCATTACACAAAGTCAAGGACCTATAGTTGCTCTTCAAAGGCTATAGATGATACTCTGAGCCATATTCTGTGAGCTGTCTTGGGCACACTTGCACTAAGCCACTTCAGTCGTATCTGACTCTTTGTGACCCTATGTACTGTAGCCCACCTGGCTCCTCTGTCTATGGGATTCTCCAGGCAAGAATACTGGAGTGGGTTGCCATGCCCTATACCAGGGGATCTTTCTGATCCAGGGATTGAACGTGCATCTCTTATGTTTCCTGCATTGGCAGGCGGGTTCTTTATAAGTGCCACCTAGGAAGCCTGAACTCCCACCAGATAAAAAAACGTTAACTACATGATCACCAGACTGCAGCTATCACACAAGCTGCCACAATCCCAAAAACTGGCCTTAGAGAAATGAAAATAAACCTACTCTTGAACTGACGATTGTTGTCATTGATCAGATGCTCAGTCATTTCTGACTCTTCAGGACTTCAAGGACAGCAGCACCCCAGGGACCTGAAGATTAACTGTACCTAAAACAAACAAGATGATACTGGTCAGACCACCAGTGACCGATTTCAGGGTGACTGTCAGAGCTGACTGTGCTATTTCTGCATGTACAATCCTATCTCTATCTATAAAAGTTCTTACACCCTAATTGTTGATGGGGTTTTGGGGGGGTGGGAGTCGGCTTTTGGACAGGCATCTGCCCCCTCCCCAAACCCCCACCATTGCCAGCATCCAAAATAAAGCAAACTTTTCTTTCTACCAGCCTGGGTTTTTGAGCAGCAAGCAACTGGACCTGGATTTGGTAACAATATATCAGAACATCCTGTTAAATCTGTGTGCAAATTAGAGCATTCACCACACATTACAGAAGTGATAAATTTATTAGCAAGTTTGTATAATTGATATAGATTAATGATGAGATGAGAAAAAAAAAAAAAACAGGATCAACAGATAAGAAAGGAAAAGGAGACTACAAGTAGGAGCTTGACTGTATGTGCAGAGGAGTCATACAGTGTTAAGATAGTCTCAGTGGTGAGGGCACGATGAGCCCCTATCTTCCTCATTACAGAACTTTGTGTCCATGCTGCATTTTTCTGATGGTGTACAAATTATGCCGCAACAGCATTATCAAAGGCACTTGCTTTCTGCTCAAGGAGGAGTAACAGGCCTATACCACCTGCCCCGTTAACCATTCCTTTTTTTTCTATTAAAGTTTGTGCCTCCTGTTCACTTTTCCTTTCTTTATTGCTCATAAACATTCAACCTCTGTAGGCTTTGCTGAAATATGCAAGCTTTCCCAGAGTTACAATCCCAGTTGGTGTATCACTCACTTTTTCCCCTTCTTATCTATGATATGCAAGTAACCATCTGCTGCTTGAAATTGCATTGTTGCCAGCATAAACTGTTAGAGGTATGTTAGAAAGATGCAAATCTGTTACTACACTACAGAGGAGAAAACCTGTTTTAAAGAATCCTAAAGGTGGCTTTATATCAAATGCTTGACTTATTTTCATTTGAGGAATGTTAAAAGGACCAGGATTGAAAAACACTGACCATAAGACCTACAGGTGTCCAGCCTAGAGATATGTACCTCATTGGAAAATGTGTTGTTATTATTGCTATAAGACTCTGGAGTTATGCAATAGAAGGAACTCTGTAAGTTTAGTTTTGTTATTTTTGTGTGTTCATAATTTTAATCCAAGCAGTTCTTCCTGATTGCTTCATGTAACATCCTATTGTTAGGTCCATTGCTATTTGCACAAAGTCAGCTTCTACTTCTGTTCTTTGTTAATAACTAGAGACAACCAGTAAAATTAATAAATGGTTTAAATTGGTAATCTTTAAAAGGAGGATGCTCTTCAGATATACCATTCATCAAATACAAGAGGATGCCTTTCTTAGGAACTTGGAACATTTTAGATCACGCTTCTGTCAGTGGAACTGCAGGGTACATGTTACTTGAGGTTAGGAATATAAAAGTAATCATTTCAGTTTATAATTGACAACATTATTTGAAATTTATTACTCAAATTACTTGTTACCAAAGAATTGATGGGTGATTTCCATTTTTTAAACTATAGCTGAGAGAAAGATATCCTATCCTTTTTAAAAAATATTTATTTATTTGGTTGCACAGGGTCTTTGGTTGTCAGGATCTAGTTCCCTTGCCAGGATGAGCACAGGCCTTCTGCCCTGGGAGCCTGGAGTCTTAGCCACTGGACCACCAGAGAAGTCCCAAAAGCCACCCATTTGAAACAGAAAGAAAAAAAGTGGCCCTCTATCTTCCACTTTATAAATGCCTTGATAAACTCAGTCTTTGACAAAGTAAGTGATATCTTCCTAAAGCAGCATCCCAGTACCCAGAGACAATTACCAAATTGCTTCCTTTCTCTACACTAGCCACCAAGAGGTTTTTGATGAGGGTTTTCAAGAAAAGTAATAAAATATTAAAAGTGAAGCCAAAATCATCAGGGAATCTTCTGGAATCTATACAGTCAAGGCACTTGAAAGCAGAAGTGGAAAAAAAAAGTCACATCACAGAGAACACTAGATGTCTAGAAGCCATCTAGTATCTAAGTATGCTGTCTTAGAGGCTGGGACAGTCATGAAGATAAAGGTGATTAAAAGGAATATGTGCATTGAGATTCTCTGCATGTTTGAGTCTGTGTAATTTAGAGACATTGTGTGTGGAACCCAGACTTAGAGTGTGACGGTCTGGGCCAAGCCGAGGTCACCAGTGCACAGAAGAATGTACTCACTGCTCCAGATGCCCTGGGTCTGTTTTAGGGTGGCTGTACATCCCATCTCCTCTGACAAACAGGAAATTGAGGTGCACAGGATTTGCCCAACTGTGTAATTTTCCTGAAAGTGTACCAAGATTTATCCAGCTATGCTACCCTTAGAGAGTATAAAACTTTACTTCTAGAGCAGAAGGAAATAAAAATATCATTCTGAGGTTCTCCACTCAGTACTTTGAAGAGATGTGGCACAAAGCAAGTGCTCACAAGTTTTGTTGAATAATTAATAAAATAGACCAAATGGTGTAAAGAGCTGTTACAAAGGAGTGATGGCAATGAGGACCTGATTATAGTGAGTCCGAGGAAGAATAAAAAGAATAGTTGTGGGGAGAAGAGGGGAGGAAACCCTGCTGAGGAGTTTCACTGTTAAAGGGATAAGGAAAAGGAATAGAAGAGAAAGGTAGAGTGACTTGAGTTTTTATGAAAACAAGTTATTTTTTCAGGTGGATATAATATGGCACGTTTTTATTTCAATAGGAATGATTTATTAGAGGGATGTTTGGGGTTGGACAAAAAGTTTGCCCTGGTTTTTCAGTAAGATGTTATGGAAAAATCCGAGTGAACTTTTGGGCCAACCTAATAAGATTGATTGTGGAAGAGATAGAGGGAGACAGTACTAGAGCAGTGCCCTTCAGCGGGTAAAAAGTGCTTGCCATGAAGAGAGAGGCCAGCTTTAGATAAGAGCACTGGCTCTTCTTTGGTCTGTGGGTTATGGGGAACTAGAGAACCTACAGAAGCAGATGGATGTAGGCTAGCAGATGCTGGAGCATAAAATAGTTTTCTTCTGACTTCTCCATGTTTCAAATGGAAAAGGAACTGATATCACCAGCACAGAATAAGTGGCAACAAGTATTTCAGGTTTAAGGAGAAAAGGGTATAAGGTTTAAGGAGAAAAGAGTATAGAAAGGTGAGAGATTGAATAAACCACCGAAATTGCCAGGCAGCCCTAACAAATTACTGCATTTCCCTTAAAGTGTACTTTCTTAACTCCTCTACTCTCTAGATTTATACAGAAATTGAAACCAGGTGTACAAAGAAAAAAATTTACTCTCTTAGAAAAAATCGTACTTTTCCCAGTAGGGTTTAAGACTTCTTGCAAAACAATCACATTAATCTTCTATAAATATAATTGAATCTGTATAGATAGTTAAACTTAATGTTACAGTTCCTACTAAAGACTGGCTTTATATCTTGACTTCGGGTTATACAAATCAGTGAAATAGTTTGCACACTGCAGTTCAATTCAACTGTGTCACCTTTTAAGTTATATGGTATTAACAGCATGCTAATTAACCAAGTTATGATTCTGGACACGTAGAATATTATATCTTTCAATTTTAATATCTTTTGTGAATATGAAAAGTATTTATGTTATATTTCAAAAAGATCACAAAGATTTTATTTTTCAAAAAGAAAAAATCTGGAAACAGTGTTTTCACTGTACATACATAAAAGAGTACATAAACAGTATATAAAATTGGTGTCTCAGGCTTCTAGAAGTAAATGTACTAAATATCCTGAAGATATTTTCTTCAAGTTCTTGTTGATCTGCTCTTCCTGTTGCCTGAAAAACCTGAGGAAGAAGGGAAAAAAGTAGAGAATATGGCCAAAGAATCCTTTAAATAGATGAATCTTTCCGTCTAGTGAGTTATTATATATATTGTTACATAAAATATCAACTATAAAAATGCTCCAATATGCTTAAAATTATTTTATGAAAATTTGGGGAACTAGACAAAGATAGATATGGTAAACAAATTTCAGAGATAAAGAAACTAACAGTTAAAAAAGTACACATTTCAGCCCCTGACTCCTGGCTTAATTTACTTTTCTTTCTTTACACTGAAATTGCCTCCCACAGGTTCTGGCTCTAAAAACTATAATTGTTTTGGAGATTCTGTATGGTAGGAACCTTAACAGAGAATGTAATTATTATTTTCAGTAGTGTGTGGAATGCACACAGGATTTATAATAAGCGTTCATATATTCAAGTTCATTACCATCATTAGTTATGTATGACACACACTTTCAGGAATGTTAATACCTTATTTGAGGAAACTGAGGCATAAAATTTGTTCAGACAGTGAGTGGCAAAGAAAAAATAACAGCTTAGTCTTGCAATCTTGATCCCAGAGAAAAAATAATTTATGGGAGTTATTTTATCATTCCTAATCTTTTATCTTCTATCCATGCTTTTTGCTACAGCATTGAGATACTTTAGAAAACATTCTTAGTCTTGAGACACATGCTGAGATTGTCCTATGAATACCTCTGAGAACTCCAGCCTCAGTACAGTTTGACATAGGTCAGTCAGAAAAATGATAGGCTGACAGATCTGAGCGTGATATGAGTCAGAGCATATCCGGTGCACAGTTTCAGGAAGAGACTGAATGTCCACATACTTTTGTGTCATCATACTCCAGCAGTTACTAAATTTTCTCAATGGCAGAAATGGCAATGGCCTAGCAGGAATCTTTCACTGATTATCCTCTTATATAAATAGGAGACAAAGACATGTTCTCCCTCTTGGAGAAGAGTGGGAATCAGAGGGCAACTGGGAAACTCAGCAAAGAAAACCCTAAAAGGTAAGTTCAAAGGAGGTTCCTATTGCGTATTGCAAAGGGGAAGGTCATAAAGCTAAGAGGAATATCAGATGGCATAATGTGCTGATTGCACATGAAGCAGAATAAAGCAAACACACAAACACTGGGGACTATGTATGAAAGTGAAAGTGTTATTCGCTCAGTCACGTCCGTCTCTTTGAGACCCCATGGTCTGTCCATGGGATTCCCCAGGCAAGAATACTGGAGTGCTTTGCCATTCCGTTCTCCAGGGGATCTTCCCGACCCAGGGATCAAACACAGTTCTCTTACACCGCAGGCACATTCTTTACCATCTGAGCTACCAGGGAAACCCTGAGGAATATGGATATATTTGGTTAAGTACTTGAGTGAGGAGGTGTACCAGATGAGGACATTCTCTGTTGGGATACTTTATTTGATCAAGTTGATAATTTATTATGTGGGAAAATATAAAGGTAAACATTTATAATTTAGTTCAATCAAATGACTTTGACATGTGTAATGGAGTGTGGTTTATAAGATACATTTGTTCAGGCACTTCAACCTGACATGATTATTTTTAATAACTTGATTATTTAATTCCAAAGCAAATATGCCTGCCTGGTTTCATTATAAGTTCAAAATATTTATTTATTTGAAGTTCATTCTCTCAGAGCTTTCAGGTTATAAGAGAAGAATAAGGAGCAGAAAATATGGATTATTATCTCTGTTATAGACTGAACTATCTCCTTCCAAAATTCATATGTTGAAGCTCCAAGACCTCAGAATATGACTGAATTTGGAGATAAGGCATTTAAGGAGGTAATTAAGCTAAGATGGGGTTCTTGGGATGGGCCCTAGTGTAATATGACTAGGAGTGTTTCAAAGTAGAGATTAGAACACAACACAGACAGAAGGATGACTGTACAAGAAAACAGCGAGAAGCTGTCCAGCCACACACCAAGGAGAGAGGCCCTGGAAGAAACCAAACACCCTGACATTTCCATCTCAGAATTCTAGCTCCCAGATCTGTGAAAAAATACATTTCTGTTGTTTGAGTCATCAGTCTGTGGTATTTTGTTATAGGAGCCCTAGAAAATAATATTATCTTCAGTGTACATTTAACCCAGCGATCTCACTACTGGGCATTCACCCTGCAAAAAACAAATTAAAAAAGATACATGTACCCCAATGTTGATTATAGTACTGTTTACAATAGCCAAGACACGGAAGCAACCTTAATGTCTATCAACAGATGAACGGATAAAGAAGTCGTGGTACATATATACACTGAATATTACACAGCCATAAAAAAAAAATGAACAAGTTTGAGTCAACTGAACTAGATGGATGAACCTACACCTATTATACAGAGTGAAGGAAGTCAGAGAAAAATAAATATCGTATATCAAAGAATATATATAGAATCTAGAAAAAATGGTACTGATGAACCTATTTTCAGGACAGGCACACATTGAGAATGGACTTGTGGACACAGCAGGGGAAGGAGAGGGTGGGAAGAATTGAGAGGGTAATATTGGCATATATATATTACCATGTGTAAAACAGATTGTTAGTGGGAAATTGTATAACAGGGATTTCAGCCAGTGCTCTGTGGTCAAGGCTGACCTTGAGAGGTGGGATGGGGGTGTGGGAGGGAAGCTCAACAGGGAGGAGACCCATGCATACTTATGGCTGATTCATGTTTTTGTTCAGCAGAAATCAACACAACATTGTGAAGCAATTACCCTCCAAAGAAAAAGAAATTAAAAAATAAATTGATCCTTGTGTGTTCAGTCACTAAGTCATGTCCAACTCTTTGCAACCCCATGGACTGCAGCAAGCCAGGCTTCCCTGTCCTTCACTGTCTCCCAGAGTTTGCTCAAACTCATGTCCAGTTGAGCTGGTGATGCTATCTAACTAACCACCTCATCCTCTGCCATCCTCTTCTTGTTTTGCCCTTAATCTTTCCCAGCATCAGAGTCTTTTCCGATGAGTCAGCTCTTCGCATCAGGTGGCCAAAGTATCAGAGCTTCAGTTTCAGCATCAGTACTTCCAATGAATATTCAGTGTTGATTTACCTTAAGGTTGACTGGTTTGACCTCCATGCAGTCCAAGGGACTCTCAACAGTCTTCTCCAGCACCACAATTCAAAAGCTTCAGTTCTTTGGCTTTTTTATGGTTCTTCTTTATGATCCAACTCTCATATCCTACATGACTACCTTCTTTATGGTCAGCCTTCTTTATGATTCAACTCTCACATCCATACATGACTATCGGAAAAACCATAGCTTTGACTAGACAGACCTTTGTCAGCAAAGTGATGTTTTTGCTTTTTAATACACTGTTAGGTCTGTCATAGCTTTCCTTCCAAGGAGTAATCATCTTTAAATTTCACGGCTGCAGTCACCCTCTGCAGTGATTTTGGAGCCCAATAAAATAAATTCTAACTTCTTTCACCTTTTTCTCTTCTATTTGCCATGAAGTGATGGGACTGGATGCCATTTTTGGCATCGCTTTTTGAATGTTGAGTTTTAAGCTAACTTTTTCACTCTCCTCTTTCACCCTCATCAAGAAGCTCTTTTGTTCCTCTTCAGTTTCTGCCTTGCTAAATAACTAAGCCTTTAGGGAAAAATACAGAGTCTGAGGAGAAGAAAGGAAAATAAATATCACTATTAAGGGGAATTTGCATTCTCTTGAGAGTAGGAAGGGAAGGTTGAAAAGATAAAAGCTTCACAGAAGAAGTGGCATTTGGACCTTGAGGAAAATCTTTTATTTTCTCAAGGTAAAACTGCCAACTGTTGTCATGTAGGAATTACTTTATACTGAGACCCAGGGTATTAAAATCTAAACCTTCTTAGACACAAGTCCTCTTTTCCTAGGCAAAAGGAGATTCACATCATGGGACTCATCTCAAAATCCAGTGGTGAACATTGGTTGGAACCTACTGGAGAATAAACAAATCCCCAAAGATAATCTAAACCTTTGACAGAACTATTTACTTGGGCTAAATGTTTACAATTAGTAAATGATAAGCAGATACATGACACATTAATCATTGAAATTTTGTTGATATTGTTTACTTGGTAAGTCAGTCCAATTTTTTTGCGACCCCATGGATTGTAGTCTGCCAGACTCCTATGTCCATGAGATTTCCCAGGCAAGAATACTGGAGTAGATTGCCATTTCCTTCTCCAGGGGATTTTCCAATCCCACAGATTGAACCCACATCTGCATTGGCATGTGGATTCTTTACCACTGAGCAACCAGGGAAGCCCAATCCCTGAAAATAATTAAATTTTAAATTAGATTTAGCATAAACATTTTTATTCATCTTTGCTAGAACTGAGTGGCAGACAATATTTCTGTTGCAGGTAGGATTTTCTCTATTACAAGTAATAGAATACCTGTCCCAAATGGCTGAGGCAAAAGAAGGCAATTTCTTAACTCACAGGGATAAGATCCAGGTTGGTGGAGGAAGGATTATGCCTCTTCAGGTGCATCTTGAGTTCAATCTGAAATGAAGTTGCAGGATTTCATCTTCCTCCTCTGCTCCCTTGGGGATCCTTTCTTCTCAGGTTTTGAGACAACACTCACAATAATTACATTTCTTAAGAACTCACTGAGGTTTTTTTTTTACATATAGTAAAATGACTTATTAAAGAGTACTGTTTGATGAGCTTCGACACATGTACTTATGTCTATATAGTTAAAACCATCATCACAGTCAGAATAGCAAAACTGCTTGCCCCCCACAAAAGTATCTGCATGCCCCTTGGCAATTTCATCTCTCATTTCACCTTGGTCCCATTCTGTGACCATGACAGGCAATCATTGATCTGCTTTTTGCCATTATAGATTGCTTTGTAACTCCTGGAATTTTATATAAATGTATAATAAAGTATGCAGTCTTGTATTGCTTTTTTCACCAAACATAATGAACTTGACATTCATCCATATTTTGGTTATATCAAAGTTTGTTTCTTTTTTACCTATAAGAGAATTCCATTTATGCATATAGTTTACCACATGCTATTTATTTACCTTTCGATAGGCATTTTGTGTTTTTTCCCTAGATTGTGACTATTACAAATAAAGCTATTTTTTAAAACTATTTTTCCATATTCTCTGCATTTTTATTTCTGCAATAGGTACTATAGCTTGGTAGTTTAAAAATCTTATCTCCATTAAATGATTTTTGCATACCTTGGGCAAATTTACGTTAAGTCCCTGTCTTGTTCTTGTGTGTGTTGACTTTTGTTTCTGTCAGGATGATGTCTAGGTTCAGAAGAATTCTGATGGTATTAGGTTAACTACTTACTGGAGTATTTTTTCACTTGACTTCAATTAGGTTAGCTGACTTCTGCTACTCTGCTACTTTAATAACATTGCTTTTGCCTGGAATGAACCTTTCATGATATGTGCTGTCAGAGTACTTAAAATAATAGAGAGCTGGAATTTCATCAAGTATACAGAACAGGTGGTATGGTTATTTCTGTACTTTCTTGCTGTTAAATGTGAGGCAAATTCACTTGGAGACTTGAGTTCATTATAATTCATGCCACCTGCAGCAAAGTTGATTATCCAATATCTAACTATAACTACCTAAAATAGTATAATGATTTTGAACAATTAAATTGATTTAGTTCAGTTCATAATACTCAGTTAGCTCCTATAAGAAGATGGAGTAGTAATAGTAATAAACAGATAAAGGCTTTGTGAAAATTAAATGAAATATATATACATATACACACACATAAATGTACTTAAACAGTGTCTGTCATTTAGTAAGTATAATGTAGAATGGTATAGGTACCTATCTATCCATCTATCTGTCTATCCAGGAGATGGTGAAGGACAGGGAAGCCTGGCATGCTGCCATCCATGGGGCTGCAAAGAGTCAGATACAACTGAGAGATGGAACAAAAAAACATCTATTTATTTACCTACCCATGTTTCTGAGGGCTCCTCTAAGGCTGAAAATTTTCTAACTACCAGAAAGTTGATCATGATGTGAGCTTTAAGCTAAAAAGATAAAACTATTTAGGAAATCTAATAAGAAGCAAGTTAAGACTTTGGGCAATATTATTGAATTGTGTGCTCCAAAAAAGGTATGTTGAAGTCTTAACTTCCTGTATCTGTGAATATGACCTTATTTGAAAATAGGGTTTTTGCAGATGTTATCAAGATTAATTTATATGGATTAGGACAGGCCTTAATTCAATGACTGGTGTCCTTTTAAGAAGAGAGAATGTGGACATGGAGACATATAGAGACACAGGGAAAAGTGTCCTATAAAGACAAAAGAGAAGATTGAAATTATGGTGATACAAAGACATGCCAAGGACTGCTGGCAGCCATCAGAAGCTAGAAGAGGCAAGGAAATATTCTCTAGATCAGTCAGAGGGAACAGGATGGACACTGTGATTTCAGACGCTTAGCTTTCAGAACTGTGAGAAAGTAAATTTCTGTTGTTTTAAGTTGCCTAGTGTGTGGTACTTAGTTGTCATTAACTTCAAATATTTTTGTAAAGAAAAAGCTAAGTAAATAAACAAATAAGTGAAATCTCTAGTTTTAGAAGCCGAAAATTTGCAATTAAAATAGTCCAGCAACAAACAAAATGTCTGTTCAACTGGCTGAATTGTTGTATATGCTTCATTTTCTAGGTTATCTCCTCTCTGCTTAATCATTCCCTGGTGACTCAGATGGCAAACAATCTGCCTGCAATGCAAGAGACCCAGGTTTGATCCCTGGGGCAGGAAGATCCCCCTGGAGAGGGGAATGGCTACCCGCAGTGAACCATCATGTTGTGCTTAAATTTCAAACATTTCACATAGTTTTTCAGTCCTGAGGGCTTATATTATTGAAATAATCAAATTCTTTAAATGAAAGAAAATTTTATCACAGTGCTTCCTTTTTTTGTGACAAAAAAGAAAATAAACTAAATTTGTAAAATTACACTTAATTTCTTGACCAAGCATTTTGTTTGCACTTCTATTTACATGGTTTATCCTACTTTCAAATTCTTTTCTTGGTCTTAAATAACCAAAAAACTCAAAGAAGTGTCTGATTATTATCGGTAATTTTAGAAAATGATGCTCAAGCAGGTATCTTGTTCTTTTCCCTTGTAAAAAATATAACACAGATTGAGTGGTTCATACAGCCTCAGAGCAACAGAATAACAAAACAAAAGCAAGATAAATACAAATTTAATTAGTGTAAGAAGAAAAGGAATGTCATTAATTTACAAAATTGTCTCTCAGTTGATTGATGTTAAGTGTCACAGTAAGCCATTATTATTTAGAGATTGAAAGACTGAATATCCACATGGACAATAGCCAAACTATACAAAAATACAATTCTAACCCACAATCTGCAGCAAAAAGCCCAGGAAACCAATCCATTCTCTACAGTAATCAGCCAACCTGCCATCTATAAGTTGGATTTCTGGGAAGTCAGACCAACTAAGAAGCTAAACTCCTGTATCAATTGGCCTAAAATGGCCAGGACTTGATTAATAACTAACAGCTTCCTTAATTTGTATCTCCACTTCCAATTTAAGACCAACCAGAGAGAGCCAAATATGCACCCCTAACCAATCACATGGGCTTCCCTGGTGGCTTATCCGGTAAAGAACCCGCCTGCAACGGGGGAAACCTGGGTTCAATCCCTAGGTTGGGAAGATCCCCTGGAGAAGGGAAAGGCTGCCCACTCCAATATTCTGGCCTGGAGAATTCCATGGACTGTATAGTCTATAGGGTCACAAAGAGTCAGACATGACTGAGCGACTTTTACTTTCAACCAATCACATAGGATACCCAGTCTCTAGGTACCCCATCTGTAGCTTCCCCTGCCAAAGACTATTCCAGTCAAGGCACACCTGGAGCCTTCTCTTTTCTACAAAACTTTCCCACTCCTCTCTCTGATCTTCGAGTCTCTGTCAAAACACCAGTGATGGTAGTTGCCTCTTGCTCTGAATAAATAAACTTTACCTCTTCTTACACAAACCTTTCAAAATTTTCCACAGTTTATTGTGATCCACACAGTCAAAGGCTTTGGCATAGTCAATAAAGCAGAAATAGATGTTTTTCTGGAACTCTCTTGCTTTTTCCATGATCCAGCAGATGTTGGCAATTTGATCTCTGGTTCCTCTGCCTTTTCTAAATACAGCTTGAACATCTGGAAGTTCACGGTTCACGTATTGCTGAAGCCTGGCTTGGAGAATTTTGAGCATTACTTTACTAGCCTGTGAGGCGGAGAAGGCAATGGCACCCCACTCCAGTACTCTTGCCTGGAAAAATCCCATGGACGGAGGAGCCTGGTAGGCTGCAGTCCAGGAGGTCGCTAAGAGTCGGACACGACTGAGCTACTTCACTTTCACTTTTCACTTCATGCATTGTAGAAGGAAATGGCAACCCACTCCAGTATTCTTGCCTGGAGAATCCCAGGGACAGGGGAGCCTGGTGGGCTGCCATCTATGGGGTCGCACAGAGTCGGACATGACTGAAGCGACTTAGCAGTAGCAGCAGCAGAGGTGAGTGCAACTGTGTTGTAGTTTGAGCATTCTTTGGCATTGCCTTTCTTTGGGATTGGAATGAAAACTGACCTTTTCCAGTCCTGTGGCCACTGCTGAGTGTTCCAAATTTGCTGGCATATTGAGTGTAGCACTTTCACAGCATCATCTTCCAAGATTTGAAATAGCTCAACTGGAATTCCATCACTTCCACTAGCTTTGTTCATAGTGATGCTTTCTAAGGCCCACTTGACAGCACATTCCAGGATGTCTGGCTCTGGGTGAGTGATCACACCATTGTGATTATCTGGGTCATGAAAATCTTTTTTGTACACTTTTTCTGTGTATTCCTGCCACGTCTTCTTGATATCTTCTGCTTCTGTTAGGTCCATACCATTTCTGTCCTTTATCGAGCCCATCTTTGCATGAAACGTTCCCTTGGTATCTCTAATTTTCTTGAAAAGATCTCTAGTCTTTCCCATTTTGTTGTTTTCCTCTATTTCTTTGCATTGATCATTGAGGAAGGCTTTCTTATCTCTTCTTGCTATTCTTTGGAACTCTGCATTCAGATTCTTTTATCTTTGCTTTTCTCCTTTGCTTTTCGCTTCTCTTATTTTCACAGCTATTTGTAAGGCCTCCTCAGACAGCCATATTGCTTTTCTGCATTTCTTTTCCATGGGGATGGTCTTGATCCCTGTCTCCTGTACGATATCACGAATTTCAGTCCATAGGTCAGGAAGCAACAGTTAGAACTGGGCATGGAACAACAGACTGTTTCCAAATAGGAAAAGGAGTACGTCAAGGCTGTATATTGTCACCCTGCTTATTTAACTTATATGCAGAGTACATTATGGGAAACGCTGGGCTGGAAGAAGCACAAGCTGGAATCAAGATTGCCAGGAGAAATATCAATAACCTCAGATATGCAGAGGACACCACCCTTATGGCAGAAAGTGAAGAGGAACTAAAAAGCCTCTTGATGAAAGTGAAAGAGGAGTGTGGAAAAGTTGGCTTAAAGCTCAACATTCAGAAAACTAAGATCATGGCATCTGGTCCCAACACTTCATGGGAAATAGATGGGGAAATAGTGGAAACAGTGTCAGACTTTATTTTGGGGGGCTCCAAAATTACTGCAGATGGTGACTACAGCCATGAAATTAAAAGACGCTTACTCCTTGGAAGGAAAGTTATGACCAACCTAGATAACATATTCAAAAGCAGAGACATTACTTTCCCAACAAAGGTCCGTCTAGTCAAGGCTATGGTTTTTCCTATGGTCATGTATGGATGTGAGAGTTGGACTGTGAAGAAAGCTGAGCGCCAAAGAATTGATGCTTTTGAACTGTCGTGTTGGAGAAGAATCTTGAGAGTCCCTTGGACTGCAAGGAGATCCAACCAGTCCATTCTGAAGGACATCAGCCCTGGGTGTTCTTTGGAAGGAATGATGCTAAAGCTGAAACTCCAGTACTTTGGTCACCTCATGCAAAGAGTTGACTCATTGGAAAAGACTCTGATGCTGGGAGGGATTGGGGGCAGGAGGAGAAGGGGATGACAGAGGATGAGATGGCTGGATGGCATAATTGACTCAAAGGACATGAGTCTGAGTGAACTCCGGGAGTTGGTCATGAACAGGGAGGCCTGGCGTGCTGCGATTCATGGGGTTGCAAAGAGTTGGACACGACTGAGTGATTTAACTGAATTGAGCACTAACCTTTTGGGTAAGAGAGCTAAGTAGAGGATTAATTCCTAAAAACTAGTGACTGTTTCTATGGTTTTACTTCTAATAGCTGGATCTATACAACCATAAGCACTCAATGGATGTAACTGTTGAATAATCTATAATTCTAAACTTATATAGCCTCTATTCATTTATATGTAGAGATAAAGTAGACAGCATATGGCATATTCAATGATGAGTAATAATTGAATTGCATGAACATGTTCAGTTGGCACCAATGATTATTCTCTAAAGACAAGAAATAGCTGCAACATTTTATTCTATTAAACACAAAGTATGGAGGTAATTGGTGAGTAATTACAAGGTGTCACATATGAATTCCATCCACAAAAACCAGGCAAAGTACATTTTTTCCTTACCTTGGTTCAGGAGATGACAGTGGATT
Source organism: Bos taurus (assembly GCF_002263795.3). NCBI lineage: Eukaryota > Metazoa > Chordata > Mammalia > Artiodactyla > Bovidae > Bos > Bos taurus. Next base: position 15,261,692 of record NC_037332.1, on the reverse strand, counting down.
CACAGGTTTATTAAATGCACCATTTTAAATTGAATTCTCTTACATATGATATACATGATGCTTGGTTTGTTGGGTTCAAAACTAAAGTTTTCTTTCCAAATTGTATTTTTCTCATTGTTACTAAAGGAACTGATTAATATATTCAGTTTTCCATTTAATTTTTGTATTTTATCCAGCAGAGTTGATTTTTCTGTATACATTCATGAAACAATCACTGTTATCTAAGCAAAAAACATGTCCACCACCTCTAAAAGGATCCCCCTGCTCTCTTTGTTACTTTTATTTTTTGATAAAAACACAATGTAAGATCTACCCTTTTACACCAGTAGAGTTGATATGGTATAACTAAAGTACCATCAACTATTCAAATAAAGAATAGCTCAGCTGTTTAAAAACTGGTTTATATATAAGGTAAATGGAATAAAATTGTATTAGCAGATTATCCATCAATATTAATATCATACTAAAGTCTTGCTTGAGATAGAAGAAAAAAACCAACATAACCTGGGTCTAGATTCTAGCTTTGCCTTGGCCTTAACTGACTGAGACTCGGATAAATGGATAATAATTTCTGGACATGTTTCACTATTATAAAATGAACTGGACTAGATGACACCCAAGATTTCTTTGTGTCTTGCACTAGCATTTTTAAATGATTTGAAGACTTTCTTCAAATTATACTCTGTTCTTGATAAAAATATCATTATAACTGGAAAGGGCAACATTGAACAAGAGCATCTTAGAGTCAACACTGAATCATTCAGTATCTGATTACCTGGCTTGTAAATATTACACGCCCTGCTCCTTTCTCTATCTGCCTGGCGTTTCATAATGTTTCTTTCTAAGGCTGCCTTTGTCACTTCAAATTTCTCAGTCTAGAGCTGCACTAACTGGTATGGGAACCATTAGTCACAAGTGGCTATTCAACATTTGCAACACAACTAGTGCTCCTGAAAACCCAAATGTTTATTTTAGTGAATATGAATACTTCAGTTATCGGAAAACTATTGGAACAACATAGGCCTATGAATATACTTTCTGACTGTACATTTTATGACATCTAAATATTGAACATTAATAAAAACTTAATGTCTGATTTGAGATCGCCTGTAAGTGAAAGATAAATGCCAAATTCAAAGACTTAGTATAAAAAAGTACAATATTTCATTAATAATTTTATATTGATTATATAAAGAAATGATAGTATTTGGAACATACAGAGCTAGATATCAATATACAATTCTGTTGCTTCTTTTTACTTCTTTTATTGTAACTATTAAAGTATTTAATTATTTTTAGTTGGTTCGAAGTCTCTCTCTTTGGGACAGTGCTGATTTAATATATGCAAGGCTCTTCCTCAACTTTCTCTGGGTAATTGATTTGCATTTTCTAGGCTCAGTTTGCTGTCACTTTGCAAATCCTAGGGCATTCCCAGGAAACTTTGCAACTCCCAGCATTTCCCTCAATCACTCTCCTTTAGTCTCCATTAAGGAAACTCAAAATCCATGTCTATACTTACAAAATCCCTTACACTATTCCTTTTATTTGAGTTAAGTCTGATTATAAATTCCATAAACCAACTTAAGCTATCAGAGGTAGAAGAGGGATGGATATTAGAAAGATACTAAAGTGTTTTGCATCTGGTCCCATCACTTCATGGGAAATAGATGGCGAAACAGTGGAAATAGTGTCAGACTTTATTTTGGGGGGCTCCAAAATCACTGCAGATGGTGACTACAGCCATGAAATTAAAAGACGCTTACTCCTTGGAAGGAAAGTTATGACCAATCTAGATAGAATATTCAAAAGCAGAGACATTACTTTGCCAACAAAGGTCCGTCTAGTCAAGGCTATGGTTTTTCCTGTGGTCATGTATGGATGTGAGAGTTGGACTGTGAAGAAAACTTAGTGCCGAAGAATTGATGCTTTTGAACTGTGGTGTTGGAGAATACTCTTTAGAGTCCCCTGGACTGCAAGGAGATCCAACCAGTCCATTCTAAACGAGATCAGCCCTGGGTGTTCTTTGGAAGGAATGATGCTAAAGCTGAAACTCCAGTACTTTGGCCACCTCATGAGAAGAGTTGACTCATTGGAAAAGACTCTAATGCTGGGAGGGATTGGGGGCAGGAGGAGAAGGGGGCGACAGAGGATGAGATGGCTGGATGGCATCACTGACTCGATGGATGTGAGTTTGAGGAAACTCCGGAAGATGGTGATGGACAGGGAGGCCTGTGCTGTGATTCATGGCATGCTGTGATTCATGGGTCGCAAAGAGTCAGACACAACTGAGCGACTGAACTGAAGTGAACTGAACTGAAAGTGTTTTGCAGACTAAAAACTTTCTTTTATCAAACACATGATAATAAATAAATGAAAACATGTTTAAGAGTAATAAATAGTGGAGCCTTTAATGTTTGAGTTAATCAAATAATTACTTGTCTTTTAAATTTCAGTTTCCTTGCTGTTTAAGGAAAATAACAAGGACAATGAAGGGGACTAAATGTAAATTGGGTAATCATATGCTAGTTACTTATTATTCATTAACAGTTATCTGATAATACCAGAAGGGCTCTGACAGTAATCATAGTGCCTACTTATTTAGAGATTCTTTTTAGAAATATGTGAGTCATTTAAACTCAGTTCAAAGTTTGGGTAAAAATGACATTCAATAATGCTGTTTATTATAATGCTAATGTTTTAGAATTACTAGCTCTTTTCTATCAAACAAACCTTTGAAAACAACTTTAATTACTGCTTTTAAAAATTAGCAGCTGATTAAATGCCCACAATTGCCAGGAAATAAAATATTTAGGACTTTTAGGCTAAGATTATTTTTCTGTTTAGTAACTAATTCAATAAATATTTGCTGAATGTCACCTATGTGAGGCAAAACTCCAAGAGAAGACATACATAAATAAAACACAATACTTGATCTTGAAGGTTAAGAGCTTAGTTACTAGGATGTTATTGGGTAGTTGGGGGAATTATAAAATATATATATATATATTTTCTCATATGTTGTTTTTTCTTTTCACAAACTTAAAGAGTCTCCTTTCCCCATATCTATTAGTATCGAGTCCCTCAAAAGTCTGAACACTCCAAGCACTAGCTAACTCCAAATCCTTACCCCAGGGAGTAATAATCTTTTGTTATGGGCCCACTGCTGGAAGAGTAAAGCTGAATGCTCCCAGAAGGCAGAAGGAGAGGCTGGGCTTCGAGGTACAGGATGGAAGAGGCCCTACTCTGTGAACTAAAATCCACAAGAGGGAAACAGTAGAGGAATCCAAAACATCATTTCAACACCATGCTTCACAACATGGCAGCCTCTCCAAATAGAATTAGCTACCTCCCACCCTCAAAAGTCATATAGATTCTAGAAAGAGAAGACTGGGGGAGTGGGGGAGAGAAGGGAATGCATGTGTGCCTGCGTGCTCAGCTGTGTCTGACACTTGGTGACCCTTCAGACTGTAGCCTGCCAGTCTCCTCTCTCCATGGGACTTCCCAGGCAAGAATACTGGCCTGGGTTGCCATTTCTTTTTCTAGGGGATCTTCCCAACCTGGGGTTGAACCTGGGTCTCCTGCACTAGCAGGTGGATCCTTTATCACTTGAGTCACCTGGGAAACCCCTTAAGTAGGCTAAACAGAAGAAATGAAGGGATAGTGCAAGCACTTCCCTTACCCGCCACATACACAGAGAGTGAAGCGACTTCCTGCCCAACGCAAGAGCTGGTGGGATGGAGCTTGATATTTATTTTACTACTTTTTAGAAACCTATTATTTATTATTGGAGTATAACAGATTAACAATGTTGTGATAGTTTCAGGTGGACATCAAAGGGACTCAGCCAGACATATACATGTATCCATTCTCCCCCTCCAGGATTTCCTGGTGTCTCAGTCCCTAAAAAATACACTTGTAATTTAGGAGACCACATGAAATGCAGGAGACACGGATTCAATCCCTAGGTTGGGAGGATCCCCTGGAGGAGGAAATGGCAACCCACTCCAGTATTCTTGCCTGCGAAATCCCATGAACAGAGGAGCCTGGTGGGCTACACTCTGTGGAGTCACAAAGAGTCAGACATGACTTAGTGACTAAACCACCAATTCTCCCCAAACTCCCCTCCCATTCAGGCTGCCACATAACACTGAGCAGAGTTCTCTGAGCCTGGCATTTCTGATTTAGAATCGTGAAGCCACGTGATAGTGCTAATATCTAAGCCTGGGAAGAAAATTCATATTGTCACAGGTTGATACCCAAAGTTGATAGTCAGCCAACAGTCTGGGATATAAATAAATAGCTGAATAGACACCTGCATTGCCAAGCCGAGCAAATTTACTTCCCACTGCCTCAGCTACCCTGGTTCAAGTTCCACTTCTCTGTAATTCTTGGACTTTTCTCAATCCAGCAGCTATAATGGTAGTGCTTGGCACATTAGGAGCCCCAGGACCTCACTCCAACATGAAAGCAATTATCCTTTGATTGTTCTGTACATACACATCTATTCATGGTGTTAATATTGTGACATACAGCCTGTTTATAACCCATCAAATCTGCAAAAAATTGAGTTACAAAAAATTTTTAGACAATTTGAAAAGAAATTAAGTCTACTACTTTATTATTTAAATATATGAAATAGTAAAGATTACTTCCTTCATTTTGAATATTGCTCAAAATTCTTTTCAGTTTTCTCCTTTGCATTTAAAATATATTGAGGTTTATGGAAGAACTATATTTTAAAATAGAAAATAATAACTAAATACTATCCAAGAAAGTCAACAATTAGTGAGCTAATATTAATAGCATCAGTTGATCCCCTGAATTATTGATACTTAGGGATTTTTGTTTGTTTGTTTGTTTAATCTTGTTTTGCTATTTCATTTTCATTTGGGGCTTCCCAGGTGGCCTAGTGGTAAAGAATCCTCCTATTATTCAGGAGACGCAAGATACATGGGTTCTATCCCTGGGTCAGGAAGATCCCCTGGAGTAAGAAATGGCAACCCACTCCAGTATTCTTGCCTGGAAAATCCCATGGACAGAAGAGACTGGCAGGGCTACAATCCATGGGATGCAAAGAGTCGGACACATCTGAATGAGCACATACGCACGTTTCTAAGGTATACCATTATGTGTAGTGGGAGAATATTTTTGACATATTAACCAATTTATCCCTCTAATTTCTTCTATTATTACTATTTTACTATTTTTTTTTTACCACAAGGCTTTCCCTCTATTAAAACTAATTATTGAAATAGAAAATATAGAGTTCCAATATGGTGTGCATATTGAGAATACTCAAAATCTAGCTTTGGATGCCAAAACAGACTTTCAAAGCATAGAGATAAATATCTTGAATGTTAATTTCTCATTTGTAAGAACTGAGTATTTTGGAACTCAAAAGACTAAGTCTTGATGGGAGCAGAGCATGAATATTATGCCAAATGCAACATATTACAAGAGCAATAATAAAAGAGCCAAATCTTCCAACCTAAGGGCTACCGAAGCTAGGCAAGGAGAGAAGAGAAGAGATGAGACCAAGGGGAGGGGTTTGTGGTAAGAGGACCCAACCTGAAAATCCTGATCATCAACACTGAGAACTGTCAAGTCTCTACATGAGACTGGCCAAGGAATCCTCTGTAAACTGAGATTGCCTTGGGAGCCCATCCCATCACCAAGCTGTTGAGTATAACACACTCTCCCAGGTGAGAACATAGGATTTCTTGTATGTCTAAGTGATGCATATCATCAGCTAATAAACAGGAGTAATATCCACCCCTACCCTGCGGGAATGACCAATATCATCAATCTCCCTGCTAATGTGCCAGAATATTATTGAATCTTTCCACTCCCAGTCGTGCACCTCCTGCCAAACAGAGAGTCTGGATATCTCGAAGGCCAGTGATAGTACAAAAGAGGCCTATATGATGTGGAAAAGAAAACCTTCAACAACTTTACTTTGTTGGGGCAGGCGGGGCAGAAAGGAATTGGGCTTCCCAGGTGGCACTAGTGGTAAATAACCCTCCTGCCAATGCAGGTAGATATAAGAAATGCAGATTAGATCCCTGGGTTGGGGAGATCCCTTGGCAGAGGGCATGGCAACTCAACTCTGGTATCCTTGCCTAGAGAACCCCATGGACAGAGAAGCCTGGTGGGCTACAGTCCATAGCATCACAACAAACTGGACATGACTGAAACAGCTTAGCACATGTGCACGCAGAAAGGAATTAGTTCACAATTCCAACCTTTCTTCATTTGAATACCAATTACATACAATTTTCTGCTCTCATATGGAAGATGTAAAAATAACTGAACTTTCAGTAAAAATATCTTTCAAGGCCTAAGTTTACCTTGTACATGAAAGGGTTCCTAATAAATGAAAAAATAAAGAAGTCACCAGATACTGGGTAAGAATCTTATTACTCCTTGATATACCTTGACAACTTCCTTTTTTCTGCCTTTAAAGGTTTATCTTCAGTTTCTTATTAATCTATTTCTCATTCAAATATGGAGATAAAATTGCTCGAAGGTTTTTCTGTGTGTTTTAATCATTGAGCTGCTGCTGCTGCTGCTAAGTTGCTACATCCATCTTATTTTAAAAATCACATTCACACTTTAGTTCAACAAGGTAATGTGAAAAAAAAAAAAAAACTCTGCCTTTTAGGGTTTTATGATTTATGTATTTATTTATTGTCAAAAGACAATCCTCATCTTCCCTCAGCAGGCTTGAAAGGGACCAGATGTTTCCTATCATGTGTTTTCTCAGCTCTTCAGTTCATTTTTGACAGGCTGAAACTGGAGTATTCATCACCGTTGGTGTTGTGCTCAGCAATTGCTATTTGTCAAATTCACAGCAACATCCTCTAAAGTGAGCTAGCGTCATCTAGACTAGGGCTATCCAATTTGACTATCATGACAACATGTAGTCAAAAATCTCAATCAAATGGGGGTATTGAATAGTTTCCCTTTCCATAGCATATACATGTTCAAAATAGCTGTTTGGACTGATTTGAATTTTCAACATTAACGATGTCTTAGAAAGGACTGAAGGCAGTTTCCAACTATACTTGAAAACAATAATAAAGCATAAGTAATGACAAAGGCATTTTTAAATAGGTAAAACCCTTTAATCTGGAAAGCATTCAATGTTATTGCTATTATCATTATAATGAAATGGTCATAGTTATAATTCATATTTTAACATATTTTATAGTTTAATAAGAACTCAGAAATTTAACCCATAATTCTCTCAAGACATTCTGATGAATTAGACAGAATGGACATTATTAGTCATATTTTCTCAATGAAAAAAAGGGAGGCAAAGAAAGATTAAGGGATCCAGCCAGTTTTACATTAAGAAAAGCTTCTTGATTTTATTCTAAATGATAATTAGTTGTATGTTAAAGTGAGTGGTACTCTCTGATTTGAAACAAATCATGTCCTTCATATATATGCCATAAGCCCAGAGAGATGGATGCTTGTTTTTTCATAAGCTTAGAAATTCAGGGTAACAGAAAAATGGTACAGTAACTGCAAGAAGATACGAGGTCAAGAGGAGCTTTTTTTTTAATGGAAAATATTAGAGATTGGTTGACTGTTAATAAAAATAACTAATGAATGATAGATTGAGAAGTCAGGAAAAAGGGGTATAATAATGAAAAGAGCTTCTTGAGAAGATGAGAGTCAATAGGACAAAAGACGCAAATGGGGTCAGTTAGCTTTTGCTACCAGCATTGACAGGGCTTCACAGGTGGTTCAGTGGTAAAGAACATGCCTGCCAATGTGGGAGACACAGGTTCTATCCCTGGGTTGGGAAGATCCTCTGGAGAAGGAAATTGCAACCCACTCTAGTATTCTTGCCTGGGAAATCCCATGGACAAAGGAGTCTGGTGGACTACAGACCAGGGATTGCAAAGAGTTAAACACAAGTGAGCATGCACACACCAGCACTGACACTTAATAAGAGATGGGAACTTGGAGAAGATTGATGAAGTGCAAATAAAATTTGCTCCTATGGGAAAAGAAGGAAATTCCTTTTTGATGATGTCTGTGTTTACAATTACAGATGAGGATGGTTATCAGCTGAAATGAGAGTGGTATAAAATTTAAGTGGCACAGGAAAGGTATAAAATCATTGTTGAGGAGACATTCTCTTATTTTTAAGTTTTATCACTCCATTTAGAATTAGCCATTGGTGAGACTTTCACAACAGACTGGGAAACAGATCATATGAGTCCTTTATTTGAGGAAATATGACATTAGAGGAATATTCCCTTGTGAGATATATTTTCAGAGATAGAGATCCTATTTAAGTGCATGTTTACCAAGTCATTTTTTCATTGGATTACAGATCTTAGGGAACATCTCTACTTCTTTACTGTAGTGAGCAGCTTCTAATTCTTCTTGTGCTTTAACACCAGACCTTTCTATCTCAGAATCTATCAACATAAATTATTAGACTAAGGAAGTCAGGCCTGAGAGCAGTTAGATAATCTGGGGGTGGTTTGAGCTGATGCATGTTATATTGTTAGCTATTATTTTTTAATGGGTTATTTGTATCTCAAACTCAACATTATTACATTAGATAATGTTTCCCTGTTTCTCATAAACTACAATACTGGCTTAAAACTCAACATTCAAAAAATTATGATCATGGCATCTGATCCCACCACTTGATGGTAAATAGATGGGGAACAATGGAAACAGTTACAGACTTTATGTTCTTGGGCTCCAAAATTACTGCACAATGACTACAGCCATGAAATGAAAAGACATTTGCTCCTAAAAGAAGAAAAGCTATGACAAACCTAGACAGTGTATCAAAAAGCAGAGACATGGCTTTGCCTACAAAGGTCCATATAGTCAAAGCTATGTCTTTTCTAGTAGTCATATACAGATGTGAGAGTTGGACCATAAAGAAGGCTGAGCACCGAAGAACTGGTGCTTTCAAACTGTGGTGCTGGAGAAGACCCTTGAGAGTCCCTTGGACAGCAAGGAGATCAAACCATTCAATTTTAAAGGAAATCAACCTTGAATATTCATTGGAAGTACTGATCCTGAAGCTGAAGCTCCAATACTTCATCACCTGATGCAAAAAGCCGACTCATTGGAAAAGACTCTGATGCTGGGGAAGAGTGAGGACAGGAGAAGAAGAGGGCAACAGAGGATGAGATAGTTGGATGGCATCATCAACTTAATAACATGAGTTTGAGCAAACTGTAGGAGATGGTAAAGGGTAGGGAAGCCTGGCATGCTGCAGTCCATGGGGTCACAAAGAGTCACACACAACTGAGTGACTGAACAACGATACTGTACATAAATTTAAGCATTTCTAAACACTTTCTATTCAAGGGAATATAAAGTTCTATATAGAAACAAAATATTCTCCCTCAAATATTCTTCCCTAAATTTGATCACTTCCCTCACAACTTTAGTGTTCTTCATGATCTCTGCCCATTCATGGTTAACCTGTCGTCAGGTCAGTTCAGTTGCTCAGTCGTGTCCGACTCTTTGCGACCCCATAAATTGCAGCATGTCAGGCCTCCCTGTCCATCACCAACTCCCAGAGTTTACTCAAACTCATGTCCATTGAGTCAGTGATGCCATCCAGCCATCTCATCCTCTGTTGTCCCCTTTTCCTCCTGCCCTCAATCCCTCCCAGCATCAGGGTCTTTTCCAAAGAGTCAACTCTTCCATGAGGTGGCCAAAGTATTGGAGTTTCAGCTTCAGCATCATTCCTTCCAATGAACACACAGGACTGATCTCCTTTAGGATGGACTGGTTGGACCTCCTTGCAGTCCAAGGTACTCTCAAGAGTCTTCTCCAACACCACAGTTCAAAAGCATCAATTCTTTGGTGCTCAGCTTTCTTCACAGTCCAACTCTCACATCCATTCATGACCACTGGAAAAACCATAGCCTTGACTAGATGGATCTTTGTTGGCAAAGTAATATCTCTGCTTTTTAATATGCTATCTAGGTTGGTCATAACTTTCCTTCCAAGGAGTAAGTGTCTTTTAATTTCATGTCTGACACTGTTTCCACTGTTTCCCCATCTATTTCCCATGAAATGATGGGACCAGATGCCATGATGTTAGTTTTCTGAATGTTGAGCTTTAAGCCAACTTTTCCACTTTCCTCTTTCACTTTGATCAAGAGGCTTTTTAGTTCTTCTTCAGTTTCTGCCATAAGGGTGGTGTCGTCTGCATATCTGAAGTTATTGATAGTCCAATGTAAATGTCAGCTATAGTGTGAAATCATGTTTGAATCCACTGGTACACACTGGTTCTTATAAACTACCGGTTATATCTTTTTTATTACCATTACTTCCTTGTGACCTTTCATTATAGTTTACTATGGAGATTTCTCAACAATCCTAGTAGATTATGGGTTTGCTGCAGATAAGAATATCACTTATCCTTCTGCCTGCTGTCTTTGTTTCTTTCACAGCACAAGCAAAATTAGTGACTTTTATATTTCACAGACGTGTACCAAAAATGCAAATTTTTTGAATGAGTGAGTAAACATCCTGGTGATATAGATTTCAGGTATTCACCTGACTGAATTTATCTTTTACAAGTACTATTCTTGGGATATTTTTAAAATATCAATACAGGAAATATAAAATGCACTTATTCTATTTATGGTGTCCTATTTCTGAAAATGAAGTGCACTGATGTCTTCATGGCATTTTTATATGACTATAAAAATTGATTTCTTTCTCTAAAGAGACGAATAAATTGAATCAACAACTGTTTCTAAGGAACATCAAATCCAGACCTCCTACTAACTATTTGAATAAACAAGGAAAATATAATTTGCAAATCCAACAGATTATAACTGGGCAGTATATTGTATGTAGTGATCATTAATATAGTCTTTCAGTATTTTAAGGCTAGAGAATACAATATCCTAAAAATAAAAACAGATTTCAGTGTTTAATCACTACCCATTTCCTTAAGTTATCATTACTGTATTCAGGTAGAGAGTCAAAGAGATGATGCCATCATCATGAATTGTATAGAGATAAGCAAATAGATATCTTCTACATAAAGTCAAAATATTGATTTTTCAAAATCTGTAATATTTTCCAGCTTTATTGATATATAATTAGCATAAAACACTGTATAGGTTTAAGGTGGCTTCCCTGGTGGCTCAGTGAGTAAAGAGTCCACCCGCAACGCAGGGGACCTGGTTCGATCCCTGGGTCATTGTGAATTTTACCTTGTTTGAAACTAAAAATTTGTATTACAATTCTTGAGCTTTCTTCTGAAATAAAGTTAAATTAGTTGAAAACAATTTGTTATTTTTAGTTTTACTTTTCAGAAGATGTTAGACAAGAGCAGCCTTTTGAACTAAATATTCCTACTACTCAGGCAAAGCCTTCTGAATATCCCATAAAGTCCCATGAATTACTAGGCTTCCCAGTCTGGCTGATGAGGACAGGCATTCATTTGCCATACTGTGTGAGCCTCAGGTGATATTTCCTGTAATCGGTTCAGGCAAATCAGCCCCAGCTGTGTGAGCTGGCGTGCTGAGCTGGGCTCCGCACTCCAGGAGTACCGAGCAGGGCTCTGAATGCTCAAGGAAGGCCTCTGCAGGTGTTTAGGGTTCTCTCTACACACAGCTCTCTCCTCTCTGGTGCTCTGCCCTGTGAATTCTAGCCACCTTGGTCTCTTCAAACTCTCAGCTGCATCTCATTTCTTGGTATCACCCGATCGCCTCCTCCGTGCGCCAGCCTGGAGTCTCTTCAAATGTAGCAAGCTGGGCTAATCATAAGACTCATTTGCTTCTTGTCTTTGCAGGGATGTGCTGAGTGCTAAATCATTTTAGTCGTGTCCGACTCTGCAACCCTAGGGACTGTAGCTCACCAAGCTCCTCTGTCCATGGGCTTTCCCAGGCACAAATACTGGAATGGTTTGCCATGCCCTCCTCCAGGGGATCTTCCTGACCCAGGGATTGAGGCTGCTTCTCATGTCTCCTGCATGGGCAGGCAGGTTCTTTACCACTAAGGCCACCTGGGAATCCCCTAGCCAGGGATCACTATCCTTTGTTGTCTGATGTTCAAAATCTTGCAAGCTGTTCTTTCATTTATTTCATCTTGATTTAGTTGTTTCAGGTTGGAGGGTAAATATCTATAAGAAGTTGAAGGTCCTAAGAGACTTCTCTCCTTGAGATACCCTCCTCATTTGTCTTCCATAGAATTTATATATTCTGCTTTTACCTGTTACCTCTGGCTGTTTCTTCTCCATCTTTCAAATCTGTAACCCCTAAAGCAGTGGTAAAGAATCTGCCTGCCAATCAGGAGGCACAAAAGATGCATGTTCAATACCTTGGTGGGGAAGATCCCCTGGAAGAGGGCATGGCAACCCACTCCAGTATTCTTACCTGGAGAAGATATTAAAAGATATTCTTGTCTGGATGTAAGTAATTGAAGCTTTTCATGATCGCCAGCTGTCTGAATCTGTGGATGTGAAATAGATGATATCAAAGAACAACAAACATATACATAAGGCTGTAAATTGTATTTGGATTTTGACTATGTGGAGGGTCAGCACCCAACCCCTGTGTTGTTAAAGGATCAGCTATGATTTACTTTAATATATTATTATAATAAGATTTTTCTTTTTAAGGAAAATCTTCATCGATTATAGTAGATACTTAATATACTTTAATTCTCTATTCCTCACCATTCTGCCTCATCACTTTCCTGAGGATATTGCCCAAATACTAAATGAGGGATGACAGTCAAATGTTGTACATAGATATTAATATACTTAAAGATAATTTGATAGAAAACACTTCCAAAAAACCTGAGATTCTTCAAAGAAACTAAAATGTTTAATTAAAAAAATGTTAAACATCTTCAATTTCTGTATCTTATTTTATGATATTGCTATATCATAAAATAGAAAAATATATCTTTGTGACTAAATAACAACGAAACACATGTGCTATATTATCAGATAATGTAAGTTGTATTTTATCTCGTTGATTGGTTAAGTATGTATGTCTACGCTAAATCTGGTAGATCTAACAATAGGGCTCTAGTTCAAGTGTATTATAAAATACAATGCTCTGTGTATTAGACTGCTAGGGCTGCTGTAATATTATACCATAGACTGAGTGGCTTAAACTATAGTAGTTTATTTTCTCACAGTTCTGGAGCTTAGAAGCCCAAGATCAAGGTGCTGGAAAATTCTGTTTCTGGTAAGACCGCTCTTCCTGACTTGCAGAAGGCTGCCTTTTCTCTCTGTCCTCACATGGCCTGTTCTCTGTGTGTGTGGGAAGACAGAGTGATCGCTATCTAGTGCTTCTTCCTCTTCTTATCAGTTTTCTTTTTCCTTCTTCTATCTTATCAGTTTTATGGGCCTATGGCCCCACCTTTATGACCTCATGTAACTTTAATTACCTCCTTGAAGGCCCTATCTCCAAAAACAGTCACATTAAAGTGTAAGGCTTCAACATAATGGATTTGGGGTTCACAATTCAGTCCATAAGAATATACAGTTGACCCCTGAACAAGGCAGGAGTTAGGGACATCAACCCCCGCAAAGGAAAAATACCAAAGGATAAGTTTGCAGTTGAATATTGTAAAGCAATTACCTCCAATTAAAAACAAATAAATTTTTAAAACTTCACAGTTGGTTTTTCATACCGCAGCTCCACATTCTCAGATTCAACCAACCACAGATAGATCATGCGGTACTGAAGTACATATTTATGGAAAAAAAACTCCACGAAGGAGTGGAAACTTGCAAGTCAAACTGACATTGTGGGTCAATTGTATGTAATTTTCTGATAAAGATAAGTGAGGCCTGAATATTAAGTATCTCAGGAGGAGGCAATGGCAACCCACTCCAGTAGTCTTGCCTGGAAAATCCCATGGACAGAGGAGCCTGGTAGGCTCCAGTCCAGTGGGGTCACTGAGAGTCGGGCACAACTGAACGACTTCACTTTCACTTTTCACTTTCATGCATTGGAGAAGGAAATGGCAACCCACTCCACTATTCTTGCCTGGAGAATCCCAGAGACAGTGGAACCTGGTGGGCTGCCATCTATGGGGTCGCACAGAGTCGGACACGACTGAAGCGAGAGTCGGACACGACTGAAGTGACTTAGCAGCAGCAGGCAAAAAAAAAAAAAAAATCATAAACAAGAACAGAAAACACTGAGAACTGTAAATACATTCAAATTGCAAGAAATTTAATTATTACATGTATTAATATAATGTATATATAAACAATATCTAATGACTACATTTAAAGGAAAATGATGAGGTTAATTTAGCTTACTATATGAGGTATTTGGTTTATAATTCTGTGTCTGAATTAAGATTATACATTTTAAATTTTAAAAGCCTGAGGCTGTTAAAACTTTTAAAAAACTTGCACATTTGTAATATACTGAGTTATATATTCAGTGAAGATCATACAAATCTTTAAACCACTTGATCCTTTAATAACTGGAATTTTGTCATTAATTTTACACTTGAGAGAGGAGTAGACTGATTTAATCAAGGCATAATTATAGTACTTGGAAATATAATTTTATTCTTTTACTGAAGAAATGTGCTCACATATTTATTTTTTTAATTTGACATGAACTCTCTTCATGACATGAAAGTTTCTCTTTTTCTTATCTTCCTCTAATTATAGGATTTTTCCCCATCCATTTCCTCTGTTTCCCACTATTCTCTCCTTCTTTATTCATTAAACTTTCCTTTTATACATCCAATAAATTTTATTATATCTGAATATAATTTTGATTTTTTAGGGGTGTGCTTTTGCTTCTGTAATTTATAGGATTACTAACATGTACCTTAGAGATTGATCTGCTTGGTACTTTCAGTTATCTTACTGAAAATACAATATTAATAATCTCCTGAGACTGTTGCAGTCCTTGGCAACAAAGTCTGCATGTTATCTACATGCTCACTGTTATCAACTTTGAAACAGCTGTTTACCTGACTTTGATAGCTACTTTAAAAGACCATTCTCAGGAAATATTTCCTAACCATGGTAACCATAATGCACAAACACACACAGATACTCTTGTATAAAACTCTTGTATAGAAATGTGGTATACAAAGACTGTCAGCAATATTAAGACCCACACAGTCTGGAGTGAATCTGTAGAAAATGTCATGGGTCACCCAGAAAGTTAAGGATTAATTAAAGTGAAAAATGAGTAAATTAGAAAGAAAATTTGTTATTTTACCCCAGAATATAACAGGAACCATTCTGGATGGTTAGCATTCTCTTTAAGCTGCAGGTGGCCACTGTTACTTATTCTGCGTGTCTGACACTTTTGTATTTATACCTACCCAAGCAACTTGGGAATTTTACATTTAACAGCACATTATTTTCTCATCACTTCATCTCTAGACTCAAAAGGTAAAAATATTCCAGTTTCTCTAGGCAACCAGCACAGCCCAAACTCTCCTTCTGTATAAAACATGTGAAGCTGAGTTTTTTCATGCATTCATTCAACACATGCTTACTGAGCCAGGCATTGCACTAGCTCCAAAAGCCGATACCACATTTGCTTCCTTCTAATCTTTTCTACGCGACTTCCCAGGTGGTCCAGTGGCTAAGACTCCATGCTCACAGTGTTGGTGGCACAGGTTCTATCCCTGATCAGGGAACTAGATCGCACATGCCAGAGCTAAAGATCCTGCGTGCCACAAAAAAGATGGAAGATCCTGCATGTGAGAATTGGACTATAAAGAAAGCTGAGCACTGAAGAATTGATGCTTTTGAACTGTGGTGTTGGAGAAAGACTCTTGAGAGTCCCTTGGACTGCAAGGAGATCCAAGCACTCCATCCTAAAGGAGATTAGTCCTGATTACTCATTTTAAGGACTGATGCTGAAGCTGAAACTCCAATTCTTTGACCACCTGATGCCAAGAACTGACTCATTGAAAAGTTCCTGATGCTGGGAAAAATTGAAGGTGGGAGGAGAAGGAGACAACAGAGGATGAGATGGTTGGATGGTATCATGGACGTGATGGATATGAGTTTGAGCAAGCTCTGGGAGTTGGTGATGGGCAGGGAAGCCTCACGTGCTGCAGTCCATGGGGTCACAAATAGTTGGACACGACTGAGTGACTGAACTGAACTGAACTGAACTGAGTCTTCTCTACTGGAGAAAACAGATTTATATAAAATAATCACAGAAAATAATGGTGAATGTCAACTTCCGCAAATATTGTAGAAGAGGTACACAGTGCAAACTGAGAAACTGGCCTCACACCAAAAGTCAGTGAAGTCTTCCCTGTGGAAGTATCACCTCAACTGAGATCTGAAGGATGAGTAGCAGATAAGCAGGTGAAACAGGGGAGAAAAGCAATATTGGTAAAGGTTATCTTTTGGTATCTTGATGCATCATGGCAAATATAAAGGAATAAAATCTATCATGTGGCTACAGTACAAGTTTGAAGGAGAACAGGGTGTGAAACCAGATTGAAGAGGGAGATGGAAGCCAGTTTTCACTTTATGAAGGGAAGATACAGAGTAAGAGTTGCTTTTTGTAAAGGTAACTCTGGAAGACTATAGCATATTTTATAATTTTTTTTTCTTGAATTACATTTCTTTGGATGATTGATCAATTGGAAGGGAGGCTTCCTTTATTACCTCATGTTAGTACTTCACAATCACCCTAGTTTATCCCACTGTGTGTACTAAGCCTCAATGCCTTGAATAATCCAAAAAAAGAAATGGAGGAACACTGGAAATCTTTGTTCCACCATTAACTTCAACTCTTTGATAATTTCAGTTTGGAATTTTGAATATTTCTAGGCCTCTGTGAAGAGTTGGTCTGCACAGATTGACTATGTAGTAGAGTGTCATATAGGATAAGCCAGAGTTGCAGCTTGTTTAAAAAAGTCAACAAATATATATCTAATCTGTAATATGAGAGAAATTAAAGATCTAAAACTTTAAATGAGCCTAATAGCTGGAACGGAGAAGGCAATGGCACCCCACTCCAGTACTCTTGCCTGGAAAATCCCATGGACAGAGGAGCCTGGTGGGCTGTAGTCCGTGGGGTCTCTAAGAGTCAGACATGACTGAGTTACTTCCCTTTCACTTTTCACTTTCATGCATTGGAGAAGGAAATGGCAACCCACTCCAGTGTTCTTGCCTGGAGAATCCCAGGGACGGGGGAGCCTGGTGGGCTGCTGTCTATGGGGTCCCACGGAGTTGGACACGACTGAAGCGACTTAGCAGCAGCAGCAGCAGCAGCAGCAGCAATAGCTGGAAGATGGATAGCTTTTAAAATAAAGACATCTCAAAAAAGATGTAATACAGATATATAATGGAATACTACTCAGCCCCCCAAAAGAATGAAATAATGCCATTTACCAGCAAGATGGATGCAACTAGAAATTATCATACTAAGTGAAGTGAGTCAGACAGAGAAATAGAGATATTTATTTGGATAAAATAAAAATTGACTATTTGGAGGAGGGTTTAGGATGGGGAACACATGTATACTAATTAAATAATTTTCTATTAAAGAAAAAAAAAAAAAAGAGTTCAGTGAATATTCCAAAAGCAAATTTGAACAAATCCTCTTTTTTTGCTTATTAATTTTAATTCATCATTATGTATGTGTTAAAAAAAAAATTGACTATTTGGAAAGAATAGAAATGTTGACCAACCCATATCTTTGTATACTGAAGATGAAACTCTCCCTATACATGCTTGTGCAAATTTTAAGTGTATGATGCTTATTAGATAGTGCAAAAAGTTCCTCCTAAAATGTTTCAGATCAGCACATGCACCATCATAGAGTAACCTCACAATTCATTGTCCAAACCCTGAGTATTGTGAACGTGAAATGGAGAGCTATTAGTAATTAAATACAAGAATCATAAATTGGTCTATCCTGATCACAAGTGGATGTTTACTCACTAGGGCCACAGAGCCTTTTGCTGATATATTTACCCCATCACAAAATTACCTCCTACTGTCTTTAACTCTAGGAGTTATGTTAATACACTCTGTCATATGGACTCCATGCGTCTTTTTTTGTGTATTTTATATTTTTAATCCAATTTATTATTATTGCTTAAAAGTCATAATGTCCATATTTAAAATATATATGAGATTATTATGTTTAATATATGCTAAGGATTGATTCAAAGTTATTTCACAGCAATATTATGAAATAGGCATTAGTCAAAGCAGAGGCTCTGGAAAAATCAGGTCCACTTTCTAAAGATAGCCTATCAACAAGAGGATCCATATTCTAATCTGAGTTTTGTTTTTGTTTTGTTTTGTTTTTTTTTACACAAACGACTATACCTTTAGCCACTAGGCCACCTGTCTCATTCCTTCGATACATCTGGAATTGTAGATTTAGTTCTGCTGAGTGATCTTCTATATCAATAACCTTAATGTCTCTGTTTCTGATTTGTAGTAATTGTTGTTGTTTTAGTCACTAAGTCCTGTCTGACTCTTTTGCAACCCCCTGGACTATAGCTCACCAGGCTCCTCTGTGCATGAAATTTCCCAGGCAAAATTACTGGACTGGGTTGCCATTTCCTTCTCCAGGGAATCTTCCCAACCCAGGGATCAAACCTCGGTTTTCTGTCTCCAGCATGGGCAGGTGGATTCTTTACCACTAAGCCATCTGGGAAGCACACTTCAAATTTATATTATCTGTTAAATAATCAGGCTAGAAAACAAAACCACCTTGGAGACAGTAGAATGAAAACCATCCTGGAGAGTTGACTAGGTTATCTGAAGGAAAAACTACCCAGCCAAAATAGTGACCATCTCATTCATTCACTTACTCAATTCATTCAAGCAACATTCCATAGCATATAGATATATTAATTAACTCAAACTATTAAAAACTAGGTTAAAACTTTACAAAGAACAAAACATACTCCCTGCCCTCAAAGAGTTCATTGTCTCTGTGGAGCAATAACTCAGCATTACAAACCACCTGTTAAATGAAAGAATATTAAGGGATGATAGAGAAGAGGTACAGTCTAAATATCTCCAGGGGATCTTCCATAAAGAGTTGGACATGACTGAGCATGTGCAGGTACAGGCACAGCTTAAGAGGAGGAGAGAGTGTGAGCAGTGCGGCCAGTGGGAAAGAGAAGTCAGGGAATACTACCTGGAGGAATCTCAGATACACTTATTGTAGCTTTCATATATGTGGAACTGGCAACTCTTCACTCTGATTCGTTAAGTGATTCCCTTGAGTTCACCTGAAGGCACAACCCTATTTGCATCTCCCCAACATTTAGTTACACAGTTAACACCAAATAATTCAGAAGGAGTTAAGTATGAATTCTTTAACTACTATTGTACTTCCTTTATGTTGGATTCTCTCATTTTATCTTTATTGTTTAATTGAAGTCTAGTTGATTTACAATATTGTGTTAGGTTCAGGTGTACAGTGAGATGATTTAGTTATACATACATATATTTTATGTATTAATATATATGTATATTTTATTTTAAAATTATTTTCTATCATGGATTATTGCAAGATATTGAATATTGTTCCCTATGCTATACAGTAAAATCTAGTTGCTTATCTCTTTTATGTAGTTTGTAGCTGTTAAACCCATACTCCTAATTTATCCTTCCCATCCTCCCTTTCCCCTTTAGTAATCTAAGTGTGCTTTCTGTGTCTGTTAGACTGTGTCCATTTTGTATATATATTCATTTAATTTAGATGTTTAGATTCTACATATAAATGACATCATATTATGTGTCTTTCTCTGTTTAACTTACTTCACTTAAGTTTGATATTCTCTAGGTCCATATATGTTGCTACAAATGGCAATATTTCACTTTTTTATGCTTAAGTAATGTTCCATTACATATATATATATATATATATATATATATATATAACATCTTCTTAAACCATTTGCTTGTTAATGGGCACTTAATTTATTTCCATATATTGACTGTTGTAAATAGTACTACTATGACTATCTCAAAGATGACAGAATGATCTCAGTTCATTTCCAAGGTGAACCATTCAATATCACAGTAATCCAAGTCTATGCCCCAACCAATAAAGCTGAAGAATTGGAAGTTCAATGGTTCTATGAAGACCTACAAGACCTTCTGCTGTTGCTGCTGCTAAGTCACTTCAGTCGTGTCCGATTCTGTGCAACCCCATAGACAGAAACCCACTAGGCTCCCCTGTCCCTGGGATTCTCCAGGCAAGAACACTGGAGTGGGTTGCCATTTCCTTCTCCAATGCATGAAAGTGAAAAGTGAAAGGGAAGTTGTTCAGTCATGTCTGACTCTTAGTGACCCCATGGACTGCAGCCTACCAGGCTCCTCTGTCCATGGGATTTTCCAGGCAAGAGTACTGGAGTAGGTTGCCATTGTCTTCTAGAACTAACCAAAAAAAAATAGCCTTTTCATCATAGTGGACTAGAATGCAAAAGTAGGAAGTAAAGAGATACCAGGAGTAACAGGCAAATTTTGCCTGACAGTGCAAAATGAAGCAGGGAAAAGGCTAACAGAGTTTTTCCAAGAGAACACATTGGTCATAGCAATTACTCTCTTCCAACAACACAAGACACAGCTCTACCCGTGGACATCACCAGATGGTCAATACCTAAATCAGACTGATTATATTCTTTGCAGCCAAAGATGGAGAAACTCTATACAGTCAGCAAAAACAAGACCAGGAGCTGACTGTGGCTCACATATGAAATCCTTATTGCAAAATCCAGACTTAAATTGAGGAAAGTAGGGAAAACCACTAAAAATTCAAGTATGACCTAAATCAAATCCCTTATGATTATACAGTGGAAATGACAAAAAGATTCAAGGAATTAGATCTGATAGAGTACCTGAAGAACTATGGACAGAGGTTTGTGACATTGTACAGGAGGCAGTGATCAAGGCCATTCCCAAGAAAAAGAAATGCAAAAAGGAAAAATGGCTGTCTGAGAAGGCCTTACAAAAAGGTGAGAAAAGAAGAGAAGCAAAGGGCAAAGGAGAAAAGGAAAGACATACCCATTTGAATGCAGATTTCCAAAGAATAGTGAGGAGAGATAAGAAAGACTTCCTCAGTGAACAATATAAAGAAATAGAGGAAAATGATAGAATGGAAAAAAGAGATCTCTTTAAGAATATTAGAGATACCAAGGGAATATTTCATGCAAAGATGGGCACAAAAAAGGACAGAAATGGTATGGACCTAAAACAAGCAGAAGATATTAAGAAGAGGTGGCAAGAATACACAGAAGAACTATACAGAAAAGATCTTCATGACCCAGATAACTGTGATGGTGTGATCACTTACCTGGAGCCAGACATCATGGAATGCAAAGTTAAGTGGGCCTATGAACTAAAGACCCTTTATTCATAGTGATCACTATGAACAAAGTTAGTGGAGGTGATGGAATTCCAGTTGAGATACTTCAAATGCTAAAAGATGATGCTGTTAAAGTGCTGCACTCAATATGCCAGAAAGTTTGGAAAACACAGCAGTGACCACATGATTGGGAAAGGTCAGTTTTCATTCCAATCCCAAAGAAAGGTGATGCCAAAGAATGATCAAACTACTGCATAATTGCACTCATATCACATGCTAGCATAGTAATGCTCAAAATTCTCCAAGTGAGGTTTCAACAGTACGTGAACTGAGAACTTCCAGATGGTTCAAGATGGTTTTAGAAAACACAGAGGAACCAGAGATCAAATTGCCAACATCCACTGGATCATAGAAAAAGCAAGGGAGTTCCAGGAAAACATCTATTTCTGCTTTATTGACTATGCCAAAGCCTTTGTCTGTGTGGATCACAAAAAAACTGGAAAATTCTTAAAGAGATGGGAATACCAGACCATCTGACCTGCCCCCTGAGAAATCTGTATACAGGTCAAGAAGCAACAGTTAGAACTGGACATGGAACAACATACTGGTTCCAAACTGGGAAAGGAGTATGCCAAGGCTGTATACTGACAACCTACTTATTTAGCTTATATGTAGAGTACATCATGTGAAATGCTGGGCTAGATGAAGCACAAGCTGGAATCGAGATTGCCGGGAGAAATATCAATAACCTCAGATATGCAGATGACACCACCCTTATGGCAGAAAGCAAAGAAGAACTAAAGAGCCTCTTGATGAAAGTGAAAAAGGAGAGTGAAAAATTTCGTTAAAACTCAACATTAAGAAAACTAAGAAAATGGCATCTGGCCCCATCACTTCATGGCAGATAGATGGGGAAACTTGGAAACAGTAATAGACAATTTTCCTGGGCTTCAAAACCACTGTGGATGGTGATTGCAGCCATGAAAATACAAGACGCTTGCTGCTTGGAAGGAAAGTTATGACCAAACTAGATAGCATATTTAAAAGCAGAGGCATTACATGGCTGACAAAGGTCCATCTAGTCAAAGCTATGGTTTTTCCAGTAGTCATGTTTGGATGTGAGAGTTGGACTATAAAGAAAGCTGAGTGCCAAGGAACTGATGTTTTTGAACTGTGGTGTTAGCAAAGACTCTTGGGAGTTCCTTGGACTGCAAGGAAATCCAAACAATCAATCCTAAAGGAAATCAGTCCTGAATATTCATTGGAAGGACTAATGCTGAAGCTGAAACTCCAATACTTTGGCCACCTGGTGCCAAGAACTGACTCACTGGAAAAGGTCCTGATGCTGGGAAAGATTGAAGGTGGGAGAGGAAGGGGACGACAGAGGATGAGATAGTTGGATGGCATCACCGACACAATGGCCATGAATTTGAGCAAGCTCCATGAGTTGGTGATGGACAGGGAGGCCTGGCATGCTGCAGTCCATGTGGTCTCAAAGAGTTGGTCACTGAGTGACTGAACTGATGAATATTGGGGTATATGTATCATTTCAAATAAAAGTTTTCATCTTTCCAAGTACATATCCAGGAGTGGGATTGCTTGATCATATGGTAGCTCTATTCTTAATTTTTAAAGGAATTTCCATACTGTTTTCCATAGTGACTGCACCTATTTACGTTTCCACCAAAAGTATAGAAGGGTTCCCTTTTTTCCACACTCCCTCCAGCATTTGTTAATATGATTCATAAGCTTTTATGAACAAAAGCTCATTCTGACTATTGAGGTGATACCTCATTGTTGTTTTGATTTGCATTTCTGTAATCATTAGCACGGAGAAGGCAATGGCACCCCACTCCAGTACTCTTGCCTGGAAAATCCCATGGACTGAGGAGCCTGGTGGGCTGCAGTCCATGGGGTCGCAGAGAGTCGGACATGACTGAGCGACTTCACTTTCACTTTCATACATTATGGCAACCCACTCTAGTGTCCTTGCCTGGAGAATCCCAGGGACAGGGGAGCCTGGTGGCTGTCTATGGGGTCACACAGAGTCAGACACAACTGAAGTGACTTAGCAGTAGCAGCAATCATTAGCAATGTTGAGCAGTTTTTAAATGTGTGTTGGCTATCCGTATGCCTTCTTTGGAGAAATGTCTAAGTACATCTTCTGCCCATTTTTTGACTGGGTTGTTTGTTTTTTGATATTGAGCTTCATGGGTTGCTATATACTTTGGATATTAACTCCCTTGTCAGTCACATTATTTGCAAATATTTTCTCCTATTCCATAGGTTGCCTTCATTTTACTGATGGTTTTCTTTGCTATGAAAAAGCTTTTAAGTTTGATTAGGTCCCATTTGTTTATTTTTGCTTTTATTCCTCTTGCCTTGCGAGACTAACCTAAGAGTTTAGATAAGTCTAAATTTCTAAGAATGTTTTGCCTTTGTCCTCTTCTAGGAGTGGTATTGTTTCTTGTCTTAATTAAGGTCTTTAAGCCATTTTGAGTTTATTTTTGTATATGGTGTGAGAGAGTGTTCTTTTTCTACTGAGGCACAGTTGCTTTATGATGTTGTATTAGTTTCTGCTGTACAACAAAGTGAGTCACCCATTTATATCCCCTCTTGGATCCCCCCACCCCCATTGCACCCATGCATGTTGCTGCAGAACACTGAGATGAGCTCCCTGTAATATTCATCAGGTTCCTATTAGCTATCTATTTAACACAAGGTAGTGTGTATATGTCAATTCCAATCTCCCAATTCAGCACCCCCTCCTTCCCCCAACTCATGTCCACACATCCATTCTCTATGTCTGCATCTTATTTCTATGCTGCAAATAGGTTTATCTGTTCCATTTTTCTAGATTCCACATATGTGCATTGATATACACAGAGTCTCTTTCTGACTTACTTCGTTCATATGACAGACTCTAGGTCTATCCATGTCTCTACAAATGATAAACTTTGTTCCTTTTTACTCAGGAATTCCACTACCAGGCAGATATCCTGAGAAAACCATAGTTCAAGAAGACAAATGTGTCCCAGTGTTCATTGCAGCACTATTTGCAATAGCCAGGATGTGGAAGCAACCTAAATGTCCATCAACAGATGAATGGATAAAGACTTGGTACATACACACAATGGAATGTTACTCATCCATAAAAATGAGGAGGTGTTCTATTTCATTGATTTACATGCAGCTTTCTAGCTTTCCCGACACAATTTTCTGAAGAGACTGTCTTTTTTCCCTTGTATATTCTTGCCTCCTTTGTTGTAGATTAATTGACCATAACTGTGTGGGTTGATTTATGGACTCTTTCTTCTGTTCCATTGATCTGTATGTCTGCTTTTGCACCATGATGGTTTTTTTAAGTTATTTTAAATTAATTTTGTTGGAGTATAGTTGTGTTACAATGTTTTGTTAGTTTGTACTGTACAGCAAAGTGAATCAGCTATATGTATACACGTGTATGCATGCTAACTTGTTTCAGTCGTGTTCAACTCTTTGCAACCCTATGGATTGTAGCCGGCCAGACTTTTCTATCCAATAACACCTCTTTTTTGGATTGCTTTCCCATTTAGGTCACCACAGAGCATTGAGTAGAGTTCCCTGAGCAATGCAGTTGGTTCTCATTACTTATCTTTTTCATACATGGTATCAATAGTGTATATATGTCAATCAAAATCTCTGAATTCCTTCCACTTTCCATTCCCCTGTTTATAGCCATAATGTCTATATATTTTTTCTATGTATCTATGTCTTTCTTTCTGCTTTGCTATTAAGATCATCAATACCATTTTCCTAGATTCTACATATATGTGTTAATCTACCATATTTGATTTTCTCTTTTTGACTTACTTCACTCTGCATGACAATTTCTAGATCAATCCATGTGGATCTCTACAAATGATCCAAGCTTTGTAGTACTGTCTGAAGTCTGGAAGGGTTATACCTCCAGCTTTGTTCTTTTTCTTCAGAATTGCTTTGGCAATTCTGGGTATTTTGTGATTCCATATAAATTCAAATTGATGAATAAAGCATGCTCTTTGACTTTAGGAAAATTCTAACTAAAAAAAGTACAAAAATGAGTCAGAAGGTAAAGAATGTATAAGCAAGATATGCAATTCATTGCAAGTATGTGAACTGAAGACGCTCCAAAAAAATAAAGATGGTGCCATGATCCTTGAAAATTAATCTGGCACTGTCTTTGGGGAGTCACATCAGTATTTCAGGCCAATAGAAAAATAAGAACTATTTTACACATACCTGACTTTTATATTTGTTCACAGATTATGGGGATTGTACATGTATTCTGCACTGACCTTGAAACAGATTGTCAAAAAGGAATGGGAACGAGAATAATGAGTTCTGTGAATTGTAAACTGCATATTCCATGTTTTGTCTGCATAATGAAAAAAGAGTCATCTTCAGAAAAAAGATCGTATGTTTGCTTTCAAACATTTTTAAAAGACCAATTTAATACGTAGGAAGGGATAAGCATTACACTTAATCACTTTGAGTAAAAGTCCAAGGTACAGAGGAAATTGATACATTTCCATAACAATGGATACTTTCCATTTAATTATACCCACTGCCCTAAGTCATCTGAGGGCAGGAAGTTTCCTCCTTCTTTATGCTGTGTCATTACTACTGAGGTTTTCTAGATGCAAAGTCAGCACCCAATCAAGACTTATTGAATGAAGTAAGTAACAATTCGTTTATAAAGGGTCCCAGATTGCTTTGTGTTTTTTAAGAAAACAAGATTTAAGATGAAAGATACCACTGACAAAGTATATCTAAACTTCAGAATTTTGAATCCAGCCTAATGCAATTATGTACCAGTATTGCCCGAAATTAAGTGCCAAATACCTTACAAGTGCATAGAGATAAGAATTTTAGTAAGACGATATGAATACTTAAGAATATTAATCTTATAAATAAGAATACTGTAAGAATATAAATCTTCTATATAAAACAGCTATATTGCCTTATTTTGTGAAAGAAAAAAATTATATATGAAATAATTTGTTCAAATGTTTCTAAGATATTCTTATTTGATTTTTATAAGTTAAAATATTTTTATTATTAACTCTAAAATTAAGTTAGCCCCTTTTGTACACATGTAAATAGAAAAGTAATTACTAAGAGAAGTACACAGTTGGAAGATATAGACTAAGATATGTTTATGCCTAAAAAAACATTTTTGTAAAAACAAGAATTAGTATCAAGGTAAATTTTAAGTACTTTGTCTTATAATGTATGATATTTAAACATATAATTTGCCTTCTTTAAAAAAAATTTAATACTATCTATTTGGAAAAGCAGAATGGTGTATATTTTCCTATTCCAAAGTAGATAGAATTTTGACAGGGGCAGGAAATGTGTTTGAACTCCCTATTATGTAGAAATAATCCTCTATTTAAGGAACAGTCTTGGCAGCTGTGTTCAGGTGGCCGTGTAGACTGATCTGTGCTTCCTCACCAAATCAGAACAAAAGAGAAGAAAACACATTTTAGCCATCATGCTGCAGATAACTGAAATGAAAAATTACAAAGTAAATTGTTTTTGGCCAAACTGTTTCCTCCACAGAACTGAATATCTAAATGTGGTTTCCATTTTTCCACTGACAGGTCACAAGTTCCATTCTGGGTGACGTCTGAGATCCTGACTCAGGATGTAAACTAGGAGGGTCCAGGTCATGGTGACAGTAACCGAAGTTATTAGATTTATTAATGTATTAGTCATCCTGCTAAAAATGTTGATATGAAATGGGCGTACAGCATTGCTTTAACTTCTGTTTTATTATTCTGATTTTAGCTCAATTATATAATCTAATTTGATTGAATTCAAGAGAATAGATTATAGTTAAACAGTAGTTATAATTTACACTTAGGTAGATAAAGAAAAAAAACATATATATATATATATATATATACACACACACATACACCTGAAAGGACAATGGAAGCTATGTTCTATTAAAAATTCAACTTTCAAAATTTAACAATCATGTATTTAAATTTAGCTCTAAATTTAGCTGTATGGACAAAAGAAATCACTACATGATAATTAGGGCTATCCTCTAGATTTTAGCATCTCTGCCTCATGCAATTTACATCAAAATTTACTTACATCCAATCTTATTTGGATGATATTCAAACATAAAATTTGGTTTCTAAATTAATACTGAGGAATCTGTATACAGGTCAAGAAGCAACAGTTAGAACGGGATATGGAAAAACAGACTGGTTCCGAATCGGGAAAGGAGTACATCAAGGCTGTATATTGTCACCCTGATTATTTAACTTATATGCAGAGTACATCATGAGAAATGCTGGACTGAATGAAGCACAAGCTGCAATCAAGATTGCTGGGAAAAATATCAAAACCCTCAGATATGCAGATGACACCATAACTTTTCTCTCAAGGAGTAAGTGTGTTTTAATTTCATGGCTGTAATCACCATCTGCAGTGATTTTGGAGCTCCCCAAAATAAAGTCTGCCACTGTTTCCCCTATTTGCCATGACGTGTTAGGACCAGAAGCCATGATCTTAGTTTTCTCAATGTTGAGCATTAAGTCAAATTCTTCACTCTCCTCTTTCACTTTCATCAAGAGGCTCTTTAGTCCTTCTTCACTTTATGCCTTAAGGGTTGTATCATCTGCATATCTGAGGTCATATCATATATCTCTCTTGGCAATCTTGATTCCAGCTTGTGCTTCTTCTAGCCGAGCATTTCTCATGATGTACTCTGTATATAAGTTAAATAAGCAGAGTGACAGTATACAGCCTTGATGTGTTTGTTCCTTTTCCGATTTGGAACCAGTCTGTTGTTTCATGTCTGGTTTTAACAGTTGTTTCCTGACCAGGGTACAGATTTCTCAAGAGGCAAGTCAGGTAGTCTGGTATTCCCATCTCTTTAAAAATTTTTCACAGTTTGTTGTGATCCACACAGTCAAAGGCTTTGGCATAGTCAATAAAGCAGAAATAGTTGTTTTCCTGGAAATCTCTTGCCTTTTCAATGATCCAACAGATGTTGGCAATTTGATCTCTAGTTCTTCTAGAGATCACCTGGAAGTTCATGGTTCACATACTCCTGAAGCCTGGCTTGGAGAATTTTGAGCATTTCTGTGCTAATGTGTGAGATGAGTGCAACAGTGTGGTAGTTTGAGCATTTTTTGGCATTGCCTTTCTTTGAGATTGGAATGAAAACTTACCTTTTCCAGTCCTGTGGCCACTGCTGTGTTTTCCAAATTTTCTGGTATATTGAATACAGCACTTTCACAGCATCATCTTCTAACATTTGAAATAGCTCAACTGGAAATCCATCACCTCCGCCAGCTTTGTTCGTAGTGATGCTTCCTAAGGCCCATTTGACTCTGCATTCCAGGATGTCTGGCTCCAGGTGAGTGATCACACCATTGTCATTATCTGGGTCATGAAGATCTTTTTTGTATGGTTCTTCTGTGTATTCTTGCCCCCTCTTCTTAATGTCTTCTGCTTCTGTTAGGTCCATACCATTTCTGTCCTTTATTGTGCCCATCTTTGCAAAAAATGCCCCCTTGGTATCTCTAATTTTGTTGAAGACATCTCTAGTGTTTCTCATTCTATTGTGTCCTCTGTTTCTTTGCATTGATCACTGAGGAAGGCTTTCTTATCTCTCCTTGCTATTCTTTGGAACTCTGCTTTCAAATGAGTTTATCTTTCCATTTCTCCTTTGCTTTTCACTTCTCTTCTTTTCACAGCTATTTGTAAGGCCTCCTCAGACAGCCATTTTGCCTTTTTTGCATTTCTTTTTACTGGGGATGATCTTGATTCCTGTCTCCTGTACAATGTCACAAACCTCCATTCATAGTTCATCAGGCACTGTATCAGATCTAATCCCTTGAATCTATTTCTCACTTTCACTGTGTAATTGTAAGGGATTTGATTTAGGTCATACCTGAATGGTCTAGTGGTTTTCCCTACTTTCTTCAATTTAAGTCTGAATTTGGCAATAAAGAGTTCATGATCTGAGCCACAGTCAGTTCCTGGTCTTGTTTTTGCTGACTGTATAGAGCTTCTCGATCTTTGGCTGCAAAGAATATAATCAATCTGATTTCGGTGTGTGTCATCTGGTGATGTCCATTTGTAGAGTCTTCTCTTGTGTTGTTGGAAGAGGGTGTTTGCTATGACCAGTTCGTTTTCTTGGCAAAACTCTTTTTTAGCCTTTGCCCTGCTTCATTCTGTACTCCAAGGCCAAATTTGCCTGTTACTCCAGGTGTTTCTTGACTTCCTACTTTTGCATTCCAGTCCCCTATAATGAAAAGGACATATTTTTGGGGTGTTAGTTCTAGAAGGTCTTGTAGGTCTTCATAGAACCACTCAGCTTCAGCTTCTTCAGCATTACTGGTCAGGGCATAAACTTAGATTACTCTGATATTGAATGGTTTGCCTTGCAAATGAACAGAGATCATTCTGTCATTTTTGAGATTGCATCCAAGTACTGCATTGAGGACTCTTTTGTGGACTATGATGGCTACTCCATTTCTTCTAAGGGATTCTTGCCCACAGTGGTTAATAAAAAAAAAAAAAACATCTAATGTGCCATGTAAGATTACTTTAATCAGAAAACATTATATGAAAGAAAAGTAATAAGAGAAATAAGATGAACTCACGCAAAACTAAATTTGTATTAGATGAAGATATTTTTTGTGTTGTTTGTTACAATAGCAGTCAAAGCTCATTAACAATGTAAGATAATCTTCATTTATGATGACTGAACCCTAATCTGCTACCAAAATTATGAGTTTAAAAAATGATTAATATAAGTTTCCAGGAAATAGTTTTCATTGCAGTTTTAGCAATGCCAAAATTTCTTGGCTCAATGTATGTACATTACAGGAAAATTAATACAGCTGACATCCTATGGCACATTACACTATAAAAATCTGGGTGAGATCAATTTTTTATTGTACAGATATAAAACTTGCTCTAAAGCCTTGACTTGGACTTTAAAGGTATAGGACAGTATAAGCCATTTTAAAGACTTCTGCTTTTGCTCTGAGTAGAAGGGTGAACTTTTGTAAAATTCTGAGCAGAAGAGAATCTGGTTGGATATATGCTTTAACAGAATCGTCCTGATTCCTATATTGGGCAGAGATACAAGCAATTCAGTAAGAACAGGGTAGTAAGCTTGTGGCTGTCAATGTCATGAGAAATGATCAGATTCTGTATTTACCTGTATTTTTAAACAAGAGTGAAGATTTCTTCACCAATCCTATATAGGGTATGACAAAAAGAAAAAAGTCAGTAATGTCATGGCTTAGCACTAGAACCATGGAGTTGCCATTGACAGAGACAAGTAAGGCCAGGGTGGAGCAGAGTAGGGCAGAGAATGAAGAGTTCATTTTTAGGCTCATGAAGGTGAGATGATTCAGCATTCAGTGTATGTATTGCTTCCAAAGAGCATGTAGCAAGTTTCTGTTGTGAGTGCTGTTTACTGGAGTTAGTTATTTCTCTGGTTCTCTTGCTTCCTGCAACATTATCTATTTCTTAATTTGCCTGGTTGTTCTTTCTTATCCACTGGATTCAGTATCAGTTCAGTCACTCAGTTGTGTCCAACTCTTTGTGACCCCATGGACTGCAGCAGGCCAGGCACCCCTGTCCATCACCAAATCCCGGAGTTTACTCAAACTCATGTCCATCGCATTGGTGATACCATCCGACCATCTCATCCTCTGTTGTCTCCTTCTCCTCCTGCCTTCAATCTTCACCTGCATCAGGGTCTTTTCAAAAGAGTCAGTTCTTCACATCAGGTGGCCAAATATTGGAGTTTCAGCTTTAGCATCAGTCCTTCCAATGAATATTCAGGACTGATTTCCTTTAGGATGGACTGTTTGGATCTCCTTGCAGTCCAAAGGACTCTCAAGAGTCTTCACCAGCACCACAGTTCAAAAGCATTAATTCTTCTGTGCTCAGCTTTCTTTATAGTCCAACTCTCACATCCATACATGACTACTGGAGAAACCATAGCTTTGACTAGATGGACATCTGTTGGCAAATTAATGTCTCTGCTTTTTAATACGCTGTCTAGGTTGGTCATAACTATTCTTCCAAGGCCAACCATCTTTTAATTTCATGGCTGCAGTCACCATCTGCAGTGACTTTGGAGCCCCCAAATATAAAGTCACTAAATGTTTCTATTGTTTCCCCATCTATTAGCCAAGAAGTGCTGGGACCAGATGGCATGACTTAGTTTTCTGAATGTTGAGTTTTAAACCAACTTTTTCACTCTCCTCTTTCACTTTCATCAAAATGCTCTTTAGTTCTTCTTTGCTTTCTGCCAAAAGGATGGTGTCATCTGCATATCTGAGGTTATTGATATTTCTCCCAGAAATCTTGATTCCAGCTTGTGCTTCATTCAGCCCAGCATTTTGTGTAATGTACTCTGCATATAAGTTAAACAAGCAGGGTAACAGTATATATCCTTGACATTCTCCTTTCCCGATTTGGAACCAGTCTGTTGTTCCATGTCCAGTTCTAACTGTTGCTTCTTGACCTACATACAGATTTCTCAGGAGGAAGGTAAGGCAGTCTGGTATTTCCATCTCTTGAAAAATTTTCCAGTTTGTTGTGATCTACACAGGCTAAGGCTTTAGCGTAGTCAATAAAGCAGAAGTAAATGTTTTTCTGGAACTTTCTTGCTTTTTCAATGATCCAACAGATGTTGGCAATTTGATCTCTCATTCCTCTGCCTTTCCTAATACAGCTTGAACATCTAGAAGTTCACAGTTCACATACTGTTGAAGCCTCACTTGGAACATTTTGAGCATTACCGTGCTAGCATGTGAGATGAGAGAAATTGTGCAGTAGTTTGAGCATTCTTTGGCATTGCCTTTCATTGGGATTAGAATGAAAACTAACCTTTTCCAGTCCTTTGGCTCTTGCTGTGTTTTCCAAATTTGCTGGCATATTGAGTGCAACACTTCCCTAGCATCATCTTTTAGCATTTGAAATCACCTAACTGGAATTCCATCACCTCCACTAGCTTTGTTTGTGCTGATGCTTCCCAAGGCCTACTTGACTTCACATTCCAGGATGTTTGGCTCTAGGTGAGTGATCACGCCATCATGATTACCTGGGTCGTGAAGATCTTTTTTGTACAGTTCTTCTATGTATTCTTGCACCTCTTCTTAATATCCTCTGCTTCTGTTAGGGCCATACCATTTCTTTATATTGTTCACTGAGGAAGGCTTTCTTATCTCTCCTTGCTATTCTTTGGAACCCTGCATTAAAATGGGTATGTCTTTCCTTTTCTCCTTTGCCTTTCACCTCTCTTCTTTTCTCAGCTATTTGTAAGGCCTCCTCAGACAACCATTTTGCCTTTTTGCATTTCTCTTTTTTGGGGATGATCTTGATCATCTGCCTCCTGTACAATGTCACAAACCTGCATCCATAATTCTTCAGGCACTCTGTCTATCAGATCTAATCCCTTGAATCTGTTTGTCACTTCCAGTGTATATTCGTAAGGGATTTGACTTAGGTCATACCTGAATGTTCCAGTGGTTTTCCCTATTTTCTTCCATTTAAGTCTGAATCTGAAGTATACAGTATACAGAATATGATGTATACAGTATAGGGTTCATTATACAACTAGGCAAAGAGGGTTTAAGATCTAGGAAAGTTTTTTCCCTTCACTGGAGCAGATGATTCTTTGCTTAGGAAAGTAGCTGGGGTCCTCAGCAAACTAGAGTTGCCTTAATACTACCAGTGATTGAATTAGAAGTCACACTTCTTCAATCCTCGCAAGTGCCTTTCACCCTTATTTGGGAGTGTAGACCATAAGTATCTTAATCAGAATCCTGCATGATTTACCAATGTCCCTGGCAAGCCTTGAATCCAACTTGAAATTCTATTTCTGTAAATCTTTCAAAAACTCTTATCAGTTTCTTGGCCTCTCAATTGCCTCTTCCAGTATTGGCAGGTTCTCTAAAGGAAATGTACAGTTAAATAGTAAGTTCACATCTCTAGGTTTTAGTTCTTTACTTTTGGAACTTGACCCTATAATTGCCTTACTAGTATCTCATCATGATATTTACACACACATGCATATACACACACACAAACACATACACACATACCACATTTCTTAGTACAAGGATTAAACCAAGTTTTCATTGCCATTACCCAAAGCAATTTTAAATCAATATTTTATACCTATTAAAGACAGTGGAAAGATAACAGTTTAGAAAGTATAAAAGCAGAGGTGTTTCTTTCATTCAAAAACATTGTTTTCAACCCTATTCTAGGTGGCAAGATACAGCAAGGAACAGATAGCCATGATGCCCACTCTCCAAGAACTTACATTCTACTAAAGGAAGATGAAATCAGATGTCACCAGGGTAGTAGTGGTGGTGGTGTTTTACTCGCTAAGCTGTGTCTTACTCTTGCAACCCCATGGACTGTAGCCCACCAGGCTCCTCTACCCAGGCAAGAATTCTGGAGTGGGCTGCCACTTCCTTCTCCAGGGGGGGTCGTCCCAACCCAGGAATTGAACCTGGGTCTCCTGCACTGCAGGCAGATTCTTTACCAACTGAGCTATAAGGGAAGCATCACCAGCACTATGATGGCTTTTAAGAAGGGTCCTGTAATATCGAGTAGGCAGCAGCTTCTTTACACTGAAAGGTCAGCAAAGTATTGGCTTTGGAGAGGACACAGGTTAAGAAATGAAAGACAAGAAGAAACAACTCATACGACAATATTCCTTGAAGTGTTGAGCAGAACTATATGTGCCTGAGAAATAAGAAGGGGCAAGTGCATCTGTACTCTGCTAATTACCAGAGAGAACTGTAGAAGAATTTGGGGAGTCAAGTAAGGACAAAATCATACAGAGTCTTACAGGTCAAGATAAGAAATCTAATAAATAAAACCGGCCTATGTAGGTTTATTTAAGACATCAAACTTCCAACAAAATAATGAAGAGAACAAGAAAGGTAAACTCTTACCTGCTGGAAACTCATCAAAAAGAATGAGAAAGGGTTTTATTTTTTAAAATATATCTTTCAACTCAAACATTTCTTTTTCTTCTCCTAGTAACTTCTAAATTGATGTGATATTAGGTTAAACCAGTGGGCCTGTGTTGCGTAGTTATGTTTTTTTCTCTTAGACCCAAGCTAAAATGAGAGGAAATAAAAGAAGGAGCAAACTGCCATCCTGCAATCTCCAGTGTGTGATACCAATATAGGCAAGATCATCACTGCATTCTAATAGTAAAAAGTTCTGCAAAGAGAAAAATGTACTTTTAAATTAGCCATATCTAACAGCCATCCTCCTTTGGCAATCCATGATAAAGCAAGGATTGAATTTTCCATATCCAGCAAATACTACCATGTTTGTGCTGTCAGTGATAATATCGTGTTCCATCAGGGTCCCTGAAGACACGAGAAACTACATTCAAAGCTTCCTTATGCTCTCCTTTCTTGTGTACCACTGTAATTTAAGATTTTATTTTTGAAAAATTGAACCAGGACATTTATTTCATCTTCAAGTAGTGTGTGTATGTGAGTATTGTGTGTTCTCTTCCTCCCAAGCAGTCATAGAACATCTCTCAAGTAATACCATTTTTTGAATTGGTGGTTTTGGAAACAAATGGAAAGAAGAAAAAATGATATTTCATTATCATGACAGCAGATGGTGCTTAAGGAAAAAAAGTACATTTTATTAATTAACCACATGATGGGATCACTCACCTAGACCTGGACATCCTAGAGTATGAGGTCAAGTGGGCCTTAGGAAGTATTACTACAAACAAAGCTAGGGGAGGTGATGGAATTCCAGCTAACCTATTTAAAATCCTAAAAGTTGCTGCTGCTAAAGTGTTATATTCAATATGTCAGCAAATATGGAAAACCCAGCAGTGGCCACAGGACTGGAAAAGGTGACTTTTCAGTCCAATTCCTAAGAAGAGCAATGCCAAAGAATGTTCAAGCTATCATACAATTGCAATCATTTCACATGCTAGCAAGGTTATGCTCAAAAATCCTTCAAGTTAGGCTCAGCAGTACATGATCTAGGAACTTCCAGGTTCCAAACAAGCTGGGTTTCAAAGAGGCAGAGGAACCAGAGATCAAATTGCCAGCATTCATTGGATCATAGCTAGGGAGTTCAAGAAAAAAATTTACTGCTTATTCATTGACTACATTAAAGCCTTTGACTGTGTGGATCACAACAAACTGTGGAAAAATTCTTAAAGAGATGGGAATACAAGACTACCTTACCTGTCTCCAGAGAAACCTGTATGCAGGCCAACAAGCAACAGTTTGAATCAGACGTGGACTAAAAGGACCGGCTCAAAACTGTGAAAGGAGTATGTCAGTCTATATATTGTCACCCTGCTTACTTAGCTTCCATGCAGAGTGCATCATGTGAAATCCTAGGCTGGCTGAATCACAAGCTGGAATCAAGACTGCCAGGAGAAATATCAATAACCTCAGATATGCAGATGATACCACTCTAATAGCAAAAAGTGAAGAAGAACTAAAGAGCCTCTTGATGAGGGAGATAGAGGAGAGTGAAACGGCTGACTTGAAACTCAACATTCAAAAAACTAAGATCATAGCATTTGGTCCCATCACTTCATGGCAAATAGAAGGGGGAAAAGTGGAAGTAGTGACAGATTTTATTTTCTAGGGCTCCAAAACCACTGCAGATGGTGACTGCAACCATGAAATTAAAAGATGCTTGCTCCTTGGAAGGAAAGCTATGACAAACTTAGACAGTACATTAGATAGCAGAGACATCACTTTACCGACAAATGCCCAAACACTCAAAACTATATGTGAGAGTTGGACCATAAGGAATGCTGAGCACTGAAGAATTGACGCTTTTGAATTGTGGGGCTGGAGAAGACTCTTAAGAGTCCCTTGGACTGCAAGGAGATCAAGCCAGTCAGTCCTAAATAAACTCATGAATAGGAAATCAACCTTGGAAGGACTGATGCTAAAGCGGAAGCTCCAATTCCTTGGCCACCTGATGCAAAGAGCTGACTCGCTGGAAAAGACTTTGATGCTGGTAAAGATTGAAGGCAAAAGGAGATGGGGGTGGCAAAGGATGAGATAGCTAGATAGCATCACCAACTCAATGGACATGAATTTGAGTAAACTCCGGGAGATACTGGACAGAGAAGTCTGGCATGCTACAGCCCATGGGGTCACAAAGAGTAGGACACAAGTTAGCAACTGAACAACAACACAGTTGCAGCATGACAAGTTTAATGAAATAACTAGAGCCAAGCTGCAGGTCTAGAAAGATGGACGGTCCAGGAGTCCAGCGGAAAAATCTTGACCTGTCCAGGGCCTGTTTGAGATTTGCTGCCATCTACTGACAGCTTTCTGTTATGGCCTAAATATCAATGATGATTGGTGGGTTTTTAAATATTTCCTGCTTAGTGTGAGATCACTAAGCACAAGGAGATCCAACCAGTCCATCCTAAAGGAAATCAATCCTGAATATTCATTGGAAGGACTGATGCTGAAGCTGAAACTCCAGTACTTTGGCCACTTGATGAGAAGAACAAACTCATTGGAAAAGACCCTGATGCTGGGCAAGATTGAAGGCAGGAGGAGAAGGGGATGACAGAGGAAGAGATGGTTGGTTGGCATCACCGACTCGATGGACATGAGTTTGAGAAAGCTCTGGGATTTGGTGAGGGACAGGGAAGCCTGGCATGCAGCAGTCCATGGGGTCGCAAAGAGTCGGACACGACTGAGCTACTGGACTGGAATTGCTTGATGTGAAACTGAGAGTCTTAGAGGGCTCTCCTCTTTCCTTAACAAAGTAGATTTGGAAATCGTACTAATCATATTGAACAATAATTATGTATCTATCAGTTTCACTTCTATAAATCCCTTGTAAACAGTGCATTTTTAGGTTCTCAGTGCCTCAGTTTAGTTCAGTTCAGTCGCTCAGTTGTGTCCCACTCTTTGCGACCCCATGAACTGCAGCATGCTGGGCTTCCCTGTCCATCACCAATTCCTGGAGCTTGTTCAAACTCATGTCCATCGAGTTGGTGCCTAGTGGCTTTATTTATTGTATTACAATAAGCTGCTCACATGCCTGTCTCTCTACCTAGACACCTCTGAGTGGTTGAGCGAATCTTCTGTCATAGTAATATAAAGAATAACATCTATTGAATGTTTCTGTGTAACAGACGCTGTTACAAATTCTTCATATACTTTTTCTCGTTTAATATCATCACAAAGCAGGCATAATTCTAGTCTTTTACTTTAAAAAGCAGACACAGATATAGCAGGCAATGCTCTTGCTCTCAGAAGAGTCCTGAACTTGGTTTGAAGCTCTGCTGTCTACATTGAAATTCGTATTTATATCTTGGAACATGAAGTGAGACAAGGGTGCATGACAGTGAGCAGTGGGGACAAGTCTGGGGATACAAGTGCAAGTACCAGTTAGCTTAGGATCATGGGCCCGACAGGCCTGGTAGCCCATCTCATAGGATCCAGACTCATGACACTTGGGTATATAGGATCTAATGAATTGTGAGCCCCTTAAAACAGAATATTCCTTGAAAGAAGATACTTAAAACAGCAGAAATGCTGACCTGCTGGCCTTGAAGAAGCAACAAGCACTTATTGAGTCACCAATGGAGAGGACAGCATATAGAGGCTAAGGGCCTCAGTCTTAAAAACTGAATTCTGCCAATTACTTGAATGAACTTATAAGAGGATACTGAGCTTCAGATGAGAATGCAATACTGGGCAAAATCTTCGTTGCAGCCTTCCAATCATGGCTCAGATGGTAAAGCGTCTGCCTACAATGCGGGAGACCCGGGTTCAATCCCTGGATTGGGAAGATCTCCTGGAGAAGGAAATGGCAACCCACTCCAGTATTCTTGCCTGGAAAATCCCATGGATGGAGGAGCCTAAGTAGGTTACAGTCCATGGAGTCGCAAAGAGTCGGATACGACTGAGCAACTTATGACTATTATGACTATCCCATATAAACCATAAGATAATAAATATGTGCTATTTTAAGCACTATTTGAGATAATTTGTTATATAGCAATAGGAAACTAATACTATAGTCAGGAAATATGCTAAAACATGACTATAGTGAGATCATTATAAAAATGTTATTGCCCACAGTTTTTATATAGAACCTAAAATCTAAATGTTTAAATATTTATTTTCAGTTACTTATTATGTTTACACAAATATAAACACACACTTACATACATATATTTGTATACCTGAGAAACCCTAAAGTGAAAATTTGTTACCTTCAAATAACAGCCGTTAAGTCACAGCATCCAACGTAGCTTGGCTCCAGGTCAGGATTATCCCAGAATTCCTAAATATCACAACCTGTAGGCGCTTGCCTATTTTAAAACCATGCCTGTAGCAGTATATTCCCTGCTCTATCTTAGGTCGCATGGCAAGAATTCAAGATGAGATGTAACACCACAATTCTGTGTAAATAGCAGGTGAGCTGTTGAAGATTTTTGAATTTAGATGGATAAGAAGATTTCAGAAGTCTAGATGGATGAGAACAATGAAACCCAGGAATAATTTGATGCAGTATGCATGAGTAGAGAATAATTTACCATGATGAAAGAATATAATTATTCATAGGAATTTAAAAAATCATCAAACAGGATGGATCAGAAAGTTTAATCTGTTATTTTAGGCTCTTCATCGGCTCTAAGGGGGACAGGAGGTTCTGGCCGTCACTGACTCAACAGAGAAGCCAGTGCACTGGAGCCAGAGTTCTCTCCACGTGGAGTGGGACTAGTCAGGAGTCCTATGAAAATATGATACTCCTTTATGGTGCTGCAAGCTGACTCACATTGCTGTTACCACATGGGGCCTTCACGAAGCATAAACTCCACAGAAATACCTGCATATACTCACAAGATTTAACTGGATAAGGGATAATTTGGCTTTATGGATTGTCAAGCACAGAAGAAATATAAATATATATTCAATAACAATAATGGTAACAATAGGTAACATTTATTAGACATAGAGTCTGTCCTAGGCGATGTTCTTAATGGATCTCAATTCTTATAGTAGTCTTCTACAATAGAGACATAGTATCTCCATTTTGTAGACGAGGAACTAAGGAGAGGTTAAACAACTTGCCAAATTATGTCTCAGAGTTAGGATTTATTCCCCCAAAAGATACTCTCTGGTCCCCCAAGATCTTACTTTTCAAGAATATATCTAAATATGATCAGAGATAACCAGGGCAAGTAGGACAATACCTAGCATAACCAATCGCATTTCCCTGACTTTCAATCACATGTAGTTAATTGACTTTTTTAAAAAATAAACATTTAACATTGTAACAATTTTAGAGTTATACATTATGTATAATAATTTTAGATTTATAGAAAAGTTGCAAACATAATACATGGAACTCACCCAGGCCCTTTACCCATTTCCCCTAATATTAACCTTGTTACCCTGCTTATTTAACTTACATGCAGAGTACATCATGAGAAACGCTGGGCTGGATGAAGCACAAACTGGAATCAAGATTGCTGGGAGAAATATCAGTAACCTCAGATGTGTAGATGACACCACCCTCATGGCAGAAAGCAAAGAAGAACTAAGAGACTCTTGATGAAGGTGAAACAGAAGAGTGAAAAGCTGGCTTATAACTCAATATTAAAAAAACTAAGATCATGACATCCAGTCCCATCACTTCATGACAAATAGATGGAAAAATGATGGATACAGTGACAGAAATTTTCTTGGGCTCCAAAATCACTGTAGATGGTGACTGCAGCCAAGAAATTAAAAGATGCTTGCTCTTTGGAAGAAAAGCTGTGATAAACCTGGACAGCATATTAAAAAGCAGAGACATTGACAACAAAGGTCCATATAGTCAAAGTTATGGTTTTTCCAGTAGTCATGTAGAGATGTAAGTTCAACCATAAAGAAGGCTGAGTGACAAAGAATTGATGCTTTTGAACTGTGGTGTTGGAGAAGATTTAGGTTGATGAGAAGATTTTGGAAGTCTAGATAGATGAGAACAATAAAACCCAGGAATAATTTGATGCAGTATGCATGAGTAGAGAATAATTTACCATGACAGAAAGAATATAATTATTCACAGGAATTTAAAAAAATCATCAAACAGGATGGATCAGAAAGTTTAATTTGTTATCTTAGGCTCCTCATCTGCTCTGAAGTGAGACGGAGAGTACCTTGGATGACAACGAGATCAAGCCAGTCCATCCTAAAGGAAATTAATCCTGAATATTCATTGGAAGCACTGATGTTGAAGCTGAAGCTCCAGTACTTTGTCCACCTGAGGCGAAGTGACTAATGAGTTAGCTCATTAGAAAAGACCTTGATGCTGGGAAAGATTGAAGGCAGGAAGAGAAGGGGACAACAGAGCATCGATGAGATGGTGGAATGACATCACTGACTCAATGGACATGAGTTTGAGCAAGCTCAGGAATATGGTGAAGGGCAGGGAAGTTTGGCATGCTGCAGTCCATGGGGTCACAAAGAGCTGGACTCGACTGAGCAACTGAACAACAATCTAATATTAACATCTTGCCTTCCCTTGGTACAGGAAATTACCATTGAAACATCATTATTAACTAAATTATAGGCTGTATCAGATTTTTTAAAAACACTTTATATTTCAGAGAAGTTTTAGATTCACAGAAAAGTGGAGCAGAAGGTATAAAGACTTCCCATATCCCCTGCACCTAAACAGGCACAGTCTTCCTGACTATCACGTGGTTTATTTGTAATAATTGATTAACATACATTGACACTTCATTATCACTCAAAGTCCATAGTGTACACTGGGATCCACTTGGGGTGTACATTCAATAGGTTTTGCAAATGTATGATAGCATGTGTCTACCATACAGAGTATCCTACAGAGTTTGACTGTCCTAAATATCCTCTGTGCTCTGCCTCCCTCCCTCATCTTTCCCTCCTCAGTCTCGCTTGGCAACCACAGATCCTTACCCTTTTCCCATAGTTTTTTCTTTTCCAGAATGCCAAATAGTTGGAGTCATACAGTATATAATATTTATAAACTGGCTTCTTTAGCTTAGTAGTAGGTATTTAAATTTTCTATGGGTCTTTTCATGACTTCATAGCTCATTTCTTTTTACCACTAAGTACTATTCTATTACCTAGCATGCACCACAGTTAATTTTATTGAAGGGCATCTTGATTACTTGCAAGTTTTGGCAATTATGAATAAAGCTGCTGGAAACATCTGTGTGAGGGTTTTTATGTCGACACATCTTTTCATATGCTTATTTGTCATCTGTATATCTTCTTTGGTGAAGTGTCTGTTCAGGTCTCTTGCCCATTTTTAACTGGGTTATTTGTTCTCTTATAATTGAGTTTTAAGATTTCTTTGTACCCTGGTGGCTCAGACGGTAAAGCATCTGCCTACAATGCGGAAGACCCAGGTTCAATCCCTGAGTCAGGAAGATCTCCTGGAGAAGGAAATGGCAACCCGGTCCAGTATTCTTGCCTGGAAAATCCCATGAAGGAGGGAGTCTGGTAGGCTACAGTCCATGGGGTTGCAAAGAGTCAGACACAACTGAGCGACTTCACTCACTCACGTGTATAGTTAACAGACATTTATCAGATATGTCTTTTTAAAATATTTTCTATCTGTGGCTTGTCTTCTGATTCTGTTGACAGTATCTTTCAGAGAGAAAAAGTTTTTCCTTTTAATGAAGTCTGGCTTACTAATTCTTTCTTTTATATGGCATGCCTTTGGTGTTGTTTCTAAAGAGTCCTTACCAAATACAAATTCATCTAGATTTTTCCCTGTTATGTTCTAAATATTTTACAGTTTTAAGATCCACTTTGACTTAATTTTTCTGAAGGCTGTAAAGTCTGTGTCTAAGTTCATCATTTTTGCATGTGGATGTCCAGTTGTTCCAGCACCATTTGTTGAAAGGACAGTCTTCTCCATTGTGTTGTCTTTGCTCCTTTATAAATTGGCTATATTTATATGGGTCTATTTCTAAGTTCTCTATTAAAGACAAAAGTATGTATATACATTATATGTATATACATTTATATATATACACACACACACACACACACACACACACACACATGCCATTGGGCATTCTTCTATAAGAAAGATTTATCCTATATCCCCATTCATGCATTTAATCAATATTTCATTTATATAAATGCATATTCATATCTATTTATTTATCTAATACTGCTTGGCTAATTTTATTGCTAAAACCAGCCTAGTTTTGATCATCCAGAGCATTTTTAATTTGGCTCCTGTGTTACATTATATACCTCATCCTTTTTTTTTTTTAAGCTTGCCTCACTCTCTGGCTCTATACACATGATGTGCCTTAGTGCTACAAGCAGCCACATCTTCAAGGAGCACTGGTTTCTTTCACTGGAAAATGGTATCTATTGTCCTGTGAGCATCAATAACTTATTTTTCCTGAGGTCATTCAAGCTCAACAACTCTGAAGCCAATTTAAGCCCCAAACCCTGCCCCTGTAACATGGCTAGTAAATTCTGTTCCTTTCTATTCTGTCACAGTAAACAATATGCATATCTTTCTTTTGCCCAAATTAAAAAAAAAATTTCCACAGTAAAAAATATAGTAGTGCTCTTATGGCCAACCAGCAGAAAACAATTTCTTGAGGACATGGGCTTGGAGCATGAGGCTACTGTGTATGTGTGAATGTGTGAATATGAGAGAGTGTGTATGTGTGTGTATAAAACCTGTCACCAAAATGAAAGGTTAATAGCAGTAGATTAAATGGTTGGTCAACCCACCATGATTAAGACAGTTTATGTCAGTAAATAAGTGATGAATGTAGTATTTTATCTTCAAGGTATCCAAACAGAACAACTAAAGACCAATATAAAATTGAGCATCTAGACATACATTATGCATCAAATTACAGAGAAACAGAACTATGAACATATGTTTCCTTTTCTCAAATTACAATACAGTTTAAAGGTAAGAAAAACATACTTAAATTGATAGCAAATAACAGTTTGAAATGTAATTAGATGCAAGCATGATGACTCTAAAAGCTCTAGGAAGTGAGTGGAAAGATATTTCCAAGCTTTGCTCAAAAAATTTTATAGTGATCTTATAATTTACATGTGTCTGGAAGAGATATAGAGTAAAGGGGGGAAGGTAATATGTTTTATATGAAAACAAAAGCACACTGAAAGGTAGAGAGAGAAAGGTTTAAACACAGCAGGTTTATGAAAATCATAAAATTTATCTGAAACAGACTTTACAAAGCTTGCTGAGATCAGACTAACACTAATATCTGTAAGTATAAATTTCAGTGTACTTTAAAGACATTGCTTACTTGCTTGGGATTCCAGTATCAAACTCTTCTAATTACTAACTCTAAATGATCATTTAATATAGCTAAGCATGACATTTTACATCTGCAAGACTGCAATAAATTTTTTTCCTGTTATTCTTGCAAGGTCACCTGTAAGAGTTATATAAGACTACATATAAAAAATTGTACTGTATGCCATAATTATAATTTAAGTATAAGCATAATTATAATTATACTACTAAGGTAGCTATTGCTTATTAATTCTAACTTGTCTTTTCATATACACATATTAAATGCTTCAAATAGGTAAATCAAAATAATGTACAA
Organism: Bos taurus; assembly: GCF_002263795.3. Classification (NCBI taxonomy): domain Eukaryota; kingdom Metazoa; phylum Chordata; class Mammalia; order Artiodactyla; family Bovidae; genus Bos; species Bos taurus. The sequence continues at coordinate 15,217,742 of NC_037332.1, read as the reverse complement.
AGGTACAATTAAAAAGTAATAGAATATTTTATAGAAGTGCAAGTGCAGTAGTAATCAGTGTTCCTGGCTTCATATTCCTTGCTCATGGGATATTTTCCACCTCTAATTCTAAAGCTGGATTCATTGCAGCCTACAAAAGTGCTCTTGCAAGTGAATTTTAATAAAGATTAAATACTCCTCAGGTAAAAACCCTTTTGAGTTGCTCTAAAATTATCACAGAAAAATTTGTGAAAACATGTTTGAAATTAATATGCCTTTAAAAAGTAATTCAACATAATTATGTCTTATATTCACTGCATTTTAGTTCCCTGAAATGCAGAGATTTTCATTTGATAATTTCAAACTGTGATAGCAGCTTTAATTTCAGTCCACTAAAAATTATGATTATATCATTTCAACTGTTCTTTCTCTTTCATCTCAAAAAACAGTTTATTCAGAATTTGAATATGTTTTAGCGGTAGTTTTTGTGTAGAGTTTTTATATTAATGAATTAAAATTGTCTATCATGTTAGCCAATTTCTCTTATCTTAGTAAAACTTTGCTGCCATTTACTCCAAGTAATCTAAGTGCTCAACATGATTGTGTAATTTTCTTCTCTGATCCAGAGTAGAACAATCGATCTGTGTGAATAAAAAATGGTCTATTCCATCATATATAACTTAAATTTCCTCTGAAGTGAGTTCATAGACTATTTTTTTCCCTCTGAAAAAGTGGTTTTGAGAGCTACTGTCTCCAACTTCCAATCATTTTTTTCTTTATCCTTTGCAGTTATTCTTTCAAACGTTCATTTCTCGTTATCTTCATTATTCCCTCATTTTTTGTACACATATCATCTAACTTTATCTACCTGAAGGTAAACTTTTATACAGGAAGAAAAAATTCTCAAAAATTATTTTATTAAAGCACATGTCAGAATTTCATATGGTATGAGATTGGGGTATTGGAGGGAGGCTCAAGAAGGAGGGGATATGTGTATTTGTATAGCTGATCCACTTGGTGGTGCAGCAGAAACTAATACAGCATTGTAAGGCAATGATACTCCAATAAAAAATGTCATATGGTGCAATTCTCGTGTCTTAAGTAAACCTTATATAGTTGGTATATCTTACATTCACTAATCTCACCCTATTTAATGACAAACTATGTCCCATAAATATTCCATAGGTCCTTGACAACTGATTTGATAATGATGTTAAGTAAATGAGGCAAAAAATGTAAGTAAATACATTATGGGTATTATCATAATTTAGGACATTTTAAGTCATAGTTGTCAGCCAGAAACAATTTCATCCCTCAAGGGATGGATATTGGAGACATTTTTTCTTGTTACAACTCAAGCAGTACTACCAGCATCTAGGGCAGCTGCTGAATAGTCTGCAATGCAGAGGAGAATATTCCAAATATTAATAATAATATCAAAATTCCAAACCTTGATGTAAAAGGAAGATATGATTCTCATAATTTGTCAATTTGCTATTTTTCTCTTGATGGCAAGGGAGTCCTACATTTGAGTTTTAGTTCCAATAGCTCATTTACACGTTAGCCCAAGTTGAGGCGTGCAGTTTTCCACTTAGTCACATCATCCACTCTGTGAAACATATGTAACAAGAAAGTTGCCTATTACCTAATGGCGTGGATCACTCTAAAAGTGTCTACAGAGCAAGGAGGATAGGGAACAATTACGCTCATCACAACTCTAATAACTGATGGTCATTATCGCTTTAAAATCATGGTAGTGGACAGAAAGTGGAGATGAGAACATTCTATATAATTTACTCATAAATGTAGTACTTAGCACCCAATACATTCTGTTTCAATTTTAGTGACCAAAAAAAAAAAAAAAAAGAGGGATGATTATTTTCCTCTTACTATGTTTAAATAAACTTTCTTTTTTCTGTTCCCATGGGAAAATCTTAGTGAAAACTGATCTGCCATACTAATCCAAGAGAATATCATTATTACAGATACTATATCATTATGTCATATACTTACTACCCTTACTTTTTTAACTACAGACTTTAAATTAGATGTGCTCACAAATGGTAAAAATAACCATCACCACTCATGGTTTGGATTGATAAAGTGTATTAGATGTATTAGCTAATTTGGACAAATTCATGGATAGTGTATGAAAGTCTCCACAGCACAATAAGATTTCATCAAACCTAAATTGATAATATTTTGGTAGATTTACAGGGATTACATTTATAACTATTCTACTCTTTGCTTCACTTACTAGAAATGTTTAAAAGTCTTGATAATCTGTATCACCATGGGCAAAACAATTAGAAAATATGCTTTCCTGAAGTGAGAAGATCTTGCCTGACTTTTCTCCCCTAAATTATTTCCTTTAGCCTAGAAGAAAACCGTTTCTCATATTATGCTTGTTTGAATCAACATAGTGATTAAGAGTGTTACTTCTGGAAACAAATATGATGCTTAAATCAAATCTTTGTCATTTATTTCTAAATTCAATATTTTTGGTAAGTTACATAATGTATATATCTTTGTTGTTGTTCAGTTTGCTAAGACCTGTCCCACTCTTTGCAGCTCCATGAATTGCAGCATGCCAGAGTTCCCTGTCCTTCACTATCTCCCAGAGTTTGCTCCAACTCATTCCATTGAGTCGGTGATGCCATTCAACCATCTTATCCTCTGTCAACCCCTTTACCCTCTGCCCTCAATCTTTCCTAGCATCAGGGTTTTTTCCAATCTTTAGTAAGTCACTAATAATGTAGCAACAACAATAGTAACAGTAGTAATAATAGCAATACCATGTTGGTTTTGCGATGATTAAAGAGCACATATTTTATTCCTGATACAGATTATGTGTTTGATAAATTTAATTATAATTAATTTTGAAAAGTCTGTGTCATACAGCAAATTTTGTCTAGATTTCTCTTCCAGTGTAGACAGTGAACTTACTTATTATCTTTATATGTAAGTCTAAAAGCAAACTAGACTCAGTATGTTAAATCAAACTCTTTCCCCTTCAAAACCTGCTTTTCTTCCTCTCATGTTCTCTATGTAGTGAAGATGTCCATACAATTTGTTCCACTCAGAAATGTTGGAGTCATACTAGCCTCTATTTTCACAATATTTTCCATATACAGTGAATCACTAGGGGTTTTCTAATCTATTGGGTTGATCAAAAAGATCTTGAACCAAAATCTTGGCCAACCCAATACTTCTTTGTCCATTTCTTTATATTTCAAGTGGAACATCTTTATTTTAGACCATCATCTCTTTAAAGGAGAGTGATAGCAACAATCCCTAAGTCATGTCTTGCTCCTCTTCACCTTCTAAGTTTCTCACTAACCTGTTTTTCCACGTGGAAACCAGAGTGGTTTCCCAAAATTAATATCACATCATATATTTTCCCTGCTTAAAGGCTTTTAATGGCTCCCATTGATCTTAAGTTGAAATTCATAATCAGTTCAGTTCAGTCGCTCAGCCATGTCTTACTCTTTGTGACCCCATGGACTGCAGTACGCCAGGCTTCCCTGTCCATCCCGGAGCCTACTCAAATTCATGTCCATCATATCATTGATGTCATCCAACTATCTCATCCCCTGTAGTCCCCTTTCCCTTCTGCCTTCAATCTTTCCCAGCATCAGGGTCTTTTCCAATGAGTTGGTTCTTGGCATCAGGTGGCAAAAGTATTGGAGCTTCAGTTTCAGCATCAGTTCTTTCAGTGAACATTCAGGACTGATTTCCTTTATGACTGACTGGTTGGATCTCCCTGCAGTCCAAGGGTTTCTCAAGAGTATTCTCCAACACCACAGTTCAAAAGTATCCATTCTTTGGTGCTCAGCTTTCTTTATAGTCCAACTCTCACATCCATACATGACTTCTGGAAAAAACATAGCTTTTGTCTCTGTTTTTTAATATGCTGCCTAGGTTGGTCATAGTTTTTCTTCCAAGGAGCAAGCGTCTTTTAATTTCATGGCTGCAGTCACCATCTGCAGTGATTTTGGATCCCCCCAAAATAAAGTCTGTCACTGTTTCCATTGTTTCCCCATCTATTTGCCAGGAAGTGATGGGACTGGATGCCATGATCTTAGTTTTCTGGATGTTGAATTTTAAGCCAATTTTTTCACACATCTCTTTCACTTTCATCAAGAGGCTCTTTAGTTCTTCTTCAGAATACCAGACCAGCTGACCTCTCTTCCTGAGAAATCTGTATGCAGGTCAAGAAGCAACAGTTAGAACTGGACATGGAACAACAGACTGGATCCAAATCAGGAAAGGAGTACATCAAGGCTGTATATTGTCATCATGATTATTTAACTTATATGCAGAGTACATCATGAGAAATGCTGGGCTGGATGAAGTACAAGCTGGAATCAAGATTACCAGGAGAAATTTCAACAACCTCAGATACTCCGATGACATCTGCGTATGGCAGAAAGCGAAATCCATAATACTTAACCTAAGTTGGTCTAAATTAAAATTTTAGAGGCACTAAAAATGCCTTATGCTCTTTCACGTAACACTCTAAAATAAACAGCATACAAAATGAAAATGTAGGAATTAGAATGACTCTTGAGATCCTAGTAGCAGGAAATACTGGAAAATCTCACTGAAACAAAATGGTTGATCCTGAATCTACATTTGGCTCAATGATTGTATTTCCAGGAGATTCTGTCCACAGAATTCTGTCCAAGGTGTCTGACCACACCTTGGTTGGAGACAGTGATCTCTGTTTGGCAGTGCCATTCAGCCACACAGTCTTAGAAAACATGTCCCATCTATAATGCATGTAAAGAAAAATCAGTCTTCTATTACTAGAATCAGGAGTAGTGTTAATACTAGGTAAAAAAAAAACCAAAATGACAGGATATACCTTACAATAAAAAAAATGGGAGTCAGAAAGTCATTTTAAATGGAAAACTAATAGCTAAAAATTAGACTATAGCTATCTACAGAACATCTTTTTTTTGTTTGTTTTTTATCATATTGAAAAACAATTTAGCCATGATAGTCTTACTCAACTCTCTTATGACTTGATTAGCTTGGTTTCACCATTATTTTTGAACATTAAATATAGATGGCATCTTTCATAGAGTATACTGAGTATAATATGCCCATCTCTCAGTTTAATAAGAAAAGAGAAAACTATTATTTTATTTATCAGAGTTTTCTCAAAAACTAAAGAAGACAAGGACTGGATTGTTACTTAACACGTAATGATAAATACTAGCTAGATGTGAAAAGTGAAATTATCCAAACCCCAAACATTTCTGTGATAAAGAGGTTAACATGCCACATTAGTGGCACTGTAACAGATGCAGTGTCTCTAACGGTGAAAAAATACAAAGGAAAAGCACAAGAAATGGGCATTAATAATCCCAACATTACTCACCATCTAGTATTTCTCTCTTTATTCATTCATTGAGTACTACTTGTTCTCCAAGCTATGACACATCTCACATTAAGCAACTGTCCTATAAGCAGTTAAGCTTGAACTTTCTGAAAAATGTATATTCATCTCTGAATGAGGATATGAGGCAGCATTGTCTGACCACTTGGGCATTATCACAATTATCTGACCCCCTTGCCAATAGGGTATTACATATTTCGATCTTTTTTTTTAATTCATGTGTGCCAAGTTCCTGAAGCATCCCCAGAGAACTCACATGCAGCTCCAGCTAGGGTTTTCACTGTTCTTGACTTTTCCCAGACAAATTACCCTATATTGTACTGTCTTATCACAATGATTTCACAAGAATGTCTCCTGTGCAAAAGTTTCCCTACTTGGAGAAAAAGACAATCATTTAAAATATTTAGGTAAAAATCAAACATTTTGTAATCTTTCAAATCACTGAAACCACACTTATTAAAACAAACAAAAAAAAAAACTAACAATATTGAATGACTTTCAGTTTCTAAGGCTGAAAGAGTCAACTTACCTTTATATGTTTATTTAGCTTCTGTTTTAAGGAAAATTAAATTATCTTTACAAAGCATAACACTGTCACATGTAGATTGTATACATAATATATTCACCCAGTAAAAGATAAGAAACTGGTCATTTCACTGTGACTACCTCCTACATGGTATTCACTGTCTACTTCTACAGCTTATAGTTCAGTTTACTTACTTCCAGTTAATTTACAGTTTAAATTCAGTAAATCACTGAACAATTGCTAAACACTTAAAGCAAACTGACATTATTATAATTTTCTATGTAGATTAGGTTATACTTCAAACCACACTATATAAAATCACTGTGTCTCCTAATGTCTTTGCCATCTATGTTGCCTTTCCTGGTCCTTTATTTTTATTAGCATCTGCCAATAAAAGATGCATCTGCCAATAAAATCCAATCCAGTTTGATTTTTACATTTTCACCCAAAAAATCAATATCTTGTCTCAGTTATCAATGTCGTATACTTCTAAAAGTATTCCTAGAGGCTGTTTTTCTTCCCCTTGACTTAAGTACAATTATACTTTACTGAATAATTTTGATGATTTAAGCGTTATGGTGCAGAAATACCTCAATTGATGAAGGATCTTTCCTAAGTGTTATATTTGAGTAATTCCTTTATAATCCTTTGATTTTTATGTACTAGGTAGAATTTTCATATTTACTTCTGATGTGTTATTAATCGTTCCTTGATATTTTTATATGACTCCAATACTCGTTATGTGTCTTACAAAGCCAAAAGTGAAAGAATGTCACTATGATCTTTCTTTAAATACTTTCCAGAATGCCTAAGTACAGACATAGGGGATATATTACTATGGAACTTTGCTTATTTGGGGTCTTTCGTCAAAAAAAAGTTTACATTCCACAAAAACCAAACATATAAAATGTTTTCTTATGGAATTATTTTAATTAGTGACTTAACAATTGTTTCATTATCACAAACAAAATTATTCTTAAAATTAAAGAAAAATACAATGTCTCAAATGTAAAATTAAATACTGTGTTTATTTATACTCACTAATGGGAATAAATTTTTCTGGCTGCATATTTCATATGAAAAAATATTTATAATGAATATTGTTTCATGATATATAAGAACAGTCTTTACTATAACACAACAGTATCTGCTTCAGGATATTTTAAGATTACTTTCTCTGAGCTGTTTCCAAGGTTATTAGGAAAACTTTGATTATTCCAAATTGTTTTCATCTTATTCCAAAACATGTTTTAATTTCCTGACTTTCAGAGACCAATGCAAGAGATGTAAGAGACATGGGTTTGATCCCTGGATTAGGAAAATTCCTGAGAGAAGAGCATGGTAACTGACTCCAGTATTCTTGCCTGGAGAATCCCATGGATAGAGGAGCCTGGTAAGCTACGGTCCATAGGGTCACAGAGTCAGACACAACTGAAGCGACTAAGCATGAGCATATTAGAGAATAAAGTCAATCAATCAAGTCTTTCATTTTCAATGAAATAATCTAATCTATTTAGAACTCAGTTTCCTTATTTCAAAAAAATCAAGGGATTAAACTAGGTAACTCTGGTCACTTTCAGTTTTTAAACTATATAAAAGCTTAAAACAGTAGCCCACAAAAATAAGGAAAAGGGAATAGGCAACATGTCTCAAAACTTCTTAGTATGGAATATAGCTGGTGTATTTTTAAATGATAGCATTGTCTTTCACATAATAGAGTTCTTTCCAAGAACAAAGATAAGTTAATACAAGAAATATTAATTATTTTGCCAAGTTATGCCTTGGCATGGGTCAAGACTGAAGAAACAGTAAAGCCAAGTTAAAGAAAATATATTAAAAGAAGAGCCAGTTGTCAATAAAAGCTTATAAGTTATTTTCATTCTCTAATACACATAATCATGTGATGAAGTATTTTTTAAAACTTGTAATAAAGATGTTTCTAAAAAATTTTTTGAGACATTTAAAAATTTGTGATCTACAATGTCTCAAATACTTCCCACTATAGATACTTGATTGCCTTACTCATTTAAAGAAAACACTTTTATGACTTTCAATATTTATTGATAATGGAATAAAGTGTATATCCTCAAGTTTTTAAAGTAATAAAATTAGGCTTGTAAAAGATGGTATAATATCTTAGGGATCAAAAATATGAAATGTGAAAGATATTTGAAAGAAAATATCATGTTAAATATGCTTATCTACCATTTTTCAAGCCTGGCTTACTATTTTGTATTAAAAAATAAACACAATGATTACAAGACTGGATGCCTGTGTTTATGATGTTAGGAAGGGTAGTAACTTTATACACCTACTTTCGACCAAGTGCTCCCATTTCCCTCCCAAACCTGTCTTTGGGGCAACCACTTCAAAAGCTAGTTTTTGTATTGCTAGTTTGTATTGCATCTTGGTTGTTGATACTGATATTAGTTTTATGTGACTTGGTAAACACTGTGTTTCAACACCATTATCCTTTATTTCCTAAAAGTGAATAGAGAAAAAAATGTGCAGAGAAATTCACAAAAATTAATTTACTATCTCTGCACTCTCTCTCCTTTCCTGTTTCTTTCCCCCTGTATCTTCTCCCTTTCTTTTCCTTTCCTCCCCTTCCTTCCTTTCCTTTCTCTCTCTCTCTCTCTCCCTCTCCCTCCAGTGCATGAAATGTGGAAGAGACAGGAAACTCTAATGGTTAAAAGCATAGCTCTGATGCTGAACTGCCTAGATTAAAAATACCAGATCCACTGTTTTCTCCATGATTTTGAACAAGTTACTTAACATGGTCATTGTCACAATTTTTTCATGAGTACAATTGGAATAATAAAGGTTATTTTAAAAGGTTTCTGTGGAGATGAATATAATTTAATGTATGTGAAATACTTAAACACAGCAACTGGCACATTTACTATGACTGTATAGTTTTCATAACATATATTCATGGAGAAGCTGAAGAAGCCATGGGAGAAGCTATCAGGTGACATTCCTGCAAATCCTGATGTAAGATCTAAGTGCTAAGAATAAGGCATCCATGATGCCAAGTTAAGAGAGTCAGTTGTTAGCATAAACTTGGCAATATAGGCCATTCTATCTGATTTCATAAGTTCCCTTGCTATCCCAAGTATAACAGGACATATCTATGTGATAAGCTTTTATGTGTAGAAGGGGAAACTTTGTTAAAGAAAATACAATTTTAATGATATTTTTATTTAATACAATTAAGAAGATAATAGTGTTCCCACTTGATAAGAAATGCAATATACCAGTTGTTAATTACATACTATATGATGGAGAAAGGAGAATAAACTTCTTAATTATGCTTCCTGGAAACCAATGTTGGAATAAGTCAAGAGGTATTTAGCTGTGTGTGTTGGGAGTGGGGTGAGGGTGTGTGTGTATGTGCTCAAACTTTTAGTCTTGTCTGACTCTTTGTGACCCCATGGACCACAGCCCACCAGGCTCCTCTGTTCATGGAATTTCAAGGCAAGAATACTGGAGTGGGTTGTAATTTCCTTCTCCAGTGGATCTTCTCCACCAATGGATCAAACCTGCATTTCTTGCATCTTCTACATTGGCAGGCAGATTTTTATCACTTGTGCCACTTGGGAAGCCCACTTGGCTGTATAATATTATTTAGCCTTTAAAACAATCTATTGCTAATCTATTAAGTTTACATCCAAACTGAGAGAAGCAGGAAAATGAGGGAAGGCATAAAAACAAATGAAAAATGGAAACGTGGAGTTCAGTAGCCTACTGAACACCAGGAACTACAATCTTAACAACAGTTTTATTCATATTAGTTGTTCGTATTTTAACTGCAAATTTATTTAACAAGTATATATTTAACAATATTTTCATGATAGGGGACTGGAATGCAAAAGCAGGAAGTCAAGAAAATCTTGGAGTAACAGGCAAATTTGGCCTTGGAGTACAGAATGAAGCAGGGCAAAGGCTAACAGAGTTTTGCAAAGAGAATGCACTGGTCATAGCAAACACCCTCTTCCAACAACACAGGAGAAGACTCTACACATGGACATCACCAGATGGTCAACACCAAAATCAGATTGATTATATTCTTTGCAGCCAAAGATGGAGAAGCTCTATACAGTCAGCAAAAACAAGACTGGGAGCTGACTGTGGCTCAGATCATGAACTCCTTATTGCCAAATTCAGACTTAAATTGAAGAATGTAGGGAAAACCACTAGACCATTCAGGTATGACCTAAATCAAATCCCTTACGGTTATACAGTGAAAGTGAGAAATAGATTTAAGGGATTAGACCTGATAGAGTACTTGATGAACTATGGACAGAGGTTCGTGACATTGTACAGGACACAGGGATCAAGACCATCCCCAGGAGAAGAAATGCAAAACAGCAAAATGGTTGTCTGAGGAGGCCTTGCAAATAACTGAGAAAAGCAAAGGAGAAAAGGGAAGATATACCTATTTGAATGCAAAGTTCCAAAGCATTACCAGGAGAGATAAGAAAGACTTCCTCAGTGATCACTGCAAAGTAATAGAGGAAAACAATTGAATGGGAAAAAGTAGAGATCTCTTCATGAAAATTAGAGATACCAAGGGAATATTTCATGTAAAGATGGCTCGATAAAGGACAGAAATGGTATGGACCTAACAGAAGAAGAAGATATTAAGAAGAGGTGGCAAGAATACACAGAAGAACTGTACAAAAAAGATCTTCATGACCCAGATAATCACGATGACTCACGATGACTCACCTAGAGCCAGACATCCTAGAATGTGAAGTCAGGTGGGCCTTAGGAAGTATCACTATGAACAAAGCTAGTGAAGGTGATGGAATTCCAGTTGAGCTATTTCAAATCCTAAATGATGATGCTGTGAAAGTTCTGCCCTCAACATGCCAGCAAATTTGGAAAACACAGCAGTGGCCACAGGACTGGAAAAGGTCAGTTTTCATTCCAATCCTAAAGAAAGGCAATGCCAAAAATGCTCAGAAACCACACAGTTGCACTCATCTCACATACTAGTAGAGTAATGCTCAAAGTTCTCCAAGCCAGGCTTCAAAGTTCTCCAGCCAGAAAAAAGTTCTCCAAGCCAGGCTTCAAAGTTCTCCAGCCAGAAAAACACTTCTGCTTTATTGACTATGCCAAAGCCTTCAACTGTGTGGATCACCACAAACTGTGGACAATTCTTAAAAGAGATGGGAATACCAGACCACCTGACCTGCCTCTTGAGAAACCTATTTGCAGGTCAGGAAGCAACAGTTAGAACTGGACATGGAACAACGTACTGGTTTCAAATAGGGAAAGGAGTACGTCAAGGCTGGATATTGTCACCCTGCTTATTTAACTTATATGCAGAGTACATCATGAGAAACGCTGGGCTGGAAGAAGCAAAAGCTGGAATCAAGATTGCTGGGAGAAATATCAAGAACCTCAGATATGCAGATGACACCACCGTTATGGCAGAAAGTGAAGAGGAACTAAAAAGCCTCTTGATGAAAGTGAAAGAGGAGAGTGAAAAAGTTGGCTTAAAGCTCAACATTCAGAAAACTAAGATCATGACATCTGGTCCCATCACTTCGTGGGAAATAGATGGGCAAACAGTGGAAACGGTGTCAGACTTTATTTTGGGGGGCTCCAAAATCACTGCAGATGGTGACTGCAGCCATGAAATTAAAAGATGTTTGCTTCTTGGAAGAAAAGTTGTGACCAATCTAGATAGCATATTAAAAAGCAAAGACGTTACTTTGCCAACAAAGATCCATCTAGTCAAGGCTATTGTTTTTCCAGTGGTCACGTATGGATGTGAGAGTTGGACTATAAAGAAAGCTGAGTGCTGAAGAATTGATGCTTTTGAACTGTGGTGTTGGAGAAGACTCTAGAGAGTCCCTTGGACTGCAAGGAGATCCAACCAGTCCATCCTAAAGGAAGTCAGTCCTGAATATTCATTGGAAGGACTGATGTTGAAGCTGCAACTCCAATAATTTGGCCACCTGATGCAAAGAACTGACTCATTTGAAAAGATCCTGATGCTGGGAAAGATTGAAGGTGGGAGGAGAAGGGGACGACAGAGGATGAGATGGTTGGATGGCATCACCGACTCATTGGACATGAGTTTAAGTTAACTCCGGGAGTTGGTTATGGACAGAGAGGCCTGGCAAGCTGCAGTCCATGGGGTCGCAAAGAGTTGGACATGACTGAGTGAGTGAACTGAACTGAACATGGAAAACACTGGTTGAAGCACTCTACAAGTACTTTCATTTAATTCTCAAATCAACTTTATGTGGGATGTGTTACTGTTAACCTCCTTTTACATATGAAGAAACTGAGACATGAGGTGGCTGAGTAACATGCCCAGAGTCATAGAGCCTTCCTGGCAGAACTAGGATTGAACCCTGGTAGTCTGGTCCCCATGCCCTTGCTTTTTACCTTCATGTTATTCTTAATATGAGATTTAAATCTCACTATTTATGCACCGTTATCTAAATTATTTTTAATATAGATAAGCAATTGATCAAGGGAAAGTCTGCAGTTCAGTTTATCTTTAATTTGGTCTGGATATCCAATTATCAATTCAGTTAAAACTTTCAAGTCATCATTATCATCACCATCATCACCATTTTTCATTACATCTTAACTGTATTTCCCTTGGTCACATCAAAGTAAGTTTTGAAGTGTTCACTTGCTTTTAGGCACCATGGAAATTACTTTGACATATATCATCACCACTTTGGACTTTTTCTAAAATCACAGAGGAAAACTAAATAGGGAAACAACTCTACTCTGCAATTTGTTCCAAAGAGCTGATGGTTCCAAAGTAATTTATGTTACACGCTGAACTGCATCAGGTATATGCCCTAAATATAACACTAAATTTGCTTTTCCAGTACTCTGTATGATAGGCTTAAAATATAAATTACACCACCACCCTCTTCAACAGCAGTCAGTAAGAAGAGAAAGTGATTTTCCATGATGTGGACATTGGCTTAACACAGAGAAGTTGATATGGATAAAGAAGTCCTAAGTGACAATAACCCAGAGTACAAACCAGTTACTTAAAATTATCTGTTTGATTTCATTATTTATTAATTTCTGGAAAGATTTAAATCACTGAATTTTGATAACTGATTATATAATATTTATCAAACTTAATATAATTAGTACTATGTAAAAAACATTGATAAATATAAATAAGACTAATTAGGAAAGCATAATAGCAGAAAAACCTAAAAATTACAATTAATGTATTCATTGGGTGAAATATTTCATTTTGTCCTAGAGATGCTTACATGTCTTGCTTATTTCATTAGTTTTCAGAATATCAATAATATAACCTACAAATTAAGAATAAATTAATTTTACAAGTGAAGATATTTTTTGATAATGTTGACTGGACATGACAACATAGAGAAAAATTATTGAATGTATAATGATAGTATCTTATTTATGATCTTCAAATAACTTTATAGAATCAAGTATGATTTTTTTGCCTGTTTTCCCACTACTTTCTCTCCATCTTCCTTAAGATATTAAGCATTGCCAGTTTTATCAGGTAAACAAGCAATTTCTACTAAATGGGGCTAATTATTAATATAGTAAAGTCAATGAATTTTAAGTTTATATATACTGTTGAAAAATGCTCTACTGACAATTAACTTCAAGTTAAGCTCTGTGCAAAGCATTGTTTAGGAAGGTCATAGAAACACCAGGAAATCCAGTGGCAATAAAGGAAATCTGAACAGCAACCTCTAAAAGGTACCTTTATTGCCTGTCTTTTTTCCTATCACTCCCACTAAATCCATTCTGTATAACAGATTCATCTTTTATTTTTAAAGCATCATTTTCATTATGGCATTGTTATTTTTGGAATTATAAACTAAGTAACATACAAACATAGATGACAGTATTTTTAAAAAATCGTTATCTACTACCTGACCGAATTAAAAATAGTTGCTGACAAAATGTAAACCTCTATATATACTTGCTTCCAGGTTCAATTTCCTTCAAGAGCAGAGGTCATTAATTCCTCTTCTGAATTTGGCATATGCCATTCTTTGCAGGCTTATACACTGACTATACATATATATTAGAGGAGGAACACTCCAGTATTCTTGCCTGGGAAATCCCACGGTCAGAGGGGCCTGGTGGGCTACAATCCATGGGATCGCAAAGAGTTGAACACAACTGAGCAACTGAGCATACATATATATTAACACATAGAATTTATTAATGTATTTCCATGTTATAAGAAGTCGACATATTATATGTGTTCTTTAACATGTTTTTGAGGTTTATTCATGCTAATATATACCTATATATATATATATATATATGAAATACACACATATATTTGAACCTAGTTCTAACAGAAAGAAAGGGGACAAAAACACTGGCTGTGTGTTTGAACTGTTTATAGAATTTATCCTTTAGAGAAGCTCCTTGAAATTCTATTTTAAAATGATTATGTTTTTTATTGTATAAGCATTTTAGATTACAATCTAATGAGCTTTGTGTTCTATCTTAATATGCAACATATTTTAGTTGTTTCATATAGGTCAAACCTATTTCTCTCAAATAGCTTGTAAACTATCAAAAAGTAAAATTTGGGCCTTCACTTACTCTGCTATCTCCCCATAAGGCTTTGTACAAGACTGAGTCCAACAGTTGTTTATAAGTTTGCCTTGATTTTTTGTGAAGGAAGAAAGTTGGAATTACATTAAAATTTCCTTGGATACAATTGAAGATTGAAGATACATTTCTTTCCATTTATTTGATAAATTTGGGCTGTTTTACCCACATTGAAAATAAGGCAATGATGCAATTTTGTAACCATTATCTGCCATTATGAACAATAATTTGACTCACACAAACTTTTTTTTCTCAGTATCTTTTTGTATTGAAACAAGAAAAAATAATGTTGCTTGGTTGTTTTTTTTTTTGCTTTTTTTTTTTTCCATCAGACCCTTTGCAGAATTTCTACTACACAAGAGATAACAATTTTCTCCAACTCTTATACTTTTATAGTTTCTCCATCAGTACCTGTTGATTGTCTATGATTACAAATTGTAAGATTATCAATACTGTTTCTTGACTACTTAGCTAGTTCTAAACTCCCACTTTAGGTTGTAAAAGTGACATCTGAAAAAAAATATAATGTCTTATGATTAACATAATGCTTTTTACTTTGGATCAGTATTTTGTCTTATCTATTGTTATACCCATTAATCTGATCCATAGAGTGAATTGGTCCTTGATAAATGTTTGCTGAATGGCTCATTGGACAGATAAATGACATAATTTCTTTCACTCCTCATACTAACGCAATTTGCATCTTATTTTGCAGAGAAGAGTACAGAAGCTTTAAAAAGCTAGGAAGCTTAGAGCAAAAGCACACAAAAAGCAGGTTCTTGTCTTCTGATTCTAAACATCCTGTTTGTACTCCTGCTGCCTTACTATCTCCTGTGTAGCTTGGATGAGAGGTTAAAAATGAGACAGCGGTGAGTTAAAAGAAACTGTATCTATAGTATTCTCTTGAAAGCTGAGATTTGATTTTTGGCTTGTGTTTGAATGTGATACAGCTTTATTCAATGCATAGGAATGATACTTGGTTCTTCTGTGAACGGTCAGGAATATCAGGACATTCACAATCAGAAAAAAACCAAGCAGAAATGCTGAATCGCAGTCCAGCCTTCGAAGTGGGTTTCTGAAAATGATTTGCAGCAAGAAAATGGAAAAGAAGGAGATAAACTCTTAACTCTGCGGCACATAGAAGGAGCAGTTGTGTTCATTTAGACATGTGGCAGGGTTGTTACACCTGCTGGCCTCACAAGATTGTAGGAAATGTGACACCCCACAGTGCCAAGCTTGGATCTGCAAATTTGAATTTTCTCCATTAGAGAAGTGAATCCCTGCTGCTTTTCAAACATTAAAAGCTTCACTGTTCCTTTGCAACAGCATGTTTGAAGCCTGGAAAACATTCAATGAGCAGCTACAAATCAGGGAGTGAACTTTAAAAGTCTTGATCTGTGGTTGCAAAGGTTTATTTGAAACAGTGACAGGAAAGGAGATTTCATAGCATCGTGTCTTGCTGAAGAGATGCACAGGAAGTGCAATATAGCACATTTCAGCAGAAGTGGAGTCAGCAGGGTACCTGTTTTCCAGGTGATATAATGTGCTTTCAAGGTGATAAAAACAGCCCTTGAACCAAAGCACTCAAAAGGAAAGGAAACAATGAAAGATCTGAGTTGAGGGGTAAGCAGTGGGAGAGCAAAGCAGCTTGGGGTGTGAGTGCTTCTTTAAAAGGGCTGCTGTTCAGGTTTCTATGATGTATGAAATGTGATGCCAAAATAAGAGTGGAACCAGACCTGCATAGTAAATCAAGTACAGGGAAGGGAAAGATTTATTAGAGAAGTCTTATGTGCTTACTCTTTCATGTGTCAAGAACTCCCCAGACCAATATTTTATCCTGTAAAATCATCACTATCATTCCACTGTGGCCCATAGAAAAACACTGTGATCATTACAAGAAGATTTTGCTACCAGAGCTGTTTTTCTTCTTTTTAAAATCTAGTTTAAATCATGATTAAATGATAAGGATAATAGTTGTCAAGATCACTACATGCAATGTACACCATAATTAATTGTGAGATGACTCGTTTTATTCATATAATTGGTACTCAGAGTCATCTGTTGCTAAAGGTAATAGAGAAGCTTTAAGGAGGATACAAAAAATTTATTTGACACGATGCTTTGTTCTTTGTGTTGTCTTTAGCTCTCTGTCATAGGCTTGGAAAGGACCTCTAGACATGAGATCATCACTTCTGATGGAGGCAGGACAAATTTTCACTAGACCAGACTGGAAGGCGTCTATCAACAATTTCCTGGAAAGGAGATTTACAAGCCTCCCTGGGAAACCTGTTACTGTGCCAGGGCCTCTAATCCCACAGCAGTATGTTTTCCTACATCTTTTATCCACCAATCCATACTCCAGGAATGTTCCATCAATATCCGCTATGATCAGGAGCATCCTAAATCCCATCCACTAAAATTTAAGCTCATCTCATCACTGCCAGATGGCTGGCAACTTAATAGCATCCTTGGTATAATAACCCCTCATATACTTAAGACTTTTAATTGTCTTTGGCATAGATTGTCCTAGAATGTAATACACAAGTCTGCATACAAAGATGATACAGATTGTCTAACAGCAATATGAATGCATTATAGTTGGTTTTTCTTTAATGACTGTGGATGTGCTCTCATCCATTCATAATCTCCTACTCCATCTGTGTTGTGACCAACAGTATAAAGTTTAGAGGTAGCTAGCTTGGGTTAAAGTACAGTCATTCTCTTTGGAAGTAACTTTATCTTAATTAGCATGGTGATAATTCAAGCTACTTAAAGTAAATGGACAAATAGATTTAGGAGTAAAAGGACTCAATATTTTATTTTTAGAAGATCTTGTTAATTGGGATGGGAATTTAGGCAGGAAGATGTGGAAGGAAAAAAGCTAATGGTTTGAAGCTCTGTAGCTTCTGCTCCTGACTAGCTATGCAACAATCTTATTTGTGATACTTCTAAGAGAATTAAGCTGCATAGGAATGTTACTGTGTAAGATGAAATACTTACTTACGGACGCCCATGCTGCTGCTACTAAGTCACTTCAGTCATGTCCGACTGTGTGACCCCATAGACGGCACACCCATACTGAGCGCCAAAACTTCAACTCCAATAAGATGTGTTCACACAGTCTATCCACATGTTTATCTTTTAATATCTAGAGACTTTTTTTTAACTTGGGTGTTTATGAATGAGACTAAAGTGTTTTTTGAGAAGAGACTGAACTTGATCTTTTTAATTAAAGCATATGTGTGTATGTATATGAATGGCAGACTATAATGAATAAATGATAGGTGGAAGGGTTACAATGTTAATCTTGCTTCCATCAGATGAAAAACTTTTGAAAATTTTTTGGCATGAACTTCACTCTTTTTCTTATAATTGAACATAAAAAGATTTTTTTTTGGAGAGTCCCATATTATCTTGCTCCAAACTATCATGGTTAGTACTTCAGGGCCCTTTTCAGTTAATTGCAGAGTTTTTATGCATTTACCACATACGGAGTCTTTGTTTCTGAATTTGTATCAGCTGATTTCTACTGAAGATTTTACTCTAACTCTTTGTTCAAAATATCAGTCTTGCTGGTTTTAATAGAAATGTTTAAGTTCTGCAGTGGCTCACTGTGTCTTATTTTAAAATGAGCTGGAACTTTCTATAAAGTATCTATATTTCACTTTCCATTGTATTGTATTGCGCTGAAACAGTGATTAGGAATCCTTGTGGAAGGTGTCATGCTTTTTTGAAATACAAGCTGAAACAGCTCCATGAATTGCATAACTATTAACATGTATTCTGTACTCACTAAGAGTCTCTCATCACAGCAGGGGTAAATTTAATGTCCTGTGCACCTAGTAAATGTTAAATAGATGCCAGTTTATTTCATTTAGTAAATGTAGCTAATCTTTCAAAAGCTAGATTTTTAAAATCTGCTTCTGATAGCAATCTTATTAGATTTTCTCATAACTTGAGAGAGTACGGTACTCAAAATCAATGTCAAATGAGTCCAAGAACTCTTACTAGAATAATTCGCATTTCCTGAAATTGATAACCAAATCTTGCACATTGTGCTGGAATGATATTAACCAGTAAATTTAATTATACCTCTTCTTGCCATGTGACTATACTCATTTACAGAACATTGTGCCCACAGAAGGTAGAGTTTGGGAATATCCATTGACAAGAAAACTACCAGATAAAGTACAACATATAAATCCAACTGAATATTATACAACAACAAAAAATAATAGAGTAGTAAGAAATACTATCTTATTCTAGATGGTAATAAGATATATTTTCTTATTCTAGAAATACAATAAGAAATACTATTGATCAATCTTAGACACAAATTTTTTCAAGCATCCAAAGACTATGTCCAGTATGATATCATTTTCATGAATCAGAAAAACAGTAGAATGGTGGGGGGGAAACACTTAGATAAAATGTTCTATTATATGCAGTGGGAATGGGTGGTCTAGGAATCCACTGTACTGTTATGTATGCATAGTACATGCATATTAAGTATTCTTTTTATATGCATACAATATTATATTAAGAAAATAAAGTATACAAGTAGAAAAAGTATTAAAAATATTTCTCCAATAATTCTTGGAAGACAAGTCTGTATTGGGGCAATGATTTTATAGTATTTAGCATCCCATCTTCTGAATTAAAGTCAGTTCTTAAGACACCAGAATAGTACTAGATAATGACCATAGAATCAGTTGGGCTGTCTCAGTTTCAGATAGTTCTATCTTTCCATTTATCTGAAGTACTATTTTAATAACTCAGAATTTTTAAAGGGTTGAACATGGAATGAGCACCATGCATACTATATTGGTCAGCTGTGCAGACCTGCTGTATAACAAACCACTGCAAAACTCAGTGTCTTAAAAAAGTAATAATTTATTTTCACACTTACAGGTCAACTGGAAAAGCATTGCTTCAGATTGTAGGTCTGTGGGTTGGCTGGGGGACTCTGCTCCATAGATCATTTTTTGAGAGGGTGGCAGAGGACCCAAGTTGAAGTGTTACTGGAGTGTAGTGTCCTGGCAACAGCAATAACACAAGAGGGCAAGCGAAACTGTGCAAGAATGTTTAAGCCTCTGTACCACAGTTGCTAACACTGGCCAAGCTCAAAGTGAAAAAGTGGAAAGGTGAACTTGAAATGGATTTATAAGACTAATATGGGACCAATGAGTCAGTCCATCACACAAATTTACCAAAGGGTCAAATAAGGTTCATATTTTACTAGGTGTTTCCTCCACTCACACGCATTATTCAGATTCCCTGATGTGTTCCATGCCTCAGTATGCTGAATTCTAAGGATGAACTGTTTACACTAGGTTTTTCCATTGATCAGCTTGAGGAAGGAACTGACGAAGAGGAGACACCAACAGAAAACTAAAGGGTAAAAATAAGGAACATTGGGATATTTTTTCCCTCTTTTGATTTTACATCTCTGGCAGGGACAGGGGAGCCTGGTGGGCTGCTGTCTATGGGGTCGCACAGAGTCGGACACGACTGAAGGGACTTAGCAGCAGCAGCAGCAGCAGCAGCAGCAGTGTCTTTGTCCCTCCGTGACTGGCTCCCTTCAAGTGACTGTGCCTGCATTGTTTTAGTTGCCTCTGGGGATGGTAGCAGCTGCCCACCATTGCTAGTCTCTGTGTATCTCATCACTATTTGTTTTTTTTCTTAGGCAACAGCCACATCAATTTACATAGTCCTCTTCCAAACTAGTTTCAATTTAACCATCTGAACTGAATTCTGTGTCCTTCTGACATTCTGACCAATACACACATATAATTTATTTCAATATGTGTAACAAAGATATGTCCTTACCTATCACTAATGCCTTTTCAAAATGCTAAGATAAAGCATCAGGCATGCTTAAGTTTTTAAAATTATGCTTCATGCTGACCCTTTTATAATTGTTTGGATACAGCATAAGTTTTGGCTATTTGACTAGAACTTTCCAATTCTATACAGTTTGCTCAATATAATACAAGACATACTTTTTTTAAGTGGAGGGAAGTACTTTGGTTACATTGCATTCTATGCATTTACTCTGGGTTCACTATCCTAACCTCTCTATTTTGGGAGGCCATGTTTCTGTTAGAAAGAGAAGTTTCCTGAAAGCATACTTAAAATAATCTTCCTCTAGGAGAAAAAGAAAATAAAAATTGATTTCCCCTTGCAAACATTCATCCTTCCCACTATCATAATTAGAATATGTAGGCTGAAGAGGTGAGTCTAGCAAGGTTAGTGATAATCCTCAGTAGGTTGAGAAGAGCATTAATGAAGATGAGAAATCAAATTTCAAAGAGACAATTAAGCCAAGGCTTAAGTCATATAGGAATGAAGGAGATAATGAAGGTACCAAAGCAAGAATATGAAATAATTCAGTTATTAAACAGAGCACATAGCCCAGGACAAAAAAAAAAAAAAAAGGACTTTATTCAAAACATGTCCATGATCAGAAGTCAGGGACATATGGCTAAAGTGGATTTGCATGGCGTTAAGACTCATCTCACATGCTAGTAAAGTAATGCTCAAAATTCTCCAAGCCAGGCTTCAGCAATACGTGAACTGTGAACTTCCTGATGTTCAAGCTGGTTTTAGAAAAGGCAGAGGAACCAGAGACCAAATTGCCAACATCCGCTGGATCATGGAAAAAGCAAGAGAGTTCCAGAAAAACATCTATTTCTGCTTTATTGACTATGCCAAATCCTTTGACTGTGTGGATCACAAAAAGCTGGAAAATTCTTAAAGAGATGGGAATACCAGACCTCCTGACCTTCCTCTTGAGAAATCTGTATGCAGGTCAGGAAGCAACAGTTAGAACTGGACATGGAACAATGGACTGGTTCCAAATAGGAAAAGGAGTACGTCAAGGCTGTATATTGTCTCCCTGCTTATTTAACTTATATGCAGAGTACATCATGAGAAATGCTGGACTGGAAGAAACACAAGCTGGAATCAAGATTGCCGGAAGAAAAATCAATAACTTCAGATATGCACATGACACCACCCTTATTGCAGAAAGTGAAGAGGAACTAAAGAGCCTCTTGATGAACGTGAAAGAGGAGAGTGAAAAAGTTGGCCTTAAAGTTCAACATCCAGAAAACGAAGATCATGGCATCCGGTCCCATCACTTCATGGGAAATAGATGGGAAACAGTGGAAATAGTATCAGGCTTTATTTTTTGGGGCTCCAAAATCACTGCAGATGGTGACTGCAGCCATGAAATTAAAAGACGCTTATTCCTTGGAAGGAAAGTTATGACCAACCTAGATAGCATATTCAAAAGCAGAGATATTACTTTGCCAACAAAGGTCCATCTAGTCAAGGCTATGGTTTTTCTTGTGGTCATGTATGGATGTGAGAGTTGGACTGTGAAGAAGGCTGAGCGCTGAAGAATTGATGCTTTTGAACTGTGGTGTTGGAGAAGACTCTTGAGAGTCCCTTGGACTGCAAGGAGATCCAACCAGTCCATTCTGAAGGAGATCAGCCCTGGGATTTCTTTGGAAGGAATGATGCTAAAGCTGAAACTCCAGTACTTTGGCCACCTCATGCGAAGAGTTGACTCATTGGAAAAGACTCTGATGCTGGGAGGGATTGGGGGCAGGAGGAGAAGGGAATGACAGAGGATGAGATGGCTGGATGGCATCACTGACTCGATGGACGTGAGTCTGAGTGTACTCCGGGAGTTGGTGATGGACAGGGAGGCCTGGCGTGCTGCGATTCATGGAGTTACAAAGATTTGGACATGACTGAGCAACTGAACTGAACTGAAGATTCTGTATAACAAACTAAAGTTAGGAATGAGTTCCAAGGCTTGCAGACAAAACAACCCTGTATCTGTAGTAACCAAGAGAATTAAGAAAATACACCAGCATTAAACATGTTTGGAAAAGTAAGGAGACCTACAAAGAAGGCTGGCTTAAACTATGCTATAAGAGGATCTTTTTCACTGAAAGGTTAAAAATGACTGGGAAAAGAACAATACTTATGCTAATAGGGGGCATTTGAGTGCTATTATTCACAGACAATCTAGGCTGTATATAATTTACATTCCAATTTGCATTCAAAATATCGCTTTCTTTAAAATAGCTGCCAACAAATACTGTGATGCAATAGTTAGCACTGTCATCACAAATTATCAAACAAGTCATCATTATCAATATCTTACTAACAATGATTTTTTAAGAATAAGCCCCAGGAGTTCTGAGTTCATTGTCACTGATCTTTTAGTTAATAATAGCAAAAATTTACCTTCAGATATGTGTTTTCAACATTGGTATTGAGAGAAAAGTTGTTTTCAGTCCGACCTGATAGGACCCATTGAACCACAGCTTATTATAATTTCCACTGAACAATAAAAAGTTTCTGGATTTTATTTGGAATTTAGAATACTTAAAATTGTTTCATCTGGTTGCTATACTTTGTTTATTCAAGCTCAACTTCTGATTCTTTAACATTCAATCCAATTTCCAGGGTTATAGTAAAAGTTCAGTGTTGTCAATTTATCAAATCCCAGTCTATCTCCTGATTCTATTCTACTTTAAAAGCTTGTTTATGTTCAAACTACTTGGTTTCATAATGCTTTCTTATTCTTTTTTGCTTTTACACATTAATTATTTTTGCCATGCTGAGGTTCTTTCTTCTTCAGAGTTTGATTGGTGAAAACCCCCATAAAAATAACTTTCTTCTTTCCAGCTGTTTTGTTGACTTTTTGTTAAATCATTATTCTTTGCATCTCAGGCTTATTCCTAAGTTTATAAGGTTATGTAGGTGTTGCAGAAAGGGGGACACCTTCCAGGGCTCGAAACTGGACTCTTGTCTAACACTCAGAAATGAATTGTCCGAGAAGACACATGTGCTGACAAAGCAAGAGATTATATTGGGAAAGGACACCCAGGTGGAGAGCAGTAGGGTAAGGGAACCCAGAAGAACAGCTGTGCCACGTGGCTTGGGTTTTATGGTGATGGGATTAGTTTCCGGATTGTCTTTACCCAATCATTCTGTCTCAGAGTTCTTCCTGGTGGTGCAGCCCAGATGGATGCCAGCGAGAAGGATTCTGGGAGGTGGTCGGACATGTATTGTCTCCTTTCGACCTTTCCTGAGCTCTTCCGGTTGGTGGTGGCTTATTAGTTCCGTGTTCCTTACCAGGACCTCCTGTCATAAAACAACTCACGCAAATGGTTACTATGGTGCCTGGCCAGGGTGGGTGGTTTTAGTCAGTGTGCTTCCCCTAACATAGGGGCTTCCCGGATGGCTCAGATGGAGCAGTTTGTTTTAAATGGAATATATTTGTTTTAAATGGAATTTTTCTGAGTCTTTATTTTCTTCTAGATTAGAAATTTGAACAATTTTCTACTGATCTCAGAGTTTCCCAACACTAGGGAGAGTATTCCTGCTTATATAACAGTCTTTCCCAGGAATTTTCTCACCATATTGATAGGAGTTCATGAACTTTGCTTTACTTCTTTTTTAGAATGACAGAAAACTAAATACTGAGTTAAGTAATTTTTCCTTAAAATGCATACATGAGGTTTATGGAAGCCAAAGTCTTAGTATCAGCCCATCAAGGAAGATCACTCTACTGCAACAATTAGATTTTCCAGAGTTACCTAGTTATGCTTTAAAAAACAAATAAATGGATTTAGAACTTATGTGATTAAAGGAATCCTTTCTTCTTTGAGTGATGGAGGGAAACAGGTTTTGTTCTCTTTCACAGAAAATTTATGATATTTAATTCTATCTATTATCTTCAGATCAAAGCATTACAAGGGGTTGTGTTGTTCAGTTGCTAAGTTGTGTCCATCTCTTTGTGATCTTATGGACTGCAGTACACTGGGGTCCCATCCTTCAGTATTTTCCAGAATGTGCTCAGATTCATGTCCATTGAGTCAGTGATGCTATCTAACCATCTCATCCTCTGCCACCCCTTTCTCCTTTTGCCTTCAATCTTTCCCAGCATCAGGGTCTTTTCCAATGAGTGAGCTCTTCACATCAGGTAGTCAAGGTTTTGGAGGTTCAGCTTCAGCATCAGTCCTTCCAAAGAATATTCAGGGTTGATTTCCTTTAGGATTGACTTGTTTCATCTCCTTGCAGTCCAAAAGGCTCTCAAAAGCCTTCTCTAGCACAATTTGAAAGTATCGATTCTTTCGTGAGGGGGAATCATAAAGATGAGGTATGTGTGTGTGTATATATATAATGTAATATTACTCAGCCACAAAAAAGAATGAAATCTTGCCATTTGCAACAACATGGATGGGCCTAGAGGGTTATGTTAAGTGAAATTAAGTCAGACAAAGAAAGACAAATATGATATAATTTCATTAATATGTAGGTTCTAAAAAACAAAACAAATGAACAAACATAAGAAAGCAGAAACAGACATAGATATAGAGAATAAACAGGTGGTTACCAGAGGGGTGGAGCATATGGGAATGAGAAAAATCAGTTCAGTTCAGTTCAGTCACTCAATTGTGTCTGACTCTTTGAGACCCCATGGACTGCAGCACGCCAGGCCTCCCTGTCCATCACCAACTCCCAGAGCTTACTCAAACTCACGTCCATAGAGTCAGTGATGCCATCCAACCATCTCATCCTCTGTCATCCCCTTCTTCTCCTGCCTTCAATCTTTCCCAGCATCAGGGTATTTTTAAATGAAGGTGAGGGTTTCAAGAGGTACAAAATTTTACCTACAAAATTAATAAGTCACAGGGATGTACAGTGTGGAAAATATAGTCAATAATAATATGATAATCTAAAATAAACAAAAAAACACACTAAAACTGTGTGCATCTGCCAGGAGATATTTTATAGCTCTCTGTGAAGGATCTCTCTGAAGGAAAGGTAAGTGCCAGAAGGAACAGTTCAAACTTTCTAGTGAAGAAAGTGTCATTTATTTTAAGCTACATGGGTTTTGATGCTTTAAGATAAACGAAATCATTCTTTCATAATCCAACCTATAAAAAACAAATAAAATGCAATTAGACATCTGACTGGTCACATTCATAATTTATTCCATTAAGCAAAAATAACTGCAGTAAAATGTTCCTTTATTTAATTCTTAACAAGTAGACCAAAAATAGGACATTTTTATTTGATTAAATATAAAGCTAGTATACACTAGTGAAATGTGATTTTTATATGTAGCTAAAGAGTTGTATATTAATCTTTAGGTTGTTTTATCTTAGCTGTTTCTTATGGAAGTAATAAAAATATATCATATACATGAACACATCATATACACGAACACCGTTGAGCATTTGTCATAAAAAATGTAACTTTCAATGATATTTCAAGGAATGATATCTGTCTGCATAGTAAGTCTTGTAATCTCCAGAGAATTAAAGCAACACAGATAACAGATTCCAGCAATCATTTTGGAACTATCTCTACAATATAATTGCCTCTTAATTTATAACTAGATTATAGCAAAATGCCTCACTGGGTTGTTCATGTAAGGAAAACTAAGAGACAAGCTGCATCTTTGACATTTATTGAGAATTCTCAGCTCAAATTTATGATGTGGGAGTTAGTAAAAGAAAAGAGCCTGTCAAACGCTACTGCAATTTGATGAAGTCAGGAGAAAGTGGAAATTTATCTCTAACTCTTTGATCTTTTTCATCTATCCAAGTCAAAATACCATGTCTGTTAAACTAAGGAAACCTTGTCTTTTTTCTATTCAATTTGAAATTTCACAGAAAATCTTGACATAACATACTTTAGTTTTACTTCTATAATTCTCTCCTGGGAACAATTTTATTTAATCAGAATTAATCCATAAGTTTTCCTCAGAATTAGAAAGATTGACTAACAATTGGTAACACACAGAAAATGTTAAGACTGCCGATTTTATGAATTAACTGCTGTGGATCAGCAATATAGAGTAGTCAAGAATGTGGTATTTTTTTTTAATTTTTAAATTTACTACTACCTTGGACAACTAAAAATCTCTTTATACTATCCTTGTTTGGCCCCCTTGAAAATAGAGAAGCTAACTGTATAAGCTCATACATTCTTTCCCTGTCTCTTATTTAGGATGCTAAGGGTTTCCTTACCATAGTAGTTCCAAAACAAAGGAACAGCTCCACAAGCATCATTAATGCTGACTTCTATTTGATTTTCCTCTTCAAGAAAGATGCAATTTTCTTCCGTTAAGCAAATCTTCATTAACCAATTGATCTGTCTTCAGATCTTGTGTTTTATTTATTTAATAATTTATAAAACAGTACTTAGTTCATAGAACATAATATTCTGTTCTTGATAATGACCTCAATTATGGTTTAGAAGTAAATGTGACAGCTTCTCTCTATGGAAACATAATAGCCTACATATAGTTATCTGAAAATATATAAATATGAAAATTAGTTTAATTGGCTAAATGTATTTAAGGAGATAGGTATTTATTTATTTATTCTGCAAGGAATATATAACATAGAGAAAATGACCAAGAATAAAAACATTGGAGAAAAAAGAAAAATATGATCAGCACTAAATGAGAAAGAAATTTCTCTTTCCTATATCCACAAAGATCTAGCAAATGCCAAGTAGCAGAAGTCTTTCTGCTTCTTGGGTAGAGTTCATTTACAGTTAAAGTAAGCTGTTGTCTCAGCATTGTATAAAACTGTCTGACAGCAATTAAGAATAGAAACAAGGGTCCAATAAGAAAAGAATAGCAAAACTTTTGGAGGAGTATTGCTAGAAGACTGAGAACGTTTGCATTATTGCTGGAATAAGTGACCAGTGGGCCATATATTAATTCTTTAACAAATGTTTTGATTTTTTACAATTTGCCAGTTAACTATATTATTTGCTATACTTGTAATAGTGAACAGAAATCTATATAGTTACTTTCCTATTCGATTAAGAATTCAGAGAAGCTAGACACTGGGTTAAAAACAACAACAACAACGACAACCAAAAGGAGACAAATATTGTCACTCAAATGAATATAATTCTTTAAGAAAACATGATAAAGGACCGCGACTGGGGCCAGTGTGGCAGAGTTGGTCTTTGTAACTGAGCGCTGAAGGATGATTAAGATTGAGCAGGGTGAAGGTGTGTAAGGGTAGTTACACAAGGCAGCAAAGAGAACACCGGCAAAGGTTCTGTAAATAGATGGATTTTGTGAGTTTAAGTCTTGGGATTAACAGGTACACACTCTATATATAAAATAGATAAACAACAAGAACCTACAGTGCAACTCAGGGAACTATACTCGATATCTTGTAATAATCAATAATGGAAAAGAATCTGAAAAAGAATATACATATACATGTATAACTGAATCACTTTCTGTTCACTGGAAACTAACAAAACTTTGTAAATCAGCTATATTTCAATTCTTTAAAAGACTCAAAAAAAGAAATAAAAGCAAAATAAGCAATAAAAATACTAGAAAGCTAAAGTGGATGAGAGCACTGAGAGTGAAACACATGGTATAAAATGGTATTAGAGCTTCACCCTGCACAGCCTCCTAGATCATGTGAGGAGAAGGAGCTGTTCTGTACAGCTGTTTTGTAAGAGGAGTTGGAAGTCATCAGTGTGCTCTGTCCAAGAATATGAAACACAGTCAGATTTGAGGTTTGAAAAGATCACTCAAATTCTGATGAGAGAACTCAAGAATAGATTTCAGTTCAGTTCAGTTCATTCGCTTAGTTGTGTCTGACTCTTTGCGACTCCATGAATTGCAGCACGCCAGGCCTCCCTGTCCATCACCAACTCCCGGAGTTCACTCAGACTCATGTGCATCGAGTCAGTGATGCCATCCAGCCATCTCATCCTCTGTCGTCCCCTTCTCCTCCTGCCCCCAATCCCTCCCAGCATCAGAGTCTTTTCCAATGAGTCAACTCTTCGCATGAGGTGGCCAAAGTACTGGAGTTTCAGCTTCAGCATCATTCCTTCCAGAGAAACCCCAGGGCTGATCTCCTTCAGAATGGACTGGTTGGATCTCCTTAGGGAACACTATTAAGAAGCTACTTCAGTACTGCAGTAAAGAACAGAGCATAAAGGGAGCCACGAAGAAAAAGACAAATCTATATATTCTGGGGGTAGTCAAGAGATCAGTACTGGTAGACTCAGTGAGCAATGGGACAAAAACACAAGGGAGAGGGAAGTGTCCAGAATGATTAGATAAATGGATTCGTGCCATTAACTGACAGAAGACACAGTGAAAGAAGATGGAGACTGAGAATTCATGGTTGGATGTTTTTCCTCTTGAGATACATTTGAGCCACCCGGATAGAGATGTCAAGTAGACAGTTAGATCAAAACAACACTTACACAGGTTATCAAGTAATTCAGAAGAGCTTATGGTGAAAAGCAATGGTTTTGAATTTTGTTCTTTCCCTCTCCTCAAATAACCTTTTCTGACCATTTGCCATAGTGGTTGTTGTTTTTAATTAATTCTGGTGTTTAACCCATAACTCCAGAAACTTAGCTCATTTTTCTTTTCCTTGATGTATTAACTTCAGTTACTATTAATACCTACCTGCAACTTAGGTAAGAGAAAACACTCTTCTCATCTCAAACTGATACTTTTATTTTTTATTTTCCTAGTCTTACTAGAGGCTTATTGATAATTAAAGATGACAATTTTCTGATTTATTTTATTTGTATTTTTACCTCTGTCCAAATTGCTGCTGAGTCTAATCTATTTAATTAATTCTGTTATAGTTTAGCTTTCCTAAGTTACTTTTCTTACTACCTTCTACAATTTCTATATGATAAGAACTATTTCAGGAGTAATGAAAGTATATGACCTGAACAGACAGGCTACAAATGCATTTTCAGTTTTCATTGATAAGAATTTGTGGCTGATTATATAGCTAGATAAAGATATGAAGAATACGTAAAATCACAGAAGATATCTTTTTAATATTTACAAAAGGTATGGCCCTGCTATTAGAGAAAAAATTTAAATACAGAATTTCACTAACAGAAACACACACATAAAGTTGAAAGTGAGGATAAAAGAATAACATTTTGGTATGGATTATCAAAGTCACTCATTCATATATTCAATAAATGTATACAGACCACAGATTATTCCAAATGCTAGAGTTACAGTTTTAATGGATTGTTAAGAGAGTAAACAAATGTATATATTGCCTTTCTGATACTTCTGTTTTCTATATTCTCTTAAGTATCAGTAATTTTACATATAATTACTCTCTCAAAACACTGAGAGGGCTTCCCTGGTAGCTCAGAGGGTAGAGAATCTGCCTGCAATGCAGGAAACTCAGGTTCGATCCCTGGGTCAGGAAGATCCCCTGGAGAAGGAAACAGCAAACCACTCTAATATTCTTGCCTGGAAAATCCCATGAACAAAGGAACCTCCTGGGCTACAGTCCATGGGGTTGTATAGAGTCAGACATGACTGAGCTAATACTTTCAAAACACTGAAGCTTTCTTCCTATAAATTATGATTTTATAATAATTATATTAATCATTATTGGAAAAGACTCAGCACCAAAGGTGAAAGAGAATATACCACTCTCCCCTATTACAATCTAATACTGAGGAATATAATCAGTCCTCAGTATTTAGGTTTTATGTGTTCTAACTGGTTATAGTGTTTACATTTCACTTGATTTATGTTCGTCTTATATGAAACGTTCATAGTAATATTACTAATAATGCCTTTCACTTGATTTATGTTTGTCTTATATGAAACGTTCATAGTAATATTACTAATAATACTTGTGCTGAACAGTATGGCCTATACTTTGTATGCATTTTCTCAGACTTTGACTAAATTATACTATATTAATCTGTAATCCCCAAATCTTAGTGGTTTAAACCAACAAAATTTATTTCTTGTTCTTTCTACATATATGCTATTGTTTGGTTAGGTGCTCTGTTGACATTGTCCTGACACTTAAAACCAGGCTGATAGAGGATACACTACCAGGAATACTGAGTGTGGCAATTTACACACAGGCTCTTAAAGCTTTTTTTTTTTTAATTTTATTTTATTTAATTTACAATATTGCATTGGTTTTGCCATATATCAAAATGAATCTGCCACAGGTATACATGTGTTCCCCATTCTGAAGCCTCCTCCCTCCTCCCTCCCCATACCATCCCTCTGGGTCGTCCCAGTGCACCAGCCCCAAGCATCCAGTATCGTGCATCAAACCTGGACTGGCGACTCATTTCATATATGATATTAAGTAGAAGTGTCAAACATCACTTCTACTTGTTGACCAAAATAAGATGTAAGTCCCAACTAGATTCCAGGGGACTAGGAAGAACAATCCTATGATGTGTAATGGAAAAGATTTGGAATTATTTGGTTGTTGACATTACAAAAAATTCTAAATTAGATCTTTACTAGTTCCATTTTGCAGATGAAAAACTATGTTTGAGATGGTTTGGTAATTTTTTTCAGGGTCACACAATATTCATAAAATAGCAAACTATGTTATAGCAAGATTATTTTAATAAAAAACTGCTACTTTACAGTAAAATAATAAAAGCTGGAAAAAATCAGCTTTTTTTTTTTTTTAGTGAAGTAAGCCAGAAGGAAAAAATCAGCTTTTAAGGGAAATTATTCTGAAATGTTTTATTTTCACATGTAAATAATTCTGCTGTCTGCATTTAAAGGGTTTTTTGTAATTACTACTAGATATTTTAACCTTGGAGCAATATAACTTGTCATCCTACCATCATGTCCACAAGATTATAACCATTAATGTAGACTCCTTTGAGCAACATATAAGAATTTCCATTGGAATAGGAAAAAATTGTAATATATTTTATTAGCTATAAAGAATTATAACATTATATAAATACATATAAATATGTTTACAAATGATATCTATTAGTGTATAACAATTTGGAGAGTCTTCGATAAAATCCATTTGAATGCAAAGGGAAATGCAAAACTGTTAAGGTCCTTTCTAGCATTATGATTCCATGAAAACATTTATTTTTCAACTATTTTTAGCATTTAAAAGAAAAATAAAACAGATAAGTGTAATTTGATGAAATTGAACAGCATGCAATATTTACTAACTTTTAAGTGTTAATACCAGGAATCATCATCAATATTCACGCAGTTGTCTATCTTCTCTGGTGATTTATCTGTCCATTCCTGCATCAGAGAGTATGATTATTCTGTCAGAAGACAAATAATTACTATAAATAAAAAATACATAAGTCTAATAGGTAATCAGAATAAATAATAACATAAATAATAATATGGACATGTTACAATAATAACTTTTTTTAAATGCTTCATCATTTCAATATAAGTGCAGAGAAAAGGAGAGATTATGGATGTACAAAAATTCATGTCACTGTGTGGTAAAAACCACCACAATATTGTAAAATAATTAACTTCCAATTGAAATAAATAATTTTAAAAATGGGTATAAGAAATGGCTTTTGTCTTCAAGAGGCTAAAATTCCATAAGCAGGGAAACGCAACACATTTACAAGAATGAACTAGATAATAATGAATTGATAAAATGTGCGGTTCAGAGAATGTGGGAAGATGTGTATAGTTAACAACAGCTGCTTATTTGTCTTGGGCTTAGTGACTTTTATCTTTTGTGACAAGTGGCTGACTCAGCACTTAGATTCTAGAAGGGATCTTAATGTCCTTGTTTCAAAACAGAAATTACAGAGTGAAGTAAGCCAGAAAGAAAAAGACCAATACAATATACTAACACATATATATGGAATTTAGAAAGATGGTAACAGTAACCCTGTATACAAGACAGCAAAAGAGACACTGATGTATAGAACAGTCTTTTGGACTCTGTGGGAGAGGGAGACGGTGGGATGATTTGGGAGAATGGCATTGAAACATGTATAATATCATATATGAAATGAGTCGCCAGTCCAGGTTTGATGCACGATACTGGATGCTTGGGGCTGGTGCACTGGGACGACTCAGAGGGATGGTACGGGGAGGGAGGAGGGAGGAGGGTTCAGGATGGGGAACACATGTATACCTGTGGCGGATTCATTTTGATATTTGGCAAAACTAATACAATTATGTAAAGTTTAAAAATAAAATAAAATTTAAAAAAATAAATAAAATAAAATAAAAAAATAATAAAATAAAATAAAGAAAATCTTTACATTTCTTACTGAAGCCTTTAAATTATTTAAAAACCATTTTAAATACGAAAATTTTGGAAATAAGTGCTAGAAAAGATAAAATTGTACATTTTAGTACTGAAAACTGTCAAGGAGATGTATGACCAGCAACATGACTTTATTCACCTTCCTAGGAGAATATGAGCTGAACTTGAAAGTATCACCTAATCCCCAGGCACCTGACATCCCTGCCACTCAGGTAACTCACAAACAAGAGCTGAACATTTGCAATGATATGGCTGGTGACTGTGATCCAGAGCATAAATTTTTGAAATGGTAATTTCTGGTAATGACCCATTGACACAAGTTTTGAATACATAATGTATTAGAAAGAGACACTTGAGGATAATTATCCATCTGCTAAGCCATAAAGCCCCATCAAGCTTAATTCATAAATATAGAGTGTGATTCTGAATCAGTGATAAGCTATTATATTCAATCATTCTATTAATCAATTTTAGCAATTTTTGCAACAATTTATATGATTAGTCAAAATGGCATTAATATTTATATTCTAGTTACATGGAATTTGTTACCTTTAAGATATAAGAAAAAATATAAACCAGACATGGACTTTTTAAAAAAACACAATTGATTAGCATGCTCTATTGTGTATCCCTTCCAAGATAAGCATATCCTCTCTTTCATTTCATAAAAATAAAATTAAACGCACTAGGGAGATATCAAAAAAGTTTCCACTACAAAAAGTCATCAGTCCTTTTGTTTCTAGTGATGTTCTCCTCACCCTGTAGGTCATAAATTGATTCAATCTTGAATCGAGTCACAGGGTCTAAAATATTTCTGCATTAAGTATAGCAGAGAATTGTGTTTCATCAACTCCAGAACCAGGGTGCCCACAAGGAAAATGGAAACATTAGACACCCAAGATGGAGAAGCTGTACAAGACGCCCAAGCTAAAGAAGGACTTGCCTCAAGGAGATTTGTGGGAGGGGCTTCCCACTGTCTAGTGTGGTGGATTACTAATGGATGAATATTAAAACTCACAGAAGCTACAAAGGATGAACATGTTAGCTTGCATTGGAAAGGTTAGGAACAGTACAAAATGAAAAGAGGGTCTTTGGACTCCTCAACTTCTACAGGTAGGAACCAGCCAAGAAAACTACATAGCTAAAAATAAAGGCTAAGGAGAAATGACTTAGAAGGAAGAAGATTCAAAGAGGTATAGTCAAGACCTGTGGGGAATCAGTCTTAAGAACACCACTGGGCTATGATTAAGGAAATAACAACATGTACCTCACTGGATTTCAGAACTGCTATGGATCTATGTTCGCTGAATGCCCTTCTTTTTAAATGGAAGTATCTAAATACTGGGGGCTTCCCTGGTGGCTCAGTGGTAAAGAAGACACCTGCCAATACAGGAGACATGAGCTTAATCCTGGATCGGGAAGATCCCTTGGAGAAGGAAATGGTAACCCACTCCAGTATTCTACCTGGGAAATCCTATGGACAGAGGAGCCTGGTGGGCTACAGTCCATGGGGTCAGAAAAGAGTTGAACATGACTTAGCGACTAAAGAATAACAACAGCAATGATCTAAACATTACAGCTATATTGTGCCTATTTAACCACATTTACTGGGTGCTCGTGGAGTAGCTAACAGGTCTTCCCATTGACCAAAAAAAAAAAAAAATGTTCCCAAGGAATTGGCCCTGAGGTGTTTCATCTACTCCTCAATCTAGTTTAAATGATGAAATTTTGGGTCTCTATTTTAGTCTGATGCTAAAATAAAATGAAGCTTTGGGTGTGTCTTTGGAGATAATGGATATAGTTTTACACTTAAGATTATACATACTTTGTAGCCAGGGTACAGATTGTGGAACTTCAAAAAAGTGTGAAAATTAGTTGTTATTCCTCCCTTTAAGAGGTGCTGTCTCTGACCCTTCCCCTTGAATAGAGGCATCTTTGTATTTGACCAATAGGCTATGAAGGAAATGAATCCCTATTACTTCCAAGCTAGGTCACCAAGAACCATGCAGCTTCCTAATGGATCCTTTGGTATACTCATTCTCCAGATGGCCCTCTTGGAAACCATGGAGCCCAAGCCATATGGACAGCCCACATATAGAGGCTCTGGTTGACAATTCGAGCTGAACATAGCTTTTAAGTCATGATATCCTAGGCACTAGAAATGTGATTCTAATGCTTCTAAATGATTCTGGACATCTTCAGTGCCCGCAGCTATTCAACTTTCCTGCTGAAGATCCAAGACATTGGAAAACAGAAACGTCACTCCAACATTGCCCTGACAGAATTTCTGACCCAAAGAATATGTGATTTTTATTGTTTTACATCTCCAGACTTTGGATTAATGAATATATCAAATATATTGAACAACACTACATGATCTTGCTTAATATTTTTAAAGACCTAAATTTATTTTTTGAAAATTGCCTGGGTGCTATCAGTGGTATATTATATTTTTCCAATGCTATAAATAGTATGTATTTATAAAATATAAATCTGTATCCCAGAGCTTAGTCCTGGGTCAAACTAAAATGCAAAAAAATAAAAAATTGAGTAAGAAAATAAGAAGAACTGAAATTTGAACATTAGAAAGATCAGGTCACTGAATTATATAGCACTCAACAACCCTTTGCTTTGGAAAAGAAATACCTGTGTAGATATAGTAAATCCCTGGCTTCAGTCAGATGATTTGGTGAAGATGTCCCATTTGAGGCATCAGTAGAGCTCCCAGGAGGGAGGAGGGCTGGGGGAGTCAAGGAAAGCAACCTCAACTTATTTTGGTCTCTTACCATATGCAGTACAGTTTTTGGAGACTCCTGAGTTTTGTAGAAATAGGCCTGTGGGGCTGTGTAGGCCACCATAGGTATGAGAGGATAGGCCTTGGATTACAACCACATGGGGCACCGTGAGCAAGGTTTGTATGGGGCTGGAGGAATGGGCAGAGGGCTTTCAGGGATTCACCAGGGACAGCAAATCGTCCCTCTCATCTCCATGGACAATAAAGTAAAAGGATGACATGTCTAACAAGTAAGTAAAATATTAGAAGTGATTATTGAGCAAGGAACTCAGTATATCTTAGACAAAATTTTAAGGCATTAGACTGCGAACTGATCTTTCTTCAAAGGTAATGACATGAGAAATAAGAAGATAACATGAGGGCAAGCTAGCTGTAATGCAATATCAAACTCTGAAACACTTAGGCACTGAATGATTTCATATACTTTTACTACTTTTAATGAAGCCTTAGAAGAGAGAAATGCATCACCAAAGTGTTTTCACTTAAAGGAAGCTTCAAACTTCAGCAATCAATTCTCCATATGAAAAGCTAAGTAAAATACAATTTAGTTTTCTTATTCCTGGAAACTGAAAGATGCTTTTGTTTCATCTCAATTTTCAGAGTTTAATAGCATTGAATTGCTTTTCCTTCTCTATTGTGTACTAATCCAGGATTGAATATTATGTCTCAGTGATCCCGTCGGATGGAAAATGAACAGAACCACACAGTAGACAGCAGCCCAGTGCTTCTTAACATATTCGAAAAGCATGCGTCAGTTCTCTTTCTCAACTGTATTTGCTTCTTCAGAAATAATTCTCAAAGAAGACATTTCATTATTCAGCCTTCATTACACCCCAAATCTTCCAGGTTTGTTTGTAATATTACTAGCATGTATGTATAGAGCCTAACTACATGACAGGAAAACACTAACTGCTTCCCTTAAATGAGTAATATTATTGTCTTTATTTTAATAGACGAGGAGAGAGAGCACAGAGAAGTTAAAAAATTTCCCTAGGTATCTGAAACAGAAAGTTCATCTCCAGGGTATACCCTCTTAACTGCTACCTTATAGAGTTCACAGTTACCTGTGCTTATATATACATGTTCTTAACATTATAGATGCATACAACATTGTTCATATGCACATAATTTAAATGCCACTGAAAGTTTTTATTTATACAAATCATTCAGTGAGAATAAAGACCTAACTCCAGTGTTATACACCTAATAAAAATTATTCGTATACATGAATGAATCACTTCAATGATGGTAGAGAAATTTTAGGCAAAAGGTCAAGAACATATGATACTTCTATTATATCTACGTCATATTAGAATTTGTTCTGTGTTAGCTGTAAACTTTGCTCTCATAAAAGAACATTTCCTGGAGAAGGAGTGTGGATTCCATATATGTGTCTGAAATAAATTTTGAGGAGACTGGAAAATAACTAGAAAAAGGCAGAAGAACGTATCAGCTGGTTCCCATAATATGCCACTCAGGGTACTTGGGCTCCTGGAGTGTAAGCCTGGGGTTGCAACATGGGAGCTAGTCAGGTTTCTGAATAGACTGAGGCAGACTCTGAGCTTGCCCCTACCCTTTCATCCAGCACAGGACTCTTTCACCTACTTTATATTTTCAGGGCATGTAGCCCTGTGACCAGGAAAAAACCTGAGCTGTGAGTATGAAGGTGTAAGTCCACTACCTACTCTGAAAGCAGAATATCTAGCAGGTCAAGGATCTCAGTTTATAAAAGTGTATGTTGTTGGTGTGTCTAGCATCCCTTAATCTACAAAGATACTCCCAACATACAAACTCATTTAGGAGCCTCTGAGAAGGGATCCATAGGTCATAATCATTTATAATTTAACAAGAGATCAGAGACTCTGGGAATGTGTGCCTACTCTTTTTTTTTTTTTTTTCAGTTGTGAAATTGTTTTAAATTAATTAATTTATTTTAATTGGAGGCTAGTTACTTTACAATGTTGTGGTGGTTTTGCCATACATTGACATGAATCAGCCACGGGTGTACATGTTCCCCCATCCCGCACCCCCTCTTCTACATCCCTCCTCATCCCATCCCTCTGGGGTGTCCCAGTGCACCGGCTTTGAGTGCCCTGTTTCTTTGGGCCCCTCTAGGGAAAAGCTCTCAGGGCCAGCCCAAACCCTCTTTCTGGAAAGGAAAAAAAGGTGGTTAAATGATCCCTAGTCTCATCCTTCACTGAAAAACGTACTTTTAGTGTCTGACAATTTCTCAGGATCCAAGTCCACAACTGAATTATCTTTCAGAAAGCTAAGCAAGAAAAGGCTTGAACCTTTTACAGAAAATATTTTTAAAAATATGATTGTAGTCGTCCTGGTGACAGCAAAAAAAAAAAAAGGAAGAAAGAAAAAAAAACTTCCTCTTTATTATTGTACTGATGTCAAATTATCAACAAAATGATTTTATTATACCCACTGCCAGTCTTACATTGTTTTCTCAGTTCACTTGGATGGAAATGCACAATTAAGGTCTTTTCCGGAGTCATTTAAAGGAAAGCCTGAAGGGTGATGTTAAACTAATTAGTCATATTTGAAGATGAGCAGTTTAACGATGCTCCTAAATACTTTTGATTCTTTTTTGAAAGGTAAGTGGGTGTTAAATTATACATAGAAATTGCTTCTTATGAAAAAAATATTTTATAATTTTTTTTAAAAGTTGGATACCCTCTCATAGTCAAATTTCATAAAAGAAAAATCTGATAAAGAATGATTTAAAATTTCTAGTTGTTGGAAAGAATAATATTTTATCAATTAATTTTTACCAGGTACAAAATCCAAACAATACATTGGAGGTAATCTGGGGGAAAGTAATTTTATTCATTTGGGAAAAAATTTATATTTTGTAAAATAATTACCAAGTTGGTATTTTTCACACAAATCTTCAAATAGCTAAAGGGAAAAATGAAATTTCAAGGCTAATCTTTCTTGGCATTGACAGGATTTGGGGAAAAGTCTGGACATATTTTCAAGCCAAATCTTGTCCACAAGGATTATGGTAAAAATCCTACTGTCTCAGAATCTGCAAGTTAGTTTTCTCCTTTAATCTAATCACATTCATTTCTAAACCCCTAAACTAAAAAAAAAAAAAAAAAAAACCTAGACTAATAAACACTAAAGTTACAAGGACTATTTCCTGAAATAATTTTCTATTTAATAAAGAGAGGCCCCTTCTTCCGGTTTTACTTGGAGTTTGGGGTTTTAATGGGGTAATAAATTACGGAAATTAATGAAACAAATATGTTTTAGGAAGTGCAATAGTAGGGATCAGATCTTTATCCTATTTTACCTGTTTTGCATAAATTCACTTCTGCATAACAGATACTTATTTGCCACAATTGCAGGCTACAGTCCATGGGGTTGCAAAGAGTCGGACACAACTGAAGCGACAGCATGCACGAGGTTTAAGAGAGAAATAGGTAGAATGCCTTTTAATAAGTGGAGGGCAGGAGGAGAAGGGGACAACAGAGGAGAAGATGACTGGATGGCATTATCGACTCAGTGGATACAAGTTGAGTAAACTCTGGGAGATAGTGAAGGACAGGGAAAAGCCTGGAGTCACAAAGAGTTGGACATCACTGAATGAATGAACAACAACAAGTATTATCAATGGAGTAAACTGACTAAAGAAAAACAAAAAAGGAGGGTTTTTTGTTCCCCTGTTAAATAGGGATTTAAGGAGAAAAATATTTTGTAATGTATTCAAAGGTGGGTGCTAGGTACCATACTCCTGTTATTGCAAACTTCACAAAAATTCTGACTAGAGTATATGACTAGATGAGATTATATTACATTTTGTAATGGATAAAAATGATTATTAAAGAGAGATTAAGTAACTTGCTTAAAAGCACACAATTTTGATGGTAAATCTCTGACTTGACCCAAGGTAGATCCCATATCACTCAGGTTGCCATGCTGTGATCAAATCCCTGCTTCAGAAGCAGATAAATCTGAACCCCTGAAGGAATTTAGTGGTGGGGCCTTCTAAGTGTCAGAACTGGGGCTTCCCTGTAATTTATAATGCTTATTTTGCTCAGTGAGTGTTAATCTCTCAGTCATGCCCAAATCTTTGTGACCCCAAGGACTGTAGCCCGCTAGGCTCCTCTGTCCATGGAATTCTCCTGGCAAAGATACTGGATTGGGTTGCCATTTCCTTCTCCAGTATCTGGCTTAATTTTAAATTAAAAAAAAAATTTTGGGAATAAAATGACCACAGAACTTTATTGTCTCAATAGTCTGATGAATGCTAAAGAACTATGAGTTTGATTTTTTGTATATGTGTGGCAAAACCAAAAATTTCCTAGGAACATATTTAAAAATCACAATTATCACAGTCCCTTTGCTCAGTCGTGTCTGACTCTTTGCAACCCCATGGACTATACAGTCCCCTTGTAGCTCAGCTGGTAAAAAATCCACCT
The DNA here is from genome assembly GCF_002263795.3 of Bos taurus. Classification (NCBI taxonomy): domain Eukaryota; kingdom Metazoa; phylum Chordata; class Mammalia; order Artiodactyla; family Bovidae; genus Bos; species Bos taurus. The sequence goes on along the minus strand of NC_037332.1, from coordinate 15,177,901 downwards.
GCAATGTGGTAGGATTGGAATGGGTTGGGAAGATCCCCTGCAGAAGGGAAAGGCTACCCACTCCAGTATTCTGGCCTGGAGAATACCATGGACTGTATAGTCCATGGGGTCACAAAGAGTCAGACATAACTGAGCGACTTTCACTTTTACATTTTTTTTTTTAATGTAAAGATGCCTTTTAATGCAGACTACAATTAAGGATGAATGAACTTTGGTTCTCTGAGTTGATATGAACATCACACCTTCACACTGGCAGGACTTACTGAATAGAAGAATGACATAAAGCTTATTTTTAATATTGCCTTTTTAAATTAAATTTTTAAATTAGAGAGCAGTGCGAATTTAGGTTGTCATGAGGTATCATGACTAAGAGCTCATGATAAAAGACTAAGAACTCAGGCAAACCAGAGTTCAAATCTGTTCTTAAATGATTAGTGATCATTAACAGTAGCTTCCTTGTACTGTACCTGTTTTCTCATTTGTATAATTGGGGCAGGATTAGTTATTCTACAGCTGGTCTCTGTACCTTTGAGAGAATAGAGTTCTGTTCATTTAAGCTATTCAGTTCACAATAATTTGTTGTGGCAGCCCTCAGAAACTAGTACAGAGAGAAACTAGATTTTCAGCTATTTCAAGAAAAGATGAATTCATGGAAAGGTCAAGGATGTGAATCATAGCTAACACAGACATGGAAGGTGATAGACTTGGCCTGAAAATGGAGGAACCGATTTGTCTGAGTGATCATGACAGAGAGGAGAAAATATTAAGGAAGATTCCTTGACCCAGATCAGCAATTTTCCATCACAGGACATTCAGTTTTAAGAGTCATAAGGAACATGCAAAATAGTATTGGAGGAGCTAATAGAACCTGGAGGCTCAGCTGGTAAAGAATCTGCCTGCAGTGCAGGAGACTGAAATTTGATTCCTGGGTCAGGAAGATGGAAAGGAAATGACAAACCACTCCAGTGTTCTTGCCTGGGAAATCCCATGGTCAGAGGAGCTTGGTTGTCTACAATCCATGTGGTTGCTGGAGTCAGACACAACTAAAGTGACTGAGCATCAACATTTACTTAGACTTGAAATTTTAAATACTTTGTCTAAACTCTTTTAGACAAAAATCCTCAGGATCTCGCAGAATTCAGTGTTAGAGTTGTATTACAATCTTTGATTTTCCACAAGCATGTTATGTGTATTTGGAAATTCTTTACCATCCTTGAACCTCATTTTTATTACTTATAAAATAAGAATGATATTGACTCTTGCATAAATTCCTGAAAATTTATACAGTATGGCATATGTTCAGTCCCTCATATATTACATTCCACATAATGAAGATAGAGTAATTATCGGTTTGCTGTGAGATTGCAAATATGTAAAATACATAGTAAGCTCTCCATCTATGAAAGCGATTATGTAAAATTTGCTTTTCTTCTCCCTTCCCAGATTTAATGATTAATTACAAGTTCCAGGAGAGAAGGTTGGGAAGCTATCAGCCACACCAGATATGCCCACCCAGGCAGTTCATTTGAGTTTCGTGACCCACCACTTTGGAAACACTAGTTTAATGTATTGTCACAGGAAACGCTGAACGCAAAGTGTAAGAACACATTATAACATCCACCCTTTTTGAGGTGTGGCTAGTTCAGTGAAAACGTGTTGACATAAAAGTATATTATTAATAACATATTCTTGGAACATTACTGTATTTTGAATCACATTTTGTCATTGCACAAGTGTGTACATACAAGTAATACCAGATTACTCATCATGAGAAATATTCAAAGCATAAACACTTGTACATGATCTCTGATTTTTTACTACTCCCAGGTGTTCACAAGCATTAATTTAAAAAATGACTTTAGATAAAATCAATAAAAGTTTCCTAATAATCTTGGATATATGACTGATAGCAGATTTACTATTGCTTAAATATATTCTCTATTGATAAACCTTATGTCTATATTAAGCAGTTCATATCTATACTCTATGTTCTTATTTTTCTCTTAAGTTTTGGACCAAATGAACAATGCTATGGCACTTTTATTGGAGCAAATAGGCAGATGGTAAAGAATCTGTCCGCAATGCAGGAGACCCAGGTTCAATCCCTGGGTTGTAAAGATCTGGAGGAGGAAATGGCAACCCACTCCAGTATTCTTGCCTGGAGAATCCCGTGGACAGAGAAGCCTGGTAGGCCAGACACGACTGATGACTAGCACACATTGGAGCAAATATTAACAAGTACGTTGGGCACTGAACTGTATCAAATTTGTTTTTCCCATTTCCAGGACTTCTAATGCCTTTCATTTGTTTGTTCAAGAAACAATTGTGGGCAATGACCATATTCCCCACCCTGGTTGAGATGCACACCAGCCATCGACATCCTCACCCTCACAGAGATGACACTGATGGAGTGAGGTTGGGGAGTGCTGGCTGAGGAGACAGATGAAAATCAAAGAAATAAATGTACAAATGAAAGAAATGCAGATCGTTACCAAAAACTTAGGTGATGCCTCACTAACAGTGTAACACGGGAGATAAGAGTCAAATTATTTTACAAACTCTTGGAGGAGGAGGAGAGTTGGAGGAAAGGTTTTAAACTGAAGATTTGAAACCACAGAGACCTGGGGAAAGAGTCTGGCTTGTGGAAAGAGCGTAAAGAAGGCTGACCGGGCAAGAGTGAGCAGTACAGCGGAGCAGTGGGCCAGTTAGGCTGGAGCCATATAATGGAGGTTCTCTAAAGCATAAGGATTTTATTGTAAAATTATGGCGGGTGAAAAAGAGTTTTATGTAGGGGAGTACATGATTGAGTTATAGTTTAAAAGATTAATCTGCCTGCCCCATAGAGAAGAAATTGTATGGGAACAAGCAGGATCAGTTACATAATTTGCAAGGTGTAACGCAAAATGAAAATCAGTATCCCTTGTTCAAAACAAGGAATAATTTCAAATGAGTGGCAACAGAGCATTAAACCAAGGGCAGGGCCCTTCTCTATGGGGCGTCCCATGTGATTAAACAGATTCCACTTCCAGGAAGCCAGCTTTGGGTTCTTTCTCTTGTTTTTTTTTTTGTTGTTGTTTCTTTTTTCTCTCTACATCTCCCTTACCCTCTCTTGATTGCTGGTCTACTCTATTTACTGATAGTTTCTACTTCCCAAAATTAAGTTTACGGTCAGTATAAACTCAAGTCTGATTTTACATTGTTTCAATTTTAGAAGTCACAAGCATCAACTTACTCCTGAAATTCCCAAAGAGAAAATACAGTACATTCCTCATCTTCTAACTGATAGTCCTATCATGCCTTGATCCTCTCCTGTTAAGGTTAAGTGGGAGTATTAAATAAGGCAAAAATGACTACCTGGATCTGCCTTTGGAGAAGAAATTTCTTCTCTGGGGGCAGTTTTTATTGAAGATGTGGTTGCAATTGGAGTTCAAAAATATATCTTGACCCACATCTGTTTTCCAGAGAAAAGTACAAATTTTAATGCAATAAGCCTAAGTGTGTGACTTACTCTTTAAAAGCTTCATTGTTATTTCTAACCTAAAGTAAATAATTACTCTGAAAATGTTTTTATCTCCATGATATACAATCAATAAAATGGTTAAATATTTTCAAGAAAGAATAAGTGATAATTGTTGTTTCTGTGATATTTATCATTGTTGAGTGATATTGATGCATTTACTTTAAAATTGCTTGTATGCAACTGAGGACACAAGGCAATCAATAATTACTAGCTGTCATTTATTAACAGAAAAGTACATTTAAAACTAATTGCTAGTCAAACTGAAGACTGTCTCTGTATATTATATAGTAGGACCATTACATCTTATTTTTGAGCCAGAATGTGAATTGTGTAAATGTACAAAATGAGAAGTCTGTGCACATCCTTCCTTTTTCACTCTGTGCACCCTGATATCACTTAATCACTCCTTAATTGGTCATCAAGAGACCGGTGTCACTTTCCATACATCAGGTACAACCAAGGGCAATGAATTTCACTTCAGCATATTCTAATTCCCACAGGCCAAGTTGATAACAAAGATCCCAGATGACTTTGAGAAAGGAGCTCATCACATCAGCCACATTTATAAAACAGCATGGCAGCTATTTCAAATAGAAGAGTGCAGCCATAATTTTTTGATTGGATAGAGCTCTAACAAATTTTTAACATACAGTGTTGGCATAAACTAGTTACACAGTTTTGAACATGACAAAATGGTGTATTTTTAAAAGCTATTTTTATTGTCCAATTATGTGTTTGATTTTATATGCTAAATTTTCTAAAGATTATTATTACTTGAAGTATAGTACACAAGCTATCTTCATCAGAATCATGGGGTGATGGGTGGTGGGGAGGAGAGCTTGATACTAACATAGATTCTGAACCTCACTTGAGGCATATTTACAGAATTAGAACATTTATGTTACCTTCCACCCCCACCTCCCTCCATAACTACCACCAGAGATGAGCCAAGCATGATTCATAGTTAAGAAATGGCTCATGCTCCCAGGTCCCATCACCTAACATCAGTTTAAAGTCTTTTCTCTGTAACCTTCATTTTTTTTTGAGGGTTTGCCTTTTCCAAGATGACTGAGAATGGAAATGCTCCATGCCTGCCGGGAAACCACAGGATTGGGATCTTTGGTTGTGGCCTCATCAAAACAATTGATATCAGAACATAATACACAACCTATAGCATTTAAGATACTCAGAGTCATATAACCGGAGACTTGGTCTGCTGCTGCTGCTGCTGCTAAGTCGCTCCAGTCGTGTCTGACTCTGTGTGATCCCATAGACGGCAGCCCACCAGGCTCCCCCATCCCTGGGATTCTCCAGGCAAGAACACTGGAGTGGGTTGCCATTTCCTTCTCCAATGCATGAAAGTGAAAAGTGAAAGTGAAGTCGCTCAGTTGTGTCCAACTCTTAGCGACCCCATGGTCAGGGACCCTCAATTCCAGGTTGAGCAGCACAGAAAGCCAGGTCAAGGTTTACTGGGTCCCCAAAACTACTATGTGTACATTCAAACTCTAGCTAATTTCCTTTACTCTGCATGAGTGAAACCAAGTATATTTCAGAGCCACTGCTGCTGCTACTGCTGCTAAGTTGCTTCAGTCGTGTCTGACTCTGTGCAACCCCATAGACGGCAGCCCACCAGGCTCTGCCATCCCTGGGATTCTCCAGGCAAGAACACTGGAGTGGGTTGCCATTTCCATCTCCAATGCATAAAGTGAAAAGTGAAAGTAAAGTCGCTCAGTTGTGTTCGACCCTCAGTGACCCCATGGACTGCAGCCTTCCAGGCTCCTCTGTCCATGGGATTTTCCAGGCAAGAGAATTGGAGTGGGGTGCCATTGCCTTCTCCGTTCAGAGCCACAGTGTTGCATTAATACATTAAAATAAACATTCTTCCTCATTTCACAAAAACCAACAGCCTGCAGAGTCTCATCCCAGATACAAACTACACGCAATTAACACAATCAAAAAGACACAAAAATAGGATATTTCCATTTTCACTATGCATAATGCATAGTACTTGTTTTATATTTCTGAAAATAAAGAAAAAAAGTTTCCCCCTGAAATTTTTTCCCAAAGGTAATTCGCATCTTCACTTCTTGGAAGAGAGTAAGCTTATAGCTTAGAAGGGAGAGTTTTTACACATTGCTCTGCTGAGGGTTAAAAATAAACAAAAAGTTTGGCTTAATTTCCACTGAGAACATTCATATAATATATATATATATATTTAAATATAGATAGAAATCTTTTTAGAATCAAAGTCGTGTTAAATTATAGGTGTGTACTCAACTTTTCTTGGTCCTTCTTTCACAAGCATTTCTAATGTTATTAAATATCAATACTAAATATAATTTCAGACTTCCCTAGTGGCTCAGACAGTAAAGAATCTGACTACAATGTGGGAGACCAGGGTTCAATTCCTGGGTTAGGAAGATCTCCTGGAGAAGAAAATGGCTACCCACTCCACTAATCTTGCCTGGAGAATTCCTTAGACAGAGGAGCCTGGTGGGTCCCAGTTCATAGGGTCGCAAAGAGTCGGACACAACTGAGCAACTAACACTTTCACTTTTCAAACATAATTCTAACAGTTTCACATTTACTCATTATTTGGTTCAGTATTCATTTTAAAATGTTTAATGGGCATCCTCCATATGCAAAATGCATGCTTGCTAAGTCGCTTCAGCCATGTCTGACTCTTTGCGACCATATGGATGGTAGCCCACCGGGCTCCTCTGTCTATGGGCTTCTCCAGGCAAGAATACTGAAGTGGGTTGTCACACTCTCCTCCAGGAATCTTCCCAACCCATGGATTGAACATGCACCTCCTGAGGCTCCTGCATCGCAGGCAAATTCTTTACCTCTGAGCCAGCCTGGAAGCCCCTATATGCCTTACAGTGCTAGGTTAATAGATCTTTGATTTCAAAGACCTAGCAATCCATATCTCTCCTGTTCTTGAATTATTTTGGTCTACAGAAGATGATTCAGAGGCTATACTTTGAATATTCAAATAAACTATTTATAAGCTAATATTAAAATTTAGTCTTTCAGCATTTCAATTGTCTAACAAGTATTCCATCATTTAGACATGGAACAACAGACTGGTTCCAAATAGGAAAAGGAGTATGTCCAGGCTGTATATTGTCACCCTGTTTATTTAACTTATATGCAGAGTACATCATGAGAAATGCTGGGCTGGAAGAAACACAAGCTGGAATCAAGACTGCTGGAAGAAATATCAATAACCTCCAATATGCAGATGACACCACCCTACGGCAAAAATGAAGAAGAACTAAAGAGCCTCTTGATGACCGTGAAAGAGAAGAGTGAAAAAGTTGGCTTAAAGCTCAACATTCAGAAAATGAAGATCATGGCATCTGGTCCCATCACTTCATGGGAAATAGATAGGGAAACAGTGGAAACAGTGTCAGACTTTATTTTGGGGGCTCCAAAATCACTGCAGATGGTGATTGCAGCCATGAAATTAAAAGACACTTACTCCTTGGAAGAAAAGTTATGACCAACCTAGATAGCATATTGAAAAGCAGAGACATTACTTTGCCAACGAAGGTCCGTCTAGTCAAGGCTATGGTTTTTCCTGTGGTCATGTATGGCTGTGAGAGCTGGACTGTGAAGAAAGCTGAGAGCCAAAGAATTGATGCTTTTGAACTGTGGTGTTGGAGAAGACTCTTGAGAGTCCCTTGGACTGCAAGGAGGTCCAACCAGTCCATTCTAAAGGAGATCAGCCCTGCATGTTCTTTGGAAGGAATAAGGCTAAAGCTGAAACTCCAGTAGTTTGGCCACCTCATGTGAAGAGTTGACTCATTGCAAAAGACTGTGATGCTGGGAGGGATTGGGGGCAAGAGGAGAAGGGGACGACAGAGGATGAGACGGCTGGATGGCATCACTGACTCGATGGACGTGAGTCTGAGTGAACTCCGGGAGTTGGTGATGGACAGGGAGGCCTGGCATGCTGCGATTCATGGGGTCTCAAAGACTCAGACATGACTGAGCAACTGAACTGAACTAACTGAAACCTTTTATGTCTTCCAAACTAAAATTAAAATTCAGAATCATTCACTAAATTATAAATGTAAGACAAATGTATTAGTATAATATATAAAATTCTCTCAAACATTAATTACACTTAAATATGAAATGTGTACAGATTACTCCCATAAGTAAAAACCACAGTTCCGTGGATATGGTTTAATATATAATTTCTATACTTATTCTTGCCTGGTGGCTCAGATGGTAAAGAATCTGCCTGCAATGCAGGAGGATCTAAGTTCCATCCCTAGGTTGAGAAGATACCCTGTAGAAGAAATTGACAACCCACTCCAGTATTCTTGCCTGGAAAAGTCCATGGACAGAGGAGCCTGGCAGGCTATAGTCCATGGGATCACAAACAGTTGAACGTGATTGAGTGACTAACACTTTCACTTTTCATACTTATTCTAAATATTTCTAAAAAGATCCCAGTCCATTAAAATTAGAAATTCTATGCTAATGCACTGAGCCTCCATATAAACCATTAAAAATTCTGTTCATATCACAGAATTTTTTTCTGTCTATGACCTTAAAGTCACATGCTGAGCCCATTATTGGTCACACAAATTACATCTCCAAAACTTAAAAAATAAAGTCCATGTCCTAATGTAAGCCAAATTGTTACCTGATTCTTTTAGTTTTTACTCAGAGAAGTCTGAGGTCCCACTGTTTTTACCATTTCCTTTGCCTGCTTCATTTGCATTTGTTTGGTTCTCTTAAAACATTCATGCGTCTCTTATGTCTATAAAGATTTACTAATGTTATTTGGTAGAGTTATTTGTGTCATTCTTTTGTAATTTCTTGATTCCATCCTCTCACTAGAGGGCACACACTTGTACAATTTGTTGTTGTTGTTTTGCTTTTGGTTGAGGTTTTTATTGTTTTGTTTTTCTATGTCTACCACATTCTACCTACATGGTAGAGCCACAACTCACCAAGCTATTAAAATGAAATCAGGCTGAATTATTTTTACTTTACTTAGCTTTGTCTATTTCTGTTGTCATAATATTCATCATGCTATTTATTTCTTTCTCTGTCCTGACACCTCCAGGCAAAACCATATTCTTCACAGACTTCCACATTTCAGTAAATGCCAGCTTCATCCTTCCATGTGCCCAAGTCTGAAAACTTGGAGATGTAGCTTAACTCTTTCTCTCATGCTTCCTCTCATACATCCAATTTATTAGTAAGTTTCTTTAGATCATGTCTTTGAAATGCATTTGGAAGCTATTTCTTATCACCTCCACCACTAATCACCTCATCCAACCCACTAAATTTTCTTTCTGGGAGGTTATTACTACTTTAGGCCTCCACCATCACCATTACTATCTGATAATCAGGAGTGACTGAACTGAACTGAATCAGGAACAAAAATGTTTTAAATGCACCAAACTTGATACAGATCACATCATTCTTTTGACAAAACCTTCCACGGGCTTCCCATGTCACTCAAAGTATTCACAGTGCCTTCCAAAGTTCCTGATGATGATCTGGCTGCCAGCTGCTTCTCTAATTCTGTCTCCTTCTGCTTACCCTTTAGTTCATTCATTCTACTCCAGCTGTAAGTTCTTCTCGCTTTTTCTCTAGCTTGGCAAGCTCATGTCTGCATCAATTTTCTTCCCTTTCTCTTCCCTCTGTATGAGCAGGTGTCTCTCTAGATATCTTCATAGCTCAACTTCCCACTTATTTCAGACACAGTTCAAGTCTCTTATAGTGAAGATTTCCATAGTCACCTGAATAATACAGCTCTGCTCTGCATTTCCCTTTATTGATTCCCTCACTTAGCCACCTAGCTTTATTTTTCTCTATAAAATGTATTTAGAGCTCCTGTGGTAGCTCTGATGGTAAAGAATCTGCCTGCAATGCAAGAGACCCAAGTTTAATCCCTGGGTTGGGAAGACCCCCTGGAGAGGGAAATGGCAACCCACTCCAGTATTCTTGCCTGGGAAATCCCTTCAAGAGAGGAGTCTGGTGGGCTACAGTTCTTTGGGTTGTAAAGAGTCAAACACAACTGATAAAATGTATTTAATTTTTGAGAAATTCTACATGCACTTTTAAAAAGTAGTTTAAGTTTCTTTCCTCCACACCAGAATGTTAGGTCCTTAAGGATAGGGGCATTTTATTTACTGCTACTTCCTCTATATCTCAATAACTGTCTGGTATATAGTTGAGACATGTGAATGAATGAATGAATTCTTAAAGATGATGTTCAAACCAACTAAATAATTCAAAAATTTCTATGAAATTACTTTCATATAACTGATGCCAATTAAACAGTTCTACTGATCTTTCTCCTAGAACACTGAACTCTCTAGCACTGCAACATGTCCCCATCCCCAGCTACTTGAGCAGTTCCTCAGGAATGTTGCTATGTTTAACAAGTGCAGTGTATTTTAGGAGTAGAGCACTGATATTCTTCCAGAGTCAGATTCATCTTGAAACTGAGCACAGCTTTCTCTGTTTCCCAAGGTTGTGATATGTTTCAAATGGGATGACATAGGCAAACCTTAAATTCCATAAAAATTGTCATCAATTTTTAGTATGGTGATATTTTATAAAGCATTATACTTGGCAATGGATGAGAAAAGGGTAAAACAATAACAAATCAAATTTAATGATAAGTGTTTTGGTATATACAATGATATTCAGTATCTAACAAAGGAATTTTCTTAACTTTTCTTCTATCTTCTTTATTTCTCATAAACTGAAAACAATACCCAAGACTTGATCAGACTCAGACTAAACATTTTTTGATAATAATACCCCACGTGATGTTGTGTACCATATTTTGTACCATGATAGAAAGTGCATAATGCCTGCCTGTGTCACCATTGGCAATGCTATGATTTATTACAGAAAATCTATTGTCAGCCAGATTTTCCCATTGTTCTGTGCTAAAAGAACAATGGTTACAAAAAGGTGAAAAGGTTTTTCTTCTCTGAATTTTTTTGAGCTTTAACTTATTAAAAAATTATTGCAATTTGCTTTTGATCCACTGCTGAGCCACAATAAGGGAAAAAGAAAAAAGCAACATTTATGATTCTCTCAGGTATAATCATTATGCAAATAATTACTTATATTAACTTAAAAGACTGTGAATATTAAAAGGCTTGCAATTGAATTTTGGGGAAAACATTTTATTAAATAAAATAAAATAAAATAGAAGCAGAAAATTATGTAAGAGTCATATTCTTCAAAATGTTAAAAATCATATTTCTGAAGGCAATGGTTTTTCACCAAAAGTTAAGATTATGTATATAATTTAATGGATGCTGTTTTGTCTCATTCAATCACATAATAAATTCAACTAGGTACACAGTCAGTTTATCGGTTTCCCATTGAGTCACAGTCATGCATACATTTACACTTACTTTATATATAACTGGCAATTCAAAGAAGTAAATAGCCTTAGTTTTGTTTCTTTTTCTCACTCATCAGCATATAAGTGAAAATGTAAGTCAAATTTCAAAAAAGAACTGGTGGCTTAATAATTTGACTGAAGTAAAGAAAATTTTAACATTAAATACTATTTGCCTTATAATAAACATAAACAGAGTATCTCAAGAAAAATATAATTCTATCATCTAATATACAGTTACACTTCAATGACTTTATTTCCAATTTCCATCTTATTAAAGCATTAATTAAAAAGTCAGTATTCAGAGAATGAGCATACAGAAATAACCTTTTGGCTTAGTAATGATTCAGTGAGTACCCTGAATATATTTATCATTGACTGCCAATTAATTTTAAAGAAAGCGCTCAAATATTTTTCTTCCTACAAATCATCTTACCTACATCTGCTATTATCTTCAGTTAAGGATTTGAGTGAAGAGTCAACATTTAATTTGAAATTAGTCTTATAATAAAGTTGTAGTAAACCAATGATGTATCTGTTACTAATTTCAACAGAAACTAAGTGCTTTTTCCTTCCAAACTCCACAACCCATCTCCACACTCTAAGTATATAAATATTAAACAAACATTGAGAAAACTTATCTATTCACCTTAGAAATTAAAAAAAAATCACAAATTAAACAAAATTTGACCATTTAGACCTACTGTGGATGTAAGAGTTGGACTGTGAAGAAAGCTGAGCGCCAAAAAATTGATGCTTTTGAACTGTGGTGTTGGAGAAGACTCTTGAGAGTCCCTTGGACTGCAAGGAGATCCAACCAGTCCATTCTGAAAGAGATCAGCCCTGTGTGTTCTTTGGAAGGAATGATGGTAAAGCTGAAACTCCAGTACTTTGGCCACCTCATGTGAAGAGTTGACTCATTGCAAAAGACTCTGATGCTGGGAGGGATTGGGGGCAGGAGGAGAAGGGGACAACAGAGGATGAGATGGCTGGATGGCATCACTGACTCGATGGAAGTAAGTTTGAGTGAACTCTGGGAGTTAGTGATGGACAGGGAGGCCTGGCGTGCTGCAATTCATGGGGTCACAAAAAGTTGGACATGACTGAGTGACTGAACTGAACTGAACTGAATTAATAATTTAAAAGAATTCTTGTGGAGTTGCACTAAAACGAAAACTCCTCTGCTGTTTAGGTGGCACTATAAATTATGTGCAGGCATTTGGCCAATTCTAAAATTATATAGCTCTTATGTTTGATCTAATTATTTCAATCAAAAGAATTTCTATTAAGGAAATAATTGAGAAGATGCAAAAATGTATATATTAAAGATATTGATTGTCATTATATAGCACACAAGCAGAAATTAAATTTCTAGTACTAGGCATATGGTCAGTAAATGTTTTGTTATCCCAGACCAACTAAATTCTATGAAGTAAATCTCAAAAACTTTGTATATGCATAAAAACTATTTTCTATTTGATATTACATACTGTAAAAGAACAAAAATCACAACATACCTTGGTTAAATGCTTATAAGCTGCATACGCACTTGACATGGAAAAATGAATACATGAAGTTAAAGAGTTATAACAGAGTAATTTTTTGGATTTTGTTTGCATAATAAATAGTTTTTTTTAAAAAGGAAGGAAAGCTATTTGCCATAGCAAATTTTACTTCTTTGATGGCTAATATCACTTTTTCATTATACTTGTTGTGTGAACACACATATCACCATTGTATAAAACATCTCCCAGAGTTTTGTAACAGTTGAATCAAAAAACCAGAATTGAGTACAGTTATAAAAAGGCAACCATAGCAAAATTGTAAGTCATAAAACTAACCAAAATCTATATTTTCACAACATTTTAATAGTTTCTAATAGGCTTATAAAAATACAAAATTAATGAAATAAATTACAAAAATTTATTCACTGGTAATAAGTAGGGGTTGACATTATCCAATGTTATCCCTATTAGAGAAAGGAAGATACTAGCATAAACATGAAACTGTGGACTCCTTTCTTTTTACAGTATGGTCCCATTAGGATCTAATATATCAAGCCTAGAAATTCTGCAAAGATTTCGAGAACACCACTGCAAACCTGTTTAATTTCTCTCTTTGTGAAAAATGTTTATTTTATGGGTAATATTTTTAGGTATTTTCAATTAAAACATAGAATTATATAACATACTGAACATTTCATTTCTAAAATGGAATAGCCTATATTTTTTTAGGGCACTTACTACCCCAACTGGTGTCTGTTTTACACATCTGGATACCAGTGCTCTCTTCATATTATTTATCTTTGTGTTCACAACCATAAGTGTAGTTTAATAGAGCCTCAAATTAAAGCCTTACATTCTATTTCTTATTCTGTCACTGAATCAGTAAGTATTTCTATTCTGGTAAAGAAATGTTGCAAATTAATGTTGCTGCTCAAACAATGGGCTTTACTTGGCTGATGGCCATTATCAACACAATTTTCTCCACTTGTCATTTAGCCAAATTTTCAACAAGGAATATTTTAGTCACTGGTGATATAGGCTTAGTCAAATGGAATTAGACCTAAAAAAATTAATGTGTGGCAATACAGCCTAATGACTTGTTGATTATGCCCTTTATGTAAATAAACCCTGTTCTGTTTACTACTTTTTTTCATTCTACTGTTCTCTTCCCTGTCCCTTGCACAGTTCCAGTCTCATCTTTCAACTGTGAATGTATTGATTTTAGCTGACAAGATATGTTTAACTTGTGCCTTATAATTGACATATAATTTATGGTCTAAACTAAGACACTTTGAAAGTGAAAGACAGAATTACTAATCACTTGAGGACAAGTAGTCTGAACTGAACTGACTGAGACTCAAACAAACTGAAATACATGTGGTCGCCCTGCCTTTGTGGTTCCTACACACTTTGCTCCATGGACTCAAACTCTCTGGTCCATAATAATGTTTCAACATCAAAAAACAAAACAGTAATAACACTACCTACAATACCTCCAAAGTTAGATATCAATCCCACAAAAGGATACCCAGGCTAGAATTACTGCTTATATTTATTTAAACAGAAAAAAGACACAAATAGTGTGTCTAAAGTTTTCTAGTTAATTAGGTGATACAAATCTTTATAATTCAATAGGTGCTATGCTTCACCCCAATGGTACCAAAATGCCACTAGAAACTCAATGTTGTTTTTCACCTGGTTACTCATTAAAAGAATATAGTCATTTTATTTAAATAATCTGTTAAGAGTATTACATTTGAGGTATTTGATATCACAGGGTTTTGCTAAACTTTATTCCATACAGTAAGATGAAAAGTCTTGCTAGTATTCTATAGTTTAATATCCTCATTTAGATTTTTTTTTTCTTACTCAATTTCAGAACTCAGGGAATCCAGTGGAGAAATGTGGCTAATTATAAAAGACCAAGAGCCTGTGGCCTTGTGTTGAAATTGGTAAGACTATGCCTCAGGGGAAATAAAGAATGTTCTCATGTCTAAGAAAGAAGTGTTTAGCTTTCAATAACCCGGGAAGAGTGTAAACTGAGATGACCTAGAGAATCACTGGTATTTCAGTGACTTCATGGAGTACCTTGGCACGACAGTCTCCCATTGTTCTGCTGTGATAGCTCTACAGAAGAATCAGAAAGCTACTTTAATTTGACAAAAAAAGTGATGAAATAAAATACTTGAAAAGACTTGGAAAATGAGGATCCCAAAAGAAAGAAAGGTACATTCTCAGCTCCTAAGCAAATCTTCCAGTATTTTCTCTATATTGGAAGTTTTAAAGCGAATAAAGTATTAAAGTTAAAACTTAAGGTGAGCATAAGTCGTATACAAAGTCTGGAAGGGTAGCACATAGAACAGAAACATATGACCCCATATGTTTTTTTTGTAAGAAGGAGAAGGCATACAGTCCTGGGAGGTAGTATTCTTGAAGAAACTCACCTTAAGTTTTGCCACTATAAATAATACAATTTACAAAAACAAAACTTGATAGATTGGAAATTGGAGGTTTAACAGAAAGAGAACTGCCTGTCCCTTTCATATTATACTGCTCAATGCTACCAAATACATCTTTGATAATCATTAAAATTCCTAATAAGTCACAAATAAGCGTACTTGCAAAATATAGTAGAATATGGGGACAGATATTCTCTGTTGATATTCCCAGGTTTAATATTTATTTTACATATATGAAACAAAAAATGAGAATACTGATAAAAATTTTAATTTAGGGTTTTTACAAAAGCAATGGTTGGCCCCCAAAATGCACCTTATATTCCACTACCTTTTTTTAGGGCTTAACAAAAAATGGGACAGATAGGATGTGTGTAAGGGCTTCCTCTTCAGAACAATTGGTGAACTGATCAAAATCAGAATGGGGATCATAGTCCAGAACTAGTTTACGAGCTTACCCTCATCTAAGTCCTAGAGATTCCTAACTTTGTCTCCTCAAAAGTGAAAGTGTTAGTTGCACAGTCATGCTGACTCTCTGCATCCCCCATGGACTGCAATCCACCAGGCTCCTCTGTCCATGGAATTCTCCGGGTAAGAATATTGGAGTGGGTAGCCACTCCCTTCTCCAGGAGATCTTCCCGACTCCAGGATTGTACCTGGGTCTATTGCACTGCAGCAGAGTCTTTACCATCTGAGCCACCAGGGAAGCCCCTTTTCTCTTTAAATATGCTGTCAAGTCCCAGACCCATTATTCAATCTCAGCAATGCCTGGTAACTCTCTGACCAATTTTAGACACTCACTACCTACTCTCCTGCCTCATGTTATATTAATTCCATCACAATGACTAATCCTGGTTATACAAATCACACAAAAGCAGGGTTCTTACAATTTCACACCTATCATTAGAAACATTTAATGATTCTGTTTATTAATAAATTAAATATCTTTTTTTTTTTTGGAATGGAATGGAAAGCTTGGTTAGCAACACCCACATCTTTCTTCTAATCTTATTTGCCAAACAACTACAACCAAACCCAATCCTCCAATGCATTCAATAGCATCCAGCACCTCTTGCATTTTTGCATGTTCCACTTCATTTTTCCTTATAGATTACTTACACATGCCAGGATATTTTCAAAAATCATTTAGTTACCTTTCTTCTTGTTAAAAATAAGACAATAGGCTCCAGACGGAGTCACTTATGCTAAGCTGCATATGACCAAACCAAGATGTACTTACAATTTCAGCTCTCTCAGAAATGGAATGTTATACCAGTCAATTAGGAATCTCCTGATTAGAAGTGAGGAAATCTGCCCAAAAGATCCCAGCAAACCCCTGAAGGAAAGTTACCTTGCAGCAACCAATCAACTTTTGCATAGTATAACTTTCTGGCTCTTGCTCCCTTCTGCCTTCAAAATTCTTCAATTTTGTATAGCTTCTCAGAGCTCCTTTCTATACACTAGATCGGAGGCTGCTTGATTCAAATTTATCTCTGAATGAAGAGATGGAGCCAAAGTAAAAACAACACCCAGTTCTGGATGTGACTGGTGACGGAAGTAAAGTCCGATGCTGTAAAGAGCAATATTGCGTAGGCACCTGGAATGTAAGGTCCATGAATCATAGCAAATTGGAAGTGGTCAAACAAGAGATGGCAAGAGTGAACATCGATATTTTAGGAATCAGTGAGCTAAAATGGACTAGAATGGGTGAATTTAACTCAGATGATCATTACATATATTACCGTGGGCAAGAATCCTTTAGAAGAAATGGAGTAGCAATCATAGTCAACAAAAGAGTCAATGTAGTACTTGGACGCAATCACAAAAACAACAGAATGATCTCTGTTCGTTTCCAAGGCAAACTATTCAGTATCACAGTAATCCAAGTCTGTGCCCTGACCACTAATGCCGAAGCTGAAGTTGAACGGTTCTATGAAGACCTACAAGACCTTCTAGAACTAACATCCAAAAAAGATGTCCTTTTCATTATAGGGGACTGGAATGCAAAAGTAGGAAGTCAAGAAACACCTGGAGTAACAGGCAAATTTGCCTTTGGAGTACAGAATGAAACAGGGGAAAGGTTCATAGAATTTTGCCAAGAGAATCCACAAGTCACAGCAAAACCCTCTTCCAATAACACAAGAAAAGACTCTACACATGGACATCACCAGATGGTCAACACTGAAATCAGATTGATTATATTCTTTGCAGCCAAAGATGGAGAAGTTCTATATTGTCAACAAAAACAAGACTGGGAGCCGACTGTGGCTCAGATCATGAACTCCTTATTGCCAAATTCAGACTTAAATTGAAGAAAGTATGGAAAACCACTAGATCATTCAGGTATGACCTAAATCAAATCCCTTATGATTATACAGTGGAAGTGAAAAATAGATTCAAGGGATTAGATCTAATAGACAGAGTGCCAGAAAAACTATGGACAGAGGTTCATAACAGCGTACAGGAAGCGTGATCAAGACCAACCCAAAGAAAAAGAAATTCTAGAAGGCAAAATGGATGCCTAAGGAGGCATTACCAATAGCTGTGAATAGAAGAGAAGCAAAAAGCAAAGGAGAAAAGGAAATATATAGCCATTTGAAATGCAGAGTTCCAAGAACAGCAAGGAGAGATAAGGAAGCCTTCCTCAGTGATCAGTGCAAAGAAATAGAGGAAAACAATAAAATGGGAAAGTCTAGAGTTCTCTTCAGGAAAATGAGAGATACGAAAGGAACATTTCATACAAAGATGGACTCAAATGGTAGGGACCTAACAGAAGCAGAAGATATTAAGAAGAGGGGCAAGAATACACAGAAGAACTATACAAAAAAAGATCTTCATGACCCAGATAATCATGATGGTGTGCTCATCAACCTAGAGCCAGACATCCTGGAATGCGAAGTCAAGTGGGCCTTAGGAAGCATCACTATGAACAAAGCTAGTGCAGGTTATAGAATTCCAGTTGAGCTATTTCAAATCCTAAAAGATGATGCTGTGAAAGTGCTGCACTCAATATACCAGCAAATTTGGAAAACTCAGCAGTGGCCACAGGACTGGAAAAGGTCAGTTTTCATTCCAATCCCAAAGAAAGGCAATGCCAGAGAATGCTCAAACTACCACACAATTGCACTCATATCACACACTAGTAAAGTAATGCTCAAAATTCCCCAATCCAGGCTTCAACAGTACATGAACCATGAACTTCCAGATGTTCAAGCTGGATTTAGAAAAGGCATAGGAACCAGAGATCAAATTGCCAAGATCTAATGAATTATCAAAAATGCAAGAAAGTTCCAGAAAAACATCTATTTCTGCTTCATTGACCATGTTAAAGCCTTTGTGTGGATCACAACAAATTGTGGAAAATTCTTAAAGAGGTAGGAATACCAGACCACCTGATCTGCATCTTGATAAAACTATATGCAGGTCAGGAAGCAACTGTTAGAACTGGACATGGAACAACAGACTGGTTCCAAATAGGGAAAGGAGTACGTCAAGACTGTATATTGTCACCCTCCTTATTTAACTTGTATGCAGAGTACATCATGAGAAACGCTGGACTGGATGAAGCACAAGCCAGAATCAAGATTGCAAGGAGA
This sequence comes from Bos taurus, assembly GCF_002263795.3. Lineage (NCBI taxonomy): Eukaryota > Metazoa > Chordata > Mammalia > Artiodactyla > Bovidae > Bos > Bos taurus. The sequence continues at coordinate 15,159,431 of NC_037332.1, read as the reverse complement.
AATATCAATAACCTCAGAATTGCAGATGACACCATCCTTATGGCAGAAAGTAAAGAAGTAATAAAGAGCCTCTTGATGAAAGTGAAAGAGGAGAGGGAAAAAGTTGGCTTAAAACTCATCATTCAGAAAACTAATTTCATGGCATCTGGTCCCATCACTTGATGACAAATAGATGGGGAAATAATGGAAACAGTGTCAGATTTTATTTTGGGGGGCTCCAAAATCACTGCAGATGGTGACTGCAGCCATGAAATTAAAAGTTGCTTGCTGCTTGGAAGAAAAGTTATGACCAACCTAGACAGCATATTAAAAAGCAGAGACATTAATTTGCCAACAGATGTCCATCTAGTCAAAGCTATGGTTTTTCCAGTGGTCATGTATGGATGTGAGAGTTGGACTCTAAAGAAAGCTGAGCACAGAAGAATTGATGCTTTTGAACTGTGGTTTTGGAGAAGACTCTTGAGAGTCCTTTGGACTGCAAGGAGATCCAAACAGTTCATCCTAAAGGAAATAAGTCCTGAATATTCATTGGAAGGACTGATGTTGAAGCTGAAACTCCAATACTTTGGCCACCTGATGTGAAGAACTGCCTCATTTGAAAAGACCCTGATGCTAGGAAAGATTGAAGGCAGGAAGAGAAGGAGACAACAGAGGATGAGATGGTTGGATGGCATCACCAACTCAATGGACATGAGTTTGATTAAACTCTGGGAGTTGGCAGAGTTTACTCATGCCTGGGAAGCCTGGCATGCTGCAGTCCATGGGGTCACATAGAGTCAGACATGACTGAGCAACTGAACTGAACTGAACTGAAATAAACATAAAAATTTTAATATGCCTCCTAAAAGCAATTAATAGCTTCCCATTTGAACATGCACTCCGCTTGTTCTTAACTTCTTAGTTTTCTTTGATTAAAAAAAAAAAAAACTGCTTTAAGGAATATATTCTTGAAATAAGGTCTGGTTCTTATTCTAACCCCATGATGAGCTGAATTTTTAGAAATTGTTTTTAATTAAATTAATACTTTTCCATTTAACTTAAAAATGATTGGAACATGGACACATGATACTCATAGGTAGATTAAAAATCTGATTTAGTATATTCATAGTTTAGTCAGCAAATATATTATCTGTGCTGTGTCCATGCTTAGTCGCTCAGTCAGTCATGTCCAATTCTTTGTGACCCTATGGAATGTAGCCCACCAGGCTCCTCTGTCCATAGGATTCTCCAGGCAGACATACTGGAGTGGGTTGCCATGCCCTCCTTCAGGGCATCTTCCGCACCCAGAAACTGAACCCATGTCTCCTGAGGCTCCTGCATTGTAGGTGGACTCTTCACTCGCTGGGTCACCTGGGAAGCCCATTTTTTTCTTTATTGTTAATAAAATGTTCCTATACGTTTTTTGAAGAGAGCTATTAGATGTTGCGATTAAAATAGCTTTAAATCTAGCATTCAATGACAGAATATGTCAAGTGACTATTTATTAAAAATCTGTGATTTGACATATGCTGTTCTACGCAGTGACAATACAGCATGAAACAAGACAGAATTTCCCTTTGCTTACAGATGCTACAGTGAGGAAGAGAGACAAAAAGCCAATAAACAAACAAGGTAGTTTCAGAGTGTAACAAGTGCAATAAAGGAACTAAAGCAGAAATTAGAAAAATAGATAATATGAAATTAATTGTAAATCAAAATATATATATACACACACACACACACACACACCTGCTTTGAGGTAGTTTGTCTTAATTAAGAGTGTTTACTTATTTTTTTTAGAATAATTAAGATATACTAGTTGAGAGATAATTTTATCTTTCCATTATACCTGTGTGATACACAGCTAAAAAGATAGTTGTGTTACATGTCGATGACAATTAACTAGCCAAATTGGAATAGCAGGTGGTGCAATTAAGTATGATATTAAGTTAAGAGACCACAAAATTGTAAAAAAAATATCTCCATGCAATTATGGATTATGAGTTTGGAGTATACACTGAAACATCAGCTTAAAGGTCATTCATTTAATAATCTGGAAACCCATACAATTCATCACATTTCATTAGTGAACTTAGCAATATGTTATAAGCTTCCTAATATACAGGGATAAAAATTATGGAGGAGCAGATGATTCAAAAGATCATTAGTGAACACCTCCACACTGAGTCAACTCCAGTGCTTAGGGGAACAAATGATATTACAAGACAGCAACTGTTTAGAAGTAATACAGAGAAGTGTTCTTGAGTTAGTAACTAATAAAACCACAGTTTATATTTTGAAACCAACTCTAAAACTTGCCTGTACTTTGTTTAAAGACCCTCAAAGATAAGCATCCTCAAATATATATATATATTAAAAAGGTGTAGAGATTGTAAAAAGTGGTTTTCTTTCCTTCTAGCAAATTCAAAGATATTATTGTATAAAGCAACAATAATAGCAGTTTATCCCTAAATAGTTTAGCAGACTCACATTTACAGATGAGGGATAAAATGTTATGCAATAAAATCAGTGAAGGTACCTGGAGCTGATTTCTAATCCAGTAATTATTTCATTGAAAGAATATTGTATTCTCAAGAGAAATGTTGGTTTTAAATCATTTATAAATTGTACAACATAATTTTTATTTAAATAAAAAAAATGGTATGCTAAATTCAGGGTCCTTGTGTTCACTTATATAAGTTATATTAACTTTTTTTCCCCACGAACAAACACTGAAAATCCTTAGCACATTGAGAGAGACACAAACCAGGCTTTAAACAGCTATGTATACAGTTCTAATTACTGCTTAGTAGCTTTCTAAATATGTTATAAACCTATTTATATATATATATATATATATATATACACATATACATATACATATATACATAAAATAATCTTTAAACTCTTCTCGCATCTTGCCTACCACTGCCTTCCAAAAATAGTTGACAGACATAACCTTTTTCAGTCGGTCCTAATCAATTTAAAATCTTTGTGCTCTTACTTAATTTTAGATGCTGTGATATATTTGTTAGTAAAATTTTAACACCTTACCATCCATTCTAAAGGAGATCAGTCCTGGGTGTTCATTGGATGGACTGATGCTAAAGCTGAAACTCCAGTACTTTGGCCGCCTCATGCAAAGAGTTGACTCATTGGAAAAGACTCTGATGCTGGGAGGGATTGGGTGTCAGGAGGAGAAGGGGACGACAGAGGATGAGATGGCTGGATGGCATCACCGACTCAATGGACGTGAGTTTGAGTGAACTCCGGGAGTTAGTAATGGACAGGGAAGCCTGGTGTGCTGCAGTTCATGGGGTCGCAAAGAGTTGGACACAACTGAGCGACTGAACTGAACTGAACTGATCCTTACTTGTATTCTGTAGCAGAAAACCACAGAAAGCTCTGCATATTTCGTACATTGGCCCTTTTATTTAAGGTGAGCAGACACTGAACTAAAGAGTACTTTTCAACAGACATTATCATTGGCGAGCAGGACCTTTAAAAGTCAAGTGCATTTAAGAAACCCTCATCTCTACTCTTACATGTAGCAAGCACCTTTGAGATACTCAAGGCTGTGTACATTGTTTCAAGATGTCCTCATGGTTTTCCTTGGCTTTCTGGCCCTAGATCACTGTTGCCACTACATCCTGGATGTGACTAATCATATCAAAAGGCAGGATGATAACAGAGCTTTATGGTGACCCACTGACATAGCACACAGCAAGGATTGGAGGAGGGAGCAATTCCTGGGTGGGAGTTATGAGAGAACTGTTAAGAGAACATTTCACAATGCACAGAGCTTGGCGATGACAAGGGACGTTCTAAACAAAGAAATGGGAGATGGGAATAGCAAATCTGAAAGACATTTAAAATGGACTCATAATAGGCTCTGGAGACTGATTGGATGGACATGGGTAATAATTGCCCAATTTGCTTTACTCCCTGCCAATCATATTATGACTCACAATATGAACCCATCACTTCAAGTGGGTTTGTAGACTAACTCTCTCTGCTCACCTTACCAGTTATCACCCCCATGATGATGCATATTTACTTCTAATGTGCCTCCCTTCCCCTACTTTCTACTTATTTTATTTTTATTTAGTTTTTCTGCACTATGAAAATCATTCTTCCTCCACAAGCATGCCAAATAGCTTCACTGATCTCTCCCTTTTTTAATTAAAAAATCAAATAGAATCTGTATTGGAATACATGCTGACTTGTCAGTGGTATTGCTGTTCTCCTTGATATAACACTCTCTCCTTTACTTTATTCCCTCTCTCCCCAAACTCCTGCCATTTCCTCCCCAAAACTGCATCTCCACTTATACTTTTCATTTCCATCACTCTGCTCTCCCTGTCTGGGGTCTAGTTTCCTCACACCTGAGTGACTATATGAGCTACCTAGCAGAACTCCCTGGTCCTAAAATAAACAGCTTTCAGAATTTCAGATTTGCTGCAAGTCACTATGCATCAGACTCTGAGCATTGCCACTAAAAATCCTCACAACAAGCCCACAACTCCATCTTACGTGTGAATAAGATGGCTGAATTCTTCAATTACAGTATGAAGGAAGCATAGTTTAAGTCAAAAGTCCTAACTATAAATCTATGCTCTTCATCCTATATACAGAACCATCATCCTTTCAAAGTATCTTGCACATCACTTAAGGCTAAATTTGAAAAAATTCTTTCACTATATTATAAGAGGAATAAAAAACAGAACAAAACCAAAGGAAACCAAGTATAGCAAAATATGCCTTCTAGAATAGTGATGTAATTCCACTTTTGAGTTGATGGGCCTATTTTTTGAATAAAAGAAAGAAACTGTTTATCACAGATAGACAAGGGTGAAACAAGGAGAGCATGTCTTTGTTCTGCATAACAGAAAGGGAAAATATGTTGGTTTCAACCAACCAAGGGAGAAAAGAAGGAGGAGAAGGGAATATAACAGAGACAGGTAAAAGAAAAATCTGTAAGAAAGTGATGGGCAAAAGAAACACTGATGTATAGAACAGTCTTTTGGATTCTGTGGGAGAGGGAGAGGGTGGGATGATTTGGGAGAATGGCATTGAAACATGCATAATATCATATATGAAACGAGTTGCCAGTCCAGGTTCGATGCACGATACTGGATGCTTGGGGCTGGTGCACTGGGACGACCCGGGGGGATGGTATGGGGAGGGAGGAGGGAGGAGGGTTCAGGATGGGGAACACATGTATACCTGTGGTGGATTCATTTTGATGTATGGCAAAACCAATACAATATTGTAAAGTTAAAAAATAAAATAAATAAATAAATAAAAGAAAGTGATGGGCCTCAACCAGGATCTATAAAAGGAAAGAAAGTGTAAGTGTCAGTTGCTCAGTCATGTCTGACTCTGCGACCCCATGGACTGTAGCCTGCCAGGCTCCTCTGTCCATGGAATTCTCCAGGCAAGAATACTGAAGTGGGTAGCCATTCCCTTCAGTGACTGAACCCAGGTCTCCCATATTGCAGGCAGATTCTTTACGATCTGAGCTAGCAGAGAATCACCTATAGGAAACTTTGTGTAGAGAGCTCATGAATTTGTATGAAATGGCATGACTGGAATTAACTTTTGAAATTACTTCTTGCTTGTTTTATAATTCTACGTTTTCCCCAAATTTTTCCATAAAAGATAAAATATATATGGCAGTGTTGAGTTGGTGGTGATTTGCAGAAATAATCATAAATCTCAAATTGCTATAAAGAGAGAAAAGCCTCAGATTCAAGAGTGCTGTCAGGAGAGAGCAGAAAAGCCTGGAGACCAGTGAACTGATGGCTAGCTTTCCTCTAAATACCAGTAGAAGAAAGTGTCCCTTGGAAAAGTGTGTGTGTTTAGACCTTCTCATTGCAGAGGAGTGTGAACATTATAAAGTTTTCCAAGAGTTGCAGGAACTGAGTTTATCCAAAAAATTATTATTATACAGACATATTTCTCTGCTCAAAATTTCACAAAATTCCCTTTTTGTCGCATTGAATCTAATTTATTGGGTGCATTTTTAAAACTTTATATAATTATTTAACTATTTGTTTATATGTTCATTCGTTCATTCGCATTTCAATCAATAACCATTTTTTTACACAGATTGCCTATGAAGATCCCTGCCAGTATAGAAAGAACTAGACATCTTCATAAACTGTTTCCACAGTCCAAGTATTCATTCTAATTCAGAAATTCAGTTCTCTAAACTGTCTTCTCATGATGTGCCTGTGTTAATTTTCCTATCCTTGCTATGCATTTTTTCAAGTTTTGTCCAAATTACTTTTTTTTTTTTTTTGCATTAAGCTTAAATGAACTAAATGTCCCAAGTAAAAGGATCAGTGTCAGACTGAATTTAAAAAAGCAAGACTCTACTACTCAGCCATGAATAAAGATGAAATCTTGCCTTTTGAGACAATAGGGATGAACCTGGAGAGAATTATGCTTAGTGAATGTCAGAGAAAGATGAATATTTTATATTAATACTTATATGTAGAATCTAAAAAATAAAACACACTAATCAATACAACAAAAAATAAACAAACTCACGGATATACAAAACAAACCCATACTTTCAGTGGGGACAGGAAATGGGGAGGAAAAAGATTTGGGTAGGGGATTAAGTTATAAATTTGTTGTTATTGTTGTTCAGTCTCAATAGTGTCCAACTATTTCAACTCCATGCACTGCAGCATGCCAGGCTTTCCTGTCCTTCACCATCTCCTGGAGTTTGCTCAAACTCTTGTCCACTGAAACAGTGAGGCCATCCAACCATCTCTTCCTCTGTCGTCCCCTTCTCTTCCTGCCTTTAATCTTTCCCAGCAATCAGGGACTTTTCCACTGAGTTTGCTTTCTGCCATTAGGGTGGTGTCATCTGCAAATCTGAGGTTATTGATATTTCTCCCAGCAATCTTGATTTCAGCTTGAGCTTCATCTAGCCTGGCATTTTGCATCACATGCTCCGCATAGAAGTTAAATAATAAGGGTGGCAATATTCAGCCTTGATGTACTCCTTTACCAATTTTGGACCACTTAGTTGTTCCATGTCCAGTTCTAACTGTTGCTTCTTGACCAGCATACAGGTTTCTTGGGAGGCAGGTAAGATGGTCTGGTATTTCCATCTCTTGAAGAATTTTCCACAGTTTGTTGTTATCCACACAGTCAAAGGCTTTAATGTAGTCAATGAAGCAGAAGCAGATGTTTTTCTGGAGCTCTCTTGCTTTTACTATGATCCAACAGGTGTTGGCAATTTGATCTCTGGCTCCTCTGCCTTTTCTAAATTCAGCTCATACATCTGGAAGTTCTTGTTTCACGTATTGTTGAAACCTAGTTTGAAGGATTTTGAGCATTACCTTGCTAGCATATGAAATGAGTGCAATTGTGCGGTAGTTTGAGCATTCTTTGGCATTGCCTTTCTTTGGGATTGGAATGAAAAACTCACCTGTTCCAGTCCTGTGGCCACTACTGAGTTCTCCAAATTTGCTGGCATACTGAGTGCAGCATACTCACAGCATCATCTTTTAGAACTTGAAATAGCTTAGCTGGAATTCCATCACCTCCACTAGCCTTGTTTGTAGTAATGCTTCCTAAGGCCCACTTGACTTCACACTCCAGGATGTCTGGCTCTAGGTGAGTGATCATACGATTATAGTTATCCAGGTCATGAAGATCTTTTTGTACAGTTCTTCTGTGTATTCTTGCTATCTCTTCTTAATATCTTCTGCTTCTGTTAGGTCCATACCACTTCTGTCTTTTACTGTTCCTATTTCTTCATGAAATGTCCCCTTGGTAACTCTAATTTTCTTGAAGAGATGTCTAGTCTTTCCCGTTCTACTGTTTTCCTCTATTTCTTTATATTGTTCACTGAGGAAGGCTTCATTATCTCTCCTCACTATTCTTTGGAACTCTACATTCAGATGGGTACATCGTTCCTTTTCCCTTTGCTTTACACTTTTCTTTTCTCATCTATTTGTGAGGCCTCCTCAGGCAACCATTTTGCCTTCTAGCATTTCTTTTTCTGGGGTTGGTCTTGATCACTGCCTCCTGTACAATGTTATGAACCTCTGTCCATAGTTTTTCTGGCACTCTGTCTATCAAATCTAATCCCTTGAATCTATTTGTCACATCCACTGTATAATCAAAAAGGATCTGATTTAGGTCATACCTGAATGGCCTAGTGGTTTTCCCTACTGTTTTCAATTTGTGTCTGAATTTTGCAATAAGGAGTTCATGATCTGAGCCACAGTCAGCTCCCGGTCTTGTTTTTTCTGACAGTATAGAGCTTCTCCATCTTTGGCTACAAAGAATATAATTCTGATTTCAGTATTGACCATCTGGTGATGTCCATGTGTAGAGTCATCTCTTGTGTTGTTGGTTTTCCATGACCAGTGCATTCTCTTGGCAAAACTCTGTTAGCCTTTGCCCTGCTTCATTCTGTACTCCAAGACCAAACTTTCCTGTGACTCTCAGTATCTCTTGACTTCCTACTTTTGTATTCCAGTCCCCTATGATGAAAAGGACATCTTTTTTATGTGTTAATTTTTGTAGGTCTTCATCAAACCATTGAACTTCAGCTTCTTTGGCATTAGTGGTTGGGGCATAGACTTGGATTACTATGATATTGGATGGTTTGCCTTGGAAATGAACCAAGATCATTCTTTCACCTTTGAGATTTAACCCAAGTACTGCATTTTGGACTCTTTTGTTGGTCATGAGAGCTACTCCATTTCTTCTAAGGGATTCTTGCCCACAGTAGAAAATATAGTAGTCACCTGAATCAAATTTGCCCATTCTCATCCATTTGAGTTCACTGATTCCTAAAATGTCAGTGTTCACTATTGCCAACTCTTGTTTGACCACGTCCAATTTACCTTGGTCATGGACCTAACATTCCTGTACAATACTGTTCTTTACAGAATTGGACTTTACTTTCGCCACTGGACATATCCACAACTGGGCATCATTTCCACTTTGGCTCAGGCTCTGCATTCCTTCTGAAGTTATTTCTCCACTCTTCTCCACACTGGACACCTACTGACCTGGGCGGGGGGTGAGGGTGGGGTTACATCTTTCAGTGTCATTCATATCTTTCTGCCTTTTCACACTGTTCATGGGGTTAGTTTTCTGTGACTGTGGTTTTCATTCTGTCTGCCCTGTAATGGATGAGGATAGAGGCTTCCTGATCAGAGGGACTGGCTGTGTGGGAAACTGGGTCTTGTTCTGGTGGGCAAAGCCATGCTTCCCAGGTGGCACTAGTGGTAAAGGACCTGCCTGCCAATGCAGGAGACATAAGAAATGTGGGTTCAATCCCTGGGTCAGGAAGATCTCCTGGAGAAGGGAATGGCAACCCACTCCAGTACTCTTGCCTGGAGGATCCCGTGGACAGAGAAGCTTTGTGAGCTACAGTCCATAGCGTCACAGAAAGTCAGACATTACATAGGTCAAGAAACGAAAAGCAGGAATGGTTACTTTCTTGGTTAAACTTCATTAATTCAAGGATGAGAATGAATGAGACCCAAAGGCACCATGAACAGGGAGCTTTTACAAACAACTATGTATAACATCAATAAGATACATGATATAATGTACAGCACAAGGATAATAGCCAACATTTCAGAATAACTATGAATGGAACATAACCTACAAATTGTGAATGACTGTATTGTGTACACAAAACTAATATAATAGTATACATCAACTATATGGTCAATAAAAAAATTTAAATATAAAACCAAAAAGTTTCCACTGGCTAATTACAGAAGCATAAGTGAAAGGTTTGAAACCCCAGTGTTAACTTAAAGAAGGAGGTGGTCATATGGAGAGGAACCGAGGATGGCCTCTAGAAATTCTTTAGGAGGAAAAACTTCAGGATCGAAGACTAAAAACTGCACAGAGCTAGACTCTGCCAACTGTCTAAATGTGCTTCTAGAAGATTCTTCCCCAGCTCCTCCTAATTAGAAATCAGCCCTGAAGAATATTTGATTTCAGCCTCATAACTGAGCAGAGAACCTAGCCCCATCTTCTTGTAATTTTGATGTAGAAACATTATGCACTAATAAATGAGTGTTGTTTTAAATTTCTAAATTTGTGAAAATTTATTATCCAGCATTAGAAAACAAATATAAGGGCTATTTAAGCAGTGACAATAGTACATTCAGGCTTCTATAGATTCAAAATTAATTCCAAATTACAAAAATGGGTAATGTTCTTATATGTTCAATACCTTCTAACCTTTGGTCTTAATGATTTTTAAATATTCATTAAAATATCTTGTTATTCTGTAGTAGCATTCCTTTGAGAGCAATTAAATTTCTGTATCATGTGTTATTAGTATAGAAAAAATGACTAACGTGCAATTACAACTCACCAAGGAACCCCTCTCTAAATTACGTATAACCTCTAGGAACCAATTTTGCTAATAATAAATCAATGATTATTGCTGTTTGAAAAGTGAGTCCATGTACATAGAAAAATGTAATCACAAAATAGATATACAGTATATGGGAGAGAAATGTTAATAAACATGCATGATAATGGATGGGTAATTGTTTCAACTGAGCTGAACACTGGGGACCTTTGAAATAGTTCCTTTAAAATGGGGACACTGGTGCAATAATTAGGAAACAACCATATTGGAAAAAGAAATTTTGAACAGTGTGGAAGATCTGTATGGAAGACTTCCTTCCCCCTATTTAGAACTGCAAAGATCTAAAATATCCACTAGTCTAATTATCATTAAAGCCATATTTACATCTGAAAAAAGACCACATTTCCTGCAATTATACTATAAACAAATTTGAGCAATAGTAATTAGGAACAGAAACTGAAATAAAATTGTAATATAGGCTCTAAAATCTGGGTACTTGTAACCAAGATTCTATTCTTTAAGGAGCAGTTTGAGGGAAACGTATACACAGTAATACAGAAAGAACAATTTTCAGAGAGCACATTACCTGCACCAGTAAAGGAAAGCCAAGCATATAATACAGGTTGGAGATGTTGAACCAGCATAAAGGGAAACTATCAGGACAGGATAAGGGCTTTACCAGGTAAGATTATGGAATTACCTAGCTTACCCATTTCAGTAGATTACTGTGTTTGATTTTACAGTCTAGGTTTTTAATCTTAGTTCACCTTTAAGAGCAGCATCCAACTCAGCTATAAAAGAGAATGTGAAAGTTACTTAGTCCTGTCTGTCTCCTTGCAACCCCATGGAATGCTCCAGGCCAAAATACTGGAACACACAGCCTTTCCCTTCTTCAGGGGATCTTCCCAACCCAGGGATTGAACCCAGGTCTCTCTCATTGCAGGTAAATTCTTTACCAGCTGAGCCACAGGGAAGCCCTAGAATACTGGAGTGGGTAGCCTATCCCTTCTCCCTGGATCTTCCCAATCCAGGAGTCAAACCGGGGTCTCCTGCATTGCAGGCAGATTCTTTACCAGCTGAGCTACCAGGGAAGCCCAAAAGAGAATGAAATAATGCCTCTTGCAGCAATATGGATGGACCCAGAGATTACCAAACTAAGCGAAGTAAGTCAGAAGGAGAAAGACAAAATACCATTGTTGTTGTTCAGTCACTAAGTCATGTCTGACTTTCTGTGACCCCATGGATGGCAGCACACCAGGCTTCTCTGTCCTCCACTATCTGCCAGAGTTCACTCAAATTCATGTCCACTGAGTCAATGATGCTATGTAACCATCTCGTCCTCTGCTGCCCTCTTCTCCTTTCGCCTTCAATCTTTCCCAGCATCAGGGTCTTTTCCAATGAGTCAGCTCTTCATATCAGGTGGCCAAAGTATTGAAACTTCAGCTTCACCAACAGTCCTTCCAATGAATATTCTAGGTTTATTTCCTTTAGGATTGAAGTGATCCACTTGCAGTCCAAGGAACTCTCAGCATCACAATCAGAAGCATCAATTGTTCAGGACTTAGTCTTCTTTATGGTCCAACTCTCACATCCGTACATGACTACTGGAAAAACCACAGCTTTGACTATATGACCCTTTGTTGGCAAGGTGATGTCTCTGCTGTCTAATACATTGTTTATGTTTGTCATAGCTTCCTTTCCAAGGAGCAAGCATCTTTTAGTTTCTTGGTTGCATTCACTGTCTGCATTGGTTTTGGAGCTCAAGAAAATAAAATCTGTCACTGTTTCCACCTTTTCCCCTTCTATTTGCCATGAAGCAATGGGACTGTATACCATGATCTTAGTTTTCTGAATGTTGAGTTTCAAGTTTAAAATACCATATCACTTATATGTGGACTCTAAAATATGGCACAAATGAACTTATCTATGAAACAGAAGCAGACCCACAGACATAGAGAACAGACTTGTGATTGCCAGATGGCAGGGGGCAGGAGAAGGATGGACTGGGAGTTTGGGGTTAGCAGATGCAAACTATTACACATAGGATGGATTAACAACACGATCCTACTGTGTAGCACATGAAACTATATTCAGTATCCTGTGATAAACTATAATGAAAAAGAATATGAAAACGAATGTGTGTATATACATAACTGAATCACTGTGCTGTACAGCAGAAATTAATACAACATTGTAAGTCAACTATATTTCAACAAAGTAAATTTTAAAACAAAAATAATTTTTTAGAAAGTGCAGCATTCACGATAGTTAACTAGCCCTATAGCCTTGGTCAAATTGACTTACCTATCTCTGCCTCTGTTTTCTCACCTATAAAACATTACCTGCAGTTTTCAATGAGAGAAGCTAGCTCATAGGATGTGGTGAAGGTCTGATGAACTAATATTTGTGAAATATTTAGAACAGTATAGTGTTAGTTGCTCAGTCATGTCCAACTCTTTGTGACCCCATGGACTGCAACCTGCAAGGCTTCTCTGTCTATGGGATTTCCCAGGCAAGAATACTGGAGTGAGTTGCCCTTTCCTTTTCCAAGGGATCTTCCCAACCCAGGGATTGAACCTGGGTCTCCCACATTGTAGGCAGATTCTTTACCATCTGAGCTATCAGGGAAGTCCCCAGAACAGTATAAGCACTGCTTAAATGTGTGCTACAACAATGTATGAATGCATTAACACATATACATTAACAAATGTTTTAATTATCTGTTAGCTGGTAGACACATCAGATGTTATGAGTGAAACAGTGTCAGAAACAGCCTCTTTTTCAAAAAGCTTATAGTCTAGAATGGCTAGATTAATAAATAACAAAGAAATATCAATATTGTATGAGAAGGGATCATAGGAAATTATAAAATTGACATAATAATAACAATGGGCTTCCCAGGTGGATTCCCTCATAATTCAGTTGGTAAAGAATCTGCCTGCAATGCAGGAGACCCCCTGTTCGATCCCTGGGTTGGGAAGATCTGCTAAAGAAGGGATAGGCTACCCACTCCAGTATTCTTGGGCTTCCCGTGTGGCTCAGCTGGTAAAGAATCTGCCTGCAATGTGGGAGACATGGTTTCGATCCCTGGGTTGGGAAGATCCCTGGAGAAGGGAAAGGCTACCCACTCCAGTATACTGGCCTAGAGAATTCCATGAACTGTATAGTCCATGGGGTCACAGAGTCGGACATGACTGAGGGACTTTCACTTTCTTTCACTTTCCCAGGTGATGCTAGTGGTAAAGAACCTGCCTGCCAATGCAGGAGACATAAGAGATGCTGGTTCAATCCCTGGGCCAAGAAGATACCCTGGAGAAGGGTATGGCAACCCATTCCAGTATTCTTGCCTGGAAATCCTGTGGACAGAGGAGCCTGGCAGGCTACAATCCATAGGGTCACATAGAGTTGGACATGACTGAAGTGACTTAGCACACACAATAATAACAACTATTTCTAAGGTTACCATGAAGTATCTTTGTGATAATTCCTGAAAAGATTTATTACAATTCTTGGTATACAGTAATGACTTAATAAAAGTTAGCTCTTATTGTTGTGTTATAGTTTTTTTGTTTCATTACACCCTTGTCTTTCCATGGGAACATGAGTTCTTGTGGGTGTAGGGGGCACTCATCCTGCTTGCTAATGCAGGAGATGTAAGAGACTTGGGTTCAATCCCTGGGTTGGGAAGATCCCCTGGAGGAGGCAATGGCAACCCACTCCAGGATTCTAGCCAGGAGAATCTCATGCACAGAAGAGCCTGCTGGGCTACAGTCCATGGGGTTGCAAAGAGCTGGACACAACTGAGCGTCTGAGCACAGCACAGTTACCTCATCTGGATCTTAAAATGAAGGTAGAACTTTTCTGGCTGCCAAGTGGGATGGAATGAACCATGTAAAGAAAAGATTTGGTCAATTTAGGGGTTTTAGGGAAGATTGTTGAAAGCAATAATGAAGAAAAAGGGAAGGAATAGATAGATATTGGAAAGCTGACAAATGGATAATTCAGTTCAGTTCAGTCGCTCAGTCATGTCCAACTCTTTGTGACCCCATGGACCGCAGCACTCCAGACTTCCCTATCCATCACCAACTCCCAAAGTTAACTCAAACTCATGTCCATTGAGTTGGTAATGCCATCCAACCATCTTATCCTCTGTCATTCTCTTCTCCTCCTGCCTTCAATCTTTCCCAGCATCAGGGTCTTTTCAAATAAGTCAGTTCTTCGCATCAGGTGGCCAAAGTATTGGAGTTTCAGCTTCAGCATCAGTCCTTCCAATGAATATTCAGGACTGATTTCCTTTAGAATGGACTTTGGTTGGATCTCCTTGTAGCCCAAGAGAGTCTCAAGAGTCTTCTCTAACACCACAGTTCAAAAGCAGTAATTGTTCAGTGCTCATCTTTCTTTATAGTCCAACTCTCACATCCATACATGACTACTGGAAAAACCATAGCCTCGACTAGACAGACCTTTGTTGACAAAGTAATGTGTCTGTTTTTTTTAATATGCTATCTAGGTGGGTCATAACCTTTCTTCCAAGGAGTAAGTATCTTTTAATTTCATGGCTGCAGTTACCATCTGCAGTGGATAATTGGGGTACCAGATTTTGGAGTAACTTACACTTGAAGATAAAAAATTTTAGATTGTGTACAAAGACCAGTATGGATCCATGTCTCTGACTTTGCAAGTTGGAGTTCCCTTTGTTCTTCAATTTCCATGTACTGTGACCTTCATAAAGTAAGCTTCAACTTAAGGAGAATCTTCACTATGAAAGATCACAGGGTCTCTTAAGTTTGTGCCTGGACCTGACTTTAATCTCCAGTACTGTGGTTAAGCAGTATTTGTGGAATTAATTGGAAAGAATGAGCTTAGTTCAAAATTGTTTCTTACTGAAATCACAATGTTGTTGTTTAGTCTCTAAGTAATGTCTGACTCTTTGTGACCCCATGGACTATAGCCCACCAGATTCCTCTGTCCATGAGATTTCCCAGCAAGAATACTGGAGTGGGTTGCCATTTCCTTCTCCTGGGGATCTTCCCTACCCACATCTCCTTCATTGGCAGGCAGATTCTTTACCACTGAATCACCAGGGAATCCCAATAAAAAAGCATATGTGTTAAAACAGTCCAGTGTTAAACATATTTAAACCTGTATTCTAATATGTTCATGTGTGCTCAGTTGCTCAGTCATGTCCAACTCTTTGCAACCCTGTGGACAGTAGCCCAGGGGAGTAATATGCTCCTCTGGCCATGGGATTTCCCAAGCAACAATACTAGAGTGGGTTACCAAATCCTTCCCTAGGGAATCTTCCCAATGCAGGGATCAAATCCGTGTCTCTTGAGTCTCCCCGATTGTCAGGCAGATCGTTTACCACTGAGCCACTTGGGAATCCCATTCTAACACAAGAGTTCTGTTATCCCACAGCTTGATTGTTCTAACTAAGAAAGTGAGTTTCAAACCATTTACTACCTTGAGAAGAAATGAGATGGGATCTTGAAAATTGGGGGCAGATTTTCCCCCATGGCAGATGACCTCTTCCCACCATAAAGTTCTTTGTTTAAAATATTAAGAAGTAAAAATATTTTGTTCCATTTCTTCTTAACTTTATGTCATAGAAGAAGATATTAGATATGTAACTGTTAAACATGTGAGAGTCAGGATATGTTGCCATGAGTGTCTATTTGTATTCGGAAAGGCAACTGTGCAATTGGTTTTGAACTGATTGATCATCAAACTAGAAAAACGTGTCTGGAAAATAAAGAATCTAAACTTGAAAAAAAAAATGGATTTCTTTTCCTCACCACAACCTCCCTAAGAATCTTTTCCTAAAATATTTTCTCGAACATTGAATAAATAAATTTATTATCCAGTCTTATAAGATCATACTATATTTGTAATCTATTATTTGGTCAATACAGTCTGAATTATGTAATGGGTATGTTTTGGTATATAATAATTAAATTATGATAAGTCATTTTAGATGAGCATCTCCGAGTGTTTATGTTTAATTTGAATGTAAACATAGTCTTAGTCACAGTACTTGTTAGGCACACCAAATTGCCTAATGAGATGTTTTTATTAATAAATGATCACTGAAAATGATAATTTAATAAAATTCATTCCTAGCAAAATATATGTCAAGTCATGAGCTCTACAAATGAAGACAATTATTTTGTACTACATGGAAAGAAGCTTTTCCCCTAAAAATTATGTGCTTCAGGTGCTACTGTATATTTCTTATACTTTCTATGACTTAAATTACTATAGACAAAACTCCAATTCTCTGTACCCTGAGTTCATTTCTGCCCATGGGTGAGGTAGGCAGGTGAGAAGGAAAAGTCTGCTTCCTAACATTGTCCATTTAATTAGTTGATTTTAAATAGAGGGTATATCCCCACTATGGATCTCCACTCTTTTTGTGGTGAAGGGGCTCAATTAACCCAATGAAGGTATAAGCCATGCTGTGCTTTTGACTATGTGGATCACAGCTAACTGGAAAATTCTTAAAGAGATGGGAGTACCAGACTACCTTACTTATCTCAAGAAGCAACAGTTAGAACCAGACAAGGAACAACTGACTGTGTCAAAACTGGGAAAGGAAATCAACAAGGCTGTGTTTTTTCACCCTGCTTATTTAACTTCTATGCAGAGTACATCATGTGAAATACTGGGCAGGGTGAATTACAAGCTGGACTGAACATTGCCAGGAAAAATAACAGCCTCAGATATGCAAATGACAGCACTCTAATGGTAGAGAGTGAAGAGGCATTAAAGAGCCTTTTGATGAAGGTGAAAGAGGAGAGTGAAAAAGCTGGTTTACAGCTCAACATTCAAAAAACTAAGATCATGGCATCTAGTCCCATCACTTCATGGCAAATAGAAGGTGAAAAAGTGGAAGCAGTGACAGATTTTATTTTGCGGGGGCTCCAAATTCACTGTGGATGGTTACCATAGCCAAGAAATTAAAAGGCGCTTGCTCCTTGGAAGAAAAGTTATGACAAATCTAGACAGTGTATTAAAAAGCAAAAACATCATTTTGCTGACAAAGGTCCGTATAGTTAGAGCTATGGTTTTTCCAGTAGTCATGTATGGATATGAGAGTTGGACCATAAAGAAGGCTGAGTGGTGAAGAACTAATGCTTTTGAACTGTGACGTTGGAGAAGATTCTTGAGAGTCCCTTGGACTGCAAGAAGATCCAACCAGTCCATCCTAAAGGAAATCAGTCCTGAATATTCATTGGAAGGACTGATGCTGAAGCTCCAATACTTTGGCCACCTGATGCAAAGAATAGACTCATTGGAAAAGATGCAGATGTTGGGAAAGATAGAAGACAAAAGGAGAAGGGGGTAGAAGAGGATGAGATGGTTAGATAGCATCACTGACTCAATGGACATGAATTCGAGCAAATTCTGGGAGATAGTGGACAGGGGAAACTGGCATGCCACAGTCCATGGAGTGACGAACAGCTGGATACAACTTGGCAACTTAACAACAACAAAAGAGTGTATCTCATTCTCTATTTTCTAAATTGATGGTTTCTTATCATGTATCCACTGTCTATAGAGTCCAGAAGGGTTTTTTTGCACATACCTATAGTCAACTGGGGAATTTTTATAATTTTGCCTCCATGTCCACTTAGCCACTACAATGTAAACATCTTCTTAAGGAATAGTTATTATTTATCTATGCATTTACACAGTTTATAATTTTTTAAAAGGATTAGCATTTAGGAATGGAAATCTCCTAATAATAAAATGTGCTTTTCATCAGTTTTAACCTCTGATTTTTCAATGCAATCTTTGTTTGATGATGTCCATTTAGATTTGGAAACTTCATTACATAAAATTTTCACCAATCTGGAGTAAAATGAAATAAAGGCAGCTATAGTCTCTTTTTTGCCCCTTCCGTTTGGCCAAAAAAAGCTATTTCATACTGTGATTTATAGTTCATGTCATCTAATGGCCAGTTATATAAACTAAACAATATACAGGATATACTTAGGCTTACAGGAGAATAAACTGTGAAGGGAGCTGGGAAAAAGAATCATTTTGTAAACTCTAAAAAAATAAAATTTGATCTTATGTCATATTCTGAAAGTGATAATAGACTCATGTCCAATAATTTGTCTCCTTGGGGATGTTTTGAAGACTTTTGTAGGAAAAAAAAAAAACACGCTTCTCTTGGTTTAAAGCTCTTTATAAAATTTATGTTCAGATATTCCCTTGATAGCCACATTGAATTGCAGTGACTGGAGCTCTTCAGTGAGTCTTCAGTCATTTGTATTTTGGTTATTACAAGTGAGAAATGGAAGAGTTTTTGTTTAAAGAGAATTCTTTACATAATGGCAGCTTGATTTGTAGTTCAGACTTTTTAGAATGTCAAGACCAATAATTCATGTGAACAGTGAAAGAAAAAACTGAATTTCCTTACACAGACAATCCTACAAAGAATGTCTGGGTGTTTTTATTCTAAATGAAATGATGCTATAAATAAGATGACCATTTTCTGAGGAACTGAAGTTTTCCTAACATAATCTTTTATTAATCTGGACAAGTATACCATGTTTGCATAGGCTAATTTGAGATGCTACATTTGCCAGCCTTGATTTCATTTTTATTTATTTTCACATTTTTAACCTAATTGTGCTTTTTAGGTAGGGATTCTGTGTGATTACTGTCCTAAGGAGGAAACTACTAAAGACATTTGGGACACTGGAAACAGGAATTAACTGGGACTGTCCTGGGAAAACCAGTTATATGGCCACGCTTTCAGGGGACCAGTGAATATTTTGAAATAGTCTAAACATTGCTTTTATACTTGTGTGTGCATTGAGGGATCAAGGGAGAACATCCAGAGATTTATACAACTTTTAAACATGTCTATTTCCAAAGAAGTGGACTTCCCAGGTGGCTTGGTGGTAAAGAACCCGCATGCCAATGCAGGAGACACAAGAGATGCAGGTTTGATCCCTGGGAAGATACCCTGGAGTAGGAAATGACAACCCACTCTAGTATTCTTACCTGGGATATCCCATGGACAGAGGAGCCCGGAGGGCTATAGTCCATGGAGTCGCAAAAGAGTTGGACACAATTTAGTAACTAAACAAAAGCAAACTTCCAAAGAAAGGCTAGGAACTCCTGGTTTGAGCTTTTCTGTGACTAAATGGAGGAATATTGCAACATCAGGGAAAATAACTCAGGAAATATGAATGACTTGGGCAGAGAAGCTGTGCAAATCATTGATTTATGAACACATTTATATGAATTATAGAGATACTCTCAATACTTAATCAGTGCTTTTTAGGTATCCAGTTGATCAGTTACTGAAATTTCATCAATGCATTTATGTGTGGATATTTAAAAATCTCAGATTTACCAGCTTTGATTTTAAATCTCTCAAACATGGAGCACTGACTTCTCAGGGCTTTAACAGGCCAGAAATAAAAAAGATGCTCTATATTTTATTTACAGAGTCTACTTTTCTTTCTTTGAGCTCAAAAACAAGTGTGACAATGGAGGTGACGCAAGGTGCATAGAAATACATTCTGTTCTATCATCCTCGGAATTTATCTCACGGAAGCAGGACAGATTGCAGAACATAATCAACGGCTCAGAAATTACTGGCAAAACATCTCTGCCCTGTGTTTCAACAAGAATCTGGCCCTAGGATAAATTATTATAGGTTACATTCTCAAGGAAACATATGCCCCAGACGTTCCAATTCTCCTCAGGTCCCATGTAAGAAGAAATGAGAGGGATTCTAATCCCCTTCTAAGGCCAAACAAGGACATAGAGGCAGAGCTGATTGACAAAAAATGGCCCATTTTTCCTTCATGACAGGAAAATTATTCTTTCCATTCTGGTTTCTTAGTCTGCTTGGAATCTGTAACATATTCTTACTGTTTCTTATGCTACAGCGACCTTTATCTTTTGAAGTCTCCACTTTGCAAAATTTGTTGTACAGTTTTCAGAAATAGCACACAGTTAAATTTCTACAATATGCCAACATTACCTATTAATGTTTTCTCACATGCCTCATTCATTTTCCTAAATCCTGGGCAAAATCCCCCAAAGAAAATGTCAATGGCTTATAATGTTTCCTCTTTAGTAATTTTCCAAACTGAGAATGTCAATAACCTGATAAAGAATTCTCTTCAAAGTACAGCATGGCATGAGGAAGACTCAGTCAAGACTGAACTTTTTCTAGAGGGTTATATTATTATTTTGCAATTGCCTTTGACAAGTAACCACTGGATTTACAATTAGATTTTGTGACAATGACTGAAGTTTTCCAACCAAAAATTTGCCAGAAATCTCCCTCTCAGAGGAGAAAAAAGAAGAGGATGCAAAAGAGAAAAGTTATTTTAGACTTTTATACAGATTAATAAAGGCTGAAATATTTTTCATCTACTATTCTCACCCTTCATAGATATTACACACAGAGAACTGAAGGGAAAGAACTAAAAGTTTCAGTAAGTAAAAGTGAGCTGTAATATAACTGTCCCTAAGAATTCTATTATCACAATAAGAGAAGCTTTCTTTGAGCTTTCAAAATTCTTCTGGACCAACAACCTTGCAAAGCTTTGGAGAGAAATGGAAAGATAGGAGAGAGGGTCCTCATTCTTCCTAAAAATGTTGACTTTCCAGGAAGGAAGGTGAAGAAATGAATGGGTTACCCCCATCCTATTCCCTATCATTGCCATTTTCTCAGAGAGGAAGTGGCTTGAGCAGCATCAGACATCACAGAACTAAAACAACTAGAGAATGTTCAACTCTAGCAATCTCTGGATCCAGCATCTAGTCAGAAAGCATCCCTGCAGGGTGGAGGGATGTGCGACGTATGCTGACTACAACTTTCCAATGTTTTTGAGATTCTCTTTGGGGCCTAATGAAAGCACTGGTTGAAGAGCAAGACATTGACACTTTTGGGCTTTCTTTTCACTGTGGACTCTTTTCCTGATTTCTGATCCTTATTCATACTTGAACATTTCTCACTGCACCTCTCCTCAAAGCAACACATACATCATTTGAAAAGAGCTCATATCATAGACCGAAACTCATCCCTTTGAGGTGGTGGCAGTGGGTACCAGGGGGGAAAGGTACCTACTGTCTAGGTCAGTGGCATTGAGATGATCATTTCCCCAGCTTATCTCATCTCCTCCAACAATCGTTTTCTCCCCTGCCCCAGGGGAATTATCCAACTGTTGACTTTGGGGGTTTGCAGATTTCACAATGTGGTGCTACGTTTTCTTTTTGTCTGTAGGTTATTTCTTCAGAGAAAAAGACAATAATTTCCTAGAATTCATACAAATGTGAAGAGGAGCAGTATGTTACAGTTGTTGCTGTTGTTTTATATAGTGCAAAATAAAAAGAGCAAAAAAAAAAGAATGAAAGAAAAAAAGGTGTTTTTTGAGGCCTCAGCAGGAATGAATGGATCATTCTAGGAAAACCTGTGTAGAGTTAAGCTTTCCTGGTAGCTCAGATGGTAAAGAATCTGCCTATAATACAGGATACCTGGGTTCAATCCCTGGATTGGGAAGTTGCCCTGGAGAAAGCAATGGCTACCCACTCTGGCATCTTGCCTAGGAAATCCCATGGACAGAGGAGCCTTGAAGGCTGTAGTCAATGGAATTGCAAAGAGTCAAACATGACTGAGTGACTAACACATTAATGCTATTTTAAGAGTTTTTGTATGGGATTTTGGATTCATGGGCTTCTATAATGCCTCTTAAATTAAGATGTGTCTTATTTTAAGATATTCTTTGAAGACTGGGAGATGCTTGTGTAAGGTTGGAGGATATGTCATAAAGAGTTATCTGCTTGGGTCTGACTCTCCCAGGCACTTTCAATGTAAAGACATAAAAAAAAAAAAAAAAAACAACTGTAGGGCTTTGGGGTTTAAGCAGTAAGACTTTTATGCCATAATTAAGAACCAACAAAGAGTACAAGAGAGTTGGAGATGAAATTGGATGCTTATTACTTATTACAGATAAAATCTGGACTGGACTACATTGCTTAAGTATGTGGTCAAATAGGCTTGCTGACACTCAGTTCAGAACTTGGAACACCACCCAGCCTCCCATCTGTGGAGAAAACACATACTTCCCTGTGAAAAGGAATGACTAAGAAGCTGAGCAAGGAAGAGGAGTATACTCTAATGGAGATTGATTCCCAGGGAACAAGAGGTTGGGAAATATTTTTAAGTGTTGCTCAAGAACAAAGAGGTATCTTTGAGTTCTCTTTATTGCCCAAATCATGTTAATAGGGTAGGAAAGTTGCATGAGGCACAGCCATACTGCCAGGGAAGAGAGTGTGCACTTTACTTCTATCTTACCTTTGTTGTAGCTCTTAGAAACCTAAAACTTAGAGAAGGATTTGACATAAATTTGGACTTGGTTTCAATAAATTCCAAATGCATTTGTATTTTCTATGAGCTCTAATACCATCATGTGTCCTATGAAAATAAAGATATTATGACATCCTATAATAGAATTTAACGCTGTTTCAGTTATAATTTCCCAAATTTCTTTGAGCGTGGGATATTTTGTTTTCTATGCAGTTGAGTTTCTCAGATACACAAACTCAAATTCTGCATAGCTACTTGTTTCATAGAATACTCCAGAGAAGATGCTGGGTTTTTGAACTACACAAATATACTCAGCCCTTGTGTCACTCATGAGAGAGAAAGAAACCATGATTCAGTTTTTGCACATTAAAGAGGAACACTTCTCCTAAAATTGCAGCATGCTTTAAAAACTTCAGATTGGCATAGTTTAACTAGCAGCACTTTCTCTTTCCTAACTCTGCATACGATGGTATGTCCTAAAACAATGTCATTTTATTGAATGAAATATCAATGGAAAGATGGGACATAGAAAGTCTGGGTTCAGTTCAGTCTCTCAGACATGTCCAGCTCTTTGTGATCACATGGACTGCAGCATACCAGGCTTTCAATATGTAACCAAGTCCCAGAGCTTACTCACACTCATGTCCATAGAATCAGTGATACCATCCAACCATTTCATCCTCTGTTATCCCCTTCCCCTCCTGCCTCCAATCTTTCCCAGCATCAGGGGCTTTTCCAATCAGGTGGCCAAAGTATTAGAAAAGTATACTTCTAAAGTATCAGCTTCAACATCAGTACTTCCAATGAATATTCAGGACGGATTTCCTTTATGATTGACTGGCTAGATTTCCTTGCAGTCCACGGGACTCTCAAGCGTCTTTTCCAAAACCACAGTTCAAAAGCATCAATTCCTCAGTGATCAGCTTTCTTTATAGTCCAACTCTCACATCCATACATCTCACATCCAAAGCATCACGTATGGATGCTTTGAGTAGATGGACCTTTGTTGGCAAAGTAATGTCTCTGCTTTTTAATATGCTATCTAGATAGGTCATGACTTTTCTTCCAAGGAGCAAGCGTCTTTTAATTTCGTGGCTGCAAGTCACCACCTTCAGTGATTTTCGAGCCCCAAAATGTAGTCTCCCACTGTTTCCATTGTGTCCCTATCTATTTGCCATGAAGTGATGGGACCAGATGCCATGATCTTAGTTTTCTGAATGTTGAGTTTTAAGCCAACTTTTTTACTCTCCTCTTTCACTTTCGTCAAGAGGCTTTTTATTTCTTCTTCGCTTTTTGCCGTAAGGGTGGTATCATTTACATATCTAAGGTTACTGATATTTCTTCCAGCAATCTTGATTCCAGCTTGTGCTTCATCCAACCCAGCATTTCTCATGATGTACTCTGCTTATAAGTTAAATAAGCAGGGTGACAATATACACCATTACGTACTCCTTTCCTTATTTGGAACCAGTCTGTTGCTCCATGTCCAGTTCTAACTGCTGTTTCTTGACGTGCATACAGATTTCTCAGGAGGCAGGTCAGGTGGTCTGATATTCCCATCTCATGAAGAATTTTCCACAATTTGTTGTGATCCACATAAATAAAGACTTCGGCATTTAAAAGCAGAAGTAGATATTTTTCTGGAACTCTCTTGCTTTTTTGATGATCCAACAGATGTTGGCAATTGGATCTCTGGTTCCTCTACCTTTTCTAAATCCAGCTTGAACATCTGGAAGTTCACGGTTCATGTACTGTTGAAGCCTGGCTTGGAGAATTTTGAGCATTACTTTGCTAGCTTATGAGATGAGTGCAATTGTGTGGTAGTTTGGGCATTCTCTGGCATTGCCTTTCTTTGGGATTGGAATGAAAATTGACCTTTTCCAGTCCTGTGGCCACTGCTGAGTTTTCCAAATTTGCCGGCATATTGGGTGCAGCAGTTTCACAGCATCATCTTCTAGGATTTGAAATAGCTCAACTAGAATTCCATCACCTCCACTAGCTATGTTCATAGTGATGCTTCCTAAGGCCCACTTGACTTTGCACTCCAGGATGTCTGGCTCTAGGTGAGTAATCACACACCATCATGGTTATCTGGGTCGTGAAGACCTTTTGTGTATAGTTCTCCTGTGTATTCTTGCCACCTCTTCTTAGTATCTTCTGCTTCTGTTAGGTCCATACCATTTCTGTCCTTTATTGTGCCCATCTTTGCATGAAATATTCCTTTGGTATCTCTAATTTTCTTGAAGAGATGTCTAGTCTTTCCCATTCTATTGTCTTCCTCTATTTCTTTGCGTCGATCACTGAAGAAGGCCTTCTTATGTCTCCTTGGTATTCTTCGGAACTCTGCATTCAAATGGGCATATCTTTCCTTTTCTCCTTTGCCTTTTGTGTCTTTTCTCAGCTATTTGTAAAGCCTGTTCGGACAACCTTTTTGCCTTTTTGCGTTTCTTTTTCTTGGGGATGGTCTTGATTACTGCCTTCTGTACAATGTCACGAACTTCCATCCATAGTTCTTCAGGCACTCTGTCTTTCAGATCTAGGTCCTTAAATCTGTCTCTCACTTCCACTGTATAATCATAAGGGATTTGATTTAGGTCAGCATGATCTAGTGGTATTCACTACTTTCTTCATTTTAAGTCCGAATTTGGCAAAAAGGAGTTCATGATCTGAGTCACAGTCAGCCCCCGGTCTTGTTTTTGCTGACTATATAGAGCTTTCTGTAGAAAGTCTACATGTTCTTTTTTTCTTTCTGTGTGTGTCCAACACAGTATTTCAAGTCAGGGATATGCCTATCATCCAGCTAAGTGCCTGATACACAATAAGCACTCAAGTTTTTGATAAAATTAAAATAAGAAATAAAGACAGGTTGTGACCTCTCTCACACTTTACAAAGAATTAGAATGTCATAGGGTTTCTGACTGGACTGGAAATACATGGTTTGTCTGAAACTGGGTAAGGTTTCCATGGCTAATTATTTCTTTCTCGCCTATGTAAAGAATGTTTCTAGCTCCTCTTTTGTTGACATTAAACAATGTCACTTCTCAATTTCTATGCAACAGCAGTTCACTGTCGTCAGTTTAGAATAGCTATGCATTATAAATGTTTTTTGGCTCCTGTCTACTTCCCCTGTATATTTTGGTCTCAGCCAAACACATTTATATAATATGTTTTAATTCCAAGGTTCTACCTAATTTTGATGGCTTCAAATTTTATTAAAAATGCAAGAAAATAATATTGTAATTTTTTTTAACTGGATGGCTGATTGGTTCAGTATTAATTTAGTACCCTAGCTATGTAGGGTCATTATTAATATACACTTTCTGTTGTCCAACAGTTGTTACAGTGGTGAGTTTCCAAATAATGGTGGATTTTCAACTATCAAATACAAACTAGCT
Source organism: Bos taurus (assembly GCF_002263795.3). NCBI lineage: Eukaryota > Metazoa > Chordata > Mammalia > Artiodactyla > Bovidae > Bos > Bos taurus. The sequence continues at coordinate 15,133,345 of NC_037332.1, read as the reverse complement.
TTATTCTATATCATAAAAATGTTCTTGTCAGTATTCAAATTATCTTAGATCCCTAGCTGGAGATTCTAATATTTCAGATAAGTAGACAATCTTAATTGGAAGGGATATCAAAGAGTAATTTCATTATTTTAAAAAAGATAATGAATTAGATAAGCAATATGAAAGATTATTTGCTAACTTATCTAAAGAGACAAGCCTTTTTTAAGATCCCCAAAACAGTGAGCTAAGATCTCTAGGTTTAACCCATAAATCCCACTGGTTAGGTCCTACCTCACCTTTCTTTTCCTTATTATTCTTTAGTTTCCATGTTGGAGGTTCTCAACTCTTCAGATTCTGGCTAGAATAAAAATTTACTTATTTTATTAAAGGCTGACCAGCTTACCTCATCGTGTAGGAACCAAATCTCGTATGCCATTTCCCATGTATATATTATATTGTCATAGAGGAGAGTCTAGGAAGAGGAAGGAAAGCGTGAGTCATCTTGACAACCCTCATTAGAGAAGCCTGTTTCCTTTTCTCCTCTGTTAAAAATTATGATAGCTGTATGTGGCTGAAATTTCTGTATCATATGCTTTTCTAACATATTCATTCCAAGATCATTTCCTTTGTTATACAATCGCAGTTCAAAGCGTGGTTCCATAGATGACTTATCAACACAGCAGAAATGAGTGATTTCCACTTGAAAATACTTGGGTTTGATGGATTAATATACTGCAGAGGAATAATGAAAGAGTTCATGTTATTTCCTCCTGGGACAGCACGTAAATGGCTAATTTTCATAAACACTTCAAGCCCAAAGAATCATGTTCAGACTAGATTTCTTAAGGAATCTGCTATAGTGCCTCAGTGAACACTGGATAATGGATGAATGAAGATTAGGCCCTAGAACTATTTTAGGATAACTTGACAAATATTTGGAGGGCAGTCATGGAATGAAGGAAGAAAGCCTCAGTTTTGTTCTGAATCACTGATGTTCCAATCTAAAATGCTAACATAACCAGTTCCTCTGCCAATGTGAAATGCATCTTTATTCTCTCCTTTGCTTTCTATGTTGCAATTATGTCTTTCTCTCACTCAGTGTACTAATGAAAACAGCGTTGGTTTTGGAGCCGGAAGTATCAAATATTTTATTAGACTTTAGTACTGGACTTGAAGCAAAGCATTAAGATAAGACAAAACCAAGTTCCACTTTACTGTCATTTCTCTCATTGTTCCTTTCTCTGTCCCTCTCCCAAATCTCCACCTTACCTAGACTTTCCCTCATCATCCAGGAATTGAGAAGCCCAATTTCTCTGTCAAAAGCCTTCTCAAAATGCACTAAAAGAGCACAATACCTTTCTAGGACACTTGAGCGGCTCCTGGCTCATCTCATAACTGCCACCAGATCCTCTAACACGTGTACTTTTCCCACCATAGTAGACAAAAACAAAGATATTTCTGAGTCTTTTTTAAATTATTATTATTTGAACCATCACAATGGTCTATACTAAAAGGATTAACAGAGCTGTCCTTGTCCCTGTTACTCTCTGCTCTGGGTTCCTAGTTGTCTGTTGTTGTTATTCGCTCAGTTGTATCCAGTTCCTCGAGAGCCCATGGACTGCAGCGGGCCAGGCTTCCCTGTCCTTCACCACCTCCTGCAGTTTGCTCAAACTCATGTCCATTGAGTCAGTGATGCCATCCAACCATCTCATCCTCTGTCGCCCCCTTCTCCTCCTGCCTTCAATCTTTCCCAGCATCAGGGTCTTTTCCAATGAGTTGGCTCTTTCCATTTGGTGGCCAAAGTATTAGAGCTTCAGCCTCCAATGAATAGTCAGGATTGACTGCCTTTAGGATTGACTGGTTTGATCTCCCTGCTGTACAAGGAACTCTCAAGAGTCTTCTCCTAGAGCCAAAACCAAAACCAATGACTGCTTTCCTGGTGACTATTTTCCCATGCCCTTCAATTCTTCCCAAATGGAGACAAGCTATATGATGGGCTTATGTGGACATGAAACGGTGGTCCCAAAGAATTTTCCAAATTTTTATTTTTTTATTTTATATCTTCCTATCTTATCATTGAATATATCATGAGTGTGTAAGAATAAAAGACTCAGACATCTATGGTTTTCTGAGAAAAGCATCTCAGATTTAGAGGCTATAGCCCCGAACACTTATGAAGAACAAGTTCTAGGTTAAAGAGAGGCAACCCGGAGTTCTCCCAGCCTAGAGTTCTCACCAGCAACTCTTCTACATAGTTATATCCAGGCTAGGATCTCATAAAGATGACATGATAAGTAAGGCACACATTTTAACTTTCATACCTTACTGTACTAAATCTCACTTATCTCTATACCTATATGCAATTCAATGCGACACAATTTTCTTCTTTTTCAGTAACACCTTTATCACTAATATCTCTAAATATGCTTCCAAAGTTTGTTCAAATATCCCCTTCTTGACAGAGCATTTTACTACCAATCTGGGCACGTTTTATCAATCCTTTCTCTATTTCATCAGAATCATATTTCCAGTGTAGAATTTATAGTGAATAGTGCTTGTCATCTTCATTAACTATTAATAGCATGGTGCCCTCCACACAATAGGCCCTCAATGATATCACGGCTGGGCTGGGTGAAGAGATAAATAAATGGTGAGCTGATGAGGCCCATTTTCTACTCATTATGGGCTTGGGTTCCCTCCTTGCCTGAGCAGATGAAGGTAAGCCTATGATCATAGGCATTTTCTGAATTAGGGCAGTCTTGCTCAGCACCAACATCTTGACCTCAAAGTCCACCTTAACTCATTACTCCCTTCTATTAAGTTATATTTTTATGATATCTCTTGGTCACAGGATAATTGCAGTAACATATGCAAAGAACTAGAACAAAGATCAATGCGTATCTCTCTACCAGACTTCTCAGTATTGAGAACATAGTGCCCTGTTGTTCATAATTGTGCTAATTACCTGCTTATGCTTTTAACTGCAGTCTTCATGAAACGTCCTCATCCATCTCCTTACAGTCTGTTATTATAATCTGTAATTTTTTACAGGGTATTTTTATAAGAATGGAACATATACAATCTGGATACCCATAACAGTATCATTATCTATGAATTGGTAAGAGATGTTCTGTAGGACCCAAAATTTCGAGATGATTTTTCTGAGAGTTGAGTCACATTTTTCATTAAAGGATAATTGGAAATTTTCTGAAATGTGTTAGTGTTCAAATACTTACGTGTAATCTCACTCCCAGATAGGTTAATCAACTTTAGGAAAATTTTATTAAACATTTAGTTTACATTTTAAATTTTAATATGTTTTCATATTTTAAAGGAATATATAATGAATAAACAATACATTATTTTTTCCCTCAAGTAGTTCCTTTGAAGAGGTGGGTGACTTTTTAATATGGAGCTCCATCTAGTGGTACAATTAGCAATGTATCAAAGGCAAGCATTTTCTGTAAGAAAAGATACATTATTGCAAATTACCCTCTGTTTTCTGCCTTATATATTTGAATATCCTCATGTGTTTCTGTATGTGTTCATTAAAGCAAAATGTTAGGAAGTAAAATTCAACTCCCCATATGATAACAGTATTTTTGCTATATTTTATAAAAAGGGCTGCACCAAATATTGACACATTGGTGACACCAGTGGTAAAGAATCCACCTGCCAATGCAGGAGATGCAGAAGACATGTGTTCAATCCCTGGGGTGGGAAGATCCCCTGGAGTAGGAAATGGCAACCCACTCCAGTATTCTTGCCTAGAAAACTATGAACAGGAGGAGCTGGCGGACGGTAGTCCATGGGGTCACAAAGCGGCCGACATGACTGAATACGAGTCCACGTCTGAACAAATTTCAGACTTCTTAATGTATGTGCTCAGTTGCACGTTTACTTTCTTAGTTGGTTTTTAACTTATTTCTTATGAATACTTGTATACAGTGTACATATCAATACCAAAGATAAGGGAGCCAAATTAATGAATAGTATTTTTTAAATCCCAAAAGCACCACATTTTCTTTTTAAGTTGAATCAGTTGAAATAATTCTTATCAATGAGTTCTGACCTTCTAAATTAGGTCCAGATAAGTGTTCTAAATCCTGTGGCCCTATTTTTATTTTTTTTTTTCTTGCCAGCCAGAATTCAAGTCCATAACACAAAACATCAAAAGAAAGGTAAATGAACTGGACCAAGGAATATAAGAAAAATAAACATCGGCCATTTCTCAACGTTTGTCATAACAAAGCTAAAGGATATACTTTATAGTTTTGGCTGAAAATGTCTTATGAGTCAAATCACACATGGGTATATAAACCTTGCCTTTTCAGAGCTAAGAAAGATGGCGTTTTTGTAGCTCACATATGATCCACGTAGAGAGGGAAGTCTTTGTTTCATGTTGGTGTCAACGGATAGATGTGTTCCTCTCATCAATTAGACTGTGACTAAATTGAAGATAAGGATCATATCACAAATATTTTGGGAATATATAGTTCTGTGCTTAGTCGCTCAGTCATGTCCAAGTCTTTGCAACTCCATGGACTGTAACCTGCCAGGCTCCGCTGTCCATGGGATTCTCCGGGCAGTAATACTGGAGTGGGTTGCCATGTCCTCCTCCAGGGGATCTTCCCAACCCAGGGATTAAACCGAGGTCTCCCACATTGCTGGCAGGTTCCCTGGTGTCTGAGCCACCAGGGAAGCCCAATATATAGTGAGACTTCAATAATACTGTCAAGATGAGTAAGTATATCCAATAGACCTGGTGATATATTTTAGGATATGTAATAAGAGGTCACTTTACAGGGTCTCTTCAGAAGGAAACAGGGATTTATGAACAGTAACTTTTCTAAAAACAAGTATATACTATAGACCATTTTCATGTGAATTTAAGCTCCTATTTTTACACCAATCCCAATTTTATCTCTTGGATATTTCCTGAAATGCTGGTTTTTGTTGAAATTAAAGAATAAATAGGTATCTAATATTCCACTGAGAACAAAGCTATGATTTCTAGTATATTTCCAATTAAGTTCCCCATGAGCTATTCAACATGAAATTCTTTCAGAATTCAAGCAAACAGTAAAACTAAATTTGCCACTTAAAACTAGTCAGCTGAAAATTTCAAATCTCTCAGGAACCTGTCACATCTAAATCACTGCTCTGGCTTGGGAGTACGCGTGAGACACGGCGACTGTGAGTTTCGAGGTGAGATATAGAATCATACTTCATTTTTATTTAAAGGCCTTAAATTTCTAACTATACCCACTGGAGTGAATCATTAGTTCCAAGCATCCGAGTAAAATTCAACTAAAAGACCTCAGGGTTTGTTCATTGTAAGTCATCACAGTGTGATATTCTAACACTTAAAAGCATGGATTTCCAAGAAGGCTTTTTGACAGTCTAAAATTTCCTGATAACTTTAATAGGAATTATTTTGTACTGTGATCCATAAGAAATTTGTACACTGCTGTGACAATTTCCCCTTGAAGATCACTGCACATGGCAAATTACTTGGCAATTTCACTTTCTAGTTCTGAGAAAAAAAAAAAAAAAAGGTCTTTGTATAAACTACCTCAAACTATTTTCATTTCTGTGAGTTGAGGCTTTTTCATCTTTAATGAATTTTAGTAACTAAAGGAATTTTATGGTTAGTCTTCATATGAATGGTACAAAATGCAAAAAGCAAAATTGGAAAAGCAGTAGAAAGTATGCCTATGTGAGTAAATTACATGTAAAAATCCATTCATATCTGATTCTAAACAGTGTACTTAGCACTGAATGTTACCTCCTTGTAGAAAGTTATAATAATCTTACTCATCACTGGATTCCCAGCACTTATCACAGAACCTAAAGTAGAAATTTAAGAAAATTTTTAGATAAATGAGTTAATGAATCAACAAGGGTTACCTTCCTAGTAAGCCCAAACTGTATTTGGGAATAGGATTAACTATTATTGTTAAGGTAGAATTAATTTTTGATTTATGTAGTTTTTTTCTAAATGCAAGTCTAAATTTCAATGTGTTTATTTTTATAATATCATGAGATTTTAATCTTCTCTTTCTAGAAAAATAACTTTTTTTTAGTGTCAGTGTCAATTATAAATTGTGAAATTTAAGATTAACTAAATATTGAAAAATGTTTCCACATCCATAGTAATGCCAGTCTAACAAAAAAGTATTCTCACATATCATTACTCTTTTTAGGCCCGTTATTTTAAAAGGGACCTAGAGTAGGAAATGTCAACCCACTCCAGTATTCTTGCCTGGAAAACTCTATAGACAGAGTGGCCTGGTGGGCTCCAGTTCATGGCATCATGAAGAGTCAGACCCCAGTGAGTGACTTGGGCACATTTTAAAAGGGAGGGGCAATACACATCAAATTTAAATAGTAAGTAATGAGAACAATGACCTTTCTCTTGTCCCCTTCCAATAATCAATGATTCTAGTTACTGCTTGCCTCAACAAATTAAAAAAAAAAAATCTTAATTTTGAAAGTGGAGTTAGGTCTTCAATTTATCACCTGTTTTTCAATTTGATAGGGTTTCCCTGGTAGCTCACCTGGTAAAGAATCCACTTGTGATGCAGGAGACCCTGGTTTGATTCCTGGGTCAGGAAGTTCCCCTGGAGAAGGGATAGGCTACCTACTCTAGTATTCTCAGGCTTCCCTAGTGGCTCAGATGGTAAGGAATCCTTTACCCCCTGCATGTGGGAGACCTGGGTTCAATCTTGGATTGGGAAGATCCCCTAGAGAGGGATTTAATTTGATACTCTTCCTTTCCTTCTTCTCTCCCGAGAAAATTGACTTTTCCTTTTAATTCTGATTCCCATCATCACGTCCTCTTAGATTTTTTTTCTATTTCTGTTCCTGGGATATTTTATAAGAGAATAGAATGAATGAAGAAGGTTAGAGTCCACTAGTTAGGTTTTGTTTAATCTTCAGCCCCATGAAGTACACACAGGAAACTTCAGAGTGACTTAGCACTGTATCGAACATTCAGTGATTTTCAAAGTTGAGATTTGAAAACAGATTTACCTGACTCTAAGCTACTATAACAATCCATATCTCTATTGGTGATGTTTTGAGGTCTAGCAACAACCTCTATTCCGTTCTCTAAGGAATTTTTAATTTAGCAGCCTACTAATATTTAAGTAGTATATATACAGCTCCGAGGAAGTACAAATAATGGTCACGAAAGACTTGCTTTGGCCCAGGAGCTTGCTGAAAGGGGCCAACCTGTGATAGCACAGGGGAGCAAGTTTGGACTTGAGAGCCGTGATGATGAGAAACCTGGAGCTGGCTACCCTTTACAGTAGCTGTCTTCCAATACTTTGGCCACCTGATGTGAAGAGCCAACTTACTGGAAAAGACCCTGATGCTGGGAAAGATTGAGGGCAGGAGGAGAAGGGGGTGACAGAGGATGAGATGGTTGGATGGCATCACCAACTCAATGGACATGAGTTTGAGCAAACTGCAGGAGACAGTGAAGAACAGAGAAGCCTGGCATGCTGCAGGCCATGGGGTCACAGAGAGTTGGATACAATTGAGCAATTGAACAACAATAATCTTCAAATTATGTTTGTTAATGAGATATATTATGTATGCATTGTTTTTAGAATATTTGTTATGTTTAAAAGGAATCAACTCTGAAAGGGTTCGGAATTTCTGTTGGTTCATGCTCTTCTTTATGTGAAAACTTTTTTTTGAAAAATTGAGCTGAGGAGAAAAATATTTAGAAGCTATCCAACAGTGTAATTTGGCTACTACTCAAGAATTCAGGAATATCTACTACAGTGCTCCTAGACAGCAGTTTCTTAACTATAGGGATACTAGGGGTACAGAGAAGCACTGTTATCCTTTCAATCAATCTCTTTCTCCAAGAGAATTTCCTATATAATACAAGGCATATTTTATGCAAGGAGATCAAACCAGTCAAGCCTAAAGGAAGTCAACCCTGAATATTCACTAGAAGGACAGATGCTGAAGCTGAAGTTTGCCCACGTGATGTGAAGAGCCGACTCACTGGAAAAGATGCTGGGAAAGATTGAGGGCAATGGGAGAAGAAGGTGGCAGAGGATGAAATGGTCAGATAGCATCACCGACTCAATGGAAATGAATTTGAGCAAATTCTGGAAGATACTGGAGGACACAGATAGTATCCTCTGTGGAGGACAGAGGAGCCTGGTGTGCTGCATTCCATGGGGTCTCAAAGAGTCAGACACGACTTAGCGACTGAACAACAAATCAACAGCGGTTATGTGTTTATGGTTTAATTATGATTATGATTCATCTATGCAACACTCTCGTGAATCATGTTACATAAATAGACCTCATGTTAAAGAGCTTGCTACTGTGTTAGATAAGTAAGCTGACAGTTAATTGACATGTCCAATTCGAACCAGAGGTCTCTTTCTACACTCACATACCAAGAGATGAGAGAGAAGAGGATGTGAAAATAACAGAGATCAACATGTCCTTTTTCTCCCTCCCTCCCTTTCTCCTTTTTTCCTTTCATACTTCTCTTTTATACTGTTATTTCCTTCCATCCTTCCTTTCTACTTCCTACCCTCCTTTCTCTATTTCTAAGCAGATGGCTATGCAAAATTAATAAAATAAGGACTACACACACATACTACCTTGAAGGTTAATGTGATCGATCTAGACATAAGTATAAAGCCCTAAAAGTTTTTAGATTAAAAATAAATATTCAACCAGCCTTATTAAATTTAGCATTTAATTTAGGACTGAAATGTAAAAAACACAGCGGCACATTAGAAGACACTTTTAAAATGAATATGGAGAAAGATATCAAATGTTTGTAACTGTTTGTATTTCTCTAAAAGTTTTATTTACACTATGGCTTACATGTAAATTTGGTGCTCATTAATATTTATACTTTTATTTTTAATGTTATCTCTAAAACTGAAAAGAAAATTGGAGAACTGTCTCCACTATTAATCATTTTTGTAAGTAGTCCAGCCTTTAAGACCCAAACTGTAAAGAACGTGCAATTACTGGCAGTTACTGGCAAAGTTTCCAGGAGAAAAGAAACATCAATACTAATTTTGCACTCAGCAAAAATTACAGCCTTTTCTTGGATAAACTAGAAAGGTTCTTTCTGGTTTTACTATCTACATTCTCTCATTTACTTTAAATCTGACATTTTAAAGGTTTAAACCATAACAGTAAAACATTTCTCATATTTTTTCATAGCTCTGCAAAAACTCATTCAAGACAACTAAAGTTTAGGGAGTTTCTTTTTTCCTTGCCCTTTCTCCATTTCTGCTGACTTCCTGCCTCCATAAAATTTACAGATTAGAACTCTGAATACATTTAGCTTCAGCGCTCATTTATCTTGACTCCAGTAAATGATTTTTAAAATTTACTCAGCAAATTAATACACTAGATAAAAAGAATTTTGCTTCCATAAATTGCCATTAATTCCACTGTCAACTGGAGGGCATGTTCATGGAGGACTCATTTGAGTACTCAAGCCTATGTTTTAGAGTTACAGTTTCTTGTTGAAGATACACACACTATCAAGCTGCCTGGTTTTAGGGGTGGTGGGAATTCAGAATCCCATAAAATGGCCAGAAATAAAGAAAAGGAAACAAGTTCCATCTTTATGGCAAGAGTCACTCTGCTCTTGCCGTCTCTTTGGTCTGCTGCAGCAAAGAGCTGGGGAGCCCAATGGAAGTATTCACCAGCTTATTACCGTTGGCCTACATTTTAATGTGCCCTCTCCAATATATTACTGTATGATTATCTCAGATTCAATATTACAATGCACAGCTCAATTTCCAAAACAATGTGAAATATCTTAGTCCTTGTAATCAGCCAAATAAATCACGAAACAAATCATGGCTCTGTTCTTGCTGCAAGGTGAAAATCAATCCACCGCCTCCTAGGAAACTGAAAACAAAACTAGCCTAAGAGTGCCATCTAGTGGAGAGATCTAGTATGACCACAACAGGCTACTAACTTTTTCTACATATTTGTTCTTGCCTGGAGAATCCCAGGGACAGCAGAGCCTGGTGGGCTGCCGTCTATGGGTTCGCACAGAGTCGGACACGACTGAAGTGACTTAGCAGTAGCAGTGCTGTGCTCAGTCCTGCCTGACTCTTTGACACCCCATGGTTTGCAGACTGCCAGGCTCTTCTCCCCATGGAATTTTCCAGGCAAGAACACAGGAGTGGGTTGCTATTTCCTTCTCTAGGGGATCGTCCCGACCCAGGGATCGAATTTGGCCTCTTGCGCCTCCTGGATTGGCAGGTGAATTTATTCCTGCTGCACCACCAACTTTACCCAGGCTTTACTCAAAACAAGAATAACTGGAGGAGAGCCTGCTGTCCAGGAAAGTCCTAGCTGATACCTGGAAACTAAGGAGGGAAATTGAAACCTAGAGACTGAGATGATGGTTAGCATTTCCTTTTCTCTCTCCTCTTAAAAAAAAAACAAAAAAACTATTCCCTGGCTTAGAGGGAATGAAGGAGCAGGAAGAGACCTGCTGTATGTCAAAAGAGTTGTACAGGCTTGTGCTCAGATTCCCGGGAGGGAGGGAATGGTCCACTGAGGTGACTACTGTAAGACAGAAGAAATGACAGAAAATAACAAGGGGTTGGAGAAAAAAGTGCAACTCCCTCAAGAAAAACTGACAATAGTGAAGATATGGCAGCAGTAAAGTGAATTTTAATTATGTCTGTTAGGGACTGTACAAGAGAAAGGCAGCCTAATGGGAGTCTCCAAGTCTAAAGATTGCCCTGAGGGTGGGAAGGGAGAGGAGTGCAGAGACAAAGATCGTTGGAATTCCAGTTCTACCGCTAGGATTCCTGCTAGAGGATGGAGTTTGGCAAGCCCCCTGTGTATAACTATAACTTGGTTCTTTATTAACATGAAAGTCAAAGTGTGCGTGCCTCCCACATAGTCCCGAGTCTCCCACATTGCAAGCAGATTCTTTACTGTCTGAGCCACCAGGGAAGCCGATCTTTATTGGCATAAATGCCTGTATTTCCCAAATAAAGATGAGTACGCTAAAAGAGAAGTGAAAGGCTTTTGCTGAACACTGTCTTTACCTAAACTTGGTAGAAAAGGGGGCTGTCTTGAGCTACTCTATAAATAGACTCCATAAGGAAATAGAGCCCGAATCTTAGTACATCTAAATCTTACCGGTACTTTGTAGAAAAGAGGGATTCCAGGCCTCATCTGCTGAGATTTGGGGATTGATCTGAAGTAGGTCTTAGGGATTTGCAGCACCATCTCCATTCTGCTACAGGCGGTCTGGGACCATATTTAAGAACTACTTCCTGTTGAGTCAAGACCAAGTGAGCCGATACTTCCTGCCTCCAAGGAAGCAAAAGTAACACCGAGAGACAGTGAAGTGCAGTCTGTGCTGCTGCTGTTACCTGGCTGTCTTAGGAGACCATCAGGTTCTAAGTGGACCACTTCACCCATACGCCCAGGATTTCCATTTTACTATTTGGGGCTGTGCTGGGTCTTCATTGCTACGAGGAGTCTTATCTCTAGCTGCAGTGAGTGGGCGCCATTCTCTAGTTGCATACGTGGGCTTCTCATTGCGGTGGCATCTCTTGCTGCAGCGCGCAGGCGCAGGGTAACGGCCTCAGTAACTGTGGTACGTGGCCTCAGTAACTGCGGCTACCTGGCTCCAGAGCACTGGCTCAGTAGTTGGGGCGCCCCGGCTTCAGTTTCTCTGCAGCACATGGGATCTTCCCAGACCAGGGATGAACCTGGTGTCTCCTGTTTTGGCAGGCAAATTCTTTACCACTGAGCCACCAGGGAAGGCCTGGGATTTCCCAGTTTTAGGACTGAAGTTGCCACACCTCGGGAGAACCTGCAGCTCCAAGCAAATTGGGATGGCTAGTCGCCTCACTGAATACACCATCTTAAAAGAGTTGTACACAAGGGTAGCTACCAGAGGCAAGCTCGGCAAAGAACACGACGGCCTCTTGAAGTCATATACACTGAGAACCTTACCACTGGGGAATAACTGTGAGAAATTACACCAATATGAGGAGTAAAAGTCCATCTGGAGCCGCTGCCTTTGCTAACAATAGGAAAGAGCTGCTATGCAGAGTGCTCACCAGTTGGAGCCATCACAGGAGTAGTAGATGACCTATCCTGCCAGAACCAACTTTTTTTTAAGCTTTAGTATTCCCCATCCAACTCTTTTTTTTTTTCTTTTTTTTTTTTTGCAAATCAGTAAAATCAACTGACAATAAAAGGTAGAGAGGAAATGAATTTGGCATAAACTTCCATTAGGAAAGCCACTCATTTTGATTTGAATAATGTAAGCCTGAACTTAGTGTGAAGTCTTCTGAAATCTCCAATTCCATTAACATGTCATCCCTTTGCATCCCAGAAACAAATTAACTCTTCCTCCCAGTTTTTCAGTATGGTCCATGTATGCTCAGTCATGTTCAACCCTTTGTGACCCCATGGGCTGTAGCCTGCCAGGCTCCTCTGTCCATGGTTTTATTCTGGCAAGAATACTGAAGTGGGTTGCCATTTCCTTCTCCAAGGGAATCTTCTCAAGCCAGGGATCAAACCTCGATCTCCTGCAGCTCCTACATTGGCAGGTGGTGGATTCTTTACCACTTAAGCCACGTGGGAAGCCCAAAAATCTCATTAGGAAATATGGCAAGTTTTGAGACTTAACAGTTCAAGTCAGTTTTATAGACCTTGACTTTTTTACCTAGAGCTAAAATTGTCAGTAAAGAATATGATAGACGACAAGGATAGAAGTGCTTGACTTTTTCCAAACACAAAAAGTACAGTTATAAATTTTATAAATTCTCTTTTGCAAATTATATCAATTTGAAGAATCGTGTTTGATAGCAATAGCCTCAATTTCATTGAGAAAATCCATGTCTACCTTCTTGAATTAAATCCTAGGAAACTGCCTAACTAGACTTCCCCTTGGAAGATCAAAGGTTTCTTAAGATCTGAGGATAAGATACTCCTTTCTTGTGCCAGTGGGAATTGAATGAGCTTGAATGGGTGTGGTGGAAATAGCCAGTTGCTCACCAAATCTAGGAGCACCTCTTCTTCTTGGACACAGAGCCAGACCATGTTTCCCCTGCCTCCTTTGTACTTAAGTTTAGTCATGGATGGAGTTTTAACCAACAGAAGAGAAGCAGAAATGATATGCACTATGCCCAAGACCAGTCCATGAACATTTACCACACAATCAACGTGCATTTCCCTTCAAGTTGATGGGGATAGTGGCCCCGTGGCGTATCCTCAGAAACATTTGTTGAAGATGAAAGAAACTCTGTGAACCTGGAAGCCTGGATGACCACTGAGGAGAACATCCTATCCCATCACTCATCTGGCAGGTAATCTATGTAAGTATTGTGCAAGAGAGATTATATTCTTTGGGGAGTACTAATAGCTAACTTATTCTACTTTCACTAATTTAAACAATTCCCTAGGACAGGCTGCATTATAGAACTTTCTGTAAAAGAAGATATCCAAGGACTTCCCAGGTGGTCCAGTGGTTACCTGTCCACCTGCCAAAGCAGGGGACACAGGTTTGATCCTTGGTTCAGGGAGATACCGTGTGCTGCAGAGAATCGAAGTTCGTGCGCCACAACTAATGAGAGAAGCCCACACACCTCGAGCCAGTGCTCTGCAACAAAAGAAGCCACTGCAATAAGAGGCCCACACACCTCAACTAGAGAGAGTAGCCCCCCTCGCCACAACTAGAGAAAGCCCACAAGCAGCAAGAAAGACTCTGTGCAGCCAAAAATAATTCTTCTAAATCAAAAGAAGATATCCGAGGGATGAGCATGCATCTCAGTGCGAAAGTACTTCTTCTAAGCCGGTACATTTCCCAGCAAAGAGTGCAGTGAACGGATATCATAGCAGGCAAGCAAGAGTTCTCTTTAATTCACTTTTGCTAAAGTTAATAAACATTATAGTCTCATAATAAAGGGAAAAAATTAAATTACAGTTGAAAAGGAATATCATGCTGCTATTTAACATTTATTTCCCCAAATTGAAATTCTTACTGAACATAAGTTTTTAAGTCGTAAGTTATTTGAAAGCTTCTGAATATCGTCTCCAGATTTAAAGAAGTACATATGTCTCCCAAGGCCCTATAAATTGGAGAGTGGGTCAAATGTGCCAACAGCTTAAGAAAAGGAAACCCCTTAAGTGAGGGAAGTGCTGCTAATAACTGGAAAGGTTACATTTTATTGAGTATACACATTTACAGTCACAGTTTTCAGTTTCATTCAAGCAGCATTGCCAAGATTCAAGTTTATAATTAAATCCCCATTTTACAAAGATGTCAGTTTATTCAGTGGTTTTATGATTTAATTAATGACTAAGACAACTTATTTTAAGCCTGAGTAGTTTTAATAGTAAAGTATAGTTTAGATTACTAACTTGATGTTCCAGAGGGACTGCTCCCTTGTGAAAGAGCAATTCACTGTAAGACTTCCTTACGTTCAAACCTCATCTCTCTTCATGTAGTGCATTTTATGACTCAGTCGTGTGGTTTACACACAACTATCTTAATAGTAGCTATTTCCCAATCCAACCCCCACCACACACACACACAGATACACACATTCTGTCTTACAGACTTAGTTTTCTATTTGTGGTGAGACTGTCAGAAGAGTGATTAAATTCCTACATATGGATGTATAAAAATGTACCTTGTCTAATGAATACAGTGAGTGCGGCTTGTCATAATTTCGCAACATGCACACACCAAAAAAAAAAAACCCTAAACTAATGAGATGTAATGGATTAGGAAAAAAAGGAGGTAGATCCTAAAAACATGCAAAAAGCTGTGTTACACTGGCCTCTCAAAGAGATTTATCTTGATGTAGGAGATGTGAGACCTTGTCCCATACGTATGACTGCCTTTCCCACGACCAAGGAAAGCAAAAGGAAGAAAGGTGATGGGTCTGACTCATAAGAAGTCAGGTGGCAGAGGAGTCTCAGAAAATCATTCAATATGTTATTATGATCTAACATTTGGCCAAAACTAAACACTTACAAGGGCTTCCCCCAGGCCCAGTGGGTAAAGAATCCGCCTGCAATGAAGGAGACACAGGAGATGCAGGTTCCATCCCTGGATCAGGAAGATCCCCTGGAGGAACAGTATGTCAATCCACTCTAGTATTCTGCGTGAAGAAGGAGCCTGGTGGGCTACAGTCCATGGGGTTGCAAAGAGTTGGACACGACTGAGCAATTAAGCACAGAAGCCAACACTTGTAAGGACGCATAAAATTCCTTAGCAGAATTTATATTGGGTATACAAAAACTTCATGATTAAAGCTCTTAAAAAGAGACATCTCATCAAGAATGAACCCTGATGTCCTAAAGTAAACTGTGGACTTTGGGTGATTATAATGTGTCAATATAAGTTCACCAATTGTAACAAATGTCCTGCTGTAGTGGGGGTATAATGGGCAAGGCTAGGCATGGGTGGGGGGAGGCTAATGGGAAATTTCTGTCTCCATTTTCTATTGAAGTATAGTTGGTTTACAATGTTGTGCTTGTTTCTGCTGTACAGATTTAGTTTATACATATATATATGTATATATACACACATATATATACACATATATATTCTTTTTCATTATTATTTATTACAGGATATTGAAAATACTTCCCTGTACTATAAGTAGGACTTTGTTGTTTATCTATTTTATATATAGTGGTCTGTGTCTGCTAACCCCAAACTCCTAATTTATCCCTCCGCTACCTTCTCCTCCCTTTAGGAACCATTGTGCTTGTTTTCTATGTCTATTGGTCTTTTTCTGTTTCATAAATACGTCCATTTGTGTAATATTTTAGATTCCACATAAGCAATATCATATGGTATTTGTCTTTCTCTTCTGATTTACTTAGTATTTACCACCTCAATTTTACTGTGAAACTAAAACTACTCTTAAAAATAAAGTCTTTAATAAAAAATAAACAAACCATCTACTAAGTAAAAACTTGAAAGTAGGGTACCATACACACAGAGATCAAGAAAGAATAAAGAAAGTGGGGGTAGAAAAGATGATGAAGAGAGAGAACGCACACCTAACAACTCAGAAAAGGCTACGAATTTGCAAAATACACAAGTATGAGCCTAATTTTCAAGAAGTTTCGACCAAACTGGAAAGCAAGACTCATGCAATGAGATAACAAAATGCTACCGAAAAGCAGTACGTGATTAAATATCAAGACAAAACTACATGTTACTGAGGAAAGAGCACTGTCCTGTGTTATAAAATCTGGAGACCCAAATTCTCATCACAGCTCTGCAGTCATCAGCTGGCAATGACAATTTCACTTAAACTCCTCAGACCTCACCACAAACATGAACCACGTGATCTCTTAAAAGTTCTTCCACTTGTAAATCCTAAGATTTTAAAGATAATTGGAGTAGGATGAGAACAAATGTGTTTTCAGGGGATATGGAGAGAAAACAGAACATGAAATGGGCCTTAAAGCAAAGGTAATTTCCAGAAAATGTCCCAGAAAGACAAGGAAGATATCCAAACATTGAAGAAAATAAATAACAAAAAATAAAAATGGAGAACAGTGACTGGTGTGGCATGTCCATACAACCAAGAGACTTAATCTGAGTGGATACAGATCCATGTCAGAGATAGACACCAGATCAGGAGGAGTTTGGAAATCAAGGCAGCAATTCTGACAAAGCAAATTTTAAAAGACAGTGGGAGAGACACAATTAGAGGGTAACAGAAAGAATCAAGTGTTAAAGAAGAAGTTGTGGAAAGGAAATGAACAGAATTACACAGGGAATCAAAAGGGTATCTTAATGATGAAGGCTACTGTGCAAAGGGCTAGTTGGCCAAAGGATATGTTTTGAAAAAATGTATATAATATAGTTCCATAAAATAAGGTTGAAATATGCTGGTTCTAAGCTGCTCCCAAGGCAAAAAAAAAAAATTGAAATGTAAGATTGTTCTGTGTTTGCTTATCTCATAAATAAAAGGTAGATTCTTATAATCAGTTGTACTTCTGGTCCTTATATACTCTGTTCAGGGAAAAAGCAAGCACTAGTATTGCCAATATTATGGGAAAAGAATAAAACAGAATAACTATTTGCATTGCCTTAATGTTTATAATTAATGAACATTTTGCAACAAAAAATAAAAGTAATTTTAAAAAGTGAGTGTTATAGCATAAGTATTAATTAAAATGTTGAACTACATGAGGCTACTGGTAACCATACTGTTATTAGTAAAATATTTTGTCCTACAGACTATGAAAGTGAAAGTGTTAGTCACTCAGCCATGTCCGACTCTTTGCCATCCCATGAACTATAGTCCACCAGGCTCCTCTGTCCATGGAATTCTCCAGGCAAGAATTCTAGCGTGGATAGCCATTCCCTTCTCCAGGGAATCTTCCCAACCCAGGGATTAAACCCAGGTCTCCTGCATTTCAGGCAGATTCTTTACCATCTGAGCCACCAGAGAAGTCCTCCTATAGACTATAGTCTCATTTTTAATATTTTCAAACTGCCCATAGCTTCAAGGATAAAAGGATCACTTTGTGTGTATTTGAAAAAGGAAGAGGGAAAGATTCTCATCACTATACCACAGAAATTTATTAAGTTTGGCTCAGTCAGAGACAGTTCAGTGAAAAATGGCATGTTCATGTACAGCTTATGGAAACAAAAAGAAACAAGAGTAATCTTACACAGAGGAGCTAAGAGGAAATTTAAGAATTTAGCACTTCCTCTTTGTGAAAAACTGGTAGGCCAAAATTGTCTAGTAGCGGTTGTGTTATGTAGCCAGGAAGCAACCATGTACCTAAATAGCAGCATGCTATTAAGTTAAAAGTAAGGAAAGGTTCATTTACTCTATGAGTTGTTTCAGAATACAGGAAAGAAATACAGGGAAGTTAAGTGATGAGTTTTCATAGTTGTATTTAGAGAGGGCAAAGTTATCTCAGATGTGTGCCTGTCAAAATGTAAAAGGACAGATAAGAGTGCTCAGAGATTTGGATGAGAAATATTCTATCAGCAACCTCAGAGAGTGACAAATTGTGAAGAATTAAATGAATATTGAATACATGGTTATAATTAAAATGCTTCCCTCTAAGAAATTATGATAAACAGTTTGTGTTAATTCTTATATCCTCATTTTAAAAAATCTAAACCATGCAGAAAAGAAGAGTTTAATTAAATTTAATTGCACTTTAAGCTGCAAACAAGCCACATAGATTATCACTATCTAGAAATAACCACTTTTATCATTATGTGTACATCATTATAAATATGCTTTTACTTATTTAATATACATAAATTTTTCATCTTCATTGAAGTATGAAAGTCAAGAAGCAACAGTTAGAACTGGACATGGAACAACAGACTGGACCCTGCTTATTTAATTTATATACAGTGTACATCATGTGAAATGCTGGGCTAGATGAAGCACAAGCTGGAATCAAGACTGCTGGGAGAAATATCGATAACCTCAGATGCACAGATGACATCACCCTTATGGCACAAAGCAAAGAGGAACTAAACAGCCTCTTTAGTTGAGGCTCTCAAATAAAAGTTGATGAAAGTGAAAGAGGAGAGTGAAAAAGTTTGCTTAAAACTCAACATTCAGAAAACTAAGATCATGGCATCCGGTCCCAACACTTCATGGCAAATACACGGGGAAACAATGGAAACAGCGAGAGACTTTATTTGGGGGGCTCAAAAATCACTGCAGATGGTGCCTGTAGCCATGAAATTGAAAAATGCTTGCTCCTTGGAAGAAAAGCTATGACCAAACTAGACAGCATGTTAAAAATCAGAGACATTACTTTGCCAACAAAGGTCCATCTAGTCAAGGCTGGAGAAGGAAATGGCACCCCACTCCAGTGTTCTTGCCTGGAGAATCTTGTGGACAGGGGTGCCTGGTGGGCTTCTGTCCTTGGGGTAATACAGAGTCAGGCACAGCTGAAGCGACTTAGCATGCATGCATGCATTGGAGAAGGAAATGCCAACCCACTCCAGTGTTCTTGCCTGGAGAATCCCAGGGACAGCAGAACCTGGTGGGCTGCCGTCTATGGAGTCGCAAAGAGTTGGACACGACTGAAGCGACTTAGCAGCAGCAGCAGTCAAGGCTATGGCTTTTCCAGTAACCATGTATGGATGTGAGAGTTGGACTATAAAGAAAGCTGAGTGCCAAAAGAATTGATTTTGAATTGTGGTGTTGGAGAAGACTCTAGAGAGTCCCTTGGACTGCAAGGAAATCAAACTAGTCAATCCTAAAGCAAATCAGTCCTGAATATTCATTGGAAGGACTGATGCTGAAGCTGAAACTACAATACTTTGGTCACCTGATGCAAAAACATGACTCACTTGAAAAGCCCCTGATGCTGGGAAAGATTTAAGGCAGGAGGAGAAGGGGACAACAAAGGATGAGATGTTTGGATGGAATCACCAACTCAATGGACATGAGTTTGAGAAAACTCCAGGAGTTGGTAATAGACAGGGAGACCTGGTGTGCTGCAGTCCATGGGGTCACAAGAGTTGGACATGGCTGAGACTGAACTGAAGAATAATTATTACACAACAAAGTGAAATTATTTAAAATATACCAAGTAATGAGTTTGTTATGTGAAGACATCCCATAAAACTGTCACCACAATCATTATCTAATGATATATAAAGAAAATTTTGAAGATAATACATATGATCATTATTTTGATTGTGCGTTTAAAAACACAAAAATTTTAAATAAACATTAGGTAGGCTGCAGTCCATGGGGTCGCTAAGAGTCAGATACGACTGAGCGACGTCACTGTCACTTTTCACTTTCGTGCATTGGAGAAGGAAATGGCAACCCACTCTAGTGTTCTTGCCTGGAGAATCCCAGGGATTGGGGAGCCTGGTGGGCTGCCATCTATGGGGTCGCACAGAGTCAGACATAACTGAAATGACTTAGCAGCAGTAGCAGCAACTCTTGTAGTTATCTTTAAAATCCTAAGAAGTCGATAT
The DNA here is from genome assembly GCF_002263795.3 of Bos taurus. NCBI lineage: Eukaryota > Metazoa > Chordata > Mammalia > Artiodactyla > Bovidae > Bos > Bos taurus. The sequence goes on along the minus strand of NC_037332.1, from coordinate 15,113,379 downwards.
TATTTTTATCCCCATTTAAAAATAAGAAAATTAAGGTATAAAAGGATTAAGTAAATTCCCAAGATCATACAACTAGTAAGCATCAATCTGAATTTTACCCTTGGCATTCTGGAATATAAATTATACATTTAAGTATAATATCTATATGTATATACTGGTAGAAAGATAAAATTTCTTTTGCAAAATAATGTAACCACATTAAAGTCACATTTCAAAAGTAGTCAATTTTATTTTACTTGGATTTAAAAATATATAAACAGAAGTAGGCATGAAGGAATCATTGAACTTTAAATAAATTTTCCTTCACTAAAGATGTTATTTCTGCAAGATCCCTTAAGTTTATAAAAATAAATCATTACAAACATTAGTAGAATAAAGGGAAATTGTGACTCTAACTTAGTTTATTTAGCATCCCTTGAGAGCTTAGAATGAAGATATGATTTAACTGTAATGGAAAGACTATGTAGCACATTGGTTGGGCATATGTCACCTTCTGGGAAGCTCTTTCTATGAAAGTGAGTTTACCGTGAGACAGTAAGGAGAGGCAAAGGGAGAAAAAGGGGGAGACAGAGAGAGAATGTGACACAAAGCACATAGGGAGAAACTCTCAAGTGTAAGTCAGAGGTTGAAACAAGCGATGATTTTGTGTCTCAGGGAACATTTCACAATGTTTGGAGACAATTTTGGTTGTCACAGTTTGAGTATTTCTGGCATCTAGTGGGCAGAGGCAGGGATGCTGCTAAACATTCTACAAAGCATGGGATCAGCCTCCTTCTAACAGCAAAGAATCATTCGGCCCCAAAAGTCAATGCTACCGTAGCTGAATGTGTGAGAGAGAGAAGTCATGAGTGAGTCAAAGCCAGGGACAGAACAAAAGCCAGCAGGGGCTCCTGGGCAGTAGAAGCAGTAACATTGAAAGCCAAGCCAAGAGGGAAGCTAAGCACTTGCCTACAGTAGCAGAGCTCTTAAAGGGAATAACAGAAACCAGAAACCTACTTCTGAGACCACAGCAGGAATTGTCAAGGAAGAACCCAGTCTCCAGAATGATCCTGAACCTTGACTCACATTTGAGTTTCCCCCAAGATCTGTGGAGAAATGTTTCCTGCTTTACTTATAGGTGAAACTGAGAAATAAACTTCTCTCTCTGCTAACCATTTAAACATTCCTTTTTATTTTTTGAAAGCTGTAAGAGACCTAAAAGAATCTCCCAGTTTGATGAATTACATATTATAGCCCTATGATCTTTGGTACTGAAATATATATAGCTTTAAATCAGGAATTTCCCCCAAATCATTCATTCATTTCACCAAAATGAGTTCACACTGTTTTTCACATATATTGCTGTTCCCCTCTACATGAAAAAATCAAACTTATGTCACTGGTATGGTCTGATCCTTTAACAGAATCTTTAATAACTATCAAGTTAAAAAATTAAGATTATTTAATATTAAAACAAAGAAAGATTATCATCTCCTACTATTATTTTAATATTATTAAAGAATGAAACAAAAATCATATAATAAAACTCTTCACAATTGCAAACAAAATTATTACTATTATCTTGATAAAATTGTAATTGATAATTACAATTTGATAATTTCTTGATCATTTGTAATAAGAATTTATAACAAAAATCCATACTTTTAATATGGTACCATTTTTCTGATTTTTTTTTAAAGCTTGTAATGAAATTACACAACTTTGGTAAATTAAATGTTTGAACAATCTCAGTTCTCCTTTTGAGATAAGTCTGCCTAATTCTTCCATATTTGTTTATGGAACAATTGACACATCTACTATGACACAGTAATTTTAAATACATTTGAAATTATAATTTAGCATTATTACGAATGTTATTGATAAATATAAAAAATTTATGGAGTGGGATGAGAAATCTCAATTATAATCTACTACTTATTAAATGTATAAACAAGAGAAAATTATAAAATCTCCGTAAATGTTAAGATTTGCTATAAAATGGTAATCATAGAGGCTATGTCATAGTTGTTATATTGAAATAAGGGACATAGAATATGTAACAGGCATGCATGCATGCTAAGTCATTTCAGTCATGTCTGACTCTGTGCAACCCTATGGACTGTAGCCTGCCAGGCTCCTCTGTCCATGGGATTCTCCAGGCAAGAATACTGGAGTGGGCTGCTATGCCTCCTCCAGGGGATCTTTCCAACCCAGGAAGTGAACCCACATCTTTTACATCTCCTGCATTTGCAGGTAGGTTCTTTACCACTAGTGCCACCTGAGAAGCCCTAAAATATGTAACATAGCTACTAACAAACGCTAAGTGCTCTTAAGTGTTAGTCGCTCAGTGGTATCTGATTCTTACCGGCCCCATGGACTATAACCGACCAGGCTTCTCTGTCCACAGAATTCTCCAGGAAAGAATACAGGAGTGGGTTGCCATGCCCTCCTCCAGGGGATCTTCCCAACACAGGGACTGAACCTGGGTCTCCTACATTAGAGGCAGATTCTTTACTATCTGAGCCATCAGGTAAGTCCTGCTGCTGCTGCTGCTGCTGCTAAGTCACTTCAGTCGTGTCCGACTCTGTGCGACCCCAGAGACGGCAGCCCACCAGGCTTCCCCATCCCTGGGATTCTCCAGGCAAGAACACTGGAGTGGGTTGCCATTCCCTTCTCCAATGCATGAAAGTGAAAAGTGAAAGTGAAGTTGCTCAGTCATGTCCGACTCTCCGTTACCCCATGGACTGCAGCCCACCAGGCTCCTCCATCCATAGGATTTTCCAGGCAAGAGTACTGGAGTGGGGTGCCATTGCCTTCTCCACAGGTAAGTCCTAAGGGCTCATAAATATCAATGATTATTGTTGTTGGCATTTGCATTATCATGATATCAGAAAAATAATTTTTATTAAGTCTAAAGTTCACTCAGTGCAATGAAAATAGCCACAAAACTACTTATTTAGGACTACAACTAATTTAATGCTGTTTTCTAAACCTATAGCTTATTTTAGATTTGACTTATCAATTGGGTAGGAAAAAAAACTTCCAAAATTGAAAATAAGTGACTTACTTTTAAATATCACTCCATTTACCTATTGGAAGCTTGGGAAATGAAGGACCAAATAAGAATCAATTCTGACAACCCTTCTTTTCAGTTTGACAGCAGAGAGGAACTTAAGCCACAAAAGTGCGACTGTTAATGATGGTGGAATTCAAATTTAATTTCCATATGACAGAGAGAGGTGAAAAAGTGATTGTCTATAACATTAAAATTTTCTCAATAAAGCACTTGTGAAGGTAATTGCTCCAAACACTATGATAAATTAAGGCACTGCCCCTGATTACTACACTGGAGACAGAGAATAAGCACTAATTACTACTAAGAGAAGACTTGAAAAACATTCAAGCCAACTGTCATAGAAATGCCAACCCACAGGCTGAGCTGGACTTTCAGTTTTAGGAAACAAGTAAAATTTTGAGTCATACTAGGATGTCAGTGGGAACCACAGATACTGCTCTAAAAATTTCCAATAGAAATATTGGGGATCTGAGTTTAAGCCTATGAGCTAAACAATAAAGTTATAAGAGAAGACTTTTCATTTCTTTATGATTCCATCACTTTAGGGTCTATGTTTGTGATCTACAGAGCCATAAAGAAAATTAAGGTTTTTCTATGATTTTAGCCAGATGAAAATTGCAGTTTATTCAGATTATTTGGCAAGTCAGAGAGAGAAAAAAAAAAATGAATTCTGGCAATTATGCTTTTGTACTGTTATTCCAGTATGTTATAGCTTAGTGATTTTTTTTTTTTTTTTCCCTCAAGTACTGGGTTTCTTCCCAGTGGAAGTAAATTGTTCAGTGTGTTCAAAGTAATGGTCAGGTAATTGTGTTATTTAAAATCTTTCAGAAGGTGCTCTCCCAACCAATTTAACAATTTAGGAGAAAAGCTTAATTTCAAGCTCCAGATGAAACTGTTATAACTCTAAAAAATTTCAATCAGATCCAGAAAGACAGTATAATTCTTCTTTGTTGGCAATGGGGATCTTTTAAGGAAGGTAGATGTCCCTATATCCTGAAGGATGGATTAACTGGGCAGGTCAAGCTAGGAACAAGCCCAGCTGCCCCGTGCCCCTTTGTATTTCTGCGTTTAACACTGTAAGTATACGTGCCCTAAAAGTGATTTTGATTACCCGGAGAGAAAGAAATAAATATTTTTAATATTTCAAAGAAAGAAAATATTTAATTTTTTTTATATATGTACTGCTTGCATGTGAAGCTGCTTCAGTTGTGTCCAACTCTTTGCAGCCCGACAGGCTGTAGCCCACCAGGCTCCTCCATCCATAGGATTCTCCAGGCATGAATACTGGAATAGGTTGCTATGTCCTCCTTTGGGGGATCTTCCCAATCCAAGGACTGAACCCACGACTCTTGTGTTACCTGCATTGGCAGGCGGGTTCTGTGCCACTAGCCCCACCTAGGATGCCCGTATGTGTAGAACTTGTTTTTAATTCTCACTCCATTCAATAATTGATCTAATCAGTCAAGTATTTTTGAATCCCCAGTACGTGGCCTCTAATATTTTACATTCTAGTCAGCTATGGGAAAAATTCAATATAACAAACATCTATAAACAATGTATTGAAATAGTTATTTACAAAGTACAACTAACTTTGAAGATGGAGTCGTTAGATATTTCTAGTAAAATAAATGGTGTTTTAGTGAAAATGAATTTGAATTTTGCCTGATTAGAAAAAATGAGTCATTCAGACATATAAGAGGGAAGAACACATTCAGTTTATTGAAAAGAAGGTAATCCATGCATTCATTCCAAATGTGTTTTGAGTATTTATCACAAAGACAGACTGTTTGTGGTGCAGGGATGAAGCACAAAGTAAAGTCCCTGTTCTCAAGGAGTTTAAATTCTAGTAGAGGAAAAGAAACAAGATAATAAGCAAAACACAACATGTTAGTTGCTGAGAAGAGCCCTGAAGGGCCACGAAGTAAAAGAAAAAACAGTAAGGGAATAAAGAGTGTCTTAGGGAGGATTGCTACTACAGAGAGCGCGGCCAGGGAGGGCCTCTCTAATAAGGCAGCATTTGAGAAGATGCCTGAAGTGAGAGCACTCTGGCATGCAGACAGTGTATGCGGGACAAATGCATTCAAGAAAGAGATACAGGCAAGTGCAAAGACCCAGCGTAGGGAACATGGGTAGACACGTTTGAGGAACAGATTGTACAGATTAATGAAAAAGATTGTGTAAATTTAGTCTGGCTGAAGAGTGGTCAAGACAGACTGGAAGGAAGGCTAGTAATGTGTACTTCAGGTAGACTGAGTAGCATCTCTCTAAGGTCAGTTCAACTCAGTTCAGTTCAGTTGCTCAGTCATGTCCGACTCTTTGTGACCCCATGGACTGCAGCACACCAGGCTTCCCTGTCCATCACCTATTCCTGGAGCTTGCTCAAACTCATGTCCATTGAGTCGGTGAAGCCATCCAATCATCTCATTCTCTGTCGTCCCCTTCCCTTCCTGCCTTCAGTCTTTGCCAGCATCAGGTTCTTCTCCAATGAGTCAGTTCTTCCTATCAGGTGGCCAAACTATTGGAGTTTCAGCTTCAGCACCAGTCCTTCCAATGAATATTCAGGACTGATTTCCTTTAGGATTGACTCCGTGCAGTCCAAGGGACACTCAAGAGTCTTCTCCAACACCACAGTTCAAAAGAATCAATTCTCTGGTGCTCAGCCTTCTATATAATCCAACTCTCAAATCCATACATGAGTACTGGAAAAACCACAGCTGTGACTACACCTTTGTTGGCAAAGTACTGTTTCTGATTTTTAACATGCTGTCTAGGTTTGTCATAGCTTTTCTTCCAAGGAGCAAGTGCCTTTTAATTTCGTGGCTGCAATCACCATCTGCAGTGATTTTTGAGCCCCCCAAAATGAAGTCTCTTGTTATTTCCATTGTTTCCCCATCTATTTGCCATGAAGTGATGGGACTGGATGCCATGATCTTAGTTTTCTGAATGTTGAAGTTTTTTGGGGGGGATAGTATGCACATTTTTTTATTTTATTTTTTTAACTTTACAATATTGTATTGGTTTTGGCATATATAAGCCAACTTTTTCACTCTCCTCTTTCAGTTTCATCAAAAGGCTCTTTACTTCTTCACTTTCTGCCAAAAGGGTGGTATCATCTGCATATCTAAGGTTATTGATATTTCTCCCAGCAATCTTGATTCCAGCTTGTGCTTCACCCAGCCCAGCATTTCACATGATATACTCTGAACATAAGTTATAAACAGGGTGACAATATACAGCCTTGACGTAGTCCTTTCCCAACTTGGAACCAGTCTGTTGTTCCATGTCCCATTCTAATTGTTGCTTCTTGACCTGCATACAGATTTCTCAGGAAGCAAGTAAGGTGGTCTGGTATTTCCGTCTTTTAACAACTTTCCACAGTTCGTTGTGATACACACAGACAAAGGCTTTGGCATAGTCAATAAAGCAGAAGTGGATGTTTTTCTGGAACTCCTATGCTTTTTCTATGATCCAATGGATGTGGGCGATTTGATCTCTGGTTCCTCTGCCTTTTCTAAATCCAGCTTGAACATCTAGAAGTTCATGGTTCACATACTGTTGAAGCCTGACTTGGAAAATTTTGAGCATCACTTTGCTAGTGTGTGAGAAGAGCACAGTTGCATGGTAGTTTGAACACTCTTTGTCATTGTCTTTCTTTGGGATTGGAGCAAAAACGCATTTTCCAGTCCTGTGGCCACTGCTGAGTTTTCCAAATTTGCTGGCATATTGAGTGCAGCACTTTCACAGCATCATCTTTTAGGATTTGAAATAGCTCAACTGATAGCTCTGAAAAGAAGAGAAGCGAAAAGCAAAGGAGAAAAGGAAAGATATAAGCATTTGAATGCAGAGTTCTGAAGAATAGCAAGGAGAAATAAGAAAGCCTTCCTCAGCGATCAATACAAAAAAATAGAGGAAAACAACAGAATGGTAAAGACTAGAGATCTCCTCAAGAAAATTAGAGATAACAAGGGAGTATTTCATCCAAAGATGGGCTCGATAAAGGACAGAAATGATATGGACCTAACAGAAGCAGAAGATATTAAGAAGAGGTGGCAAGAATACACAGAAGAACTGTACAAAAAAGATCTTCACAACCAAGATCATCACAATGGTGTGATCACTCACCTAGAGCCAGACATCCTGGAATGTGAAGTCAAGTGGGCCTTAGAAAGCATCACTACGAACAAAGCTAGTGGAGGTGATGGAATTCCAGTGGAGCTATTTCCAATCCTGAAAGATGATGCTGTGAAAGTACTGCACTTAATATGCCAGCAAATTTGGAAAACTCAGCAGTGGTCACAGGACTGGAAAAGGTCAGTTTTCATTCCAATCCCAAAGAAAGGCAATGCCAAAGAATGCTCAAACTACTGCACGATTGCACTCATCTCACATGCTAGTCAAGTAATGCTCAAAATTCTCCAAGCCAGGCTTCAGCAATACGTGTACCGTGAACTTCCAGATGTTCAATCTAGTTTTAGAAAAGGCAGAGGAACCAGAGATCAAATTGCCAACATCCGCTGGATCATGGAAAAAGCAAGAGAGTTCCAGAACAGCGTCTATTTCTGCTTTATTGACTATGCCAAAGCCTTTGACTGTGTGGATCACAATAAATGGTAGAGAATTCTGAAGGAGATGGGAATACCAGACCACCTGACCTGCCTCTTGAGAAATTTGTATGCAGGTCAGGAAGCAACAGTTAGAACTGGACATGGAACAACAGAGTGGTTCCAAATAGCAAAAGGAGTACGTCAAGGCTGTATATTCTCACCCTGCTTATTTAACTTATATACAGAGTGCATCATGAGAAACGCTGGACTGGAAGAAACACAACCTGGAATCAAGATTGCCGGGAGAAATATCAATCACCTCAGATATGCAGATGACACCACCCTTATGGCAGAAAGTGAAGAGGAACTAAAAAGTCTCTTGATGAAAGTGGAAGTGGAGAGTGAAAAAGTTGGCTTAAAGCTCAACATTCAGAAAACGAAGATCATGGCATCCAATCCCATCACTTCATGGGAAATAGATGGGGAAACAGTGGAAACAGTGTCAGACTTTATTTGGGGGGGCTCCAAAATCACTGCAGATGGTCACTGCAGCCATGAAATTAAAAGACGCTTACTCCTTGGAAGGAAAGTTATGACCAAAGTAGATAGCATATTCAAAAGCAGAGACATCACTTTGCCAACAAAGGTTCGTCTAGTCAAGGCTATGGTTTTTCCTGTGGTCATGTATGGATGTATGAGTTGGACAGTGAAGAAGGCTGAGTGCTGAAGAATTGATGCTTTTGAACTGTGGTATTGGAGAAGACTCTTGAGAGTCCCTTGGACTGCAGGGAAATCCAATCAGTCCATTTTGAAAGAGATCAGCCCTGGGATTTCTTTGGAAGGAATGATGCTAACGCTGAAACTCCAGTACTTTGGCCACCTCATGCGAAGAGTTGACTTATTGGAAAAGACTGTGATGCTGGGAGGGATTGGGGGCAGGAGGAGAAGGGGACGACAGAGGATGAGATGGCTGGATGGCATCACCGACTCGATGGACGTGAGTCTGAGTGAACTCCGGGAGTTGGTGATGGACAGGGAGGCCTGACGTGCTGCGATTCATGGGGTCGCAAGAGTCGGATACAACTGAGTGACTGAACTGGAACTGGACTGGAGAGGAATATGATCTTTGTTTTAGAAAGAAAATTGGTGGTAATGTAGACAGCCAAAATGGAGAGACCAAATATATGCCTAGTAAAATGGTCCAGGCAAGAGAAGATGATGTTCTAAAGTCAGATAGTGGCCATTAGATGAAAAGAGATGTAGGAGGCAAAACTATAAGGATGGTCAAGAATTGGACTTGCAGAATGAGGGAGAGGGAAGATCCAAAGAGGTTGAAAAACCTTTGGCTTTCACAACTAGCTAAATGTCACTATTTGCAAGCATTTGAATTACTAAAGGAGGGTTGCTGCTGCTGCTGCTAAGTCACTTCAGTCGTGTCCAACTCTGTGTGACCCCATAGACGGCAGCCCACCAGGCCCCCATCCCTGGGATTCTCCAGGCAAGAAGACTGGAGTGGTTGCCATTTCCTTCTCCAATGCATGAAAGTGAAAAGTGAAAGTGAAGTCGCTCAGTTGTGTCTGACTCTTCGAGACCCCAAGGACTGCAGCCCACCAGGCTCCGCCATCCATGGGATTTTCCAGGCAAGAGTACTGGAGTGGGGTGCCATTGCCTTCTCCTAAAGGAGGGTTGTATGCGAACAAAAAACAACGAGTTGCATTGCACCCAGTGAATTTCAGGGTCCTAAACAATATCCAGAGAGAGAGATTCAGTAGGCAAAAGAATGCCTACAACTAAAAAGAATAGAGCAAGCTTATTTATTTTTAAATCAGGACTTGGGCTTCTCAGGTGTTTCAGTGGTAAAGAATCCACCTGCCAATGCAGGGGATGCAGATTTGATCCCTGGGTCAGGAAGATCCCCTGGAGAAGGAAATGGCAACCCACTCCAGTATTCTTGCTTAGAGAATTCCATGGACAGAGGGTCCTGGTGGGCTATAGTCCATGGGGTTGCAAAGAGTCAGACACAACTGAGCAACTGAGCATGCATAAAAATATAAACACATATGAAGGAAAACATGTGACCAATAAACAAAACTTTCATTCTATCCACACACCTGCAGCCCAAGTTGTCCCTGGTCTGATGGGGCTGCGAGGTTGAAGGGCTGGGACAGAGCTGCCAAGGTCTCTCACAAAACATTCTCAAGTCCTGCTAAATCTAGACCTTTCCTCTCTCCCCATTTGGAATTTCCATCTCTCCAGGAGACACTTGTTGATGAAGAGCTATCCAGCATTTCTCTAGTATTCTATTATTACTGCCTCTCTATCCATCACTCAGTACAACAAAGGAAGAGATAACAGGATCCATACTCTTTAGAGAGCAGAGGAGACTGGAGTGTATTTATGTGTTATTTATTAACACATAAATGCATATATGTTAATAATTTTGCCCATCCCAGAAAGCAAAGCCATAACCGAAATGGGATGAAGACAATATCTTTGAAGGAAACAAGGAAGATAAATGAGCTATTGCTGAAGTATGGCTTTTAGATTCATCTTGCATCTTTCAAGAGTTCTTAGATTATTTTTCTTGAGACTATTTGCCATTAAATATGCAACTAAACTACCTGAACCTCTTTCTAATTATACTGTTGGAAACTTAATAAATGGAAATAGTGACTTATAATCACAGCACTTTGATTTTGGATCTTTAGGAAGGTTTACTTTGAAACCCCTTGAGGACACTTAAAAACTGTCAAGCTTTTAATTTAATCCCTTAGACTGGAATGCCACAGAAAAGGTCAGAGAAACAGAAGGGAATTACTCTGTCAAGAAATTAAGTACTTTAAAATGGCATGAAACTAATTTGTGTAAATGAAAAATAAGAGGGCAACAATCATATGGTCTTTCCAGAAATTATTTATGTTCAAATCCATTTGCCTAGTTTTGCTTAATATACTTGCTGTAATCACAGTATTAAAGGCATAATTGTGCCACCAAGATTGTTAAATACCTATTTGAGTCATTTTTCGGAAAGGCCTTCCTATGTCAAGGTTTCTCCCAATTTCTGCATATTACATATCTTGCTATTTATCTGCTACTTCTTTAAAAAATTAATTTGACTGCTTTAGGAAAGGGAACAGGAAGTAGGCTAAAGTGGCAGTGGCTTTATTACCAGGAATACTTTTTAACTTCACATTTTCTGCATTGGAGCTTGGATTAAAAGGTCACATCTGAGAATTATAAGAGTAAAGCTGTCATCAAGAGAAGTCTGAAATCCATTTCTATCTAAGTATATGATTAAAACACCCATAATTATGGGTTCCCATGGGACACCTGAACATAATAGAACTCTGTTTAAAAAAAGTACAAAATAACCAGAATGTCTCAATTCCTTTTTCGTTCCAACATGACAGAAATGGCTGGTTTTCACAGACAGTAGTTTACAAGTGGCACAGTGGTAAAGAATCTGCCTGCCAATGCAGGAGACAGAGGAGATACAAGTTTGATTCCTGGATAAGGAAGATCCCTTGGAGGAGGAAGTGGCAACCCACTCCATGATCCTTGTCAGAAAAAATCGCATGGATAGAGGAGCCCAGAACACTATAATCCACAGGGTCACAAAGAGATGGGCATGACTGAGCATATGCACAGATTTTTCAAACAGCTGCAAGACAGAGAACACTGGTGGCTGACAGAGGGGTGAGGAAGCTCAAAATCTGTGAAGTAGCAAAGGGTAAGACCCCAATACGTGCAGCCTGATAAAATCTCTTTCCCATTTGGTTGTATGAATAGGGTCATTTCATTTATTTTATATCAACTTGTGCAGGGCAATGCTAGGTACATGGCTAATGCTGAATAAATATCAAGTGAACATATACAACATATTAAGTTTTATTAAATATATTTTGCAGCCTGATATAATAGAGGATATTCTGTTAAGCATATCTAAATATAATATATAGATATAGCTGCAATATAGATATGAATCCTATCTAATCAATAAACATATATAATTTTAATTGCTTCCTAGTACCAGCCAACAACTTTTCTGTTTTCTGAGTATTGGCTCCATTAAATTTTTTTGAGTTAGATTTTTACATGCTGAGAAAATTTTGCATTGGAATTTGTTTGACATAGTCCCATAAATCTTATTCCCTTTACAAAGTCCATAAAATTTCCCTCACCCAAATTAGATTGATCTCAGTTTATTATATCAAAACATCTCTGTCCCTACCTTATTGCATTTGTGGATGTCTTTCATTGTTTATAATTATCTTTTCCCTCCTTTTACTACTCCTCAATGCTTTCTTCTGTTAAAGCAAGGTGGAATGTAAGGCAGGTTTGCTGAATTTAATTAATGCAGAGGAAATAGCTATCCTAGCAAGAAAAACAAAGTAAATGCTTTCAGAATTTTCTCTACTAGTGAATGAGACTTTCATTGCCAAGTGTAGATAGAGGTTAGGTATCAGGAAGGTGGAAAGAAATCCCTTCACAGATAAATTACTTGAAAATATTTTTGAAATCACTGAATTATTTAAATAAAAATTTAAATATCAACATGTAACTCCAATGATGGAATTCATCCATTTTCAATATTCCAGTTGAGAAAAGCATAAAGAAAGCAAAAATTTCTGGAATAATTAAGGATTTGGATATAGTGTACAATGGAGTATATATAAGAATATTCAAATAACAAAAAATATAACATTGTGTATACTATAAAATCTTAGTGAACTTAAATTTATGTTGTTATTCAGAAGGCATGTTATGGTCTTTCAGGTTTATAAATCACATTTACAGATTATATCACATCTTATTTTTTTGTACTTGAGATGAATATTTAAAGTCAGTGAAAGCCTAAAATCTTAGAAGTAGTTAAAGCCTGAACTTTCATGCCATTCGAATATCTTATTTTAAGAACTAAAAAGTGCCCTGAGAATTGATAAAGTCAAAATGTTGGTTAAAGTCAGAAATTAAAGCCAGGAGAGAGATGAGGTTAGAAGATTAAAGAAATGGAGTTAGTATTCCCCAAGCGAGTTGGAAGACTGTGATTAAGAATGCTGTGAAAGCAAAACCAGAACGTGGTAAGGACAGAGGACTGACGGTCGAGTCTGGATTTGCATCCTGCCTCCATCATATTTTAACTCTGTCAGTTTGAGTAAATAACACGGCACTCTGTGAATACTGGTTTCAATGATCAGTGTACTTTTATAGCCTATTTTAAAAAGAGATAAATGAGAAATTTTATAATTTCTTTAGTCTGAAAAATATCCGATCTATTAAAAGGCTGGAAGAACTCTCGTGTCTTTAATTTAAATTCACCAATTAGATAAAAATTTGCTTCATACATAGATATAAATGTAGATAAAAGTATAGATATAGACATAGACAGACATACAGATAGAGATTTGCCTTTTTCTCCAGAAAAATCTGAGAATTACAGGTAAAATGAGATACAATGAGTCTTTCTATCCCTAAGTATTTAACTCATTACCTCCTAAGGACAAGGACATTGTCCTGTATAATCACATAACATTATCATACACAAGAAATTGAACACTAATGCAACAATAATCATCTAACATTAGAAATATCCCCAAGTAGATCAACAATGTAGTATAGTTATTTTTTTCTCCCCTGATCAAAGATCAATTATGGGGTTATTTTTTAGTTTTCTTTTTTTTTTAGTTCTACCAACCGGCCACCCTCCACCCTCATGCACAGATGCTCAGTATTTTTTAGTATTTTTAAAATTTGGAAAGTGTTTGCATAGTTCAAAATCAAAACTGCATAAAAAGTTATAATCACTGAAGTCTCATCCCCTTTCTCTTTCTCTTTCACTCTCCTCTTAGCAAATACTTCATTCATTTCTGCTTTATCCTTCCCAGGTTTCTTTTTTCCAGCACTAAGGGCCAGGATTAGCTATATGATGCTTGATAAGTTACATGCTGTTTGTTTGTTTTAGCATTTTAAAAATCCATCTTATTAGGAAAATTATTAGATGTATGTAGTGAGCTAAATATTCTCTATAGAAGGCAAATACGAGTATAACAAAAAAGTGAAGTTAAAGATGAGAACAAATTGTTGTTAAGTTTTGTATCCTAATACAATTTCAAATAATATGTCATCCAAGCTCATGTACACAACAAAAACACATTTTACACACTTTCTCATCTTTTAACAAACTGTTGATGAATGCCTAAAGCAAACCCAATGAACTCAATTTGAAAATCACTAGTTTAAACAAATATGTTGACTCATAAATAGCTACTGTATTATTATTATTCAATTACTGAGCCACAAAGTTTAATGTTCCTTAAATTTTAACAGGTAATAGTTCATTTAGGTAATAAGTTTCCTCAGGACAGAGACATTGACTTATATAATTTCTTTGGTTTCTCATTGAGCCTGGTTTAATTAAGCATTATAATGAAAATGTTTTTAAAAGCTATTGGAAGGATGACTATGTGAATTTACATAGTCATTTACATTTACTATGCAAAATTTACATTCTTTAATAAACTAATCATATATGCATATATAGTCACTCCATCTCCTACTTTAAAAGTTACTATTTACAGTATAATTTATATAATTACTCAGAGTTCTTAGAAGATAGAGATAATTTATTCAATTGATATTTATTTGAATTATCCAATTGTCTGACTTACAAGTTTCATCAGTTATTCTGGAACCCATAGACACAGTCTTATCCAAAAACACCCAAAATTTGTGTGAGATTTCAAAGAATCAGTAAATTATTTCAGAATTCAATTCCTTTAAAGTGAAGTTGCTCAGTTATGTCCAACTCTTTGTGACCCCACGGACTGCAGCCTACCAGGCTCCTTCTCCAGGCAAGCATACTGGAGTAGGTTGCCATTTCCTTCTCCAGGGGATCTTCCCGACCCAGGGATTGAACCCAGGTCTCCCACACTGCAGGCAGACGCTTTAACCTCTGAGTCACCAGGAAAGAAAAAAGTGTATTTTTCACACAGATTTTTCTAAAGATGTATGCATATTACTACCCACAAGATGGTGCTGTTTTCCCACCAGCAAGCCTATAAACTGTTATGTGAGATACACACACACACACACACACACACACACACACATGCACGCACACACACACGCGCGCACACACACACACACACACACAGCTATAAAATACAATATACAGGACAGAGGGGAAATAGTTTTATTTAACGGAAATCATGAAAATGCTTCTAAAACAGTTCTTAACATTCTGCCTTCTCCAAATAGTCTTTTATTAGAATAAGTCTGTTTGCTGATACTTTAGCTTCCTATATACAACTAATTACTCAGTGTTTCACACAAACATGTAATTCATCTCAAACTCAAGTCCAAAACTAAACCCTTGATCCTCTTCATTGCCCTCCCACCAAGCTTTCACGGAACTATTGCATCTTCCCTGTTCCTTGGGCAAAAATCCTTGGACTCATACTCACTGCTCTGTTTTTTTTATTTCTCCCTCTGTCCTCTCTCTCTTCTCCTCTCTACCCTCTGCCCGCCCCTCTGCTCTGTCCTCTCTCTTTTTACTCCTCCTGTCTCCCCTCTTCTCCCCAGCCCGTTAGCTCCATTCAACCGGTTAGCAAATCCCATTGACTCTATTTTCAATGTATTTTCAGAATCCACTTCTCCACACCCAGATGGCGCTCATCGTCTTAGCCATCGCACCACGCAACTGACCTCCTTCCTTCAGGCATGCTTCCCTACAGTTTCCTCTTGACCAGGCCACTAGTCATTGGTTTCATTACCACTCAGATCACGTCACTGTCCTGCTCGAAACCTACAGTCTCCCCATTTCACTCAGGCTGAAACTCAGTCTTGGTTCCCAGTTCCCCCCTTGCACCTCAGCTCCTACAGCTCCCCTCTTCTCTTACTGAGCTCAGGTCACATGAGCCGCCTTGCTTTTCTGCAAACGCAGGAGACCCACCCCAGTCATGCCGCTCTTCTCTGGTCTTACCGTTACTTGGAATGATATTCTGCAAATGATTACACAGGTACTGCCACAACATTTTGCAGCTGCTGCTCAGATGGCACCTTCTCAATGAGGTCTAACCTGGCCCAGCCACATTTTAGTACTTTCCTGCCACCTGTTTTTAGCACACTACAAAGACTTTTTACTTAACACTGTTAATATCTGTTTCTCCCCACGCTTATGAGAACAGAAATCTTGTTTAATTAATTTAAACCAAAGTCCTAGCATAGTGGTATTAGTAGGTGCTCAATAAACAGTCAAATGAATAAAAACCATATTCTGGACATTAATAACTACTATTGTGGAGATAGTGAAGACTGGGAAGCCTGGCGTGCTGCAGTCCATAGGGTCACAAAGACTTGGACACAACTTAGCGACCAAAAAATGACAGTTCGATCAAAACAAATATGCTTTGCAGTTTACAGGAAGTTTTTCATATAGAAATATGAAAAAAAAACCTAAATAAGTAAGGTGTCAAATTGATATTGAATTGGTATTAATCTTAATTCAAAAGATATTGACTTACAACCTATAATATAGGACATACTTTCAATAAATGGCTAAACATTAACCAAAATGGGCATTGCTAAAGTTTGCAAACGGTCCCTTGACATTACACGCTGTCATTCGATGTAAAGCTTCCTTCTATAGACAAGATACTAGGAGGATGCAGTAAGCCAAACTATGTTTCCCAGAAAGTATATTTTTATAACATACATGCATGTTAATTGTATACAAATTGTATACAAATGCATACACATTTGTATACTGACCAGTTTTTGGCTTTTATGTGAGAACATTTTACTATGGCTTTTATGCCTAGTCTGCACATGTGTAATTGTGGTGGAATCAGATGTGGCTAAAAAAGTCAGTTTGTTTGATTCAGTAAGACGTCCCTGTGAGAAGTTGTTCCAGAATATGCGATTTCTAACATTTACACCAAAAATGGGGCCAGGGATTCCAAACCAAAACAACTTTTGGTCACACTCAATTCTGTCACAGTCTTTTAGATATGATATGAAGCTAAAACTATGTGATCCACCAGTTTGACTATTTTTCTTAGTTATACTAACTATTTTGGCTAGGCATACTTGTTATTAGTAAGTTATCTGACTAAATTGAAAAATAAGTAGTTTGTAAGCTTGAAAATTAGTTAAAATGTCAAAATGAATTATGCAGACTCAGTGCAAGCCTCTTTATAAAAATTTGTATTCACATCTCTATGTGTAACTTTGCTTTGTAACACTTTCCCCCCACTTTCATAATCCTAGTCACATCCTTCACTATGAGAGTTATCATTATTTCAGCAAGGTAACAATGATTTTATCAAGTATTGTCAGTTAATAATTTTAATATAAATTTGCCATTTATGTTTTAAACTGTGAAAGTTTTTAAAGTTAAAAAAAAAAAAACTAGAGTTGATTTTATTCTTGTTTTTATTGACCTATACTGCTATTTATAGATTTCAAGCTTTCAAACTGATCATTCCAAAGAGGGAGAAAGAGGAAGGAAGGAAGGGAGGGAGGGAAGAAGGAAGGAACGGTCTTAAATAATTTGGCAGTGTTACTGATGGCTGATGGTTGGGGTCAGGCTAATAAAGTTAATTCAAGACACTTTGCCTTCAAGATGATATTCTCTGATCAAGCCCTGTTCTTTTATAGGAAGGGGCTCTCTACTTACCTATTTACTGTCACATATGTAATTCTTCATTCTAACAGCTGAAATAAACACTACCTAGTATAAAATTTTTACTTAATGATAAAATTGTTTAGTTCTCACCACATGTACTTTGCCTCTTTTCAGTTGCATAAAAGACAACTTTCACACACCCTGCAGGGCCATGGGACAAGTATTGGCCAAATGGCTGTGAGTTGTTGTCAATGTCTTGGCATTTCCAGCCCATACCTTTTAACAGTGCCTGTGAGGTCCCCATGCCCTCTCTCTTTCCCTGCAGCAGTCACGCTGGAAACCAAGCTTTGAGATGGCATGTCCCAGTAGAGTGGGAGAAGTCACCTGGAGTCCCTGAGTAACTTTCTGGAGCAGGGGTTCCCAGTCCCTCAACCATGGAATGGTGCCAGTCTCTGTCCTGTTAGGAACCAGGCCACACAGCAAGAGATGAGTGGCAGGTAAAACCAAAACCACCCCCACCAGTCCCAGTCCGTGGAAAAACTGTCTTCCGTGAAACGGGACCCTGGTGACAAAAAGGTCGGGGACTGCAGATCTAGAGCAATGACCTCAATGATCTCATGAGAGATGCATTAACATTTGGGAGACAGATGTGTAATGCAGCATAATCTAGCCAATAGTGAAAAATTAAACAGTAAAGTAAAACAGTAAAATAAGGTTTATTTCTAATAAACTTTCGCTACATCATCACTATTCATCCCATGGCTCTTAATAACTTTTACATATTATCTTATTTTGAAAAATTTTAGTACTGTAGTCCCACTTGAAAGAGGCGCCTGAGTTAATTATTCAGTGAACAGACACACAGTACCTATTTGCCAAGTAACGTTACAGGATTGGGAGAACAAACAAGGGCAGTCTTAGCTCCAAATGAGTTTAGAATCTGTGGGGGAGACAGTTGATAAACAAAAATATATATCAACCTAATCATGACAAATGTCCTAGAGGAAGAGTACAGGGAAGTAAAGGGGTGTGACCTAATCTGGGAATTTAGGGAGGACTGGAAAGGGAGATCTTAGTAAGAGCTGATACTTGATGTTTGAAGCTGGGATCAAGAGCAATTACGGAGGACTTGACCTTTGCAGAGATGGCCATCTTTCTAAGGAAGTATATCTAAAATTGCATCACTGTCTGGATCATAAAAACACAGATAATTTGTAAGCAAAAAAATTTAACTGCCAAAAACTTGATCCAGGAATGAGTACTCTAACTTAACATTTTAGAAGGGGAAAAAAGTTTATTTTCATGCCTATAAATAGAAGTCTAAAGTTGGAAACAAGCATGAGCACAGAAAATTCTCTCCCACCAACTGAAAAAACTCAAGAAACTGCGTATTTGGCAGGAATATTCTAAACAGCCTACCAGTGCCAATATCAGAAGAACAATCTTTACAGTATGTAGAAAATTGCTAGTTAATCCATCTCCAAAAATTTAATTTTATAAAATGAAAGCATGTTCTATGTCTCAGTAATAGTAAACGAGTATATAGTTCTTTCAGATTGCTGGAAAATGTAAGCAAGATTTCAAACAAATTATTTCAAACTGATTTAGAATACAATCTTCCTAATATTATACTTCATCTCTTGCATTTAGAGGGTGATTTAGACTTTCCAAAGTATTTTTATATACATTATCTCATTTGATTCTAATGAAATATATATATAATTATATATAAAAATATAAAACTCTGACAACTGTACAACCCTCAACATTTAACATGAATTGAAAATAGACCCAACCTGTTTGGGGCCAGAGTAAGCAAAATGAATTCAGATTTCAGATAGTATTAAATGGCAAAAGACAAAGTGTAAAGCAAACGAGACTTGGAAGGAACCTTTATAGATCAAGTTCAAACTCCCCCGTTATAATATGATAATAACTTCATATAGTTTATAAGGCATTTTTAAAATTATGCATGAGACTTTTAGATTATAAGTCATAAGTGATGCATCAACATGAGACAATCTTTTTCTGGGTTTGCATCCTATAACCAAATGACACATTTTAACAAGGTTTTCTCCCTTTGGTCCATAAAATGTCATCTAAATGCATTGAAAACTATAAGCCCTTAATTAAAAACAGGATGATACAATGGTACTTTAAGTTTAGGAACAGATGTTACCCCACCATCAAGTCTTACTGAGATCACCCTGTGATCAATTTACCCTTGGTCCCTTCATTCTGTTTTCAAAACAGTAGTTAGAAGGATCCTGCTGAAACATTATTCAAGGTCATTTAAGGTCATACAACGTGTATTGCTTCAGTATACCCGTGACCTCTACCCTTCCCCCTCCTGCTCACTCCTCCCTAATGATGGATACTTCATTACTATTCCCCTGAAGGCAATGGCAACCCACTCCAGTGTTCTTGCCTGGAAAATCTCATAGATGGAGGAGCCTGGTAGGCTGCAGTCCATGGGGTCGCTAAGAGTCGGACACGACTGAGCGACTTCACTTTCACTTTTCGCTTTCATGCATTGGAGAAGGAAATGGCAATCCACTCCAGTGTTCTTGCCTGGAGAATCCCAGGGATGGGGGAGCCTGGTGGGCTGCCGTCTACGGGGTCACACAGAGTCGGACACGACTGAAGCGACTTAGCAGCAGCATTAGCAGCAGTGCCTTAAGGACAGTAGTGGCAAAATAAAAACGCAGGCCCTCTTGTTCAAACTTTAACAATAATTTCAACATGGTGTGTGTCTTGTGCAAAGGGTCTTGTGCAGTAGCCCTGACCACACACCAATGAAGCCAGCCCTAGTTAAAGGATCTGTATTTACTGTACGTTCTGTGAGGACACTCTTCCCCAACACCTGTATGCTTAACCACTTCCTATGCCCGTTTTTTTCCCTCATCCCCATTCCCAGTCTTTCCTTTAAATGTCACACTCTCTTCCTATCTTATGTAAACTTGGAATCCTCATCAGATACATTTAACTCTTATTCTCTACATTATTTTTGTCCATAGCTCACTTTGACTGCGCAGATAACAAAAAATTGTGGAAAATTCTGAAAGAGATGGGAATACCAGACCACCTGACCTGCCTCTTGAGAAATCTGTATGCAGGTCAGGAAGCAACAGTTAGAACTGGACATGGAACAACAGACTGGTTCCAAATAGGAAAAGGAGTATGTCAAGGCTGTATATTGTCACCCTGTTTATTTAAATTATATGCAGAGTACATCATGAGAAAGACTGGGCTGGAAGAAACACAAGCTGAAATCAAGATTACTGGAAGAAATATCAATAACCTCAGATATGCAGATGATACCACCCTTATGGCAGAAAGTGAAGAGTAACTAAAGAGCCTCTTGATGAAAGTGAAAGAGGAGAGTGAAAAGGTTGGCTTAAAACTCAACATTCAGGAAACTAAGATCATGGCATCTGGTCCCATCACTTCATGGCAAATAGATGGGGCAATAGACTTCACTTTTGGGGCCTCGAAAATCACTGTGGATGGTGACTGCAGCCACAAAATTAAAAGAGACTTGCTCCTTGGAAGAAAAGTTATGACCAATCTAGATAGCATATTAAAAAGCAGAGACATATCTCTGTCCATGGGATTTCCTGGGCAAGAATACTGTAGTGGGTTGCTATTTCCTTTTCCAGGGGATCTTTCCAACCCAAGGAGCGAACCCGTGCCTCTCATGTCTCCTGCACCGGCAGGTGGGTTCTTTACCACTAGCACCACCTGAGAAGCCCCAGTCAAGTGTCAAATGTAGTTTCAGACTCAAGCACAACAGGACAAATCCAGGTCTTTTTCATACACGGACGCATAGTACCTAGCTTCTCCCTCCCAGAACTTCACTAAGAACTCACAAGCATCTCAGCACAACATTTTGACATGGTAAACAAAACTTAGTTTCCTTGCAACTTTTATTAAGCCCAGATCAGCCCACTGGACCATCCATCAGATGGAGCTACAAATCTCTGAAGACAGTTGTATTCCTAGAGTCTGATCGAT
The DNA here is from genome assembly GCF_002263795.3 of Bos taurus. NCBI lineage: Eukaryota > Metazoa > Chordata > Mammalia > Artiodactyla > Bovidae > Bos > Bos taurus. Next base: position 15,092,141 of record NC_037332.1, on the reverse strand, counting down.
CTTGTTTTATTTTCCAGTTAAATATGAGTTAAGATCACCATCTGAGAGTGAGAAGACTGTTAGAAGTTTGTTCAGAGGAGGAATTATGAGACACTGCTCTGAGAAAATGAAGAGGAAAGAAGACATCCTGAGTGCAGTGGAATGGTTTGTCAAGGTTAAGTGCACATATGACACGCTTTTGAAGCCCTCCCACCTCTTTTCAGCCATCTTTTCTTTCAGGGCCTCAGGCCAATTTTTCAAATGTATTTGAACTTTTGGGAAATCCTATTATGTAAAATCGGGTATTCGTTTCTTGCTAGGACTTCTTTGGCTAGAGTCAACTCATACAATATGGTAATTTTCCCTTTAAGATTCTGCTAAATTCTACTTCATCAACTGTTGTTGTTAAAAATGAAGTTCAGAGGCAAATTGGCATAGGAAAATTTGTGAGCTTGCAGGCTCAGCAAGATTGTGTTCCTATCTCAGGTCTCCTTTTAGACAACAGCATGATTTTCTTGTATCTAGTCTAATAAGTTGGGAATATATTCAGTTAAGAAATACTTGTGGAGTGTCTCACTGTATGTCTGTCACTATTCCTGATACTGGGCATAGAGTTGTAAACAACACAGGCAAAGTCATATGGGGCGACACAATTTGCTCATAATCTGTGCTGTGCTGTGCTTAGTTAGTTGTGTCCAACTCTTTGCGACCCCATGGACTGTAGCCTGCCAGGCACCTCTGTCCAAGGTGATTCTCCAGGCAAGAGTACTGGAGTGGGTTGCCATGCCCTCCTCCAGGGAATCTTCCTAACGCAGGGATCGAACCCAGGTCTCCCTCATTGCAGATGTATTCTTTACCATCTGAGCCACCAGGGAAGCCCATTGCTCATAATAAATTTCTTAATTTGCATTTTGCCTTAACCAATCTATTGAGGACATCTGCATTTCTTCTTATAAAAGGAAAGAGTAGGTCAAATGTAGACAAGAGAAATAAAAGACACATAAAGAGTGAATTGTTATCAGGAAAACAGCTGGAAGGGAGCTTACATTCTAATGGGTGTAGACAAAATGTAAGCAAATAACAAATTTCAAATAGCTGTAAGTACTGAGAAGAAAATTAAACTGAGCTGGTGGTGAAGAATGGAATTAGTAGGGGAGATTAGCTACTTTGGGGAGATGTTATAAAGATTAACTATACCACATGGTAAGAAAGATGAGTGCTGAGTAGAATGCCTGAAAAACTAAAGAAATATTGATGACCAGCAACTTCTTATATAAAATATCGCTCTTTGGTCTCTATTTCTAATGAATGTGTCTCATAGAGAAATTACATAACCAAGCTGGCAATTTTCTTCTGGATGAATCATATACTGATATTTACAGGGAAGAAAAATCAGTGAGATCAAAAGAAGATTGAGGGCAAACTACTAAAAGGTCATTTCGTCACTAATAGCACATCTTTTCTCCCCAAATCTCTGGAGAAGTATCATCTATGTATATTCCATTTTTATATTTTACCTGTTATTAGAATGAGATATCGTGGAGAATAGAGAATATAGAAACCATTTTTATACCCTCCAAACGAACTCAGGACTTCAGAGTTAGAACCTAAATTTTTAAGCTCTTTTATCCAGGTGGTGCTATTGGTAAAGAACCCGCCTGCCAATGCAGGACTTGGCAATGTTAGAGACTTGGGTTCCATCCCTGCATCAGGAAGATCCCCTGGAGAATGAAATGGCAACCCACGCCAGTATTCTTGCCTGGAGAATTCCAAGGACAGAGGACCTGGTGGGCTACAGGCCATAGGGTTGCAAAAAGTCAGACACAACTGAATCGACTTAGCAGGCATAGGTCAAACAAGTTCAGAAAAAAAACTGTCACAATTTGATATGTCAATAGACATGTGAAAAACTTCAGATAAAATACAACTCACTGAACCCAAGTACTTACACATGCCCTAAACTTCAGAAATCATGACATTTATTGGTCTAAACACTTCTCCCTTCTCAAGGACACCATTTTGACTTACCAAAAGCAGTTTGCCACCACTGGCTTTCAAGCCTATACTTGGGAAGAGGACACTTGTTCCAGTAATAGGTCAGGAATATTTCAACTATATTGCGGGCATTTCCAAATAAGCCATGCCATGTGGGGCCACCCAAGACGGACAGGTCATGGTGGAGAGGTCTTAGATAATATGGTCCACTGGAGAAGGGAATGGCAAACCACTTCAGTATTCCAGCCTTGAGAACCCCATGAACAGTAGGAAAAGGCAAAATGATAGGATACTGAAAGAGGAACTCCCCAGGTCAGTAGGTGCCCAATATGCTACATGAGATCAGTGGAGAAATAACTCCAGAAAGGATGAAGGGATGGAGCCAAAGCAAAAACAATACCCAGTTGTGGATGTGACTGGTGATAGAAGCAAGGTCCGATGCTATAAAGAGCAATATTGCATAGGAATCTGGAATGTTAGGTCCATGAATCAAGGCAAATTGGAACTGGTCAAACAGGAGATGGCAAGAGTGAACGTCAACATTCTAGGAATCAGCGAATTAAAATGGACTGGAATGGGTGAATTTAACTCAGATGACCATTATATCTATTACTGCAGGCAGGAATCCCTTAGAAGAAATGGAGTAGCCATCATGGTCAACAAGAGTCCGAAATGCAGTACTTGGATGCAATCTCAAAAACAACAGAATGATCTCTGTTCGTTTCCAAGGCAAACCGTTCAATATCACAGTGATTCAAGCCTATGCCCCAACCAGTAATGCTAAAGAAGCTGAAGTTGAATGGTTCTATGAAGACTTACAAGACCTTTTAGAACTAACACCCCAAAAGATGTCCTTTTCATTATAGGGGACTGGAATGCAAAAGTAGGAAGTCAAGAAACACCTGGAGTAACAGGCAAATTTGGCCTTGGAATACGGAATGAAGCAGGGCAAAGGCTAATAGAGTTTTGCCAAGAGAATGCACTGGTCATAGCAAACACCCTCTTCCAGCAACCCAAGAGAAGACTCTACACACGGACATCACCAGATGGTCAACACCGAAATCAGATTGATTATATTCTTTGCAGCCAAAGATGGAGAAGCTCTATACAGTCAGCAAAAACAAGACCAGGAGGTAACTGTGGCTCTCAGATCATGAGCTCCTTATTGCCAAATTCAGACTTAAATTGAAGAAAGTATGGAAAACCACTAGACTATTCAAGTATGACCTAAATCAAATCCCTTATGATTATACAGTGGAAGTGAGAAATAGACTTGAGAGACTAAATCTGATAGACAGAGTGCCTGATGAACTATGGACGGAGGTTCGTGACATTGTACAGGACACAGGGATCAAGAACATCCCCATGGAAAAGAAATGCAAAAAAGCAAAATGGCTATCTGAGGAGTCCTTACAAATAGCTGTGAAATAAAAGTGAAAAGCAAAGGAGAAAAGGAAAGATATTCACATTTGAATGCAGAGTTCCAAAGAATAGCACGGAGAAATAACAAAGCCTTCCTCAGCGATCTGTGCAAAGAAATAGAGGAAAACAACAGAATGGGAAAGACTAGAGATCTCTTCAAGAAAATTAGTGATATCAACCAAACATTTCATGCAAAGATAGGCTCAATAAAGGACAGAAATGATATGGACCTAACAGAAGCAGAAGATATTAAGAAGAGGTGGCAAGAATACACAGAAGAACTGTACAAAAAAGATCTTCATGACCAAGATAATCACGACGGTGTGATCACTGACCTAGAGCCAGACATCATGGAATGTGAAGTCAAGTGGGCCTTAGAAAGCATCACTATGAACAAAGCTAGTGGAGGTGATGGCATTCCAGTGGAGCTATTTCAAATCCAAAAAGATGATGCTGTGAAAGTGCTGCACTCAATATGGCAGAAAATTTGGAAAACTCAGCAGTGGCCACAGGACTGGAAAAGCTCAGTTTGCATTCCAATCCCAAAGAAAGGCAATGCCAAAGAATGCTCAAACTACCGCACAATTGCAGTCATCTCACATGCTAGTAAAGTAATGCTCAAAATTCTCCAAGCCAGGCTTCAGCAATACATGAACCATGAACATCCTGATGTTCAAGCTGGTTTTAGAAAAGGCAGAGGAACCAGAGATCAAATGCCAACATCCGCTGGATCATGGAAAAAGCAAGAGAGTTCCAGAAGAACACCTATTTCTGCTTTATTGACTATGCCAAAGCCTTTGACTGTGTGGATCACAATAAACTGGAAAATTCTGAGAGATGGGAATACCAGACCACCTGACCTGCCTCTTGAGAAACCTGTATGCAGGTCAGGAACAGTTAGAACTGGACATGGAACAACAGACTGGTTCCAAATAGGAAAAGAGTACGTCAAGGCTGTATACTGTCACCCTGCTTATTTCACTTGTATGCAGAGTGCATCATGAGAAACGCTAGGCTGGAAGAAGCACAAGCTGGAATCAAGACTGCTGGGAGAAATAGCAATAACCTCAGATATGCAGATGATACCACCCTTATGGCAGAAAGTGAACAGGTATTAAAAAGCCTCTTGATGAAAGTGAAAGAGGAGAGTGAAAAAGTTGGCTTAAAGCTCAACATTCAGAAAACTAAGATCATGGCATCTGGTCCCATCACTTCATGGGAAATAGATGGAGAAACAATGGAAACAGTATCAGACTATTTTTTGGGCTCCAAAACCACTGCAGATGATGATTGCAGCCATGAAATTAAAAGATGCTTACTCCTTGGAAGGAAAGTCATGACCAACCTAGACAGCATATTAAAAAGCAGAAACATTACTTTGCCCACAAAGGTCCGTCTAGTTAAGGCTATGGTTTTTCCTGTGGTCATGTATGGATGTGAGAGTTGGACTGTGAAGAAAGCTGAGACTGAAGAATTGATGCTTTTGAACTGTGGTGTTGGAGAAGACTCTTGAGAGTTCCTTCGACTGCAAGGAAATCCAACCAGTCCATCCCAAAGGAGACCAGTCCTGGGTGTTCACTGGAAGGACTGATGCTGAGGCTGAAACTCCAATACTTTGGCCATCTCATGTAAAGAGTTAACTCATTGGAAAAGACGCTGATGCTGGGAGGGATTGAGGGCAGGAGGAGAAGGGGACGACAGAGGATGAGATGGCTGCATGGCATCACTAACTCGATGCACATGAGTTTGGGTGAACTCTGGGAGTTGGTGATGGACAGGGAAGCCCAGCGTGCTGCGATTCTTGAGGTCACAAAGAGTTGGACACGACTGAGTGACTGAACTGAACTGAAGTGAACAGGCGAAGGATATTGAAGGGTATATAACTAAGACCCATAAGCACATAGTCTCTCACAACTAAATACATGAGTTAACTTCCCAAAACAAGCTATTTACTTGCTGACATGAAGTCAAAAGAAATATGCTTGCTGATACTTAGCTCCAAGAGTAAAAAAAATGAAGTTCATCCACAAGAAAATATTTTGGACCACTTTTACATCCCTTTGTACTTCTAAGGGAAAAGACTTGTGTTATTTATTTTTCCTTTTAATATTCTACCTGTAGAGCCTATAGACATTCATATCACCATCATTATAATTTAGCATTATTTCCACCAAGGTCAATGCTAGTTCATAATAACATAGAAAAGGAAAAATATTCCTCTTTCAGAAAAAAATGTAGGAGAGTGCCTACTTAATCTTGTAGTTGCATCATTATTGCCATTAATACATAGCAGTTACTTGCGTCAATTCAGCATTAGAGACCATTTTTTTAAAAAATACTTGTTATCATTAGAAAAGCTGGGTAATCAGTGTTAATTTATGATAGAGGGAAGAAGAAAAACATATGAGTTAAGATCACAGAGAGAGAAAGACTTTCATAGGAACAAGAAATCAGAGAAAGGTGATTATCAAAAATCTGGAGGAAATCTGTACAGCCATAATTAAGATATAAGTTTTTGTAGAAAACCTGATAAAAAAGATTGGGATCAATATTTCTTTTTAATTCAAAGGTAAGGGTGACCCCTGGTGATGTCTGAATGCCCCTATTCTTTATTTTTTGTTCATGATACTTATCACTGTAATTTAAAAATTATTCAAGTATTGTGTTTTTGTTTAGAGTCTGTCTCTCCTGCCAAACTATAAGTTCCATGAAGGCAAGACTAACTCCTCTTTTTCATTGTTATAATATCACCATCAAAACTCTCCCTTTCATGTAGTAGGTATTTACTCATTATTTGTTAATGAATAATGAAAAAATTATTATCCTGACTAAACTGCAGAGATCAAAGGGCAGTATATCTTACTATCTTTTCAACTCAATCTATCATAATGCCATACAAATAGTTTTTAAAAATGCTTATCCTTGGTGACATCAGCCACCATCTATTGAGAAGTTTGAGAAGGAAGTGGCAACCCATTCCAGTATTCTTGCCGGAAGAATCGCATGGACCAAGGAGAAGCCTGGTGGGCTACAGTCTATGGAGTCGCAAGGAGTCAACTGACAACTTAGTGACTGAACAACAACATTGAGAAGTTAGCGAGGCATGAAGTGCTTTGTATGCTTGATCTAACTTAATATATTAATATAAAACCACCAGTTACAGAGACTACTATTCCCATTTTCCAAATTAGGTAATGGAAATATGGAGATGGTAAGTAAATTATTCAATGTCACACAATCTATAAATAGTAGCATGAACTTTCTAAGCTAAGTCTACCTTATGCCCATGTGCCTATTCTCTCAACTATACAACATGTGATGTGCCGTAAGTTCAGAGAAAGAGACTCAAAAACAGTATCACCTACTTGACAGTTGTGTATATATCTGGCTGTGCTGCTGCTGCTAAGTCGCTTCAGTCGTGTCCGACTCTGTGCGACCCCATTGACGGCAGCCCACCAGGCTCCTCCGTCCATGGGATTTTCCAGCCAAGAGTACTGGAGTGGGTTGCCATTGCCTTCTCCGATATCTGGCTCTGGATAATAATAAAAGGTTCTAGAGGCAGCAAGAGTGTGCCCTAGGAGTGCCCTACCTACCCTAGTAATGAAGTTTGTTGCGATAGCCAAGAAATACCTAAAATAGAATTTGCACAGTAGATACACAGAAAGAGAAACTGATGCTAGAATGAAGAAGAAAACACCAACCTGGTAGGCTAAAAATTGAAGTACAGATATAATAGGAACTTCGGCCACACTCCATTAGAATCTAAACCCCTACACAAGATTTCCCGTTACATTCAATGGCTTATATAGCACACAGCAGCTGAACATTCTTAAATTGAAATGAATGTGCTATATAGTCCCCAAAATTCCAGCTCCAGAAATAATCAGGATCGTTTGTAAGAGCTGTTACAGTGGACCATACATTGCAAATCAACTGTACTCCAATAAAAAAAAATTTTTTAATGGACCATAGTCACAAAGTACTATTAAGGGGAATGATATTTTCTTGAAATTTTGAAAGATACTTGGGACAAGAAATATCTTCCTTAAAAACTGTGAAAGACGTTGGGGAAAAAAAACTTGTAGAAAATTTACTGTGATCATCTGACCATTCTATTCATACATTGATTAGAAATTTTTATTTTTCAAAAGTTTCAATTTACCAGCATAGATAATTAAACTCTGTATCTCAAAAGTTTCTATGCACTCTGTGAAGTAGGATTCTTATCGACAATGTAGCATGAGGAACAAGTACAGTCCGAGTGTATGTGACACTGTAACCTCAAAATATGATCCGAAGAATAGTTTTAAATTAATCCATTTTATTATTTTTTTAATTTTATTTTTAAACTTTACAATATTGTATTGGTTTTGCCAAATATTGAAATGAATCCGCCACAGGTATACATGTGTTCCCCATCCTGAACCCTCCTCCCTCCTCCCTCCCCATACTATCCCTCTGGGTCGTCCCAGTGCACCAGCCCCAAGCATCCAGTATCGTGCATCGAAGCTGGACTGGCGACTTGTTTCATATATGATATTATACATGTTTCAATGCCCTTCTCCCAAATCATCCCACCCTCTCCCTGCGAAAAATTAATCCATTTTAAAAATTAGAGTTTCAGTTTCCAGGCTAAGCTGTCTTCAGTATTATGTCCTCTGGCGCCACCCAGTGGAGAAACGCACATAGTCAGCCAAGTTTTAAAACGGTGCGTGCGGTAATTTTCCTTTAAGTCCAAGATTCTTTATTTAAATATATAACCTCATGAACATCTGGATGAAATCTCATAATGGGAGAACTCAAGATTTTTCGTTTTTTTTCTGAAGCCTGGGAAGCCAGTAGGACACCATCCGGGCACCCTAGAGGAAACCTCAATGCACTTCTGCATGCCTCCATATGGATAGAATCAGCGGGCTCACCTAGCACCCGCTTACAACCAGGGACACGTATATGAATAACATGCACGCAATCACATTAGCTCTGGGCTTCACAGCCTGCCTTTGCACAGGGTGCTTTTTACACCTCATGGAAAAGGTAGGTTGGACGAGGGCTAATATTTCTCTCCCCAGTTTAGACAGCAGGACTGCAGCTAAAGTGATGTCAGAGCTGCCAGTTCAGCTCCTATTTTCAGTGCTTGAGACCTCTGCGGTAAACATTAACGCTATTAAAAAATACATATTTAGTTATATTGCATCTCAGTCCAGGACACCATTCTTATTAAATAAATGGTCTTGAAAAGAAATTATATTGAGCATCATAATATTCTGCTTTTGGAGGAAGTGGGAACAAACAGAAGAAGGGATAAAGGAATTCTTTTTCTAAATGATGATATGTGTGTGTGTGTGTTTTAATACCTTTTGAGAAAATAGCAGGAAGAGTCAGAATATTGAGCTGGTCCAGCCCCTCTGTCAGAATTGACTCCCTGCCTATGAGAGCCTATCGAGTTATTCAGATTACTATAATGCTAGACAAGGATTTTACTCTGAAAATCCACTCAAAGCAGCATTTTCCAGTTCTATCCTAATTGACACAAGCAAGTAATTCAGAAAATATGTTTGAACAAACAAATGCCCTCCTCAGCCTGCCTGGGGTCACTCTCACTCTCAAAGTCACGACTGAGGCAGATTGAGGTTTCTGTGGTAAGGCCTCTGCCCAACAGTACCTGTTACCCTGATAAAAAAGCACTTCAGTCTTCCTTGTGGTCAGAAAAGTTCCAATTCTGCGTACTCAATTCATTTGGGGAAAAGCCCTTTTTTTTTTTTTTTTCTTTTAAAGATGGAGAAAACTTAGCTGTCTGATCAAGGCCTTAAGTTCTCTTTTGCACGATCTGCAATTTGCTGTTTAAAATGGGGTGGAGAACTTCAGATTCCTAACTCTGAAGATTAAAAAAAGAATAAGAAAGAAGAAAGCAAAAAAAGAAAACCCGTGACTGTAGTAGTAGGCCAAAAAAATTGTGTGTTTCTGGCATGGAAACTGCTCTTTAACTTGTGAAAACTTTTTTTTTTTTTTTTTGCTGGATTGTAAAAGAAATAGAACAGTTAGGGGATTTTTGATGGAAGGATTTAGAGCAAGAGCTAACTTGATATTCTGGGTGGATTTATTTCAACTTTTATTTGAAAAGAGAAAGAATATTTGTCATATATTTAATTTGTTTTATAGTATTAGGGCCAAGCCACAAGCAGACAAAAATAATTACATTCTAAGATTCATGTCTAACATGCTACCCAACCCCACCTCAACCTCAAGAATACCAGAGTACCCAACATAAATTTAAATTTCCTGGTTTGCAAAGAAGGATGTTAGCCCTGGTGTCATCTTTATTTTTTCCTCCTGTCCCCGTGTATTTACTCACACCCACCAATGAGGCTATATAAGCTTTAAATTCTTTGAAATGTGTTTTGTATTTTCATATATTTATTTTTCTCATCTTTCTAAGAACCGAAGAATCTAAATAATCTTACATGGGCTCATGATAATGAAGGCGACCAGGGAAGACTGATTCAAGACTTCAGATGTAGAGCAGGGAGTTGGGACACAATACTTATCATCATCTCCCTGAACCTCCGACGTTATCAGTCTGTGAGCGAAATTCAATCTTGAACATAAATTGCATTTCCTAAAAAAACATAATCTTGCCTTAAGACACCAACCTCCCTGATTACAGGGAATGTCTGTGTTTACACATTTGTAGTAAGCATGCTGACTGTATTAGAGTCCTAGGAAACAAAGTGTGCGGCTCAGTCACAGACCTGCTGCAAGCTCTGAGGAGAGAAAGAAAGAGAAATTTTGAAATCAGACCCCCGATCTCTAACTCCTTTCAAATTCCTGAAGCACATTAGCTTTACTACTGCATGATGTGCACGGTAGTATTTCTTCTAATGAAATCTGACTAAAAGTTTAAATGAGTTTAATGCATGAAATGTATAAATAAAATGTGGCCTTGATTAAATTTAGACTTGATACATAACTTAAATGGGTAGCACAAGAACAGCTTTGGTATCATGTGTCCAGACTATTTTGGGCTTTGCAGAAGTTGTTTGGATTTTATCAGTTAACGGAGAGTGCTTTCTATCAGAAGCACAATATCTGTGCAGACTGGAATATGCAAAAGTACGGTGGAGAAAATACAGTGCAACTGAAAAGAGGGAAGAGTGAGGAAGTAAAGCAAGAGGCGAATAACAGGAGATCGAAGAATGGAATTCGGAAGTGTGGATTTGCAAAGAGCAATTTACACAAGTAAAGATTTGATTTGAAGTTTTTTTCTGAATGTCTCTTAGTTTCATGGCTTTGAGAGAATATCTTAATTTCATGGACCCTCGGTTTTCATCATTGGTACAAGTGGATTGGGGTGCCTTATTTGCCTACCTCCTTCCTGGTTTGCACAAAAGGTCTCTATATACAGTGCTTTACAAATCTAAGGCACTATCATTAAAACAGGCTTTCTTAACTATAGAAATTTCCTATTCACATCTAAGAGTTACAAAATAAATACCCCTTCCTGCTAGTATGTAATATATAATGCCATTACATACCGTGGTTAGGGTTAGAATCATTAGTAAAGGATAGATGGGCATTTAAAAAAAAAAATCTCAGGAAAACCTCAACAACTATACAGGAAATTTCGTAAAGTAGTAGTAAAGTCTTATGGGCTTTGAAGACAGACATCCTGGACTTCCACCCTTCCTCTGCCACTTCCAAGCTATAAATAACTTAGTATACAAAATTGGGCACGTTACCACAACTTCGTAAACCATTCCTTTATAACTTACAAAATGAGCAGAACAATACCTGCTTAAGGGTTTTGCTCTGAAAATAATATGACATGTGTAAAAGTTTTATACTCTCAAGCTTGGTATTTATTAATAAGTATTCAAATAAAAATTCCACCTTCTTTTTCATGTTTTATATACCATACAAATACAACAACACACATCTCAAGGAGATCACACCCGTAAATAAGTGGAAATGATGGATCTTCAAAAGAAGATCAAAGGATTACTTTTCATTAATTTGTTAATTGGAAGACCAATACTGAAGTCTCCCAAACTGAAAATAAAGAAAAACAAAAAGATTAAAAGTTATTGAAACATGAGGACAGAATGACAGAAAATTCTCTTAGACTTATTCAGGAGGAATGTTTGAGGATTTTTGGCTAAGCCATAGCCAAACTGATCTTTTTTTTTTTTTTTTCTATTTTCAAAGATCACACAATGCCACTCAGTTTCAGGCATTTAATAGAATGAAACCAGGTGAGTTTGAGCCAATTTTGCCTTTCATTTTTCAAGTTTGTTTATTACTTTACTTAAACCACAACATTCTGAGATCTCATAAGAAAATCTGTTTCTGTGAAATTTTCAGCCTGATTTCCAAACCAGAAAAGAGGTTCAAATAAACTTGGGTCCATTTCAAAAAAGCATCTGAGATTCTGGATGTTTATTTGAAGCAATCTGGACTCCTGACCTTTTGAGGTTCCCCCACCACCAATAAAGAGAGCCTACAATGAATTTACTGTGCTAACATCTAGCGCTTCAGCATCTGAATGGATAAAAATCCTATTGGTATCAAGGAAAGCCACTTCCCAGCACATGTGGTGGAATCAAGCTGTAAGCAGAAATATTGATACCCTCCTTTTAGGAAAATGTACCAACCAATCAGTGTCCTAGCTCAGAAAGTCTGTAAATAGGTTATTTATCCAATATGCTTTATAAGTTTAAAAAATATTCCTAGGTTGACACTATTAAGAGGGACTCTTGTTGGACTGGGCAAAGGGTTTAGTATTTCCTGGAGCATTATAGAAAAATTCAGCCCAAGCTGCTCTCTACCGTACAGAGCTGCCTTTAACATCACTGTGGGACTTTAGAAAGTATGCCAGTCCTTCCCAAGTTCTTGAACCTTTTCAAAAACTGAATTCTACCACTTTTGAAACGATGAACACTGAGAAATTGGATTTGAAACCACAGCATTAAATGCTTAAAATCCGATCCTTCTGTCAGGACCTGGGATAAATTAAACTGATGTACATTATTTTTAAAGAAAGGAAAAAAATATGGGAAGCGGATTTTGAAGCCTGGAGGCATAGAACAAAACAAGTTATGCAGGTGATACAAACCATCTTAGTTTATTCCTATAATGGCTTTCTACTTCCATATGGTGACCCTTACTGGAAATAATTCTTGGGAAAACAGGTTTGTATGTGATAAATAAAACATTATTTTAGAGATTCCTCTTTTTATTTTTCAGAGTATGCTACTTTTTTTATTCAGTGTTCAGACTGCTTTTTTTTTTTTTACTTTGGTATTTGAGTTTATTTTTACAAGAAATAGTAAGTAGAGAGCGCTGAGAAGGTATATGGATGATAAGGTGAACAGTTATCAAGTGTTTCCATCAAATGAATTCAGGGCAGCTGGATGATAGGTATTAGGATTCAATCAAAGCTTCAGGAATTTAAATACAAAATGGGTTCAGTTTCACTTAAGCATATTTTAAAGGTGTTGGTTACCTTGTTAGTATTGGTAGATTTTATTAATTTCTGACTCCAAATAATAGCATTAGTCTAAAGATAAATACATTGTTAAGAATAAAAGCCTCTACCTTATTAATTTTGGTTACTGTCTATGGAAGGATTTTATTTCATAAAACAAGGAGCAAACTGATTAAAAGCTTCCCAATTTAGAGAAATCTTTTAAAAAGGGCACTTCCTGATAATGATCCAGGCAGTAATGATAAGGCCAGTTCAAACATCAGAAGAGATTGGGTTATAGATAACCATCATTCAAATATTTAAAGAATCTAACAGTTTAAGTCTGCTGCATGTATTTCTGCCAAAGAACATGTCTTGGTTCTCTGTCATACATCATTCTGATGGAGAGTATAAGCTTTTTTTTTTTTCACATCCTGGACATTTGCACAGCAGGAAATAAAAAAAAGAAGATGTCTATCGATTTTCATTTTAGAAAAGATGCATGTATACATATACTCCAACACTATTATTAAAAGTGGCATAATTTGTCAATAAAATTAACATCATTTATGTGAACTTCCAGATTTAGTGTGCGTTTTTTAATGTTTCCATGAATTTCAATTAAATGCCTTGTTGTACTGGTTAATAAAATTATTAAAGCATGAATTGACTATGTATTATAGACTTAAAAAATAAGACATTACAGAATATAAACACACCTAAACATCCCCTGAAGGCAACAGAATATTTTGGAGAGGACATATAAAAACTGAAGTGGACATATTAGATAGTAACTTGGAAAAAATGAGATAAAACAGAATTCATGAAATATATAATCTGAGACAATGAACTCTTCAACACAGAGTACTTTATTAACTTTTCACACAGACGTTTTTATATTTTCTCAAAAATACTCCTAGCACAAGACCCAAATATCAGAGGTGGAACAAATGCATGCTTACTGGCATAGGGAAATGTAGTTTAGGCTGTGAGCGGCCACACCTATGGAAACTCTCATTTAGGTCTGCATTCCAAACTGCTGCACTTGATTTTACAACATCAAAAGTGGGCAGAAAATACACTCTTGTATCAATTAACACACCATGCAATCTTTTTATACCTCTAATCTTAAATAGTGTCTGTGAACTGAAGCAAAATGTAAGGCAGATTTCCATGATTTTGACCTCTATAAGCAGTCATCAGTTAGTCCAAATCATTCAAGATATTATATCCTCAGGCTTATGATTTGGAGCATAAAGCAGTAAGATTTTTTTCCATATTACTTCATTTAATTGGGCCTGAGATTCAGGGAAAAGCTAATGAATGCTACAAATCTGAAGATTGTAAAGACTAATGTAAGCCTAGATAGTTCCTGGTAGAGATGCTCTGCAGGATTTATACTTTTGAGTCAGCTAGACTCTCCACTCTCATATAGATTGAACTTTGGTTCAAAGGGCATGCTCCTTTAAGAGGCAGCTTATTTATCCATATATCCTTCCTCTCTTCCACAAGTGACAGATAGGGGCTTTTAATCAATCTGTGTTAATTTGTTTACTTTTTGCTAATTTATTGTTATTAATTTAGCAATATATTGGACATATTAAAATTAAAAAAAATAAGCATGATAAACTACAAACAAATGGATTCCCAAAATTTTTCTCATATATGTAACACTAAAGTACAGTTTATATATTATGGGACTCACTTGATAAAACATGATTAATCCCACCTGTGAGAATGTACTGGGTATTTCCTATATAAGAGGATATGTTTCAATGTATTGTATATCTAAAATCATGTGATTTCTATTTTTAAATAGCTTATACTGAAGAATGGCATATGACTTTCTTATACACTTGCCCACAAAAGTATTCTCAAATATTTGTCTCTGTGGAAGCATGAAACAGTCTTCATCTAAAACTTTTTCTCCATTAAATTTATTATTAAAAAAAGAGGCAGGTAAATCATCAGAGCTGAATACTTTGGTCTACCACACAGAAATCTATTCTCTGAATCCCTGAAGGGCTGCCTCACACACTGGGTGCTGTTAATTAACTGTTAGCTGAGGGAAGTACTATTTTTGTACTGTTATAATTTTTATCCAAAAGGGACTTTCAAAAAGTGCTTTTCAAATTAAGCACTATCATTAAGCTGAAATGAAGCCACCCTGGAGAGGCTACATGGGCTGTCAATCACCACATGGCCACTACCCAGATGATGGGAAAACAGCATATTTTTGGCAACTATGGTAAGAACATTTTCATACCAAAAATACAGTGGTGTCTCTGATCTCTTAGAGCAAAAGCAAGACTGGTTGGCTTTTTCCTCAAGGATTCATCAAAAAATCTACAAGACCAAATCCATTACTCATACAAAACCTTTGCTGGACTTGACCACATGACATAGAAAAGAGACCTTTTCAGAAACATTCAATAGGGAATTTTCCTTTGGTGCTAAAATTTGAAAAATTCCAGAGAATTTTTTTTTTTTACTGGAATATAGTCCTCACCAAAATTTATGTTCATCTGGTCTCCCAAATGCTACTTTTCAATTGAAACTTTGTTTTTTTGCTAATAGTTCTCATTAGTGTTCCATATATTTGTGTGTGTGTGTGTGTGTGTGTGTGGTATGTTACTAAGAAGTTGGGAATTTCTAAGAAGAATGTACTTTTAGAAGCCAGGTGTTAATTTCTTGATTCTTTACAGAGAATTAAAAGGATTACGGTCCTTCTAGTTAACTGATATTTAAATTATGACTTTATTTTTTTAATTCCCAGTCTCTAATGAGAAACACAGTAATTCACTCATTTGTAATTCTCTCATTTACTATAATAAAGGTTGTAGACAAAATGGACACTGGAAAATTATTAAGGCAGCTGAAATATTTCATGAGTCTGGCCTTTGTTCAGCTTGACTTTGGATCCCAAACAGGGATGAAAGTGAAGTTAAATTTCAAGAGCACATACTACGTGTTTGGAACTCAGCCAGAAGCTTCCCTTTCCTTCTCATTTAATCCACCACAACAATCCTGTGAGCCTCATGGTGGACGGTAGGATTGTTCCTGATTGCTCCCTGCCCTTTCCTGGGAGACAGTGACACCTTCCTACCCCATACGCAAGATGCTTGGACATGTAACTTCCTCTGGGCCATTTGAAGGTCAGTGAGCGTGATGCACAAACCATCAAACAGACCCTTCTAAAGCCATTCCATGATTCCTGCATCACTTTCTCCTCTGCCAAGTGGCAAACACATGCCAGAAGGGGCAGTTCCTCCCGCCAGTAGACAGCAATCAGGGTGCAGAACTGTATCTGATCAGAAAAAGATCTGCAGTGCAAGCAAGAAATGGGCCTTTGTTGTGAGCCATTCAGATTTGACAATGTTTGTTGTCACAGTGTAATTTCACAGAATGCAGGTAAGTAACACAAATACTCCTTTTGCAGAGGGATGTGTTAGGGATCAGCAGAATTAAGAATGATGCCCAAAGAAACACAGATAGCAAACTAAACAAGGAGGAAATGAATTCAGAGTTGCCCAGCTCTGTATCCCATGTTCTACCTTACAGTATTTTAGGAGGTCAAAACACATGCCAACTCATTATCCAGGAGATTCCAAATTCAACTAGATATCTGAACTGAATTATCGTTATCCAACTTAATGGCACAACTTTCCCTGGGTAGGGCCTTACCAATGCTAGACCGCCAGTTGGAAAATCTACTTCCTTCTCTTTTCTTTCCTTTCTGTTCTCTGTCATTTATCTTCTGCTTACAGTTCTTCCAAGATTAACACACATAATTTTAATATTTTCAGCATCTCAACCCTATAATTGGCTTAATCCCTAGTCAGCCACATATTAGCTATTTTGCTGTGAATGAGTCAATCTGTGAGCCGCAACTCTTTGTATATATAATAGGATAACATCTTTTCACAGTCTTTCTGTGAGAATAATCTGTGAAAAATGTAGTCATGGCAGGCACATAGCAAGCATTAAAACTTGTTTCTAATATCCTTTCTTTCTTTCTGGTAAGGCAACATTCTCTCTAGAGAATGTTGGCAAGGAGTCATCCATAGCTGGATCCTTAAAATATTCAAATAACATTTTTGAAACCAAACTAGCAAATGAAATAATTTGCTTGACCTTAGTTTTCTTTAATTTATACATTTTAATCTTTAGTGAACTCCAAAGAGACAAACTTTTTTAATTTTTGCTTTGCTTTTCTAATGAGCTTTCTAGATTATTTTATAACTGCAGTAAGTTTAGCAATATTTTTGTTTCCATTAATCAAAAAAATCAGATCTTCTATATTAGATTCCATCAGACATTCTTATGTCTTTATTCCAGTACATCCTATAACACAAAGTGCAAAATACTACAGTTTCTAGCTACAGTCTTTTTAAAATCTAATTATCAGAATTTGGAAGGTAATTTCTGTCAGCATTTTCAACATTCTTTAAGAATAAATTCAGGGTGACAGATCCATCCTTTATTTACTGCTAAACTGTTTATCTTTACATTAAGTTAGGGCATCAGTCATTATGTCTTGGGTCACTTCAACAAACTTCTAATTTTATGAGAACCATAAAAAGAAAGAATAGTAGGCCACAAGTTCAAAACCTGGGTTGAAATCAGGAATCTACCAATTCCTAGAACAATTCTGAGTCTCAATTTTCTTTTCCGTTAAATGGATAAAATAGTCTACCCTTAATGATACACAAGTATTTTTGAGTTTCAAATGAGGAAGCATTAGAAAATCGTTGTTAAGTTCTGAGAATTTTTCCTGTTGCATCCAAGTTAAAAACAGCCTTTTTTTCCCCAATGCCCTATATCATCTGAGCAATTAAATCCCAATATTCTAAAAATATATTATGCATGCAAACAGTAATGAAAAATATATTACATATATATTTATATATGCATATATGATATGTGTTTTTAATTTGCAACAAAGTGAACTGTTTTCTGTATTTACTTAAATCATATTATTAATAGATTGATACAGGAATTACTTAATGATTTCTTAAAATGGAAATAACTTACATTAGAAGATAAGAAAAGCTTTGTATGAGTTAAGGGTATTTTTAAAACATAATTGAGTAAGACAATCTCATATTACAACTTTCAGTTGTAAATCTCACACACACACACATAAAAAATACAGCTTTTCTGATCGTTTACTTGTAATTCAATTTTACCTTTTCATTCTAAGATGTTCTTATTATGTTCAATTTCCTTTTCCATCCTCTATCAAATTTAGTGTCTAGGTTATTTTCATTTCTGTAATTCATCACTATTCATCAGGTATTATTAGTGCTAGTATTTTCTGCTCAAACTAATGTGAAACAAATTTAAAACCAAAGGAGCTGATCTTGAAGTAATCCTAGAAGAAAACATGTTTTTAAATTCTCCACAGCCTGCACAATAAATTAGACTGAGGACAGAGAGACTTTTTACAGAGAAACGCAACAACATGTGTAGAGAACTTACATTTTTGCCTGGGTGCTCATGTTTCTAGGTTGTTTTTCCTCAAGCAATAAAATGATACTTGATTTGATCTGAGCACTTTGAACAAATAGCTAGATACCAAATGACAACTTGTCCCCTCTTTATATATTACCAGATACTGTTGACTCATTTCTGCATTTTTTTCACATACCTATAACAATGCTTAATCAACATCTCTTTGTGATTTAAGTGGATTCAAGTATAAACTCACCAGCAAGGAAATAATTATACGTTTGTTAGTATTTCTTAGAGTCTACCAGGTTGGAATTCACCTTTTAAGTATCACAGAACCTTGTCTTTGTGGTTGTTCAAAAAGTAACGGAGTTCATAATCTTGGCTTGCCATGCTATCTGTCCAGGGTCTTTGAAAGATGGCATATTTTCAAATATCCCAGGCTGGCTCAAAAATGCTGTCATATGTCACATCGGATTACCTTAGCCGGCTTGTGTTATGTTACATCAAGGATGTGACTAACATCAACCACATGTAATGCAGTAAGAGTAGTGCTGTCCGCCAGATAAATTTCAAAATGGTACGGTTTTTAGAAACCAGGATTTAGAAATTTCTGGTCATTAAGGGGAAAAAAAAGGAGATCTTTAAATTATTTTAAAAGATATTTCTTTTTTTCATTCTCACTTTCAAAGGAGTTGGCCGTTGTAAGCAAATTACAACTTGCGAAACGGAGTATTCCAGATCACAGTAAAGCAGCAAAGAAACTCTAAAGTTTATATCAAAAGCATTCTATAGTACAAATAATCAAATGAAAGTTAAGCACAAGTACTTCAAGAAACACTGTTCAACTGACTATCTGTAAATGAAGAAAATGACTAATGAAAAAAGTACAGATATTATACAATTTAACTGTATTTTAGGCTCCACTAGTTTCATTTTATAAAATGATTATGTATTTATATATTTGTGAAGGAATAAAAGGTATACTTACCAATAAAATAATCAGAGAAATAACACAAATATTTCTAACATTCATCATCTAAATGTATGCAAACAATAAAAACCATTTAAAAATACTGTTAATAGTACCATGTAACTAATAATGTTACCCTACAGGATTCAGCAGGTTTCGCTGTTGGCTCAGTGGTAAAGAAACTGCCTGCCAATACAGGAGACCTGGGTTTGATCCCTGGGTTGGAAAGATCCCCTAGAGAAGGAAATGGCAACCCACTCCAGTATTCTTGCCTAGAAAATTCCATGGGCAGAGTTGCCTGGTGAACTGTAGTCCATGGGGTCACAAGAGTCGAACATGACTTAGCAACTAAAAAAATCAGGATTCAGCAAAGTCCTAATATTCTACTAGCTCTCAAGGATATTAAGATTCTCTGTGGAGCAATTAAATCATTTTCAAAAAACAGGACCAAAAACTCAAATGGGAGAGATTCTGGTCTGATCAATGTCCATGTTAAAACTGGAGATACAACCTTGCCCTGCTTTTTCTGAAAAGGGGACCAGCAAGAACATTGTCTCTCAGTTAAGCCTATGCATGGATACGCAGGATTAACCAACTACACAAAGATGCTATACCACAGTCAGTTTAGAATTTATAGCTATTGCACACATTTATGTCTGGTAAATCTCATCTTGTACATTTTGAACTTTCTAATCCTTCTGACTTCATTTCTCCATCTACTTTGGATCCTACTTTGACTTATAACAGCATGTACAAATGCACTGTGTTCTTGTTATCTACTCTTATACCCATGCAGAACAATTATTCCAATTAAGGAAAATTGCCTGAGCCATGTATTTCAGAGCCAAATTATTGGTCTCAATAGACAAATATATTTGTCTTCTTACTCTGTATTCTATTAGTTACTATCATTTAGGCCAGTATTTCTCAATGGGTTGATTCCCCACACTCATGGAACATCTGCACAGTCTTGAGATACTATTGGTTGTTATGACTGAGGTGGGGGAGATGCTACTTGGCGTCTAATGAGTAGAGGCTAGGGATGATCTGAACATCCTGCAATGCACAGTACACCCCGCACAACAAAGAGCTACTGGCCTAAAGTGTAAGTCATGCCAAGGCCAAGAAATTTATTTAAACTTCACTTATACCACCTACATAACTATGCAGTAATGATTTATTACAAATAGCTCCTTTAAATTGTTGATCTATATATCCAAAGGTCTATATAACCTTACATCTTTCATGTCCCAAAGTCACTCAAACTCAATTTGTCGCAAACTAATTTCAAGGTCTCTCCTAAAAATCTACAACCCTAGTCATTTGTGGCATTACCAACCACTGCCTAGGGTCATGGTTTCTCAGGTGGCTCAGTGGTAAAGAGTCTGCCTGCTAATGCAGGAGACACAGGAGATGTGGGCTTGATCCCTGGGCCAGGAAGATCCCTTCTAGGAGAAAATAGTAATCCACTCGAGTATTCTTGCCCAGAAAATTCCATGGTCAGAGGAGCCTGGCAGGCTGCAGTCCTTGGTGTTGCAAAGAGTTGAACATGACTGAGCAAGTGCAGGCATGGGTCCCTAGATGGGTCCCAAGTCAGGCACTCAGCGTCACCTGCATATCTCATCCACATGTCCAAACCATTACTGAGTTTTATTAATACCATTTCTATAGGCCTAATATTCTCAAATGTAGCAATTTCTCTGTACTCTATTGCCAAAAACCTCACTCTGCATTTCTTAAGCTTCTTTAATAGCCTAACTAGATTTACCACATCCACACTTAGATTTTTCCAGTCCATTCACCAAAATTCATCCAGAGTGATTTTCTTTTTTTTTTTTTTTTTCAGAGTAATTTTCTGAAAGTTCAAGTCTCATCATGTATCCCTACTTTCCAACACATACATACTGCCACAACACAGATAAAGGGTCTGCCTGTTTTGCTCCCTGCGGCCACCTTAGCCTCATTCCAAGCCTCTTCCTTCCCCCTCACTCTCTTCACGGAAACCTTCAGTGTGTCTTCCCTCAAATTCTCCTTTCAAAATCTCATGCTTCGAATTTATCTCATTAATTTGACAACACACATTATCTTACAATAGCTTTTCTTAATCTTTGGATTATTTGGACTAGTATTTGTAATAATGCTTAAACTTAACTCAGAAAGCTAGAATTTATCACTGTCCTTTTTATCCAATGTCTTCTTCATGCTTAACTTCAACTTTTCAAAGCATATCTTCATGTGTTTTTCTAATTGAAGAATTAATACTATATTTTCCATATAACTACACAAATAAACATGCCTTATACATTAATCCAGTGATCAAATTTCTGACCACAACATTTTTTACTCTCTTTTTCTTTTTTTTTTTCCTGGTATTTAAGTACTGAGCCAAGACTCACTTCTTTTTCTTTTTTTTTTTTGGTAGAGAACTTTTTCCCTGTTTCCTGGGCTTCTTTTAAGAATTATTAAATGGGTAATTATACATAACTAAAATATTTTTATAATCTATATCTAGTTGTATGTCTTTTCTAATACTAAAAAGATTATAATAATGAGTAGTAGTATTAAGCCCTCCATATGAATCAGACACCAAGCTCAGCGCTTTATATATAGTATTTAACCTTCACAGTTACCAAATGAGGCGATTTTACAAATAGGAAAACTGAAGCTTAGAAAGTTAGGTAACATTCCCAAGGCTGTACAAACTGAGCTTGCAAAGTCGTGTCTGAGTCTTTTTTGACCCCATGAAATGCAACCCGCCAGGCTCTTCTGTCCATGAGATTCTCCAGGCAAGAATACTCAAGTGGGCCGTCATGTCCTCCGCCAGGGGATCTTCCAGACCCTGGATCAAACTCACATCTCTTATGTCTCTTGCATTGGCAGGCAGGTTCTTTACCACTAGTGCCACCTAGGAAGCCCTAAATTGAGCTGAGGCAAGGTCATATGACTAGTTCTTACTAATGGAATGGTGGAAAAGTGATTCATCACTTTGAGAACAAAATGGGCATGTCTTCTCCTCCCTCTCTTTCACCAACTCATTAAGTGAATGTTGATTTCTGGATGACTGTGGAAGTCATTGTTAAATAGAGCAGAGCTTCCATGAACCTGAGTCCTTGACTGCACTGAATAAAAGAGAGGGACTCCTCAATCCCAACCAAAAATACCTACATGGATCGTAAGGTGAGTAAAATATAAATTATTATGCTAACCAACTAAACTTTTAAATTTGTTTATGTATTTCTTTCTAAATATTTACTAAAGTTGTCAAAAATTAAACGCTATACATGTAAACTCTTCTAAATAAAGTGTATTCAGTAAATTATATTTTCGTGTGTATTAAAAGAAAATTTTCACATCAAAAATTAATTTTGTTGGATTGACATTGGTAAAATACCTGTTCTGATTTGCCTAGTGATCGTGTAGATACACCACAATGTCTCCAAATATAAAAATTAAAATACAAAATATTTTCAGTATTAACAAGTATATTCATAGCTAATTACCTAAAAATCAAAATTTACTGAGGGGCTGATTAAAACATTTCTGTATATCGTACACTCTTTACAATTTTTAAAAGTATACTATGTTTTACAAAAACCTTTAAATGCTTAAACCTTCTGATCTCAATTTCAATTTTGGTTATATATCAAAAACAAATTATGCTAATCACATTAAAAAGCTGTGCACAAAAATATTTCAGTTGTAAGATTGGTTCATGTAAAAATTAGGCACAAATGAATTGCTCCAAAGCAAGAATTTTTACCAATCAAGTAACTGATGGTCTCCACTTTGGCAGCTTAGAAGCTGAGAACCAAAACTTGGGATTGTTTCTGGCGTGTGTGCAGGCCTCTGCAGCACATGTTTTATGTCCTAACTTCCACCTGACACATTCTCATTTTTAATCCTTATTTTACTTTCTCCTACTTTCATTGCCTATTTTCCATTTATTTTACATAATCCTAATAGGAAAAGGAGTACATCAAGGCTGTATATTGTCATCCCGCTTATTTAACTTATATGCAGAGTACATCATGAGAAACGCTGGGCTGGAGGAAGCACAAGCTGGAATCAAGGTTGCCAGGAGAAATATCAATAACCTCAGATATGCAGAAGACACCACACTTATGTCAGAAAGTGAAGAAGAACTAAAGAGCCTCTTGATGAAAGTGAAAGAGAAGAGTGAAAAAGTTGGCTTAAAACTCAACATTCAGAAAACTAAGATCATGGCATCCAGTCCCATCACTTCATGGCAAATAGATGGGAAAACCATGGAAACAGTGGCTGACTTTATTTTAGGGGGGCTCCAAAATCACTGCAGATGGTGACTGCAGCCATGAAATTAAAAGAACATACTCCTTGGAAGAAAAACTATGACCAACCTAGACAGCACATTAAAAAACAGAGATGTTACTTTGTCAACAAAGGTCCATCTAGTCAAGGCTATGGTTTTTCCAGTGGTCATATATGGATGTGAGAGTTGGACTATAAAGAAAGCTGAGCGCTGAAGAACTGATGCTTTTGAACTGTGGTGTTGGAGAAGGCTCTTGAGAGTCCCTTGGACTGCAAGGAGATCCAACCAGTCCATTCTAAAGGAGATCAGTCCTGGGTGTTCACTGGACGGACTGATGCTAAAGCTGAAACTCCAATACTTTGGCCACCTGATGTGAAGAGCTGACTCACTGGGAAAACCCTGATGCTGGGAAAGATTTAAGACAGGAGGAGAAGGGGATGACAGAGGGTGAGATGGTTGGATGGCATCACCGACTCAATGGACATGAGTTTGAGGAAACTCCAGGAGTTGGTGATGGACAGGGAGGCCTGGTGTGCTGTGGTTCACGGGGTCACAAAGAATCGGACATGATTGAGCAACTGAACTGAACTGATATGTGATGATGGTAGCATCTACTTTGTACATCAAGAAAATTGAGAGAGGAAAAGGCAATGTCATTTGACCAAGTTTACTTAACTAATAAGAAGCAAGACTGCAAATCTAGGCAGCATGGTTTTGGATTTAAAGCTCATGTTATGTTGGTGTCTTAGTAAGTCACTTTAAACATTTTTTTGTCCTAACAAACTAAAATATGGACACAGTGCTTCCCAGGTGGCTCAATGGTAAAAATTCCACCTGCCAATGCAAGAGATGTGCATTCAATATCTTGGTTGGGAATATCCCTTGGAGAAAGAAATTGCAGACCACTGCAGTATCCTTGCCTGGGAAATCCCACGGACAGAGGAGCCTAGCAGGATACAGTCCATGGGGTCGCAAAGAGTCAGACATGACTTAGCAACTGAACAACAACAAAATACAGACATATGGCCAATAAAATAAATAGGTTTGGGAATGGAGAAAAAATTACTTTTATAAATTAGAAAATAGCCACATTTTAAAATGAAAAATAATTAAAAGATACTTCCTACTTGGAAGAAAAGCTATGACCAACCTAAAGTGAAGTGAAGTGAAGTCGCTCAGTCATGTCTGACTCTTTGCGACCCCATGGACTATAGCCCACCAGGCTCCTCTGTCCATGGGATTCTCCAGGCAAGAATACTGGAGTGGGTTGCCATTTCCTTCTCCAGGATGACCAACCTAGACAACATATTAAAAAGCAGAGACATTACTTTGCCGACAAAGGTCTGTCTAGTCAAAGCTATGGTTTTTCCAGTGGTCATGTATGGATGTGAGAGTTGGACCATGAAAAAAAGGCTGAGCACCAAAGAACTAATGCTTTTGAATTGTGGTGTTGCAGAAAACTCTTGAGAGTTCCTTGTAGTGCAAGGAGATCAAACCAGTCAATCCTAAAGGAAATCAGTCCTGAATATTCATTGGAAGGACTGATGCTGAAGCTGAAGCTCCATCTGATGCAAAGAACTGACTTATTGGAAAAGACCCTGATGCTGGGAAAGATGGAAGGAAGGAGGAAAAGAGGATGACAGAGGATGAGATGATTGGATAGCATCACCAACTCGACAGACATGAGTTTGAGCCAGCTCTGGGAATTTGTGATGGACAGGGAAGCCTGGTGTGCTGCAGTCCATGGAGTTGCAAAGAGTCAGACACAACTAAGCGACTAAACTGTAAATGAAACCCCACAGCAAAGGAAACCATCAACAAAAGTAAAAGGCAACCTACTAAATGGGAGAAAATATTTCAAGTCATATGTCTGAAAAGAAGTTAATATCCAAAATATATAAAAAATGTATATAACTCAATAGCAAAAAATAATTATCAGATTAAAAATGGACAAAGGCTCTGAACAGACATTTTTAAAAGACACACAGACAGCACATGGTATGTGAAAAGGTGCTCAACATCACTAATCAGAGAAATGCAAATCAAAACCACAATGAGATATCAACATACACCTGTTAGAATGGCTAGTATCCTAAAGATAAGAAAGTTTTGGGGAGAATGTGGAAAAAAGGGAACTCCATGACCATTTGGTAAGAATTTAAATTCGTGCAGCTACTATGGAGAACAGTAATCAAGTACCTCAAAAAGTTAAAATAGAAATACCATATGATCCAGAAAGTCTTTTTTAGGTATTTATCCAAAGAAAACAAAAACACTACTGAAAAGACATCTCTGTTTTCACTGCAGCATAACCAAGATATGGAAACATTCCAATTGTCCATCAACAAATGAGTGAAAATAAAGAAGATGCGGTGTATATATTAATACATATATGTGTGTATATATGAAGAAGGCAATGGAACCCCACTCCAGTACTCTTGCCTGGAAAATCCCATGGACGGAGGGGCCTGGTAGGCCGCAGTCTATAGGGTTGCTAAGAGTCGGACACGACTGAGTGACTTCACTTTCACTTTTCACTTTCATGCATTGGAGAAGGAAATGGCAACCCACTCCAGTGTTCTTGCCTGGAGAATCCCAGGGACGGGGGAGCCTGATGGCCTGCCGTCTATGGGGTCGCACAGAGTCAGACACAACTGAAGCGACTTAGCAGCAGCAGCAGCAGTGTGTATATATGTATATAACACAAAGGAATATTATTCAAGCATAAAAAAGAATGAAGTCTTGCCACTTGTGACATCTATGGACCTTGAGGGCATTATGCTAAGTGAAATGAGTCAGACAAAGAAGGTCAAATACTGTATGATCTTATTTACATGTGGAATCTAAAAAAAAAGTGGGGGGGGAGCTCATAGATACAGGAAAAAGTTGGTGGTGAGGGGATAGGGAGAGTGGTAGGGAATAAGTGTGCCTGCGTGTGTGTAACTCGATGTGACTCTATGGACCTTATTGCACCAGGCTCCTTTATCCTTTATCCATGGAATTTTCCAGGCAAGTTTTTTATCCATGGAATTTTCCAGGCAAGAATACTGGAGCAGGTTGCCATTTCCTTACTCCAGGGGATCTTCCTGACCCAAGGATCAAACCTGCATCTCTTGAGTCTCGTGCATTGGTAGGTGATTCTTTACCACTGAACCACCTGGGAAGCCCATGGAGAAGGGGTGACGGGGGTCAAAAGGTACAAACCTCCAGTTATAAAACAAATAAGTCATGGGGATGTAAGTTACACAGTGCTTTCAGATTGTAGTGTTGGAGATGACTTTTGAGAGTTTCTTGGACTGCAAGGAGATTAAACCAGTCAAGCCTAAAGGAAATCAACCCCAAATATTCACTGGAAAGATTGATGCTGAAGCTGAAGCCTCAATACTTCGGCAACCTGATGTGAAGAGCTAACTCATCAGCAAAGACCTTGATGCTGAGAAAGATGGAAGGCAAAAGAAGTGGGCAGCAGAGGATGAGACGGTTGGATATTATCAACAACTCAATGAACATGAATTTGAGCAAACTCTGGGAAATAGTGGAGAACAGAGGAGTCTGGTATGCTGCAGTCCATGGGGTCACAAAGAGTTGTATACAACTTAGTGACTGAACAACAAGTTGTACATTTGAATGTTTCTGAGAGTAAATCTTAAAAGCTCATAAGAAAAAAAATTATAACTACATTTATGGTGATGAATGTTTACTAGACTTAACTGTGGTGATTATTTTGTAACATACACAAATATCAAATCATTACATTGTATACCTCATTAGGGAAAGAGCAGATTAGTCAAGATGGCAGTGGTCAGGCTCTCTCGCCCCAAGCCCTCGCGCTCTCCCCTCACGTTTTGTAAATAATGATTATGTAACAGCTCAGCTCACTTATAGCACTGCACATGTGGGTCATAAAGTATTCACTTGGATACGGGCTACTTTTGTTCTGAAAACATATATAAGCTCCCCCAAAAAGGCCCTTGTGGCTACATTATGGCCATTAGGCTGAGTTATGGCTATGTCCGCTGAGTCAACTGCAAGAGGCGAGCTTACAGCCTGTCCGCTGCTACAGCTGCTGTGCCAGTCAGGACAGAATAAACATGTTTGCAGTTTCTATGGCTCCTCCTATCTTTTTCCAGCTTTTCTGCTTGCACCTGGCCTACCATGGGTTCTACAAACAGTGTGCACCATGAGATACAGCAAGACAACCTCAAAGTAATATAATGTCAGGTCAATTATATCTCAGTTTTTAAAAATGAAATTGACTCACATATACCTGAAGAGTTCATGAGAGAAGTCCAAAGCTGTGACTGGATCCAGGTATCTGACAATGTAAGCAAGCATCACTCTGTCTCCTGTCTACTTTTTTCTCTGTCGGTTTCATTCTCAGGCGGGGTTCACTGCTCTCAGAATGGCAAAGATGGTAGATGGAAACTCTAGTTTCCCTTGGCCCTTAGTGCTCCTCATCTCAACAAATAGAAATGACCTTTCCCCTACAGTGAGTGTGTGGCGTGGGGGTGGGGTGGGGGGGGGTGGGAAGGGGAGACCCCTGGGAAAAGATCTCATTGGTCAATATGGGATTATGTGTCTTCTCTGGACCAATCATTATAGATGCTTATTGGCAGAGCCTGGGTCTGGAACCTACACTTAGAGCTGGCGATGTGTGATTAGTCCCAATGAACCACAAAGACTTAATTGGAAAGGAGTGGGTTTTAAGGAAGGAAAAGGACCACAGGGAAGTTAAAACCACAATTGTACATAGTTGACACCTCAAGTCTAACTAGCCTAGTCCAACTTCACATTTCTGAAGAAAAACAAGTAATAAAATAAAAATAAAATGAGAATATCATTGGTTAATCCAACTGCCTATGGTCTCATATTTATTTTCTGCTAATATTTATTTACTTTTTCTTTTGTATAAAGAGAAGACATAGAAATACATCAAAATTCTTTAGAACTTACTTTATGGGATTTGAAACCTCAGCTTTTTTTCCTCTTTAAATGGAGTGATTAAATTTCCTTGTTTTTAAACAGTATTTGCATAAGAATCACCTGAGTTATCCTGTTAAAGAGCATATTATGATTCATAAGTCTGGGATTTGCTGCCTGAGATTCTGCATCTCTAACAAGTCCCCACTGATGCTAGTGTATAAGGTTGACCAGCCACATGAGAACATCAAGGCTTTAAACAAATGAAAAAGCAGATGACACCACCCTTAAGGCAGAAAGCAAAGAGGAACTAAAGAGCCTCTTGATGAAAGTGAAAGAAGAGAGTGAAAAAGCTGACTTAAAACTCAACATTCAAAAAATAAAGATCATGGCATCCAGTCCCATCACTTCATGACAAATAGATGGGGAAACAATGTAAACCCTGAGAGACTTTATTTTCTTGGGCTCCAAAATCAGTGCAGATGGTGCCTATAGCCATGAAATTAAGATGCTTGGTCCTTGGAAGAAAAGTTATGACCAAACTAGATAGCATATTAAAAAGCAGAGACATTACTTTGCCAACAAAGGTCCATCTGGTCAAAGCTATGGTTTTTCCAGTAGTCATATATGGATGTGAGAGTTGAACTATAAATAAAGCTGAGTGAGGAGAACTGATGCTTTTGGAACTGTGGTGTTGGAGAAGACTCTTGAGAATCCCTTGGACTGCAAGGAGATCAAACCAGTTCATCCTACAGGAAATCAGTCCTGAATATTCATTGGAAAGACTGATGCTGAAGCTGAAGCTCCAATAATTTGGCCACCTGATACAAAGAACTGACTCTTTGGAAAAGACCCTGATGCTGGGAAAGATTGAAGGCAGGAGAAGGGGATGACAGAGGATGAGATGGTTTGGTTGGATGGCATCACCAACTCTATGTACATGAGTTTGAGCAAGCTCCGGGAGTTGATGATGGACAGGGAAGCCTGGTGTGCTGCAGTCCATGGGGTCGCAAAGAGTCGGACACGACTGAGCAACTGAACTGAACTGAACTGAGGCTTTGACTAAAACTGCAGCACTATTTAAACTGCTTACATTAATATAATACCTGGAGGAGTTAATGATACTTTCAAAAGTTTTTAATTTGTGGTCCAAGAATATTTTGGGGAACAGGAGATTCTAGCTGTAAAGCATGTTAATAGCCCGCACTGAGAAACAGATAGGGGTTTTCATTAATTGTGTACTTAGATTTCATTTATTTCTCCCCAAAAATTATTTTAATCAAAGCTGTGCCTTGACTTGCAAACTATGGTTCTTAGAATCATGAACCCCTCTCCTGGATGACACATAAGCCTGAGGAAGCTTGCATGAAAGATCTTTTTTGCAGAAATATTTGATTTATTTATCTCAAATGGAACAGTAGTTAAATTTTTATTTGTATCTTTATCTTTAGTGAAAAAGGCAAGCCACAGACCCCAAACAGCTAGCTTTAGCCTGGATTCAAATCTCACCTCCACTGCTTCACAGTTGTGATACTTAGGAGAAGCTCCTATAAAGCCACAATTTCCTCATCTGTAAAGTGGGAATAATATTAGTATCTACCGCAAATGTATTCTGTGAAGATTCAATGAGTTAAAAAAACAAAAAAACAGAAGTGTTTGACAGTCTAGCACTTTATCACCACTATATGTTTTGTTATTTTTCTCCTTGCAATTAAAAAATCATTTCAATATACTTGACACTAGCTGGTAATTAGGAAATCATTGATTGGTATAGACTCAGTTTAAGAACACATAGTAACATTGACTGAATCTAGAGAATTAGCCTTTATCTTCTGCCAATTATAAATCATAGTTGAGGTTACAGCTTAAACACTAGACACTATTCCTCACAGCAGGGGAGAATAGTTAGCAAAATCTGCAATTAGGGCTTTGTTTATACTTCCACTAGGAGGGATGATTTGTTAGTTTAAAAGAGATCTTTTGTGTTGATTACAGGTGTCAGCACATCCAAGTTTTGGCTGTGCTTGAATACCTGCTGTGAGATGCAAGACACAAGAAAATCAAATCTAATTGTTTTAATTCAAACATATCTTCATTTACAGCTGTGTTGATTGCTTTAACCTAAGCTGAATAATTTATGTGAAACAAAACTTTAAAAATCTATGTTTTTAGGTGGCTCCATGGCACAATGGATAGTGCATTGGACTTCTAAATTCTATATTTTTAACAACACGAATAATTTAACCTTAATCAATGAATTTTCTTGTTGCTTTCTCTGCTCCTAAAAAATATCTCTGCTTCTAAAAAAATCATCTTTAGTAATTAAATGACAACAGATTATTATGTCCCCCTTATGTAAATAAAGTATAAGTTTAATTTTACCTTTGGAAGGGACCAGAATATATCTGTGCTTGTCGATATGATCAGAATATTTTCAAAGTCAAAGTATTCAGGAATAAATAAATCAGACTCTGGCAGAAGTACATTCAAAAATATTGCCAAAGATGGACTAAGAAACTGACATCATCTTACATTCATTCACATGTAGTCTCTACTCTCAGATGTGAGTGTGGAGACAGATTTGAGGGGAAGATAGATACTTTCGTGAAAAAGGAAGCTAGATTTCAAATGAAATCATGATTTCTATGAAATCACCTAAAGTCATTATAGGGGAATAAATATACTTAAAGTGACCTTACAAATATATAAACAGTTATGTCCCCTTTATAATTTCACAATATGCTTAAAGTATTTAATAGGAGTTTTTTGTCACAAGCTCCTCAAAATTTAACTTCAAATAACAAAATCACCCAAACATTTTGGACTTCATGACACTGATACATGCTATCAGTTACTGCTAGTATTTATTAATATTAGATAAGTGAAACATGGAAGAAAACTAACATTTTTTTTTTTTAACTTTCAACAAAAAAAGTCTTTTATCAACTGTAAAACCTTGGGACTCTTGGCTCAGGCTATAATAAAATAAACAGCCTAAGACTGTCATCCCTGTCGAAGTTAATTTGGATCAGACAGACTATTTACCTCTTCTTCAGATTCGTGTGACTCAAGGTTAGCCTATTTTGGAAAGCTGAGTGAGGCAAACCTAATCCTTTTCTGAAGCTCATTAATTGGAAGCAGGACCACACTCTGCAATAGCCTTTTCAAAACTGAAGAGACAAATTAAGAATTTAAATAAGGTGAAAACTCTAAAACAAGATTCTCACAGTGGCTTCTGTTTATACAGTTACACTCTAAATATAAAGCTGACACCATTCGTGTTAAATTTCACTAGTTCACTGATAAGCTAGAGCAGAGAGGAAACTTAGCACTCTGGGTAGTCTTGTCAGTCACTCTGAGAGAGCTTGTAAATAATGCAGGAGGATTTCTACGTTGTTGGCAAAACCCTTTCTTTTCAAATCCATGGATAAATGCATAGCGGAGAGTAAAATAGATAAATACATGGGATATTTCCTTGAATTACTCTTCAGTATAACTATCAGATCTTGAAGATTTTAAATATTATTTAAACTTCTCCAAGTGAAGGACATTTTTTACTGTTTCTACAGAGATCTGGAATGTGTAACACTGCTCGTAATTGTGACTGACCACAATGTCACAATCTTCACTCTTTCAGCTGTCTCCACAATGAAAATCAAATTGCATATTAAGTGGGTTGGATAATGAAATTCTTGCATTTGTATTCTAAGCCTTGTCTAGATTTTTAAAGTTGCCATTAACCATAAGATAGTCTTTCATCAGTTATAACCACCCACTAAATTGCTCAAAGGTTGAATTAGTTACAAAATGACTTTTTGACATGTTTCAGCTATAGAAAAGAATAATTCTAGTGCAAATCTCTGTCCATCCTCAGCACTCAATATACATTTTGATACTGAAAAACACCAATATCCTTTATGCTGAAGCCCCTTGGGAAGGGCTCAGAAGCACAGGACAATCCGCTTCTGAAGAGGCAGCATGGTATAATAGAAGGAGCTTTGGCCTTAGTCATGATACCTGGAATCTAGTCCCTGTTCTGCTATGAGCCCATTGGATGTGCACAGGCAATCAACTGGGCCATCTGCCCTGCCTCCCTGCTTCTCATGCAAAATGATGGTGTTAAATGATCTCTTTTGTCCCTTCTGTTTTGACTCTATGAGATCATGATGTTTGAATGACTTTGGCATAAACAGAGAAGTCAGAGTCATAGCCTTTAGATCTAGAAAGCCCACCTTCCCTCTCTTTACATTACTCTCAAAATTCCCAAAAGACCAGTCTGCACACACTATCTCCAAAACCACCCTCTCTTACCATATTCTGTCCCTTTCAACTGCAGAATAAGATAGAGGTTATAAATTACATGCAATATTATGCAAGACTGTGGTAAATGCTTACATGTGGTTTAGGGAACGAGGGCCAAAGAGTATCATTAGATTTTCAGAGGAATCCATGGCCTGAAAAAGAATAGGAATTTCTACCCTAGTATCTCTCCTGAGTCCATCTATATAATCTACCACTATACAATTCCATCTCCTCCTACAGTTTCAAATATCTCTCTTTAAAGAAGATTTGCATGCATTCAAATATTCATAATATTTTAAATACCCACAAAATAACTGGAGTTTTGGAGTCAAAAAGAATTTGATTCAAATTCCAGCCCTAATACCCTTTGACAAATTTATTTAAGCTGCAAGGTATTCATTTTCAACATACAGATGAGTCTTTATGATTCTTTGAAATATTGAATATTCATTAAAAGATATTTGAGGACCTACTATGTGTCACTGATGAAAATGAGAGGCTTTTGTTTTGTTTTTATATAGGATATTTAAGCATGATCACTTTGATCATGTGAACAGTTAAGCAGAGACCTAGAAATAGAAAAGGGGTGACCGTTAGAAGTGTAAACTCAGGGCAGAATAAACAGCAAGTATAAATTTCTTGAGGGTAGTTCTGCTCATGAGTTTCAGGAATAGCATGAAATGAACCCCTCGGTAGAATGAGGGGTAGAGAAGTTACACTTAGAAAGCTCACTAGGCATCTTGGTAAAAGGATTTTGGCTTTTTTTATGCTGAAGATTATTAGCAAAGGAGTGGCATAATATGACATATGCTTTAAAGGAACAACTCTGACAATTATACGGAATGATAGGCTAAAATGGGGCAAAAGTGGAAAAAGGCTATATGGGAGGTAATTGTATTAATATATTGTATTAATATATATCAATAATAATTGTATTAATATAGTGAGGCATGATGTTTCTTTATATCAGTGTAAAGGTAATGAAAAACAGATGAATTCTGGATATATTTTGAGGGTAGAGCTTACTGGATTTATTATGGATTGGCTGTGAAGTATAAGAGGAAAATCAGAGTGGCTCCTGTTTTGTTTGGCTCAGTAACTGGATGTATATGAAAGAGCAGAATGAAATGGGGGTGAGAAAAGTGAAATCAAGACTTCACCTTTGGCTATATTAACTTCAAGATATCTATTAGACGTACAAACTTCAGGGAATGTCTACACTGGTACATTTAACTTAATCAAGATTGTGCTTCAAGACAAGAGTGGATGCAAGATCACTTAGGGAACAAGTGAAGAAAAGAAAAGAGGGTCAAAGATTGAGCCTTGGAGCATTCTTTCTCATATTTAGAGGTCAGGGATGTGAATTAAAGTCAGTCAAGGAAAAAAAAATTAGTCAAGCAGACCAAAGGGTGTCTCAGTGGGATGTTGTGAGAATTTACATAAGCTAAAGGGTATAAAGGACAGAAATGGTATGGACCTAACAGAAGCAGAAGATATTAAGAAGAGGTGGCAAGAATACACAGAAGAACTGTACAAAAAAGATCTTCAAATGACCAAGATAATCACGATGGTGTGATCACTCACCTAGAGCCAGACATCCTGAAATGTGAAGTCAAGTGGGCCTTAGGAAGCTTCACTATGAACAAAGCTAGTGGAAGTGATGGAATTCCAGTTGAATTCTGGATTTCAAGTCCTGGAAGATGATGCTGTGAAAGTGCTGCACTTAATATGCCAGCAAATTTGGAAAACTCAGCAGTGGCCACAGGACTGGAAAAGGTCAGTTTTCATTCTAATCCCAAAGAAAGGCAATGCCAAAGAATGCTCAAACTACCATACAATTGCACTCATCTCACACGCTAGTAAAGTAATGCTCAAAATTCTCCAAGCCAGGCTTCAGCAGTTCGTGAACCGCAAACTTCCAGATGTTCAAGCTGGTTTTAGAAAAGGCAGAGGAACCAGAGGTCAAATTGCCAACATCCACTGGATCATGGAAAAAGCAAGAGAGTTCCAGAAAAACATCTATTTCTGCTTTATTGACTATGCCAAAGCCTTTGACTGTGTGGATCACAATAAACCGTGGAAAATTCTGAAAGAGCTGGGAATACCAGACCACCTGACTTGCCTCTTGAGAAACCGATATACAGGTCAGGAAGCAACAGTTAGAACTGGACATGGAACAACAGACTGGTTCCGAACAGGAAAAGGAGTACGTCAAGGCTGTAATAGATGGAGAAACAGTGGAAACAGTGTCAGACTTTATTTTTTGGGGGCTCCAAAATCACTGCAGATGGTGATTGCAGGCATGAAATTAAAAGACGCTTACTCCTTGGAAGGAAAGTCATGACCAACCTAGATAGTATATTCAAAAGCAGAGACATTACTTTGCCAACAAAGGTCCGTCTAGTCAAGGCTATGGTTTTTCCAGTGGTCATGTATGGATGTGACAGTTGGACTATGAAGAAAGCTGAGCACCAAAGAATTGATACTTTTGAACTGTGGTATTGGAAAAGATTCTTGAGAGTCCCTTGGACTGCAAGGAGATCCAACCAGTCCATTCTAAAGGAGATCAGTCCTGGGTGTTCTTTGGAAGGACTAATGCTAAAGCTGAAACTCCAATACTCTGGCCACCTCATGCGAAGAGTTGCCTCATTGGAAAAGATCCTAATGCTGGGAGGGATTGGGGTCAGGAGGAGAAGGGGACAACAGAGGATGAGATGGCTGGACGGCATCACCAACTCGATGGACATGAGTTTGGGTGAACTCCGGGAGTTGGTGATGGACAGAGATGCCTGGCATGCTGCAATTCATGATGTCACAAAGAGTCAGACACGACTGAGCGACTGAACTGAACTGAAAGGGTACATAAAATTGTGGAGCCTGTTTTTTTTTTTTTTTTTTTCCCTTCCAACAATGCCTTGTATATCATAAGCCATCAATAAATAAAACATGTTTCATTCATTATAACCTCTCTGACCTTAGGCTTATTCTAAACATTTTTTAATTAATTTAATTTTTATTGAAGGATAATTGCTTTACAGAATTTTGATGTTTTCTGTCAAACCTCAACATGAATCAGCCATAGGTATACATATATCCCTTCCCTTTTGAACCTCCCTCCCATCTGCCTCCCCATCCCACCCTTCTAGGTTTATACAGAGCCCCTGTTTGGGTTTCCTTAGCCATACAGCAAATTCCCATTAGTATCAATTGCCCAATGACCATTTGTATTTGATTGTTTCACTAGCACCTTAAATTCAACATGTGTAAAACTGAGTTTAATTGCTTTCCCTGTCAACCAGATAATCCAATCGTGTCCTTGACTTTGCCTTCAGTCTCAGTGTTCTCCAGGCTAGGTAGAGTAAAATTAACTTCCAAAAAAGATTTTTCATATTTACTCCATCATTTAGGCTTAAGTGCAGAGTTTCATAAAGTTGCTTTCTGAAATGTGATTCTATAACACAAATCCAAAGTTCTTAACGATGGCATTCAAGACCATCTGGGGTTTACACTGAATCTTTCCAAACCCTCTTTTGTTTTTAATAGTTTGCTCCAGTGCCATCAAACCCACTCTGTGTACTGTTGCCAGGTCACCTTTGTTTAGATTATCTTTTCCCCATCTGTTTGGTCCCTCTGGGGTACCACAGGCATGGCTCAGAGGTTAAAGCATCTGCCTGGAATGCGGGAGACCCGAGTTTGATCCCTGAGTCAGGAAGATCCCCTGGAGAAATGAAATGAAATGGCAACCCACTCCAGTACTCTTGCTCGGAGAATCCCATGGAGGGAGGAGCCGACGGGCTACAGTTCGTAGGGTCCCAAAGAGTTGGACATGACTGAGCGACTTCACTTTCACTTTGGCCCCTTTATCTTTAGACTATGTGTTGCCACAACAGCAGGCCCCACCTTACTGGAATTCAGCCTCAAAGGCTGAATCCAATGAGATGTTCTTCTCAAGCTTCCCATTCTCCAGTCAGCAGGGATCTCCCTGTCCTCTCAGAGGATTTGGCTCCTATACTGCATATAGTATGTCCTACTTGTACCTAGCAGGCCTTTAAAATGATTTATGCATGCCTTCATCTCCCTTCCAGAGTTTAAACTTCTTGAGAGACCCTGAATTTCATCTACTGTCTAAGTAATTAAACAAAGAGGCCATTAGACTAAGATTGAAGCTTTCCTACCCTCAGGAGCAAACTGAAACCTAAGCCAGAGCCAATTCCTCTGAAGGCACCTGCCCTGGAGAGGACAAAAATTTAAGAATCACTCAAGCACAAAGAGCCAATTAGGCCTTCCAAATAAGGCAACCACTTAAGTTACAGCCAATCAAATAATTTCCTTGTTTTTCTCCTGCATTTACTTGTAGGAGGTGATCTAGAGCAGCAGGTTCCCAATCCTTT
Source organism: Bos taurus (assembly GCF_002263795.3). Lineage (NCBI taxonomy): Eukaryota > Metazoa > Chordata > Mammalia > Artiodactyla > Bovidae > Bos > Bos taurus. Next base: position 15,054,960 of record NC_037332.1, on the reverse strand, counting down.
TGGCACCAGGGACAGGTGTCCTGGAAGATAATTTTTAAAGGGAGGATTGGGGGAGGGAGATGGGATGTTTTCTGGATGATTGAACAGCATTACATTTATTGTGCACTATAATTCCATTGCCACAGCATCAGCTCCACCTCAGATCATCAGGCATTAGATCTTGGAGGTTGGCGATCCCTTATCTAAAGGATGTGATTCAAAGTTGACGCGGGAGGTAGACCCAAGCAGGTGCTGGCACCCCTCCCCAGTCCTTGGAATGCATCTTCTGCTCACCATGACAGTGGCTGGAGGCATTTTCAAAGTCTCAGCCTTGAGAGACCATTGAGTTCTGAGATCATGTGGCTGATATAGACTGAACCTCTGTACAAAATGGTAGAACACTGGCGGGCAGGTGGGAAGGAAGCAGAGATCCACACCCTCAGCGTGCAGCACCAAGACAAGCCTCCTAGGTAAGTTCCCTCGCTTATTAAACCAGCCACTTACCAGTCTGCCGTGGCTGCCTCTAGCTCTCTTTGCCCTCCTTGTGCTGCGGTCTGGTTTAGATTTCACCCGGGAAGCTGCCTGAGATTTCCCGCCAGCAGTTCTCCATAAAAGCCTTTGCTGGCTTCGACCAGAGGAGTACGCGCCCAGGCCTAACCACTTACGGTTTGCTGCCACGGGATTTCTATCTGTGTATGTTCAAATAAACTTGAACGTGTTAATGCCCCTCAGTTTATCTTTTAACACTTCCACCACTTTCCTAAGTGTCTTTGTAAAAAGTAACCTTTCTGGGGCTTCCCTGGCAATCCAGTGGTTAAACCTCCAGGCTTCCACTGCAGAGGGGTGCCAAGTTTGGTCCCTAGCGGGAGAACTAAGATCTCACATGTTGAACAGTGGGACCTAAAAAAAAAAAAATTTTTTTTAAACAGCCTTTCCTAAGTGTTTTTGTAACCTCAATATTTGTTGAACTGTAATCCCTGATGGCTCAGCGGTAAAGAATTTGCCTGCAATTCACAAGATGCAGGAGACTATGGTTGGGATCCCTGGGTAGGGAAAAATACCCTGAGTCAGGAAGATCCCTTGCAGGAGGGCATGGCAACCCACTCCAGTATTTTTGCCTGAGAAATTCCATGGACAGAGGAACCTGGCCAGCTACAGCCCATGGGGTCGCAAAGAATCAGACAGGCCTGAACAACTAAGTGCATGCAACACACCCATTCACACTACACAACAGCCTTATTTTACAAAATAAAGTGCTGATGCCCAGTGAGTTTAGATACATACTGAAGGGCACACAATGGTCTTAGCAGAATTATTAGACTTATGCTCAGTTTATTTTTTCTACTATGACATCACAGTAAATATAGTTATTAAATAATCATATATTTTATTAACAGAGAAGAATTTAAAATTTTTTAATGGAGAAGAATAGTGCTTGATTATATACTATCCCAAATCCATAATTCTGTCTGTTCTTGAAAAAAGGAAATATGTATTGTCAAATTATGTATACATATATATACATTATGTATATATATATATATTTGTATATCGATGGCACCCCACTCCAGTACTCTTGCCTGGAAAATCCCATGGACGGAGGAGCCTGGTGGGCTGCAGTCCATGGGGTCGCGAAGAGTCGGACATGACTGAGCGACTTCCTTTCACTTTTCACTTTCATGCATTGGAGAAGGAAATGGCAACCCACTCCAGTGTTCTTGCCTGGAGAATCCCAGGGACGGGGGAGCCTGGTGGGCTGCCGTCTCTGGGGTCACACAGAGTTGGACACGACTGAAGCGACTTAGCAGCATGCAAATTATGTGTATATATATCTGGTAGCTCAGCTGGTAAAGAATGCAAGAGACCCCATTTCAATTCCTGGGTCAGGAAGCTCCCCTGGAGAAGGGACAAACTGCCCGTTACAGTATTCTTGGGCTTCCCTGGTGGCTCAAACAGTAAAGAATTTCCTGCATTGTGGGAGACCTGGGTTTGATCACTGGGTTTGGAAGATCCCCTAGAGGAGGGCATGGCTACCCATCCCAATATTCTTGTCTGGAGAATCCCCATGGACAGAGTAGCCTGGTGGGCTATAGTCCATGGGATCGCAAAGAGTCAGACACAACTAAGCAACTAAGCAAAACACAACCCAGATACATCCTAAGAAAACCAGTAGCATCTACCTTGTAAAGTCCTTGCAAAATGTCTTTTCTTCAAGATTTTGCCTTCTTATTCTTTGACTTAAAAAAAAAAAAACTTTATTGAGCTATAATTGACTCCAAACATACAGCATATATTTAGAATACAAGTTTTTACATATGTTTACAAACATGAAACCATCACCAAAATCAAGATAGTAAATATAACCATCACACTCAGAGTTTTCCTCAACCCTTCCTTCCTGACCCTTTTCCTCAACTCCAGTACTCACCCCAACCCCAGCCATGCAACCATAAGGCTAGTTTCTGTCACTGTAGGAGAATTTGCATTTTAACAGCAAATTAATATTGACTCAAGCATGTTCTTTTTTATCTGGCTGCATGATTATTTTGAGATTTATTCACATTATTGCATTTCTCCATAGTTTACTCATATTGCTGTAAGTAGTATTCCATTGTATGGATATACCAGTTTATCAATTTACCTGCTGATGTAAATTTGGCTTGTTTCTCCTTGAGGGGTATTAAAGTTGCTATGAATATTGATGTACAAGTTTTTGTATTGACATATGTTTGAGTAACCATCTAGGAATGGAATGGCCCAGTTGAATGGAAGGATATGTTTAATTATTTAAGAAACTGCCAAACGATTCTCCAAACTATTTTCCATTCTTATCAGTAGTAGTTCCAGCTCTTTCACATCTTTGCCTTGACTGACTTGATTTGGTTAGTTTTTAAATTTCATCCATTCTCATAGGTGGTTCACCTTTGAATTTTTTTTTAAATTTATATGCCAGGCATTGGCAGCAGGGATACAAAGATAAATGACATATACCCCTTCTTTCACAGATATGGCAGCCAATGAGAAAATAAATAAACGTAAATTTAGTATGTGGTAAATCCTTTAATGTAGGTATGTAGAAATTCTTTCAGGAACACAGGGAAGAGAAGTCAAAGACAGTTTAGAGAAGACTTTTAGAGATTTGCTATTTGAAAGATACCTTGACATTACCCAGCCAGAAAAGAAGAAAAACAAAGACATAAAAGTACAAATACAAAAGATCATGACATTTATAGAGACAGGTAAAGGCATGGATGCATAGTGCATAAGTGCTGGGATCAGAGTTGGAAAGAAGAATAAGGGGTGGATTTTAAAAGAATTTTTCTGCCATGTTAAGGCGGTCAAGTATCTTGAGTCTGGGGACAGGCACCTAGATTCATTTTGATATATGGAAAAACCAATACAATATTGTAAAGTTAAATAAAATAAAATTTAAAAAAAAAGAAAGAAAGAAAACATAAAACAGGCAAAGCTCTGAAGAATGGGCTGGACAGAAAAGAGGCTGAGCAAAAAGACACCAAGGAGGCTAATCAAAAGAAAATGATGAGGGTCTACATTCATGTTTTCCTTTCCAAATAAAGAAAAGTTCAACCTGACATATTTCTGAGAACTATAATAAAAATTAAAAGTCTTTCTCCCCCCGTCTGTCTCTTCCTCTCTCTTTCTCATAAAGACATTGATTTCCCAAAGGACCGTATTCTTTATTATTCACTTACGATGGAATCCTCTGAGAGGGAAAGTTTTTAAATGCTTAACATCCATTTATTCTCCTAGAGATTTCAACTGCTATTTCGTCTTTTAATAAGAGAAAACCCACAAAATTCAAAACTCCTAGCACACGTCCTTAGAGAGTTTACAGAGGGTTTTCATTAGATTACGTATGTCTTACCATCCAGCACCACATTCTCTTCTGTAACTCCATTAAGTAGGAATAATTATTCTTGCAGTATATTTGAAAGTTCATAGGGCAAAAGCCACAGCATATGGTTTTGACTCTGATCACTCCTCTTAATAAAAAAAAAGTTTAAGTGTTGTATGGTATAAATTTATAAGTAATATTAGTGCCTTGGGTATATAAAAATTCTATCATTTATGACTAAAAATTGCAAAAAGGCCCTTTTCACAAATTTTATTTTTCCATAAGAATGAGCAGTAATTTCACAGTATAATAAAATGGCTACATGTATGTATTTCCAAATCCATCTTAATATGTCCTGTATACTAGAAAGAGCAAGAATGTATTTCAACTCTTCATTTACATGCATTCTGAAGTACGTCATAAACATAATCCTAAATATGTTTCCCATACGTTAAATAGGATACGTTGCCCTACAGCGATGATTACTAACCAGTTTTGGTATAGAAAAGAATAACTACGTGTGTCCTTTTACATACAGAAAAACCAAAGGAGGCTTCAGGAACAATTATTACATTTTACCTGTTTGTTAATGTATTTATTCAACAAATATTTACCAAGTTTCTACAGTGTATAAGACAATTAATGGAACTTCCCTGGTGGCTCAGATTTTAAAGAATCCGCCTACAATGCAAAAGACCCAGGTTCGATTCCTGGGCCAGGAAGTTGTCCTGAAGAAGGGAATGGCTACCCACTCCAATACATACTCTTGCCTGAAGAATTCCATGGACAGAGGAGCTTGTGGGCTACAGTCCATGGGATCTCAAAGAGTCAGACACAACTGAGCAACTAACACTGTTGTTTGTTAATGTATTTAGTCAACAAATATTTACTAAGTTCTACAATGTATAAGACAATTAGTAGCTGGATAGACCTAGGCCCCAACTTCTTAGTGCTTAACTTATTTCATCTTTAAAGCACTCTCTCATATTAAGGTTCCTTAATACTTCTCTACTCCAGAGTTTCTCAAATTTGTACTATGGACAACCACCAAAATGTCTCCAGATATTACCATGCATTCCCTTGGGGACAAAATCAACTCACAATGAATATCATTGTTCTATTCAAACAAGAAGAGAGAACTATGCTCTTCACTTTAAATAATGTGTTTTTTTTTTTCAGGAAATTAATATGTGATATAGTATTATTAACTAACACACAGATTTTGCTCAAATTTCACAAAATTTTATTCCAGAGTCCATGGTTTTCATAACCTTATTCAAGATTCCACATTGTATTTAGTTGTATTGAACAGCTTCAGCTCCATACAACAAATTCTGATAAATTCTTTTTTAATTTTTATTCTGCTACAAATATTTTCTAATTTTCCTTGTTATGGCTTCTTTCCATCATTTAAAATTGGACATTTAATTTTCAAATACATGGGGTTTTCAAAGTATCTTTGATATTAATTTATCATTTTGAGAAATTTCTTAATAAATTTGATAAATTTAATTTCTCACTTACATGCTTTCTTCTCTTCAATCACCCTCTGTGTTTTTTCAGTCTTTTAACTTTACTGAGGCTTTCAAAGGCTAAGTAAAGATCTCTCTTGGTAAATGTCACACTGCACTTTAAAATATGTGGGTTATTTTCAAATACCTTTTGATACTGATTTCTAACGTAATTCAACAGTGATAAGAAAACAGATTCTGTATGATTTCAAAACCTTTAGAGCATGAAATTTTTACACCTTATTTTATGTCCCTAGATATGTTCCAGTGTCTCCTGGTTTATAGTCTATGGGAACAATTGAATAGAATTTGTATTCTGCTTTTGTGTGAAAACTGTAAATCTTAATTATGTTGAATTGATTCATAGTGCTTTTTAGGTCTACTATATCCTTCTATTTTCTGTCTATTCATTCTATTAATTTTTGAGAGCTTGATATTGAAACTCCAACTAAAAATCTTAATTTATTTACTTAAAAAAACAATTGAAATATATAGTAGAACTATATGTAACTTTTTTGTGTATTTTCCAAGTCTCCTGTAAATGTGTTATCATACTTTCACAATATAAAAAATTAAAAATAAATAAATAATGCTGTTTTTAAAAAATATTTAGCTGAATTTGAATTTAATACTATTTCTAAAGATAACAAACATCTGAATAAAAAGTAAAATAAAATTCTATCATTTTGACACTTCATAAAATGTCAATGTTGCTTAATAGCTTGATATTATTATAGTCTAAACACTTAGATGACTGAATATTCCATTTTCATGTGGAAAAGTAGTAAGTTTTCTTTTTAAATGTAATTTTTCACATAATTGTTTTAAAAGATACATCTATTTATTTTCCAAAATCCCATAATAGTTTAACAGTTGTAAATCAAAGTATGTATTTCATAAACATTAACTTCTCTATAGTGCAAAATTGCTACACTGAAGTCAAATTATTTTATTAAATTTATTTGAATCTGGAAGAAACACAAGCTGGAATCAAGATTGCTGGGAGAAATATCAATAAACTCAGATATGCAGATGACACCACCCTTATGGCAGAAAGTGAAGAGGAACTAAAAAGCCTCTTGATGAAAGTGAAAGAGGAGAGTGAAAAAGTTGGCTTAAAGCTCAGCATTCAGAAAACTAAGATCATGGCATCCGGTCCCATCACTTCATGGCAAATAGATGGGGAAACAGTGGAAACAGTGTCAGACTTTATTTTTGGGGCTCCAAAATCACTGCAGATGGTGACTGCAGCCATGAAATTAAAAGATGCTTACTCCTTGGAAGGAAAGTTATGACCAACCTAGATAGCATATTCAAAAGCAGAGACATTACTTTGACAACAAAGGTTTGTCTAGTCAAGGCTATGGTTTTTCCTGTGGTCATGTATGGATGTGAGAGTTGGACTGTGAAGGTGGCTGAGCACCGAAGAATTGATGCTTTTGAACTGTGGTGTTGAGAAGACTCTTGAGAGTCCCTTGGACTGCAAGGAGATCCGACCAGTCCATTCTGAAGGAGATCAGCCCTGGGATTTCTTTGGAAGGAACGATGCTAAAACTGAAACTCCAGTACTTTGGCCACCTCATACAAAGAGTTGACTCATTGGAAAAGACTCTGATGCTGGGAGGGATTGGGGGCAAGAGGAGAAGGGGACGACAGAGGATGAGATGGCTGGATGGCATCACTGACTCAATGGACATGAGTCTGAGTGAACTCCAGGAGTTGATGATGGACAGGCAGGCCTGACATGCTGCAATTCATGGGGTCGCAAAGAGTCAGACATGACTGAGCGACTGATCTGATCTGATCTGGACAGACTGTGAGTAATCATACCATAAAGATGTGTCAATTTTGATAGAGCAACCAACGCATCTTTCCAAATGTGAACCCAGCTTTATAATGGTGGAAAAATACAGCTTTCAGATTTTGCATAACGTATCAAAAAGCTCATACGATTTTTTAAACATCAGATAAGTGTTTCTGAAAACTGAATATAAGTTATTTAACTGAATCTAAGGTATATAACTTTCAAGTAACAAAAGTGGGAAATTGATAATGAAATTTTAAGAAAATAGAAATTACATTCTGCAATTCAAAACAAAGCATAACTTTTCATCCCCTTTTTCCCATCCTTTTAAAGGTTAATTACAATGTAATCTGCTTTTCTATATAGGCGAAGTATTATATTTTTAATTTTACCTCTAGTGTTAGTCACTCAGTTGTGTCTGACTCTTTGCGACCCTATGGTGGGTAGCCCTCCAGGCTCCTCTGTCCATGGAGTTCTCCAGCCAAAAAATACTGGAGTGCGTTGCCACGCTCTTCTCCAGGGGATGTTGCCCACCTAGGAATCAAACCCAGGTCTTCTGCATTGCAGGTGATTTCTTACCATCTGAGCCACCAGGGGAGCCCATTTTTTTTTTCCCCTTAAGCTATCTAAAGTGGTTATACTCTTCAGCCTTTCTCTGTTTAAGGTGAAATTTATTTTGAAATCAGGCATTGTTTAATTCTTCCGCTACATGCTAATACAAAACACAGTTAACCTCTTCGTAGGCATCTCAGTTTTATAAACGTATTGGCTGATGAGCATCCTTACAGCTTCCCTATGAAAGTCAATCTCAAATTGTTGATTTAGAAGCAATGTCTATTTACCTCAGTGAGCTAAGATCATAATTAGAATCTAACCAGCCAAAAGGATAATTGAGTATCATAATTTATTTCCTTTAACTTTAAAGTGATTCCTGGCATAATGCAACAAAGAAAATGCACACTGGATTTTCAAGAACTCTAATTTCAGGATATGTGTCAAAATTGGTCTTCATAGATTATTTATGTGCATTATTTTCTTATGCCCTTATTATCTTATTGTAACCAAGGAGGGACAGGTGATCTAGAGGGATATTGTTACACAGGATCAGTTCATTATCTGATCCATTCTGTTTTGGCAGTTGTATGATTCTATGGCTATCATTTACTGTAAATTAGGGAGATAATGTGGAGAAGGCAATGGCACCCCACTCCAATACTCTTGCCTGGAGAATCCCATGGACAGAGGAGCCTGGTAGGCTGCAGTCCATGGGGTCGCTAAGAGTCAGACACGACTGAGCGACTTCACTTTCACTTTTCACTTTCGTGCATTGGAGAAGGACATGGCAACCCACTCCAGTGTTCTTGCCTGGAGAATCCCAGGGACGGGGGAGCCTGGTAGGCTGCTGTCTATGGGGTCGCACAGAGTCGGACACGACTGAAGTGACTTAGCAGCAGCAGCAGGGAGATAATGACTACCACAAACCACATTGTATTCACAAACTGGGTGCAAAGCTGTTATCTATAGACTTATACTTTTTGAGAAGGTGCTAACATAAATTGCATGTTATTAAGCATGTAGCATCCATGGTACATGAGAAGAGAAGCAAAAGGCAAAGGAGAAAAGGAAAGATATACCCATTTGAATGAAGAGTTCCAAAGAACAGCAGGGAGAGATAAGACAGCCTTTAGCACAGAGAGATAAGAAAGCCTTCCTCAGTGATCAATGGAAAGAAATAGATGAAAACAATAGAATGGGAAGGGAAAGACTAGAGATCTCTTCAAGAAAATTAGTGATACCAACCGAACATTTCATGCCAAGATGGGCACCATAAAGGACAGAAATGGTATGGATATAACAGAAGCAGAAGATATTAAGAAAAGGTGGCAAGAATACACAAAAGAACTATACAAAAAAGATCTTCATGACCCAGATAACTATGACGGTGTGATCACTCACCTAGAGGCAAACATCCTGGAATGTGAAGTCAAGTGGGCCTTGACTTCAAGGCCTCCAAGTTCGTAGGAAGTATCACTATGAACAAAGCTACTGGAGGTGATGGAATTCCAGTTGAGCTATTTCAAATCCTGAAAGATGATGCTGTGAAAGTACTGCACTCAATAGGCCAGCAAATTTGGAAAACTCAGCAGTGGCCACAGGACTGGAAAAGGTCAGTTTTCATTCCAATCCCAAAGAATGTTTAAAGTACTGCACAATTGCACTCATCTCACATGCTGTCAAAGTAATGCTCAAAATTCTCCAAGCCAGGCTTCAACAGTACATGAACCACGAACTTCCAGATGTTCAAGCTGGATTTAGAAAAGGCAGAGGAACCAGAGATCAAATTGCCAACATTGGTTGGATCATCAAAAATGATAGACAGTTCCAGAAAAACATCTACTTTTGCTTTATTGACTATGCCAAAGCCTTTGACTGTGTGGATCACAACAAACTGGGGAAAATTCTTCAAGAGATGGGAATACCAGACCACCTTATCTGCTTCCTGAAAAATCTGTATGCAGGTCAGGAAGCAACAGTTAGAACTGGACATGGAACAGACTGGTTCCAAATAGGGAAAGGAGTTTGTCAAGGTTGTATATTGTCACCCTGCTTATTTAAATTATATGCAGAATATATCATGCGAATTGCAAGGTTGGATGAAGCACAAGCTGGAATCAAGATTTCTGGAAGAAATATCAATAACCTCAGATATGCAGATGACACCACCCTTATGGCAGAAAGTGAAGAAGAACTGAAGAGCCTCTTGATGAAAGTGAAAGAGGAGAGTGAAAGAGGCTTAAAACTCAACATTCAGAAAACTAAGATCATGGCATCCGGTCCCATCACTTCATGGCAAATACATGGGGAAACAATGGAAACAGTGAGAGACTTTATTTTCTTGGGCTCCAAAATCACTGCAGATGGTGATTGCAGCCATGAAATTAAAAGACACTTGCTCCTTGGAAGAAAACCTATGACCAACCTAGACAGCCTATTAAAAAGCAAAGACATTACTTTGTCAACAAAAGTCCATCTAGTCAAAGCTATGGTTTTTCCAGTGGTCATGTATGGATGTAAGAGTTGGACTATAAAGAAAGCTGAGCACTGAATAATTGATGCTTTTGAACTGTGGTGTTTTAGAAGACTCTTGAGAATCCTTTGGACTGCAAGGAGATCCAACCAGTCCATCCTAAAGGATATCAGTCCTGAATATTCATTGGAAGGACCGATGCTGAATCTGAAACCCCAATACTTTGGCCACCTGATGTGACAAACTGACTCATTGGAAAAGACCCTGATGCTGGGAAAGACTGAAGGCAGGAGGAGAAGGGTCAACAGAGGATGAGATGGTTGGATGGCATCACCAACTCAATGGACACGAGTTTGAGCAAGCTTCAGGCGTTGGTAAAGGACAGGGAAGCCTGGTGTGATGCAGTCCAGGGGGTTGCAAATAGTTGGACACCACTGAGTGACTGAACTGACTGAAACGATCCATGGTACACATGAATAGGAACACAACGGCATATTATTAACCATCACGCTGTGTTTCTTTCTTTCCTGGTCTCTTGAAACAAGATCTGATATTTCATGTTCATATTTTATTGCATTTTTTAAGATGAGGATGTCATCACTGGTTACAATAATAACATTTACCTACTGATACTTCCGTCTGTCCTTGCAAGCATATACAGGAGTATTCTTGTTTTTGATGTTGATGTCTGCAAAGATCCCTAGTAACTGGCAAAAAGAATAAATTCATGGCTAAAAGGACAGTTTAGAATAGTAAAACAGATAGAAACTTTTTTGTTAGAAAGGCTGTGGTTCAGATCTTGGACTTCCGTACTTAGCAGTTGGTCAACTTATTGACTCCACTGGAGACTTCCTTTTATTATTTGTAAAAGAGAACATTCTACTTTGCTTCATCCTTTTGTTAAGATGAATTGAATCTGCTCCATTATTATTATAATATCATTATGGCTAATAGTTCTTCCTCTAGTTTTGTTATTACTATTGTTGTTGTTCAGTCACTGACTCATCCTACTGTTCACCATCATGGACTGCAGCACACCAGGCCTCCCCGCCCTTCACCATCTCCCGGAGCTTGCTCAAACTCATGTCCACCGTGTGGATGATGCCATCCGACCATCTCATTCAAGTTAAGATTTGTTATTGAAGGCGTATTTATTTCCATAAATATTTATTATGATAAAGGAAGATTTCATAAAGGAGATATATATAGCTTGTAGATACAGAAGATTAGGGAATAGGAGGGAAACAGCATCTCAGGTACCAGAGGCAAGGCAGTGTTCACAGCACACATGAAAGACAGATTACAAAAAAAAAAAAAAAAAAACAGAAGTTTATCAGCATTCCATTAGATACACAAACCACTTTCCTATTCAAGGTTGTCTGACATAGTCTCCCCTACAGCTGTAAGAATGGTTAGAAGTCAACCTCAAGTGTTGTTCCCTTACAATATGTTCTCTTCAAGAACAGATAGAGGGATCTTTTTAAAATCATAAGTCAAATTATATTACTCCCGAGTTAAAATCTTCTAATGGCTTTCCATCACAGTTAAAGAAACTCCAACCTCCATGCCCTGCCTGTGAGGCAGTATAGGATCTAGCCCCACTATTTTTTCCCATCTCCTCTCACACCTCTGGGACTTCCCTGGTGTTCCAGTGATGAAGATCTTCACTTCCACTGCAGGGGGCATGGGTTTGACCCCTGGTTGAGGAACTAAGACTCCCACATGCCACACAGCACAGCCCTTCCCTCCCCCCAAAAAATGGCCTTCTCACACCTCTTCTGCTCCCTCACACTAGAATCTAGCCATGAGTATCTTTATTTCAGCTTCTCACGCATCAAGTTTATTCCCTCAGAGCTTCTGCACTCTCTGCCTGGAATTTTCTATACACACAATCTGCTACATATGGTCATTCAGATCTCAACTAAAAACTCACCTCCACAGGGAGACATATCATTTCCTAATGTTTTTCATTATTTCTAATATGCTTGTTTATAATCCATTTCACATCACTAGATGTGTAAGCTTCATGAGAACGGGTTCATGCCTGCTTTACTACTACATCTTCAGGACCTAGCATAATGCTTCAGCATGCTAGGTGCTCGATAAACATTTACTATAAAGAAGCGAGTGAATGAAAGCCAGGAGGGCAGAAGGACTTTTTAAAAACCACATTCCTTTGTAGTGGGAGAGGACAAAGTATGTTGTGGATTCACTTTGTAGGTCTGGGACAATTTCAAAATACAGCAAAATATTTTACATTTCTTTTATTTGTTTCAAACATTTTTGACCCACAAAATGCAAAGAAGAAATACAACAATCTCTTTGAGCCAATTATTTGTATTTTCCAGTTCTTGGAGCTTAACCAACATTTTTAGATATCCACATCCAGAACACTTTGGTCTAGTTACAATGTACAGTATTTTGAAAATTATTGGTCAAATACTGAAGGTATGGATACAAGGATAGGTCATATAATTAAAATAAACAACAACCAAAAAAAAAAATCCACAAATTGAGGACTGCTTTTCCAGTAGTAGAAAGCAACATCATAACTTCTGACTTAAAGAGAAAGGTGTCTTATTACAAAACCTATAACTCACTTCCTTTGTGACATTAACTGCAAAGAGTTTTATTTCAGCACATGTTACAACACCCTCTAATTCACAAATCCTGTTCAGGTTAATAGAAAAGAAGGTTTGAAATTCCACGATTATGACTGAGCACTCTTTATTCCGATATTGCCTGTTTATCTTAAACTGGGTTTATTGTAACGACTGAAAGTATGACATGGTGGGATCTTTGTTCTTATGGCCCAGGACTTTAATTTAACTGTGTAGCTTTGACACGTCATTTTACTGCTTTGAAGCAAAGAGGACAAGTGAAGCCATTTAAAAAGAAAGAGAAGAAAAAAAAACCCTAGAAGTTAAGTTGTAGTAATAAAGTGAGGAAGAAATTTTTTCGTTTATTTTGTCCTTAGGCCTGTCTATCCTCACATCATCACATTTTCAGGAAGAAGGATTGCCTGAAAGCTGGCTCCAACTAAATCCTTTTTAGTGCTGTTTCACTGAAGGACTGGAAAGTGACAATTCCTATCAAGCAGCTGGTTTTTTCTTCCCCTGCCAGACTCCAGGGCATTCATATTAAACTGAGAAAAACCACAACTCAATCCTTGGTCTTCCACTTAATTTTTCATACAAATTTAAGGTCAGACTGTGGCCTAGCAACCAGTGAGGTGCTTGTAACACGTGAAAAGTTACACACCAGGCAGCTCCTCTGAATATGGTCATCACATTACCTGACAATTAGAGAATGTTTCTAAGATGCTAGGAGAGAAATTATTCAGTTCCAAGATGAGTTTTGAATGCTGCACTAATTCTTCTAAGTTAGTTTTTACTTCCTATGGATTGTGAAGTTTCGCCAGTAAGCAGAATTGAAAGTTTAAATTTATTTTTGTAAAAGCATGCATTTTTTTCAAATATTAATAATTACAACCAAATAACCTATCATAGATAATTATAGGCAAGTTATGAAGCCTTGTGGGCTACAGTCCATGGTGTTTCAAAGAATCAGACACAACTGAGTGACTAACATTTACTTATTCATATTTAGTGAATAAGAAGATAGCAGGAGAACTATGTATGTTCTTGAACCTGGAATTTCCATTTAAAAGCAAACTATTGTATTGTTTCTGTTCCTTTTATTTGCTGACTCACATGCTTATTATTTTTCAGTAATTGAATAAAAATGGTCCGTATGTTGTATGATATTTTTCTTCAGGAAACATTCATTACTTGCTTACGTTTTTGATAGAACCTCAAGTACTTTGATATTTTTCAACTTGATAATTCTTGTTCCAATTACTCATCCGAAGGGAAATGCAAATATTAAACTACATTCGTTATGAGTCAGGTCTTAAGTTGCTCTCAAGTCTTTTGGTTAACATCTTCTATGAATTGACCATGTGATGCCTTAGAAAGTCCTGAACTCTATGTTTTTCTGATGACTAGATTGGCTCCTCAGTAACATTTGCTCATCATCAATATTCTATGAATGAGGTGGCATTTCATTGGAAGAAGCAGATTGAAAACTTGTGTCTCCTATTCTGTCACATCTGGGTAAAGCTCCCAATGCTATTGTTTTTACTTTCTTTTAATCTCACAAAGAAATATTAAAATTGAAGGACTGACCCTGTGTTCAAAGTTATTGTCAGAAACAGTGAAGTCATAGGCTTCTGTTTTTAATAATCCCTCATAAAACACAGAGCATCGTTAATCATAAATGACTGCAGATTCCCTAGATCCTGGCATTGCTATGGGCCTGAGCATTTTTAAGTGTCTTATAAACTTGATCAGACAACAGCCTCATGACATTGCATAAAAATTTGGCTGTGACGGAAAGATGAAACAACAGTTGAAAGCATTAAAATACTTAGAAACCGAAGATAGTTTTATTACATTTCAATAAAATATAAGTCTAATTTGCAAATACTCTTCAACTTTCATGTTTCATTAACATATCAATCAACAACTATTTATTGAGTGAATACAATGTGTTCAGCACCATTAAGCACTGTAGGGAATACGGAGACTTACGAGAAATTTATTCATTCTTGAAATGCTATTTTCAGCATCTGAGTGCAAGGCTCTATCCTAAGTGCTTTGGAAATACTCTGTGTTTCTTGAAGATAAGGTAGACATAATTCCTTTCTTCAAGAAACCTACCTCCAGTTGCTGCTAAATCACTTCATTTGTGTCCGACTCTGTGTGACCCCAGAGATGGCAGCCCACCAGGCTCCCCTGTCCCTGGGATTCTCCAGGCAAGAACACTGGAGTGGGTTGCCATTTCCTTCTCCAATGCATGAAAGTGAAAAGTGAAGGTGAAGTCGCTCTGTCGTGTCCAACCCTCAGCGACCCTATGGACTGCAGCCTACCAGGCTCCTCCGTCCATGGGATTTTCCAGGCAAGAGTACTGGAGTGGGGTGCCATTGTACACGTAAGATTTAGGAAGGTTACAGGAGAAGCGAAACACACTGAAGTTCTGATAAAGAAACTCTCTTTCTGCTTTTGTTTTGAGGGAATATTACCTACTTGAGATGGAAACCAACTTGGATCTTCAACTTGGAAGTCAGATAAGAGAGAAATCGATGAATGCTATGCTCTGAGTGTGCATGTCTCCACAACATTCCTGTGTCAAAATTTTAATTCCCAAACTGATAGTATTAGGAGGTAGAGCCAGACCCATCTTCTTCCCTACTAGCTTTATCTGCTTTTCAGCTTCAATGGCCAATCCCTGATTTTCTTAAAGGGCCAGAGAGTAAATACTTTATGCTTGGGAGCCAACCATCTCTGTCAAAACCAGTCTCCATTTCAGTGCAACAGCAGTCATAGACAATACACAGAGGAACAAGCAAGGCCCAAATCTTACACAAAACCAGAAAGCTGGTCCACAGCCTATATTTTGCTGACCTTGGCTCTAGACAATCAACAAAACTATACATTTTGACCCCTGCTTTGTACTGTTTTCCAATTTTCAGGGTGTAAATATTCCCACAATGGTGATTTCAATCTACCAAGTTCATATTCTTGCATGCACAGTAAAAAGTAAAAAGGAAGACACTGAGGTTAAAGACTACATGGAAGTAAAACCAATATATCTTGGCTATTGATTGGATCTGTAGTAGGAGGCAATGCGTAGAGGTAAAGATGACTTCAATTCCAAGATTTTTTATCTTGTGTGATTATAAGTATGTAAATTGCATTGATGAATTTAGGATAGTCAAATGTTTATGTGTAATTTACTTTAAGATAACTAAGGTTACATACACAGTAAAATGATTAAGATGTGATGAATTTTTAGTATTTATTACCTTTGTTTTTAATAAGACTTTTAATTATAAGTTTATATAATTTATTTTTAATGGCTTTTTGACAATTTACTAACAAAATTGTTGAAAGATTAACATTCACTCTTGGGAGTTGGAATAAGCTTTCTCTATTGGCCACAAAACTTGTAGAAGGTCTTGAATGTCAAACTGAAGAGACAAGGATGTAGTCCAATAGGTAAGATAGAGTTTTAGAAGAGTTTTGAAATTGTGAATTGCGTGATAGTGGCTATGCTTCAAGATTTGTCTGAAAGCATTGTTACTGATGAATTAACCTGGGGACAAATTGAAAAACAGAACACTAATTAGGAAGTTTTTAGAGTGGTTAAAAAATATTATGAGAAAGTAACTATAGTGGAGACAATAGGAATAAAAAGGAAGATACTAAGGTTAAAGACTACAGGGAAGTAAAACCAATGTATCTTGGCTATTGACTGGATCTGTAGTAGGAGGCAATGCATAGAGTTAAAGATGACTTCAATTCCAAGATTTTTTATCCTGTGTGATTATAAGTATATAAATTGCATTGATGAATTTAGGATAGTCAAATGTTGATGTGCAATTTACTTTAAGATAACTAAGGTTCATACAGCAAACAAAAATCCTATATAAAAGAAAAAATAATTATTTTCTCACATAAATTGATCAAAAAATTTTCGTTACTGCTGCCCCATTATGAAGTAACTAACTGAAATTAATTTGAGCAAGGTATTTACTCTTTCTGGACTATAGCTTTCTCAAATTGTAAAATAAAAATTATAGTAGTAATCCACCAATAATATCCCCAATAGGTTTTGAATTTTAAATGAAACTATTCAAATAAAGGAACTAGAACAGTGCTTGGCACAAAATAAGTGGTAAATAACATTATATAAATGATTATCTTTTTATTAGTAGAAGTAAACACAAATGGAATATTCAAGACATATGCCATCTTGAAACTTGCAATTCACAATGTACCTCTGCTCTGTCTGTTCACTTGGCTAGTTCCTCATTCTTCATCTTTCACTTTTAATTTCCACCTCTGAGAAAAATTCTCTGACTACCCAGTCAACAGTAGGTCTTCTGTTACTTTCCAACTTGGTTCTCAATTTATTCCGTGATAGCTGGATGGCATCACTGACTCGATGGACGTGAGTCTGAGTGAACTCCGGGAGTTGGTGATGGACAGGGAGGCCTGGTGTGCTGCAAATTCATGGGGTCACAAAGAGTCGGACATGACTGAGCGACTGAACTGAACTGAACTGAGCACTTATCACAATGTTTAACTCTTATTTATTTGACTACTATTTTAGTCTATCATTTCTAAGTGACTGGACTTCCATGAAGAACCACTCTCTTTCTGACTAGTCATCTCTCTGGGGTATCTAGGCCTAGACTAAGCACAAATTGGAGAAAACCTATAAAACAAGAACATGGATTTTTGCAATAATGTGCTGTGTAGTTTCACCAATACACAATAAGAATTTTAAAATAAAATGTTTTTAAATGCTGTTTATTAGACTTAGCAGCTGAAATCTAAGTCTTCCAGGTCAGCATCACTTTCTATGGAATCCACAGGTAACTATTCGTGTATATTGTGTGATTGGCACCATATTAGGAATTGAGATAAGTTTTTAAAAAAATTACACATGGTCAAGATCTTATTGTTGGATCAGAAGATAGACTTATAGAAAACGAACTGCAAATAATATGGATAAAAATCACAGGGGCAAATGAATGACATTCATGCAGCAGTTGTTGAGATAAGCCTAAGTGCCAAAACAATAAGAGCTGTGGGTCACCATCGCCACTCAGTGAGGAATGGCAAATTCCCAGATGGCTTTAGTTTGGTGTAGCTCTGAAACACAAATATTGTACTCTTAAAGGGAAAATGATATTCAGCATTTCTGTTCCCATGGAAAAAAAAATGAAGAATTATAAATCTTTAAAGAGGAAGTTCATTTTCATCAAGCTTTTAACCTCAGTTTCAAAAGGCAAAAATAAATCCACTTTATGTTTGGACAAATATTTATGTTTCTATTTCCAACAAATGACAATGAAATTAGATTTTAAGTTTGTCTCCTTGAAAAATTATTTAAATAAAATAGCTATTTCTTAAGCAAGTTACTTAAATACGGTAGCCAGAGAACATAAATTTTGGCTTTCATTCTGTCTTGTGAGCTGCCAAGTTCAATTTCATAAATTACCCAAATTTTCTAAAGTGTACACTGGAAGATATTTCCTAAAAGTGTGTATAGATTATTAATAAAGTTTATTAACAAATGTCTTATTTCTTAACATATCAAGATGACACACTTCTACATGATGAACTAAACAGGTACATAAAATATTTTCACATGATCATATATGTGAGCTAGAATGAAGTTAGAGAGATTTCAAAATCTATTTTTCAATAAAGAAAAGTAACTTTTTCCACTATAGTGTACAAGTTGATTTTATGTTTACATGTATTTTAAAATTTACAGTTTTAATTAGTATTTCCTTTATTTTTATTGGTGTAACTAAGCTATTTGAACATCAAATATTAAAAAATCCTTTTATCCATTAAATGTATGCAAATATGTTTTTAACTTCAGGGATACATTTGAATGATTAATGATTTCATACATTAGTCAAAAATGTGTAATCTTTAATCTCATGATAACTGTACTAATATTGTCCACTAAGCTGTCATAGTAAAAAGACAACACGTGATCAATAACTCTTCCCTAAAAGGGCTCAACATCAAAAGAATTGTTCATTACTTAAAGCCAAAGGTCTTGTTTGTGCTATCTCTGATGATTGATATTTTTAAGATGATATTCCTCCATCTCTCTTCGAGCATCTGTAAATTTCCATTCTGTAAGATTAACAAATAGAATTTTCTTATGGAGCAAGACAAAATTGCTATCTGCTTTCTGTTCAAGTCAATGAGGTTGAGGCCAAGAAAAGTGCACAGAATTATTGAGGCAAGGTTTTAGCTATTCAAACTGCAACATGTATTTGCTTTCTGTGTTTATATGTATGCAGCAAGAGAAGCCATCCATTTTCTAACTTCTATAGAACAGTCAAATCAGGTCAGAGAAAAGCTAGAAAGAAAATTTCCATACTCTGTATGTTCATTATTTAAGCAGAACTGTGCTTGATTTTTTCTTTACAACAAACCAGTGAAATAAGAAAAATTATACAGAGACCATAGATTTTAAATGAGTTACAGAAAGAATCCTGTAATACTTAAAGGGACAAGGATCCAAGACTGTAAATTTGAAAGCTATTCTGGCCCTTTCCTTGCATTCCCATTCCAGCAACAACCCACCACCACCACAAACACACACACATAGAAATCATCTGCTCATAGTTAACCAGATAAATCCATCTCTTTTAAATATAAATGTTAAATGGTAATTTTAAAAAATACAAAGTTAAAGAAAAAGTTAAAGTTATAAAAAAGTTAAAATTAAACGTGAGGAAAATTCACTAGAATAAAATTCTCTAGGGGAAAAAAATAGCTTTGACTAGATGGACCTTTATTAGCAATGTGATGTCTCTGCTTTTTAATACACTGTCTAGGTTTGTCATAGCTTTTTTTCCCAGGAGCAAGCATCTTTTCATTTCATGGCTGCAGTCACTGTCTGCAGTGATTTTGGAGCCCAAGAAAATAAAATATGTCACTGCTTCCGCTTTTTTCCCTTCTATTTGCCATGAAGTGATGGGACCGGATGCCATGATCTTAGTGTTTTGAATGTTGAGTTTTAAGCCAGTTTTATAATCTTGGGTGTAGGGAATGTCAAACTCACAGTCATAAGTTGAACCATGTCCCCCCACCTTCAATTCACTAATCCTCAGTATCTCAGAATATGACTGTGTTTGGAGATATGTCCTTTATAAGAAGAAACTGGGGTTAAATGAGTCATAGAGGTGGGCACTAAACCAATATAAGTGGCCTCCTTATAAGAAGAGGAGATTAGGACAAAGACCATCTGAAGACAGAGAAAGAATACAGCCGTCTACAAGCCAAGGAGAGGGGCCTTAGAAGAGATCTATCCTGCCAACACCATCTAACTTCTAGCCTCCAGAATTGTAAAACAATAAATTTCTACTTGTTGAAGCCACCCAGCCTGTGGTACTTTATTATAGCTGCCCTAGCAAACGAATGCAGTCATGTTGTAAGAAGAGTGTGTGGAATGGAAGATCTTGTGATCATTTAGGAAAAGACAATCTTCCAGAAAAAAAATATTCTGAAACAAACAAGCAACAACAAAATGAAAGAAATAAAATTAAACATTTTTGAGTAAAGAAATATTAAGAATTTCTACATGGTAAAAAAAAAAAGTATCAGAAGCAAAATCAGGAGATAAATGTCAAGCAGAGAGTATAATTGGAGCTCACATTACACAAAGGACACATCTCATAAATACTATCTCATTAATAATAAATCTCAAAAAGAAAATAGACTGAGGATGTGAATTGATATTTCCTGAAAAAATTAATACACGTGATCCTTAAACACGTGAAATAATGCTCTACCTAAATAATAGTAAGAGAAAATATTAATTCTCATTTTCCAACTATAACAGAATTCAAAGTTTGAAAGCACTTTCTGTTGTCAAGTCTACAGTGAAACAGGTTGTGGGAGAGGAGAATGAGATTTTTATGCGGAGTAAGTTGGTAATAACTTCTAATAGTTACAAATGTATGCACTCTTTGACCTACTAATCTTTGGAATTTATCCTACAGATATACTAGCACCCATATGAAATGATGCACAAGTTTATTCATTATGGCATTTTTTTTGTAACAGCGTTAAGTTTTAAAACAGTATCTTTACCGATATTTAGAGAAGTGATGAAATAAGCTACTACATGCTCATTCAATGGAACATTATACAACTGTAAAAAGAATAAAGAAGCCCTTTATATACTAATGTAGAAAGAACTCCATGATATATTTAAGTGAAAAAATTAATTATAGAACAAATGTAATATATTGTGCTAACTTTAATTTTAAAAAGATAAAATATATGTCTGTGTTTTAATTGCCTTGTGTTTGAAGAAACACTGGCAGCACATGCAAGAATCTTAAAAAGCGGCTAATCATGACAGCAATGGACAGAAACAGACGGAAAAGATAAATAAAATTGTATTATTTCTGTACTGTTCTGATGTTTTAACCATATGGATATTTATACAAAAATTACACTAAATTTTAAGAAGAATGACGGAAAGCATCGTAAAAATTTTCTACTATAAATGCAATGAAATTTAAGAATTTTGGAAGAAAAGTATGTTGTGTTGGCAAAAAAGCGTGTGGAAAAGACTAGCTTAAACAATTGAGGAATTCTTTACTTCCAGGTATTTCAAAGAATTCTGTAGGCTAGTTATTGCTGTAAGTAACCAATAGGTAGATAATATTTGACAGCATGTGCCCAATGTATCCAAATTTAGTTTCCTCTTTTTCTTTCTTTCTAAAAGCACCTATTAATACATTAAAGAGCAAGGTTTGATAAACTCTATTCTAAATATTAATATGGCATGTTAGTAAAATGTTCAACCAAGGCAGCAACCTTAGAATACTACATTTTTGTGGTGATTTACTTAAATTGAAGCTTAAATATTGTGGGCATTCTTCTACAGAAGATCTGCTCTTTTAAAGACTAGGTAAGGGGGCTCTCCTGTTGGCTGAGCAGATAAACAATCCACATGCAATGCATGAGAACAAAGGAGCTGTGGGTTTGATGAAGGGAATGCAACCCACTCCATTATGCGTCCCTGAAAAATCCCATGGACAGAAGAGACTGGAGAGCTACAGTCCATGGGGTCACAAAGAGTCAGACACAACTGAGCTGCTAAGCACAAGGAGGTGTCACAGAAGTGCAGAGAAGGTAGTTCCCTTTTTACTTAAGGTGATTAGAAAAAGATAATGTGTAGGAGTGTGAGTCAGCCCTTGAACTAGGGTAATGATTGAACCAGTAATGAATGAAAGTTTCAAAAATGTCACTCTAAGCAATAAACTGTGGAAAGCACAGTCACAGGGTGTCTTTCTGAGAACTTACAAAGAAATCTCTTAGCCACTTTTTTCTTTCTCTGCATGAATCACTACTATACCATCTTATTTACTATAGATTCATACTAAGTTCTGACATTTGCTATTACAAATCCTTATTCCCTGGTCTTCCTTAGAAGTCTGCTAACTGATCTTGGACATTATACCAAATTCCATGAAATATTTTTTCAGTTACTCAGCTGAGTAACTTTTAACCAGATTTATCTGGGACTTCTCAGCGACTGTTTTTAGTAATAATCAATATGCCATGCAGTATGGCATAATGGAAAGAGTCGTGGGTCTTCTCACTCTCTATATTTTCTACCCAGATGAAACTAAGTGATGTTATCTTTAAACTCCATGAACCTCTGATTTTTCACTTATAAAATATACATAGTAGCACGTATCCCATAAAGTTGTTTTGTGAATTAAAAGTTATATAAATGGTAAATTTATATACTAATGGAAGCTTTGGTTATTTATTTTTTTATATCCAATATGTTTAAAAAAAAATCACAGAACGATAATACAAAGCCTTAGGGCAGTTCTTGATTCCAAAGTGTGTGTGTGTAATTCAATAAAGAACTGAAGCATAGATCAAAAAACAAAACAAAACTAAATTCTAATATAGTAACTGAATGATAAAATGATTTCAGAAAAAAACTATTTCTGATTTGAGTAATATACAAAATGAATTATACTTTTAAATTAGTATTTGTAATTAAGGGGTGTGTGTGTGTGTGTGTGTGAGTGACAGTTGCTCAGTCACATCCAACTCTTGATAACCCCATGGACTGTAGCCTGCCAGGCTCCTCTGTCCACAGAATTCTCCAAGTAGTTGTGCATAAATTTTTATTTATCTATAAATAGATGTCGATAGCATTTAAAACCTGGAAAATTGACTCTTCAATCTCAGGCAGTAATTCACCAGAGAAAAATATACAATTCTGCTTTCAGAGAGCTGTAATTGATTGTCAAGCCCAATCAAACCTATCATTTAGTCAATTTTCAGAATTGCTGCTCTGAGTATAACTTTATAGTTGTGGCTAAATTTGAAGTAAAATAAATTATTGTTGAATTAACTGATGATTTTTCCCAGAATGATTTGAATTTAATGCTTATACTGATTGAATTAATGAATCCCTTGGCACAGCCAGAACTCAGAAGAAATTATTATTCTTTAATCCCAGTGTTTTTCAAAATAGCAGGTCATAGCTTCAAAGGTTCCTACCACTTTCATTTTCTTAAAAGGTTAACAGTCAATGGGATGCTGACTAACCAGAAAAACTGTAGGCTTTAACTTATATCTTATCTAATGTGAGAGGCTCATCATATTGTCCTGGACACCCTGGCAAAGAGGAGGGAGTCAAATATTTGTCTTTCACCTAATGCTAGGCTCAACAGTCCTAAAATTCTTGAATTCCCTAGCAGGGTTAGTAAGAGAGTGTCTATCATAGATTCTTAATTCTCTAAGAAAACAATTTAAAGTGGCTTCTAATTGGCCTCATGAAAGGATATAAGATTGGTGAGAAGAAGTCTATTTAGACAGAAAGGGGTTAAATTAGACCTGGAAACTTCCTGCAACAATTTATGTAAAATTTTTCTAAATTGAGTATGGAGTTTAAACCTAACACAATATTTTAGACACATGAGCTCACCTCTGTGCATCCACACTCACGAAAGTTTTACTAATAATTTTAAATATACCGGAACAAGAGCAACATTTATTTTTCTTCCATCTGTTCAAGACTCTGTTTAATAAATGCAATATGATGACCATGAAATTTTAGGCTTTGTATTACATCAAGTATGTATATCTGTAGGCAAAATCTCTTCAGTTCAGTCACTCAGTCGTGTCCAACTCTTTGCGACCCCATGAATCGCAGCATGCCAGGCCTCCCTGTCCATCACCAATTCCCAGAGTTCACTCAAACTCACGTCCATCAAGTCGGTGATGCCATCCAGCCATCTCATCCTCTGTCGTCCCCTTCTCCTCCTGCCCCCAATCCCTCCCAGCATCAGAGTCTTTTCCAATGAGTCAACTCTTCTCATGAGGTGGCCAAAGTACTGGAGTTTCAGCTTCAGCATCATTCCTTCCAAAGAAATCCCAGGGCTGATCTCCTCCAGAATTGATTGGTTGGATCTCCTTGCAGTCCAAGGGACTCTCAAGAGTCTTCTCCAACACCACAGTTCAAAAGCATCAATTCTTCGACGCTCAGCTTTCTTCACAGTCCAACTCTCACATACATACATGACCACTGGAAAAACCATAGCCTTGACTAGACAGACAGACCTTTGTTGGCAAAGTAATGTCTCTGCTTTTGAATGTGCTATCTAGGTTGGTCATAACTTTCCTTCCAAGGAGTAAGCGTCTTTTAGTTTCATGGCTGCAGTCACCATCTGCAGTTATTTTTGAGCCCAAAAAATAAAGTCTGACACTGTTTCCACTGTTTCCCCATTTATCTCCCATGAAGTGATGGGACCGGATGCCATGATCTTCATTTTCTAAATGTTGAGTTTTAAGCCATCTTTTTCACTCTCCTCTTTCACCTTCATCAAGAGGCTTTTTAGTTCCTCTTCACTTTCTGCCATAAGGGTGGTGTCATCTGCATATCTAAGGTTATTGATATTTCTCCAGGCAATCTTGATTCTAGCTTGTGCTTCTTCCAGCCCAGCATTTCTCATGATGTACTCTGCATACAAGTTAAATAAGCAGGGTGACAATATACAGTCTTGATGTACTCCTTTTCCTATTTGGAACCAGTCTGTTGTTCCATGTCCAGTTCTAACTGTTGCTTCCTGACCTGCATACAGATTTCTCAAGAGTCAGGTCAAGTACCAGAGATGGTATTACCATCTCTTTCAGAATTTTTCACAGTTTATTGTGATCCACACAGTCAATGGCTTTGGCATAGTCAATAAAGTAGAAATAGATGTTTTTCTGGAACTCTCTTGCATTTTTGATGATCCAGCGGATGTTGGCAATTTGGTCTCTGGTTCCTCTGCCTTTTCTAAAACCAGCTTGAACATCCGGAAGTTCACAGTTCACGTATTGCTGAAGCCTGGGTTGGAGAATTTTGAGCATTACTTTACTTGCGTGTGAGATGAGTGCAATTGTGTGGTAGTTTGAGCATTCTTTGGCATTGCCTTTCTTTGGGATTGGAATGAAAACTGACCTTTTCCAGTCCTGTGGCTACTGCTGAGTTTTCCAAATTTGCTGTCATATTGAGTGCAGCACTTTCACAGCATCATCTTTCAAGATTTGAAATAGCTCCACTGGAATTCCATCACCTCTACTAGCTTTCTTCCTAGTGATGCTTCCTAAGGCCCACTTGACTTCACATTCCAGGATGTCTGGCTCTAGGTCAGTGATCACACCATCTTGATCATCGTGGGTCATGAAGATCTTTTTGTACAGTTCTGTGTATTCTTGCCACTTCTTCTTAATATCTTCTGCTTCTGTTAGGTCCATACCATTTCTGTCCTTTATCGAGCCCATCTTTGCAAGAAATGTTCCCTTGGTATCTCTAATTTTCTTGAAGAGATCTCTCGTCTTTCCCATTCTGTTGTTTTCCTCTATTTCTTTGCATTGCTTGCTGAGGAAGGCTTTCTTATCTCTTTTTGCTATTCTTTGGAACTCTGCATTCAGATGCTTATATCTTTCCTTTTCTCCTTTGCTTTTCACTTCTCTTCTTTTCACAGCTATTTGTAAGGCCTCACCAGACAGCCATTTTGCTTTTTTGCATTTCTTTTCCATGCGGATGATCTTGATCCCTGTCTCCTCTACAATGTCACGAACCTCAGTCCATAGTTCATCAGGGACTCTATCTATCAGATCTAGTCCCTTAAATCTATTTCTTACTTCCACTGTATAATCATAAGGGATTTGATTTAGGTCATACCTGAATGGGATAGTGGTTTTCTCTACTTTCTTCAATTTAAGTCTGAATTTGGCAATAAGGGGTTCATGATCTGAGCCACAGTCAGCTCCTGGTCTTGTTTTTGCTGACTGTATAGAGCTTCTCCATCTTTGGCTGCAAAGAATATAATCAATCTGATTTCAGTGTTGACCATCTGGTGATGTCCACGTGTAGAGTCTTCTCTTGTGTTGTTGGAAGAGGGTGTTTGCTATGACCAGTGCATTTTCTTGGCAAAACTCTATTAGTCTTTGCCCTGCTTCATTCCGTATTCCAAGGCCAAATTTGGAAGCCCCCATTACATCATAGTTCTAAATAAATGAGCATTCATTCATTATTTTGTTTAAGAAAGATTTAGATTTTAGCTCTATGCCAAGCACTAAAAATAGAAACATCCAAAGATATGCTTGTTCCCCTGATGAATATTGGTCAAGCAGGGCAACATACAAACAATATGAATAGAATATAGAGTAGATGAAAAAAAAAAAAAAAAGCCTATAAGTATAGCACAGGGAACTCTTCTCAAAACTTTGTAATGATTTATATGGGAAAATACTCTAAGAAAAGAGTGGATATATGTGTATGTATAACTGATTCATATAACTGTTCATCTTGCTGAACAACAGAAACTAACACAGTATTTTATTTTATTTTTTGTTTTCCTTTGAACTTTTTATTTATTATTGGGTATAGCCAATTAACAATGTTGTGACAATTTCAGGTGAACAGCAAAGGGACTCAACCATATATATACACATATCCATTCTTCCCCCAAAACACTGTCCCATCCAGGCTGCCACATAATATTGAGCAGAGTTCCTTGTACTATATGGTAGGTCCTCATTGGCTATCCATTTTAAATATAGCAGTGTGTACCTGTCCATCCCAAACTCCCTAACTATCCCTTCCCCTCAGCAACCATAAGTTCATTCTCTGTGAATCTCTTTCTGTTTTATAACTTCATTTGTATCATTTGATTTTTTTAATTTTATTTTTAAACTTACAATATTGTATTGGTTTTGCCAAATATCTAAATGAATCCACCACAGGTATACATGTGTTCCCCATCCTGAACCCTCCTTAGATTCTACATATAAAGGATGTCATATATTTCTCCTTCTCTGCCTTACTTCACTCAGTATGACTCTCTCTATGTCCATCCAGGGTGCTGCAAATGGCTTTATGTCATTCTTTTTAATAGCTGAGTAATATTCTATTGTATATATGTACCACAATTTATCTGCTCCTCTGTCAATGAGTATTTATGTTGCTTCCTTGTCTAGGCTATTGTAAACAGTGCTGCAATGAATATTGTGGTGCACATATCCTCTCAGATGTTTTTCTCCAGACATTTCCCCAGGAGTGGGATTCCAGTATCTCTCTCTGTTTTTAGTTTTTTAAGGAATCTTCATGCTGTTCTCTGTAGTGGCTGCTCAATTTACATTCCCACCGATAGTGAAGGAGGGTCCCTTTCTCTCCATACCCTCTCTAGCATTCATTGCTGGTGGATTTTTTTGATGATAGCCATTCAGGCTGGTGTGAGGTGATATCTCATTGTAGTTTGGATTTGCATTTCTCTAATAATAATTAGCAATGTTAGTCTCCAAAATTTAAAAACAGCTCAAGACACGAAACAGCATCAAAACAAACAACCCACTCAAAAAATGGACAGAAGACCTAAACAGACATTTCTCTGAAGAAAACTTACAGATGGCCAGTAGGCACATGAAAAGATGTTCAACACATTTTAAATTGACTACACTCCAATAAAAATTTAAAAAACAAATAAATTAACCTCCAATTAAAATAAATAAATTTATATTTTAAAAAATAAATAAATAAATAAATAAACCTAGGGTTCACTAAAGTGGCAGAGCAAAGCATAAATTATGATGGACTGATAGTAGACCATCTCCAAGAAAAAGAAATGCAAAAACACAAAATGGCTGTCTGAGGAGGCCTTACAAATAGCTGTGAAAAGAAGGGAAGCGAAAACCAAAGGAGAAAAGGAAAGATATTCCCATTTGAATGCAGAGTTCCAAAGGATAGCAAGGAGAGATAAGAAAGCCTTCCTCAGCAATCAATGCAAAGAAATAGAGGAAAATAATAGAATGGGAAAGACCAGAGATCTCTTCAAGAAAATTAGTGATACCAAGGGAACATTTCATGCAAAGATGGGCTCAATAAAGGACAGAAATGGTAGGGAACTAACAGAAGCAGAAGATATTAAGAAGAGATGGCAAGAATACACAGAAGAACTGTACAAAAAAGATTTTCATGACCCAGATAAGCATGATAGTGTGATCACTGACCTAGAGCCAGACATCCTGGAATGTGAAGTCAAGTGGGCCTTAGGAAACATCACTACGAATAAAGCTGGTGGAGGTGATGGAATTCCAGTTGAGCTATTTCAAATCCTGAAAGATGATGCTGTGAAAGCGCTTCACTCAATATGACAGCAAATTTGGAAAACTCAGCAGTGGCCACAGGACTTGGAAAAGGTCAGAGGTCAGTTTTCATTCCAATCCCAAAGAAAGGCAATGCCAAAGAATGCTCAAACTACCGCAAAATTGCACTCATCTCACACACTAGTAAAGTAATGCTTCAAATTCTCCAAGCCAGGCTTCAGCAATACGTGAACCGTGAACTTCCAGATGTTCAAGCTGGTTTTAGAAAAGGCAGAGGAACCAGAGATCAAATTGCCAACATCTGCTGGATCATTTAAAAAGCAAGAGAGTTCCAGAAAAACATCTATTTCTGCTTTATTGACTATGCCAAAGCCTTTGACTGTGTGGATCACAATAAACTGTGAAAAATTCTGAAAGAGATGTGAATACCAGACCACCTGACCTGCCTCTTGAGAAACCTATATGCAGGTCAGGAAGCAAAAGTTAGAACTGGACATGGAACAACAGACTGGTTCCAAATAGGGAAAGGAGTACGTCAAGGCTGTATACTGTCACCCTGCTTATTTAACTTATATGCAGAGTACATCATGAGAAACACTGGGCTGGAGGAAGTACAAGCTGGAATCAAGATTGCTGAGACAAATATCAAGAACCTCGGATATGCAGATGACACCACACTTATGGCAGAAAGTGAAGAACTAATGAGCCTCTTGATGAAAGTGAAAGAGGAGAGTAAAAAAGTTGGCTTAAAGCTCAACATTCAGAAAACTAAGATCATGGCATCCAGTCCCAACACTTCATGGCAAATAGATGGGAAAACAGTGGAAACAGTGGCTGACTTTATTTTTTTTGGCCTCCAAAATCCCTGCAGATGGTGACTGCAGCCATGAAATTAAAAGACTCTTACTCCTTGGAAAGAAAGTTATGACCAACCTAGATAGCATATTAAAAAGCACAGACATTACTTTGTCAACAAAGGTCTGTCTAGTCAAGGCTATGGTTTTTCTAGTGGTTATGTATGGATGTGAGAGTTGGACTATAATGAAAGTTGAGTGCCGAAGAATTGATGTCTTTTAACCTAAGTGTTGGAGAAGACTCTTAAGGGTCCCTTGGACTGCAAGGAGATCCAACCAGTCCATCCTAAAGGAGATCAGCCCTGGGTGTTCACTGGTAGGACTGATTTTGAAGCTGAAACTCCAATACTTTGGCCACCTGATGCGAAGAGCTGATTCATTTGAAAAGACCCTGATGCTGGGAAAGATTGAGGGCAGGAGGAAAAGGGGATGACAAAGGATGAGATGGTTGGATGGAATCACCTACTCAATGGATATGGGTTTGGGTGGATTCTGGGGTTTGGTGATGGACAGGG
Source organism: Bos taurus (assembly GCF_002263795.3). NCBI lineage: Eukaryota > Metazoa > Chordata > Mammalia > Artiodactyla > Bovidae > Bos > Bos taurus. The sequence goes on along the minus strand of NC_037332.1, from coordinate 15,025,183 downwards.
AGGAATGGCATGCTGTGGTTCATGGGGTTGCAAAGAGTCGGACACGAGTGAGTGACTGAACTGAACTGATGGTAGAGAAGAAAATACTGAAGAGTCTTTAGTTTATTGTTCCAAGGTGAAGATTATGAAGCCCCAGAAGGCAATAGCAGTGAATCTGGAGCTATCACCTGAAAGTAACTGCAATGGTGATAATCACGACAGTAAAAGCTAACACTGAATGCTTACTCTTTGCCAGGTAACATTCTAAGATCTTTATATATAGCACATTTAGTGCTCGTAATAACCTCAAGGTGTCTATTCAATTTTTATTTCCATTTTACAAATGTGGAAACTAAGACAATGAGCAGTCAAGTATCTTCCCCAGGCTCATACCAATAGTAAGTAGAAGCCCTGTCAAGCTGAAATTCAAATTCAAACGAGGACTCTAGAGTCTTGTCTTCATAACTAAGAAAACCATGGAAAATAAAGAGTAACGTGAGTCTAGATGTTTCTCTTAGATGATTCCATGGATGGTGTGCAAGTAATAAAAGTATAACTTGAGGAGAAAGAGCATGATGGGAGTGGAGGGAAGAGATAATTAAATTTAATTGTTTTCTTGTTCAATTTGGGGGTCTTGTAGGAGGTCAATGGAGTAGACTGCTCTTAGAAACAGGAATTTTAGCCAGAAAGAGGGTTGAAAATGAGATAGATATTTGGAGGGCATTGTACTGAAGTCATAAACTCACCCAAGAATGAGTGGAGTCAGAAAATATTCCAGAATGAAGCTAGGGATTTAAATCAGCATTGTGTAGACAGAGGAAGGTGACTGTTGGACTGTACCTTGAAGGCCTACAAGCCTTGTAGTTTCCTAGTCTGGAGAGCAAAGAAATAACCTAGAAACAGCAACATCCATGGTTGACTGGACAGAGGATCTTACCTGGATGAAGCAAAGCATCTTGAAACAACACCCTGCTGTGAAAGCAGGCAGTGGTAAGGACATGGGAGCATCACTACTACAGGGAGAAAGAAGATACCACTTATAAGGGGAATTCACATCCCCTGGCCCCTCAGTTACCAGGGAAAGCAGTGGCTGGGGTAAACACAAAGGTACTTACTGATTAACCCCTATAATTAAGATGAGTGGAGAGTCAAGTAAGTGACTGGTCAAGCAGGGCTGTATAAAAGGCAAGATAATAGCCATCTTGAGTGGCCTGACCATATGATGAGCTAGCAAAGAATTCTAAATCGAAATGGTCAGAGAAGAGTTCAAATGAGGAGGCAGTGGAGATGTGGAGGGGTTCAAGGGAGTGTGAATATCATGCATAGATCAAGAATAATGAGATTAGTTGTTTGTCGGTTGCTTCATTTGCTATTATTTTCTCCCATTCTGAAGGCTGTCTTTTCACCTTGCTAATAGTTTCCTTTGATGTGCAGAAGCTTTTAAGTTTAATTAGGCCCCATTTGTTTATTTTTACTTTTATTTCCAATATTCTGGGAGGTGGATCATAGAGGATCCTGCTGTGATGTATGTCAGAGAGTGTTTTGCCTATGTTCTCCTCTAGGAGTTTTATAGTTTCTGGTCTTACATTGAGATCTTTAATCCATTTTGAGTTTATTTTTGTATATGGTGTTAGAAAGTGTTCTAGTTTCATTCTTAGAGGGATGGTGTGGGGAGGGAGGAGGGAGGAGGGTTCAGGATGGGGAACACATGTATACTAATTAAATAAAATTCTATTAAAGAAAAAAAAAAGAAAAAAAAAGTGAAAAAAAAAAAAAAAAAGAATAATGAGGAATGAAAGGTGATGCTTCTTCTTCTTGCATCTCCTGCATTGGCAGGTGGATTTTATACCACTGCACCACCTGCCTGTCAGTGCAGGAGATGCAAGAGATTTAGGTTCAATCCCTGGGTCAGGAAGATCCCCTGGAGAAGGAAATGACAATTCATCCCAGTATTCTTGCCTGAAGAATTCCACGGACAGAGGAGCCTGGTGGGCTCCAGTCCTTGGTGTCCCAGAGTTGGACATGACTGAGCTACCGAGCAGCACAGGGCAGCAAGAGCAATTTCAAGAGAAAATTAAGATTTTAGTTAACTCAATAGTAATCCTAAGTGTCTGAATAAGTAACTAAATGCTTGAAATGGCACAGACGACAGGCCAATTACTTTACATGGTGACAAAGAGGTTAAAAAACGAACACTATATCCTTTCAGTGCTCTACTTTGAGTATGCAATCCTGCTCACGAATTTCTATTCTCATCTTTGATATCTCTATCAGTACTTTGTACCTGTCCTGAATCAAAATATGTTATGTAATCAAGTACCTATGTCAAATTATAGAAAGCAGTTAAACAATCAGATGTGAAGAACCGACTCATTGGAAAAGACCCTGATGCTGGGAAAGATTGAAAGCAGGAGGATAAGGGGATGACAGAGGATGAGATGGTTGGATGGCATCACTGACTCAATGGACATGGGTTTGGGTGGACTCTGGGAGTTGGTGATGAACAGGGAGGCCGGGTGTGCTGCAGTTCATGGGGTTGCAAAGAGTCTGACACAACTGAGCAACTGAATTGAACTGAAACAGTCAGAAGCAGTGATGTTATGAAAAACAAAACAAATAAAAACAAAAATGTGAAATTCATGAAAGGAATTGCAAGGATAAAGTTAAGCAAGTCAGGTAATCATTTAAAACCATCAAATTTATTCAAACCCAGATTATTTATCTCTCTATAGGCTCTCAACCTTAAGAAATCACTGAGTTTTAGAAACTGAGCAGAGAAGGAAATCAAGGCTTTTGGAACTAAAATAATCTGCCAAAAGTCACACAGCTTTTCCTGGCAGAATATAAATTGGGAACACATCTGCTGATTGCAGTGTTAGTGTTTGTTGGCAACACTATACCAAATCCTTACAGACTTTGTAGCCCAAATCATTTGAACTTGTACCTGAAAACTCCATATACCTCAGTAAGTCAACTACGTTAAATATTTATACATAGACTGATATGTGAATGGAAACATTTGATCATGTTTTGATGCTAGGAGGGATTGGGGGCAGGAGGAGAAGGGGACGACAGAGGATGAGATGGCTGGATGGCATCACCAACTCAATGGACATGAGTTTGAGTGAACTCCAGGAGTTGGTGATGGACAGGGAGGCCTGGTGTTTTGCGATTCATAGGGTTGCAAAGTCGGACACGACTGAGCGACTGAACTGAACTGATATTATTGGATAGGCTACAACTCTTTATTATTATTCTTGTACCTAGTAGGTAAAATCAACTTGAGGCAGGAAGCAAATGGGCCCACCAGGGTAAAGCCATTGGAGATTCATTCTTTTTTGACCAAAACTCCAAGATTAATGGAATCTAGAAAGACGGTACTAATCAATTTATTTGCAGGGCAACAATAAAGAAATAAACATAGAGAACAGATCTATGGACACGGGGGGAGGGGAGGAGGGAGAGGGTGAGATGTATGGAGACAGTAACATAGAAACCTACAATACCTTATGTAAAATAGATAGCCAATGGGAATTTGCTGTATGACTCAGAGAACTCAAACAGGGGCTCTGTATCAACCTAGAGGGGTGGGATGGGGAGTGAGATGGGAGGCAGGCTCGGAGGGACGGGACACGGGTATACCTATGGCTGATTCTTGTTGATGTTTCACAGAAAACAACAATTCTGTAAAACAGTTACCATTCAATCAAAAATAAAGAAAATGGCAAAAAAGAAAGAAAAAATAGCAGGGCAATTAAGGGAGGAGGCTGGACCCTGCACAGACCACATATTTCTTGTTCCCAAAGTCAGGAGGCATCCTAGACCATGCATGTGCAGAAAATGCTCCTTGGAGGCCAAAAGGGGGGTCATGTCAAGGGATGTTCTACCCAGACGCCTTTTCAGTAGGATCTATCTTGGCTAAGAGATATGTGTGCACACACGGGAGGATTCTGAAGTGAAGTGAAGTGAAAGTCGCTCAGTCGTGTCTGACTCTTTGTGACCCCATGGATTATACAGTCCATGGAATTCTCCAGGCAAGACTACTAGAGTGGGTAGCCTTTCCCTTCTCCAGGGGATCTTCCCAACCCAGGAAGTGAACCGGGATCTCCTGCATTGGAGGTGGATTCTTTACCAACTGAGCTATCAGGAAAGCCCTGGGAGGATCCTGAGATACACCAGATGACTGTGAACCAGGTAAATCAGAATGATTGGCCAAAGGAAACCCAGAAGAAATACCCCATAAAAGTAATTCAAACTACTACTATGAGTGTGTGACTAAGCAACTCAGGGACTCTCCCTCTGAGTCTATCCACAACTACTGTACTCGTTTTCCTCCTAATAAATACTTTACATGCTTCATTACTTTCTGTCTTTGTGGAAATTCCTTTCTGCAAAGCCAAAGGGCCAGGGCCCTTGTCACTGACCACTGTTCCAGTGGCTAGGATCTGGTTCTTTCACCGCCATGACCCAGCACAGTCTCTGGTTGGGAACCAAGCCCTGCTCCAAGCCGTTGCAGGCCAAGGCCATCTGAGATCAATCTGTTAATTAATAAAATGATTACTCTCAAAGAAGATGTCTATTTCCAAGGAGTGTTCAAAAAGATAAATCCTCATGACTGATTACCATTAGTTTCTTCACATTTTGGCAGAATGTTTATCCTCTATACAGAGCTGAGGAAAACCTTCAAAAGAAGAATGATCTCAAGGACTGGAAATTTTCCTCCTTAGCAATGTAAATATGTCTATGGGTAGGGGTTTCAGTGGACTCTGGGAGTTGGTGATGGACAGGGAGGCCTGGCGTGCTGCGGTTCATGGGGTCACAAAGAGTCGGACATGACTGAGCGACTGAACTGAACTGAGGCCTTATATTCCTTCATAATGTATCATCCAAGAGTGCTTCTGAATTCTCTCAAAAAAGAGTGTACCTCAAATTTCGGGAAACTAGGTTATTTTGATCAAACATTTGCTTCCAAAGAAAGGAAGGAGGAGAAAGAATCCAACACTTAAAACCTTTACATTTTTTACAAAGTGATATCACTTTATATATATAATGTAGTCTATGACTGGATATGACTATGCTAGTTAGTCCAAAGAAGCCAGTGTTTTTGTTCTGTGTACCTATCTTTATTTCAATCAAAATCTTCATTTTTAAACTGGAATGAGCAGAAACCACTGCAATTGCTATTGTAAAAGTGAAAGTCGCTCTTCGGGAGTCCATGGACTGCAGCCTGCCAGGCTCCTCTGTCCGTGGAATTCTCCAGGCCAGAATACTAGTGGGGTAGCCATTCCCTTCTCCAGGAGATCTTCACAACCCAAGGATTGAACCGAGGTCACCCACATTGCAGGCAGATTCTTTACCATCTGAGCCACCAGGGAAGCCCAAGAATACTGGAGTGGGTAGCCTATCCCTTTACCAGGGGATCTTCCTGACCCAGGAAATGAACCAGGGTCTCTCACATTTCAGGCAGATTCTTTACCAGCTGAACAACCAGGAAAGTCCATAATTGCTATTGTACAGAAGTAAAATTTGCCATCCCAAAATGTGTCCCTTTGGCATGAGGATTAATTCAGGCTGATCATTTTTAAGAAACAGAAGACTCAGAAAGTCTTCCTTTTATCTTCCCCTTCACTGCCTAAAAGAATTTAAACAAAGGGCCAGAATAGAGTTATCACTGAGATACCTATAAGATATGGGCCATGTATGGTGGGGGGCAATGGTGATCAGAGTCCACTCTGTGTCCTAGTCTCTGCACAGCCCAGCAAATACTTGTTTACTAAACATTGTACAGGGAGGCCTGGCGTGCTGCAGTTCATGGGGTCGCAAAGAGTCAGACATGACTGAGCGACTCAGTTGACTGAAACATTTGCTTTCCCATCACCATGAGAATTACTTGCCTCTCCTCTGAAGTCCCAAACCACTACCTGTCCACCCCAGCCCCACCACTGCCAATTCCTCATTGGTCTTCAGATGAAAATGATAATGTAGGTGAGTGTTTCAGCTATTTTGGCGAGTGACTCAATTTTCCTAGGTCTCTCCCATGTGTATATGTTATTAAACTGTGCTCAATTTTCTCCTGTTAATCTTCCCCATGACAATTTAATTCTTAGACCAATCAGAGGAGCCTAGAAGGGTAGAGGAAAATTTCTTCCTCCCTAACATTGTGACTGAAGTTTGTATTTTAAGACTCCTTAATATAAGTCATGGCTTAGTTTCATTTTTCCAGTAGTCATGTATGGATGTGAGAGTTGGACTGTGAAGAAAGCTGAGCGCCGAAGAACTGATGCTTTTGAACTGTGGTGTTGGAGAAGACTCTTGAGAGTCCCTTGGACTGCAAGGAGATCCAACCAGTCCATCCTAAAGGAGATCAGTCCTGAGTGTTCATTGGAAGGAATGATGCTGAAGCTGAAACTCCAGTACTTTGGCCACCTCATGTGAAGAGTTGACTCATTGGAAAAGACCCTGATGCTGGGAGGGATTGGGGGCAGGAGAAGAAGGGGAAGACAGAGGATGAGATGGCTGGATGGCATCACCGACTTGATGGACATGAATTTAAATGAACTCCGGGAGTTGGTGATGGACAGCGAGGCCTGGCGTGCTGCGATTCATGGGGTCGCAAAGAGTCGGGCATGACTGAGCGACTGACCTGAACTGAATATAAGCCATGAAGTAAAACTTTTCATTCCTAAAATGCAAGCAAAAATTTTAAACTAAAAAAAATTATGGATAAGCATTTTGGTGGTTTTATCACTGAAACAAAGGTATTTTATTTAGGTAAAGAAAATGAATCATTTTTGCTAAGAATATAGTCACTACTGCTCATTAAAATCTCTTAGATTGACAACAAGCTCAGAACAAGGAGACACAAATCACTTTAGAGGATTAGGGCTAGCAGTTAGTAAAATTAATGGTCAGGAATGACTTGGGAGGATCTGAAAATAAGAAAATCTGCATTAAGATCAATTATAAAAATGGCCAAGTAAGTAAAACTTACAAAAGCCAGGGGTCGGGCTTATCACAAACAAGAATCTATATTGGAATTTGGGAGTTAGAACTTCTCAGCAAACTCGTAATTTCAAAATGTCAAATTGGAAACTTTTGCTCCAAAATAAGCTCTTATGGGGAAAGTATTCTGAGTTATAATGCCTAAAAAAAAGCTATTACTTTCCGGTATGTCCATATAGTAAGCACTCAATAAATGTTTGTTGAATAAGTAATAAAGTGTCTCCTTGGCATCAATTGTTGCCCTAGAAATGTTTTGCATTGCATTTTAGAAATCCTAATTTTTTTCCTGAGGCATTTGTGTTCCTGATGTGCTCAATTAAAAAAGGCTGAGGACAGCAAGTTACTAGAGAAATGCAGATCTACTTCACTTAGTTATCTTACCCAATGCAGTTTAAGGGAGATAGTCCAGAAAGTTTCTTCATCCACATATTTTCATTACTTCGTCTTTCAAGATAAGAGGAATGAGGTGAAATTAACCAAAAGAAATGAAAAATATCAGTGTATACAACCTATATATGTATGACATGGGTAAAGACCAACCAAGGCCAATCATATCTAGACAACTTGATGCCAACCTAGCAGGAATGTTCCCTAGAATAAAGTCCTAAAATAAAATACTTTTCCAGGTATTTCTCTGGTGTTCTCAGAGTCCCTTTTTTCTTCCTTTCCAGTCTTTATTTCTCTTCTCAAACCCTGACTTCCTGGCTTCCAGTGATCTAAGATTTCATACTACCTAGCCACTCACCCCACCCCCACCTCCAAGTATAACCAGTATTTTCCACTGAGAACTTCTTCTATTTAGTAAGTATAGCCTTTTTTACGAAGTTTACTAACCAAATACATTGTGAATATATCTCCATGTGAAACAAACCATATAAAGTGGATTATCAGCTAAAAGTTCTTCTCTGAGATAATTTGAAACCAAAGTCAGATTTGGCTGAAGTATAGAAGATCTAGTTTTCTTTAACCTGAAAATATGTAGTAGTTGAATTCCACAGAAGGATTTGGCAATGCAGTAATATGTTTCTAACCAGAGCCTAATTTCTTGCTATTACCAGCGGTTTCTGGTCAAAGTATTACAGTCAGCACATTGTAGAAGACATCTGGGAGAGGAGCTTACTGAGTGCCAAACTGGAATTGAAATTTCATTCCTGTAGCCTATCTGCACATATCTCTAAAGGCATTCTACTTCTGACACTGTACTAAACACAAACAAAGGAGGAAGAGAGTAAAAAAGCAACCTGTATCCATGGTTTGTTTTCAAACTGGCTTTCTCCACTTGAGCGAACAAACCAACATACAGTCAGAACAAATGCTGCCCAGAGAAGGGAGTGAAATTTAAGATATTGTCCAGTGCAGCAAACTCAAAAATGTAACATTCACAGACCATTTTTAAAGCCTATAATTTGTGCTAGAATGATTCAGAGTGACGGCTCATACAGCTGAGCCTGGATATTATACCAGGATTCAACGTTTCCTTTTACTTTCTCAAGGCCTCCAAAAGCTAATTGGCTGCACTGGGGCTCCGCGTAGCTGTTCACTGACTTCTTTTTAAAGCACCTAAGGCTCAGAAGCCTATTAGGAGCCAGCATGGTGCAAAGACTCATAGAGGCCAAGATGAATAAGCCATGGTTCCTGACCCCTAGACTGCTTGTATTCAAATCTGGGTACCAATATTTGCTAATGATTTGAATTTGAGCAAGTTATTCGATCACTTTAAGCCTCAGTTTTCAGATTTTTAAAACACAAAGAAAAAAAAAAGTATCTATTTTTAGGAGCTGTTGAATGATGGTATAAGGTGAGATGTAGACCAAGTGTTTGGCACGGCACCTGCCCCATAGTGAGTACTTAGTGTGACATTACTATCAGGGTCAATTCTATACCTGATACACAGTACATAGTCTTTTATCCCAGAAAATACTATTACCTAAAAGGGGCAGCACTACAGACTTTTAAAATTATTATTTTAACTTATGCCTCTTCAAATGTAGAAAGCAAAATGTATACAGGCTATCTGTTATGTCGAAACTCCTTTTCTTTAAACGGCCCATTCTGGTAAAGCTTTCCTAATGATAATATTCTATGCATTACTGAATTGGTTGTAGAACAAATCTAAATCTGTAGGTTATAATTTTGAAAATCACAGCTCCAATAAAATTGCTTTTTATTGATTTTTTAAAAAGAAAACAGCATCATATAATTTTAATTTTCCGCAATAGCCTTAGTAACCTAGAATTTAACAATGCCACATGACATCTTTTAAAACTTAAAATAAAGATCTATTGATTTGTTCACTTGCTCTTTTACTATAAGAAAGCAAAGACTCTAAGTGCAAGTAAATTTCAGCTGAAGACTCTGAAAATAAGATTTTGGTTAAAACATGCAGATATTATCAATTTTTTCTATATTTTCTAAATTTAGGCTGTTGATTAAGTTGTCACACCATCAATTTGCCATATTTAAAAATAACTTGTATTTATGATATAACGTTCAATATTTTAGAGAGATAAAACTTAGAGTTATAAGTGTTAAAAGAAATTTGAAAAAGTTATGAAATGATATGAAATACTGGTATCTAAGTAGAAGAGTAGAATCTTTGATTCTAGTATCTTTACTTCGTTACACTCTTTTTTTTTTTTAACTTCTACAGGAAACATAACCCAATATGAGATTATACAATGGGGCCCAAAATATATTACTTGGTTTGGAAACCTTTGTTTGCTCCCATGAACTGAGTACCAGGAAGCACATCTAAACAGGTTTTAAATGAAAATGACCTCTTTTAACACACTCATCAATCATTTTAGCATCCAATCCAGTTCATGGTTGGTACATTTGTGATGATACATGCTTTTTCTTAAATGTTTTATTAAACTTTTTATTTAATAATATTTATAAAATAATTCATTAAATTGTGTTCTATTTTATATTAAATGTTATTCCCTTGTGAGCAAAAATGGCCAAAATTATTAAAGAATTAAATCAGATTTCTATGTAAATCTTAAAGATCATTCAACTTGTAATTTAATACTGAAAACAGAATATAAAAGGTATGCATGAACTATGTGTATAAAACACATAAACAAATTATACAACACAAAAGCAAAGAGCATACTAATCCCAGAACGCAGCATTAGATAACCCTGTTTATAAATCTGTAGCACTCAAAGTCTGCAGATAGTTAGCAATTTGAGGGATTCTATAATTCAGAGAGGGGCAAGATGGCATTGATTCTATGGGACCAGAGAAACATAAGTCTGCCCTTAATAACAATTGGCCGAAAAACTTGGGGCCTGGACAAGATATAAGCATTTCCTTATATCTTTTATACAAGATCATGGGTTTTTGTAGAAATGAATCTGATTAAGTATCTAGAAAATTCATGAAATTTTAAAAAACCTTCCTTTACAATTTCATCAGAGAATAAACACTCATAAGAAGAAGATTTGCAGTTTTCATTTTAAGCATCCTGCTAGCAGAAAGAACAACTAAAGTCAGCTCCACCCTGAATATTTGTATGGACATTCTTCAGGGAGTGGCCAAAATCAACATGATGTTCCTGGATTGCTGGACTCGTTTTGTGACCCATCGGTTGGCCTTGCATCTGGGTCAGCTGCTAATCTAGATAGTGACTCATTCTCAGAAAAGAGTGAAGTTTTTAAATTTGATATAACCTTTATTTTGAATTGGGAAATACTTTTAAAAGTGTGATGTAATTAGATTTCTTTGCAACATTACTTTTGTTAACCAAAACATATTTTTAGCACATTAGACAAATATTATTGGGTTGACAGCAACAATCACAACATATACAAAAATATCCATTTCCTATAGGTAATAAGCAATCATCAGAGAAGCCATACTGTGTTTACCATGGGACTCACACAGTTTTCATCCTCAAACCATCATTCATATTTTCCCAGGTTAATTTTGTACTGATGAAATTTCATTCATTGTTTATGCTCACTTCATAACAGTGTCCTTATATCATTTGCATTTTTCCAGGCAGGCAATGCCTGTAACATATTTAAATAAAAGGCCTAAATCACAATTATTTTTTTCTAAGTTTTTAGATGCTTCTTTAATTTTTCACTATCTTGATTCTTTTGTCTCTGATCTATTTCAGTCTATGTTGACATATATCCAAAGCAATACTTCAAAAAATATTTCTTTGTGTAATTAAAAAAAATAGATAGTGGTTTACAAGCTTACTTAAAAATTTAATTGAGCAAAATCTTACCTGATTTAATTTTCAAATGAATGTATCTAGTGGTGAATATCTCTTTGTGAATTCATATGATGTGTTTCCAGCATTTGTAATATTTGAAACATTATGGTGAAAGTAATTATATCCCTATCAAATATAAACACAATCCTAAAGTTTCAACTAGTTTTCAAAACTAAAGTTTCACAATACTAAATTTCATAATACTGAAATTCAACACAATACTAAGTTTCAAAATAAGGTTTTAGTTTTTATATAACTCACAGATAGTGATATCAAGTAAAATGGCCTCTATGGATTTGAGTACTTCTTCAGAGAAGGCAAACTCATTGTGAAGACAGAATAACATGATTTTTTTCTAATTAAAGCAACGTGAAGAAGTTATACAATCTATACTTGTTAGTATGACTAATGCATATGGCAATAGAGAGAGAAATCAGTTTCTCGTTCTCTGTGCAGTTTTGGTTCCCATAATATATCAGTTAAGGTGCTTCTAGCTCTAACTGCTACAAAATTAACAGAGGGCTAAAGCTTTGTTCTGTGGAGGAGGGTATGGCAACCGACCTCAGTATTCTTGCCTGGAGAATCCCATGAACAGAGGAGCCTGGTAGGCTACAGTCCATGGTGTCACAAAGAGTCAGACAGGACTGAAGTGACTGAGCACACACGAAGTCTTGCTATTGAAAATGAAAGCCCAGACCAGCATCATCAATCTCACCAGGGAGCATGTAGACTTACTGAATTATAATCTTAAGTTGAACAAAATTCCCAAGTGATTCAGATGCATATTATAACTTGAGAATCACTGACCTGATCAATGAAATAGTTCACTATTTCACAGAACTGGAAGGTAGGTTGCAGCTTCCCAGACAACATCTGTCTAATTTTCTTAGCTTCTCACTCATGTTCCCGAGAAGGCTGCCACAGCTCTGGATATCACGCCTTCACATCACCTTTGAACAAGACAGGAAGAGTGGTTTCTCTTTTTGTGTCTCTTTTTGACAGGGAGGAATATCTTTCACAAAGTCCCCAAAGGCAAACCTCTGGGGTGTAATTGGCCCCTGCCTGGTGATTCCATTAGCAAGAGGGATGAAACTGTCTAGATCGGCTAAGATGTACCAACAGTCATTTGGGGGCTAAAGTGGGGTCAACCTTCATGGGTTCACGAGCACACTAGGTTAAGGCTCTTCCACTGAGAAAGGGGTGGAGAAAGTGGGATGACAGATGGACAGACATCCACAGTGACTGCTAAAACTATTTTGCTTTTTCTGGTTCTTTATCCAACAAAGACAAGCTGTGAGATTCACAAATAACACCACAGGAATCCATTTCTGTGATAATGACTGTAATTTGAATGTCAAATAAAAGTCTTTTTTTAAGACTTATAAAGATGCATTGTCTCTTTGTATGATCTTTTTATAAACACAACGTGCTACATAGTATGACCATACAGAAGTATTTTTTGTGTGTGTGCTGTCATGCCTCTTATGCACTGTTATTTGTACATTGAGCAAATAAGAGTAAATACTAAAAAAAAAAAGAGTAAATATTCTCTCATTTAATTTGAAGATAGTATACAGTGAAGAAGATAGCAGGATGTTTATGTTGAGTAAGCTCCATTCTCATAATCTTTTAAATCTCCTAAAACAAACAGTTTGACATAGCTCACTTTTGAAAGCATTTTGTGCTACAATGAAATGAGTTTACAGAATTAATTAATTTAGCCAACAAACACTGAAAACTTACCATGTCCAGGCATTCTAATTGTAGGTTTATAGAGATTAATGAAATAGCCAAGATCAGGGACGTTGTAATTGCATGAAAAGACCAAATAAATAAATAATCAACAATTAGAAAACAACCACTCAGAGAAAAGGAAAAGTATTATAAATTAAAATAACAGAGTGTTGAGGTAAGGAATAGACTTAATTAGATAAAACAAAAGTTTAGAGAAAGTCTTTATAAAATGACATTTAGGTTAAAATTTAGAAGGTGGAGTCTGCAGACTATGCCACCTGTTTTAATGTACCCTGAGTTAAGCAAGTTCTTTTACATTACAATTTTTTAAGAAAGAAAGAATACTTCATTACACAGCAAAATTATATAAAATCCAAATGTTAGAATCCATAAATGAAGTTTTATTGCAACATAACAATGCTTTTTCATTTAAAGCTTTTGCTCTACAGTGACTGAACAGGTGCAACAGAGACTATAGGATCCAAAAGCCAAGTTATGTTTACTATCTGGCCCTTTACAGAACTTTGTCCGTCCTTACCTACAGATGAGCAGAATTCAGTCGTAGGAGGAGGCAGTGAAAAGGCATTTCAGGCTGAGGAAGGAGCATGCATAGAAGTTCTCAAATAAAGCAAACCAAGTAAGGGAGCCATAGTGACAAGTTGGAACACAGAAAGAAATTAAATAGGAAAGATGGCCAGGGGCCAAGGCATGTAAATTCCTCATGTCATCCAAGTGTGACTACCATTAACTGCAAGGGGAACCCTGTGATAGATTTTAGTAAGGAATTATTCGACTGCTTAAATTTTAAAAAGATCATCCTGGTTTATGTGTGGAAACTTTATTAGAAGAAAGCCACAGAAGACAGAACTCCAAATGGAAAGTGACTTAGTGGTAAAGGCCAGGGAAGACGTGACATGCCTTGGTCAGTGAACGGCTGGTTACAAATCCTTGGAGAAGTTCAGAAGTTAAGCATAAGCATTTAGACACTTCCTGGAGCATTTGTTATTCCTGTGACATATAAGTATTTGAACAGGAGACTGGTCTACTGGAATAGGGTGGAGGCCAACTCAGTTTCTGTAGAAATTATGTGGTAAGTTGCATGTGCTGGGAACTGCAGACCAAGTATAGATAGAATGACCATGTTATACAACATGTGATAGGTTGGGGTGGTTACTCAAGTGGAGCCAAAAAGTGGAGAAAAAAATGGAGAAAGTATAAGCAGTTATCTATTTATGTACTATGCTCTGGACTTCATAAAACTATGACAGGTTACATTTGAAAGTAAGCATTTCATTCATCATCAAGAAAGAAAAAAACAGAGGGTGAGGGAGGAAGAGAAAGGAAGGAAGGAGGAAGGAAGGAATAAAAAATATAAAGATGTCTTCTTTGGAAGTCTGTCATGACATGACTTCTTGTTCCTTTATTTTAGTTATGCCTCAAACAGCTTTAGATGGTCTCTTCTGTTCAGAGAAATAAATTTAATTATTTTACCTTAATTTATAAGGGAAAAAAAAAAAACAGTGAAGCTTCATAAATCATTTGCAAAGTTCTATGTATATTGCATTTTTGGTTTATTTTCCCATTGTGTACTTGTGAGAATTGCAGAGTGAATATGCACATATTTGGCACACAGAATGCTGAAATTCTTATACATTATTGTTGGAAAAACGCTGAAATGATCATACTCGTTCTTGCAATGGGGTCACTCATATCAACATCTCTATCAGTAAAACCTTGTCACAATAGAATATCTCAGGGCCAACTCCTGAAGATTTTCTTTAAAGAATGTATAAAAAAAATGGAATTGATAATAATAGCACATTCAGCACATCATATAGATGTGTGCTTTTATTGTTGTTAGTACACTGAGCACAGTGTCAAAGTTAATGGGTTAATTCATTTGAAGTTTAGAACTTTCAGCAGAAAGTAAAGGAGGTTAATTGATTTATACTAACACAGATAAAGGGACTTTTGTGCAGTCATGAATTGGTTAAAGCAAATTTGTCTAAGCGTGCTTCTAACCAGGAAAGATATTAAACACTGTATGTCAAAGTAAGGTTCTGAATGTGAATTGAGAAGAATGCTCCATATTTCAATATAATATAGGGTATATAGAAAAAAGAGCACTGGATTAAAATTCAGGAATCTAGAATTCCCCTTTATAATTTCTTAATCATGAGACTTTGAGAAGGTTCTTTTAAATTCATTGGACCTCAGTTTTTTCAACAGGAAGATGGGGTCATTTTATTTAGTCTGTTTAAATTGCAATGATCTAATGTAGCTAAATGAGATAATGATTGAAAACATACCTTGAAAATTATTTCCACACTATTATAAAAAATGAACTCGTTAAAACAAGCTCCTAGAGTCCATATAGTTACTAATCTACTGCAAGAAAAAAAGGAAAGCTATTCTGGGCACAGAGGTCATTGCAATCTTTCCATGGGTGTCTGGAGAGGAGCAGAGGCATATAAATCATCTTCTACCTACAACGTCACTGTTTCTTCTCATGCTGACTTCGGAATTGGAAAGGTTGCCCCATCTCCAGGTTAAGCTCGCTCTCAGACATAAGACAGATGAAGCGGGTTATCAGCAACTAGCACAGGGAGGCCAGCTTATAACTTTTCAGTTTACAACAGGATCACTCCAGAATTCCACTATAAATCTGGACACATGTATTTTGCATAACTTGTATTTTTTATATAGCTTCTATTTTTAAGCATATATATGGAGTGGGGAAGTGAGGATTTTAAAAGTACCATTTTGTATTGTGTTGTAGCTCTCTGTACCCCACTGGGAGCAAAAGACAGAACAGATGCCGAAACCAAACCTGTGTAAAAATCAGGACTTTGGGCCAGAAGCTAAAACACTCTTACAAATAGGAATCACAAATCTTTTCTGAGGTAACCTGTGTTATAAAGAAAACAGAAACCCTCCTTCTTAAAAAACCATAAGAAATAAAATGCTATCTTTCCAGTTGAGGTTACAGATGTTGGTGACCTTAGAGCTGGCAGCAATGGAAAAATCATGTCGAGCTGCAATATGCTACTCACGTGGTAGTTTTTCCGAAGGAATAAATGCACATGTGATTCTGATGACCTCATGTGAGATACCAAGGTGTTACCTTAGAGTGGAAGACCAGCAGCTCTTTACTGGAAACCTCTCGCAGGCAGAATGCTAAAGATACTGCCCACACCATATAAATTACACAAGGCTTTCCAAACTTATAGCTGCCTGCTTTTAACTAAAGCTAAAGCCAGCCTTGGCTGCGGAACTTTTGCTGTTTTGACCTCCGATAGCAACAAAAGCAAGGCATGGATATTGACTTTCCAAGAACGAGAGCAGGAAGTATTTTCCAGTGAGATTATCCTCAAGGGATATTAAATACTAAAGGAACAACATATATATTTATGTTGCATCTGTAAATAAAAAGTTCCTCTGGGACAAATCACGTAGACAATTAAGTGTTTGAAAAACAGAAAGCAGACACATATAGTAGAGTCATTACACACAATGAAAATTAGGCAGAGTAGAATAACGATAAACTGAAATAGGCTTGTCTAGCCTAGATGCAAACAGTAGCAAAAGTCTGGAAGCATCTATCTCTCCTTTGATTAATTTTTACCTCTCAGTACATTTTAGAATAATGCCATTGAAATACGTATAATATCATGTATGAAACGAGTCGCCAGTCCAGGTTCGATGCACGATGCTGGATGCTTGGGGCTGGTGCACTAGGACGACCCAGAGGGATGGTATGGGGAGGGAGGAGGGAGGAGGGTTCAGGATGGGGAACACAGGTATACCTGTGGCGGATTCATTTTGATATTCGGCAAAACCAATACAATGTTGAAAAGTTTAAAAATAAAATAAAATTAAAAAAAATAAAATAATGCCTCTAAAGCCATTTCTTGAGACGAAAGATAGAATTCTGAAGCTCATATTCCAGCTTCAGAAAAATTAGCTTTTCCCAACAGTCAAAGCATTTAAAAATTTTTTAAATAGTTTAGAAAGATAATACAAATATTTAATATATATTCAAAATATATATCTTTGGAAGATAATATAAATATTTGATATATACCTTTAAATATAATGGGGCTTCTCTGGTGGCTCAGAGGTAAAGAATCTACCTACAATGCATGAGACCTGGGTTCAAAGCTTGGGTCAGGAAAATTCCCTGGAGAAGGGAGTGGCTACCCACTCCAGTATTCTTGCCTGGAGAATTCCATGGACAGAGGAGCCTTGAGAGTTTCAAAGAGTCAGACATGACTAACACTTTCACTTTTAAGTATAATATATATCCAGAATATGCTATATAAAAATGTAAAAGCTGTCATGCACACTTGTATAAGCAGTTGATAATTGACACAATTATTCCAGCTGACCCAAGTAGCTGTCCATGGACATCTCATATGTTTGAATTTTTTCCAGCTTGGTCCTTGTGCTGGTAATGCTCAGTGTAATAGTCAAGATATAGCTCCCTTGACTACAGTTGTAATAAGAGCAATAAGAAAAAGAATATTCAACCAGACATGTATTATTTCAAGTAATATAGCTCTGTTACTTTTTTTAAAAAAATCAGTTGAATCATCTTAATGCCTGTGAACAATGATGACTAGCTTAATTCCAAGAGATATTTTTCAAGGGATAATTTCAAGAGACTAGCTTTTAATATTTATACTGTACTGATAGACTTGATTCACATTTTTACCTGCTGTTAAGTCAGTATATGGGAAAAACTATAAAACACACACCCTCTCACTTTATTTAAAATAGCATTTGCTTTAAATTATGAAGGAATAATGTATTTGTTTATATGTTGCACTACAATTATTTGCTTTGTTTTGTTATGAGTTTTGACCAGTGGAAAGAAATCCTGGGCAGCATAACTCAAAGACTCTATTTTATTAAGAGTTCTCACATTTTAGCCTTGTGGTCTCTAGCCACTTGATGTTGCTCAGCTTTCATTTTTTCTCCTTGTACCTATGATTTTGAACTTATATTCCTTCCTCTCTTTTAGGCACTTGTGTGATTATATACTTTCTTACTTTAGCCTTTAGAATCTTTATTTCTATTGGTTTTTCCCCATGTTCTCTCCTAAATATGCTTATATGTCTCCTTTGCTGAAAACATACAAACCGACACACATATTCACAAGGAAAAACTAACACAACTTTTCCTTGATCTTATCTCCTCATAACTTACCATCTTGTCTCTCTCTAACAACCTCAAATTCTTTCCTCACTCTATGGTCATCAAAAACATGTTGGCACTACATGGAATGCTTAGCATATTCTTATCCAGTGACCTAGGATTCCACCCCCAGGTTAAATACTCCAGAGAAACTTTCACACTTGGGCAACAGGTGACATATAAGAATTTTTATATTGGTAAAGCAAATATTCTGGAAACAAGACAAATGTCTAATAGATGGATAAAGACATTTTGATATCTTTTACATTGGACAGCTATACAATAAAAACAATTAGTTGACCTCAGCTGCAAGAATAAGCCTGGATGACTCTCAAAACATGTTGAATGAAATAAAAGAAAATCATGAAATAATATATGTAATAAGATTGCATTTATATAAAATTCAGAAACTAACAAAAGTTAACAATATATAAATTAAAGCTTGTGCATCTCCTCAGACAACACATTTCCGTGTGCTAGACAGGAGTCCACTTTCAGACCCTGGAACGGGTCCCACTTCCCGCAATAATGCCAGTGGTAAAGAACCCCCTGCCAGTGCAGGAGACATAAGAGACACCGGTTCAACCCCTGGGTCAAGAAGATCCCCTGGAGGAGGGCATGGCAACCCACTCCACTATTCTTGCGTGGAGAATCCCAAAGACAGAGAAGCCTGGAGGGGTCCATGGGGTTGCAAAGATTTGGACACAACTGAAGCAACTTAGCATGCATGCACCCATACTTACATTGGGCTTCCTTGGTGGCTCACATAGTAAAGAATCTGCATGCAATGCAGGAGACCCAGGTTTGATCCCTAGATGGAAAAGAAACCCTGGAGAGGGAAATGGCTACCCACTCCAGTATTCTTGCCTAGAGAACTCAATGAATAGAGGAGTCTGGTTGGCTACAGTCCATGGGGTTGGAAAAAGTCAGACACAACTGAATGACTAACACTTTCACTTTTTCATACATATATTAATAATAGAAAGCAAGACAAGTAAATAACATGCACAAAATTCATAATAGTACTTGCTGCTGCTGCTAAGTTGCATCAGTCGTGTCCGACTCTGTGTGACCCCATAGACGGAAGCCCACCAGGCTCCTCTGTCCCTGGGATTCTCCAGGCAAGAACACTGGAGTGGGTTGCTATTTCCTTCTCCAATGCATGAAAGTGAAAAGTGAAAGTGAAGTTGCTCAGTCTTGTCTGACTCTTAGCGACCCCATGGACTGTATGTAGCCTACCAGGCCCCTCCGTCCATGGGATTTCCCAGGTGAGAGTACTGGAGTGGGGTGCCGTTAGTACTTACATATATAATAAATATTGAATATGTTGTGTGTGTGTGTGTGTTGAAGAAAGGGGAAATGATACACAAGAATAGAAGCACAGACTGCTTCAAAATGATTGGTAATATTCTATTTCCAATAAGGAGGTGAGGTGGTTAAGTGTATGAAAGTTATGTCAAATTTTTATGGGTATGATCTATTTCACAATTTTAAAAACTCTGGTCTAACTTGTTTCTATCCCTTTATATATTTCTCAGCCATTTCTTTCCATTTTCTTATGCCCCCCACCAAGGTTTGATGCCTAATTCCAACTCATATTCTGAGTCTCATCTTAGTTGTCTCTTCCAAGGGAGGTCTTCCTTGATCTAAAGTAGGTCAGTTCCTGTATTATATTAGTCCATATCGTCTTGTCCTTAGCCTTTCTTAACACTCAACTTATTTGTTAAATACCTGTTTACTCCTACAGGCTCTATACTCCATTAAGGAACATAGTACTTAACATGAAACCGGACACAAAATGAATGATCAATCAATATTTCTTGAGTTGAATTATTCTCTTTTGGAGTAAGCTTCTTATAGGAGCAGTTTGTAATCATCATGAAAGTTTTTCAGGTCAAATTTATTCATTACTCTCGAATATGACTTCTGTCTTCATACATCTGCTGTATCTGCTTTCAGAGAGGTCACCAGTGACTTCATTAATAGCTTTTAGTTAGTCTAAGTCCTTAACCAATTTGACCTCTCTGGGACATTTGATACTCCTAAAGAGAGTATTTGGTAATTTGCTTAACCTTTGCTGAATGTTTTGTATGTGTCAGAAAATGGGAAAATGCTTCCTTTAGAGTCCATGACACCGCTTTCACCTAGATCTTCTACTTCATTTTTCTCCCCTTCTCCTTGAGCTCTGCTTGCTCCCTTGCTTTCAAGAATTTTCCCCAGCACTTGGATCTACTGGTTCTATATTATTCTTACTGATGGTGCTCTCTTAGTTCAGCTAATCATCAGTTCTTGGGTGTGCAGTGTGTTTAGTCGCTCAGTCATGTCTGACTCTCTGCGACCCATGGGCTGTAGCCCGCCAGGTTCCAATGTCCTTGAGGATTCTCCAGGCAAGAATACTGGAGTGGGTTGCCGTGCCCTCCTTCAGGGGATCTTCCCAACTCAGAGATCCAACCCAGGTCTCCCACATTGCAGGCGGATTATTTACCAGCTGAGCCACCAGGGAAGCCCAATCATCAGTTCTTAAACTATTACAATACCCTCCTTGCTCCCACCACCTTTTGTTGCTCCCACACCAAAGCACCTCTCCTACTTACTTGTCTTTAAAAAATCCACTGTAGGACTTCCCTGGTGGTCCAATGCTTAAGAATCTTCCTACCAATGTAGGGGACATGGGTTCGCTCTCTGATCCTGGGGGAGGAGTCCACACGCTGCAGGGCAACTAAACCCCGCGCTGCAACTACGGAAGCCTGTGCACCTGGAGCCCATGCTCCTGGCGATGAGAAGCATATGCTCCACAACGAAGAGTAGGCCCCGTGTAGCAACGAAGACCCAGCACAGCCAAAATAAATAAACAATAAACTAATTTTTAAAATCAAACAATTAAAAAAAATCCATTCTTGTTTCCTGCTTCAAATGTTGTAATTTCCTCTTACTAGTCACAAAATGCAGCTTAAATTCATGCTCAAATCATAGGGCCTTTCACAATATCTGACAGATATCTCTGCAGCATCACCTTCAGGCGTTCCCCATTGTACCCACTGCTCCAACTGCCCCCAAATTATGTGAAATTTTTTAACACATTCTATACTCATTCACATGAGGGGCTCTACACATGTTACACTTTTTTGCTAAAAGTTCCTTTTGCTCTGCTTCTTTATTAAGAAAATTCCAATATCAATGGTCCTAAATTGGAGGAGCCAGGGGAAAGTGGGGGGGAGCCAGGAAACAATTTGAAAATCTAATAAAAAAGGATATCACACCCCTTGTCAAATAAATACTTGCATGCACAATTTAACATAGAATTTCATGAAATTTGTGCTACCTTATCTATTTTTCATGAATGCAAACGAGTTGAATATGAAAATATTATATAAATGCGAGGTAGTCATCCTCCTTTCATTGAAAAGAGAAAAATCTTGCCACGCGCTTGATTACCTATAAATAGAACCCATGTTACATGGTTCCCAAGGAATGTGGAATAAATGAGAAAGTTCAGGTTGGTCACGTTTTAAAGATAGATGATATAGTTTTTGTCGAGGTCTGTAGTATATTAAGCAGACGGCCATCTCATGAAAGGGTACAAACACTCTCTAAAGTCAAATTAGAGGGACTTTTAGAGAGTGCTAAGAGTAGTGAGGGTCAGAAGATAATCACCTGAGGAAAGCAATAATGCATGAGATCTGGAAAGCTAGAGGTAAAGATCCTACAGAGGTGATAAGCCACCATCTCGCTCAACACCTCTAGCCTCTAAGTACAACAATTAACCACTCTACAAACATGTATCAAGAATTACCCCAAGTTAGACTTTGTACTAGACACTAAGAGACACAAAATAATTAAAATGGTCTCTAATCTTGAGGGTGAGTGTTCTTTCCATCTAGTTTTCTATAAGACACATTAAGTGAATGATTCATTTCTCACCTCTGCATATACATGCTAACATTTCATTTAAAGGAGACAGGCTGCTGCTACATACAATATGAGTTGGAACACCAATGTCATCAGCTCTGGTTATATTGCACTGGGCGTGTGTGCTTACTTGCTCAGTCATGTCCTACTCTTTGTGACTCCCATGGACTGTAGCCCACCAGGCTCCTCTGTCCATGGAATTCTCCAGGCAAGGATACTGGAGTGGTTTCTATTCCCTTCTCTAGGAGAACTTCCTGACCCAGGAATAGAACCCAGGTCTCCTACATTGCAGGCAGATTCTTTACCATCTGAGCCACCAGGGAAGCCCTTGGTTACTTTAATGAGTTTGAAATAAAAAAAAGGATATCAAGAGAAGATAGCATAAATAAAGACAGCACAATAAAACCTGCTAGGAAACCTCAAATACACTTTTTCCACAAAAGCGTGACATTAAATATTCAACCTTACTCACATAGACAAGCTACTAATTATGACTTTGCTGCATTAAGTGTCATGAGGTCTCTAACAGCCAATTAATTAGGCAAAAGGAAACATTGACTGGTTTGAGGAGAAGGTAACTCTGAGTTGCACCAGCAGTCTCTACTTTCTGAGGTATTCCACAGCAACAGTCCTCACCCCTGAGAAATGCTGAGCGCATTTTGGAAGAAATGTTCTCATCACTGAGCAATTAAACCACGGAATGTTTTACTACATCTGAGAGGAAAAATGTGTTCACTGAAACTGAAGCTGAACATATATAGTTTTCTAAGCTAGATTTCACATTTTTTGATACTTTGCATAACAATAAAGCATAAGCACTTTGAAAGTGAGGATAGAAAAAAAATAAAAAAGGTTATGAAACACTAACTAAAAATCAGATGTGGTCTTCTTGTTAGGCAGTTTTGAAATGTCCATTTGCTTAATATTAAATGCAACTCCGAATTTCTGAGTCTCTTTTTGTATTTTATTATTTCCTTAACGTTAAAAGCAACACAATCAGCTTTCTACAAAAACTCTATAGCAGAGTGAATATTCTCAGAACAGGAAAAAATATATATCTGTGGTTCTTTATCATTATATTTAGCCACACATACCTCCAGAGAGGAAATATTGTGAGTGGGTATGAGAGAGTGTAGCCACAAATCCAAAAAAAAACTAACTTCTCAGGGTGATTTTCCTTTTCAAAATCATAGGAAATGTCCTTTGAATAGTATTATACCTATACTTTCTGAAGGAAAACAAATATAATCTAGCTTCAGTTGTGTTACATACATCAGCTTTAAAAAGCAGGTGAAAGGAAGAAATAAGTAAAATGGAATTTAATATTTTAAATGACTATGAAGTCTTCAATTTTACAAAATACATGATGTTCATTTAACTTTTACAGTAGTAAGAAGTATGGAATTTTAATCTCAATTTTACCAATGAGGAAAATAGGCAAGCCTTGAAGGAGCTAAGCAAGTGGCTTAAGGTCAAATATTTAACAAGTGTCAGAGTTAGGGTTTTCCTATGCAAAGTCCAGTACACTAAGTCATTTAACATGGTAACTGAGAATCTCATCAAGATAGGGAAAAATATCTCTTCAAGAATGGGAAAAATATCAGTCCTTTAAAAAAAAAAAAAAAACTCAAAATGAACAACCCATGAGGACAAATCACCTAATATAATTTGCAAGAATGAGAAACAGCATGATACCCTATTTGTTTTCCTCAGAGTACAGCCCCCCACCCCGCCCAGCCCCGCAGGCAGGATACTCTTCTCAAAGAGTCTCAATAAATACAAATCACTAAATAAAGAACAGATCTTCTTAACACTTTCCAATAGAATGTAAATTAATGGGGAAGTGAAAAACTAAATTTAGCAAGATTTTGTCATCCCCTTGGGTAACATTAAACCGAAGATAACAACTCCGAATTTGATCATCTAGCAAGTAGTTCTCTTACTGAAGAGACACATGGTCTAAATCAGTACCTCTTAATACACACGCCAAAGGAGACCCAGGAGAGCCTTCAACCAGCCAGCTTATTCCACAGCTGATGCACAGCCATTGCTACCCAGTCCACTGCTGCAGGACCTGAACCCTGCCTATACTCAGGCAGTTAGCACACCTTAAAGTCCAGAATTGGAGAAAGGAACCAGGAGTTCATCCATCGGTGATGTTTCTGCACATATTCTCTTTCCTTTAGCCATCTTCAGGTTACCAAAAAAAAAAAAAAGCAAACCTAGTTATTTAGACATTTGGCCTAAATTATTATAGACAATTCATGAGTCATAATTAAGCAAGTCCTCTGATAAGCTCTGAGAGAACAAACAGTAAAAGAAGATGCATAAATTAGACACTAAGTATGCAGAGAGAATTAAATCTAGTTATCCAGTTTTTGTTTTTCTTTTTGTAATGCACTGTAAACTTATAAACAGTAAATTTAGAGGCTAAACCAGTAATTCAGCAGATGAAAAGTTTTGAAGACACTGAGTAAGAAGAATTCAGTCTTTAGCAGAGTGGTGGACACATAGTCGATATCAGATATTTGTTGAATGACCCGGGAAAACAATTTCAGGATAGCTTGAACAATTATGAGAACAATGCTGATGAATTACTTCAGTTTAATCCATCAGACATTTACTGAGTGCCAGCTAGGTATACGTCAATCAACATATCATGCATGAGGAAAATTAAAAAAAAAAAAAATCAGATAAAAACAGTAAATTTTTGTAGGAAATTGCATCCTAATATTTTCATTTCTCTATTATAGGATGAGTCACCACTGTCAGAAAATATTAGCAGATAGAAGAAACCTAACATTCTGAGGTTCAGAGGAAGAGGTAACTAGAGAAATTAAACTGTCTGTTTTTTAAAAAGTATATGTGTGTGGTTCATTATATGTTATGTAATATGTTATAATATATGATAATTTAAAATTATGTAGCATATTTACTCTTTGATAGTTATTTTTGCAAAGTATTTTTGCTGTCAAACAATGCGATTTTAGGCAAAATTATAGCAGAACAGTTATTTGAAAAAAGACACATTTTTAGATAAAAGAGCGTGTTAGAAAAAATAAGCCAATGTATAAAAATTATTATTGATTTATTGTGATAATTTTTACAGAGAATGACCATTTTATATTTGATTACAGCTATTATTCTCTGAACCCTCACTGAAATGCTTTTATACGTGAGATGTGTTAAAACTCTATTAAAGAAGTTAGTCAATTATAGATAATCCATTGGCTAAATGAGGCTTCTATCAACAGACTAAAGTGGTAGCTGCTGGAAATAAGATTGTAGATTGAATCTATTCAAGAGACTGTGTTCTCTATTGACTGATGCTTAGAGAACTTGATCATTTAGTTTTAATTTAGAAACTATAGTTAGTGTCCCAAAACTCTACTTGAAATTTTCTTTTTCACAAGGGAGCCAAATTGTTACTTCCTCATAACTGCCCTGCAATTTTCAGGGATTACTCTAAGTGTGAATTGTCAAGTATTCCTTCCAGCTGCCTCCTGTCAGGCTATAATCCCACACTGAGCCTTGTCAGAGGTCACTGAGCTCTTGACTAATGCATTTCATTAGAGAGAGAGAGTTGGATATCTCCACCACACAAATGGCAGGAGACATACAGCAGAACTGGGCACTACTTAAACACACACACATACACACACACAACTTTAAATCCATGAAATTTTAAAATGTCTCTTTCAGTATAGTTTCAATTATTCAGAACAAAATTTACTATATCAAATGTTTATCATCATGTGGTATTACTTTTCAGCATCTGATATGTTTTGGAATTAAAACTTTCAAGCTGTTAACAGCAAAAGAGTAAAGATTAATCATTGATAAGAAAAATACTTATGCCAACAAATCTGTTTCTTCTTCACAGTTGCCCCCTAAAACATTCTTTAGAATATTTAAAGGTTCACTTTCCCCTGATAGTTAATAATATGTTGTTAGATTTATTTAAACTTCAAAATCCTTTATGTTGAAATCTACTTTCAATGAAGATGGAAATTTGCAAATACAGTAGTAAAATTAAAATTTACATAAAATCTGTCTTGTGAAACCCTTTGATACATGAACATTTGGTTCTCTTAGTAAGACATAATTAGGGAAAAAATGTGCTTACAATCAGTGTAACAGGTTTTTTAAGCGTTTCTGTTTAAGCACGCCACCAGGTATCTGTTCTCTGTTTTGTCTTTATTTCTCTAATTATTCTTGTGACTTAGTCATATAGGTACAATCTTGAAAAACTATTCTTTAGTTAGAAAGATATGAGTGTTCATTACGAAACATGCTAAGAAATACTTTCTGTTTTGTTACTTCCATTGTCAAATTATCTTAACAAAAGCTAGGACAAATATGCATCTATGAAATAATTTTATGTTGAATAAGCTAAGATAAACTTTATTCCTATATAAGTATCACTTATTTTTGGAAAAGTATCAAAACTTTTGATCACAACATATTTAAACTACAAAATTAAGCTACATCATCAAGAATTGTAAAATGAAATAACCTGAATCTCACTACCATCCTCTCTCCATTTACAAGTAGGTTTATCCCTTTGAGAAAAATCTTTCCTTTAGGAGATGTTTACTTAAATGTCACTTAAAGTGTCATTTAGAAAGGAAAAAAAAAGATAAATACATCAAAACATGTTGCAAAATTTTAAGTTCTGTGTTTAAAAATTAATCTTTTGCTTGCCCATCTGAAATGGCTAGAGTCTGCATTTTTTTCTTGAATTAAGTAATTGAGTCCACAGTTGTCACATGGAATTACCTCTATAGGGAAATGAGTGATGCATCTGTTCCCTCATTTTTTAACAAATATAGTTTAGAGCAACAATGCCTTTGGTAAGTTTTTATCAGTTTATTATTTAATTCTCCATTTCCTCTGCAAAAGGGAAATATATATTATATATAATGTTATATATCTATATATCTAATACATATCTCCTAATTCAGAGACTAGGAGCCAATTTAAAACCTTGTAAACATCACAATTAAAATTTACTGTGGCAAACTAGCAAAAATTTTGGCCGAGTCTCAGTAATATTGGTACATTCTAGTCAAAGAAACCCTAAAGTGTGCAATTATTTCTCAATCACAGTTTACATAGTCACGTATCAAATCGGGGCTTAAAATAATATGCACTGGTTTCTCATAATTACTTAAGGATCTTTCTGGTTTAAAGAAAAAGGGCATAAGTTGATGTCATTCTGTTTTCCTAAAGACATTCTCTTTTCAGAATGTTTTAGACACCCAGAGAATTATTTCATTTCATTTTGAGATGGTATCACAATTTCTTTCTCACCGTAGTTTGTAGTCACCTTCTGGACCTCCACGGCAGTGGAACTGAATAACATTTTTTTTTCCCCCTAAAAGCCTAAGGCTTCAAATTAGGGATCAAGAGTAAGCTCTTCTCAGCAGACAGCTCATGGGTCTGCAGAATTTAATTAAAGTTCTTCTAGTGGTCTGAAACGTTCTCAGTTTTCTTTCTTTCACCTATATCTGGGAATTAGTTTAAAATTTTCTCTCAAGGAAACTCTTTAATATTCAATACCACATGGGAAAATGAATTATGTTCATACTTAAAACAGATGAACTACTGGAAATATAGAATGTGAACTGTAACTCAGTATTAAAATACTAAAATAAATGACCATGTTACAATATATTTGTATACAGATATTGGACTGTAGACTTTCTAGTTCCTCTCAGTTGCAGCACAAGAAATGACTGAATTTGTTGCAAGTCCCAATTTCAATTGAGATTCTGTCTCACTGAAATAACCCAGGGCAATGGTTTCTTAAATATTTCAAATATAAAATGGCAGTTTCATATTATTAAATTCAAATGGAAGAATTGTAATTCTGGAGATATTTTCTATCTTCTTAGTAGGTTAATATACTTGTATGGTAGAAGTATGGACCTGTATGGACTGCAATGGGTGAATTTAACTCAGATGACCATTATATCTACTACTGCAGGCAGGAATCACTCAGAAGAAATGGAGTAGCCATCATGGTCAACAAAAGAGTTCGAAATGCAGTACTTGGATGCAATCTCAAAAATGACAGAATGATCTCTGTTCGTTTCCAAGGCAAACCATTCAATATCACAGTAATCCAAGTCTATGCCCCAACCAGTAACGCTGAAGAAGCTGAAGTTGAACGGTTCTATGAAGACCTACAAGACCTTTTAGAACTAACACCCAAAAAAGATGTCCTTTTCATTATAGGGGACTGGAGCAAAAGTAGGAAGTCAAGAAACACCTGGAGTAACAGGCAAATTTGGCCTTGGAACACGGAATGAAGTAGGGCAAAGACTAATAGAGTTTTGCCAAGAAAATGCACTGGTCATAATGCCCTCTTCCAACAACACAAGAGAAGACTCTATACATGGACATCACCAGATGGTCAACGCCGAAATCAGATTGATTATATTCTTTGCAGCCAAAGATGGAGAAGCTCTATACAGTCAGCAAAAACAAGACCAGGAGCTGACTGTGGCTCACACCATGAACTCGTTATTGCCAAATTCAGACTTAAATTGAAGAAAGTAGGGAAAACCACTAGACCATCATGTATGACCTAAATCAAATCCCTTATGCTTATACAGTGGAAGTGAGAAATAAATTAAAGGGCCTAGATCTGATAGATAGAGTGCCTGATGAGCTATGAAATGAGGTTCGTGACATTGTACAGGAGACAGAGATCAAGACCATCCCCATGGAAAAGAAATGCAAAAAAAGCAAAATGGCTGTCTGGGGAGGCCTTACAAATAGCTGTGAAAAGAAGAGAAGTGAAAAGCAAAGGAGAAAAGGAAAGATATAAACATCTGAATGCAGAGTTCCAAAGAATAGCAAGAAGAGATAAGAGAGCCTTTTTCAGCAATCAGTGCAAAGAAATAGAGGAAAACAACAGAATGGGAAAGACTAGAGATCTCTTCAAGAAAATCAGAGATACCAAAGGAACATTTCATGCAAAAATGGGCTCAATAAAGGACAGAAATGGTATGGACCTAACAGAAGCAGAAGATATTAAGAAGAGATGGCAAGAATACACAGAAGAACTGTACAAAAAAGATCTTCATGACCCAGTTAATCACGATGGTGTGATCACTGACCTAGAGCCAGACATCCTGGAATGTGAAGTCAAGTGGGCCTTAGAAAGCATCACTATGAACAAAGCTAGTGGAGGTGACAGAATTCCAGTGGAGCTATTTCAAATCCTGAAAGATGATGCTGTGAAAGTGCTGCACTCAATATGCCAGCACATTTGGAAAACTCAGCAGTACCCACAGGACTGGAAAAGGTCAGTTTTAATTCCAATCCCAAAGAAAGGCAATGCCAAAGAATGCTCAAACTACCGCACAATTGCAGGCATCTCACACGCTAGGAAAGTAATGCTTAAAATTCTCCAAGCCAGGCTTCAGCAATATGTGAACCATGAACTTCCTGATGTTCAAGCTGGTTTTCGAAAAGGCAGAGGAACCAGAGATCAAATTGCCAACATCTGCTGGATCATGGAAAAAGCAAGAGAGTTCCAGAAAAATATCTATTTCTGTTTTATTGACTATGCCAAAGCCTTTGACTGTGTAGATCTCAATAAACTGTGGACAATTCTGAAAGAGATGGGAATACCAGACCACCTGATCTGCCTCTTGAGAAATTTGTATGCAGGTCAGGAAGCAATAGTTAGAACTCGACATGGAACAACAGACTGGTTCCAAATAGGAAAAGGAGTACGTCAAGGCTGTATATTGTCACCTTGTTTATTTAACTTATATGTATAGCACATCATGAGAAACGCTGGACTGGAAGAAACACAAGCTGGAACCAAGGTTGCCAGGAGAAATATCAATAACCTCAGATATGCAGATGACACCACCCTTATGGCAGAAAGTGAAGAGGAACTAAAAAAGCCTCTTGATGAAGGTGAAAGTAGAGAGTGAAAAAGTTGGCTTAATGCTCAACATTCAAAAAACGAAGATCATGGCATCTGGTCCCACCACTTCATGGGAAATAGATGGGGAAACAGTGGAACAGTGTCAGACTTTATTTTTCTGGGCTCCAAAATCACTGCAGATGTTGACTGCAGCCATGAAATTAAAGGACGCTTACTCCTTGGAACAGAGAAGGCAATGGCACCCCACTCCAGTACTCTTGCCTGGAAAATCCCATGGATGGAGGAGCCTGGTAGGCTGCAGTCCATGGGGTCGCTAAGAGTCGGACACGACTGAGCAACTTCACTTTCACTTTTCACTTTCATGCATTGGAGAAGGAAATGGCAACCCACTCCAGTATTCTTGCCTGGAGAATCCCAGGAACCGGGGAGCCCATTGGGCTGCCGTCTATGGGGTTGCACAGAGTCGGACATGACTGAAGCGACTTAGCAGCAGTAGCAGCAGTAATTCCTTGGAAGGAAAGTTACGACCAACCTAGATAGCATATTCAAAAGCAGAGACATTACTTTGCCAACAAAGGTTCGTCTAGTCAAGACTATGGTTTTTCCTGTGGTCATGTATGGATGTGAGAGTTGGACTGTGAAGAAAGCTGAGTGCCGAAGAATTGATGCTTTTGAACTGTGGTACTGGAGAATACTCTTGAGAGTCCCTTGGACTGCAAGGAGATCCAACCAGTCCATTCTAAAGGAGATCAGCCCTGGGATTTCTTTGGAAGGAATGATGCCAAAGCTGAAACTCCAGTACTTTGGCCACCTCATGCGAAGAGTTGACTCATTGGAAAAGAGTCTGATGCTGGGAGGGATTGGGGGCAGGAGGAGAAGGGGATGACAGAGGATGAGATGACTGGATGACATCACTGACTTGATGGACATGAGTCTGAGTGAACTCCGGGAGTTGGTGATGGACAGGAAGGCCTGGCGTGCTGCGATTCATGGGGTCGCAAAGAGTCGGACATGACTGAGCGACTGATCTGATGGTAGAAGTAAAGGAGGAATCAGGGAAACATGTACTGTGAAGAATGAGGAACTAGAGATATTTAACCAGGAGCAAGAAAAACTTGGGGCTTCCCAGGTGACACTAGCGGTAAAGAGACTATTTGCCAGTGCAGGAGCCTTACGAGACACAGGTTCAATTCCTGGGTCAGGAAGATTCCCTGGAGGAGGGTATGGCAACCTACTCCAGTATTCTTGCCTGGAGGATCCCATGGGCAGAGGAGCCTGGTGGGCTATGGTCCATAGGGTTGCAAAGAGTCAGATACTACTGAAGCAACTTAGCACACATGCAAGGAAGACTTGAAGGCCAGCAAGGTAGGCTTCGTGGCCTTTATTTCATCATTTAAATGGTATAAAATGTGGTATATCCATTGTATTGTACCAACAAGTCGAAATAGTAACAACGAGTAGGAGTTGGAGAAATAGACATTTTTATTTAGTTAGGAATATCAAAATTGTTGAACATAGAGAAAGATAATATCAAAACATAGTAAAGATCTCTCTAATGACTTAAGGAAACTGGATTTGAGTCAATCAAGAATCTAGAGAGGGGCTTCCCTGGTGGTCCAGTGGTTAAGAATCTGCCTTCCAATGCAGGGGATGCAGGTTCGATTCCTGGGTGGTGAAGTTGGACCCCACATGCTGTGGGGCAACTAAGGCTGCACACCATGGCTGCTGAGTCTGTGCACCACAATAGAGAAGCCCGTGTGCCACAGTGAAGAGCCCGTGTACCATACCTAAGACCTGATGCAGCCAAATAAATAAAAAATTTTATTTAAAGAATCTACATACAGATTTCTGCAAAGGGAGAGTGCAGGGAAAATACAGCCTGTAGGACCCCTTTTAACCCCAAAATTCTTTGCTTCCATGTCTGGATACACAATTATATAATGCAAACACACTTGCAACTGTGAGGTGAAGAGAACTCTGGAAACTGCTCCTGTCCCTAACTTTTGCTATAAGTCTGAACTGAAAATCTGAACCATAACTAGAATAAAGAAAAACCTTTTCTAAGAAACTTTAAAATGATAAACTGGAAATGAGCATATATGCTTTGATTTTTTAAGAATATTACTCTCTGGTCTTCCTTGTTTCTTATTGCTTCTCTTTCTTTCTTTTTTTAATTCAGGCTGGAACAGGGAAAATACCAGTGAGACTAGGACATTTTCTTATACCAGTAAGCAAAAGTTGCATCATAAATGATGAAAATATGTTAAAATAATACAGAAATCATCTTGAAAGGGGCTACCAGTGACCAAATCTCTAAAAATTTTAATATCAAAATAATTGATTGAAACACGTTATAACACATTGCCCACCCACTTCCCACAAAAGCAGAAACTCGAGACCATATTGCAATAGAAACGCACTAACTGAACTTTTGTTGAAGAATGGAATACTGACATCATGAATACAAAATATTTTTTAATTATAAAAAACAAACATTTAACTTTGCAGTGAAGTCTACTTCAGTCAGGTGATCAAAATGAGTATCATCAGAATATAACACCTAATAGGGTGCAATGAGACAATCCAATGATATGTTAATTATGCAAAATTTGAATCTAATTGGAAAACATTAGACAAATCCAATTTTAGAGACATTTCAACTAAATAAATTGCTTGTAATGTTCCAAAGTATCATGATCATACAAGTGGGGGAACTGTTCCATAATTAAAAAACTAAATCCTGGATCGGGAAGATCCCCTGGAGAAGGGATAAGCCACCCATTCCAGTATTCTTGGGCTTCCCTGGTGGCTCAGTGGTAAAGAATCCACCTGCAGTGTGGGAGACCTGGGTTCAATACCTGGGTTGGGAAGAACTCCTAGAGAAGTAAAAGGCTACCCACTCCAGTATTCTTGCCTAGAGAATTCCATGAACAGAGAAGCCTGGAGAGCTAAATAGTCTGTGGGGTCACAAAGAGTTGGACATGACTGAGCGACTTTCACTTTCACAGTGAAATGACAACAAAACATAACACATGATTCTGAACTGGTTTATTGTGCTATGATGGACATGGTTGAAATAACTAGTAACATTTTAATGAGACATGGGTTTAATCCCTGGGTCAAGAAGGCCCCCTGGAAATTGCAACCCACTCCAGTAGTCCTGCCTGGAAAATTTCATGGGCAGAGGAGACTGGCATATTACAGTGCACGGGATCCCAAAGAGTCAAATACGACTGACTGAGCACACACACAGTATTACCGGTCTAGTCAGGCTCTTGTAGGGATTAAATGAATCAACCCATCAAAGAGCCCAGTATAATGCCTAACATAGTTGATATCCATCATCTATTCCATTCATTTACCAAATCTTTATTCAGTAATGTTTGAGTCCCTGGCATAAAATCTGCACTGGGACTACAAAGGTAAATAAGACACATCTGTATTCTCAAGGATTTCATAATCTAGTAGATAAAATGTAGTTTATGATATATGGAGATAAAAAAAGATATATATATCAAGATGGGCTTACCTGGTAGCTCAGATGATAAAAAATTTACCTGCAATGCAGCAGACTTGGGTTCCATCCCTGGGATGGGAAGATTCCCTGGAGAAGGGAATGGCTATCCACTTCAATATTCTTGACTGGAGAATTCCATGGACAGAGGAGCCTGGTGGGCTATGGTCCATGGGGTTCATGGAGTCACAAAGAGTCAGACATGAGTGGGTGACTCACACTCAGCTATCATGATGTCACGAAGAATATTAGGATAGAGACACCCAACAACTACCACTTCTGAAATGTCAGAATAAAGAAAATCCTCACTCCATTCCAATTTTAATATTAAATATCAATCATTTTCTATTATTTTATGAGACTGCTACAGAAAAATATGCTTGCAAGATGACTATGTAGGAGAAGCATGTTTTGTCAAATAATACAGTCTTCATTTTACAGCATGATTTGGGGCTCACTATATCTGAAGAAGGCTGTCTCATTCTACTGTGTTTGAAGTAAAATAATCACATTTAATATTCACTAAGGACTGTGTACTAGACAATGCCCTAAGCATTCTTATAATGAACCACGGAGGTAGGTTCCATTACTTGCATATTTTACAAGTCCTGAACTTTTCTACCCATACATACTCACATACTGATTTCATCTACTCTTCTTCCTTTAGCATGATTTATATGCTGAACTGACTTCCTTATTTATATCTCCAATTCAAATTTTTCCATCTAACTCAACCTTCACTTATGCCTTGGGTGAGCAATAGGTTTTTCAAATTTAACAAACTGAACTAGCTTCTGTCCTATTCAATAAAATTTGCTCCATAGCCTTTCCCCACACAGTCAATGTGGACTCTTAATCAGACAAGATATCTTTGCTACTGCTGCTGCTGCTAAGTCACTTCAGTCGTGTCCAACTCTGTGCAACCCCATAGACAGCAGCCCACCAGGCTCCTCCGTCCCTGGGATTCTCCAGGCAAGAACACCGGAGTGGGTTGCCATTTCCTTTTCTAATGCATGAAAGTGAAAAGTGAAAGTGAAGTCGCTCAGTTGTGTCCGACTCTTAGCGACCCCATGGACTTCAGCCTACCAGGCTCCTCCATCCATAGGATTTTCCAGGCAAGAGTACTGGAGTGGGGTGCCATTGCCTTCTCAAGATATCTTTGAGTTATCCATAATTATATTCCCCATGAGCAATTGTCTCACAAAGCCTACGAGTTCTATTTTCCAAAATATGTTCTCAGATCTGACTTATTATTACTATCACCATTTCTACCATCTGACCAAAGGCTTTTCTTAAACTCTTGGTGAATTTTTGCAATAACTTCCTAACAGGTCTCATTCTTCTTTCCTCACCTAATTTCAAGCTAGTCTTAACACAGCAACCAGAATGATCCTATGAAAACCTAAGTCCTAATCAGGCCACAATTCTGCTCAAATCACTTTCACTGCTTCAAAACTCACTCAAATAAAACTGGTCCCAGAAGCCACTTAAGGGGCCTTTAAGATCCCCACTTTCTCCTGCTCTTATACTACTCAGGGATTTTACACTTGCTACTCTGGTGGTGACTCCAGCCATAATTAAAAGATGCTTACTCCTTGGAAGGAAAGTTATGACCAACCTAGACAGCATATTAAAGAGCAGAGACATTTCTTTGCCAACAAAGGTCCATCTAGTCAAGGCTATAGTTTTTCCAATAGTCTTGTATGGATGTGATAGTTGGACTATAAAGAAAGCTGAGTGCTGAAGAAATGATGTTTTTGAACTGTAATGTTGGAGAAGATTCTTGAGAGTCCCTTGGACTGTAAAGAGATCCAACCAGTCTATCCTAAAGGAAATCAGTCCTAAACATTCATTGGAAGGACCAATGTAGAAGCTGAAACTCCAACACTTTGGCCACCTAATGCGAAGAACTGACTTATTTGAAAAAACCCTGATGCTGGGAAAGATTGAAGGCAGGAGGAGAAGGGGGTGACAGAGGATGAGATGGTTGGATGGCATCACCGACTCAATGGACATGAGCTTGAGTAAACTCCCGGAGTTGGTGATGGACAGGGAGGCCTGGCATGCTGCAGTCCATGGGGTCGCAAAGAGTCGGACATGACTGAGAGACTGAACTGAACTGAACTCCTGTCTTAAAAAGTCTTTCCTCTATACTTGTAAACCTTCTCCTTCTCCAAATGCTATATTCCCAGCAGAATCTTTCCTTAATGTCTCTGTCAAAAGTTTACCTCCATGTAGCCCTGCATTCCTTATCTGTCTCCTTCTTTCTTCTTTTCCCTCAGAGCACTTCACTAACTTGTGTGTGTTTTTGCTACTGTTGTCTATCAAGTGTGTCCCTTCCCCCACTGAAATGTAAGGTTCATGACAGAAGGAATTTTTGTTTATGTTGTTCACTGTTCTTTCCTGAGTACCTAACACAGGGTCTGGCACATACTAGGCTCTTAACAAATACTTTTCAAATGTTTGATCAAACTTGCCTCATGTAGCCAGAGGCAGAACCAGAATTGAAACCCAGTGATCTGGTTCCAGAGTCTCTGTCCTTACTCTTTGTACTGTACTTGTGAGATTACCTTTAGCTCATCTCCATCTCAACCCTGAACATCCATTCTTTTCATCACTCCTCTCAGTAAGCTGGACCAGTTCCCAGAATTTCTTCAGTGTTGCAACTCTGACAATACATATAAATTGAATTAATGAATGCAGAATATTGTTATAGAAGAGTGGGTGTAAGAGGGGATGTATTCCTGGAGGAGCTTAGAATATGTCAATTAGGAAGATACCTGACTGTATGTCAAGTCATGACAAAAGAACATATGGTTCTAGAGCCAGTGCGTATGTATATATGCTCCTGAAATACAGCCAGTAAATTCAGTAAATGGTTTCTAAGCAATAGAAAACTTTACATGTTACAGATTATCTGTAACATACACACAAAAACATTCTACTCCCACTCCCTCTAAATTGGCACTGATATTCCATAATATTCTACTCCCTAAACATAGACACACCTGCATAGGTTAGTACGAAAGCCAAGTTGACAGCATGTTTTATGCACTAGCTTATTTCTTGGCCAAAGATTTGTTTTCTGTCATGGAGACCAGGCTTTGGAGCTGTTTTTAATGCAGCATAATAGAACACATATTAAGAGATCTCAGCCAATTTAAAAAGTGAATATTGAACACCTTCTCTGTCCAAGGTGCAATGAGGCTAGAAAGAAGGGCAAAGCGTAGTTGTGTCCAGGAGTTTGCAATTTGGATGAGGAAAGAACACATTATAATATATGCATAAAATAATTATCAAATAACTGAGACGAATTATAATGCTGCCTGGAGAGAATTAAAATAAAAAGATGAAACTATGAACCAAAGTATTAGTTAAGGAAGGCTCTGCGAAGGCATGAAAAAGAACACTTGGTAAGCACCTGCTCTGTGCCAGGTGCTCTGCATATATTGCCTCACTTAATCATCATAGTAACCATATGGGTCTGAATTATTACGTTACATTTCTAGGTGAGGAAATTGCATTGAGGTTAGTAGAGCAAGAATTTACTGCCAGGTTATTGCAACCATTTTGTATCTTCGGTTTGGCATTATGTTCCTGGCTGAAGATGCAAAATGATTATTTTCTGCCCTTTTTGAAACATCAATCTTGGCTGAAGGGGTTGGTAACAAGATAGGTAAACATAATGTCAACATAATTTTCAATCATACTAGTAGGACTAAGAAGCTTCTAATCAAAATTCTGTGGGATCTAGAAGCTTCTACTCAAAAAATGTGGGTGGTAAGGAAGTTTTTCTGGAAGAGGAATGTCTTTACTGAATCTTGAGTGATGACAATGGTGATACTGTGATTTTTGAGACAGAGGAGACTGCCAGAACAAAGTCACAGAATTCTGATACTGGATGACATGTATATTAGTCAAAGTCATGCTAACTGTTATAACAAACCAACCTGAAAATGTATATTGGCTCAAACCTGATTCAATTTCATTTTTCTCATGCTTGTACTATCAAAGTAAGTGCCCCTGAAGGTGATGACTTGGGAACCCAAGGTCCTTCCATCTTAAATCTCCACCATTATCAATGTGTGGATTCCAAAGTCTTCAAACTTTTTGGCTTCAGGTTGAAAAAAGGGTAAGAAAACCTACACAAGTTTCCTTTCAGTGCTGGAACCAACTGACCTTACTTCCATTTGCCTAGAACACCATGGCCACTCCTATCTGCAAAAGAGGCTGGGACTTAAATATATATATATATATAGTTTTTTTTGAAGGAAAAATTTATTTTCCTGCACACATTAGTGGTGTCTGTCAAAGTATATAAACTCTGTATTGCTGTGGAATAAAGTTCAATGAGAAAGAGAAGAACAGCCCCATCATAGACAACCTTTCATTTCATGATAAATTTCAGTTCCAATCAACAAACATTTATTGAGCATAGCCAGATACTATATTCGGTAGTAGAGGGCAAGTAAATCACACATTTGGCCTTCAAGGTGGTTATATTTTAGTAGGCTTATACTGAAAAGTACATTGGTAAGAGAAGCTTCGATTTTTATTTTGTAGGTGATGGAGACATAGGAGAGGAAGGAGCATTGAAGTAACAGGATGATCTGATTGACTTCTATGTGTGTCATTTAGAACAGCAAGCATGATGTACTTGAGAGCAAAAGACTAGAGGAAAACAGAAAATTTTGACTTAAAATAGGTAAGTGTGAGTGGAACGGAAAGAAAAAATGAAAAGTAAGAAGTGACAATTTACTATATGTGGAAAAGGAAGGAAAGGCATAGATGACTACGTTTCTGACTTGAGTAACTGAGGGGATCGCTTTACCAACAACGAAGGTGTGGAATGAGGCTTCCCAGTGGCTCAGATTTGGTAAGGGATTCGCCTTCGAATGCAGGATACAGACATGGGTTTGATCCTTGGATAGGAAAGATCCCCTGGAGAAGGAAATGGCAACCCACTGCAGTAGTCCTGCCTGGGAAATTCCGTGGACCGAGGTGCCTGGCAGGCTGCAGTAGTCCAAGGGGTCGAAAAGAATCAGACATGACTTAGTGACTAAACAACAGCAACAAACAATAACAAAGTATGGAATACAGAAGGGAAATTTGATCAAGGAGATAGGATAATAGAGTGAGTTCAACTTAAAGCTTAGTTTGAAATGCCTGTGAAACACTCAGCTGGAGATATTCATTTGAATCTTAGGCACAGTGGTAAACTGCAAATAGCCCCCAGATACGCTTATGCCCAAAAAACGTCTGACACTCTTTCCACTGTTTCCCCATCTATTTGCCATGAAGTGATGGGACCAGATGCCATGATCTTCATTTTCTGAATGTTGAGCTTTAAGCCAACTTTTTCACTCTCCACTTTCATCTTCATCAAGAGGCTTTTTAGTTCCTCTTCACTTTCTGCCATAAGGGTGGTGTCATCTGCATATTTGAGGTTATTGATATTTCTCCCAGCCACCTTGATTCCAGCTTGTGCTTCTTCCAGCCCAGTGTTTCTCATAATGTACTCTGCATATAAGTTAAATAAGCAGGGTGACAATATATAGCCTTGACGTACTTCTTTTCCTATTTGGAACCAGTCTGTTGTTCCATGTCCAGTTCTAACTGTTGCCTCCTGACCTGCATATAGGTTTCTCAAGAGGCAGGTCAGGTGGTCTGGTATTCCCATCTCTTTCAGAATTATCCACAGTTTATTGTGATCCACACAGTCAAAGGCTTTGGCATAGTCAATAAAGCAGAAATAGATGTTTTTCTGGAACTCTCTTGCTTTTTCCATGATCCAGCGGATGTTGGCAATTTGATCTCTGGTTCCTCTGTCTTTTCTAAAACCAGCTTGAACATCTGGAATTTCATGGTTCACGTATTGCTGAAACCTGGTTTGGAGAATTTTGAGCATTACTTTACTAATGTGTGAGATGAGTGCAATTTTGCGGTAGTTTGAGCATTCTTTGGCATTGCCTTTCTTTGATTTCAGTCACGAAATTAAAAGACACTTACTCCTTGGAAGGAAAGTTATGACCAACCTAGATAGCATATTCAAAATCAGAGACACTGCCAACAAAGGTCTGTCTAGTCAAGGCTATGGTTTTTTCTGTGGTCATGTATGGATGTGAAAGTTGGACTGTGAAGAAAGCTGAGCACTGAAGCACTGATGCTTTTGAACTGTGGTGTTGGAGAAGACTCTTGAGAGTCCCTTGGACTGCAAGGAGATCCAACCAGTCCATCCTAAAGGAGATCAGTCCTGGGTGTTCTTTGGAAGGAATGATGCTAAAGCTGAAACTCCAGTACTTTGGCCACATCATGCAGAGTTATCTCATTGGAAAAGACCCTGATGCTGGGAGGGATTGGGGACAGGAGAAGGGGACGACAGAGAATGAGTTGGCTGCATGGCATCACCGACTCGATGGACATGAGTTTGGGTGAACTCTGGGAGTTGGTGATGGACAGGGAGGCCTGTTGTGCTGCAATTCATAGGGTCACAAAGAGTCGGACACGACTGAGCGACTGAACTGAACTGAAGTGATGGTTACGCCTCAATGCCTGGACATTTACATGGTGAAAAAGACTTTTATGCTAATTCCCATGGTAAAATGGACTTTGCAGATAGGTATAAATTAAGATGCTTGAAATGGGAAGATTATCCTGGGTAACTCAAAATAATCCAGTGAGCAGAGTGGCATCACAGGGGTCTTTGTAAGAAGATATCAGAGAGAGAAAATAAGAGGATGGAAGCAAAGTTCAGAAAGGAGAGAAAATGCTACACTCCTTGCTTTGAATATGAAAGAAGGGCCCACAAGCCAAGGAATGCAAACTTGGAAGAAGAGGTGGGAAAGGCAAGGAAGCAGATGCTCCTCTCCAACCTACAGAAGGAACCAGCCCTACCAATACCTTGACTTAAGCCCAATGAAACTGACTTCAGTCTTCTTACCTCTGGAACCGTAAGAGAATAACTTTGTGTTGCACTAAGCCATATAGCTTATGACCATTATAGCAGCTGTAGGGAACTAGCACAGGCACACAGATTCACGTCCCAGGAATAAACATGTAAGTAAGTGACAATTAAAACCATGAAACTAGATGCACACCCAGAAAATGTGAGGAAAATAGAGAGGATAGAATCCTGGGAATTACAAAACTTTCAGAAGAAAAATACTTATGAGGATTGAGCATACTTCTGATACTGATGAGTAGTACAGTATTCGAAGGACCAGAAGATTATGGCATCATAGAACTCAAGGTTAAAAACAGAATCAGGATGGAAAGAAGTTATTAGCAGATTCAAATGCAGGGGAAAAAGTGTCCATAACTGAATAGACATAAATTTCTTGAATGGGAACATGTAGGTGTTAGGCTGGAAAATAGATTGGAAGAGAATATCAACTCGAAGCATATATATTTGGAAGTATTAGTGATTCTGTGGACCTTTCTGATTTGAAGTTTTGATATTAAATCAGATTCGGGACCTAACTCCACTGTGGGGGTGAGATAGGGAGGGAAGAGGTTTCCCATACCTTCGACAAGCAATGTTCTAGACACCAGTGGGGTGTCCTATGATTCAACTTAATTCTGACATTACCTACCTAGAGATAGCAGCAGAGTCCACAAGTTAAGGGGTTAGAATTACTAGACTGACACCCCCTCTCCAATCCATTTCAGATGCCATTTGCAAGCCTACATTGTTACCTGTCCTTCTAACTGACCAGCTATAGATCAGAGATTTCTACAGTCTCCTCCTTGGATTTTAGACACCAGTAGCCAAGTCCAGATTGTCACTTGTCCTTCTAAAGGAATGGCCATGAATCAGTGGTTCTCAAAACTGCCTCCTCTGGGTCAGTTAGTATGCTAGAGAGGATCACAGAATTCAGAAAAACATTTTACACACTAGCACCAGTTTATTCTGAAAGGATATATATAACTCAAGAATAGTCAGATGGAAGAGATATATAAAGCAAGTTCTGGGAAAAGGGCAATCACATTTCATGATCTCTCCAGGCATACCACTCTTGAAGACTCTCCTTCTGTTCACCAACTCAGAAGGTCTCTGAACACTCTCCCTTGGGGTTTTTACAGAGGTTTCTTTACAAAGTCAGGATTGATTAAATCATTGGATATTGGCTATTGATTCGCCTTCCAGCACTTCTCCCCTCTTAGGTTGGGGGTTGCGGGTGTGGTACTGAAAATTTCAACCCTCTGATCACCAGAGTGGTTCCCCTAGCAACCAGCCCCCATCCTTAGGTTTACCTAGTGGTATGTATCGCATGCATGCTAAGTTGCTTCAGTTGAGTCCAACTTTCTGACACCCTATGGACTGTAGCCTGCCAATCTCCTCTGTCCATGGGATCTCCAGGCAAGAATACTCAAGTGGGTTACCATGCCCTCCTCCGGGGGATCTTCCCAACCCAGGGATCGAACCTGCATCTTATGTCTCCTGCATTGACAGGCAGGATCTTTACCACTAGTGCCACTGGGAAGCCCAAAACTGGCCTAATAGTGGTATGTTTACCTAGGGACTTTCCAAAAGGTGCCTCATTAACATAACAAGTGATACCTTTACTGCTCTTATCACTAGAGGTTCCAAGGGTTTTAGGAGCTCCATGCCACGAACAAGGTAGAAGACCAAATGTATATTTCTTACAATATATTAAATTTGCACAAGCCATATCTTAGATTTAATTGCATCATCAAGTATCACTAAGGACTGTTGGATTTTTTTTATTTCCTATATACTTGATCACTCACCTTTCTCTTGTCCTCTCCTGAGTCATCAGCCTGGCATCTGCTAAAATGTTTCCACAATTCCGATACTCCGAAAGCCCTCGCATCATTCTAACCACTATGAAATCAAAACTAGTGGAGGTGATGAATTCCAGGTGAGTCTATTCAAATCCGAAAGATGATGCTGTGAAAGTGCTGCACTCAATATGCCAGCAAATTTGGAAAACTCAGCAGTGGCCACAGGACTGGAAAAGGTCAGTTTTCATTCCAATCCCAAAGAAAGGCAATGCCAAAGAATGCTCAAACTACCACACAATTGCACTCATCTCACACGCTAGTAAAGTAATGCTCAAAATTCTCCAAGCCAGGCTTCAGCAATATGTGAACCATGAACTTCCTGATGTTCAAGTTGGTTTTAGAAAAGACAGAGGAACCAGAGATCAAATTGCCAACATCCGCTGGATCATGGAAAAAGCAAGAGAGTTCCAGAAAAACATCTATTTCTGCTTTATTGACTATACCAAAGCCTTTGACTGTGTGGATCACAATAAACTGTGGAAAATTCTGAAAAAGATGGGAATACCAGAACACCTGATCTGCCTCTTGAGAAATTTGTATGCAGGTCAGGAAGCAACAGTTAGAACTGGACATGGAACAACAGACTGGTTCCAAATAGGAAAAGGAGTACGTCAAGGCTGTATATTGTCACCCTGTTTATTTAACTTATATGCAGAGTACATCATGAGAAATGCTGGACTGGAAGAAACACAAGCTGGAATCAAGATTGCCGGGAGAAATATCAATAACCTCAGATATGCAGATGACACCACCCTTATGGCAGAAAGTGAAGAGGAACTAAAAAGCCTCTTGATGAAAGTGAAAGTGGAGACTGAAAAAGTTGGCTTAAAGCTCAACATTCAGAAAATGAAGATCATGGCATCCGGTCCCATCACTTCATGGGAAACAGATGCAGAAACAGTGGAAACAATGTCAGATTTTATTTTTCTGGGCTCCAAAATCACTACAGATGGTGACTGCAGCCATGAAATTAAGACACTTACTCCTTGGAAGGAAAGTTATGACCAACCTAAATAGCATATTCAAAAGCTGAGACATTACTTTGCCAAGAAAGGTTTGTCTAGTCGAGGCTATGGTTTTTCCTGTAGTCATGTATGTATGTGAGAGTTGGACTGTGAAGAAGGCTGAGCGCTGAAGAATTGATGCTTTTGAACTGTGGTGTTTGAGAAGACTCTTGAGAGTCCCTTGGACTGCAAGGAGATCCAAGCAGTCCGTTCTGAAGGAGATTGGCCCTGGGATTTCTTTGGAAGGAATGATGCTAAAGCTGAAACTCCAGTACTTTGGCCACCTCATGCGAAGAGTTGACTCATTGGAAAAGACTCTGATGCTGGGAGGGATTGGGGGCAGGAGGGGAAGGGGATGACAGAGGATGAGATGGCTGGATGGCATCACTGACTCGATGGACGTGAGTCTGGGTGTACTCCGGGAGTTGGTGATGGACAGGGAGGCCTGGTGTGCTGTGATTCATGGGGTCACAAAAAGTCGGACACAACTGAACGACTGATCTGATCTGATTTCCTCTTTGTAATACAACTTACTTACTTCACTGGATATGTAACTGATTTTTATTAAAAAACAATGTAATGTGATACCTATCTTTGGAATATTTTTATTCCAAACTTCTTAGAAAGTAAGATTTTGTTCTACTTAAGGAAGACAAACATCAAGAAGGTGGGTGTCTGTGAGAGGAAGTAGCAGGCCAATTAACAGTGAAATCTGAATAGTATGACAATGTTTTTCATGGTGTCATGGCTTCTCTGCATTGAATTGACTTTGCATCATTTCTTTCACATGCTTGACTCTTCATGCTAGATAGGCTAGATATCACGATCTTCAATTTACATGTGCAAAACCATAGATCTGAGAGTTAATAAATAGCAAAACTGGATTTTAATCCCTACCCACTTCAATCAAAATTCCAGTTCATTCCACTGTTCTATTCCATGTTGGTCTATAGGATGAAGCAAATAAGAAGGAAATTGTATTTTATAGACAATAAATTATTAATCTGTCTCCCAGAAAGTGACATTTTATTAATAAAAGGAAAGTCTTCAATAACTTTTTTATATAATGAAAAGTTACATCATTATATTTTTAAATACTGGTTAATTTTATTTGATTAATATAATAAGCTTCTCAATTGATATCTACTTGATGAGGATAAAACATAATTTTCACTTTTACCACTTCAGTGACTTTAGCATTTGGTAACTGAATTTAATATATGGAAAAGTATTTTAAACTTTATAAACTATTAAAAAAATATAAACTGGGTATATATTCTGTAATATTCTCCCTAAGTTAATAACATATGATCCTACTAGACTATACCTTTTATAAGCGCTATAATTATATAAAGTGT
Source organism: Bos taurus (assembly GCF_002263795.3). Classification (NCBI taxonomy): domain Eukaryota; kingdom Metazoa; phylum Chordata; class Mammalia; order Artiodactyla; family Bovidae; genus Bos; species Bos taurus. The sequence goes on along the minus strand of NC_037332.1, from coordinate 14,980,545 downwards.
GCAACATATAATAATAAATTCTGACTTCCACATTTCTCAAATATTCCATACTTTTCTCTAAATGAAGTGTTTCCTCTATAAATGTTAACTGCTTTATTTTTTTCATGTTTTCCTCACTTTCAGAGATTTTCCTGCAATTTCACTTCAAGGATTGACGTGAGTGCAGCTGTGGTTTTTAAGGAGGTGTTTACACCACTTCTTGCACAAAGAGTTCATCCATCTTATTATACTCACATACTTCATGAATTAAAATAAGAATGACAATGGCAAATACATTTGACACCAAATAGAACTCCAGAAATGCAAACTACATAAGGAAAAGTTGAAGTCAACCAAGTCAAAACATAAATATAGGGAATACGCCTATATGACCTTTTGCTCAAATAAGTGTAAAGATGTTTAAGATTTTAGTCTCCAGCTAGGTTTAATATTGAATATATGCTTGGCATTGAAAAGACGTTATTTTAAAAAACTGAAATGTAAAATTGCAAGATTTACTTCTCTTTTCACAAATCACCGTTTCCAATGAGTTTGATATTCCTACATCCCATCCTTTGGTTCAAGAAAGTGAATATCAAAGTCGCTCAGTCATGTCCAACTCTTTGCAACCCCATGGACTATATAGTCCATGGAATTCTCCAGGCCAGAATACTGGAGTAGGTAGCCTTTCCCTTCTCCAGGGGATCTTCCCAACCCAGGGATGGAACTCAGGTCTCCTGCATTACAGGTGGATTCTTTACCAGCTGAGCTATCAGGGAAGCCTGCAGGGAAGAGCCTTTTGGTTCAAGAAGATCTTTTTAAAAACAGAAACATTTCATGGTCCTTTCCAATAACTTTGATTGATTACCTCTGCTTCCCACAGATAAGATTAAAAGTGCTCTACTACAACAACCCCAAACCCTTTACAATCGATATGAATTTTTATTCAGACTTACGTCTTATCTTTTCGCTATGGCAGAATCATCATTGTATTTACTATACCCCGAAGCATTGCAGATGCAATCAAATTATGTATATACTGTGTAAGAGCAAAGTGTCTAGCAACAACAAAGAGTTTTTTTATTAAAATCTATCAGAAATGTGTATCATTTTCTCTAATGCTTACTCACCTATTAGCCATGATTCACACATCAGGTGAGATGCAACTTCTATCTAAAACCATTCTACTTAGTCCAGGCTATTCACTCCTGGGTACTTCCTTGGCGGTCCAGTGGTTAAGACTCCAGGCTTCCAATGCATGGGGGATGGGTTTCATCCCTGGTTGGTGAACTTTAGTCCCACATACACCATGACACAGCCATGTCACAAGGCCAAGTAATGCTCAAACTTCTCCAAGCCAGGCTTCAACAGTATGTGAACCATGAACTTCCAGATGTTCAAGCTGGATTTAGAAAAGGCAGAGGAACCAGAGATCAAATTGCCAGCATCCCTTGGATCATCAAAAAAGCAAGAGAGTTCCAGAAAAACATCTACTTCTGTTTTATTGATTATTCCAAAGCCTTTGACTGTGTAGATCACAATAAACTGTGGAAAATTCTTCAAGATATGGGAATATCAGATCACCTTATCTGCCTCCTGAGAAATCTGTATCTATGTCAAGAAGGAACAATTAGAATGGGACATGGAACAACAGACTGGTTCCAAACTGGGAAAGGAGTACGTCAAGGCTGTATATTGTCACCCTACTTATTTAACTTATATGCAGCGTATATCATGCGAAATGCCAGACTGGATGAAGCACAAGCTGGAATCAAGATTGCCAGGAGAAATATTAATAACCTCAGATATGCAGATGATACCACCCTTATGGCAGAAAGCAAAGAAGAACTAAAGAGCCTCTTGATGAAAGTGCAAAAGGAGAGTGAAAAAGCTGGCTTAAAAGTCAACATTAAAAAAATGAAGGTCAATGGCATCTGGTCCCATCACTTCATGGCAAATAGATGGGGAAACAGTGGAAACAGTGACAGACTTTATTTTGGGGGGCTCGAAACTTACTACAGATGGTGACTGCAGCCATGAAATTAAAAGACACTTGCTCCTTGGAAGAAAAGCTATGACCAAACTAGACAGCATATTAAAAAGCAGAGACATTACTTTCCTGACAAAGATCCGTCTAGTCAAAGCTATGGTTTTCCCAGTAGTCATGTATGGATATGATAGTTGGATTATAAATAAAACTGACTGCTGAAGAATTGAGGCTTTTGAACTGTGGTGTTGGAGAAAACTCTTGAGAATCCCTTGGACTGCAAGATCAAACAAGTCAATCCTAAAGGAAATCAGTCCTGAATATTCATTGGAAGGGACTGATGCTGAAGCTGAAACTCAAATACTTTGGTCATGTGACGCAAATAATTGACTCCTTAAAAAAGACCTTGATGCTGGGAAGGATTGAAGGCAGGAGGAGAAGGGGATAACAGAGGGTGAGATCGTTGGATGGCATCACCAACTCGATGGACATGAGTTTGAACAGGTTCCGGGTGTTGGTGATGGACAGGGAAGCCTGGCATGCTGCAGTCCATGGCGTCACAGAGTTGGACGTGACTGAGCGACTGAACTGAACTGATTCCCTCCCTCTTCTGTCCTCTCATCAAATCTCGAATGGAACACATCATGCATTTCATTGAAAGCTTATGGCTACCTGTCTGTCTCCCTCATTGGACTGTGAGTTCTATGAAAATAGGTACCATGTCATCTTCTCTTACTTCAGATCCCTAAAGCTCAACATAGTACTACTCAATTTTAACTCCATATCTGAAATTTTGTCTTGATGGAATCCAAAATCTTTTGGATTTTAGAAAAATGATATGGTCCTATGATATATAATCTATAAGAGCACATCCAGGTTTCAGGGACTGGATCCTGTAATCACCATTATATTTCTAAAGTAAACAGTTTGATATTCATTAGTGTTATTTACCAAATATATGCCCATTACTCTTCCCTCCCAGGCACAGGGTAGGATTATACTTCTTGTGATTGGGAAAAGCCATGTGGCTAGTTTTGCTTGTGAGTGGAAGTGATGTGTTTCATTTCTAAATTCAACTATTAATTGTTAAAGTGAGATTATCCATAGCTCTCTGCCCTTCTAGCATGACAGCCAGTGGTATTTGATGTGGTGGATAGTCCACCAGCTTAGGTTCTTGAGTGATTACACCGAACCATAGTGGATGTGTTGTTTCAAAGTCAATATATTTGGATATTGTTTATTATTACTGCTACTGCCACTACTGCCAAGTCGCCTCAGTCATGTCCCACTCTGTGCGGCCCCAGAGACGGCAGCCCACCAGGCTCTGCCGTCCCTGGGATTCTCCAGGCAAGAACACTGGAGTGGGTTGCCATTTCCTTCTCCAACGCATGAAAGTGAAAAGTGAAAGTGAAGTTGCTCAGTCGTGTCCGACTCCCAGTGACCCCATGGACTGCAGCCTACCAGGCTCCTCCATCCATGGGATTTGCCAGGCAAGAGTACTGGCTGGAGTGGGGTGCCATTGCCTTCTCCCGTTTATTATTACAGCATAACCTAACTCACCCTGACATATATAGGTAAGTATTCATACTAAATAAATAAAAATTACTATTTTATCTGTTTGTTTTATAAAAATTACATATGTAAATGATAAGAAAAGTAAAATAGTATAGATCCACTAACATTTATCTTTTACTTTTATTTTATGCAAGGGAATAGAAGCAAAAAGGAGAGCAACTAGTCTAAGATCACAAAATTAGGAAGTAGGTCACATTCAGACAATCTGACCTCAGAACCTATGCTCTTAACAAATATATTACAGGAATGATGCAGTAATTCTCAACCTAAGGAAACAAAAATACCCACTAACATTTCTTTCATTCCATTTGTCCTGCGTCTCATTTGTCACTGCTGCTGTGCTGTACTTAGTCGCTCTTTCGTGTCCAACTCTTTCCAGCCCTAAGGATTGCAGCCCTCCAGGCTCCTCTGTCCATGGGGATTCTCCAGGCAAGAATACTGGAGTGGGTTGCCATACCCTCCTCCAGGGGATTTTCCAAACTCAGGAATTGAACTGGGGTTTCCTGCAGTGCAGATACATTCTTTACCATTTGAGCTACCAGGGAATCCCTCATTTGTCATTACCTTAACTATTTTTTGGATCCCCACTGAAATTCTCTTTGAATTCTTTGGTTCTGAGTGGTTGATTCCAAAATTTCTGAAAGAATCAGCGTCAGAGAAAAACTGCTTAACCCAACAATATTATATCTGTATTGTCTTTAAACATACCATTTCTATATTGCTGATCCATATTTTGCCAGTCATTAAATACAAAGTTTATGTTTTCAGAAAATATGTCATAGACACACATCTTTCCATTTCAAAATGCCTTTCAAGAAACACTTACTTCCATTGGATGCATAATAATAAAGTAATAGTAACTACTCCTTATAACACATAATATCTGCCAGATGTAATACTAGGCATTTTGCATTCATTACATCACTTGGTCTGTACCACAGGCTTTCAAGTTCTGTATTCTTAAGTTTATTTTACAGATGAGGAAATAGACTCAGCACAGATTTAGTATTAATAATTTACTCAGAGGTAGAGCAGTTATTTCAAATGAGATCAGGCCAGCCTGAAAGTATGTGTTCTGTATTCTACAGGATATCGGGTATTTGCATCACGATTTCACAAGTAAACAGGCCAGAAGCATCAATATTCCACATAAGGGTTTTGGAATTTTTCCTCTTTCTATTTTTTTTTTTTGTATCTCAAAAAAAATACCATAATAGTTAATATAAAAATGCATTCCACTCCAGTATATGTTTTAAAAATGAGTGAATTAATAACTATTCTCTCAGAAAACTGTAACAAATAAATTTATACAATATTGTGGCACACAAACTGGGAAATTGTGGTTTGATTGATTTAAGAGTTTATATTATAAAATTCAAATTTACAATGAGGCATCTCAAGGAGGCATAATCATTTCTTGAGCAACAAACCAGGTACTTTTCATTTCAAAATATAGCCCATATAAATATTCCTTACACAAAGACATATGGTCTTCCTAGCTCTTTATAGGAAAAGTATATTTCAGCATGTGTTTCCTGTAGCTGATCAGCATCAACCAGCTCCAGTGCCTAAGACTCTCTTAAGAGCTTTGATGAGTTCAGTTTAAAAAGTACATCCTGATGAAAAGATGCTCAATGTTGCTAATTATTAGATAAAGGCAAATCAAAACTACAATGAGGCACCACCTCATATCAGTCAGAATGACCATCGTAAAAATGTCTATAAATAACAAGTGATGGAGAGGGTGTAGAGAAAAGGGACTCCTCCTACCCTACAGGTGGGAATATAAATTAGTGTACCCATTGTGGAAAATAGTATAGATGTTACTAAAAATTGAGTTGCCATATAACCCAGAAATTCTACTCGTGGGCATATGTCTGGACAAAACTATAATTTGAAAAGATACATTCACCCCTATGTTCACAGTAGCACTTTTTACAATAACCTAGATGTTCATCAACAGAGGAATAAAGAATATGCGGTATATATAGATAGATAGATACACATACAATGGAGTATTAGTCACAAACAGAGAAGGAAACAGTGCCACTTACAGCAACATGGAAGGACCTAGAGATTATCATACTAAATGGAGTAAGTCAGAAAGAGAAAGACAAGCACCAAATCACACGAACCTCTCTGGGTTTCTCGATGGCACAGTTGGTAAAGAATCCACTTGCCAATGCAGGAGGTGCAAGAGACACAGATTTGATTCCTGGGCTGGGAAGATCCCCTGTAGAAGGAAATGGCAACCTGCTTCAGTATTCTTGCTTGCAAAATTCCATGGACAGAGAAGTTTGGCAGGCTACAGTTCCTGGGGTTGGAAAGAGTCAGATATGACTAAGTGACTCAGCACACACACACATCCATGAACCTATCTATGAAACAGAAAACGTCTCACTGACAATGAAAACAGGCCTTTTGTTGTCAAGGGGGACATGAGGTAGGGGAGGGATGGAGTGGAGTGGGAGATTGGGGTTAGCAGATGCTAATTATTATATATAGAATGGATACATAATGAGGTCTTATAGCACAGGGAACTATATTCAGTATCCTGTGATAAATAATAATGCAAAGGAATATAAAAAAGAAAAAATACACACACACACATATAACTGAATCACCTTGCTGTACATATTAGAAATTAACACAATGTTGTAAATCAACTGAATTTCAACTTTTAAACAAGGTGCATATTATTTTTAAAAATGCATGCATTGCACAATTTAAAAGACAGTTTGGTAGAGAATAGACAACACCTATACCAAGAAATCTATTTCTAAGAAATTGTCGTGGTTGTCAGCAGACACTGCCTAGTTTTCCTTAGGAATAAAATCTAAGCAATCAACTCCAGAAACACTCATGTCTAAGAGAACACCAGAAGCAGCAAAAATCCCCTCACAAGAGCAATAAAATACCTTTCCAAAGAAACCAAATCCAGATTCCATACCATAATTCAGGCAGCACACCCCATCATAAACAAAAATTCATTATGCCTGCTGTGTGGAAAAATGTTAAGCAAGAAGAAATAAACAGAATGTTTTAACAAATCATATTAACCAAATGAAAAAAAAAAGGACAAAGCCACAGTTCTGAATGAGTCTGCCAATAAAGCTTACAACCGAGCCAAAATTTGGAAGAAATCTAAACATAGCCAGACCAAGTCTGAGTCTTCCTAAGACATTATATTCTGTTTTGTTTTTTTTTTTTTTCCTTTCAACTATTTCCTTTAGATTTACGGGGGAAATCTTGACCAGATCTAGAGATGTAATATTAAACACGCACAGAATGAATCTGAGCCTAAACTGAGGATGCAATCGAATGAAATTTAAAGACATGAAACAGAGCATCATTCTCATACAAGGATTACAGAATACCTAAAGAAAAGATGAAAATGTTTGCAGTTCTAGAATGCTGCCTTTAGAAAAATCTAAAAATGGTTGTTATCATCCAGTCCTCCATCAGTGTGCAAAACCATGAGTAGACGCACTATGAATATTCTTCAGAAGTTCAGCGGCATGTTCAACACTGTTATTCATGTGATAAAATGTCCTGATCTACACAGCCAGTACAATCAAAAAAAATTTTTTTTTTTTTGGCATAACCCACACAATAACAAAGAGCTGCCTAAGAAAATCTAAAGAAAAATGAGAACTCCCATAATGAAATAAAATCTGTAATTTGAGGAATAAAGCAATCATTTGGTTCTCTTCCACCCTGGTACTTTGGTCAGGTACTCCCTGCCTAAGGCAAGTTGACAGATATAAACTGACTTTACTCTGTGGCTGAGAAGGTCCTCTTCATGTGCTGGTCATTGTCCCACAGTTGTGATCTTGCAAGAGGAAGGAGATAAAGTGAGGAGAAGAAGGGAGAAATGAAAAGAAGACGCTTTACCGAAGAAGGTAGAATCTAACTGCTTCACCTCTGCTGGGGGGATTGGAAAGTTAGGCACATCTTTCTTTCTTGGGGAATGTTTCTTACACATGTGTACAAGAACAAGCTGGGCTGCAGAGTCCGGCTAGATGTATCTTTGTGAAATATTCTGAGATCTTAACCACCACTTTAACACTATTTACTACTGGAGTTATTAAGTTCCAATTAACCAAATCATGATATTTTTAGAACACAATGCCATTAAAAACTGTCATATATTTTATATGGTATAGTGGAAAGCCTTGGACGAAATACTTTCAAGGTATTGAAAGTATTGAAACAGATCTGAACAGTACTGAAACAATTGAAACAGATCTCTCTATATTCACAGGAGGAACTCTAAAAGAAACAAAAGATGAATCATCTGAAAATTATAATTGATTAGATGATTATGCAAAAGCTGTGTCCCATTCTTCAGTGTAGACTTTTAAAAATAGTGTTCCAAATACTGAATTCGTTGCTCATGGAAACATTTCTGAAATAGATATGTGCTTTGAATCCATCAGTGTTTCTTTGTATACTTCATAACTATATATATTCAAGTGATCTTAAAGAGGGAAAGAGAAAAGAGAAAATGAAAGAAAAATGTGTAGCCATCTTGCCCTCACACCTGTCTTATCACTTAGTGTCCTAAGACAAGTCTCTCTCTCTCTCTCTCTTTCTTGTCCCTTTGTCTCACTTTTAACTTTGGAACTCTGAACCTCACCCATTGTATTTAAATCATTGTTCTCTGATCTCCCTTTCTAAAAGAAGAAAGAAGGTGGATGGTGGAGGGAAAGAGAGTACAGAAGGGAGAAACTCAATAAAGACCATGAAACTCTGAAAATCAGAATTGCTAGAATGAAACACAGGTGTCATCACGCAGATAAAAACTGCAAATATCTGTATGTTCAATATGGTCTTAGTTCTAAACTGGGAGATGGGGGAGGGTAGTTATCTAATCAATTTTTGAAGGCAATTTTTTTAACTCCCCAAGCCTGATTTTTAGTGAATGCATAGTTTTATTTTCTTCTTCCGTGTCCTCTTTCTCACCAGAAATGCTAACAAGTTGAAATAAGGATTTGAGTTTTCTCTCTTTCTTCAGTCCCTACAATAAAATAAATACATGTGTGTTTGTGTTTGTCTGTGTGTATGTTTATGTATGTAAATTGTGAAGAAACAGTGAGTCTACAGTGAATAATTAGACTGAAAAAAATTAAACTCAGAAAAGCTGATACACGGTTAATTCATAAATATTATAGGACATGGCTTGTGGACAATATTTTTTCTTATAATTTACCCCAGCCTTATTGTGAAACACAATAAGTTTTGAAGATTACTGAATTCAGTTAAAAAAAAATTGGTAGTAACCTAGTTTATTGCCTGATTATTATCAGACTTACTTATTTGCCTAAACTTTTTTAATTGCTTATTTTTAATTTATTTTTAATTGGGGGAATGCTTAAACTCTTTAAAAATTTGTTTTGAAAAAGGCTAAAAGAAATGTACTCATAAGTATGAAGCTAGGACTAAGATTTCCCCTTCAGGTTTTAAAAATCCCAGAAAACAAAGACCCGATTATTTATTTTCATGACATCTACTATTTCACATCCTTTAAATGCTATCAGAATAAAAATTATAGCAATAAGTCTTTTTCAGACTAACAGCTAAATATTCCAGCTAAAATAGACATTCTTTCTTCCATGTGCTCCTCAACAAAAGCGTTCCTTATACCATACTCAAGGCTGACAAATTCTAGTTAATTTACTGAAACTGAAATGTCCATATTTATATTATTAATAAATCATGTATACTTCCATAGGCACAGAAACAAATATTTTGCTGTTTGATAATATGTATCGAGGAATCACAAATTTTTAACTTAGCCAGATTACACTAGAGATTTCAGTGATAATTCTTTATAAGCAAATACAATGTGAAACTACTGACAAGAGGAAACATTCAGAATTAGAATAAAAAGGAAAGATGAGGATTGCTTTTTGAATAAGCTTCTTTACCAAATAATCTATGCTACTTTTAATTTTTCTATATCCTATTTGGGGGAAAATGTTTGGTTCTTTTATGCTTTGCAAATAATATACAAAGTTGTGTTTTCACATGTAACATGAAATCAGATTACTGAAAAAATAATAATTATACTGAATAAATGTTTCATATAACAAAAATTTTAAACTTTTTGAGCTATTTCTTCACTTTTAAGTTATGCAGGCATATTGCATAATCTGTGCTAAGAATAAAAACCTGAGTTGGTTAAATTAATCAAACAATTATGCTAATTTGATATTCTGTTGTTGTTGTTTAGTCATTAAGTTATGTCTGACTTTATAGCCCACCAGGCTCCTCTCTCCATGGGATTTTCCAGGCAAGAATACTGGAGTGAGTTACCATTTCCTTCTCCAGGGGATCTTCCATATCCAGGGATCAAACCCCAAGTCTCCTGCACTGGCAAACGAATTGTTTACCACAAAGCCACCTGGGAAGCCCAATTTGATATTTCACTCTGTATTTTAGAAAGCAAATCAATATAATTTTTAAATTTCTTAGAAATGGAAATATCTCCTTGTATTTACATTTTCATTAAATACCCACACTTGTAATACTAAAACTTTGCATTAGCTATATAATTGTCATTCATTTATTAGCATTCTAATTTTTAATAGCAATTTTTAATTGTTACTTTGGGTAACAAAATACATTTAAAAATTAGAATATATACATATGCAAAAAGTTTTGATATTCAGGTTACATAGATATGAATACATACAGAATAAGTATAAAGATACAAATATAATTGTTCATAAACTCCAGTGTTCACAGATCTCCTGCCAGAGGCACAAACATAAACATGCTACCCTACAAATGCATCCACTCACATGCATATTTCTTTGCTCTTTTTCTCTTCTTCCTTTTCATTTTATTCTTTACTCTGACTGCAAATGTGTACTTATGATAGATCAATACATAAATACAATTTTGGATGGTTTTTACTTATCAAAGTACTAGAGTACTTAGATGGATTTAGTATATTTTAGAAGTTGTAAACTGGAAGCATTTAAATAGATAAGGAGGACCCGTATCATTTTTATATCTATATTCATAGGTATAGTGTGTATACAATGATACACATAGACATCCAGAGAGCACATGTTACCAATTAAAAGTTACATAACTTAAATCTAAGTAAAATCTTCAAAGCTTGTTGGCCTATGAAAAATGTACATTGCCTTTAATTCAATGAAGAAGGCAAAAAATACTTTCCATAAGTAAGCACAAGAATTCTTCTATATTTATATTTTTCCATAGATCATTAAAGTCAGGGAGGGGAATAGGCTAAAAACAAACTATTCTCAATTTTTGCTAAGTATAACCTAAGAACTAATCATTAATATAGTGGTGTCATAACACTTTTCTTTGTAATCAGGTATCAGATTTCTTGCTGCCATTTGTTTATGATTTTTTTTTTTTTTGGTTACTCTTAACTCAAAAATTTAATTTTGAAATCAGAATGCAAACATTCACCTATTTATAGAATATCTTCCTAGACCCGTCCTAGATAAAAAGAACTCTATGGAATGCTAAAAGTATTTTAAAAAAATACTCTCTGTAGAATGTATAATCCAGCAAAGGAAACATTTGCTTGTTCGGCTAACTCTAATGCATGAAGTAATGGAGATATGATCAAAGTGTAGTGGGAACATTTGAGAGACAGCAAGGAATTCCAACTGGGGGTGGAAAAGCTGGAGACTTCACAGATATCTTTTTTAAGAAACAGTAGCACCTGATTTCAAAGAAAACGTCATAACTTGAAATTTACAAAAATGTCAGGGAACCATGGCATGTCATAACAAACAAGACACAGAGTGATGCTGTCTAGTCATATAAACCAGTTTGATGTTTTGACTGACTTAATCAGTCAGGTCACGAGAAAAAGAGAAGGGTGTACCCTATGATTGACATGACTGGTACAGACAAAACAGTACCCTGGTGTGCGTGCATAAAGAATCAGTGTGCATCTGTGTATCCATTGCACGAGAGAATCGTGTAAGTGACAGAAGTGACTGTAGTAATGTATTTAAGGATCAGATCGCTCTTTACCCTGCAATGCCCCTGAAAAAGAGATGAAAATGGTAAAAGGAAAAATAGAATTATTATTGGTAAGGAAATATAGAGGGGAATCATACAGTTAGGGGTGGAGAGACAGAGGGTCAAAGGTTAAAGAAAATCAAGATTTGGCAAAATGAAAGGAAGGCAGTAAAGAAGAAAGAACAAGGAGGGAGGGAGGGGAAAACGTATATCAATCAACACAGAGAGAAACATGTTGAAATACTGAGGAAAGATGCAGGTGAACCTCTTCAAGTGCTATCTGTTGGGGAAGAGGAAAGAACAGGTGAGCTTATGCCCACAGACAACAGGGGTCACACTAAAATGTTGTCTTTGATTGTGTGTTTCTAGAAAAAATTTCTGTTTATTTATGCTAGTCTGGGAAGCCTTTGGAAAGACAAGTTCTATGTTTGAAGCACTTAAAAATTTCTATTACCATTATTGAAAATGCACATACAACTCTTGAATAAAAATGAACCAAAGATGTTTAATAAAAGAATTTGAAGGAAGCTATCTATCTTAGTACTACAGGCATGGCTGGCTCAGAGGTTAAAGCGTCTGCCTGGAATGCGGGAGACCCGGGTTCGAAACTGGGTCAGGAAGATTCCCTGGAGAAGGAAATGGCAACCCACTCCAGTACTCTTGCTTGGAGAATCCCATGGAGGGAGGAGCCTGATGGGCTACAGTCCATGGGGTCTCAAAGAGTCGGACACGACTGAGCAGCTTCACTTTCACTTTCACTTTGGTTCCTTTATCTTTGGTCTTCCCTGGTGGCTCAGAGGTTAAAGCATCTGCCTGCAATGTGGGAGACCTGGGTTCAATCCCTGGGTTGGGAAGATCCCCTGGAGAAGGAAAGGGCAACCCACTCCAGTATTCTTGCCTGGAGAATCCCATGGACGGAGGAGCCTGGTGGGCTACTGTCCACGGGGTCGCAAAGAGTCGGACACGACTGAGCGACTTCACTTCACTTCATCTCATCTTAAGTGTGTTGTCTTTTGGCTTATGATGATAAGGAATGAAAAATAATGCCATTTGAACAAGCTAGTGAATTGCCAGTTGCCAAGCCTATTTTGATCCCATAGAATTTATTGCTCCTCTTTTTTCAGCATCATACCCTACCTAGAGCATTCTACCTGTGTTCATAAATGAGCTGCAGAAACAGTGTCTTTTTATTTTTTTGGGTATTTTGATATAAAAATGAATTTGATATAATAATCATTAAATTAGAATACATGCCATTATTTTCAAGGACTGTTTTCTACTAAGCTCCTCTACTGTGTAATCAGCAAAATATCAAAATTTACAGCTTCGGGAGTGCTCTTCAAAAGACAATATTTATGTAACTGATCACATGGACCACAGCCTTGTCTAACTCAATGAAACTAAGCCATGGCATGCAGGGCCACACAGGATGGGCGGGTCATGGTAGACAGGTCTGACAGAATGTGGTCCACTGGAGAAGGGAATGGCAAACCACTTCAATATTCTTGCCTTGAGAACCCCATGAACAGTATGAAAAGGCAAAACGATGGGATACTGAAAGAGGAACTCCCCAGGTCGGTAGGTGCCCAATATGCTACAGGAGATCAGTGGAGAAATAACTCCAGAAAGAATGAAGGGATGGAGCCAAAGCAAAAACAATACCCAGTTGTAGATGTGACTGGTGATAGAAGCAAGGTCCCATGCTGTAAAGAGCAATACTGCATAGGAACCTGGAATGTCAGGTCCATAAATCAAGGCAAATTGGAAGTGGTCAAACAGGAGATGGCAAGAGTGAACCTCAACATTCTAGGAATATGCTTTTGAATGGTTGTGTTGGAGAAGACTCTTGAGAGTCCCTTGGACTGCAAGGAGGTCCAACCAGTCCATGCTAAAGGAGATCAGTCCTAGGTGTTCATTGGAAGGACTGATGCTAAAGCTGAAACTCCAATACTTTGGCCACCTCATGCGAAGAGTTGACTCATCGGAAAAGACCCTGATGCTGGGAGGGACTGGGGGTAGGAGGAGAAGGGGATGACAGAGGATGAGATGGCTGGATGGCATCACTGAGTCGATGGACATGAGTTTGAGTGAACTTCGGGAGTTGCTGATGGACAGGGAGGCCTGGTATGCTGCGGTTCATGGGATCACAAAAAGTCAGACATGACTGAGCAACTGAACTGAATTGAACTGATGTAACATTAGATGGCATTCAACAGATACACGCTTAATTCACAGGGAGCACCATTCTATTCTGGTTTCCAGACCTGGTAGAGTTGATGTCAGTGCACACACTCCCAACTGAGAACTTCAGATGTGGAATAGGAACTGCTTTTTAAAATTTTTTTTATTTATTTTTTAATTGGAGAATACTTGCTTCATAATATTGTGTTGGTTTCCACTGTACAACAGTGTGAGTCAATCATAACTCTCTCTCTCTATATATATATATAGGATATATATATATATATATGTATATATATCTCCGCACTCTTGAACATCCTGCCCATCCTCACCCTCCAACTCACCCCTCAAGGTCATCACAGAGCATGAGGAGGCTATGCTCCCTGTGCTACATAGCAGCTTTCCATCAGTTATCTACCTTTTAATTCCCTTTAAAATCTGCAAAGATAATTTTCCCTTAAAAAACTAGAAATGGAATTACTGTGCAAAGATAAATACAGTTTAAATATATGTATATGGTTAAACCTCTTTACAGAAGAATTCCAAATAATAAGTGTAGGAGAAATGAAGGAAATAGAAATTCACCGCTAGAACACCACAGTAATGATGACTACAGGCAAGATCCATGAATGAACACTATAATTAGAGATGAAACTTTAAGGAAAAACAGGATATTTGTATATCCTCAAAGTACCTCCTCCAATATTTATTAATTTCTGTGGTGGTTTTAATGTATGTCCACAAATCCTTTGATCTTCTTCCTCCCAGGAGGTAGAGTTTAATTACCCTCCCAAACAGAGTATGGTTTGGTAAAGATTATAGTAACTTTGACAGTGGAGAAAATCGTGTCAAACACTGCTTTCACCAAGCGATCAAGACTAAGCTCACCAGTGGTGATCCATGTTGATATCATGTACCACTGGTATATAACATTATGGAAATGGCATTTCACTTCTGAAGGTATTCTTTCCAAAATCTCATAACCCCACTTGAATCATAAGTAAAAACAAACAAACAAACGAAAATGATGAACCCAAACTGAGGTACATTCTACAAAATACCTGACAAGTGCTCTTCACAAACTTTAAGAAAAGGAAAAACAAAGGAAGATTGAAAGGCTGTCACAGACAAGAGTACATCAAGGAGATGCAATAATTAAGTGCCGTTTAGTAATAGATGTGGAAACAGTGTCAGACATTATTTTGGGGGGCTCCGAAATCACTGCAGATGGTGATTGCAGCCATGAAATTAAAACACGCCTACTCCTTGGAAGGAAAGTTATGACCAACCTAGACAGCATATTCAAAACCAGAGACATTACTTTGCCAACAAAGGTCCGTCTAACCAAGGCCATGGTTTTTCCAGTAGTCATGTATGGATGTTAGAGTTGGACTACGAAGAAAGCTGAGTGCCGAAGAATTGATGCTTTTGAACTGTGGTGTTGGAGAAGACTCTTGAGAGTCCCTTGGACTGCAAGGAGATCCAACCAGTCCATTCTAAATGAGATCACTCCTGGGTGTTCTTTGGAAGGAATGATGCTAAAGCTGAAACTCCAGTACTTTGGCCACCTCATGCGAAGAGTTGACTCATTGGAAAAGACTCTGATGCTGGGAGGGATTGGGGGCGGGAGGAGGAGGGGATGACAGAGGATGAGATGGCTGGATGGCATCACCGACTCGATGGACGTGAGTTTGAGTGGACTCCAAGAGTTGGTGATGGACAGGGAGGCCTGGTGTGCTGCAATTCATGAGGTTGCAAAGAGCTGGACACGACTGAGTGACTGAACTGAACTGAACTGAATATCTTTAATGGGAACTGGAGGAAAAAGGAAGAATATTTGTAGAAAAACTAATGAATATGGGTAGGATCTATAGTTTAGTTAATAATACAGTCCAGAGGGCTTCCCAGGTGGCTCAGTTGTAAAGAATCTGCACACCAATGCAGGAGATGCAGGTTCAATCCCTGGGTAGGGAAGATCCCCTGGACAAGGAAATGGCAACTCACTTCTTACCTGGGAAATCCCATGGACAGAGGATCCTGGCAGGTTACAGTCCATGAGGTCTCAAAAGAGTCAGATACAACTTAACAACTATACAGCAACAACACGATAGCAATGGTAATGGATACATTTTGGAAAATGTACAATGGTATGAAAAATGTCAGGGCTTCCCTGATTTCCTGATAGCTTAGTCAGTAAAGAATCTGCCTGCAGTGCAGGAGACCGGGGTTCAATCCCTGGGTTGGAAAGATCCCTGGGAGAAGGAAATGGCAAACCACTCCAGTATCCCTGCCTGGAAAATCCCATGGATGGAGGAGTCTGGTGGGCTGCGGTCCATGGGTTGTAGAGTCGTTCATGACAGAGTAACTAACACTGATGAAAGATGTCAGCGTTAGAGGAAGCTGATCAGAGTGTAGGAGAATACTATGTACTGTCTTTCTATTCTTCTGTCCATCTAACATTTCAAAATAAAAAGTAAAAATGTCAAGTTCTTACAGCAGCCCACAGGTACCTTAGTGACCGATCTCCTTCACGTTTGCCTTCACAGAGTGGGGACCATCCTCCCTGGGATCCTGCAGTCATCTCCTTTGTGTCACTGCTTGTGCCCCTGACCGTCTCAGTTACAAGCATAGCCCTTTTCCATGTCCCTACCTTCTCTTTCCTCTTTGTTTTGTTTTGTTTTCAAACTGAGCACTTTATAACATACTATGTTTTCACTCATTCGTTTAGGATACAATCTCCATGGGGACAAAGAATTCTGCTCATTTTATTCACCACTGTATAGCATGACCTACAACAGTGTCTAGCATTGATGAATAAATATTTCTTGAATGAATGAACTAATGAATTCTATAAATACTGCATTTCTGCTATGTTCCAGATTCTCTGAACAAAAAGGACATAGTCCCTATATTTGTGAAAAGTGATAGTGCAATGAGGAGATAAACACAGGAACAGCTAAAAGTACAATAATTGCTATAACCGGGGAAACAGAAGGTGAAGGGTGACTTTGAGCAGAACCCTAAGGTCAATGTCACAACTGGTCAGGAAAGACCTCCTGCTATAAATGACTTCTAAGGCAGAACTCAAAGAGTGGGAGGATAACTAGATAAGGAGAGAGAAAGACAACACGTTTTCCAGGTAAAGTCAGTAGAAAAGAATATCAAAAGGAAGGACCAGTTCAGATGGTCCTTCCACCAACACTCTGAGAATAATTATGAGGAATACTCCTTGTGGTGCAGGCGCTAAGATTTGGGATCATTTTCAGAACAGGATCTACAAGTGATTCCCTGATTTACACAGTCCTTCTGAGATAATCAAGCAGATTACTTCCATCAGTACTGACCAGGAGTCCAGGTTGAAGTCACCATTGCAGATGTTTAAATCAGTCTACTTAATAAACTGACAGTCAGTTGTTTAAAAAAAAAAAAAACACCCAAACCCTAAAGATCAAAAAAGAGCATAGAGTGCATTCAGGAACTGAACAACAATTGGCCATGAGCTAGAGATGTTAGCAGATGCCAAATCACAGAATCCTTATCAACTATATTACAGGATTCTGACCTCAATCTAATTCACGTGAAGATGCTGAAGAGTTTGAAGCAGAAAAGTGATTTGACATGATGTGAGTTTTACACCTGATTGCAGTATAGAGCTGGGTTATGGATTGTGACAGATAGGACAAGAATCAGAGATGCAGGAATTCAGGTAGACACAGGGAATAGATTACATTTTTATTACCATGTGGAATTTTAATTTTTTTTCCCTTGTTTTATGTGGAATATTTAGGAACAGCTATTTTAGTAAAGGGAACTGTTGTTGTTCAGTCACTAAGTCATGTCTGACTCTTTGCAACCTCATGGATAGTAGCACACCAGACTCATCTGTCCTCCACTGTCTCCCGGATTTTGCTCAAATTCATGTCCATTGAAACAGTGATATTATCTAACCATCTCATCCTCTGTTGCCCTCTTCTCCTTTTGCCTTGAATCTTTCCCAGCATCAGGGTCTTTTCCAATGAGTCAGCTCTTTGCAACAGGTGGTCAGAGTATTGGAGCTTCAGCTTTAGCAACAGTCCTTCCAATTAATATTAAGGGTTGATTTCCCTTAGGGTTGACAGATTTGATCTCTTTGCTGTCCAATAGACTCTCAAGAATCTTCTCCATCACCACAATTTGAAAGGATCAATTCTTCGGCACTTAGCCTTCTTTATGGTCCAACTCTCACATTTGTACATGACTACTGGAAAGACCATAGCTTTAACTACCCAGACCTTTGTCAGCAAAATGATGGTGGTATCTCTGCTTTTTAATATACTGTCTAGTTTGTCATAGTTTTCCTTGAAAGAAGAAAGCATCTTTTAATTTCATGACTGCAGTCTCAGTGTGCAGTGATTTTGGAGCCCAGGAAAATAAAATCTGTCACTGCTTATACTTTTTCCCCTTTAAACAATATTTATTTATTATTTGCTATGTGAACTTCCTGATGTTCAAGCTGGTTTTAGAAAAGGCAGAGGAACCAGAGATCAAATTGCCAACATCCGCTGGATCATGGAAAAAGCAAGAGAGTTCCAGAAAAACATCTATTTCTGCTTTATTGACTATGCCAAAGCCTTTGACTGTGTGGATCACAATAAACTGTGGAAAATTCTGAAAGAGATGGGAATACCAGACCACCTGACCTGCTTCTTGAGAAATTTGTATGTAGGTCAGGAAGCAACAGTTAGAACTGGACATGGAACAACAGACTGGTTTCAAATAGGAAAAGGAGTTCGTCAAGGTTGTATATTGTCACCCTGCATATTTAACTTATATGCAGAGTACATCGTGAGAAACGCTAGACTGGAAGAAACACAAGCTGGAATCAAGATTGCTGGGAGAAATATCAACAACCACAGATATGCAGATGACACCACCTTTTGGCAGAAAGTGAAGAGGAACTAAAAAGCCTCTTGATGAAAGTGAAAGAGGAGAGTGAAAAAGTTGGCTTAAAACTCAACATTCAGAAAATGAAGATCATGGCATCTGGTCCCATCACTTCATGGGAAATAGATGGGGAAACAGTGGTAACAGTGTCAGACTTTATTTTTCTGGGCTCCAAAATCACTGCAGATGGTGACTGCAGCCATGAAATTAAAAGACGCCTACTCTTTGGAAGGAAAGTTATGACCAACCTAGATAGCATATTCAAAAGCAGAGACATTACTTTGCCAACAAAAGTTCGTCTAGTCAAGGCTATGGTTTTTCCTGTGGTCATGTATGGATGTGAGAGTTGGACTATGAAGAAGGCTGAGCGCTGAAAAATTGATGCTTTTGAACTGTGGTGTTGGAGAAGACACTTGAGAGTCCCTTGGACTGCAAGGAGATCCAACCAGTCCATTCTGAAGGAGATCAGCCCTGGGATTTCTTTGGAAGGAATGATGCTAAAGCTGAAACTCCAGTACTTTGGCCACCTCATGTGAAGAGTTGACTAGTTGGAAAAGACTCTGATGCTGGGAGGGATTGGGGGCAGGAGGGGAAGGGAACGACAGAGGATGAGATGGCTGAATGGCATCACTGACTCGATGGACGTGAGTCTGGGTGAACTCCGGGAGTTGGTGATGGACAGAGAGGCCTGGTGTGCTGTGATTCATGGGGTCACAAAGAATCAAACACGACTGAGTGACTGAACTGAACTGAACTGATGTGCTTCTTCGTTGGTACATGGGGTTTCTCTAGTTGTGAGGAACCTGGGCTAGTCTCTAGTTGCAGTGTGTGGGCTTCTCACCCCAGTGGCTTCTTGTGTTGTGGACCACAGGATCAAGGGCATGCAGGCTTCAGTAGGTGCAGCAGGTGAGCTCAGTGGAGCACAGGCCCAATAGTTGTGGTTCAAGGGCTCAGTTGCTCCGTGGCATGTGGGGTCTTCCCATATCAGGGATTGAACCCGTGTCTCCTGCATTGGGAAGCAGATTCTTCACCACTGAGCCACCAGGGAAGCCAAGGAAATAGGGTCTTTATTTGACTGAATTCTTCTATAAGGTACTGGCATACTTAATAGTGAAACTTCAGTTTCTTAGGAGTTACATGAGTTCTTTAAAGAGCTAAAGTTATCTATCCCTGACAATGGAAAGTCCAATATTAAAATACTTTTAAAGTGGGATTTTTTTTTTCATTCACTCACAGTCAATTTAATGGAACGGACATCACATAAGACTTTAAATATTTTTATGATAATGGTTGAACTATAAACCCCAGAGGGCAGAATCTACATCTAAGGATGCATTCCTGTATCCACCATGATACTTAACACAAAGTATACCTTCAAGTTTGACAACTGTATTGTCCATATCTGACCCTAAATTAATTTGACAAAATTTTATTGAGCACTTCCCATATGCTATTCATGATGTAATGTATTGCTGCCCATCAGTAAATCCTGTCACCTTATTTTTTTTAGATTTTATGCATATTAAAAGAAGTGTTAAAATAACATGAGAAAAAGATACATAACAATGCTACACAACAGAAAATAAAATATAAAATTATAATCTCAAATGTAGGCATGCAATTATATTTATTATAAAGTAATTATTATTTCAAGCATGCATAAAAATGGACTCTGACTAAGGTAGTATTGTAAAATAGTTTGTGATAATAGATTTATGAAAACTTTTTCAATTCTTTTTCTTTTTCTATACTTGGAAATTTTTCTGTTCTGATCAGGTATTACTATTATAATCAGATAAAACAATACTGAAGTTTTTTCTTAAATTTGATATAGAATAGGAGGCAAAGACAACATATGATTTTACATCAATTTTTATTTTGTTATTGTTTAGTCACTAAGTCTTACCTGATTCTTTTGTGACCCCACGGACTATAGCCCACCAGGCTTCTCTGTCCAGGGATTTCCCGGGCAAGACTATCACTATTACCTTATTTAATTAACATGCTGTACTGATTATTTCTTTAGAAATACTTTGCACAGAAGGTGATTTTTGGTGGCACATAAATTGGCAGCTCACACCATTAATATCATAAATGAAAGATGTTGTTTTTCATCCTTTCTTTTCTTTTCCTTTCTACACACCTACTTTCAAGAAGTTCTTCTCCAGGATCACCCTGGCCTCCAGGGCTCTCAATGTCACTTGGCCTCCAAAGGTGTGTAATGAGGTGTCTGAGCCAGCGATAATCCCCAGAGGTTCTCAGTGTTCCAAAATTCCCTCTCTCCCTCCCCCCTCAACAATGAAAACTTGAGGCCAGTATTTTGGAAAAGCACTTCTGGAAGGCTGCCAGCCCCTGTCCTGGACATTAGTGAGGCTTGATTTTCATTCCATTCATGTGACCGTACTTCTCAAAAAAAAAAAAAAACCAATGTGGTAGGTTTTTCAGAGGTAGGAGCATTGATAGCAAAGACGGTAGAAGAAGAAATTAAAGTTGTTTTACAGAAGCCAAAGTGAGAGAATTCAGTTCATTGAACACTATTCTGCTCTTCTGAGGGCTGTATTATATGCATGCTTATGATTAATTGCACATTTACACTTTTGATGACTCCATAGTAAAGAGCTTTTGCCAAAAATGAACCCTTGATACTCTGCTTTTCTGTTTGCTGTGTCAGTCTGCTCCCAGATTAACTGTACATATATATCTCAAGGCTTTGAAAGAAGAAATATCAGCATACAAAAGCTTGATTCAGTGATACAAGCTGGAAAATGCCCCAGAAACAAGTGGGACTTCCTGTGGCTGTGCCACAAACGGGAATTCAGGATGTCCACTAGATTCCAGGATTCAATCACCACTTCACCACTATATCCACAGTGAGCTTACCCTGCTCATTTTGCATCCTGGGTAATAAGACTTCATAGTTAGGTGTCTGAATGAGGGGCTCTGTAACACAACTTGTGGAGGGGTGTGTTGTGAAGTCAGTACTAGTCAGCCAGTCTCCTATGGGACCTAAAAGCATCTTAAAGGCTTATATTCAAAGTTCAAAAAGTGATTAAAGACTTGGGGGCAGTAGGTTTCTCTGAAACTTGTACCCAAACAGCCATGGAAATCAACATGGCTGGCACTTCAAAACATATGTTAAAAGTGAAAGGTTAGTGGAAGGTCAAGAGGGGGATGACAGTTCACCTTATGTCCTTTCAAAATGGCTCACAGTCAAAAGTACCTTGTTTGCAAGGTTACCTAACTTTCTCCCTCTATCAATGGAATCAAAATTAATAATCCAGAGATCTCTTCCTCCTCGAGGCAGGAAGCTTCCACACTATGCCACTCATATATTCCTTGCAACTGATTAAGATCGCCTTAGATGTGGGAAAGCTGTTTCTGATCCCCTTATCACAGTGTAAAGTAAAACATGCTTGACTGGTTAATAAAAATGGAAGATGGAGTTACAAAGAGGAAAAGTTCACTTGAAAATCCAAACAAAGACCGAAGTTCTTTGGTCACACCCAAGAAAGTCAGACAAGCATATTTTGGAAATAGAAAGTTAAAGGGTCCGAGGCAAAATTTTTCTAATTTACTATTAATTATGAATTTATCTAAGAAAAAGGGTACTCTATATTAGCTGTATGAATTCAAATACGTAAGAAAAAATCCCCCAGAATGAATGTTTTCCAGGTTTTAGTTAGGTATGTATTTGCCAAAGGCATCTGTAAAAGTAATTTTTTCATATGTACAGGGAACAGTAAATGAGTCCACTGTACTTCTAAGTTATTAATATGTATGATTTTAACTTCTTCTTTCATAAATCACCATTCATTCTCTCTAGATTTTCCATGTATAATAGAATCCACTTCAGACACTGCACAAGTAGTTACTTTCTAAAGTTTTTCTAGGACAATTAGAATCACAGGGCATTAGATCTTCAATGAATCTTAAGACTCAACTAGATTTGGCCTTATTTTACAGATGAGGAGTCCAAGACACAGAAATTAAAAACACAGCTGTGTCAGAACTGGTTCCCTAACAATGTCCTTTCCATGGAAGACCACATATACCATGATGGTTACAAGTGTTGGTTGTGCAGTCTGGTTGCCAGAGTTTGCATCTTTGGATAAATTACTCTCTAAACCTCAGTCTCTTCATCTATAAAGTAGGGAGAATAGCAGTACCTGCCTCACAGAGTGATTTTGAAGATTGTTGATGAAGTGCTTAGCAGGATACTAGTTAGCTCTACTACCCTTTGTAATATATCAACCATTTTTAATAATCTCACCTCCATTTGGGCTGTAAGAGCTAAAACTGACATTTTTCTCCAGGAGAAGTTTTCTTGAATGAGGATATTGTTTGAAAACAAACAATCACCATAACAAATCATTTGTTTCTGTATTCCAAAGCCTCTTTGCAGAATATCTGATACCACTAAATGTCCATTTTTTTAGTAACATCAATATCTATTACCTAGTCATTCAATAAGATGCAAGCATTATGAGATCTCTGCAATGTGGTAGACCTGGGTTTGATCCCTGGTTTGGGAAGATCCCCTGGAGAAGGCAACAGCTACCCTCTCCAGTACTCTGGCCTGGAGAATTTCATGGACTGTACAGTCCACGGGGTTGCAAAGAGTCGGACATGACTGAGCGACTTTCACTTCCACTTCAATGGGCTACTACATATATAAAAAATATATAGAAAAATAATTAAAAACCAATTATGGAATATAAAGGATATTAAGCATATGCTATTTCATTATTATGGTCTTCAGAAACAAGTTTTCAAGATTGAATTCTTTTGATTTTCAACAGGAAGAATGTCTTTTACTCACACTTGTTTTTAAGTAAGGAGACCCACCAACTTATACCTAGCTCTTGTCATATCACTTTGAGTATATTTTCTTAAAGCATACCCTTTTCTGTGGTTGAAAAGTTCACAAGAGGCCCCTTTCGTTTCTCAAGCCTCACATAAATGAAGCCATTTCAGGACATTGCTAAGCACTTAGAAGAGTTTGCAATGTGGTTCATTTTAGTGCTGGGAAATCCTTTTTGGTGTTACCCTGACCTCAAGTGGTCTATTTCCTAATGCTTTTAGCAGCAAAAAAAAAATCATATTACATTCAAACCTATTTTATTACTTATACAGTTTATAAATTAGATAGGAAACACCAATCAACTTTAAACAGCCAGAGTTTTCCTTAAAGTATAAAACAGAATTATTCAGAAGGCCAACTTGCTCTTTGCAGTTCATCCTACTTCATTCTCGGTCCTCCTCTTCCTTACCTCCTCTCCAAGAAGCGTGCATCTTTTTGTTGTCCAGGACCTCACATTTGATGCTTCTACTTGGTAGTTTCACAGAAATCATACCTTTATGTTCCCACAGTGAAACCTATGTACCTATTCTCTCAAGACCCTGGGCAAAGCAGATCTATTTCCTCAGCCTTGGTTTCTCCCATGGTGAGAAGTTATAAGGATAGCTACATATCAAGTATTCTGAGATCTACCAAACTGTGGCATTATCATAGCAGAGCGGTTAAGACTGCAGGCTCACAGGTCAGACAGAGATCATGTCAAAGCACTTCTCAGCTCCATACTATGCCTCTTGAGTAAGTCATTTAAGTTGTCATCATCTGCAAAGTGGCTATAAATGGTGAGGCTGACTTCAAGGGGCTGTTGAGATAACTAAATGAAACAAAGCAAGTCGAAAACTTCACATTGTGTGCAGCACACAAAGCACTCACAAAGACAAGCTACTGTCGCCATCAACAGGTGAAGCAACTGGCAGAGTACTTAACGTGTGCAGATAAATGAAATCATTAAAAAATTAGTGCTAAGGCATTTGACAATAATAGGAACAAAGGCAGCCTCACCTCTAGGTTAATAGGAGATGTGTCACTTTCAGATGCAACACATTGTATATTAACTCTTGGGTGACACTCAGCCTCATTCAGATGATGGAGAGAAGTACGATTTGGAAGTCAAATCTGTGGTTCAGGACTCTTAAAACTCACAGGGGCCCAGTCTTGTACTCTGATCACAAAGCAGGCCTGCCCTGACTGACTGTTGCCTTTGGGGCTTCAGCCATATCACATGTGCTTTTCATTAGTGAGAATTGTATTTTACCTTTGAAGTTCTTGTTTTTAAATCCAATAATACTAAATATTCAGCCATCCAAATTATATATAACTGCTTTAGGATTTTACATACCTCCTTATGGGCTTATGAATTTCTGTGTCAAATACAAACTTTATTTTATATACACTAAATCCCACAGACATTTATTTTGGAAACTCTTTGGCACTCTATTTCAAAACAGATGAATGTGACCCAATGAAGCTGCATTTATTCGATAAATTATGTGATCACATCTCTGAGTAAGGCGTTCCAAAAACCTGTTTTTAACAATAAAAAGTCGAGTCAATATACTCCCTTACCCTGAGGAGAGCTTTAAAATCTATATTCCTATTTCCTAAATTAGGTGTTAACTAACAAAAGAAATTCTGTGATTAATTAGACTAGAACAATTCCATGCATTATACATCACTTCCTAGAGATTCACATTAACATGTTAAAGTTCTGGAAATTCCTACAGGGCAGAAATCTGTTTAAACTAGTGTTGCCTAGCTGATAAACTTTTGTGTTTTCATTTGAGTAACACCTATTATCAATCTGAGGAACTAGTGTTCCTTAAGACATATTATGGAGAAAAAAATATTAATTCAGATGACTAATATAAATTGTTTTTCTCGTTGACTGGGTAAATGAACAATATTTGGCCTCTGACCTGTCATGTCCAACCTCTGGAAAGGAACGAAATTCCAATCTCTTGCTACAATCTAGGTCAGTTACATACTTAACAGCCTACCGTTGAACTTTGCATACCTCTGTCTTTGCGGTTAGAGGAGCTGAGGTTGGCCAGGAATTAACTGAAAATAATTTATCTAGGTTCACAAAATTCTAAACCAAGAGCTTTAAAGTTAAATACAAAAAGGAATTTCTATAAACACATTAAAAATAGGTGCAAAATATATTTTAATAGTTCATCTACTAGCAACCTACAACAGCAAAGTGTTAGAATTAAAAGTGTCATATTCATTCATTTAAAAACACTTAAGAAATATTTGTTAAGCACAAAATATTGGGTATCTAGATGCTGGAGACATGCTGTTGGAAAAGATACAATCTCCGTTCTTAAGGAATGTAGGAGAGATGGATGTATCACATGAATAACAGAAGTGAATACTGTGATGCGATGAGCATAGGAGGTTATGGGAGCATATCAGAGGGGCACTTGACCAGTCCTAGGGATGCGGTTTCAGAGAAGGTTTCCCTAGGACATAGGGTTGCCAGAAAAAAAAATACAGAATTCCCAGTAACATTTGAATTTCTGGTAAACAATGAATAATTCCTTAATATATGTTCCATGCAATATTTGTACCTAGGTGCCCTGTGTTTTTATTTGCTAAATCTGACAACTCCAACTAGGACATGATGTTGAAGTTGCAAACTGAAGAAAGAGTCAAATGGAGAAAGAAAAAAAGAGCAACAGAAGCCAATGGACCCATATGTACAAAGATGCAGATTTAAGCACGAGCACACTCCCTGCAGAGTTCAGGTCAGGATGGTAGACTTTGAGGTTTGAACGGAACAGGGAAGTTGTAAACATATTTTGGAGTGTCTGTTTTCTTTATAGGTGATGGGGGGCCAAGAGATGGTTTTATGTTTAGTGTTATCGGATTTGTGCTTTAGATATAGCAGTCTGGAATAGGGCCAGACTGGATGCACGAAAGCCATTAAGAGAGTGCTGTTAGTAAACTTACTGAAAGATGATGGTGCCTGAATTAATATGGTGATAATGAGGATGAAGAGAGATGAATGACTTCAAGATATATTTAGAAACTAGTGTCATGGTTGGGGGTTTATATCCTAAAGTCAAACTGCCTTGCTGCTTGTGATCTGTGTCTGGTAATATACCATGGGGGTTAAGAATAAAAAATGTTTCAGTCTATATATAGAGTCCCCTCTGAGCTCAGATTTTTACTATTAATATAAGCCTAAATAATAATGTAGGATTATTGTAGTATTACATCAAATAACACACATGAAGTGCTGAGCACAGGACTTGGTGGCTAATCAGCTATGACTGGCTATGAGAGAAAAGAGAGGGGAATCAAGAATGCCATTCAGAGTTCTCTTTGGGAAGTTTGAATAAGAGAGGAATAAAATTCACAGTAGCCAGAGACAGACCCACACAAATATATTCAAGTGATCTTTGACAACAGAGCAATGGTGATTGAAGACAGAAAGGATAGGGACTTCCCTAGTGGCCCAGTGGCTAAGACTCCACACTCCCAATGCAGGAGGCCTGAGTTTGATCCCTGGTCAGGGAACTAGATCCCACATTCTGCAACTAAGAGTTCACAGGCCGAAGCTAAAGAACCCGCATCCCGCAATGGAGATCGAAGATCCTGCATGCTACAAGTAAGGCCCGGAGCAAGCAAATAAATAATTTTTTTAAGCTGACTTAAAAAAAGAGAGAAAGAAAAAGAATAGTCTTTAAGCAAATAGTGCTGGAACAGGTGGACAGCAACATGCACAAAAAGCAAATCTACACACAGACCTTATACTTTTTATGAAAATGAATGGAAAAGGGAGCAAAGACCCAAAAGTGAAAGCCAAAACTGTAAAACTTGTAGAAGATAATAGAAAAAAAAATCTAGGTGGCCTTTGGCTTGGTACATTTTAGATACAACTCCAAAAGCAAGGTTCATGAGAGCAAAAATTGATAAATTGGACTTCTATAAAATTAAAATATTCTGCTCTGTGAAAGACACCATCAAGAGAATGAAAAGACATGACATAGAATGAGGTGGGAGATCATCATAAAACATATATCTGATGAAGAACTTTCATCTGACAAACACAAAAACTCTTAAACTGAATTAAAGAAATCTGATTTTTGAAATGCACAAAAGGTCTGAATAGACACTTCACCAAAGAAGATATACAGGTGGCAAATAAATATATGAAAAGATTCTCAACATCATGTGTCATCAACGAATCGCAAATTAAAACAACAGTGAGATTCCGTTAGATACCTATAGGAGGGCGGCATGGCAAGCCACTCCATTATTCTTGCCTGGAGAACCCCAAGGACAGAGCAGCCTGGTGGGCTACCATCCATAGCGTCGCACAGAGTCGGACACGACTGAAGCGACTTCGCAGCAGTAGCATATACCTATTAGAATGTCCCAAATCCAGAATTCTGACAATACCAAATACTGTGAAAATTTGGAACACTCATTCATTGCTAGTACAAACGCAGGTAGTACAGTCATTTTAGAAGACAGTTTAGCAATTTCTTACAAAACTAAACATACTCTTACTATACAATCCACCAATTATGCTCCTTAATATTTACCCAAAGTGAATACTTATGACCACACAGAAATCTCCACATATGAATGCTTACAACAATTTTATTCATAATTGCCAAAACTCAGAAGTAATCAAAATACACTCTACTAGGTTAATGGATAAACAAACTGTGGTACATTTATCCATACAATAGGATATTATTCAGTGACAAAAACAAATGAGCTGTCAAACCACTAAAAGACATAAGGAAACTCCGATGCACTTTGCTAAGTGATAGAAACCAATATGAAAAGGTTCCATGGCTTCCTGTACGATATTCTGGAAAGGCAAGACTATGGAAAAAGTAACAAGATCAGTGATTGCCAGGGGTTAAGGTGGAGGGAGGCACAAGGAGGCAGAGGATAAATGATTTTTAGGGCATCAACACTATTCTATATACTACTGTAATGATGGATACATTTGTCAAAACTCATAGAATATACGTCACAAAGAGTGAAGCCCATGTAAACTATGAATTTTAGTTAATAAAAGTATGTCTAAATGGGCTCATCAGTTGTAACACATGTACCACACTAATGCAAGATGCTAATACTTGCACGATGCTAATACTAGACGAGGGTTATACAGGAACTCTCTGTACTTTCTTTTCAATTTTTCTGTGAACCTAAAACTTCCCTCAAAAAATAAACTCATATCTATGAGTATATATGTATATATTAAGGTCACATATAGACACACACCTCTCCTTAGAAGAGAGATCTGGTGTTTTGGTCAAGGATATAGTTATCACAGCAGAAACACCTGCAAAAAATATTGAGAGTGAGAAAAGAAGAGGACAAAGTCGAGCACCCAGAATCGTCACCATTTAGACACAGAGGAAGTGTGGCCTGGGGAGAACAGGGAGAGGAAGAGGACGACTAGGTGACTGGGATGCCGTGGAAGCCAACACGGAAGAGTGCCTTTGAGGTGGAAGGACAGTCAGAATGAGATGTGCCAAATGGCTCTTAGAACTCGTGAGTTTTTGCAGGCTACTGTAACAAAGTGCTGCAAAATGGGTGTCTTAAAACCACTGGGATCGATTGACCTGAAATAAAAGTATTAGGCACTGCAGTTCTAGAGACCCCGAGGGAAACCTGCCCCCAGTCTCCCAGCACTTGCTGACTGTCAGCAATCTTTAGTGTTCCTTGCTTGGCTCGTAGACATGCCCCTCCAGTCTCTGCCTTCATCATCACACGATATTATCTTCCTGTCTGTAAGACAGGGAATGAACATTATTTCTCTCTTCTTATGAGCTCAGCAGTCATTGGATTAGGATCCATCTTCAACCAGTATGACCTTATCTTAACTGGATCACAGCTATAAAGACCTTATTTCTAAACAAGGTCACATTCACAGGCACTGAGGGTTAGGCCTTTTGGGGGACACAATTCAGCCCAGTACAGAACTGATCAACAAAGTGACCACTATATTTAGGTTGGTGATCTGAAAATGTACTTTCCACACTATTCCATACATCTGAAATGAACACAATATTGTAAAACAACTATACTTCAATTAAAAAAAAAAAAAAAGAATTAAGGTTGTCCAAAAACATTTAGCTAAAAAGATTACATTATAAAAAAAAATATTAACAAGTTAAAGATCACTTAAGCATATTGTATCAATACAGTAGAATACTTAGCAGCCCTTAAAAATCCTGTTGTCAAAGAGACATAGGTGCTAAGTGAAGAAAGAAAGTTACGAGAAATTAAATAGGGTATAAACCTGTTTTAAAAAGTATGTGTATAGAATGTAAATGTATTTAAAAGAACTGGAAGATGCGGAAAAAATCCCACAGTATTTTCCATGGATTGGTAGAAATCAAAACCTAGTTATGGAGAATTGAATAGTAAATGCTAAGTGAAAAAGATATTGAGGGCAGAGGCAACTTCACAGAAAGTTTTGGGGCAAATCTTCACTAATGAAGGGCCATGAAGATTTTTTTCCCCATGATTATTATTACTTATTATTTGTAACCAATGAGATTAGGTGAATGGCAGAAAGGAGAAGTTGAAACAGACAGGACATACTGTAAAAACTCTGACAAGATGGAAAGGGATGCAATACAGAACAAGGATTAGAATTAGAAACAGAGTATCTCTTCCTCTAAAATAAACCAGAAGAAAAATACTTACGGATTTAGGTATGTTTGTAGATGCAGCGGCAGGAAATTGACAGAGTTCCCAGGGGATTTTTCTTTTTTGTCTCATGAAGAAGATGCAGCAAGGAGCATTCAGGTAAAGGAATTAAAGAGTGGACAAGCTTGGAAAGGTTTATGTTTGAAAATGGGAAGAAGGAGTGACTGGCTCAGGCATATGGAGGGTCCCTTTGGGACCAAAGGCCCTCATTTTTAGTGGAATTAATATACATTCTTTTAGTGGAGATAATCTGCTTATATTTCTGATTTTCTTTTAAAGTGATCAGCCCAGGTGGAAGCAGGTGTGATAAAAGGAAAACAGCAGCCATTTGAAGGGACTGGCCAAGGAGTAGTGAAAGAATGGGCTGTGATGTGTAAGTTGGAGAGGAAAAATGTAGATATGGAAGGGAGCGTCAGAGAAAACATGCTGAGGCCGAGGGACGGGAGGATTTGATGGGGTCAGATGAGAGGCATATTGAAGAAAGCTAAAATTTGTGAATGGCATAGGGCCCTGCCCAAGAATGGGAAGGTGGGATCTCAGATTTCCAAGAATAGCACAATTTTGGGTAATCTGAAGCTCTGAGCTGTCACTAGGGACAGAGATGCCTAAAGGAAAGGGGAGGCAACAATTACTGGAGTTGATGTTGCAACACACTGAACAAGCTATAATCTGCTTACTAAAGTTTTTTAAAGTATTTTCTACATCAGCCAGAATGTAAAATATAGTTGAACAATATTAAACATATATTTACCTTAAAAATTTATGCAGCATCCTGTCTCTAAACAAAGTTGCAAATTGGTGAATTTTATTCATTAGCATCCTTTTCTCTTTCTTTGTGCTTCTTATTACTGTTCCTTTGCCCTATTTTCCCCCATAACAGACCTATACATTCCCTCCCCCTTTGAAGACCTTGTTGCTTTCTCCAACATTACCTCTGTGCTCCTAAAACGTCTCTGGTTCTCTAACTGGAATCTGTCAGTTTTAATACCTTAGATTTTCAAGTCAGCTCTTTAAAACTGTTGATTAGATCAATGAATGATTCATGTCAGTGTATTGAACGGGAGCAAAGCAGAGAAGACATACACTAGATCAAATGCCTGGGCCAATTCCTAGTCCTACCACTTACGTAGCTGTGTGACATCAAAGAACCTTAACCTCTCTGTGCTTCAGTTTTCTTATCAAAAAGAGGAAATTGAAGGACTTGCTCATCTGTCATATAATAAGCACTGTTTAAGTGTTTGGTAAATAAAATGAGTGTTAATGAATTTATGCTCTTCCCTCACATAAACTTGTTGGGATTCCCGGATGTAATACTTGAACACTGAGACGGAATTCTAGTGGTGGGCCTTTCACACCAGTCATGCGGTTGATGAGCCTCTCTTGTAGACATCTCTTACACCTGTGCAGTGCCATCTACTGGTAAAAAATAATAATAGGTGGATTTACTATTTTCCTCAATAAAATTTTTTCAAGTTTCTGAACTTTTAAAAATACAAAGAGATCTCTGATCTTTTGCCGACTGCATATCATTCCCGAATTGACTTTTTTGTTTTTCAAAAAGTAGAGCTTGCCCAACGAAAAATAAGATAAATACAACAAATGCAGAAAAGTTTTAGAAGGAATGGCTCTCTACAAATATTCTGAAATAAAAGAAAGTGAAAGTTGCTCAGTCATGTCTGACTCTCTGTGACCCCATGGACTATACAGTCCATGGACTTCTCCAGGCCAGAATAATGGAGTGGGTAGCCTTTCCCTTCTCCAGGGGATCTTCTCAACCCAGGGATCAAACTCAGGTCTCCCACATTGCAGGAAGATTTTTTACCAGTTGAGTCACAAGGAATGCCCAAGAATACTGGAGTGGGTAACCTATCCTTTCTCCAGCGGATCTTTCCAACCCAAGAATCAAACGAGGGTCTCCTGCATTGCTGGTGGATTCTTTACCAACTTGGCTATCAGGGAAGCCCACAAATGTCCTAAACTGATTATATTATTTGTGGGATAAAACAATAAATTATTTGTAACTAAGTGTCTAATTGCTGAATGGTTATACACTGATTCAGGAAGACAAGTGAAGAGCAAGACCAAAGTGTTGCAGGTCCATGGTAGGTGTGCAGCATCCATGTGGTTTATCAGCTGGGTTTACTCAAGATTATGTCATTCACCTTAATAGCACCAGCCAAACATGCACTTTAGGCAAAATAAGAAAGTTCTTTCTTACAGTTGCTGTGTTCTCCCAAGGACTGGGAACTGCTTTTTCCTCAAATGTCACCTAAGGCATCAGACTTGAAGAATGGGTTTTGGCTAGATATGGGCTCCAGGAAAAGAGAGAATAGATAAAAGAAGAGGGGATAGATAAGGAGTCGGGGAAAGAAACTATAGAAGAAAGAACACAAATTAAGAGATAAGTAGATTAAACAAGCTCATACAGTGAGCTGGAAAGAGAGAGAGAGAGAGTACAATCAATCTTTTTTCTTAGGTACTCAAATTGAGATCTTCACCATTTTTATAATTGACTCTAAATGCTAAACTCTATAGTTTTGTTGAACATGCTGCTATCAAACGGCTTTCATGGATTTCTTTAATGATTTCTGATCAATTTGACTAATTAATGATTGTGATTGACTTATGACAGCCAAGGATAAATCCATATGATTTTTTTTAAGTGTCCATGAAATTATCTTTGCATGGGAAGGCTTAAATGAGAGGTTATTTCTTATCCTATGTTTTAGATTCTTTTCAGGTGATCAGATTCAGCAGTCTTCACAGCAAAGCTAAGAGCATATCCAAAAAGAAAAAAAAAAAAAAAAGCTTCTGTTTGTGGACCAAGATAAAGGCAATCTTCCCCAAAGGGGTTTGTTTGTAAATTGCTTTAGTCCACTTTACAAGGTCAAATCCATTCTCCTAATGATGAATCTCATCTGTTCTGGCAGAGAAAGAAATGTTTTCTTTCACTTCTATGTGTGGCAAGAGCTCATTCATCTCAGTAAGTTCTGAAGAGAAATCTAACTACATCAGAGAGAGGAGTATTCAAAGGGCAACGGATGGCCAGAAAGATATATGGAATTCACTTTCCTGAGACGGACATTCAAATGGTAACAAGTGATAGAAAACAGCTCTATATTTCAGCATGATGTGTGTTCGCTCCCGATGATTAAACCCCCTGTGAGCCATCTGCGTTTAATGGGTTAGAACTACTTTGTAGCTGCAGTTTTTTCCTCCCAGCGCTCTCTTATTTATTTGAGAGGAGACCGAACTCCACTCTTTAAAAGTTAAGCATGTAAGAAACTCTGCCAAGAGAATCAGAAAGAAAAGGCAAATTTATAGCCTAGTGTTGTTTTAAGCATTTAGTAGTATAAATAAGAAGTGTAGATAAATGTGTACAAGTAGACGCATAAGTGACCCTCTGTTTATCTCAGTTACATTATTTGCCTAAATTCCAGAGCAGAATTAACCCAATTAGTTTACATAATGGCTAATGCTGTCCCTCCGCTGAGCTATTAGGGACATGTATAATGAACGCTAGACCAGGGATGGTGTTATTTTACTTCTAAGTCAATCCTTGGGGACTGTGGTTTGTATCCAGTGACTCGTGCAGATAAAAATCAGAATCCAGTGTGGAAATTATTGTCGCCCAAAGCAAGGTACACTATTGGTGTTACTTATGCAATCAAATCAAACTTCTGGTTTAAAATGCCAACGATGATAACGACTTTCTATATGCAACCTGGTCTCGCCTGAGACATGTCACATTTTACTAACATCTCATTATTTTTCTCTGACTTAGGAAAGTCAGCAACAATAAGCACTCAATAAATATTTGTTGAATTGAACTGAACTCTGAGAACTGAGAGGTGAGGTGGCACTGACCATCAGTGACACATCTGGGATCGGCATCTTGATTCTGTTCTGCCAAACAGTTAGTGATTCCAGCTAAAGCCAATGGAAATATTACATGAAGAAGTTTAAGAAAATGTTCACACAGCTACAAATGTTAATGTGAGTCATATAGCTATATGAGCCTAGGAAGTTCTCTCTTGCCATGTATTTTCACTCTTAATACATTGACTAATTTCAGAGTTTTTCCTCTTCACTACCTCTAGCTATATAGCTCTTTTCCTAGGTCATTATTTTTTTTTTCCTAAGATATTTCCCTGAATAATTTCTCCTGCCTTTTTTCTCCCCTTTCCTTTGAACCAGAAAACATATCTACAAGGGGGAGGTTTCTTAGGGCTTTAAAAACATCAATCAGTTTCACAGCTGAGAATGGAGAGATCTAGATGATAGAGAGCAATTCTTCCATTAAACCTGTTTATAAAATTTAGGCAAGAGTTTTGCATAAAATGAGACAAGCTTTGACCACGTTGAGGCAGTCAAAGAGTTAAATTAAAGACACAAAAGCAAGGCCCAGCTGCACGTCTTTTTCTTTTTCCTCTCATGGAGTAGGGAGTATTTTTCCTGTAATGACCTCAGAATCTTCTGTCTTTTTCTTGGTCAGAGATCAAGGGGTACAATCAGGGTGAAACTTTCTTATCAAATTTTTCTATCAACTTTCTGAGCGTGTATTTTGAGGTTGCACTTACAAATTTGCCTTTTTTTCTATTATACATTTATATAAAATCTTACTGAAATAAGTTTGCTGTATTTTCATATTAGGTAAGTTACAGTAAACGTCATCTATCCAACTAAACAGACTATTATTTGAAGACAAAAGTTATGATTGCATGTATTCAAAACCTCCATGGCTAGCATAGCACACTGTAATATTATGAGCTCAGCACATATTCACTAAATTATTTGAGAGTAAAAAACTTGAAAAATATTATTGAATAAAACAATGTCTCTGCTGAACCTGAGAACTTCAATCTAGTTAATAAAATAATACGGAAAAGAAACATCTAAAATTAGAGAAAAGTTGTGGTATGATGTACATTAAAAGAAGTTTGGAAATACTTTATTTAGTATGGACGTGGCTTTCCAAGACACACTCAGATTTTCTTTCAGAGAAATAGATAAAATGCTGTATTCCTGTAAGTTTATATTCATCCTTCAATGTCTGGCTCCGATGTCACTTCTTCTCTACAGCTTTCTATGACTATAAAGGTTGAATTAATTGCTTTGTTATATGTTTTTCAATAGTATTTGCTTGCACCTCTTCCAAGCCATATTTTAATTATTTATTGTACTCTTTCATCTCCACAACAAGCAAGTAGTTTCTATAAGGTCTTGGCACAAAGGGAGTTCTCAATAAATGATAAATTTAGCTTGAGTAAAACTGAATTTAAATATTAAAAATAAATTCAGAGAAAAATTAACATTGACAATAGGAGGAAAAATTAGTCTGTGAAAAACCATATTTCAATTACATATTTCACAGACTATGACAAAATGTTTTCAAATGCATATTTGAATTATTTTTTTTCATAGCTTTAGGGAAAGCATGTAGAATAAGAAGACAGGAGAGTTGTTGGACTTAGAAGCTCCTTCTACTGACCATAAATTTAGGTGATAATACCCACTTGTCACAAAAAGATGAAAGTTGGAGAAAATAAATATGAAAGTGTGTTGT
This sequence comes from Bos taurus, assembly GCF_002263795.3. NCBI lineage: Eukaryota > Metazoa > Chordata > Mammalia > Artiodactyla > Bovidae > Bos > Bos taurus. The sequence goes on along the minus strand of NC_037332.1, from coordinate 14,944,776 downwards.
TAATTCAAAGTTTTATATTACTCTTTCAGAAAACTAAGGCTCAGAGGAATTGAATAACTTTAAGACTTTAAAGCTAAAATGTAGGGGAACAAGGATCCGTAAGGCCAAACTCCTTCCACTGTTTTGCCCAAACCATTTGCCTCTTCCCAAATGCCCGGCAAATGCCTAGAGAAGGAAACAGCAACCCACTCCAGCATTCTTGCCCGGGAAATCCCACGGACAGAAGACCCTTGGCAGTCTACGGCCCGTGGGGTCGCAAAAGAGTCAGACACATCTAAGCGACTGAACAATGAAGAGCACATGCTTAGCACCCATCTGCTGTGTCCCGGTTCCTGGGTGACCCTCACTAGAATGTCTCATTCATTCATTCAACTGCAACTGCCTGCTTTAAAAAGTCCTGTTCTCTTTCAATCCTCCATTCAGATAATCTGATTAGGTTTTTATGCACTCTTTTATACTCTATCCATAACACAGGACCATCCTCTAGGGTAAAAATTACTTAATCTGGAGAAATGACCCTGGTTCATCAAAAGGGTATTTTGAGGGTAGGTTTTGTGCTATGGACTCCCTCTGGTAGTTTAGTGATCGTGTAAACTCCTTTTCAGATGTTTTAAATAAATAAAGTGCATAGGCTTAAGAGGGAAAGCAATTATATCGAAATACAGGTGTCTAAATACTTATAAAACTAATTTTCGGATGTAGTAATATCTGTGCATCTTAGTTGATACATAACAAGATTCAGCAAAAGAGATCAAAATTACCCTCATTTTGAAATAGTTTGAAAACTGTTCTAATCATGATAAACTTGATCGACCGTTATTTCAAGATATCATTAATACTCTATGCAAATATCTGTTCTATTGGTGACAAAGCACAGGTACTGCTAAAGCTACTCAGATTTGTTGTCCATATTTATAAATAAAATTCTATGTTCCATTCTAGGTGTTATTCGAAACAAAGACCTCTTATTTCTCTATCACAGTTTATGAATCCTCTGAGTTCTATCCAGAGATACACCCTCTTAAATCCACTCTCCCTACATTATGAATTCTGCTGTAGCAATATGGAGAGTTTGAGCATTTGAATATTTTCATATCCTCTAACTGGATTGTATAAGTAACCTGTGAAAGTGAAAGTCACTCAGTCATGTCCGACTCTTTGTGACCCCATGGACTCTACAGTCCATGGAATTATTCAGGCCAGAATACTGGAGTGCGTAGCCTTTTCCTTCTCCAGGTTATCTTCCCAACCCAGGGATCAAACCCAGGTCTCCCACATTGTAGGCAGATTCTTTACTAGCAGAGCCACTGGGAACTGTTTTTATAAGTAACCTATAAAGGGCTCCTTTTGCTTTTCACCAAAAACTTATGTTTTGACAATGCTGGTAATTGTTCTGAATTATTGTCTTAAAGTGTATGTCAAATTAAATAGATAAGAAAATATTGCAAGTATAGTATATATTATATGAAGATGCATGAAAACCTTCAGCATGTAGTGTCTCCTTCCTAAAGTCAGACTTGCTATAAAATAGTGTCATGATGAAATGCTCAAGTCATTTATCTGTCCCTTGAACTTGGAAAAATGCAAAGTGGTATACAACTCTAAGAAAAGAAAAACTTCTGTCGATTCTCTACTGTTTTATGCAGTAAAATTGAAGAAATAGCTAGACCTTGCCTTGGAGTCTTGCTCACCATGTTTGCAATATATTTCCAAGATACATGATGGCAGTATGTTTATTTAAAAACTAGTTACTCAAATAGAACAAAATCTCATTCTAGCATTTACTATACACTGTGAAACCAGTATCACATTTGTTTTTGAGATTCTGGGCCATAATTGCCGACTCTACTACTGCTAGGCATTTTAATTCTGATTTTGTTTTCATTTGCATCATTAATGATATTACTGCCTGGCTTGTATAAAACACACACAGTATTTGATAAAAACAAACGTGTAACTTAATATATAACATTTTATTAAATTCCCTCACAAAAGTCATACTTACCTTAATGCAGAATATGAATAGCTGTAAGATGTCTGTTGGAATTTTAGATGCCTAATTTCTGTAAGTAGAAATGGCTTGACGTTAACCAATTATCGCTAGTGGTACAGAACCTCTGACTGCCAATGCAGGAAAGATACACTGGTTCAATCACTGAGTCACAAAGATCCCCTGGAGGAGGAAATGGCAACCCACTCCAGTATACTTGCCTGAAGAATCACATGGACAGAGGAGCCTGGTGGGCTACAGTCCATGGAGTTGCAGAGTTAGACACGACTGAAGCGACTGGGCACGCATGCACACAACCATATATCTTTATAGTCTAATCAGGAAAAAGATAAATCAACCCAAGTTGGATCTTAATAATAAGCTGCTGCTGCTGCTAAGTCACTTCAGTCATGTCCAACTCTGTGTGACCCCATAGACAGTAGCCCACCAGGCTCCCCCGTCCCTGGGATTCTCCAGGCAAGAACACTGGAGTGGGTTGCCATTGCCTTCTCTGCTTGATAATAAGATGATTTCCATATTTTTCCTAAAATACTTGGCAGTGAAAGTGGTCATTATTTTTAATAAATATATATCTAACATAATCACTCATCATTTACAATACTATTTGACTTAAATGCTGAAAGACAAAAGTCAGGGTCATTGGTAAGTTTAGAAAATTCTTTGAAAATTTCAAAAGGCTTATACAAACACTGTTGTTGATCTTTTCACTTCTTATTTTTAGCCAAGGAATTGTTTCTGATAAACTAAAACTATAGCATTACATGTAAGACAGCATTACATAACACACAGGGAGGTGAGGAACGAATGGTACTATGGAAGTCAAATAAGGACCCAGTCCTTGAACTGAAAACGTAGATACTAAAAGAAAACAGTGGCATATCATCTTTGTGAAAACTGCGCTAAGTGCATTGGTCTGTCCCTTACCCCTTCCTTGGAGGTAAAAAAAAAAAAAATCAACGGCCAATTGAAATGATGAAACTAATACACTCCAGTAAATTTATACACACAATTTCATGAATTTCCTTAAGGTTATTCCAGTTAAGGAAACTGTTATTAAGATATGTTGTCAGGACTGAAGGCCAGGATCACAATGGCTTTCTTTCTCTGCTTTCATAAAAAGTTACATAAGAAGAAAATAATTAGTAGTTACTATCTATAATATATATTTTCAAAATTCCACAAACCATTTTCTGAAATTTAATGTTTTTCAAAGAATCAGCAAACTTTAGCTAATATTCCATTAAATTTGCTTCTTAAGTTCAAACCTTAACCAACTCACTCAGAAAAAAAAAAGTATAGGAATCATCTATTAAACCATCTGTGCAAGAAAAGTGTGGAAGGGACAAATAGAGGATGAGACTGTTACAGGGACAAATGTCCAAGTGGATCAACTATATGATGAACAAAGACATCCAATTTCAATACTGTTGAGCCCAAATAAAACTGAAATGCTCCTAAGTTTTTCCTTTTTTAAATATGTACATTCAACGTTTTTGTGTCATGAATTCTAGTATATACAAAAATTTTAACCTAAGTTCAGAAAGAGCAAGAGAAAATTCAGGAAGTGCATCTATGCACTCTTTATTTTAGCTTTGTCTTATTACATCAGAAGTAATTATATTTGTTAATTTTTTATTATATTTTAGCAACTTAAATACATAATAAAATTTTCAGCCAATAAAAACAAAGTTTGGAATGTTAACTCAAAAAAACTCATGCAATTCTTACTGCCTTCATAAAATGTGAAGCATGATTGAGGGTACAAACTTTAGGCACGTGTCTGTCCACAAAGACTACAAACTCATCAAGAACAAGAACTATGGATCCCTTACTTATTTTATTATCCCAAATAGTACTTCACACACTGCAGGTGTCAAAAAAACCCCGTGCTGATTGAATTAAATTTATACAAGAACTGATGTAGAACTTCAACTAAAAACATATTATTAAATTGAAAAGAATTGAGCTACAGAAGCTCCAACTATTAGAATATAATGAGGATAAAAACTTAGAGAAGGAAAAAATAAGACATGAAGTGAAATTCAAACCTGATTTAAAAGAGTTTTATCTGTCACTTTAATTCGGCAAGGGACCCTAATTTTCAATTGCAAAAAAAAAGCCGAAAAAAATGAACATGGACACCACTGAGTGGGGAAATTTCTGGAAAGAAAATCTTACATTTTAGGTCTAAGTTTTAGTTCACAAATTTCTACTGACAACCTACATGTGTCTATTAGAAGTCATTCTCTTCTAAAACATGAAGGATATTTAACAGCTGCCTAAACAATCCTTGAACAAAAGCTCCTGCATGTAAGCATAATTCTCAGGGCCAAAGTTGCACAAGTTTGTCTTGGGAACAAAACTAAAGAGAGAGAACACAAAAGTCATAAAGAACAGAGTGATTATGAAGTCAAGGAATGTTTGTTTAGGGCATCACTCATCTCTATCATCTGCCTCATTTAAAATTTTATTACAGAAGATGTCTAAGTGCTGTAAATATTTTCCCACTAGAGACACTTACCGAATTTAAGTACTTTTTCTGAATTTAATTTTTAAAAATCAGTTAATCTTGTCCTTTAGCCTTTAGGGCTTCCATTCATATCCCTAAAGGCTGTAGGAACCACAAGGAAGATTCTGAGTACAAAGAGCAGATGGTGCTCTGATCCAAGCCATGGAAGTCATCTTCATTTCAATTAATTTACTTTGCCTTTATGAACTTAAGAGTCTTTCAAGGAGGCTGACATTTCACTCATCTGAAAAAGCCTGGAATGTGACAGGGGAAAGGGAGGAGAAGTAAATCAAAGGGCTTAGCAGTTTTCCAGATGCAATGTATTTTTCTTCTCTTCTTTTCCACCAGAAATTTGAGAGGCTTCTGACATTTTAATTCCGTGCAAAACCACAGTAGCAAAAAAATGTGTACAGCTTCTATGTCAAAAAAACACACGCACGTGCACTTGGACATACTCATGCTACAAACATTCCAATTTGCTGTTCCTCTAAGTGAATATTTCTTTGAGTGTATTTATTAGATGTTTGTGTGTAGTTTCACCAGCACCATTCTAGTTTAAATGCAACAGCAGATTTTGCAACTTTCTTTTTCTCTTGTGGTGATAACTAATCACTGAGGCCATGCTGGCTTGTTCATTAGAAAAGATACTATTTATAGAAACTGTTCTCATAACTGTACTTTTAATCATATCAGGATATTTCAGTTATCACCTTTAGCCACATGGTTTCAGGAAACGATGCCCAAATATTTCATGCAAATGCTGGTCATTTCTGAAGAGCTCTTTTTTCATTGCATGGAAATTCACTAAAACATCTAGAAGTAAAAAATCTTCGAAGCCCATAGATAAATTCTCAGCAACAGAGGATATGCCCATTATGCCTTGGAGCCAGAGATGGAAAAATGGCAGTTAACTCCCCAAAATACCCTGCTTCAATATTTACCTGACAGCTTCAGTATCTTGACATTTTCCCCAGTGCATTTCCTCCTTTTTCAGATATTATTTTACAAGGGATTTCTTGTTATACAGAACTAACATAAATCAATCTATAACAGAGGAATTTGTTTAATACATTTATTCTTTTAAGAAGTTGCATGATCATATTTCATTGACTCATACAATAGAAAGAAAAACCTTACTACTAAAACAGAGTTTGTGGAGATGGGCGCATGGTAAACCTATTTAGTCTTTTCAGAGGTTCATTCTTAGATTTTAATGTTAAATAATAACAACTATTCATTTAAGCTGGTCTCACTGTATATCTTGACCTTTAGCAATTCCACACACAGCAGCTTATTGTGGTATCCATTAAATAGGAGAAATAAGAATGTTTTACTTTGCCATTAAGAGAAAAAGAAAAAGAGTACTGTATGTTACATGGCCCATGAAATATTGGCAGCGTGCTCCTTGGCTTTCATTCGAAGAACAGCGATACTGGAGGACCTCCTTTCAAACTCTGGCTTTGTTTCAAATGCATGTCCATTGGTAGCCCCGGTAAGAAGAGAGTCAGTGAAAAAATTGTTGAGGGGCACGTGGCTGAACTGGTTCTGGTGGTTTGAAAACCCTGTGTAACTGGAATCTGTCCGAGGCGAGTGAGAGTAAGGTGTCATACACGAGGAAGTGTCACGTGGTAACATGCATGAAGTAACCACAGAACCACCACTTGCATTTCCTGCCCACAAATTGTTCTGAATCTGGAATATATAAAACAACAAGTATTACATTTATGCGTTCTCACTTTTGTTCCTTACTTTTGGGAAACTGAATTTACAAACTTCTGCTAGCTGTTCTTTGTCTGCTCCTATTGGGTGGTCTATAATTTCATTCTGAGTACATCAAGCAATTACTGAAAAATAATTATTTGAGATTCTTCTAGTTTGTTATACTGGAATGGATCACCAAAACCCACATATCTGACCACATAAAATACTCTCAATACAACATGTCAATCTCTTGAGGATTCTTTTTACAGTCATGATTTTTAAAATGAAATCTGGTTTAATCATTATTTTTTATCAATTCATGTGTTTAGAAAAGTGATTAAAATATGATTAAGTTTAAATATAGTTTTCATCTTTCTAAAGAAAATTACAGAATTGCATTTTTTTTAAGTTCCATAGCTGACTCAGTGTGGTATTTTTTGCTGGAAACCAATGCTGATACAAGGCTGGTTGTTCTTTAGAGATATTTTTAATCAAAATTCATTTTGGAAAATGTTTACTGTTTCATTGTTTTTCATTCCGTCTAGTCTTAAATATCTCTGTGAATAGGACAATTATATACATATTTTAAATATTTATTCTATGATTTATATATAATGAGGTTGCAGCAGAATTATAACCTGTAAAGCAGATTTAGAATTCTAAAATTTGACCAATACCCAATAATGGAAGCATAACTGAGAAAAAATATTCAAGTATTAGCAAAAATACTATCTGAATGAAAATTAAGTATGGGGTAACAACTTACATAAGATTGAAAACTGAGTTATCACTTGTGCCCAAGAAATTCACAATCATCATGTTAAATCCCTATAGGAAACATTTCTATCTATATTGTGCAGTATTATCAGCAAACACAAATATCTTTAAAGTTACTAGCACACAAAAGAAACACTAAGTCAAATTTGTATACTACGAATTTTAAATAGGAGGCATCTTAGACCAGCTATTTAAACAACAGCAAGGAAAGTGATCACATGTACTACTCAGAAGCAGAGAGAAAATCGTGACAAATGGCAGGAGCTGGAAAAAAGCAAGAAAAATGCTGCTTGGTATAGCACAGCGGAGACACAGCCTTGAAATATGAAATTTGAAAATTTATGCCTTTTACAATATTATTACACTAGATTTAGATTTATACTAAAACATAACAGCAATATATATATTTATCCAATCTGGCTTTCTTTTCTTTTTTAAAATCATAATTAGAACACAATAATCAATTACTTAACACATATAGAAGAATAATTTTATTGTATTTCTTTTTACATAGAAATTTCAGTCTACTACTGTAGGCTCTGGTAATACTCTTACAAAACTCAAGCTTAAGCCATACTTTTAAATATAACTTATTTTCAATTCATATCCAAAATATGTTAATGAATCTTCTAGATTACATTGTAGAGATGTTACTCTGTCACTCTGAAAGGGCCACTTAACCATTTTCAGGACTGAACAAATATCATCCTTCATGTGGGGCTTCAATGACTGGCAAGATGCCCATTTTAGTGTTGTTCTTAAAACAGTTCTTTATATAAGTATTTTCTAAGCTGCTTTAAATATGCCAAATCTGTGAGAGACATCTATAGACCTCTATCTAGCTATCTAGCCAGCTGTCCATCATGATTTGCATACTTTATCAATCTTTAAATTGTCATGGGCTATGCTGTTTAAATTTTGGCTCATCCTACTATACGTATCCCACTTTACCCAAAATATGATGATTGGTGTCAGTGATTGCTGAGCTATGTATCTCAAACCAACAGGAGGGGCCGTTAATGTCATTATTCTGTCAAACTAGTTCTTCTAACTTGATCCGGGTGATTTTCCTCTGACATTCAATCAAACATTGTGCTACACTGAAAAACCACAGTCACATGTCTGACAAAAGGGCTTTCAGGAAATGAAAGTGAACTTGCTTGCTTACTTTTGAAAAAATAAATGCAAGATAGTGGTGGAGAAAGATTATTTAGGCTTTACATTTATTAAAGGATTCCTCAGCTTACAAAGCGTGTTGCTAGAAATTATTATTGAACTCATCTACTTGTATTCCAAATGCACAGAAATATACTTAACAACTAGGTAAAAAAAAAAAAATAAGGGGAGTAAAAGCAAGGAAGGTGATCTATGAATTTAAATAAGTATTTTCACCTTAAATGAATTTAGGAAATCTCTCCATTTTCTATGACATAAGCAATATTGTTATTTTGATCAAAACTTCTTACCTCAACATGATCAAGCAAGTTAAATGCATTATTTTTCATGAAACAGAACATACAGAAAGATCTGAACAGAACAGATTAATAAAGCAAGTTCCTAACAGCAATACTTTAGTTTTCACGACCAGTGAAGCTGTCACACACTTTTACTGATATGCCCGGTTTCCATGATCTCTGTCTCCCATCTTATTCCTGTCTTTCTTTGATTTTCAAATTTCTGGCATGTTTTGACTTTGGGGATCTAGATGGTTTCTATATTATACTTGGATGTAAATCATAAAAAAATAATAATATCCCCAGTGTACAGAGGTCTTGCTTCCTTGGAAGCATTTCCTCTGGAGGTGTCAAACATCTGATGAGGACAATCAAGACCATGCTCATGATATCTAACAGTTATCAATTAATGGCCACGTGTCAAGCATTTTGATTAAAAGCATGATGACTTCTGAATCGTCCCAATACACAAAAAGGTATGTGCTTTTACTATCCCCATTTCGTAAAAGGTAAAACTATAAAACAGAGTTTAAGAATCTCACAAAAATTGGATAACTCCCAGGGGAGGAGGTCAAATCTGAACCCGGAAATCTTATGAAATGCTACAATGACATAAAAACTAGTCTTATGAGTTGAAATTATTTACTTATTCACAATCCTAAATTTGTGTGTATTTATAAATTCCACTTTCTGAAAGCAAAATTCCCAATGATCACTCACAACTGTTTCTCATCCCCAGGCTTGAACACAGCACATGATAAATCCTTAGTACACATTTATTAAATACTGGAAAATCTCTGAGAATATGAAATTTGGACTGATTCATCTTGAAGATATAATCAAAATTTTGTGGAAAATTATGCTAACATATCTAAATTTTTTTCTCATGCTTTGAATGCCAGAATCACCATACTACACAATCTTAACAGAAATGAAAATTACACAGCTAGAGACCCTGTTGACCCTATATCTTTAGGAAGGTAATCTTTTTTCTTGTTAAACATGTATTATCTTATCTTCTGGAGATTCTGATTCATTAAGCAGGTAGTATAGCTGAGGGGATCTGTACTAAAATAATGGCAAAGATGATAATGGGGCTTCCCAGGTGGCACAGTGGTAAAGAACCCACCTGCCCATACAGGAGACACACAAGATGTGGGTTCAACCCCTAAAGATGGTAAGACACAAAAGCAATTCAGAACATCACTTAGGATGAAGAAACACTATTGAAGCCCAACTTCCTTCCAAATACAAAAAATTCTCGTACATTTTCAATTATGTTCAATTTCTGTGATAAGAAGCTCACCCTGTTTTAAAAAAATATTCCATTGCCCTCTGGGGAGCTCTGTAAAAAGGTGTAATTTTCCTGTTTCTTCTATTTCTGTTCCTTATACAGAATAAGCAGCATCCTTCTTACATGAGAAAATCTTCAAATATCATCATGAGATTATTATACAATCATAAGTCTCTCTTCTCTAAGGATTCTTCATATTGATTTCCAGACAGTATCATTCTAGTCACATTCCTTTGGATGTGCTGGAGGTTGTCATTGCCCTTTCACTCTTATAAACATCCAGCACTGACAACAGAATATAATATTCCAGATGTTGTCTGATCACTGTGGGGATGATCCAGCAGGTATCATCTTTGTTCTAGATCATCTACTTCTATTAGTGTCTGAAGAAGTAATGTGGTTAAACAACAAAGTTGTTTGAGCTTGTAGTTTAATAAATCTACCACTGTTCAGGTGGGCTCCTTCTATTTCTCCTTCATTCCATTCTTCTAAGTGGTCATTTTAAAACGACGTGCTAGAATCTATAAGTCATATTGTCTAAAACTACATATTTAACAACAGAGAAGTCATACAAAAATCTTACTCTCTGACTTATTAAAAGAAATACTACATTTGATTTTTTTCTAAGATCACTACTTATCTTTCTAATATTTTTTATACTAGTTCATAGACACTGCTGCTGCTGCTGCTAAGTCGCTTCAGTCGTGTCCGACTCTGTGCGACCCCATAGACGGCAGCCCACCAGGCTCCACCGTCCCTGGGATTCTCCAGGCAAGAACACTGGAGTGGGTTGCCATTTCCTTCTCCAATGCATGAAAGTGAAAAGTGAAAGTGAAGTCACTCAGTCGTGTCTGACTCTTAGCAACCCCATGGACTGCAGCCCACCAGGCTCCTCTGTCCATGGGATTTTCCAGGCAAGAGTACTGGAGTGGGGTGCCATTGCCTTCTCCGTCAGACACTAGCACTAAATAAATTTTTGTAAGCTTCTAAGTATATAATATGCAAGAGATTTACAACCAGGAGCAATATTATTGAATGCCCACATTCTTTTTATATGTGCTTTAAAAAAAAGAAAAGAAAAACGGAAAAAGAAAGATTGTCTGTCTTTACATTTTTTCTTCTTTGTTGTGTTTAAAAGGAGTGGATAATCTAAAAATATTCCATGTTTTAATGTGGTTCACAGCATTTTTTAAAGTTCTGGGGGTATGTTCAAAGCATTGTCCACAGAATTTAGCCAACTGCCTCCCATTAGCATGAAAGAAAGTTTAGCTGACTTACTACTCTCCACTTTGAATGTTTGCCCCTTAATGTTTTTCTAATCAAGTGAAAACTTTATATATTTAATTATTCCACAGCTTTGAATTTTGGAGGAAAAAAATTTTTTTTTGTCTGATTCTTTCCAAACTGAAATCCTTTAATGTTCACCTTCCTTCCAAGGAATTAAAAGCAATAAAAGCTAGAAGGAGAGGGTTAATATGTAAGTATACATACATATATTAAGAGTTCTTCACTGTGGATCTATGTATGTCATGAATTGATGGAACAGAGTAAATCATGGATAGGAAATCATAAATCTCATTTACCTTCACCTTAGAAACTTGATATAGATATATTCTTTACATAACCAAAGCTAGAAAGAAAATTTTAGTATGCTAAATGTGGTATATATTTCTAAAGTATTTTCTGATTTTACTGTAGTGGGGAGTTTTTCATACTTCTAAAAAACCTCTTAATCTCAGTTTATTATTCTTTCCCTTAGTTGTAAAGTAGTATGATATGTAAAAAAAATATCAAATAGTTTCCTGATTTATATACTCTATATCTCAATGTTTTGTTATTTATGGAGATATTAGCCTACAGAATTAATTTGGATTTAATAGAAATACTGAAAAAATGTGAGAATATAGGAGTAATTTTAGAGCATTCTTAAAAAGCATCTTTTAAAGCATCTCTAAAGCCAACTAAATAATTTTTTTCCTACTAAAATAAGTTTACTTAATCTTACTCCTCTACATATAGACTGTTTCTTTCTGCCACCAACATTTATATGTACACGAGACACACACACACACCAGGATACACGTATTATCCTATACTCATACGACCTTCACATCATAGCCCCAACAGTTCCCCGTGGGAGTTCAAAGGCTGCTGTGAAAAAACAGACAGCAGGGATTCACAAAGAGGTATCTGTGATGATGTTATAGCAATAGTTTCTTTCCATTAAAATAAAAAAAGTTGATTTTGGCTTTTCCTGTTTGACAGAATGCTTACTTTTATTGCCTACTCTGAGTATTATTCAATACTTACTATAAAGATTTATTACCACATTATCACTATAGAATTTAATTTACCAGATTTTTATATGGCCTCTTTTAAAAAGGCAAACATCACTTTTTACAAAAGTAGCTTGACTTTTTAAGAGACCATTATATTCTTTATTAGCATATCCCCTCCTTTAAAATTCAGAGGGATAAAGTATTAATAAGAATCATATGCTTATTAACTTGCAGATATTTTTAGCTGTTGGGACCTTAGGGTCCCATTAACTTTTCTAGTAACTACATCAGTAGGCTTCTGGCAGAGAGAAAGGGTATAGGTGTTTTTCTAAACAGTGAATTTGCTACCAGTGAATCAATAACATACACTGAGACTTTGTGTACCTGGGGAAAAAAAATCCCAAGTTGAATTAATCACACAGTGAAAAGATAAATCTGGGCACATTTAGGTACTACTTGAAATAGAAATGAGGGTACTTTTTCATCAGTGCCCTCTTATTAGATGTAATTTTAACTAAATATATATATATATATAAATACTAAGATTTTGGAGGAATTAATTAAAAAAAATTTTTTAATGTGTTTTAAATGCATAGTATTACTAAGTTGAAGTGGTCAGAAAGTATTTATTCATCAGAAAAGGATCACACGTTAATTGTTCATTGCTACTTTGAGTTCTTAAATGAAATTTCATCTTAGAAATGTATATATGGATTTCAAACAGGAGGAATGCCTTTTCTGTTAAAAAAAAAACAACACTATCAGATGTCATAGTCACGTGAGACTAACAAACTGGAAAGAAATTTGCTATACAGAAAAATAAAAGTGTGTATCTCTTGTTAGTGTAAAACGTAAAGACTATCTCAATTAGTCTCATAAGCAATGTTAATGTCTGTAAATTTTCAGAATGATATCATATAAATGTTGTCTAAATTTTGCATTATTCAAATAATATTCGAAATATGCTCCACATAAAAGATATAGGAAACATTAAGAACATCTTTCTTTACCCTTACTGTCGAATGTGTTCTTAAATTTTAAATTGTGATCATTACAAAAAATTTTTATAGGAAATCTCACCCTACATACCTTAAAATGAAATCATAGCACTTGGCATTTGCTATTTTTTAAAAATATTTATCCAGCAGCAATTATCATTTGAAGTATTTTCCAATTATTTGTCACCTTAATTCTCACCTATTTTAATGCATGCATGCTAACTACTGTTGAATCATGAGTGCCTAATTCATTTTTAATGAGAATTCAACTATTTAAAAAGTTCAGAATTATAAGAAACAAAAATTATAAGTTTTCTTTGTAAATTATTAACCTAAAATGTAAATCAAGTATGCAAACACAAAATATTTATACAGTATATTTTTAATCTTAGAGTGTTTCACAAGGTGTCATATACAAGCTTGCAATTTATTCTTAAAATCCTGAGTCATCAATTATATTCATCTTATATTTAACTCTAATTTGGAATTTTATTTTTGTTATTTTAAAATCAACTGTGCATTTGCACTAAAAAGTCTATTTAATGCTCCATAATTTAGAATAAGAATGAAAACTCACAGATGCATGTAGTTTAATAAACGTGGTGCACATACAATTCTGGATTAAAGTATATCCTGAGGTTCACACTAACAATAATGGTTTAAACTGCAGGTTTTAATCCAGACGTTCTCATAGACTTCTCAGACTTTGATGCTTAATTTCCCCCTTCCTTCTTCCATAAGGTAGTTTTAATATGTAAGAACTATTTTTATATTTTTAATTTTTACTTTTTATTATTTTGATAATCTACTTAATTTACTGATTTACTCTTTCCTCTTAAAATACAAACTATGTACAACCAAATCAGTTAAATACAACACTTAACAGTGTTCACTTAACTAAAAGCAAAACAAATAAAAAAAGAAAACAGCTAAGTTATTACTACTATGTAAAGTCTTTAAATCACATTAAATGTGAATATTACATTTCAAAAATAAGTCTATTTTCATAATCAACAATGTGAAAGCACTTTACTTCCTCTAGAGGATATTCTTTCCTTCTTTAAAGTATCTAGGATTACTTTCACCAAATAGAAGAATTATTCTCTGTCTGTGTCTAGCTGTTCCTTTACTTAATCAATACTAACAAAATCTACCTCCTGTTACACCTAATTTAGTTTTAACATATACATATATGTGAAATAGACTTTATATGTTTTTATATAAATATATATATTTAATTAAATTCGGAACGGTATCATTGTAAAAACTATATTGATTTGAATAAATGATATCCTTCTATAACTGTAAGTATTTGTGCTTACAATCAGTGATAAATTGTATCACTTGTTGACCTAGTGCTGTTAATACTTTGTCCCTCCATTCATAAAGGAAGTGTCACTGTACTACAATATACGACCATCTCATTGGTTGTTTGAAAGGTGTGGAACTACTCATTACACAATGCATCATGTATAGCTACATTATTAACATTTTTAAAAGATCTTGGGGTCTTTGTTTACTTCAAATACTTGGGGAAAAAACAGAAGTAACAGTGATAAAAATGATACTTTTTCTAAAGGTTAAAAACTGCTCCAGGTGCCTTTAAATCACTAAACCACAGTGGTTAAAGGAAACAAGCTTCATATTCTTTATTTAGCTTAAAGTAAAGGCAAACTTCAAGATTAGGAGAGAAATTTGTTGGTAGAAGAAGGTAAGGTAAACAATATCTTCATAATCACTATTTTACAGAAACTTTAAAATTTCCTTTTAAAAACTGTATAGCAATGTTTTAAATAGTATATGTTAAGTTAAAAATACTTTACAGCTTTTCATCTGTTTTTAAAATTATTTTAGTGACTACAAATTATCTGTAACGTGAATCCAACGTTTGCTAGGTTCAAACTCCAAGTGGCACATATTTCTAAAGGCATCAATTAAACAACAGAAAGCAAAAATACTACATGGGTCCTTTTGTACATTTGGAAAATAGATACAATTATGATTCCACTATTTACTAAGTAAAACCTTACTGAAAATCTTGGCAGGAAAACTTTCAACCTTTCTTTTGCAATTTTTGATGAAAAAATATTTTCTAAGTGAGAAAATAATTCTGATAGATTAAGAATATATTCAAATTTTCCTAACGCTACCATATTTATTTGGTCATCCTAATTTAAAGAAGAAAGTGTATTTAACTGAACTTGTTCTTTCCCTGGGATCCCCAAATAGTAAATTTACTCACAATGTATTGATTTAAATACTGCAACAAAAAAGGGCATTCAAACCACTTAGCTACTTCTCTATTGCAGAAAAAAAATTAATAATGACTAATAGCCATTAGAGAATCAGGACTATTTATTGAGCCCTCATTATGTACTAGGAAATACTTTGCATAAACTATTTTAATTCTCACAAATAACATATGAACTTCTATCACCATTTTATAAATGAAGAGAAATGTTCCCAGCAGTTAATTTATTTGCCAAAGGTCTAAAAATCTATTAAGTGGCACAATCAGGATTTGAACCCACAGCTACCTGATTGTGAAGCCAGGAGTCATACGTTAATCCATGGCCCACCCCAAATCCCAGGATTTAGTTCTACAGACTATTTAGAAATCATTTTAATCCTCTCCATAAGAGAAAAAGTATCATCAACATCTTCATCTACGCTAAGACCACCGACTCTAGTACCAAGGAAGTGCAGAGACTTTTTCAAAGTCACCTAGCTAGTAAATGATCAAGTTAATGTAAGCTTAATCTGACCTAACCCTAATGGCACAAAATGTACACTTCTTCTAAGTATGAAGGCTGGCTACAATCTTTCGATCCATTGTGTCCAACTCCTTGCAACCCCATGGACTATACAGTCCATGGAATTCTCCAGGCCAGAATAGTGGAGTGGGTAGCCTTTCCCTTCTTAAGGGGATCTTCCCAACCCTGGGATCGAACCCAAGTCTCCAGCATTGAAGGTGGATTCTTTACCAGCTGAGTCACAGGAGAAGTCCATAATCTTTCTAGAAAATATGTATAACTTAACAAAAATATTTTATTCACCAAAAATAATTATTTTAAAGATGCTTTGGTTTTAATAAATTAGAAACACATTAGAATCTAATGTTGATAGATACTTGCTTAGTTCTTAAACTCAAGGACAAAATTATGTAAGTCTCTTTTGGTATGCTAGATATAGTCTGCATCAAGAAATTTTTGCAGAATTTGTAATATCTAATTTGCAATCTGTCTAGAAAGCACGAGATTTTTTTCTGGATCATCTGTATAACCTCTGTGCCTAAAACAAGACCGAGCATGTACCTGTTTGATAAAATGCAAAACTATAAAATGATAAAACTCTGGAAGAAAATGAATTAAGCTGAAAGGGGTCTGCAAAATCTTTCTAGTCTATTCCTTTCAAAGAGGAAAAGTTAACTGCTTAAGACCACAGAGCTGGTTGAGAGCAGAGATTCGGAAACCATCTGTTTTATTAAAAATAGACTAATTTTGTTTTATAATGTACTCCTGAAAACTGAAGTGAACCAAAACTTTTTTCACATCTATTCGGTGTATATATAATTTGCTTAACACTGTGATGATACAATGTGAGTAAGAATGGAATCATCTTTTAAACACTTTACATCCTAAATGGTGTGGCAGACATTTTTACACAATCCACCACAAGGTCAGTGAGAAAGTGACGCTCTGACTGAGGGAAAATTGAGAGGAGGCTTCCTGGTTTAGGTGAGGGAAAGGGAATTCAAGATAGAGGGAAACAGATTTAGCACAAGCAATGAGACTCTTCTAAAATATCATGTAATGGAGAACACTGAATAATTTAATTTAGCTATACTGTATTGACAAATGGCAACTGATATTGTGACCCAAAATAGAGCTTTAATAAAAAACACTACTATTTTCACTACATCAAAATATACTACCTTTAATTACTACTGACATCACAGTACTCACTTTTTTATTTGCTTTCAAACATGAGCAAGTTTTAAAAAAAAGAATATCCTAGTCTAAGAAGTATCTACATTTTTTAAATGTTTTATTATTTAGGCATTTTTCCTTTCCAAAGTAAGGCGATGTTTCAGGGTCAAAATTGAACTATTTCAAGACTCAGTGTTGGTTTAAGGAGAAAATGTTGCATAAGGAGGCCGGGACTCCTGAACTCAAAACACTTGGGCTCAAATTCAATGAGTTAAGGGTTATTAGGAAGAAGCCTGGCTTAACAAGCTCTCAACTGGTAGTTACTATTTTTACTGTTACAGCTGTTGTTACTACAGTGTAATGAAGAGCAGTGAAAACAAAGTATTTATAACATTTTAGAAAGTATTAATTACTATTCATAAATAAACATTCTATGTTATATATAGATACTTTATGCTAGGTAAGATTATGATACAAAGGCTTACTATTATGAGTGGGCTGAAGGAGATCATTTTCTAAACCATTTCTGGTTTTGATGTATTTCTGCGTATGCTTTTGCTTCCCTGCCAAATTGCTAATTCTTTATTTCTGTCCTGCCGCCAACTTTTTCTAGTTCCAACTTTTTTGTAATTAATAATTTTTTTTTCTGTAATTAGTAACAGTAACCACATTCAATGTCTTATTGCACTGAGTTGGTTAGACTCTTTCAATTCCTATTTTTCCCACTATAAACTATTTTCAAGCCACAATTTTTTTTTTTTTTTTTTTCTTTTTAAAAAGCAGTTTCCTTAGGCTGAGTCTTGAGACATGACTTTGGCATAGTTATTTTTTCAAACAAACTAAAATAAAGTCAACCACATATTTTTAACTGAAACAGAATTTTCCCCTGACTTTCTTCAATACCTAGAGTGGGGAGTGGGAGACACTTGATTTCAGAATTTTTGGTAACCAAACATTAAATGACTTAGCAATACAGAAAAGTCCTGTGGATTTGACAGTATTGATTTTTATCATTGTTGATGAACTGCACTGTCAAAATAACTTCAACATATGATGTCTGTGTTCCCATATTTAAATTATGAGGTGGTATAACCAAATATACATAAAAATTATGGAGAACCCACAAAGAGAAATTAGTGCAAAATTCTATTATCTCTGAGGGGAATTTTTTTAACTAATCCTTTGTTGGCATGAAAAAGACCATCAAATGTATAATTTGACCACACCATTTCCTTTCCTGCTTGAGCTCCTAGGTGACCTCATTCTGTTAATGGCTAATATCGAAATCTATGAAGCACAATAACAACATCATGGCAAGATAATTTTAGGGGGTGACTAAAATTAAGGGTGACTAGAGTGTATGGTTATATTAAGTTTTTATATAGAGCTTAATTGGTGCAAGGCCCTATTCTACACATTTTACGATACTCTAAAGAAGAAAGGGGGGTTAGCACCAAGGCAACTAAGAGCAAGGAGCAGAAAAGTGGAAAATAGAAATAGGAACAGTGAAAGGAATGAAGACTGAAATAATAAGGTGAAAAAAAGGTACGCTGCAGTCAAGTGTTGTGAGATAGACTTAGCAGTAAGACTGCTTAAAGTCTACTTGAAAAGAGTTCATAATTTGTGACTTTATTATTTCTAAAGTCATCACAAGTAGTTTAAAACTATGTAAAGTATATGCCATCTCTGATATTTTCTATTGTTATTTCACTGGTTGGCAGTGAACATTTTCTGCTCCCTTGAACTGAACTGCAGATTTTGCTATTAATCATTTAATCATGTTACTTACCCTTAAGAGCCACAGTACCTCTGCTTAAATCTGAGCTTTCCTACACTAATAAAAGTGAGTAAATATCTCACTTTTATTAGCGGCAAGAAATACCTCGCCCCTCTATGCCTCAGTTTCCACATATAAAAAATGGGAATAATTAATATCACCTACTGCATAAGGTTACTGCAAGGATTAAATGAGTTAATAAATGTACACTGCTTAGAACAGTGACTGACAGAGAGGGCTACAGTCTTGTTAACAACTAAGAAAACTGCAGTGTCTGCTCCCTTGGAACTTACCGCCTAGAGGAGAAACATCCTTGCAGCATTTTGCTCAGAACTCAACTAGGATACTCAAAACATGTGCTGATGCTAAGTAACCAGGGGGATACACATATTTTTAAAATAGGAGAAAATATAAAGGAACTACTTTAAAGTAAACTTTTTGAAGTAAGGGAAATAAGATTCCTCTTAAGGTATGGGCCTTTATTCAAAAGGTACCCATATCACTGGTCTTTAAGGAAACTGCAGTGGCAAGGCTTAGCTGTAGCAGCCCTTTATGAACCGCCCTGTAAGGAACCACTCGTGTGATCATGGACCAATTCTCGTTCTTAATTCATCTGGGTCTGGTTTCCTGACTTTTAAAATGAAGGAACTAGGTGATTTCTAAGGTTCTTATTCACATATAATATTACATTAATAAATTTCATGAATTTACCTGGAGGAGTGAAAGTCTCAAGATAGGTTTTTAAAAAATCATGAAAGGTACAAGAACACAAAGACAGCATGAAATGAAAGGACTGACCTCATGCTCCCAAGGTATGAATTTACAGTTGAAGAAAATGAATATCCTTAAGTTTGGAGCTATGATGATTTGTTTACTGAACTATCAAAATATTCCATCAGTATATGTGTTACATATTCATTTTCAAAGTAGTCTGTTACAACACATATCATTATACAATAAGGAATTAAATAACAGATGGCTTGCCTTATAATACACATATAAATACACATGTATTTATGTAGCAAATACAATTTTGAATATTATAATTCAGTAGCAGGAAAAATTAATATCCAATTACAAAGACAAAATATATTTATGTGCATTACAAAGTATGAAAAAACAACCCTCTCTAAATTAAAAGAAAAAATTAGAGGAAAAAAATTTCTAAATACACTTAATGTGATACAATTTAAAAATTAGGTCCAGAACTAATTCTATACATGTTTTAAGTCACAAAGGGATAAAATGCTTCCTTGAAACAGTAAGCAGTTTCAAAGCTGAAAAGACAACATAGGAGAAAAAATAGTTTTAAGTGGAACTGAAGGTTTCATCGGCCACATTTAACAGTAGGTTATGGTACAGTTCATAAAAAAAGAGCCACCGAGCCTAGCAATGTTTTATGTATTTTAACAGTTAACAAAGGGAGTGAGTCTGAATTATTAAAATGCAAAGTAATTAAGAGACATATTATTGAATGATGCTACTTAAGTTGTTGCAATGTATACCAAAGAAGAGACCTTGAAATATTTTAAAATGAATGGCTCTGGAAAAATAAATAAAAATAAATATTTTAGCAAAATAAAAGTCCAACAAACATGAAAACAATTTTTGGAGATTAAAATTTTCATTCTTAACTATTATATTAGACATGATAAAGCTTACACTAGCCCTTTTAAGAATATACAAACCACACTTGTGTATCTCAGTGTTCTGTGCAATTTACCATACCTGTGGATAGCTGTCAGTTCTTGGCAAAACCGATATGTCATAGGTGGCAGCAAAATGGCTCTTAGCTTGCTGGATCTGGCCATAACGTTCTCTTTTTCTCCACTTGGCCCTTCGATTTTGAAACCAAACCTAATTTGTTTAAAAAGTAGAATTTCAGCTAAGGAACAGCTGGTAATGCAAATATGATGGTCAAAGACGTTAAATCAGAAAGGTAAACCAGGTCAAGAAAATTACAAAAGCAGAAATGTTTTTATATTAGAAAGGGATCCACAAGGTTTACTTTCTATTTTATTTTACCCTGATATGATAAATGCCATGTCTACTAGGCAATACAGTTCAACAGAATGAGACAAGGTGTTTTCAAAATTTTATTTAATATGTCTGAGCCTCTATTTTTTTTTACTTATGGAAAATAAAAAAGAATTAGTTTATATGACCTTGAAGATTCCTTGTATCTCCAAATTATCATAGATAATAATCCTCTCTCAGAGAATGCAAGTCTAAAAGACACTCATAAATTTTTAATTTGGGGTTATGTATATAACATGAACTCAGCCAATCTATAACCAAATTAATATCTAAGTCTGTCAAAACAATTATCTTTAAAACATGTCACAAAGTGGAGGGTCTTCTGGGCTGTACCCAGACTTACAAAAACTTAGAAAAATGTAAACAAACACATTACATCTAAAACATATGGCACCAGCAGAAATACAATGATTATTTAGAAGCAAACTAGTAGAATTACATGTTATATTGAGTATGGTAAAGATTATGGGTAAAATGGTATCACCTGAAGCTGAGCTATGGTTTTAAAATATACAAATTGTTTATAACATAAATTGTCTCACGTATAAGATTTATTTTCTCTTATAGAAAATGCTCACAAAATCTTAAAGATAATTTCTCCAATTTAAAATCCTTATGGATAATATAAATTTTAAAATAAATAGGACAGATATAATCAAGTGTCAAGAAAGCCTGTGTATTAGTATGGCCTCCACACAGTTCCTAAACTATTTTCCAAATTTCTCTACCTAATTATATAGTAGAAACATCTAGTATCATCTGTCTTCCTCAGAGGGTTAAATATTAACCAGTTCACACTTGTAAGATCTCCAGAATCTTCATTTTAATATTTTAGGTGTTAAAAGGTTATATAGAAAATTAAATTAAACATGTATAATTTGATATATAATTTACATGAGCAGCTTTCTGAAAGCTGTTTAGTCTTCAGAGAACTATCTTCAGAATACAAAATATTTAGGAAAAAAGCTGAAAATGAATTATAAAAATGCACATTGTAAAAAAGCATTTCACTAAAATTTATTTGAATTTTTTATTCTATTTTGTATTCAATTCTACTCTTTTCTATCTTTTCCTTCACACTTATGGAGACATGTTAATATTCAGTCTGGAGTGTAAGCAAGTATTGCAAATTTAAAATGGCAGTTTGAACAGTTCTCAGAAGGCAAAGAGAGCTACCTGTTCAGATGTTTTCTTAGAACACTGCTGGCAAGTGTGTATTACCCACTATATTCAGGGCTTAAGACAACATTAACAACAAAAGAAAGCAAAACACTTTTTTGTTTTCTCCATAGACAGGCACCAAGAGCATACTAAGGGAATTTAGTAATGAGGGCTTTTTCCTTTAGAAGAAAACCTTGACAATCACCTTAAAATAGGTGCCCATTACCACCACTCTTATGCAAAAAGCAAGGAAACTACCTGAGTAAATTAGGTTCAGGCTGGCTCTCTGTGCCTATTCTTAGACCAAAATTAACCAGCACTTGGTGAAATGTTAAGGGGCAAACACTTTGTGCACAGCTGATCATCTATGTGTAAACATATTTTTCTATGGTTATGAGTATAACTAATTTAAATATACGAACACAAGACCAAAAAACACACAGGTGGGGTTTGTGTTAATGCTTGACAATTCTCAAATTCTTTCTTAGTACTGACTTTCTCCATATTTACTTCCTAAACTAAGATAAAATAACCATTTGTCTCTATAAACTAAAGCAAAAATCTGCTGCTTGTTACTCCTGCACCACCAGATGTTGTCTTTAACAATGTATAAGAGACTTACAATGGCTCAGTCTTCAGAAGGAATACTATTACTCCACTCAGAACAAAAATTTATTTCTTTATTCTAGTGGTTTATGGAAATTGCAAAATTCAGTATTTTTTTTTTTAGAGTCGTAAAAACACACAAAAAGAAAAAGGTCATTCTCCTGAATTACTCTTACTTGCAAACTAAAAAAATTGTTTAAAAATATCAAGGCTAGGAAAAATAAAATACGCTTAAGAGGTAGAATTTTACCCAGTATTTTTAATTTTGTTTTTTCAAATTATTAAAAAATTTAGTATACTGAATCATCTAATTTGATAATTTGAACACAATTTATAGATATAACAATTAAATTTATACATTTAAAAGTTACTTTTAAGATTATTATTCCTACTGCTTCTGAAAAAATCATGCAAGTTATCCAGATTTTAAAAATTACAATGGAAGGCATGTATTGACAATTGCTGGGACTAGAAAATTGTATATGTGCTCATACAACTTTTAATTATATATCGTGAAAATAGTTTACAGTATACCTAACAGCTGAGAGTTTGTGAGACTGTTTTTTTTTGTTTTATTATAACTCCAACCTTGGTAAAATTATAGGTGCTTATGGGCCATTATACAAATAACTTACAAATCTAAGGTATATAACCCAAAAAGAGCTTTGACAGCTGATAGAAAAATAAAATACATGAATTACTAAATTGGACAGCTATGGTTCTGCGTTTTTGTCCTTTAAGGATCACTTTTTGAAATCAGAGATTTGTTATCATATTCTGTTCTTTTAAAATAATCATAAGCTTTTATGCCTAAGTAATAAGTCAAGTTCTTTTCTCTTAGGCTTGTGTGTGAGCTGTTAAATCGTTTGCAAGTAAAAAGTAATTTTAGTAGACTTACATGCCTCTGCTACACTGTTCTCTATCTTCAGCAGGAGAATCAGTTTCTGCCTTTGTGGTAAAACTTTGGAATAAACTTTGTGGTAAAACTCGGTGGCAACTATGGAATCATTCTAACACTACCCCCCAACCACCTCCCCGCTCCAAACACACACAGCCTCCAGCCTTCATTGGCTCCTACCTGGACCCTGGCCTCAGTCAGCTCTGTCCTCAGAGCAAGCTGCTCTCTGACATACACATCCGGGTAATGGGTTTTTTGAAAGACCTTTTCCAGCTCCTCCAGCTGCAGGCTGGTAAAGGTGGTTCGGTGTCTCCGCTTCTTACTGCTGGATACGTTGCTGTCACATTTATCCCCAAGTTCATCCAGTTCTCCCTTCTCTGGAATCCCTTTCACGGGGGACAGCCGGAGACTGTTACAGTTGTCCATAGCTCTATTTAGTTCGGTGTGAAGAGGCTGTCCTTCTACTTTAGTGATCCCATAGTTCACTGCACCCAGAGGGGGGAAAAACAGTTCTCAGCATTGCAAAACACCTTGATGAAAGAATTAAGTTGAAGTGATACAGACCATCCGGCAGGTAGTCTTACGATTTATCCTGCCAGTATTGATTTGATCATCATATTATCTACTACTGGGCTTCCCTGGTGGCTCAGCTAGTAAAGAATCCGCCCGCAATGTGGGAGACCTGGGTTCGATCCCCGGGTTGGGAAGATCCCCTGGAGAGGAGAACGACTACCCACTCCAGTATTCTTGCCTGGAGAATTCCACAGACTGCATAGTCCATGGGGTCGAAAAGAGTCAGACACAACTGAGTGACTTTCACTTTATCTATTATTATTAATTCACTTTGGGCAAGTTTAGAATCATCTAAATATGTGTACATGGAACTTTATATTAATTTGCCAGCATCACATGTAGTTCTGTTTTTCAGGCTTAATGTAATATTTATCCCGATAATTTATAATCAAAGTAGTCAAATTAAAAGATGCTCTGGTTAAAAAAACAAAAAAAACAAAAAAAACAAAAACTAAATGACCATAATTTTTGAAAAGTGAGCCGAATTTCTTATGTCTTATTTATTCACAGCAGACAAAAGTAAGCTACTAACAGGGCTCAAAAAGGACATTTCAATTTTAAATACTGTCTGTAAACCAAAATCCATACTCTTCTCAAAGTTATGTTTCTCCTCCACATAAAACCTATGGACTACAAATTTAAGAAATGGCATTGTTTCTACTATATTTCCAATATTTCAACTGCATATCATGTCCAAATTTAACATTTTAATTTTAAAAAGTGACCTACTAAGTCAAAAAAAAGAATTTTTCGTCAGTTTCTAAAAGTGTTTTTACAGAAAAGGATTTAAGTAGACTCTTTAGCTTAAAAACTCACTTGCAGTTATCTAAACATGTCAAATTTATGCTTAACTCTTTTAAAACATGAAACTGTCTTAAGATAGAAAGCTTTACTCTTCCTTTCAGTAAAGCACAGAAATTAAAACATCTATTAGAAGATTACAAAGGATATCATCTGGCATTCTGTTTAGGGGTGTTTTAATTTCAGTGATTTCCTCCAGATTCCATTGTGCCCCACACACAAATGTAATGGATACACTTAACGAAATAGGAAACATTTTTTTAAGTCGGCTCAACCATAACAATGATTTCCAATGAACTGCTATACTTTTTTCGTTTTTGTCTATTTTTAAATTCTCTCTTACAATGCATATTTAGCTTTTTTTACAATGTATTTTAGCTTTACTTTAGTCATTATACGAATGTATTGAACTCTAGTACCTAGGTAAATCAAATACCCAATTGCCTTTAGGCAAAAAAATATATGATGTAAAACTAAATATAAAAGAGAGCCTTGACTGATTAACAATACAGTTTTGTCTCCGTGGGCAGAGTTAATGGGGAACTGCGGTAATTAGCGATGGGGGAGGGGAAACAGGCGTGAGGGTAAGGGCATCTCAGGGAAAAGGCAGGAACTTTCCTAAATTTAGCGGACTCCTTGTTGCCCACATTCACCTTACTTAAAACTTTCCTATTAAAATCCATCCTAACAGTGTGATGTTCTTTTAAAACTTTATAAAATATAAAAAATCACCTATTTCTCTTATTTTTGGAATCCCGACAATTTAAATAAAATATTATGATTCTTATCCAGCAGTCAACAGAGGACATTTCAGAACCATTTAAAAACAAATCCTGTCCATGGAAATAACTTTATGGATACACTTTAAAATTCCAAAATATAAATACTGCAATCTGAAATACAGTCAAAACTTTAGTATATTAAAATAAAATTATTTTTTCGCGTCTTTCTAAATAAATGAGACTTAACGGATTTTTCTCTATTGTTTGTTCCTTTTTTATTTAACCTTGCAAGTCAAAAGTAACTTGCAACGTTGAACAAAATAAGTAAAATATACGAGGCCTTTTTTTTTAAGCTTATTGCGTACTAAGTATTTAGAAGAGAAGCTACTATGAGCCAGTGGCTAGCCAGATTGTGAACCTCCATTAAAACAAGGGGCGGGAGGCTTGTTGTAAATATTTCACACTTAATTCGTTTGTTATTTTAAAGCAACCCGCTCCTTACAGCTTAACTGTGGAATATATACAATGATAAGGAAAAGTCCTCTTGGAATTGTAAACTTGCTTTAGCTGTCGCGATCTGAAAAAAAAATAGGTTTGTACTGGGTTACAAGATAGAAAAGATAGATGGTTTGTTTTGATAACATTTTGACTTTGAGATACTTGGCCATCCAAAGTTGAAGATTTCACCCAGAAGCATTCCGAAAGGCTTCTTAGGCGACTTCTACCGTGGAGTCAGAAAAATCAGACAATGCGGAATTCGCGAGTGAGTGATTATATATTGGGGATTCTTTGCCCGAAGCTATGTAAAGTGATTTGGCGTTTAACAAACATTTATGCTGTTGTAGAGCAAACCCAAAGAAGCAGAAATCACAAATCCACAGAAACTCATCTAGTAAGCCTCTAACTTCACAAAGAAAGATATCGTTACGTCTTGAAAAGTTAAAAAAAAAAAAAAAAGGTTTTTCACCTAAGTTTTCTTCTTCGTGACGGCAGTGACGTCCTCTAACGAGCTGTGATGGATTTCAGCTCCCCCGGCCCGGGGCAGCGCGGCGGGCTCGCAGAGGAAGCGCGCTGTCTCGACTCAATTACGCTCTATTTAGCGCCCTATCAGTTTACGCCCGGGTCCTGGATAGCGGGACGCCAGGGCCCGTGAGGAACGCGACTCGGCAGCAAAAGAACCACGAGGATGCACCCCAGGGGCGCAGGCTCCTTCCTTGGCTCCCCCCACCCAAAGTCTGCAGCAGCCCAAACTCCGCTTCCTAAAACCAGCACTGTTCCACCGCCCTCCTCCGCCCTCCAGCTTCTCCCGCTCCCCCTTCCTTTCCTTCCTTCTTTCCTTCCTGTTTTCCTTCCTTCCCTCGGTCCTTCCCTCCCTCCCGGTCCCGACCGGTCCCCGCCCTCAGATTTGCGGGTGGGCTTCCGCGACCCCCCTGGAGCAGGGGGACTCACCGCTGCTGTCCTGACAGGGCGAGGTCCTCTCCAGGCGCACGTGATGCTCGGCGCGGGGCAGGGGCCCGAAGGCCTGCACGCATTTGCCCGCCGACGCTTTGCTGTAAAAGGACTCATTGTCCAGCGTCTCCATAACGTGCTCCAACGCGCCTCCTGCGCCCATGTAAAAATCACTGTTTTTACTCGGTGGGCTCTTGAGGGCAAACTTCTCGCTCAGAAACTCCATAATCCTAGAAGGCTGTCGCTGAGCTCCCGGGAGCTCCGGGGGCTGGAGCGCGCTGGGGGAGGGTGCGAGTGGGCGGGAGGAGGGAGGGCCGGAGAGGAGGGAAGGGGAAGCGAGCGCTGCGGCGCCTGTAGCTGCCCGGCTCCGAGCCCTTTAAGATGTCCCGGCTGGAAAGGGGGCACCCGAAGTTGCTTTTATATCTTGAAACTCAGCTGGGCTCCTCGGGCAACCTCCCAGATCTAATGAATATGAAAATAGGCAGGCGACTAAACTCCACCCCGGGACCCCCCCCTCCGCCCCCCACCCTACCCCCATCTTCCCCCCCACTTACCCGGGCAGGGCGCGTCCAGGCCTAGGTTAGACAGACAGCTCCATTTCAGACAAATGCCAGCAGGGACGAGGCCACGACACTCAGAAACATTGTCGCCGCGACAGTGGACTGGCATTTCGGAAGAGCTTGGTGAGATCGCAAGGCAGTTAACCTTCCACTCCCCGCGCTCTGCGCCCTCCCGGGCCACCCGCCGGCACCGGGTCCCCACCCCGCCCCCACGCCGGCCACTCACTACCAGAAAGATTTAGAGGCGTCTTAAGAACTTGAAAGGAAGTAATGCTCTAAGGGGCTTTTATTTCATCCGTAAATCGTTTATGTGGAAGATCCACATTAATCCGAAGCCCAAGAAGCCGGATACGTGGGCAGCTATTAACTGGGCTGGCCGTGGTCGAGGGGCCGCTGCTTCTTCCAATCCCGAGGAGTTCGGCGTCCCGGCGCTCTCGGCGCTTACGAACCCGTGGCCTTTCCTTTCTTTCTGGAATGCGGCGGCGTGTGGATGTGGTGGCAATGGGAGAGGGAGGCCGAGCAATGCATTGAAACCATTATACCAATATCAACCTCATTTCTCCACCCTCTCCCGCCCTCCCCTTGGTCCACGATTTTATCATTAGATCCAGATTATTTTAACAAACCCCGATAGGAAAAGTGCCTCCTAAGGGTCCTTACTATAGGCCAGAGGGGTTACACAAAGGAGTTTATGAGAGAGGAAGGCCTTCATCGTGGTTTTTAAAAGATGATTATTTTACTTTTAAAGAGTCGCGGTGGAGTTTGGAAAAGCGCGTACGGGGAGCGACGGGCGCGCGCGGAGCCGGGCGCACTGGCGAAGCGGCGTCCCGGCGCTGGGTGGGCCGGGGCTTCGGCTCCCGCCCGAGGGGATGGGAGGAGGTTGGGGAGCTGGCCATCGCTGAGGGCAGAGCAGCGCTACGGGGTGGAAAGCCCCTCTGTGAGGCTTTAGAACTGCCTTTGGTTTCGGAGGATCCCGACGCGTCGGAGGGAAAAGCGTTCAGTGCCTTGGGCAAGAAAAGGCCGCCATTAGCAACAGGCCTCTTAAACTGGCAAATTTGTTGAAAACTCCCACAAGTTGGGCATTAAGGGTTGCGCCCTCCACGAGAGGCCTCCGCCCGACAGCCTTTCTCGTACAGGCCCTAGCCGCGCCGATGGCGTCTCCCCGGGCCAGCGGGGCAGCAACCCGCAGCCTTGGGCACGCCGGGCACCCCTGATCCTGGCGTGGTGACGCCAAGCCCAATTCTGGAGAGCCTCCGGAAGGGTCGGGAATCTCCATATTCTTCAGGGTCTTGGCTGACCTAGGACTCACTGGAGACCCTCTTCGAGGCCACAGTGTGCCACCCAGCCGGGCAAGAACAATGATGGAGCGCTCCGCATCTCAGACTTGCGCCTCAACACTGCTCTAGAAGCGCGGCGGGTCTTCAACCCAGATCGGGCCGAGTGGAACCTGAACAGGCGGCCCGGAGCCGCAGCCTCGCTCTCTCAGGACGCTTCTCCGGAGCAGGGGCACGAGATCGGTTAGTTCACGTGGCGCCGCTCCCGGCCTGGTCTTGAGCGCGCACTCCGGTTCCTGCGAGTTGACACTATTCCTGAATGATGTAACTTTTCCTGTATTATTATTACTATCTCCAAAGCCAGGCAGCCGGCACCAACCACTAATTGTTAAATCTCCAAGGGGCGCAGTCAAAGAAAAGCTTTCAGGGACTGCGGTGAGGGAGAATTCCAGATTGCACCAAGGCGCACGAACTCCTAGCCTGGCATCCAGGGATGGGAGGAGGGGGCGAATGTGGCGGGGGTGGGCCGGAGGGCAATGCCAAGGAAAAGCTGGCGAGAAGGTACCCTGGAACATCCTGTCCATGCTTAAGGCGGAGAAGCAGGCTGTGCGCTTCCTGAGCTCCTGCTAGCGGATCCTGGACCGCCCCTGTAGAAACGTTGGATGTTATCTACTCAGTCTTATGCGGGTTGATGATTTTTTATTCTCTCCTAGCCCCTTCTGTACCTTACCTTCACATGTTCTGAAAGTACTTTCTCTAATAGACACGGGGAGGGTAAGATAAATGGTCGTTTAATAGGCTTTTCAGAAATTCACAGCAGCAAGAACAACGCCTTGCTGATTTGAGGAAATATACAAACAACTCCTAGCTATAAACTTAGTTACATCGTAGAGCTCTGTCAGCTCGTTTATAAATATGCGTCTTAAGAGTCCTAAATTCCCTGAAAAACATTCGGTGTCTTTTAAATGAAAGACATATGATGCAAGCTCTAGAGTACTTGTAAACCAATAAAGGTCCGGCTCGCAGAGGAAACTACAGGAGAGCCAGGGTCGACAGCTGCATAGGAAAGCTGTTTCCACCCGACACCTCAACCCCACTTTTGATGGTAGTGGTTGATAGGATGGGTGCAAGGTGTCACCAACCCCACTTAATATCCCTGAAGCCTCTTGGAAATGCAAACCTATTACACAGAATCCCGTATGTTTGGGGACCTGTAACCACATGTGCCCAAAACAGAGGGAACAGCTAATGACAAACTCCCATAACGAATGCTTAATCTGCAGTTTTTGGCAAGAAGCTGGGTCTCTGGTTGCCAAGAGCTGGGTTAAATGGATTCTGAGAGGTTGAGATGCAGGTTATGGTCACGTCACAGCTCTAACCATTGGAGAATTAAATAATAAAATAATACTAATTAAAACAGCAATAATTAAATGATTTCTGGAAGTCATAAGAAGGGAGAAGAAACTGGAGGCTGATTGGGTTGGAATCTGTCTCATCCCCCTCTTAGATCTACCTGGACATTTTCTGCCCAGTGCTTTGAAGATAACCTTCTTAGAAATTGACCATAGCACTTTGATAAATACTTGGAACTACTCTATTCAGAACAGACATTGAGCTTTCCTCTTCAACAGGCTTTAAAAGCTGCTTCTAATCCACATTCCTTATCCCAGCCCTCCCCAGTTCCAACCAGTTAGCATGGCTAGGGCTCCAGGGGCCAGTACTTAAGGAATCATGGCTGGCAAGAGAGACTCAGTTTATTAAACCATTCTCACTGGGATTTTATCTCCACACACTCAGTCATCATTCTCAGGCTACCATTCCCTTATTTCCTCCACCTTTCTATTTTGCATTGGAAAGAACTGTTCATCACTTTCCATACCTGGAACCTGGGTTCCAAACCCAGGATTCAGCTCCCCATCTTTCATATTAGTCAAGAAATCTACCTGGCTGAAAGCACTTGCAGGAGGTGGTGGGAATGGGGTAAAAGTGGAGTAGGAGAGGGGATGTAGGAGTAGGAGACAGAGATGGGGAGACATCCATTTCTTTTAAATCCTAACAAAATTTATGACATTCTAGGATGCCAGGGCTTTCAGATCCCTGGATATAGCTACTGATGCTTCTTCTTCACATCTCCTTGGTAAGACTGGGGCACAGTGAGTCAGGAAGGAATGTGCAGAGTCCGGAAAGGAAAAGGATGAAGGTTAACATGACCTACTGCAGGTTCCAGTCTCAGCCTCTTTGCAGCACTGTTTTCTTATTCCTCTGGCACCAAGGATGCTAACACAGTGGGACGGCTATTTTGTGAAGTGACTCTGATGTTCCGATTTGAAGTTACATTTAACATTCTTGCAACCAGTTTGTGGTTGCTGCTGCTGTTGTTAGGTGCCAGCTCCCCAAACACAGTGATTTGGGGTGTGTTTAAAGTCTTCTTTATTTAGCTCCCTTTAGAGCCTAGAATTAAAGTATCTGAGTAAACTCAAACTAGTTAAAAAGTCTGTTGAAATGACTGACCCCAACCCCCATTGCCCCACACACAAAGGTAATTCAGCTAAGTCAAGTTCAGATAAAGGATTGGCTGCCAGTTTGACTTATTACATTTAAAAAAATTCTCACGGTCTGAAAGCTGCTTTTGATGCTCCCCTCCCCCATGAGAATATATTTTGGGAAATGAAAAATATTTTGAGTACATGCATCAAAGCAACAGTTTTTTGTGTATACCACTATGGTTCCTTTCTCAACTTATTGAGAGAAATATCACACTTATATAGTAATAGTGGGAATGTCAAGATAGGGTTGCAAGAATTCTCATCTTAGCCCTTTCTTTTTTCAGAAAGAGTTTGAGGCATATTGGTAAGTAAAGCTAGAAAAAATGCGTGCTGAATTAGATGAACTATGACAAATGTAGAAAAGCAAAAGTCTGGAGAGGGGAGGGGAAGCTGGGTAGAGGGAAAACTCTCATGAAAAAGTACTAAAATAATTGAATGTCATGTATGATGGCAAGAAGCCAGCTGGCCTCATGTTTTGTGTGTGCTCTGCTGCTGTTTTCCTTCCCTGGCTTCATCTTCATCCTTCCCACAGCTCTACAGACATAACAGATACAGAAATGTATTTTGCATTGAAGCAGCTCAAGCAGTTTTCATCAAAATAATGTATATATACAAACCCAAAGAAACATTTAAGTTTTTCTTTAAAATATATGTCCCAATCCAGCATCAGCTACTCTGGAAAGCACTCCTACAGATTAATGTATAACTTTGTCATATTTTTGAAGCTTCTGTATTTTAATTAAAAAAAATAACAGTGGCCTGAATTTTAATGATTCCCATCACAGTCTTTCAAGTGTGCTCTTAATGAAGCTCTCAAATAGGTTAAATTTACCTGTGATTTCAATCATAGTAAATATTTTGGCATTTTAGAAATCCATAGGCTTTTTCAAAGACCTATGCTTGTTTTTGAATTTCAACTTGTTTCAGTAATAGTTACTTACAAAGTTGCCCTTTTCTTAAAGAGAGAAATGGACTTAATTTCTGCTCTCCTAAAGGATCTAATTTAAATGTGAAAGTCTAAGATGACTATTTTCCCCACTTGCAAATATTTGACTTATCTAACATGTCATCATTTACTATAGAAATGTATTTTATTACAAATATTAAAAAATCATCATTGAACTGCGATAATCTACCTTTATTTCTCATTATGACTCTCGTCATTGCTCCAGGAAGTTGTGAATATAGTAAAATAAAAAGAAAGTTAAACTTAAATCTCTATGACACATACACTTTCGTATAGTGTGTAATTAAGCTGTATTCAATTCCTAAATCCAGATATCACTAGCATATTATTAATCGCTTACCTATAATGTCTTCCACCATTTTGAGATGTGAATTATTTAAACTTCTATCCAATGTGTTTTCAATACATTTTTTCCTGTTGATTTGTTAGATATGTCTTAAAGACAGAACTTATTTTCAAGAAGATGCTGTGCACTTTTACACGTTTAGTTTTCCAGTCTCTGGGAGAGACTTAACACTGCAATATAGGTAGAAGCAAAATGGCAGGACGAATGTTTCTCCTTTGGACTGGAATTACACCTAAGTCCATGGCCATTAAACACATCTGGCCAGGGTAGGGCCAAAAGACATAATCAAGGTAGATCCAAACTGAGAGAAGCAGATTCTCCTCCCGTTAGACCCCTCCAGCTACTGTGCCCCTCCCTCGCCCTCGAAAACCTTTTGCCTAGAGTCAAGAAAACGGTGTGGGTTCAGAGGAGGTGCGGTTAGAACGCACCTCATCAAAAGTAGCTGAAAGCCGTTCGTAATCTAGTTTAATCTCTTTGCCGCGGTGCTTTATAAATTCGACAGAAAGAAGAAAAACGCATTTATTACAACAAGGATTAGCCGCAGAGTAGGGAGGAGGTATGGGAGAGAGCGCCAACTCCTTCATTCGAAAAACCATTAAAGAACTTTAGAGAAAACTCAAGGTTAATATTCACTTCTTTGCAACCTCTCCTGCCCACCCTCAACAATTCTGCTGTGAATTTTTATAAGGGAGCTTTAACTTGTAAAGTGCCCTAAGCAGAGATGCGGAATGAAAATGTCTCTGTGGCTCGCGTTCAGAGAGCCGAGCTGCTGGGACACCCCTCACCCGGACGCAGGCTGGACACGCGGCTGCGAGCGGCGCCCGGCGGCGCGAACCCGCATCCCAGAGCCGGCACGCCGGTTCCCCCGCAGCCGCGATCGACCCCACGCCGGCGCTCTCCAGTCGGGAACCGGAGAAGGCTGCGAGCCGAGCAAACTTCCGAAGGCTGGCCGCCGCGATCCCTGGTCTCCGTGGGTCGCCACCTGGTGCGCACCTTAGGTGGGATGGCGGGGGGGGGGGGGGGGTAGGACCACCCTGCCGGCTACCGGCCGGGGGAGCCGCAGGGACCGCCCGAGCGCGCCTCTGGGGTGAGGGTTGAGTCTTCAAACGCCGCCTGAGCTGACCTCAAAGCGGTAGGCGAAGTCACCCACCGGCGAGAACGACGCTGTGGTTAAGAGAGCATACGTGGAGGAATCTCTATTCTGAGCAAAAAGAATGAAGTTTCGCTTCTCCTGAAAACTTAAAAAGAGCCTCCACGACTACAGAAAGAAGTTAGTGGTTAACCGATTTGCTGCTACTATTTCATCAGTGGTGCTCTCCCTCCTTTAATGGCTAACTCTTGGGAAAACGACATATTTTAAGCTTTCCATCCAAATATTGATATTGGCAAATAGATCATCCAACCGTCCCCTGGTCAGGACAGGGTACTTTTTGTTTCACAAGTTGGCAATCGGCATTAATCTATATCACAAACTGCTGCTGATTTGGGGGATGAAGCAGAAGACGTGTCATTCTCTTTAACAGTACGTATGCTCGTGAGTGTGTGAAGTGGCGCGCACACTCAGTCTTCTCCCTGCCTTCCACGGGGAATGAGCTCCTCTGCAATGGGGGTAAGCCAGGTTTCGTCCTGATGGCAAGAGGTTCCTAGCGGGTGGGTTCAATGCCAGGCAATGGTCCGGTCTTCTCTTAAGATCTTGCTTTGCAGTAAACATTTCTTAACCTTTACTGGATTAAAAAAAAAAATGTCCTTTTTGTTACAATGACGCACTACCTCTAGCAGGGTGGCGCCCGCCGCCTGGGAAGATGTCTACTAAGAAGGAATCCCCTGAACCTTAGCGGATTACGTCATTTCTTAGCTCCCCATGGCAGACGCCCCCAAGGACGTTTGCTGTAAAGTCAGATGAGTTAAATGCTTTCGTAGGTTCACAGTTTGCTCTTACAAAATGTCATGAACGCACAATTTATTAATGACGTTCAAATATAAGAAGCAATTAAAGTATTTACTGCTGTTCTACCAAATCCTTCGGCGACTCTTTTTCAAGTTCCCCAAAAGGGGAAAAAAATGGCTCTAAATAATTCATTTATATTAGATTCTTTGTCAGACTTCAACCACTTGTGCAATACCAAATATATGTGTGTGTACATATATATATATATATATACACACATACATATATATGTATATGTATATAAGCTGAGTTCTGGAGGACTTTTAGTTTTAGAAAGAACTAAAATGTAAGGGGAAATCTCTTTAATGCAGTAACTTATAGGGAACCCCCATATTTCCAATAAATTCATTTCAGGTTAATATTAATGAAATTGTTTGTTTTACTCTGTATTTGATTCACATGTCCTGCTTTTGGGGAGAGGGAGATGCAGTCATTCCTTTGCTACAGTAAGAATTGCTCAATAATTCAATTGAATTAAAGAAAATCTAAGTAACTGATTATTCTGTGTTTAGTAAGAATGCCCTTTAATCTTGTATCCTTGTTCATGTTAATACAACTCTGGAAGTTGTCTTAGAGTTTAAAAAGAAGTATGAACTTTGGCAAAATAAAGGAAAAAGACTTTATTAATGTAATTTTTATTTTTCATGAAATAAAATAGATCTGTGGGCAGTGTTTTATTTGAATTACATGAGCTTCTCAAGACATCTTTAAATGCTGGATCACAGTGGAGGCAAACCATGTAGGATGTAAGAGCCTCTCTAAAGTAACTCATGCAACTTTTTGGCTCTAGAAGTGAACACTGAATAATCTTGTAAAGCATTTTTAAAAACTGCCTTCAAGTATGATCTATTCAAGGTGGGCACTAATTCTATTCAGTGTTTTCATCAACACATATATTTATTTCATTTACAAAATTTTATGAAGTATAATTTCTTAGGAGGGCTAGTTAAAGTCTTAGACTATAAGAAAAAGTGGGAGGCAAATATGTTTGGAGAAGGTAGAATAGTGAAACTAAACCAGTGAAGATCAATATAATGTTCCAAATTAAGATTTAAAATATATATATATACAGGAGAAGGGCAGCAAAGCTTTATTATAAGGGGCCCATAGATTAAAGATCTAAAGACACTTTGAGACAACAGTGTGACTTAGTTGCTAAGGTAGCAGCCACAAATTTAGCTTATTTGCATTAATAAAAGTGAAACAGTCACATATGAAGAAAGATCAGGTCCTCACTACACACTGTATTATGCGGAAACCTAGAGAACAGCCTTGCTCTGGAGACTGTTTTTACTGAGAGAAAATAACAATTTTGAGCTTTGCTAGTGCACAGGGGGTGAGTCAAAGAGAATTTGGAAACCATATTATGGAAAAAATTGCTAAAGGAGTTAGTGATTTTTTAGCTAAGACCTACAAAAGAGTAGTTAAGTTTATTCAGTTTAGCCCCAGTGTGGAACTAAGTGGATCAAGGTCAGTTAGAAAACAGGTTTTTTTTGTTTTTTTTTTTTTTTAATGTAAGAACCAAACTTTTTTCTTAAACAGTGATAGTTCTCTGTGACTAAAGCAGGCTGATGATCAAAGCTGCATGCTGCTGGACAAGAGATGTTACAGAAATCTGTCTTATCTAAGTATCTCCCAAATCAAAGTTTCCAAATCATGCTGTTAATGCCTACACTAGCATCACTTCACGACACATTCCTGTACTACCAATTTCCAAATTAGGATTACTCTTTTCTGTAAGAAAAACTGACTTTGTATCATATTTTACTTTAATTATGAGCTAAAATTAAAGACTACACTTAGAAAGCAGGTGTTTTCTGTCAAACAACCATAGTATTCTTTTGGTCTACTTGTATTTTTCTTATCTACATAGCTTTATCAACTTCTAGCATAATGTATATATAGACATTTCTATTTATAACATCAAAAATACTGCAAACTACAAACTAGACTCACCCATGATTTGGGTCCAGCTCTGTCCAACACCTGCTAACAGTGTGATCCTGAGAAAGGTATGTACCCATTAAAGATTCAGTGTCATCTTCTGTAGCATGTAACTGGGAATAGTACCTGCATCAGAGGAGGGGGGTAAATACAGAAGGAGTTCATGTATATAAAGTATTTAGAGACAATGCCTGGCCATATTATAGGCACTGAATGTTTACTATTATTATGATTTTTAAAATTCAGAATGGGGAAGCCTTTTAATATTTTTTAATGTTTACAAAATTTTTATTTTTAATAAAAATTAAAATATTTTTTATTTTTAAGCATTTTTAATAAAAATTTGTTGTTGTTTAGCTGCTCAGTTGTGTCTGACTCTTTGTGACCCTATGAACTGTAGCCTGCCAGGCTCCTCTACCCGTGGGATTCTTCAGGGAAGAATACTGTAGTGGGTTTCCATTTCCTTCTCCAGGGGATCTTCCTGACCCAGGGATCAAGCCTGTGTCTCCTGCACTGGTAGACAGGTTCTTTACCACTGAGCCACCAGGGACACCAAATAAATCTTATGGAGATAGTAAAAGTAAATTAATGTTGCTAAGTAGTAAAATGTGATTTTAAAAACAGGAAATTCAATTATTTAAATTAAGAAAATGAAATATATAATTATGGCTATTTAAGAACTAGAAAGAGGAGAAAGGGTCACATATCAGAAACAAATCCCCATGAAGTTTCTATGTCCTAAGGTGTTCGTACTAGTGCAAGGTAAATGTGCTTGCCCAAGACGACTACTCATTTAGGCTGTAAGCACAGGTATTGCCTCTAACAAATTTTCCAAGATTTTTGTGACTCGGAAGACTTGGATCCTCCTCCCTGCTCTGTTATTAACCATCAATTTGTATAACGTAAAACAAACAGAATTACCTGTTAAAGTCTCAGCTTGTCTTGTTAAGATATTCCCATTGTAAATCATGTTTTGAAAAAAAAGGGACTATATTGAAGTTATTAATATAATTCTTATCAATTAAACTATCTGGTCTCTAGGAGGCTGCTATGGTCTGAACCTTTGTGTCCTCCCCATATTCATAATGTTGAGACATTAATCCCTAATATGATGCCTTTGGAGGTGGGGCCTTTTGTAGATAGAGTTATATTTGGTTATGAGAGTGAAGCCCTCATGATGAGATTAATGCTCTTTTGAAGGGATGAATAGCTATGGGTCTCTCTCCTGCCATGTGAGATCATGGTAAGAAGATGCCCTAGTGTAAGCCAGGAAGAGGGCCCTCCCCAAGAACTGATCTCTGAATTCAAGATTTCAGAACTGTGAGAAATATTTGTTGTTTAAGCCACCCAGTCAGTCTATGGTATTCTGTTAGAACAATTCAAGCAGACTGGGACAGAGGTCTTCCAATTCTTTGATTCTAATATACTACACATAAATATTAGAAATTCTAGCTTTTTTCCAACCATTGCTGGGATTAGAGGACTCAGAATGTCGCTTTCCTGAGCCTCAAGGACTCATTCCCTGGGGTAGAGCAGCTTGTTCAGGATGTCACTGTGTGCAGCAATATCCTTGTGAGGAAAGTATTTACAAAGAGTTCTGCCAGTGTCTAAACTTGGAAGCAGCTTCACTCAGATTTAAGAAGTATCAGGATATGTGAAACCAAATCTCAACTGACTCTGAAAGACTAATCCCTCTTCAGTTCAGTTCAGTCGCTCAGTCGTGTCCAACTCTTTTCGACCCCATGAATCGCAGCACGCCAGGCCTCCCTGTCCATCACCAACTCCCGGAGTTCACTCAGACTCACGTCCATCGAGTCAGTGATGCCATCCAGCCATCTCATCCTCTGTCGTCCCCTTCTCCTCCTGCCCCCAATCCCTCCCAGCATCTTTTCCAGTGAGTCAACTCTTCGCATGAGGTGGCCAAAATACTGGAGTTTCAGCTTTAGCATCAATCCTTCCAAAGAAATCCCAGGGCTGATCTCCTTCAGAATGGACTGGTTGGATCTCCTTGCAGTCCAAGGGACTCTCAAGAGTCTTCTCCAACACCACAGTTCAAAAGCATCAATTCTTCGGCGCTCAGCCTTCTTCACAGTCCAACTCTCACATCCATACATGACCACAGGAAAAACCATAGCTTTGACTAGACGAACCTTTGTTGGCAAAGTAATGTCTCTGCTTTTGAATATGCTATCTAGGTTGGTCATAACTTTCCTTCCAAGGAGTAAGCGTCTTTTAATTTCATGGCTGCAGTTACCATCTGCAGTGATTTTGGAGCCCAAAAAAATAAAGTCTGACACTGTTTCCACTGTTTCCCCATCTATTTCCCATGAAGTGGTGGGACTGGATGCCATGATCTTCGTTTTCTGAATGTTGAGCTTTAAGCCAACTTTTTCACTCTCCACTTTCACTTTCATCAAGAGGCTTTTTAGTTCCTCTTCATTTTCTGCCTCCTAGTCATTTAGTTTTCTTCCACTTAACATGAATTTTTTTAAAAAATGAAAAAAAATCAGTGTACTCATAAATCAGAGACTTTGTGATAGGCAACCATACTCTTTATCGTTTTGTATTTGAATAAAATTAGTATTTTGCCTCTGCTCAGTCATGTCTGACCCTTTGCAACCCTATGGACTGTAGCCCTCAGGGTCCTCTGTCCATGGCATTCTCCAGCAAGGATACTGGAGTGGGTTGCCATTTCCTTCTCCAGGGATCTTCCTGACCCAGTGATCAAACCTGTGTCTCTTACATATCCTGAGTTGGCAGGTGGGTTCTTTACTACTCACTCTACCTGGGAAAGATTTGCCTAATCATGTTTATTATTATTTTGAAATTAGCCAGTAATTGTTGGTAATAATATTATCTGAAAATACTGCTGTTGCTGCTGAGTCGGTTCAGTCATGTCCAACTCTGTGCCACCCCATAGGCTCCACCGTCCCTGGGATTCTCCAGGCAAGAACACTGGAGTGGGTTGCCATTTCCTTCTCCAGTGCATGAAAGTGAAAAGTGAAAGTGAAGTCTCTCAGTCGTGTCTGACTCTTAGCGACCCCACGGACTACAGCCTACCAGGCTCCTCCGTCCATGGGATTTTCCAGGCAAGAGTACTGGAGTGGGGTGCCATTGCCTTCTCCGTCTGAAAATACTAACACCTTCCTATTTTTGAAAACTATCACATAGCAATTTTCCACCTAGAGACTACACATGTAACCTAAAATCTCTAGACTGGAGAGGTCTCAAGGCACTTTGTCCAGAGCTACTTTCCAATCCCTTTCCCCACTAATTCCATCCCTCAGCAGGCTCTTTCAGTTCTGTCCAGTCCCTGAATTGCTCTACTCTCCATTCCCTGTACATGTTGCTACTGTCTCCTGGTATTTATTCAGACTGTATCCTAAAATGCTTTCCTCAAGATCAATTAATCTTTCAAGGTCAGTTAAGTAAACACCCTTTCCCTGTCCATTCTCACTTGGGAATTCCATGCCCCAAATATTTTTTTAATCCCCTTTAGGATACAAAAATGAAAGTTTCTTGTAGAGTTGTTTATTGGTGTACTCATCTTTTTAAAATTATATTTGTGAAGACAATAAAAGATATGTTTTTGTTCTCAATTTTAAAAGTTGAATAAATAATTGAAAGAAATAAAATCAAGAGACGGATATCTTTTTTTTTTCATCTCCCTAAAGAGATAATGAGCCAATATTTTCCTTTGAAGAGAAGGCATAGGAAGTAGAGAATTGGAAGGACAGGAAACTGTGAGCCAATCTAGCCAATTACATGGCATTCCTTTTGGGACCTGGAAGTGGAAATATTTTCTGGGTCTATTTTGGAGTGTAGAGAGTTACCTACAGAGTTGTATGCTGATGTTTCCATCTGTTTTCTAGAAATATATTTTTCATTTGTCCATGTGAATAAACAAGTGAACATGCTATTAGCAAAGTATGCCTTTTACATTTCCAGTGTTCTGCACACTTTCTATGGAGGAGCACTAAATTCCACTTCTGTTTAGTTCAGTTCAGTCGCTCAGTCATATCCGACTCTTTGCGACCCCATGAATCACAGCACACCAGGCCTCCCTGTCCATCACCAACTCCCGGAGTTCACTCAGACTCATGTCCATTGAGTCAGTGATGCCATCCAGCCATCTCATCCTCTGTTGTCCCCTTCTCCTGCCCCCAATCCCTCCCAGCATCAGAGTCTTTTCCAATGAGTCAACTCTTCCCATGAAGCAGCCAAGGTACTGGAGTTTCAGCTTTAGCATCATTCCTTCCAAAGAAATCCCAGGGCTGATCTCCTTCAGAATGGACTGGTTGGATCTCCTTGCAGTCCAAGGGACTCTCAAGAGTCTTCTCCAACACCACAGTTCAAAAGCATCAATTCTTCGGCGCTCAGCCTTCTTCACAGTCCAACTCTGACATCCATACAGGACCACAGGAAAAACCATAGCCTTGACTAGACGAACCTTTGTTGGCAAAGTAATGTCTCTGCTTTTGAATATGCTGTCTAGGTTGGTCATAACTTTCCTTCCAAGGAGTAAGCGTCTTTTAATTTCATGGCTGCAGTCACCATCTGCAGTGATTTTGGAGCCCCCAAAAAATAAAGTCTGACACTGTTTCCACTGTTTCCCCATCTATTTCCCATGAAGTGATGGGACCAGATGCCATGATCTTCAGTTTTCTACTGACCTGGGGAGTTCCTCTTTCAGTATCCTACCATTTTGCCTTTTCATACTGTTCATGGGGTTCTCAAGGCAAGAATACGGAAATTCCACTTCTATTTCAAGGCAAATATTGAAAAGTTGGTTTTCAAGATCTTTTAAAAATATTTTGTCATTTCATGGAAATACTTCCTAAGTAAAGTATGCAGAATTGATCCAATTTGGGGTTTACAACTTTGGAAGATTGGTTTGGAAAGCTTTTCTGTGTCAAGTCACCATTTATTGAGTGCTTGTGATACCGAAGGGATTGAGCCAGGGGCTTTGCATCTACTTTGTCACTTGATCTCACTGCACCCCATGAATTGTAGTTTTAATTTACTGGTAAGCAGACAAACTCAAGAGTCTGCTGCTTGTCCAAGGTCATGTATCAGAGTGTGGGTTAGAGTACATGACAGTTGGATTACCCAAAAAACGTGTTCCCACTTTCTTCCATATATGTCATATCAATATGTACTGAGCAGAATAAAATTGATGTGCTGATTTCCTACTTTGCACTATATATTATACTAACTTATTCTAAATGATGGTTTCATTTTGAAGTTAATAGAACCTCTATGGTTAGACCAAATCTGAATGATGCAGAGAGATGAAAAACAGAACCACCCTTTCTGCCTTCTTGTAATTCTCTGTTGATACATGAATTTTGGTAGAGAAATCTTGAATAATTGTGGGAGAAAATCTCAAATCCATGTCAACAAACGAAACAGTAAAGTTAACACTTATTTATTTGACTTGGAATGTGTATAGATGAATATTACTAATTGTTATAGATATAAGGAATCGTCTTGTTTTTAATACTTTTAAAATTTTTTCTCCAAGATAAGAACTTTTAGAGACTGGTAGAGTTGAAGTTTTCTCTTGTAAGATAATGTTTTTATAGTTCCATTTAATTTAAAAACTGTATTGCATATGAGTTAAATAAAATATATTAATTTTATCCATTTCTGTTTACATTTGTAATGTGGCTACTAGAAACATTAAAATTACATAAGTGGCTCACTTTATATTTGTATTGTACAATGCTGATTTAGACCAATTCTATGAAAATTGTAAAACAAGTTTGAAAGTTTCTAGTATGGCCTTTTTAGGAGAAAATAACTTTTTAGAAACTCCCAAAAAAATTTTTGGAATTAAAAATGTTTTATTAAAATTTTTAATATTATTTAAAAATTATTATTATTAAATTATTACCACTGGTAGGTGTATTCAGGCCTTTATAAGGGAAGCATGGACTTGAAGTGGTTTCTCACCGTTGCTCTTGTGATATAAAAGTGGTTATAACAAGACATCCTCAACGGTAGGGATGCTATGCAAGTTACACTCATAGTGAAAACAAACTTTTGTAATGTTAATTCAATTGGTTTACTTTTCTCTAAAA
Organism: Bos taurus; assembly: GCF_002263795.3. NCBI lineage: Eukaryota > Metazoa > Chordata > Mammalia > Artiodactyla > Bovidae > Bos > Bos taurus. Next base: position 14,902,132 of record NC_037332.1, on the reverse strand, counting down.
CTTCATAGAAAGGATTTGTCTCTCTGCAGTGCCTTGCTTAGCTATTATCTAAAAGCAAGGATGACAAACACTAGAGAAGCCCTCACTCTGAGCTCTCAGTGCTAAAGCAGACGCAGCCAACTGTGGCATTCCTTCCTGCTGCTTCCTGCACCCTTCCTCATGGAGCCTGAAAGGGTCCTCGTGGCCCCTTCCTACTGGTAGCCCTTCCAGATCTACTGCAGAGGACTCTGGCCCTTAAGTGCTGGCAGGGATACAAGTTATAAATGAAAAGTCACACGAAACCTTTCACCTCACTAAATTTTTGACTTTGGTAAAATTCTGGATCCTAGAAACAGTATATGAATTGCATGATATTTGGAGTGAAAGAAGATTGGTGGTCAGACTGTACTGTATAAAGCATGCATTATAAACACATTACAATTGTTATTTTCAAATCCATTCTATTCATTTATACAACCTTTATGTTTTAGGTCTTAAAACTGGATTTATAATATAATATGATGCCAAATATAATACGCTCCCATTAAGAGATCCCATCTCTGTCACATTTCAAATCATACCATTTGAAAAATTAACAGCTATACAGTCCTGGGTGTTCACTGGAAGGACCGATGTTGAAGCTGAAACTCCAATACTTTGGGCACCTGATGTGAAGAGCTGACTTGTTTGAAAAGACCCTGATGCTGGGAAAGATTGAGGGCAGGAAGAGAAGTGTACGACAGAGGATGAGATTGTTGGATGGCATCATCGACTCAATGGACATGAGTTTGGGTAAACTCTGGCAGTTGGTGATGGACAAGGAGGCCTGGCGTGCTCCGGTTCCTGGGGTTGCAAAGAGTCGGACATGACTGAGCGACTGAACTGAACTGAACTGAATACATATGGAAAGACTGATACAACACAGACTACAATGTGGATGCAAATTCTATTTCTTACCACCAGTAACTTCAACCTGACTTTATAAGATCATTCCTTATTAAAATCAAATTAAAATAAACAAGCATACACACATAACCAAATGAGAGTTAAATTAAATAAAGCAGAGTTAAATGCAATGATGCCATCTTAAAGTCTAGAACTGCAATGGAGGGCTCTTCTTTTTTATTTAATAATATTCACTATGTTTAGCAGAATCAAAGTTTCATTTTCTTATAAACTGGGATTTTTTTTTTTAACTACAGTGTCCTGTAGATACTGTCTTTTATCTATTATCTATTATTTTCTGCAACAATACATTGTACCTAAGTTATCTCACAGAGGGATTCCCTGGTGGCTCATACGGTAAAGAATCTGCCTGCGTTGCAGGAGACTCTAGTTTGATCCCTGAGTCAGGAAGATCCCTTGGAGAAGGGAATGGTTACCCACTCCAGTATTTTTGCCTGGAGAATTCCATGGACAGAAGAACCTGGTGGTCTACAGTCAATGGAGTTGCAAAGAGTCCAACACAACTGAGCAACTCACTTACCTCACAGGATAGCGTCTAGGTCAGTGGCAACTTATAAAAATGCAATGTTAAATATACATGTAACTTAACATTTTTAGTACTCCCATTAACAATTTTTTAAACCAAATTATATTATTTTAATAATACATATTTAATCCAAAATACTATTGTTTTACCATAGTCAATACAAAATTATGGGGCAACTGTGCATTCTTTTTTCATACTGTTTGAAATCTGCCGTGTATTTTATATCTCAACTTAGACTAACCACTGAGAAGGCAATGGCACCCCACTCCAGTACTCTTGCCTGGAAAATCCCATGGATGGAGGAGCCTGGTGGGCTGCAGACCATGGGGTCACTAAAGAGTCAGACACGACTAAGCGACTTCACTTTCACTTTTCACTTTCATGCATTGGAGAAGGAAATGGCAACCCACTCCAGTGTTCTTGCCTGGAGAATCCCAGGGACGGGGGAGCCTGGTGGGCTGCTGTCTATGGGGTCGCACAGAGTTGGACACGACTGAAGTGACTTAGCAGCAGACTAACCATATTAAGAGGACTCTGTAGCTACCTGTGGCTTAATGGCTAACATTTTGGACAGCATAGATTTAAATTATAGTTCTTTATCTGCTGGAAAGAGGCTTTCTCTGAATCTCACAAATTAATGTAAAAACAGCTCCATCTAGGTAGGCAAAAATATCATGGTAGGTAATGGATTTCATCCTATACTAGAATAGTAAGATTACATCTCCTATTAGTGGTTAGTTAAAACTTAGCTTTGACAGACAATATTCTGTAGAAAGTTTAAGGATCTTCTTCCCCTAAATTAAAGCATACATGGTAGATAACTCACTTGCCCACAGTATAGTCATGAGAATCATAAATCTTGATGGTGAAAATTTTTCTTGTCTCTAAAGATGATGGAAACTGCACTTGGTAGGAAATATGTGAGTGCTGTAACACTAACGCATGAGCACAGTAAGAAATTAGGATTTGGATTGCTTCCCACAGCACCTAGTAAGATCCGTAAAGCAATATCATTAACTCACCTGTTAAGGCATGCTGGAATCTTCAAACATCCTAGCAGCCTTTTTGTGATCAGAGATTTGCTTTGTTATTAGAAGTGATTGGTGATGATTGTGATAGCACTGAGGGAGGCAGCCAGGTAGGAAGGTGAGAATTGAGAAGGGGGGCTGGGCAAAAAGCATAGGCTGCAGCAACATACACAGTGCCATTCTGAGACGTTCATTTGAATAGTAGCATTTCCTAAGTCCATTACTGTCACTTCAAAATTCAGTCAACTCAGTGACAAGGTAAGCTTATGTTTCTACCTTCCCATATCTTAAAGACAAACATTTGTCTTAATATCTCTTCAAGAAAACAGGAGAAAGCGTATCTCTTCTTTTAATTTCTTTTGAGGTTTTATTAAATTTTTAAAATTAGAAAAATTTTAATCAAAATTTATTCTCTTTTAAAATTTACCTTTTCTATTATCATAAGCACAAATGAAGTAGTGTTAAAAAGATAATTTTTAACTTTGAAATATTTTTTTCAATGACCATTTTAGGGCTGGACACAATAAATGATGCTGCAAAGAACTTCCAATATAACTCCATAATTAGGAAACTATTTTATTGACAAATAAATCATCCATAACCTACAAATTTAAGGAGCATCAACACCCATAATCTTCCTCAAAATTAATATTATGAAACAATTACACAGATCACAGAATAAGGAAACTAGAGATTAAATTATTTTAGGCTCTAAAGCAGTTTAATCATAAGCATCTCACTTCTCATACCAGCCTTTCCACTTTATTGATTGCACATATGAACCATAAAACCCCATCAATATCAGCTTTAATGTGGTTTTCTCTTGTAGGGCTCACATTAAGCTGAGATAAAATATTTTCCATCATTACATTATGTTGGTTTGTGGATGCTATTAGTAAAAATATGACATAATATCGTTCACAAAACAACTACGCATGGAGCTTACTTCCAAAGCCTCAATTTCTAGGCCACAACATATGAATTTATGTTTTCTTTATCAACTGACAGCTCAAGGCTCATTAACATTTCCATCTCAATCAAGTTAAAAGACATTTACAGGCTTGAGATGCAATAGAGCTCCAAAAGTAGATGAGGGATGCAAACTAAATGAATGCATCTCTAAGTCTGCTAATCATTTCAAAATGAAGTATTTCAATAAAGAATAAGGAAAGCAGCAAAACAAACCAGAAGTTCACTGGATCCTATTACAGAGCAACAGACTGAAAAGTCACTGGAGAATTTAGCTTCGTGAAAAAAGCCCCAAACTCAGTAAAGAGCCTAAGGGGTATGAAAGGTAAATGCAGCATTTTGCATATTGTACTTGCTAAGATATCACAGAATATTAACCACACAATAGTAACAGTTTAATAAAACTCATCTGCAGTTTTAGAAAATATATTAACCTTATAAAATTAGAAGACCAGGGTTTAAAAAATTGGAAAGATTTTTTTAACAATAATTATTTTAAGCCACTTAAAAAAATTAGAGTATTTTTGAATCAGAAGAATATTATTAATGAACTTGAAGGAGCATTTACCTTTAATAAATGATTAGAATGAAACATTACAGATAAAATATACAATTCATTAAATTGATATTTAAATCTGTCATCTAAATTTAAATGGAACATATATATTTTTACCATAACTCTAATCTATTTAAGATGACAAACAAAAAAGCTATTTTCATTTTCGATTCTGAATTATTTTATATAAAATTTATATTTGAAATATACAATTATAATAACACAGTCAAATAAAATTTATTAATATATTAATAACCCATTAATACTATAAATGTTCCAATAAAATATAGCTATATTTTCTTATGATATATTTATGGTATTACAATTTATTGTTGGTAACAAAAATCATCTTTAGTACATGTGTTATAAACATTTTAAATAAAAAAGAAATTGGATATGCAAATTCCATTACAATATTTCAAGAATTAACTTCTGGAAGTCATCCCACATGAACACAGGAACAATAGCAAAACTGTGGAAAATAAGATGGAAAATAAGAGAAGTCCATCAGGAAACAGAATTGTGAAATAAATATATTAATACAAATTAAATACAGTACTCTAAAACATTGTATCCAGTTGGTAACATGACCAGATAGCCACAGATCTCCTGAAGCCATGTGCCATATGTTTTGAATGCTGAAGCTTGAAGGATTAGTTTGAAGTTTTCATCTTCTTTTTGCCACTTCCCCATCCACCACTGAGTTGTACAGGATTGTCACGGAATGATATACGTTCTTTCTTAGAAGATCTTGTGTTTGTTATCATTGGTGCAAGTATTCCCTTAATTGAACAACCTAGACAGTGATATTAAATGCACACATTCACTTAACTTGATCCAAGTAAAATTATATTTAAAACTAAGAAATATATTTGCCAGTCACATTCATTTTAGAACTACGTGATCTTTGAGTTTAAAAGAAAGTATGTTTCCTTTTTGTTTGCAATATAATATAATCAAAATTTAGTATAAATTATATTTAGGTTAAATGAAAGAAAATGATTTTAAAAGTTAAATAGATATAACAATTCCTTATATCTACAATCCAAATATCCCTGGTATTTCAACACTAATGGATATGTCTAAGTTTCTAGTATATTTGCTTATGTTTTCATAATTTAAATTTTTATAACTGTTTATATTTTATAAATAATGAGTACATTAAAAATTAGTTTTAGAAGTGGTCCTATTGAATTAAGAACTTTTTCAGAAAAAAATAATGCTTGGAAAATTTGGGGGGAAAGTATATTAGATGTAGACTTTAAAGATATTCATGGGTTCTGTTCTGGCTGCATAAAACACAGCTTTATGACTGGACAGGTCGCAGCCTTTCTGAGTCTTGGTTTATAAATGAGGGAATGATTATGCATTACAGGGCTGCTGTGAAGATGGACTTCCTGAGTGTACTGCAAAGGTGGTTAGACCTGGGGGAATGCTTTGTAAACAGGTGCTATAAAAGTGGAAGAAATGACAATTTACACTCAACAAGTTAGAACCTACCCAGAGAAAAGTAACAAAAAATGTGAGAGGTGCAAAGCACATAGTGGTTATAAGAATGGGACAGCATTTTAGAAATATGTTACTCAGCAAGAACCCGAGATACCCTATTAAGACTACTAGTAAAGAATTATGGTCGTCTGCTTCACATCTCCTGAGAATTAAACAAGTGCACAGGGCTGTCTCTGGGGAAAACGGCCTGAGACGCAGCAGAATGAGGCATTCCAGAGCTCCCTCAGTCCTGGTTTGAGGCAAAGGTTCAAACCACATGATTCTTCTTCATTACGATGCTTTTGTCTTTAAATAAGTTTAGAGGGAAATATATCGATTTTTTTTCAATATTAATACTTCTCCAACTTAAAATATTTTAAAGTATATGTTCAAACAGAAAAATTTGAAAATATTAGACCATTTATGGAATTTGGCCTGTGATTTCAGATTTGGTACAACGTGAGGGGTAAAATTGATTGTAAAAGTCCACCTTATACTTAAGAGCTTTTTAAAAACAGAGTATTGCTTTTTTATTTTTAATCTTAGAATTATGACTAGTAAAATAAATTCAAAAGTGTTAAAGAGCCTCTGTAAAAGGAGCAAATTTTATTAGTCCACAAAGAAAATCTTACTAAAAGGCAAGGGAAAAAAAGTGAAAAGCTATTGTCTTAGGAAACGTTATTCTAGAAATGGAAAGGCTGACGCTTATGCCTATAGGCAGAAGTCTGTGATGGAGTTAGAATGGAGTGCAGTTTAAGAGGCCTTCACAGCTGCCACTTGTGAAGACAATCTCAGCAGAGACAAAGGAGAAATGCCAAGTGAAGTTGGCTTCTATGTGCTGGCCAGATTTAGCCTGCGTTAAACTACCCCTGGTAAGTTAGACAGTATCCTTTGTGAAGCTGCAAGAACTCTTTCAAGCAACAGGATGTTACTGCTGCACAAAAGCAAGAATTTCCTAATGATAAAATAGTGACCTAAAAAATTAAGAAAGCATCCTCAAAGCTTGTCCTCTATTTACTAGCTCCAAGTTGGAAATATATGTATATATATTTTAAATGGAACGTCCACTTTGGTTTGTTTAAAACAGCAGCAATAATAGTAACAGCAAATGACTTCCCCTGGTAGTAAAAATTCTTTGATGAATAAACTATTTGTTGGATAACAAGTATCTATTTATGAGAGCACATCAGTAAGGGAGAACGCTTGGGCCTCATGGAAGGTGTAGCATGCAGGATTGAGAAATGGGACATATTTAGAATTCAGGTATATTTATTTAAGATAAAAAAATCAAGCTTGATAAAAGGGTAAGCCTATTTCCACAAACAGCTTAACACAAATGTTTTGTTCCAATAGAGAAAGCTAAATAAAGTTCCTTGCCAGCATTATTTAAGCTAATAAGTAGAAATAAATATATATTTTAAAATACAATTTGGTAACATAGTTCATTATGTTAAATATTTTTGATGAAAATATCTTAATAGTATATATATGTATTATTTAAACCATTATTCTTAACATAAGCTTTTCATCAAATATGGCAGATAACGTGTAAGAATGGTGGCACTTTCTTTATGAAGTATTGAAATATTTAAAAATAATTTCATGTATTTATAAAATAACTATTTCAAAATTAAACAAAATGAATTGCATTACAATATAGCTTTCTGTAGACCAAATCCTGATTCTGAACAGTGTTTCTGAATTCTAAAAAATTTTTCTATTGACTACAAATTTATGTATGGTACATTGTTTTTCCTAATAGTGTTCTGTTGTCTTCAGTACTTTGAAGCTGTTGATGAATCTTCAAGCCTTTTGTACTTGTCTACAGTGTAACCCTATATTTAAAAGGCAGCTTGTAATTTTTCATTGTTTAGTATAATTCCTTCAGCAATAATTATAATTTAAAAACATGTTGTGTGATATTACAAAATAGATTTATAACAATTTTGAAGTACATTTTCTTCAAATGGAATGGAATGAAAATTCTATAGGAAATTAGTCTTTAAAATTACATAAAAACTTAAGTGAATATATATATATATTTAATATTTTAGATGTGATTACACTTGCATTTCATTATTTTGCTATGTGTAAATAAGCAATTTGAGCAGTAATCAATATAGCTTATTCTCTCATTGCATTTAGTGAGAGTCTTTGTTATCATATAAATTCTTGAACCACCAGAAATGCAGAAATAAATTGAGGAGTAAAGCAAGACGTCTACGAAGGAACCACATACTGGCATTCATTGTAAAGCTATTACTTTGTCCTATGATTACTCTAGAAATGAAAAAAGAAAATAAAGAAGCAATTTAATACGTCAATGTATAATCATTCTGAAATTACATACTCACATGAAAATACAGTAGTGAGAGATTTTACCTCAAAAAAATGGATATTAGAACTAGACTACTGATGGGTTCCTGGAATAAAAAAAATTATAACTAAAGGATCTTTGCCAGTTTTTCTCTTTTCTGCACATTATTGTTACAAATTTTACCTTTTTTTTGACAACAGTCTGCTGGATATTTGCAGGTGACCATACAAATCAACCAACCAGTCTCTTACATATATGCTGAAAGTATGTCTTGATAAGTACGATCTATCTTCCAGTAAGTCGCTTCTTTGCCACATAATCTGTGTTCTGCTAAAGATTTGTTCTGGTCCTTTAAAATTTTTTTGGGTTAAATCCTTGGTTCTTTAGCAAATGTCAAGGTCTATATACGCTGTGTTTTGATAAGTAATTTAATATGTTAAATGCTTTGAATGACGCTCCTGGTATGTATAAGAAAAACTTCCTTAAACAGGTTAAAGTAGAAATTTCATGATGTATAGTAATACGTCATTGGATTTTCGTTGAACCACTATGTGTGTGGACATAAAAATCATTTCAAAGTCCTTCTCATATTGTACTGCTTAACAGCAGAAACAGCAGAAGTAAAGCATGAAGGAAAAAAAAATTCAACATTTTAATGAAAGTGACCAGAACAAATTCTTAGCAGCAAAGCATTTACATCAATTTAAGTGCTGTGAGTGAGTTACACTGGGTAAGTTTGAGGTTGAGGTAGATATTACAGTGTTCAAGTAACAGTTGCTTTTAAGGGCCATTGTTATGTCCAACCTTGAGTTCTAATGATCATTTACAGATAGTTTAAAGTCTAACACTAAGAATGAAAATAAAACAAATAAAGGGGTTGTTTATATCATATTTAGATTGACTCCGTATAACATGGTGATTTTGCTTGTTTTGAAATTGTTTTCAAGGTTTTTCAGTGAATAAAAGTTTTCTCTATGACATAAAAATACTAATAGCATTTTCCTGTTTCTTGAAATCCCAACTGGACAATGACATTTACAGTTATCCTTCTTACCCAATATTTAAGAGACATATAAAAAAGAAAACCAGTTATGTTTGGTACATTGATAGCCACAGACTACCACGGTATTTGTTATTGTTGCTAAAAATCATGATGCCTGATGTTTCTTTTTAAATCAACATGACACATATAATTTGCTTTGTCTATGTACATTTATTTTGAAAAGGCAATTCCTAATGTGCATAAAATCTAATACATATCATAGAGGGTGGGGTATCCTGATATATAGCGTAGATTTTTACTTTTGTATTTTGCGCATTTCTTGATCTTTTATAATAGCTACCATTCATATCTGATCTAGAATCTTTGAGGCCTCCCTATAGTGTGCACTGTTTCTGGGTTTTATTATTTTTAACACACTGCTGTGTTGATTTCTTCTTAGAGATGTGTTTGCATAGAAGAGGATGGCTAGAATATGGTGCTAAAAATACTATCTAGTTTCTTTAAATTCTGTTTCTTGTACTTATATTGTTTAATGTTGTTCTCATTTTTTTTCTGTGGGGAATTTTTATTTTAATGATTTAGTGATTTTTGGTTATAAAATCTAAACAGGTTTTATGATTTTTTTCATAATTAGATTAGCTTTCTGTCATGTGACCATTAAATAATTCTTCTTTCCTGGTGTTTCTGGCTTCCCACCAAACTACTAGATGGTTATTGAGTATTTGACTTCTACTAATAAATTGACTAATAGAAAGTATAACTCAATAAGGAATTAAGAATGAAATTTAACAATCTATAAACTATCTAGGCATCTGTTTCCTTCTATATACAGTTGGTTCTAAAAATCAGGTCATAGGTCCATTATTCTTGTCAATTCAGAAAAAGTCTGTTCCTAGATTCTCTAATCATTCTAAAAATATTCTCTGCACTACTCTATCATACTTATAACTAAGTGTCCATAAGTATTTGTATTTAAAGAGTAATGGCATGAATTATGCTAATAATTGAGAGTATTTTTTACACTTAAGTGATATGCATATTCTTTTGAAAACAACCCAGTTCTTTGTCTTAGCCCTCTTTCCCCATGTTAATTAATTTTGCCGAAAGTAAACATTTAGCAAAAAAAAATATGCATTTTAAGTCAATGTTTCCCAAATGTTTTATCCAACATATTTTCCCCAACATGTTCTCAAATGTTTTATCACTGCACAGTTATCCTTTGGCATTTAAATATTTAAAACCTAAATTAGATTTTCAAGATCACTTGGAGTCTTTGAAAGCTTGAGCTCAAACTCTTCCTTTTATTTTCACATTCATTCAATATGTATTTATTTAGTGCCTATTATGTAGCAGGCACTGTTCTCTTCTGCCTTTCAATGAAGCTCCTCTGTCAATATACTTCCATGTGCCAAGTAATATTAGTAACCATCATTCCACAGTTGCTTTCCATTTCACTCTGTTCTCATAATTTCATCTTTACAATCCTCATATGGAACTTGTATAAAACAAATATGTATTTCCACATTCCCAGATAGTGAAGACTTGTGGATAGGTTTCCCAAAAACTTTCATGGAAACTTTCATTATCCCTTTTCATGCTCATTAGTTCTTAGCAGGGAGACATTTGGCAACAATAAACATGACTCGCCTGAGGATTTATTATATTATTGCACTTAGTTTCATTCATTTGACAAATGCATTTCACATTTGACCATACCCATTTATTTTTGCACATTAAGCTAGTGTAAGAAATCGGTTTGAAAGTGACAACAATAACGAAAAAAAAAAGTCAGTTTATTTATGAGGGAAAGGGTAAAAACTAAAATACTACAGTTGGAAACATGATGCTTTAATATATTATCAATAGAGCATACATAGATCCTGTCCTCAAAAATGTTAAAATGTGTGTAAGTTGCTTTTTTATTACAAAGAATAAATGTAGTTGACATATGTATAACTAGCTCTTTCACAAAAGTACAGTTGAAATTTGTCTTCCTCTGGATAATATCAACTGCTGGTGAACCACTGTTTTAGATCTGTAAATATTATTCTGTGGTTACTAATAACTGTTATATTTAACTATGTCTGGAATCATTGTTGACTGTTTCATTAGACTGTCTCAGATTCTGGAAACAGGCTGTATCGGGCTGTTAAAGGACATTAAATCAATAGCTATTTATTATGTGCCTACTCTGTGCTAGACTTTTAATATATGTCTATTAGATGTTTCCAGCAACCATGTAAACATGAGCGTGGTATAATAGTAATTAATTTTGACTATCCAGATCTGGTTACAGGAATATTTTTAGGATTGAAGTGTTAATGTTAACGTGTTTGTTTATTCAGGGACACAATATTAAGACCTAACAAATCTGTGTTCGTAAAGGTCCTGCCAAAAAAATTTGAGATCCAGAAAAATCAGAGTTAATGGTTTAAGCAATAATAAAATAAAAGCCTTAAAATAAAATTTTTATATTGTTAGAGACCAGCTCTTGCTGAAAAAACTTTTTTAAAAATAATAATTCTATGATATAGCTCTAAGATTCTTTATTGACATGTTTCTTTAAATCAAACATTTCAGATAAGAACAAGAGGATAAACAAAGCCAGATTTTATTATACATAAAAGAAAAAAGTTTAACTTGGCCACAGTTGTCTATAAAAATCTTATTTACCTTATTTTTATCTGTGGAATAAATATAACATTAATGTCAGGATTAAAGTTTGAATATTTTAATTAAGAAGTTTGAGAGTTAGTTTTTACCTCTACAATGAATTTTACAACAGTTGGCATAGACAATGGTATTGTGGAATTATTTTATTAGAATTTGTAGACTGAATGCTATCATTTACAACTATGCCAGTTAATTAGAAGTATTACTAGAGTGCACATTTTAAACAATTTCTTTATTGTGCATTTAGCATCAATAAAAGTTTGCACTGTACAAAATTACTCAACTTTTTACTATCAAGTCTATTAAAAGACTGGTATGTGCCATTGTCCGCATTTTCTCATCACACATTTATCTTCAATTCTGCCAATATTAGTTTACTCATGACCTGAAAATGTCATATCTTGAAGGAGTAGCAGGGATCTAGGAGTTCCTTATGTTCCAGGCCCTGGCATGGCACTTTACAGTCACCATCTCATTTAGTCCACAATATAGCTGTGCACAATACATTATTACCCTCATTTTAAAGATAAGGAAACTGAGGCAATGAAGTTAAAATTTTTGCCCCAAAGTAAGTGACAGTAACATATTTGAAACTTGACTTTATATGACTAAGTTTATTAAAAAGAAGATAGTATCATTTTTAATTTTAAGAAATAATGGTACCATAAAGAAAATCATTAGGCAGCAAATGTGAGATGAATATCTTTTTTTGCATTGCTTCCAATGGAAAAAACTGTCCATTATAAAACAATATCATCCTTAATTTCTGTAAGTTGAGGAAACACAAGAGAAAGATATTTCTTAATCCGTATCCATATGTATATTTTGTGCGGTGCAGTGCTTAGTTGCTCAGTCATGTCCGACTCTGAGACCCCATGAACTATAGCCCACCAGGCTCCTCTGTCCATGGGGATTCTCCAGGCAAGAATCCTGGAGTGGGTTGCCATGCCCTCCTCCAGGAGATCTTCCCCACCCAGGGACTGAACCTAGGACTCCTGCATTACAAGTGGATGCTTTACCATCTGAGCCACCAGGGAAGCCCATGTATACTGGAGTGAGTAGCTATCCCTTCTCCAGGGATCTTCCTGACCCAGGAATCAAACCAGGGTCTCCCGGCAGATTGTTTACAGGCTGATTTGCCTGGGAAGCCCATCTATATACCTGTATCTATATATGATATGATAACCCTTAACATGATTTTTTAATTTAAGAATTACTTTATCAAAATGTTTTTTTTCAGGCAATTTTATTTTTCAGTTATGTCACTGCCTTTCTGTTTACCCATCAAGATCTTCTAGGTACTACCAGAATTTCTGAAGCTGTTCAAAGAATACTCCCATATTTCAATGGTTTTGACTGAATTACATGAGCGCATATAGTAATAAAACATTAATGGGATACCGGAGACTACATATTTTTTCCTTTAAGAAAATATCTGAAGGAGGACTTCCCTAGTTGTACAGTTAATGGAATCTGCCTGCCAATCTGGGGAACACGGGTTCGATTCCTGGTCCAGGAAGATTCCGCATGCCAAGGAGCAACTAAAGCCCCGTGGACCACAGCTACTGAGCCTGCACACATAGAGCTTGTTAAGATAAGCCGCCGCAATGAGAAATCTGCGCATTGCAATGAAGAGTAGTCCCTGCTTACCCCAAGCGGAGAAAGCCCAGGAAGCAACAAAGCATCAAAGACCGAGTGCAACCAATAAATAAATAAATAAAATATCTGAGGAAAATGCACTAGAATTACATAACTTGAGTTTTTATAAAGGCTTGCTTGCATGCTTGCTAAGTCGCTTCAGTCGTGTCCGACTCTGTGAGACCCCATAGACGGCAGCCCACCAGGCTCCCCCGTCCCTGGGATTCTCCAGGCAAGAAAGGCTAGATACAAGTAAAATCAATATACGATTTAGCGGACAGTTGAACCAAAACTCAATTTATTTATTATATATATATTTCAGTCTATACTGAAAAATATGCAAGTAGGGACATAAATGGGGCTTCCCAGGTGGCGCTAGTGGTAAAGAACCCGTCTGCCAATGCAGGAGACGTAAGAGGCATGGGTTCGATCTATAGGTTGGGAAGATCCATTAAAGGAGGGCATGGCAACCTACTCCAGATTCTTGCCTGGAGAATCCCCATGGACAGAGGCGCCTGGTGGGCTACAGTCCATGGGATCACACAGAGTCGGACATGACTGAAGCAACACAGCAAGCACAGGGACATAATTAAACATAACTTTCACTCATCTTTTGACCATTCTAGCGACAGAAAATTAAGTTAAAGGTAAAACATTTCTAAGCTTCCAATGAGGAAATAATTGATTTGTAAATTTAAGTTATGGAATCCAGGGAATCAGTTGGAAGTAGCAGAGCTGCCAAAAGGGTCAAAATGTTAGTTAGAGATCGTGGATCCTTGAAAAGGGCAATTTCAAAGCAGATACAGGTTAGGAGTAGGGTGGCAGAAGGGTTGGAGAGCAGCAAGATGACAAAATGGGGAGGTGAATTCACCAGTGAAGCACTAGTGACCATATTATATTCATAAAATAAAGTCATTTATATTTACAACTATGTTCACCCAATCAAGTTCCCTTACTGTGGAAGTGGAGAGAGATGGCTGATGTGGGTCAGCCACATTAAAAATTAACACTGCAATTCATTAGCAAATCTTTGCATTGGATAGAATTCATTATTAATACTTTCAGAGAGAAAAACCAAAGCTCCTTCACATGAGATATATTGTTCATGTTTTTAAAATACCAAAATAATAAAACTTTTAATTTTTGATTTTTGAAAATAAATTTAAGCTGCACTTTTAAAAATATTTGTAATATTTTCTGTATTATATATAATTATAAGGTACAGAAGTTAACTTCTAAAAAGTTTAGAATTTTGATATTTAATTGAATTGGATATCATCTCTATTATAGACTCATGCCTAATATATAACACAAATTTGTATATATGTTTATATACATATATATGTAAAAAATGGAGAAGCTCTGTACAGTCAGCAAAAATAAAACCTGGAGCTGACTGTGGCTCATCTAGAACTCCTTATTGAAAGATTCAGACTTAAATTGAAGAAAATGGGGAAAATTACTAGGCCATTCAGGTATGAACTAAATAAAATCCCTTATGATTAATTATACAGTGGAGGTGATGAATAGATTCAAGGGATTAGATCTGCTAGACAGAGTGCCTGAAAAATATGGATGGAGGTCCATGACACTATACAGGAGGTGGTGACCAAAATCATCCCAAAGAAAAAGAAATGCAAGAAGGTGAAGCAGTTGTCTAAGGAGACTTTACAAAGAACTGAGAGAAGAGAAGCAAAAGGCAAGGGAGAAAATGAAAAATATGGTAAAGATCTAATAGAAGCAGAAGAGGTTAAGAAGAGGTGGCAAGAATACACAGAACTGTACAAAAAAGATCTTAAGGACCTGGAAAACGATGGTGTGGTCATTCACCTAGAGCCAGACATCTTGGAGTGTGAAGTCAAGTGGGCCTTAGGAAGCATCACTACAACCAAAGTTAGTGGAGGTGATGGAATTCCAGCTGAGTTATTTCATGTCGTAAAAGATTATGATGTTAAAGTGTTGCACTCAATATGCCAGCAAATTTGGAAAACTCAGCAGTGGCCACAGGACAGGAAAAGGTCAGTTTTCATTCCAGTCTCAAGAAGGGCAATGCCAAAAATGTTCAAACTACCAGACAACTGCACTTATTTCATATGCTAGCACGGTAATGCTCAAAATCCTTCAAGTTAGGCTTCAGCAGCACGTGAACCAAGAACTTCCAGACTTTCAAGCTGGATTTAGAAAAGGCAGAGGAATCAGAGATCAAATTGCCAATATCTGCTGGATCATAGAAAAAGGAAAAGCAAGAGAATTCCAGAAAAACACTACTTCTTCTTTGTTGACTTTGCTAAAACCTTTGACTGTGTGGATCACAACAAACTGTGGAAAATTCTTAAAGAGATGGGAATATTAGATCACCTTACCTGTCTCCTGAGAAACCTGTATGCAGGTCAAGAAGCAACAGTTCAGTCGCTCAGTCGTATCCGACTCTTTGCAACCTCATGGACTGCAGCACAGCAGGCCTCCCTGTACATCACCAACTCCCGGAGCTTGTTCAATCTCATGTCCATTGAGTCGGTGATGCCATCCAATCCTCTCATCCTCCGTCATCCCCTTCTCCTCCTGCCTTCATTCTTTCCCAGCATCAGGGTCTTTTCCAGTGAGTCAGTTCGTCACATCAGGTGGCCAAAGTATTGGAGTTTCAGCTTCAGCATCAGTCCTTCCAATGAATATTCAGGACTGATTTCCTTTAGGATGGACTGGTTTGATCTCCTTGCAGTCCAAGGGACTCTCAGGAGTCTTCTCCAACACCACAGTTCAAAAGCATCAATTTCTCAGCGCTCAGCTTTCTTTATAGTCCAACTCTCACATCCATACATGACTACTGGAAAAAGCATAGCTTTGATTAGATGGACTTCTGTTGGCAAAGTAATGTGTCTGCTTTTGAATATGCTGTCTAGGTTGGTCATAGCTTTTCTTCCAAGGAATCAGCATCTTTTAATATGTTGGCCACAGTCATCATCTTCAGTGATTTCTAAGTAACAGTTAGAACTGGACATTCAACAATGGACTGGTTCCAAACTGGGAAAGAAGTATGTCAAGGCTGTATATTGTCACCCTGCTAATTTAACTTATACATAGAATCCATCACACAAAATGCTGAACTGGATGAATCCCAAGCTGGAGTCAAGATTGCTGAGAGAAATATTAACAGCCATAGATATGTAGATGATACCACTCTAAAAGGTGAAAGTAAAAAGGAACTAAAAAGCCTCTTGATGAGGGTGAAAGAGTGTGAAAAGCTGGCCTTGAAACTCAACATTCAAAAGCTAAGATCATGGTATCTGGTCTTATCAATTCCTGGCAAATAGATGGAAAAACGATGGAAGCAGTGACAGATTTTATTGTCCTGAGCTCCAAAAATCACTGCAGATGGTGACTGCAGTCATGAAATTAAAAGACACTTGCTTCTTGGAAGGAAACCTATGACAAATTTAGAAAGTATTTTAAAAAGCAGTGACATCACTTTGTTGACAAAGGTCTTTATAGTCAAAGCTATGGTTTTTTCCAGTAGTCATGCAGAGATGTGGAAGTTGGACCATAAAGAAGGCTGAGCACCGAAGAATTGATGCTTTCAAACTGTGGTTCTGGAGAAAACTCTTGAGAGAGTCCCTTGGACAGCAAGTAGATCAAATCAGTCAATACTAAAGAAAATCAACCTTGAATATTCAGTGGAAGGACTGATGCTGAAGCTGAAGCTCCAATACTCTGGCCACCTGATGTGAAGTGCCGACTCATTGGAAAAGACCTTGGTGCTGAGAAAGATTGAAAGCAGGAGGAGAAGGGGATGACAGAGGATGAGGTGGTTGGATAACATCATCAACTCAATGTACATGAGTTTGAACAAACTCTGGGAGATAGTAAAGGACAGGGAAGCCTGGTGTGCTATAGTCCATAGGGTTCAAAGAGCTGGACATGACTGAGCAACTAAAGAACAGCAACAACTAGATTAAATCTCATACAAACAACTTACAGAGAAGGCCATAAAATGTTAATGGAAACGGTTTCCCTTGTTCTGGAGAAGACAATATCCATTTAAAGGTTCTATGAATATATGATAAGAGGAGAAAAGCAACAATGGTTGATAAGTTCATTTGTTCTCTGAAGTGTTTTCTATGTGCTAATCATATGCACTTCATCTTTGTATTTTTCAAAAAATACATTATAATTTACGATATTGTCTTTTATGTTCCATCTGTACATTGAGATAGATAGAAGCAAAACATTTATGATGCCGAGAAGCTGGATGGGAAGCAATTGATATCCTTACACTAGGAATCACAAGACCCAGATTTGAGTCTTAGCTCTACAACGTTTAGCCTCCTTAGCCCTGGGCAATTTATTTATAAAATTAAAAGCTAAATCCTACCTGTTTTGAAGTAAATCTCAGGCAATAGGTGGTGAGGAACAGCCTTCTGAGCTTCTCATTTGTTTTCCTTTTCTTTTTTCCCATTCACTTTTTATTAAGACAATTTTTTAAAGAGTATTTTCCATTCACAGAGGAGGGCACACAGATTTACTATATATCTTCTGTCCCACATATGCATGCTGCTGCTGCTGCTGCTAAGTAGCTTCAGTCATATCTGACTCTGTGCGACCCCATAGACCGAAGCCCATCAGCCTCCCTCATCCCTGGGATTCTCCAGGCAAGAACACTGGAGTGGGTTGCCATTTCCTTCTCCAATGCATGAAAGTGAAAAATGAAAGTGAAGTCTCATAGTCTCCTTCATTATCAACAACCCCACCAGTAAGGTACCTGTTACAAATTATGAAATTAAATTGTCAAAATATAACCACCCAAAGTACATAGCTTACATTATAGCTCACTCTCAGGTTTCAGTTTTGTACATTCTATAGGTCTGGAAAAATGTATAATGAATGGCAGTATGCATATGGTATCATAGAGATTATTTCCACTGCCCTAAAAATCCTCTATGCTCAACCTATTCATCTTCCATCCAACCCCCTACTACCTTTGATGTTTTTACCATTTCCATAATTTTACCTTTTTAAGAATGTTACATAGTTGAAATCATATAGTATGTAGTCTTTTCAGGTTGACTTTTTTTCATTTAAAGTTATGACCAACCTAGATAGCATATTTAAAAGCAGAGACATTACTTTGCCAACAAAGGTCTGTCTAGTCAAGGCTATGGTTTCTCCAGTGGTCATGTATGGATGTGAGAGTTGGACTGTGAAGAAAGCAGAGCACCGAAGAATTGATGCTTTTGAACTGTGGTGTTGGAGAAGACTCTTGAGAGTCCCTTGGACTGCAAGGAGATCCA
Organism: Bos taurus; assembly: GCF_002263795.3. NCBI lineage: Eukaryota > Metazoa > Chordata > Mammalia > Artiodactyla > Bovidae > Bos > Bos taurus. Next base: position 14,883,704 of record NC_037332.1, on the reverse strand, counting down.
ACCAGTCCATTCTAAAGGAGATCAGCCCTGGGTGTTCTTTGGAAGGAATGATGCTAAAGCTGAAACTCCAGTACTTTGGCCACCTCATGCAAAGAGTTGACTCATTGGAAAAGACTCTGATGCTGGGAGGGATTGGGGGCAGGAGGAGAAGGGGACAACAGAGGATGAGATGGCTGGATGGCATCACCGACTCGATGGACGTGAGTCTGAGTGAACTCCGGTAACTGGTGATGGTCAGGGAGGCCTGGCGTGTTGCGATTCATGGGGTCGCAAAGAGTCGGACACAACTGAGCGACTGAACTGAACTGAACTGGCATCTAGTAAACCATGTATTTCACTTAGTACTTTTGATAGTCAGATTAATCTGTTTTGATTAGAGCTTTAAAATTATTTTGTCAATATACTGGAGGCATTGTAAAATGTTAGGATTGACTCAGAATGTCTTTCTTCAACTGACTTTAGGCTTTCTAAAACAATAAGGTATTTTCAGAAATATTTGTTAGTTTCTCATTTGAAGTAGAAAGGAGAAGGCAATGGCATCCCACTCCAGTACTCTTGCCTGGAAAATCCCATGGATGGAGGAGCCTGGTAGGCTTCAGTCCATGGGGTCGCTAAGAGTCGGACACGATTGAGTGACTTCACTTTCACTTTTCACTTTTATGCATTGGAGAATGAAATGGCAACCCACTCCAGTGTTCTTGCCTGGGGAATCCCAGGGATGGGGGAGCCTGGTGGGCTGCCGTCTATGGGGTCAGACAGAGTCAGACATGACTGAAGCAACTTAGCAGCAGCAGCAGCTGCGTAGAAAAGCCCAACTACTCCATTATATTTTCAAAGTTATTTTGAAACTAGGCTTCATTTTTAATGCAACTTTATTTTACATCGCTTCAGTATGTGGAACCTCTGGTCCAGACAGGTTTCTCAGTGTTTTACAAATATATATTCATATTTTACCTTTTGCCCTTGTTTAGATGGGTTTATTTCCACTTTTCCCCCCTTACTTAAATCCCAATTGTCAGTCTAGGTATAGATCAAGTATACTGCCTCCAAGAAGCCTTCTTCATTTCAACAGCATTAGCAACTTTACTTTTGAAAAATAGTTTTTTCCACATTCAGTAAATTCAGTACCATATTATAAGGGCTTACATTTCATGACAGTTAGGACATGTTCAGAGAAGAAGCCAATTTGGGGTTGGCTTCCCTGGTGGCTCAGAGGTTAAAGCGTTTGTCTGCCTCCAATGCGGAAGATCCCCTGGAGAAGGAAACTGGCAACCCACTCCAGTATTCTTGCCTGGAGAATCTCATGGACAGAGGAGCCTGGTAGGCTACAGTCCACGGGGTCGCAAAGAGTCGGACACGACTGAGCGACTTCACTTTCACTTTTCACTTTCATACACTGTTATGGCAGAAAGTGAAGAAGAACTAAAGAGCCTCTAGATGAAAGTGAAAAAGGAGAGTGAAAACGTTGGCTTAAAGCTCAACATTCAGAAAACTGAGATCATGGCATCTGGTCCCATCACTTCATGGCAAATGGATGGGGAAACAGTGGAAACAGTGAGAGACTTTATTTCTCTGGGCTTCAAAATCACTGCAGATGGTGACTGTAACTATGAAATTAAATAAAAGACGCTTACTCCTTGGAAGGAAAGTTAAGACCAACCTAGACAGCATATTAAAAAGCAGAGACATTACTTTGCCAACAAAGGTTCGTCTAGTCAAAGCTATGTTTTTTCCAGTGGTCATGTATGGATGTGAGAGTTGGACTATAAAGAAAGCTGAGCGCCAAAGAATTGATGCTTTTGAACTGTGGTGTTGGAGAAGACTCTTGAAAGTCCCTTGGACTACAAGGAGATCCAACCAGTTCATCCTAAAGGAGATCAGTCCTGAGTGTTCATTGGAAGGACTGATGTTGAAGCTGAAACTCCAATACTTGGCCACCTGATGTGAAGAGCTGACTCATTGGAAAAGACCCTGATGCTGGGTAAGATTGAGGGAAGGAGGAGAAGGGGACGACAGAGGATGAGATGGTTGGATGGCATCACTGACACAATGGACATGGGTTTGGGTGGACTCTGGGAGTTGGTGGACAGGGAGGTCTGGCGTGCTGCGGTTCATGGGGTCGCAAACAGTTGGACGCGACTGAGCGACTGAACTGAACTCATACACTATTACAGAGGAATTCTGGATTTTCAGTCTCTGGCTAACTTTGAAAATGGACTATGTCTGGGAAAATACAGAGATAATATGAAGAAGGCAACTGGAAACCAAAACTAGGTGTACAGTGAGCAATATTTCATCAATAAATGTCTCCAGAAAGAATGAATGGATAAGAGGAACTATATTCTTACTAAGCTACATGTTTTAGCCCAAGGAACAGAAGACAGTATAGCACTGAGTTTGGAATGAGAAAAGATGGATTCAAGTTGTTGCTTTCCTTTGCTAAGTTTTTTTGTGCGAACGTTCAAATAAATACTTTAAGTCTCATTTATATTATCTATCAAAGAAAAATAAGCATATAAGTCAGAAAAGACAATTAAAAGAAATTGGCTAAACTCTAAATTGCTAGAGCAATAGAGTTATTGTTATTGTAATGCATCCTTTAAGTATTAAGAGGGAAATGAATTGAGAAAACCAAAATCACTTAAGGATATCAAATATTTTAAAATAAATATTGTTTAAATCAGGAATTTTTTTGCCTAGTCATTTCACAATGGCACATTTTAAAATATGAATGTGACCTACTTCATCTATTTTCAAATCATAATATAGATTAGAAAATTTGGTAGTAGATTTCCTTGGCCTTGTGTAAGAGGGCTGCTGCTGCTGCTGCTAAGTCATTTCAGTCGTGTCCGACTCTGTGCGACCCCACAGACGGCAGCCCACCAGGCTCCCCCGTCCCTGGGATTCCCCAGGCAAGAACACTGGAGTGGGTTGCCATTTCCTTCTCCAATGCATGAAAGTGAAAAGTGAAAGTGAAGCCGCTCAGTTGTGTCCAACTCTTTGTGACCCCATGGACTGCAGCACACCAGGCTCCTCCGTCCATGGGATTTTCCAGGCAAGAGTACAGGAGTGGGGTGCCATTGCCTTCTTAGTAAGACCTAAAAGGATAAAAACAGAAACCTTAGGAAATTCTCTAAGAAAATACATTGTTACTTTATATGGATGGCATGGTCCTGCTATTATTTGATACACAGAAAAAGAAGACAACTCTACTTTGAAATTGTTTAAAAATAATACAACAGTAACAACACATACAATAACGAACAATATAAACAACAAGAACAATACTTTTTTTACTTACTACTAGGCAATGCATCACCATACTTTACGTATATTTTTACTGATTTATTCCTCACTAAAATTCCATGAGATAGACACTATACTTCCATTTTACAGAGAGTAAACTCATTCTTAGAGATTAAATAATTTACCCAAGGTCACATAACTTATCCGTGATAGTTGAGTAGGGATTTTAAACCTGAATGTATCTATTTTTAAAGAATATGTGTTCCAAATAATATAGTAACATTGAAAGAGAAATAACTAGAAAAGTTCAAAGGCTGAAAAAGTTTTATAGCTGTAACCCATAAACTACTCTCTAGATTTGGCTTGCGAAACTGAAAGAAATATTTTAGCTTTAATAAGGTGACAAGATTTTGAGAGAAAGCTGGAGGAAAAGAGCTTTCAAAATACTGAGACTTTAAGTGGTTGGCCCAGGGCCATGGGGGCCTAGGACACAAAGACTCTGACAGTTAAAAGATTTCTCTATATAATAAGCTATGTCATTTTTTTTTTCAGTTAAAGAACTATTAAGAGGACATTTCTTTTAAGCTGAGCTAGTTAGCCATGTGACCAGATACTACAGACTTCAATATCTTACCTCAACTGATTTTTCTTTTTTACATCAACTACAAAGAACATTTACTAAGCACTTATTTTGAGACAGATACCATTCTGAATGTGCTATCAGTTCAGTTCAGTTCAGTTGCTCAGTCGTGTCCAACTCTTTTCGACAGGCCTCCCTGTCCATCACCAACTCCCGGAGTTCACTCAAACTCACGTCCATCGAGTTGGTGATGCCATCCAGCCATCTCATCCTTTGTAGTCCTCTTCTCCTCCTGCCCCCAATCTCTCCGAGCATCAGAGTCTTTTCCAATGAGTCAACTCTTCGCATGAGGTGGCCAAAGTACTGGAGTTTCAGCTTTAGCATCATGCCTTCCAAAGAACACCCAGGACTGATCTCCTTTAGAATGGACTGGTTAGATCTCCTTGCAATCCAAGGGACTCTCAAGAGTCTTCTCTAACACCAAATTTCAAAAGCATCAATTCTTTGGCACTCAGCTTTCTTTATAGTCCAACTCTCACATCCATACATGACTACTGGAAGTGAATGCACTATATTTGATCCTAAAACAATTCTGCAAGGTATGTATCTTTCCTATTTTAAGGATGAGAAAATTAAGTTATGATACAAATCTAGGCAAAGTGGTGTCAGAGCTCATATCCTTCACCATTATATTACATGTATGTTACAGTAAACTAGTATGACAATAGTTTGACAAAGAATTTGGCAAATAGTATTTATTCATATTCATTCTGTTCTTTAAGAAAAAATATTTCCTAAAGTGGCTTGTCTTAAATTGTCACCTAATGGACAGTTAGTCATTAGTAGTGTTTGCAATAATGTCATTTATTGACAACTAATGGAAACTACAGTGTGAATGGCCTTATTACAGTTTCTTAGAGAAAGTGTTAAGAAATGAACTCTCTATAAAGATCTTATATACTCTAAAATCTATAACTCAGTTTTATGTAAGTGAAAGATGAAGCTTGTGCATTTCAGGATAGTTGCTGACTGACTGAGTTATTTATGTTTTAACATTCAGATAGTACATTTCAAACAGAAGCTTTGATATTCTGTAAAGTGAAAAGGCAATTTGTGTAAAAATTTTATTAGGTTTGTTTATTTTTACCCACACTACTTCAAAACAACATCATATGAGTTTGTAATATGCAATGCTTAAAATGGGTATGGCATTATTCACTATGATGTGTGGCATAGGTTGATTCTTTCTGAAATGTTTTATACATATATATAATATATATAAAATATATATATATAACTTCTGATAGTACCACACTTTGTTGCTGTAGAAAATTTGTATTAAAAGAATAATTTTACATAGGTGAATTAACCTAAAATATTTCCTAACCATATTGACCAGAGCAACCTTTCATGACCAGATTCTGGGAAATATTTGTACGTTAGATATATTAAAATTATTTTAAAATGAAATTAAAATTCATTAAAATAAATTTACATATAAATGGATTTAAATGACTGGAATCTAATAATGCCAAGCATCTGGAGGAAAAGTCAGAGAATCATTTCGACGTTTTCATTTATCTGAAGAGCACTATCTGGATTGTTGAATTGTTCATATTCAAATAAATATTGACTTTGTGTGTATATAATCATACAATCAATGAGTAATAAATCTTTTTATAGAGTAACTATTACTTAAAATGAAGTGTAAATTAATATGTGGATTTCTGAGGTTTACTATATGTTGGCAATATTAACAAAATATTATATTAAATAAACCATCTTTTGTATTAATATACCATAACACTCTAGAAAATGTTTTGATATCTTTACAGTGTAAGTTAAATGAAGAGTTTGAAAAAGTTAGGCTTTCTTACTCTCAAATACCTTGAGATACAGATAGTTTTTAAATGTTTACATTCTTTTCAGAGTTAAGAATTGCTTTGTAATTCTTGTTGAAACCATGATATATATATATATATATATATATATATATATATATAGTTATAGTTATAGTACCAAATTAATAAACGTGTGACAAGTTTTCAAATATAAAAAGTCATCACTAGTAAATACAAACTGTCATCTATTCAGTGGAAATAGTTTTTAAGAGCATGATTTTGACACTATAATGTTTAGAAGTCTGCTATTTAAAAAAAAAAAATTCCTTCAAAACAAACTTTACTTACAATATATATTAAATAATGACAAAAGGCCAAAACACATTACTTTGATATATAAATCCAACATTTTACAGTTAACCTAAACAAACTCTTTTAGAACTAAATGATCAAAGAATTCAATATGATCCATGGAGGGGTAGAGGAGTAAATCACTGAGTCACAGAATAGAATTAAAATAAAAACTGATGCTGTTAATTTTAGAAATAATTTAATTCCGTTTGTATCAAAAGAAGACATTCAAAGAAGGAAAAAATTCAAATGGATAGTTTTGGGCAGTTCTGGTTGCTGGCATCCTAACCCTTATCTGTAAAAGAATGCTTGCTGGCATTAGTTTCCATCAATTCATTTGTGATTTTGAAATTAATTCTGAAGGAAACCACAACTTACTTGAAGATCCCGCTGAGTGTCTGTGTGCCAGAGTTTTTTTTTCTGTCTTCACAGACAAAGCACTTCCACTGGTCATGGAAAAAAGGTCTAAATCCGTGTCTTCTCTGCTTACAAGTCTTGCCTGGGAGCAATGGGAGAGAATGTATACAATCATGAAACAAAATATGGCATTTTCTGAATGCAGATCACATTACCCCAAATAAACAAACAGGCTCTGTCAAACAACCTTCTTCAAAATGATACCACAATCCTTTATTGCTGCCCAGGCAGAACAAATGCACTATGTCAAAGCATTTTTTGCAAATAAGAGCCGATTTTAAAATTGAGGTTTGCTATTTGAGTCTGTACAACAAAAGAAAACATTTCAGTACAGTAATTTTGATGAAAATCAATCTTAAAGGCAACTGATGAAACTTTAAATAGCTTAACATCACTTATTTACCAAGGATATTATTTAATTCTTAATTGAATGTTATAAATGTCACATTGGATTATTTTCTGCAATATTCATGTTTTACCACTTATAAAATTCCCTGAAATGCCTTTCATCCCATATTTTTATACTACAAAGCCATGAAAGATCTCTACTTTCTCACTACAGTCATTATTAATGTAAAATACTATATGTTAAGTCTAATTTGGGAATAAGGGTAGACATATAGAAATTTCAAGATATTTTAAGGACATATGTATTAGATAATTTATTTCATCTAAAATTACTCTCTGAGCTTTCATTACTATTTTGGATTGAACTGAAGAGTTGAAAGAATCACCTCTTGGCTATAAATATTGTTTTACATAATGTCTAATATCATTAAGTAAGGATTTATTGGGATTTGGCCCCTCAATGGGAGAAAAATGCCATGATAGAAAGTAAAGCAGCCTCAAAGTAGCTGGAACTTCATCCAAACCACAGGATGCTTGAAATCCTGTGAGAAAGCATTGTCCTTAATATTTGATGTGAGAAAAATTTAGAGTAAAATAAAACCATAAAACATCACTGTGGTTACATAGCTATCCCTATATGACGTGCTACAAAAACTCATGAAACCAGAACCCAAAGATCATCTTCCTTCAAATTCAGATGTCTGCATACCCCCTCCCACCTTCTCTCATTGTTAAATCAGCAAGTTTGGTATTGGTGAACTCAGAGGAGAAGCCCTTCTAGGGCATTAGTCACTTTTTAAAATGTACTTGGGTAAGTGATACCATTGTTTCATCAAAAAAACCTCCGTAGAGAACTATTTCAAGTGAAATGATGACTGGCTCACAATTTACACTTGTGATGTTTAGGATGAAAAATGTTATACATTCTTTCTGGATTTTATTTCATTAGTGCACAACCTTATGTATTTAATGGTCCCATTACTATAGCTCCATCAATACTGAGACATCACAAAAACCAATCAGGAATAAGGGGGAGTGAAAAAGTTGGCTTAAAGCTCAACATTCAGAAAACTAAGATCATGGCATCTGGTCCCATCACTTCATGGGAAATAGATGGAGAAACAGTGGAAACAGTGTCAGACTTTATTTTGGGGGGCTCCAAAATCACTGCAGATGGTGATTGCAGCCATTAAATTAAAAGATGCTTACTCCTTGGAAGGAAAGTTATGACCAACCTAGATAGCATATTCAAAAGCAGAGACATTACTTTGCCAACAAAGGTCCGTCTAGTCAAGGCTATGGTTTTTCCTGTGGTCATGTATGGATGTGAGGGTTGGACTGTGAAGAAAGCTGAGCGTTGAAGAATTGATGCTTTTGAACTGTGGTGTTGGAGAAGACTCTTGAGAGTCCCTTGGACTGCAAGGAGATTCAACCAGTCCATTCTAAAGATCAGTCCTGGGTGTTCTTTGGAAGGAATGATGCTAAAGCTGAAACTCCAGTACTTTGGCCACCTCATGCAAAGAGTTGACTCATTGGAAAAGACTCTGATGCTAGGAGGGATTGGGGGCAGGAGGAGAAGGGGACAACAGAGGATGAGATGGCTGGATGGCATCACCGACTCGATGGATGTGAGTTTGAGTGAACTCCGGGAGTTGGTGATGGACAGAGTGGCCTGGCGTGCTGTGATTCATGGGGTCACAAAGAGTCGGACACGACTGAGCGACTGAACTGAACTAACTGACTGATCAAAGCAATACCAAGATTTTGGTGACATCAGTTACAAAATAAGGAAAGACATGCTAACCACATAAGAGACCCTCCTGCTGACTAAAGAGGCATTAACTATAAGCCTCAGGATTTTAAAATCAGGTTTTATTTGCTTCAATTTAATGACATAATTTCACTGCACCTATTTAAAAAGCAGAAATCTCACCCTCCTCCAGACAAGATGATACCTACATGTCAAGAAAGTATTTGTGAACATGTCTTCCAAAAATCTTGTTATCATCTAAGCCATTAACATCCAAAAGATTGTTTATTCCAAAACAGCAAACAGTATCGGTTATTAACTAAGCCAGATTATAACAGAATCAAATTTAGAAGTGAAATTTAACAATAACACACACTTTCACAATGGTGCCACCTCGCAGCTTAAATGCAAACCTAGAAATTTCATAGAGGCTAGTTACATGTCTAGCAGCATATTTAACTCAGCCACATATGTATTTATATTCAAATTCTACCTGTGAAAACACTGGTTTCAAATTGAACATCATCCTTCCTCTTACTGTTAAGGAGTAGAGAAATCATAAAGAAAATATATCTTTTCTTCTATGTCATGCAAAATGGATATACTATACATGCAAAATAGAATAAAATTGACCTTGCTTTTAATACTTGTTCTACAAAACTGTATGTTTAATCCCAAAACATTGTAATATTAAACATTCTTCACAGTTATAACATGATAAACAGTTTGTATCAGATCAGAATTTTCTTATGTGCAATACAATAGCAAATATTTAAATAGTGATTTTGCAAAACTCTCGTTGGTCTTTGTCTTCTGATTAGATCATGTCTGTAGCCTCATCTACAAAGTCTGTAATATTCTTTTTTCCCATATTTTCACAATGAAATGAGTGGTATGAATTCTGGAACATGACTTCTAAGCAAGTGGATCCTGTTTCACCTCCAAACCGAGCTACTTAATTTAAAATAGAGAATCTCTTCCATTTAATAAAGAACAGTCAGTTCTTTCTTCTGATTTTTCACAAACAAGATTTTATTAAATATTTATTTTAAAAGTTTGTATTTTTAGAAGACAAACAGCACACAAAATAAATACCTATTTACTTATTATGCAGATATTTTTAAAAAAGAGAAATAAAATATTATAAAGTGAAATTCACTTGTAAGCTTTTCAGTTTTTCTACATATGTTTTGAATAAACATATTCAAAAGTTTTTAGAATATTATTTCAAAATTAACCTAACTTATTTTTGCATTTTGCTTCTTTCACTGTACATTACACCTGTGAAATACAGATCTAGTTCATTTAACTGTTTGAATAATATGCAAATTATTGCTAATTACTGTAGATGCTATGAACATACCACATCATTGTTTGTACTATTTCTAGACATAATACCAGTGTTTTAAAAATATTTTTCTCTTTGATTGCAGAAAGCTGAGGTATGCATACCCCTCCATTCATAATACATTGTCATCATTGTGCAAACCCCTTCTCTTATATAATAAGACAGAGGCCTTGTTATGTAACATATGTGGGCATGGAAGGCACTGTAAATGTTTTATAGAACTATAATTTACATGTAATAAAATGCACAGAACTTAAATATGAAGTTCAATCATTTTCAAAAATTTTCTTTTTGATTTACAACTCCCGTAGAAGCTGCAAAAATTGGTACTAAGAGTTACTTTTATATCCTCCACACAGCTTGTCCAAATGATATCTTGATAATTCAAGTTCAATTAATAAAAACAGGAAATTGACATTGGTGCCATACTATTACTAAACCATAGACCTTATTCACCAGTTTTCACACGCACTATTTTTTTTTTTTGGTTTGTTTATGCTTCTATGACATTTTATCACATGTATAAATTCGCATAACTACCACCACAATCAGAATAGACAATTATTCCATTTCTCCAAACAAGCTCTTTGTTTTCCCTTTAAAGTAATACCTTCCCCCTAATCTAATAACCAGCAACTACTAATATATTCCCCATCACTATAATTATGTAGTTTTGAGAATGTTATGTAAATGAAATCATACAGTAAAGAACATTTTGAAATTGTCTTCTTTCACTTAGCAAAATGCTCTTGAGATCCATGAACGTCTTTGTGTATACCATGAGTTTATTCTTGTTTGTCGCTTTTTGTTCCTTTTTGTGTATCTGTTGTACGTATGTATCACCATTTGTTTACCATTTACCCAGTGAGTGAGATTTGGATCATTTCCAATATTTTCAGCTATCACAAATAAAACTACTATGAACATTTATGTATAAGTTTTTGATTGAACATAAGTTCATCTCTCTAGAAAAAGTGCTCAGGAGCAAAACTGCTGAGTCAAATAAGTATATATTTAACTTTATGAGAAATTGACACTATTTTATTTTTTTTTACAATGGCTGTACCCTTCTTCATAGGGACTTCTCTGTGGCTCAGTGGTAAAGAATCTGCCCGTCAACACAGGCTATGCGGGTTCAATCTCTGGGTTGGGAAGATGCCCTGGAGTAGGAAGTGGCAACCTGCTCCAGTATCTTGCCTGCAGAATTCCATGGACAGAGAAGCCTGGTGGACTACAGTCCATGGGATCACAAAGAGCTGGACACAACTTATTGACTAAAAAACAACAATTCATGCATATGGTATATGTCTTTGGTTTTTTATAAGCAATGTTTGATAGGTTATAATTGTAAGGGCCTTGCACATGTTAATGTTAACATTTGTGATTTAACTCTACCGCAGTACACCTTCTCCTTCTGTTTTTTTTTTTTTTTAATTTTATTTTATTTTTAAACTTTACATAATTGTATTAGTTTTGCCAAATATCAAAGTGAATCCGCCACAGGTATACATGTGTTCCCCATCCTGAACCCTCCTCCCTCCTCCCTCCCCATACCATCCCTCTGGGTCGTCCCAGTGCACTAGCCCCAAGCATCCAGTATCGTGCATCGAACCTGGACTGGCATAATCCTGTTTTTTTTCTTCCCTCAAAGGAGTTGTTCCTGAGAGCCTTCCCCAGTAAACATCCTACATTCAAATATCAGAATCTGAGTATATTTTCTGGAGAAATTAAACTATGAGTGTCTTCTGCAGGAAAATGCTAGCATTTTGGGAGGATAAGTTTCATAAGCAATGCAATTGTCTAGATCTATGACATGACTTCTGATATATATTTGGAAGTAAGTAAAATAATATCTTGTTTGCATTTTTCTCATTCTTGTTTGTCATACAATAACTTTAATCTTGTTTGGAAGACAGAGATATTATTTATTAGCTTCCTCAAAACCTAGCATTTGAATGTTGGATTATGTCTAATTCTGTCCTCACTTTTGAAGCTCAGTGACAAAATATTCTAGATGATATTTATATTTATCCCTATACTAAGAAATAACTCCACTGTCTTTTGGTATGCCTTGTTCTGATATGATGTCAACTGTCAATCTATCCTTCCTTTGTAGATAAACTTTCATAAATTTTTCATGCTGTCTAATCCAGGGTTCATTTCAAAGATATTATTTTTTTATTTTCAGAATTTATAATGGCCTTATTTGCATATCCATCTCCCTCTAATTAAAATTTGATCATGTTTTGTTCGATTATTTTCTGCCCTTTTATTATGGGTGGTATTTTTATGTCTTTGAGGATCTTATGGTAGCAGCTGTTGCGGCTTTTTAACATTTCAAGATTTTCCTTAGTTATGGCCTGGTCCCAGTTGTACAATTATCTGCACAAGTTTCCTACAAGTAGGGTGTTTTAATTCCCCAACACTCTGCAAGATTTCCACCCAACTTGGCCTTCAATTAGCCCAGTGTCCTTTTAGTGTAAATCCTTGATCCATTCCCCTGCCTTGACTCAAAAAAAAAAAAAAAAAGTCTGTTCTACTACTACCACTTACCTTGTTTGGTATTCAGCTGTTCTTCAATATATTTTTTAAAAAGTATTTATCATTGCTATGTATTTGTCATACATTCGTGGGTAGTGTGATATAATGGGATATGGAGGAAGGAGATTAATATCAAAGGGTTAATCTCATAGAACCATTGTGATTAGTAATCTACCCAATCTGTTTTCATTCATTTTAGAAGTATAATAATCAAATGTAATATCCCTTCCTTTATTGTGGCATTTCTTGGCACTTTATATTTCTGATTTTTGCTCCAAAGTGGCTACTCAAAAATCTGTGTGAGAGTGTTAGTCAATAATATGTAGGGTGTTAATAGCCTGAGGTACCACTTTTCCTAGGGTAATCTTCATGTGACTCTGCCAGAGGGATCTCTATTAAAATGCAAGAAAATATTTATTTAGTGATTATTTCAAATATGTGCATTCTTCTATAAATATTTCCATAAGCACATTAATTTTAACATTGTCCTAATTTTTCTCCTCTTTCAGGAAAACTCCTTGAATGAGTAATCCATAACAATAACGAATATAACTGCTCTGGATATGATAATATTATTTCCCATTAGAGAATACATTATTTTTTTATACAAAATTCTACATGGTAAGTTAACTTATAATCAGTTTTCTTGGTGAATGTAGAGTTTGAGCAAGGAATATTCATTGGTTGATATAAATGGAAGGTGACATAAAGTTAGGATTATTTGATGCCCTTCATTTTCACATGCCAAGGAGGTCACACACTTCTGTCATTGGTCAGGGTACCCTCTTTTCTGGAAATTTCTGGAAACACTAACATTTCTTGTTTGGGGACTCTGTTTCTCCAGACTCCATATTGGCCACTCTTCTGTTAACATAGGCTTCCTTCTGATAGCATATATTTCAGATGACTTTTGAAATGCACATGAGTTATATTGTCTAGAGTATACACTCTAGTCGCCATGTTAGAACTTGGTTGCTCCTAACACTCCAACCATTTACACTTTATTACTTACGAAGGTTGTACACACAACTACTTTTTAATTTTTACCTGGTTTGATTTTTTGAGTCATGAGGGTGCTTTGCTGGTTCCCTCAAGTATCCTCCTTTTAAACTAGTCTAGACAATAATATTGTTTTATAATTTCTTGCCCAGAGTATCTTTTAAAATATAGTAGCATCTTGTTATTTTAAAATCTACCAGATAAACTAAGTATTTTAAGATGACATCATATTTTAAAGTCATATTATAAGCCAAGAAAACATGGTACTATTTTAATATTTAATATTTTAAGATTATCCCCCAAAGATACAGTTGTGGTATTTTCATAATTTATACTACTTATTGACACATCTTAAAGTGCCATCTGTTGAGTACTATTGTCCACACACTTTTTCTGAACTTTAAACACATTTCTTACCACAAGCTGAACTCTTCCACCATTACGTACGTCTGGATCTAACTCAGGCAAGAAGTGCTTGCTGCATAATGACAAAAAGAGAAATCATATTATTATATCAATGTAGAGGAAGACTATGAAAAACATGCCCAATGAAAAGTTTGAGAAAAATCAATAATATACAAAATGGAAATAATTGTTTTCTTAAATTAGGTGAATACAAATATATATACAAATTTATGTCTTTTCATAATTACTTTAAAATTCAATTTGACATAAATTTTAAATTTGCCAAACATAATGCATACACAGATAAAAATAATCTGCAAGTACCAATAACCTTAGCTAATAAATTATAGAACGGGTAAATATTGTACCACATCTACTTATATATCTTACTTATAAGAAAGGCAAAGCTTCTTATTTAAAATAGGTCTGGTATGTTTAGTGCATTATACTAATGCTCACAATTAACTTCTGTTTAAGGCTAGAGCATTCATATTTGGCTTTTCAAGAACTTCTGTTTTAGAAAAAAATTTTTCTTAAAATATTAATACTTAAATATTCCTTTATATATTATATTTTCAAAGGACAAAATCCACCAATAATTGTCTGTTGCATTATATGTTTAAATAGAACTAATTAAGGAGTAACTGATGTTGTTAAATGTTTAAGTATCTTAAAAATACATCCTGAAATGTTTTGTTTGTATTTTTCACATTATCTGTACAGATGCTTTTAAATCTCTAAAGAAGATCTCTTTCATCTGGTTAATATAGATGGTAAGCTATGAGTTATGCTACATTTGGTTATAGTCCTGAAAATATCTTGTTATGAATTATGCTAAATCAATTAATACCAGCATAAATAAACTGTACTTGCATCAATAGGAACACTCAGCAAAATAAAAAAAGCCTCAAATGTTGATTGTTTTATTCCTACTTTCTTTGCTCACAATGAAATAGGATATAACAACCCAGGTTTTGAAGTGTTTTAATTTCACTTTTTTCCATATTATTAAAGATATTATATGGATAGAATTGACTACATATGAAGGTTTTTTCACTTGTATATATTATAGAAAAAGGTTTAATTTTTATACATTATAACATTCTGCTATATTAAGTGTTAGACCTCATAACTGTTTTCTTTGTTACTCATTTAAATAATTAATACCCACAACCCCTGGAAATGTTTCCAAAGTGTCATCTATATTTAGATTCATATTGGCTTATATATTTGAAAATGCTTAAGTAGCACTTTTAAAAATTGTTTTGTGGATATACATAGCTACAGTGAAAGTTGTAAAACTTTATACAACTGTATAATATGAGAAACTAAATACTCAGTATTCTGTAATAACCTATAAAGGAAAAGGGTTTCCCAGGTGGTTCAGTAGGTAAAGAATCTGCCTTCAATGCAGGAGACTCAAGAGACCTGGGTTTGATCTCTGGGTTGGGAAGGTGCCCTGGGTGAGGGCATGGCAAACCACGCCAGTATTCTTGCCTGGAGAATCCCATGGACAGAGGAGCCTGGCAGGCTATGGTCCATGGGGTTACAAAAGAGCCAGACATGACTGAAGCGATTGAGCACATAAGTGAAAAGAATGTGAAAAAGAATATATATGTGTTCTACTCCTGAAGCTAACATGACATTGTAAATCAACTGTACTGTAATTAAACAAAAAATATTCAAAAATATTATCTCCAGACTTTTATTTCTTTAAAATTTTGGTTTAGTAGTTATGTACATAAATGTTTTATGTTATGTATTGTTTAGACTGAATCTTGTTCCCTCAAAATTTATATGTTCAAATCTTGTTTTCTCAAAATTTATACATTCAAATCCTAATCTTTAATACCTCAGAAAATTACTATATGAAGACAAGGCCTTGAAAGAGACAAAGTAAAACGAGTTCAAAGAGGTGGGCCCTAATCCAATATAACGGTGTCCTTGTTCAAAGAGGAGATTAGAACACAGGTAACGCAGGTGGAAGGATGGTCATGCGAGGAGCCAGTGAGACGGAGCATCTGCAAGCCAAGGAGACTGACCTCCAAAGAAACCAAACTTGCTGACTCCTTGATCTTGGACTTTCAGCTTCCAACACTGTGAGAAAATAGATCTCTGCACTTTAAGCCGTGCAATCTAGTATTTTGTTACGGTAGCCCTAGAAAACTAATACATACATTAATATAACAAAAATTAATTGATTACTTATTAGGTTCAAGGCACCTTTCTTTGCTGCTAAGGGACATCAACATTTGATAACCTCAATTTGAGAACTCACCTCTATCTTGTGAGAAAGAGAGATATCTCACTATAAAGAGGAGGAAACTAAAATATTGAGACATCACTGAGAATCAGTTACATGACTGGTAAAGTGGCAGGATTGGGGTTGAGTTTAATTTTAACTGCTAAACATAAATGATAATAAAAATAACAAAAAATAAAATACTGCAATCACCAATACAGATGATATTTATAAACAGTTAATAGATACCATGCATTTTACTTTATAAAGTAGAACCATTTGTGTGGTTCATCATCACCATCAATCAATTGTGCTGATTTTTAAGCATTGCAGAAACTAAGCTCTTGAATATTTTACAGTGAAAAAACATAGTGATCAAATCTATTCTATATAAGAGACCATTTATAGTCTGGTAATGTCGTATATTGGCCTTCGGCTATATAAAGTCATGTTTGTTTTAGCATAATTAACATAGGTTTCACTTTTCAATATATGTTTGCAATACAAAAATCTGATTTAAGGGAGAAGACCTCACCATTTCATATTTCTGGAACCAGTCGTTTCAAGAACCCCAACCTGTGTATGAAGCCATTGGTACGTATATTCTTTACTCCTTTCTAATTTTTCATTTGCAGTGGTATCCTTATACATAAATTCTTCTTCCTTATCTAGGGAAAAATATGAAAATATTATTTGTTTTTTAAAGAAATCAAATTTTGGCCAAGCAGCTTAGTCTAGGCTAACAATTTTATCACAAGGAAGAGAAAAACAAGACAGGTCAGGGGAGCTAAATCATCTGTAAGAAAAATACTGTCAGTCACTTATAGACTAAGTACTTTTCCTGTTTGAGTTTCAAACCCACTTATTTTGAAAAGCAGAGTTGTTTTAATGAAACCAACATCCTATAGGGCTTGTTTTTTAGTGTTTTAGTTAGAAAATAGAAATAATTATTTTTGGTAGACAGAATTTAAAATCTAATTGTTCTCATACAATCTTATCCATATGAAGAATTTATAATTTATATTGAGGATACTCAAAATAGATTTGTAATTTTGTATAAAACAAAACTTGGTTTATATAAGCTAGTACAATATGTAAGTTAGGAAAATCATTTATATTAGATTTAGGAAACCTGTGCTAATGCCATAGCAATGATTTCAAAGATCGAGAGGGGAAAGGGTAACAAAGAAGATGAGTATGGAAACTATGCAAAAGGAGAAATTACGCCAGGTGAGAATACAAGGTAACAAATATAAAGGAAAATAAAATAGTTTAAAAAAAGAAAAAGAAAAATCCAACCCTTATAGCTACACCTAAATATAGTATATGCATTTATATTATTCAAAAAAAAAAAAATCTGCAGACATTGCTGCCACATGAATGCCACACACTTGAGTTACAATGAAGACCTGTTGTTCTAGAACACTTCTCCATGGACTTGATTTTTTAGATGGCTTCTTTTTTGGTGCCATCACCATGTTTAGGGACATTTTAGCTTTGTAGGGTTCACTGACAGTACACCAGAGAGGGGGTACCTACTGAAACTAACTCATGGTAATTAAACTCACAAGAAATCTACAATTTTTATTTAAAACATCAGTTTTTAATTTGAACTATTCTTTCAACTGGCTTCACCTAGCTTAAAACTCAACATTCAGAAAACTAAGATCATGGCATCCAGTCCCATCACTTCATGGCAAATAGATGGGGAAAAAGTGGAAACAGTGACAGATTTTATTTTCTTGGGCTCCAAAAGCACTGCAGATGGTGACTGCAGCCATAAAATTAAAGGATGCTGACTCCTTGAAAGGAAAGCTATGACAAAGCTAGACAGCATATTAAAAAGCAGAGACATCACTTTGCTGACAAAGGTCTGTATTTAAAACTATGTTTTTTCCAGTAGTCATGTATGGATGTGAACACTGGACCATAAAGAAGGCTGAGCACCAAAAAATTGATGCTTTCAAATTGTGGTGCTGGAGAAGACTCTTGAGAGTTCCTTGACAGCAAGGAGATCAAATGAATCAATCCTAAAGGAAATCAACCCTGAATATTCATTGGAAGGACTGACGGTGAAGCTCCAATACTTTGGCCATCTGATACGAAGAGCCGACTCATTGGAAAAGACTCCTGATTCTGGGAGAGATTGAGGGCAGGAGGGCAAGGGGATGAGAGAGGATGAGATGGTTGGATGGTACACTGACTCAGTGAACATGAGTCTGACTAAACTTTGAGAGATAGCCATGGACAGGGAAGCCTGGTGTGCAGCAGTCCACGGGGTTGCAAAGAGTCAGGCACGTCTTAGCAGATGAACAATTCTTTCACTGTAGATCTTCAAACATAGAAAGTAATCTTTTATTTGCAGGTTGTTTGGAGGACAAATGAGACATGCTGTGAAGCTTATTTTGAATGCTAGGTGCATGGGCAGAGACACATTCACACATGTATACACACTCAGCATCTATTGTTTTGATTATGTTAAGATGATACATTCATCATGTCTTTTTTTTCCCTTAAAATTTGCTGTGGTACTAGTGAAATGACTAATTTTCAGTCCAAAGAGATACTAGGTCCAGTTCTCATAAAAGCTACAAGTCAAGATGTTTATTTCTCTAAATTACATTACTTAACTTCCTGTTAACTTCTCATGACATCTTACATTTCTAAAATGGTCATATCCCTTGTTTCCTGCGTGCATGCTAAGTTCCTTCAGTCGTGTCTGACTCTTTGTGACCTTATGGACTACAGCCAGGCTCCTTTGTCCATGGTCTAACCCAGGCGAGCATACTGGAGTGGATTGCCATTTCCTTCTCCAGGGGATCTTACCAACCCAGGGATCAAACCCATGTATCTGTTGGCAGATTCTTTACCACTAGCACCACCTGGTCTTCCTGAATTTAAGCCAAACCCTCCATAGTTGCAGGGCTTCCCCAACAGCTCAGTTGGTAAAGAATCCTCCTACAAGACAGGAGGCCCTGGTTCAATTCCTTGGCCGGGAAGATTTACTGGAGAAGGGAAGGCTACCCACTCCAGTATTCTTGGGCTTCCCTTGTGGCTCAGCTGGTAAAGAATCCATCTGCAACGTGGAGACCTGGGATCGATCCCTGGCTTGGGAAGATGCCCTGGAGAAGGGAACGGCTACCCACTCCAGTATTCTGGCCTAGAGAATTCCATGGACTATACAGTCCATGGGGTCACAAAGAGTCTGACACGACTGTGTGACTTTCATTTTCACTTTCTCCATAGTTGCTGTACTGAAGGAACAATTACTCTGCATTCAAGGGCTGACCACTGAATTCATGAGCAGACAGCATTTTAATAAATGGCTTTCTTTATACAGAAACTAAAAAAGAGATTCAAACAAAGGGAAGATTTGGGCTTGCCACCCCAGTTACAGCATTAAGCACTAAGTTTCTTTTCCAGCAGAGTCCCAGGGTTTTATCTGCCTTTCTTGGTTGATCAGACCAAATGGTGAACCCATGAGTGCAATGACAGAAGGGAATGACAGAGAGGAATCAGTGACCCTGATAATTAACTGAACCTACAATTGGAACTTTACCTACTCTTGATATGTAGCAAGTGTACTTTTAGCTAAAAATAATCTTTGTGTCTTTCTCCTTTCGAAAATAGAGACATATACTTGCAATAGCCCCCTTTTAAAGTGCTTATTCTGAAGTTTTCCTCAATTCTACAGTAACACTGCATAAACCATAAGTGGTTTTACATTAGACTCAGTCCAGTTTCTCAATAATCATCCCCGAATAAAGATGAGAGATTTCACTGTAAGAGTCCAACTCATATTAATTCTTTTAACCTGAAGGCATGGATTGGTAGATTGGCATGAATTCAGTGTAAAAAGAGAACTAGCATAGTGGTGACATTGGCTAGATAGATCCAAGCATACTGCCATTCCAAGGCTGCAGGAAATGATTCTGGCAAATGACTTTTGCAATAGCATTTCAGGATTACCCCTGCCACTGAGGAGAAAGTAGGATTTACTTATTGAAGCTTGCTTTTAGCATTTTGTTTAGGAAGAATAATGGTGCCAGGTTTACTTACAGACCTTTGTCATTTTCTAGTTCAGTTCAGTTGCTCAGTCGTGTCTGACTCTTTACGACCCCATGGACTGCAGCATGCCAGGCTTTCCTGCCCATCACCAACTCCCGGAGCTTGCTCAAACTTGTGTCCATCAAGTCAGTGATGCCATTCAACCCTCTCATCCTCTGTAGTCCCCTTCTCCTCCAGCCTTCAATATTTCCGAGCATCAGTGTCTTTTCAAATGAGTCAGTTTGAGTTGAAGTATTGAAGTTTCAGCTTCAGCATCAGTCCCTTTCAATGAGTATTTAGGACTGATTTCCTTTAGGATGGACTGGTTGGATCTCTTTGCAGTCCAAGGGACTCTCAAGAGAATTTTCTCCAACCCCTCAGTTCAAAAGCATCAATTCTTCGGTGCTCAGCTTCCTTTATAGTCCAACTCTCACATCCATACATGACTACTGGAAAAACCATAGCTTTGACTGGATGGACCTTTGTTGGCAAAGTAATGTCTCTGCTTTTTAATATGCTGTCTAGGTTGGCCATAGCTTTTCTTCCAAGGAGCAAGTGTCTTTTAATTTCATGGCTGCAGCCACCATCTGCAGTGATTTTGGAGCCCCCTTCAAAATAAAGTGTCACTGTTTCCACTGTTTCCCCATCTATTTCCCATGAAGTGATGGGACCGGATGCCATGATCTTAGTTTTCTGAATGTTGAGTTTTAAGCCAACTTTTTCACTCTCCTCTTTTCACTTTCATCAAGAGGCTCTTTAGTTCTTTGCTTTCTGCCATAAAGGTGGTGTCATCCGCATATCTCAGGTTATTGATATTTCTCCAGGTAATCTTGATTCCAGCTTATGCTTCATCCAGCCTGGCATTTCTCATGATGTACGCTGTATATAAGTTAAATAAGCAGGGTGACAATATACAGCCTTGATGTATTTCTTTTCTGATTTGGAACCAGTCCGTTGTTCCATATTCTGTTCTAACTGTTGCTTCTTGTCCTGCATACAGGTTTCTCAGGAGGCAGGTCAGGTGGTCTGGTATTCCATCTCTTTAAGAATTTTCCACAGTTTGCTGTGATCCATAACAAACTATGACTATGTTTGCATAGTCAGTAAAGCAGAAGTAGATGTTTTTCTGGAATTTTTCTAATTAGACTTCCCAATAAATCCTTTTGATTTTAGAAGAAACACCTTTCTGCCTGCAAAATGCAATCTACTACCTACCTACTGTTCTTTCCTATTTTTCTAGGTCTTCATTAATTTCTTGTACCATCATCCTAAGACAAAAGTTCTCTTTTTGATGCATGCTCTCCCCTAGTTACTACAGTCTATATATGCTGTTTTTACTTCAGGACACACATTCTATTAATTTATTTAAATAAATTGTTAAACTCTTTTACTATACAAATAACACATTTTCACAACAGTTAACCTTAAAAATACTGAAAAGTAAAACGTCAAAGAAAAGAAAATCTACAAAAAGCCCACTATTCAAAGATAACCACTGAATAACACTTTTAAGGCATTTCTTTGTGGTTCTTTTTCCCATAGATTTGTTTTATAGCATTTTTCCATTAGTACTATGACAACTGAATTCTATGTAATGGAAATCTAATCCTGAAAATGCTTTTAGGGGTTATACCCTATGATGTACCAACTTGTTACATGAAGGTTTTTAATTATTCTATTTAATCCATTTTTAAGGTGGAATTAGATAACATGTCTGAATTTCTGAATATTTTGAGGAACATGGTATAATCTATATCGTCAAATAGTTTACAAAACCTTTACCAATTTACCACAAGTTATATGAGGTTAATCATTTCACTAAGTCCCTAGTCAGCATTGGGATATTAAGTATTTAAAACTGTTGATACTTTGAGAAAAATATTGTCTAATACAGTCTTAATTTATATATTTCTACTGCTAGCAAAATTTAAAGTGGTTCCATATGATTTCTTATCAATAATATATAAAGTGTAAAGTATCTTTCTTGTTCTTCCCAATTATCTGCTGGATTCTAGTATTTCCATTTTTGCTTTCAACTGACCATTCAAAATTCTTTATCTGTTACCACTGCTGTGAATATTTTCTCCTGCCCATTGTTTGATTTAATTTCTACTCTATTTTCAAAAGGGGCAAATTTTTCTCTAGGCATACAAAATTTATCTATTTGCTAAATATCTTCTAAATTATAAACCTTTTTCCTTTCATAATTTATAGGTTATATCTTCCAATTGGTTATATATGATACCTAAGATTTCAGGGACAAATTCTACACTCTTCTAATATTTTGTCTTTTACACTAAAATATATTGGTTAACAAAATTCCATTAAGAGAACTCTCTCTCAGTCTACTTTGTCTTCCCTTTTCATTCCCTCCTTAATTTACTGCAATCCAATTCTGTCAAATTGAAATTATCCTTACAATGAGGACCTTAAACCACCTTATCTACCAAACACATTTATTCCTTATCTTCATTGGCCTCTCTGCTGAATTCAACTAAACAGAACATTTTCTTTGTCTTAAAACTCTCTTCTCTCTGAGACTTGGAAACATCAGACTTCAAGTGCTTCCTTTCTGGCTCCTTTACATGCACTCCTTCAGATGCTGATGCTTGTCAGTCTATAGAGTTTAGGAGCACCCTACGCTCACCACCTCATTCCACGCCTAATGTTGTGCTGGCCTTTGATGACAGTCAACTGGATAACTAGATGGTATGGTGGCGGTTTAGTTGCTCGGTCGTGTCCGACTCTTGTGACCCCATGGACTGTAGCCTGCCAAGCTCCTCTGTCTGTGATATTCTCCAGGCAAGAATACTCGAGCGGGTTGCCATTTCCTTCTCCAGAGGATAGTACTGGCCCAAGGATCGAACCCAGGTCTCCTGCATTGGAGGCAGATTCTTCATTAACTGAGCTACAAGGGAAGCCAGATAACTAGATACAGAGTGTTTATTGCCTCATGGGGGTGGCAGCTTAGAGGACTGGATATCACCAACATCTATTTTGTTCCTGCTCTCAGATCCAGCTGAACTTCAGAATCACAGTGTGTTTTCATCATCCTCCTAGTAAGTCTGCTTTTTCTCCTGACTCCCCAAGTCATTCAGACCAGATATTCTGGAGTTGTCCTTGGCTGCTCACTCCTTATGTAATGACATCTAATCCAGAATTAGGTCTAGTCTCCCTACCAGTTATCTCACTGATACCTGGCCCCTTCTTCTCATCTCCATTGCTCCATTTTGAACAGGAGTGAGAGTCTCTGTTGACTGACATGTGTGCTTCAGCTCACTGCAATATGGCTTCCTCCCTGTACCGTTTCACTAAAACTGTTCACACCGAGATCATTAACACTGCTAGATCTTTGGGACTTTTTTGAAGTTCTTACTGACTCCTCTAATATTACACATCGTCCACTTCTTCCTTCTCAAAAGGCTTATTTCCTCCGACTCGTGCTTAGTTACACTTGTCCTGTTTTTCTCTGCCCTACTGTCTAAACCTCAGTTTCCCTCAAGGGTTCCTCTTCCTTTGGCATCTCTTCCAATCTCGGGATTCTTCTCTGGCGTAACATCCTAGCCCCATCTTATTCTTTGGTTATAAGCTTCCTGTCAGAAGATAGTCCTTCAAGTTCTTCTATCATAGCTTTCTGAAATGTATTTATCCAAAGCCTCTCTACTGGGTATCCTACAGACAATTTAAACAGACTACGTAAAAAGCTAAACTTAAGCTTTATCCCACCTTTTCCAAGTTCCTATAATTTTACCATCATCGTCAGTGTAAAACTCAGAAACCTGAGTGCTGTACTGAACCAGTATTCTTCCTCGCACTTTAACTGCAGATTTTACCTCCTAAATTCTTTTCATTCTGTCAAATCTCTGGTATTTGCATTGTCATCATTTTAATTTGGCCCACTATCATCTCTTCTCAGTTACTGTAACAGCGTTCTCACTGGTCTTTTTGCTTTTGACTTTGTTCCCACTTATATATCTCCAACTGCAAACGGTCTTTCTAAAGAATCCATTTAATTTGCACTTTCATAGGTTGAATTCTGGGTTCTCTACTGTGTCTGGGCAATGTTCAAAACATTTTGCATGGCATACAGGCTTTCCTTATCCCTTCAGACACATCTATTAAGTTCCTCCCTCAACCACCCAGATGTATTATAATTACTCAAAATGATCTCATTGGCCTATAGACATTGTGTTTGGGATTATATACTTCATCAGTGGTGTTCTTACTTCAGGTCTTACTTTGGAATTTACATTCTTCAGAGTAAGCTCCTGATCTTCTAAACACGTCATTCCTTATTCAAACTAGGTTACAGATGTTCTCCATGGATAATATAGAGACCTTAGGATAGCATTTATTACATCACAATTTAGTCTTCTATTCATGTGTCAGTTTTATGTACTAGAATATACATTTTATAAGTGATACATAGTAGGATGATGTTCAGTAAATATTGGTAAGATTAAGGAATGATTG
Organism: Bos taurus; assembly: GCF_002263795.3. Classification (NCBI taxonomy): domain Eukaryota; kingdom Metazoa; phylum Chordata; class Mammalia; order Artiodactyla; family Bovidae; genus Bos; species Bos taurus. Next base: position 14,859,116 of record NC_037332.1, on the reverse strand, counting down.
TCATAGTTGATTAATGTTCTCTGAGAAATGAAATTTAGATTTTTAGCATGCAGACAAACCTGTGTATTCTGGAGAATAACACATATCTAAATGTGAGTAACTTTATTATTATAATAGAAACTTTAGCTCTGAAAGTTGGAATTAGATTGGGATAAAACTGACAATCAAAGGTAGCAAGTTAAAAACAATGTGTGTGTGTGTGTGTGTGTATATATATATATATATATATATATAAATGGCTACTTTATAAAATGTTGACAATGTATACAATCCTAGAGAAAAGCAGTTCAGCTTAAAAAAGTTCTCCAAAAGAAATTAGTCATTTTTAAATTAATGAAAATATTTTTTTCTTCATGAAAAGCAAGACAAGTGTTCATTAAACTCATATGCCTCAAATTAATCAGTTTCCTAAATTTTCAACATAGCATAGTATCCTATACAGAGGAAAATTAGGATTCAATTATCATTTGGGGCACACAAAAAGAAGCTAATGATTTATATTTTTAATACCTATGGCAACTTTCCCATGACTATTTTCTTTTCTTTTAATAGCCTTTCTCAGTAATATAATAATAAAATACTATTGGTTTCATGGATGGAGATGAGTTCATCTCTTTACCAAAAGCTTTTGGAGGACTTGGTGGCATGCTGAGCAAAATGTTTCATATGAAAGAAATATTTTTGGTAACTTTGATAAATGGTTGATTCTATGTATCTTATGCTAGGAATAGTAAAAAATATGATTTACATTATAAAGTATAAGTGGTCTGCATGTGTTTGTTAAGAGCAATTATTGCATCATACTTCACAAATAAAGGACAAATAAAATTGGAGTTTGGCATAAACAGAATTTTAAATTCATTAACATCTGTATAAATACTTGTTGATAGGCTGTTTATGGCTTCTTCCTTAACCAATCCAATCTGTTGTTGGAAAGTTGACAGCACTGGCAGGAAACCAATAACTCTCTAAGAGCCATTTGTGTATGACAAGCAACATTTCTATTCTTTAAAAATATATTTAAATATATATGTAATTGATCACTAAGGAAAAATGACTGTATGAACAAAGAGGAGGACTGTTAGTCCGAGAGCTTAAAAACAGAAATCTTGGGAACAGAGCCAAACTATAGTAAGGGTCAAAGGCTAATTGCAGCACTAATCACTGCTTTATATATTTCACTATATTTTATGGCAGAGAAGGCAAAAACGTACCAGGATAAAAAATACTTGCTAGTTTCTGACATTTGAATTACTTTTCAAAATTCATCTGTTTGGGGGTGTTGAATTTATAAAAGCAAAGAAAAATCAGAGTTACTAAATTATACAGTTTAAAATACGTGGATTTTGCAAGATAAAATTTTAGTATTATGGAACTGCTAGCATTAAGTAAATCCCTCTAGAATAACAGAATCACTCTTCTACAAAGTGGATATAGTTGTGCTTATTAAACAGTTATGCGTTCTGTACTCAATTTATAGGATATGTTTTCCTACTTGTATTGTTCAATTGAGCTGTACCTTCTCATTAATGTCTTTATAGTAGAGTCCCTAATTACATGAAGAGTGGTTCTTTGGTTTCTTCTGTGAGAGCCACATAACTCAGGAAAAGAGCAGGTTTGTTAACATATAATGTGTCTCCATGTTCGCTGTTAACCAGAGCTGAGGCTAGGATAAGGCAAGTGAGGCAAATGAGACACGTGCCTTAGGTACAAAATCTAAGGGAGTGCCGAAAAATCAGTAATCAAGATAAATAATATTTTAAAAGCAAAATTAGCACAAAAACCCATGATGAGCAAAATATCACAATTTTAAATGCCAGAATCTGTTAACAGTGCTGTGCCAAGCTCTATTGGAGCCTGAGGTGAAAGGGTAAATCAGTAGTGCTGATCCTTCTCTGCCACAGTATTGGCAGATGTACCCATTTCTAAGTAAGACTAATAAAAGTGTCAACAGGATATTGTTTTTAGACCTACCCCACAGCCATTGTCTAAGATTGCTTTCTACTGTTTCTTATGAATCAGGCACACCACTGATTTTTCCACTAGACGAGGCCCTGGGTCTACCATATATAAGAAAATAATTACAAAGTAATCCAGTTCATAAAGCAAAGCTACATATTACCCATCTTTCCATCTACCTAGCAACTGATTTGCACATAGTCAGCTGACCTTTCACTTACTGTGTGTCATGTTGGGCAAATTATTTATGCTGTCTCTGCCTCAGTGTTCTCCTCTTAAAATGGATATAATAACAATATAAAATAAGAAAATATATATAAGGTCACACATTTAGTATGGATTTAATAACTTTAGCCATTTTTCCTTTAAATGAAATCAGCTCTGTTATGCATAGCTTTGATGTTCTCTCAACTGTCACAAGCTAAGACTTACCTACCCTGCAGGTGGGACTATCCATACAAGTTTCTAAATCCATGCTAAGATCAAGGTTCCAGGGGATGGCTGTCAGAGGGGAAGATTCCAGGATTAATCACAGAACTAGACTGAACAATTTTCTGGGACAGTCCAGGAAGTCCCTCTTTCCATAACTCTAAGCCTGCAACAAGTATTTTTAAAATGTATTTTATGTCATAATAAATGAGGATTTTAGTGTGTCTTTAATGCAGAAGAATTAATTTCCAAAAGATAAAGAAGGGTACACTGTCCTAATTGATTTGAAGTTATTTCAAATAACTTCAGCAATTGCTCAGTAATAACCATGAAGGAGGTTCCATTGACATGATTCTCTCCTGTTTCACTCTCTCAATTTAATTATCCTTGGAAAATATCCCTCTATTCAACCTAGACTCCCTCAGGGAGTGTTAATATAGTAGGTCATCCAAACCAGGGCCCACCCAATAGAATAATGATGAAACTGATGATGTAAGTAGGTTGGCTTTCAAAATAACATGGTTATAATGGCTACATAAATATTACTGCCTCCTTTTTTTGTTGTTATTTTTTTTTGATATAGTTTAGACTTCAGTTCCCTGCTATATCTAAAAGTTCCTACTCTTTGGTAAAAAGACGTCTCTAATTTATGTATATTGATTAATTGAGGGCCAAGTAGATGGTTAATTTTCTTTGTAATCATTGTTTTTGAATAGCTATAAAACAGAAGTGCTCTAATGCATATGTCCTTTCCACCATAGGGGACTGGAATACAAAAGTAGGAAGTCAAGAGATAACTGGAATAACAGGCAAATTTGGCCTTGGAGAACAAAATGAAGCAAGGCACAGGCCAACAGAGTTTTGCCAAGAGAGCACACTGCCAAGAGGGGTCATAGCAAACACCCTCTTCCAACAACACAAGAGGTGACTTTACACATGGACATCACCAGATGGTCAGTACTGAAATCAGATTGATTATATTCTTTGCAGGCAAAGATGGAGAAGCTGTATGCAGTGAGCAAAAGCAAGACCTGGAGCAGACTGTGGATCAGATCGCTAGCTCCTTATTGCAAAATTTAGGCTCAAATTGAAGAAAGTAGGGAAAACCACTAGGGCATTCAAGTATGATCTAAATCAAATCCCTTATGATACATTGGAGGTGATGAATAGATTCAAGGGACTAGATCTGGTAGACAGAGTGCCTGAAGAACTATTGACATAAGTTCATAACATTGTATAGGAGGTGATGACCAAAACCATCGCCAAGAAAAAAAAAATGCAAGAAGGTGAAGTGGTTGACTGAGGAGGACTTACAAATAGCTGAAAAAAGAAGAGAAGTGAAAGGCAAAAGAGAAAGGCAAAGATAAGAATGTAGACTTCCAGAGAATAGCAAGGAGAGAAAAGAAAGCCTTCTTAAGTGACCAATGCAAAGAAACAGAGGAAAACAATAGAATGGGAAAGACTAGAAATCTCTTTAAGAAAATTGGAGATACCAACGGAACATTTCATACAAAGTTAGGCACAATAAAGGTCAAAAATGGCAGACCTAACAGAAGCAGAAGAGATTAAGAAAAGGTGGTAAGAATACACATAGTAACTGAACAAAAAAGCTCTTAATGACCCAATTAACCACGATGATGCGATCATTCATCTAGAGCCAGACATCCTGGAGTGTGAAGTCAAGTAGGCCTTAGAAAGCATTACTATTAACAAAGCTAGTAGAGGTGATTGAATTCCAGCTGAGCTATTTCAAATTTTAAAAGATGATGCTGTGAAAGTGCTGCACTCATTATACCAGCAAATTTGGAAAACTCAGCAGTTGCCACAGGACTGGAAAATGTCATTTTTCATTCCAATCTCAAAGAAAGGCAATACCAAGGAATGTTCAAATTACTGTACAACTGCACTCATTTCACATGCCAGCAAGATTATGCTCAAAATCCTTCAACATCAGCTTCCACAGTAGGTGAGCTGAAAACTTCCAGATGTACAAGCTGGATTTAGAAAAGACAGAAACCAGAGATCAAATTGCCAACATTCGCTGGATTATAGAAAAAGCAAGGGAATTCCAAAGAACATGTACCTCTGCTTTATTGACTATGCTAAAGCCTCTTACAACAAACTGTGGAAAATTCTTAAAGAGATGGGAATACCAGACCACCTTACCTGCCTCCTGAGAAACCTGTATGCAGGACAAGCAACAGTTAGAACCAGACATGGAATAATGAACTGGTTCAAAATTGGGAAAGGAGTATGTCAAGGCTGTATATTGTCACTCTGCATATTTAACTTATATAGAGAGAGCACATCATGAGAAATGCAGGGCTGGATGAATCATAAGCTGGAATCAAGACCGCCAGGAGAAATACCAACAACCTCAGATATGCAGAGGATACCACTTTAACAGCAGAAAGTGAAGAAGAACTAAAGAGTCTTTTGATGAAGGTGAAAGAGGAGAGTGAAAAAGCTGACTTAAAACTCAACATTTGAAAAAACGAATATCATGACATCTGGTCCTATCAATTCCTGGCAAATAGATTGGAAAACAATGGAAACAGTGACAGAGTTTATTTTCTTGGGCTCCAAAATCACTGCAGATGGTGACTGTAGCTGTGAAATTAACACACGCTTGCTCCTTGGAAGAAAGCCATGACAAACCTAGACAGTGTGTTAAAAAGCAGAGAAATCCCTTTGCCAACAGTGGTCCATATAGTTAGAGCTACGGTTTTTACAGTAGTCATGTACGGATTAAGAGTTGGACCATAAAGAAAGCTGAGCACCAAAGAATGGATGCCTTCAAACTGTGGTGTTGGAGAAGACTCTTGAGAGTCCCTTGGACTGCAAAATCAAACCAGTCAATCCTAAAGGAAATCAGTCCTGAATATTCATTGGAAGGACTGATGCTAAAGCTGAAGCTCAAATAGTTTGGCCAGCTGATGTGAAGAGCTGACTCACTGGAAAAGACTCTCCTGGTGGGAAAAATTGAGGGCAGAAGGAAAGGGTGGCAACAGAGGATGAGATGGTTGCATGGCATCACCGACTCAATGGACATGAGTTTGAGCAAACTCCGGGAGATAGTGATGAACAGAGAAGCCTGGTGTGCTGCAGTTCATGGGGTGGCAAATTGTCAGACACAGCTTAGTGACTGAACAACAATAATACATTCCTATATGTTTTTCATTGATTATTTAATCATTTTATGCATCTGATGATTTCAGTATTTGCCAAACTTAAGAATAAAGATATGCTTCTGTTAGAGGTAGCGATAACATCATATGAAATACTGAATATGTATTAAAAAGTATTGCTTGCATTATAAAAAAAAACTATAAGTAAAAATAACTGTCTTTCCCAATTTGATTGACAACATATAAAAGATTAATAAACCTGGACTCAAACTTACTGTTTTCCATTAGTAATAACTTAAGCAAGTATCCCATTGCCTGCTGAAGATTTAAGAATTTTCTAAATGGATACTCATTAATGAAAGATTTATTGTTCTTTTATTATATTATCCTAGAAAGACAGAACTTATTTTAGGTAGTAGAATTGCATTTGTAAATGAATCACGGCCTCCATTCATGAAAAGCTTTGCTGATGTACTCCTGGCATAGTGGAGATAGAAGTCAAGATAGAGATTACAGGTCTTCCCTATAAAATTAACTTTTAGCTTTAAACCATTTATACACTTAGCGATCTGTGGAGCTTCATAAGTTTGTGTATCTTCCTTGGTGCTTTCGGTGCTCTGGATCTAGGCCATTCTAGTAGGTGTGTAGTCTTATCCCAGTGTTGTTTTAATTTTTTCTTCTCCGTTTTTAAAATCAGGTTGGTTGGTTTCTTATTGTTGAGTTTTAAAAGTTTTTGGTATATTTTGGATTACTGTCAGATATCTTTTGCAAATACTTTCTCCCAGTCTGTGACTTGCCTTCTCATACTTTTGATAGTGTCTTCTATAGAGCAGAAGTTTTTCATTATTTATTTCCTGGATCATGCATTAGATGTTATATCTATATGTTTGCCACCAAATTCAAGGTCACCTAGATTTTCTAATATGTTATCTCCTAGGAGATTTTAGTTTTGCATTTATGTCTATGATCCATTTTGAGTTAATTTCTGTGAAAGTTTAAGGTCTGTGTTTAGATTCCTACTCTTTATATTTTTTCTTTTATTTTTTGCATGTGGAAGTTTAGTTGTTCTGTCACCAACAGTTGGCACAGACTTTTTTCTCCATTGTATTGCCTTTGTTTCTTTATCAAAGACCAGTTCACTGTATTTGTCTGTGTCTATTTTTCACTTGTGTTTTCTGTTTCATTGATCTATTTGTATATTCTTTTGCCAATACCACACTGTCATTGTTAATGTGACTTTATAATAAGTCTTGAAGTTAGGTAACATCAATGCTTCAAAAAGTATTTTAAAATGAAAGTCTGAGCTGCTTAAAAAAAAAAAAAAAAAAGGTAGAGAAATCCTCAGAAGTGAGAAATGATGACAAAACACAAATATAAGAATGAATGAGTCTAGAGGTCTGCTGCACAACATAATAAACTATAGTTAAAAATATTGCACTGAATACTGAAAACTTTCTAAAGAAGTAAATTTCTCAGGTGCTCCCACTACACACATACAAAATAGTAACTATATGAGGATACAATAGTTATCTTGGTTTTGTACACATTTGTCTCTATAAATGTATACCAAATCAACATATTGTATACTTTATATATCCATGTGAGGACATGTGCTAAGTCACTTCAGTCATGTCTGACTCTTTGTTACCCCGTGGAATGTAGCCGACTAGGCTCCTCTGTCCATGGGATTCTCCAGACAAGAATAAATGAGTGGGTTGCTGTGCCCCCCTTCAGGGGATCGAATTTGTGTCTCTTATGTCTCCTGCATTGGCAGGCGGGTTCTTTACCACTAGCACCACATGAGAAGCCTCTTAAATATATATATGTATATATATATATATATATATAAATTTTTATTAAAATGAAATTAAAATTAAATGCTAAAAAATTAGAAAAAATACAAAAAGAAAATTTGTAAGTGTAGCAAGTGACTGCGTAGGAGTTATCTCTCCATGGTAAAGGGGGAAAGAATGCTTTAGTAACTGGCTGAAGCAGTCAAAAATCTTTCTGAGTTGGACGGGTTAAACTCATACCTCTAAAAATTTCCCATTAATTTGGATCTAAAGAACACAAACTAATTATAACAAAAGTCATTAAACACCTTGGAAATAGTGAGAATCAGAAAAAACAAACCATAGAATCAGTCCATTGCATCATGAAGGCAGTAGGTTATCAGATATAGGATAAAAAAAAATCTTCAATTTGATAAAATACACAAAATATTATGTGTCCATATACATAAAATAGTTCAGAAAAGGCATTAAAGCAATAAGAGGTGAGTAAAAATAGGAAGTTCTGAAAAACCTGGTAGCAATTCTAGAAATGAAATATGATTGATAAAATCATAACTATAATTGACATCACAAACTTCACAGATGGAGTTAACATAAAATTAGATTGACTGAAGAAAAGTTAGTGAACCTGGTTTACTGTCATTAAGCATTATTTATAAAATTAGCTATTAAATTCCAAAGCCAACACACACTATTTTTGATTGTTACCTAGTGTGATAAATCTGAGATTTACTCAGAATTCACATGATCCAAAGTACTGGCATTTTCTGTAGAGACTTAAGAAATTCTTTTGTCTTCTGGCTCTATAACTCAAAATAATATATTAGTGGGCATTCTTAACCGCTATGAACATGGAAAGCACTCAACTGTGGTCTCAGACAACTCTAAACCCATCAGTTGCCTTAGCAATATAGTGGATAGGGCACAAGAATCGACTTGGCAGAAGGGTCTTGATTGTCATTAACTAGCTGTTGCATCCTCAGAAAATCACTTTTCTGAATTTCAGTTTTCTTCCTTAAAAAATGATGTGTGTTTCCTTTTTGTTATGAAATGCATTTTCATTTGTGAACTTATCTCAATGTAGTTAGAGTAAAATCATAAAGACTAATTCCCTATCCTTAGGCTAGTAAAAAATACGATAAAGAGTTCTAGTAAATCTCTGTACTAAGAAATCTATATCTAAGATCTATTCTTAATATTATGCAGTAGCTGCCTAAGGAGAAAAGAGGACAGAATGTAATTTGTTGGGCAACCAGAGTACTCCCTAAGGACTTCCTGTATCTCATTGTGTCTTCACAATATCCTGGGAAGAAAACTATAATTATCTACCCCCCTCACTTTTCCTGGAGAATAAAACTAAAGTTTTGAGCTTATGTAAGAGTCATATAAATTTAAACCTACATTTAGCTGACTCCAAAGCCCGCAGTGTTTCCACTTCATCAAGAAGCCATATTTTCCCATGAAATTTCCCTTAATGTCAGATTTCTGAATATGGAAATAAGTGACATTTAAAATGGTCTTAATATACCAGCTGTAATAAATAACACAGAATTTCTTTTTCTCTTGTGGATAGCTTTTGGAAAATAAGGAATAATTTTGAAATAAAATTTTCCATATTTTGTCTCTGAGGAATTTGTCAATTTCTTCTAAACCTATTCAAATGTTAAATTATGGGGATAAAAAAGAACAATGGACATTCTAGCCATAGGAAATGAGTTGGCCAAAAAACACAGTAATCTATAATGCTCTACTTTTCCTATCGTAAATGCTTTATGAAGAATAGTTTTTTCACACACTTGAAGAATAAATAAATTTGTGACTATCTAAAGCATAGTTTTCGTCTACGCTCTCTGAAAAACTAATTTTTAGCTTCATGTGTTTCTGTGCTACAAAAGAATTATAAAACAACATATTTTGACCTAAAGGTACTAGAACTTATTGATGACTCCTTTTTTTGTCTTCTCCTTTTAAACTTAAATGTGAATAGTTTAGCTTAGTGTTTGCATTTGTTTTTCAATTAATAAAACCATTTGGTAAAGAGAAAACTTTTACAAGTTGAACACACAAAATCATAGTAACAGGACATAATATTTGGTTAGATTGACCACATCTCTAGGGCGGCTTTAGTCTGAATTCTAGTGGAAGGAAAGGAGAAGTAAAGCATTGGTTTCACATTTAAAACTGACCAGGTGGTACTGTTGTGAGACAGTTCTCCACTTCTGAACATCCCTGAAGTGTGGCACTAACTAACTAGCCTTTTGTTCCTGACTATTTGAAGCTGAAGTTCCAATGCTTTGGTCACCTGATGTGAAGAGCCAACTTATTGAAAAAGACTCTGAGCTGGAAAAGATTGAGGGCAAGAGCAGAACAGGGTGGCAGAGGATGATATGGTTAGATAGCATCACTGACTCAAAGGGCATGAATTTGGGAGATAGTGGAGGGCAGAGAAGCCTGGCTTGCTGCAGTCTGTGAGATCACAGACTCAGACATGACTTAGCGACAGAACAACCACAACAATATTTTTTCAAAAACATTTGTATACCCAACAGCCTTAGAAGATAGTGCAGTGTCTCCTTTGAAGCAAAGGGTAGGTTTTCTGGGTGTATAAGATGTCTTCTCATCAGTACAAAAGGAAAGTTAATTTGCAAATCATTTTAAAGTATTTGAACTTCCTAAACTTTCTCAGCTGTGACCTAAACCTAAACTGAGTTTCTCAGTTGTGACCTAAACCTACCTTGAGCTCAGTATCCACCTGGACTCCTTCATTTTAGTCCCACGGAAATTTAGGGGCAAAGGGAACCAACACAAATAGGCTAGTGCTCAGGCTGCGTGTTGTGAATAATAAAGTCCTTTGTCCCTGACCTAGGAATCTTTTATCTTCTGCCAGCATTCACAAAATGATGTCAGGCTAACTTTCTGCTTGAAAGTAGGATCAAACCTCAAACTCTCAGAGTTGCTGACATAGAGAAATTTTAATTTCACAACCAAAAAGGAATTACCAATAATGGGTATATATAACTATATAATGAATCATTGCGGCTTTATGAAATGTTGCTTAAGCTTGTGTGTACTTTTATCCTATTCTTTTGATTGACTCTTTTAGTGGGAATGCAGTTAGTAATCACAAGTGTACAATTATTGCTTTTTAGCTTTACGGGAGTTTTAAGGAATACTTAACTTACAATATTCTAGAACTAATAATGTGTCAAGTTTGCCTGGCTGTGGCTATGATTTTAAGACAACTGTTATGTGAATTAGCACAAACAAACCTTATGCCAAGAAACATTTTCTAAAGCAGAGAGAGAAACAAAAAAAGTCTTGAAATCATGGAGACCTTGGCTCAAATATCAAAATTGCCATTTCAAAGGTTTGTATCCATCAGAAACAAGAAATGGTAGTAATTGTTTTTATTTACAGTACTCAAAGGATTTCATAATTTAGCTTCACAGATTGGCAAGAAATGCATCATTCCCATTTTATAACTGATAAAACTGAGATTTTAAGGAGGTAACGACCAAATTTTCTGCTTTTTAATTCAATTCTTGCCTTACCACACTAAGCTATACTAAATTTGTATCATTCAGAAATGATAGGCAATGTTTTAGCAATGTATTTTCCAATATAGTAAAATACATTGAAAGCCAACTCTGGTTACTATTTCTTTTCCATATATTGAAAATCTTTCATTTGTATAAGATCCCTTGACTTTAGGAAAGATGCTTATAGTGAGTACCTAGAAGGAAAAGAAAAGGTAAAATTGGTGAAACAAAGTACAGAAATACTTCTGGGCAAAAAAAGAGCTATTGAGTTTTATATTTTTACAAGAAAATTTCAAATGAAAGATCCGTGTTGCAAGAAGAAAAAATTCATAAATATGAAGTATGTTGGTAAAAATCAAACATAAATTGACAGTATAAATAATAGCACAATAGCATCTTTAAAATTAAATTATGTCACAAGTAAAATAGAGAAATATTAATATAAAATTTAGAATTGAGCTGAGGTAAGTTAAAATGTCCTATGATTTTTATATTCCCTAGAAAGACAAAAAAATGATGTTAACTTCATGTGGTAAGATTTCCAGAGTAAAAACTAAGAGGAATATATACAGATAATATTATTTCCACATTAGTAAAAATAAGACAATAGAAATAAAAGAAGGACTTAATCCAAAATGAAACAAAGAAAGTAAAGAAAACAAATACAGGGTATTCAGGCTAATAGAAAGCAGAAGATAAAATACTCCTTCAAATATATCAGTAATTACATTACACATAAATATTTAAATAACTCAGTTAGCATATAACAATTGTTTCTCAATTAAAACAAAACAAAATCCAAGAGCCAAACTTATATTACAAAGGTGCAATATAAGTGAAAGTGAAAGGATATCACAAAAAAAAAACTAACCAAAAGAAAGCTGGTGTTGTCATAGTAACATAGACAAAATAGACTTTCGGGCAAAAACAAACAAACAAAAACCCCCTAAATTTGCTAAATATTTGCTGTGCTCAGGTGCTCAGTTGTGTCCGACTCTTAAACATCATTAAACATTAGTGTGGTTTCAAAATGATAAAAAGTTCATTTGATCAAGAAGATAAAATACTTTTAGTTTTAAGAGTATAATATAACCTCAAAAATAATATACAGTGTCTTCTCAGACCACAATGGAAATATATTAGAAATCAATACTGGAAAGATAACTGGAAAGTCCCCAAATACATGGAGATTAAACAACACTGCTAATCATACATAGGTCAAAGAAATAATCTCAAGAGAAATTAAAAAATACTTTGAGCTAAATGAATCCCTGAACTAAATGAAAATAAAATGAAAACTTATCAAATTTTTAAAATGCAGGAAAAGCAGTACTTATAGGGAAATTCACAGTAATGAATGCATTTATTAGGAAAGCATGCTAAGTTACTTCAGTCGTGTTTGACTCTTTTCAACCCTACAGACTGTAGCCTGCCAGGCTCCTCTGTCCATGGGATTCTCCAGGCAAGAATACTGGAGTGGGTTGCCGTGCCCTTCTCCAGATATTAGGAAAGAAGAAAGATCTAAAATCAGTAATTTAAGTTTCTACTTTAGGAAATGAGAAAATTAAATTCAAAGTAAACAGAAGAAAAGAAATAGTAAGAATTAGAGAAGAAGTCAAAGTTGAAAACAAGGAATTAATGGAGAATAGCACTGAAACCAAAAGCTAGTCCTTTGAAAAAGTCAATAAAATCAATAATAGCTAGGAAATTTAAGAAAACAAAGAAACAAAGAACACAAATTACCAATGTCAGAAATAAAAGAGTGGACATCACTACAAATCCCATGGACATTAAAAGAATAATAAAAATATGCCATGAACAACTCTATTCCACAAATTTGATAGCCTGGAAGAAATGGACCCATTTCTGAAAGACACAAATTACCATATAGCTCACATAAGAATAAATAAACTGTCTGAATAGGCCTATTTCTATATGAAAAAAATTAATCAATACAGACTGAATCATCATCTATATAGAAAATCTAAAATGATTTTTAGATTAATATAATATTTATATATATATATATAATATATATTATATATTAATATAATATTTTTAGATTAATATAATCACTTTAGCTTCATTTAGAAGCTAGCAAGTTTGCAGGATCTAAGGTAATATATAGAAGTCAATCACTTTCCCATACACCAGCAACAAATAAGTAGAATTTGAAGTTGAAAACCAGTACTGCTTATGTTGATATCCTCAAAATTAAAGGTTTTAGGGATAAATTTAACAAGATATATACAAGATCTAGATGAGGAAAAACTATAGAACTCTTATGAAATAAAGAACTAAATAAATGGATAAATATTCCATATTCAGGGATTTGAAGATTCAACACTGGCAAGATTTCAGTTTTTCCTCACTTGATCTATAGATTCAACAAAATCCCAGCAAGTGATTTGGTGGATGTTGGCAAACTGACTCTAAAGCTTAGGTGGAGAGGCAAAAGATGTAGAATAGACAACACGATACTGGAGAAGAACAAAGCTGACTGACACTACTTCTAGAGTTGCTGTAATCTACAAACAAAGACAGTGTGGTGGTGGCAAACGAATAGACAAAGAGATCAATGAAACAGAGTAAGCAGTCTGGAAATAGACCCGCAAAAATACGGTCAACTGATTTTGACAAAGGAGAAAAGGCAATATACAATGGAGCGAAGACAGGTTTTTCCACAAATGGTGATGGAACAAGTGGACATCCACATACAAAAAAATTAATCTAGACACAGACACTACACCATTCACAAACATTAACTCAAAATGGATTACAAACCTAAATGTAGAATGCAAAACTCTGAAACTCCTAGATGATAACACAGAAGAAAACCTGTATGACCTAGGATATGGCTAAGACTTTTTAGATCCAACACTAGAGGCAGAATGTATGAAAGAAATAATTGATAAGTTGGAATTCAATAAAATTAAAAGTTTCTGTTCTGCTAAAGATAATGTCAACAGAAAATAGACCGGGAGAAAATATTTGTAAAACACTTATCCGACAAAGGACTGCTATTCAAAACATACAGAGGACTCTTAAATCTCAATAGGAAGAAAATAACCTGATTAAAAAATGAGCCAAAGACCTTAACACATACTTCACCAAAGAAAATATACAGATGGCACATAAGCATATCAAAAGATGCTTCACATCCTATGTCATCAAGGAAATGCAAATTATAATAACAGAGAAATACCACTACACACCTATCAGAATGCCCAAGGTCCAGAACTGTCAACGTGAGATGCTGATGAGGATGCAAGACAACAAAACTCTCATTGTTTGTGGAAGTGCAAAATGGTATAGTTACTCTGGAAGAGAGTTCAGTTTCTTACAAAATGAACTAGAGTCTTACCAAATAATCCAATCATATGCTTTGGTATTTACCCAAATGCGTTGCAAATTCATGTCCACACAAAAACTTATACAGGAAGTTTATAGCAGCATTATTTATAAATGCAAAGTTTTGAAAGCAACCAAGATATTCTTCAGTAGGTGAATGGATAAATTGTGGCACATCCAGACAACAGAATATTATTTGGTGAGAACAAATGGAAAAATAACAAAAAAAGAGATCAGCCATCAAGCCATAAAAAGGTATGAAGGAATTTTCAATGCACGTTACTAAGTGAAAGCAGCTAATCTGATCAGATTACCTACTACATGATTCCAACTATGTGACTTTTTGGAAAAGACAAAATTATTGATACAGTTGGAAAAAAAAAAAGATCAATGTTTGCTAGGGCTTAAAGCAGAGAGAGGGATAAGAAGTGGAGAACAGAGGCTTTTTAGAGCAGTGAAACTATTCTGCATAATACCATAATGATGTTTATGTGCCATTAAACATTCTCCCAAACCTATATAATGTACAGCACCAAGAATGAACCCTGGCCAACTATGGACTTTGGGTGATGATGTGTCAATGTGGCCACTGATTATCATAAACATACCACTCTGGTGGAGGACATTTATAGTGGGGGAGGCCGTGCGTGTGTGAGGTGTATGGGAATCTTCTGTACTTTCTGCTCAATTTTGCCATAAATTTGCCATAAACTACTTTAAAATATTTATTTAAAATACTTAAAACGTTTTAAAATTAGTATCTTAGTTGCCTGTGTGTTCAGTCATGTCCAACTCTTTGCAACCCTATGGCCCACCAGACTTCTCTGTTTGTGGAATTTTCCAGGCAAGAATAATGGAAGGGGTTGCCAACTCCTACTCCAGGGGATCTTCCCAAACTAGGGATCATATCCATGTCTTCTGCATCTCCTGCTTTGGCAGGTGGATTATTTACCACTGAGCCACCTGGGAAGTCCCATCTTAGGTGAGCTGTATATAAAGGTTTTAGTTCACCACACTGCCTGAAATAGAAATCTCTTAACAATTACCATGGAAGCAGAAGCTCAACAGCCCAAGACTAATAGATGATAAACTGTAGTGATAAAGTACATTTCTGATATAGCTGGAGGGATATTTGGAGGTAGAGATAAGATTTTAGCAGTAGAAACAGTTATAGTTTTCTACCGAGGACTTAACATGCTCAGCAGAGGTCACACACTTCCAGTACATTATCTCACACTGGGGCTTCCCTGGTGGCTCAGATGGTAAAGAATCTGCCTGCAACACGGGAGACCCAGGTTCGATTCCTGGGTGGGGAAAATCCCCTGAGGAAGGGAATGGAAGCCCGCTTCAGTATTCTTGCCTAGAGAATTCCATGGACAGAGGAGTCTGGCAGGCTACAGTCCATGGGGTTGCAAAGAGTTGGACACAACTGAGCGACTAACACCATAACACACACATATCTCACATTACCCCAGAAGTCTCCAGCATTATTGCCATCTTAAAGATAAGAATGTTTCAGCCCAGAGAGGTTACATATAACAATACACAGTAAGTGGTACAGCTAGGAAATTTAAATTAATCTGAAGCTCCTACCAGAATATTTTTTAACTAATACAATCATAAAGTTTTTACATCCCCACCAGGGAAAGAAAGTCCGGGTCTCAATTTTATCTACCTTCATATGTAGAATGTGGGAGTCAGGAAGTATTTTAAATTTCTATCAAAAACTAATTTTTGATATAGTCACTATAGATATATTTTTTCCCTACATTTCATGGTGTCTTTCTGAAGCTAGATAGTGTTGGGTGCGCACACTTCTACATTTCTTAATTTGATATCAATACCCATATACTTTTGTTGCTCTGCTTTTCAATATGTCTCTTATTCAATTACTTGATATTTTGACTTTACTTATCTGTTTTTCCCTACATCAGTTACACTTGCCCTTCCATTTTTTTCTCAGTGCTCATATTATGGCAAGAATACAGACAACATTTTCAACAACAGTAAAAGAAGATGAAAACCAGTCTATAAAGGCAGCTCTTGGAGGGATCATGCCACTCATTGAGTAACGGCAGGGCTGGTGAGAGAGTGCTGATACTCAATGTCTTCTCTATATGGAATCTAGCCATTTGCTCTTCCATCTGTAGGCTCCACGCTTGCCATTTTGGACATGAGCTACTTCACTAAACAGAAAGCTTACCCTGGCTGAGGGAATGTCTTTGAAATAGTTACGTTTATCTTTTACTTGGATTTTGCTAATTTTAGCTTGATATTTCAAACCCACAAATTTTGGGCCTGTACTTGCTTGGGATTTGAGATTCTCCACCTTGTTCTCTCTTTACTAATTAAAGCATCAGTTCAGGATGAGGTTTGCAGAAATGGAAAGGTAATGTTGCCTTGCTGAGCCTTATTTCTTCACCTGTAAAATGAAGGGATCACAACAATTCTTTTGCCTTACTCTCTGAGTTAAATCACATTAAAAAAATAGTTGTATACTAGTGGTAATAGAAGAACCTTTTTAAGCTTTATGACGTGAGTGTTCATCAATCAGAGGGACCTGGCTTTGAACTGGGACAGAGTTCTGGAGGGCCTCGACTGTTTAGGAATCTTTTAGTGACTGAATATCAGCAACTTGGAAGGCGATTTCCAGGGGAGCAGCTAAAGCTGCCACAGTGCCTGGTATGGCAGTAGTGAGAAGACACTCCAGGAGTAGCTATTTAAGATAAGGATGTATTTCAGCACTTTAGCTGTTCCAGTCATTTTGAATATGCCAGTTTTGTATCAGCTCTATTTAAGTGCTTTCTGAAGTTTAGAGCATTATGCTATTTCATAGCATCTATGATGCTTTGATCTTGATCTTGCTGGAAAATGACCATTGGAGGTTTTCACATACTAGGTCGACTACCACCTGAGTGAGGGCTCTGTGTGCTAAGTTGCTTCAGTCTTGTCAGACTGTGCGACTCTATGGACTCTAGCCTCCCAGATTCCTCTGAATGTGGCATTCTCTGGGCAAGAATACTGGAGTGGCTTGCCATGTGTCCTCCTGGGGGTCTTCCTGACCCAGGGATCGGACTTGGGTCTTTTACATTTCCTGCACTGGCAGGTGGGTTACTTACCACTAGAGCCACCTGGGAAGGCTATCTTCTAAGCTTCTATCTATTACCAAAAACATTCTGAGTTCAGAGAGGATAAAATGGAAAAAAAAAATGCATATCTTGGCATCAATAAAATAAGGTGAACAAATTATTACTATTTTTATTAGCTCACTGTATTCTACAATATGAAATGCAATTATCCCTAATGGTAAATCTTGGATCATTAAACTAGCCTACCCAGAACAAGAACACTACATGATATTTGATTGTTACTCTAATATAAATTTGATATATTTTGCACAGATTGCCTCATTTTTTTTTTATTGAGTGCTGACTATAGCCAGGTATTATTCTAATTGGTGGGGATCTAGTCGTGAACTGATAGAATACTGAATTTCAGCAGCATACAGAATAAAGACATTTTAGTTATAGCTATGAAACATACACCTCTGCATATGATAAGTACTAAAGGCAAGTAAGTCTGTCTTGGGTTCAGTGGGAATATATAAGATGGGAATTATTCTTTGGTAAAGTCTAATCAGACTACTATTAGGTACACTATTTTTATGTTGTGCTTTGAGGAGGCCTAGGAGGCTTTGCAAATGCATCTCAGTGGCTGCTATCGGAAGTAGCCAAGAGATCAGACCCACTTCCTAAACCAGAGCAGATGTACTCAGCTATTTTACACACTATATTGCATTTGGGGTAATATTTCACTTGAAGAAAGAGGTTTTCTGCTAAAACAAAGTTTGAAAACCACTGATCTGGTGGACAAAGCATGAATTTCAGCATGAAAATGTTTAAATTAAATTTCCAACTCTACTGCCCATTTATAATTTGACTTCAAATAACCCAAACCACGTCTAAACACACGACTGACAAACAAATGATTCCAAGTGATTCTGATTTTAGCTTTCAGTTAAACTGTGAAGAAAGCTATGCAAATCATTCTAGCTGGGCTGCTGTGCCTGGAACAGCCTTCATCGCATGCTGTGATTTCAAGAATTCTGGAACTCTCCTGTATCTATTATGCGTCAGAATATTCTTGGTCTTCCTTCTTTATAAGGTATATAAAAAAAGCATATCACCATAATAATAAGGATGACAATATGTGCTAGGAGTTTTGACATGCCCTTCACATTACATTAATTTTTATTTAATTCTTATAAAAACCCTGAGGGATGCTCCCTATCTTTAAAGTGAGGAGGTTCAAAGAATTAAGTAATTTATCATGGTGACAGTGGTGAAGCTTGATTTAAAGTCAGTAGTATTCTCTAGTACTTATCTTCAGTCATGCCACCTCTCTACATCAACTTTCTATAACCTAGATATAGTTACATTAGAAAGATGGGCATGGGAAGCTATGTGCTTCTCTGAGGTAGGCAAAGGGATGTATGAAAGAAATAGTTACACGTATCACTTTAAAAATGCACTAAAACAATAAACCTGCTTGAAAACAAACGAGCATTTGTTCTAGAAGTTAATAGATCACACAAACGTCTTATTTGAAAAAATTTGCATATGTCACTAGTTGTGAAATGCTACTATTAAAGTACTCAGAGAGATGCATATACACAGAAGTAGCATAGTTTTTTTTTTACCATGACAGGACAGATAGCATATGTAGCTGAGACTAAGAGGGCTGACAAATCTATGTAGGCAGACTAACCTTCCTGGCTAAGAACCAGGAGTTACGCTTGTTACACAGAACTCTCAAGGGTACCATGCAATCAGAGGTCACAATCGAGGCAACAGAAGCAATGTCACCATATCAGAGAATGGGCCAATTCAGATCTGGTCCCTGACAGTCACTGAGGTCAAGGCTTGCGGCTAATAATTGTATTAAACAGGAATATTCCCTGCACACTTTTAGAATTGTCATCTGAACAAACAAGTCCAGGTCATCTGTAGGTTAAATCTCAGTTCTTTTTCCTAGTACTTAGAACTTACTTTCTAGTCTTAATCTCGTATAATTTTTAAACTTACAACTGTAATTTTCTTTTGATCAAGTAAATGCTTAATAAGTTTATTTTTGTTTTCTGATCTTAACAAGAGCAAACTTTGATTTAAATGCATTCATTTGTCACTTAATTCCATTTTATTATTTGCTGCCAAATGTAATTTTAAAATTCTGACTATATGACAACAATCACAATTTAAACTTCATATTTTACTGTATATAGGGTATTATAATTAAAATAATAAGAATAATCTTATACTCAAATTTATGAATCTCAAATTTTAATACTATTTATCATTGCATGTATCATTTATATAAAAGCAACTAAATTCCAAATAGCAATTTTATATAAAAGGTGTGAAATTTACAAATAGTCATTAAAATGTAACAAAAGATATATTTACAAATAAGTAGATGAATCATGTATTTAAATCAAATAGGGAAAATAAAATATATATGAATAGGGTTGCATTTAGATTTTTATGAGATATATGATGTGCAATATTAGTTCACATTTTCCTCAATGTAATTTGGAATTTATGAATTATACTGAAATCACACATCAATATTTAATTTTGGTCTGTGTTTTTAATTTTATGACAAATATTTAAAACATCTTTAGTTGTCCTACTCTTTTAGTTATGGCTTAATTTAAATAAAAATCCTTGAGAGTTTATTATTTTAACTATAAAATTTTACTGCTTTGTATATTTTTCACAAATCACACTTGGAAAACTGTATATTCTAGAGCTCTCTTTTGTTCATATAAATTCTAAGATGTAAGAAAATCAAGAGTTTGATTCCTGGTTTTACCTTATGTTATATTTCAATGTGAAAATGCTTATATTTAATGTTTAAATTATACACAAATATACATACACACCACACAACCTCACAGTATAGTTCCAAGTGAAATACTCAATAAACTAAATATAAGGCTATAAGATTAAAACTGGCAATAGTTCAATATTCAAGTGCATAAGACTGAAAGTCTATTTTTTCCAGCTGCATAATTAGCATATTTTCAATAGAAAACTATGGTCCTATGAGTAACAGGACATATCACATTCTAAACTAGCTTCTAAAATCATACTATTCTCACTGTTTAATTAATTCTATAGCTTTTAGTTGCTTATTTTATAATGATTCTTAAGAATGTGTGAGATCAAAACTGAGAATGTGTAGTTTGATAAACTGCATATCCCTGTGAGAAGTGTAAATCTTAGCTTAGTTTAAACAGCTCAGATTAAGTGTCAGTTTCAGAGATTTCTTTCCATATTTACTCTTTTAAAAGTATATTTTAAGTTTAGCTCTAATATATTTTTAATACATAAGTTTATTAACTGTACAAGGAGAAGAAGTATCAAACATATGTTAAACATTAAAACTGTTATTTTAAGGAAACACTTCTTGACCTCATTAAAATAATTAACGTTTCATAACATTATATTTCACATCCAAGTTATGAAAAAGCAAAAAAAAATTATCAAAACAAACTACAGTCAATTACATTTTCAGATCAGTAAGATGCACTTGTAAGGGTCTTTCTTCTCCTAATCCAATTGCCAAAGGCACTTTAGCAGCTCAAATAGGTGGTTAGAAACATTTCTGCCATGATTTCTGAAATATACAGGGCTTTGTCGTTGTTGCTATTTTTTATGATTTCCCCTTTCTATAGCTATAAATACTAATAGAAAAAGAAGATTACTCGCACTTATACACACACACGTGCGTATGTAATTGGAATTAATTTTAACATCCCTGTTCTCAAACTATTCTGGTGAGTCACTGAAACACTATTAGTTTTGACTTATTTACTTATTTATTTTATAATCTGAATCACCTTAAAAGGGTAGAACTGAGGAACTGTACTACAGTTCATCTTTTTTTAGAGACACCTGGTGATTTTTCATCCTAATAGACAATAAAATCAATAATTTTGATTGCTTTAAACATGATGAACAATAAGATAGCACATTTCATTTTGATTCGTTCATATTTAAGATACATGATTTCACTTTAAAAGGGAAAAACTTTAGTTAAACCGTCTTCTACTTTTTTAAATCCTATGGCATTTGACTTGTTTCTAAAATTATCTGAGTTTCGCACTCTAGGACCTGGGTCACAACCTTATTTAGGGACAGGAAATAGTTATCAGGTCACTGAGTGGTCAAACGAAAAGGATTTGAAATGCTTCAGCACTTAGGCCTCCACTCATCGAAATGATTGACTTCTATGTTGTTTAAAGGTTGAAGTTTCTTTACTGGAACTAGTCAGATTATGCCTATGTGATCACAGCAATTTTAAGAAAAATCTACAGGGTACAAACATACATAAGAGTATAAATGAACAGCCTTATACATTTACAAAAAAGGACCAGTCTTTAGGATATGCACAGATATTTTAATTAACAATATATCTGAGTCCAAGGCTAATATAAGTTCCTTGGCATTTGAGTGCAACAAAATGGGATAAAAGCAAAGGGAACATAAATGTTATCTCTCTATGCTGTTTTTCTTCTAGAATAGACTAATAACAAGCCATACTGTTTAGCAGCACACTTTACTATCATACAGGATAAAATCATATAATTATTCCTGTATTATAATGATTAACCTAAGCCTACTTTTATATTCACCTGATGTTACTTCAAGTGAATACACTCTATCTCCAATGACAGAAACAGGCAAAATAGAAGTTGGGGCAAAATGAGTATAAACTTGATATATCATTTAGCACTGGATCAGTTTCTCTAGAGTTCAGGACTATTATTAGAAATCAAAATGATCATTTTGCACAGTTTCCAAGGCAAGCAATGTCAGGGATTTTATGTAAAGAGAAGTTTGTGGCTGGAAGAAAAGAAGTTTAATGTATGAAAGGTGATGGAAGAGAATTAAGCCGAAGTATTGCCTGCATAACTCATTTTCTAATGTTTGAAAGAATAAGAAAAGGACATTATGAAAACTGTACCAAATTAAGGTATTCCATATTTACATAACTTTTCCATATGATCACTAAAACTTTAAGAAATAGATGTTTTATTCCAGAAATGTTAAAGGAAGCAATCCTATCACTGATGGACAGAAAGTTGGAAAATTAGGCACAGATTTTATTTTTAAGTTTTATTTTATAATAAGAAACTGGGCCATTAAAACTATGTAACCAAAGCTGGAGTGCGTGCACTGGAAGGCCCCTGCAGTCTTTTACAACTTTTCAGAGGCCTGGGTTGTGAACTGGGTTTGCACTCTGCCAGCAGAGCAGCTCTGACCCATGGAGAGCACTCCTTCAGATCAACACTGCCTCAGGCCTTTCTGCTTTCTCCAAGAAGTCTAACATTTCAGGCATCAAGTTGAATTTCTTCTGGAGATGATTAACCCAAACCCATGACAGATTTTTTCCAAGATATCCAACCCCTTATGTTTATTTTATCCTGGCTCTTTTTTGGATGTACTGGACACAAGTAACTTACTCATTTTACATGTTAAAGTACTGGTGGAGAGCCATTAATTCCCTTAAAAAATGAGAAAATATGTCAGTGTGCTGGGCTCTATTGTGTAAGTTCATATTAACTGTATGATTTAAAATTTTAAGAAAGATGTTTCTCCTCTAGTATAGAATTTTTTAAAGCATTTCAACACATCTCAAGATAGGGATCTTCTACTTTGGGGGAAATGCATTCTTGTGGTGTATTAAAAAACACAATGTTAGAAGGATCAGTTACTGTTTCCATAAGCCCAGTTTGTAGGGGGTTTCAACTAACCTAAATCTTGGCATACACAGTTTAGTTAACAGTCAAATAAAAATATATAGAAGAGTCTATTCTCCTTCTTATATGCCAATCCCTGCCCTTGTTTCTATATCGATGGCATTTTCTTCTTATCACGGGTGAGATGAGCTGTAGGAAAATAATCCAGGTGTTTTTATATATTTCTCTAAGTAAAATATTTTAAACTAAGAGGTGATTGGATGACTTCTTTAGAGATGACTATTAATACTTTTTTTTAAAAGACATTTTTTTCTTCTTTGAAGAAACAGTGCAAAAAGGTCAAATTTTCATAGTTTTTTAATAAATTTTTTTTTTTCTGTTAGGATGATGTAAGGTTCCAAATGAAACAGGATTTTCGTTATGAACATTTGAGTTACTTTAAACATATTAAAGAAAAACTTTAAATATTAAGACACTCAAATATATAAATTAAGCATAGGAATAGAAATATTTACTAAATAACATATCTGAACATTTATTCTTCTAAAATTAATAGAAATGTACCAAAGGAAAAAGACATAAAGTTAATTTTAGGGGACATTTAAAATGTAAAGCCTTAGTTTCAATATACTGTCTGATAAGACCAGCAGTTTAAGGAAAAAAATGTATAAATTTGAATGTAACATCTCATGCCAAGAATAAGAACTCATTTCATGAGATATAAATTTGTATAGAGGTATACGTGCGACTACATGAGAATGGACATGAGCACAGCATGAGATTGGAAAGCAGCTTCCAAGTATTACAGCACCACAAACACAGATAATTCCATTTCAACATAAGCGTGTCATTTATAAGCAGCAATTCTGGGAGCTAACTTTGGGTTTTATCAAAACTTTGAGTTTAGCATCTGGCTGATGACAAAATGTTGACTCTATGGTAAACAAGTTTTAATTTCTCAGGATTAAATCCAAATATTACTTCCGATAGTAATTCAGAAAACTAGTCTACAAATAGTAATTGATATAATCTTTTCTCTTTAGGAAAATCTCTTATATAGTTTAAGGTTACTGGTGCAAAGAACCACAGGACACATTTTAGAAAACTTCAAGGGATAATTTTACTTCCATCTCACATGGACAAAACACTGCAAAATTGTCAAAATGACAAATCTTAGAATCACAAGAATTATAGGAAATTAATTCATGCTCCATATTAGTCTTTTTACTCTTCTTAAATAAAGTTGCAAAATAAACTTTATCTTTACAAAATATATATCAATATCTGAGAATATTTTCTCTCTAAGTGGAGGATAAAGCTAAGTTAATTTTTCTAATTAGATTATTACTGGAATGTTTAAAGATATCAGTTTCTTCTTTAATTCATGCTTCAATGGGCTACCCAAGTTCAAGACCTTCTACAGAATGAAGAAAAGAAATGACAAGGGATAGCATATACATTGGGGGTGGTAGGTTAATGCCAGAAGTGTGACTGATTGATTGACTGACATGACTTTAAAAAATCTGGATTAAAGCTGCCTATCAAATTTGTCCAGCTAAAATTTAGAGTAGAATGGATTACTGACCAGAATCTGTGTCTTGTCTATTCAGGTATATGCATTTACCTTCACCTGAAAAATCCCTTTCCATGGAAAAATGATCAGCTAAGTAGAATAATAAATTTCCCCAATACACATACACCGATGTTTCAAAGTATATGGAGTTACTATAACCAAATTCTAATTTGTACAGATTTCATTGTAAATAACTACTGCTCCTGTTAATAGAAATAGCTAACGTGTATTGAGCTTACTATGCATTAGATACTATTCCCAGCATTTTATATGTACTGATTTATTTACTCAACTCTGTTAACTCTGCATTATTTACCTTATTATACCAATTTCATAAATGAGGAAACAGACACTGAAAGATTGAGGGTGTGATAGAGTCATACCTGTAGCAAGGGGCAGAGTTGGAATTTAAACCCAGATAGTCTGCTCCATAGCTCATTCTGTTAACCATTAGGTTGAGTATTGTTTTTAAACTAAAATAATGATTTGAAAAAGTCTTATGGAAGATAATGAAGCTTTGGGGAAAACACATGGGATCCTACAGTTTTATTAAGTTGTTATAAAATATCAATGGAATTTAGAAATCATTTAGTTTTCTTTAAACACAAAAACAAATAGTGACTTTATTACCCATCTCTTCTAGAAAATGTTTCAAAAACTATGAAACCATAAAATGAAAGGATGCTATTTATAACGAGGAAATTTTCAAAATCCAAAACTTCACAGCTGGGGGAGCTTAAGTAGGAAATGATTAAATGAATTCCAAAGTGTGCTAAGTAGATCTAAGGGGTGGCTGAGACAGTGGGACCTAAAGCCTGGATGTGAACACTAAATGAGTTGTAAGTTTAACTTGGGAATAGGCCAGTATCTGACTTTGAGTAATAGCAATTGGCAGGAAGAGTGTTTCTGAGACTCCAAAGATATTTCTTTTTTAGAGTCAGAACTGCTTATTAATTCAACAAATACTTACTGAATGCCTAGTATAGATGAATCTAATAATGTTGCTAGGTTCTGGAGATGGGAGGAAACAGAAATATGACTAAAACTTGATCCCTGGCTTTAAAAAGATTTATAGTCAGTGCAGGAAATAGACAAAAACATATAGTCATAGGAGAGTATTAAGCAGACATGACAGAGGCCTGTGGGAAGCTTGGTGTTACTAGGAATGCCTTACAGATGAAATGACATTTATTTATCTGAGTCATGAAGGATAAGTAAACGTCTAAAACTAGAAAGGTGAGGAAAAGCATTAAAGATAAAGAAAGTGGCATGAAAATATGAAGAGCAGGGCATTTTTTGGAAAGAACAAGCACTCTATTATAGTTGGGGATATACTGAAGTAGTTCAATATGGTTACAGAGTATTTGGGGGAGAAATGATACAAGGTGGAAAGGTATGCTGGGAACAGTATGTAAAGGGTATTGTATGTTTAAGACCTTGGAATTTGTACTAGGGGAAACAGAAAGACACTGTGAATTTTAAACAGGGGTGTGCTGTGTGAATAATAGAGTTTAGAAAGGCATTGCTGTGCAAGTATAGAAGACAGCATTGATAACATTAAGAGATGTGTGAATATTATAAAGGTGACCGTGACAATGTTTCAGGGCAAGAGACACTGCAGACCATGGCTGATGCGGGGGTAGGGCCTACACTTAGCTAATGCAAAAGGGAACAGAATTAAGAATGATTCTCATTTATCTGTGTTAAGCGAGTGGATGACAGCTGATGCTCCTAACAGAGACAGCAAAAAGGATCAAACAGGTGGGTGGAGTGGAATGTACATATACACATCATATCAGACATACTGGGTTTCAAGTGCCCAGGAAAAAATCAAAGGGTGAAGGATGGAGGTGGATATTTAGTTGTTACTGCCTGTAAACATAAGCTATACGAGAGAATTAGGTGTTATATTCTTGATCTTTTCATCACACCTTGGGAATAGGTCTGATTTGTACCTCCATGATGTTTTCTTTTGCCTGTTTATATGTCTCATCAACTGGACTCGAGGGTAGTTTTTTAAAGGCAAAATTATGTCTTACTCATCTTTGTATTCCCTCACCTACTATAATGTCTGGCCAAGCAAATATCTGTTGTATTTGTAAATAAATATGTGGATTGAGTATAGAATAACATCACACACACACAAAACTCTATGGGATACTTCTCTTTTAGGAACAGAAATAGGCAGAGAAGACAAATAAAGACAAATAGGAGTAGTAAGATAATGAGGAGAACCAGGAGAGAACTGGAATGAGGGTGTAATGGGAGAAAAATTCTAGAGAGAGAAATCCCAAAGAAATGGCAAGTAGAAAGAGGGCAGAAAAGACGTTCCTGAGTTCAGCAATTAAGAGGTTAACACTGATTTCTGTAATGAAGGTAGTTTGAGTACAATGATGAGAATGTGACCAGAATGTACACGCTGCGTAGCTTTATGAAAGGACTGTATGTGAGATTGTAAATTTCAGTTAATTAGTTTGTCTCTTGTTAGGCTGAGTTTCTAAATCAAGAACTGATTTTTACTTCTGCTTCCAGCCTCAAGTACAATAAAAGAAAGCAGAAGCTTAAAAATGTTTTTTTTTTAGAGAATAAAAAATGCTCAATAAACAGAAGGTGAGAAATGAAGATACTAATTAGACTGCCTAAGAAGGTTGATAAAAAAGAGAGATGGATGGATTGGGTAGTGGCTTGAAAAGGAGGTAGCATCACATTTTCAATAATAAAGATGCAACTTATTCATAGGCTGACTTTAAGCAATAGATATAATACAGGCAGAAATGTAAGAAACAAGGCAGAAGACAACTAAACATGAGAACATCACGGGATCTGCCGAATAACATCCACAGCAAGGATGAAAAGTTTAGCCTTGGAAAGAAAGCGAGACCACTTTATTTAGGGAGAGAGTTATAGTGAAGTTTGGAATGTCAGTGGGAATAAAAATGATTGCTGCCACATACTGAACACTGGGCTAAGCAACGGTTTGGCTCCTCACAACTGCTCTATGGGGTGAGTATTATTCTTTTCATTCAGTAGGAGAGAAGTAACTTAAACACAGGCTTCCCAGGTGGCGCCACTGCCTGCCAGCACAGGAGATGCAAGAGACGTGGGTTTGGTCCCTGGGTAGGAAAGATCGCCTGAAGTAGGAAATGGCAATCCACTCCAGTATTCTTACCTGGAAAATTCCATGGGCAGAGGAGTCAGCAGGCTGTAGTCCATGGGGCTGCCAAGAGTCAGACACGACTGAGCACACGACTTAAAACACACTCATACCTTGTGATTGCTGTTTCTCTACTTTCCCCTTACATCTTCATGTCTACCGTGTTCAGCCTGCTCCAGGCTACCATCTCCATGCTGGACTACTGCTCTGACCTCCCAACTTTTCTCATCATGTTCACTGCTGTTTCCTTTCTACCTGCTCTCCATACCACATGTTTCATAGTCATTACTTGAAGAACACATCTGATCATTGCATCGTCTGCTTATAATGACTATTGTTCTTGGAATACAGAAAGCCAAATCCCTGACATGGACTAACAAGGACAAATGAAAACTTCTCTGTCCTCACTCCCACCAAGAGTGCTAGAAGGTTCTCTTTTCTCTGCCCCCTCTCCAGCATTTATTGTTTGTAGATGTTTTGATGATGACCATTCTCATCAGTGTGAGGGTGTACCTCATTGGAGTTTTGATTTACACTGACATTTACACTACCAGGGATAAAATAGCTAGTGGGAACCTGCTGTTTAGCACAGAGAACTCAGTTCAGTGCTCTGTGGTGACCTAGATGGGTGGGCTGTGGGTAGGTGTGAAAGGGAGGTTCAGGAGGGAGGGGATATAGGAATACACATATCTGACTCACTTTACTGTACAGAAGTTGTTCAGTCATCAAGTTGGGTCCGACTCTTTGTGACCACATGGACTGTACAGGCTTCCCTAGCCTTCACTATCTCCCAGAGTTGGCTCAGATTCATGCCCATTGAGTCAGTGGTGCTATTCCAATAAAAAGATTAATACCTCCTCTCCAAAAAATTAAGATATAAAATTGCTCTGTCCTCTGCCAACTTCTCCAGCTTCATCTGACTTCTTGTTCTCTGGTCAAACCAGCCTTCTTTCAATTCCTTTAATGGCCAAGGCTAGCCTATCTTCAACGTCTTTCATTAGGCCCACACTTCGGCCTGGAACACTCTTTATCCACAACTTCTCTTTGTCTAGTTACTCCTACCCAGTCTTCAAATTCAGTTCTAGTGTCATTTCTTCCCTAAATTCATGAGTTTCCCTTACTTTTCCTCAATAGAACTTTATTCTGATGTGTCATTATACACTTCAGTTCAGTTCAGTCACTCAGTCGTGTCTGACTCTTTGCAACCCCATGGACTGCAGCACACCAGGCCTTCCTGTCCATCACCAACTCCCAGAGTTTGCTCAAAATCATGTCCATTGAGTTGGTGATGCCATCCAACCATCTCATCCTCTGTCATCCCCTTTTTCTCCCACCCTCAATCTTTCCCAGAATCAGGGTCTTTTCCAATGAGTCAGTTTGTCACATCAGGTGGCCAAAGTATTGGAGTTTCAGCTTCAGCATCAGTCTTTCCAATGAATATTCAGGATTGATTTCCTTTAGAATGGACTGGTTGGATCTCCCTGTAGCCCAAGGGAGTCTCAAGAGTCTTCTCCAACACCACAGTTCAAAAGCAGTAATTGTTCAGCGCTCATCTTTCTTTATAGTCCAACTCTCACATCCATACATGCCCACTGGAAAAACCATGGCTTTGACTAGAAGGACGTTTGTTGGCACTTATACACTTATGTGAATGTTAATAAATGGCAGTCACCGTCTTCCCTGCTTCTGTCAGACGGTGAACCCCATTACTTATGGTCTTCGTTTATTTCATTCACCACTGTATCCTCACCTCCTTACACAATGCCAAGCACGTGATAGATATTCAATAAAGATGTGTTGCTAGGTTAAATAGGAAAGACAAGGAAATAAGTCTGAGTTCCATTCTCAATTTATACTTTAAAGGCAATTATGTTCAATCACATTGGTCTTTTATTCCACTGCTGGCCTGCATATATCTTGATGTTTTCATTTTTGAAATTTCTGTATATTACCTTTTGGCCTCACAAGAGAAAAGATAAAGATTTAGTCCTTTTATAACACGTCTACCATTAACACATATACTTCTTTTCCCATTTCTTAGACAAATAATATTTTTTTGGCTAGATCACAATTTAGAATTTAACTATTTATGACAATGTAAATATCATTTATACCCGAGCCTTAAATACGAGCCATGGGTGCTGTATGTGTTAGTTTCTCAGTCATGTCTGACTCTGTGACCCTTTGTAGCCCACCAAGCTCCTCTATCAGTGGGATTTTTCAGGCAACAATCCTGGAGTGGGTTGCATTTTCCTCCTCCAGGGGATCTTCCCAACCCAGGGACTGAATCTGTGTCTCCTGTGTCTTCAGCACTGTAGGCGGATTATGGATTCTTAACCCATGAGGGTTAAGAATTGAGCCACCGGGGAAGCCCAGGAAGGGCACAATAGCTAGTTCTATGGTTTTCCTATAGTTGCAAGGAAGCATGAGGATTTAATCCCCCAGTAAAGTAATTGTTAGAATTTAATCTCTACTGAATTCAACAAATGAGAATTTAGCTGTACCAGACCAAGCCCTCATTATTGAGATTGTTTACTGAGCTATAAGTAACCAATATGGATAAAATGCAACTGAACTCGAGCTATATACCCGCCAGTGCACTGGGTTACTAGCTGATCATACACCTGAGAAGACGATATGACCAATGAACAGTAAAATCTGCTGGGATCATCAGAGATGATGGACGGCTTTGACTCAGTTTATCTACACATTCACAGACTTGACTCGACTCTCATGCCCACACATATCCTAAGAGCCAAATGGAATGATTAGGACACCACAGGTTGTGCCTAGATGTATGTCACAGTGTCCTTGTTATACTCAACAGGTTTTGAGGTCTCTTCTCCTTTGTTTTCCCTTAAAGTTAGGTAAATTTAGTGTTGTGTGAAGCCTATTACATTTCATTCATTTAAGTTTTGATATGAATTCAAAACACACAGCTTCTTATAGAAAAAAAAATAGCATAACTGTTACGGATTACATTTCCTTCCTTGTGTAACTGATTTTCTTCACATTTAGTTAACCAATTTTTTACATCTAGTTAGTTTTCTTTGTACTGTCATCAGTGTTCAAATTCTCTTTTAGAAGGGTACGTCTACCGCAGATTCATGAATTAGCATTCTACACACATATCCACATGTACATGCTCAGTCACTCATGTCAACTCTTTGCGACCCCACTGACGGTAGCCCACAAGGCTCCGCTGTCCATGGGATTGTCCAGGCAAGAATATCAGAGTGTGCTGCTATTTCCTGTTCCAGGGGGATATTTCTGACCCAGGGATCGAACCTGAGGTTCCAGTGTCTGCTGCATTGGCAGGCAGATTCTTTACCGCTGAGCTACCGGGGAAGCCTCCACACACATATCTATAGGTCATTCCCAAACTCTTTTCCTGAGGACTGTATCTCCTATTGATATGTTGGAGCATGTTCATGACAAGACAATGAAAAAAATTTTTGCTCCTCAGAGATGTTGTCTGTCAGCCTAGAGTATCTACTCTTGAACCCTGTGTGTGCTCTCATCTTGGGATCACTCTTCGCCATCCCTTTGTTTCTCTCACTAGATCTCATGTGTTCTTTTTCATGGCTTACCTCTCCATCTTTGTGGAGTGGTTCCTCCAGTAGCTTACAGATCAAGGCTGCAAGGGAGATACATTTGAGACTTGATATGCTTTTATATTTTTAAATTTTATTAATAATTCACCTGTTTACAGAATTATGGACTTCCCTAGTGGCTCAGACGGTAAAGAATCTGCCTGCAGTGAGGGAGAGCCAGGTTGGGGAGATCCCCTGGAGAAGGGAATAGCTACCCACTCCAGCATTCTTGCCTGGAGAATTCCATGGACGGAGGAGCCTAGTGCTCTACAGTCCATGGGGTTACAAAGCGTCTGACACGACTTAGCAGCTAATACTCTCACTGTTTTTTTTCACTTATCAATTTCTGGGTTAAAAATAACTTTGCCCAAGGATGTTGAATATACTGTTCCATCATCCTTAGGGTTCAAGATTAATGTGGGGAAGTCCAACGCCTTTTAGATAACTGATCCATTGCAGAAGATCTGTTTCTCTTTCTGGAGGGCTTTTAAAGTCTTTCCTTTGTCCCTGGTTTTATGACATCTTCTAAGATGTGCTACAAAGGTGATTTTAATTTTATTCATTTTCCTAACATGATCTGGAAACTGGAAATTCCCTTAGTTTGGGGAATTGGGGGGAATGATTTCTCTGACAGCTTCCTTCAATCTATTTGTCGTTGTGTTCTTTCTGGAACGTCTATCAGTTACTAAGGCTGGACCTCCTGGACTAAGTCTCTTTTCTTTATGTTCTCTCTCATCTTTCTTGTCACTTTGTATTTTTGCTCCAGTTTCTGGGAAGTTTCTTTAACACTATCTTCTAACTTTATCTTTTGTCAAGATTTCATTTCTGGTACCATATTTTTATTTTCAAACAGATTTTTTAGTTCTCTGAACTCCCTCTTTCTTATCATAGCATCTCATTCTTATTTCATGGATGCAATATTTTCTTGTCTCTAAAAATATTCATGGTATTTTTGAAGATTTTTTTCACCTGAAGTTGACTGTGTTTGTTACTTTTTCTTAAAAGTTTCTTTCAGATGTTTCAGTTTAGTTTAGATCAGTCGCTCAGTCATGTCCGACTCTTTGTGACCCCATATACTGCAGCATGCCAGGCCTCCCTGTCCATCACCAGCTCCCAGAGTTTACTCAAACTCATGTCCATTGAGTCGGTGATGACATCCAACCATCTCATCCTCTGTCGTCCCCTTCTCCTCCCACCTTCAATCTTTCCCAGAATCAGGGTCTTTTCTAATGAGTGAGTTCTTTGCATCAGGTGGCCAAAGTATTGGAGTTTCAGCTTCAGCATCAGTTCTTCCAATGAATATTCAGGACTGATTTTCTTTAGGATGGACTGGTTAGATCTCCTTGCAGTCCAAGGGACTCTCAAGAGTCTTCTCCAACACCACAGTTCAAAAGTTCAGATGTTTAAAAATCTTCATTTGTGTGCTTACATCTAGAGGGCACCTATAAAACTGATAAACTGTAAATTACCTTATTAGGAGGATAAAACAAGTGTGTGAGGTCAATCATTTCATGGTCACCTATGTGAATCATATATTGGTGAGGGTTTTCAGATCCATCATCTTTACCTGGAAGACCTCGGATTATCATTTAATTTTCAAAACATCATGAGAAATAATGATTGGTGCTTCCAATCTTTACAGAAGAAAACAAAGACGTGGAGTATACAGCCAGTGAGTATTTATGCAAGATTCATACTGGAGTCTTCTCAGTCCAAATCCATTGCTACTTCATTATCTCATGTAGCCTTCTTTAGACAAAAACCTGCAGTCCTCAGTGATGAACTTTCTAAGATATGGTAACAATTAATCCAACACCTTGATAGGATTATTAGCTATCCCAGAAATACAGGAAGTGTCCAGGGTAGCAAGTAAATAGGCAGCTGACACGTGGACAGAGAGGATTCTTTCAGGGAACAAGGGCCAACACAGATAAAGGGTGCCATGAGCTTCTTCCAGAGTCACTCTCCTCCCACATTTTGTCTCTAAAGTTTTGGCTCAGGAATCCAGACATCATCCTTATTTTCCTTATGACTACACAAAGCAGCAGGTAGAGGGCTGGGTGGCATGAGTGCCCTGCTTTCTTTCTTTTTTCATTTATTTATTTTAAATTAATTTTTATTGGAATATGGTTGCTTTACAATGATGTGTTAGTTTTTCAATTCAGTTCAGTCACTCAGTTGTGTCCAGCTCTTTACGATCCCATGGACTGCAGCATGCCAGGCTTCCCTGTCCATCACCAACTCTCAGAGCTTGTTCAAACTCATGTCCAATGAGTCGGTGATGCCATCCAACCATCTCATCCTCTGTTGTCCCCTTCTCCTCTTGCCTTCAATCTTTTCCAGCATCAGGGTCTTTTCCAGTGAGTCAGCTCCTCACATCATGTGGACAAAGTATTGGAGCTTCAGGTTCAGCATCAGTCCTTCTGAGGAATATTCAGGGTTGATTTCCTTTAGGAGTGACTTGTTTGATCTCCTTGCTGTCCAAGGGACTCTCAAGAGTCTTCTCCAGCACCGCGGCACAGTTTGAAAGCATTAGTTATTTATTTTATACATAGTATATATGTGTCAATCCCAATCTCCCAATTCCTACCACCCGCCTTCTTTTGCCCTCAGTATTCACATACTTGTTCTCTATATCTGTGTCTCTTGCTTCTGCTTTAAGTTTTGTTGGGTATAGACTTTCATGGTGAAACTTACTTTCTTTTAGCACTCTGATGATATCATTACATTGTATATTAGTCAGCTTGGGCTGCCATACCTCAGACTGAGTACTTAAACAGAGATATATGTTCTCACAGTTTTGGAGCCTAGAAGTCCCAGATCAAGGCTGTTGGCAACTTGAGTCTTTCAGAGGCCTCTCTCCTTGGCTTGCAGATGGCCACCTTCTTGCTGTGTCCACACATGACCCTTCCTCTGTGAGTATGTATACACTCCTTGTGTCTTTTCCTCTTCTAATAAAATTATCAGTTCTATTGGATTAGGGCCCCACTCATCTGACTTCATTAAATCTTAATTAACTCCTTAAAAGGCCTTTTCTCCAAAGTCAGATTGAGATTTAGAGCTTCTACCCATGACTTTGGGGAGCATATGATATTTAACAATTGTCTTCTGACTTTCCTAACTTCTATTAATAAACCAGCTTCATTATTATTGCTACTTGGAGGATAATAAACTTTCTTTTCCTTTTTTAAAATTAAAAAAATAACATTTATTTTAACTGGAGGCTAATTACTTTACAATATTGTAGTGGTTTTTGCCATACATTGATATGAATCAGCCATGGGTGTACATGTGTTCCCCATCCTGAACCCCCCTTCCCACCTCCCTCCCCATCCCATCCCTCAGGGTCATCCCAGTGCACCAGCCCTGAGCACCCTGTCTCATGCATCAAATGTAGACCGGCGATCTATTTCACATATGGTAATATACACGTTTCAATGCTATTCTCTCAAATCATCCCACCCTCGCCTTCTCCCACAGAGTCCAAAAGTCTGTTCTTTACATCTGTGTCTCTTTTGCTGTCTCATATATAGGGTCATCATTACCATCTTTCTAAATTCCATATATATGCATTGGTATACTGTATTTGTGTTTTTCTTTCTGACTTACTTCACTCTGTATAATAGGCTCCAGTTTCATCCACCTCATTAGAACTGTTTCAAATGTATTCCTTTTAATAGCTGAGTAATATTCCATTGTGTATACGCACCACAGCTTTCTTATCCATTCATCTGCCAATGGGCATCTAGGTTGCTTACATGTCCTGGCTATTGTAAACAGTGCTATGATTATCATTGGGGTACATGTGTCTCTTTCAATTCTGGTTTCCTTGGTGTGTATGCCCAGCAGTGGGATTGCTGGGTCATACGGCACTTCTATTCTCAGTCTTTTAAGGAATCTCCACACTGTTCTCCATAGTGGCTGTACTGGTTTGCATTCCCACCAACAGTGTAAGAGGGTTCCCTTTTCTCCGCACCCTCTCCAGTGTTTATTGTTTGTAGATTTTTGGATAGCAGCCTTTCTGACCAACGTGAGATGGTACCTTATTGCGGTTTTGATTTGCATTTCTCTGATAATGAGTGATGTTGAGCATCTTTTCATGTGTACTAAACTTTTTTTTTATGGATCTGAATTTTTTTTTCTCTTTGTCTTTGGGTTTTTAGTGCTTTTACTGTAGTCTGCTACAGTGTGGTTTTCCTTGTATATGTTTTGTTTGTAGTTTATGGAATTTCTTGAATCCATAAATTGAGGTTTTACCTCACCTTAGTAAATCCTCAAATACTAACTCTTCAGATATTATTTCTATTTCATTCTCTCTCACCTTTTTCTTGAACTGTAATTACATGCGTGTTAGATATTTTTGCTGCATCTCACGTCTCTTTTTTCTGTATTTTCCATTCTTTTTTATTTTGTGCTTCAACTTTAATATTTTTTTCATAGCTATTGTCCTTCCAGTAATTCTCTCTTCAGTTTTGATTAATCTGTGGTTAAACCCATACACTGAGTTCTTTATTTCAGTTATGTTACTTTTAAGTTTCCATTCAGATATCTTTATAGGTTTAATATGTATACTGAAATTCTCAATTTTTTATTCTATACCCCAAATTATTATGTGTATTCATTTTAAAGCCTTTATTATCTGAAATCTCCTTAGCTCAATTTCTGTTGTTTGTTTCTCACGGTGTTCAGTGATGTTTCATTCTCCTTCCATGCCTTTATTTTTTTCTTTGGCTTGTGCCAAAAATTATACAGGAAAAAATGTAGAGATAATTCGAAGCTTGAGATGATGTTATCCGTTTTGGGACATGGTTTATATTTATTTCTGGCAACAGGTTAGCAGAAAACTCCCAGTTCACCAAGAGTAGTGACACCAAAAGTTTTGCTCAGTTTCTTAGTTCTTGAGATGTCC
The DNA here is from genome assembly GCF_002263795.3 of Bos taurus. Taxonomy (NCBI): domain Eukaryota; kingdom Metazoa; phylum Chordata; class Mammalia; order Artiodactyla; family Bovidae; genus Bos; species Bos taurus. The sequence goes on along the minus strand of NC_037332.1, from coordinate 14,822,924 downwards.
TTCTTGACTTATCAGTCTTAACTTACTTGTTAGTTCTTGAATGACTTCAACTAGTTTTTTTTTAAACTACATTTTCCGGCTTTTAAAGTTTTCTCAGAAGGAGAGGTGGTTTGAATTAAATAGTCCTCTATTACCAGAAGTGGAAACCCTCTTGTATTTTTAAGTAAGAAAATAAACTAATAATATCCAACAGCCTATATATCAGGGTTCCTTTCAAAGAACTCTAAAAATTCTGAAATCCCTTTCCATTTTTATCCATATACACATCATATATGTGAAATATATATATAGCCTATATGTCAATTATATATGTATATTATATACTTATATATGATATATGTAAGTAATGAATGAATTACTTAGATATATTAGTGAAAGTGAAAAAAAGTGTTAGTCCCTCAGTCATGTCCAACTGTTTACAACCCCATGGACTATAGGTTACCAGGCTCTTCTGTTCATAGAATTCTCCAGGCCAGATTACTGGAGTGGGTAGCCATTCCCTTCTCCAGGAGATCTCAACCCAGAGATTAAACCTGAGTCTTCTGCATTGTAGGCAGATTCTTTACTGTCTGAGCCACCAGGAAATCCTAGGAAGGTTTAATCAGCTTCTCTCTGGTCATGGATTGCCATTCCCAAAAATCCCACTTATCTACAGACAAATATTTTTTTAAATTGCAGTTTGTTTTATGCTTCACTAGACTGAAATCTCTAATCACATTTTTTTTTTTCCTGTAGAAAGTTGAAGTGATTCCAAACCTTATACTACAAAATAGTATGACAGTGCCTAAATTATATTTAGGGAGTTTTAATTATAAGCAAGTCTCTTCTTAGGAGCATACATTCCAGGTAATCTTTGGTTACCTGCATTAATTTTGTGGCATTAATTTACCAGCTCTTAATACCTAATTGTGTTGGCACTGTTAGCAAGTACTCTATACAGCTATGTTAACACAAGACCTACAAATAAACAATATATATAATGTGACTTTGTGCTCTAAACTGGTATTAAAAGGAGGAAAGCTTGAGAAGAAAATGCTTGTAATCATACAGTAAAAATACCATAAGAGAACATGGTTTGATTAAAAATGCTCTGGAGTAAAAATTATAGACACTAAAGTCCTTTGATGACTTCAATACCCAAAAATTTAATACAAAAATATTTGAACTTCTATGATATATAAAGACATATGGTATGTGTGAATCTTCAGTTTTAAAGAAAAATAGAAAGCATGTTAGTGATGACAGCACCAAACTGGGAATTATGAAAGTCTGACTTTAGAGTGAAGTGAAATTGTCCTAGGGATTGGAGGAACTAAGACTGAACCTGCCTCCTTTTGAAGGCTGTTGGGCCAGATCCAATTTTTTTTTTTTTTCTCCCTAGCTTGACTAGCTTCCTTTCTTGGCCAAAACCAGAAGTCCAAATTTGGTATTGGCTTCAGGAGTAGCAAATTTAAGTTTTAGCAGATTAGAGCAGTAAAGTAATTTAATGTATTCAATATGATTAAAATAAAATTAAAATGTCAGTTATGAATGGAAAAAGAGGAATAAATAAAACAAAAATATAGTGTTTACTTTTGGTCTGTATGGAGAGGTTCTCATCTATATGAAAATTAGAATAGGTTCTTGAAAATACGATCACTCCTAGAATCTAAAATTTTGGTACTTAATAATGTTAGGTAATCATAATGAAACTAGATGAGATAGAAGGTAATTACAGGTCAAAAAACATATTTATCACCATTTGGACACTAAACTGTTTCTTAATTTATATTAATGCAAGCTATAGTGAAAGTGAGTTACCCCACCATGTCCAGCTATTTGCAACCCCACAGACTATACAGTCCACAGAATTCTCCAGGCCAGAATATGGGAGTGGGTAGCCGTTCCCTTAGAAATGAATAAAAAAAAAAATTTTTTTCCCAGAGTTTTGGCTAATATAATGGTCAGTCTTTAAATTTTTTCTTAAATATTTTGATTCTAAACTTGCATACTTTACAGGCTAACCCAAGAACCTGTATTCCTTAATGTCTTCATTTTGTTTGATTTTTGCTAGCTTTGTTATGATAAAGAAATTATGTCCATTTCCCTTTAGGCATATACTCTTTGTGTGATCTTGGGCAAGTTACTTATCAAACTCTCAAAACCAGTTTCCACTGTAAAATATTGATAGTCATAATATATAAGAGCTTCTGGGAAGACTGAATCAGAGAATTTAAGTAGAACTCTTAGCACAGTACCTAGTAAGAAATGCAATAAATATTACTAATTGCAAATAAAGCAAAACAAAAGAAGCCCCACACTTATACTTTAAAAGTAACTTTTGCCAAAGATTACAAGTTTTGAGCACCCACTATGTGTCTATAACGTGTACTTTAAGTGTTTCCCAAGTTGAATCTCCTGTAATCCTCAACAACTAAAAACTGTTAGTATTTAATTTTACAAATGAAAAATAATGCTACACAGGGAAGTTAAATAATGTCCCCAGGCACACAGTCAATAAAAGGAGGACTCATGATTCAAACTGTGTTTGACTAACTATAGAATCTACACCTGTGAAAGTGAAAGGGTGAAAGTGTTAATCGTTCAGTCATGTTCAACACTTTGTGATCCCATGGACTGTAGCCCACCAGGCTTCTCTGTCCATGGGATTCTCGAGGCAAGAATACTGGAGTGGGTTGCCATGCCCTCCTCCAGGGGATCTTCCCAACCCAGGGATCGAACCTGGGTCTCCTGTATTTTCTGCATTGGCAGGTGGGTTTTTTACCATCTGAGCCACTTTCAAGCTATGCCTCTTTTCACATGAGAGTGCCATCAGGCTCCAAATTGAACATTTGAAACAAACAAAAAAGGAAACTTGGTGGGAAATATTTAAGGCAATAATTAAGAAAGTGTGTCAAATTTTAAGGCAAGATCAGATATTGAAACCTAAGTAGAAATCATAGGTGATATAGAATAAACCAAGACAGGTACCGGACATGATATTAATATAAATAAAAATAAGGAAATAAATCAAGCAAATCAATGTTGAATCTATAAAATGCTCAGGCTCTTAGTCTCATATCATAGGAAAAACTAACTGGTATCTGACACATAGTTATCCTCAGAACAGGTGTGGTTAAATATGCTTCAACCTTTAGGTCTGAGTTAAGGGTCTAAATCTGGCAGCTAGACAAAAATTGCCAATGACTCATGAACAAAGCATAATATAAGGACATTTCATAAAACATGGTCTGTTAATAGGGTATAATTATTTACCTTATGTCATTTAATATAATGACATTTCATGTTAAATATTCCCTAAATTTAAGCATATTTTAAATCCCAGGCCAATAGGATATAACTACCATCCACTCTGTCTTGCTAGTGACCTCTAGATAAAGGCAACAAAAATAATCAAAGCATTTTAGTAAAATTTATAACATGAATCACGAAAACCCCACATAGGTAATATTGAAAAGTACATACATATTTTTACATTTTTTTTTACAAAATCAGATGTTTTATAAAATATTTTATATTATAGAAAAAATTCAAATAATACTTTCATCTAATTCCAATGAAATTATTACAGTGCCAGCATGCAACTATTCCACTATTGAGAAACTGTTCCACATAGAATCATTCAATCTAAATCTACAGTAAAATTTAATTCTGATCTCCCTAACTTTTGGGGGGTAAGATATCCAATTAATTTTATTTGAATTTTTTTAAGGGAAAGCAGTTTTAAAATTAGATTGTGGTGATACTTATTAGATTAAAATTATATTTCTGTTGGGTAACTGTAAATTTATTGACATTTATAAACCATATTCAGAAAGGGTGCATCTTACACTCTGTGAATTGTATCTAGGGACACCTGGTTAAAAATGCGCCCTCCAGTGGGAAGCGGTGGTTAGTGAGGTAGCTAACTTGGAAGGTAGCTGGCTTCTAACCAGCCAGAAAATACAGAATGTGAGACTAGGAGGTGGATGAGGCCAGCGCAGCAGTTAAAGATAACATGGTGTTCAACCTGGCCAGAAATGATTAAATAATCTTTGCCTCACTCTTTTCCCATTAAAAAAAGAGGCAGAAATAAACATTAGGGAAGATAATTTTCTGCTACTTACATTTTTTCCAAGCCCATGCTTTTTTTTTTTTACTTTTTAAAAATTTATTTCTTAAAAAAAAAAAAAAAAAAGCCTTAAAGTAACTATTAGTCACTAGAATATAAGCTGCATACATAAAGACCATTCACTGAAATTAATGACATGCTCCCAAATGCACTTGAGGTTTAAAAAGAACCAAGTAAACTAAACACATTTTATACTGAGGAAAGAACACAAAAATGCACATCATATCAGAAAGCATATTTGGTAATGTTCCATTTTATTTCTATCACTACTATAGTACAAAAGTCAATAAATACAGTGTATGCTTATACGCCATTCTTGATAGTAACATATCTTTACCTTTCATATGTCACAGAACAGGTTGAGATAGATTCCTTCTGTCTGATTCTGAAGTACATGTTAATTTAAAGGGCAAAAATGCCCTAATTATCTTTCCTCCTAGGCCTATCCTTCCTAAAGTAATGATGCTACTACTTAACAGGTAAGATCTATGGCGTTGTTATTTATTTTAGCGGAATTTCTACTCTTCCTTTCAAAAACAGCGAAGCTGAGACTGTACAAAGAAATGAACCCTGATTAAGACTGGTCTTGTTTTATATTGAAAGTATATTTTAGTTATATTAAAACACTAATCCATAAACATTTTTGAAATAATATTGATTTTTAAACATTCAATGGTTATGCCTTTTTAATGTTTTGCTATAGGAATTTCAATTATTAAAAAAATTGGATGTTAAAACAAATTTCCTTATACCATCATCTACTGATCTAACAATTTCCATGATTTGCAACACTTGGTTTATCTATCTTTCTAGGTATATTTTTATTACCATATGCTTAAAGGAAATTCTAGACCCTATGTCTTCTACATCCACTTAGCAAGGTATCTCTGAATAAATATAAAATTAGTAGCTATCACATTTTTCTTTAGTTGAGACATTACAGAATAGAGACATAAATTAAAGTGTATCTATTTTCAATCATGCTATGATGATGCATAATTTTTAGGATTTATTTAAAACATACGGAAGACAGGGCTTCCCAGATGGTGCTACTGGTAAAACATACAGAAGATAAAGTATTAAGATTTTTGAGTAGTTCACTTCTATGCAAAATATTTTGACTCTATTCTTTCCTATTAGAAATTACAATCCAAACTATAGGTGAAAATTATTACCATTTTAATATTAAAGAAAAAGCAACAGAAAACTTGTTTTCAGTCATATTTGCTGTTCTATTACGTTTAAATATTCCTGTTTAATAAGTCCATAATTATTCTGAATGTAGAAACAGGGAATACAATCTGCCACTGCACTTATATATGCAGATTTTTTGTCCTAGAAGTGAGTTGGACAAGCTTCAAATATAGTAAAATATTTAAAATTCCAGAGTTTAATTCATAATGCTTAAATGCAATTTGCACATATTGGCAGTAAGTATATTAGAATATCATTTCAACATGTATTCACTTCAATTGATACAAGGTAACATATTCTGTCAGTGTAAAATTTAAATAAAGTTAGTAACATTGATGATATAGCATTATAATTTTGACACAAAAATACAAAGAATTTAAATTTATGTATGCCACAATACAAATACTAAACGACCATGCTAATGAATCAAGATACCAAGTTAGTATTTTAGCTCCAAGAACCATATTTTGACTTTTACTTAGTTATGTTTTATCATAAGTTTTTATATATGTACTTTAGGACTAATGAAGATTTTTAAAATTTTTCTTTAAAGACAATTTTCCATCTTTTTAATTTTTCTGTATGTCTGTCATTAAATCATACCTTCAAAGAAACCATCTCTTTGGGGTTGTGCTTTCTCTGGTGGTTTTATAACAGAAACTTTATTTTCATTGTTTCTGAATAATGCTAGGCGCACAGTGGGATCTAGATAAAAAGAGATTAAGACAAAAGTTCAGCTCTGGTTCTTTCCTTCTCTCAAATTGCTAACAATTTTCTATATTAAAATTAAAAATAATAGCCATTCTATAAAATTCTGTGAAATTGACTATGATTTTTAAAAAATATCTTCATAATATAATAAAGTACTCAACATCTATATACTCTTGGTTATTGGATTAAGAACTAGCCAATACTTACTACACAGGGAAGAAACACTAATAATGAGAAAAAATTGCATTTAAATTTTCCAGTTATGCCATCAACTTTTTATTTATGGAGTTGTTTTACTGTCCATTGTCTTAACTCCTTTGGTAAATTCCTGATATTTTTGTTTGAATACATTTTGTCATAAATATAAATAGATAAAAGCTATTGTCATAGGAAAAACCATATACCCTACTTTTTTCCTTCTCTGAACTATAAGAAGGTAAGATATAGAAGATGGAAGCAAGACAAATGAGATAAGAAACATAAAATATAATTTTCATTGGTTTTATAGATAAATGAATGATTTCTGGTTTGTGTTGATCTATGATATTTTACATAAGGAAGATGTATAAATTCTAAGTAATTTTTATAGCCAAGAGAATTCTGAACCTATTAATTTTACAAAATAAATGTAAAAGTAGGGCTCTATAACTTTTTATTGATAATAAATGGTTCTAAGGCATGTGAAATTGGAGATTTGGTGTGGTTTAATTAAGACAAAAGGTTTGTGCTTGTTGAAGAACTGTAATAAAGAGTAGAAAGTTCTGCATTTAAAGTAGGTTAATATACTTTAAAAAGATAGGTTGTATCTGATTGATACAATGTTGTATGTCAGAGATACCTCAATAAAAAAATTAATGAAGTAGGCTAACATAAAACCACAATTCAGCACAGTACATTTTATTGATACCTTTATATCATCTTGCAAAAAGACTTTAAGAATTTTCTATTAATATCTAGTATAATAGAAGTGAATATGTCAAATGAAAAATGAGATTTAAAATATCATAAAACCCAAATTACTTATTTTAATTAAATGTTAAGATAGCATGTTTTTAAAAATGTGAATTAGAAAAGCAGAAGAGTATTTGCAGTTATTCTCAAGTATGAGTATACTGAAGATTTCCATTAGTCTTCCAGTTATAATTTGCCCTTACTAAGCATGATTCACACGTTTCAGAGAGATTTTGTTTTTCAGATTAGGGAAAATATCAGTCAACACATCTCATAATTGTAAGCAACCAAGGTATGGTAAGAGTTGGGTGCTTCTATATGAATTCAATATGAATTATCAATAATAATAATAATAACTATATATTCAACTGAACAAGTACTATATATCACTTAAATCAGTAAACAAATATTGGTATGTTAAAAAGAGCATTAGTGGACGTCCCTGGTGGCTCAGTGGTAAAGAATCCACCTAGCAATGCAGGAGACATGGGACCGATCCCTAATCCGGGAAGATCCCGCATGCCACAGAGCAGCTAAGTCCATGTGCCACAACTACCGAGCTTTGCCCTAGAGCCCCCAAGCTACATCCACGGAAGCCTGTGTGCTTAGAGCCCTTGCTCCCAACAAGACAGACCACTGCAGTGAGAAGGCCGAGCACTGCAACTAGAAGACCCCACACAGCCAAAAACAAATAAATGTTTTAATGAAAGAGCATTAGTCAGTCAGGGAAGGCAGATTACTATGGGTTTACATATTCTATGATACCTTATTATAACCTTTAATTTTTCTACACATTCTCCTTTCTTGCCTTTTCATTTGATCTGTTTGTATTTCCTGACAAGAAATATTGCAATTGAACAAAACTGGGTTAGATCCAAGCTCCAATTTTTACTAGTTGTATGATTCTGGTCAAATTGGTCCCACAGTCTGCTTCCTTTTTGTCCAATAATATTAACTTTGAAATATTACTGTGTGAATTAATTGTATGCAAAGCATCAAGACATAAGTGTAGGTAGGTACTCAATAAAGGGCAGGTACTAAACAGATAATTACAACATAAAAACAATAACATTTCCTGAGAAAGATCTTAAATCATTACTAGAATAAGGTAGGATATAAAGGAACAGACTGTTCGATCCATAGTTGACTTCATTTAATTCAATACAGCACATGAAATAAAAGCAATGGATCTTCTCTAAGTTCTTTTGTACTCCTTTGGGCAAATAATAAGCTCTCCATGACTATTTCTTAATTTGTAAACCATGGATAATGATAGTACTTTCTTCACACTACTATCATGATTAAATAATTCAACATATAAAATATTTAGAAGAGTTGTCTAGTTCTATATTCTCCAGGCAAGAATAATGGAGTGGATAGCCATTCCCTTCTTCAGAGGATCTTCCCAACCCAGGGATCAAACTTGGGTCTTCTGCACTCCAGGCAGATTCTTTACTGTGTGAGCCACCAGGGAAGCCCTAATTTACTTAATAAGATCATTTTATTCATCAAGAGCACATAAATAATAGCATTCTGATTACATCACCTTAAATGGGTTTAAAATAATTCAAGTTGCAAAGGAATAATAATAATGAATAATGATTAGAGACCAAAAATATAGTAATTCTAGATGGGAAAAAAATCACCTGATTCTAATGGTCCCTGGAAAGACCACCATGAAAGATAACATTGCTACCTTCAAAAAATACACAAGTAAGAAAGCCAGTAGATAAGGACATTGTAAAGACCATTCCAAAGTCATTTAAATCTACCCCTCAGTACTCTTGCCTGGATAATCCCATGGACAGAGGAGCCTGGTGGGCTGCAGTCCATGGGGTCCCGAAGAGTCAGACACGACTGAGCGACTTCACTTTCACTTTTCACTTTCATGCATTGGAGAAGGGTGTGCTTGCCTGGAGAATCCCAGGGATGGGGGAGCCTGGTGGGCTGCTGTCTATGGGGTCACACAGAGTCGGACACCACTGAAGTGACTTAGCAGCAGCAGCAATCATCAACAGCAGGTCTATGTTGCTGTTTTTTTTTAATTTTTGTATCTCCCAGTATGACTTGCCCAGTATTTGAGAAACAGATTTTAAATACATCTTTGTCATTTATTTAGAGAAACCCATTAGTAAACTGCAGTTCATGGGATCATAGAGAGTCAGATAGGACTTAGCAATTAAACAACAACAATAAGTAAGCTGAGTTTCCATTATGTATGTGGTTCTGTGCTTGACACTTTATATCCATTACTTCATTTAAGTAACAATTTTCTTTAGGCATTATAATATCCTTAAAATTATTTCAATCCCTTTACAGATTTTATGAAATAAAATAATTTTATTTCAATCTGTAAAGATCCTGAGCAATCTCTTTACAGTTTCTTTAATCCTAAACTTAGCTCACTGGTTTATCTTACTAATGACATACATGAAAATCTGAAAATCTGGTTATTTTCCATTTTATGCATGTGCCATTCAGAGCAATACTATAAAATAAGTTTTATGCTAATGTTGAATGACTATAGTTCATTATTTAATTACAAGTATTATTTACTAATTTAAATTTGCTTTCTCATGGTAAAGATGCTGCCTGCAGTGCAGGAGACCCGGGTTTGATCCCTGGGTTGGGAAGATCCCCTGGAGAAGGAAATGGCAACTCACTCTAATATCCTTGCCTGGAAAATTCCATAGACAAAGGAGCCTGGCAGGCTACATTCTATGGGGTTGCAAAGAGTTGGACACAACTGAGTGACTTCACTTTCTTTTCTTCCTTTCTCAAATATAGGCTTCCCTGGTGGTTCAGATGGTAAAGAATCTGCATGCAATGCAGGAGACCTGGGCTCAACCCCTGGGTAAGGAATATCCCCTGGAGAAAGGAATGGCTAACCACTCTAGTATTCTTGCCTGGAGAATTCCATGGACAAGAGCCTAGCAGGCTAGTCTATGGGTTTGCAGAGGTGGACACAACTGAGTGACTAAGACTTTCACTTTTTCTCAAACATAAACATATACTTTAAATAACTATAAACTACACACACAGTCATACACATACATGGAGTTATATGTCTTTAGTGATGTTTATCTAACTTACTGCTGATCTGCTTAACAGCTATTTATTGAACATCTACTATAGTATTTAAATGACTATAAAATAACGCTAAAATACTAAATGACTATAAAATAGGGCTTCCTTCTTAGCTCAGTTGGTAAAGAATCTACCTGCAATACTGGAGACCTGGACTCGATTCCTGGGTTGGGAAGATCCTCTGAGAAGGAAACGGCAACCCACTCCAGTATTCTTACCTGGAGAATCCCATCGGCAGAGGAGCCTGCAGGCTACAGTCCACGGGGTTGCAATAGTCGGACACGACTTAGCGACTAAACCTCCACTATGGTATTAGGTTCAGGGAATTTGGTGGGGAACAAGTGGAGACTGAGTCCTCCATGATTTTAGTGTTCAAATAAGTTTTATTATTGTTTTATTTAGAGCACAATGAAGCAACATTTAATCAAAATTCTTTTAAGTTCCTTTTGGGAATCACTGAGGTGAACAAAATAAATCAGCAATACACTTCATTTTGTCAGTTTTGTCTAAGCTGTTTCCTTTTGATCCTTCCTCCTTAACATGTCTTAATTGTCTTATCATTTTGCAACCTGATCTCTTTGCTATAGCTCATAAATGGCTTAATTCATACTAAAAAGTTAGCTTTTATTATTTTCTATATGGCTTAATTCTTGGCTATAACTAAATGTTACCAACACAGTTGCAAGCTTTTTTCTTCATTCACATGGGATCAGCACATATTTATTGAATGCTTTCCATGTACTTGACACTTTGCTAGGCATTATCAACAGCTGCAAGATGATTCTTATCCCTAGTAATGTGTGTGTGCACATGTGTGTGTGCTCAGTTGTGTCTGACTCTTTGCTACCCCACAAGGCTCCTCTGTCCTTAGTATTTCCCAGCAAAGAATACTGGAGTGGGTAGCCATCTCCAGGGGATCTTCCTGACTCAGGGATTGAACCCAGGTCGTCTGCATTGCAGGCAGATTCTTTACCACTGAGCCATCTGGAAAGCCCAATATCCCTAATGGGAGTTCTATCTTTATAATGAAATTACCTTCTTTTCTTCATCCGGTTTATCTTTCTTCTAACTCTGAAATTTGATATGCATAAATATGATAAATGTTGGAAAGCCACGTTATGTTTTCATCCTTACATTCTTAGCCCTTAAACTTACCATTCGTTCTCCACTAAAATCCCTATACACAGACCTCTACTCTTTGAAGAGAGCTCCACATTAAAACCACTCACTCACTCTCTTTCTCCATCTGGCTCATCTCAGTTTTGCTACCAATTATGATATCTTTAGGATATTGACCCTTAGATTTTCAATAAACCAGCAACTCTCACTTCACACATGATGTTCTTCACTGCAGCACTAACCTCCAGACTTCACTGGGTATCTGCTAAATTCCTACCCAGATCACCAAATTCTGAAGTCACTTTTGTCCATGACATGACAGTAAAAACAAAAAGACAAGAAAACAAACACCCAACAAACACAAGATCAGTCATCACTGGTTCACACCTAGGTCCACCATGAGGCAAAGAGCAATGGCTTACTACAGATAACAATTAGAACCCAATACCAAACTGAGTAATCATGGTAACTCCTCACAATTTTAGATTCCATCCTGTGGCTTTCAAATAATTCCTCCTCACCCTTCTCCCCATCCTCTCTCTTCTGCTTAAAGCAGATGACCTTATTTATCCTAATGGAAGTCACCAATATTGAAAGTCCTCTGAAGGCTTCCCACACTGTTTGCTTTCTCAGCCCCTTGTTTCTCCATTAATCAGTAACCTGACTGGTATTCCTCTCCTATCTGCTGCTGCTGCTAAGTCACTTCAGTCGTGTTCGACTCTGTGTGACCCCATAGATGGCAGCCCACCAGGCTCCCCTGTCCCTGGGATTCTCCAAGCAAGAACACTGGAGTGGGTTGCCATTTCCTTCTCCAATGCAGTAAAGTAAAAAGTGAAAGTGAAGTCATTCAGTCATGTCTGACTCTTCACGACCTCATGGACTGCAGCCTACCAGGCTCCTCCATCCATGGGATTTCCCAGGCAAGAGTACTGGAGTGGGCTGCCATTGCCTTGCTCCTATCTGCAACTTTCTTCAAATAACTAACCCCCTACCTTTTGCCCTATTTTCACTCTCATCTTAATCAAATATTACTGACATAATCCTTGGTTAAATAAATATATGTACAAGATACAAACAGGAAATATTATTAAGAGCACCAACAACTGAGCAACTTGCTATAAGGTGAAATTTGGATTAATGCTTCAATACTTCTATATTTATGCCCCACTGCTTTGTTAGACTGAAGGGATTCCATTTAATTTTCTCTTCTCTGAATGTCCCATCTGACACTCTCCCTACACCCAGGAGACCAGGGTTCAATCCCTGGGTCAGGAATATCACCTGGAGAAGAAAATGGCTACCCACTCCAGTATTCCTGCCTGGAGAATTCCATGGACAGAGGAGGCCGGAAAAAATAGATGTGATTATAAATTAATGTTAATAAGTGTCAGATGGAAACTAAACAAGTAAATGGGAAAAACACACACACACACACACACACACAGGACTTCCCTGGTGGCTTAAACAGTAAAGAATCTGCCTACAACGCAGGAGACCTGGGTTCAATCCCTGAGTCAGGAATATCCCCTGAAGAAGGAAACGGCAACCCACTCCAGTCCCCTTGCCTGGAGAATTCCATGGACGGAGGAGCCTGGTGGGCTACAGGCCATGGGATCATGAGTCAGACAGAGCTGAGTGACTACACCCACAGAGCTGGTTAGTCTCCCGCAGTTTTATGAACAATGTTGCCCTCTTGTGGCCTGAAATTTTCAAGCTGGCAAGTTGGACATGTAAGAGATAGACATATAAAACTGTATATTTGAAAATTACTAATAAATTTTGAAGTATTTAACAGAATTAAAATGTTTAAAATATAATTTAAATGTATTAAGTAATAAAAGTTTAAAATTATGGCCATTAGAGTCAAATTGAAAGTGAAAGTGAAAGAAAGTAAATGTCAAAGAAAGTGAAAGTCGCTCAGTCATGTCCAACTCTTTATTATAAAGTCCATGGAGTTCTCCAGGCCTGGAAACTGAGGTGGGTAGCCTTTCCCTTCTCCAGGGGATCTTACCAACCCAGGGATCAAACTTAGGTCTCCCACATTGCAGGCAGATTCTTAACCAGCTGAGCCACAGGGGAAGCCCAAGAATACTGGAGTGGGTAGTCTATCCTTTCTCCAGTGGATCTTCCCGACCCAGGAATCGAACTGGGGTCTCTTACATTGCAGGTGGATTCTTTACCAACTGGCTATAAGGGAAGCCCAAATTAGTTAATAGCATATCACAACTCATTAATTAATTGCATATATTAATTGATTGCATTAACACTAGAAAACATTTTATTCTATAAGAAGAAAGACTGAGTTACAGAGTCTTAAATTATTTGCTCACATATGCAAAAAGAGATAAATGCTACATCATCCACCTACTAAAGATTATAATATAATTGTACAGGATCCCACTAATTTTCTTTTTCATCTTTAATTTTACCTTGACTATATCTATTCTGGGTATATGTGGTGAAGGGGGAGTAGAGAAAAAGAGTAAGAAGGATTTAAAGGTCGTCATTTTGTTTCACACTTCAGAATGCAAATTTTTGAAAATTGGTTTCATTTCATCAATCTGATAGTATTTTGATAAAATACTATTTTGAGAAACAAAACAAAAGCTTAATAGAAAGACGCAAAACCTCACACAGTAATAAGAATGTGATTTGGCTTACAATCATGTAACTAGAATAAATATCTCTATAAAAATTATATGATTGCCATTTTGGATCTTTACCTAACAGGTCATACTTAATGACCACTGGCAAAATGCTAAATTTAAGATATACCTGTTAGCTTGAATATCTGGTTTTCCTTTTTCTTTTGTTACCCTATCATGCCCCCTTGTGACAGATAAAAATAAGTTTAACTTTTGCTTCATAATATTATGTCTAATTTTTGGCCACTGAAGCAATGATTTTTATTTTTATTTTTATGTTGAGCATATATTCCTTATTAAAATTTTTCTAAAAATATTACCTACTATGCTGATTTATTAAAAATGTACTCAACCTAAAAAAAAACTCAGTTATTAGAAATAGCAAGAAAGACTTATATATTTCCAGAGATGGAGTCTAACAAGACAAAATTTTCCTTAGCTTCACTGTCACAGACTATTGCAAATACTGTAAATAATTTTAAAAATTAGATCTTGAACATAAATAATAAATATGTGTTGAACATTGGCTGAATCAGTTCTTAAGCTACTTTTGGTATTTGAACTTGCTCCAGGAGTTTCAGTAACTTTTATTAATCTCAAAACATTTATTTAAATGTTGCTTTTGATACTGTTGAAAGTGAGTAGAAATATCCATCAAAGCAATACAACATTATCAAACTACCCTGAATTACTGCACTGAATTCCACTTCCTTAGAATTGAAGGAGAGTCTCACTATTTTTAAGAGTTTGGGGTTATATTTCCTTGGGTAACCACAGTTCACAGAGCCCGGATGGACTTGGTAGGAGTTTACAACATAAGAGTACAGGATGCACTAAACAATCTGACAACAAAGCAAATATTGACATTTTCTCTAAAAAGCCTTGACATTTTAATTCTTTAAACCTAAAAATCTTTGAGTACACACAAAAAATCACACTTATCTTAAAAAGATAAAAGATAAAATTAAGATATCACTATATAAGGGCAAAAAAGGAAAGTTGAACATTTATGAATATAAAAATGAGTTATCAGTAATTTATCAATGGTTAGTAACTGCTGTGTTAACAAATATCAGTTATTCCTCAGAAACCAACAGTATCTTAGTTATTTTGTTTCTAAAAATTATATATATACCTATACACACACATATTTCTTAGAATTCTATAATTGAATTGATCAAAATAATAAATAGAAAATTAATAAAGGTAAAAATTAATCTGAGTGTTTCTTTGTATACTGGTATAAGCTAGAACTATAGGATAAATATAGACTCCTTGCTTGTCTCAGGAGTAATCTTACTTTTATGGAAACATTTCACTGACATTAAGATTTTTATAAAGGAAATTGATGAATGAGAGAAGCAGATAGAAAAGAATGTCATGTTACTTATATTGAGCCTATGAGTCCATGAGTAAACACAAAGTTATATGAAATATACAAATAAATTGTCTTAATTATAGCTATAAATTCATTAACCACCTATTTCTTGCTCTAATATCTATAAATTACTCCACATATTAAGTAATTTTAATAAAACAACTAGAGGTGTCCAAATAAAGACAAATGACTTGAAAAGCCTGGCAAGTGGGACAGAAGAAAGATGCCTTTGAACATTTTGCAAGTTCAGCATAACCACAAAAGATATTCACTGTGCTCGTTTCCCAAAGTGTCAAAGCTGATATTCATGGAACTGATAAATGTATGGAAATAGTTTATAGAATAATCAAGCAATTTAAAAACACACAAAGGAATAAGCACGTGAAGCAGATGCTCTTTAGAATCACCATTTGCTGTGACGAACCAGCTTAGAAAGCAATTACAGCATAATTCTCAGTGTACAATAGATAGAATAATCAATAGCAAAGTAGGTAAGAAACAGGGGAAAGTAAAAATAGCATTTAAGAGTATAATAAATCATTAAATGCAATATCATAAATTTCTCTACATTTTTCTTATTATTTTTATGGAGTATTACCTTAGACAGTCTCATATCTGTGCATTTTATTTCTATGCTTATTAAATACAATTTGCTAAAAATAGTTTAAATGATTATATTTTCAATGTCAGATACACAGTTATTGAGCATTGATTACCCACCTAATTTTTTCCTTAATTTCTTTGATTTCATTTTCTGTGCTCTCTTCAGCATCTGCTGAGCAGTAGAAATATCCTTAAAACCCCTATTAAAAGATCAAATTTAATAAAGGCAAAAATCCTCAGACTATATTTATATTATGCATATACATATAAACATACATATCTGAATTATATCATACCAAAACAAATTTGAATTCCCATTTAAGAATCTAAATTTAACAGAGGTATAGTTTCTTAAAAACTAATAAAGATATTCTTGAAATCTTGAAAAATACCTGTTTTGAATATTTAAAGTATCTAAATTTCTTAATATGTTAGGGTTAAATGAACTACATACCATTCTTCTGAAATTTTTTCTTCTTTTTCAGACTTTAGCAGACTCTTTCTGCTGGTCTTTGCTTCAGGTAGTCTGGATAAAGTTCTATTTTCTGATCTAGCAATAGGACAAAACCACACTTGACTGAATCAACACAAGTATATCAGCACTTTTTAAAACCACAAGCTGTTTATGTTGTCTCACACTTGGAAATAAAATATATTTAAGTTACAGAAAAAACTTTATCTGGAAAAGTAATAAAAGTCAGCCATTAATTTAAAATGTTTACATTTCAATTACTTGAAGCATATTTCAATCCTATTGTTGAAAGAAACAACATTGGAATTTTTATTCTAATTCTTATCTCTACCTATATAGCAGTATTTAAAAGTCCATTTGTATACAATAGTTAATAATATTATTTCACTGATACTTTGGATTTGCTTTAATGAAATATATCACACATTTTTCTTACACTGAAAACTCCATAAAATCATTAAATTTTTAATACAAATGCTCTGCCATGTTCTAAACAAGCAAATTCATACATATTTTCATAATCTTACAATTTTTTTAAGGAGTATAATATCCTTGTCATTCATTAAAGGTTGATCCTCTAAAAGAGCGATTTAGCTTACCTGCTATTAAATTGTGTGTGTTCTGATGAAAGCACATTTTCTTTCTCATTACATAGCCATGCTTGAGCTGGATGACTTGGTAAATTAAGTGAAGTATCATCATATTTTAAGATTCCAGAGAACTTGCCAGAAAAAAATGTACATACATATAAAATAAATTGAAAAAAATCTAACATTTATATTGTATTACTTTACATACATATTACTGAGTAGTTTAAGAAAAACATATAAAAATTAAAAATTGTAATAAAATGAAATTTATAGACTAGACATACAAATGTCCTTTCTTGCTGTGGTGAGAGGTATACTTTTTGTATAGTTTGCATATACAAAATGATTAATTGAAAAGATCATTTAAAAATTCAGAAAACAAAAACTTCAAAGATTATCAAATAAATAACAGATATTACAGTTCATTGACCTCTGACTGAGAATCTTCAGCTGTTGCCCTTTTAATGCATATTTTTGTATTTCTAAAGTGCTGTCAACTAGTGATTTTATGCAGCTGAAGCATATCATATATATTTTTTTTTTTTTTTGCTACTGTGAAATAAAGTGTTGAAAGAAATCCAAAATAAAGAAAAAAAATTAGGAGCAAATGAAAGAAAAGCTACATGAAAAATTACATCTGGGGATGAGGAGGAAGTCAGAGGCTTCTAAAAGTAATTGTGTTTTTCAAGTCAATAAATTGTATTATTAATCACTGCAGCATAGCACAACCTTAAGAAATGAGCAAAGATCGAGCACTAAGAGATTTCCATGACATGTTACCTTTGGCCAGTGCAGCTGGTTTGGAAGAAGCAATGTTTGTGAAGGGAAGCGGGCGGAATCTAAAGCAAGCCATTCCTTCTCTAAGGCAGCCTGAACAAATAATAACATTAATGTACATAATTTAGTTTGCATAACTTTTATAAAGATTCTTTTAAACTGTCTTACACACTACCAATGTTAAGAAAGTATATCAGCATTTCTACTTAGAGGAAAATTTGCTACTTGCTCTCGTTATGAATCTGTTTAATGCAAACATTCTAAAAAAATGGGATAAAATTTTTCATCCCCAAGTAGAATAAAGTAAAACCTTGAGTACTCACATGTTCTAAAAAATGAGAAGTACAGATTGTTCAGTGTATTAAACTGTTTGAGAACTAGGACTCTGAGCCAACTCTAGATGTAACTGAAGGACATAATCGTTTAACTTTTTATTATGCAAATTATAATATTTTCCAGCAATCCTCACTATTTAAAATGTATATTATTTTAACATATTAGTATCACTTTTTCTGAAAATACTATCTGTAAGTTAGCTTTTACTTAATTTTAGTTCAAAATTTCACAAATTTTCTGGATATATGGAAAAAAAAGAATTTTGTGGCAATATATGGAACATGGTTCCTGATATTATATTCTCTAATTCAAAGGTTTGAATGATAAAAATATAAAATTTGAAATGATTTTGTCACTTCACTCTTCATCTTATAAGATTTTTATTCCATTTAGGTAATTTTCAAACTTTTTATCTTTCTACAATGGAACTGTGCTAGTTACACTAGTATTGTATAATTTAGGATATCATAAAAAAATTAGGATATCATTATCTAAATTTTATTTGCTTGGCTTATCTAATATGGCTTAAATAATATTCTTTGGTTCTATAATTTTTAAAAAATCTTTAAGGAAAAAGGATGGTCATAATACCAATGAGCTTGATTTTTAAAAGTTTCTAAAATGATCAAACATATTTATGTTTTAAAAACTGGAATGACTATAAACTAAGACTTAAATTCAATTTTCCATTTATATAGCTTCAGTGTTTCTTGACTGTCTCTTGAAAGACCATTGGAAAGGCAAGACTAAGACATCCGGACTACAGACCAGCAGTGCAATGGCAGACCATTGCTTACAGCATTCAGTCTTAGGAAATCTAATCAAATTTATGTTAACTGAATATCTATGTAAAAAGAACACACTTGTGCACCAGTACATTGTTCAATTCCACCTGGGAAGAGATTATTAACACATATGTCACAGTTATATGCTTGTTATACCTGGTTTAAGAATATATATCTGACTTAAGAGGGGCTGCTGCTGCTACTGCTAAGTCACTTCAGTCGTGTCCGACTCTGTGTGACCCCATAGACGGCAGCCCACCAGGCTTCCCCGTCCCTGGGATTCTCCAGGCAAGAACACTGGAGTGGGTTGCCATTTCCTTCTCCAATGCATGAAAGTGAAGAGTGAAAGTGAAGTCGCTCAGTTGTGTCCGACTCTTAGCAACCCCATGGATTGCAGCCTTCCAGGCTCCTCCATCCATGGGATTTTCCAGGCAAGAGTACTGGAGTGGGGTGCCATTGCCTTCTCCATAAGAGGGGCTACTAAATGCAAAATTGCAAGCAGTACGCGTGGCTGAGGTTTTTTAAATATTTATTCTGTATGACAATTCAAGGAAAATTTAGGTCTATCCCAGGAAAGATCAAGGTCCGAGACATATCAGTTATCGTTAAATTAATATTCTTATTCTGTAAAACTGCTAAAATGAAGAGATGTGGAGACAATACTACAAAAGGCAAAATGCCAGAGGATTCTGGGATCATGGTGGATTAGGTAGCACCAGGAAACTGTCTCCCAACCTACACAACTGAACCCACAGAATCTGTCCAGTATAACCATTTTAGAAGTCTAGAGTCTACTGAGGGCTTGTAATGCCCTGGGGAAAATGGTTAATTTTGGTCATTATCAATTCTTAGCACAGCAACAGCTACCCATTTCCATTCCCCAGCCCCGAGGCAGGCAGTCATTCATGTGTTTTAGGAGTATGTTGCATATAGCTTGCAGTGGTCAGGGCAGACAATGAGGATGCTGTCTTCCAAATATTGGAGATATGTGATTGACCTTTGTTGCTTCTGATCACAGAGGTACAAAGAGGTGAGTGGCTATATCATATAGATGATACCATAGAGACGTTTCTTCCTTGGAAAAGCTACATAAAGTTTGGGGAAATTTTTAGTTCTATTAATACCTAAAAGTGTAGAAAAATTTGAAAATAGCTTTTATTATTTTGTTTAATATAAGGTGACAGACATTTTTAAGATTCTAGAATAATTCTTTAACTTTAGTCTTTTAAAAATTTTAGAGACATAAATAGAAGGTGCAATATAAAATGCTAAAGATACTTGGTAATTATATAATCTCAAACAAAAATGTTAGCAAGACTACTGATTTATACCAGTTCAAGCTTATTAATATCAAATATACATGATAGTATCTAGTATGTTGAGGAAAAAAAACTCAAAACATCAGGAGGAATTGGTCATACTTATAAATATGCTACTGTTTAAAAATGTATATTAATATGTCTTTCTTCCTGCTGGGCATATACAAATTTCATTTATTGCTTAAGAAAACCTTCTGCTCAGATATTCCTTAATTTACAACTGAGAATTTGGAAAGCTTTCTGTTTATTAGAAGACTAAATCAAAATTTATTTACATATTAAAAATAAAATTGTTCATGTCTCCTGGTTTATGGGAACTTTAATAGAATTTGTATTTTGCTGTTGTGTGAACATTGTATAATCTGAATTAAGTTAAGTCACTTCACAGTGATTTTCAGGTCTAATATATCCTTCTACTTTTCTGCCTATTTGTTCTATTAATTTTTGAGAGTTTGATATTGAAATTCCAACTAAAAATCTAAATTTATCTACTTAAAAAAATAAGTGTAATATGGTAGATCAGACAGTAAAGAATCTGTCTGCAGTGCAGGAGGCCCAGGTTCGATCCCTGGTTTGGGAAGATCCCCTGGAAGAAGGGAATGGTTACCCACTCCAGTATTCTTGCCTGAAGAATCCCATGGACAGAGGAGCCTGGCAGGCCACTGTCCATGGCATCACAAAGGGTAGGACACGACTGACCCACTAAGCAGAGCACAGCATGGACACACACAACTTGGAAGACTTTCAAGGGAATTAAGATGAGTGAAAAAAACAATCCGCAAATGTTACAAATTGCATGACTCATTTATATAACATTCTTGACATGACAACATTATAGAAATGGAGGACAGATGAATGGTTGCCAATGGCAAGATACTGGACTGGGGAGGTGGCTGAGGCTAGAGGGGCAACATGATGGATTCTTATAATGATGGAACTATTTTGTATCCTGATTGTGGTGGTGGATACATGAGTCTACACGTGATAATATCATGATAAAACTGGATAGAATTAAACACACATGTGAGGACAAATAAAACCAGGGAAACAGAAAAACATAAAGTTGAATTCAGATAAATTTGCAATCATGCATTCACAACATTTGAATATACATACATTGGACTTTTTATCAGAGAAGAAATTTTTACCCTATAATCCAACTTTGAAAGACTATGAAATAAGGCTATCAGAAGAGCTGGGAGTTACCTTCATGCTTATTTGCATGAAAATGAAAGTGAAACTCACTCAGTTGTGTCCCACTCTATACAGTCCATGGAATTCTTCAGGCCAGAATACTGAAGTGGGTAGCCTTTCCCTTCTCCAGGGGATCTTCCCAACCCAGGGATCAAACCCAGGTCTCCCATATTGCAGGCAGATTCTTTACCAGCTGAGCCACAAGGGAAGCCCAAGAAGACTGAAGTAGGTAGCCTACCCCTTCTCCAGCGGATCTTCCCAACCCAGGAATTGAACTGGGGTCTCCTGCATTGCTTATTTGCGTATGTATATCTAAATTTTTTCACGCCAACTAGTATAATCCTTTCATTTAACATATGAAACTAGAATCAGACTTGCTCTAAGCCACAGGTTACTTAGAGTTGAACAAATCCTACAGATTCTAAAGCCATGTCTTGATCTTTTTTTCCTTCTATAATCCCTGACTCTGAGCCCCAGCAGTTTCCTCCTCTTCTACCCAAGTTGACTCATGCCATTTTCAAAATAATCCTAACACTTCTTGATAACTTTCGTTGCACCTCAGAATCCTTACAATTCTTGGAAACTTGGCCCATTATGAATATCAAAACACACTTTCTAAACTCTCCCTTCCAATATCAATGTTGATACCTTTTCAGTTATCTATTAACTAACTTCAGCCATAGAGCTATGGCCCTTGGAATTCATCTGTATAATTTTTCTGTTTTCTGAACCATTAGAGCCTGACAGTTATGTGGTTTTTATCACAAAAGCTAACTCAACAATGATCTGATAGACTGAGTTCACTACTCTCACTTCCTTCTGTCCACATGCCTAGATAAGGCAATTTAATCAGTTATGTGGCTGTCCTCAGAAAGGGGTCATACCCTTGCAGCTACTTCCTATGTAATAATTATGCAAAAATACATGGAGGATGACACAGACATATATTGCCAGCTCAGGATTTTCTCTTGATCATTCCTAGGCATAGAATATATTTCTTTCCCTAATAGGAAGTTCCAGGCCAGCTTGATTGACACATTCTTAGGATGAAGCCTGACAAAAAGAGGCTTAGGGTATACAAAGTTAATTCTGGTTAAGTTTTATAAAAATGCACTTGTTCCTCTTCTGAACCCTTCCAGACAAAAGGTCTAGGTGTGAATAGAGAATCATTTTAATCACATTAAAAATGTAAAGTTATAACTACTGAAGTGGGACACACAATGCAGTTAGAATCACTTCTTAAACTAGGAGAACTGCTCATATCTTTGAAAAGAAAACCTCAGATTCTGAGAGGTATAGGGAAGGGAAGGACATTAATGATCTTCTGTCCTTCAGAACTACTCTTGAAACCTCCCACCATAAGAAAAATGTCCTTTGGGGGCCCTCCCAAGCTTGTGCAAACACCTTAAATTTAACTCAGAGCTGGGCCTGCCACCCCCTTCCAGGAGTCTGTGACTACACTGTGACAGTCATTTTCCTAAGTCTATCATGTTATTGGGTGATGGTCCCATATCTTGCACCAGTCCCTGCTTCCACCCCCTCATAAAATACCTCTGGATTATCAGTCTTCCTATAGTGTGGACAAATGCCACCTGGAAGGTGTCCTGGTCATATTTCACCTGCAAATGTTTAAGAAAACACCACTATGGCCTTGAAAGCATTCAAGTAAGTCTCAGTTCACTGGCCAGGGTTGTTTTACATGGCAGAATTGCCTTAGAATTCTTCTTTGAGGGTCAAGAAAGAGTCTGTGTAATAGCTAAGACTTCCAGCTGTATCTAGAATAAAGCTGAAGTCCAAGAGGAAGTTCAATGCAGAAGCTTAAAGAGGAAATGCCTGGTTCAGTTCACTTCAGTCGCTCAGTCATGTCCGACTCTTTGCGACCCCATGGACTGCAGCACGCCAGGCCTCCCTGTCCATCACCAACTTTCGGAGCTTGCTTGAACTCATGTCCATCAAGTCAGTGATGCCATCTAGTCATCTCACCCTCTATCGTCCCCTTCTCCTCCTGCCTTCAATCTTTCCCAGCATCAGAGTCTTTCCCAGTGATACAGCTCTTCCCATCAGGTGGCTAAAGTATTAGAGTTCCAGCTTCAGCATCAGTCCTTCCAATGAATATTCAGGACTGATTTCCTTTAGGATTGACTGGTTGGATCCCCTTGTAGTCCAAAGGACTCTCAAGAGTCTTCTCTTGAAGAGTCTTCTTTTGAACCACATTTCAAAAGCATCAATTTTTAAGCACTCAGCTTTCTTTGTGGTGCAACTCTCACATCCATACATGACTACTGGAAAAACCATAGCTTTGACTAGACAGGCCTTTGTTGGCAAAGTAGTGTCTCTGTATTTAAAATACTGTCTAGGTTCGTCATAGCTTTTCTTCCAAGGAGCAAGTGTCTTTTAATTTCATGGCTGCAGTCACCATCTGTAGTGATTTTGGAGCCCAAAAAATAAAGTCTGTCACTGTTTGCATTGTTTCCCTATCTATTTGCCATGAAGTGATGGGGCCAGATGCCATGATCCTTGTTTTTTAAATGTTGAGTTTTAAGACAGCTTTTTAACTCTCCTCTTTCAATTTCATCAAGAAGCTTTTTAGTTCTTTACTTTCTGCCATAAAGGTGGTGTCATCTGCATATCGGAGGTTACTGATATTTGTCCTGGCAATCTTGATTCCAGCTTGTGATTCATTCAGTCCAGCTTTTCTCATGATGCATTCTGCATATTAGTTAAATAAGCAGGGTGACAATATATAGTGCTGATGTACAACCAGTTAGTTGTTCCATGTCCAGTTCTAACTGTTGCAGCTTGACCTGCATACAGATTTCTCAGGAGGCAGGTCAGGGTGCCTGGTATTCCTATCACTTTAAGAATTTTCTGCAGTTCGTTGTGATCCACACAGTCAAGAGATTTGGCATAGTCAATAAAGCAGAAGTAGATATTTTTTTCTGGAACTCTCTTTTTCAATGATCCAACAGATGTGGGCAATTTGATCTCTGGTTCCCCTGCATTTTCTAAATCGAGCTTAAAGATCTGGAAGTTCACGGTTCATGTACTGTTGAAGCCTGGCTTGGAGAATTTTGAGCATTACTTTGCTAGCGTGTGAGATGAGTACAATTGTGCAGTAGTTTGAGCATTCTTTGGCATTGCCTTTCTTTGGGATTGGAATGAAAACTGATCTTTTCCAGTCCTTTGGCCACTGCTGAGTTTTCCAAATGTGCTGGCATATTGAGTGCAGCACTGTAACAGCGTCATCTTTTAGGATTTAAAATAGCTCAACTGGAATGCCATCACCTCCACTAGCTTTGTTCATAGTGATGCTTTCTAAGGCCCACTTGACTTCGCATTCCAGGATGTCTGGCTCTAGGTGAGTGATCACACCATCGTGATTATTTGGGTCACGAAGATCTTTTTTGCATAGTTTTTCTGTGTATTCTTGCCACCTCTTCTTAATATTTTCTGCTTCTGTTAGGGCCAAACAATTTCTGTCCTTTATTATGCCCATCTTAGCATGAAAAGTTCCCTTGGTATCTCTAATTTTCTTGAAGACATCTCTAGACTTTCCCATTCTATTATGTTCCTCTATTTCTTTGCATTGATCACTGAGGAAGGCTTTCTTATCTTTCCTTGCTATTCTTTAGAACTCTGCATTCAAATGAGTATATCTTTCTTTTTATTCTTTGCTTTTCACTTCTCTACTATTTCCAGATATTTGTAAGGCCTCATCAGACAATCATTTTGCCTTTTTACATTTATTTTTATTCAGGATGGTATTGATCCCTGTCCCCTGGAGAACGTCACGAACCTCCATCCATAGTTCTTCAGGCACTCTGTCTAACAGATCTAATCCCTTGAATATATTTGTCACTTCCACTGTATAATCATAAGGGATTTGATTTCGGTCATACCTGAATGGTCTAGTGGTTTCCCCTACTTTCTTCAATTTAAGTCTGGATTTGGCAATAAGGAGTTCATGGTCTGAGCCACAGTCAGCTTCTGGTCCTGTTTTTGCTGATTTTATAGAGCTTCTCTATTCTTTGGCTGCAAAGAATATAATCTGTCTGATTTCGGTATTGAACATCTGGTGATATCCATGTGTAGAGTCTTTTCTTGTGTTGTTGGAAGAGGGTGTTTGCTATGACCAGTGCATTCTCTTGCCAAAACTCTATTAACCTTTACCCTGCTTCATTCTGTACTCCAAGGCAAATTTGCCTGTTACTCCAGGTGTTTCTTGACTTCCTACTTTTGCATTCCAGTCCCCTATAATGAAAAGGACATCTTTTGTGGGTGTTAGTTCTAGAAGGTCTTGTAGGTCTTCATAGAACCGTTCAATTTCAGCTTCTTCAGCATTACTGGTCAGGGCATAGACTTGGATTACTGTGATATTGAATGGTTTGCCTTGGAAATGAACAGAGATCATTCTGTTGTTTTTCAAATTGCATCAAAGTATTGCATTTTGGACTCTTTTGTTGACTATGATGGCTACTCTGTTTAGTCTAAGGGATTCTTGCCCACAGTAGTAGATATAATGGTCATCTGTGTTAAATTTCACCCATTTCAGTCCATTTTAGTTCACTGTTTCCTAAAATGTCAATGTTCACTCTTGCCATCTCCTGTTTGACCAGTTCCAGTTTGCCTTGATTCATGGACCTAACATTCCAGGTTTCTATCCAATATTGCTCTTCATAGCATTGGAGTTTACTTCCATCATAAAGGTTACAACTGGGTAACCTTTAATGAAGTCTGGTAACCATCATCAAATGTATCATGAGGATAGCCTAATGCGAATACCCTGGATCAGCTGGGGCTGGTCCCCAGCACTAGCCCCTGTCAGATTATTCACAGTGGCCATTGGAGTGGCTATATGTGAGAAAATCTGCCACATACATACTAGGGGTACATATTGTTGGGAGATAGCTTTCTTTACGTCTCTTAACACTTCTGTGTGATTTATGACATCTTTTGTTCTGGACTATCTTTCCAAAGATGTTAATATATTATAGCTAACAGACTTGGAAAATATAGTTTCTGAGTGTCTTCTTGTGGTGCAGAGGCAAAATTTGTTTGCGTTCTGGTGTAAGAAAATAATGACTTCCTCTAGAGCATAAAACAAGCAGATTTTTGCAGTCCTTATAAAATGTAGGGTTTCGTAGGCCTCCCAATTCCCAAGGGGGAATTCTTCTCTATGGAACTTGAGGGCAAAGGGGAATAAATATCAGCATGACATTTCTGCTGCCTGACAAGTAATACATGTCTCATTTCTTCTGCCAGCCTCCTTGAAAGTGTGGCAGCCTACCTTGTTAGATTGCATGCAGGATAAAAATTTCAGATCCCTCACTTTTCAGCATTTAAAAATTTAAGGCAAACTATGGGCTTTATGTTGGAGAAGGCAATGGCACCCACTCCAGAACTCTTGCCTGGAAAATCCCATGGACGGAGGAGCCTGGTAGGCTGCGTCCATGGGGTTGCTAAGAGTCAGACACGACTGAGCGACTTCACTTTCACTTTTCACTTTCATTCATTGGAGAAGGAAATGGCAACCCACTCCAGTGTTCTTGCCTGGAGAATCCCAGGGACGGGGGAGCCTGGTGGGCTGCCCTCTATGGGGTCGCACAGAGTCAGTCACGACTGAAGCGACTTAGCAGCAGCAGCAGCATGGGCTTTATGTAAAGAGACCCAACTAGTCAATCCTAAAGGAAATCAATCCTGAATATTCATTGGCATTACTAATGCTGACACTGAAGCTCCAATAATTTGGCCACCTGACTCATTAGAAAAGATCCTGATGCCTGGAAAGACTGAAGGCAGGAGGAGAAGGCGACAACAGAGGATGAGATGGCTGGATGGCATCTTGAGCAAGCTCCGCGAGGTGGTGACAGACAGGGAAGTCTGGCATGCTGCAGTCTATGGGGTTGCAAAGAGTCAGACATGACCGAGTGACTGAATTGAAGTGAATTGATGGGCTTCCCAGGTGGCGCTAGTGGTAAAGGACCCTCCTGCCAATGTAGGAGATGTGGGTTCAATCCCTGGGTCAGGAAGATCCCCTGGAGTAGGAAATTGTAACCCATTCCAGTATTCCTGCCTGGAAAATTCCATGCACAGAGGAGCCTAGCAGGCTTCAGTCCATGGGGTCGCAAAGAGTCAGACATGACTGAGCATTCACACACACATGCTTAATAAAAACCCAAATAAATTGATTTTGGTTATCAGTGTACCCTTGGTTAACCATTTGTTAAATGCAAATATTTCAGACAGGCAACAAACCAATATAAAAACTTCATGGCAGACTTATCCAGGCTTTTTGTTTGAGGCAAATTTATTAAGACAGTTTTATATTCACTTCTTTTATAGCAATTGTAATTCACTGTAAAATTCAAATATATTTCCGATATCTTCTAGACTAGGGACCGTG
Source organism: Bos taurus (assembly GCF_002263795.3). NCBI lineage: Eukaryota > Metazoa > Chordata > Mammalia > Artiodactyla > Bovidae > Bos > Bos taurus. Next base: position 14,795,249 of record NC_037332.1, on the reverse strand, counting down.
TCATATCTGTCTATGTACATATGCTGATACCAAGCATGGTGCCCACCATATGTAAGCATTCAGTATTTGTTGGCTGGGAGTGAAAAATCAGTTTGAATAGATGACTACAACTCTTTTGGGATATCTTAAAGAAGAGTTTAGGCTTAATCCAAAGGAACTACTGTTATGACCTAAATAAGATGAAAAGGAAGTTAGATAAGTCTGGTTAGATAAGACTGGTTAGATAAGTCTTGCATTTGTATATAGGAAAGTAAAAGAAAGAAAGAACAACACAAAAAAAGCAGTTACACTTTGATAACTTGATTATGTCATCTGAAGTTGTTAAGATTATTTGAAAATTAAGTGATGGCAATAAAAAAAAAACAGTAAAAATTATCAAAGGAAAGAAAAGTAACAATACCTTCCTAATTGGTATTTAGCTTTAATTCTTAGCTCCCCTAAACTATAATCTCTGTATTAGAAACAAATTTATCCATTTAAAACAATAATACATTTAACTCCTTTGCTCAAAACCAAGTAATAATTTTCTATCACATTTGAATAAAATTCAAAGTTCTTGAAATCATATCATGGGCTTTATGTGGACTGTTGCCTGATCATTTTTATGTTTCTTCCTGATCTCAGGTTATTCTCCACCACTAATCAGTACTGTGCCGTATTGTGCTTAGTCGCTCAGTTGTGTCCAACTCTGCAATCCCATGAGAGTAGCCTGCCAGGCTCCTCTGTCCATGGGGATTCTCCAAGCAAGAGTACAGGAGTGGGTTGCCATGCCCTCCTCCGGGGATCTTACAAACCCAGGGATCAAACCCAGGTCTCCCACATTACAAGCAGATTCTTTACCAGCTGAGCCACCAGGGAAGCCCATGAATACTGGAGTGGGTAGCCTATCCCTTCTCCAGGGGATCTTCCTGACCCAAGAATTGAACAGGGGTTTTCTGCACTGCAGGTGGATTCTTAACCAGCTGAGCTACCAAGGAAGCCCACTCATCAGTTCTACTTCTTGTGCATTTTGGGTTCCTTTAGTATACTAAAAAAAATCCCTTCTTTTTTCATTTCCATACCACTTAGCCATGTATAGTATTATCTGATGGTTATCCCTTCACTTTATTTTCACATCTTTATCAATATTTCACCTTATGCAGGCCTTCTCTGATCATAAAATCAGATTCCATGCTCTCTTAATTTTTCTTAGAAAAATTTTTATAACCATTTTCAATATGTAAAGAGGGAAACTAGAGTTAAAGAGTGAAATTTTATTATTTTAAAAGGGTTAATTATACAATGATTTAACTGTTCTAAATGTGTATGCCCTAATACATATCCTCAAACTATGAGGTCAAGTTTGACAGAACTAAAAACTTAACTTAGAGAAACCCACCCATGTTCGATCCCTAGGTTGGGAAGACCCCCTGGAATAGGAAATGGCAAATCACTCCAGTATTCCTGCCTGGTAAGTCTCATAGAAAGCGGAATCTAGCGGGCAACAGTCCATGGGGTAGCCAAGAGTAGGCTATGACTGAGCAGGAAACACACACAAACAATTATAATAAGAGATTTAGCATTCTTCTGTCAATAACTTATAGAAAACTCTCCAAATCACTAAAAATAAAGATTTTTAAAAATACAACTATCAAACGGAGGAATTGAGGTTTTAGTAGCCATAACACCTGAAAAAATGCACCTTCAAGTGCTCGTGGAACATTATCCCCAAAAGATGATGTGCTAAGACAAATTTTTAAGAAACAAATAACATCAATCTTACATCAAACTCTTTCAGAAAAAAGAAACATAGGAAACATTTCCTAATCAAATAGGCACAATGTTGACATCAAAATCTGAAAAGAATTTTACTAGAAAGATTTATAGGCATAGCATCTTCTTGAATACAAAGGCAAAAATCCTAAAAAAAAAAAATATTAGCAGAACAAATTTAGTGGTATATAAAATAATAATACTTTATAGCTAAGTCAATTTGTTCTAGGAATACATGGTTTAATGCTTGTAAATCAATGTCATAAGCCTGCAAAGTGATAAAAGCCAAATTATGTATAGAATCATCAACATCATCATCATATATTAACTTCTTGGAAAGGTAAGGAGATGCTAAGGAGGTTAACCCAATCAAATATAGAGTTTCTGAAAGAAACCTATATTAAACGTCTGACTTTGTAGTGGAAGCTTTTACCCTGAGACCAGGAACTAGCAAAAGATGACTTCTAAAATCACCACTATTTAACATTGTACTGAAGGTACTAGTCAGGACAATAGAGCAAGAAAAATAAACAAAAGGCATACGAATTAGGAAAAAAAAAAAAGAAGAATAAAAATTATTATGCTCAGGTGATATGATTGTGGGTACAGAATATTCAAAAGACTTGAGAGATAAGTAAGTGATTTCAGAAAGTGACTGGATATAAGGTTGGTATACAAAAACAAAATAATATCAGAAAATGTCAAATAGCTAGAAGTAAATCTAATAAAAAATGTACAAGAACACTATGAAGAAAATACAGAGTATAGTGGACAGAGATTTTAAGTTAAATAGGGTTGTTATTCTATGTTCATGAATGTAAAAATGCAATATTCTAAAAAAAATCAGTTCTTCCAAATTGACTTATAGATTTATTACAATCTCAGAGAAAATTTGAACATTTATTGTGCAAATTGATAGGCTAGTACTAAAATCTGTACATAAATGAAATGGATAAAAAGTAGCAGAGTAGATCTTTCTTGAAGAAGAACAACAAAGTCGGAGCACTTTTAAGACTAGATAATGAAGTTTACCATAAATTATGTAGTAATTAGAGTAGTGATATAAGGATAAACTGTAACAGAAAGCCAAGGAAAATTAGGAGAACCCATGCACAGCTTCCTGAATGTAAATAATGCTTCCACTGGAATCTCTTGTGAAAAGTATGGTCTATACAACAGATAGCTGTGGGTCAATGAGACAACCAAATGTGTATCTTTGGAGGAGAATTTGACGCCCTACTCACATTGCACGCCAAATTTAATTCAAGATGCACCACGGATTTAAATCCTGAAAGTTAAGATAATAAAGTTTTTAGAATATCTTAATGAGCTGATAAGCAAAGATTTCTTATACGTCATGAAAACAAAAATCTTTTGTTTTTAATTTAAAATAGAAACATTCTGTTCATCAAAATAAACCACAAAGAGAGAAAAAAAGGGAAATCTCAGAATTTAGAGAATGTTTTTTCAAGAGAAAACAGAATAGTATTCAGATTATAAAAAGCACTCCCACAAGTCAATAAGAAAAAAGATGTACAACCGAACTTAAAAACGCACACCAACACTTGATCATATCACAAAAGTACATATCCAAATGGCCAAAAAGCAAATGAAATGGTATTTAACATTATTAGTTATGAGATAAACGCAAATTAAAAGAACTAGATCAGATCAGATCAGCCGCTCAGTCATGTCTGACTCTTTGCGACCCCATGAATCGCAGCACGCCAGGCCTCCCTGTCCATCACCAACTCCCAGAGTTCACCCAGACTCACGTACATCGAGTCAGTGATGCCATCCAGCCATCTCATCCTCTGTTGTCCCCTTCTCCTCTTGCCCCCAATCCCTCCCAGTATCACAGTCTTTTCCAATGAGTCAACTCTTCACATGAGGTGGCCAAAGTACTGGAGTTTCAGCTTTAGCATCATTCCTTCCAAAGAAATCCCAGGGCTGATCTCCTTCAGAATGGACTGGTTGGATCTCCTTGCAGTCCAAGGGACTCTCAAGAGTCTTCTCCAACACCACAGTTCCAAAGCATCAATTCTTTGGTGCTCAGCCTTCTTCACAGTCCAACTCTCACATCCATACATGACTACAGGAAAAACCATAGCCTTGACTAGATGGACCTTTGTTGGCAAAGTAATGTCTCTGCTTTTGAATATTCTATCTAGGTTGGTCATAACTTTCCTTCCAAGGAGTAAGCGTCTTTTAATTTCATGGCTGCAGTCACCATCTGCAGTGATTTTGGAGCCCAGAAAAATAAAGTCTGACACTGTTTCCACTGTTTCCTCATCTATTTTCCATGAAGTGATGGGACCGGATGCCGTGATCTTCGTTTTCTGAATGTTGAGCTTTAAGCCAACTTTTTCACTCTCCACTTTCACTTTCATCAAGAAGCTTTTTAGTTCCTCTTCCCTTTCTGCCATAAGGGTGGTGTCATCTGCATATCTGAGGTTATTTATATTTCTCCCGGCAATCTTGATTCCAGCTTGTGTTTCTTCCAGTCCATGAACAGTATGAAAAGGCAAAAGAACTAGATACCACTATAAACCTACTGGATTGGTAGAAAATGACATAAAAATACCAAGTTTTGGTGAGGATAAAGCTCCTCTGAAATTCTCATATTCTGCTGATAGGACTGTAAATTGATACAATCACCTTAAGATGTTGTTAGACACTAGCTACTAAACATAGGTTAATGATATGACTCAGAAATTCAGTTCTCAAAAGAAAGGTGAATATGCACATCAAAAAGTATGTACAAGAATGTTCGTAGTGTCTTTAGTCATAATAGGCAACACTAAGATAACGCATAACAAATAATCCATCAACAGTATACAGACTTTTAAAAATTGGTATATTCAATAATAGATTAAAAGTAGTATATTCTATATTCAAAAGAATGATATATATGCAACTATACTCATCCACATAGGTGAATTTCACAGACATAATATTATGTGAAAAAAGAGTAAATATTGGATGATTCTACTTATTGGAAGCCCAGAAATAGGCAAAACTCATCTATGATGACAGGGGTATGAATACTATAGAAGCACAAGGAAGTCTTCTGGGTATAGCCATACATTCTCTACCTTAATCTGAGTGATAAATACATGAGTTTGACTCTCTAGAAATAGAGGAAACAGAACGAGTAAGACTAAGGATGTAAAAGGTAAGTGTTCTGTATGGTAAGAGGGAGCTCAATGTGATTAGAGTATGTGGACACCATGGATGGGAAGTGGTAAATATGTCTGCAGAGTTTGCTGCCTGATTATTGAACCCTTGAAAAACAATTTAAGGAGGTTGTTCTCATTTTGCTAGGCAATAAAGAACTATTAGTTGTTGAACAGGGCATAAATAAGCTCAGTTATATTTAATGAAGAATAATTGATAAACCATTGCATAAATCAGGTTGAAGAATATACAAGAATTCTTGTAAATAGTCTATGATCACATTTACACACTATACAAGCTTGTATCCTAAATGAAGATGTTAAAATATTAGAAGCATAATTTTTCAAGTGCTATTAAAAAAAAATCCATAACAGAGTGTTAATAGGATGAAAACCTTAGAAACTGGTTTAGCTCCAAAAGACCAATATTTTAAGACCAATATCCTTATGTTGTAGTTAGCACTTACTTCATCAAATGTAAAATCTTCTAAATCTATTTCTTCATATTCTTCTTCAGATTCTTCATTCTTAATAGCCTCTAGAGCTGTTGTCAGTTTCTTTCGCAAAAGAAAGCCCTTCCAAACTGCCTAAACAAAAATTTAAAGCATGTTATACAGGGTTATAGATCAAACTCCAAACCAGATTCTCTGTGTTATCCCATTAGGAAGATAAAACATCTTAGACCTTAGTTTAATGGCTCGATAATCTGTTTTTTGAACTTTATGTGACATTTAAAACTGCAAGATAAATTAAATGACTGCTTGTGTCTAAAGTTCTGAATCTCAGGGGACTTTCCTCATAGTAAGCAGAAAAGAATCTTTAAAACTCCCTCAACTGCACATGTAGGTCAACCAATCAATTATCTGACAATCCCTCCAGGACCCATTCTAAATTAAGAAGAAAGAGATACAGAGGAAAACCAATTCCGTTAATTTTCAAATGATTATGTATAAAATAAACTAACACGCATTAAAGAAAACTTCAACATTTATAAATGGCCCTATTAGAGACTTAGTATCCTGGCCCATAGCAATTAACTAATTTCATCTTTAAATAAATCAAGCACATGATAAAACATTAAGAATGTTAGATAGAATTTAAAACATTAAGATTCCTCCATAATCATGGAGGAATCTTGGAGCTTTCCTAAATTTAACTCCAAGAACACTAGAGCTTTTAAAAAATTAATATCTTTATACACTGCTAGGGGTAAGCTCCAGGATATATAGTAAATGTAAAACATAGGTAGAAATAAGTGTGTATTGCATACCTTCATTTATCTCTGAAAACCAATATAAATATATAATAAACACATATATAAATTTTTATATTTAAATATATGTCATTGCTAATATCTACAAAGTGAAAGCATAAAGTATAAAATTAATTTCAAAGTTTATTACCTATAGACATAGAAAACAGAGGGGAAGATATAGCAATAGAAGCCAGATGTCTCTGAATATACACTTTGCTTAGATTTGAATTTGGAATTGAGCACATGCTTAAGAAAATTGTAACAAATAAATATTAAATAAAAGAAACTCCTGAAAAAATATATAAAGAGATTTTATGCTATGGGCATAACCACAAAGAAGTTATTTAAAGTGACTCTGAAATAGATTTATTTAGCTATGCTCTTAGTGAAATGCAATCAAAAGGTAAATTTAATTACAAAAGTTACCTTAAATATATTTTAGTAATCGTATTGTTAGCAATAATACTGGTATTGTTATTCTGCAAAATATATACATTGAGAAGAAGAATATACAAACAGATAATTGCCAGAAAATTTATGACAATAGAAATAACACGCAATCTCTGCGGCAACCAGCCTAGTAGGCCAAATCTCCACAACAGTTAGCCAAGAATGGTTAAGACTTGGTCAATGACTGCCCGCTTCTCTATTTTTGTTCCTATTTCTATCTCAGGACCAAGTGGACCAATAAGAGATAGCCAAACATACTTCCCCAACCAATCATATAAGATGCCCCATTTCTAGTTGGCCAATAGTGTATGCATGTGTGCGTGTATCTTTGTGTGTTTATATACACACATGCACTTACATAGTGGAAACAAGGACTGCATAAATGAGAAAAATCAGACTATGGCAAGGGAGTCAGCCATCATTAGTTGCCTCTGGCAAAGACTCAAAGGTAAGGAAGGGTGTGGGATAAATGTATATACATTTATACACAGTGATGAATACATGATTGTCACATACTAGACTCTTGTTAAATATTATTTTCCCAATTTCTTTGTCCCCTTGTTTATAAAAATTCTATTTACTTAGTTTATCAAATAAGAAAAGTGTGATATTAAACATCACATAAAGTTTAAAATGTATAATTAACTAAATTTTTATTATTTTGCCTCTAAACATGAATTTTGGTATAGAAATAATATTTCAATACTTTTTAACTTGCTATCAATAAATTATAATCTCTCTGCTGCTGCTGTGGCTAAGTCACTTCAGTCGTGTCTGACTCTGTGCGACCCCATAGACGGCAGCCCACTAGGCTCCCCCATCCCTGGGATTCTCCAGGCAAGAACACTGGAGTGGGTTGCCATTTCCTTCTTCAATGCAGGAAAGTGAAAAGTGAAAGTGAAGTCACTCAGTCGTGTCCGACTCTTCACGACCCCGTGGACTGCAGCCTACCAGGCTCCTCCGTCCATGGGATTTTCCAAGCAAGAGTACTGGAGTGGGGTGCCATTGCCCTCTCAAGAGAGTTCAAAACTCTTGTGTGTGGGAAAGATCTCAATATGAATCAGGAACTTGAACAGTATTGAATGGTAGAAACAGAAGAGAGGATATCTTTGTGTGATGAGGAGCATGCTTAAAAGTATTGCCTAAGAAAGTGGATTTCCTCGTTTTAGTTTACCCATATGGAGAGTACCATCAGCTCTCTGCCCTCATTTTTAGTCTCATGCAGCTGGGTTGTTATTACAGACCAGGGTATGTCATGTACCGTGGGTGATTGACATAGGGAATCTAGTTACCTTAGGGGAAAACAAACTATTTTTCTTTTCTCCCACTTGTTTAAGTCTGTTTGGGCTGCAGTAAGCAAAGTACCATAGCCTTGGTGACTTACACAACAAATGTTTATTTCTTCTAATTCTAGAGGAGGCTAGGAGCCTAAGGCACTGACAAATTTATCGTCTGGTGAGACCAAGTTTCTTAGTTCACAGATGGCTCTATTCTCACTGTGTCCTCACATGTTAGTAGGTACTAGAGAGCTCTCTGGGCTCTCTTCTATAAGGGCACTAATCCCACTCATGGGAGCTCCACCGTCACAACATATTCACCTCCAAAAGACCCCATCTCCAAATATCAACACAATGGAGATAAAGTTTCAACTTAGGAATATCGTGGAGAACATAAATATTCAGTCAACAGAACCCTTCATTTGGGGATTTTTAAAAAACTCCTCTTTTATGATTCTTTTATCTGGCATTTACGCTCTCTTGGTTGCTAGCTACCTTTCAAAATGCTTTGCCTCAACATGGCAAATGGGCCTTTGATTTCTTCCTGTTAGGGAGGTATCCCAGTAGGGAGGTACCCTTCATATCCCTTCTTCCCTGATCTTGTGCTAACAAAGTAAAGAGCATTAGGGAAACATGTTTTCTTTCCCTGGATTCTCTCTCTCTCTCTCTCTTTTTTTTGGTTACATCATCTTTTCTTCAGTTATCTCTCCTCAACATCCCCTTTTCCCTTATACCATTAAGATACCAAGATTAGGTGCAGTTCTAGGGAAAAAAGAGTATAAGGGGAAGTATTTAATACAGACCTTCAATGACAAGAGTGGAAGGACTGATTCATCATGTCTCACAGTGGATCCAGCCTAACTTCTCAGGGATAGGACTTCTGCAGAGCTCTAAACTGTATTTTTCTGGTGTGACACATATAAATACTGCCCTCCTGCATCAGTGGAGGGTCAGAAATCCAAGTCCCAGCCATGGGAAATAAAGGTAATATAAATGTGTAATCAGTGTTCAGATTCTTCTTCTAACTTATTCATGTCAAGCTTTCCACTTTTTTCCCATAGTCATTCATAATCTTTCTTTCTCACACATTCAAATCAATTCCCTGGCCATGGTCCTATCTATATTAGATACACCTGACATCTTTTTCTTCTCTATGAGTGACAGTTGCTCAGTCGTGTCCAACTCTTTGAGACCCCATGGAGCCCACCAGACTTCTCTGTCCAAGAGATTCTCTAGGCAAGAATACTGGAGTGGGTAGCCATTCCCTTCTCCTGGGGATCTTTTTGACCCAGGGATCTAACCCGGGTCTCCTTCATTGCAGGCAGACTCTTTACAGTCTGAGCTACAGAAAAAAGGGACCATACTAAAAAGTGCAAGGGAAGCTAGAATACCTAGGCTGTCTGTATGCTAGGAAGAAGAGGAGGACTTGGGTTCTTGTGAGCAGTGAGCAGTCTCCACCACATCCTTCATGAATCTTCATTTTGCACCTTCTAAAGCCCAGGCTCTTTCTATTATATCACATTCTGCAAATTCATATTTTTAAGATGAATAGTTTAAGAAACTAGATGATTGTACTGAGGAGGAAATAAAATGAAGTTGAGTTGACTTCAGTGATTTTAAGTACCATGATGTAAATCAGGAGAGACTTATTCTAAGTTGCAAAGAAAGACTGAATTGTGCTTACTTCTGTTACAGACACAAACTTAACAGAAGGACATTCAGCAGATGTAGTCACTGAGCTAGACTGTTTCATCAAATAACGAACTTTACTTTATTGAATAGAATGAAGCAAACATTCACCATCAATGTTGAAAAATGTATTGCTCATCCACTGATGAGAGGAGGAAGTTTGAACTGCATGACATTTTCTTTTTTTTTTTTCAATTTTAATTAAAAAAAAATTATACATGTGTTCCCCATCCTGAACCCTCCTCCCTCCTCCCTCCCCATACCATCCCTCTGGGTCGTCCCAGTGCATGACATTTTCATTCCTCATGCAACAGAACAATATTCTGAGACCATAACTGAGGTTCATTTCTTTCCCTCAGAGTTTCCTCAAATCATTGCACTTCCTCCCCTCCCAAGCCATTCAGGCATCAGCAACAGCTTTGTCTATACATTGCCATGAGGAATGCAGCCCAGAAAAATTAAGTCAACTAAAATACTAAATGTATTCATTAGTACTATAGCAAAGACAATTCAAAAACTATGCCTTTAATAATGAAAACCAGCAACTTAGTTATAAGGCTATTTTTTTTTTCAGTTGCTTATGCCAATACCTTGTAGGCATCTCTAACTTCTCCCTGTCTTTCAAAATCACATCCCCATATACTAATATCGCTAGGTCTACCTTCAAAGTATATATATATATATATATATATATATATATATACATACACACACACACACCCTCAATATAAATCAACATATATTCTGGAATGCGACTTTCTCACCACTTCTGCACTGCTCTGGTCCATGCCACCATTATCTACTATTTGGATTACTGCAATAGTTGCCTGATTTCGCTGCTTCTACTATAGCCTTCCTAGAGAATTATCACAACCTAAGTAACTTTGGTCACATGAGTCCTCTGGTCAGATTCCTTTAATATCTTCCCATGTCATTCAGAGTAAAAGCCAAAGTCTTTACAATGATTTACGATTCATGAGTCCCACTCTTCTCCTTTCACCCCTCTGCCATCACAGTGCTTCCTCCTGCTCTATGAACACTGTGAGTATGCTCCCAGAACAATGTCTTGGCATCTGATGTTTCTCTGCCTGAAATATTCTTCGCCTACATACCTAATGGTTTATCTCTTGCTGCACTGTCACCTTTTCTGGTCTTCCACATCTATTCTGTCTAAAATGATTAATTTTCCTTAGAAACTTCTATCCTGCTTCCCTGATTTATTTTCCCCTTAGTACTTATCACTGTCTAATACACTTATCTTACTTATCTGCACATCCCAGCAGGATATAAGCTGGTAAATTTTGTGTGCCAAGTAATATTTAACTAAATGAGTGAATAAAGGGAAACATTACATTTTTTAGTTATTAGCATTCATTGAGGTGCAGCACCATAAATTTCCAGACTTTATTTTATATATTTAATTTGTTGTTCTTTTCCACCAGGACACAAACTCTAAGAGGGAAGAGATCTTGTATGCTTTGTTCCTAGTTGTATTTTTTTTTTAATTTTATTTTATTTTTAAACTTTACAATATTGTATTAGTTTTGCCAAATATCAAAATGAATCCGCCACAGGTATACCTGTGTTCCCCATCCTGAACCCTCCTCCCTCCTCCCTCCTCATACCCTCCCTCTGGGTCGTCCCAGTGCACCAGCCCCAAGCATCCAGTATCGTGCATCGAACCTGGACTGGTGACTCGTTTCATACCCTAGTTGTATTTCTTAAACCTAAAACAATGCTTGACAACAGGATGTTCTAAAATCTATTTGATGAGTGAATACATAAAGGATGAATGTGATCAGATTGAACTTCATTTTGAAATCTGGTCTTGGTGAGGTTCTGAATTTTTAAGTTAAATGAGTGTTTAAAAGATTTTCCCAATTAAGATGGGCCTCCCAGGTGGCTCAGTGGTACAGAATCCATCTACCAATGCAAGAGACGCCAGAGATGCAGATTCCATCCCTGGGTCAGGAAGATCCCCTGGAGGAGGAAATGGCATCCCAGTCCAGTATTTTTGCTTGGCGAATCCCATGGACAGAGGAGCCTGGCAGACTACAGTCTATGGGGTCACAAAGAGTCAGACACGACTTAGTGACTGAGCACACACACAATTATTTTAGTAGATTGTTACATGCTTCTGTTGTTCCTTGTCCAGTTCTAACTGTTGCTTCCTGACCTGCACACAGATTTATCAAGAGGCACGTCAGGCGGTCTGGTATTCCCATCTCTTTCAGAGTTGTCCACAGTTTAATGTGATCCACACAGTCAAAGGCTTTGGCATAGTCAATAAAGCAGAAATAGATGTTTTTCTGGAACGCTCATGCTTTTTTGATGATCCAATGGATGCTGGCAATTTGATCTCAGGTTCCTTTGCCTTTTATAAAACCAGCTTGAACAACATTTGGTAGTTTATGGTTCACGTGTTGCTGAAGCCTGGCTTGGAGAATTTTGAACATTATTTTACTAGCATGTAAGATGAGTGCAATTGTGCGGTAGTTTGAGCATTCTTTGGCATTGCCTTTCTTTGGGATTGGAATGAAAACTGACCTTTCCAGTCCTGTGGCCACTGCTGAGTTTTCCAAATTTTCTAGCATATTGACTGCAGCACTGTAACAGCATCATCTTTTAGGATTTGAAATAGCTCAACTGGTTGCTTCCATGTCCTGGCTATTACAAACAGTGCTGCAATGAACATTGGAGTACACATGTCTCATTCAATTCTGGTTTCCTCGGTGTGTATGCCCAGCAGTAGGATTGCTGGGTCATAAGGCAGTTACCTAGATGTCCATCAGCAGATGAATGGATAAGAAAGCTGTGGTACATGTATACAATGGAGTATTACCCAGCCATTAAAAAGAATACATTTGAATCAGTTCTAATGAGGTGGATGAAACTGGAGCCTATTATACAGAGTGAAGTAAGCCAGAAGAAAAACACCAATACAATATACTAATGCATATATATGGAATTTAGAAAGATGTAACAATAACCCTGTATGCAAGACAGCAAAAGAAACACAGATGTATAGAACAGTCTTTTGGACTCTGTAGGAAAGGGAGAGGGTGGGATGATTTGGGAAAATGTCATTGAAACATGTATAATATCATACAAGAAATGAATAGCCAGTCCAGGTTCGATGCAGGATACAGGATGCTCGGGGCTGGTGCACTGGGATGACCCAGAGGGATGGTATGGGGAGGGAGGAGGGAGGGGGGTTCAGGATGGGGAACACGTGTATACCTGTGGCGGATTCATGTTGATGTATGGCAAAACCAATACAATATTGTAAGGTAATTAGCCTCCAATTAAAATAAATAAATTAAAAAAAAAAGAGAAATAGCTCAACTGGAATTCTATCAAATCCACTAACTTTGTTCGTAGTGATGCTTCCTAAGGCCCACTTGACTTCACATTTCAGGATGTCTGGCTCTAGGTGAGTGATCACACCATTGTGATTACCTGGATCATGACGATCTTTTTTATACAGATCTTGTGTGTATTCAGGCCACCTCTTCTTAATATTTTCTGCTTCTGTTAGGGCCATACCATTTCTGTCCTTTATTGAGCTCATCTCTGCATGGAATGTTCTCTTGGTACTCTAAGTTTCTTGAAGAGATCTCTAGACTTTCCCATTCTATTGTTTTCCTCTATTTCTTTGCACTGATTGCTGAGGAAGGTTTTCTTATCTCTCCTTATTATTCTTTGGAACTCTGCATTCAAATGGGTATACCTTTCTTTTTCTCCTTTGCTTTTCACTTCTCTTCTTTTCACAACTATTTGTAAGGCCTCATCAGACAGACATTTTCATTTTTTCCATTTCTTTTTCTTGGGGATGGTCTTGCTCCCTGTCTCCTGTCAGTGTCATGAGCCTCCGTCCATAGTTCCTCAGGCATTCTATCTATAAGATCTAGTCCCTTATATCTATTTCTCAACTCCACTGTATAATCATAAGAGATTTGATTTAGGTCATACCTGAATGGTCTAGTGGTTTTCCCTACTTTCTTCAATTTAAGTCTGAATTTGGCAATAAGGAGTTCCTGATCTGAGCCACAGTCAGCTCCCGGTCTTGTTTTTGCTGACTGTAAGAGCTTCTCCATCTTTGACTGCAAAGAATATAATTAATCTGATTTCAGTGTTGACCATCTGGTGATGTCTATGTGTACAGTCTTTTCATGTGTTGTTGGAAGAGGGTGTTTGCTATGATCAGTACATTCTCTTGGCAGAACTCTATTGGCCTTTGCCCTGCTTCATTCTGTACTCCAAGGCCAAATTTGCCTGTTACTCCAAATGTTTCTTGACTGCCTACTTTTGCATTCTAGGCTCCTATAATGAAAAGGACATCTTTTTTGGGTGTTAATTCTAGAAGGTCTTGTAGGTCTTCATAGAAATGTTCAATTTCAGCTTCTTCAGCATTACTGGTTGGAGCATAGACTTGGATTACCGTGATATTGAATGGTTTGCTTGGAGATGAACAGAGATCATTCTGTCGTTTTTGAGACTGCATCCAACTGGACATGGAACAACAAACTGGTTCCAAATAGGAAAAGGAGTACATCAGGGCTGTATACTATCACTGTGCTTATTTAACTTATATGCAGAGTATATCATGAGAAATGCTGGGCTGGATGAAGCACAAGCTGGAATCAAGATTGCTGGGAGAAATATCAATAACCTCGGATACGCAGATGACACCACCCTTATGGCAGAAAGTGAAGAAGAACTAAAGAGCCTTTTGATGAAAGTGAAAGAGGAGAGTGAAAAAGGTGGCCTAAAGCTCAATGTTCAGAAAACAAAGACCATAGCATCCAGTCCCATCACTCTATGGAAAATAGATGGGGAAACAGCGGAAACAATGACAGACTGTTTTTTATGGGGGGGGCGGTGCTCCAAAATCACTGCAGATGGTGACTGCAGCCATGAAATAAAGAGATACTTACTCCTTGGAAGAAAAGTTATGACCAAACTAGACAGCATATTCAAAAGCAGAGACATTACTTTGCCAACAAAGCTCCATCTAGTCAAGGCTATGGTTTTTCCAGTAGTCATGTATGGATGTGAGAGTTGGACTATAAAGAAACCTGAGCAGTGACGAATTGATGTTTTGAACTGTGCTGTTGGAGAAGACTCCTGAGATCCCTTGGACTGCAAGGAGATCCAACCAGTCCATCCTAAAGGAAATCAGTCCTTAATATTCATTGGAAGGATTAATGTTGAAGCTGAAACTCCAATACTTTGGCCACCTGATGTGAAGAGCTGACTCACTGGAAAAGACTCTGATGCTGAGAAAGATTGAAAGCAGGAGGAGAAGGGGACAACAGAGGATGAGATGGCTGGATGGCATCACTGACTCAATGGACATGAGTTTGGGTAAACTCCAGGAGTTGGTGATGGACAGGGAGGCCTGGCGTGCTGCAGTCCATGGGGTCGCAAAGAGTCAGGCAGGATTGAGCAAACGAACTGAACTGAAACATGCTTCTAGAAATAGCTCTAGATGAGGCCAAGAGAGACTGCTTCAACTAATCAAATGTTAGCATATGTGACAAATGCCAGATCGGAGCATAAGTTTTAATACGATTGTGTGGTTCAGCTTGACCATAAGAATTTACAGACTTACTCCTTCAGCCTAGATACCAAGTAGAAGTACAGTCAACCTGAAGGCACCTGCAGCGTACATGTCACACGAGTAAGAAATAAATCAAGGTATTTGTAAATTGCTATGATTCAGGGATTGCCTGTTATACAGAATAACCCAGTGAAAGAAAACTAACACATCTCTCAAGATTAACTGTTTCACCCAAAGACTAAAACTAACCTGAATAAGAATAGCAGCCTTCTCCTTCTGTTCTTGGATATTCACGGTATTTTTAACTTTTTCTTTCTTTAAAATAGTTTGGTTTTCAATGCAAGAATTTGGCTTGGATGTCAGGGGTCCTATTGTGGCAGGGTGTAGCTTTGCAGAGAAATGAATCTGCCTGCGCACAATATAACCACGCCAGTATGCCTGGATTACCATAGCTGCCATACTATTAAGAGAAGAAAAAATTATTTTTAGTATCCATAATATACAGCTGCAGATAACAGATCCTCATAAGCTATATTTATTTGTAAATTAGACTATATAAAGTATTATTTTAAAATAAGACCTGCTGTTTTATTTAACTGTAGTCATAGAAGTAAAAATAATATGGACACCTTCAAATCTGAAGGAGAGAAATGGGCCAGTAACTTAGTGATATGAGTCCTAGGGATTTTTGTTTCTTTTAAGGAGGATGATATTACCGAGACTTTGTATGATAGTGGGGATTTGAGCCAGTAGTAAGGGGGAAAATGTGATGATGCAAAGAGGGGAACAAAGGTAGGAGTCAGTGTTGAGTTGGCAAGAGAGGATGGGATCTTGTTCACAGAGGGGAAATTAGGTTTTGAGAGGAAGTAGGACCCTCCTTCATTTTCAGAGAAAGGACTCATCAGGTCTTTGTGAGCTTCATTTTCCTCCCTGCCCGTGGACAGATACATAAATCATTCTCTTACAAGCCCAGTAGTAAATTCTAACATTTTTCCAGTCTACATCTATCGGCTATTATCTGGCATTCCATCAATCAACACTGTGTTTTCCCCATATCCCCATAAGCTGCCCAGCAACAATAGCAAAAATTTAATAGCAATGTAGGTTGACTGTAATTGGGTTCTCAGTTTGCTTAATCATTTAATGTTTCATCATTGGATATGCTTTTTCCCACACAGATTACTGCAGAAATATTATCATGGTACATGGTATAGTCAAAGTGCTAACTATTATCTTAATTGCTTTTCAGACCCTTGAGTTCAGTTTTAAAAGACATATAAAGGAGAAGTGACTGATGCACATTCACTTTCTCAGGCTGCCTTGGAACAGTTTTCAATAATTTTATAATTGCAGAGCCCAAAGAAATTTTTTCATTTCAAACAAAGTCAGTTTAAGGCAAAGTGGAATTAAGCAATAAACTGCCAGAAATGATGGCTTCTGAGGTGATGCTTGTGGTAAAGAATCCACCTGCCGATGCAGGAAACTTAAGAAATGTGGATTTGATCCCTGGGTCAGGAAGATGCACTGGAGGAGGACATGGCAACTCACTCCATTACTCTTACCTGAAGAATCCCCATGGACAGAGGAGCCTGGTGGGCTACGGTCCATAGGGTCATAAAGAGTCGGGCACAAATGAAGCAACTCAGCATACATGAAGTATGGAATGAGGTAATCATTTTCTGTTGTTATGAATATTGTTATCAGCATCACCACCATTTTATGTAAAGCCTGTGGAAGTCTTCAATCTATTTTTCTATGAATTTAAATTAGTGGATAAAACTTTCTGCCTTAAGATAAATTACTCATACTCATTATACAAAGAAAAACCATGTTTCAACAAAACATTTCCTCCTACTAGGGTAAATGGTGCTCTTGCGTATTCAGTCTGACTCTTCGGGATCCCATAGATGATAGCCTGCCAGCCTCCGCTGTCCATGGAGTTTTCCAGGCAAAAATACCAGGGTAAATAGAACTTAGTAAATTTTGCTATGGAATTAATTCACATTTGATCATTCAGCCATTAATTCATTCCTTCATCTTTTGGACAAAAATGAGCTAACAAATTTGAAAAAGAGTAGATATATGTATGTGTATAACTGAATCACTTTGCTATACACCTGAACTAACACAACACTGTTTATTAAATATGCTCCAACATAAAACAATTTTAAAAAAGATTAAAAAATGAGTTCAGGACTTTTAAGGCACAATAATACCAATCCATATTGAGGTGAAAAAGAAAAAAATATCTGAAAACATATTTGCAATGTATAACTGGTAAAGAACGAAAAGTTGTTTAAAACAAAAGGTTGAAAGATTAGTAAGAAAATACATTTAACCTGAGACAGTGCCTTATATTTCTCTACAGATACATGCAAGTTTCACAGACCATAATCCTGAGTTTCTTATAAAGCTAACCAGTCATTTAGCGCTTGAATTCCTCAGCCCACTATCTTTAAAATTTCCCAAGGAAGAAAATAAAAAGGTATGTGAGGAATATTTTCCTCAGTAACACTAACACTATGCTATGCTAAGTCACTTCAGTCGTGTCCGACTCTGTGTGACCCCATAGACGGCAGCCCACCAGGCTCCCCCGTCCCCGGGATTCTCCAGGCAAGAACACTGGAATGGGTTGCCATTTCCTTCTCCAATGCATGAAAATGAAAAGTGAAAGTGAAGTCGCTCAGTCGTGTCCGACCCTCAGCGACCCCATGGACTGCAGCCCACCAGGCTCCTCCGTCCATGGGATTTTCCAGGCAAGAGTACTGGAGTGGGGTGCCATTGCCTTCTCCGAACACTAACACTGGGACTGCTTTTCACCACACAGAAAGCAGGAAAAGGTAAAGAAGCTGACTTAGGGCTTCCTGAATGTTATTAGGTGGTCTCCATGTTGGGAAAAGCAGCTCATATTATTACTATCATCAGCATCATATTTTTTTTTTAGTAAAAACAATGATGCTAACAATGCCCTAAGCACAGGAACATATGAAAATTATGCTTAGGAAACAACAGCACAACCGATGATGAATCTCCTTGAAACACTGAATGGCAAGGTTCAACAAGTGGGCATACATTTTCTTTTCCCTTTATTCTTTGGTCTTTGGTTTGTCTATATTTTCAGTCCCTCATCCTTTCTTATTATTATTTGGCAATTTTATTTACCATGAATAAACAGCTCAATGTTGTTTATCTGAAATTTTAATAGACAATGTCTGGAGTGTTTAGAGCTAACAGGATTCAAACAAGTAATGTCTAGGGTACCCTGGCTAAAACTACCCCAAAACATACCAATATATTTGGCATGCTGAATATTTTAGTGAAAGTGAAAGTCGCTCAGTCATTTTCCGACCCTTTGTGACCCCACGGACTATACAGTCCATAGCATTCTCCAGGCCAGAATACTGGAGTGGGTAGCCTTTCCCTTCTCCAGGGAATCTTCCCAGTCCAGGGATCAAATCCAGGTCTCCTGCAGAGCAGGTGGATTCTTTACCAGCTGAGCCACAAGGAAGCCCAAGAATACTGGAGTGGGTAGCCTATCCCTTCTCCAGTGGATCTTCCTGACCCAGGAATTGAACTGGGGTCTCCTGCACTGTATGTGGATTCTTTACCAACTGAGCTACCAGGGACTATTTTAAGCTCAAGGGATTTGAGAAAAGGCCTGTGCAGGAAGGATTTTCTGACCTTCCCTGGAAGTATATCCTAAGACCCTCATATGAGAGGTCTTTACAGTATTTTAAGAATAATGAGATTGCTTTATTTCTTATTAAAAGTTCTTTTTAATTATTTAGAGATTAGAAGGCAGAAAAAATAATTTCACAGTTACTCATCTTAAATTAAATAATACTAGTTGATTAAATAAGAACCTGCCAAAATTCAACCAAATTAATCTGTACTGTATTTAATAATCTGTGCATATCATAAAACATAAGGAAATGAACATGAAATATGATAGGATTTAAATCCTTTACCAAATTATCATTATCCATAAAAACAATAAAACATAATGGTAAAAGAAAAATGATCTATAAAACTTACATTTTTTCGTGATGTTCAGTATTCTGGCAGTTCTCCAGTAGAAACCTTGTCCTTACCGTTTCAATGAATGGTATTCTTTTGCTGGGGAAACTACTTGTCTTGCTGTCTTCTCTTTTCTGGTCTACTATTTCTTCCTGATTTCTTTCTTTTGTATCTTCACATAAGGAGGGGTTGGTTGATGAGGAATGACTAGAGCCAGAGTCCATCCATTTCTCAGAAATATCTGGTGAGTTCAGTTTATATTCATTTGCAGAAGAGTAAAGAACTCTATTTTGCTGTTTGCTATCACTGTGTGTAGGAGGCAAATGATTCTGCTGGGCTTCTGATTCACCTCTCCTGGTCATACTTACATCCCCATGTTCATGCACACATCGACATTCATTACTAAGTGTCATCAATTTCTTAAAATAATAGCAGAGATTTTGTGCAACATCCAAGGTGAATATATTTCTGAGCAAATAAATAATGAGGACATTTAATAAAAAGAATTATATCAGCAAATGGTTACACCTGTACAGATTTTGAAAATATCCCTATGTGGCCTGACATGAATATTAAATTTTACTACAAAATTCATTAAAACTTGATTTCTGATTGTTTTTGTAAAAACTGATCTCATTACACACAAAAAGTGAAAATATTTCTGTAGTTAATCTCAATCCATTAATCCAGACAAAACATCTGGAAGTTTTAGAATCACTTTTATCCTAGGTATTTTTGGTACAAGTGAATGAGAAAAATCCATGCTTTTACTGCCATAAACATGAGAAATCATGGCTGCCTAAATTTGGAGATGTTATTTATGAAACAAGATTAAAAGTACTTTGTACACTGACTTTTGCCATGCAAAATATTTGTATTGGACAATTAAACAAATAACTTACATTATGGGAAAGTTTTTATTTCCATTTTTCTCTGGAAAAAATATCTGTTGCAAAGATCATTCAAATACTTTAAGACATAAATGCCTATGATTCTCCTGAATAATTGTTGGATTTAAGTATTCCAAATGAAATGAAAGTTATATTTCCTAAAATGTAGAGATAGACACTTTCTATGTTTACAAATGGAGACATTAGCATAGATTCCTCTAATATATGTTAATAATATATCCTTTTTGTTGGTGAATAATGCAGAAAAAGTTCACTTCAATATTGGATGTCAACTGTTTATGGCTAAGTGCTGAATTCACCACCATTTATGATTTAACATAAAAATGGTCAATTTCCAATTCTAAAGTGACACTTAATTGCAATAGCAATAAATTCTTAAAAATAACTGTAAATCTAAATTTCAACACGAGGGTTAAGAGTCATTTTTACATAAAAATCGTAGGTTACCATAAATACACAAGGAGATATCAATTTAGGTTTACAAAAATACAAATGTAAAATAAGCTATTTATTCAAAGTAAACTATCCATAACAATTGGAATTATTTTTAAAGCTGTAAGATATGTTTATAATCTGATTAGACTATATTTTAAAAAACCATTTAAATAGAAAAAACCAACTCTTACATAGGATGAGCAGTACGACAGTATAAATAGCAAAAATTTAATATGTAATTTAGTAATTAAGTTTAGACATTTGGAAGCACATATCATTGTTCCATTTATAATGCAGACATCATATGAAAATATAAAATAATTTTTCTTTTTCATTTGTGTTTTTTGGAGTAGTATAAATTATAAAATAAAGTTTTAATATATAAATTGTAATTCATTTATAGTAATACATTCAGGATTCATGTATCATGAATTTGGTCTCATCCCTTCATGGCAAATAGATGGGGAAACAATGGAAACAGTGGCAGACTTTGAGGGGCTCCAAAATCACTGCAGATGGTGACTGCAGCCATGAAATTAAAAGATGCCTCGTCCTTGGAAGAAAAGTTATGACCAACCTAGGCAGCATATTAAAAAGAAGAGACATTACTTTGCCAACAAAGGTATGTTTAGGCAAAGCTATGGTTTTTCCAGGAGCCACGTATGATTGTGAGAGTTGGACTATAAAGAAAGCTGAGCGCCGAAGAATTGATGCTTTTGAACTACGGTGTTGGAGATGACTCTTGACAGTCCCTTGGACTGCAAGGAGATCAAACTGGTCCATCCTAAAGGAAATCAGTCCTGAATATTCATTGGAAAGACTGATGCTGAAGCTGAAACTCCAATACTTTGGCCACCTGATGCAAAGAACTGACTCACTGGAAAAGACCCTGATGCTGGGAAAGATTGAAGGCAGGAGGAGAAGGGGATGACAGAGGATGAGATGGTTGATGGCATCACCGACTTGATTCACATGAGTCTGAGTAAGCTCCAGAAGTTGGTAATGGACAGAGAAGCCTGGCATGCTGCAGTCCATGAGGTCACAAAGAGTCAGACGCAACTGAGTGACTGAACTGAACTGAATTCAGAATTCAGGGTGGGGGATAGGAAGTTCTTTTTCTTTGATATATTTTTAGGACTCTGTTCTCAGCCTCTGCCCTCTGAATATGTGCATGTCTTGACTGCTTTTCTCCACTATGCACCCATAACTTAATACATTAAAATATGTGTAATATTATTCTTTATATAATAGATATATAATAAATATTATATGTTTTATAAAACTTGACTTGTTGCATTGTAATGACTTATTTAGCTAATTTTCTCTTAATGAAATCATGAATTCTTTCAGGCCAAAATGTAATACTTAACTTCTTATGTGTCTTGTCCATCAATAATTGATGACTAAATGTATGACTGAATAATTGAATGAACAAATGAATGAGTGTATATTGGTGTGAAGCTATCTTAATGCTTTCATTTATTTTGATCTAATTTTAGCCTTTAATATATGCTCAAAATACAGATTAATACATTTCAAATAATAAAAGATGATACTCATAGATGTATTTTTTAAAGAGGAAAATATTCCTAAAACACACTGTAAAAGTCCAAAAAGGTAGTACTGTATTGATCAGAAAAATTTTTAATGCTATGTATAAATTGCATTATATCTTTTAATTACAACAAGATGATAACAGTCTTACCTGTCACCAGTAATATATTTTTCACTTAGTAAGTTAAATTCTCTAATTTGGGACTGACAATGTTCCAGGAAATGCTCTAATTCTAGTTGATGGTGTCCTTCAGTGTGACGTTCTGTACAAGAGGTTAGCATTTCACCATTGAGGATCCTTAGAGCAGGTAATATCTTAAGTAGAGAATGCCTATTAAAAATAGGAAAAAATTAATAATCTTGAAAAGGAGAGTTTATAACTAAAATAATTTATGTGCCTATTATTTAAATAATATAAGCAGAGAATATATCTCTGAAGTTATTGATTTTATAGAGAAAATTCTATTTTTTTAAATTATGATATCATGCCATGTATCAAGTAAGTTTCAGAGTTCTTGATACACATTTAATCATTTTCTTCTAAACCACAAATGGTAAATTCAAGCAGCTGGAAACTTGGGCTGGGAGTAGTAAATAAAAATCTGCATTATGAGAGAGTATCAGGTACACTCTTTCTAAAATAAGATAATGTAACTGAAAGTTACTGTCTGTTTCAGAAGTAGGTGTGAATTCTGATCATTTCTCAGTGAAACATACTGAAAATAGGGTTAAACAAAAAGGGTGGTGATTACTCAATATTTCATGATCTGGAAATTCCAAAATTATATTTCTCCTTGAATCTTGGTAAGGATTATAATAAATAATCTCCAAAATATGAGCAAAAGCCTTTATCAATTTAAAGGTTAATGCTATGAAAAAGCAGGTCAGAAAGCAAAAGCGGTCTACCAAACCCAGCCACTTCGAAGTACTTCCCAAGCTTTACGCAAGAAAGCATATAGGCTTCTTTTCACAAGGCTGTTTATGGTCACAGGGGCAAACTAAACTTATTGAGTGAGTAAAACTTCTTACTAAAACACTAACGGTTCCTTTGAGGAAAATTATAAGTCACTGACAACAGATATCAAAGAAGCCTACATAAATGGAAAGATGTCCCATGGGAAAATAAATCTGTGGATAAGAAGATTCAATATTGTCAAAAGTCAGTTTTTCCCAACTTGATCTAGAGATATAACATATCTAATTCAAATATCAGCAAGATATTTTGTCGATATCAACAAATTGATTTGAAAGTTATATAAACAGGCAAAAGAGGGAGATAGCCAACTTAGTTTTGAAGAAAATTTGGAAGACTAACACTACCTGACTTCAAAATAATCTATGAAGCTACAGTAATCAAGATAATTTAGTAATGGCAAAAGAATAATCAAATAGATTGATGGAACAGAATAGAGAATGCAGAAATAGTCAGTATAATGGAGAAAAGATAACACTTTTCAACTATTGGTGCTAGAGTAACTGAGCATCCCCCTGTGCAAAAAAATTAAAGAATCTAAACGTCCAGATGCAGACCTCTTAAGCTTCACAGAAATTAACTCAAAATGGATCACAGACTTTAAAGCAAAGTGCAAAACCCTAAAACTCCTATAAGAAAAAAAAATCTAATAAAATCCAGATGACCTTGGGTATGGTGATGACTTTTTAGATACAATACCAAAGGCATATCTATGAAAAATTTGTTGATGAGTTGAACTTCATTAAAATTAAAAATTCCCACACCTAGGGACACTGTCAATTCGATGACAAGTCATACACTGGGAGAAAATATTTGCAAAAGACACATCTGATAAATTACTGTTATCCAAAATATACAAAAAAGAAAAGCTTAAAACTCAATGATAAGAAAATGAATGTCTTGGTTTAAAAGTGAGCCAAACATATTAAAGACATCTTACCAAAATATATAAATATGACAAACAAGCATTAATTAATGGATTGCAAATTATAACAACAATGAGATACTACTACCTACCTAGTATAATGTCCACAATCCAAAATACTGATAACACCAAATGCTGGTGAGGATGTGGAGAAACAGGAATTCTAATTAAGTGCTGGTGGTAATGAAAAATGGGAGAGACATTTTGGAAGATAGTTTGGTGGTTTCTTACCAAATTAAACATCTTTATTTTTGATCTAGCAATCAGTCTCCTTGGTATTTATCCAGATGAACTGAAAATGCATGTCCATACAAAAACCTGCCCATATATGTTTATAGCAGTTTTATTTGTTTCAGCCAAAAATTGGAAACAACCAAGATGTCCTTCAGTAGGTGAACTGAAAGATAAACTGTGATATATTCATACAGTATAAAATTATTTAGCATTAAAAAAAATGAGCTATCCATCCATGAACAAACATAGAGGAAATGCAAATGCATATTACTGAGTGAAAAAAGCTGATCTGAAAAAGGCATATATTGTATAATTCCAATTGTTCTACATTCTGGAAAAAAAGCAAAATTATGTAGACAACAAGATTAATGGTTGCTTTAAGAGGTTAAAGCAAGCAAAGAAATGCTCAAAATTCTCCAAGCTAGGCTTTAACAGTACATGAACTTCCAGATATTCAAGCTGGGTTTAGAAAAGGCAGAGGAACCAGATATCAAATTGACAACATCCACTGGATCACAGAAAAAGCAAGAGAATTCCAGAAAAACAGAATTCTGCTTCATCGACTAAGCTAAAGCCTTTGACTGTGTAGACCACAACAAACTGTGGAACATTCTTAAAGAGATGGAAATACCAGACCACCTAACCTGCCTCCTGAACAACCTGTATGCAGGTCAAGAAGCAACAATGGACTGGTTGGGAAAGGAGTGCATCATGGCAATATATAGCCACCCTGCTTATTAAATTTAAATGTAGAGCACATCATGCAAAATGCCAGCCTGGATGAAGCACAAGCTGGAATCAAGATTGCCAGGAGAAAAATCAGTAACCTCAGGTATCCTGATGACAACACGTTTATGGCAGAAAGCAAAGAGGAACTAAAGAACCTCTAGATGGAGGCAGAAGAGTGAAATAGCTGGCTTAAAACTCAACATTCAAAAAATGAAGATCATGGCATCTGATCCCATCATTTCATGGCAAATGATGATCCCATCATTTCATGGCAAATAGATGGGGAAACAATGGAAACAGTTACAGATTTTATTTTCTTGGGCTTCAAAATCACTGCAGATGTTGACTGCAGCCATGAAATTAAAAGATGCTTGCTCCTTGGAAGCAAAGATATGACTAAGCTAGACAGCATGTTAAAAAGCAGAGACATCACTTTGCCAACAAAGGTCCATCTAGTCAAACTATGGTTTTTCCAGTAGTCATGTATGGATGTGAGAGTTGGACCCTGAAGGCTGAGTGCCAAAGAATTGATTTTTTTGAACTGTGATGCTGGAGAAGACTCTTGAGAGTCCCTTGGACTGCAAGGAGATCAAACCAGTCTATCCTAAAGGAAATCAATCCTGAATATTCATTGGAAGGACTGATGCTGAAGCTGAAACTCCAATATTTTGGCCATCTGATGTGAAGAGCCGACTCATTAGAACTAGGGGCTCTAAGACAGAAGGGGGGGACACCCAATAATTGGAGGCTGGGTCATAGCCACCTTTAGAGGGAGAAGAAGTGGTCTGGGAGCAACAAAGAGCAAGGGGCTATTACTCCGTAGCAGCTTTATATTAGGCTGGGCAACTGGGCAGTTTCGTATTAAAAAAATAAACTGAGTACCAAATTAAAAAAAAAGAAAAGACTCTGATGCTGAAAAGATTGAAGGCAGGAGGAGAAGGGGATGATAGAGGACGAGATGGTTGGAAGGCATCCCTGACTCAATGGACATGAGTTTGAGCAAGCTCCAGGGCATGGTGATGGACAGGGAGGCCTGGTGTGCTGCAGTCCAAAGAGTTGCAAAGAGTCGGACACGACTGAGCAAATGAACAACAACAAATGGTTAAAGTAGAGGGAGGGATGAAAGGGCAAAGCACAGAGAATTGTTAAGGCTGTAAAATGATTCTACGCATTACCACATGGTGGATACATGTCATAACACATTCAAAACCCATAGAATGTAAAACACCGAGAGTGAACTCTAATATAAATCTACGGAGTTTGGGTGATAAATATGTGTCAGTGTAGGTTCATTGACTGCAAAAAGTATACCGCTTTGGGACTTCCTTGGCAGTCAGGTGGTTAAGATTCCATGATTCCAATGCAGGGAACACAGGTTTGATCTCTGGTCAGGGAATGAAGATTCTACATGCCGTGCACCATGGCCAAAAAATAAAAGTATACTGCTTTGGTGTGGGATATTTACAGTGAGGGAAATTGTACATGTGTGGGGACTGGGGGTGTGTGTGCTTTCTCTACTTTCTGCTCAGTTTTGCTGTTAACCTAAAAGTGCTCTAAAAATAAATTTTGGTAATTAAAAAGTGAAACAAACAGTTCTTAAACACTAAATGAAGGATGGCAGGGTAAGAGTACTAAAATGCTAAGAGTTAAGAAGGCAAAGCCTAATAACCGTTTTTCCTTCTATCTAGGTTGTATAGTCAGGATTGATATAGCTATTTGTGCAAACACAGTTGTAAAATATAATTTTAATTATTTTTTAATGGAGGAAGTGGTTCATTAAGGCAAAAATGCATAAGGCTAACCAAAGTCATAATGCATCCTGTGTATAGTTTATGATCTTGGTAGCCTTGGTATTAAATAAAAGTCATCATAAGAGAGGTACAAATACATCTTTTTCAATGAAACAAAATAGAAGAATACCACAGTTTTCCATTTCCTGGGGACACAGTTGACTAGCTCCCAAACTCCTCCAACCACTCCAGAAATACTGCCTTATTTTCCCCATACAGATAACAAATAAGAGAAAAAAAATTAGATTTAGATTTGGTTTTTCAGGGTAATTATCAAATGTTTTACAATGTTAAGAAGCAGATAAAAGCTTTGCTAATAATAAAGAGTTTAAGCTGTTAAAATTTGAGCCCATATATTTTGAGCTTTTAAAAAGTTATTCATTTTTAATTAAAGGATAATTACAATATTCTGTTAGTTTTTTCCATACATCAACATGGATCAGCCATAGCTATACCTACGTTCTCTCCCTCTTGAGTCTCCCACTCATCTCCCAACCCATCGCACCCCTCCAGGTTGTCACAGAGCCCCAGTTTTGAGTTCCCTGAGTCCTACAGCAAATCCTCCCTGGCTACCTATTTTACATATGCTACAAAATATAGATTGGCTCATGAATTAATGTGTCGTCCTTGCACAGGGGCCATGCTAATCTTCTCTGTATCATTCCAATTTTAGTATATGTGCTTCTGCAGCTAGCATTGTTTTGAACTTTTTGAGGTGGCTTGAAGTTAGAATGCTTATCAATTCAAAAACTACCTATAATGCTTACCACAAAGGGTTACATATCTGGCATATATTGTGTTTCTGCTTAGAGTCATTGAAGATATGATTCAAAAGCAGAACATTACCTTAAGATAATAGCTATTCATCACAGGTGATAAGGTAAGCAGAGGCATTCACCTCAGAGACACAATATTAAATATAACAGGAAATCTTTTTCTAAGGCTTTCCTGTGGCTCAGTGGGTAAAGCATCTGCCTGCAACGTGGGAGACCTGGCTTCGATCCCTGGGTTGGGAAGATCACATGGAAAAGGCAAAGGCTACCCACTCCAGTATTCTGGTCTGGAGAAACTCCAAGGGGGTCACAAAGAGTCAGACACAACTGCTACTGCTGCTGCTGCTGCTAAGTCGCTTCAGTCGTGTCCGACTCTGTGCAACCCCGTAGACGGCAGCCCACCAGGCTCCCCCGTCCCTGGGATTCTCCAGGCAAGAACATTGGAGTGGGCTGCCATTTCCTTCTCCAATGTATGAAAGTGAAAACTGAAAGGGAAGTCGCTCAGTCGTGTCCGACTCTTAGCGACCCCTAAGGGTCGCAGCCTACCAGGCTCCTCTGCCCATGGGATTTTCCAGGCAAGAGTACTGGAGCGAACACAACTGAGTGACTTTCAATTTCACTTTTTCATCAAAGCAAGGAAATATTCAATCCTACCAAATAATTTATTACAGTACTAAGAAAGCAACATTGTATTCTAACTATTCATAAAAATACCCAGTCAGATTTCTTTAAGATATGACTGTGATGTCAAAATAACTTATTTAATAATAATTATAAAATGTCAAGTGTGAAAAAATGATTTTTGAGAGGTGATAATAGAGAGTATTGAAAGTTAAGACTATACTGGTGTTCATAATGCTTTAAAAATGCTCTATTACTGGTAAATTTAAAAAAAATTAAATCTCGTAAATTATAGAAGAGCAAATAAAAGGCTTTTAATAACTTGGTGGAAATAGTTCTTGAGAATAGCAACATTTCTAATTCTTTGGGTACCAAGCAAATATCAATCTGATACCTTGATTTCCAGAATGAACCTGATCAGCTGATGAAATGAGTTATGCCAGTGACAGGCTCCAGTCTTTGAAATAGGTTCCCAGGAGGCGCTAGTGGTAAAGAACCCGCCTACCACTGCAGGAGACTTAAGAGACATGAGCTTGATCCCTGGGTCAGGAAGATCCCATGAAGAAGGGAATGACTATCCTTGGACAGAGAAGCCTGGACAGAGGAGCCAGGCAGGCCACGGCCCCTGGGGTCTCAAAGAGTTGGACATGACTGAAGCAACTGCACACATATGCATACCTTGGAAGGGAAATTAATAAAGCATATTATCTTATTATTATAAGTTGCATTCTTAGGGGTTAGGTAAAGCTAACTATCTTTTCCTTGAGGGTATAATCATTTCAGTAAGTGGTTGTATACACAAAACTTCTCACCAGGATGGTGGACCCATGGTGACAGTGCAGATGCAGTAATACTTGTGAGACACTCGTGAGAAGTCATCTTTCAGGTCTCAATGTGGCTAAATGAGGAGTCAGTAAAAAGAAGACAATGCTCATGCTGCTCACATGAGAGCCTCAGGGTCTAATACATCTATCTTTGCCTTAAAGTAAAGTGAAGCTGCTCAGTTGTGTCTGACTCTTTGCGACCCCATGGACTGTAGGTTCTTCCATTCATGGGATTTTCCAGGCAAGAATACTAGAGTGGGTTGTCATTTCCTTCTCCAGGGGATCTTCCCGACCCAGGGATCGAACCCAGGTCTCCCTCATTGTAGGCAGACACTTTACCGTCTGAGCCACCAGGGAAGTCTAAGTCTTTGCCTTAGTGACTCTCTAAATTAATTGAGATGAGAATTCAAGGAAGATTTTTTTGTGGGTCTCCAATCCCCAGTGTAGTGTTTCTGATAAGCTTGTCCTTGAAATACTTCTTCAGCTGTGCTTGGGATGTTTTTTGAAATGAAGAGTCCTCCGCTACACATAGACCTCTATTGACAAGTTTGGGGAAATGTGTGTATATATATATATATATATATATATATATATATATATTTAAATTCAGTCTTTCTTGTGCACTTTAAAGAATAAAATCAATACACTGGGAAGAAAATAGACTACAGCATGTTATGCTAAAATCAGATATGGTCAAGTTTGAAGTAAAAAAATAACTGAAACTCAAATCATTTATAAAATATCTTAAATTAAAAAAACAGCTTGCATTTTTCTTAAGGAAACTTATAGTCTATATATCAAGGATATCAGAAGAGTTTGCTAAAATAAGAGACACTGTGGTCTCTGGGCAGTAACATTCCAATGATATGTCACTGGTTAACATTGCCATTAGTTTTATATAAATGGTATGAAGGTGTTTTTAGAAAACTATCCCTGTAATTCTAAAATTCAACAGCACATATCAAATACATAAAGAAACAATTCAGAAATGTGTCTGAATATTTCTGAGCAATTATTTCTATTCAGAAATAATTGATGGTTGGAATGGAGAGCCATTTTAACCAAATAAACCAATACCATCCAAGGGGCAAAAAAATTAGAATTTGTTTTATCTGATTAAGGATCATATTACTATTTTACCACAAATATCTTATTTAATAAAATAAATGTTTATGTTCCAGACAACCAAAGTAATGAAAGGTACATTCAGAGTTAACACAGGACGGTAGAGTTGTTTCTAGGTGGTGCAACTGTCATCATGTGGAGACTATTGAGATGTTAATTGACACCAGGTTAGTATGGGGAAAAGTGACAGCTTTATCATCAAATGCTATATTTCGGACATATTAATAGTTACTGATATAGACTCATTAAGTACAATATTTTAGCTACATGTAAAATTCTAGAGAATGGGGGACAACAGACCTTGAATTTTTACGTTTGGAATATTCTGATGTTACACTCATCATCTTTACATAAAATAGTTCCCAGGTTATTTTAGTTAGATGTTTTGAATCTTTGGGTGTAAACATGTAGTTTGGTGGGATCTTGAAAAGTGTGACAGTGTCTTGAAATCTGTGAATCACATAATAAATATCCAGATTGGAGCTAATGGTTTATTTCAACAATTTTTTTTCTTGAATCTTTTTTTAAGGAACAGTAGTCAGATTTGTATAAATTAGTAGTGCAGGGATTGGCTTTAAAATCAAATGCAGCCTTATAAAGACTCTATGATAAGTATATTAGAAAGTGCTGTAACAAGTTGATTCATGTTTGAAATGAAGTATAAGGACACTGTGAGATCTCAGCCTTAGTTTTTCCAGCTGGGCTCCTCCTAGTCAAGGGCTAAATCAATATTTCATTCAGTGAAAACCTCCTGGTGAATATTCTGTCACTTAAGAAGCTCTATTAATCATTCATGAACGAAACACATTCCCAAAGGAAATTCCAAACTGAGTCTGTGGATTAAGTTTTAAAAAGAGAATTTTTAGTACATCAGTTTTGTTCGTGTTATCACTGGCTGGACATGAAAGTAAGAAGCCAATTGGGAAAATCTATAACTAATCCCTTTGTTGGTATCAAGGGGTTATGTAAAGTTCAGCAGAACACACTAGTAAAAGTTTTAGTTGATCGTTTCATTAACAAATACATATTTTATAGATCACTAGATTTTAAACTATTTAGATAAGTGAATCTCTTCTTAAAATTATGAAAGCTGTGTTAGGGCAACTGGATCTATATGAAATTTGATAGGTAAAATTTACAAGTTGGTATTGTTCTAGTTCACAAAGACTAATTTAAACATAGACAACATAATAGCTAAATAATTGTACATATAAATACTATTCTATTTTCTCTCAGTATTATTTCTAATTAAGTAATTTCTTTAAAACTATAAAGTATATATATTAAGTGCAGTAAAATGTGAATATTATTATCTTTATATATGTCTTACAATAGGTTATATCAGTAGGTTTTACAACAAGCATATTTATTCAATTAAATAAGTGTTGATGCTTTCTACAAACAAAATAACAAAAAATAAATAAAAGATTATTCAGGACATAGGTTTGCTTTAAACCTCTACAACTTGCAACATGGCAGCTGTTCAGATGGTAACTAATACCAGATCAGCTACAGAATTCATGCCCTATTTGCCCAACACCTAATAGTAAAACCATTATCCCCTTGCTCTGAATAATGTACACAACTGCCATTCTGATTTGTCATTGTATGCCAATTCTATAACTTATTCTCTATAGTTACTTGGGAAAATAAAAATATCTCTCTAGAAACAACCCATTAGACATCTTTATAATAAATAATATCACCTGTCAAACAGTCCTTCAGACATAACTTCACTCATTATATGGGTTTCGAGAAGTGAGGACCCAAACTTGGGGATCAGTGCTCTAAATCTCAATGAAAGAGAAGCAGTCCTAGATTGCAAGTTAGTGCACCTGTATGGGGACCTTGACTGTTTCTATTCCAGAAGATGAAGTCCTTCACCAAGCTGGCAAAATGTTTCTATTATGTCTAGAAACATAATCAGGTGGCCTTTTCACATCTACACACATTCTTTAAATACTTGTACTTTCTGATCACTGTCTGATTTGATCAAGATAATCACAATGGTGTGATCACTCACCTAGAGCCAAACATCCTGGAATGTGAAATCAAGTGGGCCTTAGAAAGCATCACTACGAACAAAGCTAGTGGAGGTGATGGCATTCCAGTTGAGCTATTTCAAATCCTGAAAGATGATGCTGTGAAAGTGTTGCACTCAATATGCCAGCAAATTTGGAAAACTCAGCAGTGGCCACAGGACTGCAAAAGGTCAGTTTTCATTTCAATCCCAAAGAAAGGCAATGCCAAGGAATGCTCAAACTATCGCACAATTGCACTCATCTCACATGCTAGTAAAGTAATGCTCAAAATTCTCCAAGCCAGGCTTCAGCAATACGTGAACCGTGAACTTCCAGATATTCAAGCTGGTTTTAGAAAAGGCAGAGGAACTAGAGATCAAATTGCCAACATCCGCTGGATAATGGAAAAAGTAAGAGAGTTCCACAAAAACATCTATTTCTGCTTTACTGACTATGCCAAAGCCTTTGACTGTGTGGATCACAATAAACTGTGGAAAATTCTGAAAGAGACGGGAATATCAGACCACCTGACCTGCCTCTTGAGAAACCTATATGCAGGTCAGGAAGCAACAGTTAGAACTGGATATGGAACAACAGACTGGTTCCAAATAGGAAAAGGAGTACATCAAGGCTGTATATTATCACCCTGCTTTTTCAACTTATATGCAGAGTACATCATGAGAAACGCTAGGCTGGAAGAAGCATAAGCTGGAATCAAGATTACCAGGAGAAATATCAGTAATCTCAGATATGCAGATGACACCACCGTTATGGCAAAAAGTGAAGAGGAACTAAAAAGCCTCTGGATGAAAGTGAAAGTGGAGAATGAAAAAGTTGGCTTAAAGCTCAACATTCAGAAAACTAAGATCATGGCATCTGTTCCCATCACTTC
This sequence comes from Bos taurus, assembly GCF_002263795.3. NCBI lineage: Eukaryota > Metazoa > Chordata > Mammalia > Artiodactyla > Bovidae > Bos > Bos taurus. Next base: position 14,762,263 of record NC_037332.1, on the reverse strand, counting down.
ATGGGAAATAAATGGGGAAACAGTGGAAAGAGTGTCAGACTTTATTTTGGGGCTCCAAAATCACGGTAGATGGTAATTGCAGCCATGAAATTAAAAGACGCTTACTCCTTGGAAGGAAAGTTATGACCAACCTAGATAGCATATTGAAAAGAAGAGACATTACTTTGCCAACAAAGGTCCATCTAGTCAAGGCTATGGTTTTTCCAGTGGTCATGTATGGATGTGAGAGTTGGACTGTGAAGAAAGCTGAGCGCCGAAGAACTGATGCTTTTGAACTGTGGTGTTGAAGACTCTTGAGAGTCCCTTGGACTGCAAGGAGTTCCAACCAGTCCATTCTAAAGGAGATCAGTCCTGGGTGTTCCTTGGAAGGAATGATGCTAAAGCTGAGACTCCAGTACTTTGGCCACCTCATGCGAAGAGTTGACTCATTGGAAAAGATGTTAAAACAGCTATTATAAATATTATCCATATGTTGAAGATGATTCAGGAATATATGAACATGATTAAGAGAGAAACTGTAAATGTTAAAAAAAAAAAAGAAAACTTGTAGAAATGAAAATCATAACATCTAATCTGAACTGAAAAACAGTTTAGATAGGATTAACTGCAGAGCAGTTACACATGAAGAAAACATCAGGGGATTTGAAGCCACAGCAATAACTAGTAAGACTGAAATATAGGCAGAAAACAAAAACAATAAATATAAGAACAAAGCAATAGTGACTTCAAGGATGCATCAAGTGGTCTAATATTGGTGAAGTTGGAGTTCTCGTAGGAGAAGATAGAAGGAAGCAGAAAAAAATACTTAAAAACAATGGCCAAAATTTTTCACAATTTTATGGAAACTATAAATCCACAATATCCAAGAGGTTCAGTAAATTCTAAGCAGAATTGCAACATGGATGGACTAAAAATTATCATATTAAGTGAGGTATGTCAGACAAAGACAAATATCATACTATATCACCTATATGTGGAATCAAAAAAGTGATACAAATGAACTTATTTACAGTACAGAAATAGACTCACAGACTTAGAAGATAAACTTATGGTTACCAAAGAATAAAGGCAGGGAAGAGGGATACACTGGGAGCTGGCTTCCCTGGTGGCTCAGTGGTAAAGAATCTGCCCACCAATGCAGGAGACAGAAGAGACACAGGTTTGATCCTTGGGTCGGGAAGATCCCCTGGAGAAGGAAATGGCAACCTACTCCAGTATTCTTGCCTGGGAAATCCCATGGACAGAGGAGCCTGGCAGGCTGTAGTTCATGAGGTTGCAAAACATTCATACATGACGTAGTGACTGAATAACAACAACAAAATTAACAGATATATACTACTATATATCAACTAAACAATAAGGACCTACTGCATAACATAGGGAACTCTATTCAATATCTTATAATAACCCATAATAGAAAAATTCTGAAAAGAATACACCCACACAAATAATTGAATCATGTTGCTGTGCATGTGAAACTAACACAACATGGTAAGACAAATCTACAGCAATTAGAAAAACGCTAAGCAAATAAACAAGGAAAAAATCCTAAGGAGAGTAAATCTATCTAAAACCACATCAAAGCACGTTATAATCAAATTGCTGAAAACCACTGATAAAATCTTAAAAGTACCCAGAGACAGAGAAATGAAGACAAGAATGTCCACAGACTTCTCCTTAGAAACAGTGAAAGCCATAAGACAGTGGAGAGACTTTTTTTTTTTTTTTTATAAAAAGATAATATTTTATTTGGGGCATTTACTCAGTATTTCACAGATCCTCAACAAGTTTTGAGGTAGGTTAATATTAGTATTTATTTTACAAACTAAAACCCAGGCAGAGATTACATCACTTGTTGCAAACCATAACAGAAGTCCTACCGTAACCAAGAATAACATGGTTTTTCAGATTAATCTGATGTGTGTGAATTTAATAGTGATAGCTTGCAAACAGTCATTAAAAACAAAACAAAACCCAAACCCCACTAGATATTATAGAAATTCTACTTTGGGTATTTTGTAGTTCTTAAATCAGTCCTACAATGATTATACATGCTTTTGAATAACCTACTTATTCTCATTACAAATCTATTTATGTACAACTAATCCTTTTGGAGAAGGCAATGGCACCCCACTCCAGTCCTCTTGCCTGGAAAATCCCATGGAAGGAGGGGCCTGGTGGGCTGCAGTCCACGGGGTCGCTAGGGGTCGGACACGACTGAGCAACTTCACTTTATTTTTTCACTTTCATGCATTGGAGAAGGAAATGGCAACCCATTCCAGTGTTCTTGCCTGGAGAATCCCAGGGACGGGGGAGCCTGGTGGGCTGCCGTCTATGGGGTCGCACAGAGTTGGACACAACTGAAGCGACTTAGCAGCAGCAATCCTTGTAATTGAAGAAGGAAATGTCAGTCCACTCCAGTACTCTTGCCTGGAAAATCCTACGGACAGAGGAGCCTGGCAGTCTACAGTCCATGGGGTCGCAAGAGTAGGACATGACTTAGCGACTAAATCATCACCAATGCTTATAGTAACAAATTAGCACATTATTGATTTTGTTGTTTTCTGCTTTTGGGGTGGGTGGAGCAGGAAGATAATCAGCAAGCTTTCCTCAGAGTGCTAGGCAGGTTTTAAGTACAGGTGCTATGCTCAACGCACCATCTCTGGTGATTTGGAGTCAAAGGAAAGCAGATATCTAAGGAAGCCAAGATCCAGAAAAGATGCCTGTATCCAAAAGAGGTGGAGGCCCTGCACAAGTCAAAAAGAAGACAAAAGCACTATCATCTCAGGCTACTGATACTCAGCATCATGATACAGCATCCCAATTTATGGGAAGAGCTCTTAAAAGACCAGTAAATTAGAGAGAGACATTTTTAAAGTATTGGAAGAGGGTTATAAAATACTTGAAGAGGGGACTAACCACCAAGAGGAATAAGTTAATTTTTCAAGGTGATTAAAAAGCTTCCCTGGTGGCTCAGACGGTAAAGCGTCTGCCTGCAATGTGGGAGACCAGGGTTTGATTCCTGGATCGGGAAGATCCCCTGGAGAATCCACTCCAGCAATTCTTGCCTGGAAAATCTCATGGACGGAGGAGCCTGATAGGCTACAGTCCACGGGGTCGCAAAGAGTTGGACACGACTGAGCAACTTCACTTTCAGTTTCACTTTCAAAGTGATAAAAATGATTTGATGATTTCTATACAATAGTCATATTCATAAATAAACTGATAAATTTTATTATATGTAAATTACTTCAAAAAAACTGATTACAATGTTGGCTATCTTAGGGAAAATGCTGTTAGCATAATTTGAGAATTTCAGATTAGAGAACTTTTTTAAAAAGAAAATTCATTTAAAAAATCACGAAGTATATTTTTTCATTTACATCTAGGTACTTACTGCAGTATTCCAAATAGAGGCTAAATTCACACATACTTATAATACATACTTTAACAGACACCAACTTTCTCTTTTCAGAAAATAAAAACAAAATCAAATTATTACCAGAAAGGAAATAATTTTAAATGGCAAACTATGGGATGTAGATGACTCAAAAAGTAATTCCACAAAAATGTCTTTTCTATAAACACAAACCTAAGTCAACATCATACTAAAATTGTCATATAATCAGTAGTATGGATCAGAATTATCATTTCAAATTTATATTAGTTCTTACATGTACAAAAAATTATTTTAGGCAGAAGGTATTTTTTAAACTACTTTTATAAAATTGTTCTATTTAGAATAACTTTTGAATTGTTCTTTATTCACTTTTCCCAGGCAATTATTAATAATATACACAGAACAATTTTCATCAAATTGTGTTCTCTGCAATTATAATAAAGTATATACATAGGGTGCAACAATATTTATTTACCTCCAGTTTATTTCTTGAAGAAGTGGGTTTCCAGTGAGAGACAATTCATGGAGAGAAAAGCACGCATCAAACCACTTTATGGCACTTGTAAGATCTATAGAAAACAAACAATGAAAATTATTATGAGGTATTACAGATAAAGAAAAATAGTTATACATAAATGACCATTTTATGTTTGACTATTAAAGAAAAGCACAAAATTATTTATTCTACATGTTTTTAAAAGACAATATTAAGAGACTCTGCTATCATAATATATATTTCTACCATTTAGTAGCTGTGTGAATTTATACAAATCATACAATTGCTTGGTAATTCAGGTTTATATCTATCTCATAGGGTGAGAATTAAATGAGCATGTAAACAGCTTAGAGCAAGCTTTGCCAGATCGTTAACACAACATATAAAAAAGTAAAGTCAAAAGTAATCGGAGAGTGGTAAAAATTGAACATTTGCCTAAACAGAATTACATGTATACTTTCAAAAGTAAAAACAGTAGGTCAATCCAGCAATCCAGGGTACATTAAGAGTAATTTATACTGGAATTGCTCTCCCACAGAAAACAATCATAAAACTGGACAATAAACAGGAAGCACCTGTTTTTAAGCCTGACTTGGGAGAAAACAGCAAACACACATGGTGAGCTGACAATTACATTTTTTTTTTTTTTTCCTAAAATTATTTAGCCACTTTAGAGCAAGAAAGTGGAAATCAAGCAAAGAGGCTGTTTTGCTGAATGATGAGGCAAAGTTTAGACATGAGACTGGAATTTATGGTGAAAAGTACTGTGAAGAAGCTGAGTGTATATATGTTGGTAGGAAGAGAATTGGGAAAAAGTCTATGTAAGGGTTTACCACCGCTCCTTGGTCGAGTGCTAGACAGGGCAACATTCTGAAACACCTAGCAAAGTTAACCTGCTACTAGGCTAAGAGCTGAGTGATGACATTATAGTTCACGCAGCAGGGGAAGACACTGGAATTTTAGCCCAGTCAGATAAGACTTAACCGAATACAGCATCTCAGAGATTCAGCCAAAATCCAGAAGGACCATGTATTAGGAGTGAAGACAATGCCCAGAGGTAGAGGAATGCATTGAGAGTTGAAAATTGAAATGATTTGCCATAGGAGAGAATGAAATTAAGGTTGACAGAAACACAATTATCCATCAATACCTTAACTGCCTGCTAGAATTACATTTACTACACTTTAAAAGAAAGATAACAATAGCTGGACTCAGTACATTTGTAGTATGAACAATGCTCAGCATACAGTTACAAAGTATTGGACATTAAAAAGAAACAGGAAAATATCATCTATCATTACGAGAAAACCAGTTAAAAGGTGGACAAAATGGAAATCAATTTTTTGACAAAGACACCAAAGTCAATCAATGATGAAAACATTTTGTTCAAGAAGTGTTTCTGGAAAAACTAAATGTTGTTTAGTTGTTCAACAACTCATCTTTGACTCCACACCATTTGTAAAAATTAATTTCAGGTAGGTCATAGACGTAAAAGTAAAAACTTAAAGTACAAGACCTTTATAAGAAAGTTAAAAAGTATAGAAAACCATCTCATTCTGGATGTAGAAAAATATTACAAAGGACACAGAGAGCAAAAATTATTAAAAATAAAAAATTAAACCAAAATTTAAATTTCTGCTTATCTAAAGATACACTTAACAAAATTAATAGGTAAAAGAGAGACTGGGACAGAACACCCACAAAACATATGTCTGGCAAATAATTTCATCCAGAATACATAAATAATTTATTCAAACCAATAAAAAATAGCCAAATTTTTTAAATGGTAAGATACTTGAAAATACACAAAACAATATACAGAAACTATCAATAAAGGTATGCAAAGATGCTCCATATCATTATCCATCAGGGAAGTGCAAACTAAAACCATAACGAGATAATATAATGATATACCAAAACCCCCTATAGAACGGAGTGATTGGAACTCTAATGTGGGGAAGTAAAATGTTACAACTATTTGGGAAAACAGTTTTATTAGTTTCTTATAAAGTTAAGTATACACTAACAGGGGCTTCCCTGGTGGTTCAGATGGTAAAGAAACTGCCTGCAATGCAGCAGACCCAGGTTCAATCCCTGGCTTGGGAAGATCCCCTGGAGAAGGGAATGGGAACCCACTCCAAGACTTGCCTGGAAAATTCCATGGATGTAGGAGCCTGATGGGCTAGAGTCCACAGGGTCAAAAAGAGTCGGACACGACTGAGCGACTTCACTTCACTTCTAGTATTCTTGCCTGGAGAATTCCATGGACAGAGGAGCCTGGAGGGCTACCGTCCATGGGGCCACAGAGTTGGACATGACTGAGTGACTAATACTTTTCACTTTGACTTTCATGTATCTACTCTATTATCCAGTAATTACATCCTTAAACATATATCCAAGAAAACTGAAAACTTAGGTTACAAAAGTATTTGTACATGAATTTCCATAGGAACTTTATAATCAGAGTGCCCCAAACAGATGGTCAATACTGAAATCAGACTGATTTTATTCCTTGCAGCTAAAGATAGAGAAGTTCTATATAAGCAAAAACAAGACCAGGAACTGACGTGGCTCAGATCATGAACTCCTTATTGCAAACTTAAGACTTAAGTGAAGAAAGTAGGGAAAACTACTAGACCATTCAGGTATGACCTAAATAAAATCCCTTACTACTATACAATAGACTCAGGGATTATATATGATAGAGTGACTGAAGAACCCTGGACAGAAGTTTGTGACATTGCACAGGAGTCAGTGATCAAAACCATCCCCAAGAAAAAGAAAAGCAAAAAGGCAAAATGGTATACTGAGGAGGCCTTACAAATAGGTAAGAAAAGAAGAGAAGCTAAAGATAAAGGAGCAAAGGAAAGATATATCCATCTGAATACAGAGTTCCAAAAAATAGCAAGGACAGATAAGAAAGCCTTCCTCAGTGATCAATGCAAAGAAACAGGAAAACAATAGAATGGAGAAGACTAGAGATCTCTTCAAGGAAATTAGAGATACCAAGGGAACATTTCAAGAAAAATGGGCACAATAAATGAAAGAAATGGTATGGACCTAACAGAAGCGGAAGAGACTAGGAAGAGGTAGCAAAAATACACTGAAAAACTATACAGAAAAAAGTCTTAATGACTGAGATAACCAGATGGTGTGTGATCATCCACCTAGAACCAGACATCCTGGAATATGAAGTCAAGTGGACCTTAGGAAGCATCACCATGAACAAAGCTAGTGGAGTTGATGGAATTCCAGCTGAGCTATTTCAAATCCTAAAAGATGATGATATGAAAGTGCTGCACTCAATATGCCAGCACATTTGGAAAACTCAGCAGTGGCCACAGGACTGGAAAAGGTCAGTTTTCATTCCAATCCCAACAAAAGGAAATCCTCAAACTACTTCACAGTTGCACTCATCTCACACACTCAAAATTCTCCAAGTTAGGCTTCAATAGTACATGAACCAAGAACTTCCAGATGTTTAAGCTGGATCTAGAAAAGGCAGAGGAACCAGAGATCAAATTGCCAACATCCATTGAATCATCAAAAAAGCAAGAGAGTTCCAGAAAACATCTACTTCCGCTTTATTGACTATGTCAAAGCCTTTGACTGTGTGGATCACAACAAACTATGGAAAATTATTAAAGGGATAGGAATACCAGACCACCTTACCTGCCTCCTGAGGAAACCGTATGCAGGTCAAGAAGCAACAGTTAGAACTGGACATGGAACAACAGACTGGTTCCAAATTGGGAAAGGAGTACATCAAAGCTGTATATTTTCACCCTGCTTATTTAACTTACATGTAGAGTACATTATATGAAATATAGGGCTGGATGAAGCACAAGCTGGAATCAAGATTACTGGAAGAAATATCATTAACCTCAGATATGCAGATGACACCACCTGCAGAAAGCAAAGAGGAACTAAAGAGCCTCTTAATGAAAGTGAAAGAGGAGAGTGAAAAGGCTGGCTTAAAAATCAACATTCAAAAAAACAAAAATCATGGCATCCAGTCCCATCACTTCATGGCAAACAGATGGGAAAACAGTGACAGACTTTATTTTCTTGGGTTCTAAAATCACTGCAGATGGTGACTGCAGCCATGAAATTAAAAGACACCTTCTCCTTGGAAGAAAAACTATGACCAACCTAGACAGCATATTAAAAAGCAGAGTCATTACTTTGCCATCAAAGGTCCGTCTAGTCAAGGCTATGGTTTTTCCAGTGGTCAAGTATAGATGTGGCAATTGAACTATAAAGAAACCTGAGTGCCAAAGAATTGATGCTTTTGAACTGTGATGTTGGAGAGGACTCTTGAGAGTCCCTTGGACTGCAAGGCGATCCAACCAGTCCATCCTAACAGAAATCAGTCCTGAGTATTCATTGGAAGGACTAATGCTGAAGTTGAAGTTCCAGTACTTTGGCCACCTGATGTGAAGATGTGACTCTTTAGAAAAGTCCAGTGCTGGGAAAGAGTGAAGATAGGAGGAAAAGGGGACAACAGAAGATGAGATGGTTGGAAGGCATCACTGACTGGATGTTCATGAGTTTGAGCAAACCTCAGGAGTTGGTGAGGGACAGGGAAGTCTGGAGTGCTGCGGTCCATGGGGTTGCAGAGTCGAACACCACTAAGCAACTGAACTGAACTGACCCCAAACAGCAAACAAAATATTAATCAACAGGAAAATGGACAAACTGTGATGTATTCATGCAATGGACCACACATCAGGAAAAAAAAAAAAAAAAAACATATTGCTGATACAAACAACTGAACAACTGATGTGGTGGAATATCCCAAGAATGCCAACCAAAATCTAGAGTCAACAAAGAACATCCTATTTGATTCCTTTAATATAAAGATGTAGGAAAGTCAGATTTAACCTATGGTGACAGATTTAGAACTGTGATTATCTCTACAAGGGGACTGACTAAAATTGGGGATGGTGAAGTTTGAGGGTAAGGGATTGTTAAACCAAATCAATACATCATTCTTTAATAAACTTTTGATGGATGTCTCCTCTGTAATGGTTAGGTGTCAACAAGTTAGACAAATGTGTTTACTTATCTTCATTAGACTAATTTTTTATAGGTATAGGATATATGAATTTTAAATAAGAATATAATTCTCACATTTTCCAAGGTTTACCAGAAAGATATGGAAGTAATATGAGTTTAAAAGTATAAAGAAAATTTTAATTAAATTATTTCACCACACATTCAAAGGAGTTTATAATACATGGCACCCTAATAAGCCATTCTGGCATTTTGACTATTTTAAGTTCAGTTCAGTTCAGTTCAGTTGCTCAGTTGTGTCCAACTCTTTAAGACCCCATGAATTGCAGCACTCCAGGCCTCCCTGTCCATCACCAACTCCTGGAGTTCACTCAGACTCACATCCATCGAGTTGGTGATGCCATCCAGCCATCTCATCCTCTGTCATCCCCTTCTCCTCCTGCCTCCAATCCCTCCCAGTATCACAGTCTTTTCCAATGAGTCAGCACTTCGCATGAGGTGGCCAAAGTACTGGAGTTTCAGCTTTAGCATCATTCCTTCCAAAGAACACCCAGGACCGATCTCCTTTAGGATGGACTGGTTGGATCTCCTTGCAGTCCAAAGGACTCTCAAAAGTCTTCTCCAACACCACAGTTCAAAAGCATCAATTCTTCGGTGCTTAGCTTTCTTCACAGTCCAACTCTCACATCCATACATGACCACAGGAAAAACCATAGCCTTGACTATGGTTTAAAATGCACTTAAAAAAAAAGGAGCAAATTTAAGAGCACTCTAATCTTCCTTCTTTTTCTTAAAAGCAAGAAATTAAATTCCCATGTGAAAGATATTTTCCTATAACAGAAGCAAAGAGACATTCTTGTCTTAAGGATGGGAAGCTAAGGCCAAGAGATATGTATGCAAACAAGCTTGTTAAACTAGCCTTTATTTCCTAGGCACTTTTCAATCCAATTAACTACCTTAGTGCCCAAGCCCCTCGGCTTCCTCTCATTTTCACAATTTACTACTCTTCGTCTGACTCACTATGTAAGTTCAATCTTAACTGCTTCTTGGGGTCTTAATTTTCTTGTGAGGACTCTCATGTACAAGTAAAAAAAAAAAAGAAAAATTAAAACTTGTATTTTTTTTCTTCTATTTATCTGATTTACATCAGTTTAATTCTCAGGCCCAGTTTGAGAAAAGAGAAAAATTTCCTCCTCTACACCATTTGGTATAGATATGTTATATACATCTACCCAGAAGATTTCCTTATCATATTTAGAACAGAAACCCAAAAGCCTATTATTTGAGAAACAACTATGTATTATTATAAACTTACCAGAAAGACAATTGTTGCTGACATCCAGTTTTTCCAAAGAAACAAAATGAAAAAGTGGTGCAATTTTTGTCAAGCTGAAAACCAAAATGGAATTTAAAGAAAATTTAAATTGGAGTGTTCTTAATATTATTGATGTAATTATACAATAATATATTTATTTAACGCAATAATATAATGTTATAAATTATAACTCTGGAAGAAATACATAACAGCTGCATTTTCACAATAAAATACAATAATGTAACATTAACTAAAAGTACTTTTAAAAAATACAGTAGTTATAAGATGCTAAATATTTATTCTATAATATATTTATAATAATATATACAAATATGTAAATATTTATATTTATTTCTAAAGAGAAATGATCATGGAATTGCTAATATCAATAATAAATATCAGGAAGCTTAATGTGTACTTGGTATTAAAATAAGAATAAATGGGCTTTCTGTTGTTTTGTTTACTCTTTGTATATGAATAAATTTATAAAGAATTCATAATTTATATGTATTTTCTCTGGCTCAAACATATAACAAACCATTAAAAGTAAAAAAAAAAAAACATAAGATTATTTATTTTTACATATTAATAATATAACTTTAATTAGAGTCAATAACTTTGTTTTTAATTTGAAAAAGTTTCCCTTACTAGATTCAAAGTATTATAAGTCTTGTAAGTATAAAAGTTACACTGGAGTTGTTTTTAAATTGGAAATATGCATTTAAGGAACATAATAATAGAAAATGTTTTCTATTGATAAAATACTTAAATTTATCAAACATATACTAATATTTAAAACTCATATTCATTAATATAAGCACGTTCAAATTCTAATAACAGTAAACTTTTCTCTGGCTTTTAAAAGTTTCTATCATTTTTTAAGATACAACTATCATTAATACCCCACATTTAAATAAGGAATATAAGTAATATTGAAAATATTCACAATTAGTAACAAAAAGCTATGAAGGGAAAATTAATTTTAGTTTGATTTGCATTTCAAACTAAGACAAGATTACACTTTCTTTGTTACATAGCATCACATTACCCTAGCTACTTGGCAATAAAAATTAAGCTAGTTCATCTAAATCTTTAAAAAAGATGCAAATTTCTTTGTATAAAATATATTCTCATCACAAATAAAAAAGTCTTCTGAATTAATACCCTCTATAAATGCTGAAGATTCATACATGTTCAGAATAAGCTTTTACTAAAGGAGTATCTCTGGTACAAAACAAAAAAGAAGTTAACTTCTACTTTTACTTTCTTGGTGTTTATAATGTCTCTCTAGTTGTCCTGGCAGAGATTTTTACATCTTTATTCCTACCAACATCTTGCCACGGTAAAAACAACAACAACAGCAAAAAAAAAAAAAAAGTACTATTATTCTAAGATCAGAAGTTTACAGGATAATATTGTGACTGGAAGCATCATGTCACAAAGCCAACCCTTGTGCTGAGCTTAACTCCTGTATTATCCTGTTCTACATTAGAAGAGAAACAGAAGATGCTACTGAGGCTAAAATAGACTAAATAAGGAGACTGGAAGATCTCTCTGATTATATTCAATCCTAAGTACAATACTACTATTAACACTACCTGAGCAACACTAATTCCAGGGGAAAATATCCAAGGTAATAAAAGAAAAAGTGATCAAATATTGGTCATTACATTTGTATATATGGTTCATTATCTGCATATACATTCCTTAATAGCAAAATTTACTGAAACATCACATGTATTCTAAAAAAGAAAGAAAGAAATATAAAACTTTTTCAATACATAATCAATGGCTTTGAGTTCTAATTTAATGACATTTCCTACTCAGGCATTCTAGATCATTATTACAAGTAAGAAAGTTAAGTTCTTCAAGTGAAAATACAGTTCTAATAAATACATTTATTAAAAGCAAATTCTTACTTTTTTTACCTTTAGTATATTTCTAATACTAAATATTTGCCCTTATGCTAAAAGGATTTTGAAAGATTAATAGATACTGAGTTTTTCTCTTTTGTCAGAATATCTCATGTTTTTAACCAATAAGTTATATGTGGCAACATTTGGTAATATATAGGTTATAAGAGACATCAACTAAAAATAACCAATCAAGTTTTAAAATTGAAAATAAAATTCTCTTTGCAAAAATAAAGTATTTATTGAGGTGAAGAAATATTTGGTTTAACTACATATTTTTTATAATACCAGAATTTTATCTTTTCAGAGAACCATGCTTTTAGAATCACATTCTTTTTTTTTTTTTTTGAAATTTTAATCAAGAAAACTGGCTATTCATTCACCTTTATGACTATTCATTAGGATGGCAGAAACCTAATAGTAGAATCATTTTTTTTTAACCTCTATAACTTTCCTTTTACTGACATTCTGTGTATATTTTTTTCCAAGAAAATTCAAACCAGAAAGACAAAGGACATTAGTGAAAACCTAATACCATTTGACCTTGTCACATTAGCCCTGGGCATAAAAAAGATATAAATTTCAAAGACGACAAAAAGCAAAAGATTTGTACAATGAGCAGCCAATGGGAAATAGTTTCCACTTTCTGCTCCTACTTAGAGTCTCACTGGAAGAGGAAAGACTTATGAAGCCGGAGAGTCTTCCAGTTAGAACTCCACTGAGAAAAACTTAAAACAGTCACATGTCCTAATGAAAATTCAAAACAGAAGTCAGGATGAAACAAGTATTTCAAACAATAAGCAGTAAGCATCATTCTTTATATGTATTTGATTTGTTGGAAAAAAGCATATGGATACATAATTTCTTCCTTGTGATGAAAATATTTATCAAAAATTAAAAGAAAAATAGGTACATTTTAAAAGACATGCCAACCACAAATCCAAATATCACATTTATAAAATTCTCCTCAGGTTTGCAACATGTACTGACATACAGTATTGTTTTGAATAATCACAAAATCCTGTAAAATGGGTAAGGTAGGTATTACCACACCTTTTATATGTGAAAAAACTGAGGATCAGGTAGTGAGAAAAGATTTGCTCAGTGTCAACTGACAGGTAAGTCGTTAATTCAGAATTCAAACCCAGCCAGATCTATTGATCCTGAGTTTTACCAAACCTAAAGTAGTTCTGAAAAAGTCAACTCACATGGTAAAAGCTTAACATAATATGGGTAATTTCTACAGTTAATGGTGTTAGCTTCTTGTGAAAAATACCTAGTATGAAGATGATTTTTTCACTGATTTTAGGAGATAATTTCACTAATTTACATGTTTATTTCTATCAATCACATTTCCCTGGTGCCCTCAGGACTTATTCACTTAATTCTCAAAATGGTACGTTATTTAGTTAAAAGCTTTCAGAAACTCACACACAAAAAAACCTTCAAATATAAGTGATATTGTTTAAAAATGCAAAATAATATATATTATATAATTTTACCACTTTTTTATATAGCTAAGTGCACCAGATTGTTCTTTTATTTCTAAGAGATTTTGAGGGTAAGGACATATGTTACTCAGTTTCATATCACCCAATATAGCAAACACCACCTGAATATCCAAGTGTTAAGAAGCTAATTGCTGCAAACAAAATTATAAATAAGGATTATTTGGTTTAAGTATCCCAGTTATTGTTATCAAATCTAAAATTTTTTAAATAGTTCATTTTATAAAATTCCTGGTCATCTATAATTGATGTGAGAAAGGCACACCATATTGATAGTGCAAAAGTCTATTAGCTAGTGTTAACTTTAATTTTTAAAAGCAGAATATTCCTTTGACGATTTAAATTGTCCACAGAAATAATGGAATTATTTCTCAAAAATGTTGATGTCTTAAATATTTTCTAAATTCTTTAAGACTATTATGCTCATCAATGTGGCATGAAATCTAGTTCTATAAAATGTTAGATATGTCAGTAACTGAGTGCTTTACTCCGTCTGTCCAAAGCATAAACTGAGTATTTCTACAGAAATTGTATTTCTAACCTGAAAAATACTGTGAAAAGATCCGATAAGTTTGTGATGGTCTAAATTACTTAAATAGTATTATCTGACAGTGCTGTTCAGGAATAAACATCTTTTTAAAGGCAAATCAACTTTCATATTTCAGATATGATTAGAACAACTAGAAGGAATTTTAAAATACAAATTCAGTTTTTGATATGTCAAATTGTGGAATAGTTTAATGGGTAGAAGTCAAATCATTTAGGACTCAAAGAATGAGCACTATTGTGACAGAAATTGAAAGAAAATTATGTTTGGGAGGGGATATATATATATATATATATATATATATAAAACAATGAGTTGTCTTTGTTCACTTGTTTTGCAAGAATTATACCACTCGCAGAAACAACTTCTTGTAAAAGATAGCTCCTTTCCCTTATTTCTTGTGCCTTTGATGACCAAATTAATCATATTAGAGTTAATAGGCCTCAATGAAATATTAAACAGAGGGAGGCATATACATCTTGTACTCCTGTTTCAGTTTCAGTTTTAGACTAGCTATTCTCTGCAAAGATCCAGATGTTTGGTGGTTTCAAATGCATCTTCTGTGGCAGGTACCCATCTCGATTTAATATTAAGGTATTTTTTTAAGTGTTACTTTATATCCTTAGGGAAATCAAATTTAAATCTGTCTTAACAGTTTCAAAAAGACATGCAAGTTGAGAGCAGATTAAAAATCGTTCTTCCAGGACTTAATAAGTACCATTTGAGAGAATGAGACATCCTTCTGAATTAAATTAACTACCTCCTGTATTTTCCAAGGAGGGTATCTTTACAAATACAAACAAATCTGCCCTGAGAAATTTCCATAAGTACATTTTTGAGTGAGAAGGAACAAAATGAGTAAGATCAGTGACAATTAAAATACTACTAAAATTTGAGGATATGTCAATACATGAAGATAGATTTATAATTTATGCACCAAGTTATTGTAATGTACATTCCTTGAATTATTGGAAAAACCTAACAGCTTTTCTACTTGTTATGAAGCTCATACATTTACATTAATCATTCACTGCCTTTAAGCTTAATAAAGCAAATTATACTTGTACCTGTTTTGAGAGATAGTCAGGATTTGCAGTAAAGGCAGCCAGTATGAAGAAAATGTTTCCACAGTTGAAATGCTGTTATCATCCAAGTGCAATTCTCTGAGAAGAACGTGATTCCCCAAGAATGGAAGCTATATTTAAAGTTGAGTTATTAGCTTATATTAAGCAAAATATTTTTATCATTTAAACAAATTTAAACATATAAACCCTACCAAAACTAACAGATATATTCTGATAAACAGCATATCATAAATCAAAGTATAATATTTGAGAGTGTTATTATAAATAAAATTCCAATAATTTTCATAATTAGCATATTTTTAATTAAAAGCCTTCATGACAAATCTTAATTACAATTGCAGATAAATTTGGTCCCACTTATACACTGAATCATAACTGAAAAGTTATGATCTATATTTTAGTATTATTAAAAACTAATGTTGAATTCATTTGTTTATAAGATATTGTAATAATGTTGAACAGTTTTTAAATAGTGAAAAGTAGGGAGAGGGTGGGAAGATTTGGGAGAATGGCATTGAAACATGTATAATATCATGTATGAAACGAGTCGCCAGTCCAGGTTCGATGCACGATACTGGATGCTTGGGGCTGGTGCACTGGGACGATCCAGAGGGATGGTATGGGGAGGGAGGAGGGAGGAGGGATCAGGATGGGGAACACATGTATATCTGTGGCAGATTCATTTCGATATTTGGCAAAACCAAGACAATATTGTAAAGTTTAAAAATAAATAAAATTAAAAAAATAGTGAAAAGTACATAATAGTTTAAACTGGTAATCAAATTCAGTTGATAAGCAAAAAGAATAAAAATTAAACTGCCTTTAAAATGTGTGGTTGATATTTGCAGCAAAAGAAAAATGTTGTGTTAATCAAATTAATCCAAATCAATTACCTCACTTAGATAATTTCCCTGTAACTTCAGTATTTGGAGCAATCCACATTGTTCAATGCCCTCAACTTCAGTAAGATGATTGTGTGAACAATCCAGGTACATAAGGGTAGGTGTATCACAAAGACCTGTCGTACTGATTAACTGATTATGGTCCACGATCAGTTGCTGAAGATTTTTCAATGATTCTAAGCCACCTGGAAGAAAAATTTTCCAGGCACTTTATCATACATTCTTCCAAACTCTAGAGTTTCCATTTTCTGCTAAATGACTGCATCTTTTTATTTCTGAATATTCTTAATTACAAGACTTAGCTCCATTTTCTGAGGAAAAAATATGTGTAAGAGTAAAATGCATTATTATTTGAACTTATACCGAAGAGACATATTTTTGAATGACAATTATATACCACTTCAAAATTGAACAAAATACTAGAAGTCATATATTGGGCATTGAATGTTGTATTTCAAATGAAAATATAACAAGGAAGGGGGTGTAATCATTGAAAAAATAACAGTATTAAATTCAGTTTCAGAGTCTTTGACTTTTGAATGTTTGGTTAAGTTGGTTATATATTAATAGAATGTAATTTTCATACCATTGAAATATCTACCTTAGATTCACTAATGAAATAGGTATAACTTATTAATATCAATAAAATATTAGTATATTTTTCTGGTATTATAAGATTGTGACAGTGGCCTTCTTTTTACACAAATAAACAAAAAATCAATGATTTCCATCTAAAAAATATCAAAGGAGCCTTAGACTACAGCTCAGTGACTATAAAGAAAAAACTGAGAAGGTTGTTTAAATAAGTGATCACTGGAAAGAGATGCTAAGGAAGTCTGTAAAAATTTCATGGAATATATTAAAAATATAAAAAATTTTATTTAGAGTGAACATTCTACTATATAAGTTCTCCGTAGTTACTACTCTGTTATGTGAAATAAGCATTTCCAGAAACTGAAATATAACTTAAGGTTTAGAGTAAGTACTAGCAAGCAGTATGTCTTCTGTGAGTGTTATGCAGATGGGAGTCATTGAACTAGACATTAGAGAACTGAACCTCATTCTGATTTTTTGTCAAGTCTGCACAAAGTATCTTTTTCAATTAAATGATGAAATAGTTTTTCTCCAAAAATGTTATATGATAATAAATTAAAAGATGATCTTAAAAGAAACATAATTATGAATACAAATTAAAATTGGGAATAAATGTAATTAATTGTTCCTGAAGGAATTTAAAGCATTTAATCCAAGATTTATCTTTTTATTATATACTGTGATTTACAGAAAGGGCAGATGGTTTGTTTATATCTACAATGGATAAATAAAAGGAAGAATCAAGTAATATTACCAAGATTTCACAAGAAAACTTAATTCTTTGTATTATCTTTTACAAATTCAGATACTGTAATAACTAGAATTCTGAGTATATTATAAAAATACTTCAAAAAGATACATATTAAGAAAAAAAATTTTAATTACAGTATATCTAATAGTTGGAGTAAAATAAAGCAACTTAATGTTATGGATGATTATTTCTCATGAAAAATTTTATGCTAAAATGTAAATTTTCACATAATGAAAAATTTTGCAATACCTAAGAGAATCAGGAAAAGGCATAGAAGACCCAAATGAACAAAAGAAAGACTCAAATTTTGATCCAGACAATAATTGCGTTTTTTAAAATTCTTATTTAGAATTAATGTATTGGTATTTTCCTGTAATATAAAATAAAAATTATGACCAAGAGAAAATTATTATCTGATGTTATCAAGGAGTGAATTATTCTGCCCTATATTTGACTAAAATGAGCCAACATATGCTATCAACTCCAAAGTATTAGAAATAATATATAACATACAATAATAAATATATATTAGCTTCAATATGGGCTTCCTCATAGCTCAGTTAGTAAAGAATCTGCCTGCAATTCAGGAGACACTGGTTCAATTCCTGGGTTGGGAAGAGTCACTGGAGAAGGGACAGGCTACCCACTCCAGTATTCTTGGGCTTCCCTTGTGGCTCAGCTGGTAAAGAATCTGCCTGCAATGCGGGAGACCTGGGTTCAATCTCTGGGTTGGGAAGATCCCCTGGAGAAGGGAACAGCTGCTCCAGCAGCCACTCCACTATTCTGGCCTGGAGAATTCCATGGACTATACAGTTCATGGGGTCGTAAAGAGTCGGACACGACTGAGCAAATTTAAAATCTGTCAAAACAGAAAATACTTCAGTTTAGAATTCTTTGTAATCATATCTACTAACAGAAGCAGAAAATATTAAGAAGAGGTGGCAAGAATACACAGACCTGTACAAAAAAGATCTTCACGACCCAGATAATCACGATGAAGTGATCACTCAACTAGAACCAGACATCCTGGAATGTGAAGTCAAGTAGGCCTTAGGAAGCATCACTATGAACAAAGCTACTGGAAGTGATGGAATTCCAGTTGAGCTATTTCAAATCCTGAAAGATGACACTGTGAAAGTGTTGCACTCAATATGCCAGCAAATTTGGAAAACTCAGCAGTGGTCACAGGACTGGAAAAGGTGAATTGCCAAAGAATGCTCAAACTACCACACAATTGGATGCATCTCACACGCTAGTAAAGTAATGCTCAAAATTCTCCAAGCCAGGCTTCAGCAATACGTGAACTGAGAACTTCCTGATGTTCAAGCTGGTTTTAGAAAAGGTAGAGGAACCAGAGATCAAATGGCCAACATCCGCTGGATCATGGAAAAAGCAAGAGAGTTCCAGAAAAACATCTATTTCTGCTTTATTGACTATGCCAAAGCCTTTGACTGTGTGGATCAGAATAAACTGGAACAACAGACATGGAACAACAGACTGGTTCCAAACAGGAAAAGGAGTATGCCAAGGCTGTATACTGTCACCCTGCTTATTTAACTTCTATGCAGAATACATCATGAGAAACACTGGAAGAAGCACAAGCTGGAATCAAGATTGCCAGAAGAAATATTAATAACCTCAGATATGCAGAAGACACCACCCTTACAGAAGAAAGTGAAGAACTAAAGAGCCTCTTGATGAAAGTGAAAGAGGAGAGTGAAAAAGTTGGCTTAAAGCTCAACATTCAGAAAAGTAATTTCATGGTATTCAGTCCCGTCACTTCATGGCAAATAAATGGGGAAACAATGGAAACAGTGGCTGACTTTATTTTTTTGGGCTCCAAAATCACTGCAAATGGTGACTTCAGCCATGAAATTAAAAGATGCTTACTCCTTGGAAGGAAAGTTATGACCAACCTAGATAGCATACTAAAAAGCAGAGACATTACTTTGCCAACAAAGGTCTTTCTAGTCAAGGCTATGGTTTTTCCAGTGGTCATGTATGGATGTGAGAGTTGGACTGTGAACAAAGCTGAGTACCAAAGAACTGATGCTTTTGAACTGTGGTGTTGGAGAAGACTTTTGAGAGTCCCTTGGACTTCAAGGAGATCCAACCAGTCCATCCTAAAGGAAATCATTGTGTTCATTGGGTGTTCACTGGAAGCACTGATGTTGAAGCTGAAACTCTAATACTGTGGCCACCTGATGTGAAGAACTGACTCATTTGAAAAGACCCCGATGCTGGGAAAGATTGAGGGCAGGAGGAGAAGTGGATGACAGGGGATGAGATGGTTGGATGGCATCAGCGACTCAATGGACATGAGTTTGGGTAAGCTCCGGGAGCTGGTGATGGACAGGGAAGCCTGGTGTGCTGTGGTTCATGGGGTCGCAAAGAGTAAGACACGAGTGAGCTACTGAACTGAACTGAACTGAACATCAATTAACCTGCTCAAGCAAATAAGTAATTTCAATCAAAAGGAAATGCTAATTAATATTAATTTGTAGTTGTATAAAATGTCCTTTATCAAATATTTAAATGCCTTAAGCAATCTACTTCCATAAGCTTAATATTTTTTAAAGCCATGCACATTGCTCTTAAGTTTCTTAGAGCTAATCAAGAACAGGATTTTCTATTAGCTCATTTAGAGCAGGGAATGCACTTGTGAAACTTTTCAAGAGTCACCTAAGAGGAGAACCAAGCATGAAACTTTAGGTTACACACTGAAGAAAGGCAAATAATCTGGCACAAAAGCTAAAAGTAAAAGGAAACAGCACATAAAGCAGGAGAATAATCGGGAAAAGAAAAGGCAAATTAGATTCTGTGCTGATGGCAGTGATGAATAAATATACATTTTACAATTATCGAAGGTATTTCTATTTACACTAAATTATATGCAGTCGACAGTGTGAGCCAGAGTGGGCAAATGAGGAGAAAAGGCCACTGCCTTAGCAAGTAATGATGCAGCAGAAGAATTTTGCTAGAGGTCCCCATGGAGTAATAGAAGGGAAGCCACAGTGCAGTGGGAGGGAGACAGTGAGTGTCGACTACTTTTTAGATATTTGATAATGGTGAGAAGACCCTTCAAAGTCCTTAAAATGGCCCATAATATCCCATCTCTGAACTAATCCTCTACTACTATCCCTTTCTCTTGGTTCATTCTAACAAGCTGACCTCCTGGCTGTTCCTTGAACATACCACTCAGCACTGCCTGAATATGTGAGAAACAACAATCAGGGTGTGACATGTTAGGCTAAGGAAGAATTAAAACTCATCAGCTAATTAGACTGATGCTGAAACTGAAGCTCCAATACTTTGGCCACCTGACGGGAAGAGCTGACTCACTGGAAAAGGTCCTGATGCTGAGAAAGACTAAAGGCAGGAAGAGAAGGGGATGACAGACGATGAGATTGTCGGATCTCATGGTTGGCATCACGGACTCAATGGACATGAGTTTGAACAAACTCTGGCAGATGGTGAAGGACTGGGAAGCCTGTGTGCTGCAGTCCATGGGGTTGTAGAGAGTTGGACACAACTGAGTGACCAAACAACAACAAATCAGCCAATTTCAGATATTAAGACGTCATGAATCTCTATCAATATACAGAGAAGGTACAGTTGTCTGTAGAGATTCCATCAGAGAATCTAATCTGGTGAAATTACCATGATTTCAAGCCTCAGATACTAAGGAATGTTTGAGCATGTCTACTTCTAGGAATCAATTATATAGTAACACACACACAACTATGAAGTAACATAGAGAGAGATTCCTTGCCATATTATTTAAAAAGCAAAGAAATGGATAAAAGTTACATGTCTATCAGTAAGGGAATAGTAAAATAAATTATGATGTGAAAGTCACTCAGTCATGTCCAACTCTTTGTGACACCATGGACTATATAGTCCATGGAATTCTCCAGGCCAGAACTGGAGTGGATAGCCTTTCTCTTCTCCAGGGGATTTTCCTAACCCAGGGATCAAACCCAGGTGGATTCTTTACCAGCTGAGCCACAAGGGAAGCCCAAATAAATCATGGAGCATCTAT
Source organism: Bos taurus (assembly GCF_002263795.3). Lineage (NCBI taxonomy): Eukaryota > Metazoa > Chordata > Mammalia > Artiodactyla > Bovidae > Bos > Bos taurus. The sequence goes on along the minus strand of NC_037332.1, from coordinate 14,740,694 downwards.
AAAATGAATATGTATAATCTTCAATATGAACTAGTCTAACATAGAAGAATTCCATGATGTATTTTTGCATGTAAAATCCAAGTTGCATACATAGGATTTTAGCTATTGAGTATACCTTATATTAAATATACACCTCTATGACTGTACTACATTGAACAAGGCCTAGATTGATTTGTAAGCAACTGTAAATGGTGGTTACTCCTCAAAATAAGAAAGAGAATGGAAGAAGCAGAGAGAAGTTAAACTGTGTACACTGTATACTTCTCTAGGTTTTAATTCTTAAATGCGAAAGTGTTAGTCACTCAGCCATGCCTGACTCTGTGTGACCCCATGGACTGTAATCCACCAGGCTCCTCTGTCCATGGGATGCTCCAAGCAAGAATACTGGAGTGGGTTGCCATTTCCTTCTCCTCTTAAATGAGAGTGTACTTATTCTATAATAATTTTAAAAACAATATGTTTTTTAAAAAATCAGAGCAAGTACTGAATAGAATTGTTATTCTATATTTAATTCTGACTACCACTATCACCAAATGGTGGTTGGACTGAACAAAATGAGAACAAACTGATGCTATCAATCATGAGAAGGGTTTGTTATACAGACAAATTGTGGGAACACTGTTCATAGACAGGAGGGCATATGTGTTAGATTTCAAGATCAAAATTTTAGAGGAAATTTAGTGAAATGGCAAAAGAGATTTGGCAGGATGTGTACCACACTGGCCTAACTATTAACAATGCGGGAGGATGGGGAAGATGTGCATTTGTGCGTGCGTGTGTATGCCTAATGAAGAAAAGAGAAGGAAATCATCTAAAAAATATATACTGAGGTCTGCCAACAACCATGTGAACATGAGATGGAAAGTAGGCCTTTCAGCCTCACTGAGTCTTGAGGTGATGGCAGCCCGGTGACACTGCTGCGCTGCAACCTCAAGAGAAACCTGAGCCAGAGCCACCCGACCAAGCCAGTTCCAGATACCCAATCCACAGAAAACAGGAGGTAATAAATGTCTGTGGTTTTAAGCTGCTAAATTTTGGGATACTTCGCTTCAGAAAAATATTTAACTAATACAGTAAGGATCCTACTCTGAAGAACACGCGAGAAAGAAGAAAATATGTTGAAAATGTTTTGGGCTAGGAAAGAACATTTAAAGAAATTTAATGTAATGAGAATTCAAATACACTAAAATAACAGAAGTAGGTAAACAAATGGAGCAAAATAGCACCATAACAGAAGTGATAAACCATTTGGAAAAACCAGTGTACAGGACAGAGAGCTAAAGACTGGATGGCTCACAAAGAAGAGATAGCCATACTGAGAATAAAATGTTTAGAAGCAGAGATTAAATGGCATAGATTACATTAATTAGATAAAAACAGACATGACAAAGTCAACCAAAATGTAGATCATCTATGATTGAGAAATAGAACTAAGCCAAAAAAGCTTTCAAATTTATATTAAAAAAAAGTCCAGAAATTAAGGAAGAAAAATCTATAGTTTAAAAACATTATATTCTAAGAAAAACTTATGTAAGTTTACTGACAATAAGATGTCTTGCTGAATTTATTAATCAAGGACAAAGGATATATTATTCACGTAGTTGAGCAGAAACCAGTTACGAAGGAGTAAAATCAAGTTAGCCCCTAGTTTAAATACAGAAACCAACATATAAAAATGCAGTGGAGCAATGTCCATGAGGGTTTCTCAGGTCGTTCAGTGGTAAAGTATCCACCTGCCAGTGCAGGAGACACAGATGGATCCCTGGGTTGGGAAGTTCCCCTGGAGAAGGAAATAGCAACCCACTCCAGGATTCTTGCCTGGGAAATCCCATGGACAGAGGAGCCTGGTGGACTACAATCCATGGGCTTGTAAAAGAGTCGGACACAATTTAAGGACTAAACAAAAACTGTTACTTCACTATTAGAATAAAAAATATATGCCTCTTTACATATACTTTAATAATCACAGGTTTTATTAAACATTTTTTTAATATTTAATTAAACTTTACTTAATTATCTAAACCTTCTTTAATCTTTATCCTAAGTAGATTCATTGACATAGAAAAAGTAGGCATCATGGCCTGAATTGTTACAGATAGTGTTCATTTAAGTGATTTCGTATTTTGATCACATTTTTTTGTATAACATATCTTCTTCATAAAGCAGGTCATTTTGTTTACCATTTTACATTTGCTATTCCTCAAAGAGTTTTGAATCTCTATTCAGGTATTAGTTATGATTATTACAGTTTTTATTTTCTTATTACTTATATGTGATAATTTTTTCCTAATTTCCTGAAATAATAGGCATGAAATATCTTTTCTGTTAACATATACAAATTATTTACAGTTTTCACATTCCTATTAGAAATATGAAAATCTGTTTTTATAAAAATAGCTTTACTTGTAATATAAAACTCATAACTTCTTGTACAGTCCTAAGACTCTGTTGTGTCCTCATGGAAATAGAAAATGTATATAGACAGAATATCTGCTCAAGTATCATTTACTTGATAAATTCAACTAGAATTTAAAAAAAATATGACATGGACAATTATTCACAATTTATTGTTAAGTGAATAAAGTTAATTTCAAAACAATATTACAGTAGTGATTTTTAAAATGGATTAAAAACAGTCTAGAAAGTTCATCAATACTGGCTATATCTGGATGGTGGGAATATGGATTGTTATTTTATCATTTTACATTATAATTTATAGAAAATAAGATTATGTAGATTAAAAGTTAGAAAAAGATACAAAATTCAATTTCCAGAAATTTCTGTTCAGATAGTGAGATCTTTACCCTTGAAAATAACTAAAAACAGTAACTACATTTTTTTTAAGTGTTTCCAAACGAGCTGTTAAGGAAGAATTCTCAGTCCAAAATCTGAATAGACAGGGTAGGCAAAGAGAAGTAAGCAGAACGGCAAAGCCAGTTTTCAGAGTGAGGAAACTTGTTAAATCCAATGAATATGAAGATCAATTTCTATAGCCTCACAATTTGAGGAAACAAAACTTAAAATTCACCAACAGTAAGCAAGTATGACAGACAACCCCAAGTAAACTGGAACCCCAATCAGCTATACCCAACCAGAAGACAGGAAATTAAACTACCTATCTCAAAACCTCAAAATTCAGTGAAAAAGGGAAACAGTCCTTCCTTTAAAATAATAAACACAAGCTGACTCTCCCATAGGTTTGCCATTCAAATTCACGATAATGGTGAGCAGAAAACTTCCACCAAAGATGTAGCACAAATGATTCTATATTGCTTCTGTCCTTTGAAATCCGAAAAAGTCTCTAAAGAACAAACTTTAATCTCATAACTAGGAAAAATCACAAAGTGTAAGAAAGAAACAGGTAACAAAAAGTACATGAAATACACAAAGAAATAAGATGCCATAAGAGTTATCAGAAATAACAAATCCCAGCAAACCTAGACCCACAAGAGAATCAGAATTAACTCAAAATAAAAACTCAATGACTAGGATTAACAGTAAATTAGAAATTATTAATCGGAACATATAGAAATTAACTAGAGGAAGTAAAGAAAGACAGAAAGATAGAATATAGGAAATGTGGAGACAAGAGTCAGAAGATCTACTGTATATAAAGTACTTCAACAAAATGAGGAAGATAACTTTTGAAGAGAGATAATGACTAACAGATAAAATTTAAAAGTGAAAATCACAAGTTCAATAATTTCATCAGACCCCAACAGGATGAATTAAAAAGAAACCGATGTCTAGACACGTCCGAATAAAAATTCATAATAGGAATAACAAGAAAAAATACTTGAAAAGACATGGGAAATATCCTCAAAGTTTCAGAAATTTAAGAACTGATTTCTTAAAGCAACATTGAAAGTTAAAAAGTAATAAAATAATATTTATAGATTATTGAAAGAAAATGAAGTTCAATTTAGAAAAATACGCCCAGTTAAATTATAATTCAACAATAAACATTAAGTAAATATATTTACAGAAAAACTGAATCTTCCACAAACTGGTTCTCTTCTTAGAGAAAAATTTTTAAAGTACCTGTATCATGAAGAATGAAGGTGATTCAAGATCTTAAATGAAAAAAAGAATAAAGGGCTTAAAAGCAATAAACATAGGCAAATATGTGCAAACACTGACTGTATAAAATAACCATAATTGTGTAGCTTGAAGGGTTCAATAAAAATACACTTAAAATTCTGAAAAATCAATGAACTTGAGATAAACTGAGTGTATTTTATAATTTCTTTGGTTACCACTAAATTAATAAAGTATATAACTATAAAACAATTGAGGGAAAAAAGGAGGAGATGAGGTGGGAAATACCAAGTAAGTCAAAAGAAGACCTCAGAGGAGAAGGGGGAAAATAGAAAATGTAGCAAAGACATTCTGTTTACAGTAACAATGGACTAGGTAATGAGAAAAAATATAAACGTAGCTGAAGGCACATAGGAATAAATGATATTATGTAGAATGAGAGGATTAAGTTCCAGAAGAGATGAGGTGAACACATGGGTATCATTCAGGATATTGATTAATCTGAAAAAGGAAAATCTGATCCCTTGTAGCACCAGGGGATCAAAATTGACCCCACATCTCTTCTCAGCAAAAGAGGAACAAGAATCCCTACTACACGTATGGTTAGGACCTCCATGTGCTACACATTAATACAAATATAGAATAGTTCCCAAGGTACTGAAGACCAGATTAAATAATATCAATACCAAAATATGGATTAGCTGAACAGAAATTGCTAATGCTTGTAGCTTTAAACAGCAAAGAACGCTGGAGAAAAAATAAAATAAAATCATCACCTCAAATTGATTCTGTAGTTTTGTTTTTCTTAGTATTCTCTGACTGTAAATTAACAAAGAAAACTAAACACTGGGATAACATCATGTGACGAAAGAACCAGAAAACAACATATAATCAAAACTATCCTCCAGGTATCCAGATAATAGAGTTACCAGACACAGAAATTATCAAAACTCTGCTGAGCCTATTAAAGAAAATTAAAATCTAAAACTTATGTATGAGGTACTATAAGGTGTGAATTGAATTCTAAACCAAAGAAGCAAATAAGTTTTAAACTTGAAAACCTATATAACTGCAAACAAGCCTTTATGAATGGATCGCACATTATATTAGACACAGTTAAAGAGAGAATTAGTGAACTATAATTTGAGTCAAAAGGAAACATCCAGAATGACATGTAGAGATGCAAGGGAAATGTCAGAGAATTATAAAACATAAAGGGGGTTATAGAATACAGAGGGAATATATATCTACATCTATTCATTTATATAAAGAGATGATAGCTCAGAAATGTTCAAGACTGAATAAAGATGCCAGAGGTACAGTGGATTCAAGCAGGGTGAATACAAATGTCACTACAGTAGGAATATCAGAGTAAACTGATGAAAACAATGGCCAAAAAAAAAACAATCTTTAAAGGGGAAATAATTTTTTCTTCCAAGGATCAACAATTAGGTTGTTGCACATCAACCTAGGCAAGGAAACCATAATAAAATAGGATATAATCACAATGCAGCAAATGCATATCAAATAATAAGTAGGTATCTCAAAATACACAGATGTGTGTGTGTGCACACACATATTCTTCAAGAGAAAGGGATATCACAGACAAAAGATAGAATAAAGATCAATGGAAAGGTTTAAAAAATGACTTTCATTGTTGTTTTTCAGTTGCCAAGTCATGTCCAATTTTTCGTGACACCATGGACTACAGCATGCCAGGCTTCCCTGTCTCTCACCGTCTCCTGGAGTCTGTGCATGTTCATGCCCATTGATACCATCCAACCATCTTGTCGTCTGTTGCCCTCTTCTCCTGCCTTCAATCTTCCCCAGCATCAGGGTCTTTTCCAATGTGTTAGCTGTTCATATCAGCTGGCCAAAGTATTGGAGCTTCAGCATCATTATCAGTCCTTCCAAATAGTATTCAAGGTTGATTTCCTAAATCTACTGGTTTGATCTCCTTGCAGTCCAGGGGACTTTCAAGAGTCTTCTCCAGCACCAGAGTTCAAAGGCATCAATTCTTCAGTGCTCTGCCTTTATTGTGCAGCTTTCACATCCATACATGACTACTGGAAAGACCACACATAGCATTGACTATACGGACCTTTGCTGGCAAAATCATGTCTTTGCTTTTTAACACTGTCTAGATTTGTCATAGCTTTCCTGCCAAGGAGCATCTAATTTCATGGCTGCAGTCACCATCTACAGCGATTTTAGAGCCCAAGAAGAGGAAATATGTCACTGCTCCACCCTGTCCCCTTCTATTTGCCATGAAATGATGGGACGAGATGTCATGATCTTACTTTTTTTTTTTAATATTGAGTTTTAAGCCAGCTTTTTCACTTTCTTTCTTCACCCTCATCAAGAGGCTCTTTAGTTCCTCTTCACTTATTGCCATTAGAGTGGTATCATCTGCTTATCTGATATTTCTCCCAGCAGTCTTGATTCCAGCTTGTAAATCATACAGCCTGGCATTTTGCATGATGTGCTCTGCATATAAGTTAAACAAACAGGGTGACACACAGCCTTGTCATACTCCTTTCTCAATCCTGAACTAGTCAGTTATTCCATACTGGATTCTAACTGTTGCTTCTTGACCCACATACAGGCTTCTCAGGATGCAGGATACTGGTACTCCCATCTCTTTAAGAGTTTTCCACATTTTGTTATGATCCACACAGTGAAAGACTTTAGTCAATGAAACAGAGGTAGATGTTTTTCCTGGAATTCCCTTGCTTTCTCTATGATCCAGCAAATGTTGACAATTTGATTTCTGGTTCCTCTGCCTTTTCTAAACCCAGCTTGATCATCTGGAAGTTCTTGGTTCATGTAATTCTGAAGCCTAGCTTGGAAAATTTTGAGCATAACCTTACTAGCACGAACAATGAACAATGCAAAGAAATAGAGGAAAACAACGGAAAGGGAAAGACTAGAGATCTCTTCAAGAAAACTGGAAATGTCAAAGGAACATTTCATTCAAAGATGGCCACAATAAAGGACAGAAATGGTAAAGACCTAACAGAAGCAGAAGACAGCAAGAAGAGATGGAAAGAACACACAGAACAGTTGTACAAAAAAAAAAGATCTTTATGACGCGGATAACCATGATGGTGTAGTCTCTCCTCAGAGCCAGACATGGTGGAGTGCAAAGTCAAGTGGGCCTTAGGAAGCACTGTTGCCAATAAGGCTAATGGAGGTGAGAGAATTCCAGCAGAGCTATTTAAAATCCTAAATGATGGTGCTATTAAAGTGCTGCACTCAACATGTCAGCAAATTTGGAAAATCCAAATGATATTGACATTATAAAATAATGTTGTCTTAAGGCATTCAAAACACACATATAGTCACATATATATGCACGCAGAGTTAATAACTTACTGATAGTACATTAAGTTGGGAGAGAACAAATTAAATTTTCTAAGATCCTAGAATTGCCTTGGAATAAAGAGGAAGGTGGTAAATAAACTTAGATTTGGTAAAGAAAGAAGGAATGATATAACATCTATGGTAAGCCAAAAGAATACTAAAATAAGATAAAACTGAAAATATAAAAGAAAAATAGAATAATTTAAATCCTCAGCAAAAGCAAAAGAAGGCAAGAAAAGAGGGGAAAAAAGCAGAAAAGGAAGAACAAATAGAATCAAATAGTAATAGATTAATTGAATCTCAAATATCTCAATAACTGTACTTAATTATTGATTACACTATCAGGGACTTAAAGGCTACAAATCAAACTGAATTTGTCAGGCATTTTAGATAAAACAATAACAAAACAACACATTTTTCTGTTATAGTACAAAAATTCCAAGAAGAGAACTTGTAGAAATACTGTAAGTGAAAGGTTAGAGAAAGATGTATTATGTAAACACTAAAACAGCAGTTCTCAAAGTGTGCTACAGTGTCCCTACCCAGAGATACTTTTTAAAGATTTCATGGAGTTAAACCTGTTTTCATAATAATTCTAAGAGGCCATTTGTCTTTTCTACTAGCATTTGCTCAAGAGTGTATAGTGGAGCTTTCCAGAGGCTACATGAGGTGTGATATTGTAGCAAATTGAATGCAGAAGGACACACGGAAATCCAGCTGTCTTGTGTTAAGTTAGACATTAAAGAGATTTGCAAATATGTGTACAATGACCCTCTTCTCACTGTATTTTTTTTTTGTTTAAAAATACATTATTCTAAAACTGTTACAAATGCAAAGACTTTATTAAACTTTGAATGAATTAACAAATAAAAACACACATCTCAGTTTTTTCTAATACAGTAAATATTGATATATATGACCCATATAAATGCAAGCTAACTGGGTTCCCAATAATTTTTAAGAATGTCAGAAAAGTCCTGAGTTCAAAAGAAAGCTGGTTTGATTTTGTCAGACACACAAGACCAAATATGAAAGCTCTGATACAGTTGAAAAGGGACATTAAAAAATGATAAAGTGGGTCAATTTAACAGAAACCTATAACAGTTAAATGAAAGAGGAGAGTGAAAAAGTTGGCTTAAAGCTCAACATTCAGAAAACGAAGATCATGGCATCTGGTCCCATCACTTCATGGCAAATAGATGGGGAAACAGTGGAAACAGGGTCAGACTTTATTTTTCTGGGCTCCAAAATCACTACAGATGGTGACTGCAGCCATGAAATTAAAAGACGCTTTACTCCTTGAAAGGAAAGTTATGACCAACCTAGATAGCATATTCAGAAGCAGAGACATTACTTTGCCAACAAAGTTTCGTCTAGTCAAGGCTATGGTTTTTCCAGTGGTCATGTATGGATGTGAGAGTTGGACTGTGAAGAAAGCTGAGTGCCAAAGAATTGATGCTTTTGAACTGTGGTGTTGGAGAAGACTCTTGAGAGTCCCTTGGACTGCAAGGAGATCCAACCAGTCCATTCTGAAGGAGATCAGCCCTGGGATTTCTTTAGAAGGAATGATGCTCAAGCTGAAACTCCAGTACTTTGGCCACCTCATGTGAACAGTGGACTCATTGGAGAAGACCCTGATGCTGGGAGGGGTTGGGGGCAGGAGGAAAAGGGGACGACAGAGGATGAGATAGCTGGATGGCATCACCGACTCGATGGATGTGAGTTTGAGTGAACTGCGGGAATTGGTGATGGACAGGGAGGCCTGGTGTGCTGTGATTCATGGGGTCCCAAAGAGTTGGACACGACTGAGTGACTGAACTTAACTGATAACAGTTATAAATTTGTGTGCACCAGATAACATGGCCTCAAAAATGGATCGTCCAAAAAAATTCATTTGTGTTTTTCCAGTGTTACAGTAAAAATATTAAAAAAAAAAAAAAAACCTATGACAATAAAGATCTGCAATCTACAATCATCACAGGAGTCACGTAAATCATGTTTCCTCTGGGACTATGCTAACAGGACCAGTGCCCCATTCAACAAGCAGTAGGGTATATATCACTAAGGCTTCCCTGATAGCTCAGTTGGTAAAGAATCCACCTGCAATGCAGGAGACTCTGGTTCGATTCCTGGGTTGGGAAGATCCGCTGGAGAAGGGATAGGCTACCCACTCCAGTATTCTTGGACTTTCCTGTGGCTCAGCTGGTAAAGAATCCACATGCAATGCGGGAGACCTGGGTTGGGAAGATCCCCTGGAGAAGGGAAAGACTCCCTACTCCAGTATTCTGGCCTGGAGAATTTCATGGACTCTACAGTCCATGGGGTCGCAAAGAGTTGACACTACTGAGGGAATTTCACTTCACTTCAGGGTATATCACTAATGAGCAGGCCCTGAGGCAGGCAGTCCTGAATTTTAAAAACACATGCCTATTTGAAAATAGCTATATATATAAACAAGTTATTTAACTTCTCTAATCCTTTGTTCCTTTTTTTGTGGAATGGGAATGATTTCATACTATTGGGAGGATTAAGAAAAATATTTTCAGTAGTATGTATAACACTTTCACATGTTCGTACTAAAAGTAATAGTTATTGTTTACTAACAATCACCCTCATAAAAAAAAGGAGTTAGAAAACTGTAACTGCAGTGACCAAATAAGGCTTCAAAGAGATATGTTTGAGCTAAAACTTGAAGAAGGAATAGGATATTAATACACACTCAGAAATGTCTATACACAACTGGTTAAACAGTAATTTGACCCAGTCAATGCACTGGATCAAAAGGCAGAATCTAGATGGGAAGGAAGTTAGAATAAATTGACCCCCTTCCTCTTTTAATCTTAGAAACTCTTTGTTGTCAAATAAAGGATGAGAATTGAGCAAAATAGACCTATAGCAAGACTTATGTTAGAGTATCATTATTTCCTCAACATCTCTAAGAAAATTATTCTCTCCCAGTCAAAATTTCTGACATTTCTTCTACAACCCATCCAAAACAAAACAAATAAACTCCCCCAAAATTCAACAGTCTCTTTTAAAGGACTTTCATATAATACAGAATTGCTTAAATCTTCTTGAGTCTACAGCTTCAATATATTCCTTAGTAGCCCTTTAAAAGTTTCCTAGGTCCCACAAAATAAAACTGAAGTCAAGTACATTTATCCCTCAAAAAGCCATTGCCTGTGGCAAAATTAGCATTTTGCTATACTTGTTATAAATATCTATTTCAAAGAATTCCTCCCACAGACATGAGCCAATCGTCTAATAAAACATTCCTGCCACAGGAGGGGAAAAAAAAAAAAAAAAAACAACTTTCCTTTAAGGAACAGCAAAAATAAAGATGTTGAATCAGGCGGAAGGTTTTCACTAAATAAGTGTTTGGTAAGGTCTACCTCCTTGAGTTGCTCCACGACTGCTATGTTTGACAGCTATGTACAAACGTGCTAAGTTACACATGAGATTTTCAATTTCCATCAGAAGTCCTTCAGGATCATACAGGTTGTATAGGGAAAAAAAAAAAAAGAATACTGAAACAGGAATCAGGAAATGAGGATTCTAGTCCCACCTATGCCAGAAGTTAGATAAAAACTATGTAGGTCTGTTTTTCCATCTGTAAACCAAGAAGCCTGGACTGGCAGATCTGCAAAATCCCTTTCAGCTTTGTACTAGGCATTGTGTAGTATTTAGTAAGCTAGCGCCATCTAGTGGAATCCAAGGAGTTCACTAAGTGTATAATGAGAAACATTCCTACAAGCAAAACATCTACAGCTTTCTCTTATTTTACTTCATTATTTTTTCCTAATGTTCCAATGACAACATTTGGTAGCAAGAATTAACTCAGGCACATTTCTCCATGAGCCATAATACAGTAATCAAACCTGGGTGAAAATGCTGAATTAGTTCAGTATCTTTCAAACTTAGAATACTAGTTTCATTTTTTTCAAAGGCAGTATTAACTGAAAATAAAGCAGCAAGAAAAAACAACAACAAAAAAAAACTCCTGGTATCTATCTAGTTACAATAATATTTTCTACAAATGTGTTACCTGAAATTTATAAATTAATGATTTATAAATTATTGGCCTCAAAGGAACCATTTTTCCAGATTAAAGTTTTACTAAAATACCAGAGACAGAAGCTGCATGAATAAGGAAACAAAAACAATTATATGCTTTTACACATTAACAACACACTTATTTTCATTTTTACCCAATAGTCAACAAAGAAAATATATCGATTTACACCTATTTTCTTTCTTTCTGTTCTAATGCCTGGAAAAACATTTACACATAGTCAGTGCTCAATATATTTGCTCATTAATAAACTTATTAGTGAATAAATCTTAAAATTATATGTTTCAGCATAAGAGTTTATAATATGGTATAGTAAAACAGTAATAACCTTAAATTATACTAAATGCATATTTATGAGAGAGGAAATAGAATGCAACAATTAAAAAATCAGGTATCAGCATAGACAAGTGATTTTCAAATCCTGGCTCTATCACTAAATAATGGTGTGATTTTAGACAACTTACTTAAACTTTGTATTTCAGTTTTCTTATCTGTAAAAAAAAAAAAGATTAAACAGTACCCAACTCATACCACTTATGTGAAAATCAAATGAGTTAATATGTATAAAGTACATAAAATAAATGTCTGGTTGGTAGTAAAAAAAAAAGTTATCTATTACTATATTGATTATACTAAGTTCTATAAAACATCTTGGTCATGAAGCATGAATTTTTAAAATTAATTTAGTTTTAAAATGTTTCTGCTAGAAAGTCAATAAAATACAACATATTTTTGGAGGATAAAAGAAAACAAATTATAATTTACAAATCACCTATTTTTCATTTGTGTTGGCTCTTCATTTAAAAAAAATAACTCAAAACATGAAAGATTCCCCACAGATGAGTTTTATCAGCTTTAATGATCACTGTGGCAACATTTATTTAAGAAAAGTTTCTTTCATTTTTTTCTCAACATTACTTATAGAAACAAAATCTTACCAATTTTGCCGAAATTTTCTTAATGGGAAATTTCAGGTAAAAGAAAGCATGAAATACAATGATGGTAACAAGCCTTAAAACCCAGAGGGATGGTATGGGGAGGGAGGAGAGAGGAGGGTTCAGGATGGGGAACACATGTATACCTGTGGCGGATTCATTTTGATATTTGGCAAAACTAATACAATTTGTAAAGTTTAAAAATAGAATAAAATTTAAAAAAAATTTAAACTGAAGTCCACCTAAATTAAAGTGAGTTATAAAAGATAAAGATTCATGTAACTTTAAGGAAAAAACATAAAACTTTATTCAGAATTAAAAAGTATAATAAAATCTCTTTTCCCATTAAAATAAATCTGTCTTTAAAATAATCAATCTAAAGTTAATTTAAAGAGCTTAAAGCAATTATTTTGCGCATTCAAGGTGTGCAAAATAATCCAGATCAAAAAAGTAATCATTAAACTACTATGAAATTTATATGACCATGTATACCCAACATAGTAGTTTATTTTTTGCTACATTTGACCAGAAAATAATCTGTACCTCAATATGTAACATATCTTAAGGATATAATTTTGAATTATATTTGAGACTAATATTTCAGATATGATTAACAATTAGAAACTTTCATTTCCATAATCACAGCAACAACATACTTAAACAAAGTGTTAACTTCATTACTATTTATAGAAGTAAATTTTAAACTTTTACTTTGAAAAAGTATAGTTCACATTATGTTTCTATTTCTACAATTAACTACTTCAACTAGAATGGAAAATATTTACCAACAAATGATTTCAAATGAACTGCCTTAAAGAGAATAACAGAGTTACTATTTTGATTCACTAAATGCAAATAAAGTCAAATAAAACTGTACAATATTTTCTAATAAAAAGATTAATTAGAACTTATATCACATATTAACTAGTGTAATAATTATAGCTTAGTTAGAATTAGGAACAAATTAAACTCGAAAATACAAGTGTAGAATATGCGGTATTGCTTCCAATTTTATTTCACCTCCTTAAGAAATATTATAGTATGGAATGGTGACTTATTAACTTATAAACACAAATCTATCTTTGTGCCCCTTCATAAGAGTTCTTGGCATCAATATATCATTGAAAGACAAAATCTATGCTTTTCACTTAGCTCAACCAGAATCTCCATAAGCAGTTCCTGAAGATGAAAAACAGACTCCAACTGGTTCAGAAAATCTACTTTCTCCTGTATACTCTTCTCACACTCCATAAATACAGCATTTCATGGTACCCAACAGACAGCAAAGATGTCTTTTACCTTGTTTGCTCAAGTGTACTACACAGAGATACCTCAGGTACATCAATTAATACTATGGCAGTTTTCACATAAATCTTGCAGATATCCTATCCCAGGAAATTCACTGACTACAAAAAATCCCATACAGAACTGCTGGCAATGAAAATGAAGTGAATGGAAGTTCAAGCATTTCTTCTTACAAACAACCTTTTTCTTTCTCTCAAACTTGCTTTAGTGCTTGCCAATAAAGTAACATACATTATCAGTGCACTTGCTTTCATTCCAACAACAACAAAATTATTTCTGTATGCATTTTAAATTAAAATTTTAATATAAAAGTTGTATCAAAAGTATCAGTATTTCCATATGGGAGAAGTCATGAATGGTCCCAAAGTAGGCAGCATGGACACATAGGCAAATAAACATATTAAAAAGCAATATACACTACATTTTAAAAATTGTGTCTTGAAATGTTTGCAAAACAAAAGCTTGCCTTGTGAAAACAACTATATGTTTCCCTTATTAAACAACAAAAGGGGGAGTTGATGGTAACTGATTAGATTCAATTCTCCCTAAATCTCTGCCAGAAACTCATAAAGTGCAGCAAAGAAATCAAAATACTCACAACCTATCCTTTCATTGCAAGTGGGAGACAAAGAAATCACAAGTTAAATTTTTTTCTAAGTAGGATAATAAGTATCTGGGATCAACACAATCCAGGCTGAATTCACACTTTTACAAAGGAAATCCTGGGAGGTGGTCCTAAGATGGCAGAAGAATAGGACGGGGAGACCACTTTCTCCCCCACAAATTCATCAAAAGAACATTTAAACGCTGAGTAAATGCCACAAAACAACTTCTGAATGCAGGCAGATGACATCAGGCACCCAGAAAAGCAGCCCAGTGTCTTCAAAAGGAGGTAGGAAAAAAATATAAAAGACAAAAAAAGAGACAAAAGAGGTAGGGACAGAGCTCTGTCCCAGGAAGGGAGTCTTAAAAAGAGTTGTTTCCAAACACCAGGAAACAACTCTCACTGCGGAGTCTGTGGCGAGCCTTGGAACCACAGAGGGCAACATAACTGGGAGGAAAAATAAATAAATAATTAAAACCCACAGATTACATGCCCAACAGTAACTCCCCCAGTGGAGAAGCAGCGCAGATGCCTGTACCCGCCACTAGCAAGCGGGGGCTGGGCACGGAGGCGCGGGCTGCATTGCTTAGAGTAAGGACAGGGCCTGAATGCCCCGAGGGCAATCTGAGGGAACTAACTTGGGCTAGCAAACCAGACTGTGGGATAGCTACCAGGTGAAAAGCCCTAACCTAAGACACCGCCAGACCTGCGCACAGAACAATGGACTGAACAGAACTAGCCGGCTGCAGACCATCCCCCTCCGGTGACAGGCAGCCAGAGCCGGAAGGGGGCAATTGCAGCCCCAGAGAGACATTATCTACCAAAATGCAAGCAGGCTTCTTTGCTAACTAAGACTTCTTGGGGTTCTGGACAGTCATCATCCGCCTGAGAAGGTGCGCCGGTTGTACACCCAGAAAACCGAGCAGCAGGGACAAGAGAGGAGGTAAGTCACAGTGACCGCGCTCACCAAACACCTCATCACCTGAGCTGCTCGGACTTGGGAAAGGCACAAAACGCAGGCGCAACCGAGTCTGCGTCTCTGAGGACTACCCGAGTGCCTGAACCTGAGCGGCTTAGACCTGGGAGGTGCATGCAGCCCAGGGCTGGCCTCAGATGGTTCCCAGGGCTGGCCTCAGATGGTTCCCAGTGGAGCAACCTAGAGCCTGAGCAGTCTGGGCAGGGAGGGCACGCGCGCCGTGAGCAGGGGCAGGCCCAGTGTGGCTGGGACACTGCGAGCACATGCCAGTGTTATTTGTTTGCAGTGACCCTCCCTCCCACAGCGCGAATAAACAAGTGAGCCTAAAAAAAGTGTCTACCACCGCCCCCCTTGTGTCAGGGTGGAAATCAGACACAGAAGAGACCAGCAAATAGAAGAAGCTAAAACAGAGGGAACCACCTTGGAAGTGACAGGTGCAATAGATTAAAACCCTGTCATTAGTACCAACTATATAGGAAGGGGCCTATAGACCTTGAGAAATATAAGCCAGACCTATCCGGAACTATCATAATCATATTCGGAACTATCCGAAAATGAACTGAACCCACCTTGCCCACAACAACACCAGAGAAAGTCCTATATATATTTTTACTATTTTTATGATCATTCTTTTTTTTTTGAACTTTTTTAAATTTTTAAGTTCTCTATTACTCCTTAATTTTCATTTTTATAACCTACTATTACTTTTCAAAAAAAAGACCCTATTTTTTAAAGCAAACTTCATATATATATTTTTTTTTTAAATAATTTTTGTGACTTTTTTCTTCTTCTTCTTTTCTTTAATGTTGTATTTTTGAAAATCCAACCTCTACTCTAGATTTTTAATCTTTGCTTTTTGGTATTTGTTATCAATTTTGTACCTTTAAGAACCCAATCTTCAGTACCCATTTTTACTTGGGAGTGAGATTACTGGCTTGACTGCTCTCTCCTCCTTTGGATTGTCCTTTTTCTCCACCAGGTCACCTCTGTATCCTCCCTCCCCCTTCTCTTCTCTACCCAACTCTATGAATCTCTGTGTGTTCCAGACGGTGGAGAACACTTAGGGAACTGATTACTGGCTGGATCTGTCTCCTTTTCATTCCCCCCTTTTATCCTCCTGGCCACCTTTGTCTCCTTCCTCCCTCTTCTCTTCTCTGTATAACTCTGTGAGCATCTTTGAGTGGTCCAGACTGTGGAGCACACATAAGGAAGTGATTACTGGCTAGCTTGCTCTCTCCTCTTTTGATTCCACCTCATTTCATTTGGGTCACCTCTAACTCCCTCCTCCCTCTTCTCTTTTCCATGTAACTCTGTGAACCTCTCTGTGTGTCCCTCGCTGTGGAGAAACTTTTCATCTTTAACCTAGATGTTTTATCAACTGTGCTATATAGAAGGAGAAGTCTTGAGACTACTATAAAAATAAGACTGAAAACCAGAAGCAGGAGGCTTAAGTCCAAATTCTGAGAACATCAGAGAACTCCTGACTCCAGGGAACATTAATTGATAGGAGCTCATCAAACACCTGCATACCTACACTGAAACCAAGCACCACCCAAGGGCCAATAAGTCCCAGAGCAAGACATACCACGCAAATTCTCCAGCAACACAGGAACACAGCCCTGAGCTTCAATACGCAGGCTGCCCAAGTTACTCCAAAACCATTGACATCTCATAACTCATTACTGGACACTTCATTGCACTCCAAAGAGAAGAAATATAGCTCCACCAGAACACCGACACAAGCTTCCCTAACCAAGAAACCTTGACAGCCACTGATACAACCCCACCCAAAGCGAGGAAACTCCACAACAAAGAGAACTCCACAAACTGCCAGAACACAGAAAGGCCACCCCAAACACAGCAATATAAACAAGATGAAGAGACAGAGGCATACCCAGCAGGTAAAGGAACAGGATAAATGCCCACCAAACCAAACAAAAGAGGAAGAAATAGGGAATCTACCTGATAAAGAATTCCAAATAATGATAGTGAAAATGATCCAAAATCTTGAAATAAAAATGGAATCACAGATAAATGGCCTGGAGACACGGATTGAGAAGATGCAAAAAAAGGTTTAACAAGGACCTAGAAGAAATAAAAAAGAGTCAACATATAATGAATAACGCAATATATGAGATCAAAACCACTCTGGAGGCAACAAAGAGTAGAATAACAGAGGCAGAAGATAGGATTAGTGAAGTAGAAGATAGAATGGTAGAAATAAACGAATCAGAGAGGAAAAAAGAAAAACGAATTAAAAGAAATAAGGACAATCTCAGATACCTCCAGGACAATATTAAACGCTACAACATTCGAATCATAGGAGTCCCAGAAGAAGAAGACAAAAAGAAAGACCATGAGAAAATACTTGAGGAGATAATAGTTGAAAATTTCCCTAAAATGGGGAAGGAAATAATCACCCAAGTCCAAGAAACCCAGAGAGTCCCAAACAGGATAAACCCAAGGCAAAACACCCCAAGACACATATTAATCAAATTAACAAAGATCAAACACAAAGAACACATATTAAAAGCAGCAAGGGAAAAACAACAAATAACACACAAGGGAATTCCCATAAGGATAACAGCTGATCTTTCAATAGAAACTCTTCAGGCCAGGAGGGAATGGCAAGACATACTTAAAGTGATGAAAGAAAATAATCTACAGCCCAGATTACTGTACCCAGCAAGGATCTCATTCAAGTATGAAGGAGAAATCAAAAGCTTTACAGACAAGCAAAAGCTGAGAGAATTCAGCACCACAAAACCAGCTCTCCAACAAATGCTAAAGGAGATTCTCTAGACAGGAAACACAAAAAGGGTGTATAAACTCGAACCCAAAACAATAAAATAAATAGCAAAGGGATCATACTTATCAATAATTACCTTAAACGTAAATGGGTTGAATGCCCCAACCAAAAGACAAAGACTGGCTGAATGGATACAAAAACAAAACCCCTATATGACATTACTTTGCCAACAAAGGTTCGTCTAGTCAAGGCTATGGTTTTTCCAGTGGTCATGTATGGATGCGAGAGTTGGACTGTGAAGAAGGCTGAGCGCTGAAGAATTGATGCTTTTGAACTGTGGTGTTGGAGAAGACTCTTGAGAGTCCCTTGGATTGCAAGGAGATCCAACCAGTCCATTCTGAAGGAGATCAGCCCTGGGATTTCTTTGGAAGGAATGATGCTGAAGCTGAAACTCCAGTACTTTGGCCACCTCATGCGAAGAGCTGACTCATTGGAAAAGACTCTGATGCTGGGAGGGATTGGGGGCAGGAGGAGAAGGGGATGACAGAGGATGAGATGGCTGGATAGCATCACTGACTTGATGGATGTGAGTCTCAGTGAACTCCAGGAGTTGGTGATGGACAGGGAGGCCTGGCATGCTGCGATTCATGGGGTCGCAAAGAGTCAGACATGACTGAGCAACTGATCTGATCTGATCTGATCTGATCTATGTTGTCTACAAGATACCCACCTCAAAACAAGGGACACATACAGACTGAAAGTGAAGGGCTGGAAAAAGATTTTCCATGCAAATAGAGACCAAAAGAAAGCAGGAATAGCAATACTCATATCAGATAAAATAGACTTTAAAACAAAGGCTGTGAAAAGAGACAAAGAAAGACACTACATAATAATCAAAGGATCAATCCAAGAAGAAGATATAACAATTATAAATATATATGCTCCCAACATAGGAGCACCACAATATGTAAGACAAATGCTAACAAGTATGAAAAGGGAAATTAACAATAACACAATATTGTGGGAGACTTTAATACCCCACTCACACCTATGGATAGATCAACTAAACAGAAAATTAACAAGGAAACACAAACTTTAAATGATACAATAGACCAGTTAGACCTAATTGATATCTATAGGACATTTCACCCCCAACAATGAATTTCACCTTTTTTCTCAAGTGCACACAGAACCTTCTCCAGTATAGACCACATCCTGGGCATAAATCTAGCCTTGGTAAATTCAAAAAAACTGAAATCATTCCAAGCATCTTTTTTGACCACAATGCAGTTAAGATTAGATCTCAATTACAGGAGCTGCTGCTGCTGCTGCTACGTCGCTTCAGTCGTGTCTGACTCTGTGCGACCCCATAGATGGCAGCCCACCAGGCTCCCCCGTCCCTGGGATTCTCCAGGCAAGAACACTGGAGTGGGTTGCCATTTCCTTCTCCAATGCATGAAAGTGAGCAGTGAAAGTGAAGTCGCTCAGTCGTGTCTGATTCTTAGCGACCCCACGGACTGCAGCCTACCAGGCTCCTCCATCCATGGGATTTTCCAGGCAAGAGTACTGGAGTGGGGTGCCATTGCCTTCTCCGCAATTACAGGAGAAAAACTATTAAATATTCCAACATATGGAGGCTGAACAACATGCTGCTGAATAACCAACAAATCACAGAAGAAATCAAAAAAGAAATCAAAATATGCATAGAAACGAATGAAAATGAAAACACAACAACCCAAAACCTGTGGGACACTGTAAAAGCAGTGCTAAGGGGAAAGTTCATAGCAATACAGGCATACCTTAAGAAACAAGAAAAAAGTCAAATAAATAACCTAACTCTACACCTAAAGCAACTAGAAAAGGAAGAAATGAAGAACCCCAGGGTTAGTAGAAGGAAAGAAATCTTAAAAATTAGGGCAGAAATAAATGCAAAAGAAACAAAAGAGACCATAGCAAACATCAACAAAGCCAAAAGCTGGTTCTTTGAAAGGATAAATAAAATGGACAAACCATTAGCCAGACTCATCAAGAAACAAAGGGAGAAAAATCAAATCAATAAAATTAGAAATGAAAATGGAGAGATCACAACAGACAACACAGAAATACAAAGGATCATAAGAGACTACTATCAGCAATTGTATGCCAATAAAATGGACAACTTGAAAAAAATGGACAAATTCTTAGAAAAGTACAACTTTCCAAAGCTGAACCAGGAAGAAATAGAAAATCTTAACAGACCCATCACAAGCATGGAAATTGAAACTGTAATCAGAAATCTTCCAGCAAACAAAAGCCCAGGTCCAGACGGCTTCACAGTTGAATTCTACAAAAAATTTAGAGAAGAGCTAACACCTATCCTACTCAAACTCTTCAAGAAAATTGCAGAGGAAGGTAAACTTCCAAACTCATTGGAAATTTTTAAGATTTCTTTCCTTATACTAACCCTGGGGTTCTTCATTTCTTCCTTTTCTAGTTGCTTTAGGTGTAGAGTTAGGTTATTTATTTGACTTTTTTCTTGTTTCTTGAGGTATGCCTGTACTGCTATGAACTTTCCCCTTAGCACTGCTTTTACAGTGTCCCACAGGTTTTGGGTTGTTGTGTTTTCATTTTCATTCGTTTCTATGCATATTTTGATTTCTTTTTTGATTTCTTCTATGATTTGTTGGTTATTCAGCAGCGTGTTGTTCAGCCTCCATATGTTGGAATATTCAATAGTTTTTCTCCTGTAATTGAGATCTAATCTTACTGCATCACCCTAATACCAAAGCCTGACAAAGATGCCACAAAAGAAGAAAACTACAGGCCAAAATCACTGATGAACATAGATGCAAAAATCCTTAACAAAATTCTAGCAATCAGAATCCAACAGCACATTAAAAAGATCATACACCATGACCAAGTGGGCTTTATCCCAGGGATGCAAGGATTCTTCCATATCTGCAAATCAATCAATGTAATACACCACGTTAACAAATTGAAAAATAAAAGCCATATGATTATCTCAATAGATGCAGAGAAAGCCTTTGACAAAATTCAACATCCATTTATGATAAAAACTCTCCAGAAAGCAGGAATGGAAGGAACGTACCTCAACATGATAAAAGCTATATATGACAAACCCACAGCAAACATTATCCTCAATGGTGAAAAATTGAAAGCATTTCCCCTAAAGTCAGGAACAAGACAAGGGTGCCCACTTTAACCACTACTATTCAACATAGTTTTGGAAGTTGTGGCCACAGCAATCAGAGCAGAAAAAGAAATAAAAGGAATCCAAATTGGAAAAGAAGAAGTAAAACTCTCACTGTTTGCAGATGACATGATCCTCTACATAGAAAACCCTGAAGACTCTACCAGAAAATTACTAGAGCTAATCAATGAATATACTAAAGTTGCAGGGTATAAATCAACACACAGAAATCCCTTGCATTCCTATACACTAACAATGAGAAAATAGAAATAGAAATTAAGGTAACAATTCCATTCACTATTGCAACGAAAAGAATAAAATACTTAGGAATATATCTACCTAAAGAAACTAAAGACCTATATATAGAAAAGTATAAAACACTGGTGAAAGAAATCAAAGAGGACACTAATAGATGGAGAAATATACCATGTTCATGGATTGGAAGAATCAATATAGTGAAAATGAGTATACTACCCAAAGCAATCTACAGATTCAATGCAATCCCTATCAAGCTACCAAAGGTATTTTTCACAGAGCTAGAACAAATAATTTCACAATTTGTATGGAAATACAAAAAACCTCGAATAGCCAAAGCAATCTTGAGAAAGAAGAATGGAACTGGAGGAATCAACCTGCCTGACTTCAGGCTCTACTACAAAGCCACAGTCATCAAGACAGTATGGTACTGGCACAAAGATAGAAATATAGATCAATGGAACAAAATAGAAAGCCCAGAAATAAATCCATGCACCTATGGACACCTTATTTTGACAAAGGAGGCAAGAATATACAATGGATTAAAGACAATCTCTTTAACAAGTGGTGCTGGGAAAACTGGTCAATCACTTGTAAAAGAATGAAACTAGAACACTTTCTAACACCATACACAAAAATAAACTCAAAATGGATTAAAGATCTAAACATAAGATCAGAAACTATAAAACTCCTAGAGGAGAACATAGGCAAAACACTCTCTGACATAAATCACAGCAGGATCCTCTATGCCCCACCATCCAGAATATTGGAAATAAAAGCAAAAATAAACAAATGGGACCTAATTAAAATTAAAAGCTTCTGCACAACAAAGGAAACTATAAACAAGGTGAAAAGACAGCCTTTAGAATGGGAGAAAATAATAGCAAATGAAGCAACTGACAAACAACTAATCTCAAAAATATACAAGCAACTCCTGCAGCTCAATTCCAGAAAAATAAATGACCCAATCAAAAAATGGGCCAAAGAACTAAATAGACATTTCTCCAAAGAAGACATACAGATGGCTAACAAACACATGAAAAGATGCTCAACATCACTCATTATCAGAGAAATGCAAATCAAATCCACAATTAGGTACCATTCATGCCAGTCAGAATGGCTGCTATCCAAAAGTCTATAAGCAATAAATGCTGGAGAGGGTGTGGAGAAAAGGGAACCCTCTTACACTGTTGGTGGGAATGCAAACTAGTACAGCCACTATGGAGAACAGTGTGGAGATTCCTTAAAAAACTGGAAATAGAACTGCCTTATGACCCACCAATCCCACTGCTGGGCATACAGACCAAGGAAAACAGAATTGAAAGAGACATGTGTACCCCAATGCTCATCACAGCACTGTTTATAATAGCCAGGACACGGAAGCAACCTAGATGTCCATCGGCAGACGAATGGATAAGAAAGCAGTGGTACATATACACAATGGAGTATTACTCAGCCATTAAAAAGAACACATTTGAATCAGTTCTAATGAGGTGGATGAAACTGGAGCCGATTATACAGAGTGAAGTAAGCCAGAGAGAAAAACTCCAATACAGTATACTAACGCATATATATGGAATTTAGAAATATGGTAACGATAACCCTGTATGTGAGACAGCAAAAGAGACACAGATGTATAGAACAGTCTTTTGGACTCTGTGGAAGAGGGAGAGGGTGGGATGATTTGGGAGCATGGCACTGAAACATGTATAATATCATATAAGAAACGAATCACCAGTCCAGGTTTGATGCAGGATATTGGATGCTTGAGGCTGGTGCACTGGGACAACCCAGAGGGATGGTACGGGGAGGGAAGTATGAGGAGGGTTCAGGATGGGGAACACGTGTACACTTGTGGTGGATTCATATCGATGTATGGCAAAACCAATACAATATTGTGAAGTAATTTGCCTCCAATTAAAATAAATAAATTTAAGTAAAAAAAAAAATATATATATATATATATATATAAAAGAAAGGAAATCCTACAGAAACTGAAAGGATAAGTAAGAAATAAAGGTGTCCTGGGGTGGAAGAACCCATTTACTACCAGCAAAGCCTCCCTTGAGAAAGACAGAGATTCACCCTGAGTGGGCTCAGTACCAAAACAAAGCATATGAATTAAATTAATTAATAAGTCCAAACAGCCACAGTGTATAAGAGAGAAACATTTAAGCTCAGATCAGTAAATAAAATCCCAATCCATGCTGAATACAAGTACATACCTAAAACAAAGTAACTCAGAAAGGTTTAAAACTTTTTTTTTTTTTTAGATTAGGCAAATACAAACAAAATGAAACCTATCTGATAAGGTAGAATTCAGTCACCAAAGTATTAGAGAGAGAAAGAAGGGAACTTATACTTTTCAAGGCTAAAATCCACAATAAATATAACACAGATAAGAGTGTCTGTGTAACTGCATGGAGCAATGTTCATCAAGCAGAAACCAAAGCATGTAAATAAAGAAGTAGGCTCATTAAGAATACGTTTAGGGCTTCCCTGGGGGCTCAGTGACAGAACCCGCCTGACAATGAAGGAGGTATGGGTTCCATCCCTGATCCACCTGCAAGTTCCCATATGTCACGGAGCAACTAAGCCCATGCACCACAACTACCGAGCCTGAGCGCCAGAGCCGAGGAGCCGCAGCTACAGACCCCGCACACCCGCACTAAGGAGCAGCTCCTGCTCGTTGCATCTAGAGAAAGCCCACGCACAGCAAGGATGGCCCAGCACAGACAAAAATAAATTAATTAAAAAAAATTTTTTTAAGATACATTTAAACTAGCTCAACTCCTTCAGTCCAAGGTGAATCAAGTAGACATAGAAAACCAAAAATAGAAGAGCACTAATGTAGAGCTAAAAGACGAAAATATATACTCTATATTCCAACAACAAAAATCCCTTCAAGTACACATGAAACATTCCTGAAAATTAACCACATATTAGAAAAACACAAGTTTCAAAAAGCAGATATAAGAACAAAAATAATTCTCCGACTATAATGCAATAAAACTAGAAAAAAAATGACAACAAAAATGGCCTTTCCATATGGAAATTTAAATTTTTAGGTAAAAGATAAAACACTTCATTAAATTATAGAACAAATGAAAATATCCATATATCAGGAATTGCAGAATAAATACTGCTCTGAGGAAAATTTATAGACTTAAGTACTTATGTCAACAAGAGTAAAAAATGAAAAAGCATAATTGAATTGTATATTTAACTTAAAAATTGAAAAGAAAAACATAATAAACAGAAGAAAAACAAACAAAAAAAAAATCCCACCAAACCCCCAGTAGTAACATGAATTAGCAGGAGGGCAAAATGGTACAACCTATAACCCATATAAAGTGTATCTGGCACTGTGTTCCTAGATTAAAGATGTCCTTTGTCCCCAAAAGTATATACATCAGGAAATTAACCGAAGATATATCTGATAAAGTATGAAATGACATAGGTATCAGGTTAAGCATTGTAGCAGTGTGGAAGATTGTAACCATGCATTGTCCGTCAACCAGAGATGAGTGGAATAGACTGTGGTCAATGCACACAATCGAATACTATCAACCCATGGAAAAAGAACACTATGAATTAATTGTCTATATGTTATTAAATGAAAAAGAGCAAGATAAAGAATAGTATTTAAAATATTCTATATTTTGTGAAAGAAAGGATTATCATATACACATATTTTCTTATATATATATCTATGTATGTATATTTATAAACACATATTATATATGTGATACACATGTATTATTATACATATATATCTATATACAAAAAAGCAGATGGGAGAACAGAGTGAAAAGAACAAGCATGAAAGCACAACCTCTTTGAGGTTTTAAATGTAGTTTGACTCTAGAAACATATAGCTGCTTTACATCTCAAAAGTAAAATTGAATTAAATGGGAAAAGTGAAGCAATTATATTTCAAATTCATAACATAATCACAAGGATAAAATACTCCAAGTAAGCATACCATTTGGGTAACAAAGTACAAGGGCCAAAAGAAGTGCAAAAAAATCTCAAAATTAATGTAGTAGCTTTCCTTTAAATTCTTCTCAATGTTTCTAATATTGGCACTATTGTTTCAAAGCTATTATATATGTATTATGATATATAGCAAATAGTTATGTTAGTGTTGGTATCAACCAAGGACTATAGTGGAACAGAAAAGGAACACAGCTATAAAGTTCAAAAAGTAAATCTGAATTGGAGATATCAATATTTTCTGTCTTTACTCAAATTCACAGGACAGGACACTTTGAGCGTCAAACAGTATAATAAGAACACAAACTGAAATATTCTGTACTATAAATTTATATAAGTTCATAAGAATACTAAGAAAGAGAGAAAGCAGCGAGAGAGAGAAAACAAGTGCCAAAACAATGCAAAAAAATAAAACAAACAAAAAAAAATCACTTGGAAGCACTGAAAGTAACAAGGACTAATAAGACCTTATTGTATAGTTTGTTAATATAAAGATAGGCATGTCTTTCTGCATGTCTTCCTGTCTTTCGTCTACAAATGATTCCAAGGTAACCAAATAGTTACTAAATAAATTATTCCAGCTTTAAAAATGTGGAAGGAAAGCTCAAATTAGAAAACTCACTTTTGTATTCCCCGTTGCATTAATAATTGATTCAGGCCACAATAATCAATAAGTGAAAGCATCAGACACAAGCTTGTTGGGTGGGGAACCGTATAATGGAGCATCCAGGCTATTACTAGCATGCCCAATATGTAATTGTAGCATCATTAAAAGCGAATAAACACTGTATGACTTCTGATGTCAGGCATTATGAAGCACAAATGAAAAATTCCTGCCAAAAAATGACTAAATTTTAATTAAATTAAGCCTGTTAACTAGCTTTCAATAACAGGAAATGAAACATTTACATGCATAGTGAAACAATTTTAATACACTAAAAAGAAGTAAATGGATAAACCCCAAATAGGTCATATTAATAAAGGTTTATGGAAATTGCCCAGACTGTACAGGGCAATTAATAAAGGTTTGCAAAAAATCAACAGTATGGACAAAGAAAAGTGGAAGGACTGCAAGAGATTAAAGAGAACTTCCAGTCACCCATGTGAATGTTATATGTGGTCATTGGGTTATGAGTCAAACAAACCCTGATAATATTAAGAAAATAAAGAAACTTGCATCATGGATTATTACTTGAAAGAGGAATCATTATTAATTTTATTAGGTGACACAATGCATTGTAGTTAAGGAGGGACTGTATTATTTTTAAAAATCTCCTAAGGTATGAAAGGATGAAGCTCTCTGATTTGGGGATTTGTTTTAAAAAAGAAGAAGAAGAAAAACAAATAGTAATGATGTACCAAATGTTGAATATGGTACATGGAATCTCCATGTATTTATTTTGTAAATGTTTGAAATTTTCAACAAGAAAAAAAAGAAAGAAAAAAAATATAAGCAAACAAATAAAATTAGTATTTAGAAGGCCTAAGTAGAATCAGTCCTAAACACAGAGAGTAGGCTTACTGCTCCTTCATTTGCTCCAATCCCATGCCCTGATAATTGAGTCCATATCACATTTCCTAACAAATGTAGGTTAGAGAAGGTAGAAAGAATGTACCTTTTAGGGGTACAGTATTTTAAGCCATTAGTAGTATACCAAAGTAATATTTTTATCTAATTCAGAATTTTTTGAAAATTATTGATTAACCATTATTTAAGGCTAGATTATATTTAACCATTATATTACTCAATATGCCAACAAATTTGGAAAGCTCAGCAGTGGCAACAAGTCTGGAAAAGGTCAGTTTTCATTCCAATCTCAAAGAAGGGCAATGCCAAAGAACATTCATTCAGACACAACTGCACTCATTTCACATGCTAGCAAAGTAATGTTCAAAATTCTTCAAGCTAGGCTTCAACACTGTGTGAACCAAGAACTTCCAGATTTACAAGCTGTATTTAGAAAAGGCAGAGGAACCAGAAATCAAACTGCCAACATCTACTGGATCATAGAAAAAGCAATATTGTTCCAGAAAAACATCTGCTTCTGCTTGACCATAGTAAAGACTTTGACTGTGTGGGTCACAACAAACTGGAAAATTCTTAAAGAGATGGGAATACCAGACTACCTTACCTTCCTGTGAAACCTGTACACAAGTCAAGAATCAATAGTTAGAACTGGACATGGAAAAATGGACTGGTTCCAAATTGGGAAAGGAGTATGTCAAGGTGGTATATTGTCAACCTGCTTATTTAACTTGTATGCAAAGTGAAAGTGAAAGTCGCTCAGTCGAGTCCGATTCTTTGTGACCCCATGGACTATACACACTCCATGCAATTCTCCAGGCCAGAATACTGGAGTGGGTAGCCTTTCCCTTCTCCAGGGGATCTTCGCAACCCAGGTATCCCTCACTGCAGGTGGATTCTAAGCTGAGCCAAAAGGGAAACCTAACAAAACTGGAGTGGGTAGTCTTTCCCTTCACCAGGAGATCTTCCCAACCCAGGTGTCGAACCCAGGTCTCCCTCACTGCAGGCAGATTTCTGAGCTAAGCCACAAGGGAAACCCAACAAAACTGGAGTAGGTAGCCTATCCCTTCTCCAGCAGATCTTCCCAACCCAGGTATCAAACCAGGGTCTCCTGTATTGCAGGCAGATTCTTTACCAACTGAGCTACCAGGGAAGCCTATATGCAGAGTACATCATATGAAATGCCAGGCTGAATGAAGCACAAGCTGTAATCAACATTGCTGGGGAAAATATCAATAATCTCAGATATGCAGATGACACTACCCTTATGGCAGAAAATGAAGAGGAACTAAAGAATCTCTTGATGAAGGTGAAAAGGGAGAGTGAAAAAGCTGACTTGAAACTTAACGTTCAAAAAACTAAGATAATGCCATCCGGTCCCATCACTTTATGGCAAATAGATGGGGAAACAATAGAAACAGTAACAGACATTATTTTCTTGGGCTCCAAAATCACTGCGGATAGTGACTGCAGCCATGAAATTAAACAACGCTGGCTCCTTGGAAGAAAAGCTATGACAAATCTAGACAGTGTATTAAAAAGCAGAGACATTACTCTGTCAACAAAAAGATCCATATGGCCAAAGCTATGTGTTTTTCCAGTAGTCATGTACAGATGTGAGAATTGGACCAAAAAGAAGGCTGAATGCCAAAGAATCAATGCTTTCCAACTGAGGCACTGGAGAAGACTCTTGAGAGTCCCTTGGACTGCAAGGATATCAAACCAGTCAATCCTAAAGGAAATCAACCCTGAATATTCACTGGAAGGACTGAAGCTGAAGCTGAAGCTCCAATACTCTGGTCACTGATGTGAAGAGCCAACTCATTGGAAAAGACCCTAATGCTGGGAAAGACTGAGAACAGGAAGAGAAGGAGGCAACAGAGGACGAGATGGTTAGATGGCATCACCGACTCAATGGACATGAGTTTGAGCAAACTGCGGGAGATAGTGAAGGACAGGGAAGCCAGGCAGACTGTAGTCCATGGTGTCGCAAAGAGTCAGATATGACTGACTGACTGGACAACAAGCCCTTATCAAGTCCCTTGAGAATCTCAAAGCTACAATAGAAAATAAAAATAAAACACAATAACAACAAAAACCCAGAGAATTTTAAGCCAAACATGAGTGAAAAACATTAGAGTTTTATTTTAGACTTACCCCACTGAAAATGTATAGAAGTGAGTAGAAGCTGAATTTCAGGTGGCAGAAAAGAGAGGTTGAGTAGTAAGACATGAGAAGTGAGAGCAAGAACAGAACAGTCTTTCACAAGACTTAACAACAAGGGGAAAGAGAGATGAGGCAGTGGCAGAAATGAATGGCAACAGGAAAAATCTGACATGAGGAAGGCGATAAATGATGGAGGAATATACCAGAGGAGAATGACAGGGACACTTATGGAAAACAGGAGGGCTGATCTTAAATAAGAAAAAGCATGTCCAGATAGCGAGCAAGAACCTACTGGATAGCACATGGAACTCTGCTCAGTGTTGTGCAGTGCCCTGGATGGGAGGGGAGTTTGGGGGGAGAATGGATACATGTGTATGTGTATGGCTGGGTCCCTTCTCTGTTCACAACATTGTTTGTTAATTGGCAAAATACCCCAATGCAAAATTTAAAAAAAAAATTTTAATTTTAAACTTTATAAAAGTTATCCCACATAGGTCCCAAAACAAGAAAAACACCTAAAAATAAAAGAATTTTCATCACAGAATTTTATGGATTACAAAGAATAAGGGTGGAAACTGCTATTGATACAGAGCTATATAGATACTGGAAAAATGCATAGCTTTGACTATACAGACCTTTGTTGGCAAAGTAATGTCTCATAATGACAGATGGAGGGACAAAGGCAATGAGGGAGATTCAAATAGACAAGTTCTTTCTTTTTATGTGGTAGTAGCCTTATCTAAAGAAGGAAGGGCTTCTAGGTGGCTCAATGGTAAATAATCTGCCTGCTATTGCAGGAGACAGGAGTTCATGCAGGAGACATGCTTGGGAAGATCCCCTGAAGAAGGAAAAGGCAACCGACTCCAGTATTCTTGCCTGAGAAATCCCATGGACAGAGGAGCCTGGCAGGCTGCTGTCCAAGGAGTTGCAAAGGGTCAGACATGATTTAGCAACTCAGCGTGCATGCACAAAGAAGGAAAGGTTAGTACAAGTGATGTATGTAGGTAAAGAGAGAAATGTCCTATCAAGAAACAGTAATGACAGCTCCTGAGAAGATAGTAAGCATGTATGTGCTAAGTTATTTCACTGGTGCCCAACTCTGCAGCCTACCAGGCTCCTCTGTCCATAGAATTCCCCAGGCAATACGAC
Source organism: Bos taurus (assembly GCF_002263795.3). Taxonomy (NCBI): domain Eukaryota; kingdom Metazoa; phylum Chordata; class Mammalia; order Artiodactyla; family Bovidae; genus Bos; species Bos taurus. The sequence goes on along the minus strand of NC_037332.1, from coordinate 14,710,371 downwards.
TGGAGTGGGTTGTGGTACCCTCCTCCAGGGGATCTTCCTGACCCAGGGATCAAACTTGCATCTCTTGCATCTCCTGCTTTGGCAGGCAGATTCTTTACCACTAGCACCAGCTGGGAAGCCAATAGTAAGCATAGGGCCTATAAAACTATGATGGCAACAAACAAGGGTATGTTATATATATAATAATATATATCAATATATTCCCCAATAGAGTTCAAATCACTGTTAGTTATAAGAAAAGGGACAGGGAGGTAAATATACTAATTTAAGGAGCTACTAATGACTACCCATTTGCCAGTGGTAGGAGCATATTCCTTTTATATATATTAAAAATCGTTTTGTTTCCTTCTGGGTAAAAGATTAAATAAGTATGGCTTGGATAAAATTAGTAAATTAGAGATTGTGTCCTTTTCTTAAAGAAGAATAAATGAAACAATATATAATCATGAAAAATAAATGTTGATATATTCAAATTCCATTGTTCTCACCAATTCGAGTGATTTTATTATGTGAAAGTTCAAGACTTTGGATATTAGTGCAGCCATCCAAACCATGAAGAGAAGTCAACTGATTTTTATTAAGAAGAACAATGCAGAGATTTTCCAAATTTTCACAGTTGATAGTCTCAATATGGTTTTCCTAAAACAAAGAACAAATGTAATTAGTTTTATCTCAATGGCTTACTAATGAAACATTTAAAGCTTGTAGAAAAGAAAACAGATGATATATTTGAATTTAAATCATTATCTGAATCCCTAACTTTTAAGACAACTATGTAAAGAAATGCAAAAAAAGCAAAATGGCTGTCTGGGGAGGCCTTACAAATAGCTATGAAAAGAAGAGAAGCGAAAAGCAAAGGAGCAAAGGAAAGATATAAACATCTGAATGCAGAGTTCCAAAGAATAGCAAGAAGAGATAAGAAAGCCTTCTTCAGCGATCAGTGCAAAGAAATAGAGGAAAACAACAGAATGGGAAAGACTAGGGATCTCTTCAAGAAAATCAGAGATACCAAAGGAACATTTCATGCAAAGATGAGCTCGATAAAGGACAGAAATGGTATGGACCTAACAGAAGCAGAAGATATTAAGAAGAGATGGCAAGAATACACAGAAGAACTGTACAAAAAAGATCTTTACAACCCAGATAATCACAATGGTGTGATCACTGACCTAGAGCCAGACATCCTGGAATGTGAAGTCAAGTGGGCCTTAGAAATCATCACTACGAACAAAGCTAGTGGAGGTGATGGAATTCCAGTTGAGCTATTCCAAATCCTGAAAGATGATGCTGTGAAAGTGCTGCACTCAATATGCCAGCAAATTTGGAAAACTCAGCAGTGGCCACAGGACTGGAAAAGGTCAGTTTTCGTTCCAATCCCAAAGAAAGGCAATGCCAAAGAATGCTCAAACTACCGCACAATTGCACTCATCTCACACGCTAGTAAAGTAATGCTCAAAATTCTCCAAGCCAGGCTTTAGCAATATATGAACTATGAACTTCCTGATGTTCAATCTGGTTTTAGAAAAGGCAGAGGAACCAGAGATCAAATTGCCAACATCCGCTGGATCATGGAAAAAGCAAGAGAGTTCCAGAAAAACATCTATTTCTGCTTTATTAACTATGCCAAAGCCTTTGACTGTGTGGATCACAATAAACTGTGGAAAATTCTGAAAGAGATGGAAATACCAGACCACCTGATCTGCCTCTTGAGAAATTTGTATGCAGGTCAGGAAGCAACAGTTAGAACTGGACATGGAACAACAGACTGGTTCCAAATAGGAAAAGGCATTCGACAAGGCTGTATATTGTCACCCTGTTTATTTAACTTACATGCAGAGTACATCATGAGAAACGCTGGACTAGAAGAAACACAAGCTGGAATCAAGATTGCCGGGAGAAATATCAATAACCTCAGATATGCAGATGACACCACCCTTATGGCAGAAAGTGAAGAGGAACTAAAAAGCCTCTTGATGAAAGTGAAAGTGCAGAGTGGAAAAGTTGGCTTAAATGTTGAGGCTTAAACCTCAACATTCAGAAAACGAAGATCATGGCATCTGGTCCCATCCCTTCATGGGAAATAGATGGGGAAACAGTCGAAACAGTGTCAGGCTTTATTTTTCTGGGCTCCAAAATCACTACAGATGGTGACTGCAGCCATGAAATTAAAAGATGCTTACTCCTTGGAAGGAAAGTTATGACCAACCTAGATAACATATTCAAAAGCAGAGACATTACTTTGCCAACAAAGGTTCGTCTAGTCAAGGCTATGGTTTTTCCTGTGGTCATGTATGGATGTGAGAGTTGGACTGTAAAGAAGGCTGAGCGCCAAAGAATTGATGCTTTTGAACAGTGGTGTTGGACAAGACTCTTGAGAGTCCCTTGGACTGCAAGGAGATCCAACCAGTCCATTCTGAAGGAGATCAGCCCTGGGATTTCTTTGGAAGGAATGATGCTGAAGCTGAAACTCCAGTACTTTGGCCACCTCATGCGAAGAGTTGACTCATTGGAAAAGACTCTGATGCTGGGAGGGATTGGGGGCAGGAGGAGAAGGGGATGACAGAGGATGAGACGGCTGGATGGCATCACTGACTCGATGGACGTGAGTCTGAGTGAACTCCGGGAGTTGGTGATGGACAGGGAGGCCTGGCGTGCTGCAATTCATGGGGTCGCAAAGAGTTGGACATGACTGAGCGACTGATCTGATCTGATCTGATGTAGGATGTTATACTATCTGAATGAAAATATTAGGCAATCAAATAATTAACTGATTTAAACTTATTAATAATCTTTTAAAATAGAGAAAATATTGAGGACCAATAACAAAACATTTCAGACTATCTGAACAAGAGTGAACGATTTGGTCACAGTTGCTAACAAACTTACTTTAAAGAAATCAAACATTGAAAAATTTGAAATCTACCCATTTCCCTTCCTCAGTTCCTTTTGCTACGTCAATACCATGAATTAGGTATGTATCTTATACGCAGATTTATACTTTTACTAAATATACATATCTCTGCAATACAGAATATTGGTCTCAAGGTCAAGATCATATGTCAGGGATACAACAGCATTCTCTTTTTTAAGACTTCAGAAAAATAAAGTGAATGTTTGAAAGTGAAAGTTGCTCAGTCGTGTCAGACTCTTTGTGACCCCATGGACTATACAGTTCATGGAATTCTGCAGACCAGAATACTGGAGTGGGTAGCCTTTCCCTTGTCCAGGAGATCTTCCCAACCCAGGAATTGAATCTAGGTTTCCCGCGTTGCAGGTGGATTCTTTACCAGTTGAGCCACAAAGGAAGCTCTCAAAAAGATAAATGGGCTTTTAAGAATCTTAATGGTATAGTCTCACAACACTCTCTCAAAAATATCTATGAGTATAGTCTTTGTTAACTGGAGTAAACTTAATAAGCATAGGAAACAAAAAGTTTGAAAAGAAAACCATATTGGTGGAAGCAGTGTCAGTCTGAACTGAAAAGAATCAAAAATAAAATGTAACTCTAGCATCCTGCCCCCAATCTTCTATAAGAAAGAAAGAGATTGAAAAAAATTCTCAGCTGCAATGCAAAAGAAGGTATGCCTTGAGAATGGACTTAAAAGACTATTGGGCAGAACCAAGAGTCATAGAGAATTATTCCCATGGAGCAGAACCAAGACCTTACTAAGAACTAATGCTACATTCTTAGCTATGGACCAAGGACTGCCATGAGCTTCTTGTTCTCTCCCATACTGAAGGATAAGGACTCTTGTAATTAACTAAGTCTTGGCTGTCTCATGCGAAGAGTTGACTCATTGGAAAAGACTCTGATGCTGGGAGGGATTGGGGGCAGGAGAAGAAGGAGACGACAGAGGATGAGATGGCTGGATGGCATCACTGACTCAATGGACGTGAGTCTGGGTGAACTCCGGGAGTTGATGATGGACAGGGAGGCCTGGCGTGCTGTGATTCATGGGGTCGCAAAAAGTCGGACACGACTGAGCGACTGAACTGAACTGAACTGGCTGTCTCACCACCATGCATGGGTGTGGGGGAGTGAAAGAAGACTACCTTTCCCTTAACTTTATAGATCTCTGAGTTGAAAGAACTCTCTCTGAGCAGATCATCTCCACTTGGATTTGATTCAGATAAGAAGATTCTGTGCTTCAATTCCAAGTCTGATGTCATAAGTTTATAAGACTCAGGGGTCTTTGGGACATGAGTCCTTTTGCATGTGGGAAAGATATGACTCATTAGGAACCAGAAAGCAGATTGCAGTAGATTATTATTTTGTAAGCAGTTTCCTATAAACTTCACAACCCAATATTCACACATACAGTCCGCTCCTACTTGAAATGAAAGTTTAGTGAATAGAACATAAGCTAGTATGATGCAGGCAGATGCTTGCTAAGCCCTAATATTGAAGACTGTCTTTTTGGAAAGCTCACCCTGTAAAGATGCCCAAGGTGGTGGGAGGGGACAGAGAGAGACATACAGAGGGAGGGAAATTTCAACCTTCCAGTGCCAGACATATCAAAGAATGTATTTGGACATTCCAACCCCAACTGCAAAGTACATCAGACATCTAGGCAACACAGTATGAGACAGATAGAATGCCCAGAATAAGTCTTGCCTCAATTCATGGCCCACAGAAGTAGAGTAAAATAAAATGGCTGCTTTTTTTGTTTTTAACTTATTAAATAATGTGGTCATTTGTTATGCAACAAAAAGTAACAAAACAATAACTCTGTCACCTATGAATGAAGATAATTCCCCAGGTCATACCACCTAAGCATCTTTCCTATATGGCTCTCACAAATGTTGGCCCTTGATCTCTCTAGACCCTGAGTTACAGGCTATTTTATTAAATGTTTCTTCAAAATTGTCACTTCTTAAATGTACACCTGAATCTGTTTTACATTTTATTATAAAATAAATAATGATAACATAGGACACACCTGTGCATCAATGTACTTCAATCTTTTGCAGTTACTCAGACTGTGCAAGGAAGTTAATCCACAGCGTCGAAGAGACAGAAACTGAAGATTTGGACACTCTGCCAGTGTAGAGAGACTACAGCCTGGCAAATCTTGAAATGTTATTGTTGCAACCTAGAGAATTTTAAAAAAATCAGAGCATATCATTATCTAAATATAATGAAGACAAACTATATTAACCTTGAAAAATTGTTTTAAATTTTTCGTCTAAAAAAAAGTAATGCTATATATTGAAACCCACTTTTATTAACAACTCAATTTCATTTAAGCTATCTGGCCATTTTACCACATTTCTTCCCCTCATAGAATGTAATCTATAAATATATGTAATCATTCATGACCAACTCAAGTTCAAAGGTAATAAACATAGAAGCAATAATAATATAATCATTCATTAGTTTACTCCTTGACTTTTCATCAAATCCATTTTCCTGTTCTTCATGTCTCTTGGCATTATTTTCAGGACTGCACTATATAACCATTTAAGATCTGTGTTTGACAGTATCTTTGGGATACCTGGATAGTATCAGAAGCCATAACAGACCAGGAACAGATTTTAAAACCAACCTGCCATATTTCAACTAGAATAGCTCAACTCTCTTCTAAAAATGAAGCAAGTTTAACTGAGAAGAGATATTACAGAACTTGTAATAAGTAGAAACATGCAAAAGTAACTGAACTATGCAATAAAAACAACATTCTATTATGCTTCTGTATTATAAAAGTATGAACCATCCTTTACTATTGAATAATGTAATATACCCAGATCATATAGAATCTGCAGTATAACAAATCATGAATACTTATTATCATACATTTATAACATTTCCTATTATTGAGATATTACCGTGCACTCACTACTTCATGAAGCTTTTTTCCTAAGAAACTTTTCTCTTTTTAAGTCTTTTCAACTAAAGAAAATTCAACATCAAAGAATGTATTGAACTTTATGGTAGGTATATTAAGGACTACACTTATAGTTCTATGAGAACATATCAGATATAAATATTTTGAGATTACTGAAAAGCATTCCATGTATTAAACTCAGGATCTCTCACCAAGTAAACTTGGCACAGTAATAATGTAATGATGTGTTGCTTCTTCACTATAATTGAGTCTATGCACTGAAATAAATATATAAACTAAATTGCTTTATAGTAAGAATACTTTCATATTGCCACATTGGGTGTCCTAAGGGCAGATTTCCTATGTACCGAACAACAATTTAAAAATTACTAGCTTTATAGTGTGTACTAGCATATATACTAGGGTATAACACGTGCAAAAGAAATTTTAAGTGTTTCATTGAAATTGAAAGCATTATTACTTCCAAAAAAGCTGGGGAAAGCATAAAATTCTTAAGTGTGCAACTCCTCTTCATGTGGAAATTTCCTGTGCAATAAAGTTTTACATTTACATATTTGTGTAAGTGAATGGGAAGATCATACATTCATGGAAACAGAAAGAAGGGATTTGTCTACCCCTTTCTTTAAGTAGCAAAAGCAATATCTGGTATTTGTTAAACATTTGGTGAATGAATTTTCTAGTTTCAAAATGACTTTAGGAATTTCTCAATTACCAATAATCTAAAACAACTTTTGAAACAAATTTCTTTTTTATAACTTTTCAGAAAGAAGCATATTTACCTACCTGTGTCAGGATAACTGCTGTGTAATGTCCCAATAATTTGTCCAAAGGAGATACCATAAATTCTATAATTAGAAAACTGATTCTACATTAAAAAACTAAACACACTAGAATCGAACACTTAAAAACTGAAAACCCTACAGCTGCAGCTTTATAGTAACAAATGCTATTCTACCATTTATATTCTCCTGCCCAATTTAATAATATACTGTTTTGTTGTTGGTGTTGCTCAGTTGCTCGGTTGTGTCCAACTCTTTGCAAGCCCATGGACCAGCACACCAGGCTGCCCTGTCCTTCAGCATCTCCCAGAGTTTGCTCAAACTCATCTCCATTGAGTCAGTGATGCCATCCAACCATCTCATCCTCTGTCATCCCCTTCTCCTCCTGCCCTCAATCTTTCCCAGCATCAGGGTCTTTTCCAATGAGTTGGCTCTTCACATCATGTGGCCAAAGTATTGGAGCTTCAGCTTCAGCATCAGTCCTCCAATGATCAGGACCGATTTCCTTTAGGATGGACTGGTTTGATGTCCTTGCAGTTCAAGAGTCTTCTCCAACACCACAGTTCAAAAGCATCAATTCTTCGGTGCTCAGCTTTCTTTATGGTCCAACTCTCACATCCATACATGACTACTGGAAAAACCATAGCTTTTACTAGATGGACCTTTGTTAGCAGAATGATGAGTCTTCTTTTTAGTACACTGTCTAGATTTGTCATAGCTTTTCTTCCAAGGAGCAAGAGTCTTTTAATCTCATGGCTGCAGTCACCTTCAGCAGTGATTTTGGAGCCCAGGAAAATAAAGTCTGTCACTGTTTCCATTGTTTCCCCATCTATTTGCCATGAAGTGATGGGACCAGATGGCATTATCTTAGTTTTTTGAATGTTGAGTTTTAAGCTAGCTTTTTCACTCTCCTCTTCCACCTTCATCAAAAGGCTCTTTGCTGCTGCTGCTGCTGCTGCTGCTAAGTTGCTTCAATCATGTCTGACTCTGTGCAACCCCACAGACGGCAGCCCACCAGGCTCTGCCGTCCCTGGGATTCTCCAGGCAAGAACACTGGAGTGGGTTGCCATTTCCTTCTCCAATGCATGAAAGTGAAAGTGAAGTTGCTCAGTAAGTGTCTGACTCTTCGTGACCCCATGGACTACAGCCTACCAGGCTCCCCCATCCATGGGATTTTCCAGGCAAGAGTACTGGAGTGGGTTGTCACTGCCTTCTCCGAAGAGGCTCTTTAGTTCCTCTTCATTTTATGCCATAAGGGTGGTGTCATCTGTATATCTGAGGTTATTGGTATTCCTCCCAGCAATTTGATTCTAGCTTGTGCTTCATCCAGCTTGGTATTTTGCATGATGTATTCTGCATAGAAGTTAAATAAGCAGGGTGAAATATACAGCCTTGACATATTCATTTCCCCTTTTAAACTAGTCTGTTGTTCCATGTCCAGTTCTAACTGCTGCTTCTTCACCTGCATACAGGTTTCTCAGCAGGCAGGTAAGGGGGCCTGGTGTTCCCATCTTTTGAAGAATTTTTCAGTTTGTTGTGGTCCACACAGTCAAAGGCTTTAGCATAGTCAGTGAAGCAGAAGTAGATGTTTTCCTGGAGTTCTCTTGCTTTTTCTATGATCCAACAGATTTAGGCAATTTGATCTCTGGTCCCTCTGCCTTTTCTAAACCCAGCTTGAAAATGTGGAAGTTCTTGGTTCATGTACTGTTGAAGCCTAGCTTGAAGGATTTTGAACACTACTTTACAAGCACATAAACACAATTAAGTTCTAGTTATAATGTGGCAAGCTCTCTAATTGCAGTATAGGAGTGATAGCTGCTGCAGTGTACTTGCTGATGGTGTCTACTTTTGAATATGCAGTATTTCTTGGTATTTCCTCCTCCCTTGTACTGAACATTTAAAACATTTTCTGGGACTTCCCTGGTGCTCCAGTGGTTCAGAATCCACCCTGCAATGCAGGGGATACTGGTTTAATCCCTGGTCCAGGAAGATCCCACATGCTATGGGACAACTAAGCCCCAAAAGTGGCAACTACTGAGCCCCCACACCACAACTACTTAAGCATGTGCACCTAGAGACCAAGCTCCAAAACAAGAGAAGCCACAGCAACGAGAAGCCTGTGCCCCACAACTACAGAGCAGCCCCTTCTCGCCACAACCAGAGAAAAGCCCATGTGCAGCAACGAAGACCCAGTGTCGAAAATAAGTTAAGTTAAATTTAAAAAATTTCCTCATGATACAGCAATGTATATTCTGTTGTACTCTAGATTTTCCCAGACATATGAGATCAAATAAACTTTTACACTAATAATTTTGATTGTTGTTAATTTAGTTGCTAAGTCATGGCCAACTCTTTTGTGACCCCCATGGACTGTAGTCTCCCAGGCTCCTCTGTCCAAGGGATTTCCCAGGCAAGAAAATTAAAACTGAAGTGGGTTGCCATTTCCTCCTTCTGGGGATCTTCCTGACCCAGGGATTGAAACCACATCTCCTGCATTGGCAGGCAGATTCTTTACCACTGAGCCACCAGGGAAGTTCAATCATTTTGATACATGCATGAAAATAATCACACAAATAAAATTGCTTTATGCTCTAAAAATTAAGGTCAATATAGAATTATTGCCCATAGGTATTCATCAGTGTACGATCAGCCTGATAAAAGAGCAACTGGGGCATACATAGTAAATGGTCACTAAATGCTTCTCAAATAACTGAACAAATGCATTATCTTAGCCCTGTGGCAAAACTAAAATATTTATAACATTCATAGTTGTGTTCCCATATTACCGAAGGGTAATATAAAAATATTTGGAAAACTAATATTTTTGGTCTCTTATGAGGTAGATCAGACAGTAAAGTGTCTACCTGCAATGCAGAAGATCTGGGTTCTCTCCCTGGGTTGGGAAGATCCCCTGGAGAAGGAAATGGCAACCCACTCCAGTTCTTTTGCCTGGAAAATTCCGTGGATGGAGGAGCCTGGTAGGTTTCACTTCACTTCATGACTTAAAAATGAACTGTCTCATAGAACCTAGTGAAAGTCACTCAGTCGTGTCTGACTCTTTGAGACCCCAAGGACTATAAATTCATGGAATTCTCCAGACCAGAATACTGAAGTGGGTAGCCCTTCCCTTCTCCAGGGGATCTTTCCAACCCAGAGATTGAACCCAAGTCTCGGGCATTGCGGGCAGATTCTTTACCAGCTGAGCTACAAGGGAAGCCCAAAACAGTCCATGGAATTCTCCAAGCCAGAATACTGGAGTGGGTAGACTTGCCCTTCTCCAGAGGATCTTCCCAACCCAGGAACTGAACCGGGGTCTCCTGGATTGCAGGCGAATTCTTTACCAACCGAGCAACCTAAGACTCATTCATTACATCTTGATAAAATATCACAAATTAGTTTTCCACTTAATCATCTATATTTCCCCTAAATCCTTGACAATTTTGATAAATAAAATGACCTAAAAGAGCCACGTATTTTTTACAGAGTTCACTCTCAACTGCACTTGAGCAATTCAACCCAAGCAGTGTCACGCATCTACGGTAAACTGTAACTACCAAAGTAACAGAAGCAATGAGTGTTATGCTTTGTGTTAACAAATTTGTGATTGTGCCACAATCTCAAATCTATTCAACCTGGAGAAATAATATTGTTTAAAAAATCAGCTGCAAAGAGACTGAATCTGAGGTATGATTAGTGGCTTAAATGAACGAGAATATAACTTCAACTAAGTCATGCATCATCACACCACCACTTAATTACAGTCTTCCTTGAATGAAGTGAGACATTCTAACCTAAAAGTTAATCAGCCCCTAAAATGTTATCGTCATCCATGCTGTATTGTAAAGCCACAGAAAACAATCCTTAAGCTATACCCCTTTTTTCAGTGGTTATTTAAGGCTAGTTACCATTAGTAGCAAAATACTCAAAAGAAAAATGAATTAGTTAAAGCATTCTGCTAGGGAAAAAAAAAAAATGTTAGTTGTCAATAATCACTGCTCTTCAGTCATATCCTTCTGGAGTACTATTCCATATAGTAGATGATTCAGCATTTTCAACGTTCTGACTTATTTGATGAAATAGGTAATCATAAGTCCACTGCCATCCTCTTCAGATGTTTGAGACCCACATTTGACAATGACTATTATATACGTTACAAGCCCAAGACCAAATTCTTCACACACAGTATTTGAAAACTCAACAATCCTATAGAGTAGGTATTTCTCTTCCCAGTTTACAGAAAGAGCAAGGTGACACAGCCAGTAAATGGCAGAAAGAAAATATGAACCCTGATCTCATTTGATACATTAGAAATAAAAATCCACAGTAACGTATTTATTTGTTTAATGCCTTTTTGCCTACCAAAGTCAGAAGCATGAGGGCAAAGACAAGTTTGTTTCTGTCCCTTTAATCTAACAATAAATATGGACTTGATCATATGGGATAGATGAATATTTGCTGAGTGAATGAATAAAACAATGTATACATATTAACATTAATGTTTCCCTTTCTAGGTATCTTGCCTATATCAAGAAATCAAATAAATTTTATATTTTGAGCTTAAGGCCTAACTATGTGTATTTTAATCTTAAATCTTTAATCTTAAATCCCTTCTCAGTTCAATTCAGTTCAGTTCAGTCTCTCAGTCCTGTCTGACTCTTTGCAACCCCATGAATCGCAGCCCGCCAGGTCTCTCTGTCCATCACCAACTCCCGGAGTTCACTCAAATTCACGTCCATCGAGTCGGTTATGCCATCCAGCCATCTCATCCTCTGTTGTCCCCTTCTCCTCCTGCTCCCAATCCCTCCCAGCATCAGAGTCTTTTCCAATGAGTCAACTCTTCGCATGAGGTGGCCAAAGTACTGGAGTTTCAGCTTTAGCATCATTCCTTCCAAAGAAATCCCAGGGCTGATCTCCTTCACAATGGACTGGTTGGATCTCCTTGCAGTACAAGGAACTCTCAAGAGTCTTCTCCAACACCACAGTTCAAAAGCATCAATTCTTTGGCGCTCAGCTTTCTTCACAGTCCAACTCTCACATCCATACACGACCACTGGAAAAACCATAGCCTTGACTAGATGGACCTTTGTTGGCAAAGTAGTCTCTACTTTTTAATATGCTGTCTAGGTTGGTCATAACTTTTCTTCCAAGGAATAAGTGTCTTTTAATTTCATGGCTGCAGTCACCATCTGCAGTGATTTTGGAGCCCCCAAAAATAAAGCCTGACACTGTTTCCACCGTTTCCCCATCTATTTCCCATGAAGCGATGGGACCAGATGCCATGATCTTCATTTTCTGAATGTTGAGCTTTAAGCCAGCTTTCCCACTCTCCTTTTTCACTTTCATCAAGAGGCTTTTTCTCTTCACTTTCTGTCATAAGGGTGGTGTCATCTGCATATCTGAGGTTATTGATATTTCTTTCCTGTTTTTCTACACATATATTTGTTTCTATCTTATTTTTGATTGAAGCTATGTTTTAACAAGCGTAGTAAATTAGTAGCATTTGGTTAGAGCTACTTTAAATTTCTGGTTTCCCTGGTGGTTCAGAGGTTAAAGCGTCTGCCTGCAATGCGGGAGACCTGGGTTCGATCTCTGGGTCAGGAAGATCCCCTGGAGAAGGCAATGGCAACCCATTCCAGTATTCTTGCCTAGAGAATCCCATGGACGGAGGAGCCATGTACCATGTTTATATAGCGCGTGACTAAATTACAAAAGGAGCCACTAGGTGGTGCTGTGTTCCAGGACTAAAACAAACTAGCTCCAAGCTGAGTATCAATCTACAAATTTTCTACTCTAATTCAACTCTACTTTCCCAGATGACTCCATTCTTAGAAGCCTAATAATGCTATTGGCGCCTCGAAAATAGGTTTCAAGATATAAATCAAAGCTCTTCAGAGTGCCTCACTGAAGACGATGCACTGAATAGTTTTAATTGAGGAGATCGTTTAAGTACAACTCTTCTCAAATAGGATAAGTATTTCATTAGTAACTTCATTGACTGAGAAAATTCTTGGATACAAAAAAAAGAAGACTCTGAGAAACAAAGAACATATTAGTGATTACCAGTAGGGAGAGGAAAGGGGGGAGTAAGTAAGTAAGTAAGCTATAAGGATTTGTTGTACAATACAGGGAATATAACCAATATATTATAATAACCATAAATGGAGTATAACCTTTAAAAATTATGAGTTACTATATTGTACACCTGTAACCTTTTGTACATCAACTGGTGGGCTGCTGTCTGTGGGGTCGCATAGAGTTGGACACGACTGAAGCAACTTGGCAGCAGCAGCATACTTCGATTAAAAATAAAATCTGCCTTACATAAAGATTTTTGAAGTTACATTTTAGAGAACCAATTAAAATTCAGTATGTTAAAAGTATTATAAAATACCTGCTGTAAAGTATCCCAAGGACCACACCGAAGAATTTCTAGTGGATTCAAAGGGGGCATCGTGTTGACTGGGCATTTTATAATTCTCCTTCTTTTAACAATTTTCTTCTGTTGATTTTGCTTGAAAATTTCAAACCAGGGTTTAAATGATGTTATCCAAGCTAGCCTCTTTTCTTCAATAGAAGACAGAAGTGTTGGCTCTATAGAGCAGGCCACTATATTTTCACATTCAGCTGTATTTTCATGACATTCTTCTGGAATTTCTTGAATCTGAGACTTAAGAGAGTTTACTTCTTTAAAAACCAAACAGTTCTTTGCATTATAGCCACCCAAATCTTCACAAGGAGCATCTACAATATAGTTTTGCTTGTTTATTTTGCCTTCTACATTTATCACAGCATCATTAGTGTTAAAAACCAAGTCACTATTCAGAGCACTGCCGTTTGGGTTCTCCTCTGCTTCTTTAGATTTTAAATCAATTTCTTCTTCTTGTAGTAATGTATTTTCCCCTATATGTTCAGATTTTTCTAATTTCAGTGGTACTTGTTTTTGTTTCATTGAAATGACTGAAATTTCCTTTATATTATTTTCTTCATATAATGTTCCTAACTGTCCTGATATTTCTTTTTCTACTTTTTGCATCTTATTCTGTTGGTTATCATCAACTATTTTCTGTGATTCATTGTCTTTTACTTCATCAATTTCTTGATTGTTTCCTAGTATTATTTGGGTTTCTTGTCTCATAGTCTCATTTATGGAAGGTTTCAAGACTTCCTCTTTTTGTACTTGAGACTGTAATTCTTGCGACTGGAACTGTTCTCTGACATCTTCTTTTAGATGCAGGTTTTCCAGTTGGTTTTTCTGATCTCTGTTTTCATAATTCCTTTTTTGCTTGACGAATTCTTCTGAACATTGTACTGCTAGGTTCTTTTTTTTCTCTTCCACTTTAAATACTGCCAAAATTGCTTGGCTTGACATAGATTCTTTTAATTGCACTTGGACTGATTCTTTCAATACAAGCTCTCTATCTACATTTTTTCTCTTATCTGACTCTTCAGCTAACCAAGGGGAAGCATCTTCCCACATTTTTAACTTTCCATCCCCTAGCCTTTTGGCTCCAACATCCTTATTCTTTGATGTATCCTCAATAGGTAAATGTTTGGCATTATATTCTCCCTTCTTTAATGCTCTACTTATTATTAGCTGTTTTCTTGTAGCTTCTCTCAATATCAATTTTTCCATCTTTAATAGTTGCTCCCTTTCTTGTCTCAGGATGTTCTTTTTTCCCATATATTCCTTTTCTCTCCTTTTCCTTCCCTCTTGCATCTGCTTTTCTATCTCTTCTTCTATTCTTTGTTTCTCCTCTAATCTTTTCCGTTTTTCTTCTATCTGTCGTATTTTTGCTTCCTTTTCCTTCCACTCTTGTGCTTTCTTTTTCTTACTTTCTATTTGTTCCTTTATGATTGGGCCATATTTTTGGTAGGCCACAAATGCTTTATATTTAGCTTGAATTTTTACAGCTGCATTATGCTGCAGTTTTGACAAACGCATTTTTTCTTTTTCCTGTAGGTCTTTGAATTTTGTTCTTTCTTCTTCCATTTGTAAATGTAAGTTTCTAATAAAGTCCTAAAATAAAGTAAGATATATAGTAGTTAGCATATGCTAAATGTGAAATATTACTAAAGTATCATATGTAATATAGATTAAAACAAATACTGAAACTGAAATCATAATAAAATCAATAGAAAATTTACTTAGAGGAACTAAAGTAATTTATTTAAAAGGGCATACTGATTTTTTAAAATATTTAGGAACTTCTATCAATTTAGTAAGCTGATACTCTAATATTAAGACTGTACTTGAAATTGGGGAATTGAGGAATTCTTTGACGATAGAAAGCATATGCAGTCAGAAGGACACAAAGAAAAGGCAAGAAAAGCCAAAATCTAAAATTTGTGTAGGAGAAAAGGACTTCAAACTTTATAAGACGGGTGTTCTGATAAAAGAGACCCCTAGAGCGAGCAGCACAGGGACTGCAGAAACTGAATGATTTTTAAGTTATAGTATAAGGAAGGTGAGGTAGTAGATACACATTAGTCTAGTTATATATCTTATCCTGTCTATTAGGAGAGCTGATAAGCCCATAAAGCACTAAGTGAAGTAATCCAGAGTTGGGTGAGAATATCATTGTCACTAAACTCCTAAAACAGAAGTAAACAGATCAACAAAATTGGGCAAATATGCTGGGAGCCGGCTGAGGAGCTCTGCCCGTGGCAAAGGTCATGAGGAAGGAGTCTCGGCATACGCAAAGGTAAGATCGAGCCTCAGGAGTCCCCCTGGAAATTCTCGAGCATCTACCCCCAAAACCAGAGTCTGCCTTCTTTCTGCTTTGTTCTCTCACCTACACCTCTGACTTTACGGGTGGCTGTCCCCCACTACCTCTCTCTGAAAAAAGAGTTAACTTACAGCTCCAGTTAATAATTCCTGGGTGTGACAGTGTTTCAACCTACAAACTCCTTTGGAAGTCCTCTAGCCTGCCTGAATAGGTTTTTCCGGCCAATTGTGATTGTTCAGAGCCTCCCAACTGTAAGAGGCATGAGATGTTCTAAACTGTCTAAATACAGATTCCTTTGAGCAATTAAAAGATTGATTAGAAACTGTATTGGTGAAGGGTTTTTCACTTGTTGGGCCAATGTTTGCTGCTAAGTCTCCATATCCCTTACCTGCTGTGTCCCTGGCAGTGTATTGATTAATATACTTGGTGTAAGTAGTAGCTTTAATGTTTGTAACCTGGGACCCTTGAGTTAATTCTTTTTCTTGTTATAGCCCACCACACCTTTGCTCTGTAGGAATGCAACTTTATCTAATGCTTTTGGAGTGTGGTGCCTGACTAATCACCTTTAGAGAAAAATAAGATTTCTGAAGAAAGGGTCTTAAGATGTTAACGGGCCTCCGGGCCAGAAGATGATGCAAATCACCTAAGCTTTTGCATATGATAAGTTTGCAGGAAGAAAGCCTGGCTTGCTGCGTGACTCTACCCCTTCCCCCATTATCCTCTATGCATAACTTAAGGTATAAAACTACTTTGGAAAATAAAGTGCGGGCCTTGTTCACCGAAACTTGGTCTCCCCATGTCGTTCTTTCTCTCACCTTCTGGCTGAATTATTCAGCCTCTTTTCTCCACTGAATTTCCTCACTGAGCTATCCTTATTTCAGCCTCATTTCTCCACTCAATTTCCTCACTGAGCTATCCTTATTTAACCACTCTTTATATCTTTAATTAACATTTGAATAAGCTGTTGTTTCCTGATCGCCGTAGCCACCTCCCCTTCGAATTCCCTGGATCCACCGGGGCTGGACCCCAGCACAAATATTTAGAAAAACTAACACAAATGATGTGAAGTGACAAAAATGCTTCAATAAGCAAAAGGAAGGTCCAATTTCTGAGAAAACTATTTAAGTAAAAGCTAAAGATATGTTTAAGAAAAAATGTTTAAATAAGAATCTCATATAAAAAATGAAATGCAAGTGCCCAAATAAAAATATATGACTCACTCAAACAAACAAAAATCATGATAAAATTGTTGAATAGCTAAATGCCTAAACAAAACTTCAAAATCAGATGTTTCCCAAAACAATATACAAAACACAAAGTTATGAAATATACGACATTCAGGTGTAAAGGCAATCAACACAGAAACTTCAACATATGACTAACCGGAGTTCCAAAATAAAAAAACTGAGAAAAACTGAAGAGAAGAGAATCATAGAAAAATGTTTTCTAAACCAAAAACAAAGGCCTTCAGATGAGTCCATTTCACACACACACACACACACACTCACACTCACACACACACACACACAGTGATGGCTCATATAGTAAACACTAACAATATTTCAGAACACTAAGGAATATAAGCTCTATGAAGGCAGGGATTATTTCTGTTTTATTCACTGCTGTATCCTAAGTACTCATAGAGAGGTACCTACCTGGCACACAGTAGAAAACCAGCAAATATGTGTGGATGAATGCAAAAAGTGAAAAATCTTAAAGCTTCAAAAGAACTTAATAAACGAGCATCAGATTTGCGATCAAAGACGGCACGTGCTTTGTGTTTGCTTAGTCGCTCAATCATGTCTGACTCTTTTGAGACACTATGGACTGTAGCCCACCAGGTTCCTCTGTGCTTGGGGATTCTCCAGGTAAGAATACTGGAGTGGGTTGCCAAGGCCTCCTCCAGGGGATCTGCCCAACCCAGGATTGAACCCAGGTCTCCCATGTTGCAGGTGGATTCTTTACCAGCTGAGCCACAGGGGAAGCCCAGAGATGGCATGTGCAAAAATAAACATGTAATGGAGTTATATCTTTAAATTGCTAAAACTGAATTGTAATAAACCTCCATTCTGCATCCAAGAAAACTAATCATTCAGTTTTAAAAGCAAAATAAAAACATTTTCAATTGTGCAAACATTGAGAAAATTTCCTGTCCAAAAGTATATTTTTGGCAAGTGTTTAGCTGTATACTCCAAGAAAGGAAAACTGAGTCCAGAAAGCAGAGGAAGACTGAGGATTCAAAGAACACTAATCAGAGAGAGCAAGGAGATCAAGCCAGTCCATCCTAAAGGAAATCAACCCTAAATAAGGACTGATGATGAGGACGAAGCTCCAATACTTTGGCCACCTGACATGAAGAGTCAACTCATTGGAAAAGACCCTGATGCTGGGAAAGATTGAGGGCAGGAGAAGGGAGCAACTGAGGATGAGATGGTCGGATGGCATCATCGACTCAATGGACATTAGTTTGAGCAAACTCAAAGAGATAGTAAAGGACAGGGAAGCCTTGCGCGCTGCAGTCCAGGGGGTGGCAAAGAGTTGGACACGGCTAAGCGACTGATGGAACAACAATGATCAAAGAAACCCTTAACACTTAGCACTTAGGTTTTTTACTCTGTCGTCGTCTTTCCATCATTTCATGTAAGGATGAACATCAGCTGCCAGTTTACTGTTGCTCCTTTTTAGGTAATGAGCCTTTTCTTTGGCTGATTTTAAGATCTTCCCTCCTTATCTCGAATTTTAATAGTTACACTATTCAATCCCCAGGTGTGATTTTCTTTGTATTGATTCAACTTGGGGATCTTTACTCATCTTTAAATGTTCAAGTTGAATTTTCTAAAACAATTTGAAACCATTTCAACTATTATCTCTTTACCCAAAGGTTCTGCCCCATTCTCTCCTTTCCTTCCAAATTACTATTATACACATTTTTAATATTTTCATTGTGTATCACATATTTCTTCTTCTCTTTTCTGTTTTCCCCAGTTTTGTCCTCTCTGTGCTTACATTTGGGCATTTTCTATTGACTTCCCTTTAGCTTCAATAATGTTCTCATCTGTTTTGTCAAATCTAATGTTAAATCTATCCACTGAAATTTTACTTTTTACACTGAACTATTCAAGTCTAGAATATATACTTTGTGCTGCTGTGTTGTGCTAAGCTGCTTCAGTTGTGTCCAACTCTTTGTGACTCTATAGACTGTAGCCAGCCAGGCTCCTTGGTCCATGGAATTTTCCAGAGAATACTGGAGAGAGCTGCCAAGCCCTCCTCCAGGGGAAGAATATATACTTGGTATTACATTAAAGATTCTAATTTTCTTTTCATATCTCCTGTTTATTTTGCTGCTATATAATAATTACGGGAATTTCATGGCTCTCCTAACGCCAACGTTTGGATTACCTGTGAGTCACTGTTGTCATTTTTTTTCTTGTCATTCATATTGAACCTGCATCTTCACATGCCTAACCAACCGTTTTATTTAGAGATGGATAGGATATGCCTACTTTTTCAGGAATGTGTTTATATAAACTTTAAAAAGAGTTGGAAAAATACAAAGAAAGGTAATATTTTTAACTACATTACAGAATTATGGGAAATTTTATCTACTTTTTATTTGCAATTACTTAAAATAATCTTATATAAAAGCTGCAGTGTAAATTAGTTAAAAATAATAAATGCGTCATCTTAAACTTAAAGGGATACTTAACACATTCAATTAGTTGCATTAAAGAAATGCAGTAACCTTTCATAACAATCCTAAATCATAATGAAATAACAGTATGTTTCCTCATACATAATGTTTCCTCAAACATAACAGTATGCTTCCTCAAACTTTAGAAGAAATTTTACATTTACAGTTTTACATAGACACATTCAATAATTGAACCAGTTTACCTTCCGTGTGAGGATATTTCATTTCAAGGAGAGTTTCTAGTGACTAAGTATTTTTAAAACTTGAGTAAATTAAATCCTATACCAATGGGCAATATTATTTTAAAATATTCACTCCAAGCATAGCAATTTATTTCAAATGGAGAATGATTATTGTGCTGCTTACAAACAATAAATACATACCGCATGCTGTTTAAATCTCTCCTTCCATATTTTCTCCTCTTTATGAAGTTCATCATTCATCTTGTCCTGTTCTTGCTGAACATATGATAATATTGAAATATGATATTCAAATATAAAAAATATTATGTTTATCTGTATGAGTCTTACCACATATATTAGTAAACAATGGTTAAAGATAATAACTCACCCAACGGCCCCCCGGTTATTAGTACTGGAATAACAATTTTAATCCCAACTTAAAATATCATAAAATGATATCTAGGTTTCCTATTAGCACATGAAGATATCTGTAATCTTGGGAAGCTGTTTTATTAATTTGAGTATATTTATTCACATAATAAAATGCACTAGCTAGAAATACTCCTGGATAATGCAAAAATTACAAATGATAATGTATGTTAAGATGGGTTTTGCATTATAGATTTTTTTTCTCTCCAAACTATTTCATTTAATTCACATAATAAATCATCTCAGAGGGTAACTGTTTTCTTTCATTAACTCATTATTAGCATCTATTTTGTTAAGGCTCTGAAAAATAAACAAAGGTCAGTAAAATATAATCCCCTTCCTCAAAAACTTTACCTTTAGTAATTCTAATATGCTATCATATGTTTACACATTACCCCAAATTTAGCAGAATAAGTTAATCACAAGATAAGAACTATAAGGATTACAGTAGGAAGAGATATAATAATTAGAGGATTATGAAAGGTTCATACAAAAGATTGCTTTTGAAATGATTTGGCTTTTAAGAGATTAAACATTTGAGGCATTTATTAAAAAGTTTTTGAACTAGGAAAATGATTACAACTCAGTTTTAGGAAAATTATAAGGTTACATTTGATAGCAGTCAGTAAAGAATATGCCGGCAATTCAGGAGACCTGGGCTTGATCCCTGGATGGGAAGATCCCCTGGAGAAGGAAATGGCAACCCACTCCAGTATTCTTGCCTGGATAATCCCATGGACAGAGGAGCCTGGCAGGCTATAGTCTACAGGGCCCCAAGAGTTGGACATGACTTAACAACTAAACCAACACATTTAATAAGTAAGGCAAGGAAACACTAAGGGGATCAATGAAGTAGGTATTACAGAAGTCCATGAGAGAATCAGTGAGGGCCTTCTACAGATGAGGTCACAGGAGTCAGAAGAGATGCAAACACAATGCAAATATGAAACTGCCACCAACTGCCAACTGACTGAATCAAAGGAAGTGGGAAAAGTTCTTTGGAAATTATCTCATATGAGCTGTGGGAAATTTTAATGGCATTTAAGCATGGAAATAACATTTTTTTTGGAAAATAATTATCCTTCTGACTGCACTACTGTGCATGAGTTTCCAGAATACAAGACCAAAAGTAGGTCAATTAGAGAGTATAGCAAATATTCCAAGCTAGACATTAGGACATCCTGAACTATGGGGCAGCAGTAGACATATGGATGAGACAGTGGATAATGAACTATTAGAAGGATAGGACCATAAAAGAGAGAGAAGAGTCAGAAATGGTACTCAACTTTTTAGCTTAGTCTATGATGAGAGCATGCTGCTAAGTCACTTCAGTCATGTCTGACTCTGTGCGACCCCATAGACAGCAGCCCACCAGGCCCCGCCATCCCTGGGATTCTCCAGGCAAGAACACTGGAGTGGGTTGCCATTTCCTTCTCCAATGCATGAAAGTGAAAAGTGAAAGTGAAGTCGCTCAGTCATGTCCGACTCTAGCGACCCCATGGACTGCAGCCTACCAGGCTCCTCTGTCCGTGGGATTTTCTAGACAAAAGTACTGGAGTGGGGTGCCATTGCCTTCTCCGATGATGAGAGGATAGCTCATCAAAATAATGACTAACGACCACCAGAGGAAGAGCATGACTCAGAAAGACAATGTATTCAGTTTTAGATCCACTAAGTTCTGAGTATAACAGTTATGTAGTTCACTTTATTTTATAACTATAGATTTGGTTCTGAACAGCCATTGCTGTGTTTGAGACTATCACAAGAGAAAATACATGGAGTAAGAAAAGAAAGAGCAAAAGATGGAATCCGGGGTAGGACACATTCAGGGAGAAGGAGAAAAAAATTAACCTAAAAACAGATACCAAGGAAAAATGCCCAAGTATGTAAGAAGACAATCAAGGTAGTGTGGTCCCACAGAAGTAAAGGGAAAATGAAATGGTCAACAGATTTTTACTGGCATAAAAAGGAAAAGAGGCAAAAATAAATACTGACTGGTGGCTCAGATGGTAGAGCATCTTCCTGCAATGCGGGAGACCCAGGTTCGATCCCTGGGTTGAGAAGATCCTTTGGAGAAGGAAATGGCAACCCACTCCAGTACTCTTGCCTGGAAAATCTCATGGATAGAGGAGCCCTGATAGGCTACAGTCCATGTGGTTGCAAAAAGCTGGACACTAGTAAGCAACTTCACTAGGACCTGTGAGTATGGTTCTAGAAGTGATTGTATTTTTCTCAAAGTCAGCTTAGAAGAT
The DNA here is from genome assembly GCF_002263795.3 of Bos taurus. Classification (NCBI taxonomy): domain Eukaryota; kingdom Metazoa; phylum Chordata; class Mammalia; order Artiodactyla; family Bovidae; genus Bos; species Bos taurus. The sequence continues at coordinate 14,688,466 of NC_037332.1, read as the reverse complement.
GACGTTTTGTTTTGTTTTGTTTTTGTCAAAAGCAATTTAATTCACTGGGATGGAGGTGGAAGGCAGCTACAAGGTTTAGATTTGAATGAAAGATGAGGAAATGGATTGAGTACAAATAACTACTCCTTAAGAAGCCTGTCTATGATAAGTAAAGCTAAAGAGCAGCTAAAGAAAGATATTTAAACAACAGTGATCTGAGTTTTCTGTTTATTTCTAGGACAGGTGAAAATTGAACACGAGTATAAGCAGTAAGAAAGGAGGAAGTTTTCGGAGTATTTTAACACATAGGAAAAAGTAAAAGTAACCTGGAAAATGATAGAACATAGAGCAAAGCATGAAAAGTTGGCCTTTGGTAGAAGAAGCCTCTCTTACGGAGATAAGAGCAAAGGCAAAAAATAAAGCTAAAAAGGTGACCACAAAAATTAATGTTAACCAGATGTGGGATTGGGGAAGGAAATGGCAACCCACTCCAGTATTCTTGCCTGGAGAATCCCAGGGACGGAGGAGCCTGATGGGCTGCCGTCTATGGGGTCGCACAGAGTTGGACACGACTGAAGCAACTTAGCAGTTAGCAGATGTGGGATTAGAAAGAAAAAGAAGTTCGTAATTGATGCAAAAATGTGATCGGTTACTAATAACAAGGAATAAGGAGTTGGGTAGAACTCTTAAGGAAAGAAATTTATAATAGCAGTTTTAGAAAATGGAAGAAGAAGCTAACAAAGACACAGGTGAGAATTACTGAATATGTAAATTATCTATTTAGAAGCCATCACTATAAAATTATGGAATGATCCCAGTGGAAAACTTTGAAGCTCCAAGGTAAAACAAAGCACACATTTGGAAACTCATTAATCTACTAATGTCATATATATTTTTAAATCATAAATTTATGATAAAGTACAAATTGCGTTCAAAAACTAAGTTATAATTCTTTAAGGGTAAGGCCCTGGCGTTAAATTTCTTTTGTAGCCTATAGCTGAAAGTTTTGCCCTTGAAGTAGTCAGTAAATTTTTGTTACAAAACAAACTAAAAATAGCAATGAAAACAGAATTTAAAAATCAGCTGTATTTTAGAAAATATCACTAACAATCAACAGCAGTGATACATTTTGCCACAAGCCAGGAAACACTACTCCAATAATCTACATTGTATTAACTTCTATTCTGGAATGGGAAAAAAAATAGCTTCTGACTTTTGAAAATAACTAGTCTGTGCTAATCTAGTCTGTGGAAAGGAAATATGAACTAAAAGGAAGCTAAAGATTTGTAGCTTACTATTAGTAAAAGCTGTGGACAAGCTGGTTCTGCAATATTATCATTGTTTTTCATGTATTTACTTTCTACGTAATTCAGAAATGCAATGTACTCAACATGGGAGGCCAGGATACCCTGAACTGCCTATGTGACGACATGCTAACGTTCTGTACACGGAAGACTCAAAACTAGTAAGTTGGGAGTAACTCATAAGCTACTTTAGTAATGCAAAGCAGATGTAAGTCCTGCCTGTTATCCATACAGTCTAAGGATCCTGGTGGTCCACAAGTGAGTCCCCCAAATCCACCAGTTTCTCAAGATGCCACTACCGTGGCCTCAGGATGTGGACCACCTGAGGACCAGCTGGGAGAAAACAGAAAGGAAAACAACTCAGAACTCCCTTATTCCAAAAATGTTCAAGTCCCAGAAATTAGCTCATTTATGGGAATGCAGCACAACTATTACCTACATGCCTGAACCACTTTAACCAAATATGTTTTACATAATTGCTAGATATCAGACTACAGAGTAAGGACATTTTGTGATGGAGACAATTCTGTTGCCTTTTTCTATGATTAGGAGGGTAGAGAAGAGCAACAATTTATGTTGTAAATGTCAGCTTTTTTAGGACAGTCTTTGAAACTTTATAGACTCCGGGGGACCTCAAAATCCAAAGCAGTACCTGAAATTACAACGAATTTCATGGAAAATAAGCAAGGGGTCCATGTTAATATTGTTAATTCCCAGTGAGCTGCTTTGATTATTAGGACTAATTAAAACCCATAGAATGGAGCTCGAGCCACACCATAATCCAAAACCTCAGTACTGTTCAGGAGTTACTGATTCAAAAAAAAAATGAATGAAAAATAAAAATAAGAAAACTTACCTTCTGAATATTCTCTAATTTCTTCTTTTCAACTTCAAATTGTTTCATCCAACAATGTCTTTTTTCTTCTTCTTCTTGAAACTGCTTTTCTTCTTTGTCCCTCTCAACTTTGAGAGTTTCTTTCTCTTGGTCTTCTAATTCTTTCTGTTTGTCTTGCCAAGCCTCAAAGGACTGCCGACATCTTTCTTCCACTTCACGGTATCCAAAATTTATATCAGCATCATCTGTATTCATGAAGAGAAAAAAAATTTAAATCAAACCAGTCAAAGCTGATCCAATATAAAATTTAAAAGTAATTTCAAAATAAAGAAATAATGTCAATATATCACCAAAGTGAAGAGACAATGTGCTAATGTGCAAAACACATGTAAACTCCATTGCAGTCAATAAAGAAATCATATAACTTGTCAAACTATTCCAGAAAACGATGTGTGTGTATCTGTGTGTGTGCACATGCATGCATTCATGTGTGTAGTTAAGAGATACATATGGAACATAGTTAGACACTTAAAAAATGCAGGTCTGGGTACATCTATTGCAGTCAGCTCTATATGTGGAAAATTGTCAAATATACTTATATAAAGTTAAATTGAAAGTGAAGGTCATTCAGTCGTGTCCGACTCTTTGTGACCCCATGGACTATACAGTCCGTGGAATTCTCTAGGCCAGAATACTGGAGTGGGTAGCCTTTCCCTTCTCCAGGGGATCTTCCGAACCCAGGGATCAAACCCAGGTCTCTCGCATTGCAGATGGATTCTTTACCAGCTGAGCCACAATGAAGTTAATTTAGGAGTCATTTGGAAAAACTATGAAACATAATTAAATAACCATAATAAGTGTACAGTATTTTTCAAATACCATGACTGTTTTCTTCTAAATGGCAAAAGAAAACTGTTCAAGGTTTTTAGATAATTAAAGTGAATCACATTAAAATAATCAAAAATATCATCAGCCAAGCTAGTCCACCTGGCAAAACATGTTCGTCCACCGGCAAATCACAAAGGTCAGACTCCAGAACCAAATCAGGACTGCCACAGTGAGTTCTACTTCTTAGAAATTCTTCTTTTTCTATTTCAGATAACATCTAAGAGGTTAAAGAAAGTCCCAATGATTAAAGGAAAACAAAACAGAGAGTAAAGTTATCATTTCAATAATGTATTAAGTATTTACACGCACATATCTAGAAAATTATTTACTTCAAGTTGCTCTCAAATATAATTCTATAGCACATTGATAATTATTCTTTTATGGTGGAGAAAAATGCTTTTCCCAGGGAAGCAAATTGTCTTTTACCCTCCTTATGTATTTCAGAATTCTAATTGCTTTCTAATATTTACTTACAATATTCGAAATTAACCTGCTTGACACTCATGTCCAAATGTTTCTATTAATATATGTTTTCCTCCTAACACCTTTTTATATTTCTTTTCTGCAGCAATTGCACATATACACAAATTGCTAACATATTCAATATGTTTTAAAAACAATTTTTTCTAATTTACCTTGAAATATATACAAGTTATAATTTTGATTCATACTTTTCCATAATTAGACTTCCACCATACTCCAGCTTAAAAGGTACAGGATATCTAGTCCAATGAAGTAGCAATATAATTCAAAATTAATATATCAGGACTGAGTGTTACCAAAAAATAGAGTAAGAAACATACATACAAGTAATTTTCAAATTCTGCTCACCTCAAAAAGAGCAAGAATACAGTTAGGTAAAATTAGAGTTATGTTAAATGAGTAACAAAAATGAACAAGATGCTGAGCCTGTGGAAGAGACTTTCTCTGAAATACATTTCCAGGAGTTTTACCCCCAAATCCTAGACCTTCCTTTACTCTCATTTCTTTACAGATGTTTTTATTTTACCTTAAAAAAAAAGAAGACGACATTCTACATTTAAAGTTTCTACAGGGTATTTTAAGACTCCACTGAATCATACTACATTCTTAAGCAAGGTAACAATATTAGAGTATATTTCATGGTTTTCCTTGGATTTTTTAGGTAAAAACTATTATTCAATATAGTTATGCTGGTCTTATTTACATTAAATTTCCAAGTATTGCTGGCTTAAATCACCATTTCTAATATTTTAAAGACTGTAATTTTCATTGTTTTATATTCTATGCCAGAAGAGAAAATAAAACCAACAATTCTTTGCTTAAAATAATCTAATTTTTAAGACAGTGAACTTTAAATCCTATGTGAGATGAAAAGGAAAATTTCTAACTATAAAATATTGAGCACTTTCAGTCAAACAACATATACCTTTATTAATTGTTCTGGATTTTCTTTACACTCAGTTGGTAATTCTATCCTTAAATGCATATGATTATTAGAAACTCCTCCATAACCACAGCCTATAAAGAGAAAGAAGTTATAACATTTTTAAATATTAAAGCGAGATACAACATGTTAAAATCCCAAACTATTTTATCATCCTTTAATCTTAAATTCTTTATCATAGGATAATCTTGATCAAAGCAATAGAAAAATACTGAAGAACCAAGAACAGAGGAAATCTGTAATCTTTATTCAAAAATAAAAGCAACAGATTTTTACACCACTCTTATCACCTTTCATATTCTAGAGCTGAAGTTCACTTTCCATGTATACAGAATAATGCTGTGTTTAATATCACAATAACACCTTGACTAGAAATCGACAAAGGTTCAAGTCTGTCTGCCACAAACAACACAATCTTGCACAAGATACTGAAAATGCTTTAATAAAAGTCTTAATTTAAAACATTATAATGACTAACATGTTCATGAAAGAAACTTTCATTCCCAATTTTGTGAGGTTTTGTTGAATTTTAGTGTCTTTTTATCATTTGTAAGAGGTAGTTATGTTTCTTTTTCTTGTTCAATTAGCTTGTTTTATTCCTTGGTTGTAAAGTATTTTTTACAGATGACCATTCTGCCAATTAACTGACCATTCACAAGTGTTTTGACCAGTATTATAGATTTTCTTTTTCAACACCCATTCACAATCTCTCTGGCATGTTTTCCTATGTGAGAACCTGAAAAGCAAAAAAAAACCAAAACATTCTCCAGATTCCTTTGAAGGTATGTTTCTGAGGTTGATTTAGATTCTGCCAATTGACATATTTGTGCAATTCTTTATTTTCATAAAAATATTATGTGTGAAGAAAGGCAGAGAGAGATACTTTCATTTTTCTGGCTCAGACTATGATAGAGGGAGCTTTGGGTTGGAGATAGGAGTGTATAGAAGAGGATTAATATCTCTGAATTTCTTCATTTTATCAGCAGCTCCTCCTACAGCACAGTTTCAGTGTGCATGCATGTATTTTTTCCTACACTTTAGATATTCAACATAGAATCTGATTTTTCCAGTTCTATTAACAATTCTGTTATTTATTAGAGTTACTATTAATAGCCTCCAAAGATGTTAGTCCTACACTTCCTGGTATGCATACCCTGTGTATTCCCCTCCCGCACAGAATCTGTGCTGACCCTGTGTAACCATCAGGATGTAGTAAAGACGTTGCATGAATTTGGAGAATGTCATCTGAAGCTTTACAAGGTACCACCTTAGTCTCTTAATAATTTATTCATGCGATACTCTTTCTCAAAATCCAGGTGCCATGCAAGCTGCAGAGAGAGACCACATGTAGGTGCCTCCTCCAGCTGACAGCCTCAAATGAATTCCCAGCCAACAAATTCCATCAACTGCAAGCCATGTCAGTAAGCCATCTTAGAATTCCATTCCAGGAAAGACTTCAGATGACTGTGACCCCAAACAACACCTGACGGTCAATGTGTAAGAAATCCAAGCAAGAACTACATGGCTAAGCCCAGTGAACCTGCAGAACTATACAAAGATAACAACTGTTATTTTAAACCTCTAAGTTATATGCAGAGTACATCATGAGAAACGCTGGGCTGGAAGAAACACAAGCTGGAATCAACATTGATGGGACAAATATCAGTAACCTCAGATATGCAGATGACACCAACCTTATGACAGAAAGTGAAGAGGAGCTAAAGAGCCTCTTGATGAAAGTGAAAGAGGAGAGTGAAAAAGATGGCTTAAAGCTCAACATTCAGAAAACGAAGATCATGGCATCTGGTCTCATCACTTCATGGAAAATAGATGGGGAAACAGTGGAAACAATGTCAGACTTTATTTTTTGGGGCTCCAAAATCACTACAGATGGTGACTGCAGCCATGAAATTAAAAGACGCTTACTCCTTGGAAGGAAAGTTATGACCAACCTAGACAGCATATTGAAAAGCAGAGACATTACTTTGCCAACAAAGGTCCGTCTAGTCAAGGCTATGGTTTTTCCAGTGGTCATGTATGGATGTGAGAGTTGGACTGTGAAGAAAGCTGAGTGCCGAAGAATTGATGCTTTTGAACTGTGGTGTTGGAGAAGACTCTTGAGAGTCCCTTGGACTGCAAGGAGATCCAACCAGTCCATTCTGAAGAAGATCAGCCCTGGGATTTCTTTGGAAGGAATGATGCTAAAGCTGAAACTCCAGTACTTTGGCCATCTCATGTGAAGAGTTGACTCATTGGAAAAGACTCTGATGCTGGGAGGGATTGGGGGCAAGAGGAGAAGGGGACGAAGAGGATGAGATGGCTGGATGGCATCACTGACTCGATGGACGTGAGTCTGAGTGAATTCAGGGAGTTGGTGGTGGACAGGGAGGCCTGGCGTGCTGTGATTCATGGGGTCGCAAAGAGTCTGATACGACTGAGTGACTGAACTGAACTGAAGCTTGTTTTACACAAATACCCCTAAACCTTACTACTTAAAATAGCTAAAATAGTTTTTGTATTCAACTGACAGCTTTCATCAATACATCCATATTTACAAATAATATTAGCCTCTAGTTTCTCTTATGTATGTGTATGCTATGCTTACACAGTTTTGTATCTAAAATGTGCAGTTTTTGATGAATGAAATATAATCTGCAGATTTTCTGCTCCTTGATGAACTGGAACAGTTCAATTACAAAATTATCCTAGTTACTACTGACATTTGAGAAGAAACCTCTTTCTACCTTCTTGCCAAATTACTGATTTCAGCATGTTTTCTGATTTTTCAAGCAATTTTGATAATTTGAATTTTCTTGGAAAATTAGTCTATTCATTGAGACTATCAAACCTACTTGTTAGAGCTATACACATGAGATCTTATAACTTTCTAAACCACTGCTATGACTTTAGTTCCTATAATCTTTCATGTAATTAATTTTTCTATATTTCCTTTGATTTTTACATAATCAGGTTCTATACTTGCCAATATATTTAAAATAAATTTTCATTTTATAAACCTTAGTAAATATAAATAAGCAAATTACTAAAATCTACCATAACTTGACAATAATCACTGCTAAAATCTAAAAGGGTCTGCATTTAAGAAGTCTTTACAAATTCTTTCACACAGGTACTCAGAACAAAAATCTTGGAGCCAATTTCCTCTTTTCCTTTCGTATCAATCCATCAATAAATATTTTTGGTTCTTTCTACTTAAAAATGTTTTCTAGAATATGACCATTTTTCACCATTTGCTATCATCTCTAACCATCCTGCTGTAATAGTCTTGTAGACTCTTGCTACCTCAAGGCATCTTCACTACAGTTTCCAGAATGACTGCCTCAAAATACATCATACTCTGTCACTCCTTTCTGAAAAACCTTCATATACTCAGAGCAGAATCCAAAGTCCACACTTTGGATTTATAAGAGTCTTGTATATCTGACCCTTTCTTTGCTTGAATATAACCACAAAGGCTGACTGTTCTCTGGACACATTAAGCCCACTGAGTGTGCCTTGGCCTTTACAAGTCCCTCTTTCTGGAACACCAGCTCTCTAGATAGCTATGTGACTCACTTCTTCACCAGCATATCCCACGTGGCTTACTATCTCATTTCAGACACTACTTAAATATCACTTCCTCAGAGATGCCTCCCCTGACTTCACATATCTAAAATAGCAAAATTCAATCTCTATCCCCTTATCTTGAAATCCTCCCTTCATAGAATTATCATTGTTGAAATATCATGTGTTTACTTATTATCTGTCTCCCAACATGGGAGCACTAGAAGAACAGAGCAAGATCTTGGCCTGTTTTGTTCTCTGCTGTATTCTCAGTGGCTACAACAGGTCCTTTCACACACTAATATTTTTGGTATAAACAACTGTGAATATCCACATAATTTATACCAATATAAGCATAAATGACACTGAATTTCATAATAAATATTATAGTATACCATAAAACTTATGTTATTAAAATTGTCTTTCTTTTTTTTTAAAGAGTATATTGTTAGACACACCAAGGTCCTGTTGAACATTTAAATTGTTGCCATTTTTCATTATAAACTAAGCTAGGATTACTTCTAGTTAAATCTTTGTTCATTCTATTATTCTTACAATAACTGAAAGATATAAATTTGCTCAGTTGAGGCAAATAAAGGTTGTGAGGATTTTATATAAATTGTATTTTCTCCAAAAATACATATAAACTGATAATTCTAAAACAGTCCCACACTTGGGTTCCTTTGACATAAAGTAACAGAATGTCTGGATTTAATTAGGACTAGTAAAACAAATTATTAGAGACTAGTATTTATTGGAGATATAAGGAAGGTAGTAATGAAAACAGATGTGTGAACTAAATTGAACAGACCAATATACTATAGAGATTTTATTAGAGATAAATGCACACACCTGTATATGAGAAGAAATAACTTCAAGCAGCTTGATTTTCTAAATTATAAACTATTCATACTTACAGAAAACTTATCTACCAAGCAGATGAAAACTGTACTTACTTAAAACATCAGTATCCTCCAAGTCCTGAAGAATGAGCTCTTCAGCAGTTTTACTCTTATTCTTTATGATGTTAATACAGTGAAGAACCGACTCAGGCAGCTCATCCGAATCCTAAAAATGTGAAGAATAAAAGGAACTGTAAAATTATTTGCTAAAACTATGCATCAAAATCTGTTTTGAAACGCCAAAATTTTGACCAAAATGTGCGAATGAGGTAAAAGAGCCTCATATTAAAAGCATCGTCCAAAGAAACACATTTGGTTAAAGTTTGCTTTTAATTTTCAGATGGCTATAAACTGCACCCATGATTCTGTTGGAACTCATCCCTAAATGAATAATTTCAGAACTTCTGTCTTATTTAAGTTAGCTATGGATAAAAAGACATACTAAAATATTATTTTTTCCTAAAGTATTATGTAGGTTATTGCAATCCTAATTAAAAATCAAAGTATAATTATTTCAAGAAACTTGACAAATGTTGTTTTCTTGGGGAAAAAAGCTTAGTTGAAAAGAGTTGATGCAGCAAAGCTACTGAAGGAATTTGGCCCATTTTATACTTAAAAATATAAAACCAGAACAGGGCAAAAATTAACAGAATAATGGAAAAGAATAGATAACCCTGGATAGATTACATGAATATAACAACTAAGTATATACAGCAGATATGACAAGTCAATTGAAAAAAGGTGGATTATTCCACAAGTGACACCAGGGATATTTGATAAATATTGCAGGGAAATTTTAATTAGATTTTCTTTTTATAATATAGCTAAAAATAAGTTTCCATTGGATTAAGAATTTTTATATAAAATAATGAATCCATGAATAAGTTTTCTAGGTATATAAACACTGGAGGCAGAGACATTACTTTGCCAACAAAGGTTCGTCTAGTCAAGGCTATGGTTTTTCCAGTAGTCATGTATGGATATGAGCATTGGACTATAAAGAAAGCTAAGCACCGAAGAATTGATGCTTTTGAACTGTAGTGTTGGAGAAGACTCTTGAGAGTCCCTTGGATTGCAAGGAGATCCAACCAGTCTATCCTAAAGGAGGAGGACAGGGAGGCCTGGCATGCTGTGATTCATGGGGTTGAAAAGAGTCAGACACGACTCAGTGACTGAACTGAACTGAAACACTGGAGGAAATACACAAATGAATATATATTTGATTTCAAAAACATGTGACTATTTCTTTGATCTAAAGATTTCACATACATTTGATTTTTATGCATGTCTAATCAAGCTAGTTTTAGAAAAGGCAGAGGAACCAGAGATCAAATTGCTAACATCTGCTGGATCATGGAAAAAGGAAGGGAGTTCCAGAAAAACATCTATTTCTGCTTTATTGACTATGCCAAAGCCTTTGACTGTGTGGATCACAACAAACTGTGGAAAATTTTGAAAGAGATGGGAATACCAGACCACTTGACCTGCCTCTTGAGAAACCTGTATGCAGGTCAGGAAGCAACAGTTAGAACCGGACATGGAACAACAGACTGGTTTCAAATAGAAAAAGGAGTACGTCAAGGCTGTATATTGTCACTCTGCTTATTTAACTTATATGCAGAGTACATCATGAGAAATGCTACTCTGGAAGAAACAAGCTGGAATCAAGATTGGAGAAATATCAATAACCTCAGATATGCAGATGACACCACCCTTATGGCAGAAAGTGAAGAGGAACGAAAAAGCCTCTTGATGAAAGTGAAAGAGGAGACTGAAAAAGTTGGCTTAAAGCTCAACATTCAGAAAACGAAGATCATGGCATCTGGTCCCATTACTTCATGGGAATTGGGTGGGGAAACAGTGGAAACAACGTCAGACTTTATTTTTTTGGGCTCCAAAATCACTGCAGCTGGTGATTGCAGCCATGAAATTAAAAGACGCTTACTCCTTGGAAGGAAAGTTATAACCAACCTAGATAGCATATTGAAAAGCAGAGACATTACTTTGCCAACAAAGGTCCATCTAGTCAAGGCTATGGTTTTTCCAGTGGTCATGTATGGATGTGAGAGTTGGACTGTGAAGAAAGCTGAACACCGAAGAATTGATGCTTTTGAACTGTGGTGTTGGAGAAGACTCTTGAGAGTCCCTTGGACTGCAAGGAGATCCATCCAGTCCATTCTAAAGGAGATCAGTCCTGGTTGTTCTTTGGAAGGACTAATGCTAAAGCTGAAACTCCAATACTTTGGCCACCTCATGCGAAGAGTTGACTCATTGGAAAAGACTCTCATGATCAGAGGGATTGAGGGCAGGAGGAGAAGGGGATGACAGAGGATGAGATGGCTGGATGGCATCACCGACTTGATGGACATGAGTTTGGGTGAACTCCGGGAGTTGGTGATGGACAGGGAGGCCTGGTGTGCTGCAGTTCACGGGGTCGCAAAGAGTCGCACACGATTGACTGAACTGAACTGACCTGAACTGAATCACATAACAATATACTCATGATTAAGTAAAAAAGCAGGATACCAATATTCTGTGTCTTCCCAGGCTCAGCTGGTAGAGAATCTGCCTGCAATGCAGAAGACCTGGGTTTGATGCCTGGGTTGCAAAGATCGCCTGGAGAAGGGAATGGCTACCCACTCCAGTTCTCTGGCCTGGCGAATTTCATGGCCTGGTGTGCTGCAATTCATGGGGTTGCAAAGAGTTGGACACGACTGATCTGGTCTGATAGTCCATGGGGTCACAAAGAGTGTAACAGGACTGAGTGACTTTCACTTTCACTTTCCCTGGGCTGGGTGGTAAAGAATCCACCTGCCAATGTAGGAGACATGGGTTCAATCCCTGGGTTGGGATGATCCCCTGGAGAGGGAAATGGCAATCCACTCCAGTATTCTTGCATGGGAAATCCCATGGACAGAACTCTGCAGTCCATGGCGTCACAAAATAGCTGGACATGACTTAGAGCTAAACAACAACATATATATATATAAGTATATATATATATATATATACACACACACACACACACCTATGCATAATTATATGAATAGTAAAATCTCAATTTTGTGAAAAAATGCACATGTATACATGTGAAATTATAGGTAATTTATCAATATACTTTTTATATTTAAATATCTACTAATATGCATTGTTTAAAGGTCACCCTAAGGGGGAAAAAATGAGTGGAGTATAAAAAACACACTGAGAAAAGTAGTATTTCTCCTAAAAAAGCTTACTTCAGTTAAAAGTCTCAAAAGTACAACACAAAACTTACTGTATCACTATTATCACTCTGGGTTTCTGATTTTGAATCACTATCAAAACCATATTTTTCCAAGGAAGAAATGCTGATTCTATCCAATTCAGCCTCTATTTCTTCGCTGAGCTTTATATCATCATCATCGTTGCCTTCCATCATCCTTCATAATAAAACACAGAACCATTTAGAGAAAACTGAAGAGGCTAAATGCTAGTAAAAACTATAGGTTCTTTAATGTGCCACACCAATCCAACATTTTCTATGTAAAAATGCTTTAGTTTAACAAAGTTTTTTCATACCTTATTATGCCTATACTATATATTAAAGATGGAGAAAGAAATGGCAACCCACTCCGGTGCTCTTGCCTGGAGAATCCCATGGACAGAGGAGCCTGGTTGGCTACAATCCATGGGGTCAAGAAGAGTTGGACATGACTGAGCGACTTCACTTTTGCTTTTCACTTTCACGCACTGGAAAAGGAAATGGCAACCCACTCCAGTGTTCTTGCCTGGAGAATCCCAGGAACTATGGAGCCTGGTGGGCTGCCATCTATGGGGTCACACAGAGTTGGACAAGACTGAAGTGACTTAGCAGCAGCAGAAGCAGCATATATTAAAGAAAATTGCTTTCTCCCTATTTTCATCCATTATTTCTTTAGTGTTTGACTACAAAATGATCAAATTTAATAATACTTTTTAAATTCGCTGAAGGAAAAGTTATGTGGAATGGGTTTGGCTTACCTTCCTGAATGAAGAAACTTCATATTAAAATTCATTTTCATGGTAATAATTAATGGCAAAATAACTGTGAACAGCTTGAGTATTCAGAAATTAAAATACTTATAAGGGAACATCCTAAGTCTATATATGGGGACACATCTGGCTAGTTTGCACTCATTAAGTCAGAGCTGTCAATTCTACCAGATAGCCACAACAATGAAATAATGAACAATATACGATGTATAAGTTCAACACTCATTTCATTTAAATCTGTAGGCTTGTAATGGATAAAGGTCAAGCAGTACATTGCAGAATATCTTCATATCATCACTGTTAAGTACCGTCATTAGCTTCCATGTATATTAAGTACCTGTGACAAGCCAGGCACTAGTAGACACTTGTGTGACTGATAATCTCTGGAGTAACTTCACAGATTAAAGGTCATTACAGTCATTGTATAGATGAGAAACCTAAGGTTGGAAGAGGTTAGTTAATTCCCCATAGCATCATGCTAAAAAGTAATGGGAGTAGGATCCTAATTCAGAGATTTTGAATCCAAAGTCAGTGCTTTTCCCACAATCCAAAGGTATCCAAACTTAGGCAAGCTCATTATCTGCCCAGCAATTTTTCCGAACAACCAGTAGACTTCAAATTGCAGATGGTAATCCATTCATGGATTAAGAAATTAATTTAGCAAGTTTTTGGCCATCTAGATTAAATGATGGGACAGCATAGGAAAAGTTAGGGTAGGTCAGAAAAGAAACTATAAGTGTACTATATATACTAAAAGTAAAAATTGTTTATAAAACTCTGCTTCAATTATAAGTACAAGTACATGTATGCACGTACATGTATCCCCTGGAGAAGGGAATGGCTACCCACTCCAGTTTTCTGGCCTGGAGAATTTCATGGACTGTATAGTCCATGGGGTCACAAAGAGTCTAACAGGACTGAGTGACTTTCACTTTCACTTTCCCTTGGCTGGGTGGTAAAGAATCCACATGAAATGCAATGCAAATTTTTGTTTTAATGTGGGTCTAAGTAAAAAAAAAGTTTGAACAATGCTATACTAATCAGCTTTTATTTTCCAATTTTACTCATAACCACCTCCCTCCAAAACAAAGCCAGAACCAGTGCAAAATGCTACCCCACAATCTAACTTACTTAAAATTCAATTCAAAAGCTTTGAATGAATATAGGGAGAAAAACCTTTGCCAGGTGGAAAATTAGATTTTAAAAATGGCTATAAAGCAGAATTCAGAGATACACAAAACTTTATGTAGAAAGAAAGGCAGAAAAATAGGGTAAAGGAAAGAGACATTTCCATATGTCCATCTCAGCTCATCTACTGGCTCTTTAGATCAGTCCTGCCCAATTACATATTTGAGCAACATATTTGATTTAAATTTGCTAGTGGCAATTTTTTTAAATATAAAAAGAAATAGTTGAATTTTTTATAATATATATTAATTCAATCCATTATCCAAAATATTTCAACATAGTCAACAGAAAAGCATTCATTATATAGCCAGCTAAAAAGTTTACACTTTGTTTTGTACCTTAATAATTCTTCAAAATCTTACGTGTATTTTACGTTTACAGCACATTTCAATTCAGACTTGCTGCATTTAAGCTCTCAATGGTCACCTCTAGCCAGTGGTTACAGAACTGGATACAGCGGCCTTGGATCGATTCCACTGCAAAGAGGCTAGGTAAACTACTTCAAGTTGATAATAATCAATTGGAGGTGGCTAAAGGTGCCAAGCGAGCTTAGTGGGGTGTCTTAGTGGCTTAAGTGGGGAATCTTCGTGGCTCAGCTGGTAAAGAACCCGCCTGCCAATGCAGGAGACAAGAGATGCGGGTTCGATCTCTGGTCAGGAAGATCCCCTAGAGGAGGAAATGGCAACCCACTCCAATATTCTTGCCTGGGAAATCCCAGGCAGAGGAGGACAGAGGAGCCTGGAGGGTTAGAGTCCATGGGGTCGCAGAGAGCCGGACACGACTGAGCACGCACATAAAGCTGCCAAAAAATGAGAAATTTTAAGGAACCCCACCCTTCAATTTTAGTTCTTCAAGTTGTGTGTGAACTACCAAAATTTTTTCAAAACGGAAAGCCTCTCGCTCTACAGAGCCTCTCGCTCTACAGACTGGCTCAGCACTCCCTGGGCGCGGGGCCCCGCTTCGCACTCAAGCCTGGCCTTGGCGGAGAGGGGCCCAGCTCCACTTGCGCTCCCGCAGTTTTGCGGCACCTCCCGCTTCATCAACCCGGGTCTGGAGGGGTGCTCGCTCACCCAGCAGCGGCTGAATCCTCCAGCAAGGTTGGAAAACAGTGCCCGCCCTCCAAACAAAGAGTAACCACGGCAACCGCCAATCCCAAGGAAGAAGGGCTTTACAGGTGCCCCAGCAGGACAAACTAACTCTATTCCAAACTAGAACGAACGCTTCATCTCAGGAGCTCGGTGAGGAACTTACATTTTATTCCAGGTAGATTTTAATATTTAATTAATTTTGGAAAGTAATAATAAAGAAACGACACTTTGTTACAGCTACCCAATTAAGGGTAGCCTGACTTTTAAATTGTCTCTTACCTATCTGTTTTTATTATGTGACTCTAGTGAATGTTGAGTTGCTCGTGTATAAATTGTGCACTCCACAAAAACTTACTCCTGAATAGTGATTTGTGAGGCCTGGAAGTATAGAAGAAAAGCCAATAAATTGTTTGCCTCGCATGACACCAAGTTTCTTTTAAAATAGAAAAAAATCAATCAGCAATGACTATCAAAATTTTTTAAGTGAATGGATGTGTGGGGTGAGAAATTAAGAAATTATATTCTGGAATATGTTTTACTGTAAAACATTGAGCGTGACACACATTGTTTTAATATGAAATTTGAATTTAAGTTTATATCATAACATTTAATTTTAACTTAAAAATTCATAAAGTTCCTATTACTGGTGAAGAAAATGTATACAACTGATTTTCATTTTTTTTTAAGTTTAAAAATGAAGCATTAAATTCCAAGAGGAAGTAGTTAAGCGTAATTGTAGAAGCTATCTGATATACATTAAGCTAAACGCAAACAATATCTTTGAGCCTTTGAAAGAAAATAGACCATGTTTCCTGGTAACAATTGAATAATAAAATGCATTGTGTCAACTTAAGAATTAATAATACAAAGTGAGAAATCAGTAGACTTTTGATATTAAAAAAACACATTATCTCTTCATTCAAGAAAGAAAATGATTTTCAAAATAAACTACTCCTGGTTTTAGAATTGAATTTTGGATATTTTTATTATTAAAGACCATACTCAAGTAACAATTTTCCTTTTTTTAGTTTAGTTTTGTTGCTGATTACAAACTTTCAAACTCTTTATTTAAAATGTTTGAACTAACATATTTTGTTGCAATTCACATTAAACTTAAAATTTTATTTGTAATTATGAAACTATTCATGCTTTTCCTAAAGAATATAAAATCCATTAGTAATCAATTAATTTCTAAAACTGACTTTAAACAACTAATTTGAAGATGTTTGAATTTCTTTCCTTATTAATGCTTACCTTGTCAAACAAATTCATAGCAAAAAAGAAGAATCCTGGAAGTTCTGCTGAAGATTAATTTGTGGCGCATGTTTCTGCAACTCATACTTTCAAGTTACTTATTAAAAACAAACAAACCACACACACACACACAAACCTACTCAAGTTAAAGGGTTATGAAAAAAAATAACATAATCCACTTAGGGTATAATTTCTAGGAAGAGTACAATTAAATAGATTTTTGCTAAATGCTGCATAGTTAAACAGTAGTTTCAAGTTGAATTGATTTATAGTCTATGACGGTTTGCAAATTGTTAGCAAAGCACTCATGATCCCTCACAATC
Source organism: Bos taurus (assembly GCF_002263795.3). NCBI lineage: Eukaryota > Metazoa > Chordata > Mammalia > Artiodactyla > Bovidae > Bos > Bos taurus. The sequence continues at coordinate 14,671,704 of NC_037332.1, read as the reverse complement.
TTTACTGGGTCTACTTCTCCAGCCTCATCTGTCATCTCTTGCCACTCTACTCAAGCCCTCATGCACTTCACTCCAAAGCCTGGAACAGTGTTCCATCTGTATTGAAAACTTCCTCTTCTAACCTGTTTTTATCTATGTGTCTTTGTGCTCAGTGGTGTATGACTCTTTGTGACTCTATGGACTGTAGCCTGCCAAGTTCCTCTGTCCTTGGGATTTTCCCAGCAATAAGTGATACGTCGTTAGTTAGGAAGTTGTTGTTGTTTAGTCAGTAAGTCTTGTCCAACTCTATTGCAATCCCATGGACTGAGCCTGCCAGGCTCCTCTGTCCCTGGGATTCTCCAGGGAAGAAGAATACTGGAGTGGGTTGCCATTCCCTTTTCCAGGGGACCTTCCTGACCCAGGGATTGAGCTTGCATCTTATATGTCTCTTAAATTGCAACCATATTCTTTCCTACTGAGCCACTGGGGAAGCCCCTTTTGTCTGACTGGAGCCCTCTTAATTATTCTTCAAGGATTACTTCAAATTCACCTCCTTTCTGAAACTTCCCAGTTCCATTTATTCCCAGACTCTGAACCCCCAACACACAATTCAAAGTTGTCCACAGATTTGGTTCCCTAATGGTTTGTCTTATTTATTCATTTGTGTGTGTGTGTTCCCATCTTCTGGCATTTAGAAGGAACTTAAAAAACAGTTATTAGAGTATTATTTAACTAATGAAAAATGACACTTATGAATAGGCGAGTTACTGTAAATTGTCTTTACCTATAGCATTTGTGCTATTAAAAAAAATCTCTGCTGTTGGACCATTTATTAACGAATCAGGGAATAAACCAAAGAAATACCATACCAGGACTTTATTTAAGTTAAAACCAAATTCTTTGTCTATAGCAAAATAAAATATGTCTACCACATCACAAATATTTACATAGGAACTGCACTAACTTGTGTACCTTTGTGTAAGCAAATCATTTTCACTGACAACCTTTTTAGTATGTGAGGCTTATAACTGAAAAGATCAGCACATAACCATCTCTTACCATTCTGTGCCAACATGGCTTAGGGCTTCCTTGCTTGTTGCTAAGACACCTGGTTTGATGTGTTCTCTTTAACTTGAACTGTTTGCTGTGGTCTGAATGTTTGTGCCTCCTCAAAACTCACATGTTGAAATCCTTACACCCAATGTGGTGGTGTTGGAAGATGGGACCTTTAAGAGGAGGTGATTAGTTTATGAGGGTGGGGCACTCGTGAATGGGATTAGTGATCTTACCGAAGAGATCCCACAGAGCTCCCTATGCCATATGAGGATAAAAGAAGTCTGAAACTTTGCACCTTTATCTCAGACTTCCAGCTTCCACAGTTGTGAGAAATAAATTTCTATTGACTACTTAGTTTTTGGTATTTTGTTATAGCAGCCCAACTGGAGTAAAGTAAAGTGAAGTCACTCAGTTGTGTCCTACTCTTAGCGACCCCATTGACTGTAGCCTGCCAGGCTCCTCTGTCCATGGGGTTTTCTCAGGCAAGAATACTGGAGTGGGTTGCCATTTCCCTCTGCAGGGGATCTTCCAGACCTAGGGATCAAACTCGAGCCTCACACACTGCAAGCAGACTCTTTACCATCTATAAAAGCAAAACTAAAAAACAAGAAAAAAATCTCTACGACACTGAAACAAAACCACCAACTTATTTATGTCATGTAAAGCAAAGGACTGGCATTAAGATACATGACACTGCACATAGGCAGCGTGTCGTCTATGGGTGGTTTCAGCAGCAATGGGAAATACGGCACGATTCAGTTCCAGCTTTTAAAACACAAGAGCGAAAAACTGCCTGCCTCCCTACAAGGTGCAGGGTCAGGAGACAGTTCTGGGTTGCTATTGGTGAAGCATTCAGTTTGCTACTTCGCCTCACACTTCTCATTCTTTTATTCACAGTTAATTACTATCTGCATATAATATAAGTCTGCTAGACCATAAATTAGCAGCTTTCAGGAGAGATACCTTGAACAGTTCTTAGGGACGTTAAACAAATACTATAGCCTAACACCCTGCTCTCTAACAAACGTGCACACAATGGAAGTGAAGTCTCAAGTGATGGATGGGACAGGCAGGGGGTGGGGCTTAGTCTCAACTGTAAAAGCAAACAAATCTAAATGATAACTTAGTGTGATCATGGGCTTTTGTCCATTCTGGAAACAAAGAAAAAAATAACTATCAAGTGCCATAATCTCTTTTCTCACTTTTCAAATATCAACAGGATTCACGATCTTACCACAATTGTTTCTGTATCTTCATGTGGTATCTACATAATTTTTTTTCCCTAAAATGAAGAAAACAAAGAACAGGCTGGTCTGAGTAATTAATCATCTTCCTCTCTATACTATTAAACCTCTGTGAACAAAAGCTTTCCAAACTTTGTGATTACTTTTAGAAGTGGTTCATTTATTATTGAGAAAGAACTACCAAAAGAAAAAATATCTAAATTTTTATCACATCCCCAAACCAATATTTTATTTTTCTAATGTAGAATTGAACAAAAAAAAATTCTTCTGCAAAGAGAACTTTCAAACCTTCATCAGTCAATAGTATAACTCTGCAACTGATCGGATTGACTCACTGTCTAAAAAGGGGGAATTTTTAAAAATTTCTGATCCAATTTGTGATTTACCATCACTCCCAACCACATTCTTTTCTAACTATTCTCTTTAAAGAGAGAGAAAACTTTCAGAGTCCAGTTATTCAACAAGCTTTTTACTTCAGCATAAGGGAAGGGGAAAAAAAAAATAGTTTGACTGACATAGGTGGTGAAACATAAACAATTAATAGAAAATGGTCTAAATGGACTAAAGCTCTACTGTTTTGAAGTTACCGTGACCATCCTGCTTAACCAAGTCAGCTGACTTGGAGAGTTCAGAATTCTCTCCCTCTTTGACATCTGTCTCATGTAACGCTATTTTGGAAATGGTTGTTTTCTCATTTCATAAAGTCTGATTTTTTAAAAATCTAGGGATTTCCTTGGCTGTCCAGTGGTTGAAACTGTATACTTCCAATGTATGGAGCATGGGTTTGATCCCTGGTTGGGGAAATAAGATCCCACATGCTATACAGGCGTGACCAAAAAATAAAATTAAATAAGTAAATACATACATACATAAAAATCAGATCAGATCAGATCAGTCGCTCAGTCGTGTCCGACTCTTTTTGACCCCATGGACTGCAGCACGCCAGGCCTCCCTGTCCATCACCAACTCCCAGAGTTCACTCAGACTCACGTCCATTGAGTCAGTGATGCCATCCAGCCATCTCATCCTCTGTCGTCCCCTTCTCCTCTTGCCCCCAATCCCTCCCAGCATCAGAGTCTTTTCCAATGAGTCAACTCTTCACATGAGGTGGCCAAAGTATTGGAGTTTCAGCTTTAGCATCATTCCTTCCAAAGAAATCCCAGGGCTGATCACCTTCAGAATGGACTGGTTGGATCTCCTTGCAGTCCAAGGGACTCTCAAGAGTCTTCTCCAACACCACAGTTCAAAAGCATCAATTCTTCAGCGCTCAGCCTTCTTCACAGTCCAACTCTCACATACATACATGACCACAGGAAAAACCATAGCCTTGACTATAAAATCCAAATTCCTAATTATGTCATTTTCTGTAATCAAACCTCTGCTTATTGTAATCTATAGTTGGTCCCTCATCTCCTTCATTTATTCTCAAGATATCAGCTCTCTATGGACGACCCCCAATTCTATATTGTCTATGCTCTCCACATGCCTGCCCTAAATTTACAGTGCTTAACCACAAGGTTTTCGTTTATCAATTCAACCTGAATGTTTAAATATTAAATTAATAGAATTTATGAATCTTTTTCAAACAATTCCAGTGATTATCATTATTCTTTTATTTTCCCATTGTAAAAAATCTTTCTGATCATCTTTGATTCTTTTTTTATTCATAGTAAAGCACACTGAAATATGTCAAAGCCGTATTTTTCTCTCTCTGATTATCTTTCATATCACAGTTTCCTGTTGAGCATTTTGTTTGGCTTTTCCCACCCTAATTCACTTCTTTTCTTCATCGTGGGCATATAGGTACCTCCACTTCTAGTTGAGAATTGCCATGTGACTAACTGCTGTGTGTCAAAGAAGAGAAGCAGAAGAGAAGTATGCAGCTTCCACCTTACATGTTTAAAAGATGCTCACCTAAGTTTACTCATCCTCTTCCTGCTGACTGTAGAGGATTGCACCTTGAGTAGATTTCAGTTCAGTTCAGTTCAGTCACTTAGTCGTGTCTGACTCTTTGTGACCCCATGAACCGCAGCATGCCAGGCCTCCCTGTCCATCACCAACTCCCGGAGTCCACCCAAACCCATGTCCATCGAGTCGATGATGTCATCCAACCATCTCATCCTCTCTCTTCCCCTTTTCCTCCTGCCCTCAATCTTTCTCAGCATCAGGGTCTTTCCCAATGAGTCAGCTCTTTGCATCAGGTGGCCAAAGTGTTGGAGTTTCAGCCTCAACACCACTCCTTCCAATGAACACCCAAGACTGATCTCCTTTAGGATGGACTGGTTGGATCTCCTTGCAGTCCAAGGGACTCTCAAGAGTCTTCTCCAGCACCACAGTTCAAAAGCATCAATTCTTTGGCACTCAGCTTTCTTTATAGTCCAACTCTCACATCCATACATGACCACTGGAAAAACCATAGCCTTGACTAGACAGACCTTTGTTAGCAAAGTAATGTCTCTACTTTTTAATATGCTGTCTAGGTTGGTCATAACTTTCCTTCCAAGGAGTAAGCGTCTTTTAATTTCATTGCTGCAATCGCCACCTACAGTGATTTTGAAGCCCAGAAAAATAAAGTCAACCACTGTTTCCACTGGGAGCCATATATTTTAACAGGCTGGAGCAAAACCCCACATTTCTAGGATGATTTCCCAGTAGAGAACCAATTACATATCTTGAACTGAGAGAGAATATACTTCAGTTTATTTTTTGTATTTGGATCCTGTCATAAAACATTTTAACCTTGACTCTAACCTGCTAACTACTATCAAATCAACAGGCAAGCCTCTTGTTCAACATTCCACACCAGAGTCCCTGTAGAGAGTTCTCACTTATTAGTTTTCTTTCTCTTTCTGGTTTATAGAGAAACAGAAGCCAGGAATTAGGGCTTAAGTAGCTTCTCTCATAGCTCAGTTGGTAAAGAATCCACCTGCAATGCAGGAGACTCCAGTTCGATTCCTGAGTCTGGAAGATCCACTGGGGAAGGGATAGGCTACCCACTCCAGTATTCTTGTGCTTCCCTTGTGGCTCAGCTGGTAAAGAATCCACCTGCAATGTGGGAGACCTGGGTTTTGATCCCTGGGTTGGGAAGATCCCCTGGAGAAGGGAAAGGCTACCCACTCCAGTAGTCCGGCTTGGAGAATTCCATGGACTAAGTCGATGGGGTTGCAAAGAGTCAGACACGACAGCAACTTTTTCACTTTCTTGTTCAGAAAAGGATCACAGCTTTCTCATGTAAGTAAAACTGAAGCTAAAATGTAGATCTAAAGCATCTTGGAAATAAACAAACAAACAAAAAAATTCGGGCAGTCTTTCCCACTGAGTGTCCCATCCAGAAAGTCCAGGCACTGGAGGAATCCACGAATAAGACTGGAGGACAGAAAGTGGAGAAACCAAACAGCAGCAGAAGAGGTCGAGGCAGAGGGTGGAAGATAAAGCCTGGAGACACTCCTGAAGCTGGGAGAAATACCTTGGGGGTTTTTAGGAGGAATATGGCCTTAGAATGAAATAAAGAGGAAAGTGGGTGGGTGCTGTCCTACACGTCTCTTACTTTCCGCTTTCTGAGGCATCTTTCAGTTTAACAAATGGATTGGTTTCTTCCTAACTAGGGACAGACAGCTTCAAATTAGTCTTACTAAACCTGCTTTTGTTACTGAATCAAACTTGGGTCCACTTGCTCACATGCAGTAAAGCCAATCCACTGACACTGGGTTGTGCTAGAGGAAAGCGCAATGTTTATTGCAGGGCATCAAGCAAGGAGAACAGGCTGCGCACGCTCGAAAGATCCAAGCTCCCAGGTGGCTTTCGGGGAAGGGGTTAAAGGCAGTGTGAGGGAGGCGGTTTCGGGGGTATGTGATCAGCTCATACACAATTCTTGGATTGGTTGGCATCAAGGTGAAGTCTTAAGCATCATCAGTCCTTGGGTTTCAACCACTCTAGGGTCTGTGTTCTTATGGTCAGCAGTTTTCATCTGGTAGGGGTCTGTTTCTTATAAAAATAACTTAGGAATGTGTCAGGCCTTTATCTGTATCTTTCAGGGAACTATGAGTTCAGTGGTTCTGCTGTGTGGCAGATTTCTAGTCTAAATTGTTACCAGTTCCCAGCGCAACAGCTATTCTTTGTTTCTACATCGTCACATTTCCTAATCATTACCTCTTGAGTCAGCCTTTTGAGACTCAGTGGAGGCCTGGGAGACTAAAGCAAAAGCCTTTTCCTTCCAAGGGGCACAGGGGCTTATATTGCTGTTTCACTTTCACAGTGTCACTGTGTCAGTTATCCACTGCATGTATTGAAACATTGTAAACCACAGTACTTTTTAAAATATGAGTTACCTAGAATTGAAAAAGTGAAAGAAAAACGAAAACCCAGGAATATACCCAAGAAAAGGTAAAACCTACGTATCTAATAAACCAAGCACTCAAAATCAGTAGGATAAGTGTTGACTTTTCCACAAATATTTTAGGAAAATAGGGTATCTGGAAAACAGTTTTTTTAAACCACCTTTAGTTCTTTTCACTGTACTATATAACAAAGTAAATTGTAAACTAGTTAAATAATATAATCCACCTGTTGATTGACTGATTCAACACATCTGTGTTTGTAACACATGGTTCCCACTATATGTTAGACTTGGGTTTATTATATACAAGATCTATTCTCTCTGAGTAAAGGTAAGTCTACATGGGAAGGGAGACAAAGATGAAAATAGGCAACAAACTGAGATTAGGGAAAGGCTTCTGAGATAACATTATTCTGGGAAAGAGGAATGCAGTCAGATGGAAAGGAAAGATTTCTGGCAAGGAGAACAAGGTGTGTTATGACTGGAAACAAAAATATTTACTTTCTGAAAACTGCAGGAAATTCAGTATGGCAACTCTTGACATGCTATACAAATGCCCTTTGATCTCAACTGCCTGGACAAAAAATGCAGATAAAGACAGACACAGTTTCAAGACACTCTTCAATATTTTGTTATATTCGGGAGAACAAAGAGGAATGTTATACTGACTGCTGGTGTGAGGAAAAAATATGCAAATAAAAGATATGAGTAAGCAGAATTATTTCAAGTTATTACTGTGGTGTTTATAGTAAAAGTTGTGCTTATCTTTTCAGAATCATCGGTACATGTGGAGAAAAAAATGTTAAGGAAAAACAAAAAGTTGATTTTTAAATACTGTCTTAATCTCGTTAATGGAGCTTTCTTGGTAAGTTTCTGCATAATTACTTACTAAAGAAGATATACATTTTTATTAGCAGTTAGTTAAAAAATAAGTATTGGCTATTTTTTGTAGGTTCTGGGACTTTTACTCATGGGATTTGGTACATGGCTTTTATTAGATGGAAATAATTTTTTCACAGCTTTGGGTATGTATCTATTTTGCTTTCTCTAAATCAAATAAGGCATTCAATATTAAGCAACCGAGTACGTGACTTAGTCAGCAGGTGGCAGTGTTTCCCTAATGTTCATAAAGTACTATTCAATTTTTACTCCGAAGGTCTTTGTCAGTTGGTTCTATAAACGCCTTATTAAATAATAAGTCTTAAATCCAAGATCATAAAGGAGAGAGAATTTTGAGAGAAAAAGCTAGAAACTCTGGGCAAGAGAGATGAGAGAAATAGAGGATTGCAGTTCTGCTAACTCTAGACTTTTACAGATTTATAAATGTTAAAAGATAATGGAGATCAATATAGTTTCACTACCCAAGTTAAATAATCTCTTTTAAAACTCAGTAACCGAACTTCCCTTGTGGCGCAGTGGATACGAATCTGCCTGCCAATGCAGGAGACCGGGGTTTGATCCCTGATCCGGGAAGATCCCACATACTGCAGGGGAACTAATCTCATTCACCACAACTACTGAGCCTGTACTCTAGACCTCAGAACCACAGCTACCGAGCCCAAGGGTCCTAGAGTCAGGGAGTTGCAACTGCTGAAGCCCATGCCTCAAGCCTGTGCTATGCAACAAGGGAAGTCATCACAGCGGGAGGCCCGCAAGCTGAAGCAGGGAGTGGTCCCAGCTCTCCACAGCTAGAGAAAGCTTGAGCAGAGTGGCAAAGACCCAACACAGCCAAAAAAAAAAAAAAAACGACTCAGTTACCATATCCTATCACCATCACATGGTTAGAAGTATAATATTCCCTATGTCGAAACAACTGAACATGAATGCATGAATGGCTAAAGAAGGATATGTATATATACATACATACAGAATGGATATATGTATATATCATTAGGCACTATCCCATGAGCTAAGGATACAGTAGTGTACAAGAAAGATAAAGGGCATGTCCTCATGGAGCTTAATTCCATGAGGAAGACTCGAAAACAACACATAATTTCATTCCTGCAAACCTTCCCAGTCTCACCTGCCTGAAACAGTTAACTGCCAGCAAGGCTAAGTTTCCTATACACATTGCACCGTTCTGTGCCTCAGAATGCTTCCACCATTCCAATGTAGAGATTTCCAATTATAATTCAGAGCCTGAACTCAAGTGTTACCTTCTCCAGTAATCTTGCCTACCTTCACCTCCTCCTCCTACTGGATTAGCTGCTTTTCTACTCAGTGCTGTGCCAGTAAGTATTCTGCGATGGAGTATTGTTTGTTTGTTTTTTATGTGCTGATTTCTGTGGTGTAAAGAATCCTAGGATAGCCAGTTTTAAGGTGCCAATGTGGACTGAGTTAGCTTACAGATTTTGTGAGAATTTAAGCCTTGGCTTTATGTGCCAGAACAATCTTTTTCCAGCACACCACGGCCCACTGTCTCTACTCTTCTGCCATAAAACCTAGGGCGTATGTAATGTATTCATTCTCCCTTTTAAAAAGTATTTGTTAGGCACTACCCACTCCAGTATTCTTACCTGGAGAATCTCATGGACAGAGGAGCCTGGAGGGCTACAGTCCATGGGGTCGCAAAGAGTCGGACACGACTGAGCGACTTCACTTTCACTTTTCTTTCACATCTGTGCCATAGCACTAAGCATTTAACAATTAGTCTGTTGACTATATAAATATATATATATATATATATATATATATATATATATAGTCTCTAGCTCAGAGAGTTCAGTCTAGATGGGGAGAGAATAAAATATACTTTTAATTGGGCCATATTAGCAATAAACTCAGGGTCTCATACAAGGGAAACTTAACCCACATGTTAGGGTGTTCGTTAGTTGCTAAGTCATATCCGACTTTTTTGTGACCCCATGGACTGTAGCCCACCAGCCTCTTTCTGTCCATAGGATTTCCCAGACAAGAATACTCAGGTGGGTTGTCATTTTCTTCTCCAGGGGATATTCCCGATCCAGGGATCGAACCCACATCTCCTGCATTGGCAGGCAGATTCTTTATCGCTGCGCCACTAAGGAAGCCCACATATGTTAGGTACTATTTTTGATGAATGAATGAATGAATACATAAATGTTTGGATGTATGTTATACATAGAAGAATTCACTCAAGAAAAAGTTGTCTTCTTTCATAGAAGACATTAAAGACAAGGTTAACTTAAAGAGATCTTCCGAGATTGAAGAAATTCTCTATCATGTCATTAGAGGAAGAAAAGTCCTTAAGAATAAGTAAGAGGTGCTAGAATGAGATTAAAAAGAGAGAGAGAAAGAGAATCCTAGTGATTTGGCAACAGCTTCTTAGGGAAATCTTGGGTTGCTGCATTTATTATTAAATAGAAAACACGTATCACTTAATAATAGCTATTTCGTGGTTTCCACAGATGAAAATAATCACTTGACAGTGTATATTTTTCGAATTTTGATTGGAACTGGATCTGCTATTCTTCTTCTTTGTCTCTTGGGTTATTTGGGAATTCACAATGAGATCAGGTGGCTCCTAATTCTGGTACGTATTTCATTTCAGTAGTCTGAATTTGTAGCTTTGATTTTCAGTGTTCAAATTACACAAGTGAGCAAAAATGATTTATGTCGCTGGAACACTGCAGTACAATGGGCTCTTGGGAGCAAGGCAATGAAGTGCTCCCTCCCAAGAATCTTTGCTTAGACAGAATTTTCTTGCTGAGTTTTCAGTGGACCAAATCTGGACCTCAACACTTAACACATTGATATTAATTTTCAACACAGGGTCAATATGTATCCATTGCCTAAGGCGAACTACAGCTAACTAAACTTAAACATGAAGACTTAAATCAGAATAGAATGTGTTAAAGTCAATGAACATTGAAGCTTAGGAGGAAAAAGGAAACAATGGCCTGTAGTTGGCACATTTTCTCCCTGTGGGTGTACCATGTGGGATGCTAACTTATAGTTGAGATCACAATATATAATTTAACAAAGAGAAACATAACTGCTGAGGGGGCCAGACTCTGGTATCTGGTTAGCACACACTCTCTCCCCAGGCATATACATGAAAAGATAACTCAAAATAAGGAAGACAAATCTGAAGTTGAGCCATTTACCATTCAGGAGAATGGTGTGGATCACATGCCAATCCACAGATTCAGGCGAACTGTGTTGTTGTTCAGTCACTCGGTCGTGTCCAACTCTTCTCGACCCCAGGCACTGCAGCACACCAGGCTTCCCTGTCCTTCACCAGTTCCCAGAGCCTGCTCAAACTCACGTCCATTGAGTCAGTGATGCCATTCAACCATCTCATCCTGTGTCGTCCCCTTCTCCTCCTGCCCTCAATCTTTCCCAGTATCTGGGTCTTTTCTAATGAGTAGGCTCTCTTCTCATCGGGTGACTAAAGTATTGGACTTTCAGCTTCAGCATCATCCGTTCCAATGAATATTCAAGACCGATTTGATTAACTGGTTTGATCTTGCAATCCAAGGGACTCTCAAGAGTCTTCTACAACACCACAGCTCAAAAGCATCAATTCTTTGGCACTCAGCCTTCATTATAGTCCAATTTCCACATTCATACATGACTACTGGAAAAATCATAGCTTTGACTAGATGGACCTTTGTTGGCAAAGTAATGTCTCTGCTTTTTAATATGCTGTCTAGGTTAGTCATAACTTTTCTTCCAAGGGGCAAGCGTCTTTTAATTTCATGGCTGTAGTCACCACGTTCAGTGATTCTGGAGCCCCCCAAAATAGTCTGTCACTGTTTCCATTGTTTCCCCATCTATTTGGCCTGAAGTGATGGGACCAGATGCCATGATCTTAGTTTTCTGAGTGTTGAGTTTTAAACCAGCCTTTTCACTCTTTTCTTTCACCTTCATCAAGGAGCTCTTCAGTTACACTTCGCTTTCTGCCATAAGGGTGGTGCCATCTACATATCTGAGGTGATTGATATTTCTCCCCACAATCTTGATTCCAGCTTGTGCTTCATCCTATCTAGCATTTTGCATGATGCACTCTGCATAGAAGTTAAATAAACAGGGTGACAATATACAGCCTTAATGTGCTCCTTTCCCAATTTGGAACCAGTCTGTTCCATGTCCAGTTTGAACTGTTGCTTCCTGACCTGCATACTGGTTTCTCAGGAGTCAGGTAAGGTGGTCTGGTATTCCCATTCTCTAAGAATTTTCCAGAGTTTTTTGTGATCCACACAGTCAAGGACTTTAGAGTAATCAATGAAGCAGAAATAGATGTTTTTCCTAAATTTTCTTGTGTTTTTTTCTATGATGCAGAGGATGTTGGCAATTTGATCTCTGTTTCCTCTGTCTTTTCTAAATCCAGCTTGAACATCTGGAAGTTTTCGGTTCAGGTACTCTTGAAGCCTGGTTTGGAGAATTCTGAGCATTACTTTGCTAGCGTGTGAAATGAGTGCTACTGTGCAGTAGTTTGAACATCCTTTGGCATTGCCTTTTTTGGGATTGGAATGAAAACTGACCAATTCCAGTCGTGTGGCCACTGCTGAGTTTTCCATATTTGCTGGCATGTTGAGTGCAGCACTTTTAACAGCATCATCTTTTAGGATTTGAAATAGCTCAGCTGGAATTCCATCACCTCCACTAGCTTTGTTCATAGTGATGCTTCCTAAGGCCCACTTGACTACGTACTCCAAGATGTCTGGCTTTATGTGAATGATCAAACCATTGTGGTTATCTGGGACATTAAGATCTTTTTTGTATAGTTCTTCTGTATGTTCTTTTCACCTCCTCTTAATATCTTCAGATGAAATATAGCTTTTAACATTTTCTTTAAATCAAATTGGAGAAGGAAATGGCAACCCACTGCAGTATTCTTGCCCTGGGAAATCCTATGGACAGAGGAGCCTGGTGGGCTACAGCCCATGGGGTCGCAAAAGAGTCAGGTGTGACTTCACAACTATTTGACTGCATCAGGTCTCAGTTGCAGCCTGTGGGCTCTTCAGTTGTTTCATGTGGGATCTAGTTCCCTGACCAGGGATCGAATCCAGGACCCCTGCATTGGGAACTCGGAGTCTTAGCCACTGGACCACCAGGAAGTCCTCAAATTAGTTTTAATTCACAGGCACTTTCCTGTGATGCAGATAGGAAATTCAAATGTAGCCAACTGTGCCTCTTGCCAAGAATACCTAACTCTTATGTAGCATGGCAAGTCCTGGTAATCATTCTGGATTTTGTTATCAGTCTACACCAGTTACCATGAAAGCACTCCCTTTCCCAGCTGATGTGGTTCCTTCAGGACTATGCATTTGCTGTTTGAATGGCCTAGAGCAGCAAACCAGGGTTGCTCTTCATCCAGTATATACCAGTACAGGCATATTGGTGAAATTTTTTTGTGAAGGACTGGTAAGGAACAGTTACCTCAGTTCCTTTCCTGCAGTTTACCCCCCCCTGAGACCCAAGACATTCAACCCTGTCAATGACACAGCAATTAAAGGAGTCATGCCTGGCAGAGGAATTCAGTTCAGTTCAGTCCCTCAGTCATGTCCAACTCTTTGTGACCCCATGAATCGCAGCACACCAGGCCTCCCTGTCAATCACCAACTCCCAGAGTTCACTCAGACTCACGTCCATCGAGTCAGTGATGCCATCCAGCCATCTCATCCTCTGTCGTCCCCTTCTCCTCTTGCCCCCAATCCCTCCCAGCATCAGAGTCTTTTCTAATGAGTCAACTCTTCGCATGAGGTGGCCAAACTACTGGAGTTTCAGCTTTAGCATCATTCCTTCCAAAGAAATCGCAGGGCTGATCTCTTTCAGAATGGACTGGTTGGATCTCCTTGCAGTCCAAGGGACTCTCAAGAGTCTTCTGCAACACCACAGTTCAAAGGCATCAATTCTTTGGCACTCAGCCTTCTTCACAGTCAAACTCTCACATCCATACATGACCACTGGAAAAACCATAGCCTTGACTAGACGGACCTTTGTTGGCAAAGTGATGTCTCTGCTTTTGAATATGCTATCTAGGTTGGACATAACTTTCCTTCCAAGGAGTAAGCGTCTTTTGATTTCATGGCTGCAGTCACCATCTGCAGTGATTTTTGCACAGGAATTAGTTGCTGCCTATTTAGTAATTGCTACGTGTTGTTATTTGAATATTACCCGGGGCAGAAGCATTTTAGGCAGATTTGGAACCACACCTTCACGTCCCTCTGGGGTCTTGCCACCTTATCCTGGCAATACCTGGAAAAAAAGACCTCACTCTCTCTTCTTATTCTCCTCAAAGGCATACCTTCAACTCTCAAATTTTATCTTTCTTTTATTCTAGGGCCTTTAGCATAGTTTTCTCATGGGACTTCTGATTTTGAATATGGCAACTGGGATGGAAATAGCTTGTGGAAAGTTTTAATCTTATTTCTATAGACATCTAACTGAGGTTAAAAGATAATAATTTTCAAGGATAAAATCATGAATAACCTGTATGAAAATGAACATATGTCAGAGACTTTATTTAAATAATTAATTAATTAATAGGGGAACCACCAGTAAGAAGTAACAACTGGTTTAAATGAGAATTAGACTTGTGGAGATTTATATTCTCTATAAACTGTATTCATTTGTATTTTTATGAATAGTAATCATTTGCATTATGATGGGAATTTTGTATTATTGATACTATCACAGTTCTGTAAATTAACTCTCTACAGAGTTGAATAATAGCTTAGGCAAATGTAACATTTCATACTGCCATTGAATCAGAAACCCAGGAGAGTCCAGTAGACCTCAGCCAGCTTGCCATTGAAAAGAAATCCAGTAACTTAAAAAAAAAATTGTTTTGCACATTTTCTCTGTCTCTACCTGTCTTCACCACTATTTCTTGATAATGAAGATTAAGTGAGGTATCGTGTTTAGAAGTCTTAAAAACCTAAACTTCTAAACAGTACTAAAGACAAAAACCTATTTTTGTCCCTGAAAATAGGAAATACAATGTATGTCAAGTAAGCAATGTTAATGGACTGTTTTAAAGTATTAAATGTTTAAAATATGTAAACTAATAATACTAAATCATTCTTGTATTTTATTTAGTAAAATATTCAGACAAGTTACTTTAGAAGTTATTTTGAATTCTAGATAATATGTAACACTGTGCCGCTATAGTGAAGAAGATGGCAGTGGCCATAAGTTTTGAAACAAGAAAATAGTCAAATAGTGCAAAAATCATTTTCTTTGGCCTTGAAGTAGTTTTAGTTCTCAAAGCAATAGTCCGAATATGCATATAGACTCTACTATTGCCATTGCCTTTGTTACTTTCTCATTATTTTGTTGCTGTTGTCGTTAATGCTGTCCTTGCTTTGTGCATGATGGAATAGTTTATGTCTGGTTACAATTTAGTGAGTTCTCTAGTGTTAGCGGAATGGTGTTAAGTGGAAGTCAAGATATTTAAATTCCCCTCTATGAGTTTTAGATCTGAATGAAGAAGGTATCGTCATCAACTCCATAGGACAAAGTAGTCTGTTAGAGTTCTCATGAAATATTATCACTTCTTTCTATCTTACTCTTATCCAAATGTTCATTGATTTTTTTGCCTTTTGATGTAAGGATTTCACTCATGTGTATGAGAACAGGAAACTTCAGTAATACCCATGTATATTTTCAGATCAGATTAGATCAGTCGCTCAGTCGTGTCCGACTCTTTGCGACCCCATGAATCGCAGCACGCCAGGCCTCCCTGTCCATCACCAACTCCCGGAGTTCACTGAGACTCATGTCCATCGAGTCAGTGATGCCATCCAGCCATCTCATCCTCTGTCGTCCTCTTCTCCTCTTGCCCCCAATCCCTCCCAGCATCAGAGTCTTTTCCAATGAGTCAACTCTTCTCATGAGGTGGCCAAAGTACTGGAGTTTCAGCTTTAGCATCATTCCTTCCAAAGAAATCCCAGGGCTGATCTTCTTCAGAATGGACTGGTTGGATCTCCTTGCAGTCCAAGGGACTATCAAGAGTCTTCTCCAACACCACAGTTCAAAAGCATCAATTCTTCAGCGCTCAGCCTTCTTCACAGTCCAACTCTCACATCCATACATGACCACAGGAAAAACCATAGCCTTGACTAGATGAACCTTTGTTGGCAAAGTAATGTCTCTGTTTTTCAATATGCTATCTAGGTTGGTCATAACTTTCCTTCCAAGGAGTTAGCGTCTTTTAATTTCATGGCTGCAGTCACCATGTGTAGTGATTTTGGAGCCCAGAAAAATAAAGTCTGACACTGTTTCCACTGTTTCCCCATCTATTTCCTGTGAAGTGATGGGATCGGATGCCATGATCTTTGTTTTCTGTATATTTTAAGACTGCATATTTCATATGATGTGCATTTTCCATCACTGTAGTATCTAAAAAATATATTAGGAGCATAGTTCTCATCTCTGTGTCTCTTTTCTCGTAGTATGCAGCACTGTTGATGTGGGCTGTTGGTGTTCAGGTTTTACTTTCAACACTCATCTTTGCAAAGAAAGAAGAGGTATGGAAACATCATCTTTCTATTTGAAAAATAGGAAAATCAGATGTTGTAGATTATGAGACCTGAACCTATATTAAACCTATAGTAAAAGCTAAAGGTAAGTAAATGTCTTTAGGGGAAAAGGGATGAAATAGAAGTACTAGAATCGTGTAATGGAAAGGAGACAAGGGTCAGATTGGAATGGAGGACAGAGTTCATGTCTTAACTCTGTCTGCAGGAGACGCAGAATGTTGTTGTAAATGACAAAAAATGTGGGGGAAAAGGAGATAATACTTAGAGTGGGGGATCCAAAACTGGCCCCCTCAGCCAACCCTGGCTATCACTAGTAACCACATCACTGTACTATATTCTGTTTTTGTAAAGAAATAGCTTTAGACTTTCTAAAGATACTAATTAGTACTAATTTTAAATTTAACAATTTCATTTAAATAAGATGTACTGAATAATTCATAAATTTGTATAGTTATGGCCATAAGTGACAATTAAATTAACGGATGATTTATATTTTTTTAAGTTCAAAAAAGCATATAATAAATTTCCTGAAAACTTTTCGGTAACACAACTTACCTCTTTACAACCTATAGTTACTTTTAATTCTTTAAGAACCTTCAGTATTTCAGTGCAGTCAAGGTCTATTTTTGTATCCTGGGAGACTGTCTTATAGCACTAAGAGCATAGACTTGAAGTCAGTCCTTAAACCTATGTCTTCATCTACTACCTTATAGAGTTATCATTAACTGACAGTTGTAAAGTCCCTGTAACAGGGTAGCTATTTGAGAGCTCTCTACCTTCCCTTATTTGACTTTTAAAAAATAATTTTTATTTATTTATTTTTTGGGTGTGCTGGGTCTTTGTTGCTGCCTGCAGGCTTCCTCTAGTTGCGGTGAGCACAGGCAACTCTTCACTGTGTTGCACAGGTTTCTTATTGAGATGGCTTCTGTTGTTGCAGAGCACGTGCTCTAGGCATGCAGGCCTCAGTAGTCACAGAGCACAGGCTTAGTTTCCCCGAAGCATGTGGGGTTTTCCCAGACCAGGGATTGAACCCATGTGCCCCGCACTGGCAGGTGGATTCTTAACCCCTGGGCCACCAGGGAAGTCCTTCCCTTATTTAATTTTGAAGGAGACCCTGAGCAATTCCTATGGTTCCTAGCCTTCAAACTCTTTCTCTCTCTCACTTGCACTTGCCTTCTCTCTCTCTCTCTCTCTATATATATATATATATATATATAAAATTAAAGCAAATTATATATATATATATATATATAAACTCCTAATTAATGGCCAAACCTCAACAAAATCTTTTCTGTATAGCACCATTGCTTTCCAACCTCATTTGCTCTCTTGTGCTTGGCATCTGTCCTGGGTATCTAATTACCTAGGGCCTATTGTTAATGACTTGGCATTTATATATAAAATTTCTTCTCTCCGCATGAAAAAAATGTGTGTGTGCACAGCACACACAATCAAGTGAGTCCTGTAAAGCTGTCTTGATCCCAACACATCATCCTCTAACTTTTGGACCTGGTGATAGAACCTGAATATCAGACTTAAGGGCCTTTAACACATGGATATAGTTAATCAATGTCACCCATATTTACTTAAGTATTATTCAGATACTCCTCTCCACCTATCTTAAGAATAATAAAAATCTATCATTTAATAATAACCACCGTGTGCCAAAGAATGTGATAGGCACTTTATTGGCACTATATTATTGATCTCGTAACAAATCCTAGAGATGCATTGTAAGTCCTGCTTTCTAGAACAGAAACTGAGGTTTTGAACAGAGAAATACATGTAAATGTATTTACATGTATTTTATTTATATAGTAGTAACCTAGATTATATATGAAAATCATTTTTACTCATATACTAAAGTTTGATTCATAGGCACTCTCAATCTCCCAAGTTAAGCTTAAAAGGTTAATGAGGATATGTCTCTCTGTCATCACAAGAGTATAAAATAGAAAAACATCATTTTCTATTTTGAATAAAAATTAACTCAGAGAATATGTGAAATAGATTATATGAATAACACATTATATCATTCTAATCTTCTTAGATGTAAGTGTGTAAGAGTTTAACATGTACAGATGTCTTAATTATTGTATTATTCCAACCAGTTATTTAGTTTTCATTATTCAAAGATAGCATATGACAATGAGAAAGTATTAGACTAGATTTCAAATGAATTAGGTTTAGAAGTCACACCTCTTCTTCATTCATGTAAACAAAGGAAATGATCATATTCTCTGAGTATCTATATCATGGTTCATAAAATGAAAATGCTGTCTGAATTTCTACCTTTTACTATTTTTAGGACCAAATTAGGACTTAGTTATGAAAGCCATATAAACTTTTAAATGCTTATATAAGTTCCTATTAAAAATTACCCATTCAATATCTAGATTTCAAAATAGCAATTTCCCCCCAAACGTTCAGATATGATTATTTTTGCTTTAGCATTATGAAAAGATAATTTTTAAATTGAAAAATGTAATTCTTGTAAAATATACAGTAGATTCAGATCAATAGTTTTATTTAACATCTTGATTAATGTGGGAACTAGTTTAGATATAAAAACCAATTAGAAGAAGAGTACAAAGAGAAAACATTTATATAGATACAAAAACTGACATAAAAACTGACTTTGAAAGGAAAGGGATCAGTTTTATCCCCACCAGGAAAAGTTCATCTGCAATTCTCTCCAACAAAGAATCATTTGAATTGGGAGACTGAGACCAACAAATATACAACTTACAAAGTTGTAAAATAAATTAAAAACTGTGAAAAGTACAGACTCATAGAATCAGAGAACCCTGAAGGTATACTAGAGAAAACCTAGTTTTCATTGAAAAGATCCTCAGTCATCTTTTCCATTTATAAGTCTTTCACAATTTTTCCTGAGATTATGAGAAAAAAATGTTAGAACCTTTCAACATTGAGGAGAGCAGCACATAACTTTCTTCCTAATCATAAAAGAAGTCTAATGTAGTCTTCCTATAGATCATAGTGTAAAATACCAAAGGTATTCACACTTGCTCATTGCTAAAAATAATGATAGGAAGAAAAATAAAACACCTAGAAATAAGTTGAAAACAACAAACTGAGTTTGAATACTTTTTATGAGGAAGCATAAGGGAAGTTTCTATAAAATTTTCATTTTTAATGAAATTTGCAACAGGTTCACCAAGCATGGCATGATAAAATTGATTCCATCATTTCTGAGTATGGATCTGAGGATTTTCCTCAAGATACACCCAAGTGGATGATTCTGAATGCTCTGCAGAAAACGGTAAGATGAAATTATCATGAAAGTAAAAAATGAGACACCAAAGGTGACAGCTGAGAGGTGGGAAGACAAGGAAGGACAGGCGATGGGCACAGGAATGAGAGGTTCTTGTATTTCTTCTAAACAAATGAGGTGGCATAGGATTGTCTAAACTTACAGATCTTGAGTTTTACCCTTCTTTTGTAAGGTGTATCTGCTTTTCTGGGTCAGTTGATGGGTGGTCATTTTAACCTGGATTCAGCTGTAAAAGTGTTGGGAGTCTTCTGCCAAGTGTAACAATAATCTACTCTGTGGCATCCAGGGGGAGATAAATTCTAAGCCCAGTCCCTGCTGGGCAGCAGAGTATCCTGATGGTTCCCATTTGAGCCTAAACATCAGGTTTGCCATGTGGTAACTTTATGATCCTGGATAAGAAATCTTCTTAACTTCAGGTACCATATTAACAAAATAGGCAGAATAACCCCTACCTCTGGTTGTCAAGAATAAAGGAAGTAATATATACATAATACATAGAAAGCCTTGGATCTGGGACACAGTATCAACCTAACACTTGTTAGCTGATGTTGTTAGGATTATCATTTCACTGTTCACATGTTTCTTGGCAAGGTAAGGGAATGTGTGTACTCAGCCAAATGGTTACAAGAATAGATCGACACAGGAACATAGTTAAGTGCTTGATTAAGAAAAAAAATAGGAAACATTTACGTAGCTCCAGGTCCTTTTTTAGGTGCTTTGCATATATTAACTCATTTAGTCCTCTCAATCCAATGAGATAAGAACTATTATCTTCATTTTGTAGATGAAGGTAGAGAAATTCATAACTTAGCCAGTGCCACATGGCTAATAGATGGCACAGCCAAAATTCAGTCCCTGACAATCTACACTAGATTTTGTGCTCAAGTGCTATTCCAGAGTTTCACATAAACAGTTACTATTTTTAGTATATTTAATAACAAATGCTTATTAGGAGAATTTAAATTTATTATAAATGATTTTATTCACCTTATTTTTTCTTTGGTGTATGTGATCTGAAAAGGTATTGCATTTTCAGATAGCATTATGAGTGATAGCAGTGTATCAAACCTTCCTATGGTCATTAACTGATAAATCAGGAAAACGACTGAGTGACTTCACTTTCACTTTTCACTTTCATGCATTGGAGAAGAAAATGGCAACCCACTCCAGTGTTCTTGCCTGGAGAATCCCAGGGACGGGGGAGCCTGGTGGGCTGCCGTCTATGGGGTCGCACAGAGTCGGACACAACTGAAGCGACTTAGCAGCAGCAGCAGCAGGAAAACATGTCTATATGTATGACATCACTGTCATTAATGAGAATCCAACTTATGTTTCCTAGCCATGAATACCATTGAGCATTGAGATAATATATGTAGATTTGATTGTTTAACTGACTTTCAGTACCCAGTCTCTAAAGTACTATGTTAGTCATTTGATGTTTCTAAGACGGTGCCAAATTGTTGGCACATATTGCAACATAGGTGGTACTGATGCTATAATTTACAATAACAAGTTTAGAAAATAATGATCTAGTCACTTTAACTTTCTCTTATTTTCTAGGTGACAAATATATAAACTGATTCTTTCACATCCTTTCAACTCAACTTGATAGGACTGGAAATGAGACATTTCATAGATGCTTGATCACTTCTGAATCTTTTCCTTATTACTTTCTTTTTTTTTTTTTGTGGCAACTTTTCACACAATACAAAATATAAGGTTAACATCTTACATTAACCCTAAGAATTTAGAAACAACCCTGAGTCTCTATGTATATTAAACACATATGGCAGAATATTTTGAATAAATCATAAAGAAAACTGTTATAGTTAGGAGAAGGTATAGCTCAAGGGATTCTCCCTCCCATGTTCTGGCTCTAAACGTGATTTAGTAAGTCAAGTATATCTTTCATCCTGAACTTTATAAGGTAAATTCAGATATAACAATTTCATTCAAACAGCTCACTTATATGAGTAGAGATCTTTAATTCTGATTAATATCAACCATAGCAACAACAGCAACAAAAAAATATTTTTGTTTAAACAAACAAAAATATATTTGTTTAATCTGTTATATTTCAATGCAGAATAAATTAATAAATTTATCATAAAACCACTTTGAGAAGCATAGGAGTCATATAATTGACTGCATTTTGAATATTCTATAGTAAAACTTATAGAATCATTTTTCTAGTTTCAGTGTTGTGGCCGAAAAAATTACACAGATTGGACCAAGAATAAGAATAAAGAAAATTCAGAACAGGTGCCATGTTCTTGCACAAATTCTACATTAAGAAAGTGGTTTTGTGATGAGCCACTGAATGCAACATACCTACAGGTAAATATAAGCCAAGGCTTCTCCAAGTGTTTACAGTACCCTGTTTTTTTTGTTTTTGCTTTTATTTTTTGCAAGTCATTTTAGAATCCTGAGCAAATTGTTGTATTAAAAACAATGCCATTCATGGTTATTAGGTTCTTAAGCACCTTGCTAATAAAACCACAGTGAAGTGGATTATATCAGTTACATAACAAAGTCATTAAACTTTCTGGGTTATGTGATCTAAGTGTGCCTAGAACTTGGGATTCCATTAACTCTCTCCTCAACCATCTTTTGGAGAAGGCAATGGCACCCCACTCCAGTACTCTCGCCTGGAAAATCCCATGGGCAGAGGAGCCTGGTGGGCTGCAGTCCATGGAGTTGCAGAGAGTTGGACATGACTGAGTGACTTCACTTTCACTTTTCACTTTCATGCATTGGAGAAGGAAATGGCAACCCACTCCAGTGTTCTTGCCTGGAGAATCCCAGGGACAGGAGCCTGGTGGGCTGCCGTCTATGGGGTCGCACAGAATCGGATACGACTGAAGTTACTTAGCAGCAGCAGCAACCATCTTTTGACAGAGAAGATCCTTTTGGCGAATCTCCGTTGTATAGGACTGGTAAAGGAACTGCAACAGTAGAAATAAAGAGGCATGAGGTTTGGCAAAAACTAAGGGAGGAAATCCCAGATGTGTCAAGGGTGGTGTTCACATAAAGGCGGCAGAAACCAGAGAAGAGGTTCATCTGTAGCAACTTCTGTCTACAGATATAGGACATGATAAACTAGGGATTTCCATCCAATAACTTCTAATACTTTGTGTTGTTTATATATTGATGTTATTCTAATTTTAAGATGTCTTTCATTAACATCATTCATTCATAGAGAAATGGAGGATTCTCCATTTAAGGATTCCATTTAATCTCCACTTAAGGAATTTCCATTTAAGGAATCTCCATTTGGAGGATTCTCCAAGAAAGGTTCTCTTTGGGAAATAGCATGTTAGGCAATAGTATCTGCCCTGCTGAATTTCAGTAGTGTTCAGAAAATCAAACCCCTCTCAAAACTTAATAAATTTCTGATTTCAACTACTTGACAACATCTTAGCAGCTTAAAAAGTAGCAACTGAGGCATCTTGCTATTGTAGGAAGCTCTCTGGGCTAAAAGTCCAGTTTCCAGTTAGATGTTGACTTACTTTTTAGACTTTTGTACATTACTAATCTCTGTGTCTCTTCTCTGTAATGGAATTATGTATAAAACCATTTATATCTCCAAGTCAATCTAAGTAAGTTCTTTTCCTTAGGGTTGTGAAAATAAAATCAGCACATGGTATCATGCTAATGCTTTGACATTAATTGGAATTAATTTTGGACTTTTGGCTTCAGAGGTAAGTTTTTGTTTGTATATTTAAAGATTAAAAAAAAATAAGTATAAAGTATATGGGATAGACTGTAGAACAACCAGATGGAGACCTATGCAGACTAATTAGTCCAATAGGAGCCAGGACCCTGAAACTGTTCACACACAGGAGGTCCCAACTGAGGGTAATATCCTTAGATCAGCCTGGGTGGAACCTGGAAATCATGATCATCCAGGACTTTCGTGGCAGTCCAGTTGGTTAAGACACCCCACTTCCAATGCAGGGGGCTTGGGTTTGATTCCTGGTTGGAGAACTAAAATCCCACAGGCTGCATGGCATGTTCAAAAAAATATAAACAGATTTTTTTAATGGCTTTATAAAAAAAATAAGTTGTTCTCCTGGGAGGTAGTGATTTCGTTTCTTAGTGAAACGAAACTACTTAAAAAAATACTTAAATAAATACTTAAAATACTTTAAAAAAAAAACTTCAGTCTTGGCAGTGAGTTGACCATGATTGGCAGTGTGTACACTGGCAAATTTCTTAAATCTAGGCAGATGTTTGACATTAGTAAATGTATTCAATCATACATTCTTTCATTCATTGCTTCATTCATTCATTCAATAAATTTGAACATCTACTATGTGTCAGGTCCTGTACTAGATGCTAGAGATACAATAGGAAGCAAAATCTACATATTCCTTGACTTCCAGGGTGCCAACTGCAAAATCGAGGTTCAGAAATAGTACTTAATTTTCCAGTCCCAGTGCAAACCAATAAAAGCTAGTGAAGGGTATGGATTCAAAGAAATTGTAAGACTGTATAGATTATTATTGTGTAGAGTATAACAGAATAAATATATAACATGTGATTTGGCCGAAATAGGATAGCAAATTTAATTTATGTTGATCCACAAAGAAGTATCAACAACCTCAGATATGCAGATGATACCACTCTAATAACAGAATGTAATGAGGAAATAAAGAGCCTCTTGAAGAGGGTGAAAGAAGAGAGTGAAAAAGCTGGCTTAAAACTCAACATTCAAAAAACTAAGACCATGGTAGCCAGTCCCATCACTTCATGGCAAACAGATGGGGAAAAAGTGGAAGCAGTGACATATTTTCTTTTCTTTGTGTGTGTGTGTGTGTGTGTGTGTGTGTGTGTGTTTTAAGGCAGTTTCAAAGTCACTGCAGACAGTGACTGTAGCCATGAAATTAAAAAAAAAAAAAAAAATGCTTGCTCCCTGGAAGGAAAGCTATGACAAATCTAGACAGAGTATTAAAAAGCAGAGACATCACTTAGCCAACAAAGTTTTGCATAGTCAAAGGTATGGCTTTTCCAGCAGTCATGTACAGATGTGAGAATTGGACCATAAAGAAGGCTGAATGCTGAAGAATTGATGCTTTTGAATTGTGATGCTGGAGAAGACTCTTGAGAATCCCTTGGACAAAGAGATTAAACCACTCAATTCTAAAGGAAATAAGTCCTGAATATTCATGGGAAGGACTGATGCTAAAGCTCCAATACTTTGGCCACGTGATGTGAAGAGCCAACTTATTGGAAAAGACCCTGATGCTGAAAAAGATTGAGGGCAGGTGGAGAAGAGGGTGACAGAGGATGAGATGGCTGGATGGCATCACCAAGTCAATGGACATGAGTTTGGGAAATGGTTGAAGGGCAGGGAAACCTGGCATGTAAAGACCAGGATACAACTTAGCAACCGAACAACAAGCAGGGCCCTCACCTAGAGTTCCATAAATGCTTTTCAACTGGTAAGAGTGTTTAGTCTCAGGATGGTGGTAAACAAGACAGTCTTGTAAGCATTGATACTCTTTTTAAATGTTTATTCTCTATTGTATTCATCCTGAGGCAATTAAGATAAGACTGAATGGGGGATATTATTGTGTTCCCGTTTATCATCTACTCTTTCCAGACCATCTTTCATGATCCTATAACAAAAAGAGGCAGTTTTTTTGGAAGTGATGACGTTAGAAAAATGATGAACACAAAACATCAGCAGTTTATCATAGCATCTAGCCCAGTGATAGCCCATGTAATTAAAATTGAGTAGTCCATTCCTTCACCCTCTCTGTAAATGAACTTGGTGACATCTGGGCTACCCTACAAGACTTACTCTGCTGACTTCTTATTCACAATGATATGTATCTTACTTGGAAATGGTCTCACCCTCCTTCCTCCCTTTTCTCTTTGCAGAATACATTTTGGTGATTATATGGTGTTAACTTTACAAATTATTCTTATTGATTACATTTTAATCTCTTATTGTTTCCCTTTTTTCCAGGTTTTGCAGTTCTCATTAACTGTTTCTTTCTTCACACACATCAAGAATAGAATATATGCAGAAAAGTGATCACTGGATTTTAATTTGTCTGGAAGAAACCAGTTAACTCGTAAAATAATCATATTGAATTCTTCTAGTCCAAAAGAAAAGTTTTGAATTACATTCATTGTTTAAGATTTAATAAAGTCAGTGGTTATATTTGACATAGAATTATTGAATATAATATCGTTCGATGAAATTTTTCAGTTCAGTTCAGTCGCTCAGTCGTGTCCGACTCTTTGCAACCCCATGGATCACAGCACACCAGGCCTCCCTGTCCATCACCAACTCCTGGAGTTCACTCAGACTCACGTCCATCGAGTCAGTGATACCATCCAGCCATCTCATCCTGTCGTCCCCTTCTCCTCCTGCCCCCAGTCCCTCCCAGCATCAGAGTCTTTTCCAATGAGTCAGCTCTTCACATGAGGTGGCCAAAGTATTGGAGTTTCAGCTTTAGCATCATTCCTTCCAAAGAAATCCCTTTATTAATATCAAATTCTACATTTTGGTACATTGTCATTTTCTGAACTCAGAGGATATCATTGAATATACTAATGTAAATATATGGTAAATTATCACGTATGTTTTGAGTGTCAGGTGTAGAAAAAGATACCTATATGATGTTCAGAAAATACTGTGTAAGCAATTATAACATATACTTTACATTTACAAATTTTAGGTAAATAACACTGATTTATAGATTTCAAAGAAAGAATGAAAATCTCCATGACACTGATCTCTACACTGAATTAATCTTTTATTTCTCTCTTCTTACAATGCTTAGAAGTAGATAATAAATTTACAATTTTACAAGTTTGGATATACTTAAGTGGCAATAAGAAAATATTTTAAAAAACATGAATTTTTAAATACAGAAAAAATAATCTAGTCTAAATACTAACTGAAGTCTCATACTCATTTACCTTCTCATTTTTCCCTTTTTTGTAAGTTATGCTCAGTGAATGCAGACACAATTTTCTGAAGGATATAAAAATAACCTACCTGTTCTATTTTCCTAACAATGATACTGTGAGAACGGAAAAAAAAAAACTTCTTTGAAAAAATAAAAGCTGCTGTACAGACATGAGGTGTTATCATATCATTGTTGTTCTTTATGAGAAAAGGCTGCGTTGATTTGAGGAAATGAAGAAAGAATAGATTAACTGAAGATCCTGCATTGCTCCTACTGCTATAGAAGGCTCACTCTTTTTTATATTTATTAATTCAATCATATCTATTTTCATATGTCTACTCAGTACATTGCAGATTTCACAGACCTACAGGCTCTTTTTTTTTTCAGTAAGTGAAAAAGAAAATAGAGTAAATATTTTCTCTAAAGTGATCTGTAAATAGACATGGCTTCTAAATTTAAGGGAAATTCTCTTGGGATTTAAAGCTCCTTTTCAAATTCCTGTTTTCTCTAAAATATGCCACAGCACCACACTGATATAAAAAAAAATCTCTCTCCTACTTGGGAGTTGAGCACCAACTTATTTGTAATCAAATAAATATTATAGAAATATATTCTGATATATATAATTTGCATCAAGCAAATGAAAAAGATGTCTAGATACTAGATTGCCTATTTTCAGTTACTACAGTTAAATCACAAGATATATGGACCACTGATCAAATCTATCACCTTTATGATTTTAGGAAGTATTTTCTTAAAGGATGTTGCTTTACATGCTGAATAAAATAAAGATTTATTTGGAAAGACAGAGTAGATCAGGATCATATCTCTGTCTTATTGGTTTTTTTTTTTTCTGAAATAGAAAACTTAGAAAGTTCTGAAAATTAATCTGGATCAGAAAGTGAAACACTGAATTCAAATTAAGGGTAACACACAATCTTGATTTCCCCTTGAGGTTGTCCTGTCACTTGCAAAACATATTTAGCTTACTTCAGGCTCCCCATTTTAATTATGTTTCCAAAACTATTTTGTGATGGTACTATATAAGTGAACTACTTTTAAATTCCTTTTATCTTCTTTTCTTCTTTCAGATAAAAATACATGCATTCAGTCAACAAGCATTTATAGAGACCCTACTATGTGCTAGGGGCATTGCTCTCTCTGTTTTGAGATATGAAGATGAATGGAAACATGTATGGTTCCTCTTCAGTGCTGGCTTCAGGGGCATATAACCTATCTTTAGAAGAGGCCCACACTTGGCTTAATACTTGGCAATTTCCATCTTCAAATTCTTAATTTCTGAACAAGGGAATTATATTTATATTTTACTCTGGGCTCTCTAAATTAGGGAGCCAGCTCTGCCTCTGTAGTTAAACTCAGAGTCAGTCATACATCCTGACATGTGAACAAATAAATTGCATGTTTGTTATAATTATTATGACCACCCAGAAAGAAAATGCCTAAGTTTGCTTTAGAAAATCAGACAGCACTTCAAAACAGAGAGTCACTCATTCAACAGTTACTTATTGAGCAACTGCTTTCTGTTGGGCAGTCTTCTAAGTGCTAGAGAAAGAGGATCAAGTAAAACAAAACAAAAAAAGTCATGAAAGTTACATTCAGTTCAGTAGACCCAAATAACCCATAAACAAAATTATGATGTCAGATAGTGGGAAATGCTATAGAGAAAAAATGTCAGGAAGTAGAATAAGGAGTGGTGGGGAATTAGGATGATTGTAAATTGAGATAGGCTGGTTTTTCCAGTGGTCATGTATGGATGTGAGAGTTGGACTGTGAAGAAAGCTGAGCGCCGAAGAATTGATGCTTTTGAACTGTGGTGTTGGAGAAGAGTCTTGAGAGTCCCTTGGACTGCAAGGAGATCCAACCAGTCCATTCTAAAGGAGATCAGTCCTGGGATTTCTTTGGAAAGACTGATGCTAAAGCTGAAACTCCAATACTTTGGCCACCTCATGCGAAGAGTTGACTCATTGGAAAAGACTGATGCTGGGAGGGATTGGGGGCAGGAGGAAGAGGGGACAACAGAGGATGAGATGGCTGGATGGCATCACCGACTCGATGGACGTGAGTTTGAGTGAACTCCAGGAGATGGTGATGGACAGGGAGGCCTGGCATGCTGCGATTCATGGGGTCACAGAGAGTCAGACATGATTGAGTGACTGAACTGAACTGAACTGCGCTAAAGTGGCCTCATGGAGAAAATGACAAAGGAGATGAGAAGATAAGGGGAAAGAACACTATGAGCAAGAGGAAACAAAATAAGAAGGGAGAGAGGACCTGAGGTGAAAGTGAGCATGTTGAGTTCAAGGAAGGGCAAGGAAGCCAGTATGGGGAGTGGAGTGAGTGAGGAGACTTGAAGTCTGGGAGGAAAGCAGGGAGTGAAATGGGAAGTGTATTGAGTGAAATGGGAAGCAACTGGCAGGTTTTGTACAAGTTAAACCATCAGACATATTTTAATTGGAGCAATCTTGTTGCCATGTTGAAAATACACTTACAAGGCCCAAAAATGGAAGCAGGGAGGACAGATTGGATTTAATAATCCAAATAAGAGATGATAGTGGGTTTGGCCAGAAAGTGGAGTTGGTGAGAGGTGATCAGATTCTGCACATGTTTTGTGGTAGAGTCATCAGAATTTGCCTGCAGCTTCAATGCAGAGATATAAGAAAAAAGAGGAGTCAAAGATGACTTAACTGGGAGAATGGAGCACTCATATATAGAAATGGGAAAGACTGTGGTAGAAGCAAGTTTAACACTTAACACTTGAAAATCCTACTAAAGTGATATGTTATGTCTGCAGTCCACACTAGTCTGCAAGAAACTCAAGGCTAGGGATATTTGGAGTCTTTGCAACTCCAAAACCTTGCTCATTACTTCGCAGTGTAGATGGCCAACAAAGGTTAATGATCATTAATGGGTCAGATTACTTAGTATGCCACCAGTTAAAACCCCCCTTCCAGGAATTCCCTGGTGTCCAGAGGTTAGGACTCCACACTTCCATTGCAGGGGCACGGGTTCCATCCCTGGTGTGGGGAACCAAGATCCTGCAGGTTGCATGGTGTGGCTAAAAACAATAAACCAACCAACCAAACAAACAAAAAAACCCTACTGCCCTCTTAGATTGTCTGACTGTAGTCAGTGGTTTTGATTCCTTCCAGGAGGCGATCACAAGTATAATCTGTCCAAATTTGTTTGGTAAATAATAGTTGTTCATTTGGTTAGTCACTGCCACCCACACCTCCTATCTCCAAGGCACCTGAATGAGAAATGTTGGCAGAACAAAAACTGCTTTAACAGGATTCCACTGAAAGGAAATTTTAAAGAACACAGACAGTTCTGTTTACTTAATGTTCGCAATATTTGTATAAGGTGTATATGTCTTTATTTTCTCTCTCTGATTTTAAGGGAGTAATTCTTCAGGGACATGAGAGCCCGGGGCAAGAAGAAAGCACAAAAGTGTAACATTTTCACTGACATGATATAAGACTACAAAAGAAAAAAAAAAAAAAAACTTTAAATCTTTACACTACCTGTTATATTTCATTGTTTTACCTCCTTTATTCATTTTTCTTGTCTATTCTTTTTTCTTTTGAAGTCACCCATTAAATGAAAGAGGATAATGACATATTTCCAATAAATCTATTAATATTCATTGAATGAAAATGGGCTTTAGTACCATATAAATGATAAAACCAGAAGCAGCAGAAATTATTCCTTGACAAATCAAATTAAGATGAAGCTTTGCTAGTATTCTGAATATTTGGAGCAAAATAAAAGGAAACATTTTTACAAGAGCATTTGTAGTTTGAAAACACAAGTGTGTAATAATCATTATAGAAAATTATTAAAGCTTATTAACTAATTGCATTCAAGTACAGCAGACATTCTCCTGAATGTCTGAAAAGGTTTATGAAATTGAACATTCAGAACTGCTAAATTCTTTTTTTTTAATTAATTTATTTTTTTAGTTTACAATATTGTCTTGGTTTTGCCATACATCAACATGCATCCACCACGGGTGTACACATGTTCCCCATCCTGAACCCCCCTCCCACCTCCCTCCCTATACCATCCCTCTGGGTCATCCCGGTGCACCAGCCCCAAGCTTCCTGTATCCTGCATCTAACCTGGACTGGCGATTCGTTTCTCATATGATGTTATACATGTTTTAATGCCGTTCTCCCAAATCATCCCCCTGTTCCCTCTCCCACAGAGTCCAAAAGACTGTTCTATACATCTGTGTCTCTTTTGCTGTCTCACATACAGGGTTGTCGTTACCATCTTTCTAAATTCCATATATATGCATTAGTATACTGTATTGGTGTTTTTCTTTCTAGCTTACTTCACTCTGTATAATAGGCTCCAGTTTCATCCATCTCATTAGAACTGATTCAAATGTATTCTTTTTAATGGCTGAGTAATACTCCATTGTGAATATGTACCACAGCTTTCTTATCCATTTATCTGCTGATGAATTCTTTCATTAATAAAGTTTCACATTGTATTTCAGAGAAAAAGTATGAAAGATACTAGATCAGAGAATATGTTTGTATGAATCTCTATAGTTTTTTTAATTAGAAAATTGGTTTACTATGTCTGTAAATGTATGTGAATAAATAGCATTTAAATTATTATATGCAGTAGAATTAGAAAGAAGATACTATATGAAAAAAATCAGTCATTTCATGATAATATTCTACGGTATAGAAAATTTACCCACACTGTGTGTGGGTAAATCAGATTTTATAACTGATATTCTAATGTAAGTTGTTTACTATTAATTCATTTATTTTATTTCACTCCAGAGGATATGCTATTTTTTTCATTTTGAAATGTATTTCATTATTATTGAGAAATCAGAAAACACAAAGTATTGGGAAAGAGTTAAACAACAAAATCAAATTTAACAACCAAATCAGCAACTTTCACATTGTACGAAGTATCTCACCGGGCTTCCCCGGTGGCTCAGATGGTAAAGAATCCGCCTGCAGTGAGGGAGACCTGGGTTTGATCCCTGGGTTAGGAAGATCCCTGGAGGAGGAAATGGCTACCTACTCCAGTATTCTTGCTTGGAGAATCCCCAGGGGCGGAGGAGCCTGGTGGGCTACAGCCAATGAGGTCACAAAGAGTTGGACTCGACTGAGCATTAAGCGCACAGCATATCGCTATCTTGTTATTGTTGTTTAGTTGCTAAGTCATGTCCAGCTCTTTTTCAACTCATGGACTGTAGCCCACCAGGATCCTCTGTCCATGGGATTTCCCAGGCAAAAATACTAAAGTGGGTTGCCATTTCCTTCTCCAGGGGATCTTCCCAACCCAGGGATCACACTCACGTCTCCTGAATTGGCAGGTGGATTCTCTACCATTGAGTCACCAGGGACGCCCATATTACTATCTAATGTGTGTAAATACCACTGAATTAAAAGTGGCCAGCATGTCAGGGGGCCACAAATTTAAATCTATTGAGATTATAATAATATCTTCTGTGTTAAAAAATACATGTTTTGAAAGGTCTGGAGTACTTATACAAGAAAATTTGGTAAACATTACCAACAACATCAAAATGAGTTACAGACAAAATAGTCCCAACATTGAGAGTGTTATTTTCAAGTCTCTATGATATAAAGATACTGAGTTTTAGTGTATACTTTTATGTCTATTGATGTTTGAGTTTCTGGTGTAGAGACATTTTCTTTCAAATCCAACCTGCCTGGATTATTCCTGGATATAACTGTGCATTAGTAATACTTACTAAACAAAAGAAACAGATAACCTTGCATCTCATCATACTGATTTATTACACATATTATTATATGATATTTATCATATCACATATCCATCCATATTCATTAAAATATTCTCCATATCATTTTTCCATCTTTCAGTTTTGGTCTGTTTTAAAGCCAATCAATCCTTTTTTCTATACCATTTCTGATTTTTCCATTTAGTCTATAGACACTCTGTCAGAAGTGAACTTTTCATCAGAAAATTCAACTCTTTCAGAAATATTACCTATCTTCATTTTTTCTAAATTAAAATCTACAAGCCCCAGCATTACAACCATACCTAGTGGGCCTTCTCTTTCCCTAGGTTTCTATATGGAAATTCATGTGTTACCATGAGGATGAAAGCAAGAGTCCTCTCATTTTTCTGAGCATCTGGGTTTCCTTAAGCCCTCTACCATCACCACCCCATAAACTCTTAAAGTATGGTGTAGGCTAAGGTTTGCCCAGTTTACTTGCACTACCCTCTTGGCAAGACATGCAAAATGGCTTACTTTATACTTTTGAATGTGAGGGTGTTTTGCAGCTATTTATTCTCAGCCTGAGGCCTCAACAATTGTCTACAGATAGATCACTTTGAGTACTATGATTTAGTGTCTCCATCATATCACAAGTATCTATCAAATAAATTAACTTATTGATGAGAACATGGATGCATCTTTCACCTGGGATTCCATACTTGGAATAAAAGGCAATATCATTTACCTTGTAAATTCTCTGGAGACCTTCTGTGTAGGAAAGAGTGTAGTAGGCCTGAGACTGTCTAGTTACAGAAAATCCTGCTTGCAAGGTTGACTCTAGCTTGCACCTGGGAACTTGGCTGATAAACAGTTCCCAACAATGATGTGAAACTTCCTTAAGTGACAAGAGTGTCTCATTGTCCCCGAACAGTTTGTACAAACAATGTGGTTCATGCTGAAACCCTACTCTCCTTTGAGGATTCTAGAATTTGGAAATGCTAGACAGAGTTCCTATATAACCAGTCCTTAGTAAGACTCTTGGACACTGAACCTCTGCTGGATAAGGTGAGTATTGTGTGGCTCCATGGGCAAAAGATTCTCCAAACTCGGTTCTTGGTTTCCTCTACATTTTGTATATTTTCCCTTTCTGATTTTGCTTTTTATCCTTTCACCATAAAAAATATTAGCCCGGAGTAAAATTACATGATGAGTCATGGGAGTCCTAGTGAATCGCTGAACTTGGACTGGTCTTGGAGACCCTCAACACACTCCCTGGAAAGGGGAATTTCATTTCTAGCCAAGGGCTTGAGTTTCAGGAAGGATGCTGTCAATACACAGAAATTTCTCACCTTCACCCAAAATATTTGTTTTGCATGTTATTAGAGTAATTTATATCATTACTCATAACTATTTTCAATTTCTACTTATTCCATTCCATCATCAAATAAACCTGAACACACTGAAATTTTCAAATAATATCTATTCCTCTCCAAATGTTTGCCCATTCTGTTCTCATTTCCTTGAGTACCTCTTCCAACTCTCCCACTGGCAGAAGTCTAATTTTTTAAGGGCCACTGAGAGACAGGAAAGGGTTAGTATATGGTTTTGGAGCCAGATGGTCTGGGCTTAAATCATGCCTCTTACTAGCTATAACCTTGAGCAAGGCTCAGTTCTATAGTAAATTCTATAGATCAATTTACTTGAAAAATGCATGTAATGAAAAGTGAACCCACAGAGTAGGTACTACTAATTTAGAATTACATGATTCAATATTTAAAACTGTATGTAGCACATTGTAAAATAATATCATTCACAGATTTATAAAACAAATTACACTGGCTTCATAATAGATCTAAAGAATATACTATACTGGCTTCCTATTTGCTTTTTGGACTGTACATGGTGTGCCCTTGGCTGAGACCATCAAGTGGGGGTGACAGAACAGACTGAGAGAGGAAAGGGTTTGCATGTCTTGCTAAGTGACTAAACTGACCTCCAATCTCCTGGAGCAACAGGTAGAATGGGGTAAGTTGTTCTGTGCCTGATTTCCGGAATGCCTTGGGGAGTACTGTTTTAAAAGGTCTAGTATACTGTTACATGGGCTTTCCAGGTAGCTCAGTGGTAAAGAATCCATGTGCCAATGTTAGGAGACTCAGTAGACACAGGTTCAGTCCCTGGGTCCGGAATATCATCTGGAGGAGGAAATGGCAACCCACTCCAGTATTCTTGTCTGGAAAATTCCATGGACCAAGGAGCCCTGCAGGCTGAAGTCTACGGGGTTGCAAAGAGTCTGACATGACTGAGCATACAGCATATATTGTTACATGAAAATTTGTCTAACATTACCAATAACTTCAAAATAAATTGTGAACAAAATGGTCACAGTGGTAAATAGTTTACATTTCAGTCTGTAGGATTTTAAAATATACTGAGTTTTAGTGTTTACTTCTGAGTCTACCAGTGTTTGAGTTAGAAATCTTTTCTTCTAAATCCAACCAACTAAGCTGGCTGAGCTTCTAGGCCTTTGGGATTCAGAAGACTTAAGACGAGACCAGAACAATATCTTGGCATCTGCCACACTTCCTGCCACTTTGCCCTTATAAGTGCCCCATAAAAACATCTCTTTTACTCTTGTAGTCCTTCTGTCCATGGACCCCTCCACAGCCTCGCTATTCACACCTACCATCTTTCTTCTCCTTTTTAAAACTTAATTAGATTCATGATTCCTAAGTACTTCTTTACAGCCACACTTATCTCTCACTCACTCTCAGCATCCAAATCTGTGCTGGCTCTATTGTGCCTGAAGTTTGCTGGAGAAAACATTACGACTGTGCAGGACACTATGCATCACAATCACTGACATTGATTCAGCACTCTCTACTTCCTGGCAGTGCTATTGGTTTTCTGGTAAAGTCCTTTTCTCATGGGGACTAAGATTGTTTGCAAAATATTATAGACTGGAGGAGAAATGAGGAAGTACTCTTCAGGCACCATAAAAATGATCATAAATAATGAATATGTAAATAAATATTCCCTGTTTATAGATTTAGCAAAAGCTCACGTTAGACCAGTGTACCATGGCACAAAAAATAAGAAGTGGGAATTAAATAACCTGAAGATAAACTCTGGATCCATTTCGTACAGACTCTGGAGCCACATAATCCCGTGAGTCTCAGAAGCTCCTTCCTGTCACTTACCTCAGCTGATTGTGACAGCAAGCAAAATATCTGGAAAACACTCTCTCCCTATTACAAAACCAGGAGCAGAAGGAAAGTCATATCTGGCTGCCTTCGTGTGAAGCCAAATTTCATGTTTGTTTTCATCATCAAATCATGAGCTGTGAACAAAGTAGCTCTAATTTAGAAGGTGTGGAAAACCCTGTTCCCAAGTCTCTCAGCAAACTGTTCCCTAAAAGTTCCAGCCACTCCCTAAAACTCTTCAGGTATGCCTTACTGGAGAAACCCCAGGTATGCCTTACTGGAGAAAAAGCCAAGGGGACATTTGTATTTTTCCTTAAATACCATTGTGTATGTGCATGCTAACTTGCTTCAGTCATTTCTGACTTTTTGTGACCCTATGGACCCTAGCTTGCCAGGCTCTTCTGTCCATGGGATTCTCCAGGCAAGAATACTGGAGTGGGTTGCCATGATCTCCTCCAGGGAATCTTCTTGATCCAGGAGTCAAAAACAGGATTGTTATATCTCCTGCATTGGCAGGCAGGTTCTTTACACCTAGCACCACCTTGGAAGCCCTACTACTGTATTTCCTTAAATACCCCTTGGATTTGAAGTACAGTGTTTTTTCTTAGCTTTAGTAAAGGCCCAGAAGTTTCATCATGGTATTATGTTATTGTTTCATTTCAAACCCAAATTGCAGTACTGGGTGTACTGCAATTCAGTTCAAGCACAAACTACCTGAAGTTAGCAAAGACTCCATAAGTTAAAGGGCATAGTCCCCCAAAAGATTGACCTTACTTCAGATGCCAGCCACACTGAAGCAGTCATTGGAGCCACGCACACTTCTGACTGACTGGCTATAAATTTGGAGGTTCTCACCATCTTCTCAGGCTTAATAATTTTCAAGAATAACACAGAGAACTCAGAAAAATGCTGTTCATATGATTATGGTATTATTATGAAGATTACAAAGAAAGAGGATCACTCAAGTCAAGAGGCATAGAGGGTGAGTTCCGGGAAGGAACAGTGAGCCTTTAGGTCCTCTCCGCACGGAATCAAAGGATCTCAACCTCCCATCATATCAGTGTATTCATGAACCAGAAAGCTTCACTGAGTTTCCAATCCCAGAACTTTCACTGCACTTTCATTACACAGATGCAGTTGACTGACTACTTGAATGAACTCATTCTCCAACTTTGGCTGATAGCTTGTGGCTCAAAGCTCCAACCCTTTAATCACATGATTGGTCTTTCTACGGTGTCTTGCACCATCCTAAATCATCTTTTAGCATAAGTTCACTAGGGGTCCACCATAAGTCATTAGTATAAAGAATCAGGGCCCACCATCAGTAACAAGAAACTTCTATCACTGAGGAAAACCAAGGGATTTCGTTTCCTAGGAAACAGAGTCAAAATATGATCTAATTCTTTCTTTAATTGGAGTATAACTGCTTCACAATGTTATGTTAGTTTTCATTATACAAGATGAATCAGCTATATGTACACATTTATCCCCTCCCTCTAAAACCTCTACCCACCCCACCACCCCGTCCCACCCCTCTAGGCCAGCACAGAGCACTGAGCTGAGCTCTGTGTGCTATAAAGCAACTTCCCATTATCTGTTTCACACATGGTAGTGTATAATACATATGTTAATCCTAATCTCTCAGTTCATCACAATTTCCTCTTCCCCAATGTGTCCACATGTCATCCTCCACGTCTGCATCTCTATTCTTTAGTGGTAACAACAGTTACACTGTTTGTATTACGAATAGACATAACAATTAACAGATGGCATATATGGCATATGAATTTAATACATACAGCACATAGGACTTAATACTAATTATTGGGATTCTGCTCCTTCCTGCGTCTTGCTTCACAGTTCTATCCTGCATCCCTTCCGGCACCTCTTGAGGCAGTTTCTTAGATTCAGTGCCTGGGTTTTCTCATTTGTAAATTGTGAAAATATCTAACTCATTGCTCATTATCTGTTAACTATCCTAGTCTCCTCTTACTTCTGTACCTTTAATGTAACAGACTTCATCTTGTTCACATTCCTATCCTTTCTAGTGCCTTGCATATGGGAGGCTGCAAAAGCACATTCCAGGGATCTTCATGGATTCTGAACCCAAAGATACAATCGTTACTTTGTGCTTCACTTACTTCAGTTACCTTCCTTTGGCTTCGTAGAGGGGAAGTTTTAAGAAGTAAGTGGAATTTTATCAGGATTCTTTCCCAAAACGAGAAATGGAAAACTCAACTCAAATTGTCTTAGGAAAATCAAGAATATGGTTGTCCCTGCAACTAAACAGTCCATGGGCAGCTCTGCCTTCTGCTGTGATTTGCTCCGAGGCTGAAATGTCACAATTCATGTCTTGGTTCTTCTTTCTCTGGGGTATCTCTATCCCCAGTCTCAACTGATGGCTTCTACTACCTTTGAGCTTTTCCCTAGTTGTCCTAATATGGCTGCAGAGACCTCAAGTCTTCACACTGCCACTCCAGGAGAATATTGAAAGAGTTCTTCTTTCTTAGAAATTCCAAAGAACATGTAAGTACTGACTCAGATTGGATCATCTGCCTGTCTCTTAATTAATCACTTTGTTCAGTGAAGAATGAGATCTATTACTAGTTTAAGCCTACTAGATACTACCCTTAGATCTAGACATCCAGTTAACCTCATCCAAAACAAAGTTAATAAAACTAGAAAGTGTGAATTCCCCAGATAAGAAAAGTTAGATTTGTCTGATGGCTTGGGGACTGATGGATATGGTGAAAGCAAACTACAACTTTTCATTTCATCCTCTGTCTTGCAAATGCCACCTTCATCCTTCACTGGGGAGACTATTACTTCCTGATATCTTTCTTTTCTCCCTCCCTCCCTTCCTTACTTCCCTTTTTTTTTCTTTTTCCTTCCATCTTTCCTTCCTTTCTTCTTTTGCACTTTTGTTATTTCTTCCTTTCTTTCTTTCTAAATCTGGGATTTGACTAATTTTACTCCATCACTTTCTTCATTTCTCACCCTTATTTCCCCCTTTTCTTTAGTTATAGCTGACTTCAATTGCATTTAAGAAATTTTGGTCATAAATGAGAGTACAGAATTAATAAGGCCCAGATATTTACTGAGCATAGAGTTGATTCTTCTTATCCTGAAGTAATTTATTGTGAAATGAATTGCCTTCTGGGAGAATTCTTCAGTTGAATACATCTCTATTTCAAGGAATTCAGATGAAGCCCATAGGACAGAGTTTTATCATGACCCCATTTTTTAAAATTGAACTGCCAATATGCAAAGAAGAGAGTACTCCTGACCTCAAATGTCCTGTGTCTCACTGTGCAGCTTGCTTCATTACCCTGAAGATGTCTGTTTTTAATAGCCTGAAACTAGTCCTCACAATTCTCATTTGGTATATGACGTGTACAAAATAGTTTGATTTTAATATGCAGTTGTTTTGTCAGTGTAAATGCTTTCTGACCTATATCCTCTCTTGTATATAGCTTCCTCAGCTGGGAAGGAAGTGGTACCATGGCAACATGTCTGCTGTTGCCATCTCTTCATGGCTTCATCTATTCAGAAGCAAATATAATTTCCAAACCAACTCACAGTGAATCTCAGTGGCAGTAGTAGTAACTTCAGCATAATGTTGCCTCAAGAAATTATTTGTAGAAACTCTTGAATTTCTTTTAAACATATTACTCACTGTAGCCTCATGTGTGAAGCTAACCACATCTTCAATTTCACTCAAGTTCTTTCTCTTGTGTGATAACTATCTTTTGTCAGAAAGGAAACCCTCTCTGAAACAGTGTCATGAATCTTGTCCAAATCTTGCCCAAGTGTCATTTGATATGTCATTCTTTAAACATATTTTTCTAGCTAAAAATACCCATTTCGTTGATCTCTTGACTTTTGTTTTATGTTTAACAATAATCTTAGAAATCATCTTCTTTTCCTGTCCCCCTTTTTTTTTCCGTAAAAAAATAAACACAGCTTTATACTTTCATGACTTAGATGTGCTTGGCTTACTTGCTTATGCTATGCTATGCTATGCTAAGTCGCTTCAGTTGTATCCGACTCTGTGCGACCCCATGGACTGCAGCCTACCCGGCTTCTCCGTCCATGGGATTCTCCAGGCAAGAACACTGGAGTGGGTTGCCATTTCCTTCTCCAATGCATGAAAGTGGAAAGTGAAAGTGAAGTCTCTCAGTCGTGTCTGACTCTTAGCGACCCCATGGACTGCAGCCCATCAGGCTCCTCCATCCATGGGATTTCCCGGGCAACAGTACTGGAGTGGCGTGCCATTGCCTTCTCCAGGCTTACTTGCTTACGAGTTAATAATTCATCCATACTAAAACCCCAATGCACTTCTATGTCTATCCTATATGTCTTTTAGGTTCTTTATTATTTAAAAAATATGGAAATATTGTATCTTGATACCTTCTGAAATAATTCTTCAATCTGACATGCCAACTCACTAATACCTTCTTGAACTGTATCTAATCTTTTATTTTTCACACTGATGGTGTTTTTTATTTTAATTACTGGTTCTGCTCTTCCCTGTGCCCACATGTTTTACTGGGAGGAGGAACCCCATTGTCTCTGCAGCATGTGATGTTACCTCCTCAGAATCCAAGAGAAAGATGTATTGGGGAGCAGCCACATAGATGCTCATTCTTCAGATAGTGCAGCCAGAGCTTACACTGACTGCAGAGGCTGTCAGGCACTAATTTTTTTTTTTTTTTGAATCAAAGTTTAAGAAATTAAAATGTTTTAAAAAGAAATTAAAATTAAGATCAACTACACAGTTATTTATAACATCTCAATCCTAAGCAAACATGACACCTTTTGGGAAGAACATACTAGACTTTCAAAAGGTTAACCATTATTTTGTTTTGTTCTATTAAGTATTAGAGCCTCAGGGTCTGGATTAATGCTAGAAACTCTATTAATCAAAAGTCACATGCTTTTGAAAAGCACCACAGACTTTTTTCTTAAGTAGAAAAAAATAATGGCTTGCATTTTCCTCAACAGAACCAAAAAAATCACGTTATCTACTATATTCTTAACTGTCCATATTCTTTTGCATCTTATTATTTGTTTTAGACTTTGCTGTTTAACTTTGGGGTGTTGTCTTAGTAAAGGAAAGAGAGCAAGAGGTCATAAACAACACATCCTTTGAAGCTTGTTATCAATACTGAAAAGACATTGAGTATTATTTCCTATGTCCTCTTCCTGAAGCCCACAGTACATTTTGCTGTCCCAACCCAGGGAACTTCCCACCCTGAACCCCAAAACTGAGCTCTGGGGTTGGTGGTTTATTCACTAACTCATGTCCGACTCTTGCAACCCCATGGACTACAGTACACCAGGCCTCCCTGTCTATCACCAACTCTCGGAGCTTACTTAAACTCATGTCCATTGAGTCAGTGATGCCATCCAACCATCTCATCCTCTGTTGTCCCCTTCTCCCCCTGCATACAATCTTTCCCAGAATCAGGATCTTTTCAAATGAGTCAGCACTTCACATCATGTGGCCAAAGTATTGGAGTTTCAGCTTCAACATCAGTCCTTCCAATGAACATTTAGGACTGATTTCCTTTAGGATGGACTGGTTGGATCTGCTTGCAGTCCAAGGGACTCTCAAGAGTCTTCTCCAACACCACAGTTCAAAAGCATATTTTCTTTGGCACTCAGCTTTCTTATAGTTCAACGCTCACATCCATACATGACTACTGGAAAAACCATAGCCTTGACTAATGGACCTTTGTTGGCAAAGTAATGTTTCTTCATTTTAATATAGCATCTAGGTTGGTCATAACTTTTCTCCCCAGGAGTAAGCGTCTTTTAATTTCATGACTACAATCACCATATTCAGTGATTTTGGAGCCCCCTCAAAAATAAAGTCTGCCACTGTTTCCCCATCTATTTGCCATGAAGTGATGGGACTGGGTGACATGATCTCAGTTATCTGAATGTTGAGCTTTAAGTCAACTTTTCACTCTCCTCTTTCACTTTCATCAAGAGGCTCTTTAGTTCTTCTTCGCTTTCTGCCATAAGGGTGGTATCATCTGCATATCTGAGGTTACTGATATTTCTCCCAGCAATCTTGATTCCAGCTTGTGCTTCTTCCAGCCCAGCATTTCTCATGATATACTCTGCATATAAGTTAAATAAGCAGGATGACAATATACAGCCTTGACGTACTCCTTTTCCTATTTGGAACCAGTCTGTTGTTTCATATCCAGTTCTAACTCTTGCTTCCTGACCTGCGTACAGATTTCTCAGGAAGAGGGTCAGGTGGCTGGTATTCCCATCTCTTTCAGAATTTTTCAGTTTGTTGTGATCCAAAGGCTTTGGCATAGTCAATAAAGCAGAACTAGATGTTTTTCTGGAACTCTCTTGCTTTTTTGATAATCCAGCAGATGTTGGCAATCTGATCTGGTTCCTCTGCCTTCTTTAAATCCAGCTTGAACATCTGGAAGATCACAGTTCATGTACTGTTGAAGTCTAGCTTGGAGAATTTTGAGCATTACTTTACTAGCATGTGAGATGAGTGCAATTGTGCAGTAGTTTGAGCATTCTTTTGCATTGCCTTTCTTTGGGATTGGAATGAAAACTGATCTTTTCCAGTCCTGTGGCCACTGCTGAGTTTTCCAAATTTGCTGGCATATTGAGTACAGCACTTTCACAGCATCATCTTTCAGGATTTGAAATAGCTCAACTGGAATTCCATCACCTCCACTAGCTTTGTTCGTAGTGAAGGTTCCTAAGGCCCACTTGACTTTGCATTCCAGGATGTCTCGCTCTAGGTGAGTGGTTATACCATCGTGATTATCTGGGTTGTGAATATCTTTTTTTATAGTTCATCTGTGTATTTTTGCCACCTCTTTTTAATATTTTCTGCTTCTATTAGGCCCATACCATTTCTGTCCTTTATTGAGCCCATCTTTGCATGAAATGTTCCCTTGGTATCTCTAATTTTCTTGAAGTGATCTCTAGTTTTTCCCATTCTATTGTTTTCCTCTATTTCTTTGCACTGGTTGCTGAGGAAGGCTTTCTTATCTCTCCTTGTATTCTTTGGAACTCTGCATTCAAATGGGTATATCTTTCCTTTTCTCCTTTGCTTTTTGCTTCTCTTCTTTTCACAGCTATTTGTAAAGTCTCTTCAGACAGCCATTTTGCTTTTTTGCATTTCTTTCTCTTGGGGATGGTCTTGATCCCTGTCTCCTGTACAGTGTCATGAACCTGCGTCCATAGTTCATCAGGCACTCTGTTTATCAGATCTCCATTTCTATATATATCTTAACTGGACTCACTCACGTTTAACCAGCTAAAATTAAATTTCCTCACCTCTCTTGCAGCTAAGGTGGTGATGTAACTAGTTTCTGGTCAATGAAAATGAATGGAAGTGACATTTCCAACAACTAGGTATTGCTCATAAAGCTGAAAAGTTCATGCCTTCCCAATCTCTCATTTCCACTTCTCAGGGATGGAGTGTAGATGAAGGGGTGAACTACCTATTGCTCTGTGCATGTTTGTGCATGCTAAGTCACTTCAGTCTTGTCCGACTCTTGGCGACCCTATGGACTGTAGCCCACTGGGTTCCTCTGTCCATGGGATTCTCCAGGCAAGAATATTGGAGTGGGTTGTCATGCCCTCCTACAGGGGATCATCCTGGCCCAGGGATCAAACCTGCATCTCTTATGTCTCCTGCACTGACAGGTAGGTTCTTTACCAACAGAGCCACCTAGGAAGCCCTTTGCTCTGTGGAGAAGGGCACTATTCTAGCAGTGGGTGGAGAAGGCAATGGCACCCCACTCCAGTACTCTTGCCTGGAAAATCCCATGGATGGACGAACCTGGTGGGCTGCAGTCCATGGTGTTGCTACGAGTCAGACACGACTGAGCCACTTCACTTTCACTCTTCACTTTCATGCATTGGAGAAGAAAATGGCAACCCACTCCAGTGTTCTTGCCTGGAGAATCCCAGGGATGGGGGAGCCTGGTGGGCTGCTGTCTATGGGGTTTCACAGAGTCAGACATGACTGAAGCAACTTAACAGCAGCAATAGCTAGCAGGGGGAGAGGAACAAGATGGAAAACATCTGTGTCTCTAACACAGTGGAGATGGCACAGCAGCTCTGGAACAGAAACACACTACCAATTAAAAGAGAAGTAAAGAACTTTTTAAAGATACTGTGTTTTTTAGTCCCTTATTA
Source organism: Bos taurus (assembly GCF_002263795.3). Taxonomy (NCBI): domain Eukaryota; kingdom Metazoa; phylum Chordata; class Mammalia; order Artiodactyla; family Bovidae; genus Bos; species Bos taurus. The sequence continues at coordinate 14,628,253 of NC_037332.1, read as the reverse complement.
CAGAGTTTAGTCTTTATTCTAACCATCACCCATAACTTATCCCCCATTTGAAGTAAAAGTCTAATTTCACACATAGTCTGTGTGTGTGCGTGTTTATCAGCATATGTGTATGTGTATTTATAGTTTTTATTTTAAAAGTTTAAGCTAAGACAAAGATAAATATAGCGCTAAAGTTTAGTATAGAAATATAATTTTGTATGTGAGCTTTCAACTTTCTACAGATTTTAAAATCAGTTCCTAGGACTTTAGGAATGTATTCCACATTTACAAATGTGTCTTTAACAGTGCTTCCTAGTTTGAAAATTTTGTTTATAACCATGTAGTGTGAGTTAATACTTGTTCTTAAGGGAAAAATAAATGTCTAGATTGAATGATGACTGTGTGAGAATAAGGTTCAAAAAGTTTTGGGTATTTTACCAATCTATATCCTGAATATTCTTCAACTGTAATTACATAAATTATCTCCTTTATCCTTCACAACAAATTTTATTTTAGCAAAAACTAAAATAAATAATAAGATGCAAAACAATATGGACAGATAAGAATATAGTAGATAACGTGATTTTTTTTGTTCTGTTGAGGAATGTAAGACATTTTTTTTCTATTTAGAAAAAAAAAGCCTGTGGTGCTTTTCAAAAGCTTGTGACTTTTGATTCACAGAGTTTCTAGCATTAATCCAGACCCTGAGGCTCTAATACTTGATACCTAATACCTCTAATACTTGGTACCCTGTGCACAGATGAGAAAATTGAGGCAGAGGGCCATGAAACAACTTGCAAAACAACCTGAATTTAGGAAATAAAATGACCTGAGATTTAAACAAACAATATTGCTACAGAGTAAGCTTTGCTTCTTCTACCATCTTAGGGTTGCATCCAACAAGCCATTTGTCATGGGACTTTTTGCCAAATAAGATTTGAGAAACATGATAGTGAACCATCAAATGTACAAAATATCCTCTTCTTATGAACAAAGCAAATTATGAAAGGCTAAATCTAAGTTGTATATGCTTATATATAAATGTATACCTATATTTTATATGGTTGTGAGAGTTGGACTGTGAAGAAGGCTGAGTGCTGGGGACCAGCCCCAGCTGATCCAGGGTATTCGAAGGAGAGACGGCCTAGGCGACTATTTATATGCTAATTAGAGATATAAAGAATAACAGAATGAGGATAGCTTAGCAGGAAAATTCAGTGGAGAAAAGAGGCTGAGTAGCTTGGTTTACACGGGAGACCAATAAAACTTCAAGACAAGAAGTTTGCACCACTTACGTAGGCCGCAGGCGCCCTCTCGAATAGCGGAAGGTGCCTCACCCTAGACACCTTCTCGAGTGGGTCTTAGAAGCCCAGGCATAATTAGTAAGCATGGTGGGTTCCGTGCTCCAGATGGAGACTCAGCTGGAAGTTAAAGGGAAGAATGACATGGGGAGACCAAGTGTTGGTGAGCAAGGCCCGTAGCTTTATTTTCAACAGGGGCTTATATACCCTAAGTTACACATAGAGGATAATAGGGGATGCAAAGTCAGCAGTCTTTGATTCTTATCAAAAACCAAGGTTTCTTTCCTGCAAATTTATCGTATACAAATGGTTTAGGTGATTTACATCATCTTCTGGCCAGAAGGCCTACTAACATTTTATGACTCTTGACAAGAACTTATCAACAAAGACTTATTTTCTCTAAGAGTAATTATTTTAAGGTTTGGCGCCATCTTCCAAAGATAAAATTGCATTCCTATAGGGCGGATGTGTAATGGGCTTACAACAAAGAAAATAATTTATTACCTTAAGGGTCTAAAGTTACTAACACCAAGGCCACTACTTATTTTTTCTATATACCAACTATTAATTAATACACATTCAAGGATACAATTCAGGGGATGTGAAAACTTGGCAACAAGCATTGACTCATCAATGAAATCCTTTACTATTCTGACAGTTTTTAACTCTCTGAGAGGCTCTAAGCTATTTGAATATCTTAAGCTTCCCGTGCCTCTGGAGGCTAGGAGACTGTAAACAATTGCATGCATAGCTGCAGGAGTCCGGGTAAACTTGTCAGGCGAGTTAGAGAGCCATCTGAGGGGTTTGGATTTAAACACTCCTAATTGCACAGGAACTTTATTAATTGGAGCTGTAAGTTAACTCTTTGACAGAGAGAGCGAGATGGTGGTAGGGGACAGCCCGCAATAGAGTCAGAGGTGAGAGCACAAAGCAATAAATAGGCAGACTCTGGTTTTTAGGGGAAAAATGCTCGAGAATATCCGGGCGGACTCCTGAGGCTCGATCCCGCCTTTGCGTATGCCGAGCCTCCTTCCTCATGACCTTTGTCACGAGCGGAATGCCTCACAGGCTCCCGGCAGCTGAGCACCAAAGAATTGATGCCTTTGAACTGTGGTGTTGGAGAAGACTCTTGAGAGTCCCTTGGACTGCAAGGAGATCCAACCAGTCCATTCTGAAGGACATCAGCCCTGGGATTTCTTTGGAAGGAATGATGCTAAAGCTGAAACTCCAGTACTTTGGCCACTTCATGCGAAGAGTTGACTCATTGGAAAAGACTCTGATGCTGGGAGGGATTGGGGGCAGGAGGAGAAGGGATGACAGAGAATGAGATGGCTGGATAGCATCACTGACTAGATGGACGTGAGTCTGAGTGAACTCCATGAGTTGGTGATCGACAGGGAGGCCTGGTGTGCTGCGATTCATGGGGTCGCAAAGAGTCGGACACGACTGACCGAATGAACTGAACTGAACTAATGCCATAGCAACACTGTACTAGTAAATGTCAGTGCCATTTCCTGGGGACAGGCAGAGGTGAACACACCTTTGTTCTGAAAAATTTGTTCAAATCTAGGAGAGTCTGCAAGTTGAAGAAGTTTGTATCAGGAGACATAATCAGGACCCTCTGATTAAGTATATTAAATATTTGAGTTGGATAGATATTTAAGTAGATATATATTTAAATTAGTATTCAAATGATTTAATCAAGATAGTAATAAAATGTGCAAAGAATTAGGAATTGGACACTTTATCTTTGGATCTCAAATAAGTCATTTAATAGGTGTAAGAATGGATAAAAATAAAGACCTTTTCCTCTCTCTGCTTCTAAAACCTTGATTTAATAATACCTACCCTTTAGGATCATTATCAATATTAAAGAGATAAAATTATGTAAAAATGATACAGATAGAGTACAGTTACACAGGTAGTTTTAGAAATTCCACTACGGGATTATAAATGGAGAGGAAGCTTTAGAGAACTTTGGGAGATCACTGTAAGTTAATGATTACTCAGGAAAACTATCAGAACTTCAGGAAATGAAGCAGGCTTGCCTAACAATAAAGCCATAAATAAAAGCAGAAGATTCGCCCCAAGCCATTAAGTGAAAAAATGAGGATTGCATCCTGGTGGTGGAGATCAGCAACGCACTGATCCTTTGGTCATGCACTTCTACATGTATCAAGGATAGGAATACAAGGAAAAGTCACCTTTTCAAAGTAGAAAGTAATCCCTCAGTCATGTCCAACTCTTTGTGACTCCATGGACTGTTGCCTATCGGGCTCTTTATATATGGGATTTTCCAGGCAAGAATACTGGAGCGGGTAGTCATTCCATTCTCCAGGGGATCTTTCTGGCCCAGGGATGGAACCCTTCTTTATCTTCTGAGACACCAGGGAAGCCTTTCCAAAATAGAAGATCCACATTAAGTAGAAACCTGAGATGATTAATTAATATATTTGAGTAAATGTTGCCACCTTTCTACTGATTTGAAAAGCTCTGTGACAGTCCTGGTTTGCCTATATAGGGTCAAGCACTCTTTCACCCAATGTGAAGGAGAAGCTCATGCTGTGAGCCTGATGTCTACTCAGAGAATGAGGACAAGGTGGTGTTCTCTCCTTATGACTTTTCCTTTGATTATAAAAACGTAGCCCAATTAGTTCTCAGAGCAGAGCCCTCTTGTTTGCTCACTTATGTTCTTCACAAGCATCCTATATTAATAAATCTGCTTGTTCTTGCTGTTGTTCAGTCACCCAATTGTGTCTGACTCTTTGCAACCCCATGGACTTCAGCACGCCAGGCCTCCCTGTCCCTCACCATCTCCAGAAGTTTGCCCCAGTTCATGTCCATTGCATTGTTGATGCCATCCAGCCATCTCATCCTCTGGTGCCCTCTTCTCCTTATACCCTCAATCTTTTCCAGCATCAGGGACTTTCCCAATGAGTCATCTTTTTGCATCAGATGACCAAAATACTGGAGCTTCAGATTCAGCATCAGTCCTACCAATGAGTATTCAGGGTTTATTTCCCTTAAGACTGACTGGTTTGATCTCCTTGCTGTCCAAGGGACCTTCAGGAGTCTTCTCCAGCACCACAGTTGGAAGGCATCAATTCTTTGGCATTCTGCTTTCTTTATGGTCCAGCTCTCACAACAGAATGTGATCTCTGAGAAGACCATAGCTTTGACTATATGGACCTTTGTTGGCAGAGTAATGCCTCTGCTTTTCAAAACTCTGTTTCCGCTTGTTTGTCAGAGCTTTCCTGCCAAGAAGTAATCATCTTCTGATTTCATAGCTTCAGTCACCATCCAGAGCGATTTTAGAGCCCAAGAAGAGGCTCTATTTCTCCTACTTCCTACTTCCACATTTTCCCCTTCTATTTGCCATGAAGTAATGAAATGGCAACCCACTCCAGTATTCTTGCCTGGAGAATCCCACGGACGGCGGAGCCTGGTGGGCTGCCATCTATGGGGTCGCACAGAGTTGGACACGACTGAAGCAACTTAGCAGCAGCAGCAGCAGCAGCAATGGGGCCGGATGCCATGATCTTAGGTTTTTTTAAATATTTAGTTTTAAGCCGGCTCTTTCATTCTCCCCCTTACCCTCATTAAGAGGCTGTTCAGTTCCTCTTAGACTTCTTGCCTATTACTTTACCTCTCACTAAATTCCTTCTTGTGAGGAGACATAAAGAACCTGAACATTAAATCTTGAGACAAGTTGTGCAATTTCAATCGGAAGATTGTGGGTTCAAGTTTCATGTGAGGTGTGGTTTCAAAAGCACCTCATACTGTGTGAGATCCATAATACTATTTAAGAAATCCTCACCCTTGCAACCTCCTGCATTATCATTTTGGTTGATTACACACACACACACACACACACACACACATATATATATATATATATATATATATCAGTTCAGCTCAGTTGCTCAGTCGTGTCTGACTCTTTGCGACCCCATGAATCCTAGCACGCCAGGCCTCCCTGTCCATCACCAACACCCAGAGTTCACTCAGACTCACGTCCATCGAGTCAGTGATGCCATCCAGCCATCTCATCCTCTGTCGCCCCCTTCTCCTCCTGCCCCCAATCCCTCCCAGTATCAGAGTCTTTTCCAATGAGTCAACTCTTCGCATGAGGTGGCCAAAGTACTGGACTTTCAGCTTTAGCATCACTCCTTCCAAAGAAATCCCAGGGCTGATCTCCTTCAGAATGGACTGGTTGGATCTCCTTGCAGTCCAAGGGACTCTCAAGAGTCTTCTCCAACACCACAGTTCAAAAGCATCAATTCTTTGGCACTCAGCCTTCTTCATAGTCCAACTCTCACATCCATACATGACCACAGGAAAAACCATAGCCTTGACTAGACGGACCTTTGTTGGCAAAGTAATGTCTCTGCTTTTGAATATGCTATCTAGGTTGGTCATAACTTTCCTTCCAAGGAGTTAGCGTCTTTTAATTTCATGGCTGCAGTCACCATCTGCAGTGATTTTGGAGCCCCCCCAAAATAAAGTCTGACACTGTTGCCATTGTTTCCCCATCTATTTCCCATGAAGGGATGGGACCAGATGCCATGATCTTCGTTTTCTGAATGTTGAGCTTTAAGCCAACTTTTCCACTCTCCACTTTCACTTTCATCAAGAGGCTTTTTAGTTCCTCTTCACTTTCTGCCATAAGGTTGTGTCATCTGCATATCTGAGGTTATTGATATTTCTCCCGGCAATCTTGATTCCAGTTTGTGCTTCTTCCAGTCCAGCGTTTCTCATATATATATTCTTAAATCTAAATTCTTAATTCCTACAGCTTCTAATGAATCTTACCTATTTCTTTTTACTGTGGTAAATTTGAACTATCTGGTCAGTGTAAAATTCATGTAGTTCTTTTCTATGATAGTAAACATAAAGTAGTAAAAGTGAAGATATTTTTCCTTTTGAGATTTGTTCTCTTCACAATAGACTATCATATGCATCATGATTTACAAGGAACAATGATATGACCCAGAAGCATATTTGTCTATGTGATACAGTTCTAACACTGGTTCTTATGCTGTTACATCCGCATTTTTTTCTTTCTGATTGAAGACATATGGATTTACAGAGTTCACAATGTGTTTTTTTTGTGTGTGTGTGTGCTCAGTCATGTCCGATTCTTTTGCCACCCCATGGACGGTAGCCCACCAGACTCATTTGTCCGTGGAATTTTTCAGGCAAGAATATTGGAGTGAGTTGCCATTTCCTACTCCAGGGGATCTTCCTGACCCAGGGGTTTGAACCTGCATCTTCTTCATATCCTGCATGGGCAGGTGATTCTTTACCACTGTGCCACCTGGGAAGCCCAGAGTTCTTAACACAGTGAGTAAACTGGGTTTGTTTCTAATAAGAATCACAGAATCTACACTCTCCTAGTTTTATTGTTTCCCAAACTCAAATAAAAATGTTATATGTAAAAAAAATGGTTTATAGTAGACATGATTATGTCCTGTTATTTCATACAAGTCCAATGGTTAGGAATCCACCTGCCAATGTCGGGGACACAGGTGCGATTCCTGGTCAGGGAAGATCTCACATGTTGTGGAGCAACTAAGCCTGTGGGCTCTAGAGCCTGTGCTCTGCAACTGGGGAAGAGCTCCTGCTCACCACAGCTAGAGAAAGCCCATGCACAGCAACAACCCCAGCACAGCCAAAAATAAATAAATAAAAATTTAAAGAAAAGAATCTCTGAAAGTGAATTATTTAAGCTGCCTTTAAATGGACTTGGTGATATCTAACTAAATTCTCAATCTTGTTCTTTATTGTGATGGTGACAGAGGAAGGAGTTTGTGATTCTAGAACTACCCCTTTTCACATCACATGGCAGAACAGGATTTAGCCATAAACTATAAAATGACAGAGACAAAGGAAGAGAATGATCCTATCTGTTCTACACATACCTTTTCAAATTCAATTTCACAACGATCTCTGGAAAACATACTCCTCTGTGATACTGCATACCCCTCTTTGTTACTCTCACTCTAGTTTTCTGTTTTCTTTGCCTCTTTCTTTTCTTCCCTTAACAATCTGCAGGATCATTACAACACACTTGAAAACTCCAGTTGCCTGGATCAATATTTCTGTCTGTTTCATTTTGCTTAAATCCTTCTACACACTGTTGCAGGCCAGCAGAGTCACATAAGCACGGTCACAGGTTTTTCTGTTGCTAAGAGCAACACTACAGATGGCAAAAACTGGCTATTGTACATCACATGTTACACACACAGACGCATGATGGTTTGAAACAGCTTAAACCATTCAAGGGCAGTTTGCCTCTAATAAGTGTTAGGATTTTATATTCCATGTGATCACACGACCTTTAGATACTATGTGGAATCCAGTTAACTAAAATGACTTCCTCTCTGTTACTGTGACAGCAATTAATTAATTGCATTTGTGACTTGGCTAAACTTCATTTCAAAGACAATAAGAAACATATAGAATATGTAATATACAAGATTATGTGTAAAAAGTTTATATTGTCAAGTTTATATTACATTTGAATTTCTAATGTCCATATCTCTGCTAAGTCCATTGTATTATGTGTGTTGTCTTTTGATTTTACTTTGAATAAAATGATTCAGATTTGAGGATCCGATATTCTTCTAAAAATACTTATAACTGGAGATCCATATATATGTGTGTGTGTGTGTGTATAAGCAGATGACATTTATTACATAAATATATACATATATAAAATCATATAAACATTATTAAATTATAAATCCTTATTTTTTTTTGAGAGTGTGAAAAACTATTCCTTCATGGATCAGTTTCTCAGTGCTTGGCTTTGTCTAGATTTTGTTCTTTCTGAACAGTGGTCAATCATTTTGGTGAACAAAATTGAACAGGTTTTCTTGGAAAAATTTGAATGTGATTTTCATGCAATGAAAGTTGAATCTCAAGTTAAGTCTCTATGGATAAAGACAATTGCAAAGCAGAAGCAATTATTCAGCTAATTCAGAAGAGAAGATGAAGCACATCACCTAATCTAACTCACAGAGACATTACCTGGTTTCACATCACTACTGCAGATATGAATTCTTAATATTACTAAAGAACAGAATCCTCTGAAACCTCTGATTATCTGGAACACCAAATGATTTTGGCGAGGGTACCATTTATCTCTGTCTGTATCATGTCTGTCTTCTCCATTTTTTTTTTTTTTTTTGGTGAAGTCAAAAGAAGATGGATTTAAATCAGAAATCCAGGTTTGAATTTCTCCTCTTCCACTGACTGTGACTCTAAAATGATATTACAGTTTGTTTAATTGCTCTGAGTCTCAGTTTCTTCATATGCTAATGACATAAAACAATAACAGAGGGGTTTGGAACATTCACATGTAAATATGATTTTAAATGATACATTTTTATATAAATATGTTGTTGTTAGCTGCTGGTTTATTGTTTTAGGACTTCACCAGACATAGTATCCATTAAAAAAAAATCAGATCAGAGCAAAACAGAAAAAAAACAAAACAAAGAAAAAGCCACAAATTAACAACATTTGAGTTTTGAAATGAAAATATTGCCTAACAGCATAATTTGAAATTTTATCTAAAAGATAAATATTCACATTTGTTTTTACACATAATTGAGGAATCTATCTCATAATGTAACAAATAATGGTATATAAAATAAAGACAATAAATTTTTCAATTATTGATTTATGGGAATAATCATATCATTCAGAACTCAGAGTCCATGCTTTTATTTTACCTTGCCTACACATATATCATTTTCCATAAGAGTCCTTAATTAAAATTGGGAAAATTGAACTATTTAGTAACATTCATTTGGCTAATCAGTATGTGCTTGTTTTAGCTAATTGAATTGCAAATAATGGGAACAAATTATATATTTAAATATTTGATTCAGTTATTCAGAGAATCATATTTTTGAGAGATATAATCATCTCAGGAGATCATCCAGCCCTGTCATATACTGCAAATATTATCAGTCACATTTATAAATGAGATAGGTTGAATAAGATTGTGAAATAACTTGGAAGAAGTAGGATTATAATTCATATTTCTGCAATTTTCATAACTTTTCAATGGAGCAGGAACATACTTTTAGAAAAATTTCCCTTGAAAATAATTTAGATGATTCTATTTTGCTTCTCTTATATAGCCCCTTTGTAAATGCTCAAACTTTCTCTCAGAGGAGATGAGACACAGATTTTAGTTGGGGATGTTAATTTTAGATACCTGGTCCCTGTGCAGCCACCTAAACTTAGTGTGAAGTTCCGAAGTTCAAAGATCGTACAACGCTCTAGTCTTTGGGAGGCACTCTTTCGAGTCTTGCTTCTAGCAGGGATCCTGTCTCTTCTGCCTTCCCTGTTTGATCTCAGGTCACTTTAGACATAAGTCTTGGCCCCTTCAATACTTTGCACAAGCAGTCCACTTGGTCTGCAGATTTTATGAGCTGCAGGGCATTCAACTGGAGACTTGTGAGAAAAAGTCATTGCTGGAACAGGTGACAATCTTCCAAGCTGCTCCACCAAACCCCACTCTCTTTCCTCTCTTTCTAGCTTGGCTCTAGCTCTTATCCCTAAAGTTACCTCCTAAAACGCGTGATTCCTTTTCAAGAGCGAAGAGCGAATTCAGTTCCCTTTGGCCCTAAACTCAAATTTGCATTTCAAAACTCGCCAAGGAACTCACTGCCCCTATGCAGGTGTACAACTACATTGTTTCAAAAGAATTTGCATTGTATCCATATATTAAAAATATAAAATAAAAACTTTTGCTCATGCCTTGATGTGGAGAGCAAGAGGAAAGGATGAGCTACAATCTGAGACGTGGCAGACCCTGGGAGAAGCACATCTCCAGAGACACTGAAAAATCCATCTGTGGTTAACTGATGCTGATGGCTCCTCTCACGGTCTGAGGAGAGGAGGCTAGCCCCTGGCATTTCTGCTCTAGATGAAGCTTAAGCTCGGGATTCCTTTCACTAGTCACATCTCCACTTGATTCCCAAAGTGAGATGTTACTCTCCAGTCTGGGTAGTTCAGTGTTGTCCATCAACACTCATCAGTTCAGATAAGTTCAGTCTCTCAGTTGTGTCCGACTTTGTGACCCCATGAATTACAGCATACCAGGCCTCCCTGTCCATCACCAACTCCCGGAGTTCACTCAAACTCACGTCCATTGAGTCAGTGATGCCATCCAGCCATCTCATCCTCTGTCGTCCTCTTCTCCTCCTGCCCCCAATCCCTCCCAGCATCAGGGTCTTTTCCAATGAGTCAACTCTTCACATGAGATGGCTAAAGTACTGGAGTTTCAGTTTTAGCATCATTCCTTCCAAAGAACATCCAGGGCTGATCTCCTTCAGAATGGACTGGTTGGATCTCCTTGCAGTCCAAGGGACTCTCAAGAGTCTTCTCCAACACCACAAAGCATCAATTCTTCGGCACTCAGCTTTCTTCACAGTCCAACTCTCACATCCATACATGACCACAGGAAAAACCATAGCCTTGACTAGACGAACCTTTGTTGGCAAAGTAATGTCTCTGCTTTTGAATATGTTATCTAGGTTGGTCATAACTTTCCTTCCAAGGAGTAAGTGTCCTTTAATTTCATGGCTGCAATCACCAGCTGCAGTGATTTTGGAGCCCCACCCAAAATAAAGTAGAAATATCAATAAAAAATTTTCAAAAATACAGAAATATCAATAACCCCAGCAATGCAGATAACACCACCCTTATGGCAGAAAGTGAAGAGGAACTAAAAAGCCTCTTGATGAAAATGAAAGAGGAGAGTAAAAAAGTTGGCTGAAAGCTCAACATTCAGAAAACTAAGATTATGGCATCTGGTCCCATCACTTCATGGGAAATAGATGGGTAAACAGTGGAAACAGTGTCAGACTTTAGTTTTTGGGGCAACACTCATCAGCTGTTGCCTATTCTTAATTATGGCAGTGAGATGGTACTTGATCTTCACTGTGTCCTAACTGGGTTTAGCTGCCACTAAATAATCAAGATTTAACTAATTCTTGTTTTTAAATTTGATTTTTTTTTAAACTGAGGTACAACTGACATATATTTATTTAGATGTACAGCATAATGCTTCCCTAGTGGCTCAGATGGTAAAGAATCTGCCCAAACTGCAGGAGACTTGGGCTTCATCCCTGGATTGGGAAGATCCCCTGGAGAAGGGAATGACAACCCACTTCAGTATTCTTGCCTGGAGAATTCCATGGACAGAGGAGCCTGGCGGGCTATAGTCCATGGGGTCACCAAGAGTCAGACACAACTGAATGACTAACACTTTCACAGCATAATGATTGAATATTCATAAACACTGTGAAATGATTACCATAAGTCTAGTTATCATCCATTACCATATAAAGTTATCCGTTCTTTTTCTTGTCAAGAGAACTTTTAAGATTTATTCTCTTAGCAAGTTTCAAAGACGCAATACAATATTATTATTTCTTTGACCTTATCACCCATTGCTTAATGAATTTGAGTGAACTGATTTACCAGACTGAATTGATCCTTAAAAGAATCATCTGATAGGATAATACTGTAAAAAAAAAGAAAAAAAGCTACTAATACTTATTATTATGTATAAGAAAAAGGTAATTTTTAAAATGGATTCAATCTCTTATTTGAATTGCATTCAAGAAAATTTAATTTTTCTGTATTAATAGATTTCCTCATGTCAGTGAAGTCAGTAAAGCAAGCATACAATAACTTGAGAATTAAGAACATCCTCAATTTAATAATTTGATTATTAATCAACCTTCAGTGATGATGTTTTATCCCCTTTTTCTGTTTTCTCTCAGTACCAAATTTTGTTTTGACCATCTGTCCCTCAATTTCTTTTCAAAAGGTCAGTATTGCAACTATTCAACTGCACATTTATCTCAACTTGTGTATATTTAATGTCTGCTATTTTCCAGACCTTTTCTTTGCTATTGGAATTAGAGAGAAGTATACAGGAGGCTTTTCACTTGAAACAGATAAAATATGCTGAGGGAAATAAAATTTAACCACAAGAACAATTTGGAGGGACTTCCCTTGTGGTCCAGTAGTTAAGATTCTGAGCTCCCAAGGTGGAAGGAGTGTATAAGTTCAATCCCTGGTTGGGGAAATAAGATCTCACATGCTTCGGCCAAAAAAAGAAAAAATTCTAAAATACAAACAAACAAACAAAAAGGAACAGTTTGGAGAACAACAAATAAGCATTGTATATATAAGATCAATCAGACTTTCATTTTTTTTTCCAGGCCACAAAACATTATTGAGTCTCTTGTTTTTGTAAGGCATGGTGCTAGATGCTTGGGATATAATGCTGGAACACACAGACACAGTACTTGCCCTTGTGAAAAGGAACAAATATTAGACAAATAACTGCAAGAAGTAGGCAGTGATTAAAATGATCATAAGCACTGCAAAGTGCCATACTCTGTGAGCCTCAGCAATAAAGCAACCTAGTTTGGAGAAGTTGAGGAAGTTACATATAAGTTGGTAGGTACAGAGAAGAGAAAAGAAAAGTAAATGAAACAAAGAAGAACATGGGAAAACACTGTCTAAAGAAGATTAGGGGGCTTCCCTGGGAGAAGGGCACGGCAACCCACTCCAGTACTCTTGCCTGGAACATCCCATGGATGGAGAAGCCTGGTAGGCTACAGTCCATAGGGTCGCAAAGAGTCGGACATGACTGAGCGACTTCACTTTTCACTTCACTTTCACTGGTAGCTCAGATGGTAAAGCATCTGCCTGCAACTCGGGAGACCTGGGTTTGATCCCTGGGTCGGGAGGATCCCCTGGAGAAGGCAATGGCAACCCACTCCAGTATTCTTGCCTGGAAAATTCCATGAATGGAGGAGCCTGGTAGGCTGCAGTCCATGGGATCGCAAAGAGTCGGACATGACTGAGCAAGTTCACTCACTCAAGAAGATTAGGGCATTTGAGGAGGCTAGTGAGCCCAGGTGAGGGTGCAGGGAGGAGTAAGAGATGATTATGAAGCGTGGCCAGATTCCACAGGACGCTGTAGGCCACAGCGTTTTGGATTCTAGCCTAAGTGCAGTAAAAATGTACTGACAGAGCTTTAACCAGGGGAGTAAGTACTGTGGTCAAATTTGCCTTTTCAATGCCATTTTGACCACTAAGAATAAACTATAGGTAGTGAAGAAGGATATTCATACTCTGTGTAGTACAGAATGAAGACACGATCAGGATAGTGGCAGTGTCAGCAGAGATAAGTAAGGGAATTTAAATAGAAGTAAGAGTCCTTGGTTATGGGCTGCAAATGTGAGGTAAAGGGGAGGAAAGTATGAGGAAAGGCCCCCAGATTTCTGGCAGGAGCATAGTGGAATAGTAAACCAGACAAGGAAAGATTCCTGTGAATAGGTTTATAGAGGATGTGAGTCAGGAGAGAGAGGGTTCAGGTGGAGAGCTATTAGGGAAGAGTAACAGGGAACATGTCCTTGGTGCTGGACACATTATTGGCAATACTTATGGATAGGCTGAGTATTCAGAGTAACTAGAATTCTTGAATGTTAAAGTCTTGATTCTGTAGGAAACGGAGAGCAATTCACCATCTGGATAAACAAATGACATACTAGCTATATATATATATTTTTTTTTTAATAAAGCACATAGTATTTAGAATTTTAAGACACTGAAGACAGACATATAGATTGTGAAACTATTGTGAAATGAATAGGCCAAAGGCAAAGTATCTAATAAGAAATAGACTAAACAGTATGGCAAATTAACTATACTTCGATATAAAAAGAGAGGAAAAGAAAGAAAATGGACTAACAACATGAATCAGTAATTCACAAGGAGAAGTATCAATGGCCAGTAAATATTTAAAAATGATTATCAGTATTCAAATGGCTGGGAATTAAAACAAGTTTTGAGAAAATGTAAGGTGGGAAAATTCACAGAAGAATAAAGAGAAAGAAGAGAAGACCGAAGACTGAGCTTAAGGTCTCCCTGGTCCAAAACTGGCTTTTAGCATTCTCTATAATAGAGATAATAGGATTTGTATTTAAAGTCACTAACTAGAGAGCTAATGTTTTTTAACAGCTGCATATACACTCACTAGATGAGATTATAAATTAACTTGCTTAAAGCTATTTACTTGAGTTATTTCTGGGCATTGTGCCTTTAGTGAGGAGACATGCCAGATATAATTTATATTATGTAGGTATTAAGGACAAATCTTGTGATGCTGTTGGCCTGTGTTTCAAAAAAAATTTTTTTTATTTAAAAAAAATTCCTAAATTATGCTTTTTAATGATTACTTGGTCAACTGGGTTTTACTTTGGATTAATTAATTTCAGAACCTAGTATCTTATGACATTACACAAAGACTGTTAATTGGAGATAATTTGCTATTGGTTCAGCAGGGGAGGTACCATAAAACCTATTCTAGAACATGTCTTCTAGCAATTTATAATTCTTTTTTGAAAATATTTCAAATAAAAATACATAATCAGTGTTTGGAATTTTAAAGGAAAATTATTTTGCTTAAAATTATTGTTACCAATGTAAGTGACATTTTATTTGTTAGCATAAATCTTATAAATATCTTACCTTCCTCCACTAGAATATAAGAGTGGGAACAGACTATTGTGCCTGATTTTACTAAAGACTAACAATGAGTTGCTTATTAAGCAATAATTGAGTGTATGATGCATATTTTATCATCTGTTATCTCAGAAAGAGGTCCAGAACAAAGATATGTGATACTAATTTTTTTAATTTACAGTATGTAAACCATGATAATAACAGGTCATATTTCCATCTCAAACTAGGCTGCTCTCCCTGAAACTTTATTTTGAAAATTATCAAACTTACAGAAAAGTATTGTATAGTAAATAAACATGTACCCACCACCCAGATTCTATGATTAACTTTTTACTGTTCTTGCTTGATCACACAATTATCTAACCATCCCACTAGCCATCTCTTCAGCATCTTATTTTTTGATGGTTTTTCAAACAAACTGCAGACATCAGTATGTTTCCCAAATATTTAAGCATGCATGGTTCAGATAGTAAAGAATCTGCCTGCAATGCAGGAGACCTGGGTTCGATCCCTGGGTTGGGAAGATCCCCTGGAAGAAGGCATGGCAACCCACTCCAATATTCTTGTCTGGAGAATCCTTATGGACAGAGGAGCCTGGTGGGCTACAGTCCATGGGGTTGCAAAGAGTCAGACATGACCAAGCAACTAAGCACATCACAGCACTAAGTAAAGTTTTACAGAGTAATTTTTTTTCTTTTGAAGTAAAATTTATATACAATGAAATGCAAAAACCTTAAGTGGACAGTTCAGTAAACTCATGTACCATTCACAGTACATACTCTAGTGCAATCCCAAGTTCCTCTCAAGATACAGAAGATGACCACAACCTCAGAAAGTTCTCTCATTTTCCTCAGACAGTCCTTGCACCCAGCATCCCGGAAATAATCATTATTCTTTCATTGCCCATAGATTAGTCTTTCTTCTTCCAGAAATTCATATAGATCATATAGTATGGACTCTTTTGTGTACGATTTCTTTCACTTGGCAGTATGTGTTTGAGAGTCCTTCATGTTACTCATGCATTTTTTACTGCTGAGTAGTATTCCACTCATAGATAAGCCCCAGCTTATTTATTTATTGTACTATTGGTGAGCATTTGGGCTGCTTCTAGTTCTGTGCTATTACAAATTAGTTGCTGTAAACATTCTTGTATATTTTTTTGTGTGTGTGAACATATGTTTTCATTTCTCCTGAGTAAATTCAGGGCCACAGGGTAGGTATACACTTAATTTTATAAATATTACCAGAGCTTTTTGAATGTGATTGTACCACTCCCACCAATAATGTATGAGGGCTGAGTTAGGTCTACATTCTCATCCACATTTGATTTTGCCAGCCTTTTTTTTTTTTTTTTTTAATAAATATTAGACATTCTGATAGTTGTAATATATTAAAAATGACTCCTGTATTCCTAAGTTATTCTTTTACAGGTCACAGAAAGTGTTTCATTCTAGTTAAAATAAATTCCAAGATACAAACAATCCTATGAAACCAATGATTCTTTTTCCTATTTTTTTTATGTTCCCATATGCAGGATACCACAGTCTTAGAGGTTTTTTGCACTAAAAATAACAAAGGAATAAGGGGATAAAGAATTTTAAGTAAGACTGCCCCTCTCACCCTCTAGACTCCATCAGAATTCAAGAGGGAGCCCAGAACATATGCTCCGTGTGAGACCATCCCTTGCTGACCTCAGCGAACTTTTTAGCCCACCCAGTGTTATGCATCCTTCTGTTGCACCAAGGAGGTGAGGCCATCTTGTCTATTCTCCTCCTCTCATCTCAAGTTCCCCTGTGGTTGTAAGGGCATTGGGACAACTCCAACATATAACAAATATTTTGTATGTTTTTTTTTTGGATTTTGCCACTAGTATACAACCTCTATGATGGCTGAGTTTTTTTTTTTTTTTTTTTTTTTTTTAGTTTTTGTTCACTGCTGTATCCTCAGTGCCTAGAGTATCTAGCACGTAGTACGTGTTTAATAAGTGAGTATTTGTGGAATGAATAAGTTGCCCTTGACGAAGAAGTCTCACGTCCTAGAATGGGAAAAATTCTTACATACAGATGAGAAAAGCAAACATACAGGTTACTTAAGGATTTGCTATGGTTCGTACTAGTTACTGGGCTTTCCTGTGACTCACAAGACAAAGAATCTGCCTGCAACGTGGGAGAGCCAGGTTTGATCCTTGGTCGGAAAGATCCTCTGGAGAAGGGAATGGCAACCCACTCCAGTATTCTTGCCTGGAGAATTCCATGGACAGAGAAGCTTGGTGGCTACAGTCCATAGGGTTGCAAAGAGCTGGACACAACTAAGAAACTAATACCTTTTCACATACATACTAGTTACTCAGTGGAAGTGTTAAACCTTTGATCAGGTGTCCTGGCTAATTGAACCTTGGGTCAAAGTTGGAATATCCTTAGTATTCACTCTCCTCCAGTATCCTTGACTGGAGAATCCCATGGATAGAGGATCCTGGCAGGCTACAGTCCATGGGGTTGCAAAGAGTCGGACACAACTGAGTGACTAAGCACACACCTTCTGTAGAGATAAATTCTCTTATGTTTTTGATATTCTAGTTTTTGATTGACATTTCCAGGGATAATGAGAATGTTAACAGGATGTTAAAACAAGATTCTTCTTGTCTGGGCTTCTGGGCCACTCTTTTCAGTGTCCTATACTATTAAATTAATTAATCATCACAATGAACTTACAAAGCAGGCAGCGTTAATACCAGTTGGGAAAGAACATTTTATAGAAGAGGAAACCAAGCTAGTAAAGTTAAGTAAGTTGGAACTTCAAGGTGAAGAATCCAGCCCCAGAGTCTGAGCAGGGAGAGGCTTTGATGAGTCTCTCAGAAAATATGAAATATGTCTCCTAAGGTTAGGAAGTATATTAGATTTGTTCTAGGCTCTCAGCTGTGAATCTAAATGGAGGAGATGGGCTGGGAGGCTGCCTCACAGGCAAGGATTGACTTTCCCCCTCAGTATTTATAAGAGCAAAGGATGTCTCAGTGTTTCTTGAGGGTTACGTGTGGATCACATGTAAAAGAGAGCTAACATGCAGATAACATTAGGTCTTGGCCAGTGGCATAATTTTAGAAGAGCAGAAGCACCTCAGCATTAAGTGATAGATAGCACTATATTCTTTGGGCTTGCAAGATTAAGCAAGAATCTACAAAAGAGAGAGGCAATTGCTCAGACTGAGGGAACTACCTCTGAATAAGGAAGCTCTGAAGAATGTACACACACAGCTAAACAGGACATGGTCAGTTTTAGATATCTGGTACGTGCATAAAGAATGAGCCTGGGAACCAAGAATACCAGCCAAGGAAGACCTGGCTTGCTCCTCTCACTTTCTATTTCAACCCTGAGGTAGCACAGCTATGATGAAAAGGAGAGCTGAGAGAGATTGGCTATACCTGTGAATGAAATCAACAGCTTTTACTACTACATAGAAACAGATGTTCTAAACATTGAATTGATGCTCTTTTGTGATGTCTATTTAAGGCAGTTTTAATGACCTACAGGTAAGATGTAAAATCACCAGATTGCCCATGTTTTCACCTAGAGGCAAGAAAGTTCTCCCCCTAGAGGCAAAAACAAAAGCCACTTTCTGATTTCTTTTCATAGCACCCACTTGTTCGACCTTACAGGAAGGACCTTGAACATCCAGGGATTACTAAGGTCATGATCCAGTTCTTTAATCCTCATTAAGTGTTGGAGATCTCGTTACTCATGTTGTTATCAAACAAGGCCATACACAAAGCCAGTGGCCAGATGAGAGAGCCGAGACAGCCTTATCCCACTTACTTGGAAACTCTGTCCCAGAATTACACTGCCAAAACTGTGGCTGCATTCTGTGCAGATCTGGATCATACAAACTTGAGCTCTTGTGATAGGAACTATCAAGTCTCACTTTCTGATACAAATCCCACAAGTAAAAATGACTCTTAAGTTATGAACCACATAATTTCAGAGCATTATTTATAACCAGTTTATGTCACTGCCACAAGATGGGCAGTGATGGTCTACTATCATCAGAAAAAAATCTAAAACTTTCTGGGTTTTCAATTAGGCAGGTTATGAGGAGCAAGATTTCTTACGTATAATTTACTACCCTGAGTATTTCAAGTTACGTTGTCTAAGGTGGCAGTGGAGAAGCAAGAGGCAGGTTTCAACCCATTTTGTGAAAACTTAAGAGCTCTGTCTACAGAATCATGGTGTGTCAGTTGTGTCTGACTCTTTTGTGACCCTATGGAACTATAACACATCGGGCTCCTCCACCCCTGGGATTCTCCAGGCAAGAATTCAGGGGATCTTCCTGAGCCAGGTATCCAACACACATCTTTTACACCTCCTGCATTGGCAGGTGGGTTCTTTATCCCTAGAACCACTTGGGAAGTGCTACAGAACCACAGCACAAATTTTTAAAGGCCTCTCTTGGGACTCAGGAAATATGCATAAATTCTACACCTAGTTCTGCTTCTTAACAAGTAAGTGATGTCAGGTACCTTACTTGCTTCTCTGTAACCATGGACATCAATAAATGGGATTCATTCATTCTATTCCATTCATGTATTCCCTCATTCACTAGTGAACAGTTTTGAGTGTCTACAGTGAGTCAGTGCAATAAGAATGCAAACAGGAATACATCCTGATTACTGGTAAAACAGGACTCATAACACCTTATAGGGAATAGAAATGTGTGTAATAATATCTCGAATCTCCTTTAGGCTAAAACTGTGTAATTTTGATTGCTCTTGATGTCCCAGCACAAACTGAAATTCAAAATGAAAAAGACAAGCTGTATATTGATTTCATTTTTGTCATAACCTTGAAGTTATTTAGAGATCAGCACAGTTTCAAATTTGACTGCTTGCTTTGCTAGTGTGATAGCATCCCTGTAGAGTTGTGTAATGCTCAGTGAAATGCTCCCTGAGTGGCAATATGATCACTGTGCAGAGGCAGCTTTCACATGCAATGCTGTGCTGACTTGGAGAATGGCCTCTCCATAGGTTTTAATACCTCCACATGGGTGTTAACAAATTGAATGATGAATTGGAATACTTTAATTATGACAAAATTCTATTTCACTTTTGTAAGCCAGAAAATCAGTTTTCATTCTTTCTATGGAATCTAAAGAAAACGATGTTTGGGGGTTGATGAGAGGAGACAAGAGGCTTAGAGAGAAATTTTCATTATGTTCAGATTTCACAATGGGGTCTGAAGACAATCTGCTCCAAAAATCTTGAAGAGCTTATTTAAAAAAAAAAAAAAAAAAACAATTTCAAAGGTTTACCCAGTCCGAGAGAATGAGAATTTTTGACGCAGGTCTGGGGACTCCTTAACATGCTCCCTGTTGTAGTTCTTACTTACCCTGAACTTCGTGGATCACATGTTCTAATCCTGCTCCCTTATTTTGTAGATGATAAAAGTGAGGCACTGAGAGGTTAAGGGATCTGTTCTTTCTAAAAACCAAAGGAGAAAAGCGAGAATGGTATTTGTGAATAGATTTCAAAGTGGAAGAGAAGAGGGACTTTCCTCACCGTCCAGTGAAAGACTTTGTCTACCAGTGCAGGTACCATCCCTGGTCAGAAACCTCAGACCCCACAGGCCTTGTGGCCAAAACAATGTGAGACATAAAATTAGAGCAACGTTGTAACAGATCCAGTAAAGACTGTACAAAATGGTCCACATCAAAAAAACATTTAAAATGGAAAAGAAGAAAAAGAAAAAAGTATGAGGAACATAGGGACACTTTTCATAGCCCGTTTTTTTTTTTTTTTTTCTTTTTTTCCTGTGGATCTAGGATGACGATATTCATTTCTTTCCATCCTTCTCGAAAAATTCCTTCAGTTGTTCACAGTTCAATTGGAATTTTAAATGCTGCTAACCTAAATTCAGCTTCAAATCATTTGACAAGTAAGACAAATAAAGTCATAATAACTCTATTTTCTCAGCATGTGTCATCTTAAGTTGAACCACAATCAAAGCAGAAACAGAGGGAATACCACTTTGGTACAAACAATTGAATATATTTAAAATCTCCTTTCTCATGGATTATCTGGGTGACACAGTTGCACTTATTAAATTAAAACAGTATGCACTTATGAACTAAAACATAGTTTAGTTCATAATTACCCATCTTAAAATAGTTACTATACATTTTTGGAATTAATCATAAAAAATGAGTAAAATATCTTAGTCTCTAAAAACTTAATCTACAAAATTATCATCTATAACAAACACACTAGTTCTGCTTTAATCCATCCTCTCCTTATTTTTGATAAATGAGAAAGCAACATGCACTTCACGTAATAGGTATACAGCTGATGTTTAATGATTGTGTAAGCCATAAGCTATGCTTTGTTACAGGAGATTTTGAATCATCACTGAATTAATATAAATAAAAATATTTTTAATATTGCTAGTACAAAAAAGATCTTCATGACCCAGATAATCATGATGATGTGATCACTCACCTAGAGCCAGACATCCTGGGATGTGAAGTTAAGTGGGCCTTAGGAAGCATCACTACTAACAAAGCTAGTGGAGGTGATGGAATTCCAGTTGAGCTATTTCAAATCTTAAAAGATGATGCTGTGAAAGTGCTGCACTAAATAGGCCAGCAAATTTGGAAAACTCAGCCGTGGCCACAGGACTGGAAAAAGTCAGTTATCGTTCCAATCTCAAAGAAAGGCAGTGCCAAAGAATGATCAAACTACCGCACATTGCACTTATCTCAGTTCAGTTCAGTTCAGTCACTCAGTCGTGTCCGACTCTTTGCGACTCCATGAAGCGCAGCACGCCAGGCCTCCCTGTCCATCACCAACTCCTGGAGTTCACTCAAACTCATGTCCATTGAGTCAGTGATGCCATCCAGCCATCTCATCCTCTGTCGTCCCCTTCTCCTCCTGCCCCCAATCCCTCCCAGCATCAGAGTCTTTTCCAATGAGTCAACTCTTCCCATGAGGTGGCCAAAGTACTGGAGTTTCAGCTTAGCTTCATTCCTTCCAAAGAAATCCCAGGGCTGATCTCCTTCAGAATGGACTGGTTGGATCTCCTTGCAGTCCAAGGGATTCTCAAGAGTCTTCTCCAACACCACAGTTCAAAGTATCAATTCTTCAGCACTCAGCTTTCTTCACAGTCCAACTCTCACATCCATTCGTGACCACTGGAAAAACCACAGCCTTGATTAGAGGGACCTTTGTGGACAAAGTAATATCTCTGCTTTTGAATATGCTATCTAGGTTGGTTATAACTTTCCTTCCAAGGAGTAAGCGTCTTTTAATTTCATGGCTGCAATCACCATCTGCAATGGTTTTGGAGCCCAAAAAAATAAAGTCTGACACTGTATTTACTGTTTCCCCATCTATTTCCCATGAAGTGAAGGGACCAGATGCCATGATCTTCGTTTTCTGAATGTTGAGCTTTAAGCCAACTTTTCACTCTCCTCTTTCACTTTCATCAAGAGGCTCTTTAGTTCTTCGCTTTCTGCCATAAGGGTGGTATCATCTGCATATCTGAGGTTACTGATATTTCTCCCAGCAATCTTGATTCCAGCTTGTGCTTCTTCCAGCCCAGCATTTCTCATGATGTACTCTGCATATAAGTTAAATAAGCAGGGTGACAATACACAGCCTTGACGTACTCCTTTTCCTATTTGGAACCAGTCTGTTGTTCCATGTCCAGTTTTAACTGTTGCTTCCTGACCTGAATACAGGTTTCTCAAGAGGCAGGTCAGGGGGTCTGGTATTCCCATCTCTTCCAGAATTTTCCACAGTTTATTGTGGTCCACATAGTCAAAGGCTGTGGTACACTCATCTCACACACTAGTAAAGTAATGCTCAAAATTCTCCAAGCCAGGTTTCAGCAACACATGAACCATTAACTTCCAGATGTTCAAGCTGGTTTTGGAAAAGTCAGAGGAACCAGAGATCAAATTGCCAACAACCGCTGGATCATGGAAAAAGCAAGAGAGTTCCAGAAAAACATCTATTTATGCTTTATTGACTACGCCAAAGCCTTTGACTGTGTGGATCACAATAAACTGTGGAAAATTCTTCAAGAGATGGAGATACCAGACCACCTGACCTGCCTCTTGAGAAACGTGTATGCAGGTCAGGAAGCAACAGTCAGAACTGGACATGGAACAACAGACTGGTTCCAAATAGGAAAAGGAGTATGTCAAGGCTATATATTGGCACCCTGCTTATTTAACCTCTATGCAGTGTGCATCATGAGAAACACTGGACTGGAAGAAGCACAAGCTGGAATCAAGATTGCTGGGAGAAATATCAATAACCTCAGATATGCAGATAACATGGAGAAGGTAATGGCACCCCACTCCAGTACTCTTGCCTGGAAAATCCCATGGATGGAGGAGCCTGGTGGGCTGCTGTCCATGGGGTCGCTAGGAGTTGGACATGACTGAGTGACTTCACTTTCACTTTTCACTTTCATGCATTGGAGAAGGAAATGGCAACCCACTCCAGTGTTCTTGCCTGGAGAATCCCAGGGATGGGGGAGCCTGGTGGGCTGCTGTCTCTGGGGTCGCACAGAGTCGGACACGACTGAAGTGACTTAGCAGCAGTAGCAGCAGCATGCAGATAACACTACCTTTTGGCAGAAAGTGAAGAGGAACTAAAGAGCCTCTTGATGAAAGTGAAAGAAGAGAGTGAAAAAGTTGGCTTAAAGCTCAACATTCAGAAAACTGAGATCATGGCATCTCGTCCCATCATGGCAAATAGATGGGGAAACAGTGGAAATAATGGCAGACTTTATCTATTTATTTATTTATTTTTGGCTCCAAAATCGCTGCAGATGGTGATTGCAGCCATGAAATTAAAAGATGCTTACTCCTTGGAAGGAAAGCTATGACCAACCTAGACAGCATATTAAAAAGCAGAGACATTACTTTGTCAAAAAAGGTCCAACTAGTCAAAGCTATGTTTTTTCCAGAAATCATTATGGATGTGAGAGTTGGACTGTAAAGAAAGCTGAGTGCTGAAGAATTGATGCTTTTGAACTGTGGTGTTGGAGAAGACTCTTGAGAGTCCCTTGGACTGCAAGGAGATCAAATCAGTCCATCCTAAATGAGATCAGTCCTGGGTGTTCATTGGAAGGACTGATGTTGAAGCTGAAACTCCAATAGTTTGGCCACCTGATGCGAAGAGCTGACTCACCTGAAAAGACCCTGATGCTGATTGAGGGCAGGCGGAAAAGGGACGACAGAGGATCAGGTGGTTGGATGGCATCACTGACTCAATGGACATGAGTTTGGGTAAACTCTGGGAGTTGGTGATGGACAGGGAGGCCTGGCGTGCTGTGGTTCATGGGGTTGCAAAGAGTTGGACATGACTGAGTGACTGAACTGAACTAACATACTTATTCTTTTTTTTTTTTTTAAACTTTACATAATTGTATTAGTTTTGCCAAATATCAAAATGAATCCGCCACAGGTATACATTCCTTTTGCTGTTTAGTCACTAAGTCCTGTTCGAGTCTTTGCAACCCCATGGACTGTAACCCTTCAGACTCCTCTGTCCATGGAATTCTCCAGAGAAGAATACTGGAGTGGGTTGTCATCTTTTTCTCCAGGGGATCTTTCAGACCCAGGGATTAAACCTGTGTCTCCTATATTGGCAGGCAGATTCTTTACCACTGAGCCACACGGAAAGTCCCTTACATTCCTACTGCTAATTTAAGACACACTAAGAATATTTTGCAGCTATGTATGTATGTTTTACTATTTTAGATTAAGATAAGTTTCCTTCCAGGGAAATAGAATTTTAAAAGTCTTATCCTTTGGAAAACAATGTCTTGAGAATGTCATGCCAGTTACTTATGACACTTCCTTTAGGAAGAAAGAAGAAAACAGAAACGCATTTTTAAATTGCAAAACCAATACAATATTGTAAATTTAAAAAAAAGAATTAAAAAAAAAATAAATTCATGTAGGGCAATTGTGACTTGAACAAAGAATGTGTAGATGTTAGTATTATCATCCTATCTGGATTAGGGTTTCACGCAAACACTGCTGGTAGAAATTAATTTTTATTTGACGTTGAATTCTTGGTGAAGCTTTAACTTGTTAAGAGTTGTAAGCTTATAAATGTGTATATGGTGAACTTTTATTCAATTAAGCCTCATAATGCTCTAGGTATTTTATTGCTCTGAAAAGGAGATCTCTTGAACATGTTGTTTCCTGTACCCACAGACTAATCCTCAAAGTGTACATTCATAACAGAATATTAGTCTATAGTTTTGAAGTAAATCCTGTGGCATTTATTAGTTAAACATGTCTTATTTCCAGTACAACACAGACTTTTTTGTTGGCATTTTTTGGAGTATAAAATGGAATTAAGGCCTTTTGATGCCCTTTTTCTTAATTTAAAAATATGTAGAAATGTGACATTAAATAACATTACCAATGGAAATAAAATCAGACATGCACTGTTGATGCATAGGAGCCAGTGCAGTGACCCAGTATACTCAATATTATGTATTCACGTAAACATTTCATATCTAAAGACAAACTTACTTGGGATCTTTTATTCATCTTTCTTGAAATAAAAATGTACCACTCCAATTAAATAATACAACATTAGGTAATCCTATTATGCTACCCATTTATTTAACCATGAAATTTAACAACAGACTACTCAGGATACTGAACCATAAAACTTAACTGCAGAAGAGTTACTATGTTATAATTACTATGTTATGAAGATAACTGCAGAAAGAATTACTATGTTATAATCCTTATGGGAATGGATATTTTATCATTCTGAGGAATACTTCCCCTACCTACTATTGCAAAACCAAAACCTACTGATGAAATCCTAAAGAACTATTATTACTACTTACATTTGTTGAAAGGCTGCTATACTTTTAGCACTGTGCTAATATTTTAAAACATTTTTGTCTTATTCAACATCACAGCAGCCCTACAAACTAGCTATGTCATAGATATAAAACTTGAGCTATAAGTGGTAAAATAAGTAACTTTTTGAAAAGGTCATGTTTGCTATGAGGCAAATCTAAAATTTGCCTGAAATCAAATTTCATATTGTATACTAATGCATATATGTGAAATCTAGAAAAATGTTTATCTTTTTTCTAGATGCAAAAACAGATGATCTCATTTGTAATGAGAAATAGAACACACAAAAAGTAATAGAGCTGACTGTGGTGTTCCTATTTAGTCTAGCAAAAGTTAATTTATTCAATAAGCATTTACAGAATTAGTTTTGCTTGGTAGGCATTATGTTAGATGTAAGAAACTTTAGGGCAAAAGAAAGAGGAATGATCCTTAGAAAACAGGAAAATCCTGCCATGTGCAACAGTATGCGTGAACCTGGAAGACATTATAACTAAGTGAAATAAGCCAGACACAGAAGGCTAAATCTGGCATGATTCCACCTATGGTATGTATCTAGAACAGTCACATTCACAGAAGCAGAATGTAACATAGTGGTTGCCAGGGGCTGGGGAGAGGGGGAGGCTGGGGATTGTTCAAATTTTCATTTATACAAGATGAGCAGCATTTTTATACATAGCTAATGACACTGTCTTGTGTCCTATTTGTTAAAAATGCAGATCTCATGTTGTATTCTTACCACGAGTGAAAGAAAAAAAAAAAACTTAAGAGATACTGTCATTGCCCTTTCAAGGCTTACAATTAACTTTTGTATCAGTGCTAAAACTAGACTCAATACAAAACCTTTTTTTTGTTTTTACAGCCACCCGCACAGCTTGCAGGACACTAGTGAGAACGCATATACAAAACTTACTTTCCATAAACTTTTCTTATAGAGTAAAACTGGACATGGACTTCTGACCATCGCCATTATATATATATATATATATATATATATATATATATATATATAAAGAACAAGCTAAATTAAGTAGACATTTTTAAAGTTTTAGTAGTCCCTAACTGAGAGGAGAAAGCTTCCAGAAACTGCCCCTAACTGCTAGAAATGACTTTGTGGAGGTTGGAACTATCAAACTAGATCAGGAACACAATAGAAGACTTCCTTGCACAGTTGGTTTTTCTTTGGCTTTTAGCTTGTAAGGGTCTAGGAGAGATTCTAGCCATTCATCAGATACCCAAGTGTTCCCTTATACTTCAGAGACCTCATATGTCAACTGGGTAAAGGTGGTGATTTATCACCAATTTACAGGAAGAAGAAGTGAAGTGATGAGTCACTCTGGTTTAAGGCAGCCAAAGGTGAGTAGATCTCTTCACTTCATTCTCTTTTCTCCTCTTAGACCTGGAAACAATTTTAAGAAGGTAGAGTTGTAAGATGGAAACAACCTGGGTTCTTCAGTCATTACTTAGAACAGAGTTCTTTTTTAAAATTTTTTATCTCTTAGCGAAGTAGAGTTGATTAACAATGTTGTGTGTTTCAGTGTGCAGCAAAGTGATTCAGTTATAAATACACACGTATCCACTCTTTTCCAAACTCTTTCCCCATATTGAGCAGAGTTCCCGGTGTTCTACAGAAAGTCCTTCTTGGTTATCTATTTCAAATATAGCAGTGTGTACATGTCATGTAAATGCATCACCTGAGTCACACTGGATGTGATGTGAATGAGAAATACACTTTGTATGATAAGCCTGTAAAACTGGAGGGCTGTATGTTGCAGAAACTGGCATTATTATTCTGTTAATATATACGGCTATTATTTACTCTAGTCCAACTCTCAGGATTGATTTCCAGGTGGCATTAGTGGTAAAGAATCCGAGTGCCAATGCAGGTAGACGTAAAAGATGCAGGTTCGATCCCTGGGTTGAGAAGACCCCCTGGAAGGGGCATGGCAACCCACTCCAGTATTCTTGCCTGGAGAATCCCATGGACAGAGGAGCCTGGCAGGCTGAAGTCCATAGGGTTGCACAGAGTCGGGCACAACTGAAGCAACTTAGCAAAGCACACCCTGGGGAAAGCTTTTATTAGTTTTTTATTATAACTGCCTTCCTAGCCTATATGCTATTACACCTGTATGATTTCTTTATGTCATTTGTGTTAACTAGAAGGTACACTCTGACTATTGTAGATGATGGATATAGAGTGGCTCTCTCCCTTCACATTTTTTTTTTCTACTTATCTTCATTAAGATTGGAAGGAATGGAGCTCTGATGACATCATATGGGGTTTTATTTTACTCTAGCATTTGAGTTCAGCATCCTGTCATTTAGAATTCTTGATTAATGTATGTTCTCTGACAAATAACATTTCCCTTTTATCTCAGTTCCTTATTCCCCCAAAATATCAGCAGACAAGAAATGAATTCTCTGCCAATGCAATCTTAAATAATATATAGTCTAGCACGTTTAATGCCATAATCTTTAATATCTTCTTTGTAACTGACCCCAGCATCTATATATAGATCTTTCATCTTGACCCAGTTATGACCAACAGGAAAGGCTCCAACCACTAAGGGTAAGGGGATAGCATCTGTGTTAATAAAAAATTTCCATTGGAGGCAAAGTCAATAAACAGAATAGAAACCAGGCCTTCAAATGGGTGGAACATAGTATTTCTGGAATGATGCATTAAGGACAACAGTAAACTACTTCTCTATAAGAGCTATGAGAAAAATATTGATTGTTAAAAATCACCTGTTCAGAACTTTGGAAATTATCCAAAGAGTTGCAAGACTTCAAGAAAAGTGGTAGAATATTGATTAAAGACAGTATGTTTTGATACACCACATTAACAAATTAAAGAATAAAAACAATATGATCATCTCAATAAAGCAGAATGTTTTTGCCAAAATTTAACATCCATCATACTCGACTTAAAAAAAAATAGATAGTACTTTTTATAACTTGCCCTCCTCTACTGCAATAATAGAATAATCTTTATTTCTACTGTAATGAATATCATTTTTATCTTAAGTCTTCAGAGAAAATTTCCAAATCAAACTTGAAAAAGCTGCTTTACTCTTATGTTTAAACAGAGAATGTAAAGTGGGATTCAGTTCAGTTCAGTTCAGTTCAGTCGCTCAGTCATGTCCGACTCTTTGCGACCCCATGAATTGCCGCACACCAGGCCTCCCTGTCCATCACCAACTCCTGGAGTTCACTCAGACTCATGTCCATCAAGTCAGTGATACCATCCAGCCATCTCATCCTCTGTCGTCCCCTTTTCCTTCTTCCCCCAATCCCTCTCAGCATCAGAGTCTTTTCCAATGAGTCAACTCTTCGCATGAGGTGGCCAAAGTACTGGAGTTTCAGCTTTAGCATCATTCCTTCCAAAGAACACCCAGGACTGATCTCCTTTATAATGGACTGGTTGGATCTCCTTGCAGTCCAAGGGATCTCAAGAGTCTTCTCCAACACCACAGTTCAAAAACATCAATTCTTCGGCGCTCAGCTTTCTTCACAGTCCAACTCTCACATCCATACACGACCACTGGAAAAACCATAGCCTTGACTAGATGGACCTTTGTTGGCAAGGTAATGTCTCTGCTTTTGAATATGCTATCTAGGTTGGTCATAACTTTCCTTTCAAGGAGTAGGCGTCTTTTAATTTCATGGCTGCAGTCACCATCTGAAGTGATTTTGGAGCCCAAAAAAATAAAGTCTGACACTTTTTCCACTGTTTCCCCATCTATTTCCCATGAAGTGATGGGACCAGATGCCACGATCTTCCTTTTCTGAATGTTGAGCGTTAAGCCAACTTTTTCACTCTCCTCTTTCACTTTCATCAAGAGGCTCTTTAGTTCCTCTTCACTTTCTGCCATAAGGGTGGTGTCATCTGCATATCTGGGTTATTGATATTTCTCCTGGCAATCTTGATTCCAGCCTGTGCTTCTTCCAGCCCAGCATTTCTCATGATGTACTCTGCATATAAGTTAAATAAGCAGGGTGACAGTATACAGCCTTGATGTACTCCTTTTCCTATTTTGAATTGGTCTGTTGTTCCATGTCCAGTTCTTCTTCTTTTTACTTTTTCATTTTTTTTATTTTTATATTTTTATTTCTTAATATGGTTTTGCCACACATCAACATGAATCCGCCACAGGTATTTCCTGACCTGCATATAGGTTTCTCAAGAGGCAGGTCAGGTGGTCTGGTATTCCCATCTCTTTCAGAATTTTCCACAGTTAATTGTGATCCACACAGTCAAAGGCTTTGGCATAGTCAATAAAGCAGAAATAGATGTTTTTCTGGAACTCTCTTGCTTTTTCCATGATTCCGTGGATGCTGGCAATTTGATCTCTGGTTCCTCTGCCTTTTCTAAAACCAGCTTGAACATCTGGAAATTCACGGTTCACGTATTGCTGAAGCCTGGCTTGGAGAATTTTGAGCATAACTTTACTAGCGTGTGAGATGAATGCAATTGTGCAGTAGTTTGAGTGTTCTTTGGCATTGCCTTTCTTTGGGATTGGAATGAAAACTGACCTTTTCCAGTCCTATGGCCACTGCTGAGTTTTCCAAATGTGCTGGCATATTGAGTGCAGCACTTTCACAGTATCATCTTTTGGGATTTGAAATAGCTCAACTGGAATTCCATCACCTCCACTAGCTTTGTTCATAGTGATGCTTTCTAAGGCCCACTTGACTTCACATTCCAGGATGTCTGGCTCTAGGTCAGTGATCACACCATTGTGATTATCTGGGTTGTGAAGATCTTTTTTGTACAGTTCTTCTGTGTATTCTTGCCACCTCTTCTTAATATCTTCTGCTTCTGTTAGGTCCATACCATTTCTGTCCTTTATCGAGCCCATCTTTGCATGAAATGTTTTCCTTGGCATCTCTAATTTTCTTGAAGAGATCTCTAGTCTTTCCCATTCTGTTGTTTTCCTCTATGTCTTTGCATTGATCCCTGAGGAAGGCTTTCTTATCTCTTCTTGCTATTCTTTGGAACTCTGTATTCAGATGCTTATATCTTTCCTTTTCTCCTTTGCTTTTCACTTCTCTTCTTTTCACAGCTATTTGTAAGGCCTCCCCAGACAGGCATTTTGCTTTTTTGCATTTCTTTTCTATGGGGATGGTCTTGATCCCTGTCTCCTGTACAATGTCACGAACCTCATTCCATAGTTCATCAGACACTCTATCTATCAGATCTAGGCCCTTAAATCTATTTCTCACTGACACTGTATAATCATAAGGGATTTGATTTAGGTCATACCTGAATGCTCTAGTGGTTTTCCCTACTTTCTTCAATTTAAGTCTGAATTTGGCAATAAGGAGCTCATGATCTGAGCCACAGTCAGCTCCTGGTCTTGTTTTTGCTGACTGTATAGAGCTTCTCCATCTTTGGCTGCAAAGAATATAATCAATCTGATTTCTGTGTGGATTAATATCTGTTAAAATAATATTATGCAAATTCTATGTTAAATAAAATGAATAATTGCATCTTACTACCCTAATTTAAGCCATTTAATTAATTAGACTAACATATAGAGAAACTTTTTTTTCATTTTTTAAAAAGGCAAAAATTATGAAATGATTATCTTAAAGGTACAGCTTATAATAGTAGAAAAACATTTTTGGCCACAGCCCAACATTAAATTGTTAAAATAACAAAATAAAGCACATTGAACAGAAATAACTTTGAATCTCAAATCTTAACGCTAGTCTCCATTTTGTCTTAATGTTATTAAACTAACATTTTTAATTATCTGTCAGCAGTATTTTCTGGCTATAAAATGTAAGCAGCTCCAAAGGTGGCAATATAAAAAAATATATATTACACTGTTTTGAAGAAGTCTTGTTTTAAAAAATAAATTTAATATCTCAGAATCATTAAAATTAGTTGAAATTGAAATTTTGTCACATTAAAGTGAAACTGTCCTTTTAACAAGTAAGAACACTTTTCCTGTGTGTTTTTATATGTGTGTGTATAAGTTTTAAATATATTTATACATTATCCCTCTGTCCCTAAAAAAATATTATTTATTTTTTGGAAACAAAATGCCTTTATATTTGATTTTGTACTCACAAATTTTGTTTGATAATTGTGAGCTATATGGAAAATAATCAGCAATACAGTTTTTAAATAAAGTTCTAAAACCATTATTATCAAGATGCATATCATATAGCATAGCAGTGAAATCAGACAGTATCTATTAATTGTATCATACAGTCACAAACAAATTTACATATTTCCTGTAAAAAGCAACATATTTTTCTTCTACTTTTTTATTTAAGTTATTATGTTCAAATAAAGTTAAGGCAATTTATAATTTATGCTCTCTTGACATACTTTAAGGATTTAGAACCACCTTCTATAAAGTGTATTCTTTTAAAAACATATATATTTCTAGAATTGCTTTATTATCTGAATTATTAGAAGGACAGAAAAATGTTGGGTTTTTTGTAAAAATAATTTTCACTTCCATAAAAGAAATGTAAATGTAGCACATTTTGACCCTCTGGTCCTAAAGGATAGGGAGTCTTCATCTTTATTCTCAATATGCATTATCGTTTATAGTTGTTGTTTTCAAAATGCTTAAAGTAGGAAGAAAGGGAGAGAGAAAGGAAGGGAATGAAGAAAGGAAAGGAAAAAAAAGAGAGAGAAGGAAGGAAAGCAGGAGGGAAGGAAGAGAGAAATGTAGGAGGGAAGGAAAAAGCTGGCTTAAAACTCAACTTTTAAAAAACTAAGTGCCACATTGAAACATGTGAAATGTCATGTATGAAACGAGATGCCAGTCCAGGTTCAGTGCACGATGCTGGATGCTTGGGGCTGGTGCGCTGGGACGGCCCAGGGGGATGGTATGGGGAGGGGGGAGGGAGGAGGGTTCAGGATGGGGAACACGTGTATACCTGAAATTTTTTTAATTTTAAAAATAAAAAAATAAAATAATAATAATAAAAAAAAAAAACTAAGTGCCATCCGGTCCCATTACTTTATAGCAAATAGACAGGGAAAAAATGTAAACAGTGACAGACTTTTTTTTCTTGGTTCCCAAAAGCATTGCAGCTGGTGATTGCGGCCATGAAATTAAAAGACGCTTGTTCCTTGTAAGGAAAGCTATGACCAACCTAGACAGCATATTAAAAAGCAGAGACATCACTTTGCCAACAAAAGTCTGTATAGTCTAAAATGTTTTTCCAGTAGTCATATACAGATGTGAGTTGGACCATAAAGAAGGCCAAGCACCGAAGAACTGATGTTTTTGAACTCTGGTGTTGGAGAATACTTTTGAGGGCCCCTTGGACAGCAAGGAGATCACACTAGTCATTCCTAAAGGAAACCAGTCCTGAATATTCACTGGAAGGACTGATGCTAAAGCTGAAGCTCCAGTACTCTGAGCACATGATGTGAAGAGCCGACTCACTGGAAAAGACATCAATGCTGGGAAAGATTGAGGGCAGGAGGAGGAGGGGATGACAGACGATGAGATGGTTGAATGGCATTACTGACTCAATGGACATGAATTTGAGCAAACTAGGAGCTAATGGACAGTGAAGCCTGGTGTGCTGTAGTCCATGGGGTCGCAAAGAGTCAAACATGACTGAGCAACTGAACAACAGGCCTGAAATATAATTCTTGTTCATCTATAGCTATTGATATTCCATTTTTTGCTCAAAATCAGGTTCAAATTTGACTGAACTCTATATATTGTCTGACTTCCAGTGGATGTAACTGCTTTGTGCACATCTTGTCTAAACTTACCCCTGTGTAGATAGAATTCATTCTGAAGCAGGCTTTCCCAGTTATTAAAGACAGCAATTTCAAGTTTACAACATCTATGAAGAAAGAGAGAGTAAAGGGTAAGGGGTGGGGAGGAGAAGAGACAGAGAGAGATGTTCTCTGCACTCCCTCTTAGAATCTGTATCAAACCCTAAAAACAAAATCAGCTAGTTAAAGGAATGAAGTATTTTTGTTGTTGATCTGATCTTGCACTCAAACTCTGTGGTACCAGAAACACATGGTATAAAAAATGGTCCTTTTTCTCAAAGAAATTTATACTTTCTAGAGTAAAAGAGCCAGATACTTACTATATATCACATTCCTAAAAACAATTCAGTGTAGGGCAAAAGAAGGCAATGAAGAAATATGAGCTTAATAGATGAATAAATAAAGGAATGGATTTCTATTACTATAAATAATTGCTTCATAATATCAAAATAGATGAATAAATAAAGGAGTGGATTTCTATTACTATAAATAAATGTTTCATAATATCAAGCATACATTAAGCTGAAAAGGACATATCTTAGAATTATACGAACCATACCATAAGAATGTTTGAACATTTCAAACCATTTAGAAATCTTAAATCTGTTTCATATAAGTGCCAAATAATAGGATATGAATATTAAACTAATTTTAGTCAACTATGGCTTTAATCCTTTCTAAAATTTGGTTGAACTTTCTGAACTTATACTAATTTGCCTAGAAGAAATGACTTGTATTTTAAAATAATTGTGTATCAGATTTTGTAGGCTGTGTTTATGCCTTAATTAAAAAAATTAAAGATATTTCTAAACTGAAAAAAGTATCAGCACAATCTGACAAACAAAATACCACTCTATTTTAAGTCTATGTTATGTATATTGCAGTAATATTTTTCACTTCCTCATGTGGTCAATTATTTCAAATGTAACATACAATATAAATGATATAAACACGGAAAGATACTGTATGGATAGATTGTTTTACTTGGTTTTATGGTGTGCTCATTTGATCAGTTTGCATTTTTGATTATACAAAGTATTCTACAAACCCTAACATTCTTAGCAATGGATTTTAAGTACATGATTTAAGAGTGGCCTGATTTTCAAAATTAAAATTACAACTGTATTTGTCAATTTTTTGATGTATCAGGAAGGATATCATACTTTCACCATGTTTATAAATATTTTCCATATTTCCAGCATCGATGTATAGAGAACACATTTGGCTGCTTTAGTACAATACTGGATTAAGGCCCTAGCAGTAGGTGCAGCCGTGAAGAGATACCCCATGCCAAAGGTAAGAGAAACCCAAGTAAGACGGTTGGTGTTGCAAGAGGGCATCAGAGGGCAGACACACTGAAACCATACTCACAGAAAACTAGTCAATCTAATCACACTAGGACCACAGTCTTCCCTAACTCAATGAAACTAAGCCATGCCCATGGGGCAATCCAAGATGGGCGGGTCATGGTGGAGAGATCTGACAGAATGTGGTCCACTGGAGAAGGGAATGGCAAACCACTTCAGTATTCTTGCCTTGAGAACCCCGTGAACAGTATGAAAAGGCAAAATGATAGGATACTGAAAGAGGAGCTCCCCAGGTCAGTAGGTGCCCAATATGCTACTGGAGATCAGTGGAGAAATGACTCCAGAAAGAATGAAGGGATGGAGTCAAAGCAAAAAGAATACCCAGCTGTGGATGTGACTGGTGATAGAAGCAAGGTCCGATGCTGTAAAGAGCAATATTGCATGGGAACCTGGAATGTCAGGTCCATGAATCAAGGCAAATTGGAAGTGGTCAAACAAGAGACGGCAAGAGTGAATGTCAACATTCTAGGAATCAGCGAACTGAAATGGACTGGAATGGGTGAATTTAACTCAGATGACCATTATATCTACTACTGTGGGCAGGAATCCCTCAGAAGAAATGGAGTGACCATGATGATCAACAAAAGAGTCCGAAATGCAGTACTTGGATGCAATCTCAAAAACGACAGAATGATCTCTGTTTGTTTCCAAGGCAAACCATTCAATATCACAGTAATCCAAGTCTATGCCCCAACCAGTAACGCTGAAGAAGCTTAAGTTGAATGGTTCTATGAAGACCTACAAGACCTTTTAGAACTAATACCCCAAAAAGATGTCCTTTTCACTATAGGGGACTGGAATGCAAAAGTAGGAAGTCAAGAAACACCTGGAGTAACAGGCAAATTTGGCCTTGGAATACGAAATGAAGCAGGGCAAAGACTAATAGAGTTTTGCTAAGAAAATGTACTGGTCATAACAAACACCCTCTTCCAACAACACAAGAGAAGACTCTATACATGGACATCAGCAGATGGTCAACACGGAAATCAGATTGATTATATTCTTTGCAGCCAAAGATGGAGAAGCTCTATACAGTCAGCAAAAATAAGACCAGGAGTTGACTGTGGCTCAGATCATGAGCTCCCTATTTTGAAATTCAGACTTAAATTGAAGAAAGTAGGGAAAACCACTAGACTATTCAGGTATGACCTAAATCAAATCCCTTATGATTATACAGTGTCAGTGAGAAATAGATTTAAAGGCCTAGATCTGATAGATAGAGTGTCTGATGAACTATGGAATGAGGTTCGTGACATTCTACAGGAGACAGGGATCAAGACCATCCCCATAGAAAAGAAATGCAAAAAAGCAAAATGCCTGTCTGGGGAGGCCTTACAAATAGCTGTGAAAAGAAGAGAAGCGAAAAGCAAAGGAGAAAAGGAAAGATACAAGCATCTGAATAAAGAGTTCCAAAGAATAGCAAGAAGAGATAAGCAAGCCTTCTTCAGCAATCAATGCAAAGAAATAGAGGAAAACAACAGAATGGGAAAGCCTAGAAATCTCTTCAAGAAAATTAGAGATACCAAGGGAATATTTCATGCAAAGATGGGCTCGATAAAGGACAGAAATGGTATGGACCTAACAGAAGCAGAAGATACTAAGAGATGGCAAGAATACACAGAAGAACTGTACAAAAAAGATCTTCACAACCCAGATAATCACGATAGTGTGATCACTGACCTAGAGCCAGACATCCTGGAATGTGAAGTCAAGTGGGCCTTAGAAAGCATCACTACGAACAAAGCTAGTGGAGGTGATGGAATGCCAATTGAGCTATTTCAAATCCTGAAAGTTATGCTGTGAAAGTGCTGTACTCAATATGCCAGCAAATTCGGAAAACTCAGCAATGGCCACAGGACTGGAAAGGGTCAGTTTTCATTCCAATCCCAAAGAAAGGCAATGCCAAAGAATGCTCAAACTACTGCACAATTGCAGTCATCTCACATGCTAGTAAAGTAATGCTCAAACTTCTCCAAGCCAGGCTTCAGCAATATGTTAAGTGTGAACTTCCTGATGTTCAAGCTGGTTTTAGAAAACGCAGAGGAACCAGAGACCAAATTGCCAACAACCGCTGGATCATGGAAAAAGCAAGAGAGTTCCAGAAAAACATCTATTTCTGCTTTATTGACTATGCCAAAGCCTTTGACTGTGTGGATCACAATCAACTGTGGAAAATTCTGAAAGAGATGGGAATGCCAGACCACCTGATCTGCCTCTTGAGAAATCTGTATGCAGGTCAGGAAGCAACAGTTAGAACTGGACGTGGAACAACAGACTGGTTCTAAATAGGAAAAGGAATACGTCAAGGCTGTATATTGTCACCCTGCTTATTTAACTTATATGCAGAGTACATCATGAGAAACGCTGGGCTGGAAGAAACACAAGCTGGAATCAAGATTGCCAGGAGAAATATCAATAACCTCAGATATGCAGATGACACCACCCTTATGGCAGAAAGTGAAGAGGAACTAAAAAGCCTCTTGATGAAAGTGAAAGTGGAGAGTGAAAAAGTTGGCTTAAAGCTCAACACTCAGAAAACAAAGATCATGGCATCTGGTCCCATCACTTCATGGGAAATAGATGGGGAAACAGTAGAAACACTGTCAGACTTTATTTTTTGGCACTCCAAAATCACTACAGATGGTGACTGCAACCATGACATTAAAAGACGCTTATTCCTTGGAAGGAAAGTTATGACCAACCCAGATAGCATATTCAAAAGCAGAGACATTACTTTGCCAACAAAGTTTCGTCTAGTCAAGGTTATGGTTTTTCCTGTGGTCATGTATGGATATGAGATTTGGACTGTTGAAGAAGGCTGAGCGCTGAAGAATTGATGCTTTTGAACTGTGGTGTTGGAGAAGACTCTTGAGAGTCCCTTGGATTGCAAGGAGATCCAACCAGTCCATTTTGAAGGTGATCAGCCCTGGAATTTCTTTGGAAGGAATGATGCTAAAGCTGAAACTCCAGTACTTTGGCCACCTCATGCGAAGAGTTGACTCATTGGAAAAGACTCTGATGCTGGGAGGGATTGGGGGCAGGAGGAGAAGGGGACGACAGAGGATGAGATGGCTGGATGCCATCACTGACTTGATGGATGTGAGTCTGGGTGAACTCCGGGAGTTGATGATGGACAGGGAGGCCTGGCGTGCTGTGATTCATGGGATTGCAAAGAAGTCTGACACAACTGAAAGACTGAACTGAACTAAACTGAGTAGGTCATGTAAATATGTTTGGAGATCTTCACTACAAATAACCATGGCAAAAGGCACTAGGCAAGTATTGTTAATAAATCTATCTTTTAATTTATACCAGACTTGACAACAAATTTATAACAATGTTTCTCCACATCCCTTATCCCTGGGTAGTTATTAATCACCTAATTTGTTTTCATCAAATATCATTCACAAAGTCAGTGGCTCAACTGGTGAAGAAGCCATAGGAGACACAAGAGGCTTGGGTTTGATTCCTGGGTTTGCAAGATCCCCTAGAGAAGGGAATGACTACCCACTCGGGTATTCTTGCTTGGAAAATTCCATGAACAGAGGAGACTGGTGAACTTCAGTCTATAGGGTCACAAAGAGTCAGACATGACTGAGCTCACATGCACACATGCATATATTTCTAATGGACAATGCATATTCCAACCAGAGTGACTCTGATGTATTTGCAGCATGGATATGGAGACCTATGTTGGTATATAAGATGTGTACTTTCTAATACTGACTTAAAAGCTGGTAACAAGATTGGATATTATATCAATCTTTTACTGTTGTGTTTTCCAGATAAATAATATCTCCATGTTGTACCATCTATAAACATCTGTGTATAAAATTGTCCAGTGTCCAGATTTAGGCAGTAACAGTATTGAGGATTGGATCATAAAATCACTCTAGTTGGGGTTTAGAACATGAGGTTAGGAACACAGAGTATGCAAGAGGTCTTCTTGGAATTGACTGATAAAGGATGAGAATTGAAGATGCAAATGAAGGAAGCTTTAGAGGTCATGATATTAACACAGTACAGAATCACAGGATCCAGACGGTACTTAGTACTATTATGTTGATTAGTGAAACTGGCTTTTTAACACAGTCCTCTGTTTTCATTTCCAACCACACGTTCACTGTCACAAAACATTGCTTTCAATTCCAAGAACACAGATGACTACTTTTAAAGGTAGAAGGTGTCCTGATATTTGCTATTCCTTTATCATAGGTCCATATGTGTCCTTTGGTGAGTTAAAAGTATATTAAAAGTTATAATTTCTACCAGCTTTATAAATAAGTTTCCAAACTAAACTAGTGTAGAATAAATCACCTCCAAGTTTATTTTAGAGCTGACTCCTCTGTCTTTATGATTTGGTGCTGATGACACTGCTACTCAACTATAGCTTTTGTATGTTACTAGTATCCTAATTTTATTTATTTATATTTTTAAAAATTAGCCTATGACTTAGGAACATTAGGATTTCTTTTTCCAAATTTTAAAATGCGCAGACCTTCAGGACATAATTCTTCCTTAAAATGTATCTTCCCCATTCTCATACAGACAAATCACTGTGATGACTAGAGAAGCTTTCTGGCATATAAATAAATATTCTAATTTAATCATTATTTTTATTTTATTTTTTTGCCAGGATGACTTAATGAGAATAAAAATATTTCTCAATGACAGGTAAATTACCCAAATATTAATAAATAATTCAAATAATATCCAGCAATCATTATGGATATTATGATTTCTCAAAAGTTAGATACACAAACCTGGACCGATGTGTTATTTCAGTGAGGTTGAAATGTGATACACTGACACACGCCAATAGACAGGGAGCGCCAGTATGAACTTTCATTGTAATATTACTGAATTCTTTACATTTCCCTTTCCATCTGAAATAATTGGTACCTGACCTGAAATGCCATTTACAGTATCCATATCACTTTCTAATAAATAGAAATGTTTCCCTTTTAAAATAACCAATTTTCTTTGTCAGATTGAGTCTCCACCATTTAAAAATGCATAAGTTTCATATAGTTAACTAGTAATTACTCTATTGGGAAAAAAGATACATAGTTCCCGGACCTGGAGGTGTGAATGAAAGTTAGATAAATGTTGATAGTTTTAAAAAGTGGTTCCAAGTGAAAATATAATAAAAGAGTCAGCTGTCTATAACATATTTCAATGTCGAGGTTGTGAGCTTAAAAAATAAGTTAGCTATACTGAGATCATATCCTTTGAGGTGTGCTTCCTGTTTTGAAGAGTAATCTTAATGCATTAATGTAGTTTTAACATAAATCTAATATAACATCATGGATTAGTTTGTGCTAGGAAAATCTGACCAATTAGTTCTTATTGAGAGGCAAACTGTAGATTCTTAAAAAACATTTCCATTTGGCACAAACCAAAAAAAAAAAAACCCAGTAACTTTTAAAATGGCCAAATTAAACTCATTTCAATTAATTAATATTTATGAACAACTACTATCACCAATACTGTGAGAGATAAAATGGAAATATAAATGAATGTTATGTCTCTTATCTCAAAGTGCTCCAGCCAGGTAGAGACAGAATGAAATCAGCAAACATTTAACATGTAACCAAAGGAAATGCAAAAAGCAAACTTTCTAAAATTTTATTTTGTATTGAGGAAACATTTTCTTGAAACATTATGTAAGTTTCACGTGTACAATATTCTATTTCTACTTCTTTATACACTAGAGTGCTCACCACCAAAAAAGTAACAAAGGAAAACTTAAATGCAATTCTGAGGGTACAATTAGCAGTGGGTAACAGGCCTCATGAGTGAACTCCAGGAGTTGGTGATGGACAGGGAGGCCTGGCATGCTGCGATTCATAGGGTTGCAAAGAGTCGGACACGACTGAGCGACTGAACTGAACAGTTCTCAGGGAAGGCTTCACAGAATGTGGATATAAGAAGTTTTAAAGGACAGGTAGAGTTTAATAGGGAGAAGGCAATGGCAACCCACTCCAGTACTCTTGCCTGGAAAATCCCGTGGATGGAGGGGCCTGGTAGGCTACAGTCCATGGGGTCACTAGGAGTCGGACACGACTGAGTAACTTCACTTTATTTTTCACTTTCATGCATTGGAGAAGGAAATGGCAACCCACTCCAGTGTTCTTGCTTGGAGAATCCCAGGGACAGGGGAGCCCGGTGGGCTGCCATCTATGGGGTCGCACAGAGTCGGACACGACTGAAGCCACTTAGCAGCAGCAGCAGCACAGTTTAACAGAGGGAAAAGTTGTGATGGTATTCTAGGCATGGTAAACAGCGCAAAAAATATTCCAAAGCATAAAAAATCATAGTTTGATTTTGAGGACGATATAAGAAGCTCCACATTGTTGAATCAAACAGTAGTGCAGTGCAAGGAAAATTGAGAAGGTTGATTTTAGAAAAGCAAAATGTGAAGGCAGAACATGAGA
This sequence comes from Bos taurus, assembly GCF_002263795.3. Taxonomy (NCBI): domain Eukaryota; kingdom Metazoa; phylum Chordata; class Mammalia; order Artiodactyla; family Bovidae; genus Bos; species Bos taurus. The sequence goes on along the minus strand of NC_037332.1, from coordinate 14,586,960 downwards.
GGTAAAGGCTTGGCCTGAGTCATGAAAGGCTCTGTCCTCAGTGGCAGGGGGGAGAGGGTACTGGAGGGCTTTAAGCACAGAGAAACATAATTAGTTGTATATTCCAGAAATGCCATGTGGATATCACCATGGGGATTTCATTTCTAAATGCACATGCACATGCATGCTTAAGTCGCTCAGTCATAACCAACTCTGAGACCCCATGGACTATAACCTGCCAGGCTCGTCTGTCCATAGGATTTTTCAGGCAAGAATACTGGAGAGGGTTGCTATTTCCTTCTCCATATAAATGCACATTCTTGTGTAATTTTAAGGCAAAAAAAAAAAAAAAAAGATATTACACAATCAAAATCATAGAATGCTCAAAATAGGGAACTGATTAAGCTAAGTTTTACTGAATATGGGGCTTCCCTGGAGAAGGCAATGGCACTCCACTCCAGTACTCTTGCCTGGAAAATCCCATGGATGGAGGAGCCTGGTGGGCTGCAGTCCATGGGGTCTCTAAGAGTTGGACACGACTAAGCGACTTCACTTTCATTTTTTCACTTTCATACATTGGAGAAGGAAATGGCAACCCACTGCAGTCTTCTTGCTTGGAGAATCTCAGCGATGGGGGAGCCTGGTGGGCTGCCGTCTATGGGATCACACAGAGTTGGACACGACTGAAGTGACTTAGCAGCAGCAGCAGCAGCAGCAGCAGCTGGTAGCTCAGTTGGTAAAGAATCTGCCTGCAGTGCAGAAGACCCAGGTTCGATCCCTGGGTCAGGAAGATCCCCTGGAGAAGGAAATGGCAAACCACTCCAGTTTCCTTGCCTGGAAAATCTCATGGACAGAGGAGCCTGGTGGGCTGCAGTTCATGGGCCACAGAGTGGGGCATGACTGAGGCTCAGTTCAGTTCAGTTCGGTTGCTCAGTCGTGTCCGACTCTTTGCGACCCCGTGAACCACAGCCCACCAGGCCTCCCTGTCCATCACCAACTCCCGGAGTTTACCCAAACTCATGTCCATTGAGTCAGTGATGCCATCAATGGTTGGTTGGACTGAGAGACTAACACAAGTGAATACTGGCTACTTAGTTTCAGAAGGAAGAAATTTTCATTCTATTTATTCTATGGAAGTTTTGCATATGTTTGCATGTCCAGGGAAATTCATACATTGCATCCTATTTTTTAAAAAAATCTTTCCATCTCTTACTAGCTGATAATTGCATTCCATTTTTAAAGCAAAGACCAGGTCTTACCTCTGAACCAAGTTATACAATACACTGTGGGGCATGGAGTTCAGTAACTGTTGAACAAATGAATGAATGAATAAATAAATCAAGTTCAAGTCAGTTGCCAGTATGTAGTAATTGAATCCAACACCCTCCTATGTTCTTCTAGCAAATATTTATTCCATGTCAAAATCGAGTGCTGCTTTTTCATCTACTCTGTATCACTACCTTGTAGTTACAGGTAGGCAAAGAACCAATGTTTGAGAATTTTGAAACATTTGTATGAAAACCAATGAGATTAGATATAAAATTATTTACCAGATTAGCATTCCAATATGTTCTTTTTTTCTGTAGAAGATAAGTAGAGCTTTAGTTAACATAAGGATGAATTTCACATAATTCTGTGTGTACCCTTAAGCACATATCTATATATTCTGGCAGGGAAAAGAGTGTCAGCACCAGTGGAAGAGCAATGGGAATAAAGCAAGTGTGCAGAGGTCTGATTTCATCAAAGGGGAGAATCTACTTAATCTTTTTTTCCCCCTAAACCTACATATGGTATCCCCTTTCTGAAAGTGGCCCACAGCTCAGACTTTGATCTGCCTGTTGAATGATCTGACTAATAACTTAGCATGACAAGGGATGTATTCTTTTAAATAGCAAGTGTCCCAAATAATTAGATTTTAACTTTGAACTACTATATTTGATCAATAATAATAAAGAGAAGATTCTTGATAATTTTTCTAACTTTTTTTTTTTTTTTTTGCTTATTCTACATGCATGGGTGATGGTACTTCAGTTTTTCCAGAAAAAGCTCGTGATTGGAAATAAGATAATAAAAAATAAAAATCTAAATACAATATAACTGCTGCTGCTAAGTAGCTTCAGTCGTAGCTTTCATTTTAATAGAAATTGCACATTTAGGAAAAATAAGACCCTAGCATTTGCTATTTGTTCCCACGGTCATTTATTTACATCACACACTTCTATTAAGTGCCCACTTTGAGTCCTGCACTACTCTACATGCTTGAGGTATACCAGTGGGCAATGCAAAGGACCTTTAGGTTCATGGGCACAAAAAGAAAAAAAGATAAACATAATAAATAATGAAATAATTACAGTTTATTAGAATGCAATAACAATAACTGCTGCTGCTGCTGCTAAGTCGCTTCAGTCGTGTCCGACTCTGTGCAGCCCCACGGACTGCAGCCCACCAGGCTCCCCCGTCCCTGGGACTCTCCAGGCAAGAACACTGGAGTGGGTTGCCATTGCCTTCTCCAATGCATGAAAGTGAAAAGTGAAAGTGAAGTCACTCAGTCGTGTCCAATTGTTAGCGACCCTATGGACTGCAGCTTACCAAGCTCTTCCATTCATGGAATTTGCCAGGCAAGAGTACTGGAGTGGGGTGCCATTGCCTTCTCCCATAACAATAACAATAACTAGAGCAAAGAGACTTGAGAGTGCTGGAGCTGAAGAGTAAGACAAAATTTAAGAGAGAATTGTCAAGGATACTGGAGCAGAGGTGGTGATTAGGCCATCTGACTTGCAGATATTTGAAGTTAAGAGTGTTCCAGACAGAGGGAACAGCCACTGCGAAGTCCCCGTTAAGGGTGGAGCACACTTGAGGTATTTGAGGCAAGAAGGAAGCCAGCATGGCAGAATCGGAATGAACAAAGGGCATAGACAACGGAGACCTGTACATAAGCTTGTGCAGAGTGTTAAGGGGTGGACAGAAGATCATGGAAGACTTTGGAGAAGGAAATGGCAACCCACTCCAGTGTTCTTGCCTGGAGAATCCCATGGACAGAGGAGCCTGGTGGGCTACAGTCCACGGGGTCGCAAAGAGTCGGACACGCCTGAGCAACTTCACTTCACTTCACTTCGTATGGAATTTGACTCTACCATTAATGAAATGGGGAGCCATCTCAGTTTTTTAAAGCATAGGAGTGACAGGATCTGACTTCCATCCTCTAAGTATTATTTCAACTACTATTAGAAATGAAATATAGAGTAACAAGTCTAATATTATGTCAACAAGTTAGGAGGCAATGGGAATAATACAGGTGAGAAATAGATGGTTTATTAATACATCAGGGAGGTAAAGCAGAGAAAATATAAGTAGTCTGTTTCTGTTAACAATGTTTTAATTTGGTTTAATTTGTTCTTATAAGAACTCAGCTAGAGATGACAGTCAAAATAGTCACATAATGCTAAAACACTTACTCAAAACATTACTCAAAAGAACATTACTGCTCATTTCAGGCATATTTGCATTATCTTGTACATGGATGGTGAATTGCTTGAGTATAGAGAGCAAATTTCATATATTACTCTACCATAACTGTACAAAGTACTCAGTAAACATTCTTTGATTAGTTTCCTAAATGAAGATTTGTGGAAGCTTTCTGAAAATTTCCAATTTTGTTCAGTTATCATGTTCATTAAGTCTTCTGTGATTAAAACTTATGAAATCTAACATGTTTTATGATAAGTGCTCATGATTATTTTAATAAAATAGCATGATGACAAATGTTAATTCATTTAAATGTTTTCATCAGTTATGATATTATTGTGGTGAACAAATGTAACATTCTTTACATTCTTGCTGCAAATATGCGATAAAAAGATACTACTGGTGAAAAAGAAGTGTGAAAAAAAGAATGAAAGACTGAAATGTTAGTTTAAGCTTAAATGTGGCCCATGAAAAAGATGTGAATTTAAGTTAATGAGATATTTTTAGGAACAGTGAACAGTATGCTTTGATGCAGTTTTGTTTTTCATAAAGACTTGAAAATTAGTACAATAAATACAGTTACCTTTGTCTTTACAGCTTTTAAAATTTATCAATCTTTAGTAGAACGCTAAAGCACAGGCGGCTGCGACGGGCGCGCTAAAGCACGGTCGAGAGGAGCCACCCCACGTCCGAGGTCAGGGGCAGAAGCTGGGAGGACCCCATGCCCGAAGGGCGGCGGCCAAGAGAAGTTACCCCACCTCCGAGGTCAGGGGCAGCGGCCCAGAGTACCAGACTGCGACGGCGCAGGAATGGCCGAGAGGAGCTACCCCACGTCCGAGGTCAGGGGGCGAGGCCCAGAGGAGATGCCCAACGTCCGAGGTCAGGGGCGGCGACGAGAGGAGTTACCCCACGTCCGAGATCAGGGGCGGTGACTAGAGGAGTTACCCCGCGTCCGAGGTCAGGGGCGGCGACGAGAGGAGTTACCTTGCATCCGAGGTCAGGGGCGGTGGCCAGGAGGAGATACCCCACGCCCCACGCCCGGGGCCAAGGGCGGCGGCCGGGAGGAGCAACCCACACCCGAGGCCAGGAGCGGTGGCCAGGAGGACCAAGCCCACGTCCAAGGAGCCATGGCTGTGTGGGCGCAGGAGGGCCTAAAGGAGCTATCCCACGTTGAAGGTCAGGAAGGGCGGCAGTGAGGAGATACCCCTCGTCCAAGGTAAGGAGCAAAGGCTGTGCTTTGCTGGAGCAGCCGTGAAGAGATACCCCACGCCCAAGGTAAGAGAAACCCAAGTAAGACCGTAGGTGTTGCAAGAGGACATCAGAGGGCAAACACACTGAAACCATACTCACAGAAAACTAGTCAATCTAATCACACTAGGACCACAGTCTTCCCTAACTCAATGAAACTAAGCCATGCCCATGGGGCAATCCAAGATGGGCGGGTCATGGTGGAGAGATCTGACAGAATGTGGTCCACAGGAGAAGGGAATGGCAAACCACTTCAGTATTCTTGCCTTGAGAACCCCATGAACAGTATGAAAAGGCAAAATGATAGGATACTGAAAGAGGAACTCCCCAGGTCAGTAGGTGCCCAATATGCTACTGGAGAGCAGTGGAGAAATAACTCCAGAAAGAATGAAGGGATGGAGCCAAAGCAAAAAGAACACCCAGCTGTGGATGTGACTGGTGATAGAAGCAAGGTCCGATGCTGTAAAGAGCAATATTGCATGGGAAACTGGAATGTCAGGTCCACAAATCAAGGCAAATTGGAAGTGGTCAAGCAAGAGATGGGAAGAGTGAATGTCGGCATTCTAGGAATCAGCGAACTGAAATGGACTGAAATGGGTGAATTTAACTCAGATGACCATTATATCTACTACTGGGGGCAGGAATCCCTCAGAAGAAATGGAGTAGCCATCATGGTCAACAAAAGAGTCCGAAATGCAGTACTTGGATGCAATCTCAAAAACGATAGAATGATCTCTGTTCGTTTCCAAGGCAAACCATTCAATACCACAATAATCCAAGTCTATGCCCCAACCAGTAACACTGAAGAAGCTGAAGTTGAATGGTTCTATGAAGACCTACAAGACCTTTTAGAACTAACACCCCAAAAAGATGTCCTTTTCACTATAGGGGACTGGAATGCAAAAGTAGGAAGTCAAGAAACACCTGGAGTAACAGGCAAATTTGGCTTGGAATACGGAATGAAGCAGGGCAAAGACTAATAGAGTTTTGCCAAGAAAATGCACTGGTCATAGCAAACACTCTCTTCCAACAACACAAGAGAAGACTCTATACATGGACATCACCAGATGGTCAACACGGAAATCAGATTGATTATATTCTTTGCAGCCAAAGATGGATAAGCTCTATACAGTCAGCAAAAACAAGACCAGGAGCTGACTGTGGCTCAGACGATGAATTCCTTATTGCCAAATTCAGACTTAAATTGAAGAAAGTAGGGAAAACCACTAGAACATTCAGGTATGACCTAAATCAAATTCCTTATGATTATACACTGGAAGTGAGAAATAGATTTAAGGGCCTAGATCTGATAGATAGACTGCCTGATGAACTATGGAATGAGGTTCGTGACATTGTATAGGAGACAGGGATCAAGATCATCCCCATAGAAAAGAAATGCAAAAAAGCAAAACGGCTGTCTGGGGAGGCCTTACAAATAGCTGTGAAAAGAAGAGAAGCGAAAAGCAAAGGAGAAAAGGAAAGATTAAACATCTGAATACAGAGTTCCAAAGAATAGCAAGAAGAGATAAGCAAGCCTTCTTCAGGGATCAATGCAAAGACAGAGGAAAACAACAGAATGGGAAAGACTAGAGATCTCTTCAAGAAAATCAGAGATACCAAAGGAACATTTCATGCAAAGATGGGCTCGATAAAGGACAGAAATGGTATGGACCTAACAGAAACAGAATATATTAAGAAGAGGTGGCAAGAATACACAGAAGAACTATACAAAAAAGATCTTCACGACCAAGATAACCACGATGGTGTGATCACTGACCTAGAGCCAGACATCCTGGAATGTGAAGTCAAGTGGGCCTTAGAAAGCATCACTATGGTTTTTTTCTTTTTTTTTTTTTTTTCTGATTTTATTTTATTTTTAAACTTTACATAATTGTATTAGTTTTGCCAAATATCAAAATGAAAAAAAAAAAAAGAAAGCATCACTATGAACAAAGCTAGTGGAAGTGATGGAATTCCAGTTGAGCTCTTTCAAATCCTGAAAGATGATGCTGTGAAAGTGCTGTACTCAATATATCAGCAAATTTGGAAAACTCAGCAGTGGCCACAGGACTGGAAAAGGTCAGTTTTCATTCCAATCCAAAGAAAGGCAATGCCAAAGAATGCTCAAACTACCGCACAATTGCACTCATCTCACACCCTAGTAAAGTAATGCTCAAAATTCTCCAAGTCAGGCTTCAGCAATATGTGAACTGTGAACTTCCTGATGTTCAAGCTGGTTTTAGAAAAGGCAGAGGAACCAGAGATCAAATTGCCAACATCCACTGGATCATGGAAAAAGCAAGAGAGTTCCAGAAAAGCATATATTTCTGCTTTATTGACTATGCCAAAGCCTTTGACTGTGTGGATCACAGTAAACTGTGGAAAATTCTGAAAGAGATGAGAATACCAGACCACCTGACCTGCCTCTTGAGAAATCTGTATGCAGGTCAGGAAGCAACAGTTAGAACTGGACATGGAACAACAGACTGGTTCCAAATAGGAAAAGGTGTACATCAAGGCTGTATATTATCACCCTGTTTATTTAACTTATATGCAGAGTACATCATGAGAAACGCTGGACTGAAAGAAACACAAGCTGGAATCAAGATTGCCAGGAGAAATATCAATAACCTTAGATATGCAGATGACATCACCCTTATGGCAGAAAGTGAAGAGGAACTAAAAAGCCTCTTGATGAAAGTGAAAGTGGAGAGTGAAAAAGTTGGCGTAAAGCTCAACATTCAGAAAATGAAGATCATGGCATCCCATCGCTTCATGGGAAATAGATGGGGAAACAGTGGAAACAGTGTCAGACTTTATTTTTCTGGGCTCCAAGATCACTACAGATGGTGACTGCAGCCATGAAATTAAAAGACGCTTACTCCTTGGAAGGAAAGTTATGACCAACCTAGATAGCATATTCAAAAGCAGAGACATTACTTTGCCAACAAAGTTTCGTCTAGTCAAGGCTATGGTTTTTCCTGTGGTCATGTATGGATGTGAGAGTTGGACTGTGAAGAAGGCTGAGCGCCAAAAAATTGATGCTTTTGAACTGTGGTGTTGGAGAAGACTCTTGAGAGTCCCTTGGACTGCAAGGAGATCCAACCAGTCCACCCTGAAGGAGATCAACCCTGGGATTTCTTTGGAAGGAATGATGCTAAAGCGGAAACTCCAGTACTTTGGCCACCTCATGAGAAGAGTTGACTCATTGGAAAAGACTCTGATGCTGGGAGGGATTGGGGGCAAGAGGAGAAGGGGATGACAGAGGATGAGATGGCTGGATGGCATCACTGGGTCTGGGTGAACTCCAGGATTTGGTGATGGACAGGGAGGCCTGGCGTGCTGCGCTTCATGGGGTCGCAAAGAGTCGGACATGACTGAGTGACTGATCTGATCTGAATGTCCCACCTTCTATAGTTTAAGCTATAATGAGATAAACCAATTTTACAGCTTCTAGATCTGAAAACAAATTGAAAAATATGTGCCCTGTTTTTACTTTCTGTTGAGGGTACACTTCAACATTGATCTAGGGGAATACATATTGTCCTAAACTAAAAACAAAATATTCAATACAAACCATGATTTGTATTTATAAAGTGAAAATTCATTTACATGTGTTAAGCCTGTTTTTTCTCTTATATTCAGTTCAGTTCAGTTCAGTCGCTCAGTCGTGTTCAACTCTTTGTGAACCCATGGACAGCAGCATGCCAGGCTTCCCTGTCCATCACCAACTCCTGGAGCTTACTCAAACTCATGTCCTTCGAGTCTGTGATGCCATCCAACCATCTCAACCTCTGTCATGCCTGTCTCCTCCTGCCTTCACTCTTTCTGAGCATCAGGGTCTTTGCAAATGTATCTCTTCTTTGCATCAGGTGGTCAAAGTATTGGAGTTTCAACTTCAACATCAGTCCTTCCAATGAATACTCAGGACTGATTTCTATTAGGATTGACTGGTTGGATCTCCTTGCAGTCCAAGGGACCCTCAACGTCCTCTTCAACACCACAATTAAAAGCATCAATTCTTCGGCGCTCAGCTTTCTTTATAGTCCAACTCTCACATCCATACATGACTACTGGAAAAACCATAGCTTTGACTAGATGGACCTCTGTTGGTAAAGTAATGTCTCTGCTTTTTAATATTCTGTCTAGGTTGGTCATAGCTTTTCTTCCAAGGAGTAAGTGTCTTTTAATTTCATGGCTGCAGTCACCATCTGCAGTGATTTGAAACACCCTAAAAATAAAGTCTGTCACTGATTCCACTGTTTCCCCATCTATTTGCCATGAAGTGAAGGGACCAGATGCCATGATCTCAGTTTTTTGAATGTTGAGCTTTAAGCCAACTTTTTCACTCTCCTCTTTCACTTTCATCAAGAGGCTCTTTAGTTCTTCACTTTCTGCCATATTGGTGGTGTCATCTGCATATCTGAAGTTATTGATATTTCACCCGGCAGTCTTGATTGCAGCCTGTGCTTCTTCCAGCCCAGCATTTCTCATGATGTACTCTGCATATAAGTTAAATAAGCAGGGTGACAATATACAGCCTTGATGTACTCCTTTCTGGATTTGGAACCAGTCTGTTGTTCCATGTCCAGTTCTAAATGTTGCTTCCAGACCTGCATACAGATTTCTCAAGAGCAGGTCAGGTGGTCTGGTATTCCCATCTCTTTAAGAATTTTCCACAGTTTGTTGTGATCCATACAGTCAAAGGCTTTGGCATAGTCAATAAAGCAGAAGTAGATTTTTTTTCTGGAATTCTCTTGCGTTTTCGACAATCCAACAGATGTTGGCAATTTGATCTCTGGTTCCTCTGCTTTTTCTAAATCCAGCTTGAACATCTGGAAGTTCATGGTTCACATACTGTTGAAGCCAGGTTTGGAGAATTTTGAACATTACTTTGCTAGCATGTGAGATGATCTTTTATTACTTTATTTTGATCTAAAAGTCTTTTATTATTTTAATCTAAAAGTCCATAATATTAGTGAAGGTACATCATCCAAGAAATCAAAAGGGGTAAGGAATTATGGAGTAAGTAATTTAACATATCTAATTGATATAAAAGAAAGAATCTTGCTTGCATTAAGATAACTACACTTTGACTACACAAAGCTCAGACTATAAACACTTTTACATTAATATTTAAATTTCAGTGTAATTGAAACCAGAGTTTTTCTAGCTAAATAAATAATCACAACATTAGCAACTATACATGATAAATTGGAGACATTTAGGACATAGGATAAAATAATTAGTAAGTTTTGTAGAACCTCATGTCACATAAGTAGTCCAGTTTAAAAGTACTTTTGAAGCATATGTTCTTCCAAAATCTGAGTTTGTTGGATAATTTTATAATTTTTTCTTAAAAAAAATTACATTTAGTATCTTCCACCAAACTGATAATAAGGTGCAATCACAAAAATATTTCTGCAGCATACTTGTGGGTTTTCTTATTTGTTTGTTTTATGCCTACCAAAATTTGCAAGCAAAAATTAAAAATAAAATTGGGTTGACCAAAATGTTTGTTCGGAGTTTTCTGTACACTGGTATGGAAAAATTTGAACAAATTTTTTTGCGAACCCAATAAATAATAATAAAAAACTTTAAAAACTGAGAAGTTTTGTAGATAAAGATATTTTAATCTTTGACTATTTCATTATGTAGTGGAAAATAATTCAAGTGGGACCACATGGAGATTTCTCAAAATTCTGGACAATCTCAGAAATTAATAATATGAAGATATAGAAATAAATTCTGAAATACCTGTTGATTTCAGTTTATTATGAAAACTGTTTAATGCAAATGTACATCTGAGAGCAAGCCAGCTCATTCAGCTTATAGGATGCTGTACCCTTAATATTTTTATTTAAGAATAGGTCAGTTTAATTCCAGGATGTCCACCTTTGTCAGGCAACATTTCCTTATAACTTTTCATCTTCACTAAGAATGAAAACCATCCGCAGAAGAAATCCTCAGAAATTTGGGTCTGTACTTCTCTTTAAATTGCATAGAACATCTTTCATGCCCACAGATATTTTTACATCTAAGACAGCCTGCAGTTCTGCTTGCCAACATGAAATTTGTTTCACAAATTTTTCAGCAGCTGGTATGATAATGAGCCAGTTTTTATGCAAATTAGTGATCGTCCTAATCAATTTTTAACTACAAAATTAAAATTTAAAATTTTTTGAGTAAATTATTTTTAAACAGAGAAAAGCTTTATCAAATTTATATATTTAGCTCATATCCCATTATATTTTAAAAAAGTATGTTGAAGAACTATTTCTATGAAGCAGAGAAAAGTTTCTTCTGGAAGTGTAGTGTTTAATTGTGTGCTATATTGAAAGATACATTTTATTTTTTAAACTAATATTATTACAAAATGATAAATTTTCATTAATATAGTAAGGTTGCCACATTTTTGTATTACCACTTTAAATGCAATATATTTAATCATTTCTTTAGAAAGACAAAGAAGTACCACAAAATAAACTTGCTACTTTTGATGCTGAAGCTAATTATTCCTTCTAATTGACTGAGCCAACCTTTTGCAAACCACAAAGTAACCAACTATTAAATGTATCTAGTTGTTTATAGAGTATAAGTTACTTTATTTTTGTTCCATGAATGACTGTTCTTTTGAAAGTAAAGGATAGTTCTTATTATTGATGGGCTTATTGGTCTATGGCTGTATTTATATGTGTAAGGACCTCCTTTCTGAATTTTATGCCCTGTAATATAGTAACATATCCTTTAAGGTGAAGATAAAAATGGATTCAACTTTGGCATAAGGTTTAAAACAGGGAATAAAGTATATTGTTATATTTACTTTTTATCTGATCTGCATACATTTTTCTGTAAAATAGGGACTGTATAATCCATGGACTTCTCTAGGCCAGAATACTGGAGTGGGTAGCCTTTCCCTTCTCCAGCAGATCTTCCCAACCCAGGAATCGAACTGGGGTCTCCAGCATTGCAGGTCGATTCTTTACCAGCTGAGCTATCAGGGAAGCCTGTAAAATATTAGTATCATACAACTGGTTGTACCTTTGTATTCAGTCATTTCTCAAGCAATCAGAGATCAATTTTGAATTTAAAAATGGAAAGATAAAGCAAAATTTTCCTATGATTTAATATCACAGACATTTCAAACATGCATTTAGTATACTGTAAAACACCAATATTCCAAGTATATAAGAGAGCAAGTAAGTAAGTGCTATTCGCTCAGTCGTGCCGACTCTTTGCGGCCCCTTGGACTGCAGCTCACCAGGCTCCTCTGTCCATGAGATTTTCCAGGCAATGATACTGGAGTGGGTTGCCATTTCCTTCTCCAGGGGATCTTCCCAACCCGGGGATCGAACCCAAGTCTCCTGCACTGCAGGCAAATTCTTTACTGACTGAGCTACAAGGGAAGTCCAAGTATATAGGAACTTTTTATTCTAATAAATTTAAATAATTAAATAAATTTTTAATATTCAAAGATGAACAGAATTTGATATTTTTGATAGATTTTATTTAAACCTGCACTTTGACACTGTAGACTTGGATATGGACTTGCTGCAGAGTAGATATGTTAAAACTGAAAAATAAAAACATAATTATTTTATTACTGACATTATAATTTGTTTTTCCTTCTGTTCCCAGATTCAAGGTCAACTTATTGTCTAAATGCTTTTTTCTCAGTCCTCTGAAGTCTCGAATTTAGAACAGTTCCTAGCACAAGTTAGAGTCTGAATATATATGTATTGCTTAAATAAATGATAATGAGAATAGTTTTGTTCCTTGTCATTATACTAACAATGCATCTTTATTTTTCACTGACTTTTAATTTCATTTAATTTGTTCAGTTGTATAGAAATATATATACATTTTGTTTTCAGTTTTCTTGAGACACTGATTAACATAGACGCAAAAATTCTCAACAAAATACTAGCAAAATGAATCCTGCTGCTGCTGCTGCTAAGTCGCTTCAGTCGTGTCCGACTCTGTGCGACCTCATAGACGGCAGCCCACCAGGCTCCCCCGCCCCTGGGATTCTCCAGGCAAGAACATTGGAGTGGGTTGCCATTTCCTTCTCCAATGAATCCTACCATACATTTTTAAAAAAACATATATCATAATTAAGACTAACTTATCCCTGAGGAGCAATGATGTTTCAAAATACACAAATCAAAAAAATGGGATACAATACATTAACAGAATGAAGAAGAAAAATCATGAGATTATCTTAATGCATGCTCAAAAAGCATTTGACAAAACTCCATATCTATTCATGATAAAATTCTCAATAAATTAGGTATATGAGAAATATACCTCAACATAATAAAGGGCATACATGACAAACCAACAGCTAACATCATGTGCTGTGCTCAGTCACTTCAGTCATGTCTGACTCTTTGCTACTCTCTGAACTATAGCCCCCCAGGTTGCACTGTCCAGGGGATTCTCCAGGCAAGAACACTGGAGTGGGTTGCCATACTCTCCTCCAGGGGATCTTCCTGACTTAGGGATCGAACCCACATCTCCTGCATCTCCAGCACTGCAGGCAGATTCTTTACTGCTGAGGGAAGCCCCAGCTAACATCATATTCAATGGTAAAAAGAAGAAATCTTTTTCTCTAAGATTAGAAACAAAGCAAAGATGCCTTCTTTAACCACTCCTATTCAATAAGGTACTGGAAGTTCAGGTCAAAACAATCAGGCAAGAAAAAGAAATAACAAACATCCAAATAAAAAAGGAAGGCGCTCAATTGTCTCTGTTTGTAGATGACATGATCTCATATAGAAAACCCTAAAGATTCCAGTAAAGATACTGGGAAAAAAACATAGAAATTAATAAATCAATTTAGTAAAACTGCAGGATACAGAATTAATATACAAATCAGTTGCATTTATACATATTATCAATAAACTTTCCAAAAAAGAAAATTTAAAAAATCCCATTACAACAGTATCAAAAAGAATAGAATACTTAAGAATAAATACAATCAAGGAAGTGAAGATCCATACACTGAAAACTATGAGACAGTGATGAAACAAACTAAAGAAAGCATAAATAAATGAACAGGCATTCTAAGTTCATGGATTGGAATTTATCTTGTTAAAATGTCCATACTACACAATGCATTCTTCATAATAAAATTTAACGCTCTCTCTTTTGGAAAAGAACTTAGGGACTTAGGAAAACTGACGCAGAATCCTAGTTTAAAAACTACCCATCTCCTGAAACATGTTTTTGAGATAAAACAGTCAATGCTTTCAGCAAGCCTATAGGTCCCAGCCCAGGCACAGTGACATTTACTTTCTATAGCAAAACAACATAAATGGAATGACTAATAAATTGCCTTCATTATTGATGAGTCAGAGACTGGGTGAGTCTGTGCCTACAAATAAAAGATACTTAAAACACGCCATTGGGAAAGACTGGAATTGTCAAAGATAGAAGTTGAGACACCTGGGAACAACTAGGTATGTAAATATATATAATGTAGGTATGGAACTCAAAAAAGAGAAGTCTAGTTACAGAAAGTATTTTAGGTTGCTTAAGTGCTTGGGTTGTATTAGATTACTATTCATGATATTTAGTCCTTTCCCCAATTTTCTTTCTTTCACTTTCACTTTCCAATCTTATGCGGAAATAAAATGTCCCTGCTTCATTATATGGGGCTTGGCCAAGTGTCTTGCTTTGGTAGAATGTGGGCAGTTGTGATAGCGTGCCAGTTCTAATTCTGTCCTTAAAAGACATCAAGTTTCTGTCGGCCCTTTTGCCATGAAAAGAACACGCGTTAGAAGATAATGGTTCCAGGTAGGTTAAGAGACATGTAGAGAAGACCTGAATGAAGCTTAGAACTGATAGAACCAGGCCAGTTTAGCTAAGTGATGAGGATGGTAATTGTAGTTCTAAACCACTGGGCTTGGGAATGATTTGGGTTTATAGCATTGTGACAGTAACTGGCTTATTCAGTGCTCCTCACTTTATTTTTAAATTAGCACTACATTTTAAAATGAGCACTACCTTCCAGTCCAGTCTCCTCAGGACCTCGCATTTATTCCTGCCTTGCTATAATTTCAAATTGAGACTTTTATCATACTTTTCATAATCAGGAATTGACAGAGCTGTGCAGAGAGGTGGAGAGGGACCATTAAATGGTGGTCCCTAGCGTTATCAAATATAAAGAGAATCTAAATGATGAAAAAAAATAGAATTTAATATGAGAATCTACTTAGATGGGTTGGAAATATAATGCTCAAGTATTATAAGAAAAGTATGTGCAAATAACTAAGAGATTACAATGTGACAATTAGACTCAGAATAAGGTGGTATGAAAATGATGGAAGAGAAAGATTGCTGGTAGAGTGGTTCTAAGACTACAGATTCTTTTCTGACTCACTCTGAATTCTCATGTGTTACACACAACCTTAAATGCTTCATTGGCATAATAGTAAAGTAACTTATATTATTAAATATGATTGTACCCTGCTTTTCTGTGAAAGATATGCTATTATATCTCTCTCTACCTTTAAGTTCTGCAAATTAGTTTGGCTTAAATCCAAAAAAACACCAATATTTATACATTATTAAATTTAAAAAGCCCTGAAATCGGTGTTAAAAATCATTAATTTTCATTAGTCTCAAAGGAAATATAAACTTCTTGGCTATATTTCCTACAACAAACAAAGCTATTATAAGAAATTATTTGACAGAATTTATAAAAATAATTGGAAAATGGTATACCAACTTAGAATTAAAATTAAAAGTCCTATGCTTATTACAGAGCAGTTTAAGTAAGTTTTTTTTTTTCCTATATAGAAGTCAAGAACAGTTAAATTCTGTTACATTTAGAATGCTATACTTGGTATTATGAATATAACAGAAGTACTGTGTTCCTGGCTTAGAAATCATTCTGCTTTCAGCTTTGTAGCACTAACTTGACTGTCTTTTAACTTCTCTATCGTGGTTAAAAGCAACAGAAAATTTCCAATTATCCAGGCTTTGACTGCTGTTAAGCTCTTACCCTCTTTCAGGAGGCTAAGTTCAGTTAACTAAAAAGTCCATTGGAATTGTCTTTTCAGTGTTTTTTGAAGATGTTCTTTCCTTTCCTGACATTGTGCTATCTAAAACCTTTAGCACATATTAAAATACTGCAAAGACCACTGAGGTGCTTGTGCATGCTTAAGTATTCAGCAAATATTTATTGTGGAGAATGAATGAATGAATGAATGAATGTTTACTCCCCCCCACACACAAATAAAACTCCTATGGGTTTCCATCTTTTATGGCATTAATTCATAAATCCTTATTATTGTGATCAAGCAGATCTCTAGGACATGACTTAATTACCTTTCCAATTTCATCTCTTAATATATCAAACACATCAATTCCCTCTCATGAGTGAAATTCACTTCACAGGTGTATGGTTTGCTCTCTTAATCAGAAATATCTTCCCTCAATTTTCTATTTGGAAAAATCCTACTTTTCCAGCAAGGCCCATTTCAACTGTTCAGCATAGTAGTTAAGAACACAGACTTTGATGCCAGATCACTTTGGAAATTTTTATCCAGTTTACTATAAAACTAAGCATATGCCTACTATGTGGCACAGGAATTCTATTCCTAAAAATTTACCCAAGAGAAATGAAAAGACATGTCAATAAAAATCAGTACGAAAAATGATTATAGCAAATGTATTCATAATAGTCAAAATTAGAAATAGTCCAAGTATCCATCAATAGGAGTATGGATAATCATTATACACTTATATTCATATAATAGAATACTATTCAGTAATAAAAAGAAATAAGCTACTCCAATAACATGGATGAATTTTAAAAGTATTATTCTGAGTGAAAAAAAAGACTTAGTACAAAGAGTACTATGGTGTGATTTGGGCTCCCCAGGTGGCTCTGGGGTAAAGAATCTGCATGCCAGTGCAGGAGACTCAGGAGACAGGGCTTTGATCCCTGGCTCTGAAAGATCCCCTGCAGGTGGAAATGGCACCCTACTCCAGTATTCATGCCTGGACAATCCCATGGACAGAGGAGCCTGCAGACCCCTGTCCATGGGGTCACAGAGAATTGGACACAGCTGAGCACACATGCACAGTGTGGTTTAATTTATATAAAGTTTTAGAGAAGTAAAAATGGATGTATGTTGGAAAAATAAGAATAACTATGGCTTGGAGGGGTTTTACCTGAAAAGATGTAATTTTCTGGAGTGATGTTTTCTGCAGTATTTTATGTCTTGGCAAGTGGTTGTGTTACAACTCATCAAATGATATATCTAATTCTTGATAATTTTCTTTTATGTAAGTTTTACCTCAAAAGAACAAAAAAGAACTATAAATGTATATTGAATCCCAATGAATTACATCTATGCTGAAGTGCTTAGGGGAAAAATGTACTGATGTATACAATTTATATTGAGATGTTTCAATAATATAAGACAGATTTATGGACAAGTAGAATGGTAGAAATATAAATTGATCTGTGATAAAAACAACTATAGTAAAATATTAATGGTTGAATCTAAATGGTGAGTATATGAGCATTCACTAGAAGTTTCCTCAGACTTTTTGTATATTTGCAAGTTTTCATAACAAGTACTGGAAAAAAATTTAACTACTAGTTCTAGAAATCATCTTACTCTAATTATTACTCTGCTATTTGCAGGATGGTAATTTTCCAAGTCCCTATTCCAGGTACATTCAGTATTTGGCCTTTTACTGTAAGAAAGAACTGTTTCTTCTTTCATATTATTGCTTTATTTATTATAAGTATGGATTTATGTATTCTTATTCTATTTACTGTTATACTACATGACTGTCATTATTAATTTTCAAGTTTGAAATTCCTCATATTGAACAAGTTGGAAGTCTTTTAAAATAGTTATTTCCTTTTCCTAGGTCCCTATCTCTTTTTGATCACTTATGACACAACATACTTCCAAGCTCATTTTGTATTTTCTTTGTCTCAGATTTAGCCATTTCAGAAACACTGATTCTTTTGAGTGCAGAATGATATTTAGAAACTGAGACCTTATTTCTAGATGTGTTCTTTGCTACATGTGTCTTTGCTTCTAGGCCCTTCCAGTAGAATTTCATGAATTTAATATATTTAAATTATATTTAAAGATGAGTTAATTCTGATACTACCAATTTCACTGCAACATTAGGGTGCTTTCTTTGCATTTTTTGGTCTTCTTTGACTTCCAGCACTGCATATTTGTATCACCTTCCTCCACCAGTGAAGACTCTGCCTCGAAAAAACATTAATATATTATACACAGCTCAAACCTGCCACATACTAAACATGTATAGTATCCTCAAGGAAGGATTCCTGGGTAGACAATGATGTTGTCAACTACAAATTGGCACTTGCCTGTCAACTACAAATTGGTGGGTGCCTGTCAACTACTAATTGGCGTTTGCCTATCAACTGCTAATTGGCACTTGCCAAGAGCATTTGCCAGCGACTGAATAACAACAAGGGCATCTGCCACCTGCCTCTGCTGCTGCAGCTGCTGACCTTCAACACTCCCTGAGGGAATTCAGGGTGGAGAGTGAGGCACTCTGTGCCCCAGGGAAACTGGTAGAATAGGTCTTTAGGTAGTTAGGTATTTTCAGAAACTGATTTCAAGATCCCAATCCTTGTGTCTCCTCATATCTAGAAAAGCCCTAACTCCCTTCCTGGTGACATCAGCTCCTCGGGACTGGCCAAAACTTTTGTAAAATCAGTGCTTGATTGCATTGAACTCTCCGTTCACCAAAATCTTCTATATTGACCTTCCGTAACTGACTCTTTGGAGCAGTCTCTCAGAGCTGCCCGAGGTGCTGTCTTCCCAGGCTGCAGTCCTCATTTTACCCCATATAAAACCTCACTCGCAACTCTCATGATGTGCATCTTTTTGGTCAACAATGTGAACACAGGTAACTATTCCTTTTTGGATCTGACTGCAATTATCAAAGGGAATCTCAAAGAGGGAGTTTCTGAATATGGGTTGAAAACTAAAGAAAGACAGTTTTAAAAAACTCAAGAATTTTAACTGGATATAATGAAGGAAGGTACAAATGATACTCTTTTTCTGCTTAAAAATGTTGCATCACTTGAAAATAATAAAGCTATGCCCTTCAGAACTTCCTAAACACACACTAATTTGCAGAGCAAGGAGTGAAGTCCTCAGTGAACAGGGATAGAGCTTATCACTTTCATTTTTTTTTTTTTTAACACTCTGAAACAGTATAAATGTGAAAACAGCTGGACTGGAAGTCATACAGAAAACAGCAACTTCAGAAAGCAGAAGAGCAACTGGGAAAAATCTCTAACACTGAGGAGCAACACTAAGAAAGAGGCTGAAGACAGCATCACTTTGTAACTAGTGAGATCCTTTTCTTATTCAAAAAAGGGGGGGATATTAATTGGGCATTATGTCAGACTTTATTTTTTGGGGCTCCAAAATCTCTGCAGATGGTGACTGCAGCCATGAAATTAAAAGATGCTTACTCCTTGAAAGAAAAGTTATGACCAACCTAGATAGCATATTCAAAAGCAGAAACACTGCTTTGCCAACAAAGGTCATCTAGTCAAGGCTATGGTTTTTCCAGTGGTCATGTATGGATGTGAGAGTTGGACTGTGAAGAAAGCTGAGCGCCGAAGAATTGATGCTTTTGAACTGTGGTGTTGGAGAAGACTCTTGAGAGTCCCTTGGGCTGCAAGGAGATCCAACCAGTTCATTCTAAAGGAGATCAGCCCTGGGATTTCTTTGGAAGGAATGATGCTAAAGCTGAAACTCCAGTACTTTGGCCACCTCATGAGAAGAGTTGACTCATTGGAAAAGACTCTGATGCTAGGAGGGATTGGGGGAAGGAGGAAAAGGGGATGACAGAGGATGAGATGGCTGGATGGCATCACCGACATGATGGACGTGAGTTTGAGTGAACTCCAGGAGATGGTGATGGACAGAGAGGCCTGGTGTGCTGCAATTCATGGGGTCACAAACAGTCGAACATGACTGAGTGACTGAAGTGAACTGAATTTAAAAATGAGAAATAGAAAAACAAAACAGATCAATAAATACAGGAGAATATAACAAAAGTATTAAAGCCAAAATTAGCAAGTTAAGAAATTGAAAAAAAAAAATCAATAGAATCCGTCAATGAAAAACAAAGCAAAACACCACCAACAACAAAAAACCAACATATACAGCATAGGTTTGGTTGGGATCAGATGGTGGATGAACAGTAGAACATTAGTAGAGATTGGAAAATGGCAACTGACAGTCTACAGTGGCGAAAAATTTGACAAAACTATCACATGCCATCATTTAATAAAGAAATAATATGATGAACCTGGGTTCCGGGGGAAGGTTTCTAAAAATAGAATGTTATTGGTATGAGTTTGTTGATTTAGTTGCATTTTATAAGTTGTCTGCCAAAGAAGAGTTGAGTTAGGAGAGAACTGGCTTATTTTCAAGAAGAGACAAAAAAAAAAAAAAAGCTCAGGAATTCCAGAACTTGCAGGGCTTATAGATATAGCACAGTAGCACTTTCCTTTCTCTAACTGGTAAATGGAATAACAAAACAAAAAATGTTTTGAGTAACTTCAGTGAAAAAAGTGAGAGAATGATCACCATACCTTTTGTTTTAAACTAGTGCATGCTTAGTTGCTCAGTCATGTCCGATTCTTTGTGACCCTTTGGACTGTAGCCTGCCAGGCTCCTCTGTCCATGGGATTTTTTAGGTATGAATACTGGAGAGGGCTGCCATTTTCCTCCTCCAGGGGATCTTCCTGACCCAGGGATGGAACCCAAGTCTCCTGTGTCTCCCACACTGCAGGTGGAATCTTTACCTGCTGAGCCAACTCAGATATAATTAATTTGCCTTTCACCCATCAGATGCTCTAAGTTGGACAAAATATCTCTGGGAAAAGAGACCAAAGGCTTAATCCAACAGGTATCTGATAAACTCAAAGTACCTATGATTAAATCTAAAGAGAAAGGTATGTCTTGAAAAGAACTGTGTGTTTGACTATTTATACACAGAGTGTAAGTCTATTGACTATTTATACACAGAGTGAATAAATTGACTATTATACACAGAGTGAAGCAAATAATTTTTAAACTGTTTTGAGAACTATACTTCTAGAAGTACCACCAGTCTGATTAAGTTGACAGACTTTTTCAGGCACCAAAATTCCCATTTCACATGTGACAAGGGATGATACTGAAAAAGGAAACATTAATTAAAGAGTGCGGCACTCAGAAGCCATGGAGCACGAATGGCAAGGACATGTCTTTTAAGGAGGAGGACCATGACCTCTCACTAACATTTCCTCAGTGAGCCCAGGAACACTTTACAAAGCTATCCCAGTGAGGTTTCAGAACTTCTCTGGACTACTGACTACTCTGAATGGCAGTGTTTATCATAGTTGTCTTGTTCCTGTTCCACCATCATATGTTGGATTTGTGTTGAGTCACACAGGGAAGGCTGGATTACCACTTCCCCTCCTCCGTGTCTCCAGATCAAGAAGAGTCACACCCGATTTATTTCGGACAATGAAAAGTAAGTGATATGACACATGCCACATCTAAACAGAGGTTCTATTTGCAATTGCATTGGCCTCTTGTCTTCCCTTTTTCTAAGAGAACAGGTATATTCCATATAAGGTTTGCTTCTTCGGGCAAGGTCCTAGAATGAAAAGACATGGAGCAAAACTGAACAGAGTCAAGCAGACTGGAGCAAACTGCAATTGCTGAAGTGTAATATGAGTGAGAAATAAACACGTGTTGTGTCATTACTGAATGACTAGTTGTGCAGCAGACTCTCTATCACAAACATAGCTAGAAAACAGATTTTAAAGTACTCCATAAATACTGTTTTAGTATGCACAGCTCTTGTTTAAAATTTAGTTAAAGAAGAGTCTCTATTTTTTTTTTCCTCAAAGTAAATAAAGACAAAGAAGAAAACCTATATAGGAAGATTTTTTTAGAAGCTCTAGGAAATAATGTGAAAGAATTACCTCTAAAAGATAATTGGGCCCAGATGGCTTTACAAGCTGATTCATTTCAACCTTTCAAAGAAGAGATACATTCAAGGAGATATATTTACACTAGTCAATAATTTAGCAAAACATAAAATCTTCCCAATTCATTTTGTAAAATCAGCATAGCCATAATAACACCTAACAAAAATATCACACATAGAGAAGGAAACTCATAAAAAATTCAATTTGGATAGGAATGCTATATGCTGGATTGGCTGTTTTCAATATGATACCACTATTACTTCCACAAAAGGGTGAGCACTGCATTTCTAAGAATCGCCTTCCTTGTACTGATTCTTATGGTTTGCCAATAGTACAGAGTAAGGTGAAGTCACCACGCTCAGTTCACACAGCCAATACAGTGGCTTCTTTAAATTCTCTGTGAATTTGGGAATCTGCATGTGCTATACTGCTTGACATGCAAGTTGTTAGTAGCTTGCAACTAAAGCTGTACTTACAGAGTAAATTATAATATTGAAGCAATCTACAAGCTAAAATACAACCATAGTTGTTGAAATCCAAAAGCAAGAAAGAGACACACATAAGAAATCTGTCAATAATGTGGGAAAAGAAAAATCACAAAAAAGCAACAACAAAAAAAATACATTGCCAACAATATCAAAAGTTGACTCTTTGAAAGGACTAGCAGACAAATGTTTAGAAAAATTGATTAGAAAAAAGAAAAGGTTGAAATAAACAATACTAAGGAGAAGTATATATATCTACAAGTATAATCTAGAATTTAAAATAAAAAAATACTAACAAACTTAACACAACACACTAAAAATTAAAAAAAAAAATAAAAGAACAACTTAAAAGAACTAAGTCACCAAAATGTACTCAGTAAGAAATAGGAAACTTAGGAAAGGGATGACAAAGAGATGGTAACATAAGTCATTCCTGACTTCATTCACCCTAAGAAGAACAGCTAACATCTATTCAAGAATAAGACACCAATGAGAGAATCCTAGAACAAGAGGCTGAGGCAGAAGTAACCAGTTATAGATGATTACTCACAGAAAATTAAATATTTTAATATCACCATTATTTAAGTCAAAGATGAAAGAAAATGTAGGCGAGTGAAATCATCCAGGGAGAGCATGGAAAGAGAAAAAGATATAAGGACCAAGGACAGAGCCCTAACCATTAACATTTATAAAGAAAAAACAATAAAGAAAATGGAAAAGGGGTTGCTAAAAAGAAAACTGTAAGCATTTACTTTTATAAAAGAGAACCACTGATTTCAGCATAGGTGACCTAAGTACTTAACTGTCATCTTGCTAAGTCATTTCAGTTGTGTCCAACTCTTTGCAACCCTATGGACTGTAGCCCACCAGGCTTCTCTTTGCATGGGATTCTCCAGGCAAGAATACTGGAGTGGGTTGCCATGCCCTCCTCCAGGGGATCTTCCCGACCCAGGGATAGAATCCATGTCTCTTATGTCTCTTGCACTGGCAGCAGGTTCTTTACCACTAGTGCCATCTGGGAAGCCCTAACTGTCATCTTAATTTAATAGAATTCCAGCACCAATCTAGTCTTTTTGAGTTTTTCTGGCTATGTTTCAATGAGAAAAGCAGTCATTTGTCAAATTTTATAAAACAACAACACTAATAAAAATAAACAAAACTATATATTTGCATATCATATGTATATATAGACATGTGTATAGACAGAGAGAAAGAGAGGAAGAGACTGGAGAGGAGGAAAGGAAATTTTGTAAGAACATATATCAAATAGTTAACAATATTTACTACTGGCCTGTAGAATTGATGGAAAGGAAAAGAAACTTAAACACAGGGCTTTAACTTTTTAACTTCTTACCATTTACGTGTTCATAGTTTTACACTTATTCAATGAGCAGGTATTGTTATTGTATTAAAATAATAATACAGAATTTAGATGATGAGATTTGAATAAATCTGTAGTGAGATTTTGAAATGAATCAAAGAAAAAGCAGAAAAGACATGAAATGTAAAACGAATACTATAAAATATTTTGGTTTTAGATCACTACATAGCTGTCAACCCAAATTAATGCCTGGGCATAATACCTGACATATATGTCAACTGAAGAAAA
The DNA here is from genome assembly GCF_002263795.3 of Bos taurus. NCBI lineage: Eukaryota > Metazoa > Chordata > Mammalia > Artiodactyla > Bovidae > Bos > Bos taurus. The sequence continues at coordinate 14,563,163 of NC_037332.1, read as the reverse complement.
ATGTACAACCTAAAATTGTCAGTCATGACCAACCTAGATAGCATATTGAAAAGCAGAGACATTACTTTGCCAACAAAGGTCCGTCTAGTCAAGGCTATGGTTTTTCCAGTGGTCATGTATGGATGTGAGAGTTGGACTGTGAAGAAAGCTGAGCGCTGAAGAATTGATGCTTTTGAACTGTGGTGTTGGAGAAGACTCTTGAGAGTCCCTTGGACTGCAAGGGGATCCAACCAGTCCATTCTGAAGGAGATCAGCCCTGGGTGTTCTTTGGAAGGAATGATGCTAAAGCTGAAACTCCAGTACTTTGGCCACCTCATGCGAAGAGCTAACTCATTGGAAAAGACTCTGATGCTGGGAGGGATTGGGGGCAGGAGGAGAAGGGGATGACAGAGGATGAGATGGCTGGATGGCATCACTGACTCGATGGACGTGAGTCTGAGTGAACTCTGGGAGTTGGTGATGGACAGGGAGGCCTGGCCTGCTGTGATTCATGGGGTCGCAAAGAGTCAGACACGACTGAGCGACTGAACTGAACTGACTGATTGATGTTTTTCCAGGGACTTCACAGAGCACTATAGCCTGGGAGACAACTTTTCAGATATTGTGAAGAACTGTTTCAAAAGGAAAAAAAGCCAGCATATATAAGAGTTTTTGCTGGAAAAAACGTCTTGTAGTCAAACATCAAAAGATTACTGCTAATCACAGAAGACAGACTTCTCAAGTTACTGATTTTTAGTGCTTTTCCATGTATGTGAAAGGGAGCTTCCTGGGGTTCAGAGGGTAAAGAATCTCCCTGAAATGGGACCTGGGTTTGATCCCTGGGTAAGGAAGATTCCCTGGAAAAAGGAATGGTCTTTCCAGGAGTCATGTACATGGCCCATAAAGAACTCTGAATGCCAAAGAATTGATCATTTTGAATTGTGATGCAGGAGAAGACTCTTGAGAGTCTCTTGGGACAACAAGGAGATCAAATCCGTCCATCCTAAAGGATAAATCAACCTTGAATATTTATTGGAAGAACTGATGCTGAAGCTGAAGCTCCAATACTTTGGCCACCAGATGCGAAGAGCTGACTCACTGGAAAAGACCCTAAGGCTGGGAAAGATTGAAGGCAAGAGGAGAAAGGGACAACAGAGGATGAGATGGTTGGACAGAATCACCAACTCAATGGACATGAATTTGAGCAAACTCTGGGAGATAGTGAAGGATGAGAAAGCCTTGTGTGCTGCAGTCCATGGAGCTGCAAAAAGTCAGACAGGACCTATCGACTGAAAAACAACAATGTATAGGAAGACACAAGAGTCCAGGGTCATTGGCATTATTCCTTAGATATGCATCTCAACTATACAGAGCCACTATCCTGATTTTCCTCCATCCCGAATTGCCCCCGGGGGCACCACTGAAGGGCTGCTGCAAAGACTGATGGATTGATGGTGGGCAACATATATTGTTTATTGGATTAGCAGGTGATATTCTCTGTTTTGGGGCTTCCTGGGTGGCATGGTGGTAAAGAATCCATCTGCCAAGCAGGAGATATGGGTTTGATTCCTGGGTTAGGAAGATCCCCTGGAGAAGAAAATGGTAACCCACACCAATATTCTTGCCTAGAGAATCCCTTGGATTGTGAGGAGCCTGGTGGGCTGGAGTCCATGGGATCACAAAGAATCAAACACAGTTTATTGACTGAGCAGGCACACATTCTTTGTTTACTAAAATGGCAGGTGACATTCTTTGTCCATATATATATATATATATATATATATATATATATATACACTATTTAGAAGTATAATATTATGTAAAAGAAATTTATGATTAAAAAGTAACTTAAGGGACTTCCCTGGAGGTCTAGTGGTTAAGGCTCCATACTTCCACTGATGTGGGATAAATCCCTGCTGGAGGAACTAAGATTCCACATTCCATAGAAAAAAAAATTTATAAAGTGATAATGTTTTTGGTATTTTCAGGTGTCAGAGTCATTATGGCTTTATCTACAAAATGTAGAAATAGTAATTTGATCCTTGTCTACCATTTAAGCAATTGTTTAAAAAATTTTATTTGATTGCTTTGACATTTATGAATTCAGTTAGCCCCTCCTCTCCTCATACAGAGATCAGATAACCTGGTTAATTGCCTTGCTTTTTACCTCTCAGTCCCTCATCAGTCATAAACACTTAGGATCAACAGAATTTTCAATAGGCATTTGGGAATTGTGCAGACTTTATTTTATAAACATTTTGAGACTATAGACTATATATCAAATAACATTTGGTATGGAGGGTAAAGAATAAAATTTTTATTAGGATGAAGAATAGAATTTCCACAAAATGCTAAAGAACGTAGAAAGGTAGAAAAATTCCTCCTCCCCAACAATAGAAGATGGATTAATATAATCTCATGATGTGAATTAATGTCAATATTTTTCTTGAATTGTTGTTTCCTCTTATAAAGTGAAAACCTTTAATTTGTCAGACCATCCTTGGGAATGAATGGATGAATCTTGTGAGAACTGCGTCCTTTGCACTGTCTTGTGGGACACCATTTACATCCTTAGTTAAGCCATTAAAAGGCTTACTGGTCTGAGTTGCTATTAAGATTCTTCTCTTCAATGGCCCGACAGTGCATGGATCTTTGAATTATAAATAATTCTAAATTATTAAAATTTTAATTAAACAATTAAACAATTGTTCTATGTTAACTGGCATTGTGTCCTGCCAAAAGGCAGAATTTTGAAAATGAATATACTCTTATGATGTGAAATGATTTCAATATTTTCCTTTAGTATTGAGCTTTTAAAACTTATAAAAATAATCTTTGAATTGTTTTTCTGAACTTGGGAGTTTTTGCATAATATTGTCATTTTGAGATTTGGTTTTAAAAATACTATGATAGAAAGTTGTGGCAAGTCAAGATTCCTCTCCCCACATATACTCCCCACATGCTTAAGAGAAGACTCACTTATTTTCTTTTTCAGACCTTTTATTACTTTTTAAAATGAGAAGTGCCATATTAATTGCTTAAAAGTAGGTGTCAAATTCAGAAGGTGATTTGGATACAGGCAGGTATTTATTTACTGTATCTAGCAGATGCCTCCAGACTATGTGAATTTAGACAGCCTAAGTCTCAGGTTTTTCTTCTGCAGTGTATCTACATCATAAGGTTGGTGTAAGGGTTTAAAAAAAATAGGCATATTAATTATTCCACACATTCCAAAGGCACATACTCAACATCAAATCAATACTTACCAATATGTAAGAATACAGAATGGTGGGCTTCCCTGGTGGTTCGGGGGTAAAGAATCCACCTGCCAATGCAGTGGTGTGAGTTTGATTCCCCAATCTGGGAAGATCCCACATGCCTGGGAGCAAGTTAGCCTGGGCAACACAATTCTTGAGTCTGTGCTCTAGAGCCTGGGAGCCAAAACTCCTGGGCCCACGTGCTGCAGCCACAGAAGCCTGCGTGCCCTAGAACCTGTGCTCCACAGCAAGAAAAGCCACGGCCATGAGAAGCCCAGGTTCCACAGCTAGAGAGGAGCCCCTGCCTGCTGCAGCTAGAGAAAAGCCCTTACAGCAACAAGGACCCAGGACAGCCAGCAATAAATAGGTAAATAAATAGAATGATTAAAAGCACACAGTGTGGCCATAAAAGTGAGTCTCCCTTTACCTGTAGGTTGAAATCTTCCATGTTCTGCTCGTCCCCATTTGTGTTCTGCCTCTTCCTCTCACACCAATCCTATGGGGTAGTCATATTCCTACTGTACGACAAGAGAAAGCACTCAGTAACTGTTAGTGAAAAGATATTAGCAATCGAACAGCAAATTTTTGAAGGATTTTGTTGTTAAAATTTTTATAAATGATACTGTTCACCTCCGTGACTGCAGCTCCCAGGATCTCCTTCTGGAATCTTTACACCCCTGCTCCACTTCTTCTTTCTAAAGTGCCTAACCCTGTAGTAATTCTACATTTTCCTTCTCTTAAAATCTGTACATTCACTAAAGGCTTACATAAATGAATAATAAAAAGAAAAAAAAAACCACATCAGTTCAGTTCAGTCGCTCAGTTGTGTCCCAACTTTGCGACCCCATGGACTGCAGAATGCCAGGCATCACTGTCCATCACCAACTCCCAGAATTTACCCCAACTCATGTCCATTGAGTCAGTGATGGCATCCCACAAACTTATCCTCTGTTGCCTCTTCTCCTCCTGCCTTCAATCTTTCCCAGCATCAGGGTCTTTTCAAATGAGTCGGCTCTTCCATCAGGTGGCCAAAGTATTGGAGTTTCAGCTTCAACATCAGTCCTTCCAATGAATATTCAGGACTGATCTCCTTTAGAATGGACTGGTTGGATCTCCTTGCAGTCCAAAGGATTCTCAAGAGTCTTCTCCAACACCACAGTTCAAGAGCATCAATTCTTCGGCACTCAGCTTTCTTCACAGTCCAACTCTCACATCCATACATGACCACTGGAAAAACCATAGCCTTGACTAGATGGACCTTTATTGGCAAAGTAATGTCTCTGCTTTTTAATATGTTATCTAGGTTGGTCATGGCTTTCCTTTCAAGGAGTGTCTTTTAATTTCATGGCTGCAATCACCATCTGCAGTGATTTTGGAGCCCAAAAAAATAAAGTCTGACACTGTTTCCACTGTTTTCCATCTATTTGCCATGAAGAGATGGGACCAGATGCCATGATCTTAGTTTTCTGAATGTTGAGCTTTAAGCCAACTTTTTCACTCTCCTCTTTCACTTTCATCAAGAGGCTCTTTAGTTCTTCTTCACTTTTTGCCATAAGGGTGGTGTCATCTGCATATCTGAGGTTATTGCTATTTCTCTCAGCAATCTTGATTCCAGCTTCTGCTGCAACCAGCCCAGCATTTCTCATGATATACTGTACATATAAGTTAAATAAGCAGGTTGACAATACACAGCCTTGATGTACTCCTTTTCCTATTTGGAACCAGTCTGCTGTTCCATGTCCAGTTCTAACTGTTGCTTCCTGACCTGCATACCCAGTTCTCAGCAGGCAGGGCAGGTGATCTGGTATTCCCATCTCTTTCAGAATTTTCCACAGTTTATTTTGATCCACCCAGTCAAAGGTTTTGGCATAGTTAATACAGCAGAAATAGATGTCTCTCTGGAACTCTATTGCTTTTTCCATGATCCAGCGGATGTTGGCAATTTGATCTCTGGTCCCTCTGCCTTTTCTAAAACCAGCTTGAACATCAGGAAGTTCATGGTTCACATACTGTTGAAGTCTGGCTTGGAGAATTTTGAGCACTACTTTACTAGCATGTGAGATGAGTGCAATTGTGCCGTAGTTTGAGCTTTGTTTGGCATTACCTTTCTTAGGCATTGGAATGAACAGTAAGCTTTTCCAGTCCTGTGGCCACTGCTGAGTTTTCCAAATTTGCTGCCATATTGAGTGCAGCACTTTCACAGCATCATCTTTCAGGATTTGAAAGAGCTCAACTGGAATTCCATCACCTCCACTAGCTTTGTTCACAGTCATGCTCCCTAAGGCCCACTTGACTTTGCATTCCAGGATGTCTGGCTCTAGGTGAGTGATCACACCATCGTGATTACCTGGGTTGTGAAGATCTTTTTTGTACAGTTCTTCTGTGTATTCTTGCCACCTCTTCTTAATATCTTCTGCTTCTGTTAGGTCCATACCATTTCTGTCCTTTATTGAGCCCAGCTCTGCAAAAAATGTTCCCTTGGTATCTCTAATTTTCTCGAAGAATTCTCCCATCTTTCCCATTCTATTGTTTGGGGGTGGGGGGCGCGGGGAAAAAGCCAGCTAGATCTGGGTTTAAATATCTATTCTGCTATTGAACTAACTGTGTGACTTTTTGCAATACATTTTTTTCTTCGGGCATCACCTGTGTCTAATCGATAAATTAGGAAAATCACCTCATTAATTAATTGAGAAGATTAAATAAGCTATTTTTAAGCCCCCCCAGTGCTTAGTGGGAAACTCAATACCAACTTTCTCATTGGCTTCAAGACATAAAATTACCAATCATTTTTTTGCATTTGCGATAGGTGTCACACATCAGTGTAAATGTGTGGGGAGGGGAATACTAGTAGGATAAAAAAGGTCTTCCTGGTATTACCATAAACTATCCTTGGAAGCATACAGAAAACTTTGTTTCCCAAAGATATGCCGAATCCTGATTATGCAGAACATAGCTCTACTTATTTTCTTAAATTCTTCTCAGTTGTTATTGGTATTATTTGTACTACATTTCAATTTATATATATATATATGATATATATCAACATAAATATTTGCCTGTCACCAACATGTGAAGTAAAAGCAAGTTTTGCAAGATGTTTTGTAAGATTTTTATTGTAACTCTTTTTAGCTTTTCCTGTGAGGCATCTATCAGAGTGTTTCTTTATCCATGTCAGAGGAAGGGCATCCAGAAAATCAAATCTAATTTAATTTTTCTTAAAAAAAAAATAAAGGTAGGCTTGGAAGAGACTGAGAAACAGCTGTCTTGGCTGCATTAAAAGCTGAGGATTAGTAGCAATGTTCTGACTTGAAATTTAGGTCTTGTGATTTCTTTCCAGGAGATTTTTTACTGCATGAGAAACCTGTCTGTAATGGCCTTATTATTTAATTCAATCTTAATTGGATATAAACCGTTAAAATCTGAGGGATTGTTGGAAGGCCTAAAAGTACACAAAGTTTTCTTTTCTTTTCTTTTTAATGGTAATATCAATCACCTAGAAGAGGGAAATGTCCTTCGCCAAGACACTAAACCCTTGCAGCATATTTTACGTTCATTTTGCATTTCTTTCAAATTTTAAAGTTTCAGGGACCTAAAATTTAATCTCTAGAGTATATGTTCTGCCTAGGGGAAGATTCAGCCATTTTCAAAAGTAGGCTAGGCTTTTGTGCTCAGTGATGTATATTTTAGGAATTCTCCACGTGGCTTCATTAGTATGTCTTCATTGCTAAGAGAGATGATTCAGGCTTCATCTCATAATAAGACCCCTTGGAAACAAACAGGATGCTAAGGAACCTACATACGGTGAACACCGGCTCCCTTAAAAAGCCGTAATTTGGCCAGAATCCCTGAGCGCTATCAAGCCACCGCCTGATGGAGAAGCAAATGCCCAGAGTGTTTTCCTGTGTGAAAGATGTAAATGACCGGCTTGGCGAGAAAGCTAGGGAAAAAGGGTTCTTTGGGTCACTCACTGCTTCCAGTCCGGTCGCCGACATTCGGAGAACATTCAAAGGGTGTGAGGTAGGACCATTTCTATTGTTATCCCGGCTGAGACAAAGGCTGGGTGGTGGTGGGGAGAGGGGGGCGGGCAAGTGGTGCCCATCCTCTCCGTTGCATGGGTTGGGCAAGGACGGGAGGGATGGCAGGGCGGGACTTGTTTTGTTTTGCTTTGCAGCCGGCTTTCCCCGAGTCCATCCCGCCCCCGCCCGGAGCGCAGCGAGGACGCGGCGAGGCAGCCGCAGCGGCCTCTGCGTCAGGAGGCGGCGGGGCGGGGAGGTGCGGCGCCCGACCGGGCGACCTGCCTCGTGTCCCCTGGCGCCCGCAGCCTCTCCCTCCCCCGCAGCCTGTCGGCGGCCGCAGCTCGGGCGGGCCGGGCACGTGGGCGCCTCCGTCACACCCTCACTCATACACACACACACACACACCCGCGCGCACGCACCCGCGCGCCTGCATCCCGTGCTCTCTCCCTGGCCGACACACAGACGCTCACGAGTCGCTCCTGGCCCCGGCCCGCAGGACAGCGACCCCCCTCCACCCAGACTCCGGGCCCGCCCTCGGCCAGCAGCGCCTGCTCTCCAGACGGCTCCTCGCGCCCGCGGGTCACAGCCACCTGGCCCAACTCTCTGGCCACTGCTGCTACTGTCGGCACTTGGAAACAGCCCAGAGGCGCCCGGCCAAGGCACCCTGAGGGTGAGGACACGCTCCTACCACTGAGGGCACGGTTTAGGTAGGGTGGGGCTCACCACTAGGCACCCTGTAGCCCGGGACCCGGGAAGCGAGCGGAATTGATGCCTGAATGCTGGGAAGGACTCTGGATGTGTCCGGGGGGTGAGGGGAGGCAGGACGGCTCCAAAGCCCCGGGAGGGCCAAGCTGGGCTCGGCGGGCGGGCGACCCTTCCGGCTCTGCGTCCTGCACCTGTGCACAGTCAGGGTGGGGAGTGGGGGCTAGGAGCGGCGCGTAACGGGGAAGCACATGGGTCGAAACGTGCCGCCATCCTTCCTTCCTTCTTGTGACCGCAGCATCCCCGAGAGACTAGTTGTTACCAAGTCAAATTAGGGCTGGCCGCAGGGTGGGGTCCGACAGGGCCAGTCGGAAAGTTGCGAGGGTCGGAGTGGAGCAAGGCGCTTCCAAGGTTCTAGGTGAGTTGGAAGCCGATCCTCGTGCGGGTGGGCGGTGGGGCGGGGAGAGGAGCCAATCTCATTCCTCATTCGCTTTTGGGGGCTTTTGCAACTGCTGAAGGCGACTACCTAAGGCGGGGTGGTTTCACGTGACTCCCGCTCCCTTTTGCCCGAGGCATCCTGCGTTAAATGGTCCCAAAGTGGGGCCTTTCTCCCGCACCAGGCACGCGCGGCTCCCCAAGAAAAGCACAGCTTGTGGGTTTCTGCGCCTCCAGGAACTGGAGAGGGTGTTGGTGAGGGTGTCGGTGCTGGGATTTAAAGGAGAGGATGGCAGAGATTGGAAACCCAGACCGTTTCTACGTTTCACGAACTCGGCGGGTTTGTGCGTGTCCTGGGCAAGAGGACCGTTTTGAGACTTTACGTCGGAACGCGCCTTGTAAATATAAATGGATCAAAAACGTCCGACCTGTTCTGGGGACAGGTGTGACCCACCCGCTCTCAAGAGGCCGCAGCGGCGGGAATCTCTTTCCGTTGAGCAGAGAAGCGGCGTGCGTGGCGCGTTCACAGCGAGCGCGGAACCCGGGCTCGCGCTCTCTGGCGCTGAGTTCTCCCGGATCCATTCTCTCACCTCGGGGAGAAACAGTGGAGTAGGACGAGGCGGGGTCCGCACTCGGCGCGGTGACGTCAGCAGTGTTTGGGTGCTTATGCAAATGAGGCTGCAACCGTTCTCCTTGGACCGGCCGTTTCCCCTCCAGGTCTTAAAGGTACACTCAGGCTCAGGCTGCGCGGTTTGTTTGGTTCACTGCCCAGCAACAGGAGAGGACCGGAGGAGTTGCGTTCTGTGCTACGTTTAGGCTTTTTGTCTCCCAGTTTTTAAAGCAGTCTTATACCTGTCATTGCCTGGTTGTCGTCCCAGAACACAGGGAACAATGTGTTTGCTTTAAGAAATATCATTTTCTGACGAATAACCCAATCGCCTAGTCTCAGTTCTGCAAGAACCACACTCCAGCTTGTCTTCAACGTCTAGTATTGGGTTGGACTTGTAGTAGGTGTTTAATAAATACTTGTTGATGGACTCGAGGGTGTGTGGATTTCTCTTATTAAATATGGAATATTCAACCAGCAAAATAGTCTTTTGTGTGTGTGTGTGAATATGCGTGACTTTTGCTTCTTACATGATCAATGATCCATCTATATTGGTTAGCGTAAAATATATTATCAATGTATTACTGAATTCTTTGACTTTGCCAACAAGTGAAAAGAGCACCCTGCGTTGTTTTTTTTTTCCCCCCAGAAAGACAGGAATTACGTGTTTTACAAGGAAGACAACCTCATCGTTTGTTGACAAGTTTTCTTTTTCTGATTGCACGTTATATACTTGATTTGAGAATTACTTTGGTGACTCAGATGGTAAAGAATCTGCCTGCAATGCAGGAGACCCGGGTTCAATCCCTGGGTTGGAAAAGCCCTTGGAGAAGGAAATGAAAACACACTCCAGTATTCTTGCCTGGAGGATTCCATGGACAGAGGAGCCAGGCGGCTACAGTCGATGGGGTGGCAGTCTAACACGACTGAGCGACTTTCACTTTATATTTAAATATATGTAACTTGATACTGTATTTTAATAGTATTAAGAAAGGTATTTATGTTTTTAGGAAATAAGTGCTATGTCATCCAATAAATAAATCAGAAATACTGTCAGTCTAGTTCAAGTTGCTATAACAAATTACCATAAGCTGGATGGCTTATAAATAAAAGAAATTTGTTTGTCACAGTTCTAGAGGGTGGTTCAAGATCAAGGTGCATCAGATTCCATGTCTGGTGGGAGCCTGCTTCCTGGTATATAGAGGATGCTTTCTCACTGTGTTCTCACATGGTGGAACAGGCTAGTTAGTTCTCTAGAGGCTGTTATTAACCCCTAAAGGCTTCACCTCTTAATACCATCACATTGAGGTTAGAATTTCAACATATATGGGATGGAGGGAGGACTCAAACATTCAAACCATAGCAAATAGTAAAGAATTTTTAAATTGGATGGTAGCTATTTGAGATACCAGTAATCAGGTGAGATGCCTTAGTTGTTATTGAAATTTTAAATTAAGTTAAAATAATTAGTAAAACCTAAACTTCAAAAGCATTAGTTTACCCAGTGATCACAGTTCAAATTTTGCTGGGTACATATTAGAAAATAGGCTTTCCCTGTCATAACATAAGACTTTTGTTTGAGATGACAATAAATTTGCATTCCTTTGAACTCTGGGGTTATCATACAGGTAATTAAAAAATCATTGACTTAGAATGATAGACCTGACTTTTGGTGATGAAAAGCACCACAAACTTTCACTTCTTAATTTACTTCTCAACTTCTTTTGAAGAGTTCTTTAACCCCTTTATTACTGTATACATATACATGATGGGCTGTGTTAATATATTCCTATGCAAAGTCGATTTTAAAATAGTTTCTGAGCAGATGGTATTATTAACAAAATCCATGAGCATAGTCTCACGTGTGCAAACATTCAAGGTTACATAGCAGGAATCCTTAGGTTTATTTCCAGTTTTGCCTGTAACTTAAAACAAGTCCTAACTACTCTTGTGGATATAGTGAGTAAATAATTTTTAATAAACAAATTTATCTGCTTATACATTAACTTTGACCAATAATAATTGTCTCATATTTCTTGCTGAACAGCAAGCCCTAGAGTATGGTACATGGTAGTTTTAAATGCACAGTACCACTTGATATACTGGGCTTTCCAAATGACTCAGTGGTAAAGAATCCACCTGCCATTGCAGGAGACACAGGAGATGGAGGTTCAGTCCCTGGGTTGGGAAGATCCCCTGGAGGAGGGCATGGCAACCCACTTCAGTATTCTTGCCTGGAAAATCCCGTGCATAGAGGAGCCTGTCACTCTGAAGTCTATAAGCTAACAGAGAATTGGACACAACTTAGCGACTGAGCACCCACACAAGCATGTAGGATAGGACTATCCTATATGATAGGATAGAACTGTTTTATAGAACTGTTGATATAGGATAGAACTGTTTTCAGTTTTGAAGGTCAGTTTATTTACGTGTGGTTAATGTGCCCTTCGGAGAAGGCAATGGCAACCCACTCCAGTACTCTTGTCTGGAAAATCCCATGGACGGAGGAGCCTGGTAGGCTGCAGTCCATGGGGTCGCTAAGAGTCAGACATGACTGAGCAACTTCACTTTCACTTTTCACTTTCCTGCATTGGAGAAGGAAATGGCAACCCACTCCAGTGTTCTTGCCTGGAGAATCCCAGGGACGGGGGAGCCTGGTGGGCTGCCCTCTATGGGGTCGCACAGAGTCGGACATGACTGAAGCGACTTAGCAGCAGCAGCAGCAATGTGCCCTTATATCTTTTCACATAAGATTAATTGATGGCCATCTTTGAATAGAATGTTTAACTTGGAAGCTTTTTCACCTATCAGATTGGCAAAGATCAAAAAGATTACTCACTCTACTGAAGAAGACAGAGGGAACCAGGAACTATGATACTTTGCTTTTGGTAGTGCAAATTGAGACAGCTTTTATAAAGGGTAGATTGTCAATTTTTACTAAAATGATAAAAGTATATACCTTTTGATCAAGCAGTTCCACTTCTAGGAATTTATTCTACAGATACATAAAGTGAGTTGCTTGACTATTTGAAGCAAACTTTTAGAAATAACCTGTATATGACATTCTCATCCCATGAGCTATCATATGATCATTAAACACACACACACACAATAAGCTATTGAGAGCAAAAGTTGTAAAAGATCTTTACAGTGAAAAATCAAGCTGCAGAATAATACATATAGTATACAGTAATAGTGATGTAAAAAACACGGGTAGATGGAAAGAAAACACATAGTAGCTTTTAATGTGCATATTAACTTGATTATATACCAAATATCTGTGGAGGAATTTGGTGACATAGAAAGATAGGGGTGGGGCTAGATGTGCTCTGAAAAAAGAGTGGGAAGACATTTTTCACTCTGTGCCTACCATTTTACTGTGTTCAGTCAGTTCAATTCAGTTCAGTCACTCAGTTGTGTTCAACTCTTGGCAACCCCATGGACTGCAGCTCGCCAGGCTTCCCTGTCCATCACCAACTCCTGGAGCTTGCTCAAACTCCTGTCCATTGAGTCGGTGATGCCATCCAGCCACTCATCCTCTGTCTTCCCCTTCTCCTATGGAGTTCAATCATTCCCAGCATCAGGCTCTTTTCAAATGAGTCGGCTCTTCACATCAGGTGGTCAAAGTATTGGAGTTTCAGCTTCAGCATCAGTGCTTCCAATGAATATTCAGGACTGATTTCCTTTAAGATGGACTGGCTGGACCTCCTTGCAGTCCAAGGGACTCTCAAGAGTCTTCTCCAACACCACAGTTCAAAAGCATCAATTCTTTGGCGCTCAGCTTTCTTCACAGTCCAACTCTCACATCCATACATGACTACTGGAAAAACCATGGCTTTGACTAGATGGACCTTTGTTGGTAAAGTAATGTCTCTGCTTTCTAATATGCTGTCTAGGTTGGTCATAACTTTTCTTCCAAGGAGCAAGCGTCTTTTAATTTCATGGCTGCAGTCACCATCTGTGGTGATTTTTGAATCCCCCCCCCCCCAAAAAAAAAAAAAATAAAGTCTCTCACTGTTTCCATTATTTCCCCATCTATTTCCCATTAAGTGATGGGACCAGATGCCATGATCTTAGTTTTCTCAAGCCAACTTTTTCATGCTCCTCTTTCACTTTCATCAAAAGGCTCTTTAGTTCTTCGATTTCTGCCATAAGTGTGGTGTCATCTGCATATCTGAGGTTGTTGATATTTCTCTCCACAATCTTGATTCCAGCTTGTGCTTCATCCAGTTCAGCATTTCTTATGAGATATGCTACGTATAAGTTAAATAAGCAGGGTGACAATATACAGCCTTGATGTACTCCTTTCCCAAATTTGAACCAGTTTGTTGTCTCATGTCTAGTTCTGGTGCTTCTTGACCTGCATACAGATTTCTCAGGAGGCAGGTCAGATGGTCTGATATTACCACCTCTTTAAGAATTTTTAAGTTTGTTGTGATCTACACAGTCGGGCTTTGGCATAGTCAATAGGATTATACATTGGAAGTGACAAATAGATTCAAAGGATTAGATCTGATAGAGTGCCTGTAGAAGTATGGATGGAGGTTCGTGACATTGTACAGGAGGCAGTGGTCAAGTCCATCCCCAAGAAAAAGAAATGCAAAAAGGCAAATGGTTTACTATGTTACTTATTCTAAATATAGATTTTAAAATATTCTTAAGTGAAGCCAGTAGCAAATAAAAGATACTCTTGGGAAAACAGTTTCTAGGCGTCAGATGCCATCAAATGATTAAGGTATAAAAGTCAATGGATATTTTGACTCTGATTTTTGTAGTTTCTAAATTTAAAGAAGTTTCCTATATTCAGTATTCTTAGTAATAAAATTGTATTAGGGCAGCACATGGGATTTAATGAATTCACTAAAATTAACCAGTTATATCAGTATAAAAATGCATATTTTAGTGAGTTGACAGATATTTTAAAGGAAAAAATTGAGATGGTTATAGATTCATATGTAGTTGTTAAGAAATAATTATATAAGATAATATATGTTTGTAAGAAATAATACAGAGAGTCCTTGTGTGCCCTTTATACAGTTTTATGCAAGTGTAACATTTTGCAAAACTATACTACAAATCGTAATTAGAATATTGACATTGATAAAGCAGCATGCAGGATAGTTCCATCACTGTAAGGATCCCTCTGTGGCCCTTTCATAAGCACAACCACTTCTTTCCTGTCCCCAATCTCTCCTTAAATTATGGTAATCACTAATCTATTATTCATGTTTGTTGTCTTGTCTTTTCAAGAATGTTGTGTAAGTAGAATCATATAGTAAGTATGCACCCTTTTGGGATTGGCTTCTTCCATTCAGCATAATTGTCTGTAGATTCATCTAAGCTGTTGTGTGTATTGGTAGTTTTGTTTTTTTTTTTTTTTCTGAGTAGTATTTTATGGTATGGATTTACCAGAGTTTCTTTAATCATTCACTCTTTGAATGACATCTGAGTTGTTGCAGTTTAGGGCTGTTATGAATAAAGCTGCTATAGACAGTTGTTTATAGATTTTATGGAACCTAACTTTTCCTTTCTGCAGGATAAATGTCCAGGAGGTCAACTGCTGGGTAGTTGCATAAGGGAGTTGCATACATTGTTTTCTGGAAAGCTGCACCATGTTACATTTTCACTCCCCAGGTATGAATGAACCATTTGCTCTGTATCCTTGCAGGATTTGGTTGTCACTCTATTTTACCCATCCCGATCTGTGCAGTGACATTGCATTGTAGTTTTAGTTACCATTTCCTAATGGTAACTGATAATGACAAACCATATTTCACGTGTTCATTTGCCATCCATACATCATATTCAGTGAAATGTCCCTTCATACATCATGTTCAGTGACATGTTCCTTCATGTCCCTTGTCTGTTTTCTGAATAATTTTTAAATGATGAGTTTTATGAGTTCTTATAGATCCTAAATACTGTTTTTTTTTCCCCCCTTGGGGTCATGGTTTGCAAATATTTTAGCTTTGCAAAGTAAGTCTTTAGCTTATTTTTTCATCCAAATAATAGATTCTTTAATTGAGCAGATTAAAAAATTTTGAAGTCCATTTTGGTGTCATGTCTAAGAACTCTTTGCTTAGCTCTATACTTCAAACATCTCTGATGGTTTTTTTTTTTTTAAGTTTTATAGTTTGATGTTTTACATTTAACTCCATGATTCACTTTGAGCTAGTTTTTGTATTAGGGTAATTAAAATGTGTCTTTCAAGGCTAATATTTAAATTGTGGTTAAAAGAAAATCACTGCATGGGTTTAAAAACTTAAACCACACCCTTTTTATACAGGTGTAACCCCATTGTGAATAGTTCCTTGAAAAATATTTTATATTTAGTTAAGTATTTTTACTTTCAGTTAAATTCAATGACTATTCAGTTTATCTCCCCCTTTGGCAGTTATCAATTGCTACATATGCTACATCTGGAAGTTCACGGTTCACGTATTGCTGAAGCCTGGCTTGGAGAATTTTGAGCACTACTTTACTAGCATGTGAGATGAGTGCAATTATGCGGTAGTTTGAGCATTCTTTGGCATTGCTTTTCTTTGGGATTGGAATGAAAACTGACCTTTTCCAGTCCTTTGGCCACTGCTGAGGTTTTCGAATTTGATGGCATATTGAGTGCAGCACTTTCACAGCATCATCTTTCAGGACTTGAAAGAGCTCAACTGGAATTCCATCACCTCCACTAGCTTTGTTCATAGTGATGCTTTCTAAGGCCCACTTGACTTCACATTCCAGAATGTCTGGCTCTAGGTGAGTGATCACACCATTGTGATCATCTGGGTCGTGAAGATCTTTTTTGTACAGTTCTTCTGTGTATTCTTGCCACCTCTTCTTAATATCTTCTGCTTCTGTTAGATCCCTACAATTTCTGTCCTTTATCGAGCCCATCTTTGCATGTAGTGTTCCCTTGGTATCTCTAATTTTCTTGAAGAGATCTCTAGTCTTTCCCATTCTATTGTTTTCCTCTATTTCTTTGCATTGATCCCTGAGGAAGGCTTTCTTATTTCTCCTTGCTATTCTTTGGAACTCTGCATTCAGATGCTTATATCTTTCCTTTTCTCCTTTGCTTTTCGCTTCTCTTCTTTTCACAGCTATTTGTAAGGCCTCCCCAGACAGCCATTTTGCTTTTTTGCATTCCTTTTCTATGGGGATGGTCTTGATCCCTGTCTCCTGTACAGTCACGAACCTCCGTCCATAGTTCATCAGGCAGTCTGTCTATCAGATTTAGTCCCTTAAATCTATTTCTCACTTCCACTGTGTAATCATAAGGGATTTGATTTAGGTCATGCCTGAATGGTCTAGTGGTTTTCCCTACTTTCTTCAATTTAAGTCTGAATTTGGCAATAAGGAGTTCAGATGTTCAAGCTGGTTTTAGAAAAGGCAGAGGAACCAGAGATCAAATTACCAACATCCGCTGGATCATCGAAAAAACAAGAAAGTTCCAGAAAAACATCTATTTCTGCTTTATTGACTATACCAAAGCCTTTGACTGTGTGGATCACCATAAACTGTGGAAAATTATGAAAGAGACAGGAATACCAGATCACCTGACCTGCCTCTTGAGAATTCTGTATGCAGGTCAGGAAGCAACATTTAGAACTGGACATGGAACAACAGACTGGTTCCAAATAGGTAAAGGAGTGCATCAAGGCTGTATATTGTCAGCCTGCTTTTTTAACTTATATGCAGAATACATCATGAGAAATGCTGGGCTGGAAGAAGCACAAGCTGGAATCAAGATTGCCAGGAGAAATATCAATAACCTCAGATATGCAGATGACACCACCCTTATGGCAGAAAGTGAAGAGGAACTAAAAAGCCTCTTGATGAAAGTGAAAGAGGAGAGTGAAAAAGTTGGCTTAAAGCTCAACATTCAGAAAATGAAGATCATGGCATCCGGTCCCATCATTTCATGGGAAATAGATGGGGAAACAGTGGAAATAGTGTCAGACTTTATTTTTTTGGGCTCCAAAGTCACTTCAGATGGTGATTGCAGCCATGAAATTTAAAGACTCCTACTCCTTGGAAGGAATGTTATGACCAACCTAGATGGCATATTCAAAAGCAGAGACATTACTTTGCCAACAAAGGCCCATCTAGTCAAGGCGATGGTTTTTCCAGTGGTCATGTATGAATGTGAGAGTTGGACTGTGAAGAAAGCTGAGGGCCGAAGAATTGATGCTTTTGAACTGTGGTGTTGGAGTCTTGAGAGTCCCTTGGACTGCAAGGAGATCCAAGTAGTCCATTCTAAAGGAGATGGGTCCTGGGTGTTCATTGGAAGGACTGATGCTGAGGCTGAAACTTCAGCACTTTGGCCACCTCATGCAAAGAGTTGACTTATTGGAAAAGACCCTAATGCTGGGAGGGATTGGGGGCAGGAGGAGAAGGGGACAACGGAGGATGAGATTGCTGGATGGCATCACCGACTCGATGGACATGAGTTTGGTAAACTCCTGGAGTTGGTGATGGACAAAGAGGCCTGGTGTGCTGAGATTCATGGGGTTGAAAAGATTTTGAATTGACTGATCAACTGAACTGAACTGAACTGAACATATGCTATATAGCTAACTATCCTTTTTTATTTTTATTTTTTCTAAGTAGGTTTTTTAAGTAGCTTTCACCTTCTGTTACCTTCTTGGGATTGTAGTGACTTGAAACAATAATGTTTATCTTTTTCATTATTCTCTATGTTCATTGGGCTCAGCTAGCTGCTTTATCTGTTCTAGTTGATATTAACTGGCAATTTAACTTTGACTAGAATGTCAGAATCTTTGTTCTCCTGCCTGTGGGTTTAGCTCAGATGGCTGATACAATTGGTGACTGATTGAATTTATCTTTCTCTCTCTCTCCATGTGGGATTTCTAACAGGGCAGATGGACTTTTTAGTATTGAGTCTGGCTTCCAAGAATTCAAAGCAGAAATTTCCAGGTTTCTTTAGACCTAGCTTTGTAACTAGCATAGGTTCACTTCTGCATTCTAATGGCCAAAGTAAGTTCAAGCCCAGCCCAGAATTAAAAGAAGGAAATAGACTCCATCTTTTAACAAAATGAGTAACAGGGATAATACAGCATTGGGAGGAATTCTTAATGTTTGTTTTTGTTTTCTGTTATAGGAAATATCTAAGATCATACTTGACATTCTAGGATGATGACAATAAAACATGTTAAATGCTTTCAAATTCATTTTTTCCATAAAGCACGAAAATACAAATATATAAATAAATGTAGTACAATAATATATGCCTTTTTTTTTCAGTTGCTGAGTCATGTCCGACTCTTTGCAACCCCTCTTTACAGCATGCCAGCTTCCCCTGTGCTTCACTATTTCCCAGAGTTCGCTTAGATTCATGTCCATTGAGTCAGTGATGCTATTTAACCATCTCATCCTCTCCTGCCCCTTTCTCCTATTGCCTTCAATCTTTCCCAGCATCAGGGTGTTCCAGTGAGTCAACTCTTTGCATCAGGTGGTCAAATTATTGGAGCTTCAGCTTCAGCATTAGTCCTTCCAGTGAATATTCAGGGTTGATTTCCTTTAGGATTGACTGTGTGAAAGTCGCCCAGTCGTGTCCAACTTTTTACTATCCCATGGACTGTAGCCTGCCAGGCTCCTCTGTCCCTGGGATTCTCCAGGCAAGAATACTGGAGTGGGTTGCCATTTCCTTCTCCAGTTAGGACTGACTGTTTTGTGCCTATAATAGGCTACTAATAACTCCTAAAAATATGTCTACCTCTTAATTCCTGGTGCTTGTGAATGTTACCATAACTGGAAAAAGAGTCATTGCAGAAATTACCTTCAGATGAAAAGATTATCCCCAAATGTCTAGATGGGCCCTACATGCCTTGCCATTACAAATGTCCATATCTGAAAGAAGCAGAAGGAGATTAGACACACACAGAAGAGGAGGAGACACTGTGAGCACGAAGCTGTACATTGGAGTGGTGTGGCTGTGAGTGAAGTGACAAAGGCCGCTCCAGAAGTTAGAAGAGACCAGGCACAGATTTTCCCCCTAGAGCCTCCTGAGGGAGCGCAGGCCTGCCAACACCTTGATTTTGGTTCATTGAAGCTGATTTTGACTCTCTGGCTTCCAGGAGCTTTGAAAAATTAGATTTCTGTTGTTTCAAGCCACGAAATTTGATTTTGTTACAGAAGCCTCAGAAAATGAATACAGTGTCTAAATCTGAGGTGTCCTGAATATATTAATAAAAGTTTACATGTTCAAAAGACTTTTGTATATTTTTAAAATGTTTAAAGGACTTTTTGAAACAGTTAAGTAAGATATATGATCTGTGCTTGGTTCATGGAAGTCAACAGAAATACATTTCAGTTTCTAGAAATCACTTTACAATTAACTTTGAAATAATTGCAGGCTCACAGGAAGGTGCAAAGGGGAGTCCTGTGTATCCTTCTCCTGGCCTTCCCACTTTATAATCTGATATAAAAGTAGAGTACAATATTAAAACAGCATATTGATACTGGTATAAGTCACAGAGCTTTTCCGGATTACACAGCCCTTTTTTTCTATATGTGTGTGTATGTATGTGTAGTTCTTTGCAATTTTATCACATGTATATCCTCATGTAACCCTTATCACCATGAAGACACTAAATGGTACCATTTTACAAGATTCCCTCATGCTCTTTTATAGCACACGCACCTGTCCTGCTGCTGCTAAGTCGCTTCAGTCATGTCCGACTCTGTGCGACCCCATAGACGGCAGCCTATCAGGCTCCACCGTCCCTGGGATTCTCCAGGCAAGAACAATGGAGTGGGTTGCCATTTCCTTCACCAATGCATGGAAGTGAAAAGTGAAAGTGAAGTCGCTCAGTCGTGTCTAACTCTTAGGGACCCCATGGACTGCAGCCCACCAGGCTCCTCCATCCATGGGATTTTCCAGGCAAGAGTACTGGAGTGGGGTGCCATTGCCTTCTCCACCCACCTGTCCTTCCCTACCGTAATTCCTAGGAACCCCTGTGGTTCATCTCTGTCATTATTTAATTTTACAAATGCTTTATAAATTGAATCATGAAATATGCATTCTTTTCAGATTGGCTCCCCCCACCATTTTACCCACTCTGGTATTCTTGCCTGGAGAATTGCCAAGGACAGAGGAGCCTGGCAGGCTACAGTCCATGGGGTCACAAAGAGTCGGACATGACTGAGAGAATAATACTTTCACCACGCCCCTCATTAAGCATCATTTGCTGGAAGTTCATCCAGGGTTTTGCATGTATCGATACTTCTTTCCTTTTTATGGCTGATAGTTCATAATGTGGATGTACTCTGGTTTGTTTAGCCATGCATCCATTGAAGGACACTGGGGCAGTTTTCTGTTTGGGGCCATTACGATTAAAGTTTTTTATGAACATTTATTTATAAGTTTCTGCTTGAAAATAAATTTTTATTTCTCTGGGATATACGCCTAAGAATACAAAATGGTAGTCACCCTGGTAACGCTATTATTAGTGCTGAAAGAAACTGGCAGCTATTTTTTTAGAGTAGCTATATTATTTTACATTTCTATTCAGTTCAGTTCAGTTCAGTCGCTCAGTCCTGTCCGACTCTTTGCGACCCCATGAATCACAGCACGACAGGCCTCCCTGTCCATCACCAACTCCCGGAGTTCACACAGACTCATGTCCATTGAGTCAGTGATGCCATCCAGCCATCTCATCCTCTGTCGTCCCCTTTTCCTCTTGCCCCCAGTTCCTCCCAGCATCAGAGTCTTTTCCAATGAGTCAACTCTTCTCATGATGTGGCCAAAGTACTGGAGTTTCAGCTTTAGCATCATTCCTTCCAAAGAAATCCCAGGGCTGGTCTCCTTCAGAATGGACTGATTGGATCTCCTTGCAGTCCAAGGGACTCTCAAGAGTCTTCTCCAACACCACAGTTCAAAAGCATCAATTCTTTGGCACTCAAGCAATGTGTGATTGATCTAGTTTCTTTACATCCTCACAAATTGTTGATGTCATCATGTATTTATTTATGCCATTCTGATAGATATGTTATAGCCCACCTTTTTAGGTAAAACATATATTAACAAGTTTAAGTTGTTACTTTGTATTTCACTTGTAATAATAGTCTCCTCCTTTTGATTGGTTCTGTGATTTTTTTTGTCATCTTTTTTTTTAATGCATATCTCAGATGCGAGTGCCTTCCTCCTACTTTGGGATTTTTCATATTTTCACTGGAAATATTAATTAGTGTCTACTATAATTTCAAAAGATTTTGTAACAACAGTAGTTAAAAAGTCTTAAAAGAGGGAGCAAGAATTGTGTTGATTGTATGGTGAGTTATATCTATTTTGAGTTAATTCTACAGTGAAATTTTTAGCAAGACTAATAAAGACAAAGGCAGAGAAAATACCTATTATCTATAACAGGGATGCAAATGATATAAGACTACAAATCCTATAGACGTTAAATAATTCTAGGGAATATTTTGAATCACACTGTGCTGCCAATAAATTTGACAATTTAAATAATATAGATTCTTTGAAAAACACAACTAACTGAAACTAAAACAGTGAAAAAAGAAAAGAAAACCTAAGTAGCTATATATCAATAAAATAAATTGAATTTTTGATTTCAAATGTTGCAAAAAAGAAAACTCCAGGCCTAGATGGTTTTATTGGTGAGTGCTGCAAATGTTTAGAAGAAGTAAAACTAATCCTCCATATATTCTCTCAGAAAATAAAAACTCTATTTGAAAACTCTTCTTTAGGGGTCCACGAAAAACAGAGAAGGAAAATATATTGCTTAAGAAAAAAAAATTTTATAGATCCACTTTCCCATGAATATAGTTGAAAAATATCCTTACCAAAACATTAGCAATTTAATTCAATAATATATTAAAAAGGGTAATAAATCTAGACCAAGTATGGTTTATCCCATAATGAAAGGTGTTAAACCAAACAATATAATACTTTACATGAACAGATTAAGAAGTTATGTGATTATCTTAATAAAAGCAGGAAATTGTATAACAAAAGTCAACAGTTATGCATGATTCAAAAAAAAAAAATCACTGAACTATGAATAAAAGAAACTTCTAAACAGTTAAAGGACCTAATTGGAAAAAAAAAAATCCATCACTAACAGTGTACCTAACAGTAAAATATTGAGTACTTCCCCACTAACATCAGGGCATAGATGAAGAAGTCTGCTCTTAACACTTCTGTTCAAAATTGTGGTAGATGTCCTAGCCAGAAAATAAGTCAAGACAAAGAAATTAAGATAAGCAATGAGAGAAAAAACTATCTGTTTACCAATGACATGTATATAAAAATCCTAAATGATCTTTAAAAAATAAAAACTTGATTGGCATTATTGCAGGAAAGAAAGGGCTTCCCCGGTGGCTCAGCAGCAAAGAATTTACCTGCAATGCAGGACCTGCAAGAAATGTGGGTTCCTTCCCTGGGTGGGAAGATCCCCTGGAGGTGGGCATGGCAACCCACTCCAGTATTCCTGCCTAGAGAATCCCATGGACAGAGGAGCCTGGTGGGCTTCAGAGTCAGACACTACTGAGGTGAGTTAGCAGCAGCAGCAACAGGATAGAAACCTTGTATTAAAAAAATCATTTTTTTTTTCCGGGATAGAAATTAAAGCAGATACAAGTAAATGGAATGCTATACTAAGTTCATAGATTGGAAAGCTCAATTTTTTTAAGATGTCACTGTTCCCCAAATGGATCTGTAGACTCAGTCAATGTAAACCCATTCAAAATTCCAGCAGACTGTTTTTTGGGATAGAAATTGACAAGCTGATTTCAGAATTTATGTGGAGGGGCAATGAAACAATCTTAAAAAAGGGAAAACATATTTAAAATGGTTAGGGCTGAGAACCACAAATTAAACATTTACTATGTTGATTTTAAAAGGTTTTGAATCTTGTTTTAAGTGTTTAAAATAGATTTTTTTTTCTGAAAAGTTACACATGAAGATATTAAACAATACAAAAACAGGAGAATGAGAAAAATGTAAAGATAAGTCCAAATTAAATACTAACATTTCAAACATTTTAATGTATAAGTCTTTACATAGAATAAATAAATGGTAATGACACACCTATTACATTTATAATGGGTGTATTATTTTAATAGGTATATTTACATTTATAATAGGTGATTTAGAATAGTGTCTAATGAGGTTTTTTGTTTGCAAGATACAGAAACTTATGCTGGCTAAGAAAGAAAAAAAGGAATATTGACAGGGTCACAGGGGCTCAAAGAAACAGTGGGGTGCTTGGCAATAAGAAAGGAAAGGGCAAGAATGAGAACAGTTCTGAAAACCAGGAAGCAGGATCCATGACTACTGTAGTAGTTACAGCCTGGGCATAATGCCTTTGGAATTAAGTGAGATGCCAACTTTTTGATCTCTTTGTTCCTGTCCTCAAGATTCAAAATCCAGGGAAAGGAAATCTACGTGGATAAATGCAGATTATTTTCCAAGTGATAGCAGTACTTCTGTCTTCCCTATACTCATACCTGCTATAGCAAATTTACTTTATTGCTCCTTTCATCAAAACCCGGAGTTTGTTTATGCTCAAGTCATCCAGACTTAGCTGTGTAACTTGCTTTGGGCAGTGAGACATCAGCAGTTATGACTCAAACAGGCTTTACTAGTGCTTGTGTGCTGAGCCCTTTTGGCTAGAGTTGGAACTCTGAGCTTGTCACGGAAACAGGTTGACACTCTACACATTGGAGAGACCGTGTGTAGGAGGACCAAAGTGCGCTGACTTATAGGTTTAGTGGCTCAGTCATGTCTGACTCTTTGTGATCCCATAGACTGTAGCCCGCCAGGCTCCTCTGTCCATGGGATTCTCCAGTCAAGAATGCTGGAGTGGGTTGCGATGCCCTTTTCCAGGGGATCTTCCCAACCCAGGGATCAAACCTAGGTCTCCCACATTGCAGGCAGATTCTTTACCATCTGAGTCACCAGGGAAGCTGGACTTATAGGCTATCTCCTGCCTCCTGCAGAAGGTGATTTCCACCCTCTTAGACCACCCTCCTCCACTTGAGTTGGGATGGCTACAGTGCAGAAGCAACCCAAGTCAAGTGAAGCAAAGCAACTGACCATCTTAAGCCTAGCGTAAATTGCTAACCCACAAAATCATGAGCAAATACAGTTTTTGTTTGTTAAGCTATTAAATTTTGAGGTAATTTACTATGCAGAGAGAGAAAACTGTGTTTTCTTTCCTTAAAAAAAGGGGGTGTAAAAATACCCGAAACATTGCATTTGCTTTGAACTCACATTAGCCTTAATAGAATAAACTTGTAATATAATATAAACATAAGACGGACTATTATCATTGCTATAAAAGAAAACACAGTACTCTCAATGTGTTGGCATTTATCCAAGCTCTTTATTATTAGCTAACTCAGTATTTCAGCCACGGTCATAAAACCATTAGTGATAGAGTTTGGATTTAAACTCAGTCTATTTCTATATCCTAGATGTAAATGTTTGGCACCAATACATGTCTTTTCATACCAGTAAAATTAATTCCTACAAGATCCCATTAAAAGTAGTAAATAAGAAGGATTATATGAAATCATGAAGAGGTGCAGTCATTAATCCACTTTTGGACCATGAATTTCATATTTACATTTTCTTCTTTTCTGGCCATGCCACACAAAATATGGGATCTTAGTTCCCCGACCAGGGATGGAACCGGTGTCCCCTGCATTGGAAGTACAGAATCTTAACCACTGGATTACCAGTGAAGTCCCTCATATGTAGACAGTATCGTAACTTGCTTTCTGCCATGAAAGATGAACACGTTTCCAAACCTTTCTTTCTTTCTTTCTCCCATTTACATTCCTGATTTTGTTAGTTAGATTATTTTTGGATTTTAATTTTTATTATATTTATATTTTTCTCCCTATAAAATTCCTACGTTTGAACCTTATTTCCTTGTTTAAATTAATGTTTACTCCTATTACTTAACATGGGTCTCTGTCCTGGTTGGCTAAGCTTCACAATCATGTAACCTGTTCCTCTCCCTCCCCGTAGGGCTCATCAGATCTCTCATGGATTAGACAATTTGCCTGTGACATTTATAATTGAAATATAAAATACTTGAGTGTGAAAACTGAAGAGCAAGTATTTTTTTTCTCTTCACTTTTATAGAAGTGACTGAATATCCTGAGAAGTCTTTTTATTTCTCCTTTCTGCTTCTGCTTGAAATCCCTAGGAGTCTTTATCTCAGTAACTTCTCAGTGTAGACATTTCTGCATTACTTTTTGAAATTATTATTATCTAAACATCTGTTATTTCTTTTATTTTGTGTTTCATTAATTTTGTTTCCTGATATACTACGTTTATTTTTTGCTTTTTTTTCCCTCTCAACTATTATCCCTGTACTCTCAACTACACACCCTGTTTCTCTGTAAAACTCATTCATTCTTAGAAACTAATCTCATAATTACTTAGAAAATAATCTTACCTTTGAATAGGAAGGTTTCTATCTTGTCATACTATGTGATAAAAAAAACTTAGTGTCATGAAAATGGAGCATTATATGGAGTGACTTGGAGCACTCTGCCTCTTCAATTCAGATTTAATCTCTGGAAGAGTGGTTCTCAGGCTTCCCAAGTGGCGCTAGTGGTAAAGAGCCAATGCAGGAGATTCAAGGGACTTGGGTTCCATCTCTAGGTTGGGAAGATCCCCTGGAGGAGGACATGGGAACTCACTCCAGTAATATTGCCTGGAAATTTCCATGGACAGGGGAGCCTGGCGGGCTACAGTCCATGGGGCTGCAAAGAATCGGACAGGACTGAGCATACACAGTGGCTGTTAAATATTTTCAATAGTAAATATTTCAAGCTTTACAATGTATTCAAAGTGATTCAACTGTTGTAGCACAAAATTAGCCATAGGAGATATGTAGATTTGTGGGCATGACTATGTGCCAATAAAATGCTCTTTACAAAATCAGACAGTGGGCTGTATTGGACCCACGGGCAGTATTTTTGACCCAATTCTTTTTTTTTTTTTTTTGATCATGTAGTAGTTTTATTTTTAGTTTTTTTTTTTTTAAACTTTACATAATTGTATTAGTTTTGCCAAATATCAAAATGAATCCCCACAGGTATACATGTGTTCCCCATCCTGAACCCTCCTCCCTCCTCCCTCCCCATACCATCCCTCTGGGTCATCCCAGTGCACTAGCCCCAAGCATCCAGTATCGTGCATCAAACCTGGACTGGCATCTCATTTCATACATGATATTTTACATGTTTCAATGCCATTCTCTCAAATCTTCCCACCCTCTTCCTCTCCCACAGAGTCCATAAGACTGTTCTATACATCAGTGTCTCTTTTGCTGTCTCATACACAGGGTTATTGTTACCATCTTTCTAAATTCCATATATATGCGTTAGTATACTGTATTGGTGTTTTTCCTTCTGGCTTACTTCACTCTGTATAATAGGCTCCAGTTTCATCCACCTCATTAGGACTGATTCAAATGTGTTCTTTTTAATGGCTGAGTAATACTCCATTGTGTATATGTACCACAGCTTTCTTATCCATTCATCTGCTGATGGACATCTAGGTTGCTTCCATGTCCTGGCTATTGTAAACAGTGCTGTGATGAACATTGGGGTACACGTGTCTCTTTCCCTTCTGGTTTCCTCAGTGTGTATGCCCAGCAGTGGGATTGCTGGATCATAAGGCAGTTCTATTTCCAGTTTTTTAAGGAATTTCCACACTGTTCTCCATAGTGGCTGTACTAGTTTGCATTCCCACCAACAGTGTAAGAGGGTTCCCTTTTCTCCACACCCTCTCCAGCATTTATTACTTGTAGACTTTTGGATCACAGCCATCCTGACTGGTGTGAAATGGTACCTCATAGTGGTTTTGATTTGCATTTCTCTGATAATGAGTGATGTTGAGCATCTTTTCATGTGTTTGTTAGCCATCTGTATGTCTTCTTTGGAGAAATGTCTATTTAGTTCTTTGGCCCATTTTTTGATTGGGTCATTTATTTTTCTGGAGTTGAGCTGTAGGAGTTGCTTGTATATTTTTGAGATTAGTTGTTTGTCAGTTGCTTCATTTGCTATTATTTTCTCCCATCTGAAGGCTGTCTTTTCACCTTGCTAATAGTTTCCTTTGATGTGCAGAAGCTTTTAAGGTTAATTAGGTCCCATTTGTTTATTTTTGCTTTTGTTTCCAATATTCTGGGAGGTGGGTCATAGAGGATCCTGCTGTGATGTATGTCGGAGAGTGTTTTGCCTATGTTCCTATACACTAATAATGCGAAAACAGAAAGAGAAATTAAGGAAACAATTCCATTCACCATTGCAACGGAAAGAATAAAATACTTAGGAATATATCTACCTAAAGAAACTAAAGACCTATACATAGAAAACTATGAAACACTGGTGAAAGAAATCAAAGAGGACACTAATAGATGGAGAAATATACCATGTTCATGGATTGGAAGAATCAATATAGTGAAAATGAGTATACTACCCAAAGCAATTTATAGATTCAATGCAATCCCTATCAAGCTACCAACAGTATTCTTCACAGAGCTAGAACAAATAATTTCACAATTTGTGTGGAAATACAAAAAACCTCGAATGGCCAAAGCGATCTTGAGAAAGAAGAATGGAACTGGAGGAATCAACCTACCTGACTTCAGGCTCTACTACAAAGCCACAGTTATCAAGACAGTATGGTACTGGCACAAAGACAGAAATATAGATCAATGGAACAAAATAGAAAGCCCAGAGATAAATCCACGCACATATGGACACCTTATCTTTGACAAAGGAGGCAAGAATATACAATGGATTAAAGACGATCTCTTTAACAAGTGGGGCTGGGAAATCTGGTCAACCACTTGTAAAAGAATGAAACTAGAACACTTTCTAACACCATACACAAAAATAAACTCAAAATGGATTAAAGATCTAAACGTAAGACCAGAAACTATAAAACTCCTAGAGGAGAACATAAGCAAAACACTCTCTGACCCAATTCTTGACTATCTGTTGCCCCATTGTAGATAGGAGGCTCTTACCTGGTAATGATGACAGCTAATGCAGCTGCTTGGTACCAACAAAGAGCAGTCCTGACAGCTTGTTGGCCAGGTGACTCTCACAGGAGTGGATAATGCTAACGTGGTAGAGACTGTGCAGTTACTTGATTCTGATTATCCTACTTCTCATGTGACCTGTAGGATACCACTACTTTATCATTCACTACTTCATGTCCTTCCTGGACATTCCTGTTTTGAAGCAACAGTGATACACTTTTGGAGATAACCAATTATATTTTCAAACCTTCACCTATGCCATACTTTTAAGTTCTTCAGGCAAGCATAAAAGTTTTCTCTTTCAGAAAAGTTGGGTCTTAAAATCTTGAAATTTATTTGACTTACAAATTGTTGTCTCATATACTAAGTTTTTATAACTCCACTCAGAAACCCAATTTATATTTTTTGACTATATGCAGCCTCTGTATAAGAAAGGAATGCCTCTGACTCAGTAAATATAGGGCCTTGGGGTGAAAGGCAAAAAAAAAAAAAACAAAACTGAAACCAAATGTGTAATAATGCAAAATACTTGTAGTTATTATACAATGTAATTGGCCATACTTTAAGTTCATATAGTTGACAGAGTTAAACATTAAGAATGTGAGATTGGTAAGATTAAGTCATTCTCCAAGGAGACATTATGGCCTATTGAAGAAGAGATATACTTTCCCCCCAAAAAACCTCACTTGTTATTGTGGAAGTTTCAATGTTAACTGCAACCCCACCCCATATTATCCTATAGTGATCCCCATCCCATATTATCCTGTAGCAGTCCCTAAGAGAAGGAGGTGGGTAAGAAACAGTGAGAAAAGAGAGTATAAATTATTTCACTTGTGACATTATTAATGTATGATCACTTTTGATTTTGCTTATAATAGAAAAGGAACTGTAAATGCATGCAAATAGATATATAATATTCCTTTTTAAGTTTTAAATTTTATAAACTTTGCCTGAGATTATTGCATTATAAATCTGTATATGTAGTTAAGTATATTTTAGGAATTTAAAATATAAAATTGCATTTAAATTTTGTTTTCATTAGACACTGATTTTTTTCATAGAAAATATGAACTTTGGGTTGTTGTATAGGAATTTTGAAATTAAACTTTGCCAAAAGATTTACTATGTAAAGCTGGTATGATTATCTGTTGGGCCATTTCCTTCTCCAGGGGATCTTCCTGACCCAGGGATCGAACTCAGGTCTCCTGCATTGTAGGCAGATGCTTTTACCCTCTGAGCCACCAGGGAAGCCCATGTGAAAAACATGCAACAGTGTCTAAATATGTTTTCTTTTTTTTTTTTTTCCTGCTAGAAGAAATACAATTCTGAGATAACTGATTTGGGGGAGACTCATGAGTAATACTTTTTAAATTTGTTTTCTTTATGAAGAAGAGTTTTAATATAATAGTACTTTAAACTTCATTACATTCCTTTCCTTTCTATTTTATGGAACAAAGCAAAAGGAATAACAAATACATGTTTACTGAGGAAACTAAATTGAGTCATATAACTGTGAGAAGTTATATAACTAAGTAAAAAGGTTAGGACACAACTCCAAACTTGTCAAATTAAAACAAATACCCTTATCCTTGTATCAGTAAAGTTATTATGCCAACGGTTTATCATTAGATGATCCAAAAAATGTAGACAGTTAGACAATTTATGTCTCACAAATAGCACTTTGTTATGTCAGGTTGTCTTCTTCCAGCAAAAATTATTTGGAAACAGCTTTTTTCAGCTTTTCAATGATTATATGTTTTCATTTATTGAACCAATATTTACTGAACTTTAGAGGGAAATGATGCAAATTAAACAGGCATAATCCCTAACTTCACGAAACTGTTTCCTTATTCAAACCTTGTTAGCCTCTTTAAAATAGTTAACTTTAGAAGTTTTTCACTTATTCTAGAGATGTTTCTATTATTCACAATATTTGGGGAATGCTTCTTCTTCAAGAATTTTCTTCACAGTCTTTCTCTTATTATTCACCAAGTCCTAAATTAGTGTTTTTCCTTGATGTACACATTTTAATTTTGTAATCAATGAAACACCTCCAAATCTTAAAATGACAAATAGATGATCAAGTTAAAGAATTTTTTTTTTCTATTGGTGACCCAGTACTCTTTTTATTAAGGTTATAAGATAAAGTATGACAGAATGTTTTTCGGACTTTTTCAATGTAAACCTAACAGCAGTTCCATTAAAGAATTCCATTCTTTTTCTATCAGTGAATGGCAGAATTCTTTTGGATATTATTTTTCAAGCTTCCTGATCTAGTTTTGACGAGAAACTCTCATACATTTAGTTACTTTTGAAAACAGATAATTTCACACTGGTCAGAAAGGCTACCATCAAAAAGTCTATAAATAAGTTCTGGAGAGGGAGTAGAAAAATGGGAACTTTTATACACTGTTGGTGGGAATTTGTACAGCCACTATGGAAAACAGTATCAACATTCCTTTAAAAAACTAAAAAAGAGAACTACCATATGATCCAGCAATTCCACTTGTAGGTATATATTTGGAAAAATGGAAAACTCTACTTCAAAAGGATGCATAAACCCCACTGTTCAATGCAGTACTGTCTACAATAGCTAAGACAGGGAGGCAGCCCATCAGCAGGCAATTGGCTTATGAAGATGTGGTGTATACACACACAACACACACACACACACACATACACACAAAGGAATATTACTCAGCCATAAAAAGAATAAAATATTGCCATTTGTAGCAAGATGGATGGACCTAGAGAATATTATGTTTAGTGAAGTAAGACAAAGAAAGACAAATACCAAATGATATCACTTATATGTGGAATCTGAAAAATAACACAAATGAATACAAAACAGAAACAGGCTCAAAAACATAGAAAACAAACTTATCCGCTACCAAAGGGTGTTTAAGAGAGGAAAGGAGAAATTTCCCTTCCTGCAATATATCCCTTAACAACTTTTCCCTTAATAGCAAATGAATGAGTAGATGAATATGCTAACAGAAGAAATTCTATATAAGACAAATTTACAGGGATAGCATGCAATTGTTTATGTAATTTTATAAGTACTTTATTCAGAGAGGGAAGAAGGAATTAAGAAAAAGTTTCAAAATTCTACTTACAAATGAACTGAGTATACATTATGCAATGGGGTATATCTGAGGCTGAAGTAGATTTTTGCAAGAAGGAAGAAGTTAGCTAAAAGAAAATTTGTGTGAAGCTCTTGGGTACTTTACAATTCTTATACTTCTGTGAATATTAAGCTCTGAAAGGTCAAGAACAAGCATATATTTTATACTATGCAGAAAGAGTTTGCATCGCAAAAACTAAGAAGACGAAGTCTTTGGTATTTTAAATATTTTTCTCATTAAATATTATTTTTTTCAACTTAAAATTTTACAGGTACCTACAGAATATTGAACAAACAGATCCAAGATCCATAAGACTTTATCACCTTGAATCAAAGATTTCTTTGATATCCTCCTGCAACTTTTATTCATATCAACTAACATATTTTTAGTTGATTTAAGAATTTAAGAATTAAGAAGTTTGCCAAAAGGAAAGTAAAAAAAAAAAAACAAAACTACTACTACCCACACTTTCCAATGCCGAAGAATAGCAAGGTGGTAAAAAGAGAATTAGACGATGAGGTTATTGAGTCTGTCAAAGACCTTCTTTCCAATGAAGACTCAGCTGATGATGCTTTTAAGAAGAGTGAACTAATTGTTGATGTCCCAGAAGAGAAAGACACAGATGTTGTAGAAAGATCTGAAGTCAAAGATGCAAGACCGGCTTGGAACAGCAAGCTACAATATATCCTGGCCCAGGTTGGATTTTCTGTAGGATTAGGGAATGTGTGGCGGTTCCCATACCTCTGTCAGAAGAACGGGGGCGGTAAGTTTCTGTTTTCTGCCTTTTATGTGTGTTGTTTTTTTTTTTTTTTGAGTGATACATTGCTGAGTAAATTGCAGTTGATTATGTCAAATAGCAATCATTGTTGCTGCAGTCTCAGTATTTTAGAAGCTATGAATTTCATTGTAAAACCAGGGAGACGCCTTTGTTGAAAGTGAGTTAAGCTTTGTTTTCAGATTAGGTTTCCATAGGAGCCGATGACTTGCTATGAACACACAAGGATTGCTTGAGGTCATAGTCTCAAATTCTTTCTGTGGATCCGGTTAACATCTCAAAATTACTGCCTTTTCTAACCAGTGTTCCATTCCTTGTTCCTCTCAGTTATTCACTTTGGAGAAAATCCTCAAGTTTCTGATACAAAAGATATTGGTGAACAAGAGAGAGAATGTTCTATCCACAATGTATTAACTCTGAGTTTTAAGTTGTTTCATTCTTGAATGAAACAAAGTTACATATAATTTAGAATGATTATAGTCTTCGGTTGCCAACCAGAACTTTGTAGATCCCAGTAGAAGGAATTTAACCAGATAATTAATATAATACCAGATAGTCTTCATCTGTAGATATCAGCACCCTTAAGATGCTGTAAAGAAATTAACATTTTTTATTTCAAGCAAATTATCTCCATCAGCATATTTAG
This sequence comes from Bos taurus, assembly GCF_002263795.3. Taxonomy (NCBI): domain Eukaryota; kingdom Metazoa; phylum Chordata; class Mammalia; order Artiodactyla; family Bovidae; genus Bos; species Bos taurus. The sequence goes on along the minus strand of NC_037332.1, from coordinate 14,530,578 downwards.
CTATTTGTATTTGTGCATATAATTGCAAGGGTTATTTAGTGAAAACTGTCTTAAAATCAAGAAAATAAAAACATATACAAAAGAATAGATAGTTCCTATAGGATACAGGCTCAATAGTACACTTGAGTAAAACTGAACATTACCTAACATTCAGTTCAGTTCAGTTCAGTTCAGTCACTCAGTCCTGTCCAACTCTTTGCGACCCCATGAATCACAGCACACCAGGCCTCCCTGTCCATCACCAACTCCCGGAGTTCACTCAGACTCACGTCCATCGAGTCAGTGATGCCATCCAGTCATCTTATCCTCTGTCATCCCCTTCTCCTCCTGCCCCCAATCCCTCCCAGCATCAGAGTCTTTTCCAATGAGTTAACTCTTCTCATGAGGTGGCCAAAGTACTGGAGTTTCAGCTTTAGCATCATTCCTTCCAAAGAAATCCCAGGGCTGATCTCCTTCAGAATGGACTGGTTGGATCTCCTTGCAGTCCAAGGGACTCTCAAGAGTCTTCTCCAACACCACAGTTCAAAAGCATCAATTTTTTGGCGCTCAGCCTTCTTCACAGTCCAACTCTCACATCCATACATGACCACAGGAAAAACCATAGCCTTGACTAGACGGACCTTTGTTGGCAAAGTAATGTCTCTGCTTTTCAATATGCTATCTAGGTTGGTTATAACTTTCCTTCCAAGGAGTAAGTGTCTTTTAATTTCATGGCTGCAGTCACCATCTGCAGTGATTTTGCAGCCCCCAAAAATAAAGTCTGACACTATTTCCACTGTTTCCCCATCTATTTCCCATGAAGTGATGGGACCAGATGCCATGATCTTTGTTTTCTGAATGTTGAGCTTTAAGCCAACTTTTCCACTCTCCACTTTCACTTTCATCAAGAGGCTTTTTAGTTCCTCTTCACTTTCTGCCATAAGCGTGGTGTCGTCGGCATATCTAAGGTTATTGATAATTCTCCCGGCAATCTTGATTCCAGCTTGTGCTTCTTCCAGTCCAGCGTTTCTCATGATGTACTCTGCATATAAGTTAAATAAGCAGGGTGACAATATACAGCCTTGACGTATTCCTTTTCCTATTTGGAACCAGACTGTTGTTCCATGTCCATTTCTAACTGTTGTTTCCTGACCTGCATACAGATTTCTCAAGTGGCAGGTCAGGTGGTCTGGTATTCCCACCTCTCTCAGAATTTTCCACAGTTTACTGTGATCCATACAGTCAAAGGCTTTGGCATAGTCAATAAAGCAGAAATAGATGTTTTTCTGGAACTCTCTTGCTTTTTCCATGATCCAGCGGATGTTGGCAATTTGATCTCTGGTTCCTCTGCCTTTTCTAAAACCAGCTTGAACATCAGGAAGTTCACGGTTCACATATTGCTGAAGCCTGGCTTGGAGAATTTTGAGCATTACTTCACTAGTGTGTGAGATGAGTGAAATTGTGCGGTAGTTTGAGCATAGGGTTATTAAATTAAAATAACTTTAATATTTGCTTTACTTTCTTTACTATCTTTACTATATACTTATATGGAAGCTGTTAAAACAAGTGTGTTTAAATACTAAATGTTTTCTACGTGGCATTTCGGCACATAAAGGAAAGAATGCCTATTTTGGTATTTGATTCCAGTTTGTGATAGGTTTGGTGACAGGACAAAAACATGGTTTTATTTTATTTTTTATTTAATTACCAACCTATAAATCAGTTGAAGTAATAAAACCATTCTCATGTGAAATGGTTTCTTTTAGTCACTAAGATAAAAAGCTAAGGTGTCAGGTGACAAAATACATTTAATGTCTTGCTTACTTAATTCAACCAGGGGAAGACCAACAGGTTTGGGGAAAAGTAGGAGAATCCCGGGGACAGGGGAGCCTGGTGGGCTGCCGTCTATGGGGTCGCACAGAGTCGGACACGACTGAAGCGACTTAGCAGCAGCGGCGTGTGTGATGGCTTCCCAGGCGGCGCTGGTGGTAAAGAACCTGCCTGCCAGTGCAGGAGACGTGAGATGTGGGTTCAATCCCTGGCTTGGGAAGGTCCCTGGAGAAGGAAATGGCAACCTACTCCAGTATTCTTGCTTGAAGAGTCCCATGGACAGGAGTCTGGCGGGTTATAGTTCATGGGGTTGCCAAGAGTAGGACATGACTGAAGCAACTTAGCCCAGCACACACAGCCTGTGTGATAAATCTGCCTGAGAGGTAAGAATCAATACATGGAGTTGGTGGTACACTACCCATCACTCCACTGAACCTGCAAGCTCCTTAGCTAGTCTTTAATATCACAGATTAATTATTTACCAAATCAGCCACAAGCAGCTAAGTACTACCCTGCTTTATATTTCACAACAAATTATCCCATTTGCAAGATGGGCAGAAGATGAATTCTTATTTTCAGACCTTTTGCCTTATGCACTTTATTGACCATACTATTGAGGAAGAGGCTATCTTGGCTGAAAACTCAGGTTTCTTTCTGTTTGATACAGTATTAGTCTTGGTGGAAAACTCTAAAGGATTTCATAGTTAGTTATCAGTTAGCAAAAATGGCTCTTGCTCCTTACTTTTATATATAAAGAAAATCAAGATGCCCTTCCAAGAATTGTCCCCTGTCTTCTAATTACAAGTGCTAGAGAGTGATATTATAAAACACCAATGGACTTCATTATTTTGAGATGGCTGTTGGAGTTTAAAAGGTGGTACTATGCATGCAGTATAGCTTTGAGCATCTAGGTATTTGTTTAAACAGTCTCAACTTGCATAAATCGTATTCATCATTTGAGGTACTTTATGAATAACAGAATAAAAAGTAATAGACCAATATACGTTGATCTGTCTGGAGATATTACTTAAAGCACAATGCTTAAGCTTGAGAGTGAAAGGGAGAATGTTAGTTGCTCAGTCATGTCCGACTCTTTGCCGCCCAATGGACTGTAGCTTGCCAGGCTCCTCTGTCCAAATGATTTCCCAGGCAAGAATTCTGAAGTGGGTAGCCATTCCCTTCTCCAGAGTATCTTCCTGACCCAGGGATCAGACCCAGCTCTCCCGCATTGTAGGCAGATTCTTTACCATCTGAGTGACCAGGGTAGCTCTGATTAAGTTTAGTAAGTGTTATAATATAGAAACTACCAGCTCAGGTTTTGAAGCCAATTTGACTATGAAGCCTGGCTCTTTCCTTCACTATACAGGTGATCTTTCACAAGTTAACTTACTATTTCTGGCTTCATTTCCACACCTGTAAAATGAGGGTAATAATTGTGCTTGCTGCTGCTGCTGCTAAGTCACTTCAGTCGTATCCGACTCTGTGCGACCCCATAGACAGCAGCCCACCAGGCTCCCCATTCTGTGGGATTCTCCAGGCAAGAACATTGGAGTGGGTTGCCATTTCCTTCTCCAATGCATGAAAGTGAAAACAGTGAAAGTGAAGTCGCTCAGTCCTGTCCAACCCTTAGCGACCCCATGGACTGCAGTCTTCCAGGCTCCTCCGTCCATGGGATTTTCCAGGCAAGAGTACTGGAGTGGGGTGCCATTCCCTTCTCCAATAATTGTGCTTACCACACTGGATTCTTGTAAGGAATAAATAAGTGATTACATGTAACATGGATAGAAGTATGCCCGGCAAGTAGTAAATGCTCAGTTGTGTTTTAACTAGGACTATTTTAATTTCCAGGACTGTAGAGTAATTTGAGTCCGAAGAAATGGCTAGGTATCTAATAACATGTCATGTGCACATACCTGAGAAAATATTCCCAATGAGTCCAGTCTTCATTCATTCTCTTTTTTTTTCTCCTAGTTGTTCACACACACGTAAACCTATTCACACCCCAGGATCTCATGCAGGTGTTAAAGTGCATTTTCAGTCCTTCAGGAAACATTCTCAGGTCATTAGTGCCTGAATGCTGTTAGTCATCTTAGGGTTTGAATTTTGATAATTCTGTTTTATAATCTCACGCATCGATGCTTTACATTACATACTCCTTTGTAGAATCAACTCATGTCTCAAAGTCTGAAAATCAGCTGTAAGAGAGTAGAGATTTTCTACCAACCACCATTTTAAAGGAAATTCTTATACATGGAAATTATTTAAGAGGTGTATAGACACTGAGATAAATGACTTGAAAAAAAATCATTAATATTTACCTCTTCAACAGAAAAGGTACCAGAACAATTTGAACAGCTTCCAAAATCTATTCAATACCATTATTCATTTTCTTTTTAATGAGAGAAATATAATGAATGGCCTCCTCTTTAAAAAGGGCATTAGTCCCCACTTGGTAGTATCTGGTTGGAAAAAACTCCAGATATGAAATTTGAATTTAGCATGTCCATTTTAAAGATTATCTAATGAATAATTTGCATATGTATTCTCATTTAGATATGAGTACAGGTTTCTTGTTAGACTTTATCAATAATAGAGTCTAATATTAACATTGTCAATTGATTTAGTACATTTTTAAGTCACTGGGCATATGTCTTAAGTTGAGATTTAGCTGTAAAATAATATGCATATATATTTAAGTATGAAAACTTTACTATGAAAATATAGCACATATATTTTATAATAGCTATTATCTTTTTTTTTTTTAATTAGTATTCATTCAGTTCAGTTCAGTCACTCAGTCGTGTCCGACTCTTTGCGACCTCATGAGTCACAGCATGCCAGGCCTCCCTGTCCATCACCAACTCCAGGAGTTTACTTAAACTCATGTCCATCGAGTGGGTGATGCCATCCAGCCATCTCATCTTCTGTCTTCCCCTTCTCCTCCTGCCCCCAATCCCTCCCAGCATCAGGGTCTTTTCCAGTGAGTCAGCTCTTCGCATGAGGTGGCCAAAGTATTGGAGTTTCAGCTTTAGCATCAGTTCTTTAAATGAACAACCAGGACTGATCTCTTGGACTGGTTGGATCTCGTTGCAGTCCAAGGGACTCTCAAGTGTCTTCTCCAACACCACAGTTCAAAAGCATCAATTCTTTGGCATTCAGCTTTCTTTACAGTCCAGCTCTCACATCCATACATGACCACTGGAAAAACCATAGCCTTGACTAAACAGACCTTTATTGGCAAAGTAATGTCTCTGCTTTTTAATATGCTATCTAGGTTGGTCATAACTTTCCTTCCAAGGGGCAAGCGTCTTTTAATTTCATGGCTGCAGTCACCATCTGCAGTAATTTTGTTGTTACCTACCCCTTAACAGAGTTTTGGAAAACCAAAAATTACTTATTTCCCGAAGTGAACTTTTTTCTATAACATATATATGGGAAAAAAATACCATTTGTCTGTGGTAGATGTTCTTTTTCTTTTTTCTTCTCTTTTAGTCTAAGCAGGCATTTCTTCTTCCCTGTCGTTACTTAGGGAAAAAGTCAGTTTAGTGTCATATCATCTCATTCATTTTGCTTTATCAGATTTGAAATGCATGATTTAGATGAGTTTGAGTAAAATTTAATAAATGACTTCATTAACATTTTGTGAATAAGACTTCCAGGAGCCTTTGAAACCTATTTGAGAAAATATTTTAAGGAATCAGTTATTTTTACAAAAAGTAAAGTTGTTTTACCTTTTCAGTAAAATGAAACTAAAGCTATTCATTGATATCCTTACTTTTTTTCATAATTATTTTTTATCAGAAACTATTGGTAGCAGTCAAATTCAGGTTTCTGATACCAGAAAGCTTAAAGTAATGAAATTGCATTTTCTCTAAAGTCTTTTATAATTATACGTATGGAAGTTTAAATGTCATCTTTCATGAGATAATCAGAATTAGTGTATTCTATACTGTGGCTGTTGAAAATATAATCTATTTTATTTGTTCTTCTCTCTATAGGTGCCTATCTTTTGCCATATTTAATACTACTACTGGTAATAGGTATTCCCCTTTTCTTTCTGGAACTTTCTGTGGGTCAAAGAATTCGGCGAGGAAGCATTGGTGTATGGAATTACATAAGCCCTCAACTGGGAGGGATTGGATTTGCAAGTTGTGTTGTAAGTTTCCTGGTATGGTATATGCCATATGATTTTTTTACAGGGTTTGTAATTATATAGTCTGAAGTTAAAAGCAACCTTGGAGTGTGTATTTCTCTAACTCAAGTCTTTAATCATGTGTTAAAAAAACCACTCCTGGAGCTTGCACTAATACCCAAAATATGCTGTAATGTGAATGTAGTACAATCTTGTTAATGCGTTTTCTTAAGGCCTATGAGAGTCATCATTTTAGAAAAGATAATGTGTCTCAAATAAAAATTTAAAAAAGTTTTTTTTTTTAAGTATTAAGTGGGCTTTGATGCATCTCATCTCATTGTTTCAAAGGTAGGGGCAGGAGAATTTTAATGTAATCACACTATTTTATTTTGCAGGTATGCTTTTTTGTGGCTCTCTACTACAATGTCATCATTGGCTGGAGTCTGTTTTATTTTTCTCAATCTTTTCAGCAGCCTCTGCCTTGGGATCAGTGTCCTTTGGTGAAAAATGCTTCACACACTTGTAAGATATCTACAATGTAGAGTTTTTGTATCTAAAGATCATAAAGTTAGTAAAGCTGGGAGCTTTCAAGATATTTTTTCTAAAATCTTTTGAAGTGATTGTAACAAACTTTCCTTGATATACTCAGAAAGATAGAGTTTGGCATCATTTATTTAGTTCTTTATTTTATTGTGTTATTTTATGTTATTTTATTGTGCCCCAGGATGTTAGGATAAAAAATTATCAGCCTTCAGTTACAAACTTAGACAATATTTTATTTTGTTCGTCTTTATTGATGTCTTACATTTGCATTAAAATAAAAAAGAGGAGAAAAAGAATAATTTAGATTGAAGAAATTGTTTTTATGTCTTGGGTTCTGTTGTTCTATGTTTTTCTTATCTTTTAATTTTATATCCTAGAATATAAAGAATAATTCTGTAGCGCTGTCCGGTAAATATCGAATGTAACATACATATGTAGTCTGAAATGTCCTTAGTCGCCATATTTACAAAAAGTAAAAAGGGACAGTTGAAATATTTTATTTAGTCCAATATATCTAATATATTAATATTCTAACATAAATTTAATGTAAAATAGTGATGTAATAATTTACATTGCTTTTCTCATACTAAATCTCCAAAAACCCCTTTGTATTTTATGTTTACAGCACAAGTCACTTGAGACTAGGTCCATTTTGAAGGTCACATATGTGAAGCAGCTAGCATTTTTGATGGCTCTGCCCCCTAGGAAGTCAATCAGATAATTTTGGGGGCAAAAGGGGCTATAAAACTGATATGTTTTAATCACCTTGATAAAAGCTAGTGCTTTCATGCTCAGTCTTGTCTGACTCTCTGTGACACTTTGGACTATATAGCCCTCCAGGCTCCTCTGTCCATGGGATCTTCCAGGCAAGAATACTGGGGTGGGTTGCCATTTCCTCCTCCAGGGGATCTAACCAGGGGAACCCCATCTCCTGTGTCTCCTGCATTGCAGGCAGCTTCTTTACTTGCTGAACCATCAGAAAAGCCCCTGATAAAAGCCTCACACATTCCTATTTTAGAAATGTGTAACAAGATAATCATCAAAGAGGATTTGTGTTTGTTGATTTTTTTTTTCATATTTTTTCACAGGAGATTTCACTGTGGATTTAAATGCTTCTGTAGAAGCATTAAGAAAAGTAGTACTTTTCTAGGAAATGTTAAGAATTGATTTACAGGCTTACTGGGGGAAAAAATAGCCTCGTTACTCTTTCTTGTCTGAAATGATTGTGTTACCTTTCTTTCTACAGTTGTAGAGCCAGAATGTGAAAAAAGTTCTGCCACTACCTATTATTGGTACAGAGAAGCACTGAATATTTCCACTTCCATTTCTGAAAGTGGTGGCTTAAACTGGAAGATGACCATCTGCTTGCTGGCTGCCTGGGTTGTGGTGTGCTTGGCTATGATCAAAGGCATTCAGTCTTCTGGAAAAGTTAGTATGTCAGAGCCCCTCCTGCTTCTGCTAAACATCTAATCGCCATTCCTGGGAACTATTCCCACCCCCGGCCCCTCTCCACCCAATATAAATAAATCTGTCTGAGCAAGCTGCAAGTAACACTTCAATCTAGGCAGTTAATTAAAGACTGGTAAAAAGTGGTATTTTTTTAAAAAATGTGTTTAGACCAAGGAAAGGACACAAATAAAGATGTAAGTTTTTTATAATGAAATCTAAAGTTGTTTATAATCTTTCCCTCTTCTATCAAGATCTGTTTTGAACTTTTTTGTCGACACTTAACAGTCCTTTCATTTTACTGGTATTCAGCTGAACCTAATGTTTTAGTTGTCTGATTAGTTCCAATCATGGAAATTGGGAAATGTAGTAGAATAAAGAACTTGTTTATGTTATTTGTGTATCATTTTTTTCTCTGCTCTAGGTGCTCTAGGGAATAGTTGCTTACAAGATTTTAAAAGTCCATTGTGGAGTGTTTCTTAAATATCTGAACATTAGGTAGTTATAATGATCTCAACAAGAAACGTAGAGTAATATAAAAGACTAAAGGGCGTGTGGCCAGGGCAAATGGAAAATTTTATGAGACTGTGGTTGAGAAAGACATTAAGTGAGTTCTAGATACCCTAGGAAGAGAATCAGATAATTTTTTAAAAGGATGTATTAGGAAAGTAATTGTTATTCACTATTTTGCTTTCATAGTACATTCCCCCCTCCCCATTGCCGTTGTTTTAAAAGTCTCTGTTTCTTTTGTCTGGATCACAGCAGGAATTAATTTTGGTTCTTCTCTCTGCCCTGTAGCAATCCATCTCTGTTGTTTTCTCTTTCCCAAGTATAGATCTGATCATGTATCTTTCCAGGTTAATATATTGCCACTTACCATCATATACTAATAAGAGTGGGAATAACTGTATTAAGATAGCAGCAGTCAGCAGCAGTAAAAGCAGCAGCAGTAGTAATAGTGGTAATAAATGACTATGAAGATGATTTTGACAATGATCAGAGCAAGAACAATAACAGATGCCAATATTTATTACATGTTTACTTTTTTTTTTTACATGTTTACTTTGTAGTAGGCACTATGAGAAGTGCTTCATATACTTTATCCCATTTAAATCTGAAAAAAAAAAAAAAACCCAAACAAAAACCTCTAAGAAGTAATTGCTACTCTCAGACCTGCTTTACAGATAAAAAGCAAGTTTGTGGAAACAGGTAACTAGCCCAAAGAATAATGGTTAGTAAATGTTGGTACCTGGAGTCAAACCTAGCTCTGTCTGAAGCTAACGCCCACATTATTGAATTGCAATGCTATACCCTCTCTTGCTGTGACAGCTTTCCCCCACTAAATAGTGAACTCTTTTAGGCAAAGTGTGTCTACTTCATCTTTGCTTCTTGTTGGTTCATATTTAATTAGAAGTGTTTGACAGTTTTTACAGCTTGTAAATCACAGCTGATTTTACATTTCGCTTCCTAATGGAACTTCTTTACCATTTTCCTTTGCAGAAATGAATATGGTAGATAACACACCGGAGTATTTTTTGGTCTTTTATAAATGTTAGTGTATTCTGTGATTAAATACGTTCAATTAGTTGGTTCCACTTGATGTGTCTTCTATAATGTCACAGCTCCAATATAGTCAGGTTTTAAATAAAGGAATAGATTCCTAAGCCAAATCTAACCACATTTATAGGCTTCCTAAGATAATGTCATTTGATAGAATAAGAACCAACTGTGGTGAGCCAGGGAAGACCAAAGATCCCTCTGCTCAAGTCTTAATACCACATTTTATTTTTTCTTTGTCTGAGTATGTGTCTTATCATTTAAAGAAAATACTCATACTTTTCTTATCACATATTTGGGATGTTTTTCTTATGTAAAATAACTTTTCTAGAAAATCTAATATAATTTCTAGACTATATGTGATTTATTATTTCAATGAGAAGGCTTAGGGAGAGGCTAGCTTTTCAGGAGATTTTGAAGAGAAAATTTAGTAGGCACAGATAAGAGAAAGCTATAAGTAATATGAACAAAGTTTTGAAAGTCTAAATGTATATTTGCTTATTCTGAACCAATGAGCTGAATACAATAAGAAATTTATTAGAAATATATGTAAAGCTTTATTTGTCTGCCAAACAAAAAAGTCTCTAAATAAACACACCAATGCAGTATAGAGAAATATGGTTTAAGAATAATGAAGTTTAAGGTTAGTATGTGGGGAAAAAACAACTAAGAGTATTTAGCAGCTAAAAGTCTTTGCCAACACACACACACACACAGAATGCTAATTTCAAACTGCATGAATTAAGACAGGAATATGACAGTCTCATTCTCCTTTAGGTCAGGTAGGCACAAGTCAATTGAATTACACCTGTAATACTGGATTTTTACCAAAACCCTTATTTTCTCCTTTGTTATGGAGAAGAGTTATCTTAGCTTCTTAATCACAATCTTCAAGTATTTGAAGAAAAAGGAATAAGCCTTACTCATCCCATGTGGTCACATGGTCAAATCCTGGGGATCATGGAGAGTGGTGGGGTGGTGGTGACTCTTCACCGAAAGGAAGATCTTTCGGGAATCAAGCCTGCTAACAATGAAATTAGTTGTCTGCAGTGGTAGAGACTCACACTAGCGAAGGTGGTCCAGTGGACATTGTATGGCTGCATGTCCTTTGTTGGATCCTCTGTGAAGGGGATGCCTGACTCCAGGGAGATGGATAGAAATGAGAAGCTCCAGGCTTTCTTTATCTTTAAAGGTAATGTCTTCCACTGGTACTGCTTTGCTATCAGTACGACTAATGTGCCAAGTAAACACTCTGCATACATTAGCTTGTTTAATCTTTCTATCAGCCAGATGATTTACATGTTCATATCCCCATTTGACTGCAAAGTTAAGCTTAGGAAGAATAAATAGAATTAAACAACTGGTAAGTAGCAGAGCTAGAACTGGGCTATGAAGTCCTCAGAAAGGATGACTGTCTGAAGGTGTGTTAAAACATTTTAATACAAAAAAAGAGAAAAATAACTAAATGATTTCATATGTTTATTGTTCTTCCATAGTTGAGTAGAACGAAAGTATTTTCATGTAACATTTTGATTTGTAAGCTTATCTCTCTTATTGAATGTCCTTGCTGTGAAAGGCAGGTCAGTTTTGGAATTCTCCAGGCCAGAATACTGGAGTGGGTAGCCTTTGCCTTCTCCAGGGGATCTTTCCAACCCAGGGATCAAACCCAGGTCTCCCACATTGCAGGCAGATTCTTTACTAGCTGAGCCACAAGGGAAGCACTTTTAAGGCCCAGGGAGTGTTAAAACCAGCCAAAGAAACATATTTCATTGTTTTAGTTCCCAGTTCTTAAGAAAAATACTTGAGTCATTCATGTACTCACTGAACTCGAGTTTATTGAGCGCTACTATTTGCTGGGCAGTGACCTAACTCTGGAAGTGCAGCGGTGGACAAGGCAGACAAAATAGCTGTCCTCATGGAATGTCCATCCTAGTGGAAGAGGCAGGCAAGAAATCATAAAATATTAACAGGTAACAATGCAAAAAATGAGAAAGTGCTTGAGGGGTAGCGTTTTACATATAGTCAATTAGATAGAATTTAAACTATTTTTAATAATATCATGCAACTGGCAATTTTAGTATTCCGAGACTCATTAAATGAGAAGAATTTGTGTTTAAAAACACAAAATGGATACCTCTGTAAAATACTGACGTATCTTTACATCTCAGAATTAATAAGTAAATATTTAATAAGTAAATATTTTAATAAGTAAATGTTCAATAAGTAAATATTAATAAGTAAATATTTAATAAGTAATAAGTAAATAATAAGTATTATTACATAAGTAATAAAATAAAAGTAAATATAATAAGTAAATATTTTAATAAGTAAAGCTTTCATTTAATAAAATAAATAATAATTTGATAGTAAATAATTAAGTAAATATTTAGTAAGTAAATATTTTGTTCTTTTACCTGCTCACAGGAGAAGAAAATTCACGTGTGACCTACCTAATACTGCTTAAATGTTTTCATGTTTAAAATCTTGACCGTCACTTTTCTTTATGTTATATCCAACATAAGAGCCTCATGTTCGTTTTTGGACGAAACTAAGCTAGAATCTTATCACTGAAGCCAGATGAGTGTCTTTAAGAACTCAAACACTTGCTGAATTAATAAATGAAGCTTGAATTGTCTGATCATATAATTAGTACATCATTTTTTTAAGTACTATAGAATAAAGGTGAGGGTTTTCTTTTTTTTAGAGAATGTGTACAGAAAGGAAAATTTCCTATGAATTGGCTCTTAAAGTACAATATTTTTGAGTATCAAAGAATGTGCAAAGGATAATAGGCCACCCCACCTTTATTCACATAGAACCCATAACTGAATGGGTGAGACAGATAATTACAGCAGAATACATGCAGTAAAGAGCTGCAAATAAAGTGCATGATAGCATAGAGGCTGCCACTGAAAGTAATAGGATTTGGGGGAGGGCTTCACAGAGGAGGTAGACTGGGGGCTAGAGTTTGATGGTTGAAGAAGAGTTCACCAGCACGTTCAGAGAGAAGACACCAGAGGCATGGAAAACAGCAAGTGCAAAGCCCAAAGACTGCTCAGTAACCCTGTGTGACTTTTACATACAGTTTGTGTAGCCTGAGGGAGGTGAGGCTTGAAAGGTTAGGTTGACTGCAGGTATTAAAGTATTTAGGGACACTGGGAAAATGACTGGCTGTAACTTAACAGTGTGAAGTATTTGAGGGTTTTTTAGCAGTTCATTAACACCCTCAGATCTTTAGAAAGATCATTCTGGTAGTAGTGTGGGTGATGAATTTCTGAGATGGAGAGGAGAGCTGGAGGGAAAATCTAGAGGCAAAATGAGCAGGAAGCTGATAGTGAAGTGACACGTCATTGAGGACGAAAGCAAAGGGGCTTGCATGAAATTGGGAGTCAGTTGTGGAAAAAGAACCATATTCTGGTGATTTAGAGTTGTTTAGCATGGGCAAATACAGCTCCAGGAAGAATCATTGACTTTGTTAGCTTCTAATTTGAAATTATGTTAAAAATATACCGAGGTATATCATATCAATTGGAAAAAAAATCATTACCAAACCGTCCAGATTATTGCAGTGTGCAGCCTTCATTTTCACTTGTGAAATAAATGGGTTAATAGGAGTCCTTGTCAGTTTGTTGTTTAGTCACTCATTCAGGTCCGACTCTTGTGACCCCATGCAGCCCACCAGACTCCTCTGTCCATGGGATTTCCCAGGCAAGAATACCGGAGTGGGTTGCCAAAGGCACCAAATTTGAGTTCTGTTAAAAAAAAAAAAAAGATAAACTATTGTGCAGAAGTGAATCCACCCTTCTAGTTGGCTTCAAAATTTGAAAGAAAAATCATAAAAGGAATAGCTGCAATTCAAGTGAGACCAAGGCTACTTGAATAGATATTGTAGACCCGCAAATATAAAGGATGGTAAAAGTAGGCAGAAAGAATGAAAAGCACTCCATCTGAAAGCATTCTGATTTTTAGAAAACAAGAAACGTGGATAAATGGATGCAATTTAAAATTTAGGCCTTTTGAATTGATTGAAAAATTATATTTCTTTATAATTAAATTAGAATATAATTACTTTTAGAGAAATATAGTTTCCTAATTATGCAGAGATTTTGTTTGTAATATTTTTAATAATACTGAAATACAGTTACAAAGTATACAGAATAGAAGTGCAAATTATTGTGCTGACTTCTCTGTTGTCTGTCTACAATTATTATAGGATTCAGTATCTCTGACCTGCCTGAGTTATCCTGTGCTATGGCAGTTTTTCAGTTTTTTTCCTCCGTTCTTCTCACCTTCCCTCTATTCCTTCCCCCACAGATACATATCATATACCTAATATGTGTTAACCATTCTGTTAGATGTTTGGAATTTGGTAGTGAGCAAGAGAGAAAAGGTCCTTGCATTCACAGAGCTTATATTTCAGTAAGGGAGACTGAAAATTAACCAGTAAACACAGATGACAATTTCCGCAGTGTTAAGTGCTGTCAAACCAAATAAAAATAATATCATTGAAGGTTCATGGGACATAGGGAAGGGCATTTGGGGGCCTATTGGTTGGGGAAAAAAAGTCTTATTCTGAGTGTTCTATGAAGATTTGCAAAGATGAAGCTGAGAGCTTGGTTTCCCTCAGGGCTGGAGCTCAGGGAGGAGTGGGAGGGCAGGCAGGTAGGCAGCCTGGTGTAAGGCTTTGCAGGACAGAGCCATTTGCCTTTTGTTTCTACTGTATTAGAGATTTCAGGAGAGCATGTAAGCAGGGAGTGAGATAGCCCGGGTGGGAGTCTGGAAGCCAGGAAATTAGAAACCATGCAGAACTTCTGGATGTTTGACCTTAACGACTGTTGGGTGGTAGGGACAGCTTTGGGGGGAACCCAGGGTTTTAGGAACCACGTGGAGGTGTCAAGGAGGTGGCACATGTCTGGTGAAGACAGTTGCTTTTCTATGATAACATTTGTTTAATGATGAAGACTTCTGAGGTGGAAAGTAAAACCTTTATTATTCAAGTTCTGTAGGAGCCTTAAGAGGGACCACTGTCTAGAAGGTTTACAGAATTATGATGGAACTTTGCTTAATTTTTTTTTAAAAAAAAGGACTTTTGCTATCTAAAACTATAAAGTAGGTCTTGTTAAGGAGTCAGTGTCCTTTTGTTTCTCTTAAACACTGCTTACTTGTGAACTGTGTGAACTGTGAGGAATCAACACTATTCAAGTTACATCATACCTATGGGCTCTTTTAAAGGAGATTAAATAAGGAAGATTTCCCATTTTTCATTATATCCCAAATAGATCTTAATGAATCATACCAAATCAAAACGAATAAGCCATTCTGCTATGATGACTAAACACTGTATGAATAGTATTATTATATTATAAAAGGGTCATTTTCACAGTATGAGGATATGAAGTGAAAGTGTTAGTTACTCAGTTGTGTTGAACTCTTTGCAACTCCATGGACTGCAGCCCGCCAGACTCCTGTCCATGAAATTTTCCAGGCAAGAATACTGGAGTGGGTAGCCATTCCCTTCTCCAGGGAATCTTCCTGACCCAGGGATCAAACCCAGGTCTCCTGCATTGCAGTCAGATTTGTTACCATCTGAGCCACCAGGAAAGTACAGTATAGAGCAGCACAAATAATCTTTAAGTATGAGAAAGAATATAGTTGTTAGTGTGTCTCACCTATTTTCATCTTTCTTTGCAGATCATGTATTTTAGTTCTCTGTTCCCATATGTGGTACTTATATGCTTCCTAATCAGAGCACTCCTTTTAAATGGTTCAGTTGATGGCATCCGTCACATGTTTACCCCTGAGGTATGTACTGTATTTCCAGTTAAGGCTTATGATCACAAAAGCTTTATGTTGTCAAAATATTCCCACAGTTAAATTTAAGGGATAATTGTTTGAACCTACGTACAACAGTGTACACTAAACTATTAAATTATAACCGTTAAGTTAACCAGCCTAGTAAAACCAAGGCTTTTAGATATCTATAATTATATCCAACTCTCTCCACTTTAAAATGTTGCACTTTATCCAGAGTAAGTTTCACTATTTAAACTTCAGAAGTTCCTCTTTTACAATAAATTAACTTCCCATTTTTATACCGGTACAGTTTAGAACTTATCAATCTTTACTCTTTCTCTTCTATTTCAGTGGTTTTTAATCTTTTGTGACATGGACTCCTTTGGGAAAAAAAAAAAAAAAAAAACTGATAATAGGATCTTCTTACCAGAAAAAATAATGAACATATTAATTTGCTTATTGTCTTAAGAGGTTGACAGAATTCCTAAAGTCCATGGACCCAGATTAAGAATGCTATTGCACTCGAAATCTTGTCTTAGAAAAAATTCAAGGTTTCTTGTTCTGTTTTGAGGTTTTGTATTTTTTAGAATAGTATTTATATTAGTGTGTTTGGGAAGTTCTGTAATTTTTATAAATGCATATGCATTTCAGGAAAATTCCATTAGGTTTCCTAAAAGGCTCAGAACTTAAACTCTGTCATTTAACTTAGAGCTGACCTCAATGTAGGGCTCATTGAGACTTGTATTGGTTTGAGAGGAAACAGTCAAAAACATATTTGAGGTGCATATAGATTTTGGATATTCACTGAAATGAAATCATACTTCAATTATCGTGCTAACACTATCATAATCAGACAATGAGTTATAAAGACACAATCTCAATTTAGTTCAGAAATTGGAAGTTGTCTGAGACATGACTGCACCAAGCATCGTGCTGAGAGACTCGGGGAGAAGATTTTAGCCTCCCTGGGATTGTCACTCCTGGCAGCTGCCGTGGTCCTGTGAAAAAGAGGCTGTGTTTTTTGAGTATCTGGTTCCAAGTGGGGTTCTGTTCATTCTCAAGTAGCAAAAATGTTGACATTGTGATCTGCTTCTCTTCTATTGTTCAAAAGTCCTATAGGGTTGTTGGAATTTCTCAACGAATAATTAGTTCACATTTATGAATTCAGCTATATTATCATTTAAATCAGCCACAAATGGGCCATACTTAGTGACGACCACAAATATTTATTTTTTACAGTATAGGAAAAAAAAAGTTTTCTGAGTTTAAAACAACTAGCTTTGATGTGGATTCCTGGAATTTCACGTTTCTCTAAGTTGGTAATTGTTTGTGACATGACTCTAAATATTGGATTTAAATAGATATTTTAGAATCTAGATACTTGAATATGACAGTTTTATACGGTCCCCATGTTTAAAACTGCAATACTTGGTTAACATTTTAAACCAGAACTGGAAATAACTATTAAAATACAGTGAATTACTTCTTCAGCTCACTTTGGACTATTGATAAGATTGGTATTAGGCCATTGTAGGATGTGATAGTTAATATAATAACAATACAAAGTTTTCTATTTCCTTTAAATTTAAGTTGTTTATGTAAGGGAGAAAGTTCCTAAGGACACAAAATATTCTCAGAGAATGGAGATTCAGTTTCTGAATTGGAAATGATCAGAATGTCTTTGGTAAATAGGTATTGTCTGCCATCTAGTGGTAAAAGTAGAGATAGTTGAATGAGTTCGGTTTTAATTTGCTGATTGTGTCCAACTCTTTGAGACCTCGTGGACTGCAACTTGCCAGGCTTCCCTGTCCTTCACTATCTCCTGGAGTTTGCTCATGACCATTGAGTCAGTAATGCCATTCAACCATTTCATCCTCTGTCACCCGCTTCTCCTCCTGTCCTCAGTCTTTTCCAGCATCAGGGTCTTTTCCAATGCTTATCAGCGTAGCTGTTACTGTAGTCCATACGTTAGCAGTTATTGAGGACTCAGTGTGGTAGGCAATGTGATGAGTAGTATTTACATGCTTTGTTACTCTCATCTTTCAGTTGAGAAAAATTAAACTCAGAATGGACAGGCCACTTACCCTAGGATGCACTATTTTTAGATTATTAAATGACTGTCTATGGAAGTCATGTTCTTAACCACATCTGGCTTTGTTCCCGATAAAGGCAATTTCATTGCAAAGGTGAAAAGAGATAAAATACCAATTTAAATACTACTATTACTGAAATCAAAGTTAACTGTCTATTGAGGTCTTTGCCCAATATGGCTAATATTAATTGTTCCATTTAAAAGGTTTAGTTACATACAGCAATAACTGTTTAAGAAGTAAAGCTTCTTGAAAATTATGTTCAGCACAGATTCCAAACTTCAAAACTTTGGATCTGAAACCGCCTTTAAAGATTATATGGTTGAATTACTTCAATTTTCAAAGGAAAAGCTTTCAGGAGACTACTAAATGAAAGAATAATACCTATGTGAATATGCAAAGTACAAATAGTTCAACTCTACCCAGCTTATAATTATTACCTGCTTTGGCTGTTAGACTTCACCAGAAAACACAAAACTGAGGGCATTACTTAAATAAAATTTATAACTTTTATGGCTAACTGGTTTATGGTTGCATTGGAAAGAAAACAAAGACAGAAATAGAAATAAGCGAAGATAGTTCATTTCTCCCTCAAATAGTCCTTTGCTTTGTCCTAAAGATATTGAAAATTTCCCATATGATTTTTTTCTCCATGTAAGTAACATCTCCATCTAAAGGTTCTATAGGCTATGGCCTTTCTTATTCATTTTCCTTGTAAAATTCCTCAATGAGAAATTTGTTCTTTCTCCTTAAGAACAGATAATCCCCAGATATCTTTGGGTGTGTGTCATTATGACATATTTAAACAACAGAATCGATTCCTTGTAGATTATTGAGAAATAATATTTTGCAGCTGACTTCTGTTCTGTTTAATTTTAAACAGCTGGAAATCATGCTGGAGCCAAAGGTGTGGAGAGAAGCTGCAGCTCAGGTGTTCTTTGCCTTAGGTCTGGGATTTGGTGGCGTCATCGCCTTTTCAAGCTACAATAAGAGAGACAACAACTGCCACTTTGATGCCGTCCTGGTGTCTTTCATCAATTTTTTTACTTCTATCCTGGCAACACTGGTGGTGTTTGCGGTTCTGGGCTTCAAAGCAAATGTCATAAATGAGAAATGCATTGCAGAGTATAGTCATTAATTTTCTTTACATTTTATGGCATAATTGTATTTGAAAAAAATCTCCTTCCCAAACCCACAAGTGTTTATTAATGCTGTTTTACTTTTCAGAAATTCGGAAATGATCATAAAACTTGTGAAAATGGGCAACATTAGTCAAGATATTATTCCCCATCATATCAACTTTTCAGCTATTACTGCAGAAGATTATGACTTAATTTATGACATCATTCAAAAAGTGAAAGAAGAAGAGTTTCCTGCACTTCATCTCAATGCCTGTCAAATTGAAGATGAGCTCAATAAAGTTAGTAGTCTGTTTAAGCACTAAAGCAATTCTCATTAACTTTAAAATATGCCTTACCCAGAAGACTTCTTTTAGGAAAAGGACCTTTAAAATACCTGAGGAAGAGCATGCTGTTTCAAAATTCATCTTTATTTCAGAGAGTGTATTTTCTTAAATCAGAAAGATTTGCTTTACTATAAAAAGTAGTTTCACTGATGAAGCCACAATAATTTAAAATATGAATATAAATAAGGTGATTTTCACATAGAAAATGAAATTAGATACATTTGCTGGTATAATACTTAACACAAAACTTGAATTATGATGACCATTTACATATTGCATAATTGTTTGGACACATGAATGATATCTCCCATCTTAATATTTGTGTTTGTTAAGTCATGATTAACTCCTTTTTCTAGCCACTGTCATATACTTGAATAAAAACGATATAGGGGAATGTGAATTAATAGCTTTGCATAAATTGTCACCCTCTCTTTACTTTGCCAAAAAAGAAAATATAATGAAGAAATTGGCCATTAATCACATGCTTTAAGATAGCTAAATGTACCTGAGACTAAATATAAAGAATCGTGCAGGAAGTTACAGATGAAGCCATCATTAACACAACAATCTTAAATTCCATAAGGAAAGATTTAAATACTAACTTACTCTTAAATTTTTAAATTTTGGCTCTATCCGTGGTCTTAATGAGATAATATGATCACCCTGAATTTTGTTTAGAGGCACATTTCTTAGGAGACAACATGATGCTATCAGTGTGCTTATTTCCAGTAACTGTCCTGCATTATTCAGAGTTTCCCTGCCTTTTCATATACAGAGCCAGTGCGGCACGTGGCTCTGACTAACGTGGCTATTCTGTGTATCTTACAGGCTGTTCAGGGGACTGGTTTAGCTTTTATTGCCTTTACAGAAGCGATGACACATTTCCCCGCGTCTCCCTTCTGGTCAGTGATGTTCTTCCTCATGCTGGTAAATCTAGGGCTCGGCAGCATGTTTGGAACCATTGAAGGGATCATCACACCCGTTGTGGATACTTTCAAAGTGAGGAAAGAAATCCTCACCGGTGAGTTTTTATGTATTTGACTTTTCATTGAACTGATAGCAGGCCCTTTTACTCTTGGTGACTGATCAGAGATGGAAATAGGAAAAGAGTTTATTTTTAAAGTCCACTTATTAATATGTTTCAGAAGTATTTGTTATTTAGGGATTTATGTAATAGGCAAGTGAAACTTAATGTAGATCATATTATTATTATTTATTAGTTACCATTTATTATATTGCTCTTTATTAGTAGTAATGTCATTATGAAGTGCTGGTACTAGAACAAAGTCAAAGAATGTTCATGTATAATTTTGTATTCAAGTCAAATAATTCTAAAAAAAAAAGTTCAGATCATTGGATTTTTCAAAAGTGTATAGCTGACATTGACAAACCTAAATTTAGTTTCCATTTGAAATAGCAATTGTAGCCTGATAGAAGCTAATATATCTAGGAAGGAATGATAATAACATGATTTATCAATATTGACAGTTGTTAATAAGTCCAATCTGCAGTTATTAAAGTACTGCCTGTGTATTGCATCATCCTTGCATTTGAGGGATACCAAGGATGTAAGGGAAATTACAGCAGAGATGCAGACATATAGGAGAACCTCCCTTCTAATTATCAGAATAGGACTGATAATTAAAATCAACATGGTTAGATAAAACTTGTCTCATGTAATATACTGACAGCGTGATAAAGACTATATGTTCTGAGAATTAAGAAGCAGCAAAGATCGTCTAAATATATGAGGGAACTATCAGCAGAAGGCATGGAAATTGAATGAGAAAAGGCAATCTTCTCAGGTGTCAGAGGATAGTTTTAGTTAGTAAGAACACCCAAACAGAGACAAAGGAAGCAGCAAGGAAGCTGCTAGACCAGAGTGCAGCAACAGTGTTGGCAAGTGATGCAAAAATTAATTGGAAAAAAATATACAGATGATCTTGAATGCTGGCCAGTGGGGCACAAGCTCCTCCCCAGGCTCACTTTTTAGCTCTGAAAGATTCAGTAGTCATTTACGTGTCAATAACTTGCCAATGCATATATACCCTTGCCACTCATTGCTCTGCTTAGTGTGAGTCTAAACAATTTCAGCAGTTTGTCAGATATACATCTAGATTTCTTTAATTCAGTTGGATACAAATGAGAAATGTATCTCTTTCTTTTCCTGAAAGGCCCGCTCTGCTTCTGCAGTTTCTATTTATTTTAAGGCTATCAATATCCTCTGACATGCAGACTAAATAACTGTCATCTTTGCTGCTTTCCTCATCTTTCCCAGCATCTCAACCCTCCTAATATAAAAGGGCTTGCAAAATTAAGGGAACAGCAACAGTGTGTGTGTGTGTTGCGGGGGGGCGGACACACATGGGCGTATTTGCCAACTCCCAGTGGAAGACTTAGTAGATCAGAGTAAAGAGGAATATACTCTGTACTCCCTTTACCTGTATTTTGGGATCATACTTTTACTTCAAGTCATTTACTTTGAGGAAATGTTCCCCCACCACGTTTGTCAAATGTTTTTGTCTGCTTTGATATGACGGTAGGACTTAGATCTAAGTTACTTATTATCTGTTCCTCTCACCTCGTCAGCGAGGCTCTCAGTGTCTGTACCACCTAGAGTACACTTTCTTCCTACTTATACTATGATGCAATTAGGCGAGAGTAAGTGTGATACAGGCCATGGTTCAAATCTAAGCTCTGCTACTTCCATCCTGAGACTTTGAGTATGATTTGCTGTGACAAGCATTTAAATATTTCAGTATGTGTTAGACTCCAAGTAAATGCTCTTAATGTCTTTCCTTTTCTACCCGATGTGTTTATATATAATATTTACTTATGGATGATGTAACTCATACCACTAGCCTAGCACTCACAAGATGAATGAAATGGCTTAATTTAACCCATACTTATTGAGATTGTTCAGGAGCCTCCATTGGATGGGACCCAGGGATGCCTGTTTTCTCTCCTTCTGAACCGCCTCCACCTGCCCCACTTCTGCCGTTTTTACTCACTTCTGCTAATAGGGAGTTGAGAAAGACAGCCCAGTCATCTCTTATTTTTGAGGGCTTCTCTACTAACATGCATGAGAGAACAAAGAGTCTAACAAAAATATGTGAATAGTATATGGATTCCAGAATTCTCTCTAAATTTCTATGGTAGTGGTATCTGGTTGGAAGTGTCTGCATCTTTCGGCAATACTCCTATAGAAACTCCTTTTAGACTATTCTTCTTAATTAATTGGAGAATCTGGTTGGCCAACCCTGTCATAATTGTATTTCCAACTCATCTGCCCAGGCAATATCAAGGTAGAGTATAGGTTATTACTAAGGGGTCAAACTTTTTTTTTTTTTTAAATTATGCTTTAACAGTAATGATATTTCAATAAAATATAAAAATATATGTTATCAGTCTTATAAGGCACATTCATCTCATGATTAATTTGAAATTTCAATGTTGCTTCCAAAACTAGAAAACATTATTAAAAGTAGAAATGACCTATGAACATTTGCTGCCTGAAAAGATCACTTTTCTATTAATAATGAGACATGTGTATGGAGATTTATACTGTTATCTTCTCTGTTTTGCCTTGTTTGTTATTTGGGCTTGGTACATACATTTCCACAGACTCAAGGAGATGAATTGAGTTACTGTCCTACAATGAATTCCTATTAAATCCAGGGCTAAATTCAGGTAACTAATTCACAATATATTCCATGGTATCAGGAAAAGTATCCTATTCATATTATTGACAACTTATAAAAAGTAGAAACAAAGTGCATATAATAATTTATAATGCAGTTTAAAAGACTTGATTCTGACAAGGTCTTATTTTTTTTTAATTTATTCCTTTTGTTCAGTTATCTGCTGTCTTCTGGCATTTTGTATTGGCCTGATATTTGTGCAACGCTCTGGAAACTACTTTGTTACAATGTTTGATGACTATTCTGCAACCCTGCCTCTGCTAATTGTCGTCATTTTGGAGAATATTGCCGTATCCTTTGTTTATGGCATAGATAAGTAAGTATATTCGCTTATGCATCCATTTTACATCTCTGCTTTGATATGTATCTCACTTAGGAGAAAAATGACTGGAGGAAAAAATGCCTTGCTACAAAAATCAAATCTTATGCAGGCTCTTCTCCATTCAACAGTTTTAACAAAGTGCATCTCCTTATTAGGTGATGAGATAGAACAGTGTAAATGGTAATGAGGTTTAGGATTCTGGAGCTTTGATTTAATTCTGGTTATTAAATAGGAACTTCCAAGAGCTTGTGTATATTGACTAAGTTCCAAGAACCTTGTTAAGCTGTTTTGAGCCGTTGTTATCTCCACTTCACACATAAGAAAATGTAGGCTTAGTGAGACACCAAGTGACTTGCTCATCACACACCTGAACAGAGGCAGAGCTGGGATTCAGAGCCGTTTTTGTGCTGTGCTGTGTTTAGTCACTCAGTTGTGTCCGACTCTTTGTGACCCCATGGACTGTAGCTCACCAAGCTCCTCTATCCATGGGGATTCTCCAGGCAAGAATACTGGAGTGGGCTGCCATGTCCTCCTCCAGAGGATCTTCCCAACCCAAGGATTGAACCCAGGTCTTCTCCATTGTAGGCAGATTCTTTACCATCTGAACCACAAAAGCCCATTTTTACTTAACTCTGAAGTCTATACCTCTAATTATGTTGCCAACCTGTTTTACAAGAAGGATTGATAAAATGCTTTATTTTATCATGTTACACAATGTTTTGTGTAGCAGGACCATTTTGGGAAGATATATATATATATCACTGCTTTAAGATATATATAGCATTCACTATACATATTTATGGAGTCATGACTTGAATTCACTAGATGCCTAAATCTTTAAATTATATACTTGCTTGGTCTGTAAAGTATATAAACTTGTGTGAAATGAAGCATTAGAGTAATCTCAGAAGAAAAACATTTCTGGAGACCTTGTCCAATATTGTTTAAATTTGTTGTCTTCAGTTAGCTTGTAAGGATTAAGGCAGTAAGACCATCAAGCTTATTAGAGGTTTCTCTGATGGAGAAATAAGTTCACTGAATGAGGACCAGAGTTCTCTTCAACAACATAAAGAACATTATTATACTTAGTGAGCTTTGTGACAAAACTTAGAGAATATTTCATTATTCTAAAAAGCTGCAGGCAAGGAGAGGTAGGAAAATTTACATTTAATGATCATGTACTAAATAGCAATAGTGGTAATAGCTGTATATTGTTTAGTTGCTAAGCCGTATCTGACTCTTGCGACTCCATGGAGTATTACTACATCAAAATAAAATGGCTTCACAGCCAAAGAAATGATCAAGAAAATAAAAAGGTAACCTATTGAATGAGAAAAATATTTGCAAATCAAATATCCAAAAAGGTGTTAATATCCACAATGTATAAGGACTTATGACTCAGTAGCAAAAAAAAAAAAAAAGAAAAGAAGTCAATTAAACAACGGACAAAGGACCTGAATTTTGCCAAAGAATATATACAGATCATCAACAGATACATGAAAAGTTGTCAACATCACTAATCATCAGGGGAATGCTGTATGCATTGTCTTAATCCTCGTAACAGTATTCTGTGGTGACTAATATTACTCATCACAGATGTACAATTGGCCTGCCTTGTATAGGCGGACACAGTATCTTAGTTGTAGAATCAGGGCTTTTAACTTTAATTTCAAAACCAGATATTTCTATAGTCTACTGAGCTACCCCCAACTCCTCACCTGCACTGTGTTGGAATTTGATACTCTTACTGGACTGATCTATGGATCAGTAGGATCATAATTTAGTTTTCCATTTAGACTGTTCATCATTTACAATAGGCATAGTGGTAAATATTTCTTTTTAGTAGTTCCTAGATAATAATCATTATAACAACAATAGGAATAATACTACTAATAATACTTGGATCTATAAATTTCTGCTGTTTGTAAGATAGTGTGCTTTGCATATGTTGTCTATGATCCTAAGAATAACTCTCCAAGATGGGTATTATCTTTCTTGAGCATGCCAAAAATGAAGTTCAGAAGGACTAAGATATACATTTAGAAATTATGGAGGTATGATTTGAAACCAGATCTGTTGGTCTCTAAAGCTCATAGGTTGTCCAAGGAGCACAATTGGAGTTCTCTTGTTTAAAATGCTCTTATTTAATCACTTTTCCCTCCTTTAAACGTCTGTAGGAATCTTATGTTCCTCCTGTTCACCTTCAGTGTTTTCATGAGCTCAGTTCTGCTCTGTGATCTGCCACGTTTACCTAAATTTCCAGAGACAGGGTTGAGAGAAATAAGCCTTCCAGAACCTAAACGTTTGAGATAGCAAACTCAGATGCAGAAAAAGAAATATTGTATGGGCTTCCCGGTAGCTCAGTCGGTAAAGAATCTGCCTGCACTACAGGAGACCTGGGTTTGATCCCTGGGTTAAAAGATTAGGAAGAAATATGATTGAGAGAAAATGAGAAGGAAGATCCTATGATGCTGAAAGTGATGGCTGCATAGATTGCATTTCCCCAAGTTTCCTTTTTAAAATGAAGGAGAAAAAGAATGACTAGAAGGCAAAACCAAATACCCATGGACACCAGAAAGAAGACATTCCCGTGGACCCTCAAATATGAAAGGTTGGGACAAACCACTGGCAGCCACAGAAGCTGTGCGGTGTCACATCCGTGAGGGTGATGGTAGTGGATACACAGCTGGGCCTCTGACAGCTCTCTACTCATTCCCAGGTCCTCCCTGCAATGTGTGGGAGGCTGATTAACCTGAAGATAGTGAGCTAAACTGGGAGAAGTGGTATCTTTGGCCTCATTTCGCAGATTGCAGAGGGATCCAAACACAACAAGATCATCAGTGCTGGAACAAAGTGGTCTCTAAAATCTTGAAATGAACAACCCAGAGTTCTCTTCCAAGATAAAGCTCTGCACTGAGAACAAAGTGGTGGGAGCAAAACCGGAACTGAGCAGGAGATAGGCAGTAGAAGTGTTGGAAAAGGAAGTCCAAGTAAATACGAGAAAGAGAACAGAGGTTAAAAAAAAAAAAAACAAAAAAACTGATAAACTATGAGGCCGCCTCTTTTGATTACTTTGCAAAAATAGAGAGGAGGGGCTTCCCCGGTGTTCCAGTGGTTGAGAGCCTGCCTGCCAGTGCAGGGGACACAGGTTCAATCCCTGGTCCAGGAAGATCCCACCTGCCACGGGGCAGCTAAGCCTGTATGCCACAGCTACTGAGCCCACATGCTATAGGGTCTGTGCTCCACGACAGGAATGAGAAGCCCACACACTGCAACTGGTAGTCTCCGCTTACCACAGCTAGAGAAAGTCCGTGCAGCACCAAAGACCCAAATGCAGCCAAAAAGAAGTAAATAATTAAAAAAAAAAAAAAGAAGCAATGCCCATGTATCCTTCCCTCTCCAAAATTCAGGAAATTTTATTTCACATAAATGTGGTTAAATCATAAACAAAAGTCATTAAAAAAAAGCAGAAAGGAGCAGAATAATATCCCTTCAGATAACAAATCCACACAAGCAAAACAGATGAAAAACTCATAAGATTTCAAAATGAAGTTGAAATAGTGTTGAAAAATGATAGAAGCCACAAAAGAATAGCATATATCAGTTATTTTAAAATTGAGAAATATTATAACTAGAGACAAGGGAGATTTGAAAACAGAGGTGATAGAACTCAGGAAACAATTGTGTATAACAGAAAAATCACTTAATACATGAAGTCAAATTAAAACGAAAACAAGTACAATATATATCTCCTCAAGAATTAGAAGCTAGAAAGGAAGAATACTTTTTAAAATCAAAAAGAAATCACCAAGGATAAGAAAATGAACAGAAACAGCAGTCAAGCAAAGATGATTCAACATTTGTGCAATGAGGACCTCTAAACGCAGTGGCTGGAAAATAACTCTGAAAACTGTAATTAAAGAAACATACCGAAGCAAATAACTTGAGTGTTGAAAGGGCAAATGATATAGTTGGAAGAAACAGACATAAAGGCTGACACCAAGACAAAGCCTAGGATGTTACTTGGAGACCAAAAAAAAAAAAAGCATGCATGCAGGTAAAAAATAGTACCAAACAAATCATTTACAATAGAAAAATCTGATAGTCAACAAAATTTTTGTAACAATCTTACATAGACATATTTATGATTTTCGAAGAAAGAAAATGTAAACTACAGATTTTAAATTCAGCTGACCTGATATTCAAATATAGTGACCATAAATAATTTTAAACATGCAAGAAATTAGGGAATATAGTCACTGTGATCCCTTTTTGAAGAATCTACTGGAGAACTAGCTTTAGACAACCAAAAAGTCTACAGAAACATTAGTACAAGACTGGTGGATGGGCAGTACATATTTTATCTCGAATTAAATATTAAGGGATATAAACCAGTATGTAATGGCGACATGCTCCTGATAGCGTTAACATCATACAGCTGTAAAGTGTGAATGTGCGGAAGTCCTTGGTGGTTCAGTGGTTGGGACTTAGCGCTCTCACTTCTGGGGCCCTGGGTTTGATCCCTGTTCTGGGAACTAAGATCCCACAAGCCATGCAGCCAAAAAAAGAAAAAGCAAATCTTATTTGAGGTAAATAATGTCTCAATAACTTGACTTTAAAAAACAAACACATAAGTCTAATCATTACTCAGTCTAAGTGCTAATTCACAGGAAATAGGAGGATGAGATACACTTGTGAAGCCAACAGTGTGGGATGCAATTATTAACAGCAAAATCTAAACTGTTGGAAACTACGGGACAGAGTGCCCAGCTCATTTAAAAAAAGAATGACAGAAATGACACAGAGGTTAGGAGGCACTTAGCAGAGATGAAGAAAGGAGTTCAGAAAAAAATAAAAAATCAAAGAATCATAATGTGTGGACCCTCTTTCAATCAAATGACATCAGACTGAAAACAGAAATGAGAGTTTGGATCAGTTGGATTGGATGATGTGAGTTAATTATCTCTAAATAAATTTTTTAAAAAAGAGAGAAACAAGGAAATTTTAATGTATTGCAAATATTGTGTTCATAGCATGGAAGGTCATCAGTTGGAGGAGACATTCCAATAATTATAAATGGGCTTCCCTGGTGGCTCAGATGTAGTGTCTGGCTGCAATGTGGGAGACCTGAGTTTGATCCCTGGATTGGGAAGATCCCCTAGAGAAGGAAATGGCAACCCACTCCAGTACTCTTGCCTGGAAATTCCATGGATAAAGGAGCCTGGTAGGCTACAGTCCATGGGGTCGCAAAGAGTCAGACACAACTGAGTGACTTCACTTTCACTTTCCAATAATTGGCTTAAGGGGACTTCCTCCAAATAAAAAGTACAGTACACTGGTTCCATTTTACATTATAAATGTTCTTAATTGTTACGTCATCTTCCAATGTGACTTTTAGATTCAGTAGAAAGTGTCATAGGGTATCATGTTTAACCCTGGTCAAACCATTGACATAATGCACATTTTAAAGGACATTTAATTTAGCATATTTTAATATAGCTACCTTAACTCGAGGAATAATTAAATTATTTCTTTCTATTTAGGTTTATGGAAGACCTAAAGGATATGCTGGGCTTTACTCCCAATAGATATTACTACTATATGTGGAAATATATTTCTCCTCTAATGCTGTTATCACTGCTGATCGCTAGCATTGTGAATATGGGATTAAGTCCTCCTGGCTATAATGCATGGATGGAAGATAAGGTAAAATAAAAAGAAGAAGTCAGATAAAAGAATACACAGAATATCATTTTAGAGGTTTTTGGCTTTCACTTTTTTCAGTATAATTTGCTGTTTAATGGGTGGTACTGCTTTTATGCAGGGATCTTAAGATTTATGTTTTGTTTGGCCCCAAATATGTATGTTTTTTTATTTGTAATGAATATGTTTAGTATGTAAGAAACATTGACTTGGACCTCGTTTAAGTAATTTTATCCACATCACCATAGATGGACCAATAATTATTTAGGCTTTTAACGCTAGAGAACATATTGATCAAACCACCAGAAATTTTTCCTGCATAAATTTATGAAATCATATCTAAGACACTCTATGCCAATGAAAATATGCATCAACAATGTAGATATAATTTAAATAAATATTGAAGTAGAGTTTTGCCTGTCTTCTATTAGCCGTGAATATTCAGTACTCTTGCCTGGAAAATCCCATGGATTGGAGGAGCCTGGTAGGCTGCAGTCCATGGGGTCGCTAAGAGTCAGACACGACTGAGCAACTTCACTTTCACTTTTCACTTTCATGCATTGGAGAAGGCAATGGCACCCCACTCCAGTACTCTTGCCTGGAAAATCCCATAGACGGAGGAGCCTGGTGGGCTGCAGTCCATGGGGTCACGAAGAGTCGGACCCGACTGAGTGACTTCACTTTCACTTTTCACTTTCATGCATTGGAGAAGGAAATGGCAACCCACCACTCCAGTATTCTTGCCTGGAGAATCCCAGGGATGGGGGAGCCTGGTGGGCTGCTGTCTATGGGGTCACACAGAGTCAGACATGACTGAAGCGACTTAGCAGCAGCAGCAGCATTCAGTTTCTTTTCTCAAGCTGCATTAGCTACATCGTAATGCAGTCACAAGATATATATTGTCTATTAGAAAATTAGAATGCTTAATTTTTAGAGCTACCCCTGACCTTTATTCTATGGTCACTAATTCTATACAACAACTCAATTCATGACTATTCTAAAAAAATAAGTCGGCTATCCTTTATCAAAACCCTTGGGGACAAATGTAGTTCAAAATTTAATTTCAGATTCTAGAAAGGTAATGTGGAGAAGGAAATGGCAACCCACTCCAGTATTCTTGCCTGGTGAATCCTGTGGATGGAGGAGCCTGGTGGGCTGCCGTCCATGGGGTCGCACAGAGTCAGACACGACTGAAGCGACTTAGCAGCAGCAGCAGAAACGTGATGTGGCACATATAACAGGTATCCATTGCTTAGTAACAATGACCCACAACTTAATAACTGAAAGCAGTGCTGACTTATTATTTCTTAGGGTTTTGTGGATAAGCGAGAAGATTTTTCTCTGGGTCTTGCTTGAGTCAACTCATGCAGTTGACTGAACTTGGAGAGCTGGGCTCTCTCTGTGAGCTTTCATTCTTGACTTCTTCCAGGCATTATGGGCTTAGGGTAGCATCTAAGACACAGAGGCAGAAATCATCAGGCTTTTAAGGCTTTGCCTTGGAAGTTGCTTACTGTCACTTCCACAGCAATTTATTAATCAGTCACAAGATTAGCCCAGGTTCTTTGCTTATAAACCTGAGATAAATATATTTTTTTCACATCCCTGCAGAGAATGCTAGATGATTAATAATTATTTTTTGACTTTAACAGGCATCTGAGAAATTTCTGAGCTACCCAACGTGGGGGATGGTCATCTGTATCTCTCTGATGGTCCTGGCAATATTGCCCATCCCAGTTGTCTTCATCATCCGCCGCTGCAACCTGATAGATGATAGTTCTGGTAATTTAGCATCTGTGACCTATAAGAGAGGAAGGGTCCTGAAGGAGCCCGTAAACTTAGAGGGAGATGATGCAAGCCTCATTCATGGCAAGATATCAAGCGAGATGTCCTCTCCAAATTTCGGTAAAAATATTTATCGAAAACAGAGTGGATCGCCAACTCTGGATACAGCTCCCAACGGACGCTATGGGATAGGGTACTTGATGGCCGACATGCCAGACATGCCGGAATCTGACTTGTAGCTGGAGGTGGAGGGCGGGGGGTGCAGAAATCAGTGAGTGTTATTTGGTTCATTTTTATTAATGAACATTGGCTCTACTAAGAGAAGCGTCAGACTTCGCTTATCAGAGGGTGATCTCAGGTGTTCCGTGGCTGTGATCTTTAATCCTAACAGCAAGGGTAAATTCAGCTTGACCATTCCTTTGGATTCTTCGGTTTACATTTGAGCAGAAAGAGTCACAGACAAAGTATACAATAACTGACTGAGGTCCACATTGATCGGAAGTTTTAAAAATACTTCTGGCATTTGTCTTTTCCAGGGATTCCTATCTCTCTAAAAATAGGTGTTACCTCAGTTTCTAACAATTTCTGGCTGTCATGCTATGGGAAACTCAAAAATGGTATACTTCAAAATCGATTAAGTTTGCCTACAGGGTAACCCCCAGGATTAAAATGAACAGTTCTGTAAGCTGGTGCCGCTCAGCACACTTCCATGAACATATCGTGTAGATAGGCTGCACTTATTTTGGTAGCATTGATACCTTCTTAGGCTATTAGTTGAAGAAAACTGCAAAGTATTTTCTTATGTAATAGCTGTATAGAGCAATAGTATCAAAGAATAAGAAGGCACTGATGCTGGGATGAAAGGTGAAATTCAGAAGTGACTGGGGATCGTGTGTGTGATGGCTGTATATTTTGTGTAAAATACATGTGTGTGAAAATGATCTCAGAATGAGTCACTCAGCACTCTCAAGAATTAAGCTGACTCCGCATTTTTCTATGCCGTGTGCCTAAAAACCTACTTGATATTTATTGTGGTTTCAAGATTACTCATAGTATATTTCTATAATATACTTGCAGTGTATATAGCTATATATTAGTACTCTAAGTACTGATTTGAAAACTTGAAGCAAGATGGCATTTTATTTCATATCTTTCTGTTTTGCTTCTGTTTTATGCAAATAAAAATCCTTTTTTAAGTGATTGTTAAACTTGTATGGCATTACATTTTAAGCAACAAATAAAGTTCAAAAATGATGTTTGTTTCCCTCATTGATTTCTCTTGTGCTACCTGAATGGGATTGTCTTGCACCTCTGCCAGCACTTAGGCTTTTCATAATAATTAATCATCACATTCCAAGAGGGATTAATAGATTGACTAATAGAGTTACCACCACTTTAGAGACAAAAGAAAAGGAGAGTATTATGGCTAAATGGTGTTTGAATGTAGTCTCACGAGCTTCCCAGGAGGCTCAGTGGTAAAGAATTCACCTGCAATTGAGGAGATGTAGGTTCAGTCCCTGGGTCGGGAAGATCCCCTGGAGAAGGAAATGGCAATGCACTCCAGTATTCATGTCTGGGAAATCCCATGGCCAGAGGAGTCTGGTGGGCTACAGTCCGTGAGATCACGAAAGAGTCAGATGAGACCAAGCAACTAAACAGCAACATTAACAACGTAGTCTCACAATTCTTGGAAAAATACTTATAGGCTCCCAGGAAATCACATGCAGAGGTGAACTGCTTGCTGGATTGGTATTGTCTCGAAGTGTAAAAAAGTGATGACGATTTCTATGAAACTGTTGTATATATGAGGTTGGATGAAGCAGAACTCCATTGAGTGTCATCTAGTTAAAAAGATTTTATTTGACTGTCCTACCACTATATTGGTCATATTTTAAAAATAATGATGGATAAAGCAGCAAAAGAGGAGAGGTAGTGTACACACTGTATCCATTGATTTATTTTGGCCAAATATTCTTCATCTGCTATGGACATACTAACAGACTACATCACTGCATTTAAAATATAATTCCACTGGTGACTAAAACTTAAGAGTTTTGTTTTTTTTTTTCATCTTCACTAATACAGTATTTTGTTTCACTTCAAGAATATTTTATAGATAGGGAATATATTCACATTATATGGACTCAAAAATTGTCATAATTCAGTGTAAATTAAATCCCCCCTTCAAAATTTCTCCTTGTCATCCATTTTCCATCCTTGAAGGCAACCACCAGTACCAGTTTCTTAGGTGTCTTTATGGAGACACTCAACATATACTCTCTATAAAATGACAGCGTTCTGCATTCTTCCCTATGAATCTTACTTATGTCAAGAAATAATTTATTTTCTACAGTGTTTCATGTGAAGGCACATAAATCTGCCTCTTTATTTCAGAAGTTAAGGTAATATAAATTTTGTTTGTTTTCATGTTGAAATAGTGTTTTCTTCCATAAGCTATCCCAACGTTAGAACTGCTGTAGCAAATGCTTACTTTACCTGCCAACCTTTAGCTTAACGTGATAGTATACAGCCAAGTAGCACACATCCCTGTACACTCCCTCTCCTGCCAAAGGGCAGCTGATGTATAATTTGGAGACATGCCTTGCACTAGAGAATAGTGTCTTCTATTCTCAGAGTAATAGGAAAAATTGCAGGAATCCTTTCAGATGGAAGAGAATCTGAATGCCTTCTAATGCCTTCATATGACAGATGAGGAAACTAAGGCCATGGAAACAAAAGTAAAATGAATTCTGCTTTTTTCATTCAGTTAATTCTTCAGCTGTTCGTTCATTTCTTCACCCTTTCTTTCATCATCTACTTACTAAGAATCTGGCTTATTCTTAATACTAAGCTGAGAAACCATTGTAATTAAGGTGTAAACAATTCATCTTTTCCCAACTTTCTCACTTTTACCTGGGAGCTCCCCTCTCTGTTTTTTTTTTCTAAGCCAGTGTAGTATTTAATCAATAAATAGTAGTATGAAGTGTCCCAAATTTGCTTTTGCATTACTTTCCACTCTTTCTATAAACTCTGGCCTTAAACTCACACCTAGATGTGACAGAGCCAAAGGTTATTCAAACGGAAATCAGTCCAGGGAGTTTGACAGGAGGGCTAGTAGACTGTTCCGTTCAGTCAGTTCAGTTGCTCAGTCGTGTCTGACTCTTTGCGACCCCATGAATCGCAGCACTCCAGGCCTCCGTGTCCATCATCAACTCCCAGAGTTTACTGAAACTCATGCCCATCGAGTCGGTGATGCCATCCAGCCATCTCATTCTCTGTCGTCCCCTTGTCCTCCTGCCCCCAATCCCTCCCAGCATCAGAGTCTTTTCCAATGAGTCAACTCTTCGCATGAGGTGGCCAAAGTACTGGAGTTTCAGCTTCAACGTCAATCCTTCCAATGAACACCCAGGACTGATCTCCTTTAGGATGGACTGGTTGGATCTCCTTGCAGTCCAAGGGACTAGAGTGTTCAGAGTGGGTCAAAGGAGATGGAGAAAATGTATTCACTTTCAGGTGTTAGAGTCATAATGAGGAAGCCTAATACCTTGGTGAAAGGACATCATATGGCATAATTTTATGTAAGTATATTTGCATTTTACATGTATTTCTGTTTATGTGCATTGTTAGATAGATGTTACTTTTTAAATTGAATCTTCAAATGGGTGCTTGATTCCAGAATATTTCAGATAAGACATAATACTTCTTAACTACAATTATGATTTTGAGTCACTTGTGACCTTTCTAAAGACATAGTTCTAACTTACCAAATTTGAATCCTTTTGGGATTGGATACAGGATATAAGTATTTTTTTAAACATATTCTAATATTCATTCTTGGTTAGGAACCATAGGTATGAAGAAGATGAAAAAGGAAATCAAGTAGAATATGAATTCTGTCTTCAATTAAACAAAATAAAAATGAAGATACAGTAACTGTAATATTTCAGGAGAACAA
Organism: Bos taurus; assembly: GCF_002263795.3. Taxonomy (NCBI): domain Eukaryota; kingdom Metazoa; phylum Chordata; class Mammalia; order Artiodactyla; family Bovidae; genus Bos; species Bos taurus. The sequence continues at coordinate 14,496,280 of NC_037332.1, read as the reverse complement.
TAATTCAGGTAGGTAGAATTTGGAATTCATAATTAAAAAGTACTTGAAAAGTAAAACATCTTTCTCCTTTTGCCTTTTTTTCTTGTCACTGTATTTTCTGGTCACTCCTCAAAGATATACATGTCTATGCCAACTGAATATGAATAAAATCACTATTAATTATAGCAATTACATAACATTTCCCATACCTTTTAGTTGTAGATTTTTTGCGTCAAAAAGGGAAAAGACATAAAACTCTAGGTAACTACTAGAACTATTGAAGTTGACATTTTGTATAAGCTATCCATTGATGGATATAGCAAACACCCTCTCCCAACAACATACAGATGACTCTACACATGGACATCACCAGATGGTCAATATCATGTTGATTAATTTTTTTGCAGCCGAAGATGGAGAAGCTGTATACAGTCAGCAAAAACAAGACATGGTGCTGATAGTGACTCAAATCCTTAAAATTCAGGCTTAAATTGAAGAAAGTAGGGGAACCAGTAGACCATTTAGGTGATTAAATCACTTTATATAGTGGAGGTGACCAATGGATTCAAGGGATTAGACCTGGTAGACAGAGTGCCTGAAGAAATATGGAAGGAGGTTCATAACATTGCACAGGATGTGGTTATCAAAACCATCCCCCAAAAAGAGAAATGTGAAAAGCAAAATGGTTGTCTGAGGAGGCCTTACAAATAGTTGAGAAAAGAGAAGCGAAAGGCAAAGGAGAAAGGGGAATATATACCTAACTGAATACAGAGTTCCAGAGAATAGCAAGTAGACATAAGAAAACCTTCTTAAGGGATCAATGCAGAGAAATAGAGGTAAACAATAGAATGGGAAATAATACTCAGTTCAGTCACTCAGTTGTGTCTGATTCTTTGTGATCCCATGGTCTGCAGCACATCAGGCTTCCCTGTCCATCACCAACTCCTGAAGCTTGCTCAAACTCATGTCCATCCAGTCAGTGATGCCATCCAACCATGTCATCCTCTGTTGTCCCTTTCTCCTCTTGCCCTCAATCTTTCCCAGCATCAGGGTCTTTTTCAGTGAGTCAGTTCTTTGCATCAGGTGGCCAAACTATTGGAGTTTCAGCTTCAACATCAGTCCTTCCAATGAATATTCAGGACTGATTTCCTTTAGGATGGACTGGTTGGATCTCCTTGCAGTCCAAGGGACTCTCAAGAGTCTTCTCCAACACCACAGTTCAAAAGCATCAATTCTTCAGCACTCAGCTTTCTTTATACTCCAACTCTCACATCCATACATGACTACTGGAAAAATCATAGCTTTGGCTAGACAGACCTTTGTTGGCAAAGTAATGTCTCTGCTTTTTAATATTCTGTCTAGGTTGGTCATAGGTTTTCTTCCAAGGAGCCAGTGTCTTTTGATTTCATGGCTGCAGTCACCATGTGCAGTGATTTTGGAGCCCCCCAAAATAAAGTCTCTCACCATTTCCATTGTTTCCCCATCTATTTGCCTTGAAGTGATGGGACCAGATGCCATGATCTTAGTTGTCTGAATGTTGAGTTTTAAGCCAACTTTTCCACTCTCCTCTTTCACTTTCATCAAGAGGCTCTTTAGTTCTTCTTCACTTTCTGCCATAAGGGTGGTGTCATCTGCATATCTGAGGTTATTGATATTTCTCCCAGCAATCTTGATTCTAGAAGTAGATGTCAATAAAGTAGAAGTAGGACAAGACAAGAGACCACTTCAAGAAAATCAAAGATACCAATGGAATACTTAATGCAAAGATGAACACAATAAAGGACAGAAACTCTAAGGACCTAACAGAAGTAGAATATATTAAGAAGAAGTGGCAAGAATACAAAGAACTGTACAGAAAAGGTCTTAATGATCCTGATAACCATGATGGTGTGATCACTCACCTAGAGCCAGACATCTGGAGTGTGAAGTAGTGGACCTTAGGAAGCATCACTACAAATAAAGCTAGTGGAGGTGATGGAATTCCAGCTGAGTTATTTCAAATCCTCAAAGATGATGCTGTTAGACTGCTACACTCACTATGCCAGCAAATTTGGAAAATTAAACAGTGGCCATAGGACTATAAAAGGTCAGTTTTCATTCCAATGCCAAAGAAGGGCAATGCCAACAAATATTCAAACTAGCTCACAGTTGCATTCGTTTCACCTGCTAGCTAGGTAATGCTCAAAATCTAGCAAGCTAGGCTTCAACAATATGTGAACTGAGAACTTCTGGATGTAAAAGCTGGATTTAGAAAAGGCATGGGAACCAGAGATCACATTGCCAACATCCGTTGGATGACAGAAAAAAACAAGCAAATTACAACTAACATAAGCTTCATGGACTACGCTAAAGCCTTTGACTGTATGAAGCACGACAAACTATGGAAAATTCTTAAAGAGATGGGAGTACCAGACTACCTTACCTGTTTCTTGAGCAACTTGTATGCAGGACAGGAAGCAACAGTTAGACCTGAACATGGAACAACAGGCTGGTTCAAAACTGGGAAAGGAGTACAAAAAGGCTCTATACTGTCACCCTGCTTATTTAACTTATATGCAGAGTGTACAGCATGTGAAATGCTGTACTGGATGAAGCACTAGCTGGAATCAAGATTGCTGGGAGAAACATCAACAACCTCATATATGCAGATGATACCACCCTAATGGTGGAAAGTGAAGAGGACCTAAAGAGCCTCTTGATGAAAGTGAAAGAGGAGAGTGAACAAAAACATAAAAAAAATGAGGATCATGGCATCTGGTTTCATCACTTCATTGAAAATAGATGGGGAGAAATCAGAAGCAGTGACAAATTTTATTTTCTTGGACTCCAAAATCACTGTGGACAGTGGCTGCCCCAGGAAATTAAGACACTTGCTCCTTGGTAGAAAAGCTATGACATACCTAGACAGCATACTAAAAAGCATAGACATCACTTTGCCAACAAAGGTCCATGTAGTGAAAGCTACGGTTTTTCTAATAGTCATGTATGGATGTGAAAACTGGCCCATAAAGAAAGCTGAGAGTTGAAGAATTGATGTTTTCAAATTGTGGTTCTGGTGAAGGCTCTTGAGAGTCCCTTAGACTGCAAGGAGATCCAACCAGTCAATCCTAAAGGAAATCAACCCTGATTCCTTGGAAGGACTGATGCTGAAGCTGAAGCTCCAATACTTTGGCCACCTGATGAGAAGAAATGACTCATTTGAAAAGACCTTGATGTTGAGAAAGATTGAGGGCAAGAGGAGGAGGTGACAGAGGATAAGATAGTTGGATGGCATCACCGACTCAATGGACATGAGCTTGAGCAAACTCCAGGAGATAGTGAACGACAGGGAACCTTGGCATGCTGCAGTTCATGGGGTCGCATATGTTCTCACATGACATAGTGACTGAACAATAACAATAAAATATCCTTTACTGAGTATAGCGTATTATTTCCTTCATAATTTAGGATTGATGTAAAATGTTTCAAATGTTAATTTACCTCAATAGACTAACTCCAAAACTGACTGATCTAGTTATCCTACTATAATCCTCATCTCAATCATTAATAAAGCCCATCAAAAGAGGTTAAACTAGAAAAGGAACCAGGACAGTACCCTGTCCTAAATTCAAAGCCTTTTGAGTTCTACCATTACTTTAACATATCACAGTCCTCCCAGCACCACCATCAAAACACATACATACAGACACACACACCACCATCCCCATCACTACCATCACCACCAAAACACCTGATCTATATGAACAACAAAGAAAAGCTCTGTGGTGCCTATGTAATTCTATATTTGGTTTCATGTAAATAGAAGAAACCGTACCTTGTAGACTAATGATGATATCTCAGCTGCTCTTCCTTTTCTAATTTATTAACTTTTCACTGGATAGTCAACTGCATAGAGGCTATTTAGAAGAGACAGACATTTATATTTCTTAGAATACAATTTTCTCAGGAAAAAGCCATTAAAAGAGTTGCAACAATATATCATTTCACTGTTCTTTAAATAAATGTTTACAAAAAGCAAAAAAGCAGAACATTATACAGCATTGTACCCCAATCTGAAAACTTTGGTAAAACTTAACTTCTACCAATTTATGTTTTTGGTAAAACTTAAAATTTGCAAACCTGGTAGCCAAGTGACATTCATTTGATCTACTCATCACCAGCATTTACCCATATTATTGATGCTGCTGCTGCTGCTAAGTCGCTTCAGTCGTGTCTGACTCTGTGTGACCCCATAGACAGCAGCCCACCAGGCTCCCCCGTCCCTGGAATTCTCCAGGCAAGAACACTGGAGTGGGTTGCCATTTCCTTCTCCAATGCATGAAAGTGAAAAGTGAAAGTGAAGTCACTCAGTCGTGTCCAACTCTTCGCGACCCCATGGACTGCAGCCTACCAGGCTCCTCCATTCATGGGATTTTCCAGGCAAGAGTACTGGAGTGGGTTGCCATTGCCTTCTCCTTTTACTGATGAGGTCAACAGAATTCATAGATGCAGATGCCTGGCTTATATTCACTCATCTAGAACACTGTATGTCTCATGACTTTTTCCCTTTCATTTTGAAGCTTTTCTTTAATTTGAGTAAATATTGAAAGGATCAGTATGGGATCATTTGAGATCAGTTATATCATTATCTGGTAGGATTGAATGAACAAGATATCTTCTCTGAGCAAGAGGGGGTCTGGATGGCCCAATCTCTCTGCCAAACAGAACAAATAGAAGTTTATTTGTTATAAACTTTTTAAATATACTTTTGAGGAGAATTATTTCCATTCAGTCCTTTTGTAAACAATTTTATGAGATTTGATATCTCAATACATTTTTTCCTAGTTACCCTATGAAGTAATACAAGGTTGATAAAGACAGCTAAATGAACAGCCAACCAGGCATTCTAAATAGAAATATCAATCCCTCATTTCTTCAGCCAAGTGAGGTCACTGATAAACTGGTTCTAGGACTTAGCTTCAGTGGAATAAACCTAATTATTTACATAGTATGCATTTTATTATCATGATATAAAATGCATTACCTACTTTATTTTTACTTTTTCAACTCATACTCAGAGCTCATATCCATTAAACAGAGAGCATTTTTTCACTCAAAGCTTCTTTCACTTTCATTTTTTTTTGCCACCTCTTCATAAAATATTTATATTCAAACAAATCCCAACCCAAACAAGTAAATTGAGCTACATTTCCTGTTGACATTTACAGATGAATTTCAATAGAAAAAGCAATACGCACTTTTTGTCATCCCTTTTGTGGTATTCTTTTAGAATATCTTTCTGTGTTCTTTAAAAATACCATAGTTCATATCCTAACCTTGAGTTTTTCAATTTCACATTTTCAACTTTTTCAAATAAGACCTTTAAGGGGACTTCCCTGGCGGTTCAGTGGTTAAGAATCTGCTCTGCAATGCAAGGAATATGGGTTCGATTCCTGGACAGGGAATTAAGATCCCATATGCTGCAGAGCAACTAAGCCTACATGTCACAACTACTGAGCATGAGAACCACAACCATAGAGTCTGGGTACAAGGAAAGATCCTGCATGAGGCAAGGAAGGTCCCATGTGCTGCAACTATGCCCCTAAGCAGCAAAAAAAAAAAAAAAAAAAAAAGTGCACAGAGGCACATTTCTTGTCAAAAACAAACAAACAAACAAACTCCCAACAAATTAGGCTGTTAAAACTGGTTCTCTATTTCAGGCAGGTGAGTGAATGTAACATCCCTAGAATGGGGATGTTTGATGGACACATCACTTTTTTGGTATTCTTACTACAAAACTTAACTTTATAATGCACATAGTGATGGCAAGCACTAGTTCAGACATTACTTTGCTTTTGTCATGATTAAATGGAAAAGTACCTGACATTTCACAAGTCATTTGTTTCATAGGAATTTAACAATTGTATATGATCAAGGCATATATGTTCCTTTACTATGGTCAAATAATTTGGGGTAATGTCAATGACACCCCACTCCAGTACTCTTGCCTGGAAAATCCCACGGACGGAGGAGCCTAGTAGGCTGCAGTCCATGGGGTCGAGAAGAGTCGGACACGACTGAGCGACTTCACTTTCACTTTTCACTATCATGCATTGGAGAAGGAAATGGCGACCCACTCCAGTGTTCTTGCCTGGAGAATCCCAGGGACGGGGGAGCCTGGTGGGCTGCCGTCTATGGTGCCTCGCAGAGTCGGACACGACTGAAGTGATTTAGCAGCAGCAGCAAGGCCGTTAACAATGCTTTGGGGATAGAAAGATATTTTTGTCATTGAATGATCCTATTTCTGAATAAAATGGTGATGATAATTATTTGATAATAATCTGAGGAAAATTATAAATCTCTGTTTTTTATGTCATTGTCCTAGTCATTAGAAAGGGAAGTAATTTATCTGTGAATGTGTCTTTATCTTTTAATAGGAAAAAAAAAAGCAGTGCCTGAGCAATGTAACTGAAGAAACACAAAACTGTTCTGGTCTGTTTGGAAAAAAATACATAGATGTTTCTGGCAAAAGTATTGACCAGTGTGTACTAGACAGAGTGGACTGTGGGACCTTGTGTTCCTTTGCCAGCGTGTGATATCCTTCACTGATCAGCCAGGTAATGGCAGCCTCACCTGCTCTTATTGATTGCCTCTCAAGGCTGGCCTGAACCCTTGTGCTGTCCAGGTTTCAGAGTTGTCTAGTTGGTTTCATACAAAGGAAATACTAGGAGCTGTCACCCTGAGTGCAGCCGTAACAGCAGCCACATCTTAAAAAGCAAGAAGGAATAATTGGGAGAGGATATTGCTTAGCATAACCCATGCTAATTTTAAGAAATTACTCCTGTTTTAAGAAGGACTGTATACTTTAGATAATTTGGAGACTCTGCTACTGAAAATTAGACTGTAAACTTTTGAAACAGTGAAATGTGATCATTTCTGTAAAGAGATGATCTTAATACTGAGGTCTGGGAGGCTAGGTATAGAGGCGTTATCTATTGCATCCCTACTATTTATGAATACCTTTTAAGCTGGGTGTATATAGGGTTTACCAGGGGATTCCTAAGCTTCGTGTTAGCCAGGTTTCTCTCGACTTTTCCCTCCTTCCTTGTCCATTTCATTGGAGGAGGAAATGGCAACCCACTTCAGTGTTCTTGCCTGGAGAATCCCAGGGATGGCGGAGCCTGGTGGGCTGCCATCTGTGGGGTCGCACAGAGTTGGACACGACTGAAGCGACTTAGCAGTAGCAGCTTGTCCATTTCTGGCTGCAGTGTTCTGCTCTTTGCCTTGCTCTTCTCCTTAATTCATATCCATTAGTCAAGGAATGCGTGTGTGTGTGCCCTGGGAAGTCCCAGTCAAGGAATAAATGACTAGCAAAAGTTTTAGGGTTTAGCTTCACTCTCTGTGGCAGCTAATATTTAATACAGAGAACAGACTTAAATGTATTCCCCCTTTAATCTCAGAGCTCTAGTCTTTAGGGAGGCAATGGATGAGGTTTTTATACTGACTCCACCTTCCTTTTTATTCAACTAAAGCAGCATCATTTTTTTTCTGTTTTCAGGTTGAGTAACATTTCAGTAAAAAGATTAATTCTAAATTTATAAGAAACAATATGCAAAATTCACACGCACGCACACACACACATATAATAAAACTTTGGTCCTGGGACACAATTTAATTTTTTCTTCATATGCGCCCTACCATGTAATATTATGTGACTCTAGATAATTTACCAAGCTAATCTGAATCTCAGTTTTCAAATCTGTAAAGTGGGATTAATAACAGTATCTACCAGTTAGAGCTATTATGAGAATTAGAGAAGATAATGGGATAAAATGCTCAGCACAATTGCTGGCCCATATAAAGTGGCCATTATATTCAGGAATTTCCCAAAAGCTGAAGGTGCTTCTTTACAAACTTGAGGCTTTCCAGATCCCATAAAAGTCAAACCACATACAAGGACTTCCTATTTTTTGTAACTGTAAGACTAGCCTTGAGATGCCAAGATAAAGTAGTCTCTTGATTTAGAAATGGCCAAGACATTATGTTTCAGTTCTATTTAAACAATATTTTCTGAATCTATGCCACATGCAAATTCCAGTAAAATCAGTGAAGAAAAATATAAGACCCATCCAATGGACGCAGGGCTGAAGATTAGACACTGTAGCCCCAAAGCCCAAAGAATCAGGAACCCAGGGAAGAAATGGGAACTAAGAAGCATAGAAAAGAATGAAACCTGAGAGGCCAGGACTTTGACATGACTCAAATCTCCTTCATATGAGGGTAACAATAGTTTGTCCCATTGGCTTAGAGAAACCAGATCAGTGTAGACCCCACCTTGACTTCTATAGGCATAATGTAGCCAGATGACAGGTACATATATTCAAAGCAAAGTGAACAGTGTATAGTGACAAACTCTGATCTTTCAAGTTAAATAAAGGTGAAAATCAAAAGAGCTGGAGGGACAGTTGGAAAGTGGACTCCATATCTAAGTTCATTCAAAATGATTATTAAAAAAATTAGGAAATACATATTATGATGAAACAACACACTCTAGGGGCCAGATTCTGCCAACAGCTTACCACATTCCTATGCAATATCTCATTTGCTCTTACTTTCATCATGGCATTCATATAAAATCTTGAGAATTACCTGGCTAGGAAGTAATTCTTCATGCACTATTATCTCGGTGGGCTAAAGAGAAGACACTAGACTTAGGAAACTTCTTGGGTACTTAGACTACTGCATTTACCTAAACACATATCCATATAGAAAATTCAGAGAGAGGAAAATACAGAAAAACATCTTAGCAAATATAATGATGGCCTTTTCTCATGAGCCAACTAACTGCCTATCACTTTCTGAATTCTGTGGTGGTCTGTAGTGACCTGCTATGAAGGTCTAAGGGCAGAACTAAGCAGGATGTTGTGTTAGTTTTCTAGGGCTGCCATAACAGTGTATCGCACGGGCTGGCTTAAAACATCAGAAATCTATTCTCTCACAGTTCTGAAGCTACGAGTCTGAAATCAAGCCATGCTCTCTCTGAAGGTTCTAGAGGAGTGTCTTTTCATGCCTTTTTTCTTAGTCCCAGTGGTATTGGGCAATCCATGTTGACATAAATATACTTCACTCCAATCTCTACTTTTATCATCATATGGTGTTCTCCCTTCATCTGCGTCTCTTCTCTTTTTGTAAGGACAATTGTGTTGTTGGACTGGGGCCCATCTTGATCTAATACGACCTCATCTTAGCTTAACTTGACCTGCAGTGGCCTATTTCCAGCAGAGGTCACATTCACAGGTACCTGGAGTTAGGACTTCAACATAACTTTTGGAGATACACTTGAGCCCACGAACAGAGGAGACTGAAGCTGTGTTCATTTTTATTTGTCTTCCCTGGGTCTAGTCAAGGCTAGGGTTTTTCCAGTGGTCATGTATGGATGTGAGAGTCGGACTGTGAAGAAAGCTGAGTGCTGAAGAATTGATGCTTTTGAACTGTGGTGTTGGAGAAGACTCTTGAGAGTCCCTTGGACTGCAAGGAGATCCAACCAGTCCATCCTAAAGGAGATCAGCCCTGGGTGTTCTTTGGAAGGAATGATGCTAAAGCTGAAACTCCAGTACTTTGGCCACCTCATGTGAAGAGTTGACTCATTGGAAAAGACTCTGATGCTGGGAGGGATTGGGGGCAGGAGGAGAAGGGGACGACAGAGGATGAGATGGCTGGATGGCATCACTGACTCAATGGACATGAGTCTCAGTGAACTCTGGGAGTTGGTGATGGACAGGGAGGCCTGGTGTGCTGCGATTCATGGGGTCGCAAAGAGTCGGACACGACTGAAAGACTGAACTGAACTGGAACTGGTATATATAAATCTTATGCTGCTAAAAGTAAAAAAAAAAAAAAAAAAAAAAATACAGACTTCCCTATTATCCTTCATTTCTAGAGAAAAAAGCAGATAAGTGGAGCATTCAAAAGTGTACTTTGACTCTGATTCGTCCCTTAAAAATCCCTTAGGATAAAGTTCAAACTGCTTCTGATGGTAGACAGACTTGGCGGTTCTCAACAATCTCTGCGTCACCTCTGGTTCATCTCTTTCCTAGTGCATTCTACATCCCAGCCACATGCTGTATTTGCATTTTGAATGTTCTGAATTCCTTCTAATCCATTTCTTTCCACATGCTGTTCTTTGTGTCCAGATTGCTCTCCACCCTTCCCATTTCCCCCTTAATCTTTGGCTAGAATCAACACATCTTTCAGTTTAGAAGATATTTTCCTTCGTGGAATTGTTTGCCTTGCTATGTACTCTATCTTTGGAACTGCATAATCACACTATACTCAAATTCTCCGTTTTCTGCTTTAGCTTGTATACTTCCAAATGTTAGATGTTTGTTTTATTCAGAAATGTATTTTCCAGGCCTTAAACACAGTGCTTGGCACAGAACAGACATGCAATTTTTCCTTTTTTCTCTCCTTTTTTTTTTTTTTTTAAGGAAGTAGGAATAGGTGAGAAGGAGAAAATGAAGGTGGAAGTATCATTAGAGAAGAATAAACAAGGCCATTTCTAAACATCCACATGCTTATTCTACACCAAACTAATCTACCCACCTGTTAGCTAAAATGATCCGATTTATAATGAGCTGACAGTTTCTGGGATTTTTCAGGGGTTTTAGATAGATATATCGAATATTTTAAGAAATTATCTGATCATAGAGAAACAGCATTTTGTACTTAAAAACAGGAAACCAGTTTGCCTGTTTCAAATGCCAGCTCTGCTACTTTGTATCCAAGTGGCTAATTCAAATCCTTCTCTATGCCTCCTTTGCCTCATCTGTAAATGAGGGATGGTTTTGAACTGTGGTATTGGAGACCACTCTTGAGAGTCCCTTGGACTGCACGGAGGTCCAGCCAGTCCATCTTAAAGAAAATCAGTCCTGAATATTCATTGGAAGGACTGATGCTGAAGCTGAAACTCCAATACTTTGGCCACCTCATGCGAACAGTTGACTCATTGGAAAAGACCCTGATGCTGGGAGGGATTGGGGAAAGGAGGAGAAGGGGATAACGGAGGATGAGGTGGCTGGATGGCATCACTGACTCGATGGACATGAGTTTGAGTAAACTCCAGGACTTGGTGATGGACAGGGAGGCCTGGCATGCTGCGGTCCATGTGGTCGCAGAGTCAGACACAACTGAGCGACTGAATTGAACTGAACAATACCTAACTCATAAGGTTAATGTGAGAATACAATGAGTTAATATATGCAGAATGCTTTGTACCTAGAATAATGCATATCAAATACATTGCTACATAAAGTTAGCTATTATTTTCAAAATTTTCTTATTTTATCCAGTTCTATCTAGATTAATCAGACATATTAACCACTAATTGCTTAATATTAAAATGAATATTCTTACCCACCCTCAAAATTAAATGGTCAGTTGTTATATTTCAGTTTTCCATTAGATATATTACTGCCATTCTGACACAAATTCAAAGGATACTATGTGAGAAAGGAATTTGTAGAAATTCTGTATTTATAAGATTAAGGGAAAAATTACACAAATAAAAAAATTAAGTGCCATTTTGTTGTTTTTAATATAGTTAATATTTCTCTCCACTTCAAAAGAGACGTATAAAACCACTGAGTGTCATTAAAGTATTTTCCATAAGGGGGCGCTATTACATTTCCGTATCAATGGAAAGTTTTCAAACTGTCACATTATATCCAAGTAAATTGACAGTAATAATTGGTGCTTTCGAAGGTGTATATTTATGTTAAAATTTTGTTTTTATGGCTTAAGGCTTTCTTTTTTACATCTCTATTACCATGTAAATTTTAAAATTTTCATAGAATTAAAACCTTTATAAAAATATTAAAAAGAACAACATAACTGATTCTTCAAAACAAAATACACATATACAACCACGAAAAATCTTGTTTTACTAAATTAAACTATCAAGAAAATTAGAATATATATTGATATTTCAGTAACAAATTTGGATATTAGTAAAATATTTTTCTTTTATTAAAATAAAACTTGCTAAGATATATTAGTCAATTTTCCATCACTGTTTAGGCATTGTTTATGTGTGTGTGGAGTAGTATTTGTAGAAATACATGAATTATTATATTTCACATGAATTATTAAAAAATAAATAGAACATTTTTGAAATAGTCTGGTAAAATGAATTTACTCACATTATCTTCTATAATCTACTCACAAGTATGCAATACTTTTCCTTTTTTTTTTTTTGGCAGGGCTCAGGGTATGTCGGAGGAGCAGCGGGTACAGAGGGGCTGGTACGGACGATGCAAACAGCGGTGAAGCCTCCCGGCCGCGAACCCGCGAAGGGCGGAAGCCCGGAATCCCCTGCAATACTTTTCATTGCTGTAAGTTTACAATGTCTTGAAAAATTGTTAAAATTGAGGGATGCACAAATTCTTAAAAAAACATAAGTCTGAAGAGTGCTAAAGAAAATATTAACAGGAGGAGTGTTAAAGTATATTTCTACAAAATACTTCCATTATCATTAATAAATGTATTTAGTAGCTAACTCTGCAGTGAAGAAAGCTTGTACCATCTTAACCAAATGATGAAAGTCAGTATCACCAGTAATATGGCAATTAACCATGGTGTACTTTCTAATACAGTGTATTGAGCAGAAAACAATCAATGTAAAACACTCTTTGAAGTAACTGTCCTCTAGTCTTTAAACCTATTGAAGATGAGAAGAATCCAAGGACTATTTTAGATTAAAAAAGACTATGGAAACATATCAGTTAAGTGCATCATAAAGTTCTGTGTTGGATCTCAGCACTTTACAGGAAATTATTAGGTCAATCAGTGAAATCTAATTGAGGTTTATGGATTAGATAGTAATATTTAATCAGTATTTGATCAATGGGAATTTCCTGACTGTCATCATTTTACTGTGGTCATGACAGCAAATATCCTAGTTTGGAAAAAGGGTACATGGGAGCTCTTAATACTATTCAACAAATTTTATGTATATTTGAAATTATTTTAAAATCAAAAGTTAAAAAAAATACGAAAGAATTAGGGGAGAGGGGAGAGGTTACTAGGGAGAGAAGATAAGCAAAGGCTGAGGCACTAAAACAGAGAAGGCAGGCAGAGAGAGAAGGCCTAGGTGGCTGAGCATAGCCAGGAAAGGGGTATGATATGCACCAGATGAGGTTTGAGAAGGATGCAGGAACTGTTACTTTGTGAGCTCCAGTGTCCAAAGGCCTTTGAAAGTTGTGTAACAGGTAATTGACATGACCTGGTTTATGCTTTAAAACTACTGTGTGTGTGCTGAGTGTAGATTGGATTGTGGTGTGGAGCAGGAGCGGAGGAAAGGAAGAAGCAGGAGCGAGGAGGTAGTTTCCTGGAAGACCATGATTGCTTAGCCACTGTGACTGTAATACAGATGAAAAGGAATAGATAGATAGATGTATTTTGGAGTTAGAACATATAGCTACAGGCTGATGGATTGAATGAAGGGATTAAGGATGACTCAGATGCTCTGTAAAATCAGGAAACACAAAAATTATAACTTTGATATGTCCCAAAATACTGCTTAGCATAAGGTTTTGCATAAGAAATAGTCACTGTATATATGTTCCTTGATAAATTTAATATCAGTTGAAAATAATTATAAAGGTGGACATAATTATAGAATAAAGCTTCAATAGTGAATGTTTTATGAGGAAATTATGCAAGTTTGTAACTTGAAGCATTTTTAAGTGATACCATCAGGTATCAATGTGATTACTGCTAATATTCTATCACATTTTAGATAATATGGTAACAATTCCATAATAATTCAGACCTCCCATTCGTTGGTTGCTACCTCATGGCTCATAGATTACAACATTGTAGCATTTAAAGTAATTTTAAAAGTGACTTCTAAAGCAATACTGTATTTCAGTGTTTTCCAACAAACATTCATCTAATCCATCTCTAAGGATGCCTGGGCCTAGGAAATCTTTGTGTTCGTTTCAAAGACAAATCAACAAACATTTATCTCTGCTGCCTTCTCTTTTTCTGCTTCTTTCTGCTTCATCCATCTCCATCACGTCATTTGTAAGGGAAAAAGTATGGGATAGGACTGTATTATTCAGAGGTGATTCTACATTAGTGTGATATTTAGTTTAGTTTAGTTCAGTCGCTCAGTCGTGTCAGACTCTTCTCGACCCCATGAATTGCAGCACGCCAGGCCTCCCTGTCCATCACCAACTCCCGGAGTTCACCCAGAAGAAAGGCATTTACATGGATAACTAGAGGCTTTCCAAACCATTGCAAAGGCAGAGGATGTGACCACTAGGAAAGACACTTTCAGGATATGAGAAAATGAAGTTAGAACTGGGAAATCAACACAGTGAACTTAGCTGCCTGAAGTACCAGTGGGTTCTTTTCAGGATGGCTTAGGAAAGCCTTGGGAAGGCATAGAGCAATGAAATGGATACACTCAGGAGAAATTCCCGTGGCTGCTGACAATACCCTTCATTTGCTGCTTACCTGCTCATGCGCACATACCTGTCTGCAGCTGCAGTAAGATACTCACTCCTCCTCTCCTTCTTTACTTCCCAGCTGTGAAGGGGGGCCTGGGGAAAATGGCTTTTCATTTTCTTCCCCCTCATTCTTTGAGAGAAGTCTGAAGGTCAGGGATGGTACCGAGAACCAGCAAATGATATCGATCACAGGTGTGAGGTTTTCCTTTCTTTGAGCTCAGTATCCAAGTTAATGGTTTGTTATTTTTCTGTGCCCACTGCTAGAGTCAGCTGAAGGAGCATATTTTGCCTTTACTTCTCCAGAATTTTTCTTATGTCAATACGATGTAAAGCAAAGTGAGGAATCTGGGAATCTCTAATCAGGATGACACAGAAGATTTTTATTAGGATGGCAAATTTCACTTGGTCAATTTTGTTATACTTCGGCACACATTTATGGGGAAGAAGCAATAGAGTTTTAGACCCAAAGTCATTCATATATTTGACAATTTAGTTAATAGCAGAAACAACACTTGGTTTAAAGACAATTTGCATAATTAACCAGGTATCAGTGGTGCTGGTGGTTTAGTCACTAAGTCGTGTCTGACTCTTGCGACCCAATGCCAGTCTCCTCTGTCCATGAGATTTTCCAAGCAAGAATACTGGAGTGAGTTAATCATTTCCTTCTCCAGGGTATCTTCCCAACCCAGGGATCAAACTCAGTCCTCTTGCATTGCAGGCAGATTCTTTACCAACTGAGGAATTAGGGAAGCCCAACCAGGTATCAGTATGTAAATTCTACTCAGTTGTCAAATATATGTGGAGCACATAAATGTGTCAGAAACTCTCTTAGGTTTGGAGGAATTAATAGCTAATGATCTTGATTGACTGCACATTCCATCTATCCTTTGCTTACTGTTAAGACATGAGCTGGCTGACATTCTTCACCTGGTAGTGATCGAAAGGTTTGTTGAGGGGTCTGAGTCATTAGTGAACCTACTTTATCTATCTGTTTGCTGACTTGTTTGTTCGTATGTTTGTTTTGCTCCAATTATTCATTACTGTTACTGCTTGGGATGGAAGTGTTGAGAAAAGCTCTAGGAGAATTCTAGAGGTTCCTGACAGGTTTTCTTTCCTTGCCATGTAGCAACAACCACAGTTTCTCCTTGTTTATGAGGATCCATCCCCCCAGCCAGGATACGATATACTCTTTGCCTTTTGTTTGAATGACATGAGGAATGCAAAATGGCCAAGTGCCAGCTAGCAAGGGACAGTTTCAACTTCCGGTACTATGAAAGGAGGAATGTGCAGGAGCAGGTACATATGGGCCCCTGAGAACTGACCATGAGCTACATTTGTCGGCTCTGCATCTGTGACATCACTTTGGAAGCTGGAAATCAGCCTTTGGAAGTAGGTACAGCACAAAAAGCATCAAATGCTACAAGTCAGGGCCTGATATCAACTATGGCTTCATGACTTATAGACACAAGTGCTGCAGTAGTTACGCATGCTTTCCTAAGCATAGTGTGTGTGTGTGTCTACCAATTACTCTCTGCTGCTGCTGCTGCTGCTGCTAAATCACTTCAGTCGTGTCCTACTCTGTGCGACCCCATAGACGGAAGCCCACCAGGCTCCCCCGTCCCTGGGATTCTCCAGGCAAGAACACTGGAGTGGGTTGCCATTTCCTTCTCCAATGCATGAAAGTTAAAAGTGAAAGTGAGGTCGCTCCGTCGTGTCCGACTCTTAGCGACCCCATGGACTGCAGCCTACCAGGCTCCTCCATCCATGGGATTTTCCAGGCAAGAGTACTGGAGTGGGGTGCCATTGCCTTCTCCACCAGTTACTCTCTACCACTTCTAAAATAGATTCCAGGCTTCCCTGGTGGCTCAGCTGGTAAAGAACCCACATGCCAGTGCAGGAGATTCAAGAGATGTGAGTTTGATCCCTGGGTTGGGAAGATCCCTTGGAGAAGGAAATGGCAATCCACTCAAGTATTCCTGTCTGAAATATCCCAGGACAGAGAAGCCTGGCTGAACACATTCCAAGGGGTCACAAAGAGTCAGACACAACTGAGCGAGCACGCACACCACTTACTGAAACTTCTGATTACAGCCTAAACATCAGACCATTTCCTGTCCATGATAATGCTACAATATTTTCAAAAGAAAAGTTGATATGCAAAAGGTCAAACTTTACTGTGCTGTATCTTTGTATTACATGTCAAAGGCTAAAAGTTTATAAGGCTTTATTGAGAAATTGAGGTTAAATAGGGACTTTAACTCCAAAAGCATAGAAGAAAAATATAGAACTACACACTAAATATAGCCACAAGCGCTGTAGCAGTTACGCATGCTTTCCTAAGCATAGTGTGTGTGTGTGTGTGTGTGTGTGTCTACCAGTTACTCTCTACCACTTCTAAAATAGATTCCAGGCTTCCCTGATGGCTCAGCTGGTAAAGAACCCACCTGCTGGTAAAGAACCCACATTGATTCTAGTTCAATGTGGAAAAATTAGAGAGGGTGCCATTTTATGGGCTGAAACACAATTAATTTTTACCATATAATTTTAAAACATTCACAAAAAAGAGAGAAGGAGATAATAAATCCTGGTGCATTTCATTGACCCAACTTGAATAATTTTAAAGGACTGGCTAATCTTGTTTAATCTACTTCACAGCTATTTTTTAATGCAGTATTTTAAAGCAAATCTCAGACAGCATATAATTTTAATTTGGTCCTTTTAAAATAAACAAAGTTTAAATGAAGGTAGAGCCCAATCCTCGGGGCCTCTTATTCTTTATCCTCAAACAGTATTAAACACATCTAGGTTCTATCCTCATGGGTTTCATCCCTTAATCCTAATTAAAGTGCGGCCTTCTCTTTGCACTCCTTTTCTAAAACTCTGAGCAGAGCTGAACTTCCCCAGAAGGTTTAGTTTACAATGAGTCACTTGCAAAGTGGAGAGGGATTTTGGCCACTTTTATTACTTCTTCTTGGGTATAAACAATGGGTTGTGATAAAAGGGAATTATATCACTTCAGTGAGATGGATTCAGTGAACAGGTGGTCCCTCTCTATTCTCTAAGAACAACATTAAAATAGCAAGGACTCATTGTATGTTGCTTGCATTATGTTTAATTTGTCTTTTCTGTTGAAGTTCATGCAGATATTAAAGTCAATTGTTAACAATTATAGATGTTCCTAATCACATATCTACCCTGTGAGAATAAGGAAAAAATGTCTTTTTATGATGCGTGTTAGGAAAACATTCATGCTATTATAAGCTATTTAACCGAAAGATTTTCAGAAGAATTCAGTTTTGCACGGGCAGACTCCCAGAAACTAGTCATACTCCCTTATATCAAAACCTGTTCCTTTTTCCATATCCTGGATACTGCCTTTTAGGCTGCATTTCCACACCCTTCTCTTAGAAAACTCACTCAAAAATGAGTCTATCACAGACACAGAGAACATACCTGCGGTTGCCAAGTGGGAGGCCGGTGGGGGAAGGATAGATTGGGAGTTTGCAGTTAGCAGATGCAAACTATTATATGCAGATGGGTAAACAAGGTCCTACCATGGAGCGCAGGGAGCTGTAGTCAATATTCTGTGATAAGCCAAATAGAAAATAACATAAAAATAAAATGTCTGTATATGTATAAATGAATCACTTTGCTGTACAGCAGAAATTTACACACGGTAAATCAACTATACTTAAAAAAAAAAAAAAAAACTCCATAAAATCTAGTATAGTTCTAGAATCAATTCTACCTCTCCACTAGTGCAATCAAGGGAATTCAATACAAGGATCTGAGTAAATATCACAGGTCTGTTTTTCTATTTAAAACAAACTACAGATAGGGAGGGGAGAAGAAGCTTTAACAGAACTGTTGTGGATGAGACATGGGAATTTAGGTGTAGCTCACAGGTCTGGCTCAGATTTGGGTACTAAATCTGAGGACTCATCACTAGGATGGAATGGAAATGGGTGGTTGTTAGTGGAAAATTTGTGTAAAATGTTTATATGCACATATACCATGACAAATGATAATTCAGGGTGACTGTGGTCCAGATTCATACTAAATGCACTCTATTCTCTCGAGGCTAATTTGCCAGCCATGTCTAGATTACCAGCATTTTCAGTCACACCTGTGATCCTCCTCCCAATTCCTAAACCACATCCAGGGGGCTGTGGGTCAATGAGAAAGAATGTCTATTGTCGTGCATTTTCCAAGCATCTGTCTTTGTGGGTATCTTCTTCTATAAAAAGTCTTTCTGGAAGAAAAAATACATTTACTTGCCTTAGATTAGACAGAAGCAAATGGATGCTAGTCAACATGGTAAAATAAGGATTTGATAACCTCCTGCCCATTGCAGTCAATGTTCTGATGGGTCAGGAATGTGGAAAGGGAGGAGCATGGTATTTCAGTTACATATTCACTGCTTGATTCTCACTGTCCTGTATCGTTGTGGACCAAAGGAGACTTTCTGTTTGGGGAGAAATATGAGAGATTTGTTCCCAGGGTTAAAATTAATATGTGTAATGATATGATAAATGCTGATTTCTAAATATAGAAGTCTTTAATAAATATTCATTTATGCCTTTATAATGATAGTATTCAAACTTTACTGTGATTAAAATGACTAGGGAAGCTTATTTAAATGACTGCTTTCTACTCAGAAATTCTGATTCAGTAAGTCTGGGAAGGACTCAGTGATTGACATTATCTTTAATGGATATTTTGGGGATCTGAATACAAAAGACATGTGCCATTTACTGTGAGAGATATTCTTCCATGGAGTGTAACTACATGAAGCAAGCAGTTTAGTGAATATATGTCATATTCCACTCAGATGCACAAGTAAGTCCAAACTTTACCAAACGCCCTTAGCTTTAGCCTACTGTGAAACTTTACCTGTGTAAAGAATCAGCCTTCCTTGAATCCATCGCACAGCCTTTCTTTTATTCTCTCTCATTGCAACAACATTTTCTTAGCCTCCTCCTTCCTCTCTCAAGTCCTCAGTCTCAATATTCACTGTAAACTAAAATTTTTTATGAGGCAAGGGTAGGATAGGAGGACTGCAAGGAAGTTTTTGTTTGCTTCTGAGGAAAAGGAGCCCAAAGTCATGACTTAATAAAAGGAAACTAACAAGAGTGAAAAGGCACAAATTAGCAATACAATATATTATCATGCCACGAAGTAAACCTACTATCCTTTTTTTTTTTTTTTTTTGGTACTATTATTTTTGATCACTGGGGCTTCCCATGTATCACTAGTGGTAAAGAACCCACCTGCCAATTCCAGAGGGGTCAGTAAGAGACACAGGTTCAGTCCTTGGGTCTCTTACTGACCCCATGTTCTTCCCATGTTCTCCTCCAGGGGATCTTCCCGACCCAAGGACTGAACCTTGGGTCTCTTACTGACCCCATGTTCTTCCCATGTTCTCCTCCAGGGGATCTTCCCGACCCAAGGATTGAACCTGTGTCTCTTACTGACCCCATGTTCTTCCCATGTTCTCCTCCAGGGGATCTTCCCGACCCAAGGATTGAACCTGTGTCTCTTACTAACCCCTCTGGCATTGGCAGTATTCTTCCCTGGAGAATACACTCCAGTGTTCTTCCTTGGAGAATCTCATGGACAGAGGACCCTGGTGGGCTATGGTCCCTACGGTCGCAGAGTCAGACACGACTGAAATGACTTAGCATGCAGGCATTCTTGATCATTATAATGTTCATTCCACTTACAATACCCATTTGGTGTATTTTTGAAATATCTTTCTTTTTAAATTTTGAAAGTAATTCATATATACTTACAGAAACTTGGAAAATACTAAAAATATATATCCAAGTAAATAAAATCACCCATAATACCATAACATCATCTGGAAAAGTTTTTAATAAACTTTTTTAAACAGCCCTAAAATCTATATAGCATTTACTTTGTTCCTTTATTTCTCAAACAATCACATAGGAAAGACCAGTAGGAATAAATATGCCATAATGAGGTGTGGGATGGAATAATAGCAGAGAGGTTTTCTTCTTGCCGGAGATCATTCTGTTTACCACAGGACGCTGGCAAGGATGCCCAGTTGCTCTTAGTGGTCAGTATGGCTGATCTCTGAGATAATAAAAGGCTTAAAGTAAATTTGATTTAATAGTTTATAGAAAAAAAAAACAGTGTAATTTATCTAAATCTTTGACTTGTAACAGCACTTAAATAAAATATTGGTAAATTTTTAGCCAACCCTTACTTATTACCTGCTTTTGTTTTTATAATGCAGCTAATTGTCTTACAATAACACTTTTATCACTGTGGACCATGACTATAGCCATGAAATTAAAAGATACTTGCTCCTTGGAAGGAAAGTCATGACAAACCTAGACAGCATATTAAAAAGAAGAGACATCATCACTTTGCCAACAAATGGCTGTATAGTCAAAGCTGTAGTTTTTTTGGTAGTCATGTACGGATGTGAGAACTGGACCATAAAGAAGGCTATCAAAGAATTTATGCTTTTGAACTGTGGTGTTGGAAAAGACTCCTGACAGTAGGAGATCAAGCCAGTCAATCCTAAAGGAAATTAACCCTGAATATTATTTGGAAGGGACTTCCCAGGTGGCGCTAGTAGTAAAGAACCTGCCAGCCAATGCAGGAGACTTGGGTTCGATCCCTGGGTTGGGAAGAGCCCCTGGAGAAGGGAATGGCAACCCACTCCAGTATTCTTGCCTGGAGAATCCTATGGACAGAGGAGCCTGGTGGGCTACAGTCCACGGGGTCGCAAAGAGTCGGACACGACTGAAGCAACTTAGCACAACACAGCACAGCATTCATTGGAAGGACTAATGCTGAAGCTGAAGCTCCAATGCTTTGGCCACCTGATGAAAAGAGCCAACTCATTGGAAAAGACCCTGATACTGGGAAAGACTGAGGGCAAGAGGAGAAGGGGTTGGAAGATGATGAGGTGGTTAGATAACATCACTGACTCAACGGACATGAGTTTGTGCAAGCTCCAGGAGACAGTGAAGGACTGATGCCTGGCATGCTGCAGTTCATGTGGTCCCAAAGAGTCAGATACAACTTAGCGACTGAACAACAACACTTTTATGTGTGGTATATTTTATCTGACAAAGTTTTAGGTCAAGTTTAGCTTTAGAAGATACAAGCCAGCTGTTAAAACTTGTGACGGTGTTTTGAAGTTCCTTGCAAAGTATTTTACTTACTCTGCTTTCCTGAATGACTTATTTTGCTGATCTGTGGCTCAGTTAATGATCTTTCATCATGATGATGACCCTACCAAAGAGTGATATTCACACAGAATTGGATTAAATTTCATTTAGCAAATCAGCCTTGTCCTTTTGCTTTTCTTTTAAAAAATATGTATTTATTTATTTGGCTAGGCCAGGTCTTAGCTGGAGCATGTGGGATCTTCAGTCTTTAGTTGCAGCATGTGGAACATAGTTCCCGGACCAGGGATCGAACCGGGCTCCCTGCACTGGGAGCAGGGAGTCTTCGTAGTGAACCACCAGGGAAGTCCAGACTTGCCTATTTTCAAATGAATTTTTCCCATGTCGTAAAGCATGGACTCTTAATGATGAAGCAACACCCCTAGCTTCAAAAGTATATATTAAATAGATTAACCACTTTTTCGACTGGCTGCCAGTACAGGGAAAAAAGCAAAAAAGAAAAACTATGAGTCATTGGGAATGGCTTTAATTCATTGTCAACCATAGCTAATATCACAGGCTCTATTTCTGCAATATATTCACTTTCAGCTGTGATGATTGAATCTGAATTAAAAATCTTCTTTGTCATGAACCTAAAGAGAAAAATATCCTCTGATATATTTATTTGTTCTTTGTTGGTAGTTTTGGAGTTTGTGAGATTATTACTCTGGCAGCTGTGGGAATTATATGGACATAATTATATATGTTTTTAAGTTTATTATTTCTTTTAGATATGTCACTGCATTTAACATAGATATATGTATGCACATATATATGAAGAAGCATCTTAAAGACTTCCTTTCCCATTTTTTGATTAAAAATATTTTATTTCAATTATAGGCTAGTATTTATTCTTAAAAACTTACGTGAAGAAATTCTGAGCCCATAACTGTAAATATTCATGTCTACTCATTAAAAACAAAAAGGGAAAAGAAAACAAAATGTAAAAGAAAACTTACTTTGTTTACCAGACCCTTAAAATGTACCCCCTAAATTTTTTGTATGGATTTGATCATTTTTAAAATTTTAAACATTCAGAAGAGCCTACTCATCCTTTTAAGCTGAGAGAAAAAAGTTTTCAATTTCAAGAATGCTTCAGAAAAAACTTCATAAAAACTGTTTCACCAATGAATTAATGAATAATTATATTATTATGATATCAAATAACATAGAATTAGCATGATGGATTTCTGACCACATATACTTTTTTACAAATTGTTTCCAGGTTATAAAAATACTGTGGGAAAGCAGAACAGATTTACACTGGAAGTCCCAGGAAGAATTTCTCTTAGGGGGAAAGATGATTTATTTCTTTGGCCTATACTTATTTGCCTCTAAGAAACAGATTTGAAGTGCTTGGGTATATCTACACAGAGTAAGTGTAAAAGAGTAGAGAAGTAGGGCAATGATGTAGAGATGTATATCTCAATTTTGAACATGCTATACACCTCTCTTGAGTTTGTTAGAACATAGAGTCTGATTCACAGTTCTCTGATGAGGTCTGAGATTCTATGTTACTAACAAACTCCCAGATAACACTGGCTCAGACCACACTGAGTAGATTCAGAGCAGTGGATTCTATAACTGACTGCCTATCAAAGCAACCTTGGGGAGATTTTCAACCAGAAGAGAGGCTTATATCATAATCCAGATGTGAATCTGGGTCACCAAGTGGGCCTGTGACATGTATGTAGTGAAATAAGCTGCACTGGTGATTCTGAGTCTCAGGAAGGGTGGTGAACCATGGGCTTAGACTAGTATTTCTCTCTACCAAGAATGAGCATAGGTACAGGTGTGTAGATGGGGCTTGGGGGTCAAGATTTTTACACATCAAGAAAGAGAAGAAGAGTTTATTCTGAGCAGGTGCACCTCCTAATCTCAAAGCTTCTTCCCTCTTAATAGAGAAACACCCATTGGTGAGATAAAAAGCTGACTCATAGTTACAGTCTCATTATTTAGAACTAAACCCAGAAACCTCTGAAATCATTTCCTAATTCTCTTCTCCTCCCCAGCTCTGCTCTAGTTGTAACTGGTTTTCTTGTTTTTTTCTGAAAATCCCTAAGCAAACCACCCCCAAATTTTAAATAGATATTTCTTCAGCCTGGATTACTCTTACCCCAAATAATCCTTTAGCAGGTATCTTCACCTTTTCAAATATTTGATCAAATACTGCCTCCTCAACAAGATTTCTGACCACCTATTCAAATAACAACTTGCCACCAGCTCTTTCAAGCTTCCTCTCGGCATCATTTTTCCCCTAAGCACACGTCATGTTCTATCACATTATTTATTATGTTTATTAATCAATTTTTGTTCTCACTCCCTCTTTACCATCAACTGGAAGGTAGTGATGTAGGGGATCTTTGTTCACAGATATTGCCAAACTGATAGAAAATTCCTGTACCATAGCGCACAGAGTCAGACACGACTGAAGTGACTTAGCAGCAGCAGCACATATTTTATAAATGAAAACATATAAACTCAGAAGTCATTTCAGAGAGGTCCTCTATGACTGCCCCAGTAAAAGAAGAACCCATCTTCAAACTTCCTATCTTCATTTCTCTGTGCCACACTAGATTACTATACTAGCTTATTATCTATTCCCTATGTTTTCTCTCCTTCTCTTTCTCTTTCCACACATACATAATTTTCATTTGTTTTTGAATGTATTATTAGAACATAAATTAAGGATAGTGGTAGTATTTCAGAGGTATGTACTAAACAAACATAACACCTCCTCACACAAGCTATGTAGGTAATAAATATTTGTTGACTCTTTTAAAAAAGGGGGCACTATAAAGATATGTTAGCCTCTCTGCATTGCTATAAGGTAATGAATAACTACTGTTTTACATTTCTCTAGATAGAGAAACACTGTCTGGTGTTGATGGCTGATTTAGTGCTCTATTATTCAAGAGAGCAAGGGCAGGCAAATCAGTGAGACATTTATTCCCAACATTTATTCTACGATCTTTTCATCTAGCAAAGTTTACATTATGACTACATCCAGTTAGTTTGCTTGCCCACAAGCACCCAGGTACTGAGATTCTCCCCCACTCCCACCACTGTCTCATTTTCTTGACTCCAAAAGGTGCATACCCAAGAGTTTTCCTAATGAGGAATCAGCAAAAGTCTGGTTCAGCCCAAGGCAAATTTACACAGCTGGCTAAAGTCATCGCATGGTGGGATGCTGTTCTTTAATACACTTGTGGTTATCAAGAGCTCCCTATTTCACAGTTGTTTACTTTTGATCCAACAGGGTCTACACTTTCCATTATATAGCACTTCAGCAACCTTGCTGTTGCAGAGGCTCCCTGCCCTGACAGGGCGTATGAGGTATGTTGGCTAAACAGCCTTGAAGCTGGCGTCTGAGTGTTCTTTCCTGACCTAAGCCATCCAGTTGTGTCAACTTACTCATAGCTTGTGGCACCCAAGGCCACATTCAAAAGATGCAAAGATGGTTGTGCATTTGTCGCTCTTGGTATAACTGCAAACACAAGTAGGTCTAGGAAAGAAAAAGAGGCTCTAATCTCAGTCAAAATCCAATCATCATATTGTCTAAAATTACAAGAATGGTTAAAATTAATCATTTTAGAGTTGACAAGATAGAAGCTAGATGCAGATCATCTGAGGTCTCTGGCTAAACCTCTGGCCTAACAATTAGTTATTCAGTCATTCACTTATTAATTCACTCAAGAAATTTTACTTAATATTATAATGTACACATTATTGGGCAAAGCACTTGGGGACAAACTCAATAATTCTGATTATGTGAAATATTAAAATAAAAACAGAAAAATGGTGATGCATGTAGTGATTGTAATGAATTTAAATGCAATTCAACAAATACTTACTAAGGTACTTATTTTGTGCTCCAAAGATAACACCTGCACAGACACACAGTTGGTTTGACCAATTATTAGCTGCACACTGTGTAACATAAATTTGAAAGCTATAAACAATTGTCTAAAAATTAGGTCCTAGAGAACAGGAAGGAGTGAGTTTTTCAAACACCTTCCCATCACTAAGAAATATTTTCATTATATCTTGGATAGTGATGGTGTTGGGTACCTCTTTCTGAGGAAAATTCATCTTAAATAGGGTATTTTAAAATTCATATTAACTCCTGAGAGCCTAGTAGGATTGGAAATTTGTGGAGTAGGTTTATGGTTGCCACTATCCTTTTGCACTGCAAGCATTCAGGGCTCTTACTTAGATCAGAGTGCTAGAAATCATAGAATGTGGGGAGAGTCCCACATACAACGTAATTTTACTGTGTCCTAAAGACTTCTAAATATTTCAGTGTTGCAAGTGGAAAAACTCCCTTATAATTATTTGAGAATAGACCCTTCTTTCATTTTACATATAAACACAAAGGATATTTTTGCATAATTTTAATGGACGCAATTTTGTAGGCACGTACTATTGAACAAATCAAGGGAAGATTATCCATTATTCTGTTTGAGAATTTACTAACAGTGTTTCATATTGTAGGAAGTAAAATAACTAACAGTAATCCCAATGATAATATTTAAGACAACAAATGTATACAGTTTGGATCAGGTTCAATGGTTATGAACCTACTTTTATTCTACATAAAGCCATGACCCTCTGGCCACTTCATCTCATGTAGTGTAGACCTGCTTGAGTATTGACTGCTGCTGCTGCTGCTAAGTTGCTTCAGTCACGTCCGACTCTGTGCTACTCCATGGACTGCAGCCTACCAGGCTTCTCCGTCCATGGGATTCTCCAGGCAAGAACACTGGAGTGGGTTGCCATTTCCTTCTCCAATGCATGAAAGTGAAAAGTGAAAGTGAAGTTGCTCAGTCGTGTCTGACTCTTAGCGACCCCATGGACTGCAGCCTACCAGGCTCCTCCATTCATGGGATTTTCTGGGCAACAGTACTGGAGTGGGGTGCCATTGCCTTCTCCCTGAGTATTGACAGAGGAAAGGAAAGCTGTGATTTATTACAAATTAATATTGCAAATGCCAATTGGAGAAATTATTTTTAACTCTATGCTGCTACTGCTGCTGCTAAGTCACTTCAGTGGTGTCTGACTCTGTGTGACCCCATAGACGGCAGCCTACCTGACTCCCCCGTCCCTGGGATTCTCCAGGCAAGAACACTGGAGTGGGTTGCCATTTCCTTCTCCAATGCATGAAAGTGAAAAGTGAAAGGGAAATCGCTCAGTTGTGTCTGACTCTTCGTGACCCCATGGACTGCAGCCTACCAGGCTCCTCCGTCCATGGGATTTGCCAGGCAAGAGTACTGGAGTGGGGTGCCACTGCCTTCTCCTTTAACTCTATATAGGTAAGTAATTTTATCTATGAATTTTATTTCAGGAAGTTCATGGGGAGTTTGAAAATTATTAAAAAAAATGAAGTTTTATATATCTGAAGAATTTGAAAATCACAGTATGATTTGACAAAAATGTTTTTGAAAGTTCAGTTGCTTAGTCATGTCCAACTCTTTGAAACCTCATGGACTGCACTATGCCAGGCTTCCCTGTCCATCACCACCAGCTCCTGAAGCTTGCTCAAACTTATGTCCATCGAGTCAGTGATGGCATCAAATCATCTCATCCTCTATTATCCCCTTCTCCTCCTGCCTTCAATCTTTCCCAGTATCAAGGTCTTTTCCAAGGAGTCTGTTCTTCACATCAGGTGGCCAAAGTGTTGGAGTTTCAGCTTCAGCACCAGTCCTTTCAATGAACATTCAGAACTGATTTCCTTTAGGATTGACTGGTTGGATTTTCTTGCAGTCCAAGGGATTCTCAAGAGCCTTCTCCAACACCACAGTTCAAAAGAATCAGTTCTTCTGTGCTCAGCTTTCTTTACAGTCCAGCTCTCACATCCATACATGACTACTGGAAAAACCATAGCTTTGACTAGATGGACCTTTGTTGACAAAGTAATGTCTCTGCTTTTCAACATGCTGTCATAGCTTTTCTTCCAAGGAGCAAGCATCTGTTAATTTCATGGCTGCAGTCACCATCTGCAGTGATTTTGGAGTTATTTTAATTTTTTAAAATTTTTAAATAAGTGATTTTAAAAGTTACATTTCTATTGAACTCATTTCAAAGCTCATATTCTTCTAAACACAAAATCTGGTAGAGAATATATAAAAATGGAACAGGTAACAATAAATTATGACAAAATACGACATGAGGCATTATAAAGAAGGAACACAGGGCTCGTGAGAGGACAGAGGAAGGAGAAACAGGCTTTTAAGAATGTGTAGGGTCAACCTGTGGGCTTCCCTGGTGGCTCAGATGGTAAAGAATCCACCTTCAGTGCAGGTGACCTGGATTTGATATCTGGGTTGGGAAGATTCCCTGGAGAAGGGCATGACAACCCACTCCGTTATTCTTGCCTGGAGAATCCTCATGAACAGAGGAGCCTGGTGGGCTATAGTCCTTGGGGTTGTAAAGAGTCAGATATGACTGAACAACTGAGCCCAGCACACAAGTTATCCTATAGGGCTGGTGAGAAATGAAGAGAGAGAAAGATATAGCCACACATTAGATCACGTATAGGAGGCATTTAGAAAAATGGTAAATGGTTCCACTTTGGGAAGTAAATGAGCTTGGCAGAAATAGTATTTGAAGCTTCCTATGTAGAATGAGAATGAATGAATGCAGGGAAAAGATTGAGAAGAAGCTACTGGAAACATGTTAGACCAATGTTAACAGGATTATGAAGTAAGTGGAAAGTGAGTAAGTTATTAGGTTCTTTTAAATTAAGAATATTTGTGCATTTTACAACATAGAGATAATGAAACATTTCTTTATCTTCCTCTTTACTCTGTTGACATTCTCTTGACTGTTGCTTCTGAGATCTCCAAGAACCTGGGGAAAACATTCTCTCACATTGTTGGGCTTGTGCTTCAGTGGCCTCTGTTCATCTTAGATCTTAACCTGAAAGCCAGTTCCCAAGTAAACCTTTAAGGAAGTATAGCTGGAGAGTTGCCTCTCTTCTCTTTGAAAGCTTAGACTTTCTTCCCAGTGATTTTTAGGCTTTCTTCTCAGATTATTGGGAAGTTAGGAGCTGTACTTTCTTTTTTTGTTGTTTTGCCAGGTACATAATGGACTTACAGATTATTTTGTTAATTGAAAATAACCACACAAATACAGAGAAGCCAGAACAGTCATCAACTTAACAGAAAAATTGGAACTAACCTTTCAGAAAGTATTATATATGTTTACAGAACAGTCTAATGCTGTCATAGTTACAGTCAGTTCCAGGCAATGGCATTTGCTACACTATGGGAAAATCATAAATTGCCTCTAGATATTGAGGATTTTTATTTAGTGATCAGCACAGCAATTGGATACTAAATGGACTTTCTGGATCCCTGGTTAAGGTTAAAAGTTCCATTCAATAAGACTTCTGAATGCAAAGTAACCTGTTATATTTAATACATATATGTACACAAATATATATACATATATATATACACAATATATATGCAATAAAATGTTAGTCTACTTACTGATTTACCTGTAAACACATTATTTTTTAGTCTACTTACTGATTTAACTATAAACATATTATTTTATTATTTTAGTTTTCTTATTATTTTCTATAATAGTGATAACTTCAGTTACTATAAGAATAAAAACATTTGGGGTAAATACAACTTTCATTTCTTTCTCTGAAAATTTCTACCTTACCATCTTTCTTTGCTACATTTTTCTTATCTAAAAATCATACTGAAAATGAAGCTAGATTATTTATTACACAGTTTATCTGCTTTAGAAAATGGAATCTGAGGCAGGTCCATGAATCAGATGTAGACAGTTGTAACTTGGAAATTTTAGGATATAAAGGCCAATCATTTCTTTTGTGTGAGAACCAAAACCTCTCTAAAGTTCTTTCAAAATGGAACACATTTTGTTTTATTGTTTTTATCATTTGACAATTCATTTCTACAAATTCAAGACAGAAAATTTCATTCAATTCTCTTAGGATTGGGAAGGAAAACTTTAACATCACAGGCTAAAAAATCATAATTCCATTCCAAATATATCTGAACCACAAGTTCTCACAGAGAATAAAAAAGTGAATATTTAAATAAAAACACATTCATTTAAATTTTATACATGAGACTGGGGAAATAAATATGTTCCAATAGGATGAACTTTGGAAAGCAACGGATGTCAAAGTGCTATTCTTTCATCTGTCTAGTGAAAACGTATCTTTACATTGTCAGATTCCAAATTGTATTGTTTGGAAGTGATACGTTTCAAGTATCGTCTATTACAATTTGTTATAGATCCTTTACCTTTGATTTTATTTGATGAGTATCTTTAAAAGTTACATTCTAATGAAACTTAACCTTAATCATTTTTTTCAATTGTTACTACAGTTATCTGCCTACTAGGCCCTTATGTCAGCTGGATTTCACAGCCCTGTGATGGGGTTTCAGTTTGTTATAAACACGTTCTATAATATTCTTCCCATTTCTAACTTGTATTTCACTCTGGCAAAGCTGGTTCTGATTTGGATTTAATTATGTTTACCTTTTAAACTTTTTAATCTCATAACTTCCTATTTTCTATTTCTAATTCTTTCCAAATGCCAGCCTTAATCTTTTTTTAAATAATGCCATTTGTGTTTTTCTTTCTTATGGCTGTGCTCTGTTTCTTTGTGTGTATCATTCTTTAATTTTTTTTTTTTTTTTTGTATAGGCCTGTATAGGTAGATACACAAAAAATACTGACTGCTGGATGGAATTGTTACAAAAACTAATCTGAAAAACTTTTATATGTTAAAAACATTCATAAACTTAGATAATATGGATTATTTTTGGTAAATTATTGGCAACTGATACATTTACATTCATTCCAATGGTTTCATCAAGGTATTAAAATCAATAATGATGGGGTAATTGGGGAGATGTTAAATGACTTCCCTGGGGCTCAGGCGTCTGCCTACAATGGGAGAGACCTGGGTTCGATCCCTGGGCGGGGAAGATCCCCTGGAGAAAGAAATGGCAACCTACTCCAGTGTTCTTGTCTGGAAAATCTCACAGATGGAGAAGCCCAGAAGACTACAGTCCATGGGGTCGCAAAGAGTTGAACACGACTGAGCGACTTCACTTTCACTTTCACTTTACAGAGTACAAGAATATGAGTAACTTCTGAAGATCTAATGCATAGCATAATGATTATGGTCGACAGCACTATATTATATACTTCAAAATTGCTAAAAGGCTAAATCTGAAAATCAATAGTGCCATATCAGCAGGCTTTTGTATTATTTATTGATTTCATTATCATAATATACTATTTTTTTTGTATTTTTCTATTACATTTACAGGGAGTTACACACTTATGTATAAAGGGCTTAAAAGTATCTTCATTTAAACTATAAATTTAATCTTGGTTAAAAAAGAATGTTTGGAGGCATGAAAGTTAGAACTTCTATATCATTTCATTTATAATGTTCAAGACACAATCTGAGAATATTTACCATATTATGAATCACAAGAAAACATGAGGAGGGAGACATTCTTCACAACTTGCGGGTAAGCTAAGGTTTGCTAAGATATTAAAGAAAAATTACCGTAAAAAGATGATAAATTAGACCTCATCAAGTAAAACTTTGGTTATTTAAAGATGTCATCAAGGAAATACAAATATAATATACAGGTATTGTAAAAACCTATATCTGACAAAGAACTGGTAACCAGGAAATACTGCAAATCTTCTACAACACAAAAAATAAAAAGACAGAGGCAGAGCCAAGATGGCAGAGGGGGAGGACACGGAGTCCCTGTCTCTCCCCTCCTAGGACACTCAGCAAATGCTGATGGGGCACCTCTGACAACCAGGCAGACTGCAGGAACCCCCAAGCAACCAGGATGGCTAAAATGAAAAAAAGTCTGAATTCTGCAGCTAAACTTGTAGTTCATCAACAGTAATATAGGTTGATCGACAAATGAATTGATGAAATATATGTGATAAAGCAAGTATAACAAAGTATTAATTGTATCAGCTATGTACTATGTCTATGGATATTTACTGCAAAAACCTTTCAAGTTTTCTCCATGTTGGAAAATTTTTATTATAATATGTTAGAAAAAATAGGATATAAATTTTCTTTTAGTTATTTATGCATTTTTAATATAGTTCAGCTTAAAGCATGCACGATTTTGATTATTCTTACTGATGATAAAACAAGACAACTGCATACTATTGACATTTTCATCAGTAAAGTACTTAAGTTCATTTAAGTACAGTTGAAGTGGAAAATGAGTCCTTGGTGTATTAAGATCAAGGAAGCCCAGTATAAAGCATGTCAGTGCTTTGAAATAAAATTCTGAATAATTGTTGAGAATCCTTTAATTAAACACTGCATCATCGATGTTGACAATGGCACAGAGGCTGACGTGGAAAAAACAGGTATCAATCTATCTGAGTTGAAAAAGATTCTGAAATTCAGACTCAGGAAGTTTCAGGACTATATGATAAAGCCTATTAGGAATTATAAAATAAAAACCCTATTGCTAAAGTGGTTATGTTCTTTCTTATTAGTATATACTGTGACAATGCATCTTACATCTTCAATGCATGACATTTTAGATTTAATGAAATATGGTATGTATGAGTCCCTCCTATGTTCTAGACATCGTGTTACAGTAGGTGCTAGAAAGAGACATGAATAAAACACGATCCTTGTCACTGGAAAGTGCAAATTGTGTAAAGAAATATATCAGGTACACAAATATAATTAATAATGCATCATATTAATTGCATTAATAATTGCATCATATGAGCCCACTCTATAGGAGCATATAAACTTACCTGGACTTGTCTGGGAAAATTTCCCAAGAACTGATATATATTTAGTTATGATGTTGTTGTTTAGTCACTCAGTTGTGTCCGACTCTTGTGATCCCATGGATTGTAGACCCCCAAGCTCCTCTGACCATGGGATTTTTCAGCCAGAATACTGGAGTGTGTTGCCATTTCCTTCTGCAGGGGATCTTTCCAACCCAGGGATCCCAGCCATGCCTCTTACATCTCCTGCATTGGCAGGCGGGTTCTTTACCACTAGTGCCACCTGGGAAGCCCCATAGTTATGAAAGATGATTATCAATTCATCTGGTAGAGAAGACAGGTAGACAGGAAAGAGCAGTCTTAAAAAAAAAAGCAGAAAGCACAAAAACATAAAATAATGAAGGAACAGACCATTTCAAAAGTGATGACACGTTTCATATGTAAGAATGAGAGAGCTGTGGGAGGCAGCAGTGAAGGTAAGTTAGATTAGCTTTTGTAATATGTTGTATGTCATGGTAAATGTTTCAGTACTACAGGCCAGATGTTACCAAACTGTGAAGTTGGAGTATCTGCCTTATGGGGGAAGAAATGATAAAATTATTTCCTTAATTAGTTCTTATAGTCAAATGATACATTATCCCATTGCCTTTTATTTTTAGATATAAACAATATTTTTTTTTTTTACTAACAATCAGCTGAGTTATTAAGAGTTACACACACTGTTTCAGACAATGAAGTTACAATACTGTTAGAGTTTTGGAGAAAAAAAATCCAATAAAGGTGTACTTATAAGGTGAGTTGTAATTCCTACAAATTAAAGAAGGGCTGCATATATATGTATATCAGATATCTCATTTTTACCATTATTATTATTATTATTTTTTACCTTTTAGGTAAATAACTTCCCAATTTTTCCACAGGAAATGAAACACATCTCAAGATCAGTCTATGATGACTTGGTTGTTCTAGCTCAGATTCTAGGTCCAGAATAGATATGTATATCAGGCCAAGCAGAACTTCACATTGTCCTGGTCACATTGATTGATTCAGGATGGTTTTATGATTCAGCAGAGATACAGGCTAGCACATCTGTGGAAGTATATCTCTCCCTTTTCCCTCTTTCCTTTCGGCTTTGGAATTTAACTTGGCAGATGTGGACTTATAACTGCTGAGAACCATCTTGATACCAAATGAAACCTAAATATAGAAGCCATGGAAAATCTAACTGCAAACGGAGAGAGAGGGCATTGTGTATGCCCTTGAATCAAGCTGCTCTTGAGGTGATTTATACTCTTGGGCCTCTCAGATCTATTAACCCATAAATGTGCCTCGTGCCCATCCAGTTTGGATTTTTTCTGATACTCACTATAGAAAGAATTATAATAAGATGACTGGTTTTCAGTGTATCTGTAGTACATGCTCTAGAAATCTTCGTTTCCAATCTCTTCTCTGTTGACCTTGGTGTCAAACTGCCTGGTTTAAGTCCAGATTCTGACACTCCATTGTGTAATCTGATCACCAGCTACAAAACTTCTTGGTGCCTCATTTTCCTTAGTAGTAAACTGGCAATAAAAATGCACCCTACTGGTAGTGGTTTTGTGAGGAATAAATGAGATGATCAATGTAAACTGCTTACTAAGGTGGTTTCCCATGTTAAATAAATGTTAGCTGTTTTTACTGCTTCACAACACGTTGTTTGCTTTTATTTTCTGTTTGGAATGCTGAGACACATTTGGTTTCTTTTGCATTGTATTTTATATCTTTCATATTCACATATTTTTGTGTAAACCATAAATTATTCTTTCACTTTTGTTTTAACAGATTCCAAAGGATGAAGATAAATACGTTCCATTTCCATTATTATGACTGCGAGTTTTAGCCACTGCAGATAACATCTGGTGGGATCTGGATTGCTCCTTGAAAGAGAATGTTCTTAGATTCAAGGTCAAGAGGACTGCATTTTCCTACATTCCTCCGTCATTTAATTTGTGTCATATTTTAGTTGTGTCATATTCGGATTATTGTTTTTTGGACTCTTTTTGTTTGTGAAGTTTCTATTTGCCAGCTTTTTTTTTTTTCCTTTCCCTCGTCTTTCTAGTCATCCTCTTTCTTTCTTGTTCTCTTCCTTCTTTTTTTTCTTTATCTGGAAGGTGGAACATGGTATTCTTATCAAACAACTAATATACTTCTGCTTATTCATTTTATTGGTCAAGAAAAAAATTTGGAAGACTTTGAAATGGGCAAAAGAGATGCCTAGAAGTCTTGTTTAACTCAGCCTGCTGGATTATCTCTGACTTTCTTTGTCAAACTTTTACAGCTCCAAGGTGTAGGGAATTGATAGAAAAGTAAATAACTCATATCCATAGAAATATATGAATTTTGTCAAGTGGAATACAATAATTATTGCCCTGTGGACATTGAGTAGTTTTGCATTTGGAAAAAAAAATCATTTTAGAATTTCTGATTACCTGTCTAATAATCTGTATTCTCACTTACCATTGCATACAGCTTCTCCTTGACAGGCAAAGGTGAAGAGTAGAACTGAGAAAAATGGTGAGCTTGCCTTAAATATTTCAATTAAACAACAGTTTTGTTTCACATGTATGTTTGTTCAAATGAGTCACAATGGAAGCTCTCTAGTTTCCCTAACTGCTTGATTTAACTCTACTTGGTATCTTGAAAAATGTACCCTAGATATTAATGTCTACAACCCAATCTAATAAAAAAACAGGAGTCAAAGTAGTTATGCATTCCATAACTGGAATGATCCGATGGCAAGCAGCTAAAACATTTATCTGATAGCAGATTGTTCCCTAAGGAAAGTTATAGTGAAAAATCATTCTGTGATATATTCTAAAATGAATGCATACTTGCCCCCCATTGATTCAATTTAAGACCAAAATGAAAAGATTCCTAGCTAACTCTAACTTGGGAAAGAAAGGAGGAAAATTTGGTACCTTGCCATGAAATAAACATGTAAATGGTTGGCACTTAAATTTATCTCAGTAACCTTTTGTATAAGTTTGGATTTCTTATTAAGAAATAATAAAACTTTAAGTATTTTTAGATTTCTTATTTATTAACTCAAAACATAATGAGTAATAAAAATAAAATCTATTTTTCTAAAATAAATGTTCTGGGTGCTAGAGGGAAAAAATAATACTATATAACCCAATAATAAAATAAACTTTCTATAGAGAGTAATTGATTTCTAAATGATAGACAAATAAATAAATCAAATAAGAAAACTTCTTAGGCTTTTGAAGGTACTGACTTTTGGCATGAATCTCTTGGAGAAACATATCATTCAGTTAA
This sequence comes from Bos taurus, assembly GCF_002263795.3. Lineage (NCBI taxonomy): Eukaryota > Metazoa > Chordata > Mammalia > Artiodactyla > Bovidae > Bos > Bos taurus. Next base: position 14,460,510 of record NC_037332.1, on the reverse strand, counting down.
CCAAGTTATTCAGGGAAATAAAATGAATTAATTTTCAAATATTCTTGTGAAATAAAGGAGAAAACTAATTTACTATCAACCCTGCACCATCCTTAGAAACTGAACTATTATATTGTAAAACTGCTTCTGCTTTACTGACTTAGAATAAATGTTTGTAAAATTATATGTAGCTCAATTTATTGCAAATTAATTCTCCAGGTTCATGTGCAATTTATATGACTGAGTCTTATTTTATATTGTGCAATAACATTTTCATTTTATTCCTCATCAAGTTTAAAGATGTTCTAGCTTAGAGCAAATATAAGAATCACATTGTCAAAAGCTGAGCCCATCTGTCACCACTGGAGGTCATCTGGTTTCATTATTTATTCTGCTGGAATATGTGGGCAAAATGTAAGTTTTCAAGACTTGAAATATTTCCATATAATTTATGTTTGAATCCATATTTAATTTTCATTAAGAAAATTAAAACACAACCCCAATACTGGTAACCAAAGGGTCTCTTCTTTCTGAAGTACAGATGTACATTTTTAATATTTCCCAAAAAAGGAGTTAAAGCAGAGATGTATCAAGAGGAATGTGATATATGGTTTTTGTTTACTTCTTTAATTTTTATTTCTTTAAAGAGGCTTTGTTTTGAAGTAAAACATTCCTTTCTGTCCACTCTATTCATTTTTCTTAAATTCATGTGATAACTTTGTAAGAAATACTCTAGTTTTTAGGATAGGTTTCAGTAAATGGAGGGTTATATTTTACATATTCATTAGTTGATGAATAGTCATAATGACATTATCCCAAGTCATATATATGTATATGTTGCATTTCTGTGGTGACCTTTCATGATTTCATTGATATCATTTAACCTTATAAGTTCAGTATCCTTGTTAGGTCAGCATTTACAAGCAAGTCTAACATCCTTATGAAAGGGTATTAAATTTAATGCACAAATCCAAGTGTAAAAGAAATATTACTTTGTACATACTATTAAATAAATTCAGATTGATCTCAAAGTTGTACTTTTCCTATGCTGCATGAGAATTTCATCTCAATCATTATAGGAGCACCTTTCCTCTTTCAGAAATCAGGAGATCTGGACACTATCCCACCAAATGAGATAATGACTTCGAAGCTCTTGTTTACTATTTATTTATTTATTTTTTAATTTTATTTTTTAACTTTACAATATTGTATTGGTTTTGCCATATATCAGCATGAATCCGTCACATGTATACTCGTCTTCCCCATCTTGTTTACTATTTAATGCTAGTTTTTTTATTTATGTTGTCGAGTCTGCAGTGTTCCCTTGGTGTTCTGCAGCTCTGTGCTTTCAAGCTAGATGTGGAATATAGAAATCTTGTCTATTCTATTTTTGGAAACCATTTTTGTCCTTGAAAACTGTCATTTTTTTCAATCTCATCCTGTGTGGTTTGGATAAAACTGATTTTAACCTGAAGACCTGGAAATATGCATATTATGTTAGCCTGGCCAATTAGCACAGTACATTCCTCTGGCTACAGTGATTGGTTCATAGATGAATGTGTGTGACACGTTCAGGGCTAATGAAATGAATGATACTTTACCTTAGGGAGGGCACCCTGGATAACATAATCTCATTTTTCCTTTAAAATATGAAGCTCAAATTATGTAAGTCTGAGCTACTTAAGCTGTCTTAAAACCAAGAGAGGAGAGTTTGCTGGATAATAGCGCTGATGATGTAGTGAATAGAAATAAAAGATAGAGAATAGAAAACTGTATCCTGGGGTATCATTTCAATGGTGATCAAATAATTTCTGAACTTTTCAATCATGTGAGCCTTTCTTCAAGCTTTTGGATCTGTTTTTTCTATCTTTTTGTAACAGATATAGCATCTCCCTCAGTACACCATGGGCTTCCCCGGTGGTGCTAGTGGTGAAGAACCCACCTGCCAATGCAGGAGACTCACGTTCAATCCTTGGGTCAGGAAAATCCGCTGGAGTAGAAAATGGCAACCCACTCCAGTATTCTTGCCTGGAGAGTTCCACAGACAGAGGAGCCTGGCAGGCTATAGTCCATGGGTTCACAAAGAGTCAGATACGAATGAAGCAAAATAGCATGTAAAGATAGTTCATACAACCAATTTCTAAAAGACTGAGTCCTCTTTCCTGGTTCAGCACTTCCCTGGAGAAGTATTTAGATGCCCGTTACTGTAGAACTTAGAATTCTACCTTCCATTCCATTTTTTGCCTCCTTGATTCTTAAAGATACTCCCTCATGTAAATTCTGCCTATACACCTAACATATTCTTTTCTTTTATTTTTTGTTGGTTTTCAGTTCAGTTCAGTTCAGTTCAGTCCTTCAGTCATGTCCGACTCTTTGCGACCCCATGAATTGTGGCATGCCAGTCCTCCCTGTCCATCACCAACTCCCGGGGTTCACCCAAACTCATGTCCATTGAGTCGGTGATGCCATCCAGCCATCTCATCCTCTGTTGTCCCCTTCTCCTCCTGCCCCCAATCTCTCCCATCATCAGAATCTTTCCAATGAGTCAACTCTTTGCATGAGGTGAACAAAGTATTGGAGTTTCAGCTTTAGCATCAGTCCTTCCAAAGAACACCCAGGACTGATCTCCTTTAGAATGGACTGGTTGGATGTCCTTGCAGTCCAAGGGACTCTCAAGAGTCTTCTCCAACACCTTGGTTAGGGCTCATGAATTTTGAGCTGACTTGTCTCCTAGAAACAGAACTAAACATATTAGGGAATGGTGAGGCTTATTGTGAACTTCGTATTTTTAACTATGTCAACATTCCAGCCAGTCAGTTTCAGCTCCCAATTAAACATTATTTTTCTCAAAAGACAAAAACAATTTATTGTATCACTTACTTATGAAGTTTTCTACACCATCAAAATCCTTGGACTTTCAAAGGCTGGGTCCCTTTTGGTAGAAGATAATAAGTGGGAGAGAAGCAAAAAAAGAAAAGAAAAAACAAGCAAACATTAATATTTCAATAAGTTATCTTGTTTTATTAATGTTCTTGGATTCTATTGAGTTAATTTACAACGGAAAAATTTTAATAATACATACACTTGAATATCTAGTGTTTAATCATAATAGTATGTATTTGAGAAGGTCAAGCTATGTGTTGATCTAAGAAGGTCAATCTATATGTCAACCCCCATGACTTCTTTTGCCAACACTCAACTGGTCAAAGGCTTCTTCCTTTGAGGATTAGTACATAAAAATTGTTAAGAAACAGGAAGAGAGTTAATGATTAGCTCCAATATAATGTACAAAAATTTTAAATAAGGACCACCAAGGAGATCAAGAAAGTGTTTATACCTCAAATACGCTCTTGAAGATCTAGGTTCCTAGAGATTGGGTAATGATCACTTTGGAAGGATGGGGATGATGGTGGCATGATATGACCTTGGAGGAAGTGGAATATCGGCCTTCCCCAAGCTGGCCCTCTTCTTTTTCTCTCTTTATTAGTTTGATAGGACTGCCATAACAAAGCACAGAATGGAGTGACTTAAACATTTATTTTCTCCTTATTCTGAAGGCTAGAAGTCTGAGATCAAGACATCTGTGTATACAGGGTTGGTTTCTCCTGAAGCCTCTCTCCTTAGCTTACAGATAGCCACTTTATCTATCTTTACATCATCTTTCATCTGTGAGTGTGCAAGTCTGTGTTCAGATTTGCTCTTACTAGGACTTTAGTCTCGGAGAAGGCAATGGCACCCCACTCTAGTACTCTTGCCTGAAAAATCCCATGGACGGAGGAGCCTTGTAGGCTGCAGTCCATGGGGTAGTTAAGAGTCGGGCACGACTGGGCGACGTCACTTTCACTTTTCACTTTCATGCATTGGAGAAGGAAATGGCAACCCACTCCAGTGTTCTTGCCTGGAGAATCCCAGGGACAGAGGAGTCTAGTGGGCTGCTGTCTATGGGGTTGCACAGTGTCCGACACGACTGAAGCGACTTAGCAGCAGCAGCAGGACTTCGGTCATATTAGGATGGACCCTAAAGACCTTAATACTTAATTCCCTCAATTCTTAATTGAATTACCCCTTTTAAGACCTTTCTCCAAATCTGTTTATGTTAAGGTGCTGGGGGTTAGGACTTCCAATGTAAGAATATATTTTTTTTTGTGGAGGTGGGGGGAAGCACAATTCAGCCTGTAACACTCTCTTACTCTGCTTTTTAGCTTCATTTGTTATGATAAAAACTCCACACCTCAGTCTCTGTGGGGCTTTCCCATTATATTTTCTATTACTAGCTATAGAAATTTAAAAAGCTGACCAATGAATGGGCACTGCTTTCTTGAGACTTTCCTTTATTTCCAGCATTTTGCTGACTAATCAGTTCCCAAATTTCCCTACTGTCACTCTGCTGCTAAGTCACTTCAGTCGTGTCCAACTCTGTGCGACCCCATAGACGGCAGCCCACCAGGCTCTGCGGTCCCTGGGATTCTCCAGGCAAGAACACTGGAGTGAGTTGCCATTTCCTTCTCCAGTGCATGAAAGTGAAAAGTGAAAGTGAAGTCGCTCAGTCGTGTCTGACTCTTCTCGACACCATGGACTGCAGCCCACCAGGCCCCTCCGTCCATGGGATTTTCCAGGCAAGAGCACTGGAGTGGGTGCCATCGCCTTCTCCATACTGTCACTGTCGCTCTAGTTCCATAAATTTAGATTGGCATGTTCACGTTCATCTTGAAGCCTCATGTTAACCTTGCAAATGGATAAACTCATGATCCTTACATACTTTAGAGTTTTCTTTGACTTCTAATGTGTAAATGGAAGAAATTGTTTAGTTATTTTTATTTAATCAATGTAGCTTCTTGAGTCAATAAAGCTACAATTTATAGAGCAAGTATAAAACCAAGTAAGGACTCAGTTGAATCTTTCTGGAGTAAACCTATTTGTTGAACATGTGCTCTACTAATCTTTCCATTTAACTGGTGGCTGCTGACGGGTTTGAATTTCCAGTGTTACCAGAGATAAATGGTCAACCAGTAGGTGAATTGCTGTCAAAATGCACTCATTCTTTGATGACAGATATCATCTTAATATTATGCTGCTGAATCCATTTCTCTTCCTGGAATTCACTAGGTACACATTAAGAAAAGACAATGAATGGGATGCTTACTATCCGTGAGTTAGAGGAAAATGTGTAAGAAAGTAAAACGTACAAAAGAGTCTTTTTCATGGGGCAATTTGAGCAGGTCTTCACAAATAATAAGAAAATTATCTGATCATGAGTCAGTTAATAGTGTAGTGTTATAAATCAGACCATATTCTTTAGGATAAAAGAAATAATTGTATACAGTGATTAAAGTGCTCTCTGCAATACTCTAACTGTGCTCCTACCCCTTACTTCTGCCTTGTTGTACTCATGTTCTAATAAAAGCTGTAACAATATGTACTTTATAACCCCCTTGGAGGAGGAAATGGCAATCCACTCCAGTATTCTTGCTGGGAAAATCCCATGGACAAAGGAGCCTGGTGGGCTACAGTCCAAGGGGTTACAAAGGGTTGGATGCGAATGAGCACACTCACACTTTATAAATATTTTATATACATTATTTAATAAAATCTCCCTATAAGTATGGTATAGTACGTATTATTATTTTATTAATGTTAAAGGTGAAAAAAACTGATGCTTCAGGAGTTTAATAGCCTGGAAAAAGTCACATGCTAGTAAGTGAATTTGAAACCAGTCTGCTTGTCTTTAGCGCCTGAGCAATATTTGATGCCTTAGCATAGCTGTATTTAAAAATAAATTGGCTACTGTATAAGGCAATGGTTTCTAAATAAAATGACACCTTAATTACTTCCCAACGTTCCTGGTAACGTACCCCATTCCAAAATTGACAGCATCTTATTAAACACCCCATTGTAGTGTGGAACAGTTTTCTAGTGAGTATGCTTTGTGCTTTACTTTGCTTTAAACTGTTTCACTTGAATGAAGACCAATAGATGGCTTTAGAGAGAGAGAGAGCTATTTATTGACAAGATGTTGTGATGATTAAGGCTCCAAAATATTCTTACTATTTTTCCAGTTAAAAACTTCAAACAAGTTATATGCAATTCTGTTGAGGCCAATAAATATTCTGTTATCTTAAGATGTAATGCTTGAGAATCTTATAGTTCACATACAGTGCTCAAAGTATTGGTTGTTTATTAATAATGGAAAAAGGAAAAAAATCTTTAGTTGGAAGCATATATAATGGATGTAGTAAAAGAGAACTGATAAAATTTTATAGACAGCTCATTGTTTGATAATCTCCCTGAAATAGTTTTAAAAATTAGGAAATTTTTTTTAATTTTAGGTAAACACATCAAAGTGAGAGCAACTATTAATTAACAAACTTAACAAAAGGCAAGTGTGTAGTCTCCTTGTTCAATGACCACCCCACTTACTGCATCCTATGTCCATTTTTAATACATCTTCAAGTATGGAAAATAACTTTTGTACTGATCACTGGTGACTGTTTTATGGTTCAGATAGCTGGTGCTCCAATATCAACTGCCCTTAAATTCCCTGTTAATAAAAACAAAAAACAAACTATTTTTTGCTTTATTCACTCAGAATCTATTTGTTAGCTGCTGTTGATTGCAGGAATCTCATAAGTCCTACTTCAAATATCATAATTCATTTTTCAACTTGGGCTAATCCCACATGTAACTTTGTTGAGGTTAGTTTTGGACAGTGAAAGAGGTAACATCTGGGCTAAGTTCCTCATTACACTAGCCACACAAGTAGGTGTCACTGCATCCTAGCCAGAGGAGTGCCTGCGCACATGCATGCCTAGTTAAGTTGGACTCCTTGTGACCCACGGACTGTAGGCCACCACTGCCTCTATCCATGGGATTTCCAGGCAAAAATACTCAAGTGGGTTGCCATTTCCTTCTCCAGGGGATCTTCCTGACCCAAGGATCAAACCCATGTCTCCTGCATTCACAATGGATTCTTTACCACTGGTGCCAGATGGGAAGCCCGTCTAGTACATGACTTACTTTTATCTAAAACAAATTTCCACAGATCCTCAAGGACCTGCAGTCATTGGTTCTTTCTCATTGAAGTTCAGAGTTTTTGCTTTTGCTCTATCACTCTGTCACTGACTCATTTGCAACTGGTAACCTTCTTAATAATCTTCTGTGTGTGCTATACCCCTATTTCATCATCAAAAAGCTTCCAAACTCTGCAACTTTCAGCAGAAGACAACTTTCATTTTCTTTTTGAAAACTTTATGGAGTATCCAGTTGATGATCCAAGTTTCAGACAAATTAAGACTTGATCTCCACCTGGATATCCCATACAGGTTTCAAAATTCATTTTATCCTAAATGATCTGATGAGATGGTTGGATGGCATCACCAACTTAGTGGGCATGAGTCTGAGCAAACTCTGGGAGATAGTGAAGGACAGGGAAGCCTGGCATGCTGCAGTTCATTGCACTGCAGACAGTTGGACATAACTTAGCGACTGAACAACAATTGAACAACCTCAAAATAGTTGCTCCCTTTTTATCTATTTTCAGCGAATGACTATATTATCTTTTACTCGATTAGACCAGAAGCCATTAACCAAAGTCCATGGACTTTCCTCTATACAATTTCTCAAAATCTGTTGATTACAGAATTCTATAGATTTCAATTAGAAGGTTAAATTCTTCTGCCATAATGCCCCAGATTTTGGTGTTTTCGACTTCCACTGGCAGAGAAGACAATGGCAACCCACTCCAGTATTCCTGCCTTGAGAATCCCATGGATAGAGGAGCCTGGTAGGCTGCAGTCCGTGGGGTCGCTAAGAGACGGACACGACTGAGCGATTTCATTTTCACTTTCCACTTTCATGCATTGGAGGAGGAAATGGCAACCCACTCCAGTGTTCTTGCCTGGAGAATCCCAGGGACTGAGGAGCCTGGTGGGCTGCCGTCTATGGGGTCGCACAGAGTTTGACATGACTGAAGAGACTTAGCAGCAGCAGCAGCAGACTTCCACTGGACTGCTGTAGTAACCAGCTACATTCTTCTGGCTAACAACTGTGATTCATATATTCTTGGCTCTTTAAGCTTGGCTTTGGTATTTGCTTCTGGCCTAATTATTTCTTCAGAGTTTTAAATTAAATTCCCAAATAGCCTCAAGGATTTGTTCAGTCCTTTGACTTTCATGTTGTCTGAATGTTTCCTTTTTTCTCTCATTCTTGGTCTGAAGAAAATCCCTTCAGAATCTTAAAATTCATCACTCAGTGACAGACTCTGATATTAAAATCCATATCCTATTTATTCACATAATACTACTGCAAACTTCTTGCCTTTACATAACCTAATTATAGCTAAAGACTAGGTTCTTTATATTATGCTTTCTTCTATGGCTGCTGCTGCTGCTGCTGCTGCTGCTGCTGCTAAGTCGCTTCAGTCGTGTGCGACTAAAGTTTCATATTGTTGATCACTCTGGAGAGCATCAATCCTGACAATTTCTTCTCACTAAGGCTTCAGATAAACATTATCTTATATGAAGACTTCCCTGAACCACCCTAATTAGATCTTGTCCCTTCTTCTGGGTTCTCACGATAGGAAAGCTTTGGTGAATAAGAAAAAAGGGATTTTTGTCCTCAGAAGTTTGTATTATTGTGGGATTATATTAATTAAGGGAAAGATAATTTTTCTAAGTAACAAATTCCAAATTTCACAGTTCAATAAAGATAATTGAGTTTTCACTTATGATAAATCCAAACAGGTATTACTGTATAGCTTGTCTTGGAGTCCACGAAGTGGTATAGAAACTTAGTTTTCCTATGTTGAAAGAAAATGCACCAGAAAAAGTTAAACTGGCAAGGAAGAGACTGAATAGTGGTCTGTGGCAGTAAAGGTCAAGACTAATATAACAGGAAGGAGATTGGATTCAAGGTGACTGAAACAAAAGGTGGGAGCCTAGGTCAGCTAGTAGAGAGGTATTGGACTGCAAACATTCTAAAGTAAATGCTGTAAGAAAAGGGAGGTCAGATGCCTGTAGTCAAGAAGAAACATGTTTAAATAAGTTTAGTCAAGCTGAACTTCCCTGGTGGTACAGTGGATAAGAATCTGCCTGTCAATGCAGGGGACATGGGTTCAATCCCCGGTCCAGGAAGATTCCACATGTCATGGAGCAGCTAAGCCTGTGCACCACAGCTACTAAACCTGCTCTCTAGAACCCATAAACTACAACTACTGAGCCCATGCACTACAACTACTGAGCCCATGCGCTACAACTACTGAAGCCCATGCACTGCAATGAAGAGTAGTCCCTGCTTGCAGCAACTAGAGAAAGCCCATGTGTAGCAATGAAAGCCCAGCACAACCAAAAATAAAAATAAATAAATAAAAATTTAAAAAATCTTTAAAAAAGTTCCCGGTCAAGCTAAGGGAAAACATTAAGATAATCTTGGTCACTTCCTGGGTTTTACATCATCTTCACATACCTTTGAAGGTTTCATTGTTTTTCTGTATGAAATAGGTGTGTGGGGGATGGCCATGAATAGTGACCTAGGAAGTCCATGGTCTAGTCCTGAAAGTGGCACATTCCACTGTCACTATTATTGCCCTGACTAAAACTCAGACACAAGACCACATTTAACTGCAAATGGAGCTCACAAAAACGTGGATTTTTGTAGATCCAAAAAGAACATGCAACTAGTTTGACAAAGAGTAATCTTTCCTGGTGTCTCAGATGGTAAAGAATCTGCCTGCAATGAAGGAGACCCAGGTTCAATCCCTGGGTTGGGAACATCCCCCAGCAAATGGCAACCCACTCCAGTATCCTTGTCTGCAGAATTCCATGGACGGAGGAGCTGGGCAGGCTACAGTCCGTGGGATCGCAGAGCTGGAAATGACCATGCAACACAACACAACACCACCAACAACAAACTAGCCCATGCCATAGGATGGAAGTTGAAAATACAAAAATACAATTAAATTACATGATTACCTTATAGAAATTCATCATGTTGCTTTATTTCAAGACCTTTAAGGACCATGCTTGTATCTCTTCCATTTTTGGCTTCTTAGATCTAAGAAAATGTCACACACATAAAAACTATTGTACCCAGTAAATATTTCTTAAATGAATCACTGTTGGCTAAGGGTGATATTTTTAGATAACTGAGAAAATTGCTGCCTTTAATCACACTCCACTGTATGACTTATATTCCCCCAAATCTTTAAAGTTTGTATTGCTTGTATAAATTTTCGTTGACAAAAGTGACAGAATATGCAATCTCCTTACTTTAGAATGATTTGAACCTACTTTTTAGATAGAAAAATAAATCATTTTATATATAGCTTTATTTGTGGCTCTTTATTTATAGCGCTTTATTTATAGCTCATCAAAATTACTTTTTAAATTATAATTGTTTAAATTTTATTTTTAAATAATATTATTTTCCTTCTATTGTTCACTAAAATAATGGCAGTTAATTAATGAACTATATATATGTTCTTCAGTTTGTTTTCTTAGGCAAGTACACCCATATTGATCCATGATCCTACTCTCTGAGTTTCTTAGTTAAACAACATTTGTTATTTTTTCTGCAGATGAGTCATTAGAAAACATCTTTAGTGAAAGCTAGAACTAAATAGAGTTATCATCAGGATTCATAGGCAAAGAAAAAAGCCAAATATAAGACCCATGATATGCTTAAATGATTAGGATATTTGGAGGGGGTAAATTTGGTCATTATTTCATGCTCTCTATGTGATGTGATCAAACCTAACTGAGATTCAAATTTCAATAGTACTGAATCAAGATTGCTGGGAGAAATATGAATAACCTCAGATATGCAGATGACACCACCCTTAAGGCAGAAAGTGAAGAGGAACTAAAAAATCTCTTGATGAAAATGAAAGAGGAGAGTGAAAATGTTGGCTTAAAGCTCAACATTCAGAAAACTAAGATCATGGCATCTGGTCTCATCATTTAATGGCAAATAGATGGGGAAACAGTGGAAACAGTGACAGACTTTATTTTTTTGGGCTCCAAAATCACTGCAGATGGTGATTGCAGCCGTAAAATTAAAAGACGCTTGCTCCTTGGAAGGAAAGTTATGACCAACCTAGATAGCATATTTAAAAGCAGAGATATTAATTTGCCAGCAAATGTCCGTCTAGTCAAGGCTATGGTTTTTCTAGTGGTCTGTATGGATGTGAGAGTTGGAATGTGAAGAAAGCTGAGCGCCGAAGAATTGTTGCTTTTGAACTGTGGTGTTGGAGAATTACTCTTGAAAGTCCCTTGGACTGTAAGGAGATCCAACCAGTCCATTCTAAAGGAGATCAGTCCTGGGTGTTTATTGGAAGGACTGATGCTGAAGCTGAAACTCCAATACTTTGGCCACCTCATTGGAAGAGTTGACTCATTGGAAAAGACTCTGATGCTGGGAGGGATTGGGGGCAGGAGGAGAAGGGGGCGACAGAGGATGAGATGGCTGGATGGCATCACCGACTTGATGGACATGAGTTTGAGTAAACTCCGGGAGTTGGTGATGGACAGTTTGGCCTGGCATGCTGTGATTCATGGGGTCATAAAGAGTTGGACATGACTGAGTGACTGAACTGAACTGAACTGACTGATATTCACTACTAATGTTGGTATTATTTTAAACTTTTTCTAATTGATCATTTAACATAGTAAATATTAAAAAGTATTTTAATTTTACTGATGAAGACAACTGAAGCACAGAAAATTTATATGCATAAGCAACAAGTATTTCATTAGAAAAATTAAAATTTAAAGCTCTCAATATTTTGACAATTGCACTGCATATTGAACCACTACATTATCATAAATAAAACATTTTAAGTCTTATGACAATTCATTTTCAAGTTTGTACTTGTACACAATTTTTGGAATTGGCTTTATAGGGCTTGCTTTTTTGTTTTAATATTGACTTAATTGCATATCTTGTATGGGCAGTTCATTGACAAGCTAGAAATAATTCTAGACAATTAGTTGGAATCTAACACTTCTGTTCTCTCCTCCTTGTCACATAAGTTAAAGAATAGTTATATTCCAGTAACATCTTTCAGTTATTGTGCTCGAAAGTTTATTTTATCTTTTTTTTGAACATCCTAATCAGAATTTCATAATCCCACGTAGACTAAGTCAAGCAGTTTCCATTTTATAGAAGGAAGAATGGAAGCACAGAGGGATTCAGAAACTTGATTTAGATAGTATAGCTACTATGCACAATTCATTCTCCAGGATGGCGGGAACAACCTGTCTAGTCCCAGATGCTCTTCTTGCACTGACACTGACATTCTTCCCACTGAGCTGCAAGTGTCCATGCTCACTCCCCAAGCTGGGCAGGCCCTTGACTAGATTGGAATTAAAGCTATGTGACTTCTGAAGTTAGGTTATAAAAGCGACCATGCTGTGAGGCAGCTCAAGCCTTATAAAAAGGCCTCCTGTGGACATTATGGCCCCCAGCTAGCATCAATCAACAGACATGTGAAGTGAAGAAGCATTTGAGAGGACTCCATTCTCAGCTACAATCTGAGAGCAACTGTGTAAGAAATTCTCAAAGAGAATTCCATCAACCCCCAGAACTAGATTGATAGTATTACAAGAACTGCTGTTGTTTTAAGTCACTGAGCATCAGGATGATAGGTTCTGTTGCAATGGTAAGTGAAAGAGCTAGTGATTGTAGCTGAGACGATAAAAAGTCTGATTATCTGTCCTCACTCATTGTGCTCACTGGGTAGCACACCAAAATTTGCATAGAGAGTCATGTAAAAGGTGAAAATTAAGTACTGTAACTATGTATGGCGATGGGTTTTAACTAGACAGATCGTGGTGATCATTCTGCAATTTATAAACAAATAGTGAGTTATTACATTTGTACACCGAAAACTAATGTTGTATGTTAATTATATCTCATTTAAAACAGAGGAAAACTCACTTACCTAAAAGGAAGCTTTGTTATGCTTTCTAGCATAAAATTTTCAACAAAAAGTGATATAAATAATTGTTGCTGTGAGTGATGTAAAGAGCTGGATGTTTTTTCTCTGTTCTTATAGTGACAATTGATGACCTTGGGCAAATCAAATAACTTCTTTTTAGCATTAAAATCAAATATTATGGCACACCTCTAAATACCCCCTCAGGAAAGACCCTTATAAGAAAACTAACTGAAAGCTACTTTGCTTTACTTCTGAACTATTCAGATTTTGAAGCAACTTTAGAGGGACCACAGTGGCTCAGAGAAAAATCCTTCATTTTTATGTCCCAGTTGCTTGCTAATAAGCAAGAAAAAACAAAGTATAGTTAGAGGGTTATAGAGATTTAATAAAATCCTTATGAGTTTATGATTTATATCTTTATTCTAATTGCTTCAATCTGTTATTAATTCAACCTTAAAAGTCGCACTCTGTAATGGTATAAATATCTACTGTTTGCTAATAAAAAATGTCTCAAGTGTAATTTTCACATTTACTACACTTGTTACATTTTAAAATCATTAAGACTAAACCATGTTTGGTTACAATTTTAAACAAAAGGAAAAGAAAATAGTTCAGGAAGAGAATAAATTCAAGGTTTAGTAACAAGTTTGAGTGGCCACTGAAGACCTAAAGATATGCAGAAGATGTATTCTATATTATGTTGGACCCTTAGATCTGTTTCAATACGAGGCTTCCTTTCAACACTTAACAAAATAGACAACAAACATGATTCCGTATACCGGTTTGCATTTCTGTCACAGGAAGATATGCCTGGTGACCTCTGTGAATGAAAGACACAAAATATTCTTTTACCAAGTGGAATCTCAGCTTAAAGATATTCAATGGCTTTCTATTTTAACTATTAATAGGATACATTCTAAATTCCTTAGCCTGGCACACAAATCCTGAGCTGGGTCTCTGTCTTCTGGAACCTCATCTTCCTCCGCTCTCACCTTTGCTCACTATCCACTACGCACATTAGATCCTTGTTCTTGTGCTTTGAACAAACCACCGTTCCCTTCACTTAGGCCACAGATTTTGTAGTTCCCTCTACTTTTTTAGTTTCTCAAGTCTTAATACAAATGATGTTTATTCAGAGAGGCTTTGTTTGGTGCAGTCTCCAAAATAGCATGTCCTGATTTCTCTATGTCATTACTCTTGCAAGGAAAGAAAAACTTTTCCTCTGCCTTTTTAGGTTAAGTCACTGGGACCTGCAAATTAAACTGAGAGAAGACAAGCCGACAGCTTATGCATGATTTTAAACAGAGAGTGCTAACTTGTAGAGAAGCAACTAGACAAAAGAAAAGGTATTTGGGCTTCCAGAGCCAATAAACTGTTGGAAAGTGACTAGGAAATATATGGAGGGAACTAATGGAAGATAAGTGTTATTTTAGAAATATTTGCTTATGCAGAATCATCTTGTCATCAATTCTTTGTCTCCAATGATGAGTGCTCTCTTCTCTTGATACAGGAAGGGCACCTTTTTCATGGGAAATTTATGTCCTGCTTTTAGGCAGGGAGGGGAAAGATGGAGAGATTTGCCTATATCTGCTGTTTCTCAACTGCTTTTAGCTCAAAATAATCAATATGCCAAAGTGGCATATTTTGGGGTGGCATACCTTGGTTCCCCTTCTGCTGGTTTGTCCTCTTCTTATTACTTAGTTAACTTGTACTGATTCTTTAATTTTGTCATTATTTCATTATGAGACTTCTCTGGAATCAGTGCAAACTCCACACAGGCAAAGAACTTCGCAGTGTCAGTTTTCTTTTTTTTCTTTCATTCCTGTATTCACAGTTCCTAGAACAACACAGGGGCTCACTGGGGTGGTTTATGTACCTCTTCGTTCTTTACTCCTGTCTCTCTCACCAATATGATTTTCCCTTGATTCTTTCAGGCACTCTTGCTTTCTTTCTCTGTCTTTTATGCAAAGATAAAGATGTTGAAGGCAATGGCACCCCACTCCAGTACTCTTGCCTGGAAAATTCCATGGATGGAGGAGCATTTTAGGCTCCAGCCCATGGGGTCGCTAAGAGTCGGGCTCGACTCAGCGAATTCACTTTCACTTTTCAATTCTATGCATTGGAGAAGGAAATGGCAACCCACTCCAGTATTCTTGCCTGGAGAATCCCAGGGACAGAGGAGCCTAGTGGGCTGCCGTCTATGGGGTCATACAGAGTCAGACACGACTGAAGCGACTTAGCAGCAGCAGCAGCAAAGATGTTGAAAGAAGACTGCTATAGGCAGTAATTTTCATAGGATCCAATTTTTGACAGAAAAAATTGGAAATCAGGTAATTCAGAGGTAAGTTAATATAATAATTAAGACTGCAGGTTCTGGAGCGCTAATACTTTGAGTTCTGACTTCATCATTTACTAGAGGCACATCTTGGGCAGCCTCTTTAAACTGTTTGAAGCTTTGCTTTTGTATTTCTAAAGTGAGGCTGATGATAGTTTCTGCTTCATGGAGTGGCTATAATGATCAAATCAATCAATGTATTATTTCTAAGAGTAAAGCTGTTAAAAGATTTTCTGGAAGTAAATAAGCTTTAGTTTCATTTTCCTTTTGGATAAATTAGTATCAATAGTAATCCAGAGGGGTACAAATGATGTGGATGGGCAATTTACCTAAATTGAAGAGAAATTTAGCAACTAAACTGCTAAAAAAATAACAATAACTTATACTTAGGTATCATGTATCCGGAGAAGGCAATGGCAACCCACTCCAGTACTCTGGCCTGGAAAATCCCATGAACGGATAAGCCTGGTAGGCTGCAGTCCGTGGGGTCGCTGAGTCCGGCACGACTGAGCGACTTCACTTGCACTTTTCACTTTCATGCATTGGAGAAGGAAATGGCAACCCACTCCAGTGTTCTTGCCTGAAGAATCCCAGGGACGGGGGAGCCTGGTGGGCTGCCATCTATGGGGTCGCAGAGAGTCGGACATGACTGAAGCGACTTAGCAGCAGTAGCAGCAGCAGCAGGTATCATGTATGATATTAAAGGAGATCAGTCCTGGGTGTTCTTTGGAAGGACTGATGCTAAAGCTGAAACTCCAGTACTTTGGCCACCTCATGCGAAGAGTTGACTCATTGGAAGAGACTCTGATGCTGGGAGGGATTGGGGGGCAGGAGGAGAAGGGGACGACAGAGGATGAGATGGCTGGATGGCATCAGCGACTTGATGGACGTGAGTCTGAGTGAACTCTGGGAGTTGGTGATGGACAGGGAGGCCTGGCGTGCTGCAATTCATGGGGTCGCAAAGAGTCAGACATGACTGAGAGACTGAACTGAACTGAACTGATGATATTGTTTCTGGTATTACTGCTCTGACAGCCTATGTATATTACCTTATTTAACGCTCATATCAATGCTCTGAAAAAGCCTTTAATATTGTCTCATTTTAACACTGTGGGATCAGAGACATAGATCATACAGTTATGAAGTGACAGAGTGAGTATTTGAACCTTGGCAGGTTGATGTCTAACGTTCTTGCTCTTAACCTAATTTTTCATAGAACTGTTTCAAGTAAACAAACAAATAAACATACAAAAAACGTCCCTTCAATCAGCATAGATCACAGAAATATTATATAACTTATTTACTTATTTTGTTTATATTTATTCAATATTTTATACATGAAGATTTCTGATTTGTATTCAGTGAAAACATGTTTAATGTGTTTCCTCCCTTGTATTACAGGGGTATCATTTAACAAGTATATATAGGTTAATAGTAATTTATAAAGATAAAAATATTAAAATTTAATGTTACTTTTTCAAGAAATAGAAAATACAAAATCATAGAAAACTTTAAAAGTCATGGGAATTTTTAGTAATTATTTATTAGATGGGCTACTTATTAGATGGGCTTCCCTGGTGACTCAGTGGTAAAGAATGTGCCTGCCAATGTAGGAGACATGGGTTCAATCCCTGGTTTGGGTTGATCCCTTGGAGAAGGAAATGGCAACCCACTCCAGTATTCTTGCCTGGGCAATCTCATGAAGAGAAGGAACCTAATGGCCTACAGACCATGGGGATGCAAAAGAGTCAGACATGACTTAGCGACTAAACAATAACTTGTTAGATACATAATATTTCATATTAACGTGTTCTCAGATTGAGATAGGTTTAGGTGGAATTTAGAATATCAAAATTATAAGCGCTGTGCCTTACATATAATAGGTATTCTTAATATTAAATTTTTTGGAAAATTTTCCTTTCTAGTGTAGTCCCTCTTTACATCTACTTCTTTAGAATAAACCATCTCCTTTTATTTGCCAATTTTCTTTTTTTTTAATAAATTTTATTTTATTTTTAAACTTTACAATATTGTATTAGTTTTGCCAAATATCGAAATGAATCCGCCACAGGTATACATGTGTTCCCCATCCTAAACCCTCCTCTCTCCTCCCTCCTCCCTCCCCATACCATCCCTCTGGGTCATCCCAGTGCACCAGCCCCAAGCATCCAGTATTGTGCATTGAACCTGGACTGGCGACTTGTTTCATACATGATATTATACATGTTTCAATGCCATTCTCCCAAATCTTCCCACCCTCTCCCTCCCTCACAGAGTCCATAAGACTGATCTATACATCAGTGTCTCTTTTGCTGTCTCATACACAAGGTTATTTGCCAATTTTCATTAAATTATTTTAAGATTGTAAAACTAACTAAAATAAAGTGAAAGTCGCTCAGTTGTGTCTGACTTTGAGACCACATGGACTCTACAGTCCATGGAATTCTCCAGGCCAGAATACTGAAGTGGGTAGCCATTCCGTTCTCCAGGGGATCTTCCCAGCCCAGAGATCGAATCCAGGTCTCCCACATTGCAGGCAGATTCTTTACCAGCTGAGCCACCAGGGAAGCCCAACTAAAATAAAAGTAGGCATATATAACTTGCTTATAAAATGACTGTCTAGATTTTATAAAGGCTATACTTAACAAGTAAGAATGTTATTAAATTTTATAACTTAATGTGAAATAACCTGGTGGGCTAGATGCACTTGAAGAATTTTATCACTGTGTCATAGAGATAGTTTTCAATTATCCAATTATCTCAATAAAAGGAAGATACCAATGGCTATCTATCATCTATCTATCATCTATCCATTTATCATCTACTTTTCATCTCTGTGAGGCAGCAACACTCTTCATTATGTAATGTTTCTGTTATGCCTGCTGATACTTGTTGAGTCATCTGATTCCTCAATGATGTTCACTCTTCCACCAGCCTGCAGCATACTCTGTCGTTATCTGCTTCTCCGTAACAATTCCCAAACTTAGTGACTTACAGTAACAACTTGGTCCATGTTTCTATAGTCAGAAAGTGATCAGGAAACAGTGGAAATTACCCATCTTATTCCATGATGTTGGGCTGTCAGGTGGGCTGCCTCAAACAAATTGAGGTTTATTGATTGATTGAATTCAGGCTGATGCCAGACGTCTGGAGATTCAGTTGTCGAGAATAACTGGATTCTTCAGGTCTCCCCCATATGACTTCTCCACATACCTAGGTTGTGCTTTCCAATAAAACGGTGGTCTCAAGAGTCTTAAGAGGGTGTGCTGTATGAGGACTAAACCAATGTGTTGGTGCCTATCAAGTGTCATTCTGATGTTCCATTGCCCAAAGCAAGATGCACAGCTGATTCTAGAGTCAGCTAGAATGGGAGGAGATGATATAAGGGTGTGAATATTGAAAAGTGTGGGCTTGTGGCAGCAACTGATGTAACTGTTTACCTCAGTCCAACTTTTGATATCTAATAATTCATAGTTCTTCCATCTGCAAAGAACACTTTGCTCCTCCCAAGATCCTGAATATTGTATTTCCTTATGCTATCAGATTTAGATAGGTTCTTGTCATCTGAATTAGGTTCAAGTGCAAATAAGGATCCTTAGACACAGTTCTTTGGATGCAGCCGCTCAGGTATGACTCCTAATTCAGATTATCTATGAATTAAAAAGGGAAGTTTTCTGCCTATACATACTTGTTATTTAATGATGAGATAGTAATAGGAAAACTCAAGCACATATTGATATTAAAAAAGTATAGCACATAGCAATCACTTAGACAGCAAGGAAATCAAGCCAGTCAATTCTAAAGGAAATCAACCTTGAATATTCATTGGAAGGGCTGATGCTGAAGCTGAAGTTCCAATACTTTGGCCACCTGATGCAAAGACACGACCCACTGGAAAAGACCCTGATGCTGGGAAAGATTGAAGGCAGGAGGAGAAGGGGGCAACAGAAGATGAGATGGTTGGATAGCATCAGTGACTCAATGGGCATAAGTTTGAGCAAAATCTGGGACACAGTGAAGGACAGGGAAAGCCAGTGTGCTGCAGTCCATGGGGTTGCAAAGAGTCGGACATGACTGAGCGACTGAACTGAACTGAACTGCACTGAGTCTGTCTTTGTTTTCTATAAGAAATGCCATCCTTATGTAAACTTTTGCCTGCTTTCAAGAGTCAAGGCCAATATTGGATTTATTTATTTATTTTTTTCTGTTACAGCAGCAACTACTCTTCAGGTGTTTCTCGTACAGTTATCTATTGGTACATAACATACCATCCCAAACTAAAAACAAGAAACAATTTGTTCATAATTCTGTGGGTCAGAATTTCAGGCAAGGAAAGTGAAGATAGCTGGTATTAGTTCCATAATATCCCTAGCCTAAACTGTTGTAGTTTGAATGGCTAGAGCTGAATAAAGTAGGTTGACTAGGACCGTATATCTGGGGTCTTGGATCTGGATATCCATTCCATTTCTTGATTCTTATCCACTGGCTTTTCCATGTGGCAAGCTTGAGTTTTCTCATAGATTGTGATCTCTGAGATGCAATAGCTACCATTCCAAGAGGACAAACTGCCTGTGCAAGCACTTATCAAGCTTCTGCTTGCCTCACACCCACTAATGTTCCACTGGTATGCAAATTACATGGCCAGAGAGTCAGCAGTGAAGAGGAACACGGGAGTATAAATAACACTAAGTGCAGTTTATTAGAAAACACCAATGTAATAGTTGACTCCACCTACATGGGAAACCATTGAAAACTTCACTGAATTATCTTGTAGATGAAGAACATGTTCTTAACTTACTTTGTGTACCAAAAGTTTAGTTGCTAACTGGACTCAAATAGTGCTCAATTAATATATGTTGAATGAGATGGATGACAAAATCTTTATATGTTAGTATTTCTGAGACATGAATTACAAATTCAATCTTGAAAGATATTATGTGGAAAAAAAAAAAAAAGGATTCTGTGGTCAAACTCTATGGTAGATTGGTTACAGTATTATTCTCCATACTCCAATTTTCTCTTTGTACACATCCTTTGTAGTATAACTCATGAGGTGTTTTTATCAAAAGGTGGAATCTAGTTCTCTACCCTTTACATTTGTGCTGCACCTGTGGCTTGCTGTGGCCCAGAGGATACAGTGAAAGTGATGTTTGTCTTTTTTAAGTGTAGGTTCGGGAGGTTGGCATGCTTCCCTTCTCTCTTTTGTACTCTGCTTCTGGTAGGAGAATGAGCTCAGGTTAGCCTGCTGGAGGGCAAAAGACCATGTGAAGCAGAGCCAGGATGCTCCAGCTAAGGACAGTAGACTATCCAGGCCCTACCTAACCTGCTTACTAATGAGAGAAGCAAGAGCGAATCCAGAGATCAGTGGAGCCTGGTCCAATCAGCAGAGCTGCTCAAAAATCATAGATTAAAAATTTGGGGATGGCTTGTTATATATCAAGGTTATGACCAACGTAGATAGCATATTGAAAAGCAGAGACATTACTTTGCCAACAAAGGTCCGTCTAGTCAAGGCTATAGTTTTTCCAGTGGTCTTGTATGGATATGAGAGTTGGACTGTGAAGAAAGCTGAGCGCCAAAGAATTGATGCTTTTGAACTGTGGTGTTGGAGAAGACTCTTGAGAGTCCCTTGGACTGCAAGGAGATCCAACCAGTCCATTCTGAAAGAGATCAGCCCTGGGATTTCTTTGGAAGCAATGATGCTAAATAATAATGATGCTAAATAATCTGAAACTCCAGAACTTTGGCCACCTCATGCGAAGAGTTGACTCATTGGAAAAGACTCTGATGCTGGGAGGGATTGGGGGCAGGAGAAGAAGGGGATGACAGAGGATGAGATGGCTGGATGGCATCAGTGACTCGATGGACGTGAGTCTCAGTGAACTCCAGGAGTTGCTGATGGACAGGGAGGCCTGGCGTGCTGCAATTCATGGGGTCGCAAAGAGTCGGACAAGACTGAGCGACTGAACTGAACTGAACTGTACTGTTATACATCAAGAAAAAACTGATACAAATATCCTAAGAATTTATAGGATAAGAAATTTATAGGATATAAGAAATATCCATTGCATATTGGGTATTATATCATAAGTATATTGGGCACCGTACTATAAGAAAATAAACTATGGAACGAAAGCAACTGAAAGTGTAACATTCTGTATGCATGCACATGTGCTAAGTCAATCATGTTAGACTCTTTGCAACCCTATGGATTGTAGCCCACCAGGATCCTCGTTCCATGGGGATTCTCCAGTCAAAAACACTGGAGTGGGTTACCATGCTCTCCTTCAGGGGATTTTCCTGACCCAGGGATCGAATCCCCATCTCCTGTGCCTCCTGCACTGCAGTTGGATTCTTTACCACTGAGCCACAGGAGAAGCCCCAGCATTCTGTATATTTCCCTCAAGTTATTTGGCTACAGAACTTCAACAATCTCTCCTTTGTTTTTGTTTTACTATATTAACCACTACACCTCTGCTTTAATAGTGTATAATGCACACTTGGGAAACTTGTGTAGAATTCAAAGTTATAACAACATTCAATGGATAATTGACCAGAAATACAAAGTAGTGATGCTTTTATTGTTTCTATTGTCTTTAAAATAATTATTTAATTTGACTGAATTTTGGTTCAGGTTTATTATGTATTTTTCTTAAAGTCCTTATTTTTTTTTTCCTTTTCTTTCCTTGCTACAATGTCCTTAGTTCTCACAGTTTCAATATTAAAAAATTTAAAAGGTCATTTTATGCCAGATATTTGTGAGAACTAATAATTTACACTGAGTTGAGTACATGTCTGATAAAAATGTTCATGGTAGATGACTTATGGGTCAATATTAAATTATTCATATAAGTAGTTCTCAAAATGCTCCACACAACTGAGATAAGAAACCAGGCAAATGGAATAGAAAATAATACTTTAGATATCAGTTGAGTGTTACAAAACAGACTTTAATTTTCCTGTCATGCAAAAAAATCTCTGCTCGCTGCTCCTAGTATAAAAGCTTGTGCCTAGAATGCATACAATATTTCCTAAGATGAAATCTTGTCTGATTTTATTATGATTTCTAGGGTAAAAATGTGAATATAAGTGTTGCTTTTAAATTTAAAAAAATGTGAAGATATTAATATGCAGTTGAATTTTACATGAGAATTTATAAGTGGGTTTATTCTTAAAGGTTCTCTGTAAAATTGTCATCTCTGACATCTATATCGGAAGCTATTTGGTTTTACGTAGATTTGTGAGTTAAGATATCCTGATTTTTGCAAGCTTGTTCAGTTGTAAAATTTGATTTTGGATCAAAAATTGTGTCTAAATTATTTTAACAGTATAAAGTTAAATGTAAACCAACAGTTATGAAAGAGAATTTAAACCTCTTAGTAGAGGTTTATTACTCTTAATAGAATAATAATATTTGATCATCATCATTAACTTCTATTTACTTAAGTTTTATAAGTATTAATGCTTGTTACTCTAGGTTGTACCAATACAGCCTGTAATTATTTTGCTGATTAAAGGAAAACATATTAAATTAGAGAACATTTGAGGGAAGTGGGCAATTTTATTAATACATGACACTGAAACCAATGTTTAATGATTAGTGAATTGATAGTCATTTCAACTGAAAAATAATGATAGATTCCAAATCTACGTGTTTATTCCTTTTAAAATAGTGATCCAATTTTATTTAAAACACTTCCATAAATCAATAGTTTCTTAATTTTAAGCATGCATAGATAAAGATAATAAATATATGAAAGCCTTTCACATAATTGCTATTTAATTTTCTATCTTATGACAAGCAATTTGCTTGATCCATAATAGACATCTCTGTAAATACCAAATAATGGCAGAAATAAAGCATAGAAATTATACCTGATGATATTTACATAAAATAATGCAATTCATTCTTAATAGATAAACATCATACACACATCTTTTTGTATTATAATTTAACATTCTTAAGGCTCTAACAATGAAATCATCTCTAACCTCTTAAATCTAAGTTTTCCTAATTTATTCTTAAATATAATTAGAAATATGCTCAAGTATTTCATGTAAGATGTCTATACAGTACTACTTACAAAAATCAGTAAATACAGTACTATGTACAAAAATCAGTAAAATGAAATACTAGAAATAACAAAAGTCAGATTAATTTTGATATATTCAGAGAATGGAATGATGTAGATCCCTAAAACTAAAGTTTTCAAATAATATTTAATGGTATAGGGAAATTCTGATAGTACATTCTTAACAGAAAAAAGAAGATAATAAAACAATATACATAGTGCAAGTTTTTAAATAGAAATTGAACAACATCATAGAGTGGATAGTAGATATTCAAACCCTGCATGTTTAACAGTGGTTATTCCTGGATGATGCATTATAAATTTTTTTCAATTTTGTATTTATCCCGTTTTGTCCTTCAAAAACATTTATAGTCATAACAATTACAAAGTTATTTTTAAAGATGAGTAGGAAATCAAGGCCCTATATTAAAATTATAAATGATAGTCTTTCATTAGTTTTGGGGTATATGGCAAATAGATTGTATTAGTTTTTTCTGATCACTTGATAATATTAAACAAATTTTCTACACAGTAATCTCTTAAAGAAAAAACCTTGTGTTTTCCACTTTATGGTCTTCAATTAAATAGACTATTGTCCCATATTTTAGACCATTATGGCTTAATTAATTTTTTTATTCATTTGTTAACTTAAAGACATTTTTTTAAATTAATTTTATTTTATTTTTAAACTTTACATAATTGTATTAGTTTTGCCAAATGCTACGTGACTTAGTTCCAGGTGCTATGAACACAACATTATAGGCAAAAATCTCTGTCTTTATTGACCTTACAGTCATGTGACAGAATAAAAAGATATGTAATTCTTGCCCACCTCTCTTTAGGTTTACCAATGTGGATTCATAAAAGGATTAAGTTTTTTCATTTATGATAAAGTTATTATTATAAATACGTATGATGCTGCTACATGGAACACAGCAGAGTATATCAAAAGGCTAGGAGTTACTACAAATCCATCGTAGCAGATTA
The DNA here is from genome assembly GCF_002263795.3 of Bos taurus. Taxonomy (NCBI): domain Eukaryota; kingdom Metazoa; phylum Chordata; class Mammalia; order Artiodactyla; family Bovidae; genus Bos; species Bos taurus. The sequence goes on along the minus strand of NC_037332.1, from coordinate 14,436,206 downwards.
CAGCATGTATTTGAATGCTATCATCTATCAATCTTTAAAAGGTGTTTACTATTGTATAAATTCTGTCCAAAATTTGATTCCTATCTTTACTTCAGTTATTTATCCATAAAATAGAAGCAATGATAGTATTTATCTCATAGGACTGTAGTGAGGATTAAATAAGTCAACTCATGTAAAGTGCTTAGAATGGTGGCTAGCAAGTATTAAATGAAAATTAGTTGTTGGGAAAAAAATAGTTGACTACTATTGTATTGACTATTGTATTGACTACTATTGACCTCTAACTTCTTTCTTAATCATGAAATGCTTTTAGCCTGAGTTTTCTTTTCAATATCCTTGTCATGCATTACTGTAAGACCAAAATGTTATTTGTTAGGAACACTATAATAGCTTTCTAACAACTGATGGTCAGGCCAAAAACATCTCTTTATGGCTTACAAAAAGTCAGATTTTGTGAGTGTAGCTACATAGTTATATTCTCTATGAATTACTATAAGTCCAGGAAGTGCTTAGATGATTTGTTATATATTTCTGACTTTGCATGTGTTGAGAAATAGACAGTATATGAGATATCATGTGTTAGATGAATGATAAATTGCATAGAGATTGTACTGTAAAAATGAGTTTTGTGTTGATTTAGGTTTTATTTTCCCATTGTTATTCCTTTAGTAATATATAAAATTAATAAACTTGTGATATTATGAAAAATTATTGATGAGTCAAATTATTAGTGAATTTAACCCTGTGGCATTAATTGCTACATATACACCAACAAAGAAAAAGTTGGCTTAAAGCTCAATATTCAGAAAACTAAGATCATGGCATCTAGTCCCATCACTTCATGGGAAATAGATGGGGAAACAGTGGAGACAGTGTCAGAGTTTATTTTTATAGGCTCCAAAATCACTGCAGATGGTGACTGTAGCTATGAAATTAAAAGATGCTTACTCCTTGGAAGAAAAGTTATGACCAACCTAGATAGCATATTGAAAAGCAGAGACATTACTTTGCCAACAAAGGTCTGTCTAGTCAAGGCTATGGTTTTTCCTGTGGTCATGTATGGATGTGAGAGTTGGACTGTGAAGAAAGCTGAGTGCCGAAGAATTGATGCTTTTGAACTGTGGTGTTGGAGAAGACTCTTGAGAGTCCCTTGGACTGCAAGGAGATCCAACCAGTCCATTCCGAAGGAGATCAACCCTGGGATTTCTTTGGAAGAAATGATGCTAAAGCTGAAACTCTAGTACTTTGGCTGCCTCATGGGAAGAGTTGACTCATTGGAAAAGTCTGATTCTGGGAGGAATTGGGGGCAGGAGGAGAAGGGGACGACAGAGGATGAGATGGCTGGATGGCATCACTGACACGATGGATGTGAGTCTTGAGTGAACTCTGGGAGTTGGTGATGGACAGGGAGGCCTGGCGTGCTGTGATTCATGGGGTCGCAAAGAGTCGGACATGACTGAGTGACTGAACTGAACTGAACACCAACAACTTTATTTGCAATCAATGTCTCTTTCCTCTCCTAAGAGCCAACATTTTTTGTGTGTAAATCTGTTTTGGAAATTTCATCAAGCCCATCAGTTACCTCAAAATTAAATACACTGGCATTCTACAAATCTGTTATTTTTTATGTAATTAAATACCATAAACTCACCTACTATCACAAGCCAGAAGCTTTAAAATCATGGCAGACTCATTCATCCTTGTAATTCTTCTCATGCAGCTGCCTAAATAATAACTGAAGTCTTTATTTCCTTCACCCTCCTCTGTTACTTTATTTTATCTGCCTTGTGCTCCTCTTTCCTGGACTTTTATCAGCCTAGGATTGGTTTTTACTTCCAGTTCTACTCTTCTCAAAATTTCTTAATGACTCCCCATTATCTACAAAATTAAATTTAAATTGTGTGGCATAGCATTCAGGATGATTTAGGATTAAGGACCTCTTTTCTTATCCTATTTTATGTCTTGACTCTACAAATGTTCTGTTTATACTTCAAGAATACGAGACAGCAAAAGAGACACTGATGTATAGAACAGTCTTATGGACTCTGTGGGAGAGGGAGAGGGTGGGAAGATTTGGGAGAATGGCATTGAAACATGTAAAATATCATGTATGAAATGAGATGCCAGTCCAGGTTCGATGCACGATACTAGATGCTTGGGGCTAGAGCACTGGGACGACCCAGAGGGATGGTATGGGGAGGGAGGAGGGAGGAGGGTTCAGGATGGGGAACACATGTATACCTGTGGTGGATTCATTTTGATATTTGGCAAAACTAATACAATATTGTAAAGTTTAAAAATAAAATAAAATTTAAAAAAATAATTTCAATTTAAAAAGTCAAAAAAAGAAAAGAATACTAGTTTTTGATTATCACATATGCCACACAAACACTGGGTTTTTTTTTTGTTTTTTTTTTTTTTTAATCATTGCTCTTAAAGTTCTTCCTGCCAGGGAAGGCTTTTTCCTTATTTTATGAGTAAATTACTATTCATTTATCAAAACTGAATTCAGATATTTTCTATTCCACTAAGTTGACTCTTCATTGTACCTTGTCTGTCCCCCACAATGCCACCCTCATTATTTATCACTAAATTTTGTAAATGGCATCTCCTATAAATATATTCCCACTCTGGACTTAGGAAAAGGAACTGCATGTTTCTACTCATGTATCAGCTGAGTGCATATTCTAGTCCTTGAAAAAGTTATCCACAAGTTAATGATGGTCAGCTTTTCCAAAGTGAGTTAGGATAGATGTTCAGTTCAGTTCAGTTCAGTCTCTCAGTCATGTCCGATCCTGCGACCCCATGGACTGCAGCACGCAAAGCTTCCCTGTCCATCATCAACTCCCGGAGCCTATTCAAACTCATGTCCATTGCATCAGTAATGCCATCCAATCATCTCATCCTCTGTCGTGCCCTTCTCCTCCTGACTTCAATCTTGCCCAGCATCAGGGTCTTTTCAAATGAGTCAGTTCTTCGTATCAGGTGGCCAAAGTATTGGAGTTTCAGCTTCAACATCAGTCCTCCCAGTGAATATTCAGGACTGATTTCCTTTAGGATTGACTGGTTGGATCTCCTTGCAGCCCAAGGGACTCTCAAGAGTCTTCTTCAACACCACAGTTCAAAAGCATCAAATCTTTGGCACTCAGCTTTCTTTATAGTCCAACTCTCACATCCATACATGACTACTAGAAAAACCAAGGCTTTGACTAGATGACCTTTGTTGGCAAAGTAATGTCTCTGCTTTTTAACATGCTGTCTAGGTTGGTCATAATTTTTCTTCCAAGGAGCAATCGTCTTTTAATTTCATGGCTGCAGCCACCATCTGCAGTGATTTTGGAACCCCCCAAAATAAAGTCTCTCACTGTTTCCATTGTTCCCCAACTATTTGCCATGACGTGATGGGACCAGATGCCATGATCTTAGTTTTCTGATGTTGAACTTTAAGGCAATTTTTTCACTCTCCTCTTTCACTTTCATCAAGAGGGTCTTTAGTTCCTCTTCATTTTCTGCCATAAAATGTGTCTTCTGCATATCTGAGGTTATTGGTATTTCTCCCGGCAATCTTGATTCCAGCTTGTGCTTCTTCCAGCCCAGCATTTCGCATCATGTATTCTGTATATATGTTTAATAAGCAGGATGACAATATACAGCCTTGACATGCTCCTTTCCTGATTTAGAACCAGTCTGTTGTTCCATGTCCAGTTCTAACTGCTGCTTCCTGACCTGCATACAAATTTCTCAAGGGGCAGGTCAAGTGGTCTGGTATTCCCATCTCTTAAAGAAGTTTCCACAGTTTGTTGTGATCTACACAGTCAAAAGTTTTGGTGTAGTCAAGAAAGCAGAAGTAGATATTTTTCTGAAATTCTCTTGCTTTTTCGATGATCCAATGGATATTGGCAATTTGATCTCTGGTTCCTTTACCTTTTCTGAGTCCAGCTTGAACATCTGGAAGTTCACGATTCACATATTCCTGAAGCCTGGCTTGGAGAATTTTGAGCATTACTTTGTTAGCATGTGCTGCTGCTGCTAAGTCACTTCAGCCATGTCTGACTCGGTACAATCCCATAGATGGCAGCCCACCAGGCTCCCCCGTCCCTGGGATTCTCCAGGCAAGAACACTGGAGTGGGTTGTCATTTCCTTCTCCAAGTCATGAAAGTGAAAATTGAAAGTGAATTCTCTCAGTCGTGTCTGACTCTTAGTGACCCCATGGACTGCAGCCCACCAGGCTCCTCTGTCCATGGGAGTTTCCAGGTGAGAGTACTGGAGTGAGTCACCAGTGCCGTCTCCTGTTACAAGTGAGATGAGTGCAATTGTGTGGTAGTTTTAACACTCTTTGGCAGTGCCTTTCTTTTGGATTGGAATGAAAACTGAAGTGCTCCAGTCCTGTGGTCATCTCTGAGTTTTCCAGATTTGCTGGCATATTGAGTACAGCACTATCACAGCATCATCTTTTAGGATTTAAAATAGCTCAATTAGAATGCCATCACCTCCACTAGCTTTGTTCATAGTGATGCTTCCTAAGGCTCACTTGACTTCGCGTTCCAGGATGTCTAGCTCTAGGTGAGTGATCACACCATCGTGATTATCTGGGTTATGAAGATCATTTTTGTATGGTTGTTCTGTGTATTCTTGCCACCTCTTCTTAATATCTCCTGCTTTTGTTAGGGCCATACCATTTCTGCCCTTTATTATGCTCATCTTGCATGAAATGTTCTCTTGATATCTCTAATTTTCTTGAAGACATCTCTAGTCTTTCCCATTCTATTGTTTTCCTCTATTTCTTTGCAGTAATCACTGAGGAAGGCTTTCTTATCTCTACTTGTATTCTTTGGAACTCTGCATTCAAACGGGTATATATTTCCTTTTCTCCTTTGCCTTTCCCTTCTCTTCTTTTCTCAGGTATTTGTAAGCCCTCCTCAGACAACCATTTTGCCATTTTGCATTACTTTTTCTTGGAGATGGTCTTGATTACTGCCTCCTGTACAATGTCATGAACCTCTATCCATAGTTCTTCAGGCACTCTGTCTACCAGATCTAGTCCCTTGAATTATTTGTCACTTCTGCTGTATAATTATAAGGGATTTGATTTAGGTTATACCTGAATGGTCTAGTGGTTTTCCCTACTTTCTTCAATTTAAGTCTGAATCTGGCAATAAAGAGTTCATGATCTGAGCCACAGTCAGCTCTCAGTCTTGTTTTTGCTGACTGTATAGAGCTTCTCCATCTTGGCTGCAAAGAATATAATCAATCTTATTTGATGTCCATGAGTAGAGTCTTCTCTTGTGTGTTTGAAGAGGGTGTTTGCTATGACCAGTGTGTTCTCTCGGCAAACCTCTGTTAGCCTTTGCTCTGCTCGTTTTATACACGGCCACATTTGCCTGTTACCCCAGATAGTTTCTGACTTCCTGCTTTAGCTTTCCAGGCCCCTATAATGAAGAGGACATCTTTTTTGCGTATTAGATAAGATCTCTAAATAATTTCTTATGTATACTCTGGCAGAACACCAATAAGACTTACCTTGAGGAAGCTCTTTTGACATTGTTTTTTCTTTCTGGTAAATTGCACACCAGTTTCACAACCACTATGAAGACTACAATGGCAGACTGTGGAAAAATAGTAAAGGGAGACAGTTAGTTTCACACATGCACATAAATATATGAATTCACACTAAAATTTGCTTTGGAACTCTTTCACGAAAAAACAAATTTCTCTAGAAAATATGGAGATTCAGGATTTTGATGGGCTTATGTCTTTCATGGTTCTCTATATGACTTTCTGATTCTTGTAACATTTGTTGGGGTTGGTAATGCTGTAAGATTTGCCAGACCTGACTCAGGTTAAGTTTGCTGCATGGGGGCAAAAGTCAGCTTTTAGCAATGCAGCTAAGTCAGCTCAAAGCCCATGATCAACCCAGTTCTCTTGGGAATTGTTGCTTCTCCTTTGATAGACTTGTTGTCCACTCTAATTAAAAAAGCTCTGAATTCTGTTCTTTTATCAGGAAATTTGATTGTAGAAAAGGGGAGAAGTACTTTGGAAATAAAAATCAATAATTTTGAATTTTAAAAATTATAGGTAGTAATTTATAAAGCTGAAAGGTGACATAAAAATGTTACTTATGTTGATGAGTGTAATGAAATGGAAGGAGTGATGTGTATAGATTTATTGAATGAACAATCACACATTAATCATGAAGAATTATAACTAAACTAAATTGTCAGTAAGCTGTTGTAGTTTTGATGGATATATTTAAATTAAGAATTTTCTTCCATGAAGTTGTTTATAGCTCTACTTTTTCATCTCATGTCAAAATGGCTTTTTATCAGGATATCACTTTAGTGTACCAATCATGTTTTTTATTTAAAAAGAAAAACAGCTTTTACTCACATTCTAATTATATATACATATAAAATAATAATTGCTGAAAATTAGATTGACACCCTCTAGAATCAACAAAGCCATTGCAAATTACTTATCCAAAATGTAGGTGTAGAACACTTTTTGTCAAATAGTCTCATTGTTTAGATTTCTTTCTTATAAAGAACTTTACATTCTGAAGTATTTCAGGATTGCTGAGAAATAAATTGGTTAATTTTGAAGCATTTTTCAAAAATTATTTGTTGATTAAGTAGACTCCTTGTTAAATGCATGAAGTAGCTCATTGACAAATTGCATCTTTGCAATTACCCGTTTTGTCTTTTGAAAGATTAGTTATTCAAAAAAGTTTTTATTCAGCAAAATAAAAATGATAGAATTAGAGTATCATTTTTGTACTCCATTTATTTACAAAAATTTTACCAGAGTATGGCTAATAAATACATTATCTTTTTTAAGTTTGTGAAAGATCATCATCATTATCACAAGCAACAACATCTAAAATCAAATCCTATGATGAATATCAATTCTGAGATAAGATATATAGTTCATCACTTATTTAGTTCACATTTCTCTTTGTATTTAGTATAACTATGGTATCCATTGTTCATAAACTCAATTATTTGAAATCATTCAATAGCCATACTGTGTAACATACTCCATCTCTAATTTCATAAGTGTCTCTGACAAGGATGATAAAACAATATTTCTTTTACTAGTAAAATGCCAAGAAGAATCAACCAATCATCCTGTGCAATTTATAATATTATTGGAATGCAATGGATCAATATTAATTAGTAATAATTAAAATGACTTCATTAAGTTATTTTAATATGAAATAGTCTCTCTTTATATGATCTGTCAATTCCTTTGATATTTCAGTTCATTATATCCTCATTCACTTGCATCATAATTTGTCTACTTTCATACAATTTAATTCATGGATAATCACATTAGTAACAGCTTACCCACTATCCTTTTTTTTGTCATTTTAACTTTTTAATATTATCAACATTTAAGGCAACAACAAAACATTTCCCACTCTGATCAAATAAAAAGAAATAGCCATTTAGGATATACATATATCTGATATCTCTCCATAATAATATCCCAAGGGTTTCCTTGCCTCAATATTCTATAAAGATCATATGTAAATATCTGAGTAAGCCAATATGGCTTCAGCCATAAAATGGACTGTTAGTTATTCAGTTAATAAGCATATACACTGAATTTAACCAAGGACATACTGTAAGATTTTGATGTTAATTTTTAATTTCTGTCTTAACAATCTACTAGGGTAAAAAAGCAACTTTCCTCTTCTAGTTTCCTCCTTTAGGGGTTTCAGTTCAGTTCAGTCTCTCAGTCAAGTCCGACTCTTTGCGACCCCATGGACTGCAGCATGCCAGGCCTCCCTGTCCATCACGAACTCCCAGAGTTCACCCAAACTCATGTCCATAGTGTCGATGATACCATCCAACCATCTTATCTTGTCTTCCCCTTCTCCTCCTGGCCTCAATCTTTCCCAGCATTAGGGTCTTTGCAAATGAGTCAGCTCTTCGTATCAGGTGGCCAAAGTATTGGAGTTTCAGCTTCAGCATCAGTCCTTCCAGTGAACACCCAGGACTAATCTCCTTTAGGATGGACTGGTTGGATCTCCTTGCAGTCCAAGGGACTCTCAAGACTCTCCAACACCACAGTTCAAAACCATCAATTCTTCGGCGCTCAGCTTTCCTTATACTCCAACTCTCACATCCATACATGATTACTGGAAAAACCATAGCCTTGACTAGATGAAACTTTGTTGGCAAGGTAATATCTCTGCTTTTGAATATTCTGTCTAGGTTGGTCATAACTTTCCTTCCAAGGAGTAGGCGTCTTTTAATTTCATGGCTGCAGTCACCATCTGCAGTGATTTTGGAGCCCAAAAAGATAAAGTCTGTCACTGTTTCCACTGTTTCCCCATCTATTTCCCATGAAGTGATGGGACCAGATGCCATGATCTTAGTTTTCTGAATGTTGAGCTTTAAGCCAACTTTTTCACTCTCCTCTTTCACTTTCATCAAGAGGCTTTTTAGTTCTTCTTCACTTTCTGCCATAAGGGTGGTGTCATCTGCATATCTGAGGTTATTGATATTTCTCCCAGCAATCTTGATTCCAGCTTGTGCTTCTTCCAGCTCAGCATTTCTCATGATATACCCTGCATGTAAGTTAAATAAGCAGGGTGGCAATATACAGCCTTGATGTACTCCTCTTCTTATCTGTAACCAGTCTGTTGTTCCATGTCCAGTTCTAACTGTTGCTTCCTGACCTGCATACAGGTTTCTCAAGAGGCAGGTCAGGTGGTCTGGTATTTCCATCTCTTTCAGAATTTTCCACAGTTTATTGTGATCCACACAGTCAAAGGCTTTTGCATAGTTTAACTTATACCAGTGCTTCTGTAATGACCAGGAATAGCATTTTGAGTCGATTTTCCCTCTGCTTGGTCCTTTCTGTCCATCTTCTTATCCAATTCCCTTATGTTGAGGTTTATTTCTTTTGTATTTCATTATTAAGGTTGTCCTCTGTAATTTATCTCAAGGCTATCATCTTTTCACAGAAAGATGTAAAGACATTCCATTGTAAAATTATTAGGCTTTTCTTCCTCCTTCTTTTTCATACCCCCAAATGCTTTGGCCATTATAATTTGTGGTCTGATGACAGTCTCCCTTCTGCCACTCACCTGCTTGAGGCAGAATGGTGAATTGTGAAAGCAGACTCATAATAGATCTCATACCAAAGTTTGCTAACACACTGTGTGTGTTGCCCTGGGCTAACTTAACAAAGTATCACATACTGAATTGCTTCAACAACAGACATTTATTTTCTCATAGTACTCTGAATTTAGCCTGATTCACTTTTATATATAATAATATGACTATGAATTAATTCAAGTTTCTTGAGGAGTGGAGAAATATAGAAGAAATTCTCAGTTCAGGCTGGAAATGGATGATTTCCTTCATTTGGAAGAAATAAGAATATCATGCCACTTCTTGTATTTATGTCATTAAACATGTCCTAGTTTTCTTATAGTCAATATTCCTGTCATTTCCATGTATGTATATTCTAACTAAAACTCTGACTAGTATGTTTGCTCATTTCTCAGTTTCCTTCAGGGATTTACTCATATAAATAATACCTAAATGACACTTCCTCAGGGGTGCACTTTCCAGAATTGCTTGCCTGTTCCACATACTAGGTCCTTTTCTGTATCCTAGCTTTAGATTCATTAGGGATGTTAACTTCACTTAAGATTAAAGTAAATTTTTTGGTGTAGAGAAAGAAGATTCTAATTACAGGAATATTTTTAAAAAGTCCTTTTTAATCCAGTGTATTTCCTATGAGGAAATTATTATTTTACCGAGATATCAACCTATTACTTATTCTATATCTCACATTTCAGGTTTAAAATTCTGCACCAGTTTAACCTTCTCTCATTGGGATTGTTCTTCCCATTATGCAGTTTTCATAATATTTTCCACTAGTGAAAAAAGCAATGACCCAAGCAATGCATGTGTCTAAGACACATAATTTCAGAGAGCAACTAGTACATCATTGATTTTTCCCTCCCAAATGTGCTATAAAAGAAAGGATGTGGAGTTTCAGTATAAAATAAGAACATGTTCCAGCAGTATGAAACAATTTAATCTCAGATTCCTACTGAACATAGTTTATTCACTCTGAAACAAAAAGATGAGTGGCATAAGACTAGGCCTCTTTCACAGAAGGTATTAGCATTTACGTTTGATGTTTCCAGTCACCCATTGGAACAAACCTGCTTTCTAGGTCATTATTAAATGTGAAAGAACTAATGTAACCAATGAATAGAGCTTTGGGGTGACTGAAAGTAAAAACTTACATTTTAACCCAACTAACTACATTGGAGTATGGCAACATTGTGTGGTTTTCTTGAAGATTGTTCTATATATGAAACTGTCTTCATTTAATGTATTTACTTTTGAATATAGTTGGTTTACAAGGTTGATTTTATTTTAAAAAATGAAGAAACTCATTAGTCAATTGAAATTCACTAACTTTCATTTTCTGTCCTAAATTCTACATTCAATACAAAATTTGAATGGAGTGGAAAGGGTGGAGCAGGTTGTTCTATCAAGGCTATGGAAGTGGATGATATATGAACTTTAGTTGGGAGTGGAGTTAAAATATACAATTCTAATTTAGAGAAAATTTTCACTGATGACTTACAGGGGCTTTTTATGGATTATACATCTATCTTTTCCTCCAAATTAAGATGAAAATTGCAATTAAAATGCAAAATAGCTTCAGTAAAAATTTGCTGAAATATTCAATGCATTCACTTTCCATAGTAATTGATTTCCATCTAAATTCTATCAGAATTTTCTTGCCTTCAATTTTATTTCAAAATGTTATTTCCTTCAAGTAATGCACACATCTTACATAAAAATAAAAGCTAGTCATGGAGATGGACTCCAAAAAAGTCATGCATAACTGAACTTGATTTTAGTCCTTTCTGCTTTTTAATGAGATGAAAGAGGTGGTGACTGCATGATACAGTCAATGGAAGAAATAAAAATATTTTTACTGCTCTGTTCTTCTCATATAATCTATTCATCTGAAGGAGATTATAGTCTGCACCCAACATTTTAAGCCAGTGTGGGATGCTAAGGGTTGACACCTGGTGTAGATGGCCCATAGTTTAATAGAACACATTAGTGAGCCTTTGGATCTGAAGGCAGGCTTCCATTTAGGTTTAAGAGATTGGGAGATAAACTTCTCCTTTAAGTAAGTGAGATAATCAAGTGGTGCACCTGGAGCAGGGCTGGTCAATAAGACAGACCTAGAAAAACAGCCAGATATACAATAGAAAAGAAAGAGTGCTGAGCCAATAGGGTAAACAGCTAGAACTCTTGCAAAGGTAAGCTAACAGGAAATCCCTACTGGTCAAGTGACCAGAGTATTAATAGAAAATTTTTAAAAAGTAACATTTTTATGGAAAATGTCAAACATATACAAAATATAAAGAATAGTTTAAGGATCTCCCTGGACCCAGCTTCAGTACTTATCAATCAGTGGCCAGTATTGCTTCCTCTGCACTACCACAAAATTTCTTTCCACATTCCTCCTGGAATCAAATTCCATTCATCACATAATTTAATGCATACATATTTTAGTTCCAAAATATAATGTTTTTTCAAAATTCTCTATTATGTTAATATTCACTAAAGTGAAAAGTAAATCCTCAAAATCATTGAATATCCAATGGTGTTCATATTTTCCCAATTGTTTCATAATTTTACCTTTTAATAGTTTAAAACTGAGTATATGTCCCAGGTTGAGGCGACATGAGTGTGTCTCTGTTCCTTGTAATTAAAACTACTGAAAAAAGCAGTGATATTCTAGCTCAGTCTAGCAATGGACAAAAATAGGTTTGTCACACGAGTGTATGTTCCTCGGTTCTTTGTCTCATCACAACAAAGATTTGAAGCAACGGACATTAAAGCCCTCGGCACGTCACAGCTCTCGGATCTTGGACAAACCATGTTATAGCTCTTAGGCAAATCAGTGTTACAGCTCTATTTTATTTAGAAGATAGCAGGAGAATCCATCCTCGAAGCTTGAGGGCATGCCAACCCAAAGACTTGAAGAGAAGAGAGTGGAGGAGCGTGCAGGGGAGGGAGAGAGAGAGAGAGAGAGGGAGAGATAAAGAGCGCAGGCATGCGGGAGAGAAAGAGAGAGAGAAAGCGCTTTGGCTCCTCCTTTTTTATGTTTTTTCCTCCACCTGGGCCTGCCCTATGCAAATTGGGCTTAGCCAGGAGTGCTGTTTGTTCTACCTGAAGTCTTCACTCTGGTCCTCGGACCTTCCTTTGACCTTCCTTTGTTCTATTTTTGCGGGCTTTTCCCTTCCTTGTCTTTTTAGCCACTGCCATTTTGGACTCCTTTCCCTATTCTACCTACCTAACAGGTTGAAGCACAGAAAGGATCTGTAGAAATTAAGAGACAAGAGGAAAAGAGGAACCTAGATAGGCTCACAATGAACAGAACCACTGTTCTATGAAAAGCCTTTTACATATTATCTTATTAAGGTTTTATAGCAGACTTTCAGTAATTTTAAAAAGCATAATTTCTTTTAGTGATAAGAAAATTAAGACAGAATGTTAAGCAACTACTTCAGTATTAAATAACTCAGATTTAGAAGGTCCATTTGACTAATAGATTCTGTTTTTTCTACTGTAAAAATCTGCCTCTGAAAGAAGAGACTTCTTTATCTCTAGGCTTGATTTTACTGTGAGCACAAAAAAAAAAAAAAAAAAAAAAAGGACATATTTAATTTTGGCTGCATGGAAAAGCCAGGAGAAAAATGTGAATGAAATCTAGTCAGAGAACACATGTGAAAAAGTCAACAAGAAAGACCATGGCTGGGGATGTTTTAAAAGAATAAATAGATCTATTATTTGCCATGAAACAAAGCAAAATTCCTCTTCACCTCCTTTACCCTCCTCCACTTTTGTCTCTTTTTACTACTTTCTATCAGGCTAAAACAAACAAACAAAAGACAAAAATAAAACAAACTAAAAAACTCATTTTGATATTTGGCAAAACTAATACAATTATGTAAAGTTTAAAAATAAAATAAAATTAGAAAAAAAAAAAAAAACTCAGATGGGCATCCTGTGATCATCATATTTTTTATTATTTTTCCCTTTTGTGCTCTCTTCAACCCGCTAAATTTGGGCTTCTGTCCATGCAACACAAGTGAAATTGTTCCTGTCAAGGTCGCCAATAGTGCAGCTGCAAATTCACTGGTTTTTCCTTTGTCCTCATTGATTGACCTATTATTTAACCACTCTTGCCTTCTTTGAAGTCTTGTCCTCTGAGTTTTAAAGACAACACAGTCGTGTTGGTTGCTCCTTATTATTTTATTTTAATGAAACTTCCTTTTCTTCCCTAACTCTAGTGCCCCAGGGCTCAGTTTGTGGATAATTCCTCTGGCTAAATTTTCTTCCTCAATGATCCCAGTCAGTGTTAAGCTTTAGATATCATCTTTAATCAAATGAGTTCTAAATTCATAAGCCTTTCCCTGACAACTTCTCTGAGTTCCTGAATGGTATATTTAATGATATACAGTGGGTTTAAAACATAGAGATTAATTTTTCTCTCATCCATATTCAAGATTAACTCTCAGTAACCTATGTTCTTTGATACCATGCTGCTTCACCATCCTTGGTAAACAGACTAAGATGGTTACTCCTGGTCCCCACTTTCTGACAGGAGGAACAAGAACTATGAAAAAGAAATTGGCTTGCCTTTCAGCATGCTTTATGGTGTTACACAAACCCCTTCTATGTTCCATTGTTCAGAACTTAGACTGTTTTCCTTCCTAGGTAGCCACATGTTCAGTTAAAAATCAACTAGCTCTGCTAGTAAGGATGAAGGAAAGAATAGATACAAGAGAATAACAGTATTTGCCATAATATGGAACACAGGTCTCAGTGCTACCCTCTAAAACTTTCTCATCCTGTCTTCTGCATCATTCACATAGTTGCTCAAAGCCAAGAACCATCACTCCTCACCTGAACTATCATTGTTGCTGCTGCTTAGTTACTCAGTTGTGTCTGACTCTTTGACCTCGTGCACTGTAGTCTGCCAGGCTCCTCTGTCCATGGAATGCTCTAGGCAAGAACACTGGAGTGGATTGCCATTTCCTTCTCCAGGGGGTCTACCTGACCCAGGGATCGAATCCATATCTCCTGCACTGCAGGCGGACTCTTTACCACTGAGCCGCCTGGGAAGCCGTGGATTATCACCATTGCCCTCTAATTAGTCTCCATGACTGTATATTCCCAGTTAATTCTAAACAAAGTAATTGAAGTTGTCTTATGAAAATGTAAAATGGATATTGTTTTATTAGGCCTGAGTTTTTCTAACAGCTTCCACTGCACTTATAATAAAAACCAATCTCTACCATTTTTCTAGATTTCACATATATGTGTTAATATACAAGATTCCTTTTTCAGAATTACTTCACTCTGTATAACACTCTCTAGGTCCATCCACATCTCTACAAATGACCAAATTTCATCCCCTTTTATAACTGAGCAATATTCCATTATATATATGTACCACATCTTCTTTATCCATTCCTCTGTTGTGATTGGTGCATATACATTATTGATACTGTGTATAAAACACGTAACTCATGAGAACGTACTGCATAGCACAGGGAACTCTACCTAATGCAGTACTGTGACCTGAATGGGAAGGAATTCCAAAAGAGGGGAGGGGTGTGTGTTTGTATATATATATATATATTTTTTTTTTTCCTCCCACAAGTGATATATACATATATATGGCTAATTTATTTTGCTTTACAATAGAAATGAACACAATATTGTAAGGCAACTACACTCCAATAAAAATTAATTTAAAATAATAACAGCCAATCTCCTCACACAGATTAGCACCTGAAGGATCTGGATGCTCCCAACCATTAGATCTCATCTAGTGATTTTCTCAACTGTGCACAGTGGGCCCCAGTCACTCCATGTTTTTGTCAGCTTCATGAACTCACAAAGTGCATTTCCACTTGCCTAGAATGTTCACTGTACTTATCCTCACACATATCTCACCTTCAATGTCAATTTCTCAGCAAAATCTTCCCTAATCTATTCATCCCAAGCTGGCCACAATTCAATCTCTCTCATGGACTTGTGCTTGACTTTCTTCAAAGCATGTTTCACTGGCTTATACGTTTACTTGCTTATTATCTGCCTCCACAGTCCTCTCCTTGAATATACGCTTCTTAGTGCAAGGATCTTGACTGTTTCCCCCTAGCTATAGTCCTTGTGCCAAGAAGAGTGCTTCTTTCACTCTAGGCAGGCCCTTTGCTGTTGCAGAGGGAACTGAAATATTACTTGTGTGGCTATACTGTGGTGGGTAAGAAGTGGCTAGAGATGAGTCTCATAGAAGTTAGAGTCTTCAGAAAATTATGAGCCATAGAAGAGTTTGTGCTTTGTCCTAAAAGCAATTGACAGTCATTAAAATGTTTAAGTCAGGGCAATAGCATTTTTCCAACTTGAATTTTGGACTTTTAGAAACATCAGTAGTTTAAGTATAAATGTTATACAGTGGATGTTAATGGTTATAGCAGTAATTAAAATAATGACTATAATGGTAGCAGTAGCTATAAACATGCACTTGTAGCAAACACTAATACTAATAAAACTAATTATTTTGTAATGTAACTTTATGCAACAGGCTCTGGCACATGCACTTTATATATATTATCTCTGGTACTTAGTAGCCATAATCAGTTCAGTTCAGTCACTCAGTCATATCCGACTCTTTGCGATCCCATGGACTGCAGCAGGCCAGGCCTCCCTGTCCATCACCAACTCCCGGAGTTTACTCAAACTCATGTCCATTGAGTCAGTGATGCCATCCAACCATATCATCCTCTGTCGTCCCCTTTTCCTCCCACCTTCAATCTTTCCCAGCATCAGGTCTTTTCGAATGATTCAGCTCTTCGCATCAGGTGGCCAAAGTATTGGAGTTTCAGCTTTAGCATCAGTCCAATGATATTCAGGACTGATTTCTTTTGGGATGGACTGGTTGGATCTCATTGCAGTCCAAGGGACTCTCTAAAGTCTTCTCCAACACCACAGTTCAAAACCATCAATTCTTCTGTGCTCAGCTTTCTTTATAGTCCAACTCTCACATCCATACATGACTACTGGAAAAACCATAGTCTGGACTAGATGGATCTTTGTTGGCAAATGTCTGTGCTTTTTAATATGCTGTCTAGGTTGGTCATAACTTTGTTGGCAAATGTCTGTGCTTTTTAATATGCTGTCTAGGTTGGTCATAACTTTCCTTCAAAGGAGTAAGCGTCTTTTAATTTCATGGCTGCAATCACCATCTGCAGTGATTTTGGAACCCAGAAAAATAAAGGCTGCCACTATTTCCACTGTTTCTCCATCTATTTGCCATGAAGTGATGGGACTGGATGCCATGATCTTTGTTTTCTTTTTTTTTTTCTAATTTTATTTTATTTTTAAACTTTACATAATTGTATTAGTTTTGCCAAATATCAAAATGAATCCGCCACAGGTATACATGTGTTCCCCATCCCGAACCCTCCTCCCTCCTCCCTCCCCATACCGTCCCTCTGGGCCGTCCCAGTGCACCAGCCCCAAGCATCCAGCATCGTGCATCGAACCTGGACTGGGAACTCGTTTCCTACATGATGTTTTACATGTTTCATTGCCATTCTCCCAAATCTTCCCACCCTCCCCCTCTCCCACAGAGTCCATACGACTGTTCTATACATCAGTGTCTCTTTTGCTGTCTCGTACACTGGGTTATTGTGACCATCTTTCTAAATTCCATATATATGCGTTAGTATACTGTATTTATGTTTTTCCTTCTGGCTTACTTCACTCTGTATAATAGGCTCCAGTTTCATCCACCTCATTAGAACTGATTCAAATGTATTCTTTTTAATGGCTGAGTAATACTCCATTGTGTATATGTACCACAGCTTTCTTATCCATTCATCTGCTGATGGACATCTAGGTTGCTTCCATGTCTTGGCTATTATAAACAGTGCTGCGATGAACATTGGGGTACACGTGTCTCTTTCCCTTCTGGTTTCCTCAGTGTGTATGCCCAGCAGTGGGGTTGCTGGATCATAAGGCAGTTCTATTTCCAGTTTTTTAAGGAATCTCCACACTGTTCTCCATAGTGGCTGTACTAGTTTGCATTCCCACCAACAGTGTAAGAGGGTTCCCTTTTCTCCACACCCTCTCCAGCATTTATTATTTGTAGACTTTTGGATCGCAGCCATTCTGACTGGTGTGAAATGGTACCTCATAGTGGTTTTGATTTGCATTTCTCTGATAATGAGTGATGTTGAGCATCTTTTCATGTGTTTGTTATCCATCTGTATGTCTTCTTTGGAGAAATGTCTATTTAGTTCTTTGGCCCATTTTTTGATTGGGTCGTTTATTTTTCTGGAGTTGAGCTGTAGGAGTTGCTTGTATATTTTTGAGATTAGTTGTTTGTCGGTTGCTTCATTTGCCATTATTTTCTCCCATTCTGAAGGCTGTCTTTTCACCTTGCTAATAGTTTCCTTTGATGTGCAGAAGCTTTTAAGGTTAATTAGGTCCCATTTGTTTATTTTTGCTTTTATTCCCAATATTCTTGGAGGTGGGTCATAGAGGATCCTGCTGTGATGTAGATCTTTGTTTTCTGAATGGTGAGCTTTAAGCCAACATTTTCACTCTCCTCTTTCACTTTCATCAAGAGGCT
The DNA here is from genome assembly GCF_002263795.3 of Bos taurus. Classification (NCBI taxonomy): domain Eukaryota; kingdom Metazoa; phylum Chordata; class Mammalia; order Artiodactyla; family Bovidae; genus Bos; species Bos taurus. The sequence goes on along the minus strand of NC_037332.1, from coordinate 14,418,505 downwards.
TTTTAGTTCTTCTTCACTTTCTCCCATAAGGGTGGTATCATCTGCATATCTGAGGTTATTGATATTTCTCCTGGCAATCTTGATTCCAGCTGGTGCTTCATCCAGCCCAGCATTTCGCATGATATACTCTGCATGTAAGTTAAATAAGCAGGGTGGCAATATACAGCCTTGATGTACTCCTTTTCCTATTTGGAACCAGTCTGTTGTTCCATGTCCACTTCTAACTGTTACTTCCTGACCTGCATATAGGTTTCTCAAGAGGCAGGTCAGGTGGTCTGGTATTCCCATCTCTTTCAGAATTTTCCATAGTTTATTGTGATCCACACAGTCAAAGGCTTTGGCATGGTCAATAAAGCAGAAATAGATGCTTTTCTGGAACTCTCTTTCCTTTTTGATGATCCAGAGGATGTTGGAAATTTGATCTCTGTAGTTAATTCCAATCTTTTATATGTAGAGCTTTCTCTCAGGGGAAAAGGCATTTTTTATGAGCTTTTATTGTATTCAATTGTTCAATCGTCACAACCTATGAAGTAGGCACTCTATAGCTCTCATCTTACAGACAAGAAATCCAGTAACTGGTCTTGCAAAGACAAACACACCTGTGGTAACAGGAGGCTAGGTGTGTTGTAGTGAGAAGGGAGTTGAAATCCAAGTACAGGATTCTACTTTGGGGCTGGTGGAAATCAGGGAGAACATCCACATTAATGCTTTTATCTGATCACCTATGCTTAAGAATCCAATCCTATTCACTGGATTTAAATAGGTGAATTCAAATCATGAATCAAGAAAGTACAACTGGAATTTTGATGCTGTTCTCTATATGCTTTTTCAACATCTATATGTACGGATTGTGAATGGAGTTGTGTTCTGCAAGAGTGTATATCTTAAAACCCCAACATCTCAGTACTTCAGAATGTGACTGGATTTAGAGATAGGGCTTTAAAAATGTAATTACAGTAAAATAAGGCTGTTAAAATGGGTCCTAATCTAACCTAACTGGTATCATTCTAAAAAGGAGAGATTAGGATTATAGAGAAGCACCGGGGGCCTGTGTGTACAGTTGAAGCCCTTGACATTCCAGCAAGCAAATGGAGAACTGCAAGCCAATCCTGATGACACTTGGATATTGGACTCCCAGCCTCCAGACCCTTGAGAAAATACTGAATAACATTTTTGATGTTTAAACCAACCGGTCTATGGTTTAAATAAATTTAGATGTTGCTGCATTTTGTAATGGTGACCCTAGCAAATTAACACAGTATATTCTGTCCTTACTCCAAAATTACAATATTAGTTAAATGTTTCCAAATTTATTTGCTTAATATTTTATATAGGGTGAAATTATAGCTTTATTATTTTAATGAAAACTTTTGCTTTTAGAATTTATATACTTTTTAAAGTATTCATAAAGGATCCTACTAACCATGTTTATCCCAACTTGCATTTATATAGATTTATTGTCAGTAGATTTCTAGAACATGTAGAATCTTCAGAGGTGCACTTTTGGCACATACAGTTGTATGCTTATAGAAACTGCAGAAAAAAATGATCAAAATAGGAGGAAATTCAGACTTCTTTTCTAAATAAAATAAAATTTTATCTCAAGTACAACTTAATTTTTTCCCCAAGTGATACAGATTAATACAGAAACAACATAAAGATTAATATACTTTTCAAAAGAAAAGTACTCACAGGTGTCATTTATTTTGCTCTCCTGCCTTTTCCATTCCTGCTTTGGCTTGAAGTTTTGCTTTGACTATGAGCCTAAAACTCTTCACTTTACTGAGTGAGTCTTAATTGCCTCTTGCAGTTAAGATTAATTACCTATTTAATACTTAAGAAGATGAACCCCTGCTGCTAAGTTTTATGATTTCTTCCTCCTCCATAACATCATACCCTTCTCTGGTAGTGTGGATAATTTAGTCCTTAACAAACTGCCTTATTATAACCTATTTCAACTAATACCTTGTTTTCCTCTATTTTTAAATCAAAATTTATTCTCAGTGGGATTTTTTTTTTTTTTTTTTTTAGGTGTGTGTGTTTATTGGCATAGGAGAGGTCATTATCTTTCCCTTTTGGGTAAAACAGCTCTAGTCTGCTATAGTATAAGCAAGCTGCATTTTGTTCTTGATACTAACCAGCTAAAATGGAATTTCCTGTGAGCATAAAGTTATGTGGTCTACCCTAGGTTTGTGATCAAATTTCAAATACCACCCACCCAACATGCATCTCTCTGTGTTGTCCCATTTTGTCATCTCATAAATTTATTCAGCCACCAACAGAGCCAACATTTATTAAAGTCTTCTAATATATCAGGCAACATGCTAAAGTGTACATATCCAAAGGTGTTTGAGACATAGCTTCTAACCTTGATCAGTTTTAGTAGTTAGCAAAACAGATTAATAAATTAAGATTCTGTACACAATCCCTAAATAACTTTGATGGAATATAACTCTTTGCTTATAATATACATAACTCACCCTGCTCTCTCTCCTGTGACTCCATCACCCCCTAAATCAGAAAACAACTAGGGATTTGGGTATCCATTGCTCGAGATGAAGGTCCTTATTGCAGCAAGGAAATCTTAATGTAAAAGTCTGGACTTTAGGAGAGGAAGGGAAGAAATCAAGGCAGAAGACAGAAATTTGAAAAAATGCATGATGAAGACAGACCATTTCTCAGCTAGGATAGAGGGACTGTAGGTGAAAATGGATGGCTCTGATATTGAGGAAAGGCGGGTTAAGATTTGAATGCAAATGCCGATACTGCAAAGACTAGCATAAGCAGTCAGCTTCCAGAGACTCCTCAGTCTCCAGAGGAGCATCTGCAGGAGACAGCACCAGCTGGACAGGCGATTGTGACCTAGCACTTAGTCTCAATTTTAAGTTAATATAACTTGTCTTTACTGACACTGGATGCTTTCTCAAGTTCAAATGAGAAGAATATTTAATTTAGGGTAAAATAATTTGGTTAGAAAGTTACTTAATGACTATGAAGATGTACAATAGGTCTTCATTATTTGGAATTTTTGTTCATAGTTTTATACATAGAATTTGTGGTGGTTACCAGTTTGGAAATTTTTTTTTCAAGCCCAATTTTTTTAAATTGAAGGTTAGTCGATTTATAGTGTTATATTAGTTCTAGGTCTGCAACATAGTGCTTTGACATTTTTATAAAAATATCAAATCACTGTTCTGATATTTGCAAAATTATGTAAGTTTGCATATATATTTTGATATATGCAAATTTATCATATTGCATATAAAGATATTATGAAATACTGGCTATAATTCCTGTGCTGAACATCATACCTTTTTATCTTTGCTGTTTAATACCTAGTAGCTTGCATTCTTAGTCCTCTTCCCCTATCTTGCCCTTACCCCCCTTTCTTCCTATTGGTAACCAGTAGTGTGTTCTCTGTATCTGTGAGTCTGTTTCTGTTTTGTAACCTCACTCATTTGTTTTATTACTTAGATTCCATATGTAAAAGAAGAAAATTAGAAAACTTTCTCACACCATATTCAAAATAAACTCAAAATGGGAGTTTATGAGTTCTAAATGTCAGACCTGAAACCATAAATCTCCTAGAAGAAAACAAGTATGATACTCTCTGACACAGGTCTTAGCGATATTTTCTTGGATCTGTCTCCTTAGGCAAGAGAAACAAGGGCAAAAATAAACAAAAATTTTATTCAAACTTAGAACTTAATGATTCGGCACCTTTTGCAGATTATGTTCCATTATAAATTATTACAGGATATTATCAGATATTGGACATGATTCCCTGTGCGATACAATAAATCCTTGTTGCTTACCTTTTTAATGTATAGTAGTTTGTATTTGTTACCTCCATACCCCCAATTTGTCCCTTCCCATTCCCTCTTCCCCTTGGCAACCACAGGTTTGTTTCCTACATCTGTGAGTCTATTTTATATATGCATGCATTTATATTATTTTTAAAATTCCACATATAAGTGATATATAGCATTTGTCTTTGTCTGATTTATTTCACTAAGCATAATATTCTCAAGGTCCATCTACGTTTTTGCAAATGGCAATATTTCATTCTTTTTTATGACTAATATTCCATCACATATATAAAATATACAATATATAGTAAATGTAATAGTAACACTCCATTATATATATATGTATATATATGTGTGTGTTTATATATATGTATGCATATATATATATATGTATATTTATATGTACAAAAGCTTTTCAGTTTAATTCGGTCCCATTTGTTTATTTTTGCTTTTATTTCTTTGGCCTTGAGAGACCAATCCAAGAAAATATTGCTATGCTTTATGTCAAAGAGTGTTTTGCCTATGTTCTCTTCTAGGAGTTTTATGGTTTCATGTTTTACATAGCAAAGGAGGACATCAACAAAACCAAAAGGCCACCTCCTGAATGGGAGAGGACATTTGCAAATGGTATGTCTGATAAGGGGTTAATACCCAAAATGTACAAAGAACCCATATAACTCATATTTTTAAAAAAGACAATTAAAAATGGGCAAAGCACCTCAATAGGCATTTTTCCAACAGAGCATACAGATGACTGACAGGCACATGAAAAGATGCCCACCATCACTAGTCGTCAGGGAAACGCAAGTCCAAACCATAGCGAGATACCACTTCACAACTGTCAGAATGTCCAAGCCCAACCAATCTTACTTTTCTTTTTAAATTCAGTGCACATTTATTGAGACCATATCATGTATAAGAATCAGAAAACAACAGATAATATGTATCTGTGTTTATATATTAAAGATAAAATCACATTACATATTAAGATTAAAAACTTTGCTCTGGAATAACTCAGTCTGCAGTGGTTTTTAGCTCTTATTGCACATGAATCACTTTGGACACTTTCCATAAACATTTATGAAAGGAACACACCCCGTGCTAATTAAATTGTCATCTCTGGAAGCAAGGCTCAAGCACCTGCAATTATTAAAGTATCTCTGAGAATTCTAATGTGCAGACATTATTTACAGAGAGTGAAAGCATAAATGAAGTGAAGTGAAAGTTGCTCAGTCATGTCTGGCTCTTTGCGACGCCATGGACTATACAGTCCATGGAATTTTCCAGGCCAGAATACTGGAACGGGTAGACTCTCCTTTCTCCAGGGGATCTTCCCAACCCAGGGATCGAACCCAGGTCTCCCACATTGCAGGCAGATTCTTTACCAGCTGAGTCACCAGCTGGAAAGCACAAATAGGCCAAGCAATATAAAACTCGAAAGCTATGACTTAGTTGATGTTGGATGTAGAGAAAAATTCTGCATAAATTTTGAGATTTCAGAGGAGGTAGTTAAAAATGAAGTGAGCGTTCTAGAGAGCACAACAGAAAGGATCTGGATGGGAATTAAAAAAGGAAGGAAATAAGAGAAAAACATGCCTGAGAGAAGAAGATAAGGGGGTAAAAATGGGGAAAACACCAGGGGCTGTTTATTCCCTTCCCCCTTTTCTCCTTTTTCTTCCCTCTCCTCTTCTTCCACTTTCCTCCTCCTCTTTCATTTTCTTTATAACAGAGGGTCAGGGAACATAGGAGAGATTACAATTCAACAAATATTGGGAATGGTGAATTCTACCTGATGCTTCCAACAAAAGGTAACCTTTGGAGCAAGTTTCTAAGCTGGTGAAGATAAGTATTCAGGAAGGGAACAACACCATCTTCAGACACTTGTTTAAAAGTTACTTGCAGTTGTTTTCTGAGCAAATGTATGGGTTTCAGGCATTGTGGTCTGACAAAGACAATAAATGTTCTTACATGTTTGCTTTTGTTCCCTTTACAGAGGTGGGGTCTTGGAAAGTCTATGGGGATTCAGCTCATCGGAATGTCAATTTCCCTAACACTAGGGTGTTAGTGGGAGATGAGGGTAGGTTTCGGGACCTTAGCATATGGTGCTCTTTTACACTAAGAGGTTTTTAGTTTGCTCCCACCTTACTCCAGGTTAGTTTGTCTTTCATAACTCATCTCAATGTTCCTGTCTTCAGTCACACCATCACTGGATGATTCCACCCTATTTCTGCTTTTTAGGACACTGGGGTAGAGAATAGTGATGTTCCTTCCCTGATATTATGCTGTGCTTAGTTGCTCAGTTGTGTCAGACTCTTTTCAACCCCATGGACTGTAGCCCACCAGGCTCCTCTGTCCATGGGGATTCTCTAGGCAAGAATACTGGAGTGGGTTGCCATGCCCTTCTCCAGGAGATCTTCCCAACCCAGGGATCAAACAAGTTCTCCCACACCACAGGTGAATTCTTTACCAGCTGAGCCACCAGGGAAGCCCAAGAATACTGGAGTGGGTAGCCTATTCCTTCTCCAGGGGAACTTCCTGACCCAGGAATCAAACTGGGGTCTTCTGCATTGCAGCAGATTCTTTACCAGCTGAGCTACCAGGAAGCCCTCCCTGATGCTACTTGTCTTGAAATTTTCCTTTCAACCCATGGATATAATATAGCAATGAAGATATGAGAGGTTGTTTTTTTTATATATAATAGTACTAAAAAAAAAAAAACACCTACATCAAGCCCAATTTATAATCACATTTTAGTGTTGAGTTTGGAGACTGGGACAATGATTATGGAGTTTGTGGGGCAATATTTGAGCCAAAATTGCTTTTTGTTGCAAGTGGGGCAAAAAACTGTGGAACAGACCATGGTGCCAGGAGTGGGTTTGGGGTGAGCGGTGGGTTGGGAGAGCAGCCTACTCAGGGAGTAGGCTACATTGAAGACATTAGATTGAGAGGGAGAGAGACTTAGATCAGTATTTTACTTTGTATCATGGCAACCTAGCTTCTGACTATCAACTCAGTTTTATTAATAATAGCAGGGATCACATTCTGAGTACTTTGCATATTAGTTCTTCATAACAACTCTGTGTGGTTTGTGTGTGTGCATGCTAAGTTGCTTCAGTTGTGTCCAATTCTTTGCAACCCTAGGGACAGTAGCCCGCCAGGCTCTTCTGTCCATGAGATTCTCCAGGCAAGAATACTCCGGGGAAGCCATGCCCTCCTCCAGGGAATCTTCCTGATCAAGGAATCAAACCCATCTCCTGTGGCTCAGCAGATTATTTACTGCTGAGCCACTGGGGAAGCCCATATGGTTGGTAATATTTTACTATTTTACAGATGAAGACATTCAGTTACAGAGAGATTAAGTGACATTGCTAAGGTGGAACAAGAGTTGGAGCAGACTGACACTGGATTGTCAGCTCTTAACCATTATTCATTTAATTATTTTTTCAGTTATATTTTATAGCACTTCATAAGGGAAAGGTAATGCTATTTATCAGTTTGAAGGATTTCTGAATATATTTTCCATACTTGAAAGTCCAGTGTAAGTCACTGTGTTTCTCAACTAGAAGTCTGTCTCAGTTAACATTAACCCTGAAATAAGGATTCAACTGCACTCCTGGGAGGATGTCAAGAAAGGATGACAGCCAATAAACCTCCATGACTCCACCTTAAAGCATAGGAACTCTAGTCAAGGTGTAAATCTTGTGTCTCAAAATTACTTCTCTGAGGGGAAAGGGGGCCCAGGGTATTTAGACACCAACTCCTGTCAAGTCATTGATTGACAGCTGCTCTTGGGATAGGAATGTTAGTTCTCTAGTTCTTCAACTTCATTTGAAGTCAAGTCACAGGAGGGTGCAGAGTGCATAGAAGTGGGGAAGGCCAGGGGATGTGGGTGGGGTGTCTATAGCATTTGCTACAATGTCATCATTGGTGGAATAAAGCACCTTAGCCCTTTAGAAAATAACAGGAACTAGTTATTTGCTGCTTCTGGAACTAGACTGCTCAGTTGTCAAGAATGATAATCATAATAATATCAGCTGACATCCACTGAACTCTTACAGCATGCCAAATTCATTTCTAAGAACTTTAAAGATATTAATGCATTTAAACCTCATTACAACACTAGGAGATCAGCCCTGGGACTTCTTTGGAAGGAACGATGCTAAAGCTGAAACTCCAGTACTTTGGCCACCTCATGCGAAGAGTTGACTCATTGGAAAAGACTCTGATGCTGGGAGGGATTGGGGGCAGGAGGAGAAGGGGATGACAGAGGATGAGATGGCTGGATGGCATCACTGATTCGATGGACGTGAGTCTGAGTGAACTCTAGGAGTTGCTGATGGACAGGGAGGACTGGCGTGGTGGGATTCATGGGGTTGCAAAGAGTCAGACACGACTGAGTGACTTAACTGAACTGAACAACACTAGGAAATAGGTCTATTATTACCTATACCTTACAAAGAATGGCCCAAATTTACAGAGCTAATAAATGGTAGAAGGAGAGTTGGGAATTCAGTAGCCGTGATTCAGAGCCTTGTTCTCAATCACCCAGCTCTCCCACTGTTTGTTCTTTCCCTTTATGCCGTTTACCAGATTTATGTACTCTACTTGCACTTCTAATGCAAAGGAAGATGCAAAGATTCCTATTAAATGTATCCCTCAGTCTTTCCAGCAGCTTCCCAGGGGACTTGGAACTGCAGTAACCAGACAATTGTTTGATTGGGATATTGCTTTCCTGAAGTAGCATCAGTTATAGAATAATGCAGACTCTCAGACTTAAAGGAAATATGCAATTATTCAGCTTTTTATTCTAACAATTGATTTGAACATCAAAACCAAAAAGTTTATGTCAGAAATAGAAAAGATAGAATGAGCAAAATGTGACTATTTCCATCTGGAGCTGTTGAGTACTGAAGTGTCTAAGGAGAAGCTGAAATAGCCCATGGTGTGACTTATATTTGCGAGGTAATAAACTCTGGCCTGCTAAAATAACTGATGCCTACTTGGTTTGACACACATCAACTCCCGTCTCTTTATTTATTATGGAATAATCAACTTTGATTTTCTTTTTCTCATTTTCAACAAAAGAGTGAATTATATACATATATATATGATTTATAATTAATTTATACAAAGTGTTTATATATGGGAGTTCTTATTTTCCACATACTTGATATACAATAATTTTATCAACTATCTTTTATCAATAGATATTAAAAGTATTTTAATTTTTGTTTTTCACTGTGTTTGTATTTGTTTTCAATTTCCATTTGCTTGTTTTCTATTTACTGTTGAACTTCTGCTTTAAATAATTGCCAGCAATATTTGAGTAAATATTGTGCACTGTGAAAAGCTTTTATTGTCACTACCTATCATATGGGGGTGGGAAGGCAATGGCACCCCACTCCAGTACTCTTGCCTGGAAAATCCCATGGATGGAGGAGCCTGGTAGGCTGCAGTCCATGGGGTCGTGAAGAGTCAGACATGACTAAGCAACTTCAATTTGACTTTTCACTTTCATGCATTGGAGAAAGAAATGGCAACCCACTCCAGTATTCTTGCCTGGAGAATCCTAGGGATGGGGGAGCCTGGTGGGCTGCTGTCTATGGGGTTGCATAGAGTTGGACAGGACTGAAGCGACTTAGCAGCAGCAGCAGCTTTATGTTTGCTAGCAGTTAGACTCTAGACTTTAGGATATTTTCTATAATATCACACAGGAACACTTCAGAAAACTAGAGTTCAACAAGCGGAGAAGGCACAGATCCTCTATCATTATTCCCATAGAGACCCCTGCCAGGGCTCGAGCAGCTTGTTGCATACAAACACCATCTATAAATGCTCCAAGAGAGGGATCCAATTCACTGTTGCAACTGTGTCAATGGAGGGGTGTGTTTTCTAGTTTGGGCCAGATGTTTATACTTGTTTGGAAAAACCAAGTACCTAACACCTGTTAGAGCTTTTCCCCAATATCCCTCCAGGCCTTGGGTGTTATTGTTCTTTTAAACTTTCACCTATCAGATGAGTGCAAAATGTCCTATTATCTTTTTGCTATGTAACAAACCACCCCAAATTAGTGATTTAAAATATTGACAGCGTCTGCTGGGAATATGCAGTGTGGGTTGACTCGATAGAATTTGTTCTTTGTCTCATTCAGTTTAAGTTGGGCTTGTTTAAAGGCTGTGTGCTGGAATCATCCAAAGCCTTGCTCACTCACAATCTGGCAAGTTGATGATGGCTGTTGGCTGAGATTTCAGCTGGGGTTAGTGGCCAGAATACATACATGTGGCTTTTCCAAGAGTTCTTTGGCTTCCCCGCAGTATGGTGGCTCAGCTCCAAGGGCAAGCATTCCAGGGAAGAAATCTCGGCACTCCAGGAGAGTCATTTAGCATCACTTCTACCTCATTATACTCATTAGAAATCAGTCACTAAGGCTAGTTTATATCATGGGGAATTGGACTCTCCCTTTGGAAGGAATTTCAAAGAGTTTCCAGTCATGAAACCATTACAATAGAAATAATTCACAATTTCTTTAATTTTCATTTTTCTCACTACTTATTTTCAGCATCTTTTTGTGTTCATGTATCAGTTTTCTACTGCAGCATAAGAAATTACCACGAGTTTTGCAGCTGCAAACAATACTCATCGACTCTGTAAGTCAAAAGTTCAGGCATGGCTCAGAAGGATTCTCTGCTTAGACTCTCACAAGGCTGATCTAGGTGTTGGCTAGGCTGCACTCTCATCTGGAGGCTTGATTAAGGAAGGGTCCGTTTTCAAGAATCCTCATGTTGTCGGTAGAATTCATTTCCTCAAGGGACTTCCCTGACAGTCCAGTGGTTGAGACTTTGTGCTTCCACTGCAGGGGACATGGGTTTGATCCCTGACCACTGAACTAAAATCCTGCATGCTACATAACTTCCTCATGACACCTTTTTTCTTCAGAACCAGCAATGTAGAGAGTTTGTTTCTACTGGTTCAAGGTTAGGTCTGATCCAGCCAGAACAATCTTCTATTTCATTAACTCAATGTTAACCATTTTATCATTGCCATATTTTATTGGTTAGGAAAAAAAGACACATTTCTGCAAGGGAATGGATGCCAGGGATTACGGAGGCCACCTTATAACTTTGACTGTCACACCTGGCCTTATTTATTATTTAAATTGAATTGTTCCTTCATATCTACTTTTTTCCTGTATGGTTATTTATTCCCTTTGGCCAATTTGTAAAGGTTCTTTGTGTACTATAGGCATTATCCTTCATCTCTATTCTTTATCAAATATATTTTTTCCAAACCAAATCTATTATTTGTACATTGACTTTGGTTATACTTTTTTTAATTCATAAGATATTTAAAAATTTTATCTTTTTCCTTGAATTATCCTTGTGAAAAATTATTCACCTAAGATTGTGCTGTCTAGTATTATTAACAACTAGTCATATGTCCTTTAAATTTATATTAATTAAAATTAAATAAAATTGAAAATCTATTTCTTCAGTTCTACTCATCACGTTTCAAGTGTCACATGTAATTACTTTAGACAGTGGAGATATAGAATATGTCTATCATCGATAGCTCTAGTGGGCAGTGATAATCTAGTTGTTTTTAATAAAGAACTCCCATAGATATTTAAAAATTTTGTTTCTCATATTTTCTATTTATTAATTTTATATTTTGACTATATTAACTTCTTCCTCTAATTTTTTTTGTTTGTTTTATATTTCTTTCTCAAATGTTTTGTAGGCTTAGAAAGAAGTTCCTGTCTTCCTCCTTTTCTCCACTTGATTATTTATTATCAAATTCATTGAGGATGTACATTTACTTTTGAGATCAGTTTGTTAGAGTCTTAAAAAAATACAGCTTTTGGGTATAAGGATTATATAGGCATAAATTTCATAATTTCAAAACTGTTATATTAGGTTTCCACAAAACAATGTAACAACAGTATAATTGTCTAAGACTCATTAGTAGCAACAGTGTCAGACTTTACTTTTTTGGGCTCCAAAATCACTGCAGATGGTGATTGCAGCCATGAAATTAAAAGATGCTTACTCCTTGGAAGGAAAGTTATGTCCAACCTAGATAGCATATTGAAAAGCGGAGACATTACTTTGCCAACAAAAGTCCGTCTAGTCAAGGCTATGGTTTTTCCTGTGGTCATGTATGGATGTGAGAGTTGGACTGTGAAGAAGGCTGAGCGCCGAAGAATTGATGCTTTTGAACTGTGGTGTTGGAGAAGACTCCTGAGAGTCCCTTGGACTGCAAGGAGATCCAACCAGTCCATTCTGAAGGCGATCAGCCCTGGGATTTCTTTGAAGGGAATGATGCTGAAGCTGAAACTCCAGTACTTTGGCCACCTCATGCGAAGAGTTGACTCATTGGAAAACACTCTGATGCTGGGAAGGATTGGGGGCAGGAGGAGAAGGGGATGACAGAGGATGAGATGGCTGGATGGCATCACTGACTCGATGGATGTGATGGACCAACTCCCGGAGTTGGTGATGGACAGGGAGGCCTGGCGTGCTGTGATTCATGGTGTCGCGAAGAGTCGGACACGACTGAGTGACTGAACTGAACTGAACTGAGCATCAACTTAAAATAAGATACTTTGAAACCAAGCAGTAATATTAAATCAATAATAAGCAAGTGCAAACAGAAAGATACTAACACTAGCTGATTGAATTTAAGTCTAATAATAATAAAGAAGATACATAAAATATGATGCAAATGTCTAATAATATATGCTGCTGCTAAGTCACTTCAGTCGTGTCCGACTCTGTGCAACCCCATAGACGGCAGCCCACCAGGCTCTGCCATGCCTGCTGCCTATGTCTCTTGCCCTAAACCACCATATTTGTTTAGTCATCTCCCCAAACATCTTTATATATTGTCATGCATGGTCATGCTCCACAGGCTACCACCTCAAACTTGTTGTCCCATTATGGTGTCTACAGTCACCTTGCTTACCCTTGGCCTCTGCTATTGAGATCAATCATCTTCACTGTTGCTAGGGATTTCAGTCCTGTAACAGCATCTTCTAACAATAATCCTAGTTTCAAAAAGAAGAGACATGGCTGAACATTTTATCAGGGCAGTTGCTGACTCACAATGTGTTCCTTTTTAGCTTCAAATGACAAATCACGGACCTCCTGATGAGAGACAGCCGGTGTCGTCTATCATCCTTTGTGACAGATTCATTCTACAATTCCCACATCAAGCATGGCAGATTCATTCTACAATTCCCACATCAAGCATGGCTGTTTTTCTCTGCAACCTGCCATGGCAGTCCTAGCACCTTCTACACTTTGTATGGTCTATTTACTTCAGAGTGCTGAAGACACATCTCAGAAACATCATCAAATTGGCTATAGGGGCCTAAGTCAAATTAAATTTGTGTCATGAGTTTCCTTATGGACAAACTCTTTCTTTTTCACTTTTGTATTCTGCCCCCTTGATTCAGCTCCCACAGGATCTACTCCTAGTCATAACCTCCCAGTCCCTGTTGCTAAACGCTAGGCACTTATGGCAGCTCCTCTGTCATGTAGCACTGTTCCAGTTGGTTAGCTTATAATTGATTTGTTAGGCATGTGGGGGCTATAGGAGCCCATGGTGAAGAACAGACATTGACTGGGAAAGGCCCTGCTTTATCTGAGAGTTCTGTATAGCTCTGAAGCACGGGGCTATATTTTATCCTTTAGCAAGAGGATAAAATATAGAGTTACTTTTCTAGATTGAGAAACCTCAGGGGGACTTAGGTCCTCATAGTATTCTGTTTCCTCGACCTAATTTTCCCATTTCAAGTCTCAGGATCCTTGCATAAGTGTGATCCAGGCTTCATGAAAGAGATTTGCAAAGATGAGCATTCAACCTTCTTCTATGTTTATCTATACTTGAAATAAACTTCTATTCCAGTCTCTTAACATGATCAGTCCACCCAATAGAAAAAATAACTGTTTTATCAAATGTTAAGGAAGCCTCTGGCTCACATTTTTAATTGAATATGGAATGCTTTATGAATTTGCATGTCAACCTTGTGCACGGGCCATGATATTCTTCTTTTTCCAATTTTATTGCATGTACAGCCAAAGCAAGCACTGACTCTCTTAAATTTTTATTTGAATTATAGGAATTGATGTTTGATTATCTCAAGTCTGTCATTTTTTTCTTTTCAAAGTACCAATGTTGCTTACCAATAGCTATCTAATTTCTCAATTATTATTATTACTATAATAGCCATATTTCTAAAATATCTCTAGCCAAAGACCAGAGACATTTTATTTATCAGATATCAAATACCAGTGCATCCTTTTTCAACTGCAAATAAACCAAATTCACTAGAGGTGAAAGTGTTAAAAACTATAGTTTTACAACAGACCAGGGACTGTCGATTTTCCACCTACCGCCTGAGATGGAGCCTTCATTTCAGTGGTTCACCATATTTTCAACACCAGAATCCCATTCTACAGTCAGCTGCCTAGGGATCACTTCTTATATCCTAGAAGCAGAGATTGAGACAAAGATTCAGGTGTGGATGGTGTATTGCGTGAGAGCTCTGTAGGAAAATCCTGTAAGAGAATGAAGGAAGTCAAGTAGTCTAGGGAAAAATCTAAGCAAGGATGCAAACTAGTTTTGGTGTGGTACACACGGGGAATGAGGGCTATTCCTTAATAGTGAATTACCCCAGTAAGAGTTGTATCACCCTGAGGCTAAGGAACAGAATTTCTATGATTTTATTAGTCAGTAAATGGAGAGAAGGTGATGTAACTGCCCAACTGTTCCCAGGAAAGTTGGCTCCCTTCAGCCAAAGGCAGTCCTTCTGAGAAGGTCACAGTTATAAGCCATTTGTTTCAGCACTGACAGTAAAGACAAATTGGTAAAGAGGATCTGGGTAAGGCACCAAGAAATTTTACCACCTACCTGCAGTGTAGTTGAGAAGCACTAGTGGAGTGAACTGGAGAAGGCAATGGCACCCCATTCCAGTCCTCTTGCCTGGACAATCCCATGGACGGAGGAGCCTGGTGGGCTGCAGTCCATGGGGTCACTAAGGGTCTGACATGACTGAGGGACGTCACTTTCACTTTTCACTTTCATGCCTTGGAGAAGGAACTGGCAACCCACTCCAGTGTTCTTGCCTGGAGAATCCCAGGGACGGGGGAGCCTGGTGGGCTGCCGTCTATGGGGTCGCACAGAGTTGGACACGACTGAAGCGACTTAGCAGCAGCAGCAGCAGCAGCAGTGGAGTAAACACTGGAATAATTCAAATGTAGAACTTTCATAAAGTTTATTAACGCCATTTTGAACATTTAATTGTAGATCTTAGCTATTTTATTACTTATTATGATGATTTCTGACTTCATCATTTATTGAAGAGTGACTATATGTTATGAATTTACTTATGTACACAGAGCAAAAAAAAATGTGAGGAATAATGTTGCTCTCATGAACTTTATAATAAGTCATCAACATTTCAAGAAATCATGAAAAAAACTCCAATAGAGGTATTACAATACTTACTACTATAAGCCAAGGGACACAGACATCAATGTGAAGTCAAAATTTTTGATAAACATCTCAAGCACTAGGGAGGGAAAATTTGAAATATTTTTTGCTGTGTCTTTTTAATCAGTATAATTATAAAAATATATCTTCTTTTAAAGAGTAAGTTTGAGTTCTTTAATGTAATCTATCATCACAGAGCTATTATATAAAAAGGGAATGGTGAGTCTAGATATTTTGTTATAATCAGGCTATGCCTTTGGAAAATAATGGCAATTTCTGCATTTTTAGTTTAAATAACAATCACATCACCATTACATTATGTATCTTTCCCTTATTACAGCAGTTAGTGTTGGTCTTTTAGCTAAGCTCACTCAGCAGTGGCTAGCCACAGATATTGACTGTTAGAGAGCAACTCTTCTATTTAAATCTTCTTTAAATAAAAGACAGGCAAACAACACTTCAGTTAGGAATTTATTTTTGATTAAGAGTAAGTCTTATAACAAATACAATGATCAATAGCACACTTGGAGAAGATTAGCATGAGATAACATGAACTGAAAGCTCTCTTTTTTCCCCTAGCTATTCGCAACTTAAATATCTATTGAAAATTATGCCAGGTTATACCCACAATGAATAGTAATGCATTTATTGAAAAATGGAAAATTCTCCTTATAGTCAAAATGTTCCTAGCATTTGCAAAGGAAGAGTCTCAAAGTAGCACACAATGCCAGGAGGATGTTTTCTGTGCTCTTCAAAAGCTTTTTGTTGTTGCTAACAGAGTAGTATTTTTAGGATATTTTTAGGAAGACATTTTCCAAGATTGTTTCCCATCCTCATGTTTCACAGATTGCTACAGTTGTTTTTATTTAACAAACTGTTTACAAAGACATTGCCATTCAGAAAATTATGGCTTAAACAAAATCTGATTATATTTGCTGCAAAACATCTGGGAGAACTAATATAGGTTCTATGAATCTCTGACTGAAACAGAATTATCTAAGCTATAGGACTTTGGGACCCATTTTTCCTGGAGTACATCATGTGGTAGGTTCTGAGAAACATTTTTTAGAGAAGTTGCATTAAGGTAAATTCTACACTCACTTCTTAAATGTCATTGTTACTGAATATAACAGTACTTCAAAGAATGCGAATCAGTCAGGGTCTTCTCAGGAGACAGAATTACCCAGTAATTTGAAGCGGGAACATTTAATATAAAGAATGTTTAAGTATTAGATTAATGAAATGGTAGACACTTGATCCTTGGAGGAAAAACCTATTACAGACATAGACAGCATATTAAAACAAGAGACATCACTTCCAACAAAGGTCTGTATAGTCAAAACTTTGGTTTTGCCAGTAGTCATGTATGGATGTGAGAGTTGGACTATAAAGAGAGCTGAACACCTAAGAATTGATGCTTTTGAACTGTGGTGCTGGAGAAGACTCTTGAGAGTCCCTTGGACTACGAGGAGATCAAACTTATTAATCCTAAGGGAAATCAACCTTGAATATTCATTGGAAGGACTTCAGCTGAAGCTGAAGCTCCAAAACTTTGGCCACATGATGCAAAGAGCCAATTCATTGGAAAAGACCCTGATGCTGGGAAAGACTCAGGGCAGGAGGAGAAGGAGAGGACAGAGGATGAGATGGTTGGATGGCGTCATAGACTCAATGGACATTAGTCTGAGCAAACTCTGGGGATGTATAAGGACAGGGAAGCCTGGCGGGCTGCAGTCCATGGGGTCACAGAGTCAGACACCACCTACCGACTGAATAACAACAGTAAAGGCTGGTAAAATGTTAAAAAAAAAATCTCTGACGTATATGGGAATAACAGATGTGTGTTCGCCACTACCAGAACCCTACGGAAGAATCCCACTCTCCATCCTGCCAGGGCTGAAAGCTACACCTTTTTCCAGCAGACATGGCCATACAAAGATATCACTGTGATGAGGTGCTGGTGGAATTTGCGAGAACTCCTCCCTCTTGAACTTGCAGGAAATCAGTTCTATATGGTATAGAAGAAAGCTGTGCACAGAACGATGTCTCATGGATACACTCTGTCATGTGACTTTTCCTAAGGGAGTTGTGGGGGAACTCGCTTAGTGCTGAGTACATGGCACGCTGTACATGGCAGGAGTTGGGCGCTAGGGAAGTTGCGCGTGCGCTGTAGCAGCCTGACGCTGGAGAAGCTGTGTGTGCTCGAAGAGCCGAACGCACTGGAGCAGCTAGAAGCCGCCTGGACCACAGCAGTGCTGGAAAGGCCAAGTGCATGGGTGTAAAGCACGAGCCTTCCAAGTAAGCGCCAGAAGCAGAAGGAAAAGCCCTTTCTCTTGCAAAGCCATTGGCAAAGCTTACTGCCAACTGGCAAAGGAAAACTATAAAGTTCCAGATTCACTTTTGAAGAACAGGTAAGGATGGGTAAATTGTGAGGTAAGAGACATTCGGTTGATAACTGGTACAGAACATTATGAAATTTAGAAGAAAAGTTATTATGTTATTCTGTTATTGTTTACTTTGATAATACTCTACATACATTACGACTTGCTCAAAAAATTTGGGGTTTTTTTGGTAAATAATAGGAACAGTCAGAAGTGATTAAGTACATTTCTTTTTTTTTTTTCAGAAAAAGGCTTAAAATGCTGCTTCTAGTTTCAAGGTAAACTTGATATGAATTCAGTTTAGTTTACTTCAGTTGCTCAGTCGTGTCCGACTCTTTGTGACCCCATGAACCGCAGCACGCCAGGCCTCTCTGTCCATCACCAACTCCCGGAGTCCACCGAAACCCACGTCCATTGAGTCGATGATGCCATCCAACCATCTCATTCTCTGTTGACCCCTTCTCCTCCTGCCCTCAATCTTTTCCAGCATCAGGGTCTTTTCCAATGAGTCAGCTCATCGCATCAGGTGGCCAAAGCATTGGAGTTTCAGCTTCAACATCAGTCCTTCCAATGAGCACCCAGGACTGATTTCCTTTAGGATGGACTGGTTGGATCTTCTTGCAGTCCAAGGGACTCTCAAGAGTCTTCTCCAACACCACAGTTCAAAAGCATCAATTCTTCAGTGTTCAGCTCTCTTTATAGTCCAACTCTCACATCCATATATGACCTCTGGAAAAACCATAGCCTTGACTAGACGAACCTTTGTTGGCAAAGTAATGTCTGTGCTTTTTAATATGCTGTCTAGGTTGGTCATAACTTTCCTTCCAAGGAGTAAGCGTCTTTTAATTTCACTGCTGCAATCAGCATCTGCAGTGATTTTGATATGAATACTTTAGGCTATTAATTGCATATGGGACTTAGTTGCAAGCAACAGGATAAACTGCTAATAGTCATGTGCATGTGTGCTAGTGTTGGATGCTTTGAGACCCCATGGACTGTAGTCCACCAGGCTCCTCTGTCCGTGGGATTTTCCAGGCAAGCATACTGGAGTGGGTAGTCAAGACTTCCTCCAAAAGATCTTTCCGATCCAGGTATCAAACCCACTTCTCTTATGTCTTCTGCATGGACAGACAGGTTCTTTACCACTAGCGCCACCTGAGAAGCCCAATAGTCATATAAACAAATGAATACTGATTTTTCTCATGTGAGATAAACTCGTGAGAAAATCAGCTTCAGGCATTAGTTTGGTGGCCATCTATTTTGAGGCCGCCATATCTGTGATTCTCTTGGCCTTTTCCTCTTGCAAACCACGTGGCTCATCTATAATCAGGAATTATTTATGCAACCAAGGTAGAAAGGATAAATAATATATGAGGGCAGCTATGTCTGACCATTTTAAAGCAAAAGGAAACTAGAAGCCCTTGGTCACTTAGCCACTCCTAGTCAGGATTCTGGCTGCAGAAGCACATTTAAACTATGTCATTCTCCACAGCAGAGCATTCAAGGAGAATGCTGTTTGGGGATTATAGTATGCTAAGCCAGAGAATAATATCTTCTTCATAAGAGTTTCTTGAGGATGTGAATGTGATAATAATGTAGCTGATAATTTTAAAGCAAAAGCAGTAAAAACACTGGGAAGAGTGTGGTGAGCCAAGGAATAGCTGCCTCCAAAGATGACTATGGAACCTACTAGTATGCTGGGTTATGTGACAAAGAAAAATAAAGTTTGCAGATGGAATTAAGATTGCTAACATGTTGATCTGAAGATAGACTATACTGGAGGACCCATTATAATTACAGCAGTTATCAGTAAAATAGGGAGGTAGCGGAGGAAAATCAGATAGCAATGTATCTGTGAAAGAATGATGCTAGAGATGCAGAGACACTGGCTTTGAAGATGGAGGAACCGAACTCTAATCACGGAGCGCGGTCAGCCGCTAGAAGCTGGAAAAATGCAAGGAAACAGATTCTCCCCTAGAGACTATAGAATGGAATGAAGTTTGGCTGACACCAGTTTTAGCCCAATGAGACCTGCGTTGGACTTCCAGAACTACAGTAAATTGATAGGTGTTTGTAATTTTGAAATCACCAAGAATGTGACAATTTGTTACAGCAGCTATAAACACTAGGGAGAAATATAATGTAGATACAATATGGGGAGACTGCCTTTTCTCAACCTTTCAACTTCGTATTAAAATCTTTTGTGTGATTCTTTCTAGAAACATTCATTTACATATCGGATGGATTCAAAGTTTAGACATTGCTAACTAAAATTCTAGAAACAAATTAAGTTCATTCAGAGTTATTCATTTTCTATTGCAGAACCATTGTGAATGTATGTGAATCTTAGTAGATAGGTAAGACATAAAAATAATCCTTAGACTTGATACAAAGATATCATATATTTATTATCAAGTCTTTCTTGATTTTTTATTTTAACAATCTATTATTAGTGTGTAGACTGATATATCAAAAATGTTTAAAGAAGGAAGTTTAATGTTAATGGTAATATATTATATGTATTTTCCAGGTGTGATTAAAAATACCCCACAGAACAACTCAGTGGCAGATGTACTAACCATGTGGCTATATACATTATTTTATAGACAACTTTTTTTCCAGATGCTGAGTAGCTTTAAAGTTACAAATGATTAAAAATAATATCTGTCCTCTCTGAGACTCTCTGAGGTATCAATATTAAAAAATCACACATACTGTTGCAATTTCATATCATACTTTTTTTTTTTTTCTTACATTGAGTAGAACTGACAGTAAATTTGCCATAAAATATTTTAAATATCCTATTCCCATACAGGAACAATTTGTGTCTAAAGAAAAATATTAAATAGAGCAATTATCACTATAGAGTAGATTTAACGATTCTTTGCCACTTTATTCTCTCTTAGAGTATATATATCTCCTCCATTCCAAAGTTAATTCATTCTTAATATGGTGCAGACAGTTCTTAGTCTTCGGATATATCCTGACATGATGTAAATTCCTTGTTCTCCTCTGTACTTTCAGGTGGGCTTTGCCAAGTTCTGTGCCTCTCTAAATCACACTTTTCTCATTTGTAAAATTGGTACAATATTACAAAATACATAATACTTTGGAGTTTTTGCAGAGTAGTCACTTAATCAATTGTGGCAATTATTCTTATTAAAATAGAATACTACTGTTTATTTTTAAAAGTAAAACAAAACAGATATACCAGTCACATGGTTTAATAGAAACATATTCTGTGAAAAAATATTTCTTTCTAACAAGATGTGTTAAGTATACCAGTGATTTAAGTCAAGAAATGTATACCTTAATTTGCATTTGTTCTTTCTAATTTGATAAATTAAAAATTGCTCTCGGTTAGATATAAGCCTCATAAGGATTTCCAGAGCATCCAACGTGGTAATGTAGGATGTATACTTCAGAGTGCATGGGTGAAAACCAAATTTAGCCACGTGGTAGTGTAGGAGGAACACTTCGGAGTACCTAGGTGAAAACTGAATTTAGCAGTAGGAGGTACACTTCAGAGTACCTTGGTGAAAACTGAATTTACCATTGTGGTAGTGTAGGAAGTATACTTCAGAGTATCTACATGAAAACTGAATTTAAATAAAAGTTTATTTTTAGTTAACAGAGGAAAGACAAAAAAGTAAGGCTTAGATGGTAACAGTGATACAAATTTAGAAGACATATGTGTTTTGGTTTACAGACACACATACACACATCCCTCTTCCAGAAAATAAATGAACCAAAACTACTTTAGTGATCTTCTGACCGTGTCTCACTAACGGTTTTGTATTTCTGCAATTGTCTCAAAAGAACTGGACCAAGAGGATAAGTTCAATGTCACTTACATCTTTGATCAGTGTGCATAGGAGACTTTAAGGAACACACTAGTACTATTAATATTAATTATAATTATAATCACCTAATATTTTTGCATGATTACAGCATACTTGACTCTTTACTAAGTACTTTACATGTACTATTAAATCATTTTAACTTCACACCAATGTCCTTAGGTAGGTGCTATTAACATCATCTCCCTACACAGATGGGCAAATGAAGTGTGAGGGGATAAATAATTTGCTTAAGGTGACACAGTACAGTTAGCAAGTAGAGGAGAGAGGATATAATAATGATAACATATATTTTGTATTTATTATTTAATTGCATGAATAATTGGATTAGGGGGCAATAGGAGAAAGCTATTAAGTACACACTTAAAAGTTTTAACTCGGATATTTTACATGACCCTGCATGTAACTGATGGTAAGTGAGCAGTAATTTGTACTAATGGGTTTTCAATATCCATAACTAACTGTCTATTAATATGTTTATTACAAATCAAATCCTGCTGAGAAACTTGACATATCTTTATTAAATAAATACATGATATTTTAAAACTATTTCATGTAAGTTTATGGCAATCATTGTCATTACATATATATATATATATACACACACACACGTATGTATATATATGTGCATGTTGCTAATTACTACAGGACTTTTTCCTTTATTGAAGAATTACTTTTAAATGATGATTATTTGATGCTTGCATTCTCAAATTTCATTTTGTTTTCAAATTATGCTTACTTTTCTGTGGACAAATAAATATTTGTGTAATCTTGTGGATAAAAAGATATTTTGTCCTAGGGATAAAGTACTGAAATTATGTTTTAAAACCCACTCAGGAAAACATAATACTCTGTAAGTCTGTTAAATAAGTGATGGTATGTTTTAAAACACGTATAAATCGTGCCAACATAAGTTCATGACTGACTTGCTGGTCCTACTTATATGCTGAGGCTGGTATTGTAATTATTTTAAATGAGTCTTCAGTGGAATGAAAACAAGAATATAAAAAGGGAAAAAATACTATTTCCTGACATGGAACTACCAAATTAAAGACATGAATTTCTGTTCCCTGTACACTGAACCTTATATCCCTATGTGCCAGGTTGATATAATGATTTTTCCATATGGGGAAAACCTCTAAGGGAAACTTCCACAATTAAAGAAAAAAAGGCTTTACTGAGTGATACCCATTCTTTTTTTAAAAAAGCAAAGTTATCCATATCCTTCTAATTTTAACTTTCTTTTATTTCCAGTGCTTGAATTGAATATGTGCTATTTTAAACTGAATGCTATTTCTACTTGAATTACTATCTTCTTAAAATCTGTGTTTGCATTTGGCAAAAATGATGTTGCTACTTATAATAAGTATTCCTATTTTTTCTTAGTATCTCAGCTCAATTATAAAGAGAAAAAAATCTCAGATTAAACTCTTAACCTAATGTTAAATCTTCTCTGCAGAACTTCTCTTTGTGTTTTGATTTTCTTTTGCTAAGAAAAGTTATCCAAATTTGAAATATAACAGGTGGATGGACTTACAAATCTTGCATATACTTTTAGATCTAAAAAACAGGCTCATCCAAAACTTATTTAACTTTATCAAAGAAAACACTGTGCTTGACTTAGAATTTAAAATTTTATTTGAGTCCTAAAAACTGTTAGTGTTACATGTGAAATTAAAGATTTTTGTTTGGTAGAAATAGATAAATGCAAATGTTACAGTTGTATGGCCTTAAAGGACATAAACCACTTCTGTATCTGTTAGACAGTTCCTTTTAGCAGTCTGTCGACTGACTGATTATATAAACCCTTGGTTCTCAAATCTTCCTTTAATTAGTCTTATCATCTTACTAGTTAGCTTTTGAATAATAAAATTGAATATAATCTTTGACAGATTTTCATGTTAGATTTATATGAAAGTCACACTTTAATTTTTCAAAAATGTATTTTAACATCATTTTTATTTATTAGTTTTAAATGGTTTTTCCGAAGTTTAACCATTGAATGGATTTTTATATCTCTTGAGTTTTAAGTATTCTGTTTTGGTTCGTTGTTTTTTGGTAAAGTTTTCTGAGGAGTGACTGTAGAGACAAAATCCTTATAAAAATAAATATACCAGGACTAAAGATATAAAATAAGTGTGTCACCTGGATGCAGATGGAATCCTTGGGGATAAACAAGGCAGAAGACAGTTTTAGAAACAAATGGACACTAAGAGGTCAAGGATTCTGGCTTGCTGAAAGGAGCGGCTCTAACTTGTGGTGGTACTCTATTTGTTTCTAACAATCCTGTAGCCAAAACAAGCAGTGCAAAAAAGAAACAAAAATTAAGATTTGTATATAGAGGGGAGAAAAGATGCCTCGAATTAGAACTGGCAGTTGGTGTTTCTGGAGACTAGACTAAAAGAGAAAGCAATTGTAAATGCCATTTTCTGAATGAAGACTTTGTGGGTGACTTTTCCCTTGTTGAGGTATGTTTTTTGTCTTTATAGCAATCAATGCCAATATCTATAGAAGATTTCCTGGCCTTAAGCAAGGCATGGAGCTTTAACAAGCACCAAGAATGCAAGCATGGCTGAAGCAAATGATCTAGGGAAAACAGATAATTTTTTTTTTTTTTTTGAATTCACAGTCTTACTGCCATAGGCGGCAAAGCGATTCTTTGCTGTATTGTATCTTGTATTTCAGTGATTCTGTGGAAAATTTTAACTCTAGGCCAATAGAGTGGCAGTACTTTGGTTGCCTTTAATTTGATTCCTTTTAGATTAAACCCATGAGGCTTCTCAGGAAGCTCAGTGGTAAAGAATTTACCTGGCAATGCAGGAGACACAGGTTTGATCCCTGGGTTGGGAAGATCCCCTGAGAAGGAAATGGAAATGGCAAACCACTCCAGTATTCTTGTCTGGGAAAACCCAAGATCAAAGGAGCCTGGTGGGCTACAGTCCATGGGGTCACAAAAGAATCAGATACAACTTAATGACTAAACAACAAGGATAAATCCATGGGGAGACTAATCTTGAATAAAGCCTGAAAAATAATCAGTCATTCATTCAGTCAGTATTAACTGAGGAACAATCATGTGCAAGGTATTGTTCTAGGCACTTGATCTCAAAACAACAAAACAGAAAAGGAAAACCAGAAAACCAGAGTTGACTTCTTAGCAAAATTAATAATATCCATAATCAGAGAAACTGGGAGAGCATCTTCAAAAGATTGGGGTGCTATTTATATGGGAAAAAAAAGTAGATCTGAACATGTTTGAGTAAAGAAGATCTTGAATTTCAGTTAATCAAAAATTTTTTTTTCTTTTTTTTTGAGATTCAAAGTGGCATAGTGTAGCAAAGTACCCAGTGAACATTTGGGTCTTGAGAAAATATACTGTGAAAAAGTATAGAATTAGGACTTCAAGGAAAAACATGGGCATGATGACACAAAGAAAACCAAGTAAGACAATGATAGTGTAAGTCTGAAATTTGGCTTAATATAATGTACATGGGAAAATATTGCTTAGAAAGGATTAACCAATCCAGAGTCTGAAACTGGTCACTGGTCATGATGTTGGAATACTGATGCCTTTGGCAGTCCCAAAATTTATGGTTTCAGATATCTTAGTGACAGATTTTATTTCCTTGGGCTCCAGAATCATTGCAGACAGCGACTGTAGCTATGGAATTAAAAGATGCTTGCTCCTTAGAAGGAAAGCTATGAGAAACCTAGACAGCATATTAAAAAACAGAGATATTACTTTTCCAGCAAAAATTCACATAGTCATAGATATGATTTTTCCAATAGTCATGTATAGGTGTGAGAGCTGGACCATAAAGAAGGCTGAGTGCCAAAGAAGTGATGCTTTCGAATTGTGGTGCTAGAGAAGACTCTTGAGAGTTTCTTGGACAGTGAGGAGATCAAACCAGTCAATCCTAAAGGAAATCAACCCTGAATATTCATTGGAAGGACTGATGCTGAAGCTGAAAGCTCCAGTACTTTGGCCACCTGGTGCAAAGAGCTGACTCATTGGAAGAGATCCTGATACTGGGAAGACTGAAGGCAAACGGAGAAGGGGTGGCAGAGTATGAGATGGTTAGATAGTATTACTGACTCAATGAACGTGAATTTGAGGCAACTCTGGGCGATAGTGCGGAGAAGGCAATGGCACCCCGCTCAAGTACTCTTGCCTGGAAAATCCCATGGATGGAAGAGCCTGGAAGGCTGCAGTCCATGGGGTTGCTAAGAGTCGGGCCAGACAGAGCAACTTCACTTTCACTTTTCACTTTCATGCATTGGAAAAAGAAATGGCAACCCACTTCAGTGTTCTTGCTTGGAGAATCCCAGGGACAGGGGAGCCTGGTGGGCTGCCGTCTATGGGGTCGCACAGGGTCAGACATGACTGAAGCGACTTAGCAGCAGCTGGGCAATAGTGAAGGACAGGAGAGCCTGTTGTGCTGCAGTCCATTGGGTGGCAAAGAGTTGGACAGGACTTAGTGACTGAACAACAACAGCTGTGGGGACCCAACAAGATGGATTTACTAGAAAATGCTAACAAAAACATAACTGGACCACAAACCTAAAAAGGGCTTCAGACAAAGGAAAGAGTGCTCATCCTGAAAAATAAAGAGTCAAAATTAAGTAAGTGTAACTGTATGAATTAGCCAAGCCTTCCTAAGGCCAGTAGAGGATCAGTGTCTGGAAACAACCCACTGGATTCGCTCTATCTAGTGTGCAGAGAAAACTCAAGGACTAGAGCATTAGGATACTAAGGAAAATGCATCATGAGGATTGACTGTAAAGGTAATGGTTTTTACCACCTTTCCAGTGACACACACTCATAAGTTTCAACAGCAGCTTCAGTTCAGAATCTGCTGTAGTTGATTCTCCAGAAACAAAGTGAAGATATGATGGCCTCTTCTCTAGCAGGCAGTTCTCTTAGTTCTGAATTGTTTAATGAACACATGAACACACAGTACAGGAGGAAGTGACCAAGATCAACCCCAGGAAAAAAAAATGCAAAAAGGCAAAATGGTTGTCTGAATGGGCCTTACAAATAGCTGAGAAAGAAGGGAAGCTAAAGGCAAAGGTGAAAAGGAAAGATATACACAATCTGAATGCAGAATTCCAAAGAATAGCAAGGAGAGAAAAGAAAGCCTTCCTCAGTGATCAGTGCAAAGAAATAGAGGAAAACAATAGAATAAGAAAGACTAGAGGTCTCTTCAAGAAAATTAGAGATACCAAGGAACATTTCATGCAAAGATGGGAGAAATGGTATGGACCTAACAGAAGAAAAAGATATTAAGAAGAGTTGGCAAGAATACACAGAAGAACTGTACAAAAAAGATCTTCATGACCCAGATAACCACCATGGTGTGATCACTCACCTAGAGCCAGACATCCTGGAATGTGAAGTCAAGTGGGCCTTTGGAAGCATCACTACAAACAAAATTAGTGGAAGTGATGCAATTCCAGTTGAGCTATTTCAAATCCTAAAAGATGATGCTGTGAATGTGCTTTACTCAATATGCCAACAAATCTGGAAAGTCTGCAGTGGCCACAGGACTGGAAAAGGTCAGTTTTCATTCCAGTCTCAAAGACAAGCAATGCCAAAGAATGTTCAGACTACTGCACAATTGCACTCATCTCACATCCTGGCAAAGTAATGCTCAAACTTCTCCAAGCCAGGATTCAACAGTATGTGAACCATGAACTTGCAGATGTTCAATCTGGTTTTAGAAAAGGCAGAGGAACCAGAGATCAAATTGCCAACATCCGTTGGATCGTAGAAAAAAATAAGAGAATTCCAGAAAAAAAATGTACTTCTGCTCTATTGATTATGCCAAAGCCTTTGACTGTGTGGATCACAACAAACTGTGGAAAATTCTGAAAGAGATGGGAATACCAGACCACCTGACCTGCCTCTTGAGAAATCTGTATGCAGGACAAGAAACAACAGTTAGAACTGAACATGGAGCAACATACTGGTTCCAAATCGGGAAAGGAGTACATCAAGGCTGTATATTGTCACCCTGCTTATTTAACTTATATGGAGGGTACATCATGCGAAATACTGGGCTGGATAAAGCACAAGCTGGAGTCACGATTACTGGGAGAGTTATCAATAACCTCAGGTATGCAGACGACATCACCGTTATGGGAGAAAGTGAAGAAGAAGTAAAGAGCTTCTTGATGAAAGTGAAAGAGGAGAGTGAAAAAGCTGGCTTAAGATTCAGCATTCAAAGAACGAAGATCATGACAGACTTTATCTTTTGGGGCTCCAAAACCACTGCAGATGGTGACTGCAGCCATGAAATTAAAAGACACTTGTTCTTTGAATAACCTAGACAGCATATTAAAAAGCAGAGATATTACTTTGCCAAAAAAAGTCTATCTAGTCAAAGCTATGGTTTTTCCAGTAGTGATGTATGGATATGATAGTTGGACTATAAAGAAAGCTGAGCACTGAAGAATTGACGCTTTTCAACTGTGGTGTTGGGCAAAACTCTTGAGAGTCCCTTGGACTGCAAGGAGATCAAACCAGTCCATTCTAAAGGAAATCAGTTCTGAATATTCATTGGAAGGACCCATGCTGAAGCTGAAGCTGAAACTCCAATACTTTGGCCACCGGATGGGAAGAACTGACTCCTTGGAAAAGACCCTGATCCTGGGTCGACATAGGATGAGATGGTTGGATGGCATCACTGACTCGATGGACATGAGTTTGAGCAAGCTCCAGGGGTTGGTGATGGATAGGGAAGCCTGGCATGCTGCAGTCCATAGGGTCACAAAGAGTCAGACATGACTAAATGACTGAACTGAACACACAAATAATTCACATGCTCTTCAATGCTGAAATGGCAAAAACAGAGAGTTCAGGAGAGAAACAGAAATCAAGACCTCAGTAAAGAGTGTGTTGGGGTTTCCCTGGTGGCTTAGTGGTAAAGAATCCACCTGCCAATGTAGGAGATGCAGATTTGAACCCTGGGTCGGGAGGACCCTCTGAAAAAAGAAATGGCAACCCATTCCAGTATTCTTGCCTGGGAAATCCCATGGAAGAAGAGCCTGGTGGCCTACAGTCCATGGGGTCACAAAAGAGACAGACAATGCTTAGGGATAAACAACAGAAGATGGGCTAGGGATAGACACTACAGATTAGAGCTGGGAACCCATGTCTTCACGCCTAGGAAGTTTCCCAACTAGTTGAGAAGCAAGAGGGACTTAATTGCTACTTTCCAAGGGAAGTGTTCCTCTCCAGAAGCATGATACAGGCGGAGTATGACATTGAACTACTCCTGGGATATTACTCTCACGAAGTGATGGATAACTTCAAGGTTGTTGATCCCATTCAATGGTTATAGATTAACTAAGATCCTGCTGAGGCTAATGACAAACGTTTTGTCTGCCTACCCTCTATCAGCCATATAGTAGTGAGTCTGTAGCAACTCTCATTGTATTCTAGGAATAACATTTTGTTGTCTGGACTAATTGGGGAGGAGATATGCAGATTGGCTTCTTTTCTAAATTTGGTGGATGTTGCCCAGTGCAGTGACAATCTTGCAAGGCTGATTAGTTCTTTAGAATCTTGAAACATTAAGCCTATGAAAGTGTTAGTTGCTCAGTTGTGTCCAACTCTTTGCAATCCCATGGACTGTAAGCCCACCAGGCTCCTCTGTCCATGGAATTTTCCAGGCAAGAATACTGGAGTGGGTTGCCATTTCCTTCTCCAGCAGATCTTCTTGACCCAGGAATTGAACCCAGGTCTCCTGCATTACAGGCAGACTCTCATCTAAACCACCAGGGAAGCACTTGGCAGTCTGTGAAAGACCTGGCATTGAATTCATGTCATGGAAGCAGAAGCAATTGAGGGAAAGACAGTGCAGGCTACAACTGCTGAGAAAAGCACAATTCCACTTGGTTTTGAGAAACATTTCAGCTGAGACTAAGTGCAATACAAAGTAGAGGGGGTGGGTAGATTTTAGCTTTTAATTTCTCTAAATTCACAAAGTAAAATAATTTAATATTGGGCTTTAATTCCCATTATAGTAAGAACAATCTAATTTCTGATATTTAATTTGTCCTTGGGAGTTTAATAAGGGAAGGTATCAGCATGTTATCATTGGTAGGTCTTCATGAAGCTTCTCTTAATGTTTTCACTAATTTCATGGTCTCATAGGCTATATTGCACAAAATAACCAGCCATAACAGAATAGAAATGGAATAGAGAATTTATTTTTAGTCAAGAGTGGCCTTGGGAAGTTTTAATTAAGTGCAATACTTTTATTCATTTCAGAATTTTCTGGGGCCTTAACTTATGCCATCCACATGGTTGACATTGGAGAGTTGCTTCTAGAAGGTTGATTCAGGATTATTCTGAGAGATCACCAATGTCTTCTTATGCATTCAGCCATACTTCTGGATGACCATTGGACTTATGAAAGTAAAAGTGTTAGTCGCTCAGTCATGTCCAACTCTTTGCAACCTCATGGACTGTAGCCCTCCAGGCTCCTCTGTCCATGGGATTCTCCATGCAACAATACTGGGGTGGGTAACTATTCTCTTCTCCAGGCGATTTTCCCAACCCAGGGACTGAACCCAGGTCTCCTGCATTGTAGGCGGATTCTTTAAGAGCTGAGCCACCAGAGAAGCCACATGGTTAAACTCAAATGGTTAAGACAGCAAAATGTTCTTAGGGAGAAAGGGCTTTTCCCTTATTCTTAGTTTCTACAAAAAGAGATATTTTCTAAATACTCTTACCCCTTGACTTTCTTCTTACTTGTACTCACAGAAGAAAAATGAGTGAGTTGACGTCATGATTTAAAATTCTTTTTTTTTTAATTTAAATTTATTTATTTTAATTGTATTGGTTCTGCCACACATCAACATGAATCTGCAAATTCTCCAGCAACACAGGAACACAGCCCTGAGCTTCAATATACAGGCTGCCTGAAGTTACTCCAAACCCACTGACATCTCGTAACTCATTACTGGACACTTCATTGCACTCCAGAGAGAAGAAATCCAGTTCCACCCACCAGAACACTGACAAAGCTTCCCTAACCAGGAAACCTTGACAAGCCACCCGTACAACCCCACCCACAGCGAGGAAACTCCCCAATAAAGAGAACTCCACAAACTGCCAGAATACAGAAAGGCCATGCCAAACACAGTATGATTTAAAATTCTTGATTGAGTGTAGATAATCTTTTTAGAAGTTCCTATGTAAGAGGAATTTGTTCTCTCTCAAATGGTCCCACTCAAGTCAGTAGGTGTATCACTGGGGATTTCTCTTATGTCGACTCAATCCTTGGGAGAGGTGTTCTAAGGCCAAGGTTGGTGGTTAGGAAAGAGGTCATACCATTCTGACAGTCCCAATACTCATAACATTATAATGATAGCACCCCTACATTTTCTAATATTTCTCTTTATCAGTACTACTAGAACATAGACAAGCAGAATATAACTGGTTGGCTCTCTCGAGACCCTAGCCTTTTATATGCACCTGTATACATATGTACACACTGTTTACATATACATATACCACACGCCTGCATGTACTCTACTACCACTCTTCTTCTCTCTGACTTCTCTGCTTGTTTTTCTGCCATAAAATCTGTTATATTTGCACAGTGTGGTATTAGTAATAGGTGTCTGTGAGCTCCCTGCATGACAGATATCCACAATGGTATTACAGATATCCAGTGCAAATATTTGTGTGTGTGTGTGAAATTAATGGAATATCTTAAATGTGCCACTATCCTTCAGACTGCTTCAAGTCACCACGAATCATCCTTCTTTACTACAACCTCCAGTGATGTCCTCATAGGCCACATGGCTTAATGCATCCGTCAGAATAGCATAAGCTATGGTACAGTGAAAACAAGCTGAAAATTTCACTTAAAGCAGTAAAATTTATTTCTTACATGTGCTTCATCTCTATTGCAGGCAAGCCAGGACGTTTGCTCACCACAGTTATCTAGGGTATGGGCTGATGAAACCTCTGTTATAATGCATGCTTCCAGAATTGCTATCAGTGACAAGAAAATATAGTAAGCTTACATTTAAACCTTCAGACTAGATATGGAACATGTCACTTTCACTCATATTTCCTGGCCAAAGCAAGTCATATGATCATGGTTGGATTTAACATGTTTTGCTAACAGGTCTAATCCTCCTATTGGGGGGATCACCGAATATTTTGGTATCCACATTTCTGGGATTCTTGCATCCTTAATCCTCCTATTGGGGGGATCACCGAATATTTTGGTATCCACATTTCTGGGATTCTTGCATCCTTTGATAGTGACCTTTGTAACTTATAGGACAAAATCAACACTTTTATTGTTTTTCTCCATCATATTTTTCATTATAGTGGGGAAAATATCCTCCATCTCCTCTTCTGTTTCACTTTTTCAACCAAAAAGAGATGCATTATGTTTTGAAACTTGGGCTTCCTTGGTGGCTCAGCTGGTAAAGAATCTGCTTGCAATGCAGGAGATCTGGGTTTGACTCTTGGCTTGGGACGACCCCCTGGAGAAGAAAATGGCTACCCACTCTTGTATTCTTGACTGGGAAATTCCTTGGACAGAGGAACCTGTAGACCCTTTTCATTGATGTCAATCTCTTCTTTGGACTTTCTTGCAGATACAACTGCAGGCTTACTCAACCCTGGAAGCTTATTTTCTGTCATGCAGTCCGTTTAGCACTTATAATTTGCTTTGTGAATTCAAGATTCACAGGAGAAAAAATTCGTACAATTAGCATAAAACTTCTGACCATCATCTTAAGCTAAAAATTAACATTTAGGAAATCTAATATTTACTTCAATTTACTCCTTTCTGTTGAAGATCTTTCATACTACCTTTATGTGCCATTTTATATTTTGCTATTTGATGTTAGTAGAAATTGTAGCAAAATATTCAACCTGAAATAATCAGAATATATCAGAGCCCCATAATTAATTTTTAAAAATATCAAAAGCTCTCTGGGGAGACAACTTGCATTAAGGCTGTAATATTTTTGGAAAAGACTAAAATACCTCACATTGGGAAGTTAGATGCCTTTATTCCATTCCAATTATGTAAATTAAAAAAAACTTTAAATACATAGGGGCATCTCCAAGAAAACTTGATAATGTATCTTTGTGAATTGTAAAATGTCAGAAAATTCATCCCTATATAAATGACAGTACTGCACCATTTGAAAAGACCCACAGAAAGGATTTATTCTGAAGACCCTGTATGTCTCATTTGCATTCTATGATTTTGTTCACCTAATTTTGTACTGTCTTTTTGAAGTGGATGAATGATATCCTAGCACCAAACCCATTCAGTTTGAAATTTGAGCCTCTATTTCTAACACCAAAATGTTATAACCTGCTAGACTGTTTTCTTATTTTTTCTTTAAACACACTTATAATGGTGTTGCCCAAAGGTAATACACCAATATACATCCAAAAACATTTTCTTAGAGGCAGGAAATATGAAACCATAATCACAGAAAACTTGTCATTCTAATCACATGGACCACAGCCTTGTCTAATTCAATGAAACTAAGCCATGCTGTTTGGGGCCACCCAAGATGGGCAGGTCATGGTGGAGAGGTCTGAAAGTGGTCCACTGGAGAAGGGAATGGCAAACCACTTCAGTATTCTTGCCTTGAGAACCCCATGAACCGTATGAAAATGCAAAATGATAGGATACTGAAAGAGAAACTCCCCAGGTCAGTAGGTGCCCAATATGCTACTGGAGATCAGTGGAGAAATAACTCCAGAAAGAATGAAAGGATGGAGCCAAAGCAAAAACAATACCCAGCTGTGGATGTGACTGGTGATGGAAGCAAGGTTTGATGCTGTAAACAGCAATATTGCATAGGAACCTGGAATGTTAGGTCCATGAATCAAGGCAAATTGGAAGTGGTCAAACAGGAGATGGCAAGAGTGAACATCGACATTCTAGGAATCAGCGAACTAAAATGGACTGGAATGGGTGAATTTAACTCAGATGACCATTATATCTACTACTGCAGGCAGGAATCCCTTAGAAGAAATGGAGTGGCCATCATGGTCAACAAAAGAGTCTGAAATGCAGTACTTGGATGCAATCTCAAAAACGACAGAATGATCTCTGTTTGTTTCCAAGGCAAACCGTTCAATATCACAGGAAATATGAAACACCACATAAAGATCAACCAAATAGAAAGTGTTTCGGGATGAAAATCTAGCAAAAGCATAGTATTTGAAGCTTATTTTAAAATGTAATCTGATGCTTACTTTTTAAGTAATAAGATTTTCAAACTTTTGCTAGTTTTTTCCCTGAATTTTTTCACTTTTAAAATGCTCTATAAATAAGGGGAAAAAAACCCTTTCACTGTACACACTTGAAGAAATCTTAAGTATACTTTTTGTTACACATACTTTGTCATCTATAAATATGTAAGGAAAACACTCTGCCACAGGAAATCTAGACCACTGGGGAAAACAAAGGTTAAAGCTATGTAAACAGAAGAATTTTTTATGACACTTCTCAGATTGCAATAAAAAGTAACCACGATTCTGGTTATCATTTGCTAAGGAAATCATGAGCAATAAATTTTATATTTTAAAATAAAATTTAAGATAAATGGAAAACTCTCTATTCATTTAAAATCACTGATTTCCTCTGTGTTCAGTATTGCCTTTTATCTCCTTCTTCCTGGCTATGATGCTCTTTGCTCTCATTAGGTAAATCATGCACTTGTACTAGGGATAAAAGAAACACCATGATTCATGACACCATTTCTAAGAGAGCCTTCAAAATTGAGTAGTATGAAAGAAAGCAATACTTGTCCTTAAGACACTGCCATTCAGACTGAGGAGTCATGGATTTTTAAAATTGGGTAGAAGAACAGAAGTTCTGTTTTCTAATTTAATTCTAGGGTAGGAGTAATTTTAAGAATTAGTTGCATGATATCTGCTCACACCTCTTTTAGGTGAGGAATTTTCTTTCTCTGCCATCCACTGATGATTTCCTATAAGCTGATTTTTATCTGAGCCAAAACATGTTTCAGCTATCTTTCCCCTTTTGATCTTAATTTCATCTTCAGGAATAGCACAGAATTAACTAACTGTAAATTTAAAAAACAACAGTATGCTCCATTTCTTATCCAACGATAATTTATCTCCATCTCTAACTCACAACTGGTCAGACTGTTTTGTCAGCGATAGCTCCTTGAATCATTCTTATGTTATATTAAGGTTTTAGAAAATTACTCTGGATTCCTTTTCAAAATACTTTCTTCAGACACAAGATTCAAAGTTAGAAAACCTTCTGAAGCTAGCAGAATGTAAATAAATAAATAAATACACACACACACACACACACACACACACACATACATATAGGGCTTCCCCAGTAGCTCAGTGGTAAAGAGCCCACCTGCAATGTAGGATGGCACAGGAGATGCAGGTTCAGTCCCTGGGTCAGGAAGATCCCCTGGAAGAGGGCATGAAAACCCACTCAAGTATTCTTGCCTTGATAATCCTACCATTTTAGGAACTGTTGGACTACAGTCCATAGGGTCGCAAAGAGTCGGACATGACTGAAGCAACTGAGCATATATATATATATATATATCTCATTATATCAAACAGTATCATTATACTGTTTGCTTGTATTAAACTTGTGGCTAGATAAGAATTTCTGTGTTTTTCACTTAAACTATCATACCTCTACCATACTATCTATGCAATTGATTTTGAAGCCTGTCAATGTAATATTTCATTGTTATGTTAAAGCTCTTGTTGATTTTTAACCAGGTGTCTCTGCATAATCTGTACCACTTTCTCTTCATCCTGGTTTTTTCCATCCGAAAATTTAATACTTGTTTTTTTACTTAGTTACTAAAATTAGGAGTCTGGACTATAGAAAGGAGTATTGTTAGTTAGAATAAACAATGGTTTAAATATATTGTGGTAAGATTTTAAGTGTTTTATGATGTTCAAAAGGTAAGGATGGGCCCTCAAATATCTCTACGTGTCTTGAAATGAGATTGTGAAGTAGTTAAAAACTAACAGCTGTTGGAAAGGCGAGTTCTAATATCGAGGAAAGGAAACATTAGCCAGAGAGCTGGTTGCTTCTCTGTTGAGTGAGAGCAGACTGTGTAGAGATGGTGAACCTCAAAGACAAGTTAAGCCTAGATTGACTCGATAATCCTGTTCAAAGTGAGTGTCCACCATGCTGAGGTACTTCTGTGATGATTCTGAGGGAATTCATGAGGAGAAGAGGCCAAAGAGTTCTGTTCCTGCTCTGCCCAGAAAGCTGTTCTCCAGATTTAAAAGAGATGCTTTTGCTCTGATGAAGTGACAAGCTTGGATGGAGAATAACAGACGCCAAAGCTGTAAACGGTTGGCCCAGGGCCCTGTATGGCAAGGGTCTGGTTCCTTTGAAAGTCAAAGGATTTCTACGGAAGCATAATAAAAGCCAAGTTTTTGTCAAAATGTTATTAAAATTAGGAGTGATATAAGTTAAGACTAGTTCTTTTAGATCCTGTTTCAAACTGTATCTTCTTATATAAATATGCCACAGAACTGTTTACTTTATGTTATATATTTATGATGTTTCTCAAAAAAAAAAATCCACTTTAGGAATTCAGAAAGCTATGTCTATTATACAAATCTGGAGTTTGATAATGTTTCAAAGCTATCAAATAATGCCACTCTCCAGTGTCAAGTTAACTGCAGTGATTAGTACTATGATTTCTCAAAGGCGATAAATAATGGACACGACCTTGAGTAAACTCCAGGAGACAGTGGAGGACAGGGAAGCCTGGTGTGCTGCCGTCCATGGGGTTGCAAAGAGTCAGGCACGACTTAGTGACTGAACAATACAACATAAATAATTGAGCAATACGGGTTTATATAGAGCCCAAACATTACATTTGGGATTAGGAAATTGGCCTGGGGAAGTAGT
Source organism: Bos taurus (assembly GCF_002263795.3). NCBI lineage: Eukaryota > Metazoa > Chordata > Mammalia > Artiodactyla > Bovidae > Bos > Bos taurus. The sequence goes on along the minus strand of NC_037332.1, from coordinate 14,382,032 downwards.
ATAAACTCCATCAATAATTTTAATACAGTTTCCTTCATGAAAATGTATGCAAACCTCATTTGTCCTTCATTTTCCTTTTTCTCTTTTTTTTTTTTCTCATTTTTTAAAAATTTTATTTTATTTTAAACTTTGCAGTATTGTATTAGTTTTGCCAAATATCGTAATGAATCCGCCACAGGTATACCTGTGTTCCCCATCCTGAACCCTTCTCCCTCCTCCCTCCCCATACCCTCCCTCTGGGTCGTCCCAGTGCACCAGCCCCAAGCATCCAGTATCCTGCATGGAACCTGGACTGGCGACTCGTTTCATACATGATATTATACATGTTTCAATGCCATTCTCCCAAATCTCCCCACCCTCTCCCTCTCCCACAGAGTCCATAAGACTGATCTATACATCAGTGTCTCTTTTGCTGTCTCGTTCACCATCTCCAAATGAAAATTAGTTGAGAAATGTGGTATACGGATTTTGGAATAATATGACTTCTGAGCTGGGAATGTAGGTCATCTTGTACGTTTTATATTTCAGATGAGAGAAAGTAAAGCTGAGAAAAGTATCTTGTACATGTTCTCATAAAACAGACAATTACAGAAGGAATGTCAAGGATTTCAATCCAATAACGAAAAGCTATGGAAGTCTGTCAAAAATATTTAACAACCACAACAAAAGGTTTGACAAAACTTCAAAACTTTTTGCAATAAAATATCCAAAATTGAGACACTTAATTATTCGATAAAATGCCGTATGAGGGTCTTCTGCGATTCAGAGGTCATGATAGATGCAAGCTGCCTGGAAATTGAAGACACCATGTGACTGAGTCCCAGAACACCAGGATTCAATCCCAGGTTTAGTTAATTCCAAGACACATGGAGTAACTGTTTTTTCAAGGATATAAATAATATGTTAGTTCTCACATTTTACTACTTTTTCTTGATGAGGTGAAAAATAATGGGAAGCTATCAAGCAATCAAGGACAGGCCAAACATCCAGTGAAAGATAGGTGACAGCTAGTTAGAGCTGAAGCGACAGTTGTGAGGGTGAAATGAGTTGACACTACTCCTCAAAAGGTGATTCTCTTGGAGAGATTTATCTAGTTTTCCAGACATAATGCTCTGATGAGCCTGTCAACAGCTAGATATTTTCTTCAAAATATATGCTTTGATGAACCTAATCTTTTGGATTTTTGAAAAATCCCAACATTTACATTGCAAAATAACCTAAAGTGTAATTTTGAAATTCAAAGTAAATAAAAAACAACCCCCCGTCAAAAAAAAAATCCCTGCATTCTTTGTCATATATAGAACAAGAGGTGAAAAGAATTTATGGGACCAGATGTTCACCACGACATTAATCTTTTACCAGAAAACAAAAAGAATAATGTCACCTAGAGGATGTTGGCTGAAAATGTGATCCCTGAGGCAGGCAGCGTTACCACCGCTATATTGTTTGAAAAAAGAACACATTCTCTGGTCCCAACCCAGAGCTACTGAATCAGAATCTTTGGAGTGGCAACCAAAAGCCTGTGTTTTATCAACTTTTCCTCATGATTCTTATGCATGATTGAGAAGCAGTGATGCAAAGCACCGGACACGCTTTGTGTCCTCTGAAGGACCATATGTGTCTGGGCCAGAAGATATAAAACGGGTATAAATTCAAGAATACTATTGCTAAAAATGATAATTTTATGAAACAAAAAGACAAAACTGCTCTTTGTGGTGTATTTCTGATGCAGACACATATGGAAATACAACCTCATATAATTAGAGATTTTTTTTTTTTAAAGAAGTAGGTAAACTGCAGCATTAATTTATATGAGAGGGAATTTTAAGAGTATTAATGTAGGTTAATTTAAATAAAACCTTTTTGTTTTAATAAAAAGATCGTCGTTACAAAACAGTAATAAATAATGTCAAAATTAGTTATTTTTATTGCAATTTTTTGTATTTTAAAACATTCATTTTTAACAATAACTTACTTTGACTTCAAAGAATGCTATCACCTCTGCCATTTGCTCTAGCTGCATTATTATACCTAACAATTTTGAATATAATTCTTTAATTTAAACATCACTTCTATTGCACCTTTCTTTTTCTCTCTAATAGGATTATAATGTAATCATAATGTAATGTAATTAAATTTAGGTAAAATAATTTGAGATTGCTTCAAATAATACTACCATCTGCTGTGTTATTTAAATTCTCGAAAAAAAACACTAAACATATCAATATAAGAATATTTTGCTTCTAAGGATTTAAACAGTAGCTAAAAATATCTTTTTAAGTACTTGATTAGAATAAACCTTACTGCATATGTGAAACTATTTTCCACTTAGTATATAGTGAGAGTTAAACAAATGTTATTTTTCATTTACTGGAAAAATTTCAGTAAGAGTAATGCCATCTGCCTAGCTAAGCACATGCCCCATGTTCATGCTAAGGGAGGATGAGTTCAGGGTGGACAGAGCTTCTGTATGTTCTGCACAAGGACAGTCATTTTACCTTGGGTGCAGCCCTCCGCCAGCACAGCTGCAGGGTAAGAGAACTGTCCCCTTGCCTTTCCTCTCACAAAGTGATGCTTTCCTTTGGAAGTGTGGTTAGAGTCAAGATGAGGGTAGTGTGCCTTACTTCTTCTCCTTATCACTGTGGCAAGATGATGCTCAATTACAAGTTGATTGGTTTAACTCAATACTCCCAGAAGTAGAAATAGCAAGGTTTTGCATACAGGTGACTTATTTAAAGGCGTACTTTCAGTATAACACAGCAAAAGAGTGGGAAAAGGATGACAGTAAGAAGTCAAGAATGTTGATATATGGCAAAACCAATACAATATTGTAAAGTTAAAAAATAAAAAAAAAATTAAAAAAAAAAGAAACCTAAATCTTCCAACCAAATGTGAAATGTATAAAATAATAAAGGACCAAGAAATGGTTAAAAACAAAACAAAACAAAAAGAAATAGTATGATTTTAGGGAGAGACTTGCTCTGGGCCTGATCTTATGGGGCATCTCTGGAGTGTAAATGATGTCTCAGAGTTTGTCTTGTCTTAAAGCATAGGATTTAGATTTTCAAACTCCTACACCACTCAGCAGGCTAACGGTACCGCAGTTGGATGGTAAGGAGTTTTTGGTGAAACTTCAAAGTATTTCCAGTTGTTTGCATTTGAGGGTTGACAAATCCTTCTAGTAGACAAGATAGTCCTCCGAAGAGAATCATAGGTATAAACTCTTAAAAGCAATGGACAGAAGCTGGAGAAGGGAACCACAGAAACAGTTAAAGGAATTCAAGGGATCTAGACAGGGTACCCACAGTGTCTGCTCCAGTGGCTTTATACTTGCATGCTAAAGTATTGCAGCCATTACTTAAAATAATGTAGTGCTAAATATAATAGAGAATTTACATTTTTAATACACACTGACCAGGCTAAATAAGACTACCAACTTTCTCACAGACACTAAAACATAGAAGTATTGCATTTGGACCTTACTATTTAGCTTTTATGTTTTTTGATAATAAATTGGCTTATGCATTCATTAAATTTGATACTTTACAAGGGGAATACACACACACACATTTATATTTATTAATTTGGGCAATCAAAACTCTATAGTTGGAGGTTGTTTTTGTAAGTTTAAATCCTAACACATTAAAAAAATGTGTTCTAATAAATGTTATTTAAAATTTAAAATATCTATAATAATCAAGGTTATAAGAGAGTAATCAAAAAGCTTTAAGAATGGAATACAGCCAAAAAAGTAAAAGCTCTTGGGAACCAGAAAGGTCTTTTGTAGTCATCAAATAAACTTAGTAATTTAGAAATATACTTTGTCATTAAGTGAAACACCACACTTATACACACACACACACACACACACACACACAGAATAACCAGTTAACCTAAAGTTGTAGGTTTAAACTTAAAACTATTGCAAATTAGTTAGTAAATTGAATATATACATATATAAAATAGCATGTCACATATACATCATTGTAATATTGATATAATAAATCAAAGATGAAACAATTAAAGTACAAAACTTATTTAAGATTAGTTATTAAATCGAATGCTATATTTTACACTTATATAGTAACATATGTAACAACATATATGGTATATATTACTTATGGATTATATATGCTCTATTCATTATATATTTTTATATCATTAATATAATGTATCAGTGGAGAAAAGACAGTTCAATCTTAAAGCCTTATTTCAGAGTAGCTAACAAATTGATTATGTTATATGCCAGATATGTAAAGATATTGTACATTATTATATTTTGCATTATGTAACTTATATGTTTTATGACATATAGTTTTATATTTTATATTTATTTATATATTTATATATGTATCAGTGGAGCATGTATTGATTATATAAGATGCTTATCCATTTATTTTATTATTTATTATTTTCTTATTTATTTTATTTGTAAATTTGTCAGGTATGGAATAACACATTAATGGGTCACAGAATTCTAGGAAGGAATTATATTGTTTAATGTTGTCAACCTACAGATTGGATATTGAGCCATTCGGAAGTTAGAGACTTTTTAATATTACTCAACTAAAAGACTCAGACTAGAGTACAAATATTGTAACATTCAGATATGATGTTCTACATTAAAGCTTGCCTGTTAATGCTCTTTTCATATGTTTAGAAGATAAACCTTTGTTTCCGTCATGTTCAACTCTGAAATAAGTGGCTCCATTCTTAAGTTTGTACTATCACTCAAAGAACTCTGCTGTCAGGATTTTAAAACTATGTGGGTTTTTTTTTTTTTTTTTTGTATTTTTAATGTATATATTTAGGGAACAATTAACTCAAAAGGTATAAATAAAATAAGGCTAGTTCCTTAACAATACAACTTGGTGATGTTTTTGTATCAGGCCATGTAAATTTGCTTCATTCTTTTTAATCACTTCATGTATTCAATGCCATGAATGTACCAAAATTTATGTACTTTGTTACCAGGCAGGTTGAAAAACAGAGAAACAAACACACAGATAAGTGAACAGCACTGTTGTGACAGACTTCTACTTTTGAATGGAGCTGAATACTTCTTTGAGTGGACAAATGCTTCAAAGTACAATAACTAGAGAATTCAATTTATAAAATTATCTGTCAAAGATATCAGAGAACTGCAGAAGAAATGAGATTAAAGTGATTAGGATTCCAGAGAGGGGAGAATCATAAGCGATAAGCTGATTATAACTGTGGCTTTTCCCCAATATTATCAGCTGTATATGGGTATTATGGATACTACTTATGGATATTAGCTATTTATGGAGCAAGTATCTGAGAGTTACAGTACTTTTCACAAAGAGGAACCATGCTGGGGAACAGAGAACCTCTGAGAAGGTGGTCATCAGTACTAATATCTATTTTTAAAAAGGAGGGCTTCCCTGGTAGTCCAGTGGTTAAGAATTCACTTTGCAATGCAGGTGACACTGGCTTGACCCCTGGTCCGGGAAGACCCTACATGCCGCACAGCAACCATGCCTGTGCATGACAATTACTGACTGCATGCTGGAGCCCAGGAACTGCAGCTACCGAGCCCACAGCAGCACCTCCTAAAGCCTGTGTGCCCTAGAATCTGCTCCAAAACAAGAGAAACCACTGCAGCGAGAAACCTGAGCATTGCAGCTAAAGAGTAGTTGAAACTAGAGAAAACCCACGTGCAGCAACGTAGACCCAGTGCAGCCAAAATAGTATTAAAAAAGGAATAAAATCAATGCTTGGCCCAGTCTCAATCTAGCAATTAAGTTATAATCATCCAAGGATACATGAAAGAACTATAAAGAAAATTTTTTCGTTGTGTTGAAAGATAATTTTCAAAATTATCCATGAAAATGTTGTAGTTGTAGTGCATTAATCAATAGTGTATTAGTAATATTTGCAATAATAACTTAATATGGAAAAAAAGCTGAGCATTACTGGATCATTGGAGAATATCAAACAATGATTTATAATTTTGTATCAGAGAAGTATTTTAGGTGATCAGAAAGATATTTCAGGCATTGAAATATGTTTTAGGATAATATTCTATCAGAGAAGTGAACTGGAAATATGAGTTCAAGAAATTAACAATGTAAAAGTTAAGGATGTTAAATATTGCCTTTCATGCATTTTAAAAATGTGTTATCATAGAAACTAAACATCTCTGTTGCTTAGGAACCTCTGAATTCACTTTTAAAAGTAGTGCAACCAATATATCTCATAAAGTCAATATTTACCACATTTAGAAATCACTCCCTTTGGGAATATTTATGTTTATGAAGTATTTTAAGCTAAAAATCTGTGAGGAAATATATAGCTTTATAATTCCCATTAAGACGTACTTGACTTCTTAAAAAAAGTTAAAAACTCTTTCTTAATAAATTTGATGTTATTCATCTAAACAGAATAGACTAAACTCTTATATCCTTAGGATTTGGTATTTATTTGACTTAATTGGATTTCATGAGAAATGTGTAACCTGGAGGTTTGCAAATCCCATTTAAATTGCTTTTTGGCTTGTATTTTTAATGAAGGTTTTGTTATGGAGTAAGACCTTTTGCTTTTTAGAATTCAATTTGAATCTAATGTAATAATATGCTAAGCTTTTTAATGAAAGACTATTTATTCTATCTTCCCAAACACACAGTTGTACTAGCTGCATGGCTATTTGCAAGAAACCTGATTCTACTTAGACTAAAGAATTGGCAAGGGGAAGCTGTATCTTTATTGCCAATCTTGTTCAATTCTGTGGCTTTTATTTATTGGTAAAAATAAAGGACTTTTGCTTTAGAGTTTCTAGATCCCTTTTTTATATGGAATGCATTAGAATCATTATATAGAGTTTAGAGGCTGGCTCAGACAGTCCCAGGCAGTTAGCACTGGTAAAGTAAATGTTCATTCAATAAATGAGAGGGATCATTACTAAGATTTAACTTTAGAAATTAAGGGTTAATTTGTTCAAGGCTAATCCCTTACAGGCTAACCTCCCGGAGAGGAGTTGATTGAGCTCCCTTCCAAACTCCATGGAAACTAGTAGTGACTTGGTCCTTAAGGCAATCCATTTTGGATGACTATAAGGCTTCCATGCCAGCCCTTCCTTTTGATGCATCACATGAAAGGAGCCTGTTTCTTTTCCAACATCTAATTTAGAAGTCACCCAGGCCAAATTTAAGATCCATCGCCTATAATCTGACTCCTGGATCTGCTGAATCTGATACCTGCATCTCTGTGTTTAATGAACACTTGCTTGTGCTCTTGCTTCTGAGTTTTCTCCAAGAAATGTTGTTCCATCAGGCCTGGTATGTGTGCACTTGCTAGACATATGCCCTTGTTCACTCAACACCTTTATTTGGTCACGTGCTATAAATGCATATGTCTGAGACTGAAAGAAAAAACAGAAAATGTACAGTATCCAAACTACAATGCTGATGCCACCACATAATCCTTAATGGCTCAGCCTCAAAAGTGTTATATGTGCTTTCCTATCCCAGTCCCAAGCTTCACTGAGGTGTAATTAACAGTTAAAATTGTGCATATTTTAAGGCATACAACTTGAACTTTGATATATGTATACATTATGAAATATTCACCACAATCAAGCTACTTAATATATCCATCATCTCACATACTTACCATCTTCTTTTGTGGTGAGAAGACTTAAGATCTATCCTCTTAAAAACTTGAAGTACACAACACAATATTCATCATTACATATTAGAGCTCTGGAACATCAATCTTATGTAACTGAAACTTTGTATCCTTGAGCGACATTTCCCCATTCTCCTCTTCTACCAGCATTTGGTAATCACCATTCTTCTCTTCCTTTCTATGAGTTTGTAGATGTCACATATAAGTGAGGTCATACAATATTTGTCTTTGTCTGGCTTATTTCACTTAGTGTTATGTCCTCCAGTTTCATCCATGCTATTGCAAATGGCAGGATTTTCTCCTTTTTAAAGGCTGAAGAATCCATTGTGTGGAGATACAATCCATCACTTTTTTTTTTTTTAATCCATTCAGTCATTCATGGACATTTAGGTTATTTCCCTGTCTTGGGTATCGTAAACAATGCTGAAATGAACTTGAGAGTGCAAATATCTCTTTGAGAACCTGATTTCATTTCCTTTGATCATATGCCCAGAAGCATGCATACCTAGAAGTAGGATTTTTGGATCATAAGGTAATTCTATTTTTAATTATTTGAGGAGCTTCCACAATGGCTGCATGAATTGTGAATTTGTTTTTTTAATTTGTTCTTTACAGCAAGAATGGGGGCCCAATCAGCCATTCCCTACTCCGATATTATAATAAAGTAAATGAATTTTAATCTAAAAATATTGGCCTGTAAAATATAAATGTTCTTTTCCCTCTTGTTTTAAAAGCAGCATCTAGCTACTTTAGAAAACTTAGACTATACAGATAAATACAAAGAAACATCTATAATTATCATATATTAAATTCATTGATTTTGAAAATTATTCTTCCCTACTAAATATATTAACTATTCTTCAGTCTTTGGCATCAATGTCTTTTGCTTTTCTTATATAGTTTAATACCTGCAGTTTCACAAGACAGCAATGCTAATTCTACTGTCTATAATAGTGATGACAGAAAAATAGTGTAAAATATTCTTTACTTGGATTCCACAATGATTAGGTATATGGAAGCTGTGACTTATAAAGAGTGCATTAAAATTGATATAATAAAGGAGTTCAATGAGATTTCTTAAATGTATGCCCAGGCACTATCTTAGGTGCTGCCAAAGAGAGCATACAAATTATAACATGACCCTAGTATTGAAGAATCTCAAGGGAAGGAAAAGGCATGAGCATCAAAATGTTGCTCTGTGCAAACTCTGCTAAAATAGACACAATGAAATACATGGCTAAGACACACATGTTCAGTCTGCTGCCCAGCTGTGCTCATTCCACACGCTAGCCAGGTCATGCTCAAAATCCTTCAACAAGCCAGGCTTCAACACTATGGGAACCAAGAATTTCCAGCTGTACAAGTTGGATTTAGAAAAGGCAGAGGAACCAGGGATGAAATTGCCAACATCCACAGGATCACAGAAAAAGCAAGAGAATTCTAGAAAAACATCTTCTACTTTATTGACTACTCTAAAGTCTGACTATGTGGATCACAACAAACTGTGGAAAATTCTGAAAGAGATGGGAATACCAAACCACCTTACCTGCTCCTGAGAAACCTGTATGCAGGTCAACAAGTAACAGTTATAACTGGACATGGACCAACAGACTGGTTCAAAATTAGGAAAGGAGTATGTCAAGACTGTATATTGTCACCCTGCTTATTATGTTGTTTGAAATGCAGACTGGATAAATTTAAAAGATGGAATTAAGATTGCCAGGGAGAAATATCAATAACCTCAGATATGTGGATGACACCACCCTAATGCAGAAAGCAAAGAGGAACTAAAGAGCCTCTTGATGAAGAGTAGAGTGAAAAGCTGGCTTAAAACGCAACAATCAAAAGACTAAGAACATAGCCTCTGCCCCACCACTTCATGGCAAATAGATGGGGAATAAATAGAAACAATGATAGACTTTATTTTCTTGGGCTCAAAAATTACTGCAGATGATGACTGCAGCCAAAATTAAAAGACACTTGTTCTTTGGAAGAAAAGAAATGACAAATCTAGACAATGAATTAAAAAGCAGAGATGTCACTTTGCCGACAAAGTTCCGTATGGTCAAAACTATGGTTTTTCCAGTAGTCATGTATGGATGTGAGAGTTGGACTATAAAGAAAGCTGAGCACTGAAAAATTGATGCTTTCCAACTGTGGTGCTGAAAAGACTCTTGAGAGTCCCTTGGACTGCAAGGAGATCAAACCAGTCAATCCTAAAGGAAATCAACTGTGAATATTCATTGGAAGGACTGATGCTGAAGCTGACGCTCCAATACTTTCACCACCTGGTGTGAAGAACAGACTCATTTGAAAAGACCCTGATGCTGGGAAAGATTAAGGGCAGAAGGAGAAGGGGGCGACAGAAGATGAGATGGTTATATAGCATCATCGACTCAATGGACATGAATTTGAGCAAACTTAGGGATACAGTGAAGGACTGGGAAGCCTGGTGTGCTGCAGTCCATGGAGTAGCAGAGTTGGACACAACTGAAAGACTGAACAATAACAAAAAGACACACAGGAAAGGAGTGACTCTGGAAGGACATGGATTAATTCATCAGGCAAATGGCACAGCTGTAGGAAATTCCAGTTCGATTTTGCAGCAAACGCAAAGACAAAGACACATGAAAGGGCATATTGAGGAACTTAGGCAGGTTTGTAGGGCTTTTCTGTGAAGGTGAAGGAGGGTTTGCCAAGACTGGATGCTTTATGAGAGGTGGGAAATGTGAATAAGTGAGGACAGCTGGATGAAGACAGTAAGAAGTGGTGGAGGATGTGGCAGACTGGAAAGCATCTGAAGCATCCAAAAGGGGCAGACAATCAACTGAAACACATGTGTTTGCCAGATGTGTCCCTTAAACCACAAATGTATTCCTATGTGAAAGATGTAGACAGAGTGGTAAGACTATTTCACTTGAGATATACACTGATTTGGACGTTATTCCTTGGCCAGTTTCCCAATTTCTGCATTATCGACTTTTTGGTTTTGAGGGCTGTCTTGTGCATCGTAGAATATTTAGCTTTCTCCTTGCCCTGTACCCATTTGATTCATATAATGCCCCCCGCTTCCTGAGTTGTGGCAACCCAATATATCTCCTGCTGCTGCTGCTGCTAAGTCGCTTCAGTCGTGTCCGACTCTGTGCGACTCCATATATGGCAGCCCACCCGGCTTCTCTGTCCCTGGCATTCCCCAGGCAAGAACACTGGAGTGGGTTGCCATTTCCTTCTCCAGTGCATGCATGCATGCTTAGTCGCTTCAGTTGTGTCCGACTTTGTGTGACCCCATGGACAGCAGCCCACAAGGCTCCTCTGTCCACAGGAATCTTCGGACAAGAATACTGGAGTTGGGTGCCATTTCTTTTCCACAATATATCTCCACACATTGCCAACTGTTCCCTGTGAGATAGAGGTTGCTACGCAGTTAAGAACCACTGGATCAGATAATCATGAAAGGGTACTGTGTAACAGAGTTACATGAGGAGACTAGGTTTTCAAGAGGAAATTCTGGTGGCAGGACAAATAAATACTGTATGAAAAGTGGAGGGGACAGAGGCAAAGTAGAAGCTGATGGTCCACCTTAGGAACGATCACAATAGCTTTCTCCATTTCTATGAATAAGGACACTTGGGCAAAGAAAATAGTAGTGTAATCAAAGTAAATACTTGACTTTCTTCCTTCTCTGCTTGTGAGATCTTAGTTCCCTGACCAGGGGTTGAACCCTGGCCTTTGAAAGTGAAAGCATAGAGTCCTAACCACTAGTCTGCCAGAGAATTCTCATAAATACTTAACTTTCCCTAAAAAAGCAACCCGTAGACTTTTGGACTATTGCCTCATATTCTGCATACAAATATTATTGCCAAATACATCACAGAGTGCTTAACAAGCAGCTTTGGCTTCATCTAACATTTTGTATGCTGTCTATGGCTTTTGTTTTTGTAGCCACAACTACCCTAGATATAGTACTTCCTGTTCTCCATTAGTAATTGTAAAGACAAAGATTCAATTATGTTGGAAATAGAACATTGACATACAGAGTTGTGCATCATAGAATTGTGAAATTCATAATGAAAACATATGTTATTAATATCTTGAAGCATTTATTTCTTTAGACTTATTTGTTTAACCAGCATATAAGATCTACCATGTGCCAGGCACAGGATTAGGTTCTGAAGATGTAGCGATGTTCTTGCCCTTGAGTTTGCAGTCCAGTGGAAGGCTCTAGTATCAATCAAATAATTATACAACAGAGGTGAAACTGTAACTACAGAAAGTATTCTAAAAGAGGAAGTAGGACCAAGCCTTTTAGAATAATTGCAGTGATCATATCAACTCAGAGTTATAATCATATCTCAGGGTAATTTCCCAGAGTGACATCTTTGGGGTTATTCAATTATGTTGGAAATAGAACATTGACATACAGAGTTGTGCACTCATAGTCTGTGTGAAAAAAATACATTAAAACTCTGTATGAACTGATTTATTATTATAGAAACCTTTATTATTCTATTCTTATAAAACAAATCTGATATACATCCAATTCATGAAATGAATCATTCTGTGTAAATGTAACCCATGAAACATTGGGAATTAATTAGCTAAACAGCTATAGACAGAGCAGAGATTTAATGCTGTTATATGGAAAGAATTTTACATAAAACAAGACCTAATCAGATCTTTTCTGTAACTAACACCGACAGCCATGATGCAAAGTTCCGTATCTAACCAATGTTTCATTCTCCAGCATATGGTGGGTAAACCCTAAATGAATGAATGAGTAAAATGCACCTCTTGAGTGCAAGGCACTGTGAAAAGCATGAATTTGCTTTTCTGAAGTTCAAAAATAATGAGAGAAAGACAGCTATACTCATGCTAAAATGTACAATATTGCAAGTGTGCGAGAATGATTTAAAAATCTTCCTAAGGATCTCAAAGGCAGAAAAAGATGACTTCTTGTGGAAGGCAACAGATGTACCCAAGAAGTTTTGAAGAGGAGTTAGCATTTGAATGGATTTTGCAGCATGGAAAGTATTAATATCTGAAAAGCTGAATTATGAGGCAAGGATCTGACTGGTTTAGGCAGGGGGATGATGTGCATAAGCAACATTGACTTTGGTGACCTTTAAAAATGATGTGATCAGTCTTTAGGAGGGCTGTCTGGAATAAATGGAGAGTAATTTTAAAAAAATCACCATTCCAGGAGTTGGAGCAAAGGGTTTAAAGTCCATGGCAGCAATTCTCTAAATTTTGATTTCATGATCGCTTCAGTGTATAAATCTTAAAAGTGTAAGAGTGTAAAAGGGTTTATTATTATTATTTTAAAATTTATCAATATTATATATTGAGATGGAGAAATTATAAAATGCCTATTACTTCATTTAGGAATAACTTACCAACTGAACCACCACCGATTCCATAATGAAATATTAGAAAATACTAAATATCACATTTGCTAATATCACCACCAATATCCTCTGAAAAGTCTCTACGTGTTGATAAATTTTCAAGCTCATAATGGTAGATGTCATTTTTGTAGAATTACAATTTTTGCTGAAAGCTCAAATTATACCTTTTGCAGAAAATATTGTAATTCCTTTTTTCTGGAAGTGACAGACTCATTGTTCATTTGTGGGAAAATATCTGCCAAATACCCTAGCCTGAATAACCATACTTTATCAGCTGTTCTCTCAAGTACAAATTTGTTTCCATGAAGAAAGCTGCTAGTTTGTATAACCACCCAAATAATCACAAAAGTGCTTCTATTGGACTCATTCAAGAGAAGATTTCAGTACAATCATTGTACTTTGTCAAAGAACATTCTGCTAAGTTGCTTCAGTCGCGTCTGACTCTGTGCGACCCCATAGACGGCAGCCCACCAGGCTCCCCTGTCCCTGGGATTCTCCAGGCAAGAACACTGGAGTGGGTTGCCACTTCCTTCTCCAATGCATCAAAGTGAAGAGTGAAAGTGAAGTCGCTCAGTCGTGTCCGACTCTTCGCGACCCCATGGACTGCAGCCCACCAGGCACCTCCATCCATGGGATTTTCCAGGCAAAAGTACTGGAGTGGCATGCCATTGACTTCTCTGCAAAGAACATTAGGCAGAATATTAAAAAAGATGCATACTCAAGGGTTAATGTTTAATATAAATTATTATTTTTTTACTGCTTCATTGAAAGCATTCTTATGTGAAACTATTTCTTTTTAAACTGAGTACATGGTGCATAGCAAAAATTTGAATGACTACTTCAGTTTTGTGCAACTGTCTTGTTTCATGCTCAGTGCCAGTAATTTTAACCACCATCCGTATAAAGTTGGCACATAAAAAAGTCAATGGCAAAAAATGCCTTATAAAAATAATTTTGACTTTGCTGCTGCTACTGCTAAGTCACTTCAGTCGTGTCCAACTCTGTGCAACTCCATAGATGGCAGCCCACCAGGCGCCTCCGTCCCTGGGATTCTCCAGGCAAGAACACTGGAGTGGGTTGCCATTTCCTTCTCCAATGCGTGGAAGTGAAAAGTGAAAGTGAAGTCGTTCAGTCATGTCTGACTCTTAGCGACCCAAATGGACTGCAGCCCACCAGGCTCCACCGTCCATGGGATTTTCTAGGCAAGAGTACTGGAGTGGGTTGCCACTGCCTTCTCCAAATTTTGACATTGATGTTTCCTAAAAGTGTTTTAGGAGCCATCCAAGTTCACAGACTATGCTATGAGATTTTAGTCTATAGTATTAATAAAATAGCTGTATGATTTTATAAATGGCTTCTAATAAAGCTAAATTTATCCTATTTCTTTTGGTCACTTCATCTTGACTTTTCTACTCTGACTAATTTTATCTATGTATAAATTGCTGAGTATATATGGATATACATATTCCCATATATATTTCTGTTATTAGCCTCCTAACTCAAGAGGAGAAGGGGATGACAGAGGATGAGATGGCTGGATGGCATCACTGACTCGATGGACATGAGTCTGAGTGAACTCTGGGAGTTGGTGATGGACAGGGAGGCCTGGCGTGGTGCAATTCATGGGGTCAGAAGAGTCAGACACGACTGAGCAATTGAACTGAACTGAACTCAAGATATTGATCTGACCTGTTGATCTTATCTATCTATCTATTGTTAATGTATTGTGTTCTTTATACCCTCTCCAATTCTGGGACATGATTTTAAGAGTGGATTAAACTATCTAAAATAACAATGAATATTCAGCATTATACCCTAACAGTGATGGGGTTCAGGACAGTTCAGTCAGTCAGTTGTGTCCGATTCTTTCTGAACCCATGGACTACACCACGCTGGGCCTCCCTGTGCAACACCAACTCCTGAAGTTTACACACTCTCATGTCCATTGAGTCACTGATGCCATCCAATCATCTCATCCTCTGTCATCCCCTTCTCTCCCGCCCTCAATCTTTCCCAGCATCAGGGTCTTTTCAAATGAGTCAGCTCTTTTCATCAGGTGGCCAAGTATTGGAGTTTCAGCTTCAGCATCAGTCCTTCCAAGGAACACTCAGGACTGATCTCCTTTAGGATGGACTGGTTGGATCTCCTTGCAGTCCAAGGGACTCTCAAGAATCTTCTCCAACACCACAGTTCAAAAGCATCAATTCTTCAGCACTCAGCTTTCTTTATAGTCCAACTCTTACATCCATACATGACTACTGGAAAAACCATATCCTTGAATAGACAGATGTTTGTTGGCAAAGTAATGTCTCTGCTTTTTAACATGTTGTCTAGGTTGGTCATAACTTTTCTTCCAAGGAGTAAGTGTCTTTTAATTTAATGGCTGCAATCACCATCTACAGTGATTTTGGAGCCCAAGAAATAAAGTCTGCCACTGTTTCCACTGTTTCCCCATCTATTGCCATGAAGTGATGGGACAGAATGCCATGATCTTTGTTTTCTGAATGTTGAGCTTTAAGCCAACTTTTTCACTCTCCTCTTTCATTTTCATCAAGAGGCTCTTTAGTTCTTCTTCACTTTCTGCCATAAGAGTGGTGTCATCTGCATATCTGAGGTTATTGATATTTCTCCCAGCAGTCTTGATTCCAGCTTGTGCTTCTTCCAGCCCAGCGTTTCTCATGATGTACTCTGCATATAAGTTAAATAAGCAGGATGACAATATACAGCTTGACGTACTCCTTTTCCTATTTGGAACCAGTCTGTTGCTCTATGTCTAGTTCTAACTGTTGCTTCCTAACCTGCATACAGATTTCTCAGGAGGTAGTTCAGGTGGTCTGGTATCCCCAAGTCTTAGAGAATTTTCCACAGTTTACTGTGATCCACACAGTCAAAGGCTTTGGCATAGTCAATAAAGCAGAAATAGATGTCTTTTGGAATTCCCTTGCTTTTTTGATGATCCAGCAGATGTTGGCAATTTGATCTCTGGTCCCTCTGCCTTTTCTAAAACCAACTTGAACATCTGGAAGTTCACAGTTCACTTACTGTTGAAGCATGGCTTGGAGAATGTTGAGCATTACTTTACTAGTGTGTGAGATGAGTGCAATTATGTGGCAGTTTGAACATTCTTTGGCATTGCCTTTCTTTGGGATTGGAATGAAAACTGACTTTTTCCAGTCCTGTGGCCACTGCTGAGTTTTCCAAATGTGCTGGCATATTGAGTGCAGCACTTTCACAGCATCATCTTCCAGGATTTTTTTTTTTTTTCTTTTTTGTATTCTTCCAATTTTATTTTATTTTTAAACTTTACATAATTGTATTAGTTTTGCCAAATATCAAAATGAATCCGCCACAGGTATACATGTGTTCCCCATCCCGAACCCTCCTCCCTCCTCCCTCCCCATACCATCCCTCTGGGCCGTCCCAGTGCACCAGCCCCAAGCATCCAGCATCATGCATCGAACCTGGACTGGCAACTCGTTTCCTACATGATATTTTACATGTTTCATTGCCATTCTCCCAAATCTTCCCACCCTCTCCCTCTCCCACAGAGTCCATAAGACTGTTCTATACATCAGTGTCTCTTTTGCTGTCTCGTACACCGGGTTATTGTTACCATCTTTCTAAATTCCATATATATGCGTTAGTATACTGTATTGGTGTTTTTCCTTCTGGCTTACTTCACTCTGTATAATAGGCTCCAGTTTCATCCACCTCATTAGAACTGATTCAAATGTATTCTTTTTAATGGCTGAGTAATACTCCATTGTGTATATGTACCACAGCTTTCTTATCCATTCATCTGCTGATGGACATCTAGGTTGCTTCCATGTCTTGGCTATTATAAACAGTGCTGCGATGAACATTGGGGTACATGTGTCTCTTTCCCTTCTGGTTTCCTCAGTGTGTATGCCCAGCAGTGGGGTTGTTGGATCATAAGGCAGTTCTATTTCCAGTTTTTTAAGGAATCTCCACACTGTTCTCCATAGTGGCTGTACTAGTTTGCATTCCCACCAACAGTGTAAGAGGGTTCCCTTTTCTCCACACCCTCTCCAGCATTTATTATTTGTAGACTTTTGGATCGCAGCCATTCTGACTGGTGTGAAATGGTACCTCATAGTGGTTTTGATTTGCATTTCTCTGATAATGAGTGATGTTGAGCATCTTTTCATGTGTTTGTTATCCATCTGTATGTCTTTTTTGGAGAAATGTCTATTTAGTTCTTTGGCCCATTTTTTGATTGGGTCGTTTATTTTTCTGGAGTTGAGCTGTAGGAGTTGCTTGTATATTTTTGAGATTAGTTGTTTGTCGGTTGCTTCATTTGCTATTATTTTCTCCCATTCTGAAGGCTGTCTTTTCACCTTGCTAATAGTTTCCTTTGGTGTGCAGAAGCTTTTAAGGTTAATTAGGTCCCATTTGTTTATTTTTGCTTTTATTTCCAATATTCTGGGAGGTGGGTCATAGAGGATCCTGCTGTGATGTATGTCGGAGAGTGTTTTGCCTATGTTCTCCTCTAGGAGTTTTATAGTTTCTGGTCTTACGTTTAGATCTTTAATCCATTTTGAGTTTATTTTTGTGTATGGTGTTAGAAAGTGGTCCAGTTTCATTCTTTTACAAGTGGTTGACCAGATTTCCCAGCACCACTTGTTAAAGAGATTGTCTTTAACCCATTGTATATTCTTGCCTCCTTTGTCGAAGATAAGGTGTCCATATGTGCGTGGATTTATCTCTGGGCTTTCTATTTTATTCCATTGATCAATATTTCTGTCTTTGTGCCAGTACCATACTATCTTGATAACTGTGGCTTTGTAGTAGAGCCTGAAGTCAGGTAGGTTGATTCCTCCAGTTCCATTCTTCTTTCTCAAGATCGCTTTGGCTATTCGAGGTTTTTTGTATTTCCATACAAATTGTGAAATTATTTGTTCTAGCTCTGTGAAGAATACTGTTGGTAGCTTGATAGGGATTGCGTTGAATCTATAAATTGCTTTGGGTAGTATACTCATTTTCACTATATTGATTCTTCCAATCCATGAACATGGTATATTTCTCCATCTATTAGTGTCCTCTTTGATTTCTTTCACCAGTGTTTTATAGTTTTCTATATATAGGTCTTTAGTTTCTTTAGGTAGATATATTCCTAAGTATTTTATTCTTTCCGTTGCAATGGTGAATGGAATTGTTTCCTTAATTTCTCTTTCTGTTTTCTCATTATTAGTGTATAGGAATGCCAGGGATTTCTGTGTGTTGATTTTATATCCTGCAACTTTACTGTAGTCATTGATTATTTCTAGTAATTTTCTGGTGGACTCTTTAGGGTTTTCTATGTAGAGGATCATGTCATCTGCAAATAGTGAGAGTTTTACTTCTTCTTTTCCAATTTGGATTCCTTTTATTTCTTTTTCTGCTCTGATTGCTGTGGCCAAAACTTCCAAAACTATGTTGAATAGTAATGGTGAAAGTGGGCACCCTTGTCTTGTTCCTGACTTTAGAGGAAATGCTTTCAATTTTTCACCATTGAGGATAATGTTTGCAGTGGGTTTGTCATATATAGCTTTTATTATGTTGAGGTATGTTCCTTCTATTCCTGCTTTCTGGAGAGTTTTTATCATAAATGGATGTTGAATTTTGTCAAAGGCTTTCTCTGCATCTATTGAGATAATCATATGGTTTTTATTTTTCAATTTGTTAATGTGGTGTATTACATTGATTGATTTGCGGATATTGAAGAATCCTTGCATCCCTGGGATAAAGCCCACTTGATCATGGTGTATGATCTTTTTAATGTGTTGTTGGATTCTGATTGCTAGAATTTTGTTAAGGATTTTTGCATCTATGTTCATCAGTGATATTGGCCTGTAGTTTTCTTTTTTTGTGGGATCTTTGTCAGGTTTTGGTATTAGGGTGATGGTGGCCTCATAGAATGAGTTTGGGAGTTTACCTTCCTCTGCAATTTTCTGGAAGAGTTTGAGCAGGATAGGTGTTAGCTCTTCTCTAAATTTTTGGTAGAATTCAGCTGTGAAGCCGTCTGGACCGGGGCTTTTGTTTGCTGGAAGATTTTTGATTACAGTTTCAATTTCCATGCTTGTGATGGGTCTGTTAAGATTTTCTATTTCTTCCTGGTCCAGTTTTGGAAAGTTGTACTTTTCTAAGAATTTGTCCATTTCTTCCACGTTGTCCATTTTATTGGCATATAATTGTTGATAGTAGTCTCTTATGATCCTTTGTATTTCTGTGTTGTCTGTTGTGATCTCTCCATTTTCGTTTCTAATTTTGTTGATTTGATTTTTCTCCCTTTGTTTCTTGATGAGTCTGGCTAATGGTTTGTCAATTTTATTTATCCTTTCAAAGAACCAGCTTTTGGTTTTGTTGATTTTTGCTATGGTCTCTTTTGTTTCTTTTGCATTTATTTCTGCTCTAATTTTTAAGATTTCTTTCCTTCTACTAACCCTGGGGTTCTTCATTTCTTCCTTTTCTAGTTGCTTTAGGTGTAGAGTTAGGTTATTTATTTGACTTTTTTCTTGTTTCTTGAGGTGTGCCTGTATTGCTATGAACTTTCCCCTTAGGACTGCTTTTACCGTGTCCCACAGGTTTTGGGTTGTTGTGTTTTCATTTTCATTCGTTTCTATGCAAATTTTGATTTCTTTTTTGATTTCTTCTGTGATTTGTTGGCTATTCAGCAGCGTGTTGTTCAGCCTCCATATGTTGGAATTTTTTATAGTTTTTCTCCTGTAATTGAGATCTAATCTTACTGCATTGTGGTCAGAAAAGATGCTTGGAATGATTTCTATTTTTTTTAATTTACCAAGGCTAGCTTTATGGCCCAGGATGTGATCTATCCTGGAGAAGGTTCCATGTGCGCTTGAGAAAAAGGTGAAATTCATTGTTTTGGGATGAAATGACCTATAGATATAAATTAGGTCTAACTGGTCTATTGTATCGTTTAAAGTTTGTGTTTCCTTGTTAATTTTCTGTTTAGTTGATCTATCCATAGGTGTAAGTGGGGTATTAAAGTCTCCCACTATTATTGTGTTATTGTTAATTTCTCCTTTCATACTTGTTAGCATTTGTCTTACGTACTGTGGTGCTCCCGTGTTGGGTGCATATATATTTATAATTGTTATATCTTCTTCTTGGATTGATCCTTTGATCATTATGTAGTGACCTTCTTTGTCTCTTTTCACAGCCTTTGTTTTAAAGTCTATTTTATCTGATATGAGTATTGCTACTCCTGCTTTCTTTTGGTCCCTATTTGCATGGAAAATCTTTTTCCAGCCCTTCACTTTCAGTCTGTATGTGTCCCCTGTTTTGAGGTGGGTCTCTTGTAGACAACATATGTAGGGGTCTTGTTTTTGTATCCATTCAGCCAGTCTTTGTCTTTTGGTTGGGGCATTCAACCCATTTACATTTAAGGTAATTACTGATAAGTATGTTCCTGTTGCCATTTACTTTATTGTTTTGGGTTCGAGTTTATACACCATTTTTGTGTTTCCTGTCTAGAGAATATCCTTTAGTATTTGTTGGAGAGCTGGTTTGGTGGTGCAGAATTCTCTCAGCTTTTGCTTGTCTGAAAAGCTTTTGATTTCTCCTTCATACTTGAATGAGATCCTTGCTGGGTACAATAATCTGGGCTGTAGGTTATTTTCTTTCATCATTTTAAGTATGTCTTGCCATTCCCTCCTGGCTTGAAGAGTTTCTATTGAAAGATCAGCTGTTATCCTTATGGGAATTCCCTTGTGTATTATTTGTCGTTTTTCCCTTGCTGCTTTTAATATTTGTTCTTTGTGTTTGATCTTTGTTAATTTGATTAATATGTGTCTTGGGGTGTTTCTCCTTGGGTTTATCCTGTTTGGTACTCTCTGGGTTTCTTGGACTTGGGTGATTATTTCCTTCCCCATTTTAGGGAAGTTTTCCACTATTATCTCCTCAAGTATTTTCTCATGGTCTTTCTTTTTGTGTTCTTCTTCTTGAACCCCTATGATTCGAATGTTGTAGCGTTTAATATTGTCCTGGAGGTCTCTGAGATTGTCCTCATTTCTTTTAATTCATTTTTCTTTTATCCTCTCTGATTCATTTATTTCTACCATTCTATCTTCTAATTCACTAATCCTGTCTTCTGCCTCTGTTATTCTACTATTTGTTGCCTCCAGAGTGTTTTTAATTTCACTTATTGCATTATTCATTATATATTGACTCTTTTTTATTTCTTCTAGGTCCTTGTTAAACCTTTCTTGCATCTTCTCAATCCTTGTCTCCAGGCTATTTATCTGTGATTCCATTTTAGTTTCAAGATTTTGGATCAATTTCACTATCATTATTTGGAATTCTTTATCAGGTAGATTCCCTATCTCTTCCTCTTTTGTTTGGTTTGGTGGGCATTTATCCTGTTCCTTTATCTGCTGAGTATTCCTCTGTCTCTTCATCTTGTTTAAATTGCTGAGTTTGGGGTGTCCTTTCTGTATTCTGGCAGTTTGTGGAGTTCTCTTTATTATGGCGTTTCCTCACTGTGTGTGGGTTTGTACAGGTGGCTTGTCAAGGTTTCCTGGTTAGGGAAGCTTGTGTCGGTGTTCTGGTGGGTGGAGCTGTATTTCTTCTCTCTGGAGTGCAATGAAATGTCCAGTAATGAGTTATGAGATGTCTATAGTTTTGGGGTGACTTTGGGCAGCCTGTATCTTGAAGCTCAGGGCTGTGTTCCTTTGTTGCTGGAGAATTTGCTTGGTATGTCTTGCCCTGGAACTTATTGGCCCTTGTGTGGTGCTTGGTTTCAGTGTTGGTATGGAGGCATTTGATGAGCTCCTGTGAATGAATGTTCCTTGGAGTCAGGAGTTCCCTGGAGTCAGGGTTTGGACTTAAGTCTCCTGCTTCCGATTATCGGTCTTATTTTTACAGTAGTTTCAAAACTTCTCCTTCTATACAGCACCATTGATAAAACATCTACATTAAAGATGATAAGTTTCTCTACAGTGAGGGTCACTCAGAGAGGTTCACAGGGTTACATGGAGAAGAGAAGAGGGAGGAGGGAGTTAGAGGTGACCCAAATGAGATGAGGTGAATCAATAGTGGAGAGAGTGGGCTAGCCAGTAGTCACTTCCTTATGTGCACTCCACAACTGGACCACTCAGAGATGTTCACGGGGTTATACAGAGAAGAGAAGAAGGAGGAAGGTAACAGAGGTGGCCAGAAGGATAAAAGGGGGGAATGAAAAGGAGGGAGACAGATCCAGCCAGTAATCAGTTCCCTAAGTGTTCTCCACCGTCTGGAACACACAGAAATTCACAGAGTTGGGTAGAGTAGAGAGGGGTTAGGGAGGAGACACAGGCGACCTGGTGGAGAAAAAGGAGGGTCCAAAGGGAGAGAGAGCAGTCAAGCCAGTAATCTCACTCCCTAGTGAAAAATGGGTCCTGAAGATTGGGTCCTTAAAGGTACAAAATTGGTAACAAATACATAAAAGCAAAAATTAAAAATCTAGAGTAGAGTTTGGAATTTCAAAAATACGATGTTAAAGAAAAGAAGAAGGAAAAGAAAGAGAGAAAGAACGAACAAACAAAAACAAACAAGGTCGCGAAAATTATAAAGAAAGTACAGGTACAAAATTGATAACTAATACCAGAAAGCGAAAATTAAAAATCTAGAGTAGAGTTTGGAATTTCAAAAATACGATGTTAAAGAAAAGAAGAAGGAAAAGAAAGAGAGAAAAAACGAACAAACAAAAACAAACAAGGTCGCGAAAATTATAAAGAAAGTACAGGTACAAAATTGATAACTAATACCAGAAAGCAAAAATTAAAAATCTAGAGTAGAGTTTGGAATTTCAAAAATACAATGTTAAAAAAAAAAAAGAAGAAGAAGAAAAATAAAGAGAGAAAACAAACAAACAAATATGAACAATGTCACAAAAATTATAAAGAAAATACAGGTACAAAATTGATATCAAATACCAAAAAGCATAAATTAAAAATCTAGAGTAAAGTTTGGAATTTCAGATATACAATGTTATATAAAAGAAGAAGAGAAAGAAACAGAGAAGAAGAAAAAAAAGGAAAAAAAAAAGTCACAGAAATTATATAAAAAAAAACTATAGGTACAAAATTGATAACATATACCAAAAAGCGAAAATTAAAAATCTAGAGTAGAGTTTGGAATTTCAAAAATACAATGTTAAAGAAAAGAAGAAAAAAACAAAACAAACAAAAAAAAAACAAGGTCAAAAAATTATAAAATATATATATATGAAGTTTGCTGAAGAAGAAAAAAATAGGGTCTTTTTTTTTTTTTTTTTCAAAGTAATAGGTTATAAAAGTGAAAATTAAAGGAACAATAGAGGACTTAAATTTTTTTTTTTTTTTTTTAGTTAAAAAAAAAAAAAGAAAGAATGATCGTAAAAATAATAAAAATATATCTAGGACTTTTTTGTTTTTTTTTTTGTGGGTGTTGTGGGTTCAGTTCATTTTTGGCTAGTTCCTTGGTCAGATTTATATTTCTCAAGATCTATAGGCCCCTTCCTATGTAGTCCGTAGTAACCACAGGGTTTTGATCTATTGCCTGTAGCTTCCAAGGCGTTTCCCTCTGTTATATCTTCTTCTGTTTGCTAGTCTCTTCAGTATCTGGTTTCCGCCCTGACTCAAAGGGCACGGTGGAGGACACTTTTTTTTTTTTTTTTTTTTTAGGCTTACTTGTTCAGTCGCGCTGTGGGGATGGAGGGAGGGATGCTGCAAACAAATAACACTGGCGTGGGCTCGCAGTGCCTCAGCCACCCTGGGTCTGCCCCCGCTCACGGCGCGTGTAGCCTCCCTGTCCACACTGCTCGGACTCTAGGTTGTTCCGCCGGACTGTCCACACTGTCCACAGTTCCGCCGGACTGTCCACACTGCTCGGACTCTAGGTTGTTCCGCCTGAACCTGAGCGGCTTGGACCTGGGAGGTGCATGCAGGTGCATGCAGGTGCATGCAGGGAGGGCTGCATGCACCTCCCAGGTCCAAGCCGCTCAGGTTCAGGCACTCGGGTAGTCCTCAGAGGCGCAGACTCAGTTGGGCCTGCGTTTTGTGCTCTTCCCAGGTCCGAGCGCCAATTTGCTCTTCCCAGGCGAGCGCCAATGCTGCGACTTATCGCCTCCCCGCCACTCGGTTATCTGGATGTAAAACCGGCACACCTTCTCAGGCAGATGTTGACCGTCCAGACCCCCAAGAAATTTTAGTTAGCAAAGAAGCCTGCCTACAATTTTATAGATAATGTCTCTCTGGGGCTGCGATTGCCCCCTTCCGGCTCTGGCTGCCTGTCACAGGAGGGGGAAGATCTGCAGCCGGCTATCTCTGTTCAGTCCTTTGTTCCGTGCGCGGGCCTGGCGGTCTTAGGTTAGGGCTGGCTTTTCGCGTGGTAGGTATCCCACAGTCTGGTTTGCTAGCCCAAATTATTTTGCTCAGATAGCGCTCAGGGTATTCAGGCCAGATTCTTACTCTCAGCGATGCAGCCCACGCCGCGCCTCCCTGCCCAGCCCCGGTTTGCTAATGGCGGATGCAGGCGTCTGCGCTGCTTCTCTGCTGAGGGAGTTACCGTAGGGCTCGCAATCTGCGAGTTTTAAATTGTTTATTTATTTTTTCTCCCTGTTATGTTGCCCTCTGTGCTTCCAAAGCTCGGCACAGATTCGGCAGTGAGAAGGTTTCCTGATGTTTGGAAACTTCTCTCTTTTTAAGATTCCCTTCCCGGGACGGAACTCCATCCCTCCCTCTTTTGCCTCTTTTTTTTTGTTTGTTTTTAATATTTTTTCCTACCTCCTTTCGAAGAGTTGGGTTGCTTTTCTGGGTGCCTGATGTCCTCTGCCGGCATTCAGAAGTTGTTTTGTGGAATTTACTCGACGTTTAAATGCTCTTTTGATGAATTTGTGGGGGAGAAAGTGTTCTCCCCGTCCTACTCCTCTGCCATCTTGGCTCCTCCCCCCTTCCAGGATTTGAAATAGCTCAACTGGAATTCCAAAACTTTGACTAGCTTTGGTCATAGTGATGATTCCTAAGGCTTAACTTGACTTCACATTCCAATATGTCTGGCGCTAGGTGAGTGATCACACCATCGTGATCATCTGGGTCATGGAGATCTTTTGTACAGTTCTTCTGTGTATTCTTGCCACCTCTTCTTAATATCTTCTTTTTCTGTTAGGTCCATACCATTTCTGTCCTTTATTGTGCTCATCTTTGCATGAAGTGTTCCTTTGGTATCTCTAATTTTCTAAAAGGTCTTGTAGGTCTTCATAGAACCGTTCAACTTCAGCTTTTTCAGCATTACTGGTCGGGGCATAGACTTGGATTACTGTGATATTGAATGGTTTGGCTTGGAAATGAATAGAGATCATTCTGTTGTTGGTCATTCTTGAAGAGATCTCTATACTTTCACATTCTATTGTTTTCCTCTATTTCTTTGCATTGATCCCTGAGGAAGGCTTTCTTATCTCTCCTTGCTATTCTTTGGAACTCTGCATTTAAATGGGTATATCTTTCCTTTTCTGTTTTGTTTTTTGCTTTTCTTCTTTTCACAGCTATTTGTAAGGGCTCCTCAGACAGCCATTTTACTTTTTTGCATTTCTTTTTCTTGGGGATGGTCTTGATCCCTGTCTCCTGTACGAAGTCACGAACCTCCGTCCATAGTTCATCAGGCACTCTGTCTATCAGATCTAGTCCCTTAAATCTATTTCTCACTTCCATTGTGTAATTGTAAGGGATTTGATTTAGGTCATACCTGACTAGTCTAGTGATTTTCCCTACTTTCTTCAATTTAAGTCTGAATTTGGCAATAAAGTGTTCATGATCTGAGCCACAGACAGCTCCCAGTCTTGTTTTTTCTGATTGTATATAGCTTCTCCATCTTTGGCTGCAAAGAATATAACCAATCTGATTTTGGTGTTGACCATCTGGTGATATCCACGTGTAGAGTCTTCTCTTGTGTTGTTGGAAGAGGGTATTTGCTATGATCAGTGCGTACTCTTGGCAAAACTCTGTGGGCAAGAATCCATTAGAAGAAATGGAGTATCCATCATAGTCAACAAAAGAGTATGAAATGCCCAACTTGGATGCAATCTCAAAACCAACAGAATGGTCTCTATTCACTTCCAAGACAAGCCATTCAATATCACAGTAATCCAAGTCTATGCCTTGACCAGTAATGCTGAAGAAGCTGAAGTTGAATGGTTCTATGAGAACTTTTAGAACTGACACCCAAAAAATATGTCCTTTTTATTATAGGGGACTGGAATACAAAAGTAGGAAGTCAAGAAACACCTAGAATAACAGGCAAATTTGGCCTTCAAGAACAGCATACAGCAGGGCAAAGGCTCATAGATTTTTTGCCAAGAGAACGCACTGACATGCTATCCCAAAATAGGCACCTTGTCATATTGAATATTGTAAGTCAAAGAACTCTAGATGAGAGTAGAAAAAGGAAGGCCATCTGACCTTCCCTCCATGCCTCCTCCATGAAATGGGTCATAAAACTCTCATATGAGAGTTGCCCTCCCTATACCCAGAGGAAAGGAACATCTTTATTTCCAAAGACAAATGGACACTGAAAAATCCAAAAGAGTCTTGCTAAGATTCCCCAGTTGATTACTTACATCATACTGTTAACCTATCATATTCCTCCATGACTCTCCACTCTCCATCAAACTTAGCATCAGAATACTAAAGTCTGTTTCTTCAGGTCTTCATTTCCTTATGAAGGCTACTGTTTCACATAAAATTTATATTAAATATACTTGTATGTTTTTATCCTATTAATGATCCCATGTTTTGTAAAACTTACATTAAATACATGTGTTGCTCCTTGTCTGTTAACCTATCTTATCCAGTTTAATTTTTATACCCATCCAAAGATCTTAAGGGGATCTATAAAAAGGTTTTTCGTCCCTAAAAAACAAATGTCACAAAAATCACAATGGGTTTCAAAAGTTTAGAGCTTTTGCTTATGGTATAATGCATTATTATGAACAATTGAATGATTAGAAAAACACCCTGTAATGGAACTTCTTTAAACAGTGTGATACAAAAACTCAAGATGGAGGAAAATATCAGGTAAGTTTACTTTCAAAAAGACTTAAATATAGAGAGACAGAAGCCTGACATTTGGCTGTTGTTCAGTTGCAAATTTTTCCATTCTTTTATTTACCTGTGAGAAAATCACAGTATTTCTTACTCTAAGAACCCTTTCAAATGCTGTAGCCTTTAAAAAACTATATTGCTCAGTGTGTGTGTGTGTGTGTGTGTGTGTGTGCTCACTCCCTCAGTTGTGTTGGAGTCTTTGCGATCCCACAGACTGAAGCTCACCAGGCTCCTCTGTCCATGGAGTTTTCCAGGTAAGGATACTGGAGTGGGTTGCCATTTTCTCCTCCAGGGGATCTTCCCAACCCAGGGATCAAAACTACATCTCTTATGTCTTCTGCATTGGCAGGCAGATTCTTTACCCTTGAGCCACCTGGAAAACCTATATTGCTATCAAACAATTAAAAAATCTTTATCACACTACAGCATGAAACTTTGTTTTCTTGTTTATTTTTTTAAAATCCTATCATTGATTAAAAATAGAAAGTTTAGATGTTTTACTTCAAAATATTTTTATTCATGTAAATTAGCTGTCAACTTGAAACACTAGGTCAAGCACAAGTAAGTTAGAATGCAGCTGCTGATGCTGACAGAAAATGAATATGATAAATGAGTATTTGGGAATAAATAACTGCATAAGGTCATCTTATGATGGTATTTGACTTGATCATTATATGTAAAAAGATTTTTGATGTGTAGGTTTTTTTAACTCTCATATAGAGAATAGAGAGAAGTAAAAATAAAAACGGCAAAGTTTGAGTTTTGTCTGCCTCTTCTACAAAATAAAATGTTTGTGTTAAAATAAAAATTTAAACTAATACAATTATGTAAAGTTTAAAAATAAAATAAAATTAAAAAAATAAAAATGTTTAGTTTTAAAGAAATAAAAATAGATAAATAAAACAATTTCAGTTCCATTAAAACTCAGCAGTGGCCACAGGACTGGAAAAGGTCAGTTTTCATTCCAATCCCAAAGAAAGGCAATGCCAAAGAATGCTCAAATACCGCACAATTGCACTCATCTCACACGCTAGTAAAGTAATCCTCAAAATTCTCCAAGCCAGGCTTCAGCAACATGTGAACCGTGAACTTCCTGATGTTCAAGCTGGTTTTAGAAAAGGAAGAGGAACCAGAGATTAAATTACCAACATCTGCTGGATCATGGAAAAAGCAAGAGAGTTCCAGAAAAACATCTATTTCTGCTTTATTGACTATGCCAAAGCCTTTGTGTGGATCACAATAAACTGTGGAAAATTCTGAAAGAGATGGGAATACCTGATCTGTCTCTTGAGAAATTTGTATGCAGGTCAGGAAGCAACAGTTAGAACTGGACATGGAACAACAGACTGGTTCCAAATAGGAAAAGGAGTACATCAAGGCTGTATATTGTCACCCTGCTTATGTAACTTATATGCAGAGTACATCATGAGAAACACTGGACTGGAAGAAACACAAGCTGGAATCAAGATTACCGGGAGAAATACCAATAACCTCAGATATGCAGATGACACCACCCTTATGGCAGAAAGTGAAGAGGAACTCAAAAGCCTCTTGATGAAAGTGAAAGTGGAGAGTGAAAAAGTTGGCTTAAAGCTCAACATTCAGAAAACGAAGATCATGGCATCTGGTCCCATCACTTCATGGGAAATAGATGGGGAAACAGTGGAAACAGTGGCAGACTTTATTTTTTGGGGGCTCCAAAATCACTGCAGATGGTGACTGCAGCCATGAAATTAAAAGACACTTACTCCTTGGAAGGAAAATTATGACCAACATAGATAGCATATTGAAAAGCAGAGACATTACTTTGCCAACAAAGGTTCATCTAGTCAAGGTTATGCTTTTTCCTGTGGTCATGTATAGATGTGAGAGTTGGACTGTGAGGAAGGCTGAGCGCCGAAGAATTGATGCTTTTGAACTGTGGTATTGGAGAAGACTCTTGAGAGTCCCTTGGACTGCAAGGAGATCCAACGAGTCCATTCTGAAGGAGATCAGCCCTGGGATTTCTATGGAAGGAATGATGCTAAAGCTGAAACTCCAGTACTTTGGCCGCCTCGTGCTAAGAGTTGACTCATTGGAAAAGACTCTGATGCTGGGAGGGATAGGGGGCAAGAGGAGAAGGGGATGACAGAGGATGAGATGGCTGGATGGCATCACTGTGTCAATGGACATGAGTCTGAGTGAGCTCCGGGAGTTGGTGATGGACAGGGAGGCCTGGCGTGCTGCGATTCATGGGGTTGCAAAGAGTCGGACATGACTGAGTGACTGATCTGATCTGGTGATGGACAGGGAGGCCTGGCGTGCTGCGATTCATGGGGTTGCAAAGAGTCGGACATGACTGAGTGACTGATCTGATCTGATGATCTATTTTAAGATAATTAAGAATACTATAATTCTCTGTATCTGAAAGAATATTTTAATCATAATTAGTTTTATACACTCTTTTATATGTTGCAAATTTAGCTACATTCATTGAGAACTTAATGAATACCTACTATGTGACAGGCTTTCCAGGTGGCACAGTGGGAATAAATCTTCCTGCCAGTGCAGGAGAGGTAGGTTTGATCCCTGGGTTCGGGAAATCCCCTGAAGGAGGAAATGGCTACCCACTCCAGTGTTCTTGCCTGGAAAATTCCATGGACGGAGGAGCCTGGTGGGCTACAGTTCATGGGGTCGCAAAGAGTTGGGCATGATTGAGCATGCACACAAGCACTATGTACCAAGATCTTTGTTGAAGGGATAGTGTTTTATTAAAGTGAGTGTAAAGTCCAGGGAGAAATACAAAGACTTGAATTAAAATATACAGTTAGGGACATCCCTGGTGGTCCAGTGGTTGAGAGTCTACCTGTGTTGCAAGCAACGTGGGTCAGTGCCTGGTCTAGGAAGATAGGAAGGAAGATTCCACATTTGCGGCAACTAAGTCCTGGGGTCACAACTGCTGAGTCTATGTGCCCAAGAGCCCATGAGTCACAACTACTGAAGCCAGTGTGCTCTAAGCCCAAGTTCAGCAAGAAGAGAAGCCATGGCAATGAGAAGCCAGTGCAGCACAACTACAGAGTAGCCCCTGCTTGCCACAACCTGTGACCCCACACGCAGCAGTGAATACCTAACGCAGCCATAAATAAAATTTAAAAAATATATACACCTGTGCTTGAAGAGAGAGGTTTGTGTAGCTTTATATACAGATTATTTTGTAGTTACAGGCTATCATCTATAGACACTTTGGATTAGATGTTTAACTTCGAAGTCTTAGTTGGAGATATTACAACACATATATGTGTCATATGTAATTCTTTTTGTTTTTTATATGAACCTACATTATCCCTGTGATTTATTTTCAGGAAGGAAATCTAGATTATGAGCTAGAACAAGCTGAAGCATCGCTTAAATTCCTTACTAGTTTTGTGATCTCGGGTAAGAGCCTAGGTTGTTTCAACATGAGTGAAAGGGAACTAATAAATAGTACCTCCTATCAAGAGGGCTACGCAGAGAGCCTTCAGTTATATGTATATTGTTTTATCTATAAAAATAAAATGGTGTGGCAAAACAGATACAATAGAGCTCTGTAGTACAACAGTATATGCTTGTTCATCATTCCCTTCTCCGGACTTTTCTGTGTTTGAAATGTATCATTATGCATAGTATATTTTCACAAAGATGGATATATTATGCAACAATTCCCTACTTTATTAAATCATGGGTCTCTTTGTTTCTGGAACATCAAATAGTAATAGTATTCTGCAGTATACAATTTGGTAAATACTACAATACTAACTCAGTAAGATATTAAAATAAAGATCACCAAACACTATTATAGGTCAAATTTGGGTTAGATGGCCATATGCTATATTACAGCTAATTGGCATATTTTGCTCTTTTCAGATATGATCAACAGTCTAGGTTTAAGCACATTAAAAAAAAAAACAGTTTTTTAAAAGGTAGTAAGCCTGTTATGATTTATTAGGTAAATTACCAAGAGAGACTTCAAACTTCCCTGATAAACTACCATATAGAAATAAGAATTTTGTTTTTCAGAATATTCCTTAAGTTGAAGCTTGAAGACTTTAAATAAAAAGCAGACTGAAGTAATTTAACTTTAATGGCTAGTTTGAATTTATCTCAAATGATATGTTTATAATGATAGACTTAGATTTGTCACATAAAAAGTCATTTTGTATGCCATGGACTAAGGAAGTCAGATGGCTAAGCCCAATATCTATGGGTTGGGAGACTACACTCTTCCCATTAGAAGTTACAGTTGGACACATAAGCAATTGGCAAGGGTATTTAATCCTCTTACAGAGAAGAAGAATAAATAGTTAGAAACAATAATAGAAACCATGGTAATCCTCTCTCTCTACACAAATATTTACTTTCTGCATACAAAGTCCACTCACTCTTTCCTAAGGAACACACATCAAAGTCTCATCCAACCATGGAATTAGGCTCCAAGTGCAGAATATCATGATAGTCTCTTCATCAGATTAGATGTTGCTTCTCTTCCATCAGATATCAATAAATTTTAAAGTTAAAAAATTAAAAGTTGTCTTTCTCCCAGTTATACAACATACAATGGGAAACAATAATTGTCATCCACACTCTATTGTCTAGTGTCTAAAGGGAAAAATGGATGACATACAACAGCAACTGTTCTATAATAATTCTCTCTGGTCAAGTGTTGTGCTGGCCTCCTTCACTGATGGTAAGGGAGTATTCTTGGGCTAGTTCTCAGTTATATCTCTAGGAGTATGTTCTCCATGTTTTTTGGATTCCTTCTCTATGAGAGCTGTCTTACTCCTTTCAGGCTGCTATAACATCATAGCACAGACTGGGTAGCTTGTATAAACAACAGAAATTTATTGTTCACAGTTCTGGAGGTGGAAGGCTTCCCAGGTGGCACTAGTGGTAAGGAACCCACCTGCCAATGCAGAAGACATGAGACTTAGGTTCAAGATCCCCTGGAGTAGGGCATGGCAACCCACTCCAGTATTCTTGCCTGGAGAATCCATGGACAGAGAAGACTGGAGGGCTAAAATCCATGGGATCACAAGGAGTTGGACACGACTCAAGTGATAGCATGCATGCTGGAGGTTGAAAGAGCAAAGATTGAGGTACCATGAACCCAATCATGAGGGCTCCATCATTATGACTTAAACACTTCCCAAAGGCCCAACCTAGTAATGCCACCATATGGGATTTAGGATTTCAACATATGATTTGGGGGGAAAGACAAACATTCAGAGCATAGCAAAGACTTTTCTTGGCTATATCTGGACAGAACACTGAGAAATATTCTATCTCTGGGAGTTGAGTAGCATTTTTAGTCGGCTTCTTTTCTGTCAATATTGGGAATTCTGAACATTCCAATCTCTTAATCCATGCTGTTGGCTCTTTTGGTGGTATAACTCAAATTAATTTTCTGCTTTATATACCAGTATGAAAGTGAAAAGTGAAAGAAAGTTGCTCAGTAGTGTCCAACTCTTTGTGACCCCATGGACTATGCAGTCCATGGAATTCTCCAGGCCAGAATACTGAAGTGTATAGATAGTCTTTCCCTTCTCCACGGGATCTTCCCAACCCAGGGACTGAACCCAGTCTCCCACATTGCAGAAGGATTCTCTACCAGCTGAGCCACTAGGGAAGTCCAAGAATACTGGAGTGGGTGGCCTATGCCTTCTCCAGGGGATCTTCCTGACCCAGGAATCAAACCGGGGTCTCCTGCATTGCAGGCAGATTCTTTACCAGCTGACCTATGAGGGAAGCACCATGTGCCAGTATCCACACCCACAATTCATTGGAGAAATGCCTTTATTCTAGACTGATACGATAACAAAAATCTACTTCTCTATTTACTGAATAAGGAGACCCAATTCTCTAGAGACTACTCACAGTCTGTAGGGTATCTCCCTCTTCACTATCAAGTTTATTCTTTTAATAAAAGCAGTAATCCTTTTCTGGGAGTTTTCCCACTTCTTTCCTTATGTTTCCAGGCAAAGGGAGGTAGTGAGATTAATACTTCCTTTGCTTCCTTTACACTTAGTTAGTCTATGTTTCTTGTGTGAAAGCCCTATCATTTAAAAGTTCTGCTTTTGCAACTATAAACTTTAGATTATGATGGGGAAAAGGAGTTTGGTTTAAGATGGTTATAATAGAAGCTTCTAGGGCACTAAAAAGGCACGATTGATGTGATCAGTGGTAGAGTTCACAATGGGTAAGATCCAAAATAAATAAATAAATAAAACTCCTATAGTAAATTCCTAGAATTAAAAAAAAAAAAAAAGATTTCCTATAGTAGAAATAGGCGACATTAGAGACTAAATATTTAAATGAGGACAAAGCACAGCTCTATTGGAGTTAGAGAATGAGAGAATTTAGAACAAATTCTCTCATTAGATTGTGGATGTTAGAACAAAATTTTTGGGACTCACATGATCAGAAATACATAGTCTATATCCTGAAGAAAAGATAAATATTTGGAGCATTCTTAAGCATTACTAAGCTGTAATATGTAAAAATGGGGATCTGTAATATGTAAAAATGGGGATAAAAAACCACTTTATTGAATTCATGTATTAATTTCAGAGATAAATGTTAAAATTAGATTAAGTATTATATGGTATGATAGAAAAAGGGACTGTTAATACATGGATTTTTCAATACAAAGATCACTGGCTAGAAAGTATGGTCTCAATTTGAACTAAAGTGACAAATTTATTAACAGTTTCTTTCTAAATAAAGCACTTATGGTACTGAAATCAAAACCACTGGAAACAATGGATGGATTACTTATTAAATTTTTTAAATTTATTATTTTTAATTAATTAATTAATTAATTTTACTTTACAATATTGTATTGGTTTTGCCATACATTGACTTGACTCCACCATGAGTGTACATGTGTTCCCCATTCTGAACCCCCCTCCCACCTCCCTCCCCATCCCATCCCTCTGGGTCATCCCAGTGCACCAGCCCTGAGCACCCTGTCTCATGCATCAAACCTGGACTGGCGATTCATTTCACATATGATATTTTACATGTTTCAATGCCGTTCTCCCATATCATCCTGCACTCACCCTCTCCCACAGAGTCCAAAAGACTGTTCAATACATCTGTGTCTCTTTTGCTGTCTTGCATATAGGGTTATCATTACCTTCTTTCTAAATTCCATATATATGCGTTAGTATGCTGTATTGGTGTTTTTCTTTCTGGCTTACTTCACTCTGTATAATAAATTTTTAAAGAGAAGAATTACATTTGCCATGAACTTTGACCTATGTTGGTTGGTCTCTTACCTAGCCAAACCTTAATCCATATAGCTAAACATGTTTGTAGAAATATATTGTCTACTGTTTTTCTGACCAATATAAAAGCTTTTTTTATAAAAGATATTGCCTGATGATTGGATTCTCACTTTGGAGCCTATAAAGAATCATAATTGCTTCTGCACAGCTCTGTTACCAAAGACAGTGATAAGATTAATGGTAAAATAAAATCTACTACTTTTTGGTGAGACAATTTCAATGCAATACCTGGTCCTTTCTGAAGAGTATTTCTTAACTGATTGCACAGACATGCTTTGGGAATGAGTGTTCTGAAATGAGTACTAAAATTTGGAGATTTATATTCAATGTTCCAATTGTATTGAGATATTTATTCATTATTTCAAAAGGCACTGTGATGGAGACTGGGAATATCAACTAAATATACCAATTTCTTTGCCTGACCTTTTGAAAACTGAGGCACTTGCTTCATAGATAAAATCCTCAGGAGTCCTTATGTTCAAATCCCTATTTCTAATCAACTTCAGAACTAGAAAGCCTGCTTGACATAGGAGAAGGATTTCTTGCATTAATCAAGTGCTTCTCTGGTCTTCCCTGAGGCTATGTGAAAATGTGGAACCTATTGAAATGCACTGAGGAAATTCACATTATTAATTGCCCGATCTGCTTTGAATTTAGTAGACCTTATGTGAGTATCTTTCAGAAATATATTAATAATTCAAAATTTTAATTGATAATCTGAGAATATAAATATGTATGGATTCCCTGGTGATTTAGAAGTGATTGATGGTATTTTCTACTTGATGGTAAATATTTATGATTTTAAAATTTTATTCTAAACATTTTAATTATATTCTAAGAAAATATAATACAATACAAAAATATTCTCTTGTAATTAAAATGTTTAGGATATAATTTTAAAATCATATATATATATATGTAGCATTAAGTTCAAAATACCATCAATCACTTATTCCCTGGTGGCTCATACAGTAAAGAATCTGCCTACAATGTGGGACATCTGGGTTTGATCCCCGGGTTGGGAAGATCCCCTGGAGAAGGGAATGGCAAACCACTCCAGAATTCTTGCCTTAAGAATTCTATGGACAGAGGAGCCTGGCGGGTTACAGTCCATGGGGTCGCAAAGAGTTACTGACCATTTAACTTTCACTTTTAAGAGAATATTATTTTATTGCATTGACTCTAAGATACCATAAATGGTAAACACATCTTTAATTTATATGCAATTAAAATAGAAAAACAGTGGCAAATAACATAATGTCATTAATAAATATTCAGATATCTTAGAAAATTGTTGAAATCAATAAAATAATATATACACATATACCTGCATACACACACATTTTATTTTTTTGTTTTTTTAGGTAATAGTATATTCACCTGCAGCTGTCACCAATAACATAGACAGACCCTATGTGCCCTTGATCTTCACACAGTGATACCAGCGCTCAAAGCTACAGGGCAATATCCCATCCAAGAAATTGGCATTGCTACAGTCCTCTATCCTTGTGTATGTATTTGTGTATCTACCACCACATTCAATACACAAAGCAGTTCCATTACACCATGGATACCTTGTTTTGCCCTGTTGCCTGTCATCTCTGCCATCCCCAGCCTTCAACCAGAACCTCTGACAAATACTAGTCCGTTTTTCATTTCTATAATTTTTCATTTCAATAATGTTATAAGTGGAATCATGTATATGGTTTTTTGGTATCAGCTTTTGGAGTCAGCATAACTCCCTGGAGATTTTTTCAAGCTGTAGCATGTATCACTATTTCCTTCCTTTTGATTTCTAAGTAGTATCCCATGGTATGACTGTACCACAGTTTGCTTAAACATTCACTCAGTTAAGAACATGAGTTGTTTCTAGTTTTGGGCTATAGCAAAGAAAATAGCTCTGAAGATTCATGCACACATAAACTGAAGGTTTTTTTTGGAACATAGTTTTCATTTATCTGGAGCAAATGTCTAGGAGTGCAACTGCTTGATCTTATAGTAATTATAAGTTTAGTTTAACAAGAAATTTTCAAGCTCTTTTCCAGAGTGGAAAACATTT
This sequence comes from Bos taurus, assembly GCF_002263795.3. Classification (NCBI taxonomy): domain Eukaryota; kingdom Metazoa; phylum Chordata; class Mammalia; order Artiodactyla; family Bovidae; genus Bos; species Bos taurus. Next base: position 14,345,545 of record NC_037332.1, on the reverse strand, counting down.
ACCCTGTTATAATCTAAATTTCGCTAGCATTTTGGGCCATCACTATTTTTTTCCAGCTGTTCTGATAGGTATGTAATGGTGCATTGTCTTATTGAAGTAACGTTGGCTTATAACATGACACGTCTTATATGTAAAACACTTCAAATTCTGTATATACTACAGTGTGCCCATCACCAAGAGTTTAGTTTGCATTCATAATCCTACAGTTGATCTCCTTTACCCACCTTGCCTTTCCCCAAGCCCCTTCGCCTCTGGTAACCACAATCTGTTCTCTGTATCCATGTTCGCTTTTGTTGACTTTGGTTTGCTTAATTTTTAAATAGTCCACATATGAGTGAAATCATAAAGTGTTTTTTCTTCTCCGTCTGACTTTTATTTAGCATAATGTGAGAACCATTGTGCTATAAGTGGCAAGATTTCATCTTTTTATTGCTAAGCAGTATTCCACTGTATATAATATAAAAACTTCTTTACTCATTTATCCACTGATGGGCATTTAGGTTGTTATCCTATCTTGATTATTGTGAATAATGCTGCAATGAATATAGGAGTATATATAAATGTTTTTGAATTAGTGTTTTCATATTCTTTGTATATTAGAGATGTTTCTTATTTCTTGAGGTATTGCTGTAAACTTCCCTCTTAATACTGGTTTTGCTGCAGACTCAGATTTTGGTTTCGGCTATTTTCATTTTCATTTGTCTTTAGGTATTTTTTCATTTCTTCTTTGGTTTCTTCACTGACCTAATAGTTGTTTGGTGGCAGGTTGTTTAGTTCCCACTTATTTTTTTCCAGTTTTCTTCCTAGAGTTGTTTCTAGTTCCATACCATGGGATTGGAAAAGATGCTTCACATGATTACAGTCTTAAATTCCCAAGGTTTGTTTTATATCCCAGATAATGGTTCAGATCCCTTTGCACTTGAGAAGAATGTATTCTGTTACATTTAGATGGAATGCTCTGTATCCATTTATCAAGTCCACCCAGTCTCATGTTTCATTTAAGGTTGCTGTTTCCTTGTTGAGTTTTGTCTGGATGATCTACTCATTGATGTAATTGGGCTTTTATAGTCCTCTGTAATTATTGTGTTGTTGCCTATTTCTCTGTTTAGGTTTAATACTAATTGCTTTATATATTTTGATGCCCCTACGTTAGGGGCATATATATTAGTGATTGCTATGTCTTTTTGATGAATTGTCTCCTTTATCACTATATAATATTCATTTTTTGTTATAGTTTTTTTGGCTTAAAATCTATTTCATTTAAAATGAGTATGGGGCTACACCTGCTTTCTTTAGGATGCCATTCCCTTGGAGGATTGTCCTCTACCCCTTTACTTTAAGCCTGGTTTTGCCAGCACTGAATCTTGTGGGCACAGCACACAGTTGAGTCTTGTTTTTTTTTTTTTTTTGTTTTGTTTTTTAACCTGTCTAGTCTGTGTCTTTAGATTGGTGAATCCAATTGATTTACATTTATATTGATTATTGATAAGAGCTTAGTACCACCATTCTATTTTTTGTTTTCTGGCTACTCTATATCTTCCTGTTTCTTTTATCTTGTTTCTGTTATTTTAGTTAGGTGGTTTTCTACAATGTTTTCATTTTTTTTTTCTTTGCCTTCCGTTAGATTTATGTTTTGTGGTTATCACGAGGTTTGTATAAAATGTATCATAAATAAAATAGTCCTTTTTTTCTGTTGATAGCATCTTGTCTTAATTTGCCTATTAAAGTTTTATCCTTTTCCTTAAGTTTTTGTTGTCTCTAATGATCCCTTTTTATGTTGTGAGTTCATTACCAACTTGAAGTTATGCTGTCGTTATTTCTACTGACTTTTTCTTTAATCATTATGCTATACTTTTAACAGCCTATTCTGATATATTGAGTTGCTATTTTCTGATTTTGTTAGTCTACTTATGTCCCCTTAGTCAAAGTTTCATATCGCCTGTTTTTGGGTTTAGGCAGAAGAGCTCCATTCCGCACTTCTTGTAAGGTAGATCTAGTGGTGGTGGCATGCATGCGTGCTCAGTCACTTCAGTCATGTCCAACTCTTTGTGGCCCCATGGACTGTAGCCTACAGGCTCCTCTGTCCATGGGGTGCTCCAGACAAGTGTACTGGAGTGGGTTGCCATTACCACCTCCAGGTTACCTTCCTGACTCAGGAATTGAACGCATGTCTCCTGCATTGCAGGTAAATTCTTTACTCATTGAACCACATGGGAAGCCTCTAGTAGTGATGAACTCCCTCAACTTTGTTTGGGAAAGCCTTTATTTTGTCCCCATATCTGAATGGTAACATTGCTAGATGCTCTTGGATGACAGTTTTATCTTTCAATACTTTGAGTATGTCATTCCAATCTCATGGCCTGTAGAGTTTCAGCTAAGAAGACTGATGATAGCTTATGGGGCTGATATGAAAGCTTATCTACCATAAGCTTTGCTGATTGCCATCTTTTTACCTTGGCTGCCTTTAATATTCTTTTTTTCTGTCATTGATTCTTGACAGTTTTCTTCACAGTCCAACTCTCACATCCATACATGACCACTGGAAAGACTACAGCCTTGACTAGACGGACCTTTGTTGGCAAAGTAATATCTCTGTTTTTTAATATGCTATCTAGGTTGGTCATAACTTTCTTTCCAAGGAGTAAGTGTCTTTTAATTTCATGGCTGCAATCATCATCTGCAGTGATTTTGGAGCCCCAAAAAATAAAGTCTGCCACTGTTTCCACTGTTTCCCCATCTATTTCCCATGAAGTGATGGGACCAGATGCCATGATCTTCGTTTTCTGAATGTTGAGCTTTAAGCCCACTTTTTCACTCTCCTCTTTCACTTTCATCAAGAGGCTTTTGAGTTCCTCTTCACTTTCTGCCATAAGGGTGGTGTTATCTGCATATCTGAGGTTATTGATATTTCTCCCGGCAATCTTGATTCCAGCTTGTGCTTCTTCCAGCACAGCGTTTCTCATGATGTACTCTGCGTATAAGTTACATAAGCAGGGTGACAATACACAGCCTTGATGTACTCCTTTTCTTATTTGGAACCAGCCTGTTGTTCCATGTCCAGTTCTCTTGGACTGCAAGAAGGTTCAACCAGTCCCTCCTAAAGGAGATCAGTCCTGGGTGTTCATTGGAAGGACTGATGCTAAAGCTGAAAATCCAATACTTTGGCCACCTGATGCGAAGAGTTGACTCATTGGAAAAGACCCTCATGCTGGGAGGGATTGGGGGCAGGAGGAGAAGGGGACGACAGAGGATGAGATGGCTGGATGGCATCACCGACTCGATGAACATGAGTTTGAGTGAACTCCGGGAGTTGGTGATGGACACAGAGGCCTGGAGTGCTGCAATTCATGGGGTCACAAAGAGTCGGACACGACTGAGCGACTGAACTGAACTGAACTTGACAGTTGTAATATCATGTGTCTTGGAGAAGGTTTTTTTGTGTTGCGGTAATTAGGTGTTCTCTTAGTTTTATGAATTTGTGTATCCATTCTCTTCCCCAGGTTTGTGAAGTTCTCAGTAACTATTTCTTTAAATAAACTCTTCATTCCCCTCATTCTCTCCTCCCTCTCTGGGATGCCCATTATCCTCATTTTTTTAAAATGAGGAGAAATTGTATGAGCTTTTTCCATATTTGTGATCCTTTGCAACATTTTCAATGCAGTATATGATGCCATGCTCTTCTTAATGATTTAAGATTTTTTAATTTCAAATAATCGATATTTTGAGAATAAAAACTTATATTTCTTTTTAACATTTAATCCATTTGAAATAAATTTTATTGTATTTTTCCCTGATTGGTCATAGAAATATATTGCATTAATCCCATAGAAAAGTCCTGATTATACATACCTAAAATAAATCCTCAATAAGAATTATATCTATAATTGCTGAAGTTTAGATTAAACCAAATTATTTCCTCAACCAATTATTATAATTTATAAAGATAAGTTTGAGGTCATAACATACATGATTAATTATTTTGCTCCTATCATAAAGAACATAAACACTAGCAATTAGCTTTCTTTCTTCCTTTATCTCTTGAAGATTGATCTATAGAATTTATTTATTTGAGTAAAGTACACACTATTACTATACTATACATTGGGCCTAATGATGCATCTTAGTTAAGGCAATTTTAAGTATTTGCTTGATCATGACCATTTTCAAATCATATTTATATTTTTATGACATTATTAAACAAATGTTTTCAAAAATTATTTTAAAAACTAAACACAAATTTTAATGTAGTCTTAGGTAAATGTAAGTATTCAAAAAGAACATGTGTTTAAATATAAAGAAATATATACTAAGAGGCAATGTAAGAAGTTTGAAAGAAAAGTGATTGAAAAGGAATGAGAAAGTGCCACTTGCTCAAAAAGACCTTATTTTCAAACCAAATATTGAAAATCCATTCTGTCAAATGTATATTTTTTCTTTCCTTTCAAATTGCAATTCCCTTCCCAAAGCCTTGAATGGAAAATGAAGATTGTAAAGAACCATTCTTCAGTTATGGGAGCGCTGAAGCCATTGTTGAATTTGTTGAATTACTCAGTTATTCCAAAAAGTTGTACAGAGATTGCCAAGGGTGATGGTAATGAATGAAATTGATCTAATCTTGCAATATGAAAAGAATTTCTTGGAGTGGAACACTTGTTTCACAGAGGAATCTTCAGGGAAATAACTGGCAAAAGCATCCTTTTTTCATGGAAGGAAACTTATTAACATGACATATAAGAGAAAGCCTGGACATTTTAAATCCTAATGCAAAGCTTCTCTATTAGAGTCCCACAGTAATACTAGCTTCAGAAAGCGTGCAAGCATCCTGAAAAATGAAAATGCCACAGCTCTTGTCTCAGTCATATACATACATTCTTGGCCAGGTCTTTTTAATTCTCATCATGTAGTAATGTGAAATTTAATTTATTGTATGATCTGTCAGGTACAGGCTTCAAGACCTGTGAGACTACTAGGCATCTTTGATTTGCTTTAAAGATTGGCACCAATCAATGGCATTCTGATTTGCATTCATAAAGCAAAGCTACTACATGGGACTTTACAGTGTTGAATCCCAGTGATGAAGTATACTTATATGATACTTTACCGCTTTTGAATTTCTTTCATATATATTTCATTACTTGAATTCCATAGCAACATTAGCAACTGTTATAATAACTGCAATACATCTTTAATTCATTTCTCCACCTATTCCATTCCATGAAAGCAGCTCAAAATAGCTACAGAAAATATAAAACTATGCTGGCTGATCTCACTTTAAATTCATGACCAGGAATTTCAAGTGGGTACTTAGCACTGCCAGGCAATTTTACTACGTTTCTCTAGTTCATTTACTCTCCTACTTTTTACATGACTGTTGCACAGCCCTTTCATTTTCTTACTCTCTGCTGATAACTTTGCTTCTCAATTATGGTTCAGTTCAGTTCAGTTGCTCAGTGGTGTCCAACTTTTTGCCACCCCATGAACCACAGCACGCCAGGCCTCCCTGTCCATCACCAACTCCTGGAGTTTACTCAAACTCATGTCCATCACGTTGGTGATGCCATCCAGCCATCTCATCCTCTGTCATCCCCTTCTCCTTCTGCCCTCAATCTTTCCCAGCATCAGGGTCTTTTCAAATGAGTCAGCTCTTCTCATCAGGTGGCCAAAGTATTGGAGTTTCAGCTTCAACATCAGTCCTTCCAATGAACACCCAGGGCTGATCTCCTTTAGAATGGACTGGTTGGATCTCCTTGTAGTTCAAGAGACTCTCAAGAGTCTTCTCCAATACCACAGTTCAAAAGCATCAATTCTTTGGTGCTCAGCTTTCTTCACAGTCCAATTCTCACATCCATACATGACCACTGGAAAAACCATACTCAATTACTGAGATAGGTGCAATTAGAAGAGACTTTCTAAATACTCTATCATTAAATCTATCACTCTACATGAGTCTGTACCTATATATTTCTCCTTCCCTTTAACTGCAAAGGATGAACCATTCTTGCTGTCAGGCCCCTTCCTCTGTTCTTTGCATCCTCTTTCAATTCAAGGACATCACTTCTGGGTTGTTTTTTGTGTGTTTTTTCCACTTTGTTTTCTGTATCATCAATTTCCCCTCTCTGCTGTTTCTTCCATCAAAACACAAACATATTATGTTAGTTTTTTCCTTCAATTATTTCTCCCTTAACACTTTACTCTCTTGATCTAACATCTAAGTTCTGTACATTTGTCTAGAGAGTTTCAGTATTTTCCTCTCATTCACATATTACCCACTCCAATATATATATATGTCACTATCATTCTACTGAGACCACTCTGGTCAAGGTGACCAGTGATCCCTACATTGTGGAATCCACATCTTGTTTAATCACTCAGCAGCCCTTAACCTGCTAAACATATCACTATTTGGAGCCCTTTTAGTAACTGAATGCTGCTGCTAAGTCACCTCAGTCGTGTCCGACTCTGTGCGACCCCATAGATGGCAGCCCACCAGCCTTCCCCATCCCTGGGATTCTCCAGGCAAGAACACTGGAGTGGGTTGCCATTTCCTTCTCCAATGCATGAAAGTGAAAAGCCGACTCTAGAGACCCCATGGACTGCAGCCTACCAGGCTCCTCTGTCCATGGGATTTTCTAGGCAAAAGTACTGGAGTGGGGTGCCATTGCCTTCTCCATTAGCAACTGAATAGACAGTATCAATCTCACTTGGTTCTCTTACTTTATAGCTCTTTGAAGTTTTTTGCACTTTGCAGTTTTCTTTTTCGTTCCCTGACTTGCAAATACTGTAGTTCTATAGGCTCAGTCCCTGTATTTTTCTTTTTTATCCACAATTAATCTATTTTGACATTATCCAGAGTGTATATGCAAATGCCATCTAAATGTTAATTATTTCAAATTTACATCTTCAGCCAAGTCCACTTTCTTGAATTCCATATTTCAACTACTAATTTTTTAAAAATATGAATATACCAGTATGTGCCCCCAATATTAATGTTTACAAAATGGCACTTCTGTTCTTTCCTTCACAAATATGCTCATTCCTGAATGTATGGTAACTCTGTCTTTCCATTTGCTTGCATTATCCTTGATGCATCAAGGTACATCCCTTGATAGTTCCTTGTTCTTATTCTTCACACACAGTTTATCAGTAAATCCTGCTGACTCTACCTTTGAAAATTGTCTAGATTGTGACTATCATCTCCTACCAACATTACTACAACTGCATCTACCTCATTTCTTTCTTTCTTTCTTTTTATTGCTTTCAGCACAGCAACTAGGTTTATAAACTAACATCAGATTCAGTTCAGTGATCAAAACCTTTCAATATGTCCTCAATTTATTCCACTGACTTTTGAGAAGTTAATTATCATGGCCCCAGATAATTCTTTGACCTTGATTCCTCTCCTTCCATCATTTGATTCCTCCAGTCACATTCTCCACAGACTTCTCTGGACCTCAACAAAGATATTTTAATTTGAGGTTACTTCTGCCATGTTCTTTTGACTGTTCTTCCTCACTTTTTAGGGCTGTACTCAAATATCCTCTTTTCTTAAAGGTCTTTCTTGATGATTCTATTAAAAATAGCTAACTTTTCAAAACTGGCTTAAGTAACTCTCTAGCTCCATATCCTGCCCCCCCCTTTTTTGGGGGTCTTAACATTTTTTATCTAATATACTATACTATATAGTATACTAGATACTATAGTGTAAGGATCTTTGCATTTTAAATGGTGTTTGGCATACAGAGGCACTCAACAGATACTTGATAAAGAAATAAATATTAAAGACTTTTGGTACATTTGCTTTTTTCTGTCTCCCTAATCATCTATTACCACACTAGGCTATGTTGTCCAAACAAGAATGGGTTTCATCTGTTTTGTTTAAGACTATGCCACCCAGTGTAAGATTAGTGCCTGCCTCCTAGTAAGACCTTATCAATAAGACATTAAATGAATGGATACATTAAAAATATTAATATTACTTTAAGTCAAGAAAGAGTAAATAAATTGCATGAACTTTTTGTTATATAAATTAAAACTGACTTCAATTCAGATCATTAGTTACAGTGTAGCTTTAATCTATATTTTCACATCATCATCTACCATGGACTTCTCAGTTTCCATATACAACTTATAGCTCACAAATCAGAACAATTACTATTCCTGAGTATAGAAGGAAACTACACCTATTTTCCATGTTGTTGCTTCTGGCTTGGGTGTTTGCTCTTTATAATTTCTGGTTAATATTTTATTTATCTTTAAAGATCTGATTTAAAGGTCAACTTCTCTGAAACCTTTCTAGACTTTTGCATGCAGAACTAATTACTCTCTCTTCTGCTATTTCACAACTCATTTATGCATTCATTGAATAATTATTTATTGAATTTTCTGGGGAGTATAATAAGACTTTGGAGACAGGAATGGTTACCTAGATGAATTTTACTGCGAGTTCCTTACTGCAGGTTTTCTAAGGCATTAGAAACAATTGCATATTGTTATTAATTATTGATTTATATATGTACTATCACAATTTTTCCCCGGACAGTTTCCATGAATTATTCTATTTGTGGTTGTTGTGGTTCTGAATACTCTGTTTAGTATATACCAACTCAGACAGTGTTTGTTGAAATGAAATAAAACATCTATTCACTTCAGGGCTATTTCTAAAATTGTATTTTAAAACTTCCTTACTTTCTCCGTTATGTACATTACTGTTAGAAACAATACCTAATCTCAGCACACTCAAATCAAATGGAACACAATTTCAGTAAATTATATCCAAGTTTCAAGTTTGCCTTTTTCCCAATTGCATATTGGCTGCTCCTTCAGTTGGATAGTTACATTGTGATTATTTTTTATATAAACTGTATGCCTATTAACTAAAGAGGAAAATAAAACATGTTTTTTGACCTAGAGATTTGGGAAAGCCCATTTTCCATATTTTGTTTATTTACTTACTTTACAAGGTGATTCTTTTCTCCCAGCCAAAAGAGCTGAAAAGTTAGGCTGGAATAAATGTGAAAGATCTATTACCTTTAGAGAATATTCAAGCCAAGATGGAAGCACCACCTAAGATGCTCTGAAAGCCAATTTACATCTGTTGTTTGACCAATAATTTATAAACAGTTAGAATACTCTTTGGGGCATCCCCTGTGGCTCAGTGGTAAAGAATTCATCTGCAATTCAAGAGCCACAGTAGACAAGTGTTTTATCTCTGCGTGGGGAAGATCCCCTGGAAGAGGGCATAATGACCCACTCCAGTATTTTTGCCTATAAAACCCATGGACAGAGGAGCCTGGCAGGCTACAGTCTATGGGGTCACAAAGAGTCAAGACATTACCGAAATGACTTAGCATGCATGCATGCAGAATACTCCTCAGAGAGAAGTGTCAAGATTTTTACCATTGCTGTAGAATAAAATGGGGAAATTTCTAGTTGTGTAAACACTATATTCTTATCTAATTCAACCAATGAATGACTGTAAGTTCATACTCTCTGCTACTTGTAATATGTATTTTTCCAAGACTGAAAACCAGTTCTTGAAAATGTCCAGAGCCATGATTTTTGTCACGATTATTTAACCAACATTCTGGGTGATTCTTTTGCATTTCTTCTATGTCTGATTATTTTGTTCAATGTCAAGAGAGGTTAACGGGATTCTCTGGCTATAATCAGCTCATACCTTCTGGAAGAAAGGCAAAGGTCAGTGCCTAGCAATTAAGTCAAGGTATTTTCTAAAAGATTCCTTAAAGTTCATTTTCTTCTAGACTCACTATGCATTTTAAACCTTGTGTGTGTGTGTGTGTATGTGTGTGTGTGTGTCTGTTAGCAGCATCCCTTTCTGTCTTATAACTATATATGTATTTTCTTAATGAAGGTGCAAATGTAAAATTATACTTTATGTGAGATTGCACTTTATTTAATTTTGACTAAAAGACAGTAGAGGAAACATTCAACGTTACTATTCATCAAATAAAATTAGAACATTTCAAATTTGATAATACTAGATATTAAATAGAATTATGTAACAAAAGATGCTCAGTTAAATAAGCAACTTTTTGCTTATTTAATCTGTCAGTATTGATTTATCCTGGAGAATTCAGATTTGTTCATCATGAAAATAAATAAGCATGTTGATTAACAAGGACTACTGTCATCTTGATGTCTTCAAGTATATGGTTTTATAATAACATAGGCAACTGAAAATACAATTTCCAGTCTAAATTTAATACTTTTAAAAGTGAGCATGCTCAATATGCCATAGGGCATATTCCTCTATGGTGATAAAATCATCAAGAATGATTATGCTATTGATAGAGAAAATCAGCCACAACAATATACCAAGTTGCTCATTATAAAATCATTCACTATCCTGCCCCCAGGTACAAGTCAGCTGCAGAGAAAGTGACAGTGGGGATGAAGGCATATTTTTCTCTGTTGTTGGCACCAGTCAGTATAGAAATATGGGAGCAGCTGGGAGCAGCTCAACTTGATTCACCCAAAATACAGAGAAAAAATCCATACCAGGAGGAACAAGAGCTCACTGCAAGAGTTCTGAACAAGTCGTGATGTGTAGTGCTTCACAATGGAGTTGAGCCCAGCGTCTCTGGGTGTCTTAGTACCACAGTCATGAGTCAGAGGTACAGCCACTAGCTAGTCCCATACTTTTGTGGCCCCTGCCCCTTCTTTTTTCAATGTCAGAATGAGTATGTCAGAAAAATACTACAGAATTCTTCTCCTGTTTTTAAATTTTCTTAGAAAATCTTTCACTGAATAGAACAATTGCAATTTCTTTCTTTTCCTAGTAAGATCAGTAATTTTAGCAAGTAAAAATATTTCATAGCAAATTCTTCTACAAAAGATTATTTGTTGTTTTTCTGAAATTCAAATTTAACTGGGTATCCAATATTTTACCTGGCAATTAAAAGGCAAAAAGCCCTGATTATTACTCGGTTTCAACCTGAAAATATAAAACGTATTATTGGGATGCTGAAAGAACGTCATTTTCTGTCTGGTTTGTTTAGAGTTCTAATCCCCTCAGCTGGAGTTGGACACTCACAATGGTGCCCAGGCTGTTTTGTTTCTATAGTCTTTTTAGAATCCTAAATTTGAGCTTCCTTGACTAGGACATGAGATCCTTTTTCTTCCACTCTGGTTTCAAAGAACACACGTTTGCAAAGGAAAGATCAGTCTGAGAAGTCAGCTAATGAATTTGCTCAACAATTTTCAGACATGAGATACGAGGGTTGGATCTTTCTAAAACACCGTGGGGCTTGTGTCTTCATGAGAAACTGAAAGGAGAGTGTTATGGCAGAGAGAATATTGGCTTTAGATGCAGGAGATCCAGGAGACACATTTTATTTTTATTTCTATCTTTAACTGGAGCAAATAATGTTATCTTTAAGAAACTCAGCTTCTATCTCTTTAAATGAAAAAAGAAAAAAATAGTCCTTCCTAAGGTATGTCCTCCCAAAGGTATGTCCTCCCAAATTTAACAAATTTGAAGATATGTTTCTCACCATAATTAAAACTTAAATCAATTTATTATTTGCAGAGTCATTTAAAAATTCTGTTATCCTTGAAGTTCTGTTCTGTGTTTTCTTTGTTTCATCATGACACACATTATTCCCTTTTCAATACTGTATTCTCAGGATGCAGGATGTATCTCACACTTAGAAGGCATAAAACAAATATGTACAAATATTGAAGGAATACTGAGTAGTACAGAACGATAAAGTGAAATTTATATCTGGCTTTACACTGGTTAAATTATAGATGTTTCCCCCCAGAGTAGTCAGTATCATTATTTGAATGAAATCTCCAGGGAAATAGAATTTTTCCCCTTGTAGCGGGTTTCACATATATTAGACATTCAATAAAAATATATTGCATGAATTAAGAAATCATCAGGACCTACTTATAGCATTGAAAGTGCCTAATTGCTTTGAATAAAATTCAACATAAAATTCTTGAAATAGAAAGGAGAAAATATGATTTTCCTAAATGAAGTGAAGCATTTTTAATTTTATGAGAAATAAAATTTGTCAGTCAGTTTTGTATGATATGTAAGCAAAAAAAGTCATTTCTAACTTGATTTATAGTCTTTTTAAATTATAAAAGTAAAAACTACATATTTAAGAACATCTTCTTGATACTGCTAAAGTAAAGAATAACTTTATTATGCATTTTTTTGTTTTTAGACATTAGATTTTATTATAGTCATAGTCAACAGTTGAAGATTTAAAATTAAAATGTCTCACACTGAATTCCCCAACCTTTTTTTGATTTGGGAACCATTTTCATAGTTTCACATTATTTCACAAATATATATAAACCAAGACAGCACACACATTTTTGCATATCATATACACATTTACTCAATTTATCTAATCTAAATTTACTTCATTTCATTAGGTCCTACTGTCAGATGCCCGTTAAGGTACTGAGAAAAGACAAATCTGAATAAATAATCTCCAGTTTTCAAGGGCATTCTGGTGTAATCACAATGTGAATCTTTTTTCCCTAGATATTTAGTATAGTTTAAAGTGACAAACCATCTGACTTTTCCACAGCACATCTAGTATAGTGAATGTCAAGTTAGATAACTTATTAATCAAGGGCTTCTGTGTAAACAGCAAGTTTATTTAATAAATGCTTTTGGCCAGATTGTACTGATTTCTGTAAGGTTAATGATGCTTCATTTATTTCAGTGACTCTTTCATTTCAATGACTTTACACCTTTCCACACAATAGTCATAGTATTCTCAATAATTAATGATGATTATTAAAGATTTAATGTATCAGGGGCTTTTCAAACAACAGTTTACATGACATCATTTGCTCCTCACAAAGAAATAGGAAGTTATTATCACTATGTTGGAGTTGGAAAATGAAACAATATAGAATAGTTTACATAATCTGTAAGTAATAGAGATGAGATCAAGCTCAGACAATGTGCAAAGACAAATTTCTCTCCATAATTAAAACTTCAATGAAGTTATTATTTTGGGGCTCACACATCACTGCTTCAAGTTGCCTTAAGAACCAAGTGATTAACAAAAACTTACTATTGAACTGTGCCAGGCCAGAACTAATAAAATGTGGTTTTGTTTTTTCTTATTTTATAACTATTTTTTAGCACGTGCTATTTGCCAGTTGGGTGTCCCAGTTAGTGCAGTGGTAAAGAATCCGCCTGTCAATACAGGAGACAGGAGAGACACAGGTTCAACTCTGGGTTGGGAAGATCCCCTGGAGTAGAAAATCGCAATCCACTCTAATATCGTTGCCTGGAAAATTCCATGGACAGAGGAGCTTGGCAGGCTATAGTCCATGGGGTCACAAAGAGTTGGACACAATTGAACGACTGAGCATACACTGGAATCAGAATCCTTACCCAATGGAAATCACTGTGATGACTTTTGTGAACGTTTTAGGCCTTGATGAGCTTTTATGTAAGGATTGAGAGTAAAGTACCCTAATCAGAATTTTAAAAAGGAATTTCTAAGCCATCACTTTTAGTGAGTGTTAGGAATCAAGCCAATGAGGAAAGAATCAAGATAAGTGCAATGGACAATATGGCAGCCAAAAATAAGATATAACCCGAGGGCAAGGAATTTGATGAAAGGATAAACCAAGAAAGAACATGGACAGAGACTGAGTCATTGATTAGACAAATGAATGACTGATCTTGTCACTTTCAATACATATATCTTGGCATTAGTAAAACATAATCATAGTTGCATTTCTCAGTTGGCATAATTTCTTTTCTTTCTACTAATGTTTGATTTAATTAAGAAATTCACTGATAGAGAATAGAAAGTAGAAAGTGCTTCATATCTTTTATTTCTATAAAATAAAGACGCTATATCACCTTAAGAAAAGCTGTTCGGAAATTCAGATCCCACTTTGGTATGAGACTAATGTGCCCTGACAGTTGGTGTTATATTCCTATTGCTATAATCATGCAAGACACAAAGTCTAATGTGAAATCACATTAACTACAGAGTAGCCTACTATTTGCAAGATTACACATGGGATAGGTCAATTTAAGAAGATGCTAGTTTATCTTTTGCTTGGGATGTGCAAATAAATAACTTCTCAGCTATTTCAGTGGGAAAGTATTAAAAGGACATACCATAAATATTACTCTTTCCATTTGGCATATAATAGCAGTTATTTTTTTTTCCCCTTTAAGTGATTTCCCAAAATTTCTGAAAGTGAATGAAAATAACTTTGAGTAACTACTTTTTGTCAAGTACTTTTGTAGATGCTATATTTTACAGACAAAGAAATAAAAAGAAAGCCTGTGGCAACAATCAAGATTTATACTCAGATCAATCTGAATATAAAAACCTTAATTCTATAAGCAAAATTGTTTTCACATTAGACCTTGGCATTTACTTTAAAAAGTGAGTTAAAACTTCCACTTTTTTTCTGTAGTCATATTTTTGTTGTTATTGTTTAGTCACTCAATTGTTTCCACTCTTTTGTGACCCCATGGACTGTAGCCCACCAGGCTCCTTTGTGCATGAAATTTTCCAGGCAAGAATACTGGAATGGGCTGCCATTTTGCCTTCAAGGTATCTTCCAGACCAGGGATCAAGCCTGTGCCTCTGCTTCTCCTTCCTTGCAGAAGTATTCTTTACCACTGAGCCACCAGGAAAACCCAGTCATATTTGAATAGACTGTATTTACTTAGTCAGTCAGCAAATACTTGCTGCTGCTGCTAAGTCGCTTCAGTCGTGTCCGACTCTGTGCGACCCCATAGACGGCAGCCCACCAGGCTCCCCTGTCTCTGGGATTCTCCAGGCAAGAACACTGGAGTGGGTTGCCATTTACTGTGTACCAAATATGTACCAGGGGGCCTTGAACTCACGCCCAGGTTCCTCCGCAGTGCGTGACTCTGGACAAGCTGGAGGCCGCCCCTTCAGAGGCCGCCTTGGTAGACCGGGCCCTGAAGCTGCTCTCCGAGCACCATTTCTGGGCTGGCATCGTCTTCCTGGGGCCCGAGGACTCCCCGGACCCCACGCAGTCCCCAGGCCCTGGCCACGTTGGGCATCAAGATCCGCATGGATATCGATGATGTCACAAGAACCAATAAGATCAAGGACAGGTTGGGGGCCTTGTGGGGCGGAACCAGAGGGGGGAGGTGCTAGGGAGCATCCCACCTATCACAGATCTTGGTAGGTGGGGCCCAAATCCTTAGACCAATAGGAATCCATGATGGGTGGGGTTTATGGTGTGATGGGCACTGCCAAGGGCTTGGTTGCTGCTGCTGCTGCTAAGTCGCTTCAGTCCTGTCTAACTCTGTGCGACCCCATAGACGGCAGCTCACCAGGCCCCCCTGTCTCTGGGATTCTCCAGGCAAGAACACTGGAGTGGGTTGCCATTTCCTTCTCCAATGCATGAAAGTGAAAAGGAAAAGTGAACTCGCTCAGTCGTGTCTGACTCCTAGCCACCCCATGGACTACAGCCCACCAGGCCCTTCCATCCATGGGATTTTCCAGGCAAGAGTACTGGAGTGGGTTACCATAGATTAGGTTAGCACTTCTAATTCCCAAGGAATTATGAAATGGTCAAAGAGACAGAAAAGTTTGACCAAGAAAGGAGAGTTCGGTCCACATGCTTTGCCCATTTCTGGTCGGTTCCTGAAGGAGACATTGGGTGCCTCTTGGCATTGGCAGGTCGGTATAAACCCCCGACAAGTTTCTGCCATAAGCCGTATGAGATCGCCATGGAACAACAGAGCAGGGCTCCTTACTTGCTTCACGCGGGGCATGTCATTCATTCACACAAGCACACCGTAGAGTTAGTAAAACACAACAGAAAACGTATTTGCTAAGAGAACAAAGAACTAGAGCTCCAAGCATCCTTACCTTGTCCTGAAGGATCCCAGACGAGCCCCCAAGATGAAAGGTTGTTGTTGAATCACTCAAAGACACTGGGATTCTTAGTCCCCGGAGGAGAATAATTCAATCCGGGGCCAGAAACTAAGCTTGATCACTCAGAGCTTTTGTGTAATAAAGGGCTTGGTGGGTGGGGTCAATGCCTTGGCTTCTGGGATAAGATTAAAGCAAACTTCCCTTGTGGCTCAGAGGGTAAAGCCTCTGTCTACAATGTGGTAGACGCGAGTTCGATCCCTGGGTAGGGAAGATCACTTGGAGAAGGAAATGGCAATCCATTCCAAGTACTATTGCCTGGAAAATCTCATGGACAGAGGACTGTCCAGAGGTCTCTGGTAGACTACATATAGTCCATGGGGTCGCAAAGAGTCGGACACAACTGATCATTCATTCAAGGTGAAAGTGAAAGTGGAGAGTGAAACAGTTGGCTTAAAGCTCAATATTCAGAAAATGAAGATCATGGTATCTGGTCCCATCATCTCATGGGAAATAGATGGGGAAACAGTGAAAACAGTGTCAGACTTTATTTTTTGGGGCTCCAAAATCACTGCAGATGGTGACTGCAGCCAGGAAATTAAAAGACACTTACTTCTTGGAAGGAAAGTTATGTCCAACCTAGATAGCATATTCAAAAGCAGAGACATTACTTTGCCAACAAAAGTCGGTCTAGTCAAGGCTATGGTTTTTCCAGTGGTCCTGTATGGATGTGAGAGTTGGACTGTGAAGAAGGCTGAGCACTGAAGAATTGATGCTTTTGAACTGTGGTGTTGGAGAAGACTCTTGAGAGTCCCTTGGACTGCAAGGAGATCCAACGAGTCCATTCTGAAGGAGATCAGCCCTGGGATTTCTATGGAAGGAATGATGCTAAAGCTGAAACTCCAGTGCTTTTGCCACCTCATGCTAAGAGTTGACTCATTGGATAAGACTCTGATGCTGGGAGGGATTGGGGGCAGGAGGAGAAGGGGACCACAGAGGATGAGATGGCTGGATGGCATCACTGACTCGATGGACGTGAGTCTGAGTGAACCCCGGGAGTTGGTGATGGACAGGGAGGCCTGGCATGCTGCGATTCACGGGGTCGCAAAGAGTCGGACACGACTGAGCGATTGAACTGAACTGAACTGATGTTACATGGGGCGATGTTTTAAAGTTCTCAGTTTACAATAATATGGAAGCTTTTTTATTTTTAGAAAGTTCTGTTAAAATAAACTTTATTGCTCTTTATTTTCTATGAGGTAATATGACTATTAATGTGAGGTACTACATTAACTTCTTATATATTTATAAACTTATTTTACCTTAGAGTGACTTACTGTAGTTGGAAAATACAGAATAGTTGTTAAATGACATAGATGAAAATAAATTCTGTGACAATGTTCTTCCGAAAAGTGAGGAATTTTAAAGATCATAGCAAAATTATTTTAACTACTAAAGGAATTCCCTGAATATGCATAACTTGTATTTTGTCTATATTTTAGTTATCCTTCTACATGCATAGTCGCGGTAACCTGCTGATTAGTCAAAATTCAAAATTTAAAAGAGTCCAACAGCACATGGAAACTAGGATGATTTTTAATAATAAGAAAAATATGTTGCATCTCAAATCTAAATTGGTTCACTGGGAGATGATCTAAAGCTGTTTGAACATCTGTTTAAAATGGCCCTCAAGAACATGGTTATTTTGGATTAAATGAAGATACTTCACTTTGGAAAATTATAGCTTCTAAAGGACATGCATACCATCATCCCCATTTTCAACCCATGCTTGTCTTCTGGAGCCCAATCCAGATGCAAATGATTTAATGGCATTTAATAAAATCTTTGGAGACCTCTAGTGGAATAGTGCCCACTGGTCAGTATTCAGGCTTGCCAGGGATTTCATTTGCATTTGCTCCTAAATATAGAGAATGTAATAATCAGTGTGTCATAATTGCTGTTGTTCAACACACTGTGCTTTTTTCTTTCTTTTTTCCTGCCTTACAAACTAGGTTTCTTTTCTTTCCTTATTTCTTTTTATTTAGGTGAAAGAAAATGGCTCTAAATAGCAGGAACATCATCCTTTAGCTCGTTTTCTCTATTACAAGAGATATAACTGCACATGCAAAATTGCTCTGCCCAGGGAATTGTTATTTGAATCTCTTTAAATCCACTGTGAGAACACAATCAAGTGGACACATAAATGTGATTGAAAAAATTCCAAATTGTTACCTTTAAAGGTACATTTGCAAGATAAATATTACTGTCTACATTTCCATTTATTCTGTGGGGTTTTTTTCTCTTTCAAGACAGTGTTAACTAATAGAAAATCTTTTATGCCTTCATTTAAATGAAAGCTCAAAAACGCCTGGAATATATTTGATGTTTTCATGTCACAACATGTTTATCCACTTAAATTTTCTAAGAAAATCTTTTAGTTTTTATCTCAGAGAAATGCAGAACAATATTAGCACAACCTACTTTTTGAGAATAAGCACATTATAGTTATGAAATTCTTTGGCTATATGGAATTTATTATGATTTGGGAAAACCTGAAACATTTTTTTCCTAATGCATTTTTCTTTTTTACATTACATATAGTAATTTTATTTTTCACGAGACAAGCCTTGTCAGAAAAGTTCGATTGAAAATATAAAATCACATTCAGTTCTCCCCAAAGACAGCCAGGGAATGGCAGTCTTCTGGAGAGCATTCTGCAAATGAAAGAGGGGAAGATTATATATTTTTTATTGTGTAATAGTCACACAAATCAGAAAGTAGTTAATTTGAAACACATTTTCAGTTCCTCAGGAATTTTTTTTTTTTAATGGCTCATTTTTTCCCCCAGTTCCACCATATTTGGGATAATTCAAAATCTCTACAACCATTGGTTCCCAAGTGGTATGATTTTTGCACCCCTCACCTCTCCACTCCTGGGATATTTAGAAATGTCTGAATATGTTTTTCATTGTCACATCTGGGAGTGCTACTGGCATGTAATGGACAGAGGACATATATGCTGAACTTATAATGCACAGGAAAGCCCCCACAACAAAAAATTATCTGATATACATTGACAATAGTGTCAAGATCAAGAAACCCTGTCTAAAGTAAAAACAATCTTGTTGTTGCCAGTCACTAAGGCTTATGAAAGTGTCTTATGGAATCTGTCCTTCTGCATGGAAGGAAGTAAAACACAACCTTGTCTCTAGAATCTCATACTGTGAATGTTTTATAAACCAACACTCAAAATATTTCAATATTAAAGAAGATAAAGTTGATAACACCTTCATTTATTAATCCCATCGAACAGATATTTATTGTAGAACCCTACATAACAATTCTTATGCTAGATACAAGCAACACAGTCTATACAGAAGGACATTACCACTGGATATGTGTTTCCCTGGTGGCTCAGAGAGTAAAGAATCTGCCTGCAATACAAAAGACCTGGGTTGGCTCCCTGTGGTTGGGAAGATCCCCTGGGAAAGGAAATGGCAACCCACTCCAGTATTCTTGTCTGGAGAATCCCATGGACAGAGGAATCTGGAGGACTACAATCCATAGGGTTGCAAAGAGTTGGACACGACTGAGCGACTAACACTAATAAATGTTTCATGAAAGCAGGGAATAATGGTGGTGTTGTTTAATGTTATATTTTTCAATTGCTAGCGTAGAGCCTGAACACAGAAAGCTTAATCAATATTTGTTGCATTAACAAAAAAAATTAATGAGTATATTAAACATGTGACATGACAAGCATGTACCAGGCACAGTGGCACATTAGAGAAAGAAATAACTTGCATGGTTAGACATGTCAGAAGGGTCTTCCTGATGAGGGAGCGTTTGACCTAAGCCTCTTGAACTGATAAGTTTATTGAACAGTAATGGGAAAATGAGTAGGGTTGAATGATCCTAGAAAAGACAATAGATGAGGTTTCTGTACAAGGTAGGCCTTGGAGGATAAAGCATTTTGTTGAAAATCAGGTGAACTAATATGGTTGGAGGTCCGTAGCTCAAAAGAAAGTCTCAGTTCGGTTCAGTCAGTGTGTCTGACTCCTTGCTACCCCATGAACCACAGCACCCCAGGCCTCCCTGTCCATCACCAACTCCCTGAGTTAATCCAAAGCCATATCCATTGAGTCAGTGAGGCCATCCAGCCATCTCATCTTCTGTCATCCCCTTCTCCTCCTGCCCTCAATCTTTCCCAGCATCAGGGTCTTTTCAAATAAATAAGCTTTTTGCATCAGGTGTCCAAAGCATTGGAGCTTCAGCTTCAACATCAGTCCTTCCAGTGAAAACCCAGGACTGATCTCCTTTAGGATGGACAGGTTGGATCTCCTTGCAGTCCAAGGGACTCTCAAGAGTCTTCTCCAACACCACAGTTCAAAAGGATCAATTCTGCAGTGCTCAGCTTTCAGACATCCATGGCTTTGGATGAACTCATGACCACTGGAAAAACTATAGCCTTGACTAGATGGTCCTTTGTTGACAAAGTGATGTCTCTGCTTTTCAATATGCTGTCTAGGTTGGTCATAACTTTCCTTCCAAGCAGCAAGCGTCTTTTAATTTCATGGCTGCAATCACCATCTGCAGTGATTTTGGAGCCCAGAAAAATAAAGACAGCCACTGTTTCCAATGTTTCCCCATCTATTTGCCATGAAGTGATGGGACCGGATGCCATGGTCTTAGTTTTCTGAATGTTGAGCTTTAAGCCAACTTTTTTACTCCCTTCTTTCACTTTCATCAAGAGGCCCTTTAGTTCTTCTTCATTTTCTGCCAGAAGGGTGGTATCATCTGCATATCTGAGGTTATTGATATTTCTCCTGGCAATCTTGATTCCAGCTGGTGCTTCATACAGCCCAACATTTCTCATGATGTACTCTGCATAGAAGTTAAATAAGCAGGGTGACAGTATACAGCCTTGACATACTCCTTTTCCTATTTAGACTAGTCTGTTGTTCCATGTCCAGTTCTAACTGTTGCTTCCTGACCTGCATGTAGGTTTCTCAAGAGGTCAGTCAGGTGGTCTGGTATTCCCATGTCTTTCAGAATTTTCCACAGTTTATTGTGATCCACTCAGTCAAAGGCTTTGGCATAGTCAATAAAGCAGAAATAGATGTTTTTCTGGAACTCTCTTGCTTTTTCCATGATCCAGCGGATGTTGGCAATTTGATTTCTGGTCCTCTGCCTTTTGTAAAACCAGCTTGAACAACTGGAAGTTCATGGTTCACGTATTGCTGGAGCCTGGCTTGGAGAATTTTGAGCATTACTTTACTAGTGTGTGAGATGAGTGCAATTGTGTGGTAGTTTGAGCATTCTTTGGCATTGCCTTTCCTTGGGACTAGAATGAAAACTGACCTTTTCCAGTTCTGTGGCCACTGCTGAGTTTTCCAAATTTGCTGGCATATTGAGTGCAGCACTTTCACAGCATCATCTTTCAGGATTGGAAATAGCTCAACTGGAATGCCATCACCTCCACTAGCTTTGTTTATAGTGATCTAGGGCTAGCAGGAGAAAGCAATGGCACCCCACTCCAGTACTCTTGCCTGGAAAATCCCATGAACGGAGGAGCCTGGTAGGCTGCAGTCCATGGGGTGGCGAAGAGTCAGACACGACTGAGCAAATTCACTTTCACTTTTCACTTTCATGCATTGGAGACGGAAATGGCAACCCACTCCAGTGTTCTTGCCTGGAGAATCCCAGGGATGGCGGAGCCTGGTGGGCTGCCGCCTATGGGGTCGCACAGAGTTGGACTGAAGCGACTTAGCAGCAGCAGCAGCAGGGCTAGCAATATCAACTGAAGAGGCAGCCACATAGTGGTGAAAGAAGCAGCTTTAGAGTGGATGAGCAAGTGACTGAGAAGATAATGAAAAGAACAAATGGAGAAGGGGAGAGAGAAAGACAGAGATGCAAAGACTGAATATTTGATAGGAATGAGGGCTACTAATAAGGTTTTTTTGTATTATAGTGTGTATCGTGAGAGCCAAGAGAAAAATAATTGTTTAAAAGCAATTACTGGTTTACAGGGACAAATGAAAAGAAGTCAATAAAGCCAAGGTTTCAGAGAAGTCACTGAGTTTTTCATCAGGAAGCCCAATATTTCATACACATATGCCAGGTGATAGAGGGTCAGAGTTCAAGGGAAAGTTACCTGAAAGAGCTGTGAAATTTCACTCCCCTTTCAAGTACATTTCCTTGGTTCACAGCCTCATTCTATTTTACTTGGGCTGCGGTCATAGCCTCCTAAATAGCTCTTCCCTGGCACAGTGCCTTTTATGAACAGCTTCAATATGAATCTTTTCAAATCTCAAATTTGAACATATCACTCCCTTGCTCAAGCTGTCATGGACTAGTCATTATTTATAATCCCAATTTTTTCCCCCTGGAATTCAAAGCCCTTCATTTTCTGTTTCCAGTCTATTTTTTGTACTTTTCCATTTTATATTTCATCACAGGTTCAAAAATTACACAACAGGCAGTTTTCTGGGTTTACTGCATTGTTCCTTGCCTGAATGTCTTTTCCTGTGTTTTTATTTTACCCATTTAGGAATATCACTTTTTTAGTTCTTCGCTGTCAACATCCTAGGCATCTTTCATGTTATAATTTAATACTATCTACTCAATTACACTTGCCCTGATGCTCCCCACCTGTAGGTAATTTCTGTTTTCCATTTTTCTGAAATATCTTCAGACCTCCCTCCTAGTATTTGTATACTTTTTCCTTTATCATATTTACTTATCTCAGTTGATATATATATATGGCTTTCTCAGCATCCATTCCATATGTTTCTGTTCATGGCAGCCTGATAGAAATTACGTGACTCCCTAGGCTATGTATTTTTCATAGGATTAACCCTATTCCCATGGCCACACTGAATTGATTTCTGATCCAAGTGAGCAGGCTGGATCAATCAAGCATCAATACCTGGATTTTTCTGACACTATAAAGAATGATATGTTCACCTCCTACTGGCCTAAGTGACAGAATTAATGTGTCATGAAGAGGACTGGCTTGGGAATTAAGTCAATATACATTAAAATGGAATTGAGAAGAAGTCTGTAAGAGATAGAGAGAAAAAGGCCAAATTGTAATGAATTTTTTTTTTTTAAATCTGGATTTAGGAATTCTGTATTGTGTAACTACAGGGGACACTGTTCATTTCTGTTCTGTATGAATGATGCCTCCAGGAACTTTGTGATGTGGTAGCATGGCATTTTATTATTTGAACCAAGAAATTTCCCATTCTCAGATTAATTACATTTAATGGAGTTTCTTACACTGTCACTTACAAATGAAACAAGTGATACGTTTACTGACAATTCAAAAAATATTTCTTCTGCTGAAGAACACACTCTTGAGAACTGTATTTACTTTCTCATTTTGAATTCAAGTAGTTCCTAACAGAGCTTTTCCGCTAGTAAACAAATTTATGTTTTAATGTATTCTTATACATTAGTTCAAGCTGGTTTTAGAAAAGGCAGAGGAACCAGAGACCAAATTGCCAACATTCATGGATCATGGAAAAAGCAAGAGAGTTCCAGAAAAACATCTATTTCTGCTTTATTGACTATGCCAAAGTCTTTGACTGTGTGGATCACAATAAACTGTGGAAAATGCTGAAAGAGATGGGAATAGTAGACCACCTGACCTGCCTCTTGAGAAACCTGTATGCAGGTCAGGAAGCAACAGTTAGAACTGGACATGGAACAACAGACTAGTTCCAAATAGGAAAATGAGTAAGTCAAGGCTGTATACTGTCACCCTGCTTATTTAACTTACATGCAGAGTACATCATGAGAAATGCTGGGCTGGAAGAAGCACAAGCTGGAATCAAGATTGCCGGGAGAAGTATCAATAACCTCAGATATGCAGATGATACCACCCTTATGGCAGAAAGTGAAGAGGAACTATAAAGTCTCTTGATGAAGGTGAAAGAGGAGAGTGAAAAAGTTGGCTTAAAACTCAACATTCAGAAAATGAAGATCATGGCATCTGGTCCCATCACTTAATGGGAAATAGATGGGGAAACAGTGGAAACAGTGTCAGACTTTATTCTTTTGGGCTCCAAAATCACTGCAGATGGTGACTGCAGCCAGGAAATTAAAAGATGCTTACTCCTTGGAAGGAAAGTTATGACCAACCTAGATAGCATATTCAAAAGCAGAGACATTACTTTGCCAACAAAGGTCCATCTAGTCAAGGCTATGATTTTTCCAGTGGTCATGTATGGATGTGAGAGTTGGACTGTGAAGAAGGCTGAACGACGAAGAATTGATGCTTTTGAACTGTGGCGTTGGAGAAGACTCTTGGGAGTCCCTTGGACTGCAAGGAGATCCAACCAGTCCATTCTGAAGGAGATCAGCCCTGGGATTTCTTTGGAAGGAATGATGCTAAAGCTGAAACTCCAGTACTCTGGCCACCTCATGCGAAGAGTTGACTCATTGGAAAAGACTCTGATGCTGGAAGGGATTGGGGGCAGAAGGAGAAGGGGACGACAGAGGATGAGATGGCTGGATGGCA
This sequence comes from Bos taurus, assembly GCF_002263795.3. Classification (NCBI taxonomy): domain Eukaryota; kingdom Metazoa; phylum Chordata; class Mammalia; order Artiodactyla; family Bovidae; genus Bos; species Bos taurus. The sequence continues at coordinate 14,321,149 of NC_037332.1, read as the reverse complement.
TCACCGATTCAATGGACGTGAGTCTGAGTGAACTCTGGGAGTTGGTGATGAACAGGGAAGCCTGGCGTGCTGTGATTCATGGGGTCCAAAGAGTTGGACACGACTGAGTGACTGAACTGATTACATTGGTTGACTTAAGATTAAGTGAATGTCATAAAGTGAAAATCAAGGACTATAAACCATGTAAGAAGGTTTAAGTGGCAGGTACAGGGTTAGCAGTTTAGGGGAAAATATCAGACAAAGCTTTCTTTCAAGAAAAGTCATTTGTTTTTGAAAAATTAAATTGAAAAACTCAAAACAATTATAATGTACATGATCTCACGCTTGTTATTTGAACTTATGAATCATTGTTAGAGTTCACTGTTTATGCCATTATTTTTATTACAGGATTTTTATTTGTATAACTGATAACTGTGGGCAATATTGAGTTGGTGATGAACAGGGAAGCCTGATGGGCTGCAGTCTATGGAGTCCCAGAGTCAGACACAACTGAGCAACTGAACTGACTGACTGTGGGCAATATGGAGGACTTCTGATAAATCTGGTTCAATAACTGTATCTACCTGTATATCTATCTCAGTGACTATATCTTAGAAGAAATACGAGTTCATTCTCAGTACTTGAGAAAGTAGTATCACACATATGCCCACACTTAAACTCTACTGGAGCCATAATAAGAAGTAACATTCTGTCAGCATTTGGTAAGAAATCTAAAGAAAACAACTACCATGATCTCCCCTTCCTTCTAAACTCACTGCCTAATTTTTAAAATTCTCCAACTCGGAGCCCTGTTTCCCTCAGTCCTTACTTAATTATACATGTTTATAAACAGTAAATAGCTTGATGTTATAACAAAGATTTATAAGACCTTGAACAGTGTTTTACAGGTTTTAAAAGATCAGTGGGGTGGGGATAGGAAACAGGACTTGGAGAAGAAAGAGTACCGGTAAAGTTATTTTACTAGTTTTTTTACAGTAAAATAGCGATCATGAGCACGGAACACAAAAATTAAAGGGTTTCTAAAATGGAAGAAAGTATTTAGGTTAAAGTGGGTAGAAATGGAGTCTTTAAGGTTTGGAATGCTAGAGAGGATGACTATGCTAGGTGTGAAATCATTTACTCTGACAATATTAATGGTAAGTTAAATCATTCCTTTTCTGGCTTCTTTCCAAGGCAATTAGGCCTGGAAATGTAAGGATGGGCCAGATGACTTCTTGAAATGCTTCCTTTGATTTATAACTATCAAGATGAGTATATGGGGGCATGAATACACATGTACTTAATTTGAGAAATAGCAGTGCTCCTGATACATGTGGCATAACAATGTATACTCCCTGAAGAAGCCAATGGAAAAATCTCTTTACTACAGACAAAAACGTGCAATCGAAATTCAGAGCAGTTTCTCAAGACTACTTTTACTCTTCACAATGAAAATCTATGAAGGAATTTTAGTGAAAGTTCTATAATAAAATAGCAAAATTTTCTAAGTACATTTTTCCTTCTTAGAAAAAACAAAGTCCAGTATGTCAAATAAGGTGATGCAAATTAGTATCATTATAAACAATCCAAGAATGAACTTAGCTAACAGGAACAGGAAATGACCCAATAAGTCTTTAATTTAGGCGGTTACTAGTTAAACAGAGCAGAATATTTACATTTCTAAGTAGTTTTGACTCTAGAAGATAGTTTTATGCAGTTCTGATATTTCCTTTAAAGTAACAAACATTAAGTTATCTAGCAAAAAATCAAATCATGGGTTCGTATTTGGAAAATTTTAGCTTCATCCTTGGATATTTATTCTTAGTAGCTTTTATTGCTGCTATTCACTTTTCACCTTACTTATACAGTAGGAAACCAGTTTGAGGCAAACCAACATTATTTCTCTGAGCAACTTAAACTTAGAAAATCCTGAATATTAAGGTAATGAGAGGGAAATGGTAACCCACTCCACTATTCTTGCCTGGAAAATCCCATGGACAGAGGAGCCTGGCAGGCTACAGTCCATGGTGTTGCAAAGGGTCAGACACTACTGAACAACTTCACTCTCTTTCTTTCTAAGGTAAAGAGAATGGGTGGCATATTCTTTATGTAAATACAAAGAAATTTCCCTGTGATTTTCAACAAAACACAATTTAATGTTAAAAAATATTGCTGAACTATTTTATAAAGCATGTCTTTTAACTATAACTAAAATTAATAATAATAATAATAAATACTTGTCACAAAGAATTTATTCACTAAAAGTATACCTGTCTTGAAATTATTATAGCTATATAAGATAATCCTGTTTAATAAGATTTTCAAGTTAAAATTCTAAAAAAGCCCTTAAACTTTTTGATGTAATACTTATCTCTTGGTTAAAGTTCAGGGTACAGAAGAGAAATCTATACAGTATTCTATTGTACATGATAATGTAGGTTACTTTCCCAATTCCAAACCAGTATTCTAGCACCAACAGAATCTCTTGTTTAGGTGATTAACTTTTTTCTTGTGTTTAAATAATATACATTGTTTATTAAATTTGATTGTAATATAGTCCACAGCTTTTCAGTAATATCTCTCATTTTTCCTACCATCAATAATTTTCTCATTTTATACCTGTTCTGCCAAATGCACAAACTGGGACTCATGACTCAAGTTCAAACTATATCTCAAGACAACTTCAGTTCCAAACAACACTTTGAAGAGTAGGTACCTAAGGGAAGGCCTATTGTTTCTGAGAACTAAGCTGTCCATCCTCAAGGAAACTTGAGATCATAAAAAACTCATTGAGTTCTCTGGATTTAATCCAGCTATTCTAATTCTGTCCTGTTTTTGTGACTGAATTCCCAATTATTTACCTTGTATTTAAATAATATGTAGCTCTCTTTCCCTAGTATTTCTTGCTGCCTAATTGTATGTGTCTGCATACTTTTCCAGGAGTTAACTTTCAGAATTGATCCTTAAATTTGGCATGTCTTTGTAAATGTCACTTAGGTGGGATAGTTTTTTTTTTGTTTTGGTATGTGCTTTACTAATAAAATGTGGATTGATATCTATCATTTTATCATGTGTTGTGTGTTGCTCTTTGTCCTGCTCTTAATATTCCCCTTGCTTCCTTTCTACTTCAACTCCCCAAATTTTATTCTTTTCTGTTGACTGGGACATATAGTTACATCTTCCATATAAACAATGTAAGGAACTTTGGAAGATATTCCAGTTAGGAACCTCATGACTCATAAGGCTGTATAGAATTGTAATTGTATTTTGTTTTATAATCTTTTAAATCTAATATCATTAATATTATCTTATACAGCTAAAGCATAATTTTTATTTTGAATTTTGTTTACTCCACATTTCTTTTTGTGTTTTCAACTTTTGTGTTCATTTTACTAATTTCGCCTATATAATCTAAAGAAATTCCTCAGCAAGTTTCTTCTAATGGTTGTGCCATCTCAGTTTTGAGTTTTTCTTTTAGGGAGTTCCCTGAGGGTTCAATAGTTAGGACTGGGTGCTTTCACTGCAAATAGCCCAGGTTCAGTCCCTGTTTGGGAACAAAGAGCCCACAAGCCACACAACAGAAACAAACAAACAGAAAACAAACAAACAAAAACAAAGACTATTTTTAATGTGTTCTCTTTGCATAATGGTTTCTTTAGGTATTTGACTTTAGATTGCCAATTGTTTTTCTTAGTTGTTTGAGGATATAATTCTGATTTCCATTGTGGTAGCTGAAAATACCAAGTGTCAGTTTAATTTTTATTTGTCTTTTGCTGTGGGGCTGGGCATAGTGTGTCTTTTTCCTTCTGGCTTCTTTTAAGATATTCCCTTTCTCTTCAGCCATCTGAAGTTTCATTATAATGAGCCTATTTCCTTTTATCCTTCTTAATGAGTTTTTGATTCCCTAAATCTAATTATTTTTATTTTGGGACAGTTTTTTTGATATCTCATCTAATAGCTCTTTGAATTTCATCTCTCAACTATACTCTGTTTTCTCTTTCTGAAATTCTTCATTATCTTTTCTCATGGTTAACCTCTTTTTAGTTCTCTTTCTGCATTATAGGAAAATTTTTCAGGATGAATTTTCTCATTCACAAGTTCTCACTTCAGCTGTTTTCCATATATTGTTTAGTTTATGAAGTACTTTTTAATTGTTATTTTTTTTTTCTTTTCTGGAAAGTCTATTTGGTTTTTTAAAAAATATTTGGGGTCTTTTTTTATAGTCTTTTGTTCCTTTCATTTTAAATATCTTCTTTTAAATTTTAAATCAACTAAATAATTCTTATTTAAGTTGAAGTGTCACCTAGTATACATGTTAAAATCTGCAGTCTCATTGTTCCTGTTTGTTATTATTTCTTACTCTCACGCTGGCTTGTTTTATTGTTTACTTTATAGCTTCTACTGTGAGCTTACTTTCCATGGCATTTATCCTGGGGTAAAACATGGAGCTCTAGGCTGAAGATTATTTCTTCCAGAGAGGAGTTTCCTCCTGCCAGGCATCTGGGACACTACCAATTTGGAACTATTTTAAATTCAATTATGGTTTGTGATTAGAAATTCTTAGGGGAGATTCCCCCCCGCCCCACCCCTACCTATCAAGAGCCAAAGCTGAGACAGTCTTTCATAATATTTCCTTTTGGGTCATGGAATTATATTAAAACATTCATCCAACTTCTCTTCTCACACAGGTCCTAGACATTTTATTTTTTTCCATTCTGCACTTATGTGAACTTTTAAAATGGAAAGCTGTAGACAAGGAATGGCAGCTCTCTTAAAGGCAACTGTTGGCTTTAGTCCTTGATGATGAGGCCAACTCACCATTATGGCCAAGTCATGTTTTCTAGCAAATTTGTTCTCTGAGAATTCCCCTCCCTCTATTGCTAGTTCAGCTATAAATTCAAGGTACATTAATAAATACTGTACAGGCATATTTAAGTTTCCAGTTTTGAATGTATTTCCTAAGTTATCTAGAATATCATGTTTTCAGAAATATATGTGTCTAAACTAATTCTATATATTTAATGTGGACTGATAAATGAGCCTATTTCTACAAAGTGCATGTATACCTTGCATTTTATGAGTCTAATTGTATACTGTACTGAGTTGACTTTTGAAGGTCCCTTGGACTGCAAGGAGATCAAACCAGTCAATCCTAAAGGAAATCAACCCTGACTAGTCACTGGAAAGACTGATGCTGAAGCTCAAGCTCCAATACTTTGGCCATCTGATGTGAAGAGTCAACTCGTTGGAAAAGATCCTGATGTTGGGAAAGATCGATGGCATAAGGAGAAGGGAATGGCAGAGAATGAGATGGTCAGGCAACATCATCAACTCAATGGACGTGAATTTGAGCAAACTCTGGGAGATAGTGAAGGGCAGGGGAGTCTGGTGTGCTGCAGTCCAGGGGGTCACAAAGAGTCATGTATGACTTTATAATGCAAAGAGGAGACACAGAGAACACACACAAGGAACATTCCATGTGATAAACAGAAGCAGAGATTGGAGTGATGCATTTTACATGCCAAGGAACCCTAAGGATTGCAGAGAACAGTCAGAAGCTAGGAGACAAGTGTTGGATACATTCTCTCTCAGAATCTACAAAAACTAACTTTGAGAACACCTTGATTTCAGACTTATAGCCTCCAGAACTGTGAGATAATATATCTCTGTTGTTTTAAGACGCCCAGTTTCTGGTAATGTGTTACAATAAGCCCTAGGAAAGAAATAGATATTAACCATGGGACACACCTCCCCCCACCTGATGTTTCGCTAATGTATTTCTTCTAAGTTTTATTTGTATCTGTGGATATGCATCAATAGTCACTCTGTATTCAGAGAGTCTATGTTATGCCTACAAGCCTAAGCATTATTGCAGAAACTTTATTTTCATGATTTAGTAGAGAGTAAAATCATATTAAGTTCATAATGTAGTGTCTAAAGAGAGAGTGAAAATCACTTCATCATCTTGACATATTAATCGCTAGTTATATAAACAGACTCCAAGCAGTTAAAATCAGAACTCTGGTAATAACCTTTAAAAAAAACCCAAATATTCTATAGTATATTAGTAATAGAAGATTCCCAGATGGAAACTGTCAGGATAAGTTCTGAAATTCTTTAATGCTATCAAATCTATGACACATAGACAAGAATAGGTGATAACAGATATACATGTTCTATTGGTTTCTTGCTTGAGGAAATATTAAGATATATTGTTGCTCAAGGTAAGTATTGACCTTAGAATTTGGACACTCAATATTTTCCTTGTCCATCAACACATTTTGAGAGTCCCTTCAGCATTCAATATTTTCTTAGTGTTAAATGAAATGACAAGAGTAAAAGTAGTTTATCTTTGTGCTCCCTCTAGCAGATTTTATATGAGATTTATTTGAAACTAGAACAACTTACATCAATAGAACTTCTGAAAACACTCGCCTATTGCTAGAGGGGTGTGTGTGTGCACATGTGTGTGCCTGCATTAGCAGAAGAAAATAGACAAAACTTTAATGTGGATTTTCAGTTCAGTTCAGTTGCTCAGTCATGTTCGACTATTTCTGACCCCATGAATTGCAGCACGCCAGGCCTCCCTGTCCATCACCATCTCCTGGAGTTCACTCAAATTCATGTCCATCGAGTCGGTGATGCCATCCAGCCGTCTCATCCTCTGTCATCCCCTTTTCCTCCTGCCCCCAATCCCTCCCAGCATCAGAGTCTTTTCTAATGAGTCAACTCTTCGCATGAGGTGGCCAAAGTACTGGAGTTTCAGCTTTAGCATCAGTTCTTCCAAAGAACACCCAGGACTGATCTCCTTTAGAATGGACTGGTTGGACCTCCTTGCAATCCAAGGGACTCTCAGGAGTCTTCTCCAACACCACAGTTCAAAAGCATCAATTCTTTGGTGCTCAGCTTTATTCACAGTCCAACTCTCACATCCATACATGGCCACTGGAAAAACCATAGCCTTGACTAGACGGACCTTTGTTGGCAAAGTAATGTCTCTGCTTTTCAATATGCTATCTAGGTTGGTCATAACTTTTCTTCTAAGGAGTAAGCGTCTTTTAATTGAAGATGGTGGCTGTAATCACCATCTGCAGTGATTTTGGAGCCCAAAAAAATAAAGTCTGACACTGTTTCTACTTTTTCCCCATCTATTTCCCATGAAGTGATGGGACCAGATGCCATGATCTTAGTTTTCTGAATGCTGAGCTTTAAGCCAACTTTTTCAGTCTCCTCTTTCACTTTCATCAAGAGGCTTTTCAGTTCCTCTTCGCTTTCTTCCATAACGGTGGTGTCATCTGCATATCTGAGGTTATTGATATTCTCCCAGCAATCTTGATTCCAGCTTGTGCTTCTTCCAGCCCAGCGTTTCTCATGATGTACTAAGCATATAAGTTAAATAAGCAGGGTGACAATATACAGCCTTGATGTACTCCTTTTCCTATTTGGAACTAGTCTGTTTTTCCATGTCCAGTTCTAACTGTTGCTTCCTGACCTGCATACAGATTTCTCAAGAGGCAGATCAGGTGGTCTGGTATTCCCATCTCTTTCAGAATTTTCCACAGTTTATTGTGATCCACAGTCAAAAGCTTTGGCATAGTCAATAAAGTAGAAATAGATGCTTTTCTGGAACTCTCTTGCTTTTTCCATGATCCAGCGGATGTTGGCAATTTGATCTCTGGTTCCTCTGCCTTTTCTAAAACCAGCTTGAACATCAGGAAGTTCATGGTTCACATATTGCTGAAGCCTGGCTTGGAGAATTTTGAGCATTACTTTAGTAGTGTGTGAGATGAGTGCAATTGTGCGGTAGTTTGAGCATTCTTTGGCATTGCCTTTCTTTGGGATTGGAATGAAAACTGACCTTTTCCAGTCCTGTGGCCACTGCTGAGTTTTCCAAATTTGCTGGCATATTGAGTACAGCACTTTCACAGCATCATCTTTCAGGATTTGAAATAGCTCAACTGGAATTCTATCACCTCCACTAGCTTTGTTCATAGTGATGCTTTCTAAGGCCCACTTGACTTCACATTCCAGGATGTCTGGCTCTAGGTCAGTGATCACACCATTGTGATTATCTGGGTCATGAAGATCTTTTTTGTACAGTTCTTCTGTGTATTCTTGCCACCTCTTCTGAATATCTTCTGCTTCTGTTAGGTCCATACCATTTCTGTCATTTATCGAGCCCATCTTTGCATGAAATGTTCCCTTGGTATCTCTAATATTCTTGAAGAGATCTCTAGTCTTTCCCATTCTGTTGTTTTCCTCTATTTCTTTGCATTGTTCACTGAAGAAGGCTTTCTTATCTCTTCCTGCTATTCTTTGGAACTCTGCATTCAGATGCTTATATCTTTCCTTTTCTCCTTTGCTTTTCACTTCTCTTCTTTTCACAGCTATTTGTAAGGCCTACCCAGACTGCCATTTTGCTTTTTTGTATTTATTTTCCATGGAGATGGTCTTGATCCCTGTTTTCTGTACAATGTCATGAACCTCAGTCCATAGTTCATCAGGCACTCTATCTAACAGATCTAGTCTCTTAAATCTATTTCTCACTTCCACTGGACTTTACTGAGTTGTAAACAAGAGAGCTGGGGAAGAATCCTGTAGATGTGATGTTAAGAATCATTTTCAGAGATTATTTTCTTATATTGATTTCAACTTCTTTTCAGTCATTGTCAAAGTAACTGTCTTGGCTATGTGAAAAAACAATATCTTTAACTGTGTTCTATATTTTACCTTGCATTGATAATATATATTGAGTATATGTGCACACACACATCCAATTCCATATATAAAATACATAAACATGATAAAAACATATAGCTAATAAATCTTAAAATAGAAAGCAAGTTTGAATCCCTGGTGTGAGCCAACCTGAGTTATCAACTTACACTCTCAGTAGATATATACACTCAGTAGATACATACACTGACTCTGAAAGATTTTAGGCTAAGTTGCAATATTCAGTTCTGTTGGAGATGGGTCTCTATTCTCCTTCCTCCACATAATGCTGTTAAACGAGTTTAACCACTTATTACAAAAGCAATCTCCCTATCATAATGGTTGATCCATGATATCCACCTGACCGTGGCAGTATACAACCACAGTCTGTGACCATCCTCAGCTTCCTGAATGCTTGCTCCTGCTATCCCCTCATCTGGTAACACTCTTCTCCTGGCTTCATCCTAAGAGTCATCAGCTTTGCACCTGCTCTCCAGCAGCTGAAAGCTCTCAGTGAAGCCACACACCTGGACTGACTCATCACTTTAAACAAAATACCGCAAAACCTCAGCTGAGTCTCAAAATGTTTTAAAATTATATTACATTTTCACAATGTGTTTAGATAATTGATATTACTTTTCTCCTGGTGTTTGAAAGTCTCTACTGAAAAGAAAAAAAAATACTATGAAGCTTCAATTTCAAGATTATCAAAAGCCCGAATTGGGAAATTTTAGCCAGAAGTTAAAATGAATAGTAGAAAATAAAGAGATGCAGCTTCTTGTAAAAGGGGGTTTGTGGCCTATGGTTTATAATTTTTATAGAATTAAATTACTTCCCTTTGAGGAAAACTGCCTGATAATCCTTTCTTGTTCTTAATCTTACATGATAACCACATTTTATTCTTTCTTTAGAAACATTGTTTTGAATTTTATCCACATTTTCTACTCAAAATCTACATAATTTAAGGTTAAAGTTTCCGTCCGAATACAAAGAATGAATATGTGCATGTATTTGCATGTGCTCATTTTTGGAGCAAATAAATGTAAAAACATTAATATATTTTCCCTCTTGGTGTTGATTTTCATTCCCAAAGAATTCTCTTGTATTCTGTAGTGCATGATACCTGAAACAAATTACATGGTATATAATGATGTATTTTCCAGTGAGTCAGCTCTTCACATCAGGTGGCCAAAGTATTGGAGCTTCAGCTTCAGCATCAGTCCTTCCAATGACTATTCAGTGTTGATTTTGCTTTAGGATTGACCAGTTTGTGAAATACCCTGGTGCTGGGAAAGATTGAAGGCAGTAGGAGAAGGGGATGATAGAGGATGAGATGGTTGGATGGCATCACCGACTTAATGGACATGAGTTTGAGGAAACTCCAGGAGATAGAGAAGGACAGGGAAGCCAAGCATGCTGCAGTCTATGTGGTCACAAAGTCAGACATGACTGAGCAGTTGAACAACAATAATGATGTCATTTACCCTATTCATTAGCTTACATGGCACCTAAATTTCTCCCTAAAATGATTGGGTATTAAGTGTATATTAAGCACCAGACTCATAAATTAATGAATGTTCAAATGCTGCTGCTGCTGCTAAGTCACGTCAGTTGTGTTTGAATCTGTGGGACCCATAGATGGTAGCCCACCAGGCTCCTCCGTCCCTAGGATTCTCCAGGCAGGAATACTGGAGTCGGTTGTCATTTCCTTCTCCAGTGCATGAAAGTGAAAAGTGAAAGTGAAGTCGCTCAGTTGTGTCTGACTCCTCACGACCCCATGGACTGTAGCCTACCAGGCTCTTCCATCCATGGGATTTCCCAGGCAAGAGTACTGGAGTGGGTTGCCATTGCCTTCTCCCAATGTTCAGATGACATTGTTATAACATTTTAAATTATATAATGATATATAAATGATAGAATAAGAATTTTAAAAATATCCCTTGATGATGCACATAAACAGCAGCATGGTAGATTCTAGAGTTCTCTTTCAAAGTGATTCCACAAAGTGAAAATTCAGTACTCAGAGTTTACTGTTCACTTCGTCTCTGATATTCAAAATTACTCAAATTCTGGAGTGTAAATTTGAAATTGAGCATGCATAGATGTTAAATAGTGTCAGTCATGTCCGACTCGGGAACCCTATGGATTGTAGCCCACCAGATTCCTCTGTCCATGGGATTCTCCAGGCAAGAACACTGGAGTGAGTTGCCACGCCCTCCTCCAGGGGATCTTCCAGACCCAGGGATTGAATGGGTCTCGTATGTCTCCTGCATTGGCAGGTAGGTTCTTTACTACTAGCACCAACTGAGAAGCTCATTTAAAACTGAGAGATTTGCATTATTAAAGAATGTACATAGAAAGTGAGACGTATTAATATTTAGTTGTATAATTTAAAGTTCACACCATTCTTATATACAAAAAAATCACTGTATGGTTGGTGTGTGTTTGCTTGGTTGTTCAGTCATGTCCTACTCTTTGCGACCCTGTGGACTGTAGCCTGCCAGGCTCCTCTTGTCCACGGAGAGTCTCCAGGCAAGAATTCTGGAGTGGGTTGCCTTGCCCTCTTCCAGGGGATCTTCCCAACCAAAGAATATCCCAGGGATCGAACCCAGGTCTTCCATATTGCAGGTGGATTCTTTACCGTCTGAGCTACCAGGGAAGCCCAAGATACTGGAGTAAGTAGCCTATCCCTTCTACAGGGGATCTTCCCAACCCAAGAGTCAAACCAGGGTCTCTTGCATTGCAGGCAGATTCCTTATGAGCTAAGCTACCAGGGAAACCCTTATGGTTTGTACTCACCTTTAATCATTCACCTTTCTCTTGGCTACTACACTTCAGAGTTCACTGGAATTTCTAACCATCATCTCAAGACTCAGCAATGAGACTAGGTAGAACAGACTCCAATCCAAAATAGGGTTAAACCAATTAATTTATACTCTTTGCTTACCTAAAGATGATGTGATGAAAAATATATAATCAATCAAAGACTGTGAAATGGGATATCTTTCTGAAGTTTCTAACGAAAAGAAGCTTACAATTTCTTTCAGATTAGGTGGTGCAAAGGTGTAAGATTTGAAGCTGCTGCTATTAATGTAATGCCACAGGCTAGTACAGAGAATTAATGCAAATATAGAGGTAGAGCCATGATAGAGCAACCAGGTATAATTACATTTTTATAACTGATTCATCATTAGAACAGATTTAAACACTCTTAGAACTATTTCTCCTGAATTTTCAGCTTATATGAAACAGTATTCATATCAATAATAATAATAAATTAATAATAATTTACATTATTTTAAGTAGCCACATTGAATTTTATTGTTATTTGCAATTGAAAATTATTTCAGTGACATCTTCAATTTTTCTTTCATTTGCATCCATTTGCTCCATTTGAAAATCTTTTATGAGGGAATAAATGTTTCTTCTCTTGTCAAACAACAAACCCTCCAACTGTTCTCTGGACTGTATCTCTACTAATTTCTCAAGAAGTTATTACCTCACAGTTACAATATTAGTTTCTTTTTCCCCTTTCTATAATTGCTGTCACTAGAACCTTCCAGTATCTCTTGTTTAAAGAATAATCCCTTAAAAGAAAATCTTCCTTGTCTTTACAGCATCTTGCAAATGCTCTGCTTGAATTTAATTGCTGTGCTTGAGTTTTAGCAAAGAGTGGAGATATTGTCTGCACTGTTATTCATTTCTCTTTTTGGAACACTCCAATCTGGCTCTCATCATTATCACTTTACTTCTAAGCACCTTTTCCAAATTAACACAAATCATTTTCCTCTCTTTCCTCAATCCTCTTTCAGCATAAAGTACCATATACACTTTTTCTTACAAGTGTCTCCTTGTATTTTGTTATGACATCTCTACATTTTAACATGTTTCTAAGATTCAACTCTCCTCCCCTTTCCCTTGCCTTCCTTTTTACTATTTCTTCTATCTATTCCCTTTCTTTTCGTTAACACAGTGTTTATTTATTTATTTGGTTGGGTCAGGTCTTACCTGTGGTACATGGGCTCAGTAGTTGAAGCTTGTGGGCTTAGTTGCCCGAGGACGTATGGGATCTTAGTTCCCGGACCAGAGATCAAACCTGCACCCCCTGTATTGTAAAGTGGATTTTTAATCACTGGACCAGTCCCTAACATGATGTTTTTAGGCAACTTATTTAATTCTAAGTTTTCAAAAGATGACCACCCTGATGATCTCAAAATGTATATCTCAATCTAAGACTTGATCGTTGACCTCCAAGTTCTTAAGTCTAACTGTCTGCTTAAAATTAATTTCAACAGCACATATTATTAAGCATCTATGAAATGCCAGGTGCTTTTTTTTTGGTGCTTGGGACACTTCACATAAATGAATATAGCAGGCTCAGCAATTTTTCCTGTAAAGGGCTGTATAGAAAATATTTTAGGCTTTGCAGACCATATGCTCCCTACTGAAATTCTGCTATTGTAGCACAGAAACAGTCAGAGACAATATGTAAGCGAATGAGAGTGTCTGTGTCCTAATAAAACTTTAGTTATGAGACCGGGTAGTAGACCATATTTGTGAACTGACTTTGGTCTATAAATCTCTTATAGAATTACCCATGGATATCTCAAATGGCTCATATCTAAGATAGAATGCTTGATTTTCCATGCCATAGCTTTTTCTTCCGTCATTACAAATTCAATGAAGCATAACATTTTTAATTCATTTACTCAAGCCAAAAGAAAAAAAAAAGAATTAGGGTTAGTATTTATATCTCTCTTTTCATTATCAACATTCAATTTCTCAACAAATCACACAAATTATATCTCCAAAATACACTTCACATCCATTCATTTCTTTACATCTTCACATCTCCAAAAGAAAGTAAAAACATTGGTCGCTTAGTTGTGTCTGACTTTTTCCAGCCCCATGGACTGAAGCCCTCCAGGCAAGAATACTGGAGCGGGTATCCATTCCCTTTTCTCCAGGGGATGTTTCAAACCCAGGGATCAAAAGTGCGTTGCCTGCATTGCAGGCAGATTCTTTACTGTCTGAGCCACCAGAAAAGCCCCCTACATCTCCAGATTATTATTTTCACTGTATTCTTGTAAGCAGTGCCTTACTTTATTCCCTTCATCTTTCTTTCCCTATCCATTCTCCACACAGAAGTATCATGACATTTTAAGAATATAAGACAAATCATGTTATTCTTCTACTTCAAACTATTCAGTAAATTCTCTTTGCTCTTTGAAATAATTTCACATGTGTATGATCCAACTCTACTGGAATCCTCTATGTTTCCTGCATACATCAAGGTCTTTCCTGTCTAGTGGAGTCTGCATTCACTATTTGTACACCTGGGATATTCTTCCTCCAGTTCTTTGCATAACTGACTCCTTGGCTGTCTTTGTTAAAATATTTCCAACTCTTATCTCCTCTATCAATTTCTATATCATTGTTTATTTATTATCTAGCATTTATCACAGCCTAATTATTTATGAGTTTATCATCTTTTACTTACTCTGATATTTATGATCCTCAAGTACAGGGTTTATCATAGAATCCCTATGATCACCATGAGCAATGACTAAGAGTCAGTTAATGCTTAAAAATAGAGTGAATAAATGAATCTATTTTTATTAAATACATTACAAAGAAAAATAATATACTAATAAAAACAAAACCTTTCGTTTCATGTTTTCTGAATTTTACATTTATTTAAAATGAAAAATTAGTTTATTCATTAGTTATTTGACTTGTTCACTCAATAAATATTACCCTGCACATCTCAGCCTTAGTACTATCAACATTTTGGGCTGGATAGTTCCTTATTACAGAGGCTGCCCAGTGAGTTGTAGGATGCATGGCAGCATCCTTTATCTTCATCTCTGAGGTACTAAGAGCACCCACTCTTTTCCTCCTCCCTAGTTGTGACAACCAGAAATGTCTCTAAACATTGCCAAGTGTGTCCTGGGAGGGAAAAATCACATCCTCCCAATTGAGAACCTTGATAATGAAACATCTGTTGTAGCCTACATATTTTGTTGGTGGTGGTGGTGGTTTAGTTGCTAAGTCATGTCTGACTGTTGCGACCCCATGGACTCTAGCCCCACCAGGCTCCTCTGTCCATGGGATTCTCCAGGCAAGAATACTGGAGTGGGTTGCCATTTTAGATGCTGGAATAAATGGGAAGCTGTCTTCCTGTCCTCAGAAAACTAAAACCTAGTAGGAAAGAGAGATATTGAGTTAGTATTTTAAATAAGCACTATTAAGTATAGGGTAGAATTAAAGTATGCAACAGGGAAATCTAACCTAAACTGGGGAGTGGGGAAATTTTCCCTTCAAGAAGTGATTGTAAGCTGAAATATCAGTGTTCTAAGTGAAATAACTGTAGAAGAAAAGAGTACTCCCGAAAGAGGAAGAATCATGTAAAAGAACAAAGTATGGCCCATTTAAGAAGTAAAAACAAAATGCCAGTCTATCTAAAGTATAGAGCACAATCCATCACATGAAGCCTGGAGAGGTCGGCAGGTGCCATGTCTTATTTACACAGGTGCATTCCATTAAGGATTTGGTGCTTTATTCTACAAAAGCTATAAATGGTTAGACACATACATGATCAGACATGAATCCTAAGGTCTTGCCCTGGATTTTCTGAATAAAATGGATGAATAGGAGAAAGAGGACCTATAAAGTGAGTAGAGAAAGCATGATGTAGTGTATAAATGCCAGCAATGATGAAATGAGTAGGAAAAGACAGACGTGGGTGGAAATGAAAAAAAAAATCGAGTGTGAATCAACTTGGCTTATGGATTACATAGATTTCAGGGGCCAAGGATAGAAGAACCATGATGTAAGCCATTGAGCAGATGGTGGTATTTTGCTATTATTGATGCTAGGTCCACACACCCAAACTAATACAGAATTTCAGAAAATATAAATCTACCCTTGAATGCAAAGAAACTCTTCATATCAACAATTCATAACATTAAACATGCTGTTCTTTTGATTTATTTTCATTGTGATGTCAGTCTTTTATTCATTATCTCTTAACAGCCTAATAAATCTCTACACATTCAGTGATTAAAATTGTGGTTTACATACTTTTTATGATATCTATTGGTCAGGAATCTAGGCATGACTTAGTTGGGTCCTCTAATTTAGGATCTCTCACAGGGTTAGAGACAAAATATCAGACAGGGCTGGGGGCTTTTCTAAAGGCTTGAATGTGAAAGGATCTGCTTCTAGGCTCGCTTGGTGGTTCCTGAAAAAAATCAGCTCCTTGTGGGCTGTTGAATTGAGGCCCTTGTTTTTTTTTTTTTTTTTAAGGACATTGACTATAGTTTTTGCTCACTTCCTGGCACATAGGCCTTTCTACATCTAACTTCACCAAAGCCAACAAGAGACAGAATCTGCTAACAAGACAAAAGACATAATCTTTTGTAGCCTAATCATGGAAACACTTTTCAGCATCTCCAAATTCTCTTGGTTGGAATAAATTACTCAAGGGAAGAGGGTATACAAGGTCATGAAGACTAGGAGGTTGGACCCTTTTTGTGCTAGCTTGGGAGTCTATCTACCATAATTTATATATTATTTCAAACATTCAGATTAAAATAAAATAAATACAATATGAAAAGGCAGGATTGTAAATGTATTAAGAGTCTAAAATAAATGTTTTACTTAAAATTAGTTCTTCCTAGGAATAAATTTTCACAAATCTTGGAAGCTACTATGTAGCATGGACAAGAAATATGTTTTCCAAGAACACACAAGTTGAATGGGAATAGTAAATTGAGAAAATATTTTCTTTAATTATATAGATATTTATAGTATAGGATAGGAGTAGACAGAGTGTGTGGAGAAGAACCCTAATGTTATTAATAAGTGTCAGGATTATAAACTTAAAAGCGTAAATTGTTTCCATTTTCTTTTAAAATGTCACATTATTTCTTTCAAGAAACATCTGATCTTGTCAATCAAAACTAGGCTACACGTCCTAATGTCTTTGTAAAAGTTTGGACACTCAGCAAAACATTTTATTTTTTTTCTCTTAAATATCTTATTTTATTTAACTTCCTGCATATTGTTTGGAATTGATCTTGACAGACTTTAATCAGGTTGATGAAACTCTGTAGACTGTCAAGCATAAAATATAATGTTTGTTCTACCCATCTTAGAGGGCTCTTAAAATGAACATAACTCATCTGTGGCAGTGGGCAACAAATGTTTAAGAATATCTTTTTTTTTTTTTTTTTTTCTACACTATCCTCTGTAGCTAGGGGGTTGCCAGAGAATGAAAACTTCCAGATCTTTTACTCACCTTAACATGACATCCTAAAATGGTGATATTTTCAAGTTATTAATGTTGAACATGTAGGATTTGAATTTTTTATTAATATTTCCATTTTATTTCAAACTGACGTGGGTGCTCTAGATACTGTTTTATCATCCCCAAAACACCTTTTTAAGCTTTAAAAAATATAACTTAGTTCTATTTCATAATCCATTTTAGTTAGAATTTTCCACATAAGTAACTCAGGAAAGGGCTATTATTTTTAAATATCAGTTTCCATGTTTTGTATTATTCTGAATGTCAGGCCAGCACTGCCAATTGTATGATTTAATTATTTGATTCATGATGTCAGATACTTATTATAAATAAAGAACAGCACTTCCTTTCATCTATAGCAAATGTTATTCATAGGGAAATTGGCCATTTTGGAATTTAAAAAGGAGGGAAGTAAGATAATTTATTAAATTTCTTTTAACTTTGCTCATGTCCAATAATGAACCGTGCATACTATTAATATTGTCAGTTATAAGTTAATAAGACAGCAGTCTCAGGTTAATAGGATTGGAAAATTTTTAAGTTCCAAGGCCATCTTTCTCCATTTCCAGAAACAAAAATGTTAAAAATCAAACCATCTATTTAAAATTACTTTTTGCTATTGTTGATTCATGCATGCTACATTAATGTAATAAGGGCACCTAATTTAAAAAAAAGAGTCGGATTTCAGCATTTTAACTTGTCAAACTATAGGAAAAATAGACCAACTTTAAATTTCTAAAGGTTCTTTGAAGGGAAGTTAGGAGGGATCTAGACCTCCACCACCAAAGAGAGAGGATGTAGAGGAAAGGGATTGTGGGAGAGAAGTGAAAATTCTAATTTTAGTGGAGCAAAAATGGAAACATTCCCAATGGTAAGACAGGGACAATGGTTTCTTCCACGTAGCAGGATCTGAGCCCAGCAGACGAGAACCACTGTGGAATGGTAGGGACCTCAGAGCATAGTGGACTTTGGTGTGCCTAGGAAGGCAGGGTGTACAGCACGGGGCTTCCTGTTATGGCAAGGATTCCCAATGGACAACAGAGCAATGAAGCTTTCCGCCACCTCGAGAGCATATGAACTTATATAGTAATTAATCAAACCAGGGGACATAGTTTTACTTGTATTAACATGGGAAAGAACTTCAAGATCTTTTTAGGAAGTGAGTAAAGAGAGGGAGAGCCAATGACAGAGGTTATTTATTTTTGTTTTGTTTTATAATTATCTGGTAAGAGGGATCTGGGATCTATGTTGACCATCATTTCATGCCAAATAGATGGGGAAACAATGGAAACAGTAACAGACTTTATTTTCCTGGACCCCAGAATCATTGCACATGGTAACAGCAGCCATGAAATTAAAAGATGCTTGCTCCTTGGAAGAAAAGCTATGACAAACCTAGACAGCCTATTAAAAAGCATAGACATTATTTGCTGACAAAGATCCATATAGTCAAAGCTACAGTTTTTCCAGTAGTCATGTATGGATGTGAGAGTTAGACCATAAAGAAGATAGAGAGCCAAAGAATTGATGCTTTTGAATTGTGGTGTTGGAGAAGACTCTTGAGAGTTCATTGGACAGCAAGGAGATCAAACCAGTCAATCCTAAAGTAAATCAGTCCTGAATATTCATTGGAAGGACTGATGCTGAAGCTGAAGCTCCAATATTTTGGTCACCTGATGCAAAGAGCCAACTCATCGGAAAAGACTCTGAAGCTGGGAAAGATTGAAGGCAGGAGAAGGGGACGACAGAAAATGAGATGGTTGGATGACATCACCGATTCAATGGACATGAGATTGAGCAAACTCCAGGAGATGGTGAAGGACAGGGAAACGTGGCGTGCTGCAGTCCATGGCATTGCAGAGTGCTGGACATGACTGAGCGACTAAACAATGACAACACTATGTATTAATGTTACCCCCAAGTCTTTTTATGACTTGAGAGCTTATTTGTGTTTTGAACTGAAAATATTCCATTTTCTGGATGTACCAGGATTTTTCAATCCATTAATTTACTGAAGACCATCTTGTTTGCTTCTAAACATTGGCAATTATGAATAAAGCTGCTGCAAACATCCTTGTCCAGATTTTACATGGACATAAATTTTCAATTCCTTCAGATAAGTATCAAGCAAGGAAAACAATTGCTTGATCACATACATCACATAACAGTATGTTTACTTTTATAGGAAAATGATAAACTATCTTCCAAAGTGGATGTACCATTTTGCTGTCCCATCAGCAATGAATGAGTACCTTTTGCTCCACATTTTCACAGCATTTGATGTTGTTGGGGCTTTGGACTTTGGCCATTCTAATGGGTGGGCTGCCATCTATGGGGTCGCACAGAGTCGGACATGACTGAAGCGACTTAGCAGCAGCAGCAGCAATGGGTGTGTAGAGATATCTCACTGTTGGTTTAACTTGTCTTTCTCTGATGACATATGATGTGGACCATATTTTCATATGTTTATTCATTTATCTTCTGTGATGAGGTGTCTTAGACCATGTTTTTATCAGGTTTTATGTTTTCTTTTTGTTGAGTTTTAAGAGTTCTTTACAGATTTGGGATAACAATCCCTTCTTAAGTGTTTCAGAAAATATTCTTCTAAAACAATATTTTGTATTGAAGTATAGCCTATTAACAATGTTGTGATAGTTTCAAGTGAACAGTGAAGGGACTCAGCCATAAATATACATGTATCCATTTTCCTCCAAACTGCTCTCCTATCCAGGCTGCCACATAGCATTGAGTAGAGTTCCATATGCTCTACAGTAGGTCCTTATTGGTTACCCATTTTAAAAAATAGCAGTGTGAAGATGAGGGAGATCTTTTTAAAATCCTATGTCCTGCTGGCAGTGATCTTTATTAGTTAACAGGAGAAATCAACCCTTTAAGTAAACCCATTAAGAAAACCGTTGCCTTTGCACCTACTTTTTGGATCATTTTATAACAAGACGTGGTCATCACAAATATTTCTTGTTATGTGGTTTGTTAGTGAAAGGAAATGTCTTATACTGTACTTGCAATATTCTGAATATGTTACAAAGGCAACCTCATCAAATAAGTTTATACATAGTACAGAGTTAAGTTTTTGAAGGTAAATACTTCTGGTTTAGACCTTGTTATTTGTTCAACCTAAATTAATAGTTGTAAAAACATAGGAATCACCCAATGCATTTTTGAAGAAAAATCAATTAATAATATAATGAAAAAATAGTAGTTAAATATATGGTTCAAACAGGCTAATCTTGCTTCCTATCTTGCTTTTGCAAATGATTCCCTTCACTGAAGACTAGGGGCAACTCTGGGAAACCAGCTTCATTCCTGGGGCCATGTTGGCTATGAAAAAAATTCTTTGCTTATCTAGATTTCATATATTGCTGCCAATATCTGTGTGCCGTTTTTTGTGCTTTTTCATTAAGGCACTGTAGTTATACTTCCCATTTCTGTTCTTTATCTACACTCTACTTTTATCCTCAGGGTACTGTAAATAATCCTTTCCCATTCTATTTATACATTTAAGATAAATAACTTGTATTGAATAAAAGAATGAATCTAAAAATGAAACGGTAAGAGTGCATTATATCTGTGGAAACAAACTACAGTAATCCTAAATATAATATTTTATAGTTACATTGATTGTTTTTTGGCTTGAATATTTTAGGATATACAAGTGTTAGTTCAACGTTCGTTCCTATGTCTTTCATCCTATGATATTTTATTTTAAAGGTAATGAGAGTGCTATAAAATATATAAACATATATATATATACTTTTATATCTACATATATATTGGAATGTACATGTATATGTGCATATATATATCAGATCAGATCAGATCAGTCGCTCCATCGTGTCCGACTCTTTGTGACCCCATGAATCGCAGCATGCCAGGCCTCCCTGTCCATCACCAACTCCTGGAGTTCACTCAGACTCACGGCCATCGAGTCAGTGATGCCATCCAGCCATCTCATCCTCTGTTGTCCCCTTCTCCTCTTGCCCCCTATCCCTCCCAGCATCAGAGTCTTTTCCAATGAGTCAACTCTTCGCATGAGGTGGCCAAAGTACTGGAGTTTCAGCTTTAGCATCATTCCTCCCAAAGAAATCCCAGGGCTGATCTGCTTCAGAAGGGACTGGTTGGATCTCCTTGCAGTCCAAGGGACTCTCAAGACTCTTCTTCAACACCACAGTTCAAAAGCATCAATTCTTCGGCACTCAGCCTTCTTCACAGTCCAACTCTCACATCCATACATGACCACAGGAAAAACCATAGCCTTGACTAGATGGACCTTTGTTGGCAAAGTAATGTCTCTGCTTCTGAATATGCTATGTAGGTTGGTCATAACTTTCCTTCCAAGAAGCAAGTGTCTTTTAATTTCATGGCTGCAGTCACCATCTGTAGTGATTTTGGAGCCCAGAAAAATAAAGTCTGACACTGTTTCCACTGTTTCCCCATCTATTTCCCATGAAGTGATGGGACCGGATGCCATGATCTTTGTTTTCTGAATGTTGAGCTCTAAGCCCACTTTTTCACTCTCCACTTTCACTTTCATCAAGAGGCTTTTGAGTTCCTCTTCACTTTCTGCGATAAGGGTGGTGTCATCTGCATATCTGAGGTTATTGATATTTCTCCCAGCAATCTTGATTCCAGCTTGTGTTTCTTCCAGCCCAGCGTTTCTCATGATGTACTCTGCATATAAGTTAAATAAACAGGGTGACAATATACAGCCTTGACAAACTCCTTTTCCTATTTGGAACCAGTCTGTTGTTCCATGTCCAGTTCTAACTGTTGCCTCCTGACCTGCATACAAATTTCTCAAGAGGCAGATCAGGTGGTCTGGTATTCCCATCTCTTTCAGAATTTTCCACAGTTTATTGTGATCCACACAGTCAAAGGCTTTGGCATAGTCAATAAAGTAGAAATAGATGCTTTTCTGGAACTCTCTTGCTTTTTCCATGATCCAGTGGATGTTGGCAATTTGATCTCTGGTTCCTCTGCCTTTTCTAAAACCAGCTTGAACATCAGGAAGTTCACGGTTCACATATTGCTGAAGCCTGGCTTGGAGAATTTTAAGCATTACTTTACTAGCATGTGAGATGAGTGCAATTGTGCGGTAGTTTGAGCATTCTTTGGCATTGCTTTTCTTCGGGATTGGAATGAAAACTGACCTTTTCCAGTCCTGTGGCCACTGCTGAGTTTTCCAAATTTGCTGGCATATTGAGTGCAGCACTTTCACAGCATATATATATATATATATATATATATATATATATATGTATATATATATATGTATATGTATATATACACATATATTGGCTTCCCAGGTGACTCAGTGGTAAACAATCCACCTGCCAATGGACACAGGTCCAATCCCTCAGTTAGGAAGATCCCCTGGAGAAGGAAATAGCAATCCCCTCCAGTAGTTTTGTCTGGGAAATCCCATAGTCAGAGGAGCTTGGCGGGTTACAGTACATGGGACCGCAAAGAGTTGAACACAGATAAGCTGGGGCTTCCCAGGTGTTGCTAGTGATGAAGAACCTGCCTGTCAGTGGAGGAGATGTAAGGGACGTGGGTTCGATCCCTGGCTCATGAAGATTATCTGGAGGAGGGCATGGCAACCCACTGCAGTACTCTTGCCTGGAGAACCTGATGGACAGAGGAGCCTGGAAGACTATGGTCCATGGGGTCACAAAGAGTCAGACATGACTGAAGCGACTTATACACGCAAGCCTTAGGAATACACACAGATATACAACTTTTTTTAGCAAGACGATATTGTTCTTTGTGGTTTAATGGACCATAGAATTTTCTTGTGGAAAAAATGTGGTGGATATTTGCTTTTTGGCAACAGATCTCTAGTTTTCCTCTCAGTGAACACCCCTCTTCTCTACTCGCAGCCACGTGTTTACATGAAGCTGTCTGCCTAGGCACAGTTGTCTTAATCTGTAAGTGCCATAAATGGTATCATACTGTGTTAGCAAATAGCTGGCTTATTAAAAAATATAAAAATCTGATAAATTGGGAACACAGATGTCTTCTATTTATTGCTTCTTTGCACGGTGTTTAAGAAATATGGCTGGCATAATGTTTTAAACAGAACTAATACAGCTGCACAAAAGACCCTCATAGTCAGTGTTTGTAACCTTCTTTTAATTTATAATTCTAAACACCCACACAAGCTCATAAAGGAAGGTTAGACACAGGGACGGGTTCAACAATGATGTTAGGTCTCTTGCTCCAACAATGCCCAGGGCAACAGATTGTCAAATTCAGACTGATTGTTCCGGCAGCGAAAGAATAACAAAGTGCAAAGGCTTGTATGTTTGGAGCTTGTTGAACTTAGCCCAACTCTGCTATCTTTTGGGTTGAGATACTTGTAAATCTTACAACTGTTTTACTGCGTAGCTGAGCCATGTCAGAAGGGTGCAGGGACTCTTATTTCAAAGCCCTCGGAATTCTTAGCTACCTATGCCTGTCAGGCCTTTCTAACCTTCCTTTGAAATGAAAAATAGTTTGAGATGTTCTCCTAGACAGAACAATGGTGAAAAAGAAAAAGGTTACAATAACAAAATTGTTTTAACAAAGGGCGAGGGCACAAAGTTGTCTCAGCCAGTTGTGAACCCTAGCTACAGAGGCTTGATTTTATTACTTATAGGTTACAGGAGGCAGTGAGGAAAATTACAGAATGCCTAAAACCAGATTTGAAAACTTGGAGCTAGTCCAAATGTTCCTCCAATTCACCTGTGAAACAAAAAATGGAAAAATGTTTTGCTGATTTTTTTTCTCCCACAGTGGCCTTCTGTTATGCTAGAAGTTCCATCTCTAGGAAAAGCCATTCTATTGGATTAAAAAGTTAGCTACCATTTATTGAGAACTTATTATACATCCAGCATTGTTATGGATTTTAAATGTTTAATATGTGTTTTGTGGTCAGTTGTAAAATATACTGTGAGCCAAGGAGAAATCTAGGAGTTTGGGAAGATGATGGAATATGGCACCATTTGTAGTGAAATTCAATAGAAAGGGCTTTTTAAATGTAACCCTGATTTGGAATTTTGTGCAAACTATTGTGGCAGAAAATTTTTTTAGGTACTTATTAAAGATTCAACCTCTAGGGATTTTTGGTAACCTTTGGGTTGGCAACAAATAAGTAGCTATTTGCCTGGAGATAGAGAAATATATCCAAGAACAAAATCATTTTTGTTCAGGTTTGTATTTCAAATGAAAATTCTTTGAAAACCCATAGAACAAGCAATCATCCTGAAAGTTGAGATTGCAATTATAGAATTGGGCCCCTTAAGAGAAAAAAACATATGCTGGGCTTCAAGGTACTAAGAACCTTGAGATCCCAGATTATATAATTTAATTAATACCATGAATCAAATCAGAGAAGGTATGTTGACTAGAGAAAACTGTGATGAATTTTCAACCTCCTGACTCTGTGGTTTGAATTTTGAACCAGAGCCTTAAGAACTCCAAAACACTCCTGAGAATATTAATGTGGATTTTCCTTTAGTAAAGTTACCCATGGAAGGTATTTGGATAAGGGAAGAAATAATCCAATTATCTGTGGTAACCACCAAGTATCATGGACACCATTACTGAGGACTTAGAAATAGTCAGGAACTCAGAGCATCTGGCAAAATATTAGTTTTGATCCTATAGACCTCTAACTCTTTCAGAGAAAAGCTATGAAACTAGTTTTTGGCGAACTAAAGAAGAGACTTTCATAGGGTTACACACAATCTTTACCGTAAGTTCTGTGAATTACATATATTATTTTCTTAATCTATAATTGAAGGAGTTGATATTTAAAGTGCTTGACTAATTTTCCCAAGATGCCAGTCTTTGGCAGAAACAGGATTTAGACAAATCTAGATTTTTCTGATTCTTCGGCCCTTTTTTTTTGTCACCACATAATATTTACTTTGCCACAAAATAATAGGTGAAACAACTCCACATGTGAGTAGTGATTGCCACCCATATTTCTGTCTATTGTGAAAACCATTGACACAGTATTCTTATTTTCAGGTATTGTATTCTGAGCAAATATTTCTTTTCATTTCCACAATACAAAATACATTGGCTCCTTTTTAAAGCAAACATCTTGTCCATTTGGAGGGAAAATAAGGAAGTACTTGAGGCTACATCTGGGCTGAGAAGCAGAAAGGAGGTCTCACATTAACATTTATATCAGAGCATAATGTAAGCAAAAATTTTCTGTTAAGTAAGAGACAGCTCCTTTTGATTAAAAAAACCGAATGTTCTCTTCTGACATAGGGAAGCATTCTTGTTTACTTATAGCAAGTTTTGGGGTTTGTAAATGTAAGGATTACCTCTTCATTCAGTTGCATCTCTCCAAAATTCATTTGAAAATACATTTATTTAATAAAATATTTATTGAGTATATAGTGTATTCTTGGCTTTGTAATAGGCACTGGAAATAAAAAAGCTTAATAAGACACTATTCTGGTCCATAAAAATAATAGTTTCTTGTGGAGACAAACTCATATCCCATGTCTAAGGATATGCTATTTAACTCATTTGTTTTGTACAATAACTATCTATTGTTGACATATTTGATATAAGACATTGTGCTAAGAGATGTGGTTCCTGTCCTCATGGACATTTTATAGAGACTAAAGATAAGTAAACAGGCAAAAAAAATGTGTATGATAAGATCTCAGGGAAAGCAAATGAGGTGTTTGTGGAATATTTAAGGATATGTCCAACTCATATCTGAGGATATCTTCCTAGAGGAAGTTTTATCTAAGCTAAGAACCAAAGTGTAGGTAGAGATTACAGGCATCAAAAAGATTACGGATACCTGAGAGATTGTGGTCTGTTTAAGGACTACAAAAGGGTTGTTGTTTGTAAAATTTTCAAAGAATTTTTATTTGAAATACAAAACTGAACAACAACAAACAATAAGATTTGTTGCTGTTGTTGTTTAGTTGCCAAGTTGTATCCAAATCTTTTGCGACCCCATGGACTGTAGCCTTCCAGGCTCCTCTGTCCATGGGATTTCCCAGGCAAGAATAATGGAGTGGGTTGGCATTTCCTTTTACAGGGGATCTTCCTGGCCCAGGGATCAAACCAGAGTCTCCTGCATGAGCAAGCGGGCTCTTTACCA
The DNA here is from genome assembly GCF_002263795.3 of Bos taurus. Taxonomy (NCBI): domain Eukaryota; kingdom Metazoa; phylum Chordata; class Mammalia; order Artiodactyla; family Bovidae; genus Bos; species Bos taurus. Next base: position 14,295,011 of record NC_037332.1, on the reverse strand, counting down.
CTGAGCCAGCCACCAGGGAAGCCTACAAAAGGGTGTAGCTAGGCTAAAAAACTAGAACTTTGGTCTTCTAATTTTGAAATTTTGACTAACAGAAATTGTAGAAAAATAATTTTGTTGTCCTTAATTTATATTGATCAATTTTTTCAATGAAAATCAAACCTTTTAAAATGATTTTTAAATGGAAATCATAATGAACTCTTTCCCTTCTTGATGTTCTATGATAATGTCAGTTTCAGTAGTGATGAATATATTCTCGGTAGTTTTTGGTAGTTTTCATTGTTTTATATCAATATTTTATGCTCTAACTTGTTACTACAAAACTCAAGTTGTAATATATTTCTTCAAAAGTTCCAGTGGAACTTTATTTAATTTCATACCGTATAATTGAATTTCTTTTTTTAACTGCAAATTAATAAAATTTATAAGATGTACCTTATAAAAAAGAATAATGTCCATATTTAAAATTCATAAAATGAAAAGTGCTTGAAAATATTCTATAATATCATGAAATTTTGACTGGTTCACTTTCAAATTTCTTTCTTCCTGCTGTAATCTCAATATTTTCAAAATTAATTTATGTCACTATTTGCATAAGCCCACAATCTGCTAAAGTTTCTCTCTTTCTGAAGTTCAAAGAGTTTGTATGTCAATTTTCATTCCCACTGTCATCAGGGAAGCAATATTATATATCAGTGAATATGCTTTGCTAAACTTCTATCAATTTTAAACTGCAGGAAATAAGTCTAGTCACCCTTAAACACATGCTGTCAATCAGAAAATCAGAAAGCAGGATAGACATAACATATGCTCACAGCATTGTAGAATCCACATGTGGTTGACACACTGAATGATTCATAAATGTATATCTTTAAACCCCAGAAAAGAAGCAGAATTTGAATGAATAATAAGAGGCCAAAGTTAATCCTAAACATTCAAGTTATTTCCAGAAATCAGAAAAGGGAAAATGAGTTTTTCTTTAAGGCATACAGAGTGAATAAAAGTATAGACAATTTGTTATAAATGGCTTTAGGATAAGTTAGGTAAATTTTATATCAAATATGAAATATAAATGCTAATTTCACACATATATTCATTTCTAAAGGGAAATGGATATAATCTCTGAATCTAGACTGCCTTTATAAAAGCCTGTTTTAAGAATTGATGATGAATTTTAGTCTATTCACAGTTGGAAGAAAACATTTTGTTTTAAGATTAGTTGTCAATATGCTGTATCTATCTAGTTTTGAATGAATATTATGTGTTTAAATTATCTACTTTGGTTGTTTTTATTTGGGCATTAACCTGTTGAACTGCTGTATTAGAGATTTATCACTAATTCTCCCAGCAACACTAAATATAATCATTAGAAGATCAGAATTTAAAGACAATTTCAGATATTGCCAATACAATGCCAGAGATGGCATTTCCTACAGCTATCTGGCAGATTATATGTCTTTTTTTTCTTTCCAATCAACTTTTTAACTCTAATGCATTTCATGTACTGTCAATCACAGCTCATTTAGACTTTCTGTAATTGGTGAAGTAATTACTTTTCATGCTTTTAAATCACGTGTGCATTTTGTAGCTATTAATCAATTTCCTGCTGTGCCCTGAGTTAAATTAAATTATAATACTAATACCAGAAGAGATCCCAATAGCTTTTTCTCCATACACTAGTGAAGCAATCATCAGTGGAGAAGCCAGACTTTAGTTTTTATATAAAAATGTAGAGAACGATTGTTTTGCTAGAGCTGACAGATGATATCTACCATTCTTTAGTGCTTACTGTTCTGCAACAGCAAAAATTGGAATAATATATTACAAGCTTTTGATGCAGTACAATTGTTTAGTGACTCCAAATAGCAGAATTTGCTTTTCTCTCCTGCAGCTGTCTGCCTCTTGTTCTCTCATTTGATGAAAATGAATGTAGAGTGAATGAGAATACATTTCTGCTCTCTTCTCACTTTCATGGTTATATTGCTTTAGTCAAGCAGTTAATTCAAACCAGTACATCCAGAACTTCTAGGTAAGAGCAAGGTGGATTTCATGCCTCAAAGTAGCTCCAATTGGAGCTATACCCAAAACTTAAACTAACAGACAGAACTTTGTGATAACTAGGTAGATAGATGGTGGTTGTACTATGGGGAAAAATGATGAGGCAGGGACCCAATGCATATAGTGCAAAGACGGTGGGCAGCTATTTAAGTTTTACTAATTATCAGAACATAGGATCAATAATGTGACTGGGTACGTTTAAAAATTAAACCATGCTGAAGTTTGGGATGAAATGTAGATTATAAAACATAAGCAGGAATGTATTTAAATATCTCAAAACGGAAAATCCTTCCCACGTTTCACTCCTGGAGAGAATTTCAATATGACTTGCCCATGATTTCTTGCAATTAAATAGAATTTAGTCTTCCATTTTGTTTAAAAATAAGGCCTTAAAATAAATTTATAGGATTTAATTGCCTGAAATGTTGCAAGTATAATAGAAAATTTTTACAAGAATTAGAATATACTTTTTATTTTGAGGTTTTTAGAATGTTTTATGCTGTATGTATACTTGTAGAAGTATAAAATTAGAGTTATTATGTAAGTGTTGCAGTTTTATATCCTACAGAGGTATGAAGAGATTTTTTAAAGATGTTTATGGCAATCGCACTATAAAACTAAGTTATCTTAAAATAGAGAGTAGAAACTGAATGAAAAAATGAAAAGGAAGATTAGAGGATAAATGTAGACTTAAAAGCTATCATAAATGCCAATGTTTGAAAATATCAAATGAAATAGCATGATTAAGATGCTAAAGAAAACATAATGAGCTAAGGAAATATTTTCTACCTTTTTTCCTCTGTATTTTTCACTGAAGTGACAAATTTTTTTTAATGTGTTTTTTTCATAATGAAAATCTTCCTTCTTGTACCAGTTATACACAGTATCATTTTTTCTTTTTTTAAAAAAAATCTGCTGTTTTATCTCATAACAATTAAAACAAAATATATGAAAGTAGGAGCACAATGCTTCAGACCTCATTTAAGTACATGTGCTCATGAACGGTTTCTAGAGGAGGAGAGAGGGCTGCTAAGGAAGACAGATATCATACAGGAATGTCAATCACATTTAATAGGCAGTGGTGGAAGGTAATCTTCTTCTTTCCATCAGTCTCTAGCAGACTAGTAGACAGAACTCATTACTGTGCAAATGAACCTGCCAGATGCTTCAGCCATTTGCCTCACTAGAGGTCACAGAGAGTTGACACCAGTTAAAGCTGGTTAAATGTGGCTAGGGAAGGAACACCAAGACAGAGCAGCTCCATAGGTGGAAATAAACAGTATCATACTGACAACAACCTTAAGAAAGTTTAAAAAGTCTTTGTGCAATTATAGGAGGGAGAAAAGTTTCATCAAAGTGGTTCGTGTGTTTAAAATTAGTTCCTCTCATCATTTAACAAATAAGAAAAATAGGTATTTCACTTTCCCAGTATTATGGCAACAGAATGTCAGTTCAGCAGCCTTTAGCCTATAGAAACCTAGAGATTTTTAGAAGGTTTATCTCATTTTCAGTGAGCTACCTCTTCTTATTGGGTCATTCTTTGTACTTAAAAATACTCATCACCATCTTCAACTAATGGTGGTAATACTGCTTATTATTGCTAGGTCCATTGACTGTTAGTTACTCTCTTTGAAGAGCTCTGCTAAGCATCATCTGGTTTAATTTTCAAAGGCTCTCAACACAATAGGCATCATTATCTTCGTTTTACAAACAAGGAAACTGGAGCTACAAGAAGTTGGAATTTGCATCAAGTCATGATCTTAAAGGCAGAAAGGTTCTTTTTAGATTCAAGTGTATCTGACACCAAAATCTATAATTTTTTTTTTTTTTTTTTACTTTTCTTTACATTTTCCTATTTTATTTTTTAACAAACCATTGCGTGGAGGGCTGACTTTCAATAGATCTCAGTGACGGAGCTTCTCTGCTACTGTAGAAAATCCTCACCCCAAAGCAGGTCCTCTAGGAATGGTTTACCACCAAGTTCCCCACGAACATGCAGGGCAGGATGGACGAGGGGGCAGCTGCCTTTCTGGTTATGCCTCATGTTCCAAAATCTAATCTAATAGAGCCTCATTATTATTATTAATTTTTTAGTTTGTCACTTTATTGTATTTCTCTTTTATATTGTGTTTACATAGGCATAATCAAAACATAGGTTCTATGAAGACCTAAAAGAGCTTCTAGAACTAGCACCCAAAAAAGATGTCCTTTTCATTATAGGAGACTGGAATGCAAAAGTAGGAAGTCAAGAAATACCTGGAGTAACACACAAATTTGGCCTTGGAGTACAAAATGAGAAGGGAAAAGACTAACAGATTTTTGCCAAGAAAACATACTGGTCATAGCAAACACCCTCTTCCAAAAACACACGAGAAGACTCTACATGTGGACATCACCAGATGGTCAACACTGAAATCAGATTAATTATATTCTTTGCAGCCAAAGATGGAGAAGCTCTATACAATCAGCAAAAACAAGACTGGGAGCTGTCTGAGGCTCGGATCATGAACTCCTTATTGAAAAATTCAGACAATTTGAAAAATGTAGGGAAAACCACTAGACCATTCAGGTATGACCTAAATCAATTCCCTTATGATTATACAGTGGAAATGACAAACAAATCCAAGGGATTAGATCTGATAGACAGAGTGCCTGAAGAACTATGGATGGAGGTTCATGACACTGTACAGGAGGCAGTGATCAAGACCATCCACAAGAAAAATAATGCAAAAAGGCAAAATGGTTGTCTGAGGAGGGCTTACAAATAGCTGAGGAAAGAAGAGAAGCTAAAGGCAAGGAGAAAAGGAAATATATACCCATTTGAATGCTGAATTCCAAAGAATAGCAAGGAGAGATAAGAAAGTCTTTCTCAGTGATCAAAGCAAATAAATAGAGGAAAACAATAGAATGGGAAAGACTAGAGACCTCTTAAAGAAAACTGGAGATACCAAAGGAACATTTCATGCAAAGATGGGCAAAATAAAGGACAGGAATGGTATGGACCTAACAGAAGCAGAAGATATTAAGAAGAGGTGGCAAGAATACACAGAAGAACTATACAAAAAAGATCCTCACAACCCAGATGATCACAATGGTGTGATCACTCACCTAGAGCCAAACATCCTGGAATGTGAAGTCAAGTCGGCCTTTGGAAGCATCGCAACAAACAAAACTAGTGGAAGTGATGCAATTCCTGTTGAGCTATTTCAAATCCTAAAAGATGATGCTGTGAATGTGCTGTACTCAATATGCCAGCAAATCTGGAAAACTCAGCAGTGGCCACAGGACTGGAAAAGCTTACTGTTCATTCCAATCTCAAAGAAAGGCAATGCCAAAGAATGCTCAAACTACCACGCAATTGCACTCGTCTCACACACTAGTAAAGTAATGCTCAAAATTCTCCAAGTCAGGTTTCAACAGAATGTGAACTGTGAACTGTTCAAACTGGATTTAGAAAAGGCAGAGGAACCAGAGATCAAATTGCCAATATCCACTGACACATCGAAAAAGGAAGAAATTTCCAGAAAAATATCTACTTCTGCTTCATTGACTAGCCAAAGCCTTTAACTGTGTGGATTACATGCCTCCTGACTGTGTGGATTACATGCCTCCTAAGAAATCTGTATGCAGGTCAAGAAGCAACAGTTAGAACTGGATATGGAACAACAGACTAGTTCCAAATAGGGAAAGGAGTACTTCAAGGCTGTATATTGTTATCCTGCTTATTTAACTTACATGCAGAGTACATCATGAGAAATGCTGGGCTGGATGAAGCACAAGCTGGAATCAAGATTGCCAGGAAAAATTTCCATAACCTCAGATGTGCAGATGACACCACCCTTATGGCAGCACACAAAGAACTAAAGAGCCTCTTAATGAAAGTGAAAGAGCAGACTGAAAAGTTGGCTTAAAGCTCAACATTCAGAAAAGTAAGATCATGGCATCTGGTCCCATCACTTCATGGCAAATAGATGAGGAAACAATGGAAATAATGAGAGACTTTGTTTTTGTGGGCTGCAAAATTACTGCAGATGGTGACTTCAGCCATGAAATTAAAAGACGCTTGTTCCTTGGAAGAAAAGCTATGACCAACCTAGACAGCTTATTAAAAAGCAGAGACATTACTTTGCTGACAAAGGTCTGTCTAGTCAAAGCTATGGTTTTTCCAGTGGTTATGTATGGATGTGAGAGTCGGACTATAAAGAAACCTGAGCACCAAAGAATTGATGCTTTTGAACTGTGGTGTTGAAGAAGACTTTTGACAGTCCATGGACTGCAAGGAGATCCAGCCAGTCCATCCTAAAGGAAATCAGTTCTGAATACTTATTGGAAATACTGATGCTGAAGCTGAAACTCCAATACTTTGGCCACCTGATGTGAGGAACTGACTCATTGGAAAAGACCCTGATGCTAGGAAAGACTGAAGGCAGGAGAAGGGGACTACAGAGGATGAAATGGTTGGGTGGCATCACCAACTCGATACACATGAGTTTGAGTAAACTCCAGGAGTTGGTGATGGACAGGGAAGCCTGACATGCTGCAGTCCATGGGGTCGTAAAGAGTTGGACATGACTGAGTGACTGAAATGAACTGAACTGAATCAAAATATTTGTACTTAAATATAAAATATTATAAAGTATCCCTCTTAGAAAAGCAATTATAACTTTATAAAAATGAATTATTTGCTATTGTGGTACACAACTGAGCGACTTCACTTTCATTTTTCACTTTCATGCATTGGAGAAGGAAATGGCAACCCATTCCAGTGTTCTTGCCTGGAGAATCCCAGGGACGGGGGAGCCTGGTAGGCTGCCGTTTATGGGGTCACACAGAGTCAGACACAACTTAAGTGACTTAGCATAGCATAGCATAACATAGCATATATACTTCATAGACCAAGAATCCCAGAATAATAGCTTTATATTCAATAAAAGGAAAGGATAATGAAGACAAAATTTAATGCTACTGTCCACTAGATTTTCCAGGTAAGAATACTGGAGTGGGTTGTCATTTCCTTCTCCAGGGGATCACCTTTCTTGACCCAGGGATTGAACTTGGGTTTCCTGCCTTGCAGGAAGACTCCTGCATTGCAGGTGGATTCTTTACTGACTGAACTATGAAGGAAGCTCCCAATAGTTGCTAATATATATATTAAATACATTTTAAGCTACTCTGTTCAGTATTTTTTTGTATTAAAGTTAATTCTTGTAATAATTATATAAGATAGACACAATTTTCCCATGTATATTCATCAGATGATTTAGAATTAGGAGCTAATTTATTTGCTTAAATCTAAAAGATTAGTAAAAGATAGAGATTTAAATCTCTGAATGTCTAATTCTAAGCCACTCCTTAGACAGTCTTCCTAATATGCTCTAGGTAGAGCATCTATAGCAGAAACAAGTATTAAGAGTAAGACTAGGTAAATAAAAAAGCTGTACTGTACTTTTTCAGGTTTTATTATGTATTCTAAAACATCTCTTATAGCAAATGATCTCGAGTAGAATTCACTCAATGATATTTTGAATATCACTATGTTATGAGAGAACAATGTCATAAAGACTAAAATTATGGTGGAGAATGACCATGAGTTCTTTTTATTTCTCCAATATCCTCTCTGTCAATTCTCAATTCAGTCTTATTTCCATATAGCTATTTTCCCTGAATCACAGACTTTTCTGGAAAAATGGTCAATTACATTCATAGTATTTGAATGTTTCTGGTTTTCTTTTTTCTTATATTCTACATTCACAGAACAGAGAAACTGAAATGAAGCCAATGTTCTGATTTCCTGCTTTAACAAAACTCCATATTTAAATTTGTTTTCAATTGTTTTAAATAAGAAAATATTCATACAAGTGTTAGTCAAGTTAAAACTTCTTAATCATATCCATTGTACAATAAATTCAATGACTATAACTACATGACAGTAACAAATATTATGTGTGCAGCACTACCTTAATTGTCAAATCTATGCATATGACTGAATGCTGGATTGATATATTTTTTTAAAAAGAAAAAAATCATAAAATTAACTAACATCTTCTCTCTAATATATTTTTCTAGTGGACTTTCCAGTGTTTCTCTATCCATGATTCCAAACTTAACCTTTCAAAGATGAAAGAGCTGAAAATAAACAAATCAATGTGAGAGGAAAACCGAAAAGATTTTATCTTCGGAAGGCAGAGGAAGAAAGAAAGAGACTGACACAGAGACGGAGGGAAAGATCAGAGATACGTTAATCGTAACAAATATTCTAGCCCAGAAGGGAACATTGGAAATTGAGAACTAGTGATGGGTAAGCTTTTCAAGGTTTAAAGATGGGGTCTAGATAAGAAACTAACATTATTGTGATTATCCTAACCTTTCTCATAGAAGTTGAAATCAGATTGGAAATATGAGAACAAGCTTTCTTGTAATTCATTGCTCCTTCCAGAGTCAGTCCAGCTGGAAATGCATAGAAGCATGAAAATGAAAAAGAAAACAAATAGAAACACGCTAACCAAATCTTGAACCATAGGAAAGGTTCATTTGGGTTTGCGTAGGCCTAGGGCATTTTGCTTTTTTCTTCATCTGGACTGATTGTTCCCTTGTTTCTAATAAGAGCACTTGGTTGTTTTTTGTAAATGAGCCTTCAAGAAACTAGTTCATCTTGTCTTCACAAAGGTCTGGGATTATTATTTTTTTCCCTTAGAAAAGTTCAAAACATCATAGGAAAAGTGTGGAAGAAAAGGACATGGTTTTGGATTAAAGTAAAATGGCTGAAATCGAAAGTAATTAATGAGGATAGTCTCACAAATGGTGCTGATAGCAAAATGGATGAATTATGCTATATTATAATAGACTCAGGAAATCTTTGAAGGCCAGAAGTCTGACAGAATGATGTAAAAGGCTCAATGTACAAATTGCAGTATTACTGCTCTTATTCCATTTTTCTAAAGAGAAACATTATAATTACAGAGTCAATTATCCCAATCTGTAATAATGTGCTGAATAAGTGTCTACATACTCATATCTAAGCTTATTTTATGGTTCAGGGAACAAAAACACAGTTAGAGAAGCAAAATTACTGCATATTTTAACTTGATGTGAAGAACAACAGTTTTAGGCTGTGCTAGAGAAAAGAAATAATTTTATATATGGCATGACTCTCTCAATTTAAAACAAAACAAAACCATTTTGTCAAAGTCAAAATTTTACATATAACATACACAGATGTGCATTCCCAGAGTGTCCTTACAAAGTAAATGCCAACTCAGCCATGCTTCAACAGTGGAGAAAGGTCAATAGATTTACGCAACTGGAAAGCCCAGAAATGACTGAAGTAGAACTCCAGTTCCATTTTTCATGACACTTACAGAAATGCCCTCTTCCCTAGGCTGGCACATCTTATCTAAAGAATGTGAAGAATAGCTGTCATTAACACCAAAGGTTACAAGTTCTCTGATTCACATTAATAATAAAGGAGAACATCAGCTCTTATCATCATCACATATTCCTTGAATTTGACCAGGGAATGCCAGCTCTTATTTATTGAGACTATTATATACAAATTTCTAAACCAAACTTTCAACAAAGGGACAAGATTATGTTGACTGAATAATGTCACTGGGGTTTTATCCATGGAGATTGGTATGAGTTTAATACTGTCAAAATCATAGAGATAAATAAAATTGGAAGAAGTGTGTTTTTCCAAGGGAAAATCTGGATGGGTTTAGAAAAAAAAGGATAGTTGGTGAATAGAAGAGCAATGACCCTTCATATGGTAATACATATAATGGATATAGGGATTAAAGTCCATATGTAAGAGAGACCAAGGACTTCCCTCCACATTCAGGGGTTAAGACTCTGCACTTCTACTGCTAAGGGCACTGGTTCAATCCCTGGTGGGGAACCAAGATCCTGCATGCCCCGTTGCATGACCAAAAAAATAATAATAATGCTACTTTGTTTCTACTTATAATCATTATTGATTGAATCATTCTAAATTCAAATTTGATGTCTTACACAAGTACTTTATCCTTATAAAACAAATCTGTGTACTCTTTACATGATGGGACGTTAATATATCCAAGTTTAGCTATGTACCATCCCTTCTTTAGAATTTGCCCTCATTCCTATCTTTCAGCCACTATTGCTCAAATTAACTTCCAAACAACTTTCTCAAGTAAAGCACAATGGAAAAAAAAAAAAAAAAGAATAGGCAATTAAAGATGTAATTTTACTGCAAAGATAATAATTTATACCTTTATCTAAAATATTCAGATCAGTTGTTGCTCTTACATCTATTCAGTATAAATATTATTTGATGTTATTCCATAGGTAATAAATGTTGAACATAATTTATATTTTCACAAAAAAAAACAAATTTCCTCTAACTTTGAACTTCTATTTCTACAAAATTGTAATTTTTTTGTAATTCTTATCTTCTGTATGTCTATAGCTGTTTTTCTTTTTTCTCAATTCCTTTTACATTCAGTAATTCATTCATGTAATTATTAACAACTATTTACAAGAAGCTTACGTACTAGACATAGATGTGAATTTTCTGTTATTGGAAAACAATGAAAAAACTAAATAAACGAAGTCTCTAGCTTCATTGACTTTAGACTAGAGGAGGGCTGCTGCTGCTGCTGCTGCTGCTAAGTCACTTCAGTCGTGTCCGACTCTGTGTGACCCCATAGACAGCGGCCCACAGGCTCCCTCGTCCCTGGGATTCTCCAGGCAAGAACACTGGAGTGGGTTGCCATTTCCTTCTCCAATGCACGAAAGTGAAAAGTGAAAGTGAAGTCGATCGGTCGTGTCTGACTCTTAGCGACCCCACGGACTGCAGCCCACCAGGCTCCTCCGCCTATGGGATTTTCCAGGCAGGAGTACTGGAGTGGGGTGCCATTGCCTTCTCCAGTGGAGGGCAGTGAATAATAAATAGAATATAGTATCTCTGATGATGATGATAATAAAAATTGTTGAGGAAAGAAACAAGATGAAGGAGAGAAACATGGAGGGTAAGGAGTGATGGCTTCAAAGTTAAAAACTGTCAGCAAGATTGAGCTTAAGGAAGGAAATAGTGAACACCTATAGTGAGGTGTAAAGTCCTGAGGCAGGATAAGGCTGGGATTTTTCAGGGACAGTGAAGAATAGTGGTAATGGGCAGAGAGAATTAAGTTAGAGGCAGAGTTGGTGGGCAATTAGGTCAGAGAGGAAACAGGACACTAGATTGTCTGTTTCACTCTCTTTCCTTCTCTGTATTTCTATCTCAGTCATGAATATGAAAGCATTATCTACCTGATGCATCCTTCAATGATTCACTATCTAATCACTGTCTTTATTAACAATTTTGATTTCCTCTTAGAGTTGTATCTTTATTATTATTATTTTTAAATTTATGGTTATTTTGTTGTCCTTTTCTTAGATCTGTGGGAGAATAAATAACCTCATTTATTTTCAACTTTCCTATTTGAAGATAATGAGATTAAAGATATCTGCCTATCACTTTAGTTTAACCTCCAAGCTTTCGATGCACTGAGTTCTCCATGTTATTTATTTATGATTAGGTTGTAATTTTCAATTCAATGCTCTTTTTAATCCATCTGAAGAGTGTTTTATTATAGGGCTTATGAATTTTCAGATCTATAAATATTTTAGGTACTCTTGTTATTACATCTAATTTTACTCCATTGTACCCAAACAGAATAATCTATATTATTTCTGCATTTGGTACTTTTTATTATTGACTTTGTGATCACTTTTTGCAGATACTAGATACGGGTTTGAAAGCAAGGCATATTTTTGCTCTTTGAGGTTTAAAATTTAACTATATCTGTACCAGGCAGAATAATGGATGTCAAAAGATGTCCACATCTTAATCCCAAGAACCTGTGAATAGGTTACTTTACACGATAAAAGGGAATTTGTGGATGTATTTAAGATTAAAGGCCATGAAGTGGGAAGATTATTCTAAACTATCTGGGTGGGCATAATCTATTAAACATTTGAGTCCTTAAATGCAGAAAATTTTCCCAGCTGTGGTCAGAGAGAGAAAGATGTGAGAACTGAAGAAGAGTTTTAAAGGCATGTGACGTGACGTGGCTGGCTTTGAAGATGGTGGAAAGGAGCTGTGAACTGAAGACCATGAGCAGCCTCTAAGAAGCTCGAAATGTCAAAAAACTCCTTAGAGTCTCAAGAAAGGAATGCAGCCTCACGACACTTTGATTTCAGCTCAGTGAGAACTCTGCCAAACTTCTGGTTCACAGAACTGTAAGATAATACACTTGTACTGTTTAAACCACTATGCTTGTTATAATTATTTTTTACAGCAGCAGTAGGAAACTAGTAGAATATTTACTGTATCAAACTGTTGATTCAATTGTTTACCTCTTTTATTCTTTATTATTTTTGCCTGGACCTGTCCATTTTTAAAGCTGACTTGATAAATCATTGGTTTTTGTCACATTTTCTTCTACTTTCATCTCTTTTTCCTTTGTATATAGATCAAAGTTATATTGTTAATTAAATAAGCTTAGAACTGATATATTTTCTAAATATCTGCCACAATAAGGAACAAATGCAAGACTGTCTTCCATTCTTAACACTATGATATTAATAAAAATGCAGTATACACAATAATTAGGTATATTCAAGAAAACAATAAATTAGGACTTAGAAAGACTGAAAGTGTTAGTCTTTAGTCGCTCAGTTGTGTTCAACTCTTTTCGACCCATAGACTGTAGTCTGCCAGGCTCCTCTGTCCATGGAATTTTCCAGGCAAGAATACTGGAGTGGGTAACCATTCTCTTCTCCAGGGGATCTTCCCAACCTAGGGGTCAAAACTGGGTGTCCCACATTCCAGGCAGATTCTTTACCATCTGAGCCACCAGGGAAGCCACCAAAATTAGGACTTAACTTCTCCTTTAACATCCATAGTTAGTTTAAGTAGTCTTGCTATACCTAGGGGGTATCTGCTATACCTAGGTGATCTGTTAACATGATGAAAGTATTGGGTTGTGATTATTTAAAAGAAGCATCAATACTTGGCTTTATGGAGCCTACTGTAAGAAGACAAAGAAGGTTCATAAAGATCTTCAAACAAGAAGTGATGCAAGGCAGTCGATGAATCATCCTTTTTCTCTACGAAACAGTGTATATATTAGAGCAGAGCTTAATTATCCAAGACCAAAATAAGAAAGGATAATCTAACTTTGGAATTTTAAGGATCCCAGATGCAATTTATGTTTATTCTAGTGAGATATTTAAGACAATGTGAAAATCTGGTTGTCTACTTATAAGATCCTACTATTGGAACAGATTTTAGTGTTCTATGAATGATATCCTATCCATCTTGCTCCTGTCACTGTCTTTGCGCCCCAAACCACCAGGAGCACACCTGTAGTTAAATCGGTTTAATACTGATTGCAGTAAGGGAGAATGTTCTTGGGAACCATGGCACATCTTGGTAACAGGAAATAACTTGAACAATTTAAGCATCAACTGAGTAAATCGGTGAAAGAAGCAGAAGAGTTTTGCTCTCAGTTGGATATTATGAGACAGCAGGGACAATTTTGTGGTTAGGCATACCAATAAATCTTAGCTCTATGGAACACAGACTAAAGTGAGAATAAATATGTAACAGGTAAAGTAGCAGTCACTCATTTAGTAATAGAGAGGGGGATGTTTGATATTTTGTGGGTTGTTCAGTGATCTATCATGAAGTGGATGTTTCATGAGATTGTTTATGTCCAATGCAAGCACACCATGACTCAGCAGCAGATAAACATGTAATGATGTTAAGGCTTAGCTTTGAGTGTCAGATTTGTTGCCCAATATCCAGTGTCCAGGGCTGCTTTTTTTCTCCCCTCACACTACATATTTAGCACTAAATAACATTTATAAAAAGAGGGAAGGTGGAGTTTCTTTGTTTTTTTTTTTTTAACAAAATCTCTTTTTAGAAAGAATAGGGTAATATTGGGTAGTCTGCATATTTTAAAGAAAATTGCATAATTGCTATACTTTTCATTAGCTAAAATACTGAGCAATATATTTTCTGAACTCAATTAAATAATTTCTCCATTGGAAATTTATAAGAAATTACCATTTTTGTTCCTTATAAAAACTGTGTGGTTACATGAAAATTGTTTTCTGATAGTTCTACAGAATTGCATACCATTTCATAAGTACTTACGAGAATTTACCCTGAAGACTCATCAGAAAATTGGGCCAACCTCCTTAAACTGATTTGTTGGTGTATTACACTGTATGAGGAGGATTTATCACTGGATGAAACAGAGCATGAGAAAAGGTAAAGACTCACTGGAATAAAATAAGAGCAAAAAAGCTAATACTTGAGCACATTCCTTAAGGAAATTATTATCAACCCTGACTTTGGGGAGCCATTATGAAAACTACAAGGAATATCAAATGGATTTGATTTTAAAAACAACTCATATTTGATTTCACAATATAGAGAATAGTTATAAAAGGTTTTGTTCCTTCAATCCATATTAGGATAAGGCAGGGTAAGAAATGTTGCCTCACTAGCAAAAAGTGAAGCCAAAGTAATTCAATGTAATTATTTTGTGATATATTTTATGTGTGCTTTTACTTAGGCAATACTTCAGAAATGATTCTATGCGGTGAGTGAGTCCAGCCATTTTCAATAGAGTAATCATGTTTTCATTGCTTTTTTTTTTTCCCTGAGACTAAAATTACAATCTTAATTTACAACAAAGTTTTATCATTTAAATTACTAAAATATTACCTGCATCTGGGCTAAATTAAGATGAGTTATATCCAAATCTCTCTACTGTCTACCTCACAAAGATGATGTATGTGCATACTCAGTCACTCAGTCATGTCCAAGTCTTTGCTACCCTATGAACTGTAGCCCACCAGGCCCCTCTCTCCATGGAATTCTCCAGGCAAGAATACTGGAGTGGGTTGCCAGGCTTTCCTCCAGGGGATCTTCCTGATCCAGGGATTGAACCCATGTCTCCTATGTCTCTTGCATTGCAGAAAGATTCTTTTACCTACTAGGACACCTGAGAAGCCCCACAAAGATGATATCTTTTGTCAAATCTGCATATTTACATAAAATAACCCTGACATTTCAGAATAATGAGAAATAACTTTCAATAAAATTGTTTGAGCTTCCGAATCTCAGGTAAATTTCATTTTAGGCAAAATTATTATTTTCATGTTGTGTGGGATTAGTGTCAATTCAGAAAACGAAGATCATGGCATCTGGTCCCATTGCTTCACAGGAAATAGATGGAGAAACAGTGGAAACAGTGTCAGACTTTATTTTTTTGGGATCCAAAATCACTGCAGATGGTGACTGCAGCCATGAAATTAAAAGATACTCCTTGGAAGAAAAGTTATGATCAACCTAGATAGCATACTGAAAAGCACAGACATTACTTTGCCAACAAAGGTCTATCTAGTCAAGGCTATGGTTTTTCCTGTGGTCATGTATGGATGTGAGAGTTGGACTGTGAAGAAGGCTGAGTGCCGAAGAATTGATGCTTTTGAACTGTGGTGTTGGAGAAGACTCTTGAGAGTCCCCTGGACTGCAAGGAGCTCCAACCACTCCATTCTGAAGGAGATCAGCCCTGGGATTTCTTTGGGAGGAATGATGCTAAAGCTGAAAGTCGAGTACTTTGGCCACTTCATGCGAAGAGTTGAGTCATTGGAAAACACTCTGATGCTGGGAGGGATTGGGGGCAGGAGGAGAAGGGGACAACAGAGGATGAGATGGCTGGATGGCATCACTGACTCGATGGATGTGAGTCTGAGTGAACTCCGGGAGTTGGTGATGGACAGGGAGGCCTGGCGTGCTGCGATTCATGGGGTCGCAAAGAGTCGGACACGACTGAGCGACTGAACTAAGTGTCAGTTACAATGACCGAATTAGTTTTTAACATTTTGGCACGTTTTCCTCAAAATTAAAAACAGTACTGTAGTATTTAAGTGGAAGGATTTGCAAAGAATAATACAATTTCCACTCTAGCAGATGGCAAACTTATCAAAATTCATTTTTATTATTTGAATATATTTCATTAAAAAACACATCTATTTTCAAAGCTGGACAAATATTTTCCAGGACATAGTCCTTAGAACTCTCCCTGTTGTCATAATCTGTTTCATCAAAGACACTTCCTTCAGAGCAGCACTGTTTGGAGTGCACTTTCTTTGAGGCTTGAAGTGTTTGACTCAAGTACAAAGCTGACTGCGTCATTCTGAAATTTGTTTTCAGTTCGACTGTTCCCTTCCATAGGCTGCTATTATTACTGTCCTCTGAATGATTCTAGTGGTAGAGTCATTCAAGTAGAACAAAACAAAACAAAACAAACAAAAAAGCAAAACAGATAATACTTTCCCAGGCTGGGTTCTCAGAAAGTTGACTCTGAGATGTTGAGCAGGGTATGGGAGGTTTATTAAGTTCACACTTTCTAGATCTATTGAAAGAAGTGATGAAGAAAGAGTGGGCAGAGGGAGAAGATGAACTTGGATGGGGTCTCAATGGAGGTGGTGGATGAGGTATTTCTTCAGAATTTTCCCCAGTGGGGTGAGGGCTCTTGGCTTTATCAATCCTCATAGTGAATAGGCATCTTTGGAAGTCATCTTCATGTGGGCATGTGACCTTGGGAAAGGTCACCCTCCTAAGCTAAGGCAGTGTGCAAACCGGCAGGCCTCACTTCCTGAATGGGGGTCTGGGAGGCCCATCCAAGGTACACCTGAACTCTAGCTATCTATCTTTCACATTTGGTTCTACAGATGTAAAAATTATTTTTGCCTCTGATCAAAATTACTTCATTACAAAGAAAAAAATATATACTATGCACCTTTTAAGAAACTAATTAGTTTTCAAATTTTATTTTGTAATAAATATGAACATCTCTATTTTATTGACTTCCTGTTAGAGGGGTTTAGTGTGTATGTGTTTGTCTATTTGCATATGGTTGAATCAGTTCAGTTGTTCAGTTGTGTCCGACTCTTTGAGACCCCATGGACTGCAGCACCCCAGGCTTCCCTGTCCATGAACAACACCCAGAGCTTACTCAAAAACTCATGTCCATTGAGTCAGTGATGTTATCCAGCCATCTCATCCTCTGTTGTCCCCTTCTCCTCCCACCTTCAGTATTTCAGGGTCTTTTCCAATGAGTCAGTGCTTCGCTTCAGGTGACCAAACTATTGGAGTTTCAGAGCTTCAGAATCAGTCCTTCCAATGAATATTCAGGACCGACTTTCTTAAAGATACACTGGTTGGATCTCTTTGCTGTCCAAGGGATTCTAAAGAGGCTTCTTCAACACCACATCATTACTACATTAAAACATGGCATATATAAATAAACAATGTAGATATTTGTGTATCTAAGTCATTCCATTTTCTGAATATAACAAATTGTACAGAATTTATGTTTTGAAGTTTGTAAAATGCTCTAGGTATAAAAAAATTTTTAAAAAGTTAAAGTTAATAAATTGTTTAAAAACACTCAAGAATCAGGAAGTTAACATGCAGTTTTTGTGGGTGATTAAAAAAAACCTTGGTTAATCATCATGAAACACGTAAGAAGCACCACTGAGAAATATGGAAAACTCTGAAGTGCAAAATATGCAACCAAATTATTTTGAACTATTAAATGTTTCAAGATTGTATAATGAAAAACATTTTCACTAATACAAAAATCCTAAACTGGGGAATTTGCTGGTGGTCCACTGGTTAGAATTTGGAACTTTCACTGTCATGGGTCCAGGTTCCACTCCTGGCCTGGGAATTATGACTCCCGCAGCCAAAAAACAAAAACTCAAACTGTATATAACATACTATGTCTTTATCTCCAAAACAGGTAGGAATTAGACAATTTCTCTATGAAAACAACACTTTCTACCTTTTCCAGGAACAAGAATGATTTTTCTCACTCATTAAATCAGGGTATTAGTAATAGTCACATTGAGTTATGATGAGATTCAATTATATAATTCATGGAAAGTGCTGAATACCATGCCCGATACACTATAATTATTATATAATGTTAATGCTTATTTTTATTTTTGTTCCTGGGAAACTTTTATCACAGCAGTGTAAAAAAAGTTAATATTGATCAAGGCGT
Source organism: Bos taurus (assembly GCF_002263795.3). Lineage (NCBI taxonomy): Eukaryota > Metazoa > Chordata > Mammalia > Artiodactyla > Bovidae > Bos > Bos taurus. The sequence continues at coordinate 14,276,850 of NC_037332.1, read as the reverse complement.
TCTATGACCTATTTGACAGTGACTTTTAAAGTTCACATCCTCCAATGCTAAACTCTTAGTCCAAAAAGAAAATTTAAGATGTTTGTTTCAACTTTTATTTCGGACTATGAAAAAATTTCACAAAATGTTTACTTTAACTTTTAATAGTCACTCAGCATATTCTAGATATAATATTTGCAATGTTCTCTGACGTAACCAGATTTAAGATATTGTTTGGTCATATTTTTTGTGAAGACTACCTACTGAAATAACAAAGAAGTTTGTTTATGGATAAAGTTATCAGTCAGTTCAGTAGCTCAATTGTGTCCAACTCTTTGCAATCCCATGGACTGTAGCACTCAAGGCTTCCCTGTCCGTCACCAACTACTGGAGCTTGCTCAGAATCATGTCCATTGAGTCCGTGATGTTATCAAACTGTCTCATCCTCTGTCATCCCCTTCTCCTCCTGCACCAATCTTTCCCAGCACCAGGGTTTTTTCCAGTGAGTCAGTTCTTCACATCATGTGACCAAACTATTGGAGTTTCAGCATCAGCAACAGGGCTTCCAATGAATATTCAGAACTGATTTCCTTGAGGATGGATTGGTTGGATCTCCTTGCTGTTCAAAGGACTCTTAAGAGTCTTCTCCAACACCACAGTTCAAAAGCATCAATTCTTTGGCACTCAGCTTTCTTTATAGCCCAGTTCTCACCTCCATACATGACCACTGGAAAAACCATATCTTTAACTAGATGGACATTTGTTGGCAAAGTAACATCTCTGCTTTTTACTATGGTGTCTAGGTTGGTCATAACTTTTCTTCCAAGGAGCAAGCGTCTTTTAATTTCATGGCTGCAGTCACCATCTGCAGTGATTTTGCAGCTCAAGAAAATAAAGTCTGACACTGTTTCCACTGTTTCCCTGTCTATTTGCCTTGAAGTGATTGGACCAGATGCCATGATCTTACTTTTCTGAATGCTGAGTTTTAAGCTAACTTTTTCACTCTCCTCTTTCACTTTCTTCAAGAGGCTCTTTTGTTCTTCTTTGCTTTCTGCCACAAGTGTTATGCCACCTGCATATCTGAGGTTATTGATATTTCTCCTGGCAATCTTGATTCCAACTGGTGCTTCATCCAGCCCAGCATTTCACATGATGTACTCTGCATATAAGTTAAATAAGCAGGGTGACAATATACAGCCTTGATGTACTCCTTTCCCAATTTGGAACCAGTCTGTTGTTCCATGTCCAGTTCTAACTGTTGCTTCCTGACCTGCATACAGGTTTCTCAGGAGGCAGGTCAGGTGGTCTGGTATTCCCAACTCCTTCAGAATTTTTGACAGCTTGTTGTAATCCACTCAGTCAAAGGATTTGGCATAGTCGATAAGGCAGAAGTAGATGTTTTTCTGGAACTCTCTCACTCTTTTGATGATCCAACAGATGCTGGCAATTTGATTCCTGGTTCAAATAAAGTTATAGCTCATCTAAATACATTTTAGAAAATGAGCATATTATTTCCTATGAGTATTTGACTGGAAAAAAAAATATTGAGCACATCCCTACTTTAGCTGCTTTTTCTAGGAATGAGGAGTAACAATAAAACCAAAGTTGAGAAAATAATTTTATAATGAAAAATGGCTGTTTGGCTTGAAGTGAATATAATTTTTAATTATGTGCCTCAGAATTAGGAATTATAAAATATCTAAAAAGACATATAAAACATTGGCCCTCTAAATTTTACTCTTTGTTTAAAAATCTCTTTCCCTTAATAGGTGTCAAACATATATCCTTAGCTTTCTTACAGAAATTCTTTGTCTATAAAATGTTTCTGGTCAACTTTATGTTCTTATGTTATTAGATTACTTAATTCAGGTAAGAACCACTGTGGAGATTAGACATGCAAAGGGAAATTTGAGGAGCCATCACTGTCAGAAAGTTATTAACCAATGTTTACTTGGAAGCTAAGTCTGGGTCAGGCTGCAATACAAGTAAACATAGTAAGACTGTCTTCTAATAAGACTGAAATGTAGTTAGATGCTCAAGATATTTGCTAAGGAAATAACAAATTCTAACTGAAGTTCATGAGACAGGACTGAGAGAGGAGTGGAAGCAAGAGTTTGTTATACATTTCCTGAACAGAAACATTTTATCCATAGGTTCATTGTCTAGGAAAGGAGGGAACGAGTTGTTTGTATTCATTTTATTTGGGTAGACAGAGAATGTTCAGGCAGAGAGGGAGCTCTGACCTTGCAAATGTCATTGTGAATTGTCAAGGAAATTCTAAACCTTTATGACGTGGAAATTAAGATAATGAAGATCTGTTAAGAAAAGAACTTCTATTTATTTGATCATGTGTAGGATTGTTTCTGTCAATGTCAATAACTTACTCATGTATTACAGATTGCTCTATTGCCTGTATTGTTTATTGCATTGCTATATTCCATCACTTGGCCAATGTTTCAGTTTGAATTTGCCTCTAATTAGATGGTTTTACATTCCTTCTCAAAATCATCAAATATTCTCATATGAAATATGAAATGTCCTTGATTGAGAATTGTTTTGTGTGAAATCTGTAGCTCTGAAAATACTAGGTAATTGTGGCTGCATGAGTTGTTTGTTCTTCCTTAAGTCTGTTATTTTTCCCAATTGATTTATCTTAAAAACATTAGCTATTTCTGTGAAATGTCCACATCAGCAATAGTTGAATTGACAATGAAACAGATGTGATGTAGTTTATATACTTTTGAATTGGTTTCTATGAGGAGGGTGGGGAAGAGACAGTGAAGGTACTTGCCAAATGTCAAGTGAGAGAGAAGATGGAGATACATGAAAGAAGAGAAGAACTAGAGTAAAGAAATCCTGCTGAAAGTTTGGTCTTAGGTCCTTCTTTTTATTTCTCCCTAGTTCCCAAGGCAAATGTCTTTTAATCATGTCCTTATACCTCTAAGTAAGTAAGTAAATAAGTAAGAGTTTGTCACTCAGTCGTGTCTCTCAACCCCATGAGAGCTGATGGCATTCATGAGACTCCCATGAGACTCAGGCAGTTCCCACAAGACTGTAGCCCACCAGGCTCCTCTGCCCATGGGATCTCCCAGGCAAGAATACTGGAATGGGTTGCCATTCCCTTCTCCAGGGGATGTTCCCCACCCAGGGATGGAACCAGGGTCTCCAGCATTGCAGGCAGATTCTTTACCATCTGAGTCACCAGGGAAGACCTCTTATACCCCCATTCCAACCATTTTCTCTGCCTTGGGAGGAAAAGCTAGATTGGATGAGTATATACACGCAAATCAATTTCCTGTTGATATTCCAAAGCGATGTTCTATAAAGGATGGGTGGAGGTACAGCTGTGAATGTTCTTCTTCAATATTAGAAGTTATAAATTCATACCCTTTACAAGGTTTGTTGCTTTAGTTTTATATTTCCTTTGTACTTCAGTTGATTATATTATAAATAATTGCTTTGATTCTGTTTTCCGATATTTTGGAGAATCCTGTACCCATTGTCTTCTCCCAGAGATGTATGCTCTGCTCCCAAAGGTGTACTACTTCAGATTTGGCCTTAGATTATTTTATTGTATTAATATATTAAAATGTACAGGACACTGTACATAGAATATAAATAATTTCCAATATCCTGAGATTAGGATAGATTGGCTGTGATAGCGACCATAAAGAAAACACTGTCTTTGGTAAACAGAAATATTTGAAATTCATGAATTGTAATTTCCTGTGACTATTCTTTTTCTTTACTTGCTGCTTTTGTTTACATTTCTTTGAACAATGAGTGTAAAATCAGGTTTTAGTCTTTTTATCATGTATGATTCCTAATTCCCCATATCCCAGGAACCCTTGGTCAGAAAGTATACTTAAGAGTGAAAAATTTAGTAGTTAATTTAATTCTGCTGGATAGAACAATCTCTTGCTTTTGTGAAATGCTTTTATGTAAGAGAGACTTCAGTCATGTGTGAATTGACTTCAGTCATGTATGAGTTGTTTTGTTTCAATGCTGACATGCTGCCAATACACAGAAGATGGAAATCTATTTTGTGAATATGATTCATCTTGAATGAGGTCAAACTGCTTATTTCATTCAAATATGGTGCTAAATAAACTAGTTAATATGTTCACAGGGCATATACAAATATCTCAAATACACTGTTTATATTCATAAATTAATGTGCTAATGAATCTTCCTCAGCGGGGTTCCATTATACAAATCCTTTTGGGCTTATTATCTGAAATGCCTAATTTGTTAGACACTGTTTGGGGGTGGGGATTATAAAAGGTTAGAATTATTTGATTCCTCAGTTCTTTCCTTTGTGTATTGGCATTTTTCCTCCAAGGCATAAAGCATTTTAACTAAAAATATGCTTAAAGATTTCTTTCAGTCCAAATCTAGGACATATTCTTAAAAAAAAAATAAATTGAGTACATTTGAGGATACAAGCAAAATAAAAAGCTGGCTAATTTAGGGCAAACTACACACAAATCAATGCTATAAGGATTTGTTCCATTAAGTAAAAATGTAACTCTATAGAAATATGCTGATATTTTTGTAAAAGAAAAAAAAGATAAATATAACTGAACTAGAAAACAACCAACAGTCATATTTAATTATTGTCTCCATTATTTACACATTAAGAAAATCCTTGTGGTGCAACACTTAATATTTGAATTGCTTTACCAGTACTCAGTATTTCTCTATGAGAGAAAAACGTATTTGCATTTTTAGTAAAGTTTCCATGGTGGCTAGTACATTTTTTCCCAAGTCAACATCTCTTATAATACAGCCAAATTTATGCTTAGATTGCTTATTCACTGAGATAGCTGGGCTGAATAAAGAAGAAGGAAAAGTTTAAAGTATTGCAACTGATCATTGTTCAGTGTAATGCAGGAAAACAATCATGGAAATCAGAAAGCTTAATCAGAAAAATAAAATCTGTATATAAAATTAATCTCTCAGGAACTTTAATTATAAACATGGAAAGGCTCAGTACTTCAGTAACTGATACTGATTTTGCTCTGTTGTTTCTTCTTCTTCCTAGCAGTCTGATGACATCTCAGTCTGATTTCATAGTTTGTATTCCTGTTTGATTATAATAACTGTCAGCTGTTACCCAGTTTGCTGGGTTAGGAGGAGGAAGGAGCACAGCCTCACCGATTTCCTTGGTCTCTTCCAGTTGTGCCTGCTAACAACACCTCCTCAGCCATGAAGTGCTGGAGAATGGCAACTCACTCTTCTTTCCTACAATTTTTGTGGTAAATCTATAAAGCACTTTACCTTTCTCATATCCAGAGGCAGAAGAGGCATATTAGATGAAGGAGCTGCTGCTGCTAAATTGCTTCAGTTGTGTCCGACTCTGTGCAACCCCATAGACGGCAGCCCACCAGGCTCCCCCGTCCCTGGGATTCTCCAGGCAAGAACACTGGAGTGGGTTGCCATTTCCTTCTCCAGTGCACGAAAGTGAAAAGGGAAAGTGAAGTCGCTTAGCCGTGTCGACTCTTAGCGAACCCATGGACTGCAGCCCACCAGGCTCCTCCGTCCATGGGATTTTCCAGGCAAGAGTACTGGAGTGGGGTGCCATTGCCAGGGCCTTTCAAAACTTGGCCTTTGAGAATTTAGTAACTTTGATCTCAACAGGGTGCTCAGTGCCTCTACCATATCCTGCATTCTTTGGCCAACTCTGGAGACAAGACCATATGTCAATCAGTACCTCATACAAGTTGTACCTCATATAACCATTGTACCTTGGGGAATATATAGTGAAGGGAGATGGTTGTTAATAAGTGTAAAACTATATTGCAGCCAAATAAAGACAATGCATTCGGAAGTAATTTGAGTCATTAAATCCAAAAACCTAGATTCAATGGCATTCATTCATTCATCTAATCATATATTCACATTTCATCCAACAAATGTATTTGAACTTCTACTATTTGCAAGGCACAGTGAAGGAAGCAAGGAGTCTACAACACATAGCTCTTTTTTTCAACAAGCAATGGGTTCAGAAATGGGCAATGTTATCTTAGTATCTCAGTATAAGCTATGGTATAAAAAAGAGAATAGAATAGAAAAAGCCACTCATTATACAAGATAGCTTATTAAAAAAGTAATGTAATATCCTTTGGAAGTAATTTTGAATTACATCAGCTTATGGAACATTTAAAAGGCATTTGGAAATTAGTCATATATTAGGTACATCTTTGCATTATGGGGAGAGGAGAGAAAATTTGTATTAAATTTTAATAATTCTAGGAGTCATAATCTTGAGATAAGTTAATGAAGGAAAAACAGAGTAAGAAAATACTGCCTTCAAAAAAAAGCAAGAAATGGGAGAAAAACTAATGTATCTGTTCATTCAGCAAAAGTAATTATCATCATGTAGGTCAATAGAACACAAATAAGAAAATGGTATTTATAAGCCCATAGGTTTCAACAATTATTCTAAATCCAAGTTAACTCATCTTTTTAAAACTATAAAACTGTGAGACTGAATAAAACATAAAATTCAAATATACACTATTTAAAAGGGACGAACTTTAAACCTAAAGACACAGAAATGTTAAAAGGAAAGGATGAGAAAAGGTAAACAGCTTAGTTAATGAAGGGCAGCATTGCCATACTGCATCAGACAAAGCAGGTGTTACAGTGAAACGTTTTCAAGAGAAAAGGAGGAACTTTCATAATGATAAAATAGGCCTCCAGGAAGATATCACAATTCTAAATCTACATGCATCCAATAGCATAGTTTCAAAATATACAGGGAAAAAAAAAACTGACACAGTTAGAAGAAAAACAATAGATGGATCTGCAATCAGAATACTCTTAAGAGCTGATGAACAAGCAGAAAACCATCAGTCAGGATTTAAAGAGTGTGCCGTCTCAATTTAACTCGCTTGACCTACTTGACATTATTTACCATGCATATCTGCAGCCAACAATAACAGTAGATTCTTTCCATGAAGCGCCTCATGAAGCATCATGCAACATCGCACATATCATATTTATTGACACTGTAAGCAAGACTCATCAAATTTCATAGGGTTGAAATATGTTCTATTACCACAGTTAAAGGAAGCTACTAATTAATAAGTAAAAGACAATGAGAAAACAGCCAAGACATTGTAGAGACATTGATCATAATTTAAAATTCTTTATTTTGATATAGACAAAAGATCAAATTTAAAACTAAAAACCTGCAATATATATAACATTATAAAAATATTTAAAAATGTCAACATTTATGATGTCACTTGAGTTAAATTGAAGGCATTTAATTCCTCATATTCAAGCATAGAGGCAGCATTGTGCAGTGATTAAGCAAACAAGATCAGTATGCCTAGCTGAGTTTTCCATTTAGCATCCTGCTAGCTGTGATCTTACTTAACCCCACTAAACTTCAGTTCGCTGCCCTGTAATACAGGATAATGATGGTGCTTATATCACTGTCTGCCTGTGAAGATTAAAATGATAATGTAGATAAAGTGAGTTACACATAGCAGAGCGTGTATTTCCAGAGAATCTGGTGGAATGCATTCAATCCATAATACATTTCTCTTGTTCATTCTCTCAGATTCTACAGAATGCAATTAGGCAAGGTATTTTTTGGAATTCAGGAGACATGTCCTGGGGCAAGTGTTCTTTAAAGCAACACTGTAATAACTCTTTAATATCCTACTTACTACATTTGTTTGCCTTCAGAAAAGTTAAATTTATAGCAAAATTAGAAGACTGCAATTGTAAACACCCTTCACTTGATAGTAAAAATAGCTCAAAAATTATTTCCTTTTTTGTCTTTTTATTGTTTGTATCTGAAACAAACACCATGATAGTTAGGTGAGCTATGTCCTGTTTCTTAGTCAAACATTCAAAACTGAAATTATTAGACATATTCTCAATAAGCTATAGTGATTTGGGGATGAAAATATCTGACTGTGATGTAATCTCATAAAATAAGATGAACATTTCCTATCAGAATTTGATTGACTTTACCAACAGACTTATTTTAAGACATGCTATTTGACTACCATTATTGTGAAATTGAAAAGACAGAAATTTTAATAAAGAAAGAATTATGAAATTCTTTCATAAGTATGTCTACTATTTTTATGCTTGAGAAACTCTAAAATCTGTTAAGAATGGTCTACTTCATTTTAAGAGCAACATGATCTCTGTTCAGACAAATATACTAAGTCTCTGTTGACCTAGTATAATGTGAACAATCCCAAAACTTCTAAATAATAAAAATGCCCAAATATGAGAAATTTATTGTTTTTAAAGTGTCAGTTTGTATTAATTTTCTATTGCAAGATGACAATTACCTCAACTTCAGTGGCTTAAAATAACATCCATTAGCTCAGAGGTCTGTTGGTGAGAAGTTCACGCATGTGGCTATGACTGGATTCTCTGCCTGGGGTCTTACAGGCTAAAGCCAAATTATCAGAAAGGCTGAGTTCTAGGCTAGAGATTCTGGGGAAATTTTTTCTTCCACTTAATCCTGTCTCTGCATACCATCAATCATTTTTGGAGGGATAGGAGAATGATAAAATGATTGAGAAATATAAAATAATATTCAGAGGTTTAGAACAGCCAATAGACCAACTGAATGTAATAATGAATTCGGAAAGAGAATGGCACATACCCAGTTACTCAAGGAAAATGTATGTTGTATAATTGAATCCCTCATGACATTAATGAACTCCTCATGATGTTAACAGAATCTTTATTCATAATAGTCAAAACTAGGAAACAATACATTCGCTTATCACAGTGAATGGATAAACAAATTGTGGTATATCCATACCCTGGCATAGTATTCAGCAAAAAAAAAAAAAAATGACCGATTCATACAATAACACACTGAATCTGAAAAATATTATAATGAGCAAAAATGCCAGACACAAAGAATATATACTGTATTGAGACAGACTGAGACCTGGGACCCTTTGCTGCAGTGCTGGCACCTGGACAAATGTCTCCTCAAGCAACAAAATATAAAGAAGCTCAAAGAGACCAAAAATAATTGTGTGTATGTGCAATTGGACCAATTCTGGACAAAAGATACAAAAAGACAAATAGCCCAACTTCTGAAGAGCCAGGAGCAAAAGCAGGGTATTATGCATACCTCCCAGAGAAGGCAATGGCAACCCACTCCAGTGTTCTTGCCTGGAAAATCCCATGGACGGAAGAGCCTGGTAGGCTGCAGTCCATGGGGTCGTGAAGAGTCGGACACGACTGAGCGACTTCACTTTCGCTTTTCACTTTCATGCATTGGAGAAGGAAATGGCAACCCACTCCAGTGTTCTTGCCTGGAGAATCCCAGGGACAGAGGAGCCTGGTGGGCTGCCGTCTATGGGGTCGCACAGAGTCGGACACGACTGAAGCAACTTAGTAGTAGTAGTAGTATGCATACCTCCTGCACACAACATCACATAATGAGTAAGCAAATCACTTAACTTACCCCTCAGACCCAGACCCTGGACACACCCTACCCTCAGCCCATATTAGAACCAGCTCACTACTCCCTCAGTGAGCTAGCTATCAAGTGAAACTGTTACTTTTTCTTGCTCCCCCTTGCTGCAGCAGGAGCCCCAATAAAGCCTTGCCTGAATTTCTTGTCTGGCCTTTGATCAATTTCTATTGATCAAGAATCCTGGTTAGTAACAGTATGATCCTATTTATATGAAGTTCTAAGAAGGACAAAATTAACATCTAATGACATAAATGAGGGTTTCCCAAGTGGTGCAGTGGTAAAGAATTTGCCTGCAATGTGGGAGACCTGGGTTCTATCCCTGGGTAGGGAAGATTCTCTGGGAAGGGAATGGCAAACCACTCTAGTATTCTTGCCTGAGAATTCCACGGACAGAAGAGCCTGGTGGGCTACAGTCCATGGGGTCGCAAAGAATCGAACAGGACTGACTAACACTAGATCAATGATTTCTTGGGGATAGTAGTGTGTTCAGTTGACAATAAGGGGGTCACAAGGGAACTTTTAGGGTGATAGCAATTATCTTTATATTGATTATGATGGTGAATACACTAGTGAATATTGTTGTTGAAATCTGATCAAACTGTACACTACCTTAAATGTATTTTATTGTATATAAATTGTGCTTCAGTAAAGTTGGAATAAGAGTATGTTGCAAAAATTATATATCTAAGTGTAGCCTAATCTTTTTTGTTCCTCTGCTCTTCATTTATTTAAAACTTTTGATTATATTACTATTTTTCACCATACTTTTCAACAGATTTTAGTACCACTGTTTCATCATAAAAATTAAATAATTTTTATCATGCTGACCTAGTCTTTTGCTATTTAATAAATTGTATGTTTATTTCCTAGAACAGAGTTTATAAATAAATCTGCCCCTTATTAAGCCCTGTTTATTCAAATTTACCTCTTTTTGTGTGTAGCATGCAGTGTAGATGATTATAATTTCTACTGAAATTAGAAGTTCAGTGGTTCAGTTCATAGTATGTTAAATTCCAGAGAACTCAAAAATCAGAGTAGAATGGATATCTATTTATATACACTGGTATTATTGTTTTTATTTCATCTCAATTTGCTGAAAATAGATAAACCAGTTGGTGCCAAGTCTTCTTTATTATTAAACCTAATTTCCTTTTAGATATCTGAGTTAGTAATTGCCATCTCAACCAACACCATCACTGCCATCATAGCTAATATCACATCATACTATGCCTGGCACTGTGCAAGTACATTCTTCACTGCATTTTTTGTACTTTCACACTAGCTTTGTATTTGCAAATCAAAGTTCAAATTAGTGAGATACTTCATTTTTGCATGTAGTACAAGAATTTCCTTGTTATGGTTACTTTCTAACCAATGTCTATAAGATCAAAAGGAATATCATTATAGTTAACCATAATAAAAATAAGATGTCGGTCTAAATCCTTATATCGTTTTTGAATATTATGAGACTCCATTGAATAAAGCAATAAGGTATTGTCTTTTTTGAAGAGAAGACTTCTGAGCACAGAATTTTGACTTAAAATTCAAGTAAACCAGGTTCTTTAAGAACCCCTCATGATGTGACTTTCTACAATTCTTCCTCTAAGTTGATTCATAAGGCATCTTGGGAAAATGTTAAGAAATTCATCTTAGACTCAAAGCTGTGACTTTGATGTATAAGCTTTCACGAAAGCATTTAAGCATTTTGCCCCAGGTTGAAAAACTCATCTAAAAAACCAGGCAAAATTCTTGTTAGCCAGCAAAATAAAATGTGATTTTTGTTTACAGTTATCAGAGTAGACAGCCTGTACTTATGCCATTCTAAGAGTAGGGAATATATGTATCCTAAAGGATGCCAAGGAAGCTTAGAGGAGAGAAGCAGCCGTTTTATCAGAAGAGACACTGTTGACCCTGTAACAGTGGGAGCTGCACACAGAATGGGGATATAGCATACTGCTTGCTTAGGAGAATGGATGCAAGAGGGAAAGCATCCGAATATTCAGATGCAATGGGCGAACACTTGAAAAAAGAGTCAGGTCTGTGCCTAGAAATAACACAGAGCTTAGAGTTATATAGCCACAAGCCTTTACATCTTCACCCCTTCAAGAGGTTTAAAAATCAACTGAAATTGAGCTACCCAAAGCTGGCATTCTAAACCCGATTTAATTTGCCTAGGTTTCAATCAAGGACCATCTGTAAAACATATTGCACACAATTCATAATTTAGTGCATAAAATGATAAGATAGACACTGCATAAGAAACATTGATTTGGTTTGAAATGTAATATTCGATGATTCATTTAAATTATAACAGCCTCTGACAGCGCAAGATTAGGAGTTTTACAACATATCTTGAAAAATCTTGAATTTATTCTTTACATATTCAATCCAGATTACTGACTGGAAGAGTATTTAACTACCATAGTCTCAATCTCAGCTGTGATTCTAGGAGTCGATGAAAATACAATTATCCATGCTGGCTAGACAGAATTTCCAGGGGGCATAATTAAGGGAGGCATTTAGCTAATTGCTTTCTGAAAGAGAATAAAATGATTTGAGTGGAGTCAAGAGTTCATATGGGTCTCCAGAGAGAACCATCCATCCTCAGAAAAGAAAAAGAGAGAGAAAGAAAATAAAACACAGTGCATTATGGCACACATGTCATATATGCATGAGGCAAAACTGTAGGCGGAAGGAAGGGAAAGAGTGATTGCAAGGGAGGAGGGAGTATTTGACATAGGCAGTAACCCCTGAGTACCACTTGCCAAAGCATTTTTTTGAAGTATACTGAGAGATGTTCTTTGAACAGGATTTTCCCCACTAAAATGTGTTGGGTAAACAGCACAACGTTTTCCTCTTTTTGATTCAAAATATCTCTAGACTCTCTCAGACTTTGAGTTCTAAAGCAAAAACAAATGTTTAACACTCAATCGTCTACATTGAGAATATATTTTGAGACTTCATACCATAAAGTATTTCTTATTTGAAATATTTCTTTTTTGAGGGGATTTTTAGCCAGAAGGTTTTACTATCCATGCTGTTTAAAGAACCCAACTGTAGGAGACAGCAGAAGTAAATGGAATAGTAAGGCCTGTGTGCTCGGCAGTGTCTGACTCTTTGTGACTCCATGGACTGTAGCCCTCTAGGCTCCTCTGTCCGTGGGATTTTACAAGCAAGAATATTGGAATGGGTTATTTCCTCCTCCAGGGGGTCTTCCCAAGCCAAGAATCGACTTTGTGTCTCCTGCATTGGCAGGCGGATTCTTTACCACTGTACCACCTGGGAAGTCCAGCCTTAGAATGTTATATATCTGGGAAAATAAATTATAGCTCCAAATGCTAATATGAATATAGCTTTTGAGCTAACTTAAGTTATACATGTATGTCATAAAACTATAGTATAAGTTTATATAAAATTTAAACAGGCAAAACTAGCAATTATATTACTTAAAGACGTATCTAGATAGTAAATGTTAAAGAGTGGAGTGATTATTACAAAAATTAGAATAGTGATTATCTGTTGGGGAAAGAAGGGAGATGGGATGGTAAACTAGACACACATGGCGGAGATCAGGGGTCTCCTGAGCTAGTTTCGATGCTTCATTTCTCAGCCTGGCTGGTAGTTATATGAATGTCTATAATTGTTCTTTATATTGTACATACATACATATTTATATACAGCTTTAGTTTGTAAATATGCATGTGTGCACACACACAAACGCATGCTCTCTCTCTCTCTGTCTCACACACACACACACACACACAAACTCTAAGGCATAGTGGTAACAAGGCATTCCTGAGCTACAAAAGGTGAATTTTCTGAGTACTTAGTGGGGAAAAGTAAACTTCTTCAGAAATGTTTGCTGTATTTTTATAGTAAGTATTAAGAATAAATATAGCTGAAGCCATTGAAATAGAAAATACTGTAATTTAAACTCTAATTTGAACAACTGCAGAAACTGAATACTCTGGTTAGTAGTTATATCAAGTGATATACAGAATGGGATGACAAAGTATAGAAGATAGATCAACATGTGACAAAGAAGATCATGAAATGAAATCGAGCCAGAATAACAGAAGAAAAATCAGGGCAAAAATGTGAAGCTTTTAGTCCATTACATGTTGAAGAAGGGTTTGATTTAATATTGAAAAAATCTCTGTTAGAATATGAAAATTATTATTCAAATAGTCACAATTTTTCTGTAGAAAATGATAGGAATTCAATCAAAACTTAGGCAAAATAGGGGAACTTTTGGCTTCTGTAATTAACCTAAAGGAAGAAAAGGGAGGAGCTGATCTGAGGGGTTCTTGAACAACGAACTCAAACATAAGTCTTTCCATATTAACTTCTCTCTTTTTCACTGTTTAGTTTTTGCTTTGTTTTTATTTGCTCTTTCTCCATATATTTTGTTTTCTGGGAAAGAGAGGCAGTAGCGGACGAGGGAGTCCAGAATTTCTATGTAATGTGTATTATGTAAGTGTGGAAAAGGAAATGGCAAACCACTCCAGTCTTCTTGCCTGGAGAATCCCATGGACAGAGGAGCCTGGAGGGCTACAATCCACGAGGTCGCAAGAGTTGGACAGGACTTAGCAACTAAACCACCACCACCACCATATATGTGTGTAATACCTATCACATTCATGCATTACCAATTCTTGGCTTTGCCTCTCTTTCCCAACTAAGACAGTTGAGGCTTATGATGGCCTACAGAAACCTGTAAACTGATTTTTCTGTGCCTCATGCACTTTCATGCTCTACCTCCCACCTGATCACTTGGTAACATCTAACTCCTTGCAGGGTTTTACTGCACCCACTACCTGTTGCCCCTCTACTTTTCCTGCTTAGAAAACCTCCTCCTCTTCACTTAAACAGTGCTCTGTGTCAAAGTGCTGAGGCTTTTATCTTGGTCAATGACAACTCCAATCTTCCATTTGTTCAAACCAAACACCTTGTTAGCTTACTTTCCCCCTCTTTTTATTTAACAATTTGGTTTATCACCAATTTCTTGTAGTTCTACCCTCCAACCATGTCTTATACTCTTCACCATGGTCATGGTGAAGTTTATTATCTTGCCTTACCTAGATTATTTTAAGAGCCTCCTGAACTGACTCCCTAGGAGATATTTTTGCATTTCCCCTATCGAATTCTATATAAAAAGAGTCTTTACTAAAAACAGTATTCATTATGTATAATATTTTCCTTAGCAATCCAGTGCATCTCCCCATATACACACTTCTTTTTGGCAGTTATTTTGTAGATATGTCAAGAAATGATGCTTGAACTGAGCTAACTTAGGTGTTTTTTCTTAGTCCTTAGAGGAGGTTCAGTTCTGTATGATGAAGACATCACACACACACACACACACAAAACCTCTGGGAACCTCATATTCTATTGCATCTTAAGCCTTGTGCAATTTAATAGAATTAAGCTTGATAATTTTTTTTAACATATTACTTAGTATAATCCCTAGGTACATCAAGATTACTTTCAAACTATTTTGATTTGTTTTGATTATTATAGCTAAAATTAAACTCAAAATTCGTATGGCCCTAGAGAATTATTCCATTTCCCTTTAGCTTACCAAGGGCTCTGTCGTCCCACGACAGAGGATGAGATCACTGGATGGCATCACCGACTCAATGGACATGAAGTTTGAGTAAACTCTGGGAGTTGGTGATGGACAGGGAGGCCTAGCATGCTGCAGTCCATGGGGTCACAAAGAGTCAGACACGACTGAGCGACTGAACTGAACTGAACTACCAAGGGCTTCCCTTGTGGCTCAGATGGTAAAGAATCAGCCTGCAATGCGAGAGACCTGGGTTCAGTCCCTGGGTTGAGAAGATCCCCTGGAGAAGGGAACAGCTACCCACTCCTGTAGTCTTGCCTGGAGAATTCCATGGACATAGGAGCCTGGTGGGCTACAGTCCATGGGGTTGCAAAAAGTTGCAAAGGACTGAGTGACTTTCACTTTTACTTAGCTTACCAAGGGCTGGCCTAACAAGACTGAGTTAACTCAGTGTAAGAATAAAATAATACCTACCACCTAACTTCTACAAGACCATTTTCTAGATAAAAATTTTTCTATTACAACAGAGTATCCTGGATCATCTCTGTATTCTCTTCTTATATATAAGTAATGGGCTTCCTAGGTGGCGCTAGTGGTAAAGAAAGTGAAAGTGAAAGTGAAGTCGCTCAGTCGTGTCCGACTCTTTGCGACCCCATGGACTGTAGCCTACAATGTTCCTCCATCCATGGGATTTTCCAGGCAAGAGTACTGAAGTGGGTTGCCATTTCCTTCTCCAAGTGGTAAACAACCCAACTGCAAATTCAAGTTAGGCTAAGAAAATTAAATGTAATAAGTTAAATAAGCAAAAATATGCATATAAGTTAAATAAGAAGGTGACAATATATAGCCTTGATGCATTCCTTTTCCAATTTGGAACCAGTCTGTTGTTCCATGTCCAGCTCTGTTGTTTTTTGACCTGCATACAGATTTCTCAGGAGGCAGGTAGGTGGTCTGATTTCCATCTCTTTAAGAATGGGATTTTGTGATTGTATGTGTTAATATATGTTCATGCTTGGTATAAAATACACCATTCTGGTGAATGCTTTTGATAATGGAGAAGATTATGCATATATGGGATCATGGGGTGTATAAGAGAAATCTTAATTTTGTTATAAACCTAAAACTGCTGAAAAATAATGTTAATAATGAAGAAATTGATGGTAGCCTTGAGGTAATAATCTTCACAAAATGAGAGAGCAGTCGCTAGGTTGCTTCTACATTGAAAGATAATGATGCATAAACTAAGTGTCTATAGGGAATAGGGGTTTTGTGCTTGGAGAAGAATATTTAATCACTGGTGGAGGAGTGTAGGAGAGGAGACAGCCACCATATGAGTGGAAGCAGTGTCCTCATGAGAGAATCTGTTTTCTAGTAGACCAAGGAGTGAAGGAAATAGAATTTCATGAGAAATAGAATTTCATTTCATCTCATTCATTTAAATGGGGGAGGAGTTACCTTTATCTTTAGCAAAAAGAGGGAGTAAGACTCAAGGATCCTTAGGATCCATTCCTTCCCTAAAAACTATAATTCAGTGGTTCTGCGTCATATGACCTGTTTTATTTTCCAGGGATTATTAATGGAGTGACTTTCTTGGAGGTTGTCTAAGAGTCCTTTTCTCGTATCTCATATGTATTCAAGTTCCAAGTCTGGTTAACTGCTTCCTCTCCTATAATCCAAGAACGATCCACCATCATCTCTAATGTTGGCTTCTTGTTTTCCCTCAATCTACATTTTTTCTTTAATATATCCCCTGAAGCTAATGAAAACTAAAATCCTTGATATATTCTTTTAAAGAAAGCTTTAGGTAATGTGGTAGCTGCCTATTTCTCTAGCTTAAACCCTGCCACCTTCCTCCTTATCCTTAATGCTTTATTTACAAAATAATTTCTCCCTTCATGAATATGCTATACCCTTTCATCCTTTAGTGCTTTCTTCTATGCTATTTTCACTTTAATAATTTCTTATCCTATATTCATTACTCATTCTCAGCTTAAACATTGTATTCTTCAGAAATATTCTCTGGAATCTAGACTAAGTTATAGCTACATGAATAATTTCATAGCATAGACTATCCTGTTTGTCTCATTTTAATTTACATGTTCAAGAGCTTTTAGACTAAAAACTCCATTGAGAATTATTTATTTTAATTGTTGGCTAAATAAATAGATAGGAAGCACGATCTTATTATAATAATTTAAATATAACCTTGAAATTAATTGATTTTCAAGCATCAGAGCATAAAAGTGGAATTTTGCTTCAGAATAAAAAATGACCCAGTGATCCAAAACAAAAACACCAATAATCATAGCAAATGTAACAAATATTTTAAATTGAAAAATGCTATGGCAGGCTACCAATGAAGAACTAGCAAATAAAGTGAACAAAAGCAGTTCTTTACACACCTTGGATACATAATGGTTGGAGTGGAACTGACCAACATGTTGGAAAGGGGAAGTGAGAATTTCTTTGGAAAAATTGAGCTTTGTGTATCACAACATAAAGAGATCTTGCTTTTACTTTAGCTCAAGCCAGATGAGAAATGATTTAGAAGCCCAATTGTTGCTTGAGGGACAGAGTGGACTGGTCTTGGGATTGAGAAAAATGAAAATAAAGGCTTAAGGTAGATACTGATTTGAGGCAGAAGAAGAAAAGTCTACTCTGGTGGCTCAGATGGTAAAGAATCCACTTGCAATGCAGGAGATCTGGGTTTGATCCCTGGGTTGGGATGATCTCTTGGAGAAGGGAATGGCATTCTTGCCTGGAGAATTCCATAGACAGAGGAGCCTGGAGGGCTATAGCCCATGGGGTAACAAAGAGTCAGACACTGAGTAACTTTCACTGGTTTTCACTTTAGAAGAAGAAAAAGAGTTTGATATGCTTTGGGAGGCTCTTTTCTGCCTATAGCAGAGGCAAGGGTATTTATATTTTCTTGAGGGTCGAATGACAGCTCCACAGCAGAGAAGGCCATCTAGGAGGTAATTTAAATTCTTCCTGACTGACTATCCAGAGAGAGTACAAACCCAATAAAAGGATGAGTTATACCAATCCCAAGAGCAGGGAGAGAACTATAAAGGGCCCACCAAAGAAATCTACATCATCCTGTAATGAGAATGTGTTGGAATGTTTCTCTAGTGTGACTTCCAAGGCCCCAAAATATCTACATGAGCATGAGCTAAGTCCAGAGCAAGTGGACTTTAAACATCCTCCAGTGGATGATACAAAATGCCAGAATACAAGAAAAATCTTTTTCCTCTCTTTTCCTGCTCTTAATCAGGCAAAAACCAGAGGCCCCCTACTGCGTGAGGAAAGATGAGGAGCTGTCAAGCTGGGGTAGAGAGAGGAAGTCATTAAGCATCAAGTTTTCCTTCTCAGGCCTCCCACTGCAGCAAGCCCATGCGGGGAGAAGAAACACACATTTACTCTAAAGAAATTTTAATTATCATTATTGTCTTCTAATAAATAAAAACTTTTTTTTTAATGAACAGAACTGTTTTAACCCCATTTCATTTTCTTATTTACATAATCTAATTTTAATCTTTAACATGTTTCACCATCAGAATAAGTAGCTGGCAATCACAGAGGTAATGATTGAAATAAATAATTAAATATTTAAGTGGAACTACAAATAATAATATAAGAATTTGCTGGTGTTAAAGCTTTGGACAGGGGGGTGTTTTCTCCATTGATAAGAATTAAGAAGTGTAAGCATTGCATACATTGATTTATTAAGAGTTTTATAATTTTGAGACTAGGATGTTGGTCTATTAGTTGGTAAGTAAAAAAAAAAAAACAAACAAACAAATCAACTTTGAAACAATTTCGTTCTTCCTTCCTGATTTCTTTTTGTTTTTATCTTCTTAAAATGCTGAGAACTATATTCAGACTGCCTAGTTCTTAGCACAAGTAATATGCTATTTCATGTTTAAATATTCAAACTCTATTTCTGACTCACTCAAGTTATATTAAACTCCAGTTGATTTTTTTTTATTATTATGTGCATATTTCCAGTAAGTGATTTCCTCAATTAGGTCTGAGGTTTAATTTAAGCCATCAGTATGTACACTCTTTCCAAAAAGTGAATAAACCTAATTAAATCATGGGGAAATGTGAAATTGGTAAGAAAAAGAAAGAAGAAGAAAACAAATGGGACATTTTTGAGTGGTTGATATACCAGTTGTTTAATTAAACCAAGTTCAGTTTTAATACTCATATTCTTAAAGCACCTAGTAAACACCTTATTTATTTATTTTTTTAGATATATTCTTGTTCAGGAGAACCATTGGGAAAGTTTTCAGACTATACTTTGAGACCATTCTGGCAGAGAAAGATAAACTATACTATTTAAAGTTATGAAACCCATTATCATCTTGGTTTTACCTGCTGAAATAACTTCAAAATTGTTTGAACAATATTTTTTCTCTCTTTCCAGAATCTTTCATTACTCAGAACCATATTACTGTGTTGAAGCACTACGTGGTGAATGATTCTATACATGTCGTTTCCATTGCATTGCATTTCCAGGAACTTTGGATGCCTTCAACAAATAAAACAGTAGGCCCTCCCTTTATTACTTAAATTGCCAGGGTTATACAGTATTAGCCCATACAGATGCCTGCATACTAGATGAATCCCCCCTAACACACATAAAAAGAAGTAACCAGAATGGCAACATTTTGTTGCTGTTGCTTACTTGCTAAGTCACGTCTGGCTCTTTTGCATGCCCATAGCCTGCCAGGCTCCACTGTCTACAGGATTTTCCAGGCAAGAATACTGGAGGTGGTTGCCATTTCCTTCTCCACGGAAGCTTCCCTATCTCCTGCAGCTCAAACCCTATCTTCTGCACTGGCAAGCAGATTCTTTACACTGAGCCACCATTCTGTGAAATGAAAGCAAAATTCTAGATCAAGGGACGTTTATGAATAGGTCACAGCTTCTAGAAACGTTACCAGGAACATTTCAATTTTGTTTAGCTGTTGCAAAAGGACATTCTCCAAACGCAACAGCTGATGCATGGAATCATGATACCTTTTGAGATTTTCATTTGTTTCTCTTATTGTACTTGATAGTAGCTTCAAGATCAGAGCATTCTGACATAAAAGGAAAGCTTAACGTAACCCTGCAGCATATTCTGTTATAGCAATCAATTTTCTCATGGTCACAGGGTTTGAGAAATAAGGGTAGTTTCTCATTAGGAAGATATTTTTGCCACCAGTAAACCTAACTAAAAACATTTTAACCAATAGTGCCGCTTAAGAAAGTACTGTCAGATATTTGAAGAAACTCATTTTTTTGTTATTGGCAGCAAAGGGTAAACAGAACCTGTTTGTGGCTGTCTCGTTCTTATTGATTTATTTTCTTCAGATATGGATTAAAGGAATAACTTCTTTTTCTTGATACAAAGTCTGGGGTATCCTTGAAGCTAGATGTTTTAAACAAGAATCCAGTGTCTGGTATATATCAAAATAATTAGGATTCTTACTTTTGGGTATTCTATTTTGTTTTCATTACTAGCTTTTAGGGAATACATTATTCCCTTTAGGTGATTTGAAAGTTTTAAACTACTCAAGGCAGAAAATTACTTTGAAGTGTTTCTTTAAACTTACAATATTCATGATTCTCTCTCTCATATACTGATTTTATCTCTCATTCCATGAACTTTTACTAGGAGCCTTTTGGATGTACAGACCAGTATAACATATTAAGATATTTCTATATGGCAATCATAAAACAAACATGTAATAAGTAGCTATAAATTATAAAAGCTAAAGATATTATAAACTTTGTATATCCCTTTGAAGGTAACAAAGCAAAAATTGTATCATGATTTAGACAACCTAAAAAACCATACAGAGATAAAGAATAGCTACAAGTGATTTGTTTATACATTTAGATATCAAATTTACATCACAGAGTACTCTCAGATGAGGTAAACAGTGATGAACAAAAACAAAAAAAGATATGATCTCTCCTCTCACAATAATTCCAAATGTGTATAATGTAGCAATAGAGCACTTTTAACTGACTGATTCATTGATTGACTGATTCATTCAAACAGATAACCCTTTGAGTGGACACTGTACTTATGAAGTTTAAAGAGATATAACCCTGTTAATGAGTCACTCACATTTCATTAGAAAAGGCAAACCTGTAAACACATATTACATTACACTGTACAACATACTGAATGTTATTATCAGAGTTTTACATGGGTAACTTAAAAGCTGCTATTACCTTTCCTGTTGGAATCAGGAAATTTTTTTTTTCCTCAAAGTATGTAACATTTGACAGAGACTCAAAAATACAAGTTGATGATTTTCAGATAGAGAAAAAACGTTGTTCCAAGAAGAGAGTTGTAACTTGAATGTGAGTTTAAAGAATCGTGGGCTACACAGGCCAGATGGCAGACGGTGAGTGGGAATGAAAGGGATGACAGGAGATAAAACTATTGGGTCCAGATGTTGAAGGACTGTGAGTGCTCTAAAAGAAAGTTGAAATCTTTTTCTATTTTGTTTTTGATGCAGATAACATGTAAAAATCAGTATGGCTAGATTTGGTACACCCACTATGGAGAACAGTGTGAAGATTCCTAAAAAATTAAAAAATAGAGCTACTGTCTGATCTTGCTATCCCACTTTTAGGCATGAATCTGGAGAGAACTATAATTTGAAAAGATATATGCACCCCAATGTTCATAGTAGCAGTATTTACAATAGCCAAGGCATGGAAGCAGCCTAAAAGTCCATCGACAGATGAATGGATAAAGACTATGTGGTACATGTACACAATGGAATATTACTCTATTGTAAAAAATAATGAAGTAATGCCATTTGCAGCGATGTGGATGGATCTAGGGATTATCATACTAAATGAAGCAAGCCAAGCAGAGACAGGCAACCATCATATGATATCTCTTATAAGTGGAATCTAAAAAATGACACAGATGAATTTATAGACAAAAGAGAAGCAGACAAACAGGCATAAAAAACAAGCTGATAGTTACCAAAGGTAAAAGAGAGGGAGGGATATATTAGAAGCTTAGTACTATCATATTGTGTATACTGCTATTTGTAAAACAGATAAGCAACAGAGACCTACTATATATCACAGGGAACTATACTAAATATTTTGTAATAATTTATAATGGAAGAGAATCTGAAAACATAAATATATATGTATGTTTAACTGATTCACTTTGCTGTATACCTACAACTAGCACAGCACTGTAAATCAACTACACTTTAATCAATCAATGAAGTAAATACCATTAAAAACTCAGAACCCAGATTAAAAAGAATAGATGAGATTTTATGTTTATCCTATTTTGGGGGCTCTATCTTGTTCTTTGCCTCCCTAGGCCTGAGCAATGCCTCCAGCATGGTCTAAAGGTGTTTCATTGTGGTTGTCTTTAATAGAAATCCTGTTTAGGACACCCCTGAAAAACAAAGCTTTGCTGTGTAGTTTTAACGTTTTAACATTTTGTGAGTTGACCTGCATGTGAATCATGTAACAATTTGAACACATTTGCAGGTATGATGTACAGACTGAGAAAGTGGATGAGAGGCAACAAGTTACTTAACTATTTGAAAACAAAATCTTGCCAAGCATATGCCCATCAAAATGGTACTGTTATTTTTTCCTTCTCGGGAGGAACAAAATAGTTGAAACATAAATTAGTCCTTCTGAAGAGAGAGATCATGGTGAATTGGTGGCTTTTTAAGGGGTATTATTATTAGTATTCTGGTGTTTTTTTTTTTGTTGTTTTGAAACTTTTGGGCCCATTCTATGATGTCTAGGAATTAAAAACATTTCCCCCCCGCCAAAGCTACCCGTCTCGGTCTCTTAAGAGAGAAGCTGCCTTTTTGTAATCAGATAATTACCCACCCTGGTTTCTTAGCACTTTACTGGTGAGATCTTTTGCTTGAATTGTTTTAAAATGTGTACAGAATTGGAGTTGCCTCCTCTCCTTTGTGTTAAGAAGGGGAAACAAACTAGAATTTTTACCCATAGTCATCCTTTCTGAACCCAGCTCTGTCGATCTTCTTCCTAGCATGGTGATTTGGCTTGCTCTTTTGTAACAGAGAATATTGACAAAAATGACATTATTAATTCACCGCATTTCCTTCTTTATTTGGGCATTTCATTTTCAAATAGAAAGATCACAACTAAGTAATAAGATAGCAAAATAGAAAGACTCAGAGCATATGCCCTGCTATTGATCTTCCCTCTTATGTAACATAATAATTATGTCTTGAGAGAGAAATGGTCCAAACCATGCTTTTACAGGGACAGTTTATCAAGTTGGTAATTATTTTTCCAGATGAAAGAATTATGTGGAGCAAAAGGACAAAAAGTGCCCCTGATGTGTGAGGCAGAAATGTTATGGGTTCTACTCAGGCAATCTTGCAACCAACTCTTGTTCTTTAGTGCTATCTGGCTTATCTTTAGGCTTTGCTACACTGTGCATGCATGCATAATGAGTCGCTTCAGTCATGTCTGACTCTGTGTGACCCTAAGGACTGCAGCCTGCCAGGCTCCTCTGTCCTTGCGATTATCCAGGAAAGAGTACTGAGGTGGGCTGCCGTGCCCTCATCCAGGGGATCTTCCCAAGCCAGATATTGAACCTGCATCTATGTCTCCTGCATTGCCAGGTCGGTTCCTTACCACTAGTGCCAGCTGGGAAGCCATTACTACACTGTAGGGAAAGTTAAATTTACTCTATATCACCCTACTATCGTTGTCCAGCTTCATGGTCTACCTTAGAAATAGGGCCATATGCAATCCATCCTCAGTATAGCAACGATACATGGTATATAGTAATAATGATCTTATTACACAGCTGTGAGAGATTTATGGCAAAACCAACTGCTCCAATTCACTGTCCTGGAATGCCCACTTTGGTACTTACTGCACAGTAATTGACCCACTCCAGTGTTCTTGCCTGGAGAATCCCAGGGAAAGGGGAGCCTGGTGGGCTTCCGTCTATGGGGTCGCACAGAGTCGGACATGACTGAAGCGACTTAGCAGCAGCAGCAGTAGCACCAGCAGCATAGTAATTGATGAAAAGATATGGAGGGAGTCAAGGATCCAGGGCCTAGTTACACATTACACACTTAAGAGTAACCTGAGCTGTTTCACATCAGTTTAGCTAGCATGCCACCTGGATTTCTAATAGGCATACCAAATCCACCGAGTGCAAAGTAACCTCCAGATATCCATCTCCCATTTCTGCTGTTTCATAGACTTTCTCATCTCTATACATGGCAATTTTGGCTCACCAAAATGCTTGGAAACACTTTCAATACCTCTTTATTCTCACACCCTTAATGTAATTCCTTAACATATGCTGCTTAGTTCTACTCTTCAAAATATACCGAGACTTTAAGAAATTGTCACTACTTCTTTGCTATCAGGTCTCATCTGCATTATTTTAATAACTTCTCAATATATCCCCATTTCTATCATCCACGGTTGCCCACCTTTCAGTTCAGTTCAGTTCAGTCGCTCAGTTGTGTCTGACTCTGTGATCCCATGAATTGCAGCACGCTAGGCTTCCCTGTCCATCACCAGCTCCCAGAGTTCACTCAAACTCATGTCCATCAAGTCGGTGATACCATCCCGCCATCTCATCCTCTGAGAAAGAGATAGAGGGAGATAGAGAGAAAGATAGAGAGACTGAGAAGAGCAGAGTGAACAAACTTGTGGCTGACACTGAAGTCTGGCCAATGAAACCTTGATGTCAACTCCCCTCCTTATTGTCTGATTCTTCCATAGAGACTGCAAGGCTGTGATTGCTAAAAACAAAATGTACTGAGATTTTCCTGCATCTGTGGTAGGATGTTACTTACATCAAGAGAGAGAGAAAAAAAATCCATTAAGTAAAAACCCATGAAAGAACAACTCTTCCTAAAGAAAAAGGAAAAGCCAGACTGGGATAAAGTCTTTCATTTTTGCATGTTGATCTTCTCTCTTCTTGAGGAATACAGTAATGATGCCTCTAAATATATAGCTAGATTTCAAACTTATGGACAAAATCCAGACAATATTGTGTTGGTTTCTGCCATACAACAACATGATTCATAAGAAATCAACACAAAAACTGTAAAGCAATCATCCTCCAATTAAAAATAAATTAAAAAATACTATTCAACATGCTCAACCTGTGGGGTTTACATTAGCAAATAAATAAATTGATTAGTTAAAAAAGATTGTGTAGCAGAGAGATAGAAGAAGCACAGGCTTTTTTTTTTTTTTTTTGACATTCTTGAACAGCTCTATAATCACTGGACTGCTTACATGTCAAGTTCTTGCTACATGGAAAGATAAACACTTGTCTGTTTAAGTTCTTATAAGTTCTTATTTTTTTTCCTATTGCTTGATGCCTGGATACATCTTGTTAGTCTTAGAGTCTAAAAATGTTATTTGTATCTTAGAGTCTCAAAAATATTATTTGTATCCATCAGATACTAGAGGGAACACTGAGTGATTTTAATTAAATGACTTGGAAAACCAAGAAGAACAAATAATGAACAAGTTTAAAATGTAGAATATGACAGTAAATTTTATTCTATTTCATGGCGGATGGTTTATAAATATAAATAGATATTGAACAGATTTTGCAAAACTGCTTATAAGAAGAATAAATTCAGTTAGATAAGTTCTTTGTAGCAGATTAATATAGGCACAGATTCTCTTTGTTTTTGATAATCATAGATGTTAGAGCACTTTGAGAACTCCAAAGTCAAAAAATATATCCTTTGAACTATATTTCTAGCCAAACTCTTTGAATACATAGCTACTAAAAAACCACTCAGTTAAGCTTAAGCAGTGTGTCTTCAATTGTAGTTTATTCACTCATTATGGAGAGTGTGTAGCTATTTATTTTTTTTAATCTGAATTATTCCACTGTGTATAACTTAAAACATCTTTGAAGAGAAGATGCAAATTTTATCAATAAGTTCAGCTCATTTCAGTCGCTTAGTCGTGTCCAACTCTGCCACCCCATGGACTGCAGCATGCCAGGCTTCCCTGTCCATCAACAACTCCCGGAGATTACTCAAACTCATGTCCATTGAGTCAGTGATGCCATACAACCCTTTCATCCTTTGTCATCCCCTTCTCCTCCCGCCTTCAATCTTTCCCAGCATCAGTGTCTTATCCAATGGGTTAGTTCTTCACATCAGGTGGCCAAACTATTGGAGTTTCAGCTTCAGCATCAGTCCTTCCAATGAATATTCAGGACTGATTTCCTTTAGGATGGACTGGTTGGATCTCCTTGCAGTCCAAGGGACTCTAAAGAATCTTCTCCAACATCACAGTTCAAAAGCATCAGTTCTTCAGTGCACAGCTTTCTTTATAGTCCAACTCTCACATTCATACATGACTACTGGAAAAACAATAGCTTTGACTAGATGGACCTCTGTTGACAAAGTAAGGTCTCTGTTTTTTAATATGCTGTCTAGGTTGGTCATAGCTTTTCTTCCAAAGAGCAAGCGTCCTTTAATTTCATGGCTGCAGTTACCATCTGCAGTAATTTGGAGCCCAAGAAAATAAAGTCTCTCTCTGTTTTCATTGTTTCCCCATCTATTTTTCATGAAGTGATGGGACTGGATGCTATGAACTTAGTTTTCTGAATGTTGAGTTTTAACCAACTTTTTCACTCTCCTCTTTCTCTTGCATCAAGAGGCACTTTAGTTCTTTGCTTTCTGCCATAAGGGTGGTGTCATCTGCGTATCTGAGGTTATTGATATTTCTCCAGCAATCCTGATTCCAGCTTGTGCTTCATCCAGCCCAGCATTTCTCATGATGTACTCTGCATATAAGTTAAATAAGTAGAAATTGAATAAATATCTATAAAATGTTATAGAATGAAAATGAATATGTAACAGTTTTGTTGAAACTATAAGTTCTGAATTGCTTGCCGTACTGCTTTCCCAATTTGGAACCAGTCTGTTGTTCCATGTCCAGTTCTAACTGTTGCTTCTTGACCTGCATACAGATTTCTCAGGAGGCAGGTCAGGTGGTTGAATGAGGTAAGAGCTATTATATATTTTTGATCACTAGGAGAAAATAAAGGGGAGGAAAAATTGACTTTTACTTTTAAATATTAATGGAACCAATAAAGACACATTGGAATACTTTTATGCTATTATTTAGTTTTAAGAAACATCACTAACGAGCAATTAAGAACTTACAGTTTCAACAAAACTGTTACATATTCATTCTATAACATTTTATAGATATTTATTCAATTTCTGTAACTTGATACTGATGGTCTTCCAGCTCATCTTTCTTCAATCTCTTCATGAGAAATTAATAAATTAAAAAAGAAAACTTCTATTCATATTGAAATTGTAATTATGATCCACAGTGAAAACGAGAGCTGCAGATTAATATTCATTCACCCATCTGACAATGTGCCAAATGCACTGAAGTGCTGGTAGATCAAATATACACAGAACCTATGTTTTTGTAGCTTTTCATGCTGTCAAGAGGCAGTCTTGTAAACAGGACATTATTAGGTAATTAGAGGCATAAGAGGGGAAGTTCAGGTATTTTAGGAAATTTGAGAAGTAGGAATATAGACTTAGGATAAGATAAAGCTTCCCGGGAACATGAGTATAAGTTAAAACTTTATAAATGAGTAGGAATTATCAAGTCAAATTTGAAAAAAATTGTGAGGAAATAGATTCATGTAAATGTACACTGTAACTGAAGTGTCAGAGGCAAGGAAGAATATTGCTTTTTCTGGAAATTGCAAACTTGGAGCATGGACGGAGAACAGAATAGTCCGGAAGTGGGCTGGATATCAATGGATAAAATCTGATCGTTTTTCTAGGAAGCAAGGTTTCTGTAGCCTGTCCTTTCTCCTTACTACTCATATTTAGTCTTCTTAAGTTTGTATGGATCTGATTCTTCCACAAGCACTCAGCATTTCCCCATTCATTTACAGTTCCTTTTTAATAACATAACATTATGACTTCATGCCAGACATGGGCACTTGATTCTTCACCCAAGCTGGAAGTCCTAGTCCTAGTGTTCAGGATTATACAAGGATTCCTTTCAAAAGTCTGATTTCTACAAACCTCGGCTGTAAATTTTGTACCTACCTTCAATCTGCTTGTAAGTAAACAAGCAAAAAGAAATAGTATCTTTTTCCTGGGAATGAGGGTGAGGGGACTTATGCTGACACGCTCCAACTGTTCTTACTAATTCACCCTGTTAACACTAGTAGGAGAACAGTTTAGAATCAGACTGATCTGAGATAAAGTCTCAGTTTTACTACTCGAAAGCTATGTAAGCATGGTCAAGTGATTAATTTCTTTAAGGTTCAGTTGTTTCATCTGAAACACCAGCGACATAAAACCTATGTCTTTGTGTTGCTATGATTAAAAATAATTATGCATGAAAATATTTTAGAATAGTATCTGATATATAGACAGAGCTCAATACATGAAAGATAATATTGCTAATTTTTTTTTCCTGAACATTAGTTTTTTCACCTTTAAAACAAAGGTAGTGTTGTCCACATTCAAATGACTGTTTTGATTAAGACCACAAAAACACATAGAGCAGATACTTGGTATCTGGCAGACGTTTAACTAATGGGAATTATTCATTCTTATATTTAGTGTCTACAAAAGATGGTTGATTCAAGCGTGTTCATTTTTTTCATATGACCACTAACCTGGGAGTAGGCACAAGGTACAAGGGGCTTCCTTAGTAGCTCAGATGGTAAGTAAAGTAAAAAGTCACTCAGTTGTGTTTTACTCTTTGCGACCCAGTGGACTATAGCCTATCAGGCTCCTCCGTCCATGGGATTCTCCAGGCAAGGATACTGGAGTGGGTTGCCATTTCCTTCTCCAGGGGAGAAGTTACTGCTGCTGCTAAGTCACTTCAGTCGTGTCCGACTCTGTGCGACCCCACAGACGGCAGCCCACCAGGCTCCTCCGTCCCTGGGATTCTCCAGGCAAGAACACTGGAGTGGGTTGCCATTTCCTTCTCCAATGCATGAAAGTGAAAAGTGAAAGTGAAGTCGCTCAGTCGTGTCCGACTCTTAGCGACCCCATGGACTGCAGCCTACCAGGCTCCTCCATCCATGGGATTCTCCAGGCAAGAGTACTGGAGTGGGGTGCCATTGCCTTCTCCATCAGATGGTAAAGAATCCCCCTAATTCCAGGGATGGAGGAGCCTGATGGGATACAGTCCATGGGATCACAAAGAGTCGGAGACGACTGTGTGAGTTTTTTTTTTTTAACTTAAACAAATATAAGAGTAAATGGAATGTGTCTCAAGGAATTCATAGTGATGTTTCCTTTATTGGTATTAGTTGTAACAGTGGGTATAGTTGTAATTAATCACTTGTCCAAGCTGTTAAGCAAAATAACTAGGATGTTCAAGTCATTTGATAACTCTACAACCATTTGTATGAATTTTTATACAAACTAGGAAAATTCAGTCTGTTCCAGTTAATTTATTTAAAAAATGTATACTAATGTAGAGTATTATATTAACTGAGGATAATTAGAAATTTGACTAAATAACATGCTTATTAATATTTTATCTTAAAATGCTAAAAATATCAGCTCAAATTTCATTTAACTTCTAATTATATGGAAATATTTTATTTTCTTCTGATGCTACAGTCCCCTAAACTTTATGACTTTATGATTTCATCTAAAAGCTACCCAAAGGAAACATATAGGAGACTTGCCAAAACACAAAGACAAAATAATTATTTGATTTTTTTACAGCGATGATTATTCATACAATTTGGATCACATTAAGAATATAGCATTGCCAAATAAAATATATTTATCTGGCATTTTGCATGTCCTCTGAATATTCAACAATGATTCCTGATTTTTAGTGTCCCTCTTTAGATATTAAAAACCACAAAGCAATGTGTAATCCCTCAATTTTGCTGTTACTCACTTTTCAGTAAAGACATGATAAAGGAGGTGAAACAGGCATT
Source organism: Bos taurus (assembly GCF_002263795.3). NCBI lineage: Eukaryota > Metazoa > Chordata > Mammalia > Artiodactyla > Bovidae > Bos > Bos taurus. Next base: position 14,246,862 of record NC_037332.1, on the reverse strand, counting down.
CACAGGATTCTAAGGTATTCACAGCTTTTCTAAGAATATAAACTGAGTTATGGTCTCCATGTGAACACATTATCATTTAGAAGTTATGAGCTAACCATAGAAAATTAACCCAAGGCTAGAAGATATCATTCATCATCTCTTGGCACTGCTGGTATTTATCATATGTGTGTATTGGCCATTGATAGATAAAGAATAATTATCCTCTATGCTATTGTTCAATCTTTCATTGGATTTAAAGTAAAAATTTTAAAAACCTCCTCCAAAATGATTCCCAAACTCAGTTTAAACCTTTCTTTTGGCTCAAATCCCACTTTTTGGTCCTTCACAGACATTGTTCTTTAAAAAATTAGGTTCATCTCCTTAATATCCAATTTTGTTTGAAAAAAAATCTGTGGGAATGGCAGGAGGCTTTACATTAGGCTTCTTTATTTTAGTGCTTAACTGCCCTAATCACAAGTCACGTTTCAGTGTGTCAGAGGCTAGTAGATTCAGCTGCTAAGTCACTTCAGTCATGTCCGACTCTGTGCGACCCCAGAGACGGCAGCCCACCAGGCTCCTCCGTCCCCAGGATTCTCCAGGCAAGAACACTGGAGTGGGTTGCCATTTCCTTCTCCAATGCATGAAAGTGAAAAGGGAAAGTGAAGTCGCTCAGTTGTGTCCGACTCTTAGCAACCCCATGGACTGCAGCCCACCAGGCTCCTCCATCCATGGGATTCTCCAGGCAAGAGTACTGGAGTGGGGTGCCATTGCCTTCTCCGAGGGCACCTAATTTAGCAATCTGCATACATCATTTTGCACACTCACCCAGAAGAAAACATGGAACTCACAGTAAAAGAAAGGGCAGACAACAGAGGAGCTTGCCTGAACCTCTGAAATCTGGAGATGGATTTATGCAAATAAGACATCTTATCTAGCAGTCAGAGATGGGAAGGGGAGCTATTTAACCTGAGTTGAATAAAAGTAGTAAAATTTGCATTTTGTTGGCTTTTCTGTAAAGGTTGAACTGACATCTGATTGTAATTTGCTTTCCAAGATGATTGTCTTTTTTTTATCCACTTCATACTGGTCTAAAGTTGCCATTTTTAAAATCTTGCATATATAATCTAGAAAATAAAATGCTATTGTTAATTTCTGCACACTAGAGGTCACTAAAGCATCCTAAGTTAAAATGTACTCAATATTTTACCTTAAATGACTTTTGAGGGAATAATGATCATAATTTTAAAGTCCATTAAAAGAAACACAGGGACAATAATAAGATTAATATATAGCATTGGGAATATTAGCTTTGAAAAAAAAATAAGATTGCAATATTATATTTTAATGCCACCTGAATCAGATTTCCTCAGTAAGTAATGCATTTCTGAATATCAGTATCTCAGAATATTTTATATGAACCTCTCAAACCCATTCTTATAACTAATCTTTTTCTGAAGCTGTAACTGCCAGATATTAAATTGTTATTTTCCCATTGATTTATAGTAGTAAATTTTCTAACCATCTTGATACAATCACATCAATGTACTATAATGTCAGTGGATGCACAAAAATCAACCATTTTTAGGGTTGAGAAATAATGGCCATCTGTTGTCTGTTGTTCAGTTGCTAAGGCATATCTGACTCTCTGTGACCCCACGGTCACATGCCAAACCTCCCTGTCCCTCACCATCTCCCAAAGTTCGCCCAAGTTGTGTCCACTGAATCAGTGATGCCATCCAACCATCTCATCCTCTGTCACCTTCTTCTCCCTTTGCCTTCAGTCTTTTCCAGCATCAGGGTCTCTTCCAATGAGTTGGCTCTTTGCATCAGGTGGCCAAAGTATTGGAGTTTCGACTTCAGATCAGTCCTTCCAATACTCATTCAGGGTTGACTTTCCTTAGGGTTGACTGGTTTGATCTCCTTGCTGTCCAAGGGACTTTTTCCAGCACCACAACTCAAAAGCACCAATTCTTCAGCTCTTAGCCTTCTTTATGGTCCAACTCTCACAATCATACATGACTAGTGGAAACATCATAGCTTTGACTATATAGACTTTGTTCGCAAAGTGACGTTTCTGCTTTTTAATTAGCTGTCTAGGTTTGTCATAGCTTTCCTTCCAAGAAGCAAGTGTCTTTTCATTTCATGGCTGCAGTCACTGTCTGCAGTGATTCTGGAGCTCAAGAAAATAAAATCTGTCCCTGCTTCCACTTCTTCACCTTATATTTGACATGAAATGATGGGACCAGATGCCACGATCTTAGTTTCTTTAATGTAAAGTTTTAAGCCAGCTTTTTTTCACTCTCCTCCTTTTCCACTCTTCTCCTATCTATTGTCTAATGGCTAGTATTTAGAGCCATCATATATGTGTTTTTATTTTATAGTTTTGGAAATGTGCTTTAAAAACAAGAATTTTTTTTTTTTTCAAAATCAGTAGCATGTTTTTTAATAGCTTTTTTTTTCCTTTTTCACTTTTTGTTTGTAGTGTTTTTCTTTATCTATTGCGCTTCTGCCTCTCAGCACTATAATATTCACTCAACTAGCATCTTATGTGTGTTAATAGTAACACAATAGACTCAAAATAGAGTTGTTTATGTTAAGTCGTGTGTCACAAAACCAAGACTTTACAATTACAGTTTCAGCTCTCCCAGAAGTGGAATCTTAAACAAGTCAATCAAGAATGATTGACTGGATCAGGCATCGGTAAAGTATTCTGCTTGATAGACGCCTATCATCCCCTGAAGGAAAATAACTGAAGTAAGCAACCCACTTCTTTGCCTAGTACAGCTTCCTTGTCTTTGCTCCCTTCTGGCTGTAAAATTCTTTCATTTGTACAGCTCCTTGGAGCCTCTTTCTATCTGTTAGAATGGATGCCACCATCCAATTAAAATCAATTTTTGCTCAAATAAACCCTTAAAATTTTAAAATTTCATGGATATCAACTAATAAAAAAAAGCAACAAGAACTTTATGTGCTGTAGATTAGAAAGCTTTTCAACTATGTTTCAATTTAGAAACTACTACGTTTAGTGCCCCTCTTCTTTGAAGTGTGCATATGAAACTGGTATGGGGCAGAGCTTAAAAATAGACTTAAAGCAAGCACGTAGAAAGACAAGAAAGGAGGATAGAAAAACAAAGAGATGAGGGTATTGATTTAACAGTTTATCATTTTGAAGTAAACATAAAAGTGCTTGGTTTTAAAAACTGTGAGTAGGAAGAATTTGTCTTATCTGGAAGATAACGTTCAGGGAATTTGGCTTGAAGCCTGCTCACAGTAAGTATACACATCTGAATTTATCCATTGTTTTCTGTGACACAGATAAATAAACCCAGTTGACATATATTTATTTGCCCATTGAAAAGAGCTTTTTCTATGTATTGCTTTTAACTCATTTAGTAAATTACAGTGATTATTACCACCACATACAAGAATGACAAATGGTACTTAAAAGTTATAAGTATCTATTATAGGAGGCAACATTTTAAACATGATCAACATTTATAAAGATATAACAAAATAGTTTCTCACTTGAGAAGTGGATGTCAAAGCAATTCCCAATTTGTCAGATTGAAGCAAATGGCAGATTTGGCAGAGGAATAGCACATCTAACCTCAAATGATATAAATATCTACCTAATATTGGCGTATCCTGGTTGAATCAAATTTGTTAATGTTGGTATTCATCTTCTTTTTCTTTTCTATTTTTCTATTTTTTTCTATGTGGATATAGTCTAAGATATAATTAAACATTAGAAACGGCAAACTGTGATGTCTGAGTTTGAACCCTGGAGCCAAGCCCTCTGGGTGGAATCTTGACTCTCAATTTTACTTGAGGCCTGAACTGGCTCAGACAGTAAAGCGTCTGTCTGCAATGAAGGAGACCCGGGTTCGATCCCTGGGTTGGGAAGATCCCTTGGAGAAGGAAATGGCAGCCCATTCTAGTGTTCTTGCCTGGAAAATCCAATGGACGGCAGAGCCTGGGAGGGTACTGTCTGTCCATGGGGTCGCAAAGAGTCGGACACGACTAAGCGACTTCACTTCTTTTGAACTTCAGTGAGTAGTTTAAACTCCCTGTGGCTCAACTTTTTCACCTGTAAAATGGTAATAAGAGTGAAAGCAGTGTTTTGAGGAAGAAATTAAACTATTCATCTACAAAGTTTAGATCAGTACCTGAACAGCCGTATGCAAGTGTTTATTAAATATTTAGAGACTAGAACAATCTGAATTAATGATGTGTTATTTATAATATTTAGAGACATAGCAATTGATATTTTCAATTTTACATACCTCTTTGAACTAAAATCTGGTTTTAATGATTAGATAACAGCTAATCAAAACAAGCATAGAAAAATAAGATCCTAAGCACCACTTGGCTCCGCTTATCTATTTTATTGTAGATGCATTTCCAAAAGCGCTTAAAAGCATTTGATTCCTTAATCATTCTTAATGTTACCTCTTTCCATCTAGCATACCCTATGGATTTTAACAGTTAATCACTTGATTATATATTATACATAAACAATTTTCAGCTCAATATGTCAGAATATAAAAAGACTTCTCAAATCTTTTAATCTTCACTGTCGGCCTCTATTTTATATAGCACTTAACACAGGTGTTTTTTAGTTGAAATAATTTGCATATAAATATTTCCTATGCATTTTAGCATAGTTAACAGAAGTTAAACTGAGCGAATTTTTTAATATACTGAATTTCAGTATTGTGAGTGTGACGATTTTTAATTTTTTATTTATTTTACATTTAATGTCTAGATTCAGTTCAAACTGTTAAAAAAATTTGCATTCATATTAATATAACACCATTAATATAACATCATATTAAAGTAGACACCATGGAGAATACAGAGGAAAAAGACCTGCAGGATACATAGGTAGAAAGATACACATAGATATGATTTTAACTCAGCATAGTAAACATTAAGTGCTACATCTAATGGACACCAACAATGAGCTGCTGCTGCTGCTGCTGTCGCTTCAGTCGTGTCCGACTCTGTGCGACCCCATAGATGGCAGCCCACCAGGCTCCCCTATCCCTGGGATTCTCCAGGCAAGAACACTGGAGTGGGTTGCCATTTCCTTCTCCAATGCATGAAAGTGAAAAGGGAAAGTGAAGTCGCTCAGTCGTGTCCGACTCTTTTCGACCCCATGGACTGCAGCCCACCAGGCTCCTCCGTCCATGGGATTTTCCAGGCAAGAGTACTGGAGTGGGGTGCCATTGCCTTCTCCGAACAATGAGCTATAAGACTGCAAAATATGATATGTATTCTTGGTGATAATGACATTGTGATGGACTTCATATTACCGGGAAGACAAGAATTCCCACCAAACAAACCAGATTGGTCAAACGTAAAGAAATGGAGATACGTAAGGCAGATTTCTGGTTTAACAATACCAGTGATAATCAGTCAAATATGAATCAGGTTCTGTCCTAAGCAGATTCTGTGTGTTAATCTAGTTAATTCATATCAACCCTGGGAAGCAGACACTCTCATTATCCTGGTTTTATATATAAGAAAATAGAACTATTCAGAATTTTTTGGTTGTTTAAGTTAATTTTTCTTTTGAGAACCATTTTTTAGGGTTATACATCCATGTGACTAAAGGCCAGTGAAGATTAGCTTTGTGAATTTCTCCAGAATTATTGGATAAAATGCCTTCACTTTTCATTAAGCTCACTAAGCTGAGAGAACATGAGCCTGGACCTACTTAAATGTGAATGGGCATCATCCTCACTCTACAGGTAGAGATGGCCTAATGGTATTTCTCTAAACAGAGTAAAGGTAAAGCTGAATCAAGGGACACAGAGGCCTGAAGCCCTTTGACATTGTTTAATTCCTAGACCCAGCAATATCTAAAATCAAAAAACCTCTCTTGATTGACTTATTATATGGGTTAGTAACATGCCCTTTGGGGATTCGCTGGTGGCTCAGATGGTAAAGAATCTGCCTGCAATGCAGGAGACCCAGGTTTGAACCCTGGGTTGAGAAGATCCCTTGGAGAAGGGGATGACTACCCACTCCATTGTTCTTGCCTGGAGAATCCCAGAAACAGAGGAGCATGGTAGGTTACAGTCCATGAGATCGCATAGAGTTGGACGCACTGAGCAGCTAAGCACACATATGTCCTTTTCTCTCTTTGCTTAAATAACATGAGTTGTTTTTTTTTTTTCTCACTTACAACCAGCAAACATCTGTCTAAATAAGTAAGAAGTGAGGAGGGATAGAGAAATGTCAATTTATTCTCTGAAATAAGAAGGAAAGTGTGAATGATAAAAAATAACAATCTTTGAAACCCTATGCATCATTTGTATTTTGCAACTGTATGCCTAACATAATGTAATATAATTATGTCACTTACTGCAATTTGTTAATATTTATATAATTTTATTTTCAAAGTATATGATATGTTAGCAGTTTCATATTGATGTTTTTTAATTAGAAAGCTAAACTTCCTAGATATCTGAAAACTGATTTGCACCTATCAATGTTTCATCTAATTATATTTTTTCAATTTAATATTAATTTTTGTCTCAACATTAACTGTGTATTTTATGTATACATAACTTTATTATATATTAACAATTATATAAATAATATATTATAGTTTATATTTATAATATTATAATATAATATAATAACCTATAAATTATTGAGTTTTTGTAACTGACAAAATTGATCACTAATAACCACTTTCAGTTTCATTTTTTGGTACAATTCTGTGTCTATTCATAAAATAAACACATACACTTTCTTAACGTCATATTTAGAGACAAGAATCATCATAAGTAATAAATAAGTTGTTTCTTAGAGTGCAGTTTTCTTAATTTTAAATTTAACCGTAAGAAAAATAAAAGGGTATTTTCCTTCAATCAAAATAACTTAACAGCATAGAATTATCATTTTCCATTTAGAAAGGTTGTATAAAGTCCTTCACTAATCTCTCCCAAGTTGTCAGGAGACAATGTTATTCACACTTGAATTAGATAATATTCATAAATTTCGTTTCCAAAAATTAAGATTATATTTTTTCCCCAGGAAAAAAATCTGAGAAGTATTTCTTCTGATGTGTTTTCAGCAAGATTCTTTTAGAGATGAAAGTTCAGTTCAGTTCAGTTGCTCAGTCGTGTCCGACTCTTTCTGACCCCATGAATCATAGCACGCCAGGCCTCCCTGTCCATCACAAACTCCCGGAGTTCACTCAAGCTCATGTCCATCGAGTCAGTGATGCCATCCAGCCATCTCATCCTCTGTCGTCTCCTTTTCCTCCTTCCCCCAATCCCTCTCAGCATCAGGGTCTTTTCCAATGAGCCAACTCTTCACATGAGGTAGCCAAAAAGTACTGGAGCTTTAGCATCATACCTTCCAAAGAAATCCCAGGGCTGATCTTCAGAATGGACTGGTTGGATCTCCTTGCAGTCCAAGGGACTCTCAAGAGTCTTCTCCAACACCACAGTTCAAAAGCATCGATTCTTCGGCTCTCAGCTTTCTTCACAGTCCAACTCTCACATCCATACATCACCACAGGAAAAACCATAGCCTTGACTAGATGAACCTTTGTTGGCAAAGTAACGTCTCTGCTTTTCAATATGCTATCTAGTTTGGTCATAACTTTTCTTCCAAGGAGTAAGCGTCTTTTAATTTCATGGCTGCAGTCACCATCTGCAGTGATTTTGGATCCCAGAAAAATAAAGTCTGACACTGTTTCCACTGTTTCCCCATCTATTTCCCATGAAGTGATGGGACCAGATGCCAAGATCTTCGTTTTCTGAATGTTCAGCTTTAAGCCAACTTTTTCACTCTCCATTTTCACTTTCAAGAGGCTTTTGAGTTCCTCTTCACTTTCTGCCATAAGGGTGGTGTCATCTGCATATCTGAAGTTATTGATATTTCTCCCGGCAATCTTCATTCCAGCTTGTGTTTCTTCCAGTCCAGCGTTTCTCATGATATACTCCGCATATAAGTTAAATAAGCAGGGTGACAACATACAGCCTTGACGTACTCCTTTTCCTATTTGGAACCAGTCTGTTGTTCCATGTCCAGTTCGAACTGTTGCTTCCTGACCTGCATACAGGTTTCTCAAGAGGCAGATCAGGTGGTCTGGTATTCCCATTTCTTTCAGAATTTCCCACAGTTTATTGTGATCCACACAGTCAAAGGCTTTGGCATAGTCAATAAAGCAGAAATAGATGTTTTTCTGGAACTCTTTTGCTTTTTCGATGATCCAGCGGATGTTGGCAACTTGATCTCTGGTTCCTCTGCCTTAATATTCTTTTAGAGATGAAAGTAGTTCAGTAAAATTAGCATTTATAAGTAACTACATTTTGTCTCTGAAAATGACTTTACTATTAATATTTTTCCCTGCATAAAAGATATGTAATATACATATAAATTATAAGCATGCTATTATGAAACACAGTAATATAAATACTGCTTATAAACTATCTACTTAACCTAAGAATCAGAAAATTTACAGTAATTTGAGTCTACTGATCAGTCCCTCTACTTATCTTTTCTTCTGCCTCTCAAAGATGTAAGTGGTTTTCTAGATTGATTTTGCCTAAAAATGCAGTCAACTTTATAATTTTATCATAATATTTATTAGAAGAAACTAATTATATAGTGGATAGAAAAAGAATGCAATAAATTTACCTTTGATAAAAATTCACCTAGAATAATTTTATTAGGTGTAATTCTTTTAAATCACAAGAAATTCAAGATTCGTTTCCCACACATTGAATCCAACTTGAATTTTATGATAGCATAAAAACAAAACAATAATTTTCTACTGACCTTGGAAATCTCATAAGTAGCTGTATTTGAAATATTGGAAACATTATTAATTTTTAAAGTTACATTCTTATGGATGTTCTTTGGCAAATTTAATAGCCATGCAATTCCTACTTTACTGCAAATAACATTTCTCTCCAAATTTTACAAAGTTATTAATATAAAAGCTAATTAAAGGTAAATGTTGTCTTAGATTTTTAATTTAACAATATGTTCTGCTTTGATTGCCAAAGTAACTAAAAGGAGCCATTCCGATTTGACATTGAAGAGTTCAAACAAACATTAACCTAGAAAGAAATCTGAAAAATGTATGAAAGTTGAAAATGGCATGAACTCTTTTCAGCTCTGATTTTCATTTTAGGATTATGCATGTCATTCTCAAGAAATTTATGAATGTTATGACAGCCCTTAGAATATGTCTTTATTATTTTCCAGTTATGTGGACTGTGGAAGATTGTCTATTGGTTATGCTTAAATCATCAAGGAAAAATGCTATTCAATTACATAATAACATCATTCATTTAGTCAACAAATATTTTAAAAAAATATTTATGGAGTCCCTACTCCATACCAAGGTCTATCCCAGGTTCTGGCAATCAATCAGTGAACAAGACAAATTTTCTGCTCCATGGAGCATTAACAAACCAAACTGACCATTATTTTAAAAATTCAGCATGGAAACAGTAATGCAAATTCCAAATAGAAAATACCATTTTTCTTTTAGCTTTTCATTTGAATGATTGTTGTTTATAGATAAAGTCTAAAATTACCTCTATTAAAGGTCAATGATTACTTTTGGAATCAAGTCATTTATTGAGTAATGCATTTGAAAAGAGGCCATGGATTTAAAGATATTTAAGAGAAAAGGTTAGGGAAGAAATTTTCCAATTTAAGACATAATTAATACCAGCTTCATTCTGAAAAATATAGCTGTTTAGTAAGAAAATTTGAGATAATGGATAAAAATATTAGTTCATTGAATTATTCATATCATAATTTAATTTTATTGCCTCTGCAGTAGAATTATACTTCTTTTTAGATTTGAGATTTAAAGAAATTTTATTTCCTACAGATGTTTAAAGGATTTGTAATTATGCTCTGTAGAACTGTAGTAAAGAGAAGTAGATTTTAATATTTACTTGATCTTCACATTTTTGTTTTCCAAATTTTTATGATTTTCCGTGGAGGAAAATGCATATTATCACCCAGTTATTTCTGTGACTCTATTTCCCACTGGAAAGGTAATTATCTAAATGGAAGCATCCTTACAATGTGACTGGACAGCCTTCCACATTGTTTGAAATGAACGAATGGTATGGGATCCAATAGGTTATTGAAGTTTAATTTTTCGATGCTTCATTCATTGTTCCCATACTGGTAAAATGTAGCCAAAATGATCAAAACAGAACTTTCTTTTTTTCCAGTTGGGAAATAGCATGTATAGTTGCCACATAGTTCAGAAATACAAGTCAGATAAATATATTATTTAACTGTTACTGCATAATTCCTGCATATAGACTGTTTGACTGATGGGTAAAAAAAAGAAATTTATTATAGAAATATGAAAAATATAATATCATAGTTTCTAAAAATTCTTTAGTCTGTATCTACACCCTTTGTCATGTGACACTACAATCCTTGTAACTACAAAGGAGGAACTTTTCCCACACTGCGATGTTGATGTAAATTTGTACCTTGTTTGGCCAATAGGATGTTGTGGATATTAATGCTGTGGAGTGGATTCCCACTCTGTATCTCAATGACTGCTTGTGTTCTTATTGAGTCTCTCTGTCTCTACCATCACCACTGGCTCACTCCAGTCACCCTGGCAGATTTCAACATTTATCTAACATGCAAAATCATGGGTGGACCGATCTGAAGTCTACCGAGCTGATGACGACAGATGACTGAGCAATACAATTACATCAGTATTTCACAGGAGCTCTGTGCATGATTATTGTGGCCTTAGACGATTGATTTAAAAAATAAAATATTTTTAAATCTACTTAAAATTTTTGATGGTTGAAGTGTGAACAACTTAACTGTGAATTGTTCATATAGGTTTTCTTTAGGTTTATATTATTCTTTTAGGTTCTAAATTCTAAGGCACTTAATTATAGTGTCAATTCCTTTTGCATAATATATCTCAAAGAATTTTCACTTGAACAACTCCGCAATAACTCATTAGAAAAGGGTGAAATGAATGTGATATGAGAAATAAAAATATATTGAAACATAAGGATTTTCTACGACCACAATCTCCTCTGTTTGAATGAAATAAATATTTCCACTAAAACCCAAAGCAATTAATCTTTAATTTACATTTACTTTTACTAAAGTATTGTCCCATTCTAGATAGACTTGAATATTAATAGATTCAAGCATGTTTTGGTAAGAATTCTTTTAGTTTATGGAAACCCAGTTCTGAAGTATCTATGTTTTAGATTTTCTTCAAAAATCACAAGTATAACTAACATGCAAAAATTCACCTCACTTCATTCATCTATAAATAAAATAAAAGTGTAATCACTGAGAACTTCAAATGATATAATGAAATGGTATAAAATGTAATAAGAATTTCAGGGACCAATTATTATGAGGGTTTCACATCTGTGCTTTTCTTTATCTTTGAATCCAACCTTTTCAATGTTATAGTAAACCTGCAATTACAAACTATGGTCTTATAATATTTCAATCAAATATTCACAGTTAACCCATTGGAAGTTCTTCTTTTAAATCCTAAACAACAAATTAATGACAGGGTTAATCAGTATAAACTCCTATAATTCTATGGTAGTGCAAATAGCTGCATAATTTTCATTTACCTCAATTAATTCTGCAAATAACATTTCATCAAAAAATTCAATTATTAGTAAGTTTCAAAGCTCACTGGAGGAACTTGTATAATTCAAAATCTCTTTGAGGTCATTATTTTGGTAAGCAGTCTGGTACTCAAGGGCTGATATTAGTTGGGTAATGAAAGTAGCAGATGATAAAAACGCTTTACTTTCAGAGCTATACAAGTGAAAACAAATGTCTCTTTTATCTCTCTTTGTTTTAATTTCTCTTATTCTTTAACTTCGGCTGTGAAAATGTTTTCATCTTTCTCCCTTAAAAAAAAAAAAAAAATCCATGTGTTTGTTTCCCATCACTTTTAAGGCATTTGCCAATCTCTGCATTTCTTTGTGATTACTTGCTCTGACAACTGCTTGTTTTCCCAGTGGAGTGTGCTAGATTTTCATGCTTTGCTCTATTGCTTTGAACATATTGTAGACTAATTCAAAAACTATGCCATTTTCCTCTGTATATTAGCAAAGATAAAAAAAAATAATCTGAATGCTTGTGGCTGAATTTAGAGGAACGATCATTTTTTTATGGGTCATTTCAGAATTATTTGGCTTCCTTGACAGCTCAGTTGGTAAAGAATCTGCAACGCAGGAGACCCTGGTTGGATTCCTGGATCAGGAAGATCCTCTAGAGAAGGGAAAGGCTACCCACTCCAGTATTCTTGGGCTTCCCTTGTGGCTCAGCTGGTAAAGAATCTGCCCACAATGTGGGAGACCTGGGTTTGATCCCTGTGTTGGGAAGATCCCCTGGAGAAGGGAATGTCAACCCATATACAGTCCATGGGGTCTCAAAGAGCCAGACATGACTGAGCGACTTTCACTTTCACTTTTCAGAGTTATTAGCTTATTTAAACAAAATAATTTCATTAGCTTATGTTACTTACAGTCATGTTTTATAGGGCACTTAGATCTATACTGATAGTAATAAAACTATCATTTATTATTTGCTTAATCTATCCAGGGCTTCCCTGGTGGCTTAGACCATAAAGAATCTGCCTGCCATACAGGAGACCCAGGTTTAATCCCTGGTTTGGGAAGATCCCCTGGAGAAGGAAATGGCAACTCACTCCAGCATTATTGCCTGGAGAATTCCATGGAGGGAGGAGCCTGGTGGGCTATAGTTTATCGGTCACAAAATGTCAGACATGACTGAGTGACTAACACTTTCATTCCAGGAAAAATGTTAGCTCAATTATTCTAAAAAGTTGTTCTTAAGAAATTACTCCTATTTTAGGAATGTGGGAGTTGAGACTTGGAACAAAGTGATTTTCTGAAAGTGTGGAGCTACTAAGCAGTACAGCCAAGGTGTGACTGAAGTGTACTGATTCTAGAACCTATATATATAATATAAAACAGTAAAAACTGTTTTAGCTCTTTTCATATGATAACAGTCTCAGTTTTAAGACTATCAAGAACCAGCTTGATGTTTAAGGATGGCAATATTTACTGGAAAGAGGCCAACTGGACATTGTAAAATGATGCCAATTTAAGCAAAGGATTAGCATATGCATATTGTCAAGATGCATCAGGACGCTGAAGGATGCATTTGAATTTTAACATTAAAAAATACACAATAAACACAATGTCAATCAAATGGTGAGTGTTTACTTTGTAAATGAATGGTTTCCATGCCTGAGCAGACCCGCGCCATCTCTTGGCTTACTTTAATAAAACTGAACCGGAAATAAAATAGTTTGCTCTAATCCTAGTTTCATCATGAACTAGATTTTGGGAAATCATTTGATTGTGTTAGGGCCTTAGGTTGTTCACCTATAAAGCACGGTTGGGTCAAAATCTCTGTATCTAGTTTGCTTTCACAACAACACAATCTATTCAAATTAATTCAGTAACATGAAGTGATCATCTACCACATGCAAGGGTTCAGTTCAGTTCAGTTGCTCAGTCGTGTCCGACTCTTTGCGACCCCATGAATCGCAACACGCCAGGCCTTCCTGTCCATCACCAACTCCTGGAGTTCACCCAGACTCACGTCCATCGAGTCAGTGATGCCATCCAGTTATCTCATCCTCTGTCGTCCCCTTCTCCTCCTGCCCCCAATCCCTCCCAGCATCAGAGTCTTTTCCAATGAGTCAACTCTTCTCATGAGGTGGCCAAAGTACTGGAGTTTCAGCTTTAGCATCATTCCTTCCAAAGAAATCCCAGGGCTGATCTCCTTCAGAATGGACTGGTTGGATCTCCTTGCAGTCCAAGGGACTCTCAAGAGTCTTCCACATAAATGAAGAAATCTCTATCCTTATTTTAAGGATTTTGCAGTCTCTTATTTGAAGTAGACATTGAAATAAATAATATGATGAGATATGTGCAATACCATTCTTATGATCAAAGCATAGAAAATAAAGGAATTGATTCTATTCATTTAGGCAATTTGAAGCTTCCATAGAATGAGGGGCTTCACTGACACATTGCTGTTGTTACTCCTCAATCTGTTTTCTTCCTCTTCCTCAGGATATGGCCTCCTAGCTGCTGTTATTTAGAGATCCCAGTTTCCCTTATAGCTTTGAGTGGCCAAAGTTGGAAGACTGATTGATGCACCTTCCTCCTATCTTATGAGCCAAGATAAACAGCTGCCTTGGATTTTATCTCATTTTCCTCCTCCTGCAGACTGGAATGCAATCTCAATTTGGACCATGCAGAAGAGCCATGTGTGTATGTGTGTGTGTGTGTGTGCACGTGCACACGCTCCCTTAGTTGCTCAGTTATGGCCTGACTCTTTGTGACTTCATGGACTGTAGCCCACCAGGCTCCTCTGTCCATGAGACTCTCCAGACAAGCATACTGGAGTGGGTTGACATTCCCTTCTCCAGGGGATCTTCCTGATCCAGGGTTTGAACCTGGGTTTCCTGCACTGCAGGCAAATTTTTACCATCTGAGCCACAGGGAAACCCATGAAGCAGAACGGACATCTAATAAATGACAGAAAACATGAAGGGAGGACCCTGGATCCCTGGATGACTTCAGGGAGTGCAGCTGTTTCACTAGCCTAAACTAGCTGAACTATTCCATGGGGAAAAATATATATATTTATATCCCTTTATTATAATTATCCTAGCTTAGCCTTCACCTCAATGGATACATTTGAATTTGAACTAGGTCATGTATTACCAGATGTCAGAGGATGAGCAGAGGAGCTGAAACCAAGTTTGAAATCAGATCTTGATGAGGCTTAAATTTCAGTAAAAAATATTCTGAAGGGTAATAAGATCAAAGACAACAAATAATTTGACTATGAAAGAAAAGTAGGCTGTTCGACTTCAAATTGCTTAAAACGGCATAAAGATGTTCGTGAAGGAGGACATGTGACAGCTCAGACATGTAACATGAGGACAGCACCATGACGTATTCAAGATGACTCAGACAAGGCAGGGTGCTCCGTCACATCACTTCCCACAGAAAGCATTCATATTTTAAGGCAACATGTTACCCTTGAACTTGTAAGTCCTGTCAGATATTTTTCAATACAGTGAAAAGGATGGCCATCTGTGGACAATATGGTAACCAATATACTCTTTGCCTACACTGATAATTCCAACATTCATCTGATTCAGAACTTGGCAACATTCAGTTCCAGAACACTCTGATTTTCAGTATACAGTGATCTGTCTGTTTATGGCTTCACAGTAGTACAGACATCTTTCCAACTATCAGGCAGTGGCAATCTGCATAGTTTCACTCAAATGAGAAGAGAATTAAAATGTTTCCTCTCACATACTCTCCTATACCATCAGTTTTCTGTACATTCCTAGGCCAATAATCATCATAAAAAAAGTGTAGTGGTTGGGTTAGTATGCCTAACTTACTGATGTATACACCTATTTATAATAAAACGTGTTTTCTGTTCTTTTGATTATGTAATTCCCTTGCCGCTATTTACAATTTAATAGAAAATATAAAATTATATATTGTACTTAAAATTGGAACAACAGACTGGTTCCAAATAGGAAAAAGAGCACATCAAGGCTGTATATTGTCACCCTGCTTATTTAACTTCTATGCAGAGTACATCATGAGAAACATGCAGCTGGATGAAGCACAAAGCTGGAATCAAGATTGCCAGGAGAAATATCAATAACCTCAGATATGCAGATGACACCACCCTTATAGCAAAAAGTGAAGAACTAAAGAGCCTCTTGATGACAGTGAAAGAGGAGAGTGAAAAAGTTGGCGTAAAACTCAACAGTCAGAAAACTAAGTTCATGGCATCTGGTTCCATGACTTCGTGGCACATAGATGGGGAAACAATGAAAACAGTGAGAGAGACTTCATTTTCTTGGGCTCCAAAATCACTGCAGATGGTGACTGAAATCATGAAATTAAAAGACACTTGCTCCTTGGAAGACAAGCTATGACCAACCTAGACAGCATATTAAAAAGCAGAGATATCACTTTGTCAACAAAGGTCTGTCTAGTCAAAGCTAAGGTTTTTCCAGTAGTCGTGGATGTGAGAGTTGGACTATAAAGAAAGCTGAGTGGTAAAGAATTGATGCTTGAAGATTCTTGGGAGTCCCTCGGACTGCAAGGAGATCAAACCAGTCAATCCTAAAGGAAATCAGTCCTGAATAGTCATTGGAAGGGCTGACTGATGCTGACGCTGAAACTCCAATAGTTTGGCCACCTGATGTGAGAAATTGACTCATTGGAAAAGACCCTGATGCTGGGCAAGATTGAAGTCAGGAGGAGAAGGGGACGACATAAGATGAGATGGTTGGATGGCATCAAGGACCCAATGGACATGAGTTTGAGCAAGCTCTGGGAATTGATGAGGGGCAGGGAAACCTGGTGTGCTGCAGTCCATGGGATCGCAGAGTTGGACACAACTGATTGACTGAACTGAATAGAAAATAAATATTGATTTCTAGGGTAAGGTGACCAAACAGCTTAGTCTGCTGAGGACTAAGGAAGGAACTTCTTGAGATATAGTTTTTCAGCATGAAAACCAAGAAGGTTTTTCAGAAAGTGGGAGGAAACGTTCATTGTACTTTAGCTGGAGACAGAGAGAGGGAAAGAGACAGGGGAAAAAGCATGGTGGGGGCTTCATGAGATGGATTGAGAGCCGTTAGCACCGGGTACATTCATAATCATCTCATTATTATAATCATCTCAAAGTTTCAGTTATAAAGACTTTGTTTATCCTTCTGTTCTCAGCTTCGTGATACTGAGGCTGGAACTCTGAAAAATACTTCCCTGGTGGTTCAGACAGTAAAGTGGCTGCCTACAATACTTGAGACCCGGGTTCAATCCCTCGGTCGGGAAGATCTCCTGGAGAAGGAAATGGCAACCCACTCCAGTACTCTTGCCTGGAAAATCTCATGGACGGAGGAGCCTGGTGGGCTACAGTCCATGGGGTCGCAAATAGTCAAAGACGACTGAGGGACTTCACTTTCACTTTTTCACATTCATAATCATCTCATTATTAATCATGTTTCAGTTATAAAGCCTTTTGTTATTCTTCTGTTCTCAGCCTCCTGATGTTGAGGCTGGAACTCTGAAAAAAAAAGATACATTTCTCCCTTATCTTTCTCTGTCACTAGGGAGATGTGGCAGGAGAGGGACTTTGGAAGCGGGAAGAAGAGAGAAGGGACTTTCTTCTTTCCACTTATTGCTGCTTCTGTCAGCATAGCCCAAACAAGGGTACTTCACCTAGGCGACAGTAACTGGTTCCAGCTTTACATCACTCTCAGCCCAAGCCTCATTAGGCCCTATCACAGGTATCTAATAAGCTGAACAATGCTGCCTCGTCAGGATCTTAGCCCCAACTCTCGGTGCCCTTCTTCTGAGCTCTTGTGTCACTAGCATCAGCCAGCCAGCAACCCTCCTATGAGGGTCTGAGTGCTGGCTTGTTCTGGCCCCGCCCCCAAGCTTTTAGATTCTAGTAATGCTGCTTCCTATGCCCCGTAGCTACTTCCGACTGTTACTACCTTTATGTCACTTTAATGTTCCTTTTGCTTCATCAGTCCTCCAAATGTGAAACCAAATCACTATAGCACATTTTCTGTTGAAAACATAGTGTAATTTCCATTTCTCTGTCCAAACCTTCACTGATGCCAGCAGTAATTTAAAATTGAAACTAAAAACTCCTACAAGAAATATTAGATAAGCTCTGTAACTGCAAAATACAAATTTAAGAGTTACCAACTAATTAGCTTTTAGTTAAGATTGTTTACTGTATTGGGTTTCTTCTGAATATAATTATAATTTTCTAGTAAACAGCTAACCAATGATGAGGTCCTTATTTAGAAAAGGCCAATCTTATCACTTTAAAATCTCACTTTATTTTTTTGTATAAGGAGCAAAAATACTTATGAAAATCCTTTATTTTGAGTAATATAAATATAATTTGCTTATTTCTTAGAAAATGTAAAAAACACAAAATCTTTAAGTTCTTTAACTGTAAAAATTTCTCTAGAGCACATTTAACTTATACAGTTTATTTACTATTTACTGTATAAAGAAATAAAAAATAGAAACTTACATAAGGCATTATTTTTCATCCAATTAAAAAACAATGACCCCTTTTACTATCTACTAAAAATAGATAAATTTATATATTCATATGGTAATATTTTATACTTTTTTATAAGCATCTCAGTTTAATTTAGAGATTGATCATGGAGAGCATACTACTCTAGGCACATCTGTAAACCCTTTAATTATAAATTAATTTATAATTTAGCTACTCTTTTCAGATAAGATAATTATTATTCCCTCTTTTCAGATAAGATAATTATTATTCCCATCCTTCAAATAAAAAAATTGTGTTGCAGAGAGGTTAGATTACTTACCCAAGGTCAAGAAGAACACTGAAGATAGTAGGCAAACCAAGGCAGGCTGACTTCTATTAATGAATGCTTTAAACCACTCCAGTATGCTGCTCCTCATACAAGTGCATAAATTCTAAAAGTCATCTACGTCTGGACATAAGGAAGAAGAGATAAACATCCATCTTTCTGGTGAAGATTATTCTAAGTAAGCAAAAACAAACACACAAAAATAATATTTTTAATCTTTTGTAAGGAGACAACTATTTTTTTCTTTAAATTTAACATTACTCTTAAGGCAACTGAAATATTTTTATTTCCAGTATCTACCTATATTGTTCTGCTGAAGTCAAGAGGGCCTTAGGAAGAATTTCTCTGAACAAGGCTAGTGGAGGTGATGGAATTCCAGCTGAGCTATTTCAAATCCTAAAAGAATATGCTATGAAAGTGTTGCACTCAATATGCCAGCAAATTTGGAAAACTCAGCAGTGGCCATAGAAGTGGAAAAGGTTAGTTTTCATTCCAATCCCAAAGAAAGGCAATGCCAAAGAATGTTCAAATTACCGTACTGTTGCACTCATTTCACATGCTAGCAATGTAATTCTCAAAACCATTCAATCTAGGCCTCAACAGTACATGAACTGAGAACTTCCAGATGTACAAGCCACATTTAGAGAAGACAGGTAAACAAGAGACCAAATTGCCAATATCAGCTGGATCATCGAAAAAGCAAGAGAGTTCCAGAAAAACATCTACTTTTTCTTCATTGACTATGCTAAAGCCATTGACTATGTGGATCACAACAAACTGTGGAAAATTCTTAAAGGAATAGGAATACCAGGCCACCTTATCTGCCTCCTGAAAAACCTGTATGCAAGAGTGGAAGCAACAGTTAGAACCAGACATGGAACAACAAACTGGTTCAAAATTGGGAAAGGAGTACATCAAAGCTGTATATTGTTACCTGTTTATTTAACTTATATTCAGAGTACATCATAAGAAATGCCGGGTTGTATGATGCACAAGCTGGAATCAAGATTGCTGGGAGAAATATCAACAACCTCAGATATGCAGATGATACCACTCTAATGGTAGAAAGTGAAGAGGAACTAAAGAGCCTTTTGATGAGGGTGAAAGAGGGGAGTGAAAAGTTGGCTTAAAACTCAAAATTAAAAAAAAAAAAAACTAATATCATAGCATTGGGTACCATCACTTCATGTCAAATATATGGGTAAAAAGTAGAAACAGTGACAGAGTTTATTCCCTTGGGCTCCAAAATCTGTGGGTGGTGACTGCACCATAAAGTTAAAAGATGCTTGCTAAAGCAGAGACCTTGCTTTGGCAACAAAGTTCTGTATAGTCAAGGCTATGGTTTTTCTGGTAGTCACATAAGGATGTGAGAGTTGGACCATAAAGAAGGCTGAGAGCCAAAGAATTGATGTTTTTGAGTTGTCGTGCTAGAGAAGACTCTTGAGAGTCCCTTGGACAGCAGGAGATCAAACCAGTCAGTCCTAAAGGGAATCAACCATGACTATTCATTGTAAGGACTGATGCTGAAGTTGAAGCTCCAGTACTTTGACCACCTGATGCAAAGAGCAGACTCATTGGAAAAGACTCTGATGCTGGGAAAGATTTAGGGCAAGAGGAGAAGGGGGAGGCAGAGGATGAGATGGTTGGATAGCATCACTGACTCAGTGGACATAAATTCAGCAAACTCCATGGTATTTTGCAGGACAGGGAAGCCTGGTGTGCTGCGGTTAACGGGGTTGCAAAGAGTCAGAAACGACTTAGTGACTGAACAACAGCAACAACAACCTATATTGTTCTCCTACAGAAGAAAAGAAACGCCCCAACTAGGATACAGATCTGACCGTGAATCTAGTGTATATTACAGTTTGAAATAAGTGGGGTATATTTGAAATAATAATATTGTTTTTTATTATTTATTGTTTTTTATTATTTATTGCTTTTTATTACTTTATTGTTTGTTTTATAATAAGTTTGAAATAATAAATTTCATGGAATTTCTTCAATGATTTACTTAATTCATTAGATAGGCAGAAATTTGGGGGAGAACTGTTTTTCAAGGAAACAAATCTTTGATTAGTTTCCATTACTAATAAAAGGAACATACACCAAAAATATAAATGTATTTTTCTTAGGACAATATAGCTACAACTTTAAGATATATTCAACTATATAATATATATTAGATATTAGGCTTAAGATTGAAAAACAGCAATGAAAAAGCTTTGATTTTATTAAACAGGCAAAGTATATTTCATTAACAACATTCATTAGCATTCATTCATTAGGTTTACATTCATGGTCCACCACAAGTATAAATCAGACTTTTTTCCTGATCTTAATTTTCTAATTATTCATCATGGTTAAATCAAGAGGAGATGGTATGATCTATGGGAAAGTTACTCCTAGAAAACCTGTGTATTCTAAGAATGTGAAGTGGTATACAGTATACAAGTGAAGAATTGCACATACAATTGGTTCATTTATATTCCTGGCTATTCCACTAAAAACAGTGAGACAAGTGTGACTTGTAGTTTCCTTTTCTGCAAATAATGAGTGGATGGAGCACTTAAAGTCATTTATGGCACAAGTCTTCTAAATGATGTTAGCTATTTATAGGTATAGATTAGATACAAATATAGACAAAGATATAGATATAAGTTATTTTATAGCTATAGACCTCTGAGGCTAGATATAGTAGAGAAAGCAAGATGGAATTTTCTCATATTGCAACCTAAGAGCATAGATCTTGAGTTGAGAAGAAATAAATGATTAGAAGTTATTATATTGGTCCGAAGTCTTATTCCCCATCCCCATAGATCAGAAGTTTGACTTTATGTGCCATAGTTAAAAGAGTTGTCATATCTCATGAATAAGTTTAGAGCAGCGACACTATCAAATAGAACTTTCTGCAATGATGGAAAGCTTCTGTATCCTTAACGTGAATACTGAACACTGGAAATGTGTCATGTGCAAGTGAGAATCTAAATTTTGTATTTTACTTAATCTTATTAATTTAAATAACCACTTGAGAGTAATATTTATCACACTGGATTCTTTAGCTTTGAAGAGCTTATTTGTGGATTGAGAATACAAGTAAAGCATGGAAGATGGCAGAAATTTTGGGAGTCCACTAACTTCAAGCAAAATTCTATGTACTAGGTCATCTGTACATGAATGCTGGTTTTAAGCAAAGAACAATTAACATGCTAGAGCAACAAACAGCCTGAGAGACTTGGGTGATAGCCTCATGAAATCATAGAATGGCAGAGGCTTAAGGGACAGTATATATTAATTGTCTAATTAAATGTTCAAGTATAAATTAAATATCAAATCTTAGTTAACTCACCTGAGGTCACTCTGGAACAGAATTGTAAAGAGATACCGATTTAATTAAAATTTAAATAAACAATAAGAGCAACTGGATATCAGCTGATAATCACATGCCAGCATAAACTACTTTACATAGTAAGTGTAACAGAGAAGAACAATCCTGACTCCATATTGGATCTATTCCCAGAGGCCCAATCTTTGTGCTCTGTTGCCTGTGTTTAGTCATGCCAGTTCTGCATCTTTGTAAGGTACATGTTGTCCACAGCATGAAATATACATAATAGCCCTTTCTCAAGGCTTTTTTTCCCAGGCTTGACTTTAAAGGTATAATCTTTTCCATTCATATAGAGATTAAAAAGTTGCAGACCAGAGAATAATATTTATACTGTTGGAGGTTGACAGGAACACCATGACCAGACCTGTGTGCACAGCTGCAAGAACAAAGGATTACCACATCCCCTCTAGGTCTGACCAGCCCAAGAAGTTCCCAACAACCAGCCACATCCTATCCTCTTTTAGTATAACAAAAGCTTGAATTCTAACTCAGGGAAGATGAGACTTTGGGACACTACTCTGCCATCTTCTTGGTCTACTGGCTTTTCAAATCAAATCACTATTCCTTGACATGATGACTCATTTTTTAGTTTATTGTCCTTAGTGCAGTGAGCACTTGGACTCAGTTATGTATGCATTATTACCATACTGCCCTGTTTTACAGAAAACTCAGAGAGATTAACTAATACTCCAAGGTTACTTTGATATAAGAAATATATAGATTGGTCTTCAACTCAACTCCTGCCTGCTGCTGTTAAGTAATTTCAGTCGTGTCCGACTCTGTGCCACCCCATAGACGGCAGCCCACCACGCCCTGCTGTCCCTGGGCTTCTCCAGGCAAGAACACTGGAGTGGGTTGCCATTTCCTTCTCCAGTGGATGAAAGTGAAAAGTGAAAGTGAAGTCGCTCAGTCGTGTCCGACCCTCAGCGACCCCATGGACTGCAGCCTTCCAGGCTCCTGCATCCATGGGATTTTCCAGGCAAGAGTACTGGAGTGGAGTGCCATTGCCTTCTCCACAACTCCTGCCTAGAGCTGCTAAAACTCTTGTTATTTCTCAAGTGATAAGAGCAATAGGCATGTATTCTGTTATACATAGTTTTGTTCTTGGCTCTTGAATCAGATCTGTAGCATTAAATGAAAATAAGTGTCTTTTGCTACTCATAAGAAGCCCTTTTCAACTGTATCTAAGTTTATGTTAAAGGGGTGACTTTTTGTAAAGCTTCTAAGGATTAAGAGCTGGTTGCCAGGGTGACCAATTATACGTTTAGAGGAGTGGAAATTTTGAGTCTACTCCTAACCTCCAGGGGCATGATGGACTGGAAGTTGAGTTAATAAACAATAATCAATTATTTAATCAATTATCTTTATATAATGAAGCCTTCATAAATTGCCAACATCCTCTGGATCATGGAAAAAGCAAGAGAGTTCCAGAAAAACATCTATTTCTGCTTTATTGACTATGCCAAAGCCCTTGACTATGTGGATCACAATAAACTGTGGAAAATGCTGAAAGAGATGGGAAGACCAGACCACTTGACCTGTCTCTTGAGAAATCTGTATGCAGGTCAGGAAGCAACAGTTAGAACTGGACATGGAACAACAGACTGGTTCTAAATAGGAAAAGGAGTACGTCAAGGCTGGATATGGTCATCCTGTTTATTCAACTTATATGCAGAGTACATCATGAGAAACGCTGGGCTGGAAGAAACACAAGCTGGAATCAAGATTACTGGGAGAAATATCAATAACCTCAGATATGCAGATGACACCACCCTTATGGCAGAAAGTGAAGAGGAACTAAAAAGCCTCTTGATGAGAGTGAAAGAGGAGAGTGAAAAGTTGGCTTAAAGATCAACATTCAGAAAACGAAGATCATGGCATTGGGTCCCATCACTTCATGGGAAATAGATGGGGAAACAGTGGAAACAGTGTCAGACTTTATTTTGGGGGGCTCCAAAATCACTGCAGATGGTGACTGCAGCCATGAAATTAAAAGACGCTTACTC
The DNA here is from genome assembly GCF_002263795.3 of Bos taurus. Classification (NCBI taxonomy): domain Eukaryota; kingdom Metazoa; phylum Chordata; class Mammalia; order Artiodactyla; family Bovidae; genus Bos; species Bos taurus. Next base: position 14,223,041 of record NC_037332.1, on the reverse strand, counting down.
CTTGGAAGAAAAGTTATGACCAACCTAGATAGCATATTCAAAAGCAGAGACATTACTTTGCCAACAAAGGTCCATCTGGTCAAGGCTATGGTTTTTCCTGTGGTCATGTATGGATGTGAGAGTTGGACTATGAAGAAGGCTGAGCACTGAATAATTGATGCTTTTGAACTGTGGTGTTGGAGAAGACTCTTGAGAGTCCCTTGGACTGCAAGGAGATCCAACCAGTCCATTCTGAAGGAGATCAGCCCTGGGATTTCTTTGGAAGGAATGATGCTAAAGCTGAAACTCCAATACTTTGGCCACCTCATGTGAAGAGTTGACTCATTGGAAAAGACTCTGATGCTGGAAGGGATTGGGGGCAGAAGGAGAAGGGGACGACAGAGGATGAGATGGCTGGATGGCATCACTGATTCGATGGACATGAGTCTGAGTGAACTCCAGGAGTTGGTGATGGACAGGGAGGCCTGGCGTGCTGTGATTCATGGGGTCGCAAATAGTCGGACAGGACTGAGTGACTGATCTGATCTGATCATTAGAAACCCTAACCAAAAGTGGTTCAGTGATCTTCCAGACTGAGAACACTTCTATGTGCTGGGAAAGTGACAAAGTATGACTTTAGGGACACAAGCTCCTGTACTCGGGATCTTCAGACTGTGTCCTATATATATATCTTTTCATCTGTCAGTTCATTTGCATTCTTTGAAATAACTTTTACCATAACTACATAACAGTAAATAAACTGTTTTCCCTGGATTCTGTGAGATGTTTCAGCAAATTATCAAACTTGAGGATGGGGTTATGGGGACCTCTGACTTATCACCAATTTGGGTAGAAATTTTGGGTAACCTCAGTTCAGTTCAGTTCAGTCACTCAGTCCTGTCTGACTCTTCACAATCCCATGAATCACAGCACTCCAGGCCTCCCTGTCCATCACCAACTCCTGGAGTTCACTCAGACTCATGTCCATCGAGTCAGTGATGCCATCCAGCCATCTCATCCTCTGTCGTCCCCTTCTCCTCCTGCCCCCAATCCCTCCCACCATCAGGGTCTTTTCCAATGAGTCAGCTCTTCACATGAGGTGGCCAAAGTACTGGAGTTTCAGCTTTAGCATCAGTCCTTCCAATGAACACCCAGGACAGATCTCCTTTAGGATGGACTGGTTGGATCTCCTTGCAGTCCAAGGGACTCTCAAGAGTCTTCTCCAACACCACAGTTCAAAAGCATCAATTATTCAGTGCTCAGCCTTCTTCATAGTCCAACTCTCACATCCACACATGACCACTGGAAAAACCATAGCCTTGACCAGATGGACCTTTGTTGGGAAAGTAATGTCTCTGTTTTTAATATGCTATCTAGGTTGGTCATAACTTTTCTTCCAAGGAGTAAGCATCTTTTAATATCATGGATGCAATCACCATCTGCAGTGATTTTGGAGCCCCCCAAAATAAAGTCTGACACCGTTTCCACTGTTTCCCCATCTATTTCCCATTAAGTGATGGGACCAGATGCCATGATCTTCGTTTTCTGAATGTTGAGCTTTAAGCCAACTTTTCACTCCCCTCTTTCACTCTCATCAAGAGGTTTTTTAATTCCTCTTCACTTTCTGCCATAAGGGTGATGTCATCTGCATATCTGAGGTTATTGATATTTCTCCCAGCAATCTTGATTCCAGCTTGTGTTTCTTCCAGCCCAGCGTTTCTCATGATGAACTCTGAATAGAAGTTAAATAAGCAGGGTGACAATATCCAGCATTGATGTACTCCTTTTCCTATTTGGAACCAGTCTGTTGTTCCATGTCCAGTTCTAACTGTTGCTTCCTGACCTGCATATAGGTTTCTCAAGAGGCAGGTCAAGTGGTCTGGTCTTCCCATCTCTTTCAGCATTTTCCACAGTTTATAGTGATCCACACAATCAAAGGCTTTGGCATAGTCAATAAAGCAGAAATAGATGTTTTTTGGAACTCCCATGCTTTTTCGATGATCCAGTGGATGTTGGCAATTTGATCTCTGGTTCCTCTGCCTTTTCTAAATCCAGCTTGAACATGAGGAAGTTCACGGTTCACGTATTGCTGAAGCCTCGCTTGGAGAATTTTGAACATACTTTACTAGCATGTGAGATAAGTACAATTGTGTGGTAGTTTGAGCATTCTTTGGCATTGCCTTTCTTTGGGATTGGAATGAAAACTGATCTTTTCCAGTCCTGTGGCCACTGCTGAGTTTTCCAAACTTGCTGGCATATTGAGTGCAGCACTTTCACAGCATCATCTTTCAGGATTTGAAATAGCTCAACTGGAATTCCATCACCTCGACTTAGCTTTGTTCATAGTGATGCTTCCTAAGGCCCACTTGACTTCACATTCCAGGGTGTTTGGCTCTAGGTGATTGATCACACCATCGTGATTATCTGGGTCATGAAGATCTTTTTTGTACAGTTCTTCTGTGTATTCTTGCCACCTCTTCTTAATATCTTCTGCTTCTGTTAGGTCCATACCATTTCTGTCCTTTATCAAGCCCATCTTTGCGTGAAATGTAACCTGGGGTCACCTGGGGACCCACTATTCACAACTGGCATCTGGGAGAAGGGTACTAGTCTTGTGAGACTAAGCCATTAGAATGGGAAGTCTGTTCTAACTCTGTGCTGTTAGTAACAGAGTTGAGTTAAATTGTAGGACACCCAGTCAGTGTCTGCCAAGAATTGAAAATTATTTGGTGTGGGGAAAAAAACACACATCTGGTGTCAGAAGTGTGAGTAGAGGAAACAGTGAGTTTAATTTTACAAGGTTACAGAGGAGATAAATGAAGGAATTCATAAGCAAACTCCAGTCTGACCTCAAATTCTGCTTTTTCTGTCTACATGAACTGCCCCTCACAGATGCCCAATTCCAAGCTAGGGACAAAACACTTGGGGTCAACATGAATTTCACCTCTGTAGCCCCCTATCTATCTTCACCAAAGATAGACCAAAAGCCCAAACACAAGCAGAGCTCAATGAGTTGCAACTCAACAAAGGTCAGAACTAAATGTTGAGTACAGCCTTCTAGCACTGAGGCAAAGAACATCAATCACATTTAGTTGAATACCTAAGTAATTTTAACTTTTTAGAAATGTTCCTGGATTAAATAAAAAATAAATTTCCAGGTTATCTAGAGGGATTAATATCCCAGGATATAGAATTCTCAAAGTCACAAAGATATTTCTGCTTTCGTTATAAGAATGTCTATCAGTGATGGGCTTGCTGGATATGGCATTTAGTGACCTGCAAAGGCATGATAGCTCAGTTCCAGGAACTTTGCAAGTCAGTTGACCTATATTGTTAGTGTGAAATTGGCAATGATGGTAGAATTTATTGTACAGCATGGAAAACAGCAAATGTTACAAGACAACCAGCCTCCCCAACCTTTGAAAAGCAAATTGTTAATATTTACCAGCATGCCACTACCCTTGAGTCTGATTGGTAAGACTTACCAAAGTTTGTCTAATAATCACCATCCAGCTTGTAATTTTAGTCTACTTTTATGTCTTCTATGTCTTTGTGAATGATCTTTCCTACTTTTTGTCTACCAACAAAAATCCTACTTAACGAAATTTTCTACAGCTGCTTTTATTTATGATTTTTACTATCTCCTCTTATTTCTTCTAAACTTATAGTATCAGGCAGTCTTTCATTCAATCCATTACACTTTTTCATTTTTTACTGCAGTATATTTAATTTACACTACCGTGTCATTTTCTGCTGTACAACAAAGTGAACCAGCCATACATATACTTATATCCTCTCTTTTCTGGATTTCTTCTCATTTAGGTCACCACAGAACACCAAGTAGAGTTCCTTGTGCTATACATAGGTTTTTGTTAGTTATCTATTTTATACATAGTAGTGTATATTGGTTAGTCTCAATCTCCAAACCCCTTTTCTCACTTGGTTTTATATTTATTAATCTCTTTTTGAAATAAATAAAAGTTATCTAATATTTATTTTTATTTTTTAAATCTCAAAGCAGCAAGCATGGGTTTTATAGGTCCTAATTAGTGCCTGACTATAAAATTTGAAATGTAGGGGATACACTGAAAGACCATGAAGACTTTTTGTTTATTTATTCCGATTGGTTTTCATTGACTCTGACCTGCAAAATTTCTTTTTTTTTTAAATTTATTTATTTTAATTAGAGGCTAATTACTTTACAATATTGTATTGGTTTTGCCATACATCAACATGAATCCGCCACAGATGTACCCGTGTTTCCAATCTGAACCCCCCTCCCACCTCCCTCCGCATACCATCCCTCTGGGTCATGCCAGTGCACCAGCCCCAAGCATCCTGTATCCTGCATCGAACCTGGACTGGCGATTCATTTCTAATATGATATTATATATGTTTCAATGCCATTCTCCCAAATCATCCCCACCCCTCCCTCTCCCACAGAGTCCAAAAGACTGTTCTAAACATCTGAGTCTCTTTTGCTGTCTCACATACAGGGTTATTGTTACCATCTTTCTAAATTCCATATATATATGTGTTAGTATACTGTATTGGTGTTTTCCTTTCTGGCTTACTTCACTGTGTATAATCGGCTCCAGTTTCATCCACCTCATTAGAACTGATTCAAACATCTCACCATATAACAGATATCTAGCAAGCTAGCTCTCTGTCTACTCTTATTCTCTATTCATACAAGTGGAGAAAAACACACAGACATGTTAACTGATCACTAAACTTGATGAAGTCCTTAAGGCTACCTGCCAATTGTACTGTATTTCCCTTGTTCATTTCTTCTACTTGAACACATAACAGGAGTCACACATTTGTGTATTCAGTCACTTAGTCGTGTCTGATTCTTTGCAACCCTATGGACTGTAGTCCCAATGCTCCTCTCTCCATGGAATTTAATAGGCAAGAATACTGGAGTGGGTTGCCATTTCGTCCTCAAGGGGATCTTCCCAACCTGGGCTCTAACTCACATCTAGACTCCTGCATTGCCAGGCAGATTCTTTACCACTGAGCCACCTGGGAATCAACATCACACATTTAGCATGTCCAAAATAATCTTCTAGTCTTCATCTTTAAAAATGATCCTCACAAAATCATCCCAATCAAAGTTTATAGTAACTTCATTATGTTAGGTAGCTTTGCTATGTAACATTTCTCCATCCCACTCTGTTAGCAATCCCTTACCCTCGCCACCACCCCACCCCCGCACACACACAAGGTAGTGACTAAAAACAGAAATCAATTAGCTAGCAAATATTTATGTGGGTTGGAAATTTGAGCTAGGATCAGCTGGGCTCACTCATTCATTTGAGGTTAGCTACAGATCAGCTAAATTGATTCTTTCTTTGAGGGATTAATTGGTTATTATCAGAGACAAGAGTGATTGGGCTGTATGTTTCTTATCAGGTGGACTCCTGTTTGGGTTTGTTTGCATGGAGGCTTGGGATTCCAGGTGAGCAGGAGGGCACCCCCAATATGCAAGCATTAATAAATATTACATATTACTGTTACATTGCCTAAAACAAGTCACATGTCCAGGCACACATTCAGCAAAGAAGCATTTAAAGGAATATCCTTTTATTCAAACTATGTGGATAAAGGAAGGTGAGAACAAATTGGGTTCATTGGCACAGTTAATCCACCTCATCAATCTTTTATTTACTCAGGCAAAAATTATAGGTCATCTTTGGTATCTCTTGTCTCATACTCTACATCTAAACCACAATGAAATCCAATAGGTTTTAGCTTTAAAATATATCTGGAATCAAACCATTTCTTCCCACCAGCACTGCTTCCCCATGGCATGAATCATTGCCATCTTTCATCTACTTCATTACAGATTCATAACTAGTTTCCCAATGCAGTTAGTCTGCATTGCAACCAGAATGTTCCTAAAATGTAAGTCGGATCCTGTCACTCCTCAAAGTCCTTCAGTGATTTCCTACTCATAGAAAACAAAATGTGTATGTGTAAAGGTCTATCTCTGCTGCACACTTTGGTGAATGGGTATTTTCCTGACTGCATCTCTTACCATATCCTCTCTGTCTGCCTCAGCTCTAGCTTCCCTAGTCTCCTTGCTGTTCCTCAAACTCATTCAGGCACCTGGTATTCTGTCTCCCTGTAATGTACTTGCAACACGATCTCTGTATTGTTCTTGTGATTCCAGGAATTAATGTTTCTTCAATACAGTATCCTTAACATCTAGTGTATTCCAGGCATATAGTGGCAAGTTGATAATTAATGCCTGAATACCCAGTGAATGAATGAAGTACTGAAACTGAGCAGGACCCTGTGAGGCCTTCCTGGGATAGCCCCCCACCTCCTCATGTTCTCCACCTGACTCTTGTTTGTATAATAACTTAAACTTCCTAGGCCTCCCCCTAGTTCCAAAAATTAAAAAAAATAAATAAAATAATTTAATCAGAAAAATTTAAAAAAAAATCCAGAAATAAAGGGAAATATTCAAATAGGAGAAGGAAATGGCAACCCACTCCAGTAGTCTTGCCTGGAGAATCCCACGGACAAAGGAGCCAGGTGGGCTCCAGTCCATGGGGTAGCAAAGAGTCGGACACGACTGAGTGACTAACACACACACACACACACACACACACATTCAAATAGGACAAAATAATAATAGTTCAGCCATTAAGCAGAGTCAAGGAGCTTTAGTTCCTCTTCAAGGACTATCTGTAAAACAAAGGATATAGCTCAGATGCCCATATGACCCGTATCCTTTGTTTTGCATGCAGATACCAAGGTTTTAACCAAGTGGAAGAAGTTAACTACATGATGCTCAGACAGTAACCATGACATGAGCTGCTCCATCTTGCACAATTCCAAGAACTGGCCTCATGAAAATGGGAAAAAAAATCAACCTGGGACTAAGGATCAACTGTACTTAAAACAATCAAGATGACACTGAGCAGACTACCACATGAACAACTGCTGCTACTGCTAAGTCACCTCAGTCGTGTCCGACTCTATGTGACCCCATAGACGGCAGCCCACCAGGATGCCCCGTCCCTGGGATTCTCTAGGCAAGAACACTGGAGTGGGTTGCCATTTCCTTCTCCAGTGCATGAAAGTGAAAAGTGAAAGTGAAGTCACCCAGTCGTGTCCGACTCTTAGTGGCCCCATGGACTGCAGGCCTACCAGACTCCTCCGTCCATGCGATTTTCCAGGCAAGAGTACTGGAGTGGGGTGCCATTGCCTTCTCCTGAACAACTTCAAGATGAACAATTTATCTAAGCTACCTATGCTATTGTATACATAGTCCCCTCCCTCCGTATGTACACCTTTGAAACTCCGCTTAAAAGCTCTTCCCCTTTGATCTACAGGTGGAAGTTGGCTTTTGGACAGGAGTCCACCTTATCCCCCAGTTGCAAGCCTCCTAAATAAAGTAACCTTTCCTTTCCTGCCAACACTTGTCTCTAGAGTATTGGTGTTTAAGCAGTGAGCAGCCAAACCTGAGTTCAGTAACAGTGCTATTAAAAGACCGAAAGGCTTCCCTGGGGGCTCAGTGGTAAAGAATCTGCCTGCCAGTTCAGGCAACACAGGTTTGGTTTCTGGGTTGGGAAGATGCCCTGGAGGTGGAAATGGCAACCCACTCCAGTATTCTTGCTTGGAACATTGCATAGACAGGGAAGCCTCATGGGGTCACATGGAGTCACAAAAGAGTCAGACATGACTTAGCAACTAAACAACAACAACGAAAAATGACGGAAACGACCTTAGATTCAAGGCATGTAGTAGTGAATGTCAAACTAAGTTTTATTAGATCGTATTACTATTTCTAGTTATTTGATTCCCTCCTTCTAAGAGGACTTCCCTGGTGGCTAAGCAGTAAAGAATCTGCCTGCCAGTGCACGAGATGTGGGTTTGATCCCCAGGTAGGGAAGGTCTCCTGGAGAAGGAAATGGCAACCCACTCCAGTATTCTTGCCTGGGAAATCCCATGGACAGAGGAGCCTGGTGGGCCATAGCCCATGGTGTCACGAAAGAGTCAGACATGACTTAGCAACTGAACAACAACTTCCTCTAAGAGGAATATAATCCTTCAGATCAGATCAGATCAGATCAGTCGCTCAGTCATGTCCGACTCTTTGCGACCCCATGAATTGCAGCATGCCAGGCCTCCCTGTCCATCACCAACTCCTGGAGTTCACCCAGACTCATGTCCATTGAGTCAGTGATGCCATCCAGCCATCTCATCCTCTGTCGTCCCCTTCTCCTCTTGCCCCCAATCCCTCCCAGCATCAGAGTCTTTTCCAATGAGTCAACTCTTCGCATGAGGTGGCCAAAGTACTGGAGTTTCAGCTTTAGCATCATTCCTTCCAAAGAAATCCCAGGGCTGAATCTCCTTCAGAATGGACTGGTTGGATCTCCTTGCAGTCCAAGGGATTCTCAAGAGTCTTCTCCAACACCACAGTTCAAAAGCATCAGTTCTTCAGTGCTCAGCCTTCTTCACAGTCCAACTCTCACATCCATACATGACCACAGGAAAAACCATAGCCTTGACTAGATGGACCTTTGTTGGCAAAGTAATGTCTCTGCTTTTGAATATGCTATCTAGGTTGGTCATAACTTTCCTTCCAAGGAGTAAGCGTCTTTTAATTTCATGGCTGCAATCACCATCTGCAGTGATTTTGGAGCCCAGAAAAATTAAATCTGACACTGTTTCCACTGTTTCCCCATCTATTTCCCATGAAGTGATGGGACCAGATGCCATGATCTTCGTTTTCTGAATGTTGAGCTTTAAGCCAACTTTTTCACTCTCCACTTTTACTTTCATCAAGAGGCTTTTGAGTTCCTCTTCAGTTTCTCATTCTCATATGATTTTCGGTGTACATCTAAGTAGGAAAATACCATTTCTTGTTTTAAGTGACATCAAGGTTGCCCATATTCTTGGCTGTGACCAATGGCGTGGAAGGAAAAGTGATGTATGTCATTGCCAAGAAGAGATGTTAAGAACCATGCAATTTTTTTTTTTTTTTTTACCATTATTTCCTTTCTCTGTGCAGTGAGAATGACATGACTGATAGTGGTTGCTTATTCCGTTTGGATTCCAGAATGAGTACATGTGGAACAGAGCCTCAGCTGACACACAGCTTGCATACAGTGTGAACAAATAAAAAACTTTTTTTTTTTTAAAGCCAGTGAAATTTTGGGAGTATTTGTTATGACAAAATGGATCAGGAAAAGCTAATACAGTTTCTGACCTCATGAAGCTTACAGACACAAAAGGAAAACCATCAAACTAACTGGAATATTTCTTGTATTCTACTTAAGTTTAAATCAGAAGGGACTCCACTGGACATGGAAACTTTACATATTGCAAAGAAAACAGAATTCAGGTGTCTCTGCAGAATGCTGGGCATCTTGCCCATATTTCTTGTGATATGTCTTCATTCTATCCAAACTCACACTTTCTCACATCTGTTTATGTGGTGTCTTTCTGTTCTTTAGAGACACTCCATGCAGAAGCAAGTCACTGAGATGAGGAGAAAGATGCAAACTTGACCAACTTGTAACAGTTTAATGTGGTTCAGGATTCCTACTACATTGAGTCATTTGAAACCTCTAAATAACTTTTCTTTAATTTTATAGATTTTGATGTAAATAGCTTATTGTGGAAATAAAGGCAGCATTTCAAATATGAAAGAGTCATGGTTTGAGCCTAATAACACAACTGAATTTCTGTAAATAGAACTCTACAATGATTCTAGTGTATAAGCAAGTGGAGGGGATAAAACAGCAGGAGGGAATGCATAAAACTCTCAGTAAGAAAGCTTTCTATAAGCTTATGCCTCAAAGACCATCCTTAGAGGCCAATGTAAAACTCATTCCAACAACATGCTTCTTTGTTCTTTGTTTGCCTGTATGTGCCAAGTTTTACATCTAAACCAAAATCAATGTATAACTTGTGGCAAAAAAAGGGCATCATATCATTTAGTTACCTTTCTTCTCAGGTAATTATTATGTGACTGTGTTTAAATTAAAAAAAAAAAACAATAACTAATAGTGAGCATGGGAATAAAAATATGACTAAAATCCAGTGACAGGAATAAATTCATGGTGATAAATAGTCAGAAAATTCAGTTTCAGATATAAGTTGAAAGAAGAGGAGAGTGACAGTTTTGCAGATTTTATCACATAGCAGGGATATCACTCAGACTAATATTTAAGATCTTCTGTAAGCTTGTATTTGAAGGTAGAGACTTCCAAGCAAAAATATTCCTTGAGATCAAGATTTATATTTATTTTCCCTTCAAATATAAAATATCTCATATATTTCACATTGACATAGTAATTAAGTTCAGTTCAGTGGCTCAGTCATGTCCGACTCTTTGCAACTCCATGAATCACAGAACGCCAGGCCTCCCTGTCCATCACCAACTCCTGGAGTTCATCCAGACTCACGTCCATCGAGTCAGTGATGCCATGCAGCCATCTCATCCTCTGTCGTCCCCTTCTCCTTCTGCCCCCAATCCCTCCCAGCATCAGAGTCTTTTCCAATGAGTCAACTCTTCGCATGAGGTGGCCAAAGTACTGGAGTTTCAGCTTTAGCATCATTCCTTCCAAAGAAATCCCAGGGCTGATCTCCTTCAGAATGGACTGGTTGGATCTCCTTGCAGTCCAAGGGACTCTCAAGAGTCTTCTCCAACACCACAGTTCAAAAGCATCAATTCTTCAGCGCTCAGCCTTCTTCATAGTCCAACTCTCACATCCATACATGACCACAGGAAAAACCATAGCCTTGACAGACGGACCTTTGTTGGCAAAGTAATGTCTCTGCTTTTCAATATGCTATCTAGGTTGGTCATAACTTTCCTTCTAAGGAGTAAGTGTCTTTTAATTTCATGGCTGCAATCACCATCTGCAGTGATTTTGGAGCCCAAAAAAATAAAGTCTGACACTGTTTCCACTGTTTCCCCATCTATTTCCCATGAAGTGATGGGACCCAATGCCATGATCTTCGTTTTCTGAATGTTGAGCTTTAAGCCAACTTTTTCACTCTCCACTTTCACTTTTATCAAGAGGCTTTTTAGTTCCTCTTCACTTTCTGCCATAAGGGTGGTGTTATCTGCATATCTGAGGTTATTGATATTTCTCCTGGCAATCTTGATTCCAGCTTGTGTTTCTTCCAGTCCAGCGTTTCTCATGATGTACTCTGCATAGAAGTTAAATAAGCAGGGTGGCAATATAGAGCCTTGACGCACTCCTTTTCCTATTTGGAACCAGTCTGTTGTTCCATGTCCAGTTCTAACTGTTGCTTCCTGACCTGCATACAAATTTCTCAAGAGGCAGATCAGGTGGTCTGGTATTCCCATCTCTTTCAGAATTTTCCACAGTTTATGGTGATCCACATAGTCAAAGGCTTTGGCATAATCAATAAAGCAGAAATAGATATTTTTCTGGAACTCTCTTGCTTTTTCCATGATCTAGTGGATGTTGGCAATTTGGTCTCTGGTTCCTCTGCCTTTTCTAAAACCAGCTTGAACATCAGGAAGTTCATGGTTCACATATTGCTGAAGCCTGGCTCGGAGAATTTTGAGCATTACTTTACTAGTGTGTGAGATGAGTGCAATTGTGCAGTAGTTTGAGCATTCTTTGGCATTGCCTTTCTTTGGGATTGGAATGAAAACTGACCTTTTCCAGTCCTGTGGCCACTGCTGAGTTTTCCAAATTTGTTGGCATATTGAGTGCAGCACTTTCACAGCATCATCTTTCAGGATTTGAAATAGCTCAATTGGAATTCGATCACCTCCACTAGCTTTGTTCATAGTGATGCTTTCTAAAGCCCACTTGACTTCACATTCTAGGATGTCTGGCTCTAGGTCAGTGATCACACCATCGTGATTATGTGGGTTGTGAAGATCTTTTTTGCACAGTTCTTCTGTGTATTCTTGCCATCTCTTCTGAATATCTTCTGCTTCTGTTAGGTCCATACCATTTATGTCCTTTATCGACATAGTAATTAGAAAATAATATTTAATCAACAACTACCTATTGTTTTTAGAATTGTGTATAATATTTGAAAATTTAGAGGAGATATAGAACATGAATGTTAATTATTAAATAGAATAAGATAATTTCCTGAGAATTGGTCACCTAAAATGAGCTAGTTGTTTCCAAGATAATGCTGTCATTATCATCTTGCTCCCTTTTTAACTCTTGCATCTATTACTCCCAGAAGTAAGCATTTATTATTGGGTTTTTGTTTATTATTTCCTGAGCACTAATTCCTGTATTTATCCCTCCATGTTTGAAGCCACATCATATTTAAGACAATGGCATGTGAAAACTCCCTATATAAAGACCTCATCTTTTTCCATTTTGTGTCCTACACTTAGCTTAAACAATAGAAGTTTATTTCTCATGATTCTTGGGGCTAGTAAATCAAAATTATCAGCACCTGAATCAACAAATTTTTATAACTAAGAATAATATAACTATGCAATAATAAAAGTATTCAGATTAAACTATTAGCTTTTGTTCTTTTCTAATCTTCACACCAACTGTATGAATCAGACTAAAATTGTTTAATTTTATTGCCAATATAGAGTTAATGGTGTTGGTTATTAAAACAGATGAGTGATCTTTTTAGTTATGCTGCTAGGAGCATAGCCTTGACCAGTGCCCACGATACCAGACTATATTCCCCATGATGATGAATCCCTATTTTTTTTGAATCCCCATTTTTTACCAAGAATTTTCAGTAGTTTTTGGCAACAAAGCTATCAGGTATGTATATCTACTATCCTCAGATTTCTGTGGAGAAAACTGGGACTCAGAGCAGTTAAGAAATTTATCCATGATCACATAGCAGGAAAGTGTCATTGCAAAATTTATGGCAAGGTCTGTATGACTACAAAACACATTCTCTTAACCACTTAATTCTGTGACTCTCAAGGTATTTTAAGTCATGTCTTCGTATTACATATTAAGCAAAGTTGTGATAGCATTTCAGTGAAAGAGGACCCAACATAATGTAAAAGGAAACATTTTTTAAACTAGAAAGCACAAAATTTAAAGAAGCTGAAAAAAATAGAAAAAGAGCCATAGTGAAATAAAAAGATGAAAATTCTTGTGATTAAGAACACATAAATGAGCAAATCATAAGATTTGTGTAGCTTAGTTACAGCCTTTACCATTCAGGATCTATGGCTTCAGTTATGAAGGTTGTTGATAAGCTGTGAATAATTTTGTCCATTACTTGACTAGTTCTGTGTATATATCAGGAATCAGATCTTCAAACAGAATTTATGCAGTAGTGTAACTGCATATCAGAACTCTGCCTCAGCTATGAACTTTGGCTCCCCTCTTTCCATAGTCCATAATTTCAGAGGGATGCAACATAGTGTTTACTAACCATGGATGCTTGAACAAAAGGTACTATAGATGTCTTCATTAGAATTGAGACAACAAAAATGAAGGAACATTTCTTAAGCCCATTTCCTCTTCAGTTAGTCTCTGGATCATAATATAGTCAGAATAGCTTATAATGGTGTGATTTTTTCACTATTCAAGGTTGCAGTTTTGAGCTGGCTGGAAGTTTTGAGTGATACAATAAGTTGTACCATGAAGTTTTGTGAGATATCAGTAGGAGGATAAAATTGTAAGCCAAGGTAATAACAGCAGAAATAGAGAGGCAAGGAAGTGTGGGGGAGAATATTGTGGAGGATAAAGATTGGATAAAGGGAGATTTAAAATGATCTGGTAATTATTCTGAATGTTAGAATAAAGAGATAACTTTTTTACATATAAGTAGGGGTATGAAATAACCCAATTTCTATGTCAGGAAGAACTTTTATCACCAAGTGATAAATTTATAAAATTTATATACATTTTATAAATTTATAAATTATAAGATGGGATGTTAAAAGTGCAAGCTCTATTTGTTTTTAATTTTTAAAAGATTTATACACTAACCAACCAACATTTAGCAAGTACCTAGTGTATGTCAGAGGTTTCTCTGGTGGCTCAGTGGTAAAGGGTCCGCCTGCCAATGCAGAAGACATGGGTTCAATTCCTCAGTTGGGAAGATCTCCTGGAGAAGGAAATAGCAACCCATTCCAGTATTCTTGCCTGAGAAATCTCCTGGACAGAGGAGCCTGGTGGGCTACAGTTCAGCAGGTCACAAGAGAGTTGGACATGACTTAATGACTAAATAACAAACAACAAGTGTAAGTCAGACATTTGTATGCCACAGCAAAAAAGCTAAGTATGATTCTAGCCCTTGGCCCATAGTATAATTGGAAAAATTGGAATTAAAGAAATACATTAAAAAGTGTTTAAAAGAGGTTAAAATTGTATGTAAATATAATACAAAGTAATATTTTCTCACTGGAAACATAAAATAACTTTAATATTGAGTACCTCATGATTCATTGCAGTCATGCTTTCTAGGAACTTCTGACAAAATCATTAGTTGTGTTTTTATATCAAATATTAATTCTCTCAATTTATCAAACTACATTTTCAAGAGTTAATTACCAAATCTATAAAACAAATAATATTCATAATTGTACCATTTATAAAAATCATGTTCAAATTCAATGTTAAAGCATGTAGAAATCTCACACAGAAAATTATTGGGAGTAAATGGAAATGGAAAAAGGAGAAACACTGATGTGGCAGGATAGAATGTTTGAATAGACAGTAAAAGAGGCAAAAAAATATGGAAACTTTTGAGTCTTATTCCCTTACTTTAGAGGAGGAAAAGCTTTAAGCTGTATGTGTATGTGGGGTGGGGGGGTGTAGTGGGGGGCACAGGCCATTGTACAAGAGCACATGGAGGACTGATGTCAATGTGTGAATGTATTATTTCTGTGTGATCTGGAAAAGGTCTATATTTTTCTATACATAAAATCTAGAATGGCATTAGATTATATTAACAATATTTTATGTATTTATCAGTCATGGCTTAAATGGTTAGATTGTGAAATCAAAAACCAAGTTAAATACATGTGTAGTTTTAAGAACCACATTCATAAAAATACATCCTAGTTTGAAGACTTGGGGATAAAACAAGATTTCTTTCAGTCTTTGTGGTTATGAGGCAAAGAGACTCTACTTTCAAAGAGAAAATTAGATATCTTTATGAAAAAGAAACGAGTTGTCAAATAATTTTTCCAGTACTTTAATAATCATAATAGTCAGTGATAAAATATTTTTTGACTTACCAATTTCATCTGTATATTTGCTAGGAAAGGTGCACCATCAAATTTAAATCCAACTGATTTTTCAAAAAGCTTAGAGAATTGTACCCTCAAATGAATCCTTATTGATATGTTAACCAATTAATAATTAATAACATGAACATACTCAAAATAGTCTCAAGGGAGGTAAGAGAAAGTATTAATTCATAAAATAATTTATAATTATTCTGACATTCTCATCTATGTTGATGGGATGATCAGATATTTTGCTGTTGCTTTTATTTAACCTTTTACCTGTTCAAATACACCCAACACTCTTAGACATGATTTGAAAAATGGGACATAAAGACTTTAGATAACTGTTTGAGTAATTTGGGTATTTACTGCACTTTCAGGTGGGAAACTTATCCATGTTTTTGGAGTAGATTCTGTTGTCAGGCACACATAACTTCAACACAGTGAAAAGAAAAATACTGGCAGAATTAAGTAAAGTAGGGAGAGTGACATCTGTGAACAAGAGTTGATTTCATTTCTTGAGTAAAAGATTTGGAGAAAGAAAGCATAAGAGCATAAATTTCATAATTTTACATTGACATTATTTTTGTGTCTAGATGATTTTGTTTTAACTTTTTCTTTGTTCTAATCATCATTTCTTCTGCCTTTACCTCAGGAATTGGAGCAATGATTACCTTCGTTATTCTTTTGCCACATATATTTGTTACCAATACAAGAGAGGTGGATCTTATCATTCCCATTTCACAGACAAGAAAACAGAAGCCCAGAGATATTCAGTAATTTATCAAAGTCAGATTCACGTGTGCATGCTCAGTTATATCTTACTCTCTGAGACCCCATCGACTGTAGCCCACCAGGCTTCTCTTTCCATGGGATTTTCCAGGGAAGAATACTGGAGTGGGTTTCCATTTTCTACTCCAGGGGATCTTCCCAACCCAGGGATCAAACCTGCATCTCTTGAATTGGCAGGCATGTTCTTTACCACTATACTGGGGAAGCCCATCAAAGTCAGATAGGAAGTGGTAGAACCAAGACCAACTGATATGCTCCTCTTACCATACCTTTGAGAATCTTTCTCCAGCCACAGGTTTTTTTTCCTACTTCTGCAATTTATTTTTCCAAATAGTGTAAGAATTGACCTCTGGGTTGGAATTCCTACCACAATATTTTTAGTGCATGCAGTGTATCCCTCCCACTCTCCTCCTGATATTTCTTAGAACATAAAATTAGCTATTTCTTTACTCTGTTAATTTTGGAAGTGAGAAAATTTGAATATGTAATATCTTTCAATGAAGGGATAATCAGAAACATATACAATGAACTTTGACATATCTATGTGAATATATAAGATAAACACAAAATCAGTAATTCTATGCTTTGCATTTTATCTTCAACTCTTTGGAGAAAAAAAAAGTATATCTAATAGAGATTATTAAATGTTCTTCAGTTAGAGAAATTGATCTTCTGGAGTTTCATTGCATAATATTTTTCATGTTTATGTAACCAAAAGGTAAGAGTAAATGATGTAAATATCAGTTCAGTTCAGTCACTCAGTCATGTCCAATTCCTTGTGACCCCATGGACTGCAGCATGCCAGGCTTCCCTGTCCATTCACCAACCCCCAGAGCTTGCTCAAACTCATGTCCATTGAGTCAGTGATGCCATCCAAACATCTCATCTATGTCATCCCCTTCTTCTGCTGCCTTCAATCTTTCCAAGCATCGGCGTCTTTTCCAGTGAGTCAGTTTTTCTCATCAGGTGGCCAAAGTATTGGAGCTTCAGCTTCAGCATCAGTCCTTCCAATGAATATTCAGGACTGATTTTCTTTAGGATTGACTGGTTTGATCTCCTTGCAGTCCAAGGGACTCACAGGAGTCTTCTCCAACACCACAGTTCAAAAGGATCAATTCTTCAGTACTCAGCTTTCTTTATAGTCCAAGTCTCACATCCATACATGACTACTGGCAAAACCATAGCTTTGACAAGACAGATCTTTGTTGGTTGGCAAACTAACGTCTCTGCTTTTTAATATGTCTAGGTTGGTCATAGCTTTTCTTCCAAGGAGCAAGCATCTTTTAATTTCATGGCTGCAATCAGCATCTGCAGTGATTTTGGAGCCCCCCAAAATAAAGTCTCTCACTGTTTCCATTGTTTCCCCACCTTTTTGTCATTAAGTGATGGGACCTATGGCCATGATCTCAGTTTTCTGAATGCTGAGTTTTAAGCCAAGTTTTTCACTCTCTTCTTTCACTTTCATCAAGAGACTGTTTAATTCCTCTTCGCTTTCTGCTATAAGGGTGATGGCATATGTATATCTGTGGTTATTGATATTCCTCCTGGCAATCTTGATTCCAGTTTGTGCTTCATCCAGCCCAGCATTTCACATGATGTACTCTGCACATAAGTTAAATAACTAGGGTGACAATATACAGCCCTGACATACTCCTTTCCTGATTTGGAACCAGACTGTTGTTCCATGTCCAGTTCTAACTGTTGCTTCCTGGCCTGCATACAGATTTCTCAGGAGCCAGGTAAGTTGGACTAACAGTCCCACCTCTTTAAGAATTTTCCAGTTTGTTGTGATACATGAAGTCAAGGTTTTGGTGTACTCAATAAAGCAGAAGTCGATGCTTTTCTGGAACTTTCTTGCCTTTTCTATGATTCAACAGATGGTGGCAATTTGATCTCTGATTCATCTGCTTTTTCTATATCCAGCTTGAACATCTGGAAGTTCATGGTTCACATACTGTTGAAGCCTGACGTGGAGAATTTTGAACATTACTTGGCTAGCGTGTGAGATGAGTGCTATTGTGCGGTAGTTTGAACAGTCTTTGGCATTGCCTTTCTTTGAGATTGGAATGGCACTGACCTTTTCCAGTCCTGTGGCCACTGCTGAGTTTTCCAAATTTGCTGGCCTATTGAGTGTAGCACTTTTACAGCATCATATCTTAGGATTTGAAATAGCTCAACCGGAATCGCGTCACCTCCACTAGCTTTGTGTGTAGTGATGCTTCCAAAGGCTCACTTGACTTCACATTTCAGGATGTCTGGCTCTAGGTGAGTGATCATATCATCATGGTTATCTGTCATGATGATCTTTTTTGTATAGTTCTTCTGTGTATTGTTGCCATCTCTTCTTTTTTTTTTTTTTTTTTTAAATCGCAGGAGTTTCATTCTATAGGGTGGTTTTTAACACAGTGAGAGTACAAACACAAGGGAATGACATTTTAAATGCAAAATTAGTGCTTCAAAAATTAACTCTTGTAACTTTAAACTCGAAAACTAATACCAACAAATGCCATATCTTCTGCTTCTATTAGGTCCATACCATTTCTCTCCTTTATTTTGCTCATCTTCACATGAAATGTTCCCTTGGTATCTTTTATTTTCTTTAAGAGATCTCTAGTCCTTCCCATTCTATTGTTTTCCTCTATTTCTTTACACTGATCACTGAGGAAGGCTTTCTTATATCTCCTTGCTATACTTTGGAACTCTGCATTCAAATGCATATATCTTTCCTTTTCTCATTTTCATATAAATATGATCATGTATGATTCTGTAAATGCCTTATAGCTGTGTGATTCATAGTGAAGATACATACATATGTGTGAATTTCCCACATATTCTTCATCTGGTAGCTATATAAAATGGTTCTGTCATTTCCTTTTGAGAAAGTATCCAAATTTTTCACAGGGAATTCTATCTCTAATTTCAAGGTTAGGACAGACAGGTGGGGGATCAAGTTTGAACAAATAAAATAGAACATTCTGCAGCACATAGTGATGGCTAAGTGATGAGCACCCAGACAAAGCCATTGGGATACAATGTGATGCTTCCTGGGGCCAGTGAAAGAGAAGCAGAGACTCTTCCCTGTTGGACTCAAACCTAAAAGTCTGGGGCCTGAGAACAAAGCCTGTAGAGTATATTTAGAGCCAAGGCATGTAGAGAAAATAAGTCCTGTTGACAATATTTGAGGCTTTGGATCAAGCTGCACCTGAAAATTTACAGCTGGACATTTCAGTTACATGAGGCAATAAAGTTTTTTGTGTTGTTGTTTAAGCCAGTTTGAATTGCATTTCCTGTCATCTGAAAGAAATAATATTAACCAATACAGAACAGATGACTTGGACACAATGACGTAGCAGAACCCAGTTTATATTACTAGCTTTAAAACTCTGAATTTCTAAAAAAGGGTGTTCTGTTTTGCATAGAAAATGGGAAATCATTTGGAGATGGAGATATGTGGGAAGAGAAAGAGATGAAAGAATATTCATGTCTGTTCTGACATTGAGACATCTATAACAATAATATTTATGGAGAAAATTACTACTAAAAATGGCATTCAGATGTGGTCCTTGCATTCATGGTGCTTATTGGAGAAAACAACACTAAATAATTTGACCAAAGAGTAAGTAGACTTTTGATGACTTAGTTAAGTATGGTTTTGATGAGTTCTAAGAGACGGACAGGGAGGCCTGGCGTGCTGTGATTCATGGGGTCGCAAAGAGTCAGACATGACTGAGCGACTGAACTGAACTGAAGAGGGATACAATGAAAACACATGGAAAGCTTACCTGAAAAAACAGTCGTCAAACTGCCACTTGCAGTTCTGAGGAATAAACTTGAGTGAATGGGAATGGGAGAGGGTCATAAGGATTGAGGCTGAGAAAATAAGAACGGAAGATTCTGTGCTAGGAAGATCAACTTTAAAGATGGCGCTAGTGGTAAAGACTTAGCCAACAAAGATCTGTCTAGTCAAAGCTATGGTTTTTCCAGTAGTCATGTATGGATGTGAGAGTTATACCATAAAGAAAGCTGAGCACCAAAGAACTGATGCTTTTGAACTGTGGTGTTGGAGAAGACTCTTGAGAGTTTCTTGGACTGCAAGGAGATCAAACCAGTATATCCTAAAGGAAATCAGTTCTGAATATTCATTGGAAGGACTGATGCCGAAGCTTAAGCTTCAATACTTGGGCCACCTGATGCGAAGAACCGACTCATTGAAAAAGACCCTGATGCTTGGAAAGATTGAAGGCAGGAAGATAAGGAAATGACAGAGGATTAGATGTATAGATGGCATCACCAACTCGATGGACATAAGTTTGAGCAAGCTCTGGCAGGTGGTGATGGACAGGGAAGCCTGGCATGCTGCAGTCCATGGGGTCGCAAGGAGTCAGACAAGACTGACTGACTAAGTGGCAAAGAACTTGCGTTCCAATGCAGGAGACATAAGAGACGTGAGTTAGATCCTTGTGTCAGGAAGATCCCTTGGAGAAGGGCATGGTAATCCACTCCAATTCTTGCCTGGAGAATCAGAATCCCATGGACCGAGGTGCCAGGCGGGCTACAGTCCATAGGGTTGCAGAGTCTGGCATGACAGAGCAACTAACGCTTTCTTAATATAGTAGAGGAAGCGGAAGTGGGAAGGCAAAATACTGACCCTAGAAGTACATGGGGTCGCACAGAGTCAGACACGACTGAAGTGACTTGGCAGCAGAAGTACATTTAGAGATTTGTTAGAGAATAGTATAGGGAGAATAAAGAAACATTTCATCAAGCAGTATGAAGATGCCAGTAAGATAAAGAATAAGCCATTTGATTTCATTTGGGGCCTGAGAGGTCTGGCCTCAACAGTGTTGGGACTACTGATATATTTTCTGGTGTTTTTCAGACGCAGGTCCTGTGGTGAACAGAGTGCAAACTTGAGATAAGAAAAATCAATTTGAACTCTGCTGCTGCTACTGCTAAGTTGCTTCAGTCGTGTCTGACTCTGTGCGACCCCATAGACGGCAGCCCACCAGGGTCCCCCATTCCTGGGATTCTCCAGGCAAGAATACTGGAGTGGGTTGCCATTTCCTTCTCCAAATTTGAACTCTAGATTGTTGCAAATGGCTGCAATAATTTACCTTTATATATCCACATCCTTGGTAGTCTCTTCTTATACTGACTATGTTCCTGGCCATGGGACAATAAACAAGGTGACTGTGAGTTGATTTGGCCAATGGGGAAAAATTAGCATGATTCAACAAAGAACTTTAAAGTCCTTGCTTACTAAGACTTTCTTGCTTTTGTGGCTCTTAGGAACTATGAAACCACCATCATGTGAAAAGTGTCTCATGATCTACTGGATAATGAGGCCTCAAGTCTTTTGCTTATTAACAAATAATGCTGAGATTCATTAATCTTACACTTCATTCTGTTGAGTTCTAAGAATTTACTTTCGTAGTGTTAAGGGTTGAGAAGTAGGTCTGTTTTTTTTTTTTTTTTCTATTTGTATTGCTCTTTACTTCAATACTTTTATTGTTATTCCTCCAATTAAAACTCTTTGAACCCAGTTCTCAGGTTTACTGTATAAGTATCTCCTAATCTCATTATTCACAATAAACTGTGGAAAATTCTGAAAGAGATGGGAATACCAGACCACCTGATCTGCCTCTTGAGAAATCTGTATGCAGGTCAGGAAGCAACAGTTAGAACTGGACATGCAACAACAGACTGGTTCCAAATAGGAAAAGGAGTACGTCAAGGCTGGATTTTGTCACCCTGCTTATTTAACTTCTATGCAGAGTACATCATGAGAAACGCTGGGCTGGAAGAAACACAAGCTGGAATCAAGATTGCTGGGAGAAATATCAATAACCTCAGATATGCAGATGACGCCACCCTTATGGCAGAAAGTGAAGAGGAACTCAAAAGCCTCTTGATGAAAGTGAAAGTGGAGAATGAAAAGGTTGGCTTAAAGTTCAACATTCAGAAAACGAAGATCATGGCATCGGGTCCCATCACTTAATGGGAAATAGATGGGGAAACAGTGGAAACAGTGTCAGACTTTATTTTTTTGGGGCTCCAAAATCACTGCAGATGGTGACTGCAGCCATGAAATTAAAAGACACTTACTCCTTGGAAGGAAAGTTATGACCAACCTAGATAGCATATTGAAAAGCAGAGACATTACTTTGCCAACAAAGGTCCGTCTAGTCAAGGCTATGGTTTTTCCTGTGGTCATGTATGGATGTGAAAGTTGGACTGTGAAGAAGGCTGAGCGCCGAAGAACTGATGCTTTTGAACTGTGGTGTTGGAGAAGACTCTTGAGAGTCCCTTGGACTGCAAGGAGATCCAACCAGTCCATTCTGAAGCAGATCAGCCCTGGGATTTCTTTGGAAGGAATGATGCTAAAGCTGAAACTCCAGTACTTTGGCCACCTCATGCGAAGGGTTGACTCATTGGAAAAGACTCTGATGCTGGGAGGGATTGGGGGCAGGAGGAGAAGGGGACGACAGAGGATGAGATGGCTGGATGGCATCACTGACTCGATGGACGTGAGTCTGGGTGAACTCCGGGAGTTGGTGATGGACAGGGAGGCCTGGCATGCTGTGATTCATGGGGTCGCAAAGAGTCAGACACGACTGAGCAACTGAACTGAACTGAACTGAATCTCATTATGTGGTTAAAATGAACAAATAGATGATTAGCACAAATTTTTATATGTAACATTCGATATATGCAAAAAACTCATAATATTTTTTTATTAATAAGGCCAGAGGGATAATGTATTCTACCACTCATAATAACTTTCAACACTTCAGAATAGATATTGGTTATAATAATCACTTTGGAAATTGATGCCTTTTGTCTGTGAAGTGATTTCAAAGTTTTTAAAAAAGCTGCAAAGTTGATATTCCATTAAAACACTGTTGATACTCCATATTAAAATTACATAAATTAACAAATTTTGGTAAGTTTTTTGAGTTATATCTATAGTATCTCAATCTTTTACATTGTTGGAAAGTTAGATACCTTCTTATATTTTAAATATCAAAAGTGATTGACTGTGTTTAAATTACTAAATGCTCATTTTTGCTACCAGTAAATATAAAACAAACATCACATAAATATCAAAATTATGGAATGCAAAAATATTTTTTAAAGTCATATTAACTTTTACAAATTGCATACAACAAATACATCCACGTGTTTCAAAATATTTGTAATGTATTAATGAAGAAATTAAATTTCTTTTATTCTTAGGAAAGGGAGGCATCAGCTCAAAAGGCATGACACTGGTAACAGAAAGGATCAGGGATATAGCTATTTGATTCAATTTTGTGAACTGGGGCAAATTTAGTAACTTCAAAAAATTTGAGTTTGTTTATTCACTAGATGAGAATAAGAGAATACTATTTCACAGAGGATTTGATGGGATAAAATGTATAAAATCTGCATAAACTTTTCCTAAACTGCAAATTTAAATTTTGATTTAATTAATTTATATATGAAAATTAATAATTGTATGTTAAATTAAATAAAAAATGGGAATATGGTTAATGAAAGGACATAATCTTTACATTCAAATATTTATCCCTGAATATTAGCACTACCACTTAAAAATGATAGGATTATGGAGAAGATGAATGAACCTTAAAAAGACTGTATCTTCAGATCAGTACAATTGAGGTAATAACATCCAGCTCATATGACTTGCAATTATTAATATTAGGTGACCTAACATAAGCCAATAATGATCCAGTGATTCTTAAGGGATAGAAGTCACTCTCAGAAGGAAAGTTATTATTATTACCACCCATATTATAAGGTATTAGTTTCATTATTTAATAAAGTCATTGCAGAAAAATTCTGTTAGAATACTATTAGAAAGTTAATAAATATAAAAATTAATAAACCAAATGAGTTATATTTAAATTGAACCTATAGAACTTTTCCTCTAATTTCTTTTCATCAGTATGATTTAGAGTTTGTCTTTTTCTGTAAGGTTCATATATTTTAACTGCCATATTTATATATCCTTACTAATTAACATGATGACCATTAACACATTTTGTGTGCATGAAATATCATAATAAACCTTAAATTGTATTTATTTATACAACTAAAAACATCACTCTAACATCTCTATTAATGCTTTAACAAAGTGAGCTAAATAATTTGGCATCAAAAGTTTAGAAAACTGACAGTGTTTTAGAACAATGGTTAAAAAGAATTTAGGATGTATTTGGACCACATAAAATATGTGATTTTAAAATATTTGTATTTACTCTTTAGAAACACGATTTCCCTTTGTGTGTTTTGTGTGTTCAGTCATGTCTGACCCTTTTGTGACCCCATAGAAATGCAGACCACCAGGTTCCTCTGTCTGTGGGATTTTCCCGGCAAGAATACTGGAGTGGATTGCCATGCCCTCCTCTAGGGAATCGTTCCTACCCAGGGATAAACCTTTCATCTCCTTTGTCTTTTGCATTGGCAGGCAGATTCTTTACCACTGGACCACCTGCGAAGCCTAATTTCCCTTTGACTTTCATTTGAAAAGCTACCTACATAGTTGTAATTCTACACATGTCAGATTTAGAGAAGACAGCAGTAATTACTTCAGTTTTCCACTCTGGTATGGCATACTGAATGAGTTTCACATTTCTTTTCTTTATTAGGGTAGGATATCTATTGTTTTATTTTGACAGCTATAGACAAATCCACATTTGATTAAGTCCTATGTATAATATCATACACTGAGCAAAGCATAAAGATTTTTAATTACAAAGTTAGAACATTTCAAGCTTTGGAATATTAATTAATCATTCAGGGAAGATGTTCGCTTCATCTCATGTTAATTTTATTTATTTTATTTATTTTTTTACATGCTAATTTTATACCCTGACATTTATTCATGGTTTGTTTACAGAGAAGCCTGGTGGGCTACTAGTCTGTGGGGTTGCAAAGAGTCGGACACGACTGAGTGACTAACAGTTACATCCTTATATAGTATTTCGTCTCAAATTTTCAGAGGAGAAATAAGATGAACTCTTTCCTATCTTGTCTCAGCATTGAGTAGTAAGAACCAGAGGAAAGAAATGATAGTCAGAATGAATGCTCAATCTGATGCTTCGTAAGCCACTGAACTGGCTTAATCACTTTGTGCTTCTAAGATATAGAAGTGGAAGAGATAAAAGGATGTTTTTCCCTCTTCTATAATTCATAACACATTTGGACTGTGATCATTGCAATACACTCTGAAGAAAAAATTAAGGTGGTACCAAGGAAAATAAAATGACAGACTAAGATTCATTATAGAAAAACACATACCATTATTCTAAAAGTAGTTCAATTAAATAGAGAAATATACCAGCTATGAACAATAGGCAATATTTCACTTTGCATTTTGCCTCTCAGTTTTTCTATAAAAAGGAGAGTATTCATAAAGGCACAATATTCTAGTCAAAGCAGGCCTTCTTTCATATATAAACAGCTCATACATCTCAACATAAAAAAAAAATTAAAAATGGGCAGAAGAATTGAGTAGACATTTTCCCAACAGGAACATGAAAAGATGCTCAATATCACTAATTATCAGGAAAATGCAAATCAAATCCTCCATGAGATATCATCTCATAGCTGTCAGAAAGGCTATCATCAAAAAGAGTGCAGATAATAAATGTTGAGGAGGATATGAAAAAAGAAACCCTCATACACTGTTGGTGCGAATATAAATTGGCACAGCCACTATGGAAAACAGTATAGAGATTGCTCAAAAAATTAAAAATTCAACTACCATATGACCCAGAAATTCCACTTGTGATTATATTTGGGAAAAAACCAAAACAAAACAAAATCACTAATTTGAAAAGATGCATGCATCCTCATGTTCATAGTAGTTTCATTTATGATAGCCAAGACATGGAAGTAACCTTAGTGCTCAGCAGGAGATGAATAAATAAAAAGATGTTATACACACA
The DNA here is from genome assembly GCF_002263795.3 of Bos taurus. NCBI lineage: Eukaryota > Metazoa > Chordata > Mammalia > Artiodactyla > Bovidae > Bos > Bos taurus. Next base: position 14,197,133 of record NC_037332.1, on the reverse strand, counting down.
CACAGGCACATGCGTGCACACATACACACATGGAATATTACTCAGCCATAAGAAAGAGTGAAATAATGCCATTTGCAGCAACATGGATGGACTCAGAGATTACCATATCAATCGAAGTAAGTCAGACTGAGAAAGACATATACTATATGCTATCACTCATTTGTGGAATCTAAAGAGTTAAAACAAATGACTATAACAAAGCAGAAGCAGACTCACAGATTTAGACACTGATTAGTGGTTACCAGTAGGGAGACAAGAGGGATGATGGGGATGGGTTATACAGGGGTAAGAGATTTAAAAAGGAGTGTTATTATGAAATTATGTGAATTCATGTGTTAAATTTTTGAAAATTGTGAAGCACTGTAGAATTTACAGAATTTTCCATTCAATTGGCTTCCCTGATAGCTCAGTTGGTAAAGAATCTGCCTACAATGCAGAAGACCCCAGTTCAAATCCTGGGTCAGGAAGATCTGCTGGAGAAGGGATAGGCTACCCACTCAGGTATTCTTGGGCTTCCCTTGTGGCTCAGCTGGTAAAGCATCTGCCTGCAATGTGAGAGACCTGGGTTCAATCCCTGCATTGGGTAGATCCCCTGGAGAAGGGAAAGGCTACTCACTCCTGTATTCTGGCCTGGAGAATTCCATGGACTGTAGAGTCCATGAGGTCGCAGAGAGTTGGACACAACTGAGTGACTTTCACTTCCATTCAATTAATAAAACAAGGTAGCAAAAAGTGTTTTTAAGAGCAGTTGTAGATTTACAAAAAAACTCTGAGATGATATAGTTAGATTCCATTGTATGTTGATAACAATATCGTAACTATCTTATTGTATGCAGAGTTTAAAAAAAAATCTTTCAGTGGTGGTTTCTGCTTTCATGAAAATGAGAATACTTAGAGCAATTAGTGAAGTGAAATGATTAATTGGTTTGGAGGTTGTGGAAAATAATGCAGTCTTGCAGAAAAGAAAATACATGTTTATTTAGATGTTTAAAAGAATGAGTATATCTTTAAAATGAAAGTAGGTTGAATGAAGAAGATTTCAGTTTTCTGAATTGTAGTCTTTGAGAAGATACGTATTAAATGGGAAGCCAGAAACTATTTACTAGAAAAATATATTTTATGAAGATTGTAGTCTCTTATGAAATATCCCTTAGCATTTCAGAGAGATTTTGAAAAATGTTGGCCTTTTGGGACTACTAAAGTATGGCATTTCATATTCTGCAAAGTAATATTGGCCTTAAATTGAACCATTTATTTTGTCCTTGTTAAATGTCACAGTTGCCCTTTTCCTTGAGTTATCAGTTTTATCACCTAAAAAGTTCTTTTTAGGAAAAACTGGTGGATATCATAATGGACCAAAATAGAGAACTGATTTAGTCTGAGGTCTGGACAGTAGTAACTGGAGACCAATAAAGTATCTTGATCACCAAAAGAGCTATTTAAATTTAGGATTCTGAACTTGTAAAAGTACTGGTCCCATTAAATTAAAATACACCTTGAAACAAACAAAAAAGCAGACTTTTTGGTTTATCACGGAGGCCAAAAGCACACCAGAGAAATTTTCTATAAATGTCCATGTTTGTTGACATTTTCACACCTTTAAAGATTCATAAAATCAAATTATTCTACAGGAATTAAAGGATAATTATTCCCTAAAAGCAACATTAAATCCTCTCAGTGATGGCCATAAACATCTACAACAAAATGGAAGTCATTTGGTGTGGTGTGTAGGACCAATTCAGAAATCACAGGTTAATTATATACTAGATTTTTTACATCTTCATTCTGTCAACCCAAGCTCTGTTGTCTCTGAGTCCATATCTCTTACACTTTATTGTGTAAATGAATTTATGGGATCCTTTTTCACAGTGATTTTTGAGAAAAGTGTGAATAAAAATATTTGGCCCTGAAGGGAGAAGTAGGAAGGAAATACACAGGACTGAGGTGTGGACAGAAATGGAGAACACACAGACAGGAGGCTGGAAATCAAAATCCAGTATGTTCATAATTTTTCATGGAGATTCCAAAGGAAACATTCAAAAAACGAAGATCATGGCATCCAGCCCCTTCAGTTCATGGCAAATAGATGGGGAAAAAATGGAAACAATTACAGACTTTATTTTCTTGGGCTCCAAAATAACTGTGGATGGTGACTGCAGCCATGAAATTGAAAGACACTTGCTCCTTGGAAGAAAAGCTATGACAAACCTAGAAGTATATTAAAAAGCAGAGACATCACTTTGTTGACAAAGGTCCATCTAGTCAAAGTTATTGTTTTTCCAGTAGTCATGTATAGATGTGAGAGTAGAACCATACAGAAGGCTGAGTGACAAAAAAAGATATGATGCTTTTGAGCTGTGGTGTTGGAGAAGATTCTTGAGAGTACCTTGGACAGCAAGGAGATCAAGCCAATCAATCCTAAAGGAAATCAGTCCTGAATATTCATTGGAAGGACTGATGCTGAAGCTGAAACTCCAATACTTTGGTCACCTGATGAGAAGAGCTGACTCATTGAAAAAGACCCTGATGCTGGGAAAGATTGAGGGCGGGAGGAGAATGCGATGACAGAGGATGAGCTGATTGGATGGCATCACTGACTCAATGGGCATGAGTTTGTGCAAACTCCAAGAGATGGTGAAGGACAGGGAAGCCTGGCAAGCTGCAGTCCATGGGATCGCAAAGAGACGTACCTGGCTGAGCACTGAACAACAGCAACCAAAGGAAAATAATGAATAGAAGGAAAAGAAAAAAATCAATACAGACTGAGACAGTTTTCCATATTAAACCTAGAATAAATTATCAAATTGCCTAGGAAATGGATAAAAAATTGTATATTACTTGTGGACGATATGGTATTGGACCACATGTGTCTGCCAGAGGATTCCAGAAGCAGAGTTTGACTCTGAGAAGTACTGGCATGAAAGATGTGAGATCAGAACCCTCAGCTGACCAGGCCTTAATCTAAAGTTGAGTGAAATCCTAGCATGGAATTGGAGAGGGCCTGGGTGTGCTCTGTATCCAACTCTTTGTGACACCATGGACTGCAGCCAGAGTTTCCTCTGTCCCTGGAATATTCCAGGCAAGAAAATGAATTGGGTTACCATTTTCTACTCCAGGGTATCTTCCAGACCCAGGGATAGAACTCGTATCTCTTGTGTCTCCTGCATTGGCAGGTGGATTCTTTGCCAATGAGCCACTGGGGAGAGGAACTATATGCCAGTGATTTAGTCAACAGGTTGGCTGAACCAAGCATTAGATGGGAAAACTACAACCCAGTGTTCCTAGATGCTGAGAAAACTAAAGGTACTCTGAATTCCACTGGACACCCTGAAATGGAACAAGAAGTCTAGTTCAAATCTCATCATACATAAATTAGAAGGTAACTCCTAAAGTAACTTTAAGCAGCGTTTGGTGTTTCAGACACTGGCAATGTGTGCTGAGGTCAGTTGTGGAAGCTTTTAATTTGCTCATGGCTGGCAGGTAAAGAAAAGGCAAAGACTGAGAAAATACCTGAATCCTAGTAGTATCTCTCCTTCGCTTCTGTGAAACTACTAATCCTTCAGAGTTTGCATAACCCTCCGTATAGTATGCAGGATGCAGAGAAATGGCCAGTTGCACTAGCTCAGGGAACATCTGAAAAGAAATGGCTTAAATTTAAGTGGAAAATAATCTAAGGATGGTCATCAGAAAACCAACTAATGAAAGAATGATTACAGCTATAGAAAATAGGCTGAATACAAGTTTTTGAAAATATTATACAGGGAAAACCATTTCATTTACAGAGGTTTTTAAATATATATATATATATATATAAAATAGCAGACTTTTTTCATTTTTCCAAGTACTCACAAAAAATATTTTCCTCCATTTAAGGGATAAGTGAAGAGAGAAAAGAAGTGAAGGAGATTAAGAAGTACAAATTTCCAGTTGCAAAATAAATGAGTCTTGGGTACTAAATATGCAGTATAAGGAATGTAGTCAATAATTATGTAATCTTCATACACTGACAAATGATAATGAGACTTATCATGGTGATCATTTTATTTTAAATGTGTAAAACTATCAAATCACTATGTTGTATAACAGGAACTAACATAGTGCTGTAGATTAATTATACTTAGAAAAGAAACAAACAAACTCATAGAAAAAGAGATCAGATTTGTTGTTAAAAGAGTTGGGAGTGGGATGGGGGAAGAGAAATTGGATGAAGGCAGCCAAAAGATACAAAATTCCCAGTTTCAGAATGGGAGAAAATAATAACAAATGAAGCAACTGACAAACAACTAATCTCAAAAATATACAAGCAACTCCTACAGCTCAACTCCAGAAAAATAAATGACCCAATCAAAAAATGGGCCAAAGAACTAAATAGACATTTCTCCAAAGAAGACATACAGAGGGCTAACAAACACATGAAAAGATGCTCAACATCACTCATTAACAGAGAAATGCAAATCAAAACCACTATGAGGTACCATTTCACACCAGTCAGAATGGCAGCGATCCAAAAGTCTACAAATAATAAATGCTGGAGAGGGTGTGGAGAAAAGGGAACCCTCTTACACTGTTGGTGGGAATGCAAACTAGTATAGCCACTATGGAGAACAGTGTGGAGATTCCTTAAAAAACTGGAAATAGAACTGCCTTATGATCCAGCAATTCCACTGCTGGGCATACACACTGAGGAAACCAGAAGGGAAAGAGACACGTGTACCCCAATGTTCATCGCAGCACTGTTTATAATAGCCAGGACATGGAAGCAACCTAGATGTCCATCAGCAGATGAATGGATAAGAAAGCTGTGGTACATATACACAATGGAGTATCACTCAGCCATTAAAAAGAAAACATTTGAATCGGTTCTAATGAGGTGGATGAAACTGGAGCCTATTATACAGAGTGAAGTAAGCCAGAAGGAAAAACACCAATACAGTATAATAAAGCATATATATGGAATTTAGAAAGATGGTAATAAATAACCCTGTGTATGAGACAGCAAAAGAGACACTGATGTATAGAACAGTCTTATGGACTCTGGGGGAGAGGGAGAGGGTGGGAAGATTTGGGAGAATGGCATTGAAACATGTAAAATATCATGTATGAAACGAGATGCCAGTCCAGGTTTGATGCACGATACTGGATGCTTGAGGCTAGTGCACTGGGACGACCCAGAGGGATGGTATGGGGAGGGAGGAGGGAGGAGGGTTCAGGATGGGGAACACATGTATACCTGTGGCAGATTCATTTTGATATTTGGCAAAACTAATACAATTATGTAAAGTTTAAAAATAAAATAAAATTTAAAAAATAAAAATTAAAAAAAAGTACTAAGGATGTAATGTACAACACAATAAATATAATTTACATTGCTCAATGTTATATATGAAAGTTGCTAATAGAGTAAATTCTGACTTCTCATCACAAGGAAAATATTTTTTCTATTTCTTAATTTTGTGTCTATATGAGGTGATTGATATTCACTAAACATTATTGTAAACACTTCATGATGTATGTAAGTCAAATCATTATGCTGCACATCTTAAACTTTTATAGTGCTGTATGCCAATTATATCTCAATAAAACTGGAAGAAATAAATATGAGAGAATATATTTCTTCTACTCAGGCTGTCAGCATATGTTAAATTTTGTTTAGCAAAATTAAAAATTATATACATTTGGGGAAATTCACACATCTTGAAGATAAAGATATTCCAGTAACTACTTAAATTAGAGAAAAATGTAGAATTTCAATTAAAAATATAAAAATCATAAAACTAAATTACAGAGTTAATGCATTAATATGAAAAAGCGGATTGGGAATTTGTTGACTCTTTAGAATAATTTCTGAATGTTCTGAAGAACATGGAGTAAAACCAAAAATACTCAGAATTTGGAATTGGGCAGCAATATGACTTGTGCTAAATTGCTTATTATTTGATTACTCACTATTTTCTTCAGTGTAAATGAGGAAAATATCCAAGTATTTGAATATAAAAGAGATAATAGAATGCATACTAGGAGCCACACCTTGAGTTATATTCATGAGTATAACCAGGCTGCTTTTTCTATAGCAATTGGATAGGCCCTCTCCCTTCACCATAAGTGTAATTGCATAAGGACCTTCCTAGAGTAAATATCATCCTATAGGAAAATAAAGGCATGCAGATTTTCGTCTACTTATAATGCTTGACTGGTTGAGGAACAAAAAAAGTGAAGCCTACACTGGAAGTTAGCTGTGTGTGCATGTTAAGTCACTTCAGTCGTGTCCAGCTGTTTGAGACACTGTGGACCATAGTCCTCCAGGTCCTTTGCTCATGGGATTCTCCAGGCAAGAATACTGGAGAGGGTTGCCATGCCCTCCTCCAGGGGAGCTTCCTGACCCAGGAATCGAACCCACGTCTCTTATGTCTCCTGCATTGGCAGGCCGGTTCTTTACCACAAGCACCACCTGTATCTCTTCCTAAACCATAACATGAGTTGTTCCTGCATGCTCCACAGCATCCCAGAGAAGACAACCAGCTTAGATTTATCTGCTGAAAATAAATTCCCCTAAAAGATTTTCTAGAATGATGTCATGACTTAAGCAAAGAGGTGATGCAGAAAAAGCAAGAGAGAGCAATAAAGGGGACACTAGAATTACTGGGAGAAAGAGGTAGAACCCAGAGTCTGTGTTAATCAAACTGTGGTTGAAGATGTCAAGAAATGAAGCTTTGAGGACTCTGCAATAGATCCTGTAGTGGAGACTGTGCATCAGTATAACTTGTACTGTATGCTTCTTTGCACTGTAGAGACGATAAAGCCCCAAATTGCATTTTCTAGTTGTTGTTCAGACATTAAGTCATTTCCAATTCTTTGTGACCCCATGAACTGCAGCACGCCAGGCTTCCCTGTCCTTCACCATCTCCTGGAGTTTGCTCAAACTCATGTCCATTGAGTCGGGGATGCCATCCAACTATCTCATTTGCTGTTGTCCTCTTTCCTCCTGCCTTCAATCTTTCCCAGCATCAGGGTCTTTTCAAATGAGTGGGCTCTTCACATCAGTGACCAAAGTACTGGAGCTTCAGCATCAGTCTTTCCAATGAATATTCAGGGTTGATTTCCTTTAGGATCAACTGATTTGATCTCCTTCCAGTCCAGAGACTCTCAAGAATCTTCTTCAGCACCACAGTTTGAAAGCATCAATTCTTCAGCGTTCAGCCTTCCTTATGGTCCAACTCTCACATCCATACACAATAATAGAACAACCATAGCTTTGACTATATGGGCCTCTATCAGCAAAGTGAGGTCTCTGTGTTTAAATAGGCTGTCTAGATTTGTCATAGCTTTTCTTCCAATGTCATATTATTTTCTAGACTCCTTTGTAATTTGGTTGTAGGTAAAAATTTTATTTGGCAAGCCAGATGTATATGTGTGGGATAGCAAAGGTGGGCATAGGGTGGCGTTCAAACTTCTCTTGGTTCTGTAGTTCCTATTGACAGGCAGGGTCACATAAGGCATTGCTTTTATTTGTTAATATTAGCAAAGTATTAGTCACTAAACTAAGGATATCAAGAAGGAAGACATGAAGCATCCATTTCACTGATGTCACACATTGTTTGGAGGATATACAGTTTCCAAAGTATGATATGCTTCTGATATTATGATTCCTGATTCAAGTCACAGCAACACCACTTTCCTCAAAATTACAGATAAGGCAGTGACAATTTGATGTCCTACTTTTGTGAAGTACAGCTTTGGGAGACATTCCTAAGAGATATTTTAAGAGTTAGGGAGTCTAGTATGGACATGTACACACTGCTATATTTAAGATGGATAACCAACAAGGACCTACTCTATAGCACAGGGAACTCTGCTCAATGTTATGGGATGGGAGGGGAGTTTAAGGGAAGAACAGATACATGGATATGTATGGCTGTATCACTTCACTGTTCACATCACCTGAAATTATCACAACATCTTTAACCAGCTATACCTCAATACAAAATAAAAAATTCTTTTTTTTTTTTTTTAAGAACTTATGTCTTCTGCTCCCCTAACCCTCCTGAAACATTTGATACCAGAAGTTGTTACAGGCAGCAAGCACTGAGAGACAGGGCAGTGCGAGTTTGGTCATCCTCCTGACAGTTTGAAGACACTGATACCCTCAAGACCATTAGAATATGGAGACTGGCATTTTTATAGTCCATTATGGCAAAAAGATATTCTAAGTAGCCTTTGTTGTTATTAATAAAATACCTACTGAAGATCAGTTTTTGACAGACTAAGGGTCTGCTACAATAGACTATCATGGTAAAGAAGTATAAAAGTATAATAATCATGCGACTTCTAACTGTGCTGGAGAACTTAAAAAGGGCATAGTCAAAAAGCTGAGGTTTCTGGGACTGTCTTTATTCTTATCTATGGTCATGTGAGTCACTGGTTTAACTCAGATGTGCCTTATCTTTAATGTGAGAAACACTCCTTTATTTGGGAAAGAGAGGGGCACCATATTACTCATGTGATACGGCTAAACATAGTGAAATATCAAACAAATCTAAAGTGAGGAACACTCTACAAAATAACTAGCCTTCACTCCTCTAAAATGTCAAATTCCTGAAAGACAATGACTGACAAACTGCTTTTAGTTTAAGGGGGCCATAGACATATGAAAACTAAATGCAATGTGTTATCCCGAGTAGACCATGGATCAAGATAGATAATAAGGCTATACATAAAGGGCATTATTGGGAAAACTGGAAAGGTGTTAGGGTCTGTAAACCAAATAATGGTATTAAATTAAATTTTATAAATTTATAAATATCTGTACATTTATTAATTATATTTAGATTAAATTAGGTTAAGTAATCTTATTTTGATAATTGTACTAGAGTCATATATGTCACTGTTCTTATTGTTAGACAACATATACTGAGTGCTTAGGAATAATGTGACATACATATCTTCAATTTATTCTAAATTTGCTCAGAAATTTTTATATATATATATATATATATATATATATGTGCATATATATGTGTATGCTCAGTTTTGAATGGCAATTAATATAAAAAAGATAAACTTAGTAATGATTGGCTTTTGCTTCATAGAGCTTATTTTTATTACACCTTTATGCTATTTTAAATAAATAGTTATGTGATGCTTTTGTCTATTTAGGTATTCAAAAGCCCACAATACATCATCTAGTATCAATAAAATTGACTGTTATGATGTTCAATAATAAATTAATACACAATATTTAAAATTAACCAATATTAAGAAGGTATACTTTGGACTGAATAATTTTATTAATATTCCTAAGCAGTATACTAAGAATATACAAATGTTTAACATATTAAATAATCATGCCACAAATTAATAAAAGAAGTAAATAGGGAGTATAAATTTAAAAAATTTCACAGTATTCCACTAGAAAAAAATTTTATTAAACTTATTGTTAGTATTTGACAAACTATACTGGGTCATTGAAACTTTATTAATCCACAGATTTATAAGTTTACTTCACATGTGATAAAATATCTTACATCATATTATTTCATTAAAAATATTTGTAAAAAAAATTTGTAATTATACTACCATGGTTAGAGTACATCATTAGTAAACATATTAAGTACATAGTTGTGAAATAGTGAATATGTAGTATATAAATATGCTCACCATATTTTAGAAATATGGAAAGTTGTGTTCTATTAGCTTAAAGTATTTTGAGTATAAGAATAAACTCTGCAAAATGCTGAGGATGGTTATTGCCATAGGACAAAAGATAATGCTTTATGTAAAATCATTGTGTCTTAGAATAATTCCTTCTTATTAATTTTCTAATTAACAATCATACCAACTTAGAAATATGGGGGAAAAAAACAAGTATGAATAAATTAAAATGGAAATCATTTTATGCATTTGACTTCTAAATATTATCAAACAATTTTCCACATTTTTAATATGATTTTAGTTTTTTTTTTCTATGTCACATGCTTCAGAGTCTCTTTGAAAAAAGAATGTACTCAAGCAAAAATATTGCCCCAAATCTCTAAAATGTAACCGGTTAGTGAGTTGAATTTTCATGCTTTTTGATAGTCAAATAAAATAACCTAAAAAGAAAAGAAACTTTAGTCTTCCTCATTATTTAAAAAATAATATGTAGTTATGCACATTATGTGGAGAAAGCAAAGGCAACCCACTCCAGTACTCTGGGAGTTTGTACGTTGGTATTTTTAAGGCAAAACGATTCAGTGAGTATAATTTTTCCAATATATTAAGTCTATTAAAAATCATTAAAGATAATAAAAATGGTTGTCTGTAGAATGTAATGGGTTACAGAAACATAAAGTCATGTAATAATGAATTTGCAGTCTTTCATTCCAGTGAGTCAGGTCTTAAAGTTCTAACAAGAAATGTCAAAGTTTAAGAAAACAGACACACACTGTTTGTTTTATTTTCCAATACTGAGTATATCTGAACCAGATCCCTTTCTTCTTACTCACTCTCCTTCTAAATGTCATTTTAAATAAAGTAGCACACACATTTACTCTCCTTGTCCCACCTCCCTTTTTGAATTTCAGCTATAAAATATGTCATTTTCTGAAAAACATATTCCCTATAGATAAAGCTTCTTGAATGGGTCCTTCATTATTTCTAAAGGGCAAATATATTAACCTGAGCCTTATCATTTACAACTTTATTATTTTTTTCAGAATGTCCTGAAAATGCGATGACAAAAATAACAATTTCCTAAGAAATACTGGGAAAAGTTTCAAGGGGATTTTGTTTCCTTTTACAGAAATAATATCCATAGGATTTTTTTATGATGAAAGTCTGATGATTAAATATACTGTGGTCAAAAAAATGTTCTTGTACCTCAGATTCAAAAAGACTTTAGAATTAGAAATGCTATATAGATTTTTATAATTAAAAGAAGGTCATGGGGAGGGAGGAGGGAGGAGGGTTCAGGATGGATTTTCTTTTAAAAATTTAGAAAAAAATAATTAATAAAAAAAAAAAAAGGTCACTTCATTGTTGATTTTCCATAGCCTCTAAGGTTGTATGCATATATGTATAGATATGAGTACCCAAGTGACTACCTACACACATATATGTAAATGTACAGGTGTATGCATATGCATATGTATCTGTGTCTTGTGTGTGTCCGTGTCTACCCAACAAAAGAAATTTGCTTTTTCCTGAAGACAGAGTAAATATTTCATCCTTTAGAAAGTTCACTCCTTTTTCTTACAAGGCCCTTTTCTATCATTTTCCATCCAAGGAAACACACTACAGCTGTACTCCTAACCTAATAATACCATGCAGTAAAGCTGGGTTTCTTTTTTTTGGGGGGGGGTGAAATGGGGAAGGGAAAGATGGCAACCCATTCCAGTATTCTTGCCCGGAGAATCCACTTGGATGGGGGAAGCCTGATGGGCTGCAGTCCATGGGGTTGCAGAGAGTCGGACACAAGTGAGTGACTAAGCACAGCACAGCACAGCACAGCACAGAGCTGTTTTTACCTATTTTATCTTGATGCCTTATGTTGCTTCCTAGAAGATACGAACTTGATTTTTTCCATCTTATTTACTTCAGTGTCTCATAATTGGTAGCTGCTGAAAAATCATTTACAGTATGGTTGAGCAAGTTTTGCTCATATCATCCAAAGTGCCTTATTTGTTTATCATTTTGACTTGACAACAGGTTTGTAGGTTGTTTGATAAAATGTTCTCACAAATGTTGGGAGGCATGTGCTATATAAACTCCCATGTAAGGGAGATCTATAACTATTTTTCATTTATTCCACTGATTTAGTAGCTTAGTTAAGGAAGCATATAATATAGCTTCAAGCAATGTGATACAGTGGAGCATCATAAGAAGAGTTTGAGCATCATCTCAGTTTTTTTCATGAGCACAATAAAATAATAATGTCTATCTCACAAGTTTTGCAAAAGAAAAATGAAGTGATGCATGTAAAGTACTTGGGAAAAAAGAAGTGCATGATAAGGCCATAATAATAATAATAATAAAAGAAACTTATATTTTAAAAATAAACTCTGCTCTATGCAAAAGAACCTGAAAATTGCTTCTGCAACACCCCTTATAGGCAGAGTGACTTTATGGCTCCTTTTTTTCCTGGACTGAAGAATATATATTTCATACTTTGTATTTTACTAATGTAGAAATTTGGGTTCCGTAGCTTAAAATAGCTTGAGTATAAGAACAGATTGCAAATGCAGAGAATGATGCTATTGATATAGGGCTGAAGAATGTCTCACACAAAATCATTGTGCCTTAGAATAATTCCTTCTTATTAATTTTCTAAATTAACCACTCTACCAAGGTAGAAACAAGGGGGGAAATCAAGATGCTAATCATTTTATGCATTTGACTTCCAAGTATTGTCAAAACATTTATCACTTCATATAATTATTGATTTATTAATACTGTTCATTTTTATTCTTGAGAAATTTTCTTGTTTGAAAAATGAATTATATTAAGACCCTACTCCAGGGGCGGTCCTAAGGTGGTGGAGGAATAGGACGGGGAGACCACTTTCTCCCCCACAAATTCATCAAAAGATCATTTGAATGCTGAACAACTTCCACAAAACAACTTCTGAATGCTGGTGGAGGACACCAGGCACGCAGAAAGGCATTCCATTCTCTTCAAAAGGAGGTCACCTCTATCTCCTCCCTCCAACCCTTCTCTTCTCTACTTAACTCTGTGAATCTCTCTGGGTGTTCCTGGCTGTGGAGAACACTTAAGGAACTGATTTCTGGCTAGATTGGTCTCTCTCCTTTTGACTCCCCCTCTTCTCCTCCTGGTCACCTCTATCTCCCTCCTCCTCTTCTCTTCTCCATGTAACTCTGTGAACCTCTCTGGGTGTACCTTACTGTGGAGAATCTTTTCACTATTAACCTAGATGTTTTATCATCAGGGCTGTATGGATGGAGAAGTCTTGAGGCTACTGTAAGAATAAGACTGAAAGCCAGATGTAGGAGGCTTAAATCCAAAACTTGAAAACACCAGAAAACTCCTGACTCAAGAGAATATTAATTGAGAAGAGCTCATCTAAAAGCCTCCATAGCTATGCTGAAAGCAAGTTCCACCCAAGAGCCAACACATTTCAGAGCAAGACATACCACACTAATTCTCCAGCAACACAGGAACATAACCCTGAGCATTAAAATACAGGTGGCCCAAAGTCACACCAAACCCATAGACACCTCAAACTCACTATGGGACACTTTATTGCACTCCAGAGAGACAAGATCCAGCTCCACCCACCAGAATACAGACACAAGCTTCCCTAACCAGGAAACCTTGACAAGCCACTTGTCCAACCCCACCCACAGGGAGCAACCTCAGCAATAAAAAGGAACCACACACTTTCAGCATACAGAAAGGCCACCCCAAACACAGGAATCTAAACAAAATGAAAAGGCAGAGAAATATTCAGCAGGTAAAGGAATATGATAAATGCCCACCAAACCAAACAAAAGAGGAGGAGATAGGGAGTCTACCTGAAAAAGAATTCAGAATAATGATAGAAAAGATGATCCAAAGTCTTGAAAACCAAATGGAATTTCAGATAAATAGACTGGAGACAAGGATTCAGAAGATGTAAGAAATGTTTAACAAGAACTTAAAGAAATAAAGAGTCAATCAATAATGAATAATGCAATAACTGAGATCAAAAGCACTCTGGAGGATACCAATAGTAGAATAACTGAGGCAGAAGATAAGTGAGGTGGAAGATAGAATGGTGGAAATAAATGTAGCAGAGAGGAAAAAAGAAAAAAGAATTACAAGAAAGGAGGACAACCTCAGAGACCTCTGGGACAATGTTAAATGCCCCAACATTCAAATCACAGGAGTCCCAGAAGAAGAAGACAAAAAACAAGGCCATGAGAAAATACTTGAGGAGATAATAGTTGAAAACTTCCCTAAAATGAGGACCCAAGTCCAAGAAACCTGGAAATTCCCAAACAGGATAAACTCAAGGCAAAACACCCCAAGACATATATTAATCAAATTAACGATGATCAAACACAAAGAGCAAATATTAAAAGCAGCAAGGGAAAAGCAACAAATAACACACAAGGGGATTCCCATAAGGACAACAGCTGATCTTTCAATAGAAACTCTTCAGGCCAGGAGGGAGTGGCAAGACATACTTAAAGTGATGAAAGAGAAAAACCTACAACGAAGATTGCTATACCCAGCAGGTATCTCATTAAAATATGAAGGAGCAATCAAAAGCTTTACAGACAAGCAAAAGCTGAGAGAATTCAGCACCACCAAATCAACTCTTCAATAAATGCTAAAGGATCTTCTCTAGACATGAAACACAGAAAAGGTTTAGAAACTCGAAACCAAAACAATAAAGTAAATGGCAACAGGATCATACTTATCAATAATTACCTTAAATGTAAATGGGTTGAATGCCCCAACCAAAAGACAAACACTGGATGAATGGATACAAAAATAAGACCCCTATATATGCTGTCTATAAGAGACCCACCTCAAACCAAGGGACACATGCAGACTGAAAATGAAGGGCTAGAAAAAGATATTTCATGCAAATGGAGACCAAAAGAAAACAGGAGTAGCAATACTCATATCAGATAAAATAGACTTTGAAATAAAGGCTGTGAAAAAAGACAAAGAATGGCACTACATAATGATCAAAGGATCAATCAGGAAAGATATAACAATTATAAATATATATGCACCCAACATAGGAGCACTGCAATATGTAAGGCAAATGCTAACAAGTATGAAAGGGGAAATGACAGTAGCACAATAATAGTGGGAGACTTTAATATCCCACTCACACCTATGGATAGATCAACTAAACAGAAAATTAGCAAGGAAACACAAACTTTAAATGATACAATGGACCAGTTAGACTTAATTGATATCTATAGGACATTTCACCTCAAAACAATGAATTTCACCTTTTCCTCAGTGCACACGAACCTTCTCCAGGATAGATTATATTCTGGGCCATAAATCTAGCCTTGGTAAATTCAAAAAAATTGAAATCATTTTAAGCATCATTTCTGATCACAATGCAATAAGATTAGATGTCAACTACAGGAAAAAAAAAACTATTAAAAATACAAACATAGGAGGCTAAACAACATGCTTTTGAATAACCAATGAATCACAGAAGAAATAAAAAAAGAAATCAACATATGCATAGAAACGAATGAAAATGAAAATACAACAACCCAAAACCTATGGGATTCAGTAAAGCAGTGCTAAGGGGAAGGTTCATAGCAATACAAGCTAACCTTAAGAAACAAAAGAAAAATCAATTAAATAACTTAACTTTACACCTAATGCAACTAGGAAAAAAAAAGAAAGAAATGGAGAAGCCCACGGTTACTACAAGGGAAGAAATCATAAAAATTAGGGCAGAAATAAATGAAAAAGAAACAAAGGAGACCATAGCAAAAATCAGCAAAGCTAAAAGCTGGTTCTTTGAGAAGATAAATAAAATAGACAAAACATTAGCCAGACTCATCAAGAAACAAAGGGAGAAGAATCAAATCAACAAAATTAGAAATGAAAATGGAGAAATCACAACAGACAACACAGAAGTACAAAGAATCATAAGAGACTACTATCAGCAACTACATGCCAATAAAATGGACAACATGGAAGAAATGGACAAATTCTTAAAAAAGTATAACCTTCCAAAACTGAACCAGGAAGAAATAGAAAATCTGAACAGATGCATCAGAAGCGTGGAAATCGAAACTGTAATTAAAAATATTCCAACAAACAAAAGCCCAGGACCACATGGCTTCACAGGTGAATTCTACCAAAAATTTAGAGAAGAGCTAACACCTATCCTACTCAACCTCTTCCAGAAAATTTAAGAGGAAGGTAAACTTCCAAACTCATTCTATGAGGCCACCATCACCCTAATACCAAAACCAGACAAAGATACCAGAGAAAAGAAAACCACAGGCCAATATCACTGATGAACTTAGATGCAAAAATCCTCAACAAAATTCTAACAAACAGAATCCAACAACATATTAAAAAGATCATACATCATGACCAAGTGGGCTTTATCCCAGGGATGCAAGGATTCTTCAATATTTGCAAATCAATCAATATGATACACAACAGTAACAAATTGAAAGATTAAAAACCATATGATTATCTCAATAGATACAGAGAAAGCCTTTGACAAAATTCAACATCCATTTATAATAAAAACCCTCCAGAAAGTAGGCTAGAAGGAACATACCTCACATAATAAAAGCCTTATATGACAAACCCACAGCAAACATTATCCTCAATGATAAAAAATTGAAAGCATTTCCCCTAAAGTCAGGAATAAGACAGGGTGCCCACTCTCACCACTAGTATTCAACATAGTTTTGGAAGTTTTAGCCACAGCAATCAAAAAAGAAAAAGGAATAAAAGGAATCCAGATTGGAAAAGTAGAAGTAAAACTCTCACTGTTTTCAGATGACATGATCCTCTACATAGAAAACCCTAAAGACACCACCAGAAAGTTACTAGAGCTAATCATTGAATATATTAAAGTTTCAGGATATAAAATTAACACACAGAAATCCCTTGTATTCTTATACACTAACAATGCGAAGAGTTGACTCATTGGAAAAGACTCTGATACTGGGAGGGATTGGAGGCAGGAGGAGAAGGGGACGACAGAGGATGAGATGGCTGGATGGCATCACTGACTCAATGGACATGAGTTTGGGTAAACTCCAGGAGCTGGTGAAACTGAACAATGAGAAAACAGAAAGAGAAATTAAGGAAACAATTCCATTCACCATTACAACAAAAAGAATAAAATACTTAGGAATAAAACTACCTAAAGAGATAAAAGACCTATATATAAAAACTATAAAACACTGATGAAAGAAACCAAAGATGACACAGATAGATGGAGAAATATACCATGTTCATGGATCAGAAGAATCACTATAGTGAAAATGAGTATATTACCCAAAGCAATCTATAGATTCAACACAATCCCTAACAAGCTACCAACGGTATTTTTCAGAGGACTAGAAAAAATAATTTCACAATTTGTATGGAAATACAAAAAACCTTGAATGGCCAAAGCAATCTTGAGAAAGAAGAATGGAAATGGAGGAATCAACCTGCCTGACTTCAAAGTATACTTACAAAGCTACAGTCAAGACTGTATTATAGCAGCACAAAGACAGAAATATAGACCAATGGAACAAAATAGAAAGCCCAGAGATAAATTGATGCACCTATGGACACCTTTGGAGAAGGCAATGGCACCCCACTCCAGTACTCTTGCCTGAAAAATCCCATGGATGGAGGAGCCTGGTAGGCTGCAGTCCACGGGGTCACTAGGAGTCGGACACAACTGAGCAACTGCACTTTCACTTTTCACTTTCATGCATTGGAGAAGGAAACGGCAACCCACTCCAGTGTTCTTGCCTGGAGAATCCCAGGGATGGGGGAAGCTGGTGGGCCGCCATCTATGGGGTCGCACAGAGTTGGACACAACTGAAGTGACTTAGCATAGCATGGACACCTTATCTTTGACAAAGGAGGCAAGAGTATATAATGGAGAAAAGACAATCTCTTTAACAAGTGGTGCTGGGAAAACTGGTCAACCACTTGGAAAAGAATGAAACTAGAACATTTTCTACACCACACACAAAAATAAACTAAAAATGGACTAAAGATCTAAATGTAAGACCAGAAACTATAAAACTCCTAGAGGAAATCATAGGCAAAAACACTCTCTCACATAAATCATAGCAGGATCCTCTATGACCCACCTCCCAGAGGAATGGAAATAAAAAATAAACAAATGGGACCTAATTAAACTTAAATGCTTTTGCACAACGAAGGAATGTATAAGCAAGGTGAAAAGACAGCCTTCAGAACGGGAGAAAATAATAGCAAATGAAGCAACTGACAAAGAATTAATCTCAAAAATAAACAAGCAGCTCCTGCAGCTCAATTCCAGAAAAATAAATGACCCAATCAAAACATGGGCCAAAGAACTAAATGGACATTTCTCCAAAGAAGACATACAGATGGCTAACAAACACATGAAAAGATGCTCAACATCACTCATTATCAGAGAAATGCAAATCAAAGCCACTATGAGGTATCATCTCATGCCGGTTAGAATGACTACAATCAAAAAGTCTAAAAGCAATAAATGCTGGAGAGGGTGTGGAGAAAAGGGAACCCTCTTACACTGTTGGTGGGAATGCAAACTAGTACAGCCACTATGGAGAATAATGTGGAGATTCCTTAAAAAACTGGAAATAAAACTGCCATATGACCCAGCAATCCCACTGCTGGGTATACACACTAAGGAAAGCAGAATTGACAGAGACACGTGTACCCCAATGTTCATTGCAGCACTGTTTAGAATAGCTAGGACATAGAAGCAACCTAGATGTCCATCAGCAGATGAATGGATAAGAAAGCTGTGTTACATATACACAATGGAGTATTACTCAGCCATTAAAAAGAATGCATTTGATTCAGTTCTAATGAGGTGGATGAAACTGGAGCCTATTATACAGAGTGAAGTAATTCAGAAAGAACACCAATACAGTATATTAATGCATATATATGGAATTTAAAAAGAAGGTAATGATGACCCTATATGCAAGACACCAAAAGAAATACAGATGTAAAGAACAGACTTTTGGACTCTGTGGGAGAAGGTGAGGGTGGGATATTTTGAAAGAATAGCATTTAAACATGCATATTACCATATGTGAAATAGATCACCAGTCCAGGTTCAATGCATGAGACAGGGTGCTCAGGGCTGGTGCACTGGGATGGGATGAGGAGGGAGGTGGGAGGGCGGTTCAGGATGGGGAACAAATGTACACACATGGCTGATTCATGTCAGTGTATGGCAAAAACCACTACAATATTGTAAAGTAATTATCACCAATTAAAATAAATGAACTAATTTTAAAAAGACCCTACTCCTAGTTTTTCTTCATGCCTCCTTTATATTTTTAAGCCATCCAAAATTTATAAAACTGATAAATTTTCCATTAAGCAAAGTGGTCAAGTATTAGTGCTTACTTTTTTCTTCTCTTTAGGAAAAAATGAACAAAGTTTTAGGTTGTGTCATAGGAAAATATCTTACTGTATTTTAGATATAATTATATTCTTCCTTTTTTTCTTTAAAGGTAATCTTTAAAAAATGTACATGCCTCTATGTTTTAATGTTGATATCACATAATTTCACAACATAGGTTGCTTATTACAAAACTGAAACTAAAGGGTTTTGTACTTAAAGATTTCAAGCTTGATTTTTCAGGAAAACTACAAAGTGAATTAACAAAATGAAAAAACAAACAAAGCATAAGTAAACAAACAAGAATATAACTAAATAAGAAGTGTCACTAAATAAGAAGTGTCTAAAAAGAACACCTATTTAAAAAAAGTCTCTAAAATAGTACCTAATATGAATAGGAATAGAACATGAATATTAATATTTTTCAATATGAAGTTTGAATGTATACCAGTTCAGTTTAGTTCAGTCGTCCAGTCATGTCTGACTGAGACCCCATGGACTGCAGCACGTCAGGCTTCCCTGTCCACCACCAACTCCTGGAGTTTACTCAACCCCATGCCCATTGAGTAGGTGATGCCATACCACCAGCTCATCCCCTGTCTTCCACTTCTCCTCCTGCATTCAATCTTTCCCAGCATCAGGGTCTTTTCCAATGAGTCAGTTATTCGCAACAGGTAGCCAAAGTATTGGAGTTTCAGCTTCAGCATCAGTCCTTCCAATGACTATTCAGGACTGATTTCCTTTAGGATTGACTGGTTGGATCTTCTCGGAGTCCAAGAGATTCTCAAGAGCCTTCTCCAACATCACAATTGAAAAGCATCAGTTCTTCAGTGCCCAGCTTTCTTTAGGTCAAACTCTCACATCCATGCATGACTACTGGAAAAACCATAGCCTTGACTAGATGGACCTTTGTTAGCAAAGTAATGTTTCTGCTTCTTAATATGCTGTCTAGGTTGGTCATAGTTTTTCTTCTAAGCAGCAAGCATCTTTTAATTTCATGGCTGCAGTCACAATCTGCAGTGATTTTGGAGCCCAAGAAAATAAAGTCTCTGATTTCATTGTTTCCCCATCTATTTGCCACGAAGTGATAGGACCCGATGCCATGATCTTCGTTTTTTGAATGTTGAGTTTTAAGCCAGCTTTTTCACTCTCCTGTTTCACTTTCATCAAGAGGCTCGTTAGTCCTTCTTCGTTTTCTGCCATAAGGGTGGTGTCATCTGCATATCTGAGGTTATTGATATTTTTCCTGGCAGTCTTGATTCCAACTTGGGCTTCATTCAGCCTGGCACTTTGCATCATGTACTCTGCATAGATTTAGATAAGCAGGGTGACAATATACAGCCTTGTTGTACTCCCTTTTCAATTTGGAACCAGTCCATTATTCCATGTCCTGTTCAAATTTTTGCTTCTTGACCTGCATACAGATTTCTCGGGAGGCACGTCAGGTGGTCTGGTATTCCCATCTCTTTCAGAATTTTCTTCAGTTTGTTGTCACCCACACAGTCAAAGGCTTTGGTGTAGTCAATAAAGCAGAAGTAGATATTTTTCTGGAACTCTCTAGCTTTATTGATGATCTGACAGTTGTTGACAATTTGATCTCTGGTTCCTCTGCCTTTTCCAAAACCAGCTTGAACATCTGGAAATTCATTGTTCATGTACTTAAAGCCTGGCTTGGAGAATTTTGAGCATTACTTTGATAGCGTGTGAGATGAGTGCAATTGTGCAGTAGTTTGAACAGTCTTTGGCCCTGCCTTTCTTTGAGATTGGAATGAATACCTCCTTTTCCAGTGCTGGCCACTGCTGAGTTTTCCAAATTTGCTAGCATATTGAATACAGAACTTTCACAGCATCATCTTTTAGGACTTGACATAGTTCAACTGAAATTCAATCACCTCCACTAGCTTTGTTCTTATTGATGCTTCCTATGACCCACTTGACTTCACATTCCAGGATGTCTGACTCTAGGTGAGTGATCATACCATCGTGGTTATCTGGGTCATGAAGATCTTTTTTGTATAGTTCTGTGTATTGTTGCTACCTCTTCTTAATATCTTCTACTTCTGTTAGGTCCCTACCATTTCTGTCCTTTATTGAGCCCATCTTTGCATAAAATGTTCCCTTGATATCTCTAATTTTCTTGAAGATATCTCTAGTCTTTCCCACTCTATTGTTTTCCTCTATTTCTTTGCAGTAATCACTGAGGAAGGCTTTCTTATCTCTCCTTGTATTCTTTGGAACTCTGCATTCAAATGGGTATATGTTCCCTTTTCTCCTTTGCCTTTAGCTTCTCTTCTTTTCTCAACTATTTTTAAGGTCTCCTCAAGCAACCATTTTGCCTTTCTTTTTCTTTGGGGATGGTCTTGATCACTGCCTCCTGTACAATGTCATGATCCTCTGTCAATAGTTCTTCAGGTACTCCGTCTATCAAATATAATCCCTTGAATCTATTTGTCACTTCCATTGTATAATTTTGAGGGACTTGATTTGGGTCATACCTTAATGGTGTAGTGGTTTTCCCTAGTTTCTTCAATTTAGGTCTGATTTTTGCAGTTGAAGTTCATGATCTGATCCACATTCAGCTCCTGGTCTTGTTATTTCTGACTTTATAGAGCTTCTCCTTCTGCTGCAAAGAATATAATCAATCTGATTTTGGTATTGAACATCTGGTGATGTCCATGTGTAGAGCTGTCTCTTGTGTTGTTGGAAGATTGTGTTTGCTGTAACAAGTGTGTTCTCTTGGCAAAGCTCTGTTAGTCTTTGCCCTGTTTCATTTTGTACTCCAACACTAAACTTGCCTGTTACTCCAGGTATCTCTTGAATTCCTATTTTTGCATTCCAGTCCCTTATGATGAAAAGGACAGCTCTCTCTCTTTTTTTTTTTTTTTGGTGTTACTTCTAGAAGGTCTTGTATGTCATCATAGAACTGTTCAACTTCAGCTTCTTTGCATTAATGGTTGGCACATAGACTTGGATCAGTGTGATACTGAATGGTTTGCCTTGGAAATGAACAGAGATCTTTCTGTAATTTTTGAGATTGCACACAAGTACTGTATTTCAGACTCTTTTATTGACTATGAGAGCTACTCCATTTCTTCTAAGGGATTCTTGCCAACAGTAGTAAATATAACAGTCATGAATTAAATTCACCCATTCCTTTCCATTTTATTTCCCTGATTTCTAAAATGTCCATGCTCACTCTTGCCATCTCTGGTTTGACCACTTCCAATTTACCTTGATTCATGGACCTGACATTTCAGGTTCCTATGCAATATTGTTTTTACAGCATCAGATTTTACATCCATCACCAATCATATCAGAATTGGGTGTTGTTTTTGGTTTGGCTCCATCTTTTCATTCTTTCTGGAGTTATTTCTCCACTCTTCTCTAGTAGCATATTGGGCACCATCCGACCTGGGGAGTTCATCATTTTGTGTCATGTGTTATGGGGAGTGTCATATCTTTTTATTTTTTCATACTGTTTATGGGGTTCTCAAGGAAAGAATACTGAAGTGGCTTGCCATTCCCTTCTCCAATGGACCATGTTTTATCAGAACTGTCCACCATGACCTGTCAGTCTTGGGTAGCCCTACATGATAAGGCTCATAGTTTCATTGAGTTAGACAAGGCTGTGGTCCATGTGCTCAGTTTGGTTAGTTTTCTGTGATTGTGGTTTTTATTCTGTCTGCCCTCTGATGCATAACCTTCCATAGGCTTGTGAAAGGTTCCTAATGGGAGAGACTGACTGAGGGGGAATCTGGGTATTGTTTTGATGGGCCCAGGCTATGCTCAATAAATCTTTAATCCAATTTTCTGTTGATGGGTGAGGGGTTCTGTTCCCTCCCTTTTTTTTTTTTGGCCTGAAGCCTAACTATTGTAGGGTAATGAGGATAATTACCTGTCATTAAAGGGTAAGCCTGCTTTCCAGCATTTGGCACTTCTTGCCACTTCCACTGTGCTGAGTTTGCATTGCACTGGGCTTTCACAGTGAGAACTTTCACCGAGATGGGCTTCTGATGGGCTTTGTCTCCGCCTCATGGATGCAGAGCCGAGGTTGCTTCAGCCAGGTTACATCCCGATCACAGCACCAGATATGTCAGGAGAGTGTGAAATTTCAGCAGTTAATCTCACCACAACAAAACTTTAAATTGTGGACCAGTGTGACAGCCCTGTTACAGCTCAGGGTTTTATTCAGCAAACAAAGGATAATATACCCTCGAGGCACGAGGGAGAGCGTACCCCAAAGGAGAGGGTGTATGTACATTTACTCATGACTTCTCTTAAACATTTTCAGTTCAGTTCAAATCAGTTGCTAAGTCGTGTCCAACTCTTTGCGACCCCATGAATCATAGCACACAAGGCCCCCCTGTCCATCAACAACTCTGGAGTCTACTCAAACTCATGTCCATCGAGTCGGTTATGCCATCCAGCCATCTCATACTCTGTCACCCCCTTCTCCTCCTGCCCCCAATCCCTCCCAGCATCAGAGTCTTTACCAATGAGTCAACTCTTCACATGAGGTGGCCAAAGTACTGGAGTTTCAGCTTCAACATCAGTCCTTCCAATGAACACCCAGGACTGATCTCCTTTAGAATGGACTGGTTGGATCTCCTTGCAGTCCAAGGGACTCTTCTTCAAAAACATCAATACTTCGGCGCTCAGCTTTCTTCACAGTCCAACTCTCACATCCATACATGACCACTGGAAAAACCATAGCCTTAACTAGATGGACCTTTGTTGGCAAAGTAGTATCTCTGCTTTTCAATATACTATCTAAGTTGGTCATAACTTTCCTTCCAAGGAGTAAGCGTCTTTTAATTTCATGGCTGCAGTCACCATCTGTAGTGATTTTGGAGCCCCCAAAATAAAGTCTGACACTGTCTCCACTGTTTCCCCATCTATTTCCCATGAAGTGATGGGACCAGATGCCATGATCTTCGTTTTCTGAATATTGAGCTTTAAGCCAACTTTTTCACTCTCCAATTTCACTTTCATCAAGAGGCTTTTTATTTCCTCTTCACTTTCTGCCATAAGGGTGGTGTCATCTGTATATCTGAGGTTATTGATATTTCTCCCAGCAATCTTGATTCCAGCTTGTGCTTCCTCCAGCCCAGCATTTCTCATGATGTACTCTGCATATAAGTTAAATAAACAGGGTGACAATATACAGCCTTGACGTACTCCTTTTCCTATTTGGAACCAGTCTGTTGTTCCATGTCCAGTTCTAACTGTTGCTTCCTGACTGCATATAGGTTTCTCAAGAGGCAGGTCAGGTGGTCTGGTATTCCCATCTCTTTCAGCATTTCCCACAGTTTATTGTGATCCACACAGTCAAAGGCTTTGGCATAGTCAATAAAGCAGAAATAGATGTTTTTCTGGAACTCTCTTGCTTTTTTGATGATCCAGTGGATGTTGGCTATTTGATTTCGGGTTCCTCTGCCTTTTCTAAAACCAGCCTGAACATCTGGAAGTTCATGGTTCACATATTGCTGAAGCCTGGCTTGGACAATTTTGAGCATTACTTTACTAGCGTGTGAGATGAGTGCATTTGTGCAGTAGTTTGTGTATTCTTTGGCATTGCTTTTCTTTGGGATTGGAATGAAAACTGACCTTTTCTAGTCCTGTGGCCACTGCTGAGTTTTCTGAATTTGCTGGCATTTTGAGCGCAGCACTTTCTTTCTTTTTTTTTTTTTAAATTTTATTTTATTTTTAAACTTTACATAATTGTATTAGTTTTGCCAAATATCAAAATGAATCTGCCACAGGTATACATGTGCTCCCCATCCTGAACCCTCCTCCCTCCTCCCTCCCCATACCATCCCTCTGGGTCGTCCCAGTGCACTAGCCCCAAGCATCCAGTATCGTGCATTGAACCTGGACTGGCATCTCGTTTCATACATGATATTTTACATGTTTCAATGCCATTCTCCCATGCAGCACTTTCACAGCATCATCTTCCAGGGTTTTAAATAACTCCACTGGAATTCTATCACCTCCACTAGCTTTGTTCATAGAGATGTTTTCTAAGGCGACTTGACTTCACATTCCATGATGTTTGGCTCTAGGTGAGTGATCACACCATCGTGATTATATGGGTTGTGAAGCTCTTTTTTGTACAGTTCTGTGTATTCTTGCCACCTCTTCTTATCTTCTGCTTCTGTTAGGTCCATACCATTTCTGTCCTTTATCGAGCCCATCTTTGCATGAAATGTTCCCTTGGTATCTCTAATATTCTTGAAGAGATCTCTAGCCTTTGTCATTCTGTGTTTTCCTTTATTTCTTTGCATTGCTCGCTGAGGAAGGCTTTCTTATTTCTCCTTGCTATTCTTTGGAACTCTGCATTCAGATGCTTCTATCTTTCCTTTCTCCTTTGCTTTTTGCTTCTCTTCTTTTCACACTATTTGTAAGACCTCCTCAGACAGCCATTTTGCTTTTTTGCATTTCTTTTTCCTGGGGATGGTCTTGATCCCTGTCTCCTGCACAATGTCATGAACCTCTGTCCATAGTTCATCAGGCAATCTTATCTATCAGATCTAGTCCCTTAAATTTATTTCTCACTTCCACTGTATAATCATAAGGGATTTGATTTAGGTCATACCTGAATGGCCTAGTGTTTTCCCCACTTTCTCAATTTAAGTCTCAATTTGGCAATAAGGTGTTCATGATCTGAGCCAGTCAGCTCCTGGTCTTGTTTTGCTGACTGTATAGAGCTTCTCCATCTTTGGCTGCAAAGAATATAATCAATCTGATTTTGGTGTTGACCATCTGGTGATGTCCATGTGTAGAGTCTTCTCTTGTGTTGTTGGAAGAGGGTGTTTGCTATGACTACTGTGTTCTCTTGGCAAAACTCTATTAGCCTTTGTCCTGCTTCATTCTCTACTCCAAGGCCAAATTTGCCTGTTACTCCAGGTGTTTCTTGACTTTCTACTTTTGCATTCCAGTCCCCTATAATGAAACATCTTACAAAGATATAAAGGCATGTATTCATACATGTAGCTGATAATTTTAAAAAATATCTTTACATGAAAACAGGTATTTATATAAAATAGCTTTGAAAATCTAGAATTCAGTGACTGTGCAATTACTAAGACCCTCTCTGAGAGGTAAGTCTCTCTTAATTTAGGAATCAGGCTAGGCTTTATATCATAGTTTGCTTATTTGCTGCTCCTGTAACTCCCAATCAGGGATAACAATATTTGCTCATCTTGAGCCGAAAAATCTAGCATCAAGATAAGAGAAATGGAGGTGGCTAGTTTCTGCAGGGTATTCCTTTGATCTTGATGGTAAAATGTTAATGCCTTATCCCTGGCTATCTATAACACTTGACCTTTATAAAGCCACATTGCTTTAATGAAGTTAACAAGAAGGTCAAAGTAATTATTTTCCCTTCTATTTTTCTGTATTCCACACATTTCCAGTAAAATACCTCTAGTATGTCCAGAGAAGAAATAATAATATCTGTGAAAATCGAGAAATAGCTCATTTGCTTAATGGTAGACACTTTCATAACTGTGAACTTTCTTACACTGCTTGGTTTTTGTTTTTGCTCTAATTGGTTCCATCACTTGACACCAAATGGATATTTGCTTGGTTAGAAATCATCTTATGTTTAAAATGATAATCCTTCACATATTACATGGATTAATAACAAAAGTGACTTGGTTACTTACACAGAGCTAATGCACGTGTTTTCTTCCTCTGTCAAGGATGGAGAATGTTGGTAATTTCAGAGGATTTTTGAACTTCACAGTACAGCAAAATCTAAATGGCATTCCTATTGGGAATATGATTGGTCATAGGATGGAAGCAGGTGGTAGGATAGAATTACCAAAAGGAGAGCAGAGAGAAGCCAGAGACAACCCGCTTTACCTGATTGTGACTTTGTGTGTGATAAGCTGCTTCAGTTGTGCCCGACTCTTTGCAGCCCTGGACTGTGGGCCACCAGGCTTTTCTGTCCAAGGGATACTCCAGGCAAGAGTACTGGAATGGGTTATCATTCCCTTCTCCAGGGGATCTTCCCAACCCAGGGATTGAACCTGCATTTTCAGTGTCTCCTGTATTGCAAGCAGATTCTTTACTGCTAAACCACTGGGAAATCCTGGACAGATTGTGGTTTTGGTAATGGAACATTGTTGAATACATGCCTAATAGACATTTGTTCACCTTTCTGGCTCACAGAAACTGTATAGAATCTGCCAACTTCAGGTAATAAATTATGATATATGTAAATCATATCTTTCACCATTCACCCCTCTTTTTCTAAGTATCAGAATTTAAATTAATACTTGCAATACTTATATTGTGTTTTCCTCACTATTGCTAAATAAACTTTCTTCTTTTTATGCTCTTATTTTTGTTTTGTGTGGCTTTGTTTTTTTAATAAAATTTTTTTTTTTTTTGAAGTCAATTGCTTCTTCCCAGTTTGACCTTTAGGCTACTACTTAACCAGACTGACTAATTATTGGACTCTCAGCACCAAGAATTTTGATCATGAAACCTTGGAAATTATTCATCTGCCAAGTCCTGACTATCCTTTAAATAGTTCTTTCAAAATTTTTTTCCAGATTATTTTCTTTGCTCTATTAAATTACATATATCCTAAAATATTCCATTGTATTTATTCTTACTCTGTACCTTGCAGAATCATAAGCTATGGCCTATAAAACTTGCTAATTTTCATATAAATAGAGTGGACATAGAATTTAATTTTAATGAAGCTTGGTGTAACAAACATTCCACTTCAATGAAACAGCACAAAGCAGCTGGGACCAGCTGTTCCCCATCCTCTTTTACTCTAGTGAAATCTTGCTAGAACCAAATAAAGCAAATACATTCTTGAAGGTTTTGATGAACTTTGCAAGTCTTCAGATTGTGTCTTTAATACTTCACTTTATATCAGCTAAAAAGAGAAAAAGTTCATTCTCTCTGGAGACTCATTATCTTCTCTTTGAGGTTCTGCCAAAAATTTGGTTATCTGTCAACAGGCAGAGGTGATGTTGTATTGGATTAATTTGGTCCTAATGCCATTCCTTCAATATAGATAAATGAAAACTCTATATTTATATCAAAATTATCTTTATTAAAAGATAAAAATATTAAAATACAGTTGTAAATTATACAAAAAGATATTTTTTAAAACTAGGGCCTTAGATATTAGAGGTTCATCTGATAAAAATCAACAGTTTCAAGAGAAAAATAATTGTATAATGATAAACTCCCAGTATAAATCTGTAATGGTGTAATGGTAAAATTATGAGCTATATTATCTAATAAAAAGAGCAGAAATGGTAATGTGTTCACATTTTTGGTAGTATGAAGTTTAGGTTAAAAATGTCAAAGTCATAGATTTTTACAGGTGTCATAGTCATACAAACCTTAGGGGACCAAATAAAACCAAATATTTTCCTCTTATTAATCAATATGTGATCAAAATTATAGATAAAGCCTCCTTTTCTAGACTTCACCACAGGCAAAGCATGATTTTTTATTCACATATATATTCTTAGAGCCTAGTAACTCCACTTTAGAATAAAATTAATCCTGAATCATTTAATATGTGGTTGGTTTGCATAATTCTATATTTAAGCAATGAAAAAGGCACAGGAGGATAAATAAACCTGGGTCATAAATTTTAGCATAAAAGTATCACAGGGTGCAAGTGGAATGCATAGGAGGAACTCTTTCTATAAACATTGTTGGATATAATTGAGTGGCTTGAATTTAGCTCCAATAATTATGATGTATCCAACATTGTTGGATACATACATACAGGAAAGGAAGATAAGAGGTTTTCAGGCAAAATGAAGAGCATGAAGTAGGCAATTGTTTAAGAGGTAAGAATGTTGTATAAAATAATGTTAAGATTTTAGTTTAGTTTCTATATAAGCAAAATGTTTCATTCTAGAGATTCACTCATTTATAAAGTAAGCCATTATTTCCAGCATGCTTATTTTGTACCAGGTATTATGATAATCTCTAGAAGCATAGTTCTTATTATTAGTGTCATTATGCCTAAAATCTACTAAAGGTGCGTCCTATATGAAGGTACATACAGTTGGTTCCAAAATCCACAAAACATTACTAAATACATGAACCTCAAACTCGAATTTACTTATAATTCAGAATATAGTAATAGTATTAAAAAGTTCAATAAAGTGATAAGTATGTGTGTGAACATGTGTGTGTCTCTCATGTGCTTGCTGCTGCGGCTGCTGCTAAGTTGCTTCAGTCGTGTCCAACTCTGTGCGACCCCATAGACGGCAGCCCACCAGGCTCCCCCATCCCTGGGATTCTCCAGGCAAGAACGCTGGAGTGGGTTGCCATTTCCTTCTCCAATGCATGAAAGTGAAAAGTGAAAGGGAAGTCGCTCAGTCGTGTCTGACTCTTTGCGATCCCATGGACTGCAGCCTACCAGGCTCCTCTGTCCATGGGATTTTCCAGGCAAGAGTACTGGAGTGGGGTGCCATTGCCTTCTCATGTGCTTAAGCTTTTAATAAATAAAAGATAATATGAACACAGAAATTTGCATTCAATAAGAAGGTGGTGCTAATGGTAAAAATTCTGCCTGCCAATGTGAGACACATATTTGATACATGGGTCAGGAAGATCCCCTGGAGTAGGAAATGGCACTCCACATCAGTATTTTTATCTGGAAAATCCCTTGGACAGAGGAGCCTGGTGGACTACAGTCCATTGGCCCGCAAAGGGTTGGACACAGTTGAGCACAAGAAGTTTTTTGAACTACTGTTCTAGTTCAAACAGTTCTTAGAATAATAAACACAGTGCCTAATTTATATTCACTTAATGAATGCATGATAAAAGAAACAAGTGAATTGTTGGATGCACAAGGAAATCTTTTTCACTACATATATAATAAACACAAAATAGAAGTGGGGACTTCCTTACTCTGAAATGACACAGTTGCTACTACCAGAATAAGCCTCTCACTGACTCTGTATAAAAAACTTGAGAAAAATATTAAAAAATTAACAGTTCATGGCATTTGAAAGTATCCAGGAGAGGTAAGATTTGAGGAAGCAAGAACCTTGAGACAATGGAAGGCATTATGCTGATGACTATGTTGGCCACCTTTTTGCCCTGTAGTTTGTTTTCCAATTTTCTGCACAGGGCATAAGAAAATACAGTCTAGAGTTTGTGACACTCAAGCATGCTTTGAGGGAAAAAACAGAACAGAATTTCAGGGAAAACAATGCAGGGAGGGTCTGATATAATGGGCAAATTTTCCTTTTGAGTAAGTTGCTAACTCTGAGACAGGATAAAATGAACATGCTGAAAAGGGGAAAAAAAAAGAAAAAAGAAACCAATGACTATAAATGAATCTAAGTATTACAAAGTAATAGGTTTAGAGTCCTGATTTCCTAGGAAACTAAACAGACTCATCCTGTTTAGGCAAAGCTAGAGGGGAAACAAGATGCCTGTCAAAAAATGCTACATATTATAGTAAAAAGAAAAGAAGGAAACGAGAAAAAATAACATATAAAAATATAAAATAAGTACAAAGCTGATAGACAAACTCTGCCATATAAATAATTATGTTAAATGCAAATATAAATTGCCCAATAAAAAGGTAGAGATTCTCAGAATGGATAAACTGCAAGACTCAACTGTACACCATTTATAAGAAATATATCACAGATAAATTCAAAGACATATTAAAGGTTAAAGGATGGGAATCTTTCATGTCTTTCACACAATGAGAATAAAATAAGAGAGAAATGTTGGTGGGAAAGATAATGGTGGAATAATTATTTACTTATGTGAAAAAATAAAACTAGATTTATACGTTTTATACTATAGATCCCCTGAAGAAGGAAACGGCAACCCACTCCAGTATTCTTGCATGGGAAATCCTATGGGCAGAGTTGCCTTGGGAGCTACAGTCTATGGGGTCTCTAAAGAGTCAGACTTAGCTTAGCAACTAAACAAAAACAACAACAACCAAACTACATATATGATAGACTGTGGTAAGTTAAAAGTGAATACTATAACCATAAAAAAATTAACACATCAAAATGAGTGGTTATGCTTAAAAAGACTTCAAAGACTTCAAAGGAGATAAAATAGAGTTCTAAAATAATTTTAAAAAGACAAAAAGATCACATGGATCCAATAAAAAGCAAGTAGCAAGATGATTTATTTAACCATAAAAAGAAATACGCTTATTGTAAATGGACTATTTTTCAGATTGAAGAAAAAACATGAAGACTCAAATATGTGCTGCTTATCAGAAAATAACTTCAACTAGAAAGTCACAAGTGTGTTAAAAGTAAATGGATAGAAAATGAAATTGCATGATAACACTAATAAAAAGAAGTCTGGAGTGGCTATTTCTATTATAAAAGTTTATTTCAGAAATTTTAAAAATATCATTTCATGATGATAAAGAGTATAACTCATCAAGAGGGCATAACAATCCCACACTGTATGTACCTAACAGCAAAGGTCTTAAATATATGTCACATTACAATAGAATCTTTCTCTGTGAAGAGAAATAAACATATCTAAAATTATAGACTATGGAAATTAGTAAACTATTCTGAGAATAATTGATAGAACATAAAAGAAAAACTGTTTAAGAATACAGAAAATGAAATAATATATAATAAGAAAGAAAAACTACAATTGAATGTTCTTCCTGGATGAATATATAAAAAGTCTAAACAACAAATCCAACAATATATAATAGTGCATTACGATTCAATAGAGTTTAGTCTAGGAATGTAAGATTAGTTTAACATTCAAAGACTAGTCATGTGATCTACCATATCGACAAACTTTAAGATAAAAACAATGTAATATGTATGCCTGTAGTGGATTCATTTTGATATTTAGCAAAACTAATACAATTATGTAAAGTTTAAAAATAAAATAAAATAAAAAAAAAACACAATATAATAATCCCATTACATGCAGAAAAAGCAAATGGAAGCATCTAACATACATTCAGAATAAAAACTCTAAGGAAAGAGGAAAAATAGGGTAACCCTTTCTACCTCATACATACTTCCTCAAAAAACCTATGGCTAATATTATATTTAAGAGTGAAAAATTAAATGCTCCCCACTAAGTGCAGGAAAAATACAAGGATGTCCACTCTCACCAATTATATTCAATGTGTTTTAAGTGTGCTAGAGTACAGTCAGGTAAGAAAAAGAACAAAATATTAACCAATAATATCTTATAAATAACTTATATACATAATATAGATGTATTTTTCAAAACTCAGTGAGAAAAATAAAAATGCCTGAAAGATTGTTACGTACATTTTATCAAAGAAAATATACAGATTGCAAGTAAGCATAGAAAAATCTTCGTGGATTTTAACACTAAATATTAGCAAACATTAATGAAAATTCAGGCTAAATTTAGGAGGTATTATTACACATCTGCAAGGAGATCCAACCAGTCCATTCTAAAGGAAATCAGCCCTGGGTGTTCTTTGGAAGGAATGATGCTAAAGTTGAAACTCCAGTACTTTGGCCACCTCATGCAGAGTTGACTCATTGGAAAAGACTGTGATGCTGGGAGGGATTGGGGGCAGGAGGAGAATGGGACAACAAAGGATGAGATGGCCGGATGGCATCACTGACTCGATGGACGTGAGTCTGAGTGAACTCCGGGAGTTGGTGATGGACAGGGAGGCCTGGCATGCTGCGATTCACGGGGTCGCAAAGAGTCGGACACTACTAAGTGACTGAACTGAACTGATTACACATCTTCTAGGCTACAGTGTAAAAATACTGACCATACTTACTTTGCAAAGATATAGAACAACTGGAATTCTCATACACTGACCTTGGGAATGTAAACTGCAGAATAATTTTAGATATCAGTTTGGAAATTCCTAAAAAAAAGTTTTTATTAAATCATCACGTGTACAAGTCATTCCATTCTTTGGTATTTACTCAAAAAAAAAGTATGTGTCCATCAAAAGACTTACTCTCTGACTGTTTATAGCAATTTTATTTTCAATAGCCCCAAACTCTAAATAATCCACATGTCAACCAACAGGTGAATGAACAAAGAAATTGTGGTTTGTCCATACGATGAAATTCTACTCAGCAATAAAAAGTGTTGATATGTACAAGAGTTGAGATGCACATGAAAACATTGATAAATATGATTATCCTGGTGAAAAAAGCCAGATGAAAAGAAATACGTAGTGTATTATGCCATTTATAAAATTCTAGAACCCAATCTATAGTAATAGAACACAGATTCGTGGTTATGTGGGGACTGGGGTGAGTGCTGGGAAAGGAAGGGAAGGAAGGACAGAGGGATTATGAAGGGACATGAAGAAACTTAGAAGGATGATAGAGGCAGATGATAGATGTCCACAATCTTGATTGCAGTTATGATTCTATGGTCAAACATATATATGTCAATTTCTTAAATTATGCATTTTAAAGAAGAATATATTTATATTTCAATTACATGTCAATGACAGGACTAAAAATAAAACCAAAATAAATATAAAGCAAGAAATAATTAGAAATATAAATATCTAGTAAAATTAAGATAATACAGGATGCTAACATCAACAAGAACCGATCATTCAGTAATGTATACAAAGCACCTTTCTACATGGTATGTAGCAGAAATGTGAAAGTGTCAGGAAGTACTTGACAGTTGAATTTTCCAGGTTTAGTCCAAACATTTGATATAATGGAGATAACCATGCTTAGAATATTATAGTGAAATTTTTTACACTAAAATTACAAAGAGGCAAGTGCTGGAATGGGATGTTACAGAGTCAAGAAAGAATTGAACATATGAATTAATTCAAGCCTAGTGTCATAAAAAAAAAGAGGCTATGATGAAATAAGCAAAAAGGAAAAATATATATAAATATTGCAATAAAAATTGGAAATGCCTTGTTGTCATAGAGTTTTTCTTTCATATTTTCAAACAAATCATTCATAATCATTTTGACAAGTCTTTAATGGTTATGGTGAACTTTCAAATATGTTTTTTGAAAACATTTGATATTATCCATAAATTTCCCTTTTTTTTTTTTCAATTTGCGTTAGGGTGAAAAGATGAGTCCATAAAACTCTGGTTCAGGTATTTATTTTATATCAATATATTCAATATATTATTAAAATTTTCAAGTGATATTACAAAGAAACTTTTGAGAAAATTACTAAGTTTCAGTAAAACAATACTAATTTGAAAATTACTGTAAACCTTCTTTTAAGCATTTATATTTATGAATGGAATTTTATTTCCCTTCATTAAAAAATGGGCATGTGATTTTTTAATCTCTAAATAATATTTCAAATAAAGTTCAAAGTTTGCAAAACTTAAAACTCAAATTAGCTATTAAATTTTTGCTTTTTATACAATTATCTTTAATCAGACTCACCATAGGAATAGGTGAAGCATGAATTATTTTTGTTGAGACATATCTTTATGGTATTAATATTTATGACTTGTTTAAAATGATAGTATTAATTAATACCATGGTAAACATTGATTCTCATTCATCTAAATGAAAAATCATTTTACCTTTAAATAGTATTAAAAATAAATTAAAATCATTGAAAAAAATACAAATACTTCACTTTCAACTTGATCACTATGTTTCCATTAAACCTTTGAACTTACTGTTGTGCTGTAGTGCTAGTGAACATGAATAATGAATATGTCAAGCTACATGACATGTACCCTAACTTTTAAAATCAAATTTGACTTTGTATCTGTTTAAATTGGTTATACTGCATTATAAAGTTCCCTTGTTTTGAATAAATGTTATAGCAAAATATATGGTAAACCCATGGGAAAATATTGATGGTTTATGCTCTAGACAATTGATTTTACAAAAAAATGATACACAAGAATTTAGCATGCTTAAAACAGTATCTCAAATTTCTCAATAAAGGCTATAAAATTGTAATTTATTTTTGATGTTAAAATTTTTATCCTGTTTCTTCATCACAAATGTAGGTATTTGCTAAAGCTGTCTATTGCTTCCAAGATGAAATATTGTACTGTCAATAAATGAGAAAAATATGATGTTAGACACAAGCAAGATGAGAAGGGAATGGGAATGAAAAAGAAAAAAAAAATAGTAAAACACCTTAACA
Organism: Bos taurus; assembly: GCF_002263795.3. Classification (NCBI taxonomy): domain Eukaryota; kingdom Metazoa; phylum Chordata; class Mammalia; order Artiodactyla; family Bovidae; genus Bos; species Bos taurus. The sequence continues at coordinate 14,161,964 of NC_037332.1, read as the reverse complement.
CATTATAGTATAAACCCTGATAATATTTTTTTCCTTTTTTGTAATGCACGTGTCTGCCTCCAGCTTTGATTGCCTGCCTGGGCATATACTTCATAGAGGCATCCTCTTCAAAGACTGCTATCTCAAATAAACACATTGCCAGCCACAGACCTAGATAAAGAGCTGAGCTGTTTCTACCTGACTGAAGCTCCTTTGTTTCAGAAATCTCGATTGATTTTTATAACTGACCATCTGGGCCACTTGCTTTTTCTTTTCCTGTGCTCTAAATTCTCACTCTTACATTTCCAGTTCACCAATAAAGAATAAACCTGCAAAACCTTAGCCCTTCAACCTCCACTCTAAAAAAGGAGATCCTCAGGCCTGCATATGCTCTCTCTTCCTACCTGAGACTCACTGTGTGACCCTAGGTGTGCTGTGTAATTTCTAGGTCCTGCAAATTATATACCTTTATTGTTTCAAAGTTTCCTGAAAGTTAGAGCAGAAGGCAGCTTGCACTGATAAGAACCAGCAACAGTCACGACATTGCTTATTTGTAGGCAGAGACTAACACAAAATAATTTTCACAGTTGCTAGGATTGCATGACTGCCCTTGTAATTAACCAAGGGGAATGGCCTTTTTATCTGCAACTTGCTTATTAGTGACCTAACTCATGTGGCTAACACCATCTGAGAAAGGAGCACTGCTTGATGGGGGTCTGTTCTGTGAGCATGCTATGTGTTTGGACGAACTGCTTCTGTAGTGTATCACCTGCAACATCCAATCCAAAATGTCACAGCTGCCATAATAATCCAAAGATCTTCTCAAAGTAGTGTGATCAATGAGACGATGACACCACTAATTACAAAGGCCTTAATGGATTATTAATGTGAATAAAGATCCTCCATGCCTAAAGACCAAGGAGAGCTAAAGAAGGTAGGTTGAATTGCCAGGATAGTGTTAGCACCCAAGAAGAAGTTCTGGGCTAAAGGAATAAGGAAAGGATTCTTGTAGGTGAGGAGGGTATAAGAACTCTGCCTGTGAGTACTGAGTCAGAGGGTTATGCCTGGACTCTGTGTCCTAACCCACAAGAGGGAAATAGCCTTAAACCAGAAATCAATGATGCCACAAGAGGGAAAAGATCTGTGGTCTCGTGTTACTATTTCACTCATTACTGTGGCTCTTTGTCCCCTGACCTGATGGGATACTAGGAGTCCAATACGTGGTGTCATGTTACTAAAGATTAATGGACAATTATAAACACCCTAGATGTCCCTGGTCGCTCAGTGAGTAAAGAATCTGCCTGCAATGTTGGGGACACAGTTTCAATCCGTGGGTCAGGAATATCCCTGGATAAGGCAATGGCAACTCACTTCAGTATTCATGCCTGGAGCTGGCCAGCTACAGTCCATGGGGTTGCAAGAGTTGGACATGATTTAGTGAGTAAACCACCACCTGAACATCTGGGGTAAATATCCTGAACATCTGGGGTCAATGTGTCCTAAGAACCCTGAGAAGGTATACTAGCCCCTTGATAAATGCAGAACCCCATGGAGGCCTAAGTACTTTTCCCAAAAACCTTGTGCAAAATTTTCCAGTAACATTACATAAGATGATGGTAATAGCCTAAAAACAAGAAGTAGATACTGAGATGAAAAAAAATTATACCTAACCAAAAGTCAAATCTTCCTTAAAGATTTTATGCACCTCCTAGGAAGGAGATGTGCTTAATTGTTCAGTCATGTCTGATTCTCTGTGACCCCATGGACTGTAGCCCATCAGGCTCCTCTGTCCATGGGGATTCTTCAGGCAAGAATCCTGGAGTGGGTTGCCATTCCCTTCTCCAGAGGATCTCCCCAACCCAGGGATGAAACCCAGGTCTACCTACATCGCAGGTGGATTCTTTACCATCTGAGCCACCAGGGAGGCCCTAGGAAGGACAGGGGGGATTAACTGATTACTGAAGGTTTTTTAGTTTGTTTGGAATGATCTCTGAATTGTTACTCAAGGTTGCCATATGTGTCAAATGACTGATATCTCTAAAAACCCTAAAATTCATAACTCTCTTAAAGATCCATCCAGGCTCTACGCTCATTTCCTTCAAGATATCACAGATCCTGAACCCCCTTAACTTTCCCCTGAAAGGGGAAAAACTAGAAACATTTATATAATAAGGCCAAGTTTATTAAGATTATATTTATTTTTGCAAACAAATTTACCTTGCTTTGATTATCTCTGCAAGAAATGAGGTGAATTAGGGAGAGAAAAAATTTCAGTGGAAAAGTACAGTACTCTCTTATGGATATCAGACTGTAGACCTATTAATTGCCTTGAGGGTTTTATGTTTGTTAATGGTTTGAAGGCTGAATTCTTCTCATTCCCTCTATGTAGCCAGATATTGGCTACAGCTCTGCAAACATTGATTTTTTTCCTACCCTTCAGGCTTGAAATCACTGAGAACTAAAACTGCCCTTCTCACAAAACCGCATAGACTAAAGTAGAAAAACTTCATTAAACTTCAAAGGAATTATGACAACTATTCAGAGATAGACAATCTTCATGCCTGTTGCTGTGTGGACCACTACCAGAGACATTTAAATTAAAAACCAGAAAAACCTATGATTGTCATGGCTTTCCCTCACTCCATCTGAAGATGCCTCAAGCCCAACATCTAGAAATCTTCTTGACTGGATGCCTTCAGAACTCAGAAACTGGGATTATAATCTGACCTACTGATTAAACTTTTTTTCCTTTTTTTCCCTTAAAAGTGCTTCATATGAAATACCAGATGCAAATAATGCAAAGAACTGCCAAATAGGTCTAACTAGAGAACTCCACCAGTTTCACCGTCTCCTGAAATGAGACAAAACCCTTAAACTGGACGGAACTATTCTGAGTTTCTGGCTTTAAAAAATATGGGGCAATCTACCAATTTAGGACAAGTTCAAAACCTACTTATACCAGATGACTCAAACATTAAAACATTCCTTCACTTTACCCAAATATTTGAACAGATTCCCAGGTCCCCTCAAGTTCACTCACCTATTTTCCGTAGTTTGAAACAATAGTTATGGATAAGATTTCAAACCATGGCTATGTAATATTAGAACTGCTATTATAATTCTATTAAGATGTGAAATTTCTGGGATATACTTCCCTGGTGGCACAGATGGTAAACCGTCTGCCTACAATGCAGGAGACCCGGGTTCAGTCCCTGGGTTGGGAAGATCTCCTGGAGAAGGAAATGGCAACACACTCCAGTATTCTTGCCTGGAAAATCCCATGGACTGAGGAGCCTGGTAGGCTACAATCCGTGGGGTCCCAAAGAGTCAGAAAGGACTGAGTGATATCAATTTCACTTTCATTTTCACCCTTGACTTTGAGTATATCAGCTTCCCAGGCCATTAATTTCCTTGACTCTGTTGCCTCAGCGTCACAGACTAGATTGTACTGTAAATTCTGACATTTGAGGTTTTGTTTTGTTTTTTCTTTCTGTAATGCAAATTCTTGACTTAAACTTTGATTGCTGAGGCATTCACTTCAAAAAGGCAACCATTTCAAAAACTGCTCTCTCAAATAAATATATAGGCAGCCACAGGACTAGGTTAAGAACTAGGCTGTCTCCCCCAGCCAAGGCTCCTTTGTTTTAGGCATCTTGGTTGGGTTTGATAACTGACCATTTGAACTACTTGTTTTTTTTCTCTTCTTATGCTTTAAACTCTTGCTCTTATGCTTTTAATTTATTAATAAAGAGTGAGCCCATGAAACTCTAGGCCCCCACCCTTGATTCCAGCAAAAGCAGAACCTGAGGCCTCCACGCCTTTTCTGTTTCCCTCCCTCCCTCTTTCTCTCTCTCTGAAACCTATCTACCTACTGCATGAGATGTGCTGTGTAATTTCTAGATTCGGTAAGTAACAAACCTTTTTTTTTTTAAATGTACTAATTGTATTGCTGAAGGGCATCTTATAATCACATTAATAACCACAAGGGCCAGTCCAACCACAGCACTACATATCGGTAAGCTGAGATGGGCACAAAACATACATAAAATTGCACAAAACTTTGAAAGAGAGTTTTGTATTTCATAAATCTATTCTCCACTCGTATGATATTCAGTAGAGAATACAAAGTATTACCGCTAATACACTCTTAGTACTACCTGTCTTAGTAGAGGCTTTTTTCTGTTAATACTGATGTCTTGGAAAAGCAATTTGCTTTGTGGAATAAAAAGGAATAAGCACGACCCAGACAGAGAAATCCAATTTTATTCTCAGACAGGCACAAAGCTGAATGCCTTCCATTTTAATGACTGACAACTTCTATTTCTTTATACAAGCATCATGTAAGAAATGACAACAATTGCCAAGAGAAGCACAATCCAGCTTATAAACACTGGTAGCATCTTCTGTGTGGACAGTTCTCTACACAGGCATATACGGATTCAAGCCCAGAGAAAAATACTGCAATTTCATGAGTTCTATACAGTATTTCCACAACAAAATGAACAGCATTATGTATAAGGTAATGTGTCCTTAAAGAATCACACTGGAATTATAAGAAGGAATTTCTGGACACGTTATATATAGTACACCCTGAGATTTTCAAATGAAATCATTTCTCTCAGTGGATAACATGACATGATGAATTCATTTCTGTGTGCGTGTGTGTGTGTGTGTGTGTGTGTATGCGTGTGTGTGTCTCTCTGTCTGAGCAGGTAGGGGATGGAAATAGAGGTAGAATGAAAAGAGAGCAGGTCATGATTGCTGCTATGACTATCTGAGTGCAAAATTCTTCGTAAACTTACCAAGAAATGTTTGATGGAGGGTGTTCTTGTGAAAGTCAATGAACAAACTAGATTTAATAATTAAAGAAGTTATCTAGAACATATGTAGAGCAGAAAAGAGACAGCAAATGCAGTCAGGAGTAAAAAGACTGACAATGTAGACAAAGTCATAAGCAGACGCTGAGGAAATTTGCAGAAATGGAGGACGTGGCACAAAGCATAAGGAACTGGAATTGAGATTTAGATCAAATTGATACTTTCTGGATCCTTTTGAAGAATTACCTAAAGTGACCACTGTAAACTACATTATGTTTCTATATTGAATAATTTAGTTTGTGACATAATTTCATTTGTTATTATGGTTTTGACCTCTTTTAACTGAAAAATGTAAATCCCAGCTTCTGCATGTGTGAAATCAACTCTATCAGCACAGACAATTAGTGAAAACTGGAAAAAAGTTTGGAAAGGGGGGATTAACCTTCAGGACATTATTTTGTTTTGCATATATATATTAATGAGATGAGAAAAATTAAAGTAGCATATTATATTTGTGTTCCAATGTGAATAGATGTATGTCTGTTACAGAGCTCAAGTTTCTCTCTGTATTCCAAAGTAATCTAGGAGCTAAGCACATGGTTTTCAGCTCATGATTTCATTTTGTATCACGGGCTACGTTTAGTTCTTTTCAAGCAGAAGCCAAATTTTTCATATATTGAAATCTTAATGAAATGAGCATGGAGGCACCAAGATTCATTGTTACTGATAGAGCCTCATAGCTAATAAATTAAATAATCAAAATTTGGATTTCTTATGGCTGTTTCTGGAGAAGACTCTTGAGAGTCCCTTGGACTGCAAAGTGATCAAACCTGTCAATCCTAAAGGAAATCAACCCTGAATATTACTGGAACGACTGTTGCTGAAGCTGAAGCTCCAATACTTTGGCCACCTGATGCAAAGAGTCAACTCAAGGAAAAGATACTGATGCTGGGAAAGACTGAAGGCAAAAGGAGAAGGGGTAGGTAGAGGATTAGATGGTTGGATGGCATCACTGACTCAATGGACATGAGTTTGAGCAAACTCTGGGTGATAATGGACACAGAGGAGCCTGGTGTGCTACAGTCCATGAGGTCACAAAGAGTTGGATATGACTTGGCGGCTGAACAACAACAACAAAAAGGCTGTTTTGAAAGCATAAATCATACTAACTACTCACAATTCAGTGCTGATAGTGAAGCCAATAATTACTGAGAGGTACTGGTTGTTGTTCACTTGCTGATTCATGTCTGACTCTTTGCAACTCCATGGACTGGTAGAGTGACTTTATTCTTTAGAAGAATCTCTTATTATCTTCTTACTCTTCTCTCTGTCTCTATCTGTATACATATGATTAAATCTGGTTCTCTGGTGAAAATTGGGGATACACTTATTCATAGACTTAATGGTTTTAAAACTGATATTATTAATATGGTTGACACAATATAAAAGTATTAGAATGTTTCAGTATTATTTGAATAACAATATTAGTTGTTTTGAATACATTTATTGTTCCAATTATATAAGTTTGTAAGTCACACATTGTCTTGAATATTCATAAAGGTAATGGTTACTATAATTGGTTTCAGTTCAGTTCAGTCACTCAGTCGTGTCCGACTCTTTGGGGCTCCATGAATTGCAGCACGCCAGGCCTCCCTGTCCATCACCAACTCCCGGAGTTCACTCAAACTCACGTCCATCGAATCAGTGATGCCATCCAGCCATCTCATCCTTTGTCGTCCCCTTCTCCTCCCGCCCCCAATCCCTCCCAGCATCAGGGTCTTTTCCAATGAGTCAACTCTTCGCATGAGGTGGCCAAAGTATTGGAGTTTCAACTTTAATATCATTCCTTCCAAAGAAATCCCAGGGCTGATCTCCTTCAGAATGGACTGGTTGGATCTCCTTGTGGGCCAAGGGACTCTCAAGAGTCTTCTCCAACACCACAGTTCAAAAGCATCAGTTCTTCGGCACTCAGCTTTCTTCACAGTCCAACTCTCACATCCATACGTGACCACAGGAAAAACCATAGCCTTGACTAGACGGACCTTTGTTGGCAAAGTAATGACTCTGCTTTTGAATATTCTATCTAGGTTGGTCATAACTTTCCTTCCAAGGAGTAAACATTTTTTAATTTCATGGCTGCAGTCACTATCTGCAGTGATTTTAGAGCCCCAAAACAAAGTCTGACACTGTTTCCACTGTTTCCCCATCTATTTCCCATGAAGTGATGGGACCAGATGCCATGATCTTCGTTTTCTGAATGTTGAGCTTTAAGCCAACTTTTTCACACTCCTCTTTCATTCTCATCAAGAGGCTTTTTAGTTTCCCTTTGCTTTCTGCCATTAGAGTGGTGTCATCTGCATATCTGAGGTTATTGATATTTCTCCTGGAAATCTTGATTCCAGCTTGTGTTTCTTCCAGCCCAGCGTTTCTCATGATGTACTCTGTGTATAAGCTAAATAAGCAGGGTGACAATATACAGCCTTGACGTACTCCTTTTCCTATTTGGAACCAGTCTGTTATTCCATGTCCAGTTCTAACTGTTGCTTCCTTACCTGCATACAAATTTCTCAAGAGGCAGATCAGGTGGTCTGGTATTTCCATCTCTGTTTTGTTTTTAAATCTGGCATTTTTAATTCATTTAAAAGTGGGGAAATATTTTCCATTAGTTGATACTACTATAATTTAAAATTTTCTATATTTTATCTTGTTCTTTTTCCATCTATTGCTTTCATATTTGGTCATTTTAGACTTGATGATATTTTCTCTCTTACTCCAGGTTTTAAACTGTAGATTATAAAGTCAGTTATGTGTTTGAATAAAGTCCCCTTTACTTACTAGTTAGATGTCTTAGCTAACTTACTTAAGCTTCCACAACCTATTTTCTCATTTATTAAGAGGAAATGATAGAAAATGTAGCTCAAAGAACAGAGCCTATAGTAAGCATGAAAACACACACCACCATCGTCATCAACATAATACAATATCATTGCTGTGATTAATTGAAAATATCATCAGTGGTTCACCTAAATCAGAATTTCATATGGTTTGTATGCATACTTGTGCTGTCATGTCTGACTCTTTGTGGCCCCATGAACTATAGCCCACCAGGCTCCCCTGTCCATAGAATTTCCCCAGCAAGAGTCCTGGAATAGGTTGCCATTTTCTACTCCAAGGTATCTTCCTCCACCTAGGGATCAAATCTGCATCTCTCGAGTTTCCTGCATTGGCAGCTAGATTCTTTACCACTAGTGCCACCTGGGAAGCCTGTTCTCTAATCTTATTCACTATTTGGTTTATGCCTATGACTGTTCTGATTGTGGTGAAATCAAATGGTTTGTATCTATTTCATGAAAAGAGGCTTTGGGTTATACAAACAAATTATATGTATTTTTAAAGAAGTACTCTTATTATGTGAGAAATAAAATTGTTCTTGAGAAATGTAAATTTATAAGATCAATCTAACAATAATTAACTAGAAATTAATCAAAGGAATAGAAAGTCTTTTTATCATTGAGTATCATTAGATTAGGGGAAAAAAAAGGCAAAGACTCAAGTAGAGACTTAGGCCCTGGTCAACTTGATCAGAAAAAGTTTCATATGATATTTAATATACATCTATATAACCAAAATTTTTGTGAATTATTTTTTTTAAATGTACTCTTTCACTTCATAACAACATTTTAGTCCCGGTTGGCCTGTGACTTCTACCTTCTGTGCTTTATGGTCATTCAAGAGAGGACGTTTTCTCCAGTCATTGAAGAGAGGGATTTTCTCCTATCATGCCAGAAATTGTTTCATTACTGTCAAACAATTCAACTTCATATTCCATAAGAATTTCTGTTCTCTGCATTTTTTAGTGAATTATCTCTTTTTAAATGATAGTAGCTCCAGAAAGATGTCTATCAGTTCATGCAGTCTGATGGGCTAATCATTATTGGCCTTATTATTATTATTATCATTTAATTCCCTAGTCCTGTACCAGAAACTGGACAATATGCACTTTCCTTAGTTTTTCCCTCGTGATTATAGATAGCAAAATGTTTAAGCAGCATCTTCCTTATATAAACACTACTAAATCAGATAATTTTAAACAATGGAATATGTTCAAGGGTAAATTTTAAACAAAATTCTGAAAAATATCAAGAGTTCAGAAAATTATAAAAACTAATGACAAAATTTAAAAAAATCAGTTATATTGATTCCTAATAGTCAAGATATTAGAAACTGCAAATACTAACAAAGGGACTATTACTACTAGGCATCTCCTTAGGGCCTCAAGTTTCAGCTAGTAACTTAGAAAAAACTGTCACCTTTTTTTCTGAATGTGTCACTGTGTAATTAGTACTACTCTAAAGTATAGCAACCTTAAATTTGTATGAGATATATAAAGACATCAAAAAATAATTTTAAAGGTTTAGAATGAAAAATACTTTTAAAGTTGTAGAAAAAAAGATATTTGGACATTAGAGTATTACAGTATCACAATGAAAAACTAAAATTTCCTGTCAAAATAGCTATACCTTTAAGCTGAATCTATATAAGCTTGTATACTACTAGTCGGAGAAGGCAATGGCACCCCACTCCAGTACTCTTGCCTGGAAAATCCCATGGGCGGAGGGGCCTGGTAGGCTGCAGTCCACGGGGTCACTAGTATTTGGACACGACTAAGCGACTTCACTTTCACTTTTCACTTTCATGCATTAGAGAAGGAAATAGCAACCCACTCCAGTGTTCTTGCCTGGAGAATCCCAGGGACGGGGGAGCCTGGTGGGCTGCCGTCTATGGGGTCGCACAGAGTCGGACACGACTGAAGCGACTTAGCAGCAGCAGCATACTACTAGTGTATATATTAATTGCTAGTATCTTTCAGGAAACAGGCATGGTATTCAGAGGCTTTCTTAATCTAGTTATTCACCCAACCAGTAGTGGATGCCTACCCCTGCTTTGCCATGTGATAAAGTGATTTTTTTTTTTTTTTTTTTTGGTACATCATTGTGCCAGACAATGGGGATGGAGCACAATTAAATCCAGTTCAATTCTCATCCTTTATCCATTTTTGATCTCTCTTCTGCAATTGACTGTTCTCATGTGATTCAGTTCTGGCCAATTAATAATGAAAATGTTACTAGAGTTCTCTTAAGAGTATTTCGTCCATGACCAAGGGGAAAAAAGGTATATTAAGAAGTATTCTGTCACTCCAATTAGCTCTGAAACTTTCTGTGTTTGGATTGAGTTGTGTAAGGGCATGAAGCCTGGAAATTATGCAGACACTCGGCAATCCTCAGGGAAAGATTAAGAGAATCTCTAAGAAAATGACATGGAAGCTTGATGTCACTTAGTCACTAAACTGCCTTCCTCTAGACTACTTTCTCTATGAGATACCTAAATATCTTTATTGTCTTAGGGATATATCACACTTTATGGTGAGGAGAGATTAAAAAAAAAAAAAAAAAAACCTAGAAGTCACCTAATTACCCCACAGAAGTCCCCTAGCACACGGAATACATGCTATTTTATTAAAATGGGGTTTTAGAATTTTAATGGGGAAATGCTTATGATACATGGCTAAGAGAAAAATACAGAACACATCATTTTATAGATACATTATTCTAACCCTGTGAAAACCAAACAGAAGTATTCAGAAAGGAAATATGGTTGTAGATAGTGGAATTATGAGTGACTTTCTTTCTCAGCTTCTTTTATTCCCATAATTTCCAAAGTCTGGTTTATTAGTATATGTTTTATTCTCAGATATTATAATCAGCAAAATAAGCCAACAATTATTGTTATCAATGTTATTAAATGTTGAAATATTTACCTTACCACACATAAGTAAGAATCTCTAAAAGTTTTCAATCTATTTAATGACTGATTATTATAATAGATAGATAGATAGATAGTGAAGTCACTCAGTCGTGTCTGACTCTTTGCGACTCCATGGACAGTAGCCAACCAAGCTCCTCCATTCATGGGATTTTCCAGGCAAGAATACTGGAGTGGATTGCCATTTCCTTCTCCAGGGGATCTTCCCGACCCAGGGATTGAACCCAGGTCTCCTGCATTGTAGGCAGACGCTTTACTGTCTGAGCCACCAGAGAAGTCACGTATTATTATAATAGTGTACTATAGTTGCAGGGGCTTCCCTGGTGGCTCAATGGTAAAGAATCTGTCTGCCAATGTGGGAGATGCAGGTTCTGTCCCTGGGTTGAGAAGATCCCCCGAAGAGGGAAATGGCAACCCACTGCAGTATTATTGCCTAGGAAATTCCATGGACAGATTAGCCTGGCAGGCTGCAGTCCATAGGGTCGCAAAAGAGACAGACACAACTTAGCGACTAAACAACAAAAATAGCAATTATAGTTGCAAAGAAAGATGTAAGACTTAGAAAACAAAAATGTGTCTTTTTAAATAAAAAAGGCAAGTTGGTAGCGAAAAAATTGGTAATGTACAAAATTGACTTATAAGCAACAACTTATTTATCTATGGATGCTAAATAAATAATGTTGCAATATTAAGCACAATAAAGTCTCTGAAATGTAATCTTAAGAAATAGCATGAACAGTCACATTATTCATCAGCTCTTCAAAAGACATAATTTTATTTAGAGAGACTGCTTTATTTTAAAATATTATCACAATTGAGTTCAGTTTTTTTTTTTAAGTTTATATGATTTACCATACCTATTTCTAGGATTTTTTTTAAAAGGCATCTGGATGCTTGGGGCTGGTGCACTGGGACGGCCCAGAGGTATGGTATGGGGAGGGAGGAGGGAGGAGGGTTCGGGATGGGGAACACATGTATACCTGTGGTGGATTCATTTTGATATTTGGCAAAACTAATACAATTATGTAAAGTTTAAAAATAAAATAAAATTGGAAGAATTAAAAAAAAAAAAAAGAAAAAAAAAAATAAAAGGCATCTGTTCATTTTGTAAATGTTTCCTCAGACATTCAATATGTATTTTACATTTCCTTCACTTTGTTTTTCATATCATAATATCTCATTCTTTGCTGAGATTGGAGAAAAACTTCTAAGGATTTCAGTCACCATTTGGAGAAAAACCATTAATGTACTTGATATTTGAAATTGCACCAACTCTGAAAGTGAGATGCTCTGGGGGAGCATAAATGTTCTGCTCTGTATAAGAAGCTGACATCATCTTGGGGATGTTGCCAGCAGATATTTGAAGTGTCAAATGCTAAGGAATTTTAGTGTCTGCTGACAGGCTCTTATTTCTCTTACTCTGGCAAGTGTATGAAAAGACTAAAATATAGAGTAAATAGATTTTAGAGCTTCAAAAATGCTTTCCCAATACAATTAATGATTGAAATGGCTAATACTCATTTGTATTAACTAAAGATCCCATCTCAGAACACCTAATAATTATTCTAAAATGTGATGTGTAATAAATTACTTCATGAACTAATTCTACACTGAAAGAAATCTTTGGAGCTCATATAACATCAAATCTGATTTTACAAATGAGGATACTGAAACCTATATTCTTAATAATTTATCCAAAAATCTTATATACTTTGCCTAATAACCTTTTTATTATATCACAATTATAAAATTTGACCATATTCCAATCTTTTTAAACAAAGTTGATGTTTTTATCATGTCTTTAGAAAACAAAAAACAAATAATCAATCAAAAACTAATGGCCAAAACCTAATAATATACACTATGCAACTACCTTATAGTTCTAAATTCCTATCATATTAAAAAGAATGAATTTTTATATAATCTCAGCCTACTACATTAATAAAAATGTATATTTCCAAGTTAATTGTATAGTAAGGAATGCTTATATATTTATTTTCATTTCCTTTTGTACATGTAATGTATTTTTGCTTTGCTTAAATATATTTTCTTTGTAATATGTTACTGATTTTGTGTATTCAATATCTTTGTGAATAGTGAAACATTAAAAAAAAAAAGAAAAAATTACTCATTGCCAGACAAGATAATGACCTTCTCAGAGCCCAGTTATTAACTTATAAACTGAATTACCTTGCTGTATTTTCTACAATTACTAAATCTATTTAATTTGGATCATTATGGGACTAGTGAACAAAGAATATTCAAAGTAATATTTTGTCACATTGAACATGAATGTAATATGGAGCCCCTATCTCTTATGAACAAATGAATTCATCTCTACTGCCTCTATTTTATTATACTGCTATAATTTCAGAAAACATTTACAAAAATGGCCCCCAAAGCTATAGTAAATCAGATACACTCACATATACACACTCTCACACACTTTAAGATGAAACAATGTTTTAAGAAAGGAAAGTAAATCAGGATCATTTTTTCTGTAAGATAATACAAGATTTTTCTTTTCCATCACGTTTGAAAATAGCTGTCTTTATTAATTATTTTTCTATTTAGTTATGTCTTAAATTATTTTTAATTGGAGGATAATTGCTTTATGTTTTGTTTTTTGCCTTACAACAAGTGTATGAATTAGCCAACTGTTTTTTTGAAGGATTACCCCCATTTAGTTTAATTAAAACATTTATCACCTCACATTTCTCCTTTTTTGGTGAGAACATTTAAGATCTACATTGTTAGAAAATTTCGGTTTGATAATGTAGTGTGATCAACTGTAGCCTTCTTGTTTTACCTTACATCTTCAGTCCTTATTCATCCTAGAACTGAAAATAGATGTTTTTAATAGAGCTTTATTCATTATATTTTTATATAGCTTTTAATTTATAATTATCTGACACTTTTTATATGTCTTTACTCCCAGTGATAAAATGACCAAAAATAACTGCAGGCAATGAAACTAATAATGTATTGTTTCTTCTGTGGCTCAATGGGTATAAAGTTTCAGTTATGCTGCTGCTGCTACTGCTGCTGCCAAGTCGCGTCAGTCGTGTCCGACTCTGTGGGACCCCATAGACGGCAGCCCACCAGGCTCCCCCATCCCTGGGATTCTCCAGGCAAGAACACTGGAGTGGGTTACCATTTCCTTCTCCAATGCATGAAAGTGAAAAGTGAAAGTGAAGTCGCTCAGTCATGTCCGACTCTTAGCGACCCCATGGACTGCAGCCTACCAGGCTCCTCTGTCCATGGAATTTTCCAGGCAAGAGTTCTGGAGTGGGGTGCCATTGCCTTTTCTAGGGATCTGCTATGCAGCAGCACAGTGCCTATAGTTAACAACATGGTCTCATGCACTCCAAAATTTGATATTAGGATATATATCATGTTAAATGTTCTTTTTTTAAAAAAATTAATTAATTAATTAATTTTTTTTATTTTAAAAACTTTACAAAATTGTATTAGTTTTGCCAAATATCAAAATGAATCCGCCACAGGTATACATGTGTTCCCCATCCTGAACCCTCCCCCCTCCTCCCTCCCCATACCATCCCTCTGGGTCGTTCCAGTGCACCAGCCCCAAGCATCCAGTATCGTGCATTGAACCTGGACTGGCAACTCGTTTCATACATGATATTTTACATGTTTCAATGCCATTCTCCCAAATCTTCCCACCCTCTCCCTCTCCCACAGAGTCCATAAGACTGTTCTATACATCAGTGTCTCTTACCACACACACACAGATGCAAAACCTGAAACAAAACAGAAAGACACAAGGGAAATTTGGGAGGTGCTGGATATGTTTTACCTGGGTTCTGGTCATGGTTTCCCAGGTGTTTTTTCTATGTCCAAACTGTTCAACTTGTGCATGTGAAATACGTGCCATTCTTTGCATACCAAGTACACATGAGCAACACTGTTGGGAAAAAACAAACAAAACAGAATTAAAGAATTAGATACTTATCCTCTGAATTTTCTCAACTGATATCTGAGTATTTCATTGGTGCATGTGTGAATGTGTAGTTGCTCAGTTGTGTCCAACTCTTTGAGACCCATGGACTGTAGCCCACCAGGTTCCTCTATCTGTGGAATTTCACAGGCAAGAAGACTGGAGTGGGTTGCCGTGTCCTATTCTAGGGGATCTTTCTGACCCATGGATGGCACCCATGTCTCTTGAATCTCCTGCATTGGCAGGCATGTTCTTTACTGCTGTGGCACCTAGGAAGCCATTGGAATGTAAATCAACAAAAATCAAAACATCTCTAAAATTGAGTTTTTGTTATGTATCAATTCCTTGACCTTCTCAGGCAAGTACATTTTGTTGTGGTAAGAAACAATCCACAAATCTCAGTAGCTTAAAAAGCAAAAATTCTCACTTGTTGTTTGTGGAAGTGTGTTTTACATTGCCTCCTTGGGAACCAGGACTCCAGTCTTTGGGCCACGGTCAAATGTCATGCCACATGGACAATTGTGTACACATATAACATGTCACATCACTAACATTTTAGCTAAAGAAAGTCCCTTAGCCACACCTATCTTCAAAAAGACAGATACTGTAATTCTTTAGAAGCAATAACACCAGTGTCTTCTACTACTTTTAGTAGAAAATAAAAATGATTTCTCTAAAAGAGCAATCAAGAAATTTATAGTTAGCATATAGTCTTTAAAATGTCTAGCTTAGCAGCATGTTGAAAACTCTGTCTCTAAGATCTGAAGAGTATTAATTTAAATGCTTACACTTTTTTTTTTTTTTGCTATATACGTCTTTGAGAAATTTATTTAATATCTCTAAATCTCAGTATCCATGTTAGTCCTTTGCTGCCATATAAGGAACTAAAAAGCCTCTTGATGAAAGTGAAAGAGGAGAGTGAAAAAGTTGGCTTAAAGCTCAACATTCAGAAAACTAAGATCATAGCATCTGGTCCCATCACTTTATGGGAAAGAGATGGGGAAACAGTGGAAACAATGTCAGACTTTATTTTGGGGGGCTCCAAAATCACTGCAGCCATGAAATTAAAAGACACTTACTCCTTGGAATCAAAGTTAAGACCAACCTAGATAGCATGTTGAAAAGCAGAGATACTACTTTGCCAACAAAGGTCCATCTAGTTAAGGCTATGGTTTTTCCAGTAGTCATGTATAGATGTGAGAGTTGGACTATAAATAAAACTGAGCATCAAAGAATTGATGCTTTTGAATTGTGGTGTTGGAGAAGACTCTTTAGAGTCCCTTGGACTGCAAGGAGATCCAACCAGTCCATCCTAAAGGAGATCAGTCCTGGGTGTTCATTGGAAGGACTGATGCTGAAGCTGAAACTTCAAATACTTTGGCCACCTCAAGTGAAGAGCTGGCTCACTGGAGAAGACCCTGATGCTGGGAGAGATTGGGGCCAGGAGGAGAAAGGGACGACAGAGGATGAGATGGCTGGATGGCATCACCGACTCAATGGACCTGAGTTTGGGTGAACTCTGGGAGTTGGTGATGGACAGGGAGGGCTGGCGTGCTGCGATTCATGGGGTCGCAAAGAGTCAGACATGATTGAGCGACTGAACTGAACTGAAAATGATAATGAAAGTTAAATAGGACAGTCTATGAAAAATGCATAAAATGTAGTTTATATGTTGCAATATGATAATAACATATGTTGCTGCTGCTAAGTCACGTCAGTCGTGTCCGACTGTGTGCGACCCCATAGATGGCGGTCCACCAGGCTCCCCTGTCCCTGGGATTCTCCAAGCAGGGACACTGGAGTGGGTTGCCATTTCCTTCTCCAGTGCATGAAAGTGAAAAATGAAAGTGAAGTCGCTCAGTCGTGTCCGACTCTTGGCGACCCCACGGACCGCAGCCTACCAGGCTCTGCCGTCCATGGTATTTTCCAGGCAAGAGTACTGGAGTGGGATGCCACTGCCTTCTCCTGATGATAACACGTACCAGGTACTAAAATGACAACTGTGTGTGCGCGCTCCATTCTCTCCCATGGCTCAGAAGTAAATGCAGGAGACCTGAGGTCTATCCCTGGCTAGGGAAGATTCCCTGGAGAAGGGAATGGCAACCCACAGCAGTATTCTTGCCTGGAGAATCCCCATGGACAGAGGAGCCTGGCAGGTTACAGTGCATGCGGTCACAGAGTTGGACACAACTGAACGACTTTCACATACACATAAGTTACTTCAATTGCTATTAGTTAATTGTAATTATTATAATGATTAATTATTTCTTTGGAAATTCACCAAGGACTGTATAGTGAATCCATGCTTCATAATGTGGATTATTCAGGGCTGCAACACAATAGATTGGGCAGATGAATTCAAAAATTATTTTTTTAGTTGCTATTATATGGAGAACATTTTATTAGATACAGGGAATACAAAGATATAAGCAAAATTTGGTGTTAGTCACAATTTCAAGTAGCATTTTAAGGAAGCACAGTTAAATGCTCTGATGAATTATTAATATGTAAAAACCTTTAAAAAAAAAAAGCAAAAGGGAGAGATATCCAACTTGGCTATCTGAAGAGGGAATTTGTAAGCTGAGAAAAACTTGCAGCAAAATATAAGGCAGGAGATCACTACAAATAGGTATAAATATGATCACATTGTCTGTCTGTCACCTATTTCCTTTTCTTTGGAATTCTACCTAGTGTGATGAACAAAGGATTGAGATTATCAGGTATGATAATAGTATAAGTTTCAAATCTCAATTAACATAGGACATATTTGGCATCTTCTAAATAGCAAAACAGAGAAGGCCATGGCACCTCACTCCAGTACTCTTGCCTGGAAAATCCCATGGACAGAGGAGCCTGGTAGGCTGCAGTCCATGGGGTCGGTAAGAGTCGGACACGACTGAGCGACTTCACTTTCACTTTTCACTTTCATGCACTGGAGAAGGAAATGGCAACCCACTCCAGTGTTCTTGCCTGGAGAATCCCAGGGACGGGGGAGCCTGGTGGGCTGCCGTCTATGGGGTCCCACAGAGTCGGACACGACTGAGGCGACTTAGCAGCAGCAAATAGCAAAAAAGGGAGAAATAAAAAGGATAATCTTGAAAAATAACATTTTACTAATTTTGTAGAAAAGTTTTTAATTTGGAATTGAAATAATGGATATCATCCTCCTTTTACTTAAACTAATTTGAGTGTGATATTATTTATTAAAATTGTATATTTACCCTTGATTTTATATAGATTTATATTATAAAATAGTAATTACACAAGAGTTCCTCAATCTGCTCAAGAGATTTGTTCTCTAGACAATAGAGTTTCATTCAATTAGTTATCATTATTCTGGGAACAACATTGGTGTTGGATGTCTGAGTTTTCTTGTATCCAATACTTATTACTACATTTTGCAGAGGAAAAGAAAGTACTAATAATAGATCTGAGGGAAAAAAAAACTGTGGATGAGTGAACTTGGGGATTTTGATTTGACAAAACATCCTAAACTTATTTTGAGTTGTCTTGGTTTAGGCAAAATATTTTGTTAAAGAACATTTCTCATTGCTTTATCTTGTTAAATAAAATGGGAAACATGTGGTCATAATTACTTACATATATCTTAGCAAAACTTTAGTATAAAAAGTCCATGAATTCAGTGTAGATTTATGAGTTACATCCTTTTACTAAGGTTTTTATAACATTTTAACTGGGAATTGGGATTTAAAGAATGAGAGCTTTAAGCTATTTAGAGTCTATTGAAGTTCATCAAGATGGGGAATGACATGCTCATCAAATAATATATCAGTTGATTTTCCTATGTACAATAATTTTGAAGATGATTCATGAGCCAGTATGGAAAAATGTAAAAAATGGAAACTGTAGTCACAAAGCATGGATTGAAATCCAAACTCTGTTTTTTTAATTCTCTAAGCCTCAGTTTCTCATCAATATAATAGAGATATTGAATTCTGCTTCAAATAATTATTCTCAACATTATTAGTAAATTACATTAAAGTAATACATGATGCCTTGTACAGGGAGAGCACATAGAAGTTTTCTTTGAATTAAATGGTATGCTGTGAAGTTTTGTAGATTAAAATTCAAAATTGTTGTTGTTCAATCACTAATTTGTGCTGGACTCTTTGAGACCATGGACTGCAGCATGCCAGGTTCCCTGTCCACTAACTCCCAGAGTTTGCTCAAATTCATGTTCATTGACTCGATGGTGCCATCCAACCATCTCATCCTCTGTCACCCCCTTCTCATCCTGCCCTCAATCTTTCCCAACATCAGCAACTTTTCCAGTGAGTTGGCTCTTCTCATCAGGTGGCCAAAGTATTGGAGCTTCAGCTTCAGCATCAGTCCTTCCAGTTAGCTGAGATCCACACAGTCAAAGGCTTTAGCTTGGTCAATGAAGCAGAAGTAGATGTTTTTTTTCTGGAAATCTCTTGCTTTTTTGATGATACAACAGATGTTGGCAATTTGATCTCTGATTCCTCTGCCTTTTCTAAATCCAGCTTGTACATTTCGAAGTTTTCAGTTTTTGTATTGTTGAAACGTAACTTGAAGGATATTGAGCATAGTCTTGCTAGCATGTGAAATGAGTGCAGTTGTATGGTAATTTGAACATTCTTTGTCATTGCCTTTCTTTGGGATTGGAGTGAAAACTGACCTTTTCTAGTCCATTGCCGTGTTTTCAAATTTGCTGGCATACTGAGTGCAGCACTTTAATAGCATAATCTTTTAGGATTGGAAATAGCTTAGCTGAAATTCCATCACCTCCACTAGCTTTTTCTTAGTGATGCTTCCTAAGGCCCACTTGACTTCACACTCCAGGATGTCTGGCTCTAGGTAAGTGACAACATCATTGTGGTTATCCAGATCATGAGACCTGTTTTGTACAAGAGTACCTTGTACTCTTGCCATCTCTTCTTAATTTCTTCCCCTTCTGTTAGGTTCTTACTATTTCTATCCTTTATTGGCCCATCTTCGCATGAAATCTTCCCTTAGGATATCCAATTTTCTTAAAGAGATTTCTAGTCTTTTCCATTCTATTGTTTTCTTCTATTTTTTGCATTGTTCTCTTAAGTAGTCTGAGACTACCTAAGAGATTAGCACACTTATCTCTCTGCTATTTCTTTGGAATTCTGCATTCAGCTGAGTATATCTTTCCCTTTCTCCTTTGCCTTTCACTTCTCTTCCTTTCTCAGCTATTTGTAAGGCCTCCTCAGACAACAATTTTGACTTCATGCATTTCTTTCTCTTGGGGCTGGTTTTGGTCACTGTCTCCTGCATAATGTTACAAATCTCCATCCATAGTTCTTCATGCACTCTATCCATCAGATTTAATTCCTTGTATCTGTTTGTCACTTCCACTGTATAATCATAAGGGATTTGGTTTACATAATATATGAATGGCCTAGTGGTTTTTCCTACTTTATTCAATTTAAGTCTGAATTTTGCAATAAGGAGTTCATGATCTGAGCCACAGTCAGTACCCAGTCTTGTTTTTGCTGACTGTATAGAGCATCTCCATCTTCAGCTACAAAGAATATAATCAATCTGATTCCAGTATTCACCATCTGGTGATGTCCATGTATCAGTTCGTCTCGTGATGTTGGAAGATGGTGTTTGCTATGACTAGTGTGTTTTCTTGGCAAAACTCTGTTAGCCTTTGCCCTGCTTCATTTTGTTCTCCAAGGCCAATATGTCTATTACTCCAGATATCTCTTGACTTCTACTTTTGCATTTCAATCCCCTATGATGAAAAGGACATCTTTTTTTTGGTGTTAGTTCTAGAGAGTCTTTGTGTTCTTCATACAGCCGTTCAACTTTAGCTTCTTTGGCATTAGTGGTTGGAGCATAGACTTGGATTACTGTGTTGTTGAATGGTTTACCTTGAAAATGAACCGAGAATATTCTGTCACTTATGAGACTGCCCCCAAGTACTACGTTTGGACCTTTTGTTAACTATGAGGGCTACTCTATTTCTTCTAAGGGATTCTTTCCCAAAGAAGTATTTAATGGTTATCTGAATTAAATTCACCCATCCCCATCCATTTTTAGTTCACTGATTCCTAAACGGTGGATGTTCATTCTTGCCATTTCCTTTTTAACCACATCAAATTTACCGTGATTCATGGCTCTAACATTACAGATTCCCATGAAATATTGTTCTTTATTGCATCAGGCTTTACTTTCACTGCCAGACACATCCACAACTGGGCGTCGTTTCTGCTAAGGCTCAGCATCTTCATTCTTTGTTGCACTATTTCTCTGTTCTTCCCCAGTAGCATATTGGACACCTACTGACCTCCTACAGCTCATCTCTCAGTGTCATATCGTTTTGCTTTTTCATACTGTTCATGAGATTCTCATGGCAAGAGCACTGAAGTGGTTTGTCATTCCCTTCTCCAGCAGACCATGTTTTGTCAGACCTCTCCACCATGACCCATCTGTCTTGGGTGGTCTTACATGCCGTGTTTTCATTAATTCTACTATGTAACTACTTACCCACTTACCTATCACATCTTGTAGTAAGATTTTCTATGTTTTTTCCCTTAATAGCTCTATATCTTCCTGAGAGGGAAAGCATCCATAGCCAACTAAACTGTTGTGTATTAATGGACTGGTTGAGTAGTTGCTCAGTGGTCACCTCTTCCTCTCTTTTAAATACATTTGCAGCAAAGTTTTATACTGAGCAGAACATGAGGTACTGGTTATCAGTGCCAGAGTAGGACTCCGGCTAGATGGAAAACAGCAAAGACCATCACATACTAGCCACCAGGAGTTAAACTCTCTTGCATCTTTGGTATCAAAAATATCAGCAAGAAAAAAAAAAAGTCACCAAAAAAAACTCAAGACAGGGAATATTAGTATTAGTCACACACAGAAGAGACAGGGTAAGATCAACTTCAATGGCTGTGTAAATCCCTCATGACTAGCAGGTGTCCCTGGCAGCAGTCACAGAGCAACTGGCCTATGTGCAACACTCCCCATGTCCCAGCAGAAGGACTTTGACCCTTCCTCTGTCAAGTCTGGAACACTAAAAACTGGGATATGACTGAAGTGCACTGACATACATGCTTCAGCAGAGCAAAGGAACACTATTGAGCATGAAACCAGAAAAGATATTTCTTGAATAAGCTGACAAGCCCCATTGTATAGGCTGTTCATTGCTTGGTAAGGAAATGTTCCATGCCCAGAGTCCATTGTTACTGGATGGGTTGAATGAAGGTCAACAGACTGTACACAGGAGAGTGTCATTCCCAATATTTTAAATTACATTTCAGCCAATAAAACCATGCAACAACACATTAATAAGAAATAAAAAAAACAAATTTATTACCAAGAGAAGCAAAAAATATATTTTATATGATAAATTGGGAGAATTCAGATGTCTGCTTATATCTCTTTTAAATATATATTTTTAATCATGTAAAAAAGCTTAACAATTTAGCATACATAAAATTCAAACTCTGATTTAGAAGAGAAGTGAATCAATTTTCAGAAACATGTTGCCTTGCTAAAGGGTCTTAACAAATTTTAACATCTTCTTTTACATCTTTTTCATGTATGTAATCCCCATCAATATCACTGAACTCCCATTGATTTCAATATGGACAATTTAATTGAAACTTCTGCATGCCCAACTCCTAGTAACATAAACTGAAGAAAAAATTAATTAGTTTCAGTGGGAGTTACATGAATGTACAGATGGAAGATTGGAGCCAAAGTTATGTTTCACATGTTTTTCACAGTTTTGATGGCCTCCCAAATTAGAATCAAGCTCTTATAAAATAAGAAAGTTAGGATACCTGTTTCTACTGTGTATAGGTTAGGAGTGAGATGAGAGGTTGTCTTAACTCTTTGTAGCCTCAAACCATGTTTGTTTTTTAAATACACCCTGAGAAGTAGTGTATAGTATATGAAGACTGATCTTACTCCTTAAGAGAATATCTGGGTAAGATATCTTTGTTAGATAAAAGATTTTCTCATGTTTATTTTCTGAGGATGTTGTAAGTGAAGCAAATGCTTTATTTAAAATAGACTCATGGTTAAACCATGAACTATAAAACTAAACTGAATTGATATATTTTAATATGCTTTATTTTATTAAGCAAATTACTATTTATCTTTACTTTTTTCTTTAAGATATAAACTGTGTTCATTTTAAAATTATAAAAATTTGCACTGATAATTCCAAGTGTCCTTTTTGAGATTCAGCAAAATATAATTTTTTTGTAAGAGTCATTATTTTTGTCATGAGTAAGATGGCTAAATACAGGCAAAACGAAAAGAAAATTTCAAACATGAAAATCTTTATAATATAGTTTATAAGGGCAAAGACCTTGAAGAAATTTAAGTCAACACATAATATCTTCATTTTTTAAAAGAAAAGTAATGAATACTATTAATTATTCCTTTGAACTTTGATAATACTTGCTTTAGACTATACTTTAAAATGCACAATAATCTTAGATTTAAATATATGGAGAAAACTGTTTGGATATAAAATACTATCCTATATAAAACCAGTATGTAACCTTATTAATATGCAATTCTAAGCATATTTGCAAAAAAAAAAAAAAGATGCTTTTCTTGGTTGATGACTAGGAACCAAGTCATTTGTAAAATAGAGAAGGCATAACATTATTTCTGAGACTACTTTAATTAAAAGTAAGGGTATTATTAAGAATGAATAAGATTTTAAAGCACTTAAATACTGAAGTGGAAAATGATAAAGTGGCAACATAACAGAGAGAGTAAAATTATCTTCTGATTGGTAGATCATAATTGGATGTATATATTCAAATGAATAACGATAGGTGATGTTTTGCCTTTAACCTTTCATATTAAGTATTGAAACCACTTATTTTTCCCAATACTAATATTTATTTTCTAAAAAATAAAAGTATTATTTTCTGAAATCTGTGTTGAGAATTTTTTGTTTTCATGATATATATATGCACATTTATATAATATGCATATAATATATATGCATCCTGCATATTTATTTTCCTATAAAAACCAACATCTGTAATAGAGTTTATCTCTAATGTACTATGGGCTTCCCGAGTGGCTCAGTTGGTAAAGAATCTGCCTGCAATGCTGGAGAAATGGGTTCTGTCCCTGGGTTGGGAAGATTCCCTGGAGAAGGGCATGGCAACTCACTCCAATATTCTTGCCTGGAGAATCCCCATGGACAGAAGAGCCTGGTGGGCTACACTCCATGGAGTCACTAAGAGTCAGGCATGACTGAGTGACTAAGCACTCATAATGTACTATAGGGAAAGTTTAATAATTGTTCTAAAACTTTCTTCCAGCTACCTTTACTCTTCTAGTTTGTCACATCAATTCTACTTGCTGCAAATCCGTGTACACTTATGGTTTCTAGCTACTAATGCCTGAGAAAACCACCTTTCTTAGAAATCAAGAGTCAGAACCAAATGTGTTGAGCTTGAGTTAAAAAATTTATGCTGTAACTTTTAGCTACATTAATCTCCAGCCAGCACACCTGAAACCTAAAACTATCTTCACATCCCAAATAAAAGTCTGTTAGCAGAAGACAAATAATTCCCTGGAGGATACAATTTCTTCAGAAGATGGAGTTTGTCTTAAACACACGCTGATAATTCAAAGAAACTGTAACACATCTGCTTAGTTCTTTCCAAAGTAACTAATTACAAGCAGAAGTTAGAGTAGAACATTTTGTGAAATGGTGGAAAACAGACCCATAATTCACAATTTCAGAGCACGTAAGTTGAGTTCATATCGTCTACTCACAGTTTTCACAAACTCAACCAATAAATGAAATAATTTATGAAACAATTTATTACTGTCTTTGTTTTGGAGTTTTAAAACAGTGAAAGAAAAGGAATGGAGTTTCTTATACAGAATTTAATCTTGAACTGCTGTATAAATATAGGTTGGGGGTAGATGAAATTCACATGCAAAAAGCCAAATGTCTGGCCAGAGAATAAAGAGTAAAAATGAGTCAAATGCAAAGTTTATTATGGAAGTCATTGTAAGGCAAAGAGAACTCCTCCCAGAGTCTGGCTCAGTACGTGACAATTTCTTGAGAGAGGGAAGTATATTTTTTCCTTTGAGTTTTATGAGATAGTATATAAAAATATTAAAAGGCTGGTGTGTTGTTTCCTTCAATAATATTGCTCATAGACTTGATTGTTGCTGAGGACCTACCACTGACTCTCAAGAAAGAGTAAGATCAAGCCCTTATCTCCTTGGGACCAGAAGTCTTCATCTCAATATTTTTTTACTAGGAGATCATAAGCTTATGTGCTTTGGCCTGGCCCTTTACCTCTGAACTAGTTGTGGAAATCTTTTACTACCTGTAATCTTTGGCCATGATGCATTTTTACACACCAGTCACACTGGCTTAGGTTCACTTAGGGATCTGGTAAAATACTTCTGCACTAATGTTTTGTTTTGTTTAGTTTTGAATGATAAAGTCAATATTCAAACACACGTTAGAGTTAAAATATAAATCCTATAAACGTAGGATAAATTTTCCTGAATTGCAGTCTGATATGCAATATTTCCCATGATACCTAGGACTCAACTAGTAGGCTGCCAATTGGAACATTTAATGAGGATTGCAAAAGGCAGAATTTGTGGTATTTCTATCATTTAGTACTGTCATATCGGGTAGTGAGTCTGAATTTTTGGAAGTGTCTCTTGAGACTACCTAAATGCTAGAACCTTGGAAGGAGATGATATGGAGAATTTTATTCAGATTGAATCACATTAAGACTCTGATTTATTTCTGGACCGACTATGGTCCTAGATTCCTGAAATGCTGAAACTGGAAAATCTATCCAGTATCATTTAAATTGGCCATTTGCAAGTTTGGCTGAGTATTAGAATCATTTGGAGAAATTTTCCTTAGAGATCCTGGGGATAAGATACAGACCTAAATGTCTATTATCTGGTATCATTGCATTAAAACCATTCTCAGAGTCAGAGGCTTAGTAGCATCAAATTATTGCATTATATAATTGTGTTGATGGGCTGAGGCTTAGCTTGGTGCTTTTTTTGTTTGTTTGTTTGTTTCCTCCAAACCCTTCCCCCACCCCCCCATGCTAGTCTTACTTACAGTTTTTCTTTGCCAGCATTTAACTGGGAGATGGAACTGGGCTGTTTGAATGGCTTCTGTAGGAGTGAGACCCAGAGTTTTGTATGCTATTTTAAAAGACACTTTTTATAAGTGATCTTCATTCACTGCAATAAGTGAAACCAGTAAGGAAATTAGAATGTGTATCCAGACAGATTCATTGACACAAATGTGTCATCAGAGCTGGTTAATGATATGCCAGCCTAGACTTAGATCTTTGTAAACTGGGGGCATAGCCTTGTTTATCACATTGATAGCTTTCCCTGAACAATGTTGGATTCCTGATCTCTGAAGATTTAGCTTTGGGACCAAAGACCAGGCTCGAACACTCAGGGCTCTTGTGTGGGAGAAGTTTTA
Source organism: Bos taurus (assembly GCF_002263795.3). Lineage (NCBI taxonomy): Eukaryota > Metazoa > Chordata > Mammalia > Artiodactyla > Bovidae > Bos > Bos taurus. The sequence continues at coordinate 14,135,908 of NC_037332.1, read as the reverse complement.
TTACAGTGAAAAGGCACAGAGGAAGCTTCTGACATAGATGTCAGAAGTGGGTGGAGAGTGCCACACTCGCTAGTTTTAGCAAGGGAGCTATGAGTTCAGTTCAGTTCAGTCGCCCAGTTGTGTCCGACGTTTTGGGACACCATGAATTGCGGCACCCAAGGCCTCCCTGTCCATAACCAACACCCGGAGTTCACTCAGACTCATGTCCATCGAGTCGGTGATGCCATCAAGCCATCTCATCCTCTGTCATCCCCTTCTCCTCCTGCCTTCAATCCCTCCCAGCATCAGAGTCTTTTCCAATGAGTGAACACTTCGCATCAATTGGCCAAAGTACTGGAGTTTCAGCTTAAGTATCAGTCCTTCCAAAGAACACCCAGGACTGATCTCCTTTAGGATGGACTGGTTGGATCTCCTTGCAGTCCAAGGGACTCTCAAGAGTCTTCTCCAACACCACAGTTCAAAAGCATCAATTCTTCAGTGCTCAGCTTTTTCAAAGTCCAACTCTCACATCCATGCATGACCACTGGAAAAGCCATAGCCTTGACTAGATGGACCTTTGTTGGCAAAGTAATGTCTCTGCTTTTGAACATGCTATCTAGGTTGGTCATAACTTTCCTTCCAAGGAGTAAGCGTCTTTTAATTTCATGCCTGCAGTCACCATCTGCAGTGATTTTGGAGCCAAAAAAAATAGTCTGACACTATTTCCAGTTTCCCATCTATTTCCCATGAAGGGATGGGACCAGATGCCATGATCTTCGTTTTCTGAATGTTGAGCATTGAGCCAACTTTTTCACTCTCCTCTTTCACTTTTATCAAAAGGCTTTTTAGTTCCTCTTCACTTTCTGCCATAAGGGTGGTGTCATCTGCATATCTGAGGTTATTGATATTTCTCCAGGCCATCTTGATTCCAATTTGTGCTTCTTCCAGCCCAGCGTTTCTCATGGTATACTCTGCATATAAGTTAAATAAGCAGGGTGACAATATACAGCCTTGACGAACTCCTTTTCCTATTTGGAACCAGTCTGTTGTTGCATGTCCAGTTCTAACTGTTGCTTCCTGACCTGCATACAGATTTCTCAGGAGGCAGGTCAGGTGGTCTGGTATTCCCATCTCTTTCAGAATTTTCCAGTTTATTGTATTCCACACAGTCAAAGGCTTTGGCATTGTCAATAAAACAGAAATAGATGTTTTTCTGGAACTCTCTTGCTTTTTCCATGATCCAGCGGATGTTGGCAATTTGATCTCTGGTTTCTTTGCCTTTTCTAAAACCAGCTTGAACATCTGGAAGTTCATAGTTCATGTATTGCTGAAGCCTGTCTTGGAGAATTTTGAGCATTACTTTACTAGCGTGTGAGATGAGTGCAATTGTGTGGGTAGTTTGAGCATTCTTTGGCATTACCTTTCTTAGGGACTGGAATGAAAACTGACCTTTTCCAGTCCTGTGGCCACTGATGAGCTTTCCAAATTTGCTGGCATATTGAGTGCAGCACTTTCACAGCACCATCTTTTAGGATTTGAAATAACTCAGCTGGAATTCCATCACCTCCAATAGCTTTGTTCATAGTGATGCTTTCTAAGGCCCACTTGACTTCACATTCCAGGATGTCTGGCTCTGGGTAAGTGATTACACCATCGTGATTATCTTGGTCGTGAAGATCTTTTTTTGTACAGTTCTTCTGTGTATATTTGCCACCCCTTCTTAATATCTTCTGCTTGTATTAGGTCCATACCATTTCTGTCCTTTATGGAGCCCATCTGTGCATGAAATGTTCCTTGGTATCTCTAGTTTTCTTGAAGAAATCTCTAGACTTCCCCATTCTGTTGTTTTTCTTCTATTTCTTTGCATTGATCTCTGAGGAAGGTTTTCGTATATCTACTTGCTTTTCTTTTGAACTCTGCATTCAAATGCTTATATGTTTCCTTCTCCTTTGCTTTTCGCTTCTCTTACTTTTTTAAATTGGTTATTACAATATATCAAAAGAATGTCTCAAGGTTGTAATGATTTTACCAGACCCATTCCCACAATTTACATATTAAGATAACAGGATTAGAATTTAACAATAGAAAAATTTTACCAGAACCACTCCCATAATTTACATTTTAAGATACCAGGATTAGTCAGAAGGTTTTCAAGAAGGAAAGACTGTCCTTAAACAGGATACATTGTTATTATAAAATCTTTCAGTTCAGTTCAGTAGCTCAGTCATGTCCAACTCTTTGCCACCCCGGGAACTGCAGCATGCCAGGCTTCCCTGTACATCACCAACTCCCGGAATTTACTCAAACTCAGTCCACTGAGTTGGTGATGCCATCCAGCCATCTTATCCTCTGTCGTCCCCTTCTCTTCCTTCCTTCAATCTTGCCCAGCATCAGGGTCTTTTCAAATGAGTCAGTTCTTCACATCAGGTGGCCAAACAATTGGAGTTTCAGCTTCAACATCAGTCCTTCCAATGTATATTCAAGACTGATTTCCTTTAGGATGAACTGGTTGCATCTCCTTGCAGTCCAAGAGACTCAAGAATCTTCTCCAGCACCACAGTTCAAAAGCATCAATTCTTCAGCACTCAGCTTTCTCTACAGTCCAAATCTAACATCCATACATGACTACTGGAACAACCATAGCCTTGACTAGATGGACCTTTGTTGGCAAAGTAATGTCTCTGCTTTTTAATATACTGTCTAGGTTGGTCATAACTTTTCTTCCAAGGAGTAAGCGTCTTTTAATTTCATTGCTGCAATCACCATCTGCTGTGGGTTTGGAGCCCCCCAAAATAAAGTCTGCCACTGTTTCCACTGTTTCTCCATCTATTTGCCATGAAGTGATGGGACTGGATGCCATGATCTTAGTTTTCTAAATATTGAGCTTTAAGCCAACATTTTCACTCTCCTCTTTCACTTTCATCAACAGACTCTAGCTCTTAACTCTAGTTCTTCTTCACTTTCTGTAATAAAGGTAGTGCTATATGCATATCTGAGGTTATTGATATTTCTCCCAGCAATCTTGATTCCAGCTTGTGCTTCCTCCAGCTCACCACTTTTCATGAGGTACTTTCCATATAAGTTAAATAAGCAGGGTGACAATATACAGCCTTGAAGTACTCCTTTTCCTATTTGGAACCAGTCTGTTATTCCATGTCCAGTTCTAACTGTTGCTTCCTGATCTGTATACAGGTTTCTCAAGAGGCAGGTCAGGTGGTCTGGTATTCCCATCTCTTTAAGAAATTTCCCCAGTTTGTGGTGATCCACACAGTCAAAAGTTTTGGCATAGTCAATAAAACAGAAATAGATAATTTCTGGAACTCTCTTGCTTTTTTGATGATCCAATGGATATTGGCAATTTGATATCTGGTTCCTCTGCCTTTTCTAAAACCTGCTTGAATATCTGAAAGTTCATGGTTCACAAATTGTTGAAGCCTGGCTTAGAGAATTTTGAACATTACTTTACTAGCATATGAGATTAGTGCAATTGTGCAGTAATTTGAGCATTCTTTGGTATTGCCTTTCTTTGGGATTGGAATGAAAAATGACCTTTTCAGTCACAATCCTTAGTACAGAGTTTAAGCTGAGTTGTTTTGTTGTGTAACCATCAATTATGAGCTTAAATTAAAAAAAAAAAATTTTTTTTTATGTGACTAAGACTAAGGAATGTAGGGAAAAAAAAAAAGAAAAAAATATGTTTGCCCTTTCCTCCTCCTTGATAATTTCAGACTCCTCTCTCTTCCTCTGGGACCCTGGACTCCTTATCACCCTACCTAGAAATTGATTCTCTCATCCCCCCTCCTCCCCCAATCCTGCTTTTAGGATAATTATGAAAGGGGTGTCATTTTCATTCCATAACTGCTTCCTGTGTTGAGGGCTGTTGTCCCTAAATTGTTGAGGCAGCATATTCTCCTAACCCTCATTTGGAGGCTCTGTGATCCAGGGGCCCCAAGTAATATTTGGAGGAGGCTGTGGCACTCGTAGGAGCCTGGATAGCCACTTGTAACTTAAAAGCTTTCAGATGGTTAGAAATAAATCCAGTTACAGAGTTACAGTTGCAGGGAGCAAACAGTAAAAACAGAAATAATTAGAATTATTATGATTAAGATAGCTTTCTACCATAGGGAGCTAGTTAACATTTCCCAAAGTAAGGTGACTGAGGCTTCAGGAGAATGCATAACCTGAATCATCTTGATCATGTATATGGTAATGCGAATAACATTAGTACTCATATCTGGTATATATGTACAACACTGGTTATGAATGGCACAAGTTCCTCCTTGTATGGCTGTTAGAATATCTAAGGCCAATCTGTTTTGTAAAATCATCTTTCTAATTTGTATTTGTTCAGCATTAAGGGCCAAAATAGCTTTTCTGAGAATCTTGTAAAGCCTGTTGAGTAAAGTTAGTCAGAACATCAACTCATAGTGTAACATCTGTAGTTCCCTTAAAGGGAACTAGTATTGCAGCCAGATAACCATACCAGTGAAAAAACAGACCTTGCCAGTAAGTTCTAAGGTGTGGCATATTAGCAGGCTTCTCTGGAAGCTCTGAAAATATGAAGCCATGAGTAAAAGCTAGACCTAGGGTGCATTTCCTTATCCAGCCAGGGGAAAGCCACACCCATAGGTAGGATCCAGATATCCAGTAGGTCCCATTTGGAGCAAACCATCATGACTGAGGGACCCAGTCCCAATGAGTTTCTGGCCAGGCAAAAGGAGGACCTGAACTAGGTTTGGAAACCACAGGAATGATTACATTTCATATTTCTTGAGACAAGATCCCAATTGTTCCCAATCATTATAATTTGAATTTACCTCTAAAACCTGTTCAGATGTAACCACAGCATAACCTACTTTCCACTTCTCATCTTGAACAAAAGAATTGCCATCTGTAAATATATCCGTGTCAGAATTGTCTAATGGGGTATGCATTAGATCTTCCCAAGCTGCATAGTTAAAAGTTAGGAATTGGGAACAATTGTGATTGATGTTTCATCTTCCTTTTCAGGAAGTAAAGTGGCAGGATTTAAGTTTCCACAAACTTTAAGCTTAGTTATTGGTCCTTCTAACAACAGTGACTGATACTTAAGAAGCTGACTGTCTGCCATCCAAATATTAACTTTAGAGTTTAAGATTCCATTCACATGATGAGGTCAGTATAGTAAGATTTCTACCACTAATACATGTGAGAGCTTTGGGTGCAAATAAAGCAATTATGACAATTACTCTCAGCCAATGTGGCCACCACATCTAATTTTATGCTCAGGAATCCTATAGGTTGCTGGTGAGGCCCTCAGAGTTGTGTCAAACCCCTATTTATGACAAATCGAACTCTGATCCTGTGGGCAAGCTTAAACAGGAGCTTGCAGGAGAACAGTTTGAAGAACCTTAAAAGCCTTTTCAGACTCAGGGAACAAACCAGTTTGTTGGTTTGGGCCTGATGAATTTCAGTTATAAGTTTATGTAAAGACTAGGCAAGTTTCCCATTGAATGGACTGACTCATTGGAAAAGACCCTGATGCTGGGAAAGATTGAAGGCAGGAGGAGAAGGGGGCGACAGAGGATGAGATAGTTGGATGGCATCAATGACTCGATGGACATGGGTTTGGGTAGACTCCAGGTGTTGGTGAAGGACAGGGAAGCCTGGCATGCTGCAGTTCATGGGGTTGCAGAGTTGCCAGTGACTGAGCGACTGAACTGAACTGAAGTTCCCCATAACCCGAAATCCAAATTCATCAGTAGCCTGTGATTCTCCAAAATCCTCTCAATTGTCTTAAAGTCATAGGTAGGGAATGATTCAATATAGGTTTAATTCTCTAGGGGCCTATGGCCCTAGTCCCTTCTGATATGATTAGGTCCAGATATTTAACAGACTGTTGATAAAGCTGAGCATTTTCCCTTAATGCCTTATAACTTCAGCCAGCCAAAAAGCTTAGGAAGACATCTAAGGCTTGTGAGCAAGCTTCCTCTGTCTCAGCACAGAACAGAACATCATCTAGGTATTATAGCACTACTGTCTTGGAGCTATTAAAGTTTTGTAAATCCCAGGACAAACTTTGCTAAATAGGTGGCGGCTGTCACCAAAGCCCTGGGGCAAAACTGTCCAGGTTATCTGAGAAGCTGGCTGAGTAGGGTCTTCAAAGGCAAATAGAAATTGACTTTCCTCCACCAATGGTACAGAATAGAAGGCATCTTTTAAATCAATTACTGAGAAATATTTGGCCCATGCAGGAATTTCAGACAACAAAGTATAAGGATTAGGTACCCTGGGGTATAAAGGAACCACAACCTCATTTATTATTTGTAAATCTTGATCTAGTCTCCATTTATCATTTGACTTTTTCACAACCCAAATAGGAGTGTTGCCTGGACTATTACAGGGAATTAATAGCCCCTGTTGCTTTAACTTTTCAATGATGGATTTTAACCCTTCCTTAGCACAGAGGCTAGAGCTCTGAGTGTTCTTACCTTGTCTTGAAGATCCCAGATGATAGCTTATGGTGAATGATGTCAGATTCGTGATCTCCAAAGAAGATTTAGCTTCAGGACCAGAGACCAGACTTGATCAAAGAGCTTTTGTATAGCAGAGCTTTATTAAAGTATAAAAAGGAACAGAGAAAGCTTCTGACATAGACATTAGAAGGGGGACAGAGAGTGCCCCTCTTGCTAGTCTTAGCAATTTCAGTTCAGCACATTCACTCAGTTGTGTCTGACTCTTTGCGACCCCATGAACCGCAGCATGCCAGGCCTCCCTGTCCATCACCAACTCCCGGAGTTCACGCAGACTCATGTCCATTGAGTCGGTGATGCCATCCAACCATCTTCTCCTCTGTCGTCCCCTTCTCCTCCCACCTTCAATCTTTCCCAGCATCAGGGTCTTTTCAAATGAGTCAGCTTTTTGCATGAGGTGGCCAAAGTATTGAAGTTTCAGCTTCAACATCAGTCCCTCCAATGAACACTCAGGACTGACCTCCTTTAGGATGGACTGGTTGGATCTCCTTGCAGTCCAAGGGACTCTCAAGAGTCTTCTCCAACACCACAGTTCAAAAGCATCAATTCTTTGGTGCTCAGCTTTCTTTATAGTTCAACTCTCACATCCATACATGACCACTGGAAAAACCATAGCCTTGACTAGAAGGATCTTTGTTGGCAAAGTAATGTCTCTGCTTTTGAATATGCTGTCTAGGTTGATTATAAATTTCCTTCCAAGGAGTAAGCGTTTTTTAATTTCATGGCTGCAGTCACCATCTGCGGTGATTTTGGAGCCCCAAAACAAAGTCAGCCACTGTTTCCACTGTTTCCCCATCTATTTCCCATGAAGTGATGGGACCAGATGCCATGATCTTTGTTTTCTGAATGTTGAGTTTTAAGCCAACTTTTTCACTCTCCTCTTTCACTTTCATCAAGAGGCTCTTTTGTTCTTCACTTTCTGCCATAAGGGTGGTGTCATCTGCATATCTGAGGTTATTGATATTTCTCCCTGCAATCTTGATTCCAGCTTGTGCTTCCTCCAGCCCAGCATTTCTCATGATGTACTCTGCATATAAGTTAAATAATCAGGGTGACAATACACAGCCTTGATGTACTCCTTTTCCTATTTGGAACCAGTCTTAGCAAGGGAGTTATATATTTTTTAATTGGTTATTACAGTAAATAAAAAAGAATGTCTCAAGATTGTAATGGCCCATAATAAACATTTTAAGATAACAGGAATTAGTCAGAAGGTTCTTAAGAAGGAGAAACATGTCTCAAGAAGGATACATTGTTGTTATATAATCCTTAGTACAGAGTTTAAGCTGAGTTGTTTTGTTGTGTAATCGTCAGTTCTAGGCTTAAGAAAAAAAAATCATTTTGTCCGTTTCTCCTCCTTGAGGACACCAGACCCATATCTCCACTTTGAGAGCCCCAACCCCCTTTCTTCTGCTGGGAGACCCTGGACGTCTTATCAACCTGCCTAGGAATTGACTCTCTCAACATCATTCCAAACTTTGATGCTGCATATAGAATAAGGAGGGTTTAATATACAAGTAGTGCCACAGGACGATGTACTGATATGTGATATTTTTAAATCTATTGCAAAATTATTGATTTTTGTAGATGGAAAGCAAATTTATAAGTTTGAAATAATGTACATGTTGTGTGTTTACATGTGTTTGTGTATACCTAGCTGAAGAACCAGAAAATGCTTTAATTCTTTGGATATAAATCAATGCTGAGTTCTAGTCTACTGGCCTTGATTGAGATTCTAGTTTCTTCATGATTCCTTCTTTAACAATCATTTAAAGTCACAGGTGTATATTCTTATTTGTATCTTTTTCAGGATTAAGGAAGAAAAGAGTTTTAAGACCTATAACATTAGAAAGACTTCCAAAATCTCAATGTCCCCATCCAATAACCAAGCTTAGCAAGAGGATATGTTTTTCAACCAATGACAAAGGCCCACTCATAGAGTCCTATTGATGTCTAAGCAATGCCATTTTCACAGGAAGATGTGAAGTGAGATTTTACTTTGTCTTTATGGAAAACTGCACCAATATCCTCACAGGTTGCAGGCACCGTTTGCTTTCTTCTTCCAAATTTCAGAACACAATCATCAGTATCTAAGCTACTAAAAGTAAATTCAACAATCTAGTTTAATTACTTCTTACAAATTTTCCTTACAGACAAGATAAAGGCTAGATCTATATCTCCAGTTTATCTTCAAGCTATACCTTAAAAGACAAGAGAAAAATAAACACACAATAAGAATCAGTAATATATAGGCACAAAGCAAACTAAATCGATATTGAAAAATAAACAATTTTCAAAAGGAAATATTTTATTTAGAACAACTGTTCTGCTTTCAATAAACAAATATTTTTTGCTGTTAAGCAAATAATTTATCATGTCTGAGATAAACCCCCAAATATTTCTTCTAGGAAAGGCTTCTATCCCCACCCTTAGCCAACTTTCCTTTCTTTTTGAACACAGTACATATTACTGCCTCTATTCTACTGATGTAATGTGCCTGGTGATAGCCCAAGTGTTGTGGGAAGAAGTAAAAGCAGTGTGACACTCATTCATCCTCATTCATCTCTTCCCTTTTTAGAACAACCACATTAGCCTTTTGTTGAGATGAAGAAACAAACTAGTCTGGATCAGTGAGTACATGGTAATGTAGAAAATAGTTTCCCTGGAGCATCACCCAGACTTCAAGTACATTTTATATGAAAAATATAATTTCCTTTTCTGTACCACTGAGATGTTGATGAATTTTACTTTGATGGCAACATATCCTATCCTACTTCTACTAAGGAAGTTCATTCTAGAAGAGTTTTCCCCTAATATTTAAATAACAATTTACAGTGGTTTGCCTAGTAATCATTCCTAAGGGTAAATTAAACTCTCCTTTGGTATCTTATGGGGCTTCCCAGATGTTGCAGTGGTAAAGAATCATTCTGACAATGCAGGAGTCATGGGTTTGATCCTCGGGTCTGGAAGATCCTCTGGAGGAAGAAATGGCAACCCACTCCAGTCTTGCCTGGAAAATTCATGAACAGAGGAGCCTGGTGGGCTACAGTCTATAGCGTCACAGAGTCAGACATGACGGAGAGCATAAATACTCGGTATCGTATAACATGTTTGATGGCTGCTGTCCTAAAAGCTTACACTGTTCTGGGGTAAAGAAGGACATGAAGAGGGTATTTAAAGTACTGGTAATTGTTTGTTTCATGATACAGGTCTTGTTACACATGTGAGTATAATTTGTGAGGATTCATCAGTGCTGATTATAAAAGGTATGCTTGCTTGAAATTTGCAATCTGTACACTTAAAATTTGTATACTAGTCTAAATATATTTTATTTGCTAAAAAGTTTACTAAAATAACTTTAAATAACATAATATTATATCACTGTTTTACTTATATATGCTTAAAAGCTTCTCCTTGAAAAAAAAATTTAATGTCTTTGAGGTCTGGAATATATTTTAAGTTCTGAGAGCCTGAATTTCACTTTATCCTTGCAGAGATGAATATTTTTAAAAAAATTTAAAATTTATTTATTTTTTTAATTGAAGGATAATTGCTTTACAGAATTTTGTTCCACTTACACCAATGGTCAGATCATCAAAACAGAAAAATCAATAAGGAAACACAAGTCTTAAATGATACATTAGATAAGATGAATCTTATTGATATCTTCAGGACATTCCATCCACATGCAGAAGAATAATTTTTATTAGGGATATTGGAAGCAGAAAAATGGAGAATACCCCTGTGTCTGTGTCAACTGAAATAAAATCAACTCAAATTTTCTTTGTACTCCTTAAGGGAATTTAAATATTTCTTAAGATTTCTGCAAATTCTTGGGAATGGAAGTAGATATGAGCCATCTTTAGTTCTGGGCTTCTGGTTCTATACAATTTGCTTAAATTATAGTTCCTGTGACATACTTTATATGCCATCTCTCTTTCAGGATGAATTAACTGAGATATGAAACTCAGCCATTTGCTTAACTAAAAAGAACAAAATAACACTTCTAATTCTCAGAAGACATTTGATAAACTTGACTGAAGATTGGATATAGCTAAATAAAGAAGGAGCACATATTAAATCTGCATACACTATTTAAAATTGGATATCAGTTAGTGTTTATTTTAAAAGAAATTTAGTATTCTTCTGGTTTTAATTCTGACTCATGAAGAGCTTGGAAATCTTCTTTCTTCAAAGAAAAAAAAATAACTGAGTTAACTGAACATTAATTTTTCTTGGGTCTTTCAAGGAACATAAGTCTGATGCATTTTTAGAGGCTGAATGTGAACTGGTTTGGAAGCTGCAGTCTTAGAGAGGCACAGCATTTTATGGACTTCACTTCCAGAGACTGTCCCTGCTGTGGTCTCATGGATCTGAGAAAGATCTCCTAGCTCTTGCACCTAAGAATTGGTGCTTTTGAACTGTGGTGTTGGAGAAGAATCTTGAGAGTCCCTTGGACTGCAAGGAGATCCAACCAGTCCATTCTAAAGGAGATCAGTCCTGGGTGTTCTTTGGAAGGAATGATGCTAAAGCTGAAACTCCAGTACTTTGGTCACCTCATGCGAAGAGTTGACTCACTGGAAAAGACTGATGCTGGGTGGGATTGTGGGCAGGAGGAAAAGGGGATGACAGAGGATGAGATGGCTGGATGGCATCATCGACTCGATGGACATGAGTTTGAGTGAACTCTGGGAGATGGTGATGGACAGGGAGGCCTGGTGTGCTACAATTCATGGGGTCGCAAAGATTCAGACATGACTGAGTGACTGAACTGAACTGAACTGAACTGCAGACAGAAGGGATCAGTAACCACAGTGAAGTATACTCAGAACATTCCTACAGCAAAGGCCTACTTTAGAGGTGAAAATATTTCTCCTTCTCTAACAAGAACTCCCACATTCAAAACTCACCCTGTCTCATATAAGGGGAAAAACAAAAAACAAGCTATGCCAATGGAGAAACACTTGTAAAGATCACAGCCTAGAGACAGGCCAACTAAGAGTTTCAGATTTAATCATGAGGTTATAGAATGTGTTTCCTCTCCAACACCTTACCACCTCAGCCAAAGGTCTGTAGCAAAACGTAAATTATACTTCAAAGAGCTGCAAGGCACAGCCTATGTCTAAAAAGGACTGTTTAGGAAAGTCTAAAATGCAGAGGGGATAAAAAACCCAAAGAACCTAAGGAACAGGAAGACTCTGGAATCTACAGTTACAGCAAAATTAAGTGGTCTAGACAAACCTCTAGCCAAGTAAGAGAGACCTCACAGTAAGAGACTGGTATTTCTCTCAGTTCCTATTACCTGATGCACTATATCAGGCATGATGGGATCAACAATAAATTACACCAAGGGAAGAATGTGAAATTGAAGACAGGTCAATAGAAACATTCCAGAGAAAAAGAACTTTTTAAAAATGAAATGGAATATTCAAACTGTGGAACAACTTCAAAAGACAAAAATGATTACAACATCACAAGGATAAGATAGAATAAAGCAGTGGGTTGCCATTTCCTTCTCCAGGGGATCTTGCCAGCCCAAGGATTGAACCCGCATTTCTTACGCCTCCTCTCCTGCATTGGCAGACAGATTCTTTACCACTAGGGAGGCCTCATTAATGGTTGAGAAAATAAGAAATCAATTATGGACCCCAAAACATCGTTACAGGAAGCTCAGGAAACATCATAATAGAGAAATACAAAGCAAAAGAAAAACAACAGAAATCTAAACCTAGGTTTATATTATTAATCATATTCAATTGTGGAAAACCTAAGACAGAGTAAAACAAAGTGAAAGCAGTCAGAGAAAAATAAGTACTTTACATAAGGAAAAAAATCAAAGTGATCATTGCATGAAAAGAAATCAAGTTAAAATAAAATGGAATTAAATATTTAAAGTGTGAAGAGGGCAAAAAAAAAAAAAAAGCTCCAGTAATCTAGAATTTTATATTAAGTGAAATTATCCTTCAAAAGTGAGGGAGAAGTAGAAATTTTTGAAAATATAAACAGAGGAAATTCATCAGGGCTAGGCCTTTCTTCGGAGAAGGCAATGGCACCCCACTCCAATACTCTTGCCTAAAAAAATCTTATGGATGGAGGAGCCTGGTAGGCTGCAGTCCATGGGGTCGCTAAGAGTCCGACACGACTGAGCGACTTCACTTTCACTTTTCACTTTCATGCATTGGAGGAGGAAATGGCAACCCACTCCAGTGTTCTTGCCTGGAGAATCTCAGGGACGGGGGAGCCTGGTGGGCTTCCGTCTATGGGGTCACACAGAGTTGGACAGGACTGAAGCAACTTAGCAGAAGCAGCAGCAGCAGCAGGCCTTTCTTATGGGAATTATTAAAAGATTTTCTCAGGCAGAAGAACAATGACTTAAGATCAAAGTTCAAGTCTAAAAAAGAAAGGGAGAATATTAGAGATATAATAATGAAATAAAATAAAATATTTTTTTTTTACTAATTGATATGAAAGATACTGTTTAAACAAAAATAGTATTATTTTCAGACAATGGAATATTATAGTAAGCATAGATCAAATATATCAGATCACCATAGCCTATGCATGACAGCAATGTCTTAAGGGAAGGGAAAAATTGGGAATATTTTGTTATAAAGTACCTGTACTATGTATAAAGTGATATAGAGTTACTTGAAGTTAGAATATTTGAAAACTATATTTTAAAAGAAGACTAGTGTAAGCCCAAAGCAATAGAAGAAAATAAATAATAAACAATAGAGCAGAAATTGGTATAGCAGAAAACAGAAAAACAATAGGGAAAATAATTAGAATCAGAGGCTGGTTCTTTGAAAAGATAAATAAAATTGATGATTCTCTATTCAGGATAACCAAGAAAGAAGAGAAAAGATTACATTTACCAATATCAGAAATGTAAGCAGGTAGTTTCTATTAACTCTCTGGACATTAAAAGTATTATAAAGTACTTTCATAAATAAATTTATGACCTTAAGTTTAATAATTTTAATAAAATGGACAAATTTCTTGACAGTCAAACACTATCAAACTCATTCAAGAAGAAACAGGTACAAAAAAAAGGAGAAACAGGTAATCTGAAAAGGTCTATATCTATTAAATGAGTTGAAGTAATAAATGTGAATCCTGCTATACACAGAAGTGATAACTATTCTGCACAAATATTTCCACCAAATGAAAGCAGGAGGGCATTTGTAAACTCGTTCTATGATATCAGAATTATGCTTATAACAAAACTAGATTTCAAGAAATTAATTCTGAAACTAATATCTCTCATGAACATAGGTGTAAAAATACTCAACAGAATATTAGCAAATCAAATCATACAATGGTTAGCAAAAGTTATACACTAAGAGGGATTGATCTCAGGTAAACAAAGCTAATAGATTCAACATTCAAACCTCAGTCATTGTTCTCTACCACATAAAGAGCCTAAAAAATAAACATTATAAGATCATGACAATTAATGCAGAGGAAATATCTGACAAAACCCAACACCATCTATAATAAAAATTGTATGGATTAGAAGCAGACCTTCTCAACTTGGAAAAGAACAGGAATCAAGATAGCTATCACTAACTTCATACTTAATGATGAGAGATTGAACATTTTCGCTTTTGATTGAAAACAAGCAAGGGTGTCCCTCTTTGTATTCATTCAGTTTTGTGTTAGAAATAATAACAAGTGCCATGAAAAAAGAAAATAGAAGCTAAACAGATTGGAAAGGAAAATAGAATTATCTTCATTACATGAGACTTGCTTTTCTAGGTAGAAAGGTCTAAAGAATTGCCCAGAAACGAAAGCAAAGCAAAACAACCTCTATACCTAATAAGTGAGTAAAGCAAGGTCATAGGATATAAGGTTAGTGCATAAAGTCAATTGCTTTCTTGTAGTTAGGAAATAAACAAATGGTATTTGGACTTTAAAAAATGATGCTTAAGATAGATTTTTTAAAAAATCAAAGATGTACTTAGGTATAAATCTAACAAATTATGGGTAGGATCTTTACGTGGAAGCTACAAAATGCTGATGAAAGAAAGAAAGGAATATCTAAATTAAATGTATAATTAAATGTATATATAAAAAGGCAGATTCTTTACCAGCTAAGCCACAATGGAAGCTCATCTATAAAAAGAGTAAACCACTATGCTGTATATCTGAAACTAATATAATGCTGCAAATCAATTATACTTCAATAAAAAATACATTAATTAATAAAGCAACACATGATATACTTGGCAAAAACCAAAATGAGCAAAAACTCATAGAACTTTGTAATATAGCTGTTTCTTACTAATTCTATGAGACTTTATATACTGCACATTCACAGGCACATACATGTTCATAATTATTATATGTCCTAAAAGGAACATAATAGAATAGAAATGTCAGTAATCATAATAAGTGCAAACATATCAACTTGCAAAGGGTGTAAAGTCTAAAATTGGATGTTAAAAGTATCCAGCATGATATTTTACATGCCAGTCCAGGTTTGATGCACGATACTGGATGCTTGGGGCTAGTGCACTGGGACGACCCAGAGGGATGGTATGGGGAGGGAGGAGGGAGGAGGGTTCAGGATGGGGAACACATGTATACCTGTGGTGGATTCATTTTGATATTTGGCAAAACTAATACAATTATGTAAAGTTTAAAAATAAAATAAAATTAAAAAAAAAAATTACATATTTAAATTACATGTTTAAATTAAAAAAAAAAAAAAGTATCCAGCAGGTCCTAATCTAAAGGGCACAAATGAAATATAATTATATTAAAAAATTAAAAAAGTTGTTCCAGTACTTAGTAACCAAAAGAAATCTTGCAAAGCAAAAATAATATCATGTACTCTAAGTAATAGGCAGTAATAGGGCTAAGGCTAATAAAGATTCCTATAGAATGATAAAAGAGATATTCTGAACTATTTTGACCAGTCTAGTTTTTACTTGGTTTTTGTGTCCTTCAAAATTCATATGTTGAAAACCTAATCCCAATGGAGGTTGAGCCGTTGGGAGGTAGTTACATCATAAGAGAGGAAACATCATAAATGGAACAAGTGACCATATAAGAGGCCAGAGAGCTGGGGAGCTCAATTTTTACTGTATGAACATATAGCCAGAAGACACCCTTCCCTGCAAATCAGGAAGAAAGCACTCACCAAGAACACAGCTATGCTGACATCCTGAGCTTGGATTTCCAGACTCCAGCGCTGTGAGAAATAAATGCTTGTTGTCTAAGCCACCAGTTTATGGTAACTTGTTACAGCAGTATGAGCTAAGAAAAATAATATACTAATTACAATACAAAGAAAGCTATAAAGTACCTGTGAATAAACCTTTCAAACGATGCATGAGATTTAATGAAGTAACTCATTAAATTTTATTGGCTAACAGGCACCAAAGAAGAAATACATATAAAATAAAAGCTTTTCCACATATATAAGTTATATAGTTGGCTTATGGATGGGTAAAACTAAATATAGCAAAGATGTTCTTTTCCCCCAATATAACTCAAAGTTTAAATGAAATTCCAATTTTGCGCCATGATATGTTACATGCCAAGCTAAGCCAAAAATTCATATGAAGAATTAAAGGGCTCAAAATAGAATATTTGAAGTAGTAGGAGGAGACAGGATATTAAAATCCATTATAAAATTGCACTGACTATAAAAATACTATAAAAGTATACAAAGTAAAACAGCTATTTTTATAGAACAGTGTGTGTGTGTGTGTGTGTGTTTATGATGTACTATTTAAGCAATGCCACTGGAGGAAAAAAAGCTATTCACATCAAAAGAGTGATAAATGTAGATTTGTACCTCACACCATAACTTAAGATATACTCTGGTGTATTAAATATTGTATTAGTTATCTATAGCTGCTGTAACAAAGTGCCACAACTGGGTGGCTTAAAACAGAAATTTATTATCTCACAGTTCTGGAGTCCAGAAATCAAAAATCAAAATGTTAGCAGGACCATGCTCCCTCTGAGGCCCTGGGTAGAATGCTTCCTTGTTTCCTTCTAGTTTCTGGTCAAACTGTGTGTTAGTCACTCAGTCCTGTCTGATTCTCTGTGACCCCATGGACTGTAGCCTGCCAGGTTCCTCTGTCCCTGGGATTTCCCAGGCAAGAATACTGAAGTAGGTTGCTGTTTCCTTCTCCAGGGGATCTTCCCAACCTAGGAATTGAACCCAGGTCTCCTGCATTGCAGGCAGATTCTTTACCATCTGAGCCATCAGGAAAGCCCTGATTTCTGGTGGTTACCATCAGTCATTGGCATTTCTTGGCTGGCAACTGAATCACTCTAATCTCTGTCTCTTGTCATATGCCATTGTCCTGTCTCTGTCTTAGTATGCAAATTTCCTGCTTATGACACCAGGCATTTTGAATGAAAACCCTGCTCTAGTAAGGCCTAATTTTAACTTAACTAATTGCATCTACAATGAGCCTATTTCTAAATAAGGTCACATGCTCAGGTGAGTTAATAAGACTTTAGGATATCTTTTTGAGGCACCCAACTCAACCTGTAACAATCCACTTCTGCCCCCAGTAATGCATTGTCTTCCCATATGCAAAATACATCCACACCATATGAATATCTCTCAGTTTTAAGCATTCCAATATCAACTCTAAGTGCAAAATTTCATCTAAATATCATGAATCTAAAGTCCCAAGTCTCATAATCAAAATCATTTAAATGAATTATGGGTGATCAGGGTATGATTAATCTTAGAGCAAAATTCCCCTCTATCTGTGAACCTCTGACTAAACAAGTAGTCAATTTCCAAAATACAGTGGTGGAAACATATAACACAGATACCTACACTGCAAAATGAAGAAACTTTTGAAAGGAATAAAGAGATTACAGATGTGAACAGGTCCAAATTACACTAGATCTCAAGACCTGTGGTGCAAATTACACTAGATCTCAATGCAAATTACACTAGCTCTCAAGACCTGTGGTGCCATACCTTGTCGTCTGGGCCCACTGGGGCAACCCTGCCCCTCCCAGGCCTGTGCCTTCTGTGGGGGTAGGAGCCCTGCCTGCCTCTGCATTCTGGTCTTCCATCTCATTGTTCTTCCCTCATTCCTTCTCACCTCTCTCCCTTTCAGACCATGAAGGCATTGTTTCTATTAGTAAAAGATTTTCCAAACCCTTGGTCTTCCATGCAATACTCAGGGATCCAAGCCATCAAACAAGAACTGTCCTCTTCAAATATTTCCTGGACAATCTCATCTTTTTTCCTGGCTTATGCAAAGATGATTGATTAGATTCATAAATTACCTGCCTAACCTCTTCAGTAAGTGACTGTCCAGCTCTCCCCTGGTTTTATTCAAATAGGTTGTGAATTTTTAAATCATCAAGTGCTGGTTACTTTTTGCTTAAAACTTCATCTTTCAATTTATTTTTCCTCTTGAGTTTTACAAAAAACAGCAAAGAAAAATATTTGCACTTTCAGAAACACTTTGCTGGGACATTTCCTCAGTTAAATATTCAAGTTGATCACTAACAAATTCCACTTGCCACAAAAACTACATATACAATTCAACCAAGACCTGTCAGTCTATGATAAGGATTGCCTCTCCTTCAGTTTCCAATAACATGTTCTTAAATTCTATTCGAGACCGTACCTGAAACATCTTTAACATTCACATTTCTGGTAACATTCTATTCATGATGATACATGTGTTCTATAAGACAACAGAAGCTTTCTCTGCAGCTCTTCTCACTTTTTTTTTTTGGAGCCCTTAGCTGAAGTGCCTTTAAAGTCCTTATTTCTGTCAATACCTTTGAGGCCATCTACATTTGCCTATCGTCTACCTCAAAATTCTTCTATGCTCTACTCATTATCCAATTCTAAAGCTACTCTCATAGTTTTAGGTAGTTATAACAGTAGCCCGCTTTCCAGTACCAAAATTTGTATTAGTTTCCTAGGGCTTCCATAACAAATGACTACAACTGGATGGCTTAAAAGAGAACTTTATTCTCTTACAATTCTGGAGGTTAGGATTTCAGAATCAGGATGCCAGCAAGACCATGAGTCCTCTGAAATTCTGAATAGAACTCTACCTTGCTTTTCATAGCTTCTTGTGATGACCTTCAATCTTTGGCATTCTTTTGCTCACAGCTGCATCCTTATATTGGCATCTCTGTCTCTGTGTTCAAATCTCTATATTCTTATAAGGACACCAGTCATACTGGATAAAGAGTCTATCCTATTCTAGTATGATTTCACTTTAAGTTAACTAATTCCATCTGTGATAATCCTGTTTCCAAATTAAATCACATATAAGTTAGGAGTTCAGTCTATTTTTTAGAGAGACACAATTCAACTCATAACAAATATGTATATTTGTAAAGCAAGACTACAAAAATAACTTGGAAGAAAATATAGAAATGCTTTTGAGCATTGTGGTGCATTAAGATTTTTTAAAAGACCAAAATTGAAAACTAATAAATTCGACTACACTGCAATTATATACTTCTGCATGTGGAAATGATTAATTAGCCATGTGACAGTGAAATCTTCATACTTAGGAAAATATTTAGAACTCATACTGCCAAGAAAGGAATAGAAATTTGATTGTGTAAAAATATAAAAAATTCCTACATATTGATAATTAATTGTTAAAGATAAAATGCACAAATAGGAGGAGTGAATTCATAGTAGGTTCTGAAAATCAGTAGAAATCTGGAAATTCATTTTTAATAGGTCCTAATTAACCACTCATTAGACTGGCAAAGAAAAAAAAAACAAAAACAAAATTTAACACAATATATTGTTGGTATGGATGTGAGAGACAGGAAATTATCAGTACTGCTAAGAGGAGTATAAATGGTTACGTCACCTTGAAACAATTTAAGAGTACCTAATAAACTTTTCTTATAACTATCTCATCATTTGATTTACTACATCAGCTAGCTGTTACCATCATATCATGATGATAAGCCACTGTTTAAAAACCACTATGTAATAAACCACTCGAAAACTCATTGATTCAAAGCCCCAGTGTTTTTATTCTCTTGGGTCTGTGGGTCAGCTAAGACATGCTTTTTAAAGGTGTTTAGTAGAGCACAAGTGATGGAGAAGGCAATGGCACCCCACTCCAGTACTCTTGCCTGGAAAATCCCATGGATGGAGGAGCCTGGTGGGCTGCAGTCCATGGGGTCGCTAAGAGTCGGACACGACTGAGCGACTTCACTTTTACTTTTCACTTTCATGCATTGGAGAAGGAAACGGCAACCCACTCCAGTGTTCTTGCCTGGAGAATCCCAGGGACGGGGGAGCCTGGTGGGCTGCCGTCTATGGGGTCGCACAGAGTTGGACACAACTGAAATGACTTAGTAGCAGCAGCAGCAACTTAAGGTTTTGGCTTATCATTTCCATCCACGTGCTATTGACCATAGCCAATCCCAAAGTCAAAGGGAAAAGTGCTCTTTGACTTGTTACGGAGGCAACAAACATATATCAAGGGGCATGGAAACAGGGATGAGTGAACAATGTTAGCCAATAACTCTATTAAATGTGCTTTCTTGGTCACATTTATTCACAAGCTTATTACATGTAAAACATTCCACACTCATCCCAATACCCCAATCTAATCACAGCAGGAAGCCTGAAACCTAAAATCTTGAGATCTATATCAGTATCAATGTTGGATTATTCTTCATGACCCAAAGATTTATGAATAAGAAAGAAAACATCCCCTCAACATACAATGGTTAGACAAGAAAAGGATATTGTCAATAGAAAATGTGTATTTAGATAATTTGAGACGCAAAAGACGCACTCCTTCATTTTCTCATAACCATTCTATAATCCACCTGGATAAATGATGCCAGATCTCCGTAACTGTTGGGTAAGATATACATTTTATTAGGCACTGATTCTGCTCCCCATGACTGCTTTGCCATTCTAATGTTCTCTAAGACTCTTGTATTTGCCCTAGGGACATCCTTACTTTTCCATCATTGTCTTTGGCCATTTCTAGAAAGATTTGTAAAACATGTTTTTTGTTTTGAGATGAAAAATGTTGCCCATCCTTCTTTATACTTCTTTATAGCTGTAGAATGTTGGGGACCAAGAGGACTTTTCTAATTTTGAACTATGTCAGTTAAGGCTTGCTGTAACTTAAAAAATGTATTTCTCTTAAAAACTTCTTGGATTTTCTGTGTATTTGATTCCAGTCAAGTCTCTGCCACATTCTATCCCCATAATTCTTTTGGAGACATCAATTTCCTTATAAACATGATTAGAAGTCTTTAAGTATATATTTCTTCAGCGAAACCATGAAGTTATGCCTGTTATAAGTTCTTTCACCCAAATGAAAAGATCTCCTAGTTTTTCAGGTATCTTATAAAAGTGACTCCCCTTCTTTTGATTTTTTTTCTTTGACCACAGGTTGTATCTTAATTTGAGAATCTTTTATTGACAGGAGAGTTGAAGAACAAGATACTGCTTTTTGTTTTTAATATCCAAAGTTTTGGGCTCTCTATATTACCTCTAAATTATGCCTGAAATCTGTCCAGTCGTTTGTGAGTTTATCCATTTCTTTGTTAGCTTATATGAAGCAACAATCTCAAACTTTAAGCGTTTGCCTAGAAGCTATCTTGGCACAAGCTCATTGAATACATTTTCTTTTTATTAAATAAACATATGATAGTTTTACCAAATGTTCCACCACCGCATAACATTGATTATAGTAATAAATTGAAGATAATATGAAAGTATGACACACTTAAAAATATTTGATAAAATGTCATATCCATTCCTGAATAAAATAATTAACAGAATAGCATAAAAGGAAACACAAACACATACACACTTTATGTGTTGATTTACACTGACTCTATCTTGCAGCAACAAAAATTATGGTACCATTCTGCAGCATTCTTCCAAATTGTGCTATCATCAAAAATGTCAATGCCAGAAAATAGATTTTTAAAAAATATTAAGCTAGACAATATCATGAGATTTGATCTATAGAAATATTCCCAAGTTTTAAAGATGAAAAACAGAATATACTTGAACAATTTTAAGCAACTCTATTTGGGCATATACAAAGAAATATGAAATGTTGGTATGAAGATTTAAAATGCTGTGTTTTACATTTGTATCCTTTCTTTGTGTGTGAATTTGGCAAAAATCTAATTGTAAACTTTAGTAATAATTGTACGGAATCTATGGGAATATAAATGTCATACATGTATTTTTAACAGTTAGGCTCTGAAACAAATGTGTTTTGAATGGTATACTGCACAGAGCACTTGTAAATAGCTAAATGTCACTAGGCATAACCAATAGAAGAATTTCTCTTTCATAAACATTGAAAGAAACAACATCTTCAAAACAAAGAATTTATTTTTATGTGATTTAATGAGCAGTTCAACCAAATTAAAATGCATACATTACATATAAGTTTAGGTCATACTGTGAAATTAGTTTACTTAAAAACCTCTTTTGAACATTTGCTTAACATAGTAACTAATAATTCAAAACAATTACTGAAAGTTATAGGTACGTGGATAAGAATAAAAGTTAAAACATTTTCAAAAAATCAAATTGTCTTTTTTTTTAATTGTGGTTATCATCTTTTTAACCTCTTTTTCTGGGCATCTCTTTTACTATACTGAATAAAATTATAAAGTACTTTGAAAGTGGATACAATAAAAATGTATAAACTTTCACATCATTTACACTTTTTTGCATACTTGCTATGTTTACCTTGCTTAACAGCAGAGGAGCCACCGTCTCCTAGTCTCAGCTAACTTCCTGTTAAGCTTTGCCGATAGAGGGCTCTGGAAGGCTGTTAGAAGACAGGAAAAAGGGGGAAAAAAAAAAAAAAAAGATTTTAATTCCAAATGAATTTGCTTGTGGTTCTATCAGCAAAGCCACACAACGGCTCTTCAGATGGAGGTGGCAGTTGTTTCCAGTTTTCAGCTTTTGTCTGCTTTTGCAGCATTCGCAGGAATGAGACCCATCATTCTCTTCCTCCAAATTCAATGATATGAAATCAACCCAATTAGAAAAGTAAAGGAAAAGATCTGAACACCTACCTGATGTAGTTATGCAAACTATAAATATGCAAGTGAAAAAGTTTTCAGTATCATATATCATTAGAAAATGACAAATTAAAACAACAATGAGAAACTCGTGTATACCTATTCAGTTCAGTCGCTCAGTTGTGTCCAACTCTTTGCCACCACATGGACTGCAGCATGCCAGGCCTCCCTGTCCATCATCAACTCCCAGAGTTTACTCAAACTCATGTTCATTGAGTTGGTGATGCCATCCAAGCATCTCATCCTCTGTCATCCCCTTCTTCTCCTACCTTCAATCTTTCCCAGAATCAGGGTCTTTTCAAATGAGTCAGCTCTTCTCATCAGGTGGTCAAAGTATTGGAGTTTCAGCTTCAACATCAGTCCTTCCAGTGAAAATTCAGGACTGATTTCCTTTAGGATGGACTGGTTGGATCTCCTTGCAGTCCAAGGGACTCTCAAGAGTCTTCTCCAGAACCACAGTTCAGAAGTATCAATTCTTTGGCACTCAGCTTTCTTTATTTATTAGAAAGAGTAAAAATCGAAAACACTAATGACAGCAAATGCTGACTGCATGTTCCAAAGATGTAGAGCAATGGGAACTTTTTGTCCTCGCTAGTGGAAATACTGGGGAAGGAAATGGCAATCTATTCCAGTGTTCTTGCCTGGAGAATCCCAGGGACGGGGGGCCTGGTGGGCTGCCGTCTATGGGGTCGAACAGAGTCGGACACGACTGAAGCGACTTAGCAGCAGCAGTGGAAATACAAATAATATAACCACATTGGAAGACATTTTAGAAGATTCTTAGAAAGCCAAACATTGGCTTAACATATGATCCAGCCATTATACTTCAATATATTTATACAAATGAATTGAAAACTTATGTCTACACAAAAACCTGCATGGGGATGTTTACAGCAGCTTTATTCATAATTGCCTCAAATTGAAAGAAACCAAGATATCCTTCAATAGGCAAGCATATAAACAAACATCTCTACATTCCTATCAGAGCCACAAAGAGACAGGAAAATATCTAAATGCATATGGCTTAATGAAAAGAGCCAGTTTAAAAAGACCGTCTATTGAAGGATTCTAACTATATGACCATTCTGAAAATATAAAAATTTTAGAGATTACTGGAAATATCAGCAGCTACTAGAGATTTTGGAGTAGAGATGGTAAGATGAATGAATTGAACTTGCATATTTAACACTTTATTCTCACTGGTTTAGATAATATACCTTTTTAACTGATTGCATCATGTCTTCAAATGTCTACTTTGGGGTTTCCCAGGCAGCTCAGTGGTAAAGAATTCACCTGCCGTGGAGGAGACATACTGACTTCAATATTCTTGCCCGGAAAAATCTCATGTACAGAGGAATCTGGCAGGATAAAGTCCATGGGGCTTCAAAGAGTCAGACATGACTGAGCACACAAGCATCTAATGTCTGCTTTATCTTTTATTCAAATCAATATTGTACAGGATGGGCAATAATCTGAACACAGTTTTGAAGGGGTAGCTCTTAACTGGCTCTTGATTTGTCCTATTCCGTGACACAAAAAGCTACTTGCTTTCTTTATTAATTAAAAAAAAAAAAAAAAACACGTTTATTTTAACTATGTTGTGACAACTGAACAGCATGGAAAAGATTATTTTAGACTATAAGCTTTGCTTTGTTTATAATTAATCCTAAATTTCTTAAACTGCCTACTCTCAGTTTAACTTAAATGTGGGTATTTTCAGTTCAGTTCAGTTCAGTTGCTCAGTCGTGTGCGACTCTTTGCAACCCCATGAATTGCAGCACGCCAGGCCTGTGGGTATTTTAGTGTAAGTTAATTTTTTTTTTTTTATAGTCTGCACTAGGGGACTTAAAAACAATCTCCTGTTTGTGTGTTACATGAATAAAAGTATCACTTTAAGTGAAAAAGAATAAAGATGCAATGACATATAAAATCAGCTGATTTCCATAAAGATTTATTTAATTTATTAAAGTATATGATGAAAAAAACACAGAATATACTAATACAGCATAAGTGTACATTCAATTCAGTTCAGTCACTCAGTCGTGTCCGACTCTTTGTGACCTCATGAACTGCAGCATGCCGGGCCTCCCTGTCCATCACCAACTCCTGGAGTCCACCCAAACCCATGTCCATTGAGTCAATGATGCCATCCAACAATCTCATCCTCTGTCATCCCCTTCTCCTCCTGCCCTCAATCTTTCCCAGCATCAGGGTCTTTTCCAATGAGTCAACTCTTTGCATCAGGTGGCCAAAGTATTGGAGTTTCAGCTTCAGCATCAGTCCTTCCAATGAACACCGAGGACTGATCTCCTTTAGGATGGACTGGTTGGAACTCCTTGCAGTCCAAGGGACTCTCAAGAGTCTTCTCCAACACCACAGTTCAAAAGCATCAATTCTTCTGCACTCAGCTTTCTTTATAGTCCAAGTATCACATCCATACACAACCACTGGAAAAACCATAACCTTGACTAGAGGTACCTTTGTTGACAAAGTAATGTCTCTGCTTTTCAATATGCTGTCTAGGTTGGTCATAACTTTCCTTCCAAGGAATAAGTGTCTTTTAATTTTATAGCTTTTAATTTCATATGCAAGTGTACATTGCATAAATATATAAAGGATCTCATTGATATCTTGTAAATTTGTTGAACAATACTGCTTATTATATTTTACTGACTTCTTTCAAAAACTTAGATTTACAGTTGTCAGAGAAATTATAAGTAGAAAAGTAATACCTCTGAAGATTCATATTATGTAAGGATATATATCCCTATATAAGTGGTTTTATACCACATTAAACAAAATTTCTGGTTTAAATTCATCAAAATCACCTCAAATAAAAATTGAAATAATGCTATATGTATGTTATTTCTACCTTTAAACTTTATCTCTAAAGCCTTTAGTGCCGAGGTCCAGCCCCGGCTGATTCAGGGTATTCGAAGGAGAGACGGCTTCGGCGACCTATTTATTTATTTATCAAAGATATAAAGAATAATAGAATGAGGATAGCTCAGTAGGAAAATTCAGTGGAGAAAAGAAGCTGAGTAGCTTGGTTTATGCAGAAAATCAATATAACCTGTGACACCAGGTTAGCTCTGACCACGGAGGCCGCAGGCGCCCTCTCGAATAGTGGAAGGTGCCCCACCTTAGACACCTTCTCTAGTGGGTCTTAGAAGCCCAGGCAAATAAATGGTTCGCAAAGGATATCCGCGCTCCAGATGGAGACTCAGCTGGAAGTTAAGGGGAAGAATGACATGGGGAGACCAAGCTTTGGTGAGTAAGGCCCGTAGCTTTATTTTCAACAGGGGCTTATATACCCTAAGTTACACATAGAGGATAATAGGGGATGCAAAGTCAGCAGTCTTTGATCCTTATCAAAAACCAGGGTTTCTTTCCTGCAAATTTATCATATACAAATGGTTTAGGTGATTTACATCATCTTCTGGCCAGAAGGCCTATTAACATTTTATGACTCTTGACAAAGACTTATCAACCGTAAGACTTATTTTCTCTAAAAGTAATTATTTTAAGGTTTGGCGTCATCTTCTGAAGGTGTTAGATAAAATTGCATTCCTATAGGGCGGATGTGTAATGGGTTTACAACAAAGGAAAGAATTTATTACCTTAAGGGTCTAAAGTTACTAACACCAAGGCCACTACTTATTTTTTCTACATACCAACTATATTAATTAATACACATTCAAGGATACAATTCAGAGGATGTGGAAACTTGGCAGCAAGCATTGGCTCATCAATGAAATCCTTTACTAGTTTATTCTGACAGTTTCTAACTCTCTGAGAGGCTCTAAGCTATTTGAATATCTTAAGCTTCCCATGCCTCTCGAGGCTGGGAGACTGTAAACAATCGTATGCATAGCTGTAGGAGTCTGGGTAAACTTGTCAGGCAAGTTAGAGAGCCATCTGAGGGGTTTGGATTTAAACACTCCTAATTGCCTAGGAACTTTTATTAATTGGAGCTGTAAGTTAACTCTTTGACAGAGAGAGCGAGATGGTAGTATGGGACAGCCCCCAGTAAAGTCAGAGGTGAGAGCACAAAGCAATAAAGTAGGCAGACTCTGGTTTTTGGGGGTAGATGCTCGAGAATATCCAGGGGGATTCCTGAGGCTTGATCCCGCCTTTGCGTATGCCAAGCCTCCTTCCTCATGACCTTTGTCATGAGTGGAATGCCTCACCGGCTCCTGGCACTGTAGGGAAGCCCTTGTGGAATGCTCCAATGGTTAATTAACATATGGCAAAGGAGGCAAGAATATACAATGGAGAAAAGACACTGTCTTCAATAAGTGGTGCTGGAAAAACTGGACAATTACATGTAAAAGAATGAAACTAGAATGCTCCCTAACACCACACACACAAAAATAACTCAAAATGTCTTAAAGACCTGAATGTAAAAGCTAGACTTTATAAAACTCTTAGAGGAAAACATAGGCAGAAGACTCTTTGCCATAAATCACAGCAAGATCTTTTTTGACCCATCTCCTAGAGTATTGAAAATAAAAATGAACAAATGTAACCTATTTAAATTTAAAAGTTTTGGACAGCAAAGGAAATCATAAGGTGAAAAGACAGCCCTTAGAATGAAAGTCAAATGGGCCATAGGGAGCAACATTATAAACAAAGCTAGTGGAGGTGATGGAATTCCAGTTGGGCTATTTCCAGTCCTAAAAGATGATGCTGTGAAAGTGCTGTGCTCAATATACCAACAAATTTGGAAAACTCAACAGTGGCCACAGGATTGGAAAAGGTCAGCTTTCATTCCAATCCCAAAGAAGAGCAATACCAGAGAATGTTCCAACTACCTCACAACTGCACTCACTTCACATGCTAGCAAAGTAATGCTCACAATTCTCCAAGCTAGGCTACAACAGTACATGAACCGAGAACATCCAGATGTTCAGGCTGGATTTAGAAAAAGCAGAGGAACCAGAGATCAAATTGCCAACATCTGTTGGATCATAGAAAAACCTAGAGAGTTCCAGGAAATATTTATTTCTGCTTCATATACTACCCTAAAGCCTTTTACTATGTGGATCACAACAAACTGGAAAATTCTTAAAGAGATGGGAATACCAGGCCACCTTACCTGGCCTCCTGAGTAATCTGTATGAAAGTCAAGAAGCAACAGTTAGAACCAGAGATGGAACAACAGACTGGTTCTAAATTGGAGAAGGAGTACATCAAGACTATATACTATCACCCTGCTTATTTAACTTACATGCAGAGTACATCATGAGAAATGTTGGGTTGGATAAAGCACAAGCTGGAGCCCAAGAAAATAAAGTCTGTCGCTGCATACATGTTGAGGTTTGACAGTAAACAGCAAAATTCTGTAGAGCAATTATCCTTCAATAAAAAATAAATTTAATAAAAGGCAGAGACATTACTTTGCTAGCAAAGGTCCATCTAGTCAAAGCTATGGTTTTTCCAGTAGTCATGTGTGGATGTGAAAGTTGGACCATAAAGAAAGCTGAGTGCCAAAGAACTGGTGATTTGATCCATGGTGTTAGAGAAGACTCTTGAGAGTGCCTTGGATGCAAGAAGATCCAACCAGTCAATCCTAAAGGAAATCAATTCTGAATATTCATTGGAAGGACTGATGCTGAAGGTGAAGCTCCAAAACTTTAGCTGCCTGATGCGAAGAGCCAACTCATTAGAAAAGACTCTGATGCTGGGAAAGATTGAGGGCAGGAAGAAAAGGGGACGACAGAAGATGAGATGGTTGGATGGCATCATCAAGTTGATGGACAGGAGTTTGAACAAGCTATGGGAAATGGTGAAGAACTGGGAAGCCTGGTGTGCTGTAGTTCAGGGAGTCACAAAGAGTAGGATGTGACTGAGTGACTGAACAATAGCAACAAAAGAATGGGAGAAAATATTTGCAACAAAGCAACTGATAAGGGATTAATCTCCTAAATACACAAACAGCTCATGCAGCTCAATATCAAAAAAATAAACAACCCAAATAATATTAGGTTCAAAATAATAATAGGTTAAAATGTAAACAGACATTTCTCCAAAGAACATATGCACATACCCAACAAACACATGAAAAGACACTCAACATCACTAATTATTAGAGAAATGCAAATCAAAACTCCAATGAGGTATCATCTCACACCAGTCAGAATTTTGTTTTCTGGTTTCTAAGTTGTGTCCAAATGTTTTGAAACCCCATAGACTGGAGCCTACCAGGCTCTTCTGTCCTTGGAATTTTCCAGCAAGTATCCTTGCAGTATCCAGTAAGAATACTGGAGTGAGT
This sequence comes from Bos taurus, assembly GCF_002263795.3. Lineage (NCBI taxonomy): Eukaryota > Metazoa > Chordata > Mammalia > Artiodactyla > Bovidae > Bos > Bos taurus. Next base: position 14,107,093 of record NC_037332.1, on the reverse strand, counting down.
TGCCATTTGCTTCTCCAATCTGTCAGAATGGCCATCACCAAAAATCTCCAACCAAACATGCTGGTGATGGTGTGGATAAATGGAAAGCTACATACATTGTTGGTGGGAATGTAAATTGATATAGTCAGTATGGAGAACAGTATTGAGGTTTCTTAAAAAACTGAAAATAGAACTACCGCATGACCTGGACATATACTAAGAGAAAATGATAATTCAAAATGACACATGCACTCTAATATTCACCGAAGCACTATTTACAATAGCTAGCATATGGAAGCAATCTAAATATCCATCAATAGAGGAATGGATAAAGAAGATGTATCACATATATATGATGGAATATTACCCATCCATGAAAATGAATTAAATTGTGCCATTTGCAGAGACATAGGTGGACCTAGAGAATCTCATACAGAGTGAAGATGTCAGAAAGGGAAAGACAAAGATTTCATGTTAACATGTATGTGGACTTTAGAAAAATTGTATAGATAATCGTATTTGCAAAGTAGAAACAGAGATACAGATGTAGAACCAAGATGTAGATGGATACCAAGGGGGAAAGGCAAAGGGGGTGGGGGGATGAATTGGGAGACTGGCATTGACATATATACACTACTATGTATACAACTGGAGAAGGAAATGGCAACCCACTCCAGTATTCTTGCCTGGAGAATCCCATGGACAGAGGAGCCTGGTGGGCTACAGTCCACGGGGTCACAAAGAGTCAGACACGACTGAGTGACCTCACTGTATGTATACAACAGAGAACTAAGGAAAACCTACTGGATAGCACAGGGAACTCTACTTGGTTCTCTATGGAAACCTAAATGGGAAGGAAAAGAGGGGATATACATATCAGCTGAAACCGATACAACAGTCTAAAGCAACTATACTCAAAAAAAAAAAAAAAAAAAAAAAAAAACAAACTTTGGAAAAAACCAACTATTATTTGATGCTGAGATTTACAAACATTAACAATAAAATTATCTTTAGAATTTATATACAATATAAAGTTTCCTATAGCTTGGCTGCCAGTATGTACTCCCTCATGTAAATTCCTACACAAAATACATTAGTTCTGTTTCCCCAAGAAGTAGATAGCCAGATGGAATGAGACATGTAAAGATTTATCGAGGAAAACGACTGTGGAGAATAGGGAGGAAGTTGGATAAACTTCAGACCACAGTGCACATCTGCCTTATGAAGGAGAATGAGGAGGAAGAAGGATGAGTAAGAAAACTCTCACATGATAGTACAGTTCTGAGAAAATTTTGTCCAGGGTAATGGTGAGTGCCTGAGTCAAATTCACCTGCCAGAGCAATCTGGTTTCTCACAGGAAATGTTCAGTGCCAGGATCCTGGTCTACTCAGTAATTAGCTGGGAGCAACTCTGCAGAAGGACAACTTTGTCATAGACGTGGAGCAGCAGTAGCTGGGACTGCTGGTCAACTACTGCTTCCCAAAGCAGGAGATCTGAGTGGCTCATTTCCACGGCTATTCCTCATCATGTATTACATAGGGGGATTTTCTTTCCTGGAGAGGAGGATCTCTCTGATTCCTCTGAAGTGATAGTTTAACTTCCTTTTCTTTGGTGAAGAACTTGAATAGTGTTTGTTGCTTCTTTATTTCACAGGTTGACATTTTTTTCATTATAAAGTACGGAACTTTTCATTATAAAGTATGGAAGAATTCCAATTATGTTTGGGTGCTTAAGATTTATCTCTATTATTTGTTTGAACTTTTGAGTGAACAATTTTATTCCTTTGTCCTCTGCTGATCCTTGTATTCCCATCTTCCTGGTAATCTGCTTAGCTCGAGTTCCCCTTTATTTTATCCTAATTACTATGACTACAATAATTGGGTAGAGAAAATTACTACAATGGTTAAGATCAGATGCCTTCTGTTTCTTTTGTGTTTAATAGATTATTTTATATAAGATATAACAATTATATAATTATATAAATATATATGATTATCATATAATAAATATAAATCATATAAATATATAAAATTATATGATTTTTATTTAATATAATTTATTATAATTATAGACAATTTTTACATCAAAACTAGGATGAAAACCTTAAAAAGTGGTTATATAACTGAATTATATACAACTTGCTTTCCTCCAGCTTCACTGGTGGATCAGACAGTAAAGAATCTTTCTGCAATGCAGGAGACCCGGGTTCAATTCCTGGGTTGGGAAGATTCCCTGGAGAAGAAAATGGCAATGCACTCTAGTATTCTTGGCAGGAAAATTCCATGGACAGAAGAACCTGGTTGGGCATGGGGTTGCAAAGAGTCAGACTGAAATGTGTGACTAACACTTTCACTTTTGTTTTCCTCCAACTGTGTCTAAAAATAAAATACATTTTCCAAGAGAAGTAATCCTTGTTATAACATAAAACTTGGTTGTATTGATATTTAAAGATCTCTGGATTTATAATGATGCATGCATTATAAAAATGCATGACTTTTATTGTTCATTGTTTTAATTGCCATAAGATTATGTCATGGCACATATCAAAAAAAAGAGTTACTGTTAATTTCTTATAAGCTTTAAACTGAAAAAAGAACCATATAACTCCTTTTCTATGAAATATGTTTTATCCAATTTGAAAATGTGGCTGAAGTATAATTTACTTACAGCTGGGTGATTTGTAGTTATTTATCAGTTGGGACCTTCTTCACATTTATTAAAGCAATATATTTAATAAATTCTCAACAAATTCTGCACTGGGAAGAATATGGATAATTTTCTATCCAGTGAAAATTAGGTATCTTCATCTTAGGAAACATTTTACCCAAAGCTAAAATATAATTTGGATTTTATACTTTTCTTAATTTTTCTTTATTATTTTAAGTATCTTATGCGAATCCTCATTGTAATTTTGTTCCAAGTTTGCCTGCTTTTAAACCAGTTAAGTCAGCAGTAATCAACTGTAATTTTTTTGTATTTTTATATGTATTAGTTGTGATGATATATGATCTAACTCCAAATCTGCTTTCCCTTTTACATAAAGTCATGTTTAAATTTAGCATAATAAAATTCAAATTTCCTTTATAATGAACAATAACTGAGTATAATTCAACTATTAAGATGTAGGGAAAGAAATGTATAAAATTCAGGATGATTTCATTAAAGTGCAACTTGTGTGTTTTTCTTTTCGATTGGCTAAAACATAGATGTGAGGCTGGAACATCCAACTTGAACTTGAGGCAATATGAGGTTTGCCCAGTGGAGCAAATAAAGTTATATCCTTTAGGGCTTTGTGGAACATAGCCTTTAATATCGGCTCTGAAGTTATCTTTTCTCTCAACAAATAGTAATGAATTGAAGCTAATATACTTTATTCTCCTATCTTCATTTTCATTTTGTATACCTATCTTAAATATGTCTATCAGAATAAATATTGATTAAAAGTACAGACTTGGAGCCAGACTTCTAAAATTAATTTCTGCTGTAACATGTAATAGCTATAAAAACTTGGGCAAGATATTATACCTACTGTGTCTCAGGTTTCTCATTGAAAAAATAAAATTAACACTAATAACCAACTCATTAAATTGGTGTAAATATTTAAAATATTGCTTTGCACATATTAGTTTCTTCTTTTTCTTTCTCCCCCATTCTCTTCTTTCTCTTCGTTCTTATTCTTATTCAGCAGTTGTTTTCAAAATATATTGGTATACAAAATGATCAAATTTATAATATGAAGAGTATATAGATGACATAAATTTTGATAACTTCTATTAACTTCTTTGGGTATTTCTAGTTATTCATTTATTTAGTTATCCAAGAAATACTATTGAAAACTTAATGTGTAATACATTTATTAACAGAAAATTAAATTGGAAAAATAATTGTCTTGTACTACTTTCTTAGAGTTTTACAAAGAAAGTAAGAGCTTTTTCTGATTAATATGTTTTGCATTTTCTGCAATGAATAAATATATGTATGCATATATAGGTAACACAACATTAAAAGACTGTGCATGCATTTTAAATTGAATTTTTATTAAATTACATTAAAATTCACATGCGAAAATTGTTCTTAAATTGATTGTTTTTTGCTACCACACTCTTATGCCAGAAATAATCTAATTTAGCTCAGTTCAGTCACTCAGTCATGTCCAACTCTTTGCAACCCTGTGAAACTCAGCACACCAGGCAACCCTGTCCATCACCAACTCCCGGAGTCCACTCAAACCCATGTCCATTGAGTCAGTGATGCCATCCAACAATCTCATCCTTTGTCCTCCCCTTATTCTCCTGTCCTCAATCTTTCCCAGCATCAGGGTCTTTTCCAATGAGTCAACTCTTTGTATGAGGTGGCCAAATTATTGGAGTTTCAACTTCAACATCAGTCCTTCCAGTGAATACCCAGAACTGATCTCCTTTAGGATGGACTGATTGGATCTCCTTGCAGTCCAAGGGACTCTCAAGAGTCTTCTCCAACACCACAGTTCAAAAGCATCAATTCTTTGGTGCTCAGCTTTCTTCACAGTCCAACTCTCACATCCATACATGACCACTGGAAAAACCATAGCCTTGACTAGAGGTACCTTTGTTGACAAAGTAATGTCTCTGCTTTTCAATATGCTGTCTAGGTTGGTCATACCTTTCCTTCTCAGGAGTAAATGTCTTTTAATTTCATGGCTACAATCACCATCTGCAGTGATTTTGGAGCCCAGAAAAATAAAGTCAGCCACTGTTTCCACTGTTTCCACATTTATTTGCTATGAAGTGATGGGACTGGTTGCCATGATCTTAGTTTTCGAATGTTGAGCTTTAAGCCAACTTTTTCACTCTCCTCTTTCACTTTCATCAAGAAGCTTTTTAGTTCCTCTTAAGTTTCTGCCATAAGGGTGGTGTCATCTGCATATCTGAGGTTATTGATATTTCTCCCGGAAATCTTGATTCAAGTCTGTGCTTCCTCCAGCCCAGTATTTCTCATGATGTACTCTGCATATAAGTTAAATAAGCAGGGTGACAATATACAGTCTTGATGTACTCCTTTTCCTATTTGGAACCAGTCTGTTGTTCCTTGTCTGATTCTAACTGTTGCTTCCTGACCTGCATATAGGTTTCTCAAGAGGCAGGTCAGGTGGCCTGGTATCCCATCTCTTTCAGAATTTTCCACAGTTTATTGTGATCCACACAGTCAAAGATTTGGCATAGTCAATAAAGCAGAAAGAGATGTTTTTCTGGAACTCTCTTGCTTTTTCGATGATCCAGTGTATGTTGGCAATATGATCTCTGGTTCCTCTGCCTTTTCTAAAACCAGCTTGAACATCTGGAATTTCACGGTTCATGTATTGCTGAAGCCTGGCTTGGAGAATTTGAGCATTACTTTACTAGCATGTGAGATGACTGCAATTGTGCGGTAGTCTGAGCATTCTTTGGCATTGACTTTCTTTGGGATTGGAATGAAAATTGACCTTTTCCAGTCCTGTGGCTACTGCTGAGTTTTCCAGATTTGCTGGCATATTGCGTACTGCACTTTCACAGGATCATCTTTCAGGATTTGAAATAGCTCAACTGGAATTCCATCACCTCCACTAGCTTTGTTCGTAGTGATGCTTTCTAAGGCCCACTTGACTTCACGTTCCAGGATGTGTGGCTCTAAGGTGAGTGATCACACCACAGTGATTGTCTGGGTTGTGAAGATCTTTTTTATACAGTTCTTGTATTTTGCCACCTCTTCTTAATATCTCCTGCTTCTGTTAGGTCCCTACCATTTCTGTCCTTTATTGAGCCCATCTCTACATAAAATGTTCCCTTGGTATCTCTAATTTTCTTGACGAAACCTCTATTGTTTTCCTTTATTTCTTTGCAGTGATCACTGAGGAAGGCTTTCTTATCTCTCTTTGCTATTCTTTGGAACTCTGCATTTCCTTTTCTCCTTTGCTTTTCACTTCCCTTTTTTTCATAGCTATTTGTAAGGCCACTTCAGACAACCATTTGCTTTTTTGCATTTCTTTTTCTTGGGGATGGTCTTAATCCCTGTCTCCTGTACAATGTCACAAACCTCTGTCCATAGTTCATCAGGCACTCTGTCTAACATATTTAGTCCCTTAAATCTATTTTTCACTTCCACTGTATAGTCATAAGGGATTTGATGTAGGTCATACCTGAATGGTCTAGTGGTTTTCCCCACTTTCTTCAATTTAAATCTGAATTTGGAAATAAGGCGGAGAAGGCAATGGCACCCCACTCCAGTACTCTTGCCTGGAAAATCCATGGATGGAGGATCCTGGTAGGCTGCAGTCCATGGAGTCGCTAGGAGTCAGACACGACTGAGCGACTTCATCTTCACTTTTCTCTTTTATGCACTGGAGAAGGAAATGGCAACCCACTCCAGTATTCGTGCCTGGAGAATCCCAGGGACAGCGGAGCCTGGTGGCCTGCCATCTATGGGGTCGCACAGAGTTGGACACGACTGAAGCGACTTAGCAGCAGTAGCAGCATTTGGAAATAAGGAGTTCATGATCTGAGCCACAGTCAGCTCCCAGTCTTGTTTTTGCTGACTGTATAGAGCTTCCCCATCTTTGGCTGCAGAGAATATAATCAATCTGATTTCCTTGCTGACCATCTGGTGATGTCCATGTGTAGAGTCTTCTCTTGTGTTGTTGGAAGAGGGTGTTTGCTATGACCAGTGCATTCTCTTGGCAGAACTCTATTAACCTTTGCCCTGCTTCATTCTGTACTCCAAGGCCAAATTTGCCTATTACTCCAGGTGTTTCTTGACTTCCTACTTTAGCATTCCAGTCCTCTATAATGAAAAGGACATCTTTTTGAGGGTGTTAGTTCTATAAGGGCTTGTAGGTCTTCATAGAACTATTCAACTTCAGCTTCTTCAGCGTTACTGGTCAGGGCATAGACTTGGATTATCATGATATTGAATGGTTTGTCTTGGAAATGAATTGGTTATATGTTAAACTTAAAAATAAAAGAGAAAGCTTTAGAAACTAAAGTGACAATAGTCTGCACTTTTAAAAATGTAGGGCTTCTGGTTTAACTTAATCATAGCCTATTTGGATGTCTTATTTATTTAAAATTCAGAAAACACAGCTGTTAGATATGTGTCTTCTTCACTCCATTCCTTAAGGACATACTGCTTATCACATGTCTCATCAAAATTACTCTGGTAAGCCATTATGAGATATATCCTCGTTTTTGTACTTTTAAGCGCATTTTATTTTTCTATCAGACCTTCAACAGGTAGACATATTTGTTTTTACTTTTATAATAAAGTATCCCTAAAATATAGATATGATGCATGATACTAAAGTAATGTATTTTTAATAATAGTATTATACATTATTAAAATAATTATTCCTAGATTTTTAAAATATCATTATAAAGAAATTCATTTTTTCATATTACAGAGGAAAACTAGTTGTGATCATGCTTATATAAAAGCATAAATCATATTTTATTTGAAGTATATAGTTTTATTGTAGTGCATATGAAATAACTTGGTTGAAATAACTAGGATGAGAAGGAAAGAAACTTATTGGCCAGTCTGTGTATATTTCCTTATCATGCTTAAAAAGTGGTTTGAAAGTGCTTTATTGACAATCTATGGCAAATGTGGTCCCATCGCTTCATGGCAAATAGATGGGGAAACAGTGGAAACAGTCAGACTTTATTTTGCTGGGCTTCAAAATCACAGATGGTGATTGCAGCCATGAAATTAAAAGACACTTACTCCTTGAAAGAAAAGTTATGACCAACCTAGACAGCATATTCAAAAGCAGAGACATTACTTTGCCAACAAAGGTCCATCTAGTCAAGGCTATGGTTTTTCCAGTGGTCATGTATGGATGTGAGAGTTGGACTGTGAAGAAGCCTGAGCACCAAAGAATTGATGCTTTTGAATTGTGGTATTGGAGAACACTCTTGAGAGTCCCTTGGACTGCAAGGAGATCCAACCAGTCCATTCTAAAGGAGATCAGCCCTGGGTGTTCTTTGGAAGGAATGATGCTAAAGTGGAAACTCCAGTACTTTGGCCACCTCATGTGAAGAGTTGACTCATTGGAAAAGACTCTGATGCTGGGAGGGATTGGGGGCAGGAGGAGAAGGGGACGACAGAGGATGAGATGGCTGGATGGCCTCACCTACTCGATGAACATGAGTTTTAGTGAACTCCGGGAGCTGGTGATGGACAGGGAGGCCTGGCGTGGTGCAATACATGGGGTCACAAAGAGTCGGACACGACTGAGCGACTGAACTGAACTAAACTGATGGAAAATTGCATGTAAAAAATTAATATTAAACTGATGCTTAAAGATACAAACGAATGAAAACACTGCTCTACACATTCAAAGATTAGATCATGTTTTTTCTATTCTTCTGTTTCTCTCTCAATTAAATTAAACTTTCAAAACCTGTTCCTCCTAAAAGAGAGAGAGAAAAAAAAAGATGGCCCTATAAACAAATCCATTCAATAGTTACATTACAAAAAAAGAAAAAAGAAAAAAAAAATACAAGGTGGAGCAACTTTTGGATTAAAATGGAGTCAATTTCTTCTACTTTCCTTTATACTTATTGCCAAAGCCAGAGACACATGAAAATTCATTAAAAGTACTAAATGTAAGACCCAGAAAAAAAAATGCCAGCAATTGTGATAAATATCAACTAAATATAAATTACATTTATAAAAGCCTACAGGAAATGTATGAAACAACTGTAGCCCTGCATGACTGAAAGAGAAGGTGGGCTCACGAGTTGTTTTCTACCACTTGCCCTGCTTCAGAGAAATACAGTTATGTCAAACAGAAAACTTGTGCTCTCTCCTCTTTCCTGTTGCTAATCTTCATAAAGACTGTTCAAGGTGACTTTTCTAGTCTTGTCTCAAACACCACTTTTACAGTTTTCATAGAATGCAATTCCTACAAATTAATATGGCAAAAAATATAAAGTTTAGTGATACCACATTGCATCCTGCAATGGGTAAAATTTAGCAATAAATTTCTGTAGAAATATAAGAGGTGGGAAAAATCTGGATTGAAATGTGTGGTCAGGATTGCACAAACTCACTCTGTCTGCCTTTCAGTGCTGGAGACTCAGGCAGTGAGGAAAGGAGATAATTATTTTTGGTACAACAGACACTTTAGAAACTGTGTTGCATATTACCCAGCTTTCCATGAGTATGTCTGAAAAAGGCATCAGCCTTACTTAAGAGCATGGTGAGTGGAGCCAAAAACAAACAACAAAATAGATAACTCCTATGAACTTTGCCATTCCATAAGCATGTGACTTGACTATACTTCTTCTGGATAAAATTATAAAGGGTAAAGGGAAGTAAACAAATTTCTGATAGAACATGACAGGATACAAGCTGCAAAACTTCTGAAAGACACAAGAGAGCCTTCTTTACAAGGTTCTAGGTCCATGGGGCCAGCGGTCTGCACAGCGGCATCCTCAGCACCTACCGCAGGACTGGGTCCCCAGGATGCACTAAGTGAATGTCCGCGCGATGTGTAAGGATCAACAATGACTGTGGGAGAGAAAGGAGATGAATGGTGGATGTAAGCTTTAGTGAATATGGAAAATAAGAAACAGAGTGAGACTGTAGATCAAGTGATTCAATCCTAGATGACAGCGAGAATAATGCTACCAAAAATGCAACATGGCTGCTGGAGAGAATGTGTGACTGGAAAATAAATTTTATAATATGAATATTTAATGATAAACACTAATACCACGGTTAAATGTGAGGTGTCTCTATGGTAAGGAGTCCACTTGCCAATGCAGGAGACATCAGTTTGATCCTTGGGTTGGGAAGATCCCTGGGAAAAGGAAATGACAATCCAATACAGTATTATTGCCTGGGAAATCCCATGGACAGAGGAGCCTGGTGGGCTACAGTCCATGGGATTGCAAAAGAATCTGACATAACTTAGTGACTAAAGCAACAAAAAAACAAAAAATGCCATCATTATCTAATTTAAAGGGAGCGTTTAATTTTGGGGGGATAGTTTTGTTTCATGTAGTTTGATAATATCTTATAATAGGAACAAGAAAAAATATTCTAGATAATAGTTTAGCCTTTACTGTATGAGATAAGAAGTTAACCTCTCAGAGAAATGAGTAAATTTCATAATAAAGTAAAAGAATGATGTCAATAAGAAAAGTTTAAGACTGGAGAACTTGGGATATAATAATGGCAGCTGACCTGGAGCCTGACTGACCATAAGTATCTCTTAATTGTCACATGCGTGCATGTATGCTCAGATGCTCAGCTCTGAGACCTCATGGGCTGTGGCCCTCCAGTTTCCTCTGTACATGGAATTTCCCAGGCAAGAACACTGGAGTGGGTTTCCATTTCCTATTTCAAACTCACATAGGGAAAGGCAAAACTGAATGTAAATCATCATTCCAGTGAAATATAAAATGATACCATACATAAATTTGAAGCCAAAATGTAAAACTTTCATGTTCTTTGATTTTAATAATGATTTTATACATTGTAATCATGAGTATTTTAAATTATATCATCCATCCTATGAGGTTTATCAATCACAAGTGAATATTTTTATAATGGTTCTAGCTTGAAGTAACTCTATAGAATATCACCTTTTAAAAATATGCTTTTATTGATTTTAATTTTAACAACTCAATACCTTCCTTACTCAGAGAAAATAAATATTTAAAACTGTGAGTCAATTATAGGGAAAAAGAACATTGTCTACATGGAATGTAAGTTAATGCTCATCACAGACAATGCACTGAGTAAATAAATGTAAAACTCTTAAAATACTATTTGTATTAACTTACTCTATCCTAAACAGATAGCATGGAACTAAGCTTGCAAGACTGAATTTATTATCCTTTTTCTCTCAATAAGTATGGCCAACTGGTGTTGTTAAACTGTTCATTGCTTCAGAGAGGCATGAGTTATAATGGTGACTTTGCAACTTGTTACTTTTATCATTCCCAGTTTTGATCTGTTGTATAGAACTTATTAATACCTCACAGTGTAGTTTGAGGACAGAATAGGGTAGAACCGAGTGCCATTATTTTTTCAGTGACTTGGAGAGTCCCTGACACACTCACACAAAGTAAATGAAGGCAGAAATACTTTTTTTTCTTGGCGTATAGGTAACTTTAACAGAGTAAAAAACTTAGTACTCTCTGATGAAATTGAAATACCCATGCATTTTCTCTAATGTGTACTAAGTCCTTAAACATCCTGCATGTTTGAAATACCATCTAACAAATACATTTTTGTTTGTTTAGAATGTGGATATTTCTGCTAAAAAGCATTGCTTTTATAATAGCACCATTTAAGTCTAACATTTCACAATGAATGAACTTGAACAGCATGAGTGGTTAACCATTCCCTTCTCCCGAGTCTCTTCCCAGCCCCAGAATCAAACCTGGGTCTCGATTGCAGGCAGATGGATTCTTTACTGTCTGAGCCACCAGAAAGCTCAATTTATCTATTAAAAATGTTTAGATATACATACAGTTTTGTCAGAACCTACACATTAACAATTAAATTATCACTATAAATCAGTTTTCTTAACCTATTGCAATTTATATTCTCTTCAAATAAGTAAATATTTTATAACTCTTTGCCTTAGTTTAAAAAAGCTAATTAATAAAGGAAATGTTACTTTTTAAAAAATTATATATTTCTCAGAATTAATTTTGTGGTGCAAATACAGGAATCCCTCCTAAGTTTGAAAATCTTTTAGTTTTTAGTTCTTTCTTGAAATTGTGAAAAATGTAATAGAAATTAATGATGTACAGTTTTGATGTTCCTCAAGAAGCAAGGTGTTTCTAGATTTTAATCTGTTGTCTCTTCTGCAATAGACTCTTATCTCCATGTTTGCATAGCCTCCTGTGACTCTAAAAACATCAGGAAACTATGATTAGAAACACAACAGTTCTGTTATATTTACAGTTTAAATATATAATGGCAGAGGTGTTGATCATTAAGTAAGCATATCAACAACTATCTTTAAAGTAATGCTAAATATTTAATGTGTGTGTTCTATAGTTTTCTAATTTCTATTTCATCAAAGAATATTAAGTTTTAACTGAAGTATTTTTTATTTGGATGATGAATATCTCATTTGCACACAGAAAAAAGACTGATGTATTGAATCAAAAAATAAAATAGTAAGTTATTTTCACCTAAAAAATTTACAACGCTTGATGTGAGTGATATAAAGAGGAAAAGGTGTTTTTTCTTTTATAACTTCTATAAAAATAAGAAACTTTTTGAGAATACATTATGAAGTGTTTTCAGTTCCGAGCAGAAAGAATTCCTCTGTTTTAATAATCTTCAAAAAGGAAATGAGAAGGGACAGAAGTGGCCATAGGAGATATTATCCCATCAGGAATTTTCATCTGCCAGAAGTGGAACTTATGAAATAGTGACTTGGTGTGAAATCATACATCTGAATGTTGCTTTAAGTGAATAGAAAACATTCTATTTTTTCTAGTCTTATATGTACTCTATGCTCATTCTCTTTAAAGAAAAGGGGTCAAATCTCTTTTTATATTCTGTAATATAAGATTTTAAAATCCCAATAAAATGGTAACATAAAATTCTATCTTCATTTGGTTTTTATTTCTGCCAGTATTATGTATATGTAAACTTAGTAGGTGTAATGTAGAATATGAAGAAAAAAATACTACTACTCAGGCTATAGAAAATGAATTTTGCATATGAGTGTTTATAATCCTAAGAACACAAAACACTCATATCCATTTCCTCTGCCTTGGCTCACACTCTCTTCTCCATAATTAAGAATTTTGCTCCTAAAATTATTGCTTCTCCTTCCCACATCACCAAATTCTGCATCATTCAGAACATATTTCACCAGCAAATAAAATGCATAATAGAAACATTGTCAAACTCCTTTGATCCCATGTGCCAGTTCAACCCAAGATTTTCTCACATCTTTTTCCACTTCTAGGAGAATTTCTCAAAACTGTCATCCATGCTCTTAGATTCAAACATTTCACCACTTTATATTGTTTTTAACTTATTCCAGTTGGACTTCTTTCTTCTCAACTGAAAATCTCCTGTTGAAGTCCTCTTGCTTCTCCTTTTATCTCTTTTCTTTCTACACTCTCTGCTAAAGTGGACCTATATCAATGTTTTCAGTTCAGTTCAGTCGGTCAGTCATGTCTGACTTTGCGACCCCATAGACTGCAGTACGCTAGGCTTCCCTGTCTATTACCAGCTCCCAGAGCTTGCTCAAACTCCAGTCCATTGAGTTGGTGATGCCATCCAACCATCTCATTTTCTGTTGTCCCCTTTTCCTCCTGCCTTCAATCTTTTCCAGCATCAGGGTCTTTTCAGTGAGTTAGCTCTTCGCATCAGGTGGCCAAAGTATTGAAGTTTCAACTTTAGCATCAGTCCTTCCAATATTCATTCAGGGTTGATTTCCCTTAGGATTGACTGGTTCGATCTCCTTGCAGTTCAAGGGACTCTCAAGAGTCTTCTCCAACACCACAGTTCAAAAGCATCAATTCTTTGGTGCACAGATTTCTTTATAGTCCAACTCTCACATTCATACATGACTACTGGAAAAGCCATAGGTTTGACTAGACGGACCTTTGTTGGCAAAAAGCATCAATTCTTTGGTGCACAGATTTCTTTATAGTCCAACTCTCACATTCATACATGACTACTGGAAAAGCCATAGGTTTGACTAGATGGACCTTTGTTGGCAAAGTAATGTCTCTGCTTTTTAATATGCTGTCTAGGTTGATCATAACTTTTCTTCCAAGAAGGAAGCATCTTAATTTCATGACTGCAGCCATCATCTACAGTGTTTTTGGAGCCCAAGAAAATAAAATCTCTCACTGTTTCCATTGTTTGCCTATTTATTTGCCATGAAATTATGGGACCAGATGCCATGATATTAGTTTTTTGAATGTTGAGCTTTAAGCCATATTTTAAAATTCATCTATTTGCTTGTGACTCTCAAACCTATGTCTTCAAGAAATTTTTACACTTCATACAGTAAGTGTAAATTAATTATAATAAACACAGTTGTCATATTTGGTTTTTAAGCTTTATTCAAGTATGTGCTAAAAAAGTCTTTCCTTGATCAGTCACCCTAAACTAACATCCACTGTCATTCTTTATTCTATTATGCTGTTTTATCAATTTTTGCAGGAGTTTTATCACTATTTGTTTTTTATTACAGGATTAGATATTTATTTTCTGTATTGGTCTTCACTATTATTTATTTCTCTGAGTCAATTTTTTGTATAATCAGAATGTAGGTACATGACAATTAGAGAATCTGTTTTGTTCACCCCTGTAATACCACCACTAAAAAATACTAGAAAATACAGAAAAAAGTGCTCAATAAGTTTTAACAAATAAATAAATTTACCTTTTGTATTAGCTCTCAAATTTCTTCCAACTTATTAAAAATAAAGAACAAATTTGAAACATGGTTTAAAGCCTGTTTATAACTCTTCAACTCCTCTCCGTATATCCTCTTGCCTCATTTACTACTTTTCAACTACCCTGATCTTATTTGTAATGCTAAATACACTAAACAAATTCACATATCAGAATCTTTGTCTGGATTATTATTGTCACATCATTGTCTCCTTTCAATCATTAGCTGGAAATTTTTCTATGTTATTCAGAACAACATATCTTAGACCCACTTTGGTATATTACTGGAATTCAGTTGTTATTATTAGAATAAATTAATTGTTGAATATATGGTTTAATTAGACTATTTAATAAGCTGGTGAAGAGTAAGTGGTGAACTTAAGAAAACTTCCTGATGAAAACCAATTTGGCGGATGTGAAAAACAAAAGTAAGTGCTTTTCAATAAAAAGTATTAACTCCTGTGATTTAAAATACATCCAGTGTATTGATTACTCCAACATCTATATATCAGCTTAGTTTTCTCTACTATTTATTTCCTCTGTTACCTAGTGAACAATTTACACTGTATATCTAGACTCCAATTTATCTAAAATCCATCTCATTAGCTTCCTCCTGAAATTTGCTATTCTATTCTGCCAATAGTTGCATGTTACTTTCCCAGGGAACAAAACTCTAAAAAAGAGATTTATTGACAGAGATCAACATACAAGTTCTGCTGAATGCATGCTGAACTGCTGAAGAGTGTCCAAATTCAGTTCAGATGTTATGCCCTAAGCAGCGAAGGTAAAAGAAAGCTTCTGCTCCCAAAACAAGTAGATATACAGCAGGAAACCTCAGCATCCTCACCATTAAATAAGATCACTCTCACATTCCAATACCAGTTGAAAAGTAGTAGCTTGAAATAAATGTATTTTATTAAGATCAGTTTAGTTCAGTCACTCAATCATGTCTGACTCTTTACGACCCCATGAATTGCAGCACACCAGGCCTCCCTGTCCATCACCAACTCCCGGAGTCCACCCAAACCCATGTCCATCGAGTCAGTGATGCCATCCAACCATCTCATCCTCTGTCGTCCCCTTCTCCTCCTTCCCTCAATCTTTCCCAGCATCATGGTCTTTACAGATGAGTCAGCTCTTCGCATGAGGTGGCCAAAGTACTGGAGTTTCAGCTTCAGCATCAGTCCTTCCAATGAACACCCAGGGCTGATCTCCTTTAGAATGCACCGGTTGGAACTCCTTGCAGTCCAAGGGACTCTCAAGAGTCTTCTCCAACACCACAGTTCAAAAGCATCAATTCTTTGGTGCTCAGCTTTCTTTATAGTCCAACTCTCACATCCATACATGACCACTGGAAAAACTATAGCCTTGACTAGATGAACCTTTGTTGGCAAAGTAATGTCTCTGCTTTTTAATGTGCTGTCTAGGTTGGTCATAACTTTTCTTCAAAGGAGTAAGCGTCTTTTAATTTCATTGCTGCAGTCACCATGTGCAGTGATTTTGGAGCCCAAAAGATAAAGTCTGACACTGTTTCCACTGTTTCCCCATCTATTTCCCATGAAGTGGTGAGACCAGATGCCATGATCTTAGTTTTCTGAATGTTGAGCTTTAAGCCAACTTTTTCACTCTTCTCTTTCACATTCATCAAGAGGCTCTTTAGTTCCTCTTCACTTTCTGCCATAAGGATTGTGTCTTCTGCATATCTGAAGTTATTGATATTTCTCCCAACAATCTTGATTCCAGCTTGTGCTTCCTCCAGCCCAGCATTTCTCATGATGTACTCTACATATTTCATGCTTTTATAAGAAAATGTTTCAATAAGTAACCATGGGCTTCCCTAGTGGCTCAGATGGAAGGAATCCTCCTGCAGTGCTGGAGACTTGGGTTCAATCCCTGGGGGCAAAGATCCCCTGGAGGAAGGCATGCAACCCATTCCAGTATTCCTGCCTGGAGAATCCCCATGGACAGAGGAATCTATGGGGTTACAGTCCATGGGGTTGCAAGAGTCGGACACAACAGCTATTAAGCACAGCACACAAAGGGGTAGAAAAGTAGATTTTAGGGTATAAGTGTTAATTACATCCTCAGAAACTGAAGAGTTGAAGTGTCCCTTGTGGAAAATTAGGGAAACTTATTTTTTGTTCTATGGAAAAAAAGGACAAATAATTGCAATGGCAGGGTGAATTGCCTGATTAGGCAAATACTGAGATGATATGGAATTGAGAACCATATACAGTAAAGCATGTTATAGAAATTTCTTACAGGAGGGAAGTAACGATTGTAATTGTTGCTCTTTAAAGTCCTGTTTAAATCAATGTTTGTTGTTTGAATATAAATATGTCTTCTATTCTTACCACCATTTCATTCAATACAGTCTTTCACATTTAAATCTCTCCTGAGGGGACGTGTGTGTTTGTGTGTAGGTGTGTTTCTGTGAGTGAATTTTTTATATGTGAAAGCACAATGAAACAAAAATAACAACTGTCTGATATGGAAATAATTGCTAAATGGAGGCAATTCATTGTTATTTGGAGTCAGCTCTAGATGAGAAAGAAAATGCAAAGCCTTCTAGGAGTTTAAGAATGCTAAAAAATAGGACCTTGGAATTCCACTCTACATACATGTTTAGTTATTTCTCAGGACATCCAGCCTTGGTGCAAATCTCCCTTTTTAAATTGTGAACTGCTGGAATCAGATAATATATTTTATTCAGACATTGTAGGATTTGCATTTATTGGAACAAGTTCTCTAGAGTATAAACAGAAGACTTTGTTTTTTTAAATCTTTGCCCCTCACTGGTGTTTTTTTTTTTTTGTTGTTGTTGTTTGTTTGTTTGCTTGCATTTAGTTTCTTAGATTATATCCTTCCATCTCTGCTGTTGAAAACTAAGGCCAGTTAATGTTTAGTTGTCTACTGTTTTGTAACGGGTTGTCCCAAACTTAGTGGTTTAAAATAACAATATTTATTACATCACCATTTCTGTGCGATAGGAATCCAGACGTGGCTCAGTTGGGCCTTCAGGCTCTGAGTCTTTCACAAAGGTGCAGTTATAGTGTTGGGCAGGACTGAGGTCTCATCTGTAAACTTAGATAGAATGGATCCATTTGCAAGTTCATTCTACTAATCATTAGCAGGATTTTTTTTTTTTTTTTGGTACAGGCTGTTGAATAGGCCTCAGTTTCTAAAAAGCTATTGACAGTAGGCTTCCCTCCCTTTCTTGTTACATGGGTCTTTCCATGAAACAGTTCTTAACAAGGTAGCTGGCGTCATCAGAGTGAGTATGTATGAGGTCAGAAAAAATGTACCAGCAAAACAGAACTCAGAATCTTTGGGAACTTAACCTCAGTAGTGATGTCACATCAGTTTTGTAATAAAGGGACAGAATTATACAAAGGCATGAATATCAGTAGGCAAGATTATTGTGGGCCATCTTGGAAGTTGCCTAGTAAAACCCATGAATTTTAAGGCAACTCTTAGGTAAATAAAATGTGTCTGATGACTTCAAATCACAAAACACAGTCTAGTTTAAGTCATTAGAAAATTTAGTCTAGTGTGTTTGCCAAATTTTCAGTCTTGAAAATTATTCCCTGATCCTTTCCCAGTTCAAGTCTGTTGGGAAAGATGATTGGTTTGCTTTTCTCTTTTCCCAGCCAACACTTCCAAGTCTCTGATCCAGAACTGGACGCTGCATATGTACTGAGAAAACAGCCACATTTTGTTTAATAAAAATGTTGCCCTCTGGAGTGACTTTAAAAAAAAGTGGGTGGTCTGCCCTTTCTTATCATGCTAAAGCAAGTTTATGATATTTTCAGGGTGAGGTATAAAGAAAGAACAAATATAAGAGTAAAGTTATAACTCAACACTCAGGACTTCAAAGATTTTTAGTTGGATTTTCTCTTTTAAAAAGTTGTATGGATGTTGCCAATCACTCAGGGGCTGGCAGTTAGTTATCTAAAGATGTCTTGACAGGGCAAACCTATCTCTATACCTTTTAGTCATTTGGGCTTTGTTCAACTACAAAGTTTGTAGTGGTACTTTTATTGCCTTTCTGCTAAGTCTTATTATACCTCAAAATAGTTTTCTTCAATTGTGTTCAAGACAAAACCATCCTAACTCTCTTGTGGCATGGCGCACATCTGGTTCTTGGTAAAAACAGATGCTTTATCCCAACAATCTCTGGGAGGGTGAGCCACCCGAAGCTGATACTTTTCTACCTGCTAGTTATATCATTGCTTTCCCTTTAGATACCTCTGTAGGACTCATGGGCTTCCCAGAAGGATCAGGGATTAAAAAAAAAAAACCTGCCAATGCAGGAGACGTTGGTTTGATCACTGGGTGAGGAAGACCCCTGGAGGAGGAAATGGCAACCCACTTCAGTATTCTTGCTGGGATAATCCCATGGACAGAGGAGCCTGGTGGGCTACAGTCCATGAGGTCGTAAAAAGTTGGACACGCCCAAAGTGACTTAGCACGCACACAGGCACATAGGACTCATATGCCATTGTGCTTTTCATGAGGGCATTAACAAAGTTCACTGAGTTTTCTTAAAGCTTCACTTCTGCTCATCTCCCGCCCCGGAGGAGGAAGTGAAACTTAAAACAACCTAGCTTTGTTAGTAAGTTTTATTCTAACCTCTAACTCCAGATACTTTTAGACTTTATAATATGAGTGAATGTGGAAAAACATTAAAAAAAATTAGAACCTTTTTTGCTCATCCTTTGAAAAACTTCTGCAATCTTGTTTCTTACTTTAGGCTATGATATTTGTTTTAGTAATTCCATAAGCAATACCTCCTAAATAGAGGTGGGCTCCATAAATATTTTTAAATAAGTGAATATTATCATGCTAATTAACTATTATATCCTTTCATGATATTCTAATTGTGATAAATAATGAAGTAAGTAACCATAGCGTGTTTTATATGCTTTGCATCAAGTGCCCAGACATCTCGTGAAGCATTTTCTTAAGACAGTCTCCCCAGAAGTAGACTCCAGAGTTGACGAGAAGTTTACAAATGATATAACACATTAGCTGTTTTACTTCTCTAGATATTCTCTTTCCTATGAGGAACAGTGATTTTTTTTTTTTTTTTTTAATGCAGACCATTTTTTAAAAGTCTTTACTGAATTTGTTATAGTATTGCTCATGTTTTTTTGTTTTTGTTTTTTGCCTGCAAGGCATGTGTGATCTTAGCTTCCTGACCAGGAATGAACCCACATCGCCTTCATTTGAAGGCAGAGTTTTAACCCCTGGACCACCAGGGAAGTCCTCAAAAGATGGTTTTTTTACACTGCCTGTACTGAAGTGGTTGGATAAGACAATTTAATTCAGTGATACAATTATAGTGACTGTGCACCTGAAGTATATAATCTGCAAGTTCTAAACTTGAAATTTTGACATCTCCATGTCTATAGCATACCACCTGAATGTGCCCTGTCTTCTCTAAGCTCTGAAGCTAAGCAGGATCAGGCATGATTTGTATTTGGATGGGAGACACCTGCCCCATTTTCTCTCTCATTGGTTCAGACTATAGGAAAGACACTAAATATGTTATATATACTGATCCCCTCTATCCTCAAAATTTATCACTAAATCTATAAAGTAGATATTTTAATGGTTCATTAAAAGGAAATACATGCTCTCACATACACATTGACACATACATGTATACATGAGCACTCATGCATACTATCTACATCTATCTACTACCAATCTGTTTACAATATAGACTTAGAACATAAAATAAGAACTAGATTCTTCATTTGAAGGAATATTAAGGGACAAAATAGAAGTTGGAAGCAATGAGTAATGTGGGGTGACACAGAGAGAAAGAGCAATGTTCAGGGTTGCTAGTGACACCGGGGAGGAGCAATGAGATTCCTGG
Organism: Bos taurus; assembly: GCF_002263795.3. Lineage (NCBI taxonomy): Eukaryota > Metazoa > Chordata > Mammalia > Artiodactyla > Bovidae > Bos > Bos taurus. The sequence goes on along the minus strand of NC_037332.1, from coordinate 14,086,827 downwards.
TCCAGAAGACGTGATGCTGGCTCATTTCAAATGGCAGCAGTTGAACTTCACCTGCCGCCAAGTCACTCAAGTAAGACTTGGCAGATTCACATCCCTTCATACAAAAAAGCTATTATAAAGAGATACATAATTCAGTTAAAATAATAAGAAATTAACAATACAGGACAATCATTGATCCAAAAACCAAATATCTAATGGTAATCAGTATTAGAGAAGAACCAAATACACCCTCAAACAGGAGGATAGAACCAAGACAGTACTCATAGGAAAATACAGTGTATTAAATGTTTTTATTTTAAGTAACAAAGACAAAAAGAAATTAAAAGGGTGATTGCTATAGATAAAGTTGGAATTAATTGATTGGAAAACAACTGTATAATGCATTAACTAAAAATCCTGTTTTTTACAGACACTATTGAATCAGCAAATCTATGCTAATTGTGATTAGAGAAGAAAGGGAAAAGGCATTTACAAGCAAGATTGGGGACAAAAAGAACACAAAGCTTAAGATTTAAGGAAGAGTGGTAAATAAGTATAAAGGGCAAATGCTGTGTTCAACTTTATGGTAATAAATCTGACAACATAGACAAATGGTCAATTTTCTGGGAAAAATATACATTTCCAAAATTGGCTTAGAAAAAAAGTATAGTTCCTCAAGAGATCAATAACTGCAGTAGATGTAAAAAAGGTAGTAAATTTTGTACATATAAAGGGAGACAGTGCCAAGGCAGTTTTAGAGAGCAAGCATTCAAGAAAGAGATCATTCTCGTGTTCTATAAAACATTCTGGAGGATTTTTTTTTTTTTTTTAAGTGAAGAGCTTTCCAATGCAATTTTACAAGGATTACGGAGTCCTGATACAAATTTCCTCAAAACAAAAAGTGTACTAATAAACAAACAGATCTGGCCAATCTCACTGGCTACCATAGGTGCTCAAAACATAAAAATGAATAATTGCACAAATAACTAGATCTTATTAAAAGGAACTAATACGAAAAATGTATAATTGTCATAACACTTATTTCAGACTTGCAAGGTTAATGTAACAACACCCTACATCAGAGCACTACATTTGCTACAGCTGATAAGCCTACAGTAGTATATTATAGGGGCTTCCCACATGGTGCTCGTGGTAAAGAACCTGCCTACCAGTGCAGGAGACTTAAAGTCCTTAGCTTATATTAGGGAATACCCTTGATGTTATATGTTCTGTGGATTTGTAAAAACGTATAATGACATGTATCCATCGTTAAAGTACCATACAGAATAGTTTCACTGCTCTAAAAGTTTCCTCTGCTTCTCCCCACTCTCTGGTCTGTGGAAACCACTGATAATTTTGCTGTCTCCACAGTTTTCCATTGTGCATTATGTCATATTGTTGAAGTCATACATGTAGCCTTTTTAGACTGGCTTCTTTTATTTAGTAACATGCATTTAAGTTTCCTCTATGTCTTTTCATGGCCTAATAATAACTTTTTTTTAGTGCTACTGACTAATACTCCATTGTTTGGATATACCATTTTATTAGCCATTCACATTCTAAAGGAAATATTGATTGCTTCCAAGTTTTAGAAATTACATATAAAACTGTTATAAAAATCATAGGCAGGTTTCTACATGAACATAAATCTTCAATTCCTTTGGGAAATCCATGGTTCCTGGATTGTATAGTATTGTGTGTTTAGTTTCATTAAAAACAAAAACAAGCTATCTTCCACAATGATTGTATCATTTTGCATTCCCACCATCAAAGAATGAGTTCCTATTGCTTTATATTCTTACCAGCATTTATTATTGTCAGTGTTCGGGATATTGGCTCTTCTAATACTTGTGTAGTGGTATCTCTTTATTTTAATTTGCACTGCTCTGTGACATTTGATGTGTAACATCTTATCATATGCTTATTTACAACTTGTATATCTTTTTTGATGAAGTGTTTATTAAAAATGTTGGTCCATCATTAAAATTGGGTTATGGGTTTTCTCATTGGGGAGTTTTAAAATCTTTATGTATTTTGAATAATGATCCTTTATTGGATGGGTCTTCTGCAAATAAATTATTCTAGTATGTCTGTGATTTGTCATTTCATTCTCTTGACATTATCTTTCACAGAGCAGAATTTTTTATTTTAATAAAATTCAGCTTATCAAATATTTCTTTCATTGGTAACATCTTTTTGGTTATACCTAAAAAGTCATTGCCATACCCAAGGTCATGTAGATTTTCTCTTGTGTTATTTTCTAAGAGTTTAAAATTTTTGTTTTATATTTAGGCCTATGATAGAGTTAATTTTTTGAAGGATATAAGAATTGTGTTTCATTATTTGTATGTGGATGTCCAGTGTTCCAGTACATTTGTTGATGATAAAACACTTTATGATTATTATTTAAATAAATTATCTCTTAAGAAAATTAGAAGTTTTTATTTTATATTCATGCATTCTTTCTTCAGTATTCCACCTTTCTTCATGTAGATTTGAGTTTTTTGACCTCTATTTTTTCCCCTCCTCTTCAAAGAACTCATTTTAACATTGTTTGAAAGGCTATTCTCCCTGAAATACTTACAATTTTTGTTTGAGAAAGTCCTTGTTTCTCCTTCATTTGGAGAAACAATTTTGGAGGGTACAGATTTCTAGGTTGGTGGGTTTTTTGTTTTTGTTTCTCTCTCAATATTTTGCATTATTTTACTCTCTTCTCACTTGCATGATTTCTGAGGAGAAGCTGGAGGTTTCTATTGAGATAACTTTGAGCTCAGAGATTCTTCCTTCAGCTGTATCCAGTATATTAATAAAGTTATTCTTCCTCTTGTTAGTGTTTTTGATCCGTAAGATTTATCAGTATTTTCAGTCTCTTTTTAGAATTACCATTTCTCTGCTTACAATGTCTATCTGCTTTGCAGGTTGTCTACTTTATATTAGAGTCATGAGCATCTTAACCATAGTTGTATTAAATCCCCACCCTGATAATTCTAACATCCCTGCCACGACTAGTTTTGATGTTTTCTGTGTTTCTTCGAATTGAATTGTTTGCTTTTTAGAATGTGTTGCCATTTTTTTTTTTCTTGATAGCTGGACAGGATGTACCACATAAAGGAACTGCTATAAAAAAACCTTCAGTAATGAGGTTCAGAGAGTTGAAGAGAGGGGAAGCTTCCTATAGACCTTACACTGGTCTCAGTTATTTAGTGAGCCTACACCTCTAGTCTGTGAACTTCACCAGTATTTGTAAGTTTTTAGTTTTTAAGTTTTCTATCCCCTTAGATGGGAGAGAGTGTCGAGTGTAGGATGGAGTTGAAGGTTTGCTTTCCCTCAGATTAGTTAGGCTCTGACAACACTCCAGCAGCTTAGGCCCTGATTAACTGGTTTCTCTTGATGGCAGGCCCTGTTATGAATGAGAGAGAGCTCTGACATGTTTTTAAAATGCTATTCTTTCCTTGTGGAAGTATGAGGTGACTTTTCTCCAATATCTACTGTGAGAACCTGGTCAAACTCTTAGAGGTAAATCTCACAAAACTGGGTGACATGGGCTGGGGGGGACTATGAATGAATCGCCTTGGGAGTTTTTAACTTTCAGAATTGTTTACAGTGAAACTCAGCAATTTGCCAATAAATTACAGTATAAAATTTCCCACTCTGGTGTTGGCTCCCAGGGTAATTTTCTTTCATGAGTCTTTGCTCAGGGAAGTCTATGCCTTCACTGTGGTCTTCTCGCTGTCTTGCCAGTCTTGGGGGTAGTGCTTTGACTTGTGTCTTCACCTCTCTTAAATATCGTAAAAGAGCTGTTGATTTTTCATTTGCTCAGTTTTTTACTTATTGTTAGGACAGGATGATGACTTACATATATAACTAGAGGCTAAAAGTCCCTGTGCAGGTATTTTTGTATATTAGACCAGATCAGATCAGATCAGTCGCTCAGTCGTGTCCGACTCTTTGCGACCCCATGAATCGCAGCATGCCAGGCCTCCCTGTCCATCACCAACTCCCAGAGTTCACTCAGATTCATGTCCATTGAGTCAGTGATGCCATCCAGCCATCTCATCCTCTATCGTCCCCTTCTCCTCCTGCCCCCAATCCCTCACAGCAACAGAGTCTTTTCCAATGAGTCAACTCTTCACATGAGGTGGCCAAAGTACTGGAGTTTCAGCTTTAGCATCATTCCTTCCAAAGAAATCCCAGGGCTGATCTCCTTCAGAATGGACTGGTTGGATCTCCTTGCAGTCCAAGGGACTCTCAAGAGTCTTCTCCAACACCACAGTTCAAAAGCATCGATTCTTCAGTGCTCAGCCTTCTTCACAGTCCAACTCTCACATCCATACATGACCACAGGAAAAACCATAGCCTTGACTAGAAGAACCTTTGTTGGCAAAGTAATGTCTCTGTTTTTCAATGTGCTATCTAGGTTGGTCATAACTTTCCTTCCAAAGAGTAAACGTCTTTTAATTTCATGGCTGCAGTCACCATCTGTAGTGATTTTGGAGCCCAGAAAAATAAAGTCTGACACTATTTCCACTGTTTCTCTATCTATTTCCCATGAAGTGATGGGATTGGATGCCATGATCTTCGTTTTCTGAATGTTGAGCTTTAAGCCGAATTTTTCATGCTCCACTTTCACTTTAATCAAGAGGCTTTTTAGTTCCTCTTCACTTTCTGCCATAAGGGTGGTGTCATCTGCATATCTGAGGTTATTGATATTTCTCCTGGCAATCTTGATTCCCGCTTGTGTTTCTTCCAGTCCAGTGTTTCTCATGATATACTCTGTATAGAAGTTGAATAAGCAGGGTGACAATATACAGCTTTGACGAACTCCTTTTCCTATTTGGAACCAGTCTGTTGTTCCATGTCCAGTTCTAACTTTTGCTTCCTGACCTGCATACAAATTTCTCAAGAGGCAGGTCAGGTGGTCTGATATTCCCATCTCTTTCAGAATTTCCCACAGTTTATTGTGATCCACATAGTCAAAGGCTTTGGCATAGTCAATAAAGCAGAAAGAGATGCTTTTCTGGAATTCTCTTGCTTTTTCCATGATCCAGCAGATGTTGTCAATTTGATCTCTGGTTCCTCTGCCTTTTGTAAAACCAGCTTGAACATCAGGAAGTTCATGGTTCACATATTGCTGAAGCCTGTCTTGGAGAATTTTGAGCATTACTTTACTAGCATGTGAGATGAGTGCAATTGTGTGGTAGTTTGAGCATTCTTTGGCATTGACTTTCTTTGGGATTGGAATGAAAACTGACCTTTTGCAGTCCTGTGGACACTGCTGAGTTTTCCAAATTTGCTGGCATATTGAGTGCAGCACTTTCACAGCATCATCTTTCAGGATTTGGAATAGCTCAACTGGAATTCCATCACCTCCACTAGCTTTGTTCGTAGTGATGCTTTCTAAAGCCCACTTGACTTCACATTCCAGGATGTCTGGCTCTAGGTCAGTGATCACACCATCGTGATTATCTGGGTCATGAAGATCTTTTTTGTACAGTTCTTCTGGGTATTCTTGCCATCTCTTCTGAATATCTTCTGCTTCTGTTAGGTCCATACCATTTCTGTCCTTTATCGAGCCCATCTTTGCATGAAATGTTCGTTTGGTATCTCTGATTTTCTTGAAGAGATCCCTAGTCTTTCCCATTCTGTTGTTTTCCTCTATTTCTTTGCATTGATTGCTGAAGAAGGCTTTCTTATCTCTTCTTGCTATTCTTTGGAACTCTGCATTCAGATGTTTATATCTTTCCTTTTCTCCTTTGCTTTTCACTTCTCTTCTTTTCACAGCTATTTGTAAGGCCTCCCCAGACAGCCATTTTGCTTTTTTGCATTTCTTTTCCATGGGGATAGTCTTGATCCCTGCCTCCTGTACAATGTCATGAACCTCATTCCATAGTTTATCAGGCAGTCTATTTATCAGATCTCAGCCCTTAAATCTATTTCTCACTTCCACTGTATAATCATAAGGGATTTGATTTAGACTGAATGGTCTAGTGGTTTTCCTTACTTTCTTCAATTTAAGTCTGAATTTGGCAATAAGGAGTTCATGGTCTGAGCCACAGGCAGCTCCTGGTCTTCTTTTTGTTGACTGTATAGAGCCTCCTTATCTTTGGCTGCAAAGAATATAATCAATCTGATTTCGGTGTTCACCATCTGGTGATGTCCATGTATAGAGTCCTCTCTTGTGTTGTTGGAAGAGGGTGTTTGTATGACCAGTGCATTTTCTTGGCAAAACTCTATTAGAGTTTGCCCTGCTTCATTCTGTATTTCAAGGCCAAATTTGCCTGTTACTCCAGGTGTTTCTTGACTTCCTACTTTTGCATTCCAGTCCCCTATAATGAAAAGGACATCTGCTTTGGGTGTTAGTTCTAAAAGGTCTTGGAGGTCTTCATAGAACTGTTCAGCTTCTTCAGCGTTACTGGTTGGAGCATAGACTTGGATTACTGTGATATTGAATGGTTTGCCTTGGAAACGAACAGAGCTCATTCTGTCATTTTTGAGATTGCATCCAAGTACTGTATTTCGGACTCTGTTGACCATGATGGCCACTCCATTTCTTCTGAGGGATTCCTGCCTGCAGTAGTAGATATAATGGTCATCTGAGTTAAATTCACCCATTCCAGTCCATTTCAGTTTGCTGATTCCTAGAATGTCGACATTCACTCTTGCCGTCTCTTGTTTGACCACTTCCAATTTGCCTTGATTCATGGACCTGACATTCCAGGTTCCTATGCAATATTGCTCTTCACAGCATCGGACCTTGCTTCTATCACCAGTCACATCCACAGCTGGGTATTGTTTTTGCTTTGGCTCCATCCCTTCATTCCTTCTGGAGTTATTTCTCCACTGATCTCCAGTAGCATATTGGGCACCTACTGACCTGGGGAGTTTCTCTTTCAGTATCCTATCATTTTGCCTTTCATACTGTTCATGGGGTTCTCAAGGCAAGAATACTGAAGTGGTTTGCTATTCCCTTCTCCAGTGGACCACATTCTGTCAGATCTCTCCACCATGACCTGCCCACCTTGGGTTGCCTCATGGGCATGGCGTAGTTTCATTGATTTAGACATATTAATTATACTTCAAAAATCTGTTAAAAAATAAAAGAATATATATTTCGTGTTGTATGAAGCTTATTCTTCATGATGATTAAAGAAGGCAAGATTGACAAGACTGTGAGGGTAAAAACACTTTCATACACAGAAAGTGAACAATGATAAAATCCATATGGAGATTTGAATAAAATCTTATAAAACACATTTATTTTGTTTATTTGCTCAGCAATCTCATTTTTATGAATTTTCCCTAAAGACACATATTCACTAACTTGAAAATAAATAAACAATGACATAATATCAAAAGCAAAATACAGGCACAAATACATTCACAAATAGAATTTTGAAGCAATATGTTAGAAATAATCCAATAACATACATAGATCATTGACTGGAAAAATACATAAATCTATAATGAAACATAATACTATTAAAATTGCATTTATGAAAACGTGTATGCAGTTTTGTTGTAGTCTAATGAGAATACTATGCAGCTATAAAAATATTTAAAATATCTCTGTGAACTTATATGGTATGTTTTCTAGTCTATAGAGTTTATAAACAAGGTCTATCAGTATATATACTATGTTACTTTTTATGTAAAAAATACAAATAAGGTTTGTTTTGAAGAGTTTATGCAGGAACAAAAGACTTCCAAAACTAATGAAATTAGGTGTTTACAGGAGTAAGTTTGAAAGTGATAAAAACGTGGACTCAACTTTTGTGACTATATCTTTTCCCACAGCTCTGAACTTACAATCATGTTATTATCATATATCTAAAACTCAAGTTAAATTTTTTTGTGAGAGTAGAAAATAAGGATATTTATATTTTCAGGAACAACTGTTCTTACTCTGGATAAAGAGAGATACAGACTGCGGGAAGGGAGATGAAAGGAAAATTATGTTGAACTGTAATTAAAGGCATCAAGGCTAAGTCATTGTTAAAAAAACAAGAAAGAGGGACTCCTCATTAGCAATGGGCATATTCTATGCCCACTCTAAATACTATTCCCTACTGACAAAAAAAAAAAAAAAAAAAGCAACCAACCAACAAACCAGATGAACAAAAAAAACAAGTGCTTCTTTTAGAAATAATTGGTTATTGTTCTGGGTCAAGAGCATTTCAAAGTAAGGTAAAATATCTAATTGTCCAATAAAGTGAAGAAAATGCTCTGAGACTAATGGAAATCTGGCAAAAACACACAGGAGCCAGATTAAACAGCTCCCACTGGCAGAAAATGAGCTTCAAAATGAATAATGACAGAAATAAATTCCAACATACTGATGTCCAAAAAAGAATATACAAGTCTGTACTTACCCTAAAACAAAATAATACTTAAAAGGTAACAGAGGGGCAAAGGAAAAACTTTTCTTTATAAAATAATGCTGCTAAGCAAACATGGAACTTCATTTCACTGAAAATTCATGGTATATTTTGCAGAAGACATCCATTCACATAAAGCACTTTACAGAAATGAACTTAAAAATGAATATTCTGGAATGTTGTATTTGAAATTTCCTATGTACTTAAGAGCATTCATAATGAACTCTAGTTTAAAATATTAAGGTACAGTGACATATAAGCTCACTTAGAGATTGGTAAAAATGTAAGTCACAATCCTTTTTCCAAATTATGGGTATATATTTTAAGTTCTATGGTCAAAGATGGATATCGCTTTTTAAGTATGCGTATTATCATATATCGGAGAAGGCCCTGGCACCCCACTTCAGTACTCTTGCCTGGAAACTCCCATGGACGGAGGAGCCTGGTGGGCTGCAGTCCATGGGGTCGCTGGGAGTCGGACACGACTAAGCGACTTCACTTTCACTTTTCACTTTCATGTATTGAGAAGGAAATGGCAACCCACTCCAGAGTTCTTGCCTGGAGAATCCCAGGGACTGCAGACCCTAGTGGGCTGCTGTCTACGGGGGTCGCACAGAGTTGGACACGACTGAAGTGACTTAGCAGCAGCATTATCATATATGAAGAAAAGTGTTAGTTGCTCAGTTGTATCTGATTCTTTGTGTCCCCATGGACTCTAGCCCACCAGGCTTCTCTGTCCATGGAATTTTCCAAGAAAGAATACTGGAGTGGGTTTCCATTTCCTTCTCCAGGGGATCTTCCCAACCCGAGGGTCAAACCTGGGTCTCCTGCATTACAAGCTGATTCTTTACTGTCTGAGTCACCAAGGAAGCCCCTTATAATATATGACACACTGTCAAATATATTTGGTTACATAATAAATGCAAAACAAATAAAATAATATTATATATATTTTTTTGCTTAAAATATATCATGTAGTCCTATTGTGAAGTCAAAAAAACCCAAACTTCTTCTCAGCTTCTACAAGGCTCTGCCTGGACTGGCCCTTCCCTTCCTTCTTCCATGTTCTACACTTATATGCACACCATTCATTGTCTCATGGTTGAACCTATCAAGCTCTTTCCTGCCTCAGAGCATTCATGCCTGGGAGATCCAGGCTCAGTTCTGGGTTTGAGAAGATCCCCTGGAGAAGGAAGTGGCAACCCACTCCAGTATTCTTGCCTGGAGAATCCCATGGACAGAGGAGCCTGGTGATCTATAGTCCACAGGGCTGCAAAGAGTCAGACACAACTAAGTGACTGACACTTTCACTTTACTTTTCAATGGTTTCCCTCCCATTCTTTTCATAACTTCATTTTTTTTTTTTTTAATCAGACAGGATGTTTTAGCTGACCACCTCATACTCTCAATTGCTTTATTCTTCTCATTAGGCTATCATTATTCCTTCAGAGAACTTTAAAAAATTGTCAATATTTACTTTAGCATTTGTTCACATGTTTAATGTTTGTTTCTTCCACTAGACTTTGAATTCCATTCTCCTTATAGAATGTGTATTAACCATGATTTCTCTATGGTCTAATATGGTGCATAGCATATACTATGGGTATCAATAGAAGTTTTGTAAATATGGGAATGAATTTATATTAGCCGATACTATAAACAACTCTTGCTTTAGTATAAACAATTGTCTTATTATTTAAAGTGATTTTAATATAAAACATTTTATTTTGCTACCCATGTATTTAACATAGGTATTCACTCTAGTATTCTGGCTACAAGATCCCCATGAACTGTATAAAAAAGCAAAAAGATATGACACCAAAAGTTGAGTCCCCCAGGTGGGAAGGTGTCCAATATGCTATTGGGGAAAAGCAGAGGACAATTACTCTAGAAAGAATACCTTTCTACTCTGGAGCTAAAAAAATAGCTCCAGAAAGAATGAAGTGCCTGAGACAAAGCAGAAATGACACTCACTTGTGGATGTGTCTGTTGATGAAAGTAAAATCTGATGTTGTAAAGAATAGTATTGCAAAGGAACAAGAAATATTAGGTCCATGAATCAAGGTAAATTGAACGTAGTCATGTAGGAGATGACAAGAATCAGTGAACTGGGATATCTGGTCAACCACTTGTAAAAGAATGAAACTGGACCACTTTCTAACACCATACACAAAAATAAACTCAAAATGGATTAAAGATCTAAACGTAAGACCAGAAACTATAAAACTCCTAGAGGAGAACATAGGCAAAACACTCTCCGACATACATCACAGCAGGATCCTCTATGACCCACCTCCCAGAATATTGGAAATAAAAGCAAAAATAAACAAATGGGACCTAATTAACCTTAAAAGCTTCTGCACATCAAAGGAAACTATTAGCAAGGTGAAAAGACAGCCTTCAGAATGGGAGAAAATAATAGCAAATGAAGCAACCGACAAACAACTAATCTCAAAAATATACAAGCAACTCCTACAGCTCAATTCCAGAAAAATAAATGACCCAATCAAAAAATGGGCCAAAGAACTAAATAGACATTTCTCCAAAGAAGACATACAGATGGCTAACAAACACATGAAAAGATGCTCAACATCACTCATTATCAGAGAAATGCAAATCAAAACCACTATGAGGTACCATTTCACACCAGTCAGAATGGCTGCAATCCAAAAGTCTACAAATAATAAATGCTGGAGAGGGTGTGGAGAAAAGGGAACCCTCTTACACTGTTGGTGGGAATGCAAACTAGTATAGCCACTATGGAGAACAGTGTGGAGATTCCTTAAAAAACTGGAAATAGAACTGCCTTATGATCCAGCAACCCCACTGCTGGGCATACACACTGAGGAAACCAGAAGGGAAAGAGACACGTGTACCCCAGTGTTCATCGCAGCACTGTTTATAATAGCCAGGACATGGAAGCAACCTAGATGTCCATCAGCAGATGAATGGATAAGAAATCAGTGGTACATATACACAATGGAGTATTACTCAGCCATTAAAAAGAATACATTTGAATCAGTTCTAATGAGGTGGATGAAACTGGAGCCTATTATACAGAGTGAAGTAAGCCAGAAGGAAAAACATAAATACAGTATACTAACGCATATATATGGAATTTAGAAAGAGGGTAACAATAACCCGGTGTACGAGACAGCAAAAGAGACACTGATGTATAGAACAGTCTTATGGACTCTGTGGGAGAGGGAGAGGGTGGGAAGATTTGGGAGAATGGCAATGAAACATGTAAAATATCATGTAGGAAACGAGTTGCCATTCCAGGTTCGATGCACGATGCTGGATGCTTGGGGCTGGTGCACTAGGACGGCACAGAGGGATGGTATGGGGAGGGAGGAGGGAGGAGGGTTGGGGATGGGGAACACATGTATACCTGTGGCGGATTCATTTTGATATTTGGAAAAACTAATACAATTATGTAAAGTTTAAAAATAAAATTAAAAAAAATAAACAAACAAAAAAAAGAATCAGTGAACTAAAATGAAGAGAAATGGGTGAATTTAATTCAGATGCCCATAATATCTACTAATGTGTGCAAGAATCCCATAGAAGAAATGTAGTAACCCTCATAATCAACAAAAGAACCTTAAATGCAGTACTTGGGTACAATCTCAAAAATGACAGTATGATCTCAGTTCATTTCCAAGGCAAACCATTCACAGTAATCCAAGTCTATGCCCAAACCACTGAAGAAGATGAAGTTAATCAGTTCTATGAAGACCTACAAGACCTCTTAGAGCTAACACCAAAAAAAGATGTCCTAAAGACTCTTACTTCTTGGAAGTAAAGTTATGACCAACCTAGATAGCATATTCAAAAGCAGAGACATTACTTTGCCAACGAAGGTCCGTCTAGTCAAGGCTATGGTTTTTCCTGTGGTCATGTATGGATGTGAGAGTTGGACTGTGAAAAAGGCTGAGCGCTGAAGAATTGATGCTTTTGAACTGTGGTGTTGGAGAAGACTCTTGAGAGTCCCTTGGACTGCAAGGAGATCCAACCAGTCCATTCTGAAGGAGATCAGCCCTGGGATTTCTTTGGAAGGAATGATGCTAAAGCTGAAACTCCAGTACTTTGGCCACCTCATGTGAAGAGTTGACTCACTGGAAAAGACTCTGATGCTGTGAGGGATTGGGGGCAAGGGGAGAAGGGGACGACAGAGGATGAGATGGCTGGATGGTATCACTGGCTCGATGGACGTGAGTCTGAGTGAACTCTGGAAGTTGGTGATGGACAGGGAGGGCTGGCGTGCTGCGATTCATGGGGTTGCAAAGAGTCGGACACGACTGAGCGACTGAACTGAACTGAACTGATTCATCACAGGTGATCGGAATGCAAAAGTAGGAATTCAAGAGATGACTGGAGAAACAGGCAAGTTTGTCCTTCCTTGGGGGTACAAAATGAAGCAGTGCAAAGGCTAACAGAATTCTGATGAAAGAATGCACTGGTCATAGCAAATACCCTTGTTCAACAACACAAAAGACGACTTTACACATGGAAATCACCAAATGGTCAATACAGAAATCACATTGATTAGATTCTTTGTAGCTGAAGAAGCTGTATGCAGTCAGCAAAAACAAGACCTGGAGCTGCCTGTGGCTCAAATCATCAGCTCCTTATAGCAAAATTCAGGATTAAACTAAAGAAAGTGGATAAAACCAGTAGGCCAGTCAGATATGACCTAAATCAAATCTTCTATGATTTTACAGTGGAGGTGACAAATAGATTCAAGAGATTAGATCTAGTAAACAGAGTGCCTGAAGAACTATGGACAAAGGTTCATAATATTGTACAGGAGGCAGTGAACAAAATCATCCCAAAGAAAAAGAAATGCAAGAAGGCAAAGTAGATGTGTGAAGAGGCTTTATAAATACCTAGGGAAAGAAGAGAAGTGAAAAGCAAGGGAGAAAAGAAGGATACACCCAGCTGAATATGGAGTTCCACAGAATAGCAAGGAGAGAAAAGAAGGCCTTCTTCAATGAACAATGCAATAAAATACAGGGAAACAATAGAAAGGGAAAGACTATAGACCTCCTCAATAAAATTGGAAACATCAAAGGAACGTGCAAAGATGGCCAATAAGGACAGAAATGTTAAAAACATAATAGAAGCAGAGGAAATAAATAAGGGATGACAAGAATACAGAGAACTGTACAAAAAGATCTTAATGAACTGGATAACCACAATGGTGTGGTCACGAACCCAAACCAGACATTCTGGAGTGTGCGGTCAAGTGGGTCTTAGGCATCACTATGGCTAATAAAGCTAGTGGAGATGATGATATTCCAGCAGAGGTATTTAAAATCCTAAAAGATGATCCTGTTAAAGTGTTGTACTCAATATGTCAGCAAGTTTGAAAAATCCAGCAGTGGCCACTGGACTGGAAAAGGTCAGTATTCATTCTAGTTCCCAAAAAGGGCTGTATCACTGACCTAGAGCCAGACATCCTGGAATGTGAAGTCAAGTGGGCCTTAGAAAGCATCACTATGAACAAAGGTAGTAGAGGTGATGGAATTCCAGTTGAGCTATTTCAAATCCTGAAAGATGATGCTGTGAAAGTGCTGCACTCAATATGCCAGCAAATTTGGAAAACTCTGCAGTGGCCACAGGATTGGAAAAGTCTGTTTTCATTCCAATCCTAAAGAAAGGCAATGCCAAAGAATGCTCAAACTACTGCACAATTGCACTCATCTCACATGCTAGTAAAGTAATGCTCAAAATTCTCCAAGCCAGGCTTCAGCAATATGTGAACCGTGAACTTCCTGATGTTCAAGCTGGTTTTACAAAAGGCAGAGGAACCAGAGATCAAATTGCCAACATCCGCTGGATCATGGAAAAAGCAAGAGAGTTCCAGAAAAACATCTATTTCTGCTTTATTGACTATGCCAAAGCCTTTGACTGTGGATCACATTAAACTGGAAAATTCTGAAAGAGGTGGGAATCCCAGACCACCTGACCTGCCTCTTGAGAAATCTGTATGCAGGTCAGGAAGCAAAAGTTAGAACTGAACATGGAACAACAGACTGGTTCCAAATAGGAAAAGGAGTATGTCAAGGCTGTATATTGTCACCCTGGCTTATTTAACTTCTATGCAGAGTACATCATGAGAAACGCTAGACTGGAAGAAACACAAGCTGGAATCAAGATTGCCGGGTTATCAATCACCTCAGATATGCAGATGACACCACCCTTATGGCAGAAAGTGAAGAGGAACTCAAAAGCCTCTTGATGAAAGTGAAAGTGGATAGTGAAAAAGTTGGCTTAAACCTCAACATTCAGAAAACGAAGATCATGGCATCGGGTCCCATCACTTCATGGGAAATAGATGGGGAAACAGTGGAAACAGTGTCAGACTTTATTTTTTGGGGCTCCAAAATCACTGGAGATGGTGACTGCATCCATGAAATTAAAAGACGCTTACTCCTTGGAAGGAGAGTTATGACCAACCTAGATAGCATATTCAAAAGCAGAGACATTACTTTGCCAACGAAGGTCTGTCTAGTCAAGGCTATGGTTTTTCCTGTGGTCATGTATGGATGTGAGAGTTGGACTGTGAAAAAGGCTGAGCGCTGAAGAATTGATGCTTTTGAACTGTGGTGTTGGAGAAGACTCTTGAGAGTCCCTTGGACTGCAAGGAGATCCAACCAGTCCATTCTGAAGGAGATCAGCCCTGGGATTTCTTTGGAAGGAATGATGCTAAAGCTGAAACTCCAGTACTTTGGCCACCTCATGTGAAGAGTTGACTCATTGGAAAAGACTCTGATGCTGGGAGGGATTGGCGGCAGGAGGAGAAGGGGACGACAGAGGATGAGATGGCTGGATGGCATCACTGACTCGATGGACGTGAGTCTGAGTGAACTCCGGGAGTTGGTGATGGACAGGGAGGCCTAGCATGCTGCGATTCGTTGGGTCGCAAAGAGTCGGACATGATTGAGCAACTGAACTGAACTGAACTGAAACAATGTTCAAACTACCGGACAATTACACTCATCTCCCATGCTAGTAAGATTATGCTCAGAATCCTTCAAGCTAGGCTTCAGCAGCTTGTGAACCGAGAACTTCCAGGTGTTCAAACTGAATTTAGAAAAGCCAGAGGAACCAGAGATCAAATTCACTGGATCATAAAGTAAGCAAAGGAATTCCAGAAAATCATCTACTTCTGTTTCATTGGCTATGCTAAATCCTTTATGTGGATCATAACAAACTTTGGAAAAGTCTTAAAGAGATGGGAATACCACACCATCTTACCTGTCTCCTAAGAAACCTGTATGAGGGTCAAGAAGCAACAGTTAGAACTTTATAAGGAACAACTGACTGGTTAAAAATTGAGAAAGGAATATGACAAGGCTGTTTATTATTTAACTTATATGCAGAACACATCATGCCAAATGCCAGGCTGGATGAAAGTCAAGTTGGAATCAAGAATTCCAGGAGAAATATCAACAGTCTCATATATGCAGATGACACCACTCTAAAGGCACAAAGTGAAGAGGAACTAAGAGCCTCTTGATGAGGGTGAAAGAGGAGAGTGAAATACCTGGCATAAAACTCAATACTGAAAACAAAACTAAGATCATAGCATCCAGTCCCATCACTTCATGGCAAATAGAAGAGGAGAAAGTGGAAGCAGTGACAAATTTCCTGTTCTTGGGCTCTAACATCACTGCAGATGTTGATTGCAGCCATGATATTAGAAGATGATTGCTTCTTGGCGTAAAAGCTATGACAAACCTAGACAGTGCATTAAAAAATAAATACATCACTTTGCTGACAAAGGTCTGTATAGTTAAGGCTGTGATCTTTCCAGTAGTAATGTATGGATATCAGAGTTGGACCACAAGTAAAGCAGAGCATCAAAGAATTGATGCTTTCAAACTGTGATGCTGGAGAAGACTCTTGAGAGTCCCTTCAAAAATAAGGAGATCAAACCAGTCAATCCTAATAGAAATCAACCCTAAATACTCATTGGAAGGACTGATGCTAAAGCTGAAGCACCAATACTTAGGCTACCTGATGCGAACAGCCAGCTCACTGGAAAAGATCCTGATGTTGGCAAAGACTGAAGGCAAAAGGAGAAGAGGGTGACAGAGGATGAGATGGTTGGATGGCATCATCAATTCAATGGACATGAACTTGGACAAACTCCAGGAGATGGTGAGAGAACAGGGAGGCCTGGTGTGTCACAATCCATGGGGTCACAAAGAGTTAGACACAACTTGGCAACTGAACACAAACACACATTCACCTGGTGCTGTGGGAACAACAGCGGTGAACTGAATGTGTAGCAGACACTGCCAACTTGAATCCACAGTACATGTCTAGAAACTCTGGTGAGTCACCAGGATATGCTTTGTATAAAGAATGTAGATTATTCTTGTGGGAGAGGATAGGAGAGTGGAAGTGACATTAAGTAAGAAATAATATCTAGTAAAACAAATAAATAAATAAAAGTCCTAGCCGTCAGAAGGAAAATAATTTAATAAAGCTCCCTCAGTGGTCTGCTTCTTTTTTTCCAAAGGGATAAAGCTTCATGTTTCTCATTTAAATGTGTCATTATCCCAGCATTATAAACTCAAAACTGAATTAGGGGAAGAGAAAGGTGCAACAACTTAAAAATGATGCAACTGTTTTTAAACAAACTTCTGTGAGACGTTGGAATGGAAAAGTAGCATTATTTGGGCAACAATATAAGAGAGGATGATATGAAGATTTTGGAAGGTGGAGGTAGACTATTCTCTTCAGCCCAGTGTAAGTCCAGGAACAGAGGACTTTGGTAGGCGGAGGGACAAAACCCAGGTTCTGTGTGGATAATAGGCATCTGACCAGAGGAAGAGGTTTTTCTTATGACACTCATTAAACAAACCCTTTAGGCTCTGAAAGACAAGAAAAGAGCACATGGAGAGGAACTATTATTCGTAATAATAGTTGCAAAAAGATAAACTTTGCTGTCACATGACTTCATTTTTACTTTCAGTCCACTATGACCCAAGGTTTCACATAGTCCTTGGTTTTGAAGAGTTCACAGACTACATACCAGTAGTGTATTACAGAGATTCTGAAGCCAAAATGTAAAGATTTCAAATATTCCCATCATAGGTCTGTATAGAGAAAGTAAATGAAAAAATAAAGTGTAACAAATGAGGTATTTTGGACATTTTAAAAGATAAACTATTACCCTAAAAGGGTACAGAGAAGTAATTTGGATAAGCAAATTAAAAAAAAAAAAAAAAACTCAAACAAAAGACTGCTGGAGACTATCATTTGGTCAAAAAATAAAGAAAATTATTTATTAACTTTTTGAACTCCTTGAAGTGAAGTGAAGTCGCTCAGTCATGTCCGACTCTTGCAACCCCATGGACTGTAGTATATCAGACTCCTCCATCCCTGGGATTCTCCAGGCAGGAATACTGGAGTGGGTTGCCGTTTCCTTCTCCAGGAGATCTTCCCAACCCAGGGATGGAACTCGGATCTCCTGTATTGCAGGCAGATGCTTTACCATCTGAGCCACCAGGGAAGCTCTTTGTAGCTGTGCAAATTTTTACTAAAAAGTAAAAGGAAACATTTTCTTATATAGGCACCTCATCAATCAGAATCAGCAAAATCCACTTAGAAACAAATTGAACTTTAGTTTGAGAGATTACATAAAATATAATGCAGAAAATAGTCTTTTAAAAATTTGTCATAATTTTGATGACATAGTTTTTATTTTGACCTCTACTACTGATAAGTTTACTAATTAGGGAAGTCCTTAAGTCACCTCTAGGATTTTTAATATATGAACTTTCAACTTGAAAGAAATTATAGAAGTATAGGATTAATTTTCAACCTAGTACTTATCTGTTACCATTATTAAATGGTAGTTTAATAATGTAGTTATTTGTTACCATTATTAAAGCATTAAAGTTTCACATTGAAAAATGGGCAAAATACTGAAAAAAAGTGTTTTCAAAATGTTTCTGTAAATATACAGACATATACATAAAATTAAGTGCATTGTTTGAATCATAAATCCTTGTATTCATATAACGCTTTTATAATTTCTATACTTAATAGTCTAGAAGTTAAATTAGTTGGAATTCTAGGAAAAATCATTAAAGATGATCTTTCTGAAGCATAATTCTGAAGCACCCGATCCATTCTGGCTCATAATTTTATTCATTACAATTATTTTTGCAGTGATAGGAATTGTTAGTTCAGTATTTGGGTTTTTTTTGATCAGGAGGTGTTAGACTTTATTGCCTGAAGTGGTACCATTTGTTCTCTGTGAACTACGGTGAGCATCACCTTACTTTCTTATTAAGTGTATATTTATAACCCTGAGAAGCAAATGTACTGTATCCACATGGCTAACATTTATTGTTTTATGTTCTGCACGCAAAGCTGCTTTTCTTAATAATAAGAAACAGCTGTTGTAAGCACAACAATGAATGCAATGGGTCATACATGCCTAAATTAGATACAAAGGGAGCCAAGCAGGGCTAAACTCTTTAATTCTGTCTCACTCTTCCATGATTGATGCTCTCTAAAACGAGCAGTTAAACACTGTGCTGAGATTTAACAGATGCTAAAAGCAGACCATTCCAGTGTACATTTGTTAGGCAGCTGTGTTTTACACCAGCAGTGATTACAATGGGGAATCAATGTTTCCATGACAGTGAGACTGACAGAACTTACATGCAGCAAACTAAGGCAAAAAAATGGAAAATATTAGTGCAGTTCACAAATACAATCAATCATTTCTATAGCATATATCTATATCAATGTATAAGTTAGATATCAGTACATCGGTTGTTTGTACACACATAAATTCTAAAGCTCTATTCTTTGCATAAACGATAATTAAATTACTGAACCATGTAGAATGGTAATTATAAGACATATGGAGCTTTGTATATTTTGAGAAAAAAAAATAAGCTTAGAACTTATGGCATGTGGTACATTAGGATAGCCACAAATTTTGCTTCTATTTAAACCTGTGCTTTCATGTATTTAAAAGTCATCTTTCAATCATATATTTCATCTTCTAAATCTTTCATATTAAGAAAGTTTCAACAGAAAATGAAGTCATTTCTGATGCACAAATCTTTGGAAGGAGAGAAACTTTATATAAAATAATGTCTACAGAGGATTTACATACAACAGTTTCAAAACTGTACAGTTAAATATATAGACTTTTTTCATCTTTTTGGAGAAGGCAATGGCAACCCACTCCAGTACTCTGGCCTGGAAAACTCCATGGATGGAGGAGCCTGGTAGGCTGCAGTCCATGGGGTCGGGAAGAGTCGGACATGACTGAGTGACTTCACTTTCACTTTTCACTTTCATGCATTGGAGAAGGCAATGGCAACCCGCTCCAGTGTTCTTGCCTAGAGAATCCCAGGGACGGGGGAGCCTGGTGGGCTGCCGTCTATGGGGTCGCACAGAGTCAGACACAACTGAGGTGACTTAGCAGAAGCATCTTTTGGCTGTTATGAATAATGCTTCAGTGAAAATGGAAGTGTGCATATCCTGTTTTCAATTCTTTTTGGAGAAATACCTAGAAGTGGGATTGCTGGATTATATATTAGTTTTATTTTTAGTTTTGTTTTGAGGAATCTCCATTTTATTTTAAATAGTGGCTGCACCATTTTACATTTCCACCACAGTGCACAGGGGTTATAAATTCTCCATATCCTCACAACCGTTCATTGTTTCCAATGGTTTTATAATAACAGCTATCCGAACATGGATGAGGTAATATTTCCTTAGTTTTGCTCTGCATTTCCCTGATGATTCATGATGTTGAGCATGTTTTAATATGCTTGTTGGTCATTTTTGTGTCAACCTAAATATCCATCAATTAATGAATGAATAAAGAAAATATGATATACACATGCAATGGAATATCATTTAGCCTTAAAAATGGAGGAATCCAGTCATATGCTAAAACAATGCATGATTTCACTTAAAAGGGGTATCAAAAATAGTCAAAGTTCATAGAAGCAGAAAGTAGAATTGTTGTTGCCAAAGATGTGAGTCAACAGTAGAATGATGAACTTCTGTTCAATGGGTACAGTGTTTCTGTCAAGCAAGACAGCACTTTACTGTACACTTAAAGTTTTGACAAGGGGGTGGATTTATGTTACATATATTTTTTAACCCAGAAATTAGAATAACAAAAAAAATGCAGTTTTGCACATATTTCCACTCACATAATTATTAACACATAATTAATTTTTTAGTTTTATGAAATATTTCTAGTATGTGTATTTCATAAGGAGTATTAGTCTTCTCTGGCTGCCATAACAAAATATCATTCATTGGGTGACTTAAACAACAGATATTGATTTTTTCATGTGTTGTAAGTTCATAGTCATGGTCCCGTAAATCTGGCTTCTGGTGAGGGCTCTCTTCCTAGTTTTGTCCCCCAAATCAATGAGACACAGTAAAGTTCTTCAGTATTTTTATTTTTTATTTTTTTCTGGTCTTCAAAGTAAATGAATTTAAGTAATCTACCTTCAAATTCATGAAATCCATTTTTTTTTCTTATTTCCATTGTTGTGTTAAACCCCTCAACAACAACAACAAAAAATAATTTTTGGTTGTTGTTGTTGTATCATCTTTTGTACTTTCAAATATGGAATGTCTAATGATTATTTTTTGGTTGTTTTAGTTTTCTTTTCTCTGTTGAGATTCCCCAAGTATTTTCTTATCAAGTCTATTTTGTCCGTCAAAGTTTATTCATGCTTTGTCAACAGTTGACAAAATTTTTCTTAGCTATTTATATATCTGAATCATTTTGGTGTCAGTTTATGTTAATTAATTTTTCCTGATTATCATATTTTCTTGCATCTCTGCTTAACTGGTCATTTTTGCCTACTGTCTGCTTGACATTATGCATGTTAACTTGTAAGCTACTTGGATTATCTTGCCTTCCATTAATATTAAAATGTTATGTTGAAATACCTATTCATTTACTTTTATTAGAAGTATTTCTTACATTTGCTTTCTACAATTAAATAAACTTTATTTTACTTCCAGTTGGGTTCACAGTTAGGTCAAAAAGCAATAAATACCATAAGTATTTTAAGCAATAATTGATCTGATTAAAATAATAATTTGCTTACAAATTGTTGGGAGGGCTAGAGAGGAAAAGGTCAAGAAAATTGCTATTAATTCTCAGATTTAAAGAGACTATTAAGGGAATCAGAAAGATACCACATATCCTTAAGCACAAGATTTTCCCAGGTATTTAGGAAAAAGTCAGGCTTTTCATAGGAGATGTTGCAAAGCTCCTTAAGCTCATGTGTTTGTGTTTTTCCTTCTGGAGAAAGACTACTGCTACTGCTAAGTCGCTTCAGTCGTGTCCGACTCTGTGTGACCCCATAGACGGCAGCCCACCAGGCTCCCCTGTCCCTGGGATTCTCCAGGCAAGAACACTGGAGTGGGTTGCTATTTCCTTCCAAATATCAAATGAGTAGCTAGCTTGCAAATATATGGGGAAACAGTGAAAACAGTGACAGAATATTTTTGGGGGCTCTAAAATCACTGCAGATGGTGACTGCAGCCATGAAATTAAAAGACACTTGCTCCATGGAAGAAAAGTTTTGACCATCCTAGACAGCATATTCAAAAGCAGAGACATTATTTTGCCAAAAAATGTCCCTGTAGTCAAGGCTATGGTTTTTCCAGTAGTCATGTATGGATGTGAGAGTTGGACTATAAAGAAAGCTGTGCTCCGAAGAATTGATGTTTTTGAACTGTGGTGTAGGAGACTCTTGAGAGTCCCTTGGAGTGCACGGAGATCCAACCAGTTCATCCCTAATTCAGGAAATCAGTCCTGAATTCCTGACTATTCATTGGAAGCACAGATGCTGAAACTCCAATACTTTGGCCACCTGATGTGAAGAACTGACTCAGAAAAGACCCTGATGCTGGGAAAGATTGAAGGCAGGAGAAGGGAATGACAGAGGGTGAGATGGTTGGATGGCATCACTGACTCAATGGACATGAGTTTGAGTAAACTCCAGGAGTTGGTGATGGACAGGGAGGCCCAGCGTTCTGCAGTCCACTGGGTCACAAAGAGTTGGACATGACAGAGCGACTTAACTGAAGCTGGCTTGCAAACTGTCTCTGGAACACTGCTGGAAAAAAGATTTTGTGAATAGTCTTTGTCATGTGTCTCACCCCTGTCCTACATGTGACATATGATATCATTTGTCATAATCTTCATAAAATTACATTTGAGTTTTCCAATGCTATCCTGTTGTATTCATAATGTGTGTGTATGTTTAATTGAGTCATTCTTTTTCTATTTGATTGTTGTTCTTTGTTCAGTGGCTAAGTTGTGTCCAACTCTTTGTGACACCAGGGAATGCAGCATGCCAGGCTTCTCTGTCCTTCACTATCTCCCAGAGTTTGCTCAGATTCATGTTTATTGAGTCAGTGATGCCATCCAACTATCTCATCCTCTGCTGCCTGCTTCTCCTTTTGCCTTCAATCTTTCCCAGCACCAGAATCTTTTTGAATGAGCTGCCTCTTCACATCAGGTGGCTGGAGTATTGGAGCTTTAGCTTCAGCATCAGTACTTCTGTTGCAGGAAAGGGGACCCCTTCCAGGGCCCGAAATTGGGCTCTTGTCTAACAGTCAGAAATGAATTGTCTGAGGAGACACATGTGCTGACAAAGCAAGAGACTTTATTGGGAAAGGACCCCTGGGTGGAGAGCAGTAGTTTAAGGGTTCCCTTCCCAGGAAAACTGCTATGCCACATGGCTTGCAGTCTCTGGTTTTGTGGTGATGGGATTAGTTTCCCAGTCATCTTTAGCCAATCATTCTGACTCAGAGTCCTTCCTGATGGTGCACGCCTTGTTCAGCTAAGATGTATGCCAGAGAAAGATTCTGGGAAGTTCTTGGACATATGGTGTCTGCTTTTGACCTTTCCTGAACTCTTCTGGTTGGTGGTAGCTTATTAGGTCCCTGTTGCTTACCAGGACCTCCTGTTCTAAAACAACTCATGCAAGCGGTTTTTATGGTGCCTGGCCACGGTGGGTGGTCAGTGTGCTTCCCCTAACACTCCAGTGAATATTCAGGGCTGATTTCCCTTCAGATCAGATCAGTCACTCAGTCGTGTCTGACTCTTTGCGACCCCATGAATCACAGCACGCCAGGCCTCCCTGTCCATCACCAAATCCGGGAGTTCACTCAGACTCATATCCATCGAGTTGGTGATGCCATCCAGCCATCTCATCCTCTGTCGTCCCCTTCTCCTCCTGCCCCCAATCCCTCCCAGCATCAGAGTCTTTTCCAATGAGTCAACTCTTCGCATGAGGTGGCCAAAATATTGGAGTTTCAGCTTTAGCATCATTCCTTCCAAAGAAATCCCAGGGCTGATCTCCTTCAGAATGGACTGGTTGGATCTCCTCACAGTCCAAGAGACTCTCAAGAGTCTTCTCCAACACCACAGTTCAAAGGCATCAATTCTTCGGCGCTCAGCCTTCTTCACGTCCAACTCTCACATCCATACATGACCACAGAAAAAACCATAGCCTTGACTAGATGAAACTTTGTTGGCAAATTAATGTCTCTGCTCTTGAATATGCAATCTAGGTTGGTCATAACTTTCCTTCCAAGAAGTAAGCGTCTTTTAATTTCATGGCTGTGGTCACCATCTGCAGTGATTTTGGAGCCGAGAAAAATAAAGTCTGACTCTGTTTCCACTGTTTCCGCATCTATTTCCCATGAAGTGATGGGACTAGATGCCATGATCTTCTTTTTCTGAATGTTGAGCTTTAAGCCAACTTTTTCATTCTCCTCTTTCACTTTCATCAAGAGGCTTTTTAGTTCCTCTTCACTTTCTGCAATAAGGGTGGTGTCATCTGCATATCTGAGGTTATTGACATTTCTCCCCACAATCTTGATTCCGGCTTGTGTTTCTTCCAGTCCAGTGTTTCTCATGATGTAATCTGCACATGAGTTAAATAAACACGGTGACAATATCCAGCCTTGACGTACTCCTTTTCCTATTTGGAACCAGTCTGTTGTTCCATGTCCAGTTCTAACTGTTCCTTCCTGACCTGCATACAGATTTCTCACGATGCAGGTCAGGTGGTCTGGTATTCCCATCTCTTTCAGAATTTTCCACAGTTTATTGTGATCCATACAGTCAAAGGCTTTGGCATAGTCAATAAAGCAGAAAGAGATGTTTTTCTGGAACTCTCTTGCTTTTTTGAGGATCCAGTGGATGTTGGCAATTTGATCTCTGGTTCCTCTGCCTTTTCTAAAACCAGCTTGAACATCAGGAAGTTCACGGTTCACATATTGCTGAAGCCTGGTTGGAGAATTTTGAGCATTACTTTACTAGCGTGTGAGATGACTGCAATTGTGCAATAGTTGGAGCATTCTTTGGCATTGCCTTTATTTAGGTTTGGAATGAAAACTGACCTTTTGCAGTCCTGTGGCCACTGCTGAGTTTTCCAAATTTGCTGGCATATTGAGTGCAGCACTTTCACAGCATCATCTTTCAGGATTTGGAATACCTCAACTGGAATTTCATCACCTCCACTAGCTTTGTTTGTAGGGATGCTTCCTAAGGCCCACTTGACTTCACATTCCAGGATGTCTGGCTCTAGGTCAGTGATCACACCATCGTGATTATCTGGGTCATGAAGATCTTTTTTGTACAGTTCTTCTGGGTATTCTTGCCATCTCTTCTTAATATCTTCAGCTTCTGTTAGGTCCATAGCATTTCTGTCCTTTATCGAGCCCATCTTTGCATGAAATATTCCTTTGGTATCTCTGATTTTCTTGAAGAGATTCCTAGTCTTTCCCATTCTGTTGTTTTCCTCTATTTCTTTGTATTGATTGCTGAAGAAGGCTTTCTTATCTCTTCTTGCTATTCTTTGGAACTCTGCATTCAGATGTTTATATCTTTCCTTTTCTCCTTTGCTTTTCGCTTCTCTTCTTTTCATAGCTATTTGTAAGGCCTCCCCAGACAGCCATTTTCCTTTTTCCTTTAGGATTGACTTATTTGATCTTCCTAAGGTCCAAGGGGCTCTCAAAAGTCTTTTCCAGCACCACAATTTGAAACCATCAATTCTCCAGAGCTCAGCCTTCTTTATGGTCCAACTCTGACATTTGTACATGACTACTGAAAACACCATAGCTTTGACTAGAGGGACCTTTGTTGGTAAAGTGATGTTTCTATTTGTTAATATGTTGTCTAGGTTGATTGTCATAGCTTGATTAGTGTGTGTAATATTTTATTCTGTTGATTATTACTGCTTCTTGAAAGATGTATCCTTGTTTTCTGAAATACTGTTCTCCTTTTAGGAACTCGCTTTTACTTTTTTTTATCCCATTTTATCTCTGAATTAACTCTGTCTACATACGGAGGCACAGTCTTCTTAAGTGTTAGAACTCATTTCTAAAGATAAAACGTCATGCAAAAAGTTACATCCTAAGAAAAATTTAGGGGAAAATAATCAAAGAGGTGAGTTAAAATAAACACTATCATGTGGGTAGCAGATGCTCTTTCATAACTTTTATAAGCCAGCATCACCTAGTTACTTGTACACAATAGGGTTAAGTAAATATATGACATGATTAAGAAATTAAAGAATAAAGGAATAATTGAGGTAAGCAGCTGTGACAAACTCACTTTGGAATAACAAATTCTCCTTCTTATATTTTAATTCTAATACCTGAAACCAATATCTAAAACAACTACTGCTTGAGTCTTTCTTTTCCCTAGCAAATGCGGAAGATAAATTTTGTGTATAGGAGCAGTGAAGACTTCCTAAATCCCAAGATATTACTAACAGTTTAATAAACTGTTAATATATATTTTTTCACTTGATCCCTTACTCTTGCTTCCAGAGTTTGATGATGGAGCTCAATAATAGGAAATCAAATCTCATCTGTACATAAAATACCAACAACAGCAATAAAAGAAGGGTCAACACAATTTGATGCATAAAGGAGAAATCTCTTCCAAATATGGTATTGGAACAATAGCTATTACTACAGAGATAATCTCACCCTCCCATTTTTATATCACAGGTGAGAAATGTTAATGTGTGATGAATTATGAAGCTCACCATAAGAGTTAAAAAACACAATTTATTAAATGTAACACTGGAGAAAAATCTTTGATACCTTGGGTTAGGCAATGAATTCTTATGGTATATAGTAGGCATAAACTATACATTTCTGTCAAGAAAGTTAGGTTGTATGAAGATTAAAATTTTCAGATCATCACAAAAGAAAAGAAATATCATAAAAATAATAAATAAATTATTGACATTTTGGGAGAGAATATTTGAAACACTAATATCTGAAAAAGATTTGTATTGAAAATATGTAAACAATACCTCTATTTCAAAAATAGAAGCCCAACTATGCTGATTTCCAAAAATTGAAGAAGACTCAAACCAACATTTTCCAAAATAGTATATACAAGTGGCCAAGGAACATAAAAATGTACTGAACATCATTAGGGACATAAAAATTAAAACTATACTAAGGTATCACTGCTGCTAAGTCGCTTCAGTCGTGTCCGACTCTGTGCAACCCCGTAGACGGCAGCCCATGAGGCTCCGCCATCCCTGGGATCCTCCAGGCAAGAACACTGGAGTGGATTGCCATTTCCTTCTCCAATGCATGAAAGTGAAAAGTGAAAGTGAAACTGCTCAGTCGTGTCAGACTGGTAGCGACCCCATGGACTGCAGCCCACCAGGCTCCTCCATCCATAGGATTTTCCAGGCAAGAGTACTGGAGTGGGGTGCCATTGCCACTACACAAGTTAAAATGAAAAAAAAACAAATTGACAACATCAAATTTCAGAAAGGTTGCAGGAGTAACTGAAACTGATATTTTTGTCTGTACTCTAAGGTAATATAACTGCTTTGGAAAAGAGTTTAGTAATTTCTTGAAAGAAATTAAGCAATTTAGGAATTCCTGTTCTACATTTGTTTTTGTTCAGTCACTCAGTCGTGTCTGACTCTTTGTGACTCCATGGACTTCAGCATGTCAGACTTTCCCGTCCTTCTCCATATCCCAGGGCTTGATCAAACTCAGGTCCATTGAATCAGTGATACCATCCATCTATCTGGTTTTCTGTCATCCCCTTCTCCTCCTGCTTTTAATCTTTCCCAGCATCAGGGTCTTCCAATGAGTCGGCCCTTCATATCAGGTGGCCAAAGTATTGGAGCTTCAGTTTCAGCATTAGTCCTTCAGGATTGATTTCCTTTAGGACTGACTGGTTGGATCTCCTTGCTGTCCAAGGTACTCTCAAGAGTCTTCTCCAACACCACAGTTCAAAAGCATCAATTCTTCAGCATTCAGCCTTCTTTACGGTCTAACTCTCACAACCATACATGACTACTAGAAAAACCATAGCCTTGACAAGACCAACATTTGTTGGCAAAGTAATGTCTCTGCTTTTTAATATGCAATCTAAGTTGGTCGTAACTTTTCTTCAAAGGAGCAAGCTTCTTTTAATTTCATGGGTACAGTCACCATGTGCAGTGATTTTGGAGCCCAAGAAAATAAAGTCAGCCATTGTTTCCACTGTTTCTCCATCTATATGCCAAGAAATGATGGGACTGGATGTCATGATCTTCATTTTTTGAATATTGCATTTTAAAGCCAGCCTTTTCACTCTTATTTCACCTTCATCAAGAGGCTCTTTAGTTCCTCTTCACTTTCTGACATAAGGGTGGTGTTATCTGCATATCTAAGGTTATTGATGCTTCTCCTGGCAATCTTGATTCCATCAGGTGCTTCATCCAACTGGCCATTTCGCATGATGTACTCTGCATATAGCTTAAGTAAGCAGGTTGACAATAAAGGAGGCTTGACATACTCCTTTCCCAATTTTGAACCATTCTGTTGTTCCATGTCTGGTTCTAACTGTTGCTTCTTGACCTGTGTACAGATTTATCAGGAGGTAGGTAAAGTGGTCTGTTATTCCCGTCTCTAAGAATTTTCCACAGTTTGTTGTGATCCACATATTCAAAGGCTTTAGCATAGTCGGTGAAGCAGAAGTAGATGCTTTTCTGTAATTCTATTGCTTTCTCTGTGATCCAATGGATGTTGGCAATTTGATCTCTGTTCTACATATTTAACAAATATTAATGAGAATATAAATTCAGAAAACAATTTACATAGGAATTTTCATAATAGCCATACTCATATTCTCTCAAACTTGGAAACAAACTAGATTTCCATAAACAGGAGCATGCAAATTCCACTGTATATATTTATATAGTGGAATGTAGCTCAGTAATTTAAAGTAATAAACTACTGATACATGTAACAACATGGATAAAACATGTGCTCTGATCTGTGTGCTATGATTCCATTTATCAAAAAAGTTTGATAGGTCATAGGTCTGTTTCACATTGATGGAGGTAGGATTATTAAACGGCATTGGTTATTAGGTCTCAACTTTAAATTAACTTTTACCTGTACCCAATTGTGTGAGGAAATGGGGAAGAAATCCTTAAAAAGAAGCTTATTAGACCAAAGACAATATACTTATCAACCCGGACACAAGAGAAAGAGCTGTGTTCTTCAGGGAAACTTGAAACCAGACACTCTAAAACTTGCTAACAATTCTTGGGCTTCCCTTCTTGCATCTTGGTGGGTATGGATAAACTGAAATGTAAATAAAATATTTTAAAGAATTAAAGTTAATTGCTCACCGTTTGCATGGTGGCCTGCATCATGCAATCACCCCAAATTACTGCATTAGGTTACATACTGATAACTTTGATAGCTGAAACTTCAGGCCAGTTAGCTCACTTTTAGTGTCAAATACTGGGAGAGTTACGTCAGGTCCTCCCTTCAGCAAGATCCTTTGATACAGTTATTTGGAAACTATCATCTCCTTCTGCTTCCCTGCCTCACCCTAGCCACTGCTTACTCTTACACGGGGGAGGTTTCTAATGTCAGAAAGATTATCTTTGCAATCAGGACACTTAGGTTTTATATCATAACACAAGCCGATGCAGATATAAATGTTTGTCCGGTTCCTCTTCACCTTGTCAAATGTGTCTCCTTATGGCAAGTCCATTCCTTTACCAGATCAGACAATTCTTTCAGGCATAAAATTATCTGTTATCTTGTTTTTTGTTCACTGTATTAGTTTGTTCTTACTGCTCTTGTCTCACATCTCTAAAGGCTCAAAGTTCAAAACCAAGGTGTAGAAAGGGTGGATTCCTTTTGAGGGCTATGAGGGAAGGGTATGTCCTAAACCTTCCTCCTTGGTTTGGGAATGGCCATTTTCTCTACGTCTCTTCATATCATCTTCCTACTATGCTTATGTCTCTTTGTCCAAATTTCCCCTATTCAGTTGGTAAAGAATCTGCCTGCAATGCAAGAGACCCCTGTTTGATTCCTGGGTTGGGAAGACATGCTGGAGAAGGGATAGACTACCCACTCCACTATTCTTGGGCTTCCCTTGTTGCTCAGCTGGTAAAGAATCCATCTGCTATGCAGGAGTGGAGAAGGAAATGGCAACCTACTCCAGTATTCTTGCTTAGAGAATCCTGTGGACACAGGAGCCTGGTGGGCTGCTGTCCATGGGGTCGCACAGAGTCAGAAAGGACTGAAGTGACTTAGCATGCATGCATGCATTGGAGAAGGAAATGGCAACCCACTACAGTATTCTTGCCTGGAGAATCCCAGGGAAAGAGGAGCCTGGTGGGCTGCTGTCTATGGGGTCGAACAGAGTTGGACGCTACTGAAGCGACTTAGCAGCAGCAGCAGCTATGCGGGAGACCTGGGTTCTATCCCTGGGTTGGGAAGATCCCCTGGAGAAGGGAAAGGCTACCAATTCCAGTATTCTGGCCTGGAGAATTCCATGGACTTTACAGTTCATGGGGTCGCAGAGAGTGGGACACGACTGAGCAACTTTCACATTCATATTGGATTAGGGTCCACCTCAAGGACCCTCAGTTCAGTTCAGTTCTGTTCAGTCGCTCAGTAGTGTCTGACTCTGCCATCCCATGGACTGCAGCATGCCAGGCCTCCCTGTCTGTCACCAACACCCAGAGTTTACTCAAACTCATGTCCATTGAGTCAGTGATGCCATCCAACCATCTCATCCTCTGTCATTCCCTTCTCCTCTTGCCATCAATTTTTCCCAGCATCAGTGTCTTTTTAAATGAGTCAGTTCTTCACATCAGGTGGCCAAAGTATTGGACTTTCAGCTGCAACATCAGTTCTTTCAGTGAACATTCAGGTCTGAATGAACAATCAGGAGAGTGAAAATGTTGGCTTAAAGCCCACATTCAGAAAACTAAGATCATGGCATCCGGACCCATCACTTCATGGCAAATAGTGGAGAACAGTGGAAACAGTGGTTGACTTTATTTTTTTGGGCTCCAAAATCACTGCAGATGGTGACTGCAGCCATGAAATAAAAAGACACTTGGCTCCTTGAAGAAAAGTTATGACCAACCTAGACAGCATATTCGAAAGCAGAGGCATTATTTGCCAACAAAGGTCCGTCTAGTCAAGGCTATGGTTTTTCCAGTGGTCATGTGTGGATGTGAGAGTTGGATTGTGAAGAAAGCTGAGCACTGAAAAATTGATGCTTTTGAGCTCTGGTGTTGGAGAAAACTCTTGAGAGTCCCTTGGACTGCAAGGAGATCCAACCAGTCCATCCTAAAGGAAATCAGACCTGAATGTTAAGGACCTTAAGTTATCTAATTCCATTTTCTATGACCCTGTTTCTGAATAATGTCACATTTTAAAGCACTTGGATTTAGGACTTCAACTTATACACTTTGGAGGGACCCAATTCAGCCATAGCATTCACCTAGAAAGATTGCTTCTCTTTCTGAAAGTGAATAGTTCAGTTAGACTTTGTAGCATTCACACTTTTAAAAGCATATATGAAGTTCCACATATATATATATATATATATATATATATATATTTATATATATACACACACATATATGAGTACACATGTATATATGTAAAATAAATATTATATGTACGATTAAATATCACTATTTTTATTTGGGGTGAGATGTTACTTTGGTAACATTCTAAGAACAGAATACCCACATGGCTATTTGTTTTCCTTATCTAAAATTTGTCACTGGAGACACACCGAAAATTTGATTCAGCTCCATCTATGGACTCATTAAGATAGTGACATTTATTTTTTTACTGAAATTTCAGTTCAGTTCAGTTTAGTTCAGTTGCTCAGTTGTGTCTGACTCTTTGCGACCCCATGAATCGCAGCATGCCAGGCCTCCCCATCACCAACTCCGGGAGTTCACTCAGACTCACATCCATGGAGTCGGTGATGCCATCCAGCCATCTCATCCTCTGTTGTCCCCTTCTCCTCCTGCCCCCAATCCCTCCCAGCATCAGAGTCTTTTCCAATGAGTCAACTCTTCACATGAGGTGGCCAAAATATTGGAGTTTCAGCTTTAGCATACATTAAAGTTCACCAATGAACTTTATATTTCCTTATTTACGCACTTATATTTCCTTATTTACAGAGGGGGAAAACTAAGTCTTAGGATGGTTTGGTGATTTATGTAAAGTCAAACTGTTAGTAAAGAGTGGTTCAAGGTGTACATGTCTGACTGCAAAGGCCTTACTCTTTCCCTGAGTAAGAAATGAGGAAAACCTGACTTGTCTTTTGAAAGTGAAATTATGATTGAGTGGAGAAAAGTGAGCTTAATTCTTTCAGGCAATATAGCAGAAGTCATGAAAAAAGAAAAAATTAAAGGTCTTTAAGGAGCGATTAATGCTTCCTGCTGGACCAAAGATGTCTCCCTGGGAGAGATGACAATGAGTGGATTTGCATGGTTGATAGAATTTGGGTAACTGGAGATAGCAGAACGACATTTGAGATTGCAAGGAATGGGCAGTGACAGGTGTTGCAGAGAGGTGTAGAGAGAGGCAGGTGCGTGTTGAGAGAGACTTCTATTGCTCCAAGTGATGACTCTTGCCAAAGATAGCCTTAATTGTGTCTAGGTAGGAAGCAGAGGAATTAAAAAGAAAACAAACTGATCTCAGAAACTTTAAGAGAATGAAAGAGTACCTGCAATAAGTGGAAAAGGGTTTAAAAAATCATGAATGATCCAAGAACCAACTCAGGAGCTCCCTGAAATATTTGCAGTGGGTGGAACTAACTCTAGAAGAAGGCTGAGTAGCTCTAGTGCTCTGTTACTCAGGCAGCCAATGGTTTCAGAACCGAGGATCATTTTACATTGGAGGGCTAATTTTCATTTGAAACATCTAGGTTTTAGGTTGCCAGTAAAGAGAACAGATGATGTGATTCTGTGGAGGGTGGATAGCCACAAAACTATTTAGTCCAGATATGACTGTTGGAGGTTCCATTTTCATGTGCTGGAGGACTTGTAGGGTGACTCCTTAGAATTTATCCCATGGCAGTGACTGTTCTACAACCATCATGGTCATTAAAACTCTGTGCCTGTGTCTGTCTTGATAATAGGCAGGCAACTCAATTTTGGCAAAAGAGATATGCTGTAAAATTTCTTTACT
This sequence comes from Bos taurus, assembly GCF_002263795.3. Lineage (NCBI taxonomy): Eukaryota > Metazoa > Chordata > Mammalia > Artiodactyla > Bovidae > Bos > Bos taurus. Next base: position 14,053,948 of record NC_037332.1, on the reverse strand, counting down.
TCTTAAAACTTCAATGATAATCCCCTTTACTGACTCTGGTTGTTATTATATCAGAGACTATGCTTACAAAGTAGGAGACATACTGCTACCAACCCTATGATATTTTCCAATGATGTCAAATTGAAAGGTAGAAAAAATCTGGGATCTTCATGAACATGCTGAGCCACTGAATCAACTCTGAAGACCATCCTTTCCATAGACTTTTATTTTCAATGGTTGTATTTATTTTCTGTACATTTGAGTTTCTATCTTGTCATTTCCTTTCAGATTGAAAGACATTTTATCATTTCTTGAAGTGACAGAATCTCAGCTTTCATTTTTCTAAAAATGTCATTTAAACCTTACCTTTCAAGGATATTTTCACTGTATATGAATTTTTTGTCAACAGTTTTATTTCTTTCTTTTCTTCTGCTCTTTTTTTTATTTTTAACTTTCAGAACTTAAAAAAGGTCACTCAATTGATTTTTGGCCTCCACTATTTCTGATGAAAAGTCAACAGAACTTTATTCTCAGTTACTGTGTATGTAACATGTCTTTTTTCTCCTGTGGATCTTATTGAGGCTTATTTTTAGGCTTTTGTGGGGTATGAGTGGAGAGTACATCTAATTCTAGGGTAATGTTTCTCAGCCTTGGTATTATTCACATTTTGGATCAGATAATTTTTTATTGCTGGGGCTATTTTGTGTGTGGGGGGGGAAGATTGATTTAAAACATCTTTGGCCCAAAAGAGACCAGTATCATTTAGCCTGTTGTGACAATCAAAGATGCCCCCTCCATTGCCAAATGTCCACTGTTTGGCAAGCCTGCATCATTCACCTTCTCTGCCATTAAGAACTAGTGCTCTAGGATATGGTCTTTATTACAAATATGTGGTAGTCTTTCTGCTATCTCAGCTGGATGCCCGGAAAGTGTTATATTAAGTACAAAATGAAGACCCATCCTGACAATTCCCTGAGCAGACAAAACCATTTAAGCCACACAGGCGAGCCAAATGTATTTCATGAACATACATAAAACTTGGACGTTAGTGGTAAAGAAGTTAGTGGTAAAGTGTCTGAAATACAGGAGATGCCGGTTCCATCCCTGGGTTAGGAAGATCCCCTGGAGGGCAAAATGGCAACCCACTCCAGCATCCTTGCCTGAGGAATCCCATGGATAGAGGAACCTGGCGGGCCATAGTCCACAGGATCACAAAGAATCAGACATGACTGAAGTGAATTATCATGCATACACACAAAACTTAATTTTGATTATATCTTGTAAATGACTCTGATAATTACAGAAGAAACTTAAGTCATCTTCCTGAAAATGTTATAGATAATCATTTGTAACCAAAATCCCCATTGTAATAATCAACCTGGAAATCCTCCTTATAATAACCAATCATTGTGAAACTTAAACAACTTCCTCATTTTCACTTTATAAACCATCTTGTAACTTCATGTGCTGAACTTCCTATCAGTTTTAAATGAGAAGACTTCCAGTTTACAAATTGTTTTTACATGTACAATAAACTCATACTAAATATCACTTATTGATTTAGTGGCTTTAATTCTGCTGTCTTGGGACATGGGGCAAATGTTAATTAGTTATGATAATTTAGGTTGGGCTACAACTCAAATCTTTCCATTTTCTGTTCTTTTTTTTTTTTTTAATTAATTTATCTTAATTGGAGGCGAATTACTTTAAAATATTGTAGTGGTTTTTGCCATACATTGAAATGAATCAGCCATGGGTGTATATGTGTTCCCCATCCTGAACACCCCCCTCCCACCTCCCTCCACATCCCATCCCTCAGGGTCATCCCAGTGAACCAGCCTTGAGCACCCTGTCTCATGCATTGAACCTGGACTGGCGATCTATTTCACATATGGTAATATACATGTTTCAATGCTATTCTGTCAATTCATCCCATCCTTGCCTTCTACCATCGAGTCCAAAAGTCTGTTCTCTACATCTGTGTCTCTTTTGCTGTCTCGCATATAGGGTCATCATTACCTTCTTTCTAAATTCCATATATATGCATTGATATACTGTATTCGTGTTTTTCTTTCTGACTAACTTCACTCTGTATAATAGGCTACAGTTTTATCCACCTCATTAGAACTGATTCAAATGCATTCTTTTTAATAGCTGAGCAATATTTCATTGTGTATATGTACCACAGCTTTCTTATCCATTCGTCAGCTGAGGGGCATCTAGGTTGCTTCCATGTCCAAGCTATTGTAAACAGTGCTATGATGAACATTGGGGTACACGTTTTCTTGGCAATGCAAAGTCTGTTTTAAAAGTATAGTTAAAAACTGTTGCCAGTTTGTGGAAAGCCTCAACTCATCTTACTCTCTGAAAGTACAGCCTGCCTCTCAGTCATGACCTTGCAACAAGTCCCTTCATGTGCTTCTCAAGCCCTCCCTTTTTGTACTTCCTCCTCCGATGTTCCATCTCACAGGTCTGATCATCATCAATTCAGCAGAACCACTGTGCTCTATTCAGACCCTAGTTTTCTGCAATGTGGTCAGGAAATTGACTCATATCAGCAAGGTGGGCATTTGTGCCAAAGTTGACTTTGTAAACTTCCCTTTTCTCAGAGTCATAGTGTTACTTTGCCTGTTGACCTGAAAATAATTTCGTCTTACACCGTGTCCATTTTAAAATTGTTTACTGCAGGAGAACTTGTCTGGATCCAGGTACTGAATCATTTCCAGAAGCATATTTAGGTTATTTAGATTTATTAAGTATTTATTCACATTTCTTCACATCAGAATATGATTCAGTTGTTCCTTCTTTTGCATTTTCAGCTGAAAATGCAAAAATATTAAAATTCATCATATTTGTTTAATTTTTATCACTAGCAATTTGATTAGTAGTGATTATTCATTCCTGAATCTTCTCTCTTCAATTTGTATGATTGGCTTCAAAGGAAACTTTTCATCTTTCCAATTATTTTATATCAAAGGCTCTTCCTTTTCCTCCAATTCTTTCCAGTCCTTGATGCCAAAAGCCCTCCAGCTGTTGGATAGTACAAGGATTTTCTTTTCTAATTTCTCATTTATCTATCCTACAGAAAATATAACAGGAAAGGAAGAGTTCTTATTTTTCCCTACTCTCATCTCTCAAAAGAAACATGAAAAACATTCCTTGGACCCACTAAGATAAAACCTCAAATATTTTTATTCCCACCACAAGACAGTATTTTCTCACTGTAGCCTCTAGTCAGAAGTGAAAAAAAATTACATTCTTGTTTGAATTTTGCCCTGTTTCTACAGAAAATGCCTGTTGCTAATTAAACATGCTTTATTAAATTATCCAGCAATAATTCAGCTACAGTTTTCCTTAGACATCTCAATTTTACTAATGTTTTGATATAAATCTAAAAGTTGAAATAATTTTTTGAAGAAGGAACAAGTTTACCTTATTATTAAACTGTCTAAATCAGTATCTACTGAAAGCCTGTTACTCTAAGTAAGATACTTATTTGGTTTCTTAAAGGGAAAGCAAGAAAGAGATTAAGTAATTTAGGAATAAATAACAAGTGGAAAGAAGAAGAAAGTGTTGAATGTGGAAAGTGAAAGTCGCTCAGTGGTGTCTGACTCTTTGTGACACCATGGACTATATAGTCATTGGACTTCTTCAGGCCAGAATACTGGAGTGGGTAGCCTTTCCCTTCTCCATTGGATCTTCCCAACCCAGGGGTTGAACCCAGGTCTCCCACGTTGCAGGTGGATTCTTTACCAGCTGAGCCACCAGGGAAGCCCAAGAATACTGGGTTGGGTAAACTGCAGAGTAAATCTTATAAACTGAATGTGTGTTATAGCATGCAATGTTTTATATTAGGAAAGAGGTACACAGGCTTAGTGAACAGATTAGAATATTTCCTCGTGAATGTAGGAGAAAGAGAAGGGGCACTATTAAAAGCTATTTGAAATTTAATTTCATTATCATTCCTTGTAATTTATTTTGTGTGTGTGTGTGCTCAGTCACTCAGTTATATGTGACTCTTTGGAACCCCTACTGTAACCCACCAGGCTCCTGTGTCCATGGGATTTTCCAGGCAAGAATACTGGAGTGGGTTGCCATTTCTTTCTCCAGGGGATCTTCCCACCCAAGGATTGAACCTGCAACTCTTGTGTCTCCTGCACTAGCAAGGGGATTCCTTACTACTGCATTACCTGGAAAGCCCTTCATATTGAACATGACCTATAGACAAATTTTGTAAAGGTTTCTGCCATATTAATAAATGATGTCCTGTTTCATTATTCAGTTGGGATCATCTGAATGGATTTCTGAAAAGGATCAATGCATCTGTGCCTTTATTACTCTCTTATTCACAATTTCTCTTGCTGGTTTCTAGGTTTTTACATCTTTAACCCTTTTTTGCTTCTATCACCGTTAATATAGACCTTTCTCAATAATTTATGCTCTTTCTCAGTTAAAGTTTTGTATTTCTTTCTTCCTTCCTTCCTTCCTTTCTTCCTTTTTCCTCTTTTTCTCCTTTGACAAAAAACAAAGACTCACTTGAACCAGCTCAGACAAGTGGTTTTTTATATGGGTACATGCTGTAACCTCACAGAAACCCACAAACACACTAAAATACATCCAGACCTCTTATGGAGTGCAACTGGGAGTTTGAAAGCCATCAAGAATTCAGACTTCTATTTATCATGGGCCAGAATTTCTTTCAGTCACTATCTTTCTGTTCTTCTTCAAGTGCCTGAAATTTTTACTTTTTTTATCTCAAATGCTCAGTAGGAACTGGGTCATCTCACGAATTCTAAGTTTCCATAAGATAAATTTAATTGCCCTAACTCATTTTTTTTTCCCCAAGACTTTAAAAGGCATATGGGGCAAAGCAGCCTCTTTCGTTAAAAGAGCTGTTAAGGCTTATATATTTTTGTATACTCATCACTTAGCTCTCCTCCTCTCTTGTTCTATTTATGACTTTTCTCTGTTTTAGATGCTCATGGCCTCTAGCCTAACTATTACAATGTCTTCCACCTGATTTCCATACCTATACCGTCTCACTACCACACTGCATCTTCCAGGAAACCATGAATGTAGACTTCATTTCTTTAAGGAGTGAGCACTATGTCTGTAGGATATTGATGAGAATAGGAAAGAAAAGTAGGACACATGATTGGAAATATAACAGACCTTGAATTCAAGCAGAACAGAGCTGGAATCTTGGTTCTCTTATGAATTGCTTACTTCTAGGAATGTTGATTAATTTTCAAAAGCTTTAGTTTCTTTATCTGAAAAAAATGTGGATGTTTGGAGTTAAAATAGAATCCAAGAACTACCCAGGAAAGGGGCCAAGAAACAATATGACATGTTTTTGCATGAATTTGGAAAGCCCAGTGACTATTCTGGCTCTTGATCTAACAGCTAAAAATTTTGATTTGTCAGTATCATACACTGAGAAATCATACACTCAGTATGATTTCAAAGTGACTCCTTCTGTAATCAGATCAGTCACTCAGTCGTGTCTGACTCTTTGAGACCCCATGAATCGCAGCACGCCAGGCCTCCCTGTCCATCACCAACTCCCGGAGTTCACTCAGACTCACGTCCATCGAGTCAGTGATGCCATCCAGCCACCTCATCCTCTGTCATCCCCTTCTCCTCCTGTCCCCAATCCCTCCCAGCATCAGAGTCTTTTCCAATGAGTCAACTCTTCGCATGAGGTGGCCAAAGTACCGGAGTTTCAGCTTTAGCATCATTCCTTCCAAAGAAATCCCAGGGCTGATCTCCTTCACAATGGACTGGTTGGATCTCCTTGCAGTCCAAGGGACTCTCAAGAGTCTTCTCCAACACCACAGTTCAAAAGCATCAATTCTTTGGTGCTCAGCCTTTTTCACAGTCCAACTTTCACATCCATACATGACCACAGGAAAAACTGTAGCCTTGACTAGACGGACCTTTGTTGGCAAAGTAATGTCTCTGCTTTTGAATATGCTATCTAGGTTGGTCATAACTTTCCTTCCAAGGAGTAAGCATCTTTTAATTTCATGGCTGCAGTCACCATCTGTAGTGATTTTGGAGCCCAGAAAAATAAAGTCTGACACTGTTTCCACTGTTTCCCCATCTATTTCCCATGAAGCGGTGGGACTGGATGCCATGATCTTCGTTTTCTGAATGTTGAGCTTTAAGCCAACTTTTTCACTCTCCACTTTCACTTTCATCAAGAGGCTTTTGAGTTCCTCTTCACTTTCTGCCATAAGGGTGGTGTCATCTGCATCTCTGAGGTTATTCATACTTCTCCCAGCAATCTTGATTCCAGTTTGTGTTTTTTCCAGTCCAGCATTTCTCATGATGTACTCTGCATAGAAGTTAAATAAACAGGGTGACAATATACAGCCTTGAGATGCGAATACCAGACCACCTGATCTGCCTCTTGAGAAATTTGTATACTGGTCACGAAGCAACAGTTAGAACTGGACATAGAACAACAGACTGGTTCCAAATAGGAAAAGGAGTTCGTCAAGGCTGTATATTGTCACCCTTCTGTAATAGTATTGTTATTTTTGCATCTTTGTGTATCATGTTCAGTTGTATCTGACTCTTTGCAATCCCATAGACTGTAGCCCACCAGAGTCCTCTGTTCATGGGATTTTCCAGGCAAGTACACTGGAGAGGGTTGCCATTTCCTTCTCCAGGATATCTTCCCAACCCAGGGATCGAACCTGCATCATGTGTGTCTCCTGCATTGCAAATAGATTCTTTACCCGCTGAGCCATCAGGGTTAAATATTTTTATGTAACTACCATTTTACAAATATGCTTGTCTCTTCAAATGACTTATTAGACATGCAAATAAGATTTAACTGTTAAAGAGGACAAACGTGCTATATATATTTACACTAAAATATTATTTATTTGTCCTGGAGACAGAAATGGCAACCCACTCCAGTGTTCTTGCCTGGAGAAACCCATGGATGGAAGAGCCTGGTGGGCTACAGACCATGGGGTCATAAACAGTTGGACATGACTGAAGTGACTGAGCACATTATATATTTGTGAGTATCAGAATGCCTCTGGGGTTAGCTGTCCTGTTTATCATTCTGAAAAAATGTTTTCACCTCAGAATGAAAACAGAGCTATCCTCAGGGTTTTTCCAGTTGTGGGTATGTTTTGTGCTATTTGTGGCATCTGAATAGTAATATACTGTGGTTAGTCAAAACTCTAGTGGCTGTCATCAGTGGGAAAGGTGGTATAGAGGAAATTAATTTGAGGCAAGGAAATAGTAATGGCCTGCAACATGGATTTTCATTTTTATTTAGATAGTAATTTTCTGAGTCAATAATAGCATTTGTGGTGCCATTCATTGGAGATTTGGTTTCTACAGAATTTCCAATTACAGATGGTATTAATTTCCCTCAGAAGCCACAGACTACAACATATTGCAGGATTGTTGACTTATCTCTCTCAGAATATCATACAAAATTTATTTTGAGTGAAGAAAGAGCAAAATAGAAAATCTAGAAATAAACGATTGCTCTGAAAATCAAGCACTTATGCTTTAATGCAAAACTCTGGTTTCAAATCTAAAATTGAATTTTATGGTAACTGAAAACTAACAACAAAAATGTTTTTTCATGTACTCTCATGTCTTGCACCCTATATATTACTTCTATTCATGCTACAAATTTCATTTAGTTTTTCGTAATATACTATTTACAATTAAGAGCTTAGAAAGAATATTATTATTCAAAATTTATGTTTAAAGTAAGGCAATTTAAAATGTATATAGAAGAGATCTTTAGACAGATGATAAAAACTTCAGATTTGGTTTTTAGCAGCACACGCTTACTTATATGACTATAAGATAAAAAATAGTATTTTTCAGGAAAACCACTGTCTCTGACTGTTCTTAACACCAGTCACACGTCTTCAGGCTATTACTGCCACTCAGCTTTGTCTGAGTGTCCCTTGACTGGGCACGTATCTAGGCCATTTACTTCATGAAAACTGTTCTTTTGGCCCTTGAGTGAAATCAATCCAATATGATCTCTAGTTTAGAATTTTAGTCTCCCAAAACATGGAAAAACATAGACAAAATGGCTTCTAGTAATCTGCCTACACGTTTGGGATTTTGTATCCATGAAGGGATAAAACCCTCTGTGGTTGAATGTTGTTCTAAATAAAGCAGAGGAAATGTGCAAGGTCTTGGTATTGCAATAGAAGTGATGGAAGTTTCTCCAAGTAAAATTGAAGTGACTATATGTCCCCATAAAGCAGGCTTGAAATTCAGGCAAATGTCCAATGGAGAGAGAAGTTACTTAGCTTGAGTCTGTCAAAGTGATATCAAAATCCAGGAGCATTGAAATGAATGTCTGTGTCCCAAATAGTCTTGTTTTAGATACTATAAATGATGTGGAAAGAGCTGTCAGGATCCCAGTGTGTTATTGGGAACGTCTTACACCCTTTTCTTATATAATTGGAAAAGTATAAACTATAAAGACATATAGGTAATGACAGAGAAGTTTAATGGAAAGAAAAAAAGAAAATCCATGAAATAGAAGCAACAGTATCAAAAGAGGCTGTGAGAAAATCTTACTGCAGCACCAAAAGAAGAAATCAGGATAGCTTCTCATGGTCTTGGTTTATTTAAACCTTAGATATGAACAACTGGGTAAATGGGAATGACAGCAGCTATTGTAAAAAATTAAAAAACAATAAATAATAAAAATAAAAGCTCCACAATGAATGAGTGAAGGAGTTAAGTCTGCCTAGGGATTTAAAGAGATGTATTTAGTAACTAGCCCTCTTTTCAGCTATATAACCAGCCCATGAAGGACTGAAATATTTTGCTTGGACTGTTGTAGCTAGCCACAGAGAGGGTATAATCTTTCTGGGATTATGATTTGCCTGAATAATAAACTATTGGAAATGATGCAAAAGTGAAACTTATAATATTGTGTTACTTCTTCTACCTCCCCTATGATTTTATTGTGTCCCTATAATTGGTGTTCACTTTTTTAGTGTATCAGCTTAGTCTGAATATATTATATCAAATCTCTCAGGTTGGCAGTAATTTTGAATATTTAGACTGGATGGTGAGCCAAACCGCTATTCCAAGTTTCATATAAATTTAAGATTCTACATTACAAAATATAAGGGAAAATGTGTTTCACATTCACAGACACTCTATTCCATACCTAATTTTCAAATTTAGAGTCAAATGACACTTTCAGTAAGCACTTTGTTAACTTTTGTGTAATCAGCTTTTCTTCTATTCATTAATTGTACAAATGTTATTTTTAGAGTATTACAGATTTTAAAATCTTAGTTTGGATTCTGGATTTTTTAAAACAAATATACCTATGCATTTGCCTTTTAAAATATGAAAAATAATATATATATAACGACAGTGCATAAAATTGTATCATGCAGCATATCACATAACTAGAAAAGCAATACCTGGGTGACCACCATCTAGGCTGGAAAGAAACCTGCAATCTACCCAGAACCCCTTCATGTGTTCTTGTTCCATGGTACCCCACCTCTTAGGAATAACTACAATGCTAATTTTTATGATAAACAGCTTCATATATTTTTAACTTTTTATTTTGTATTAGGGTATAGCTGATTAACGATGCTGTCATAGTTCAGGTGAACAGCAAATGGATTCAGTCACACATATACATGGATCCATTCTCCCCCACTCTCCCCTCCCATCCAGGCTGCCACATAACATAGAGCAAAGTTCATGTAATAGCTTCATATTTTTAAAATATTTTAAAGCATCCTGTATATATCCCCAAATAATCCATAAGTAACACATGAAGACTCTGATGATAATTACCTGTGTTTTCCCTCACGTTTTTATGCCAGAATGTTCTTGTCCCCTCCATCCCAAGTTCATATGTTGAAATTCTAACCCCCAGAAGGATGGTACTAAGAGGTGGGACTTTCAGTAGCCAGACTGTGGAAGCAGTAAAGAATCTGCCTGCCAGTGAAGGAGATGCAAGGGATTCAAATTTGATCACTGGGTTGGGAAGATGCCTTGGAGAAGGAAATGACAACACACTCCAGTATTCTTGCCTGGAAAATCCCATGGACAGAGAATCCTGGTGAGCTTGCAAAGATTTGGACATGACTGAAACTACATATGCTAGGCTCTACCCATGAAGACTGAACTCTCAGGAATGGGGTTAATGCCCTTATTAAAAAGACCCCAGGAAGCTCCCTCATGCCTTCCTCCATGGCAAAAGCTCAGGAAGAAGACGTGGTCTATCAAACAGGAAGGAAGCTGCCAGCAGACACTAAATCTGCCAGCACCTTAATTGTGGACTTTCTAACTTCCAAGACTGAGAAATAAATGTTTGTTATTTAAGTCACCAGTCTGTGGTATTTTTGTTACAGCATCCCAAACAAACTTAAACATTACCTATACATATGCGCCCCTAAAGATACAATATAATATTGTAATTTTGGCCTTTTTATAAATGTAATCATATTGAATATTTTAACTTGTGTTTGTTTCTTTCAATATTGTTTTTATAATACACATAAATATTTACATGTGGCTGGAGTTCAGTAAGTTTAATTGTACATATGTTAATTCATTATAGCTCTATAACAATTTGTTCACTCTAATAACAACGAGCATTTCAATCTTTTTGAGATTTGGGCTAATATATACTAACAATGCTCCTGAGGACAACCTTGACCTTTATTGTGGTGTGCAAATATATGAGTTTCCCAAGAATATCCACCTCAGAGTAGAACGGTTGGGTCATGGATAAGCATATCCTCAGCATTACCACATAAAGCCAAACAGTTTTTTCAAAGAAGTTGTATTAAATACACTTCTATCAAGAGTGCTTCAGAGAACTCCTTGCTCCATGTTTTAGCTGATAATGATCGTTTTCAGACTCTTTAGCTTCATAGTAATCCGTTGTGTGTGCATTGCAATTTCATAAATTTTCCTACTTACTACTGAATCTGATTGCCACTTGCTGTTACTTGATCCTTTGTATTTGTAGCTCAAACAGTAAAGAATCTGCCTGCAATGGGAAAGACCTGGGGTCCGTTCCTGGGTTTGGAAGATCCCCTGGAGAAGAGGATGGCAACCCACTCCAGTATCCTTTCCTGGAGAACTCCATGGACAGAGGAGACTGGCAAGCTACAGTCCATGCGGTCGCAAAGGGTTGGACATGACTGAGTGGCTTTCACTTTCACGTCCCTTTTTAATTTTGAAATAATTTTAGAATTAAGGAGAAATTATAAAGATAGTTACAGAGTTCTTATATAAACTTTACCTGTTTCTCTTAAATAATGATACTAAACTTATGAAATTAAAAATATCTTGTTAATACAATACTAACAAATTAAAGACTTTATTTCAACAATTTTTCTACAAATGTCAGTGTTATATCCCAGGATGAAATCCAGGGTAGCACACTATATTTACTTATCATATCTACTTTCAGTCAGATCAGATCAGTCGCTCAGTTGTGTCCGACTCTTTGCGACTCCATGAATTGCAGCACACCAGGCCTCCCTGTCCATCACCAAATCCCGGAGTTCACTCAGACTCACTGTCCATCGAGTCAGTGATGCCATCCAGCCATCTCATCCTCTGTCGTCCCCTTCTCCTCCTGCTCCCAATCCAGCATCAGAGTCTTTTCCAATGAGTCAACTCTTCGCATAAGGTGGCCAAAGTACTGGACTTTCAGCTTTAGCATCATTCCTTCTTAATCTGTGACAATTTCTCAGTTTTTCCTTTTTTTTTTTTAATGCCTTTATGAAGCATTCTAGTAAGATATTTTGTAGAATTCCTTCAATTAAAGTTTGTTTAATATTTTCTCAAAATTAGCCTGGAGTTATGGATTTGGGAGAACAGCACAGAGGTGAAGTATCCTCCAAATTAAATCATATAAGAGAATACATAATATTAATATGATTTGTGTCTGGTAATTTTGGCTTAAATCATTCTGTTAAGTTGTTGTCAGCTTTTATTATTGCTGAATTAACATTTTTCACTTTCCATGCTCTATTCTTTGAACATAAATCACTAAGTCTAGTTCACACTTAAGGGGAAAGGAATTAATATTTACCTCCTAGAAGTAGTATTATTAAGGCATTTTCACATAAGTTAAAACCACTGCAGTAATTAATACTGAGGCTATAAAAGATTATAAAATTTCACCCACAAATTTTGTCATTCATTAGAATATTTTGCATGGTAATGATCTAATGATCATCCGTTATATTCTTATTCCTTCTACCTTTGGTATTTGGAATTATTCTATAGTGAGTACACATCACTTAGCCTCTGTTTTTAAATTTATTTATTTGTATCAACATGGGTTTAGATATTTATTTTTATTCTTTGGTTTATAACCCAATATTGTCATTATTTATTTTGTTGCTCAAATTGTTTAAGCTCTGGTCATTGGGAGGCTCCTTTTCCCTCTGACACACACTCATTCTTCCATTTCTCTCTCAGTATTTCTTATTTTTTGATACTGTAAAACACTCCTGGATTGTCTTGTGTTTTCCCTATCCCAGTACTAGAATCAAACATTTCCCTAAGAAACTTTGGTTCCCATTTACTGGAGAATTTTATTTAGAAACCAAGGTCTTAGGACTTGATGTGCTCACTGCTACTGGGGTATTGCTAAATCCTGTCAGTGGGCAGGGATATGAATATGTATATGTGCCAACCAATGTAGAAGTCCATATCTATAAATGTTTTTGTATATATCTATCCATATATGTATTATGTTAATAATGAGTTCATATTTATGTCAGACAACACAGTTTCAAAAGGTTTTGGTAAAGCAAAACATTGAAACAGATTTAACAACCAGCTTTACTATAAGTAATAGATAAAACAGAAAACAAATATAAGATATCTCACTAGCCACTGTTTACTATTTTTTTAATCAAACAATTTAACATAACAGCAAATAGAAAAAATATTAACAAAATTTTTGAAATAGCAAGCATTTTAAACAAAATTACAACCACAAATTTAAGAGTAGTTATATTAACAAACATAAACGAAAGTTGTATTAAAATTGGGTACTTTGAATGAGGAAGATATATTACTATATATGAATGATAATGTTTAATTCAACCATCATATATTAATTGATATTTCTTTAGTCAATCAATCTTGGCTTCCTAAGTGGTAAAACTAGAGCAAAACCAGATGTTGATCAAATTAAAAACACAAGTGTTTGATTCATTAACCATGTACTGCTGCTAACAGTTAAACATAATTATATTTTTATGGACACTGTGACCGTAACAGTTGGAATAATTCCTGTACTGCAAAAGCATATTTAAGAATTCATGTTCCTATAAAAGATCCCACTCTGAGGTGGAGTGAAAATTAGAAACTACTGCTAAACTAAACTGAGATTTAATATTATGTAATAATTTGAACAAAAAATCCAGAGGCATTATCCATATTTTATTCCTTCACTCAGTATAAGTTAAAACAAAAATAAAGAAAACAATGCTAATTACACATGGATAAGAATTTGTTAATTTTAGATGAGACAATAATTTATTGAATTTTTATTAGATACTACAAAGCATAGTATGTCTTGCAAAAATGGATCAGTTCCACAGTGTGGTATAGTTAAATCAAGTATTTTATAGTTAGAGAATACCTGAGTTAAAGTTTTAGTGCTAGAGCCTATTAACTTCCAATCCCAGTTTTTACTTCTGGTCAATAAGATAGCCATCGAACTGGATATTTCCAGATAGCTCAGCGGTAAAGAAACTGTCTACAATGCAGAAGACACGGGAGACATGAGTAAGATCCCCTGGATGAGGCAATGACAACCCACTCCAGTATTCTTGCCTGAAGAAATCCTGTGATCAGAGGAGCCTGGCAGGCTACAGTCCAAAAGGTCGCAGAGTTGGACATGACTGAGAGACTGAGCACAAAATGAAAATTCAGACTAACACATTTCTTCTGTCATTTCACAATATTGTAAAGTAATTAGCCTCCAATTAAAATAAATTTAAATTTAAAAAAATTCTCCTCTAGAATGCACAAGTAAGCACCAGTTTTATAGTTAAAGATATAGGAAGAGAAAGAGAGACATTGAAAGATGAAAGAGGGACTTTTGCAGAGGGACTAAGAGGATATGCGAAGAGTTGACTCATTGGAGAAGACTCTGATGCTGGGAGGGATTGGGGGCAGGAGGAGAAGGGGACGATAGAGGATGAGATGGCTGGATGGCATCACTGACTCGATGGACGTGGGTCTGAGTGAACTCCGGGAGTTGGTGATGGACAGGGAGGCCTGGCGTGCTGCGATTCATGGGGTTGCAAAGAGTCGGACACGACTGAGTGACTGAACTGAACTGAACTGAGAGCTGCACTGAATATTTATGTACAGATCTGTGTGTGAAAGATATCTGTGTGTTTAATGTAGACATTCTGTTTTATTGGGTTTAAGCTTTTGTGCGGGCTGAATTCTAGCATAGGCCTCATTTTTTTTTCTCATACCACTTTATTGAGACATGTGTGTGTGCTAAGTTGCTTCAGCCATATCAGACTCTGTTTGACCCCATGGACTGCAGCCCACCAGGTTCCTCTGTCCATGGGATTCTCCAGGCAAGAATACCTGAGTGGGTTGCCGTACCCTCCTCCAGGGAACCTTCTTGACCCAAGGATCTAACCAGCTACTCGTACATCTAATATGCATTGGTGGGCAGGTTCTTTACCACTAGCACCACCTGGGAAGCCCAGAAATATGACTGACATACAAATAACTATATAAATTTAATGTATAGAAATCATGAATTTGGATATAATTATAAACCCATGAAACTATTACCACAGCTTATGCCATAAATGTATTCACCACCTTCAAAAGTTCTCTCCTACTCTCTTTATTATTTTTATTTAATGTGATTAGAACCCTTCACATAAGCTTCACCCTCTTATCAAAATATCTTTGACAGCAAGGAAATCAAACCAGTCAATCCTAAAGGAACTCAATCCTGAGTATTGACTGGAAGGACTGGTGCTAAAGCTGAAGCTCCAGTACTTTGACCACCAGATGTGAAGAGCTGACTTCTTGGAAAAGACCCAGATGCTGGGAAAGACTGAAGGCAGGAGGAGAAGGGGATGACAGAGGATGAGATGGTTGGATGGTATCATTGACTCAGTGGACCCGAGTTTGAGTAAACTCCAGGAGATAGTGAGGGGCAGGGAAGGCTGGGGTGTTGCAGTCCATGGGGTTGCAAAGAGTCAGATATGACTGAGTGATTGAAAAACAACAACAACAATTGTTGTGTTGTTTATTATAGTTAGAATGGTGTATATTTGATCTCTAGGATTTAATCATCTTGTATAATTGTAACTTGGTAACTTCTGAAGGTCTTTTTAGTGGTATCTGTAACTGTCTTCAATTTATGCCACCCAGTAGGCAGTCTGTGAATTGGATGGTGATTTTTTTCTGTATTCCAGTTTTCAAAATGTTTGATATTTTGTTTAGAGTCAGATCTATGTAGTGCAGCTTGGGAGTGAACTGAGGAAATCTTAAACTATTTTAAAGGATATTTTTCTTGAGCTCTTTCTTCTCTGTGATTGCCCAACTCTTTCTGCTTTGCTGGGGCTGATGCCTTTATATTTCCTGCTCTCCTGTGCACTTCCTATGACTACATCCAAATTAAGGCATAGCCATCAAGATAAAGAGGCTAAGCCATGGAGTTTCAGCTCATGTTTTTGGAACTGTAATTCCTGTGGTCAGAGATAAAACTTTCCCTCCCCTTCAGTTAAGGCAACTGCCTGATCCCCACTGTGGTTTCTGTTGCCACCACCACCATAGCAGTCACTCGTGGCTGAAGTGAGACAGAAAAATAAAAGAAAGAAAGAAAAATAGAACTCTCCCCACTGTGACCATTAGAAGTTTCCTTTTCTCACTTTTTGGTTCAGAATATGAGCACTTTCTTTGGAGATTTTTCTTACTGCACACTTCTGGTCTCTGGCTGTCTTTGAATCTAGGATGAGTAATAGGAAAGGCAAAAAAAAAAAAAAAAAAAAAAAACTCACCACTGATTAAGTGATGTTATGAATACAAAATCTGGATATCTTCCATAATCAGTCTGCCACCATGACAAATATACTGGGGAAGATATTTTGTCTGATCATAGCAGCAAGGAGAGTTGTGACTCATGTAGGATGCAAAGTCTTAATGTTAGGATATAATGATTTTTTAAAAAATGCTCCAATTTTTTAGTACCAGTTAGGTGTTACAAAGCTTATATTTTTAAAAAATTTGACCTTTTATGTACAATGTATATAGGAAATGGCAATCCATTCCAGTACTCTTGCCTAGAAAATTCCATGGACTGAGGAGCCTGGTAGGCAACAGTCTATGAGATTGCAAAGAATCAGACATGACTGAGCAACTTCACTTACTTATATATCATGCATAGCTACATTTCTGGCTCTTTTTAATCTCAAAATCTTGTTAATTTTTCTTTACTTTCTCTATTTAAACAATGTCATTATATTATTGATATGTTCTTTTAAGCTTCTTTAAACAAACAGGATAAAAATGTTTTTTTCCTCTATTTAGTGACAGGTACAGAGGTGTACTGCTCAGATCCCTTCTGAGAGATGAACTGGCTGCCAAGTTATAAGGAATGCAATTAGCTGACACTTCCCACCTTCCCGCCTAGCTTAGTTTTTGAGCTAATTCAACTCGATTCTTAGGACAGTCCCCGACCAGGCAGTGGTACAAAGGTGCCATCCACTTTTGTCAAGTGGAAAGAATGTGTTGATAGAAAAGAAATTTTATCTAGAACACCAAATGTATTTAAAATTCCAGGAGAAGATAAAAATTAAAGAAGTTCAATAGTTAAAAACTACTGAAGAATGTTTTCCTGAGTTGAAAAGACTCAATCTAAGATTGAAAAAAGCTCAGGCAATTCACAATGAATGGATGAGAAAAAACAAATAAAAAGTAAAACCAAACAAAATACAAACCTTAGAATAACCTGGCAAAATGACTAAAGGATAATAGTAAAGAAAAATATCTAAATTCTTTCATCTCTAACAAATCATCACTATTAAATTTCATATGTAACATTATATAGAGTGTGCTGTGCTTAGTCATACGGTTGTGTCCAATTCTTTGGGACCCCAGGGACTGTAGCTTGCCAGGCTTCTCTGTCCATGGGGATTCTCTGGGCAAGAATTCTGGAGTTGGTTGCCATGCCCTCCTCCAGGGTATATACCCAACCCAGGAATCGAACCCAGATCTCCTCCTCTATGGGATCTTCCCAACCCAGAGATTGAACCCCAGGCTCCTGCATTGCAGGTGGATTCTTTACTGTCTGAGCCACCAGGAAGGCCCAAGAATACTGGATTGGGTAGCCTATTCCTTCTCCAGGGGATCATACCGACCCAGGACTCCTGCACTGCAGGTGGATTCTTTACCAGCTGAGCTAACAGGGAAGTCCCATATATAATGTAGATAGATTTTCTACTTCTGTAATGTGTTCTCAGGTTGGGTTAATGTGAAACAAATTAACTAAATGCTGTTTCCTAAACAATGATGTAATTAGACTAAGTGATAAAGATTGAAAATAATAATTTTTAATAAAAAACAGTTACATGAAAACAAAACAAGCACAAATACAGGCATATTCATATTAGATACACTAAAATTTGAGACTAAATATATAATAGTGACATTATTTATGATAATAATAATACAATATTAAGAAGAAACAACATTGATTTATTTCAAAATAAAATAAATTCCTTAATGAATTAAGTTAATTTTATAATAAAATAATACATCATAGATGAGAAATAGAAGAAACGAAAAAGGAATTAGGAGGAATAAGGGTTAGAAAGAAGAGAAGGAAATTAGAAAATTAACTTTCTCAAACAGAAAATATTCATATATTATATAAATATTCACTGGTATAAGCTGTTAGTTAAACCTCTCAAATTGTTGCCACAAGGAAAACTTAGACAATTAAGATTTTATAGGCTCTTATTATAATATAATGAAGTTAGATACAAGTAACAAAAATGGTGTTAACAGACATCTTAACTACTTGGAAATTTGAAAAACCACATATAGGTGCCTCCAGAATCAAACTTGAAATAATGAAATTTCAAACTATCTAGAAAAGGAAGAAAAAGAATATATTTTATACTTATACATATGGAATAAAGTAAGTGCTTTAAGTTGAAAAGTTATAGCCATAATTCATTAAAGAAGAAAGAGGAAAATTTTCAAAGAATATGGAATTATCTTTTGAGGTTAGCTAACCAACAAAAACAAAAATACAATAAAATATTTTAAACAGTTATTTAAAAACTAATACAATTTATAAGCTCTCAGCAAATTAAATAAGGAAAAATAAATAAATATGTAAGTAATATTAGAAAAACGTTAAGCTATTTTAAAGAAAATATTAAATGTAACTTTATAAAACAAATGCATATTTGTCTAGAGACATGTGAATCATCAAAATTGATCCAAGCAGAGGTGAGAAGTTTATGTAAACTAGTTGTATTTAAAAAGATTAAGTTCAATT
The DNA here is from genome assembly GCF_002263795.3 of Bos taurus. Taxonomy (NCBI): domain Eukaryota; kingdom Metazoa; phylum Chordata; class Mammalia; order Artiodactyla; family Bovidae; genus Bos; species Bos taurus. The sequence goes on along the minus strand of NC_037332.1, from coordinate 14,035,419 downwards.
AATACATATTGCAAACTGAGCTAGTTCTAGTTGGATAATGGCAAAATTTTCCCACTTAAAAATGAGGTTAAGTTAAATGTTATTTAAATTGAAGTAAGCTATAGAAAATATAGAATTTCAAAATTTATTTTATAATGTCAAGTTCCAGTCATCTTCTATGAAGAACATTTCTGACCACCTATAATTCATTAAATACTCCTGAAAAGTCAAGCCTTAGTAGTAGGGATAAACTAGTAACAGATCAGCAGTCCCCATCCTTTATGGCATAAGGGACCGCTTTCATGGAAGACATGTTTTCCGAGGACCATGGGGTGGGCTGAAGGTGGTTTGGGATGATTCAAGTATTTATTGTGCACAATAAAATAATAATAATTAACAATAAATAAATTTCTAGTATTACTACATTACCTCCACCTCAGATCAACAGGCATTAGATCTTGGAGTCTGGGGACCCCTGCTATAAGTAACAGCTGCCAACAGACACCAACCTCAAGAAAGTCAAGCTGATTCACAAGTAACTTATGTACCAGCCACAGGAAACTATATATTGATTAACATAAACTAAAGATGAAAAAAGTAGAAGATTCAATTGTAACTTGGGATGAAATGAACAGTAATTTAGAATGGGCATGCAAAAGATCAAGGAGCTTTATGACATAGCAATATAAACGATCCAAAACCAAAGTTTGGAGAAATAAAACACCAAAAAGAAAAATAATGTGAGATTCAGAGACTTGTGGAACTGTACTGGAAACTCTAAGAAGCTTATAGAAATATATTTGAAAATACAATTAGTGGAGTGGCCTCCATTATTTATTGTCCCTTATAGCTCCAGGGTCTATCTTGTGGCTAACAATGTCTTGCTTTGCTTCCTTTCTCTATTTTAATTTCATTTTGAATCCTCATCTATTCTAAGGTGGACAAGAGGAACGTTACATTCTCACACTCAACGTGGATTGCAGAAAGCCATTTTCAGTACTTACTTCCTAAACTTTCTACTTTTAGAGAGATTACCATTCACTCCCCACTCCAGTATTCTTGCCTGGAGAATTCCATGGACAGAGGAGCCTGGCTGGCTGCAGTCCATGGGGTGTCAAAAAGTCAGACACGACGAAGTGATTGAGCAACACACCGAGCACAGACTGTTACCCTAAGTACATCTCTGTGTTTGGAAGCTTACTCAATGTTTGAAGAAGTAGATGATACAGATAACCTGTGTTTTTTCTGTATAAATACATATTATTCATAGTGATATAGTCTTCATAAGCACATGTGCCCCAAGTGCAGTAGGCCAGAGTATAACAGAAAGGAAACAAGTCGACTGGCAATTCGCACACTTTTAAATAGAAAATTCACTAGAAATATCTCTGATTAATCCATAAACACATGAAAATGTTCTCACCATCATTAGTTATCAAGGAAATAAAAATCAACACCATAATAAAAACACAACCAATGATAGAAGGTTGTGCAATACCTGGAACTTATATTACTAGTGGTAGTGTTAAAAATATGTTAGCCAAAAATATATAGCCAAAAACAGTATGTGCTATAGACATTTGGAAAAATGTATTTAAGCTTCTTTTTTAAAAATTTTGTTATTTCCCTTCTGGTTTCCTCAGTGTGTATGCCCAGCAGTGGGATTGCTGGATATAAGGCAGTTCTATTTCCAGATTTTTAAGGATAAGAAAGCTGTGGTACATATACACAATGGAGTATTACTCAGCCATTAAAGAGAATTCATTTGAATCAGTTCTAATGAGGTGGATGAAACTGGAGCCTATTATACAGGGTGAAGTAAGTCAGAAAGAAAAACACCAATACAGTATACTAATGCATATATATGGAATTTAGAAAGATGGTAACAATAACCCTGTGTACGAGACAGCAAAAGACACACTGATGTACAGATCAGTCTTATGGACTCTGTGGGAGAGGGAGAGGGTGGGACGATTTGGTAGAATGGCATTGAAACATGCATAATATCATGTATGAAACGAGTCACCAGTCCAGGTTCAATGCATGATGTGGGATGCTTGGGGCTGGTGCACTGGGACGACCCAGAGGGATGGTATGGGGAGGGAGGAGGGAGGAGGGTTCAGGATGGGGAACACATGTATACCTGTGGTGGATTCATTTTGATATTTGGCAAAACTAATACAATTATGTAAAGTTTAAAAATAAAATAAAATTAAAAAAATAAAAATTAAAAAAAATTTAGTATTATTTTTTTTTTACTTTACAATATTGAATTAGTTTGCCATATATCAACATGAATCCACCACGGGTGTACACGCGTTCCCCATCCTGAACCCACCTCCCTCCCCATACTATCCCTCTGGTTCATCCCATTGCACCAGCCCCAAGCTTCCCGTATCCTGCATGGAACCTGGACTGGTGATTCATTTCTTATATGATATTATACATGTTTTAATGCCCTTCTCCCAAATCATCCCCCCCTCCCTCTCCCACAGAGTCCAAGCTTCTTATAAAATTAAAACTATACCTACACCATGACTTTGCCATTCCAATTCTAAGTATATACCCAAGAAAAAGGAAAACGTGTTCATAAAATATTGTATGAAAATATTCACAACACCTTTCTTCGTAATGACCCCAAACTGGAAACATTCCGTATGTGTATAAATAGGAGAATGGACAAACAATAAAGTAGATCACTGCTGCTGCTACGTCGCTTCAGTCGTGTCCTACCCTGAGCAACCCCATAGACAGCAGCCCACCAGGCTCCTCTGTCCCTGGAATTCTCCAGGCAAGAAAACTGGAGTGGGTTGCCATTTCCTTCTCCAAAATAGACCACTACATAGAAATAAACCACTGGTACATGCAATACCATAGGTTATTCTCCAAAACCTTATGCTGAGTGAAAGAAGCCTTAAAGAGAAATACCGTTTGCTTGCAATTTTAGGAGCTTAAATAAATCAAGCAAATCTTATCTATGGTGGCAAAAAATTTGGAAAATCATTATTTTCATACACATGGGGCAGGAGTTGATGGTAAAGAGCATTCATAAAATTCCTGGAAATATGTAATAATTAGATTGCATGTCTTTATATTATGGGTCACATGGGTGTATGCATTTCTCAAAACTTGACAAAAACACAATATATTTCTTTAGAACAAAAGTTCATATGCTGAATTTTATTCCTTTTTACCCTTAGCAGTTTATAAAATATATTGACTATTTCTCTCAAACTTTAATAAATTATAAGAACCACTGAACTTATTTATTAAAACTGTGGAATCCCAGGTCTTTTTTCAGAATATTCTGATTCACTGTATATGTATTTTAATCCATCATTTTATAAGTCTTATAGATAATTATTTCAATTTTAGTAATTTGGGAAATTCTACTTTAAGAAATACACATTTCTATACTATATGTCAAAATTTTAAGGCTGACTTTCCTGGAACTTTGTTGTTTTTATTTATTTCCTTTGTCAGTGATATTGAAAATCAATTTTTACAGTAATGCTGTTATTTATATAATATGTTGAAAATCATGGACTTCCTTACAAAGAACTAGTCTTTATTGATAGAAAATAATGGTTTTAGAGAAAATATAAGCTGTGATTTTTAGAAATTTAGAAAAATATCTCCAGGGAGACTTATTTTCCAAAATTACTATGCAATTAGAAGGGAATTTAATGTTATTAATTCCAGAATTTGGTAACATCCATTTCATTCAGGTAATCTTAATTCCTCTGAACTTTCATTAACCATAAAAGAAGATAGTAATAGATTTGCCTATTAACTAGGCACTGAATGACAAATTCCGGGAAAAGATCATTTTTCAGACTATAAAAAAAATTCACAAGTATTGGACTGTTTTGGAATTGCAAAATATATATGTATATAACTTGTGGAGTAATGCAATAGAGTTAAGCAGAAAGCATTTAGAATATAAACACTGTATGCAGGTATGCTTAGTTAGAGGAATTTTCTGACAAGCTTAAAAATAAAGACCTTAACTTTTTCAATTTGTCTGCCAAAAATGTGTGTCAGTGTGCATTTGTGTGTGTGTGTGTGTGTGTCTCTGTGTGTGAATGTATGTGTATTCATATAGTTCTTTCTTATAGTTTGAATTTGTTCTTTTTGACAGTTTACATCTGTTTATTCAAAAAAGGGGAAGGAGAAAGTAATCCCTTTGTTAAAATTGTCCACGCTGTAATGCTCATGTTCTGCTGTTTTTCACATTTACACTCAAGATTGCTCAATATGTTTTGACTGAACTTGCCTCAACCTCAAGACTCCAAGTGCCCTGTGACTTTTCATCCAGACACATGAAAGCTGGGAGTTGTCAGGAACACCTAGATGTATATGTAGCTTTCACAAGTAACATCAAGTTTGCAGGTGAGAGCAGAGGTTAGCTTATTTAATATTTCCCATAATCTATAAATAAAAATGGCCTTTTTGGATGAAAGGCAGAATCGAGCAGGCTATTATTGTTACTAGGAGGAATTTGCAGTTGTTATTAGAAAGAAGATAAATTTTGTGAATGCAGATATATTGCAAGCACCATCAAACACTCCTTCTGGAGCAAATTAAATGTTTCCTACATGTTTAGTTACTGCTCTTCTGATATTTATAAGCATATCTTTCTTAATTTGACACTATTTTGTTCTACAATAAAAACTTATTGGCCCAAAGGTAAATCTTTCAATGGAACCACTTTTGGGGGGGAGGTAAAAATGTGAAATAGTAAGTTGGATGTTTTCTGTTTTTACACCTGTTAGTCTATTCTTTTGTTGTTGTTTATTTGCTTTAATTTATTTTTTAATTGGAGTAAGTTTGCTTTACAATGTTGTAATGGTTTCTGCCATACAAACCAAATCATATATAATTATGCATATATCACATACCTCCTGAACCTCCCTCCCGCTCCCTCATCCCATCCTTCTAGGCCATCACAGAGCATCTGTCTGGACCCCTTGTATTACATAGCAATTCCTCATCAGCTCTCTCTTTTACACATGGTAGAGTATAAATGTCTATGCTACTTTCTCCATTTGCCCCTCTCTCTCTTTCCCGTACTTTGTCCACAAGTCAGCTCTTTATATCTGTAGTTTATTCTCAAAAGAAATGTTTTTTTGAGGTATTTAGATTGAATCATTCTACCATGTTAGTTAAAAAGAATTTATTAATGGACAGATTACATAAGAGGTTGCTCCTTCTCTATTTTAATTTGTTTGGTCTGTTACCAAGGAATGATTTTGTTGATGTCCTATACTTTGTGTTTTACAGTAATTGCTAATTATATGTTCATAGCATGGAAATCACATATTCACCTTTTGATGCCAATGGGATGTAATGAAACAAGAAGTTATTTTGAAGTAAAACAATTCTCCTTTTAAAAATTTTATTTTATAAAAATATAAATTCTCAATCTCACATGCCGGTATTCTGTAATTATTAGCCATTCCTTATTCTAGAAGACTCTTTTTAACTTGCTACTTGTTGTTTGAATTTCCTGGGTATTCTGGCTAAAGTGATATAATAAAGGTGAGTGGTTCTTTGAGAATGTTTATGCATCATTGAACCCTGGAGATATGAATATATTGAGATTATGTAAGAAGTCTCTGAGTATCTTTCCCCTTTAGGTAAGCTTACAATCTTTCCAATTCTGCTGGGATATATTAAAGTTATGTGATCACATATGACACATATTTGCAAATGAATGTTATAAAATTGATCTATCTTTATGCTGTCTATCCTTAAGTTTATGTTGTTAAAATCTGCAATCAAGTAAAAAGTTTGTGTTGATATTTCTAAAATTGATTCTATAGAGTTTTAAGTACTTAGTTTTTAGAATCTTGAGATTTGCCTCTCTTTTTTGGGGGGAAAAAAAAAAAGCCTGATTTTGTTTGTCTTTGCATTAAGCCACACAGATTCTTCATAAACTTTTTTTTTCTTTCCACAAAACCATTTTGCAACAAATCGGCACATAAAACTTAAAACAGTGTTTTATGTTTTCAAATAAACATCAAGTTTAAAATTTTGCTTTATGTAACTCTGTTTTGTTTTATTTTCTACTTACTTTACTTCAAGAAGGATGAATTTGACTGGAAACAAGTGCTGCTGCCATCCTCTTAAATGTTGATGAGTATTGCCGTTTCATCCTTTTGTCTGAAATTCCCAAATTCCCTAGTTCTTTGGAAACAGCAATCAGACTCAAGTTCCTGCCACTCCACTGAAAACAAGTCAACGTTACTAGCAAGCTCCATTTTAACAAAACCAATAATTACTCCTTTGTCTTAAATTTTCTTAACCTCACTGCAACATCCTAAATAGTCAGTCACAGTCTTGTTTACTACAGCTGTAAGGAAGAAACGCCTAATTGTTACCTTATTTATTTTTTCCTTCTTCAATAGTAATAAAGTTTGAGCTGGATATGCTGCCATCTTTTAAAAAATCACTATTTTCAAAGTCTGCAGCAGGTACTTGCTGAAATTAGGTACTTGCCATTTGGATGTGTGCAGAAGCGACGTATGCCTCTTTATGGTTAGCACCTTAAATAAACAGGAGTAAGCTCCTTTTGCCACTTTTTGTTTTTCCTTTTCTTGCAGCTAAAGGATAACTGGAACAGAAGCAGATACATGGATCCAGAGTTGGAAGCTGTTTTGAGAATAACAAAACTGTCCTAACAACCTGGACTTGGATTTCTAGACTAACACATTAAAACAATTGTGTTAACCCGGAGTGTGTTTCACTATGTTGTTTCACAGTATTTTATCTTGTACACAAATTGTTCAGTACCTTATACAACTACTTCCTCTCCTGGTTCCCTGTCACTTATTTGGTCATGTCTATGTTTCCTTTACATGCTCTTTTTCTCTTCTTCTTCTTCTTTTTTTGCCCCAAAATTTAGCTACCTAGGGTTTAGTCTCCCACTCCTTTCTCTCTCTTTTTTTTTAAATATAACCCATGGTTTCATGGCTTTAGATGCCACCTATATGTTGATGACTTCTATGGAATATTGCTTTTTTCAAAACCCCATCAAGTCATGTTTTCACTTGACAAACTACCAGGAAGTTCAATGTAACATGTGTTGAAAAGGAATCTTGATCTCCTTCCAAGTCTCCTCCTCTGTCACCTCATCTTAGTGTAAGGAACATGTCAACCTTGCACTTCTGTCTCTCACATCCAAAGCTCATCAGGAAATTGGAGTTAATTTTTACATTTGAAATTTAAGAGAACTTGTTTCCAAGGCAGAAATAGAGACATGGATGGAGAGAAGGGATATGTGGGATGAATTGGAAGATTAGTATTGACATATATACACAGTCATGTGCTTCACTTCGTTGTACAGCAGAAACTAACTGCAGAAACGAATACAACATTGTACAGCAATTATCCTCCAATTAAAAAAAGAATTCTCAGAGAAATGAAGAAAGATATTGAGAAAGTTAAGGAAGTGATGTGTGAAGAAAATGAAACAAGACAGATTTCAAATCAACAACCCAACTTTACAACTGAAGGAACTAGAAAAAAGAGCAAATTAAAGGGCAAACATTCAATTACTAAAATCAAGAATGAAAGTGAGGTCCTACTGCCAATTCTAGAAAAATAAAAATGAATATGAATGTATACATCAATAAATTAGATAACCTAGATGAAATGAACATGTTTCTAGAAACACAAAACCTTACCAAGAAAGGATCACAACACAGAAAATATTTATAAAGATATAAAGAATTCAAAACTTACCACAAAATGAAAGCCCAAGACCAGATAATTTCACTGGTGAATTGTATGATAAGAACAAATATCAATCCTTATCAGTCATTTCCAAAAATAATTGAACAGGAAGGCGCTCTTCCTAATTTATTCTGTAAGGCCAACTTTGCCCTGATACCAGACAAGCCAGACAAGCACAGTAAAGAAAAACACAATACAGTATTACTATAGAACAATATCCCTTATGAATGCTGATGTAAAAATCCTCAACAAAATGCTAGCAAATAGAATTCAGCAGTATGTTAAAAGAATTACACCATGTCCAAGTGGGTTTATTCCAGGAGTTCAAGGATTGTTCAACGTATAAAAATTGATGAACATAAAACACTATGTAAAAAGAATGAAGAAAACAAACAAACAAACAAACAGGATCATCTCAGCTGATGGAGAAAAATCATGTGACAAAATCCAATACCCTTTCATGATAAAAAAAAAAAAAAAACATTCAGCAAACTAGTAATAGAAAACTACCGCAACATAACAAAACTCATATGTGAAAAACACACAGACACCATCATAGTCAGTGGTGAAGCACTAAAAGCATTTCCTCAAAGATCAGTAACAAGGAACAAATGCCCTCTTTTACCACATCTATTCAACCACTGAAAGTTCCAACTAGAACAATTAAGTAAGAAAAATAAATAAAATATATTCAATTTGGAAAGAAAGAAATAAAACTACGTTTTAATGCAGATGATATGATCTTTTTCATAGAAAATGCTGACGATCACACACGTACACACATACACACACACATATACACGCACCTATTCATTTACTAATTCATTTAGTAACTCTAATTAATAATAATAATTAGTAACTCTAATTATCAAACTAACAGGATAATAAAGTCAAAACACAAAAATAAGTTGCATTTCCATGCATGAACAATCTGAAAAGAAAATTACAAAAAAAAATTCCTAATACCAACAAAAAGAAGAAAACACTTAGGAGTTAACTACAAAACATCACTGAAATAAATTAAAGATATAAATGAATGGAAATATATCTCATATTCATGGCTTGAAAGTTTGGATATTGTTAAAATGTGAATATTAAATGTCAATTATTAAAATACCAAAGCAATCTATAGATTCAATGCAATCCCTATCAAAATCACAGTGATATTTTATGCAGAAATAGAACAACCCATTCAAAAATCTATATGGAATCTCAAATCCAAAATCTCTAAAACAATATTGAAAATAAATAACATTACATTTTGAGTTAATTTTTGTGTATGGTGTTAGCAAGTGTTCTAGTTTCATTCTTTTACGAGTGGTTGACCAAATTTCCAAGCACCACTTGTTAAAGAGATTGTCTTTAATCCATTGTATATTCTTGCCTCCTTTGTCAAAGATAAGGTGTCCATAAGTGCATGGATTTATCTCTGGGCTTTCTATTTTGTTCCACTGATCTATATTTCTGTCTTTGTGCCAGTACCATACTGTCTTGATAACTGTGGCTTTGTAGTAGAGCCTGAAGTCAGGTAGGTTGATTCCTGCAGTTCCATTCTTCTTTCTCAGGATCGCTTTGGCTATTCGAGGTTTTTTGTATTTCCATACAAATTGTGAAATTATTTGTTCTAGCTCTGTGAAGAATACTGTTGGTAGCTTGATAGGGATTGCGTTGAATCTATAAATTGCTTTGGGTAGTATACTCATTTTCACTATATTGATTCTTCCAATCCATGAACATGGTATATTTCTCCATCTATTAGTGTCCTCTTTTATTTCTTTCACCAGTGTTTTATAGTTTTCTATATATAGGTCTTTAGTTTCTTTAGGTAGATATATTCCCAAGTATTTTATTCTTTCTGTTGCAATGGTGAATGGAATTGTTTCCTTAATTTCTCTTTCTGTTTTCTCATTATTAGTGTATAGGAATGCAAGGGATTTCTGTGTGTTGATTTTATATCCTGCAACTTTACTATAGTCATTGATTAGTTCTAGTAATTTTCTGGTGGAGTCTTTAGGGTTTCTATGTAGAGGATCATGTCATCTGCAAATAGTGAGAGTTTTACTTCTTCTTTTCCAATTTGGATTCCTTTTATTTCTTTTTCTGCTCTGATTGCTGTGGCCAAAACTTCCAAAACTATGTTGAATAGTAATGGTGAAAGTGGGCACCCTTGTCTTGTTCCTGACTTTAGAGGAAATGCTTTCAATTTTTCACCATTGAGGATAATGTTTGCTGTGGGTTTGTCATATATAGCTTTTATTATGTTGAGGTATGTTCCTTCTATTTCTGCTTTCTGGAGAGTTCTTATCATAAATGGGTGTTGAATTTTGTCAAAGGCTTTCTCTGCATCTACTGAGATAATCATATGGTTTTTATTTTTCAAAAATAAACTCAAAATGGATTAAAGATCTAAACGTAAGACCAGAAACTATAAAACTCCTAGAGGAGAACATAGGCAAAAGATTCTCGGACATACATCACAGCAGGATCCTCCATGACCCACCTCCCAGAATATTGGAAATAAAAGCAAAAATAAACACATGGGACCTAATTAACCTTAAAAGCTTCTGCACATCAAAGGAAACTATTAGCAAGGTGAAAAGACAGCCTTCAGAATGGGAGAAAATAATAGCAAATGAAGCAACTGACAAACAACTAATCTCAAAAATATACAAGCAACTCCTGCAGCTCAATTCCAGAAAAATAAATGACCCAATCAAAAAATAGGCCAAAGAATTAAATAGACATTTCTCCAAAGAAGACATACAGATGGCTAACAAACACATGAACAGATGCTCAACATCACTCATTATCAGAGAAATGCAAATCAAAACCACTATGAGGTACCATTTCACACCAGTCAGAATGGCTGCAATCCAAAAGTCTACAAATAATAAATGCTGGAGAGGGTGTGGAGAAAAGGGAACCTTCTCACACTGTTGGTGGGAATGCAAACTAGTACAGCCACTATGGAGAACAGTGTGGACATTCCTTAAAAAACTGAAAATAGAACTGCCTTATGATCCAGCAATCCCACTGCTGGGCATACACACTGAGGAAACCAGAAGGAAAAGAGACACGTGTACCCCAATATACATCGCAGCACTGTTTATAATAGCCAGGACATGGAAGCAACCTAGATGCCCATCAGCAGATGAATGGATAAGAAAGCAGTGGTACATATACACAATGGAGTATTACTCAGCCATTAAAAAGAATACATTTGAATCAGTTCTAATGAGGTGGATGAAACTGGAGCCTATTATACAGAGTGAAGTAAGCCAGAAGGAAAAACACCAATACAGTATACTAATGCATATATATGGAATTTAGAAAGATGGTAACAATAACCCTGTGTACGAGACAGCAAAAGAGACAGTGATGTATAGAACAGTCTTATGGACTCTGTGGGAGAGGGAGAGGGTGGGAAGATTTGGGAGAATGGCATTGAAACATATAAAATATCATGTATGAAACGAGATGCCAGTCCAGGTTCGATGCATGATACTGGATGCTTGGGGCTAGTGCACTGGGACGACCCAGAGGGATGGTATGGGGAGGGAGGAGGGAGGAGGGTTCAGGATGGGGAACACATGTATACCTGTGGTGGACTCATTTTGATATTTGGCAAAACTTATACAATTATGTAAAGTTTAAAAGTTAAATAAGACTTAAAAAAATTAAAAAAAAAAGAAAATAAATAACAAAATGGGAAACTGACATTTCATGTTTACAAAACTTAGTATGAAGTTATGATAATTAAAATAGTATCGTATTGACATAAAGACAGATACATACGCTAATGGGATAAACCAGGCAGTTCAAATGTAAGTCCTCATGTATATGTTTAAATAAGTTTTGAGAAAACTAATCAATGGGAAAAGTAGTCTTCAATAAATGGTGCATTTAAACTGTATATAGACATGCAAAGTAATGACTTTGGAGCCTTACCTGACACCATATATAGATCAGATCAGATCAGTCGCTCAGTCATGTCCGACTCTTTGCGACCCCATGAATCGCAGCACGCCAGGCTTCCCTGTCCATCACCAACTCCCAGAGTTTACTGAGACTCACGTCCATCGAGTCACTATGCCATCCAGCCATCTCATCCTCTGGCATCCTCTTCTCCTCCTGCCCCCAATCCCTCCCAGCATCAGAGTCTTTTCTAATGAGTCAACTCTTCGCATGAGGTGACCAAAGTACTGGAGTTTCAGCTTGAGCATCATTCCTTCCAGTGAACACCCAGGGCTGATCTCCTTTAGAATGGATTGGTTGGTTCTCCTTGCAGTCCAAGGGACTCTCAAGAGTCTTCTCCAACACCACAGTTCAAAAGCATCAATTCTTCGGCACTCAGCCTTCTTCACAGTCCAACTCTCACATCCATACATGACCACAGGAAAAACCATAGCCTTGACTAGACGAACCTTTGTTGGCAAAGTAATGTCTCTGCTTTTGAATATGCTATCTAGGTTGGTCATAACTTTCCTTTCAAGGAGCAAGCGTCTTTTAATTTCATGGCTGCAGTCACCATCTGTAGTGATTTTGGAGCCCAGAAAAATAAAGTCTGACACTGTTTCCACTGTTTCCCCATCTATTTCCCATGAAGTGATGGGACCAGATGCCATGATCTTTGTTTTCTGAATGTTGAGCTTGAAGCCAACTTTTTCACTCTCCTCTTTCACTTTCATCAAGAGGCTTTTGAGTTCCTCTTCACTTTCTGCCATAAGGGTGGTGTCATCTGCATATCTGAGGTGATTGATATTTTTCCCGGCAATCTTGATTCCAGCTGTTGTTTCTTCCAGTCCTGCCTTTCTCATGATGTACTCTGCATATAAGTTAAATAAGCAGGGTGACAATATACAGCCTTGACGTACTCCTTTTCCTATTTGGAACCAGTCTGTTGTTCCACGTCCAGTTCTAACTGTTGCTTCCTGACCTGCATACAAATTTCTCAAGAGGCAGATCAGGTGGTCTGGTATTCCCATCTCTTACAGAATTTTGCACAGTTTATTGTGATCCACACTGTCAAAGGCTTTGGCATAGTCAATAAAGCAGAAAGAGATGTTTTTCTGGAACTCTCTTGCTTTTTCGATGATCCAGCAGATGTTGGCAATTTGATCTCTGGTTCCTCTGTCTTTTCTAAAACCAACTTGAACATCAGGGAGTTCACGGTTCACGTATTATTGAAGCCTGGCTTGGAGAATTTTGAGCATTAGTGTACTAGCATGTGAGATGAGTACAATTGTGCAGTAGTTTGACCATTCTTTGGCATTGCCTTTCTTTGGGGTTGGAATGAAAACTGAACTTTTCCAGTCCTGTGGCCACTGCTGAGTTTTCCAAATTTCCTGGCATATTGAGTGAAGCACTTTCACAGCATCATCTTTCAGAATTTGGAACAGCTCAACTGGAATTCTATCACCTCCACTAGCTTTGATTGTAGTGAGGCTTTCTAAGGCCCACTTGACTTCACATTCCAGGATATCTGGCTCTAGGTCAGTGATCACACCATCGTGATTATCTGGGTCTTGAAGATCTTTTTTATACAGTTCTTCTGTGTATTCTTGCCACCTCTTCTTAATATCTTCTTCTTCTGTTAGGTCCATACCATTTCTGTCCTATATAGAGCCCATCTTTGCATGAAATGTTCCTTTGGTATCTCTGATTTTCTTGAAGAGATCTCTAGTCTTTCCCATTATGTTGTTTTCGTCTATTTCTTTGCATTGATTGCTGAAGAAGGCTTTCTTATCTCTTCTTGGTATTCTTTGGAACTCTGCATTCAGATGTTTATATCTTTCCTTTTCTCCTTTGCTTTTCACTTCTCTTCCTTTCACAGCTATTTGTAAGGCCTCCCCAGGCAGCCATTTTCCTTTTTTTGCATTTCTTTTCAATGGGAATTGTCTTGATCCCTGTCTCTTGTACAATATCACGAACCTCATTCCATAGCTCATCAGGCACTCTATCTATCAGATCTAGGCCCTTAAATCTATTTCTCACTTCCACTGGATAATCATAAGGGATTGGATTTAGGTCATACCTGAATGGTCTAGTGGTTTTCTCTACTTTCTTCAATTTCAGTCTGAATTTGGCAATAAGGAGTTCATGGTCTGAGTCACAGTCAGCTCCTGGTCTTGTTTTTGCTGACTGTATAGAGCTTCTCCATCTTTGGCTGCAAGGAAAATAATCAATCTGATTTCAGTGTTGACGATTTGGTGATGTCCATGTATAGAGTCTTCTCTTGTGTTGTTGGAAGAGGGTGTTTGTTATGACCAGTGCATATTCTTGGCAAAACTCTATTAGTCTTTGCCCTGTTTCATTCCGTATTCCAAGGCCAAATTTGCCTGTTACTCCAGGTGTTTCTTGACTTCCTACTTTTGCATCCCAGTCCCCTATTATGAAAAGGACATCTTTTTTGGGTGTTAGTTCTAAAAGGTCTTGTAGGTCTTCATAGAACCGTTCAACTTCAGCTTCTTCAGCATTACTGGTTGGGGCATAGACTTGGATTACTGTGATATTGTATGGTTTGCCTTGGAAATGAACAGAGATCATTCTGTCGTTTTTGAGAGTGCATCCAAGTACTGCATTTAGGACTCTTTTGTTGACCATGATGGCTACTCCATTTCTTCTGAGGGATTCCTGCCTACAGTAGTAGATATAATGGTCATCTGAGTTAAATTCACCCATTCCAGTCCATTTCAGTTTGCTGATTCCTAGAATGTCGACTTTCACTCTTGCCATCTCTTGTTTGACCACTTTCAATTTGCCTTGATTCATGGACCTGACATTCCAGGTTCCTATGCAATATTGCTCTTCACAGCATCGGACCTTGCTTCTATCACCAGTCAGATCCACAGCTGGGTATTGTTTTTGCTTTGGCTCCATCCCTTCATTCTTTCTGGAGTTATTTCTCCAGGGATCTCTAGTAGCATATTGGGCACTACTGACCTGGGGAGTTCCTCTTTCAGTATACTATCATTTTGCCTTTTCATAGTTTTCATGGGGTTCTCAAGGGAAGAATACTGAAGTGGTTTGCCATTCCCTTCTCCAGTGGACCACATTCTGTCAGATCTCTCCACCATGACCCGCCCATCTTGGGTGGCCCCACGGGCATGGCTTAGCTTCATTGAGTTAGACAAGGCTGTGGTCCTAGTGTGATTAGATTGACTAGGTTTCTGTGAGTATGGTTTCAGTGTGTTTCCCCTCTGATGCCTTCTTGCAATACCTACCGTCTTACTTGGGTTTCTCTTACCTTTGGCGTGGGGTATCTCTTCACGGCTGCTCCAGCAAAGCACAGCCATTGCTCCTTACCTTGGACGAGGGGTATCTCCTCACCACCGCCCTTCCTGACCTTCAACGTGGGATAGCTCCTCTAGGACCTCCTGCGCCCACGCAGCCAGGGCTCCTTGGATGTGGGGTTGTTCCTCCTGGCCACCGTTCCTGGCCTCAGGCTTAGGGGTGTGGGGTATCTCTTCCTGGCCGCCGCCCCTGACCTCGGACGCAGGGTAACTCCTCTCGGCCGCCCCCCGCCCATATACAGAACTTAACTTAAAAATCATCAAGGATATAAATGAAAAAGCTAAAGCAATGAAAGTCTCAGAAGGCAACATAGGACAAAATCTTCATGATATTAAAATTGCCAATGATTTCTTAAATACAAAGGCACAGGTAACAAAAAATTAGACAATATGGACTTATAAAGCTTTTTTTTTTAATATGTGGATCAAAAGACACTATCAACAGAGTACAAAGGCAACCTGTAGAATGGAGATGTTATTTTCAAATCATATATCTGATAAGTACTAAATCCAGTATTTGTGAAGAACTCCTAAGACTCACTAGCAGCAACAACAACAAAAACCTAATGCAAAAACATGCAAGAAACCTGAATAAATTATTCTCCAAAAAAGATATACACATAGCCAGTAACATACACATGAAAACATGGTGAACATCACCAATCATTCAGTTCAGTTCAGTTCAGTCTCCCAGTCATGTCCGACTCTTTGTGACCCCATGAATCGCAGCACGCCAGGCCTCCCTGACCATCACCAACACCAGGAGTTCACTCAGACTCACGTCCATCGAGTCGGTGATGCCATCCAGGCATCTCATCCTCTGTCGTCTCCTTCTCCTCCTGCCCCCAATCCCTCCCAGCATCAGAGTCTTTTCCAATGAGTCAACTCTTCACATGAGGTGGCCAAAGTACTGGAGTTTCAGCTTTAGCATCAGTCTTTCCGAAGAACACCTGGGACTGATCTCCTTCAGAATGGACTGGTTGGATCTCCTTGCAGTCCATGGAACTCTCAAGAGTCTTCTCCAACACCACAGTTCAAAAGCATCGATTCTTCGGCACTCAGCCTTCTTCACAGTCCAACTCTCACATCCATACATGACTACTGGAAAATCTGTAGCCTTGACTACAAACCTTTGTTTGCAAAGTAATGTCTCTGCTTTTTATTTTTATTTTTTTTCCATTTTATTTTATTTTTTAACTTTACAATATTGTATTGGTTTTGCCATATATCAACATGAATCCACCATAGGTATACACGTGTTCCCCATCCTGAACCCTCCTCCTTCCTCCCTCCCCTTACCATGCCTCTGGGTCGTCTCAGCGTACCAGCCCCAAGTATCTAGTATCGTGCATCGAACCTGGACTGGCAACTCGTTTCATATATGATATTATACATGTTTCAATGCCATTCTCCCAAATCATCCCACCCTCTCCCTCTCCCACAGAGTCCAAAAGACTGTTCTAATCATCAGTGTCTCTTTTGCCGTCTCGTATACAGGGTTATTGTTACCATCTTTCTAAATTCCATATATATGTGTTAGTAGTACATAATGAGAAATGCTGGACTGGAAGAAACACAAGCTGGAATCAAGATTGCTGGGAGAAATATCAATCACCTCAGATATGCAGATGACACCACCCTTATGGCAGAAAGTGAAGAGGAACTCAAAAGCCTCTTGATGAAAGTGCAAGAGGAGAGTGAAAAAGTTGGCTTCAAGCTCAACATTCAGAAAACAAAGATCATGGCATCTGGTCCCATCACTTCATGGGAAATAGATGGGGAAACAGTGGAAACAGTGTCAGACTTTATTTTTCTGGGCTCCAAAATCACTACAGATGGTGACTGCAGCCATGAAATTAAAAGACGCTTGCTCCTTGAAAGGAAAGTTATGACCAACCTACATAGCATATTCAAAAGCAGAGACATTACTTTGCCAACAAAGGTTCGTCTAGTCAAGGCTATGGTTTTTCCTGTGGTCATGTATGGATGTGAGAGTTGGACTGTGAAGAAGGCTGAGCGCCAAAGAATTGATGCTTTTGAACTGTGGTGTTGGAGAAGACTCTTGAGAGTCCCTTGGACTGCAAGGAGATCCAACCAGTCCATTCTGAAGGAGATCAGCCCTGGGATTTCTTTGGAAGGAATGATGCTAAAGCTGAAACTCCAGTAGTTTGGCCACCTCATGCGAAGAGTTGACTCATTGGAAAAGACTGTGATGCTGGGAGGGATTGGGGGCAGGAGGAGAAGGGGATGCCAGAGGATGAGATGGCTGGATTGCATAGTGACTCGATGGACGTGAGTCTCAGTAAACTCTGGGAGTTGATGATGGACAGGGAGGCCTGGCGTGCTGCGATTCATGGGGTCGCAAAGAGTCGCACACGACTGAGATACTGATCTGATCTGATCTGACATGATACTGTATTGGTGTTTTTCTTTCTGGCTTACTTCACTCTGTATAATAGGCTCCAGTTTCATCCATCTCATTAGAGCTGATTCAAATGTATTCTTTTTAATGGCTGAGTAATACTCCATTGTGTATATGTACCACAGCTTTCTTATCCATTCCTCTGCTGATGGACATCTAGGTTGCTTCCATGTCCTGGCTATTATAAACAGTGCTGCAATGAACAATGAGGTACATGTGTCTCTTTCAATTTTGGTTTCCTTGGTGTGTATACGTAGTAGTGGGATTGCTGGGTCATAAGGCAGTACTGTTTCCAGTTTTTTAAGGAATCTCCACGCTGTTCTCCATAGTGGCTGTACTAGTTTGCATTCCCACCAACAGTGTAAGAGGGTTCCCTTTTCTCCATACCCTCTCCAGCATTTATTGCTTGTAGACTTTTGGATCACAGCCATTCTGACTGGCGTGAAATGGTACCTCATTGTGAATTTGACTTGCATTTCTCTGATAATGAGTGATGTTGAGCATCTTTTCATGTGTTTGTTAGCCATCTATATGTTCTTTGGAGAAATGTCTATATAGTTCTTTGGCCCATTTTCTGATTGGGTCATTTATTTTTCTGGAATTGAGCTGTAGGAGTTGCTTGTATTTAATATGCTATCTAGGTTGGTCATAACCTCCTTCCAAGGAGTAAGAATCCTTTAATTTCATGGCTGCCATCACCATCTGCAATGATTTTGGAGCTCAAAAAAATAAAGTCTGACACTGTTTCCCCATCTATTTCCCATTAAGTGATGGGACCAGATGCCATGATCTTCAACTTTTTCACTCTCCTCTCTTACTGTCATCAAGAGGGTTTTTAGTTCCTCTTCACTTTCTGCCATAAGGATGGTGTCATCTGCATATCTGAGGTGATTGATATTTCTCCCGGCAATCTTGATTCCAGCTTGTGCTTCTTCCAGCCCAGCATTTCTCATAATGTACTCTGAATAGAAGTTAAATAAGCAGGGTGACAATATACAGCCTTGACGTACTCCGTTTCCTATTTGGAACCAGTCTGTCGTTCCATGTCCAGTTCTAACTGTTGCTTCCTGACCTGTATCCAGGTTTCTCAAGAGGCAGGTCAGGTGGTCTGGTATTCCCATCTCTTTCAGCATTTCCCACATTTTATTGTGATCCACACAGTCAAAGGCTTTGGTATAGTCAATAAAGCAGAAATAGATGTTTTTCTGGAACTCTCTTGCTTTTTTGATGATCCAGCAGATGTTGGCAATTTGATCTCTTGTTCCTCTGCCTTTTCTAAAACCAGCTTGAACATCTGGAATTTCATGGTTCATGTATTGATGAAGCCTGTCTTGGAGAATTTTGAGCATTACTTTACTAGCGTGTTAGATGAGTGCAATTTTGCAGTAGTTTGAGCATTCTTTGGCATTGCCTTTTTTTGTGATTGGAATGAAAACTGACCTTTTCCAGTCCTGTGGCCACTACTGCGGTTTCCAAATTTGCTGGCATATTGAGCGCAGCACTTTCACAGCATCATCTTCCAGGATTTGAAATAGCTCCATTGGAATTCCATCACCTCCACTAGCTTTGTTTGCAGTGATGCTTTCTAAGGCCCACTTGACTTCACAGACAGCCAGGATGTCTGGCTCTAGGTCAGTGGTCACAGCATCGTGATTATCTTGGTCGTGAAGATCTTTTTTTGTACAATTCTGTGTATTCTTACCACCTCTTCTTAATATCTTCTGCTTCTGTTAGGTCCATACCATTTCTGTCCTTTACTGAGCCCATCTTTGCATGAAATGTTCCCTTGGTATCTCTAATATTCTTGAAGAGATCTCTAGTCTTTCCCATTCTGTTGTTTTCCTCTATTTCTTTGCATTGATCACTGAGGAAGGCTTTCTTGTCTCTTCTTGCTATTCTTTGGAACTCTGCATTAGGGATATACAAATTAAAACTACAAGGAAATACTCAAAAAAAAAAAAAAAAAAGCTAGAACAAAATAAGCATGGGAAAGGTGTGGGGAAACTGAAACCACCGTGCACTGCTGTAGAAATGAAAAATGGTGCACCTTCTATAGGAAACAGTACTGTGGTTCTTAATAAAAGAATTACCATATGATCTGCAGATGCCTTTTCTCAGTATACACCCAGAAGAATAGGAAGTATGTTCTCAAAGAGACATTTGTATACATATGTTCATAGAATAAGTTGTGGGTTGTCATTTCCTCCTCCATGGTATCTTCCCAACCCAGAGATCAAACCACATCTCCTGTGTCTCCTGCATTGGCAGGCAGATTCCTTACCACTGCACCACTTGCAAAGCACCAAAATGTGAAAGCAACCCAACTACCCACAGAGGGATGAATGGATAAGCAAAATGTGATACACACACGCAACCGAATATGATGCAACCGAAAAATGAAGGAAATCTGACATAGGTGACAACATGCATGAGTTTTGAGGACATTATTCTAAGTGCAATAAGCCAGTCACATAAAGACAAACTGTATAATTTCACTTACATGTCATAGAGTAGTAAAAATCATGAAAACAGAGAATATAAAGATGAGTTCCAAACAGAGGGGGAATGGGGACTTATTGTTTAACGGATACAATTTCAATTTCAAGATGAAGATGATTATTAGGATGGATTTGGGTGGTCACAAAACAATAAGAATATTTAATGTTATGAACTGTACACCTAAAATGTTAAATTTTATGTTATGTGTATTTTACCAAAATTTTTACAAATTTTTATTTTAAAAATATCATACTTAACAAAACATCTGGAGAAGGAAATGGCAACCTACTCCAGTACTCTTGCCTGGAAAATCCCATTGTTGTAGGAGCCTGGTAGGCTACAGTCCATGGGGTCGCAAAGAGTCGGACATGACTAAGCGACTTTGCTCTCTTTCTTAACAAAACATCATTCCTATTTTCCTGTCAGGAGGAAAGGAAAAGGTAGGAAATCATTGACACGTAAGAAAAAAGTTCTTACGTGTCAGATTTCATTACTATTGTGTTCTATTACCTAAAAGAGTAAACTGCTTAGAAAATTGATCTGTGGAACATTGAGACATCCAGGAATCTTGGAAATATTTTGAGGTTGGTTGTATCAGGTTTTTGAACCAAATAAACTAACCAACACCTAACCTGTATCTAAGAACAAAGTCAAGGAGTAAAGAGGTGAAACAAAATGAATCAGAGTCAACCATGTTATTTCTATTTCTGTTAAATTCATAGATTAGAAAATTTTAAACATTATATTTCTAATAACATATTAAAAGTTTTCACAACATTCCTCCAATAAGTAGTAAACATTTATCAGTTTCTCAACAACTGGGTTAATCTAACTAGCAAAATTCTATCTGTTATGGGGTTGGCCTCATCCTAGTCTATTTGGGGACAGGGTCCTATTAACACTCTCCTTTGAGGACTCAGAGGTCTGAGCAATTCTTGATCCACATCAGTCAAACTGCCCATCCCTAGGGAGATATATGTTAGCAGAGAGCAGGTGTTTCCTAGTAGGGAAAACCCAGGTACTGACTGAGGTGGACTTCTTAAATCTATCCCTGAACTAAGACTCACATTACCAAATTAATAGATTTGGCTTTAAATTGTTTGTGTTTCTTAAAGCTTTTTTTTTTCTTTTTACTACTTTTTTTCTGGGAAATAAAGCATAGACTTATCACTATTATGCCAACAATTATTTGAATTATTTGATTGGCAGATGATACTGCATTCATAAAACTCATTTGCTTATTGTACTTTCTTTTATCAATTGAATTATTCTCCCTCTTTTATGTAAAAATGAGATACAAATCAGTTGACTAGAAAAGATTAAACTTCTATAATCTTTATTTTGAGTATCTGGATGGATTTGTGGCTTAAAACAAGATGTTTTCAGTTAAATGTAATATACATAAAAAATAAGTTAAATTGTCACAGTTTGGCAAAAAGGAGTCTCTTCAAGATGACTCCTTTGAATAAACTTCTGATAATATTCAAATTGATAGTTTTTCCCTCAAAAAATCAAAATAATAAGACAAAACCCTATATATTAAAGTGAAAATACTATTAGTACCAATATTTGTGGCCTAGGAGTTTTCATTACAGTGCTATATACAAGCATATGGGATAAAGTAGGATAGCACACAAATTGTTATCATTTTGAAACATGAAAGAAAAATCTGTTAAAAAGTCTTTCTTTTTTTGTATATTTGCAAAAAACAATAAGCTTACTTTAGGTTTATATTTAATTAAAACCTCCCCTCACCTTTTAAAATCATATTGGCCACCTAATGTGAAGTCATCTCATTGGAAAAGACCCTGGTGCTGGGAAAGATTGAGGTCAAGAGAAGAAGGGGGAGACAGAGGAAGAAATGGTTGGATGGCATCACCAAGTCAATGGACATGAGTTTGAGTAAACTTTGGGAGATAGTCATGCTGCATTTCATGGGGTTGCAAAGAGTCAGACACAACTTGTGGACTGAATAACAATCATGCTAGTTACCATTAGTTTGCTATAACAAGGTAACCCACCAGGTGACTTAAAAAAAAGTCTCAAATTTATAGAAGCTAGAAGTCCAAAATCAACACACAGGCAGGGTTGGTTCCTTTTGAGGGCTATGAGGGAAGGGTCTGTTCCAGGTGCTTCTCCTTGATTGGCAGATGGCATTCATCTCTCTACTGTCTCTTCTCCTGCCATCTTTCCTATAGGTATTTCTGTTTGTTAAAAAGTTCCCCTTTTTATAAGGACACCGGTAATACAGGATTGGAGCCTGCCCAAATGACCTCATTTTATCGTTCTAAAGACCTGCCTCCAAATAAGATCACATTCTGAGACACTGGAATATAAGACATATGAACTCACAGGGAGGACACAATTCAATCCATAACAAAAATTGTATTGAAATCACACAGCTGCCACAAAGATTAGAAGTACATAACTTTCCTCTATTTGATCTCTGCCTTAGCATTCTGAAATTGACTCAGAAGAGTAAAAGTCAGTTATTATTTTTAACTTTACCAGAAAACTAATAATATTTCTCTTATAGACATGAATAATACAATTCATTATGGTTAAATTTTAGAGAATGTTGGGAGGGTTTCCCATTTTAAATTTCGCTTTCTACTCAGAATTACCTTAAGAGCAAGTATAATTTTTCTTATTTTATTGAAGAGGAAATAGGTACTGGGACATCAAATAAATAATTGAATGCCACCCATCTCTGGACAAATGCAAGATGTGAATCATGTGACTATAAACATATTCTTAGATATATATTACATTCCCTCTCACTGAGTAAATTATTATGCATAGATGGTTCTCTAAGCTCAATGGATAAGAGAATGTTCAAGGCTGTAGATACATTTCTGCCAATTTGATATGTAAAAGGATGGGTATAATTTTCTTATTCAGCTTGCTGTTTATTTCACCCAATCTTTACATCATATGAAGCACCATGATATTCAGTTCTGGGGAATATCCATTATGATTTAGCAGGGTTTCTAAGCTAGTGAAGATTTCTCTACATTTATCTGTGGTAGTCTTTGCCTTTGGTCAGTTATTCCTGGATGCTATCAAACTTTGGAACTATCTAGCATCAATTTTTCAATATGAACTTCCTTGACCATATAGTAAATAGCCATATAAACATTTCTTCTTTTCAGCTACATTTGCTAGCCAAGGGGACACTGGTCAACATTCTCATGGAGGCTGCAGATGTCTTGGGGTCCAGCACTAAAACCCAGTACTCTTATTATCATAATTTGCAAAGGCCCTAAGTGTGATTATAGCTTGAAGTTTAGCTTGCAAATTTTTAGTTCAGTTTTATTTTTCTTTTTTTTCCCTTGCCTTAGGGGATTTTTGTTACTCTCCTGCAAGAACACGTTTATATTAACAAATGCTTTCTATATTTTTCATAATTTATGGGCATTTTTTATTAGGAATTGTTTCAGAGCATCTGTCTTGGCATATTAATGGCAAAGGAAGTCCAAGTTTTCTCTACTTTCTGCCAATATAGTAAACAAAGAACTTTGAGCTTTTAAGTTCCTCTAAAAGAACATAAGGCTCTGAAAAGAGATAAGGATACAAAAAGCAAAGAGCTTGACAACAAGGTAAACTTTGCAGGTTGGCCACAAATTTTATAAATCAACAAGTTCAGTTCAGTTTGGTCACTCAGTCATGTCCGACTCTTTGTGACCCCATGAATCGCAGCACGCCAGGACTCCCTGTCCATCACCAACTTTCAGAGTTCATCCAAACTCATGTCCATCAAGTCAGAGATGCTGTCCAGCCATCTCATCCTCTGTAATCCCCTTCTCCCCCTCCTCCCAATCCCTCCCATCATCAGGGTCTTTTCCAATGAGTCAACTATTCGCATGACGTGGCCAAAGTACTGGAGTTTCAGCTTTAGCATCAGTCCTTCCAAAGAACACCCAGGACTGATCTTTATTCTTCCCTATCTTTTTATTTTATTTATTTATTTATTTTACTTTACAATATTTTATTGGTTTTGCCATATATCAAAGAATGGATTGGTTGGACCTCCTTGTAGTTCAAGGGACTCGCAACAGTCTTCTCCAACACCACAGTTCAAAAGCATCAATTCTTTGGTGTTCAGATCTCTTCATAGTCCAACTCTCACATCCATACATGACCACTGGAAAAACCATAGCCATGACTAGATGGGCCTTTGTTGGCAAAGTAATGTCTCTGCTTTTGAATATGCTATCTGGGTCGGTCATAACTTTCCTTCCAAGAAGTAAGTGTCTTTTAATTTCATGGCTGCAGTCACCATCTGCACTGATTTTGGAGCCCAGAAAAATAAAGTCTGACACTGTTTCCACTGTTTCCCCATGTATTTGCCATGAAGTGATGGGACCAGATGCCATGATCTTCGCTTTCTGAATGTTGAGCTTTAAGCCAACTTTTTCACTTTCCTCTTTCACCTTCATCAAGAGGCTTTTGAGTTCCTCTTCACTTTCTGCCATAAGGGTGGTGTCATCTGCATATCTGAGGTGATTGATATGTCTCCCGGCAATCTTGATTTCAGCTTGTGCTTCTTCCAGCCCAGCGTTTCTCATGATGTACTCTGCATAGAAGTTAAATAAGCAGAGTGACAATATACAGCCTTGACATACTCCTTTTCCTATTTGGAACCAGTCTGTTGTTCCATGTCCAGTTCTAACTGTTGCTTCCTGACCTACCTACAGGTTTCTCAAGAGGCAGGTCAGGTGGTCTGGTATTCCCATATCTTTCAGAAATTTCCACAGTTTCTTGTGATCCACATAGTCAAAGGGTTTGGCATAGTTCAATAAAGCAGAAATAGATGTTTTTCTGGAACTCTCTTGCTTTTTTGATGATCCAGGGCATGTCGGTAATTTGATCTCTGGTTCCTCTACCTTTTCTAATACCAGGTTGAACATATGGAAGTTCACAGTTCACAGATTGCTGAAGCCTGGCTTGGAGAATTTTGAGCCTTACTTTACTAGCATGTGAGATGAGTGCAATTGTGAAGTAGTTTGAGCATTCTTTGGCATTGCTTTTCTTTGGGATTGGAATGAAAACTCCTTTTGCAGTCCTGTGGCCACTGCTGAGTTTTCCAAATTTGCTGGCATATTGAGTGCTGCACTTTCACAAAGACATAATCAAAAATTGTTCACCGAAGTGGTACAATATTTGTGCCACTTCTATCAAATTTGGGTTTTTATAGCCAATGAAAATAATTTTCCTCTTCAATGTGATGCTATTTGTAGCCACCGAAATCATGATATCATTTTACTTTTGTAAAGAAAGCAGAAATTTATTATAAATAAATATAAAGTAAAAGCTCCACATCACTTCTATAGTTATTTTTATATATATTATATGAAATGGATACTCTAAAAAGAATTATCTTAAAACCAATATTTTTGTTCAAGTATAAATAGAAATTAAAATGATTAGGGAATCACTAGGGAATCTGACCAAGATTGGTTAAAATAAGATATATATCAGTAATTATTGAAATGTTACAGCTATTCCACTGCACGTTGTCAAACAATTTCTCCAGATACACATTGCTTATATAAGCACAGGATTAAGTTGTCATCATTCTCTTATGTTTATGCCAAATGGACCAAAATTCTTTACTTGGGTTGTTTAGTCTACGTTGGGCTGGTATATCATATTTTCATTAAAAATCTATACTGTTCATCTATTTAATCTTATAGGGAATTTTCCTGAACTGTTGGAGCTTTAAACCTCTTGTACTTGATTGTTATTATGATTTATGATTTCAACTTTTAAAAGATGTTAAGTACAAAAATACTGAAAACTGAATGTATTTACATATCTCGTCTTTCCTATTTGACTGTATATGTCATAAAGATCAGTATGAGTAACTCATTTCTTAATATTAATGATTTTGATTGACTAAAAGAAGTTGTAAATTTTATGAAATGCTCTAGCTCATAGGAAAGTGGTAAAGTTTAAAAAGTACAGTCTGATAGCAGATTTGCCAAATGTAATTAGTATAATGTAATTTATAATATATCAACTCTCACCTTTACCTGCTTTATACATATATATTCATTTACTTGTATATATATATGTGTATATATATACACATATATATATATTTACTTGTCTTCATCCACAAGAATACAAACTTCAAGAAAGCAGTGATAATCTGATTTTTTTTTTTTTTTTTACTCATATAGGCTACAGTTATTGATTTTGTGTGGTCAGTATCCCTTTGTCCTTACTTATATTAACTGTTCCTGATACTCATTTGGGGAGCCACATCTCATGAACTCTAAGTACATGCCTCTTTCATGAACAGCTCTAATTCCTGGTTCACTTGAAGTTTATAAGAGCTATTTAGTCTCAATTTTGGCACTTGGTTGAGATTAATGGGTAAATATCTTTCCTGGACTACAATTGTGAATGAATGTAAGATATAGAAAATTATTCAGCCATTATGTCAATGTAGCTAAAGGACCACTTTAAAATGGAGAAAACAAACAAAAAAGGTAGAAAAAGGTTTAATATTTTATGACACTAAAATATCTCATACATTAAAAATTAAACTAAAAATGCCAAAAGTATTGAAAGATATGCAAAAAATGAAATCAAACTTATACATCTGGACCCATACATGTGGAATTTTCAGCAATAATTGATTACTAAATAAAGTATATTATGTACTTACCTAAAGAATTAATATTTTTTCCTTTTAAAGTAGGCAAATATATTTCTACATAAGTATAGAGATACAAAGATAGATTAATCCAGAGGGAGATAGGGCTTCCAATGCTGACAGAGTTAGAGGGACACCTCAAGTCAGGTTGAATAAGGAAATAATATAATCATTTCATATTTCAAATTATCTTAGTGCATTTATAGTCTTGAAAATTCACTTTGATTTCGGATGACTCTCTATGAACAATGGTTTTATTCAATGGGAGGGAACTCAGTATATGTTAGAGCAGAGTTTCTTGTCACACTGCCTACTCACATCCTGCATTATTCTGTAAAGTTGTGTGATGTTCATTTACCTGTTTGACCATCCTGTGTTTAGTTTCCTCCTCATTAAAAGCAGGATAATTGTACCTGCTCGTAATGCACTGTAGTGTGAAAAGGCTTAGACACATTCTCCAAATATTAACCATAATTAGTAGCATTAATTTTCATATCTGTAAGATAAAACATAGTGCACTTAAACCTCCATAAATAAAGGAGAAGTATATAAACATATTGAAGTAGTTATATATTTTTCAAATTGACAGTTAAATTCACAATATAATAATAGACTAAACTTATAGGCTAAACACTAGGTAAATTTTTGTATTCCCTTCCTAGGTATTAGCATATGGGCAAAAGTAAATTAGTAAGACTATTCTGCCGCATCTTGATGTTTTATTTTTCTCAATATTTTAGAGTTTCAGTGCCTGCATATGGGGTAAGAGCACAGGCTCTGGGGTCCACATTCTGGAGCTCAGACTCTGGATCTGGCTCTTTCACATTAGCTGGATCAGCTGAGCCACTTCTTTAGCACAATCCACTTACCCATAAAACAGGGATCCTAAGAGTAGCTATCTCATAGGGGTATGATTGGAATTACCTGAGTTAATATGTGAAAAGAATTCATACTAATGCATGGTCTGGATTTTTTTAAAAGATTTTTTTGCATGTGAACCATTTTGAAAGTCTTTACCGAATTTGTTAAAATATTGCTTCTTTTGTTTATGTTCTTTCTTTTTAGGGGGGCAGTGCAGTGAGGCATGTAGGGTCTTAGCTCCCTGATGAGGAATCCAACCTACACCCCCTGCATTGGAAGGCAAGTCGTAACCATTGGACCACCAGGGAAGTCCTAGCATGGATTAAATGACATGAAAGTTTCTTTAAATAGAATAAATGGGTAAAACCCTTTATAAAAATAAATAGGAATTATAAAACACATCTGTTCTTTTTTGCTTTACCTGTGTTCTTCAAGCTAATTGCACATCTTTTCTTGACATGCATCTGTATTATGCATTCGTATGAAATATACCTTTCTATTTATTTTTTTTATTAAAGCCAAGAATCACTTTCTTCTAGGAGAAAGAATAAAACCCTAAGTTTGAGACAAAACCAAACTTCATAGAAAACTTAGATATAAGGATATAAAGCTGTGAATAAAGGCACTTTACAAACACCATATGTCCACAGACAGACATGATGTTTTTCAAGAGTATTTTCTCTATATCAAATATTCAGAATTATTAGTATTAATAAATGCAACAAAGCATAAATCATCTTTAAAGCTCTAGTGTGCTGTTTTATATCATCATGTAACCTTCTGACCCATTTAAAATGAACATGTAGGGAATCCATTTTAACAGCTTCTTCCTGTAGGCTTGAGGGACTCTAGAGCTAGCACGAGTCCTACACCAAAAATGTCATTGGGTATTTTCACTCATTTAAAGATTTCCATGCTGGAAAGTTTTGTGTTGAGATGGCATCTCCTAGGAATACAAGTGAATAAACAGCACAGAAAGAGGCAAGAACAGAGAAATATTTGTTCAACACTCTGCATGCTGTAACAACGTGCAGCATCATTTATGATATGTTACCTCAGCCAAAAATGACATGATGTTATAAATCACTAATTTCTCAATTTTGGAAAGGAAGTTGGAAATATGGGAGAAGGTCATATTCAGTTCAGGTCATGAAAACCAAAAATGCACAGGTTGGACTTTTTATGTTTTACTAAATCCCAGAAGAGGTTCAATATCATAGTTATTACTATTATTTTCCTCTTGGAAAAGAAAGGAAATGGAAAAATTCTTGCCCGATTTTTGAGGCATTATAATATGGCCTGGGAGAGTTTTACTTTTTATTTAATACTTATTAAATCCTGGTTATTCTTTATTCCGTAAGCTAATATTTCACCAAATAAACATTAATGACTTTTCTTTTTTTTAAACCTACTTCAGTAATACATTTTTCCTTACCTACAGTGATCATGCTAAGTTTCTCCATCCTGGATTTTGATCTAAAGGAATAGTTCTAAACCAGTATTGGAACACATCGTTTTAAAAATTTATGCCACAAGGTTTTCAAAGTTGAGAAATTCTAAGTAAGAGGACCCTAGAGAATCAAACAGCTGGTTTGAACCGGAAAGACTGCTTGGCAAAAAGAATGAGAAATACATGCGTTTTCAAAGGCTTTCTCCTGTCATTGTTCCAATGGACTCTCTTTCACCCTTAATAAAACTTCTGTTTCTTTCACTTGATCTAGGTGGAAAGAATCACACAAAGAACCACAGGTAAAAGATGAATTATCCAACAGATGAAACAGAAAACTTAGCTGTGTATGTTTCAGAGGATGTTTAATTGCCTGGAAAAGTTCCCTTGAATATTCAGAGGTCAGCTAGCTGAGGATGACGGCAGGCTCCCTGTTATGGCCCCTTTGGAGAGCAAATCTATCACCTTTATGTTTTGTATTCTAGTAAACAGCAGCAAGCTTACTGAATAAGGTTACTGGAACTTTACTATAGAATTTGTTATGTAAAACAAATCCAAGATATACTCTATCAAATGGAATTCTTGCTGCTCTTTTCATCCATTTACACTACATATATTCATCTCTTATTTCCTATGTTAAAAACTTTTAAGCAAATAAAATAGGGCAAAGTAATTCACATCCTCTGCCTATAATGGAAATGACAGCCTTGTGAAAGACGTGGATAAATCTAAAGTGCAATAGAAAGAAATAGTAGCCTTCATAATTACATATAAACAGTGCAATAGGGGAAAGTGTGGCTTAGATGAAAGAGTCAGACAGATGAAGATTAATATATTATACCATCTTTATTTATGACAAAAGATAGGTTGGAAGACATGGCTTGCTAACAGTGCATTGAAGAATTACTTATTCACCCAGGTACAGTCATAGCTGAAAAACCACAAACTTCCTCTATTGAGGTTAACCTTGAAAAATTTACAGCATGAAGAGCCCCCTGACTCTAAAAGAGGAAAGAGCTAAGCTCAGCATATCCGGTTAGTTTTGTTAGATTTCTAATCAGAAAACTCACTTCTCTCACAGAAAGAAATGGATAACCAGTGGAGAAAGAGCTTCAAATATCATTTTAGTGAGTTCCTCCACATGGAAACATGACCTGTAACATAAACAGCAACACACCAAGACACATGACTCTAAGAACTGAATTACTATAAGGCAGACGCTCCCTGGGGTCACCTAATTCCTAACTCCCTTTCACAAATCTCCTTACTCTGGGAACAAAGCAAAAGTCTTGGGATCATGAATCCTGATATCCCACCCTCACCAGATCACTTCCCAAACACAGGATGACATGTAATAACATATATAATCATTGTAATGTGCAATACTCCAGGATTTTGGCATGTGTTAAAATAGTATTGGTCACACAGTTTAAGTCATAATAATTAAGGATTAGTTATGTAATTTGAATTTAAGAATGAAAGTATTGGATTGGAATATTGTTCTTCCTGTATAGTTTGCTGTTTGTTTCAGTTTATTCACACTCTTTTTTCTTAAGTGCCAAAACACTCACACTCTTAGAGAAAGTGATTTATCCATGTATTTAAACAAGCCAATTAATGATATCATCATTATGATTTAAAAAACATATTTGAGCCTGAAAAGTATTTATTCTTTTAGTCACTCCCTCCCTTTTCCTGTTTAGAAATGCCACTTAGACACAGAATTTTGGTTGAGATCATCATAAATGTTACTCTAAAATGATAAGCAAATGGAAAAGATGATCTTTTCTCCTCTTAATTTAGCTAATGCTACAGATATCTTGCTCTTCTAGAGTGTACCTAAACCAAACTATATTAAATTTCTCAAACTTATATGGCCATAATGGTTTCTAGTACTATCTCAGAGAAATCTTCTGGCTAAGACAGAGTCCAGTAGCTAGGAGAGGTAATTCTCCGTAGCCAAGTGCAAGTTTTCATGTTTGAGAATAAGACTTGGCAAAACTAAGACCCACTTTAAGGAAAACCAAGACCTAGGTTAGCAGTTATCTTCACTTCTATCATAGGATCTCTACTTTGATAGAGTGACTATTGTTCTGGGACTTGAAAAAATAAAATCACCTGGAATATTCAAATTAAGATGAAGATATTCTGTTGCTTTTTAACTGTTGATTGCCAGAGAGAGACAAAATTTAAATTTCATTTTCTGGTAACATAGTATCAAATAAAAATCAATATCTTATTATAGAAATATAAAAATTTAGTATGGATTATATGTTAAAGCTTGAATATATCAAAACTAAACAAAGGGCAACAAAGTTTATCTGCACTTTCCTCAAAATGCAAACCTGAGTACTTGACATACTGAGGACTGTTAACCTAAGGTGAGCTACTGCATCGAATGAACTTTATTAGCAAATTAAAATAAGCAAATTTGCCTTGCAGTTACTCTTCCTTCTGCTTTACTACCATATTACTAAATCAAGGGTTCACTAAGATTTTTTAATGTCAGTTTATATTTTTTTCAAATTTTATAAACTTTGACCAGTATTTTATCCAATATTTGTTATCTCACCTTTTGGGGGGGATTACAATTACATATTTTACACATCATACATATATTAAACTCTTAGAGATTATTTCATCTCAAACTTTCTGGTGCTCTACTCTTACTTATTTTTTGAATGTATTTCATTCTGGATGGTTACTATTGTTACATCAACAGATCCAGTGTTGATTGCTCTTTTTTTTTTTCCTATTTAAGATATTTTATTTATTTTTTATGTTTTTTTAAAAATTTTATTTTATTTTTAAACTTTACAATATTGTATTGGTTCTGCCATATATCGAAATGAATCCGCCACAGGCATACATGTGTTCCCCATCCTGAACCCTCCTCCCTCCTCCCTCCCCATACCATCCCTCTGGGTCGTCCCAGTGCACCAGCTCCAAGCATCCGGTATCGTGCATTGAACCTGGACTGGCGACTCGTTTCATACATGATATTATACATGTTTCAATGTCATTCTCCCAGATCTTTTTTCTTGTAATAGCTTAGTCAAACATAATGAATGCCTAAGAAATCACCTGTTTTTAAAATCTTGGGAGTTTACATTGGATAAATAATTTAATGTTAATATTTATGGTTGTCAAAATAATTTTTGACAGGTGTACAGAAATATTTATTGAATAATCCTAGGATTTCATCAATGATTAAAAAACACTTAATAATTGTTAGATGGTGATTTGTATACCAGATACTGTCCCGTAATCAGATGATTCTCACAGCAAATCATCTGTACTGGAGGGTAAGTACGATTTTCATTTAACAGGAAAATAAGTTATCAGGATTAGGACAAAGAAATTACCACAATTCTAGTAAACTATAAACTCTTTTTCACTCCAGCCCAAAGTCTATGCTATTTTCCCCACGACTTGGAGAAACTATTCTTCTAAGGAAACAAATAGACATTTTCTGGAGATGAGAGGTGGAGCACTGGATTTTGAGAACTTACACCAAATATTATAAAATGAATTAATATTTAAGAAATTAAGTAATATATATTTTGCAGCATAAATTCTAGTGATTAAAGCTTGACAAATTCAACTCAGCTATTGGGGCATGAAATAAAATAAGTTTAAAAGTCACAAAATTTTGTGAAATATAATTATCCCCCCAAAGTGATGACTAGTGATTGTAAATGAACAAATAAAACATTCTGAACTTCATATCAGTAGATACTGTTATATCTGTCCTTATCATTAGTGGCAAAGAATGAGTCAATATTTTTTTTTTAAAAATCAGTTTACAGTAGCCTCATTGTATTCTGCCTCTTTGAAACATTCAGTTAAGTGAGGACTTATCATTCAAAATATTTAGATGTGTTCATGCCATGGAAATACGTGATTTGCATTTTCTATCAGAATTGGAGTGGTTAAAATTAGGAAAGCTGGATAAACATCTTCTTGCTTCCAAACTTCAAAACAACAACTAATTGCACAATTTTAAATATACCTCATGGAAAAATAGGAATGATATTATGGAACAAATATATCACCATCAGACATATTTCTTACTCACAATAATTACTTGCAGACTGAGTTACTTCTCTATTGAAAGAACATTTTTACTTTTTTTCTTAAATGACAAATTTCATCTTTTATAATACTTATGATAACCGCTATAAACAAAAGCAGATTCTTTAACAAGAATCAACGGACTATACTTAAATAGAAAGTTTTTTTTGTATTTATTATTTCACACAGTTTTACTGAGTTAAAATATTTAGACCTTTAATGTGTATTATTCAGGGCTTTCCTGATGACTCAGACAGTAAAGAATCTGCCTGCAATGCAAGAGACCAGGGTTTGATCCCTAAGTCAGGAAGATCCTCTGGAGAAAGGAATGGCAACCCACTCCACTATTCTTGCCTGGAGAATTTCAAGGACAGAGAAGCCTAGTATTTATTTATCGAAAAGAGAATATACCAGGAGCCTAGTATTTATTCATTGAAAATTTTTATGACAGAAGTGGGAAGAAAACTAGAATTTTTTTCAGGATTTCACATTCATCCTCCTAGTAAGAGATTGTTAAAAAAGAATGCCTCACAATTATTCTCTCATTTTCTCCAGGCAATTTTTTCCCTAATATTCTTCGTTTGTTTTCTTATTTTGAATTAGTGAGAAAATTAGAAATAGTTCTGAAAAAAGTAAGAGAACATTTTTATCTTGGCTTCTTTTTGCTTGAAATTGGTGACATATGTATTGTATAAAATGACATGTTATCCTAACATAAATAAAATGCTTCAGTACAAGTTGTGAATGAAACATTTAGTAGAAACTCTTGCTGGGATTTCATAACTAACCCACATCAGATTTGTAAAATAATTATATTTAAATTTTTTATTTTATTTTTAAACAATTTTATAGCTTCATATAAATCCCCAAAGACACAATGAACAAGTATATATTAGGCATGCTTTTGCACTTGGCTATTTTTGGCTCAGCATAATTTTGTGAGATCCATCCATATTATTGTATGTATGTTAGTTGGTAAGAGTATTTGCATACAAGCCTTTTTATGGAATGTGTGTGTGTGTTAGTTGCAGAGTTATATCTGACTCTTTGTGACCTTATGGACTGTAGATCACCAGGTTCCTTTATCCATGTAATTCTCCAGGCAAGAACACTGGAGTGAGTTGCCACATGGCTTGCAAGATCTTTGTTCCCAGATGCAGAGCCCATGGCAGTGAAAGCACAGAATTCTAACCATTGGACCATCAGGGAATCCCCTGAAATATGTTATATTTTTAAGGCAAATATTTAACAATAAGATTGCTGGGTCATATGGTAATTGTACATTTGTCTTTTTTAGCAATTAGCAAACACCTTCCAGAATGGTTGTGGTATTTTACAATACCACCAGCAACATATGAGTCAATTTGGCCCACATCTTTGTGAAAACAGACAGTAGTCTGTTTAATGTCTGTGTACTAGTGGGTGTGTTTTATAGTTTTAATTTGCAATTCTCTGATAACTAATGCTACTGAGCATCTTTCTTATGCTTATGTGTCATTCATATCGTATTTGGTGAAATTTCTGTTCAAATATTTTCCAGACGTTTACATAGCATTATCTGATTATCGAATTATAAGAGTTCTCCCCCAGCCCCAGCTTTGTTGAAATATAATTGTCATATAGCACTGTGTTAGTTTAAGGTATGAGTTTCCTTGATGGCTCAGTGGTAAAGAATCTGCTTATACTGCAGGAGAGGAGGGGATGTGGGTTCCACCCCTGGATGGGGAAGATCCCCTGGAGGAGGAAATCACAACCCACTCGAGTACTCTTGCCTGGAAAAATCTATGGACAGAGAAGCCTGGTGGGCTGCAGTCCATGGGGTTGCAAAGAGTCGAACATGACTGAGCATGAGCACTAAACAAGAGAAAAGTTTACGGTATACAGCATGCTGCTGATTTGGTGTAAGTATCCATTGTGAGGAGACTATCAGAATCAGGTAGCTAATACATCCTCTGTTCTAAAATTATACTCTCTAATGTGTATCAGGGAAATGTATTCACTTTCTTCAGAACACGAGCATTCTACTTTTGATTCCTAGCATCAAGAAATGTTTGGAGATGGAGAAAATGTGGAACTGCCTATTGAAAGGATGAGACGCTTGAGAGAGTACCTGGTTCAGTGATTGCTCCTTCTCTGAGATGGGTCTCAATACATGCTATCGGTCTCTAAGCTTTTTCTATGCTAATAGCATCCAAATTCTAAACATCCTAAGCCCAACATGACACATGGTCTGACCCAAGTTGAGCCAAACATGTCAGTTATATTTTCCTGACGACTCCTGTAGGAGTCAGATCAGTGCACATGATTCGAATTAAGCCATTCAGAAATCTTCACTAGATTCCCCAACCTATAGCAAAGAGCAGGTGAATCCTTCTCCAGAAGTACTAACCTTGACAGGAGAGTTTTAGAAGCTGTTGATGACGATAGTTCATGTGGAGAAAAGAGTGGGACGTACAGAGCTCACAGTCAAAGAACAGAAAGGATGAGATGAAGAGTTGATTTGTGGTAAAGTTGCAGAATATCTAAGGGTAGTTAACACTAAATGATTATTCACCCAAGGATATAGTCTATGCCAAGTGAAACCATAATTGTTTTAAATTCAGTTTGGAAAGTAAAGAGTAAATATTCATTTAAAATTTGAGTTAGTTGTGCCGGATCTTATTTTGAGAGATTTGATGATCTGAATATTATCATGCCTCCTTGTTATCTTTAGTTGCAAATAAATATGAATTTATGTTTATAATCTTTACCAATGTCAAAAACAAAAAATATTGAATTATTCTTTATAATTTTTAAATGGTGCTTTTACTTATTCACACTATGTATTGTCCCCTAAAGTTAACCTGTCTATATTAGGGAATAGAAACATCTTAAGAGCTTTACACAAGTTCAAAAGTTTCAGTGATTGCTTTTCTCTCTTCTGGCTAAATTATTTTCTAGAGAGGATATATTATTTAACAA
This sequence comes from Bos taurus, assembly GCF_002263795.3. Classification (NCBI taxonomy): domain Eukaryota; kingdom Metazoa; phylum Chordata; class Mammalia; order Artiodactyla; family Bovidae; genus Bos; species Bos taurus. The sequence goes on along the minus strand of NC_037332.1, from coordinate 13,999,483 downwards.
TAAAATATTATTAAAATGATCCAAAATTATACTTAATCTGTCCTAGACAGATTGTCTGTCCTAGACAATTACATTGCGTTGAAAACTTACTGTTAACACATTAAAAAAAAAAAAAAAAAGAACTGACACTAAAGATATACAGGAAGCTACAAATTGAGAACAATACACATTGGTAGGATAGAGTTAAGTTCACTGTGCAAAAATACTGACAATTGTTTTTATTTTTTTGCATTTTAAATCAGTCCATGCTATATTTAGTAGAGACATTTAATGCTTGGATTGACAATATTTTTCCAGGCTGTGCATTTCTGTCTTGAGTAGGATAAGAAACAGGAACACATCACTCTCATCCTCTTCAGACAATTCCGCTGAAGCTTTATTTATATTGGAATGATTTTAAAACCTCTCTCAGCATTTGAAGGATTGTCTTGCTCTAGTATAACCTATGGATCAAATTCCCTTTTCTAATTTCTTTACTCTCTACAAGGTCTGTCTGTTCTATAGCTACCCGTCTGTCTGTTCTATAGCTACCCCTCCTTTTTTTTTTTTCTCTCTTCTTGGAGATTTCCTTAATATTTTACTATTCTAGGGACATAACAAGTGGGTGGTATCCACGTAAGTGATTTCTTCCTCTCTCACAAAATAATAGGTACTTGATGTTCAGTTTCAGAGAAAGATAGATAGACTGGTGAATATATTCCTGAAACACTAAAATATTACATAGGAGTAACAGAGAGAGAAAGAGAGAAATACAATTATTTTTTTACTTTGATAGTAATTATGATCATAATTAAATTGCTCCAAACTTCTATTTCCCATAGACTATATTCATGTATGATGGGTGGTAGATATTAGAGAGATCACAAATATTCCAGCCACCTCTTCTTCCAGATACTCTGGCTTATCTAGCACTTTGTCCTTCCACCTGAATTTAGCAGAGGCCATGTGATGTGATTTGACTGCCAGGTTGACATTTGAAAAGACAGTCAGTGCCTTCCCATAATCTTGTCCCTTTAATGTAACAACTCACAGTAGCAGATAATGGCAATGAGAGGATGGTTTTCATGGTGAGATGATGATGACAACAGGTAGACTGCACAGAAAACTCAAAATATTCATTGAGGATAAACAAAACATAAAACATGATTCTTGCCACCGATATTTGGGAATTGTTTGCTACTTCATAATAAGTTTGTTTTTAATAGATATAACTAAATTTGAATGACATACAATTACCTGTAGTATTTAATAGGAAATGTCTTTATTCATAACTAATATATTTACTTTGGGTAATATACTTTTATAAATCTTTATTATTTTGTAACTTCAAATTAATGATGCAGTATTTAGTAAATTAATGAATAACTTTTACCTTAAAAGGAGTAATTCAGAGTAACTTTTAAGAATAAAGACACAGAGAAGGTTATGTTACCCTGATATACAGAATAGTAACTTCCTTAATTATGGATATGTTATTTTGTTCAACTTTTTATAAGTTGTTAATATTTTGTGACTATTTATAAGCTTTTAATTCCTGAATTACTATATTCAATTTTTGCTTTAATTAAATTGTTCTGCAATTGTTACTTAAAACTTTCCCTTTCATTTTATTTTTCAAAGAATCTTATTAAATACACATTAAAGCATTATTATTTTTCAATTTCACATTTCTTTTGTCTTTCCTGTCTTTTTCACTACACTGAGTATTCTTTTGATACATCTTCTAGTTCTTTACTTCTCTCTTCAGTTGTATCTTTTCTTGCTCTTTCATCCATCTGCTGACATTTATATTTTCAAACAACTACACTCTTTAAAATTTTTTTGAAAATCTTGCACAGAAATTTGGCTTGCTAATACTGTGTTTCTGGCAGTTTCAATAACGTATGTCCTGCTGCTGCTACTTAATTGCTCAGTCATGTTCAACTCTTTGCAACTCCATGGACTGTAGCCCACCAGGCTCTTCTGTCCATGGGATTTTCTAGGCAAGAATGCTGGAAGAGGTTGTCATTTCCTTCTCCAGGGGATCTTCCTGACCCAGAGATCAAACCCACATCTCCTGCATTGGCAAGCATATTCTTTACCACCGAGCTACCTGGGAAGCCCAATTTATGTCCTAGAAGATAATTTTTTCCCCCTCAAATAAGTACCAGTGGCTCAGCACTAAAGAATCTACCTACAATGCAAGAGATACAGGAGATTTGGGTTAGATCCCTGGCTTGGAAAGATCCCCTGGAGGAGAAAATGCAATCCATTCTGGTATTCTTGCCTGGAAAATCCCATGGACAGAGGAGTTTGGCATGCTACAGTTCATGGGTCACAAAAAGGTCAGACCCGACAGCACACACAGCAGTGTTCTTAAAGAAACTTCCTAATTCTTAATACACCAGCAGTGCTGCAAAAATGTGTCTTTCAGCAATCAGTGGTTCTGCAGTGAGTATTCTTGTAAAGTTTTTTTTTCCCCATATCTAATGATTTAGGAGTAAACTCCAGAATGTATATTTTCACAAGTTCACCCCTTGTTGATTCTGTGGCAGTTGAATCACTGAAGAGTCTGATAAATATGGCTATTAATATGTACAAAATTTATTGCAAAAAACATGTTAACGGTCTTTAGGATATCAATAATGGGCTAAAGCTTGGACTGCAAGGAGATCCAACCAGTCAATCCTAAAGGAAGCCAGTCCTGAATTGGAAGGACTGATGCTGAAGCTGAAACTCCAAAGCTTTGGCCACCTGATATGAAGAACTGACTCACTGGAAAAGACCCTGATGCTGGGACGAGAAGGAAGAGGATGACAGAGGATGAGACGGTTGGATGGCATCTGACGCAATGGACATGAGTTTGAGTAAGCTCCAGGAGTTGGTGATGGACCAGGAAGTCTGGCATGCTGCAGTCCATGGGGTTGCAAGGAGTTGGACATGACTGAGTAACTGAACTGAACTGAAAAGTATTATATTTCAGAATACTCCCTTTGGTATCACTCTGCAGAGTGAAAGGAAGAGATAGGCTGGAGGAAATGAAATGAAGTCAAAAACAGAGGAAGAATTTAAGGACTGAGCTGAGGTAGTCAGAACAAAGGGAAATGGAATTATGTAGATTTAGGACTAAGAATTATAACTGATGAGTTTTAAGGACTATTAGAGCTTCCCTCCTAGCTCAGTAGGTAAAGAATCTACCTGCAATGCAGGAGACCCAGGTTCAATTCCTGGGTTGAGAAGATTCCCTGGAGAAGAAAATGGCGATCCACTCCAGTATAGAGGAGCCTGGCAGGCTATAATCCATGGGGTCGCAAGAGTTGGGCACAACTTAGCAACTAAACCACCACCACTGAAGATTGTTAAAAGGTACTGCTGCTGCTGCTGCTAAGTCCCTCCAGTTATATCTGACTCTCTGCGAACCCATAGACGGCAGAAGCTCCTCTGTTCCTGGGATTCTCCAGGCAAGAACACTGGAGTGGGTTGCCATTTCCTTCTCCAAGTTAAGGGGTAAGAGGTTAGTAAATAGAAGAATCAGATTTCAACGTTGATTTTCTTACCTTGGTTGATGCTGGTTACATTACTTAAAATAGGGGGTAAGTGGGATTTTTGATGAGTTTCTTTAAGGGTTAAAGATAGAATAGGATGATTTTAGCCTTTGGTACTCTGAAATTGGTGTGAATCTACAGGGACAGTGAGGAGGCAGTAGCACAAAGATTTGAGAGACAAGATATGAATTTGTTCCATACATTTTGAAGCTATAAGCACGTGAAAGTGAAAGTCGCTCAGTCGTGTCCGACTTTGCAACCCCATGGACTATACAGTCCATGGAATTCTCCAGGCCAGAAGGTAGGTAGCCTTTCCCTTCTCCAGGGGATCTTCCCAACCCAGGGATCCAACCCAGGTCTCCTGCATTGCAGGTGGATTCTTTACCAGCTGAGCCACAAGGGTAGCCCAAGAATATTGGAGTGGATTGCCTATCCCTTCTCAAGCAGATCTTCCCCACCCAGGAATGGAACTAGGATCTAGGAAGGAACTAGGATTGCAGGCAGATTCTTTACCAACTGAGCTATCAGGGAAGCCCCATATATATGGGGAATATATATATATACACACAGACACATATATATACACCACAAGCATATATATGGTATTCAAAAACATGGAAATGAATCATGTGATCCTGGGAGATTGTAAAGAGGGGAAAGAAAATAAGACAAAGAATTGTAACATATATCATTATTAAAAATTGACAGAGAAGTGGAACTAGTGGATATTGTCATGCTGCATATTTATCCAAGCACAAAATAAGGCATCCTAATACAATATTCTATATTTGGTTTTATTTGTTCATTGTTTTGGTGCTCTGGACACTAGACTCCAAGTCTGGATAATAATTTATACCAGCTGCTCTCAGTCATTATTGTGCATCATAATAATTTGTGGAGGTTTCAGAGACAGACATTCTTGGGTCTTATCCCTCAAAATTGTAATGAGAGGATTTCTGATATACTGCCAGATTTACAAATCACAGCTTTATACTTCTCCAAGTAATTTTGCATAGAGTTAAAAATTAAAGGTTTAACTGATAATCACTACTTATGCTAATTTATTAAAATATGTTGTGTGTTACTATAAAATGTATATAGTTTGCTACTTTTATTATCTTTATGTGAAATTATTGATAAGTAATTGTGCCAGGTATTTACCTATTGTCTCAGATTCAATTCAAATATCCTACACCTATAGAAAACTTAAGTGAAACTTCTCAAACATACATTGTCTTCTCTTTCTGTTCCAATTTAATGCTTTTAAATGTTTAATGCTTTAATACATATATATGTATATATTTAGAAGTTACTTTGAGAGAGTCAAGTCAGCTATGTACTGGGAAAGTGGTTATATATATATATATATAGACATATACACACACACACGGAGAGAGAGTCCAGTGTTAACTAGAAAAATGGATTAACATTGTTTTTGCATATGTTTCATATTATACATCATACTCCAGGGACTTGTTTCACTCAGAAATCCACTAGGTGGCATTACAAACTATAATGTTTTAATAATTTACTGATTAAACACTTAATAAAATCATGTAATAAAGCCACCTGTTCATAATTTATTTCAAATAACCTGAGTTAGGTCTTCTACCTTTATTTTCAATATTAATAATATAAATATTTTATTAAAATTAATATTCATTCAAAATTTTATTGAAATCTATAAAGTCATTTAAGTATTTATAATAATAAAGACCTAGCTAAGGGACATTATTATAATGTTGTATATTTATTCTCCTGAGACACTTTTAAATCGCATAGGTCTTATATTTCAAAATCCCATATGTTTAATGAATATTGTCTGAAAAAGGGAATAAAAACAACGAAAACAGCTTAGATAGCAAAACTTGGGAAACACTTACTAATGAGGCTGGCATTGTTAGCTTGCAAGAATCAGACATGACTTAGTGACTAAACAACACCACCACCAACAAAAGATACTCTGGATATATGTTTCAGCAATCACACTTCGTGGTGTTCATCAGAATGAGGTGAAAACCAAATCCACAAAAAACCCTACAGATGATGTTTATAGAGGCTTTAGTTCACAATTGCCAAAACTTAGAAGGAACCAAGATGTTCTTCAGTAGGTGAATGAATAAATAACCATGATACATCCAGACAATGGAATATTATTCAGATCCAAAAAGAAATGAGCTATGAAACAATGAAAAGAGAGAGAGAAATCTTAAATTCACTTTACTAAGTGAAAAAGGATAACTTGAAAAGGCCACATACTGTGTGATTAATACTCTATGACATTTTAGAAAAGGCATAACTATGGAAATAGAGGAAGACCAGTGCTTGTTATGGAGAAGGAGAGACAAATGAATAGGTGAACAGAGGATTTTTACGGAAGTGAAACAATATGAATCTACAATGTAGGTAATTGCATTATCCATCTAGAATGAAGTTTAATGGACTGTGTTTGATAATGATGTTTTAGTGTAGGTTCCTCTGTTGTAATGAATGTACTATTCTGGTATGGGAAATCAATACTGGGGGAGACTGTAGGAAGTAGAGGGTACATGAGAATTCTCAACTTTCTACTCAATTTTTCTGTGAATCTAACAGTGTTCTAAAAATATTTAAAATGAAGAGAAGAGCGACTTTAGAAAAACCATCTTCATCTAAGTTTTAAGAAGAAATTTAACAATGAATATCTAATAAAATTAAGTTGTAACTGAAAATCTTACCCTGCTCAAAAAACCACCTGTTCCAAAAGTCATTTCCACAAACATTTAAGAAACAGAATATTAGAATCATTTACAAACACTTTCAGTGAAGAGAACAATAGTTATCATTTCCCAGCTCATTTATGAGACTAGGATGACTATTATGAAAAGCCATAATAATACTACATGAAAATAAATTTCAATCTAATCACATTTATTATTATACGTGTCAAAACCCTAAACAAAATATTAACAAATTAAATCCAGGAAAATATTAAACAGAGTAATTTATCATAGTCCTTTTGACTTTATCTCAGAGACTCCAGGAATAAAATGTTGATTTAATAAGAAAAGTGATTAGTGAAATACATGGTATTAATATGAAAACAACTGTATGATGGTGTTAATCAATGAAAAAATAATTTTGATCATATTCGCCATACAATGAAGATTAAAAATATTAAATCAGAAATATGAGGAATTTGTTTAAGATTTTTTAAGGGCATTAAAATCTCAAGTCCTCTCATTAGTATCTGTTAACTTGAATAAATCATCAAATCTTTTCCTCAAGAATTTTGTAACACATTATACTTTACAAGGCAGTTTAAATACACACTATATATTTTTACTTAATCTTTAAAATAACATAATGGATTACATAAAATAAATTAGGACTGGGACACAGAGATGCTACAATGAATGTCAAATAGTGAAGTTGGAACATGGCAAAACTATGTTTAGAATACATATACATAATAACTCCCAGTTAAGAGCTCTTTTAAGATTTCTAATCTCATCTCTTCAGAATTGGAATCATGGATTTTTGTGAGTAGCCAAAAGTCATTTCTACAAGTATGACTTAATGTGAAAAGAGGCAGCTACATTTCATCCTTTGCATTGAGTCCAGTTCTCTTCACGATTTATCCACACAGTGTCATTGCCTGTAGCATTGCATCTTTTAGGTGGTGACTTGTGAAGGAAGGTTTGGGAAATATAAAAATAATGGAAATTTATACTGACAAAATTGAGGTGACTGGTCCAAATTTTCCAGTCCCTCCAGGCAAAAAATGCAAATATCAGTGTAGTGCAAAGCCTGTAGAATTTGACAGTTTCTTGGAAAAATGCAATGCCATAGTCAAATGAAAGCTCAGGGAACTCAGAAAAGTGGGGACACTGTATCCCCCTTTGGACATCAGTGTGCACTTCAATCACATGGACTTGAGATCAGGTAAGAGTGTTTAGATGATTATGTATAATACACCAAAAATAAAGATATTACAAAATTGTTCTTGAAAACAAATGATAAAACAGCTTCTACATATTGTTTGCAGAACTTGAAAACACATTCTAAAAAAAATTGTGGAAATTAATATTTAGAAAAGTAATTCTCAGCATTTTCCCTGAAGTTTCAGTGACACTGAAAGTATGAGGGTTTTTTTTTTATTTATGTAAATATAATTAGACACACTCACAGACATAAACACAAGGTAACATAACCAACTTATTGCTGTTAAATCATTCACTAGGATAATTAGCCACTTCCTACCTGAAACACATTCTAAGGAAATCATATGAAATCCATGTTTGCTTAGTTGATGTTTTAACTTGACAAAATAAATGTATGCTTACATAAAACAGAAATATAAAATATTCTTGAATAATATTAAGTGATTTTTGAACAATTTATAACTTAATAGTTTGCGACATTAAATTTATATCTTTGAAACAACTCTTTGTTTTTTGAAAATGTGAAAACATCATTTTGTAAATGTTCATGAAAAAAACTCATTTTTCTTTGGATCACCCTTGATCCAATGATCTATTTTCATTGCTCAATAAGAAATTATTTTACATTTGTTTCATAAACCAAGCAATACTACTTCCTTTCATTTACTTGCTAAAATTATAAAACAGCTAACATTTTCTACTGTCACTTTTTACAGGAGTAATAGCTTTGATATATAATTAAATTTCATTCAATTCAGTTCAGTTCAGTCACTCAGTCATGTCCAACTCTTTGCGACCCCATGAACTGCAGCACACCAGGCCTCCCTGTTCATCACCAACTCCTGGAGTTCACCCAAACTCATGTCCATTGAGTTGGTGATGCCATCCAACCATCTCATCCTGGCATCCCCTTCTCCTCCCACCTTCAAGGTTAGGGTTAGGGTTGAATATGCTGTCTAGGTTGGTTATAACTTTGCTTCCAAGGAGTAAGCGTCTTTTAGTTTCATGGCTGCAATCACCATCTGCAGTGATTTTAGAGCCCCAAGAAACAAAGTCTGACACTCTTTCCACTGTTTCCCCATCTATTTCCCATGAGGTGATGTTATCTTCTGTTATTTATGCTCTCAAATTTGCCTACAAAGTTTTACATTATCTTCAATTAGCACAGATACTATCCTGACACTGACTTCTGCTCATTGTCTGATGTTACATTTTGTCATTCATAGACATATATGATTTAATCTTTCAATATGAATGAGTACACAAGCAATAGAATAATTTTTTTTCCAGCCACTGTAGTAAATATTTTCTGTGTATCATCTGGTACAATCTTCTCAAAACAGCACAAGGGGGCAATTGTTGCCATCTCTCTTTTTCTAGATGAGGAGACAAACTAAAGGACCAGAGAACTTGTTCAAATCTATATAAATTTTAAGTACATGACTAAATATCAGTTACATTTTCTAATATCTTAGGATACAATGTGGCAAATTCCTGTAGTTTACTTGAGAATTATCTGAAATAATGGTTATAGCTGAAAAAATAGAAAAATCCTATGTCTTACTTCCTGCTGCTAAAGTACAGATTATAAAAGAGAAGGGACAGCTTAGAGTAGGTGCACTTGTAGCTAAAAACAAGGAGGATTTATTAGAGCTTCTTTCTGCTTCTCCATAGCTGGTTACTTGATCCAAAGAAACAAGGGTAAGAGACCAGGTAAGTTGCATTGAATTTCTTCCTTTATGGGTTTTTCATCATGTTTCAGAGAAAAGAGGATTGTGTTTACTAATTAATTTTTATCTTTTTAATTTGTAGCTGGGTCTATACAGTTTAGAGAGTGTAAATGTATATGGATATTATGCTAGACTTGCCAAGCTGTGGAACCACCTAAGGGATTAAAATATTTGAGAAAGAACTGTTGAATCAAAACAAAATGGTAGATGTGAAAAGTAGAAAGCTTTAATTTGGAGAACTATAGATGTAGCCAAGATTAAACAAATGGGCATGGTTTCCCTGGGAGTGCAGTGGGAAAGAACACACCTGCAATGCAGGAGATGCAGGTTCAGTCCCTGGCTCTGGAGGATCCCCTGGAGAGGGCAATGGCAGCCCACTCCAGTGTTCTTGCCTGGAGAATCCCATGGACAGAGGAGCTTGGTAGGCTATGGTCCATGGAGTCACAAAAAGTCAGCTACATCTTAGCGAATAAACAACAGCAACAACGTAAGTGGGCATTAGTGAGAAGGATATCAACAGGCCTTGGCCGTTTTCTTTAAAATTCTGTTTCATTCTTTCAAATATTGTGATAAAATTATCTTATTCTATATTTCTGGGGGGTACACATTTTTTAGCTAAATGTTACTAAAGGAGTTTGGGAAATCGTGTGCGTTATGAATCTTATTGAATTGACAGTCTCAATTTCCTTAGAGCTAGAAAGTCAGAAAACTGACATTGTTAGGTATTATTCAGGAAGTCATAGCTATTAAAGCTTTTAAAAAAAGAGTTGCCATTGGCAAAACCAAACAATATTGTAAAGTTAAAAAAAAAAAAAAAAGATTTGCCAGAGATATACCATGTTCTTCGATTGGAAGAATAGACTCAATACCCCTTGAGTAGATTCAAGGGATTAGATCTGATAGACAGAGTGCCTGAAGAACTATGACAGAGGTTCATGATATTGAACAGAAGGCAGTGATCAAAACCATACCCAAGAAAAAGAAATGCAAAAAGGCAAAATGGTTATCTGAGGAGGCTTTATAAATAGCTGTGAAAAGAAGAGACGCTAAAGGCAAAGGAGAAAAGGAAAGATATACCCATTTGAATGCAGAGTTCCAAGAATAGCAAGGACAGATAAAGTCTTCCTCAGTGATCAATGCAAAGAAATAGAGGAAAACAATAGAATGGGAAAGACTAGAGATCTCTTCAAGAAAATTAGAGATACCAAGGGAACATTTCATGCAAAGATGGGCACAATAAAGGACAGAAATGTTATGGACCTAACAGTAGCAAAAGACATGAAGAAGAGGTGGCAATAATACACAGAAAAACTATATAAAAAAGATCTTCATGACTCAGATACCACGATAGTGTGATCACTGACCTAGAGCCAGACATCTTGGAATGCAAAATCAAGTGGGCCTTAGGAAGTATCACTATGAACAAAGCTAGTGGAGGTGATGGAATTCCAGTTGAGCTACTTCAAATCCTAAAAGGTGATGTTGTTAAAGTGCTGCACTCAATATGCAACCAAATTTGGAAAATGCAGCAGTGGCCACAGGACTGGAAAAGGTCAGTTTTCATTTCAACCCCAAAGAAAGACAATGCCAAAGAATGTTCAAACTACTGCACAATTCCATTCATTTCACATGCTAGCAAAGTAATGCTCAAAAATCTCCAAGCCAGGCTTCAGCAGTATGTGGACTGTGAAATTTTATATGTTCAAGTTGGTTTTAGAAAAGGTAGAGGAACCAGAGATTAAATTGCCAACATTCAGTGGATCATAGTAAAAGCAAGATAATCCAGAAAACATCTACTTCTGCTTTATTGATTACACCAAAGCCTTTGACTGTGTGGAACACCACAAACTGTGGAACATTCTTCAAGAGATGGGAATACCAGACCACCTGACCTGTCTCCTGAGAAAACTGTATGCAGGTCAAGAAGCAACAGTTAGAATCAGACATGCAACAGACTGGCTCGAAATTGGGAAAGGAGCATGTCAAGGCTGTACATTGTCACCCTGCATATTTAACTCATTTGCAGAGTACATCATGGGAAATGCTGGGCTAGGTGAAGCACAAGTTGGAATTAAGATGCCAGGAGAAATAGCAATAACCTCTCATACGCAGATGACACCACCCTATGGCAGAAAGCGAATATGAACTAAAGAGCCCCTTGATGAAAGTGAAAAGAGGAGAGTGGAAATGTTGGCTTAAAACTCAATATTCCAAAAACTAAGATCATGGTATCCGGTCCTATCACTTCATGGCAAATAGATGGGGAAAGAATGGAAACAGTGACAGACTTTATCTTCTTGGGATTGAAAATCACTGCAGATGGTGACTGCAACCACGAGATTAAAAGACGCTTGCTCCTTGGAAGAAAAGCTATGACCAACCTAGACAATTTATAAAGCAAAGATATTACTTGGCCAACAAAGGTCCGTCTAGTCAAAGCTATGGTTTTTCCAGTAGTCATTTATGGATGTAAGAAAGCTGAACACTGAAACATTGATGCTTTTGAACTGTGGTGTTGGAGAAGATTCTTGGGAGTCCCTTGGACTGCAAGGAGATCCAACCAGTCCATCCTAAATGAAATCAGCCCTGAATATTCATTGAAAGGATGGAAGCTGAAGTTGAAATTCCAGTATTTTGGCCACCTGATGCAAAGAACTGACTCATTTGAAAAAAACCCTGATGCTGGGAAAGATTGAAATCAGGTGGCGAACAAGATGATAAAGCATCAGATATTTCGATGGCATCACCAAGTTGATGGACATGAGTTTGAGCCAACTCCAGGTGTTCGTAATGGACAGGGAAGCCCGGTGTGCTGCAGTCCATGGGGTTGCGAAGAGTCAGACATGACTGAGCCACTGAAGTGAACTGAAGTGTATTGGAAGCATCAATATTGTGAAAATGACCATACCCAAATCAATCTATAGATTCAATGCAATTCCTATAAAACTATCAATGATATTTTTCACAGAACTGGAAAAAATACTTTCACAATTTGTATGAAAACACAAAAGACCCTGAATAGCCAAAGCAATCTTGAGAAAGAAGAGTAGAGCTGGAAGAATTAACCTTCCTGATCTCAGACTATAATATAAAGCTATAATCATCAATACAGCATGGTACTGGCGCAAGAACAGAAATACAGACCAACAGAACATGATAGAAAGCCTGAAGATAAATCACCAGACCTATAGGCAGCTTATCTTTGACAAAGGTGGCAAAAACATACAGTGGAGAAAAAATAGTCTCTTCAACAAATGATTTTTCAAAAGTTGGGCAGCTACATGCAGAAGAATGAAATTTGAGCACTTCTTAACACCATACACAAAAATAAACTCAAAATAGATTAAAGACTAAATGTAAGATCAGAAACTATAAAACTCTTAGAGGAAAACACATAGGCTGAACACTCTTTGATATAAATCACAGAAAGATTTTTATGACTCACCTTCAAGAGTAATTGACTTACAAATAAACAAATGGGCCCTAACTGAACTTAAAAGATTTTGCACAATGAAGGAAACTATAAGCAAGGTGAAATGACAACCCTCAGAATGGGAGAAAATAGCCACAAATGAAACAACTGACGAAGGATTAACCTCCAAAATATATAAGCAGCTCCTGCAGCTCAATACCAGTAAAACAAACAACCCAATCCAAAAGTAAGCAGAAGACCTAAACAGACATTTTTCCAAAGAAGATATACAAATGGTTAATAAACATGAAAAGATGCTCAAAATCACTCATTATTAGAGAAATGCAAATCAAATCTACAATAAGATAACATCTCACACCAGTCTGAATGGCCATCATCAAAAAATCTACAAACAATAAATGCTGGAGAGGAAGTGGAGAAAAGGGAATCCTTTTGCTCTGTTGGTCAGAATGCAAACTGATACAGCCACTATGGAGAACAGTATGCAATTTCCTTAAAAACTTGGAATAAAACTATCATATGACCCAGCAGTCCTACTACGTGCACATACCCTCAGGAAACCATAACTGAAAAAGACACAAGTACCTAATGTTCATTGCAGCATTATTTACAGTAGTTGGACATAAAAGACTCTGATGTTGGGAGGGATTGGGGTCAGGAGAAGAAGGGGACAACAGAGGATGAGATGGCTGGATGGCATCACCAACTCAATGGACATGAGTTTGAGTGAACTCCGGGAGTTGGTGATGGACAGGGAGGCCTGGCATGCTGCAATTCATGGGGTCGCAAAGAGTCGGACATGACTGAGCGACTGAACTGACCTGAAGGACAAGAAAGCAACCTAGATGTCCATTGACAGATGGATGGATAAAGAAATTGTGGTACACAATGGAATGTTACACAGCTATAAAAAGGAATTCATTTGAATCAGTTCTAATGAGGTAGATGAACCTAGAGCCTTTTAAATAGAGTAAAGGAACTCAGGAAGACAAACACCATATATTAACAAATATATGTGAAATCTAGAAAGATGGTACTGATGATCCTATTTGTAGGGCAGCAAAGGAGACGCAGACATAAAGAACAGGCATAGGGTCACAGTAGGGAAGGGAGAAGGCGGGATGACTTGAGAGAGTAGTACTGAGTTATATACATCACCATATGTAAAGTGCATAGCCAGTGGGAATTTACTGTATGAGGTAGGGAACACAAAGCAGATGCTCTGTGACAACCTACAGGGGTGAGATAGGGAGGGAAGTGGGGGGAAGCTTTAAGAGGAAGGGGGCATATGCATGCTTACGGATGATTCATGTTGATGTATGGCAGAAACCGTCACAATATTGTAACCTAATTGTCCTTCAATTAAAAAAAAAAACACACACACACACCAAGATTTGCCAAAATTTATTTCTAGGGCTTTCTATATCAATTTGTGGAATATCAATAGTTCTTATTAAAGATATAGACTCTGGTTCCTACTCTAAAATTTACTGAGTCAGGTAAAGCTTAAAATATTTAAGCTCCTTAAATTATTCTTATGTACATTAAAATTGAAAACTCCTGATCTACAAAATAGTGCATGTGTTTTTATAATTTTTTCACCATGCTTTCCAATTTAGAATTGAGTCCCCCAAATCTGAGAGTATCAGAAGGCATAGTTACATTAATTTTTCCATTTAATATTTCTATCCTCCATCAAATATCCATTCAGCACTTACTGTGTACTGACTGAGAATCTGCATTTGGCACTGCTTGTTTAATGAACCAAGCACAGTTACAGATAATGATGCTCTCAGTCGCTCAGTTGTGCCCAACTCTTTGTGCCCCCATGGACTGTAGCCTGTCAGGCTCCTCTGTCCATGGGATTTTCCAGGCAAGAATATTGGAGTGGGTTTTAATTTCCTCCTCAGGGGATCTCACAAACTAGGGATCAAACCCATGTCTCCTGCATTCCTGCACTGGCAGGCAGAGTCTTTACCACTGAGCCACCTGGGAAGCCCATATGATGATGACTATTATTATTTTTAAGACACAAAATAATAGAAGACATAGTCATACAAATCATTACAAATCCATTGTGATATCCTTTTCTTAATTTGGACTCATAGTTTAACTAACATACATTCTTTGTCACAATATTTAGATAAATATTGTTGGCTTTTAATTAGTATACAACTTTATATGGTGACATACAGTATTTTACATTTTATTTATTGTTATAAATAATATATCCTTGTAATCAAAGAGTCCTAAAAGCATGTTAAAGTGTAAAGGCTTTTCCTAGGAAATTACATATATCAGTTCTAATATATGTGACTTCCTTTGTACATTCTTTATTGCTTTCATTGAGCAGTGTACTCAATCATCTAAAATTCATCCGCACACTTTTTACTGTAATAGTTCATCTGAACAAGTTCCTTCAAATGACAATTTTTCTAGCTGTTCATATTTACGAAAATGCTAATTCTTTGATGTCAGCAGCCTAGATGATTTTTTCTCCAGTTGCAGATGAAAATCAAACAAGATACATACAATAATTTTGTTTTGACTACTGGGAAAGTGAGCATCTTACCATGAAAGTATCAGTTATGTTAACATGTTCTTTCTTTGCCTGACTGCTTTGCTCATTTATTTCTAAGACCAAAATTCTTTTTTTATTTTTTTAAATTTAAATTTATTTATTTTAATTAGAGGCTAATTACTTTAAAATATTGTATTGGTTTTGCCATACATCAACATGAATCTACCACGGGTGTACATGTGTTCCCAATCCTGAACCCCCCTTCCACCTCCCTCCCCATACCAAAATCCTTAATAATTATATTCATGTATTAATTAATTTCTTCATCAAACATTTACTGAGTAATTTGTATGTACCAGGAACTCTTGTAACTGCTCATGATGCCATCATGCAATTTATATTCTGGTATTAGGGACAAGAAATCAATTAGGGACAAGATTAACAATAAGCATGTTATATGATATACTGGAAAGTAATGCTAAGTGCTTGAAGAAAAATGAAGCTGGATAAAGTAAAGAAAATTGTAGATGAGAAATAGGCTCTTATTTTATTAATAGATTAAGTGTTAAGTCATCTTAAGAGATAATGAAAATGAACCATGCTATTATCTTGAGGAATGTGTTTCCAGGCAGAAGTAACAGCATTTATGCAAGCCCAGGTACAAAACATGCCAGTATGTTTGAGTCATAGCAAATAACTTGCTATAACTGAAAACATTGAAAGAGAAAGAGGGTGATAGAAAGTAACAGCTAAAGGCCAAATTATGCAAGGCTTTCTAAACAAATAGTTTAGCTTTTATCCCAAGGTGATGAAAGTCTATTGGGAAATTCAATGTAGAAATTGCAGAATTATTTTCCACAGAATTTTATACCAAACATTATTAGAGTGGGCTGACTAGCATACCATAGAGACTCTAAAAAAATAAACTTTCAAAATTATTCATATAAACTGCTCAATATATTTATGTGTATATATGAGGTGGTAATAAGAGGGTATCTCCTATAGAGTCATTCAGGGACACAAACTTACAAAGACTATGCCATCTTCAATATATACCTTCCAAAATTGCTAGAGTATTTTCATCCAATTGGTAAAAGAAGAAAGAGCTAGATGATCTCATAAGAGGTCCTTTACAGGAACGGGCCTGAAACTGGTAAGCATTAGTGCCTTAGCAGTCCATAAGCTAGAACCTATTCACATGGCCATGCCTAACTAAGTGGTGAGAAATACAGTTTAGTTATGTGGCCAAATGAAGAAAAAAACAGATGGAATGGTAGACATTTCTGCCATTTCAATATTTTAGGTTTTATAACATCATGAGTACTATTTTGTGAATATCATAATCAATTAAATGCACTTATTTTTAAATGTATAATATGAAGAGTTTTGAAAATGTATACATATGTATGTAACCACCATCTCAAGCATTTCTGTTATTCCTCAAATCTCCTTTTTCATGTTTTGTAGCTATTCATCTCCACTCTGAATTACAAGCAATCATCTGTTTTCTGTACTATAAATTAATTCAGTCATATTTATAATTCCTCATAACAATATGCAGTCTTTTGTATCTGGCTTCTTTCAGCACAGTTTTTTGAGATCATCCAAGTTGCTACATGTTTCACTAAATTTCCCTTTTTGTACTGAGTAGTATTCCACTGTATACACCCACCAGTTGAATGGACACCTGGCTACTTCCAGTTTTTCAGTATTATAAACTATGCTACTATAATCCTTCATATGTAAATATTTATATGAAAATATACTTTAATTTTAGATATTCTAGAGGGTGTGCAATGGTACCTCTGCGATTCTAATTTGCACCTTTATAATGGTTTAAAGGCATTTTATTAATTTCCTTCATATAAATCAATTATATAGTTTTTCTTATTAGATGTTTCCTCTTTTCTAATGTATGCATTCAATACAATAAATTTCCCTGAGTACTGCTTTACCTGAATACAGAAATTATATTATTATGTTTTCATTTTCCTTCATGTCAAATATCATATGATTTATGTCCTATGTTTTGCTGTGACCTACATTTTACATTGTACATACGTATAAATGAAACTACTTTCTTTTTTACCATATGCATACATAAATATACACACATACACATAAATATAGTGTCTGATGAATTTATCATTTACTTAAGCTGCTTTTCCATTATTTTCATTTTCACTTTTTTCTTTAAATACTGGATATGATTTACTCTATTGATTTCATGACCTTCTAAGGATTACTATATATATTCTATTACAGAATGGAGTTGTGAAGGAAAAAAAAAAAGCTTTGGGCATGGAGTAAAATGCTAAGTGTATAGGTATTATTTGACATGTATCAGTAAGGGAAGGCAAAATTATGATTATAAAAACTCCAAAATAGTATTTAATAATACTTACTTGCTCATGCCATCTCTTTACTGCAAGTAGGCATAGGATTTCTGCTCCTAATCATAGAACAGGGGCTCAAGCTGATGATGAAGCAGCAACATCAGATTTTAAACATCACTGGAGGAAAAGTAGAATTCTAGGATATAGATCTTACCTATTTTTAGAGTGATGAATACTGGAAATATTTTGCAAGAGTACTAATGATTATCTCACTCATTTACTAAGTGCCAGCAACAACAATTTATTTTATTTTTAATTTCTAGCTAATATAAGCTAATATAAATGAATATAAATAAATAAATACAGTTTGGCTATAGCTTAATCACAGGCTCTGGAATATGTCTAATTCATAGGCCATTTTCAATGTTTGCTAATATTAGCAAGAAATTAAAATAAAATAAATACAGCTTGGCGATGGTTTAACCACAGGTTCTGGAATGTCCTATTACTTATGTTCCCACAATTGACATCATATTCTGGACTTACATAATTAAAGTTTCATCTCTTTTGATTTTGTGATGGTTTAGAGATTTCTCCTAGAAAAGACAATTTCTGAGATTTTTATTAATTGAGAAGGGATTATATTTTATATGAATTTAAATAAATTAAATTTATCAAGAATAAAATCTTTTATAATCTAGTTAGTTTATTTGTATAGGATGGATTAGAAAATTAATATTTACACATAGTGTGACTAAATTTCTTTTAATAAAACTGTCAGTAAGAAGTTGACATTTCTTTCTTTGTGTAATTTACAAATGATTTGCATCTAATCTCAGAAGTAAAGTTAGGTCTTACTTATTAAGTTACTTGCTATGATTTTTTTTTTATTTTTAAACTTTACATAATTGTATTAGTTTTGCCAAATATCAAAATGAATCTGCCACAGGTATACATGTGGTCCCCATCCTGAACCCTCCTCCCTCCTCCCTCCCCATACCATCCCTCTGGGTCGTCCCAGTGCACTAGCCCCAAGCATCCAATATCGTGCATCGAACCTGGACTGGCATCTCGTTTCATACATGATATTTTACATGTTTCAATGCCATTCTCCCAAATCTTCCCATCCTCTCCCTCTCCCTCTCCCACAGAGTCCATAAGACTGTTCTATACATCAGTGTCTCTTTTGCTGTCTCATACACCAGGTTATTGTTACCATCTTTCTAACTTCCATGTATATGCGTTAGTATACTGTATTGGTGTTTTTCCTTCTGGCTTACTTCACTCTGTATAATAGGCTCCAGTTTCATCCACCTCATTAGAACTGATTCAAATGTATCCTTTTTAATGGCTGAGTAATACTCCATTGTGTATATGTACCATAGCTTTCTTATCCATTCATCTGCTGATGGACATCTAGGTTGCTTCCATGTCCTGGCTAATTTATCATCTGTTGATTTTGCCTGGCTAATTTATCATCTGTTGATTTTGCCAAACATAGTGGCAGAACTGATATTTAGCATTCAACATTTGCCACAAAAATGATGAAAGAGAATGATAGTTTAAATTGCTAAGATTAATATTATTTAAAATAAAAAAGCAATCTGGCTATGCTTTGCTGCTGACATTCTTTGTCCTATCTAGTTGAATTTACTTGTGGCTTAGATGGTAAAGAATCCACCTGTAATGCAAGAGACCCCGGTTTGATTCCTGGGTCAGGAAGATATGCTGGAGAAGGGATAGGCTACCCACTCCAGTATTCTGGCCTGGAGAATTCCATGGATTGTACAGTCCATGGGTCACAAAGAGGCAGACACGACTGAGCGGCTTACACTTTCACAACATAATGTAGTTTATCAGATTATTTTAGAATTTAAGTAATAGAAACTATAAATTAATATATATTTTGCTAGAGATTAAACATATTAAAATTTCATCTTAGTTTTAGAAAGAAACAAAAAGAACAAGATATCTCTAAAAAGAAGCATTAATTTTCATATGAAAGTACTATCTTCTCTTGGTAAAGGATTTCTTGAAATCATGCAGGCAATATAGTGACTACATATTTTCAACTGGGCCAAACAATATTCTGAAAAGATTATTTTTTTTCCTGATTATGGATTTTTTGTTATACTTGTGAAGTTATTTTAGTGGAGGAGTCTTAACTTTTTGCTGTTAAAAACATAATAAAAATATGACCAAATACAACTGTTGAGTTATCATTATATAAACAATAAACACAAAAGTTTATTAACTTTATAGACAATGAAATAATGGCTTGCAATTTTTATGGAAAATTTAGATAATTATTTTGAAAAATATTATTTTTTAAATTGCATGTCTATAAATTACATATAGGAAATTATAAAAAAATATATACTTTCATCTTGAAATTCTTTGAAAAATAATCTTTCATGTTAACAAAATACTAGAGAGGAAAACTGTTTCTTGAAATGCATATATTTTTAAATATGCATTTGTTCACAATAAAATAATTGCATTAGTTTATAACACCATATTTTCTATTATAATATGCAAACTTTGCATAACATTTTTATAATATATAGACTATCAGAATTCCATCAGTAATTATTGGAGAGTAGTTTTACTGTGTAGGTTTGGGGATGTTAGAAAGAGATGGTGACAATAATACCAATAAATCAATCCAATTTACTGCAGGTATCTTCAACTCTGTTTCATCATCTGTTTTTACATTTATTTTTGAACATACTGACTATGATTTAGTGGTAAAAAATTTAAGAAAACATCAACAGAGTGGCTCAGCAAAAGTAGGTTTGGGGATGTCATTATTTCTCTGTTCACAAAACTAATTGCTAGTGGGTATAAGAAGG
Source organism: Bos taurus (assembly GCF_002263795.3). Classification (NCBI taxonomy): domain Eukaryota; kingdom Metazoa; phylum Chordata; class Mammalia; order Artiodactyla; family Bovidae; genus Bos; species Bos taurus. The sequence goes on along the minus strand of NC_037332.1, from coordinate 13,979,164 downwards.
GCTGATTGAGTGTGGTAGTACCCAGGCAACCAACTCTGTGGGTATTAGCATCTGACCTCTTGACAAAACACAGAAGATCCCTGACATTCGCAAATATTAGCAATGATATTATAAAGGCTTCTTTAGGGCAGTTAAATCTTGTTTGCAGACACTGTGATACAGACATGTTACATCTGCATTTCAAATGAGGTCTTTCTTCATTTGGTAGTTTAATTGGGGCTGGAAAGCTCCCAGATAATTACAATTAAAACTGTTTCACTTCACTGTTTTTTTTTTTAAATCAAGCAATAGCATCTATTCATTGTCAGAATATCACTCAGCAGGGTTGTAGCAGGAAATGTGCTTTCTAAGTCCAAAATAAATAATGCTTAGAGTGTAATTACAGAATTCTCTTTGACTTGAAGTTATAAATCATTAAATTAATAAGTTATTCAAAACTGAACATGCTTTAATTAATTATAAACTGGTTTATATGTCATTCAAAACATGAACTACATGTCTGTTATATACCAAACAACTCGAGTTGGTGGTTGTGAAGATGAATTAACAAGTCAGTCTGTTTTATTGAATAATACAATACAACTCATCAAAGAAATGAAGGCAACATGGCGTTACAGGCTACAATGTACTGAAAATATTGCAATCAGGTCCCCCAGCAAACTTGACTTGTAGCACACAGAGCTCCATCATCATGGTTTTGTAAATATCAAGTCCTCAAAGACACTGTTTTCCAGGATATTACTTTCGAATGTTTTTAAACATGCACCAGCATTATAAATACAATTTACATTACAAAACAGTGTGTACCCAGACACACACTCATAATAATTACAGAAACTTAAGTTTCATGAAATAATACGTATCCTTATTGTATTTGATGCACTCATATTTTCAATCCTATTTTATTAAATTCTACACTTTAAATTGATTTCACAACCCAGCTAATGGGTCACGATTCTCTAATTCATTATCTCAGTTTCAAAAACGCTACACAAGAAGTGATTATCCTGGTAATTGGTGGTAAAATGGAGGAATTCTAAGCGTAAGAATTATAGGAGCAAATAAACAAATCTTATGTTTAAAATGGAATGTTGGGTGAAGTGAGAAGTCAGAAAAGGAGTCATTGTACGTGTGTGTTTTCTCCCTTATCTTTTTTGTTGTTGTTTGGTGTCCTTTATGGCGTCTGATAAATCCTTTTAAATCAATAATTTGAGACATGGTTGAGTCTCATTTAGCCGAAGCATAGAAGAGAGAAATCTGGTTGAATCTGTTAATCATGTGGGAAAAGAATAATAATTCAAAGTTATGTGCACAGCTAAATAGCCCTGAGAGAGTAAAAGCTATTTTTATGTTAGCTTTTACAAGTTTTGAATCTCATCAATTTAAAACAGTTTTAGGAAACATGTGTGGCGGTAAGTGTGGAAATTACGTAAGGTAATTCCCATATAATCTGAAGGAATCACTTTAGAATTTGTAACTGTCAATGAGAAGTTATCAATTAAATGATCAAATAAATGGCTGCTATCAATAAAATTTCCCAGAAATGTGTCTTGGGAACATTCATTTTAAATTATGGTTACAAAAAGAAATTCTCTAGAAATCCTCATATGTAACTGTCCTTAAGATATTGTCAAATGGTGAATTAATCTCCTCAGTCTTAGAAAATTTTACGATGTCTTCTGTAGTTCTGTCATTTAAAATTTTGGAAATAATTCTGTGGATCACTGGGTACCTAGAAGACCAGGGGTCATAATGCTGTCACATTTAGTCCAGATACATGAACCATCTGCATGCATCTGTAGAAAGATATAAACACCAGGGCATAATAGTATTAATGAAATTTGAGTTAAATTAACACAGTAAGTCTTTACTGCATGAGTTTGGTCACTTAACTAAGCAACAGAGGTTGAATCTGTCCCTACTCATTTTCTTTTCCTTGTTCCTTCCTTATAATGTGATAAATAAAGAACCACAGAAATAAGGTTTTAATTTTTCCAAATCCAAACTCTTAAAAGTAGAAAATATTAGCTGTTAGAAATACATTATTTATCACCATTCTAACACATTTTGGAAGAAAAAAATTCAATCCTTAGAAATTTTATTTCCTAGAGCTGTATAAAGGAGAGAAAGTCCCTGCAAAATGTGATATGATGTGACACAAGTTGCTAATCCATGCGTGCCAGTCCAGGCTTCTCTGTCTATTGCTGTGCCCACATCAAGGGCTTTATGAGAGAGAAACAAGTGCCGGATAAACTGTATTACTTGCTCTCAGCCACCTGGTGCAATGACTTATTCTGACCATGCCAGGGCCTCTGGACCTGTGGAAAATGCATTTTCTTAGTTCTCAGTGTTCAGTGTGACACTGGGGACCAATGTGACTTAATATAAAGCTACTCATCAGTCAATAATGTTCACCGTGAGGGTTATTCCAGTCCTCTAACTTCATACCTAAAATGATAATATTATCTCAACCATGACTGATTATCTATAGACACATTATACTATAAGCTTCCTCTCCAGTGATTTAAATTGACATTTTGGTCTGTCTTTGGAATTTTCCCATTGTGTCCTCTGAAACTCCAATCATTCCATGATTGATCATCTCTCTTACCTTCTGCCCTGAGCTTCCAGTAAGGTCTCCTTTGAGAATATCCATTTCCTATACCTCACACATTATCTCACCTCAACCCTGAGGCAGTTTCAGGAAAACAGTTTTTCCTTTAATAAAACCCTGCTTCTCTGAGGCCTATTCTTCTGAGCTTGACTATTTTTCACTCTTACATTTCCTCTGGCGATTTAATCTATACACTCTTCTGTTTTCTTCCTCAGCAGTACTGTCTTCAGTCAAAGCTAACTTTTCTTCAAGTGCAAGCCCTATTCTTTGAACTGTTGTCTTTCAGATTTCTAAATACCATACCACATCCTTTTTATTTTTCATATTCTGGAATAAAAAATCAGAGTAAATATAAAGTCTGACTATGTGCTTATATCATACTGGTATAGGAAAAAATCCTACAACAGCGTATAAAAATGTCTTCATTATTGTGAATATTACATTTTACTACTCCTTTGGGTCTGGCAGTCTTTGTGATGATTTCTTCTAAACTTTTATGTTTCCACCCAAACACATCATCAATAGAAAACATTTCCTCTTAAAAGAGATGGGGAGGTGAGAAATAGCACAGGGTTTCTTTTCTTACGTGAATTTTAATCTTTCAACACAGGCTTATCAACCATAGTCCTGTCTGTGTCGTAAGTAGTGATGGTAGCTGTTTAGAAATAAAGCATTTTATGTCACACCAGAGAATAAAACTTAAAACACAATGAGAATAAACTTAGAATTGAGCAACATCCTCTTAGCTCTCATTATAAATAAATAAAGGAGGGAAATTCATCCTGAAAATTATGAAGATACAGTAACTACTAGGAAGATGCATTGAATTTGGTCTGTGAAAATAATTTTATTAGTTTGGTAGCAGATGTTTTGTTAAAATTTCCATAATTTTTTATAGACAGGTCAGGAATAGGTTTTCATTGAAAAACTTTTTGTTTTAAGTTAAAATTAAAGTTAGAAACTTTTATGGTATTTTTCTTTATTATTCCCTACCAAAAATATCTCTGCTTTCACACAAATGTTATTGTGAACTTGTTTATTTCAAGATTTTTCTATAGAATACTGATTTTACAGGGTAGAAAACATGGGGTTTTATTCATGGGTCTCTTTATATAGGGACTAAACAATCTGAATTGCCAGGAGGTAACACCTTAGCTATTTATCAGATTGTCACCTGAAAATAGCTGCTATCAAGAGAAGAATTTTTGCTTGAGAAACAATTGATTTCTAATAGAATTATTTCAATGGAGTGATCTTTGTGTTCATGGTTTTGTGGATTTTGAAGTGTTGATTAGTAAAGTAATGCTCAAAATTCTCCAAGCCAGGCTTCAGCAGTACATGAACCATGAACTTCCAGATGTTTAAGCTGGTTTTAGAAAAGGCAGAGGAACCAGAGATCAAATTGCCAACATCCGCTGGATCATCAAAAAAGCAAGAGAGTTCCAGAAAAACATCTATTTCTGCTTTATTGACTATGCCAAAGCCTTTGACTGTGTGGATCACAATAAACTGTGGAAAATTCTGAAAGAGATGGGAATACCAGACCACCTGACCTGCCTCTTGAGAAATCTGTATGCAGGTAAGGAAGCAACAGTTAGAACTGGACATGGAACAACAGACTGGTTCCAAATAGGAAAAGGAGTACATCAAGGCTGTATATTGTCATCCTGCTTATTTAACTTATATGCAGAGTACATCATGAGAAACACTGGGCCGGAAGAAGCACAAGCTGGAATCAAGATTGCCAGGAGAAATATCAATAACCTCAGATATGCAGATGACACGACCCTTATGGCAGAAAGTGAAGAGGAACTAAAATGCCTCTTGATGAAAGAGAAAGAGGAGAGTGAAAAAGTTGGCATAAAGCTCAACATTCAGAAAATGAAGATCATGGCATTCCACTTCATGGGAAATAGATGGGGAAACAGTGGAAACAGTGTCAGACTTTATTTTGGGGGGCTCCAAAATCACTGCAGATGGTGATTGCAGCCATGAAATTAAAAGACGCTTACTCCTTGGAAGGAAAGTTATGACCAACCTAGATCGCATCTTGAAAAGCAGAGATATTACCTTGCCAACAAAGGTCCCTCTAGTCAAGGCTATGGTTTTTCCAGTGGTCATGTATGGATGTGAGAGTTGGACTATAAAAAAAACTGAAAGCTAAGAATTGATGCTTTTGAACTGTGGTGTTGGAGAAGACTCTTGCGAGTCCCCTGGACTGCAAAGAGATTCAACCAGTCCATTCTGAAGGAGATCAGTCCTGGACATTCTTTTGAAGGACTGATGCTGAATCTGAAACTCCAGTACTTTGGCCACCTCATGCGAAGAGTTGACTCATTAGAAAAGACTCTGATGCTGGGAGGGATTGGGGGCAGGAGGAAAAGGGGACAAGAGAGGATGAGATGGCTAGATGGCATCACGGACTCAATGGACATGAGTTTGAGTGAACTCCAGGAGTTGGTGATGGACAGGGAGGCCTGGCGTACTACAATTCATGGGGTCGCAAAGAGTTGGACACGACTGTGCAACTGAACTGAACTGAACTGAAAGCTAAAAAGGATAATTCATAACTAATCATTTAGCAATATAACAATTCTTCCTTGATTAAGGCAAAAATATATATATATAATCTTTAATACCTGCATTTTATTTAATGTGTTTCAAAAGAGACTGGCAAACTTGGCAAGAAAATAAAACAATAAGATTGCAAAGAGGGTTATACTTAAACTATTTAGAAAAATAAGAAATTATGGAAATATAATAACATATATTAATAATTATAATTTTATGGTTATTGTTACACATAAAGTTTAGATAATGAATAGTACATAAAAAGAATAAAAATAGAAATAGTCACATATAGTAAAAAACATAAGGTGAACTGAACAAACAAGAAAAATGGTAAAAGAATAAAAAATAGAAAATAATTTGACAGAATCTCTAAAAAACAGAAGAGGGCACAGCTACCCACTCCAGTATTCTTGTCTGGAAGATCCTGTGGACAAAGGAGCCTGGCAGGCTACAGTTCATGGGGTTGCAAAGAGTCGGACATGATTGAGTGACTAAGCACAACACATAAAAATGATGTACAACATTTAAGTAAGTGAATCAGTTCAGCTCAGTTCAGTTCAGTTGCTCAGTTGTGTCTGACTCTGCAACCCCATGAATTGCAGCACACCAGGCCTCCCTGTCCATCACCAACTCCCGGAGTTCACTCAAACTCATGTCCATTGAGTCGGTGATGCCATCCAGCCATCTCATCCTCTCTTGTCCCCTTTTCCTCCTGCCCCCGATCCCTCCCAGCATCAGAGTCTTTTCCAATGAGTCAACTCTTCGCATGAGATGGCCAAAGTATGGGAGTTTCAACTTTAGCATCATTCCCTCCAAAGAACACCCAGGGCTGATCTCCTTCAGAATGGACTGGTTGGATCTCCTTGCAGTCCAAGGGACTCTCAAGAGTCTTCTCCAACGCCACAGTTCAAAAGCATAAATTCTTTGGCACTCCGCTTTCTTCACAGTCCAACTCTCACATCCATACATGACCACAGGAAAAAACATAGCCTCGACTAGACAGACCTTTGTTGGCAAAGTAATGACTCTGCTTTTGAATATGCTATCTAGGTTGGTCATAACTTTCCTTCCAAGGAGTAAGCGTCTTTTAATTTCATGGCTGCAGTCACCATCTGCAGTGATTTTGGAGCCCCCCAAAATAAAGTCTGACACTGTTTCCCCATCTATTTCCCATGAAGTGGTGGGACAGGATGCCATGATCTTCATTTTCTGAATGTTGAGTTTTAAGTCAACTTTTCACTCTCCTCTTTCACCTTCATCAAGAGGCTTTTTAGTTCCTCTTCACTTTCTGCCATAAGGGTGGTGTCATCTGCATATCTGAGGTGATTGATATTTCTCAAGGCAATCTTGATTTCAGCTTGTGCTTCTTCCAGCCCAGCATTTCCCATGATGTACTCTGCATATAAGTTAAATAAGCAGGGTGACAATATACAACCTTGATGTACTTCTTTTCCTATTTGGAACTAGTCTGTTGTTGCATGTCCAGTTCTAACTGTTGCTTCCTTACCTGCATACAGATTTCTCAAGAGGCAGGTCAGGTGGCCTGGTATTCCCATATATACCATGCCATTAATTACCATGATTTTTATTTATATTACAAAATAAAATGTTTTAAAATGTTTATGATGTAAATTAAAATGAATCTCCTTCATGAGTGTTCATTGAGTTGATGTCAGACTCCATTGGTTTAAAACCTGGTCCATGACAAAACGACCCCTCGAAAGTGCCAATATTTGGGAATTGTGTCAAGACTTGAAAAAAGAGGTAAAAAGTAGAACTTATGAAATGTAATACATGTGGAGTGAGTAAGCTTTGGTGGCCACAAAGTGAGATTTTAAGATTTGATAAGACTGTAATAAATATGGACTGTGCTGTCTGGATATTTCCAGTTGAAGAACATGCTTTGTATGTTAAAGGTTAAGAAATAAGTAAGCAGGTTTACATTTTATTCTCCATAGATATTTGGCCTATAATATCTACTGCATCTTGGGAGCCTTACTCTACAGGCAAGGGCAAATTTTATACTGACATGTTAGAAAGAAACTCTCTGTGTAGTTTTTAGCGTGAGAACTTTAGCAATCAAAAGCCTTGCTACAGAAGGAATACCAATTGAAAGGATGTCAGACATCAGTTTTAAGGACTTCAACTTAGATAAAAATGGTAATAAATTTATGAGTAACAATTAAATGAAAATATTACATATACTGTTATTATCTATATTAAACTTCTATCAAGACAATTTTTTCACTGCTTTTTAATGAAAAGAAGTAACTAAAGCTAAATTCCCCTCTGTAAAAAGTTATGTTTACTTATAGCTTCTTCTTTGTATTTGAAAATATTTGCTCAGTTTAGGGAAGGGTTCTCTTATTTGGACTGCTCATGATTGGCAGATTTAATATCTAAATTATTAAGTTTACATAATACAAAAATAAGCTTATATTCCATAAGACATTCGTCAGTGATAGAGGAAATTTTAGATGAAAATTAGATAACAAGGAAAAGTCACATTTTAAAATAAAATGCTTAGAAAAATCTGTATTACAGGTATTATATTCTTTGGCAATAAGAGGTTGACTGTACTCAAAACAACACTGAAATACTGTTTTAAATCTAGATTTGTTCATATTTGGTAATAAACAGCGATTTCTATAAACCTGACTTGATTAAATGGATATAAAAATAATATCCTGTAAAATCAGTCATTGCATTTTAATCAATGTCTGCAAGCTCACTCTGGAGAAAATACTGAAATATCTATCATCATTCCTTAGCCATTACTTAGAATATAAATGTAGCTCAAGGATTTAAGTGCTTCTCGGAAAATGCACTCCTTAAGGCACATTTGAAAGCCCATGGCTTTAGAAAAATAAAGGTTTTTGCATGACTATTTACTAAAAATATATATATAAGCTATTAATTTGTGAAATCAAATAATTCATGTGTAAGTTTTCGTATCCTTCATTCTTCTTTAAAAAAAAATCCCTGTAAAATGTTGGAGCATATTTTGGCCGATGTAGAATTTTACATCTCAAAGGTATACTTATTTTCATATTATTTTTGTATTATTCAATCACCATGGCTACTCGCATTCAAGTCTTTGCACCTGCAGGTGAATCAAAGCCAACTTCTAAGATGTTTTGGCATCTTACGTCTTCTTCATAGGGGAAAAGATAAAGTCAAACTCTGGTTTTTGCTGACCTCAAATTATAGCTTATATGAAAAGCAGCAGATACCCTTGTCATCTCCACCCCTCACCCCACTCAACTGCCTGTTCTGTTTTATTCTCAGTGATCCCTGTCTTCATGAGACTCTGCAAAATTAGTTGAGTATACATACAAAGGGAAATAACTTTGCTGGTGCTTCAGGACCCACTGGCTGATCTAACTGTAATAAATTATGGCATATCTTTATGATTACTTATACTAGATCACTGAATAATGTCTCATCACATATTCCTGAACTGTTTAAGTAATCGTGTCTGCTATTGTAAGCTTTATCTGAGACTGTTGGACTGCAATGTGAGTTATGAGACCACAATTGAAGCTCTTATAATATGATATTTAACTTTCTTTCCACAAATGTTAAATGATACATGAATATTATAAAAGTATGTATGCTGAACATGTGACTATTGATTAATAATGCTAGCTTCACTTCTGATTAAATAAAGAAAAAGAAAGGACCTTAACATTAATAATCAAGTTTGTGTTATCCATCCACAAAACATTTTTAAGAAAATATATGTAGTTTAGTTGATTGTATGAAATGAAAAGCTTATACTTTTTGGCATAAATTTTTAATTATATACTCATTTTTACACATTATGAACTATTAGTCATTCTTTTTTTGGCATCTTTGGTTTTTAAGTGCCTGGAAAAATTGAATTTTTGTTGAGTTTCCTATATTACCCAAATGTACATTTATTAAAGTATGATTTGAAGCTACAACATCTTAAGTGACAAGATTTTTTTAACTGTTAAAACCAAGCTGGTGTGCTCAAGTAAATGCATTTGATTTTAGTAACTAAATTACAAAATGGGGTTAAAAATGGACAATGTATTTATTTCCATTCCATATAGTCATCTTGAGTAAAGTCTGTACTGTTTACTAAGTCTAACCACTTGAAAGACATTATACAAAGCTTTTAGACAGTGCTTTGTGACAATAAAAAAAATAACATAAATAATATCAAGAGAGCAAATCAAGAAAGGGGTGGGATGTGCTAACCAAAAATGCTAAATCTAATGCAGTTATGCTAAAAAATAATGTAATTCTTATACAGAGGGCTGCAGTATAAGAGGGTGTAAAGGCATTATTTTGCAGAAAAAAATACTGGAAAGTAGCTGTTGGAGTAATCATGGAAAAATTCAAGATAATAGCTTTTCTGAATTGTAAATGTTTTAGAAGTTAGAGTCATGAAGATATTAATAGTGATATAGTAAATTTGTTTTTGAAAATGGCTCTCTATATAAAATTTATCACCATGGGAAAATACCATTTCCAAACAAAAACAATTTGAACAAATTGTTAGACAGATGTTAGGGAAATATTTATCATGATCTAAAAAAGATATTCCAGCAGATGAATGGATAAGAAAGCTGTGGTACATATACACAATGGAGTATTACTCAGCCATTAAAAAGAATACATTTGAATCAGTTCTAATGAGGTGGATGAAACTGGAACCTATTATACAGAGTGAAGTAAGCCAGAAAGAAAATCACCAATACAGTATACTAACGCATATATATGGAATTTAGAAAGATGGTAACAATAACCCTGTGTACGAGACAGCAAAAGAGACACTGATGTATAGAACAGTCTTATGGACTCTGTGGGAGAGGGAGAGGGTGGGAAGATTTGGAAGAATGGCATTGAAGCATGTATAATATCATGTATGAAACGACTCGCCAGTCCAGGTTCGATGCACGATACTGGATGCTTGGGGCTGGTGCACTGGGATGACCCAGAAGGATGGTATGGGGAGGGAGGAGGGAGGAGGGTTCAGGATGGGAAACACATGTATACCTGTGGCGGATTCGTTTTGATATTTGGCAAAACTAACACAATATTGTAAAGTTTAAAAATAAAATAAAATTAAAAAAAATAAAATAAAAAAGATATTCCATTTATATATTTTAACATTTTAATGCATTATATTTTTAATTAATCTTAGTATAAAAGCAATGCATATAACATTTTGTAAAGGGAAGTAATTCATGTCTTTTCTCCTTGAGAGGGCAGAAGAGATATTCTACATGCGTGTAATCTCGCCATGAGGACCTTTTTTTCACTTTTTCAAGAATACTACAAAGCATTTTATATACTTAAACTTATGCTCAACATCACTAATAATTAGAGAAATGCAAACATCTAATGTAGAATTTTATACCCGGGGAGGGGACTTTAAATAAATTTGGAAGATGTATTGTGAAACAAGAATAAAGAATATTGAGGAAGTTTCTCACTATGCAACCCTAAACTAAAAAAAAAAAAAAAAAAATATTTCTGTAGTCAAAAGGGAAAAGTTCAAGATGTGAACATGTTAATACAAGAACAAAGTAACAGTGGAAAGGAGAAAATATGGGTAAATATAAATAAATATTGTCCATGCAAAACAATATTTTAAGACTTTGTAATTTGCAATACATTTGGAATCAAATTCTGTGACAATATCAGTGTAAAAGTCTGGAGAGGGAAGTGGTAATAAAGTCAGTCAGTCAGGTATATGGCAGATTCCGTGTCTTAGAATTTGATTTCTTGACCACTGCCACTAGAAAATCATCCCCTCCATAAAATTCAAGGAGAGAGCAAGAATGTGCAGTTATTTTCATTTTGTACCAATATTGTCTCTTGAATTAACTAAGAAAACTAAGTGATTGGTAGACCCACCAAAACCTAAGCTTCATTGCTATAGAAATGGAGGGACCCAGATTCCCACCATGGGTAGATAACTTCAGTAGCTCTGCTCCCTGAATTACAAAGCTAAAGAAATGGCCACATTGAGCCTTGACTGTAATAAACACTGGAGTGCATGTATCTTTTCAAATTATGGTTCTGGATATATACAGGAGTGTGACTGATGGATCATACATTAGCTCTATTTTTAGTTTTTTTTTTTTTTTTAAGGAATCTACATACTGTTCTTCATAGTGATTGTACTAATTTAGATTCCCACCAACAATGTAGGGAGGGTTCCCATTCTCCACAGGCTCTCCAGCATTTCGTTTGTAACTTTTTTGATGATGGCTATTCTGACCAGTGTGAAGCCAATGCTTCTTCAAATACTGCTTCAACTCTGTTCTGTTCTGTCTCTGGGACTTAAGGCAGACATATATTAGATGTTGCCAGTGCATATCACTTAGAGCACATATTTTGTATGCACATATAATCATATAGAGCTATTTTGTGCTCTATTTTCTATTAACATCTTTCATTTTTATGTTTCAATTTGACTACTTTCATTCTATCTTCCATTTCACACTATACTTTTCTACTCTATCAAATGTATGTTAAATCCGTATGTTACATTCTTTAAATTGAAGATATTAATACATGATTTTCTACTTTTTGAACTTCCATTGTTTCTCTTAAGATTTCAATTATCCAGTGAATGTCTTCATAATTTCATCTACTTTTTTTCTGCTATTTTTTGCATTTTCTTGAAAGTATTAATTGTTGCTTAAAGTGTTTTTCTACTAATTCTACTATCTGAATTACTTTTTGGTTGGCTTCTATTGTCTGTTATATTGTCATATTTTATCAATCAGTTCAGTTCAGTTCAGTTCAGTCTAGTCACTCAGTCGTGTCTGACTCTTTGCGACCCCATGAATTGCAGCATGTCTAATAAATTTTTACTTTATGTCAATGATTTATTAAAAAAATAATAGAGGCACAAGATGCTGTTTTCCAAGAGATGGTATCTTCTTTCCTCTATTAGGTAATAGGACTGAATTAGAGATGGCTGTGTTGTGCTGAAACAGTCTCTGGGGCCTTCAAACGATTTATTTTTGTAATTTTTCCAGCTTTTTTTTCTAGTTGTTATCAGCAGCAGTATTGACTTTCTATTACCTGAGTTATCACACTCGAATTGGAAGTCACTAGTAGTTATTTTAAATAAGCAATGAAGAATTTCCCACAAGACGAGTGGAATGCTTGCAGCAAGAAATGAAAATTTAAGAAAATCCTAATCTACTTTTGATAATGTTCAAGATACAATAAGCCCAACTCAAAACTAATAATAAAAATGAGATCATACACTTAAAAAAAAATCTAGATTGTTTAGCAAAGAGACACATATTTAAGTTTTTCCCTATGGTGCTACTTAACAAAAATTAACAGGGGAAAAGGGAAAAAAGAGACGACAAAGATGACTTAAAGATTTATACATGCAATCCTATCTTATTTAGCAATCAATCATGACTCTTTCACATTTAACCTGATTTAATACTATCTTCTTAAAGTCTTCCACAACCCCTGATTTTTTTTATTATTAGTAGCAGCGTGTCACACTTACCTGTTGGTTATTTTTAAGTTTTCTATATCTTTTTGTTTCAGAAATTTGACTAAAAATGCCACTTATTTAGATTTGAGTTTTGATATATTCCCCTAATCTTTCTGTTTTCATATGTTTTCCTTCTTAACAGGAACATTCTAACTAAACCCTGTTATCTTAAAATGTATATTGTGGGACTGGGTCTGGTAAGACCTTTCTATTGTTAATGAAAGTGAAAGTCTCTCAGTCGTGTCTGACTCTTTGGGACCCCATGGGTAGTAGCCCACCAGGCTCCTCTGTCCATGGGATTCTCCAGGCTAGAATACTGGAGTGGGTGGCCATTCCCTTCTCCAGCGGATCTTCCTGACCCAGGGATCGAACCCATGTCTTCCTCATTGCAGACAAATTCTTTTACAATCTGTGCCACCAGGGAAGCCAACTGAAAAAGTATATAAAGTCTTAATAAGACTAGCAATTGGGGCACTCTCTGATATCTATGTCAGAAGCTTTCTCTGTCTCTTTTTTTCGCTGTAATAAAACTCTGCTACCCAAAAGCTCTGAGTTATCAAGCCTCAGCTCTGGTCCTGAAGCTAAATTCCCTTCTTCAGAGATCACAATTCTGACACTGTTCACCATAAGCTATCATTACTAAATAATATTTTATTGCTTAGAACTAATGTTAAGCCCCTATATTATTCTACTATGATTTTTTTTTTTTTTTGCCATTCCCCTCACATGGTGTAGCCACATTACTTGTTCTCAAAATTAACTTAAATTACCAGGGTATTTCTTGAGAGTGGTTAAATATGTTTTAGCAATGTTTCTTGTTATTTAATCAGTGAGACATTGGGGGAATTATCCTCTATCTCTTTTTAGATTATTGTCTATTTTATTATAATCTGTTCTCTAATTCTAGGATATTCATTTGTTTAGTTTTCTTTCTTTATTCTGTTTTCCACTATTTATATTTTCTGTGAATCATTTTATCCTTGGATAAAGACAACAATATCCTAATATTACTTGAAAAGATTGGATGTTATTATAGTTATACATGCATACATGAAAAAAGCAAGTATTTTGCCACATAAATATACTTAATAAAACTGAACAATGGTGATAAACTACTTGGATCTGGGGATTATACAGAGAAGCAACACAGTGCAGTGGGTGAAAGGATTGTCACTAGTATCAGTCAACTATAAATATAGATGATGCAATTGCCTACCAAATGGATAAAATTAACTCAGATAATCATTTTAGAGGTACATATAAAGAAGAATATAAGTTCTCCCAATAAGAAAATGTGTACTTCTTATTGAATAATACTTATTTATATTCTATCATATTCATTTTCTTATTGAATGATTTAATATTTTTTGAATATTCATATATCAGTATTATAGCTTGGAATGCCTTGTATGCTATATTTATATTTCTCTCAATACAATCCACAGTCAGATTACACTTACCACAGAATTTTTTGGTCTCTAAAATTGGTGATATTCAAAGAATAAATAAAGTCTCCTTCTTATGTAATTCAGTAAGAAATTGACATTTCTTTGTAAAAATTATTCAAGATATTTAAAAATAACTGCATAAACCATAAAATTATTAATAGAAAATAAATATAACTCAAATATGTATCAGATGAGCTGAATAAAATAATAGCAAACCTTTAGTCAAATATTTCCTCCAGCATCCTTTTTTCAGTGCTGCATTTTTGTTATGTAACTATGGCAAACATACCAAAAAAGTTATTGCTCTTGCTCATGAACACAATGTAAATCAAATCCTGCAAATATTCTGCTTTCCTTCTTCATCTTAAAAAAATATTTCTCAGAATTTTTTTCTTAGAAAAGTTTAAGCAGGATTCCTCATTTCAATTTGATGTTTATTATTACTCTTTAAAAAAACATTTAAATCAATAATAATACAATATACAATAGCTATAACTATAAAAACTTTGGAGTTTCCCAAGTGTAAAACTAATCAAGACATGACAATAGAGACTTGGCTTTTGTGTTTATGAAAAATTGATCTAAACTCCACATTCTTAGCTGGATTCCTACAGTATTTTCTTTGGCATTCACGTTTTGAAATGTGGCGGGATAGTTTTAAAGGCAATGTCTGATGGAAACTGTTGAGTGCCAAAGGGCCCACAATTTGAATTGACAGAGATCCCGTTAAAGAGGTCAAGAGTTAACATTTCATAATGTTTGTATAAAATAAAAGAAATTGACAGAGCACTGACTCATCCAGTTAGAAAACTGGCATGGAAACAAGGCAGGCTGTAAAGTTGGAAATGGACCTAAAATACTGATCCTAGAGAAAGAGAAAGTTCACTAGATTACTTTTCAGAAAGCAAAGGCTTTAAATTAAATGAGACATTTAAATAAGACAATGCCTTGAATAATTTTAGCTAGTGAGATCTAAATTTTCCAAGCGGCAAATTTCTAAGGAAAAGAGAATAATAAACAGAGGCGAGCTGAAGTTTAGAAACTGGTAAGTAGGCAAAGGATGTTCTCTGAGAGCTTTGCAGTTACTAACTTCACTCTTCAGTGAAAAATCTTGGGCAGTTCGAAGGCTAGTGAAAGGCACATTTTATATCTCTTTTTGATTTTTAAAATCTTTATCCTTGCACCTTCTCTTTGAAAACAGTTGTCATTTTCCCTCATATTTTCTACTTCAACATTCTGCTCATTCTGGTGTCTAAATAATCAGTTTAGAATGTTTCCAGGTTAAGTGAAAAATCTTACTTTAGAAATCTGCTAAAGAACATTTGATCAAAGTTATAATATTGATTTAAAATATTAAATGGACTTGGATAAAATATCAGCCAAATCGAATAGCTTATTGGGAAGTCACTTCATAAACATAAAACAATGATAGTATTCCTTAATATAAAATAATGGTTTTATTGCATTGTAATTTTTTCATATTACCCCATGAAGTTATATTGAATTTGAGGTTAGAAAATACATCATGCATGTAATGGATTCTCAAATCTTTCATTATTAAATATGTTTTCTTTTCTCTTTTTTGACAACTCAACGAGGCTAGCTGCTATTTACATGGCTCCTTGCAGATGATTATTTTATGATAAAATCATTAATAAGAGTTATCAACTTTAATGAAAATAGTGATATGTGTTATTATTAAATGGATAAATAATATTTAGATATAGTAACATTTTCCTTATTTATCTCAATTGAAAGTAAAATAAATTGAATGGCATGGAAAAAGTCCAACAGTGATTAAACAATCTATTTACAATGTCATTTTCCCCTCAGCATGTTATTTCCATCTTAGTTTTCATATTGTATCCTTGAATAATCCAAAATCTCAAATTTCTAAAAATTAGCAACAGAAATTACTTCATAAATTGTGTGTGTGCTAAGTTGCTTCAGTCATGTCCAACTCTGTGTGACCCTATGGACTGTAGTCTGCCAGGCTCCTCTATCAGTGAGATTCTCCAGGCAAGAATACTGGAGTAGGTTGCCATGCCCTCCTCCAGGGGATCTTCCCCACCCAGAGACTGAACCCACATTTCTTATGTCTCCTGCACTGGCAGATGTGTTCTTTACCACTAGTGCCACCTGGGAAGCCCACTTCACAAATTAGATGCTCCCCAAAATTAACTGTTTCAAGATGTGAGTCTTTGAGATGTTACCTATTCTGGAACAAAGAAGAAATCAACTTTTTCTCTTTAATTTTTATTTACAATTCTTTTGATTTCAATGGTGAAAATGTAGTATCATAAAACTAGCCCATTCAGAAATGTTCTTAGTCCTGGAAAGATCATATTCTGAGTAGATATCATGTGTAACTGAGCTTAAAATTAAACTGCTTCTCCACTAACCCCTTGTGAGACATTTGTTCCTTTCCAAAACACCCATAAGACATCTGGTCCACACTAAAACATACTTGATATTTGGTCCTATCCAAAACCACTTGTCCTGGATCAAATATGCTCATAGACATTTTGGACAGGACCATATTGCAAGGTCTTTTTGGAAGGGACCAAATGACTTTGGGGAAAATAATGTCTTATGAAACAATGTCTTATGGATGTTTTGGAGAGAACCAAATGTCTGCTAGCCCACAAACCTTGTCTCTGAAATTATGCTATTTTTCAATTGTGTTTCTTAGGTAGTCCCTTTTTTCATTTCTCTATTACTGTATTTCATTTATTGTTTATATGGTCACTGAAACTAAAATATAGATGCAAAAACCCTCATATTCCTTTTGTCTATTAGCAATCAATGTTTTATTTAAATTAATCTATGCTGATGAGTACTCCTATTCTAAAGGGTTTGAGCTTTCATTTCAAAGCATAGTATAGACACCTCCCTTCAGCTATTTCTTCATGTAAGAGGAACTTTATGGAAATGCTGATTGCAAATTTCAGTAGGAAAACCACAGTTTTTATACACAACAGAACAAATTACAGAATCTCTTTAAACTGTAACACTTAGCTTAAATCTTAAAGATGGAAAAAATCTTTAATAGTTTTGCTACTGCCCGAACAAAACAAAATAATTCATATAGTTGTTAAACATTCATAGAAAGTTACTCTTTAAATTTTACCAAAGTCTTTTCCTACCTATATTTTGTGTTTACCTGTTCTAAGCATTTAAGTACTAATCCTTTCACAATAGTTATCTTGATTTTATTCTTACTCTAAAATGAATATTGATATGGAGAAATCACTAAATATTTTCTTTATCAGTTTCCAATTTTTAAAAAGCTATTAGAATGTTGTTTATTGTCTAATGAAAAGATGAAAGCTATACATACAATTGTAAAATTCTTGAAAATACACAAAGAAAAGCAAATAATAGTATAATAGTAATTCTACAACACAGGGAATATGATCAGTAACAGTTTGTGTTACACCAGTTGTTATAGCCCTTTTTTCTTGCAATAATTTTGAATATAGTTAAGATTATACTGTAAATGCCATTTTTATCCCACTTTTGCTCATTGCTGATACTTCCTATATTCCATTTTTCCTCTCATTCTGAATCAGAAGGGAATTACTGTGTTACTTGTTATATACTTTTTACTTGTGATTTCATGAACCATAATAAATTGTTAGTCAAGTGGTAACAATAATGGTTATAAATTAGGTTCCTGCAATTTGAATATGAATTATATAATTTATTAATTGTGCTAGCTGAACAACTAATCTAACATCACTTAAGGATTTCATCTACTAAATATGCAATTAGCACTACCCACTGCACATTAGTGTTTTGAGGATTAAAGTAATTTATTCAAAGGCCTTGGGTGCCAAGTCACTTCAGTCATGTCCAACTCTTCTTGACCCTATGGACTATAGGCTTCCAGGCTCCTCTGACCATAGGATTCTCCAGGCAAGAATACTGGAGTGGGTTTCCATGCCCTCCTCCAGGGGATCTTCCCAACCCTGGGATCGAACCCATGTCTCTTAGGTCTCCTGCATTGACAGGCAGGTTCTTTACCACTAGCATCAGCTGGGAAGAGCACACAGAAAATGCTTACCAAGTTTAAGCTGTTTCTTTTCCTCTTTCTCCTTTTTCTTTCCCTTATCAATTACTACTGCTGCTGCGGCTGTCATTACTCTCAGGTCAACTTCTATTACAAATAGCAATATGAATACTATCTTTTAATACTAAATCTAATACTATATTCTAATGAGCAGAAATAGTCAGATTTTGCGAGGAATAATGGCCTCCAAGTTCATCCATGTTGCCAAAAATAAAAGAATTGCTTTCCATTTTTAAGGCTGAACAATATTCCATCGTGTGTCAAATATTTCTTTATCTACTTGTGCATAAGCAGACATTCAGGTTGCTTCAATGCCTTGGCTATTTTGAATAAAACTGTGATAAACGTGGGGTTGCAGATATCATTTTGATATCCTGGTTCCATTCCTTTAGATATATACCCAAAAGTGGGATTGCTGGGACATATAGTTCTATTTTAGTTTTCTAAGGATTTTGCATGCTGTTTTCCATAATGAAGAAGGGCTCCCTTTCTGCTACATCCTTAGCAACACTTGTAATCTTTTTTTAATAATAACCATTCTATCTGGTGTGAGGTACACGATAGCTTATAAGGATTTTTGTTTCTTTCTCTGATGATTATCTTCCCATTTATTTACTATCTGTTTGTATGTCTCCTTTGCAGAAATTTCTATTCAGTTATTTGCCCACTTTTTGCTATTGAGTTGAAAGAGTTTCTTATATATTTTCGATTACATAATACCGCTTGTTTGAGAAATATAAAATAGTCAAACTCACAGAAGCAAGGGTAAAATGGTAGTTGCCAAGGTCTGGGAGAGGAGCGAATAAGGAGGTATCAGACAAAGTGTGTAAGGTTTGATATGAAAGATCAATAAGTTTGAGAGATTTGTTGTAGAGAATAATGACTAGGTTAATACTGTATTGTATAGTTAAAATGTGGTTGAGAGAATATGTCCTTTGTTAAGTATTCATATCACAAAATTAATAATAAAATAATTTAAAAAGGAGGAGGAAATTTTGGGAGGTGATGGATACATTAATGACATAGACAATCAAAAAGCATCAAATTTTGGAGTGAGAAAATATAGATAAAATCTTTAGTAGTTTTCTATGAATTGTGTGGATTGTGAAAAGTATGTAATCTCTCTGCCTTCCAGACTTTTCATTTCTAATAATATAGCTGCAAAGCTATCATTTTTTTATAATTACTTTATTTTTTTGGAATATTTGTAATGAGTTTTTTTTTTAATTTAAATTTATTTATTTTAATTAGAGGCTAATTACTTTACAATATTGTATTGGTTTTGCCATACATCAACATGAACCCCCCACAGGAGTACACGTGTTCCCCATCCTGAACCCCCCTCACACCTCCCTCCCCATACCATCCCTCTGGGTCATCCCAGGTCACCAGCCCCAAGCTTCCTGTATCCTGCATCGAACCTGGACTGGCGATTCATTCCTTATATGATATTATACATGTTTTAACGCCATTCTCCCAAATCATCCCCCCTTCTCTCCCACAGAGTACAAAAGACTGTTCTATACATCTGTGTCTCTTTTGCTGTCATGCATACATGGTTGTCGTTACCATCTTTCTAAATTCCATATATATGCATTAGTATACTGTTTTTCTTTCTGGCTTACTTCACTCTGTATAATAGGCTCCAGTTTCATCCACCTCTTTAGAGCTGATTCAAATGTATTATTTTTAATGGGCTGAGTAATACTCCACTGTGTATATGTATCACACCTTTCTTATCCATTCATCTGCTGATGGATATCTAGGTTGCTTCCATGTCCTGGCTATTATAAACAGTTTTGCAATGAACATTGGGGTACACATGTCTCTTTCAATTCTGGTTTCCTCGGTGTGTATGCCCAGCAGTGGGATTGCTGGGTCGTATGGCAGTTCTATTTCCAGTTTTTTTAAGGAATCTCCACACTGTTCTCCATAGTGGCTGTACTAGTTTGCATTCCCACCAACAGTGTAAGAGGATTCCCTTTTCTCCACACCCTCTCCAGCATTTATTGCTTGTGGACTTTTGGATAGCAGCCATTCTGACTGGCATGAAATGATACCTCATTGTGGTTTTAATTTGCATTTCTCTGATAATGAGTGATGTTGAGCATCTTTTCATGTGTTTGTTAGCCATCTGTATGTCTTCTTTGGAGAAATGTCTTTTTAGTTCTTTGGCCCATTTTTTGATCGGGTCATTTATTTTTCTGGAATTGAGCTGAAGGGTTACTTATATATTTTTGAGATTAGTTGTTTGTCAGTTGCTTCATTTGCTATTATTTTCTCCCATTCTGAAGGCTGTCTTTTCACCTTGCTTATAGTTTCCTTAAAGCAGGAATAGAAGGAACATACCTCAACATAATAAAAGCTGTATATGACAAACCCACAGCAAACATTATCCTCAATGGTGAAAAATTGAAAGCATTTCCCCTAAAGTCAGGAACAAGGCAAGGGTGACCATTCTCACCACTACTATTCAACATAGTTTTGGAAGTTTTGGCCACAGCAATCCGAGCAGAAAAAGAAATAAAAGGAATCCAAATTGGAAAAGAAGAAGTAAAACTCTCACTGTTTGCAGATGACATGGTCCTCGACATAGAAAACCCCAAAGACGCCACCAGAAAATTACTAGAGCTAATCAATGAATATAGTAAAGTTGTAGGATATAAAATCAACACACAGAAATCCCTTTCATTCCTATATACTAATAATGAGAAAATAGAAAGAGAAATTAGGGAAACAATTCCATTCACCATTGCAATGAAAAGAATAAAATACTTAGGAACATATCTACCTAAAGAAAGTAAAGACATATATATAGAAAACTATAAAACACTGATGAAAGAAATCAAAGAGGACACTAATAGATGGAGAAATATACCATGTTCGTGGATTGGAAGAATCAATATAGTGAAAATGAGTATACTACTCAAAGCAATCTATAGATTCAATGCAATCCCTATCAAGCTACCAACTGTATTTTTCACAGAGCTAGAACAAATAATTTCACAGTTTGTATGGAAATACAAAAAACCTCGAATAGCCAGAGCAATCTTGAGAAAGAAGAATGGAACTGGAGGAATCAACCTGCCTGACTTCAGGCTCTACTACAAAGCCACAGTCATCAAGACAGTATGGTACTGGCACAAAGACAGAAATATAGATCAATGGCACAAAATAGAAAGCCCAGAGATAAACCCACACACCTATGGACACCTTATCTAAAGCTATCATTTTTATGCATGGCAATGCGGCTTGCAAAACTTCTGGCACATATTAGGAATCAGGTAAATATTAGCCCTGGTTTAATCTCCAAGTTTCCCCTATATAATTCAATTATTTGAATTTAATTTTGTTCAAAGTCTATATATTAATTATCAATATGTTCCATAATTTATGTTCACCATTACTGAGAAACAACAGAAACTGCTGAAGGTCCAACTATCTAAAACAGTAAGAGAAGGAAATGGAGGAAACATTGAATATGTCACTGATATTATAAAATTATTTTCAAAATTTCTATTCCTAAACATCCATTTTAATAGGTGGAACAGGGAAATTTGAAAGTACAGAAGAATACTTATATTTAACTTAGTTTACTGCAACCTTGTCTAAATTTTCTCTTAAGAAAATGTGTTATCAATTTATGAGATGGAAATCTCTGATTATGTTAAGTTGCTTAGGACTGACCTTTGAGTAGAGTTGCAATTAATGCATTATTTTTATTTCAAATAAATCCCTTAAGAGATGTTAACTCGGAAAGTGAAATCCTTTTACATTGGAATAAAATCAGTTTTAATATTTTAATATTGTAATAGTAGGCTAGACCAGGTAATTGTGACCCTTTAAAATTTAAAAACAGCTTTTAATTATTTGAATAATGCATATTTTAAATGAATATGTTTATAATTACAATGAAGGTCTGGAAATAATGGAGGTGAAGAATGTTGAAGGCAAAAGTTGCAAGAAAAACTTTAAACACCTGTTCAAATGAAAGCCATTGGCTATGTTTGAAATGTTATCTCCTGCATAGGATCTGTGTATAAGAATCTCTTTTGGAAATGTTTTCATAAAACATTTTATGAAATTTATTTGATCACCACAAAACCAATGTTGTGACATTCTATACTTGCAAGTTAAGAAAAAATGATCCAGAGATCACAAGCTCACAAGTTCATGACAAAATTTTAAAAAGATAAATGACTTTCTTCAGGTATTATCAACTATGGTTTGCTTGAATTCCATTATACATTTTTCTATGCACTTAAATATATTTAAGCCATTACGTTTCCATTTTAAACATTTCAGTGGGTAGATATTTTTACAATATAAGTTCCTTATTTTTCTTCTGCAAAGCAATTAAATACCAGCCTTTGCTGAATTATAGTGTCTGACTAGTGCCTGTATTTTAGTACTGTAAATGTCAGTGATGTAAACCTATGATATAGCTTTGAAATCTTGGCATGAGAAAACTAGTATCTTAACAGAAAAGAAAAAACAGCTAATGGAAAGTTATCTAGATTTGAAAAGACAAAATAAAGAAGGAAAATGACCTAATTAAGGTTTAAGCTGATGAGTAAAAATGATGCATTGCTTTTTTCCCCATTGTTTAGTACAGCATACATTGTTACCAAGAAATATTTGCTCACTTAGAATAGAAACCCCGAAGTGATGACTTGGTAGTTCAGTTAAGCATAATAGAACTAATTATACCCATTCTATTCTCTGGAGGAATCTTCCCAACCTAGGGATCAAACCCAGATCTCCCACATTGCAGGTAGATTCTTTACCATCTGAGTCACTGCTACTGCTACTGCTCCTAAGTCGCTTCAGTCGTGTCCAACTCTGTGCGACCTCATAGATGGCAGCCCACCAGGCTCCTCCGTCCCTGGGATTCTCCAGGCAAGAACACTGGAGTGGGCTGCCATTTCCTTCTCCATTGTATAATGAGAAGATAAGTAAAATGTTCGAGGGTTAGAAAGAATTTGCTTTTTCATTTAGGAATAAAATTTATTTTCCCAAGAGGCAATTTGATGAATCAATCAGTTCCAAGAAAGCAGAAAATAACTTGAGAGCTTGAGGCAAACAAAGAAAGCTTGATCACCTACCTAATTAAATCAGTACCCTTTAAGAATTATTACATTATATTTCTATTTGATTCTGAGATTGTCATTTCCAATTTTCTGCTATTCAGGTTCCTGGTGCACTTCATGCACGGTGATTCTTGATTTCAGCACTATCGATATTTTGTGCTCTACAGTTTTTGTTATAAAGGGGGTGTCCTCTGCATTGTAAGATGTTTAAGAGTATTTGTAGCCTCTACTCACTACTCATACGTTCCACGTCAATCATGACACTCAAAAGTTACTCCGAATTTACTGAGCTTCCCCAGGGGGACAACATTGCCCCAATGAGGCCTTTCTAATCCATGGGAACATAAAACATTCTTTATCTATTATTTTTGGACTTTTAAGTTTTTTTTTTTTTTTTTTCCCAGTTTTTGACTGTTATAAGCAAAACTGGGACATCTGTATACAAGTCTTTCGATGGATGTTTTAAGTTTTCCTAGGTAATACATAGAATATTTACCCGGGTTCATTTGTCTGGGATATCAACTTTCAACATTCACTGATTTCTGCTAAGTGCTCCTCATTCTTATGTGGTCTCTGCTAAATTTGGTGCTCTTTTTCATACTTACAATTTCCTCTTAAGAATGAGAATCATTTTTGTTATGGCTGGCTCATGCTAGGCTGTAGAAAGACTGTTTTGTTTTGTTTTTTTAATCTTTTCAGGTCCCTTCATGACAGACCCAGGAAATGAAATATTTCTGTTCCTCCTTTGGAATGTTGAGTCATGAACGTTTACTTGACTCACTAAGCCCTTTGTACCTACATTTTTTTCCCCTGATATACTCTCCACTGGTTTTATCCAAAAGGAAAGACAAAAATAAACACTCTAGACTCACATCCAACATATGTTTGAGGTTCTTCTTTTGCCCCACTACACCAAGTCCTTTGGTGGGGATAAGTTCTGAATCCAGAGCTCAGTTATCTACAGTAGCTCTTCTCCCATTACCACCTGATTAACTCCCTCTCCTTTCCAGCAGTGTGGGAGAATAGGTACATCAATCTGTGCTCCAGAGATTAAATCAGATCAAAAAGTCTCTGCTGTGTCCACAGCTTCTTTCACCCACCATCCCAGAGAGTGGACACTGGAAAGCTCTTCAGAGACTCATGTGTCCTCACAAACTTGACTGTTAAAGCAACAGCCAAAACTTGGAGGGAAAATATCTACATGCAGCTTTTCTCTTCCTAGACTTGCGTAAATGCATCAAAATATCAGAAAAAAAAATTGTATCCAGAACCCTGGCTTCAAAGAGACTCTCTTCCCCAATGTCTTTAAATAAGAGGAAGGACAAATATATTAGAGTCAATTCAAATGCCCTCCTACTGAGGCAGATTTAGCTGGTGAGAGGTAAACCCTGGCAGCTCTCATACAGATTTCAATGACTAGGGAGGTATCAGGGGATTTGAAGAGTGTCTATGTGAAGAAGGAAAAGTTGGGTGTAGACAGACAGTATTATATATAGTATGAGCATTTATGGTAAAATGCTAAAAGTTATCTCAGAAGAAATTATTGTGAAGCTCTATGGCACATGTGGGAGAAAATTTAAAAGAAAAAAAAAAAAAAAACACTTTTAGCCCTAATTTTGTATTTATCTTATCGTGTTAGTTTTCTTAAAGTTTCAACAAATTACATAAATTTTATGTCTCACAAAACCTGCTTTTGCTCCTTAATTGTACAGATTATTGCACGGATGTGGAAATAAACAATTGCCTGGACTTTAGGAAACATATATGGGCTGGATATATATTTCTGGGAATTGCCAACATACAAAGGAAATTTGAAGTCATGAGTCTATCGCAAAGGGACTAAATATATATAGAAAAGAAGTCCAAAGAAGAATCCCTGAGGCACACCCCAAATTTAAAGGCCCTGGAGACAGTGATGTTAGACACACTGCAAAAGATGAAAAAGTCAGTACACTGGAAAAGAACAATTAAATATAAAATTTAAGAAATATAGTGGTTCAGATGCCAAATGAAAGTAATTTTTCTAAGAAGAAGTGATCAGCCATGCCACATGATGGCTAATCTCATTAATACCAAAGAGAAACACAATAATAATAACAAACGTAATGGCTAACACAGACCTTAATTACCTTATGACAAGAAGTGTTCTAAGCACTTTAGTTCTAGTCAAACTCACTTAATCCTCACAACAGTTCTATGAGGCAGTTCTTACTAACACTTTCAGTTTTGGAAAACGGGAATACTGAGACCACCTAGAGTTAAGCAGTGACGTGTCCAAGATCATACAACCAGAAAGCAGACAGGTCAGGATTTGACTCCAGGCCACCTGGCTCTGGAGTCTACGTGTCTTACTATTCATAGACCTATTTCTTTGTCAGTCTTTGAGGACAAGTCAAAGCATTCACTCTGTCAATTTTGCTAATGACTATTTCAGTTCTGAATGTGTTCATCGTCTGTGGAATCTACTTATTCAGTGTAATGATGGGTAATTTATTTCCTTCTTACAAATTAATAACTTACATAACATCATAAGAGGAATCCATTGTCTCTGTTTTTGAATCTAGGACTTTCAACAAGGGAATCATATATTTCCTCACTTCATCTTCCATTCTGTTATAGTCATTTATTGGCATTTTTCATCTAATTGTCAAACACTGACATACTATTAAAATGTAAAGAGGGTAGAATTTCAGCCGTTAATTAAAGATTCATTGCACCTGTTTCTAATTAGCAGGTGGTGGTGGCTGCTAAATCCCTCCTCTATGTATCTGGGAGGAGGCTCTTGAGACCATGTCATCCATTCATCCTCTGAGTTACTCCAGAGCCAGTTCAGCAGGCAGGGTCTTCATTCCTGTTGCAACAGATTCTCCCCAGAGGGAGGCACACCCTCCAGAAGAGCCCAAACCATAATTGAGATTTCCTGGCAAATTCCATGTGTGAAGAATCAACCCCTGAGAAACCCTGCAGGAGGAACTTTGCATTGATTTCAGCTGTGCCTAATTTACCATAAAACTTTACAGAAGGTAGTAAATTGGTTAGTGTTTTGAAATAGATTCTCCTACTATAGAGGACAAACAAGAAGGAAGGTAGCAGATGCACTATTTTGTCTTTGGAGGTGAAAGGAAATCTGCTTTTCATGCCATTTCAGATACCCATGACTAAACAAGGATGGATAAGTCGACAGGGTACGTAGATTTCATGTTTTGTTGTGAGTTTTATTTCAGTGGGATGAAGCCGATCATCTTCAGCTTATAAAAACAGGCACAGAGAGAATAAAAATCAAGCACCCTAAAATTATTCAGTGAAACTATGTGATTCGATGTGACAAAGTGTCACTAATACCTACGGTGCAATCCGTATTTATAAACAGAATTTGCTACTTGTCACAAATCTGGAAAACAAATACATCTGTTGTACTGTAATGCCCTTAGGAAGGATTGCATTTGATCATCTGCCTTGGTCCTCTCCAAGAGACTTTGCTGAAATAAAAGAACTATAGTAATATTTGAACTAAAGATTCCACTGGATTTATAAAAGAAAGTGTCAAAAACATATTTCTTTGAAATATTGAAAAGATCCTCAGTGGGGTTGAGAATATGTAGAAATCCAGTCACAAATAAAAAGAAGGATGATGCTCAAATTTGCTAGGAATGAGTAAAGGGGGAATAATAATTATTTTATTAAAATGATGTATAGCACATATTAAAAAATAATACCATAACCAAATTTATCTGAGAATTTTACAAAAGAGACCTGACTGCTGTATTTAAATTCTTAGAAAGGTGTTCTCTTATTATATTCACTTGTTTTGTCATCAGTTTTGCTTAATAAAAGGCATCTATAATTGTACAAAATTCATTAGATTTTCTTTTCTTGGGTTGTTAATATTCTCTGTTTATTTAAATCATTTGTTAAGTGTTTAGCCATTCCAACAACTTAGAGAATTACTTATTTCCCTAAGTACCTTTATCTTAGTTTATACCTAATTATATTCATGACTACTCTGTTTCTTAATGAATAACTTTGAATATTTAATAAAGAAAAATTTAATATTTAATAAATTAAAAATAATAATATTAAATGATATTTAACATTAAATAATATTAAATAAATATTTAATAAAGAAATATCCCAAGTTGCAAATAGTCTACATATATATATTAAGATAGATAGGTAGATAACTGGTATTTTAGGTATTACAGATGGAGAGCAGATTTGAAAATGGAACTTTCACATACTGATAATATGTTGTTGTTCAGTCACTCTGTTGTGTCCAACTCTTTGAGATCCTATGGACTGCAGCAAGCCAGGCTTCCCTGTCCTTCACTGTCTCCTGGTGTTTGCTCAAATTTATGTCCATTGAGTTGATGATACTGGAGTAGGTTGCCATTTCCTACTCCAAATGATAAAATATTAGAAGCTAAAAGTATTATCTACCTTATGTATTTATTTCTTGGCCTGTGGAGCCAGGTCTACTCAGTTTTGGATTTGGGCTCTGCCTCAGCAGCTCAGCAGTGACTCTGAGCCTGTTGATTAGTAGATCTGGCCCTCAGCATCCTTATGTGTATAACTAGGATACCAACAAAATTTACTTGATGAGTTATTGGACAAAACAAAATAATCTGTAAAGAGCAAAGGAAAACATCAGCTTCATAATAAATATTCAGTATATGGTATCTCGGAGAAGGCAATGGCACCCCACTCCAGTACTCTTGCCTGGAAAATCCCATGGACGGAGGAGCCTGGTGGGCTGCAGTCCATGGGGTCGCTAGGAGTCGGACACGACTGAGTGACTTCACTTTCACTTTTCACTTTCCTGCATTGGAGAAGGAAATGGCAACCCACTCCAGTGTTCTTGCCTGGAGAATTCCAGGGACGGGGGAGCCTGGTGGGCTGCCGTCTATGGGGTCGCACGGAGTTGGACACGACTGAACCAACTTAGCAGCAGCAGCGGCAGCAGCATATGGCATCTATTTTTCTTCATATTAAATTATATGGGTTGATATTATAAAAGCAATATATTTTGTGATATATGTAAACTTTAAAAGTTTATTATGTTTCAAAAGAAGATGGCCTGAAAATTTAGACCCTGTTAATAGTTTTCCCCTCATTTTTCTATTATATGTATTATAGTTTTTAAATGAGTTGAATACTTCTAAAAATTGAATGTCTACATCATCTAGAATATGCAGAACTAACATGTGTGATTATTTAGTTGCTCAGTTGTGTCTGACTCTTCTCACTTCCATGGACTGTAACCACACAGACTCCTCTCTCCATAGGATTCTCCAGCTAAGAATACTGGAATAGGTCGCCATTCTCTTTTCCAGGGGATCTTCCCAACCCAGGAATCAAACCTGGGTCTCCTGCATTGTAGGCAGATTCTTTACTGTCTAAGCTACCAGAGAAGCCCACAGGGAGCTAATATTGATTATCAAAATCAAGCATCCTCAAAATGAGCAAAAGTTTTAACAATGCCTTGGCCAACTCATAGAATTGGCTTTCAGGTGACTGTAAAATTTATGTCATTATTATCACTTATTAAATTTTGATTATGAATATCTCTATTTTGTTAGTTGAAGAGTATCATTTAATTAATGTTTGTGAAAACTAATAGCTCTCCACAAAACTTTTTAAGGTATAACAGTCTATTTCACTACATTATTTCAAGATACAATCCATTCTCATAATTTACAGTAGCTATAATCTATAAAGTACATACAAACACTGAATTAATGAATACTAAATCATTGCCCCTAGGAGAAATACAGGGTTAAATCCTTGTGAGCCTCTGTTGGTAACACTTTTAGCAACTGATTATTAGGTAACTTGTTTTATCTAAAGACAACTTTATTTGATATACATTATTGATTCATTAACATTGAACTCAATGAACTCAATAGAAGTCAACTGTATTGTAACTCCTGCCTGAACAAGTTTATCTAACATGTAGTATTTCCTTAAGACATACCAATGCTTATTGGTGCTTATAAACAGGAGACCCACTTCAACACTATACTTGGGTACATGTAAAACAGTAAAACCACCAACAGAAAGCTACAAAATTACCCAAAATAGATCACATAAAGAACTCAAACTTACAATATAAAACCTGAAGCAAAATTAACAATGTCACTTTGGCCTTAGTTGGGAATGTGTCAGGCAACTCAAATTTTTTTGCTTCTCCACTCAAGTCTGCAAGTGACTATGAAAATGTCATGTATATTGATGACTACATATTGTAAACAAAACCACTACAATATTGTAAAGTAATTACCCTCCAAATAAAATAAATAAATTAATTATTTAAAGAGATATAAATAAATTTTCTCTAGTAGGCATATTTTCAAATATGGAATTTATGATAAAGAGAATTGACTGATTATTTTCAGGGAAATTCTATTGCCAATGGATGTCTAGTGGAACTGGATCCTATTTTTCAAGTTGACACATGTTAACCATAAACTTCATGTCCTAGAGAGAATGTAAACTAGCCAAATCCAAAAAAAGAAACTATCACCTTTTATGTCTTCACTATGAGAGTTGGCTAAAATTGGTGTAATAATGAACACAGACCAACTGTGATGCACCTAAGAGACAGCTAATTTATAAAATCTGTTTCTTTAGTATAAAAATGGTTTTCCTTATAACACAATTTCCAACATTTCTGAACAACAATGACAAAAACAAGAGAAACAGAAGAAAAGCTTTATGCTTTTTTCTTGATACGGAAATGCAAACTACTCTTCCCAGAATCTATATACATCTTAGAAGTAAACACAATTAGATATACTCTCATTATGGAATCTCCAGCTTTACTCCAGACAAAAGTGGTGTATGTGATACCACAATTTGTAGCTTCCTCAGTCATGGAAGAAAACACAAATGTTACTAAACTCAAAAATAAAGACAGGAGGTTTACTGACCAGAGAGAAAACACTGACTTGAAGAAGACCTTTTGTTTCCTTATCAATTCAAACCTTTAATGACCTAAAAAGTGCATCACAGTCATAATTCAATGTATCCATGAGTTTAACCGTATTTTTTCTGCCTTTTAAAAGCTATTTGAAATGGATAAATTGATCAAGCAGATAGATTTTGACAATTTCTTAATTCAGTGGGAGAGGCTAGACAATGACTAGAACATTTGTAAAGAGTTCAGTTCAGTCGCTCAGTCATGTCCGACTCTTTGTGACCCCATGACCACAGCATGCTAGGCCGCCCTGTCCATCACCAACTCCCAGAGTCCACCCAAACCCATGACCATTGAGTTGGTGATGCCATCCAACCATCCCATCCTCTGTCGTCCCCTTATCCTCCTGCCCTCAATCTTTCCCAGCATCAGAGTCTTTTCAAGTGAGTCAGCTCTTCATATCAGGTGGCCAAAGTACTGGAGTTTAAGCTTGAACATAAGTCCTTCCAAAGAACACCCAGGACTGATCTCCTTTAGAATGGACTGGTTGGATCTCCATGCAGTCCAAGGGACTCCCAAGAGTCTTCTCCAACACCATAGTTCAAAAGCATCAATTCTTTGGTGTTCAGCTTTCTTTATAGTCCAACTCTCAGATCCATACATGACCACTGGAAAAACCATAGCCTTGACTAGACAGACCTTTGTTGATAAAGTAATGTCTCTGCTTTATAATATGCTGTGTAGGTTGGTCATACCTTTCCTTCTAAGAAGTAAACATCTTTTAATTTCATGGCTGCAATCACCATCTGCAGTGATTTTGGAGCCCCCCAAAATAAAGTCAGCCACTGTTCCCAATATTTCCCCATCTATTTGCCATGAAGTGATGGGACCAGATGCCATGATCTTCGTTTTCTGAATGTTGAGCTTTAAGCCAACTTTTTCACTCTCCTCTTTCACTTTCATCAACACGCTTTTTAGTTCCTCTTCACTTTCTGCCATAAGGGTGGTATCATCTGCATATCTGGAGAAGGCAATGGCACCCCACTCCAGTACTCTTGGCTGGAAAATCCCATGTATGGAAGAGCCTGGTAGGCTGCAGTCCATGGGGTCGCTGAGGGTTGGACACGACTGAGCGACTTCATTTTCACTTTTCACTTTCATGCATTGGAGAAGGACATGGCAGCCCACTCCAGTGTTCTTGCCTGGAGAATCCCAGGGATGGGGAGCCTGGTGGGCTGCCGTCTATGGGATTGGACAGAGTCGGACACGACTGTAGTGATTTAGCAGGAGCAGCAGCATCTGCATATCTGAGGTTATTGACATTTACCCTGGCAATCTTGATTCCAGCTTGTGCTTCTTCCAGCCCAGTGTTTCTCATGATGTACTCTGCGTATAAGTTAAATAAGCAGGGTGACAATATACAGCCTTGACAAACTCCTTTTCCTATTTGGAACCAGTCTGTTGTTCCATGTCCAGTTCTACCTGTTGCTTCCTGACCTGCATACAGGTTTCTCAAGAGGCAGGTCAGGTGGTCTGGTATTCCCATCTCTTTCAGAATTTTCCAGTTTATTGTGATCCACACAGTCAAAGGCATTGGCATAGCCAATAAAGCAGAAATAAATGTTTTTCTGGAATTCTCTTGCTTTTTCCATGATTCAGCGGATGTTGGCAATTTGATCTCTGGTTCCTCTGCCTTTTCTAAAACCAGCTTGAACACCTGGAAGTTCATGGTTCACGTATTGCTGAAGCCTGGCTTGAAGAATTTTAACCATCACTTTACTAGTGTGTGAGATGAGTGCAATTGTGCAGTAGTTTGAGCATTCTTTGGCATTGCCTTTCTTTGGGATTGGAATGAAAACTGACCTTTTCCAGTCCTGTGGCCACAGCTAAGTTTTCCAAATTCGCTGGCATATTGAGTGCAGCACTTTCACAGCATCATCTTTCGGGATTTGGAATAGCTCAACTGGAATTCCATCACCTCCACTAGCTTTGTTCATAGTGATGCTTCCTAAGGCCCACTTGACTTCACAATCTAGGATGTCTGGCTCTAGGTCAGTGGTCACACCATCGTGATTATCTGGGTCATGAAGATCTTTTTTTTTGTACAGTTCTGTGTATTCTTGCCACCTCTTCTTAATATCTTCTGCTTCTGTTAGGTCCCTACTATTTCTGTCCTTTATTGAGCCCATCTTTGCATGAAATGTTCCTTGGTATCTCTAATTTTCTTGAAGGGATCTCTAGTCTTTCCCATTCTATTGTTTTCCTCTATTTCTTTGCATTGATCGCTGAGGAAGGCTTTCTTGTCTCTTCTTGCTATTCTTTGGAACTCTGCATTCAAATGGGAATATCTTTCCTTTTCTCCTTTGTTTTTCACTTCCCTTCTTTTCATAGCTATTTGTAAGGCTTCCTTTCCAAAGAGAGTTTTAGTTTATTACAAATGGTGATTTCTAAAAAATACTCATCAAAGCTTGAATATTTATATATTAATAATAAAATATATTTTGAAGCTATGCTTCCTAATCTCTTTCAAGCTACAGTTCAATTCAGTCACTCTGTCATGTCTGAATTTTTGTGACCCCATGGACTGCAGCATGCCAGGCTTTCCTGTCCATAACCAAAGCCCAGAACTTACTCAAACTCATGTCCTTTGAGTCATCTAGCCATCTCATCCTCTATTGTCCTCTTCTCCTCCCACCTTCAATCTTCCCAGTATCAGGGTCTTTTCCAGTGAGTCAGTTCATTGGATCAGGTGGCCAAAGTACTGGAGTTTCAGCTTCAGCATCAGTCCTTCCAATGAATCTTTAGGTTGTTTTCCTTTAGGATTGACTGGTTTGATCTCCTTGCAGTCCAAGTGACTCTCAAGAATCTTCTTCAATACCACAGTTCAAAAGCTTTAATTCTTTGGCACACAGTTTTTTTTGTAGACCAACTCTGACACCCATGCATGACTTCTGGAGAAACCAAGGTTTGACTAGACAGACCTTTGTTGGCAAAGTAATGTCTCTGCTTTTTCATATGCTGTCTAGATTGGTCATAGCTTTTCTTCCAAGGAGCAAGTGTCTTTTGATTTCATGGCTGCAGTCACCATGTGCAGAGATTTTGGAGATCTAGAAAATAATGTCTCTCACTATTTCCATTGTTTCCCCATCTATTTGCCATGAAGTGATAGGACCAGATCCCATGATCTTCGTCTTTTGAATCTTGCATTTTAAAACAGTGTTTTCAGTCTCCTCTTTCACCGTTATCAAGAGGCTCTTTAGTTTCTCTTCTCTTTCTGCCATAAGGGTGGTGTCATCTGCATATCTGAGGTTATTGATGTTTCTCCCTGCAACCTTGATTGCAGGTTATGCTTCATCCAGCCTGACATTTCGCAAGATGTATTCTCAGTTCAGTTCATTTCAGTTCAGTCGTGTCCGACTCTTAGCGACCCCATGAATCCAAGCACGCCAGGCCTCCCTGTCCATCACCAACACCGGAGTTCACTGAGACTCATGTCCATCGAGTTAGTGATGCCGTACAGCCATCTCATCCTCTGTCGTCCCCTTCTCCTCCTGCCCCCAATCCCTCCCAGCATCAGAAACTTTTCCAATGAGTCAACTCTTCGCATGAGGTGGCCAAAGTACTGGAGTTTCAGCTTCAGCATCATTCCCTCCAAAGAAATCCCAGAGCTGACATCCTTCACAATGGACTGGTTGGATCTCCTTGCAGTCCAAGGGACTCTAAAGAGTCGTCTCCAACACCACAGTTCAAAAGCATCAATTCTTCGGTGCTCAGCCTTCTCCACAGTCCAACTCTCACATCCATACATGACCACAGGAAAAACCATAGCCTTGACTAGACGGACCTTTGTTGGCAAAGTAACATCTCTGTTTTTGAATATGCTATCTAGGTTGGTCATAACTTTCCTTCCAAGGAGTAAGCGTCTTTTAATTTCATGGCTCCAGTCACCATCTGCAGTGATTTTGGAGCCCCCCCAAAATAAAGTCTCACACTGTTTCCACTGTTTCCCCATCTATTTCCCATGAAGTGGTGGGACCGGATGCCATGATCTTCATTTTCTGAATGTTGAGCTTTAAGCCAACTTTTCCACTCTCCTCTTTCACTTTCATCAAAAGGCTTTTGAGTTCCTCTTCAATTTCTGCCATAAGGTTCGTGTCATCTGCTTATCTGAGGTTATTGATATTTCTCCCAGCAATCTTGATTCCAGCTTGTGTTTTTTCCAGTCCAGCATTTCTCATGATGTTCTCTGCATATAAGTTAAATAAGCAGGGTGATAATATACAGCTTTGACCTACTCCTTTTCCTATTTGGAACCAGTCTGTTGTTCCATGTCCAGTTCTAACTGTCGCTTCCTGACCTGCATACAGATTTCTCAAGAGGCAGGTCAGGTGGTCTGGTATTCCCATCTCTTTCAGAATTTTCCACAGTTTATTGTGATCCACACAGTCAAAGGCTTTGTCATAGTCAATAAAACAGAAATAGATGTTTTTCTGGAACTCTCTTGCTTTTTTCATGATTCTGCGGATGTTGGCCAATTTGATCTCTGGTTTCTCTGCCTTCTCTAAAACCAGCTTGAACATCAGGAAGTTCTACATATGAGTTAAACATACAGGGTGACATATATACGGCCTTGTCATACTCCTTTCCTACCATGTCCGGTTCTTACTGTTGCTTCTCAACCTGCATACAGATTTCTCAGGAAGCAGATAAGGTGTTCTAGTATTCCCATCTCTTTAAGAATTTCCCACAGTTTATTGTGATACATGCAAAGGTTTTGGTGTACTCAATAAAGCAGAAGTCTATTTATTTCTGGAACTCTCTTGCTTTTTGTATGATCCAACAGATGTTGCCAATT
This sequence comes from Bos taurus, assembly GCF_002263795.3. Taxonomy (NCBI): domain Eukaryota; kingdom Metazoa; phylum Chordata; class Mammalia; order Artiodactyla; family Bovidae; genus Bos; species Bos taurus. The sequence continues at coordinate 13,944,097 of NC_037332.1, read as the reverse complement.
TGATCTCTGGTTCCTCTGCCTTGTCTAAATCTCGCTTGAATGTTTGGAAGTTCTCAGTTCATGGAATTTTGTATCCTAGCTTGGAGAATTATGAACACTACTTTCAAGCTACAACTTTTAACAAAAAACTTTAACAGTAATCACATTTTTCAATTGTACTGACTCTTCTATCAGTTCAGTCACTCAGTTTTCTCCGACTCTGTGACCCCATGGACTGCAGCATGACTCTTCAATAACTACCTTTAATTTCATTTGAAACATGGAGGAAAACAGATAACCTGTTGCTAAATTTGCAAGGTTTTGCTTATGTCCAGTGATGTGTTGTCTAATTTTTAAAAATCCTTTGTCCAAACACACACACACACACACACACATACAAAGATACACATAAACAACCCTTTATTTTGTATTGCTTGTTGATTTTCACTGCAAAAAGAAAAACTCCCACCATAGCTGATTTTAAATTAGCGATACGTCAGTCACTAAAGATGAAACAAAGAAGTGAGAAGCAACAGAAACATTCAGTTTTCATGGCAAGATCATGAAAGCTGACTCCAATACACCACTGATTATATCTCTAAATGATTCTTTTCATTAATATGAATTTTTCACCACTTGAAAACAATTACATTCTTAAGGAATATAGCTTATCTTGCTTTATATGTAGTATTAGGGCAGAAAGTACCAATATTTAAAATTTGATTGCACTTCCTAATTTTTTCTAAATTTTATGTATTATTGAAATATTGTCATTTGCATTTATCTTCAAAGATGCAAATTATCATGTACAAATACTTTATATATATATATATCATTTATAAATAATTAGTATGTATAAGCATATACTTGTTCATCAAAATTTTATACTGCAATAGTCAGGCTGAAAATCAGTCTTATCTTTCTTCTGGTATCCTTCTTAATGCCTGAAAGGACAGTGCATGGGCATATATGTTTATAGGTGTGCATATGTTTGAGTATGAAGATGCATGTGATGGTGAAAAAGAAAGAAAAAAGTAGGGGGAGAGTACTGTTTAGATATCCCCAACATGATTGATCATTAAGAAAGCATAAAACTTACTGGGTGAATAGGAAATGATTTGTGACAAGGTATTAACAATCTCAGATATGCAGATAGTACCTCTCTAATGGCAGATAAAGAAGAGGAACTAAAGATCCTTTTGATGAAGATGAAAGAAGAGAGTGAAAAAGCTGGCTTGAAACTCAACATACAAAAAACTAAGATCATGGAATCCAGCCCCATCACTTGATGGCAAATAGATGGGGAAACTATGGAAACAGTGAGAGACTTTATATTTTTGGTCTCCAAAATCACTGCAGATGGTGACCATAGCCATGAAATTAAAAGATGCTTACTCTTTGTAAAGAAAAGTATGAGAAACCTAGATAACATTTTAAAAAGCAGAGATATCACTTTGCCAAGTGATCTGTATAGTCAAAGTGGTCTGTATGGTCAAAGTGGTCTGTATTGACCATCTGAATACAAGTGGTCTGTGTAGTCAAAGCTATGGCTTTTCCAGTAGTCATGTACAGATGTGAGAGTTGGATCATAAAGAAAGTTGAGTTCCACAGAATTGATGCTTTCAAATTGTGGTACTGAAGAAGACTCTCGAGAGCCCCTTGGACTGCAAGATCAAACCAGTCAATCCTAAAGGAAATCACCCTAAATACTCATTGGAAGGACTGATGCTGAAGCTGAAGCTGAAGCTCTAATACTTAGGCCTCCTGATGGAAAGGGCTGACTCTTGGGAAAAGACCCTGATGTTCAGAAAGATGGAAGACAAAAGGAGAAGCATGTGGCAGAGGATGAGTTGATTGGATAGCATCACCCACTCAATGGACATGAATTTGTGCAAACTCCCGGAGGTAGTGAAGGAATGAGGAGCCTGGAATGTTGCACTCCCTGGGTGGTGAAGAGTAGGACATGACTTGGCAAATGAACAACAACAAAAAAATCATGAAAATATATATGAAATATTAAAACAACTGAGGATATTTTCAGTCAAAAATTTTAAAAATGCATTAAAAGGATTGAGAGGGGAGATTTTTGTTGTTACATTTACATTCTTTTTTTTTTTTTTTTTCTTTTCTAGACATTTTCATTTTATTCTGGAATTAAGATTCCAAAATAGGATTTTTTTTTCTTCTTTCTTCTGTTGAATATATATAATAGAGTTTGGGTTATCATAGTATGTTTTAGGCATTTGAAGTAGTTGTAGGTAAGAAACTAGGAATCAGTGCTTTGGGGCAGTAATACAGATTTCTGTTCAAATTTTATAAAAGTGTTTATTTTTAAAATGTAATTGCAGAATTGTGGATAAGCTTATGGTTAAAATAATTAATTCCATGCACTCTTAAATTCATGTAGTACTTTTTGCAATTACTTCTATTGCAAACAATGTTTTCAAGTTAAATACTATATTTACTTGAATTTGATTTAATATTCATATCTATTTTTACATTCAAACTGAATTAAAATCAGATATATCTGTAACCATTAATATTTATTTGCTAAAGCTTATTTAACAATAAGGCTCATTTTAGTTCAGTTCAATTCAATCGCTCAGTTGTATCTGACTGAACCCAGTGGATTACGGCACACCAGTGCTCCCTGTCCATCAGCAACACGTGGAGTTTACTCAAACTCATGTCCATTGAGTTAGTGATGCCATTCAACCATCTCATCCTCTGTCGTCCCCTTCTCCTCTCACCCTCAATCGTTCCCAGCATCAGGGTTTTTGCAAATGAGTCAATTCTTCACATCAGGTGGCCAAAGTATTGGAGTTTCAGCATCAGTCCTTCCAATGAATATTCAGCCCTGATTTCCTTTAGGATGAACTGGTTGGGCCTCCATGCAGTCTAAGGGACCCTCAAGAGTCTTCTCCAACACCACAGTTCAAAAGCATCAATTCTTCGGCACTCAGCTTTCTTCACAGTCCAAATCTCACATCCATGACACATGGATGACAGGAAAAACCATAACCTTGACTAGATGGACATTTGTTGGCAAAGTAATATCTCTGCTTTTCAATAGGCTATCTAGGTTGGTCATAACTTTCCTTCCAAGGAGTAAGCATCTTTTAATTACACGGCTGCAATCACCATCTGCAGTGATTTTGGATCCCAGAAAAATAAAGTCTGACACTGTTTCCATTGTTTCCCCATGTATTTGCCATGAAGTGATGGGACCAGATGCCATGATCTTCGTTTTCTGAATGTTGAACTTTAAGCTAACTTTTCACTCTCCTCTTTCACTTTCACCAAGAGGCTTTTAAATTCGTCTTCACTTTCTGCCATAAGGGTGGTGTCGTCTGCATATCTGAGGGTATTGATATTTATGCTCCCGGCAATCTTGATTCCAGCTTGTGCTTCTTCCAGCCCAGCATTTCTCATGATGTACTCTGCATGTAAGTTAAGTAAACAGGGTGACAATATACAGCCTTGACGTACTCCTTTTCCTATTTGGAACCAGTCTGTTGTTCCATGTCCAGTTCTAACTGTTGCTTCCTGACCTGCATCCAGGTTTCTCAAGAGGCAGATCAGGTGGTCTGGTATTCCCATCTCTTTCAGAATTTTCCACAGTTTATTGTAATCCACACAGTCAAAGGTTTTGGCATAGTCAATAAAGCAGAAATAGATGTTTTTCTGGAACTCTCTTGCTTTTTCAGTGATCCAGCAGATGTTGGCAATTTGATCTCTGATTCCTCTGCCTTTTCTAAAACCAGTTTGAACATCTGGAAGTTCACGGTTCACATATTGCTGAAGCCTGGCTTGGAGAATTTTGAGCATTACTTTACTAGCATGTGAGATGAGTGCAATTGTGCAGTAGTTTGAGCATTCTTTGGCATTGCCTTTTCTTTTGGATTGGAATGAAAACTGACTTTTTCCAGTCCTGTTGCCACTGCTGAGTTTTCCAAATTTGCTGGCATATGGAGTGTAGAACTTTCACAGCATCATCTTTCAGGATTTGAAATAGCTCAACTTGAATTCCTTCACCTCCACTAGCTTTGTTCATAATGATGTTTTCTAAGGACCACTTGACTTCACATTCCAGGATGTCTGGCTTTATACAGTATATCAACTATCTAATCAATCTTTCATTGCATATATGTACTACATCTTCTTTATTAAACACTCTGTTGATGAACATTTAGGTTTCTTCTATGTCCTGGCCATTGTAAATAGTGTTGCAATGAACACTGGAGTTCATATATCCTTTCAAATTATGGTTTTATCTGGATATATGCCCAAGAGTGGAGTTGCTGAGTCACATGGTAGCTATATTTTTAGTTTTTTTTAAGGAACTTCTATATTGTGACTTGGAGAAGGAAATGGCAACCCACTCCAGTGTTCTTGCCTGGAGAATCCCAGAGACAGGGGAGCCTGGTGGGCTGCCGTCTATGGGGTCGCACAGAGTCGGACATCACTGAAGTGACTTAGCAGCATACTGTGACTATAAAAGTTTAGATTCCCACTTTAAACAGTATAGAAGAGTTCCCTTTACTCCACACCCTGTCTAGCATTTCTTTCTTTCTTTCTTTCTTTTTTTTTGCAATATAAATACATTTATTTATTTCTTGAAAGTGAAGTCGTTCAGTCGTGTCCAACTCTTTGTGACCCCATGGACTGTAGCCTACCAGGTTCCTCTTTCCTTGGGATTTCCCAAGCAAGAATACTGGAGTGAGTTGCCATTTCCTTCCCCATAGCATTTCTTATTTGTAGAATTTTTGATTATGGCCTGTCTGACCAGTGTGAGGTGATAGCTCACTGTAGTTCTGAATTGCATTTCACCAGTTATTTATGATGTTAAGCATACATTTCGGTATGTGAGAATGCTTTGTAAACTACTTGAAAAAATGACATGAAATGTCATACTTGAAAAATGACATGCTCATGGCATGATTACACTTGTGTAGATTATCTTTTCTGCTCTCACAAGGAGAAAGGACATGAATAGCTTCCCTTTACAATATTTATTCCAATATCATCTATATGCAAGGCATGTTCAAAGAATTTTATATGTATTAATTTAAAGAAAATTAGTTCATCTTCATTTTACAGAGAAGTGAACTGTCTTTACACAGGAAGTGACAGATCAAGTATTCAAACAGCCACTGGTTAAACTCCGCACCATACCTGCTGATCCAGCACATCATGCTGCGTCTTCACAAATGCGCCAACCCCAAAGTAGACTAATATTCACCATTAGTAAAACTAGATATTCCTGATGGCATATCATATATTGTAAGACTCTAAATTCTATGCACATCCACCAATTAGTTCTCAAATGCTTTTAATCCATTGACATTAGTTTTGTACTGGCTACACATGGACATCACAAGATGGTCAACACTGAAATCAGACTGATTATATTCTTTGCAGCCAAAAATGGAGAAGCTCTATACAGTCAGCAAAAACAAGACTGAGAGTTGACTGTGGCTCAGATCATGAACTCCTTATTGCCAAATTCAGACTGAAATTGAAGAAAGTAGGGAAAACCACTAGACCATTCAGGTATGACCTAAATCAAATCCTTTATGATTATACAGTTGGAGTGAGAAATAGATTTAAGGGCCTAGGTCTGGTAGATAGAGTGCCTGATGAACTATGGACAGAGGTTCGTGACATTGTACAGGAGACAGGGATCAAGACCATCCCAATGGAAAAGAAATGCAAAAAAGCAAAATGGCTGTCTGGGGAGGCCTTAAAAATAGCTGTGAAAAGAAGAGAAGTGAAAAGCGAAGGAGAAAACGAAAGATGTAAGCATCTGAATGTAGAGTTCCAAAGAATAGCAAGAAGAGATAAGAAAGCCTTCCTTAGCGATCAATGCAAAGAAATAGAGGAAAACAACAGAATGGGAAAGACCAGAGATCTCTTCAAGAAAATTAGAGATACTGAGGGAACATTTCATGCAAAGATGGGCTCGGTAAAGGACAGAAATGGTATGGACCTAACAGAAGCAGAAGATATTAAGAAGAGGTGGAAGAATACACAGAGCTGTACAAAAAAGAGCTTCACGACCAAGATAATCACAATAGTGTGATCACTGACCTAGAGCCAGACATCCTGGAATGTGAGTCAAGTGGGCCTTAGAAAGCATCACTACGAACAAAGCTAATGGAGGTGATGGAATTCCAGTTGAGCTATTCCAAATCCTGAAATATGATGCTGTGAAAGTGCTGCACTCCATATGTCAGCAAATTTGGAAAACTCAGCAGTGGCCACAGACTGGAAAATGTCAGTTTTCAATTCAATCCCAAGGAAAGGCAATGCCAAAGAATGCTCAAACTACTGCACAATTGCACTCATCTCACACGCTAGTAAAATAATGCTTAAAATTCTCCAACCAGGCTTCAGCAATACGTGAACCATGAACTTCCTGATGTTCAAGCTGGTTTTAGAAAAGGCAGAGGAATCAGAGATCAAATTGCCAACATCTGCTGGAGCATCGAAAAAGCAAGAGAGTTCCAGAAAAAAACATCTATTTCTGCTTTATTGACTATGCCAAAACCTTTGACTGTGTGGATCATAATAAACTGGAAAATTCTGAAAGAGATGGGAATACCAGACCACCTGATCTGCCTCTTGAGAAAACTGGATGCAGGTCAGGAAGCAACAGTTAGAACTGGACATGGAACAACAGACTGGTTCCAAATAGGAAAAGGAGTTCGTCAAGGCTGTATATTGTCACCCTGTTTACTTAACTTATATGCAGAGTACATCATGAGAAACACCTGGCTGGAAGAAGCACAAGCTGGAATCAAAATTGCCGGGAGAAATGTCAATAACCTCAGATATGCAGATGACACCACCCTTATGGCAGAAAGGGAAGAGGAACTAAAAAGCCTTTTGATGAGAGTGAGAGAGGAGAGTGAAAAAGTTGGCTTAAAGCTCAACATTCAGAAAAGGAAGATCATGGCATCTGATCCCATCACTTCATGGGAAATAGATGGGGAAACAGTCGAAACAGTGTCAGATTTTATTTTGGGGGGCTCCAAAATTACTGTAGATGTTGACTGCAGCCATGAAAGTAAAAGACACTTACTCCTTTGAAGGAAAGTTATGACCAACCTAGATAGTATATTCAAAAGCAGAGACATTACTTTGCCAACAAAGGTCCATCTAGTCAAGGCTATCATTTTTCCAGTGGTAATGTATGGATGTGAGAGTTGGACTGTGAAGAAAGTTGCGGCCAAAGAATTGATGTTTTTGAACTATGGTGTTGGAGAAGACCCTTGAGAGTCCCTTGGACTGCAAAGAAATCCAACCAGTCCATTATGAAGGAGATCAGCCCTGGATTTTCTTTGAAAGGAATGATGCTAAAGCTGGAAACTCCAGTACTTTGACCACCTCATGGGAAGAGTTGACTCATTGGAAAAGACTCTGATGCTGGGAGGCATTGGGGGCAGGAGGAGAAGGGGACAACAGAGGATGAGATGGCTGGATGGCATTACTGATTCAATGCATGTGAGTCTGAGTGAACTCCGGGTGCTGGTGATGGACAGGGAGGCCTGGTGTGCAGCGATTCATGAGGTTGCAAAGAGTCGGAAATGACTGAGAGACCGAACTGAACTGAATGATCTTGAGTATAATGCAGAGGTTTGTAACTGAATGTTAATTGGTGTTTTCACTTTTAAATTGTCAATTATATTGATAATATTTGCCTCTGAGTGTATGGATGATGACAGACCTGAATACATGTTATAGGCAATTTATTTTTTTCAGTTTTAAATTTTCATTTTTTAACAGACTTAGTAGCATTTAGAAGTTTCAAGTTAACCAAATTAAACAGAAAGTTCATAGAATCCCCACTGGCCTCCTGTCTCACTCATGCCCAGCCTCCCCAGCTGTCATCCCTGACACATAAAAGTACATTTTGTAAAATCAATAAACCTACACAAATAATGACATATCATTATTATCCATGGTCCATAGTTTACCTTAGGGTTCATTCTTTTTTTTTTTTTATCATCTAAATTCTTTATTTTATAGAAAGAAACAAAAACAGCCTATGGAAGTTGAAAGGACTTGGTCAGAATAAATGGGCTAATTTAGTATCAGAATTGAAACTAGACTTTAGGCTTTCTAATTCCCAGGTCAGTGGTTTTTCTTTTTTTTTTTTTTTTCTTCTCTGGGCTGCAGAGAGATTTTATTTTATTTTATTTTATTTTCTGGATGCTTGGGGCTGGTGCACTGGGACGACCCAGGGGGATGGTGTGGGGAGGGAGGAGGGAGGAGGCTTCAGGATGGGGAACACATGTATACCTGTGGAGGGTTCATTCTTGATGATGTAAATTCAGTTAGTTCGGCAAACATATAATGATATGTAGTCATCATTATATTATCACACAAGCCATTTCCACTGACCTAAAAAGCCTCTAGGGTCTATTGATTCATCCTTTCTTCTGCCATCCTCTTACAATCACTGATCTATTTACTGTCTCCACAGTTTTCCCTTTTCCAGAATGTCATGTAGTTGGAATCACACAGTATGTAACATTTTCAGGTTGGCTTCATTCACTTATTTCACTGTCTTTTCATGATTTATAGCACTTTTAATTTTAGTGCTGAATAACATTTCATTGTCTATATGTACTACAGTTTATTTATCCATTCACCTACTAAAGAACATTGGGATTGTTGCAAACCTTTGGCAGTTACAAATAAGGCTGCTATAACATCCACGTGCAGGTTTTTGTGTGGACATAAGGCCTCATATCACTCGGGAGCACAATTACTGGATCATAAGAGCATGTGTAGTTTCTAGGAAACTGTCACCCTGATTTCCAATGTAGTTGTATTATTTTGCATTTCTACCAGCAATGAATTAGAGTTCCTATTGCTTTATACCCCCACCAGCATTTAGTATCATCAATATTTTAGATTTTAGCTATTCTAATAGTTATATAATGCCGTCTTTTCATATGACTATTTTCTATAAGTATATATTCTTTTGTAAGGTATCTATTTTAGATCTTTGCCCATGTTTGAATTATTTTTTTTACTGGTGACTTTTAGGCTTTCTTTGTATAATTTATTTTGGAATATAATATTTACTATGTACGTTTGCAAATAATGTTTTTTTCAATTTGTGGTTAATCCTCTCATTTTCTTGACAGTATCTTGCATAGAGCAGAAGTTTTAAATGATGTCCAGGATACCAATTATTTCCTTCAAGTATCATGTCTTTAGTGTATGTTTAATCATTGCCAAACATAAAACCACCTAGATTTTTTACACCTCCTAGCAGTTGTACAGCTTTGTGTTTTACATTTAGATTTATGAACCTTTTTGAAAATATCTGTGAAGGATATAATGCACATGTCTATATATATTATATATATAATATATGTAAGATATATTTATATGTCTTATATGCATTAAATATCTACATAAAATCTATTTTTTTGCATTTCAATGTCAAGTTTTTCCAGCATTCTTTGAAAGACTATCTTCACTCCTTTGTCAAAGATCAGTTAACTGTTCTGGGCTCTATTCTGGGTTCCCTTGTTATACCTGCCTATTCTTTTCCAATACCACACTTTCATGATTACTGTATCTTTGTAGTAAGTCTTAAATTCAAGTATCGTCAGTCTTCCTCTGCCTTTTCTAAAGTCAGCTTGAACATTTGGAAGTTCTCAGTTCACATACTGTTGAAGCCTTGCTTGGAGAATTTTGAGCATTACTTTGCCAATATGTGAGATGAGTGCAATTGTGCAGTAGTTTGAACATCTTTGGCATTGCCTTTCTTTGGGAATGTTATAGGTTCAACTTTGTAAAAGGTTAATTTCTCCGAAAAGTAGAATCTGAGACTGGGATTTGCATGCAGAAATTATACTGGGGAATGCTCTTAAAAACTATAACTCTGAATGTTACTATGCTTATGCCTAAGTATTTCATATTGTGGTGCTAATATAAATGTTATTGTATTCTGAATTTTAAATTTCAATGTTCCATGCTGGTAATAAAGGAAAGAGATTGACATCTACATATTAAACTTGTATTTTGTGATTCTGCTATAATTGCTTATTGGTTATGGTGATTTGGTGATTTATTGTATGTCAGAATGAAGTTTAAGACAATAAAAATAGAACTACCCTGTGTACAAGCAAGTCAATACAAACAACCAAGAGAAGAATGACTGCATATAGGTGCATCTGTCCCACTATCCAACAAAATATCTTCTGTAGTATCCCCTAGTTCCTGATACTGAGTATTCTTCCACAGTTGTATCCCCCTAGCTTCTTTATGTTATCTTGGACTGTGCCATCTCTGAGTGAGAAAAATATGAATGACCTGGTAAAGCATAAACAGATCTCCTAATTAGAACTTATTATTTCAACTCTGAGCTCCCCTCGTGTTTCAGCAGTAAAGCAATCTGTCTGCTATGCAGAAGGTGATGGAGATGTGGGTTTGATCCCTGGATCAGGAAGACCCCCTCCAGGAGGGCATGACAACCCACTCCAGTAATCTTGCCTGGAGAATTCCATGGACAGAGGAGCCTGGTGGGCTACAGTCCATAGGATTGCAAAGAGTCGGGCATGAAAATCGACTGAGCGCGCGCACACACACACACATTTCAACTCTAGCAATAGTGGTAACTCAGCCAAGTAGAAAATGGTCAGATGTTTACTGCTGCTTCGTGACTGCTATTATAGACAGCTATAGATTACTACCCCCTGACCTTTGTTCCCATATATTTGGGGAAAAAATTGTAGTCTATGACTTTCACGTCTTCCTTTTGTCAGTTTGTATAACATTATGGCAAGTACCACCACTAATCAGTGGAGATGGCAGCTTACTGAAAAGTGGAAGTGAAAGTCACTCAGTCATGTCTGACTCTTTGTGACCCCATGGACAATGCAGTCCATGAAATTCTCCAGGCCAAAATACTGGAGTGGGCAGCCTTTTCCTTCTCCAGGGGATCTTCCCAACCCAGGGACCAAACCCAGGTCTCCTGCATGGCAGGCAGATTCTTAACCAGCTGAGCCACAAAGGAAGCCCCAAAATACTGGAGTGGGTGGAAGGGTATCTTTCTGACCCAGGAAACGACCGGAGTCTCCTGCATTGCAGACAGATTCTTTACCAACTGAGCTATCAGGGAAGCCAGCAGCCTTCTATCCAAGCCTACTAATTGACACATTGATGTTGCTAAGCCAGTTATATAGGGATAAATTTCTCACTATGACAGGAGTATAGGCACTTGCAACAGCCACTTGTTTCCTATCAAATCTGCAGTATAAACTGTGCATTATTTACTTAAGGTTCTATAACCAAGTTTACATGCCAATTTTGGCTTAACTAAGTAATTTTCCATCTTATTTTATACTTGGCGTTCCAGCCTCTGATGAGGAAAAGTCATACAACCATGGAAAATTGTTTCTAGGATGAATCAAAGCCTTCAAAATATACAGACTTACAATATGCCAAAGCCTTTGATATATGGATCACAAAAAACTGTGGAAAATTCTTAAAGAGATAGAAATACCAGACCACCTGACCTGGCTCTTGAGAAATCTGTATGCAGGTCAGGAAACAACAGGTAGAACTGGACATGGAACAACAGACTGGTTCCAAACAGGAAAAGGAGTACGTCAAGGCTGTATATTGTCACCCTGCTTATTTAACTTATATGCAGAGAACATCATGTAAAATGCCAGGCTGGATGAAGCACAAGCTGGAATCAAGATTGCCGGGAGAAATATCAATAACCTCATATATGCAGATGACACCACCCTTATGGCAGAAAGTGAAGAGGAACTAAAAAGCCTCTTGATGAAAGTGAAAGAGGAGAGTGAAAAAGTTGGCTTAAAGCTCAACATTCAGAAAACTAAGATCATTGCATCTGGTCCCATCACTTCATGGGAAATAGATGGGGAAACAGTGGAAACAGTGTCAGACTTTATTTTGGGGGACTCCAAAATCACTGCAGATGGTGATTGCAGCTGTGAAATTAAAAGACACTTACTCCTTGGACGGAAAGTTATGAACATCCTAGACAGCATGTTAAAAAGCAGAGACATTGCTTTGTCAACAAAGGTCCATCTAGTCAAGGCTATGGTTTTTCCAGTGATCATGTATGGATGTGAGAGTTGGACTATAAAGAAAGCTGATGCAGAAGAATAGATGCTTTTGAACTGTGGTGTTGGAGAAGATTCTTGAGAGTCCCTTGAACTCCAAGGAGATCCAACCAGTCTGTCCTAAAGGAGATCAGTCCTGGGTGTTCATTGGAAGGACTCATTTTGAAGCTGAAACTGCAATACTTTGGCCACCTGATACAAAGAGCTGACTGATTGGAAAAGTCCCTGATGCTGGGAAAGATTGAGGGCAGGAGGAGAAGGGGACAACAGAGGATGAAATGGTTGGATGGCATCACCGACTCAATGGACATGGGTTTGGGTGGACTCTGGGAGCTGGTGATGGACAGGGAGGCCTGGCGTACTGTGGTTCATAGGGTCACAAAGAGTCAGACATGACTGAGCAACTGAACTGAACTTAACTAATATGACAATTTTTAACTCTAAGATTCAACTTTGTAACAGGTTAATTTCTCCAGAAAGTAGATTCTGAGGCTGAGATTTGCATGCAAAACTTATCCTGGGGAATGCTCTTAAGAAATATAACTCTGCAGGGTTGTAGCACTGCAGCTATAATGGCTCTTCAGAGTTGAGGGCTGAAAACAGAACATGAGGTCTTCATGTTTTCATAGATATATCATTTTTTCCTCTGTAATTCCCTAATGAGAATGTTCCATTCTTCTTATAACTTCCAAAAACTCAGCTGTACAAGGACAATATGAGGCACTGGGGTCAGATAATAATCCCGACTCTACCACTTACTAGACGTACTACTTTATGTCTTTTGGACTGAATTTTGTCGTCTGTAAAATTAAAGGATGTAAATAACGATTCTACAGAATCTAAAATGCCCTGAATGTGCTTAAACAATCACAGATGAAATGAAATGATGGCTATGACTCTCAGTAATATAGCATTTGGGTGGAGAAAAAGAAATAGTTATATAAATGAAATAATATTTAAGGTATGGAATGTATTTATGCCAATTTATTGTGAAAGTTCCTCTATCTTGGTTCATGCTTGAAACATTCTCTAAAGTATTTGAAAAAGATCTGTTTCTAGAAGTCTATTTTCTATATTTTGCTTACAAAAATATTGATTAGAAAGCTAATGTAAAAGATAAGGCTCATTTTCCTAGTCTCCTCTATAAACCACATCCAAAATTTCTGTTATGTGAGCATATAAAACTACAACACAAACATCTCAAGAATTTCAAGTTTTCCTAGTATTGAATGTTTAGATTTTTTCTCATTAAAAATTTATACTGTGCTACTTCATCACCTCTGAAAAACAGAGCTATGGATTCTTATTCACAAGTGAAGAGACTCTCTCCAGCCATTATAATTGTATTAACTTCTATGTCTACTCTAGTAATTTATGATTGCTTTAAACTCAAAATATATCCTTGTAAATGTGATGCTATGCTCAAAAGTAATTGAAGCAAGAAATTACATGCTTTTTCATATTCTTCATAAAGACATTCATATAACATGTTACTCTAGTTACTACACAAAATGTTTTATTTTCATTACTACTATCATCATTAATACCAATCTCATCTATTACATTATGAATGTATTGACGACTAGGACCTTAAAACATCTTTTTAAGTATTTATTTTTAGCCACTGACATAGCATCTAGCACAGAACAGGTCTAAATTAATTTTTATTAAAATTAATTTGCTCCCGTGTTGGGTGCATATATATTTATAATTGTTATATCTTCTTCTTGGATTGATCCTTTGATCATTATGTAGTGACCTTCTTTGTCTCTTTTCACAGCCTTTGTTTTAAAGTCTATTTTATCTGATATGAGTATTGCTACTCCTGCTTTCTTTTGGTCCCTATTTGCATGGAAAATCTTTTTCCAGCCCTTCACCTTCAGTCTGTATGTGTCCCCTGTTTTGAGGTGGGTCTCTTCTAGACAACATATGTAGGGGTCTTGTTTTTGTATCCATTCAGCCAGCCTTTGTCTTTTGGTTGGGGCATTCAACCCATTTATGTTTAAGGTAATTACTGATAAGTATGATCCCGTTGCCATTTACTTTATTGTTTTGGGTTCGAGTTTATACACTGTTTTTGTGTTTCCTGTCTAGAGAATATCCTTTAGTATTTGTTGGAGAGCTGGTTTGGTGGTGCAGAATTCTCTCAGCTTTTGCTTGTCTGAAAAGCTTTTGATTTCTCCTTCATACTTGAATGAGATCCAGTGTGGAGATTCCTTAAAAAACTGGAAATAGAACTGCCTTATGATCCAGCAACCCCACTGCTGGGCATACACACTGAGGAAACCAGAAGGGAAAGAGACACGTGTACCCCAATGTTCATCGCAGCACTGTTTATAATAGCCAGGACATGGAAGCAACCTAGATGTCCATCAGCAGATGAATGGATAAGAAATCAGTGGTACATATACACAATGGAGTATTACTCAGCCATTAAAAAGAATACATTTGAATCAGTTCTAATGAGGTGGATGAAACTGGAGCCTATTATACAGAGTGAAGTAAGCCAGAAGGAAAAACATAAATACAGTATACTAACGCATATATATGGAACTTAGAAAGATAGTAACAATAACCCGGTGTACGAGACAGCAAAAGAGACACTGATGTATAGAACAGTCTTATGGACTCTGTGGGAGAGGGAGAGGATGGGAAGATTTGGGAGAATGACATTGAAACATGTAAAATATCATGTAAGAAACGAGTTGCCAGTCCAGGTTCGATGCACGATACTGGATGCTTGGGGCTAGTGCACTGGGACTATCCAGAGGGATGGTATGGGGAGGGAGGAGGGAGGAGGGTTCAGGATGGGGAACACATGTATACCTGTGGCGGATTCATTTTGATATTTGGCAAAACTAATACAATTACGTAAAGTTTAAAAATAAAATAAAATTTAAAAAAATAATAAAAAATAAAATTAATTTGCTTTTTTATCTGTTTCTGCATTTTTAAATTTGCTTCTGATTTTTTCCCCTACTTTTTTCTGCTGACCATTTATTTTTCTTATAAAAAAAAGCTTTTATTTATTTTACTTAAAATTTTATTTTTCTTGTATTATTCTGTCATCTCCTCAAAAATAGGACACCATGGGTCTGTAAACACAGGTTTTACAACTCTTTCCAGCTTCTCTTGTTCTCTAAGTGTGAGTTAGTAAGCTATAATTGCCTTGATCCATTATCTTTCTTCTGTGCTCATTCTTGTTATTGATTTGCCTTTGGTTTTCTTTTCTTTTCTCAAGGTAGTCTTTTATAATTACCTGACAGCAAGGTTCAGTACATAACATAGAGAAATTCCTTTAATACCCAGATAATGGTAATTTTAATGATGATTATAAAAAAGAAGAATAACAGCTTTTATTATAGAAAACATTAGGAAATATGAAATAGAAATAAGCCTATCTTCAGTGAGATATTACTTTATACAAATATAACCCAATGAATTAAAAAGCAAAATTCACTATCTCCTGCTCAAATGTGTGCTGACTATACTATCTAATCTTCCTGGTGACTCATTAGTCACCAGGCCACATGTTAGTTTCTTAAAATGATTTGTAAATTGTTGTGGAATTCAACAGGAATTTACAAAAGGAATGCATTTTTATTTTAGCAGTGAATCCTTATTTGAACCAGGTACTCTGTGAAGGAATAGCACATCAGAAAAGAATTAAAATGTCTATGAAGTGTGAAGGGGTAATAGAAACAAAGGTTGCCTGTAGCATAATGTACAGCACTAGGCAAAATTTGTGCTTCTTGTACACACTTAGCATCTTAGTTTTTTGCATGACTGTAAGACAACCCCATAGATGAGGTGGCTAATAAAACAATAGAAATTTATTTTCACAGTTCTGGAGGCTGGGAAGTCCAAGATCAAGGTGCTGGCAGATCGAGTGTTTGGTGAGAGCCTCCTTCCTGGTTCACAGATTTCAATCTTTCTGTTGCATCTTCACGTGAAGTAAGGGGCTTCCCTGGTGGCTCACATGGTAAAGAATCTGCCTGCAATGCCAAAGACCTGGGTTCAATCCCTGGGTTGGGAGGATCTCCTGGAGGAAGGCATGGCAACCCACTCCAGTATTCTTGCCTGGACAATCCCATGGACAGAGGAGCGTGGCATGCTGCAGTCCATGGTGTTGAAAGAGTTGGACGCGACTGAACAACTAAGCATTCATGCATACATGAAGGAAAAGCAAGAGAGCCTTGTGGGTTTTTTTTTTAATAAGAAATTAATCCTGTTCATTAATTAATACTGCCAACAAAGGTCTATCTAATCAAAGCTAAGGTTTTTCCAGTAGTCATGTATGGACATGAGAGTTGAACTATAAAGAAAGTTGAGCACTGAAGAATTATGCTTTTGAACTGTAGTGTTGGAGAAGATTCTTGAGAGTCCCTTGGACTGCAAGGAGATCCAGCCAGTCCAGCTTAAATGAAATCAGTCCTGAATATTCATTGGAAGGACTGATGCTGAAGCTGAAACTCCAATACTTTGGCTACCTAATGTGAAGAGCAGACTCATTGGAAAAGGCCCTGATGCTGGGAAAGATTGAAGGCAAGAGGAGAAGGGGATGACAGAGGATGAGATGGTTGGATGGCATCACCAACTCAATGGACTTGAATTTGAGCAAGCTCCAGGAGTTGGTGATGGACAGGGAAGCCTGGCATGCTGCAGTCCACAGGGTCACAAAGAGTTGGACATGACTGAGTGACTGAACTGCACTGAACTGAATCCTGTTCGTGAAGGTTCCACACTCAAGACCTAATCACCCCCCAAAGACTGTACTAATCACATTGTGGGTTGGGACTTGAACATATAGTTTTAGTGGGACACGAACATTGTGTCCATAACACCTGTATATGAAGCAGGAGGATAGCAGACTGCTATTGTCTCCTTTCCCTGTATGAGAAAACATTAAACCAACTGTGATGGGAAAATAATTAGTACAGGAAAATACATTTAATTATAAAGTTAATTATAAAAAACTTTTAATATTTATTTTCAGTTCTAAAGATAGCTCTCATCCTGCTAAGATCCTTTTTCTAAACTGTGATTATTTATTTTGGAAATTCTTTCTCCCAAGGATAGTTACAGTGTTCATTACACATGAGTATTCACACACACACACACACACACCAAATGCCACAACATATTTTCTAAACCCCATGATATATAAAACATACATTGGAGAAAATATTACACTAATTTTTTATACATATCCTGTGGACAGGAAAACACAACCTACCAGAGATTTGTCTAATGAGAGCTTAAAGATATAGAAGTTTTCTAAAGTATAAGGCCTTCTAAAGATCACAGTATCCAGAGAGAAACAGAGAAATGTGTCCTTAACATGAGTGAAAGTTGAATGTGGATTGTTTAGGATTTTAGGATTTGAATAGTTGTAGGGCAAACATATCAGGAACAACGATGCAAAGGTCACAGGCATGAAACTAGAACACTTTCTAACATCATACACAAAAATAAACTCAAAGTGGATTAAAGATCTAAACGTAAGACCAGAAACAATAAAACCCCTAGAGGACAACATAAGCAAAACACCCTCCAACATAAATCACAGCAGGATCCTCTATGACCCACCTCCCAGAATAGTGGAAATAAAAGCAAAAATAAAAAAAATGGGACCTAATTCATGTTGATATATGGCAAAACCAATACAATACTGTAAAGTTAAAAAATAAAATAAAATAATTAAAAACTTCTGCACAACAAAGGAAACTATATGCAAAGTGAAAAGACAGCCTTCAGAATGGGAGAAAATCATAACAAATGATGCAAGTGACAAAGAACTAATCTCGAAAATATACAAGCAACTCCTGCAGCTCAATTCCAGAAAAATAAACTTACCCAATTAAAAAAAAATGGGCCAAAGAACTAAATAGACATTTCTCCAAGGAAGACATACAGATGGCTAACAAACACATGAAAAGATGCTCAACATCACTCATTATCAGAAATGCAAATCAAAACCAAAATGAGGTACCATGTCACACCAGTCAGAATGGCTGTGATCCAAAAGTCTACAAACAATAAATGCCGGAGAGGGTGTGGAGAAAAGGGAACCCTCTTACACTGTTGGTGGGAATGTAAACTAGTACAGCCACTGTGGAGAACAGTGTGGAGATTCCTTAAAAAAACTGGAAATAGAACTGCCATATGACCCAGCAATCCCACTGCTGGGCATACACACTGAGGAAACCAGAATAGAAAGAGACATGTGTACCCCAATGTTCATCACAGTACTGTTTATAATAACCAGGACATGAAGCAACCTAGATGTCCATTGGCAGATGAATGGCTAAGAAAGCTGTGGTACACATACACAATGGAGTATTACTCAGCCATTAAAAAGAATACATTTGAATCAGTTCTAATGAGGTGGATGAAACTGGAGCCTATTATACAGAGTGAAGTAAGCCAGAAAGAAAAACACCAATACAGTATCAGATCAGATCAGATCAGTTGCTCAGTCATGTTCGACTCTTTGCGACCCCATGAATCGCAGCACGCCAGGCCTCCCTGTCCATCACCAACTCCCGGAGTTCACTTAGACTCACGTCCATCGAGTCAGTGATGCCATCCAGCCATCTCATCTTCTGGCATCCCCTTCTCCTCATGCCCCCAATCCCTCCCAGCATCAGAGTCTTTTCCAATGAGTCAACTCTTCACATGAGGTGGCCAAAGTACTGGAGTTTCAGCTTTAGCATCACTCCTTCCAAAGAAATCCCAGGGCTGATCTCCTTCACAATGGACTGGTTGAATCTCCTTGCAGTCCAAGGGACTCCCAAGAGTCTTCTCCAACACCACAGTTCAAAAGCATCAATTCTTCAGTGCTCAGCCTTCTTCATAGTCCAACTCTCACATCCATACATGACCACAGGAAAAACCATAGCCTTGACTAGATGAACCTTTGTTGGCAAAGTAATGTCTCTGCTTTTGAATATGCTATCTAGGTTGGTCATAACTTTCCTTCCAAGGAGTAAGCGTCTTTTAATTTCATGGCTGCAGTCACCATCTGTAGTGATTTTGGAGCCCAGAAAAATAAAGTCTGACACTGTTTCCACTGTTTCTCCATGTATTTCCCATGAAGTGGTGGGACCGGATGCCATGATCTTCGTTTTCTGAATGTTGAGCTTTAAGCCAACTTTTTCACTCTCCTCTTTCACTTTCATCAAGAGGCTTTTGAGTTCCTCTTCACTTTCTGCCATAAGGGTGGTGTCATCTGCATATCTGAGGTTACTGATATTTCTCCCAGCAATCTTGATTCCAGTTTGTGTTTCTTCCAGTCCAGCGTTTCTCATGATGTTCTCTGCATATAAGTTAAAAAACAGGGTGACAATATATAGCCTTGACATACTCCTTTTCCTATTTGGAACCAGTCTGTTGTTGCATGTCCAGTTCTAACTGTTGCTTCCTGACCTGCATACAAATTTCTCAAGAGGCAGATCAGGTGGTCTGGTATTCCCATCTCTTTCAGAATTTTCCACAGTTTACTGTGATCTACACAGTCAAGGGCTTTGGCATAGTCAATAAAGCAGAAATAGATGTTATGTTGGAACTCTCTTGCTTTTTCTATGATCCAGTGGATGTTGGCAATTTGATGTCTGGTTCCTCTGCCTTTCCTAAAACCAGGTTGAACATCAGGAAGTTCACGGTTCACATATTGCTGAAGCCTGGCTTGGAGAATTTTGAGCATTACTTTACTAGTGTGTGAGATGAGTGCAATTGTGTGGTAGTTTGAGCATTCTTTGGCATTTCCTTTCTTTGGAATTGGAATGAAAACTGATCTTTTCCAGTCCTGTGGCCACTGCTGAGTTTTCCAAATTTGCTGGCATATTGAGTGCAACACTTTCACAGCATCATATTTCAGGATTTGGTATACTAACACATATATATGGAATTTAGAAAGATGATAATGATGACCCTGTATGTGAGACAGCAAAAGAGACACATATGTATAGAACAGTCTTTTGGACTCTGTGGGAGAAGGAGAGGGTGGGATGATTTAGGAGAATGGCATTGAAACATGTATACTATCATATAAGAAATGAATCGCCAGTCCATGTGTGATGCAGGATACAGGATGCTCGGGGCTGGTGCACTGGGATGACCCAGAGGGATGGTACGGGGAGGGAGGTGGGAGGGGGGTTCAGGATGGGGAACACGTATACACCCGTGGTGGATTCATGTTGATGTATGGCTAAACCAATTCAATATTGTAAAGTAATTAGCCTCCAATTAAAATATATAAATTTATATTTAAAAAACAAAAATAAATAAACAATAGCTAAAAAGAAAGAAAAATGGGGAAATTGTCTCATACATTTATAGTTAAAAGTTTTCAACCAATGTTATCCTGAGAGAAATTAATACTTCTTTCACCAGCAGTCAAAGCCATCTCTCTGAAAAATGGAAATCTTGCTTAAGTAGAGCTCATATAAACCTTAGATAGATATCTCATTTTGATAGTAACTCAAATACCAATTCTTTTATGAAACATATACATAATATGTGCAAAGCACTAGGCTGGGCAAGGGCATGTAAATATATATACAAACATATTTCCCTTGCTCTTGAAGACTATGCACACTGAAAATAAGAGCAGACATAACCCAATACTGTAGCAAAGGGTTCAAAATAACACATCACAAATTACAAATATTGCTCCAGTGTATGGGAGTTTAGAAGAGGACTAGATTAATTCTGGCTGGGGGGAAATTTTCATGGTGGCAGAGGGATTTGAATTGGGATTGTGGTATTAAAAAATATGGATTATTAAAATTAAAATTCAGTGATGAGGAAAAATGATTGCTACTTTTGAATAGATTTGTGGAGGGATTTTAACAGGCAAGCTATGAATTGCTGATTTAAGCACTGAGACAAGAAGTGTTACAGTGCATGAAGATAAATAACTACAGTTAAAAGATATTACTTTGTTGTGTAAGGATAGAAAAACAGATTCTGTGTTTTGAAAAATGTTTACAAAGACTATGAGATTTTGACTTTATCTAATATTCAACTTCTGATAGTCAGTCTACATAAAAGTTTGCTGAATTTATCTGCTTCTGGTTTGGGTCTGTTGGCAAAGGTGCAGAAAATATCTGACTAGTTAATTATGTCTCATTAGACCAGACCACCTGATCTGCCTCTTGAGAAACCTATATGCACGTCAGGAAGCAACAGTTAGAACTGGACATGCAACAACAGACTCTTTCCAAATAGGAAAAAGAGTATGTCAAGGCTGTACGTTGTCAACCTGCTTATTTATCTTATATGCAGAGTACATCATGAGAAATGCTGGGCTGGAAGAAGCACAAGCTGGAATCAAGATTGCCAGGAGAAATGTCAATCACCTCATATATGCAGATGACACCACCCTTATGGCAGAAAGTGAAGAGAAACTAAAAAGCCTCTTGATGAAAGTGAAAGAGGAGAGTGAAAAAGTTGGTCTAAAGCTCAACATTCAGAAAACTAAGATCATGGCATCTGGTCCCATCACTTCATGGCAAATAGATGGAAAAATAGTGGAAACAGTGTCAGACTTTATTTTTCTGGGCTTCAAAATCACTGCAGATGGTGACTGCAGCCATGAAATTAAAAGACGCTTACTCCTTGGAAGGAAAGTTATGACCAACCTAGACAGTATATTCAAAAGCAGAGGCATTACTTTGCCAACAAAGGTCCGTCTAGTCAAGGCTATCATTTTTCCAGTGGTCATGTATGGATGTGAGAGTTGGACTTTGAAGAAAGCTGAGTGCCGAAGAATTGATGCTTTTGATCTGTGGTGTTGGAGAAGACTCTTGAGAGTCCCTTGGACTGCAAGGAGATCCAACCAGTCCATTCTAAAGGAGATCAGTCCTGGGTGTTCATTGGAAGGACTGGTGCTAAAGCTGAAACTCCAATACTTTGGCTACCTCATGCAAAGAGCTGACTCATTGGAAAAGACCCTGATGCTGGGAGGCATTGGGGGCAGGAGGAGAAGGGGATGACAGAGGATGAGATGGCTTGATGGCATCACTGGCTTGATGGACATGAGTTTGAGTAAACTCCTGGAGTTGGTAATGGACAGGAAGGCCTGGTGTGTTGTGATTCATGGGGTCACAAAGAGTCGGACAGGAATGAACAACTGAACTGAGACTTGATTATGTTGTTGGCATTTCAAACGAATCTCAAAACTCTGAGGCACTGAGGTACCCTGACCAAAGAAGGAATCCCCTTGGAGATTCTCTGTTAGACCATTTCAGTATTAATTGTAAAGAATGTTCTCATGACATGGTTTTAAGATGCTATGGCAACTTTCTATGAACATTAACTGCTAACATACTTCTGAAAGTTTAGTGGAGTTATTGAAAAAGATGCTCATGGGTGTAACTGTTGTACTTGTGTTGATGTAACTCACTGGGAAGTGATTTCACTAGGGTCATTCTATTAAGCAGCACATAGATTTTGTCAAACTACTTCTAGAAGGATCTTTCTGGAAATTCTGTCCTCTTGCTTTTCACCTTTCTAGGATTTTAAAGCATGAGATATTAGAATGAGAATACAATTTTTTGTTCTAAGAAATATGGGCATTTGGCATACATACTCTGAAAACATCCTTATTCACAATTCTACATCTTATAACCTTAGGAAGCAATAGCCTAAAAGGTCTCACTAGACCCTGCTATTTCTAAGAATAGCATGAAGAGCAGTTGTAGTAGTCATGCATGCTCAGTCGTGTCCAACTCTTTGCACCACATGGACTGTAGCCCATCAGACTCCTCTATCCATGGGATTTTCCAGGCAAGAATACTGGAGTGGGTTGCCATTTTCTACTCCAGGGGATCTTCCTGAAACAGGGATCGAACCCGTGTTTTCTGAGTTTCCTGCATGTAGGCATATTATTTAGGGCTGTAAACAGGAAACTTCATTAAAAATTTCAATGGAGGTAGTGTCAATTGCAGAGATTCTAGGTCCACTGAGTTCACTTTCAAGGCCGACAGTGTTATATACTTTAGCATTTCCCAAAAATGCATCCATCAGTGTACAATACAGTATGAAAATTACTATATCGTTTAGCATGTATCTATTTGAAAATTTACTGGAAAAAAAAAAGGAAACACTTTAGGCATTAGTTTTAAAGCATTCAATAAACAACAGTAGGCAGAAAGAAATAACATTGTCACTACTCACGTCAACTGTCCTTCTGTTAATGAGTATTATCTTTAGCTGTCACTCTCTAGCTTTCATCCCCATACACTTACTTTTAAGAAGAAAAGTAAATATATTCTCTCTAAAAGACAGATTATAGAGACACTTAAAATTATTAGTTTGTGACTAGAGAACAGAATCATCTGGGGGCTCAGAGAGAAAAGCATCAATTTATTACTGAATCAAATATTTCATTTCTTTTTCTCCCTTGGCCCCTGTGGTGGGAGAATAAGTATAGAAAATGAGAGAGTCAAAGTAAGTACATCACTTCAAAAGGAAAGAGAAGACACAGGCCCTTAAAATAATTAGTGTAAATATGATATTTTTGACTATTTAAAATCTTAGTCAACACTGGGATCTTGCTTGAAAGAGAAAACAAAACACTTTAAAATAAAAATTAATTTAGGGAATGGATTTATTTGGCTTGAAAGAAACAGTTATCAGTTTGACATATTCTAAATATACATCAATTTATTATCTTCATAATAGATGAAAAACAAATTGGAACACTATTTTAAGTGCTGATTAATTTCTATTACGTATTTATCATTATATTAAAATTTGTGATTTAAATGTTTGGAAACCGAATAAAGTATCGACATAATCATAGAAAAACTTAATTGTTCACCAAGCAGTTTGTAGAAAAACCAGCATTTTGTAATGTTCAACAAAGAACATATTGTAATTTATACACACACATAATATGATACACACAATCATAGACAAAGCCATAGAAAAGAAAAGCAGGAGGGAGTGAAGAGGAAGAAAGAATTTGATGACCAGTTTATTTTTTGAGTGGCCTCATCTTTGTTTATAAGACTTTGTAAGAAAAAAGCCAGGCCTCTGATATAGCATGGTCATTTTTTATATTAGCTCTCTGTGTCTCTTTCTTTCTCTCTCTCTCTCTCTCTTTTTTTTTTTTTTTAAACAATTACCTTCTTACCCTTGACTTGCTCTGTGGTACATTCTTTCAACTCATCTCAAGGTCTAAAATAATAAAACATAAATATCTCCTAAAATGTGTATTAACTATATTCTAAACAGTGCAATATACTTGTTAAATTTTGTTTAAAAATCCCTCTCAGTGTAATGGGACAAAACGGTATGTAAATAAATTCCTTCCAAATGGTGTTTGTAATAATCATAATTAAACATGGCAGCTATCAGTGAAATCATGGGATTCTATGGGGACTCACTGGCTTTTATTCTTTCTAGATAACTGTACAATTAATAAAAGTGGTTTATTGTCAACACTGTATGAAAATTATTCACAAACATTCTAATGAGGTTATTCTTACAAAGGGATAAAATTAAACTTGACAATTATCATGTTTTGCTAATTGTTTTCTAGACATCCAGAATGCATTTTGATAAGCCTTTTCATTTCAATTCTACCAGTTTTTCTGAGCAACTCCAGTTTGTGTAGAGAAGTATGTTTCAGTCCTAATAAAAGAGAATGGTTTTTCAGCCTCAAATTCTTTAAGCAATTTGAACAGAAGGCAGACAGAGCTGTGCAGAACTCCTTCGGGGGTTGTAAAGTAAATGTCCATTATGACCTTTTGAAATCTGAGGCAGGAAAAATAAAATCAGGGCCATGAAAATAGACAAATGGGAATTCTCAGTGGTTTCATGGGCATTAGCCATTCAAGATATAGGATGTAATTGTATTTGTTGACTAAATAGTGAATGAATAGAAAATGGTACTTTTCATTTGGAAAACAAATTAAAAAAAACATGAATGGATTTATTTGAATAAAACAATTTATGAAGTCTTTTGTTAAGTCCTATGAAGAAAATTGCTTTATAATAACTGAATGCTGTTATTAACTAACATTTAGGAAATTTTTGTATATGTGGCTAGGGTTCTTACCTTTTTAAAACTGTGTGATTCAGATAAATTCAAACAAAATATAAGCCCAATTACTAGGACAAGAGTTGGATTTTCTTACCAACTGGCATGAACAAGTATAGTGCATTCAGCAATTTGGCTGACTTGGAAAGATCTTCTCGCACTAGGATGTAAGGGTCAATTTAATTTAAGGCTGCAATATTCTGATCTAGGCTCAAGTGACCCTGACTCTCCCAATATATAATTAAATTCTCTTGATGGTGATCTTTCACATGAGAATTGTAGCTGTCTATAAATAATGGGGCTTCCCCGGTGGCTCAGAGGTTAAAGCATCTGCCTCCAATGCAGGAGACCTGGGTTTGATCCCTGGGTCGGGAAGATCCCCTGGAGAAGGATATGGTAACCCACTCCAGTATTCTTGCCTGGAGAATCTCATGGACGGGGTCACAAAGAGTCAGACACGACTGAGCGACTTCACTATACTATAAATAATGCACTGAAACTGTGCATTTGGAAAATACTTCAAATTTTATTGCTTATAGAGACAGAAGGGCACTGCAGTCATGTATCTAAAGTAAAATAATTCTCTTATTAAATATACTTCAGTGCAGTATTTGTAATAGCAGCTATACAAAAAAGTATTTAATTTTCATATTAAAATTATCTCCTTAATCATGTTTCTCTTAAAAAATTAAAATGGAGATAATTTTAAAATTATCTCAAAAATTAAATGGCAATACAAAAAAATATGATTTTCCTAATGAATTGACCAAATTTAAAGAGAAACAAAATGAATGCAATAGTGCACTCATAGTCAAGAATTCAAAAGTGGAATTAAACAAAGATTCATTTTGTTCATTTTTAAAAACAATTTTTATGCTGTGATATTTTTTAATGATTCTTGACTGTCCTTAGCTCAAAACACCCAAGTATTGGGAAATGAAAAGTTCCATTATTTATAGCTAAGTGCACAGAAAAATGGCTAATGTCCTCAGAAGTCAGGTTACCTTTGGTTTCTGTATTTTATTTTGCCCTTTTAATTAAGAGGGGGAAACATCCCCCTCTCAGTTATTTGACTGATTTTGCAACCTCCCACTTAAGAATGGAGGATAATGGGGTTATTCCCCATGAGTGACTCCATCACTTTACTCATGTCTAAACTATTTTTATAGCTTGGCCATTATCCAGAATTATAACGGCAAGAATACTGACAAAACTCATGGTGTGTTTAGAACCGCCTGACTGTTTAAATCTCTAAAACTCACCAAAAGGTGGCTTGATATATGGAAAGAATAGTAGTGTTTTGGGTCATCAGACCACTCAGGTTTCATATGTTCTGGTTTCAATAAGATCTCAAAGATTTCCCAAACCTTTGAAGTGTTTAAAAGTGTCCACAAGTTTAAAAGTGTCCACACATACTCATATACACACCCAAAGTAACATAATGTGAATTTCTGAATCGTCAACGTGAAAGCAATAAACTATATAGCATTTTGGCAAAATACAAAGAAAGGCATTTGAACTTGCTTTTAAAATGGCACAACATTTAATTATATAGACTTTACAAACTGTGAGGAGCATGGTAAGTGAATGTGTGTATTCTCTCTGTTTAAATACTTCAATAGCCTTGTGAGATAAAAATTATTGTACTATAACTTAGAATATAGAACATGGAATAGAATACAGAAATAATAATTCAGAATTTATTCTACAATTTTAAATGCATGCCATGGATGGGGAAACAGACACAGAAAAATTAAGTAAGTAATCAAAGGTCACAGACAGAGTGAATAGAGGAACAGTAACTTGAACTCAGGCAGTCTGATTCTAAAAATTGCAGTTTTAGCCACTATATTATGTAGCCTCCTATTTCTAATCCAATAAGCAGTTTGTTAACACAACATTTTATATATTTTAAGAAAAATCATAAATGTTGTGATTCTAATCTGTATTTTTGGTAACTCACAGATATTCTATTTATTTTCTAAACCATTCTATATACTTTCTAGAGAGGAGATGTACAGACCAGCTACATATGTCTAATTATTTTCATTATGCATTCCTACTAAGATGTACAGACAAGCTACATATGTATAATTATTTTCATTATGCATTAAGGAAAATTATTGCTTATTTTTAAACTGAAAACAGTGTCTTTAATAATTTAAATATCTAAACTCTTCAGTTAAAATGTTTGTACCTATTGGATTTATAAAGTTAAATCAACTTATTTTCCAGTTAACAGAGCTTATCCAATTTTCAAAATGTAATGTTATGATTCATTTTCTAAATTGTGCTACTATAATGGGTAGAGGGAAGATAATTTTCCTAATGAAGAATACATTTAACTTTGAGAGCCGAAATGTCTATATCAATTTTACAAATTTGGTTTAAACTTAGAAAATAACATAGGACTGCAGGCCCATTTCAAAGTATTTTATCTCCAGCATAACACATTGCCATTATATTTGTCATTATGTCTCTAGTAGATGTATTTTATGTGCTATACAGATTTGATTCATACAATTTTTTTAAAAGTATGAACTACATTTTCCTGGGGTTTTGTAACTAAGCATTTTTGCTCTTAAACACCTGATATTTGCTGTCACCTTGTGGTAGTAAACTTTGAAAGCTAAGGTAAAATATTATGGTTGGTTTTAAAAGTCATAGTACAGTTATCATGGGACTCAAACTCAATTAAAATAATGATAAAAGTACACCTTTGAAAAAGGTATTAAAATTACAGAAACCTGCTTCTACAAGATGGAAAAGAAATCACCTACACCCTATAAATACTAGTTTTCAGAAATACTAATTTAAGCAATCCTTAGAAAGGATTTGAACTCAAATGTCATCCTCTGTAAGATCAATGTGAAAGTTATGTCTAACATTATACAAAAGAATTAAAATTTACAGACTAAAAATGACTCAGAAACTGTTGGTCTTGATTTTTAACTGTGCTTATATACTAGTGTGAGAATAATTATATATCAACTGTATATTTATGTAGAATCCTAAGATTCATATTAATACCAGTGTTAAGTATAATGTATAAGAAGAAACTAGAAATTATTGTACTTGAACTCAAGTCAGAAGTTATTGATCATGTCAAAATTTGATCCTGTCTTTATCATTTTGGGCAAGTCACTGAATTTTTGAATATAATTTATTTTATCTGTCAAATCTCAGAAATAACTGATGTATATGTTTTAATATTAAACTACCCCATTAAATTTAAACATCATGAAAAAAAGATTGATAAAGTAGATTTTAAAAATGGCCAAATTATATGAATATGAGAAAAGATAGCATCACCCTCTCTATAAGCAAATTCTTTTTTTTTTTTTTCTATAAGCAAATTCTTGGAGTTAGTGAAGGACAGGGGAGCCTGATGAGCTGCAGTCCATGGGGTCACAAAGAGTAGGACATGACTTGGCAATTGAAAACA
Organism: Bos taurus; assembly: GCF_002263795.3. Taxonomy (NCBI): domain Eukaryota; kingdom Metazoa; phylum Chordata; class Mammalia; order Artiodactyla; family Bovidae; genus Bos; species Bos taurus. The sequence continues at coordinate 13,915,503 of NC_037332.1, read as the reverse complement.
CACCTCATATTCAACAATATAGGAAGATTGAAAGTAAAACATGTAATAAGACATTCCATGAAAACATTAATTTTCTTTAAAAGTGGCTATAGTAATATCTAAAAAAACAGACTGTAGTGCAAAGAAAATTACTAGAGCTACAGGGAATCTGAATAATGATAAAGTCAAATTTAATAGTCTTATCAATTCAGTTCCGTTCAGTCTCAGTCGTGTCCAACTCTTTGCAACTCTGTGGCATGCAGCATGCCAGGCCTCCCTGTCCATCACCAACTGCCAGTGTCCACCCAAACTCATGTCCATTGAGTCGGTGATGCACCCAACCATCTCATCCTCTTTTGTCTCCTTCTCCTCCTGCCCTCAATCTTTCCCAGCATCAGGCTCTTTTCCAATGAGTCGGCTCTTCACATCAGGTGGCCAAAGTACTAGAGTTTCAGCTTCAACATGAGTCCTTCCAATGAACACCCAGGACTGATCTCCTTTAGAATGGACTGATATGGATCTCCTTGCAGGCCAAGGAACTCTCAAGAGTCTTCTCCAACACCACAGTTCAAAAGCATCAGTTCTTCAGCACTCAGCTTTCTTTAGAGTTCAACTCTCACATCCATACATGACTACTGGAAAAACCAAAGCTTTGACTAGACAGATCCCTGTTGACAAAGAAATGTCTCTGCTTTTCAATATGCTATCTAGGTTGGTCATAACTTTTCGTCCAAGGAACAAACCTCTTTCAATTTCATGGCTGCAGTCACCATCTTCAGTGATTTTGGAGCCCCCAAAATAGTCTGTCACTGTTTCCCCATCTATTTGCTATGAAGTGATGGGACCAGATGCCATGATCTTAGTTTTCTGAATGTTGAGTTTAAGCCAACTTTTTCATTCTCCTCTTTCAATTTCATCAAGAGGCTCTTTAGTTCCTCTTCACTTTCTACCATAAGGGTGGTGTCATCTGCATATCTGAGGTTATTGATATTTCTCCAGGCAATCTTGATTCCAGCTTGTATTTCATCCAGCCCAGTGTTTCTTATGATGTACTCTGCATATAAGTTAAATAAGGAGGGTATCAGTATACAGCCTTGACGTATTCGTTTCCCTATTTGGAACGAGTCTCTTGTTCTATGTCCAGTTCTAACTGTTGCTTCTTGACCTGCATACAGATTACTCAAGAGGCAGGTCAGGTGGTCTGGTATTCCCATGTCTTGAAGAATTTTCCAGTTTGTTGTGATCTACACAGCCAAAGGCTTTGGCATAGTCAATAAAGCAGAAATAGATGTTTTTTGGAACTCTCTTGCTTTTTGATGATCCAGAAGATGTTGGCAATTTGATCTCTGTTTTCTCTGCCTTTTCAAAATCCAGCTTGAACATCTGGAATTTCAGGGTTCACGTAATGTTGAAGCCTGGCTTGGAGAATTTTGAGCATTACTTTACTAGCATGTGAGAGGAGTGCAATTGTGTACGAGTTTGAGCATTCTTTGGCATTGCCTTTCTTTGGGATTGGAATGAAAACTGACTTTTTCCTGTCCTGTGACCACTGCTGAGTTTTCCAAGTTTGCTGGCATATTGAGTGCAGCACTTTCACAGCATCATCTTTTACGATTTGAAATAGCTCACCTGGAATTCCATCACCTCCACTAGCTTTGTTTGTAGAGATGCTTCCTAAGGCCCACTTGATTTCACATTCCAGGATGTTTGGCTCTAGGTGAGTGATCACACCATCATGATTATTTGGGTCATGAAGATCTTTTTTGCACAGTTCTTCTGTGTATTCTTTCCACCTCTTCTTAATACTTCTGCTTCTGTTAGGTCCATACCATTTCTGTCCTTTATCGAGCCCATCTTTGCATGAAATGTTCTCTTGATATTTCTAATTTTCTTGAAGAGCTCTCTAGTCTTTCCCATTCTGTTGTTTTCCTCTATTTCTTTGCATTGATCGCTGAGGAAGGCTTTCTTATCTCTCCTTGCTAATCTTTGGAACTCTGCATTCAGATGCTTTTATCTTTCCTTTTATCCTTTGCTTTTCACTTCTCTTCTTTTCACAGCTATTTGTAAGGTCTCCCCATACAGCCATTTTGCTTTTGTGAATTTTTTTTCCATGAGGCTTTTTGGAGATGTTTTTGAAAAGCAGTTTTAGGTTACAACAAAACTGAGCAGGAATTGGTTCAGAGATTTCTGATATATGCCTGCCCCTACACATGTATAGAGTTTCCCATTTATCAACATAGTCACCAGAACCGTACATTTCTTACCAAAGATGAACCTACATGGACATATCATAATCACTCAAAGCCCACATTTTACCTTTCGGTTCACTCTCAATGCCACATGTTCTATGAGTTTGAACAAATGTATAGTGATATATATCAGTTTCCCTGATGGCTCAGATGGTTAAGAATCTGCCTGCAATGCAGGAGATTCAGGTTCAATCCCTAGGTTGGGAAGATCCCCTGGAGAAGGGAATGGCTACCCACTTCAATATTGTTGCCTGGAGAATTCCATAGACAGAGGAGTCTGGCAGGCTACAGTCCATGGAGTCACAAAGAGTCAGACATGTATGAGTGACTACCAGTTTTACTTTCATAAAAATATATATATCCATCATTTACTCTCATTTTCACTGCCCTAAAATGATTGTTTTATAGTTTTCAATTCTCTGAATACATTCCTCATCTGTCCATTCATTATTTTTTATTTTTTCTTATAGATCATGATCTGTTAATCCCAATATCCGAGTCACCAGTGGTTCTGCATTTATTTGTTTTGATTATGAGTTCATTTTTCTCTTTTTTACTTTTATTGTAACATTTACTGGAATTTATGAATAGATTACAGTAGAAATTAATATGTACTATTATTTTGCTTTATTCATTTTGCTTTTCCCTTAAAAGTACATTCCTTCTTATGCCTGCTGGCAAAAGTGAGGAGAGAACCATTTGCGTCTTACTAAGTGCAAATTGATTTGTGTTGGGCCGCAGGTTCTGATAATTGCTATAGCTGCTACAGTCAGTATGCTGGGTCTTATCAAGATTGACTCCTGGGAATCAGATTGTTACTTAACTTTGGATTTATTGGTAGCATAGCTTCTAGTTTCAGAAACTACAAATATAGTACACAAACACTATAATTGTTTCTGACTTTCATTCTAAACTTCACTGATCTAACAATAAAAAAGTAGGACAGTAGAAAAGATTGAGAGACTGCATAAAGCTTTAGCAGGCAAAAACTCCTAAAACAATTGTTAGAAATCAAAATTACTCCTAACTGTAACAACTTCTCTACATAAAAAAATATTTGTGGTTAAGAGTAGTAGTTATCATGAGCTTCTCTGGTGACTCAGATGGTAAAGGCGTCTGCTTGCAATGCGGGAGGGCTGGGTTTGATCCCTGGGAGGGAAAGATCCCCTGGAGAAGAAAATGGCAATCCACTCCAGTACACTTGCCTAGAAAATTCCATGGATGGAGGAGCCTCGTAGGCTACAGTCCATGGGGTCACAAAGAGTTGGACACGACTGAGCAACTTCACTTTCACAGTAGTTACCAAGGTAAAGTGATACCTTGCAATTGAAATTACAGAGTTTTTAGATGACTATAAATTACAGATAAATATTCCTCAATTATATGTGTGTGTTTAGTTGCTCAGTCATGTCCTATCCTTTGTGACCTCCAAAAATTGTGTTATAATAAATGTTCTTGGTTTTATAAACCACAGTAACTCTTTACATTCATTCTTGAAAGTAATAATTCCTATTTTCAGTGATAAGGGAAAAAACGTCAAAACGTTATATTTGATTTTTATTTTTGTAAGAACTTACAAGTAAAATTTTTTATCTAAATCTCAGTTCTTCCAAGGTTCTTTACTTCTGTCAGTAAGTTTGTAATATCCCCCCAATCCCTGACAACAATTAGTTTCCTTGCATAAAATAATGAACCTTAAAAATACATAAACTCTAAAATTCTGTTTAGGGAAAAAGTAAAGAGAAACTAAAGAGAAAAACTAGTTATTGGAAAAACTAACAATATCATGTCATGAGGTTAATATTGACATCATGAGGAGAAATCTGTTAGAAAGCTGTTGTTAAATTAATTTGATTATGATAATATAGAAATGATACTTATCACCTCAGTTAAGGACAGAAATAATACTAATTACTGTCTTTATATTCCTAGTTCTTCCTATTTCTACTATTTAAATTATGACAAATATGTATATATATATGTATATATATATAGAGAGAGAGACAGAGAGACAGAGAGACATATTACTATTCCAGTATGCGTAAAATACTGAGGTCATTCTTAGAAATGTCATCAAACATTAATATTAATATTATTGATATATTTTATGTAACCTATATGCACAAAACCATATTTTTCCAATACTTAATAAAAAGTCTCTAGTATTTTGAAAAGAACCTGAAATTTGTAGTTTAAGGAAGTTGAATTTGAAATTAGCTCTACATTAGCTGGTGACAAGTTCTATCCTTCTAAAATATGGATACAAACAATTTTTAAGTATTTTTAGGAAGAATATATGAGATGTAAATGGACTGTGCCTGGCATATTGATTATCCTAAGTAATATAAATAGTTCTATTAGAAAAATCGAGAGGTGTTCAGAGCACATTCAAGAATAAAAACATTAAAGGTACAATTTTTACTCTGGGATTGATTTTCTGTCTGCCTCTTAGCTTCACCATGGCAACTCTGGAAATGCTTAAATATCACACAGAGTTTTCTTATGGATTAACCAGTAGGCAGCTTTATGCTACTCCATGAAGTGGATTCATATAGTGAGTCCTCCTATCTTAGTAGGAAAATAATGCAATTTCATGTAAGAACGTACAATATCCATAGTTACTAGAGGCATTTTCAACCGCCTCCTTATAATAGTTATGTATTGATTCTCTTCTATCCATACACTTGATGCTTCTTGTACCCAGGAACATTCATATCTGGGAATTAACTTTCATGAGTGGGCACAGAACATAAAACAAAGGAAAATCTTGCAATTTTCCCTATGACTCAAACTGTTTGAAAGCTTTCCTTGTTCTTATTTTTAAAAATAAGGTTCCTTCATTAATTCAGTTTATAGTGTATGCACATGATTTACTAAAACAGAATGCACTACCCATGAATACATCTATTAGATTCTTTTGTTTTTTGGTGTATTAAAACTGAGGAAAATGGAGAGAAAGTAAGAATTTATTTTTTAACTAATTACTTAATTTTTAATTGGAGTCTATTCACAATATTGTGGAGTTGTTTTTTTTGGCCATATATCAACATGAATCAATCAGGGGTGTACATGTGTCCCTCCACAAAGCACTATGGAAAGGTCCCTGTAACTAGGCAACATATAAAGTTGTTTATAAAATAGTAAAGTTAAAAAATAAAATAAAATTTAAAAAAATAGTTTGATGGAAAAGTAGAAATCAATTTTTTTTAATTAACAAAAAAGAATAATTAATACATCTTGATGTTACAAAAGCAGATATGACAATACCTGTGATTTTTATTTCATTGTTCTATTTACATTACATAAATGTTAAAAATGAGAAGTTACATGTTTCTTTTCTACCGTTTCATCATATATCTAAAGAAACGTCCTTCCTAATTACCTGGGTCAAAGATAGCAAGTCCCAATAATTTACCAAATTATTTGCTTAAGTAATCCTCAATATTTGGGGTTTTATTAGTTGGTTTCAACTGGAGAAAACTTTATTCAAATCATCCCTTTTATCACATCTGGGAGTAATTAATCCTACTTGAGTCTTTCTTACTAAGCTCATTAATTTTCATGATGTTCCTTCATTACTTAATAGATTTTATTCATAACACAACAAAATAAATCAATTTTTGCAAAATGTATTTCCCTGACATTTCTTTCTAAATCTATTTATCTATTAAGATAAGTATCTATAGGAACATGTATGAAGTGAAGTAAGTGAAGTAAGTCGCTCAGTCGTGTCCGACTCTTTGCGACCCCGTGGACTGTAGCCCACCAGGCTCCTCCGTCCATGGGATTCTCCAGGCAAGAACACTGGAGTGGGTTGCCATTTCCTTCTACAGGGGATCTTCCCGACCCAGGGATCGAACTTAGGTCTCCTGCATTGCAGGCAGATGCTTTAACCTCTGAGCCACCATCTGCATTTATGTATTTATATCTATATATTTGTATCTATAGCTACATGTAATATAACAGTGAAAATTATCTACAGGAGAATTTATATATGAATTTGGAGGGTAAAACCCTGTGGACAGTAAGTGTGTACTTGATTGATAAGTGACATTTGAGACTACTGATGAATTAGCTTTTCACAGGTTTATTGCAGCTACTTGATAAGTTTCCTATTTAACTGTGATGGATCATGGAACTTGCTGAAAAATGACAAGAAAACTAGTGCTCGTGTGATCCCAGAATCTCTAAGAACATAATAGTAAGATCAATGATTTCTGTTAAGTAGAAGTCTTCTGTGTGTGGTAAGGTTTCAGAGACTCTGGGCTGATTCTACCTGTTAACAAAGTCAGTGTTTCCATATTGTCTGGGTGTCTTCCAGGTTAAACTGACTGAGCCTGGATTATATTAGTGGTTCTATAGTAGCAAAATTGCATCTGGAGACCATACGCACACTTTCTTTCTTACCAATTTTCACTTGGTTGTATTTATTGAACTTATGGAAGTGTTGAGTGAGTCATGGCAAGCTGCCTGTCAAGTGAAAGGTACCATCCAGCCTGGCTGAAGTAAGCACAAGGACTCAACATCTTTCTATATAAGTGGCTGGTAGGCAACAACTTGGCTACTTCATATTAATAACTGCATATGTAAGCAATAAAATCACTATTTTTTATTATTATATGAACAAAATTATACTTGGAGTTTTGTCATTTTATCTAATGGAGAAATTTGATAAAATGCAGGAAGGCCTTCCATCCAACCTTCTACTGAGATGTCCCCTCAGACTCTTTGTATGATTCCAATACAAGACAATACAACACTTCCGTTGTTGAATTATCCTAATGGCAATGCCTGGTCATTTCTTAAGTTCTAGATTTGGAATAAAAGTAGGGGGGGAGGAATAAAGCTAGCCTAGCTTCAAAATTTCTCAAGAAGTTGAGATGTAACATCTGTAGGCTATAGGTACAGGTGATTCCATTATCAAATTAGAAGTTGTACTGAATAAACTCAACAATTTTCAAGTGTAACCCTATCATTCTAAAGTGCCATGAATGTTGGTGTCTGAAAAAAGAAATTTCTAATCTTTTCACTTGATATCTGTCTTTTGCATTTCCCCAAAACTGATCTGAGTTCTTTACTCTAAAACAATGACTCTCAATGGAGGGTAGTTTTGCTGCTCAAGGGATATTTGGCAATGTCTAGAGATATTTTTGATTGCCACAACTGGGGAGAATGGGTGCTATGGGCATGTAGTGGGTAGCAGCCACTGATGCTACTAAACAACGATTCCACATCTCTTGCATTTCCTGGATCGCAGGTGGATTCTTCACCACTGAGCAACCTGGGAAGCCTACAATAAATACTGCAGATCAAAAGAGAGTTATTTGACCGAAACTGTCAATAGTTCCAACTTTGAGAAACAGTGGTCTAAGGATATGTAATTAACCCAAGTATTTAACATATATAATTTTAAAGTCATATTGCTTTCCTTTTTGTTGATATATAATTGAGATAAAATATTACATTAGATTCAAGTATACTACTATTCTGATTTGACATTTTATACATTATGGAAAGGTCACCACAGCAAATCTGAAAATCTTCTGTTTCAATTCAAAGTTATGAAAACAACAATATTATTGATCATATTCATTATGCTGTGTATTACATTTTAATGGCTTATTTATTGTATAACTGCAAGCTTGTACTTATTAACACACTATATCTACTTCACCATTCTAACACATTTCCCCTCTGGCAACCACCTATTTGTTCATTCTCTATAACTATGGATGTTTTCATTTTATTTTTTTGTTTGTTATCATTTTTAAAATGCCAAATTGTGAGATCAAAAGGTATTTGTCTTTCTATATCTGCCTTCTTTTAGTTCAGTTAGTCACTGAGTCATGTCCAACTCTTTGCAACTTCATGAAACACACCATGCCAGGCCTCCCTATGCATCACCAACTCCCCGAGTCCACCCAAACCCATGTCCATCGAGACGGTGATGCCATCCAACCATCTCATCCTCTGCCATCCCCTTCTCTTCCTGCCCTCAATCTTTCCCAGCATCAGGGTCTTTTCAGTAGACTCAGCTCTTTGCATCAGGTGGCCAAAGTATTGGAGTTTAAGCTTCAACATGAGTCCTTTCAACGAACATACAGGACTGATCTCCTTTAGAATGTCCTGGATGGATGTCCTTGCAGTCCAAGGGACTCTCAAGAATCTTCTCCAACACCACAGCTCAAAACCATCAATTTTTCAGTGCTCAGTTTTCTTTATAGTCCAACTCTCACATCCATACATGACCACCAGAAAAACCATAGCCTTGACTAGAAGGACCTTTGTTGGCTAAGTAGTGTCTCTGCTATTTAATATGCTTCCTAGGTTGGTCATAACTTTCCTTCCAAGGAGTAACCACCTTTTAATTTCATGGCTGCAATCACCATCTGCAGTGATTTTGGAGTCCCCCAAAATAAAGTCTGACACTGTTTCCACTGTTTCCCCATCTATTTGCCATGAAGTGATGGGACCAGATGCCATGATCTTCGTTTTCTGAATGTAGAGCTTTAAGCCAACTTTTTCACTCTCCTCTTTCATTTTCAACAAGAGGCTCTTTAGTTCTTCACTTTCTGCCATAAGGGTGGTATCATCTGCATATGTGAGGTTATTGATATTTCTCACAGCAGTCTTTGTTCCAGCTTGTGCTTCTTCCAGCCCAGCATTTCTCATGATGTACTCTGCATATAAGTTAAATAAGCAGGGTGACAATATACAGCCTTGACATACTCCTTTCCTATTTGGAACCAGTCTGTTGTTCCATGTCCAGTTCTAACTGTTGCTTCCTAATCTTCATACAGGTCTCTCAAGAGGCAGGTCAGTTGGTCTTTTAGTCCCATCTCTTGAAGAATTTTTCACATTTTATTTTGATCCACACTATCAAAGGTCTAGGCATAGTCAATAAAGCAGAAACAGATGTTTTTCTGGAACACTCTTGCTTTTTCCGTGATCCAGGGGATGTTGGCAATTTGACCTCTGGTTCCTGTATATTTTCTAAAATCAGTTTGAACATCTGGAAATTCAAGATTCACGTATTGCTGAAGCCTGGCTTGGAGAATTTTAAGCATTACTTTACTAGCGTGTGAGAAGAGTGCAATTGTGTGGTAGTTTGAACATTCTTTAGCATTGCCTTTCTTTGGGATTGGAATGAAAACTGACCTTTTCCAGTCCTGTGGCCACTGATGAGTTTTTCAAATTTGCTGGCATATTGAGTGCAGCACTTTCACAGAGTCTTCTTTCAGGATTTGAAATAGCTCAACTAGAATTCCATCTCCTCCACTAGCTTTGTTCGTAGTGATGCTTTCTAAGGCCCACTTGACTTCACATTCCAGGATGTCTGGCTGTAGGTGTATGATCACACCATCATGATTATCTGGGTCATGAAGATCATTTTTGTGCAGTTCTTCTGTGTATTCTTGCCACCTCTTCTTAATATCTTCTGCTTCTGTTAGGTCCCTACCATTTCTGTCTTTTATTGAGCCCTTCTTTGCATATTCCCTTGGTATCTCTAATTTTCTTGAAGAGATCTCTAGTCTTTCCCATTCTATTGTTTTCCTCTATTTCTTTGCATTGTTTGCTGAGGAGGGCTTTCTTATCTATCCTTGCTATTCTTTGGAACTCTGCATTCAAATGGGCATATCTTTCCTTTTCTCCTGTGCATTTCACATCCCTTCTTTTCACAGCTGTTTGTAAGGCCTCTTTAGACAGCCATTTTGCTTTTTTGCATTTCTTTTTCTTGGGGATGGTCTTGATTCCTGTCTCCTGTACAATGTCATGAACCTCCGTCCATAGTTCATTAGGCACTCTATCAGATCTAGTCCCTTAAATCTATTTCTCACTTCCACTGTATCATCATTAGGGATTTGATTTAGGTCATACCTGAATGGTCTAGTGGTTTTCTCCACTTTCTTCAATTTCAGTTTGAGTTTGGCAATAAGGAGTTCATGTTCAATTCACAGTCTGCTCCTGGTTTTGTTTTTGCTGACTGTATAGAGCTTCTCCATCTTTGGCTGCAAAGAATATAATCGATCTGATTTTGGTGTCAACCATCTGGTGATGTCCATGTGTAGAGTCTTCTCTTGTGTTGTTGGAAGAGGGTGTTTGCTATGACCAGTGTGTTCTCTTGGCAGAACTCTATTCTCCTTTGCCCTGCTTCATTCTGTACTCCAAGGCCAAATTTCCCTGTTAATCCAGGTGTTTCTTGACTTCCTAGTTTTGCATTCCTTATAATGAAAAGGACATCTTTTTTGGGCGTTAGTTCTAGGTCTTATAGGCCTTCATAGAACCGTTCAACTTCTGCCTTGTTTAACTTAGCATAATACCTCTTAGATCCATCCATGATGCCATAAATGCCAGGGTTTCATTTTTCAAGGGTGACTAATATTCCTCTGTGTGTGTGTGTGTGTGCACGCACCATATTCTTTAGCCATTCATCTATCAATGAGTACTTAAGTTGCTTTCATACACTGGCTATTGTAAATAATGCCACAATGAATACTGATAACACTGATGTGTATTAATCTTTTCAAATTAGCGTGTTTTTTTTTTTTTTTTTCATTTTCTCCAGATAAATACTCAGAAATGAAATTGCTGGATTGTATTGTTCTTCTTTTAATTTTTGGATGAATACCCATACTATTTCTTTTTCTTTCTTTTTATTTTTTTAAATTTTATTTTATTTTTAAACTTTACATAATTGTATTAGTTTTGCCAAATATCGAAATGAATCTGCCACAGGTATACATGTGTTCCCCATCCTGAACCCTCCTCCCTCCTCCCTCCCCATACCATCCCTCTGGGTCATCCCAGTGCACTAGCCCCAAGCATCCATTATTGTGCATCGAACCTGGACTGGCAACTCGTTTCTTACATGATATTTTACATGTTTCAATGTCATTCTCCCAAATTTCTTTAGAAGCAGTTTACAATCCCACAAACAGTGCATGAGGAGTCCATTTTCTCCACATCCTTGACAACACTTGTTATTGGTTGTCATTTTTATGATAGCCATTCTGACCTGTAAATTGGTATCTCATTGTGGTTTTGACATGTATTTCTCTAATGATTAGTGATGCTGAGCTTCTTTTCAGTTACCTGTTGACCATCTGCATATCTTCTCTTGAAAAATGTCTATTCGAGCCTTCTGTCCATCTTTGAATTGGGATTTATTTTTTGTTGTTAGGTTGTATAAGTTCTCTGCATCTTTTGAATATTAATGCATCATTGGATGCATGATCTGTAAAAGTCTCTATTCCACAGGTTGCTTTTTAACTTTGTTGATAGTTTCCTTCACTATGAAAATCTTTAGTTTAATGTATGCCCATTTGTTTCTTTTTGCTTTTGCTTCCCATATGGTTTTCTACATTGATGAGAGTATATTCAGAAACAGGCAAATGACTTGAGCAGTATCACAGAGCTAGAAAGTAAATCAGTTGAACCCAGATTTTCTTGGATTCATAAGCAATGCTTTATCAATAGATTAAGAGAATGCTTGCTTCTCATGGCAAAGTGAAGTGAAGTGAAGTGAGGTCTCTCAGTCGTGTCTGATTGTTTGCAACCCCATGGACTGTAGCCTACCAGGCTTCTCCGTCCATGGGGTTTTCTAGGCAAGGGTACTGGAGTGAGTTGCTATTTCCTTCTCGAGGAAATCTTCCTGATCCAGGAAGCTTTACCCTCTGAGCCACCAGGGAAACCCTCTCATGGCAAAGGTATTATTAATTTCAGAAGTAATTCATGTCCCTTCTTGTTATTAATTGGTTCTAAGACAGCTAACCAAAACCAGAAAAATTTTGAAAGCCTTTTAGTATGATTTTACTCTCTACTATATGAGTATATGCCTGGGTACTCTTTCAGCTGTAATAATATTGCCAAAAGGGTGCAAAATTTTCTTACTGTCCACTTCATGGGATGTCTGCCAGTTATTTAGCTTGCATATTCTTCCTTTCTGTTGGTGGGAGGAGAGAGGAGTGGGAAGTATAAGTATTCTGTAGTTCACTTAACTCTGTGTCTAGCAAATGTTCGTTCCTTGTTTTAAGTACTGATGCACAATTCTTCTATATGCACTTTACAGATCATTTGCTATAAATATGCACATGGAGTAGGGCATACTTTTAGAGGTCTATGATCTATTTCTACTCATGACTCTTGAATTTTTTTTTTTTTTAGTAAGTGAGGAAACTTTTATATATATATATATATATATAACTCAGCAAAGTAATATTGGAGTAGAATCGCAAGGCTCAGGTTAGTATCACTGATGGTATCTATGAGAAGAAAGAAATATGGAGGCAAAAGTGGGTCACATATCAGCCTCAATTTGTAGAGGTCATGGAAATCTCTTTAGGAAAAAGATATGAGAGAAATTAAAATCAGAAACACAGAAACACAAATTGTGAAACATGAGCTACGACTCTACTTTGGTTTGCAGCAGTTGTGTGAAAATTAGGAGGTTTTTTTTCTTAACAGAGAAATAATCACAAGGAGCTTGGTATGGTCAACTCATAAAGTGAAAGTGAAGTGAAGTCGCTCAGTCATGTCCGACTCTTTGCAACCCCATGGACTGTAGCCTACCAGGCTCCTCCATCCATGGGATTTTCCAGGCAAGAGTACTGGAGTGGGCTGCCAACTCATAGTGACTCTTTAATCATATTTTCTTTACCACATTTGTGTTCTACCTGCACACATATTTGTTAAGTTTTAAAATTTCCATTGTAAACATGTATTTCTTGTTCTTAGAAAATTTTTTCATAGAGACTAAAAAATTTACTTAATTTTTTATATATCTTTTCTTCCAGTGTTATTGATATAAATGACATACAGCATTATACAAGTTTAAGGGATATCACACAATGATTTAAAATACATCATGAAATAATTATCACAATAAATTAGTGAATATCTGTCATATATATATATATATATAATATATAGCTTGAGAACTCTCTGGATTTACTCTCTTTACTTTCATATATAACGTACAATAGTGTTAATTATATTAATCATGTTGTACATATGCCCCTAGTACTTATTTATCTTATAACTGGAAATTTGTACCTTTGACTACCTGTATCCAATTGCCACTCTTCCTCTGATAACCACAAATCTGATCTCTTTTTCTATGACTTGTTTGTGTTTGTTTGCTCTTTGAGGTATAATTGACCTACAACACTATGTTAGTTCCTGGTATTCAACATAGTAATTTGATATTTCCATACATTATAAATAATCCCCAAATTTAAAAATGTATATAGTTGTTAAACTATTGACTTCAATTTCTTAAAAACTATTTTTATTCTTTAATAAAAATTTACTTTTGAAGACAGATGTAACTTTTTAGGTATTTCCAGCTAGTCTGTGTTCTCCTCACTCTTACCCCTCAACTTCCCCTCTTAATTATTCTCCCTGTTTCAATTCAGCAACAGTCATGTCCAGGAAGATTTTTTTCTTTTGGCAACAAAAGTGAAAATGAAAAGCAACTGAGATGGAGGCTATATGGTGGCAAACACAAAAAACTGTAATGTGCTTTTAGGAAAAATATGGTGGCCTAATCACCAGAAAGAAATGCACTCTGGATAAGGAAGTAATAGCAATTGTCTTAGAGCGGGCATGAGGGCAGAATTATAGCTCCTGAATTTTCTCAATTTAAACTTGCAGGAGACTTAAGAGACATGGGTTTGATCCCTAGCTCGTGAAGATTTCTGGAGGAGAGCATGGCAACCCATTACAGTATTCTTTCCTGGAGAATTCCCATGGACAGAGGAGCCTGGCGGGCTACAGTCCATACAGTCTTTGGTAACAAAGTGTCGGACGTGACTGAAGCCACTGACCATGGACACAAACCTGTACGTCTACAGTGTTGAGGCTGGAGAAACTTCAGCTCCCTTGTTTTAGCACTGTCAACAGCATCTTGTACTAATGCCAGAGTACAATACCCTCTGCCATGGATTATCTGTCAACATAATCCAGGCTTAACAGCAAGCCATTTTCCCATTTCTCTCACTGAAATCTGAGTAATCCCTAGTTAAAAAAATAAAGATATGTAATCTGTTATGATTTTTAAAAAACTCTATTTTCTACTTTTTTCAGAGTGTATTTTACTAATTTTTTGACATGTTTACTTTTTCATTGTAACAGCAACATTGATGTTATTTGAACATTGATCATGGCTTTTCTTCTAATTATAATAGAGTATGTTCTAAATTTATCAAGAATATTCAAATATATTTTATGATCCTTAATATGGTTTTGGTTGCTTGTTAGTTTTTTATTTTTAATAACGTATTTTAACATTCCATTTTTTTTAATTCTTATCTAATTCTTGAGTAGTTTATCTTGAGTAGTTTATGAAGAAACAAATACTCCTTTCTGCAACAAACACGCAGTAAGAACCTACATGACCGTGAAGGTGAAGTCGCTAAGTCGTGTTCGACTCTTTGCGACCCCATGGACTGTAGACTACCAGGCTCCTCTGTCTATGGGATTTTCCAGGCAATAGTACTGGAGTGGATTGCCATTTCCTTCTCCAAGGGATCTTCCCAACCCAGGGATCGAACCCAGGTCTCCTGCATCGTAGACAGGGGCTTTACCGTCTGAGCCACCAGGGAAGTCCTACATATCGTCCTGTATTTGCTTTAACCTAGAGATCAAGTAACTGCTTTTTAAGCATCTGCAAACTTCCCATGGATGTGGTAAGAGCAAAAGATAAATAAACAAGCAGTACATATGCTGGCCTTAGAGAGATTACACTCTTGTGGGGAAAAAACAAAGGCAACAAATAAAACACTATGCTTATACAGAAAATGTATATGTATAAAATAGTCAGTGAGCACAGACAAAAACAAGTGATATACTTAATTTGGACTGGGTGGGAAAGGGAAGGACATACAAATGAACATAAAATAGAGTTTTCCAAAAAATATCATGAACCATCCTGTAATCTACAATTTTAATTTTCTTGATTTAATACCAACTTTGGTATTACCAAGTAGTGCGTGGGTGCTCAGTCACCTCAGTCGTGTCTGACTCTGTGCGATCCTATGAACTGTAGCCCAACAATTTCCTCTGTCCATGGGATTCTCCAGCAAGAATCCTGGAGTGGGTTGCCATGCTTTTCTTCAGGGATCTTCCTGTTCAGGGATCAAACCCAAGTCCCTTATATCTTTTGCATTGGCAGGTGGGTTCTTAACTTAGCGCCACCTGGAAGCCCATTACTAGGTAGATGTTCAACTAAAATTATATATTATTTGGTAGATAATGTATTATTACTCTGTGCTGTTGTTCACACACACACACACACACACACAAAACCACACACATTGACTAAATAGAAAAACTGGTGTTTTTAATCATTTTCATGGTAGATTCAATGAAAATTGCATCAGTATAACATGAGTCTTTCTTTGTAGGTATGGGTGGTTATTATATCAGAAACCCTTTATAACATGAATATAGAATTCACTTTCCCCTCACCTCTATTGTACAGGCTGTTATCTTTCAAAGTAACCTATTTCATTTTGAGATATCTATAACTGCCAGCCCAGAAACTTTTACCATTTTAGTAATGATGGGTAGTATGTAATATGATGGGTCCAAATAAATGGAGTTGCATTGTAATTATTTTTAATTAAATTTCAACAGAGACAAAACCAATTTCCAAATGACGTAAGTTTTCCATGGTGTTTCCTATAATGGCTTATTTATATCTATATCCATCAGATCTAACTCAGTATCTAGCCAAAATCAGGCATTAGATATATGGTTATTTAAGCTTTTATACTTTTTGAAAAATAGTTCTACATTTTCA
This sequence comes from Bos taurus, assembly GCF_002263795.3. Classification (NCBI taxonomy): domain Eukaryota; kingdom Metazoa; phylum Chordata; class Mammalia; order Artiodactyla; family Bovidae; genus Bos; species Bos taurus. The sequence continues at coordinate 13,899,474 of NC_037332.1, read as the reverse complement.
ACAATCTAAAATTTACAATAAAAAAGTTAGGCTTGAGGATCATATTCATGCATATAATTTTAAACTAAAAATGCATAAGAAACAACTTTTCATTTGAATTTTATAAAAAGAAACTCACAGCATAGTCCAGGTACAAAAGCTCAGGAGTGCCACACAATTTGTTTAAACTTTTTATTTTTCAGTTTCTTCTGATATTAAACAGACTTCTACATCCATGGTACCAATGTGTACACTAGATTCCAGACTAATCAGAAGTTTCCATAGTGCAATTATTACATGATTCTTTTGCCCTTTGTAAATCTGGAATTAATTTGGTGATGTATAAACAGTGAAAGGAATCTAAAATATTTCCAAAAAATTCAAAATAAAATATTTATTTCAGTTAAGTTTTGCCACAATTGAACTTATTATCTTGACACTTCCAAAATCATTGTCTCAAATGAAAAGAAAAAAGTTAATTTCAAGGGAATGAAAGCTGAAGAATAATTAAAAAGCATTCAGAATTGTCTATTAACAGTTGTTCTTAAATGCAATATTAATACATCAAAGCTCCAATTTTATTCACTTTACTTACATATACATACACATCTATGTATCATTTTATTTAAGGATTTGGGTTTTACTTTAAAAATAATTTCTTGATTTTTTTTAATATTATCTTCTGTTCAGTTTCCTCTACTTTCTATGTAGTTCTTTTAGTTGGAATTGGCTCTCATAGGTTGCTTAAATATGTTAACTTATCTTCTCTAATTTTTCAAATGTGATTTCCTTTTCCTATTTGTGCTTCCTTCAATTCCCTTAATAGATTTTTCCTCCAGGGACAGTTTTAGTTTCTGTGAGAAATTAATCATATTAAAATCATTAAAAATAAAGTAAAAGGAGAGGCTACTCTGTGGTTTGCACTCATGAATGAAATCTTCCAACTGATAAAATTCATTTTAAAATGACTTGGTGAAGAGTCTGACATTTTCCTGAGCAGTCCCAAATGCCAAAATGTAGATGACTTATTCTGGGCTACAACTGCAACTATTCTAGTCCTCCCAGTCTATACCATTACATTTGTTTATATGCATTTACCTAGGAGGTGGATCTTTGCCTTTTAATCATCCTGTGTGCAGAAGTGGGTGATTTGGCATTGGCAAATCATCTCTCCTTTTTATTCAGCCTTCTCTGAGGATGTCCTGAACTGTGACATCCACTGCCTACTTTATCCAGCAAAGAGACACACGTTCTTATTCCAGGTATTTGTTACAACTGCCCCACCACATTGTTCTGTCTATTGATGTGTGTTTACATGTCTTGGCTCAGTGCTAAAGCATCCTCCTGCAGTGGAGGACACTCAGGTTTGATCTTTTTTTTTTTTTTTTTTTAATATAAATTCATTTATTTTAATTGGAGGTTAATTACTTTACAATCATTGTATTGGTTTTGCCATACATCAACATGAATACGCCACAGGTATACACGTGTTCCCCATCCCAAACCCCCCTCCCACCCCCCTCCCTGTACCATCTCTCTGAGTCATCCCAGTGTACCAGCTCCAAGCATCCTGTATCATGCATTGAACTTGGACTGGTGATTCGTTTCATATATGATATTATACACGTTTCAATGCCATTCTCCCAAATTCTCCCACCCTCTCCCTCTCCCACAGAGTCCAAAAGACTGTTCTTTACATCTATGCCTCTTTTGCTGCTTCGCATACAGGGTTGTTGTTACCATCTTTCTAAATTCCATATATATGCATTAGTATACTGTATTGGTGTTTTTCTTTCTGGTTTACTTCACTCTGTGTAATAGGCTCCAGTTTCATCCACCTCATTAGAACTGATTCAAATGTATTCTTTTTAATGGCTGAGTAATACTCCATTGTGTATATGTACCACAGCTTTCTTATCCATTCCTCTGCTGATGGACATCTAGGTTGCTTCCATGTCCTGGCTATTATAAACAGTGTTACGATGAACAGTGGGGTACACGTGTCTCTTTCTATTCTGGTTTCCTCGGTGTGTATGCCCAGTAATGGGATTGCTGGGTCATAAGGCAGTTCTATTGCCAGTTTTTTAAGGAATCTCCACACTGTTCTCCATAGTGGCTGTACTAGTTTGCATTCCCACCAATAGTGTAAGAGGGTTCCCTTTTCTCCAGACCCTCTCCAGCATTTGTTGCTTGTAGACTTTTGGATTGCAGCCATTCTGACTGGCGTGAAATGGTACCTCATTGTGATTCTGATTTGCATTTCTCTGATAATGAGTGATGTTGAGCATCTTTTTATGTGTTTGTTAGCCATCTGTATGTCTTATTTGGAGAATTGTCTATTTAGTACTTTGGCCCATTTTTTGATTGGGTCATTTATTTTTCTGGAATTGAGCTGCAGGAGTTGCTTATATATTTTTGTATATTAGTACATTTAATAATACATTTAATAGTACATTTAATAATTACATTTTGTAATTACTATATTTTGTATATTAGTTCTTTGTCAGTTGCTTCTTTGCTGTCATTTTCTCCCATTCTGAAGGCTGTCTTTTCACCTTGCTTATAGTTTCCTTTGTTGTGCAGAAGCTTTTAAGTTTAATTAGGTCCCATGTGTTTATTTTTGCTTTTATTTCCAATATTCTGAAGGTGGGTCATAGAGGATCCTGCTGTGATGTATGTCGGAGAGTGTTTTGCCTATGTTCTCCTCTAGGAGTTTTATAGTTTCTGGTCTTACGTTTAGATCTTTAATCCATTTTGAGTTTATTTTTGTGTATGGTGTTAGAAAGCGTTCTAGTTTCATTCTTTTACAAATGGTTGACCAGTTTTCCCAGCACCACTTGTTAAAGGGATTGTCTTTAATCCATTGTATATTCTTGCCTCCTTTGTCAAAGATAAGGTGTCAGTATGGTACTGGCACAAAGACAGAAATATAGATCAATGGGTTTGATCCTTGAATCAGAAAGATCCCCTGGAGAAGAAAATGGCAACCAACTCCAGTATTTTTGTATGGGAAATCTCATGGACAGAAGAGCCTGGCAGGCTATAGTCCAAGGGGTCACAGAGAATCAGACATGGCTCAATGACTCACAAATAACAAATAATTGTAATAAGTTTCCAAGAGCACTAGAAGATCAATTTAGTTCAAAATTTTGAATAAGAATCACCAAATATCTATTAATGTTTGTTGCTTTGATTAGTCTAAATCCTTAGCAAGAGACACTATGTCTCACTAACTTTTTTTTTTTTTTAAATTGAGGTATAGTTTATTCACAATATTAGTTTTATGTGTACAAAATAATGATTCAAAATTTATATAGGTTATATTCTATTTAAAATTGTTGTAAAATATTGACTATATTCCCAATACAACATACAACTGAATTTATCTTTGACCCATCATGCTGCCTGTTCAGGATTATCACTACCTTTTCTTTGTTAGTTATTTGGCATAGTATCCAGGTCAGAGCTGGCACTCAATAATGTCCATTTGAGTAATATGTTCCTTTTTCAAAGATCTTTTCTACACTCAAGAGTGTGAAAGAGATTGTCTTTCTATACATATATGTATGCATTCTTGCTCTTCATGATTCTCACAAAGGGCAGCTAAGAGAATGTCAGTGAACTTCCTCTAGCTCACCCCAATTTCAGTAAAACATATATGACATCATGGACTTTGGAAGATAAGTAATTTATAAACATCAAAATGAGTTTGTTTAATGTTACTGAATACTTAAATATTACCAAATGGTTTATGAACTGATGAAGAAACCTATTAGTTTAAATATCCAAACATATTTATTAATATGGTATTTCACATTGACTGATTTGCAGACATTAAACCATTTTTGCATCCCTGGGATAAACCCCACATAAACATTGTGTAAGATCTCTTTAATGTGTTGTTGAATTTGGTTTGCTAATATTTGTTGTGGAGGTTTGTTTACATATTAGCTGATGATACTGGCCTATAAATTTCTCTCTCTTTTTGTGGTGTCTTTGCTTGGTTTTGGTACCGGGACGATGCTGGCCTCATAGAAAGAGTTTGGAAGTACTCTTTCCACTTCAATTCTGGGGCATAATTTACAAAAAATGGGTGTTAATTATTATTTAAATGGTTAGTAGAATTCACCTGTGAAGTCATCTGGTCCTGAAATTTTGTTTGTTGGCAGCTTGTTTGATTACTGATTCAATTTCATTACTGGTAATCATTCTGTTCACTTTTCTATTTCTTCCTGATTCAGTCTTAGGAATTTTTATGTTTCTAGTATGGCACCCCACTCCAGTACTCTTGCCTGGAAAATCCCATGGACGGAGTAGCCTGGTAGGCTGCAGTCCACGGGGTCGTGGAGAGTCGGACACGACTGAACGAATTCACTTTCACTTTTCACTTTCATGCATTGGAGAAAGAAATGGCAACCCACTCCAGTGTTCTTGCCTGGAAAATCCCAGGGATGGGGGAGCCTGGTGAGCTGCCGTCTATGGGGTCGCACAGACTCGGACAGGACTGAAGCGACTTAGCAGCAGCAGCAGTAATGTATCCATTTTTTTTAGGCCGTCCACTTTCTTGCAGCATAACTGTTCACAGTAATCTACTATAATTGTTTGTATTCCTATGGTGTTGGTTGTCACTTTTCTTTCACTTCTGATTTTATTTATTTGAGCACTCTTTTATTCTTGATGAGTCTTGCTAAAGGTTGATAAATTTTATCAGTACTACCAGCTAAAAAGCTGGTGATCTTTATTATGTTATGGCAAATATTTGGTAAAACTGCTGTTATTTGTTAACCTAGAATACAGACCACTTACCCATAAGTCTATAGCTACATTGAATAATTTGGGGTATATCATGTTTGGAGAAGCTATTCAAATGTAATTAGAAGAGAATATTATTTTTGTTCAGAGGTTTTCTTTAAGGTATCTCCTTGTGAATTTCATCTAGATCTTGTGAGTCATAACTCTGGTATATCTAGTCTAAGGAAGGTTTTTCAGATGGCTTACTGCTTCAGATGTCTTTATTAAAAACAAGAGGAGACAGATGATTCAAGTATAGATGACAGTAACCAAAAAAAGATAATCAGTGGGCTTAAATGTGATGTCAAGAACAGAGCTTAAAGATGGTTACTCAACAGCAGAATTTTCTGGAAATGAATAAACTAGAAATCTACTATATAAATTTACTGCCAGAGAAATGACTTTGAATTGAAAAATTATCTCAGGTCGTTTTATTCCTATAACAGCCCCGAGACTTCACTGGCAGGAAGTAGATACTAAAAGCTCCCCATGTCTAGAAAAGACACACATTGTAACACTCATTAAATGTGACTATGTAAAACAAAACAAACAAAAAATGATGCATCAGTTATTGTAGACAGTTTCACTACAAGATCAAAAACTTATAGGACAAGATCAAAAGAAAAAAACGTTTTATTTTTTTTAACTCTGCAATGTTTAATGTGAAATCAGACATCTCTCTGGGGCAGATGGCTCCCATGTAAATATATGTTTCCACCATCATAAAGAGGCATCCCTTACTTCACTGGTCAAAAAAAGGCACGTGGCCATATGTAACTTCAAATAGGAATGGAAGAACAATTTTTCCTCTGCTTATTAAGTAAAGAGGATTTCATTACTATTGAATGTTAACAATATCTACCCTAAACCAATTTAAGGAATACTTCTCCAAGAACAAAACCAGGAACCACAGAAAACAAGGAACACAAGAGTTACTTTCAGAGAAAAGAACCAAGTGCAGCCTGCTGGCTGACAGAAGAACTTACGCCATTGATGGAACAGGACTCACCTTGATTGCTGCCTATTAGGAATTGATAACCGAATGTGTTTGCATTCTTCCTTTTTCCAAATGGGAGTTTTTATCGTATTTGTTTTGTCATTGTAACATTTTATATGAGAAGATAAATAGCACATATATATATATATATAATCAATTTTTCAGGGGCGGTCCTAAGATGGTGGAGGAATAGGACAGGGAGACCACTTTTGTCCCCACAAATTCATCAAAAGATCATTTGAATGCTGAGAAACTTCCACAAAATAACTTCTGAAAACTGGTGGAGGACACCAGGCACCTAGAAAGGCAGCTCATTCTCTTTAAAAGGAGGTTGCTGCTGCTGCTAAGTCGCTTCAGTTGTGTCTGACTCTGTGCGACCCCATAGATGGCAGCCCACCAAGCTCCCCTGTCCCTGGGATTCTCCAGGCAAGAACACTGGAGTGGGTTGCCATTTCCTTCTCCATAGATGGCAGCCCACCAAGCTCCCCTGTCCCTGGGATTCTCCAGGCAAGAACACTGGAGTGGGTTGCCATTTCCTTCTCCAATGCAGGAAAGTGAAACGTGAAAGTGAAGTCGCTCAGTCGTGTCCGACTCTTTGCGACCCCTGGACTGCAGCCTTCCAGGCTCCTCCGCCCATGGGATTTTCCAGGCAAGAGTACTGGAGTGTGTTGCCATTGCCTTTTCCATTAAAAGAAGGTAGGACCACATATAAAAGACAAAAAGAGAGACAAAACAGTTAGGGACTGAGACCCGTCCTGGGGAGGGAGTCATGTAGGAGGAGAAGTTTCCATACAGCAGGAAACCCTCTCACTGGTGGGTCTGTGGGGAGTTTTGGAATCTCAGAGGACAACATAACTGGGAGGAAAACAAAACAAAACCCACAGAATACATGCCTAACTGCAACTCCCATCAGAGAAGTAGCCCAAACGTTCAGGTCTACCACCAGCGAGCAGGGGCTAGACAAGGAGGTGGAGGTTGCATGTTTAGGGTAAAGACCAGGACTGAATGCCCTGAGGGACCTAACCTGAGATAGCAACCAAAACTGTGGGAAAGCCAGAGAGAGAAGAAAAAAAAAAAGAGAGAGAGAGAGAGAGAACTTTCCCACAAAAAGCTCTAATCTAAGGCGCAGCCTGGCCAGCTCACAGAACAAAAGGAGAGCTAGTCAGCTGCACACCGGCCTCTATCCCCACAGGAGGCAGAGAGACAGGTATGAAACAGCAAGAGCCAGAAGGCAAGGGGCAATCTCAGGCCCAGAGACAGCACCCTCTACCAAACTGAACAGGCTCCAAGTTCCTAACCAAGTCTTCCTGGGATCCTGGACCGTTGACATCTGCCAGGAGGGTCAAAGCTTGAGATCATCTCCCCAGAGGAGACACACCTGAGACAGTGCTCTCGCAGCACACCCGGGAAACCAAGCAGCCAGAACCGGGAAGGTGATTAAGATGCATGGTCCTCCTGGGACAGTGTGCTCGCCAAGCACCTGGTTGCCTGAGCTGCTCGGACTTGGGAAGGGCATGGAATGCACACCCAACTGAGTCTGTGTCTTTGTGGAGTATCCGAGAATCTGAACCTGAGCAGCTTAGAACTGGAAAGTGCAAGAAACGCAGGGCCTGCTTTAGACAGTACCTCTGCAGAGAAACCTGGAGCCTGACCAGTGTAAACCTGGAAAGCACATGCCACCATGAGCTGGGGTAAACCCAGTATGGTCCATAAACTGTGAGCACTCCCAACACATGCCAGCGATATTTATTTGCAGTGTTCCTGCCTCCCCAAAACACAGCTGAACAATTGAGCCTTAATAAGTGACCACCTTCACCCCCTTGTGTCAGGGCAGAAATTAGACACTGGAGAGACTTGCAAAAAGATCAGATCAGATTAGTAGCTCTGTCGTGTCCAACTCTTTGTGACCCCATGAATCGCAGCACGCCAGGCCTCCCTGTCCATCACCAACTCCTGGAGTTCACTGAGACTCACGTCCATCGAGTCAGTGATGCCATCCAGCCATCTCATCCTCTGTCGTCCCCTTCTCCTCCTGCCCCCAATCCCTCCCAGCATCAGAGTCTTTTTCAATGAGTCAACTCTTCGCATGAGATGGCCAAAGTACTGGAGTTTCAGCTTTAGCATCATTCCTTCCAAAGAAATCCCAGGGCTGATCTTCTTCAGAATGGACTGGTTGGATCTCCTTGCAGTCCAAGGGACTCTCAAGAGTCTTCTCCAACACCACAGTTCAAAAGCATCAATTCTTCGGTGCTCAGCCCTCTTCACAGTCCAACTCTCACATCCATACATGACCACTGGAAAAACCATAGCCTTGACTAGACGGACCTTTGTTGGCAAAGTAATATCTCTGCTTTTGAATATGCTATCTAGGTCAGTTCAGTTTCAAATAGTTCCTTGTTCCAGCTTATACTTCTTCTCAAGATCTATAGGCCCCTTCCAATGCTTAGTCAATGCTAACTACAGGGTTTTAATCTGTTGAACCTGTCACTTCCAGAGCGGTTCCCTGTTCTTTGTTTACTTTGGCTTCCTCTGTTTGCAATGTAGCTCTCCCACATTTGGCTTCCATAGAGGAAGCCAAAATAAACAAAGAAGAGGGAACCGCTCTGGAAGTGACAGGTTCAACAGATTAAAACCCTGTAGTTAGCATTGACTAAGCATTGGAAGGGGCCTATAGATCTTGAGAAGAAGCATAAGCTGGAACAAGGAACTATTTGAAACTGAACTGACCCCACACTGCCCTCAACAGCTCCAGACAAATTCCTACTTTTTTTTTTAATATTATCATTTAATTTTTTAAGTTCCTTATTCCTCCTTTAATTTTCATTTTTATAACCTACTATTAACTTGAAAAAAAAAAAAGAGACCCGATTTTTAAAGCAAATGTCATATGTATATATTTTTTTTTTTTTTGTAATTTTTGTGACTGATTTTGTTTTGTAGTTTTAATGTTGTATTTTTGAAGTCTAACCTCTAGATTTTTAATCTTTGCTTTTTGGCATTTGCTATCAATTTTGTACCTTTAAGAATCTAATCTTCAGTATCCATTTCCACTTAGGAGTGTGATTACTGACTTGATTGCTCTCTCCACTTTTGACTCTCCCTTTTCTCCCCCAGGTTACCCCTATCTCCTCTCTCTCCCTTATCTTCTTTACTTAACACTGTGAATCTCGCTGAGTCTTCCGGGCTGTGGAGAGCACTTAGGGAACTGATTACTGGCTAGATTGGTCTCTCCCCTTTTGACTCCCCCTCCTGGTCATCTCTCCTCCTCCCTCTCCTCTTTTCTAAGTAACTCTGTGAACTTCTCTGGGTGTTCCAGACTGTGGAGAGCACATAGGGAATTGATTACTGGCTAGATTGCCCTCTCCCCATTTGACGCCCCCTCTTCTCTTCCTGCTTTCTTCTAGCTCCCTCCTCCTTTTCTCTTCTCCATGTAACTCTGTGAACCTCTCGGGGTTTCCCTCACTGTGGACAATCTTTTCACCATCAAGCTAGATATTTTATCAACTATGCTGTATAGATGGAGAAGTCTTCAGGCTACTGTAAGAATAAGACTGAAAGCCAGAGGCAGGAGGCTTAAATCCAAAACTTGAGAACACCAGAAAACTCCTGACTCCCAGGAACATTAATCGACAAGAGCTCATCCAAAAGCCTCCATACCTACACTGAAACCAAGCTCCACCCAAGAGACAACAAGTTTCAGAGCAAGACATACCACGCTAATTCTCCAGCAATGCAAGAACACAGCCATGAACATTAAAATGCAGGCTGCCCAAAGTCACACCAAAACCACAGACACCCCAAAACTCACTACTGGACACTTCACTGCACTCCAGAGAGAAAAGATCCAGCTCCACTCAACAGAATACAGACACAAGCTTACCTAACCAGGCAACCTTGACAAGCCACTCATCCAACCCCACCACAGGCAGCAACCTCCACAATAAAGAGGAATCACAAACTTCCAGTCTAGAGAAAGCTCACTTCAAACACAGCAATCTAAACAAAATGAAAAGGCAGAGAAATATTCAGCAGGTAAAGGAGGAGGATAAACGCCCACCAAACCAAACAAAAGAGGAGACAGAGAGTCTACCTGAAAAAGAATTCAGAATAATGAGAGTAAAGATGATTCAAAATCTTGAAAACAAAATGGAGTTACAGACAAATAGACTAGAACCAATGACTGAGAAGATGCAAGAAATATTTAACAAGGACCTAGAAGAAATAAGAAAAGAGTCAATCAATAATGAATAATACAATAACTGAGATCAAAAGCACTCAGGAGGGTACCCACAGTAGAATAACTGATGCAGAAGATAGGATAAATGATGTGCAAGATACAATGGTGGAAATAAATGAAGCAGAGAGGAAAAAATAAAAAAAGAATTAAAAGAAATGAGGACAAGAGAGACCTCTGGGACAATGTTAAATGCCCCAACATTCAAACCATAGGAGTCTCAGAAGAAGACAAAAGAAAAGGCATGAGAAAATACTTAAAGAACAGACTTTTGGACTCTGTGGGAGAAGGCAAGGGTGGGATGATTTGAGAGACTAGCATTGAAACAAGTATATTACCATATGTGAAACAGATCGCCAGCCCAGGTTCAATGCATGAGAGAGGGTGCTCAGTGCTGGTGAACTGGGATGACCCTGAGGGATGGAATGGCAGGGTAGGTGGGAAGGGATTTCAGGAAGTGGAACACACATACACCCATGGATGATTCATGTCAGTGTATGGCAAAAACAACTACAATATTGTAAAGTAATTAGCCTCCAATTAAAATAAATGGATTACTTTTAAGAAATGAAAAAAAACAATAAATTTAATATGCAAATTGGATAGAAGGGACATAACATTATTCAGAGATCCTGAATTTTAAACAAGATGAAATAACTATATGGACTCTGGATTTTTATTCACTGAAGAGAGAATAAATGTGTTCTATATATGGGCAAAATGATATGAACTGGTATTTGGTGGAAAAGAATTGAAGATAAGACAGAGATAGCTACATATTCCTATGATCCATTATAACTTTCCTCTTGTGTGATTGAACTCCTAAGGTTTTAGTTAAGCACATAATTGCTGTCTCTTTCTGTCCTCTAAAAATCATATGACAAATTATGATTAAAGATGAAGGAGATTTAATCACCATGCTAAATGGAAAATCACCAGATGGTTAATGACAAAATCAAATTGATTATATTATTTACAGCCAAAGATGGAGAAGCTCTATACAGTCAGCAAAAACAAGACTGGGAGTTGACTGTGGCTCAGATCATAAACTCTTTATTTTCAAATTCAGACCCTCATTGAAGAAAGTTTTCCTCATTGGAAAACCACTAAAACATTCAGGTATGACCTAAATCAAATCCCTTATGATTATGCAGTGGAAGTGACAAATAGATTCAAGGAATTAAAACTGATATACAGAGTGCCTGAAGAACTATGGACAGAGGTTCGTGACATTGTACAGGAGGTAGTGATCAAGACCATCCACAAGAAAAAGAAATGCAAAAAGGCAAAATGGTTGTTGAAGGAGGGCTTACAAATAGCTGAAAAAAGAAGATAAGTTAAAGGTAAAGGAGAAAAGGAAATATACACCCATTTGAATGCAGAGTTTCAAAGAATAGCTAGGAGAAATAAGAAAGACTTCCTCAGTGATCAGTTAAAAAAAGGAGGAAAACAATAGAATGGGAAAGACTAGAGATCTCCTCAAGAAAATTAGAGATAACAAGGGAACATTTCATGCAAAGATGGGCTCAATAAAGGACAGAAATGATATGGACCTAACAGAAACAGAAGATACTAAGAAGAGGTGGCAAGAATACACAGAACTATACAAAAAAGATCTTCATGACTCAGATAACCACGATGGTGTGATCACTCACCTGGAGCCAGATATCCTGGAATGAGAACCCAAGTGGGCCTTAGGAAGCATCACTACAAACAAAGCTAGTGGGGGTGATGGAATTCCAGTTGAGCTATTTCAAATCCTAAAAGATGATGCTAATTAAGTGCTGCACTCAATATGCCCGCAAATTTGGAAAACTCAGCAGTGGCCACAGGACTGGAAAAGATCAATTTTCATTCCAATCCCAAAGAAGAGCTCAAATGCCAAAGAGTGTTCAAACTACTGCACAATTGCACTCATTTCATATGCTAGCAAACTAATGCTCAAAATTCTCCAAGGCAGACTTCAACAGTACATGAACCATGAACTACTATCTGTTCAAGGTGGGTTTAGAAAAGGCACTGGAATCAGTGATCAAATTGCCAACATCCATTGGATCATAGGAAAATCAAGAGAATTCCAGAAAAAATCTACTTCTGCTTTATTGATTATGCCAAAGGCTTTCACTGTGTATCTCACAAAACAACTGGAAAATTCTTTAAGAGATAAGAATACCAGATCATCTTACCTGCCTCCTGAGAACTCTGTACGCAGGTCAAGAAGCAACATTTAGAACTGGACATGGAAAAACAGACTGATTCCAAATTGGGAAAAGAGTACATCAAGGCTTTATATTGTTACCCTGCTTATTTAGCTTATATGCAGATAACATCACGCAAAATGCCAGGCTGGATGAAGCACAAGCTGGAATCCAAGATTGCTGGAAGAAATATCAATAACCTCAGATATACAGATGACACCACTCTTATGGCAGAAATTGAAAGGGAACTAAAGAGCCTCTTGATGAAAGTAAAAGAGGAAAGTGAAAAAGTTGGCTTAAAACTCGGCATTCAGAAAACTAAGATGATGGCATCTGGTCCCATCACTTCACGGCAAATAGATGGGGAAACAATGGAAACAGTGACAGACTTTATTTTCTTGGGCTCCAGAATCACTGCAGATGGTGAATACAGCTGTGAAATTAAAATACACTCACTCCTCTGAAGAAAAGCTATGATCAAACTAGACAGCATATTAAAAAGCAGAGACATTACCTTGCCAACAAAGGTCCATCTAGTCAAAGCCATGGCTTATCTAGTAGTCATGTATGGATGTGAGTGCTGGACTAAAAAGAAAGCTGAGTGCTGAGGAATTGACACTTTTGAACTGTGGTGTTGGAGAAGACTCTTGAGAGTCCTTTGGACTGCAAGGAGATCAAACCAGTCAATCCTAAAGGAAATCAGTCCTGAATATTTATTGGAAGGACTGATGCTATAGCTGAAATTCCAATATTTTGCCACCTGATGGGAAGAAGTGACTTATTGGAAAAGACCCAGATGCTGGGAATGATTGAAGGCAGGAGGAGAAGGGGATGACAGAGGATGAGATTGTTGGATGGCATCACCAGGTCAATGGATATGAGTTTGTGCAAATTCTGGGATCTGGTGATCGATAGGGAAACCTGGCGTGCTGCAGTCCATGGGGTTGCAAAGCGTCAGACACATCTGAATGACTGAACTGAAATCGAAAAGGATGATGAACTTGTAAGGAGCACTTTCAGTCTATGATTCAGTATAGCATGTGTGAAGGAAGAATGGAAGGTAAAACAAATGGGCAATAAGACCTTAGTTTAATGCAGCTTTGAGAAGCATATGCCAGATCATTATGGAATTCCAGAAGAAAATGATTACCTATTAAAGGGGTTCCAAACAGAAACAGTTGAGCTCCAGTCACCTAGCAAGCACAACTATTGACTTAGTATAGGCCAAAGACAGAACAGCATTGGCTAGAAAGCTACAGTAAATCAAAAGTTCAGCCACAGGAATGATGTCCTTCAATTACGTTTCTCCTACATTTTATTTTAAAGGGTAATCTGAGCCATGTGTTTTCATGACTGACATATTACTCATCTAGACAGTACCTGTATTGGTCTCTCTTGAATTTATGTATATCCATGACTGATTTGGGTGATGGAATAAAAGAATAAATTTTGCAATTTACAGCATTTTGTGAGCCAATTTCTTGCTTTCTATTTTCTCTTTCCCTCATTACAAAAGTTAAAATTTGGATATCAGGTGAAGTAAGAAAAGGCTTCAGGTAATGATATATCCTTTAAATGATAATTTTTTCATGACTCTCAGGTGGGCTGCTTGCCATGCTAGTCTAGCTGACCATTGCTAAAGTAACTGCCCATCTCTAGACTGTTGGTTGAGAGATAATCAATCTTTTAACTTATTTGGGTCAAAGACGCTGAAGTCTCTTTTTAGTAGCAACCAAACCTATCTAATGCAAACAAATATTACCCCTATATAAGAGCAAAGTAACCAAAGTTCAGAAATTTCTTTCTCAAGATTCCATCATTAGTAATCAACAGAACTAGGGCTCAAAATCCAATTTCAGAACTAGAAATATGATCATGCTTAAGATCCTTCCTAGATGAAGACAACTGGAATTTATTCTGACTTCACCATTACTAGTTGTATGATCTTTGACAAGTCATTTCATTTCTCTAAACCTGAAGTTCCTCTTCTATGATGTGGTCATTAGATTGTACCTATTTAGTAGGTTATGAATATAAATTAAAGAGCATAGTATTCCCAATAAATGCATAACATAAATATTATTTATAGTTATTAAATATTGCTAGTACTCTTGTTCTACATCCCTGTCATTACTCTCCCGTTCCCTAACTATTCTAACCCCACACTTGTTTGCACTCGGTTTGTGTACATGCAGAAATACAGTTGCTAATATATTAAAATAATCCCACTCAAATTCTACATGGGGCTCTCCTTTATCTACATGTTCATTTATTTATTTAATTTTATAAAGTAAAACTGAAAGCACAGAAAAGACTATTTGATAACACAGTATGGGCTATCAAAAGGTAATTTGCTACTCTAAAATGTAAAGAAATGAAAGAAAATTTGAAGTATTACGGAGAAGTATCAGGAAAAAAGAGTTTGAAGTATTAGGGGACAATTAAAAATATGACCAACAATAACCATATGGATCAGTTAATGAAATATAACCAGTCACTGAAAGGCCGACAGAAAATATGAAGGATGTAAACACTATTTGTTGGTGTGAAAGATATTGTCTATGGGGAAAAATAAATACAGAGTTAGGAAGAATAAGGTTTTGTTGTTGTCTGAGTGACTGTTCAAATATATTTCTATGAATATAGAACCGGTGAACCAGTGAAGTTGCTCAGTGCTGTCCAACTCTTTGCAACCCCATGGACTGTAACCTACCAGGCTCCTTCATCCATGGAATTTTCCAGGCAAGAGTACTGGAATGGGTTGTCATTTCTTTCTCCAGGGGATCTTCCTGACCCAGGGATTGAACCCAGGTCTCCCGCATTACAGGCGGACATTTTACCATCTGAGCCACAAGGGAAGCCCCTGAATATAGAAATAAGGGGATACATACAAAATACATTTCATATGAGAGAAAGTAAACAAATGTATTATAATCAATGTGTTTTAAATATATTAAATATGTTATATTAAATATATTTATTTAGGTGACAAACCTATATTCCAAGTAATGACATAGGGAAAGGAGATGATAAAATGAATATATATTCTATGGCAATGAGTTTCTGGAATAAGATCTTTTAAAAACCTGTAATTTTAATGGGGTCATTGGGAAGAAAGCATTTGGCTTATGAAGAGGAGGTCTGGAGTTGACTTGAGGTGTTTCCAGTTAGGGACAGCATGTTTTGGCACAACTTGTACATACCATCTGTGATTAAACACACGGAAACCTACTAGCTATGAGAGGTTAACTAGATTCTCTTGATCTACATCATGCTCCTTTAAATTGTTGTTCATAATGTTTGTTTTAAACCATCTGAACATTTAAGCTCATTTTTTCCTCGTGTTTCATTAACGACAAACCTTAAAATCTATATTTGTTCTAGTTTACACAAAATGAGGCTATCCTTATTTAAAACATTATTTTCCTGTTGGTTTTTTTGAGGTGTTGAAAGTAAATTACATTGACTCAACATCTTTGACCTAGGAAACTTTGGGTTTTTGAAGTAAATTCTTAATGTTTCATATTGTTAATATCTTGAAATTTGTTAAATGTTGAAAGCTTTATTACTATTTTCAGATTCTTTCAATAAACAGACTTGTTTAAAAAAAAATGGAAATATTCCTCTGACAGCAAGGCTAATCTCACCATCTCTGTGCTGTATTCTATCACTTCCTCTTCATGCCTTGACAGTTAGTCTCTTTTATTTATACCCAGACCAAGTGTCTCTTTCATTTCCACAAAGCTTTGAGTCAAGCTTTTCTTTATTTACACCTCAGTCTTTTGCAGCTTGGGGTCTATCCTCACATCTTTATTGAAACAGGTCTGGTTAAAGTTGTGAATGGTCACTTTGTAGGAAAATGTACTTTTAGCTATTATTTTTCTTGGGTTCTCTTGGTTTTGATCAATTTCTCTTTTTCTTCCTATGATTTTTTTAACTTGCAATCTGTGATAAAACACCTTCACATATTTCCCCCCATGTATATATCAACACTTTCTCCATCTCTTTCATGATCTTTTTCTTTATGCTCAATTTTTAATTTGAGCATAATTGATTTACCATGTTGTGTTCATTTCTGCTTTATGACAGTGTGAATCAGCTATGAGTACATGTATATCCCCTCCTTTTGGACCCTCCCTCCCACACCCCTTATCCCATCCCTCTAGGTCATCACAGAACATCAACCTGAGCTCCCTGTGCTATAACAGCAGCTCTCTATTTACATGAGGTAGTGTTACATGTCAATGCCGCTCTCTCAACCTGTCCCTCTCTCTCCTCTCCTCCCCATGTCCACAAGTCTGTTCTCAATGTCTGCAGCTCCATTTCTGCCCTACAAATAGGTTCATTAATATAGTTTTCCTATGCTCAATTTTTATCTGTTGGGATTCACCAGTTTTCACCATCTCTTCCACTGGCACCTCTACTTAGTGAAAACACTCATTTCCATGACTTTTCTCATCACCTAGATGCTCATGGGTGTCAATTTTAAAAATATTTCCATAGTTCTTTTCTAAGATTACATTTACTTATTTAATTCTGTAACACAAATTCTAATTTGGACATCCTAGAACCAACACTTCACTAAACGTGTTCTCAAATCAATTTGCCTCCCATTTACCACAAAATCTCTCCCTTTTCTGATATTTACAGAGAAGAACATAATATAATATTCAGTGTCTAAGCTAGAAATCTGGTTTTCAGTTGTCAATATTTCCTTTATCCCTTGCATCCAAACACTGATTGAAATCCTCTCCATTCTCCTTGTCTCCACTGAACTTTTTTACTTCACAAGACTGCACTTCTTATTTCACATCTTTCACCAGATTAATTCCACAGCTTTCTGTCCTTTCTTTTTCTATATTTGTCTTTTCTCCACTGTTCTCCACATTGATTTTAGAATATCCCTTTTATGAAAATAATTATAGCATTCCTTTTCATAGTTCTTTATTGATGGATCAATAATAATTAAAAAAAAAAAAAACTAGAAAACACATAGAAATAAAACTTCCACTTGATCCTAGAAGAACATTGATCTCACACTGGCAATTTCTCAAAACTACAAAGAGTTTTAATTTGAAGCAATAGGAACTCCATTGAAACTATGAAGAATTCAGCACAAGCTCTACTTGTGTTCCTGCTTCAAAGCATTGCTGTAAAGATAGGATACGATAAGATAAGTGTATTTTGTACTCTATACACTGTATCATTTGTAGTCATATCGCTGTTCTCCACCTTCTTCCACTAATTCACTGTGGTCATGCTTTTCTACATGCACTTTCTATTCCTACATCTTGTTGTAATTAAAACCTGATTATTTCCCTAAATCTTTACATAGTCTTTTTAAAAAAAAATTACTGTTTAGCCTTATTTAAGACTTCCTAAAGTGTATCATTAGCTGTTTCATATTTTCCCCCTGTCAATTCCCTGCTATTGTATCAGTAACCTGACAACACATTATTTTAACCATTTAGGGTCTTGGACCATATAGTCACTTAATGCCTATTCAAACTCTGTCTTTCTTGCACATTAGAAATTAATATGATATATCAAACTTCTACAAAGGATCATTGATTCACGTATAACATCTGCTTCTTTTCAGTCACTATTCGTTTTACACGTGCTCAGATTCAGTTTCTACTCTAGAATCAGCTGTCATATTTATGGCACCAAAAATGTTTATTAAATGAACAAAGTCAAATCAAGATACATTTTGAGCCTGTATTATGTTCTCTGCATTCATGTGTGTTGAAACTGAAAAAGGGCTAACTGAATGAGGCATATCAAGAAATTAACATATATAGATATTTTAAGGAGATTAGCACTAGCCTGAGCAAAGTTGGATATAGAGTAGTGAAGAGGGTGGTGATAGGAAAAATTGAAATTACAGTTTATATTCCACAGTATACCATCAGGAGAATATGAGATTTTTTTCTATTTTTATCATTGTTCTTTTTGTAGTTTTCAAATTCATTTATTTATCTCAATGTTTAGAAGGATACTTAGGACATCAGATCAGATCAGATCAGTTGCTCAGTCGTGTCCGACTCTTTGCGACCCAATGAATCGCATCAGGCCAGGCCTCCCTGTCCATCACCAACTCCCGGAGTTCACCCAGACTCACGTCCATCGAGTCAGTGATGCCATCCAGCCATCTCATCCTCTGTCGTCCCCTTCTCCTCCTGCCCCCAATCCCTCCCAGCATCAGAGTCTTTTCCAATCAGTCAACTCTTTGCATGAGGTGGCCAAAGTACTGGAGTTTCAGCTTTAGCATCATTCCTTCCAAAGAAATCCCAGGGCTGATCCCCTTCAGAATGGACTGGTTGGATCTCCTTGTAGTCCAAGGGACTCTCAAGAGTCTTCTCCAACACCACAGTTCAAAAGCACCAATTCTTCGACACTCAGCCTTCTTCACAGTCCAACTCTCACATCCATACATAACCACAGGAAAAACCATAGCCTTGACTAGACGAACCTTTGTTGGCAAAGTAATGTCTCAGCTTTTGAATATGCTATCTAGGTTGGTCATAACTTTCCTTCCAAGGAGTAAACGTCTTTTAATTTCATGGCTGCAGTCACCATCTGCAGTGATTTTGGAGGCCAGAAAAATAAACTCTGACACTCTTTCCACTGTTTCCCCATCTATTTCCCATGAAGTGATGGGACCAGATGCCATGATCTTCGTTTTCTGAATGTTGAGCTTGAAGCCAACTTTTTCACTCTCCACTTTCACTTTCATCAAGAGGCTTTCGAGTTCCTCTTCACTTGACACTAATTATATTTTTTTAAATGGTTTCCCTTAGACAAGAAATAAAAAGCTTTAAAGAGGATTTGAAATTTGAAAAAAAAAATGCTAACGTTTCAATGATCATATGCAAAGTGAGAAAATTTTAGGTTAATTTGAAGCTGATAATTATGGGCCCTCTCCTCCCAAGTCCTCATTCCACTACAGAAGAAAGAAACAATAGATAAAAAGTTCAAATTGCTTTCCTTCATTGTGGGAGTAAGGATGGAGGGAAGTCAGAAATAGAGTTTAGTTAAATATCTCAAGAGATTTTGAATGTAATTTGAAGAAATGTTACCTATTTGGATGCCAATAGAAAACAGTAATCGGAGAAGGTAATGGCACCCCACTCCAGTACTCCTGCTTGGAAAATCCCATGGACAGAGGAGCCTGGTAGGCTGCAGTCCATGGGGTCACAAAGAGTCAGACACGACTGAGTGGCTTCATTTTCACTTTTCACTTTCATGCATTGGAGAAGGCAATGGCAACCCACTCCAGTGTTCTTGCCTGGAGAATCCCAGGGATGGGGGAGCCTGGTGGGCTGCCGTCTAAGGGGTTGCACAGAGTCAGACATGACTGAAGCGACTTAGCAGCAGCAGTAGCAGCAGAAAACAGTAATGATTTTTGAAGCAAAATAAGCAAAGTGAATTATAATTTCACAGGATAATTTTGAAAGGGATCTGCATGCATATGTCAAAGGGGAAATCCAAAAGAGGGGACACCATTAGTGAAACAAGTTAAAATACAAGTATCTCTATCTCAGAGGTGGTTGAGGATAAAAAGGTCAAGAATAAAGTACAGATTCAAATACCCTTACAATCTAAACCCTGTTGCCAAGCCACCTGTGCAAGATGTGCTAAGAAATTATCACAGTGGTTCTACTAGCCTTAGTCTTTCATATGACCTCCACCAGCAATATAAGGAATGGTGTGTGTGTGTGCTCAATCGTGTCCAGCTCTTTGCAACCCCCTAGACTATAGCTCTCCAGGGATTGCTTTAGGATTTCCCAGGCAAGAATACTGGAGTGACTTGCCATTTTCTACTGCAGGGAATCTTCCTGAACCAGGGATTGAACTTGCATCACCTGCATCTCCTGCATTACAGGCAAATTCTTTACCCACTGAGCCACCTGGGAAACCTAGGAAATATAAGAAAGAGAGAGAATTTATTGAGCTTTTGATGGACCTAGAGAGTGAATCTTTTTTTCATGTGAAAGCTGTTACTGTATTACATAATACATCGATTAGTTCCATTGACTCTAGTCCAAGGCAAAAGATATAAAGAGAGCAAATTTGGAAATATTTTAAATAAAGCTTTATAGATTTGGTTGAAACTGTGTTCATAATTCCTCTACAATCTCACATTTGTCTTTTATCTTCAAAGCTAAGTTCTACTGAATCTATGTTTTAATCATGTAGTGCTTATGTACATGCCTAGATTTTCCTGTTATCTATTCCCTGGTGGCTCAGCCATTTAAAGAATCCACCTGCAAAGCAGGAGGAGACCCGGGTTCAACCCCTGGGTTGGGAAGATTCCCCTGGAGAAGGAAATGGCAACCCACTCCAGTATTCTTGCCTGGGAAATCCCATGGACAGAGGAGCTTGGCAGGCTATAGTCCATGGGGTTGCAAAGAGTTGGGCATGACTTAGTGCTTAAATCACCACCACGTATACGTATATGTACATACCACATATATATGTATAAACAGTGAGAAAACACTTTGGTGTATATAATCAACAAAACTTACTGTCATAATATATGTTTATAACATTTTTTGTAAATGCAAAATTGTTTCTACAATTTATCCATTGTGGTAAATATAATTCAACTACTTAAGTACAAGTGTATTCACCTTGTTGCTGTTTGATTATCCACTGTATTTATAATTTATCTATTTTTTAAGTATTTAAAAATTAAGTATTTAAAAATTAAGTATTTAAAAATTCTAAGTATTTAGAATTTTTAAGTCTACTTCATTAGGGTTGCTTTCTATCACAAATAATGTTGAAATGAGTAACAATATATTTATGTCATCATACAAGTACCCGAGTCTTAAAATATAAGACATTGTTTCATTTAAAAACAATACCCAAAATATTTAAGTTCTGTTTTTCAATAAGCTATATGCCTATCTATGTCTAAACACCCAAATTCTTGAATTTTAAAGATTTGTGTCTTAAAACTTTGTATGTCATATATTCCCTCCTTAGGTTTATGTTATATTGTCTAGACTATTCTTGACCTTTAAAATTTCATAAGAATTTAGTGAAGAGTTTTTCAATTTTAATGAAAAAAAAAAATCTTTGTGGGTTTGATTTCATTGCTTTGAATTTATGTATTCTTTTATAGAGAATTGATATCTTTTGACTGTTGAGCTTTCTCATTAATGAATGCTATACATCTTTGAACATAATTGTCCTATTTTTAAAACATTCATTAAAAACTATAATTATCCCTATATATATCTTGCTTTTTAGGCTTATTCCCAGGTACTAGAAAATGCTTCTACTATTGTGAGATTTTTTTTAAATTTATTTGTTTATTTTTATTTGGATGATAATTGCTTTATAATGTTGTGTTGGTTTCTGCTGTACAACACAAATCAGTCATAACTATATATATGTATATATGCATAATTCCCTCCCTTTTAAGCCTCTTTCTCAGTGAAATATTTTTAAATTATGCTTTCTAATTAGTTCTTGTTAGCATATAAATTTTTTAAATGAGTATATATCCATGAACTTGCTATGCTCAGGCAATATTTAATAAGTAATCAAAATTTTTGCTAGCTTTTCTATTGGAAATAAGATCATTATATGCAAATGAAGAAAAGTAAAGTGTGTATCATTATTATGATATAACCTAGGACTACTGATGCAATACAAAAAGCAGTAAAATAATGATACCTTATTTTTATTGATATCTAAAGAAATATTTCTAATAGCGCTCCATTTACTAAATATGTATATTTTATTTTGTTTTTATTTTGTTAATGTGCTTAGGGATATTTGCTTCTATTTCTTTTTTTGCAAAAATGTTGAATTTTAGTAGTATATATTCAATATATATCAAATAATTTTCTGTATGATTTGAAATCATTATCAAAATCTTACATTTTAATAATAAGGTAAAATACACTACTAGATTAAATATCCTAGTGTTAAATAATGATTTCATTCCTGGCTTCTTGGCTTTCCAACGTATATGTGCTTTCTTCATGTGTAAGGCTATTTTATTCTCACTTATTCTTTGGAGATTCCGCAGCTGCATGAAATTTATTGTTTTCTCCTCTAAGTCTTAGGGGTCAATATAATTTCACTTCAATTCTAAAATTCCTTCTGAGACCCTAGGAACCTCTACCAATTCAAGGTTTCCTTAATTTATATTGTCTTTACAGTCATTAGAGCATGTAACTATTTAACTCAAGCCACTTTAAATCTTTACCTGTTTATTATAAACTGTTTGAAGGAAAGAATCTTGCCTTAGATTACTTTGCATCTCTTCCATTTTTCACATATTGTGGTATAAGATGAATAATTAATGATTGACTCATCAATTCAAAGAGAACAGCAATGGAGATAGAATATATAAATGTGGAGAAAGAGCACACACACATACAGAAAATATCCAGATGTATTTGAGATAAAGGAATGAAAAGTAGGAATATGGTTAAAAAATAAATAATAGCTTCCAAGATTCACCAAGGGAAAAAGATTTATAGAAGAGTATATTAGTGGATATTGTTTGAAAGTAACTACTTTGCAAAATTTTGATTTTCTATTAAATTATTAGCGCTCTTAAAAAAAAAAAAAAAACAAAATAAACAGAGATCACAACTCAACTCTGGCCACCTGATGCAAAAACCTGACTCATTAAAAAGACCCTGATGCTGGGAAAGAGTGAAGGCAGGGGGAGAAGGGGACAACAAAGAATGAGATGGTTGGATGGCATCGCCTACTCAATGGACATGAGTTTGAGTGGACTCCGGGAGTTGGTGATGGACAGGGAGGCCTGGTGTGCTGCGGTTCATGGGGTTGCAAAGAGTCGGACACAACTGAGCAACTGAACTGAAATACATTGAACTGAACAACTCCACATCTTGCCTCTGCAAATTATGGAAGTAAGGGGCAAGGAGAAAGCATATTGAATAGTCCAGAAGATAGATTATATATAAATCATTTCTAAACATATTTGAAGAAAACTATACTAGTTACACTATACCCAAACTTTTAATACCAAATACATAAAAATTACATTCTTCTGAAAGATGTTCCTACTATTTCTTCAGTCACTTCCATATATATTACATACAGTGAAATCATTTCTAAAAAGCAGTGACAGGCAAACCAACCCTGATGGTTCATTAAAATGTTATTCTGTTTTTATGTAAAAATCATAGGATTGTGCTTCTGTATGAAGTTTGTACATTCAACAGTGTAAAATACTGACACATTTAAAAAACAAAAACAAAGATCAAATTCAAACTTTTTGACTCAATGCTCTACGTTTTTTTTAAAAGAGAAAAAAAAATAGTGCAAGACTTAGAATTTTGGAATAATTTATATGTTTTTCCTAATTTTACTTTTGGACTGGCTGCTTGTATGCTGCTGCTGATGCCGCTGAGCTGTGTGTGTCATTGTTGCTGCTATCAGTTCAGATAGGTTCAGTCGTTCAGTCGTGTCTGACTCTTTGTGACCCCATGAATCGCATCACGCCAGGCCTCCCTGTCCGCCACCAACTTCTGGAGTCTACTGA
Source organism: Bos taurus (assembly GCF_002263795.3). Classification (NCBI taxonomy): domain Eukaryota; kingdom Metazoa; phylum Chordata; class Mammalia; order Artiodactyla; family Bovidae; genus Bos; species Bos taurus. The sequence goes on along the minus strand of NC_037332.1, from coordinate 13,875,739 downwards.
AACTCATGTCCATCAAGTCAGTGATGCCATCCAGCCCTCTCATCCTCTCTCGTCCCATTCTCCTCCTGCCCCCAATACCTCCCAGCATCAGGGTCTTTTCCAATGTGTCAACTCTTCACACGAGGTGGCCAAAGTATTGAAGTTTCAGCTTTAGCATCAGTCTTTCCAATGAACACCCAGGACTGACCTCCTTTAGAATGGACCAGTTGGATCTTCTTGAAGTCCAAGGGACTCTCAAGAGTCTTCTCCAACACCACAGTTCAAAAGCACCAATTCTTCTGTGCTCAGCTTTCTTCACAGTCCAACTCTCACATCCATACATGACCACTGGAAAAACCATAGCCTTGACTAGATGGACCTTTCATGGCAAAGTAATGTCTCTGCTTTTGAATATGCTATCTAGGTTGGTCATAACTTTCCTTCCAAGGAGTAAGTGTCTTTAATTTCATTGCTGTAATCACCATCTGCAGTGATTTTGGAGCCCCCCAAAATAAGGTCTGACATTGTTTCCACTGTTTCCCCATCTATTTCCCATGAAGTCTTGGGACTAGATGCCCCATCTTAGTATTCTGAATGTAGAGCGTTAAGCCAACTTTTTCACTCTCCTCTTTCACTTTCATCAAGAGGCTGTTTAGTTCTTCTTCACTTTCTGCCAAAAGGGTGGTGTCATCTGCATATCTGAGGTTATTGATATTTCTCCCAGCAATCTTGATTCCAGCTTGTACTTCTTCCAGCCCAGCGTTTCTTATGATGTACTCTGCATAGAAGTTATTAAGCAGGTGACAATATATAGCCTTGAAGTACTCCTTTTCCTATTCGGATCCATGTCCAGTGCTACCTGTCACTTCCTGACCTCCATATAGGTTTATCAAGAGGCAGGTCAGGTGGTCTGATATTCCCATCTCTTTCAGAATTTTCCACAGTTTATTGTGATCCACACAGTCAAAAGCTTTGGCATAGTCAATAAAGCAGAAATAGATGTTTTTATGGAACTCTCTTGCTTTTTTGATGCTCCAGGGGATGTTGGCAATTTGATCTCTGATTCCTCTGCCTTTTCTAAAACCAGCTTGAACATCTGGAAGTTCACAGTCCACGTATTGCTGAAGCCTAGCTTGGAGAATTTTGAGCATTACTTTGCTAGAGTGTGAAATGAGTGCAATTGTACGGTAGTTTGAGCATTCTTTGGCATTGCCTTTCTTTGGGATTGGAATGAAAACTGACCTTTTCCAGTCCTGTGGCCACTGCTGAGTTTTCCAAATTTGCTGGCATATTAAATGCAGCACTTTCATAGCCTCGTCTTTCAGGATTTGGAATAACTCAACTGGAATTCCATACCTCCACTAGCTTTGTTCATTGCTACTATAGCCTTTTATTCAATAAAGTCTTGTCATTCATCATCTGTTAGACCCTGACAGTCTATCCTTAAGGAAATCTCTTCAGAGTATTCATTGGAATGACTGATGCTGAAGCTGAAACTCCAATACTTTGGCCACCTAATGTGAAGAACTGACTTATTTGAAATGTCCCTGATGCAGGAAAGATTGAAGGCAGGAGGAAAAGGGGATGACAGAGAATGAGATGGTTGGATGGCATCACCAACTAGATGGACATGAGTTTGAGTAAACTCCTGGAGTTGTGATGGACAGGGAGGCCTGGCATGCTGCAGTCCATGAGGTCACAAAGAGTCAGACATGACTGAGCTGAACTTACCTGAGACTCTGACCAAGTATATTATCTCTTAATCTTTTTTTAACATTGGTGCGATGAATAGTTCACCTATATTAGCATTTCTTATGATGTGCTCTTTAGAACATTAGTTCCATGATACATTCTTCAAAAAGACATGTATATGTGTGGAGAGATGGATAGATAATATGTACACATAGCCGCTTGTGTGAACACATTTCCCTCCAGAAATGCTGCTGCTATATCATCCCTTAGAGGATTACATGGAGAAGGCAATGGCACACCACTCCAGTACTCTTGCCTGGAAAATCCCATGGATGGAGGAGCCTGGTAGGCTGCAGGCCATGGGGTCGCTAAGAGTCGGACACGACTGAGTGACTTTGCTTTCACTTTTCACTTTCATGCATTGGAGAAGGAAATGGCAACCCACTCCAGTGTTCTTGCCTGGAGAATCCCAGGGATAGGGGAGCCTGGTGGGCTTCCATCTATGGGGTCGCACAGAGTCAGACATGACTGAAGCGACTTAGCAGCAGCAGCAGCAGCAGCAGCAGAGAATTACAATGGTCTTGAACCATATTGTGTAATATCTGAGAATTCCTGCTGAAATTCCTGAGAAAAATTATTTCACCATTCAATTCAATATTTTGAGAATATCCAAGGTCACTATCATACCTTAACTGATTTATCTCATTAGACTGTAAGGTTTGTGAGGGTCAGGAATGGGCTCAAGGGTTTTCCATGTTAGCCAACAGGGGTAATAATGAGTTTAGAGAATTCTATCACTGCTCAGGAAGATAGAAAAAAGCAAGACAGAAGGAAGGCAAATATTAATAAATACATAGTAACAATTTGGATTTTGACATTTCTAGGATGTACTGTGGGGTCTGTCTACTTTAATTTATAATGTAAAACATTGAATTATTTAATAAAGTCATAGCTTTTCCTTACGAGTTATTTTCCACAATGGTGAGATCACATTTAATCTTATTTAATTATGAAAATCACATTTTAAGATAGTTATACTTAAAATGTGTGCTAGGAAAATAAATGGTTCTGAAATACATACATTTTAAAAAAATAAGTGAAAACTGAGTTTGCTAGCCTGAAAACAAAGACTCAAGATGAGAGGAATGGTGGAATGTAATGGTGGCTTTCAAATATTTGAAAATCAGACTAATATGAGTGGAATCAAAGTTTCTCACAGATAAAATCAGATCTCATATAAAGTAGTTGTTTAATGACTCCCCTGAAATCCTAGGATGCACTTTCCAACTGTCTGGCTCAGAAAGTAGTGAGGCATAAAGTCTGCAATCATTGGTAGTGTCAAGGCATAGCCTGACAAAAACAGGCATTTGTGGAGGAATTAAACATTACACTAACATTTTGTTTTAGGATCTCATCTAACCCTAACATACTATCACACTAAATTTGTGGTTAACCTCTGTAAATAAGATCTAGACATCTAGAGAAACTTACATTCTCACTCTATAAATGTTTGCTCATTCACTGATGTCAAATTATGAAATCAGCTTGTTTCTTTCTTTGCATTACTTATGAATAAAATTTCTTCAGGGGAAGTGTTAATCTTTTCAGCTTTGCTGTAAATCTGTCATCTCAGAAGTGTTCTTTCATCTTGGTAGAATTTGTATTTAATCTAGAGCATTGAAAACTGAATTCTCTATCACACTGTGAAATCGGACATTTAATAATTCATGAAATGTGAGCCTTTTGAAATCTCCATTTTGCCTCCACTTGAATGATCTGGCCTTTGGTCTGTATCAAAAAAGAGTCTCAACATGTGGAAGAAATCATATGAAACCTGAACAAGGTTTTATTCATAGACACATAAATTTGAACAAATTCTTGCCAGGGACAGGGCTATCAAAGGAATATCGCACCCACTTGAGCAAATTCTCCTTGAGAGACCCCCAACTGAATGAACTTCAGGAAAGTTAGTGGAAGCCAGGGTAACTAAGCATTATCCAGGCAGTCATCTTCCACAGTGCAGTGAGGCAAGAATCCAGATGTTCCTGCTGCTGCTCAGTCAGTTCAGTCTCTCAGTCGTGTCTGACTATTTGCGACCCCATAGACTGCAGCATGCCAGGTTTCCCTCTCCATCACCAGCTCCCAGAGCTTGTCAAACTCAAGCCCATCAAGTCGGTGATGCCATACAACCACTTCATCCTCTGTAATCTCCTTCTCTTCCTGCCTTCAATCTTTCCCAGCACCTGAGTCTTTCCCAGTGAGTCATTTCTTTCCCATTAGGTGGCCAAAGTATTAGAGATTTAGCTTCAGCATCAGTCTTTCCAATGAATATTCAGGACTGATTTCCTTTAGGATTGACTGGGTTGATCTTCTTGCAGTCCAAGGGACTCAAGAGTCTTCTCCAACATCATTGTTCAAAAGCATCAGTTCTTCAGGGCTCAGCTTTCTCTATAGTCCAACTCTCACATCCATATATGACTGCTGGAAACACCATAGCTTTAACTAGACAGACCATTGTTGGCAAAGTAACGTCTCTTCTTTTTAATATACTATCTAGGTTGGTCATAGCTTTTCTTCCAAGGAGCAAGCGTCTTTTAATTTCATGGCTGCAGTCACTATCTGCAGTGATTTTGTAGTTCAAAACAACAACAAAACAGTCTATCACTGTTTCCATTGTTTTCACATTTATTTGAAGTGTTGGGAAGGGATGCCATGATCTTACTTTTCTGAATGTTGAATTTTCAGTCAGCTCTTTCATCCTCCTCTTTCACCTTCATCAAGATGCTATTTAGTTCCTCTTCACTTTCTGCCATAAGGGTGGTGTCATCTGCATATCTGATGTTATTCATATTTCTCCCAGCAATCTTGGTTCTGGTCTGTGCTTCATCCAGCCTGGCATTTCACCTGAAAGGACAGAAATGATATGGAACTAACAGAAGCAGAAGATATTAAGAAGAGGTGGCAAGAATACACAGAAGAACTGTACAAAAAAGATCTTCATGACCCAGATAATCACGATGGTGTGATCACTGACCTAGAGCCAGACATTCTGGAATGTTAAGTCAAGTGGGCCTTAGAAAGTATCACTACGAACAAAGCTAGTAGAGGTGATGGAATTCCAGTTGAGCTATTTAAAATCCTCAAAGATGATGCTGTGAAAGTGCTACAGTTAATATGCCAGCAAATTTGGGAAACTCAGCAGTGGCCACAGGACTGGAAAAGGTCAGTTTTCATTCCAATCCCAAAGAATGGCAATGTCAAAGAATGCTCAAACTACTGCACAATTGCACTCATCTCACACACTAGTAAAGTAATGCTCAAAATTCTCCAAGCCAGGCTTCAGTAATACGTGAACTGTGAACTTCCTGATGTTCAAGTTGATTTTAGAAAAGGCAGAGGAACCAGAGATCAAATTGCCAACATCTGCTGGATCGTGGAAAAAGTAAGAGAGTTCCAGAAGAACATCTAATCTGCTTTATTGACTATGCCAAAGCTTTTGACTGTGTGGATCACAATAAACTGTGGAAAATTCTGAAAGAGATGGGAATACCAGACCACTTGATCTTGCTCTTGAGAAATCTGTATGCTGGTCAGGAAGCAACAGTTAGAACTGGACATGGGACAACAGACTGGTTCTAAATAGGAAAAGGAGTACTCAAGGCTGTATATTATCACCCTGCTTATTTAACTTACATGCAGAGTACATCATGAGAAATGCTGGACTGGAAGAAACATAAACTGGAATCAAGATTGCCGGGAAAAATATCAATAACCTTATATATGCAGACGACACCACCCTTATGGCAGAAAATGAAGAGGAACTCAAAAGCCTCTTGATGAAAGTGAAAGTGGAGAGTGAAAAAGTTGGCTTAAAGCTCAACATTCAGAAAACGAAGATCATGACATCCGGTCCCATCACTTCATGGGAAATAGATGGGGAAACAGTGGAAACAGTGTCAGACTTTATTTTTCTGGGCTCCAAAATCACTGCAGATGGTGACTGCAGCCATGAAATTAAAAGACACTTACTCCTTGGAAAGAAAGTTATGACCAACCTAGATAGCATATTGAAAATCAAAGACATTACTTTGCCAACAAAGGTCTGTCTAGTCAAGGCTATGGTTTTTCCTGTGGTCATGTATGGATGTGAGAGTTGGACTGTGAAGAAGGCTGAGCACAGAAGAATTGATGCTTTTGAACTGTGGTGTTGGAGAAGACTCTTGAGAGTCCCTTGGACTGCAAGGAGATCCAGCCAGTCCATTCTGAAGGAGATCAGCCCTGGGATTTTTTTGGAAGGAATGATGCTGAAGCTGAAACTCCAGTACTTTGGCCACCTCATGTGAAGAGTTGACTGATTGGAAAAGACTCTGATGCTGGGAGGGATTGGGGGCAGGAGGAGAATGGGACGAGAGAGGATGAGAGGGCTGGATGGCATCACTGACTTGATGGATGTTAGTCTGAGTGAGCTCCGGGAGTTGGTGATGGATGGGGAGGCCTGGCGTGCTGTGATTCATGGGGTCACGAAGAGTCGGACACGATTGAGTGACTGAACTGAACTGAAATCTGCATATAAGTTAAATAAGCAGGGTGACAATATACAGCCTTGACATACTCCTTTCTCTATTTAGAACCAGTCTGTTGTTCCATGTCCAGTTCTAACTGTTGCTTCTGGATTTTCATACAGATTTCTCAGAAGGCAGGTAAGGTGGTCTGCTACTCCCATCTCTTTAAGAATTTTCTACAGTTGGTAGTGATCCACACAGTCAAAGGCTCTAGCATAGTCAACAAAGCCTAAGTAGATGTTTTTCTGGAATTCTCTTCCTTTTTCAGTGATCCAAAGGATGCTGGCAATTTGATCTCTGGTTTCTCTGCCTCTTCTAAAACCAGCTTATACATCAAGAAGTTCACGGTTCACGTATTGCTGAAGCCTGGCTTGGAGAATTTTGAACATTACTTTACTAGCATGTGAGATGAGTGCAATTGTGCAGTAGTTGGAACATTCTTTGGCATTGCCTTTCTTTGGGATTGGAATGAAAACTGACCTTTTCCAGTCCTGTGGCACTGCTGAGTTTTCCAAATTTGCTGGCACATTAGCTGCAGCACTTTCACAGCATCATCTTTCAGGATTTGAAATAGCTCAACTGGAATTCCGTCACCTCCACTAGCTTTGTTCGTAGTGATGCTTTCTAAGGCCCACTTGACTTCACATTCCAGTATGTCTGGCTCTAGGTCAGTGATCACACCATCGTGATTATCTGGGTCATGAAGATCTTTTTTGTACAGTTCTTCTGTGTATTCTTGCCACCTCTTCTTAATATCTTCTGCTTCTGTTAGGTCCATACCATTTCTGCCCTTTATCAAGCCCATCTTTGCATGAAATGTTCCCTTGGTATCTCTCATTTTCTTGAGGAGATCTCTAGTCTTTCCATTCTATTGTTTTCTTCTATTTCTTTGCAGTGATCAAAGAAAAACAAAGCCTTCTTATCTCTCCTTGATATTCTTTGGAACCCTGCATTCAAATGGGTATATCTTTCCTTTTCTCCTTTACCTTTAGCTTGTCTTCTTTTTTCAGTTATTTGTAAGGCCTCCTCAGGCAACCATTTTGCCTTTTTGAATTTCTTTTTCTTGGGGATGGTCTTGATCACTGCCTCCTGTACAAAGTCACAAACCTCTGTTCATAGTTCTTCAGGCACTGTGTCTATCAGGTCTAATCCCATGAATCTGTCGCTTCCATCATGTAATCATAATGGATTTGATTTAATCATACCTGAACGGTCTAGTGTTTTTCCATAGAAAACCACTTCAGTTTAAGTCTGAATTTGCCAATAAGGAGTTCATGATCTCAGCCACAGTGAACTCCCTGCCTTGTTTTTGCTGACTGTATAGAGCTTCTCCATCTATGGCTGCCAAGAATATAATCAATCTCATTTTAGTACTGACCATCTGGTGATATCCCTGTGTAGAGTTGTCTCTTGCGTTGTTGGAGGAGAATGTTTCCTGTAACCAGTGTGTTCTCTTGGCAAAACTCTGTTAGCCTTGGCCCTGCTTAATTTTGCACTCCGAAGCCAAATTTGCCTGTTACTCCTGGTGGCTCAGAGGTTAAAGCATCTGCCTGGAATGCAGGAGACCCGGGTTCGATCCTTGGATTGGGAAGATCCCCTGGAGAAAGAAATGGCAACCCACTCCAGTACTCTTGCCTGGAAAATCCCATGGAGGGAGGAGCCTGGTAGGCTACAGTCCATGGGGTCACAAAGAGCTGGACACGACTGAGCGACTTCACTTTCACTTTCCAGTTATCTCTTTACTTCCTACTTTTGCATTCCAGTCCCCTATAATGAAAAAGACATCTTTTTTCAGCTTTGGTTCTAGAAGGTCTTGTAAGTCTTCATAGAACCTTTCAACTTCAGCTTCTTCAGCATTACTGGTTGGGACATAGACTTAGATTACTGGAATACTGGATGGTTTGCGTTGGTAATGAACAGAGACCATTCTGTCGTTTTTGAGATTGCATCCAAGTACTGCATCGAAGACTCTTTTGTTGACTATGATGGCTACTCCATTTCTTCTAAGGGATTCTTACCCACTATATCTTGTAGTAGATATAATGGTCATCTGAATGAAATTCACCTACTCCAGTCCATTTTAGTTCACTGATTCCTAAAATGTTGATGTTCACTCTTGATATCTCCTGTTTGACTTCTTCCTATTTACCATAATTCATGGACCTAACATTCCAATTCCTATACGATATTTTTCTCTACCTCACGAGACTTTACTTCCATCACCAGTCATATCTACAACTGGATGTGTTGTGGATGTGAACCTGGGGAGTTCATCTTTCAGTGTCTTATATTTTTGTGTTTTCATACAGTTCATGGGGTTCTCAAGGCAAGAATACTAAAGTGGTTTGCCATTCCCTTCTCCTGTGGACCATGTTTTATCAGAACTCTCCACCATGAGCCATCCATCTTGCGTCACCCTACAGGGCATCAGATCAGTTGCTCAGTCGTGTCCGACTCTTTGCGACCCCATAAATCACAGCATGCCAGGCCTCCCTGTCCATCACCAACTCCCGGAGTTCACTGAGACTCACATCCATTGAGTCAGCGATGCCATCCAGCCATCTCATCCTCTGTCGTCCCCTTCTCCTCCTGCCCCCAATCCCTCCCAGCATCAGAGTCTTTTCCAATGAGTCAACTCTTCGCATGAGGTGGCCAAAGTACTGGAGTTTCAGCTTTAGCATCATTCCTTTCAAAGAAATCCCAGGGCTGATCTCCTTCAGAATGGCTCATAGTTTACTGAGTTAGACAAGGCTGTTGTCCATATGATCAGTTTGATTTATTTTCTGTTATTGTGGTTTTCATTCTTTCTTCCCTCTAATGGATAAGGTAAGAGGCTCATGGAAGTTTCCTGATGGGAGAGACTGACTGTGGGGAACCTGGGTCTTGTTTTGATTGGAAGGGCCATGCTCAGTAAATCTTTAATCCAATTTTCTATCGATGGGCAGGGCTGTGTTCCCTCCCTGTTGTTTGACCTGAGACCAAACTATGATGGAGGTAATGAAGATAATGGTGACCTCATTCAAAAGGTCCCATGCACTCACTGTTGCATTCAGTGCCCCCAACTATGCAGCAGTCCATCGCCAATCCACGCCTCTGCCAGAGACTCCTGGACACTCACATGCAAGTCTAGATTAGTCTCTTGTGGGGTCACTGCTGCTTTCTCCTGCTTCCTGGTGCCCACAAGATTTTGTTTGTGCCCTTCAAGAGCCTGTTTCCCCAGTCCTGTGTAAGTTCTGGCAGCTGTATGGTAGAATCAATGGTGACCTCCTACAAGAGGGCTAATACCACACCCAGGTCTGCTGCACCCAGAGCCCCTGCCCCTGTGGCAGGCCACTGCTGACCCATACCTCCACAGGAGACAGTCAAACACTCAAAGGCAGGTCTGGCTCAGTCTCTGTGGGGTCTCCAGGTATGCACAAGGTTTTGTTTGTGGTATGGGGTTTGATTCTAAATGTGATTTTACCCTTCCTGCCATCTTCTTGGGGCTTCTACTTTGCCCTTGGGTGTATCTTTTTTTGGTGTGATCCAACATTCTTCTGCTGATGGTTGTTCAACCGTGAGTAGTAATTTTGGAGTTCTCACAGAAGATGAGCACAGGTCCTTCTACTCCACCATCTTGGATAGTAAACTGCTACTGTTACTATTACTTTAAAAAATATATTTGTCAACCAGGTAACCAGGACGTGCAGGTGTACTATTCCCTTTACATTCACTGTACTTTTCATTTTATTTCTAGGGGGATATTAGAAATTAAATAAGTTCAAGGTTATACATGATGTGGAAAATACTGGAAATTCAAAAGTACATTAACTACCTATTATATATCTTGGCTTAAAACAATATGTTGAACCGTTGCAAGGTTCAGTGCAGTAGACCGGTGTTCATGATACTCTCCTATCTTAATGGAAGACATTTTTCTTCACCTATGTCCTTAACAGCATTATCCATCCTAATTTCTTACATAATAATAGGAAAACCTATATCTAATATATCTGGGCACTTGAAAACAATAAATAATCTTGCTGAACATGATGTTAACACACTCAAGGTTCAATCTTCTTCAAAAAGACTGAAGATAGTGATTTACTGTAAGAGTGTGGTAGAATATATTCTTCCAATTGTGAGCTGCTTAACAACTTTAGCAATAATTTTTCAAATAATTAATACTTAACATACTAATACAATTATGTAAAGTTTAAAAATAAAATAAAATTTAAAAGTAAAAAAAAAATACTTAACATACTGTAAATATTAACTGGGGAATTACACCATAATACTATTTTGCAAAATTAAAGCCAGGAAAATAAGCTATGAGCTGATATCAGTATATGTTTTAGTAAGGATGGTTAATTTATTCTCTTTTCAGAGAAGCAGGTGCAAACTAAAAGAATTTTTAATTTTATTTATAAATGTATATTTACAAAAGTGGAAGTTTTAGGTGCTCAGTTGTGTCCAAATCTTTGTGACCCCATGGACTATAAGGTCACCAGTCTTCTCTCTTCATGGAATTCTCCAGGCAAGAATACTGGAAAATGTGTATGTATAGTCCTATGAAATTTACCTGTAATCCTACAAACATTGTTAACCTACAGAAACAAATTTCATTTTAAATTCCTTGAAATGAGTGGTTTCTATATTGAGAATTATTCCTCAATAATTTAAATCTTATTGAATTATTATGCTTATATTTCAATAGTTTTATATATATATTTTAGAAAGGAATTAGCTGAAAGTTTCTCACAGACAATCAATGAGATATGCAATATTTATTTAAGTCATTTTAGAATTAACTACACTTGGTGAGTCTATACTACTGGGCTTCTTTGGTGACTCCGATGTTAAAGAATCTGCCTGCAATGCAGGAGACCCACATTAAAATCCTGGGTTGAGAAGATACACTGGAGACGGAATGGCAACCCACTCCAGTATTCTTATCTAGACAATTCTGTGGACAGAGGAGTCTGGTGGGCTGCTGACCATGGGGTTGCACAGAGTCGGACATGACTGAAGTGACTTAGCATGCATGCAGACATTGGAGAAGAAAATGGCAACCCACTCAAGGATTTTTGCCTGGAGAATCCCAGGGACAGAGGAGCCTGGTGGGCTGCCGTCTATGGGGCTGCACAGAGTCAGACACGACTGAAGCAACTTAGCAGCAGCAGCCAGTATTCTTGCCTGGAGAATCCCATAGACAGAGCAGCCTGGAGGGCTACAGTCCATGGAGTCTCAAAGAGTTGTACATGACTGGGCAACTAACATTTTCACTTTTACACTTGGTAAGTCTATATTATTAACATTTATAATGAGTGTCTACCATGTAGGAAAAAAACAAAAAAACCATGAAGATTATTCTTTTTTGGAGGGGAAGTTAGCATGTAACTTTGTTAAATAAAATTTTGTTAAAATGTATTTATTTAAATACCTTTATTTATTAAGTAAAGTTCTTGTCTTTAAAAAAATTTTTACTCTCAAATAGGGACTATCTGTCCATTTCCTAATGACTATTAATAGCTTCAAGAATAAAACTCAAAATCTTTTAAAGAATCCTGCTTAATATGCAAACGGCCTATCCGTCTACAGCCCCATCTCACTGCACTTTTCCCCTTTTAATTCATTATCAATCCTAGCATTTCCCAAGAGTGTATTATGGATTAAAATATATTTAGTTAAAAAAATTAAGTCAAACTCCTAATACACACTGTGCACTTTTGTGAAATTCCTGAGGAGAAGATGTACAGTTTTTCTTAAGTTTATTTGACCACAGATGCCTTTTATTGTGGACCATTCCTTTACAATAATACTTTAAGGAACACATTCTGCAACGCAATTCTGTATGGAAAATCTTCTTGACATTTCTCCTCCTGGTAAAGTCTTGTGTATCCTTCAAAGCTCTGTTCAATGTCAATTCCTTGTTACATATTCCCTTGACACTTGCAGACTATGCTAACTATTTACTCTCATTCCATACTATATAGCTTTTTCCTTCTACTTTAGTAGTTTTCATATGCTAATACCATTGCCATATTTCATCAAATCTAAGGCATCAATGGGTATGAAAGCATTAGTTGCTCAGCTGTGTCTGACTCTTTGTGACCCAATGGACTGAAGTCCACCAGGCTCTTCCATCCATGGAATTATCCAGGCAAGAATACTGGAGTGGGTTGCCATGCCCTTCTCCAAGCGATTTTTCCAACCCAGGGATTGAGCCCTGGTTTCCTGCCTTTCAGGCAAATTCTATACCATCTGAGCCACCAGGGAAGTCCATGTACCAAAATTTTTAATCCTTTAAGAAACCAAAATTAATAATATTAATACTGTTAATATTAACATATCATTCTAGATAAAATTATACTAGTAGAAATGTCTTTTAGACTTATTTAAAACAATTTATTATATGATATTTTATGCAGACATAAGAAGGATAATATAAGTGAAATAAAGAGGGAAAATTGTTTCTAAAACTACTCTAAATTCTGACTTCAATTTTTGCTAAGTTACTTTTCAATAGGATTGCAAATAGTTTATACAGTAGCATTCTCTATTATCAAGAGCATTCACAACGTAAAGAGAGGGCTTCAGTACTGTGTCTGAGTTTTCCTTCATACCCCCTCATTCTGTAATTTTTGATGTTGGTGCTTAATTGATCATTCAACAATGTTCCATTCATGTGAAAACAATGACAACTATATAACAGTAACAACTTGACAAAAATTATAATATACTATTGACTATAAGAATAACCCTGTATACGAGACAGCAGAGGAGACACTGATGTATAGAGCAGTCTTTTGGACTCTGTGGGAGAGGGAGAGGGTGGGATGATTTTGGAGAATGGCATTGAAACATGTATAATATCATATATGAAATGAGTCTCCTGTCCAGGTTCAATGCACGATATTGGATGCTTGGGGCTGGTGCACTGGGATAACCCAGAGGGATGGTACAGGGAGGGAGGAGGGAGGAGGGTTCAGGATGGGGAACACGTGTATACCTGTGGCAGATTCATGTTGATATATGGCAAAACCAATACAATATTGTAAAGTTTAAAAATAAAATTAAATTAAATTAAAAAAAAGACATCCTAATTTTAGAGATCTTAGAATGTGAAAAATATGTCTTAGAAGTGAGGAATTATGGTGTCTTTCCATTTCCCAAGTAATAAGCAATATATCTCTTGAGGGAAGGACCTTGTCATCTTTAAAATCAACTGGTAGTCTCAATTCCCACCTACAGACTCTCTCTCTCACACACACACACATTTATTTTGACACAGGTTTGCACATAACTAAGTTGTTGTTGATGCACCTGTATAAGTATTTCCTGCTGATCTTTATGATGCATGTTTATTAGATACTTCTGATGTTATAATCCCTAAACTGAATAATACATAGGTTAATAGATACGTATGAAAGTGAAGTCACTCAGTCGTGTCCGACTCTTTGCGACCCCATGGGCTGTAGCCTATCAGGCTCCTCGGTTCATGGAATTTTCCAGGCAAGAGGACTGGAGTGGGTTGTCATTTCCTTCTCCACGGGATCTTCCCAACCCAGGGATCGAACCCAGGTCTACCGCATTGCGGGCAGACATTTTACCGTCTGAGCCACCAGGGAAGTCCAGTAGATATGTATAGGTTTGGAATAGTTGAGCAACTCCCCACTGGGCCTTAAAGATTTACTCTCATTGCAGAAAAGTTTGCATATATTGAGCCAATTTGGTTTTTAAAATAGAAAAGGTCTTGTCAATATCTATTTGTAGCCAAGAAATCTAAGTGGTTATTGTTATAAAATAATACCTATAGTAACTAAACAATAGCATAATGTACTTTTTTTTAATTTCTAGGAATACATACAAAATTTTTTTTGCATAACTTACACATTCAGATAAAAGATCTACCAATTTATGAGAACATCCTTCACATATACGTTTAAATAAATAGAATTTTCCTCCTGATGAGTAAGTCTATTTGTGCTGACATATGAAGAATTGACTAAAGTAGCTGAGCAGTTTTAAATACTAACTAAATGTTGACTTATTATTTTTTTAATCTCACTTTTCTCAGGGAATCCAGCAATTGCATAATTTGATTGATTTAATCATAATTTAACATGCTGTGAAAATCTGTCTGGGGCTAATCCCAAGTTCAAAACAGAAAATAAAGTTAATACCCGTTAAGTAGGTATTTTTATCGTGAAGAAGTCTTTGTTTTCCAAAGACTCACAAAAATTGTTATAGGTCAAAGTATCAAACCCATACACTTAGAATTTTTAAACACTGGCTACAACTATTATTAAAAAATGTTGCCATTGTTTTTTTAATAATTTAATTGTAGATAACATTTTAAGTGTTCCATGAACTATTAAGGAGTATTTGAGATAAGAAAGAAGCAATTTAAAGGCAGAAAGAAAGGTCAAAGAAAATGAGAATACTAAATCACAAATATATGTTCACCTCAATTTCATAGTAGCATCATTTATAGTAGCCAAGATATTGAAACAGTATGTATATATATATATATATATATATATATATATATGCACATACACACAAAGAGAGATACACACACACATGGAAAATTACTTAGCCATAAAACAACAAGAAAATTTTCCATTTGCAACACCATGAATGAACCTGGAAGGTATCATGCTTAGTAAAATATCAGACAGAGAAAGACAAATACTGTACATACATCACTTAGATGTGGAACTTAAAAAATAAAGTGAATGAATAAAAATGAACTCACAGATATAGGGATCAAACTAGTGGTTACCAGTAGGAAAAAGAAAAGGGATAGGCACAGAGTTAAGGGATTAAGAGGTACAAATGATTATGTGTAAAGAAAATAAGCTACAAGGATATACTGTATAACATAAAGAATACAGCAAATGTTTCATAATAACTTTAAATGGAGCATCAACTATAAAGATATTGAGTCACTGTTATACCCCTGAATCTAATATAATATTTTAAATTACTTATAACTCAAAGAAAGTTTAAAGGTACTATTTTGTCTCATAAACCTTAACACTTATTTTTGTCTTGTTGAACAAGTATGTAATATAATTTACTTACTGAATGTAACTTAACTAAAATATGTCTGTGCATCAAAATGTCACATAAGAGTTAAAATAAGCCAAGTATATTTAGAAAACTGTGTGGATAAAGGTTAACAAGTTTTCTCTCTTTAGCAAACAGAACCTCTTAAAATAAAATAAAAAAAATAAAGATAAATGAAATCAAAGGAAATGAAAAGAATGGGTTAAACTGTCAACTGAGTCATGTTAAGATAATACCACTGAAAGGAATTACATACATAAATGTAACAATGAAAGCACAGATGGAATCTAAATAGATAATACTTTTGACGAAGGTTTTCACCTAATCAAATCTTTTTTTAATCTTGCCTTCTGAGCAGAACTAAAAAAATTTGTTGGCTATAATCTTGGTAGAGTCACGATAGTTGTCTGTGTAAACAGGCATGTGTGCATACACATATTAGTGTGCATATGAACTTACCGGAGTGAAGTAAAATGATAAAGAATACTGCTCCCAAATATTTTGAACACAAAAAACAGAGACGTGTAAGCCAATGTCGAGATATCAAAAATATAACATAAATGTTAAACTTATGAAATATGTAATATGTCACAATTTTGCAAAGTGTCCTTTTTTTTTTTCTTGTAGTAAGCACTAAAATTATTCAATTTGATTATGTAATTTCTGTTACTAACTGGTACAGCAATAAATAGTGCACAAATTTCTCTGAGGAGTTTTTGGAAATAGCTTCAAGTACTTTGTATTTGCAAAGTGTATATATATTTATATATGTGTATATATGATATATAATTATTCATGATATAGTACACTGTATATATATATATAATATTGAAATAGAATCAATTAATCTTAATTTTTGTATCATTCTTAGAAGCCAAAAATGTTTGAGCGATTGAATTAGTGCTATATACAGATAAGTTACATCTAAAAACCATCAGTGGGCTTCCCTGATGACTTAGTGCTAACGAATGTGCCTCCTGATGCAGGAGACAGGGGATTGATCCCATATCCCAGAAGATTTCACATGCCTCAAAGCAACTAACCCCGCATGCCACAACTATTGAGCCTGTGTTCCAGAGCATGGGAATCACAAGTACTTGAGCCCTGGTAGCACAACTACTGAAGTCCACGTGTCCTAGAGGTCCATGCTCCCCAACAAGAGAAGCCACTGCAATGAGGAGCCTATGCACTGAAACTGCTGAGTATTCCCCGCTTGCGGCAACTAGAGAAAAGCCTGCGCAGCAATGAAGACGCAGCACAGCCAAAAATAAATAAATTTATAAGAAACAAAAGAAGACCAGCATTGTATTTTCTAATTATCTACATTCTATATGCAGACATCATGAAAAACGTAATTTAAAAGTTTGATTCAAAGCATTTGAATCACATAAAAATCGATGTTTAAAGAAAATATGAGCTGATTCTTTTTCTATTTCTATTGCTCTTTTAAGTATGAATAAAACCTGAAGGTATATTCATTATTTACGTATACTTTTTAATTGCAGAAATCATTATTTTTAATGAAGCAATGCTGCTGCAATGCACATATCCAAGGCTATCACTTGAAGCGGGTGTAATCTGGAGATTGGTTTATTCATTGCCCATTCTACTCTCTTTATAGTGAACTTTCTCACCTAAAAAGGTAAGAAACAGAATAAAACAACCAAACCAAAAACAAACAAACAAGTAACTATATCAAAACATTTAAATATGCAGATTTCTAAACTCCTCTGCAACTCAGTTGTTTCTGAATGACTGAGATTCTATAAATGGATGCATGCCTGTGATTTTCAATTCAGAACTGAATTGAGTAGAAGAAAGAAGCATGGTAGAAGACATATTGACACAAATTGCAGTAAATTTCCTGAAGTGGCAGCTTCCTGAGGCTTCAGTGGCAGTTGGGTCAACCATGGCAGTAGCAACATAACCCCAGAGGCTGAGAACTGTTGCAGAAAGTTTGGTTTAGATTGCACCTTTCTGGGTCTCCAGATGATTTATAAGCCACCCAGGATCTGATTACAGTCATTCCTACTAGAATACCTTCGTTTGTCTGCAACTGAACCATAACACTTACACAGTTGTTGTCAAGAACAGTTGTAGACATCATTCTCGCAAAGAATTGAGTCTTTGGGAATGGCAGTCCAACACTATTTCAGATGAAAGTTTAGTGAGCACTCATCTAGTATTAAAGGATGAGATATGATCTCTCCTATATTTTTAACTGAATCTCTTTGGGTGCCATACAAGCAAAAGGCCAGGAAGTGTCAAGAATAGTAGAGACAAGTTAAATGACAATAGAAGAAAATACTTCAGAATGCATTCTATGAGGCCGGCATTATGCCAATCCTAAAGACAAAGAACTTAGAAAAATATAGAGCCATATCCTCAAAGATATAGTCACAAATATTCATAATTCAGTTTTAGTAAATTTAATCCAACAGTGTGTAGAAAGGATAATACACCGTGACCAAGCTGAGTTTATCTTGGAAATGTAAATTTAAATTTTGAAAAATTAAGGAGCAAGATATCCATGTGAGGCAGATATAATGACATATGGAAATTATATTAATATTAACAGAATAAAAAAAGAAAAATTAAAAAAAAACTATCTCAGTAGATGCAGAAAAAAGCATTTTTCAAAATTCAAACAACAATGTACACTAAAAAGAAAGCCCCCAAAATTCAGGCTAGAAGGGAAATGTCTCAGTCTTTTAAAGGACACATATGAAAAGGTTTGGTTTCAATGTTGGCCACATGAAATAATGGGAATAGAGTAGGGTGCCCAAAGTTACTATATAAAATGTGAAGAGAAGGTGTAGGGGCAAATCTTTCATCAAGTTTTAAATCAGACAAAGTAAGGGAAATTGTGAAAAATAATTGTATAGTAGTCAAATTCATTAAAGGAGAACAAGGTCAATGTTATTTTTGAAGATAAGGTAAGATACATACATACATACATATATATTTGTATATATCTTACCTTATTCTCAACAAATATATATATATATATATACACATTAGGGCTTCCCAGATAGCTCAGTTGGTAAAAGATATGTCTGCAATGCAGGAGACCCAGTTTGATTCCTGGATAAGGAAGATCCAGAAGCGTATTCTTGCACTTCCCTTGTGGCTCAGCTGGTAAAGAATCCGCCTGCAATGTGGGAGACTTGGGTTTGATCCCTGGGTTGGGAAGATCCCCTGGAGAATTCCATGGACTGTATAATCCATGGGGTCTCAAAGAGTCGGACATGACTGAGCGAGTTGCACTTTCACTTTCATATGTTTATAGCTTCAAAATGTATGGAACAAATTCATATCTCGTCTCGACTCTCAAATCTCTGACCCGTTTGAAATTGTTACTAAATATAAGAACAACAGGCAAATGTCAGAAAGGAAAAAGAGCTTATATATATATATATATAAGCCAATATAAATAAGCCTATGTATATATATATAGAGAGAGAGAGAAAGGAAAAAGAGCTTTTATATATATATAAGCCAATATAAATAAGCCTATGTGTGTATATATATATATACACACATAGGCATATATACATAAGCCTATGTATGTGTATATACATATATATATATATATATAGAGAGAGAGAGAGAGAGAGAGAGAGAGAGAGAGCGAGAGAGAGAAGGAACTATTTAAAAAACAGTATCATGAAACAAGAAGGGTGCCAAGGGAGCAAAAATTGAGGTTATAATAGTGTTTCAGTGAAGACTTAAAGTTCTTTGTCTAAAAATATGAACTAAAAATAACTATACTTGTATCCTTTCAGCATTGTTATCTAGAGTTATGTTTTAAAACAACTTAAAATAGAGTGGAAAACTATATAGATAAATCACTGAGTAGACAAAAGTTTATGCCTATTTTGTAAACTTCAAATTAACAAGAATGGAATGTAACACAAAACAACAGCTTGGAATAGATCCATTGTTTTTTAGAGGCAATGTTTTCTTGGTGTTCTGGTTTGTCCTATTTATCTCTGTAGTCTTTTTCTAGGTCACAGAGCACATCAATATTTGTATTCTTTTAGTACTAAGAAAAGCATTTTAGAATTATGATACAAATTACATCAGTAACATTCTTTCATCCTATAAATACTATTCTATTTTATTCTAAAATGTGTATCTAAAAGTCATAATTTTCTTTATGAATGCTAACATGCTAGCAGCAGCTGCCCTTTACTGGAAGAGCCTCAGTTGAAATTAACATTTGGATATTTTGGAATTATTATTTCTTAAAATCTAGAGGGCTGTTAATATTAGGGTCTCTGAGTTATTTTAGCTAATTAAAGGTTTAATTAATTAAAAATAATCTAAAAGTTGTCTTATTGAATTCTGAAATAAGAGACTAGCCCAAATTAATTTTAAGTACTTTTTGTTCATTCTTCATCATGAAGAGATAATACAGTATCATGAGATTCATGGGAAGATGCCTCTCTGAGAAAACTTCGTTTCTTCCATATCAAAGTCATGAAATTGGGGTCATACTAGGTGTTTCATGACTTTATATCCCACAATAAATTCTAGGATCAAAGATGTAAATGAGAATGAGAGAGTTACAGTGATGGAGTAATATGGAGAGATGGGACAGCGGAAAGGCAGAAAAATACAAAGGGAGAAAGATAAGCCAATATAAAGAATGGAAAATTAATGATTCTAACTATAGCTACATTAAGCAAAAATTGAGAGCAAGGTGTAAGGATACATGACTGTCTGCAAATATCCAAGGACATGGATACAGATAGGTCTCAGGAAAAACTTAAATCCAAGGCTGTAAAAGATGACAGGAAAGACTGATGGCAGGAGGAGGGGACAGGATGAGATGGTTGGACGGCATCACCGACTCAGTGGACGTGAGTTTGAGCAAGCTCCGGGAGATAGTGAAGGACAGGACTGCGTGCTGCAGTCCATGGGGTCGCAAAGAATCAGACTGAGCAACTGAACAACAGAGGTTGTAATACACACCAGAGTCAGATGCATGAGCTTACAACAGTCACTCAGACTAGGGCTTAAATGTTAGTATTCTGTGGTTAATCTTGAAATTACCATTTATCTCTGAAATTATATTTGTAGGAGGAGTTCCATAGGATAATGGAATATGTCACAGAAAGCCGAGGCACCGAAGTGGTCTTGCCTCCTGCCCCTCTCCTTGTCTCAGGCTGTCTGTTCCCCTGTCCTCTGGCACCCCGGCCTGCCAGCTCATATCTCCTCTCAGTTGCCCACTGGTCCCTGATGCACTTGCTTCCCAAGGCCTTGGCCCCTGCACTGCCACCCTACAACCCTCAGCCTACCCAGCGACTGTGGAGACCTGGGCGCAAGTCAGAATCAGGAATGCAGCATGGGCAGCAGCCATCCTCACCCCAAGCTGGCAAAGCCATGGCTCTGTCATCGAACAACTTGGCAGGTTAGGGCTGTTGTGTATTCATAATTCAGATACTGATCATTTCACACAGGGATCCTAATCCCTTTGGAATTTTGTCTGTGGGTTAGGGGTGACTGACTTATGGAAAGACTGACTTTCCTTGTCTGGATCACATCTTGGACCAGTGTCTGGACTGGGAAAGGAGACGCATAGGGGAGCAGAGTGTGTAGACATCACGGGTAATTCTCTGAGGGTCTGCACCTGCCCTGCAAGTATCCTCATTTTCAAGGAGGCACAACATTTCATGGGATATTAAAACCATCTTGATGGGTAAAGAAAGAGACTGCAAAAGATGGGGGAAAAGTTTCATGTTTTGGTATGTTTAACAGCTGGGTTTCCCAGGTGGCATGGTGGTAAAGAATCCACTTGCCAATGCAGGGTAAATAAGAGATACGTGTTTGATCCCTGAGTTGGAAAGATCCTCTGGAGGAGGGGATGACAATCCGCTCCAGAATTCTTGCCTGGAGAATCCCATGGACAGAGGAGCCTGGCGGGCTGAAAGAGTAAGACATGACTGAGTGATTGACCTACTGACTGACTGACCTTTAATGGCTGCACTTGTTTTTGCCTTTTTGAATAAGAGGTATCATCTTTTCATCAGCACTGGGCCCCGCAAATTATGTAGCCAGACCTGATGCCATCAATACTTTTCCCCTTTATCTCATCTTTGTTTCTTTCTAAATGTCTGCTTTATTCTTCCATTTCTTTCTGTAACTCAACTCTTCCTTGGATATGATGACCCATAAGACATACACACATGTGCATGCACAAATACAGCTACTGGAAAGAAGTCCTGGAAACTCAAAGTGTTTGAGCTTTTTTAAAAATTGTATTTATTTTTTATTGAAGGATAATTGCTTTACAGAATTTTGCTGTTTTCTTTTAATCCTCAACATGAATCAGCCATAGATATACATATATCCCCTCCCTTTTGAACCTCCCTCTCATATCCCTCCTCAGCCCATCCCTCTAGGTTGATACACAGCACCTGCTTGAGTTTCCTGAGCCATACAACAAATTCCCATGAGCTAGAGTTTTTATATCATTCACCAAGAAATAATTTGCTTTCCAGAGATAAATTTCCAGTGAAGAGAGTATAATTTGTCTTTGGTCAATTTTAAATATGTCCGCTCTAATGACAATAATCTTAGGAGTGGAAGACAAGATGTCAGGAAAAAGTAGGGTGATAAAGTCAACTACATTCATAACAGAGTAAAAAGAATAGGGTCTCAGGTAAAATAGGAAGTTTCAAAGCATACATGTACATATAAATTCCATAAATAAAAAAATTATAATAAAGAAAACTAAGTTAAAAATAAACCTATTACCTTCTGAAAGATATCAGAAAATTAAACTGATAAATCAGAATCAACTTGGTACATGTATGGAAAAGCTATCCCTAAAACTATGAAGGGAGGTAGGCATCAGACCCTTGTTCCTCTACTTTTCATTAGGACTGAGACCATTTAAGCAAATATAACTTCTTTGTTCTAGGAACATAAAATTTCAAACTAACACATCTTTTCACTGCTTGCTTCAGAATATTAATATAAATAAGTCTAACCAGGCAACCCATTTTCTCATCTGAGCAAGCAGCTTTCTCTTTAGGATAACAATTTTCTCACTTGAAGAAAACGGCTTACTTATATTATAAAGCAACAGCTTGCTTATCAACATTCATCTAAAAACCCTTAAGCTTAAGTGTTTTATCGTTATATAATGCCCTCTACAGCATACTTCACTGCAACATCAGAGGTATTAATTATTCACTGAACAAAATCCAGACAGTTGTTTTTTGTCAGAGCTGAATTTTCTATTGGCATGAACTGTCATATTCAAATGTATCAGGTATTTCCCATTTTATTTATTTTTAGAAAAATCCATGTTCTTTGTTGGAATATAATATTGAAGAGCATGACAGTATTCTGGTTTTATCTTTCATTTGTTGCAAGATAAGGATTACTTTTAAATTCTAAATTTTATACATATATATCCTAAGTGTGTATATATATATATATATATATATATAATATATTTAATATTAGTTGTTAAATTCTAAATTATGTATATGTATATATATCTATCTATATATTTACATTTGTTTTTTCTTCCACCAGGGACAACTGTGCACACATGAGGTTATTTGACAATAACTGGACACCACTCTGGTTGTCACAACTAGACTGGTAGGTACTACTGGAGTTCAGCAAACAGAGACAAGGGATGCAGCTCAATGTCCCTACAGTGTGCAGAACAACACTGCACAACAAAGAATTACTGGATTCAACATGTCAAGAATGTCAAGGTTAAGAAATGAATAATGTGTTTATACCTAGCCAATAAGGACAAAGAGAGAGGAAGGGATGTTCTTATAGATACAAACTATGTATGGATGTGAGAGTTGGACTGTGAAGAAAGCTGAGCACCTAAGAATTGATGCTTTTGAACTGTGGTGTTGGAGAAGACTCTTGAGAGTCCCTTGGACTGCAAGGAGATCCAACCAGTTCATTCTAAAGGAGATCGGTCCTGGGTGTTCTTTGGAAGGAATGACACTAAAGCTGAAACTCCAGTACTTTGGCCACCTCATGCAAAGAGTTGACTCATTGGAAAAGACTCTGATGCTGGGAGGGGTTGGGGGCAGGAGGAGAAGGGGATGACAGAGGATGAGATGGCTGGATGGCATCACCGACTTGATCGACGTGAGTCTGAGTGAACTCTGGGAGTTGGTGATGGACAGGGAGGCCTGGTGTGCTTCAGTTCATGGGGTTGCAAAGAGTCGGACACAACTGAGCGACTGAACTTAACTGATCAGTGGTTACTCCTGAAGTTGAGAATGAGATTAACTCTCCCATTGCATGAAAAAGAGGGAGATATGGCTACAAATATGTGTGTTGTGCATTAGCCACTCAGTCGTGTCTGACTCTTTGCAACTCCTTGAACTGTAGCCCACCAGGCTCTTCTGTCCATGGAATTCTCCAGGCAAGAATCCTAGAGTGGGTAGTCATTCCCTTCTCCAGGGAATCTTCCCAATCCAGGGATTGAACTCAGGTTTCCCACACTGCAGTCAGATTCTTTACTATTTGAGCCACCAGGGAAGCCCCAACTGAAGCAGTTTTACCAGAAATGATGAGCACAAATTTAATAGAATTCTACCGTTATATATATATATATATATATATATATATATATATATATATATATATATAATGGTTTTAAATGTTTACATTCTGTTCTCTAATAACAATGTCCATAGTTATGGAAGGACAAGACTGAATATGGCAGTGTGATAGTCATGACAAAAAGTCCCTACTAGTGTTAAGTTTCTGGTTGAGCCAATCATTTAGAAATAGATTAATGACTAAATACTCCATAAGTTGCCCCTCTATCATTTTCCATGTTCTATGGAGTCATCTATTAACTATTGATACCGGATGCAAAATATCAAGTGACTTGGTCTACAAAAGGAAATATATATGCCACTTACCAATTCTGCTGTTTCAAGTGATATTTTTCACTTAAAAATAAACTCCATCTTTCTGGTATTTTACTTACAACTTGACTGAAAGATACCTTCATTCAGAGTCTTGCTAGAGTCTCATCGGAACACTGCTTGAAACAGCTCACTTTTCTCTATGTGCTCCACTGCTGAATTTTCTATTGGCATGAACTGTCATATTCAAATGTCTCAGGTATTGAGATACTGAAACTCAGTATTTTATTGTGTAGGGAATAAATACTTACAATGATGTTTTTAAGACTATAGTCAGATTTAGGAAGAGTGATGCCCCATATGAAGTTTAACACTCTTCAAACAGGTCCCGGATGTGGTCTGACATTGTCTCTGCTCTTTCTTAAGCTACTAAATCAAATTGTTCTTATTTTCAGCATAATTTGCTTCTCTGAGAAATAGCATTCTTACTATCCCTGAAACTGGTTAGGGAAACCCAGTTAGCTCTCCTAAGTCAGTGTGAAAACACAGAACTCTAGTGCTTACAATTTTTATCTGATTCATTATTAGTTTGTTTTTTTCAGGGGGGACTTGATGGTAGCCAGAGGATGTAATTTCTGAATAATGACATAAAAGTCTTAAAATATTATGAGATAGACAAGTATAGATACAAAAATATATATCCTTATAAAGACACTTTCTGTTTTAAATAATAGTGGTTATAGGACAAACTGCTTTCAATTGTTCTGTGATTATTGGAATTTTGTTGTGATTGCTCAATTATAGTGCACAACAGTGGTCTGCCAAATTATTTTAAAGAAAATTTTCCAAAAATTTTTTACAGAAAGATAATGTTTACAATTTTCTTGTAACCAAGCAAGCAAACAAATTTAAGTTGAAATAAATTAAACTTGGATCATGTATTGTCTTTTTTTTGGAAAAACAATCAGTTTTGTTAGGAAATAGTTGTGTTTCAAGATGCTAATATCTAAATATGACTGACTTTTATTAACAATGTCTAATATTTTGAAATGCTTTCCATATGTCAGACACTGTTGTCTTAATCTGTACGTATGTATAAATGTAGGTATGATTGTGTGGGTCTATGAGAGTAACCCACTTAATTCCAAAGGAGTACGTCAAGGCTGTATATTGTCAGCCTGCTTATTTAAATTATATACAGAGTACATCATGAGAAATGCTGGGCTGGAAGATGCACAAGCTGGAATCAAGATTGCCAGAAGAAATATCAATAATCTCAGATATGCAGATGACACCACTCTTATGGCAGAAAGTGAAAAGAAACTAAAAAGCCTCTTGATGAAAGTGAAAGAGGAGAATGAAAAAGTTGGCTTAAAGCTCAACATTTAGAAAACAAAGATCATGGCATCTGATCCCATCACTTCATGGGAAATAGTTGGGGAAACAGTGGAAACAGTGTCAGACTTTACTTTTTTGGGCTCCAAAATCACTGCAGATGGTGATTGCAGCCATGAAATTAAAAGACGCTTACTCCTTGGAAGGAAAGTTATGACCAACCTAGACAGCATATTCAAAAGCAGAGACATTACTTTGCCAACAAAGGTCCGTCTAGTCAAGGCTATGGTTTTTCCTGTGGTCATGTGTGGATGTGAGAGTTGGACTGTGAAGAAGGCTGAGCACTGAAGAATTGATGCTTTTGAATGTGGTGTTGGAGAAGACTCTTGAGAGTTCCTTGGACTGCAAGGACGTCCAGCCAGTCCATCCTAAAGAAGATCAGTCCTGGGTGTTCTTTAGAAGGACTGATGTTGAAGCTGAAACTCCAATACTTTGGCCACCTCATGCGAAGAGCTGACTCATTGAAAAAGACCCTGATGCTGGGAGGGATTGGGGGCAGGAGGAGAAGGGGACGACAGAGGATGAGATGGCTGGATGGCAGCACCGACTCTATGGACATGAGTTTCGGTGAACTCTGGGAGTTGATGATGGACAGAGTGGCCTGGCGTGCTGCGATTCATGGGATTGCAAAGAGTTGGACATGACTGAGCGACTGAACTCAGCTGAACTGAAGTGCTGAATTAAGTTCTACTTTCAGATAAAGAAACTGAGGCACAATGAGATTAAGTCACGATGGTAAATGATAAAGATGAAATTCAAGCTCAAGCAGTCTTGCTCTGAGCTTGGATTCTCTAAAGCAGGACTTTCTTCATATTTACCTCTATTAACCGATTATCAGGCAAGGTGCTATAAGTATATGATCTGCTAAGAATCAAATGGATTTTAGAAATGACTTTTGACTCACTTTTTTATTTTACTTAGAAATTTTCAAACCATAAACTTCAATTCTGTAAAAATGTTTCTCTTTAGTTCTGTACATTTGCACTTATTCATTACTTTCTAAAACTGTCTTTTCCAAGAAGATAAAGTTTAATTTTAGTTGAATAATGTATTTTTCACAAAACTTACATAAAACCACATAAATCTTGTGAGGTAATGTTAGAAACATCCTTTAATTTGTGTTTTCATTAACAGAATTACTATACCATTGTCATGCTATCCTTCAATCAATACCTTTCTACATAGTTAACATATTTTATACTATTATATAAACATTAATGTTTCTGCATTAATTCATGTCATTTATACATTAACTAGTACAGTAATTATAATAATCATGGTAGTTTTCTACCTAGCTAGTTATAATCTCTACCTTATAATTCATATTTTTAGTGACCAGATGATTCTTCTCATACGCTGAATTCTTTCACATCTATTAACGAGAATCCTGATTTTCCTCTGGAGATTCATCTTTCCTCTCCTCACTTCTTGTAATGGAAGTGCTGAGGACTTCAACCTAAACTTGTCCAGTTAGAATATCATATTTCCTGGCCAAGATGTTTGATCATCTTGAATATACACATTGAGATAGGATACACTTCCAGCTACTTGGATGTTAATTTGCTAACAAACAAACATACATACAACACAGTGGCACCAAAGTTTGGGCCTACCAGAAACTACAGACAGCACAAAAGTGAAAACAACAGTGACAGGCCTGATGACCCAACTTCAGCTGTGACTAAAGCCAGCTGTTTGCATTAACATGTCACTGATCTGGCCACAAGCATGTATTCATCTAATATGTATTAATATATATTTTTCTAAGTACATTTATAGTTAGTATATAATTATATAACATATATATATTTAATTCTTTTACTGTTAAGATTTACATAGTGAGAAATGACTTTTTCTATTTGTCACAAGTAAAATAAGCCTAAATAAACAACCCATTACTAATAAAATACTAATTTTTATGAAATCAATAATCATTTTAACCTCATTTTGTAGTTTCATGTTTTTCATATTTTCAGATACCCCTCACATATTTTTCTTTCTCTCCCCTTTAATATTGCTCTATTTTCTTCACTTCCATTATTATGGAAAAAAGTTTATTTTTTGAATATTAAGAAATACAATAATTATGAAAAATAACACCCTAGTTTCATGATTCAAAACTAAAAACTGCTAAATATTTATCCCATCTGAGTCTATGTTTTATAATAAGTACAATAGTTTTTCAAAAGTAGATATATACTCAATATAAATATGTATATAATCTGTATAGATTTTATTTAATTACTATCATGAATATTATTCTATGTTAATACATCCCTCAAATACCATTAAATGGTTATATAGTGTGGTCTCATTTGGATACAATGGTTTGTTTACCAATTTCCTTGTGCTGCACAGCTGGAAATTTTCCTGATTTGTACTATCATAAATAATACGAGATTAAATAGAATATGCAAAAATATATTTGTGTGATTCTTGGATTGTTTTCCAAGAATAAAGTATCAGACATTAAGTTATCAAGTTCAAATTTATACAGAATTCCAGAGCCCTTTATTAGCAAACATGGGTGGCCCATGAATATCCCCTGGTCACCCTCTTAAAAATTCCTGCATTATTTTTTCTGTAGACTTGAGTTTGGACTGTTTTCTGGTCTCTCCCTCCATCCCTGCTATTAGAATAGCCTTGAGAAAAATATTTCTTACCTCTATAACTCTGTCCAGTACAGTTTTGGCTTTGATAATTCCTATCTACATGGAAAATGGATTCTACAAAAGGGAACAAAAAGAGCATCTATATACTTTTAAAATGTTTCTGAATGCCACTTTCAGAGCCAAACAATTAACATTCACTGTACCTCACTCTTTCAATTTGTAAAATGGGAGTGATAATGCAATATGGGATCTGTTTCAAACTATAAATAGTATATACATTTTTTTAATTCTTAATTTAATTTTATTTTTAAACTTTACAATATTGTATTGGTTCTGCAATATATCAAAATGAATCCACCACAGGCACACATGTGTTCCCCATCCTGAACCCTCCTCCCTCCTTATACCATCCCTCTGGGTCGTCCCAGTGCACCAGCCCCAAGCATCGAGTATCGTGCATCGAACCTGGACTGGTGACTCATTTCATATATGATATTATACATATTTCAATGCCATTCTCCCAAATCATCTCAACCTCTCCCTCTCCCACAGAATCCAAAAGACTGTTCTATACATCAGTGTCTCTTTTGCTGTCTCGTATACATGGTTATTGTTAGCATCTTTCTAAATTCCATATATATGTGTTAGTATACTGTATTGGTGTTTTTCTTTCTGGCTTACTTCACTCTGTATAATAGGCTCCAGTTTCACCCACCTAATTAGAACTGATTCAAGTGTATTCTTTTTAATGGCTGAGTAATACTCCATTGTGTATATGTACCACTGCTTTCTTATCCATTCATCTGCTGATAGACATCTAAGTTGCTTCCATGTCCTGGCTATTATAAACAGTGCTGTGATGAACATTGGGGTACATGTGTCTCTTTCAGTTTTGGTTTCCTCAGTGTGTATGCCCAGCAATGGGATTGCTGGATCATAAGGCAGTTCTGTTTCCAGTTTTTTAAGGAATCTCCACACTGTTCTCCATAGTGGCTGTACTAGTTTGCATTCCCACCAACAGTGTAAGAGGGTTCCCTTTTCTCCACATCCTCTCCAGCATTTATTACTGGTAGACTTTTGGATCGCAGCCATTCTGACTGGCTTGAAATGGTACCTCATAGTGGTTTTGATTTGCATTTCTCTGATAATGAGTGATGTTGAGCATCTTTTCATGTGTTTGTTAGTCATCTGTACGTCTTCTTTGGAGAAATGTCTTTTTAGTTCTTTGGCCCATTTTTTGATTGGGTCATTTATTTTTCTGGAATTGAGCTGTAGGAGTTGCTTGAATATTTTTGACATTAGTTGTTTGTCTGTTGCTTCATTTGCTATTATTTTCTCCCATTCTGAAGGCTGTCTTTTGACCATGCTTATAGTTTCTTTTGTTGTGCAGAAGCTTTTAAGTTTAACTAGGTCCCATGTGTTTATTTTTGCTTTTATTTCCAATATTGTGGGAGGTGGGTCATAAAGGATCCTGCTGTGATGTATGTCGGAGAGTGTTTTGCCTATGTTCTCCTCTAGGAGTTTTATAGTTTCTGGTCTTACGTTTAGATCTTTAATCCATTTTGAGTTTATTTTTGTGTATGGTGTTAGAAAGTGTTCTAGTTTCATTCTTTTACAAGTGGTTGACCAGTTTTCCCAGAACCACTTGTTAAAGAAGTTGTCTTTAATCCATTGTATATTCTTGCCTCCTTTGTCAAAGATAAGGTGTCCATATGTGCATGGATTTATCTCTGGGCTTTCTATTTTGTTCCATTGATCTATATTTCTGTCTTTGTGCCAGTACCATACTGTCTTGATGACTGTGGCTTTGTAGTTGAGCCTGAAGTCAGGCAGGTTGATTCCTCCAGTTCCATTCTTCTTTCTCAAGATAGCTTTGGCTATCCGATGTTTTTTGTATTTCCATACAAACTTTGAAATTATTTGTTCTAGCTCTGTGAAGAATACCGTTGGTAGCTTGATAGGGATTGCATTGAATCTATAAATTGCTTTGGGTAGTATACTCATTTTCACTATATTGATTCTTCCAATCCATGAACATGGTATATTTCTCCATCTATTAGTGTCCTCTTTGATTTCTTTCACCAGTGTTTTATAGTTTTTTATATATAGGTCTTTAGTTGCTTTAGGTAGATATATTCCTAAGTATTTTATTCTTTTCGTTGCAATGGTGAATGGAGTTGTTTCCTTAATTTCTCTTTCTGTTTTCTCATTATTGGTGTATAGGAATGCAAGGGATTTCTCTGTGTCGATTTTATATCCTGCAACTTTACTATAATCATTGATTAGCTCTAGTAATTTTCTGGTGGAGTCTTTAGGGTTTTCTATGTAGAGGATCATGTCATCTGCAAACAGTGAGAGTTTTACTTCTTCTTTTCCAATTTGGATTCCTTTTATTTCTTTTTCTGCTCTGATTGCTGTGGCCAAAACTTCCAAAACTGTGTTGGATAGTAATGGTGAAAGTGGGCACCCTTGTCTTGTTCCTGACTTTAGAGAAAATGCTTTCAATTTTTCACCATTGAGGATAATGTTTGCTGTGGGTTTGTCATATATAGCTTTTATTATGTTGAGGTATGTTCCTTCTATTCCTGCTTTCTGGAGAGTTTTTATCATAAATGGATTTTGAATTTTGTCAAATTCTCTGCATCTATTGAGATAATCATATGGTTTTTATTTTTCAATTTGTTAATGTGGTGTATTACATTGATTGATTTGCGGATATTGAAGAATCCTTGCATCCCTGGGATAAAGCCCACTTGGTCATGGTGTATGATCTTTTTAATGTGTTGTTGGATTCTGATTGCTAGAATTTTGTTAAGGATTTTTGCGTCTATGTTCATCAGTGATATTGGCCTGTAGTTTTCTTTTTTTGTGGGATCTTTGTCAGGTTTTGGGATTAGGGTGATAGTGGCCTCATAGAATGAGTTTGGAAGTTTACCTTCCTCTGCAATTTTCTTGAAGACTTTGAGCAGGATAGGTGTTAGCTCTTCTCTAAATTTTTGGTAGAATTCAGCTGTGAAGCTGTCTGGACCTGGGCTTTTGTTTGCTGGAAGATTTTTGATTACAGTTTCAATTTCCGTGCTTGTGATGGGTATGTTAAGATTTTCTATTTCTTCCTGGTTCAGTTTTGGAAAGTTGTACTTCTCTAAGAATTTGTCCATTTCTTCCACATTGTCCATTTTATTGGCATATAATTGCTGATAGTAGTCTTTTATGATCCTTTGTATTTCTGTGTTGTCTGTTGTGATCTCTCCATTTTCATTTCTAATTTTATTGATTTGATTTTTCTCCCTTTGTTTCTTGATGAGTCTGGCTAATGGTTTGTCAATTTTATTTATCCTTTCAAAGAACCAGCTTTTGGCTTTGTTGATTTTTGCTATGGTCTCTTTTGTTTCTTTTGCATTTATTTCTGCCCTAGTTTTTAAGATTTCTTTCCTTCTACTAACCCTGGGGTTCTTCATTTCTTCCTTTTCTGGTTGCTTTAGGTGTAGAGTTAGGTTATTTATTTGACTTTTTTCTTGTTTCTTGAGGTATGCCTGTATTGCTATGAACTTTCCCCTTAGGACTGCTTTTACAGTGTCCTGCAGGTTTTGGGTTGTTTTGTTTTCATTTTCTTTCGTTTCTATGCAAATTTTGATTTCTTTTTTGATTTCTTCTGTGATTTGTTGGTTATTCAGCAGCATGTTGTTCAGCCTCCATGTTGGAATTTTTAATAGTTTTTCTCCTGTAATTGAGATCTAATCTTACTGCATTGTGGTCAGAAAAGATGTTTGGAATGATTTCAATTTTTTTGAATTTACCAAGGCTAGATTTATGGCCCAGGATGTGATCTATCCTGGAGAAGGTTCCATGTGCACTTGAGAAAAAGGTGAAATTCATTGTTTTGGGATGAAATGTCCTATAGATATCAATTAGGTCTAACTGGTCTATTGTATCGTTTAAAATTTGTGTTTCCTTGTTAATTTTCTGTTTAGTTGATCTATCCACAGGTGTGAGTGGGGTATTAAAGTCTCCCGCTATTATTGTGTTATTGTTAATTTTTCCTTTCATACTTGTTAGCATTTTCCTTACATATTACAGTGCTCCCGTGTTGGGTGCATATATATTTATAATTGTTATATCTTCTTCTTGGATTGATCCTTTGATCATTATGTAGTGACTGTCTTTGTCTCTTTTCACAGCCTTTGTTTTAAAGTCTATTTTGTCTGATATGAGTATTGCTACTCCTGCTTTCTTTTGGTCCCTATTTGCATGGAAAATATTTTTCCAGCCCTTCACTTTCAGTCTGTATGTGTCCCCTGTTTTGCGGTGGGTCTCTTGTAGACAGCATATGTAGGGGTCTTGTTTTTGTATCCATTCAGCCAGTCTTTGTCTTTTGATTGGGGCATTCAACCCATTTATGTTTAAGGTAATTATTGATAAGTATGATCCCGTTGCCATTTACTTTATTGTTTTGGGTTCGAATTTATACACCATTTTTGTGTTTCCTGTCTAGAGAATATCCTTTAGTATTTGTTGGAGAGCTGGTTTGGTGGTTCTGAATTCTCTCAGCTTTTGCTTGTCTGTAAAGCTTTTGATTTCTCCTTCATATTTGAATGAGATCCTTGCTGGGTACAATCATCTGGGCTGTAGGTTATTTTCTTTCATCGCTTTAAGTATGTCTTGCCATTCCCTCCTGGCTTGGAGAGTTTCTATTGAAAGATCAGCTGTTATCCTTATGGGAATTCCCTTGTGTGTTATTTGTTGTTTTTCCCTTGCTGCTTTTAATATTTGTTCTTTGTGTTTGATCTTTGTTAATTTGATTAATATGTGTCTTGGGTTGTTTTGCCTTGGGTTTATCCTGTTTGGGACTCTCTGGGTTTCTTGGACTTGGGTGATTATTTCCTTCCCCATTTTAGGGAAGTTTTCAACTATTATCTCCTCAAGTATTTTCTCATGGTCTTTCTTTTTGTCTTCTTCTTCTGGGACCCCTATGATTCGAATGTTGTATTGTTTAATATTGTCTTGGAGGTCTCTGAGATTGTCCTCATTTCTTTTAATTCGTTTATCTTTTTTCCTCTCTGATTCATTTATTTCTACCATTCTATCTTCTAATTCACTAATCCTATCTTCTGCTTCTGTTATTCTACTATTTGTTGCCTCCAGAGTGTTTTTGATCTCATTTATTGCATTATTCATTGTATATTGACTCTTTTTTATTTCTTCTAGGTCCTTTCTTGCATCTTCTCAATCCTTGTCTCCAGGCTATTAATCTGTGATTCCATTTTGATTTCAAGATTTTGGATCAATTTCACTATGATTATTCGGAATTCTTTATCAGGTAGATTCCCTATCTCTTCCTCTTTTGTTTGATTTGGTGGGCATTTATCCTGTTCCTTTACCTGCTGGGTATTCCTCTGTCTCTTTATCTTGTTTAAATTGCTGAGTTTGGGGTGTCCTTTCTGTATTCTGGCAGTTTGTGGAGTTCTCTTTGTTGTGGAATTTCCTCGCTGTGTGTGGGTTTGTACAGGTGGCTTGTCAAGGTTTCTTGGTTAGGGAAGCTTGTGTCGGTGTTCTGGTGGGTGGAGCTGTATTTCTTCTCTCTGGAGTGCAATGAAGTGTCCAGTAATGAGTTATGAGATGTCTATGGTTTTGGGGTGACTTTGGGCAGCCTGTATCTTGGAGCTCAGGGCTGTGTTCTTTTGTTGCTGGAGAATTTGCTTGGTATGTCTTGCCCTGGAACTTGTTGGCCCTTGTGTGGTGCTTGGTTTCAGTGTAGGTATGGAGGCATTTGATGAGCTCCTGTCAATTAATGTTCCCTGGAGTCAGGAGTTCCCTGGAGTCAGGGTTTGGACTTAAGCCTCCTGCTTCTGGTTATCGGTCTTATTTTTACAGTGTTTCAAAACTTCTCCTTCTATACAGCACCATTGATAAAACATCTCCTTTCGAAGACATGGGTTGCTTTTCTGGGTGCCTGATGTCCTCTGCTGGCACTCAGAAGTTGTTTTGTGGAATTTACTCAGCGTTTAAATGTTCTTTTGATGAATTTGTGGGGGAGAAAGTGTTCACCCCGTCCTACTCCTACACCATCTTAGCTCCTCCCCCAGTATATACATTTTAATACAGATCTCTTCAAGAAAATCAGAGATACAAAGAAATATCTCATGCAAAGATGGGCTCAATAAAAGACAGAATGGTATGGACCTAAGAGAAGCAGAAGATATTAAGAAAAGGTGGCAAGAATACACAGAAGAACTGTACAAAAAAGATCTTCACGACCCAGATAATCACCATGGTGTGATCACTGACCTAGAGCCAACATCCTGGAATGTGAAGTCAAGTGGGCCTTAGAAAGCATCAGTACAAACAAAGCTAGTGGAGGTGATGGAGTTCCATTGAGCTATTTCAAATCCTGAAAGATGATGCTGTGAAAGTGCTGCACTCAATATGCCAGCACATTTGGAAAACTCAGCAGTGGCCACAGGACTGGAAAAGGTCAGTTTTCATTTCAATCCCAAAGAAAGGCAATGCCAAAGAATGCTCAAACTACTGCACAATTGCACTCATCTCACACACTAGTAAAGTAATGCTCAAAATTCTCCAAGCCAGGTTTCAGCAATACGTGAACTGTGAACTTCCTGATGTTCAAGCTAGTTTTAGAAAAGGCAGAGGAACCAGAACCCAAATTGCCAACATCCACTGGATCATCGAAAAAGCAAGGGAGTTCCAGAAAAACATCTATTTCTGCTTTATTGACTATGCCAAAGCCTTTGACTGTGTGGATCACAATAAACTGTGGAAAATTCTGAAAGAGATGGGAATACCAGACCACCTGATCTGCCTTTTGAGAAATTTGTATGCCGATCAGGAAGCAACAGTTAGAATGGACATGGAACAACAGACTGGTTCCAAATAGGAAAAGGAGTACGTCAAGGCTATATATTGTAACCCTGCTTATTTAACTTATATGCAGAATACATCATGAGAAATGCTGGGCTGGAAGAAGCACAAGCTGGGATCAAGATTGCCAGGAGAAATATCAATAACCTCAGATATGCAGATGACACCACCCCTATGGCAGAGAGTGAAGAGGAACTAAAAAGCTCTTGATGAAGGTGAAAGAGGAGAGTGAAAAAGTTGGCTTAAAACTCAGCATTCAGAAAATGAAGATCATGGCATCTGGTCCCATCACTTCATGGGAAATAGATGTGAAAACAGTGGAAACAATGTTAGACTTTATTTTGGGGGGGCTCCAAAATCACTGCAGATGGTGACTGCAGCCAGGAAATTA
Source organism: Bos taurus (assembly GCF_002263795.3). Taxonomy (NCBI): domain Eukaryota; kingdom Metazoa; phylum Chordata; class Mammalia; order Artiodactyla; family Bovidae; genus Bos; species Bos taurus. The sequence goes on along the minus strand of NC_037332.1, from coordinate 13,840,314 downwards.
AAAGATGCTTACTCCTTGGAAGGAAAGTTATGACCAACCTAATTAGCGTATTCAAAAGCAGAGACATTACTTTGTCAACAAAGTTTCATCTAGTCAAGGCTATGGTTTTTCCAGTGGTCATGTATGGACGTGAGAGTTGGACTGTGAGAGTTGGACTGTGAAGAAGGCTGAGCGCCGAAGAATTGATGCTTTTGAACTCTGGTGTTGGAGAAGACTCTTGAGAGTCCCTTGGACTGCAAGGAGATCCAACCAGTCCATTCTGAAGGGGATCAGCCCTGGGATTTCTTTGGAAGGAATGATGCTAAAGCTGAAACTCCAGTACTTTGGCCACCTCATGTGAAGATTTGACTCACTGGAAAAGACACTGATGCTGCGAGGGGTTGGGGGCAGGAAGAGAAGGGGATGACAGAGGATGAGATAGCTGGATGGCATCACTGACTCTATGGACATGAGTCTGAGTGAACTCCGGGAGTTGGTGATGGACAGGGAGGCCTGGTGTGCTGCGATTCATGGGGTTGCAAACAGTCGGACATGACTGAGCGACAACTGAACTGAACTGATCCACTCTAACTTAGCTTTCAACATATACCATTGGGAATGCTCTGGAAATTTTTCTCATTATTTTACACATTCAATTAAGGTCCGTGAATCCAAACCCTATTAACACATTTGTAGATTAATTATAGTGTTAAACTTTAAGGATACTGAACAACAGTTTCCCTTAAAAGGCAGCCTGACAGATCATACAAGCATCATGACTTTTATATCCCTGGCTTTCTGAATATTTAGATATTTATATATTGAAAGTTTTTCTAAATGAAAATATCAAAGGCTATTTATGGTAATCCTTCCTTACAGAATCTACATTTCAAGGAATTATTCCCCAATTGTTCAAATCTTCTCCAGTGCTTTTAACACAAAATCTTGAAATCAAATGTAGACTGTGTTGATGAGAATCCATGTTGCTAAAGCCATAAACTAAATCCAGCTGTGCAAAAAGTCAAACCATGGTGAAATTATGCAAGAGTTTTGCATGTCCTAATATTTTAGGTGCATGGAACAGAATCTCAAGTGTTCAAAAATTCCCCAATTTATTTTTTTTCTTTATGAATACTTTAGATTCACCTATTGCTTCTGCTTTAAGGACTTGTTCTCCTTGCTATAATTATAGGTTTCTTTTTAATACCATTGTCTTAAATAGGTTTTTTATTAACCCCCAATGTATCAATATCTAATAATATGAAATAAGACAATAAAGGATGTCACATGTATACATGCTTTCTGATTATTCTTAACTATATAGCTTAATCTTGTTCTACAAGTCATTAAAATGTATAGGAATCCACTACAGACAGTTTACCATGTCATCATTATTGCCGTTTGTGGTTTCCTTGAGCATAATGCAGGCTCCAGTAAAGTAGTAGTTTTTAAAAGAACAATAAGTAAAATTCCCAAGTGAGTTTGAACATTTTCAGAAAATCATTTCAAAACCTTCTACTTCCCTCAATCAATTGGCTTTTTTTCTTAATTTATAAAATCCATACTTAAATGCATGACATTAACATCAGGCTTATCAGAAGTATATGATAGAGTACACTTATTTTCTTCTAATATGCAATTTGATATTCCTTGTGGTAATAAAATTGAACAAATTATTTTTTTGAACAAATTATTAATTGCTGACAACTAAAGGGATTGAAGTTATGTTAGTATGAATACCTAAAATGTATGCTTTCATTTTTGCCCTTAGTACCCTGGCAATGCAGTCTTCATACTGCTAGTTGAGTGGTGTTTCAGAAACACTAGTCTACTCTTTCATTTGTAATTATAAATGCTGAATTTCCATCACAAAATGATAAAATCATTTGATGGGACTGATTTGATTTGATTTCATTTTCATTGGATTGGGAATTGGTTAGATTAGATAAAAAGAATTGTTGGAAATAGGCCTTTAGTGCTATAGTCTTCAGCAGTGAAGAAGGGCAAGCATTCTGTGCTCCTATGATTAGGTCTCAATTTTAGTGATTTTATTCCTCTGGACTGTGAACATCACAAGTATTTCTGAGTATTTTTTTCCCTCCTCAGGTGAGACAGGCTGGATAGATTAGACTGGGGTTGGAAACAGAAATACCTCTGAGATATTGTGGGTTTGGTTCCAATCACTGGAATAGAGTATTTCAATAAAAAAGTCACTTGAATGTTGTTTGGCTTCTTAGTGCATATAAAAGTAATATTGACAAAATACTGTATTATATTAATTGTGTCAAAACACTATGTCTAAAAGAACAAAGTACTTAATTTAAAGTGGAAGGTCTTACTTGGATATTGGTGGCTGCAGACTGATCTGGGTGGTGGTTGCTGAAGTTTGAGGTGGCTATGGAAATTTCTCCAAATAAGACAACAATCATATGTGCTGCATTTATTGACACTTCCTTTTACCAAAGATTTCTCTGTGGCATGCAATGTAGTTTAATAGCATCTGACCCAGAGAAGAACTTCTTTCACAACTAGAGTCAATCCTCTCAAGCTCTGCTGCTTTATTGACTAAGTTTCTGTCATATTCTAAATCAGAAGAAAAGCTATGACAAACCTAGATAGTGTATTAAAAAGCAGAGACATCACTTTGCCAACAAAGGGCCATCTAGTCAAAGCTACGGTATTTCCAGTAGTCATGTATGGATGTGAGTTGGGCCATAAAGAAGGCTGAGCACCAAAGAATTGCTGCTTTTGAACTATGGTGTTGGAGAAGACTCTTGAGAGGCCCTTGGACTGCAAGAAGTTCAGACCAGTTAATCCTAAAGGAAATCAATCTTGAATAGTCATTTATGGTAAAGTTGAAGCTCCAATACTTTGGCCACCTGATGTGAAGAGCCAACTCACCGGAAAAACCTCGATGCTGGGAAAGATTGAAGGTGGAGAGAAGGGGATGACAGAGGATGAGATTTTTGGATGGCATCATTGACTCAATGAACATGAGTTTGAGTGAGCTCCAGGAGATGGTGAAGGACAGGGAAGCCTGGCGTGTTGCAGTCCATAGGGTCAAAAGTCAGACACAACTGAGCGACTGAACAACAAAACCTTCTAAATGTCATTTGAACAATCTTCACAGCATCTTCACTAGGAGTAGATTCCATCTCAAGAAACTACTTTCCTTTTTTATCCATAAGAAGCAGCTCCTCATCCATGAAAATTTTGCCTTGAGATTGCAGCAATTCAGTCACATCTTCAGGCTCCACTGCTAATTCTAGTTATCTTGCTTATTTCTACCACATCTGCAGTTACTTCTTCCACTGCAGTCTTAAACCCCTCAAAGTCATTAAGTTCTTCACATGTATCTGTTATTTCATTTTATTTTACTTTATATGATTTGATTTAGTTGATTTGATTGGATTGACTTTATATTTCCTTTAGCTTCCCTCAGTGTTCACCTTGCTTTTGTAGGCTCATTCACATATTTCTAGTACTCCAGGATCATTTTGCCTCTGTATGTTGAAATTTATTCAATATTTTTTCATATTACTCTACTATTGAATTATATTTTGGATCTATCCTTTCTACTTGTCAGTGAACAGCATACGTGCAGAATCAAGTTTTATTCATAATTTTTACTTTTACATAATATATTTAGAAAACTTAAGTATATATCAAGTTATTTGCTGAAGCTGACTTTAAAAAGATATGTGTATGAGTGTGTGTGTATGCGTACACAAGTGTGTATAGTTTTAGTTAGAACTGTACTAATAGCCACATGCAAAATATTAAAATGGAAAATTTGAATATAAAAGCTGAGGCGCTAGAAGGAGTGATGGTGAGGAGCTTTTATGATCTTACAAAATTTTCAATTTAAACCAAATAAAACAGTAACAATAGATTAAGGAAAATATTGAGATAGTAGACTCTTGTGGATTAAAAGTTTAGATGATTCAGACTATAATTTCAGTTGATGAAGGTGATGTGTTTATTTTCCTTAATTATAATAACAAATTTTAACTGCTGAGATATCTTAGTGCTTCAATTAACCTGACTAGATAAATGGTTAAATAGTTTGGAAGACCTAACTGACTCATGTCCCTGAATCTTTTTAGGTGAATTCTGCCAAATGGAAACCAAGAAAAGTTTAAAACTATCTTCTGACACTTAAAATCTTCCAGTATTCTTGATATTCAGACTTTAAAGCTACCGTGATATTTAACACCTTCTTTCTTGATATTTAACACATGCTTCAGGCAGTCAATTATCGTGCCTTATTGAATCCTCTCTCCAAATATGAAATACATCAGTCCAGTCTTTTCTTATCATGCTATGACTTATTTTATTCCTTTTCAACTTATATATTTCAACACTATTTTTCAATTTCTTTACTCAATTACTTCCTAAAATAATTTTAAAAGCGACAGATATACTCATATTTTTAAGATGAAATATAAAATTGTTCATCTTGTTTCAACAATTATAAAGGAATTCTATATATTGACTTTTAAAACAAACTGCTGTGATTCCACTTAAAAGTTTAAGTGATAAACTCCTAATACCATAAGGACTTAACACTCACCACCATGTATTTAAATATTCATGTAAATAACTTTTTAGACCAGCAGAAATTCTCCATTACTGCTTGAAATCATAGTCGCATACACTGAATTTGAGTTTGACTTTTCTAAAAATCTTTACCCTAACATATTTTAATGACCTAAACTTTATCATATATCTATATGTATCTTTTACTATATATATATGTATGTGTATATTTACATACAGAGTATTTTTGAGAGAGTAAAATCTTCATATGTTTGTGTATATGCATTATGTCTATATATCCTTTGCACAGAGCTGTAGTTATACAGTTATCATATCATATGAATGACCTCATTACCTTTACTCAGTAATTTTCCACATTTGGCAACTTAATTCCAGAAAGCAGAAGCACCCTGTAAGTGACTACCCCCATTCCCCACCCCGTGATGGATAGCTACATGCTTTCCCTTAGCAAAAATTCCCAGCTTCATATTGTGCAGCATATTCAAATAGTCACAGAGACACACAGACATAGAAGCTCACCACACACACTGGAATCAATGTCTTAAAGGAAAAAAAAAAAAAAATCACTCCTTTCTTCAGTCTCCAAAGAATCCTACAAAGCCAAGTATTCAGTTATTCACTGAGATAAGAGGTGTGGAAAGATTAAGAAAGCCTGCTGAAATGTTGAATAGTAATCAGTTTAGTGAGACACTTATGCCTTTATTTTGAATACACCTAAATTTACAGCACTTTATTAGTGAAACAGACACATTGATACAATTCAAACAATATTCTTTAATACAGTATTTACCATGCAGATGCATTATCATTTACCTAATCTTATTAGAAATATTTTTTTCACTTTAAAATTAAAATTTACTTAAAATTAAACTAATAATTAATGCCAAATTAAAGAATGAAACATACCAGGGAAGATCATATAATAAAACTAGACCTGAATGATTAATAAAAATGGATAATGATTTCTAAATAACTGTGGAATCAGATCCAGTGTTCCTGGATGTGGGGTTTGTCTGCTTGTATATTTTGTGCAGGAGGGCCTAGAGGAGCTATCCCACATTGAAGGTCAGGAAGGGCGGCGGTGAGGAGATACACCTCGTCTGAGGTAAGGAGCAGTGGCTGCGCTTTGCTGGAGCAGCCGTGAAGAGATACCCCACGCCAAAGGTAAGAGAAACCCAAGTAAGATGGTAGGTGTTGCAAGAGGGCAGCAGAGGGCAAATGCACTGAAACCATACTCACAGAAAACCAGTCAATCTTATCACATGAGGACCACAGCCTTGTCTAACTCAATGAAACTAAGCCATGCCCGTGGGGCCACCCAAGATGGGCGGGTCATGGTGGAGAGATCTGACAGAATGTGGTCCACTGGAGGAGGGAATGGCAAACCACTTCAGTATTCTTGCCTTGAGAACCCCGTGAACAGTATGAAAAGGCAAAATGATAGGATACTGAAAGAGGAAGTCCCCAGGTCAGTAGGTGCCCAATATACTACTGGATATCAATGGAGAAATAACTCCAGAAAGAATGAAGTGATGGAGCCAAAGCAAAAAGAATATCCAGCTGTGGATGTGACTGGGGATAGAAGCAAGGTCCGATGCTGTAAAGAGCAATATTGCATAGGAACCTGGAATGTCAGGTCCATGAATCAAGGCAAATTGGAAGTGGTCAAACGAGATGGCAACAGTGAATGTCGACATTCTAGGAATCAGCTAACTGAAATGGACTGGAATGGGTGAATTTAACTCAGAGGACCATTATATCTACTACTACGGACAGGAATCCCTCAGAAGAAATGGAGTGGCCATCATGGTCAACAAAAGAGTCCTAAATGCAGTACTTGGATGCACTCTCAAAAATGACAGAATGATCTCTGTTTGTTTACAAGGCAAACCATTCAATATCAGAGTAATCCAAGTCTATGCCCCAACCAGTAACACTGAAGAAGCTGAAGTTGAATGGTTCTATGAAGACCTACAAGACCTTTTAGAACTAACACCCAAAAAAGATGTCCTTTTCATTATAGGGGACTGGAATGCAAAAGTAGGAAGTCAAGAAACACCTGGAGTAACAGGAAAATTTGGCCTTGGAATACAGAATGAAGCAGGGCAAAGACTAATAGAGTTTTGCCAAGAAAATGCACTGGTCATAACAAACACCCTCTTCCAACAACACAAGAGAAGACTCTATACATGGACATCACCAGATGGTCAACACTGAAATCAGATTGATTATATTCTTTGTAGCCAAAGATGAGGAAGCTCTATACAGTCAGCAAAAACAAGACCAGGAACTGACTGTGGCTCAGACCATGAACTCCTGATTGCCAAATTCAGACTTAAATTGAAGAAAGTAGGGAAAACCACTAGACCATTCAGGTATGACCTAAATCAAATCCCTTATGATTATACAGTGGAAGTGAGAAATAGATTTAAGGGCCTAGATCTGATAGATAGAGTGCCTGATGAACTATGGAATGAGGTTAGTGACATTGTACAGGAGACAGGGATCAAGACCATTCCCATTGAAAAGAAATGCAAAAGAGCAAAATGGCTATCTGGGGAGGCCTTACAAATAGCTGTGAAAAGAAGAGAAGCGAAAACCAAAGGAGAAAAGGAAAGATATAAACATCTAAATGCAGATTTCCAAAGAATAGCAAGAAGAGATAAGAAAGGCTTCTTCAGCGATCAATGCAAAGAAATAGAGGAAAACAACACAATGGGAAAGACTAGGGATCTCTTCAAGAAAATCAGAGATACCAAAGGAACATTTCATGCAAAGATGGGCTTGATAAAGGACAGAAATGGTATGGACCTAACAGAAGCAGAAGATATTAAGAAGAGATGGCAAGAATACACAGAAGAACTGTACAAAAAAGATCTCATGACCCAGATAATCACGATGGTGTGATCACTGACCTAGAGCCAGACATCCTGGAATGTGAAGTCAAGTGGGCCTTAGAAAGCATCACTATGAATAAAGCTAGTGGAGGTGATGGAATTCCAGTTGAGCTATTCCAAATCCTGAAAGATGATGCTGTGAAAGTGCTGCACTCAATATGCCAGCAAATTTGGAAAACTCAGCAGTGGCCACAGGACTGGAAAAGGTCAGTTTTCATTCCAATCCCAAAGAAAGGCAATGCCAAAGAATGTTCAAACTACCGCACAATTGCACTCATCTCACATGCTAGTAAAGTAATGCTCAAAATTCTCCAAGCCAGGCTTCAGCAATATGTGAACCGTGTACTTCCAGATGTTCAAGCTGGTTTTAAAAAGGCAGAGGAACCAGAAATCAAATTGCCAACATCCGCTGGATGAGAGATAAAGCAAGAGAGTTCCAGAAAAACATCTATTTCTGCTTTATTGACTATGCCAAAGCCTTTGACTGTGTGGATCACAATAAACTGTGGAAAATTCTGAAAGAGATGGGAATACCAGACCACCTGATCTGCCTCTTGAGAAAGTTGTATGCAGGTCAGGAAGCAATAGTTAGAACTGGACATGGAACAACAGACTGGTTCCAAATAGGAAAAGGAGTGCGTCAAGGCTGTATATTGTCACCCTGTTTATTTAACTTATATTCAGAGTACATCATGAGAAACGCTGGACTGGAAGAAACACAAACTGAAATCAAGATTGCCGGGAGAAATATCAATAACATCAGATATGCAGATGACACCACCCTTATGTCAGAAAGTGAAGAGGAACTCAAAAGCCTCTTGATGAAAGTGAAAGAGGAGAGTTAAAAAGTTGGCTGAAAGCTCAACATTCAGAAAACAAAGATCATTGCATCCAGTCCCACCACTTCATGGGAAATATATGAGGAAACAGTGGAAACAGTGTCAGACTTTATTTTGGGGGGGCTCCAAAATCACTGCAGATGGTGACTGCAGCCATGAAATTAAAGACGCTTACTTCTTGGAAGGAAAGTTATGACCAACCTAGATAGCATATTCAAAAGCAGAGACATTACTTTGCCAACAAAGGTTCGTCTAGTCAAGGCTATGGTTTTTCCTGTGGTCATGTATGGATGTGAGAGTTGGACTGTGAAGAAGGCTGAGCACCGAAGAATTGATGCTTTTGAACTGTGATGTTGGAGAAGACTCTTGAGAGTCCCTTGGACTGCAAGGAGATCCAACCAGTCCATTCTGAAGGAGATCAGCCCTGGGATTTCTTTGGAAGGAATGATGCTAAAGCTGAAACTCCAGTACTTTGGCCACCTCATGCGAAGAGTTGACTCATTGGAAAAGACTCTGATGCTGGGAGGGATTGGGGGCAGGTGGAGAAGGGGATGACAGAGGATGAGATGGCTGGACGGCATCACTGACTCGATGGATGTGAGTCTGAGTGAACTCCGGGAGTTGGTGATGGACAGGGAGGCCTGGCATGCTGCGATTCATGGGGTCGCAAAGGGTCGGACATGACTGAGCGACTGATCTGATCTGTTCTGATATTTTTGCCAGTGTATAATTATTATCAATTTTATTTAAAAGAAAAACATAGGACTGTCAAAAATACACATTTTAAAAGTATATTGAAAATATACTATATATATTTTGTTTGTTTGATTTTAATTGCAAAGTCATGTCTGACTCTTGTGACCCCATGGACTATAGCCCACCAGGCTCTTCTGTCCATGGGATTCTCCAGGCAGGAATATTGGAGTGGGTTTCCATTTCCTTCTCCAGGGGATCTTCCCAACCCAGGAATCGAACCCAGGTCTCCTGCACTGCAGGTAGATGATTTACTGGCTGAGCCTGAAGGAAATATATTTAAAATATACTTTAGATATACTTTTGCATATATTTGGTGGTAATATTATATTTAATTTATTTATTTTCATAAGTAGGAAGCATATGTCTCTAAGAACTTGCAAATGAGAAAATAAAGTTGCTCTGTGACTAATATTACAGCCATTTCATAACTGATTATGCCAGATATATGCAAAATTACCTTCAACAAATAGAATGATGCATAGGACACTGATACGTATTAGAAAGACCAAATGAAGTAGTAGAATTAATTAAAGAATTTTCAATCCACTGCAGGTGTTATTTCCTCTGGAATATATGAGAAGAACATTCACTGAGAAAGGGATTTCCAGATCTAGTCCGGTATCCAGGGCAAAGAATTCTAAGGCCAAAGAATATAACTGGCTTGCCCCAGTGGTTTACAAAGCTGTCTTACCAAAAATAAATCACAAGTACTTTATACTAGTAATAAGGTTGAGCCTGCTGCATGCTAAGTCACTTGAGACATTTCCAACTCTTTGTCACCCTATGGTTTATTATTGGGTCACAATTCACATGGGCTCTTCACAAATGGAAAATCAATAACGTGAAGAAACCAATGAAAAGTATGCCCCACTTCCTTTTAGTACATATCTTGGAGAATAAACTAATTTATTAATGTTTATCTTAATCAAAATTAAGACATTTAATTTTTAGTAAGAACAAGAAGATATCTTAATTCTATCTGTGTGTGCTGAGTCGCTTGTTCTTGTTTGAGTCTTTGCAGACCCATGGACTGTAGCCTGTCAGGCTCCTCTGTCCATGGGATTTTCCAGGCAAGAATACCAGGTTGGATTGCCATTTCCTACTCCAGGGGATCTTTCCAACCCAGGGATGGAACCTGAATCTCTTATGTCTCCTGATTGGCTGATGGGTTCTTTACCAATAGTGCCACTGGGAAGCCCTAACAGTAACAGTAACAGGGTTGTAAAAATAAACAAATAAAAAAAACATGTTTAGTTCTCCATTTCACCATGCAATGCAGCTAATAATAACTTTTTTTTTTTTTTACTCTTGGGGGGTCTTAACAAATGTATGATTTATGATGATAATTTGACTTTCCCATGTTGTTTTGTAACAAGAAAGAAGCATTTAGCAGATGATACAAGTGCATTTCCTTCAGCAGATATATTTTCACTTTAAATAAATACATTGTAGAGCTGATTTATATCAAAGTATTTTTTTAACCTGGCTATCACATATATACACCCTTAATAGAAGGAGCTACTATTTGCCAGAAAAGTCATGGTTTGAATTCTAAAACTTAGATTCCTACTCACCATATTTAAAGACCATTTTGTTGAATCTCTTCATGAATAACCAGACAGCTCTCCCTTGAAAAGAACCCTCTGCTCATACTGTGTGTCATATTTTTCTTTTAATTAATATGTTTAATAACCAGTTGGTGAATATTCACTAAATAAATAATATTTGAATATGCTACTAGAATGGAAATGGCTGAATAAAGAGCTCTTCAACATATACCAAAATTCAAGGAAAAATTTGGTACTTTCATTCATTCATTGATTCATCCTTTATAATCATTGTTTAGTTTCAAATACAACACACTTTCTTATCAAATGACAACCAAAAATGGTTACAGACATAGTGGTAAAGCAATGTAAAATAATGATAAAGTATTAAAACAATATATGACCCCTATAATTATAAAATTGATTTCTGAACTTTCTAGAAACCATGACAGGAAAAAATAATAAATTGTAAGATTTATTGGATTCATTATTGGCTTTCTTAAAATATATTTAGACATTGCTTTTGGCAAAAGCTCCAATTTAATTATCATAAAACTAGGGGCAAAAATGTTAATTCTATTATTGCTAAACTGTAAAATTTGATTCATCCTCATTAAGATTCAATCCCCTCAACTTTGCACACTTATTAAGCTGTCATGGGGATCAAGTGAGGCAATACACCAAAAGGTGCTTTGGATTTACAGATAATTCTTTCTATCATTTGAGCTGCAAAATGTTTCTTAGAAATATTTAGTCATACCGTTTTAAACCAGAAGTTTGCCTTTCAAACTGAGTTTAACTACCTTTGATATGGGAGGAGGCAAAACCTTAGAAACATTATTTAAAGCTTCATTTTTGGGTCCTTTGCATTTCCTTAATGACCCTATTAAATTAATAATAGTGTCCTTAAATGAACTTATTAATAGGACAATAATAAAACCATCTAAATTAAATTTATATGTATTAAATTACTTTCCATATTTTAAATATTTTCATTCATTTTCATTATATCAAGCAATCAAAGAAAATTAGAGCATATGTACAACCAATTTATTTCTAAATTTAAAATATCTGTAAACATGAAACAAGTGACACATTACTTCCAAAATTGAAAATGCAGAAAATTGGTCAAAAAAATTAGAGATCAGATTTTTTTATGTTTGCTTCAATCTTAAAGCCTTTCTTTTAGCATTATAAAATATCTGAAAGACCTGAATCTTTTCCTTTTTTACATGGCTAAATTTTTATAAATAATAGCATTCATTTGATAGCTTTTCTTCTCGTCTCCATTTTAACCTTAGTAAGTTGGCTTCTATTCACATTGCTTTAGCAAGGTGCTGTTGGGATGATTTACAACAACCTTGTAATTGATAAATCAATCTACATCTTCTCTGTCTTCATCACTCTTGATTCTCTATAGCATATGCCATTACAACCCTTGTCCTCTGTGACATTTTTCTCCTAGGAATCTCTGATGTTATCATTATTTTAATTCCTAAGCCTCTTCTTCCTTTTTCTTTTTTTCATAATGGAAGCACAATTCAGGTCAGACAGAGCCAAAGCACAGGAGACATCATCTACTATCCATCTGACTTTGTAATACCCATTGTTTTTTTTTATAAGACAGCTTGAGTAAGATTATAAAACCACTAACTAAAATCTGTCTACTTACTGTCTTCCAGTTCAAACTGACTAAACAAACAAAAAAGATCAAAATACTATGGTGGCTTATAAAGTTCTATCTACTTCTTCTTCCTCTTACCATTCCATCCTTTGTCACTCAAGCTACAAGCATAGAGACCTTCTTCCTGTCCTTTGAAAACACCAAGTTTCTATGTTTCCTTCTCAGTAGCCCTTGGCACCAATTGCTGTGCTGAGTTTAGTTGCTCAGTCCTGTCTGACTCTTTGAGACCACATGGACTGCAGCCCACCAGGCTCCTCTGTCCATGGGGATTCTCCAAGCAAGAATACTGGAGTATGTTGCCATGTCCTCCTCCAGGGGTTTTTCCCAACCCAGGGATTGAACTCAGGTCTCCCACATTGCAGGTGGATTCTTTGATATCTGAGCCACCAAGGGAGTCCTGCACCAACTGCATACTTCATCTGAAATACTCCTTCCTTCTATTATCCTGTGTCCGACTGCTTCTTTACCATCACATTCCATCTTTTACGTCACCTTCCTGTAGAAGCCTTCCCTGACTAGTCTGATTTAGAACATAAGCTCCCCAAGAGTGGGGAGTAGGAAACTTTTTTGTTTTGAAAATCTTTCTATTATATTACTAGGTGCTAGAACAGCGTGTGACATGTGACATTAGACATTTTTCAACGATGAATAAACATTACTTCTAACCCAGAAATATCTTTTCATCCCTCCTTTCCAACACATAATAGTTCAGAGTATAATACAATTATGTAAAGTTTAAAAATAAAATAAAATTGGAGAAAAGAAAAAAAAATAATAAAGTATTAAATAACATTAAAAAAAAAAATAGTTCAGAGTATTGTTCCCTTTTTCCTTAGAACACTAACCACCTTGACGGAATTCTTTCAAATTTGCCCTCTGTGATCATGGTACTTCCATTCCCAACAGTCTACATTAATTTTCCACATTTCAAAGAATGAGGTTCCAATCACGGTTTTCTATTATCCAAGGCAGGCTTGCTTGTTTTGTGCAGTGTCACTTATAATTCCCCCATCTTCCCCTTTCCTGAAACTCCTCTTTCCTGAAACAAGCTATTGCATTCACTTATCTTGATAAACTGGGTTTATCTGTCTCTTAAACATACCTTGTACATTTGTCAACTATGATTTTTATATTTCATCTCCCAAACTTAGACTGATTACAAAATCTTATCAGCTAGAGTCATACATTTGCCTGTAAGTCTCAGTTCAAATCTCATCTTTTGAGGAGAATTAATGTTTCTCCTTTGTGAATAATATAAGAAGCACTGTATCAAAAGTACAGAGTGAATACATGCGTGCATTCTCAGTCACTTCACTTGTGTTCAACTATTTGTGACCTTATGGACTGTAGCCCACCAGCCTCCTCAGTCTATCAGATTCTCCAGACAAGAATACAGGAGTGGGCTGCCATTCTCTCCTCCAGGGGATCTTCCTGACCCAGGGATCAAAACAGTGTCCCCTGTATCTCCAGTATTGCAGGCAGAATCTTTACCCACTGAGCCACCTTGGAAGCCCACAGAGTGAATATCTTACATCAGTTGCCCACTCACCTGTTTCTACACAAGGCGGCTAACTTGGCTCAGGCAGGAATAAACTATTAGTACACATTTTTAAGTTCTTATTTTATCTAACATGTGTCTTGCACAGAGAGGCCCAGTAAATAAATATTGAATGGTTATTTGGATGTTTACAATCCCATAATTCTAGTATAGTCTGACATTTCAGTTTATTAGTATCAATAATTATTTCATAAAGTATACATTCAAAATTTCCAAATAGAAAGCAACTATTTAAAATTATATATGCCTTTAAACTTCTGAAAATCAAAGAGAATTACTATGTCACTACTATATATATGGATTTTATTTCCTGCCCATTCTTATACTTTTGCTTTATGCTTACTTCAGTTTTAAACTGAAGTTTTTGTCTTCTTTAAGATTTTTATTTTGATTCTTTGATTTTTCTTTGTTTGTTTGTTTTTCTCCTTAGGACACAAAGCTGCTTGGTTGAACTCCCCCATCTAAATACTTTATAATTCATTATAATTGCAGCTCTCTTTTGAAAGTATTCCTGTCATTACTAGCTCTGAATACTCTGCTGCTTATGAGATGGAAGCTGCCAAAAACCCTACGAATCCATCAATAATCCAACATTTGTTGTCCTAGGGATTGTATCCTTATTTCTTATCTTAGGTTCCATAAACCTGAGTTCTTATTAGTAAAATAAAAGTGTACTTTTATTTCAAAAAACTGAAATACCACATTCACACATACCCATTCATTGTGCTTGATACTGAGCATTTTGAAAGAATCTATTACAAATACTCAGTACAATTTCTTATTTTAACTAAAATTTTAAAGGTAGTTAATGCATCATGCAACCTTGAATAGGTACACAGATTATGCTTGGCAGTGACTCTAACAAAGGTTTATGTAGGGATTCAGATCCCAGTGAACAAAATACTTTTTTTATCTTTAAAAAGTGTTAATTGAAGAATTTACTTGTTAATTCAAGAATTTAGAAGAAGCTTTGGTTGGTTGCTCTTTTAGGATGTGTCATTTAATGATATTTGAAAGTATTATAAATCGAGAGCTACAAAGCATTCAGTATCTAATTTCCTTATCTCATCACTTTGAAATGTATTACTTGATGTCACATCTCTAACCTGTCCAATGAAATGTGACAAAGCACGCATTGTTTAATGTTCCATTTACAATGCAGAAGATTTTTATAGCTGTTCCATTTTCTTGTAATTTTGTATGGCAAATGTCTTCTGCAGAATAAATTTAAGTATTGAGCAAGAGATCAGACATTTTGCAATGTATCCTCTAGTTTAAGCTATTCTCAAATCTTTAAGGGTAGTGCTTCTTTAAAAAGTAGAAAATAAAAATGTTAGCTAAAAGAAACTTTTCCTTAACATTGCTCATAAAGGATTTTGCTGTTGTGTTTCTGTTTGTTTTGGAAATATCTTTTTTGAAATATATATTTTTGATACATCCACATTTAATTCCCTGTTAATTTATTTTCTCATTGGAAAAGTGTATGTTATGAAAATAAGTTTTCTCCATTTGCTATCCCTGAATAACAAAGTATGAGGTAGAAAATATGTCTTTATTTTCAAAGGACTAAGAACTGTTAGTAAGTCAAATTTGAAATTTAAAACATAATAAAAATAAAATTGATCTTTTTTTAATGATCACACCAATACAACTACTACTACTAAGCCAGGTACTAGACTAATTACATTCCTTGTTTCATTGAATGCTTAAAATGATCCTAAAATGGAAATCATAGAGAAAAATTAATTATTTTATCCAAATTCTTAATACAAATGGCAAAAGACATATTTTATTTAACATCTAAGGCATCTAAGGCAGACAGACACACACATATGTTTTTCACACATTGAATCAATTCTTATACACACACAATTGGCTTAATGTGGGAAAACATATTTCAAAAACACTATGAAAGCTATGATCATGCAGAAGGGTTTTGTAAGTTTTCAAATGTTTAGGTTCATATGTCTCTGAAAGAAATCTTTTCTCTCATGCTATCCAGGGCAGGATGTCAGAATATATGTTGGTTATTTGGCCAAATTAACTCATAATTCATTCTCAACTCAGTTTAGAAATCCATATAACAGTCCAGAATTAGGTGCCATAGCTGTTTTCCTATCCAAATCAATATTTATTTGCTATATATTTATTATTCAATAAGTACTATGCCAAAATAGTGCTTCAGGGAAAATTAATGTGGCCAAGTAAATGCATAGGTTATTTAGACACATTTATTTTCTCTATTGTTTTATTTATCCAAAGTTTGTTTTTACCTCTGCTTTGTTTCTTAATTTTAAAATATATGAGAGAAAAGGCAATATTCAAGTTCTATATATTTGTTAGGATATATTAACCAACTTATTCCTTGATTGTTTTCCTCTTTCCTACATGCTTTTGAGGCATTGTATAAATAGTAAATGTGGTGTCTGCCAAAGCAGTACACACACACACACACACACACACACACACACACACACATCTAGTACATTTTTGTTTTCATAGTTTGAACACTACTAATACAATACCAAACTGAACAAGCTAATTTTCATTCACACACTTGAAATTCAGTTAGAAAAAATATTCATATAATTATTAATGTAAGATTTAAGATTTATTTTAATATATAGTACTTGATATTATATCATTCCCTCTGAAAATTCCCGTTCCCATATCTTTGACTTAAATGTTGACAACCCAATCATATTACCATTTTAGGCAAACGATTTACAAAGAAGAAATAACTGTTTAACAAACAATATTTTAGACTCTGTGTGAGGAGTGAAATTTGAAATGGAGAGCAGGACAGATGTGGTCTTTCCTTGAAGTGCTTACAACATAAATCAGAAACAAGCAATTAAAAGAAAAGAGAAAAAAATGTGATACTGTAGGACCTGAAGCTAAACAAAATCAGTAGCATGGTGAGATGATAAACATCCCTAAAGTACCTAAAGAGCATGACTTTTAAGGTGATACCTGAAAAAAATTGACTAAGATGTACTCAGAAAAACAGGGCAGGAAGTGAGATAAGGTGATCCAGTGAGATATTACAGCCACTACTAAGACTGAGAAATGTGAGCAGAATCAAACAACCCAAGAACGGAATGCAAAAGCAAGAAAGATAAGCACTGAAACCATAGAAGTATGTGGAGACCAGGCTGGAATGGCTCTGCCTTTTTAAAGACTGCTGAACTATCCCAGAGGCAAGGGAAGCCCTTTCAATTTGTATCCTGCATCATTCATTTCACGTCAAAATATCAGTCTCCTTGCATTCAGGTAAAAAGATGGCATGGGGACAGTAAAAGTTGGGCAAAAATAGGATGCAATATTTTTTAAATCTTGTAGATACAAAAAAAATGTAGAAAAGATGTTAAAGCTATATCGGGCTTAATGGAGGCTCAGAAAAGTACAAGGGCATATAGGGGGAAAATCAAACCTGCTCCCTAGATTTGCCTCCATATGGCAGGCTGAACTCAGCCAAGGTTGTGAGCAGACACTGAGAACTGAAATGAGGAAAGGAAACATAAATGGGGATGGGGGGAAAAGAACAGCAAGTCATTACTCATTGACATAGAACATGTGGGCCTATGAACCTAATCCAGAAGAGAAAGGAAACATTTGAATCCTTGTATCATTCAACATAAAATGACAGACTTATTTGCTGTTATCTGTTCCTCTTGCCTCATATTTTGCCTTAATATATATGCACAGCTGTTTTTTCTGACCCAAGAGAATTTATATTCAACCAATTAGTCTATGGTTTTAAGGGGATTTTTCTCATAGTTGTCATTCATCAAGCTTTTAAGGTAATAAGTTTAGTTAGAAACACATGTTTTTTATTCCTTATGGAATAACTTCTCAGGTAAATTAATACTGTATTGCAAAACATTCTAAGTCCTGTAATATTTAATATGCAAAATTATTAAGTCATTTGGAAATCATTACCTTCCTATTTCTTAAGTAATGAATTTTTAAATCTTATTTAAGGCTTTCCCTGAATTTTAAAAATAAATGGCAGAGGAAATTTGTATTTTAGTAAACTGCTGCAAACTGTGTTATATTGGCACTCAGACTGTAATAAAAATGATTGCTTAGATTATTGAGGTCTTGGCTTAGTCATTAATTGTTTCCTCTAGGTTTCATAAATATCAGAAAAGGATAATCAGAGGAAAGGGGTCTAGAAAAGTGTGCTATCTCAAGGAAGCAAAATTTCTCACATGATTCTCTCATTACCCAGCCTTCTCATATAACTCTCCCCAACCATATTCCCATTACATGACAAATTTTGATCATATAAGATACACACCTATACTATAAATTAAAGGAATTATTATGGAAGATTATGAGTTCAGGCTAACTCATAATAGCACAAATTTTAATTTATATCCTAGCATACAGTATTCAGTAGATCCTGGATTTTATATGTTACTTAAATTTTTTCATTTTATTTAACTTTAAGGAGGGATTCATAAAGCCTACCTATCTTAAATAAGATTGATAATTGAAGGTGATAATTAATAAGCTGGCTATATAAAAGCCTTAGTTCCTTCTTCATACATAGCAATTGGTCAATAAAAGATAATACTAAATAATTTATTACTACTGTTTTTTTCCATCCACAGCTAATTTCAACTTAAAAAAAATACATCTGGGAAACTGAATATTTAAGGTAGAAATTGACAGTTTCCAAATCTATTTGGAAACTGAATTTAATGATGTGTATAACATAGCAAGCAAATGTGTTATTTGATTATAACCACTACATTATTGAGAAGCCAGTTACATTTATTGTTAGAAATTGTACTGATTCTTTACAGCATGGATATTAAAAAGGTAAAAATTGTTGCCAAGCCCTAGCAGGGAAAAAAAAAAAAAGTAGACCATAACCCAAAATCCAGTCAACTAATATTACTATTGTAAGTATCCAACTAAAAGCAGAGACATTACTTTGCCAACAACGGTCTGTCTAGTCAAGGCTATGGTTTTTCCAGTGGTCATATATGGATGTGAGAGTTGGACTGTGAAGAAAGCTGAGTGCTGAAGAATTGATGCTTTTGAACTGTGATGTTGGAGAAGACTCTTGAGAGTCCCTTGGACTGCAAGGAGAACCAACCAGTCCACTCTGAAGGAGATCAGCCCTAGGATTTCTTTGGAAGGACTGATGTTGAAGCTGAAACTCCAGTACTTTGGCCACCTCATGCGAAGAGCTGACTCATTGGAAAAGACTCTGATACTGGGAGAGGCTGGGGGCAGGAGGAGAAGGGGACGACAGAGGATGAGATGGCTGGAAGGCATCACTGACTCGTTGGACGTGAGTCTGAGTGAACTCCGAGAGTTCAGATGGACAGGGAGGCCTGGCGTGCTGCAATTCATGGGGTCGAAAAGAGTTGGACATGACTGAGTGACTGAACTGAACTGAACTGAACTGAACTATCTAAGACTGAAAATAGGAGGACTTTATTCTAATTCTCGGAAAAGGCGATGGCACCCCACTCCAGTGCTCTTGCCTGGAAAATCCCATGGATGGAGGAGTCTGGAAGGCTGCAGTCCATGGGGTCTCTGAGGGTTGGACACAACTGAGTGACTTCACTTTCACTTTTCAATTTCATGCGTTGGAGAAGGAACTGGCAACCCACTCCAGTGTTCTTGCCTGGAGAATCCCAGGGATGGGGGAGCCTGGTGGCTTCCATCTATGGGGTCGCACAGAGTCAGACACGACTGAAATGACTTAGCAGCAACAGCAGCAACAATGATTAATTGGTTATTTCATTAAGCTATTGCAAAGTGACTATATGTTTATATCTACAGATACAACATTTTCAGTAATATGCTTGATTGTCAGTAACTAAAAGCCACTGACTACTCCCTTCTAAAGCTGGGGACAATGATTTTTAGAATTTCCTTCCATATCTGGTCATGGGCTAGAATTTGGTAACGAGGGACAAGTCCTATAATATTCAGAATGCAGAAGAGACAAAGAAGTCCTTATGCTCAAAAGGTCATGGCATCCAGGTGTCAGAAATTTGCAGAACCCAGATACATTTAAGAACTTCCTTTCATGACAGTTTCTCTGTGAGTTCTAGCTTCTACTGTGTCCTGTTCTTCAGGATGGGTTCTTAGTGATTCCTTGGGGATAACTTTCCAGACCCTCACTGATGTAAGCTCCATTCACACTCTTATAAGCCATAATTTACACATAAAACACCTTACTCTTTTTATCTAGTTAAGTTCAGTTCAGTTGCTCAGTTGTGTCCAACTCTTTGTGACCTCATGAATCGCAGCACGCCAGGCCTCCCTGTCCATCACCAACTCCCAGAGTTCACTGAGACTCGTCCAAAGAGTCAGTGATGCCATCCAGCCATCTCATCCTCTGTCCTCCCCTTCTCCTCCTGCTCCCAATCCCACCCAGCATCACAGTCTTTTCCAATGAGTCAACTCTTCGCATGAGGTGGCCAAAATACTGGAGTTTCAGCTTCAGCATCATTCCTTCCAAAGGAATCTCAGGGCTGATCTCCTTCAGAATGGACTGGTTGGATCTCCTTGCAGTCCAAGGGACTCTCAAGAGTCTTCTCCAACACCACAGTTCAAAAGCATCAATTCTTTTGCACTCAGCCTTCTTCACAGTCCAACTCTCACATCCATACATGACCACTGGAAAAACCATAGCCTTGACTGGACGGACCTTTGTTGGCAAAGTAATGTCTCTGATTTTCAATATGCTATCTAGGTTGGTCATAACTTTCCTTCCAAGGAGTAAGTGTCTTTTAATTTCATGGCTGCAGTCACCGTCTGCAGTGATTTTGGAGCCCCAAAAAATAAAGTCTGACACTGTTTCCAATGTTTCCTCATATATTTCCAAGATGGGACCAGATGCCATGATCTTCATTTTCTGAATGTTGAGCTTTAAGCCAACTTTTTCACTCTCCACTTTCATCAAGAGGCTTTTCAGTTCCTCTTCACTTTCTGCCATAAGGGTGGTGTCATCTGCATATCTGAGGTAATTGATATTTCTTCCAGCAATCTTGGTTTAGCTTGTGTTTCTTCCAGTCCAGCATTTCTCATGATGTACTCTGCATATAAGTTAAATAAGCAGGGTGATAATATACAGCCTTGACGTACTTCTTTTCCTATTAGGAACAAGTCTGTTGTTCCATGTCCAGTTCTAACTGTTTTTCCTGACCTGCATACAGATTTCTCAAGAGGCAGGTCAGGTGGTCTGGTATTCCCATATCTTGAAGAATTTCCCACAGTTTATTGTGATCCACACAGTCAAAGGCTTTGGCATAGTCAATAAAGCAGAAATAGATGTTTTTCTGGAACTCTCTTGCTTTTTCCATGATCCAGCAGATGTTGGCAATTTGATCTCTGGTTCCTCTGCCTTTTCTAAAAACAGCTTGAACATCTGCAAGTTCATGGTTCATGTATTGCTGAAGCCTGGTTTGGAGAATTTTGAGCATTACTTTACTAGTGTGTGAGATGAGTGCAATTGTGCAGTAGTTTGAGCATTCTTTGGCATTGCCTTTCTTTGGGATTAGAATGAAAACTGACCTTTTCCAGTCCTGTGGCCACTGCTTAGTTTTCCATATTTGCTGGCATATTGAATGCAGCACTTTCACAGCATCATCTTTCAGGATTTGAAAGAACTCAACTGGAATTCCATCATCTCCACTAGCTTTGTTTGTAGTGATGCTTCCTAAGGCCCACTTGACTTCACATTCCAGGATGTCTGGCTCTAGGTGATTGATTACACCATCGTGATTATCTGGGTCATGAAGATCTTTTTTGTACAGTTCTTCTGTGTATTCTTGCTACCTTGTTAGGGATTCAATTTTCCTGAAAAAGCCAAGCAGATGAATTTTTCCAACACATGATGTATTTATCTGTGAATGTCTCAATAGTATTCTAGTGATGCTCACATATGAGAGGAATTTCAGGTTGCCTGCCTTATCTAAGTAGCTTCATGTATCGTTCAAATAACAACAACACAACCCGCAAAAAATGTATTGCTTGCACGCTACCAAAATATTTCATTTAATTACTTGAGTTAATCTTAAATATGTATTAAGAAGTAGAAACTATGGATGTCTTTAATTCAAAGATTGAAAAAAATACATTAAAAAATTTTGGTAATGTTGAAATTAACACCATCTATAATTAGTCATTATTAGGATAACTTCTACTCTCATCTTCAATTAAAAACATCAGTAAAGATTAAACATCAATAAAGAGATAGTTCAAATGCTTCAGGCAACTACTATATACGCACCTTTATCACTACTATTACACTTGACAATACCACTTATTTCTCAACTAATCACTGGATATGTTCCTAAAAATCTGCTATTCAGTAAAAAGATTACACAAAAAATAAATTTCTATTATTTTAAGGGGAAAATTATATGTTCCATTTGAATTCAACATATCAAGCCAATTTTTAAAGATGTTTCCAAGCCAATTTGATCAATGGAAACATTATACGTTAGAGTATATGCATAATAAAAGCTGTATATTAGATGGATATTAAAAACTATTAAAATTGACAAAATCAGTTTGTATTTCAATATAATGATATTCCCTGGTGGCTCAAACAGTAAAGAATCCACCTGCCATGTGGAAGACCTGGGCTGGGAAGATCTCCTGGGGAAGGGAACTGCTAGCCACTCTAGTATTCTTGCCTGGTGAATTCCATGGACAGAGGAGCCTGGCAGGCTACAGTCCATGGGGTCACAAAGAGCTGGACAAGACTGAGTGACTCTCATTCACGTCATAATCTAAGGAAAATTTATTTATTTTTCAATAAAGAAAAGAGGTCAGAGAGAGAGGTGGTTGTTGATGGGGAAAGGTGTGCGAGGGACAAATATGGGGCTCTTTGTCATCCCACACTCAAACTGCACTTAAAATCATGGGTAAGTAAGACAGCTTTGGGACAAAGTAAAGGTGAATCATGAGAAAGTTCTGAAATACATGGAACTATCACATGCATAGGACTTCTCAGGTGGCGCTAGTGGTAAAGAACCTTCCTGCCAATGTAGGAGACATAATAGATGTGGGTTCCATCCCTGGATCCAGAGGATTCCCTGGAAGAGGGCAAGGCAACCCACGCCAGTACTTCATGGACAAAGGAGCCTGGCAGGTTACACAATGCATAGGATCACAAAGAGTCAGACAGGAATGAAGTGACTTAGACAACACAGCAGCACATCACATGTACACAATAGACTGAAAAGTCATATGAGATGCTGTACCTTTACCCTTCTCATTGGGTATGTGTTTGCAAAAAAAGTGTTTTGTATTTATCCAAACACCAAGGACAATTAAATTTTCTGATTTTATCTCTTATAAACTGGTAAATATGTCATTACCTAAAATGATAATACCAAACTATTTAAAACTTCTTAAAGTTTTTCATAGAGTATTTTTTTTTTTTATACTAAGCCTGAAATTGCTCTCTGAAACCCTCTACCTCTTAACCAGAGCTGGCATTTCTACTCAAAATGGTTGCTGGGAATCTGAGAAGGGCTGCAGAAAACTGTGGCTAGTTTATTTTCTGGATCAACCTTCTCCTTGATTTGCATTTACATCCAAAAAGATTACCAAAAGACCAAAATTTGTGGGAAAGTATAGCTGACCTCAAAATATAAAGGAAGATAATTCTGCCTTCCATTGCAAAGTGTTTATTTCCATAGCAAAGATAAATCTACATAGATAAAGCTGTTTTCCCAATTTAAAATTATTTCTACAATAGAATAGGCTATTTTAACTTATTTAAAGACAATTATAATCTATGGAAAATTTAACTCCTGTCCCTTCGTATTACCTGGTTTCCTAATTATTGTACAATCCTTTCTAGATTTGTTCTAAATTTCTGTTTTAATTGGAATACATTCTTTCTTACATTGGATCAAAATGCAGATATTTTAGTTACAAAAAATCCATTGGTATTGGCTGTGTTTTTCATTTCCTTTTTAGTAATAGCTATCTTTCCCTACATGATTGAGTGTTGACATCTGTTCTCTGGTGCCACAATAGGATGAATAATTATTTTCATGTGTTTGGTAAATATCCAGTATTTCCCAGTAGTTTCATAATCATAATTTAAGTACACTGAAAGAAGTATAATCCCAAATTGAAGTTCACTGAAATCCCGAGCTTACCTAATATTTTAAAGAAACAGTTCTTACCTTTGATTTTGATTCACATTTCTTTTTTTAAAGTAAGTTTAAATTTGAAGAATTGGCTAGAAAAATTTCATTTACTCACAAAATTGTTGGATTGATAACAAAATCAATTTCTTTATATTCCTTAAATAACACAAGACCAGTGTAAGTGTTACTGTATTTCCACTCAATCTTAAGCTGCTGCCTTTTCTTCTCATTAGGTCTGACTGGAGCTGTTTATGTACATATCAATACACATTTAGAGAAAGAGTATCTAGATGCATAAGCTTTTGTATAAATTCTATTTTTTCACTTAACATTTCATATAGGGTGACGGGGGTCATTTACCCCAAATCTGAGATGAACTCACATTCACAAATTTAAGTAAAGGTATAAAATAGAAGAACTGATGCTTTTGAACTGTGGTGTTGGAGAAGACTCTTGAGAGTCCCTTGGACTGCAAGGAGATCCAACCAGTCCATTCTGAAGGAGATCAGCCCTGGGATTTCTTTGGAAGGAATGATGCTAAAGCTGAAACTCTAGTACTTTGGCCACCTCATGCGAAGAGCTGACTCATTGGAAAAGACTGATGCTGGGAGGGATTGGGGGCAGGTGGAGAAGGGGACGACAGAGGATGAGATGGCTGGATGGCATCACTGACTCGATGGATATGAGTCTGTGTGAACTCCAGGAGTTGGTGATGGACGGGGAGGCCTGGCGTGCTGCGATTCATAGGGTCGCAAAGAGTCGGACACGACTGAGTGACTGATCTGATCTGATCTCTGATAAAATAAAATGGACAAGACTATGCATTCAGGCCAGATGGAAGAATTTTCAAGAGATAGTAGGACACTCTTGTTTCTCTCTTTCAGTGGAAAATTTTTAGAGTTCCCTGAAACAGTGCCAACATTTTTGGTATACTTCTTTCAAATTCCTGATCATCACTAGCATATAAGCATGAAAAGTTGCATTTCAATAGTTCACTCATATTTTTCCAAGTATGTAAATGAAAATAGTTGAACTTTGCATAGTTTTATTCTGAGAAGACAATCTTAAAATTATACAATCTTTAGCATCAAATTTCCAAAGTAAAAGTGTTATATAGATCCTTTAATTCTCTAAATGTTTAATTATAATAAGACAGAGTAGAGTGGAAAAAAGCAAAGAAAATGGCTACAAATATTCAGGAAAGTTAACCTTTCATGATCATCTTTATACTCCTTTTATATGCTACCTAGAAATGAGTGCTCTCTCCTCTCCAACTCTCATCTGTCCATTTTCCTGTCCAGCCCCACAGCCTCCAATGTCACCCATCTCCTCTTCTCTAGCCTAGGATCTGTTCACCTGGTATCTATAATCCAAGTTTATGTATCATACAAAACTCATCAGTACACTCTTTGCCAATTTGAAAAATTTAGGAGTTAAAATAAGTTCTTATTTTAATACTTTTTTATTCAGAGATACTAAGGTAAATAATTCAATGAATTTAAAGAAGAGTGTCTACATGAAATTCAGGGCTTTTTAAAAATGCTTTTAGATGTCATGGGAGTTCTTTCAGTTTTCACAATTATTAATGTAAATTGTGTCAAATGAGAAGTAAAATTAGAATATGCTTATGATCTGTGAAAATAGTCAATCATTAAAGTAGAGACTGTACTTAGAGTATTATTTTAAATCTTTCATTTCTTGCAAGGATTTTTTTTTAATTTTTCAAATTATATGGTTTCTGCTCAAATAAAGAAAAAGCAGAAAGATAATATGACAAAACAGTAAATGTCAAAATACTGCCATGGTTATGTATAAAATGAAATATTAAACATTTCCATTAAAAGCTTTTAATACAAACAGATCACAAGTGAGCCAGAACACTGAAAGCAAGATCTTTGCAACTTCATTGCACTAATTACCAAAATTTTATAGAAAAGAGTCTTTGCAATGACCCAAATATGAAAATATAAAACTTGTTTCATCTGAATAAAAGTACAGGAGAAAAAGTCTTCTTTAAATGTTGCTTCATTACAATTACATTAAAGTGAGGTAATTTATGAATAACTTAATATATTCACATAAATGTAAAGTTTTTAAATATATATTTATTTTTGTAAGCCATTTTTTAAAAAAGCTTTTTACTGAATCTCACTTTGAACTGAGAAGCAAACATCAAAAGTGTTAATGCTGCTGCTGCTGCTGCTAAGTCGCTTCAGTCGTGTCCGACTCTGTGCGACCCCATAGACAGCAGCCCACCAGGCTCCCCCATCCCTGGGATTCTCCAGGCAAGAATACTGGAGTGGGTTGCCATTTCCTTCTCCAATGCATGAAACTAAAAAGTGAAAGTGAAGTCGCTCAGTCGTGTCCAACCCTCAGTGACCCCATGGACTGCAGCCTTCCAGGCTCCTCCATCCATGGAATTTTCCAGACAAGAGTACTGGAGTGGGGTGCCATTGCCTTGTGTTTAAGAAGAACTGTACAAAAAAGATCTTTACGACCCAGATAATCACAATGGTGTGATCACTGACCTAGAGCCAGGCATCTTGGAATGTGAAGTCAACTGGGCCTTAGAAAGCATCACTACAAACAAAGCTAGTGGAGGTGATGGAATTCCAGATGAGCTTTTTCAAATCCTGAAAGATGATGTTGTGAAGTGCAACACTCAATATGCCAGCAAATTTGGAAAACCCAGCAGTGGCCATAGGACTGGAAAAGGTGAGTTTTCACTCCAATCCCAAAGAAAGTCAATACCAAAGACTGTTCAAACTACCACACAATTGCACTCATCTCACATGATAGTAAAGTAATGCTCAAAATTCTCCAAGCCAGGCTTCAGCAACATGGGAACGCTGAACTTGCAGATTTTCAAGCTGGTTTTAGAAAAGGCAGAGGAACCAGAGATCAAATTGCCAACATCTGCTGGATCATCGAAAAAGCAAGAGAGTTCCAGAAAAAAATAAATCTATTTCTGCTTTATTGACTATGCCAAAAATAAATCTATTTCTGCTTTATGGACTATGCCAAAGCCTTTGACTGTGTGTATCAAAATAAACTGTGGAAAATTCTTCAAGATATGGGAATACCAGACCACCTGACCTGCCTCTGGAGAAACCTATTTGCAGGTCAGGAAGCAACAGTTAGAACTGGACATGGAACAACAGACTTGTTCCAAATAGGAAAAGGAGTACATCAAGGGTGTATATTGTCACCCTGCTTATTTAACTTATATGCAGATAACATCATGAGAAATGCTGGGCTGGAAGAAGCACAAGCTGGAATCAAGATTGCCAGGTGAAATATCAGTAACCTCAGATATGCAGATGACACCACCCTTATGGCAGAAAGTGAAGAGGAACTCAAAAGCCTCTTGATGAAAGTGAAAGTGGAGAGTGAAAAAGTTGGCTTAAAGCTCAACATTCAGAAAACGAAGATCATGGCATCTGGTCCCATCACTTCATGGGAAATAGATGGGGAAACAGTGGAAACAGTGTCAGGTTTTATTTTGGGGGGCTGCAAAATCACTGCAGATGGTGACTGCAAGCATGAAATTAAAAGACGCTTACTCCTTGGAAGGAAAGTTATGACCAACCTAGACAGCATATCCAAAAGCAGAGACATTACTTTGCCAACAAAGGTCCATCTAGTCAAGGCTATGGTTTTTCCAGTGGTCATGTATGGATGTGAGAGTTGGACTGTGAAGAAAGCTGAGTGCTTAAGAATTGATGCTTTTGATCTGTGGTATTGGAGAAGACTCTTGAGAGTCCCTTGGCCTGCAAGGAGATCCAACCAGTTCATCCTAAAGGAAATCAGTCCTGGGTGTTCTTTGGAAGGACTGATGCTGAAGCTGAAACTCCAATACTTTGGCCACCTCATGTGAACAGTTGACTCACTGGAAAAGACCCTGTTGCTGGGAGGGATTGAGGGCAGGAGGAGAAGGGGACGACAGAGGATGAGATAGCTGGATGGCATCACTGACTCGATGGACGTGAGTTTGAGTGAACTCCAGGAGCTGGTGATGGACAGGGAGGCCTGGTGAGCTGCGATTCATGGGGTCGCAAAGAGTCGGACACGACTGAACGACTGAACTGGGTGTTTGAGGTGCTCCCTCTTTTGACCATCAATTTTCTCTTTGCTTTAACTATTAAAGAAACAAAAACAAAAAACTGGAGAATGTAAAAAGGATATCTAGTTTCTGTGTTTATGGACCAGTAAGGTTTCACAGCACAGAATATCTAGAACATAAAAGATAAAAGAGCCATTGGGAGGTGGCGAGGGGAGTGGTCCTAAGATGGTGGAGGAATAGAACGAGGAGACCACTTTCTCCCCAACATATTCTTCAAAAGATCATTTGAATGCTGAGCAACTTCCACAGAACAACTTTTGAACTCTGGTGCAGGACACCAGGCACCTAGAAAGGCAGCCCATTTTCTTCAAAAGGAGGTAAGACAAAATATAAAAGACAAAATGAGAGGCAAAAGAGTTAGGGACTGAGACCTGTCCTGGGAAGGGAGTCGTAAAGGAGAAGTTTCCAAACAGCAGGAAACCCTCTCACCAGCGGGTCTGTGGGAAATTTTGGAATCTTAGAGGGCAACATAACTTGGAGGAAAACACACACACACACACACACACACACAGAATACAAGCCTAACCACAATTCCCAGGGGAGAAGTAGCCCAGACTCTCAGGTCTGTCACCAGTGAGCAGGTCTGGACAGGGAATGCTTAGGGTAAGGACCTGGACTGAATGCCCTGAGGACAATCTGAGGGAGCTAATGTCAGATGTGAGACAGCAACCCAAACTGTGGGATAGCCAGAGAGAGAAAAAAAGAGAGAGAACTTTCAAGCTAAATGCTCTAACTTAAGGAGAAGCTTAGAACACTCACAGAACAAAGACTGAGCAAATACCAAAGGAGAGCTAGCCAGTTGGACTGGCCCATCCCCTGCTGGAGGCAGAGAGGCAGGCAAACAGCAGCCAGAGCTGGAAAGCAAGGGACAATCTGGGCACCAGAGACAGTATCCTGCACCAAACTGTGAACAGGTTCCAAGTTCCTAACCAAGTCTTCCCAGGATCCTGGAGGGTTGACATCTGCCAGGAGGATTACAGCCTGAGATCAGGTCCCCAGAGGAGATACAAGGCACACCTGAGATGGCACTCTCCTAGCATAACTAGGGAACTGAGTGGCTGGGACAGGGGAGGTGATTAAGACTCTCGGCTCACCTGGGACAGTGAGCTCACCAACACCTGGTTGCCTGAGATGCTTGAACCTGCTACTGCTAAGTCACTTCAGTTGTGTCTGACTCTGTGCAACCTCATAGATGGCAGCCCACCAGGCTCTGCTGTCACTGGGACTCTCCAGGCAAGAACACTGGAGTGGGTTGCCATTTCCTTCTCCAATGCATGAAAGTGAAAAGTGAAAGTGAAGTCACTCAGTCGTGTCAGACTATCGTGACCCCATGGGCTGCAGCCTACCAGGCTCTCCTCCACCCATGGGATTTGCCAGGCAAGAGTAATGGAGTGGGTTGCCATTGCCTTCTCGGTTGTAACATACTGTTACCTTGCATGAAAAGACCCTATTTTTAAAGCAAATTTCATATATATATATTTTAATAATTTTTGTGATTGATTATGTTTTATAGTTTGAATATTGTATTTTTTAGAGTCTAACCTATACTCTAGATTTTTAATCTTTGCTTTTTGGTATTTGTTATAAATTTTGTATCTTTAAGAATCTAATCTTGAGTACCCACCTTTACTTAGGGGTGTGATTATTGGCTTGATTTGTCTCTCCCCTTTTGACTCTCCCTTTTCTCTCCAAGGTCACCTCTATCGCCCCACTCTCCCTTCTCTTCTCTACTTATCTCTGCGAATCTCTCTGGGTTTTCTGGGCTCTGGAGAGCACTTCAGTACAGTTCAGTTCAGTTCAGTCGCTCAGTCATGTCCGACTCTTTGCAACCCCATGAATCGCAGCACGCCAGTCCATCACCAACTCCCGGAGTTCACTCAAACTCATGTCCATCAAGTCGGTGATGCCATCCAGGCATCTCATCCTCTGTCGTCCTCTTTTCCTCCTGCCCCCAATCTCTCCCAGCATCAGAGTCTTTTCAAATGAGTCAACTCTTCACATAAGGTGGGCAAAGTATTGGAGTTTCAGCTTCAGCATCAGTCCTTCCAAAGAACACCCAGGACCAATCTCCTTTAGAATGGACTGGTTGGATCTCCTTGCAGTCCAAGGGACTCTCAAGAGTCTTCTCCAACACCACAGATCAAAAGCATCAATTCTTCAGTGCTCAGCTTTTTCATAGTCCAACTCTCACATCCATACATGACCACTGGAAAAACCATAGCCTTGACTAGACAGACCGTTGTTGGCAAAGTAATGCCTCTGCTTTTCAATATGCTATCTAGGTTGATCATAACTTTCCTTCCAAGGAGTAAGCGTCTTTTAATTTCATGGCTACAATCACCATCTGCAGTGACTTTGGAGCCCCTCAAAATAAAGTCTGACACTGTTTCCACTGCTTCCCTATCTAGATTACTGGCTAGATTGGTCTCCCCTTTTGACACCTACTCTTCTATTCCTGGTCACCTCTATCTCCCTCTCCCTCTTCTTTTCTCTCTGTAACTCTATGAACCTATCTGGGTGTTTCAGACTGTGGAGAGCACATAGGGAATTGATTACTGGCTAGATTGCTCTTGCTTCTTTTGATTCCCCCTCTTCTCCTCCTGGTCACCTCTATCTCCTTCCTCCCTCTTCTCTGCTCCATGTAATTTTGTGAAACTCTCTGGGTGTCCCTCACTGTGGAGAATATTGTCACGATTAACTTAGATGTTTTATCATCTGTGCTGTATGGATGGAGAAGTCTTGAGGCTACTGTAAGAATAAGACTGAAAGCCAGAGGCAGGAGGCTTAAATCCAAAACTTGAGAACACCAGAGAACTCCTGATTCCAGGGAACATAAATCAATAAGAGCTCATTCAAAGTCTCCATACCTACACTGAAACCAATCTCCAGCCAAGAACCAACAAGTTCCAGAGCAAGACATACCACACTAATTCTCCACCAATGGCAGGAACACGGCCATAAGCATTAAAATACAGGCTGCCCAAATTCACACCAAACCCACAGACACCTCAAAATGCACTACTAGACACTTCATTGCACTCCAGAGAGAAAAGATCCATCTCCACCCACAAGAATACAGATGCAAGCTTCCCTAACCAGGAAACCTTGACAAGCCACTCGTCCAACCCCACCCACAGGGAGTAACCTCCACAATAAAGAGGAACCAAAAATTTCCAGATTACATAAAGGCCACCCCAAACAGTAATCTAAACAAAATGAAAAGGCAGAGAAATATTCAGCAGGTAAAGGAGCATGAAAAATGGCCATCAAACAAAACAAAAGAGGAGGAGATAGGGAGTCTACCTGAAAAAAGAGTTCAGAATAATGATAGTAAAGATGAGCCAAAATCTTGAAAGCAAAACGGAGTTCAGATAAATAGACTAGTGCCAAGGATTGAGAAGATGCAAGAAATGTTTAATGAGGACCTAGAATAAATAAAAAAAGAGTCAATCAATAATGAATAATGCAATAACTGAAATCAAAAGAACTCTGGAGGGAACCAATAGTAGAATAACTGAGGCAGAAATAGGATAAGTGAGGTGGAAGATACAATGGTGGAGATAAGTGAAGCAGAGAGGAAAAAAGGAAAAAGAATGAAAGGAAATAAGAACAACTTCAGAGACCTCTGGGACAATGTCAAATGCCCCAACATTCAAACCATAGGAGTCCCAGAAGAAAAAGACAAAAAAGAAAGGGCATGAGAAAATACATGAGGAGATAATAGTTGAAAACATCCCTAAAATGGGAAGGAAATAGCCCCCCAAGTCCAAGAAACCCAGAGAGTCCCAAACAGGATTGACCCAAGGTGAAGCAGACAAAGACACATATGAATTAAATTAACAAAGATTAAATTATTAAAAAAAAAAAAAAAAAGCATGGGAAAAGCAACTAAATAACACACAAGGGGATTCCCATAAGGATAACAGCTGATTTTTCAATAGAAACTCTTCAGGCCAGAAGGGAATGGCAGGACATACTTAAAGTGATGAAAGATAAAAACATACAACCCAGATTACTATACCAAGCAAAGATCTCGTTCAAATATGAAGGAGAAATCAAAAGCTTTAAAGACAAGCAAAAGATGAGAGAATTCAGAACCACCAAACCAGCTCTCCAACAAATTCTAAAGGATCTTCTCTAGGCAGGAAACACAGAAAAGGTTTATAAACTCAAACACAAAACCACAAACCAAATGGCAATGGGATCATACTTATGAACAATTATCTTAAATGTAAATAGATTGAATGCCCCAACCAAAAGACAAAGACTGGCTGAATGGATACAAAATAACACCCCTATACATGTTGTCTACAAGAGAGCCACCTCAAACCAAGGGACACATACAGAATGAAAGTGAAGGGCTGGAAAAAGATACTTCATGCAGATGGAGACCACAAGAAAGCAGGAGTAGCAATACTTATATCAGATAAAATAGACTTTGAAATAAAGTCTGTGAAAAGAGACAAAGAAGGACAATACATAATGATCGAAGGATGAATCCAAGAAGATATAACAATTAGAAATATATATATACACCCAACTTAGGAGCACCACAATATGTAAGGCAAATGCTAACAAGTATGAAAGGGTAAATAAAGAGTAACACAATAATAGTGGGAGATTTTAATATCCTGCTCACACCTATGGATAGATTAACCAAACAGAAAATTAGCAAGGAAACAGAAACTTTAAATGATACAATGGACCAGTTAGACCTAATTGATATCTATAGGACTGCTGCTGCTAAGTCACTTCAGTCGTGTCTGATTCTGTGCAACCCCATAGACTGCAGCCCACCAGGCTCCGCTGCCCCTGGGATTCTCCAGGCAAGAACACTGGAGTGGGTTGCCATTTCCTTCTCCAATGCATGAAAGTGAAAAGTGAAAGTGAAGTCGCTCAGTCATGTCCGACTCTCAGCGACCCCATGAACTGCAGCCTTCCAGGCTCCTCCGTAGGACATTTCACCCCAAAACAATGAATTTCACCTTTTTCTCAAGTGCACAAGGAATCTTCTGCAGGATAGATCACATCCTGGGCCATAAATCTAGCCTTGGTAAATTCAAAAATATTGAAATAATTTCAAGCATCTTCTATGATCACAATGCAGTAAGATTAGATATCAACTATGGGGGTGGGGGGAGAAGGCAATGGCACCCCACTCCAGTACTATTGCCTGGAAAATCCATGGACAGAGGAGCCTGGTAGGCTGCAGTCCATGGGGTCACTAAGAGTCGGACACGACTGAAGCGACTTAGCATAGCATAGCATTATGTTCACTTTTCTCTTTCATGCATTGGAGAAGGAAATGGCAACTCACTCCAGTATTCTTGCCTGGAGAATCCCAGGGACAGCGGAGCCTGGTGGGCTGCCGTCTATGGGGTCACACAGAGTCAGACACGACTGAAGCGACTGAGCATAGCATGAGGGTGGTGGGGGAAGAACTATTAAAAATGCAAACATACGGAGGCTAAACAACACAGTTCTGAATAACTAATAAATCACACAAGAAATCAAAAAAGAAATCAAAATATGCATAGAAACAAATGAAAATGAAAATACTACAACCCCAAACCTTTGGATTCAGTAAAAAAAATATGATAAGGGTAAGGTTCATAGCAATATAAGCTAACTTCAAGAAACAAGAGAAAAATCAAATAAATAAATTAACCTTACATGTAAAGCAACTAGAAAAAGAAGAAATGAAGAAACCCACAGTTAGTAGAAGGAAAGAAATCATAAAAATTAGGGCAGAAATAAATGAAAAATAAACAAAGGGGACTATAGCAAAAATCAACAAAACTAAAAGCTGGTTCTTTGAGAAGACAAATAAAATAAACAAACTATTAACCAGACTCATCAAGAAAAAAAGAGAGAAGAATCAAATCAATGAAATTAGAAATGAAAATGGATAAATCACAACAGACAACACAGAAATACCAAGGATCATAAGAGACTACTATCAGCAACTATATGACAATAAAATGGACAACTTGGAAGAAATGGATGAATTCTGAGAAAAGTATAACCTTCCAAAACTGAACCAAGAAGAAATAGAAAATCTTAACAGATCCATCACAAACATGGCAATCAAAACTGTAATCAAAAATCTTCCACCAAATTAAAGCTCAGGAACAGATGGCTTCACAGGTGAATTTTACCAAAAATTTAGAGAAGAGCTAACACCTATCCTACTCAACCTCTTCCAGAAAATTGCAGAGGAAGGTAAACTACCAAACTAATTCTATGAGGCCACCATCACCCTAATACCAAAATCAGACAAAGATGCCACAAAAAAAGAAGACTACAGGCCAATATCACTGATGAACATAGATGCAAAAGTCCTTAAAAAAATTCTAGCAAGCAGAATCCAACAACATATTAAAAAGATCATACATCATGACCAAGTGGGCTTTATCCCAAGGATACAAGGATTCTTCAATATTCGCAAATCAGTCAATGTGATACACCACATCAACAATTGAAAGATAAAAACCACATGATTGTCTCAATAGACACAAAGAAAGGCCATGACAAAATTCAACATCCATTTTATGACGAAAAAAAAAAAAAAACCTCCAGAAAGCAGACACAGATGGAACATACCTCAACATTATAAAAGTCATATATGATAAACCCACAGCAAACATTGCAATGGAGAAAAATTGAAAGCATTTCCTCTAAAGTCTGGAACAAGAAAGAGTGCCCACTTTCACCATTACTATTCAACATAGTTTTGGAAGTTTTAGCCACAGCAATCAGAGAAGAAAAGGAAATAAATGGAATCCAGATTGGAACAGAAGAATAAAATGGCTCACTATTTGCAGATGACATGATCCTCTACATAGAAAACCCTAAAGACTCCACCAGAAAATTACTAGACCTAATCAATGAATATAGTAAAGTTGCAGGATATAAAATTAATACACAGAAATCCCTTGCATTCCTATACACTAACAATGAGAAAACCGAAAGACAAAATAAGGAAACAATTCCATTCTCCATTGCAACAAAAAGGATAAAATACTTAGGAATAAATCTACCTAAAGAAACAAAAGACCTATATATTGAAAACTGTAAAACAGTGGTGAAAGAAATCAAAGATGACACGGATTGATGGAGAAATATACCATGTTCATGGGCTGGAAGACTTGATATTGTGAAAATGAGTATACTACCAAAACAATCTATAGATTCAGTGCAATCTCTAGCCAGCTACCAACAGTATTTTTCACAGAACTAGAACAAATAATTTCACAAATTGTATGGAAATAAAAAAATCCTCAAATAGCCAAAACAATCTTGAGAAAGAAGAATGGAACTGGAGGAATCAACCTGCCTGACTTCAGACTATGCTACAAATTTACAGTTATCAAGACAGTATTGTACTGGCATAAAGAGAGAAATATAGATCAATGGAACAAAATAAAAACCTCAGAGAGAAATCCATGCACTTATGGACACCTTATCTTTGACAAAGGAGGCAAGAATATACAATGGAGAAAAGACAATCTCTTTAATAGGTGGTGCTGGGAAAACTGGTCAACCACTTGTAAGAGAATGAAACTAGAACACTTTCTAACACCATACACAAAAATAAACTCAAAATGGATTAAAGATCTAAATGTAAGAACAGAAACTATAAAACTCCTAGAGGAAAACGTAGGCAAAACACTCACTCTCTGACATAAATCACAGCAGTTTCCTTCCAGAGTAATGGAAATAAAAGTAAAAATAAACAAATGGGATCTAATTAAACTTAAAAGCTTTTGCACAATGAAGGAAACTATAAGCAAGGTGAAAATACAGCTTTCAGACTGGGAGAAAATAATAGCAAATGAAGCAAATGACAAAGAATTAATCTCAAAAATATACAAGCAGCTCATGCAGCTCAATAACAAAAATAAGTGACCCAATCTAAAATGGCCAAGAAACTAAACAGACATTTCTCCAAAGAAGACATACAGATGGCTAACAAACACATGAAAAGATGCTTAACATCACTCATTACCAGAGAAATGAAAATCAAAAGCACAATGAGGTACCATCTCACGCTGGTCAGAATGGCTACTATCAAAATGTCTACAAACAATAAATGTTGGAAAGGGTACAGAGAATAGGGAACCCTCTTACACTGTTGGCAGGAATGCAAACTAGTAGAGCCATATGGAGAACAGTGTGGAGATTCCTTGAAAAACTGGAAATAGAACTGCCATATGACCCAGCAATCCCACTGCTGGGTATACACACTGAGGAAACCAGAATTGAAAGACACACGTGTACCCCAGTGTTCACTGCAGCACTGTTTATAATAGCCAGGACATGGAAACAACCTAGATGCCCATCATCGGATAAATGAATAAGAAAGCTCTGCATGATACAGGGCGCTTAGGGCCAGTGCACTGGAACGACCCTGAGGGATGGGAATGTGCAGGAAGTGGGATGTGGGAGGGGGCTTTAGGATGGGGGATACATGTACACCCATGGCTGATTCATGTCGATGTATGGCAAAAAAACACTACAATATTGTAATGTAATTAGTGTCCAATTAAAAAAAAAAAAAAAAGAAGCCAGTGGGTGGAGGTGAGGTTTTCCTCTAAGGTCAACACAGAAGAGGAGCCAGTCACTGCCCTATATCAGTTAATGTTCCTACTGCTGCTAAAACAAACTCCCACAAATTAAGGAGCATATCAACATAGATTTATTGTCTCACAATTCTTAGTTTAAAAGAAAGACCTGTATCACAGAGATCAGAGTGCTGGTAAAGTGTACTCTTTGGGTTGGGATGATCCCTTGGAGAAGGGAAAGGCTACCCACTCCAATATTCTGGTCTGGAGAATTCCATGGACTGTATAGTCCATGGGGTTGCAAAGAGTCGCACATGACCATGCGATTTTCACTTTTGGCAGAGATTACTCGTCCTTGTCTTTCAAGAGGATGTCCCTGTTCATGGACTCTATCATGCCCAGTAATCTACTATTTTCACTGGTTCTGAGCAGCTCTACCTCCTTATTTTTTAGGATACCCTTATTTGGTGTCAATTATTTCTCTTCAAGTTTCAAGCTGGAATCAAGGTTTCTGGGAGAAATATCAATAACCTCAGTTATGCAGATGTAACCACCCTTATGTCAGCAGGTGGTAGAGCTGCTTAGAAATAACCTAGAAAATACTTGATATTTTATACTCTACACACAGTTCTGGGTCGTTGGAAAAGGGTGTTTGCCATGACCATCAGGTTCTCTTAACAAAACTGTTAGTGTTTCAGTTCAGTCAGCTCAGTCACTCAGTTGTGTCCAACTCTGCAATCCCATGGACTGCATGGAACACATGGACTATATGGAATGCATGGACTATTATCCTTTGCCCTGCTTCAATTTGTACTCCAAGCCAAACTTGCTTATTATTTCACGTATCTCTTGACTTCCAACTTTTTCATTCCAATCCTCTATGATGAAAATGACATTGTGTGTGTGTGTGTGTGTGTGTGTGTGTGTGTTAGTTCTATGTCTTGTAGTTCTTCAGAGAACCAATCAACTTCAGCTTCTTTAGCATCAGTGGTTGGTGTATAGACTTGGATTATTGTAATACTGAATGGCTTGCCTTGGGAAAAAAAAAAAAAAAGAAAAGAAAAAACAGATCATTCTGTCATCTTTGAGGCTTCCCAGGTGGCTCAGTTGTAAAATCCCTCTTACCACTGCAAGGCATATAAGAGGCACAATTCAATTCCTGCATGGGGAAGATCCTCTGGAGGAGAGCACAGCAACCAATTTCAGTATTCTTGCCTGAGAATTCCATGGACAAAGGAAGCTGGTGGGTTACAGTCTATGGGGTCCCAAAGAGTTAGACATGACTAAGCATACACACAAATTTTTAACTGTATTGTGGGAGAGGGAGAGGGTGGGATGATTTGGGATAATGGCATTGAAACATGTATAATATCATATATGAAACAAGTCAGCAGTCCAGGTTCAATGCACGATACTGGATGTTTGGGGCTGGTGCACTGGGACGACCCAGAGGGATGGTACGGGGAGGGAGGTGGGAGGGGGGTTCAGGATGGGGAACACATGTATACCTGTGGCGGATTCATGTTGATATATGGCAAAACCAATACAATATTGTAAAGTTAAAAAATAAAATAATTTAAATAAAAATGTAAATTAAAAAAAAAGAAAGTAAAACTGTATCATTTGTGCCGCTATTTTTTAAATGATAATCATGGGGAAATTAAATAGATCGAAGCCAATGTGAAATATATTTAGAGAACATCAGAGATAAAATGTGTACATACAAGTGAATGACTGAAGGACTGGACTAAATAAACTATAGAATGTAAATATTAAACTACAGGTGTGAAACTTCTGGAGAATTCTACTCCCACAATAAGAATCATCAATCTAATACCACTTTGAAAAAATAGAATCATTATTGTTGAAATAAAATTCCTATTTTATGGCAAGACAAGAGACATTTAAACATAAAAGTTTTCTCTGCCCTTTGACTTCTCTCCCACACTGTGCATTGTGTATCAGCATTATGCATGGATGAAGCCTCCCCATTGGCAGAGACAGCTGCTCAACCATGAGGAGCAGCATTAAGACAACTCCTTAAAAGATAGTATCCCTTCTTGATTTTGTAAGGGGCCAGATGACACTTAGATCTGGACAGTGTAAGCTGTTAATAATATGTCATTTTGTATATAGCCTTCTATCTTAAACAAACAAACAAACATACTTATATAACTGTGATTTGACTTCTAATGGGCAGAAGAGTCAGAGCTTTATGAGGTGCTCTTCTTGGGTTATAATACTCAAATTTGGCTCAAATAACATTTTTCATTTCTTTCTTAGATCAACTGATTAATTTTTCATTGACATAATGAAAGAAAAATAGATAATATCTGTTCATATCAAATTAAATAAGGGATGCCTAAAATTGAAGGAGTTACTGAAGTTTTATCTCAGAAGCCATAATCTTTCACTGCTTTACACTAGTTATTACAAATAATTGAATCATGGTTTTAATTTATTAAATGCATTTTATACAATTATATATATTCTTAATGGACATTTCAAATGAAATATATTTCACAGATAGTTTTATATAAATTATAGAGACCATATTAATTGGACTCAAAGTATAAAAAGTAGGGAAAAAAGATTGATTTAGTTTTTCTTAACAATACCAATTTGAAAAAGCTTGAGAAAGATATGATTGATGGCACAAACTAAAAGAAAATGGAAAAATTAATAGTTTTTAAATGATTCCTGTAACTGAATTTCCTGAGATTCTAGTTTCTTTAATAATAACATCATTCCCAAAGTTCAGCTCTACTATCATCTTGACAGCACTTATCCCAACACATATACCCACACAAACACACTTCCTCTTTCTCTCTTCAAACTCTAATCTATCCTATTGCATTTCTCTACTCAATTGTTGTCTGTCTTCTCTATAATAATGCAATATATCCTTAAGGGTTTGGAACATGCTATGATTAAAAGAATGGCAAGTAGGCAAAACAAACATGAGTTCGAAAGTCATCAATAGATCTAACATGAAATTTTAATGTATTAAGAATGTTCAACACTTTCAAGGGCTAATTCTGATAAAGTTTCATAAACTAGAGGAATCTGCCACAATTGTATTACAGTTCTTATTCTTCGAGTTACTGAGGACTTGAAGTTAGAAAATAGCTTATTTCATATTCTTGAATTGCCTTCAATAATAAATAATAAAGCTAAGCTCAAATTTCTATGAATTCAGTTTTTCTCTGTCTCTCCCTCTCTCGTAGACATTACTGTCAATCAACTCAGCTTTTAAAAATCTAAACATATTTAGAGCATACTGGTTATGTTCCAAGACTACTTCATATTCTTGAGATATAATGAAAATGACAGTGTGCCTGATTCCTGCTGAGAGACTAGTGTCAAAACCAATTAAGTAAGTAACTAAAATAAAATGTGATGAGGCAAACCCATAGTTCTATGAAAATAAATAATTGGGGCCCCTGACCTAGTCAATAAGTGATAGGTGTTTTACATAAGATGCAATAATTAAGATGAAAGAAGAGATTTTCTTTGACTAGGTAAAGTAAACAAGCCACACTAGACGGGGTGTTGTTTCCTTAACTATTCAGAAACCAAAATCCAGAAGTTTCTAGATGTATGCAAACTCTGGAGTGAGATTGCATTGGATATGATTTTTTTGCAAGTTCCTTACTATGCATCTTAATCTTTGTAATAAAGAGAATGACTTTATCAACCCCACAGAATTTAGAGATAACACATGCACTGCACAGGGAAGTAAGCTTGGCATGATGTGTCAAATAAACTCTAACTAGCATTATTAATTTTTAGGGATGTAGTTAGCTAACTATAGATCCCTTTCAAACTAGATGGTTTAGGATAAGACAGGAAATGGTTTGCACTCCAGCCCAAATTTTATGAGAGTGAACAAAGATAGGAGATACTTTCATTTCATATATAGGAGGAGACTGTTAATGCTTAAAATATTCACAGATAAAGAAGCACAAATTTCCAGAAGGCGAATAGAAGTGAATACTTTGCTTGGAGTGGCAGGAATAGGAAGTTCTGCTGTGATATCCAGTAGATACAGCTTCCATCAATCATTCCCCCTGGCTATTATTCTGAAAACTTTTCCTTAAATATCAGCCTCACTCAGAATCTAGACACAAGTACCTTTGGATCAAATCCAGACCATTCCCTGGGACTTCCTATTTATTTATTCCACTTTATTTCTCCCCCAAACTGATTCTCATCCTCTATCAACTAGGTTGTATGTTTATTGAGGGGAGAGGTTTTCTACGTTGTTTTAATGCTCTATCTAGTGGGCATGAGTATTCCGTTGCTCAGTCATGTCCAACTCTTTGTGACCCTATGGACTGGAGCCCACCGGGCTCCACTGCCCATAGGATTCTCCAGGCAAGAATAAAAGAGTGGCTTGCTATACCCTTCTCCAGGGGATCTTCCTGACCCAGGAACTGAACTGGCACCACCTGCATTGGCAGGTGGATTCTTTATCACTGCATCACCTGAGAAATCCATATCTACTGTATTAATATGTAAAACAGAGCCTGACATATGGTAACTGCTCTACAGATATTTTTTGAGTGAACCAAATGTTACAGAATAGAAGAAAGACATAGAAGGAGCTAAGAATTGATACTTTTGAACTGTGGTGTTGGAGAAGACTCTTGAGAGTCCCTTGCACTGCAAGGAGATCAAATCAGTTAATCCTAAAGGAATTTATCCCTGAATATTCAT
The DNA here is from genome assembly GCF_002263795.3 of Bos taurus. Taxonomy (NCBI): domain Eukaryota; kingdom Metazoa; phylum Chordata; class Mammalia; order Artiodactyla; family Bovidae; genus Bos; species Bos taurus. Next base: position 13,798,946 of record NC_037332.1, on the reverse strand, counting down.
TGGAACGACTGATGTTGAAACTGAAACTCCAATACTTTGGCCACCTGATATGAAGAACATGTTTCATGTTTTATTGATACTAAACTAATGTAGATACCAAGCTAGGAACCAAATCCTTTTAGTTAACAAGAATATTGCCAAGGGTAACTGAAGGTGACATTTTTCTTTTTTGCTGTAATATCAGTGTTGTTCTAGAAAGGCATAGTACAATTTTTTAGATCAGTTATTAACTCTTTTACTCAACTGGTTGAAAGTTGCTGCTTGTTTTCTCTTTGACCCATTAACAAAAATCTAAAAAGGCAAATATGCTTGGAATATAGTAGGTGTTCAATAAGTATTTTCTGAAGGAAAGTTACATTAAAAAGGAAGAAATGAAAGAAAGGAAGGGATGGAGAAAAGGAGGGAGGGAGACAATAAAAGAAAGGGAGAGAAGTAGAGGAAGAGAGATGAGGAAGGAAGGAAATCTTTTGTGGAATGTGAAATTAAGTGTCAATACCATAGGAGAGTGAAAAAGTTGGCTTAAAGCTCAAATTCAGAAAATTAAGATCATGGCATCTGGTCCCATCACTTCATGGGAAATAGATGGGGAAACAGTGGAAACAGTATCAGACTTTATTTTTTGGGGCTCCAAAATCATGCAAATGGTGATTGCAGCCATGGAATTAAAAGACGCTTATTCCTTGGAAGGAAAGTTATGACCAACCTAGACAGCATATTAAAAAGCAGAGACATTACTTTGCCAACAAAGGTCCATCTAGTCAAGACTATGGTTTTTCCAGTGGTCATGTATGGATGTGAGAGTTGGACTGTGAAGAAAGCTGAGTGCTGAAGAATTGATGCTTTTGCACTGTGGTGTTGGAGAAGACTCTTGAGAGTCCCTTGGACTGCAAGGAGATCCAACAAGTTCATCCTAAAGGAAATTAGTCCTGAATATGCATTGGAAGGACTGATGTTGAAGCTGAAACTCCAATACTTTGGGCACCTGATGCGAAGAGCTACTCATTGGAAAAGACTCTAATGCTGGGAGGGATTGGGGGCAGGAGGAAAAGGGGACGACAGAGGATGAGATGGCTGGATGGCATCACCGACTCAATGGACATGAGTTTGAGTAAACTCTGGGAGTTGGTGATGGACAGGGAGGCCTGGCATGCTGCGATTCATGGGGTCACAAAGACTTGGACATGACTAAGCGACTGAACTGACTGACTGAACTCACCATCATCCTTTTCCTACATTGAGACTTTTGCTCCCCAGGTACTCTAATTTATATTATTGTACACTGGGTATCCCATGTGGAACATATACATCAGAGCACAGTACCTAACATTCTATCATAGTTAATCATTTTTACTGATTAAAGAATCTATCCCTGTTACAGCTAATACATTTATGATTAATTCTAAATATATGAACCTGAAAGAAAACTATTTTTCGTGAATTTTAGAAAAGCACCATATGATTCTACTGCAAAAGAAAATAGGCATTTACAATGCTTTTCCTTTCACTGATTCTCTTTATTTTACTCCCTACTGAACATTCTTTTCATGTTTTTCAATCTACGAAAGTAAAAGTGTTTGTCATTCAGTTGAGTCCAACTCCGTGACCCCATGGACTGTGGTCCACCAGGTTCCTCTGTCCATAAAATTCTCCAAGCAAGAATCATGGAGTGGGTTGCCATTTCCTTCTCCAGGGGATCTTTCTGACCCAGGAATTGAACCAGGTCTCCTATATTGCAGGCAGAATCTATACTGTCTGAGCCACCAGGGAATATCTTTTTTTTCCCCCCTTTTTTTACAATCTGTGGATTAAGCCAAAGTGCAACAATTTCTCAAGCACAATTTCATTGTAAAAACTTTGTTTTTATCTAAGATTATTTACAATTATTTTAAGTGCTTAGATATTTACTTTATACACAAGACATAAAAACTCATTATAAATTCTGCATTCCCCTATAAACCATTGCATAATAAAGAGCATTTAGTTTCCTTTACTTAACAAATTCAATATACAAGGTAAGCCTATGAAATATTTCCAATAGAATACATAACAGTGTCTATCTCCCCTTTTGAATGTTCGGCAAACAAAAAGAGAGTATCTCACATTCTCTTAACATCTAGAATTTATTATAATATTTATTTATTCCATTTTGTTTAAGGATAAGATAATCATCACAGGAGAAGATCTGTGTATTCAAGGTATAATGCATGATCAAACATTTGTAACAAATTTTATTGTTTATTCCACTGTAAAATGGAGAAATTTTGACTTTGATTTCCTACTAACAACCTGACAATTTTGCCATGCTGCACTATCATTATTCAAACTAGTTATCAGAACAAAATCTACCTAAATCATGCTTGATTGCCAGCTATTGTCAAGTAATTATTCAGATATTGAGCAGTTTGAATAAAAATCTGACCCAAGTTACGTGACTTAAAAAGACTCCAGGTATGGACAAAATATTGTGGTTCAAGAAATAGTCTCCAGATGGCATATCTTTAGAACTGGAAGAACTTCATAGATGATTTGCTCAAATACAAATATTTAATGTAGTATAGATCGAATTTAATATTGCCCAATATTGCAATTAATTATTTTCTTATCTATTTCTTCATACACTTTAAATTTCTTAATGAATACAACAATATTTTTATTTCTTGCTATAGTAGCTACTATACAGTTGGTGCTCAATAAAAGCTAATAAATTTATATGATACTATTTATCAATTTAGATTTGAGATTATGTTTAGATTTTTTAAATACCTAAAAAAAAACCTTAATATATCACTCTGCCACACAATTTCAAAGGGTCTCAAAATCAATTAATTCAGAAAAAAGTACCATACAAATTCACTAATAATCCGGTGACTTCAGATTAAAATGTCATGTAATGGTTTCATGTCAATTATTTTAAAATTCTTTGCTGTTTTTTAATATGGCATCCTCAAGATTTTTGAATGTGTAGGGGACAAACCTTCTTTATGAGTAGGTCTCGGGTATATTTTGTGAAATAAAATTCACATTTAATGGCAAGTAAGAAAAATCTAAACATAAGAATTTCTTCTCTGCCCTTTGGCCTCCTCTCTTTCCACACTGTGCATAGTGTGTGAGCATTACACATCAACAAAGCCTCTCCTGTCAGCAGGAATACGAGCTGCATCATAAAGAACAACATTCTCCCAGAATCAAAAAAACAACTGCTCAAAAGATACCATTTCTTCTTGATCTTGTAAGGGTCACATGACTCACCACAATGATGCTTACATCTAGATTATAGAAACTGCCAATAATATATCATTTGTTGTACAGGCTTCTGTCTCAAAAAACTTATATAACTGGACTTTGATTTCTAAGGGGAAGAATAGTTCTCAGAGCCTTTGTGATGTTCTTCCCAGGTTATAATCCTCAAATTTGGACTAAAATTTTCCATTTTCTTCCTAGATTGACTAATTAATTTTTGTCAACACCTTGAAGCATTAAAAAAAAAAATCCTGAAAATACTATCTCAAAAAATGGAACTTTTAGAATGAAAGTATTCTAAGTATTTTCAGAATACTGACAAAATACTGAAAAAAACAAAGAAGTACTAATCTTAATGTCAATTTTAATAATGCAACATGATCTATATGAGGAATCCTGTTTTAAGTGTGTGGTTCACATCACATGCTTACTATCAGCTCTTTTCTTTTTCTTTCTTTCTTCTTAATCTATGAGCATTTAGGCAAGTTTTCCTTAAAATGTATAATATCCAAGAACAACAATATGATTCATAAAGACCATTATGGGGCTTCTGGGCTTTCCAGCTCTTGAATCCATATTCTGAATGAATTCTGTTTTCTTCCATTCCTCTTTTTTGTCAGATACTAAACTAAGTCACTTCAGTCATGTCCGACTCTGTGCGACCCAATAGACGGCAGCCCACCAGGCTCCCCCATCCCTGGGACTCTCCAGGGAAGAACACTGGAGTGGGTTGCCATTTTCTTCTCCGATGTGTGAAAGTTAAAAGTGAAAGTGAAGTTGCTCAGTCGTGTCTGACTCGTAACGACCCCATGGACTGCAGCCTACCAGGGTCCTCCGTCCATGGGATTTTCCAGGCAAGAGTACTGGAGTGGGGTGCCATTGCCTTCTCTGTGTCAGATACTAGGGATTTATTTTTTGCTTTTGTCCTGGCCCTTTATTTCCTTTCTGAACTTTGTAGAAAAACTTGGAGAATTTCTTCCCTCTTACTCGTGTCAAATTACTTGATCTTTGACATTCTGAGGAGGCCTTACAAACAGCAGAGAAAAGAGAAGCTAAAGGCAAAGGAGAAAAGGAGAGATATACCCATCTGAATGCAGAGTTCCAAAGAATAGGAAGAAGCAATAAGAAAGCCATCCTAAGTGATCAATGCAAAGAAATAGAGGAAAACAATAGAATGGAAAAGACTAGAGATCTCTTCAAGATAACTGAAATACCAAGGGAACATTTCATGAAAAGATGGGCCCACTAAAGGACAGAAATGATATGGACCTAACAGAAACAGAAGATTTTAAGAAGATGTGACAAGAACACGCAGAAGAACTATACAAAAAAGATCTTAATGACCCAGATAACCACGATGGTGTGCTCACTCATCTAGAGCCAGACATGCTGGAATGTGAAGTCAAGTGGGCCTTAGGAAACATCACTATGAACAAAGCTAGTGGAGGTGATGGAATTCCAGCTGAGTTATTTCAAATCCTAAAAGACGATGCTGGTAAAGAGCTGCCAGCTTTCAATACTTGGAAAACTCAAGAGTGGACACAGGCCTGGAAAATTCATTCTGATCCCAAAGAAAAGCAATGCCAAAGAATGTTCAGACTACTATGCAATTGCACTCATGTCACACGTTAGCAAAGTAAAGCTACAAATTCTCTAAGCGAGGTTTCAATAGTACGTGAACTAAGAACTTGCAGATGTTCAAACTAGATTTAGAAAAAGCAGAGGAACCAGAGATCAAATTGCCAACATCTGTTGGATCATCAACAAAGCAAGAGAGTTCCAGAAAAACATCTATTTCTGCTTTATCAACTATGCTAAAGCTTTTGACTGCATGGGTCACAACAAACTGTGGGAAATTCTTAAAGAGATGGGAGTAGCAGACCTCCTTACCTGCCTCCTGAGAAATCTGTATGCAAGTCAAGAAGCAACAGTTAGAACTGGACATAGAACAACGGACTGGTTCCAAATAGGGAAAGAGTACGTCAAGGCTGTATATTTTCACCCTGCTTATTTAACTTTTATGCAGATTACATTGCCGGGAGCCGGCATATTGCATATTGAGTGCATATTGCATATTGAGTGCAGCACTTTCCACAGCATCATCTTTCAGGATCTGGAATAGCTCAACTGGAATTCTATCACTGCCGGTAGCCAGCGTGAGGAACTCCGCCCATGACAAAAGTCATGAGGAAGGAGGCTCGGCATATGCAAAGGTGGGATCGAGCCTCAGGAGTTCCCCATCTACCCCCAAAAACAGAGTCTGCCTACTTTCTGCTTTGTGCTTTCACCTACACCTCTGACTTTACGGGGGGCTGTCCCCCACTACCTCTCTCTGAAAAAAGAGTTAGCTTACAGCTCCAGTTAATAATTCCTGGGTGTGACAGTGTTTAACCTACAAACTCCTTTGGAAATCCTCTAGCCTGCCTGAATAGGTTTTTCCGGCCACATGTGATTGTTCAGAGCCTCCCAACTGTGAGAGGCAGGAGATGTTCTAAACTGTCTAAACACAGATTCTTTTGAGTAGTTAAAAGATTGATTAGAAATTGTATTGGTGAAGGGATTTTCACTTGTTGGGCCAATGTTTGCTGCTAAGTTTCCATATCCCTTACCTGCTGTGTCCCTGGCAGTGTATTGATTAATATAATAGGTGTAAGTAGTAGCTTTAATGTTTGTAACCTGGGACCCTTGAGTTAATTCTTTTTCTTGTTATAGCCCACCACATCTTTGCTCTGTAGGAATGCAACTTTATCTAATGCTTTTGGAGGGTGGCTCCTGGCCAATCACCTTCAGAGAAAAATAAGTTTTCTGAAGAAAAGGTCTTAAAATGTTAACAGGCCTGCGGGCCAGAAGATGATGCAAATCACCTAAGCTTTTGCATATGATAAGTTTGCAGGAAGAAAGCCTGGCTTGCTGCAAGACTCTATCCCTTCCCCCATTATCCTCTATGCATAACTTAAGGTATAAAAACTACTTTGGAAAATAAAGTGCGGGCCTTGTTCACCGAAACTTGTTCTCACCATGTCGTTCTTTCTCTTACCTTCTGGCTGAATTATTCAGCCTCTTTTCTCCACTGAATTTCCTCACTGAGCTATCCTTATTTCAGCCTCTTTTCTCCACTGAATTTCCTCACTGAGCTATCCTCATTCTATTACTCTTTATATCCTTAATTCACGTTTAATTAAGCAGTTGTTTCCTGATCTTCGCCTACGCCGTCTCTCCTTCGAATACCCTGGATCAGCCGGGGCTGGTCCCTGGCATTACATCATGTGAAATGCCAGGCTGGATGAAGCACAAGCTGGAATCAAGATTGCTGGGAGAAATATCAGTAACCTCAGATATACAGATGAAACCACCCTTACGGAAGAACACAAAAAGAAACTAAAGAGCCTCTTGATGAAGGTGAAAGAGGAGGGTGAATAAGCTGGCTGAAAACTCAACATTCAAAAAACTAAGATCATGGCATTTTGGCTAATAGATGAGGTAACAATGGATAGAGTGAGAGAGTGAATTTTCTTGGGCTCCAAAACCACTGCAGATGATGATTGAAGCCATGAAATTAAAAAATACTTGCTGCTTGAAAGTAAAGCTATGACACACCTAGGCGTCGTATTGAAAACCAGAGACGTTACTTTGCCAACAAAGGTCCATCTAGTCAAAGCTATGGTTTTTCTAGCAGTCTTGTATGGATATGAGAGTTGGACCATAAAGAAAGCTGAGTGCTGAAGAATTGAGGCTTTTGAACTGTGGTGTTGGAGAAGATTCTTGAGAGTCCCTTGGACAGCCAGGAGATCCAACCAGTCCATCCTAAAGGAGATCAGTCCTGAATATTAATTGGAAGGACTGATGCTGAAGCTGAAGCTCCAATACTTTGGCCACCTGATGTGAAGAACTGACTCATTGGAAAAGGTCCTGAGGCTGGAAACGATTGAAGGCAGGAGGAAAAGGGACGACAGAGGATTAGATGGTTGGATGGTATCACTGACTCGATGGACATGAGTTTGCACAATTCTAGGATTTGGTGATGGATAGGGAAGCCTGGTGTGCTGTAGTCCATGGGGTTGCAAAGAGTCAGACATCACTGTGCAACTGAACTGACATTCCCAGCCCTGGTGTCACTTTCTAGTGTTTATACTATCTTGATTCTTATCATTTACCATATCCTTATGCATCAGTTTTTTTTTGCCACTTTATTTTTTAACTGAAGAATAATTGCTTTACAGATTAATAATTGTTTTCTGTCAAATATCAACAAGAATCAGCCATAAGTACACCCATGTTTCCTCCCTCCTGAATCTCCCTCCCTTCTCCCTCTCCATTCCACCCTTCTAGATTGTCACAGAGCCCCTGTTTGAATTCCCTGAGCCACACAGCAAATTCCTATTGGCTCTCTATTTTATATATGGTATTGTAAAATTATCAAAAGGAAATTAATAATTTGCCTGTCTAGCTATTGAAACTAAATGGCATAGTTTCTACCCTCATGGCATTTAGAAAGAAGCAATATGTACTTGATTAGGGCGAAAGCTTTTGTGATCAATTGAATCTAAGGCTTTCTGGATGCTGCTTACTTGTTTTCAGTCTTGGAAAACTTATCTGAGATATCGAGATTCATTTTTTCACTACCATATATTCACATGACAATGTTGTGCTAGTTAAATAAATCATATAAATTGGTATAGGATCTGATTTACAATTGGTGTTACACTTTTACACTTTGTATTCTTTTGATTTAAATCTTCAAATGCTGAGATAGCTGTCATTTGGAAAATACCTTTCCAAATGACAATTGTCCTGCCCCATATCAGTCAGAGTACCAGGAGAAAACATACTCTCAAATTGTTCAACAACAAAAAAAATTTTAATTAAAAAAAAAAAAAACTACTAGAAGACAGTGAGAGAAATCTATTTTATCTTGAATTTGGCAATGACTTTTCAGATACAATACCAAAGGCATGCTCCATGAGGGAAAGAACTAGTAAGTGGGACTCTGTTAAATTTAAATTTCTGCCGCATATGATACTGTTAAGAGAATGAAAAGTCAAGTCACAGACTGGTAGAAAAACTATAAAACACGTATCTGGTCTAGGACTTATAGCCAAAATGTGCAAAGGACTCTTAAAATTTAACAATAACAACAGCAACATAAGTTTAAAAGATGAACAAAAGATTTGAAAGACACCTCATCAAAGAAGATATACAGATGTCAAATATGCATACAAAAACACTAACAAATTGCAAGCTAAAACAACGACATATCACCACATATCTATTAGAATGGCTAAAATTCAAAATATTGACAACACCAGAATAGTAGTGCAGCTATGAAACAAGAGGAATTCTCATTCATTTATGATGAGAATGCAAAATGTTACAGTCACATTGAAAGTCAGTTTGGCAGTTTCCTATAAGGCTAAATATAATTTCACCATGCAACCCAGCAATCACACTCCTAGATATTTGTCCAAATGAGTCGAAAAATTATATCCCATTCATGCATATCCATGTACATATTTAAATTTGTTGTATTCATTATTTCCTGACCTTGAAAGCAACCAAGATGTTCTTCAATAAGTAAATGGACAAAAACAGTATGATATATACAATGGAGTATATTCTGTGATAAAAAAGTAAATAATCTATGAAGTTGCAAATATACATGGTAAATCCTTAAATGCATATTGCTATGTAAAAGAAGCCAGTCTGAAAAGATTCCTATTGTATGATTTCAACTCTATGACATTCTGGAAAGGCAAAACTATAGACACAGTGAAACAGTTAATGAAGGACAGGGTTCAAGGGGAGGAAGAGTTGAATTGATGTAGCAAAGGGCATTTCTAGGGCAGTGAAAGTATTCTGCATGACTTTGTAATGATGGATACATGATATTATACATTAGTAAAAAGCCATGGGACTATAAGAAACAAACATAAATTATTATAATATGGAGTTTAATAATTATCAATATTGGTTCATCGATTGTAACTGAATTAATATGAGATATTGTTTCCTGGAGAGGCAAATACGGAAACTCTAATAACTATATATGCAATTTTTCTGTAAACCTGAAACTTCTCTAAAAAATAAAGTCTGTTAAGAGAGTTAGACTTATAAATGAATCTTCTATGACTTGTGTTTGTTAGTCTCTCAGTCATGTCTGACTCTTTGTGACCCCATGGACCATAGTCTGCCAGGCTCCTCTGTTCATGGGATTCTCTAGGCAAGAATACTGGAGTATGCTGCCATGCCCTTCTCCAGGGGATCTTCCCCACCCAGGGATCGAATCTGTTGAATCCTAAATGAACCAAAATAAATTAAAATTACTTGGTATTGATTTTGACTTGATTTGCAGACCACTGGATAAGTTGGAGACAAAGATGTTTCACAAACCTTAAGGCTGTGTTTGCTAATCTATATTTCTGGTATTCATCAGATTTTAATTAATGTAAAATGGTTTACATTAAATTTGCTGTTTCTGGTTTTAGTCTCTTTTACAATAAGTACAATGAAATATCAGCATGAACTGTAATAACACAGATGGATACTTTAAATAAGTATTCTGTATAATTTAAAGTGGAAATTTAATTAAATTGGAGGGATTTCAAATGCCTGTACATAATATATTTATGTACTTTAAGATATACTGATATAAAAAAGCATGTAAAACAGATAAATAACATATGTAGTCCTGGAACAAGAATCAGTTTGTGAGTCAAATATTCAGCTAGTAAATAGTTGTTTATACTTTGATAACATCTAATCTCTGAGCCTTATTTCCTGATTTGCAAAATGAGAATATTTATATATATATGATTTTTAGTTATCTTTCTGGATTTAATTTTTTTATGTGTGTGTATGTGTATGTATGTGTGTTTACAATATATTATTACTTATTTGCAATAGACATTGAGGTACAGTCACCTTTTATGAAACGATAGGTCTTTCCTGCACTTCATGGTATCTAATTATGCAAAGGGAGATTGCCAGAGTGACATAATAGTCTACTTATTTATTTTATATGCCTTTCTTGGGAATTATTATGCAGTTATTGTTTGAGATTTTGGCACAAGGGATTTCTCATTAGTTTCATATTCAGTATGTTTATGGTGGTTTTAAATAGTAAGAGACAGTTGGTTTATATCTTACTAGCTATGGAAAAAACATTATAAGTATTCTGAAGTAAACATTAACACTTGTCCTTGACTCTAAAACTTGACCTAGTGAAGGGTCTGGTCCTTTAACGACAAAGCACAGAATACTGGCTTACCTCTGTTCTTCAATTACATTAAATGATTCCCCTGAGTTTTCAAAGAAAAGAAAAACACCTTCTATGTTTTGGTGCAAAATGCACATTTAATTGGCTCCCTGACAGATGTTAAATTTTAACTTCTTGAAAAATAAACATTTGACCATACTACACAGATTTTGTGCATCTTTTGCGATCCAGAACATCTGCGGAATTGGGTAGGTTATTAACCTTTCTCATCACAGCTATTATTCCTTTATCCAATGCATTGTATATAAGTTCCTCACTTTGATAGGATATTTAAATCACTTCTTATACATTCACATTTTAGTACATGGGTTTCTCACTCGATCTCATTCCTCCCTTTTGTGTTCCTCCTACACTTTTTTCAACCTACTTGAGCCAACACAGCCCAAGTTACAGACCTACAGGTTCATGGTACATCATTTTCACCACTGCCTTGATGGGACACCTCTCAACTTCTTTGCCTTATTCCCCTCCCTTTGTTACTATTTACTCTACTATCTCTTATCTTTTAACTCATCTCAGAACTGTTTTCCTTGGTTCCAGGAATCTGGATTACTAAACGTTCTAAAAAGGACACCAAAGGGTATTGATAATTTTTAAGAACATGCAGTCACTCAATTTACACGGACTCATTTAATTTGGCAAGCCATATACTTCTTCTTCAGTTCTGTTCAGTTCAGTCACTCAGTCGTGTCCGACTCTTTGAGACCCCATGAATCACAGCACGCCAGGCCTCCCTGTCCATTACCAACTCCCGGAGTTCACCAAAACTCATGTGATGCCATCCAGCCATCTCATCCTTGTCCTTAATTATCCCCAATTCACACTCTATTCCTTTTCTTCTATGAGCTCTCACTTCTTACAGTCTAGCTTCCCGGATGTCAGTGCAACACTATCTTCACACACAAACACAAATACTCACAAATAACAAAGGGGAAAGAAAATTTTGTCATCATTGAGTATGATCACATAAGGATTCGTCTCACAATAACTCTGATTGAGAATCAGTTCAGATTTCCTTAACTGCATGACTGCTTTAATTTCAGAGATGTGAAATTCAATGCGTCAAAACTAAAAATTTTTATCTTCAAATAATCCTCCTCCTGATGTAATTAAGCAAAAAGAATGTTACATCTACATAAGTCATCTGATCTGAATAGATTTGCTTTACTTATTTCCTAACTTTTGAGGAGATAGACAACTTGCTTCAATTTTAGTGTTTCTAACTTTTGAGGAGATAGACAACTTGCTTCAATTTTAGTGTTTCTAAAACTTTTTGAGCTATTTTGATGTGTTGGTTGTTTTTTGTTTTATTTTTGTGCTAAGAGCTTTGATAGGATCATTTTCCTCCAAAGGTAATAGAGGCTTCAGGAAAAAAAGTCAACAGGCAAACAAACATAAAAGACAAGCTTCTTAAAATCAAATGTATTCAATCTGGATTGTATTAACTTGAAAAGAAATGCTATTTCTGATATTTTAATTAAAAATAGAATTATATTCTGGAGAAGGCAATGGCACCCCACTCCAGTACTCTTGCCTGGAAAATCCCACGGACCGAGGAGCCTGGTAGGCTGTAGTCCATGGGGTCATGAAGAGTCAGGTACGACTGAGCGACTTCACTTTCACTTTTCACTTTCATGCATTGGAGGAGGAAATGGCAACCCATTCCAGTGTTCTTGCCTGGAGAATCCCAGGGACAGAGGAACCTAGTGGGCTGCCGTCTGTGGGGTCACATAGAGTCGGACACTACTGAAGCGACTTAGCAGCAGCAACAGAATTATATTCTAGTTTGTGAAGAAGATAATCTGTCCCTGGAATTTAATAATTTAATTAATCACTAACAAAATCATTTCTCCTATGTAAATACACTTTATACATTAAATGCACATTCAGCAAGCAATATAAAAATTGAATTATTAGGGAATATAAAACAATCTATATTCATTGGCAGAACAGAATGTCCTTACTTAAACTGTAATAGTCTCTTTTTAGTTAAAACATTTAAAAGGTAGCCTTTCCATTATATAGTATTTTTTAATTAAAAGAAGCCTGTGATATGTAGCAAGCTCCCCAGATGTGGACAAGATCACTTTCAGGTAATATATTCTCAGAAATGAGTTTTGTGATATGACTAAACTATACGTTGGTCTTTTTTCAGGATCAAAATTGTTACATAGAATACACTGTTTTATAAGAGAACAGAGATAGAGTGAAGTATAAATGTAGATTGAACTACTTGCTGAAAAATAATAACAGAAACTCTTAATCCTAAAAAGTATGATGGAACATGGATTGATGGGGGAACTCTGCATTGTGGAAAATGGAATAATGTGTTATGAGAAACAGTTCTGTTGAGTCTCGAGGTCCCTGAGAAGACTAGTCCAGTGAAAAGCCAGTGGGTCTAACTTAGGAAAAAGAAGATTATAAAATTGTTTAATTACCAACATTTGTGTAGTACTTTTGTTTCAAAGTGTTTTCCTTGTATTTATCACAGTTGATTCTCAAACTAACTCTGTACAGTTGGCATAGTACTGAGCATTGTTCTAATTTAGACAAAAATTATATGAGAGATTGAGTCTTATTAGCAAATACACTTTGCTATGTATATAACACACTGATATAACTAAATCTTACAAACAAATATGAGGCGTTTGAAAAATTTTCTGAAAATACTGTTGTGGAAAGACAAATATATGCTTGTACTCAAATCACAAAAATTATAATTGGCTAACAGCATTACTGCAATTTCAAATGCAATTTTTTTTATCCAACATTAAATTTAGGTTTAAATATAACCCTACTTCTTAGACGTATGACATGTAATTTATTTCATTAAAAATAATAATACTAAAATCTCTTAAACATTTTACATTTAAATTTACTTAAAATGGGATCCTTTTCTTTCCTTTTTTGGTTTTCTACACAAGTGAGCTTTATGATTTTACTTTCATATATACCTGTTGGAAGAAAAGAAAAATAATTCAGCCATAGTAATCCACAATTTTCCTAAAAAATTTGATCAGAGAATTCATGTTATAATAGCCAATAATATAAATAGCATAAAGGTCTTGGGAAGTCCCTCTGTAACCACCTAAATTTTAATTTGATTTATAAACTGAATCTGAACTGAGTTTGAAAATTGTTATCACTCTCATATTCTTATATGCATGGGTGCATGCTCAGTCCCTTCAGTCACGTTGAACTCTTTGTGACCCCATTAAGACTCCTCTGTCCATGGGATTTCCCAGTTACAGTCTTATATACCCACATACAAATACATTTTTGTAATACCTATTTAATGATAAATGATTTTGAAAATAACATATAGAAAGCCAGCAAAAGGATAATAAAACTGGTACCATGAAGATCAAAAGAGTATATGTGAAATGACTTTTTGAGTGAACATGCCTATTTGAGTAATATAAACTGTTTACTAGAATTGTTTACTACTTAGATGTAAATATATGAATAAAGTATTTCAAGTTTTAAACAATTAAATTTACTTTCTGATGAGATTTTTTTTCCAAAGGCAAATTGGTTGATATGAAAAGCAAACTCTACAAATAGGTCAAATAGGTTCCTATAAATCATGAAGATATTTAAAGTTCATGGATAGCACTATCTGATCATTCTTTGGTGATTTTCTTTATCTGTATTCAGCATAATCTGTAATATAAAAATGTCTTATACCATGATAAAAAATTAACTACTCTTTTAAAGAATATGTATATATATATATAAAATCTCATCAGAAAGTAAATTTAATTGTTTATATATATATATATATATCCATTATCTACCTTAAATACATAATATCTACCTTAATATATCTACAATATACTTAAAAATCTACTTAATAATCTACCATAATATCTACCTTAATTATCTAAGTTAAAAACATAATAAATGAAAAAAAACGAAGAACTTATCATTGGTGATAAATTAACTCTGGGCTTCCCTTGTGCTCAGCTGGTAAAGAATTTGCCTGCAATGCAAGAGACCTGGGTTCAATCCCTCCATTGGGAATATCCCCTGGATAAGGGAAATGCTACCCACTCCAGTATTCTGGCCTGGAGAATTCCATGGACAGTATAGTCCATCGGTCGCAAAGAGTTGGACATAACTGAGTGACTTTCACTTTCATGTTCAAATTAACTATACTACTGACTTTATTCTGATTTCTCCAGGTTTTCCATGTTCTTTTTCTGTTCCAGGACTCAATCTTGGGTTTTCACTTGTATTTAGTTTTCCTGTTCCCCTGTTGTTGTTGAGTAACTAAGCCATGTCTGACTCCTTGCGACCCCATGGACTGCATCATGTCAGGCTCCACAGTCCTCTCAAGTCTTCTCCAGGAACACAATTTGAAAACCTCAGTTCTTTGGCTCTCAACCTTCTTCATGATCCAGCTCTCATGACTGTATATGACTATTGGAAAAACCACAGCTTTGACTATGCAGACCTTTGTAAGCAATGTGATATCTCTGCTTTTTAATATTCTGTCTAGATTTGTGATAGCTGTCCTTCCAAGAAGCAAGCATCTTTTAATATCATGGCTGCAGTCACCATCCACAGTGATTTTGGAGTCCCCTAAAATAAATTTGTCATTGTTTCCACTTTTTCCCCTTCTATGTGCCATGACAGAAGGGGAAAAGTGGAAGCAATGAAAAATTTATTTATTCAACTCCTAAAAGATGATGCTGTGAAAGTGCTGCACTCAATATGCCAACAAATTTGGAAAACTCAGCAGTGGCCACAGGACTGGAAAAGGTCAGTTTTCATTCCCATCCCAAAGAAAGGCAATGCCAAAGAATGCTCAAACTACCGCACAATTGCACTCATCTCACATGCTAGTAAAGTAATGCTCAAAATTTTCCAAGCCAGGCTTCAGCAGTACACGAACCATGAACTTCCAGATGTTCAAGCTGTTTTTAGAAAAGGCAGAGGAACCAAAGATCAAATTGCCAACATCCGCTAGATCATGGAAAAAGCAAGAGAGATTCAGAAAAACATCTCTTTCTGCTTTATTGACTATGCCTAAGCCTTTGACTGTGTGGATCACAATAAACTATGGATAATTCTGAAAGAGATGGGAATACCAGACCACCTGACCTGCCTCTAGAGAAACCTGTATGCAGGTCAGGAAGCAACAGTTAGAACTGGACATGGAACAACAGACTGATTCTAAATTGGGAGAGGAGTACATCAAGGCTGTATATTGTCACCCTACTTATTTAACTTATATGCAGAGTACATCATGAGAATCGCTGGGCTGTAGGAAGCACAGGCTGGAAACAAGATTGCTGGGAGAAATATCAATAACCTCAAATATGCAGATGATACAACCCTTATGGCAGAAAGTGAAGAGGAACTAAAGAGCCTCTTGATGAAAGTGAAAGAGGAGAGTGAAAAAGTTGGCTTCAAGATCAACATTCAAAAAACTAAGATCATGGCATCCAGTTCCATCACTTCATGGGAAATAGATGAGGAAACAGTGGAAACAGTGTCAGACTTTATTTTTGGGGGGCTCCAAAATCACTGAAGATGATGATTGCACCCATGAAATTAAAATACACTTACTCCTTCGAAGGAAAATTATGACCAACATAGATAGCATATTCAAAAGCAGAGAAATTACTTTGCCAACAAAGGTCCATCTAGTCAAGGCTATAGTTTTTCCAGTAGTCATGTACGGATGTGAGAGTTGGACTATAAAGAAAGCTGAGGGCTGGAGAATTGATGCTTTTGAACTGTGGTGTTGGAGAAGACTCTTGAGAGTCCGTTGGACAGCAAGGAGATCCAACCAGTCCATCCTAAGGGAGATCAGTCCTGGGTATTCAAAGAAATGACTGATGTTGAAGCTGAAACTCCAATAATCTGGCCACCTGATGCAAAGAGCTGACTCATTGGAAAAGACCCTGATACTGGGAAAGATTGAGGGCAGGAGAAGGAGGGGACGACAGAGAATGAGATGGTTGGATGGCATCACTGACTCAGTGGACATGGGTTTGGTGGACTCCGGGAGTTGGTGATGGACTGGGAGGCCTGGCGTACCGTGGTTCATGGGGTCGCAAAGAGTCAGACATGACTGAGTGACTGAACTGAACTAAACTGAACTGATGTGCCATGAAGTGATTGGACCAAGGTTATGATTTTTTTTTTTTTAACTATTTTCCTGTTCCCTAGTCTCCTACAAGCTGTGATAGTTTCTCAGTCTTCCCTTGTGTTCTATAATCATGACAATTCTATATTTGTCAAGTAATTTTGTAAAATATACTTCAAAGTGTTTTCCTCTGTTATTTTCTCATGATATGATTTATGATATATATTGAGAGGGGAAAGAATTCCAGGCAAATGGTATTCCCTTTTCAGGGTAGCATCTCAGGGAATCTATGATGTGTGATAGGTATGTGTTTTACTACTGGTGCTGTTAATAGCTTCTTGGTTAAGGTGGTATCTTCCCTGTTTCTCCACTTTAAAGTTATTCTATTTTCCTTTATAATTAACACATATCTTAGGAGAGATTCTTCAAGACATTCAAATGTACGGTTTTCCTCAGAAAAATTTACTAATTGTATTACTCCTTAGTCAATTTTACCTGGTATAATGATCACTATGGTATTCTAATGGTGTTTTCTGAAATTTTCTTAATTTATTCTACATTATTTTTGGAATTCTTCTGTAAAGAAGAATCTCTTTATTCAATTGTTTATTTATATCAGTACAGATACATGTATTTCTTTTTATTACTTCATTAATTTATGTTGTTATTCAAAATGTTCCAGCTCTTTCATGTTGACTTCTATACCATTTGGCATGTCCTAATTCTTAAATTTTGAGTATTTCTATATACGTTTACAACATAAGATGCTCCAAGATGATCTTTTACTCTCCCTTTGCCAACCCTACAATCAGCTCTTCCATGAGCTCTCAGAGCAGATCAGATCAGATCAGTCACTCAGTCGTGTCTGACTCTTTGCGACCGCATGAATTGCAGCACACCAGGCCTCCCTGTCCATCACCAACTCCCGGAGCTCTAGTTCTTTGGTAATAATTCAGTGAATCATTATTAACCAATAAATTAAGATGGTGGTACTTATTAATTACATTTTCAATAGTATTTATTTTATCCATCTAAGAAAGAACATTCCTATGTAAGACCTGCTAGCTATATGACTGATCAATACATTTTGTGTCCTAACATATTGTTTCCTCTATAAAATGTGGATAATAATAATACATCTTTATGGTTCTTAAAGGCAATTGAGAAAGTGAAAGTAACTTGTAATTATATAGCATTATTGTACTGCAGAGTACATCATGAGAAACGCTGGACTGGAAGAGACACAAGCTGGAATCAAGATTGCCGGGAGAAATATCAATAACCTCAGATATGCAGATGACACCACTCTTATGGCAGAAAGTGAAGAGGAACTCAAAAGCCTCTTGATGAAAGTGAAAGTGGAGAGTGAAAAAGTTGGCTTAAAGCTCAACATTTAGAAAACGAAGATCATGGCATCCAGTCCCACCACTTCATGGGAAATAGATGGAGAAACAGTGGAAACAGTGTCAGACTTTATTTTTCTGGGCTCCAAAATCACTACAGATGGTGACTGCAGCCATGAAATTAAAAGACGCTTACTCCTTGGAAGGAAAGTTATGACCAACCTAGATAGCATATTCAAAAGCAGAGACATTACTTTGCCAACAAAAGTCCGTCTAGTCAAGGCTATGGTTTTTCCTGTGGTCATCTATGGATGTGAGAGTTGGACTGTGAAGAAGGCTGAGCACCGAAGAATTGATGCTTTTGAACTGTGATGTTGGAGAAGACTCTTGAGAGTCCCTTGGACTGCAAGGAGATCCAACCAGTCCATTCTGAAGGGGATCAGCCCTGGGATTTCTTTGGAAGGAATGATGCTGAAGCTGAAACTCCAGCACTTTGGCTGCCTCATGAGAAGAGTTGACTCATTGGAAAAGACTCTGATGCTGGGAGGGATTGGGGGCAGGAGAAGAAGGGGACGACAGAGGATGAGATGGCTGGATGGCATCACTGACTCGATGGATGTGAGTCTGAGTGAACTCCGGGTGTTGGTGATGGACAGGGAGGCCTGGCGTGCTGCAATTCATGGGGTCGCAACGAGTCGGACAGGACTGAGCGACTGATCTGATCTGATCTGATTGTAATTCTAGTGATAATATCATCATGTGGGAATTTCACATGATGTTATTGCTCCTGTATATGACACTTACTTGAGATTAATCAGGTAAAAAGTATATGCTTCTACCAATGCCTTAACTTATTGTTCAGAAACTCAATATTTGACTCACAATTCTCCTCACAACCTTTTTATTGCATTGGAATTTCAGAATATGCTTTTGAAAGAAGCATAAATCTTCACTTGTAATAAATACTTAGTCTTGGGAAAAGTACAAAAAAAGGAAAAAAAAAAAAAAAAGGACAATCACATCTGCTCCTCTGGTTCAGGTATGTTTTATAGAATTTAAACAGAAAGTCATTAAAGGTGTCAATTTTCATATCAGCCACAAATTCATAATACAACAGAAAATGAGACTCAAAATTTATTTTTAAAAAATGTTGGCCTTAAAACTCCTCTGAATAATGCCAAAGAAAGATATACTTTAAGAAGTTTTAACTGAAATTTACTTAGAAAGGCAGGAGTAACTGTAGCTAACCTTCGAATGATCAGAACTTATGGTTCAACAAACTGTCCCAAAGCCAGCCAAACAGGGAGTTTCCACAAACCCAACCTCACAATTTGCCAACGGATTCTGCTGTTTAAAAATACATACAGGACTTCCAAAAAGAGAAATAGGAATACTCTATTTATAAGAATTATCCTCATATCATCATTTTAAGCCTGATGACGCATGGCTATAGGAATCTTATTTTAGATATAGAAGCTTCCTGATTCCATACTTGGAAAAGGAGCTGCCCTCCAAATTCTGAGGTGATGATGCTCAAAACATTCAGGAAGGAATTTAGGACTCAATGGTCGGCCAAGATCAATAAAAATCTCAAAGAGAATCTCAAGATTAATGAAAGAAACATCATTTTCAAGCATTTCAGTAGTAAAAAATTGAAACTATCATATCCAAAACTATAGCAGGAGAATTTCATAGGCAGCCAATATTTTGAAAGTGTCTTAAATGACAATATTGTACTGATTTTTTATGTGGACTTTTTTAGAGGTCTAGTTTGAAACACATTTGCAAAATATAAAAATGTACTTGCAATAACAACAGCAAGTAAATTTAGTTATATTATATTTGACACAAAATGTCAACAATGGAAGAAATTATGGAACTAGTGGGAGTATAATTTAGGGACATTCAAGCTTAATTGAAAAGATTCATGTTTATGCCTGACTTTGAAGATGCTATATTGGTTGTATTTTGCATAGCAAAATAAAATTGAAATATAAAAAGAATATTATAGGCTCCTTATGTATAACCTTAGAGAGAACTTCAAAATCTTATTGGCCTTATTTCATACTCTAGCCACTGCAATGGTAATAGCTGATGTACATTTTGACCAGCTTTATGAAGATATAACTGAGAGTACCTCACCCTTGCATCCTGCCAGGGACTTTCCCTGAAACTACAGAAAGTGAACACATGAGAAATTGCTCATCATGCGCATATGTTCAAATCAGAAATATGCAGTAATCAAAGTCCGTGGGGTCATCTTCAGCCCTTAGGTATGAGAATGAAAAGATGAATATATCCTCACTTTGGACCCTCAGGTGCACAGTTCTGAGATGTTTTGGCTCTTAGAACATCCTCAGGACATAAAACAGAGTTGCCTGTAGCACTGAAGTGTCTGACTCTTTCTGACCCCATGGACTATAGCCGGCCAGATTCCAGCTACAGTTCATGGATTCTCCAGACAAGAATACTGGAGTGGGTTCCATGCCCTCCTCCAGGCGATCTTCCCAACCCAGGGATCAAACTTGGGTCTCCCATATTGCAGGCAGGCTTCTTACTGTCTGAGTTACCAGGAAAGCTACTTGTCAAATCCATATAATATCCTTATGTTGCCTTTTTCACCTTTCTCGTTTTCACTCCCCATGGCTTGCACTCCTGCTCCCTGAGATTATATTTTCTCAAGATTTTCTTTGAGAAAAATTTAGGCTGAGATAAGTACTATTTCTGTTCTTTGTGCCTTAGGTGGAGTGGGGAGGAAATCAGAGTCTTTCAGATCTTTCATTATGTGCTGACCTTAAACAAATTATCAAGTTACTCAGCAGCAAACACGAAAGAGAATCAGATTCCAAATTGAAACACACTAGTTCTATTTACTTTATAATACAAATTTCATGTTACCATAAAATGAAAGCCCAAGTATAAGTTTAGAAATGTTAAAGTTCTCCATTAATTACTTTATGTTGAATTCTAAATCTCTGTAAAGAGAGATTCACTGGTAAAACTATGTAATGTACAAAAGTACTGATTATTTTCTTTTAAATGAGATTTATACTACATTCTCTTTAAAATAAATTTATATCAGATTGTTTTTAAATGGCAACTGTTTAGAGTATTAAAAGACTTGGTTATTAAAATACCCATTTTTAGCCGATGTTTTTAAAAATACATCCTTTGTACAAAGCAATGAATTTCTTGTCTGCCTTATAACAGCATCATTAATCCACAGAAAAGTTTCTTCCCTATCACATTAAGATTATTCATTTAGACAGCTATAAACATGTTTGACATGTTTACTTATTGTGAAACATCATGAATTTTTTCTTTGTAAAATACAGCCACTTTGAGTAAATAGTATAAAAGTTATAAATTAAGGCACCAGATAGTGGGAATTTTAATAATGAAAATGAGATATTCTACATCTTCACATTTTCATAAAATTATTTCAGGTTTTGGTCTCACTGTTGCAACCAATTTTTAATAAAGTTACCATGGACACAGTTACTACTTTTTATTGATTATAAAGGGTTGGCAGTCTTTTACAACATAATTGCCAGTAAAATTTTCGCTGGTGCAACTGTGTGTATTAAATGCTAGCTTAATATACACATGGGAAAAAGGGAAAAGACAAAACTTGTTGATCTGTATCATTAATTTTGATAATCTTTCTTTCTCCCCAGTATATCAATATACTAAAGGCACTGGAAAACCTTAGGGGAAAAATTTATTCACCAATAGAAGATCTTCTCTATATAAATAGCATTTCAATGATGATCAAAGGAAAGCTTAGGAGAATGGGAAAAAATACATAACCACTTGTGCATACTACTTGGAAAGACACACAAAGTAATTGATTTCTGTCCAATCAATTTGCATTTCAAATTAAATATTTAAGAAATACATCAACATGCGTCTTAATCAGCACACAGATCTATTGTGAAATATTCAATATATCATAGTAGCCATGCTCTCAGTAGAAAAAAAATAATTTTACCTATCAATGAACTGCATAATTATTTTCTTTTCCAGCATTTTCTGTTGCCAAAGACAACACAGTAATAGACATACTTTGCTGCAGTAAGACTCTCCTTTTACTGGAATGAACAGCATCATCTTAAGCTCACAGGACATATTTTGCCAAAATAGATATTGAATGCTGAAACTGTATATGTATCTGAGGAATTATTTGTATAAAATCATCTATTTATACATCTTAGGATATGCTTCTTCCCTGGAAATTCATGTATATATTGTGGTGGAATTTCTAAAAGAAGTGTCTTTTATTTAAATTCAAAGTATTTAAGATAAGGGAACAAATGAAAAAGAAAACCCTGAAAGCAGAATAAATTATGCCCAAGTTTTTATATTTAATTAGTCATATAATATTATATCAAGCAGATAAGAAAGACCAACATAAAATCTTTCAAGTGCTCTATCAAGTCTTAATTGCACTTATGTTGAAGAAATAACCTGTAAATGTATAATAAGGAGGGAAAAAATGTCAGCAGTTACAAGGATGAAGATTGAGTCAAGTATTTCTTCTTTGAAACTTTTTTTAAAAATGAGATTTATTTTTAATTCATACTGTTGAAAATAATTTTATATCACTTTTTCCCCCCACAGTTTTCAGTAGTCCATAAAGTATAATTAAATTTTATTTATATCTTTTTGTTTGCATTTCGTTCTTCTTTCTATTCATTTCAGTTAGTCACTCAGTCATGTTTGACTCTTTAAAATCCCATGGACTGTAGCCTCTCAGGCTCCTCTGTCCATGGAATTCTCCAAACAAGAATACTGGAGTGGGTAGCCATTCCCTCTTCCAAGGGAGCTTCCCAGCACAGGGATTGAACCTAGTCTCCTGCATTGCAGGCAGATTCTTTACTGTATGAGCCAGCAGGGAAGAGGACTTAGGTTTCACATATGCATATTTTCTTTGTATTTTAATATATGTCCTCTAATAAGGTACTCTAATAATACTTGACATAAACATAGGAACAAAATGAAGATAGTTTTTCTATTTTGTAAAATACAGAAGATTGGATAAATACCCTGGATGATATTTGCATTAAGCAACTAAAAATTCTTATAAATTTTTATATCTCGTATTCTATGAAATTTTAATTTTAAATGCATTGTCAAGTTACCAAGAATACAGGGGAATAGCAAAAGCCAAACAAAGTTAAAAAGGAGATCTTTTGGAGGAAGCAAATTCAAAATTCAGAAGTTGACTTCTTATCCAGAGGGTTTCTGCTAAAACATGGTCACCTGAAATTTTTCAATCTGAGAGGTTTATGAGGAGTGAGAAGAAGTTGGGGAGATAAATAGCAAGAAATAATGTCTAGAGTTTTCCCAGGGTTCAGTAACTAATAGAATCCCCTGATATATAGATTGGACCACAAAGGCCAGGAAATAGCCTCATTCCATAGGAGAGACAGCAATGGATTTTGACAGTCTCACATGAATTGGGGTTTTTTAAAGGGTAAAATAAATTCACCCTAAAGATTATAATCACAAAACAGACCTCATCTAACCATGGTAACAAATTTCACAAAATCTATGTTGTTTCTTCAAGTCTATAACAAATATTTCCCTTTTAAACTGTTCTTAGATTTGTGTAACCCATATGCCGGGTAGAAGCAAAAGTATAACTTTTCTGCATGCGTCAAAGATTCTCACAGGTAGAATAAAGTGCAAAAAGCAAGTCACAACACATACACAAAACCAAGGTACACAAAGCCAAGAAATATCAGGCAGCAAATTCAGACTTGCAGAGATGTAAGAATTATAAAACAATTATTAAATAAATATATTTACTTTGTTTAAAAAAAATAACAGAGGCTTAAGAAGAAAACATGGAATAAACAGAGCTTCCCTGTTGGCTCCCAGGTGGCGCTGGTAGTAAAGAACCCGCCTGCCAATGCAGGAGATGTAAAAGATGCGGGTTCCATCCCTGGGTCTGGAAGATTCCCCTTGAGAAGGCAATGGCAATCGACTCCAGTATTCTTGCCTGGAGAATCCCATGGAGAGAGAAGCCTGGCAGGCTATAGTCCGTGGGATCGCAAAAAGTTGGACAGGACTGAAGAGACTGAGCATGCATGCTCAGTGGTAAAGAATCCACCTGCCAGTGCAGGAGACACAGCTTTGATCCCTGGATCAAGAAGGTCCCCTGGAGAAAGAAATGACAACCCACTCTCACATTTTTGCCTGGAAAATCCCATGGATAGAAGAGTCTGGCAGGCTACAATCAATGAGGTCACAAAAGAGTCAGACACAACTTAGTGACTAAACAACAACAATGAAATAAGGAAAGGATAGGAAGCCCAGAAAGAAACCCACACATGTGTGGCCAATTAATATGTGACCAATGAGGCAGGACTATAACAGGGAGGAGAGACAGTCTCTTCAAAAAATTCTGCTGGGAAAACTGGACAGCTTCCCAGTGGGAAAAAAAAAAGTGAAATTTGAACATTTTTTAACACCATGTAAAAAAATAAACTCAAAATATATTAAAGATCTAACCATAAGATTGGACACTGTAAAACTCTTAGAGGAAAACAGGCAGAACATACTCTGATGTAAATTGCAGCGATATATTTTACAATCCATCTCCCAGAGTAATGGAAATAAATACAAAAAATAAACAAATAGGATTTAATTAAACTCAAAAACTTTAGCCTAGCAAAGGAAACCATAAACAAAATGAGAAGACATCACACAGAATGAGAGAAAATATTTGTAAACAATGCTACTGACAAAGGATTAATATCCAAAATTTGCAAACAGCTCATGTAGCTTCATATATAAAGCTACATAAATAAACAAACAAGCCAATCAAAAAATGGGCAGAAGACCTAATGAGGCATTTCTCCAAAGACATACAGACAGCCAAGAGACACAGGAAAAGACACTCAACATCATCAGTTATTGGAGAAATGCAAATCAAAACTACAAAGGGACTTCATCTCTTACTAGTCAGAGTGGCCACCACATGAAAACTTGCAAACAATAAATGTTGGACAGGGTATGGAGAAAACGGAACTCTCCTAAAACGTTAGTGGAAATGTAAGCTTGCGCAGCCAGTATGGAGATTTCTATGAAGTTTCCTTAAAATACTAAAAATAGATCTATCATATGATCCAGCA
Organism: Bos taurus; assembly: GCF_002263795.3. Taxonomy (NCBI): domain Eukaryota; kingdom Metazoa; phylum Chordata; class Mammalia; order Artiodactyla; family Bovidae; genus Bos; species Bos taurus. The sequence goes on along the minus strand of NC_037332.1, from coordinate 13,773,854 downwards.
ATTCCACTCTTGGGAATATATCTCATGGAAAAATATAGTTTGAAAAGATACATGAACCCCATTGTTCACTGCAACACTGTTTACAAGAGCCAAATCATGGAAGAAATCTAAATGTCCAACAGCAGATGAATGGATAAAGAAGATATGGTACATATAATATATATAATAGAATAGTATTCACGTCAAAGAGAGTGAAATACTTTCATTTGCCATAATATGGATGGAATTGAAGATCATCATACTAAGTGAAATAAGTCAGACAGAGAAAGACAGATATCATATGACATGCCTTATATGCAGAATCTAAACAAAAACAATGTAAACGAATTTATTTACAAAACAGACTCACAGACTTAGAGAACAAAGTTATGGTTACCAGGAAAAAAGAGTGGGGGGAGGGGAGGACAGATTGGGAGTTTGGGATTGACGTGTACACACTGGTATATTTAAAATAAAATGAGACAAAAACTTAATCTCAAAAATATACAAGTAACTCCTGCAGCTCAACTCCAGAAAAATAAATGACCCAATCAAAAAATGGGCCAAAAAACTAAATAGACACTTCTCCAAAGAAGACATACAGATGGCTAACAAACACATGAAAAGATGCTCAACATCACTCATACCAGAGAAATGCAAATCAAAACCACAATGAGGTATCATTTCATGCCAGTCAGAATGGCTGTGATCCAAAAGTCTACAAGCAATAAATGCTGGAGAGGGTGCGGAGAAAAGGGAACACTCTTACACTGTTGGTGGGAATGCAAACTAGTACAGCCACTATGGAGAACAGTGTGGAGATTCCTTAAAAAACTGGAATAGAACTGCCTTATGACCCAGCAATCCCATTACTGGGCATACACATCGAGGAAACCAGAATTGAAAGAGACACGTGTACTCCAATGTTCATCGCAGCACTGTTTATAATAGCCATGACATGGAAGCAACCTAGATGTCCATGAGCAGACGAATGGATAAAAAACCTGTGGTACATACACAATGGAGTATTACTCAGCCATTAAAAAATGCATTTGAATCAGTTCTAAAGAGGTGGATGAAACTGGAGCCTATTATACAGAGTGAAGTAAGCCAGAAAGAAAAACACCAATACAATATACTAATGCATGTATATGGAATTTAGAAAGATGGTAACGATGACCCTGTATGCGAGACAGCAAAAGAGACACAGATGTATAGAACAGTATTTTGGACTCTGTGGGAAAGGGAGAGGGTGGGATGATTTGGGAGAATGGTATTGAAACATGTATAATATCATATGTGAAACAAATCGCTAGACCAGGTTTGATGCATGATACAGGATGCTTGGGGCTGGTGCACTGGGATGACTCAGAGAGATGGTACGGGGAGGGAGGTGAGAGGGGGGTTCAGGATGGGGAACATATGTACACCTGTGGTGGATTCATGTTGATGTATGGCAAAACCAATACAATATTATAAAGTAATTAGCCTCCAATTAAAATAAGTAAATTTATATTAAAAATTAAATTAAATTAAATTAATGTCTTTCCATGAAAAAAAATGAAAAAGAAAAAAAAAAGGATAAGGGAGTGATGAAAATATCCATCATTTTGTTTTGGAAAAGACCATATACAGTTTCTAGAATTTAAAAATATTCTAAGTGGAATATAGGAGGATTTACAATCAGGTTAGACTCAATTGAATAGATAATTACTGAGAGGAAAAAGCATAAAAATTTAGTATAAGACATAAAGAAAAAGAAAACATAAAATATAAGTGAAGAGGACTGAAGTTTATAGAGAGGGACATTTAACAGAAAAACTTAGAGTTCCAATGGAAGTTAAAAATGAATAAAATCCCCAGTATATTCAAAGATGTATATCCTGAGAATATAAAGCTATATTAAGTAACACAGGAACAGCATATCACTAGGACAGGAATAGATTAGATTAAATATAGAGATTGGGAACAGTTTAATATCTTCTGGAAATACCATAAACAGAGGTTGGCATAAAAGATCATTAATGAAATGAAGTCCTATTAAATAGACAGAAAGCCACACTGAAAAATAAAATTATAACATCTTCATTAGTTAAATGTTAAAGGAAAGTCTATACAACTTTAAATATATATAGTCTACATATATAGAGCTGTTTTTTAGTCGCTAAGTCTTGTCCAACTCTGCAACCCCATGTACTACAGCACACCAAGTTTTCCTATGCTTCACTGTCTCCTGGAGTTTGTTCAAACTGTGTCCTTTGAGTCAGTCATGACATTCTACCATCTCATCCTCTGCCACCCTCTTCTGCCCTCAGTCTTTCCCAGCATCAAGTTCTTTTCCAGTGACTCGGTTCTTCCAATTAGGTGACCGAAGCACTGGAGTTTCTGCTCCATATATAGAGTATATGCACATAAATCTGTGATTTTTTAATTAGGAAAGGAGGGACCTCCTTGGTGGTCAATGGAAGACTTTGCCTTCCAATTGGAAGACCTTGCCTTTCATTGCAAGGGATGCGGGTTCAATCCCTGGTTGGGGAGCTAAGATCTCGCATGCCTCAAGGGCAAAAAATCACAACTTAAAACAGAAACAGTACTGCAAAAAAGTCAATAAATACTTTAAAAAATGTACCACATCAAAAAATTAAATGAAGAAAGGACACAAACCAACAGAAATTATATTAAGTTCTACATTTCTAAAATTACAAATATCTAAATATTAAGGATGTCATAAGAAAAGTAAAAAGACAAGACTCAAACTGGGAATACAGTGCCATACATATCTAAAAGAGTCACATTATGAATGTATATACATACATACACACACTAAAGAATATATGTATGTATCATATGCTGTACATTATAGTATGTATTTTATACATGTGTACAATATAGTTCACACATTTTTAAGACAAAGATAAACAGCCCAAAGGAAAACAGATGAATTTTTCTAAAGTTATTTGAGGATAAGGCATACAAATAATTGAGAATCAAGTGAAATTTTTTTAATTAATTTATAATCAGAAATAGAATAAAACAATGCTTCTACTTAAATGTAATAGGTCAGTAAAATTTTTTTAAAAGCAAAGAAATCTGAATATTGTAGTAGTTGATAAGCAGGTGCAACAGAGAAACACTGATGAAAATAATTTGACAATACCTTATTTTTCAGATACTTCTATTTTTAGACATATTAATATAAACCTGGGGAGGAGAAGGTCTTAATTTGTATACCCAAAGTACATATGAGAAATTTTATCTTAGTAGTTTTGTAGCAGCAAATCTGTGAGCAAGAGAAAAATATCAAAAGGATATGTTCAAAAAAAAAAAAAAAGGATATGTTCAGAAATATTGGAAATGACAGCAACTGAACAACAACTGTTTAAAGATGCTGTCCTCTTGTGAAAAGTTTATTCATTTCTTCCAGGTGTGTAGCATTATTATTATTCAATGCTGTTGTTGTTCAGTCATTGTGTTCAAGTCTTTACAACCCTATGGACTGCAGCATGACAGGCTCCTCTATCACCCAGTAGCTTCCTGAGTTTGCTCAAAATCATGTCCATAGAGTCACTGATGCAACCTAACCAACTCATCCCCTGCTGCTCCCTTACTCTTTTGCCTTAACTCTTTCCCAACATTAAAAGACACTTGCTTTTTGGAAGAAAAGCTATGATCAACCTAGACAGCATATGAAAAAGCAGAGACAATACTTTGCTGACAAAGGTCCATCTAGTAAAAGCTATGGATTTTCCAGGAGTCATGTATGGAAGTGCGAGTTGGACTATAAAGAAAACTGAGCACCGAAGAGTTGATGCTTTTGAACTGTGGTGCTGGGGAAGACTCTTGAGAGTCCCTTGGACTGCAAAGAGATCCAACCAGTCAATCCTAAAGGAAATCAGTCCTGAATATTCATTGAAAGGACTGATGCTGAAGCAGAAGCTCCAATACTTTGGCCATCTGATACAAAGAACTGACTCCTTGGAAAAGACCCTGATGCTGGGAAAAATTGAAGGTAGAAAGAGAAGGGGGTGACAGAAGATGAGATGGTTGGATGGCATCACCAACCTGATGGACATGAGTTTGAGCAAGCTCCAAGAGTTGGTGGTGGACAGGGAAGCCTGGTGTGATGCAGTCCATGGGGTCACAAAGAGTCGGACATGACTGAGTGACTGAACTGAACTTTCCCATCATGAAGGTCTTTTCCAGTGAGTTGCCTGTTGGCATCAGATATACAAAATATTACAACAGCTGGCCCAGATGATAAAGAATCCACCTGCAGTGCAGGAGCCACAGGAGATGAGGTTTTGATCCCTGGGTGGGGAAGAAGCCCTGGAGAAAGGAATGGCTACCCACTCCAGTATTCTTGCTTGGAAACTTCCATGGATAGAGGAGCCTGCAGAGCTACATTCCATAGGGTTGCAAAGAGTTGGACATGACTAAGCAATGGCTCCTCTGCCCATGGAATTTTCTAGGCAAGAATACGGAGTGGATTGCCATTGCCTTCTCCAGGGGATCTTCCTGACCCAAGGATCAAACCTGTTTCTCCTGCATTGCGGGCAGCTTCTTTACCTTTGAGCCGCCAGGGAAACCCACCTTCACTTTTCAAAGGAAAGTTGAAAATTACCTGCTAGAGTTTGCTTCAAATTCTGAAGGAGAAAATAGGTTTTTAAGTTTAAAAATAAGTTGTAGGAAATGCTAATGTTATAGCTTTTAGAGGCATAAACACAAAATGTAAATTACTGCAGGTTTTATTTTTTTCAATGACTACAGAATTGGAACCACATTTTCATCTATATTCCTAAGGTTTAGGATCAATTTAACTAAAAATGGGTAATGCCAAATATAATTTCTTAATTTTCAGGTCCATATATAATTTGCTAGAAATTTAAATCTCTCCACATTACAGATGTATTTACAATTGGTTAATTAAAAAGTTGCTTAGGAAGGATGTTTTTGATGCCAAGGAGACTTGAGATCATTTTAAAATCACCATTAATGAATCATACCTTCCTCTTTTAAATAACTGAACTTGCATGTGTATATTTAAGTTAAAGACAGAAAAGAAAAACATTCAGTCTGAATATGAACGTATACTCTGCCAAACATTTGAAATAACACCTTAATTCAGGGAAAAGTGCATTTACTCTACATTTTTGCCCATAAGATGAAACATTTTAAATATTTACAATGTGTTTCATTTTAGGCACATGATAAAATTTATTTAGAGTCTAAGAAAAAATTGAGAAACAAATGCATATTTTTTATACAACTCAGAAGCTTGTACCAAGAAAACCAGGTGATCCAGGATCCAAGAAATAAATGATCCTTTTCATTTTGTAAGGCACAAGTTGTTTTTGTATGCTGTGATACTCAAACTTCTTTTCCTAATCCTTATAAACTGATACAAACAAGTTAGGAGACAATAATTAATTACACTAAGTACAAAATTTCTAGAGAAATATTTCTTTTAGAGAACAAACTGTTTTCTAATTTTTCCACATCATTTCTTAATTCAATTTATATTTACACTACAGTTTTATGTATATGCATAAAAATAAATATACTGCATTAAAGAAATATTCCTGATGGATACACCTGCATGTACAGAACTTTTATATTAAACTCCATAATTAAGAATTTTGCACAGAATACTAATGTCTATGGGCCTCTCAGGTAGCACCACTGTGAATCCACCTGTGAATGCAGGAGTCATAAGATATGTGGTTTCATTCCTAAGTCAGGAAGATTTTAGGGGGGAAGGCATGGCAATCCACTCCAGTATTCTTGTCTGGAGAATCCTCATAGACAGAGGAGTCTGGCAGGCTATAGTCCATAGACATGACTAAAGTGACTTAGCACCCACACACATTAATGCCTACATATGTGGGGATTAGCTGAGCAAACTTTCACTTTTTTGCCAGCAAAAGTTTTGTTAGAACAATAGAGATAGTAAAATAAAGTGAATACAAAATGACAATTTCTCTAATTCATTCTCTCAATGTTCTCTCTCCTCTAAATCCATCAAGGTTGTGCACAAATGAAGTGTGCATTTGTAAATACACAGATAATTGTCCACAAGTACACCAAGGTACTGAAATTACAATTACATCTGTACAATAAAGTAATAATTAGTTCTATATGTTTTAAATATTTTCAACAAGCACATATGCATGTATTGCTTGCCTATATTTGTTTATAAAAATCATTTATATGGTCAATGATTATGCATCAAAATAAGTAGCTATTGTTCAATACAATTCCAAACAAAATCTCATTAAGCAATTTTGTGGATGTTGACAAATTGAATTTAAAGTTAATTGGAAAAGTGAAAAATATATACACAAATTTGCATTCCCACCAACTGTTTAGGAGGGTTTTCCTTTCTTCACACCCTATTAGGCATTTATTACTTACAGACTTAAATATTTTAAAATTTTTATTTAATTGGCATATAGTTAATTTACAGTGCTGTATTAGTTTCAGGTTTACAGCAAATACATATATATATATGTGTGTAATATAAAAAATACTATATACATATATTCTTTTTCAGGCTCTTTTCCTATATAGGTTATTAGAGAATACTGAGTAGAGTTCCCTGTGCTATAGTAGACTTTTTAATGATGGCCATCCTGACTAGTCTGAGGTGGTACCTCATTATACTTTTGATTTCCATTTCTCTAATAATAAGCAATACTGAGCATTGTTTCATGTGTCTGTTGGCCATCTGTATTTCTTGGAGAAATGTCTATTTATATCTTCTGCCCATTTCTTGGCTGGGTTTGTTTTTTGGAAAATTGAGGTGCATGAACTGTTTATGCTGAGATTAATCCCTTGTCAGTTGCATTGTTTGCAAGAATTTTCACCCTTCCATAGGCTTACTTTTTGCATTGTTTAGGGTTTCTTTTGTTGCATAAAAGATTTTAAGTTCAATTAGGTCCCATTTGTTTGGTTTATCTTTTGTTTCCTTTACTCTAGGTGATGGACACACCCCCCCCCCAAAAAAAAGATATGTGATTTGTGGCAAAACTGTTCTCCATTTACAATGGAATACTACTCAGCCATAAAAAAGAAATAATAACACTTACACATAAAGGGATGGACCTAGAGATTATCATCATACAATGTAAAGGAAATCAGAGAGAGAAAGACAAGTATCACATTGTATCACTTATATATGGAATCTAAAATATATATATATATATATATATATATATATATATGAACTTATTTACAAGATGGAAAGAGACTCACAGAGTAGAAAGTATTCTTATGGTTACCAAAGGGGAAAGGTGGAGAAGGATAATGGAAGAATCTACTGCAGAGCATAGGGAACTATATTGAATATCTTATAATAACCTATAATGGAGAATAATCTTAAAAATCTAAAAATCTTAATCTTAAAAATCAATAGTATGGTTGATTTATAATGTGTTAAGTATATAGAAAAGTGATCTGATACTACAATACATAAATTAATTAAATGCATTAAATAAATAAATACTGTACAATTTCTAATCCTCCTTAGGAAGTTTTTATTTGGTTTGTTTTACATTTTAAAATAATATATTTCCTATAAACACAAATCTGGTAACTGAAAAGATGGCTAATGAACTAACCAATTAGCTTAATCATTAAAAATTTTGTTTAACTGCTCAGATTATAGAAGAAAAGAGAGTTTAGGACTTCATTCTATTATTCATTCTCAAAGCACAGAGGAATTTTTACGTATTTCAATTTGACAGACAGTCCTTTCTAACAAACAGGTGTTTCAAGGTCAGAGCTAAGTATTGTTAGCAGAGATGTGAGGCAATAGACTGAACACCAGCCAACATGTACTTGGCTTCTATCCCTTGGTTTCACCAGCACTAATTTCATTCACTGATAATTTTTTAAAGGTAAAATTATTACTGCCTCTGCAAATCTTCTGTAAATGATTTAAGCTAGTTTATTTCCTCTCCTTTTCCATCTTATGCTCTAGCACTGCAAACAGGGATTTCTCCTAAGTGAACAGTCTTTCAAAGCGTATCAATCAGTGACTGAATTTACTAACATTTTTTAAAAATATCCACTTATGACATATGCTTGGCAGGTTTTCTGTTTTCCAGTTAAAAGCAATCCTCCAACTTAAAAATAGCTTTTAAAGTGAAACTCTACCTAAAAATGTAACATTTATATCACTTTGTGTGTGTGTGTGTGTTTTTAAAGCTAGCAGCATTTGTTAAAACCGCATCTTCTCACTAAAATGTCCAAACGAGAGTCAAGAATGAAGATGGCTGAGTAATACTCCATTGTGTATATGTACCACAGCTTTCTTATCCACTCATCTGCTGATGGGCATCTAGGTTGCTTCCATGTCCTGGCTATTATAAACAGTGCTGCGATGAACATTGGGGTATTACTCAGCCATTAAAAAGAATACATTTGAATCAGTTCTAATGAGATGGATGAAACTGGAACCTATTATACAGAGTGAAGTAAGCCAGAAAGAAAAACACCAATACAGTATACTAACACATATATATGGAATTTAGAAAGATGGTAACAATAACCCTGTGTACCAGACAGCAAAAGAGACACTGATGTATAGATCAGTCTTATGGACTCTGTGGGAGAGGGAGAGGGTGGAAAGATTTGGGAGAATGGCATTGAAACATGTATAATATCATGTATGAAACAAGTCACCAGTCCAAGTTCGATGCACGATACTGGATGCTTGGGGCTGGTGCACTGGGATGACCCAGAGGGAGGGTATGCGGAGGGAGGAGGGAGGAGGGTTCAGGATGTGGAACACAGGTATACCTGTGGCGGATTCATTTCGATATTTGGCAAAACTAATACAATATTGTAAAGTTTAAAAAAAAAAAAAAAGAATGAAGATGGCTGTTAATACTGGCCATGAGCACAACATTTATATTGAGGGTATTTTAAGACATGATATATAGCAAATCTGTTCCTTGATTTAACATCTAATATAAAGAAATTTCCCATTCACTTTTTCATGGTGTTGAATTAAAATATCCAAAGTAGAGAGGGAGATAGAAAATCAACACAAATAAGATTATTTTCTGTCTTGACTGTAATTGTACTTTTTAATTATTACTATATAATAAAAAACATTCCAATAAGTACAGAAATGCTGAACATCTTGTGTTTCTAAAGTAGTAGATTTCATAAAAAATTCTTTATCTTTTGCTAAATAACTGTCAGTATGGAAAAATATTCCCCTTTACTTCTCAAGGTGAAAAGCTCACAAAATTATAGCTTTAATCTATCAAGTTGATGTAAAATTTCAGTAAATCAAATCAAACAATGCTAGAAATGATCAGTTCTTATTGATAAACCAAATCACATTTATTACATGTTTAATAATTCATTTTACGGTTTAATAGTCTCTGCATTGTCACAATTTTTGCAATGTCTTCTCTAATTAGTACTGTGTAGAATTAAAGAAACACAATGTAGAAATGTTCACAATTGTTTCATTATGATTTACACATATTACAATGCAAAAATAAAATATGTGTATACATACATATAATGGCTTCCCTGGTGCCTCAGATGGTAAAGAATCTGCCCCCAGTGCAGGAGACCTGGGTCAGAAAAGCCCCCTGGAGAAGGGAATGACTACCCATTCCAGTATTCTTGCCTAGAGAATTCATTGACAGAGGAGCCTGGTGGGTTACAGTCCACGGGGTCTCACAGAGTCGGACGCAACTAATTGACTAACACTTTTGCTTTAGATTACCATATAATGTTGGTTATATAAACTATGCAAGTATAAGAAACTCTTTTTTTAATATTGAATATTATATTTGAAGTTTATCTAAATAACTGTGATTAGCCTCAGTATACATAAAATTTTGTCACACTTTTGATTTTTGCCTCTGTAAAAATACTCAGAAGATTGCTAGAAAAGAATTTGAACACTGAATGACTTCAGACATTGAAGAAGAATTTTCAAAAATTTTACCAATTTATATTGCTACAAATAGTCTTTTGAGAATGCCCATTTAAAATATACTGGAAATTATTATTGCATTGAAAATATTTGTCTTTTGCATTGGTTAAAATCCATCTCATTGACTTGTACTGTAACACAAAGTGACATTTATATTTTTAGAATTTATTTCTTAAATTTTCTGTAAAATATTCATTCATATCTACTGTGACATCACTTATTAATATGGAAGAGCTTTGTATTTTATAGATGACAATATTTCATTTTCCATATTCATACATTATTTTCATTTAACTTTTCCTATTATTTTCAAGGTCTAGAATTTTACCTGTGAATTGAAATTTTCATTTCCCTTTTTGACACTTTTTAAAAATATGTATGCACTTATCTCACACGCTAGTAAAGTAATGCTCAAAATTCTCCAAGCCATGCTTCAGCAATACGTGAACTGTGAACTTCCAGATATTCAAGCTGGCTTTAGAAAAGGCAGAGGAACCAGAGATCAAATTGCCAACACCGACTGGATCATCAAAAACACCAGAGAGTTCCAGAAAAACATATATTTCTGGTTATTGACTAAGCCAAAGCCTTTGACTGTGTGGATCACAATAAACTTTGGAAAATTCTTCAAGAGATGGGCATACCAGACCACTGATCTGCCTCTTGAGAAATCTGTATGCAGGTTAAGAAGCAACAGTTAGAACTGGACATGGAACAATAGACTGGTTCTAAATTGGGAGAGGAGTATGTCAAGGCTGTATATCGTCATCCTGCTTATTTAACTTATATGCAGAGTACATCATGAAAAACGCTGGGCTGGAAGAAGCACAAGCTGGAATCAAGATTGCTGGGAGAAATATCAATAACCTCAGATATGCAGATGACACCACCCTTATGGCAGAAAGTGAAGAGGAACTATAAAACCTCTTGATGAAGGTGAAAGAGGAGAGTGAAAAAGTTGGCTTAAAACTCAACATTCAGCAAACTAAGATCATGGCATCTGGTCCCATCACTTCATGGCAAATAGATGGGGAAACAGTGGCTGACTTTATTTTTCTGGGCTCCGAAATCACTGCAGATGGTGACTGCAGCCATGAAATTAAAAGACGCTTACTCCTTGGAAGGAAACTTATGACCAACCTAGACAGCCTATTAAAAAGCCATTTCACACCAGTCAGAATGGCTGCAATCCAAAAGTCTACAAATAATAAATGCTGGAGAGGGTGTGGAGAAAAGGGAACCCTCTTACACTGTTGGTGGGAATGCAAGCTAGTACAGCCACTATGGAGAACAGTGTGGAGACTCCTTAAAACACTGGAAATAGAATTGCCTTATGATCCAGCAATCCCACTGTTGGGCATACACACTGAGGCAACCAGAAGGGAAAGAGACACGTGTACCCCAATGTTCATCACAGCACTGTTTATAATAGCCAGGACATGGAAGCAACCTAGATGTCCATCAGCAGATGAATGGATAAGAAAGCTGTGGTACATATACACAATGGAGTATTACTCAGCCATTAAAAAGAATACATTTGAATCAGTTCTAATGAGGTGGATGAAACTGGAGCCTATTATACAGAGTGAAGTAAGCCAGAAGGAAAAACACCAATACAGTATAATAACGCATATATATGGAATTTAGAAAGATAGTAACAATAACCCTGTGTATGAGACAGCAAAAGAGACACTGATGCATAGAACAGTCTTATGGACTCTATGGGAGAGGGAGAGGGTGGGAAGATTTAGGAGAATGGCATTGAAACATGTAAAATATCATGTATGAAACGAGATGCCAGTCCAGGTTCGATGCACGATACTGGATGCTTGGGGCTAGTGCACTGGGATGACCCAGAGGGATGGTATGGGGAGGGAGGAGGGAGGAGGGTTCAGGATGGGGAACACATGTATACCTGTGGCAGATTCATTTTGATATTTGGCAATACTAATACAATTATGTAAAGTTTAAAAATAAAATAAAATTAAAAATAAATAAAAAGCAAAGACATTACTTTGTCAACAAAGGTCCAACTAGTCAAGGCTATGGTTTTTCCAGTAGTCATGTATGGATATGAGAGTTGGAGAATAAAGAAACCTGAGTGCCAAAGAATTGATGCTTTTGAATTGTGGTGTTGGAGAAGACTCTTGAGAGTACCTTGGACTACAAGGAGATCCAACCAGTCCATCCTAAAGGAGATCAGTCCTGGGTGTTCATTGGAAGGACTGATGTTGAAGCTGAAACTCCAATACTTTGGCCATGTGATGCAACGAACTGACTCATTTGAAAACACCCTGATTTTGGGAAGGATTGAAGGCAGGGGGAGAGTGGGATGACAGAGGATGAGATGGTTAGATGACATCACGGACTCAATGGACATGAGTTTGGGTAAACTCCGGGAGTTGCTGATGGACAGGGAGGCCTGGCATGCTGCAGATCATGGGCTTGCAAAGAGTAGGACACAACTGAGAAACTGAACTGGTACTGATGGCTATATATAAAGCAACAAAGATGAGTCTCAAAACCCTGGCTAAAACATCGTATAGAAAACAGTATATGTGTGATTTCTTTTACTTGAAATTCTGAAAGTAACATATGATGGAAAAATAATCATGACATTAGTAGCCTCACAGCCTCACAGCCTGCCAGAAAATTGACTGGCAAAGATATTGCAGAATTTTCTGAAATGATTATAATATTCTGTATCTTAATAGGAGGCTGAGTTACAGAGGTCAAAGTTCAGTGAATGCACACTTTAGTTTTAGTTTAGTTTAAGTTTAGTACCCTTAACTACACTCAAGTTTTACACCAAAAGAAAAAAAAAATAATTATCCAACTTCTTTTAATAAATTTCACTCTGAATTTTTTATATAATCTTGAAAGGTTTCTTTCTGCCTAGTTATTAGAAAACATTGGCTATATTCTCCATGTTGTGAGTGCATCCTTGATCCTATCTTACAGCCAACTGTACCTTCCACCTGTGTATGTGCTTAGTCACTCAGTCGTGTCTGACTTTGTGACCCCATGGGCTGTAGTCTGCCAGGCTCCTCTGTCCATGGGTTTCTCCAAGAACCAGGCAAGAATACTGGAATGGGTTGCCATTTCCTTCTCCAGGGTATATTCCTTACCAGTGATTGAACCCACTTCTCCTACATTTGCAGAGGGATCTTTCACTGTCTGAGACACCAGTGAAGCCCTGGTAGCTCACCTGGTACAGAAACCTTCCACCTTATCCAGCCCTATATGACCCCTCTCGTGCTCCCAACTCGTAACCATTAGCTTGTCCTCTATATCTGTGAGTCTGTTTCGTTTTGTTGCATTCACTAGTTTCTGTATGCTTTAGATTAATCATATAAGTAATATCATACAGTATTTGTCTTTCTTGCTCAGACTTATTTCACTTAGCATAGTGCCAGGTCCATCTCTCTCTCTGTGTATGTTATATATATATATACATGTATATATGTATATATGCCACATGTCTTTATCCATTCATCTGTTGAGGGACACTTAGGTTGTTTCCATATCCTGTCAACTCTAAATAATGCTTGCAAGAAAACTGAGGTGCATATATCTTTTTGAATTTTTTTTCAGATACATACCCAGCAGTGGAATTGCTGGATCACATGGTAGTTTGGTTCCCAGGTAGCACAGTGGTAAAGAATCCACCTGCCAGTGCAGGAGATGCAAAGAGACGTGGGTTCTATTGCTGGGTCACGAAGATACTCTGAGTTAGGAAATGACAACCTACTCTAGTATTCTTGCCTGGAAAATTCCATTGACAAAGGAGCCTGGTGGGTTACAGTCCATGGGGTCACAAAGAGTCAGACATGACTGAGTAATTAAGCACAAACAAGGTAGTTCTGTTTTTAGTTATTAATCATTTCCCTGTCTGACTTCTTGATATAGACTTGATAGTGAGAAAGTCTATCTTCATTTAATGAACATTTTATGTAAAATGTTTAATTATGCTCAATTAAAATAATTAAATTTAATATAGTATTTAATTTATATTAAAGATAAAATTACTCCTTGAGTTTAATTAATTTAATTTTATTTCTGATATTTGTATAACATGTAATGGAAGATGTATTTTTACTAAAACTTAAGCCACTGTTGTATAATTTATACATTTTTATTTATTTTTTTACATTTTTAAATTATAGCTTTTTACTACACTTTGTCTGATATGTCACTGTTAACATTATCTCTTTAGAGAACATTTTAATATCTATTGGAGCAAGTATTCTATCATCATTTCTTTCAAAAAACTTTATTTTCTTCCTTTATTTCCTTCCAAATACACATTTAAATCCATTTGTGACTGTCAGGGGAAAAAAATCAGTAATGTAATTGAAATTGCAAAATTATGTGAATTGAGAAAATAGATTTTCAATAATGAATTCTTGGACCAGAAGTACAGTATCTTTCTGCATTTTTAAGTAATTGTTGAGATTTTCGGTTTATAGTTCTGTCCATGTAGATTTTTCACAATTCCTTTTTAAAGTCAGTTTTACCAAAGTATCCTTTATATACAGTAAAATGAATCCATTCTTAAGTGTATTTTTGATACGCTTTGATAAATTTATTCACCCATGTAACCACTACACCAATCACAGTATAAAAGCTTAAAATTCCACTTGTGCCTCTACTCCCATCATTCTCTTTCCTGTGTTAACCAAAGTTTCAGAAACAAAGACCTGACTGAAATAAACAGGCATCTATTTGTGGTTTGCTAGGACTGCAGCCTGAAAAGCACCAGGTCCAGAAGCACTTGAAATGTGTTCCACTCAACTAAGAAATGGAGGAAACTTATAAAAAGGTAAAAACTGCAAGGCCACAGTTAATTACATAAGTTGTATGTCAAGAATTATTATTGCAGCTGGCAAGAAGGAGGGCTGCCGGTTAAGCAAGAATTGGTTGAAGTTCAAAATGGCTGCATAGTTATTAATAAAACAAAGTTGCAGCTAGTAAGTGTTAGTCTTTCAGTCATGTCAGACCTTTTGTGACCCAATGGACTGTAGGCTCCTCTAGGCTCCTCTGTCTGTGAAATTTTCCAGACAAGAATTCTGGAATGGGCAGCCATTTCCTTCTCCCGGGGATCTTCCCGACCCAGGGATCAAACCTGGGTCCCCTACATTGCAGGCAGATTCTTTGCTGTCTGAGCCACCAAGGAAGCCAGTCGATGTTGTTCTAAAAATGATGGGGGATATAATTAAGTTTGGTACTGTATATAGTTCAGAAAGTTCAGGTTCCGGGCGCTGGTCTGAGACCAGATCGTCAATGGCTATCTGACTCCATTTTGTATGCCAGAACTCTGATTACTTCATTATGATTTCAATCTGTCATCATCCTCCACCCAAGACAGAAATCAATATGATTTATAACTATAGACTAGTTTTTCCTATTCTAAAATGTCATGTCAATAGAAATTGATGTATATACTTGTGTCTGGATTGTGTCAGTTAGCATAATTTTGTTGAGAATCATCATGTTAATGTGTACATCTTCACTTTTTCTTTTTGGTTGATTAGTCCATTATATGAATATACCACAATTTATTTTTAAGTTATTATGTCAAGTTTGTGACTTCTAGAAATACAGCTATTATGAGTTTTTATATAAATTATTTGAGAAACTATGTTTTAATTTCTGCCTGTATAATAACTAAGAGTGAACTACTGGGTCACAGAGTAAATATGTGTCTAACATTATATAGCTCGCTAAACTATGTTCTAAGGTGACTGAATCATTTATACTGCAACTCAAAGTATTAAACTTCAGTAATTGCAGTACTCACCAATACTTAATGTTATATATATATTTAAAATTTTAGACATTCTACTTGGTGTGGTATCTAACTTTACTGGGCATATCCATAATGACAAATAGTGTGAGCATTTTTTCATGTGCTTTTTGCTATCCATATATGTTCTTTGGTGAAATGTCTGATAAAATCTTTCATTCAGTTTTTTTCTGATTTTTTTTCTTCCTTAGTTTTCAGTTATGTTAATTTTTCATCAAATGTTTGAGCTTACCATTATGCAATATTGACCCAGAATTTCCTTTCTGGAAAAGTATTTATTATTATATTTAATTTATTTAATAAATCTATTCTTGGTAAACTGTTTCTCTTAAGAAACTTATTTATTTTATGTAAAGTTGGTAAATTTATTCTTTCTTCAAAATATGTTTTATAATCTAATAACTGAAAAATTTTTATTGGTGGCCTCTGTTTCATTCATGGTATTAAAAATCTATGTTCTCTTCAGCCAGAGATGTTCCCAATGAACTAGTTTTATATTACATTGATTTACTTTATGGCTTGTCTGTTTTCTATTTCATATATTTTTCAGTTCTCCTTCTGCTTGCTTTATGTTAATTAATCCTTCCTTAAAAAGAAACAATTCATAGCTCATCGATTAAACATTCTTAGATAAACATGAAAAACTGACGATTTCTAAGTATTGCTGCAATTGCATCCCCTAAAATTTTATATATATTTTTATTATTCATTTTAAATGCCTTTCGATTCATTTTGCAATGTTTTTTTTTTTTTTTTTTTTCCTCAATGGATGATTACAAGTGTCACAGTTAATTTCCTATATTTGTAGATTTTCTACATATTTTAAATATATATTTGTTATAGATTTCTCTTGTGATCAGAGAACACATTTTGTATACTTTCAGTCACTTTCAATGTCCTGAGACATGTTACATGGCTCGGTATGCATGTGTGCATGCTCAGTCGTGTCCAGCTCTTTGTGACCCCACAGACTATAGCTTGCCAGACTCTTCTGTCCATGGGATTTCCCAGGCAAGAATGCTAGAGTAGGTTGCCATTTTCCTCTCCAGGGGACACTCATCTTAATGAATGTTTCATATACATTTGAAAAGACCATGTGTTCTGCAGTTTTTATGAGGGCCAAGTATTATATATGTCAGTTATGACAAGTTGATTGATAGTTTCCAATATCCTTTAAATGTTTCTATTTGGTTTACCCATTTCTTACAGAACAATGCTTAAATCTACAAATGTAGTATACACTTATCTTAATGTATATATATTTATACACATACAGAGAAAAAAGAGGGGGTAGAGAGGAAAAAAAAGAGAGGAAGAGAAATAGGGTAAGAATTTAGCTTATACTAATCTGAATTTTTTCCTTTGTTTCTGGGTTAATATAATATTGAGGAAAGTCCATATATTTTATTACCTAAAAGTACATATTACAGGAGAATTATTTTTTATGAAAAATTGAAAAAAATCCTACCATTGTATCTCAGCCTGTGCATATCCTTTAACATCTATTTGGCAAATGATGAATCATTTTGCTTAATATTTCATCAATTTAACATTTCTATTTATTTGTTGATATTGATAATACTTAGATTTTCAGAAATCTTACATTTTAATATATGTACATACTAGTATTATATTTTATACTCTAATGAACACCTGGAGAAGGCAATGGCACCCTGCTCCAGTACTCTTGTCTGGAAAATCCCGTATACTGAGGAGCCTGGTAGGCTGTAGTCCCTGGGGTCGCTAAGAGTCGGAAACGACTGAGCGACTTCACTTTCACTTTTCACATTCATGCATTGGAGAAGGAAATGGCAACCCACTCCAGTGTTCTTGTCTGGAGAATCCCAGGGACAGGGGAGCCTGGTGGGCTGCCATGTATGGGGTTGCACAGAGTCGGACACGACTGAAGCGACTTAGCAGCAGCAGCAGCAGCAGCAATGAACACCTTACTGTATATGGTTAATATTGTCTCTCTCACTCCTAATTTGAATATTTTTGCTTATTTTAATTGGTCTTAACAGTATTTATATTTTTAAGGCAAATTTATTTCCACATTAACTGTGCTAGAAATAATTATGATTTTTGCTTATTTGTTTTATTGCACAACCCTTCCCCTTTTCATTTTTAGCTTAAGAATCTATGGTCAGATTGCTCATTCTATTGTTTTTTTGGTATAATGAAATTAAGACAGAGTTCCCTCTTATTTTTTCATATAAGATTATTTAGCAAACATTGTGCAAGTCACTGACATGTTTAGGAACTTATGATCTAATTATAATTGTCACTCCAGTAGTGAAAAAAATTAATACATGATATCAATGCACTTTTAATAAAAATGCATATATATTTCACTCACATGAATATATTTTAACAAATATTTGCCTAAAAATTATAATCCAGATTAACAGAATGTGACTACTACTAACTTAGCAATAATTTTCTTCCTTGTGGTTGTGAATCTGGTCTCCATTACCCTTATGCTACAGTGCTTTCTCTGACAACCAGTAATACATGGTAGATTTAGCAGGCAGTTTAAACCTCTGGAATGTGTTTTTCTAAGAATGTAAGTACCAGCATCTATGTATAGCTCCCCAGTAAATACTTCCAATTCTTTGATTAATTGTTTGGCTCACAAATTAATTGGTGGAATGCTAGCCTCTGCTACAGGACTATCTAGAGTTACATGCACGGCATCCTAATAAGTTGAATTTATTTCCCCATATAGTTTTACCTTTTTTTTTTTAAGTGTCTGTTTCTTTCCTCCCTTCTTATATATAGTAAAGTCTTTTGCAGATACTTTCAATGTAACTGATATACCAATTATTGGCCAAACCCATATTTTAAACTAATGTTTAGTAGAAAGCTTAAATGCTAAGAGGATAAGTACACGATAATTTTTCTTTATACATATTTATATATGTATGTGTACATTCAAATTTATTGTAATTTCCTCCCATTTGTCACATATTTTAAATATATTGCATTGGATTTTTACTGTGTTAAATATCAAAGTTTAAATTTATTTAGGTTTATTCAAGAATAAATAATAATTAAATCCTAAATTAAATTTAGTAAATTATAATTTGGTACTAATGGACTTCACAGGTGGTGCAGTGGTAAATAATTTGTCTGCCAATGCAGGAGATGCAGGAGATAGAGGTTCAATCCCGGTGTGGAGAAGATCACTGCAGTAAATACTGGCAATATGCTCCAGTGGGATTTCTTTGGAAGGACTGATGCTAAAGCTGAAACTCCAGTACTTTGGGACCTCATGTGAAGAGTTGACTCATTGGAAAAGACTCTGATGCTGGGAGGGATTGGGGGCAGGAGCAGAAGGGGATGAGAGAGGATGAGATGGCTGGATGGTGTCACTGACTCGATGGACGTGAGTCTCAGTGAACTCTGGGAGTTGGTGATGGACAGGGAGGCCTGGCATGCTGCGATTCACGGGGTCACAAAGAGTCAGACACGACTGAGTGACTGATCTGATCTGATCTGATTCTTACCTGGAAATTCCCATGGACAGAGGAGCCTCGCAGGCCACAGTCCATGGGTTGCAAAGAGTTAGATATGACTGAGAGAATGAGTACACACAATTTGGTGCTATGATCAAAAAAAAAAAAAAAAAATCACTGAGCACTTTCAACGTGGCTAATTGACTGGGAGACTAAAAAAAAACCTGGAGTAACAGGTAAATTTGGCCTTGGAGTACAGAATGAAGGAGGACAGAATGGAGTACAGAATGGAGTACAGAATTAGCTAAAGCTAATAGAGTTCTGCCAAGATAATGCACTGGTCATAGCTAACACCCTCTTCCAACAACACAAGAGAAGACTCTACACATGGACATCACCACATGGTTGACACAAAAATCAGTTCAGTTCAGTTGCTCAGTCGTGTCCAACTCTTTGCGACCCCATGAATCACAGCATGCCAGGCCTCCCTGTCCATCACTAACTCCCGGAGTTCAATCAAACCCACGTCCATTGAGTCGGTGATGCCATCCAGCCCTCTCATCCTCTGTCGTCCCCTTCTCCTCCTGTCCCCAATCCCTCCCAGCATCAGAGTCTTTTCCAATGAGTCAACTCTTCACATGAGGTGGCCGAAGTACCGGAGTTTCAGCTTTAGCATCATTCCTTCCAAAGAAATCCCAGGGCTGATCTCCTTCAGAATGGACTGGTTGGATCTCCTTGCAGTCCAAGAGACTCTCAAGAGTCTTCTCCAACACCACAGTTCAAAAGCATCAATTCTTTGGTGCTCAGCCTTCTTCACAGTCCAACTCTCACATCCATACATGACCACAGGAAAAACCATAGCCTTGACTAGACAAACCTTTGTTGGCAAAATAATGTCTCTGCTTTTGAATACGCTATCTAGGTTGGTCATAACTTTTCCTCCAAGAAGTAAGCGTCTTTTAATTTCTTGGCTGCAGTCACCATCTGCAGTGATTTTGGATCCCCAAAAAATAAAGTCTGACACTGTTTCCACTGTTTCCCCATCTATTTCCCACGAAGTGATGGGACCAGATGCCATGATCTTCATTTTCTGAATGTTGAGTTTTAAGCCAACTTTTTCACTCTCCTCTTTCACCTTCATCAAGAGGCTTTTTAGTTCCTCTTCACTTTCTGCCATAAGGGTGGTGTCATCTGCATTCTGAGGTTATGAGGTTATCCAAAATCAGATTGATTATATTCTTTGCAGCCAAAGATGGAGAAGCTCTATACAGTCAGCAAAAACAAGACCAGAAGCTGACTATGGCCCATATCATGAACTCTTTATTGCCAAATGCAGACTGAAATTGAAGAAAGTGGAAAAAACAACTAAACTATTCAGGTATGACCTAAATCAAATCCCTTAGGACTATACAGTGGAAATGTAGAAATAGATTTAAGGGACTAGATTTGATAGACAGACTGCCTGATGAACTATGGATGGAGGTTCATGACATTGTACAGGAGACAGGAATCAAGACCATCCTCAAGAGAAAGAAATGGAAAAAAGTAAAATAGCTGCCTGAGAAGGCATTACAAATAGCTGTGAAATGAAGGGAAGCAAAAAGCAAAGGAGAAAAGGAAAGATATAAGCATCTGAATGCAGAGTTCCAAAGAATAGCAAGAAGAGATAAGAAAGCCTTCTTCAGTGATCAATGCAAAGAAATGGAGGAAAACAACAGCATGGGAAAGACTAGAGATCTCTTCAAGAAATTAGAGAAACCAAGGGAACATTTCATACAAAGATGGGCTCAATAAAGGGCAGAAATGGTAGGGACCTAACAGAAGCAGAAGATGTTAAGAAGAGTTGGCAAGAATACACAGAAGAACTGTACAAAGAAAGATCTTCATGACCCAGATAACCACGATGGTGTGATCACTCACCTAGAGCCAGACATCTTGGAATGTGAAGTCAAGTGGACGTTAGGAAGCATCACTACAAACAAAGCTAGTGGAGGTGATGGAATTCCAGTCGAGCTATTTCAAATCCTGGAAGATGATACTGTGAAAGTGCTGCACTCAATATGCCAGCAAATTTGGAAAACTCAGCAGTGACCACAGGACTGGAAACGGTCAATTTTCGTTCCAATCCCAAAGAAAGGCAATGCCAAAGAATGCTCAAACTACCACACAATTGCACTCATCTCACAGGCTAGTAAAATAATGCTTAAAATTTTCCAAGCCAGGCTTCAGGAATACGTGAACTGTGAACTTCCACATGTTCAAGCTGGTTTTAGAAAAGGCAGAGGAACCAGATATCAAATTGCCAACATCCGCTGGATCATCAAAACAGGAAGAGAGTTCCAGAAAAACATCTATTTCTGCTTTATTGCCTATGCCAAAATCTTTGACTGTGTGGATCACAATAAACTGTGGAAAATTCTGAGATGGGAATACCAGACCACCTGACTTGCCTGTTGAGAAACCTGTATGCAGGTCAGGAAGCAATAGTTAGAACTGGACATGGAACAACAGACTGGTTCCAAATAGGAAAAGGAGTACGTCAAGGCTGTATATTGTCACCCTGCTTATTTAACTTATATGCAGAGTACATCATGAGAAATGCTGGGCTGTAGGAAGCACAAGCTGTAATAAAGATTGCCAGGATAAATATCAATTACCTCAGATTTGCAGATGACATCACCCTTATGGCAGAAAGTGAAGAAGAATGAAAGAGCCTCTTGATGAAAGTGAAAGAGGAGAGTGAAAAAGTTGGCTTAAAGCTCAACATTCAGAAAACGAAGATCACGGCATCCGGTCCCATCACTTCATGGGAAATAGATGGGGAAACAGTGGAAACAGTGGCTGACTTTATTTTTCTGGGCTCTAAAATCACTGCAGATGGTGATTGTATCCATGAATTTAAAAGACGCTTGCTGCTTGGAAGGAAAGTTATGACCAACCTAGACAGTATATTGAAAAGCAGAGACATTACTTTGTCAACAAAGGTCCATCTAGTCAAGGCTATTATTTTTCCAGTGGTCATGTATGGATGTAAGTGTTGGACTATAAAGAAAGCTGAGCGCCGAAGAATTGATGCTTTTGAACTGTGGTGTTGGAGAAGACTCTTGAGAGTCCCTTGGACTGCAAAGAGTTCCAACCAGTCCATCCTAAAGGAAATTAGTCCTGATTATTCATTGAAAGGCCTGATGCTAAAGCTGAAACTCCAATACTTTGGCCACCTGATGCGAAGAGCTGATTCATTTGAAAAGTCCATGATGCTGGGAAAGATTGAGGGCAGGAGGAGAAGGGGATGACAGAGGATGAAATGGTCGGATGGCATCACTAACACAATGGACATGGGTTTGGGCGGACTTTGGGAGTTGGTGATAGACAGCGAGGCCTGGTGTGTTGCAGTTCATGGGTCACAAAGAGTTGGACACACCTGAGTGACTGAACTGAACTGAACTGAATTGTGGATGGGACCTGAGACTTGCTTCTAATAGAATATGGCAAAGTTGCTGATATGTACATGATTATATGAATGTCTTATTCTTTATAATAGAGAATAAAAGGTCAGGTATGATTTGTTTAATTGTAGCTCGGGAACATACCATGCTTATTAAGTATGTTTTAAATAAATATTTGTGGAGTTTACAAATAACAAACAATTTTTGACTGAGTAAATATCAGTAAAAAACATTAAGCTCTCAGCTTTTTAAGCCAACCCTTCTTCTTGCTAGTTTTGAAAAAGTTAGCTGCCATGTTGTGAGCTTCCCTATGGAAAGGGCCATGTGCCAAAGGACTAAGGGCAGCATACAGTGCAGTCAGAGAGAAACTGAGGGAGGCATACTGTCAGCTTGCAAGAAGCTGCAAGCTGCCAAAATCATGTGAACTTGCAAGGAGGTCATAAAATGGACAGAGTAGATGAGTTTTAAAATGCAGGCTTCAGTTGGCTATAGTCAACTATAGTCTATAGGCTATAGTCAAATCTAACATCCACCATGTGGGTAATAGGTAAAAATTGAAGTCTCTTACTTGAGAGTGTCTTGTTTTTTAGGAAGATTCATAACTGAAGAAGGATAATGTTCAATGCACACACCATCACCTGGATATATAACAGTGAGCTGGTTAAGAATTTGCATCTGGAGACTGAATATTGGGACAGGAAAACCAAGTATGATAGAAAATCAAATTCAAAAACTAATTTAGAAAAAAAAATGGGATATTATTTACAGTAGCTCATTTCATATGAAATGGTTATACCCAAAATCCTTCAAACTAGGCTTCAGCAGTATGTGAACCGAGAACTTTCAGACATACAAACTGGGTTTAGAAAAGGCAGAGGAACCAGAGATCAAATTGCCAACATTCATTGGATCATAGAGAAAGAAAGAGAGTACAAGAAAAACCTCTACTTATGCTTCATTGACTACGCTAAAGCCCTTGACTCTGTGGATCACAACAAACTGGAAAATTCTTAAAGAGATGGGAATGCTAGACCACCTTACCTGCCTCCTGAAAAACTTGTATGTGGGTCAAGAAGCAACCACTACAACCAAACGTGGAACAAAATTGGGAAAAGGGTTCTACAAGGGTGTATATTGTCACCCTTCTTAATTTCTATGCATAGTACCTCATGCGAAATGCCAGGCTGGATGAATCCCAAGTTCGAATCAAGACTGCCAGGAGAAATGTAAACAACCTCAGATGTGCAGATGATACAACTCTCAGTTCAGTTCAGTTCAGTCGCTCAGTCATGTCTGATTCTTTGCGACCCCATGAATCCCAGCACGCCAGGCCTCCCTGTCCATCACCAACTCCCGGAGTTCACTCAGACTCACGTCCATCAAGTCAGTGATGCCATCCAGCCATCTCATCCTCTGTCGTCCCCTTCTCCTCCTGCCCCCAATCCCTCCCAGCATCAGAGTCTTTTCCAATGAGTCAACTCTTCGCATGAGGTGGCCAAAGTACTGGAGTTTCAGCTTTAGCATCATTCCTTCCAGAGAAATCCTAGGGCTGATCTCCTTCAGAATGGACTGGTTGGATCCCCTTGCAGTCCAAGGGACTCTCAAGAGTCTTCTCCAACACCACAGTTCAAAAGCATCAATTCTTCGGTGCTCAGCCTTCTTCACAGTCCAACTCTCACATCCATACATGACCACAGGAAAAACCATAGATAGCCTTGACTAGACGAACCTTAGTGGCAGAAAATGAAATAAAAGTGGCTCTTGATGAGGGTGAACACAGAGAGTAAGAAAACCGGCTTCAATCTCAGCACTCTACAAACAAAGATCATGGCATATGGTCCCATCAATTCATGGCAAATAGAAGGGGGAAAAGTGGAAGCAGTAACAGACTTTATTTACTTGGTCTCTAAAACCACCGCAGATGGTGACTGCAGACATGAAATTAAAAGATGCTTGCTCCTTGGAAGAAAAGCTATGACAAACCTAGACAATGTATTGAAAAGCAGAGACATCGCTTTGCCAGCAAAGGTCCATGTAGTCAAAGCTGTGGTTTTTACCAGTAGTCATGCACAGATATGAGAGTTGGGCCATAAAGAAGGCTGAGTACTGAAAAATTGATGCTTTTGAATTATGGTGCTGGAAAGGACTCTAGAGTCCCTTGGACTGCAAGGAGATCAAACCAGTCAATCCTAAAGGAAATCAACCCTGAACATTCATTGGAAGGACTGATGGTGAAGCTGAAGCTCCAATACTTTGGCCACCTAAGGGGAACAACCAACTCATTGGAAAAAACCTTGATGCTGGGGAATATTGAAGGCAAAGAGAACAGGATGGCAGAGAATGAGGTGGTTAGATAGCATGGCAACTCAATGGACATGAATGTAAGCAAACTCTGGGAGACAGTGAAGGACAGAGGAGCTTAGCATGCTGCAGTCCTTGGGGTGGCAGAGTTGGACAAGACTTAAGAGACCGAACAACAACAATTCACAAAAACAATGAAGGTCCAACCTATTAAGGATGTGCTGTTCTTTAAAAACAAATATGATAAAACTTAATTCAAAGAGATAAAATAAGAAGATTTGGGAGAATGGCATTTGAAACATGTAAAATATCATGTATGAAACGAGATGCCAGTCCAGGTTCAATGCACGATACTGGATGCTTGGGGCTGGTGCACTGGGATGACCCAGAGGGATGGTATGGGGAGGGAGGAGGGAGGGGGGTTCAGGATGGGGAACACATGTATACCTGTGGTGGATTCATTTTGATATTTGGCAAAACTAATACAATTATGTAAAGTTTAAAAATAAAATAAAATTAATTAAATGCAAAGAGATAAAATAAGATAGAGATAAATAGGGGGATTTCCCCAATGGTCCAGTGGTTAAAATGCTGCTTTGCAATGCAGGGAACGTGAGTTCAATCCCAGGTCAGGGAACTGAGATCCCACTTGCTGTGGGACAACTAAGCCCATGTGCCACAGCTAGAGAGTCCAGGAACTGCACTGAAAGATCTCCATGACACAGCAAAGACCTGATTCGGTCAAATAAATTAAAAAAAAATAAATGGATAAAAAGAATATTGTTCATGAATATATGACTCAATGTCATATATGTGACAATTTTACTAAAACACAATCTATGTAAACAATCTAATTCTAAAAGTCATAAGATTTTTTAAAGGAACATGTTAAAAATAATTAGAATGAGTATAACCAAGACAACTGTAAAAGAACAAGGTGGCTGGATGATTTATATCACTGAAGATATACAGTTTATCAATTTTAATAAAGTATGTTGACACAGGGACAGATAAATGGACTAATGAGACATAAGAGAGTGCCCAGAAAAAGACTCATACAATTATGGCAACTGGATATATGACATACAAAGCTTTAGAATTCAGCTGGAAAATAACAGACTAAACACAAATGGTACAGGAATAACCATTTCAAAACTTTTATATAGTTTCTATATACAAAATAGTAAATCCCAATGTCACTAAGAGTAAACTCCAGAGGTATTAGATAACTAAATGTGAAATTTTAAAAAAATAACTATTTTAAAGGATACGAAAATATCTATATGCCCTAATAGTAAGAAAAATTCCCTAGAAAGATCAAAGTAAAAATCATATAAATATACTAATAAATTTAAATACACCAAAATGAAAATATTTTGTGTAAGTCTACAGACAAGAAAATACTTTATCATGTATAACAGAATTTCATGTCCATGAAATGTGCTAATAAGTATAAAGCACTTTGAAAAGTAAATGACAAGTAGTGTGCACAATATAAATGCTACAATGGTCATTATTTTTATGAACATACAAAGAGATTCTTAAAAAACATAAGAAACATTAACTAAAAAGTAGCACCTGAATAGAAAAGTAAGCAAAAATGTGAATAGCAATTGGAAGGAACAGAAATAGAATTGTCAATAAATATGTACTAATCTCAATTAGTAATCAGAAAAATACTGATGAGATGTCATTGATTTCCTTAGACTAAGAAAAATTAAAACCATTCTTGATAACAAATGTTAGCAGCAATGAGAAACAATGAAAGTTTTATCAATTACTCACTGGAGTAAACAATTGCTTCACCTATTTTCCAAAGCTAGCTAGCAAAAGCTAGTTGAAAATAAACATATTCCACATCTAGTAATTCTATTATTACTAGTAAACTTTCTATGCACCTCATACATTTGCACAATGTGACATTTTAAAGAATATTTATTGCATTTATTGTAGTATTTAAAAAGTTAGGGATAATCAAAGTGTCCTCTAAAATGCTGATAAATGATGTTATATTCATACAGTTAAATATCAAAATTATTAGGGCTATAGATATCAACTTGGATAAATCTCAAAAACATAATGTGTAAAATTTTAAAAACGTGTAAACCTGTGTTTATATTTTTATCAACAATAAGTATTAGAGCTTCAATTTCAGCATCAGTCTTTCTAATGAATATTCAAGATTGGTTTCCTTTAGGATTGACTGATTTTTAGAAGTGAGAATAAACTATGCAATTGGATGGGATGAGCATTGGAAAAAGACTAATTGGGAAGAAACAACAAGCTTTTGGAAATCTTCATTTTCACAGGTGTGTGTGTGTGCTTACTCATGTCCTACTCTTTGAGACCCCATGGCCTGCAGCTCACCAGGTTCCTCTGTCCATGAGGTTATTCTAGCCAAGAATAATGGAGTGGGTTGTCATTCCCTCCTCCAGGGGATCTTCCCAACCCAGGGGTCAAACCCGGGTCTCCTGCATTGCAGGTAGATTCTTTACCATCTGAGCCACTAGGGATGCCCTCGTTGCACACAGCAGTCAGAAACTGCCAACAAAATGTGGCCATACAGACACAACTAAATAAGAAAGACGTTACCGATTGAATTAAAAGAATGTAAAACAGAGGATGAGATGGCTGGATGGCATCATTGACTCAATGGACATGAGTTTGAGCAAACTCTGGGAGATAGAGAAGGACTGGGAAGCCTCCTGAGCTGCAGTCCATGGGGTTGCAAAGAGCTGGACATGACTGAGCAACTGAAAAACCACAACCTCAATGTATAGACTTTGGGGAATAGAAGAATCTTGGTTGAGGGAAAAGAGAGAGAGGACTCAAGAATATTCAGAAGATTACATATTCCTAACACAGATTAACTTAATATACTCCAGGAGATCTTCTCGACCCAAAGAGTGAACCCACGTCTTTTATATTTCCTGCTTTGGCAGAAGGGTTTGTTACCACTAGCACCACCTAGGAAGCCCAATTTAATACACACAAAGTTTAAATCACATGATAATGGGAGATTTATCATCTTTCAATAACTGATAAAGCAAAACCATTAATGATATATAGATAATTTGAAAAACTTAATCATAAAAAAATAAAAAGATATAATTCAACCCCAAATAACCTATTCAGCTTTTCTATAGGTTTTCTTTGGGAAAAAAAAAAAAAAAAAAAAGCCTTGAGATTATTCTCAACTATACTTGAGTTTGTCAAGAAGAAACTGCACATTACTGAAGAACATTAAATTGAGAGATATTCCATAAATTTGTATTTGACTCTATCTCATTTTTTTTTTTCAGCTAAGAAGGAATATTTCTGAAAATAAGGAAATATTTTCTGGGCTCTCTTGCAAATACAGTTGATCCCTGAAAAACGTGGGTTTGAACTGCATGCGTCCACTTACACGTGGATTGTTTTTGATCGTAAATCCTAGTGTATTACACAATCCATGGTTGAATTTATGAACAGGAAGGAATCCTGAATATGGATGACTGGCTTTAAATTATTGGCTGACTTTCAGCTGCTTGGAGGGTGGGCACTGCTAACCTCTGTTTTGTTCTGGTGTCGACTATAAAGGTGATAAGATCTGTTCAAATGCGAGATAAGTGATAGTGGTGTTTGCCACCTGCAATAACTCTACTCAAAGCCAGAGTGTATTGTTTATTTCCTTTTTTCCTTCCTCTTCTTTATGGCTGGAGTTTGGATTCAGTAGCTGGAACTGAACCATGAAGCAGAAACCGGGCATTCAGGATGCTAGAACAGCATGGGTCCTGATGCTTGTGAAGCTGACCTACAACTCTTGGCCCATTCATTCTACCTTTATGTGTGAGAAAGCTAAATCTATACTGTGTTTAACCCACATTAATTTGAAATTTTATTCAGAGATTAATTATATTCTATATGTGACTTATAAGAAATAGCTGTTATAAATCCATCATAATGAAGATAGTTAGATACTAAAGCAGGAATAAATTTATTTGCTAATGTCTAACCAAAATCAAATAAGTGCTTTAAGTAGACCTACAATAAAAAAATGGAAAATGTGTATACTTGAGCAGTCACATTGCATATTAATGAGGAACAGATGTGTATTCAATGAATAGGTTAGGAAAATCACATTTCCAGTATCACCATATTCTATTTTAAAAGTGTTATCTGTGTAGTCAGAAACTGGGACACATAGCAGATGGAAGAGTGTCAAATTATTTACTGAACATGTTGAAGATATGAAGAATTTTTAACTTGGAAACCTCTAAGTTCAAAAACAGAAGTAGTTTAGTCCTTTTAGTTCATTGCCCTCTGTTAGGTTTTTAGAGAAGCCCATCTCTTTCAGTTGAACATTACTTTCTAGAAGGTTGATTTATCTGTTTGTATCCTATTAGTACTACATTTTGTGCAAAATATTAACACTCAATAAATATTTGTAAAACAGTTTTTTTTTTTTTAATTTAACTGTTGCATAAAGTAGCTATTTTGGGGGACACATTTTGTATTTTGGATATATAAGCATTTTTAGGCTTGCTGATTTGATTAACATGAATTTTATCCACTGAAGAAGGGATAGGCTACCCACTCCAGTATTCTTGGGCTTCCCTTGTGGCTCAGCTGGTAAAGAATCCACCCACAATGCGGGAGACCTGGGTTTGATCCCTGGGTTGGAAGGATCCCCTGGAGAAGGGAAAAGCTACTCATTCCAGTATCCTGGTCTGGAGAATTCCATGGACTGTACAATCCATGGGGTTGCAAAGAGTTGGACACAACTGAGTGACTTTCACTTTCACTTTCCTTTCTTGAAAAATTACTTTTTTTCATATGTGAGCCTGAAAGCCCAAGGGCCAGGCTCTGAATTTTATGAGAGGCATGATGTACTGAAGAATATCCTAGAAGCCCCATTGAGATATGCCCTTTCCTCACACAGTTACAGATTTCTGGATAAACATACAGTGGGCCACACTGATTTAAAAATTCAATTCTCTTTTCAAAGACTAGTAAAGAAAAGGTGATGGATGGATGTTGTATTCAACTAGAATTGTTGCAGGAGTTCATGGGTAAATATGACTATGGATCAAGTGCCAAACTTCTCAACAAATGTAGGGACTTTCTAAGACATTTGTTGTTTAGTTGCTAACTTGTGTCAAACTCTTTTGAGACCCCATGGATTACAGCAGTCTGGCTCCTCAGTCCATGGGATTTCCCAAGCAAAAATACTAGAGTGAGTTGCCATTTCATTCTCTAGGGGATCTTTGCATTGCAGGTGGATTCTCTACCCCTGATTAACCAGGGAAGCCCAAGACATTTGTAGTCCCATATATTTATACATAATTGATGGAATCTAATATATACATTAAAATGACGAATAACTGCAATGAAAAAGTGACCACAACTTATTAATTTTCATACATATTTAGAATGTCAAAAACCATTGGAGATTATGAAACACTTTATTAAGTTGGAATTAAATGATGAAATATAAAATATTTGGTATGTTCTAGGGATAAAATTGTGAATAAAGCTCTTCCTAATAAAACTTCTAATCATATTTTAAGCTTACAGCTTAAAAATGTCACAAAAGTAAGGTCTATAACTCTAACAGCTGAAAGTATGTGTTAGGAAATTATAGGTGAGATATAATGTCTTGTGGCTAACTAGCACGTGTCACCAAGATCTGTTCTCCCCTATTCCATAGACATAGAGTTTATCTGCTCGTATATATATATATATATATATATATATATATGTATATGTATATATATGTATATATAAAACATCTTATGCTTTTTGTAGCTACATGCAGCCCTGGGACTAAGATTTGGTCAATCTATGTCTGTTGAGCCTGGTTGATGACAGTCACTTCCAAGAAGATAGAAAAGATTTTGTCATGCATTCCTGTGGCACTCACTCTTTTCTCGCTGTCTGGATTATGGCAAAAACTAGATCACCATCTTTTGACTTAGAAGCCAAATGTTGAGGGAACAGTAAATGCCCAACCAATCTTGGACCTTTTCCATCAGGATTGTTTGGAAGTAAAAGTCCATATTGTTTTATCCACAAGTATTTTGTGGTCTCTTTCTTCTCTCTTGTTAACAAAAGTTTACTGTACACCTGAATTCATACACAAGTAAAAACTTACTGTTTACTATTTCCTCTGAGCTTAAGTTCACATGCTAATACTGTATTTGTTAGTTATCACTTAACTTCAGATTTATGTTCTCATTTAGATCTAGAAAAGTGAAAGTGATTGAAAGTGAAGTCGCTCAGTCATGTCTGACTCTTTGCGACCCCATGGGCTGTAGCCTACCAGGCTTCTCTGTCCATGGGATTTTCCAGGCAATAGTACTGGAGTGGTTTGCCATTTCCTTCTCCAGGTGATCTTCCCAACCCAGGGATTGAACCCGGGTCTCCCACATTGTAGACAGATGCTTTACCACAATCTCTAAATCTTTTCATTCATTTATTTGAAACTTAAAACGGAAACATTGCTTTGTAATGTTTCTTCCTGAAAAATTTCTGTTTGAGTAGCTAAAACTGGGTTGCAGAATCTCATCAGGATCCTTTAGGCTGACAATATAAACAGGTCAATTCAGCACATTGTGAAGTTCTCACTATTAACCACATTACTACTTGTTTTTCTTGGAGTACCCCTAAAATTCTCTGTATTTCTATAACATTTTCCACTTCTGTTAGCCGTTTCTGTAATTTTCTTGGAAACTGAGTATTGCGTTATGTGTGAAAAAACTACTGAATAAAGGGCAGAAGAAAAATTTCAAATTTCACAATCATTGATGGTAGAGTCCCCATAAATATACATAAAATCACTGGTAGACCACAACGTAATTCAACAACTGGATTGTGGTTGATATTCAAAGAAATAAAAGGATTGAACAAAATTACTCTAGCCTCATACAATTTCTAATGTTCAAATGAAGCTAAAGTCCTATTAGGGGTTTTACTGGATAGGAGAAAATTGTACATGTAAGTATATACACACTTCCAGTCATAAATATAGAGACACTCCCATAAGTGTCTTATGTCAGAGAAATTACAATCAAGTATAATGTATTTTAAAAGCTCATCCCTTATATGTCATACATCTAACTTATGCTTACAAATATTTATTAAATGACTTTTCCACACTAAAATATGAATTCCCAGAAGGAAAGGACATTGTCTGGTTACAAACTCCCACTATCATAAATACGGCAGGTGATTAATAAAAACTGTCTGTTCTCTGACTGGTCACTGTTTTCCATAACAATGTTTGCTTTTATTTACAATCACTGAAAGTATTGAAACTGAATATGTTCATCTTTTTTCATTGTATATTAGGGCAATCAGAAGTGGCTGACTACATGAATCACCTCTGGCAAAGAAGAGAATATTTTACTATCCATATTTGCTACAGCTTATCCCTTGCCTTTTAATTTCTACCCTATTACCTGTACTTCTTCACCACTATGCCTATTAAATGCAATCATTAATGAGAACACTCTCAATATTCTTTTGGCACAAGTCCAGGTACATACAGGCTGACAATATACACAGGATAAGTCTGAAATGGTGAAGTTGCTTTTGATCTGTGGTGTTGGAGAAGACTCTTGAAGAGTACAACCGCAAGGAGAACCAACCAGTCCATCCTAAAGGAAATCAATCCTAAATATTCACTGGAGGGACTGATGCTGAGGCTGAATTTCCAATACTTTAGCCACCTGATGTGGAGAGCCTACTCATTGGTAAAGACCCTGATGCTGGGAAAGATTGAAGGCAGGAAGAGAAGGGGACAACAGAGGATGAGATTGTTGGAGGGCATCACCGACTCAATGGACCTGAGTTTGAGCAAGCTCTGGGAGATGATGAAAGACAGGGAAGCCTGGCATGCTGCAGTCCATGGGGTTCCAAATAGTTGGACACGACTGAGCAACAACCACAGGCACATACAAATGTGAACAAAACAAACAAATTTATGAAAAGCAAGTGATTTTAGTAAGTTCACCTTTGGTAGCCTGCAAACAACAACAACAAAAAAAGTTTTATTCATCTTTAATCACTGGCTTTAACTAAGCTATATTCTGTTCCTTCATGATATCTTTGGAAAGCCTAATTGTTTCCAGTCATGGTTACTGATTTTAAAAATCCGTCTCAGCACAATCCAGCTGAACATTTGGATGATCTATTTATCTTCCCTTTCTCCCTTTTCTTCCCTCAGTATTGGCCGAGCCTTTGTCTGGGGTCCTTGGAGTGGAGAGCTCATAAGGTCCCTACTTTTCCTCTTTCCCCTCTCTTCTAGATCCATTTGTCTCCTTGTATTTTGGAGTCTGGAGGAGGGAAGGAAGGGGAGGGTCAAGCAGCCTTAATTAACTGGCCCTCCTGAAGTCTTTTTATGGCTGTGCCCTGACAGTACCCTCTGGAGTCAGGTGCGTGAGCTCTTCAGCAGGGCCAACGGGAGCCCTGCCACGTTTACTGAATAGAAGATCAACTAAAATGCCATCTCTTACATTAACCCTAAGTTCCTGTTCCTGACAGCTTAGTGGCAGATAAACTAAGGTGAATTTGTGCTAAGTTGCTTCAGTTGTATCCGACTCTTTGCGACTTTATGTACTGTAGCCCACCAGGCTCCTCTGTCCATGGGATTCTCCAGGCAAAAATACTGAGTGTGTTGCCCTGCCCTCCTCCATGGCATTTTCCTGACTGAGGGATCTAACTAACCCATGTCTCTTACATCACCTGCATTGACAGACGGGTTCTTTACCACTAGTGCCACCCAGGAAGCCCTAACTCAGGTGAAATCTTTGTAAACTCGCTCAAGATCAGCTACCCACAGTACCATCTGATATCTGAATACTCTCATATTCTGAATATATCACTGTTGGGAAGGAAAATTATTTCCTCTTCCCATCTCAGGTTTCAATTCTGGCTCTGTAACAAAAGACAGATTAATGAAAAACACATATTTCAGTTTTAAGTTGCAAGGAAATCTTCTTAAGGAAATGAAGACCCATCGAAATGGCAAAATTTAAATCCTTTTGTAATAAATTGAACAAAGTGAGGCAATTGTGGAAAAAGAGTAAAATGTATGGGGAGACTAGAGGAAAGTAAGAATTATTTTCACAAGGTCTGTTTGTATAGAATTCTCTTAGTCTTAACTTTCCTTCCCTCATGATAAGAATGTTCCTTTTCTCATAGTATAGAGAGGGCATATTTAATATAGAATTTTTATCTCCTATTTTCAGAGAGAAAAAAGCAGATCAGAATATTCTTCTTGCATCTGCTGTTTTAAACATGCCTCTAGCTCAAAATAATCCTTGTGCTAAAGTGGCATATTTTGGAATGGCATATTCTGGCACCTTTCATCACACACTACCCTCCAATTCAGATTTTTTTTTTCTTGAATTCTTTTTTCCCCATGAGTACGGCTGGGGACAAAGCAAGCAACAGGCTTCAAAAGCATATGGAAAATAAGACGGACTATCCCAAATCCTATGGGAAACTCTCTGAGGCCCCTTCTCTTGGTTTCAACAAAGAAAGAAGACAGTTACCAAGAACTCAGGTTGCCCAACACTTTTCTTCTCCATTAGCTTGTCTGTTTATTTTTCAGGACTAAACTTAAGTCACTGGAAAGTAAATGATTATGTAAGGGCCTGTTCTACTACTCCTTAGTAATTATATACAAAAGTGCCAAGATATATTGATGACTGTCTTTTGGATATGGAGGTAGTTAGTGATTTTTGTGATCAGCTTTTGAATTTTAGTAAATATTTTGTATTTCAATATTATATATTTTATATTGTTGAAATTCTATAACATCCTGTTAAATATTAAAACAAAATTAATACTATGTGTATTAATAGTTATTAATAATTAATAGTATTTATATGACCTAAAATGGATTAAACACAGTGCTTAGAAAAGAAACTAAAATTTCCATTAGATGGGTAAGTTCAGTATAGATTTTAATTAGAAATAGATGGTAAAGAAGCTGCCTGCAATACAGGAGACCTGGGTTTGATCCCTGAGTCTGCAAGATCCCCTGTAGAAGGGAATGGAAACCCATCCCAGTATTCTTGCCTGGAGAATTCCATGGACAGAGGAGCCTGGTGGGCTACAGTCCTTGGGGTCACAAAGAGTACACAATGACTAAGCAACTAACACTTTCACTTTCTGCTAAAATTTTTTAGAAGAAACAAACTGAACTACAGATAAAACTGAAAGGGGAAATATAAACACATGCCTCCCATTGACCCTACAGTCATTCTAGTCACTTCTCTGTTTCTTTACTCTCATGCACAGCCATAATTCAATACAGGCCACTGATTATGCTGTCTTCACCTTTTCCACATATAAATATTTTCATCTACTGATATTTTTATAGAACATAAAGAGGTCTAAAGAGACCACATTAGAGCATCCATTAGGTCATATTGAATATGAAAGTAATAAAACTTTACAACTAAATCTGAAGTATACTTTGAGCCACACACACTGACCTATTCAAAACTACTCTATTAATACTAAAGTAACCATAGTCTAAAATTTGTTATGCATTTATCCTCTTTATTTTTTACATTTTACACACACACACACACACACACACACACATATATATATATATATATAATTGTATTATAGTTTGGGGTATTGTGAATTTGATTATAGATATCTGAATTCCATAACTGTTCTCTTGGGAGTATATTTTTGCATAAATACTTTTGTCATAAATAAGTAGATAACTGTTTATTCAGAAGTAAAATTCTCTTACTCTTGTTTACATAAATAGGATTGTACTATTTGAAAAACACTTTTTGCATTTATTTTCCTATAATGATGAGCACTTATATGATAATTTTAACTAATACAAACATTACATCTGTGAACAATATGATACATGGCTCCTTGGTCCACCTTGAAATGAACTCAATATGTCATCAGCCATGAGTTTAAGCCATGACATTGAGACCACAGGATATTAATATCCAATCTAAAACTGCCCAGCTAGTACGTTTGGGGCTGAGAGTCAGACTCAAGAAGTTTGAATCAACAGTTTTATCTAGTTATTCAAAAGCAGAGTTCTACCATGTTGTTCACATGATGATATCTTAAGACAATACACAAGTGGTAAATTGTGAGAATGGCCACGATTCTCCACGGCTCTCTTAGGAAAACCCCTTTGCAATGAGATTTGGCAGCACTACCCACCTAAAATAAAATTTGTCTCTCCATCTACTGAATCTTGCGGGCTTGCAATCTGCTTTGCCAAGGGAATGTGGTAGAATCAAAAGTACCCAGGTTCTGTGTCTAGTCCTCAACAGACTGCACACATTTACTCTTTCTTTAGAACCCAGCTGAGACAGCATTTGAACAAGTTCAGACTATCCCGACAGGATGAGACATGGCTGGTTGCTCTTATTGCTCTGATATGATGCCAACCAACACACATAAATGGGAGTACATTAGGCCTGCCTCTCTCAGCTGTCCTGCAACTGACTGGGAGCTAACCACAGATGCATGAAAGAATTCAGCCAAGAATAAAACAAATTCTTTGCTGTATCCAGCACAAATCACCAAACCATATTGTGAGTTAAATTAATGGCAATTTTAGATCCCCTACTTGGGCTGGTTTGCCAGGCAACAACAGATAAATGATACAGCACATATTAATATTAATTCAGCACATATTAATATTTAGTTCAAATAATTATTAATCTGTTCCAACTGTTGTAAGTTTCTGAATCAAAACTGTTTTTTAATAAATCTGGTCTAAGCAAGTATATCATGTAATCTTTGACTGCAAACTGGTCTGTAATAACCACTAAGAATGACATCATTGGCATCCTGAAAAAAAAAAATGCGATTATTAGGAGTGTGAATACTATTCTGGTTATGCAGGCAATATTCTTAGAGCTACTAAATCATTAAGATATTTGTATTTATTTTCAAAAATTATCTAAACATGTAAATAAAGCAAATATAGAAAAATTATAATTGTTAAATTTGGATATTATGCAGCATTATACTATTTATATATTTTTACTGTGTTTGAATTTTCTTAATAAAAATATTTAATGTCCCATTCCCCTTCTTTCTATTGAAAATGATCTTCACTGCTAATAAATCCTGGACACAGGCTAGTATCTATATTTTCAGACTGGAGCATACTCACAAGTTGGCTTCATCTGGACCAAAATCCAAATGGCTTATCATGAAATGCCAACAACTAGGAATGAATAATATGACACATTTAACTTCCTTCTGTCTCTCCTCATAAAATATCTTTATCTTAGATTTATATTCCTTGTACTTGAATGGAAGATTAAATCATACACTTCAAATTTTGTTGCTTCTGTAAGCCTAATTTATTATGTTGCTCCCTTCCCCAAGTTTAAATCAATTATATTCATGATCCAATCAGAGATAAAGGACCTTATTCTCAATGCTTTCAAATCATCAAATATCTATGAAAATTTCTGTATACACTGAATTTGGATTAAAAAATAATTTAATGTGATAGGGATAATATTTAACTCAAAAACTTATTCTATAATGTGATATGAAGTGTGATAAGCATTCAAAGTTTAGCCTAGTGTTTGGAATATAAAATGAAGACTAATCAAAGTAAAGTAACTATTTTTATGGTTAATTCTAAACTATATGATCATTTGATTCATTTAAACAAATATTAGTTGAATAACCATTATGTGCAGATATTAACTCAATATTCTGATGGAAAATTTTGGAGTAATGTAGAGCTATGTCCTTAACATCATTTCATAAATATCTATAAATTAAACAAGATGTAGTAAGTTTAGAATAACGTGCCAAAAAAGTATTGTGAGGCTGTGTTTGAGAAAAAACATTTGCAGAGCTCCATTCTGAACTGAGTGCTTCTTTACCTACCCTTCCTTATTTGTTTGCTGAAGTGCCTCTGTCTTAGAACATATATTTTATTTGGTCACTCACAGACCATGTCCTAGGCTTCCCTGGTGGCTCAGTGGTATACCCACTCCAGTATTCTTGCCTGGAGAATTCCATGGACAGAGGAGCCTGGCAGGCTACAGTCCATAGGGTCACAAAGAGTCAGACACAATTGAAATGACTTAGCAACCCGCAACCATATCTTAGTCAACTTTGATTCACTGAAGTGTTGAATACAAAAGACAGATGTTTCAAACCCAGGTAGGAAAGACAAGACTTTGTAAGTCCAAGAAAACTATTTATTTTCTTGTCTACAAAACAAAATGGTTACATTAGGGAATTGTTAAACAGTTCCCTAATATAAAATTCTATTATATCCAAGAAGTTGGGAAAAGCTGAAGTAAATGGCAAAGAAGTGGGTGTTAAACTTGTCTCTACTCATTGGTGTGATCACTCACCTAGAGCCAGACATCCTGGGATGTGAAGTCAAGTAGACCTTAGGAAGCATCACAAGAACAAAGGTAGTGGAGGTGATGGAATTCCAGTGGAGCTCTTTCAAATCCTGAAAGATGATGCTGTTAAAGTGTTGCACTCAATATGCCAGCAAATCTGGAAAACTCAGCAGTGGCCACAGGACTGGAAAAGATCAGTTTTCATTCCAATCCTAAAGAAGGGCAATGCCAAAGAATGCTCAAACTACTGCACAATTGCACTCATCTCACACGCTAGTAAAGACATGCTCAAAATTCTCCAAGCCACGCTTCAGCAATACGTGAACCGTGAACTTCCAGATGTTCAAGCTGGTTTTAGAAAAGGCAGAGGAACCAGAGATCAAATTGCCAACATTCTCTGGATCATCAAAAAAGGAAGAGAGTTCCAGAAAAACATCTATTTCTGCTTTATTGACTATGCCAAAGCCTTTGACTGTGTGGATCACAATAAACTGTGGAAAATTCTGAAGAGATGGGCATACCAAACCACCTGACCTGCCTCTTGAGAAACCTGTATGCAGATCAGAAAGCCACAGTTAGAACTAGACATGGAAAAACAGACTGTTTCCAAATAGGAAAAGGAGGACGTCAAGGCTGTATACTGTCACTCTGCTTATTTAACTTATATGCAGAGTACATCATGAGAACGCTGAGCTGTAGGAAGCACAAGCTGGAATCAAGATTGCCAGGAGAAATATCAATAACCTCAGATATGCAGATGACACCACACTTATGGCAGAATGGGAAGAAGAACTAAAGAGCCTCTTGATGAAAGTGAAAGAGGAGAGTGAAAAAGTTGGCTTGAAGCTCAACATTCAGCAAACTAAGATCATGGCATCTGGCCCCATCACTTCATGGCAAATAGATGGGGAAACAGTGGCCGCCTTTATTTTTCTGGGCTCCAAAATCACTGCAGATGGTGATTGCAGGCATGAAATTAAAAGACACTTACTTCTTGGAAGGAAAGTTATGACTA
The DNA here is from genome assembly GCF_002263795.3 of Bos taurus. Taxonomy (NCBI): domain Eukaryota; kingdom Metazoa; phylum Chordata; class Mammalia; order Artiodactyla; family Bovidae; genus Bos; species Bos taurus. The sequence goes on along the minus strand of NC_037332.1, from coordinate 13,734,533 downwards.
ACCTAGACAGCATATTGAAAAGCAGAGACATTACTTTGCCAACAAAGGTCTGTCTAGTCAAGGCTATGGTTTTTCCAATGGTCATGTATAGATGTGAGAGTTGGACTATAAAGAAAGCTGAGTGCTGAAGAATTGTTGCTTTTGAACTGTGGTTCAAAAGATGTTGGAGAAGACTCTTGAGAGTCCCTTGGGCTGCAAGGAGATCCAACCAGTCCATGCTAAAGGAGATCAGTCCTGGTTGTTCATTGGAAGGACTGATGTTGAAGCTGAAATTGCAAAACTTTGGTCACCTGATGTGAACGGCTGACTCATTTGAAAAGACCCTGATGCTGGGAAAGATTGAGGGCAGGAGGAGAAGGGGATGACAGAGGATGAGATGATTGGATGGCATCACTGACTCAATGGACATGGGTTTGGGTGGACTCCGGGAGTTGCTGATGGACAGGGAGGCCTGGAATGCTGCAATTCATGGGGTCACAAAGAGTCAGACATGACTGAGTTACTGAACTGAACTGACTCATTGATATATGGGTTACATTTATAGAGTCCTTTACCAATAGAATGAAGATATATCCCAAAAGTGTTTTTGTCTTTTTTTTGTTTGTTTGTTTTGTTGTGTTTTCAGGATTAAATTATATATGTTTGTGGAAGCAGTTTGTAAACTGTATAATGTCATGCTGATATTAAATCACATTAGTGCTGTTATCATGGTATCTAGGAAAAGAGTAGAGGTAGACAGGAAATTGGGCTTCCCTGGTGGCTCAAACAGTAAGGAATTCACCTGCAATCAGGTAGACCTGGGTTTGATCCCTGGGTTAGGAAGATCCCCTCCAGGACGGCATGGCAACCCACTCCATTTTCTTGCCTGGAGAATCCCCTGGACAGAGGAGCCTGGTTTGCAAAGAGTCAGACACGACTGAGCAACTAAGCACAGAACAGCACAGACAGGAAATTGTAGGTATTACAGGGAAACTGTGAAGTTCGCCAAACCAGTGTGACGAGTAAAATGTTGAGAAAAGAAGCTTTGAAAAGTGTTAGAAGGCCTGGAATCCTAAGGTACAGAATTTTATGTACATGTGTAAAGATTAATATTTTTGGTTTGGTTTAAGGTAGATATAATCAGAGCTGAGCATAAAAAGTATTAAGATGGCAGTAATAAACTTAGTAGGACTGACTGAAGAAAAGGAGAAAGAACTATAAGCTAGTCTGGTGAGGTAGAATTGTTCAGCAAGCAAATTGTATGTAGAAGAATTAAAACTTGAACTAAAATTGTTAAAACTAGACAGATAAGAAAATAATTCTTAAATTTAAAAATGAAAAATAACCTGACCATCTTATTAATGGAATCTGAGAATGGAGTGAATGCAAGATTTACCAAAAGTTCTGAAATGCCACAATTTTTTTAGGCCTATATGAATGCATTGTTAATTTTGTATCCCTGGTGGCTCAGACAGGAAAGAATCTGCCCGCAATGCAGGAGACCTGGGTTCGATCCCTGGGTTTGGAAGATACCTTGGAGAAGGGAATAGCTACTCACTCCAGTATTGTTGCCTGGAGAATTCTATGGACAGAGAAGCCTGATGGGTTACACAGTCCATGGGGTCACAGAGAGTCAGACATGACTGAGCAACTAATACAATACACAAAAATAATCATAGAAAGGTAAAATCTAAATATATGTTAATGGGGAAAATTCTCTGAATGATTGCATTCAATAAATATAGCACTCATATATAATCTAATTAAAGTAAATACAGATAATATGAAATAATAAAAGTCCAAAGATATTTATAGACCCAATGGTTTACTGTCTTTTCAATTCTCTATTAAGATGTACCCAATTTCCTGTAGCTAAAGAGCAATAGAAAACATACATATTCAAAGGTTAAATGTACATATTTTTATGGAATTGAGAAACAGAAAGAGGACAATTAATAAAGCAACAAAAAATACAATGAATTACTGAAAAATCAGTCTAATTAGTTGACAAACAGTAAAGATATTCCATAAACTCTAACTTGTGATCAGAAAATCACATACATTGTCAATTCACATGAAATGTGAAAAATGAAATAAAGCTGTGCATAGCCACATTTATCATGATTACTTCGTGATCCTATAGTCCTGGGATTCAATAGTATGCATACTAAATTTGTTAATTATTTTATATCAGATACTAACTACTAAAATATATGTTAACAAAACCTCTCATGACTATGTACATAAAAATAAATCTCATTCCTATTCCAATTTTTCTCTGTGCCAAAAGAAAGAAAGAAAAGGAAAGCTTTTTGTACAATATATTATTCAAAGTTTTCATTACTTCATGGCGAATAGATGAGGATAAGTGGAAACAGTAACAAACTTTATTTTCTTAGGCTCCAAAATCACTGTAGATGGGACTGCAGTCATGTAATTAAAAGATGCTTACCCCTTTGAAGAAAAGCTATGACAAACCTAGATAGCATATTAAAAAGCAGAGACATTACTTTGCCAATAAAGGTCTGTATAGCCAAAGCTGTGAATCTTCCAGTAGTCATGCATGTATGCAAGAGTTGGACCATAAAGATGACTGAGCACCAAAAAATTGATGCTTTTGAACTGTGGTGCTGGAGAAGACTCTTGAAAATCCCTTGGACAACAAGGAGATCAGACCAGTCCCCTGAATATTCACTGGAAGGAGTGATGCTGAAGCTGAAGCTTCAATACTTGGCCACCTGATGTGAAGACCTGACTCACTGGAAAAGACCCTGATGCTGGGAAAGATTGAAGACAGGAGGAGAAGGGGAGAGACAGAGGATGAGATGGTTGGATGTCATCATCAACTCAATGGACATGAGTTTGAGCAAACTTCAGGAGATAGTGAAGGATAGGGAAGCCTGGCATGCTGCAGTCCATGGTGGATTGATTCCAGAAGAAGGCTTGCATTAAAGCCAAAGTTACAAGAATCTATCTGCAACCTAAATCCTTCTTTTTCTGACCCTCATGACCTACTGTGTTTCAGTGCCACAAACTCCACATGCAGTATCTTACCTAATACTCACAGAATTTCCTTTTGTTTTTAATGTTAAGTATCAACAACAGAGAAAACACAGCCTTTTGGGATAAGGACATCTGAAACTTTCTTGAGTGGGTTGCATTTCTCATCCATTTATCATCCATCTATGTATCCACCCATCCATCCTTTATCCATCTATCTCCATGGTCTTTTGTCTATCAACAAATTAATTCCCAAATAGCCTAGTAAATCTTACTCTTTTAGTAGGCAATATTGTCTTAGTTTGTGGTGGTGGTGGGACACAGGAGACAAACTATTAACCTCATCAATCAGCCATATGTGAAATACTTCTGCTACCCAAACATAAACTTATTATTTTATTATAAAGATGGATAAGACCTGCATATTCATAACCAAATGAAACCCACATTATTAGGTGATTTAAAAAACTGAGCATGGGAAAGGAAAGTTTATGGAAAATTAATGAAAGATTTCACCCGGCATAGCATTCTCTAAACAAATAAGCAAAACAACCAGTATGCATAAATGAGCATTCTAAGTTCCAAGACACAGTGACAAATAAAAATTCCACTGGTTTGTTGCTGAAAAATCATTAACTTGTATTGAACAGTCTTCTCTTCTATTTGTTAAGTGAGGAACTGGGCATCTGCTAGCATACATTAAAACTATGCTTTCTGTCACTCAGCAAAGATCTAACAAAATCAGGCTTAGCCATTTCTAGAAAATAAAACCATTTAAAATAGTTGTGAAACTGAAAAGACCCTTCTTACTATTCACAGGATGCAAATTGGCACTTGTAGTAATTTAAGTGGTTAACCAGGCAAAATTATTTGTTTGGAATATTCTTATAAAGTCCTGTGATTTAAATATCTTTGCCTTGAGCAAGTATTATCTTTAAAAATATACTTTTAAGTCACAAGATATTTCCATCACACAATTTTATGCTAAAGCTTTTTAGTGATTTTTTTTAAAAAATATGTTTCTTGTCTCCCTCATTGAACAGTTTATATTCAGGGAATAACCTGAATGAATACATAGTTTATATTGTTTTGCAGTTTGTCTTATTTTAAGTCTTTTTTTTTTTTTTTCTTGAGCTACCCCCAAACACTGATGTAGATATTTAACTTTTCATCTATATTCATGGTAATCCAAAATGACTAAAAAGTTAGATTCTCAAATGTTATTTAATAATTTTTCATAAAGCTATACATTAATACTTATTTTTCATTGTTTGGTTACTCACATAGATTTCTCAATATACAGCTTGTGTGTGTGTGCATGCGCACACTTGGTCATTCAGTTGCCTCCAACTTTTTGCGAACCCCATGGACTGTGGCCGGGCAAGGCCCCTCTGTTCATGGAATTTTTCAGGCAAGAATACTGGAGTGGGTTGCCATTTCCTACTCTGGGGGGACTTCCTGACCCAGGGATCAAACTTGCATCTCTTGCATCTCCTGTACTGGCCAGAGCAATCTTTACCACTGTGCCACCAGGTAGATTAATGAAAAAAAAAATATATATATATATAGCTGCAAATGTTTTCAATATTTGTTTAGTCATTTTATGGTATGGTTCAGTTTTTACTAGATAATCATAATATATGCAATTCAAGATTATTCAGAGGCACTTCTTTTTGGAAATTCAATCCTTGTCAGTAAGTGCTCAATCGATATTCTCCTGCCTTTCTATAAATTTTACCTTCTTCCAAGGTGATATCTGGACTTAGAGGTGGCCTAAATAATTCTCACTGACTTTCACTGACCCTATTAGACCACACCTTTTGCTACTCATCCCTTCCTCTTTCAACTTTACCAACATTGGCCTCCATGGTCTTCTTTGTGTCCTCCTAGCCAACTCCTCTTCCCAGGGTCCTTACTTTTGCTGATTTCATGCTTCTTCACCCAGGTAACAAGTGACTTACTCTCCCACTGCCCATAGGTTTCTCCTCAATTGTCAGTTTGTTAGTGAGTCTTTCCCTGAACATGTTATAGGATACAAAAGCAAATGATTCCTCCTCCAGCGTCTTTACATCACCATTTCTTTTGTTCCATACCACTTATCAATATCCAGTATTTCATCTATTTACTTAACTGTTGATGGCCAGCCCTACCCCAAGAAGGTAAGTTCCATTAAGGCCAAAAAATTTAGATCTGTTCTTTGCTGTATGCTTAGCACCTAGAATAGGGTCTGGCACATAGTATGTACTCAGTAAACACTTGTTGAAAAAAAAATGAGTGAAAAAGGAAGAAATTAAAAATGAAAAGGATTTGATGTGACTTTTGTTTCCACTTCATCTGCTGCTTATATCCACAGATGTTGCCTCTTTATTTCCTCTTCCATAACACTTGCTCTCCATGAGGCTTCTGTCTCTTTCAGTTGTTCTGGATTGAATCATATGTGATATTTTGATATGGGAGACAAAAAGTTTTGCAGTGACAATTTCCAGGTCCGTGCTGCATCAGGACTTCTGTAAAAGTCTTGCTCTCTTTTCAGGATAAATCTTGGGAGATTTTCTCTTCTCTGAGGTCTTCCTTGAAGAATTGGCTGCTTAGCTCACAAATCTCTCACATATAATCCCTCCGTACATCATCATCTAGATTCTCTTATCTTCTGTCATTATTTTTAAAACTGAACTGAACTGAAATATAAATAGGTTAAACATAATTTATATGAGTTTCCACCTTAATCTTAAATATTTTTAATATTTTACATGCTACATTTGTGGAGATTTCCTTAGATTTATCATATATTTTACCAATTTACTGTCAATTGTTTAAGTTGTTCATTTTAATAACTATAATTCTCTTTTCTAAAAGGCTATTGCTATATATTAAAATTAAAAAAAAAAACTCAAGGTGAGAAAGAATTCATATCTCATCTCATCGTAGTAAGAAAATATAATTTGCCAGCAAATATTCTTTTCAAATCTCTGCTATGAATTATTTTTATCTTTCCCTCTCTATACAAAGCTCTGTGCTTCAGACTTTGCTCCAAGTCTATTTCTGTGACATTGAGTTTCATGAGATGAAACTCTGGGTCACTATAATACAATAATATTATTTATTAATTATACTTATTAGTATAAAGTATAATTAATATAATGAATACTATTTATCAATCTATTAATAAACAAATATAATAAAATTAAAACCTCATATATTTCCCAGAGATTTTTGTCACCTACAGCCCAGAGTACTAGATACTATGAAAGTGTAAGTTATTAAAACATACTATCTTTTAACAACATTAAAAGCAGTTAAAGCAAATTATAAGTGCTTCTGAATGGCTTACCATGACTGCGGGTTTAAAAAGCAATGATTTTTTAAAGATTAAAAAAAAGAGAGAGTTAATTATCGTCTAATTCCTAATTACAATTCCAAGGCACGTGTAATATTGGGCCAACTATCTGTGCCTTGATTTATTCATCTGTTACCTGGGATTTTTGTGGTATCTATTTCCTAGAGCTTGTTCAACACTAAACCAAGATATATGTATATCAGTCTTAGCATGGTTCCTGGCACATGATGAATGTACTATCAGATCAGATCAGTTGCTCAGTCGTGCCCGACTCTTTGTGACCCCATGAATCACAGCAGGCCAGGCCTCCCTGTCCATCACCAACTCCCAGAGTTCACTCAAACTCACGTCCATCGAGTCAGTGATGCCATCCAGTTATCTCATCCTCTGTCGTCCCCTTCTCCTCTTGCCCCCAATCCCTCCCAGCATCAGAGTCTTTTCCAATGAGTCAACTCTTTGCATCAGGTGGCCAAAGTACTGGAGTTTCAGCTTTAGCATCATTCCTTCCAGAGAAATCTCAGGGCTGATCCCCTTCAGAATGGACTGGTTGGATCTCCTTGCAGTCCAAGGGACTCTCAAGAGTCTTCTCCAACACCACAGTTCAAAAGCATCAGTTCTTCGGCACTCAGCCTTCTTCACAGTCCTATAGGTGTCAGTTATTAAATGTACTATAGGTGTCAGTTATTATATATATATATATATATATATATATATATATATATATGTTTATATAGTCTTATGGAGAAGGCGATGGCACCCCACTCCAGTACTCTAGCCTGGAAAATCCCATGGATGGAGGAGCCTGGTAGGCTGCAATCCATGGGGTCTCGAAGAGTCGGACAGGACTGAGTGACTTCACTTTCACTTTTCACTTTCCTGCATTGGAGAGGGAGATGGCAACCCACTCCAGTGTTCTTGCCTGGAGAATCCCAAGGATGGGGAGGGGGAGTCTCGTGGGCTGCTGTCTCTGGGGTCGCACAGAGTCGGACACAACTGAAACAACTTAGCATATAGTCTTATATGTATACACACACACACTTGAGAAAAATTTCAGAACTTTTAGAACTCAAATCCCTCCTTCTGTTGGACCACTCATGACTAATCTTTAGGGGGACACTGAGTCTGAGCCACATTTCTCTTGGTCTTTTTCCTCTCAACATAGACAGACACACAGTACCTTGCATGCAAAAGCAATTAAACAGGGTTATTGTTACCATCTTTCTAAATTCCATATATATGCATTAGTATACTGTATTGGTATTTTTCCTTCTGGCTTACTTCAGTCTGTATAATAGGCTCCAGTTTCATCCACCTAATTAGAACTGATTCAAATGTATTCTTTTTAATGGCTGAGTAATACTCCATTGTGTATATGTACCACTGCTTCCTTATCCATTCATCTGCTGATGGACATCTAGGTTGCTTCCATGTCCTGGCTATTATAAACAGTGCTGTGATGAACATTGGGGTACACGTGTCTCTTTCCCTTCTGGTTTCCTCAGTGTGTATGCCCAGCAGTGGGATTCCTGGATCATAAGGCAGTTCTATTTCCAGTTTTTTAAGAAATCTCCACACTGTTCTCCATAGTGGCTGTACTAGCTTGCATTCCCACCAACAGTGTAAGAGGGTTCCCTTTTCTCCACACCCTCTCCAGCATTTATTATTTGTAGACTTTTGGATCACAGCCATTCTGACTGGTGTGAAATGGTACCTCATAGTGGTCTTGATTTGCATTTCTCTGATAATGAGTGATGTTGAGCATCTTTTCATGTGTTTGTTAGCCATCTGTATGTCTTCTTTGGAGAAATGTCTATTTAGTTCTTTGGCCCATTTTTTGATTGGGTCATTTATTTTTCTGGACTTGAGCTGTAGGAGTTGCTTGTATATTTTTGAGATTTAGTTGTTTGTCAGTTGCTTCATTTGCTATTATTTTCTCCCATTCTGAAGGCTGTCTTTTCACCTTGCTAATAGTTTCCTTTGATGTGCAGAAGCTTTTAAAGTTAATTAGGTCCCATTTGTTTATTTTTGCTTTTATTTCCAATATTCTGGGAGGTGGGCCATAGAGGATCCTGCTGTGATGTATGTCGGAGAGTGTTTTGCCTATGTTCTCCTCTAGGAGTTTTATAGTTTCTGGTCTTACATTGAGATCTTTAATCCATTTTGAGTTTATTTTTGTGTATGGTGTTAGAAAGTGTTCTAGTTTCATTCTTTTACAGGTGGTTGACCAGATTTCCCAGCACCACTTGTTAAAGAGATTGTCTTTAATCCATTGTATATTCTTGCCTCCTTTGTCAAAGATAAGGTGTCCATATGTGCGTGGATTTATCTCTGGGCTTTCTATTTTGTTCCATTGATCTATATTTCTGTCTTTGTGCCAGTACCATACTGTCTTGATAACTGTGGCTTTGTAGTAGAGCCTGAAGTCAGGTAGGTTGATTCCTCCAGTTCCATTCTTCTTTCTCAGGATTGCTTTGGCTATTTGAGGTTTTTTGTATTTCCATACAAATTGTGAAATTATTTGTTCCAGCTCTGTGAAGAATACTGTTAACGCTGTGTACGAGACAGCAAAAGAGACACTGATGTATAGAACAGTCTTATGGACTCTGTGGGAGAGGGAGAGGGTGGGAAGATTTGGGAGAATGGCATTGAAACATGTAAAATATCATGTATGAAATGAGATGCCAGTCCAGGTTCGATGCACGATACTGGATGCTTGGGACTAGTGCACTGGGACGACCCAAAGGGATGGTATGGGGAGGGAGGAGGGAGGAGGGTTCAGGATGGGGAACACATGTATACCTGTGGCGGATTCATTTTGATATTTGGCAAAACTAATACAATTATGTAAAGTTTAAAAATAAAATAAAATTTAAAAACAAACAAAAACAAAAGCAATTAAACAAGCAGGAATTACAAGAGGTATATTTAAAATCAAATTCCTGAAACACACATGTAATTAAAATCAACTGTTGAAAGTTAACAATCTATATACAGGTTCATGACGCTCTCTTAGCAGCAAAAGTTAGATTGATCACACCCACATCCCCTGTCCTGCCTCATGACTACACTCTTCTGCAAAGACTGTGGCCTTAATAGATCATCTGATTACATTGTAAACTTTGAAAGTCTCGGATTACTTTTGGTAAAAAATACTTCAGTTAGCTTGTAATAATGTATAAAATGCCATGATGAAAATCTGTAGAATTCCCTAACCCTTATATCCTCTGTGTGCATGTGTGTGTGTGTGTCTGTGTTTTAGTCACTCAGTCGTGTCTGACTCATTGTGACCGCATGGACTGTAGCCCACCAGGCTCCTCTGTCCATGGAATTCTCCAGGCAAGAATACTGGAGGGGTTTCCATTCCCTTCTCCAGGGGATCTTCCCGACCTAGGGATGGAAGCCATGTCTCCTGCATTGCAGGCAGATTCTTTACCAACTGAGCCACCAGGGAAGCCTCAACCCTTATATGCTAGACAATAATTATTCCTCACCATCAGCACATTGGAGGAAAAGGAGGAGGATAGGGACATGCTTGACTCTTTGTCTTTTTATGGGTGGGGCTTAGGGGGCAGCAGTGAATTTACTACATCCAGATCATTCTTCAGTTCTCTTGAGTTACAAATACAAATATGTTGTTTACTATATAATGTCTTTTAAAAGAAAAAAAAAACATTTTTGTCTATGTACTGTAGGTATTGTTGCAACTAATGATTATGAAAAGAAAGTCTAAGCTGCTATATCTTTTACACTCGCCCCATGGAAACATCAGAAGAGAGTGGCAAGCCTAAAATAAGAAAGGAGTCTCAGCAAATGGTACTCTAGAAATCCTCCTAAAATCTCAAGCTCCAGCTTCACTGAAATAAAACAGTTAATGGAAGTGTCATCCCTGCCTCCCCTCTGAGCCAAATAGACCTGTCTCAAACTGCAACAGATGTGTGTACACCAGAAGGAGGAAGGTGGCATCTGTGCTGTGCAGCACTGTATATTTTCCTTTGAAATCCTGAGTGTGGTCTGATTCAGACTCCGTTATGTTTTCGTGTTGTGGAGCTATGTCGACACTGAATATTTGGAAAGCTATTGTTTCCACAGCTTGCGCTGATTTATGCTTCATTCTGTTTGGAGGTCTTTGTACTAGCTCAAACCTGAATATCATGTGCAGTAATGTACTAGAAGACTTTTTCTCACTACTTTAAACCACATGCTCTTAGATCATCTAAGATTGTTTTGTTAACTGCAGTTGGATTATCATTTACAAAAGAAGTTTCAAGAGATTCAAATAAATTAAGGAAATTCCATCTAAAGCTGTAGGCATGAACACATCTAATCTTCTCTAGTCTGGCAAAACAATAAAATAATTGTGAGAAAGTGTAAAACTTCTCTTAGCAACATGTTTTTTTTGGGGACAGGGTTTAATAAAATACATGACTTCAAAGCTATTTTCATGTTAAAAATAAATTAACTTTCTATGTAAGTCAGTTTTCTTTTCTTCTTAGAGATAGTTACAAAAAATTATAAGTAAAAATTTTTAGAAGCAAAGACAACATATTTTCTAGAATGAAAAAAGCTATTTTGAAGCTAAAAGGGAGGGAAGGAATCATCTAGACAAAATCCTCAATTTCCAAAAGCTCCTATTTTACAGAATGCATCAGTGTCAATTTCATGGACAGAGGAGGCTGGTGGGCTATAGTCCACTGAGTCACAAAGAGTCAGAAAAAACTGAGGGACTGAGCATATACAACAGACAGCAGTGTAAAAACCACACTCTCTCAGTGATCTCTAATGAATTCAGGTAGTAAAATCATTCATTTTACTATTGTGCTGGATGGACTATGCTTGAAAATTATTTCTATGAACCAATACAGTCTATCCATAGTTACTGATGCTAGCTTTGTAAAGGTGCCTTTCTGACCAAGCCCCACAGTGCTACCCAAGAGATTCTGTCTGCATGCATATAGCCAGAGAATAGCTTTTCTCTTCAGCTAAATCATCAGCTTTCAATTTTAGCTTAATTTTTCTTTTATATGACTGGCTATTTTCTTTAGTACCAAAATACTGTATTGCCTTGTGATTGTACGTTTTTTCATTATGCATGAGGCACATAGCAGGTGATTAATAAATATGTTTAGATTGAACAAAATCCAGTGCGTGGTCAGTTGTTATCAACTTATGATATACCCCATGATAGCAGCTGGAAAAATTTTCTGTGCCTAAGATGGAGCCACTCTTGCCTGGGTCCTATGTCAGCAAACCAAAACTTAGATAATTGGTGTGTCCCTGTAGATGTTCTGCTTGACCAGAAACACAGTGGGCTTCCCTTGCAGCTCAGTTGGCAAAGAAACTGCCTGCAATGTGGGAGACCTGGGTTTGGTCCCTGGGTTGGGAAGATTCCCTGGAGAAGGGAAAGGCTACTCACTCCAGTATTCTGGCCTGGAGAATTCCATGGGTTATATAGTCCAAGGGGTCACAAAGAGTCAGACACAACTGAGCTACTTTCATTTCACTTCAGAAACACAGTATATCCAGTTAATGAATTCCTAAATGCCAGGCCAACTCGGGGCTTTCTTTCCCCAAACAAAGTTGACTATGTGGCAATAGCCAATTAAATATCTTCTGTTTTTCTCTACCCTGTTCTTTACTCTTGTAAGATCTTGCTACCTCCCACCTTGTTTTGCAGTGCTCCTAAAGGAGACTGTCCATTTCACAATGTGTTTTCATTTGTATCATCTAAACTATCTTTTTAAATCATTTTTAACATAGTATTAAACCCCAAGTACCATACTCAAACTACTTCCTATTTTCTTCTATTGAAATGGGTTAAATATATTTCACAAAAAAAGTAGGAGAGTTTGGATGGTTTTGAGGGAGAGTCATAGAAGAACTATTCATTAATAAACTGCATACAGTTCATAGAAGAACTATTCATTAATAAACTGCATACAGTCAACATGTGGATTATATCCCATGTTCTAACTTAAAATCATTGAGATATTACAAATTCAGCTTTGTTTGACACAGTAATATGTTAATATTTTAATTCATCAATTTTTTTACATTTATTGTCAGTGTGTTAATGAATAAGTTAGTACATATGAGATAATAATGCAAAAAATCACTATTAAATATTTAAAAGAATGCTAAAAAAATTACAAATCCCTAAGAATAAAAGCTTAAAATGGTAGATCCTCACTTTCCACAGTTGATCAATATTCACAATTTAAAGTTTTTTTTAAAACCTATAATACATATTTGGGCTTCCCAGGTGGCTCAGTAGTAAAGAATCCCCCTGCCAATGCAGTAGAGGTGGGTTCAGCCTCTGGGTGGGGAAGATGCCCTGGAGAAGAAAACGACAACCCACTGCAGTATTCTTGCCTGGGAAATACCATGGACAGAAGAGCCTGGTGGGCTACAAAGAGGTCACAAAGAGTTGGACATGACTTAGCAACTAAACAGCAGCAGCAGCAATATATATATTGAATATCAGAAAACATTAATTATTGAATACGTCCCATGCCTTTGTTGCTCCTTTCTCCACAAGGTCAGAAAGAAGATTCTCGCCTGTAATTCAAAATGGCTAGTCTGGGGGATATGAACGTGGAGATTTATTGAACTAAAACAGAGGAAAGTAGCAGCCATAATACACCAGTCTTACAACAACAATTAAAGCATAATGTTTATAAATCCTTACAAGCCTTACAAATAAATGTTAAAACATTCCCACCATAAAAGGCAGTTCAGTCTTTTATGAAATGTAATCTTCTGTAAATGTGGGATCAGAAACAATAAAACTAGTAAGTTGCCTTTACTTTATAATCCTTTGTTTCTAATTTCATCTTAATACCTTCCACCTGCCCCATAAGCTGGCTGAAGCTTAAGCCTATACTTGAGAACAATGAAACTTAATTTTTATGTTTTCCTCTTTAGAAGTTTTAAGCCCCTAGTCTACTGATAAATGAATCTCCCTGTGCTGAACTTTCTTTGACTAATGAGACATTTTAACTTATATGAAATGTTTGGTTCATTTAAAAAGAAACAAAGTGGTTTAATTATGTGTATTTTTTAAATTCCCTTTTCAATATTTTCAAGAGTTTGAGATGTTTGTAATATAAATATGCATTGTTTTCATAATTAAATGTCAATCCAAACTGCTCTAAAAATAAAGTGTTTTTAAAAGTCAACCCACTGTTAAATTGAAACTAAAAATTTTTAATTTAAACTATAAAAAACTAATATATTGAATTTTAGCCACAATAAACACTTCTGTATATATAATTCAAGAGAAGGGAGTTTGCTCTCTACTCTGACACCGCTTCAACTCTGTCTCTGAACCATGACTGGCTAACCCGCAACCCAAGGAGGAAGATGAGAGCTGGAGCAGAGATGTTCAAGCTGAGTTGCCTGTACTTAGCCTAGCCCAGATCAGCAGACATTCAGGTACCCCAAAGATGAGTGATTATGAACAAAAAATTGTTTAAGCAACTGGTTTGCAATATATCAAAACACACTGATGCAGCACTCTACTTTAAAGACCAAGGCTTTTACTGTTACTTCCTTAATAACTTGAGATGGATAAGACATTGTACCAGTTCCAGACCTACACTTTAAAAGTAATAACAGCACTGTATTGTTTGCTGGACACTGTAAGCTGCCATTTAAGAAGTTCAACTTCTCTAATATAGGGAAGACTTTGGAGACCTTGAAAATACAGGCAGTGATTTTCAATATATTCCATGTAAAAATGGAGGAGCCTAGCTGACCCCAGTTTCCAGTCACTCCTGCCAAAGCCCTAAGTGTTTGATTTTAACCATCTAGAATCCTCCACATCAGGTCAGCTGTCAGTATATTACCACCAAGTGACCCCAGTTGACATCATACGAAGCAGAATTGTCCATCCAAACCATGCCTGAATTCCTGTGACACAGAATAATAAATGAATGTTGTTTAAAGCCACTGCTGCTGCTGCTAAGTCGATGACTCTGTGCGACCCCATAGACGGCAGCCCACCGGGTTCCCCCGTCCCTGGCATTCTCCAGGCAAGAACACTGGAGTGGGTTGCCATTTCCTTCACCAACGCATGAAAGTGAAAAGTGAAAGTGAAGTAGTCACTCAGTCGTGTCCGACTCTTAGCGACCCCATGGACTGCCGCCTACCAGGCTCCTCTGTCCAAGGGATTTTCCAGGCAAGAGTACTGGAGTGCGTTGCCATTGCCTTTATGTTGGGTTAATTTATTAAACAGAAATAGATTGCCAGAAGAATCACCCAAATAGTTGGAATTACAAGCTGCTAAAGCTCAAATTTGAGTGCTATACTACTCTCCACTTATTGTCTGTCCTTCCAGTTTGAGTTGCATTGTATGCGAGACCTCCATCCCTTTACACACATAGTTTTACTTATTAAATGTAGGAAAATTAATTTTAGTAGCATAAAGAACTGTTATTCCCTAAAAATATTACCACATAACTATCCTAATAATCCAGTCCCTATTATACAATAAAGATACAGGAATTTAGATTTATTTCACAGCCATTCCATTACTCATGAAATACACAAATAACATTCAATACAAAAAGAAAAAATTACACTTGATTAAAAACAGAATCTTAGCCCAAATTTCTAATTTCACTTAAAACAGTTCAGTTCAGTTCAGTTCAATCACTCAGTCATGTCCGACTCTTTGTGACCCCATGAATCACAGTACGCCAGGCCTCCCTGTCCATCACCAACTCCCGGAGTTCACTCAAACTCATGTCCATCGAGTCGGTTATGCCATCCAGCCATCTCATCCTCTGTCACCCCCTTCTCCTCCTGACCCCAATCTCTCCCAGAATCAGAGTCTTTTCCAATGAGTCAACTCTTCACATGACGTGGCCAAAGTATTGGAGTTTCAGCCTCAGCATCAGTCCTTCCAATGAACACCCAGGACTGATCTCCTTTAGAATGGACTGATTGGATCGCCTTGCAGTCCAAGCGACTCTCAAGAGTCTTCTCCAACACCACAGTTCAAAAGCATCAATTCTTCTGTGTTCTGCTTTCATCACAGTCCAACTCTCACATCCATACATGGCCACTGGAAAAACCATAGCCTTGATTAGATGGATCTTTTTTGGCAAAGTAATGTCTCTGCTGAATGCTTTCTAGGTTGGTCATAACTTTCCTTCCAAGGAGTAAGTGTCTTTTAATTTCATGGCTGCAATCACCATCTGCAGTGATTTGGGAGCCCCCAAAAATAAAGTCTGACACTGTTTCCACTGTTGCCCACTTCATTTGCCATGAAATGATGGGGCCAGATGCCATGATCTTAGTTTTCTGAATATTGATCTTTAAGTCAACTTTTTCACTCTCCTTTTCAGTTTCTTTGAGAGGCTTTTGAGTCCCTCTTCACTTTCTGCCATAAGGGTGGTGTCATCTGCATATCTGAGGTTATTGATATTTCTCCTGGCAATCTTGATGCCAGGTTAAAAGATTGATATTTGCATTAAAATAACTTTGAAATTAAGAAAAGACTTCAAAAACAAAATAGAGATTTATAGTCAATAATGCTGTATTATAAACCTAAAGCAACTGAAAGACTAGATTCTAATTGTCCTTACCACAAAAAAATTATGTGACATAACAGAGATGTTAGTTACACAATATTGATAATCATATTGCAATATATAAACCTATCAAATCAACCTATTATACAACTGAAACTTATACAATTATTTAGGTTATGTCATCTAGACTTAATATACTTAAGTAAATAAAAGAGTTTCACTAATTTTTTTTTTTTTTTTAGTATTAGAAACATTTTAAATCAGGGTTCCTCAGACTTCAGGACATGGACCGATACCTCCTGTCAAAGCAGCAGTGGCATTAGGTTAGAAATAAAGTGCACAATAAATGTAATGAACTTGATCATCCCAAAACCATCCCCTGCCCGCTGGTCTGTGGGAAAAAAACTGTCTTCTGCAAAATTGGTCCCTGGTTCCAAAAAAGTTGGGAACTGCTCTTTTAAATTATAAGATAATCATTAACATGATTCTATAAACTGGCATTTACTATATTTATATTTCCTGAACTAATTAATATTTTAAAAAATTTTATTGAAATATATTATCAAACTAAGAAATACACATTAAATATAGAAAATAAATATTTCCCAGAATAACTACAAGAGGTAACAACTGATTGCATGATTGGAAATCTGTTCTTTAGTCTGAGATTCTGACTTAAAATGGGTTTGGGGTACAGACAAATTGATACATCTTTTTGAATCCAAGTTAACTTGAGATCAAACTGAAATACCTTCCAAATATCAATTCCATTCAGGGGATTCAAAGTTTCATGAATTAACTGCCAGTTCCAACCTTTTATTAATAGAAAAACTGCTAGATGATCAACTGCTATTTTGTTTTTATTCGTACTATATTGCCAACATTAATAATCACCAGGATTATTACCACCCAGGGGGTGGGATGATCACCCACCCCTGAGTGACACTTTCATGTTTTAGTTGAAAATATCTTTGCAAGAAATTAATGTAAATCAAAGATTGAAATGTTATCAAGGTATTTCCCCCTAAATATTATCAGATGTTGTTTGTCTACCACAATCAGATGATAGTGTTTAATTGAAAGAACTCCAAATTTAATACATTGGATCTTATCAAAATTAAAAATAAACTTTACAAAAGATCCTCTTAAGAGGATTTAAAAACAAGCTACAAATTGAGAGAGAGCTTTTCTGATGGCTCAGATGATAAAGAATCTCCCTGCAATGCTGCAGCAGACCTAGGTTTTGATCCCTGGTTGGGAAGTATCCTGGAGAAGGGAATGATTATGCCCTCCAGTATTCTTGCCTGGAGAATTCCGTGAACAAAAGAGCCTGGTGGGCTACAGTCCATAGAGTTGCACAGTTGGGCACAACTGGGCAAAAGACACTTTATCCTTTTGATCGGACAATGAAATACCATATATATATATATATATATATATATAAACTCTCACACTCAACAAGTAAAAATCAGGCAGTCCAATTAGAAAATGGGCATAAGACCTGAAGCTCCATTTCACTAAAGAGGATACATATATGGATAACAAGTTAAGCACATGGAAAGATATTCAAGATCATTACCCATCTGAGAAAGTTAACAACCAAGGTGACATATCACTACACTTCTACCAAGTGGTAAAAGGTTTTAATGGTGATAGCATCAAATACTTTTAACGTGGAGACATTGGATCATACATTCTTTGCTGATAGAAAAGAAAATTTGTACAGCTATTCTGGAAAATAAAAAAGATAGTTTCTTATAAAAGTAAATACATGCTTAACAAGAGATCCAAAAATTGCACAATATTTGTGTTGGCATTTGTCCCAGAAAGTGATCTGTACATAAATGTTCACAGCAGCTTTATTCATAATAGCCCTACCTAAACTGGAAACCACTGAAATTTTCTCCATCAGGTGAATAATTAAATTGTGGTGCATCAATACAATTCTACTCATTATTATAAAGAAGCAAACTAGTAATACAAAAACTTAGATGGATCACAAGTGTGTTATGAGTGAAAAATGAACAATCTCAAAAGGTCATATACTGTATAATTTCATGTATATAGCATTCTAGAAATGACAAAACCAGAGAAATGGTGAAAATATTAGTGGTTGCCAAAGAGTGACGACTGGAAAACACCCTCCACTAGGTGTCTAGGTCTATAAAATGGTAGAATGAAGGATCCCTGTGACAGACTGTTCTGTATCTTAACTGTAGGAGGGGATAAAAGAAACAGTACATGGAATAAAATTTATATATATGCCCCCGCTTTTCAAGTTTTCTTTATGCTATGTTGCTTTTTCAAAAGACCAAAAATGGGGATAAGTACCCATTTTTGCTAACCAAATATTTCAAATATGATTTTTGCTTTTATGGAAAAAAGGCAAAAACCTAAAATATAGCTCCTTGTCTGTCTTGCCATTATAGAGGCAGTGGGGACCCTCAACAGCTGAAAAAGGCACCACCAAGATCCTACCCAGGGAACAACACTCAACAGCTTAGCATCAAACCATCATAGCACTGAACTTTATCTCAATTTATTCTGTGCATCAGTTAAGCAAGATGTGAGCTTCCCTGATGGCTAATACAGTAAAGAACCTGTCTATAATGTGGGAGACCCAGATCAATCTCTGGGTTGAGAAGATTCCCGAGAGAAGGGAATGGCTCACCCACTCCAGTATTCTTGCCTGAAGAATCCCATGGACAGAGGAGTCTGGCGGGCTACAGAACATCGGGCTGCAGAATGTTGGACACAACTAAATGACTAACACTACTACCAAGCAGGATGTGTAATAAGCTAATTGCTTCTTCAGTTTATACCATTTCAACTCACAAAAGTTTCATAGGAATGTTCTACTTCCAGATAGCAGGGAGAAATCTGTTTAACTAGACTATATACTCATAAATGAGTATATATAAAATTAGTCAAATATGAAAAAGTTTGGTGAAAGTGAAATTCACTCAGTCATGTCCAACTCTTTGTGACCCATGGGCTATGCAGTCCATGGAATTCTCTAGGCCAGAATACTGGAGTGGGTAGCCTTTCCCTTCTCCAGGGGATCTTTCCAACCCAGGGATTGAACCCAGGTCTTTTTCATTGCAGGCATTCTTTACCAACTGAGCTATCAGGGAAGCCCCGAAAAAGTTGGTTAGATTTTATCAATGTCAATTTCCGGTTTTGATATTGTTGTATAAGATACTACCATTGGGGAAATGGTGCAGAGCATATGGGATCTTTTTGTATTATTTATTGCAACTGCATGTGAACCTACAATTATCTCAAAATATATTTTAAGGAAATGTAATGAAAATACTACATATCATTAAAATTAATATAAAATAAGGAAGTGAGTTGTGCTGAGTTAATTTATATTTTTCCTTTTTCCTACTGCTAACCTCTCTTGTTACATTATGCTCCTTACATATCAAGTTACTCAGAGTTGATTACATTCAAACTTCTTTATGGCATTAAAAGAATAGAAAAAAATTTAATTAAATTATTTAATTTATACTAAGCTAAGTGAATGAATAGATACTTACAAAAGATAAAACAGATTTTATTTGAATTTTAGGGAGACAAGTATCAACAAAATTAAGCTGCTCCTAGTAGATTTCATTTAAAAACAAACAAAAAATTGACCTTATTTTTAAACCAAAGCCTGACAGTTATAGAGAAACCTTAGTAATCTTTTTATTATTTTCTAAAATTAATCCAAGTTACCAAATGAAAAACTTCATAAAGTTTAAACATCTTTATCTAAACTCCTTTTTCTATTATTTGCTATCAGTTGGGCATTTTCTATGCTATAAATCTACTTCACTGCTACTAAATGCTAACATTCTATATATGAACACTGTGGTGGTATATTGTCCTGAAAAAGGTTAAACTACAAGCATTAAATAAATCAAACAGATTGAAATGGTATCATCAACCACGCTGGAATGGTTTTAATATACCTGAAACAGTCTTTATGTTTTTCTCATTACACTGTGTCATAAACTCTAATACAAAACTTTTTAGATCTATGATACAGTCATGCTTCCCAAAACTCAAGATTCTTTTAAGGCAGAATGAGTCCAAGGTATGGCTCAGAAAATGAAATTCAATTCTTTATTGATTGTACGTGTTTTGATAAAAATGACAAAGTTATTATGTGACAGGTTATATTAACATTGGGCTATGTGTCTTAAAGGTGATCATAGAGGTAAAATTATATCTGTGCTTTCAGAGGTAATATGAGTCAGTTTTCTCCCTTTTACAGAAATAACTCATTTTAATGCCTAGTTTTATATTCATGGCCCCAGTTTTAGAATATTCCAGGAAGCACCATTATATACAAATTCAATAAGAATGCTATTCTCTGGGTGTTCAAGCTTAAGTTTATGATTTTAAGCAAAAGATATGAGAGGTCATAAGACAAAGAGATGACAAAGTGGAAAGAAAACCAGAGATGGTATGAAATATTATCTGAATAAGACCTATGACAATGTATTGGGTGAGCGGGGCCAGTTTTTAAAGGGAAGTCCAAGCACAACATATAGAACGGGGACTCCTGAACTAAGATGTTATACTTTCTAGCCTGATAAAGACAAGGAGAACAATCCATGTACCAAGCTGTCCAGATTTCTCTGAACCCTTACTAACTTCACAACAAAGGAAAGTGCTTTTCCTATTCAAAGTTCCTGATTTGTGCGTTTTTCTATCAAATAGCTCTGTTGAACAAGAAGTAGCCAAACAATATAGACATGTAACTGCATAATTCGCTATTCACACTGACATAACAAAAATAAAGGTGATCAACACATGGAAGCTTCCCAGGTCTCAGACAGGAGCAGACATAAGGTGGACATTTCATAATCATATTTTCATAACACACACGTGGTGGAGGTGTAGGAAAAACACTCAAAATTTCCTCTTCTGTTTTCTTAGTTCATTTAGAACTCAGAACCTAAGGGGAAAACCTCAAGGATAATGTTGTTGAGAGCTGTTGTGAAATTTTAGGGAAAAAAGTGAGGGGAATAAGAAAATGAGATTCAAAAGATGGAGAGTTAGGACATATATACAATGGGATATTACTCAGCAATAAAAAGGAACAAAATTGGGTCATTTGGAGAGATATGGATTGACCAAAAGTTTGTCATACAGAGTGGAAGTGAAAGTTGCTCAGTCCTGTCTGACTCCATGAGATCCCATGAACTACACATTCCATGGAATTATCCAGGCCAGAATACTGGAATGGGTAGCCTTTCCTTTCTCCAGGGGATCTTCCCAAACCAGGGATCAAACCCAGGTCTTCCACATTGCAGGCAGATTCTTAGCAGCTGAGCCACAAGGGAAGCCCCATACAGATCAAAGTAAGTAAAATAAATAAATAAATAAAGGTATATTAATATATATGGCAGCTAGAACGACACTATTGGTAAAGAGAGCATGACAACCCACCCCAATATTCTAGGCTGGAGAATCCCATGGATAGAGGAGACTGGAGGGCTACAGTCCATAGGGTCACAAAGAGTCAGACAAGACTGAAGTGACTTAGCACCCAGAAAAATGGTAAGGAGAACCTATTTGCTGCTGATGCTATTTAGTCACTAAGTCATGTCCGACTCTCTGCAACCCCATGCATTGTAGATCTCCAGTGTTGCCATGCCCTACTGCCAGGGATTGAACGTATGTCTCTTGTCTCCTGCACTGGTGGGTGGGTTCTTTTACCACTAGCACCACCTAGAAAGCCCCAAATAGTCTACATACTTAAGTTTTAAAAAGCATGTTGGAGTCACCTAAATAGAAATATTAATGGAGCAAGAATATAGAGCAAGAACAATCTAAGGCATTTAAAATTAATTAGTTTAGTCGAATGGTGACATTGCTGCTGCTGCTGCTGCTGCTAAGTCGCTTCAGTCGTGTCCGACTCTGTGCAACCCCATAGATGGCAGCCCACCAGGCTCCCCCGTCCCTGGGATTCTCCAGGTAAGAACACTGGAGTGGGTTGCCATTTCCTTCTCCAATGCATGAAAGTGAAAAGTGAAAGTGAAGTCGCATTGCTAGTCAGCAAGGGATGCTCAGTGCAGTTGCTCAGTCATGTCCAACTCTTTGTGACCCCATGGACAGCAGCACACCAAGCTTCCCTGTCCATAACCAACTCCCAGGGTCAAAGAGTGACAGTGACCTCAAACATACAGGAAATATTCTCAGCTTTGCAAGTGCTCAATTAATCATGATTTCCCTTCCAGCATGTACAATAATTTGATTACTAGTGTGTGTGTGAAGGAGAAAGAAGGATTTATTTTCAAGTTTACAAACCCATTGAATCACAGAATGGCTTTTTTGCTGTTGCTGTTGCAATGTTTAAGTCTATATTTTAATCTACAGAAATTCTTTATATCATACAGATAGTTACACTTTGGTTACAAAATATGTTGTTACTAATTTTTAGGGTATTTTCAACATTTTTGCACATATAAAGTAAAAGTATGTAGATAAAGATATGTATGATATTATACTTCAGGATTTTATTAATATTTTCACTCATAGTAACGTTCAGTAATTTTTAACTCAAAAAGTATATTTCAATGTATAATCATGCATTTGTGATCTCAATTTTATTCTCTTATGCTTTTATTAATACCTACATTAAACATTTTAAGCTATCTGAAATTTATTTTGCTAACATAAGGTGTGAAGTAATGACATAACTTTTTTTTCAGGTTGCTTTTCATACTAAATGGATTACAAATTGAGGTAGTTTCCTAAAACTTAGAGGCTACCTGAAGTAACACAGCCTAGCACCTTTTCTTTATTAGGTAGTTAACATGTGCAGGTTCTATGGAATTTCTACACAAAGATTCCTGGAAATATAATCATTGCTATATAGTTTTTTAAATTTTGATTATTTAATCCATGCCATTTTCCAACAAGCTTTTTTGGAGTTTGTTCCAATGATTTAATTCATCATAGTAACTCTCATAAAAAAAAGGAAGTACAAGTCAGTGACCCATGTTTCCTCTAACTTCTAACATTCCTTACTCTAATAGAAGTTTTTAAATTTCAGGTTTTTGTATAAGTGTTCTCCTTTTTGCCAGCAATATTAAATGCTTTTTCTTTGTTCCCTTCTCTATTTCTTCATCATTAACTAGCGTTTGCCTTTTCCTACTCAGATAAGGCAATGGCACCCACTCCAGTACTCTTGCCTGGAAAATCCCATGGGCGGAGGAGCCTGGTAGGCTGCAGTCCATGGGGTCCTAAGAGTCGGACACGACTGAACGACTTCACTTTCACTTTTCACTTGCATGCATTGGAGAAGGAAATGGCAACTCACTCCAGTGTTCTTGCCTGGAGAATCCCAGGGATAGGGGAGCCTGGTGGGCTGCCGTCTGTGGGGTCGCATAGAGTAGGACACGACTGAAGCGACTTAGCAGCAGCAGCAGCAGCCTTTTCCTAGGCACTTGGATACACCACTGCTACTGCTGCTAAGTCGCTTCAGTCGTGTCTGACTCTTAGCGACCCCATGGACTGCAGCCTACCAGGCTCCTCCGTCCATGGGATTTCTCAGGCAAGAGTACTGGAGTGGGATGCCACTGCATTAATGGAGTCCAATTGAGTTATTATTTTCAGATTTCCTTAACTTCACCCAGTCATCACAGCGATATAGAAAGCAAAATAATTTCATCTGCTTTTGTAGTCTACTACCTTGGGACCATGTGAAATGAGTACAAATGTACAGTAGTTTGAATATTCCTTGGCATTGCTCTTCTTTGGGATTGCAGTGAAAACTGACCTTTCCCAGTCCTGTGCCACTGCTGAGTTTCCCAAATTTGCTAGCCTACTGAATGCAGCACTTTCACAACCTTGGCTTTTAGGATTTGAAATAGCTCAGCTGAAATTTCATCACTCCACTAGCTTTGTTCCTAGATATGCTTCCTAAGGCTCTTTCGACTTCACATTACAGGATGTCTGGCTTTAGGTGAGTGATCACAGCATTGTGGTTAATCAGGTCTTTAATAATTTTATTTTATATAGTTCTGTGTATTCTTGCCACCTTTTATTAATCTCTTCTGTCTCTGTTTAGTCCTCACTGTTTCTGTCCTTTATCATGTCCATCCTTGCATTAAATGTTAACTTGATTTAATTTTCCTGAAGAGATCCCGTCTTTCCCATTCTATTGTTTTCCTCTTTTTCTTTGCATTGTCCAGTTAAGATCTTCTTTTTGTTGTTGTTGTTGTTTTTATTTATTACTTTACAATATTGTATTGGTTTTTCCATACATCAACATGAATCCGCCACGGGTGTACACATGTTCCCCATCCTGAACCGCCCTCCCATCTCCCTCCCCGTACCATCCCTCTGGGTCATCCCAGTGCACCAGCCCCAAGGATCCTGTACCTGCATGGAACCTGGACTGGTGATTCGTTTCTTATATTTCTTATATTATATTATACCAATATATATGATTCTCCTAAATCATCCCACCCTCTACCTCTCCCACAGAGTCCAAAAGACTGTTCTATACATCTGTGTCTCTTTTGCTGTCTTGCATACAGGGTTATCATTATCATCTTTCTAAATTCCATATATATATGTGTTAGTATACTGTATTGGTGTTTTTCTTTCTGGCTTACTTCACTCTGTATAATAGGCTCCAGTTTCATCCACCTCATTAAAACTGATTCAAATGTATTCTTTTTAATGGCTGAGTAATACTCCATTGTACATATGTACCACTGCTTTCTTATCTATTCATCTGCTGATGGACATTTAGGTTGCTTCCATGTCCTGGCTATTATAAACAGTGCTGTGATGAACATTGGGGTACACATGTCTCTTTCAATTCTGGTTTCCTCAGTGTGTATGCCCAGCAGTGGGATTGCTGGATCATAAGGCAGTTCTATTTCCAGTTTTTTAAGGAATCTCCACACTGTTCTCCATAGTGGCTGTACTAGTTTGCATTCCCACCAACAGTGTAAGAGAGTTCCCTTTTCTCCACACCCTCTCCAGCATTTATTGCTTGTAGACATTTGGATCGCAGACAATGGTACCTCATTGTGGTTTTGATTTGCATTTCTCTGATAATGAGTGATGTTGAGCATCTTTTCATGTGTTTGTTTGTCATCTGTATGTC
Source organism: Bos taurus (assembly GCF_002263795.3). NCBI lineage: Eukaryota > Metazoa > Chordata > Mammalia > Artiodactyla > Bovidae > Bos > Bos taurus. The sequence goes on along the minus strand of NC_037332.1, from coordinate 13,709,563 downwards.
CTCTATGGAGAAATTTCTGTTTAGTTCTTTGGCCCATTTTTTGATTGGGTCGTTTATTTTTCTGGAATTGAGCTTGTAGGAGTTGCTTGTATATTTTTGAGATTAGTTGTTTGTCAGTTGCTTCATTTGCTATTATTTTCTCCCATTCTGAAGGCTGTCTTTTCACCTTGTTTATAGTTTCCTTTGTTGCGCAGAAGCTTTTAATTTTAATTAGGTCCCATTTGTTTATTTTTGCTTTTATTTCCAATATTCTGGGAGGTGGGTCATAGAGGATCCTGCTGTGATTTATGTCAGAGAGTGTTTTGCCTATGTTCTCCTCTAGGAGTTTTATAGTTTCTGGTCTTACATTTAGATCTTTAATCCATTTTGAGTTTATTTTTGTGCATGGTGTTAGAAAGTGTTCTAGTTTCATTCTTTTACAAGTGATTGACCAGTTTTTCCAGCACTACTTGTTAAAGAGATTGTCTTTTCTCCATTGTATATTCTTGCCTCCTTTGTCAAAGATAAGGTGTCCATAGGTGTGTGGATTTATCTCTGGGCTTTCTATTTTGTTCCATTGATCTATATTTCTGTCTTTGCATCAGTACCATACTGTCTTGATGACTGTGGCTTTGTAGTAGAGCCTGAAGTCAGGTAGGTTGATTCCTCCAGTTCCATTCTTCTTTCTCAAGATCGCTTTGGCTATTCAAAGTTTTTTGTATTTCCATACAAATTTTGAAATTATTTGTTCTACCTCTGTGAAAAATACCATTGGTAGCTTGATAGGGATTGCATTGAATCTATAAATTGCTTTGTGTAGTATACTCATTTTCACTATGTTGATTCTTTCAATCCGTGAACATGGTATATCTCTCCATCTACTAGTGTCCTCTTTGATTTCTTTCACCAGTGTTTTATAGTTTTTTATATATAGGTCTTTAGTTTCTTTAGGTAGATATATTCCTAAGTATTTTATTCTTTTCATTGCAATGGTGAATGGAATTGTTTCCTTAATTTCTCTATTTTCTCATTATTAGTGTATAGGAATGCAAGGGATTTCTGTGTGTTGATTTTATATCCTCCAACTTTACTATAGTCATTGATTAGCTCTAGTAATTTTCTGGTGGAGTCTTTACGGTTTTCTATCTAGAGGATCATGTCATCTGCAAACAGTGAGAGTTTTACTTCTTCTTTTCCTATTTGGATTCCTTTTATTTCTTTTTCTGCTCTGATTGCTGTGGCCAAAACTTCCTAAACTATGTTGAATAGTAGTGGTGAAAGTGGTCACCCTTGCCTTGTTCCTGACTTTAGGGGAAATGCTTTCAATTTTTCACCATTGAGGATAATGTTTGCTATGGGTTTGTCATATACAGCTTTTATTATGTTGAGGCATGTTCCTTCTATTCCTGCTTTCTGGAGAGTTCTTATCATAAATGGATGTTGAATATTGTCAAAGTCTTTCTCTGCATCTATTGAGATAATCATATGGCTTTTATTTTTCAATTTGTTAGTGTGGTGTATTACATTGATCGATTTGCGAATATTGAAGAATACTTGCATCCATGAGATAAAGCCCACTTGCTCATGGTGTGGTGTATGGTGTATGCTCATGGTGTATGATCTTTTTATGTGTTGTTGGATTCTGATTGCTAGAATTTTGTTAAGGATTTTGCATCTATGTTCATCAGTGATATTGGCCTGTAGTTTTCTTTTTTTGTGGCATCTTTGTCAGGTTTTGGTAGTAGGGTGATGGTGGACTCATAGAATAAGTTTGGTAGTTTACCTTCCTCTGTAATTTTCTGGAAGAGGTTGAGTAGGATAGGTGTTGGCTTTTCTCTAAATTTTTGGTAGAATTCAGCTGTGAAGCCGTCTGGACCTGGGCTTTTTTTTACTGGAAGATTTCTGATTACAGTTTCAATTTCTGTGCTTGTGATGGGTCTGTTAAAATTTTCTATTTCTTCCTGGTTCAGTTTTGGAAAGTTGTACTTTTCTAAGAATTTGTCCATTTCTTCCACGTTGTCCGTTTTATTGGCATATAAATGCTGATAGTAGTCTCTTATGATCCTTTGTATTTCTGTGTTGTCTGTTGTGATCTCTCCATTTCCTTTTCTAATTTTGTTGATTTGATTTTTCTCCCTTTGTTTCTTGATGAGTCTGGCTAATGGTTTGTCAATTTTATTTATCCTTTCAAAGAACCAGCTTTTGGCTTTGTTGGGTTTTGCTATGGTCTCTTTTGTTTCTTTTGTATTTATTTCTGCCCTAATTTTTAAGATTTCTTTCCTTCCACTAACCCTGGGGTTCTTCATTTCTTCCTTTTCTAGTTGCTTTAGGGGTAGACTTAGATTATTTATTTGACTTTTTTATTGTTTCTTGAGGTATGCCTGTATTGCTATGAACTTTCCCCTTAGCACTGCTTTTACAGTGTCCCACAGGTTTTGGATTGTTGTGTTTTCATGTCATTTATTTCTATGCATATTTTGATTTCTTTTTTGATTTATTCTGTGATTTGGTTATTCAGCAGCGCATTGTTCAGCCTCCAGATGTTGGAATTTTTAATATTTTTCTCCTGTAATTGATATCTAATCTTACTGCATTGTGGTCAGAAAAGATGCTAGGAATGATTTCAATTTTTTTGAATTTACCAAGGCTAGATTTATGGCCCAGGATGTGATCTATCTTGGAGAAGGTTCTGTGTGAGCTTGAGAAAAAGGTAAAATTCATTGTTTGGGGATGAAATGCCCTATATATATATATCAATTAAGTCTAACTGGTCTATTGTATCATTTAAAGTTTGTGTTTCCTTGTTAATTTTCTGTTTAGTTGATCTATCCATAGGTGTGAGTGGGGTATTAAAGTCTCCCACTATTATTGTGTTATTGTTAATTTGCTATTTCATATTGTTAGCATTTGTCTTACATATTGTGGTGCTCTTATGTTGGGTGCATATATATTTATAATTGTTATATCTTCTTCTTGGATTGATCCTTTGATCATTATGTAGTATCCTTATTTGTCTCTTTTCATGGCCTTTGTTTTAAAGTCTATTTTATCTGATATGAGTATTGCTACTCCTGCTTTCTTTTGGTCTCTATTTGCATGGAAAATCTTTTTCCAGCCCTTCACTTTCAGTCTGTATTTGTCCCCTCTTTTGCAGTGGGTCTCTTGTAGACAACATATATAGGGGTCTTGTTTTTGCATCCATTCAGCCAGTCTTTGTCTTTTGGTTGGGGTATTCAACCTATTTACATTTAAGGTAATTATTGATAAGTATGATCCTGTTGCCATTTACTTTATTGTTTTGGGTTCCAGTTTATAAACCTTTTCTGTGTTTCCTGTCTAGAGAAGTTCCTTTGGAATTTGTTGAAGAGCTGGTTTGGTGATGCTGAATTCTCTCAGCTTGTGCTTGTCTGTAAAGTTTTTTATTTCTCCTTCATATATACAGTAATCTGGGCTGTAGGTCATTTTCTTTCATCACTTTAAGTATGTCCTGCCATTCCCTCCTGGCCTGAAGAGTTTCTATTGAGAGATCAGCTGTTATCCTTATGGGAAGTCCCTTGTGTGTTATTTGTTGTTTTTCCCTTGCTGCTTTTAATATTTGTTCTTTGTGTTTGATCTTTGTTAATTTTATTAATATGTGTCTTATGGTGTTTTGCCTTGGGTTTATCCCATTGGTACTTCTTATCTCTCTTTGCTATTCTCTAGAAATCTGTATTCAGTTGGGTATGTCTTTCCCTTTCTCCTTTGTCTTTCTCTTCTCATCTTTTCTCAGCAATTTGTAAGGCCTCCTTAGACAACCACTTTGCCTTTTTGCTTTTTTTTTCCTTTGAGAAATAGTTTTTGTCACCATTTCATGTACAATGTAACAAACCTCCATCCATAGTTCTTCAGGCATTCTGTCTACCAGTACTAATCCCTTGAAACTATTTGGCACCTCCACTAGATAATCATAAGTGATTTCATTTAGGTTATATCTGAATGTCCTAGTGTTTTTCCCTACTTTTTTCAATTTAAGCCTGAATTTTGAAATAAGGGGCTCATAGTATATTTAACTTACACTAATTGTAACTGGATTTTAACATATTTGTATCTAGCTCATTTTTAATATTTGTACATAAAAATAAGCTAAGTATTTCTCAGGATGAGAGCTAAGATTTAAATTTAAAACTCACATATTTTGACAGGATGCCATGCTTCCTTATTTTGACTGTTTTTACTATATAAACCATCTTTTCCAAGTCTTTTTTGCATTTCCATTACTTGTACTCAATTTCATTAGCTTTGATTAGCCTAGGATTTGTATATTTTTATAGTATTATTGTATTATATATATAAATATCTATATATACAAAACATTATCATATTTTTATAGCATTATTATTCCAAATCCTGAAAGGTGATGCTGTGAAAGTGCTGCACTAAATATGCCAGCACATTTGGAAAACTCAGCAGTGGCCACAGGACTGGAAAAGGTCGGTTTTCATTCCAATCCCAAAGAAAGGCAATGCCAAAGAATGCTCAAACTACCACACAATTGCACTCATCTCACATGATAGTAAAGTAATGCTCAAAATTCTCCAAGCCAGGCTTCAGCAATATGTGAACCATGAACTTCCTGATGTTCAAGCTGGTTTTAGAAAAGGCAGAGGAACCAGAGATCAAATTGCCAACATCTGCTGGATCATGGAAAAAGCAAGAGAGTTCCAGAAAAACATCTATTTCTGCATTATTGACTATGCCAAAGCCTTTGACTGTGTGGACCACAATAAACTGTGGGAAATTCTGAAAGAGATGGGAATACCGGACTACCTTACCTGCTTCTTGAGAAATCTGTATGCAGGTCAGGAAGCAACAGTTAGAACTGGACATGGAACAGACTGGTTCCAAATAGGAAAAGGAGTACATCAAGGCTGTATATTGTCACCCTGATTATTTAACTTCTATGCAGAGTACATCATGAGAAATGCTGGGCTGGAAGAAACACAAGCTGGAATCAAGATTTCCAGGAGAATTATCAATCACCTCAGATATGCAGATGACACTACCCTTATGGCAGAAAGTGAAGAGGAACTAAAAAGCCTCTTGATGAAAGTGAAAGTGGAGAGTGAAAAAGTTGGCTGAAAGCTCAACATTCAGAAAACGAAGATCATGGCATCTGGTCCCATCACTTCATGAGAAATAGATGGGGAAACAGTGTTATTTTTTGGGGCTCCAAAATCACTGCAGATGGTGACTGCAGCCATGAAATTAAAAGATGCTTACTCCTTGAAAGCAAAGTTATGACCAACCTAGATAGCATATTCAAAAGCAGAGACATTACTTTGCCAACAAAGTTCAGTCTAGTCAAGGCTATGTTTTTTCCTGTGGTCATGTATGGATGTGAGAGTTGGATTGTGAAGAAGGCTGAGCGCTGAAGAATTGATGCTTTTGATCTGTGGTGTTGGAGAAGACTCTTGAGAGTCCCTTGGACTGCAAGGAGATCCAACCAGTCCATTCTGAAGGAGATCAGCCCTGGGATTTCTTTGGAAGAAATGAAGCTAAAGCTGAAACTCCAGTACTTTGGCCACCTCATGTGAAGAGTTGACTCATTAGAAAAGACTCTAATGCTGAGAGGGATTGGGGGCAAGAGGAGAAAGGGACAACAGAGGATGAGATGGCTGGATGGCATCACTGACTCGACCGACATGAATCTTGGTGAATTCCGGGAGTTGGTAATGGACAGGGAGGCCTGGCGTGCTGCGATTCATGGGGTCGCAAAGAGTTGGACACGATTGAGTGACTGATCTTATCTGATAGTATTATTGTGTCTGATGTCTTTATTATATGTAGCTTTGAATACATATTAAAAGCAGGTAAGCTGTGAATCCGTAGTTAATAGAAAAAAAAAAAGAATACAAACCAGAGAATACAAAGCTGGGAAAGGTCAAAATAAATAAAGGATATCCACCAAAGCTTATCTATGCCTATCCTCCCACAAAATACTTGGTAGCTGGGCTCCTATTACAAACATCCGTAATTTGTGGGTTTACTCATGAAGACAATATGTTCACAATAGCTATATGGTTTTTTATTTTTTAATTCATTTTTTCACAGAATATGTTCACTGATGAAACCATGATTAAAATATACCTTCTCTTATTCAAAAGGTATAATATAAAATTATTTAATCTATATTTTGTAAGGTGACCTTTTTATCAAAATGGGGAATATATTTTAATACTATTTAATGAATGCAACTTGTAAATCATTTGTATTCATTTTTATATTTAATATGAAATGACAGACTGTAAATTAACTAAAATAATAGAATATATACAACTACATGTGTTACTATTCAGTTTTGCAAAGTAAATGTCAACTAAGAGTCAATGATACATTTTGAGATGTGGATTAATCAGTTTAAATTGAGTTGGTAAGGCAGAGAAGAAACTAACTCATTGTGGACTGCTGGATGATTTCAACTAAAGTGCTTAAACTATTCTAAGAATTCCTTAGAATCAAAATTAAAACTTGTGTATGCCTATGTGTAATCTTTGAAAAAATTTCCAAACTCTCTGCCCCATTTTTAAAGATTCAGTACAGTTCAGCCACTCAGCGTGTCTGACTCTTTGCAACCCCATGAACCACAGCACACCAAGCCTCCCTGTCCATCACCAACTCCTGGAGTTTACCCAAATTCATCTCCATTGAGTCATTGATGCCATCCAACCATCTCATCCTCTGCCATCCCATTCTCCTCCTGCCCTCAATCTTCCCTAGCATCAGGGTCTTTTCTAATGAGTCAGCTCTTCACATCAGGTGGCCAAAGTATTGGAATTTCAGCTTCAACATCAGTCCTTCCAGTGAACACCCAGGACTAATTTTCTTTAAGATGGACTGGTTGGATCTCCTTGCAGTCCAAGGGACTCTCAAGAGTCTCCTTCAACACCACAGTTCAAAAGCATCCATTCTCTGGTGCTTAGCTTTCTTTATAGTCCAACTCTCACATCCATACATGACCACTGGAAAAACCATAACCTTGACTAGATTGACCTTGGTTGGCATAGTAATGTCTCTGCTTTTTAATATGCTGTCTAGGTTGGTCATAATTTCATGGCTGCAATCACCATCTGCAGTGATTTTGGAGCCCAGAAAAATGAAGTCAGCCACAGTTTCCACTGTTTCCCCATCTATTTGAAGTCACGGGACCAGATGCCATGATCTTAGTTTTCTGAATGTTGAGCATTAAGCCAACTTTTTCACTATCCTCATTGACTTTCATCAAGAGGCTCTTTAGTCCTTCTTCCCTTTCTGCCATAATGTTGGTGTCATCTGCATATCGGAGGTTATTGATATTTCTCCCAGAAATCTTGATTCCAGCTTGTGCTTCATCCAGTCCAGCATTTCTCATGATGTACTCTGCATAGAAGTTAAATAAGCAGGGTGACAATATGCAGCCTTGAGATACTCCTTTCCAAATTTAGAACCAGTCTATTGTTCCATGTCCAGTTCTAACTGTTGCTTCCCACATACATACAGGTCTCTCAAGAGGCAGGTCAGGTGGTCTGGTAGTCCCATCTCTTGAAGAATTTTTCACATTTTATTGTGAGCCACACAGTCAAAGTCTTTGACATAGTCAATAAAGCAGAAATAGATGTTTTTCCCGAACTCCCTTGTTTTTTGGATGATCCAGTGGATGTTGGCAATTTGATTTCTTGTTCCTCTGCCTTTTCTAAAACCAGCTTGAACATCTGGAAGTTCATGGTTCACATATTGCTGAAGCCTGACTTGGAGAATTTTGAGCATTACTTTACTAGCATGTGAGAGGAGTGCAATTGTGCGCTGGTTTGAGCATTCTTTGGCATTGCTTTTCTTTGGGATTGGAATTAAAGAATTATGAATACTTAAAAGTCATTTCCTAAAACATAAAGTAAAAGTAGAGAATGATAATAATATAAATCAGAAAATGAAACAACGATTAAGCTCTTCTTACCAACCTACAGTGTCTTGAGTGGATTATTATAGTCTCTTCATCTATGTTTAATGAAGAAATATCATGTTTAAGAAAATGGTAACAATTCCCAGATATAAAAACAAACAATGCATGTATGAGAGTTACTATACATTAGATGACTACATTTTCATCAAACTATTCCTGAGTTTATTTGGAGAAAGAAATGGCAAGGTACTCAAATATTATTGCCTGGAGAATCCCATGGACAGAGGAGCCTTGTTGGCCATAGTCCATGGGGTCCCAAAGTTCAGACACGACTGACTAATTTTTCAAAAAATAGTGACTATTTAGTCCAATTGCAATTACTTCAATTAATAGCAGAAGGGTCAATGAAAACAAAAGTTTACAAAAAAAATAAATAAATAACAGAAACAGGTTTAGAACTCCATCTTAACTATACCTATCATGTCTCTCAACTACATCATGCTTTATTAAGTGTTTGCCTTGAAACATATAGAAATATGCACATCAGATCCGATCAGATCAGTCGCTCAGTCATGTCCAACTCTTTGCAACCCCATGAATCGCAGCACGCCAGGCCTCCCTGTCCAACACCAACTCCCAGAGTTCACTGAGACTCACGACCATCGAGTCAGTGATGCCACCCAGCCATCTCATCCTCTGGTGTCCCCTTATCCTCCTGCCCCCAATCCATCCCAGCATCAGAGTCTTTTCCAATGAGTCAACTCTTTGCGTGAGGTGGCCAAAGTACAGCAGTTTCAGCTTTAGCATCCTTCTTTCCAAAGAAATCCTAGGGCTGATCTCCTTCAGAATGGACTGGTTGGATCTCCTTGCAGTCCAAGGGACTCTCAAGAGTCTTCTCCAACACCACAGTTCAAAAGCATCAATTCTTCAGTGCTCAGCCTTCTTCACAGTCCAACTCTCACATCCATACATGACCACAGGAAAAACCATAGACTTGACTAGAGCGACCTTTGTTGGCAAAGTAATGTCTCTGCTTTTCAATATGCTATCTAGGTTGGTCATAACTTTACTTCCAAGGAGTGAGCATCTTTTAATTTCATGGCTGCAGTCACCATCTGCAGTGATTTTGGAGCCCCAAAAAATAACACTGTTTCCACTGTTTTCCCATCTATTTCCCATGAAGTGATGGGACCGGATGCCATGATCTTCGTTTTCTGAATGTTGAGCTTTCAGCCAACTTTTTCACTCTCCACTTTCACTTTCATCAAGAGGCTTTTTAGTTCCTCTTCACTTTCTACCATAAGGCTGGTGTCATCTGCATATCTGAGGTTATTGATATTTCTCCCGGCAATCTTGATTCCAGCTGGTGTTTCTTCCAGCCCAGCATTTCTCATGATGTACTCTGCATAGAAGTTAAATAAACAGGGTGACAATATACAGCCTTGACGGACTCCTTTTCCTATTTGGAACCGGTCTGTTGTTCCATGTCCAGTTCTAACTGTTGCTTCCTGACCTGCATACAGATTTCTCAAGAAGCAGGTCAGGTGGTCTGGTATCCCCATCTCTTTCAGAATTTCCCACAGTTTATTGTGATCCACACAGTCAAAGGCTTTGGCATAGTCAATAAAGCAGAAATAGATGTTTTTCTGGAACTCTCTTGCTTTTTCCATGATCCAGCAGATGTTGGCAATTTGATCTCTTGTTCCTCTGCCTTTTATAAAACCAGCTTGAACATCAGGAAGTTCACGGTTCACATATTGCTGAAGCCTGGCTTGGAGAATTTTGAGCATTACTTTACTAGCTTTTGAGATGAGTGCAATTGTGTGGTAGTTTGAGCATTCTTTGGCATTGCCTTTCTTTGGGATTGGAATGAAAACCGACCTTTTCCAGTCCTGTGGCCACTGCTGAGTTTTCCAAATTTGCTGGCATACTGAGTGCAGCACTTTCACAGCATCATCTTTCAGGATTTGGAATAGCTCAACTGAAATAACATCACCTCCACTAGCTTTGTTCATGGTGATGCTTTCTAAGGCCCACTTGACTTCACATTCCAGGATGTCTGGCTCTAGGTCAGTGATCACACCATCGTGATTACCTGGGTCATGAAGATCTTTTTTGTACTGTTCTTCTGTGTATTCTTGCCATCTCTTCTTAATATCTTCTGCTTCTGTTAGGTCCATACCATTTCTGTCCTTAATCGAGCCCATCTTTGCATGAAGTTTTCCTTTGATATCTCTGATTTTCTTGAAGAGATCCCTAGTCTTTCCCATTCTGTTGTTTTCCTCTATTTCTTTGCATTGATGGCTGAAGAAGGCTTTCTTATCTCTTCTTGCTATTCTTTGGAACTCTACATTCAGATGTTTATATCTTTTTTTTCTCCTTTGCTTTTTGCTTCTCTTCTTTTCACAGCTATTTGTAAGGCCTCCCCCGACAGCCATTTTGCTTTTTTGCATTTCTTTTCCATGGGGATGGTCTTGATCCCTGTCTCCTGTACAATGTCACGAACCTCATTCCATAGTTCATCAGGCACTCTATCAGATCTAGGCCCTTAAATCTATTTCTCACTTCCACTGTATAATCATAAGTGATTTGATTTAGGTCATACCTGAATGGTCTAGTGGTTTTCCCTATTTTCTTCAATTTAAGTCTGAATTTGACCGTAAGGAGTTCATGTTCTGAGCCGTTATTTCTATTATTGCCTTGAATTATGACATGCATTTTAAGTACATGGGCTCTGATGTATACAGACGAGTTCAGTCAGTTCAGTTTATTCCAATTTAGCTGCTACTGCTGCTGCTAAGTCACTTCAGTTTTGTCCGACCCTGTGCGACCCCATAGATGGAAGCCCACCAGGCTCCCCCGTCCCTGGGATTCTCCAGGCAAGAACACTGGAGTGGGTTGCCATTTCCTTCTCCAGTGCGTGAAAGTGTAAAGGAAAAGTGAACTTGCTCAGTAGTGTCTGACTCTTAGCGACCCCATGAACTGTAGCTTACCAGCCTCCTCCGTCCGTGGGATTCTCCAGGCAAGAGTACTGGAGTGGGATGCCATTGCCTTCTCCGAATTAATTAACCTACATTTTCCTAATTTTGTCACTTGAAAATGGGCATGACCATGGTATTCATCTCACTCTTCATTTTTGGAGATTAACTTACAAAGTATGTGTAATGTTCTTAGCATGTTTCATAAAATAAACATACTACAAGTAATATAGCAGGTAAAATTATGTAAATGAAAATAAAGTCACCAACAATGTTTTTATTTATTTATTTAATTTTTTTAGCAAATAAACCTTTACATTGATCTGGAGGAAAATTTAAATGGACTATAAATAATGGCAAATAAAGTAAATTATCAGAATCATATAAACTGTCTCAATAATAGTAGCAAAATTTACATGTTGCTAGTATATCATTTTCTAGGTAAAGTATATGTAACCTCACACAGTGTAAGAGGCAAAGCTTAACTATCAGTCAACACATAATCAATTTTATAATGAACTAATCGATAGGTTCATTAGGGTTTTTACAGAGAAACAAATCAATACAATGTGTGCGTGTAGGTATGTGTTTGTGAAAGGGTCTGGGAGAAAAGGAAAAAGGGAGGAAAATTGGGACTAGCCCAATTTTCTGGGCTAGTCCCAAATGTTCATGGTAGGCCATCAGGTTAGAGATTCAGGTATGAGTTGATGTTATAGCTCAAGTCAAAAGACAATCATTTAGCAATGTTCCCTCTTCCTTAGAATACTTACTGTGTATTCTATTAAGCCCTGCAACTGATTGGATGAGGCACCTCCATATAATGAAGTACTATTAACTTTACTCAAAGTCTACTGATTTAAATTTTAACCTCATCTTGAAAAATAACCCTACAGATGTATACAAACAAAATACCTGGGTACTATGATGTACTCAAATTAACACAGAGAATAAACCATCATAATAGGTCAACCCAAAAATGTTATTTAGTAATATTCATTCATTTCTGAAGCTAAAAAATTGATCATCTTCTTCTCCTCTTCCCTTTATGCATACACCTGCATTGCCTCTTTCCTTCTTCTTCATCCATAATATCCAAGAAATAAGTAAGTTCCTTTGGTTGTAAATTCTTCCACAAAGATTTCCAGAAAAATATTTTCATCAAATAAATTTGAGTTTATTAAACTTATTAACACTTCAGGAAGGAAGAATGCCACATTGAGTCTCAATTGTCTCAGAGGAATTGAGTTAGGGACAGGCCTTAAGAGACTTAGAGTCTAGGTTCAAGTGGTGTTAGAGGGATTTTTCAAGATGGGGAATTTGTTGGGAGTGAGAAAAACTCATGTTATAATACTCTACAATTGGTGAACTCAATATGGAAAGAATTGTGAGGAGACTTGACAGCATCTGAGAAGCAGGATGTTTGTCCAGGTGAACAAGATGCTATCATAAAGGGAAATTTGTTTGTCCAGATGAGCAAAATGTTCAAATAAATTTGTTTACAAGAACTTCTTGATACAAACTGGCAAAGAGTGAAAGTAACTCTTGGTCTACAGAACTGCTTTCCTGGTAAAGAATTTCCTGTAATAGACAGTTAAGACAGTTGACACAAGCGGACTGTATTTTCAGTTAGGTTGTGTCTTCTTTGCATTCCCTTTCTTTTCTGTCCTCTAGTCAGCATCTACATTCCTTTTCCTTCTTCTTCCTTGGATGCTTAAAAATGTTTATATAGGGACTTCTCACCTCCCACTCAAACCTACCTCTACAGTATTTTCTCCAGTCTGTTCCAAAAAAGAGTCAAGAGGAGGCGGTCCTAAGATGGTGGAGGAATAGGATGGGGAGACAACTTTCTCCCCCACAAATTCATCAAAAGATCATTTGAATGCTGATCAGCTTCCACAGAACAATTTCTGAATGCTGGTGTAAAATGCCAGGCACCCAGAAAGGCAGCACGTTCTCTTCAAAAGGAGGTAGGACAAAATATAAAAGAAAAAAGAGAGACAAAAAAGTTAAGATCAGAGACCCGTCCCGGGGAGGCAGTCATGAAGGAAGAGAAGTTTCCAAAAACCAGGAAACCCTCTCACTGGCAGGATTGTGGGGAGTTTTGGAATTTCAGAGGGCAACATAACTGGGAGGCAAAAAAAAAAAAAAAAAAAAATCACAGAATATGCACCTAACCACAACTCTGAGTGGAGAAGTAGCCCGGATGCTCGAGTCTGTCACTTGCGAGTGGGGCTGAACAAGGAGGCAATGGTTGCCTGCTTAGGTTAAGGACCGGGCCTGAATGCCCTGAGGACAATCTGGGGGAGCTAACTTGAGATAGCAATCCAAACTGTAGAATAGCCAGAGAGAGAAAAAAAGAGAGAGAGAGAGAAAAAACTTTCCTACAAGAAGCTCTAACCTAAGGCACAGCCTGGCCTGCTCACAAAACAAAGGATTGAGTGAATACCAGAGGAGAGCTAGCCGGCTGTAGACTGGTCCATCCCCCCACCAGAGGCCCATCCCCCTGCTGGAGGTGACAGCCACAGCTGGAAGGCAAGGGGCAATCTCTGCTCCAGAGACAACATCCTCTACCAGATTGTGAGCAGGCTCCCAGTTGCTAACCAAGTCTTCCTGGGATCCTAAATAGTTGACATCTGCCAGGAGCGTTGCAGCCAGAGATCAGACCCCAGAGAAGACACACGGCACACCTGAGACGGCACTCTTGTGGTGCACCAAGGACACCAAACGGCTGGGACCGGGGAGGTGATAAGATGCACAGACCACCTGGGACAGGGTGCTCACCAAGCACCTGGTCGCCTGAGCTGCTCAGACCTGGGAAGGCACAAAACTCATGCTCTACCGACTCTGTGCCTGAGAACCTCAACCTGAGCAGCTTAGACCTGGGAAGGTCACAAAACTCAGGGCGTACTTTGGACAGATCCCCTGCAGAGAAACCTGGAGCCTGACCAGTGTAGACTGTGAATGCACATGTGCTGTGAGCTGGGGCAAACCCAGTGTTGTCCATACACTGCAAGAACTCCCCACAGATGCCAGTGATATTTGTTTGCAATGTTGCACCCTCCCCACAGCACAACTGAACAAGTAAGCCTAAATGAGTGACCACCTTAGCCCTCTTGTGTCAGGGCAGAAATTAGACACTGAAGAGACTTGCAAAAAGAGGAAGCCAAAATAAACGAAGAGGGAACCACTCTGAAGTGACTGGTGCAACAGATTAAAACCCTGTAGTTAGCATTGACTAAGCATTGATAGGGGTCTATAGACATTGAGAAGAACTAGAAACTATCTGAAACTGAACTGACCCCACTCTGCCCTCAACAGCTCCAGAGAAATTCCTAGATATATTTTACTATTATCATTTTTATTTTTTTTATTTTCACATCCTTTATTACTCCTTTAATTTTCATTTTTAAAACCTACTACCTTGCCCCCCAAAAAGACTATTTTTAAAACAATTTTCATATATATATATATATATATATATATATATATATATATATATAATGATTTTTGTGATTTTGTTTTGTATTTTTAATATTGTGTTTTTGAAAATCTAACCTCTACTCTAGATTTTAATCTTTGCTTTTTGGTATTTGTTTTAAATTCTGTACCTTTAAGAATCTAATTTTCAGTACCCATATTTACTTAGAGGTACAATTACTGGCTTCATTGCTCTTTCCCCTTTTGACTCTCCTTTTTTCTCCCCCAGGTCACCTCTATCTCCTCTCTCCCCGCTTCTCTTCTTGACTTAACTCTGTGAACCTCTGTGTGTGTTCTGGGCTATGGAGAACATTTAGGGAACTGATTACTGGCTAGATTACTCTCTCCCCTTTTGATTCCCCTTCTCCTCCTGGTCACCTCTATCTCCCTCCTTCCTCTTCTCTTCTCTATGTAACTCTGTGAACCACTCTGGGTGTTCTAGACTGTGAAGAGCACATAGGGAATTGAATATTGGCTAGATTGCTCTCTCCCCTTTGATCCCCCCCTCTTCTCCTCCTGGTCACCTCTGTCTTCCTCCTCCCTCTTCTCTTCTCCATGTAACTGTGAACCTCTCTGGGTGTCCCTTACTGTGGAGAATCTTTTAACCATTAAACTAGATGTTTTATCATCTGTGCTGTATGGATGGAAAAGTGTTGAGGCTACTGTAAGAATAAGGCTGAAAGCCAGAGGCAGGAGGCTTAAATCCAAAACTTGAGAACACCAGAAAACTCCAGACTCCAGGGAACATTAATCGACAAGAGCTCATCCAAAAGCCTCCATACTTACATTGAAACCAAGCTCCACCCAAGAGCCAACAAGATTCACAGCAATACATACCATGCTAATTCTCCAGCAACACAGGAACATAACCCTGAGCATTAATACACAGGCGGCCAAAAGTCACAGCAAACCCATAGACACCTCAAAACTCACTACTGGACACGTCATTGCACTCCAGAGAGAAGAGATCCAGCTCCACCCACCAGAATACATACGCAAGCTTCCCTAACCAGGAAATCTTGACAAGACCCTCGTCCAACCCCACCCACAGGGAGCAACCTCCACAAGAGGAACCACAAACTTCCAGCATAAAGAAAGGTCACCCCAAACACAGCAATCTAAACAAAATGAAAAGGCAGAGACATATTCAGCAGGTAAAAGAACATGATAAATGCCCACTGAACCAAACCAAAGAGGAGGAGATAGGGAGTCTACCTGAAAAAATTCAGAATAATAACAGTAAATATGATCCAAAATCTTGAAAACAAAATGAAATTACAGATAAATAGACTGGAGACAAGGACTGAGAAGATGCAAGAAATGTTTAACAAGGACCTAGAAGAAAAAAAAAAAAAAAGAGTCATTCAATAATGAATAATACAATAAATGACATCAAAAGCACTCTGGACGGAACCAACAGTAGAATGACTGAGGCAGAAGATAGGATAAGTGAGGTGGGAGATAGAATGGTGTAAATAAATGAAGCAAAGAGGAAAAAAGGAAAAAGAATTAAAAGAAATGAGGACAACCTCAGATACCTCTAGGGCAATGTTAAACGCCCCAACATTAGAATCATAGGAGTCCCAGAAGAAGAAGACAAAAAGAAGGGCCATGAGAAAATACTTGAGGAGATAATAGTTAAAAACTTCCCTAAAATGGGGAAGGAAATAGCCACCCAAATCCAAGAAACCCAAAGCATTGCAAACAGGATATACCCAAGGAAAAATGCCACAAGATGCATATTAATCAAATTAACGAAGATCAAATACAAAGAGCAAATATTAAAAGCATCAAGGGAAAAACAACAAATAACTCACAAGGGGTTTCCCATAAGGATAACAGCTGATCTCTCAATAGAAACTCTTCAGGCCAGAAGGGAATGGCAGGACATACTTAAAGTGATGAAAGAGAAAATCCTACAACCCAGATTACTATACCCAGCAGGGATCTCATTCAAATATGAAGGAGAAATCAAAAGCTTTACAGGCAAGCAAAAGCTGACAGAATTCAGCATCACCAAACCAGCTCTTCCACAAATTCCAAAAGAACTTCTCTAGACAGGAAACACAGAAAAGGTTTATAAACTGGAACCCAAAACAAGAAAGTAAATGGCAACAGGATCATATTTATCAATAATTACCTTAAATATAAATGGGTTGAATGCTCTAACCAAAAGAAGAAGACTGGCTGAATGGATATAAAAACAAGACCCCTGTATGTACTGTCTACAAGAGACCCACCTCAAAACAGGGGACACATACAGACTGAAAGTGAAGGGCTGGAAAAAGACTTTTCATCCAAATAGAGACCAAAAGAAAGCAGGAGTAGCAATACTCATATCAGATAAAATAGACTTTAAAACAAAGGCTTTGAAAAAAGACAAAGAAGGACACTACATAATGATCAAAGGATCAATCCAAGAAGATATAACAATCATAAATATATATGCACCCAACATAGAAGCACCACAATATGTAAGGCAAATGCTAACAAGTATGAAAGGGGAAATTAACAGTAACACAATAATAGTGGGAGACTTTAATACCTCACTCACAAGGAAACACAAATTTTAAATAATGCAATGGACCAGTTAGACCCTATTGATATCTTTAGGACATTTTACCCCAGAACAATGTTTTCACCTATTTCTCAAGTCACGTGGAACATTCTCCAGGATAGATCACATCCTGGGCCATAAATCTATCCTTGATAAATTAAAAAATAATTGAAATTATTTCAAGCATCTTTTCTGATCACTATGTGTTAAGATTAGATGTCAACAACAGGGAAAAAAAAAGAAAACTACTAAAATACAAACATACTGAGGCTAAATGATGCACTTCTGAATAACCAACAAATCACAGAAGAAATCAAAAAACTAATCAAAATATACATAGAAATGAGTGACAATGAAAACACCATAAACCAAAACCTATGGGATTCATTAAAAGCAGTGCTAAGGGGAAGGTGCATAGCAATACAAGCTTACCTCAAGAAACAAGAGGAAAATCAAATAAATAACCTAACTTTACACCTAAAGCAACTAGAAAAAGAAGAAATGAAGAAACTTAGGGTTAGTAGAAGGAAAGAAATCATAAAAAATTAGGGCAGAAATAAATGAAAAAGGAACAGAGGAGACTATAGCAAAAATCAACAAAACTAAAAGCTAGTTCTTTAAGAAGATAAATGTAATAGACAAACCATTAGCCAGACTCATCAAGAAAAAATAAAAGGAGAAGAATCAAATCAACAAAATTAGATATGAAAAATGGAGAAATCACAACAGACAACACAGAAATACAAAGGATCATAAGAGACTACTATCAGCATCTTTATGCCAATAAAATAGACAACTTGGAAGAAATGGACAAATTCTTAGAAAAGTATAACTTTTCAAAACTGAACCAAGAAGAACTAGAAAATCTTAACAGAGTCATCACAAGCACGGAATTTGAAACTGTAGTTAAAAATCTTCCAACAAACAAAAGCCCAGGACCAGATGGCTTCACAGGTGAATTTTACCACAAATTTAGAGAAGAGGTAACACCTATCTTACTCAATCCCTTCCAGGAAAATTGAAGAGGAAGGTAAACTACCAAACACTTTATATGAGGCCACCATCACCCTAATACCAAAACCAGACAAAGATGCCAGAAAAAAAGAAAATTACAGGCCAATGTCACTGATAAACCCAGATGCAAAAACCCTCATGAAATTCTAGCAAATAGAATTCCACAACATATTAAAAAGATCATACATCATGACCAAGTGGGCTTTATCTGAGGGATGCAAGGATACATCAGTATTCGCAAAAAAATCAATGTGATGCACCAGAGCAAGATTGAAAGATAAAATCCATATGGTTTTCTCAATAGATGCAGATAAAGCCTTTGACAAAATTCAACATCTATTTATGACAAAAATCCTCCAGAAAGCAGGCATAGAAGGACCACACCTCAACATAATAAAAGCCATATACGATAAACCCACAGCAAACATTATCTTCAATGGTGAAAAATTCAAAGCATTTCTCCTAAAGTCAGGAACAAGATAAGGGTGCCCACTCTCACCACTACTATTCAACATAGTTTTGGAAGTTTTAGCCCCAGCAATCAGAGATGAAAAAGGAATAAAAGGAATCCAAACTGGAAAAGAAGAAGTAAAACTCTCACAGTTTGCAGATGACACGATCCTTTACATAGAAAACCCTAAAGACACCATCAGAAAATTACTAGAGCTAATCAATGAATATAGTAAAGTTGAAGGATATAAAATTAACACACAGAAATCCCTTGCATTCCTATACACTAACAATGAGAAAACACAAAGAGAAATTAAGGATACAATTCCACTCATCATTGCAACAAAAATAATAAAATACTTCGGAATAAATCTACCTAAAGAAACAATCAGGCAGACAGGCTGAAAACCACCATCACAGAAAAGTAACCAATTTGATCACATGGACCACAGCCTTGTCTAACTCAATGAAACTATGAGCCATGCTGTGTAGGCCACCCAAGACAGACGGGTCATGATGGAGAGTTCAGACAAAATGTGGTCCACTGGAGAAGGGAATGGCAAACCACTTCAGTATTCCTGCCTTGATAACCCCATGAACAGTATTAAAAGGCAAAAAGATAGGACACTGAAAGATGAACTCCCCAGATTGGTAGCTGCCCAATATACTACTGGAGATCAGTGGAGAAATAATACTCCAGAAAGAATGATGAGATGGAGCCAAAGCAAAAATAATACCCAGTCGTGGATGTGACTGGTGATGGAAGCATGGTCCAATGCTGTAAAGAGCAATTTTGTATAGGAACCTGGAACGTTAGGTCCATGAATCAAGGCATGTTGGAAATGATTAAACAGGAGATGGCAAGAGGGAACATTGACATTTTAGGAATAAATGAACTAAAATGGATTGGAACGGGTAAATGTAATTCAGATAACCATTATATCTACTACTGTGGGCAAGAATCCCTTAGAAGAAACGGAGCAGCCATCATAGTCAACAAGAGTCTGAAATGCAGTACTTGGATGCAATCTCAAAAATGACAGAATGATCTCTGTTCATCTCCAAGGCAAACCATTCAATATGACAATTATCCAAGTCTATGCTCTGATCAGTAATGCTGAAGAAGCTGAAGTTGAACGGATCTATGAAAACCTACAAGACCTTCTAGAATTAACCCCCCAAAAGATGTCCTTTTCATTATAAGGGACTGGAATGCAAAAGTAGGAGTCAAGAAACACCTGGAGTAATAGGCAAATTTGGCCTTGGAGTACAGAATGAAGCAGGGCAAAGGATAATAGAGTTCTGCCAAGAGAACAAATATACTAGTCATAGAAAACACCTTCTTCTAATGACACAAGAGAGGACTCTATACATGAACATCACCAGACGGTCAAAACTGAAATTAAATTGATTATACTCTTTCAACCAAAGATGGAAAAACTCTATAAAATCAGCAAAAACAAGACAGGGAGCTGACTGAAACAGATCATGAACTCCTTATTGCCAAATTCAGACTTAAACTGAAGAAAGTAGGCAAAATCACTAGGCTATTCAGGTATGACCTAAATCAAATCTCTTACTATTATACAGTGGAAGTGAGAAATAGATTAAAGGGCCTAGATCTGATAGAGTGCCTGATGAACTATGGAATGAGGTTCGTGACATTGTAGAGGAGTCAGGGAGCAAGATCATCCCCATGGAAAAGAAATGCAAAAAAGCAAAATGGCTGTCTGGGGAGGCCTTACAAATAGCTGGGAAAAGAAGAGAAGCGAAAAGCAAAGGAGAAAGTAAACATATACCCATTTGAATGCAGAGTTTCAAAGAATAGCAAGGAGAGATAAGAAAGCCTTCCAGAGTGGTCAGTGCAAAGAAATAGAGGAAAACAGTAGAATGGGAAAGACTAGAGATCTCTTCAAGAAAATTAGAGCTATCGAGGGAACATTTCAGGCAAAGATGGGCTCAATAAAGGACAGAAATGGTATGGATATAACAGAAGCAGAAGATGTTAAGAAGAGGTGGCAAGAATACACAGAAGAACTGTACAAAAAAATCTTCACAACCCAGATAATCACAATAGTGTGATCACTCACCTGGAGCCTGGAGAAGGCAATGGCACCCCACTCCAGTACTTTTGCCTGGAAAATCCCATGGACGGATGAGCCTGGTAGGCTGCAGTCCATGGGGTCGCTAGAGTTGGACACGACTGAGTGACTTCACTTTCACTCTTCACTTTCATACATTGGAGAAGGAAATGGCAACCCACTCCAGTATTCTTGCCTGGAGAATCCCAGGGACGGGGGAGCCTGGTGGGCTGCTGTCTATGGGGTTGCAGAGTCAGACACAACTGAAGTGACTTAGCAGCAGCAGCACCTAGAGCCAGACATCCTGGAATGTGAAGTCAAGTGGGCCTTAGGAAGCATCACTACGAACAATGCTAGTTGAGGTAATGGAATTCCAGATGATCTATTTCAAATCCTGAAAGATGATGCTGTGAAAGTGCTGTACTCAATATGCCAGCAAATTTGGAAAACTCAGCAGTGGCCACGGGACTGCAAAATGTCAGTTTTCATTCCAGTCCCTAAGAAAATCAATGCCAAAGAATGTTCAAACAACTGCATATTTGCACTGATCTCACATGCTAGCAAAGTAATGCACAAAATTCTCCAAGCCAGGCTTCAACAATACATGAGTCATGAACTTCCATATGTTCAAGCTGGATTTAGCAAAGGCAGAGGAACAAGGGATTAAATTGCCAACATCTGCTGGATCATCAAAAAAAGCAAGAGAATTCCAGAAATACATCTATTTCTGCTTTATTGAGATGCCAAAGACTTTGACTGTGTGGATCACAATAAACTGTGCAAAATTCTAAAAGAGATGGGAATACCAGACCACCTGACCTGCCTCTTGAGAGACCTGTATGCAGGTCAGGAAGCAATAATTAGAGCTGGTCATGGAACAACAGACTGGTTCCAAATCGGGAAAGGAGTATGTCAAGGCTGTGTATTGTCACCCTGCTTATTTAACTTATATACAGAGTATATCATGAGAAATGCTGGGCTGGATGAAGCACAAGCTGGAATCAAGATTTCTGGAAGAAATATCAATAACCTTAGATATGCAGATGACACCATGCTTGTGGCAGAAAGTGAAGAAGAATTAAAGAGCTTCTTGATGGAAGTGAAAGAGGACAGTAAAAAAGTTGGCTTAAAGCTTAACATTCAGAAAACTAAGATCATTGTATCCGGTCACATACTTAATGGCAAATAGATGGAGGAACAGTGGAAACAGTGGCCGACTTTATTTTGAGGGACTCCAAAATCAGTACAGATGATGACGACAGCCATGAAATTAAAAGACCCTTCCTCCTTGGAAGAAGTTACAACCAACCTAGACAGCATATTAAAAAGCAGAGACATTACTTTGTGAACAAAGGTCCATCTATTCAGGCTACAGTTTTTCCAATAGTCATGACTGGATGTGAGAGTTGGACTATAAAGAAAACTGAGTGCCGAAGAATTGATACCTTTGAATTATAGTGTTGGAGAAGACTCTTGAGAGTCCCTTGGACTGCAAGGAGATCCAACCAGTCTATCCTAAAGGAAATCAGTCCGGAATGTTCATTGGAAGGACTGAAGATGAAGCTGAAACTCCAAAACTTTGGCCACCTAATGTGAAGAACTGGGACTCATTTGAAAAAACCCTGATGCTGGGAAAGATTGAAAGCAAGAGGAGAAGGGTATGACAGAGGATGAGATTGTGGCATGGCATCACAGACTCAATGGACATGAGTTTGAGTAAACTCTTGGAGTTGGTTATGGACAGGAGGCCTGGTGTGCTGCAGTCCATGGAGTCACAAAGAGTCGGACATGACTGTGTGACTGAACTGAACTGAAAGAAAGAAACGACCTATATATAAAAAACTATAAAACACTGATGAAAGAAATAACAAATGACACAAATAGATGGAGAAACATACCATAATCATGGATCAGAATAATTTATATAGTGAAAAATGAGTGTATTACCCAAAGCAATCTATATATTCAATGCAATCCCTATCAAGTAACCAAAGGTATTTTTCATAGAACTGGAACAAATAATTTCAAAATTTATATGGAAATACAAAAAAAACTCAAATAGCCAAAGTAATCTTGAGAACGAAGAATGGATCTGGAGGAATCAACCTGCCTGACTTCAGACTATACTACAAAGCCAAAGTCATCAAGACAGTATGGTACTGGCACAAAGACAGAAATAAAGTCAATGGAACAAAATAGAAAGCCCAGAGATAAATCCATGCACCTATGGACACCTTATTTTTGACAAATGAGGCAATAATATACAGTGGAGAAAAGACAATCTCTTTAACAAGTGCTGCTGGGAAAACTGGTCAACCACTTGTAAAAGAATTAAACTAGAACACTTTTTAACACCATACACAAAAATAAACTCAAAATCGATTGAACATCTAAATCTAAGACCAGAAACTATAAAACTCCTAGAGGAAAACATAGGGAAAACACTCTGATATAAAGCACAGCAGGATCCTCTACGACCTACCTCCTGGAATAATGGAAATAAAAGCAAAAATAAACAAATGGGACCTAATTAAAATTAAAAGGTTTTGTACAAGGGAGGAAACTATAAGCAAGGTGAAAAGACAGCCTTCATAATGAGAGAAAATAATAGCAAATGAAGCAATGGAAAAATAATTAATCTCAAAAATGTACAAACAGCTCATGTACCTCAATACCAGAAAAATAAATGATACAATCAAAAAGTGAGCCAAATAACTAAACAGACATTTCTCCAAAGAAGACATACAGATGGCTAACAAAAAGATGAAAAGATGCACATGAAAAGATGCTCAACATCACTCATTATCAGATAAATGCAAATAAAAAGCAAAATGAGGAACCATTTCACACTGGTCAGAATGGCTGCTATCAAAAAGTCCACAAAAAATAAATGCTGGAGAGGGTGCGGAGAAAAGGGAACCCTCTTACACTGTTGGTGGGAATGCAAACTAGTACAGCCACTATAAGGAACAGTATGGAGATTCCTTAAAAAGCTGGAAATAGAATGGCCATCAGTGAAAGTGAAGTTGTGCAGTCGTATCCAATGCTTTGCCACCCCATGGACTGTAGCCCACCAGGTTTCTCCATCCACGGAATTTTCCAGGCATGAATACTGGTTGCCATTTCCTTCTCCAGGGGATCTTCCCAACCAAGGGATTGAACTCAGGTCTCCCGCATTGCAGGCAGATGCTTTACCATCTGAGCCACCAGGGAATCTCCCATATGACCCAGCAATCCCACTGCTGGGCATCAGATCAGATCAGATCAGTCGCTCAATTGTGTCCGACTCCTGCGACTCCATGAATCGCAGCAAGCCAGGCCTCCCTGTCCATCACAAACTCCCGGAGTTCACTCAGACTCAAGTCCATGGAGTCAGTGATGCCATCCAGCCATCTCATCCTCTGTCGTCCCCTTCTCCTCCTGGCCCCAATCCCTCCCAGCATCAGAGTCTTTTCCAATGAGTCAACTATTCGCATGAGGTGGCCAAAGTACTGGAGTTTCATCTTTAGCATCATTCCTTCCAAAGAAATACCAGGGCTGATCTCCTTCAGAATGGACTGGTTGGATCTCCTTGAAGTCCAAGGGAAACTCAAGAGTCTTTTCCAACACCACAGTTCCAAAGCATCAATTCTTCCCTGCTCAGCCTTCTTCACAGTCCAACTTTCACATCCTTACATGACCACAGGAAAAACCATAGCCTTGACTAGACGGATTTTGTTGGCAAAGTAATGTCTCTGCTTTTGAATATGCTATCTAGGTTGGTCATAACTTTCCTTCCAAGGAGTAAGCGTCTTTTAATTTCATGGCTGCAGTCACCATCTACAGTGTCGGAAACAGTCCGACACTGTTTCCACTGTTTCCCCATCTATTTCCCATGAAGTGGTGGGACTGGATGCCATGATCTTCGTTTTCTGAATGTTGAGCTTTAAACCAACTTTTTCACTCTCCACTTTCACTTTCATCAAGAGTCTTTTTAGTTCCTCTTCACTTTCTGCCATAAGGGTGGTGTCATCTGCATATCTGAGGTAATTGATATTTCTCCCGGCAATCTTGACTCCCGCTTGTGTTTCTTCCAGCCCAGCGTTTCTCATGATGTACTCTGCATATAAGTTAAATATACATGGTGACAATATATAGCCTTGACGAACTCCTTTTCCTATTTGGAACCAGTCTGTTGTTCCATATTCTAACTGTTGCTTCCTGACCTGTATACAAATTTCTCAAGAGGCAGATCAGTTGGTCTGGTATTCCCATCCCTTTCAGAATTTCCCACAGTTTATTGTGATCCACACAGTCAAAGGCTTTGGCATAGTCAATAAAGCAGAAATAGATGTTTTTCTGGAACTCTTGCTTTTTCCATGATCCAGCAGATGTTGGCAATTTGATCTCTGTTTCCTCTGCCTTTTCTAAAACCAGCTTGAACATCAGGAAGTTCACGGTTCACGTATTGCTGAAGCCTGGCTTGGAGAATTTTGAGCATTACTTTACTAGCGTTTGAGATGAGGGCAATTGCGTGGTAGTTTGAGCATTCTTTGGCATTGCCTTTCTTTGGGATTGGAATGAAAACTGACCTTTTCCAGTCCTGTGGCCACTGCTGAGTTTTCCAAATTTGCTGGCATACTGAGTGCAGCACTTTCACAGCATCATCTTTCAGGATTTGGAATAGCTCAACTGAAATAACATCAGCTCCACTAGCTTTGTTCGTAGTGATGCTTTCTAAGGCCCACCTGACTTCACATTCCAGGATGTCTGGCTCTAGGTCAGTGATCACACCATCGTGATTATCTGGGTCATGAGATCTTTTTTGTACAGTTCTTCTGTGTTCTTGCCACCTCTTCTTAATATCTTCTGCTTCTGTTAGGTCCATACCATTTCTATCCTTAATCGAGCCCATCTTTGCATGAAATGTTCCTTTGGTATCTCTGATTTTCTTGAAGAGATCCCTAGTCTTTCCCATTCTGTTGTTTTCCTCTATTTCTTTGCATTGATCACTGAGGAATGCTTTCTTATCTCTTCTTGCTATTCTTTGGAACTCTGCATTCAGATGTTTATATCTTCCCTTTTCTCCTTTGCTTTTCACTTCTCTTCTTTTCATAGCTATTTGTAAGGCCTCCCCAGACAGCCATTTTGCGTTTTTGTATTTCTTTTCTATGGGAATGGTCTTGATCCCTGTCTCTTGCACAATGTCACAAACCTCATTCCATATTTCATCAGGCACTCTCTCTATCAGATCTAGGCCCTTAAATCTATTTCTCACTTCCACTGTATAATCATAAGGGATTTGATTTAGGTCATACCTGAATGGTCTAGTGGTTTTCCCTACTTTCTTCAATTTAAGTCTGAATTTGGCAATAAGGAGTTCATGGTCTGAGCCACAGTCAGCTCCTGGTCTTGTTTTTGCTGACTGTATAGAGCTTCTCCATCTTTGGCTGCAAAGAATATAATCAATCTGATTTCAGTGCTGACCATTTGGTGATGTCCATGTGTAGAGTCTTTTCTTGTGTTGTTGTAAGAGGGTGTTTGTTATGGCCAGTGCATTTTCTTGGCAAAACTCTATCAGTCTTTGCCCTGCTTCATTCCGTATTCCAAGGCCAAATTTGCCTGTTACTCCAGGTGTTTCTTGACTTCTTACTTTTGCATTCCAGTTCCCTATAATGAAAAGGACATCTTTTTTGGGTGTTAGTTCTAAAAGGTCTTGTAGGTCTTCATAGAACCATTCAACTTCAGCTTCTTCAGCGTTACTGGTTGGGCCATAGACTTGGATTACTGTTGGGCATACACACCAAGGAAACCAGAATTGAAGTAGACACATGTATCCCAATGCTCATTGCAGCACTGTTTATAATAGCTAGGACATGGAAGCAACCTAGATGTCCATTGGCAGATGAATGGATAAGAAAGCTGTGGTACATATACACAATGGAATATTACTCAGCCATTAAAAAGAATGCATTTGAATCAGTTTTAATGAGGTGGATGAAAGTGGAGCCTATTATACAGAGTGAAATAAGTTAGAAAGAAAAGCACAAATACAGTATATTAACACATATATATGGAATTTAGAAAGATGTTAACAATGACCCTATATGTGAGACGGCAAAGAGACACAGATATAAAGAACAGACTTTTGGACTCTGTGGCAGAAGGTGAGGGTGGGATGATTTGAGAGAGTAGCATTGAAACATGTATTCTACCATATGTGAAACAGATCACCAGTCCAGGTTAGATGCATGAGACAGGGTGCTCAGGGCTGCAGCACTGGGATGACCCTGAGGTATGGGTTGTGGAGGGCGGTGGGGAGGGGGTTCAGGATGTGGAACACATGTACACCGATGGCTGATTCATGTCAGTGTATTTAAAAAACCACTACAATATTGTAAAATAATTAGCTTCCAATTAAAATAAATAAATCAACTTTTAAAAAAAGAAAAAAAAAGTCAAAATGCCAACCGTATCCTGCAATTCTCACAGTAAATTCATTGACTGTCTCTGATCTCTTAATCACTAGAAAGACTAAAAATCCAAGCTTATGGCAATAGTCCTCATTGTTTGACCTAGTTTATTACTTCAGAATCTCCCTAGACAAGTTTCTACATTTGACCTTTGCTTTATCTATGACACACTTAAGATTTCCCCAAACTCCACGTTAATGTCAGGCATATTTGCTTTTGGGATCCCACTATTTTTCCCCCAAATAATGCCTATTTTCCCACCGGAATAACTACTAATTCTTTAAAGCCTACTGCAAGCATATACCACTCTATGAAACAATTTTTTGATTAAAATTATCAGTTAATTTCAAACAGATTTTCCATTCATTTAAGTCACTCCAGTTGTGTCCTGCTCTTTGCAACCATGGATTGCAGCACACCAGGCCTCCCTGTCCATCACCAACTCCTGGAGCTTGCTCAAACTCATGTCCATTGACTCGGTGATGCCATCCAACTATCTCATCCTGTCATCCCCTTCTCCTCCCGCCTTCAATCTTTCCCAGCGTCAGGGTCTTTTTTTTTTTTTTGGAGTTTTTCTGTTCTTTACTAAACAAACATTCGTTTCACAGAAACCAGCCCCAAGCTCGTCACCGTCCACTTATGTGAGAGCAGGGCCCAGGTTCCCCCCTTTCAACAAGGACATTAACGGACCCCACTTGGCAGCGCCCTCGAGCGTCCAGGAGGCCAGTCCTCTCCCTGCCGGCTGAGTCCTGCCCGCAGTGGGGCTGAGAGTCCTCGGGAGCAGCTCCCACCGCATCTCTCCATGAGGCTTTGGGAAGGCGTTCGGAGCCCCGGGCCAAGGATGGGCCGGGCTCAGACAGCTGCGGGGCCAGCCCCATCATCGCCCCGTGACGAAGCTGGGTGCATCCTCCTCCTCGTCCTCCGTCCCAGATGCCTCCTCGGAGCCACTGGATGGCTGCTCCTGGGTCTCACTGGATGCTTCACTTTGCTTCTTCTGTTCAAGTTTCATCTTCTTTGCCAGTAATTTCTTCTCTTTCAACTTCTGGCGCTTTTTCCGACGCTTTGCAGTCTGCTCCTCTGCAGCAATTTTATTCCTTTCCAGCCTCTTCTGAAACTCTGCATCCAATTTTTGCTTCTCAGCCATGGCATCCATGTAGTCCTGGCGCTGGTACTCTCTCCGGTGCAGATGCCTGTACACGTGGAATTCTCCGCTGCCGGCCCCAGCGCTTGAACCCATTACATCTCGGACAAATTCTGGGGGAGGTCGAGGTGCCCATTCACTCATTTTTTCTGGAATTTGAACTGCTTTATCCGGGTTCTTCATGAGCCGTTCCAACTTGAGCTTCTGCTCCTCCGCGGCATTCTTGGGGATGATGAGCCCTGCGGCTCCTTCTTGGGCCTCGGCGGCCTCACAGAAGAGGCCGCCGAGCTCCCCATGACAGCTGCCTTCCCAGGCGGGCGGCGGCGCGCGTGTCGTCAGGGTCTTTTTGAATGAGTCCGTTCTTTGCATCAGGTGGCCAACGTATTGGAGTTTCAGCTTCAACATCAATCTTTCCAATGAATATTCAAGACTGATTTCCTTTAGGATAGACTGGTTGGATCTCCTTCCAGTCCAAGGGACTCTCAAGAGTCTTCTCCAGCACCACAGTTCAAAAGCATCAGTTCTTCAGTGCTCAGCTTTCTTTATAGTCCAACTCTCACATCCATACATGGCTATTGGAAAAAACCATAGCTTTGACTAGATGGACCTTTGTTGGCAAACTGATATTTCTGCTTTTTAATATGCTGTCTAGGTTGGTCATAACTTTTCCTCCAAGGAGCAAGTAATTAGCCTCCAATTAAAATAAATAAATTAATTAAAAATATATAATCTGTAAATATATTTACTCAGATGGTATTTACATACCATTTAAATATATTTACATCTGAGTAAATACATTTACAAACGGTATGTCATCATCTGTGTCTCTATGTGTCTGTGTGTATATGCATTGATGTTGAATGAAGACAATGAATATAGTTGACCCTGAAACAACTTGGAGTTGAGCATTGCCAACCACAAACACAGTAAAACATCCACATACAACTACAGCTTTCTATATCCATGGTTCTGAAGCAATGATTCAACCAGGTGCAGATTGTATAAGTACTGTAGTATGTGTTTATTTTAAAGGATCTGCTTCTAAGTGCACCCATACATTTCAAACCAAGTTGTTGTAAACTGTATATTGTTAAAGATTTAGAAACATGCAATAAAGGGAGGAGTTACCTGAGTAAGGAAATTAAGCTTAGTTATAATCCTTTTAACATAAATTTTTAATTGACGTATAATTAATACACACAATTATCTTAGTTTCAGGTGTACAAAGCTGTGATTTGATGTCTTTATAGAGTATAAATATACATAATATATACATATACAATGGAATATTACTCAGTCATAAGAAATAATGAAATATTGCCACCTGCAGCAAGAGGGATGGGCCTAGAGAATATCAAACTTGGTGAAATAAGTCGGACAGAAAAAGACAAAGACTATATGATATCACTTACATGTGGAACCTAAAAATGACACAAATAAATGTATACACAAAGCAGAAACAGATTCAGACACAGATAACAAACTTATGATTAAGAAAGGGGAGAGGGAGAGCAAGAAACTGTTATTTGTATTTATTATTAGATGCAAACTACTATATATAAAATCCATAAGCAACAAAGATTTACTCTATAAGCCAGGGAACTATACCTATTATCTTGAAATAACCAATAATGAAACATAATCTGCAAAAATACTGAATCATTATTCTGTACACCTGAAACTAACACAATATCATAAATCAACTACACTTAATTTTTTAAAAATGGTGAGATTAAAAATTAAAAGAAAAACTTGGTCATCACAATATGATCAGTTATCATTTCATTCTACAAAGCTGTTACAATATTATTGCTCTTATTCCCTATGTGTACCTTATATCGCTGAGATCTATTTATCCTATAACTGGAAATATGTACCTCTTAATCCTGTTCATCTATTTTGACCAAAACCCCATCCACCTCCAAGCTGACAAACAACATTTTTTTTTCTGTATTTGAGTTTGTTTCAGTTTTATTTTCTTTGGTTTCTTTTTTAGATTCCATATGTAAAAAACACCATATGGAATTTGCTTTCTCTCCCTCCCTCTCTTCACCTTCTGGGACTCCAAAAATTCATATGCTGTTATGTTTGATGTTGTCCCAGAAGTCCCTTACACTCACCTCATTTTTAAAATTTATTTCTTCTTCTTGCAATTCTGATAGATTTTCACTAATCTACCAGGTTACTGATGCATTCTTCTCTATCATCTAACTTGTTATTGATGTCCTTTAATGTATTTTTAAGTTATTTTATTCTTCAGTTTTGACTGGTTCTTTCTTTTACTTTCTGAGTCTTTGTTGAAGTTCTCACTGAGTCCCTCCATTTTTCTCTGGAATTTAGTAAACATCCTTATGACCATTTATTTGAACACTTCATCATGTAGATTATTTTCCTTTCATTAGGGCTTTTTCCTGGGTTTTTTGTTGTTGTTGTTCTTTTGTTTGAAAAGTATTTCTCTGTCTCCTCATTTTGTTTGACTGGCTCCACTGATCCCATAGAGGGCTCCAACAGTTCCCTGTCCAGTTGGCAGAAGCTCTGTTTTTTTTGTTTTTTTTTTTTACTGTATTTCCTTCTTGTATAGTCTAGATTGTCTTTAACCTGCTGAGGAGTTTATTTGGGAATTTGTTTTTTCTGTCTCCCAGGGCAAGTAAACTTTACTGTAGCTCCTTAGCGATATATCTCCCTACTACAGGTAACTGCATTGGGGTGGGGTTTCCATGGATATCATGTCTCCATCTTTTCTACCTGTTTCTATGTGTCCTTATACATGCAATAGCTGTTCAACAACCTCTCGAGTATTTTTCAAGAGACATTATTCTATATGCAGGTGTAGATTCAATGTGTCCATCGGAGGAGATGAACTCAGGACATTTCCTACACTCAAACTTAGACCACCCTTTAATTATTTTTAAATATTAGGGATTTATTATATACATGATAACCTTGAACATTTTTCACTGCCAAATCACATTTTAAGAGATATTTAAAAATATACTCTCTAGTTATTTACCAGGCATCAGAGAATTAAATATATTTAAGTGAAAGGAAAGTGTAAAGTATAAAAAAATTATATGCTTTCCCAGCAATTCAGGCCTAATCTCATTAGGATCTATATGAAAACAATGAAAGTGAGACTGGAAAATGAACATACTTTGTATGTATTATAAATGATAACCAGCAGTTCATTGGGGATTGAAAGCAAAGGACATATTAACTATGAATTTCAGCATCTGATATGGAATACTAGCATAACATCTACATCATTTACAAAAATTATATAAGAAGAAATCCTTTCATGAGAGATGGAAGGATGTTTCTGATATTATGAATTTGAGATGACAAAGATCCTGTATTAAAGTTTCTAATGCCAGAAATGAAAATCAGCTTTTCATTATTAATATCAAATAACTTAAGGTTAATTAGTAGTAGTAGCACATGCAAGAATTTTTTTATAAATGCACAGTCTGAAAATGTGACAGAACATTTCTTGTAGAAAGAAGAACAGGAAAAGAGCAAAAGATGATGCCTTTGATCTTACAAGATTCCCATGACTTGGATCAAGATGAACAGAAAGAGCTGGCAAAGAGAAAAAGAAACATTTAAATGACAGGAGAAATAGTTCAGTACCTTGTCAGTGAAATATTAACATAATACCTAGGTGTTAACATAGGACTTAAATTCAGTTCAAAATTTTCTCCATTAAAGAACATGTGTATGTATGTGTGTGTGTCTACATATATATATATATATATGGCACTTTTACATATAATGGCACATATATATATTATATATATGCACTTTTCTATACTAATATTTCTATATGATTGTGTGTGTTATTCATTCAGTCATGTCTGACTTTTTGAAGCCCCATGGACTGTGGCCTGCCAGGCTCCCATGTCCATGGATTTCTCCAGGCAAGAATACTGGAGTGGGTTGCCATTTCCTTCTCCAGGGGATCTTTCTTGCCCAAGGATCAAACCCAAGTAACCTGTATTGCAGGCAGATTCTTTACCATTTGAGCGATCAGGGAAGCCCTGTGGAATCCAATCTAATGATTAGACCTGAAAAATTATTCACATTAAGAAACACAAGTTTAAGAATGGTGAGCTTTTATAAATACTGAGACATTATAAACTGAGCTCATTTTCCAATCTTGTAAAAGCAGAAAGTCATATAAAAGCCAATACAATGAAACATGTTTATGGAATGGTAAAAATACTAATGCATATTACAGAAAAAGTGCTAATGTATAATAGAAAAATAGTAATATGTAATAACTCTGATACCAATTTATCTCAGGAACATAGTGAATTTCTATATCACCTGAAGGAAATGCTTTTGGATGAACTACTCGATTAAACATCTAATATTCATAATTCTATATTTACATGAAACCTTGATATTTAAAAAGAGGTAGAATGGGGGAAAATCTCATTGACTTTCTTCTCTTCAATTCAGTTCAGTAGCTCAGTCGTTTCCTACTCTTTGTGACCCAATGGATTGTAGCACGCCAGGCCTCCCTGTCCATCACCAACTCCCAGAGTTCACTCAAACTCAAATCCATCGAGTCGGTGATGCCATCCAGCCACCTCATCCT
This sequence comes from Bos taurus, assembly GCF_002263795.3. Taxonomy (NCBI): domain Eukaryota; kingdom Metazoa; phylum Chordata; class Mammalia; order Artiodactyla; family Bovidae; genus Bos; species Bos taurus. The sequence goes on along the minus strand of NC_037332.1, from coordinate 13,676,922 downwards.
CTATCGTCCCCTTCTACTCCTGCCCCCAATCTCTCCCAGCATCAGAGTCTTTTCCAATGAGTCAACACTTCACATGAGGTGGCCAAAGTACTGGGGTTTCTGCTTTAGCATCATTCCTTCCAAAGAACACCCAGGACCAGTGTTCTTTAGAATGGACTGGTTGGAACTCCTTGCAGTCCCAGGGACTCTCAAGAGTCTTCTCCAACACCACAGTTCAAAAGCATCAATTCTTTGGCACTCAGCTTTCTTCACAGTCCAACTCTCACATCCATACATGACCACTGGAAAAACCATAGCCTTGACTAGACGGACCTTTGTTGGCAAAGTAATGTCTCTGCTTTTCAATATGCTATGTAGGTTGGTCATAACTTTTATTCCAAGGAGTAAGCGTCTTTTAATTTCATGGCTGCAATCACCATCTGCAGTGATTTTGGAGCCCCCAAAAATAAAGTCTGACCCTGTTTCCACTGTTTCCCCATCTATTTGCCATGAAGTGATGGGACCGGATGCCATGATCTTAGTTTTCTGAATGTTAAGCTTTCAGCCAACTTTTTCACTATCCTCTTGCACTTTCATCAAGAGGCTTTTTAGTTCCTCTTCACTTTCTGCCATAAGGGTGGTGTCATCTGTATACCTGAAGTTACTGATATTTCTCCCTGCAATCTGGATTCCAGCTTGTGCTTCTTCCAGCCCAGCAGTACTCTGCATATAAGTTAAACAAGCAGGGTGACAATATACAGCCTTGACGGGCTCCTTTTCCTATTTGGAAACAGTCTGTTGTCCCATGTCCAGTTCTAACTGTTGCTTCCTGACCTGCATATAGGTTTCTTAAGAGGCAGGTCAGGTGGTCTGGTATTCCCATCTCTTTCAGAAGTTTCCGCAGTTTATTGTGATCCACACAGTCAAGGGCTTTGGCATAGTCAATAAAGCAGAAATAGATGTTTTTCTGGAACTCTCTTGCTTTTTCCATGATCCAGTGGATGTTGGCAATTTGATCTCTGTTTCCTCTGCCTTTTCTAAAACCAGCTTGAACATCTGGAAGTTCACGGTTCACGTAGTGCTGAAGCCTGGCTTGGAGAATTTTGAGCATTACTTTGCTAGCTTGTGAGATGAGTGCAAGTGTGCAGTAGTTTGAGCATTCTTTGGCATTGCCTTTCTTTGGGATTGGAATGAAAACTGACCTTTTCCAGTCCTATGGCCACTGCTGAGTCTTCCAAATTTGCTGGCCTATGGAGTGCAGCACTTTCACAGCATCATCTTTCAGGATTTGAAATAGCTCAACTGGAATTCCATCACCTCCACTAGCTTTGTTTGTAGTGATGCTTTATAAAGCATTCCAGCATGTCTGGCTCTAGGTGCTTGACCACTCAATCGTGATTATGTTGGTCATGAAGATCTTTTTTGTACAGTTCTTCTGTGTATTCTTGCCACCTCTTCTTAATATCTTCTGTTTCTGTTAGGTCCATACCATTTCTATCCTTTATCAAGTCCATCTTTGCTTCTCTAAACCTGACCACACTTTTGACAGGAAATCAGAAAACTTATGGTGGCATTGTATTCACAGTCCCTCCCACCAAGAAATTTACAGCCAGTTTGAAAAATAAATCAAAGAGATTTATAAATGTCAAAGATTTAAAATTAGAAGGAAGTTTAGTGACCATCTACTAAAATTATTTTCAGGAGTCTCAAAATATTAAATAGATTCTCAACTACTAGCAGAGTTGGGCTTAATTTTATATGAGTTGGTCTTATCTTAATTTTCACTAAGAACATTAAAAAATAAAATATGAGTTAAAGTATTAATAATACTAAAAATAACAATATGCTAACTATTCCAGGGTGACACATGATTAACTCATAAGGTAATAATGTGGAGAATCAGTGCTGTTCATTTAGGAAAGGAAAATATAATAAAAAACATGTTAGTATACTAGGTTTGGGTCATTTTGAGTTGGATGAAATACCACATCTATCTTTCAAATTCATTACTGTTTATTGTTAAATTATGAATAAAACTTAAATGGGGAATTAAATCAACTAATAGAATGGAATTTAAGATAAATAATTTATAATTAAATCAGTTAGTCTAACTTACCTCATGAAAACAGAGTTTGGGGCATATAAAAATTTTGTGAAACAGTATTTTAAACAGTCTTTCACACACACACAAGCAAACATCCACTTTCAGGGGTGTATGCTTTTATCACAGAATTAAGCCATAAGCCTAGTCCACATACCTTGTACTTCTATGTAGTTGTAACATATATATTTTGGTATTTAAGTAGTACTTTTTGTAATGAATGCAATGTGTTCATTAAACTGTATTCATTTTTTGAGAAGCAGATTCCATTTTTGGAAGATTTTTGCAAAGCTCACAATCTTGTTAGGCATCTGGAGAAAGTGACTCACAGAGAAATTGAAGAATATGAGAGAAATATTACTAAACATTCTGTCTCACTGGGGTCAGAACTTTTTCCTAATCTACACAGTATATACCAAACAGATGGAGTGTGAAAACAAATCTGTGCTGTGGGTGGCCTTATCTTTTCAGCTAAAACAATCCATATATATCCACAAAAGATATGTCTCCAATAAGTCCTCTGAAAAAACTATTTCAGAGATTCTGCTCAGAATATTTATCTAATTTCTTTCTAATACTCAACAACTGTTCAAAATGTGTAATTTATGGAAGTTAACTATTATCATTAAAAAAGAAAATGGCAAAATATTCAGCCTTATTTATATTATTAAAAATATACCATCATCTAAGTGCTCAATATCAGAATAGCTAAGATATTTATGTTTCGTGAAATTAATAGACTTAACCAACTATAAAAGTGGGGTTATGTAGCAAAGTGTAATAGTGTTTACCTTGTAATATTAGGTGGGAGGAGTATACATACAATTTTATGTATATTGCGATTATAACTGTGAAAGATGTGCATAGAATTCTAATAAAGCTACTGCATGGAGATCCAACCAGTCCATTCTGAAGATCAGCCCTGGGATTTCTTTGGAAGGAATGATGCTAAAGCTGAAACTCCAGTACTTTGGCCACCTCAGGAGAAGAGTTGACTCATTGGAAAAGACTCTGATGCTGGGAGGGATTGGGGGCAGGAGGAGAAGGGGATGACAGAGGATGAGATGGCTGGATGGCATCACCGACTCGATGGACATGAGTTTGGGTGAACTCCGGGAGTTGGTGATGGACAGGGAGGCCTGGCGTGCTGTGATTCATGGGGTCGCAAAGAGTTGGACACAACTGAGCGACTGAAAGAACTGAACTGAACTGAACTGAGAATTTATTTTAAAAAAAGAAACTGTTGATTTTAGTATAAATTTTTTCTTTGAAAACATAGTTTATGTTGCCATAGCCCTCTCTGTACTATAATCAAAACTACAGGTAAATTCTATTTTTTTTATTTTTAAGAGCTTTGGGTTTTTGTCTCAGCTCCTCTGTTATTTTTCTGATCACCAATTCTTATACCATAATTGAGCTGACCTAAGTAAAGTGAATAGCATATGAGTGGATTGTAAACCTGTTAACACTTTGTTTTCCAACTGGACTATTGTTGATTGAGTTATCATTGTCAAGAACTCTAATTCAATAGTATGTTTTGCAGAGACTCTTTCAAACAATTAAAAATACTTAATGCCTCAAGAAATGTCCTTATAATTTTCAAAAGGCAGTTATTGGTTAAAAAACAGATCTCATATGAATTTTTAATTACAATACTGATAAAAAGTTTGAAGCAAATGTCATCTAATAATTTATTTAGTGAGAAATGTTTGCAAAATTCTTCAATAGGCATTAGAAAGAATGTGAAATAATGTCAAACTTTTGTATGAATTTAATTTTGAACAATATTAATAAATAAAGCCAAATTTTTGTTTGTTTTTCAAACAACTTTTTTTTCAAAAGTGTCAAGGAAGCGATACCTGAAGTGCTTATTTGTCTCGTATAAATGTATAAATGGATTGTTATGCAATTAAGCCAAGATTAGAATATAAATCAGTGCTTTTTATCCTAGAATATTCATGCTTCCTCTCAAAAAACAAAACAGAAACTATGGTCTAAATTCCATGAATATTTTATGTTACACGGCAAAAAATACTTTAGAAATATAAATTACTAATCAGTGGATCATAAAATAGGGAAACTATGACATATCGAGTAGACCTAATCTAATCATATGGACCCTTAAAAATACACACCTTTCTCTGGTTAGTAGTAGAAGGTAAATGAGAGAATAGAAGCACGGTGCTCAGTCACTAAGTTGCATTCAACTCTTTGTGATCCCATGGACTGTAGCCCACCAGGCTCCTCTGTCCATGGGATTTTATAGTCAAGAATGCAGGACTGCCTTGCCATTTCTTCCTCCAGGGGATCTTCCCAACCCAGGAATGTAACCTGCATTTCCTGCATATCCTGCATTGGCAGGTGAATTTCTTATCACTAGGGCCACCTGAGATGCCTTCATTAAAAGTATTGGAAAGACTTATCTTCTGTTGTTTATTTGAAAGTAAAGAAGACAACATGGAAAGCATGAGAAGGCATGAAATCTGCCAACAACCAGTGGCTTTGGAGGTAGACTACAAGACTTGAATGAAAACTACAACCTTGGCTGGCACAATTGATTTCAGCCTAGTAAGACCCCACACAGAGTCCAGTCAAGCTTCTTTGGACTTCTTACCTACAGAAATGTGAGATAATAAATAGGTGCTGTTTTAGCCATTATATTTTTGATAAATTATGGTATGACAGCAATAGGAGTACCTGTCCTCTTAACCTTGCATAGGGGAAAGGGAAAAGCAGAAAAAGTTACACAATTATATTTTATTAACTTATACCTTATTTTTCTCTATGATTCTCATTTTTGTTGTTTCCCTTTCTTTCAGAAGCCATCCAAGGACACTGTCAATTTACAGTCCCCTCAACTAAGGACTCTTCTTTCAAGATCAGTTCCCTTGTTGAAATCAGCCCAATCAAAACTTTAAGTGTTGCACATTAGAGAGAAAGCTGGGAATTGTTTCTCATATTTTTCCAGTGGTATTTCCATTTCAAATTTGGATACATGAAGATATGGCTCAAAAGTAATGGATGCAAATAGAGTGTTAAAATTCAGGAACATGATTCTATTGCCCATACTACCAAATACATGGCTATCCTAACCTCATAATGGAGCAGTTATCTGTGTGAAATCCTCTTTTTACATACCTTTAATATGAAATCATAATCATGTCTGAAGTCATGTTTAACATTATTTTAAAATCTGTAAACATATCTATATGACTGTATTTTAGATACAAATAAAAGGAAACCCAACTCAAACAGGCCAAACAGGAAAGTAATTTAATTGACTTCACTGAAGATCAGCTTTCAGGTCTGTTCAGTTGGCTTCCTCTCTCTAAATTTTGGTGTCTCTCTCTCATGAAAGCTTTATGTATATTTGGTTTTCCTCAGGTATTTCCTATCCTCATGACCCCAGGTTAACTCTCAAAAATTGAAGGTAGATTCCTTCTACCGCCCTCATGCTTGTTTGGTTGGGAAATGTCCAGTACTGATGTCCCAAACTGCCTGTCCCTTATCCCTGTGGGGCTGGGGTTTGGGAAGATTACTATTATAGGCTTACACAAATCAAGGCCCACCAAATAGATATCGCACTTATGGGGGAAAAGTTTAGTAAGACTGTAATCTAGTCCACCACTCTTGCATATCATCTAGGAAAAATTGAGAAATTTAGTCAACCATCTGACTCTTGAATTTACCATCATTCATACCTATTTTATACTTTTTGTTCAGTTTGCTCTTATTTATTCAATTGGTAATAAGAAAGCTCCAACTAAAATATCATTCAAAATTCTGAGTTTTCTTTAAAGGTAAATATTCTCTCCTTGTGTAACTTGGACCAGATTTTGGCTGCAAATTCACCATAGGAAAAAGATATATGTTGCTGGTGTCCTCTTTAAATGTTGTAAAAAGATGAAGAATGGACTTATTTAGATTGGTAGAATCTTAAGCTGGGTTTGTACTCTGTGATGCTAGTAAGTATTTCAACATAATTTTATTAAGGAATATTTTCAAGCAGTCCTGAGAAAGTCCACACTAGGCCCCTCATCCTGAAAGTTTCTTAACACTGGAATGCTTTTATTTTCTTCTGGTTCTCATTTTTGGTTCTTCCTCTTGAAGTTCACATCTAAGTGTCTGCTGGTAGAGTGCCTTCATGTTTCCAGGCCGAATGAATGATCAAAGACAAACCCACAGAGTCACATGGGACTGGTACATCTTCCATGAGAAATAGTCATGCATACCTGTATGCTACAAATTCTGGGAATTCAGCCCAACTGATCAAAGCAAAGCAGCACTCTAAAGGTTCCAAATCCAAAGTAATTCTCCAGACTTTCTTCCAGTTCAGTTCAGTTCAGTCACTCAGTCGTGCCCAACTCTGCAACCCCACAGACCACAGCCTGCCAGGCCTCCCTGTTCGCCACCAACTCCAGGAGTTTACTCAAACTCATGTCCACTGAGTCATTGATGCCATCCAACCATCTCATCCTCTGTTGTCCCCTTCTCCTTCTGTTTCTATCTTCCCAGCATCAGGGTTTTTTCAAATCAGTCCCAGTTCTTCGCATCAGGTGGCCAACGAATTGGAGTTTCAGCTTCAACATCAGTCCTTCCAATGAATGTTCAGGACTGATTTCCTTTAGGGTGGACTGGTTGGATCTCCTTGCAGTCCAAGGGACTCTCAAGAGACTTCTCCAACAGCACAGTTCAAAAGCATCAATTCTTCGGTGCTCAGCTTTCTTTATAGTCCAACTCTCACATCCATACCTGACTAGAGGAAAAACCATAGCTTTGACTAGATGGACCTTTGTTGGCAAAGTAATGTCTCTGTTTTTTTAATATGCTGTCTAGGTTGGTCATAACTTTTCTTCCAAGGAGTAAGAGTCTTTTAATTTCATGGCTGCAGTCACCATCTGCAGTGATTTTGGAGCCCCCCCCAAAATAAATTCTGCCACTGCTTCCACTGTTTCCCGATCCATTTGCCATGAAACAATGGGACTGGATGTCTCTAGTCATCTTAAATTTCTTTAGCAGGAGTGAGATCTTAAGGTGGTGCATCTTCAATTTATATGAGACTCACATTATGTGTTCCGAGTAGTTCAACAGAAGCCCCACTCTCACTTTCTTTAAAAGGTAGATACTACCCCCAGTGAAGTGGAATGGAAAAGGGGCTTAGAGCCCTGTTTTTCTCAAAGATATCCTAGTTACAAAAAAATACTTTATTCATCTGTCTCATTCATTTTATACTCTCAAAATGGGAAGAGTGGGAAGGGTGTGCACTAGAATCCTGGAGTCATAAATGAGCAGCAGCCATTTCCTTAAAAATCTATGCATTGCCCCTGACACATAGCATTGTAAATCATAGCTACTGCACCTAGCTGAAATGAAAACTTTTATGTCTTATTATATTTTTGATGATTAAATTCAATAGCTCTCTTGATTTATCTACTTTTTATATTTTATTGTAAAATATATGGATGCTTGCTTAAAAGTGTGTAAAGCATTTTAGAATAATCTTCATGAAATTTAAAAAAATATATTCATTAGTAATTTAAAAACACTTTAAGAAATAAAGATCAATTTTCTTTGGGCAATTTCAATGGTTCATTATAAAGATAGTTTTCCTTATAAATTCAAAAACTATATTTGTATAAAATAAGTCTTGTGTTACATTATCTGGGACATATAAATCATATTACCAATAATATATTCATTTATAGCAGTAAAATTAACACTTCATTTGCACATGCATTTTGAAAAGAATGGGGCTAGTGGTTAAAAAAAATCCTAGACTAACACTGATTTAGTTATTAATTTTTTCTAACATTTCTGGCAAAGAGTAGGTACTCAATAAATGTTTTTGAATATAATGACTTTAAAAGAATGTTTTAAAGATATAACACAAATTTCTACCTCCATTTACTTCAACACACACTTTTTTTTCCCCTTTCTCATCTTCTCCCTTTTTAAAAGCAGCCAATAAATTCTTCAGGTCTGTTAATCCCTGGAAGAAGGAAATCATTGAATTGATCACAAATATTAGTCTAAATATATTCAACCCCATTTAAACTGACAAGAGGCAAATTCATTCAGAATGTAAATTCTATAAAAAAAAATCTAAGAAGGACAAGAAAATCATTGCTTTAAAAATGCTGAATATTCACACACATTTTAATGAGACTTGCATTTAGATGAAGACAATTAAGAAAGAGACTCTTAAACAGGTTGGAACTCAATAAACACTTCTGAAACTTTTCAAAAATGTAATTTGCTTTTCAGCCAAGTTCTTTCCTAGCTGTTTTTCTATCAGTTCTGAGCAGCATATTCAGTGTCGTCAATGAGTTAATTCAAAGATATTTCAGGAAACTAGTTTGTGCTTAGGGGCAGCATTTTGGTAATTAGAACTTCCATTCTACACAAGTGGAACTTATTAGGGAGAGTATTTAAAGTGGCTTGAGCAGGTAGGAATATTTGTACTTATTTTCTGAGCTGCCAATATGCTAATCTAACATCTGGTATAGAGGGACAATTTGCTCTGCTCTGCCTCTCAACTTATTTTTGTTTTTTGCTTTTCTTATAGGACTTAGTGTTCTTCACATAAGTACATTGCTAATATATATACTTCCTGAGATAGTATTTGCTTTCATTCTGATAACCACAGTGCTTAGCAATTAAGGTCGGCCTTGCACATGGCACCTCTAATGTTTACAGAACTGAATTAAACTTATAAACTATATTATCCTAAAGCAGCCACGGGATTAGTTTTGAGAATCAGTTAATACATAGAAAGTGCTTAAAATAGTGGGCAGCTTAAGTCCTCAATAATACATTAACTCTTATTATTCTTATTGCATTATTTTTATTCTTTAAACCATTAAGGCTTTCTATGAGAAATCATTAAAAAATTATTTTTCAGTGAAAGTATGTCTCTATGTGTAAATATAATGTATATCAATGTGCATGTCAAGTTGCTTCAGTCGTGTCCAACTCTTTGCAACTCTACGGACTGTAGCCCACCAGGCTCCTCTGTTTATGGGATTTTCCAGACAAGAATACTGAAGTGGGTTGCCATCACCTACTCCGGGGGATCTTCCTAACCCAGAGATCAAATACATGTCTCTTATGTCTCCTGCATTGGCAGGCAGGTTCTTTACCACTAGAACCACCTGTTCTGGTGTTTGAAAGAAAATGAATACATATTTGTGGCTAAGTTTAAAAAAGTGGTTAAATGTTAAAAAAAAATATGTCCACATAATTCTCCACATGTTTTGGTCTACAGTTAGGGTTAGGTGCAAAGTTATATTTAAATTTTAGGCATTAAGTAACACTAAAACATCTGTGTCAGGCATAAGTACACATAAAACTACACTGTATAGTTAAAAATATTTCATGTGATAAAATTTTAAAGTTGTTCTATTTCTAGATTTTGAGGAACAATCCATTTATAAACAATAAATATATTAAAAATGGAAAATCCATTCTATATTAGTTGAAAGATAACTATGTGAAATTTAAAGGTAGCTGTAAGATAAAGCCCTGGAGAGGGAAATGGCAACCCACTCCAACATTCTTGCCTGGAGAATCCCACCTCATGGACAGAAGAGCCTCACGGGCTGCAGTCCATGAGGTCACAAAGAGATGGACACAACTGAAGTGACCTAGCATGCACAGGATAAATGAGGATCACACATTGTGTGATGTGGACTATTTGTAAGTCTGCTGCTGCTGTTTAGCCACTAAGTTGCATCCCAAATCATTGCGACCACAAGGACAGTAGCCTGTCAATTTCTTCTGTCCATGGGATTTCCTAGGCAAGAATCTGGAGTGAGTTGCCATTTTCTTCTCCAGGGAATCTTCCTGACCCATGTTCCCTGCTTGACAGACAGATTCTTTACCACTGAGTCACCTGGGAAGCCCATTTTTAAGTCTGAAATCCATCTTAACTTCTCCTTTTACACCCTTCCTTGAGGTAAGGCAAGCTAATTCATTCCTAGCACTTTTCATTTCAGTCATCTACAAATAACAACCAAGTGTTTACTTGAGCTTTCACTTCTCCAGTTGCCTACTTTGCAACTCCCTTTGGATGTTTTGATATATAAAAGACATCTAAAATTCAACATTTCAAAACAAAACAAAATACATCTCAGTATCTTCCCCTACAAAATCTGGTCCACTTGCAACATTAGGATCTGAACAATTGCCAAATATCTATCCATTTACACAAAAGCTATCTCCTCCCTACTCCCAACCTAATTCACAGCCAGTTCAACACCAAGAATTTCTGTGTTATCTCTTACATATCTGTTTAGCTATTAGATTAAGATTTAAAAGGACAAACTACACTTAATTTTGTTCACTGTCACATACTTGAAACCGTGTTTGATACCTAATGCCCAAGAAGTCCTTACTAAATGTTTGTTGGATGAATAAATGAATATATGTAGACATATTTTGGTATAGAACAATCAGTAAACTTACACAATGTTTCTATCACTGAGAGTCAAGCAAGGGAAATAGAAACCAGTATTAAAAATAGATGGGCAATCAGAATGACTTTGATAAAATAACAAATGTTGGTGAGGATGCAGATAAAAGGGAACCCTTGTACACTGCTGGCGGGAATGTAAATTGGTACAGCCACCATGGAAAACAGTATGGAGGTCTTTTAAAGAAACTAAAAATAGAACTGCCATATGATCTAGCAATTCCAGTCCCAGTTACTTATCAAAAAACAACAAGACTAATTTGAAAAGGTACTTGCACATCAATGTTCATAGCACTAGTATTTACACTTTCCAAGGTATGGATGCAACTTCAGTGTCCATCAACAGATGAACCAATAAAGGAGATGTGGTATATATGTACATATACAATAAAATATTACCCCTCTGTAAAAATGAATGAAATTTGCAACAACATAGATTGTCTTGGACAGTACTGTGCTAAAAGAATACAGACAAAGACAAATACTGTATGATATCACCTATATGTGAAATCTAAAAAAATAAACTACTGAATGTAACAAGACACAGACTCACAGATATAGTGAACACACTACAGGCTATAGATGAGGGGGGAGAAGGGGCAAGGGAGTGACAGAGAACTAAGAAATACAAAGTATTTTCTTTGAAATAAATAAGCTACAAGGACATATAGTACAACACAGAGAACATACCATTATGTTATAATAACTATGAATGGAATACAACCTTTAAAGATAGAGAACAATTATGCTGTACACCTGAAATTTGTATAATACAGTACATGAACTATACCTCAATATACAACAGAAAAAAATTACATATATGGACATTATTGCAATGAACTGGTTACACAGTTGAAAGAAAATCTGAGAAGATAACCAAGAAAACTAAGGAAACTTCAGTTCAGTTCAGTTCACTTCAGTTGCTCAGTCCTGTCCAACGCTTTGCGACCCCATGAATTGCAGCACGCCAGGCCTCCCTGTCCATCATCAACTCCCAGAGTTCACTCAGACTCATGTCCGTCGACTCAGTGATGCCATCCATCCATCTCATCCTCTGTCATCCCCTTCTCCTCCTGCCCTCAATCCTTCCAAGCATCAGAGTCTTTTCCAATGAGTCAGCTATTCACATGAGGTAGCCAAAGTACTGGAGTTTCAGCTTTAGCATCAGTCCTTCCAAAGAAATCCCAGGGCTGATCTCCTTCAGAACAGACTAGTTGGATCTCCTTGCAGTCCAAGGGACTCTCAAGAGTCTTCTCCAACACCACAGTTCAAAAGCATCAATTCTTCTGTGCTAAGCTGTCTTCACAGTCCAACTCTCACATCCATACATGACCACTGGAAAAACCATAGCCTTAACTAGACGGACCTTTGTTGGCAAAGTAATGTCTCTGCTTTTCAACATGCTATCTAGGTTGGTCATAACCTTTCTTCCAAGGAGTAAGTGTCTTTTAATTTCATGGCTGCAGTCACCATCTGCAGTGATTTTGGAGCCCCCAAAAATAAAGTCTTAACACTGTTTCCACTGTTTCCCCATCTATTTCCCATGAAGTGATGGGACCAGATGCCATGATCTTCGTTTTCTGAATATTGAGCTTTAAGCCAACTTTTTCACTCTCCACTTTCACTTTCATCAAGAAGCTTTTTAGTTCCTCGTCACTTTCTGCCATAAGGATGGTGTCATCTGCATTTCTGAGGTTATTGATATTTTATATTTTCTCCTGGCAAACTTGATTCCAGCTTGTGCTTCTTCCAGTCCAGCATTTCTCATGATGTACTCTGCATAGAAGTTAAATAAGCAGGGTGACAATATACAGCCTTGACGTACTCCTTTTCCTATTTGGAACCAGTATGTTGTTCCATGTCCAGTTCTAACTGTTTTTCCTGACCTGCATCCAGGTTTCTCAAGAGGCAGATCAGGTGGTCTGGTATTCCCGTCTCTTGAAGAATTTTCCACAGTTTATTGTGATCCACACAGTCAAAGGCTTTGGCATAATCAATAAAGCAGAAATAGATGTTTTTCTGGAACTCTCTTGCTTTTTCCATGATCCAGCAGATGTTGGCAATTTGATCTCTGGTTCCTCTGCATTTTCTAAAACCAGCTTGAACATCAGGAATTTCATGGTTCACATATTGCTGAAGCCTGGCTTAGAGAATTTTAAGCATTACTTAACTAGTAATGAGATGTGAGATGAGTGTGAGATGAGTGCAATTGTGTGGTAGTTTGAGCATTCTTTTGCATTGCCTTTCTTTGGTATTGGAATGAAAACTGACCTTTTCCAGTCCTGTGGCCACTGCTGAGTATTCCAAATTTGCTGGCATATTGAGTGCAGCACTTTCACAGCATCATCTTTCAGGATTTGGAATAGCTGAACCGGAATTTTATCACCTCCACTAGCTTTGTTCGTAGTGATGCTTTCTAAGGCCCACTTGACTCCACATTCCAAGATGTCTGGCTCTAGGTCATTGATCACACCATCGTGAACATCTGGGTCATGAAGATCTTTGTTGTACAGTTCTTCTGGGTATTCTTGCCATCTCTTCTTAATATCTTCTGCTTCTGTTAGGTCCATACCATTTCTGTCCTTTATCAAGCCCATCTTTGCATGAAATGTTCCTTTGGTATCTCTGATTTTCTTGAAGAGACTGTAGTCTTTCCCATTCTGTTGTTTTCCTCTATTTCTTTGCATTGATGGCTGAAGAAGGATTTCTTATCTCTTCTTGCTATTCTTTGGAATTCTGCATTCAGATGTTTATATCTTTCCTTTTCTCCTTTGCTTTTTGCTTCTCTTCTTTTCACAGCTATTTGTAAGCCTCCCCAGACAGCCATTTTGCTTTTTTGCAGTTCTTTTCCATGGGGATGGTCTTGATTCCTGTCTCCTGTACAATGTCAACAGACTAGTCAGATCTTAAGTGTTCATATCATACACATACAAAAGATAGTAACTAAGTGAGCTGATGGATATGCTAATGAACTTGACTGTGGTAATGATGTCACAACAAATACATGTATCAAATAATGATATATACCTTAAATACATACAATTTACTTGCCAATCATACCTCCACATTTGAGAGAGTAACAATGAAACATGTATGTTACCTTATATAAAATTAGATAGCCAGTGGAATTGTGTGGCATGATGCAAAGAGCTCAAATCTGCTGCTCTGTGACAACCTGGAGGGGTGGGATGGGATGGGAGGTAGGAGGAAGGTTCAAGAGTGAGTGGACATATGTATAGCCATGGCTGATTTATGTTGATATGTGGCAGAAATCATACGATATGGTAAAGAATCATCCTCTAATTAAAAATAAATAATTTTTATAAAGAAAAGAAATACAACATATCAAGACATATGGGATGCAGCAAAAGCAGTTCTAAGAGGTAAGTTAATAGAGATATATGCCTATATTAAGAAAAAAAAACGTTCTTGAATAAACAACCTAATTTTAACCCTCAAGGAACTAGAAAATGAAGAACTAAATAATCCCAAATTTTGAAGGAAGTAGATTACAAAGATCAGAAAATAAATAAAATAGATACTAAAAAGACAATAGAAAAGATCAATGACTTTAAGAGCTGCTTTTTAAAGATAAACAAAATAGAAAAGCCTATTTCCAGACAAAAATCTGCCCACAAATGTTTACAGCAGCTTTTTTTATAATTGCCAAAACTTGAAAGCAATGAAGATGTCCTTCAGTAGTTAACAAGAAAAAGCGTTGTGTCAGACAATGGAATATTTACCCAATATTAAAAAACCATGAAAAGACACAGAGGAAGTCTAAATGCATATTACTAAGTGAATAAAAAAAATCCAATCAGAAAAGGCTAAATACTAAAAAGTATGAAATGCCACATACTGTAGATTTCAACTATTTGACATTCTGGGAAAGGTAAAACTATGAAGACAGTAAAAAGATCAGTGGTTAGACTTCAGGGCTGTAGGTTCGATCCCTGGTTGGGGAACTAAGATCCCACATGCTGTAGCAGCCAAAAAGAAAAGATCAGGGAGTGGGGAAAGGAATGAATAGATGGAGCGCAGAGAGTGCTAGGATGGCTAGGTTAGTGTAGTTCTTCTGTTGGATTCTATAATGGTAGACATATGTTCATTATACATTTGTCCAAATCTGTAGAATGTAAAATATCACAAGTGAACCATGCAAACTATGGTCTGGTTGATAACAATGTGTCCATGTAGGTACATAGATTACAACACACATATTAATCTGGTATGGGATGTTGATAGTGGGAAGTACATGTGTGTGTGGTGACAGGGGTATTTGGCAGCTTTCTGTACTCTAATTTTGCAATGAACCTAAATAACTCTAAAAGATAAAGTTATTAATTTTTTTAAAAAGAGATAAGCAGTACTTCCCTGGTGGTACAGTGGATAGGAATCCACCTGCCATGACAGGTGATACAGGTCCAATTCCTGGTTTGAGAAGATTCCACATGCCTTGTGCAAAGTAACTAAGTCTATGCGCCACAACTACTGAGCCTGATCTAGAGCCCAGGAGAGGCAACTACCGAAGGTCATGCACCGAGAGCCTATGCTTGGCAACAAGGGAAGCCACCTCAAATGAAAAGCCTGTGCAGCAAACCAAGAGTAGCAGCCACTTTCTGCAACTAGAGAAAGTCCACTTGCAGCAAGGAATACCTAGTACATCCAAAAATAATAAAATAAATTGAAAAAAAAAAAGCTGAGGGAAAAAGATCTCATACCTTTGACAAAATTTTAATTTATAACTTTAAATCTATTGTATGTCATCACTTTCTTTTCTTTATCCTTTTCTTAACTAACTTATATTCCATAGTCAACTCTTACAAGCAGTGTTTTGCATGCTCCTTTTTCCTCTTTTATTTCTCTCCTTCCAGT
The DNA here is from genome assembly GCF_002263795.3 of Bos taurus. Lineage (NCBI taxonomy): Eukaryota > Metazoa > Chordata > Mammalia > Artiodactyla > Bovidae > Bos > Bos taurus. The sequence continues at coordinate 13,661,497 of NC_037332.1, read as the reverse complement.
TATTTCTATTGATATTAGACTCTGGTCGTATTGACCTTTTATATGTCCACACTGGCTGGAGCAAAACGCAACAGATTTGACTGGTCTAAATTTGACTAGTCTCTCTTTAAAGTCATAGCAACTAACGCAGCTCCAGTGGGGCACAACAATCATCTCTCTCACCCCTCCCCTGAAACCTAGAATACAAGCGCTCAGTTTATGACCAACACTCTCTTTTTTGAGAAGAAAGAAAAAAGTTGAATTTCTATAGACTACCACTCTCATATATACCCACACACTCTGCCTTTCTGTGGAGAACTAATCACATTCATTTTTACTGTCGATCAATGTATCTATTACACAATTTTCCAACAACAAAATAGGGGGAATACCGGGTTTTTGTCATATGATCAACCTAAGTATATTTAGCTCTTCTATCTGAAGTAACCATCTAAGGTAACAGATAACAGAAGTTATTTTTATTGCATCCTTTTACCATTTTCTAGTAAGTTAGAATAATCACTTTAAAAATTCACTTTACTTCTGAATTAAGGAAAATAATAGTAATATTAGTAATATTATTAATACTATTAATAATAATAGTAATATTCTGTGAACAGAAGTAGGACCTAATACAAATACAGAATCTAAGTCTATGGACCTATCTTAGGAAAAATAATAATAAAATTCTAACCATATTTATCTACCTACACAGAAACCTAACATGGAATTTCAGATTGTTTCTACATATATCTAAGGGAGAGCAAAAAAAAAAAAACAAAACTGTACTCCAAACACTCATGACTGGTTTAGGATTGTAAACGTCTCCATTGCCTCAAATGTTCACTAATAAAATATCATCAGATGGGAAGTATACATTTTAAGATTCACAGAGAAAAAATTTTAATTATATAACAGAAATATAATAATATTAAGAGTACACTTCCACACCTCAATAAATCCTCTTTTGGATAGCATATTATATCATTTTTAGACCCAAGCTATGTTGTTGTCATTTCAGTTTAACATCTCTTCACTTTTAGGAAATATGCAATTGGGACTCATGCAAAATCAAACTCTCTGTCCATGAAATTCTTCAGAGTTTATCTTGCATGAGAAACTAGGAAATGTGCTATAAATATTCATAGCCTGGCAGTTACCCAGAGCTGAGATATATTTGAGGTATGAAAATAAAAGCTCATGGAAAAGTTCACCTGATTATCTAAAATTGAAGTAGGAACTTTTCTCAGGACTCATGCATAATCAATGTGTTTTCTCTATTTTAAAAAGCCCCTTTTATTTTGCTATTTTCTATGCTTTATCCAGTATTAATATGAAATAGCTTCATGTAATAGACACTATTCCTTTCATTCACTATTCTGTCATATGGATCTTTTTGCTTAGAAGTTGTCATAAATAGGAAAATATTGTTTTATATACCCTGTCAATACTTAGCAAAACCTCCATAAGCTTATTCATCATTCTCAATTCTTTATATCTTCCAGTTTTCTACTTTTTCATAAACTTCTGATTTACATTTAATATAAATTTACCAAAATCAAGAGTTTTTTTAATTTATCAAAAATATCTATTTAATATACAAAGAAACTAATTCAGAAGTTGTCTTTATAATTTTTATAAATATATACATAACAGGTGACCGACAAGATGATCACTTTTACAAAAAGAACTAAAAGATATAGCTATAATTGTCACATTTTGACTACTCCAGAACTTCCAAAGTTCATTCCTACTGAATCAAAGGTAATTATGCAAATGATATAAATAAATGTTGCAATTGTCTGATAAACTGAGCAGTATAAAAAGATTATCATTAAGAAATTTAAAACCTGTCTAAAGGCTAGACAATTTTAAACAAAATATATGCAGACTACCATTCAGGATGGGGAACACGTGTACACCCGTGGCGGATTCATGTTGATGTACGGCAAAACCAATACAATATTGTAAAGTAATTAGCCTCCAATTAAAATACATTTATATTTTAAAAAGTCATTTTAAATATGTAAAATAAAATATATGACCAATGTATGTCCTTTTCATTATATGAAAACTATTCTAAAGATAATAACATTTTTGGTATTCTTATTTACAATTATCACAGTCTCAGAATTATTCTCAAAACATATTAATAAAAAAGTTGGAATTTTGTTACACAAAAACAATTTTCCCTAGTAGGAACTTTTTGAAATTGGTATGCATATGTTATGTTAATAAACCAATTTAGTAATGCTTTGGAGTAGAATGTTTGAAAAATGGGACTATTACTCTTGCCTCACTAAACTTCTAAGTAAATAGAGACCATGGGTATATTAAAGTAGACGAAATGAATCAGATCAAGTCCTTGGCTATTTTTCATTTTTATACATCTTAATATGATGCAGAAGGATCAAATCAATTTTACAAATTTCCTTAAGATTGTTTCTAGGTTTTCAGACCACTTAAACATGTTCTTCCATATTCGATCTAGTCACGTCATATAGACTTAGCAACAATCTTTTATATCCAGCTTATTTTTTAAATGAGGAAAATTTCCATATGGACCATGAGTGTGCAATTCAAATTTTGATAAGTGTATATATGAACTTTACAGCTGTGTAACAACTCTGCCTATGAAGATGTAGATGATTTTCATCATTGTGGAAATGTTCTTGTGCCTTTCATTCAAAATCAAGCCCCATAAATTAATATTCTTCTGAGTTCTATCATGATAGATTAATTTTGCAGTTTTTGTGCTTCACATAAATGATATTATATACTATCTACTCTTTTCTCTCTGTTTTTCCTCACTCAATAAAAATGTTCTGAGATACAACATAGCTGTCACATCACTGATATTTTATTCCTTTGTGTTTGTAGTGAAGAATTAAGCCTTGGTCTTTTATCTTATATTTCTGAGAGATGATGTCTAGGTCCTTAGGATGTCACACAGAGCAGGAATATCTTTGTTTGCTTGAGGGCTTTGGCTACCAGACAATCTATCAACATGATTTATAACGAGAGCTTCAAATCACGCAGTATTAGTTCTTTTTTCCAGGAGGACTGGAGAATACATGTACCAGTAACATCTCTAGAAGGGCTAAAGACGGGCAGAATGTGATCAAGCCCTCTTAAAAACTCGGGCATCAAGGACTGGATGAAGTTCTCTGTGTGACAATACTCCTATGTTTTATCATACATCATAACAGGAAAGTAAACCATCCATGACTGCATAGGGAGAAGACAATGAAATCTTCAGGTTTCTTGAACTCTGACTCTATGCTCCACCTTCTCTTGGCTATTTTTTTTTTCAGTTTTATTGGAATATAATGACATATATACATTGTATACACTTAAGGCATACAATTTTGAAATTCTGACATACATATTGTATCGTGAAATGATCACTATAATCTAGTTAACATATCCACTAACTCCTCACGTAGCCATCATGTGTGTGTGTTGTGAGAGCACTTAAGATCTATCTTTTTAGCAAATTACAAATATACAATACTGTATTGTTAAGTAGCATTACACTTTTCAGTTGAAAACTTGGGCTCACTCTTTGGGACCCTATGAACTGCAGCATGCCAGGCTTCTCTGGGTTTCTATATCCCAGAGTTTGCTCAAATTTACCTCTATTAAGTCAGTGATGCTATTTAACCATCTCATCCTCTGCCACCCCCTTCTCCTTTCACCTTCAAACTTTCCCAGCATCAGGGTCTTTTCCAATGGGTCAGCTCTTTGCATCAGGTGGCCAAAGTTTTGGAGCATCTGCATTAGTCCTTCCACTGAATATTCAAGATTGATTTCCTTTAGAATTGTCTGGTTTGATGAAGTCTCTCAGTCTTCTCCAGCACCACAGTTTGAAAGCATCAATTTCATGCACTCAGCCTTCTTTACAGTCCAGCTCTCACATTTGTGTATAACCACTAGAAAAAATGTAACTTTGAGTATATGGAACTTTGTAGGCAAAATGGTGTCTCTCCTTTTTAATATGATCTCTAGTTTTGTCATAGCTTTCTAAAGACACACCCCAGTTCAGTTAAGTTCAGTTCAGTCGCTCAGTCGTGTCCGACTCTTTGCAACCCCATGAATCACAGCACACCAGGCTTCCCGTCCATCACCAACTCCCGGAGTTCACTCAAACTCACGTTCATCGAGTCAGTGATGCCATCCAGCCATCTCATCCTCTGTTGTTCCCTTCTCCTCCTGCCCCCAATTCCTCCCAGCATCAGAGTCTTTTCCAATGAGTCAACTCTTCGCATGAGGTGGCCAAAGTACTGGAGTTTCAGCTTTAGCATCATTCCTTCCAAAGAAATCCCAGGACTGATCTCCTTTAGGATGGACTGGTTGGATCTCCTTGCAGTCCAAGGGACTCTCAAGAGTCTTCTCCAACACCACAGTTCAAAAGCATCAATTCTTCGCTGCTCAGCTTTCTTCACAGTCCAACTTTCACTTCCATACATGACCACTGGAAAAACCATAGCCTTGACTAGAGGGACCTTTGTTGGCAAAGTAATGTCTCTGCTTTTGAATATGCTATCTAGGTTAGTCATAACTTTCCTTCCAAGGAGTAAGCGTCTTTTAATTTCATGGCTGCAGTCACCATCTGCAGTTATTTTGGAGCCCAGAAAAATAAAGTCTGACACTGTTTCCACTGTTTCCCCATCTGTTTGCCATGAAGTGATGGGACCAGATGCCATGATCTTAGTTTTCTGAATGTTGAGCTTTCAGCCAACTTTTTAACTCTCCTCTTTCACTATCATCAAGAGGCTTTTGAGTTCCTCTTCACTTTCTGCCATAAGGGTGGTGTCATCTGCATACTTGAAGTTATTGATATTTCTCCCGGCAATCTTGATTCCAGCTTGTGCTTCTTCCAGCCCAGCATTTTTCATGATGTACTCTGCATAGAAGTTAAATAAGCAGGGTGACAATATACAGCCTTGACATACTCCTTTTCCTATTTGGAACCAGTCTGTTGTACCATGTCCAGTTCGAACTGTTGCTTCCTGACCTGCATATAGCTTTCTCAAGAGGCAGGTCAGGTGGTCTGGTATTCCCATCTCTTCCAGAATTTTCCACAGTTTATTGTGGTCCACACAGTCAAAGGCTTTGGCAGAGTGCTGTACATTAAATCACCAAAGCTATTAATCTTGCATAACTGACAATTTTTACCCTTTAATATCTTTTAATATCCTGTGCTATGCTCCCACTTCTCATACCCTCTAACCTCTAGCAACCACCATTCTATGTAGTCCTTCTACAGTTTAACTGTTTTTGATTCAACATAGAAAGAGAGATTATGCAGTGATTCTCTTTTTTGTGCCTTGCAATAGCTAAATGTGAGAGTACCATGAAGCTATACCTTTTTGTTTATAACAGCATGACCAGTGCCTAAAACACAGACCCCAGGAGAAGGCTCTCAATAAATATGAGTAGAGGAAAACATTTTTTAAAAAACACTGATTCTTTTTTTTTTTCTAATTTTATTTTATTTTTAAACTTTACATAATTGTATTAGTTTTGCCAAATATCAAAATGAATCCACCACAGGTATACATGTGTTCCCCATCCTGAACCCTCCTCTCTCCTCCCTCCCCATACCATCCCTCTGGGTCGTCCCAGTGCACTAGCCCCAAGCATCCAGTATCGTGCATCGAACCTGGACTGGCAACTCGTTTCTTACATGATATTTTACATGTTTCAATGCCATTCTCCCAAATCTTCCCACCCTCTCCCTCTCCCACAGAGTCCATAAGACTGTTCTATACATCACTGTCTCTTTTGCTGTCTCGTACACAGGGTTATTGTTACCATCTTTCTAAATTCCATATATATGCGTTAGTATACTGTATTGGTGTTTTTCCTTCTGGCTTACTTCACTCTGTATAATAGGCTCCAGTTTCATCCACCTCATTAGAACTGATTCAAATGTATTCTTTTTAATGGCTGAGTAATACTCCATTGTGTATATGTACCACAGCTTCCTTATCCATTCATCTGCTGATGGACATCTAGGTTGCTTCCATGTCCTGGCTATTATAAACAGTGCTGCAATGAACATTGGGGTACACGTGTCTCTTTCCCTTCTGGTTTCCTCAGTGTGTATGCCTAGCAGTGGGATTGCTGGATCATAAGGCAGTTCTATTTCCAGTTTTTTAAGGAATCTCCACACTGTTCTCCATAGTGGCTGTACTAGTTTGCATTCCCACCAACAGTGTAAGAGGGTTGTCTTTTCTCCACACCCTCTCCAGCATTTATTATTTGTAGACTTTTGGATCACAGCCATTCTGACTGGTGTGAAATGGTACCTCATAGTGGTCTTGATTTGCATTTCTCTGATAATGAGTGATGTTGAGCATCTTTTCATGTGTTTGTTAGCCATCTGTATGTCTTCTTTGGAGAAATGTCTATTTAGTTCTTTGGCCCATTTTTGGATTGGGTCGTTTATTTTTCTGGAGTTGAGCTGTAGGAGTTGCTTGTATATTTTTGAGATTAGTTGTTTGTCAGTTGCTTCATTTGCTATTATTTTCTCCCATTCTGAAGGCTGTCTTTTCACCTTGCTAATAGTTTCCTTTGATATGGGATTGCCTATCCCTGCCGTTATTTCTCATGGAGCACTCCATGACACACATTAATGGGTGATGAGATAATACCAAACACAGAACTTTGAGGTCAGTTATGTACTTAATATGGGCTTTCCAGGTGTGCTAATAGTAAAGAACCTGCTCGCCAGTGTAAGTGACCTAAGAGACGCAGGTTCAATCCCTGGGTTGGGAAGATTCCCTGGAGGAGGGCCAAGTCAACCGACTCCAGTACTCTTACCTAGAGAATCCTCATGGACAGAGGAGCTTGGCAGGCTACTGCCCACAGAGTCCTAAAGAGTTAGACATGACTGAAGCCACTTGGCATGCACCACATACACACATTTATGTAATATATAAAATTTTCAGTAAACTACCTTATAGTAGCTGGTGTTATTCTTTTCCATAGGAAGGATATCTATTTGATCCAGATATATATATAGCCTGTGTCTTAGAAGATAGATGGTAACTGCATGGATAAAAGCTGCTCAGTTCTTGAGGATCACCCGCTTCCTTGGGCCTACAAATTTGGGCAATTTAGAGAAGTCTTTGTGTGACTGGCACTAGCTTTGCTTTTCTTTGACAATTTTCATCACCTTCAATAGTAGTATCCCACACTTCATGCTAGAAATATCAGCACAGGTGCCTACTTCCCACTTCTATAGAATAATGCTCACATATCCTGCTGAAAAATAGTAGCTATGGACAGACATGACTTTGACTATGACTCCAGACTCTGATTAAACCACAGATGAGCACCGGAGCACTGGGCAGGCAAGTTATGTTTCTAGCAGTTTAATATAACGTACTTGACAATTCTGGACAATGATTTCTAACAAAGCTGGTAAGAACATTTTCAACTGAATAGCATAAAAACAAGTATCCAGTTTATACTGGGGAAAGAAGACAGATACAAAGAGAATTATTGACTTGCTGGTGGCCCAGCACTAAAATACATGTCTGTAGCCTGAAGCTTTGGATTCTGCATAACTGTTTCCATTCCTATAAAGTTCTGGACCTACTATCTTTTTGCTCTTCCCAAGGGCTGATGGTCTTTTTGTGTTTTGTATGAGGCATGACCTTCCTCTGTATAGCTCTAAAATTGTTCTCTTATTACTTAAAATAATGTGTGTGGAGCTCTGTTCCTTCTGACAAAAAGCCCTTCATTTAAATACTTTTGCATGGAGCTCACACTTATGTAGATGGACACTCTCTCTACATTACTGACACCTTGATTTTTATCTATGATATGATGTGATTTCTTTTTCTCTTCAATTTTTCTAGAGTCATAACTAAATCTTTTGATATTAAAGAAAGCATATTCCATTTTACTACTGAGGAGACAACTCTGTTGTTATCAGTATGTCTAAACTTGTGCCTCATCCTCAAAGTACCTTCTCTGGGAATTATCTACATCACTCTTCCCCAATCCTTCCTTACTTGGTAAAAGTCTTCTTATTTCATCATTGTTTTATCTCAGTTTAGGAATGTATTTTAATCTTTTGCATATAAAGTGAGACGCTTCTTCTGTCCAATGATTTTCTCTCAAGATATTATATATTTACCATCACATTTCCTAAAAGAATAACTTAGATTCATGTCTTCTGATTCTGTGGGGAACATTCACATTTCAGTTCTTCTGAAATATTGTTTCCACTCAGCTTGTCCATTATAAACTGTCTTTCATACTAATGACTAAGTACTCACAAATAAAATGTCCTTATTTGGGGTTTGACTGTGCATAACTATATTGAGGTTTATGATACAACTGATAATGTGATTTATTTTCTCTATATGCATAACTAATCCCCAAGGGCTACATAAATGACAGGGATGGAAGATGTAGAAAGGCACAGATTGGTATCCTATGGGGACAAATAACAAGAAAATCTTCCACTTGCCAATTTTTATCCTTAGAACTCTTATATCTTCATTTTTTTACCCTCAAGAGTGTATATATCTTGTGTGTTAAATATGGGAAGTGTATATATTTTGTGTGTTAAATTTGTGTTCTTCTTGGGAAGAACCTTAAGAAATCAGATTGGTGGTAAACACCAGACTTCTGTGTGCATTCATACAAATCCTTCTCCACTCTGCTGTATGTATGCAGAGGCTGACCTATTTGATTTACATGAATGAACTCTCTTATCCTACAACTTATGGTTAGGGGGACCAATGAGTATCACTAACAGAAGGTAAACGAGTGGAGGAAGGTAAAGCTCCATTATGTACTCCATTTAAGTCTTTCCTCCAGAGGGGGTTTGCAAGCTTGGCAGCATCTCTGGGCAGGCCATAGTTTATATCTGGTAGTCTTCTTTAGTCATTGTTTTACTCTGAATTCTGGTAGCAATTTACTGTTCTTTAGAGGTAGAGCCATGAGTAGATTCCAGCTATTTCCAATCCTGGGGTTAGTATCTCTTCTAGTTTCCATAAACACTTTATTAAACTTCTCTAAAATTACCAGTTAAACTATGCCATCTGTTTCCTCTCAGGGCACTAACAGATACATCCAAAAATTATATTTTCAGTAATGTGTTTAGGTTTTTTTCTTTTGTCTACCCCTGAATGACAAGCAAATTCTCACTGATCTTTACCATATCTCCAGACCAGAGCACCTTGACATAAGTAGTAAAAGACATGAGTCAGTGGTAGAAAATGCCCTCTGTTCCCATCTTGCTCTTCATTTACATTTATTTCACTGTTCTTATGCTTGCATGGCTCTACTATTTCTGAATCATGCATCTGTATATTATTTTTGCTTTTGGTCACATGAAAATATCTCTGTATTTAAAAAAAGACACTTTCTCCCTTGCCCAGCCACTTGGAATACCACTGATGGTTCTAGTTTTTGCCATCTCGTCTCAACACAAGCCAAAGAGTTTAGTTATGCTTAACAATCAGCCCTCTTTTGTCACCATATATACTCTCCCTTAGCAATTATATCAATTAATTCACTTCACAAATTTAACTATTACCTCTTTGGATAGCTTTAAAGAATATAGGATATGTTTAACTCTACCTTGGTTTCTTTCTCTAAGCTATAATTTCCTCATCTATCTGTACAAAGTATTCATTACACAAATCATAAATCAATTCATGTAAAGAATATAGTTCCAGCCCTAGTATAAAACTAGCATTTGACTAATGGTAGCTATTAGTAGTAGCATTTACAATAGACATTTGAGGAGTATCTATATTCCACCATATAAAAACTGAATTCATTGTTTTCTTCCACAAATTTACTCTTCCTGAGTAGTGGACACTGAATAAATTGGACTGGTAATCAAGCAGAAGTAATTACATTTTGACTGTGTCTTCACTAAAGCCAAAATATAACTGAAAGAATCTCCACAGTCTACATCTTCACAAAATCTTTGGACCTTCTGTATGAATGAAACAGATCTGGTGTCTCACTTCTATCTGGTGTTTGGCAAATAATCTGCTTTACCCTTCAGAAATAATGACATACATTTACATGGTCTGATTTACAAGATTAAATAACATATCTTGGCATAAAACAAAGGGTTGGATCATAAAAAAGAACTGATGCTTTCGAATTGTGGTGCTGGAGAGGACTCTTGAGAGTTCCCTGGACTGCAAGGAAATCAAACCACTCAATTCTAAAGGAAATCAACCCTGAATATTCATTGGAAGGACTGATTCTGAAGCTGAAGCTCCAATATTTTGGCCACCTGATGTGAAGAACTGACTCATTGGAAAAGACCCTGATGCTGGGAAAGATCGAAGGCAAAAGAAGAAGGGGACAACAGAGGATGAGATGGTTACATAGCATCATTGACTCAATGGGCATGAATCCAAGCAAATACGAGGAGATACTGAAGGATAGGGGAACCTGACATGTTGCAATCCATGGGGCAACAAAGAGTCAGACACAACTTAGGGACTAGACAACAACAAAGTCAAGAAGAGTGGGACTATCTTCAGTGTTCATCTAGAAAGGTAGCCCTTATTACATGGTAGACCAAAGTCTTAGGTCTGGGATTATCAAGACAGAGGCCATACTGGAGTAAATGATATCTGTTAAATTATCTTATTGTAAAGATATTAAAATTTTAATTTTTCTGGAGATGGTTTAGTTATAGGAAGACAACAGTCCATCTCTTTGCTCTCCTTAATAAGCAATGGCCTAGAAATATGTGACAAGCAGGTTCAGTGGAAACTTAAAAATCACTGAATAGTTTTAACATACTTTCATTTGGTGGGAGGACAAGATGGACTTTGTGCCACCAGAGAATGGCAGGTTATATGATTTATAATTATGCTCATGATTATTTCACAATTTTAATCTTTATAAAATCCTTTTTATTTAGAATTCCCTTTTTTATCAGCTATTTTTTCTGTTCTTTGAAACTAGCTCAAATCACTATCCTCCTCTAAGAAGCCATTAATGACATCCACAAATAGAACAAATCTTAATAAATCCACATAACATTCTGTTCTTATATTATAAGTTGCCTTACAGCTGATTTGAACTTATGTTTCAATGATTAGTTATTTAGAACTGGTCTCCTCCTCCTATCTGTGTGCCTTCAGAAATCATGCTAGGTTCCGTTAGTCCAAAAACTAGTAAAATGTCAAATGTAGACACACAAAAGAAACCTGTTGAAATAAAATGCATTTTTAAATCTAATACACATTTATTTACAGATTATAAATAAATACACATTTATTTACTAGATTATGATAAAAAGAAGTTTTTGTCTTTTTCCCTTAATTGTATATCAGCGTACAAATCTTTCAGCATGTTCTTTTCAGCGTAACCCTTTCTAAAGACACTTACAAGGACAGAGATTATTGCATCATCGTCCCAGTGATAGTGCTTAACTAGCTGATCACAAAAAAGTGCTTCTGAAAAACGACAACATAAGTCTTCACAATAAATCTGGTCATCTCTAACTCAATAAAGACAAACACCCACCTAAGTCTAAATATATCATTCCTTCCAGTTGCAGTCCACAGGAAGTAAAACAAAGTTCTCACAAATCAGAGTGAATAATACTTTTTTGAAATTACTTAACAGATTTAGCTGTCAGGGTGATTTTCACACAGAAATGCTTCACTTTTCATGCATCTCAAGCTAGTCTATTTTATATGATGCATAATCTTGCTCTATATTTTTAAAAATATTATATTGTATTTATCATGCTAGTATAACATTTTCAATGATTCAATAAATAGTTTTTGGGTTTAACTACCATCATATCTGCAATATTATTTCAGCCTAGTAAATCATCATCAGTTCAGTCCAGTTCAGTAGTCAGTTGTGTCTGACTCTCTTTGACCCCACAGATTGCAGCACTTCAGGCTTTCCTGCCCATCACCAACTCCTGGAGCTTGCTAAAACTCATATCCATTGAGTCCGTGATGCCGTCCAACCATCTGATCCTCTAATCACACTCCACTAATTTTATAACTCCTTAATTTAATTTTTTTACCTAGTAATTCGTACTTTGAAAATACAATTTTTCTCTCTCTTTTTTTAATAGTTTCTTCTCTTGTCAAGTCATTGATCTCAGAGGATGGTATGTTTATTATCTGAGTAACAATTCACAAGGGCTCTTCATAAATGGAAAACCAATAACATAATGAAACCAATGAAAAGTATGCCTCACTCCCTTTTAGTAAGTCTCTTGGAGAATAAGGCAATTTCTTCACATTAAACAATCAAAATTAAGACATTCAATTTTTAGTAAGAACAATAAGATATCTTAATACTGCTATGGGTGCTCAGTTGCTCAGTCATGTCCAACTCTTTGTGGACCCACGGACTATAACCCACCAGGCTCCACTGCCCATGGAATTTTCCAGGCAAAAATACTGGAGTGGGGTGCCATTCTCTTTTCTAGGCGATCTTCCTACCCAAGAATAGGACCTGAATCTCCTATGTCCCCAGCATTTAAAGGCAGGTGCTTTATCACTAGTGTGAGCTGGGAAGCCCAGTTCTGTTTATAGTAGAATTAATGTGTCAAATCATGAAATTTGAGAGAAACTCTTCTTCTAAAAACAGGTAAATTATAGATGAAAAATGCCTGATTTTTTGTGAATAAATGATTGTTAAAAATAATGAATGTTTCATATTTTTTCCAGAATCATTTAAAACACATCAATAGACACAATAATAGAGGGATTATTGCAACTTTTTTTCAACATGTTTACTGTGACTACATGCATGTGCTATAATTTTAAAATATCAAAGTGTAGAAAATATCAAGAATGATTTAATAAATATTATGATATAAAATTCCTCATTAATACTAAGCTAAAACCACCATTTTTTTTCTCTAAAGTATTTTTTAAAGTATTTTCTAAAGTATTCATATTTTCTAAATTTATTTCAGAAAGTGCCCCTCTAAGTGCAATGAATCTGTTTTAAAGCAACCAAAAGACTGCATTCTTTTATATATATATATATATATATATATATATATATATAATTAAATTTCTAAGCAAAGCTATGCCCTGTCCTGGCAGGAAATCAGCAAAATTTTATTATGCTTCTTCTATGTCCTAGATACTAGGAATAGGATAGTGAACCAAAAACATGGAGAGTTTATATTCTAATGTGAGAGACTGACATGAAACAACAACTGGGGAACAATAGTTTGAGAATTTAAATATGCATTAACATCAGCTCTGCAACTCTGAGAAGCACATGCATAAAAATATCATTCTTTTTAAGTTCAACTTCTCTACCAAAGTCTACACTCATACCAAACCGCCTAATCAAATCTGTTTGCATATCAAATAGATCATTCTTACTGGATATATCTAAAACTAATCTGTATTCTCCAAAAATCTGCTTTACTCATCATTTTGTTTTCTCTCTGCTGATATGCTGGATGCTATATTCACTGCCAAGATCCCTCATCAGCACCGAGGCACTCACTCCCTCAGGTGCCAGGAATGTTGGCTGCTTAGAGATCACAGCTGACTTCTTCTCCTGGCATTTCCTACTGCAAACAGGTGGAAGCTCAGGTGGCATGTTTATGCCCCATTTCCAACAGTAGTTTACATCAGTGAATATTGAACACAGGGACACCAGGGCCCAACAATCTTGCCAAAACTTGGACAACTCAAGAGTGTCCACCTTAGCTCCAGAATTACTAGTAGCATCAACTAACGCCTCTTGGTAACTGAACATCTCAACTTCTACCTCTGCTCTGTCCTGCTTCCCTTACTCCGTACAGTCCATCTTCCACAATAAACCACCTGGTGAGATCTCCATTTCTGATTCTGTTTAAAAATGAGAGATTTTTGACTGAAGAGAGTGGGTCCTAAGTGTGGTCTTAGAGGTAGGCTGTAAAATATGATTTTGGAGCTGAATCACCAACTGACTGACTGGCATGAATAAGCTATCCCTGGGGGTGGAGGACTGACCGCTCCTGGAAAATCCTAGAGGTGCCATTGTTTTATCAGCATATTTCAGAGACACAGAATAACCTTAGTGAAAGAGAACAGAGTTGTGTATACAATACATCGGTATTTGACAGATGAGAGAAAATACTAATTATATAGGACAATGAACACACTGGAGGAAAACAGTGAAGAGCTTAGGATAATCAGCAATTTAAAGTGAAGTGTAAAACCTAGAGGACTTTCTTGTCAGTATATAAAAGATTCTCTTTTCTTGGAGCTGAGGGACAGATGAAGTTGAGGCCAAAGCACAGAATGTCATTGTAAGTGAGGCAGAGTTTCAGGGAAGCTTTAATTCTCGATTCAGGCACTAACTGGGAACGAAGGTAAACTGAGATTTGGGATGTATACATCTGGCTCAATGCACTTAAAAATCTACAGATGTGAACCAATTTCCAACTCTTGTTTAACAACAATCCAGAGGTCTCTTCTTTGCAAGACAATACACGCACTCCTGAGCATATGCCCCTCCCTTCCTTCTTGGCCATTAGACCAGGAACTATGTTTTACCTTCCCTGGTAGCTCAGCTGGTAAAGAATCTGCCTGCAATGCAAGAGACCCTGATTTGATTCCTGGGTTGGGAAAACCTCCTGAAGAAGGGATAGGCTACCCACTCCAGTATACTTGGGCTTCCCTGGTGGCTCAGAGGGTAAAGAATCTTCCTGCAATGTGGGAGACCTAGGTTTGATCCTTGGCTTGGGAAGATTCTCAGGAGGAAGGCATGGCAACCCACTTCAGTATTCTACCTGGAGAATCCCCGTGGACAGAGGAGCCTGGTGTGCTACAGTCCATGGGTTTCAAAGAGTTGGACATGACTGAGTAATAAGTACATGGTTGGGTCACAGCACTTCCCCAGGAGTTCTGAGATTCCTGTAGGGAAAGGGTTATATCCAGGAGCACAGGAGTGGAGGATCCAGCCAACATTTTCATAAAGCAGCAGCTTGATGAATATTTTAAGAAATGAATTCTGAAAATGATGAATCTAGGGGAAAGGGACAGAAAGTTAAACAAAGGAGAATTGATCAATATAAGAGCACTTGATCACAATGCAGTTTTTGACTCTGTGTCAGGGGCCTCCTAAAAATGGAAGTTAATACACTGCTGAAGGAGGAAACAGACAGAACAGGCTCCATCTTGAAAGCAGGACTCCATCTTGGGCTGGACTATGGACTTTGATCTATATGCCCAGTATCTATGGAAACGACATACCAACTGGAAAAGCAGACCCCCCCATGGAAGAGCCCCAGGGCTCATACCTAGACTCTCTGTCACCTAAAAAAATACCCTAATTATCTGTGTAACTGAATAGAATCATAAATTCTATTATGCTTATTGGGGTATGACAACAGGCCTATTGATAATTGTCCATTGTTAACTACCTAGGCCTAAGGCATATGAATCACGGGTTTTCTTTGACTGTATCTTTATTTTCCTTTGTTCAGACTAGTTTCAGGGAATTTGGGGAGGTGGCTTTGGGCACGTACACTTAGGGTATATAAGGTTTTCACAAAAACTGGTTGGGGTCCTCAGCTAAGAGGAGACTCTGCCTTGGGCCCGCGGGTGTAATAAACTGCACTCCACTATCTGCATTGTCCTTCTGAGTGAGTTTGTTTCCCAGAACGTGTGGCTACAACACTGCCACTAAGCTTGAGCTTGGAAACTGGAAGCTTGCTGAAAGGGATGTCACACCTTAAGTGATGTAGCATCTCTAAAGAAGATGCTATTGAACTGGGCTCACTGATAGCAATGCCATGATATAATCTTGCAGTGATAGAGACCAAGTGGTAACAGCTTTCAAAGAAAAACAGGCACAAGGACAAAAAAGAGTGGAAACGTTTGAAGGCAGCCAGAAGTCTTAACTTCAGAGAACTGTGGAGACAATTAAGACAGGATAGATCAAGACAGATGGGTAGCCAACAATATATTAAACAGTAATATAACAAAAAGAAGTCAGGGGCAAACAACTGGGATTTTAAAGGAATCTGACATAATAAAAAGTCAGTCGAACTATTGTACCCCATTTCATTCCTCCAACTACAAAAAGAAGACAAATAGTGGCAGATACGAATGAACAAGCTTTACCATACAGTAACCTCAACTGAAGGTTTCCCAGGTGGCTCAGTGGTAAAGAATCCACCTACCAGTGCAGGAGATGCAGGTTTGATCCCTGGGTCAGGAAGATCCCCTGGAGAAGGAAATGGCAACCCACTCCAGTATTCTTGCTTGTGAAATCTCATGGACTGAGGAGCCTGGCAGGCTACAGTCCATGGTGTCGCAAAAGAGCTAGACACGACTTAAGTGACTAAACAACACAACAACCTCAACTGGAGCTGCTATGGCAACATGGAATGAAATGGAATATTGGAATCTTCTAGAAAATATGAACAAAGACTCAGGTACACAGTATGGGGGTCACTGATCTGGCAAATACTTTTTATTTTTACCTCTAAAGGAGAACCATAAGCATTCACAATCAAATGGGATGACATATAGTACATGTCTACAAATTTATCCAGGCTAAGTTTAACCCTTTTGCCAATTATCATAATATAGTCCAAAGAGAGCTAAACCATCTGGACTTTCCATAGAATATCACATTGCTCCAATATCCATTTTATCAATAGTAGAATGTTGACTGGATCTAATAAAGAAGGAAATGGCAAATAAATAGGAAGCCTTGGTAAAACAAATGTACTCTTGAGGAAGAGACATAAACACAATGAAGTTTAGAGACTGCTGCATCAGTGGAGTATTAGGAAATGTAGTGATCGTCTGGATGCTGCAACATCACCTCCAATTTAAAGGTTATATCACTGCCTCTTACACAGGCTAATACTTAAGGAGGAAGCACAATACCTAAAAGGCTTCTCTGGTGTCTGAAAGCAACCTATTCATGCTTGATGATAATTCCCCAGCCATTTGCTGAGTGACAAGAAAAGCTGTTACATAAAAATGAACAAAGAGAAACCTCAATTAAATAGTTCTGGGAGACTAAAAGAGGAAAATCTCACGCCATGTGACAATAGAAGGGCCCAACAGATGAAGAAAGATTCCTCTTCTTTCCTAGGACTCAAGGACTCAATCAATGAGAAGTCATGGACTCTGTTTATTATGACCCTTCTAACTTCCTTTTCCTCTCTAAAAAGGCCTTCTCTTTCTTTCGCCATGCAGGGACTTGAACATGGCTCACAGGGTCACAGACTCTGAATTGCAAGTCTCTGATAATTCCAAATAAACTCAACTTTGATGGGAAAATATCTGCAGTCTATTTGCTTCAGGCCAGCAGTTCCACAGTAAGAATGAATTCTGCTGCAGGTCTAGACCATGGTATAAGAAATCCTGCCACTTGGGTCCTATGACTTGGCAGGAATTATGGTAGTAGTGGTATATCTGATGGGAAAAGATACTATTTGGAGTTTATGGCATGCTCCATAGGAAAATCAATCACCAACCTAAATTCTTAGAATGGCTTATGTAGTTTTGTATTATCTGTTCTCTGTCCTCTCTCTGACCTCATCTTCTGTTATTCCCTCAACACTCTTCATTCCAGTCACAGTGGCCTCTGTTCTGTTCCAGGAATGCTCCCCAAACAGGGTGCTGGCTAATTTCCCTGCTGCCTAGAAGGCTGTTCTCCCAGATGTCTGCATGACTAATTCCCTCACTTCCTTTAAATAATTGCTCGAAGTCACCTTGTTAATAAAGTCCATCTTGTATTGCAGTCTGCACTCTTGCTCCAGCATTCCTCACATCCAGTATTCCAAATCTCTATTATCCTTAATTATTTTTCATTTTTAAAAATAACACAAGTTCTGAAATCTTTAGTATTTAAGAACTTGTGCTATTTAAAAAAGAAAAAAAAAAAAGCAGGTAATTTTACCTGTTTGGGAGTTTTTGGTTTGGGTTCTTTTTTATTTTTTGTTTGTTTGTTTTTGTCTCTCTTCACTGATGAAATATAAGGCAATGATTTTTATTTTGTTCTCTGACAAGTGCCTAGAACAATTGCTGGCATAGAGTCTTTGCTCAATACATTTTATGGAATGAATTGGGAGAGAACAATCACCACTTTGATTACAATAGCCTTTGAAATAAAAGTCTTACTTCAGAAAAGTATTGAAGGCAGGGATGAAAAATCATATATACAGCTGAATAATTCCTAAGGCCATCTGTTAACAAGAGTGGAGATAAACAACAATTCAAACCTGTGAGGAGAAATTGATACAGTTGGTAAAACAATGATAAGCTAAATTAATCAGTCTTCTGAAACCTCGTTAACATATACAGAGCTTCTTCTCTATCTTCTCTTCCCACAGCACAACATAAATATTATTGTTCACACTGATGACTTGAGATTCATAAAGAAAATGCTGCTAAAACACATTCCATGTGTACTCTTTATAAGTTTGGAGAAGATAATGCATTTATTCATTATTATCCATTTTGTATAATTCAAAAAACTTTGACTGTTTTAAAAAAAAGAAGTATAAATGGTTAATTTCTCAGTTATTTAGAAAATCTTGCTGCAGATTAGCACCCTGGCCAGTAGTTCTAAGTAAAAGAAGAGATGCACAATGTCACACTGTGAAATCTCAATTATCAGTGTGCCGTTTTTCCAGTCTGTGGACTGCGGATTACACACCATGTGTTTCAAATCACAGAGAGACTGCTCTGCACCAGAGCATTTCTGTCAGACTCTGTCTCCATCTTTAACCTCCGCCTATCCAGGTGCTCCCACATGTGGAGGTTACCACCTGCAGATTCTGGAATTGGCAACAGTCGAAAACTAATCCAGACCCAGCTGAATCCATAGGAGATATTTCCATCCTAAGGCGATGACTTAATAAAATCATGTTAGTCCCACAGAGAGCCTTAGATAACTATCTGATCCCATGGCACATAAGCAGAGCACTAAGTGGGCAGGTCTGAGAACCAAATGAGTGGCACAGTGTTCACTTAAAAGTCTGACTTTTACTAGCCTCCTTTAAACAGAACATATCTGTTTTACTTCTATTTCCTGAGGTTCCACTTGAGAAATTTTTTTTCAACCAGAGTTTCAAAGATTTTTTTTTTAATTGAAAACACTACCAAATTTTATTACTCACAGATAACCAAATTTCCAGAGAATGGAAAGAGCCCCATGACTCAGGCACAAATGTTCTTTTGTTTAATTCATGCATGAAACCGTTTTTTATACTATAGTCTAAGTATTGGAAAGGTTCTGTAAATTTCCTGAGGTTAATGATACAGAGCCAATGTAAGTGGTGGGAAAGTCTTTGGAATTCAAAGTTTAAAAAAATGTACAAATCAAGGAAGTTTCAGGCTGTAAAAACCAAAACTGAGAGCAGGAGTAGCACAGTGCTTTGAGGGTCAATGAAAGCAGAGCTATTAAGATATACCAGCTACTCTAAAATCTACATCTCAAGTTCTTAACTTTCTTTTGAATTCCAGTTGTCTCTTTGATCTCTCCACTAGATATATAAGAGGATTCTTAAGCTTTAATGCACCTTCCTCAAGAAAACTTTTATTTATCTCCTTCAAATCTTTCTTTCACAATCTTTCCCAGCACTGTATTAAAAACTGTAGACTCAGAAGCTCAGGCCAAATATCTAGGATTTTATCCTGGTTTCCCACTTTCTTTAGTTCCCTCATTAAATATATGCCCTCATACTATACCAAAACATGGCAATAATAGTTTTATTTTCTCATTTTCACTAATCTAAATCTAGTTCAGTTCACCACTTTCCTGCAACTGAACACTGAAAAAGGCATTAACTAGCTATAGCTGCTACTACTCTGTCACCTATTACTGACATAGCACCCAGAGAAATCTGCTTGGCCATCTAATGTGATCATTCAGTTATTCTCAAGTATCTCATTATTTTGTTTTTTTGGATTGTATTCATCATAATTTGTTATTTGTTGGTATTTATGTCTGTGTTTAAAGTTCGCCTGCCTGTACCTAATCAAATGAAAAATTCAATGGTCATGTCTATCTCATTCTCACTAGCTTCTAAAATATGACCAAGAACATGATAGTTACTCAATAAATATTTGTTGAATAAATGAACAAAAAAAGCTAAAAAAAAGCAAAATTACACAATAGTACATTCATGCCTTGATGTTTTTAAATTCGTATTTTCTAACTGTTCTATTACTGTGTTGACTCTTTCTTAACACTGCCGAGTTTACCAATAACAACATGAAAAGTTCAGGGTTCGAAATACTGTCAGATAGACTATCAATGCTTTTAGCCCTACAGTGGTTGATTATACAGATATTAATGATAATTAAACATGTGATAAGTAATGTTGATTTTTTTTAACAAGAAAGGAATCTCTTCCAGTGACTGCCTTATCAATTCTGAATTTCCTTTTTTGGGAGGAGCAATACATGGTGTAGGCTTATCCTATCTCCATGACAAGAATTACAGCACTTAAGGCTGAGCAGCTTGCAATTAACATGGAGCATACTGGAATTAACAGAGAATACTGCTGTGATGATCTGGATTAAGTAAGAAGTGGGAAGAGCAGGCAAGTTATCTTGTCAAAACCTCAACCTGTTCTGTTAATGGTCCAGCTACTGTGTACTCAAAAGCCTTTCCCCACCTCTTTTGACTCCCTGTATGAATTCTTCTAGTGCTTCAGAGGCAGTGCAGTGGTAAAGAATCCCACTTGCCAATGAAGGAGATGCAGGTTCGATCCCTGGGTCGGGAAAATCCCTTGCAGAAGGAAACTGCAACCCACTCCAGTATTCTTGCCTGGGAAATTCCATGGACAAAGGAGACTGTCTTGCTACAGTCCATGGCATTGCAAACAGTTGGACAGGACTTACTGACAGAGCACATGTATATTTGCTTTTAAAGTTCCACATCTTTTGTTTGTACTTTGGTTATTTCTTAAGTTACATTTTACATGTTAGCAGTAACTTGATTTTAACTGAACAGCACATCTAATAATGTCATGAAGAGTCACTTCCTATACTGGCACTTGGAACCTAAGCCATAACCATTTGAGGATTATGTTCAGAGTTAGAGGGAAAGAAATATATGATAAAAAATAAATTTTGTTAATGACTTGGAAAAATTAAATCTGCAACATTTTAAATACTATTTTATCAGTTGACTACACTACTCCCGAGAATTAAAGCGCCTGCTCAAGTTCTCAGAGCTATCCAATGACTAATCTGAAACTGGACATAAGAGCTTTGATTAAAGCCCAATGTTTCATTACACTGGATTATCTGCTCTATGCATGTATCTCTTTATTAAAGGCATTTCATGATCATCTTCTACGGCAAAGTACTTAATACTAGAGGATACTGTGAGGAAACCAGAAGGGAAAGAGACACGTGTACCCCAATGTTCATCGCAGCACTGTTTATAATAGCCAGGACATGGAAGCAACCTAGATGTCCATCAGCAGATGAATGGATAAGAAGGCTGTGGTACATATACACAATGGAGTATTACTCAGCCATTAAAAAGAATACATTCGAACCAGTTCTAATGAGGTGGATGAAACTGGAGCCTATTATACAGAGTGAAGTAAGCCAAAAGGAAAAACACCAATACAGTATACTAACGCATATATATGGAATTTAGAAAGATGGTAACAATAACCCTGTGTACGAGACAGCAAAAGAGACACTGATGTATAGAACAGTCTTATGGACTCTGAGGGAGAGGGAGAGGGTGGGAAGGTTTGGGAGAATAGCATTGAAACATGTAAAATATCATGTATGAAACGAGATGCCAGTCCAGGTTTGATGCACGATACTGGATGCTTGGGGCTAGTGCACTGGGACGACCCAGAGGGATGGTATGGGGAGGGAGGAGGGAGGAGGGTTCAGGATGGGGAACACAAGTATACCTGTGGTGGATTCATTTTGATATTTGGCAAAACTAATACAATTATGTAAAGTTTAAAAATAAAATAAAATTTAAAAAAAATAAATAAATAAAACAAACAAAAACCGAAAAAAAAAAAAAAAAAAAAGGTAGGGGATGTGTATATGAGAGTTTCCTGTACTTGCTGCACTTTTGTTGTTTGAAATTTTCACAATAAAATATATTTTAAAGCAAAAAAAAAAGAAATATTGAAACTAAAACTGTTGTCTAAAGCGATTGATAGTTAAAAGAAAAAGAAAAAAAAAAACACATTTCTAAGTTTGCTTGTTGCTGGTCAACTGCTATGCTTGAGGCTGACTCCCTGAACTCTGCATTTCACTTGTTTGGAAAAATGTCTTTTTTTCTGATTACTTCTTATATACTATATTTCAGTCAGTTCAGTTCAGTTCAGTCACTCAGTCATGCCGGACTCTTTGTGACCCCATGAATTGCAGCACCCCAAGCCTCCCTGTATATCACCAACTCCCGGAGTTCACTCAAACTCACGTCCATCGAGTCAGTGATGCCATCCAGCCATCTCATTCTGTCATCCCCTTCTCCTCCTGCCCCCAGTCCCTCCCAGTATCAGGGTCTTTTCCAATGAGTCAACTCTTTGGATAAGGTGGCCAAAGTATTGGAGTTTCAGCTTTAGCATCAGTCCTTCCAATTAACACCCAGGACTGATCTCCTTTAGGATGAACTGCTTGGATCTCCTTGCAGTCCAAGGGACTCTCAAGAGTCTTCTCCAACACATAGTTCAAAAGCATCAATTTTTCAGCACTCAGCTTTCTTCACAGTCTAATTCTCACATCCATACATGACCACTGGAAAAACTATTTTCTTGACTAAATGGACCTTTGTTGGCAAATTAATATCTCTGCTTTTGAATATGCTATCTAGGTTGGTCATAACTTTCCTTCCAAGGAGTAAGGATCTTTTAATTTCATGGCTGCAATCACCATCTGCAGTGATTTTGGAGCCCCCCAAAGTAAAGTCTGACACTGTTTCCACTGTTTCCCCATCTATTTCCCATGAAGTGATGGGACCAGATTCCACGATCTTTGTTTTCTGAATATTGAGCTTTAAGCCAAATTTTTCACTCTGCTTTTTCACTTTCATCAAGAGGCTTTTTAGTTCCTCTTCACCTTCTGCCATGGTGTCATCAGCATATCTGAGATTATTGATATTTCTCCCTGCAATCTTGATTCCAACTTGTGCTTCATCCAGCCCAGTGTTTCTCATGATGTACTCTGCATATAAGTTAAATAAGCAGGGTGACAATATACAGCCTTGATGTACTCCTTTGCCTATTTGGAACCAGTCTGTTGTTCCATGTCCAGTTCAAACTGTTGCTTCCTGACCTGCATACAAATTTCTCAGGAGGCAGGTCAGGTGGTCTGGTATTCCCATCTCTTGAAGAATTTTCCAGTTTCTTGTGATCCACACAGTCAAAGGCTTTGGTATAGCCAATAAAGCAGAAATAGATGTTTTTCTGGAACTCTCTTGCTTTTTCCATGATCCAGCGGACGTTGGCAATTTGATCTCTGGTTTCTCTGCCTTTTTTAAAACCAGCTTGAACATCTGGAAGTTCACGGTTCACATATTGGTGAAGCCTGGCTTGGAGAATTTTGAGCATTACTTTACTAGTGTGTGAGATGAGTGCAGTTGTACCATAGTTTGAGGATCCTTTGGCATCGCCTTTCTTTGGGATTGGAATGAAAACTGACCTTTTCCAGTCCTGTGGCCACTGCTGAGTCTTCCAAATTTGCTGGCATATTGAGTACATCACTTTCACAGCATCATCTTTCAGGATACTTAGTAAGATGTTAAGTTTGGATCCCCTATCTACAGCTTATGAAGTGAAAGAGTGAAAGTCACTCAGCTGTGTCCAACTTCTTGTGACTCCAGACCAGAATACTGGAGTAGGTAGCCATTCCCTTCTCCAGGGGATCTTCTCAACCCATGGATTAAACCTAGGTCTCCCATATTGCAGGAAGATTCTTTACTATCTGAGCCACAAGAAATGCCTCCACTCATTCAATCATGCCATTCTGTGCTCTGATTATTTTCCTTTCATCTTTCATATTTGAATGTTTCCTAATTTTTAACTGCATCCACATTTTTTAAATTCAATTTATATAAGAATTTTCAATCTCTAGATATCCACTATTTTCAGTATAGGTTTTTAATTTCAGTTTCTTGTCCAGGAATTATTTTTTTTTTTCCAGTCTATGCTGTTGTTGTTCAGTTACTAAGTAGCATCTGATTATTTTCGACCCTATGGACTGCATCACATCAGGCTCCTCTGTCCTTAACTATCTCCTGGAGTTTGCTAAAATGCATCCTAGTGAGTCAGTAATTCTATTTAATCATTTCATCCTCTGTCATCCCCTTCTCCTCCTGCCTTCAATCTTTCCCATCATCAGGGTCTTTTCCAATGAGTCTGCTCTTCACATCAGGTGGCCAAAATACTGGAACTTCAGCTTCAGAATCAGTCCTTCCAATGAATATTCAAGGTTGGTTTCCTTTAAGATTTACTGGTTTGATCTCCTGACAGTCCAAGGGATTCTCAAGAGTCTTCTCTAGCACCACAGTTCAAAACCATAAATTCTTCAGTGCTCAGTCTTCTTTATGGTACAACTCTCACATCCATGCATTACTACTGGAAAACCATAGCTTTGGCTATATGGATGTTTGTTGGTAAAGTGAGGTCTGTTTTAAATTTCCATGGCTTAGACAATAAAGAATCTCCTTGCAATGCTGGAGACCTGGGTTCAATCCCTGGGTAGGTAAGATCCCCTGGAGAAAGGAAATGCTACCAACTCCAGTACTCTTGCCTGGAGAATTCCATGGACAGAGGAGACTGGCAAGCTATCGTCCATGAGGTTGCAAAGAGTTTGACATGACTGAGCGATGAACACTTTTCACTTTTTTCTGTCCAAGGAGCAAGTATCTTTTAATTTCATGGTTTCAGTCACTCTATGCAGTAATTTTGGAACCCAAGAAAATAAAATCTGTCACTGTTTCCATTGTTTCCCCTCTATTTGCCATGAAGGGATGGGACCAGATGCCATGATCTTAGTTTTTGAATATTGAGTTTTAAGACAGCTTTTTCACTCTCTTTCACTCTCATCAGGAGGCTCTTTAGTTCCTTCTTGCTTTCTGCCATTAGAGTGGTATAATCTGCATATCTGAAGTTGTTGATATTTCCAGTCAATAACTGTAACCTTTTCCGTACAACCAAAGCTTGGGGCCACGTGCTGCCAATGACAGTTACCCAAATATAGTTTGAGTGTATCAAGATGGAATATGTTTTTAGTATTAACATACCCAAAAATAATTATAAAGGTAAATTATCTATCAAACACATTTAGTGACTTTTATAATACATATACGTGACATCCTTCCACTGACAATAGTTGAGACTAAGGACCAACACACAGGAAGACTGCCTTTCTGTTATAAGAAAACCTGCGGTTAACCATTATTATTGGTATTATTATTGTGATCAAAAATATCCAAAGCATCACTTACATTCTTTTCCATCACAGACTTGCTATGCTTTACCTGGTCAATCTAGACTCTTTAAAATCAGGAAGGCAAGAAGCCCTGGCCAGTCTGTCTCTAACTTGGTGTTTGTCATTGCAAAAAGTAGCATAGGTGGGCTTTCTGTGCTTTGCTGTTCAGTCTCAGTCATGTCCAACTCTGCAACCCCATGGACTGCAGCACTCAAGGCTTCCCTGTCCTTCACCATCTCCTGGAGCTTGCTCAAACTCATGTCAATTGAGTCGGTGATGCCATCGAACCATCCCATCCTCTGTCATCCCCTCTCTTCCTGCCTTCAATCTTTCCCAGCATCGGGGTCTTTTCCAATGAGTCTGCTCTTGCATCAGGAGGCCTAAGTACTGGAGCTTCAGCTTCAGCATCAGTCCTTCCAATGAA
The DNA here is from genome assembly GCF_002263795.3 of Bos taurus. NCBI lineage: Eukaryota > Metazoa > Chordata > Mammalia > Artiodactyla > Bovidae > Bos > Bos taurus. The sequence continues at coordinate 13,635,673 of NC_037332.1, read as the reverse complement.
TATTCAGAATTGATTTCCATTAAGATTGACTGGTTTGATCTCCTTGCAGTTCAAGGCACTCTCAGAGTCTTCTCCAACATCACAATTCAAAAGCATCAATTCTTTGGCACTCAGCTTTCTTTATGGTCTAACTGTCACATCCATTTTTCTACTGGAAAAATCACAACTTTGACTACACAGACTTCTTTTAGAAAAGTAATGTCTCTGCTTTTAAATACGCTGTCTAGGTTTGTCATAGCTTTTCTTCCAAGAAGGAAGCGTCTTTTAATTTCTTGACTGCAGTCACCATCTGCAGTGATTTTGGAAACCAAGAAAATAAAGTTTGTCACTGTTTCCATTATTTCCCCATTTATTTGTTACAAAGTAATGGGACTAGATTCCATGATCCTAAATTATTGAATGTCGAGCTTTAAGCCAGATTTTTCACTCTCCTCTTTCACTTTCATCAAGAGGTTCTTTAGTTCCTCTTCACTTTCTGCCATAAGGGTGGTGTCATCTGCATATCTGAGGTTACTGATATTTCTCCCCGCAATCTTAATTCCAGCTTGTGCTTCATCCAGCCCAGTGTTTCTCATGATGTACTCTGTATATTAGTTAAATGAGCAGGGTGACAGTATACAGCCTTGATGTACTCCTTTCCCAATTTTGAACCAGTCTCTTGTTTCACAACTGGTTCCATCTGTTGTTTCTTGATCTGCATACAATTTTCGCAGTAGGCAGGTAAGCTTATATCTATTTTATTTTCAATTTATCCCTGGCTTTCAGGGGAACCTCTTAATATTTGGTCTTCTTGACCCTCTATTTATTTTGATTTTTGGCATTACTTTGCTAATTAATATTTACTTCCCTAACTTAAACTTTCTCCTTGGCTTCTGGAGATAGTTCTAAATCTTGACTTCAGGCCTCGAACATTGATGTGATGTATTGTCACCCAGAATCCCTGCTCTCCTGAGTGAGAAGAGGGAGCTGACACCACAGTAGAATTTGCAGGGAGGCTTACGAACGAATTATGTTCTCTCAAATTTTGAGGACAATGTGATGCCCTCAGTCTTATAAATAAAGAGAAGAGGTGTCTTTATTTTGACATGTTATGAATATAGTAAGTAGTCAGGGAAACAATTCACTCTTTCTACTTGTTTTTCCATTAGGTTGGTGCTCTGTGCCTTTAAATTTTAATGTATTTTCAAAATAGTAGCAAAAAATTAAAAATAACTATAGTAACAAAAATGCTTGTACTCAAAGACTCCCTATATATAAACAGACACTGGGGACTAATCAAAAGTACAATAAATATACTTTTGAATTATCTCTTATGACTTAATATTCATTGATCTGAATAAAATGCCTTTAAGATTCAGTTAAGTCTGAAATCTCATATAGTGAATTTAGTGAAAGTTGCTCAGTAGTGTCCATCTCTTTGTGACCCCGAGGACTATACATTCCCTGGAATTCTTCACAGGATCTTCCCAACCTGGGGATCGAATCGAGGTCTCCTGCATTACAGCAGATTCTTTACCAGCTGAGCCACAGGGAAACCTCATATAGTGGCTATTAGAAAATAAATAAATAAATACATATCTTTTATCAATTTAAGTCAATGTCATTCATTCCAATTTGAGTTTGCCGTGGTTAGACATGGAGGATAAGAGATGAATATAAACATACTGACAGTAACTGACTTACAAATAATACAGGAGAATTGCACATCTCCTTTTTAGAAAATAGTCAGATAAATGCATCAAATTGAACACCCGGTCATATTATTTTAACAACACCTATTTGCGACTTATCTTGACTATGTTCATTTTCACACCAAGTGGCTGGATAATTTGACAGCCCACCTGCAAAAGGTTCCTGGCCACATAAAAATCACAGCCAGGACTCATTTCCTATTCACTTTTAGATGCAATTTAAACACTGATTTTAATTTTTAAAGGCAGTTTGAGTTCCAGATATCCAGATGCCTAAATTTTATACTGCATTTTTATAAGAACATGGTTCAATTTAAGAGTTCCTGTGAACAACTTCTCAATTTGATTTTTGGAGAAACAGACAAACTTTAGGGGCCCAGATGTATGTGTGTTTTAAATGGGGCCTTGTTATTTTGAATTATCTTTTGGCAAAATTCATGATCTCATTATTTGTTTGACCATCAATATATTAGACACCTGCAACTTGTTTTTATTTATACTTACTATCTAGACTGGTATATTTACCTAAGTAATAATACTCAGCAAAAATTTTAAATTTACTTTATTTTTTCTCAGCTTGTATATTATAAGGAGAATGAGTATTAGGAATATTACATTAAAATTTTAAGCAGAGACATCTGTGAAATTGGAGAACAGCAACAACTGAGTTCAATTCTAACCATGCTCCTACATGAATATAATGGAATCTAACCAGAAACCAAAATTCCTATTTCATTAAATCAACTATTAAAGTGTAAGGCTCAATGTTTCAAACTAGAAATCACACCACAAAATGACTGATGAAGCAAAGTTCCCGTTAACTTCCTATTCAGAGCCTTGAAAACATGAATAGCAATTTGCAAATCTTTTTGGCTTTCCCACAGAGTTTGAATAAATATCAGATTCAGTACAGTAAAACAATTTTTAACATTTTGTATCCACTCCTGCATAGGTATCAAAATCCAAATTTTACTTTTTGTAAAACAGCACTTTATTTGATCTTTGAAACATATATTACAGAACCATCAAAGGAAATGTCAGTATGTAACAGGACAATGCCTTCCAGCATATGGCAGATATATTAACTAGTCAATGCTCACACTGACTTTTCTGACATGAACTGGAGCTATGACTCCTAACTGCCTCCATTCTCAGATTGATCTCAGGTATCCCTGGTCTGCAGGAGCTTGAAGAAGAACTGCAGTTTCCAGCCAGAAATTGAGGTCAAGCTGTAGCAGGGAGAGCACTGAATCCCAGTCACTAGACCAGCAGTCAGTGACAAGTCCCTGGCCCATCAGCTGTGTAGAAATAAATCTTCCTAGAGAGAAGGAAAGTAGTGAAACAAATGAAGTATTTCTTAGAAGTAAAAAGAGTAAGAGTACATGTGGCTAGACACACAGGTGAGCCTAAAGAGAATCATGCCCTCATGGTAGTTTGAATCACTTATATGGGGCACTTCTTCAGGGTCTCCTTTAGCCAATCCTCTTGCTTCGCCTGGTTCCAAGTCCATATTTGCTATATCTCTGGATCCTCTCATGTGTGCGGGCATCTCTTAGCCAAGATGGATTCTAGAGAAGAGGCCAGTGCATAGGTTGGTGTTATTTACCCACGGGAGTGATGGGAGTGACACCCGCTCCCATCTAACCTCCAGCAGCCTTTCTGAGAAGTTCTCCTTGACCTTGACAGTGAGAGGTATGTGGTCTCTATCTTCATCTGGGCAGGGCTCAGCTCTTCTCTCGCTCTTGCATTCTAGAGAATCTGGCCACAGGGAACATATTCCAGTTGTTCAGCCTGGGGCCCATCTTCCCTCCTGCCTCAAGATCACTTTTGGAATTTGGGATAACCAATTCATGTATTCTTAGTTATATTTGAGCTAGATATGGAGGCTTAAATCTGGACCCAAATAATTTCTAGTAAAACTATTTAACTATACATTAGATTTTATATTTTATAAGTAAAATACATTCTATATACATGAAAATACTAGGTGATCAACATTTAGAAAAAAAAGAGGTATATATCTATTGTTGCTTCTTCTAAGAACCTATTTTTATAATGGCACCTTTGATCCTCACAAGAGGATATCTATTTTTTTCTCTCATTTTCAAAAATATCAGTGGTCCCTTTCAGAGATGAACAAAAGCAATGAGGCCTAAAGGACTGAAAAACCATTTAGATCATGCTATAAATGGAATTTCAAAGCTCTAATTATATAGCAGATATAGTACTGTGGAGGAGACTTAAAAAACAACTATTAGATATTGCATTTCCCATGGCACTAAATTTTTGAGGGGATCTTATATAATTGTTATGGTTTACACATCTCCAGGTACACTTGCTTATTTAAAGCTCACAACTTCACAACAATATTTTCAATGGAACAGCTACTAATACTACTAAATTTTTAAAATAAATAACTTCAGGTCAGAAAATTTAAATAATCTGTCACAATTAAACAATCAAGAATTATATAGTTCATTATATAATTTATTATAGACACCTAGTGGAACACATTCTCCTCTCAGAAGTAAAAGCGACAAAACACTCTTAAGATCACACAACTATTTTTCTTTCTCTTTTTTCACCGTTTTAGAATAATGGGCTACCCTGGTGGCTCAGAGGGTAAAGAATCCGCCTGCAATGCAAGAGACCTGCGTTCAACCTCTGGGTTTGGAAGATCCCCTGGAGGAGGGGATGGCAACCCATTCCAGTATTCTTGCCTGGAGAATCCCCATGGACAGAGAGAGGAGCTTGGCAGCTACCATCCATGGGATTGCAAAGAGTCGGATAGGACTGAATGACTAACAGCACAGAGTGGGTAACAGCAGAACCAAAGCGGGATTGGCTAAACAATGATGTAACTTTGAAGACGGGACTCTATTCTAGTAGAGTTGGAAAAAGCAGAGAATAATGTGGAATACTCCTTTTTCTAGCAAACCTCTGACTCTACTCACAATACAAATGAAGAGTGCCGACGATTCTCCCAGCACTGTTCTCTGGTTCACTTCATTGCTAACACACCAGGTTCTGTATGCATAATTATGAGTGTCATGGGGAATGAATTGTGTATATTCTTAACCACAAGAAATAAGTCAAATCCTTTTAAAGCTTATGAAAAATTAATGCTTAACAAAAGAAGCATAGTAATGCTGTTATTCAGCTCTGTTCTCCGTTGTCATTTCAATCTGGTAAACATTTGCTTCATGCTCCTGCTCTTATCTACTGTATAATGAGTTTATTTTGTCCTCTTAATTTAAAATTGAACAGTGTGACATTCTCTTTAGGTATGATAGAGTGTTGCCCTGGGCTTTTTTCAGTTATTTTGCTTACTTCCTAGTATTGGACACTGCTCTTTTACATATGATCAAGTCATTGTGAATCCAGAACATGAATACTTTATAAGTAGGTATACAGAAAGTATCCTTTGAAAAAGTCATAAAGTATGCAGAATAAAAGTGAAAATGAAGTTGCTCAGTTGTGTCTGACTCTTTGTGACCCCATGGACTGTAGTCTACCAGGCCCCTTGTCCATGGGATTTTCCAAGCAAGGATACTGGATTGGGTTGCTATTTACTTCTCCAGGGAATCTTCCCAACCCAGGGATTGAATCCCAGTCTCCCACACTGCAGGCAGACTCTACCATCTGAGCCACAAGGGAAGCCAATGCAGAATAAAGAAATTGTATAATTTAGTACTGTCCTTCACATACTTCCAGTCTCAATGGTGAAATAGCCGTAGTCCATCCTACACTATATTTATCCATGATTCCAGGCTGAATTTAGATCCACATCCATTCAATGGGAATTCTTTCAGACTGCTGGCAGTTGTTTAAACTAATAAAATAATTTAGAAAAATATCAATAGAAACTTTTTATTCAATATGCTAAAAATGTTATGTTCCTTAAATCAGAATAGACACTTGTAGGCACCTAAGTCACAAAAATATTCTGAATTACAAGGAGGAAATCTTATCCAACATTTATTTCAAAATGATTCATGCAAAATATTGGAAAGAATATTAATGTCCAACATTAGCTAAATGTCAGGTACATTATAAAACATCTAAAATAATGTGTGTAAGGAATATCTAATCACAGAGGAGTCTACTCTCGTGGATAAGAGTACAGGTCTCATTAGACTTTCTGGGTTCTTCTACAACCTGCTCCCACAAAATATCTTCCAGAAACTCTAATTGAGTATGCTTGGGAAAAGTTATTCTTTCTTTGCCTCTTTTTCTCAGCCATTAAACAGAGATAATAACTACCTCATAGGTTTTTGTGAACAATTAATGCTTGAGGACATTTCATCCTGTCCAACACATCCATTGTGACATTTGGTCCATGATTTGTTAAACAATAGAAACATTTAACTTTGCCAAAATATCCTTGAGATTTTGTCCTGTCACTGCTTTTATGTTTGTCTTGTAACACTTAAATAAATATCCAAATTGAAGGTGATGCACTACCATAAGCTTTTGAAATTTGCTATGCCAGTCTTCCATTGCATTGTTCATTCTATGATTGCTGTTCACTATGGGTGTATCTGATAGAGTGCCTGATGAACTATGGATGGAGGTTCATGACATTGTACAGGAGACAGGGATCAAGACCATCCCCATGGAAAAGAAATTCAAAAAAGCAAAATGGCTGTCTGAGGCCTTACAAATAGCTGTGAAAGGAAGAGAAGCAAAAAGCAAAGGAGAAAAGGATAGATATAAGTATCTGAATGCAGAGTTCCAAAGACTAGCAAGAAGACATAAGAAAGCCTTCCTCAGCGATCAATGCAAAGAAATAGAGGAAAACAACAGAATGGGAAAGACTAGAGATCTCTTCAAGAAAATAAGAGATACCAAGGGAAGATTTCATACAAAGATGGGCTCGATAAAGGACAGAAATGGTATGGACCTAACAGAAGCAGAAAATATTAAGAAGAGGTGGCAAGAATACACAGAACTGTACAAAAAAGATTTTCACGACCAAGATAATCAAGATGGTGTGATCACTCACCTAGAGCCAGACATCCTGGAATATGAAGTCAAGTGGGCCTTAGAAAGCATCACTATGAACAAAGCTAGTGGAGGTTATGGAATTCCAGTTGAGCTCTTTCAAATCCTGAAAGATGATGCTGTGAGAGTGCTGCACTCAATATGCAACAAATTTCGAAAACTCAGCAGTGGCCACAGGACTGGAAAAGGTCAGTTTTCATTCCAATTCCAAAGAAAGGCAATGCCAAAGAATGCTCAAAGTACTGCACAATTGCACTCATCTCACACGCTAGTAAAGTAATGCTCAAAATTCCACAAGCCAGGCTTTAGCAGTACATCAAGGCTGTATATTGCCACCCTGCTTATTTATCCTATATGCAGAGTACATCATGAGAAATGCTGGGCTGGAAGAAGCACAAGCTGGAATCAAGATTGCCAGGAGAAATATCAGTAACTTCACATATGCAGATGACACCACCCTTATGGTAGAAAGTGAAGAGGAACTCAAAAGCCTCTTGATGAAAGTGAAAGTGGAGAGTGAAAAAGTTGGCTTAAAGCTCAACATTCAGAAAATGAAGATCATGGCATCTGGTCCCATCACTTCATGGGAAATAGATGGGGAAACAGTGGAAACAGAAACAGTGGACTTTATTTTTCTGGGCTCCAAAATCACTGCAGATGGTGATTGCAGCCATGAAATTAAAAGATGCTTACTCCTTGGAAGAAAAGTTATGACCAAACTAGATAGCATATTCAAAAGCAGAGACATTACTTTGCCAACAAAGATCCGTCAAGTCAAGGCTATAGTTTTTCCAGTGGTCATGTATGGATGTGAGAGTTGGACTGTGAAGAAAGCTGAGCAGCGAAGAATTGATGCTTTTGAACTGTGGTGTTGGAGAAGACTCTTGAGAGTCCCTTGGACTGCAAGGAGATCCAACCAATCCATTCTGAAGGAGATCAGCCCTGGGATTTCTTTGGAAGGAATTATGCTAAAGCTGAAACTCCAGTACTTTGGCCATGGGAAAGAGTTGACTCATTGGAAGAGTTGACTCATTGGAAAAGACTCTGATGCTGGGAGGGATTGAGGGCAGGAGGAGGAGGGGATGACAGAGGATGAGATGGCTGGATGGCATCACTGACTCGATGGATGTGAGTCTCAGTGAACTCCGGGAGTTGGTGATGAACAGGGAGGCCTGGCCTGCTGCGATTCATGGGGTCTCAAAGAGTCGGACACGACTGAACTGAACTGAACTGATGGGTGCGTAGTCATTCCAAGTTTCTGCTGGAAATCTTGGATCTTCTGGTTTTACTCTATCTCTACCACATCTTATATGGACTTTCACTCTCTCAACATAATACGACAGGTCATCTAAACTTTCTTTTGCTTTCTCTGCAATGTATTCAAGATTTCATTTACATCTTCTAAATCCACATATGGAAGAAGTCCCAACAACATGGAGGTATACTTACATGCAGTATTTTCCATTTTTTATATACTCCCATGTTAGACCTATGTAAGATATCTTCACCACGGTGATTGTGAAGAGTGAAACGATGAACTTTTTATGAGTTCATTTGGTAGGAGTCATCAAATGCATTCATATTTGCAATCTCAAACTCCATCATGCACAACGAAGGGTTAATTCTGAGATTTATTTCTTATGCAAACACAAGTACTTTCTCAAAAAAAAAATATATATATATCAGTGTCTTTTGGTGTTATTATTGTTAGTGCATAAATCAATGGCACACTATAACCCAATACTACACAGTGCACATACATAACTCAGTGAACCATGTCAGTGCCATTGTGAAGGTGCCATCACTGAATAATGTGGTTCAGTTCAGTTCAGTTCAGTTGCTCAATCATGTCCAACTCTTTGCAACCCCATGAATCACAGCAGACCAGGCCTCCCTGTCCATGAACTCCCGGAGTTCACTCAGACTCATGTCCATCGAGTCAGTGATGCCATCCAGCCATCTCATCCTGTCATCCCCTTCTCCTCCTGCCCCCAAACTCTCCCAGCATCAGAGTCTTTTCCAATGAGTCAACTCTTTGCATGAGGTATAATAATGTGGTAGTGACACTTAAATATCAAATATTATCATAAGCTGTATAAATACTTCTTTCATCATCTTAAGCACTGGAATTATGCATAAAAACCTGCTCTGCTTCTGGTCACTTTATACTTCTCTGGAATTCCAATTCTTTGCAATGAAGTTGGATTTGGAGGTCGATATCTGTTTTAAATTCAATTTACTTGCTTCTTTAATGAGTTTCTTTCTACTCTTCATCATGAATATCATGGAGAGTTCAAGTACCTCTAGTGAAAGTACTGCATTTGGTTCTTCCACATGTCATTTTAACCTATTCACCGTGTTCCTTACTTCCTCTTCATCATCAAATTCGTACCTATGTTTTCCTTTCTTATCTATTGATAGAATGAGTATAATATTATCCAAATACTGACTAGTTGAACACTGGACACTGAAAGTTACCCTCTCTTCACAACACTTGTACCTTTTATTCCTGTCTCTATTAAAGGAAGGGAAATGGTAACAAAAGCCATTATAAGGTAGCACTAGCTTTGCTTTTTGTAAGTATGCTATTTCCGCCATATTTCACTAAGAATTTTAAAATAAAGATGTCATATTGACAGGTAACAGAAAATGGTTATCTATGTATGGATGGATGGATGAATGAATGGATGGATTCCTTAGGTACAGAAAACCTTACTAATGTCTTATGTATTCAACTCCAAGGTCATTCTCATTGAATCGGCTAATAAGTAGGTATCAATCTGATGGTGGTCTACATGAATTGCAGCTTTGTGTGGGAGTTACACCCTCTGAAACCTCTGAAAAGCAGCACTTATTCTGGTCTACTACTATCATACCTTTATAAGACATCGATTCAAGGGAAATATTGTCCATTAACCTCATAATGCAATGACTGTAGAAGGTTAATTATATGCTCGTATCACCATCAAGGTATCTATTACACTCAACTGTTAAAGAGAAGCAGAGCCTTACCCATCCTCACTCCTCCAAAATGAGTGAAACTCTAAGGTGATTCTGTCAGTGTGTTCTTAGGCCATTTTACACAGCAACTTAACCAATTTCCTACTTTTAAACTCTACACTTACTGAATGATCAAGCCACATCCAAACAAATGCCCAGTAGCATACTAATAAATCATGTATTATGAGATCCTGTCCTATGCAATTTTCAAACTAAATATATATGTATAGTTATAACTAGTATATATACAACTAGTTATATATGTATAAGTTCCACTCTTCTGCAACATTCAAACCCTGACCCATATACTTAACCCTATGTGTCATTACCTGTCTACCAAGGCAAGAAAGATTATTATTGGCAATACAACCACAACACAATTATTGGGCCAATAAAACATAATTGTCATTGTTGTTCAGTGGCTAAGTTGTGTGCGACTCTTTGTGACCCCATGAACTGCAGCAGGGTTCCCTGTCCTTTGCTATCTCCCTGAGTTTGCTCAAACTTACATCTAGTGATACCATCCAACCATCTCATCCTCTGTTGCCACCCTCTCCTCTTGCCCTCAATCTTTCCCAGCATCAGGGTCTTTATTTATGTATTAATCCTGTCAACACAAAGTATAAGTAAATACTGAGGGCTATTTGAATCCAGGGATGTTTTCTGAGCATGAACATTTTTAACAGACCCAAATATTAAGGACCCATTTGTTGTGGGCCAAATATGTTCATGTATGGTTTGGATAGGACCAAATTTCAAGGACTTTTGGCATAGACCAAATATCAGTGGTGCAACAGGAAAGAATCCACCTGCCAATGCAGGAGACGCAAGAGATGCAGATTTGATCGTTGGATTGGGAAGATCCCCTGGAGGTGAAAGCAACCCATTCCAGTATTCTTGCCTGGAAAATTCAATGGACAGAGGAGCCTGGTAGGCTACAGTCCACGGGGTCATAAAGAGTCAGACACTACTGAGCACACAGTATCTTAATGGAGCAAATATCTTAATGGATGCCTTGGACAAGACCAAATTTAAAAAACTTTTTGGCAGACCAAATGTCTCAATAAACATTTGGAGAGGACCTAATATAGGCTAATTAATTTAATAAATCAATGCTCATTAAGCTCTTTGAATAGTACTTGGAAGGTAATTAATGCTTAAAAAAGATAAGCAATTTTTAACTCTAAAGTAATATCTTAATAACTTAGTAATAAACAAATAAAAAGATTGAAAATATTACTAAGATGTTAACTATACACTGATATTAAAATTAAAGCTTTATTTAAAATTTATTAACTTCATTTTTTAAAAAAATTCAAATATATTTACAAATAAACACTTTCACTTTTCACTTTCATGCACTTGAGAAGGAAATGGCAACCCACTCCAGTGTTCTTGCCTGGAGAATCCCAGGTACGGGGGAGCCTGGTGGGTTGCCGTCTATGGGGTCATACAGAGTCGGACACGACTGAAGCTTAGCAGCAACAGCAGCAGCAAACCTATATTTTACAACAAAAATTAGAAATGTGAAAATATACTCAATAATTTTTATAAATAATAAAATCCATTACTGATTACTGACTTCTAGATCCTTTGAAAAACTGTGAGACAGACTTCCTACAAGACTATTTCAGTCAGGATTAGCTGGGTTATGCAATATTTTAAAAGACAAAAATAAAACAAAAACTGAAATGCTATCTCAAACTAAGTGCTTAAAACAACAAAGGAGTATTTATAATTTACTGTACACCTATAATTTACTGTACATCTATCATAGTTCATTATGGCACCCCACTCCAGTACTCTTGCCTGGAAAATCCCATAGATGGAGGAGCCTGGTGGGCTGCAGTCCATGGGGTCGCTGGGAGTCGGACACGACTGAGCGAATTCACTTTCACTTTTCACTTTCCTGCATTGGAGAAGGAAATGGCAATCCACTCCAGTGTTCTTGCCTGGAGAATCCCAGGGACAGGGGAGCCTGGTGGGCTGCCATCCATGGGGTCGCACAGAGTAGGACACGACTAAAGTGACTTAGCAGCAGCAGCAGCAGCAGCATAGTTCAGTGGGGTGGGAAGTGAGTGCTTTGCTTATCACAGTTACTCAGGAACCCAGACTGATGGAGTAACCACCTTATCAAACTTCCATTGATGTGCAAGAATAAGAAAAGTTCTAGACAACCTTGTATTGGCAATGAAAATTTCACATTTCTTCTAACAGCTCATTGATCAGAACTAGTCAAATGATGACACCAAATAGTGAAGAAGCCTCAATGTGGACAAACAAATTTTCTCTTCTTTCAAAAAATTATGTCAAAGATTAGGAAGTAAAGGAAAGCACCTAAAAGTCTAGATCTGAATGTCAATTGGCTAAGGATTCCATCATGTCATAAGAATATCTGTACTCCTGGTCAAAATGAGAGGCTCAATAAAATTGAGACAAGGAGGAAAAAAGGGGGTCAAATGACTAAAAAGAGGCTGCTGAACTTCATATTTAATTAAGAGGTCAAAGGAAAAGCTTTCATTACACCAAGTTCTAAATTTAAGAGTCTAATGCAAATGTCTAAAATTAAGCAAACAAAACAGTCCTCCACTCAAAATAACAAAAAGAACAGATGAAATAATGAACACAGGATGGAGGAACAGTAATACAAATCTCCCCTCAAAAGTGACTACTTCTGTCTCCAGGCTATTTTTCAAGGGCCAGGAACAATGTTCTCTTTCTCAAAGTGCCAGAAAATTTAATTTCCATATTAGTAGACTGACTGCCCTGTGGGAAGAATGTGGGTTCGATCCCTGGGACCAGAAGATCCCCTGGCAGAGAGCATGGCAACCCACTCCATGGTTCTTGCCTGGATAATCCTATGGACAGAGGACCCTGGTGGGCTACAATCCAGTTCAATTCAGTTCAGCTGCTCAGTCATGTCGGACTCTTTGCGACCCCAATAATCGCAGCACGCCAGGCCTCCCTGTTCATCACCAACTCCCAGAGTTCACCCAAACTCATATGCATCCAGTCAGTGATGCCATCCAACCATCTCATCCCCTGTCATCCCCTTCTCCTCCTGCCCCCAGTCCCTCCCAGCATCAGGGTCTTTTTAATGAATCAACAGTTCGCATGAGGTGGCCAAAGTATTGTAGTTTCAGCCTCACCATCAGTCCTTCCAAAGAACACCCAGGACTGATCTCCTTTAGAATGGACTTGTTGGATGCCTTTGCAGTCTAAGGGACTCTGAAGATTCTTCTCCAGCACCACAGTTCAAAAGCATCAATTCTTCTGAGCTCAGCTTTCTTCACAGTCCAACTCTCACATGCATACACGACCACTGGAAAAACCATAGCCTTGACTAGACGGACCTTTGTTGCCAAAGCAATGTATCTGCTTTTGAATATGCTATCTAGGTTGGTCATAACTTTTCTTCCCAGCAGCAAGCGTCTTTTAATTTCATGGCTGCAGTCACCATCTGCAGTGATTTTGGAGCCCCAAAAAATAAAGTCTGACACTGTTTCCATGTTTCCCCATCTATTTCCCATGAAGTGATGGGGCCATATGCCTTGATCTTAGTTTTCTGAATGTTGAATTAAACCAACTTTTTCACTCTCCTCTTGCACTTTTATCAAGAGGCTTTTTAGTTCCTCTTCACTTTCTGCAATAAGAGTGGTGTCATCTGCATATCTGAGGTTATTGATATTTCTCCCAGCAATCTGGATTCCAGCTTGTGCTTCTTCCAGCCCAGTGTTTCTCATGATGTACTCTGCACAGAAGTTAAATAAGCAGGGTGACAGTTTACAGCCTTGACGAACCCCTTTTCCTATTTGGAACCAGTCTGTTGTTCCATGTCCAGTTCTAACTGTTGCTTCCTGACCTGCATGTTGGTTTCTCAAGAGGCAGGTCAGGTGGTCTGTTATTCCCATCTCTTTCAGAATTTTCCACAGCTTATTGTGATCCACACAGTCAAATGCTTTAGCATAGTGAATAAAGCAGGAGTAGATGTTTTTCTGGAACTCCCTCCACTCTTTCCGATATTCCAAGGATGTTGTCATTTTGATCTCTAGTTCCTCTGCGTTTACTAAAACCAGCTTGAACATCTGGAATTTCATGGTTCATGTACTTTTAAAGCCTGGCTTGGAGAATTTTGAGCATTAGTTTACCAGCATTGAGATGAGTGCAATTGTGCGGTAGTTTGAGCATTCTTTGGCATTGCCTTTCTTTGGGATTGGAATGAAAACTGGCCTTTTCCAGTCCTGTGGCCACTGCTGAGTTTTCGAAATTTGCTGGCATATTAAGAGTAGCACTTACACAGCATCATCTTTCAGGATTTGAAAGACCTCAACTGGAATTCCATCACCTCCACTAATTTTGTTCGTAGGGATTCTTTGTAAGGCCCACTTGACTTCATATTCCAGGATGTCTGGCTCTAGGTGAGTGATCACACCATCGTGATTATCTGGGTCGTGAAGATCTTTGTTGTACCGTTCTGTGTATTCTTACCATCTCTTCTTAATATCTTCTGCTTCTGTTAGGTCCATACCATTTCTGTCCTTTATTGAGCCCATCTTTGCATGAAATGTTCTCTTGGTGTCTCTAATTTTCTTGAAGATATCTCTAGTCTTTCCCATTCTGTTGTTTTCCTCTATTTCTTTGCATTGAAGAAGTCTTTCTTATCTCTTCTTGCTATCCTTTGGAATTCTGCATTCAGATGCTTTTATCTTTCCTTTTCTCCTTTGCTTTTCGAGTCTCTTCTTTTCACAGCTATTTGTAAGGCCTCCCCGGACAGCCATTTTGCTTTTTTGAATTTCTTTTCCATGGGGATGGTCTTGATCCCTGTCTCCTGTACAATGTCACGAACCTCATTCCATAGTTCATCAGGCACTCTATCAGATCTAGGCCCTTAAATCTATTTCTAATTTCCACTGTATAATCATAAGGGATTTGATTTAGGTCATACCTGAATGGTCTAGTGGTTTTCCCTACTTTTTTCTATTTAAGTCTGAATTTGGCAATAAGGAGTTCATTTTATGAGCCACAGTCAGCTCCTGGTCTTGTTTTTGCTGACTGTATAGAGCTTCTCCATCTTTGGCTGCAAAGAATATAATCAATATAATTTTGGTGTTGACCATCTGGTAATGTCCATGTGTAGAGTCTGCTCTTGTGTTATTGGAAGAGGGTGTTTGTTGTGACCAGTGCATTTTCTTGGCAAAACTCTATCAGTCTTTGCCCTGCTTCATTCCTTATTCCAAGGCTAAATTTGCCTGTTACTCCAGGTGTTTCTTGACTTCGTACTTTTGCATTCCAGTCCCCTATGATGAAAAGGACATCTTTTTTGGTTGTTAGTTCTAAAAGGTCTAGTAGGTCTTCATAGAACCGTTCAACTTCAGCTTCTTCAGCATTACTGGTTGGGGCATAGACTTGGATTACTGTGATATTGAATGGTTTGCCTTGGAAACGAACAGAGATCATTCTGTCGTTTTTGAGATTGCATCCAAGTACTGCATTTTGGACTCTTTTGTTGACCATGATGGCTACTCCATTTCTTCTGAGGGATTCCTGCCCGCAGTAGTAGATATAATGGTCATCTGAGTTAAATTCACCCATTCCAGTCCATTTTAGTTCACTGATTCCTAGAATGGCAACATTCACTCTTGCCATCTCTTGTTTGACCACTTCCAATTTGCCTTGATTCATGGACCTGACATTCCAGGTTCCTATGCAGTATTGCTCTTTACAGCATCGGACCTTGCTTCTATCACCAGTCACATCCACAGCTGGGTATTCTTTTTATTTTGGCTCCATCCCTTCATTCTTTCTGGAGTTATTTCTCCCCTGATCTCCAAGAGCATATTGGGCACCTACTGACCTGGGGAGTTCCTCTTTCAGTATCCTATCATTTTGCCTTTTCATGCTGCTAATGGGGTTCTCAAGGCAAGAATACTGAAGTGGTTTGCCATTCCCTTCTCCAGTGGACCACATTCTGTCAGATCTCTCCACCATGACCCGCCCATCCTTGGTTGCCACATGGGCATGGCTTAGTTTCATTGAGTTAGACAAGGCTGTGGTCCTTTTGTGATTAGATTGACTAGTTTTCTGTGAGTATGGTTTCAGTGTGTCTGCCCTCTGATGCCCTCTTGCAACACCTACCGTCTTACTTGGGTTTCTCTTACCTTGGGCGTGGGATATCTCTTTGATGTGGGATAGCTCCTCTAGGCCCTCCTGCGCCCATGCAGCCATGGCTCCTTGGACGTGGGGTTGGTCCTCCCGGCCGCCGCCCCTGGCCTCAGGCTTGGGGGCATGGGGTAGCTCCTCCTGCCCACCGCCCCTGGCCTCAGGCTTGGGGGCGTGGGGTAGCTCCTCCTGCCCGCCGCCCCTGGCCTTGGGCTTGGAGGCATGGGGTAACTCCTCCTGGCCGCTGCCCCTGACCTCGGACACAGGATAGCTCTTCTCTGCCATTCCTGTGCCTTCGCAGTCTGGCACTCTCGGCCACTGCCCTGGACCTCGGACATGGGGTAACTCCTCTGGCAGCCACCCTTCGGGCATGGGGTCCTCCCAGCTTCTGCCCCTGATCTCGGACGCAGGGTAGCTCCTCTCAGCGGTGCTTAGTGCACCGGTCGCAGCGATCTCTAGTCTTTCTTTCTGTTGTTTTCCTCTATTTCTTTGCATTGATCACCAAGGAAGGCTTTCTTATCTCTCTTTGCTATTCTTTGGAAATCTGCATCCAAATGGGTATATCTTTCCTTTTTTCCTTTGCTTTTTGATTCTCTTCTTTTCACAGCTATTTGTAAGGCCTCCCCAGACAGCCAATTTGCTTTTTTGCCTTTCTTTTCCATGGGGATGGTCTTGATCCCTGTCTCCTGTACAATGTCATGAACCTCCGTCCATAGTTCATCAAGTACTCTGTCTATCAGATATAGTCCCTTAAATCTATTTCTCACTTCCACTGTAGAATCATAAGGAGTTTGATTTAGGTCATACCTGAATGGTCTAGTGATTTTCCCCCACTTTGTTCAATTTAAGTCTGAATTTGGCAATAAGGAGTTCATGATCTGAGCCACAGTCAGCTCCTGGTCTTGTTTTTGTTGACTGTATAGAGCTTCTCCATCTTTGGCTACAAATAATATAGTCAATCTGATTTCAGTGTTGACCATCTTGTGATGTCCATGCATAGAGTCTTCTCTTGTGTTGTTGGAAGAGGGAGTTTGCTATGACCAGTGCGTTCTCTTGGCAAAACTCTATTAGCCTTTATCCTGCTTCATTCTGTATTCCAAGGCCAAATTGGCCTGTTACTCCAGGTGTTTCTTGATTCCCTACATTTGCATTCCAGTCCCCTATAATGAAAAGGACATCTTCTTTGGGTGTTAGTTCTAAAATGTCTTTTAAGTCTTCACAGAACTGTTCAACTTCAGCTTCTTCAGTGTTACTGGTTGGGGCATAGGCTTGGATCACCATGATATTGAATGGTTTGCCTTGAAAACGAACATTCTGTCATTTTTGAGATTGCATCCAAGTACTGCATTTTGGACTCTTTTGTTGACCATGATGGCTACTTCATTTCTTCTAAGGGATTTCTGCCCACAGTAGTAGATATAATGGTCATCTGAGTTAAATTCACCCATTCCAGTCCATTTTAGTTCACTGATTCCTGGAATGTCGATGTTCACTCTTGCCATCTCCTGTTTGACCACTTCCGATTTGCCTTGATTCATGGACCTAACATTCCAGGTTCCTATGCAATGTTGCTCTTTATAGCATTGGACTTTGCTTCTATCATCAGTCACATCCACAACTGGGTATTGTTTTAGCTTTGGCTCCATCCCTTCATTCTTTCTGGAGTTATTTCTCCACTGATCTCCAGTATCATATTGGGCACCTACTTACCTGGGGAGTTCCCCTTTCAGTATCCTATCATTTTGCCTTTTCATGCTGCTAATGGGGTTCTCAAGGCAAGAATACTGAAGTGGTTTGCCATTCCATTCTCTAGTGGACCACATTCCGTCAGACCTCTCCACCCATGGCCTGTCTGTCATGGGTGGCCCCACATGGCATAGCTTAGTTTCATTGAGTCAGACAAGGCTGTGTTCCGTGTGATCAGATTGGCTAGTTTTCTGTGATTATGGTTTCAGTGTGTCTGCCCTCTAATGCCCTCTCACAACACCTACCATCTTACTTGGGTTTCTCTTACCTTGGACATGGGGTATCTCTTCACAGCTGCTCCAGCAAAGCTCAGCCACTGCAACTTACCTTGGAGGAGGTCACCCCTCCTGACCTTGAACGTGGTGTAGCTCCTCTCGGCCCTCCTGCACCCACACAGCTGCCGCTCCTTGGATGAGGGGTAGCTCCTCCATATGGTCACAAAGATTCAGACACAGGTGAAGTGACTGACCATGCACAGACCAAGAACTGGTTATTTGGCCTGTATAGGAAAATATGATTAAATATTATCCTTCCTTTCTAATTTGTAAACTAAGTTTATTTTGTTGAAAACAATATTCTCTTGAATTTGACAATTCTGAACTAAAAGTTTAGAATAAAACCAGTTCTCCATTCCCATTGTTTCTGCCCCATTAAGTGAGAGGTGATCACCAGTTCCCACCTCCTGTTTACATGCAGTTTCCTGAAGCCCGTGTTCTCATGGCCTTCCTTCTATGACTTTAAGGTCTACTTCTCAATCTTTAGTTTACTCCGTTGTTGGGCCCAGAATTTATCACTTCAGATTTATTTTTTATCTACATTCTCAGCTCAGTTCAGTTGCTCAGTCATGTCTGACTCATTGCAACCCCATGGATTGCAGCACACAAGGCTTTCCTGTCCATCACCAACTCCCAGAGACTACTCAAACTCTTGTCCATTGCATTGATGATCCCATCCAACCATCTTATCCTCTGTCATTCCCTTCTCCTCCCGCCTTCAATCTTTCCCAGAAACAGGTCTTTTCCAATGAGTCAGTTCTTCACATAAGGTGGCCAAAATATTGGAGTTTCAGATTCAACATCAGTCCTTCCAATGAATATTCAGGACTGATTTTCTTTAGGATGAACTGGTTGGATCTCCTTAAAGTCCAAGGGACTCTCAGGAGTCTTCTTCAACACTACAGTTCAAAAACATCCATTCTTTGGCACTCAGCTTTCTTTATAGTCCAACTCTCACATCCATACATGAGTACTGGAAAAACCATAGCTTTGACTAGATGGACCTTTGTTGGTAAAGTAACGTCTCTGCTTTTTCATATGCTGTCTAGGTTGGTCATGCATTATGCTTCTGCTGCTGCTGCTGCTAAGTCGCTTCAGTTGTGTCCAACTCTGTGAGACCCCAGAGATGGCAGCCCACCAGGCTCCCCCATCCCTGGGATTCTCCAGGCAAGAACACTGGAGTGGGTAGCCTTTTCCTTCTCCAATGCATGAAAGTGAAAAGTCAAAGTGAAGTCGTTCAGTCATGTCCGACTCCTAGTGACCCCATGGACTGCAGCCTACCACGCTCCTCCATCCATGGGATTTGCCAGGGAAGAGTACTGGATTGGGTTGCCATTGCCTTCTCCAGGTCATACATTCTAGTTTCTATGAAATATTTGGTGAACACATGAATTGCTTTAACTATGCTGAAAACACCTAGATTATTCAAATTCTCATAGCTCTCTCTCCACATCTAGCTTATGTATGTAACCAACCTACTTGACATTTTCACCTGAATATCTAATAGAATTATTAAACCAATATACTGAAAACTGAACTCCCAATTAATCTACTCCCCTATTTCCCAATGCAAATCTATTTTTTTCACCATCTCAGCAAAAGACAGTTTAATTTTTGTTGTCACACAGAGATAATATGAAGCACATTAAATTATTGGTAAGTTACAAAATCCTTGCTTTTTATGCAGATCACTCAAAGACAGTGACACAGGGCTTACCATGAGCAACTCCATTTTTGGCCCTGTTGTCTTATTTTCAACATCTACTACCATCCTCTCTGCTGACTCTGACCTCCTAACTGTTGTATGCCTCAGGATATTTGCACTTTTGTTTTCTCTACCTAACATGTTCTTCCTTCACATATTTGCATGACCAAACTCCCTTCCTACATTGAAATCTTTCAGTTCAGTTCAGTCTCTCAGTCATGTCCAACTCTTTGCGACCCCATGGACTGCAGCATGCCAGGCCTCAAATCTTTATATAATGTCAATTTTCAATGAAATCTTCTCTGACTATTCTACTTAATTTTGCAAAACCAACATTTTCTTTTATGCAGCTCCTTAACTACCTTCTAAAGCACATTTTATTTTTCTTTTTAGTATACATCACAATTTTCCATACAATTATGTTAACTATTCCTCACTTTTGGCCTAATTTCCCCACTAAATAAAGGCTACTATGGGCAATAATTCTTTGTTTTGTTCATTGCTGTAGTGCCTTTGCCTAGAAAAGTGTATACATTGCTCATTTGTGTTGACTAATCAAATTGATTATTTATAGTCAACAGAAATATTCTGAACTGTGATGGGAATACAAGTTCTTTATGTCTTATTGAAAATTTTATATTTGACTTTAGAGTTTATGAATATTTATTTTTGCTGCTTCCACAGTGTTTGAATTTACAAAGAAATTTAATTCTATCAATGAGGAAGTTATAATATTAAATCAACTTGCTATTATTTTAAAAATGTCTAAAAGGCTTCAGGTTTGGTATTCTTAAAAGCAAAACTATAAAATAACAAAAAAAAAGTTCAAATACCTAAAGCATGATTGATGCATTTTCTTATATTACTGGAAATTTTTAAATTGTTCTGTAATGTAGGACAGTAGCAAAATGTTGAACAAAATTATGTTGTTTTACAAAAATCTTGAATTCCAATTCAGAGGTAGTCTTATTTTACTTAAAAGTTAGGTTCTAAAACAAATATGTATGGCACATACAGTAAAAATTTCTCTTTATAATTTCATTAATGAGACAAATTATAAAACCAAGCCTGTAAAGTGATATGCTATGTAAGTGAATAATATATAAATTGACTTATATTTAGCATAATATATATGCAAATTCTAAGAGTTTAAAAATATAGATTTATGTTAGTGATCATATACAGTTGACTTTAGTTAAAAATCATGTAACCCACAGCTCAGACATGCGATATTCATAATATAAGACACTTGGATTATGTCCTAGAAACTGTAGAAATGACTCAGATCTCTGAATATGATTCAAAGGATTAATGTAAAACTTTTAATAAAGTTAAAATAATATAAATTTCTGCTAAATGATAATATCTTTAAATGACATAAAGGGTTTAGTAATCCATTTTATACAATGATTTAAAACTTTCTACAAAATTATATAATGTTTAATCCTTATCATCAAATTTTTACAATTGACCACCAAAATTGATTTTACTGAGGCAGATCACATCAAATATTACTTGTATGTGGTATTTTCACATATCTTACTCAGTAATTACTAGGGTCTTTTCACAGAGACAAAAAAAAATCGTATTCAGTATTAAATTTGTTTAGTATAACTATATTTTCATTGAGGCCAATTTAATAGATAGTTGTTTAACACAGTTAAAGAATTACTTGTCTACATATTTTAAGGTATTTTCTCAGGCTAAAATTAATTTAAAAAGCTGTATTTCAAAAGGTGGTGAAATTTGCATTATTAGACATTAAAAACACAAGTTCTTATTTCATTATGTAATGCTGTTAAACTTTTAAGAGCAGAATTGGCATGTCAGTGGCCAAGTTCCTTTATAACACATTAATTTGAAAAGCCACATAAATCATACACTTGCAACTTGGCACCTCCGAATATCTTTCCCAATCCAAATACTGGTACCCAAACAGTGTTCTATATAAACTTAAAACTCATAAAGAGTTTTAAACTCAGTCGGTGGTCCCTCCATTTTCCACAGTTCCATTCCCCATACATTAAGATTGTAGCCAAGGTAATTCACACAGAGTAAGAAATCAAACATGTTAAGGCTAACAATATGTCAGACACTATCCTAGGAGCATTATATACACTATCAGTTTAAAATCTTCATAAAAATCCTTAGAGGTAGTAAATTTATTCTAATTACATAAAAAGCTAGTTAGAGACAACTCACCTAAACCAGGCTGTTGGGGAAAAGCCTCAAGTCCTGATTAGGTTGCTAGTTAAGAATAATAACAGTAAAAGTGATTCAGTGCCAGGCACTGGGCAATATGGTTTACACAACTTTATGCTATTTATCTCAATAACCTCAAAAGAAAAGTGCTATTACTATCCTCATTTTTTAGAGACTGAAGCTGAGAGGTTACATCAATCTCTCAAGGCCACATAAATAGAAGATGGAAGTGTGAGCACTCCTTTCAGCTTGCTCAACCTAAAAACACAACTACTGGATCTACCTCCCTTAGAAGCAGCAGAGCTTAATGGCTACCTCAGAAGATTCCAACCACATGGGCCTGACAATTACAGGAGAAAAAAAATCGGGTACGTTTTACTGCTGTGTGTCCAGGGGAAAGCCACTTTCTTCATATTAAATTGGAACAGAAAGAATTCATTCCTGAAAAGATTGTTGTGGGATTTAAGTAAGGAATTCACTTAATGTACTTAGCACAACATCATTGAAGTTCCCCCATCCTATACCCTAGGCCAGCAGAGGAGTAATAAAACTCTTTCCTCATCACGGTGAGGCATAAAGTCAAACATGTTGTCTGAAGCTTTGCCACAGATTTCTCCCTAAGTGACCTGAGCTTAGAGTTAGATAACTGGTTAGAAGGCATAAATTCACCGACGAGCGCAACACAGAATTATAAAACAAAACCACAGAATACCAACAATGCAAGTCATCTCGTAATGACAAAAATACCAACCGTCTGGCTTTAGAATTTCATTAGAAACTTTACTAAAGAATGTATCTCAAATAATATCTCAACTACATTTCATAATGAGGAAATCTGTTTTTTAGTTAGCAATATAATTTGTTAGTATAACTGAAAAGTGAACTTATCAGTTTACTAATTTATGTGACAAGTCCCCATTATAATTGACTACATTAAAAAATGACAGAATTTCAGACAGCAGTAATGAGTTTCTCAGATAAAGAAACCTTAATCATTGTTATGTTTATTAATAGACCAAGTTTCAAATAGATTTAACATTCAAGCCTTCTTATAAACTATGTAAAACAAAGCAAATGAAATAAATTATGTATTTATGAAAACAAAAACAAAATATTTCAAAAAGGTTTACATATTTGACACCATACTTATTTTGCTAAGGGATTAATTAAAACTTTACTGAAAACTAAACACTCTGGGTTAGGCAACAATTATCAAAGAATATTTATTATATTTGGCTAAGTGGATTTTTATTCTTAAAACAAATTAATAATTAAAACAACACAAGAGTTTTTCTGCTTTTCTATCTGATAAATGGTATCTATTTTGTTTTTTACATTTGAAACTACATTATAATGAAAATTTAATAAATATTTATTGAGTCACTACTAAAGCAAGACATTTTGCCAGGCCCTGAGAGAGACAGAAAGATAAATAAGATTTGGTTTATGACCTCTGAGATTTTACCATATTGTTTGTCAGGAATGTAGATTATATAATGCGATGGAACAGAAAATCAAATTGAAAGGTAGGCTGGGGCCAGATCATGACACTTCATCCATATTGTGATTAAGGCTTTGGATTTATCTATACAATCAGGAAGGCTTCCCTGGTGGCTCAGCTGGTATGTGGAAGACCTGGGTTCAATCCCTGGGTTGGGAAGATCCCCTGGAGAAGGGAAAGACTACCCACTCCAGTATTCTGGCCTGGAGAATTCCATGGACTGTATAGTCCATGGGGTCGCAAAGAGTCAGACACGACTGAGCAACTTTCACTTTCACTTTTCACACTATCAGGAGATTTAGCACTTGACAGACCAAGTCTGCTGCTGTTTATTGAACGATAGTTGATTTACAATATTATATTAACTTTAGGTGTACAGCATAGCAATTCAGTATTTTTAGTTTATACTCTTGTTTTTATATAGTAGCTTGTATCTTTAGATCTCATAACCCTAACATGCCCTCAACTTCCCTCTCCCCACTGGTGGCCACTAATTTTATTTTCTATAATCTGTCTGTTGCTGTTTTGCTATATATATATATATATGTGTGTGTTATATTTTAGGTTTCACACCTAATTGATATCAGTACAGTACTTGTCTTTCACTGTCTGACTTATTTCGACTAAGCACATTTTCCAGGTCTATCCACTTTCCAGGTCCATCCATGCTGTTGCAAACAGCAGTATCTCATTCTTATTTATGATTAATGTTCCATTATATATATATTTGCCACTTTAATCATTCATCTATTAATAGACATTTGGTTTGCTTCCATATCTTGGCTATTGTAAATGCTGCAGCTACAAACACCAGGTTACATGCATCTTTTTCAAATTAGTGTTTTCATTTTTTCCAGTTGTATACTCAGGAGTGGAATTGCTGGGTAGCTCTATTTTCAGTTTTTTGAGGAACTTCCATACTGCTTCCCACAGTGGCTGTACCAGTTTACATTCCCATCAATAATACTTCCATCTGGTCAGTAGTTAGATATTGATAAAGTCACTATAAGATACTATCAGAGAAAGTCAAAATGGGTCTGATAGCAACTTTCTTTTAGTGATTTTCAGCCAGTATTTTCTCACTTTCCCTTGGAATTTTCCACATTTCTAGAATTTGTGATCCCTTTATATATTTACTTAACTCCTACTCTTTTCAATCTTCTTTTAGAGGTCAACTAAAACTGTACATATTCAGAACATTTACTGATTCATTACATCCATGATAGATCAGCTCCCCTTTTCAAATTTTAAAGCAACATCTGTTTTTCTAACTTGAAGTTACATTTCTATAAATCATTATACAACAGAATTTATAGTCAGCATAGGTGCTAACACAGCTTTCCTTTGGCTAAGCATCATTTTCAGTGCTTAGTAAATACACAGTAAATGCACAATAAACATTTAGAAAATAAAAATATAAAAAATGCCAGCACTTAAAGCCCTAGTATAAATATATTATATTTTAACACAATTTAGTTTTGAAAAACTATGCTGAAGAATAATACAGTTAATGAGAGATACATTTCTCATTAAGAGAAAAAAATAAAACAATAGGGCACAATGTTAATTGTGAGATATTTAGATTGCAGATTTCAGATATAAATTGCATACTGGTGATTAATGTTAAAGTTGACTATGTGTAAAAGCTCTTCAAAAAGAATACTAACAAAATGACTGTGTATAAAGTGAAATATAAACTTTAAGAAGCTTATGGCTTGGTACAGAGAAACCTACCAAGAAGACAATATTTTATCTGAAAAAAAGGAAATGGCTGCGATAATTTTCATAAACCACAATAATGTAAAAACAATAACAATAATAGAATAATATACTGTTTATAAAAGTAATTGCCAGATAATGACCTCCATATCATAATTTTCAAACATCACAAATTAAATAAGCAAATCTCTTGGTCTCTGCCATGTAGGATTTCTCTCCTCAGATTTAAAATACAGCTTTTAGATTGTTTCTATACAGTAGTAAAAATCGGGATAAATTTTAAAAGATTAACCAAACCATCAAAAATATTTTTTACTCGGGTGAATTGTGAGAGAACATTTCTGTTCCATTTGGATAACATTTGAAAAGAAGATAAGATGCCAAAAGAAACTAAACTAGCAGTAGAGTTTAATCCTGAATCCATATTTTAGAGTTAAAATCTACAAGGAAACATAATAACCTATTACATCTTGGATTTCAGTATATGAAATAACACTTGGGAAGCATCCAAAATATTTTGAGGAGGAAGTAAGGTGAGGAAATGAGAAAACTCATATTTCCTATAATTTGCAATAAAAAACTTTCCTATAAAATGTTTATCATTCAAACAAGATTTCCCCTTTGTTTTTAAATGGACTGAATTGGATATTGTTCAGAGTTCTAAGAAAAGGAGGGGGAAGTTCATTCTTTCCATATCAGGTCCCCTATCAGTATTGGGTGCTAAGAAAACTACTTTATAGCCTCTGATATAGATTTCTTAAAATCAGGAAAGCTAATTTGTCAGATTAAAGGTGAGTCCTTTCTCTGTGCATATATTATCCATTTTATAAAACATTAAAGTGCATTAAGTAAATTTTAATCACAAAATTAACCCCTCAAATATTCAATCATCAGTACCTACTATATATAGAGCAGTCAAATTATCTATAGGGCTAATTTCATGTGCCCTTCACTCATAAAAATATAATCAGGGATTGAATGTCCTTAAATTTACTATGGAATGTTTCACATGAAAACTATTCTTTCTAAAACCTTGTTTTGACAGGTGACATAATTTGAATATTAAAGTGATTTTAATGTGATGATGTGACTTTTTAATTGCTTTAAATCACTGCAAAATTATTCCTGTTGGTTAATTTATAATTGACTACTTTTTGTCTACTTATATCATCTGACATCTTGCAGCCTCCAAGAATTTGGCTTACTCTTCTTTTACCATCACTTTCTGGGCCCCTCGTTTTCACTTCAGTTTTACAATTTTCCTCCAATTTATTGATTGTGAAAATACACAAATAACTTTTGTTATTGAAATGAAGACCAACAACCTAGCTCTTTCTGAGGCACCATTTCTAATTCTATTTGTAATATCCTCCTGTGGAACCTTCTAGACTTTTTCTTATAAATCATCTACAGCCAATCCTGGCAAGATCAACTTACTGATACTTTTAGTTGCTATGTTTTCATTGGCTTTTCTGTCCCTTCATGAGCCAACCTGAAATATTTTTTTGTCAGGTAAGAAAGAGGTACCAAGTAATTCTGAATCCATTTCACTTTGCTTCCGATAGTTTGGTTCCTGGCCTTCCAGATGAGGGAGCACTTCCTGCTTTATTTAAAAAATTATTTCCCTGACTTTTTAATTTACTGTAGACTTGAAATCGCTTCTTCTCACCCCTGCCCCCACTGTGGAGGTCTCCCCAGATAGCAATATTTTATGAAAATCTCTCTTAATCTGAACCATTTCCTCTAGACTACTTACTGTAAATCAATGACTGATTCTATACAATCTGACAGAGAACAGAGTTCATATACCAAATGGATCCCTTATTCTCTTTTTCTATAACAACTTTACTAAGATATAATTCACATACTATAAAACTCACCCATTTAAGTATACATGTCAATTTTTTTAAAAAAAATTTAGACCTGTTCGTTCATTACCATTAAATTTTAGATTACTTTCAAATACCCAGACCCCTAATCTCCGCACCTCCCAGTCGCCCTCCTCCCAGACTTTGTTGTTTGTTGTTCAGTCACTGAGTCATAACTGATTCTTTTGTGACCACATGGAGTACACCAGGCTCCCAGGTCCATGGGATTTCCCAGGCAAGAATACTGGAGTGGGTTGTCATTTTTTTCTCCCAGGGATTTTCCTGATCCAGGGATCAAACCTAGATTGGCAGGCAGTCTTTACCACTGAACCAGCAGGAAAGCCTCTTCCTAGCCACAGACCAATCTACTTTATGTCTCTAGAAATTTGCCTATTCTTGACATTTACCTTGTGTTTTTCATGGAACGACCCATTTGAGTGATTTCTCCACAGAGTGTGTCAATCTTTTTACAAACAATCCTTCTACGTTTCTACAGACACCGGTGCTGATACAGATGTATCTCGTCTCTCCTCTTATGCTGTTATATTAGAGTTCCACTGAATAGCCTTGTGCATACATCATTTGGTCTTTTTACTACTGCAACTATGGGAACTATTCTTAGAAGTGAATTGCTGAGTCAAACAGTAAATGCTATCTATTGCCAAATTACCCTTGATGGCATCTATACTACTGATATTTTACATTCCCATCAGCAATGCATGAAAGCACATGTTTCCCCACAGCCTTCCCAACAGAATACACTGTAAAACTTGATTTTCTGCCAATCTGGTATGTAAAAAAAGGTTCAGTTCAGTTCAGTCCAGTTCAGTTGCTCAGCCGTGTCTATTTGTGACCCCATGCACTGCAGCATGCCAGGACTCCCTGTCCATCACCAACTCCCTGAGTTTACCCAAACTCATGTCCATTGAGTTGCAGACGCCATCCAACCATCTCATCCTCTGTTGTCCCCTGCTCCTCCTGCCTTCAATCTTTCCCAGCATCAGGTTTTTTTTAAAAAAAAATTAACTCAGTGTAATTTTTCTTAGGGGAAATTCACAGAACAAAAATTAACCATTGAAAGTGCACAGTTCTGTGGTATTTAGTACATTTATACTGTTGTGCTACCATCACCTCTATCTAGTTTCAAGATATTTTTATCACCCTAAAAGGAAAACTCTGTACTTATCCAGCAGTCACTCTTTATTCACTCTTTTATCCCTAAACCTCACTCACTCCCCTGACAACCACCAATCTGCTTTCTGTCTCTAGGGATTTGCCTATATGGAATTATATAATATGTGACATTTTCACATATATGGAATTTCACATATATGGAATTATGTAATATGTGACATTTTGTGTTTGGCTTTTTTCACATAGATTTCAAGATTTATTCAGAATTGTAGTATGTGTCAGTACCTCATTCTTTTTTAACAACTAAATAGAACATATATACCACATTATTTTTTCTCCATTCATCTACTGATGAATAGTTGCGTTGTTTCCATCTTTTGACTGTGGTGGATAGTGCTACTAGAAAATTCTGGTACAGGTGTTCGTTTCAGTATTTTTTAAATTATTTTGGATCTGTACCCAGGAGTGGAGTCATAAGGTCATGCAGAAATCCTGTTTAACTTTTTGAGGAACTGTTAACTGCTTGCCAGTGCTTTACACTTTCATATTCCCACCAGAAATGCGTAAGGACTCCACCTGTTTCACATCCTCACCAACACTTGTTATTTTTCTCCTTCTCCTTTTCATTTTCCTTCTCCTTCTAATTTCTTTTTCTTTTTTTAATTCTCATTTGTATCCTCCTCATCAAAGTCAACCTACTGGGTGTGAAGTAGTATGTTATTTTGGTTCTGATTTATATTTCCATAATGATCAATGATGTTGAGCATCTTCTCATGTGTTTGTTTATTGAACTTTGGTATATCTTCTTTGCAAAATAACTGTTCAAGTCAGTTGTCCATCTTCTTTTTAAGGTTCTTGGATGTTTATTCTCTTACCCTTAAGAGGATCATTCTCCTCCAGAGACAAAACTCCTGACACACCCTCTTTTGTATTTGTTTCATTTGTCTGTTTGTTGTGGAGTTGTAAGCATTCTTTATATACTTTAGATGGTAAACCCTTATCAGATATATGACTTGAAAATAGTTTCTGCTTTTGTCAAGACTGACTCTCCTCTGAGTTGATAATGTGCTTTGATACTCAGAGTATTTAATTTTGATGAAGCCTATATATACATAGATATAGATATATATATACATGTAATGAGCAGCAAAAGAATATATATTCTTTTGCTGCTCATTCTTTCAGTGTCATTTCTAGGAATCCACTACCATGGATTCATAGCCAAAAATCATGAAAATTTATACCATTTTTTCCCTAAGATTTTCATACTTTTAGCTCTTCTATTTAGGTCACTGATATATTTTGAGTTGACTTTTACATGAAATAGGAGTTCAACCTCATTCTACTGTCTATTTATATCCAGTCAATTGATTATAATTTATTGAAGAGATTAACTTTTAGCTCATTGAATGTTCTCAGCAACTTATTCAACAGTATAGGGCCACAAATTTATGAGTTTATTTCAGGATTCTCAATTCTATCCCTTGGGTTAAAATTGCATCATTGTGCTAATATCATATTGTTCTATATTGCTTGCTTTGTAGCAAGTTTTGAAATCTGGAATTGTGAACCTTTCATCTTTGTTGTTCTTTTTCAGTATTATTTTGATAAATTTAGGTACCTTGTAATTCCATATGAATTTCAGGATCTACTTTTTCCATATCTGCAAAATAGGCCATTGTGAATTTTTGTAGGGATTTCACTAATCTGTAGATAACTTCAGGGAATTTTGGCAACTCAACAATATTTTGTCATCAAATCCATGAACACAGATCTTTTTTTTCCCCCCACTTTATTTCTGTCTTTAGTTTCCTTCAGCATTGTTTTATAGTTTTCAATATATAAGTTTCTCATATATTTGATTAAATTTATTTCTAGATATTTTATTCTTTTCTATGCTCTTGTAAATAGGATTTCTTCCTTAACTTCCTTTTTTTATTGATCATTTCTGCTATACAGAAACACTATTTTTGTGTATTTGTATGTACCCTGTAACTTTGTTGACTTCATTTATTAATCGCTACAAGTTTTTGGTAGATTCTTTGGGATTTTTCTATACATAGGATAATATCATCTGCAAATCAAGATAGGCCAGTTGATAGTCTGGTGATATTTTCAAATTTCAGTTGGAGAAGTAACTATCTAAAGAGATATAATATCCTGCTAAACTGTCAAGTAAGAGCTTGAAGAAAACACAGTTACAGACCTTCAAGAGCTGCCCACATAAAAATTTACTTAAAATTTTAAATCTCAGATAAATTTTAAAAATAAAAAAAATTTTAATTAAAATTTTTTAAAATTAAAATTACAAATAAAAGAATAAAGACTTTTGCTTATCCTCTGGTTAGGCAGTTCCTACCAAATCCAGCTATGCCACAGATAGCAAATATAAACTTAAAGTAACATGCACACAGAAAGCTTATAAAAAGTATCCAAAAGGCAGCAAGATTCTGAAGGCAAGTCAATACTTGGAAGCCATTCCACATTTTTCCAGTGTTAGCCAGAGGGCTGCCTAAAGTCAGTGCATTGTATAAAGGATAAAATCCTAAAACAAAAGCAAAGAAAACAGTCTATCTGCCCTAAAGAATCAGAGAAAGAATGTAAGGCATTCATAGTTGCTAGAAAAATGAGGTTTTAATTTTTAAAAAGAGAGAAACCTTGATTGGGCACCTCAAATGTTATGTACAAAGTCTTCCCAAACATCTGGGGGACCCCTAAACTACAAATGTACCAAACAAACTCTTGCTGAGAATGAATTAAGCTTTAGGTTTCCACCTAAGAGAGCTTTCAGTTTGGTTAGGGCCAAATTATTGCCTGCTAAGACAAACAAACCAAGATCAACACTCTTCAGAAGAAAAAATATGTAAAACAAAACAGAATTTAGAGTATTCCTAACATTCAGAGTATACAGAATACAATCCAAAATTACTTGGAATACACAAACCAAGAAACTTTGATCTACCTTTAAGGGAAAAGACAATAAGAGATGACCAACATTAAGATGGCCTTCATGTGATGAAGAAAATCATGATTAGATGGTGTATTCATGATAAAAAGTCTGAAAAATAAAACAGAAGGAAATTGATAAAGGGCATCTACCAAACCTCACTGATGACATATTTAATGGTAAAAATGGACAAGTTCCCCCTAAAATCAGGAAACCTGGAAAGAAATCTGCTTCTCACCACTTTTCTGGAGGTAATAACTATAAGAAGAAAATAAGAATAAAATGAAGATTATAAGGCAAAAAATAAAACTTTCTCTATTTGCAGATAACAAGAGTCCTTGTATAGACAATCTTAAGGAAACTATCAAATTAATAAATAAATTTAGCAAGATCATAGGACACATAGCAGCTAAACATAATAATCCATGTTTATATGCTGGCATCACAATACTGGAAATTATATTTTAATAATCAGAGATTTAAAAAATTCTTATAAAACTTCTTGAAAGACCTCTAGAAAGGGGCATGTGGGGCTTTAATATAATCTGGGTAGACACTATACATGTTCACTTTATCACTACTTAAAAAACCGTACATAGACGTGATACATATATTTCACAGGAAGAATAAAGTGTTTATAGAACCTTCCTAGCATAGGGTAAATTATCATTCCCTCTGGGTAAAATCCCATTAAATACTATTTTAAATGAATATTTCATCAGGATAATAGTATCACCTTAGTAGACTCAAAGCATGTACCTATATTCAAGCAAAGTTACTTAAATCTATAACTTTCCACATTCAGATAGATTTTCTCACCTACAAATAAGTCAGCTCATGGCCTTTGCCTGCTTAAAACTCTCTAATTGGTTTATATTCATTTCAGTGTAAAATCTATATTTTACCATGCCCAACATGATCCATTGCACACCTCCATGATCTGCTCCAGAGCAGCTCTGTTTCCTTCCATGCATGTCTCTGCTCATTCCAGTTTTATTGCTGGTCTTTGAAAAATATTTCCGCTCATATACTCCTATTTTTTTGAACTGGAAATCTCTATCCTTAGATTATTAATCTACTTTCAGATGTCTGCTCAGATTTCACTCCCTCAGAGACTCCTGCCTGATCATGCTCTTAAAATGGCACCTTCCCAGTTTCTATTATCTAAACTGCTCCTTTTTTTTCCCATTGGAGAAGGAAATGGCAACCCACTCCCGTGCTCTTGCCTGGAAAATCCCATGGATGGAGGAGCCTGATAGGCTATAGTCCATGGGGTCGCAAAGAGTCAGACATGACTGAGAGACTTCAATTTTATTTCCAATAAAACTATGATCCTTACAACATTTTATATGTATTGTAAATATGCTTATATGAACATTATATATTTATATGAATATCACATAGTTCTATTATATTATATAGCTATATAATATATCAGAGAAGGCAATGGCACCCCAATCCAGTACTCTTGCCTGGAAAATCCCATGGACGGAGGGGCCTGGTAGGCTGCAGTCCGTGGGGTCGCTAAGAGTCGGTCACGACTGAGCGACTTCACTTTCACTTTTCACTTTCATGCATTGGAGAAGGAAATGGCAACCCACTCCAGTGTTCTTGCCTGGAGAATCTCAGGGACGGGGGAGCCTGGTTGGCTGCTGTCTATGGGGTCACACAGAGTCGGACACGACTGAAGTGACTTAGCAGCATATAATATATATGTATTTTTAATTAGATGCCTCTCCTAATGAACTATAAATTAAGTGCCACTAAATTCTGTAGGAACACAAACATGGTTTCATTTATTGCTATAACTTCAATGCCTAAACTACCACCTACATGGTTTACCATCAATAAAGGGTCACTGAAACAATAAAGTAAGGACAGTTTGCATAACTTTGCACAGACTCCCCATTAAGTTTATTTCATTAAATGTGATTAAATCCATTAATCGCATAAGGTTAAAGCTCATAAGGTTAATTAACAGTTAACCCTGTGAAAGATCAGTGTTCCCGTACGTCATGTTGTCATGTTAGCTCAGTTTCAGAGGATCTCCTTCATGACTTGGAAGAGTTTCACCCCTATGCAGACTATCACATGCAGATAAAATTGTTTACAATGTATCATTGGAGTTTTACAATGTGCCTTAATAGTAATAACACCACTTTTCCCAAGGGAGATGTAATTTCTTTATGTAAACATTAGGAGTAATTTCTAGCCAGATTCACTCATTCTAAGAATTATACAACGTGCAAGTTAAAAATATTCCCTTTGCTGTTGCTACAGTGTGATTACATAAAATTGCCAACGGTCATCATAATAACATATCCAACTTCATCAATTTTCCTGAGTAATTTTATAATTTAGTTAGTTTTTATTGCATTTCATCACAGTTCTGCATTACTGCATAAATTCCTTAAGGCATTTCACACGTTAATAGTTATTTCATCCCAAATTTTAATCTTGAATATCACTTTATTTGGGTCACTGTGAAAATGAAATCCATCTGTATATTGACATGGCTTTGACAGAAAACAAGTGGTTGCCAAACATTCTGTAGAATTACACTTAGTGCCAATTTGGTTTTGGCAAATATTAATGGAAAATAAAGCACTAATGAACCTTTTTGCCTAGAATAATATTTGATGTTTATATAGTTTCTCTCATCAAAAGACATCAGACATGCAACAAGTGAAAATCTCGTTAACCTTCAAAAAAAATCCCTGTGAGAAAGTAGAGTTCATTTATTTCAGCTTCAGTTTCATGCACTTTCTGTTCGACCTTCCCAGGGACAGAGATTAAGCTTTTAAATAATGACACACACAAAAGTGAAAAGGAAGTTGTCCCTTATTCACAGAAAAATTATTTAAACCAGATTTGCCTAAATGTTGGATTCAAATTAAATTTTGATAGGGTTCTTTAGAGTATTTCACACATGAAGACAGATGTTAATGATTACATACTTTTTGAAATGTGTTATAAATTGATTAAATCTAATATTGGTTAGGAAGCACTTTGTTACATGGTATATTACCGTTCCTTGACTATGTCTCAGATGATATATTTTCACAAATGGCTATTTTATTAGTTCATTCACTCATTGCTTTAAAATGTTCCTAAATAAAAACTTTGAGTCAAAAATAAACCTTTGAACTTGGATTATTCTTCTCCAATTGCCTCCTTAGTTGCCAGTTATTGACTTTCTCTTCTTTCTACCTCAAGTCAGAACCCCTCATTTCTTTCTCCACCCTCCCCTTCCTCCATGCCCCAAATTTCCTCTATATTACAGTGATTCTCCACATGTGATCCATAGACCAATGGCATTAACTGGGGCACAGGGTATAAGAGCAAAACATTAAGCCAAGCCCTGCATCAGACCTAGTGCATCAGAATCTCTGGGACAAGAGTCCAACAATCAGTGTTTTGGGCTGTGATAATGCTGCTATTGTGTGAGAGTTACTATTTTATATATTGTAGTAACCATGCCCATGAAAGTCTTATGCTACAGGCTGAGGCTCATTTTGCTCAAGATAAATAGTGTATATGGCATTCTATCTGTTGCGGTGCTCAATGTAGCTATTTTCCTTATTTCTGAGGACTACTCTAAGGATGTAACATTAAATTAAGGCTGACAAAGACAAAAGAAATGAGATATGCCCAGAACAACAGATAGGCTTTTTGAGGATGGACAAACTGCAAAAGTCCGTGACATTAAAAGTATGTTGTATGTAAGTAACTTGAAGTGGACAATAATCATTCACCTTAGTCAACACATGGAAAGGATGAGAGAAATGACAGAAAATAGGTATGTAGGAGCCAGATCTGGCTTCTTTCATTTAGAAAAACATGTGAAATTCAGAGGTATTATGTGAATTGATAGTTTGTCCTCCCTATTACTTGAGTCTAGAATATCAATCAATGTGGTACAGTTTCTTTAAACATTCAAAGTAAAAAGGTTAGATTTTATTGTAAAAAAAGATGAGAAAAGCCTTTGTGGGCAAAGAGCACTGGAGAGACATAATCTACTGGTGTCTGTAACAGATAAAGATGTTTGCTTGTACTATTACGAGTATATTTTTGAAAGGTCTAGTAATGCAACATGGCATGAAAGGAAAAATAAGTGTGTTTAATAAAGTATAAAATAGAAAAATAGCTAACACCTCCATCACAACACATAATTACCATTTCTTTTTTCTTTTTTTGAGATGAGAACATTTCAGTTCTACTGTCAGCAGTTTTCAAGTTCACAGCATAATTCTGTTCATTATAACCACAATGCTGTTCATTAGATCCCCAGACCATATTTATCTTCTAATTGAAAGTTTGTACCCTTTAAATTAATATATATAAGTATGTCAAAGCAATATATTATACACGTTAAACATACAATATTTCATGTCAATTATATCTCAATAAAGATAATAAGTACAAATTCATTTCATATTCTTAAAACTTGGAAAATGTTTAAAAACTCAAAGAAAAGCATCTACAATCAGTAATAGGAAGTAGAAATAGCAACACTACTATTAGGATAGGGTACTGTAAAGCAGATAGTCCTAGGTTCTGATCGAGTAGCATCATTTATATAAGTCTTTCTTAAAGTTACTTAGTTTCAGTGGGCACCAGTGTTCTGACCTGTAGAACAGGAGGAAATAATATATTTTTGCAAGTCCTTACTTAAGATTAATATAATAGTAAGGCCCAGAGCTAACATCATACTCAGTGGTGAAAACCTAAAAGCATTTATTCTAAACTCAGGAATAACACAAGGATGCTAACTATTCACTTTTATTCCAATAATACTGGAAGTCCTAGTTTGAGCAATTAGGCTAGGAAAATAAATAAAAGGCATCTGAATTGGAAAGGAAAGAGTAAAACTGTCACTATTTATGAATGACATATTGTATATAGAAAACCCAAAGACTATATAAAAAATATAAGAACAATAAATGAATTTAGTAAAGTTTCAGGACACAATAGCAATATGCAGAAATGTATTTCATTTCTATAAATCAATAACTAATAAAAATAAAGAAAATAATCCTATTTACAATTGATCAAAAAGCAGCAAACACCTGGGAATAAATTAACTAAGGAGGTGAAGGGGCTGTACAGTGAAAACTTTAAGACATTCATGAAAGGAATTGAAAAAGAAACAAATAACTAGAAAGAAATTCCATGTTCATAGACTAAAAGAATTAATATTGCTGAAATGTCTATATTACCCAAAGCAATCTACAGTTTCAATGCAGACCTTATCAAAATTCCAGTGGCATTTTTCACAGAAATAGAACAAACAGTCTTAAAATTTGTATGGAATCACAAAAGACTGGGAATAGCCAAAGAAAGCTTGAGAAAGAGCAAAGCTGGAGGCATTGTGCTCCCTAATTTCAAATGATATTACAAAGGTGCACTAACTAAAACAGTACAGTTTTGGCATAAAAACAGACGCATAGATCAACAGAACAGAGGAGAGCCCAGAAATAAATCCACACAAATATTTCAATTCACAAAAAAGGAGCTAAAAATACACAATGGGGAAGAGGCAATCTCTTCAAGTGTTAGGAAAACTAGACAGCCATATGCAAAAGAAGAAAATTCAACCACTATCTTATTTCAGAGGCTCCCCTGGTGGTTCAGGTGGTAAAGAGTTTGCCTGCCAATGCAGGAGACACAGGTTTAATCCCTGGGTAAGGAAGATTCCCTGGAGGAGGAGATGGCAACCTGCTCCGGTATTCTTGCCTGAGAAATCCCATGGTCAGAGGAGCCTGGAAGGCTATAGTCCATGGGGTTGCAAAGAATCATACACAACTTAGCAACTAAGCAACAACAACAACATACTACACCATATACAAAATTTAACTTAAAATGTATCAATGACTTGAATGTAAGAACTGAAACCATAAGAAGAAAACATAAGTGGTAAGCTCTTTGACATCAGTCTTGGCAATTTTTTGGATTTTTTTGGACTTGACATCAAAAGCAAAGGCAAGAAAAGCAAAAGTAAACAAATGTGACTACATCAAAGTAAAAAACCTCTGTAGGGCAAAGAAAACCATCAACAAAGTGAAAAGGCAACCTACTGAATTTAAGAAAATATCTGCAAATAATATATCTTATAAGGAGTTAATATCCAAATTATATAAATAACATACAACTCAATAGTGAGAACAGTCAATTTGATTTTAAAAAAGGCAGAGCATCTTAATACATATTTCTTCAAAGATGAGATACACATGGCCAACAGGTGTATGGAATAATGCTCAGCATCACTAATCAACAAGGAAATACAAATCAAAACCACACAGATAATCATCTCACACGTGTTAAAACAGCTATTATGAAAAACAAGTGCTGGCGGGGATGTAGAGAAAAGAGAACCCTTGTGAAGTGTTGATGGGAATGTAAATTGGTATAGCCACAATGGAAAACTAAATGGAAGACCCTCAACACTTACGAACTGAACTACCATATGATATAGCAATTTCAATTTGGGGTATTTACCTGAAGAATACAAAACCACTAACTCAAGGAGATCATGAACCCCCATGTTCACTGAAGCATAATTAGCAATATCCAGAATACAGAAACAATCTAAGTGTTCATCGAGGGATGAACGAATAAAGATGTGAAGTGTGTGTGTGCATCTGTGTATGTGTGTATCTGTTGCCCAGAATGGAACGATGCCATGAAAAAGAATAAA
This sequence comes from Bos taurus, assembly GCF_002263795.3. Lineage (NCBI taxonomy): Eukaryota > Metazoa > Chordata > Mammalia > Artiodactyla > Bovidae > Bos > Bos taurus. The sequence goes on along the minus strand of NC_037332.1, from coordinate 13,598,025 downwards.
ATCTTGCCATTTAAAATAACATGGATAGACTTTCAGGGCATTCCGGTAAGTAAAATACATTAGACAGAAAAGGCAAATAATGTATGATCTCACTTACATGGGGAATCTAAGACAACAAAAGGAAAAACGCAAGCTTACAGAGAACAGACAGGTGGTTGACAGAGGTGAGCAGTGAGGAGGGACCAAACACGTGAAGGAATTAAAAATGTACAAACTTCCAATTAGAATATGAATAAACCAGAGGGATGTAATATACATCATGGTGACTGTTGTTAACAATACTGTGTTACATATTTGAAAGTTGCTAAAAGAAAGCAGACCTTAAAAGTTCTCATCACAAGAAAAAAATGTCCCTAGCTACGTAAGCATGGTGACAGATGCTAACTAGACTTAAAGTGTCATGATTATTTTGCAGTATATACAAATATCAAATCATTATATTACAAGCCTGAAACTAATATAATGTTATATGCCAATCTTAGCTAAAAAAATGATATTTCAAGTAAAGATTTTATTAGAGAACAACTATCTTCAATTTAGCTACTAACATCCTCCATAGGGTCTCAACACTGCAAATATATGTGAACAAATGTGTGCATGTACCTTTATTTTCCTATATAATAGCAACTACAAATTAAAAATACAGTAGAAAAAACATATAAAGAACCTAAGAAGGAAAGCTATCACTTAATAAGAAAATTCAAGCATACACTGTGAATTTATCAAAGAATTTAAACAGTAGAAGAAAACAGTGCTAACGCTAGTGTTAGTCACTCAGTCATGTTCAACCCTTTGTGATCCCTTGGACTGTAGCCCACCAGGCTCCTCTGTCCATGGAATTCTCCAGGTAAGACTACTGGAGTGGGTAGCCATTCCCTTCTCCAGAGCATCTTCCCCACCCAGGAACTGAACCTGGGTCTCCTGCATTGCAAGCAGATTGTTTACCATCTGAGCCACCAGGGAAGCCCAGAAGAAAACATTCTACTACATATTCTAAGCATGTATCAGTCTCTGAACAGATTGCCCTTTTTCATATCAAAAATAATTTTTTTAAATTAAAGTTAAAAAGATTGTTGAAATGCTAACTTTGTTTATGACCTTGGAATAAAAATGCATTTGCATAGAAACAAAATGCAAAAATAAAGGAAAATAAATATCACCATATTAATGTTTAAAAATTCCACGAGTCACAGAGATTTCTCAAATGTATTTTTAATTTATATATGGTAAAATTTACTCTTTTTGAGACATAGTTCCAGGAGTATTTACAAGTGATAAAGACTTATAAACAAAACACCCCAACTGAGATAGAGAAGTTAGATCAGCTCTAAGATATACCCCCTTATGGTCCCTGGTAGCCAGACCCTTTCCTCTCCTCTACCCCCTGACTATCAATAATATTTGTTCATATAACCTTTTCTAGAATGTCATAGAAATAGAATCATCCAATGTGAAGACTTTAGACTTCTGCTTCTTACACTTAACACATTTGCAATTCAGACACATTGTTCATGAATCAACAGTTTGTTGCTTTCTGTTGCTTAATAAATAAATCCCATTGTAGGGATTTAGTACAATTTCTTTATCCAAACACCACTGAAAGAGCATCTGGGTTGTTTCCAGGTTTGGGGCTATTACAAACGCTCACATACAGGTTTACATGTAAATATCAGTTTTCATTTCTCTTTGGGTCTCCTGCATTGCAGGTAGATTCTTTACCAGCTAAGCCACCAGGGAAGCACAAGTATACTGGAGTGGGTAGCCTATCCCTTCTCCAGCGGATCTTCCAGACCCAGGAATTGAATTGGGGTCTCCTGCATTGCAGGCAAATTGTTTACCAATGAGCTATTAGGGAAGCCTCATTTCTCTTTAGTAAATATCTTTGTGTGAGATAACTAGGTCATACAATAAGTGATGCTTCACTTTATAAGAAACCACAACACTTCTTCAGAGTGGTTGTACCATTTCACATATAGACAATGTGTGACTTCTAATTGCCTCATATCTATGTTAGCACCAGACATTCTCAGGTTGCTTCTTTGTTCTTTAACACAGCCATTTTAATAGGTATAAAATGGTATCTCGTTTATGTATTTAATTTTGAATCCAAAAATAATTAAAAATAAACATCTTTTTATCTCTATATATTTTGGTTAAGTATTTTCTTAGCATTTTTCTCTATTTTTAAAAAATTTGATCTGTTTTTGTCATTATTGAGTTTTTGGAATTCATTATGTAGCCTAGATACAAATCCTTTATCTATTATTTTCAAATACTTTCTCTAGTCTATGTCCATTCTGTTAACTTCGCTTATCAAAGTTGAGAGTTTCAAAATTGTGTTTAATTTATCATTTTCTTTAAAAGGGCTAATGCCTTTGGTATTATACTAACAAATCTTCACCTCATGCAAGGTCACAAATATTTTCCTTCAAACACTTCTAGTGGTGATGTCAAAAGGTACAACCACTTTGGAAAAGAGGTGAACAGTAAAACACACTCCTGTCATAAGATCCAGAAATGAGACTCTTAGTTACCTAAGAGAAATGAAAGCACATATTCATATGTCCATTAAATGTGAATCAATATACAAATCATTATTTATCCATATGTGGAATAATAGTTACCAATAAAAATAATTTATTGACATACAACAAATGTTCCTCAAAGTAATCATACTAAGTGAAAAGAAGCCAGATAAAAGGAACTCATAAATTAGTATTTTATTAATATATTATAGAAAATGCAAATCAATCTATAGTGACTGGAAACAAAGCAATATTTTGTCTGAGGAAAGGGTAGTGTTGGGGAGAGAAATTGGGTTAAAAAGTGATAAAATAGATTTTGGAGGTTTTGCATACATTTATTATCTACATTTGGTGATGAGCACATGAATGTATACATATGTGGATACTTATCAACACGCACATTTTAAATATGCTAGGCTGCAGTCCATGGGGTCGTGAAGAGTTGGACACAACTGCGTGACTTCACTTTCACTTTTCACTTTCATGCACTGGAGAAGGAAATGGCAATCCACTCCAGTGTTCTTGCCTGGAGAATCCCAGGGACGGGGGAGCCTGGTGGGCTGCCGTCTATAGGGTCGCACAGAGTTGGACATGACTGACACGACTTAGCAGCAGCAGCAGCAGGGTATTTTGTGTCAGTTATGCTTCACTGACACTTTTAAAACATCCATGCAACTGACATGACAAAACAACAATAGAAAATCCTCAATTAATGGATTACAAATACTAAGATATCTAGGCTTTAACATATGGGTAGGAAAATAATTTAGGAAACTACAAAGACATCTGAGAAATTAAGAGACATAACTACAAATCTTCAGCCTTTACATCTGTTCTTTATGTCATCATAATCATAATAAATATTTACTAAATAAATATTTAATTCCTATATCCAGCTTGATTAAAAACAAGATGCTTAACATACCTTTTGGAAAGTTATGAGTATTTACTTATAGCTATTTGCCAACAATTTATTCCATGTAGAAAACTTATCATACTTTGCAACTTTCCATGTATATAGCTGTACACGTTAAGATTTATTTTCTGGTTTCCTCAATCCAAGTCTAGAAATACACATTTTGGGAGGAACTAAAGAATGTCTCAGGTGTGTATTTGTATTTGAAAGAATGCCTGAATCTTGAAGCAGATTTTAGTTTGTGGTAGAAAACAAAATTAGAATGGAATTTGTTTTTTAGTATGATTCCTCTTGAGAAAATATTATCTGATAAATAATAAGCCATGTTTCATCTCCTGGCAAAAACAAAGATTTATACAAGTTACCTGGGGATATTTGTGATACATCATGTCAAAATTAATATAACTAGAGACTATCACCTTTTCCCACAGATCTCTTAGGGGTATTCTATTTTATAGTCCTTTGGTTTTCAGTGGTGTAACATCTGAATAAACATCCATATAAAGCTTTAAAATAAGCATGCTTAGTTCATCAGTGTGCCTCTAAATGTACTAAATGCTGGTGCTTATTATTTTTGTTGTCTCCCTAGTAATCATGGAAACCGATGACTTGCTCTGGGAAAGCAAGTGTCATCTCTGTCTCAGGAGTCAGAGTGTGGTTTGGAACAGAACCACTCTGAGGGGAAAAAATTTGGACAGAAAGCAGTAGTCCAAGAGCTAAACACTTTGTTTCTCTGTGCATCCCTTACATGGTATCAGGGCCACTCCCATATATCTTCTCCATATTACATTCTATCCATATTATAAAAACATCCTCTTGTGGACTAAGAATGTTCACTTCTGACGATGATGAACCATTCTTAAGCTTACTCATCAGGATGTAGATCTTTCTTAGACTCAGCTGGCATGACACATAGAGTTGTAATGTTTTCCTTGCTTTCCCAGCACTATTAACATACTTGCTAACATGTTAATATATTTTAGAATACTTCCCTAATTCTCCTTATTCCTAATACCTATTCAGACTTCCAGTCATCAAAAAAAATTATCCTTTGGGTATCAAATAGATTTTTAATATATTGATGTTGTTTTCAGAGCCTCTGATTTTCTATTTGTTTTTCAAATATTATGTTGCCAATGTTATGCCCTTCATTGATTTTATTATTATTGGTCAATGTTTTATAATGTCCATCAATAATTTTCTATCATTATCCATCTTACTCTGGATCATTTGAGCTGAACAAGTGACCAAGTGAGTGTAGATGAAGGCAATATTTTCCAAAAATGTATTCATGCCTCAATTTTTAATAAATTATTTATTAAGAGTGAGAATCAATTTAAATGACAATATTTAGAGTATAAAATTTTAAACCCTTGGCTTAACTTTCAAAGGGAATTTACAGTTTTTTTTTTCAAGCTTTGAGTCCCCTTGAGACACTCTCTGTGGACTTGTAGGTGGTTGTACATGTTAACTATTATCTCAGTCATTCTCCATAACAAACTGCTACAAAATACAAGTGGGAAATGATCATGTATTTCCCACTCCCACATCTAAGGGTCGACTGCAGAGCCAGTGCTCCGCATGTTTTGTTCTAGGTCCAAGGATGGAGGCACAGAGGCTGTCCAAGGCATGGTTTCCTGTGACAACGGCAAACACGCAGGACAGTAGGGGAAATAAACAGCACAAGCACATGGTCAAGTTCTGTTTGGATTGCATCCACTGGCTAAAGGAAGCTACACGGCCAAGTTCAAAGTCAAGAGGTGAGGAAGTATACTCTTCCTATGGAGGGAATGGTATCTAGGAACTAAGTGGTTGAGTATTTGCTGAAAAATAATCTGTGACACCAGGAGAGGACTTGTAAACCCTTTTCCAAAGTTGAAAGTTTAAAGAAGTAAAATAGTAACTAGGCTGGTATTAGTGGTTCAGTGAGAAAGACACCCTGATTTATTTTCCCATAAAGATGTAGTTACATATGGAGATTAGAATCAATTTTTAAATTACGTTTTGGGTTAAGTGTGTTTGAAAACTGGCCTGAAACCAAACCACCATGAATAGCATTATTTATGTGTTCCAAGTCATACAAGTTCAACCTATCAACACATTTTAGGGGAAAAATAGTAATTTGGGGATGGAGAGCAACATTGCTATACTTTTCCATACTTTTCACAGAACATCTAGAATTTTATTTTTGATTCAGATGATGGAAGCTTAGCAAAGGATGTGAGTTTAATTAGACATGCATTTCCAGAAGGTCTGCACAGAAACACAGCCCACAGCACACATCATTTTCTGATACATTAACAGAAGGTTACTTTAGAGTATCCTGTGCATTTTCTTTTGTTAGATTTGTATATTTAACATTACCTATGTTAAAATATGGTCAAATTTTAAAACTACTATTGATGTATTTATGTTATATGATAGGCTTTAAAAAATAGTGGTGGTGGTTTAGTCTCTAAGCCATGTCCAATTCTTTTGTGATTCTATGGACTGTAGCCCACCAGACTCCTCTGTCTATGGGATTTCCCAGAGAAGAATCCTGGAGTGCGTTGCCATTTCCTTCTCCAGGGGATATTCCCAATTCAGGGATTGAACTTGTATCTCCTGCTGTGCAGGCAGTCTGCACTACAGGTGGATTCTTTACCGACTGAGACACAAGGGAAGCCCTTAACAAATTGTGCTGCGCTGTGCCAAGTCATTTCACCCATGTCCAACTCTTTAAGCCCCCACAGGTTGTAGCCCATCAGGCTCCTCCATCCACAGGATTCTCCAGGCAAGAGTACTGGAGTGGATTGCCATATTCTCCTCCAGGGGATCTTCCTGACCCAGGAATCAAAACTGCATCTCTTATATCTGCTGCATTGGCAGGTGGGTTCTTTAGCACTAGTGCCACCTGGGAAGCCTTTAACAAAATGAACAGTGGTAAATATAACCTTAAAAAATGCTGAAGCAGGATACGCAAGCTTATATTGATATTTGCTTATCTCACTTTCTCCTTCTGAGGCATTCAGGTGACTGGATAGGACACTTGTCAAAGAACAGGTAGGTGGTGCTGTGAGGAAAACACACAGACTGGGCATACATAACACACACAACATGATAAGCTCTAAAATATCTGAGGGTCCTAAACTCCCTTGATATTTAATCAGGCTCTAGAATCTGTATGAACTAATTTATTTCTCAGAAATTCCATTTTCCATGCTTATTATTAAGACAATAAATACTTATAAATAAGTATTTACTAAGTATTAAGAACAATAAATACAAATAAATACTCAAAATCTTAGATAATCTAATTAACATCCAATAATCTAATAATCAATTAATAGTGTTAATAATATAATCAACATATTTCATTGAGTTATAAGTGACATATAACATATGAGTCTCAAGTATAGAATATAGTGATCTGACATTTGTAAAATATTACAAAATGACTACTACAATAACTCTAATTAATATCCATAAAATATCTATTTAAATATACAACTAGTCCTTTCAGATTCTCTAATAGAAGTAGGGAGTTTATTCCCCCTATAGCAAAAAATCAATTTATGTTTATTATTTATTATTTATATATCTTCAAGCAGATTTCACTAATTCCAATATTAACATTCCTGACCCAATAAATGTCTAAAATGTTATTCCAACTTTCATCACCAGATTTATTTTGTTATTATTCAACAATGAAATAATACAAAGTAACATATTTATAAACAGGCCATGACATATGTAAAGGCAGAACTCTATGAAATTTGTCTTGGTATTTGATTCAGGATAAGTTGATTGAAGATACTTTGGCACAAATTGCTGAAATATTTTGCATTACTTGGTCCATAACACACGTTTATAATTGTAGCAGATTCACAACTATGGAATACAATAATCAAGACATAAAGATACATCAATCTTTTTGTGATATCTGATCGATCTATGAACTATACCACTGGGCACCACATCTCTACCCCACCCTAAGTTCTCTAGTGTCAACCTGTGGGGATCTCTCATACAAAGCAGTTGTTTTTTATGTGGCTGCCAATCATAACAGTAAGTTGCAAACTAAAATGTACTATCTTGCACATGGAAACAAAAATCTGTTGGCCTGCTACAGTTTCATAAATCTAGGTTTAGGAAAATCTTATACTGGTTAATATGGACGAGTTTTCAGGTCACATGTCAACTTGATGTCTTCTTGTAAATTAGCAGTCGTGGAACATAGGAGACTTGTCTTAAATACAGGCAAAACTGAAAATATACATCTTTTCCCCCATGTCCCTAACTCTTAGCAGCTGGATGTCAAATGTAGACTATATCAAGGACCAATTAAGATGATGGAAAACTTTAATCCTTGTTCCAGAAGGTTGGGCCTCTGTTCTGCATCAAGGATCTGTTTCCATCCATATCAGTATCTGATATCTGCAAAACCTAAATTCCGCAACTGTTGCTAATTTGTCCTCTGGTTTAGGAGATTTCAGCTTTTTTTAGTGGAGACAAGGGGAAATAAATCCTTAGGGGCTGATTCAGGTTCTGCACTCCCCTATAGAATCTTTATGTGTCTTTGTATTACATATATACACCCCTCCACATGTGTGTATTACATACATACACCCCTCAACACACACACACACACACACACACATATATATATATATATATGTATATATATATATATATATATCTGTCACACACACATACATATATATGTTCTGAGCAGAAGCAGCTCAGACCCTAAACATATATATATGTTTCATATCCCTCCTCACTTCAAAATGCAGTTATATTACAGTAATATCATGGGGATAGTTTATTGTCACCTACTTCTTCACCTCAATATAAGAATGTACATATCAGACAAAAACATATAAGCACATTATAAGACAATCTCTTGGTATACTTCTAATCTATTTGAAAAGTACTTTTGATTTACATACATTGAGTAGGAATGGAAACAAACTATTTTCTGTATTGATAGAAATGGTAAACTTCCTGATATTTGAAAGACATACTATATTACCAAAAATGAATATTATATCATATTTAAATATTTTGGAATTATCTTTCAAATTTCATGTGTCCGTTACTCACAGATGGGTAGCATTTATCATGCATGATTACTAAGACACAAAACCTGGTGAAGGGGTGGGACATTTGTTAGGATTAGACTCACCAGATTTATCTCAATTCTCAGAAAATCAAATCTCACATGTCTCAAACAAGACACAGTTTCTCTGTCATATAAATGAAGTCAGATATCACTAGTTTGGGGCCAATAACCCCAACTCCTTATAAAAGGATTTCTTAGGTTGATACATACCCAGTTACATCTTACTGGTAGAACTTGAGTCACGTTCTCATTTATAGTTGCAAGTGAAAAGTGAAAGTCACTTAGTTGTGTCAGCCTCTTTGTGACCCCATGGAGTATACAGTCCATGGAATTCTCCAGGCCAGAATACTGGAAAGGGTAGCTTTTCCCTTCTCCAGGGGATCTTCCCAATCCAGGGATTGAACCCAAGTCTCCTGCATTGCAGGTGGATTCTTCACCAGCTGAGCCACAAGGGAAGCCCAAGAATACTGGAGTGGGTAGCCTATCCCTTCTCCAGTGGATCTTCCCAACCCAGGAATCGAACTGGGGTCTCCTGCATTGTAGGTGAATTCTTTACCAACTGAGCTATCAGGGAAGTCCAGTAACCCAGAAAATGTTGTATTTATTCTGAGTACCAAAATAAAAACTTCTGTGAGATGTACTTAAGACACTCCAAAGAATAAAAATATAAAATATATGAGGGCTCAGCTTTGACAGAACAACACAAAAATAAAAGCAGACAATAAATAATATTAAAAGAATAAAAATACTTTATTGATTATTTAAGTACATCTGCGGGCCTACAAGGCACAGCAAATTCTAGGCACTGGGATTCCTAAGTGAAAACACACACACATACAATCTCTGCCTTCACGTGCCTCATATTTTAGTGGATGAAGACAGCTGTTTTGCTTGTCTGTTTGTTTTATTTTCCAGTACTTCCAAGTGTTGTGCTGTGCTCAGTTGCTCAGCGGTGTCCAACTCTTTGTGACCCATAGACTACAGCTCGCCAGGCTCCTCTGTTCATGGAATTTTCCAGGCAAGAATACTGGAGTGGGCTGCCATTTCCTATTCCAATACTCTCACAGGTAGACCTACTTTACTAAAATTGAGTAATCATCCTGACTTTCTTCTGAGAAGCCTCCTGGTAGCTAAGATTCCAGGTGGTTTTGTAATGCTAAAGTGGTATGCATTTCCAATGCTTTGGCAATAAAACTTACAACTCCACATTCCCATTGTGTTAATGGTATCATCCTCTTGCTTACACATCTGTGTCTCTACTTTGTGGAAAAACAAGACACAAATTATTGTCTCCACAAACTGATCTATACCTTCCTTCATCATCAAAAAAACAAATACTAACAACAAAAAACTCCAAGAAACACAGGATTTTTATTTCCTAACTCTTTTTTTCACCAATAGATGGGATATTTGCAACATATTATCCCCTCCCTCATAATCTATTCTATACTAGATCCTGAGTTTTGTTGTGATGGAATTATCTGTTTAGTTTCAACCTGTGACTGTATTTTCTCTTTTGGTTGTTTATTCAATTTCAAGAGTATTTATTAAGCATAAATATAATAAGATTTTTCCACCAATTTTGAACATTTTGTGAATCCGTTATCATCTTACACTTTTGTCATTGTTCAGCCGTTAAGTCATGTCCAAACCTTTGCAATCCCATGGACTGTAACCCCCCAGGCTCCCTCTGTGCATGGGATTTTTTCAGCCAAGAATACTGGAGTGGGTTGCCATTTCTTTCTCCAAGGGATCTTTCCAGATCAGAACCTGTGCCTCTTGCATTGGCAATGGATTCTTTACCACTGAGACACCAGGGAAACCCATTTTGAACTTTAATTGCATTTAAAAATAGTTACAGCTCAGAAAAACAGCTTTATGGGAACATAAAACTAAATATGAAGGGGTTTCAGAGTCAAAGAGCCTACTACACAGGGGCTGAAGTGTTTGTGAAGATGCTATACCTTTTTTATCTCCACCACTTGTTTAAGGCATTTGAAAGAAAACACGTACCACCTAATATTCTCTGATGTGAAATTCTTGTGACAAAATAATTGGTGAACATGCTTTTAGCAGAAAAATAGGGGGATAAGATTTCCTGTCTAAAAATGCAATATAGCTTTTCAAGAGCAAGGAGGATAATTATATATGTTTCTCTCTGCGTGTATATATACAATATAATGCATTGTGTCATGTCTTGTGAATGACAAAGTAGGTAGAAGAAAGGGTAAAATCAGATTTGTATCCATTAACTTGTAGGCATATCCATTATACATTAAGTTGCTGTTGTTATTTTGTTAAGTAAGCTTTAGATTTATTCATTTAGTATGATTATACTGATGGAAAAACAAAAAGTTAAAATCCAAATGTATCTTTGTACATATACACATACATACTGTGGAAACATGGAGAATTTGGTAAAAGTGTGAAAGAATGGACACATTTCCTAAGGCATTAACAATGAAGGGCACCCTGTGAAAAACAGTTAAGTGTAGTAATTTATGAACTGCATTTTTTCCTCTTTGATGCCCTGTGAAACTAGTAAAAATATAACATTTTCAATTAACATTCAACTGCTTTTTATTTTATTTGCAGAATATGATAGAAAAACATTCAGAGGCATAACTACTTGAGCTCTGGTATACATTTGGGATTAAATATGTTTAAAATATATTTTTCAGATTTTCAATTTGACAAAATATACTCAAAAAATACTCAGGTAATTCCTTCTGTTTTTCAGTTGTAGCTTGCTGCATTTGGCAATATTTTTAGAGGAATATTAATATGTATAAAATTTAGATTTTTATAAAATAAGTCACCCATTCACCATAAATAATATTATGCCATGCATTTTAAATTCAATTTCAGATATTCAGCTAGCTGTAACTGCCAAGATAATACTACAATCAGGCTTATTTCTGAGTTAGTAATGTGGTCCTTAGTTATAATATGCAACTTGAAAAGACTGATCCTCAAAATACTAGTCCTCACCAAGTTTTAAATTGCTACTTTAATTGGAGCAGAAAGAATTTACTTTCTGCCAGATATGTTAATATGTGCCTATGAGAAACTCTATTAACTTTCTTCATATTTTAAATGTATTCCAGTGATCGCTTATCATCTTGTAGATTCATACCAGGCATCTGCCCAGTTGGTCGAGGACTTAATGAAGAACTACCCTCAACAGCAGTTGGCAGTGAGCAGCCACCCCCACTGTTGTGTAGACACACACACACACACACACACACACACACACTCACAATCCCCTCCAAGATGCCCTTACTGTAATTCAGCATTTGTAGGACAACTCAACAGCCATCTTTGCCTTGCATTTCCCCATCTTATACTTTAGTTTCTATGCATATATAATCTCATTTTCACCAAATTCTGCATAAAGATCTGCATAGTTTTCAAACAAGGAAGTAAACAGTCTTGAGGCCTTTTGATGTCTTTCATATCGTCTGGTTAATAGCCGCATTTACCCACAATGGACTGTCAGTGCAACAAGGTTTTTCTCCAGTGTTATGGAGACACCACTGACATACTGCTAAGTGCTAAGTTGCTTCAGTCGTGTCCAACTCTGTGCGACCCCAGAGACGGCAGCCCACCAGGCTCCCCCGTCCCTGGGATTCTCCAGGCAAGAACACTGGAGTGGGTTGCCATTTCCTTCTCCAATGCATGAAAGTGAAAAGTGAATGTGAAGTCGCTCAGTCGTGTCCGACCCTCAGCGACCCCGTGGGCTGCAGCCTACCAGGCTTCCCCGTCCATGGGATTTTCCAGGCAAGAGTACGAGAGTGGGTGCCATTGCCTTCTCCACCACTGACATAAAACACTGTCAATTTAAAGTGTACAACTTTAACATTTCATATATTTATGTGAATGTATTACCAACTTGTGTGTGGGGGGTGAGACCTTTTAAGACTTACTCTCTTTTAAACTAAGTCACTTACTCTCTTGACGACTTACTAACATAGGGTACAGTATTAACAATAGTCACCACACTGCACATTACTCATAACTGGAAGTCTGTACCCCTTTGACAACCTCCCCCCATTTTCCTCTCTTCCTCCATCCCTCCACTGGCAAGCATCAATCTTCTGTTTCTTTAAGTTTTTTACAGTCCACATGTAAGTGAGTTCACATAATATTGTTTTTTGTTTTCTGACATATTTCGGGTTAAGCCATGCACACGTTTCAGCTTTTCATTTTGAAACAGCCCTAGTGTTTCCGCACAGGTCTCAGCCTATGGCTGGCACGACTATCCTGTCGGGCTATCGGTTATCCAGGGAAAGCCTGGGGGCCCGCTCCCACGCCAGGAGCGAGGCCCCCACAGACATATCCCCTCAGAGCCAACCCTCTGGCTGGAGCAGCCCTTGTGGGTCTCCTTGGGATTACAGAACGCACCTCAGCAACAATGGTCCGGGAACTTGGAAAAACAACAACAAGCTGTATTACTCACAAGCCTGAAGGATTTCACTCCACAGGCCAGCTGGGCGAGGTCACAGGGAGACGGAGATCGTGCAGGCGGGCCTGGGGTGCTGCTCCGATTCGGGGCGAGAGGGATGGACCTGTGTGGGTTCAGGGGTCCCTCTTTATTGGTGAACTTCAAACCTAAAAGCTGGAAATAAAGCCCAGGCAGCAGAAGACAAGCTGCAGAACGGTCAGTTAGCTAAGTTCGAGACCGCTAAACCGAAGGAAACTTCAGGGCTGAGGCGACCTGGTCGTTTATCCCCACCGTGTGGCTGGCAAAGGTTTTTTTTGAATCGTTTTTCTCTGAGAAACTGAATGTCCGTCACTCACAATTAAAAATCCCCTGTCAGGTGCTCACATTCTACCTAGATTGGCAGGAAGTTCCAAAGGTAACAGAGAAAGGACTCTTACCCTTCCCTGAGTTTGCCCAAAAGATAACCTCTGACGGAAATCCGGTCCAAAGTCAAAACCAGGAATCTGGCATTGGTGGGAAGTGGGTGTCTAGCTCTGTGCCATCGGCCCCATGTGTGCGTTTGTATCATCACCAATTCAGTCAGGATACAGAACTATTTAATCACCACAAAGAACTCCTTCATAACCCTTTACAGTCACACTCATTGCTCCCCTAATAACCCGAACCAACGGCAGTCACTAAAATGCTTTCCCTTTGTATAATTTTGTGATTTTAAGCATTAGGTATATTGACGTATACACACTATTGTATGTAAACTAGTTAGTGGGAAGCTGCTGTATAAGGCGGGGAGCCCAGCGCAGTGCTGCCAGGACCTAGATGGGTGGGATGGGAGATGGGAGGGTGGCTCAAGAAGGAGAGAGTGTATGTATACATACAGCTGATCCAGGTTTTCAGCACAGCAGAAACTAACAATGTTGTAAAGTCATTATCCTCCAATTAAAACAAACAAAAAGAATATTATGTAAATTGAACCAGACAGGATGCAGTAGTTTAGACGTTGTTGTTTTGTTTGTTTACTTGACATAGTGTCCTGGAGACGCAATCAATTGTTGTGTTTGTGCTTTTTATTACCAAGTAGTATTTCATGGTATGGTAGTATAGCTGACTTTTGAACAACAGATTTGAACTGGGCTGGTACACATACATGTGGATTTTTTTTTTTTTTTCAGTAAGCACTACACAGATCCATGGTTGGTTAAATGAGAGCATTCAGAACTGTGGCTTTGTAGGGTAGATTATAAACTTATACACAGGTTTTTGACTGCCTTAGGAGGTGTCAGCACTCCAGTGTATATGTTATCCATGGGTCAACTGTACTATAGTTTAATCATTTACCAATGAAGGGAAATTTTAGCTGTTTTCTGGTTTTGCTTATTTGCTGCTATGAACATTCACACACAGGTTTTTGTGTGGATATAGTTTTCATTTCTCTAGGTTCAGAAGTACAATATCTGCGTCATAGAAAAATACATGTTTAGTTTTTTGTTCTTTTTTTAAGAAACTGCCAAGTTATTTTCCATAGTTCCTGTGATACTTTACATTCACAGCAGCAGTATATGAGTGATCCAACTTTTCTGTATCTTCACTAGTAGTTGGTATTGTCACTTAAAAAAAAATTTAGTTGTTCTAACAGATAATCTATCATAGTTGTGATTTGCATTTCACTAGGAAAATCCCATGGACAGAGGAGCCTGGTAAGCTGCAGTCCAGAGTCAGACATGAGTCGGACATGACTGAGCGCCTTCACTTTCAGTTTTCACTTTCATGCATTGGAGAAAGAAATGGCAACCCACTCCAGTGTTCTTGCCTGGAGAATCCCTGGGACGGCGGGGCCTGGTGGGCTGCCGTCTATGGGGTCGCACAGAGTCGGACACGACTGAAGTGACTTAGCAGCAGCAGCAGCAGGCTAGTTATGTCAATACCTGTGCATGTGCTTATTGCCATTTTTATGTCATCTGCAGTGAAACATCCCTTTGTCTTTGCCTATTTCCAATTGGATTTTTTGGTTTTAACTGGTGAATTTACAGAGTTCTTTATATATTCCAGATATGGTTCCTTTATCAGAGATGCAATTTGCAAATATTTTCCCCAAATTTCTACCTTGTCTTTCCATTTTTCTCATTAAGGTTTTTCACAGAACAGAAATGTTAATTTTGATGAAGTTCAAATTACATATATATACTTCTTTTTTTCTTTTGTGGATCATGCTCTTTGTATCAAGTCTAAGAACTCTTTGTCCAACCTTTGCTCTCTGAAGAATTTTACTCCTTTCTTTGAAAAGTTTTACATTTTATGTTTAAGTCTGTGATTCATTTTGAGTTTATTTCTATAAAAGGGGCAAGGTTCAGGGTGAGGTTCACTTACTTGCTTATAGATTTCCAGTTGCTCCAACACCATTTATTTAAAAGGCTATCTTTAATCCATTGAATTATTTATATTTGCATCTTTGATAAAAATCACTTGGCCCTATTGCTGGGGCTACTTCTTAGTTCTTAATTCTGGTCCATGATCTCTGTATATATCTCTCTACCAAGAACAGAGAGTCTCAATTACTACAGCTATATCATGTGTCCTGAATTCAGATAGAGTGAGTCATCTCACATTTTACTTCTTTTTGAAATTGTTTCAAAATTGTTCCTTTGCCTTTACATACAAATTTTAGAAACATTTTACTATAACTAAAAAAAAAAAATCTTGCTGAGATTTTGAAAGAAATTGATTAGCATGAAAGTACAAGCTCCTCAAGTTCTCTCCCTACCTCATAGAAGGGAAGGGTCTTACTGTCTAGTCAGGAGGAAGTTCCTGCTCCCCAGTAGTCCTCCCCTGACACCAGTGCAGGTTTGGGCCATGTTATTACAACCTAGCAGAGGTAACAAATCTGTGGGGAGACACGTTTTATTTCTGTGGTGTTTGGATAGAATAAAGCAGTTATTGTTTAAAAGTTTTCTGTCTTGCTAAGCTCCCTTCCTGGTCTCATGGCTATAGAAAACAGATATACAAGTATTTGTTACCATGATTTTTAATTTTTGTCTGTGCTCATTGGCATTTTAGAGTTGCTATCTTATTCAGACCCAAATCTGAGATATATGAGGCACAAAGAAAACCTATGATACTTAACCGCTGTGTCATTCCTTGGATCATTATCCTATAGGTCTTCTCTGCTTTGCATTTCAGCTTCTTCTTATGGTTATCTTATATATAACGATTCAAGCTTTCAGTGTACACAGAGGATACAAATGGAAGAGTACGTCTATCCCATCTTCTTGGAAGCCAGTGTCACAAGCTTATATATAATTTGACATCTCGTAGGTGCCCTGTGGGCTGCCCGGGTAGTTCAGGGCTTCCCAGGGGGTACAGTGGTGAAGAATATGCTTGCAATACAAAAGATGTGGGTTTGATCCCTGAGCCCAGAAGGTCCCCTGGAGAAGGAAATGGCTACCCACTCCAGTATTCTTGGCTGGGAAATCCTATGGACAGAGGAGCCTGGTGGGCTACAGCCCATGGGATCACAGAGTTGGACACGAATTAGCAGTTAAACAACAGTAACAAATGGGCCCTATATTGTGCTATACAAGGAAAGTTTAGGCCTCAAGGAAATTATTTTCTACTATAGAAAGTACAAAGTTCTATATGTTTTTCTTAAATGATACAAATGAGAAGAAACAAATATGTACACTTGTCTAGAACTCAGGAGAAGGAAAGCTACTCCACTAAAACCAGAAGTTCAGGGTTTACTTCTTATAAGGTATGATGCCTGAGATGAGACTTAAAATATAAGCAAAATTCACCAGATTAATAAAGTAGAAAACAAACAATCCAGTAAAAAGTTTGTTTACATGAGAAAAAGATAATTTTGCAGAATCTGTAAAAAAGTTCTTTCAGAATATGAGTCTGAAGAAATAGGTGGAGATTAAGTCTTGGAAGTCTTTGAATTATGTCATAAAGATCATATATATGTTTTCCTGAAAGCATAGTTGAATCATTGAATTGTTTTATAAAAATTTAGGATAGGCCAAACTTCTTTTAGACAGAATTACCTACAAGTTAGATAAGGAATATATATTAATAAAAAGGGGATGATATTAAAGATAAGCTGAACAAGTAGGAAATCATTCCAATATCTCTGAATATATATAATAATAGTATTAAATATAGAAATGGAAGTATGAATCAGTAATTAAGAGAAAATAGAAATATTCCATAAGTAAGATTATCTGTATTGATTATTTATTATTCCCCATCCCTTGCTGTAAGAAAGTGTGATGTTAAATGTGACGTTCAGAGGGGAGGACAAGATTTTGAAGGCTTCAATTTAAAAAATTATAAAAATAAAACATAGTAGGGTATACAGAAGTAGAAACACAGTGTTGTACACATGAAATTTATAAATCAGTGTTGCCCTAAAAAAAGTGATTATAGTGAAACATACATTTTAGAGGGAACACAAACCAGAAATCTTAGAATGAGAAGATAGGCTAGGACAGAGAACTGTGAGTGAATAACATCACTTACTTATGGGTGTAGAGAGAGTCCACATAGCAATACCTGTTATAGTTATGAAAGTAGGTTAGAAGCCCAGTAGGAAGCTTAAAAAATATGCTTGTTCATTCTGGCAACAAGATACTTTTTGGTGTTCCTGGTATACAGTTTCTCAGTTGTACATATGTGTCTGTGTGTGTGTGTGTGTGTGTGTGTGTGTGTATAGTGGGGATTGCTTTACTTTGAGAAAATGATTTTGATTTTATGAAAATTAAATGTTAACAGACAAACAGTCCAATATTTTGAGACTATCGTAGGCAAAGTTCACATCTTCATTATTTTAAATCACAGACAATAAATAGGCTTACTTACAGATGGATGTGAATAAACTAGCAAAAAAGGAGAGAAATAATTCTGACGAAGGCTGGGGGAAAAGCAATCAATCTTTAAATTGTGTGTCTCACAAAGTGTGGCACAGAGACAGTGCTTATTAATCCCTTCTTAACTAAATGGAACAAGCTGTCAGCCCTTGAAACTACAGAATATGAAGTATTAATATTTTAGATCAAGTTCCAGTAAATATGTAAGGATGAGGGGTGGAGCCAGGAAGTTAAGACTGTCCATACCTAGAAGCCTCAATTTCTTGGATTTCAATGAAAATCTTAGTCATCTCTTAAAAGTAAGAAGCTTAATCTTGGATGGTAGTCTTGAGGAAACGGGTTACATCTTACACAAAAAAAGAAATGATAGGAGATTAAGAACAAAAAATGATAAAGCATAAGAAAAACCTGATCTGAAAGACACAGGGTTGTTTAGCCATGTTGCAGAATCAGTTAAAACTGAGAGAATAGCAATACGTAAGTAAAGCATTCACAATACAAAATTTTCCTTCCTTTGTTCATATATTTTACCTAATGAAGACAAAAATTTTTGAATAAACTGTTACTGGATTTTATAAAAGAAAATTAAGAAATCCTAATTGGTTTTTTGTTTGTTTAATTCCATTCTCTCACATGAAAATCTTTTTATGTAAAATTTAACTAACATCCATCACCCATCAAAGTATATTACTTATAGCCACTTAATATTTGTTGAGCAGAAAATGGATCATTGAATGAATGGGATTTTGACTTTGTGAAATGGACACAAGTATCTGTCCAGAACCACAATGCAGGCTTTTGATCGTGTTAATCACTTCAAGGACAGTGTAAGCCTCCATTTTATCTATATCATCCCTTCCTACTATTCATCATTTTCCAGTGTTCAGTTATTTTCTTTGGGATGGCAACTTGCTACTGTAATATTAAATTTATTAGAAAAGGCAAATCTAAGAAGTCATCTCATCCATCAATCTGTCTTCTGATTAGATTACATCTAAAATAATTCTATTTATAAACACCTGCAAATGTAGAGACTCCACAGCTTCTCTTGACAACAAGTTAAATATTTAGTCTTATTCTTTAATTGTTTTCCTTAGGTTTTCTTCAGATGCCACGTGTTCAAAAGGGAGCCCACTTTCTCTTCCTCCATGTGTGTTTAAAAGATTTGGCCCCAATTATTATAAAAGTCTTGAGTTTATTCCTGAGAACTGAACCATGAGCAATCCATACATGATTCCTGACTAACATGGTAACTAAATGAACACATTTCAGGGACATATTGTTTTATTATTGACATTTAATATTTTTATTAACAGACTTTATATTTTAGGATAATTTTAGATTTACAAAAGAATTAAGCAGATACTACAGAGAGGTACCTGTATACCACCTGTACCCAATTTCCTCTGTTACTAACATCTTACATTAGTACAGAACATGTTACACTAATGAACCATTATTATTAAACTAAGGTCCATATTTTATTCAAATTGCCTTAGCTTTTCCAAATTTCCCTTTTCTGTTCCAGGATTACAACCAACTAGCCAGGCGCCTCTGTTCATGGGATTTCCCAGGCAGTAAAATGGAGTGGGTTGCCATTTCTTTTTCCAGGGTATCTTACTGGCACAGGGATTGAGCTTGCAGACTGGCATCTTCTGCATTACAAGCAGATTCTTTACTGCTGAGCCACCAGGGAAGCCCTACGATAAAGATACCACACTATATTTAACATTCTTGTGTCCTTAGGCTCCTTTTAACTGTGACAGATTCTCAATCTTTCCTTGTTTTTGATGACCTTGATAGCTTTAGGAGAGGGGGTACTAATCATGTATATCATAGAGCCCCTCTATTGAAATGTGTCCAGTATTTATCTCACAATTAGCGTGAGGTTATATGTTTTGGGGAGGAGGATAACAAGGTTGTAGTGTGATGTTCATAACATCATATCAAGGGTCTATATTTATCAAAATGATTTATGACAGTTGTTACTGATGTAGGACAGAGATAAAACTTTAGAAAATGACCCTGTTTAGCCTATTTAGCTTGATAAATTTCTTTGTTCAATGTTGGCTTTGTTGGCTTTCTCTGAAATTAATATAATGATACTAGCTGTCTCCTGATGAGTGTTAGCATGGTATATACTTTCTCCTTTATTGGTAACATGCCTGTGTCCTTATGCATTTAAAGTGGGCTACTTATCATCAACTTATATTTGGATTTTGTTGTTTTATCTTCTCTGCTAGTCTCTGTCTTTCATTTGTGTTTTCATACTATTCACGTTTAAAGTACTTATCTGTACAGCTGTTGACCTCTGAGACTCCTCAACTTCTCCTCACCCCAGAAGGACCATACCAAGAAGATACAGAGGTCCCCTTTACGATACCAGAGATCACCCCATGTGTGCAGTCATCTTGCTTTGTAAACCCTCAAACCCGAGAAAAAGGCTTAAATGTTAAAAATCATTCTCTTTGTGCAGAAAAAGGTACTTGGCACAAGTCTCTTTATTCTCTTCTACACTGAGTTTGGTTAAACCTTAAGAGAAACTAGGGACATAAACATCATTATTCCAAGTCAGGTGGGAGAGCTTCCTAGAACTTTTAAAATAAATAAGTGAGAATAAATCTTTAAAATGTCTCTCTATTAATTTAGGGTTTCTGCCATCATTGCTTTACATGTGGTTAAACAGCCAACTATGCTGGGACCTACTAAACATAATTTTAGTGACTATGCACTTCACATTATCATATAGTATACTTTTTTTCTCAAGTAACTTGGCAGAAATTTGATTTTTAGACTTTCCCCAACCTGGGCACGAGTACAGACATCCCCTGTAACTATCCACCACATTCTTTTCTTCAGTACTTGATTCAATGTCTTTCTTCATCTCAGAGTTGAACCTGATGACCATACTTCAGTGTCTCAGCCAATCTCACTGCAAAGGAGGTACACAATGTAATTTAGCAATAAGTGTGAACTTTTCTTGCTTTAGATGTTTCTTGCTTCATATATTGTCTAACAAGCTAGGTGGCTTGTTTATAAGAACAAAATTGGTATAACCTTTTCATTCCCTTTATATAAAAGTCATGTGCTTAGCTTCCAGAGCAGAGAAAATCATGCTGTCTTTGACCAGTACTGCTATAAAAGGAAAAGGAAAATCCAGCAAGGGAAAAAACCTATTTTGAAAGGTAAAGGGATGCTTATATCTGAGGGGCACGGCATGCTAAAAGGAAGTCAAGTATGTATATACTGAAGAATGCTCCTGGATTTCCAACAAGGAAGCATTAGATAACCCCAGAAAGGGCAGATTCAGTGTAGTAGTAGAGTGAAGGTAGATTATAATAGACAGAGGAATGAGTATGCTGTGACGCATTAGAGACACTGAATTTAGGATTGTATTTCACCTAAAAGTTTGAGTTTATAAGGATCTTTTTAGTCAGGGCGTAAATATTGAGGCAAAACTTATCTCTCCTGTTTCTTCATTTTGTTTCTGGACTTTAAACTTTACTTTCTGTCTTTGAATGCAACCTACTTCAACCTCTTTTTTTCAGAGTGAGCACAGTACAATGTATGAAGAAATAATTGAGCTGAATAATGCTTTTTGTGTGAGCTGTAGTCACTATAATGCTTCATGTTTTTCATTCTCAAAGTCTCTTGCTCATCTGATTTTTTCTTTGAAACTCAATTGTTTATATATCTAAATTGAGAGGATCAAAAAATCTTAATACCATCATTTAATATCAGTTTTATGGTTATAATATTTATATATAGAGGATTTCTCCTAGGATGCCTAAATGATTCCTTTCTCTCTCTAGACTTGATTGATAACATAGGAAATACGAAACAGACCTCATCATATTAAGCCTAGAAAAAAAAAGCATTCTCATCAGCTAGCTGAATATAGAAGCATAAATAAGGAATATTTATTAAAATATATGAAACTATATTCATCAATAAACTACTTTGGGGTGGTGATATATTACTCATTCTTCACGATGTAATTTAAAAAAATTTGAATCATCACCAGTAGGATCATCAGGAGTTATTTCCTCTAAACAATCTATTGATGTGTTTTAAATTTCATATTTCATATTTCAATTGTTATTCAAGTTGATTTCCTAGCATTGCTATTCAAATTGCTCTCAATAGCATTAGAATCAGAAAAAAGAAAAAATGAAAAAAGTAAACCTGTAATCAGATAAGGCAATGGCAACCCACTCCAGTACTCTTACCTGGAAAATCCCATGGATGGAGGAGTTTGGTAGGCGGCAGTCCATGGGGTCGCTAAGAGTCGGAAATGACTGAGCGACTTCTCTTTCACTTTTCACTTTCATGCATTGGAGGAGGAAATGGCAACCCATTCCAGTATTTTTGCCTGGAGAATCCCAGGGACGGCGGGGCCTGGTGGGCTGCCATCTGTGGGGTCGCACAGAGTCGGACACGACTGAAGCGACTTAGCAGCAGCAGCAGCAAACCTGCAATATCTATTTAGCTATACTGATCAAATTATCTATATATATATAATTAAATATATATGTGTGTCTTTTAATTTCATGGCTGCAATCACCATCTGTAGTGATTTTGGAGCCCAGAAAAATAAAGTCTGACACTGTTTCCACT
This sequence comes from Bos taurus, assembly GCF_002263795.3. NCBI lineage: Eukaryota > Metazoa > Chordata > Mammalia > Artiodactyla > Bovidae > Bos > Bos taurus. The sequence goes on along the minus strand of NC_037332.1, from coordinate 13,575,560 downwards.
GTTTCCCCATCTATTTCCCATGAAGTGAAGGGACTGGATGCCATGATCTTCATTTTCTGAATGTTGAGCTTTAAGCCCTTTTTCACTGTCCACTTTCACTTTCATCAAGAGGCTTCTGAGGTCCTCTTCACTTTCTGCCATAAGGGTGGTGTCATCTGCATATCTGAGGTTATTGATATTTCTCCCGGCAATCTTGATTCCAGCTTGTGTTTATTCCAGTCCAGCGTTTCTCATGATGTACTCTGCATATAAGTTAAATAAGCAGGGTGACAATACACAGCCCTGACGTACTCCTTTTCCTATTTAGTACTGTTGTTCCATGTTCAGTTCTAACTGTTGCTTCCTGACCTGCATAGAAATTTCTCAAGAGGCAGATCAGGTGATCTGGTTGCGATTCATGGGGTTGCAAAGAGTCGGACACGACTGAGCAACTGATCTGATATGATATATGTGTGTACACATATATAAAACAGAGTGAAACATTGTTTATAAAACTAAAATTACTAGATGCCAGTTACAGACAGAGTTTGAGTAAGCTCTGGGAGATGGTGAAGGACTGGGGAGCCTGGCATGCTGCAGTCCATGGGGTCACAAAGAGTCGGACATGACTGAGCAACTGAAAAACAAACATTAGATGTTTTTGATTTGCATGAGAACTAAACGTCATCAGAATAAGATTCATTAATTGACTAATAATAGATTTTTACTTCTTCCTGAAGTTTGATGAATCAGTTCAGTCAGTCAGTCAGTTCAGTCGCTCAGTTGTGTCTGACTCTTTGAAACCCATGAATCGCAGCCCGCCAGGCCTCCCTGTCCAACACCAACTCCCAGAGTTCACCCTGACTCAATCTGTCAGGTCAGTGATGCCATCCAGTCATCCCATCTTCTGTCATCCCCTTCTTCTCCTGCCCCCAATCCCTCCCAGCATCAGAGTCTTTTCCAATGACTCAACTCTTCCCATGAGGTGGCCAAAGTGCTGGAGTTTCAGCTTTAGCATCATTCCTTCCAAAGAAATCCCATGGCTGATCTCCTTCAGAATGGACTGGTTGGATCTCCTTGCAATACAAGGGACTTTCAAGAGTCTTCTCCAACACCACAGTTCAAAAGAATCAGTTCTTCGGCTATCAGCCTTCTTCAGGGTCCAAATCTCACATCCATACATGACCACTGGAAAAACCATAGCCTTGACTAGATAGATCTTTGTTGGCAAACTAATGTCTCTGCTTTTCAATATGCTACCTAGGTTGGTCATATCTTTCCTTCCAAGGAGTAAGCATCTTTTAATTTCATGGCTGCAGTCACCATCTGCAGTGATTTTGGAGCCCCCAAAAATAAAGTCTGACTGTTTCCACTGTTTCCCCATCTATTTGCCATGAAGTGAAGGGATTGGATGCCATGATCTTCGTTTTCTGAATGTTGAGCTTTAAGCCAACTTTTTCACTCTCCTCTTTCACTTTCATCAAGAGGCTTTTTAGTTCCTCTTCACTTTCTGCCATAAGGGTGGTGTCATCTGCATATCTGAGGTTATTGATATTTCTCCTGGCAATCTGGATTCCAGCCTGTGTTTCTTCCAGTCCAGCATTTCTCATAATGTACTCTGCATATAAGTTTAATAAGCAGGGTGACAATATACAGCCTTGATGTACTCCTTTGCCTATTTGGAACCAGTCTGTTTTTCCATGTCCAGTTCTAACTGTTGCTTCCTGACCTGCATACAAATTTCTCAAGAGGCAGGTCAGGTGATCTGGTATTCCCATCTCTTTCAGAATTTTCCACAGCTTATTGTGGTCCACACAGTCAAAGGCTTTGGCATTTTCAATAAAGCAGAAATAGATGTTTTTCTGGAACTCTCTTGCTTTTTCCATGATCCAGCAGATGTTGGCAATTTGATCTCTGGTTCCTCTGCCTTTTCTAAAACCAGCTTGAACATCAAGAAGTTCACGGTTCACATATTGCTGAAGCCTGGCTTGGAGAATTTTGAGCATTCCTTTACTAGCATGTGAGATGAGGGCAATTGTGCACTAGTTTGAGCATTCTTTGGCATTGCCTTTTTTTGGGATTGGAATGAAAACTGACCTTTTCCAGTCCTGTGGCCACTGCTGAGTGTTCCAAATTTGCTGGCATATTGAGTGCAGCACTTTCACAGCATCATCTTTCAGGATTTGAAATAGCTCAACTGTTATTCCATCCCCTCCACTAGCTTTGTTCATAGTGATGCTTTCTAAGGCCCACTTGACTTCACATTCCAGGATGTCTGGCTCTAGGTCAGTGATCACACCATCGTGATTATCTGGGTTGTGAAGATCTTTGTTGTACAGTTCTTCTGTGTATTCTTGCCACCTCTTCTTAATATCTTCTGTGTCTGTGAGGTCCATACCATTTGTGTCTTTTATCAAGCCCATCTTTGCATGAAATGTTCCTTTGGTATCTCTAATTTTCCTGAAGAGATCTCTAGTCTTTCCCATTCTGTTATTTTCCTCTATTTCTTTGCATCGATCACTGAGGAAGGCTTTCTCATCTCTTCTTGCTATTCTTTGGAACTCTGCATTCAGATGCTTGTATCTTTCCTTTTCTCCTTTACTTTTCGCTTCTCTTCTTTTCACAGCTATATGTAAGGCTTCCCCAGACAGCCATTTTGCTTTTCTGCATTTCTTTTCCATGGAGATAGTCTTGATCTCTGTCTCCTGTACAATGTCACAAACCTCAGTCCATAGTTCATCAGGCACTCTATGTATAAGATCTAGGCCCTTAAATCTATTTCTCACTTCCACTGTATAATCATAAGGGATTTGATTTAGGTCATACATGAATGGTCTAGTGGTTTTGCCTACTTATTTCAATTTAAGTCTGAATTTGGCAATAAGGAGTTCATGATCTGAGCCACAGTCAGCTCCTGGTCTTGTTTTTGCTGACTGGATAGAGCTTCTCCATTTTTGGCTGCAAAGAATATAATCAATCTGATTTTGCTCTTGACCATCTGGTGATTTCCACGTGTATAGTCTTCTCTTGTGTTTCTGGAAGAGGGTGTTTGTTATGACCAGTGCATTTTCTTGGCAAAACTCTGTTAGTCTTTGTCCTGCTTCATTCTGTATTCCAAGGCCAAATTTGCCTGTTACTCCAGGTGTTTCTTCACTTCCTACTTTCGCATTGCAGTCCCCTATAATGAAAAGGACATCTTTGTTGGGTGTTAGTTTTAAAAGGTCCTGTAGGTCTTCATAAAACTGTCAACTTCAGCTTCTTCAGCATTACTGGTTTGGGCATAGACTTGGATTGCTGTGATATGGAATGGTTTGCCTTGGACATGAACAGAGATCATTCTGTCATTTTGAGATTGCATCCAAGTACTGCATTTCAAACTCTTTTGTTGACCATGATGGCTACTCCGTTTCTTCTGAGGAATTCCTGCCCACAGTAGTAGATATAATGCTCATCTGACTTAAATTCACCCATTCCAGTCCATTTTAGTTCGCTGATTCCTGGAATGTCGACATTCACTCTTGCCATCTCTTGTTTGACCACTTCCAATTTGCCTTGATTCATGGACCTGACATTCCAAGTTCCTATGCAATATTGCTCTTTACAGCATCGGACCTTGCTTCTATCACCAGTCACATCCACAGCTGGGTATCCTTTTTGCTTTGTCTCCATCCCTTCATTCTTTCTGGAGTTATTTCTCCACTGATCTCCAGTAACACATTGGGCACCTACTGACCTGGGGAGTTCCTCTTTCAGTATCCTATCATTTTGCCTTTTCATACTGTTCATGGGGTTCTCAAGGCAAGAATACTGAAGTGGTTTGCCGTTCCCTTCTCCAGTGGACCACATTAGAGCAAGTAAATTCTAACTTGTTTGGAGGCTGAATTTGAAGGCTATACAGTAAGTTATCAAGTATAATTCATCATTCTTAAGTGCATAGTTCTTCTGTGGTACATTTTGTGGATTTCTATATATTATCAAGGATTCACTTATGATAATCACTTCATTTGCATGAGCATTAAGATAATTTATTTAAATGTTTAAGTCAATGAAATTCTCCAGTTATTTCATTTTGTCTTGATTCTTTGCCCACAGTTTTATCTTTAGGCACGTATTCTTTTCCAGATGAGGTACTTGTTTTATGAACATAGAGCTAACTGTCCGTATTGTTTTTCTTACTGTTTTAGCACTAATTCTGCAAATGCCACCTGAAGGAATGCTATAACTAAAACATAGAACTAAATTCATGTTCTTCAAGCATATCATTTAATAGCATGCAAATAATATATATGTATTCAGAATTGATGCTTTTGAACTGTGGTGTTGGAGAAGCCTCTTGAGAGTCCCTTGGACTGCAAGGAGATCCAACCAGTCCATTCTGAAGGAGATCAGCCCTGGGATTACTTTGGAAGGAATGATGCTAAAGCTGAAACTCCAGTACTTTGGCCACCTCATGCAAAGAGTTGACTCATTGGAAAAGACTCTGATGCTGGGAGGGATTGGGGGCAAGAGGAGAAGGGGATGACAGAGGATGAGATGGCTGGATGGCATCACTGACTCTATGGACGTGTGTTTGAGTGAACTCCGGGAGTTGGTGATGGACAGGGAGGCCTGGCGTGCTGCAATTCATGGGGTCACAAAGAGTCAGACACGACTGAGCAACTGATCTGATCTGATCTGATTCTGTTGTTACTCTTTGTTCAATATCTTATCAAGCAAAGAAAAGGGTATAAGAATAAAATCTCTTAAATTTACATTTTAAGAGATCATAATGAATATATATTGCTTTAACAACAAAGAAATGTGATAGGCAAAATATTGACTAGTTTTTAAATTACAAGATCAAAATAGAATATTAGTATCTGTATGATTATAAAGGTTATGTTTATTTAATTGATTTTCCCTTTATTTTTCAGTTATATTTAACTATATAAGTATAATTTTCCTACTCTGCTCAGAATTCAAGTTCACAATTGATTAGAGAATTTCCTGGCTATAATTTTTCCATCAAAACGTACACTTCTCTCAGTCATTGGGCCAAAGGAAATCCTATTTTCTTTTATTTTCTAAGAGTCACCTAAGTATCCATAGTGTTTACCCTTCTTCATGGTATTCCAGGAAGAGAATAAAGAATCATGGGAATCATCAGTAATGCTTAAATTAAAAAGCACAAATGAACACTTACAAAAAATCATATGGACACAAATATTCTCACAGGTGACCAAAAAATTCTGAGGCAAGTAACAAGTACATATTGCCATTGAACTGGAAAAAAGAAAGCATCAGTTTAATATAATAAGCTAATGTCATTTTTCTGTTGTTGCAATGTATCTTCTGAAGCTACAAGCAGTATCCTACTGCTTATTGAGAAGTTTCTCAAAGGACTATTGCTTAACTAGGTTATACAGGCATTTTGGGCATCCTTTCCAGCCTTATTTTGGGAGAAGGAAACGGCAACCCACTCTGGTATTCTTGCTGGAGAATCCTAGGGACAGAGGAGCTTGGTAGGCTGCTGTCTATGGGGTCGCACAGAGTCAGACATGACTGAAGCGACTTAGCAGCAGCAGCAGCAGCCAGCCTTATATCACATAGCTTTTGCCTAAGAGCATCCTGAGTTTGTTCAGACTTTTCATATCTCCCCTATATAGGCCATGCCTGGTATTACTGGTATAATTATATATATTACATATATATATACACACACACATACATAAAAGTTCTGTGAGACTCCAGAGAGGAGAGATTAGTTCTAATAGAAAGAACTTAAAAAGGTATTATAGAAGATGTACTATTTGATCCAAATGCTGAAGAAGTTCTTGAATTTACTAAATTTTGATGGGAGAAGTTAGAGAAAGACCATTCCTATTAAAGGTGAGAAAACTGGTCAAGAAATAGTGTAGTGAAAGTCTGGAAATAGCAGGAAATAGCAGATAGTCCAATTTGTCTAGATGACAGGCTATGTCTAAGGAAAATATCTAGAGGTTTTCATATATTTATTCAGGCTTCCCTGTTGGTTAAGACAATAAAGAATCTGCCTGCAGTACAGGAGATATGGGTTCAGTCCCTGGGTTAGGAAGATCCCCTGCAGAAGGGAATGGTTACCTACTCCAGTATTCTTGCCTGGAGAATTCCATGGAGAGAGGAGCCTGGCAGACTACAGTCCATGGGGTCGCAAAGAGTCAGTCTGGGTCACCACCAGAAAAAGGCAGACAGTCCAGTTTGTATAGATTACATGATATGTCCAAGGGAAATGTCTGGAAGTAAGACAGATATTTACTGGCCTTTGGTAATTTATGAAGAAATTGGATTTTATTTTTAAGTGATTTATTATTTTTATTTATTTATTTATTTTTACTTTACAATATTGTATTGGTTTTGCCACACATCGACATGAATCCACCACAGGTGTACATGTGTTCCCCATCCTGAACTTCTCTCCCACCTCCCTCCCCATTCCATCCCTCTGGGTCATCCTAGTGCACCAATCCCGAACATCCTGTATCATGTGTTGAACCTGGACTGGTGATTCGTTTCACATATGATAATATACATGTTTCAATGCCATTCTCCCAAATTATTTTTAAGTGATTTAAAGCCCAAAGAAACAAAAGACCTATATATAGAAAACTATAAAACACTGGTGAAAGAAATCAAAGAGGACACAAATGGAGAAATATACCATGTTCATGGATCGGAAGAATCAATATAATGAAAATGAGTATACTATGCAAAACAATCTATAAATTCAATACAATCCCTATCAAGCTACCAATGATATTTTTCAGAGAACTAGCACAAATAATTTTACAATTTGTATGGAAATACAAAAAGCCTTGAATAGCCAAAGAAATCTTGAGAAAGAAGAATGGAACTGGAAGAATCAACCTGCCTGACCTCAGTCTCTATTACAAAGCCATAGTCATCAAGACAGTATGGTACTGACACAAAGACAGAAATATAGATCAATGGAACAAAATAGAAAGCCCAGAGATAAACACACACACCTATGGACACCTTATCTTTGACAAAGGAGGCAAGAATATACAATGGAGAAAAGAAAATCTCTTTAACAAGTGGTGCTGGGAAAACTGGTCAACCACTTGGAAAAGAATGAAACTAGAACACTGTCTAACATCATACACAAAAATGAACTCAAAATGGATTAAAGATCTAAATGTAAGATCAGAAACTATTAAGCTCCTAGAGGAGAACATAGGCAAAACACTCTCCAACATAAACCACAACAGGATCCTCTATGACCCACCTCCCAGAATATTGGAAATAAAAGCCAAAATAAACAAATGGGACCTAATTAAAATTAAAAGCTTCTGCACAACAAAGGAAACTACAAGCAAGGTGAAAAGACAGCCTTCAGAATGGGAGAAAATAATAGCAAATGAAGCAATGGACAAATAATTAATCTCAGAAATATATAAGCAACTCCTGCAGCTCAATTCCAGAAAAATAAACGACCCAATCAAAAAGTGGGCCAAAGAACTAAACAGACATTTCTCCAAAGAAGACATAGAGATGGCTAACAAACACATGAAAAGATGCTCAGCATCACTCATTATCAGGTCAGATCAGATCAGATTAGTCGCTCAGTTGTGTCCGACTCTTTGCGACCCCATGAATTGCAGCACGCCAGGCCTCCCTGTCCATCACCAACTCCCGGAGTTGGTGTCATTATCAGAGAAATGCAAGTCAAAACCACAATGAGGTACCATTTCACCCCTCAGAATGGCTGCTATCCAAAAGTCTACAAGCAATAAATGCTTAAGAGGGTGTGGAGAAAAGGGAACCCTCTTACACTTTGGTGGGAATGCAAACTAGTACACCCTCTATGGAGAACAGTGTGGAGATTCCTTAAAAAAATGGACATAGAACTGCCTTATGACTCAGCAATCCAACTGCTCGGCATACACACAAACCAGAATTGAAAGAGACACATGTACCCCAATGTTCATCACAGCAATGTTTATAATAGCAAGGACATGGAAGCAACCTAGATGTCCATCAGCAGATGAATGGATAAGTAATCTGTGGTACATATACACAATCGAATATTCAGTTCAGTTCAGTCACTCAGTCCTGTCTGACTCTTTGCGACCCCATGAATCACAGCATGCCAGGCCTCCCTGTCCATCACCAACTCCCAGAGTTCACTCAGACTCACGTCCATCGAGTCAGTGATGCCATCCAGCCATCTCATCCTCTGTCATCCCCTTCTCCTCCTGCCCCTAATCCCTCCTATCATCAGAGTCTTTTCTAATGAGTCAACTCTTTGCATGAGGTCCCAAAGTACTGGAGTTTCAGCTTTCGCATCATTCCTTCCAAAGAAATCTCAGGGATGATCTCCTTCAGAATGGATTTGTTGGATCTCCTTGCAGTCCAAGGGACTCTCAAGAGTCTTCTCCAACACCACAGTTCAAAAGCATCAATTCTTCAGCGCTCAGCTTTCTTCATAGTCCAACTCTCACATCCATACATGACCACAGGAAAAACCATAGCCTTGACTAGATGGACCTTTTTTGGCAAAGTAATGTCTCTGTTTTTAAATATGCTATCTAGGTTGGTTATAACTTTCCTTTCAAGAAGTAAGAATCTTTTAATTTCATGACTTCAGTCACCATTTGCAGTGATTTTGGAGCCCCCAAAATAAAGTCTGACACTGTTTCCACTGTTTCCCCATCTATTTCCCATGAAGTGATGGGACCAGATGCCATGATCTTAGTTTTCTGAATGTTGAGCTAAGCCAACTTTTTCACCCTCCTCTTTCACTTTCATCAAGAGGCTTTTTAGTTCCTCTTCACTTTCTGCCATAAGGGTGGTGTCATCTGCATATTTGAGATTATTGGTATTTCTCCCAGCAATCTTGATTCCAGCTTGTGCTTCTTCCAGCCCAGCATTTCTCATGATGTATTCTGCAAAGAAGTTACATAAACAGAGTGACCATATATATAGCCTTGACGTACTCCTTTTCCTATTTGGAAACAGTCTGTTTTTCCATGTTCAGTTCTAACTGTTGCTTCCTGACCTGCATACAGATTTCTCAAGAGGCAGGTCAGGTGGTCTGGTATTCCCATCTCTTTCAGAACTTTCCCCAATTTATTGTGATCTACACAGTCAAAGGCTTTGGCATAGTCAATGAAGAAGAAATAGATGTTTTTCTGGAAGTCTCTTGCTTTTTTGATGATTCAGCAGATGCTGGCAAGTTGATCTCTGGTTCTCTGCCTTTTCTAAAACCAGCTTGAACATCTGGAAGTTCATGGTTCACGTATTGCTGAAGTGTGGCTTGGAGAATTTTGAGCGTTACTTTACTAGCGTATGAGATGAGTGCAGTTGTGCAGTAGTTTGAACATTCTTTGGCATTGCCTTTACTCAGTGATTAAAAAGAATACAATTGAATCAGTTCTTTTTTTTTTATTTTTTTTTTATTTTATGTGATTCTAAGAACATTCTATGTGTTCATTCATTTAATTTGCACCTGTGCTCATGAACTGAGTCCTATCTTTATTGACTTTTGACAGACAGAATAAAGAAGTACAGAGTAAAGTATTTACTTGGCAATCAGATGCCAGGGCTTGTGCACAGCTATTTCCTATCAAACAAAAGCATGGTTTGAAGGTACTTTGTAAACTGTTACTCAACTATTAGTTTTTATTAATTATTTACAATATTGTTTTATTTCATTATATAAGCCTACTTAGGCATATACTGAATATTATTTAAATCTGTCATTTACCATTGACACGTTAAAAGATTTTACTTTATAACTATTTTATTTTATTTTATTTTTTATTTTTTTTTCCTCTAATTTTATTTTATTTTTAAACTTTACATAATTGTTTTAGTTTTGCCAAATATCAAAATGAATCCGCCACAGGTATACATGTGTTCCCCATCCCGAACCCTCCTCCCTCCTCCCTCCCCATACCATCCCTCTGGGCCGTCCCAGTGCACCAGCCCCAAGCATCCAGCATCATGCATCGAATCTGGACTGGCAACTCGTTTCCTACATGATATTTTACATGTTTCATTGCCATTCTCCCAAATCTTCCCACCCTCTCCCTCTCCCACAGAGTCCATAAGACTGTTCTATACATCAGTGTCTCTTTTGCTGTCTCGTACACAGGGTTATTGTTACCATCTTTCTAAATGCCATATATATGCGTTAGTATACTGTATTGATGTTTTTCCTTCTGGCTTACTTCACTCTGTATAACAGGCTCCAGTTTCATCCACCTCATTAGAACTGATTCAAATGTATTCTTTTTAATGGCTGAGTAATACTCCATTGTGTATATGTACCACAGCTTGCTTATCCATTCATCTGCTGATGGACATCTAGGTTGCTTCCATGTCTTGGCTATTATAAACAGTGCTGCGATGAACATTGGGGTACACGTGTCTCTTTCCCTTCTGGTTTTCTCAGTGTGTATGCCCAGCAGTGGGATTGCTGGATCATAAGGCAGTTCTATTTCCAGTTTTTTAAGGAATCTCCACACTGTTCTCCATAGTGGCTGTACTAGTTTGCATTCCCACCAACAGTGTAAGAGGGTTCCCTTTTCTCCACACCCTCTCCAGCATTTATTATTTGTAGACTTTTGGATCGAAGCCATTCTGACTGGTGTGAAATGGTACCTCATAGTGGTTTTGATTTGCATTTCTCTGATAATGAGTGATGTTGAGCATCTTTTCATGTGTTTGTTAGCCATCTGTATGTCTTTTTTGGAGAAATGTCTATTTAGTTCTTTGGCCCATTTTTTGATTGGGTCGTTTATTTTTCTGGAGTTGAGCTGTAGGAGTTGCTTGTATATTTTTGAGATTAGTTGTTTGTCGGTTGCTTCATTTTCTATTATTTTCTCCCATTCTGAAGGCTGTCTTTTCACCTTGCTAATAGTTTCCTTTGATGTGCAGAAGCTTTTAAGGTTAATTAGGTCCCATTTGTTTATTTTTGCTTTTATTTCCATTATTCTGGGAGGTGGGTCATAGAGGATCCTGCTGTGATATATGTCGGAGAGTGTTTTGCCTATGTTCTCCTCTAGGAGTTTTATAGTTTCTGGTCTTACGTTTAGATCTTTAATCCATTTTGAGTTTATTTTTGTGTATGGTGTTAGAAAGTGGTCCAGTTTCATTCTTTTACAAGTGGTTGACCAGATTTCCCAGCACCACTTGTTGAAGAGATTGTCTTTAATCCATTGTATATTCTTGCCTCCTTTGTCGAAGATAAGGTGTCCATATGTGCGTGGATTTATCTCTGGGCTTTCTATTTTATTCCATTGATCCATATTTCTGTCTTTGTGCCAGTACCATACTGTCTTGATAACTGTGGCTTTGTAGTAGAGCCTGAAGTCAGGTAGGTTGATTCCTCCAGCTCCATTCTTCTTTCTCAAGATCGCTTTGGCTTTTCGAGGTTTTTTGTATTTCCATATAAATTGTGAAATTATTTGTTCTAGCTCTGTGAAGAATACTGTTGGTAGCTTGATAGGGATTGCGTTGAATCTATAAATTGCTTTGGGTAGTATACTCATTTTCACTATATTGATTCTTCCAATCCATGAACATGGTATATTTCTCCATCTATTAGTGTCCTCTTTGATTTCTTTCACCAGTGTTTTATAGTTTTCTAGATATAGGTCTTTAGTTTCTTTAGGTAGATATATTCCTAAGTATTTTAATCTTTCCGTTGCAATGGTGAATGGAATTGTTTCCTTAATTTCTCTTTCTGTTTTCTCATTATTAGTGTATAGGAATGCAAGGGATTTCTGTGTGTTGATTTTATATCCTGCAACTTTACTGTAGTCATTGATTATTTCTAGTAATTTTCTGGTGGACTCTTTAGGGTTTTCTATGTAGAGGATCATGTCATCTGCAAATAGTGAGAGTTTTACTTCTTCTTTTCCAATTTGGATTCCTTTTATTTCTTTTTCTGCTCTGATTGCTGTGGCCAAAACTTCCAATACTATGTTGAATAGTAATGGTGAAAGTGGGCACCCTTGTCTTGTTCCTGACTTTAGAGGAAATGCTTTCAATTTTTCACCATTGAGGATAATGTTCGCTGTGGGTTTGTCATATATAGCTTTTATTATGTTGAGGTATGTTCCTTCTATTCCTGCTTTCTGGAGAGTTTTTATCATAAATGGATGTTGAATTTTGTCAAAGGCTTTCTCTGCATCTATTGAGATAATCATATGGTTTTTATTTTTCAATTTGTTAATGTGGTGTATTACATTGATTGATTTGCGGATATTGAAGAATCCTTGCATCCCTGGGATAAAGCCCACTTGATCATGGTGTATGATCTTTTTAATGTGTTGTTGGATTCTGATTGCTAGAATTTTGTTAAGGATTTTTGCATCTATGTTCATCAGTGATATTGGCCTGTAGTTTTCTTTTTTTGTGGGATCTTTGTCAGGTTTTGGTATTAGGGTGATGGTGGCCTCATAGAATGAGTTTGGAAATTTACCTTCCTCTGCAATTTTCTGGAAGAGTTTGAGCAGGATAGGTGTTAGCTCTTCTCTAAATTTTTGGTAGAATTCAGCTGTGAAGCCGTCTGGACCGGGGCTTTTGTTTGCTGAAAGATTTTTGATTACAGTTTCAATTTCCATGGTTGTGATTGGTCTGTTAAGATTTTCTATTTCTTCCTGGTCCAGTTTTGGAAAGTTGTACTTTTCTAAGAATTTGTCCATTTCTTCCACGTTGTCCATTTTATTGGCATATAATTGTTGATAGTAGTCTCTTATGATCCTTTGTATTTCTGTGTTGTCTGTTGTGATCTCTCCATTTTCGTTTCTAATTTTGTTGATTTGATTTTTCTCCCTTTGTTTCTTGATGAGTCTGGCTAATGGTTTGTCAATTTTATTTATCCTTTCAAAGAACCAGCTTTTGGTTTTGTTGATTTTTGCTATGGTCTCTTTTGTTTCTTTTGCATTTATTTCTGCTCTAATTTTTAAGATTTCTTTCCTTCTACTAACCCTGGGGTTCTTCATTTCTTCCTTTTCTAGTTGCTTTAGGTGTAGAGTTAGGTTATTTATTTGACTTTTTTCTTGTTTCTTGAGGTGTGCCTGTATTGCTATGAACTTTCCCCTTAGGACTGCTTTTACCGTGTCCCACAGGTTTTGGGTTGTTGTGTTTTCATTTTCATTCGTTTCTATGCAAATTTTGATTTCTTTTTTGATTTCTTCTGTGATTTGTTGGTTATTCAGCAGCGTGTTGTTCAGCCTCCATATGTTGGGATTTTTAATAGTTTTTCTCCTGTAATTGAGATCTAATCTTACTGCATTGTGGTCAGAAAAAATGCTTGGAATGATTTCTATTTTTTTGAATTTACCAAGGCTAGCTTTATGGCCCAGGATGTGATCTATCCTGGAGAAGGTTCCATGTGCGCTTGAGAAAAAGGTGAAATTCATTGTTTTGGGATGAAATGACCTATAGATATCAATTAGGTCTAACTGGTCTATTGTATCGTTTAAAGTTTGTGTTTCCTTGTTAATTTTCTGTTTAGTTGATCTATCCATAGGTGTAAGTGGGGTATTAAAGTCTCCCACTATTATTGTGTTATTGTTAATTTCTCCTTTCATACTTGTTAGCATTTGTCTTACGTACTGTGGTGCTCCCGTGTTGGGTGCATATATATTTATAATTGTTATCTCTTCTTCTTGGATTGATCCTTTGATCATTATGTAGTGACCTTCTTTGTCTCTTTTCACAGCCTTTGTTTTAAAGTCTATTTTATCTGATATGAGTATTGCTACTCCTGCTTTCTTTTGGTCCCTATTTGCATGGAAAATCTTTTTCCAGCCCTTCACTTTCAGTCTGTATGTGTCCCCTGTTTTGATGTGGGTCTCTTGTAGACAACATATGTAGGGGTCTTGTTTTTGTATCCATTCAGCCAGTCTTTGTCTTTTGGTTGGGGCATTCAACCCATTTACATTTAAGGTAATTACTGATAAGTATGTTCCCGTTGCCATTTACTTTATTGTTTTGGGTTCGAGTTTATACACCGTTTTTGTGTTTCCTGTCTAGAGAATATCCTTTAGTATTTGTTGGAGAGCTGGTTTGGTGGTGCAGAATTCTCTCAGCTTTTGCTTGTCTGAAAAGCTTTTGATTTCTCCTTCATACTTGAATGAGATCCTTGCTGGGTACAATAATCTGGGCTGTAGGTCATTTTCTTTCATCATTTTAAGTATGTCTTGCCATTCCCTCCTGGCTTGAAGAGTTTCTATTGAAAGATCAGCTGTTATCCTTATGGGAATTCCCTTGTGTGTTATTTGTTGTTTTTCCCTTGCTGCTTTTAATATTTGTTCTTTGTGTTTGATCTTTGTTAATTTGATTAATATGTGTCTTGGGTGTTTCTCCTTGGGTTTATCCTGTTTGGTACTCTCTGGGTTTCTTGGACTTGGGTGATTATTTCCTTCCCCATTTTAGGGAAGTTTTCCACTATTATCTCCTCAAGTATTTTCTCATGGTCTTTCTTTTTGTCTTCTTCTTCTGGAACCCCTATGATTCGAATGTTGTAGTGTTTAATATTGTCCTGGAGGTCTCTGAGATTGTCCTCATTTCTTTTAATTCGTTTTTCTTTTATCCTCTCGGATTCATTTATTTCTACCATTCTATCTTCTAATTCACTAATCCTGTCTTCTGCCTCTGTTATTCTACTATTTGTTGCCTCCAGAGTGTTTTTAATTTCACTTATTGCATTATTCATTATATATTGACTCTTTTTTATTTCTTCTAGGTCCTTGTTAAACCTTTCTTGCATCTTCTCAATCCTTGTCTCCAGGCTATTTATCTGTGATTCCATTTTAGTTTCAAGATTTTGGATCAATTTCACTATCATTATTCGGAATTCTTTATCAGGTAGATTCCCTATCTCTTCCTCTTTTGTTTGGTTTGGTGGGCATTTATCCTGTTCCTTTATCTGCTGAGTATTCCTCTGTCTCTTCATCTTGTTTAAATTGCTGAGTTTGGGGTGTCCTTTCTGTATTCTGGCAGTTTGTGGAGTTCTCTTTATTGTGGCGTTTCCTCACTGTGTGTGGGTTTGTACAGGTGGCTTGTCAAGGTTTCCTGGTTAGGGAAGCTTGTGTCGGTGTTCTGGTGGGTGGAGCTGTATTTCTTCTCTCTGGAGTGCAATGAAATGTCCAGTAATGAGTTATGAGATGTCTATAGTTTTGGGGTGACTTTGGGCAGCCTGTATCTTGAAGCTCAGGGCTGTGTTCCTTTGTTGCTGGAGAATTTGCTTGGTATGTCTTGCCCTGGAACTTATTGGCCCTTGTATGGTGCTTGGATTCAGTGTCGGTATGGAGGCATTTGATGAGCTCCTGTCAATGAATGTTCCTTGGAGTCAGGAGTTCCCTGGAGTCAGGGTTTGGACTTAAGTCTCCTGCTTCCGATTATCGGTCTTATTTTTACAGTAGTTTCAAAACTTTCTCCTTCTATACAGCACCATTGATAAAACATCTACATTAAAGATGATAAGTTTCTCTACAGTGAGGGTCACTCAGAGAGGTTCACAGGGTTACATGGAGAAGAGAAGAGGGAGGAGGGAGTTAGAGGTGACCCAAATGAGATGAGGTAAATCAATAGTGGAGAGAGTGGGCTAGCCAGTAGTCACTTCCTTATGTGCACTCCACAACTGGACCACTCAGAGATGTTCACGGGGTTATACAGAGAAGAGAAGAAGGAGGAAGGTAACAGAGGTGGCCAGAAGGATAAAAGGGGGGAATGAAAAGGAGGGAGACAGTTCCAGCCAGTAATCAGTTCCCTAAGTGTTCTCCACCGTCTGGAACACACAGAAATTCACAGAGTTGGGTAGAGTAGAGAGGGGTTAGGGAGGAGACACAGGCGACCTGGTGGAGAAAAAGGAGGGACCAAAGGGAGAGAGAGCAGTCAAGCCAGTAATCTCACTCCCTAGTGAAAAATGGGTCCTGAAGATTGGGTCCTTATAGGTACAAAATTGGTAACAAATACATAAAAGCAAAAATTAAAAATCTAGAGTAGAGTTTGGAATTTCAAAAATACGATGTTAAAGAAAAGAAGAAGGAAAAGAAAGAGAGAAAGAACGAACAAACAAAAACAAACAAGGTCGTGAAAATTATAGAGAAAGTACAGGTACAAAATTGATAACTAATACCAGAAAGCAAAAATTAAAAATCTAGAGTAGAGTTTGGAATTTCAAAAATACGATGTTAAAGAAAAGAAGAAGGAAAAGAAAGAGAGAAAAAACGAACAAACAAAAACAAACAAGGTCGCGAAAATTATAAAGAAAGTACGAGTACAAAATTGATAACTAATACCAGAAAGCAAAAATTAAAAATCTAGAGTAGAGTTTGGAATTTCAAAAATACAATGTTAAAAAAAAAAAAAAAAGAAGAAGAAAAATAAAGAGAGAAAACAAACAAACAAATACGAACAATGTCACAAAAATTATAAAGAAAATACAGGTACAAAATTGATATCAAATACCAAAAAGCATAAATTAAAAATCTAGAGTAAAGTTTGGAATTTCAGATATACAATGTTATATAAAAGAAGAAGAGAAAGAAACAGAGAAGAAGAGAAAAAATTAAAAAAAAAAAGTCACAGAAATTACATAAAAAAAAAACTATAGGTACAAAATTGATAACATATACCAAAAAGCGAAAATTAAAAATCTAGAGTAGATTTTAGAATTTCAAAAATACAATGTTAAAGAAAAGAAGAAAAAAACAAAAACAAACAAAAAAAAACAAGGTCAAAAAATTATAAAATATATATATATGAAGTTTGCTGAAGAAGAAAAAAATAGGGTCTTTTTTTTTTTTTTTTTTTTTGCAAAGTACTAGGATATAAAGGTGAAAATTAAAGGAACAATAGAGGACTTAAAATTTATTTTTTTTTAATTAAAAAAAAAAGAAAGAATGATCGTAAAAATAATAAAAATATATCTAGGACTTTTTTTTTTTTTTTTTTTTTTGTGGGTGTTGTGGGTTCAGTTCATTTTTGGCTAGTTCCTTCGTCAGATTTATATTTCTCAAGATCTATAGGCCCCTTCCTATGTAGTCTGTAGTAACCACAGGGTTTTGATCTATTGCCTGTAGCTTCCAAGGCGTTTCCCTCTGTTATATCTTCTTCTGTTTGCTAGTCTCTTCAGTATCTGGTTTCCGCCCTGACTCAAAGGGCACGGTGGAGGACACTTTTTTTTTTTTTTTTAGGCTTACTTGTTCAGTCGCGCTGTGGGGAGAGAGGGAGGGATGCTGCAAACAAATAACACTGGCGTGGGCTCGCAGTGCCTCAGCCACCCTGGGTCTGCCCCCGCTCACGGCGCGTGTAGCCTCCCTGTCCACACTGCTCAGACTCTAGGTTGTTCCGCCGGGAACAATCCGAGGCTGGCCCTGGGCTGCATGCACCTCCCAGGTCCAAGCCGCTCAGGTTCAGGCACTCGGGTAGTCCTCAGAGGCGCAGACTCAGTTGGGCCTGCGTTTTGTGCTCTTCCCAGGTCCGAGCGCCAATTTGCTCTTCCCAGGCGAGCGCCAATGCTGCGACTTATCGCCTCCCCACCGCTCGGTTATCTGGATGTAAAACCGGCGCACCTTCTCAGGCAGATGTTGACCGTCCAGACCCCCAAGAAGTTTTAGTTAGCAAAGAAGCCTGCTTACAATTTTATAGATAATGTCTCTCTGGGGCTGCGATTGCCCCCTTCCGGCTCTGGCTGCCTGTCACCGGAGGGGGAAGGTCTGCAGCCGGCTATCTCTGTTCAGTCCTTTGTTCCGTGCGCGGGCCTGGCGGTCTTAGGTTAGGGCTGGCTTTTCGCGTGGTAGGTATCCCACAGTCTGGTTTGCTAGCCCAAATTATTTCGCTCAGATAGCGCTCAGGGTATTCAGGCCAGATTCTTACTCTCAGCGATGCAGCCCGCGCCGCGCCTCCCTGCCCAGCCCCGGTTTGCTAATGGCGGATGCAGGCGTCTGCGCTGCTTCTCTGCTGGGGGAGTTATCGTAGGGCTCGCAATCTGCGAGTTTTAAATTGTTTATTTATTTTTTCTCCCTGTTATGTTGCCCTCTGTGCTTCCAAAGCTCGGCACAGATTCGGCAGTGAGAAGGTTTCCTGATGTTTGGAAACTTCTCTCTTTTTAAGATTCCCTTCCCGGGACGGAACTCCGTCCCTCCCTCTTTTGTCTCTTTTTTTTGTTGTTTTTAATATTTTTTCCTACCTCCTTTCGAAGAGTTGGGTTGCTTTTCTGGGTGCCTGATGTCCTCTGCCGGCATTCAGAAGCTGTTTTGTGGAATTTACTCGACGTTTAAATGCTCTTTTGATGAATTTGTGGGGGAGAAAGTGTTCTCCCCGTCCTACTCCTCCGCCATCTTGGCTCCTCCCTCTGAATCAGTTCTAATGAGGTGGATGAAACTGGAGCCTTTTATATAGAGTGAAGTAAGCCAGAAAGAAAAACACAAATACAGTATACTAATGCATATGTGTGGAATTTAGAAAGAAGGTAACTATAACCCTGTATGCGAGACAGCAAAAGAGACACAGATGTATTGAATAGTCTCTTGGGCTCTGTGGGAGAGGGTGAAGGTGGGATAATATGGGAGAATGGCACTGAAACATGTAAAATATCATATGTGAAATGAATCACCAGTTCAGGTTTGATGCATGATACAGGGTGCCCAGGGCTGGTGCACTGGGATGGTCTAGAGGGATGGGATGTGTAAAGAGGTGGGAGGGGGGTTTAGGATGGGAAACACATATACATTCATGGCGGATTCAAGTCAATGTATGGCAAAACTAATACAATATTGTAAAGTAAAAGAAATAAATTAATTAATTTTTAAAAATTAAAAAAATAAAGCCATATGTTAGAAATATAAACACACTCTAATTTTACTTTTAATAAGTAAAAGACATATTAACATATCTTGAGGCTGGATTCCATTTTGTAGTCACTAAGGAGATATATTGGAGAAGGCAATGGCACCCCACTCCAGTACTCTTGCCTGGAAAATCCCATGGACAGAGGAGCCTGGTAGGCTCCAGTCCATGGGGTCACTAAGAGTTGGGCACGACTGAACGATTCACTTTCACTTTTCACTTTCATGCATTGGAGAAGGAATTGGCAACCTACCCCAGTGTTCTTGCCCGGAGAATCCCAGGGACAGAGGAGCCTAGTGCGCTGCTATCTATGGGGTCGCACAGAGTCGGACACAACTGAAGCGACTTAGCAGCAAGGAGATATATGGACTTCCCTCGTGTCTCAGCTGGTGAAGAATCTGCCTGAAATGCAGAAGAACTGGATTTGATCCCTGGGTTGGGAAGATTTCCTGGAGAATGGAAAGGTTACCCACTCCAGTATTCTGGCCTGGAGAATTCCATGGACTGTATAGTCCATGGGTCACAAAGAAGTAGACACGAGTAAGCAACTTTCCCTTTTCAGAGAGGTAATATATATTAGTCTAAAAGTTTCTTTAACAAAATTCTGTCAAATCATTTCATCACTTTTTTCCTTATTGCTAAGATATTATATCCTTTCTATTGTATTTTCATAAATATTTTTCCCAGAAATCAAATTATGACTTAATGATCACTCTTTTCATATATATATATATATATATATGTATTCATATATATATATATATATATATATGTATTCATATATAATAGTCACATATAGTATTATTCACATATATAATATATTTGTGTTATATGTTCATATATATATATATATATGTATATATACACACATATCTTCTTTACCTCAAGTCCCTAAAACATTCTTATATATAAGAAAAAACTACTTTCTCAATAACTGGGGAGAATTGCCCCCAATTTATACTAAGATCAAACATGTAGTATTCTAATTAAAAGTACAACTGCTAAAAATCTGCTTTAAACTTTATGATCAATAAGTACCTGCTAACAAGCTAAATAAAGGCCCAAGCCTTGTTTTTGCTGTCTTTTATTTTTCCTCTAAAGAGACAAGAATTAATTGAGGGAAAGGAGAAAGACAGGTAAACTGATTATAGAAGACAATCCAAATACATACCTTTAAAAGGAAAAATACTTTTTTGGCTTAAGAAATCTGAGAAATGAAAATATTAAGTCTTTTGCTTTGAATGACATATGAGTTAGAAAAAAGAAATAATAGTAATAGTAGCTGTCTAAAAACCTACTCTAGCTTATGTTAGCACACATCAAATTATATATTCTCTCATCTATAGAAAGGAATATTTATCAAGTTAAATTAAACTTATCCATACTTTAGCATTCAATATAGCTACATGAATTATTCTCATTTGTGATAAAAGGAGAGCCTTAATTTTCTTTCAGTCTACTGTACACTCAGCTCAATGCCATTCCCTGCACTTTACAATACTCACAGTGTTTGAAATCGTCAAGCAACCAGACATGTATTGTGAAGAATTTAACTTTTTTCTACATTCTATCATCAGAACTCCATCAGACCCAAGAAAAATAACATGCCATTAAAAAACAAAACAAACAAACAAACAAAAAACCTAAATAGGATGCTCTGCCAAAGGAACTGTATCTCCTATGTTATAATTTATTTTCCCACTGGAGGACATCAAATATTTTGTAAAGTCTGGTTTCAGTTACCTCCCATTTCTTGGGTTAGAATAATATTACATACAATTATACCATTAGGTTTATTATGAGCATTGTGATGTGATAATATTTGCTTGACTGCTAGGGGAAAAAAAACTACTACTTTTGACAATCCATTTTAGATTTTGGAAGAGGTTTGTTTATATTCAAACAGCAATTTGTATGTCTTATGCCAAAAATTGATGCCATAAAACAGGAGGGACTCTACTTCAAAAGAATACTAGTGTTTTTATTATAAATATTAAATACTGGTGACAGTTATAAAAAAAGATATTTAAGAATGCTTATGTAACTCAAAATATATAAATGTAAGAAATGCTTATGAACACTTATCCCCTGATTATCTCCATAGGCCAGCCTAGAACTATCAGTATAAGCATGCTTGCATGTATGCTTCAGTCATGTCTGACTGTTTGCGACCCTGTGGACTGTAACCCAACAGGTTCCTCTGTCCATGGGATTCTCCAAGCAAGAATACTGGAGCGGGTTGCTGTGCTTTCCTGCAGGGGATCTTCCCAACCCAGGGATCTAATCAGGTTTCTTATGTCTCCTGCATTGCAGGCAGATTCTTTACCAGCCAAACTACCAGGAAAGCCCCAGTGCCACATGGGGAGCCCAATTTAAGCATATTTCTCCCAATTAAAAAAAAAAAAAAACAACCGCATCTCTTATAAACTCTGAAGTGCCAGTGCCAGGCTTTGCATCCATTGCTTCTGCTAAGTTAAATATTTTGGCTGGCACAGTGATAGATTGCCGTGATAGATGGTTGGAGGTTCGTAACCTTGTATAGGAGACAGGGATCAAGACCATCACCAAGGGGAAAAAATGCAAAAAAGCAAAAAAGCTGTCTGAGGAGGCCTTACAAATAGCTATGAAAAGAAGAGAAGCGAAACTCAAAGGAGAAAATGAAAGATATACCCATTTGAATGCAGAATTCTAAAGAATAGCCAGGAGAGATAAGAAAGCATTCCTCAGCGATCAATGCAAAGAAATAGAGGAAAACAATAGACTGTAAAAGACTAGAGATCACTTCAAGAAAATTAGAGATACCAAGGGAACATTTCATGCAAAGATGGGCTCAACAAAGGACAGAAATGTATGGACCTAACAGAAGGAGAAGATATTAAGAAGAGATGGCTAAAATACACAAAAGAACTATACAAAAAAGATCTGTACCCAGATAACCACGATGGTGTGATCACTAACCTAGAACCAGACATCCTGGAATGTGAAGTCAAGTGGACCTTATGAAGCATGACTACAAACAAAGCTAATGGAGCTGATGGAATTCCAGTTAACCTCTTTCAAATCCTAAAAGATGATGCTGTGAAAGTGCTGCACTCAATATGCCAGCAAATTTGGAAAACTCACCAGTGGCCACAGGACTGCAAAAGATCAGTTTTCATTCCAATCCCAAAGAAAGGTAATGCCAAAGAATGCTAAAACTACCACATAATTTCACTCATCTTGAACTTCCAGATGTTCAAGCTGGTTTTAGAAAAGGCAGAGGAACCAGAGATCAAATTGCCAACATTCTTTGGATTATCAAAAAAGCAAGAAAGGTCCAAAAAACTTCTACTTCTGCTTTATTGACTATGCCAAAGCCTTTGACTGTGTGGACCACAAGAAAGTGTGGAAAATTCTGAAAGAGAAGGGAATACCAGACCACCTTACCTGCCTCTTGAGAAACTTGTATGCAGGTCAGGAAGCAACAATTAGAAGTGGATATGGAAAAACAGACTGGTCCCAAATAGGAAAAGGAGTACGTCAAGGCTACATATTGTCACCCTGCTTATTTAATTTATATGCAGAGTGCATCATGAGAAACACTGGGCTGGATGATGCACAAGCTGGAATCAAGATTGCAGGAAGAAATATCAATAACCTCAGATATGCAGATGACAGAAAGTCACTTTCTCCCTTATGGCAGAAAGTGAAGAAGAACCAAAGATTGTGAAATCATCACTCCTCATGATTGTGAAAGAGGAGAGTGAAAATGTGGCTGAAAGCTCAACTTTCAGAAAACTACGATCATGGCATCTGATCCCATCACTTCATGGCAAATAGATGGGGAAACAGTGACAGACTTTATTTTTGGGGGCTCCAAAATCACTGCAGATGGTGACTGCAGCCATAAAATTAAAAGATGCTTATTTCTTGGAAGAAAAATTATTACCAACCTAGACAGCATAGTAAAAAGCAGACATTACTTTCCCAACAACGGCCCATCTAGTCAAGGCTATGGTTTTTCCAATAGTCATGTATGGATGTGAGAGTTGGACTATAAAGAAAGCTGAGCACCGAAGAATTGATGCTTTTGAACTGTGGTGTTGGAGAAGACTCTTGAGAGTCCCTTGGACTGCAAGGAGATCCAACCAGTCCATTCTGAAGGAGATCAGCCCAGGGATTGCTTTGGAGGGAATGATGCTGAAGCTGAAACTCCAAAACTTTGCCCACCTGATCCGAAGATGTAACTCATTTGAAAAGACCCTGATGCTGGGAAAGATTGAAGGCAGGAGGAGAAGGGGATGAGAGAGGATGAGATGGTTGGATGGTATCACTGACTCAGTGGCCATGAGTTTGAATGAACACCAGGAGTTGGTGATGGACAGGGAGGCCTGGATTGCTGCAGTTATGGGGTCACAAAGAGTTGGACACTACTAAGAGACTGAATTGAACTGAACTGAATATTTAGATGCTTTGCAGCACTGTCCTGTGTAAATGATTATTTCAAAATCATTTTAAGCCAGTAAACTAATAATTTTCTAATAAGGAATATTGTCACATCAAGAAAGCCATGTATTTATTATTAAGGAGTATATTAACATTTGTAGTTCATGAAAAAATTCAATAAAACTTTTTAATACAGAATAATTATTTTCTTGAATTGGTGACCTTCAAATTGTCTGTATAAATCATTTGCTGTTCTAATATATAACAATGAATTCATGTTGAAAATACATATTCATTACAAATATTACTCACCACAATTTCAAAAGAAGCTATTTTTCATTAAATATCTGTAGTACTGCTGAAAGATACTAAGCAGTGTGTGTGTGTATGTGTGTATCTTTGCAGATGCTTGGACACAGAAGATAAGGTAGAAACAGGAAATAATTTTTTGCTAACAAGGAGGGGAGTTATCATAATGTACATGTTCTAAAAAAGAGTTCTTCACTCACAGAAACTCACTTTCCTCGTCTGTAGAATAAAGATTCAAAACAGTTTCCTTATTATAGATGTTCTGTGAGGAATAAATAAAATAATGTATATGACTGGTTGGGCTTCCCAGGTGGTGCTAGTTGCAAAGAATCTGCCTGCGAATGCAGGAGACACGAGAAATGAGAGTTCAATCCCTGGATTGGGAAGATCCCAGGAGAAGGGAATGGCAACCCACTCCAGTATTCTTGCCTGGAGATCCCATGGACAGAGGACCTGGGTTAGCTACAGACCATAGGTACACAGACAGTCAGACACTGCTGGAGCAACTTAGCACATATGACACATTTAGCACAAAACCTAGTATAATAGGCACACAATTCATAATTTGTCTTTTTTATCATTTCCTTTTGCCAAGAAAATGCACTGCTCATAGCAAACACTCTCTTCCAACAACACAAGAGAAGACTCTACACATGGACATCACCAGATGGTCAACACCAAAATGAGATTATATTCTTTGCAGCCAAAGATGGAGAAGCTCTATACAGTCAAGAAAAACAAGACCAGGAGCTGACTGTGGCTCAGATCATGAACTCCTTATTACCCAATTCAGACTTAAATTGAACAAAGTAGGGAAAACCACTAGACCATTCAGGTATGACCTAAATCAAATCCCTTATCATTATACAGTGGAACTGAGAAATAGATTTAAGGGCCTAAATCTGATAGATAGAGTGCCTGATGAACTATGGACTGAGGTTCATGACATTGTACAGGAGACAGGGATCAAGACCATCCCCATGGAAAAGAAATGCAAAAAAGCAAAATGGCTGTCTGGAGAGGCCTTACAAATAGCTGTGAAAAGAAGAGAAGTGAAAAGTAAAGGAGAAAAGGAAAGATATAAGCATCTGAATGCAGAGTTCCAAAGAATAGCAAGAAGAGATAAGAAAGCCTTCCTCAGCAATCAATGCAAAGAAATAGACGAAAACAACAGAATGGGAAAGACTAGAGATCTCTTCAAGAAAATTAGAGCTATCAAGGGAAAATTTCATGCAAATATGGGCTTGATAAAAGACACAAATGGTATGGACCTAACAGAAGGAGAAGATATTAAGAAGAGGTGGCAATAATACACAGAACAACTGTACAACAAAGATCTTCACAACCCAGATAATCATGATGGTGTGATCACTGACCTAGAGCCAGACATCTGGAATGTGAAGTCAAGTGGGCCTTAGAAAGCATCACTACGAACAAAGCTAGTGGAGGGGATGGAATTCCAGTTAAACTATTACAAATCCTGAAAGATGATGCTGTGAAAGTGCTGCACTCAATATGCCAGCAAATTTGGAAAACTCAGCAGTGGTCACAGGACTGGAAAAGGTCAGTTTTAATTCCAATCCCAAAGAAAGGCAATGCCAAAGAATGCTCAAACTACCGCACAATTGCACTCATCTCACATGCAAGTAAGGTAATGCTCAAAATTCTCCAAGCCAGGTTTCAGCAATTTGTGAACCATGAACATCCTGATGTTCAAGCTGGTTTTAGAAAAGGCAGAGGAACCAGAGATCAAATTGCCAACATCTGCTGGATCATGGAAAAAGCAAGAGAGTTCCAGAAAAACATTTATTTCTGCTTTCTTGACTATGCCAAAGCCTTTGACTGTGTGGATCACAATAAACTGTGGAAAATCTTGAAAGAGATGGGAATACCAGACCACCTGACCTGCCTCTTGAGAAATCTGTATGCAGGTCAGGAAGCAAAAGTTAGAACTGGACATGGAACAACAGACTGGTTCCTAATAGAAAAAGGAGTGCATCAAGGCTATATATTGTCACCCTACTTATTTAACTTACATGCAGAGTACATCATGAGGAACGCTGGACTGGAAGAAGCACAAGCTGGAATCAAGATTGCCGGGAGAAATATCAATAACCTCAGATATGCAGATGACACCACCCTTATGGCAGAAAGTGAAGAGGAACTAAAAAACCTCTTGATGAAGGTGAAAGTGGAGAGTGAAAAAGTTGGCTTAAAGCTCAACATTCAGAAAACGAAGAGCATGGCATCCGGTTCCATCACTTCATGGGAAATAGATGGGGAAACAGTGGAAACAGTGTCAGATTTTATTTTTCTGGACTCCAAAATCACTGCAGATGGTGGCTGCAGCCATGAAATTAAAAGATGCTTACTCCTTGGAAGGAAAGTTATGACCAACCTAGATAGTGTATTGAAAAGCAGAGACATTACTTTGCCAACAAAGTTTCATCTAGTCAAGGCTATGGTTTTTCCAGTGGTCATATATGGATGTGAGAGTTGGACTGTGAAGAAGGCTGAGCACAGAAGAATTGATGCCTTTGAACTGTGGTGTTGGAGAAGAGTCTTGAGAGTCCCTTGGACTGTAAGGAGATCCAACCAGTCCCTTCTGAAGGAGATCAGCCCTGGGATTTCTTTGGAAGGAATGATGCTAAAGCTGAAACTCCAGTACTTTGACCACCTCATGCAAAGAGTTGACTCATTGGAAAGGACTATGATGCTGGGAGCGATGGGGGCAGGAGGAGAAGGGGACAACAGAGGATGAGATGGCTGGATGGCATCACTTACTCGATGGACATGAGTCTGAGTGAACTCCGGGTGTTGGTGATGGACAGGGAGGCCTGGCGTGCTGCGATTCATGGAGTCACAAAGAGTTGGACATGATTGAGTGACTGAACTGAAGTGAACTGATCTTTATATGATTGATTAGATTCAGTTCATATGTTATGAAAGAAATTCTTTGCCTACCATGTATCTTGAGATATTTTCTTAGTTTGTAGTTTTCCTTCACCATTTATTAGAGTGTTTATTGCTATACAGATATTTTTTGTTTGTATGTAATCGATTCTATTTAGAGGAAAATTTTTTAAGTTTTCCTTTATGACTTCTGGTTTTATGTCAAAATTAGATAATTTTCTCCTACTCAATTTTATTAAAGCATTTTTTTAATATTTTCCTCTATTTTAAAATTTCAGCCTTCAATATTTAATCCATTTGAGATTTATGGATGATGAGTGGTGGGTATATAATTTATTTTTCCAAATAGTGAGTCAATTGGTCCAAGCCACTGAAAGGTTACTTTATACATTCCCATAGATCTGATTTGACATCTTTATAATATACTAAATTTCTCCAAATACTAGGCTGTCTTCCTGAACTTCCTGTTCTGTTTTGTTGAGACCTTCTTTACCTTCATAACCAAGCCATCAAAAATTCCTACCAATTCTGTTTCTAAAATATAACTGGGGGCTTCTCTGGTTGCTCAGTGGTTAAAAAAAAAGCCACTTGCCAGTGTAGAAGACATGGGTTTGTTCCCTTATCTGGATCCCATAGACCATGGGGCAGCTGGGCTCATGCACCACAACTATTGAACCCGTGCTGGCGAGTCTGGGGCATGCAACTCTGAGCCCACGTGCCGCAGCTACTGAAGCCTGCATACCTGCAGCCTGTGCTTCACAAGAGAGGCCAATGCAATGACAAGCACAAACACCACAACTACAGAGTAGCCCCTGCTCGCCACAACTAGAGAGTCTGCACAGCAACAAAAACCCAGCACAGCCAAAGATAAACAAATAAATATAGCTGGAATTCATTTTGATCCCACTGCCATCACTCTAGTCCAGATTATTATTTTTTTTAATTGGCTAAACAGGAGCTTTCTAAACAATGTCCCCCAGCTAGTCTTGCCCGTCCCCATGTGTATTTTCCACAATGTATACCGCATGATTTCAAAAAGTAAAAAGTCAGATCCCTTGCTTTCGTTGTTTCAGTGGTGTACCATCACAAGAATCAGAGTCAAAGTCTTTCATGCAAGGCCTTAAAGTCTAACCTCAGACTTCCTTCCTCTCTGAATTTATCTGGCAATATAGCTTTCATCCACCAAACTGGCTTTTTATGGTTTTTCAGGCAGGCTAAAACCTTTTCATTTTCAGCACAGGTTTTGTTCAACTATGGGATTCTTTCATTAGTCCTTCATTTGACTGTTTCCTAGTTCTAATTCTGGTTTCATTTCAGATGCCCTTCCCTAACTCATGCCTTCAAATCTAAATTAACATGTGCTCTGAATACAAATCCTATTGACAGATTTCTCTTAAATATCCAAGACTTTTTTGGTTAATTTTAAAGATACAATTATTCCTTCTTCATAGCTGAATATTCATATTTTATGAATGTATTGTCTTTCTACCTCACACTTAGAATACTACTCATAATATTTTCAAAATATCAGCTTATTTCCTGAGTTAATTCTACTTCTGTGAGAAACATTTTCTCTGTTAACTTGTTCTTTTTCTAATTTGGTTGGAAATAAATTTTCTTCAGCTGTTATTGTCTTATAATCAAAAATTCAGGTTTAGATTAAGGAATAATATTAACAGGAGAGGGCTTCCTCAATATTAACATAGGACAGTTTTTAATTTCCCCCAAAGCACTGCAGCTGACCAGAACGGGCAACAGAAGGAATCTTCCCTGGTTGAAATAGGTAGATATAAGTAGGCATCATATAAGCATCCTTCAAGTGTATAGCTTAATCCTTGGGATGATTAATTTGGTGGGGGGTGGCACAAGGCATGGCGTGTGACAACTTAGTTCGCTGACCAGGGATCAAACCCACACCCCCTGCATTGGAAGCATGGAGTCTTAACCCCTGGACTGCCAAGGAAGTCCCATTGTGATGGTTATTTTTATGTAACAGCTTGACTAGGCTAAAGGATGCCCAAATAGCTGGTAAAACTATTTCTGAGTATATCTGTGAGGGTGTTTCTGGAAAAGATTAGCATTTGATTCAGTAGGCTGAGTTAAAAGAGCCACCCTCATTAAAGTGGAAGCATCATCGTCCAATCCATTAAGATTCGGAATGGGGTGGGGGGGAGGTGAATAGGTGAATTCTGTCTTTCTCTTCTTGAGGTGGAATATTCATCTTTTCCTGACAGTGAAACTCCTAGTTCTAGGGCCTTCAGATACCAGTGCTTACTTTACCAGCTCCTTTGATTCTTAGGCCTTCAGATTCAAACTGAATTATACCACCAACTTTTCTGGTTTTCTTGCTCACAGATAGCAGATTGTGGGATTTTTTTCAGCTTCCATAACTATGTGAGCCAATTCTTATAATACATCGCATACACAGGCATACCTTAGAGGTATCATGGGTTCAATTCCAGACCACTATAATAAAGTCAATATTGCAATAAAGCAAGCCACACAAATTTTTTGGTTTCTCAGCACATATAAAAGTGATATTTATACTATACTGTAGTCTATTAAGTATGCAGCAATAGCATTGTGCCTAAAAAAAGCAATGCATATATCTTTATATAAAAAAATAACACACCATTATAAAGTGGTGCCCATAGACTTGCTTGATGCAAGGTTGTGCAGACCTTCAGTTTGCTAAAAAAAAAGGGGGGGGGTTATCAATGAAGCAGAGTGACATTGACATGATGCACAATAAAGCAAAGCATGCCTCACAGGCATAGCATTTGCTCATTTTGCATCTCTGTGTCACATTTCTTACAGTATTTTATTTTATTTTTAAACTTTACAATATTGTATCGGTTTTGCCAAATATCGAAATGAATCTGCCACAGGTATACATGTGTTTCCCATCCTGAACCCTCCTCCCTCCTCCCTCCCCATACCATCCCTCTGGGTCATCCCAGTGCACCAGCCCCAAGCATCCAGTATCGTGCATTGAACCTGGACTGGCGACTCGTTCCATATATGATATTATACGTATTTCAATGCCATTCTTCCAAATCGTCCCACCCTCTCCCTCTCCCACAGAGTCCAAAAGACTGTTCTATACATCAACTTTTTCATTATTATTGTGTTTGTTATGGTGATCTGTGATCAGTGATTTTTGATGTTACTATTGCAAAACAATTACAATTCACTGAAGACTCAGATGAATTAATATTTTTAATTAAAGTATTATACTATTTTTAGACATATCTATGTGTGTATGTATATATATATTTTTATATCTATATTTATATATTGAATATATTGTATATATATATTCAATTGGTTCTGTTTCTTTGGAACTCTGACTAAGAGGATTCTCCCTTAAACAAGCTGGAAGATAGAATTTTTGGCTGAGTTTCAACTATATTGTTTTTCTGACAAGCTAACCCTGAGGCCTGTGCCTGGGCATACTGCTCCACTTTTGAAACTCTGATGGAGTCTGAATGCCTTTCAATATTCCACCTAGAATGTTCTTAAAATATTGAGAATGTCTGTCTATAGCTAGAGATACAATTACAACTGGGGAAAAGGAGATTTGCCTGTAGAGTTGGTTAAAACAGTTTCTTCTTTTGTCTCTATTATTTTTGATAAAACTAGTCATAATTAATTATAAGAAAAATAATGAATGATTTTGGTGGACAAAAGAGAAATGAACAAGTACCTAGTGTACTCAAATGAAATCACATAGTACATTTTTTAAATTTTTTATTATCTGCTTCATAAATATCCTTAGATTGTGTTGTAATTAAAAACTAGACAGGACTTGTATGTTTGGTATACAGTGCTACTAGAGAAAGAGGTCCCTAGACTGATGAAGAGACCCCAAAGGGACTGAAAGCAGAAAAAGAAATATATACAAAGACATGGCAACACAGTGTTTAAAGGTGAGGCCAAGGGACTTACCTGGTGGTCCAGTGGTTAAGACTCCATGCTTCCACTGCAGTGGGTATGGGTCTGATCCCTAGTTGGGGAACTAAAATCTCATATGTTGAGATTTTTTTTTAAAAGTGAGGTCAAGCTGGCAAGTTAGAAGCCTGTAAGTAACAACTCAATACTGAAATAAGGAAAAAACTGAGCCAACTTAAAAATCAACAACTCTTCTTAGAAGCAAACCACTGCTGCTCAAATTAGACCAACAAGCTAATAGAGAGAACCACACTTACTAGAAAAGAAACCTAGAAACAAGCTGCACTCTCACTCGAAAGCAGAGCTGGGGTAGCCAAGTTATTGACAATAATTGACAAATTGCTGAATTTAACAATGAGGAAGCACCCAATCCCTGTTTGAAAGTCCAAACTCCAGGAATATTGAATCAAATGCAGCAAGGCTGTAGAGCAGCAGGAACTGTAACTGCTGGTTGGGCAGCAAAAGAGTACAACCACTTTGGAAAATGGTTTAGTTTCTTAGAAACTAAACATACTCTTATTGTATAGTTCAACAATTGTGCACCTTGACTTAATTCACTATGAGTTTGGGAAAAGGTGACATTTACATGATTTTGATCTCAAGGAAAAATTGACATTCATGTTATCTACTAATATATTATGTGCACATGTTTGGGGGGAGTAGGGTTTGGTAGGTGCATGTATAAATACTACTACATATAGCAACAATGTCAGTATGTTTTTATATCAAGTAATAATGTTGAATTTTACCTGATCTCTGTGCTGTTAGAAATAGAAAAGATTAAAAGAGCCCCCACTCCCACCATGCTCTGTGTTCTGGAAAATAGCTTCCTGCAAAGAACTACCCTTCCTGAAGGACTTAAAATAGATGCCACCTTTGTCCACCTGTGAAACGGCCAGATACAGACTCAGTATTCCCTTTCTTTGCCTCATAAATAATTATCTGAACTGCTTGTCTCCAGTGATCAATTAGAACCAAATGCTTTCAAACCAAGTTTCAGTTCAGCTCCTCTCTGCCCTTCAGGACCCTGAACTTTGGCTCTCTGTCTGCCTGAGCCAGCTTACACCACTTCCTGAAAATAGTCCTCAAGGTTAAGTGGTCTCTGCCACCATTTTTTACTTCCACTTCTTCACACTTTTCTTTTTTTCCTAGCATTATTTCCTCTCCATGAAAAACCAAACAAAAACAACAAAAATATCTTTTCTAACTCTTGAGCTGTTTGTAGACCTTGTGTCAGAGCATTCTCCTTATTGTAATTGTGCTTTTCTCCCCTTGTAATAATCCTTTGGAATAAAAGTCTCTACTTACAAAGTTTAAGACTTGCTTGACATTTGACAGGAGGAATTTCTATTTATTGCTAAAATGATTCTATTATATTACCTGAAAGTATTGGTTTTTAATGTGAAGCCTGAAATTATAAATAATTCTGATATTACTGTCAGATACATTGGTACCTCACTCAAAACGTTCCTTTGGTTTTGCAAAATTAATAAATACCTTGAACTTTTGCTTAATAATAGTTGACCACATACAGCAACCAGTTATCTGGGAAATATTTTGTTTGTTTTTCTTTTTTTCAAATTTATGTCACTAACAGCGTTTGGCATATACTGGCATGATTTTATTTTATGGAATTTTGCTCCTAATAATCTGTGCACTTCGAGATTTCAGGGTTAGAATCACTATATACAAGTTTATTTATCAGATACCTACTCCTGAAGAAAAAAGAAATTGAAGAATATATCTCATCAAAGAATCATTTTTGATTAGCTATGGCTTTGGCTTTTTCCCATTCTTTATATCCACTTGAAGTGAAAGAGAAGTCTCTCAGTTGTGTCCGACTCTTTGCGACCCTGTGGATTGTAGCCCACCAGGCTCGTCTGTCCATGGGATTCTCCAGGCAAGAATACTGGAGTAGGTTGCCATTTCCTTCTCCAGGGGATCTTCCCAACCCAGGGATCGAACCCGGGTCTCCCTCATTGGAGGCAGATGCTTTAACCTCTAAGCCAGTGATAGCTTATTTTATAAACTTTAAAAAAACAGCATTGATTTTTAAAAGCCATCAGATCAGATCAGATCAGTCGCTCAGTCGTGTCCGACTCTTTGCGACCCCATGAATCGCAGCACGCCAGGCCTCCCTGTCCATCACCAACTCCCGGAGTTCACTCAGACTCATGTCCATCGAGTCAGTGACGCCATCCAGCCATCTCATCCTCTGTCGTCCCCTTCTCCTTTTGCCCCCAATCCCTCCCAGCATCAAAGTCTTTTTCAGTGAGTCAACTCTTCGCATGAGGTGGCCAAAGTACTGGAGTTTCCAGCTTTAGCATCATTCCTTCCAAAGAAATCCCAGGGTTGATCTCCTTCAGAATGGACTGGTTTAAAAGCCATAGGTTGGGAGAATTTTAATAAAAGAATAAGTTTACAACATTTAAGTGGAAAAAATGGTTACAGTAAGTTGAAAATAGGAAGATTTAGATTGATTCTGGTACTTGGTGATAGACAGGGAAGCCTGGCATGATACAGTTCATGGGGCTGCAAAGAGTTGGACACAACTGAGCAACTGAACAGTACTGAGATTGATTCCAGTTGTGCGCGTGTTTGTGGGCATAGATATAGATCTACATGAAAGAGAACATTAACAAAGTTATCTCTATGAAGTAAGACTTTAGGTATTAATCACATAGTCTTTGTACTTTTCCATATGTCCCTAATTTTCTTCAACATGTATAATATATATTTAATCTGTATAAAAATCTAAAAGGAAAACTATTTTTATTAATTTCAAAAATCTCTAAAATTTTATTTTTATAACAATGATTTCTTTCAAACATTTTTAGGTCACGTCATGTAAATTTGATGCAATTTTAAAACTATGGAGTGTTTCAAAATATCAATATTATTATCTTTATAGGACATGGTAACATTTTAATTTTGGATTCTGGGAGGCCTAAATGAGCTGAGAAATATTAAGAGAGTCTTGTAGGATATTCCACATATATATACCTAATTAATTAATATATTAATATAAATGACTCATAGTGTGTGTGTGTGTATGTATATGTATATATATATATATGGTGTATACATAAACATTAAGTATAATACATGTGGAGATACAAAAATTATAAAAACATAGGTTCTACCAAAAAAAAGAACACTCTACTTTTCTGGCAAAAGCTGTTCTACCTTCATACTGGCATGTATGGGTGAGCCATCACGCTTTCTTTGTGGCCCATGTCCACCAGATAAGCTTCCTATCAGGAAAAAACAAAACAAAACAGAAATACATGGAAGTATATAAAGTTAGAATTTGATGCAGAATCTCTTAAATAAATGTTAGGACTGGGGCAAGACCACCCCTCCTCTCTGAGATAATACCAGTGGATGAAGAGAAAGAAAATGTATGTGTGCTTAGGACAGAGACCTGTGCTTTGGGATTTCTTTGGAAGGAATGATGCTGAAGCTGAAACGCCAGTACTTTGGCCGCCTCATGCGAAGAGTTGACTCATTGGAAAAGACTCTGATGCTGGGAGGGATTGGGGGCAGGAGGAGAAGGGGACAACAGAGGATGAGATGGCTGGATGGCATCACTGACTCGATGGACGTGAGTCTGAGTGAACTCCGGGAGTTGGTGATGGACAGGGAAGCCTGGCATGCTGCGTTTCATGGGGTTGCAAAGAGTCGGACATGACTGAGCGACTGAACTGAACTGAACTGAAAAAGAACATAGAGAATATTTTCTAGTACATGCTAAGTGACACTCAAATATCCCCTGGCCAGAGGATGAGATGTGTTTCTTGAAATAGGAAACTTAAGAGAATAGCAGGCTCATAAGTGGAACAGTGCTTCAGTCATTTTTGTGAAAGTAGCTCAGCAGTGACATGAGGATTGCAGGAAAGATTGGCAGTGACAAGAGGAGCCGTGGCCCTGTGACAGTGAAAGGAGAGCTATGCGCCAACAGCAATGTCAAGCCAGAACCATGAGGCAGAACTTTAAACAGCTGGTGAAGGCTTAGAGGCAAATAAATGTATGCAGATGAACACCGAGGACTGCTGTTAGTTTTCATTGCTGTCAAGGAAAAAAATGTAGATTTTTTGTTGTTGTTGTTTTTAGTTTCTTATAGAGGCAAAGATAAATAATAAATTTATAATTTGAAGCTTACTAATTTCAAATGGGTGGTTCAAAATAAAAGAGTATTACTGATATTACTATCAAAATGAACATTTCCTGAGTTCTTTAGGAAATTAGAATCAAAGGTTACTTAAGGGAGAAGAAATGGGATGTGGAGATGGGAAGGTTGTTGGGGAAATGTTCTGACTAGAAGGAAGAGGGCAGGAGAAGGGGATGACAGAGGGTGAGATGGTTGGATAGCATCATCAACTCAATGGACATGAATTTGAGCAAACTCTGGGAGACAGTGAAGGACAGGGAAGCCTGGCGTGCTGTCGTCCATGCAGTACCAAAGAGTCAGACACGACTTAGTGACTGAACAACAGAACTTGGTTAATCCAGTACCTTGTGTTGCATCTTGTCCCGGTGAAGATTTTAGCATGTTTTATTTTAATTTTCCTCAATAATGCATGATATGATACAAGGTAGGAGAGGTCAATTCCCCCTTATTCTTAGAAGAAGAAAAGTTGAGCTTTGATGAGAAAGGAATAGAGTATCTTTGCACCAAGAAGAAAGATAAGAGAGTTTTGTTCTTCCACAACTGATCAGAAAGGAAATAGTTGTATTGTGGCAAATAGGACTGTCTCATACTAGCCAAGAATCCTGGGCCATGAGAAATAGAGAAAAGAACTCAGACCATGTTAAGGGAGAAGGGAACACTGAGGTATTTCTTAAGTGCAAAGACCAGGACTCAGGAAATCATAAACTGATTATTTTTACATGCAGATATAAAAAGCATCCCAGACATTAGAATATCATTAAAGGCAGGGACTGATTGAAATCTTATACATTGTGAAGAGTATACAAATACCAACAGAGAAACTCTTCCAAGAAAAATAGAAAAATATGAATAGACTACTAAAATACAGGTTTATTCAACTAAAAAGAAAAAGCCAATAAATTATGACTGTTTAAAGAACTGACAAATAGCATGATACACATTCAAAATAATAAAATAGGATTTTATTAACCATCCTATTACATCACTGTGATATTTTTTAGTCTTTATTTTTGTGAATTATACTATATATATTGTTCAGTCACTCAGTGGTGTCCAACTCTTTGAGACCCCATGGACTGCAGCACGCCAGGCTTCCCTGTCCTTCACCATCTCCTGGAGTGTGCTCAAACATGTGTCCCTTGAGTCAGTGATGCCATCGAACCATCTTATCCTCTGTCACCCTCTTCTCCTCCTGCCTTCAGTCTTTTCACAGCAACAAGGTCTTTTCCAATGAGTTGGCTCTTCCCATCAGGTGGCCAAATTATTGGAGCTTCAACATCAATCCTTCCAATGAATATTCAGGGTTGTTTTCCTTTAGGGTTGACTGGTTTTATCTCCTCGAAGTCCAAGGGACTCTCAAGAGTCTTCTTCTTCTCCAACACCATAGTTCAAAAGCAACAATTCTTCAGCACTCAGCCTTCTTTATGGTCCAACTCTCACTTTCATACATGACTGCTGGGAAAACCATAGTTTTGGCAATATAGACATTTGCTGGCAAAGTAATGTCTTGTTTGTCATAGCTTTCTTCCAAGGAGCAAGCGTTTTTTAATTTCATGGCTGCAGTTCACCATCCGCAGTGATTTTGGAACCCAAGGAAATAGTCTGTCACTGTTCCCATGGTTTCCCCATCTATATGCCAAAGCCAGCTTTTTTGTTCTCCTCTTTCACCTTCAAGAGGCTCTTTGGTTCCTCTTCGTTTTCTGCCTTGAAGGTGGTGTCATCTGCATACCTGAGGTCGTTGATATTTCTCCCAGCAATCTTGATTCCAGCTTGTTTTCATCCAGCCCAGCATTTTGCATGATGTAATCTGCATATAAATAAACAGGATGACAGTATACAGCCTTGTCGTACTCCTTTCCCAATTTGGAACCAGTCTGTTGTTCCATGTCTGATTCCATCTGTTGATTCTTGACCTGCATTCAAGTTTCTCAGTGGCAGGTAAAGTGATCTGGTATTCCCATCTCCTTAAGAATTTTCCAAAGGTTTGTTGTGCTCCACACAGTCAAAGGCTTTAGCATAGCAAATGAAGCAGAAGTAGATTTTGTTTGTTTTTGTTCTTGGAATTCTCTTGCTTTTTCTATGGTTCAGAAGATGTTCCCAATTTGACCTCTGGCTCCTTTGCCTTTTCTAAATCCAGTTTGTACATCTAGAAGTACTCTGTTCACATACTGTTGAAGCCTAGCTTGAAGGATTTCAAGCATTACATTACTAACGTGTGAAATTAGTGAAATTGTGCAGTAATTTGACTATCCTTTGGCATTGCCCTTCTTTGGGATTGTGATGAAAACTGACTTTTCCTGTCCTGTAGCCACTGCTGAGTTTTCCATATTTGCTGATGTATTGAATGCAGCACTTATCTGGATCAATAAGATCTTTTTGTATAGTTTTTCTGTGTATTCTTGCTACTTCTTCTTAATATTTTCTGCTTCTGTAAGGTCCATATTGTTTCGACCCTTTATTGTGCCTGTCTTTGCATGAAATGTTCCCTTGGTGTCTCTAATTTTCTTAAAGATATCTCTAGTTTTTCAGATTCTATTGTCTTCCTCTGTTCCCCGCCCCCCCCCCCCCTTAGGAAGGCTTTCTTATATTTCCTTACTATCCTTTGGAATTCTGCATTCCAATGAGTATATATTTATATTTTTCTCCTTTGCCTTTATTTCTTTTCTCAGCTATTTGTAAGACCTCCTGAGACAACCATTTTGTCTTTTTTACATTTCTGTTTCTTGGGGATGTTTTTGACAACCAACTCCTGTACAGTATCATGAACCTCCATCCACAGTTCATCAGGCACTCTATCAGCTCTTATCCCTTGAATCTATTTGTCACGTCCATTGTAAGGGGTTTATTTTAGGTCATACTTGAATGGCCTAGTGTTTTCCCCTACTTTCTTCAATTTAAGTCTGAGTTTTGCAATAAGGAACTCATAATCTGAGCCACAGTTACCTCCTGGTCTTATTTTTGCTGACTTTGTACAGCTTCACTCTCCTTGTATAAAAGCTATTTCTAAATATGGTTTTAATTTATAATTGAGAAAGAAAAGTTAGTCTTCTACAGGATTACTAATAAAAATTTAATTTTTGCAACTGGTAGTTTGAAAAATTCTTCAAAACTTTTTATTAATAGAATCATCTATATTTTTAGAATTATTGTCAAATTTGGAAAACCTCTATTAAGATGTAAGATATTCATGTATTTCAAGTTCATTTTGTGCTCAGTCACTCAGTCATGCCCAACTCTTTGCAGCCCCATGGACTGTAGCCCACTAGGTTATTCTGTCCATGGAAGACTCCAGGCAAAATACTGGAATGGTTTACCAGGGATTCTTCCCAATTTAGGAATTGAACTGTGTTTCTTGGGTCTCCTTCATCGGCAGGTGGATTCTTTACCAGTATCACCACCTGGGAAGCCCCAAGTTCATCTTGTCATTGACTAATTCTAAGTAGTCTTTAAATTGATAACATTAATTAACCTGTTTATTATATATATCTGTTATAGTGGCATATTTTAAATTATACAAATCTTCATGTCAGTATTTCATATCAAATCAGTAAGAGTCTTTATTTTAATGTGTTCATATGATTTTTTCCTTAATATCAGTTGGATTATAAAACAAAATTACTTTACATTTTATTTAATTGATGCAAACTCCTCTTAATTATTGTTTACCATGCAATCTAAAATAATTTTGTTATGAATTCTTGATATTTATATGAACTTCCTAAGGCTACTGTAACAAATTGCCATGAACATGGTGGCTTAAGACAACATGAATTTTGTATCTCACAGTGATACAATTATATTTTATATAATTATAATTTTATAATTATATTTTATAACATGTTTCTTATTTCAAAATCAATTAGGTGCATTATGTGTTCTATTCAGGTGCTGAGTCATTATAAAACCAAAATCCATTCATTTTAATCAGCTTTTAAACTATCTACTAGAAATCTATTTATTTACTTATTTGTTTAGAGTTACAGCTTTGTCTAAACAGTGTTTATCTGTGACGAGACAACCTTATATGTGTTTGTCTCAGTGTTATGTGTCAATAAAATGTGATCTTACTTTGCTGGCTGAATTTAAAGAATACAACTTTTTTGTTATGGTCAAAGTGAAAAGCAAAGAATGTTAAGATCCTAGTGCCATTCTCACATGTACTGGCTGTAAACTATGAAATACCAGTGGGAAGATGAAGAAATAATAGGTCAGTATGGTACCCCACTCCAGTACTCTTGCTTGGAAAATCCCATGGACGGAGGAGCCTGTTAGCCTGCAATCCATGGGGTCGCTAAGAGTCGGACACAACTGAGCGACTTCACTTTCACTTTCATGCATTGGAGAAGGAAATGGCAGCCTACTCCAGTGTTCTTGCCTGGAGAATCCCAGGGAGGGAGGAGCCTGGTGGGCTGCCATCTATGGGGTCACACAGAGTCAGACACGACTGAAGTGACTTAGCATAGCATAAGGTATCTCTAGGAAAATATACCAGCAAAATTAGGTGTCATTGATGATTAGATGCCTTGATGGGTATCTTAGAATGTTTTCCCAGTGGGAGTGAAAAAAAAAAAAAAGAAAAGTCTAAGGGTGGTGGAATCTTTTTATTCTCATGTTTATGGAAACACTAGTTTAATATAATTATCATGTAAAGGGAGAGAAAATTTATACCAGAAACTTTAGAACACAATTTAAAAGAGCAAAAATTATTTTTCAATAATCATGGACAAAAGACTGTGGTAAGATCAGAACATAGCATGGTGGAGAGTGTGTGGGAATAAGGATGAGGAAGTCTTTGCCTAACTACAGGATATAAACTTTAATCTTAGGCACCATCAAAAGCAGACATCTGTATCTACACAGATACTGTGCTTCTAAAGAGTAAAAACCATTTTCAAAATTAAGCAAACCAAAAAAAAAAAGTATTAAGAAAGAGGAATCCCATAGAAAAAATATAAAAATAAGGTACCAAAGGAGATGATGAGGAAAACTAATATAGTCAAGGGAAATAGAAAAGTTTTCACAGTAGAAATGGGTTAAAATGGGTAGTTTCAATGTTTGCTTAGGTTGTGTTAATAGCATTTGGATATTTTTCTAATTCATTCTGAGCTTACATTACAAAATTCTTTATTATACCAAAAATAAAATTTTCCTAAATTCTATTCATGATTTATGCCTGAATTCAAATTCAACTCTGTAAAATTTCAATATGCTAGCCTAAAAGAATTTAACCCATCTTATCTTCTCTCTCCTTTTCAGCCTTATCTCCCCCCGCTTTTTTTGCCATATAAACTTTGTGATTCTGCCTAATTCATTACTTGCTATTCCTCACTTTCTCTGTTATCTTCCCTTTCCATAAGCTATGCCAAATGTATGGAGTTTTCTTCCTCTGCTTCTCCTTGATTCTTTAGCCCTTCAAATCCTTTCAATATGTTTAAGAATTCTACTAATTGGTAATTTCTGTTTGGAAAAAACAGTCATTGGGGGTTTAAATAGTGAGAGAAATGGGGCTGAAATTCTTTATTGAAGAAAATGAAAAACTTCAGGGAAGTTTAAATATTCTAATTGGAAGAGATACAGTACACACAGAAATGTATACATAAATATTCAATATAATAAAGCATACTATAATTTTGCTTAGTAAGATCAAATCAGATCAGATCAGTTGCTCAGTCATGTCCAACTCTTTGAGACCCCATGAATCACAGCACGCCAGGCCTCCCTGTCCATCACCAACTCCGGGAGTTCACGTCCATCGAGTCAGTGATGCCATCCAGCCATCTCATCCTCTGTCATCCCCTTCTCCTCCTGCCCCCTATCCCTCCCAGCATCAGAGTCTTTTCCAATGAGTCAGCTCTTCGCATGAGGTGGCCAAAGTACTGGAGTTTCAGCTTTAGCATCATTCCTTCCAAAGAAATCCCAGGGCTGATGTCCTTCAGAATGGACTGGTTGGATCTCCTTTCAGTCCAAGGGACTCTCAAGAGTCTTCTCCAACACCACAGTTCAAAAGCATCAATTCTTTGGCACTCAGCCTTCTTCACAGTCCAACTCTCACATCCATACACGACCACAGAAAAAACCATAGCCTTGACTAGATGGAATTTTGTTGGCAAAGTAATGTCTCTGCTTTTCAATATGCTATCTAGGTTGGTCATAACTTTCCTTCCAAGGAGTAAGTGTCTTTTAATTTCATGGCTGCAGTCACGATCTGCAGTGATTTTGGAGCCCCAAGTCTGAAACTGTTTCCACTGTTTACCCATCTATTTGCCATGAAGTGATGGGACTGGATGCCATGATCTTCGTTTTCTGGATGTTGAGCTTTAAGCCAACTTTTTCACTCTCCACTTTCACTTTCATCAAGAGGCTTTTGAGTTCCTCTTCACTTTCTGCCATAAGGGTGGTGTCATCTGCATATCTGAGGTTATTGATATTTCTCCCAGCAATTTTGATTCCAGCTTGTGTTTCTTCCAGTCCAGCACTTCTCATGATGTACTCTGCATATAAGTTAAATAAGCAGGATGACAAAATACAGTCTTGACGTACTCCTTTTCCTATTTGGAACCAGTCTGTTGTTCCATGTCCAGTTCTAACTGTTGCTTCCTGACCTGCATAC
This sequence comes from Bos taurus, assembly GCF_002263795.3. NCBI lineage: Eukaryota > Metazoa > Chordata > Mammalia > Artiodactyla > Bovidae > Bos > Bos taurus. Next base: position 13,534,356 of record NC_037332.1, on the reverse strand, counting down.
AACTTTCTCAAGAGGCAGGTCACGTGGTTTGGTATTCTCATCTCTTTAAGAATTTTCCACAGTTTATTGTGATCCACACAGTCAAAGGCTTTGGCATAGTCAATAAAGCAGAAATAGATGTTTTTCTGGAACTCTCTTGCTTTTTCCATGATCCAGCGGATGTTGGCAATTTGATCTCTGGTTCCTCTGCCTTTTCTAAAACCAGCTTGAACATGTATGGACCTAACAGAAGCAGAAAATATTAAGAATAGATGGCAAGAATACACAGAAGAACTGTACAAAAAAGATCTTTACAACCCAGATAATCACGATGGTTGATCACTGACCTAGAGCCAGATCCTGGAATGTGAAGTCAAGTGGGCCTTAGCATCACTACGAACAAAGCTAGTGGAGGTGATAGAATTCCAGTTAAGCTATTCCAAATCCTGAAAGATGATGCTGTGAAAGTGCTGCACTCAATATGCCAGCAAATTTGGAAAACTCAGCAGTGGCCACAGGACTGGAAAAGGTCAGTTTTTATTCCAGTCCCAAAGAAAGGTAATGCCAAAGAATGCTCAAACTACCACACAATTGGTTAGTAAAAAGTGGTATAAAGAAATAAAAGAGGGTAATGGCTGATAATAGAGGAGAGAAATATGATTGAAAGAAACTCAGACACAGGACAGACCAAGGCTGATCAGCTCATCTTGGTTAAAGAGATAATATTTGAATCAAGGCATTATTTTTAAACAGGAGCCAGCCGAGCTAAAACTGGTACTGCAGGTGGAAATAGGAAACATTCCAGACAGAGGTTACAGCAGTGGCAAAGACCCTGACATGGGAACAAAATTGACCTGTTTCAGTATCAGAAAGAAGATATATACTATTAGAACAAAATATGGATGGGGGTGGGGGGAGTAGCAGAAAATGAATTCAGACAGATAGGTAGATACCGTATCTTCTAAAATGTGTTCAGGATGGTCACAAACTAGATGTAGATGCACAGGAGTTAATTTATTCTCCAACGCCATATAAAAATACAAAAAACTAAACTTTATAATCATTTGTTCGTATCATATCTTCTATTTAGTGCACCCTCCTATCATCTTACAATATGATTATGGATTTTACTGGTCTCTGTGTTATGTTATTCAAGCAGGGTTTCAAGGTATTTAGCAAATGATCTCCTTGTGACTGAGGGCCATATCTCTCATCCATGTATCCTTGAAACACTTAATTTGGTATATTTACATATATTGGTAACTATTTTTACCATGTTATGTATCCTGGAGATATATATTATACTACTTTTTAAATAATTTTTGCTGGATTAACTGGCATGAGTTGTTATTTTTTAGCAAGTAGTTTTTCAGTGAAGAGATTTTTAAATATTATTTGCATGCTTTGTTTACTTTAAAGAATAGTTGAGATTCTTATAAATGACCCTGATAAAATCGTATCCAAGGACACAGTAGACTTACAGGACTATGGGACTTTATCTCGTCAAGCTTCATTAGCTTACTCACTTTAGACATTAAAGCAATTTTAGCAAAGTTAGTAAATTCAAATGGAAACTTACATATTGCAACTTATATAAAGTTAATTAAAAGAAACTCAGAGTAGTCAATATCACAAATGCAATATATCAGATCTGAAGAAGTACAGGGATTATTGAATTCCAGGAACTTACTTACATTTCAGAGATGAGGTAAATCAATGATGTGGGAAATAAACTTTACAGCCCTTGTCGTCTTTAGTGTTCTGTGTCTTTGCCCCAGTGCTTAAGATGTAACAATAAGAAAACTGCTATATTCTTGAAAGAAGCTAAATTAGTATTTGAAAGGTTCTACTGCAAGGCAAGGCAAGTTGATAGAGCTATATATGAGAGACATTAAGCTAAATGCATTTAATAAACATGGAAAATTTAATAACAGAGTAATAGTATTTTATTCCAGCCTGGTCACACAGGAGATGACAGAGGGAACATCGACATTCTAGGTATCAGTGAACTAAGGTGGACTGGAATGGGGCAATTTACTCAGATGCCCATTATATCTACTACTGTGGGCAGGAATCCCTTAGAACAAATGGGGTAGCCATCATAGTCAACAAAGAGTCCAAAATGCACTACTTGGATGCAATCTCAAAAACGACAGAATGATCTCTGTTCGTTTCCAAGGCAAACCATTCAATACCATGGTAATTCAAGTATATGCCCCAAGCAGTAACGCCGAAGAAGCTGAAATTGAACAGTTCTATGAAGACCTACCAGAGAAGGCAATGGCACCCCACTCCAGTACTCCTGCCTGGAAAATCCCATGGATGGAGGAGCCTGGTGGGCTGCAGTTCATGGGATCGCGAAGAGTCAGACATGACTGAGCAACTTCACTTTCACTTTTCACTTTCATGCATTGGAGAAGGAAATGGCAACCCACTCCAGTGTTCTTGCCTGGAGAATCACAGGGAAAGAAGAGCCTGGTAGGCTGCCATCTCTGGGGTACCAGAGTCGGACACGACTGAAGTGACTTAGCAGCAGCAGCAGCAGCAACATGAAGACCTACAAGACCTTCTAGAACTAACACCCAAAACAGATGTCCTTTTCATTATAGGGGACTGGAATGCAAAAGTAGGAAATCAAGAAACACCTCGAGTAACAGGCAAATTTGGTCTTAGAGTACAGAATGTAGCAGGGCAAAGGCTAATAGAGTTCTGCCAAGAGAACACACTGGTCATAGCAAATATGATCTATCAACAACACAAGAGAGGACTCTACACATGGACATCACCAGATGGTTGACACCAAAATCAAATTGATTATATTCTTTGCAGCCAAAGATACAGAAGCTCTATACAGTCAGCAAAAAAAAAAAAAAAACAAAAAAAAAAAACAGGAGTTTACTGTGGCTCAGATCATGAACTTCTTAGTGCCAAATTCAGACTGAAATTGAAGAAAGTGGAGAAAACCACTAGACCATTCAGGTATGACCTAAATAAAATCCCTTATGATTATACAGTGGAAGTGAGAAATAGATTTAAGGGACTAGATCTGATAGACAGAGTGCCTGATGAGCTATGAATGGAGGTTTGTGACATTGTACAAGAGATAGGAATCAAGACCATCCCCAAGAAAAAGAAATGCAAAAAAGAAAAATAGCTCTCTGAGGAGGCCTTACAAATAGCTCTGAAAAGCTGGGAAGTGAAAAGCCAATGAGAAAAGGAAAGACATACCCATTTGAATGCAGAGTTGCAAAGAATAGCAAGGAGAAATAAGAAAGCCTTCCTAAGTGATCAATGCCAAGAAATAGAGGAAAACAATAGAATGGGAAAGACTAGAGATCTCTTCAAGAAAATTAGAGATACCAAGGAAACATTTCATGCAAAGATGGGCTCAATAAAGAACAGATATGGTATGGACGTAACAGAAGCTGAAGATATTAAGAAGTGGTGGCAAGAATACACAAAATAACTGTACAAAAAAAGAACTTCACAACCAAGATAATCACGATGGTGTGATCACTCACCAAAGCCAGACATCCTGGAGTGTGAAGTCAAGTGGGCCTTAGGAAGCATCACTGCAAACAAAGCTAGTGGAGGTTATGGAATTCCAGTGGAGCTATTTCAAATCCTGAAAGATGATGCTGTGAAAGTGCTGAATTCAATATGCCAGCAAATTTGGAAAACTCAGCAGTGGCCACAGGACTGGAAAATGTCAGTTTTCATCCCAATCCCAAAGAAAGGCAATGCCAAAGAATGCTCAAACTACTGCACAATTGCACTCATCTCACATGCTAGTAAAGTAATGCTGAAATTTCTCCAAGCCAGGCTTCAGCAATACATGAATCATAAACTTCCTGATGTTCAAGCTGGTTTTAGAAAAGGCAGAGGAACCAGAGATCAAATTGCCAACATTCACTGGATCATCAAAAAAGCAAGAGAGTTCCCGGAAAACATCTACTTCTGCTTTATTTACTATGCCAAAGCCTTTAACTGAGTGGATCACAACAAACTGTGGAAACTTCTTTAAGATATGGCCATACCAGACCACCTGACCTGCCTCTTGAGAAACCTATATGCATGTCTGGAAGCAACAGTTAGAACTGGACATGGAAAAACAGACTGGTTCCACATCAGGAAAGAAGTATGTCAAGGCTGCATATTGTCACCCTGCTTATTTATCTATATGCAGAGTACATCATGAGAAACGCTGGGCTGGATGAAGCACAATCTGAAATCAAGATTGCTGGGAGAAATATCAATAACCTCAAATATGCAGATGACACCACCCTTATGGCAGAAAGTGAAGAGGAACTAAAAAGCCTCTTGATGAAAGTGAAAGAGGAGAGTGAAAAAGTTGGCTTAAACTTAACATATAGAAAACGAAGATCATGGCATCCAGTCCCATCACTTCATGGCAGATAGATGGGGAAACAGTGGAAACAGTGGCAGACTTTATTTTTCTGATATCCAAAATCACTGCAGTTGGTGACTTCAGCCATGAAATTAAAAGATGCTTACTCCTTGGAAAGAAATGTATGACCAACCTAGACAGCATATTCAAAAGCAGAGACATTACTTTGCCAACAAAGGTCCGTCTAGTCAAGGCTATGGTTTTTCTAGTGGTCATGTATGGATGTGAGAGTTGGACTATGAAGAAAGCTGAGCTCTGAAGAATTGATGCTTTTGAACTGTGGTGTTGGAGAAGACTCTTGAGAGTCCCTTGGACTGCAAGGAGATCCAACCAGTCCATCCTGAGGGAGATCAGTCCTGGGTGTTTATCAGAAGAACTGATGCTGAGGCTGAAACTCCAGTACTTTGGCCACCTCATGTGAAGAGCTGTCTCATTTGAAAAGACCCTGATGCCGGGAAAGATTGAAGGCAGGAGGAGAAGGGGACAACAGAGAATGAGATGGTTGGATGGTTCATCAACTCCATGAACATGGGTTTGGGTGGACTCCAGGAGTTGGTGGTGGACAGGGAGGCCTGGTGTGCTGCATTTCATGGGGTCGCAAAGAGTCGGACATGACTGAGCGACTGAACTGAACTGAACTGAAACATGATTGACATATACAAAAGCCTCTAAGTGTGTATATCAACTATGTGGGCTTCAGTGTGCAGTATGGTATTCCCTAGTGGTTCATAAAACTTTGCTCTTTGTTTCATTGTGAATAATGTGAAATATATCTCCTTTAATAAATTGAGCTCTTTCAGTAACCTTGATCCTTCCTTGTGTTAAACAGAAAATTGTTTCTGCACAATAACATGTAGATTCTCAAAAGAATACAAAAGGAAAGCAAGTCCTATCTTTAGTTTTGCTGGTATGCTCTCTGTCAGAGTATGTTAATTTTACACCACCATCAGTCACCAAGGAAACTTACAGTTTTAGTAAGGATTTTTAAAACAAAACCAAGGAATTGTGAATGGCAAGTATATATTTCTATATGTTTCTTTTGCAGTGAATGAAGTAAATAACATTCCTCTCTAAATTATAAAAATCTGCCAGAGTCAATTGTTCTAAGGAAACATGTCTTTGTTTCTAAATATTTACTTTTGAAAAGTCCTATGTAGTCAAGCTGTTTCTTCTTATTTACCAGTTTACTTTTTACTTTTTTTTTAAACCTGAACATATAAGCATACTTTTATAATTATGGAATTGGAAAAATGTTGTGTTTGAGTGTCTTTTATCTTTTTGTGAGAGTTCCTTACCCTGTTGATGAAAGCTGTGTACCCTTCCTTCAGAATAATACACTAAGGCTCCCACCCACAAACTTCTGTATACAGTTTCAAAAGGTTTAGGACCTTTGATTTTGTTCATTTGATTGTCTGATATACAAAAAAAAAAAAACTATGATCCAAAAGCTCTTAAGATTTTTCACAACATGACTTGGTAGTTGAACATGAACGTGAAGTTGCTCAGTCGTGTCTGACTCTTTGCGACCCCATGGACTGTAGCCTACCAGGGTCCTCTGTCCATGGGATTTTCCAGGCAATAGTAGTGGAGTGGATTGCCATTTCCTTCTCCAAGGGATCTTCCCAAAGCAGGGATCGAACCCGGGTCTCCCGCATTGTAGACAGACGTTTTGCCGTCTAAGCCACCAGGGAAGCCACTTGGTAGTTGAGGGAGTGTGTAATTTCCTCGGTTCTGTCTCATCACAACAAAAATTTGAAACAACAGACCAGCATTACAGCTCTTGGACAGACCAGTTTCACAGCTGTCAGTTACAGCTCCGTGTTACAGCTCAATTTTATTTAGAAAATAAAGGAAAATACATCCGCGAGGCATGAGGGCATAAAGGCCCAAAAGACATGGAGAGAAGAGAGAGAGAGACCTCTGATCTTTTGGCTCCTCTTTTTTTTTTTTTTAATCTTTGTTATTTCTGGATTTTTTTTAAATTTTATTTAACTTTACAATATTGTATTGGTCTTGCCATATATCAAAATGAATTTGCCCCAGGTATACATGTGTTCCCCATCCTGAACCCTCCTCCCTCCTCCCTCCCCATACCATCCCTCTGGGTCGTCCCAGTGCACCAGCCCCAAGCATCCAGTATCCTGCATCGAACCGGGACTGGTGACTCATTTCATATATGATATTATACATATTTCAATGCCATTCTCCCAAATCATCCCACCCTCTCCCTCTCCCACAGAGTGGCTCCTCTTTATATGTTTTTTCTCCTCCCCCTGGGCCTGCCCTATGTAAATTGGACTAGCCAGGAGTGCTGTTTGTTCTACTAGAGGTCCTCACTCCGGTCCTCAGACCTTCTTTTGTTCTATTTTCATGGACTTTTCCCTTCCTTGTCTTTTAGCCACCGCCATTCTGGACTCATTTTTCCTATTCTAACTACCTGACAGTAATGCATTCCAAATTGTTCAAAAACTTTCTTAATCAGTACCATGTATCAGAAGAAATCACATAAGTCACAGCAGACAAAACCCAATTGCCCTCCTTTTCATTGGTCTTGGGTTACTTTGAACAGGGATGATGATAGGAAAATAACTAAAATTCCCCAATCCAGATTTTCTCTGTGCCACGTTGTCAAATGAAACTTTCCCTCTGAACTATTGAAAAACTGATAAATATAGAAATTGCATGGTGATCTGTTTTGTGAAACAAACATCTGTCTTAAAAAGTTCCTCCTGTATAGCCTGGGAAATCTGGAGACATTTCCAAGACTACTGATCATAAAGAACTGAAGGTTGAAAGCAATGACTTTGTCAACAGATTTGAACATCTGCTCACTGTCAATAATCTCAATATCTCATCTACTCTGCATTCTCCCAAGTTTTCCTTGGTTCTACCTGAAATAAAAATGGAAAGCAGCCTTAACTCACCATGCAGCCTACATTTTCTCTTTACACTTAGAAAATCAGCACCATAAATGTAAAAAAAAAAATATCTTTCTACGTATAAGTTTATTAGATTTTTTGCCCTCCATAGATTACAATAGTTTCCTTAGTCTTTTCCAATCTCGTATTGTTTTTTTCTTAATTGGTGATTTCAAAAATCCCAGATTATCCTGTAGATTTCCAGCTTTGCTCAAGGAAGGACAAAAATAAAATATTTAACTGCCCTTACTATTACAGGCAGACATAGCAATACAAGTGAGAAATAAACCTGAGAGTGTATAAAAGTGAAAATCTATGTCATTATTATACGTTGTGAAATAATTTCTAACATCATTCCCTTTGAGACAAAATGAAGTATTCTAGAATTCTTTACTTCACTTACTTTTACCATTTCATCACAGTCTTTGTGGCTCTATTTAAATTATATATATATATATATATATATATATATATACACACAACTTGAAAGCATGCTTATTTTTTTCAATTGAAGTATAGTTTGTTTGTTTGTTTGTTTGTTTTGGGTGGGGGCTTCCCTGACAGTTCAGTTGGTAAAGAATCTGCCTGCAATGCAGGAGACCCCAGTTCAATTCCTGGGTCAGGAAGATCTGCTGGAGAAGGGATAGACTACCCACTTCAGTATTCTTGGGCTTCCCTTGTGGCTCAACTGGTAAAGAATGTGCCTGCAATGCAGGAGACCTGGGTTTGATCCCTGGGTTGGGCAGATCCCCTGGAAAAGGGAAAGGCTACCCATTCCAGTATTCTGGCCTAAAGAATTACATGGACTGTGCAGGCCTTGGGGTTGCAAAGAGTCAGATATGACTGATTGACTTTCACTTTCACTTTTCATAGTTGATTTACAATGTTATATAAGTTATCTTATGTTAGTTTCTAGTGTATAGCAAAGTGATATATACACTATACATATAAATACATGTTATATATTTATATATATAATAGATATATATATTCTTTTCCATTATGGTTTATTATAGTACTAAATATGATTCCTTTTGCTATACAATAAGGACCTTGTTGTTTATCCACTCTATGTGTAACAATTTGTATCTGTTATGCTAATCCCAAACCCCTAATTTATCGCTCCTCCACCCCATTTTCTCTTAGGCAACATTAAATTTGTTATCTGTGAGTCTGTTCCTGTTTTGTAAATAAGTTCACATGTGTCATTTTTCATATTCCAGATATGTGATATCATGTGATATTTGTCTCTGTCTTACTTCTTTCACTTAGTAATATAGTCTATGCTGCTGCTGCTGCTAAGTCACTTCAATCGTGTCTGACTCTGTGCGACCCCATAGATGGCAGCCCACCAGGCTCTGCTGTCCCTGGCATTCTCCAGGCAAGAACACTGGAGTGGGTTGCCATTTCTTTCTCCAATGCATGAAAGTGAAAAGTGAAAGTGAAGTCACTCAGTCGTGTCCGACTCTGCAACCCCATGAACCACAGCACTCCAGGCCTCCCTGTCGATCACCAACTCCCGGAGTCTACCCAAACCCATGTCCATTAGGTCGGTGATGCCATCCAACCATCTCATCCTCTGTTGTCCCCTTCTCCTCCTGCCCTCAATCTTTCCCAGAATCAGGGTCTATTCAAATGAGTGAGTGCTGTTCACAGCAAATTGTTGAAAATTCTTTGAGATGGGCATACCAGACCACCTTACCTGCCTCCTGCTAAATCAGTGTGCAGGTCAAGAAGCAGCAATTAGAACTGGATATGGAACGGTTGAGTGGTTCAAAATTGGGAAAGGATTACAACAAGGGTGTATATTGTCACCCTGCTTATTTAACTTAAATCCAGAGTACATCATGTGAAATGCCAGGCTGGATGAAGCACAAGCTGGAATCAAGATTGCTGGAGGAAATATCAATAACCTCAAGTATGCAGACAACACCAACCTAATGGAAGAAAGTGAAGAGGAACTAAAGAGCCACTTGATGAAGGTGAATGAAGAGAGCGAAAAGCTGAGATAAAAACTCAACATTCAAATAACAAAAATCATGCAATCCAGTCCCATCACTTCATTGCAAATAGATGGGGAAGAAATGGAAACAGTGACAGACTTTATTTTCTTAGGCTCCAAAACCACTGTAGACAGACACTGCAGCAATGACATTAAAAGATGGAAGAAAAGCTATGACAAACCTAGACAGTGTATTAAAGAGCAGAGACATCACTGCTGACAAAGGTATGTATAGTCAAAGCTATGGTTTTTCCAGTAGTCATGTATGGATGTGAGAGTTACACCATAAAGAAACCTGAGTGCTGAAGAATTGATACTTCTGAACTGTGGTGCTGGAGAAGACTTGAGAGTCCCCTGGACAGCAAGGATATCAAACCAATCAACTGTAAAGGAAACGAAGCTTGAATATTCATTGGAAGTATTGATGATGAAGCTGAAACTGCAATAATTTGGCCACCTCATGCAAAGAGCTGACTCATGGGAAAAGACCCTGATGCTGGGAAAGATTGAAGGCAGGAGGAGAAGGGCATGACAGAGGATGAGATGTTTGGATGGCATCACTGACACAATGGACATGAGTTTGAGCAAATACTGGGAGATAGTGAAGGACAGAGAAGCCCGGTGTGCTTCAGTCCATGGGGTCTCCAAGAGCTGGACACAACTGAGCAACTGAACAACAACAATAAAAGAAGTCACTGAAAGTATAATATAGACCACTGGGTTTTAATATAACAGCAACAGATTGTCTTTGATATGATTTCAGTTTCCACATTGCAAGTGACCATTCAGAAACTATATATAATGAGTTAATGTTTAGTATCAAAGTAGAATATCTATAATCATCTGTGAAGTGTATATGTGTGTGAAGCTGGATTTATTTCATATATTGCAAGCAAAATAAAAATAAAACATAGTAAGTGACAAAAAAGATATGGAAATATATTAAGCAAGATATTAAAGAATCCTTTTAAAAATAAAAAGCAATGCCATTTTCCTCATTAAATTTTTGTGGGTTTGGAAAATATAATTATTAAAATGTAATAAATTTATTATTGTCATGTTTAAATGAATTAATATATAAATATCTTTCAAATGTTACTGTTTTATATTTAACATAGTAACTACCAACATATGTACTACACATAAACAAAAATGTTTCGGGACTCTCAATCATCCCACTAGTGCAAAGGAGTCTTGACACCCAAAACTTTGAAAACTGTTGAATGAAAGAATGCCATATAACTTGTCTGATGACATACAGGAATAGACATTCATCTGTCCCTTCAAACCCTGTATTTTTCTTCACCAATTATTTATAATTGAGTAAAAGAATGAGTATTTGAAAATATGCCCTAGAAGTTGAAAATTAAGTTACATATCCTTTATTTATGCTGTTTATTAGAATGCAAGTTCTGTGAGGTGTTTTTGGTTACTTTGTAGCCTTATTAGTTAGTACCTCGAAAATTTCTTGACACTCAATAATTGCTTTATAAGTTAACAAGTACTAAGGATATATACCAGAGAAGTTGAAAAAACAATAAAAATCACAGATAAGGTAACATCTATATTCTCACTATTGGATATTTCCTTCTATTTTTTTCTTTCTTAAGACTTTACTACTTTACTTGGGTCCCTTTTTCTGGCAACTCAGTTCCCTCCTCTCTTCATTATACTCTTTTTCTCCAGTCAGTTCCAGGGTCCCTAAGTCTTGTTAACCCAACCCTTAACCAGTTAATCAAAATCCATGTAACAAAATTACTGTAATATCAGTAATATTTTGTTATTGTTGGCCAAGTGTCTTTTATCTAGGCTTGCCATTGATGATCAAAATCACTATATAAAGTGTGTTTTTTTCTGGTGAAAAGAGTAGCCAAACTTTATCATATCATAAAACATAGTTTTATCTATAAGGAATGGGGATCGTTTGACAATTTAATTAAAGGTATGACATAATGTAATATATATTATACAAATACAATGGGCAGCATTTGGAATGAAAGACTGGAAACAGATTTCTTAGGAAGCTATTGCAGTAAAAAGGAAGATTAAGAATGTGAACTAAAACAAAAGCAATTAGCTTGAAGTTAAAGGAGAAATATTCTAGAAACATGCAAGAGACTGTAATTATATGTGAGATAGGGAAAACTCAGGAATACTGAAATAATGTATTCACTTTCTAAGAGAATAAAAAATGTTAAACTTGAGATAATGGGTACAAGAAAAAAAAAGTGTGTAAAAGAAAAAATTAGTTTGGGAATCTTGACATCGGGTGCCTGTGAAGCAGTGCAATGAAGATGTTTAGGTAGCATTTAGAAATATCTGGTGATGACTTTGAGAAGAAAGACCAGGGAAAGAGCCTTGACAATCACATATTATAGGTGACGTAGGAGCCAATAAGAAGGGTGAAATCAATTAGTAAAACAGAGAATGAGCCCTTAAAGTCCCTATGGGTAGGAACCTATGGCTCAATTATCTCAAATATTTTTGGAAAGTTAAATAGGACAGAGTAATATACTTTATAAATCAAAATTGAATAGGGACATTCTTTGCATCATCTATCCATAAATAAAAATACACGGATTTTTAAAATAAAGTAAGAAAAAATAAACTAAGAAAATTTTTGCTTATCAAACTCCATGGCTCATAATTGAATCATAAAATGACTGCATACTGTATATTCAGTAGGAAAATATTTATAGTATTAGACTATATATAAGATTGAATCTTAAAATGCTAAGTGATATGTAGTATGTCATACTATGATTACATAGTATGAAAATGTCATCACATAAATAACTGTTGGGAAGCAGAATATAATATTTAAATGTAGACTCAATCACCAGATTTTCTGGCTTTGAATACAAATTTTGACAATATTTTTTATTCAAGTATGTGTTTTACTATTTCTTTGAGTCTCAGTTTCCTCTTTCGTAAATTGAGAATAATAATAGGGTCTCTCTCTCTCTGTCTCATGGAGAGCTTTAAATCTGATAATTCGTGTTTTTAGAACATAACTAGCACTTTGGAACTGCTGCTGGATGTAATTTTTAATTTTGATTAGTGGAAGAAAATAGAGAAAATAAATTGCTATTTTTGGATGGTTGAATGCTGTTTCTTGAGGGAGTAGACACTGTGGCCAATCTCTATTAGTTTAATTTCTGCATCCTGGGCGAAGTTACTTAATTTCTCTCAGCAAATAATATATAAATAATAGCAGCACTTACCCAATAAGAGTGTTGTAAACATTAAAGAAGATAAAGCCTGGAATAGTGCTTTTACATATTTAGAAGACAAATTTTCTATCTTAATGTTCATAAATTCTAAGTATTATTACCTTTGAAGGGTCATTTTATGCATTTCTTGTTTAATGTTTTATAAATATGCTGTTCCTGAAATACAAATTCAAAATAGAGAAATATCCAGCAAAATCTGTACTGATTTGAGCTTTCTTGACCTTCAAAAATAACTGCTCCTTTTTACATAATTTCATTACTCAATAAAAATAGTATATAATTATTATATAATATTGTGCAGTGATATTTAAGCTTACTTTGTGAATGTGTTAAAATAGATGTGAATACCCATTCTTAAACTTAGGAAATCACAGACCATTTATTTTCATATTCTTGACATTTTGTGCATTATATTTTGACTTTTAATGTTTTTGAGTTCTATGACAGAAAGTAAGCACATACCATCTTAAAACTGAGAGTGAATATTCAAGAAAATGCAGTTTTGGAGTTATATAATCTTAAGGTCAAGCAATATAAGCTCCTCACAATTTCCACACTTGAATAAAAAATAGGAAATGAGAAATGTCAAGGGTAACCAAGGCAATTCACAACTACATATAATAAACTAAATCCTTCAGAAACTAAGGAGTAAGACTAAGGTTCAAAAAGGAAATCTGCAAAATACAAATATATCTGTGAATGTACAAAACGACTCTATAAATTTTTTTGTGTTTTTACTATTGTTTGTTTGTTTTAAAACAAAATAAAGCACTCTACTGGTGTATCGTGTGTCTCAAGTGCTTATCCTTCCCTCTATAGTAATATGAATCGTACCATTTCCTGAAGAATATATACAAATGTTATCATGACAGAAGAAGTTCTCTTTAGGAATTCCAGGTCAAAATCATAATGTTCTGAAAATGTAATGAAATATATGTAAACACTTACCAACTGCAGTATGCTGCTGCTGCTGCTGCTAAGTTGCTTCAGTCATGTCTGGCTCTGTGCGACCCCATAGACAGCAGCCCATCAGGCTCTCCTGTCCCTGGGATTCTCCAGGCAAGAACACTGGAGTGGGTTGCCAAGTCCTTCTCCAATGCATGAAAGTGAAAAGTGAAAGTGAAGTCATCCAGTCGTGTCCAACTCTTAGCGACCCCATTGACTGCAGCCTACCAGGCTCCTCCATCCATGGGATTTTTCAGGCAAGAGTACTGGAGTTGGGTGCCATTGCCTTCTCCAAACTGTAGTATCAGTTCAGTTCAGTTCAGTCGCTCAGTCATGTCCGACTCTCTGCGACCCCATGAATCACAGCACGCCAGGCCTCCCTGTTCATCACCAACTCCCGGAGTTCACTCAGACTCACGTCCATTGAGTCAGTGGTGCCATCCAGTCATCTCATCCTCTGTCGTCCCCTTCTCCTCCTGCCCCCAGTCCCTCCCAGCATCAGAGTCGTTTCCAATGAGTCAACTTTTCACATGAGGTGCCCAAAGTACTGGAGTTTCAGCTTTAGCATCATTCCTTCCAAAGAAATCCCAAGGCTGATCTCCTTCAGAATGGACTGGTTGGATCTCCTTGCAGTCCAAGGGATTATCAAGAATCTTCTCCAACACCACAGTTCAAAAGCATCAATTCTTCAGCGCTCAGCTTTCTTCATAGTCCAACTCTCACATCCATATATGACCACTGGACAAACCATAGCCTTGACTAGACAGACCTTTGTTGGCAAAGTAATGTATAGTAACATTCAGTTAGTGAACTTGTTATTCGGACCCAAAACTTAGTTGTCATAATTTACTCTTTTTTGCAAAACGAATAATTTTGGATCTATGTTCAAAATACACACTGATGTCCACTTTCCCCCACCATTTACTGTATTATCCTAGTTCAACCTTCCAACAGCTTTGAGCTGCGCTCTCTGCAAAGTTGTCTTGACAGATCAGTCGGTTTTACTCCTGCACCCACTCCCTTTCAGACTATTCTTACACACTAGCCAGAGAATGGTTTTAAAATGTGAGTTGAATTGTGTTACCCTACATCTATTCTCTCAACTATTCATGTACTGTAATGCTTCCTCATGGCGTTTAGAATAATACAGAAAATCTTTAATAAGACATGACTCCTCTTCTATTTGTGTGCGACAAACCATCTACCTTCATCTTCTCGACATTACTTGAATTTGTTGTTGTTCAGTGACGAAGTCACATCGGACTCTTTGCAATCCCATGGGTCCCTGTCCTTCATTATATCCCAGAGTTTGCTCAGACTCATGTCCATTGAGTTGCCATGCTATCTAACTATCTCATCCTCTGCCACCCAATTCTGGTTTTGCCTTCAATGTTTCCCAGCATCAGGGTCTTTTCCAGTGAGTCAGCTCTTCAAATCTGGTGGCCAAAGTATTGGAGCTTCAGCTTCAGCATCAGTCCTTCAATGACTATTTCCTTTAGGGTGGATTGGTTTGAATTAATTGCAGTCCAAGGAACTCTCAAGAGTCTCCTCCAGCACCACAATTTG
Source organism: Bos taurus (assembly GCF_002263795.3). Lineage (NCBI taxonomy): Eukaryota > Metazoa > Chordata > Mammalia > Artiodactyla > Bovidae > Bos > Bos taurus. The sequence goes on along the minus strand of NC_037332.1, from coordinate 13,519,305 downwards.
AAAATATCAATTCTTTGGCCCTCAGCCTTTTTTATGGTTCAAATCTCATATCCATACGTGACTACTGGAAAAACCATAGTTTGACTAAATGGACTTTGGTTGGCAAAGTGATGTCTCTGCTTCTTAATATGCTGTCGAGGTCTGTCATAGCTTTCCTTCCAAGGAGCGAGCATCTTTTAATTTCACACTGCAGTCACCATCTGCAGTGATTTGGAGCCAAGAAAATAAAAGCTGTCACTGTTTCTGCTTCTTCCCTTTCTATTTGCCGTGAAGCAATGGAGCAAGATGCCATGATCTTAGTTTTTTGAATGTTGAATTTTAAACCAGCTTTTTCACTCTCCTCTTAAACCCTCATCAAGATGCCCTTTAGTTCCTCTTCACTTTCTGCCATTAGAGTGGTATGATCTGCATATCAGAGGTTTTTGATATTTGTCCCAGTACTCTTGATTCCAGCTGTGATTCATTCAGCCTGTATTTCCCATGAGGTACTCTGTGTATAAGTTAAACAAATTTTCCCCTCATGACCTTTGAACTTACCATCTTTGATTTGGTCAGTTATTGCCCAGAAGTAGTGTCATTATTTCAATTCATTCAGGGCTTTGCTCAAAGTTCATACAGTCTCTTTTACCTTACTCTTCTCTGTCAATCTATTTACATACTACTGCTTGATGTGTATTAACATCAGGTTAATGAGCAAAAGTACTCTTTTTTATTCCAAGTTGTAGCCCAGTGCTTAGAAGAAAGCCTGGAATGCAGTAGATACTAATATTAATTAATTAATTATCACAGTCATTATCTAAATAAGATTCAGAATATATACATCTGTTTTTTCTGATTGTTGAACTATAACTGCTTGTAAATTTATAATTTCAGAAAATTAACTATGTGGAAAAAACCATATTATCAAGAATCATCATTCTCCACCCATATTCCAAGAGATATTATGGAAACTTTTTGGCGTCCTTTATTTTAGTATGCTTTTATTGTATTTCCATTTTAAAAAGTTGAGATTAAAAAATAAGTCGTTTGTGTCAGTAAAATAGAAATAATTAGAGCTATTTAAAGCAATAGCTTTAATACAGGTATTTATATGTTTATAAAATTGTTGAGTAATGAATCTATAAAGGTACAAAAAGTCACTGTTAACTCCCCAGTTTCCTGCTTCCTCCCAAGATGGCAGGTTTCCCAAATGGCACAGTGGTGAAGAATCCACCTAACAATGCAGGAGACACAAGAGATGTGGGTCCAGTCACTGGATTGTTAAGATTCCCTGGGGAGGAAATGGCACCCTGTTCTTGTATTCTTCCCTGGAAAATCCCATGGATAGAGGAGCCTGGGGGACTACAGTCCATGGGGTCACAAAGTGTGAGACACGTCTCCATACCTGAGCACGTTCACACACCCAGGATGTCAGGCAGTTGCAGCGATCGCAGGGATCTTCAGAGGATGTTTATAACGGCTTCCACCAGTGAGGCAGGCAACATGGGGAAAACAGCCAGAAGCACTGTAAGTCTTGTGTCTGCTTAAGTCCATGCTTTTCCACTAATGCTGGAGAAGAAATAACAAACTTCAAACTGTTTCTCCCTCATATTTCACACCTTAAGAAATAGTATCCCTTTTTCTGTGTTGCCCACACCAATAAACTAGAAGATGTTATTAGCTTTAATCTCTTTCCTTCCCAAATTTTACTCCTATTTGAATTGCTATTTATTAAAACTCCAAAATTTACTTATATGGCCCACTTTATTGCATCTTAACTTGTAGTGACTCATCTCACTACTCAATTGCTGCAACATTCTACATTCTAACTCCCCTCCAATCTATTTTCCCCATGGGAGAAAGTTTTTGTGTTAAATTAGAAGCACTTACATTATACTTAGTGTAATATTAAAAATATGTTTGTGAAGCACAAGCTATAGCAATTGATTAAAGTAAGTGAAATTTTAAAGGAAGATGGGAGTGGTTTATGACTTTTGAAGTAAACTGGATAAAGATATCAAGTAAGTGCTTGAATTGTGTTTGGAGAATTGGTCATGAATTGAAAACAATGGTAATGTGGGAATCAACAGAATTATTTCTTCTTAGTCTGACCTAGTGATAATAACCTTCCCAATACACTGAATTTTTAAATAAACTGCTTAAAAATGAAATCAAACTTCAGTAACTAATTCATGAAATAAAGCACAAAAAGATGGAGAAAGGTGAAGAAAAGAAAAAGAAGAATAGCAGAAGATCATAGAAAAAAAAAAAAAGATCCTGATGGTGTGCTTATTTTTCAAAGTGAGTTAGATACTAGAGAAAAGTCAATAACATGCAGTGATTCTAGAATTAAGCACTTCTACATGGTAATAAATTCTCACCAGTCATAGTCTTTACCAGTGGGATGTTGGAAATCTGCTGTTACAAGATACACACACATACACATATACACAATCTAAATTTAAAGACTACCTCAATTTAAAGAAAAATTATTACCAGTGTTTTATAGTTTTCTATATATGGGTCTTTAGTTTCTTTAGGTAGATATATTCCTAAGTATTTTATTCTTTCCGTTGCAATGGTGAATGGAATTGTTTCCTTAATTTCTCTTTCTGTTTTCTCATTATTAGTGTATAGGAATGCAAGGGATTTCTGTGTGTTGATTTTATATCCTGCAACTTTACTATAGTCATTGATTAGCTCTAGTAATTTTCTGGTGGAGTCTTTAGGGTTTTCTATGTAGAGGATCATGTCATCTGCAAATAGTGAGAGTTTTACTTCTTCTTTTCCAATTTGGATTCCTTTTATTTCTTTTTCTGCTCTGATTGCTGTGGCCAAAACTATGTTGAATAGTAATGGTGAAAGTGGGCACCCTTGTCTTGTTCCTGACTTTAGAGGAAATGCTTTCAATTTTTCACCATTGAGGATAATGTTTGCTGTGGGTTTGTCATAAATAGCTTTTATTATGTTGAGGTATGTTCCTTCTATTCCTGCTTTCTGGAGAGTTTTTATCATAAATGGTGTTGAATTTTGTCAAAGGCTTTCTCTGCATCTATTGAGATAATCATATGTTTTTTATTTTTCAATTTGTTAATGTGGTGTATTACATTGATTGATTTGTGGATATTGAAGAATCCTTGCATCCCTGGGATAAAGCCCACTTGGTCATGGTGTATGATCTTTTTAATGTGTTGTTGGATTCTGATTGCTAGAATTTTGTTAAGGATTTTTGCATCTATGTTCATGGAGAAATATACCATGTTCATGGATTGGAAGAATCAATATAGTGAAAATGAGTATACTACCCAAAGCAATTTACAGATTCAATGCAATCCCTATCAAGCTACCAACAGTATTCTTCACAGAGCTAGAACAAATAATTTCACAATTTGTATGGAAATACAAAAAACCTCGAATAGCCAAAGCATCCTGAGAAAGAAGAATGAAACTGGAGGAATCAACCTACCTGACTTCAGGCTCTACTACAAAGCCACAGTTATCAAGACAGTATGGTACTGGCACAAAGACAGAAATATAGATCAATGGAACAAAATAGAAAGCCCAGAGATAAATCCACGCACATATGGACACCTTATCTTTGACAAAGGAGGCAAGAATATACAATGGATTAAAGACAATCTCTTTAACAAGTGGTGCTGGGAAATCTGGTCAACCACTTGTAAAAGAATGAAACTAGAACACTATCTAACACCATACACAAAAATAAACTCAAAATGGATTAAAGATCTCAACGTAAGACCAGAAACTATAAAACTCCTAGAGGAGAACATAGGCAAAACCCTCTCGGACATACATCACAGCAGGATCCTCTATGTCCCACCTCCCAGAATATTGGAAATAAAATCAAAAATAAACAAATGGGACCTAATTAACCTTAAAAGCTTCTGCACATCAAAGGAAACTATTAGCAAGGTGAAAAGACAGCCTTCAGAATGGGAGAAAATAATAGCAAATGAAGCAACTGACAAACAACTAATCTCAAAAATATACAAGCAACTCCTACAGCTCAACTCCACAAAAATAAATGACCCAATCAAAAAATGGGCCAAAGAACTAAATAGACATTTCTCCAAAGAAGACATACAGATGGCTAACAAACACATGAAAAGATGCTCAACATCACTCATTATCAGAGAAATGCAAATCAAAACCACTATGAGGTACCATTTCACCATTGCAGTCAGAATGGCTGCAATCCAAAAGTCTACAAATAATAAATGCTGGAGAGGGTGTGGAGAAAAGGGAACCCTCTTACACTGTTGGTGGGAATGCAAACTAGTACAGCCACTATGGAGAACAGTGTGGAGATTCCTTAAAAAACTGGAAATAGAACTGCCTTATGATCCAGCAATCCCACTGCTGGGCATACACACTGAGGAAACCAGAAGGGAAAGAGACACATGTACCCCAATGTTCATCGCAGCACTGTTTATAATAGCCAGGACATGGAAGCAACCTAGATGTCCATCAGCAGATGAATGGATAAGGAAGCTGTGGTACATATACACAATGGAGTATTACTCAGCCATTAAAAAGAATACATTTGAATCAGTTCTAATGAGGTGGATGAAACTGGAGCCTATTATACAGAGTGAAGTAAGCCAGAAGGAAAAACACCAATACAGTATACTAACACATATATATGGAATTTAGAAAGATGGTAACAATAACCCTGTGTACGAGACAGCAAAAGAGACACTGATGTATAGAACAGTCTTATGGACTCTGTGGGAGAGGGAGAGGGTGGGAAGATTTGGGAGAATGGCATTGAAACATGTAAAATATCATGTATGAAACGAGATGCCAGTCCAGGTTCGATGCACGATACTGGATGCTTGGGGCTAGAGCACTGGGACGACCCAGAGGGATGGTATGGGGAGGGAGGAGGGAGGAGGGTTCAGGATGGGGAACACATGTACACCCGTGGCGGATTCATTTTGATATTTGGCAAAACTAATGCAATTATGTAAAGTTTAAAAATAAAATAAAATTTAAAAAAATTATTAATATTAAGATCTATTGATTACAGTTCTTTTATACTGTGTATCTGTCTTCTTCCTTAAATATTTGATCATGAGTTTTAGCACTCCAGTTAAGTAATATGTAGTTCTTAAACATATATAATACCACAGAAATATAAACATGTTTGTTACAAAAATATGCTGACTTACATCCAGTTGTGTTACAATTTTAAATTTTCTTTTCTCAAACCAGTTTTTTGCACTTTTAACAATTTTACAGAAGCAGTGTCTTAAATTCATCTGCTAATGCCTCTAATTGGAGAGGGCAATGGCAACCCACTCTGGTGTTCTTGCCTAGAGATTCCCAGGGATGGCGGAGCCTGGTGGGCTGCCGTCTATGAGGTCGCACAGAGTCGGACACGACTGGAACGACTTAGCAGCAGCAGCAATGCCTCTAAAGTTAAAACCTGTTATTCCTTTCTCAATCCTTTGGTTTTGATATGTTGTTTAAAGAAACCAGACATCAGCTTTAACATATCAAGTGAAGCCACTATGACCCCGGTGTATGCTCACCCTTCATAGTGCCCACTTCTCCTATTTCATTTCACTAGGAACATTTGTTCACAGATGAAAACTGTGAACAATAGAAAATGAGAAATGTTAACTGACAAGCACCTGGTACTTATTAAATAAGATTTACAAGCAATCAGAAATCATAGGCCTTTTTCAGTAATAAAACTCAGTAGAAAGATACTGATTAAAGCCCTTTTCAAATATAAGAAGATATTATGATGAAAATATAACTAAATAAACTAATGATTATTTTAAAATAAAATTTAACACTGTTAATCTCCCCCCTCCCTTTTACCCTAGGAGCAACATCTTAATTTCATTAGGAACAATCACTATCTTTAGTTCACCAGCTAGAATGACAATCTCTTGAGCAACCCCATCACAGCTAACCATTATCCACCCAACGCAATTTACTAATAAATCAATCACATGTCACTATAGAGATCACCATCATTGAATGTCCAAGCTGCCTTCTCTCTAGTAAGAAACAACACAATTGATATAAAACTATGATTTTTAAAAGTAAATCTCCTCAGATACTCACCCTTTCAATAAATTGCAAGAAGTTCAACAGTAGTCTAATAGTTAAAGAGTAATCAATACTAGAAAAAGAAAGAAGCTGAGAGAAGAAGTAGGACATTGGTTTGCCAATGGCATCTAATTGACACACTTATGGAACATCTGCTCTCTGGAAGTTCTACTTTCCAAATGAGCCCACTACTACTGCTAACATTTTTCAGATTGATTTCTGCAGATCAAAGGTGCAACAGAACTGTAATCAAAGGATTTTATGTTTATGCAGCCATTTCAATTGAGACAGATGGAGCCACAATTTATCTTGAAAGGTGGGGAGGGGAAAGGAGAATAAATTATTTCTGCTCTAGTTACTTGCAAAAATAGTTCTATATATGGCTTTCTTAAGATATTTTTATTTTCTGTTCTCTACAAGATGACATTTTATTCAGATACATATAATCTTTGAAATTGGTCAGCTAGAAGTTAAGACTTCGTTATAGTTACCGCTCAGTTCCAAGATCTACAAATATGGAGATGTTCATTCAAAACATCATAATTAGCTTTCTTTGGAAATAGTCCATTCTCCCTTAGTGTTATTCAGTGTCTGTGAACAGCATACACCCCAACCACATGTCTTATTGCATTGGGAGGGTAGTAGTAAGCATACTTTAATTTGAATAACCTCAAGCAAATTTTTCATTAGTCATCTGGAGGCTGCCATAACAAAACATTACAGACCGGGTGGATTAAACAAAAGGAATTTATTTTTTACAATTTTAGGAGCTATAAGTCCGAAGTCAGGGCACCTGTTGGTCCTTTTCTGATAAGGCCTCTTTTGGCTTGTAGGCAGTTGTGATCTTCTTGCATGTTGCGTGACCTCTTCTTGCAGAGGAGTTAGAGAGGGAGAGGGAGAGAACATGATCTCTGGTTTCTCTTATGACACTAATCCTGGGAGATCAGATACTCACCCAGTGACCTCATTTAACTTTACTTCCTTAGAGGCCCATTCCAAAATCTATTAATAGCTACCCTGGGGGGTTAGGACTTCAGCGTGTGAATTTTGTGGAGACACAAACAACTGGTCTTTAACGAGTATATTGAGACAGATAAGAGAAATAATGAGGAAAAAAGAAAATTCAGGAGTTTCGTTTTAAATATTGTTTAAAGTGATGCATACTTTCAGATATAAATATAATACATTCAATTATCAACACAAGAAGCAGAAAATAACATGCAAACTTTGAATATGAAAACACTTTTACTTCAACAAAACTTGTCTGCCAAATGTTATTCTAACATATGTACGATGGAATGAATTTCAGCAAAAATAGACACTATTCAATTTAAACATAGGGATGCAACATTTAGAATTTTTTTAATTCTGTGTGTGTGTGTGTGTGTGTTAGTTGCTCAGTTGTGTCCGACTCTTTGTGACCCTATGGACTGTAGCCCGCCAGTTTCCTCTGTTCATGGGATTCTCCAGGCAAGAATACTGGAGTGGGTTGCCATTTCCTCACTGATTGTTTAAATAACACAATTCACCAAAATAAAATCACTACGGAATGAAAGAATACGTTTTTATTTATTTATACAGCAATATTAGCAGCAGTCCTCAACCCAGGCAAAGGTCAAATACAGGTTATTATGAATAATGCTGGTGCAGTTTTATGACTAAAAGGACCTTTAACCTTCACATTTCCAGATGTTAATATTTGCTGTTTAATAGTCAAAACAACTCTAACCCATACTGAGAACTGGCAGGAATTCATAGTATAGTAGATCAGGGCTATTTATTTTACATATCAACAGAGTGTGCGCATGTCCCCAGTCAGCATATTCTCATGAATCACTGTTCTACAAGTTTCCTAAGGATTCTTTGAATTAATGGCTACGTATTGATCTCTTTTCTTTCTTTCCATTTCAACGCGAGCAAATTGTTTCAAGTACATTAGCAGAGAATACAACTTCATTCACTTCATTCAAGAAAGATTGAGAGAAACAGATAACATTAATTCCTCTGCATTTCTATGTATCAGCAGAAAACGTTTGGGCCCTCCACAGATAGATGTAGATGCAAAACAGAGCTTAAAAGTAGTGCTAAGTAAATGTGATATGACACATATTTAAGAAAATGGGTTTGAGGTAATATTATTATCATTTGACTTTTTCACATAAGAAATGCATTCCTAAAAAACAGCATGCTGTGCTGTGTTTAGCCGCTCAGTCGTGTCCAACTCTTTGCGACCCCATAGACTGTAGCCCGCCAGGCTCCTCTGTTCATGGGGATTCTCCAGTCAAGAATACTGGAGTGGATTGCTATGCCCTCTTCCAGGGGATCTTCACAACCCAGGGATTGAACCCAGGTCTCCCACATTACAGGCGGATTCTTTAGAAAAACATCATGGGGTTTATGAGTGCTGTGTTGTGCTTTGCTCAGTTGTGTCTGACTCTTTGCGACCCTTTGCCAGGCTCTTCTGTCCATGGACTTTTTCAGGCAAGAATGTTAAGAGTGGATTGCCATTTCCTACTCCAGGGGATCTTCCCAACCCAAGGATCAAATCTCATCTTCTGTGTCTCCTACACTGCAGGCAGATGCTTTACCAATGAACCATCAGGGAAGCCCAGAGTTTATCATTAAGAATTTTTAATTTGTAAAAATAGTCATATAGGAAGTGATTTTGTTTAGTCCTGCCTATCTGTTTGTAACTGGGAACATTTTTTTTACTTATTTAAAGCTAGCAGAATCTGTCATTTTCAATTACCTCAGATTAAAATCTCAAAATCGGGAAAAATGAGAAATAATTACCATGTATTAATACATCATATATATTTGATACATAAACCAAAAAATAGATTTTCATAATTATTCTCATACTTAGAATTTATAATATCTCAGTGTATAAAGATGTATTTGCATAGTACTTGCCTAGTTTTAAATAGTATATGCAATGTATTTTTAAGTTTAATAAAAATAATCGCTGCATTACTTAAAAATATTTTAGGTTCTTATTAACACCATTATTTACTTTTAGAGTGAAGAATTGGATAAAAAATATAAGCATTGCTTAGAATTTTTTACAAATTTTTATATTGCATTTCCTTCTGAAATTAACGTGCAGCATATTGGCTGTTTTTCTATCTAATGCTCCTTTTCTCTTCCTCTTTCTTTTTCTCTTCACCCTCTTACCAGTGATAAACACATATTCTGTGGCATCATATCAATCAATTTCTGTTGAGTCTATTATTAAACTTCACCACATGTACACACACTAACAATACAGATGTATCTTTCTTCTTTTATTGAGAAGGAAATCAAAATTTGGGGAGATGAAATCACTCACAGCCATCGGAATAGGTGCCAAATATAAATGTACTCAACTTTTGAACAATATTGCCTCACTGGAGTTAACAACATTCCCTATAAAATACTCAGATTTTACAGGTTCTATAGATAAAATATTCCCATAAAACACAGGAAAAAACGGCTGTGGTAATGTTGTCCACAGTGGAAGAAAGAATTAGCTCTCAGGGTCCGTATAGTCATTCTTAATTTTTGTTCCTGGACCAACAATAACAGCATCATACTTATGAGAAATGCAGGTTCTTGTTCCCATTCCCAGCCCTACTGAATCAAAACTGGTTACAGCTCAGCAGTCTGTGTCTTAATAAGCCTTCCCCAGTGATTCTAGCTGAATTTGAGAAACAGAGTCTTTGTGTATCTATTCTTCCTAAGGAAAGAAACATTCACATTCAAAATAATTACTAGCCATAGTCTGTGTCCTCAAATTTACAGATATGAGTCTTTCTTCTATAGGTAGAGGAAAGGGAAGATGTATATTGGGGTAAAAGCAGAAAGGATACACATAGATGACAATGGAAAAGGTTGAGGGTGCTATGTAGTGATGGAAACCTAAAGAAGAGCAAGCTACACCCCAAGAAAAGCTACTTCCTGGGACTGCTGAGCCATTCCAAGGACTTTCTTATGAGTTCTCATGGCTAATATCTTTTTCACCAATCCAGGCAGCTTGGGGGAGAGTAGTTCCCTGACCAGGAATTAAACTTGGGTCCACAGCAGTGAAAGAGGTGAGTCCTAATCACTGGACTGCCAGGGAAGTCCCCTCTATGCCTATTTTCTCTGATTAATTAATCTTTTCTTTTTTTTTTTTCTGCTAGTTATCCTAGATTATTACTTACCTAATAGGATTCACTTCAATTTAGTCTTACTCTTTCAATACTTGCTTAATTTCTTAATTAGCCTTCTGTTTTTAATCTTACTTAAAATTGTATTTCAATTCCATCACGCAGTCATGTGAGACTCTTTGTAACCCCATGGACTATAGCCCACCTGTCTCATCTGTCTGTGGGATTTCCCAGGCAAGAATACTGGAGTGAGTTGCCATTTTCTATTCAGTTTACCTACATCACTTTATTTTACTCTTAGTTTTCAGTTTAAATTATTCTAGATATTTCTTATTTGCAGACTAATTATTTTTCTTTATCATTCATTTTAAATTTCATCCACTTTAAGACTGTATAGAATTATGCAATCCTTGCTTGACATGTACATTCTAGTCTTTATTACCTTACATTAAACTCACTTATGGTAAGATAATAGTATTTTGGCAAAGTTCACTTTTCCAGAAGGAAAAGGACATAACAGTTTAAAGTGATTGCCAAAACATTTTTCATAATATATGTATATCGACTGGAGAAGGAAATGGAAACCCCCTCTAGTTTTCTTGCCTGGAGAATTCCATGGGCAGAGGAGCCTGGCAGGTTACAGTCCACAGGGTTGCAAAGAGTCGGACATGACTGAGCGACTGAAACGATATATGTTGACTCTTTGTCCAACTTTGCCAATACAGTCCTTATTTTCACCTGTTGTGCCAAAATAATTATTAATAGCACCCAGCTCAGTGCTCAAATACAGCCCATCTGAACTATGAAAAGTGAAAGTGTTAAGGCTTCAGTTGCTTCTGACTCTTTGTGACCCCATGGACTGTAACCCACCAGGCTCCTCTGTCTGTGGAATATTCCAGGCAAGAATGCTGGAGTGGGTAACCATTCCCTTCTCCAGGGGATCTTCCCAACCCAGGGATCAAACCCTGGTCTCCCATATTGCAGGCAAATTGTTTACCATCTGAGCCACCAGGGAAGCCCAATTTGAATTATAAATTAAATCAATACTCAAAAGAGCTAAGCTTTGGGCTCTTTTCTGAATTTATATTTGCCAGTGTGACATTGTGATATAAGAAATATGTATTTAGTTCTTATCCCTGGTTCCTGGCACAAAGCTTCTAAAGCCTTTAGAATTTCCCTAGTGACAGAAATGAGAGAATAGTCTTCTGTCATTTATAATAAGCACCTTTCAACCAGTCCTGAGGTTACAGTAGTTAGGTGACTCTTGGAGGATGAGGGCTAGTTAAACCCAGAGAAGTTGACCACATGATGGCTAGAGATTGATTTAATCACAACTAGCTAATGATTAAACTAGTAATGTTTATATAATGAAGCCTCCAGAAAAACTGTAGTCAAAGATCAAAGTCAAAGTCAAAGAGAGCTCCTGGGTTGGTGAACGCATTTAGGTGCTGGGGAGGTGGCATGCTGGAGAAGGCATGGAAACTCCATACCCCTAGCTTATACTTTGTCCAGTATACCTCTTTATCTGGACTTTCATCTATATCCTTTGGCATATCCTTTATAATAAACTGATAAATGTAAATAAATATATTCCTGAGTCTATGAGTTATTCTAGCAAATTATCAAACCAGAGAAGAGAGTCAAGGGAGCTTCCAATTTATAACTGGTCAATTAGCTGCACAGGTGACAACCTTGCCACTAGCTTGCGAAGTGGGGAGTAGTCTTGTGGAACAGTTTTTTTTTTTTTTTTAACACTAGGCAGTTAGTGTCAGAATAAATTAAACTGTAGGACAACCAGCTGGTCTCCACAGAAGGTGGGAGAATTGGTTGGTGTGTGGAAATCCCCACATTTTTGGTGTAAGAATGTTGTAAGAATACAGAAAAGCTTTGCCTTTAGTCAGTGAAAAGGAAAAATATATTTAACTCTTGTGACCACATTTTTGAAACTTGAAGCTCCTCCTTAACATTCTTCCTTTCTGTCTTCTGCTTTAATTTTAAGTGAGACACTTAGCGACATATAGGGGCTTCCCTGATGGTTCAAATGGTAAAGAATCCACCTGCAATGCAGGTGAGCTGGATTCAATCCCTGGGTTGGGAAGATCCCCTGGAGAAGGGAATGGTTACCCACTCCAGTATTCTTGCCTGGAGAATTCCATGGACAGAGGAGACATGAGGTCACAAAGAGTGGGATATGACTGAGTGACTAACACTTTCAGTTAGCAATGTATATTTTTAAAAATTTTTTAATTTAAATTTATTTATTTTAATTGGAGGCTAATTACTTTACAATATTGTATTGGTTCTGCCACACATCAACATGAATCCACCACAGGTGTACACGTGTTCCCCATCCTGAACCCCCCTCCCACCTCCCTCCCCGTACCATCCCTCTGGGTCATCCCAGTGCACCAGCCCCAAGCATCCTGTATCCTGCATCGAACCTGGACTGGTGATTCGTTTTGCTTCCCTCTAGAGTCTAAGTTCTCTGAGGCTAAAAGTTTGTCTCTTTATTCATCTTTCAAGTAGTGTCCTCAGCTACTATTTGAATACTGTGAAAATAATAGATGTTTGGGGGAGATATATATATATATATATATATATATTCTGAGCATCTATTAATATATATATATAAATACATCTACATATATATACATACACAAAGTATTTATATATCAGATATATAATATACACATAGAGTATATATATATTGTGTGTATGTCTTGCCTAACAGAGATTTTTTTCAACTCAGTTCTTCCCTCAGTATATTATTTTCTTCTTCCTGGAATTTATTTTAGTGAAGACATATTGATGGCAAAGATCTTTGGTTTATAAAACTAATAAGACTATCACTCTGTTTAAATAATAGGTTAGCTGTTTTGATACAGTGATTCTCAGTACTCTGGGGATTATTATTATTATTATTATTATTATTACTTTTTTATGGCTGTCGTTATAACTGGAAATTTGCTGTCAGTGTAATTTATAGATATTATGTCTTTTTTTAAAATGATTTTAAGATTACATTTTAAAACTTTTGTTATCTTAATTTCTTATCTAAATAAGATTTTTTATTACCTGTTTGGAAAAAATGTGCTTCCTTAATATGGTTCTCTCATTAGACCTGAAACATTCTCATTATTTCTGTCATCAAATTGTGCCTCTCCTTCTTTCCCTCACTTTTTTCCTTTAAGATCTCCTTTCAGAAATATTTTTGGCCTTTCTCCATATCTCTTAATATATCATTTTCCCACCACATTATCTCTTGTGGTGCTTTCTGCATAATTTCTATTCTGTGCAATTCTTTCAGTTAACTATGTCTCCCTTCAATTCCAGTTAATCTGAATTTAAATGCTGCATTTAATTTTAATGCCTAAATATTTAATTTATAGGTATTAGCTTTGGTTCTTTTTCAAATCTGTCTGGTCCTTACTAAAAGAGCTTTTTTCCTTATTTTCAATTCCTTCTACCACTATAACCGCTTTTATATACTTATAGTTTACTAAATTGTTTAGTGCTAGCTGTTGTTACAAGCATACAACAAACCCACAAATATATGTGCCATACATTTCTTGTAAATGTATATAAGGTCAGTCAGGTGTTTTGAGTGAGTGGTCTTCCTTTTGCCTGTTTGAGTATATAGTCTCATTCAATATCCTGGGTGACCCTCCTCCTAACCCATACTGTCGTTTCCATTCTACAAGGATGAGAAAAAAGGAGAATGATGGCTGCATGTTGGAGGTTTGTATCAACTAGGCCAAGAAGTTACATATATTCACTTTAGACATATTCCATAGGCCAGAACTTGGCTATATGGCTATAGCCAACTACAAGGGAAGCTTGGACATATACTCACTTCCTCTCCGAATCCAAGAAGAAGATGAAATAGGTTGGGAGAGCAGCTTGCCAGTCAATACCACAATAATTCTATTCAATAATTCTTGACAGATTAATTATGCAATTTGTTTCTGTTCCACTGCTGACCTTATATATTGCTTCCTCTTGTGTTTTGTTATTTTAGACTAAAAGATTATAATTTAGTGGGACTTTATCTCAGAAATTCTGTGTTGTCTGAGTTCCCAGACCTCACAAGTCAAGTAGTATAAATATTAATACAAAATCCATGTGAATGGAAGCATGTGGTCACAAAATGTCATGGGGAATAATCTTTTTCTACCCTATCCACAGCCCAAACTAAAACCCACAGTATTTCTTTTCATTTCCTCTTGAAAGCAGGCATTTTTTTTTTCTTTCCTCATTTACACAGAGGGCAGTGACCCTTTGAAAGTCAAGGCTTCGTATGTCTGTTTCTCAAATTCTCATGTCCTACATTGACCCAGTACCTGCATAGCCATAAGCACTCATCTCTTTGATGATCACTATCAACAAATGTCACCAAGCACAGTTGAAGCATCAGTATTCACATTTTCTGCCCTAGTTTTCAACTTACATTTTGTTCTTTGGAACTTTATCAACCAAATCTCTGGTTACCACTGTAAAAACTTGCCTCTTGGCACAGCTGCTGTGTCTCACTTTCAGGGTGATGCTGCTGTTCTCATCTCTTGCTCTAGTTTTCTACTTACTATTTGTTTCTGGATCCATGATGTTATACTTAAAATCCTGAGAATTTCACTTCTGATGAAATTATGAGAAAACAGAATGTTTTGTCATAAGAGAGTTTCAAAGTACCTTGTCTTCAATATTTCTGAAACAATTTTTTCCCTTATATCTTCTTTCTCTTACTTTCATATTTTAACAGCTTCAATGAACACAATTTATCTAACATTGTTTAAAGATAGTTGTTATGATTAGTCTCCTGCCAAGATATACAATATGGTTTTTATCTACTGCTTCTAATTATGCCACTGTCTTACACATTTTTCTTGTTCATAATTTTTCAGATCTCTAAATTTTAGTTAAACCTTAACTGGATTTATCCATATATTTAACACATGCTTTGATCGCTACTGCATCTAGTATCCTTCTTATTCCAAATGTATGGAGAATTCCTTCCTCTTAAATATTCTTAGTAAGTTTTTATGAATGTCTATGTGTGGTGAATTCTCACTCATTGTTTCTTTATTGATTTCCTATTTCATGACTATTTTTAATGGTATTTTACCTAAGGTTGCAATTCTAAACTGATTATTATCTTTTTTCTTACCACCATATACATATCATTTGCTGATGTCAAGTTTAATGTCAAGCTTATTGTTCTTAGTAGTTACCCTGTCCTTTTCACCAGGCTGCTTATAAGATCTCTCTGAAGTTTGCTTTATAATATTTCTAAGTGTAGGTTTACTGTTATTTATCTTTATGCGGGCAGATGATAATCTTAGTATTTGACAATATTAGGTGTTAGGGAATATTGTAAAATGTTTTAAGAGTATAAATTCTTGTTATTGTTTTCTTAATGAGATTCCATTAGTTTATGTTAAACCATGGAATTCTATCCCACAATTTTTTTAAACTTCACATATTTTTATTCTCTTTCACTCTGTTCTGTTCTGCATTATGCTTAGTCCTTTCTTCCAGTTAATTCTCGCTTCAGTTTTATCTAAACTGCTACTTTACCCATGCAATATGCTTTAAATTTTAATAATAATTTTTATTTCTCAAATTCCATTTTTAAGCCTACATCCTTTGTCTCATGATATCTTATTTTTAAGATCGGGTCCTAATTGTTTAAAATATTAATTTTATTATCTATCATAGCTCTTTTATGGACTTCCCTGATGGCTTAGTAGTCAAGAGTCTGCCTGACAATGTGGGAGATTTGCGTTCGGTACCTGGATCAGGAAGATTCCCTGGAGATGGAAGTGGCAACCCCACTCTAGTATTCTTGCCTGGGAAATCCCATGGACAGAGGAGCCTGGTGGTGTACAGTCCATGGGAGTCACAAAATATTTGGACACAATTTAGCAACTAAACAACAACCATTTTTATAAATTCCTGGCATTCTTAAACTTACTTTTATTTTATATTCATTTTATTCAGTCATGTTAGTTTCTTAATGGCCTTTGTAACTTTATTTTTTTAGCTCAAAGCATGTTGTTTTATCTATGGAAATATTGTATAATATACCTTGTCAAAGAATAGGACCAAAAACCCAGGGGTCAAAGCCAAGTTCCAAAGGGAAAACAAGTCAGAAATCATCCAGAATGTACAGAGAGCAGGACTGAGTCTTCATCAAAAAACTCCCATTATATACCTGGGATATGGACCAATCATTTTTATACAACATTTCTGCCATCTTTTTAAGTGGGTGTATCACTAGAAATTATCCATTACTGTATCACCATATATATTGTGTATGCTGGGGGAAAAAGTGTGGCCAGAGGATGCAGAAAATGTATTTCTCCTTCACAGGTCTTCATATCAAGAGTAACAGTATCTGACAAACTTCATCCTACCTGGATCTGATTTAGATTTTGAGATCTAGACTTTTAGCCTGAACATAATGCTGTAATGAAATATAATTTTTGAGGGATCTTGGGAGAAGGTAGATATGCTTTTCTAGTGGAATTAATATAAATAATTTTTAACCAAAATGCAGATCATGGTGGTTTTAAAACACGTCCAAAGACAGTGGAAACTGCGACAGACTATTTTCTTGGGCTCCAAAATCACAGCAGATGGTGACTGCAGCCATGAAATTAAAAGATGCTTGCTCCTTGGAAGAAAAGCTGTGACAAACCTAGAAAGCATATGAAAAGCAGGGACGTTACTTTGCCAATAAATGTCCATATAGTCAGAGCTTTGGTTTTTCAAAAAGTCATGTACGGATGTGAGAGCTGGACAACAAAAAAGGCTGAGCACCAAATAATTGACACCTCCAAATTGTGGTGCTGGAGAAGACTCTTGAGAGTCCCTGGGACAGCAATGAGATCAAATCAGTCAATACTAGAGGAGATCAGTCCTAGGTGTTATGGGAAGGACTGATACTGAAGCTGAATCTCCAATACTTTGACCACCTAATGTGAAGAGTCAACTCATGGGAAAAGACTCTGATGCTGGGAATGATTGAAGGCAGGAGGAGAAGGGGACTACAGAGCATGAGATGGTTAGACGGCATCACCGACTCAATGGACAAGAGTTTGAGCAAACTCCAGGAAGTACAGAGGGACAGGGAGGCCTGGCATGCTGCAGTCCATGAAGTCTCAAAGAGTCACACACAACTGAGTGACTGAACAACAACAACAGCAAATCCTTTAACACTTCTCTCACTATGCCTAGTTTCTGTATTCCCTTTGTTTGAATCTTGGCTGATATTAGTATCTCACTTTTAACAAATGGAATGGAATGCATATGATGCTGTAGGACTTCTGAAGCTATATTATATTATAAATGGCAATGTTGATTCTGACTTGTTTGCTAAGACATTTGCTTTCGGAACCTTGAGGTTACCATATAGTGAAGAAGCCCAGATTACATGGAAAGGCCATATGTTGGTGCTTCCTGGAAGCTAAGCTAAAGTTTCTAGACAAGAGCCAAAATCAACTCACAGACATGTGAAGACTTTGCTTGATTCCAGCCACAGCTATGGAATCACCCCTGCCTGTCAAGTTTTCAGAAGCCTATATCTCAGGCATCATGCAACAAGTAAAACTCTTATACTGTGATATTTCTGAATTCCAAATCCACAGAACTTATGAGTGTATGAAAAGGTTTTCTTCAGCCAATAGTTTTGTGGGAATTTGTTATATAGAAATATCAACTCTAATAGGCTTATAAATTTACATTTATTTTGTAAGCTAAAAATTTGTGATGCTTTATTCTAAAACTCTTGTGTGGCCTAGGTTTAGAATTTGTGCTGCCACAGAAATTCAACTAGTTTGGAGTTTAATTTTATATTTATTTATCAGCTAGACTTTTTCAGAATCAAGTTATGGCATTCACTGAACCCACACCTATTGAATGGCACACAGGTGGTTGCAAACTTGTAGAAGACAACCCCAGCTGGAGCCAAAAAAACATAAATATTTATTTTTTATTTTTCTTATCTGTGGGTTGTTTATTAGCCAGGTTTTTGTTTTTTCCACTGAAGGTTAGTTTTATAGTAGGGGTTTCATTTTCAAACATTAACCTTTCAGAGTCCATATACAGAGTTTTCTTCCTGTATAGATAGTAAGTCCCAAACCTCTAGGTTATAGAAAAGCTCCCATTCATCTTCACATACCCACCAACTTAGGAAAGCTATAACATCAGCCTCAGCCTTGGATGCTAACTGAGTTTGAACTCTTCTTTATAGAAAATGAAGACTTGTGCTTTCCTTGTAAGATCTCAGTTATGCATACTTAATACAATTTGTTGTGTATATCCAGCTACTTACAACAGAAAGTTTTTCAAGTTACAAATTCATGCATATTGCTATCTCATATTTTATTTGTTCTTATGAACAAAAAATAGCATTATGCAAAAATATAAGAAATAAAATGATAGAGATATGAGCAGGAACTAATGAATTGAAATCAATAAATACATAGAATCAACAAACAGGAGTTTATATCTTTGCATAACTGGACAAAATTTAAAAAACTCTCACAAGAGTTATCAGGAAAAAAAACAGAAAAGAAATTTTAAAATTATTAAGAGTGAAGACATAACTATAGACACACTTGGGAAAACAATATAAAAATCAAACAAACAAGCATGGCAAAACTATGTATTACATAATTTAAGTAGATAGAAATCAACAAAGGGTAAAATTTATGCTACTGCTGCTAAGTCGCTTCAGTCGTGTCCGACTCTGTGTGACCCCATAGATGGCAGCCCACCAGGCTCCCCCGTCCCTGGGATTCTCCAGGTAAGAACACTGGAGTGGGTTGCCATTTCCTTCTCTAATGCATGAAAGTGAAAAGTGAAAGTCAAGTCGCTCAGTCGTGTCCGACTCTTCACGACCCCATGGACTGCAGCCTACCAGGCTCCTCCGTCCATGGGATTTTCCAGGCAAGAGTACTGGAGTGGGGTGCCATAGTGTATTATTTATTAAAATGACCAAGATAAGAAACAAAATGATTATACATTTGAGGCAGCGGGAAAGAAAGGGATGAAAATAAGGACATTCAAAAGTTGTATAATGTTCTATTAGTCTTAGCTTGTTTGATGAATTCACAAGTGTTCATGGTAGTGGTGGTTTAGTCTCTAAGTAGAGTCTGACTCTTGCAACCCCATGGAATGTAGCCTGCCAGACTCCTCTGTTGATCGGATTCTCCAGGCAAGAATACTGGAGTGGGTTTCCATTTCCTTCTCCAGGGGATCTTCCTGACCTAGAGATCAAACTCATAACTCTTGCACTGCAGGAAGATTCTTGACTGACTGAGCCACCAGGGAAGACATCACAAGTACTCCTAGTATATTTTATATTATATATTGTACTTATTCTGTTTGTGTCTGAAATATTTAATAATGATATTTTAAAACCTTCATTTTCTAAAGAATAATAGCAGACTCATGAAGGGAATTTATCTATGTGACTACATTTTACAGTCAATTAAGAAAATATGATACTTATACATCTAATTGGATATCTAGCTTGGAGATAGAAGAAAATGTAATTTAACACAGCTATGATTACTTGCATTGCAAAAAACAACTTGCATCTTGAATATTTTATCTATGACTATTCTTTCACACAACTTGTCTTCACTACAAAAAAGAATATTTAATTAATTAAAACAAAAACTACTTCTTGACTAAGCATAAATCATATTTTTATTAAGATAGTTCATATAACAAATATTCCAAAGCTAGCATTTTACCATAAAATAACCATATTTTAATATTTAATATTAACATTATTTAATATTCTCTGCTGTGTTTGCTTAGGCAATTTCCTATGTGGTTTTATTTGGCATTTTTCATTTTTCTGTCCTGTCTTAATGATCCAGAAATTTAAAAGAGGTTATGGCATATTCTGTAAATTTGTTCAGACCTTGAAATATTCAAATAATGGGCAATATACCTTTGTAAAGCATAGGCATGTTAGTCTTTGATTCTTTTTATGGCTTAGACTGCTTTACGACTTTCTCTCAATAAAAACCATAAAATTAAAATGACCATGCAAGGGTTTATGAAGCGCCTCTGACCCAATATGGTGAAGCTAATGGTAACAAAATTGTTTCCTAAATCTGCTAAAATACCTGGAGGGAACAATTTTACAATACAAGGCAGACAGGAGGTCTGGAAAATCCATTTCTGGGGAAACCCTTCCTCTGGCAGCTGCATATAGAAAGAAAAGTGTCAATGTTCACCAATTATATTTTAAATATTGCAAAATATATGTCAGGCAATACCTTAGCTAGTGTTCCTTATAGAGAAACAAATGAGAAAAACCTTGACAAAAGTTATGGTACAATTATTAATGAGAGCATGAACATTAATAGTTACTAGAGCATTACTCAAGTCCCATCTCTCATTGCATTTCTCATCTAATAGTAGAGGCAAGAAATGAGTGAAACTTCGGATTACTGAATTAAATACCTCTCACCATTATGTCATGAAAATAAAAATACCATGTGAAGGATCTAAGTTTATAGGAATGGAATTTACCCTCAAAAAATAGTAAGAGTTTTTCTCCAAGCGTCTTAATAGATTTTACTCTCTACCTTACATCTTTTATATAAAGGAGTTAAAACTTACATATGCATGTTCAATTGCTCAATTGTGTCCAACTCTTTGCAACCCTATGGACTATAGCCTGCCAGGCTCCTCTGTCCATGGGATTTTCCAGGCAAGAATACTGGGTTGGATTGCCATTTCCTCCTCTAGGGGATCTTCCCAACCCAAGGATCGAACCCGTGCCTACTGTGTCTCTTGCACTGGCAGGCAGATACTTTATCACCAGTGCCAACTGGGAAGTCTCTTAAGGGGCAATGAGTCATAACTGTTTTACAGTAACAACAGTGATCAGTAGTAACATCAGTAGCAACAGCAGTAGTAACGTCAAAGATCACTGATCACAAATCACTATAACAAATATAATAATAATGAAACGTTTGAAACATTTCTAGACTTACCAAAAGGTGACATAGAGATGTGAAGTTAGCAAATGTTACTGGAAAAACAGCATCAATATACTTGCTCAAAGCAGGCAAACTTGCACAAACCTTCAAAGTTTAAAAAAAAAAAAAAAGCAATATTTGTGCAATGAAATAAAGAAAGGTGCAATAAAAGGAGAAATGCCTGTATTTTATTTTTAACATCTAAATTAGTGTCAAATGATATTATCTTTAGTATTTTTAAAATATATGCATTAAGTGCGATAAGTTCTTATGAAGAATTTTGATTTTAGCATATACAATTTGGGGCTTCCCTAGTGGCTCAGAGGGTAAAGCGTCTGCTTGCATTGTGGGGGACCTGGGTTCAATCCCTGGGTCAGGAAGATCCCCTGGAGAAGGAAATGGCAACCCACTCCAGTATTCTTGCCTGGAAAATCCCATGGACAGAGAAACCTGGTAGGCTACAGTCCATGGGGTGTCCAAGAGTCGGACACGACTAAGCAACTTCACTTTGACTTTTGACTTTTGATATACAATTTGATATTATGTGTTTAATATTATATATAGTCTCTCTGTATATACATATAGGTATGATGTTTTTATTTAGTACTTGAAAGATACTGTTCTTTTTTCTGTTATCTATGTTCTGCCAAGAAGTCAACTCAGCCTGACATTCTTTTGCAAGCAATACTGATTTTTTTCTCTGTATGCTATTAAGATGGTCTTAATTTTGATGCAATGAAGTTTTTATGCAATTTGATTTGCTTTGGATGTGTTGAACTTTATACATCTAAAGATTTATAAAGACATGACATCTTGCTTGATGTCTTCACTCAAAGACTGTGTATTATTAATACTTTAGCCCACTGCCTAGACAGCTCAATAGCTGGATTCATTTGAAGACTTACTTCCTCACATGTATGGTACCTAAATGAAAAGTTTCAAATAGTTGGAGACTGGGAACAGCTGGGACTCCTCAGTTAGCTCTCTACATATGTATGTGTTCTCTCCAGCTAAGAACTTCAGGGTACTTGTACATATTATACTGAAGCCTAGAGCTCCAAATGCTCTTGTTCTAAAAGAGAGGGCTGGGTGCCTTTTACAACCTTTCTTCAGAAATCACATTGTATCAATTCTGTCATGTTCTTTTATATGAAGTTTAAGTGATATATCCAGGTTTAAGAGGAGGGAAATATTTTAGAAGAGGGTGTAAGAAAAGGTATAAATATTGGTGAGGCCATATTTGGAAATTACAATAGAATATAAACCACCTGAAAACTTTTAAGAAAATTTCATTGGCTATAGTTTATTTTGGAGATTCAGATAATATGAATATGAGTTCTGAAGGATACTTATGATTTCAGGTTTTCAGGGGAGTCTCAAAAATCAAGACCAAGACATGTAAGTTCCCTCTGTGGATTGGATTTTGTCATGATGGTGCTGGTTAAGTTTATCATTTTATCAAACAGCAGTCCTTCTTTAGGTAGGGTTGCCTGTTTCAGTCTCCCAACATTGCACTAATCAAATTATAGATTCAAGGCCTTCTTTTTCATCCATCCATGCCTATTAAAGCTTATATCTGTGTGATTTTTACCCTTAGAGAGGGAGTGGGATAGAGGAAAGAAGGGAACATTGAGAAAGCTTCTGAGCATTTTGTAAATATTCTGCTTCCTGATATGAGTTAACTTTTTGAAGATTGATGTGTATATTTATAATTTGTAAATATGTATGCTATAATTCAATAGGATGTAAAACAAACCAAAAAGTGAAAAAAGCTAGATAACAAGAGACTTACAAATAATTTCCTAAAGCTGTCTTCTATTTCAGCATTTTAATATTTGTGGTTATTTTCATTTCTACTCTATTACTAAAAATTGATAAATGGAAATATGAAAGTTCATCACAATAAATTCTTTTGTGAATGTCATTATTTTTAATTTACCCAAGTCTGATACCATTTAAACTACTGCATCACCCCTGTGAGAAGGAATATAAAATCCATAGAAAGTTTTCACATATCAAATGATAAACGAAAAGATATTTGGGTTAAGCTATCAATGTTCACAAAGGATGTTCTATTCATTATAGAAGCAGGATTGTCATGTTGAAAGTAAAGAGTGGATCTCCTATTTAAAAAGGAAGGAATTAGATCACTCATAAAATAAAAAAGAAAGTGCAGCATTTTTATTTGTATAATTTACAAAATCATTCAAATTATTTTATTTTAGACTCACAGAAAAATGTGTGACATAGATTTTACTACCACAGTTACCCTATTACTGAAATGTATTCCATTATTTCTAGGTAAGCACCATACATTGTCTCTAGCTTGGTTCCTAGGATATTATTATTTACATAATTATTTAATTACTGATATCCCTAATTTCAGGCTTCCCTGGTGGCCCATACGGTAAAGAATCTGCCTGCAATAAAGGATGCCCAGGTTTGATTCCTGTGTCAAGAAGATCCCCTGGAGAGCAGAAGGCTAGCCACTCCAATATTCTTGCCTGGAGAAATTATGGACGTAGGATCCTGGTGGGCTGCAGTCCATGGGGTCTAAAAGAATCGGACACAACTGAGCGACCAACACTTTCACTTCACTTTCACATTCATTGCTAATTTCATACCAGACACTTGTATAGGACTTACATGTGAAGCTCTGAACCCATAGGCACTCCAACAGCAAACTTGAAATTGCTATTTCTAGCCAAATAGCATAGAAGGAGCAAATGTATCACCCATTTGGCTTTACCCAGCATGGGGCTCCTAATCCTGTCTTGCTTTGACTTTCAACCAACACAATTCAAACAGCACATTGATGGCTTCTCCCAAATATAGGAAATGGTGCTTAGTTCTAGAATTTTTAATACTTCTTTAGACATTTGAAATGTAGGTAAGTGTTAGGAAAAAAATGTTTAAACTTGACATGATCAACTGGTTAACACATTTCTGAGTTCCTCTCATGTGCCAGGTTCCTCCCTAAGTTATGAATATACAAAGACTACTAAGACATAACCCACTGTTTAAAAAAAAAACAAAACACAGGACTGTTTTCTAATTCAGGAATATTCAGAAAATAAAGCTAAAAAATTTAGTTAAGAAGACATCCCCCAGGTCATACCTCTGTTTTTTTGTTTTTTTATTTTTAATTTTTGTTCATTACTCTTTTTAGACTCCACACATAGGTGAAATTATAAAATACTTTCAAACTATATTTGGTGATTGCCAGAGAGGAGGAGAGTGGGGGACTGAAAGAAACAGGTGAGGGAGATTAAGAGTTAAATTTACAGTTGCAAAATAAATAGATCACAGGTATGAAATGTACAGTGTGGAGAATATAGTCAATGATTATGTAATATCTTTATAGTGACATATCATAGATTTATCATGGTAATCATCTTGAAATGTCTGCATGTGTACAGTCTTGAAATGTACATATGCATGCGCATGTCTGACTCTTTGCGACCCTATGAACTGAGTCCTCCAGGCTCCTCTGTCCCTGGGATTCTATAGGCAAGAATAATGGAGCCAGGTTGCGATGTCCTCCTCCAGGGATGTCCCAGGAAATATACAGAAATACTGAATCACTATGGCGTATATCAAGAACTAACATAGTGTTGTAAGTCAATTATACTTCAAAAACAAAGAAACAAACTCATGGAAAAATATATCAGATTTGTGATTTCCAGAGGTGGAAGATGGGGAAAGGGGCATCGAATGTTTGTTTTTCTTTAAAAAAAGGAAAAAAGAAAAGACATCTTCTTTTTCTATTCATGACTCTTCTAGTCTTTTCATTCTTCAAAAAGAGTGAAAGTGAAGTCACTCAGTCGTGTCCAACTCTTTGCGACCCCATGGACTGTAGCCTACCATGCTCTTCCATCCATGGGATTTTCCAAGCAAGAGTACTGGAGTGGGTTGCAGTAAAAGAAAATCAAAGCTATGTATAACTGTGTCCATAGTGGTTGAGATTACATGCTTTAATCTTTCTGGAATTTCAAATTCCTACTCTTTCCACTCTGCAGTAAAGCGTATAGCTTTTCTCAGTGAATGCTTGTGCTTCAAATTAGGAGATGATGTGGAAAGGCCAGCCCCTATACAGATAAGTTGACAATTCTAACTGAAAACAAAATATAGTAGACATTGAGATCCCCAGGGAGAACTTGGCATATGCCGTATGTAAAGGCCAACATTAACTGCAATCAATGTCTTACCCACAACCTCAAGCTCTGGCTCCTCTGCTTTTGCACATGAGCAAGCCACTCAGATCTCATTGAAAACTCTTTCTTTTTTTTCCTGAAATGTTTCTACCAGAAAGATCCACTATCCTACAAACAAATTGCAGTTGATAGTGATTGATTTTAAATAGGAAATGTATATAAACTCAGATATATTGTACTTTGTGAATTCTACCAAATGTCCTTATGCAATTGACAAGTTAAACCTTAGGTGTACCACTGAAAAAGTAGCTGAAAAAAACATCTGAAATTTAAGTCAAAGAGAAACATTAATTTATTAAGATGATGAAATGTTTATCATAGATGCAGATTGCACTTTGGATTCTCTACACTATATATAAATAAAGTATATGTGCAAGAAAAGCAGTTTTATATTTATCATTTCCTGGAAGACAGTGTAAGATGCTATTCAGTATTTGTCAAAACAAGTTGCACCATGCACTCCAGCCACACCAAACTACATATGTTTCTTGAATATGGCTCCAGTTCATGCTGGGCCTTCTGCCTAGAATCATATTCCTTTTACTCCTTCATCTCTCTTTCACACATATATGTATGCAGAGACACACACACAACATGACCTTTTTCTGCCTTGTAAACAGTGATTTCTCTTTCATTATCATAAGCTTCTTATAGTACGTTTGTTTGCTAATCTTTTAACTGCTTGTTTAGCTGTGAACCTGCTATCTAGTAAATAATGAATAGTAAGTAAAAGAAGAAAGGTATATATAAATGAAATATATTCAGTAAAACACTGTGATAAGGGTTCATGATATTTAGTTCTCTAAAATAACAAAAGTTTGGGAACTTCAGAGGACTTAAATACGAAGTAAGCAAGAATGTTTTCAATTATCTCTAATTCATGAAGAATCTGAATATTAAAAACAATTCTAAACATGAAATAAAGATAATGTGAAATCATCATAGCAAAGTGAAACTCAAATCTTTTCTGTTGTGGAAACCTACACAGTCTGTGTGTGTGTACCCTTGTTTTATATAGGGGGAAGAAACAAGTGAAACTATAGTGATTAAGGCATAAGGCACATAAACTTTCTACAAAGAATGAGTTTCCAGCAATGATAAGATTATATAAAAAGCTTTCTGGCATGATGAAAGGACATTTAATTTTAGAAGTCACAGCAGGAAAAATTATTAGCAGTATAACTAAACACATAAAGTCAAGATAAACATTGCAAGACCTGTGCACATGGAAGCTTTTTAGTTAAAAAATATATTAAGAATCAAGCCTTAAAGAAAATTGCCTTTTAAGTTTATAGTTAAAAATAAATACAAAGTACCATAGAGTTTAAGAAAGGTTTCCTTCTTTCACACCTGAATGTAATTATTGTGAAATATATATATAACTTTTTATGATTAAAATTGCATTATTGTATAATAATATTCAATAATCTAAGATATGCAGATGACACCACCATTATGGCATAAAGTGAAGAGGAACTAAAGAGCCTCTTGATGAAGGTGAAAGAGTAGAGTGAAAAAGTTGGCTTAAAGTTCAGCATTCAAAAAAAGAATGTCACGGCATACAATCCCATCACTTCATGGCAAATAGATGGGGAAGCAATGGAAACAATGAGAGACTTTATTTTTGGGGGCTCCAAAATCACTGCAGATGGTGACTGAAACCATGAAATTAAAAGACACTTGCTCCTTGGAAGAAAAGTTATGACCAATCTCAGTTCAGTTCAGTTCAGTCACTCAGTCATGTCCAATCTTTGCAACCCCATGAATCACAGCAGGCTAGGTCTCCCTGTCCATCACCAACTCCTGGAGTTCACTCAAACTCATGTCCATCGAGTTGGTGATGCCAGCCAGCCATCTCATCCTCCGTCGTCCCCTTCTCCTCCTCCCCCCAATCCCTCCCAGCATCAGAGTCTTTTCTAATGAGTCAACCCTTCGCATTACTGGAGTTTCAGCTTTAGCATCATTTCTTCCAAAGAAATCCCAGGGCTGATCTCCTTCAGAATGGACTGGTTGGATCTCCTTGCAGTCCAAGGGACTCTCAAGAGTCTTCTCCAACACTACAGTTCAAAAGCATCAATTCTTCGACACTCAGCTTTCTTCACAATCCAAGTCTCACATCCATACATGACCACTGGAAAAACCATAGTCTTGACTAAATGGACATTTGTTGGCAAAGTAATGTCTCTGCTTTTCAATATGCTATCTAGTTTGGTCAGAACTTTTCTTCCAAGGAGTAAGCTTCTTTTAATTTCATGGCTGAAGTCACCATCTGCAGTGATTTCAGAGCCCAAAAAAATAAA
Organism: Bos taurus; assembly: GCF_002263795.3. Classification (NCBI taxonomy): domain Eukaryota; kingdom Metazoa; phylum Chordata; class Mammalia; order Artiodactyla; family Bovidae; genus Bos; species Bos taurus. The sequence continues at coordinate 13,491,601 of NC_037332.1, read as the reverse complement.
GCCTGACTCTGTTTCCACTGTTTCCCCATCTATTTCCCTAGGAAGCATATTAAGAAGCAGAGACATTACTTTGCCAACAAAGGTCCATCTAGACAAAGCTATGGTTTTTCCAGGAGTCATGTATGGATGTAAGAGTTGGATCATAATAAAGCTAAGTGCCAAAGAATTGATGCTTTTGAACTGTGGTGCTGGAGAAGACTTTTGAGAGTCCCTTGGACTGCAAGGAGATCCAACCAGTCCATCCTTAAGGAAATCAGTCCTGAATATTCATTGGAAGGACTGATGTTGAAGCTGAAGCTCCAATACTTTGGCCACCTGATGCGAACAGCTGACTCATTAGAAAAGACCCTGATGCTGGGAAAGATTGAAGCCAGGAGGAGTGGGGACCACAGAGGATGAGATGGTTGGATGGCATCACCAACTCAATAGACACTGAGTTTGAGCAAACTCCCAGAGTTGGTGATGGATAGGAAAGCCTAGCATGCTGCAGTCCATGGGGTCAGAAAGAGTTGGACACGACTGTGTGACTGAACTGATTATAAAAGGTCACAGTACTTTATTAATATATATATATATATATACATATATGTATGTATGACATACTGTGTGTTGTTTGTATACATATGTTTACTATTGTTTAAAAAACAGATTTTTTTTATTCTATCATTTGTAATTTATTTACTCATTGTTAGCATAACAAATCTCCAACTCATGTAAATAAATTTTGGAGAATACTACATGCTTAAAAGGTATCCCAGTTTTTCTTTTTTCTCCTCTGCTTTTCTTTCTGAATCAGTTGGTGTTTTTGAGATCCACATCTAGTAGGAACTCATTACTCTCTGATTTCCCTTATTTGTTTCCATATGCAGGGGATCTCCTGTGCCATGTAAATTATTTCAAAAACACATACAGAATGTTTATATTGTTAATAGGTGCCCAGTACCTCCAGATCATACCTAAATCTGTATAATTTACATCTATTATCCATGGAATAAAATCATGTTTTTCTCCTCTTCAAAGAAAATTATAATTGTCAAGTGTGGCCTCAGCTGACTAGGTCTGGATATTCAAGGGTCCCGTGAATAAAACCAAGGAAAATATAAACTTATTATTCCCCAGTGGATATTATAGACACAGTAAAGTACACATGTTTACTGGAGTTAAATGTTTGGAAAAGACTCACATATTACAGTAATGGAAAAATACTCTAATTATGTAGCTGGTAATTTGTTTCTATGCAGCTTACTTTTTCATATGTAGCTTACTTTTTCATATGTCCCTTTTATTTAAATGTTCTACCATTCACTAGGATTCTATGAAAAGTGAAATGTTTTTATTCAAAACACATATACTATTTTGCACTTTACAAAAACAATAAAAACACCACCAAAAATAATAAAAGTAAAATAGAAAAACTGACAGGTACTGATATTATGCTGAAGGCTGGAAAAGAGCATATTTGTCTGTGATACATTGTGGTACATCCTACATCAGAAACCATTTGATAAAGAAGAAAAGGGAGTAGCAGAGGGCTTTAGAGATGGGAGTTCCAGAGTCAACCGGCTGTATTGAAAACATCTAAAGTTCATGGAACTTGTCCTCATTTACTGGCATGGACTCCATGCCCAAAGTGCCACTATCATGAAACAGATAAAGTAATACTCAGCTATATACCTTTCAAAACATCAGTTTATATATTGATATTCAAGATTTTCTACAATGTGGTTTAACTTACATTAAAACCTTCGCTAGGAGAATGTGCCTATTTTAGAAAACAAGTTCGTCTACTCTTCATGCTGGTGACTGTCTATTTTTTCTTGATTTTCTTGCAGATACTTGGAAAAACTTTAGAATATCATACAATCACCCTTCAGTATCCATGGTGGATTTGCTCCAGAATGCCCATGAATATCATGAAAATCCATGGCTGCTCAAGTGTAGTATTTGCATATAACCTACACACATTCTCTAGTACACTTTAAATCACGTCTAAGTTACTCACAGTACCTAATACAATATAAATGCTATGTAAATAGTTGCCAGCACACAGCAAATTTAAGTTTGATTTGGGAAACTTTCTAGAAATGTTTAAAAACTATTTTCCATTTGTGATTAGTTGAATTCCTAGATGCTGAACCCATGGATGTGGAGAGCTAACTGAATAGAAGTACAACTGTATATCTTCACCTTGTAAAATCAAATAATGCCTTTATTCTTCACATTTAGTATATAGCTAATCATGACTATTAGACATTTGTTGGTGAAAACTTTTTACCTGTTTTTTACTTCATCTTTATCTTTTTTTCTCTCTTTATATAATTAAGAAAGAAAAGTCAAACAAAAATGAAAGTAGATATTTGTGATGCTTAACACTGCACTATAATTAATATTTTAATGTACTTCCTTCAGATATTTTCTATGGTAGAAACATTACATTGTGGGGTGAAAATAGTAGGAAAGAAAAAAACTTCCATCTCCTGCTTTAGTGATGGAATGGTGGCAAAGGAGATTGGTAGAGTATATGGTGGAGAAGGCAATGGCACCCCACTCCAGTACTCTTGCCTGGGAAATCCCATGGACAGAGGAGCCTGGTAGGCTGCAGTCCATGGGGTCGCAAAGTCGGACACAACTGAGGGACCTCACTTTCACTTTTCACTTTCATGCATTGGAGAAGGAAATGGCAACCCATTCCAGTGTTCTTGCCTCCAGAATCCCAGGGACGGGGGAACCTGGTGGGCTGCCGTCTATGGGGTCGCACAGAGTCGGACATGACTGAAGCGACTTAGCAGCAGCAGCAGCAGAGTATATGGGGCTTTGGATCTCCATTGCCTAGCACTGAAACTTGGCTGCATTTTAGAAGCTGTGATTATGCAACCTTGTAAAGATTGTCTTACTTCTTGTAAAATTGTGAGGCTGTTAGCACAATAAGTATTATAAATATGAAAATATGATAGCTATTATTTTCCAAATATTACCTCACACTTCTATATTATTAAATATGTGTTGAAAACAAACATAAACCTACAGAATAACCTATCAAGTGGTTAAAATTACTAAACAACCCTGACATGCCATTGTATAGAATTTAAGTTACATTTAGTTCATCATTATTTTACACAATTTTACATTGATAGATGTATTCATCTTCAATTATCACCTCAGGGCTTCCCTCATAGTTCAGTCAGTAAGGAATCTGCCTACAAAGCATGAGACCTGGGTTTGATCCCTGGAGAAGGAAATGGCAGCCCACTCCAGTATTCTTGCCTGGAGAATTCCATGCACAGAGGAGCCTGGCAGGCTACACAGTCCAAGGCTTTGCAAGAGTCCAACAAGACTTAGCAACTAACCACCACCAGGGTACAATACTGAGAGTGGTATTTGCTCAATTATTATTTTGTCCTTTCCACTTTTTTTTGTTGTTGTTGATGGGTCAGTTTTGGTTTCAGAGCTATAGTCTTTTAATTACTGTAGTGTTTAAAATGTTTTCAAAATATATATTCATCAGATTAGATTCTCTAACCATATTCTTGTTTGCCAAATATTACTTGGCAATCTTCCCACGAGGTTTTCCTAATATGATCTTTTAATTTTTTTATGTTCTCTATATACATACTGCAGCCATGAAATTAAAAGACGCTAACTCCTTGGAAGGAAAGTTATGTCCAACCTAGATAGCTTATTGAAAAGCAGAGACATTACTTTGCCAACAAAGGTCCGTCTAGTCAAGGCTATGGTTTTTCCTGTGGTCATGTATGGATGTGAGAGTTGGACTGTGAAGAAAACTGAGCGCCAAAGAATTGATGCTTTTGAACTGTAGTGTTGGAGAAGACTCTTGAGAGTCCCTTGGACTGCAAGGAGATCCAACCAGTCCATTCTGAAGGACATCAGCCCTGGGATTTCTTTGGAAGGAATGATGCTAAAGCTGAAACTCCAGTACTTTGGCCACTTCATGAGAAGAGTTGACTCATTGGAAAAGTCTCTGATGCTGGGAGGGACTGGGGGCAGGAGGAGAAGGGGACAACGGAGGATGAGATGGCTGGATGGCATCACTGACTCAATGGACGTGAGTCTGAGTGAACTCCGGGAGTTGGTGATGGACAGGGAGGCCTGGCGGGCTGCGGTTCATGGGGTCGCACAGAGTCGGACATGACTGAGTGACTGAACTGAACTGAACTGATATACATACTGATTTTGCTGCTGCTGCTGCTGCTGCTAAGATGCTTCAGTCGTGTCCGACTCTGTGTGACCCCATAGATGGCAGCCCACCAGGCTCTGCCATCTCTGGGATTCTCCACGCAAGAACCCTGATTCTAATTATCTTTAATTATATTTTCTCACATCATTCTTTTACATTCTTTTTGTGACTCAGTTTGTTGAAAGCATACTAATTGTTTGATGATCAGGAAGCAATATGCTACACATCTTGTATTCTGATCGTTTTTCTATGTTTATACAGACAATTTCCTGGGTTGCAGTTATATCTAGGATATTTGTTCATGGTTTTGTTTTGATTGTGACCTGTTAGAACATTTTAAATTTCAAATAGTAAGAATTAGGAACTTAGCAACTTCCTGCAAAAGACTATTTTTCAGGAATAGATTAAACAAGATATGCTTAAGTTATACCATCCAGTCATGAGGTACTGTATCCACTGCTCTACCCCAGTCCAAGGCATTCTCAACTCAGCCCTCAAGTCAGGCAAAATCATTGCACTTTTAGCTTGTTCTCAACTGAGGAGCCATAGTAATTGCTTTGAAATGTAAAACATGTTAACTTACTCCCGGGTTCAGACACTCCCTCAGTTTCCCTTTCACTCTAAGTAAAGCCCAAAATTATTGCTGAAATCACCTGACCCCCATGGCCTTTCTGACCTCATAATCTTTATTCCCAATATTCTTTTTCTGATGAAGCCATGCTGTTTGTCAAACGGGCAAATAACTCTTTTCACTTGGAGACTTTGTACGAGCTTTCCCACTGTCTGGAGTGTAATTCTCTCATATATCCACACACTTACTTCCATCCAGTTTATTCTCAAATCATAATCACAAACTAAAGCTTTCCTTACCATCCAACATAAAGTAACACCCCTTTCACCAGCATTCCATGTATCCCTTACCTGCCTTTATTTTGATCCATAACATTTATCACCATCTGAGTACATTTGTTTCTTTCAGATACCAGAACCTTTGGGACATATCACTTTTTCACTGGGCTCCTAGGTGCCTATTTGGTACCTATTTCCGGAGCTCTTGAAATGCTAGCAGCAGCAGCAGAACATATGGTAGTATATATCTGCTTATTTACTAATTGTTTACCTCTTCCCACTGGAATATAAACTCCATGTAAATAGAATTTTTTTTTTTCTTACTGTTCTTTTCGCTCTTAAAACTTAGAGCCTAGTAGAGACTACAGCCAAATACAAAGGATGCCCAATAAATGTATTGAATAAGAAAATGCTATCTGATTATCATAAAAAAAAAGCTCCTTCCAAAACGCCCACCTTGTGTATACAAAAGCACACACCTACTCAGTGGTCCTTTATGTAACATGATGGTTCCACTAGCTACTATGTTCATAAGAAATACAAAATCAATGATAAAATTAACTGACATGATCAACTGAGAAAGTAAATCTACTGAGAGAAAAAGACAAAGTGGTATTTTCAGAGCCAATTCAAGTAATTTCTTTCATTGTCTGTTTGGGATTAATTTTCTGTCCTTTTCATTTCACAGATAATTAAATCTGTGAATTTAATTGATTTACTTGGGACAATATTGAAGAAAATGAGCTGCTCTTGTAAACTAAAATTGACATTTATGTGATGTTAAAATATTGCATAATTTTAAAGGATTTTATTAAATCTGTTGATATTTTACTGCTTTTAGAGCACTTAAAATTAAATTATTTTCCATAAATATTATTGAAACACATGACTTCATATGAAAAAATATAGAAATATATTATATATTCATCAAGCATAAAATATCCCTCACAAAAGGAAGAAAGTTAGGACAAAGAATGAGTGAATTTCTAGTCTAAAATTTATAATGCTCTATTCCATGATCATTTCGGGTCATACATAAGTACTAGATAGATAAAACTGAAGAAAAGAAAAATCTTAGTTTAAATTAATTGTTGTGTATCAAAATAAACAATTTGTTTGCATTTTAAAAGAAGTGGGGCAATTAATATCACATTAATTTAGCAGACGGGGCATTGAAAAGTTAAATTTTACTATCAATAAAGCATACTAAAAATTGGCTGTGTATCTGATAACATCCAATGTTTGAGATGGCTTATACTTGTTAATTAAGATATCAAACTTAAAGCTCAGGAAATTACTAAAGTAAAATAAGCAAAGCCTCAGTAAACTGTTGGACAATATCAAGCAGTGTACTGTATACTTAGAATTTGCCCCAAAAGGAATGAGATATTAAGTTTGTTTACGTTGTTTAAAGATGTGTTAATTGATGACGTACAACTTGTTTTAATTGTCCTGATTGACTTGGCTACTTGACCAGATAGAGTTGCCAGATAAAAAAGAGAATACCTATGAATTATTTGACACTAATATATGTATATATTTTAAATTGTTGTTTTTCTGAAATTCAAATATAGCTGGTTCACTTCAGTTCAGTTCAGTCGCTCAGTCGTGTCCTTGTATTTTATTTGCTAATTCAGGTAATCCTACCAGGAAGGCATCTGAGACCCTACTTGAAATATTTCTCTAAGTTATCCTCAAAGATTTCTCACACATATCTTAACAGATGGTAATCCAGACACAAAGTCTTCCGAGTGAATGTATCTTAGGAACCAGTACTTGCTTCCTTGTATTATTTGTATTTTACATTTTTTAAGCCTGTGTAAATATGCTCTGCAGAGTCTGGGGAGTTCTTTTCCATTATTCCAACCTGTGAATAACTTTTAATATTTTGGATAGAATATCAACTTGAAGAGGGTCTCACTGGGCAAAGATGCATGTATAAATTCATGAAAGAAGTTTTGTGGAAAAAAATGCACAGAAGATACTGGCAAATACTTTCTTAAAGTAATTGTACTTTAACTAATAAATATAGAAGGACTAATGTGGTTAGATAATCATTGTTACATGCTAAAAGGAAATAATGAATGTTTAATGAGAGACCCGGTACTTATATACTCTTAAAATATATCCCTGTAACTTACTAATTCCTGTGGAACGGTTGTCTGCTCACTGGGGAAATCTAGTAGACATCACCTTAAACAGATGATCAAACCATCCATGCTCCATAACTGAGAGGTCAATCATTTCCTGCTTCCCAACAATGCCCTGCGATGGATTCAGTGCTTCTCTTGATGAAGAAACACATGTTTAAGACATTCTACAAAAGAGTGGTTCTTTAAAAATATTGAAGTTAAGAAAAACAAAAATTGAAGTGCTACAAATTAAAGGAGACTAAAGGATTATTAAACTAAATAAAATTCATGATTCTGTATTTGATCCAAAACATGATGAAAAAAAAAAAAACTGTTAATGAGACATTTGACAAAATTTGAATATAATCTGTAGATTAAAGAGATTTTACCAATTTAGATAGATAGATATAGGTTATATTCTCTTTAAATATCTATCTATATAGATATTGGCTATCGATCTATCTAATTATCTAGAGAGAGGAAGAGAAAGAGGAGAGAGGAAGATGTCATACCAAATGTAAGTAACTGGCGACTCTAGATAAAGGTCATGGGGAGGTTATTTATCATTTTTGTACCTTTATTCAAGTTTGGAATTACATTAAATAAAGTGAAAAAATTTACATGAGCAATTATCTACAATTTTTGTTTTTTTATAAGAAAAACACAGTGCAAACATCAGGAAGGATTTAAGTTATATTGGTTTTGTTTCTTATTCCTTTATTGAAGTTAGAAATAATATAATTTCAACTAAAGGAAATTTGGGTTAATATGAATTTAGCTACATGAAAGTTGGTCACCTCAAGAAAACTTTGATTTAACATTATTTTAATTCTATTATCTACTACAAATTTCACAAAAGCTAATGTAATTTTTTAAAGAGTCCATTGCCTAAAACATGAGCTATTATGAAACTTATGAAAGGAAACAAAAGAAAAAAATTCATTAAATGCTAATTTAGGCAAGTGAGGAATGTCAGTTTAGTTTAAAACAACACTAATTCCTCAGATTCTAAATTGTTAAAAGTCATGGACTTGGCTTTCTGAGCTTTCATATTCAATGATCTTCCAATATATTGCTCAAAAGAGACATCAATCTGAGGAAATTGTTTTCATAATTAATCATAAATGATACTTGCTACTCTAAAGGCAGTGACTGTAAAAATTTAATTTAAAAAATGAATAGTGTCAAGTCTCAATTCTGATCCAATGACTCTTTGATTCATTTGTTCTATTGTATTTATTTAAATGAATATCTTGGTGATACAATAGGACAATATCATGGTGACTGCCTCAAAATTTTAACTCTTTCTTTTTCTGCTCAGAATTACCTACTGAGAATTTGAAAATGTCATATAATTATCAAGATCCCACATAACTAAATCTAGACCTTACCTACTTCCCAGTATAGAAAAGAGGTTGTTATACTATAATAGAAAGCAATCATATTATTACCACTTAACTCTAGTTTTTTGAAGTCCAGGACTCTCTCAAACTTAATTTATTGCTGATAAATATAGCATAGAGCTCCACTTATATTAAGTTTTTATAAATTTGTAATGAATTAATGAACTATGAGTAGAAAGTTAACACTCTGGCCTTCATACAATGATAATTATTTGAGCATCTACTACAAAATATACATAATCATCAGTTTGGAACTAGAAAGATTAATATCTTTGATGAACTTAGAGAAGTTCGACTTATTATACAGACTTGCCTTTCCTCTTGACTTCATACTCAATCAGTACCCATACATTCTTGATTGCTTAATTTCTCCTTTGTATCTTTTAGAGTTGTTTGAGAAAGTTCACATGCTGGAGAAGTTCAAGGTGTAAAGAAGCACACTGCTACTGACCTATCATGGAAAGTTTGAAGGAATGTGCTCTTGAGAAAATGACACCTCTGCTGAGGTATAGCAATAAGGATTTGACTCTGGTTTTAAATACATCACATACAGTGAGGAGGGCTGTATTAGAATGCTCAAGATGAAAGGAATAAAATACATAAAAAAAAAGAAAATGAATGGTACTTTTTGATAATTGAAGAATATTCACGAGTACCAGAATGCAGAGGGAGGAGCATTAAGAGATAAGAGGAGAATTAAATTGAGGCAACAGTTATAAAAGGAGTCAAGTCTTTTGTACTTTAGCCTAAGAGCAAAGAGAAGTCATTAATAATTTTTAAGTAGAGGATGACTTGAACAAATTCAGATTTATGTTTTCAAACCATGATGAGTACAAATAAAATTGAGGTGGTTAGACTAAAAACTAAGGAAACAAAAGACAATCGTACCAATCCAAGCAGGAAGTAATGACTTTCTGGATTGGTATTCCTAGGAACAGAGGAAGAAAGAAGTGCAACAAGAGTAGGTATGTAAAAGGAGTATTTGACATTATTTCATTGATTTGAAAAACAAATTGATATGCATGTTATAGACAAGAAGAGAGTTACCACTCAGGTCTACCTTATTTGAGAAGGTATTTGAGATGATTTACAGAAATGTATACAAATGTTAACATTAATATAGTGGTTAAGAGATAATTTCACAATGTGAGCCAAGATATACCTTTACTAAGTAGCTAAAGTATATTTTTCAGTATAAAGTCAATTAATAAATTTGTATGTTTGTGTCACCTGTTAGCTAATAGCTATTATTAGCTGGCATTATGGTAATGTACGGTGATTCTGGCTCACAAATCATTAACTATAAAACTAAATGTTTAAAATAAGACCTATGAAAATTTGAGATAACAATATAAGAAAGTAAATGATAGATGTAAAATTCATTCATTTACTCAGTAGACATATATTGAGTACCTAGTGGATTCAATGTAATATTGGATCTGGGCTATAAAAATAAAAGTTAGTTATAAAAATATACATATTTTAGTGAAAGTATGCACATATAAATTGAAAAGATCAATTTGTGATCTACATCTGAAATTAGATAGATAACACTCCATTACTGGAATGCAGAAGAACAAATAAGCTTAAAGTTTTTAATAATAATATTTGTACTTTCCAAAAAAACTTGGTCATATCTGTTGTCCAATCGATTGAATGTTTTTAATATCCTAAATTTAGGTGGTCAAATGTATTCCCATTCATATTTAAAATTCTTCTGGTTGGAAAATCATAGATTATTGCTCAAGCTGAAATGATTGATTTCTTCAAACTCACTGTCACTCCCCTGCTGTTAGATCTTAAAGGAAAATATCACAATAAACTATGGAAAATTCTGAAAGAGATGGGAATATCAGACCACCTGACCTGCCTCTTGAGAAATCTGTATGCAGGTCAGGGAGCAACAGTTAGAACTGGACATGGAACAACAGACTGGTTCCAAATAGTAAAAGGAGTACATCAAGGCTATATATTGTGACCCTGCTTACTTAACTTATATGCAGAGTACATCATGAGAAAGTTTGGGCTGGAGGAAGCACAAGCTGGAATCAAGATTTCTGGGAGAAATATCAATAACCTTAGATATGCAGATGACACCACCTTTATGGCAGAAAGGGAAGAAGAACTAAAGAACCTTTTGATGAAAGTGAAAGAGGAGAGTGAAAAAGTTGGCTTAAAACTCAACATTCAGAATCTAAGATCATGGCATCTGGTCCCATCACTTCATGGCAAATAGATGGAGAAACAATGGCTGATTTTATTTTGGGGGGCTCCAAATTCACTGCAGATGGTGACTGCAGCCATGAAATTAAAAGATGCTTACTCCTTGGAAGGAAAGTTATGACCAACCTAGATAGCATATTCAAAAGCAGAGACATTACTTTGCCAACAAAGGTCCATATAGTCAAGGCTATGGTTTTTCCAGTGGTTATATATGGATGTGAGTGTTGGTATATAAAGAAAGCTGAGCACCGAAGATGGCAAGGGGATCCAACCAGTCCATCCTAAAGGATATCAGTCCTGGGTGTTCACTGGAAGGACTGATGTTGAAGCTGAAACTCCAATAGTTTGGCCACCTAATGAGAAGAGCTGACTCATTTGAAAAGACCCTGATGCTGGGAGGGATTGGGGGCAGGAGGAGAAGGGGAAAGCAGAAGATGAGATGGTTGGAAAGCATCACGGACACAATGGACATGAGTTTGGGAAAAGTCTGGGAGTTGGTGATGGACAGGGAGGCCTGGCGTGCTGCGGTTCATGGGATTGCAAAGATTCGGACACGACTGAGCGACTGAACTGAACTGAACTGAACTGAAATGAAAATATAAATATTTTTCTTTTAATTCTGGGCATTGGTGGCTTATCATGTTATCTGAAAAATTCTACATCTGAAAATTAAAATATTCACTAACCTTAATCAGAAGGGTGGGATGGAGTGGGAGGTGGGATGAAGGTTCAAGAGAAGGGGGACATATGCATACCTATTAGTCTTAGAAATTGATAAGGAAGTGGTGGTATATATAAACAATGGAATGTTACTCAGCTAGGAACATGTTTGAGTCAGTTCTAATGAAGTGGATGAAACTGGTGCCTATTATACAGAGTGAAGTAAGTCAGAAAAATAAAAGACGAATACTGTATATTAACACATATATATGGGCTTCCCTGGTAGCTCAGGTGGTAAAAAATCTGCCTGCAATTCAGGAGACCCAGGTCCGATCCCTGGGTCAGGAAGATCTCCTGGAGAAGGGAATGGCCACCCACTTCAGTATTCTTGCCTGGAGAATTCCATGGACAGACCATGTATATGGAATTTAGAAAGGTGGGACTAATGAGCCTACATGCAGGGCAGCAAAGAAGACACAGTTGTATAGAATAGACTTTTGGACTCAGTGGGGAAAAGTGAGGGTGGAATGATTTGAGAGAATAGCATTGAATCATATACATTATCATATGTAAAATAGGTGACCAGGGTACGTTCCATGCATAAAGTGGGGCACCCAAAGCTGGTGCTCTGTGACAACCTAGAGGGATAGCATGTGGAGGGAGACGGAAATAGGGGTCAGGATGAGGGGAACACATATATACCTAAGGCCAATTCATGTTGATGTATGGCAAAAACCATCACAATATTGTAAAATAATTCTCCATTAAAATAAATACATTAATTAAAACATAAAACTAAAAGGAAGAAGAAATTTAATTCATTATCTCAAATTAAACAATATACTAATATCAATTATAGTTAATTGTAGCTAGAATAAATACTTTTCTTTCTTCAATACTCCCAGTTCTCCTCTATCTCAGAAAGAAAAGGCATCAACATGCACAGAAAAGTAAAATGTAGTTTGTTGTAAAATTGCTTGTTTAAAAAAATATATATATAAACATAATGAATGGCCATTAATAGGGGAAGGGTCAAAGAAACACTAATACAGTATTGAATAACATGGGATATTTTCCTATAAAAAGAATCACTTGTATCTGTGCCATTGACTTGAAGAGATTTCATAAGGTAATTTTGAAGTTAGGCAAAATGTTGCTTGAACAATATATGATATATTACTCATAGAATAATCATACTGAATCTTCGTTAAATTTTGTGTGTGTGTGTGTGTGAGACAGTTTCTTTGTATGATTATACATAGAAATGTACAGAAGGAAAGTCATTTAGTTGTTTCCTTTGGTTGAGGATGAATTAAGTTAATAAAGAAAGTAGAAATGGCTTTTTTTGGGGGGGGTGGTTATCTGGCCCTGTTAGGGGCATTAAAGTATTTCATTTATTTTTTTTTTTATTTTTTTAGTTTTTTTTTTTAACTTTACAATATTGAAGTTGTCTATTATAAAAAATAGCACAGATGATCTCCTACAAAGATGTGAGTTGAATGTAGATACAGAAACACAGAACAATACAATTAACCAAGCAACCAACTTTATTTGTATTCAAGTAATTTATGTTGTTTAATTTTTAATATTATTCTTCCGAGGACCCAATCAGGATCACAAATTGTATTAGGTCGTCATGTCTTCTCTGTCCCCTTTAATTTGTGACAGCTCTTATTCTTTCCTTATCTTCCAAGACATTCACAATTTTTGAGCAACACTGGTCAGTTAGCTTTGCAGAATACCTTCAGTTGGGATTGTCTGATGTCTTCTTATAATTGAATTGAAGTTACACATTTTTGGCAAGAGTACCATAAGTGTAATATACATCAATACATCCCAGCAAGGGTGCAGGATATCAGTATGACTTATGAGAAGTTGGATTTTAATATATGTTTTTCCATTGTCATAAAATATTAATATGACTGCAGCCATGAAATTAAAAGATGCTTAATCCTTGGAAGGAAAGTTATGACCAACCTAGATAGCATATTCAGAAGCAGAGACATTACTTTGCCAACAAAGGTCCGTCTAGTCAATGCTATGGTTTTTCCAGCGGTCATGTATGGATGTGAGAGTTGGACTGTGAAGAAAGCTGAGCGTCGAAGAATTGATGTTTTTGAACTGTGGTGTTGGAGAAGACTCTTGAGAGTCCCTTGGACTGCAAGGAGATCCAACCAGTCCATTCTAAAGGAGATCAGCCCTGGGTGTTCTTTGGAAGGACTGATGCTAAAGCTGAAACTCCAGTACTTTGGCTACCTCATGCAAAGAGTTGACTCATTGGAAACAACTCTGATGCTGGGAGGGATTGGGGGCAGGAGGAGAAGGGGACGACAGAGGATGAGATGGCTGGATGGCATCACCGACTTGATGGACGTAAGTTTGCGTGAACTCCGGGAGATGGTGATGGACAGGGAGGCCTGGCGTGCTGCGATTCATGGGGTCGCAAAGAGTCGGACACAACTGAGCAATTGAACTGAACTGAAGCAAGTACAAGTTATATAACCAATGAAAACAAGGGACTGTAAATGAAAGTTTGGAGGTGATGTAGTAATTAAATTACTTTGTTTACAGCCCTTGATATTAAATAGATTCCTGTTTTTGCAGCTTGTTTTTTCCTTTTTTTCTTATTTGAATACCCATCTGCAGAATGTTCATTTAGAATAGCATAGTGTTTACTATAAATAAATAGAGACATGGCAAAAAGAAAAAGAATCTCATTGTTTTTAAGCCTTTCAAATGAATGAAATAAAATTTCTCTATATATCCATACAAAGAAGTGCAGTGATTAAAAAAAAAAAAAAAAAAACAGCAATATAGTGCAATGATCTTTGTGCTTGTAAAAGCTTGGCCATCAGTCTGATGCTCCAGTTAATGGGGTCTGTAAAAAAGCACTATTTTCATTTTCATTTTATAGTGTAATTATGAAGGATTTTTTGAAACCACATCCAATTTTTTTTTTTTTAATCTGAAGCATTCTTTTTAAAAGAAACTGACTAGTGTTTAGTGACCAAACTGGCACTCTTTCTTGATTTCAGATGAAATAAAATAGGCTGTCTTCCAATTCATTAAAAATATCTGATGCTGGCCAACTTTTTCCACTATTAAATGTGTTATAGTTCTCAATTGTACGTCAAAGCTATATTATATAAATATTACAGTAATCAACTCTGACGGTCCCAGATGCATTGTGGAAGAGAAAGGGAAGCCTTTTATCAAAAGCCAGTTCCTGCTTCCTGAACAATGATACAGTTTCTTCAGTTTCTCTCTAGAGACTTAAATTTAGTTAGTATTCATGGAATGGGAAAATGAAATTTTACAATACACGTACATGCATGCACACACACCCTTATGCACTCAAACTTTTCAATGATCTTATGAGAGTTTTTCTTTTGTTTTGTAGATGTTTGTTTTAATGATTTATTGAGACATATACACTTGTACTAGATGCTATTTGTATTAAACAACAGTTTTTAATGTTCTGCAAGGAAGGAGAACTATTACATTTGTTTTCTCTTTGTAAAATGATTTTACCTTCTGTTAACTCATGTAAAATATTACATGAACTTAGTATATTGACCAGATGTTATGCTAATATATCCAATTGTTAGTACGTCATTCAAATTACTACACATTATTTCTCAAACAAGAAAAGTTACATTGTACATGTTGTCATATTAACTTTATTTAAGGTGGAAGCTTAGGTCAACAACTTGAAAAACTTAGATTTGTTGTTACAATGCTAACAAGAAAACTCACACCATCACTTTTCCATTACAGTACTTAGCAGTAATCTGAAATGTACTTTACTACCTTAAATATATTTATTTGGTTTCAGGCCTTGGAACACAACATATTTTTTTCTAAGTGTCCATTTTGCAAATATTTAGTACTCTCCTAACATTGTGTTATGTATATAAGTGTATAAAAAACATGGTTCCTGCCCTGGAAAATCTCTTTATTAGTTTGTGTGTACAATAACCTAAAGATAGATGCTTTTCCCCCTGGCTCTCTTAGCATCAAAGCAACATTTTAGATTAATGTGTGTGCAAGTGTGTATATTTGAGGGTCTGCGAAGAGTATTTTTATTTTGTTTTCAGACTGACTTTGCTTTTGGATGTAGATCATTAGGTCTAAGCTTAAGGTGAAGAAGTTTTCCTATTAATCTTTCCACCTTCAGGAGGCCCTAAGGTTGCATTGCTGTTTGCCTGCTAGACCATTAAAGCCAAAAGGTCACATTTGGCTAGCTATGTAAATGCCCATATTTTCAGTCAGATTCCCGAGGAAATGGACTCAGAGATTGATTTTACTTTATAGATTCAAAACACAGTGCTCTTAGGATTACTACAGGTGAAAATAGTAGGAAAGTAAAATGCTACCTGGCGCCTTGAGAAGCTCGGAAACTGTAATGGCAAAATGTTGACAGGAGAAGCAGGGCTTGTGATTCACCCCCACTGAGCAATCATTAGATAAAAGTTGTACCATGGAAGGTATAATAGATAATACAGGCAAGGCAGCTGCTGGGGATAAGGCAGCCTGGAGTATATACATGTATTCTGTATATATGATTTATACATACGATTGTATATCTGCATATGTGTATGTATTTTGGATATGTGTGCTTTCTTTTTATATCCTAAGTAATCCAAATTTTTACATGTTGAATATTTTATTAAAATAGCCACACACAAATATACCAATAGAATCCACATATGTAGGACCTTTCTGAAATCTTCCAAATAAAACAGTTCTTGAATAAATATTACAAAGATGCTAGCTTAGCATAAATTTTATCATTATAAAACAGTTCTAAAGGCCATTAAAGAATAGCTAAAAGATTAATCTAAAAAAGGTAGGGAGTCTAAATACAGAGTCTTTATAAAATTCAAAGAATTTTAGTATTGCACTACATGGAGGAATATCCATAGAAAGTAATAAAATGAATCTTTTAAAAATTAAACTAATTTAGAATTGTCTGAGAAGATAATTTCTTTAATACTTTAAAATAGATAATATAATCTTATTAAATAGAAGAGGAACATACAAAGAAATAAAAAAGCCTAACTTAAGGATTTAACGTATTATGAAGATGTCAGTACAAAACACTGCTAAAGAATTGTGGTAAGGTATTATTTAATAAATAAATGGATTAGAAAAAGGTGACTCAGATAGTTAGGAATCTGCCTTCTACATGGGAAACCCAGGATCCACTGAAGAAGCGCATGGCAACTCACTCCAGTATTCTTATCTAGAGAACTCCTTGGACAGAGGAAATGGTGGTAGTTACAGTCAGTCCATGGAGTCCCAACGAGTTGGACACGACAGAGCAACTAACACACACACAATTATAATTTTAGATCGTGCTATCAAAAATCACTGCAGCCAACATAACTAAAAATAATTTTATTCAACAAATATGAGGTAACAAAAATAATTTAAAAATAGTGAAGAATCAGGCCTAAGAAAAGACAAGTTTAGAAAGGCTCTCACCACAATCATAAAAGTAAAATCTTGAAAGCAACAAGGGGAAAAAGAAATTATATAGAAAGCAACAAACGTAAGGTTGAAGTCAGACTTTTTGTCAGAAAGTATCAAAGCCAAAAGATGGTAGAAAGACATCTTTAAAGTACTGAAATACAAAAACAGTCAACCAAAAATTTTTTTGTATAGTGAAAATATTTTTCCAAAATTAATCAAATAAAGATTTTCAGACCAAAAAAAAAAAGAACGAAAAGGGTAAATGATTCATTACCAATGTTCACGTCAACAAGTATTAAAGGAAATTCTCTAAGCAATAAAAATGATAACAGGTGGAAATTTACATCTACCCAAAGAAATGAAGAACACCAATAATGGATAACATACAGGTATAAATAGAACAGAATTTTTTCCTTTATTCTCCACCTTTTTAACAAATGAGCACATCTTTGCAGCTCTTTAAACTTAAAAACAAAGTGATGAATTCTTGACTTTATGTCATAATAAAAGTGTAAGTTATAGCAACAAAGTATGGACGGGGAAATGATATGTAATGTTGTAAGGTTCTACATTGTGTGTGAAGTTGTATCATATTACTTGAAGGTAAACTGTGATAAATTTAAAATCTATACTATAAACCCTAGAACAACCACTAAAAAGTAAGAGGAATTATAGCTAATAGCTCAATCTTGAAAATAAAACAGAATAATAGAAATATGTACCTTATACCAAAAGAACATAGAGAAAGGGATAAACAAAGGGAAGATAAAATAACAATATGGGAGATTTAAAACCAATAATATCCATAACCACATTATGTGTGAAAGTCTAGACACCTGAATTAAATAATGAATACTGTTAGATTAAGTAAGAAGACAATAGCCAGGTTTGTGCTGCCTGAAAGATACCATTTAACAATGGATTTTAATAAAAAATAAGAGAATGGCAAAAGTTACCCCATGCAAACCATAAGCAAATCAAAGATGGTGTAGCTATATGGATACTTGAATTCTATGGTAACAATTTTAACTAGAACTTTCGACACTTCACTCTCAATAATTAATAGCAAATGTATTGGCAGTAAATCAGTGAGGATATCGAAGAGTGGAACAACCCTATCAACTAACTTGATCTAATTAACACTTATAGAACATGCCATCTGACATCAAAATGCACATTTGTTTCAAGGAACCAAGAGCACTAAGCCAAATAGACAATATTATGAGCCATAAAACACTGAATAGGTTTCACAGAATCAATGGCATAAGGAAGTATGTTTTCTGATCTATGGAAAATTGAACAAGAACGCACTAACAAAACTATATCTGCAAAAATCTCCAAGTATTTGGAAACTTACCTATGGATTGAAGAGAAAAATCACAAAAGATATTAGAAAATATATTGATCCAAATGAGAATAAAAATACTATATATCAAAATTT
Organism: Bos taurus; assembly: GCF_002263795.3. Lineage (NCBI taxonomy): Eukaryota > Metazoa > Chordata > Mammalia > Artiodactyla > Bovidae > Bos > Bos taurus. The sequence continues at coordinate 13,473,223 of NC_037332.1, read as the reverse complement.
GTAGAATGCTACTAAAGCAGTGCTTAGAAATGTATAGCCTTAAATGTTTGCATTAGAAAAGAAGAAAGAGCTCAGATCAATGATCTCAGCTTCCACCTTAGGATACCAAAAAAATAAGACAAAATTAAAACTGAAAGTAAACAGAAAGAAATCAATAAAATTTATTTTTTAATGAACAGTTAAAAAAAAAATCAAAATCCAAAGCAGAGGGCCTAATTGTTTTAATTTTGGTCATGTGTCCTACTTGGGAGAAGTCAAAACACCATGAATGAAGACAATTGCAGAGTATCTAGTTTTAAAAAATAAAATAAAAAAGGAGCTATACCAATATTACCAAAAGAAGAGAAAATGAAAGCATCACCAGGCAAAATAACAAATTTCACCATTTTCTTATAAAATGAACATTCTCTCCTATAATAAGAACACTCAGTCATACTTACAAACAGGTCACAGAAATGTAAATTATTACAATTATTTTGGAAAAGTATGTTAGTATTTTCTAAGAGACAAAAATATTCATATCTAGTCGACTGAGAATCTATCATAAAGAATTAATCTGAAACGTCAGTAAAAATTTATTCACAAAGAGTAAGATTGTGAAAATTTTATTTCAGGATACTGTCTCAGATCTATGACTTACAAAACCATAGGGTTTTGGCAAAATTCGGTTCCATATACACAATAAGAATAAGGGCACTTGTGTTATAGGGTAATTGTGAGAGTGAGCAGTCAATAAGTGAAAGCCACTGTTAAAGATATTCTCTATATCTTTATTTATATTACAGAAAAATATTACAAAATAAACTTGGTCAAATAAATTATATTAATCAGATAGGATAGAATATAATCTTACACATTAACAAAAAGTAACAAAAGACTGTAAGTAGAAAATCATTCTATGGGAACATGTGTATATTATTAAGCAAAATAAAAATATGCTAAAGTTTATAATAACTGTCTCAATTTTAATATTGGGAGGATTTGGCGATCTTTCTCTTTATTTTTGATGCTATTTTAACTGAAGAGGTAAACTTCATTTTATTAAATAAAATATACACTGGTTTATTTTATCTGAGAAAATTATGAAAAAAAGAAAAAGTTAGACTTAAAAATGTCACCATTAAACAACCAGGAAAAAGATAGTAAAATAGACAAATAAGAGGAGTGTGCCAACTTGCCTTTATTACACAATAAAATAGCTATAACTTTTCAACAGTATTATTTGTTAAATGGGAAGATTTTATTTTAATAAATCCAGTATTATTTTCATCTTTTTAAAAATTTAATACCTTCTAAAGTCTTGCATTTAAAAACTACAATAAATGATTTTGGATTTGGCAATGTTAAACATTTTGCCCTACCTAAACTACAAATGTTGCTATAATTAAGCAGTATCATCTACAAGTGATTGCATTTCTATAGACATTTTTAGTTAAAAATTTCTTATTTTATAAAAAGAAAAACTTCAAATATATCACTGTTACTCATTTTACTGTTCAGTTCAGTTCAGCCATGCAGTCGTGTCCAACTCTTTGCGACCTCATGAATTGCAGCACGGCAGGCCTCCCTGTCCATCACCAACTCCTGGAGTTCACTCAAACTCAATCCATCGAGTCGGTGATGCCATCCAGCCATCTCATCCTCTGTCGTCCCCTTCTCCTCCTGCCCCTAATCCCTCCCAGCATCAGAGTCTTTTCCAGTGAGTCAACTCTTTACATGAGGTGGAAAAAGTACTGGAGTTTCAGCTTTAGCATCATTCCCTCCAAGAAAACCCAGGACTGATGTCCTTCAGAATGGACTGGTTGGATCTCCTTGCAGTCCAAGGGACTCTCAAGAGTCTTCTCCAACACCACAGTTCAAAAGCATCAAGTCTTAGGCACTCAGGTTTCTTCACAGCCCAACTCTCACATCCATACATGACTACTGGAAAAACCATAGCCTTGACTAGACAGACCTTTGTTGGCAAATTAATGTCTCTGCTTTTTAAGAAGTTGTCTAGGTTGGTCATAACTTTCCTTCCAAGGAGTAAGCATCTTTTAATTTCATGGCTGCAATCACCATCTGCAGTGATTTTGGAGCCCCAGAAAATAAAGTCTGACATTGTTTCCACTGTTTCCTCATCTATTTACTATGAAGTGATGGGACAAGATGCCATCATCTTCGTTTTCTGAATGTTGAGCTTTAAACCAACTTTTTCACTCTCCTCTTTCACTTTCATCAAGAGGCTTTTTAGTTCCTCTTCACTTTCTGCCATAAGGGTGTTGTCATCTGCATATCTGAGGTTATTAATATTTCTGCTGGCAATCTTGATTCCAGCTTGTGCTTCCTCCAGCCCAGCTTTTCTCATGATGTACTCTGCGTATAAGCTAAATAAGCAGGGTGACAATATACAGTCTTGACGTACTCCTTTTCCTTTGGAACCAGTCTGTTGTTCCATGTCCAGTTCTAACTGCTGCTTCCTGACCTGCATATAAGTTTCTCAAGAGGCAGGTCATGTGGTCTGGTATTCCCATCTCTTTCAAGATTTTCCACAGTTTATTGTGATCCACACAGTCAAAGGCTTTGGCAGGGTCAATAAAGCAGAAATAGATGTTTTTCTGGAACTCTCTTGCTTTTTCCATGATCCAGCAGATGTTGTCAATTTGATCTCTGGTTCCTCTGCCTTTTCTAAAACCAGCTTGAACATTTGGAAGTTCACGGTTCGCATATTGCTGAAGCCTGGCTTGGACAACTTTGAGCATTAGTTTATTAGCATGTGAGATGAGTGCAATTGTGTGGTAGTTTGAGCATTCTTTGGCATTGCCTTTCTTTGGGATTGGAATGAAAACTGACCTTACCAGTCCTGTGGCCACTGCTGAGTGTTCCAAATTTGCTGGCATATTGAGTGCAGCACTTTCACAGCATCATCTTTCAGGATTTGAAAGAGGTCAACTGGAATTCCATCACATCCATTAACTTTGTAGTGAAGCTTCCTAAGGCCCACTTGACTTCACATTCCAGGATGTCTGGCTCTAGGTGAGTGATCACACCATCGTGATTATCCGGGTCATGAAGATCTTTTTTGTACAGTTCTTTAGTGTATTCTTGCCATCTCTTCTTAATATCTTCTGCTTCTGTTAGGTCCATCCCATTTCTGTCCTTTATCGAGCCCATCTTTGCATGAAATATTCCCTTGGTATATCTAATTTTCTTGAAGATTTCTTTAGTCTTTCCAATTCTGTTGTCTTCCTCTATTTCTTTGCATTGATCGCTGAGGAAGGCTTTCTTATCTCTTCTTGCTATTCTTTGGAACTCTGCATTCAGATGCTTATATCTTTCCTTTTCTCCTTTGCTTTTCACTTCTCTTCTTTTCACAGCTATTTGTAAGGCCTCCTCAGACAGCCATTTTGCTTTTTTGCATTTTTTTCCATGGGGATGGTCTTGATCCCTGTCTCCTGTACAATGTCACGAACCTCATTCCATAGTTCATCAGGCACTCTATCTAACAGATCTAGGCCCTTAAATCTATTTCTCACTTCCACTGTATAATCATAAGGGATTTGATTTAGGTCATACGTGAATGGTCTAGTGGTTTTCCCTACTTTCTTCAATTTAAGTCTAAATTTGGCAATTAGGAGTTCATGATCTGAGCCACAGTCAGCTCCTGGTCTTGTTTTTGCTGACTGTATAAAGCCTCTCCATCTTCGGCTGCAAAGAATATAATCAATCTGATTTCGGTGTTGACCATCTGGTGATGTCCATGTGTAGATTCTTCCCTTGTGTTGTTGGAAGAGGGTGTTTGCTATGACCAGTGCGTTCTCTTGGCAAAACTCTATTAGCCTTTGCCCTGCTTCATTCTGTATTCCAAGGCCAAATTTGCCTGTTACTCCAGGTGTTTCTTGACTTCCTACTTTTGCATTCCAGTCCCCTATAATGAAAGGACATCTTTTTTGGGTGTGAGTTCTAAAAGGTCTTGGAGGTCTTCATAGAACCGTTTAACTTCAGCTTCTTCAACATTACTGGTTGGGGCATAGACTTGGATTACTGTGATATTGAATGGTTTGCCTTGGAAACGAACAGAGATCATTCTGTTGTTTTTGAGATTGCATCCAAGTACTGCATTTTGGACTCTTTTGTTGATCATGATGGCTACTCCATTTCTTCTAAGGGATTCCTGCCCGCAGTCGTAGATATAATGGTCATCTGAGTTAAATTCACCCCTTCCAGTCCAATTTAGTTCGCTGATTCCTAGAATGTTGACGTTCACTCTTGCCATCTCCTATTTTACCACTTCCAATTTGCCTTGATTCATGGACCTGACATTTCAGATTCCTATGCAGTATTGCTCTTTACAGCATCAGACCTTGCTTCTATCACCAGTCACATCCAAAACTGGGTATTCTTTTTGCTTTGGCTCCATCTCTTCATTCTTTATGGAGTTATTTCTCCACTGATCTGCTTATCTAAATACTTTTTATGAAACACATTTACTCAAAATACTTAAAGTTAATACTTAGAATGTCAACCTCTTTTAAAAATTATTATGCTAAAGATGTTGCTATAACAAGGCTTATCATTGTATTAGTTAGTTTATATTTTAAACTCAATCATTGGAGAAAGACACAAAATAACCTGGAGGACTAAATAAGCACTTATTTCTAGTTCCTATCATAACCCTATTAAAATAGCAGTGAAAGAATTCTTTTAATAAAAATTTTAAAAGAGAAATGGTAGAAAAGATAATAACAGAGGAGAGATGGCAACAAAATTGGGAAAGATAAATGGAAATGAGTATTTGATAGTTGACTTAGAATGGAAATATGGAATTAGTGCCTACTGCAGGAGAAAGTCAGCAAGAAGCAAGTACATTTCTGTTTCAAAACCCTAGGAAAGATGAATAACTGACTCAACAAGAACATTTGGAGGATGAAGAAAACATGGAATTAAAGCCACAAAGGACTGAAAGTTTGTGTGAGGATCAATTCAGAATCTCAGTTCTCTTCCACTAGGCCCTGCAGAAGGGAAAACTGGCCTTCTTTTCATTTTGCAGATGAAGACTCAACTCTGGAGACACATATAGACTCATTCAAGAAAATAACATCACCAAAATGCCAATTCACCTTTTTGATTCACTGCATGGCCAATTCCACAACAGTTAATTCATGAAAAACCAATTAATTTTTCCAGATGGCCAATTTACTCACTAGTCAATTTGTGAAATGATTAATTGGTTAAATTTACATGTTGCTTTTAGCCTTCCTTGATGTCTCAGTGGTAAAGAATATGCCTGCCATTGCAGGAGTCAGAGGAAATGTGTTTCAATCCCAGGGTTGGGAAGATCCCTTGGAGGAGGGTATAGCAAGCCACTCTAGTATGCTTGCCTGGGGAATACCATGGACAGAGGAGCCTAGAGTGCTACAGTCCATGGGTCACAAAGAGTTGGATATGAATAATCACGCACACTTAGGTTGTTTTCAATCATTTCCTTTAAAAATATTCATTAAATACACACAGCATATATTATAGTGTAAATTATTTGTATTAAAGTGTATATTTATTCTGAAAAATAATATGTGTATATGTATAACTGAATTAACTTGGTGTGCACTGCAACATTATTAATCAACTATGCTGTGCTTATTTGCTTAGTCCTGTCCAACTCTTTGTGACCCCATGGACCTCTGTCCATGGGGATTCTCAAGGCAAGAATACTGGAGTGAGTTGCCATACCCACCTCCAGAGGATCTTCCCAACCCAGGGATCAAACCCAGGTCTCCAGCATTGCAGGTGGATTCTTTACCTGAGCCACCAGAGAAGCCCAAGAATACTGGAGTGGATACCCTATTCCTTCTCTAGGGGATCTTCCCAACCCAGGAATTGAATCAGGGTATCCTGCAATGCAAGCGGATTCTTCACCAGCTGAGTTAGCAGGGAAGCCCAAGTCAACTATATTTCTATTATATATATATATATATATATATATATATATATATATATATATATATATATTCTTATATATATATATATATAAAGTAAAAATAGAATATATTTGAGAATGTATTCATGAACATATTGTTCAAAATTTACATAATATAGGCAAGGGTACATAGATTTTATAAAATAATTATTTAATATACTCCTGAAGCATATATGTTTAGATATATTTCCAACAATAGGAGTAAAAAGCTAGATGTTCAGAGAAAAGATGGAAAAAGCTAGATGTTCAGAGCAAAGCTTAAACACAGTTTTATACTCTGGATAAGATATACAGATATATGTATTTTATATATAGGGGTTTTATTGTCTTTATAATTCTCTTTAGTTTTGAAATAGTTTTTTTTTTATTTTATTTTATTTTTTAACTTTACAATATTGTTTTGGTTTTGCCATATATCAAAATGAATCCATCACAGGCTTACATGCGTTCCCCATCCTGAACCCTTCTCCCTCCCCCCTCCCCATACCATCCCTCTGGGTCGTCCCATTGCACCAGCCCCAAACATCCAGTATTGTGCATCAAACCTAGACTGGCGGCTCGTTTCATATATGATATTATACATATTTCAATGCCATTCTCCCCAATCATCCCACCCTCTCCCTCTCCCACAGAGTCCAAAAGACTGTTGTATACATTAGTGTCTCTTTTGCTGTCTCTGATACAGGGTTTATTGTTACCATCTTTCTAAATTCCATATATATGCCTTAGTATACTGTATTGGTGTTTTTCTTTCTGGCTTGCTTCACTCTGTGTAATAGGCTCCAGTTTCATCCACCTCATTAGAACTGATCCAAATGTATTCTTTTTAATGGCCGAGTAATACTCCATTAAACCTAGTTTCTAGTCTCTAGTTTGGGGCAATGAACAAGGAATATTTCAGTTTAGTTCGGTTGCTCAGTCATGTCCGACTCTTTGGGACCCCATGGACTGCATCACACATGGCTTCCCTGTCCATCACCAACTCCCGGAGCTTGCTCAAACTCATGTCCATGGAGTCGGTGAGGCCATCCAACCATCTCATCCTCTGTCATCCCCTACTCCTCCCATCTTCAATCTTTCCCAGCATCAGGGTCTTTACCAATGAGTCAATTCTTCCCATCAGGTGTCAAAATTCACAAGAAAGCACCAAACCATAAGATTAAGAAAACATTGAAAACATTGTCAGCCTGGGTGTACCTACCTGTTTCTGAAGCATTAAAACATGCCTTTTATTAACCAAATGAACCTAGTATAGACCCAAAGCCTGGCACCTGACATGTGAGTGTAGAGGGAGGAGATGGGCAGAAAAAAAGGAAGTCTTATACAAAATCACTCCCAAAAGGTCAAGTTCTATGAGGAAGAACAGTTTTAGTGGGTGCATTAGCAAAGAACTTGCCTCTTGGAGGGGAGGCACACTCAGCTAGAGCTTGGCTCTAGTCAATTCCTAAAGATACATGAATGTGTTAGTCACTCAGTTGTGTCTGACTCTGTGTGACCCTATGGACTGTAGCCTGCCAGGGTTTTCTGTCCATGGAATTCTCCAGGCAAGAATACTGGAGTGGGTTGCCATGCCCTCCTCTAGGGGATCTTCCTGACCTAGGGATCAAAACCACGTCTCCTGCATCTCCTGCATTGCAAGTGGCTTCTTTACCTCTGATTCATCAGGAAAGTCCTCCTAAAGATAGGACAGAGATAAAAAAATGAAATGGTTAGCATGTAAAATATTTAACCTATGGAAACATTAAATAAATACTGACTGTATAAAACAAAAGCAGTAATATATAATTTAGTGTGTTAAAAATGTTCCATTAGAATTGAAACAATCCTATTTATGATTAACTCACAGAATGTATGAGTGAAAGAAGTAATCAAGTTGATAATTATAAATAAATGGAAAATATTCATAATAAAATTTCTAAAATGCAATAATCTATGTTTTATTCTAAAGACAATTATGTTCAGTTTTTTCTTGTACTATTGACACAAGCTTAAAGTTTCTAAGGTTTTAGGAGTAATTTTTGAAAATCACTTTGGGAACAAACCCAAACTCTTAAGTAAAACTCATGGAAGACAAAATGAATTCATACACAAAGGAAAGCTTCAACTCCATCTCTGTGAACCAAATCCTGTAAGTTTTGCTTAAGTCAGTTCACACAAGGTTCAGATAAAATCTGAGCTCATGGTCTCTAGCCAAATCAAATAAAAGCCCCAAATTTTGACATTGTCAGAATACTCTTAATAATTTCAACATCTGTTGTTTCATACTCTTCTGTCTGCAAAATATGGAAGAATAATAAGTGATTTCTTACCCAAAGCATATTGCCTTTGGGACTATACCTATGCTTGCTCTTCATAAACTGTAACATAATTAATGCATGTTAACATTTTAGATGAAGTGGCTCAAATAATCAAAATTAACATCTCCAATTCCACAGTATTATGGAGGAATTATACTTGGTAATATCTGCTAGATTCAAAATATTAAGATAAAGCACAATTTATAAAATATACCTTTCATTTAGTTTCTTTGCTTTTTTTAGTCTATAAGGAAACCAAATGGCAACAGCTGGCATTCTCACATTAGGTTGGTTAGAAGAGGAATTAATTACATAGGTATGAATACAGTATACAGGAAGTGAAAGAATAGTACAGAAGCACAGAGCTAGCCACGATGGACTGGCAACACTTCTAGGCCCAAAGAACAAGGGGAGAGACACAATTGCAAACCGGAAGAAAGGAGGTCCATATAGCGCTGACCTCACTGAGAGCAGCAGTGATCTTCCCTTTGAGAACAGTTGGTCCTGGTGACCTCAAGCAACCAGGGAATAAATACAGTATTCCCCCTCTGAGATTTCAGTTATCCACACTCTCAGTTCAGTTCAGTCTTTCAGTCGTGTTCGACTCTGTGACCCCATGAACTGCATCACACCAGGCCTCCCTGTTCATCACCAACTCCCAGAGTTCGCTCAAACTCATGTCCATCGAGTCAGTGATGCCATCCAGCCATCTTATCCTCTGCCATCCAGCCATCTCATCTTCTTCCATCCAGCCATCTCATCCTCTGTCGTCCCCTTTTCCTCCTGCCCCCAATCCCTCCCAGCATCAGAGTCATTTCCAATGAATCAGCTCTTTGCTTGAGTTGGCCAAAGTACTGAAGTTTCAGCTTTAGCATCATTCCTTCCAAAGAACACCCAGGACTGATCTCCTTTAGAATGGACTGGTTGGATCTCCTTGAACTCCAAGGAACTCTCAAGAATCTTCTCCAACACCACAGTTCAAAAGCATCAATTCTTCGGCACTCAGCTTTCTTCACAGTCCAACTCTCACATCCATACATGACTACTGGAAAAACCATAGCCTTGACTAGACAGGCTTTTGTTGGCAAAGTAATGTCTCTGCTTTTGAATATGCTATCTAGGTTGGTCATAACTTTCCTTCCAAGGAGTAAGCATCTTTTAATTTCATGGCTGCAATCACCATCTGCAGTGATTTTGGAGCCCCAAAAAATAAAGTCTGCTACTGTTTCCACTGTTTCCCCATCTATTTCCCATGAAGTGATGGGACCAGATGCCATCATCTTCGTTTTCTCAATGTTGAGCTTTAAGCCAACTTTTTCACTCTCCTCTTTCACTTTCATCAAGACGCTTTTTAGTTCCTCTTCACTTTCTGCCTTAAGTGTGGTGTCATCTTCATGTCTGAGATTATTGATATTTCTCCTGGCAATCTTGATTCCAGCTTGTGCTTCCTCCAGACCAGTGTTTCTCATGATGTACTCTGCATATAAGTTAAATAAGCAGGGTGACAATATACAGCCTTGACGTACTCCTTTTCCTATTTGGAACCAGTCTGTTATTCCGTGGCCAGTTCTAACTGTTGCTTCCTCACCTGCATATAGATTTCTCAAGAGGCAGGTCAGGTGGTCTGGTATTCCCAACTCTTTCAGAATTTTCCACAGTTTATTGTGATCCATACAGTCAAAGGCTTTGGCATAGTCAATAAAGCAGAAATAGATGTATCTGCAATCTATCATAGTCCAAAAATATTAAATAGAAAATTACAGAAATAAAGAATTCATACTTTTTAAAGGTGTAATTATGTACCATTCTGAGTAGCCTAATGAAATCTCATGCTGTTCGCACCTGCAGCATGAATAATCCCTTTGTCTGATTTTCCCATTAGTCACTTAGTAGCCATCTTGGTTCTCACATCAACTTCTAGACAGCACAATGCTTGGGTTCAACTCACCATTTCTTTACTTAATAATGGTCTCAAAGCACAAGAGCACTGCTGTTGGTAATTTAAAGATGCCAAAGAGAAGCCATGAAGTGCTTCCTTCAAGTGAAAAGTGTAAGTTATCAACTTCATGAGGAAAGAAAAAAAAATTGTTTCCTGAGACCACCAAGATCTACCCCAGGAATAAATCGATCCATGAAATTGGAAGAAGGAAAAAGACATTTATGCCACTTTTGATATTGTAACTCAAACTGCAAATGTTATGGCCACAGTGAGAGGTAAGTGCTTAGTTAACAAAATATTGACCAGAGGGGTATTAATACATCTTTTGTTAATAAGGCTTATTGACTGGAGACATAGCAATATGTTTCTCAGTTCAGTTCAGTTGCCCAGTCATGACCGACTCTTTGAGACCCCATGAATCTAGAGAGTGATAAAATTAAAATCACTGTACAAAGTTGTTGGAGCTTAAGATTGATCAAAGGTTTACTATACAACTTATGATTATTGCTATTCACATTTTGAGCATTTTTGTTCCAACCTTGTGTGTATCATATACATAAAAATTTCAAAAATGACTCATTGAGAAGTTTTGGGTAAAGTATTTTTCAGTGAATTTTATGCAGATACTTTCTCTGATTGTCTGAGCAAAATAGATACTAGTGTCTCAGAAGGTGTTAGTTCTTCAGGATATTATTCTGATTCAGATGATGGGAAACTTGGACAACAAAAAGACAAAAAAAAACCTAGTGATGGATTCTGATACAGAAAGTGAAAATGAAATGGTGGAGAATGCTCCTATGCTTCTACAGAAGAGTGGATTGAGGACAGCATTTCCTGAATATTAGACTGTACAGGTGTTTCAGGTGTTACTGTTCAATTTAATAACCTACAAGGTGCTTGTGAAATATCAGAATTAATTTTTGGCTGACCAAAATAAAAATCACCAGCCACAGATGTTAGTTTCTACAAAAATCTCCTGGTCAAGAATGAGTTAAGTTGGAAAAGCTATTAAATTTATATAATAAGGTATTTAGAGGGAGAGAGGGAGAAAAGAGATCACATTCCCAGAGCTTTTATTATGATATATGGTTAAAATTATTTATTATTATTGCTTTAATCTCTTATTAAGCCTTTGACTGTGTGGATCACAATAAACGGTGGAAAATTCTGAAAGAGATGGGAATACCAGACCACCTGATCTGCCTCTTGAGAACCTATATGCAGGTGAGGAAGCAACAGTTAGAACTGGACATGGAATAACAGACTGGTTCCAAATAGGAAAAGGAGTACGTCAAGGCTGTTTTGTCACCCTGCTTATTTAACTTACATGCAGAGTACATCATGAGAAATGCTGGGCTGGAGGAAGCACAAGCTGGAATCAAGATTGCCAGGAGAAATATCAGTAACCTCAGATATGCAGATGACACAACCCATATGGCAGAAAGTGAAGAGGAACTAAAAAGCGTCTTGATGAAAGTGAAAGAGGAGAGTGAAAAAGTTGGCTTAAAGCTCAACATTCAGACAAAGAAGATCATGGCATCTGGTCCCACCACTTCATGGGAAATAGATGGGGAAACAGTGTCAGACTTTATTTTTCTAAGCTCCAAAATCACTACAGATGGTGACTGCAGCCATGAAATTAAAAGATGCTTAATCCTTGGAAGGAAAGTTATGACCAACCTAGACAACATATTACAAAGCAGAGACATTACTTTGCCAAGATCCGTCTAGTCAAGGCTATGGTTTTTCCAGTGGTCATATATGGATGTGAGAGTTGGACTGTAAAGAAAGCTGAGCGCTGAAGAATTGATGCTTTTGAACTGGTGATGTTGGAGAAGATTCTTGAGAGTTCCTTGGACTTCAAGGAGATCCAACCAGTCCATTCTAAAGGAGATCAGTCCTAGATGTTCTTTGGAAGGACTGATGCTAAAGCTGAAACTCCAACACTTTGGGCCACCTCAAGCGAAGAGTTGATTCATTGGAAATGACTCTGATGCTGGGAGGGATTAGGGGCAGGAGAAGGGGACGACAGAGGATGAGATGGCATCACCGACTCGATGGACATGAGTTTGAGTGAACTCCGGGAGTTGGTGATGGACAGGGAGGCCTGGCCTGCTGCAATTCATGGGGTTGCAAAGAGTCAGACATGACTGAGCAACTGAACTGAACTAACTGATTCCTAATATATAAATTAAGCTTTATCATAGGTATGTGTCCATAGGAAAAATAAAACATATTATACATAGGGTTTGGTATTTTCTGTGATTTCAGGCATCCAGTGGGAATCCTTTAATGTATCCTCAGATGATAAGGAGAGACTACTTGACTTCTTGCTCCTGCTTTCCAGGTTTTTTAAATCTGTTTCCTATTGACACAACTCAAACTGAAGGCAAAGAGTTCAGAATACAGTGATGTAGTTTATAAATATCTACATCCTGGTTAGATATCAGAGTGGGAAAATGTGTAATTTAGATCTGGAGAGCCAATTGAAGAAATTTTTGCACTACAAACAATAGAGATATTGTTTTACTTTCTTCTTTTCAATTAGTCATCAGAAAGTCATTTTTACTTTATAGTTTTAAAATGAGCTTGTATTACTACCTGAATAATTTCAGGGCTTCTTTTCCCAATGTAGTTCAATATTGCCAGTATCATAAACAATGTCAGGAGAGAGAAAATAATTGTGTGAGAAGTCTGTGGCTTCTTTTGTGCTTTGTCTGTTACTTTAAAGTTTTTGTTGAGCCCTAAGAGTGGGGCCTGCTCCTTCAGGTGGGAAACTTAACCTGTTATCTGAGGGATGGGAAAATGCTTGTGTTTGATTTGACCTCTTGCTGAGGGATATCAGCCAATTTTGTTAGATCGATTAGGTCTGGTGATAGTGATGGCCCTGTAGCTCATGGGCTGTACAGTTTGCAGTTCAGTACCTAATTTTCATTGCATAGATGCCTCTTTGCACATAGCTCACTCCTCCCAGTCAGAAAACTGATTTCAGTTCAGTTTAGTCTCTCAGTTGTGTCCGAGTCTTTGCGACCCCATGGACTACAGCACTCCAGGTTTCCTTACCCATCAGTAACTGCTAGAGGTTTCTGAAACTCATGTCCATCAAGTTGGTGATGCCATCCAACCATCTCATCTTCTGTTGTTCCCTTCTCCTTCCACCTTCAATCTTTCCCAGCATCAGGGTCTTTTCAAATGAGTCAGTTTTTCACATCAGGTGGCCAAAGTATTGGAGTTTCAGCTTCAACATCAGTACTGCCAATGAACACCCAGGACTGATCTCCTTCAGAATGGACTGGTTGGACCTCCTTGCAGTCCAAGGGACTCTCGAGAGTCTTCTCCAACACCACAGTTCAAAAGCATCAATTCTTCGGCATTCAGCTTTCCTCATAGTCCAGCTCTCACATCCATACACGACTACTGGAAAAACCATAGCTTTGACTAGATGGGCCTTTGTCAGCAACATAATGCCTCTGCTTTTTAATATGCTGTCTAGATTGGTCATAGCTTTCTTCCAAGGAACAAGTGGAAACTGATTTGGGAGGAGGTAAAAAAACATACTAGCTGAGCAATTTTTTCTCCAAAGGTGCTTTCTCTGCCAACTTCAGTGGAATAATTAGTTCCAAAAGAGAGATTTCATGATTTTCATATAACCCACATCCATCTTCTGCTCTGTCCTGACAATCTTATTATTTATTGGAGGAATCTTAAGTATTTATTTTGTTTTCTAATCTGCCATAATTCACTATGTTTCTAAGCTGGGGATTGTGATTCAGTATGAGAATCTTGCTTTGGGTATGTCCTCATTAAGTATAGAGCAGTTAATCTTGGATATGAGTAGATGATTTGTAAACACATGAAGTTTTCCTTTTTAATTATGTTTTCCTTGATGTATATTTTTACTTGTTGATTTCATGTTCATTGTTTATTTTTAAATAAATGTCATTTTTTTTCATTTTGATTAAGATTATATACTTTCAAGCAGACTCTTGGAGTTCAAATCCTGAGTTCTGTGACTTAGAATAGTTATTAAGCTAAGTCTCAGTTTTGTTTTCTTTTAAATAGGGATAATAGTAACCAGTTTATGATATTATTTTGAGGATTAAATATGCCCTTTCCTATATTGAGTTTATAATAAGTACACTTGTTTAGTAAACACTTGATAGTTGTTGACTGTTATTAACTATCACCTTTTCTGGAATTCCCTGGCTCCATTCCTCATCTACTCTATCACATCCAGTCCTCCCAACAGTACTATACTTGATTATAAATTACATTCTACACATGAGTGACCAAGGTTCATAGATTTAATTCACCTGCCCAAATCCCATTGCCAGCAAGTGGTCAAACTAGTATTTGAAGTTGAAGTTAGCCAGTTTTTCAAAGGCCAAACATGTTTCAACGCATGACAGTGCTGTTTGTAATTTTCAAATGCACTGCAGAACATTTCTCCTTACAGTCAGTTATTGCTTGAAATGTTCCCGTGTAACTCCTTATGCATATATGTAACTGAGAATGGAAAGACACAAATGTTCTATTAACCTTACCAAACAGCAAAAATGTTAATTCCAAGTGTCTAGAAGGGGTAATATAAAAAATTTAGGTTCAAATTCTAAAACTTGTTGACTATATTTTTAGTTGAGGTACCAGAGCAATTTCAGTGAATTGTCTTATTTGTTTATTTTTCTGGAGACTTTGTGTCCTAATGATTTCATGAGATACCTATAAAACAGTTTATAGTAGTGTGTGTGTGAGAGAGAGACACAGAGAGAGAGAGAACGAGAGAGAGAGAAGAATAGAGAAGATGGAGTGGGAAATTCTTTCCAAATGGAGACTCTGGAAACAGTCTGTCTCTCAGTCTACCCCACTGCTCATGCTTTGTCTTTTTCATGTTATGGCTTAATTCGTCTACCAGAAAAAGGTACAATATTCACTTAGCTTTCATATATTGTGTCTTATTTCCACAAATGTGCTTCTTCACTCCAAACATTGTTTTAGTCATTTTTAAATTTTACTTTTTTGATAATTGAGATAGCCCTCATAATCATAATTTATAGTTTTGAAAACAGAAAAAAAGAAGTGTCCCATGAAGTTATGAGATCCATGCTATTATTCTTGCTGTTTCTGACAAGTCATTGGTTTTTTTGCCTTGCACTATACCTGAGTTATCTATCAGCTATAGAAATCACAGAGAGATGTCTACAGTTTGAAATTTCTGTGATATAAAGGGACCTATTTAGATATAAAGTGAGAGTGAAAGTCACTCAGTCATGTCCAACTCTTTGCCACCCCACTGACTGTATAATCCCTGGAATCCTCCAGGCCAGAATACTGGAGTGGGCAGCCTTTCCCTTCTCCAGGGATTCCCAATCCAGGGATCGAATCCAGGTCTCCCACATTGCAGGTGAATTCTTTACCAGCTGAGCCACAAGGGAAGCCCAAGAATACTGGAGTGGGTAGCCTATCCCTTCTAGAGCAGATCTTCCTGACCCAGGAATAGAACCAGGGCCTCCTGCATCGCAGGCGGATTCTTTACCAACTGAGCTATAAGGGAAACCCATTTAGATATAAATAAATCTATTAATGTTTTTCTTAATAATGAAAATAATAATAAAACTTGGTTACATTAGCTGTCTCTTCTTCACGAACAGCACTGTAAAAACTACATGTGAGTGACAGGGATAAAGAAGCAGATGAACATGAGAGGAGAGGCAGTCTCAGGGCATAGCAATACCTGATAAGATAAAAGACTACTAAAAATAAATGTCTAAAACTCAACCACCTAGGATAACATCCAAGACACATTGTTAAATGTGAAAAAAAGGAAATAGAATAATATGTAGAGTATGAATATTTTGTATAAAGACAACAAATATATATACTGTTAGACTTTTTTTTTTTTATTTGATCCTACATGTCAGAAGGCTGACTGGAGCTTCCTGAAGTAGGAGAAGGAACTTTATTTAAACCATATTTGACTTTCTCATGTAATAACCAAACAAAAAGCAGGGCATGAATCTGCTTAGGTGCTATGGATATGCAGAATCAGATATTTAGCATTCTCCCTTCCTTTCTCCTCCCCCAGTTTCCCTTTTTTTCCTCTATTATCTGCTTTGTCTAAAAAACAACTTCATTCTCTCCTGCAGATCATCTGCCACTGTTGGTTTGTATCACGGTTGTCAACAACTCTCTCAATTAACTCAGCCTTCAGCTGGAGCATCATGAGGTGATGGGCAATTTTGCTTTTTCATTGAGGTGTAACTGACGTAGGAATTAGTTTCAGGTGTACAACATGATGCTTTGCTTCCTGGGTATATCATAACAAGATCTCCACAATCAGAAGTTAACATCCACATAGAATTGCAATGAGAACTTTTGAAATCTACTGTATTAACAACTTATAGATAAACAATAGAGTATTGTTAACTAAAGTCCTATGCTGTACATGACACCCCAGAATTTATTTATTCTCTACTAGAATATCTTTTGACCTCTTTTACCCATTTCACCCACAGCCCCCTACTCACACCTCCAGCAACCACAAATCTGTTCTCTATGGGTTTGGTTTTTTGGATTCCACATAGAAGTGAGGTCATGCAGTATTTGTCTTTCTTGATCTGACTTATTTCACTTGGTGTGACACCCTCGATATTCATCCATGTTGTCACAGGCAGCAAGTTTTCCTTCTTATTTATGGCTTGGTAATGAAACTCCAGTACTTTGGCCACCTCCTGCGAAGAGTTGACTAATTGGAAAAGACCCTGATGCTGGGAGGGATCGGGGGCAGGAGGAGAAGGGGATGACAGAGGATGAGATGGCTGGATGGCATTATCTCGATGGACGTGAGTTTGAGTGAACTCCAGGAGATGGTAATGGACAGGGAGGCCTGGCGTGCCGCGATTCATGGGGTCGCAAAGAGTCAGACACGACTGAGAGACTAAACTGAACTGAACTGAACTGAATATTTCCATTGTGTGTATGTTTGTATGCATGCATGATTAAATGTGTTGCCTCTTCTTTATCCATTTGGGTTGCTTTCATGTCTTGACTACTGTAGGTGGTGCCACTGTGTTCATTGGGGTACATGTATCTTTTAGAAGTAGTGTTTTTGTTTTCTCTGGTTAGATGCCCAGAAGTGAAATTGCTGGATCATACTGTGGTTCCATTTGTTATTTTTTGAGGAGCCTCAATACTGTTTTCTGTGCTGGCTGCCTCAGGTTGCTTTCCCACTGGGAGTGCATGAGGGTTCCCTTTTCTCCATATCCTTGCAAGCATTTGTTGGTTGCTGTTTTTTTGATGGTGGCTATTCTGACAGGTGGGACAGGGTACCTCACTGTGACTTTGATGTGCATTTCTCTGAAGGTTGGTGATGTTGAGTGCCTGCTGGCCATCTGTGTGTTTTCTTCTTTGGAGAGGTGGCTGTTTCAGTCATTTGCCTGTTTTGTTTTTTTGTTTTGCTATTGAGGAGTATGAACATTTCAATAAATCACTAAGAAAGATTGTACTTCATTATTCTTTCATTGAGAAAAGGACTGTCTTTATGTTATTGAATCTGAATTTCCATCCTTTTTTCACAAAAACTTAAAAACACTAAAGGCAGCTGTGTTTGGCTCAGAGAAAATGTACTAAAAGATTTTAGGACAGGCTTTACATTTCCCCTTTCCAAGCCCAAGTCTTGGCAGTCTTAAAGTATTCCGATGCCTCTCACACACTCACCTTAGGAAGGTAATGAACCTGTTATATTCAAATCTAAAACTTGCTTTTTATCTCATATTTATTATTCTGGAGATCTTTTATAATAGGAGTGCCATTTCCAAGGACTTTGTAAAACTTTAAGTCAGTGAATCATAAAATATGAAGAGCAGAATTCTCCGACCTGACACTCGATTAATCCTTCTAACAAATGAGCTACAGAGCCGATCTGAGTCAGATAAAGGAGAGCGGCATTGCTCTTCATTTCCAACAGTGACTCTTGGCTGCTTTTACTAAAAACTCATGTTGGGGAATACATGCAGTCTGACGTTTGGAAACCTCTGTAGTGGCCATTGTTCCTCCCTAGAGCAGAAGTTAAATCCAAAAGAAAACCTCTAGACTTGACTTTCCCTCAGATGGTAGGGAATGAAATCACATAGTAGATACACAAGAGAGAGACCAGCCTTTTTTTTCCCCCTAAATCCTGCCTTAAAAGTACTAGTCAAGAATCCTGAAATCTCAGCTAAGTGAAGTGTTTATCCATGGGATAAACAGGGAGGTATGGTCAAGCAGTACAGACATGGACAGATCACCCCATCTTCAGTTTTAGAATAATTCCAGAAAAGCATGAATCATGACTTTGGCAGGTACTCCAAAGATTATTTACTGTATTATGTCTCTATATAAATCTGTATCCATGTCTACCTAGATATAAGTATGCTAATGCTAATGCTAAGTCACTTCAGTCGTGTCTGACTCTGTGCAACCCCATAGAGGGCAGCCCACCAGGCTCCCCCATCCCTGGGATTCTCCGGGCAAGAACACTGGAGTGGGTTGCCATTTCCTTCTCCAATGCATGAAAGTGAAAAGTGAAAGTGAAGTCGCTCAGTCGTGTCCGACTCTTAGCGACCCCATGGATTGCAGCCTAACAGGCTCCTCCGTCCATGGGATTTTCCAAGCAAGAGTACTGGAGTGGGGTGCCATTGCCTTCTCCGAGATATAAGTATATGAAACAAAATAAGAGGAAAGTGGGTAGTATGATAGTATGGGTCTCCCTGGTGGCTCAGAGGGTAAAGAATCCACCTGCAGTGCTGGAGACCTAGGTTCAATCCCTGGATTGGAAAGTTCCCCTGGAGGAGGGTAAAGCAACCCACTCCAATATTCTTGCCTGGAGAATCCCCATGGACAGAGGAGCCTATTGGGCTACAGAGCATGGGGTCGCAAAGAGTCAGACACAACTGAGCAGCTAAGCACAGCAATCTATATATAAATCTGTATCCATATCTGTCTAGATGTAAGTATATGAAGCAAATAGGGGGAAAGTGGGTAGTACGGAAAAAGTTAAGGAAGATGGGGACATTTATTTATTATCCTTATGATTATTAGAATATTAAGGATATTTTTTGATACATAGCTTTAATAAATTATTTGGTGGTTGTCAAAAGTTAAAGTATATTTACCTCGTATGAAAAAAAGTAAAAGTGTTAGTCTCTCAGCTGTGTCCAACTCTTTGCAACCTCATGGACTGTAGCCTGCCATACTGCTTTGTCCATGGAATTCTCCAGGCAAGATTACTGGAGTGGATAGCCATTCCCTTCTCCAGGGGATCTTCCCAAGCCAGGGATTGAACCCGGCTCTCCTGCATTGTAGGTA
Organism: Bos taurus; assembly: GCF_002263795.3. NCBI lineage: Eukaryota > Metazoa > Chordata > Mammalia > Artiodactyla > Bovidae > Bos > Bos taurus. The sequence goes on along the minus strand of NC_037332.1, from coordinate 13,453,689 downwards.
GATTCTTTACTGTCTGAGCCACCAGCGAAGCCCTTAAGTTGTGACAGTAGTTTAATCACTAACTCTTGTCTGACCCTTATGACCCTGTGGACTGGGGCCCACCAGACTCCTCTGTCCATGGGATTTCCCAGGCAAGACCGCTGGAGTGGGTTGCTGTTTCCTTCACCAGGGGATCTTTATGACACAGGGCTCAAGCTTGGGGTTCCTGTATTGAGGGTAGATTTTTTACCAACTGAACAACCAGGGAAGCCCATAGATTGCAATAATTGACACAGTCTCCAACATACAGAGGAAAACAAGCAAATTTTAATTCAGTGAGACCACATTTGAAATATGTCACTTCAAGTGATTGTTGTCAAATTCTAGTAGATCTGATGTTAACGAATAATAGCAATGTGAAGGAAAACTATGATGAGAAAAAGGATTTCCTATTAGGTGGAGTCAAAGCAATAACAAGTTATCAAGTTTACTGAACAATAACCAAAATTTATGCATCAGAAGGAGCCCTATTAAATCAATATTTTTAAAACTCAGAAATAAACTGAAAAGCTTCAACAATAGCTATTCCTTTTGCCTGATTGTTCAAGTTTGACGTAAGATAGCATTTTATCAATAGAGAAGGCAATGGCAACCCACTCCAGTACTCTTGTCTGGAAATCTCCATGGACAGAGTAGCCTGGTAGGGTCCATGGGGTCGCGAAAAGTCGCACGACTGAGCGACTTCCCTTTCACTTTTCACTTTCATGCATTGGAGAAGGCAATGGCAACCCACTCCAGTGTTCTTGCCTGGAGAATCCCAGGGACAGGGGAGCCTGGTGGGCTGCCGTCTATGGGGTCACACAGAGTTGGACACGACTGAAGTAACTTAGCAGCAGCAAGAGCAGCAGCAGCATTTTATCAAAAGTCCTTTAAAAGTTTACAAATTAGAACATTAGATGACTCAGTTCTTTTCTGTTCTAGGATTTAGCTTTCTCCCCTTATGCAATCATGCCCATAAGCAAAACATTTCAGTGCTAAGTAAAAAAATGACAGGAATAACTACTTGTCACTTTCTCATAGTCTTATATCAGTTTGTCTTTAAATGTGTTATATTTACTTAACATGTATTTTGAAGCCTTAAAGATATGTTATATAAAGTATATTTGCATGACATCCACAAATAAAGATTTGATTATATAATTTACTTCTTTTTATTAGAATGGACTCTTAAAATTCATGGCAGAATACCAATACCTGTTAAATATATCTTCCACAAAAGAAATAGTAAAATGTGAAAATTATTGTTTTAATTTTAATTTTTGAAAAACTTAAATACAAACAGTAGTAAGATCTATGCAATATCACAATTTTCTAAAGCAAACCGCATCTACAAATGGGAGATTGTATACAAATTCTCCAATTTTGTGACCCTTTGCTTTTGTTGCTTTTGTTTAGTCACTCAGTCCTGTTTGACTATTTGCAACCCCATGGAATGCAGCGTGCCAGGCTTCCCTATTCTTCACTATCTCCCCAAGTTTGCACAAACACATGTCCATTGAGACAATGATGCCAACCAATCATCTCATCCTCTGTTGCCTCCTTCTCCTCATGCCCTCAATCTTCCCCACAATCAGTCTTTTCCAATGAGTTGGCTCTTCACATAAGATGGCCAAAGGATTAGAGCTTCACTTCAGCATCAGTCTTTCCAGTGAATATTCAGGGTTGATTTCCTTTAGGACTGACTGGTTTGATCTCTTTGCAGTCCAAGAGACTCTGAAGAGTCTTCTCCAGCACCAGAGTTCAAAAGCATCAATTCTTTTTCATAAAGCCTTCTTTATGGTCCAACTCTCACATCTATACATGACTACTAGAAAAAACATAGCTCTGATTATACGGACCTTTGTCAGTAAACTGATGTCTTTTTAATACTGTGTCTAGGTTTGTCATATCTTTTCTTCCAAACAGCAACATCTTTTAATTTCATGGCTGCAGTCACCATCCACAGTGGTTTTGGAGTGCAAGAAAACAAAACCTGTCACTCTTTCTATTTTCTCACCATTTGCCATTAAGTGATGGGACCAGATGTCATGATTTTAGATTTTTTGAATGTTGAGTTTTAAGCCAGGTTTTTCACTCTTCTTTTTCACCTTCTTCAATAGGCTCTTTAGTTCCGCTTCACTTTCTGCCACTAGGGTGCTGTCATCTGCATATCTAAGATTATTGATATTTCCCCAGGGCATCTTGATTCTAGCTTGTGATTCATCCAGCCTGGCATTTTGCATGATGTACTCTGCATGTCTTCCCAGGTGGGCCTAGTGGTAAAAGTGAAAGTGTAGTCATGTCTGATTCTTTGAGATCCCATGTACTGTAGCCCTCCAGGCTCCTCTGTCCATGGAATTCTCCAAGCAACAATACTGGAGTGGGTTGCCATTTCCTTCTCCAGGGGATTTTTCTGACCCAGGGATTGAATTTGGATCTCCCACATTGTGGGCAAGATTCTTTACTGTCTGAGCCAAAAGTGTAGAACCCAGATACCATGGCAGGTAAATGTTAAGAGATGCAGGTTCGATCTTGCATAGAATTCTCCAGGCAAGAATACCGGCTATCTGTGAATTTGTGTAATGTGTTTACTGAGTGTTTTATGCCTATAATTGCTATCTCAAATAAATAACTGACTCTCAATTAAGACAACAAGAAACATTAAAAATAACATCTTAAAAGCTTGAAAATATTGACTTAGACTCTTGACTAACATACATAAAAACAAAAACAAAGTAATAAAATAAAAGGAAGATAAATCAGACTGAGCTAAATATAAGAAGATAATTTGTAAAATTATTAAAATAAACATTTTACAAAAACGCTAAAAATTTTTTTTAAAGTATCTTCAAAGTTTTTCTTTTCTTCTTTTTGGATAATTCCTTTTCATCTGTGTAGTGTTGGAGCAGCTGTGCAGAGATATCCCGTATCCAAGGGCAGAGAAGCCCCAGCAGGATGGTAGGAGGGGTGAAATCGTGTTTAGAATCAAAACCCATTCCCGCCAGAGACATTCAGAGAGCTCAAATAAACCTTGTGCACACCAGGACCCAGAGGCCCCACAGAGACTGAGACAGAACTGTGTCTGAGTGTCTCCTGAGGAGGTGCGGGTCAGCAGTGGACTGCTGCAGGGGCAGGGGCTCTGGGTGCGGCAGACTTGGCTATGGCATAAGCTCTCTTGGAGGAGGTGGCCATTAACCCCACCATACAGCCGCCAGAACTTACACAGGACTGGGGAAAAAGACTCTTGGAGGGCACAAACAGAAACTTGTGTGCACCAAGACCCAGGAGAAAGGAGCAGTGACCCCACAAGAGACTGACCCAGATGTATCCGTGAGTGTCCAAGAGTCTCCAGTGGAGGCATGGGTCAGCAGTGGCCTGCTACATGGTTGGGGGCACTGAGTGTAGCAGTGCATGCATGGGACATTTTGAAGGAGGTCACCATAAACCCCATTACTTCCATGGTTTGGACTCAGGTAAATAAGAAAGAGGAAACACAGCCCCACCGATCGCCAGAAAATTGGATTAAAGACTTACTGACCATAGCCCCCAGCACCCTCTTCCCACAACACAAGAGAAGACTCTACACATGGACATCACCAGATGGTCAACACCAAAATCAGATTGATTATATTCTTTGCAGCCAAAGATGGAGAAGCTCTATACAGTCAGCAAAAACAAGATCAAGAACTGACTGTGGCTCAGATCATGAATTCCTTATTGCCAAATTCAGACTTAAAGAAAGTGGGGAAAACCACTAGACCATTCAGGTATGACCTAAATCAAATCTCTTATGATTATACAGTGGACGTGAGAAATAGATTTAAGGGACTAGATCTGATAGACAGAGTGCCTGATGAACTATGGACAGAGGTTCATGACATTGTACAGGAGACAGGGATCAAGACCATCCCCATGGAAAAAAATGCAAAAAAGCAAAATGGCTGTCTGGAGAGGTCTTACAAATAGCTGTGAAAAGAAGAGAAGTGAAAAGCAAAGGAGAAAAGGAAAGATATAAGCATCTGAATGCAGAGTTCCAAAGAATAGTAAGGAGAGATAAGAAAGCCTTCCTCAGCAATCAATGCAAAGAAATAAAGGAAAACAACAGAATGGGAAAGACTAAAGATGTCTTCAAGAAAATTAGAGATACCAAGGGAACATTTAATACAAAGATGGACTCAATAAAGGACAGAAATGGTGTGGACCTAACAGAAGCAGAAGATATTAAGAAGAGGTGGCAAGAATACACAGAAGAACTGCAAAAAAAGATCCTCACTACCTAGATAATCATGATGGTGTGATCACTCACCTAGAGCTAGACATTCTGAAATGTGAAGTCAAGTGGGCCTTGGAAAGGATCACTACGAACAAAGCTAGTGTAGGTGATGGAATTCCAGTTGAGCTATTTCAGATCCTGAAAAATGATGCTTTGAAAGTGCTGGATTCAATATGCCAGCAAATTTGGAAAACTCAGCAGTGGCCACAGGACTGGAAAAGGTCAGTTTTCATTCCAATCCCAAAGAAAGGCAATGCCAAAGAATGTTCAAACTACCGCACAGTTGCACTCATCTCACATGCTAGTAAAGTAATGCTCAAAATTCTCCAAGCCAGGCTTCAGCAATATGTGAACCGTGAACTTCCAGATGTTCAAGCTGGTTTTAGAAAAGGCAGAGGAACCAGAGATCAAATTGCCAACACCCGCTGGATCACTGAAAAAGCAAGAGAGTTCCAGAAAAACATCTATTGCTGCTTTATTGACTATGCCAAAGCCTTTGACTGTGTGGATCACAATAAACTGTGGAAAATTCTGAAAGAGATGGGAATACCAGACCACATGACCTGCCTCTTGAGTAATCTGTATGCAGGTCAGGAAGCAACAGTTAGAAATGGACATGGAACAACAGACTGGTTCCAAAGGAAAAGGAGTACGTCAAGACTGTATATTGTCATCCTGCTTATTTAACTTGTATGCAGAGTACATCATGAGAAATGCTGGGCTGGAAGAAGCACAAGCTGGAATCAAGACTGCCAGGAGAAATATCAATAACCTCAGATATGCAGATGACACCACTCTTATAGCAGAAAGTGAAGAGGAACTAAAAAGCCTCTTGATGAAAGTGAAAGAGGAGAGTGAAAAAGTTGGCTTAAAGCTCAACATTCAGAAAACTAAGATTATGGCATCTGGTCCCATCATTTCATGGCAGATAGCTGGGGAAAAGTGAAAACTGTGACAGACTTTATTTTGGGGGGGCTCCAAAATCACTGCAATTGGTGATTGAAGCCATGAAGTTTAAAGACGCTTGCTTCTTGGAAGAAAAGTTATGAGAAACCTAGACAGCATCTTAAAAATGAGACATTCCTTTGCCAACAAAGGTTCATCTAGTCAAAGCTATGGTGTTTCCAGGAGTCATGTATAGATGTGAGAGTTGGAGTACAAAGAAAGCTGAGGGCCAAAGAATCGATGCTTTTGAACAATGATGTTGGAGAAGACTCTTGTGAGTCCTTTGGACAGCAAGGAGATCCAACAAGTCCATCCTAAAGGAAATCAGTCCTGAATACTCATTGGAAGGACTGATGCTGAAGCTGAAACTCCAATACTTTGGCCACCTGATGAGAAGAACTGACTCATTGGAAAAGAGCCTGATTGTGAAAAAAAATTGAAGGTGGTAGGAGAAAGGGATGACAGAGGATGAGATGGTTGGATGGCATCACTGACTCGATGGACATGAGTTCAAGAATCTCCAGGAGTTGGTGATGGACAGGGAGGCCTGGCGTGCTGAAGTCCATCGTGTCACAAAGAGTCAGACACGACTGAGCGACTGAACTGAACTGAACAGGTGAATTGACATGATTATCCAAAGAAATTTATAGCAAGATGTTTATTATAGTATTTACATATAACACAAAAGTTAAAATGTTAAACATTCAGTTGTGTCCAACTCTTGGACCCCATGGACTGTTGCCTACCAGGCTGCTGTGTCCATGGGATTTTCCACACATGAATACTGGAATGGGTAGCCATTCCATTCTCCAGGGGATCTTCCCAACCCAGGGATTGAACCCAGGTCTCCTGCATTGCAGGCAGATTCTTTACCATCTGAGCCTCCAGGTGACACAAAACTAGGTTTATCTAAACTCTATTTATGAAAACAGGTAAACCAATTACTGTATATCCATAGGGTACAATAACCTACTGCACATGAAAACAATTATATGTATATAAGATTTTTATTCTAAATATGCATATATACATCGAAATCTATTGTTAGTGGTTGTTACCTATGGGGGTGGACATGGTTAAGTACTGTGAGTACTGCAAATTGATAAATTGACTATTGCTCTTCTTTTATTGCACATCTATACTCTTTCAATTTCTTTTACATATATACTTCCATTAAATAAATTGATCTATTTAATACTAATGAAATATGACAATTATATATAAGCCTTTTCTGTGTAATTAGGGTCTTAAGTATCTGGGTTAGTATGCATTAGCTCCATAAGGATTTGGTTTCAATTTTTCTGTGTGCATGACAACAACAAAAACCCCCATATTTATAGAGAAGTTTGTTAGGCAGAGAGCTTTTAAATAGGAATGCTTGAATACATAATGAATGTGATTTTAAATTGACAATGCAAACAGTGAAACAGGTGGAATGCACCATATCATTTTTAATAGATTTTTAAAAGACTACATAGTTCCTTTTAATCAGAGGACCTTAAATAGGATGCCTGTGTGACTGTCTCATTAATCACTAGGATATTACCTGTGATATTTATTAGGGACTTTTTCTACTGCTCTATCGTCTTAAATATAGCATGTTTCTTTATTTCTCAAGACAATTATTTAATAAAAAGAGACAATTGTGTTTAAGATGATAAAAGTCCCCCCACACATTTGAAGCACTATATCCAATATGGTTAAGTAGATTTGTATCATTAAATCATTCTTAGTGATTATACCATGATGTGGCAATTTCTTAATTTAATCAGATGAATTGATTACTTACTCATTAATCTTCATTTGCTGTCATCTACTAATATAGCTTCAATATTCTTAACCATAAGCCATAGTGATATGGGTTATCATTATTTTAGAATAAACTGATGCTTCAAATTATATTATTCTCCTGTTTCATGTCTACTCTTCTTTATGATAGCATGTTTTTCTATACCTACTTTGTTCATTTTATTGTTTAATCTTTTCTCTTGCATTGACTCATTTTAAAGACCCTGACTTATATGTGTATAGTTAATCTCCAAACCATCTTTAGTAATTTTCTATGAGACATCTTTGCAATAAAATACACTTGCCATATGTTATTATATTGTTCTCATATTTTATCTGAAAAATTTTTCTTGCTATTGAACATTTGTTAACATTTGATAGTGAATTACATAGACAGACATTGCTTCTTTATTTTATAAGTTTATCATTCTAGTAGAAGATAGTATAATTGAATATTTGAGAGTTCCTTATGGATGGAAACACACGCTCCTTTATTCTGCCTTTCTTTCTAAGAGATTGTATTATTTCAAAATCATTGTATTTTTAGTAATTTTGATGTAGATTGGGAAGTCATTAAACTGTCTTCTTGTTTTGGTACTCAGGCTGTAAAGTATAATAAAAATTAAAAACATTGCTTATGTCTATAAAAACTCCATTTATGTACTCATTGACAAGAGGCTTTAATATACACTAGAATATACTCAACCAAGTTCTCCATTTGTCCACTCTTTGCCCATATGGCTAGTTAATTTAGGGACTGGTAAATTATGTTTTGGAAACAATGACAGAATTTATTTTCTTTGACTCCAAAATCACTGCAGATAGTGACTGCATCCATGAAATTAACTGATGCTTGCTCCTTGGAAGAAAAGCTATGACAAACATAGAATATTAAAAAGCAGAGACATTACTTTACCAACAAAGGTCCTTATGGTCAAAGCTATGGTTTTTCCAGTAGTCATGTATGGACATGAGAGATGCACCATAAAGAAAGCTGTTCACTGAAGAACTGACGCTTTTGTTGGAGAGCTGGTTTGGTGGTGCTGAATTCTCTCAGCTTTTGCGTGTCTGAAAAGCTTTTGATTTCTCCTTCATATTTGAATGAGATCCTTGCTGGGTACAATAATCTGGGCTGTAGGTTGTTTTCTTTCATCACTTTAAGTATGTCTTGCCATTCCCTCCTGGCTTGAAGAGTTTCTATTGAAAGATCAGCTGTTACCCTTTTGGGAATTCCCTTGTGTGTTATTTGTTGTTTTTCCCTTGCTGCTTTTAATATTTGTTCTTTGTGTTTGATCTTTGTTAATTTGATTAATATGTGTCTTGGGGTGTATCGCCTTGGGTTTATCCTGTTTGGGACTCTCTGGGTTTCCTGGATTGAGTGATTATTTCCTTCCCCATTTTAGGGAAGTTTTCAACTATTATCTCAAGTATTTTCTCATGGTCTTTCTTTTTGTCTTCTTCTTCTGGGACCCCTATGATTTGAATGTTGTAGCATTTAATATTGTCCTGGAGGTCTCTGAGATTGTCCTCATTTCTTTTAATTCGTTTTTCTTTTATCCTCTCTGATTCATTTATTTCTACCATTCTATCTTCTAATTCACTAATCCTGTCTTCTGCCTCTATTATTCTACTATTTGTTGCCTCCAGAGTGTTTTTAATTTCATTTATTGCATTATTCATTATATATTGACTCTTTTTTATTTCTTCTAGGTCCTTGTTAAACCTTTCTTGCATCTTCTCAGTCCTTGTCTCCAGGCTATTTATCTGCGATTCCATTTTGATTTCAAGATTTTGGATCAATTTCACTATCATTATTCGGAATTCTTTATCAGGTAGATTCCCTACAGATGGCTAACAAACACATGAAAAGATGCTCAACATCACTCATTATCAGAGAAATGCAAATCAAAACCACTATGAGGTACCATTTCACGCCAGTCAGAATGGCTGCGATCCAAAAGTCTACAAGCAATAAATGCTAGAGAGGGTGTGGAGAAAAGGGAACCCTCTTACACTGTTGGTGGGAATGCAAACTAGTACAGCCACTATGGAGAACAGTGTGGAGATTATAGAACTGCCTTATGACCCAGCAATCCCACTGCTGGGCATACACACTGAGGAAACCAGAATTGAAAGAGACACGTGTACCCCAATGTTCATCGCAGCACTATTTATAATAGCTAGGACATGGAAGCAACCTATATGTCCATCAGCAGATGAATGGATAAGAAAGCTATGGTACATATACACAGTGGAGTATTACTCAGCCATTAAAAAGAATACATTTGAATCAGTTCTAATGAAGTGGATGAAACTGGAGCCTATTATACAGAGTGAAGTAAGACAGAAAGAAAAACACCAATACAGTATACTAATGCATATATATGGAATTTAGAAAGATGGTAACAATAACCCTGTATACGAGACAGCAAAAGAGACACTGATGTATAGAACAGTCTACGGACTCTGTGGGAGAGGGAGAGGGTGGGAAGATTTGGGAGAATGGCACTGAAACATGTATAATATCATGTATGAAACGAGTCGCCAGTCCAGGTTCGATGCACGATACTCGATGCTTGGGGCTGGTGCACTGGGACGACCCAGAGGGATGGTATGGGGAGGGAGGAGGGAGGAGGGTTCAGGATGGGGAACACATGTATACCTGTGGTGGATTCATTTCAATATTTGGCAAAACCAATACAATATTGTAAAGTTTAAAAATAAAATAGAATTAAAAAAAAAAGAAAGTTGTTCACTGAAGAACTGACGTTTTTGAACTGTGGTGTTGAAGAACACTGAGAGTCCCTTGGACTGCAAGAAGATCAAACCAGTCAATCATGAAGGACATCAGTCCTGAATATTCATTGGAAGGACTGATGCTGAAGCTGAAGCTCCAAATGTTTGGCCGCCTGATAAGAACCAGCTCATTGGAAAAGACCCTGATGGCTGGGAAAGACTGAAGGCAAGAGGAGAAGGGGACGACAGAGGATGAGGTGGTTGGATGACATCACTGACTTTATAGACATAAGTTTGAACAAGTTTCAGGAGTTGGTAATGGACAGGGAAGCCTGGTGTGCTGCTGTACATGGGGTCACAAAAAGTCAGACACGACTGAGTGACTGAACTGAACTGAAAATCACAACTAAAAGACATCTGTTTTTTACTATACTATTCTGAGAATCCTTGGGAGAATTCCTTAAAGAAATGTATAACTATAAACTATGTTGTACATGCTTAATTCAAATGATTGTTATAGGTTTTATCTATACAAATCTATGCCAAATTATGTTTATTGGCATTTTCTATTAATAAGTGATATTCTGAAAATCTTATGCTCCTATTATTATAATGTACTATAATATCATGTACTTGCATGACACTAGTAAAAACAATCCTGAAAATTTTGAATATTGTTTTATTTATTTGTGTAAATATGTTTATTGTAAAAACTTAGAAACAGTAGACAAATAAAGTAGGACAATTTTATAGCTAAATCCTATTAATCAAAATCAAGCACTGTTTTCACGGCTATAATTTTTTATTTTCTGTCTTTTCAAAATACTATTTGTATAGTTTATATTCAGTAGTGTATTTTTCCACTTATCATTAAAACATCAGATTCATCCCATGCCATTAAAACTTGAGTATGAACTCTAAGCAGTTTAGTTGCTATGTTGTGTCAGACTTTTGCAGCCCCATGGAGTGTAGCCTACTGGGCTCCTCTGTGCATTGGATTTCCCAGGCAAGAATACTGGAGTGGATCACCATTTTCTTCTCCAGGGGTCTTCCTGGCCCAAGGATCGAACCTGTATCACTTGCTGTGCAGGAAGGTCCTACATTGCAGGTGAATTCTTTATGACTGAGCCACCAGGGAAGCCTTATGAATTCTAGTAACTACTTAGTAATCATTTAAATATTAGCAATGCATTAACTAAGTAAATATGAGATAATGTACTTGGATAACACAATTAAGTATATTTTTTCACTATTTTACTGTCACATATAATTACACAATGAAAGTAAATTTGCACATATCTTTGCTTCTGAGTTATTTTATTAGAATTTACAACTTGAAGTTAAATTCCTAGGACAATATGATATTTCAGTTCAGTTCAGTTCAGTCACTCAGTTGTGTCTGACTTTTTGCGACCCCATGAATCGCAGCACGCCAGGCCTCCCTGTCCATCACCAACACATGGAGTTCACACAAACTCATGTCCATCGAGTTGGTGATGCCATCCAGCCATCTTATCCTCTGTCACTCCCTTCCCCTCCTGCCTCCAATCCCTCCCAGCATCAGAGTCTTTTCCAATGAGTCAACTCTTCGCATGAGGTGGCCAAAATATTGGAGTTTCAGCTTTAGCATCAGTCCTTCCAAGGAATACCCAGGACTGATTTCCTTTAGAATGGACTGGTTGGAAAATGATTATAAAGTTCTTGATATATGTTAACACAATATAGCACAGAAGACTTTTACAAAGTCCATATAGTGAAATTTATTGATAATTTTCTTTGTGATTTTCTCTAGACATTAATTTAAAAATATTTCCCTGTCATATACCACTTCACCTCAGATTTGGTCTAATATTTCATGGGTATCTATTTAAGAATGGGAACAATTCAAAATAATGTTAATCTCAAGTTTAAAAAATCAGTTACCCAGGAATATAAGTCCGTTTTCCCTTCTGTTCAGGAATTTAATGTTTTCAATATTAAAGTTATCTTTTGATTAATAGCTTTACTGTTGCTGCTGCTGCTAAGGAAGACAATTCACATCCCTTCCAAACACAAATCAATGAATTTGAGTACATTTACATTGTTGTGCAACCAACGCCACAGGGAATAAACCATTTTCACTATCACAAGAAACCTCATACTCGTCAACAGTCACTCATCATTTCCCCAGACTCAGCTAGCTCTTAGCAACCACTAATCCATTTTCTATCTCGAGAGATTGACTTATTCTATATGTGTCATAGAAATGGAATCATACACTATATTGTGACTGTCTTCTTTCACTTAGAATGTTTTGAAGGTTCATCCATGTTGTAACATGTTATCAGTATCACATTACTTTTTATTACCAAATAATCTTCCTTTTTAGAGATATACTATATTTATTTATGCATTCATCAGGTGACGAACATTTGGAAGTTCTCTACTTTTTGACTAATATTATAATGCCTCTTATAGATAATCCTGTACAATTTTGGGGATGGAAATATGCTTTCATTTTCCTTGGGCTATACCTAGGAGCAGGATTTTATGGTTACTCTGTGTGTAACCTTTTAAGAAGGTATTAGTTTTTCAAAGCAACTGCACCATTTTATGTTCCCACCAGCAGCATATGGGGGTTCCTATTTCTTTACATCTTTGTCAATGCTTATTTTCATATTTGTTTTTTGTTATAGCCATCCTTGTTGGTGTCAAGTAGTATCTCATTTGTGGTTTGATTTGGATTTCCCTGATGGGTTAAAAGTTGTATTTAAAGTCCTTTTTCTATTTCTGAGATATGTATCTTTCCTTGCACCTGATATATCTTTTTATTATTGTGGTTCTATAATATGCTTTAACATTTATCTCCAGTTTTCAGTGTAATCCTTCTTTTATACATGTTTCTTGTGCATATTCCTTGTTTCTTAATTATTCTAGATTAAGAACAATTTCTATTTCTTATGGTTTAAAAACACAATTGCCACTTCTACATCTTAGTATTTATCCAAAATAAATTAAATTAAATCAGGGACTTGGGTATTTCTACACCTATGTCAGTACAAGAACTCTTCAAAAGATACAAAATGTGGAAGCCACCCAAATATCTATCAACTGATGAATGGATAAAAAAGGGGGTATACATATACAATGAAATATTATTCAGGTCTTAAAAATAAGGAAATTTTCACAAATACTACAACATAGATGAGGCTGGAAGACATGATGGTAAATGAAATAAACCAATTACAAAAGGATTGTATGATTCCACTTATATGAGGTACCTAGAGTAGTCAAATTTATAAAGATGGAAAGTAGAATGATGGTTTCCAGGGAATATGGTACAGATTTTCAGTTGAGGAAAGTGTATAAGTTCTGGAAATGAATTATGGTAATGGTTGCAAAACACTGTGAAAGAACTAAATGCCGCAGAGCTGTACACATAAAAATGATTAAAGTGATACAAATTCTGTTATGTGTAACTTACCACAATAAAATAATAAAAGATACAATTATAAATTCCAATACAGCTTCATAAAATAAATTAAGAAAAAGAGTTGACATGTTGCAAAATCAGTTTCCACACTAAAGTAAATTCTAATCTCATTTGACATTAAATTTTACTTTAGTTTCACTAGTTTTGTAGTAGTTTTATAGTAGATCTCCCAATATGTCTTTTATTAATTCTATTCTGACCTCTTTTATATTTATATTAATAACATGAATAATATATTAAAATATAGCTTCCAGTGATCTATTAGTGTTAAGAGTATAAGTAAAATATGGTTCTTGACTGACTACTCATTGTCTTATATTTAAGAATTCTGTATTTTAAATTTTCCTGAAGCTTGTTTATTCAAGAAAATTCTCAATGTCATATGGTCATCAACTGAAAACTTTAGTTAAAACAAAAGATCTTAAAAATAATGAACCTATATTTACGCATTTAAAATAAACATTGTAATAATACAAAATAAATAATATTTAGAACATTTAAATACACAAAGGCATTTACTCACCACTCCTTGTAGACAAGTCAATGCATATTAAGAAGAGGTGGCAAGAATACACAGAAGAACTGTACAAAAAAAAATGTCTTAGTGATCACTCACCTAGAGCCAGACATCCTGGAATGTGAAGTTAAGTGGGCCTTAGGAAAAGGAGTACATCAAGGCTGTATATTGTCACCCTACTTATTTAAATTTTATGCAAAGTACATAATGAGAAACGCTGGGCTGGAGGAAGCACAAGCTGGAATCAAGATTGCCAGGAGAAATATCAATAACCTCAGATATGCAGATGACACCACCCTTATGGCAGAAAGTGAAGAAGAACTAAAGAGCCTCTTGATGAAAGTGAAAGAGGAGGGTGAAAAAGTTGGCTTAAAGCTCAACATTCAGAAAACTGAGATCACGCCATCTGGTCCCATCACTTCATGGGAAATAGATGGGAAAATAGTGGAAACAGTGGCTGACTTTATTTTCCTGGGCTCCAAAATCACTGCATATGGTGACTGAAGCCATGAAATTAAAAGATATTTGCTTCTTGGAAGAAAAGCTATGATGAACCTAGATAGCATATTAAAAAGCAGAGACATCACTTTGCCAACAAAGGTCTGTCTACTCAAAGCTATGGTTTTTCCAGTAGTCATGTATGGATGTGAGAGTTGGACCATAAAGGAGGCTGAGTGCCAAAAGGTTGATGCTTCCAAATTGGGGCATTAGAGAAGACTCTTAAGAGTCCCTTGAACTGCTAGGAGATCAAACCAGCCAATCCTTAAGGAAATCAACCCTGAATATTCATTGGAAGGACTCCAATACTTTGGCCACCTGATGGGAAGAACTACTCATTGGAAAAGACCTGGATGCTAGGACAGATTGAGGGCAGGAGTAGAAGGTGGTGACATAGGATGAGATGGTTGGATGGCATCATTGAGTCAATGGACATGAATTTGAGCAAACTCTGCGAGATACTGAAGGACAGGGAAACCTGATGTGCTTCAGTCCATGGGGTTGCAAAGAGTTGGGCATGACTGAAGACTAAACAATAACAGCAAATATTTCTGAGTGTGGCTCTGCCTAAGAGTTGCCTTTCTTACCTAAATTGTAATCCATCTTTTTTTTTTTTTTTTTTTTTGAGTGTGGGAGTTGAAAACCATCCAATCCTAATGACTAGAATCATTCTAAATTCAGAATCATTAAGCTCAGGTCAGTTTTTTTGTGCTGCCTTAGAATCCTATAACATTGTCTGGTTTAATACTTTGCCACTCTCTCAAATAACTTTTCTCTTTTCCAACATTCAATATTTCCTTCTCATCCATGCTTCCAACTGACAACGGGACTTTTTTTTTTTTCACTGAAAGAAATAAAGTACAGAAATGATTTGTGTTTCTATTGCCACACCTAAAAATTTCTTTCCACAGAATTCTCATCTTAGTGTGAAAACTAAATTTTACAAGATATCAACTCTTTTTCTCAAATCACTTGTTTTCATGAAATTATACTGTCATTTGCAATTGTATTTTTTTTTTATTTTGGAAAAGTAGACCTAGAAATTTACCTTCATATTTTTTTCTGTACCTATAAAATGGATGACCTCTCCATTTGAAAATCTAAGTCCAGACTTTTCACATGTACACCAGATCTCTCTTGCTTATTCAAGAACATATCTTCAGCAGTTTTCCCTACTCTAATGTCAATCACCCACTTTCTATTTCCATTATGATAATTCATGAGAGCATATGAACCATTTGTTATATCTTTCATCCTACAAAGATCTTCTTTTAGCTTCATGTTCTTTGTAACTACCAGCACCTTTGTCTTTTTGGTTTCTGTTTAGAGAAAACAAACAAAACAGAATAAACCTTGAATGAGTTGTATAAGCCAGTTTCTAATCCAGGGGCCACCTGTTGTCGTTGACTTTTATGTCTGATAAATCCCTTTTAGTTAACATCAAGGTTTGTAAAATGTAAATGACTATTGAAGAAACAAGGCTAATTTTTCAGCAAAAATATACATTGTTTTAAATTTCTAAAATTTAATCATGGAAAGGTGAACATACAACTAAGTTACTTCTTTGATCAAATGAGCAAATCTTTTTCATTATTTTACCCCTAAAAAATAAATTCTACTTGAAATTAAAAAAAATTCTTTTGGTATATGTGGGTCTTTTTTTTTGTTCTCACAGTCAGGGGGCAACTTCCAGGGGACAGGAGAGAATGATGATAAAGTAAAACATTGAAAACTTTGCTAGGAATATATCAACAGATCAACAAATATTTTGTCTTAGCCATCAAGATATTTATTCTTTACAAAGTGCATTTTTCAATTTGTGTGAAAAATAAGAAAATTTTTTTTTTCTTTCCAGCATAATAGTCAGGTACAATTGTTTTGTTAATTCTGTGGCTTTTGTCCTCTTAACCTAGTTAGTATACAGGGAATAATAACATGTAGATCTTTCAGAACTAAAGCCCAAAAGACACATGTGGTCATCAGAAGGAAATACAGTATGCCAATAGCAAATAGTCACACTTACATGATACCATCTGCTTTAGCAGAACTAATGGAGCAGTGAAAAGAGCTAATTTGAAGTAAATGACACATAAGTGGGTTGCTGATCCAAAGAGAATCGGGTGAGGTATGCCACACTCCCGTATTCATTTCAGTTTAAAGTGTGATCAGTGACTTTGATGATCTGAGTGGTATGCCACTCAAGTTCAAGAAACTCCAAATGATAAACATCTCAGGATAAATCTAATCTTTGGAAGAAACAAGTATGCCTCTTGCTAGGAGTCAAAAACTTGGGATTTTAGAATAGTGAGTTTATCTAGATTTTGAATAAGTCAATCATCTAATCAAGTAATACTTAGGAAATAATTAGTAATTTTTCCACTATGATGATGCTCATCACCATCAGAAATGCTATCCATTTTCTCTGCGAAGTATGTGAAAAGTTTTCAGAATTTTTCTGATAAATGCAAATTTTCTGGCCTCATGGAATTATTTTTTTCTGAAAATTGGGTGTTGACCCAGCCCAATTTTCACTCAGTCTAGTTGTTTCAACATCTGAAAGTTAGATAGAAGATGTGAAATTTGATGTGGGTTAACAGAAACTCCTAAGGAACTAAAAAAAGGAATGGATCATTGAGTATCTTGGATGGAAAATAAAGGTTCAAGCATTGCCCTCCTGAACATTCTATTGCCAGTTTCTCTAGTGATCAATTTTATTTAGAGCTTAAAAACCAAAAGGTCAGCTAAAGCAAGCTGCTTCTGTAACAGTAACATTTAGGCCTCAATCTTCTTAGAGCTATAAGAGTCAATGAAAGTGTCAAAGATTTGCACAGATTTTTTGAGTCCAGCAAAAGATATTGACCCTCTGGCTTTGTAACAGTGGTATCTGACATTCTTTCAGCACTGGCTGCAGCTTCTTATATGTATCCAATCATATATGTTAACAACTCACAAAACTATACTAGGATCCTAGTATTAAGGCTCTGACAATAAGGAGATTGGATATGTTCATTTTTCCCTTCTAATAGCAATTAGAATTGGTGATGGACAGGGAAGCCTGGCGTGCTGCAGTCCATGGGGTCGCAAAGAGTCAGACACAACTGAATGACTGAACTGAACTGAGTAGCAATTAAATATTCATTCTTTGTCTTCTTGCTTTATATCATGAAACTGCTTCTGGATATTATTCTATTAATGAATACTAAAATATGATAATCTTGCAATTAGAGAGCCATGCTAAATGCATATCTTATAACATGATCCAGAAGTGAAAGTCACTAAGTCATGCCTGACTCTTTGTGATCCCACAGACTTTACAGTCCATAGAATTCTCCAGGCCAGAATACTGGAGTGGATAGCCGTTCCCTTCACCAGGGGATCTTTCCAACCAAGGGATCGAACCCAGGTTTCCAGCACTGCAGGCAGATACTTTACCAGGGGAGCCATCAGGGAAGCCCAAGTCACATTAGGTAAAAGGAACCCTTAGCCATTTAATCCCTAAGACATTAGAGCCTCACCTTATTTTTAGGGAATGGCAACCCACTCCAGTATCCTTGCCTGGAAAATCTCATGAACAGAGGAGCCTGGTGGGCTACAGTCCATGGATCACAAAGAGTAGGGCAGGACTGAGCAACTAACACTTACACACACTTCTTTTTAGGGAACATACTGATATATAGGGATTCCCCGGTGACTCAGCAATAAAAAATAGGCCTGCCATCAGGAGACACAGGTTCATTCCATCCTTGGTTTGGGAAGATCCTCTGGAGAAGGAAATGACAACCCACTCCTGTATTCTTGGGAATACAGGGATATCCCACAGAGGACTCTGGCGAGCTACAGTCCATGGGTTCAAGAAAAGAGTTGGACAGGATATAGTGACTTAACAACAACAATTAATATGTCACCAGCATGGCCTTTGTCTTAAAATATCAATGATATTTTTCTTTCTTCTGCATTTCTCTGTAGAACCCAGTGTATTGCCTGGCCCAGGGTTGGCACATTTTGAATATGTGTATTTTGGTCTTCTTTTGTTTTTTGTTTAATATAATTTCATTGAAAAGTGTTATTCAAAGCTCGGCACAGATTCGGCAGTGAGAAGGAAATATCATGTAGGAAATGAGTTGCCAGTCCAGGTTCGATACATGATGCTGGATGCTTGGGGCTGGTGCACTGGGACGGCCCAGAGGGATGGTATGAGGAGGGAGGAGGGAGGAGGGTTCGGGATGGGAAACACATGTATACCTGTGGCGGATTCATTTTGATATTTGGCAAAACTAATACAATTATGTAAAGTTTAAAAATAAAATAAAATTAGAGAAGAAGTGTTAAAAAAAAAAAAGTGTTATTCATTTGGCTTTTCTTGTGCTAGTGTGTTGGGAATAATTTTCTCAATACCTATTTTTAGGGTTTATATTATTCATAGGTGGGGAATATCATGTCTTTGAAACAATATCATTCAATGGATCTATAATGCTGTAATGGCAGTCTCTGTGATACACATATTTAAATTCAGTGAGCATATGCAGAAACACGTGGAATCACTGCAATACCATGCAGGTTGATGCTAGAAAATGCTCATTCTTGCATTTGAGGACAAGAAGAAGTAATTTATAACATTTTTGAACTTTGAGAATATTTTTGGAGATAGGTCCCAATTTTAAACATGTATATAGGCGACTTTGAAGGGCAACTTCTCAAAGTAGTCATTTTGTACATTTTTCCCTATTATTGGTGTGTCTGGCAACAATTTTTCCCTAGTTTTTTACATTTTCTAAAAATATATCTTGAGATTCTCAAAATACCTGAAAGCAAATTTCCAGCCAATTTGTCTGGAGTATATTTGCAGTGGTGGTATGCTTCTAAAAATAATATTTATATTTAATGTATCCTGCTATGAGATTTGTATAAGAGATGTTATAGCTTTGTGAGTTGTTAGCATATATGATTATATAAATTTAAAAGCTTCAGCCAATGCTAAATAAATGTCAGTATGGTTGTGAGGGAAAATGTAATCATTTACATCAGCTACCAAGTCTAAACATTGTATAAATATGGTAAAACTTTTAAGAACTGCTCCTGATAAAGAAGACAGGATTTTGGAGCTATAGATTCTGCAGAGGATAAAATAAAGGATGAAACTGACTTTCCCTGATTTAGGAAGCTTTGGCAATCACAAGATGTCAACCTGTAAATTTAGAGAAAATTTAAACCCAAATGAAGCTTGAAAAATAGAGCATTGGTTTCATACATTTAGCAAAGAGTAAAGTACATCACAGATTCTTTTGATACCACACATTTTCATGAGTAGCACTACTGTGGTCATTTTTCATTCCCCTCGTTTCTATTCATTACTTTTGATGGGAAGATTTTCTTCTTCAGTATCAAATCTTGATAATAAGGAAGTAGAACTCACTGCCATTCCTAAAAAATAAGGCAACTTAACTATTGTTTAACTTAAAAATTGACCTGTTCATTCTATGCTGTTTGTTTATTCACTCAGTGGTATCCAGCTCTTTGCGACCCCATGGACTGTAGCCCACAAGGCTCCTCTGCCCATTGGATTCCCAGGCAAGGCTACTGGAATGTGTGGTCATTTTCTTCTCCAATTCATTCTATTCTCCATGTCAAAAAATAGATAATGTTTGTTGTTCTTGATATTTGTTGTTTCATTTCTACTTGTTACTCTGCAGCTGAATTTCTCAAGCTTGGGACTGTTGATATTTGGAATAAATACTTGTTTATCGTGACAGGCAGTCTTATGTGTTATAAGATATTCAACAGCATCCTTGATCTTTACTCAATAGATGCCAGACCCACAGATGTGGCAATCAAAAAAATATCCCTGGACATTGACAAAGTTCACCCAAAAGGCACTGAGAACCAATGATGTACAGGATAGTTTGGGACTTTGGGGGGCTTAAAATATTAGAAAGAAATATAAAAGGGGTATAAACACAGCATTTTATTTTACAATAGAAAGGATAATTCCTAAAAGTCAGAAAATTAGTATAGCAATTGTCATATGTATGTATATATACCATATCCATGTGTTCCAAAAAAATCATTGTCAAAGGTAACTTATTGAGCAGAGTAGTATTTATCAGGACAATGAAACATGTGAAGTGTAGATTCTCCTAGCATGACAAATGTGTTGGGCTTTGCTTTCTATCTCTGGAAAGAGTGAAAGACTGGTGGGGTACTTTATGATCTTTTGGTCCATTTATGGTTTGTTGGTGGCTCACCTTAGCTACTCAATACTCTATTTTTATTATATATATGCAATGTAGTATGGTATTTTAGAAGGTTATTGATACAAAAGCATCAGGAAATGAACTCACCTTTGCATCGCAAACTCAATTATTAGCTTCAAGGTATTTTTTTAAATGTAAAACAGTTTATACTGTATGCTAATATTGTTAAAATATTAAATAATATAAAAAACTATATTTCTATGTTGACAATTACAGAGGATTAGTTGATTTGTCTGTTGAAAGACATGAATTAATAAAACCATGTTTCCATGACAACAATGAATCCCTTTGCCCTAACAGCTGCAGTTTTAATTATAGCTTACATTCTCCTAGTAATAACTGTTCACTATTTCCTCACTATCTTCTATACTGAATGCTTTCTCTTGGTGCCTTAGCCATCACAGCACCAGTTTACAAAGGCTGATAGTCAGGTTCAGTTCACTTCAGTTGCTCAGTTGTGTCCGACTCTTTGCGACTCCATGAATCACAGCACGCTAGGCCTCCCTGTCCATCACCAACTCCCGGAGTTCACCCAGACTCACGTCCATGGAGTCAGTGATGCCATCCAGCCATCTCATCCTCTGTCGTCCCCTTCTCCTCCTGCCCCCAATCCCTCCAAGCATCAGAGTCTTTTCCAATGAGTCAACTCTTTGCATGAAGTGGCCAAAGTACTGGAGTTTCAGCTTCAGCATCATTCCCTCCAAAGAAATCCCAGGGTTGATCTCCTTTAGAATGGACTGCGTTAATATACATTAAAGCTGAATACTACACCTTGACAATTAACACTAGAAAGAGTGATATGACATTAAAACACATCAATAGCTTCTAATGTAGAGTTCTTTATGTGTATAGCATTATTGTTGAGATTTAAATATTTATTTGTTGATTCCATTGATCAGTCATAAAATAAAAATTAATTGAATTATAATATGATTTTAATAGTGTATATTTCAGACTATCAAGAAAATCTTTACAACAGTATTTAGAGAAACTTTTAAGTTAAAAAAAAAATTCTATACTAGGGTAGAATGTTTCTTTTGGATGACCACTTAGAAGAAAGAATGTCGCTGCCATATCAGTAAACAAAGAATGCTTTAGCCATCAAGCTGTCAGCCATGGCAGCCCTGTTGCCCCCCACCTGTTGCCCCCCACCCCGCCCCATGGTGCACCCTGAGGCGATTTAGGATGGAGAAAACAGCATGTGCTCAGTTGCTCAATCTTGTCCTGCTTTTTGTGACCCCATGGACTGTAGCCTACCAGGCTGCTCTGCCCATGGGATTTTCCAGGCAAGAATATTGGACTGACTTGCCATTTCCACTTCCAAGGGTTCTTCCAGACTCAGGGATTGAACCTGTTTCTCTTCCATCCCCTGTGCTGGCAGGAGGATTATTTACTCCTGTGCCACCGGGAGGCCCAAAAAACAGGATAGTGGCCCTAGACAGTTAAGGCACATATCAAAGGAATTATTTCAATGAGTCCAGACACTTGCATCTCCCCATACCTACAGAAGTGTTAAATGCATTAACTTGAGGTGTCTTGTTTTTCTTTAATTAATAGTAATCTTTTGATGTTCTCACCACCTGTATTTGTTTGTTTTCAAATACTCCTACATATCTTGGCTCCTCTCTAGTCCCTTTGGGATAGTCCATTCTCAGAGCTATCTGAGAAGCTGTCTCCTGGGCTTAAGTCCTCAGTATATCTGCTGAATAAAATATAATTCTCAACTTTTAGGCTGTGCATTATTTTTCAGCTGACACTCCTTAGTCTGTGTCTTTATATGTTGTTCCCAGGCCTCCTCCACTATCTCACAGGTCACCTCATCACCCAGGGCAGCTCTGCTTTGTACCAGCTGTTATTTTGCTGTCCCAATGTCAAGAGTTTGCACCCATGAGCACCATCTAAGGTTGCATTCTTTTCCCCTGAATCCAGCGCCTCACTATTAGTGTACCTACACAAGGTTTAAGATTCAAAAAT
The DNA here is from genome assembly GCF_002263795.3 of Bos taurus. NCBI lineage: Eukaryota > Metazoa > Chordata > Mammalia > Artiodactyla > Bovidae > Bos > Bos taurus. The sequence continues at coordinate 13,431,217 of NC_037332.1, read as the reverse complement.
ACTAAGTCCCAAGAACTGTGGGATGCCTTCTCAGGTCATCTCACCTCATCACAGTCAATGAAGCTGAGGCTTCGAGTGTTTTGAATCACCTACTCATAGGTTTTTCCTCTGTGCCTTTCAAAGTTTGACTCACCCATCTGATAAGTTCATCTCTGCTAATGTGGCTACTAAAGAACACCATTCCCTTTTTGGTAGGAATATTTTTTCAGAGTATCTTTAACAATACAGTGACTTAGATTTTGTTTAACCAAAAGGAAAATAATGGTGCCAATCTCAGGTCAGATGAGGATTCTGTGGCTGTGAGAGGCAAAGGAAAGATATTTTGAATCACAAACCTTCTCTGGGCTTTGAAAAAAGTTATATGTTGTGCTGTTAATGGCAGTTTAACACATAAAGATGATTGCAATGTTTTAAATCAAATTCATGGAAGTACAATTAGAATGTCATGTTCTAAAAAAAGCACTTGCAATTTTTGAATCCTTGTTAAGTCAGATTAGCTATGAACTATGTATGAGGCATATTTAATAATTAAGGGCCCATTTTGTCCTTGACTTTTTTCTGGCAAACTCAGCCCTTGGAGGTACATTATAAAGCATAAATAGGTATGAAAAATGTAATTTTAAAGTAGAAATGAAGGCCTCTGCCAAGAAGGTGGCCTGTCTACTTTTATTATTCACATAGTTAAAAAACATTTTATTGAGAATAAAAATAGATAAACCCTGATTTTTAAGTCTCTCTCTTAAAAATGAATAAAAGATTGATATCTCTACAAGAGGATAACAGTGGAAATATTCATCTTATACATTATTAATTTTATGAAATCAATGCTGCTATTTTGGGGAATTATACATTTTTATGGAATATCTTTTACTATATTTACAAAATTTAAGGAGTCACAATACATATTATGGAATTAGGAGGCTTGTTCAAAAATAAATTCTGTTCCTCTTAAGGAAATGAAAGCCCAAAGCATAGGATAAGCGTAAAAAAAAATTCTATTATGCAAGGGCATAACTATCATATCAATTATAATTATTTATGGGTAAAAAATATTTAAAGACATCTGAATGATCTTTAATTGATTTCAATTTTTCTACATATATTAGTGACCTTAAGTACAGATTGCTGAAATAGACACCAGAACATTCTTTATGGGTGATAAATAGTATAAATTGATGTATGAAGAAAAAATTTAACTATATTAGAATAAATTATATTAGACAAGTTTGATAATTACCATAATATTTAAGTCAGCTACTGCAAGTCACCATCTCTCAGAAGACCTTGCAGAGAAGTACAAAATAGGAAAAGAAAATATCACTTTATAAACTTAGTGTACAGAAAAATTCTACAATGCATTAAGAGTGTAGCTGTTAAGAAGGCAGCCTAAAAAGTTAAACACAAGTCTAATGAATTCCATTCTGGGGAGGTTTGAACTTTAGGTACAAAAATTTATTGAAGAATTCAAAATCTTCTGCAGAGTGATACAACATTCCAAGTATTAGCCAAACTACTGTTCTCAATCTGAAAAATTTTTTGTCCCATAAAAAATGATGCTTTTATAAACTCTATTTCCCATAATATTGCATTGAAATAAATGCAGAAATGGACACTTGGAATAATAATAGTATGAAGTAGAGAATTTTAACCTAGATTTAGAAAACCCACTGTGTGTGTGTGTGTGTGTGTGTGTGTGTGTGAGATGGTAGGTAGATGCATAGGCATATTCAGTGCTACTGAAAAATAAGAGTTTATATTCTGATATTATAAAATTGCATAAATCAATTACAGAGAAATAGTTAAGTATCTTTTAAAAATGAAGTTGAAAGACTGATTTAATAGCAAAAGATAATTTGCAACTGATATTAGAACTCGTGCTATAATTTCTCTCTTCATGTACCTCCCTGCCCTCCAAGGTGTGGGCAACCACTGATCTGCTTTCTCTCGCTAACAGATTAGTTTGCATCTTCTGGAATTTGACAGAAATGTAGTCACTTCATGTTAAAGAATTATTTCGATATAGGCTAGAGTGGGACATAGACAATGAGAACATTGATTTGTGCATGATGTCAAAATAGATTGCAAAAAAGAAGATTTAAGGAAGGACAAGACAAAGATATAAAGATATTACCTGGATTAAAATTTCCATAACTCTTTGTAAAGGAGCAATTAGAATTTAATATCAGAAAAACATTATTATTTTACCTTGTTTATAAATATTCATACTTTAGCTATATATTTAAATATATGTATTTTTATCCTTATAGTGTAGGCTCGCAGATCCTTGCAGTAGTTTGGTAGAGTGGCATAACAAAATACCACAGACTGAGTGCCTTAAATGAAAGAAATTTATTTTCTGATGCCAGAAGTCTGAGATCAAAATGCCAGCAGGTTTGGTACCCTCTGAGGCCCCTCTTTCTGACTTACAGATAACCGCTTTCTCTCTGTGTCCTCATTCTGGCTTCCCTCACTCTGTGCGTGGCTGTAATCTATTCTCTTCTAAAGGTCATCAGTCATACTGAATTAGTGCCCACCCATATCTCAAAAATACATTTATATTCTGAAGAACTGGGAGTTAAGATTTCAGCATAAGAATTTTAGATCATTAAAGTCCTCATTTATCTTTTTCTTACCTTTACAAAATCCTAAATTAGTAAAATAGATAGCCAGTGAAAATTTGCTGGATGATGCAGAGAGCTCAGATTGGTGCTCTGTGACAACCTAGAGTAGGGGGTGGAGAAAGGGAGGTTCAAAAGGGAGGGGATACATGTATACCTATGGTTGATTCATGTTGATGTATGGCAGAAACCAATACAATATTGTAAAGCAATTATCTTCCAATTAAAATAAATAAAATTTTAAAATATTAAATTAAAGGAACCTAAACCTAGACCCAGAGAAGGCAAGGCACCCCACTCCAGTACTCTTGCCTGGAAAATCCCATGGACGGAGGAGCCTGGTAGGCTATAGTCCATGGTGTTGCTAAGAGTCAGACACGACTGAGCGACTTCCCTTTCAGTTTTCACTTTCATGCATTGGAGAAGGAAATGGCAACCCACTCCAGTGTTCTTGCTTGGAGAATCCCAGGGACAGCAGAGCCTGGTGGGCTGCCGTCTATGGGGTCGCACAGAGTCGGACACGACTGAAGCGACTTAGCAGTAGCAGCAGCAGCAAACCTAGACCAGGGTTTTCCAGTAGCACTCGTGATAAAGAACCAACCAGCCAGTGCAGGAGGCATAAGAGATGCAGGTTCCATTCCTGGGTCAGGAAGATCCCTGGAGAAGGGTTTGACAACCCATTCCAGTACTCTTGCCTGGAGAATCTAATGGACAGAGAAGCCTGGCAGATTATAATTCCATAGGGTCACAAATTCAACTGAAAATCTTCAGAGATTTCAGAAGGATGATGCTAAGATTTGGATGTGATAATTATTACAATGAATGCTTTCTACTGCAGAAACTATACAATTATATGTGTGCCATTTTCATTTAACCCATAATTAGATTCTTCTATGCTGTAGTGAGTGTTATATATAAAATGTGTTGCTTTGTCTCATCTTTGTTCTACAAAATATTTTTGTATTTTGTTCATATACAGAACATAGTTTTATTACTAATTCTGTAAATTACCACTTTTTCATCTCTAATTTCTCACAATATTTTTAGGTAATTTCATTTTTCTAACTTTTTATTTCCTTTAAAACCCATACATGCTAAATTTTTATCTTATTTTGGAGGTAGCTTTAAAAAATTCACCAGAATTAAAAGTATGTCAGGTTTTTAAATTTCAAATTTTAAGTCTGAAAATTATGATATCTCTTCAAAAGATATACTTGGTTGTCTTTTTTTCTTAAAAAGGATATACTTTAAGTTGTTTGGGCCTCCCTGATAGCTCAGTTGGTAAAAAATCCAGCTGCAATGCAAGACACTCTGGTTCGATTCCTGGGTCGGGAAGATCGCCTGGAGAAGGTATAGACTACCCATTCTGGTATTCTTGGGCTTTCTTTGTGGCTCAGCTGGTAAAGAATCTGCTTGCAGTGTGGGAGACTTGGATTTGATCCCTTGGTTGGGAAGATCCCCTGGAGAAGGGAAAGGTTACCTGCTCCATTCTGGCCTAGAGAATTCCATGGACTGTATAATCCATGGGATCACAGAGAATTCCATGGACTATATAGTCCATGGGGTTGCAAAGAGTCTGACATAACTAAGCGGCTTCCACTTTAAATTGATTAATATCTGTCTATAATAATATAGCATAAAAATAATCTAAGATTGTGACCATAGTCTTTTATAATGAATGCCGAACATATTTATTTTCTATAAATACAGTATTTTAAGTGGTAAATAAGGCACTTTCCTCTTTTGCATTGTATCAGATATTTTACATGTTTAAAGAATACACAATGCATTTACTTAAATCATCCATTTTCCTAGTCACTGTGCTTCATAATCTCTAATGTTTATATATTATATATATACAAATATATTAAAATAGTAAACTAAAAATTTCCAGAAAATTTAAACACAAGTAGTTTTAGAAGTCCAATTCTTAAACTTTACTTTGTTTGCCTTAAGTTTAATTCATAGTTGATGTTCTTGTTTTGGACCCTGTGAAAAGAATGGTTGCTATTTATTATGAAACCGATAAACAAAAGCAATCACTTTGTATAGTATTCATTACTATTTAATGTACAAAACCTCAGACACTTGAGTACAGTAGTGAAATGATATGCACTTAACAGCCACGTGAATAACAACTGCATATTGCACAGACATTGCACTTTGTGATAGATTTTGTTAATGGATGAATTGTGTCCCTCTCCAATTTAATATGATTAATATGTTGACTTGGTAAAGAATCCACCTGCAATGCAGAAGACCTGAGTTCAATTGCTGGGTCAGGAAGATCTCCTGGAAAAGGAAATGGCTACCCACTCCAGTATTCTTGCCTGGGAAATCCCATGGACAGAGGAACCTGGCGGGCTTCAATCCATAGGGTCACAGAGTCAGACATGACTTAGTGACTAAACCACCACCACCAACAATCCCCAGTACCTCACAATGTGACTGTATTTGGATCATATTTTTTTAGTGAAAAAAAAATAAAGTGTAAAGAGCAGCTGCCTGTAGCAGTGCATATATGTGCAAATTGATTTGGCTTAATCCAGTAAATAAGCAAATCACCTGTGTACTTTAACACTTTCAGCTGATTTCTTCATCTCTCTGATGGCCGATTTTTGAGAGGTTATGTGGGAAATCTAATTAGAGAGAATGTGTGAAGACCAATATACAATCAAGGCTTTCCTTGCTAAAGCCAACAGGATTGTGCTTCCCTAGTGAACAACGCTAGACGGGATCTTGTGACAAGAGTGAGCGACTAACTAACATTATTATATGGAGAGTCTGCTGTTGCTGACCCCTCACCTCTCTGACTCTGGTGGTCCTGAACCTTTCTTTGAGCATTGAAACTCTCTGCTCTGATGGTGCCTGCAGGGCTACCTGTCTGTTCTCGGCACCTGCAGGCAGTCTGCACGCAGGAGACTGCTTGCACACAAGACACTGTGCCTTTCAAAGTGAGCGCAGATGTCCTACAGCATCCGACCTTCTGTTTGTTCTGGTTTGTTCTTTTCATCCATTTCTTATGTAAGTTGGTCACTTATTCACAGTGATAGAAAAAAAAAATAGAATACTCTGGGCCACATTTTAGGCTTGAAATGTTTGTGATTTTTACATGACAGTTTATAATAGATGATTGATTTTAAAACACATCTCACTTATACTTTCTTTGATTTCACTGACAATTTCATTTTCAAATCTTCTGTATGGCAAACTTAGAAATTAAATTTAAAATTAATATGTGCATCCCTATAAAGATCTGATATGTGATTCTAGATTACTCTCAGGAAGCTAGGGAGACTCAGAGCAATCCTTTAGCACAGGGCTACAAAATGCATGTATATCTTCCATGTTTTTTGACACCTAGGAGATAACATATTTGTCAAATCAAGCCATGACTTTAATTTGAGACTTCTGGTTGTCTTTGTAATTTATTTTGTTAAATAATAATATGGGTAAATTAGTCTTGGAAAGTAATAGAAAGACCTTGGGTGTTTTATATCCTTTGTATGTAAAAAAAAAATTATGACATAATTAAGTATTGCTTTTATTGTTTTAAGATTCTAATGTTGAGTTTCTTAACAGCAATGCATTTGTTAATTCGGGCTGGGTAATATTTTGTAGTGAAAGATGTACTGTGTATTGTAGGATGAATAGCAGGATCCTTATCAGTTCAGTTGCTCAATCGTGTCCGACTCTTCGTGACCCCATGAATCGCAGCACGCCAGGCCTCCCTGTCCATCACCAACTCCTGGAGTTCACTCAGACTCACATCCGTCGAGTCAGTGATGCCATCCAGCCATCTCATCCTCTGTCGTCCCCTTCTCCTCCTGCCCCCAATCCCTCCCAGCATCAGAGTCTTTTCCAATGAATCAACTCTTCGCATGAGGTGGCCAAAGTACTGGAGTTTCAGCTTTAGCATCATTCCTTCCAAAGAAAGTCCAGGGCTGATCTCCTTCAGAATGGACTGGTTGGATCTCCTTGCAGTCCAAGGGATTCTCAAGAGTCTTCTCCAACACCATACCATATTCAAAAGATGCCTCAGCCCACTCGCCCCAACACACTATGCTTTAACAACCAAAAGTGTCCCCAGCCCTTGCCAGTGGCCCCTGGGGAGAAAAACTAGATGCAGTTAAGAAAGACTGCTCTAAGGAATTTATTGAAACACCATAAATATGAATGGAGGTTGCAAATTATGTCTATCGCCAAATACTGGGTCAGGGGATAAGGTGATTTCTGATTTCCGATACTTCATCTTTTTAATCACTGTAATTCAAAGTACCTGATCTTCATCAAGTTATAAGATTTACAATTGATCTCCATAAAATAAAATGAGATTGTTATGATATTACTAAGCTTAACTCTATCTTCTTAAATTCTATATCGACATGAGAAGAAAAAATCATGAGATCTAGCTTGTTTCCATAGTCACAAAAGATTTCTTAATTTCTTTGCCTAAAATTACCTTCAAGTCCCATCTTTTTTATTTCTATGTTGTAAAAGTTTTACTGTATTATGATACTTATATTTTTTTTTGTCTGTGGTAGGCAGAATTCTAAGGTGACCCAAATTTCCTGCCCCTTTGTGTAATCATCTTTTCTTGAATTTGTGCAGAATGACAAATCACTTTGGTTATTATATTTGGTCATATGGAATTTAACAGATGTAACTAAGGTCCCTAGTCAGTTGACTTTCCATTAATGAAGAGGAAGATTATTCAGGTAGCCTGGTCTACTGAAATCAGCCCTTAGAAGTGACGAGAGAGATCCGAAGTGAGATTCCCTGCTGGCCTTATAAGAGCAAACTGCCATATTCTGGAGAAGGCTATGCAGCTAGGACCTGAGAATGTCCCCTAGTTGATGTCTAAACAGAGACCTCAGCCTTACAACCACAAGGAACTAAATTCTGCCAATAACCAATGAATTTGGTTATTGGCAGATGAAAATATAGCTGGACTGGCAACTTGAAAACAGAGCCCTGAAAAGAGACCTTCACAAGAGAACCCAGTTTACAACATGCCTGGACTTTTGATCCACAGAAAAATATGAGATAAAGAATGGGTGTTGTTTTAAAACACTCCTTTGGAGTAATGTCTAAAGTCACTAGGTTTGAGGTAGCTTGTTACACAGCAATGGAAAACTAATATGATATATTTTCTCTGCTGCTGCTAAGTCGCTTCAGTCGTGTCCGACTCTGTGCGACCCCATAGACAGCAGCCCACCAGGCTCCCCCGTCCCTGGGATTCTCCAGGCAAGAACACTGGAGTGGGTTGCCATTTCCTCCTCCAATGCATGAAAGTGAAAAGTGAAAGTGAAGTCGCTCAGTCCTGTCTGACGTGTAGCAACCCCATGGACTGCAGCCCACCAGGCCCCTCCATCCATGGGATTTTCCAGGCAAGAGGACTGGAGTGGGGTGCCACTGCCTTCTAAAGTGTAACAGAAACTCAGTGAAACTTGGCATGTCAAGGAATTGTTATTCCTGTCAGTTCCCAGTTTTATGTTCAATCTTGAACATATATTTAAACACAGTAAAGGAGAGGATACAAGGCCTGGGTCTATCCTGCTTAGAAGTATGTAACATCGTAGAAATTTAAAGAGGGGTTAACTTCTACTGGGTCAAACACTCACTTTACAAGGGAAAAACCAAAAGATGTTAATTTATTTTGTAATCAACCCTTCAAAGCATGGGATAAAAATATAATGTAAGATAAAAGATAGTGCAAATAACCTAGTAATTAAAGCTTTTTTCAAACGTATTTTAATTCTATTATGATGTACTTATCAGTGAATTATTCAGATCCATTTGTTTTATATCCTTATACTACTTCTTTTCTTTCTTCCCGATTTCTGATTATATCATTGCCTATGAGCAGAAGTGAGCACTGCTGGAAAAAATTATCTATGAATATCTTTTAAAATTTATTACAATCTGTGATCAAAGATTTAGTGAAGGACAGGATGAAGTTAATGTCTCAAAATTAAGTTGTAGTACTCTGGATAATATTGCAGTATACAAACAAACAAAACAAATCATAAAAATTTTAACTTTGAAACATGGTACTGCAAGTCCTTTTTATAAAACTGCAAAATGAGAATTTTTAGCTAATGAGTGTGACTTGGCAGGACATAAATGGAAATATGTTTCATTGGCCAACATGTTCTGGAGGCATATGAGTATCTAAATAGATGATGCTCAAAAGAGTATTTTTGGCATCAAAGTGTCTCCAAACATTTTGATCAGGAATTTGATTGCCATATGTCCATATCCTCCAACTTAAATGATGAACATACTTTAGGTCTCTTGGGATATTTTTAGTTCCTGGCAGTACTGACTCCTTTACGATTAAGCATTTTGTCTTGCAAAATGTGTTCTTTTCCTCACTTTCATAATTTTCCACGTACATTGATCATTTCAATATAGACTGTCTGGAATTAAAGCTAAGGTAATGATTTATTGAAGCTCAGTATTGAGAGAAGCAGCCATAGTTAGTGTTTGCTTTTGAATAGTGCTTATGAATTCCACTGTCATGACACTCAACCATGAAAGCTTCCATATACTGATTCATCTTTAGTCTTAGATGTTCATTTATAATCCCTAGATTACAAACATATAACCTGGATAATATGTCATTTTCATCTTTGTTTCCCTACAAAATCTTTCAAAAGGAAGGTATCTGAAAATATTTGCAAATACATTATTGAATACCATATTCAGTAAATGCTACATATTTCTTTTGTTTCAATAGATCACATTATTTTAATAAATATGCAAATGTCATCAAAGGTAGAAATCTGAGTTTGGGGGGAAGATAATTGGACCTGAAAATGTTCTTTTGCATTAGAAATCCTCAAATTACTTAAAATGTATGAGGAAGGTAATATTTTATTAATATCTTTCCAATTTGCCTCATCATTTGCTTCAATTTCATTTCTGATACCATGAATATGTTTAACATTTATGTATATGTACAAGAAATTTGGCCTTGGAGTATAGAATGAACCAGGGCAAAGGCTAATAGAGTTTTGGCAAGAGAATGCACTGGTCATAGCAAACACCCTCTTCCAACAGCACAAGAAAAGACTCTACACATGGACATCACCAGATGGCCAACACTGAAATCAGATTGATTATATTCTTTGCAGAAAAATATTCGAGAAGCTCTATACAGTCAGAAAAAAACAAGACCAGGAGCTAATTGTGGCTCAGATCATGAACTCCTTATTGTAAAATTCAGACTTAAATTGAAGAAAGTGGGGTAAACCAGGAGACCATTCAGGTATGATATAAATCAAATCCCTTATGATTATACAGTGGAAGTGAGAAATAGATTTAAGGGAATAGATCTGATAGGCAGAGTGCCTGATGAACTATGGACAGAGATTCATGACATGGTACAGGAGACAGGAAGGAAGACCATCCCCAAGAAAAACAAATGCAAAAAAACAAACTGGCTGTCTGAGGAGGCCTTACAAATAGCTGTGAAAAGAAGAGAAGCAAAAAGCAAAGGGAAAAGGAAAGATATACTCATTTGAATGCAGAGTTCCAAATAATAGCAAGGAGAGATAGAAAGCCCTCCTCAGTGATCAGTACAAAGAAATAGAGGAAAATAATAGAATGGGAAAGACTAGAGATCTCTTCAAGAAAATGAGAGATACCAAGGGAACATTTCATACAAAGATGGGCTCAATAAAGGACAGAAATGGTATAGACCTAACAGAAGCAGAAGATATTAAGAAGAGGTGGCAAGAATACACAGAAGAACTGTACAAAAAAGATCTTCATGACCCAAATAATCAGGATGGTGTGATCACTCACCTAGAGCCACACATCCTGGAATGTGAAGTCAAGTGGGCCTTAGGAAGAATCACTACAAACAAAGCTAGTGAAGGTGACGGAATTCCAGTTGAGCTATTTCAAATCCTAAAAGATGATGGTGTGAAAGTTCTGCACTCCATATGCCAGCAAATTTGGAAAACTCAGCAGTGGCCACAGGACTGGAAAAGGTCAGTTTTCATTCCAATCCCAAAGAAAGGCAATGCCAAAGAATGCTCAAACTACTGCACAATTGCACTCATCTCACAAGCTAGCAAAGTAATGCACAAAATTCTCCAAGCCAGGCTTCAGCAATATGTGAACCATGAACTTCCAGATGTTCAGCTGATTTTAGAAAAGGCAGAGGAAACAGAAATCAAATTTCCAACATCTACTACATCATTGAAAAAGGAAGTGAGTTCCAGAAAAACATCTATTTCTGCTTTATTGACTATGCCAAAGCCTTTGACTGTGTGGATCACAATAAACTGTGGAAAATTCTGAAAGAGATGGAAATACCAGACCACCTGACCCACCTCTTGAGAAATCTATATGCAGGTCAGGAAGCAACAGTTAGAACTGGACACGGCACAACAGACTGGTTCCAAATAGGAAAAGGAGTATGTCAAGGTTGTATATTGTCACCCTGCTTATTTAACTTATATGCAGAGTACATCATGAGAAACACTGGGCTGGATGAATCAAGATTGCTGGGAGAAATATCAATAATCTTAGATATGCAGATGACACTACCCTTATGGCAGAAACTGAAGAAGAACTAAAGAGCTTCTTGATGAAAGTGAAAGAGGAGAGTGAAAAAGTTGGCTTAAAGCTCAACATTCAGAAAACGAAGATCATGGCATCTGGTCCCATCATCATAGCAAATAGATGGGGAAACAGTGAAAACAGTGGCTGACTTTATTTTGTGGGGCTCCAAATCACACCAGATGGTGACTTCAGCCATGAAATTAAAAGATGCTTATTCCTTAGAAGGAAAGTTATGACCAACCTAGACAACATATTAAAAAGTAGAGACATTATTTTGCCAACAAAGATCCATCTAGTCAAAGCTATGGTTTTTCCAGTAGTCATGTATGGATGTGAGAGTTTGACTGTAAAGAAAGCTGAGCACAGAAGAATTGATGCTTTTGAACTGTGTTGTTGGAGAAGACTGCATTGGCAGTTCTAGGTATACATTGTAAGCAATTGATGCCTGCATGTTTCATAAATGAATAGGCTTTATTTTTAGGATAAGTTTAAGGTTTATAGAAAAGTAAAAGTACTGGCGAACAACAGTTACATTTTATTATAAAGATTTATTTCAATTTTAAGTCTTATGGACCATATTTTTGTAATTTCTCTCTTTCATTTCACTTTACCTTTTAAATCAGAATTTTTGCCTTGCCTTTTTTTTTAAGGTTCACACTTTGAATATAGGAGTTTGTAATGTGAATATCTTATTAAGGAACCCCAAGTCTCATAAATAAAAAGCATCAAAATGAAATATAATTGACTGATTTATATCACAGGCAAAGTTGGCATACCTCCTAGGCAGCGATAGAATGGGTTCAATCAGGAGCTTAAGTGCCATAATTGAAAATAAAAGTTTTTATATTTAATACCTCACCTGCTGAAAAGGGGGAATTTCTCTTCTGGCATTAGATAATAACTTGAGGCCTCAATCTCATATCTGATAGGGTCTGGGACCATTTAAGTTATATATCAAGTTAAATAGTGCCCTAGCTGGCAGACATTTATGAGCAGAATTTGAATGATTTCAATCTTTCAATTTAATAAAAAAGATAGTATAACTTAATGGTTTCTGTGTATTCAAACGACTTAATAAACTTCAGTGATGACTGAATACAAAGCACTTAGAAGACAAGAATGATTGACTGAATGAGAGAAGCATTAAGTTGTCTGGTCACAACCTGAGTACCACATCCTAATGATGGTGAACAAAATGACCTCATTTCTCCCTGTGGCAAATTGCCATGCTTGACATCTGTGGAAATTGTCACACACCTGAATCCCTGAGACACCCTTCTGCAAGTTCCATCTCTCCACAGGACTTCCTCCCCTAAGTTAAGGGTGCAGCAAGGAAGAAACTAATGTTTGAAAAGTGGTCCGACTGTTACACATCACTCACCATGAAAATAGCATTTGGAAAACAGAATAACCCTATTACTAAAGTGAGGACAATGCACTTGTGACAGTTATCTATTTATACTCAAACAAAGATGCATGTGGAAATCTAGAACTTATACTGTTTTGCTAAGTATTGCTCAGATTCCAGCCAAGTTGTGAGTGCACACGATGTTAATTAAGCCTACTGTTCTCTCAATAAGAGTGTCTGCAGGTTATACCCTATAGCCATCCATCCTATGATTTATCTATCTCTTATCAATCATCTATTTATGTTTACCTAAATCTATTTTCCTTAGAACTATTTCTTATAAAACCTTTCAGTGTTTCTCCATTTATCTTTACCAGCTACCAGTTTATCTTTAAAGACTTCTAAATGTTTCACTGCTGCTGCTAAGTCACTTCAGACGCATCCAACTCTGTGTGACCCCATAGACGGCAGCCCACCAGGCTTCCCCGTCCCTGGGATTCTCCAGGCAAGAACACTGGAACTAAAAGAAATGCCACTTCTTCCAAAACAAGCTTACCATTTTCGCAAATCTGATTGTATTTCCATATCTCTCTATGGCTCCTCTATTATATCACATACTAGACTATCTGCCTAGTGTTTTTGCCTAGTTTCCTGACTCTAAATAGATGGTAAGATTCTTTATATCAAAGACTTTATTATTCATTATTGTATCCTTCAGTTTTCCTCACCTGGTGCCTTGTGAATAGTTAAATAAATATGTATAGTATTAGTGATAAAGAGTATCATTTACATTATAATGCTAACTTTCTTTAGAATATTGGAGAAGAAAATGGCAACCTACTAGAGTATTCTTACATGGACAGAGGAGCCTGGCAGTTACTGGCAGGAGTCAAATATGACTTAGCAACTAAACCACCACCACCACCACCACTTTCAGTTCAATTCAGTTCAGTTCAGTTCAGTCACTTAGTCGTGTCCGAAGCTTTGTGATCCCATGAATCGCAGCAGGCCAGGCCTCCCTGTACATGACTAACTCCCGAAGTTTACCCAAACTCATGTCCATTGAGTCCATGATGCCATCCAGCCATCTCATCCTCCGTCGTCCCCTTCTCCTCCTGCCCCCAGTCCCTCCCAGCATCAGGGTCTTTTCCAATGAGTCAACTCTTCGCATGAGGTGGCCAAAGTACTGGAGTTTCAACCTCAGCATCAGTCCTTCCAATGACTATTCAGGACTGATTTCCTTTCGGATGGACTGGTTGGATCTCCTTGCAGTCCAAGGGACTCTCAAGAGTCTTCTCCAACACCACAGTTCAAAAGCATCAAGTCTTAGGCGCTCAGGTTTCTTCACAGCCCAACTCTCACATCCATACATGACTACTGGAAAAACCATAGCCTTGACTAGACAGACCTTTGTTGGCAAATTAATGTCTCTGCTTTTTAAGAAGCTGTCTAGGTTGGTCATAACTTTCCTTCCAAGGAGTAAGTGTCTTTTAATTTCATGGCTGCAATCACCATCTGCAGAGATTTTGGAGCCCCAAAAAATAAAGTCAACCACTGTTTCCCCATCTATTTGCCATGAAATGATGGGACCAGATGCCATGATCTTAGTTCTGAATGTTGAGCTTTAAGCCAACTTTTTCACTCTCCTCTTTCACTTTCATCAAGAGGCTTTTTAGTTCTTCTTCACTTTCTGCCATAAAGGTGGTGTCATTTGCATATCTGAGATTATTGGTATTTCTCCTGGCAATCTTGATTCCAGCTTGTGCTTCTTCCAGCCCAGCATTTCTCATGATGTACTCTGCATATAAGTTAAATAAGCAGGGTGACAATATACAGCCTCGACGTACTCCTTTTCCTATTTGGAACCAGTCTGTTGTGCCGTGTCCAGTTCTAACTGTTGCTTCCTGACCTGCATATAGGTTTCTCAAGAGGCAGGTCAGGTGGTCTGGTATTCCCAAGTCTTGAAGAATTTTCCACAGCTTATTGTGATCCACACAGTCAAAGCCTTTGGCATGGTCAATAAAGCCACCACCACTTTAGGATACAAATATTTTGATGCATCTATTAAAATTCATAGTTATGAATAAGACTAATTATCATGATTTCATACTACACATCAGGCACTGTGCAGCATACTTTATATACCTTTTCATATTTGTTTCTGACTTCAGAGATTCAAAGGCATAAGGAAGCTAAGGGTTATGGAGGTTAAGAGACTTGTCCCAATTCAGAGAATGATACAGCTAAAATTTAATTTCTGAGTTTTAAGACTCCCCACATAAGGTTTGTAACTGCTATACTTTGTTGTAATTTCTTGAGTCTGGCATGTGAGATAGTCATCGAAATATCCATCATTCTAGCTATCTTCCATGTGGACACATGATCCAATTGGATTTTCCCACCCCTCTTGATTTTAGCATCGCTGTTTGATTTCTTCTGACATAAAATATAAGTAGAAGTGCTGGTGCCCTTTCTTACAGAAGCTTTAAGTGCTGGTTTGTGATCTGTCTCTTACCCCTGCTGACAAGAATCTGAAAAAGTCTATCTGTCTGAGTCTTTGAGTGACTACAAACATAGCCCTAATGCTGTTCTCTGTTGTGCCTATACCATGAATGAGGAAAAAAAATATTGTAAGTCACTGACATATTGGGGGTTTGTATTACTGCGAGTTAATCAGGTCCATTGTGATATAACAAGAAGCTCTTCTTCTGGTAAAATAACTTTTAGTTACCTGCTTCTTTGTGCATGGATACATAATTGGGATGTTTTATCCACTGATATGCCACAATAGTTGGAAGGCCAATTCTTAGGGAGAATTGAGAGACTTGAAGACCCTTTTTCCAGAATCAGATGGGAACTTTACAAAAAATATAGTGTCTGCCATCCACCCTAAATCTACCAGATAAAAATCTCTGAGAATGGGCCATTGAATCTGAATATTCACTGATACCTTAAAGGAGTGTAACATGCATAACTGAGAATTAATACCATGGATAGTAAAAGGCAACATTTATTTCCACAGCTAAGTCCTGAGCTCAGTTTTCTCCTTGAGTCATGGCAGGGTTTAATCCTGGGTGTTACCTTAATATCATTCTGGTGACATCCATAAGCACCAACAAAAAATTAACTTGCAATGCAAATTAGAAGTTTAAGAACATTTCAGCTTTCAAGATAAAATGAGCAGGATGTAATGAAAAAGCATATTCAGAGAAATGAAATTGAGACTCAGAATGTAATTATTTTCAGATCATGTTCCTTTAGTAAGAATCCAAGTAATATGCTTTCATTATGGAAAATATATGGATAAAAGCTACAGATAAGAAAAACATGATGAAAGAAATAAAAGTAAGCTATAATTTGGTATGTCTTTCCAGACTTCTCTTTTACTTCTTTGGCTATAATATAGCTACTGCATATATGATGGCACCCATTTAGCATAAGCAACATCTTACATTGTAGTAATTTTATTAAGTATTCTGTAGGATATTGTTTCCTTGTATTATTTTATTTTTTAATAAAATCATTATGCTTACAACAGTGAATGCTATCTAATGAATTTCTAAAATATTCAGGTTTTATAATCTACTATTGCAATATATAATATCTCAGTTTGAAGGCATCTGGAAGATATGACTTTGAAGACAGCTCTGTCAGTAATACATGTGACCCTAACTGAGTTATTTAAATCCTCTGAGCTCCACTTTTCAGTCTGTATATTCCTGGTACCACACAACCCTCAATTGTCCTCTTTAGTCCTTGCCACACTCCTCTAAGACAAGTAATTTTATCTTGTTTCATAGAGAGGGACAGAGTACTCTAGACATATCATATATTCAGTAATTAAAGTCAGTGCTTTCTACTTGGAACTCTTCCAGACTTCCACCCATAGCTTCAGCATGAGGCTAGTTGTCTTGATAGTGGGTTTTTTTTTGTTGTTGTTGTTGTTTGTTTGTTTTAATAAATTCTCCCTTCAAACATGAGGAACACATCAAGGTAAAAAGTAAAAATCTCTTGTTTCTTCTTTGGATGGCATCATCAAAAGGGTACTGTCTTTGGAACAAGAAGCTCCCAGGATTCAAATTTCCCCTGTAGCACATACTATAGCTCTGAGGCCAAGGTCAAGTCGCCTTTCCTGCACAAAGGATCATAAAGCTTTTTAAAATTTTCTTTTAAGTTTACACAGAATGAATCCTGAGTTCCTAGAGCAATACTTAATACACAGCAAATATACAATGAATATTTCCATTCTGTTCAATGTTACTGAAGCTGTAAGTAGCACTTCACTAAGCTATGTACTTTAAAAGCATGTTCTTTAAATATAGGGGATATTTGTATAAATACAAATATTGTTTTACTTCTATTAGATGACATTGTTTTCTACTTTCTTTATCATTTTTATAGACTATTCCAGCCATATTTAACAAGAGTCTGAGGACTTTACCCAGCATTTATGAGTAGGTCTTCTTTGCTTACTATATTATTGTACAAAGTTCAGATCACACCAAGTTCAGTTCAGTTGCTCAGTCGTGTCCGACTCTTTGTGACCCCATGAATCTCAGCACGCCAGGACTCCCTGTCCATCACAACTCCCGGGGTTCACTTAAACTCAAGTACATCGACTCGGTGATGCCATCCAGCCATCTCATCCTCTGTCGTCCCCTTCTCCTCCTGCCCCCAATCCCTCCCAGCATCAGAGTCTTTTCCAATGACTCTTTGCATGAGGTGGCCAAAGTACTGGAGTTTCAGCTTTAGCATCAGTCTTCCAAAGAACAGCCAGGATTGATCTCCTTTAGAATGGACTGGTTGGATCCTCCTGCAGTCCAGGGGACTCTCAAGAGTCTTCTCCAACACCACACTTCAAAAGCATCAATTCTTAAGCACTCGGCTTTCTTCACAGTCCAAATCTCATATCCATACATGACCACTGGAAAAACCATAACCTTGACTAGACGGAACTTTGTTGGCAAAGTAATGTCTTTGCTTTTCAATATGCTATCTAGGTTGGTGTTGGGAAGTGCAGCACAAAATAGCCTTGAGGAGAAGGTCCTTGGGAAAATGGCGGAGGGCCAGAAGTACCCAGGCCTTGTGATAGCTGAAAAAAATCTCCTGCTTTTAGTTATGCTCAGTGCCAATATTTAATAATATTCTATGGAATGATGTTTGTGACATTGTACAGGAGACAGGGATCAAGACCATCCCCATGGAAAAGAAAAGCAAAAAGCAAAATGGCTGTCTGGGGAGGCCTTACAAATAGCTGTGAAAAGAAGAGAAGTGAAAAGCAAAGGAGAAAAGGAAAGATACAAACATGTGAATGCAGAGTTCCAAAGAATAGCAAGAAGAGATAAGAAAGCCTTCTTCAGTGATCAATGCAAAGAAATAGAGGAAAACAACAGAATGGGAAAGACTAGGGATCTCTTCAAGAAAATCAGAGATACCAAAGGAACATTTCATGCAAAGATGGGCTCAATAAAGGACAGAAAAGGTATGGACCTAACAGAAGCAGAAGATATTAAGAAGAGATGGCAAGAATACACAAAAGAACTGTACAAAAAAATCTTCATGACCCAGATAATCACGATGGTGTGATCACTGACTTAGAACCAGACATCCTGGAAAGTGAAGTTAAGTGGGCCTTAGAAAGCATCACTACGAACAAAGCTAGTGGAGGTGATGGAATGCCAGTGGAGATATTCCAAATCCTGAAAGATGATGCTGTGAAAGTGCTGCACTCCATATGCCAGCAAATTTAGAAAACTCAGCAGTGGCCACAGGACTGGAAAAGGTCAGTTTTCATTCCAATCCCAAAGAAAGGCAATACCACAGAATTCTCAAACTACTGCACAATTGCACTCATCTCACATGCTAGTAAAGTAATGCTCAAAATTCTCCAAGCCAGGCTTCAGCAGTACGTGAACCGTGAACTTCCTGATGTTCAAGCTGGTTTTAGAAAAGGCAGAGGAACAAGAGATCAAATTGCTAACATCTGCTGGATCATGGAAAAAGCAAGAGAGTTCCAGAAAATCATCTATTTCTGTTTTATTGACTATGCCAAAGCCTTTGACTGTGTGGATCACAATAAGCTGTGGAAAATTCTGAGAGATGGGAATATCAGACTACCTGACCTGCCTCTTGAGAAACCTGTATGCAGGTCAGGAAGCAACAATTAGCACTAGACATGGAACAACAGACTGGTTCCAAATAGGAAAAGGAGTTCGTCAAGGCTGTATATTGTCACCCTGTTTATTTAACTTATATGCAGAGTACATCATGAGAAACACTGGACTGGAAGAAACACAAGCTGGAATCAAGATTGCCGGGAGAAATATCAATAACCTCAGATATGCAGATAACACCACCCTTATGGCAGAAAGTGAAGAGGAACTAAAAAGCCTCTTGGTGAAAGTGGAGAGTGAAAAAGTTGGCTTGAAGCTCAATATTCAGAAAACAAAGAATATGGCATCTGTTCCCATCACTTCATGGGAAATAAATGGGGAAACAGTGGAAACAGTGTCAGACTTTATTTTTGGGGCTCCAAAATCACTGCAGATAGTGACTGCAGGCATGAAATTAAAAGGTGCTTACTCCTTGGAAGAAAAGTATGACCAACCTAGATAGCATATTGAAAAGCAAGACATTACTTTGCCAACAAAGGTCCATCTAGTCAAGGCTATGGTTTTTCCGGTGGTCATGTATGGATGTGAGTTGGACTGTGAAGAAAGCTGAGCACAGAAGAATTGATGCTTTTGAAGTGTGGTGTTGGAGAAGACTCTTGAGAGTCCCCTGGACTGCAAGGAGATCCAACCAGTCCATTCTGAAGGAGATCAGCCATGGGATTTCTTTGGAAGGACTGATGCTAAAGCTGAAACTCCAGTATTGGCCACCTCATGTGCATGTGAAGAGCTGGCTAATTGGAAAAGACTCTGATGCTGGGAGGGATTGGAGGCAGGAGGAGAAGGGGACGACAGAGGATGAGATGGCTGGATGACATCACTGACTCGATGGACGTGAGTCTGGGTGAACTCTGGGAGTTTGGTGATGGACAGGGAGGCCTGGCGTGCTGTGATTCATGGGGTCCCGCGGAGTCGGACACGACTGAGCGAATGAAGTGAACTGAACTATCTTTGATCAAGAGGCTTTTTAGTTCCTCTTCACTTTCTGCCATAAGGGTGGTGTCTTCTGCATATCTGAGGTTATTGATATTTCTCCCAGCAATCTTGATTCCAGCTTGTGCTTCTTCCAGCCCAGCGTTTCTCATGATGTACTCTGCATATAAGTTAAATAAGCAGGGTGACAATATACAGCCTTGACGTCCTCTTATTTGGAACCAGTCTGTTGTCCCATGTCCAGTTAACTGTTGCTTCCTGACCTGCAAACAGGTTTCTCAAGAGGCAGGTCAGGTGGTCTGATATTCCCATCTCTTTCAGAATATTCCACAGTTTATTGTGATCCACACAGTCAAAGGCTTTGGCATAGTCAATAAGGCAGAAATAGATGATTTTCTGGAATTCTCTTGCTTTTTCCATGATCCAGCAGATGTTGGCAATTTGATCTCTGGTTCCTCTGCTTTTTCTAAAACCAGCTTGAACATCAGGAAGTTCACGGTTCACGTACTGCTGAAGCCTGGCTTGGAGGATTTTGAGCATTCCTTTACTAGCGTGTGAGATGAGTGCAATTGTGCAGTAGTTTGAGCATTCTTTGGCATTGCCTTTCTTTGGGATTGGAATGAAAACTGACCTTTTCCAGTCCTGTGGCCACTGCTGAGTTTTCCAAATTTGCTGGCATATGGAGTGCAACACTTTCTGAGCATCATCTTTCAGGACTTGAAATAGCTCCACTGGCATTCCATCACCTCTACTAGCTTTGTTTGTAGTCATGCTTTCTAAGGCCCACTTGACTTCACTTTCCAGGATGTCTGGCTCTAGGTGAGTGATCACATCATCCTGGTTATCTTGGTCAGGAAGATATTTTTGTGTAGTTCTGTGTATTCTGCAACCTCTTCTTGATATTTTCTTCTTCTATTAGGTCTATACAATTTCTGTCCTTTATCAAGCCCATCTTTGCATGAAATATTCCCTTGGTATCTCTAATTTTCTTGAAGAGGTCTCTAGTCTTTCTTATTCTGTTGTTTTCCTTTATTTCTTTTCATTGATCGCTGAGGAAGTCTTGCTTATCTCTCCTTGCTATTCTTTGAAACTCAGATTGTTTGGATCTCAGATTCTTATATCTTTCCTTTTCTCCTTTGCTTTTCGCTTCTCTTCTTTTTACAGATAAAGCCTCCACAGACAGCCATTTTGCTTTTTTGCATTTCTTTTCCATGGGGATGGTCTTGATCCCTGTCTCCTATACAATGTCATGAACTTCCACCCATAGTTCATCAAGGCCCCTATCTATCAGATCTAGTCCCTTAAATCTGTTTCTCACTTACACTTCTCAAATCATAAGGGATTTGATTTAGGTCATATCTGACTGGTCTAGTGGTTTTCTCCACTTTCTTCCATTTCAGTCTGAATTTGGCAAGAAGAATTTCATGATCTGGGCCACAGTCAGCTCCCAGTCTTGGTTTTGCTGACTGTATAGAGCTTCTCCATCTTTGGCTGCAAAGAATATAATCAATCTGATCTCCATGTTGACCTTCTGGTGATGTCCATGTGTAGAACCTTCTCTTGGGTTGTTGGAAGAGGGTGTTTGCTATGACCAGTGTGTTCTCTTGGCAAAATTCTATTAGCCTTTTCTGTACTTCATTCCATATACCAAGACCAAATTTGCCTGTTATTCCAGGTGTTTCTTGACTTCCTACTTTTGCATTCCAGTCCCCTATAATGAAAAGGATGTCTTTTTTGGGTATTAGTTCTAAAAGGTCTTGTGGGTCTTCATAGAATGGTTCAACTTCAGCTTCTTCAGTGTTACTGTTTGGGCATAGACTTGCATTACTGTGATATTGAATGGTTTGCCTTGGAAACGAACAGAGATCATTCTGTCATTTTTGAGATTGCATCCAAGTCACACCTGCTGCTAAGTCACTTCAGTCGTGTACGACTCTGTGCAACCCCATAGATGGCAGCCCACCAGGCTCCTCTGTCCCTGGGATTCTCCATGCAAGAATACTGGAGTGGGTTGCCATTTCCTTGGGACTCTTAAGTATTGGGTTTTTAATGAATCACTAAAGGTAGTTGTACATGTGCAAAATATTTACAGATGAGTGGGTACTAGGTCTAATAGGTTTATGTTTTTCACATAGAACACTAATATCTATAAAATAATACAAAACTTTCCTCTCTGCACAATAAAGATCAAATAATAAGCATCAATCTTCTCAGAATGTAGCTAGGTTGAAATATGGAAGATTGGCTTGATTATAAATGAGGAGCATATTCTTTGCATTAAGTAGTGTATGGCTAAGTGAGCTGGATTCATTTGACTTTCCAGACAGCCAGAGTTGGATTCAGAAGCAGCCAGATTGCCTTGGGGACCTTCCTTTGGCATCTTGCCCAATGGTGCTCTTAGTGGGAGGAGCAGCTTCACACACAGTGCTTAAAAGCATCTGGGTTGCTGTTGTTCTGAATGCTACTGCTGACAGATTTACCATCTGCCTTTGAGAAAGACAACAGTCTGGGGAACTTTGATACTAAGCATTCACATGATAGCCTTTGACAGTCAAAAGCCCTCATTAAATAAGAGGCCAAAATATACCCCATCTAAACTAAACAAACAATAAAACACCAAATTTATTTTGGTTTTCATTCTTTACAAATGTAACATGGAAATCCATTGATGGCAGTGCATGTATTTTGCTGCTATGCTAAGTGTCTCACATTTTCATGTTTAATTTACACAGTCATAAATGTACGTGGGTCAAAATGTTATCTTTGTTTTGAAAATAAGGAAACTAATACTTAAAGAATAAAATTTGTGTTCAAGCTTACTTTACAGAGTGTCAGAGCAGAAATGTGAATCCCGGTAGTCAAATTCAGTTTACCATAAGCTTCACCTCTGCATATACTACATTTTTAACCATTTTCTCCTGGAAGTTGATATTATGGGTTGCCTTAGCATAGGGTGATTGTTTAATCAATGAGGCAGGTACCAAAGTTTGCTCAAATTCATGTCCATTGAGTTGGTGATGTTATCTAGTCATCTCATCCTCTGTCGCCCCCTTCTCCTGCCCTCAATCTTTCCCAGCATCAGAGGTTTTTCCAATAAGTTTACTGTTCGCAACGGGTGACCAATATATTGGAGCTTTCACTTCAGTATTTCT
This sequence comes from Bos taurus, assembly GCF_002263795.3. Taxonomy (NCBI): domain Eukaryota; kingdom Metazoa; phylum Chordata; class Mammalia; order Artiodactyla; family Bovidae; genus Bos; species Bos taurus. The sequence continues at coordinate 13,408,419 of NC_037332.1, read as the reverse complement.
ATTAAAATAGATTATACAGTCAGGACAGATTACTCAAAATGTGGTTATCTTGAGATGAGAGTTACATTTGATTTTTTCTTGCCTCATTAGGTTCTCCAGAGGAAATGTTATTCATGGAGATAGTGTATCTCTAATCCTTAAAAATGCATGTCAAAGGTCAGACCAGGAACTATGGACAAAAGTGAACTTCACCTTTAAAACAACCAGAGTACTTGTCACAGTGACCTGAAAGTACTTTAAAAAGTAATAACTGGGAATTCTCTGGTGATCCAGTGATTAGGACTCAGTGTTTTCACCACAGTGGGCCTAGGTTCTATCCCTGGTTGAGGAAATAAGATTCTGCGAGCTGTGAGACATGACCAAAAAAGTAAAAGCCCTATGTAATTTTAAGTTATTTCATATCTGAAAGGTGGCACATTTGGTTTGCCTAATGTTTATTAACACATGCAATTTATAAAATTGGTTTTTATTGTCATTATGTCTTACTTTCATAGAGGACTGATAAAATATGTGCTCTTAGCAAGTGAGATGTGATAGCCATGTATAATCATGTTTGCACACAACTACAGTTATATACACTGCTTCTTTACTTAAACTTTCTTGGCCTGCTCTTTAAACACTCAAAAGCTGACAGCCTCAATGCCATTAATAAGATATCTATGTTAACTTTAAATGGTAATTTAATTTAAAGTCCCTAAACAGAAATGCATGGATACATTTATAGTTGAATTGCATCTTTTAAAATAGCTCTCTGTGGACATTTCCTTCTGTTCCTTAAAAGGCAGGCACATTCCAGCTGTAAGCACTTGCAGTTGGAATGCATGTCGTGACCGAGAATTGCCCTGCTTTCATTTCCCTTGGGCAAACCCACCAACCTGGTTGCAGACTGTCAGTAGGAAGATAGGTAGAAAGATTTATAAGCAGCCTGTGAGTGTTTATACTAAAGTGCATATAGCCAAATCACACTGGAGGGGGAAATGGAGTGAAAGATATTGATTCATGTTTTTTAGCAACAGCTCTAAACCCCATAAGCACAATCAATATTGAGTCTATTAACTCAAAATATGTAGTACACTAATGAATAGTAGGAAAACAAATTGAGAACAGTAAAGTAACTTTAAATGTAGAGGGAGTGCAAAATATTGGGTTGGCCAAAAGCTCATTTGGGATTCTCTGTAAGATGTTATGGAAAAACCTGAACAATCGTTTTGGCCAACTCAATATAAAGATGACATGATGTGCATGAGTCTGAAACTCATAATTTATACTGAAATTCAGTATCAGTGAAATATACTTCCCAATTATATATGAAGAATCTAAATCCTTTTCTGGTATCAGGTAAAGAAATAATTTATTTGTTGGATATACAAATTTCCAATAAGTCAAGTGAGAGCTAAAGGAAACAAGAAAATGTATGGATCAATTACATCTAAGGTAAGGCATATTCATTAATCCAAAAGAATGTAATATAGTGGTAAGAACTATGTCATGAGTCCAGTTTCACCAATGTGGGAAGAATTCTTTGGTTTTGAAGAACAATACATATGAGGACAAACCTTGATTCGGCTACTTCTAAATGTGCATCTCTTGGGGAAGGCGATGGCACCCCACTCAGTACTCTGGCCTGGAAAATCCCATGGAGGAGCCTGGTAGGCTGTAATCCATGGGGTCGCGAGAGTCAGACATGACTGAGCGACTTCACTTTCACTTTTCACTTTCATGTATTGGAGAAGGAAATGGCAACCCACTCCAGTGTTCTTGCCTGGAGAATTCCAGGGATGGGGGAGCCTGGTGGGCTGCTGTCTATGGGGTCGCACAGAGTCCGGCACAACTGAAGCGACTTAGCAGCAGTGGCGGCAGCAGCAAATGTGCATCTCTAGTGAAAACAGTGTCAGACTTTATTTTGGGGGGCTCCAAAATCACTGCAGATGGTGACTGCAGCCATGAAATTAAAAGACGCTTACTCCTTGGAAGGAAAGTTATGACCAACCTAGATAGCATATTCCAAAGCAGAGACATTACTATGCCAACAAAGGTCCGTCTAGTCAAGGCTATGGTTTTTCCTGTGGTCATGTATGGATATGAGAGTTGGACTGTGAAGAAAGTGAGCACCAAAGAATTGATGCTTTTGAACTGTGGTGTTGGAGAAGACTCTTGAGAGTCCCTTGGACTGCAAGGAGATCCAACCAGTCCATTCTGAAGGAGATCAGCCCTGGGTGTTCTTTGGAAGGACTGATGCTAAAGCTGAAACTCCAGTACTTTGGCCACCTCATGCGAAGAGTTGACTCATTGGAAAAGACTGATGCTGGGAGGGATTGGGGTCAGGAGGAAAAGGGGATGACAGAGGATGAGATGGCTGGATGGCATCACCGACTCAATGGACATGAGTTTGAGTGAACTCTGGGAGTTGGTGATGGACAGGGAGGCCTGGTGTGCTGCAATTCATGGGATCGCAGAGAGTCACTGTCCACAGCTGAACTGAACTGAAATAAGTTGCTTAACTTTTCTTTGCCTCTGATTTTGTTGTTGCAAAATGGGATAAAAGCATCACTTTCATAATTTGCTTGTGAGATTTACATAAGAGGAAATGCAGTGGCTGCCACAGTGAAATCAGTAAATTAACTGGTGCTAGTTGCTGTCTTTGCTGCATATTTCATTGCCTACTGAAAATGTTTTAGCTTGATGTTCAAGGCCTTTGCTACCTGCTTTTACCCATTCCTCCTGCTTGATATCCTGTAATATCCCTTTCAAAAGTGGTACTTTCACTAAATTTGTTGATAAAAATCCTTGCCTTCCCTACGTTTGTACAATTCCTACTAATTTATATTAAAAATGAAAAGGTACTTAAATCTTTGTCAACTTAAAACCAGTCTTTCTGTAAGTCAGATGACTAATAACCATTTCTGAGTTGTTTAGAGGATACTGCCTAACAGTCAGTTTCTGGTGGTCAGGATGACTTGTTTCTCAGGTTTTTTTCCTCCTTTATTAAAAAACAGCTCTATAGAATTTTGTAAACTGGATCTTCAAAATAATTTTAAAAGCCTACTAAAATAAAGGTTTTTCTCTTGTTCACACCATATTCCAGTGTTCTTTCCTGAAGAGATAGGAACATATTTATGGAGCAGGCATATCAGGCTTCTGTGTAAGGTTTCCCTCGTGTGTGTGTAGTGTGTGTGTGTGTGCACCCACTCAGTCATGTCCGACTCTTTGCAATCCTATGGGCTGTAGCCCTCCAGGCTCCTCTGTCGGTGGGATTATCCAGGCAAGAATACTAGAGTGGGTTGCCATTTCCTCCTGCAGGGGGTCTCCCAACCCAGGAGTCTAACACAATCTCTTGTCTCTCCTGCACTGGCAAGTGGATTCTTTACCACTAGACCATCTGGGAAGCCACTAAGGCTTACCTTACTGAAGGAGATTAAAATAAACAAACAGACAAAAAACCCAAAAAAATATGCCTTAAAGAAAGTTCCATGTAGTGGTCCAGAAATTCATGTAAACAAACTAATTAGACAGGTTCAAACCTCGGGAATTTTTGACCCTATATTAAAACTGTTTAGATCAATGGTCCCAAACACAAGTGTTTTCAAGGGTAAGAATAATATAATGAAGGTCAGTAGACCAGTATGTATAACATGGAGTATCAGCAACAAAGGCATATTGAAAAGTGCAGGCTCCATCTACATGTACAGATCCATGTCTCAAAATCTCTGCTTCTTTACCTCTGTATCTATGTATCTGTCTAGCCATCCTTCCATATAATTGTTCATACCAATTCAAACTGTATCTATGAGACAAATTCTTCCAGAACTCAGCCAGTTTGTAACCTTTGTGCTAGTGCAGATAAAGAAGCTACGCTACAACAAACATACATATGCACACACATAAATTTACTTGTAACTATTGAATTTTAAAGAGAAAATATTTTGCCTTGATATGACATGAGACATTAAATCATAATTGGAAATCATATTGAAGAAGGAATTCATAGGGCCTGGACCCCATCTTAGGCCTGTTCATGCTGATCATGCTCGGCCACCTCTCCAACGGACTCTGGACTCTGTGCTTAGTGCCTATGGAAACTACAATAGAAGGATAGGACCCCCTCTGGACAGGGGAATCTTGAAAATCACATCCAGGTTACTCATTGCCTAAGAGAAAACATACTCTAATCACCCCTGCCTCTGCACAGATCATAAATTCTTTCTGTATCTATTGGAATGTAATAGCAGGCTTATTGATTATTAATTGTTTGAACACCTAACACTTGATAACACTTGAATAATGGGGTTATTTTGATTACCCCATTCGTTTTATGTAAGTCTCGAGGAAATTGGGGTGGTGGGTTCAGATACGTACACATGGGGTATAAAAGATTTTCACAAATGCTGGTCGGGGTCCTTGGCTAAGAGGAGACTCTGCCTTGGGCTCACCGGTGTAATAAACTGCACTCCACTATCTGCATTGTCCTTCTGAGTGAGTTTGTTTCCCGGAATGCGTGGCTATAACAATATCATTTCTCCTACTCTCCTCTTCCTGTCTTCTTCCTTTTTCCTGTTCTCCATCATATATGTATACATATTCCATGATCTTATGTTTTTCTTCCATATTCCATATTTTGGGAACTGGCTTCATGCAGAGAGGCATATCCCATTTCTATGCCAGAGCGGAGAGAGGGAATTAGAATCAGCCTCAGTAAGGGAAAGAGATTCTCTGGATATCCAAGCAGTGCAGGTGTCCTGTCAGGGGAGATGGTCCTCCTTTGGGAGTAGTTAACAGAAGCTTCCTATGAGACTAGTCTGTGAGGATGCTTTCTGATCATTGCGCTAACTGCTTCAGCTTGGCCAAGCCATTATATTGCTGAGAAAGAATTATTTCATTAAAATAGCATGTTAAATTCTATTATATGCATGTCTCTCTCTCTCTCTCTCTCTCTCTCTCTCTCTCTATATATATATATATATATATATACACATATATACACATACATATTTGAATTATTTGTATATCAGTCTACTGTTTAACTTTTATACATTTGGCTTTCAGCCAGAGTTTCAGGGATATGTTGGGTATAAAGTAGAGGATTTCTTAAACCTAACAGACTTTTTCTCTCCTTTATGAATGCATGAGTGCTAAGTCACTTCAGTCACATGCAATTTTTTGTGACCCTATCAACTGTAGCCCACCACCATGGGATTCTCCAGGCAAGAATACTGGTGTGGGCTGCCATTCCCTTCTCCAGGGGATCTTCCAAACTCAGTGATAGGACTTACATCTCTTATGTCTCCGGCACTGGTAGATAGGTTCTTTACCACTAGGGCCTCCTGGAAAGCCCTCCCTCTCCAACTCTAAAAGTCAAATCTTGTATATGTCTCCAAGTCCAACACATTTGTCATTTGACTCCACAGATTTTTTGCCCTATCAAATCACTGCAAAAAATTGCTGGCTCTTCTTGTAAAGCACTACTTATTTTTTTTTTTTTTTTTTTTTACCTTTTTGTGGCACTTATTTGATAGTTTATATAATAGTTACTTGGAATTATGTCTCATCTCTATTCTAATGCCACGTTTTCAGAGGCCTTAGACATTTTTCTCCCCCATCCCAGATGTTTTGTGCTCTGTTTTGGCTGTTGTAGTACTTTTAAAAATTGATGATTAGTCAAATTAGATTATCTACAGGATTCTTTTTAACAATAGTATAACTGATAAGTGAGTAAGTAAGGGTTAGCCTGTCAGTCATGCCCAACTCTTTGAGACCCCATGGACTGCAGCCCACCAGGCTCCTCTGTCCATGAGATTTTCCAGGCAAGGATACTGGAGTGGGTTGTCATTTCCTTCTCCAGGGTATCCTCCCAAATCAGGGACCAAACCCGGGTCTCCTGCACTGCAGGCAAATTCTTTACTGACTGAGCTACAAGGGAAGTCCCTGTATAACTAAGTTCTCGTCAGTATTAAGAATCAATTAATGCATTTTGAGTCAAATAACAAGTTAACAAAAATAAATGAAGATGTCACCTCATCCATTCAGGGCCTCTTTAACTTTAGACTGCTAGGTATTCTAGCACTACGCATAGATGCTATTTACTCTTTAGCACACACTCTGACACAGAAATTACAGGAAAATATTTCCTCTGTATTTATCCCAATTCAAAACATAACCTGGATTGCTGAGTCCTTCTCTCTGTCTCCTTTTGTCTATGTATATGTTTAATACATTCAAACCTTGATGTCACCTTCACTGTCTTACAATTTATTGCTACATATTGGCTTAACTGCTGAAGCCATTAAGTGAGATGTGCATGCATTTGAGGAGAAAATATGGTTGCTAATCTCAAAATATAGTCTCCAGCCTCTTTTATAAAATTCAAAATTTTAGCAAGGTAAAAAGGTTATCAATTACAGAAAATGAATTATAATTTTAAGGACAGGGTTGTAATTATGATTTCTTAAGTAATACTAGTGTAAATTCAATTGTGTATTTTCCACACCTGGGGATCGGCATTAAAAATAATGCTTCTTTTTGACAAAAGATGTCAATAATGAAATAAAAAAATAAAATGAACCAATTTAATCTTCCCTGTAGGAAGCAAATTAAAGCTTTATCCCATTTCTTTCTCTGAAAATTAATAGATTTGAAAAGCAGGACTTGTAAAAAGCCTCACTTGCATTCTTAATATGAGCATCTAAAATTGAAAATAAGAAAGTACTTTATGAAAATATTGATGTGGTAATGACTTTGCAATTTTGGAGTGCAATAGAAAATATCTTCTTATAGCTACTATTCTATTTTTCATTGTTGCATCACATTTTAAAAAATACTTAGTATTTTTTAAATTCAATTCAATTCAAAAACACACAAAGCAAAATCATATTTAAAAGATGGAGAAGGAAATTAAAGAAAATAAAAGAGCATCTGCTGCATGATTGGAAACATTCATGACTGTTGTTAATAATGGAAATAAAATTGAAAGATTGTAAGTAAGCTTTTTATTGAGGATGTGGTGAGTCATATCATACTTTTGTTACATTATTTTAGCAGTCTCCACAATAAACAGCTAAACTGAGCACTGTCCAGCTTTAGAGAAAAGAAAAATGGTGACCAGGAGATATCATGGCATCATTTGTACAAGTTAACACATGTAGTAAGTTGCAGGCCCAGGAATTAAACCATGGCTCTTCTTTCTCACTATTTTTAAAATAAATTAGTTTTTTTGAATACCAAAGCACATAAAGATAGTGCTGAATTCTTAGGGGTCAGTGAATATAAAAGAATTATCCATCCCAATAATATGATATTCGAAGAACAATTTTGCAAGATTAAAATGTAAGGCAATAGGGTGATACATTGCTACTTTCAAATATCTTTATTTTCTGCTTCAATGAATGAAGAAAAATATAAAGGTGAATATGATAGGTTTTTAATTTTTTTTTTTCTATTTATTTATTTGGCTGCTCCAAATCTTAGTTTCCAGCATGCAGGATCTTTTCATTATGGGATATGGGCATATGGGATCTACTTCCCTGACTGGGGATAGAACTCAGGACTCCTGCATTGGGAACATGGAGTCTTAACCACTGATCCATGAGGGAAGTCCTTAAAAATATTTTTTGAAATATTTAAAGTAAGGATTATTATTTTCTTCACCCATTTCCTAAACTGCTTTAAAGGCTTTTCTGGAGTAAATACTTTTATTTCTATTTGTCAGTGTAATCAAAATATGGCTGCAGATAAGTGGAGAGTATTGATGATAGAACAGAATCTTTCAGAAACATTCCTTTATGGTACATTTTTATCACAAAATCAAATTTTTAAATAAAAATATTTACAATACTTTGGTGAGTCATCACTGTATAAAATATTCACTCATCACTCTTACTTTTATGTTCCTTTAATATTTAAAAAAATCTAATCTTACCTATAATACTTAAAAAAAAAAAAAACAGCTTATCTCACAATTATTCCATTATGCTAGCCCTACAGGAAGGAAAATACTTTTTAACTGGTGAATTAAAATATTTAACAGGCACCAGAAATGCTCTATTCTAGAGTCTGGGGATAGCCATAGATCAAAAGAGCAAGAAATCATATGTTCATGGTATAGGCATTGTAGTGAGAGATAAGTAATAAAGATGAACTACTGTACAAAAACTGAGCTTCCCCGATGGCTCAGATGGTAAAGCGTCTGCCCACAATGCAGGAGACCCGGGTTCGATCCCTGGGTTGGGAAAATCTCCTGGAGAAGGAAACAGCACCCACTCCAGTACTCTTGCCTGGAAAATCCCATGGACAGAGGAGCCTGATAGGCTACAGTCCATGGGGTCGCAAAGAGTCCGACACGACTGAGCGAATTCACTTTCACTTTCACTGTACAAAAATAAATTGATACCATTCATTTAATGAAGAATGCTATGATTCAAAATTTAATTGAGTAAGGGCAAAGGGAATGATGGGGATTGTTAGTAGTTATTATTCTAGTTTAAGAAATCTGTAGACCTTCACTGAGGAGATACCATGTTTTTGAGGCCAGAGTGATATGAAGCATGTATGTATCTGGGGAAATACTAACGAACTGAAGGCAGGTGACATATAAAGGTGATGAGAGTAAATTATTCTCTCAAAGAACTGAAGGTATACAAGTGTGGACAGATAATCATCAAAATCTTCATAAAACATTGTAAGTCAAGTATACTCCCATAAAAATTAATTTTAAAAATCTTCATAAGAAAAATAATGAAATTCAAGCATAAAAATAATGAGATAAAAATTAATTGTATAGTGTGTAGAAGAAATTGGCTCTCATGTTCTGACACTGAATGCAAATAAAGTAAAAGTAATATTACCTCTATTGAGCTTTGTTAATATAGGAAATTTTGTTCACTTTATGTATTACCTTATTTAATAATAACACAAGTGGGAGACCTCAAGTATGTTAAATTATTCTATATCCACAGCTCCCTTAAAAAGTATTATTATTTCCATTTTACAGTGTAGGATCAGATAGTAACTTGCCAGTTATCAAAGAGGTAATAGTACTTGCCCCAAATTACACAGCAAGTATTGAAAATCCAATTCAAGTCCAAGTCTTAGATTCCCCCTCTGTTTCATCCTTATGACATGTTATCTTAGTTAAAATAGAAAGAGTCAGAACGTAAAATGTAGAAGATCCTTTGATGCCAGTTTAAGGAATTTGCTTTTATCTGGAAAGCAACGCAGAAACCTGAAGCAGAAATTCCTCCCTTTCTCTGCAACCTCATTGTATCTCACTCTCTTTTTCTGTGTGTGCTTCAAAGTTTTCAAGCCCCTTTGAGTCTCTGGGTCTTTTCTAATTCTATTATTCCTATATTTATTTGCTACACATTCTTCAAATCTCAGCTGTAATATAATTTCTTTTGTAAATTCTTCCCTGACCATGAAGTCTTCTGTAAGCTACTGTATTTTATTTTTTATAGCAATTAAACACATATGTGGAATGAATGAATTAATGAATAAATGAAGTACATGAGTGCAAAGTTGAATATTTTCAAGAAGACATGGTTCTACCAGAAAATATCTCAAGAGTAGAGAGACAAAGAAATAGTTTTCATCAAAACGGAAAGGTTTGACTGCAGAAGTAGAAGAGGGAATTGAAAGGAAAGAATAAGGAAGAAGGATGTCAAAAGAGAGTCTATACCAAGATTTAAAAACCTAGGAAAACAGGAAAATATGAGACTTGTGGTCATAAAGGAAGATAATTTTAAAGGATTACTACTTGGACAATGAAGAAAACAATTTCAGTTTAAGACACATTGAATTTGAGGTAGTAGAAATGTTGAATTCAAGGGATTTGAATATACAAATTGTACTGTTCAGTAAAGAATTGGAATTAATGAGGCAAAATACTTCTAAACATCTTTTTATTTCCCAGACTATAAGGAATTCAAATCAAATAATTTTAAACAACACATTATTGAGTGTGTGTATCTGATTCAAGGACTTGTCCTTGAGTAACTTGATGATAAAGTTAGAAATCTCTAATCAGAAGTGTTTATAAATGAATCCTAGATAATTGTTATAGCCTGGCAGAATCATTATTTGGTTAGTAATACCATGCGTTACATTATTTATCAGTAGTTTAAATGCATGTAAAAATAAACCAGTTTTTCTGTGGTTGGGAATTAAGTGTTCAGATTTGAGGCAAATAAATGGCAATGTTAAAAATATTTCAGTCAACGAGTACATGTTAAGATTCTTTTGTGTGTGCCTAGCAATGTGTTGCTTGCCTTTCATAGACATAGTCCATGGTGTTCGTTAGTGAACCAAAACACAACCCCAAGATATGCATTCAACCTTCTTGAGTAATGATTGTGTTTGCTGATGACAAAATTGATGCTAACTGGTGAATCAGAAAGCATAAAGATTTTTTTCAAAATTACAATGGTGAGGAAATGTTAACCTAGATTTCCTGAATCTATTTCTCATTTTCCACAGACTACCTTTGAAATCCTATTGCTCCCTGAAGACAGAAGTGAGAATGAGCATATTGCATATTATCAGATCCATTGCTATAAGCTATCTCTTTTATTCCTTCTTTTTCTCAGACAGACCAAGATTGTCTTAATATCACTTTATTAACCTCCATCTTCTTCTTCTCATTTATTTATCATATGCTATAGTTATAATCAGAATATCTTATCTTAGGTATGTATTACTAATATCTTCTAGGGAAATTTTAAATATGAATCTTCAGAGATCAAGCCCCTTCTAGATTTTTCCCCAGATACATTGCTGGGATAATGAAAAAGCAGTGGTATTATGGGGGATATTATGGTAGGTATTACATTGTTACCAGAACTTACACACACACCCTGTAGCAAAAGCCCTGACAGGTTTTTTTGTTGTTGTTCTTTTTTTTCCTATTCTTTTTTTGTAAAGCAAGTGCCTGACTTAAGCTTTGATTGCAGACACATCTGTTCAGAGGCAGCTGCTTCAAAGGTTAAACATATCACCAACTACAGGACTAGATAAAGAACCATGTCAGCTTCCCAAACTGAGCCTCTTTTGTTTTAGAATCTTGGTTGACTTTAATAACTGACCATATGGGCTACTTGGTTTTGGTTCTCTTTCTATACAGTAAATTCTTCTATGATTTAAATTCATCAATAACGAGTGAACACACAAAAACCTAGACCACCACCCTCGACTCCAATTAAAGCAGAACTTAGGCCCCTGTGCTCTTTCTTTCTCTCTACCTTTGACTTTGTTGTATGGCCCCAGGTGTGCTATGTAATTTCCAGGTCTTGTCAGTAATATATCTCAATTTTTTTGTTCAGTTTCCTGATGGTTTTTACTGAAGGCCATCTCACAATCATAATAGGAGCCACAGAAGCTGTTCCAACCACAACACTACTTATTGATAGGCTAAAACCTGCACAATACACACATACACACACACACATACACATGCACACACACCCACATGCACACACACATACACACACCCTGAAATATCCAGTGAAGTCTATTTTCATCTGATAAGATATTTATACTCCCTTCACTCCCAAACATGACTTTAAGAGTCTGAACTAAACTTTTCAGATGCTAAATATTTATAAAAATTGACTTTGAAGCTAAAAATTAAAATAATCTAAAGAATATACTGATGTACCCAATATATATTGGGCTGCAACAATAGTTATTATTTTTAAATCAATATGATATACTTTGTGCTCAATATTTTACCTTCCGTAGTATGCTTTGATGATCCTATAAACTTTTCTAATAATAAGAAAAAAAAAAACCTTCTAAGTATCGGAAAAACAAATTCCTGAGACCATATTCATTTGGGTAAAAAATTTTAAATTTTTACATGAGCTTTGTATTAGTTTTTAAAGGTATTGATATGAAGAGTGGAAAAAGTAAAGATGGTGTATCATATAGATGTGAAATTTTCCATAATTATAGATCAGTGGGAAATTCTTAACCTCTCTGTCTCAAATTTATCATCTGTGAAATGGAAAAAGTCATGCCTACTTCAAAAATTAAATTATTTCATGCAGGGTAACTAGCGGATAGGGGAATAGGAGAATTACTATCATTATTTTGTTACTTTTTAAATTGGTTTCCACTTTAAACATATGCTACCCATTACAGGGAGTTTTCTCTACCCCTTTCCTTTTGTCTTACTTTTTATTCCTTCTTCTTTATATGTCTCCTTTACACTTATTCTTCAAAGACATTCTATAGAAAAGAAGAAATAGAAAAATCTAGTATGAGAGTTGATCAGAGTTTGAAAGGGCAACCACTTTCTTTATCCTCCATAAGTCCAGAAATAATGACAGCTAAAATATTATGTTCTTCATTTCTTAAGAAATTCCTTAAAACTGAGTCATTCTTTGAAATATGTAGATGCTTTCATAGTGTTTTATAATATAGTCCATCACAGGTGTATTAAAGCAAAAATGAAGTGTTAATTGCATAAACCATATAGTGGGCACTCTGGCTCACCAAGTAATCTCCCATATGCCTTTCTTCCTTCCTAACAGAACCTTGACTTTTTCTGGATTTCTACTCTTCTCATGCAGAATCTATTTGGCTCAGGGGAAATTAGTCCCAGGAGTGAGCCTCAGATGGTTTCAGTGAATCCATCATCGCATTACCTTCATGTCACACATTCAGTAGAGGCACATGGCCAGAGCAACCCATAAAGCTCAGGATGCTTGACTGGAATGCTGAGACTGAAGCATTCTCTCTATTTTTCTTCTTCTGGAAGGTGCTATGGATGAAAGTAGGACTCAAAATGGCTGCAAGGATTTAATCACCCACATGAGGATAAAGCCAATACACAGAAGAAAGCATACTCAATAAAATCATAGAAGTTACAGTCAGAATCTGAAATTTTCTATCCCTTTCTGCTGCTGCTGCTAAGTCACTTCAGTCATGTCCAACTCTGTGCGACCCCACAGATGGCAGCCCACCAGGCTCCTGTCCCTGGGATTCTCCAGGCAAGAACACTGGAGTGGGTTGCCAGTTCCTTCTCCAATGCATGAAAGTGAAAGGTGAAAGTGAAGTCGCTCAGTCATGTCTGACTCTTCGCCGCGACCCCATGGATTGCAGCCCACCAGGCTCCTCTGTCCATGGGATTTTCCAGGCAAGAGTACTGGAGTGGGGTGCCATTGCCTTCTCCCTATCCCTTTCTACTTCATGTTATATGAAAGAATCAAATTTCTAATTTTAGAGCCTTGGGTGGGTTTCCTATTACTCACACACGAAGCCATCCTAAATATTAAAGGATAAGATTTGAAAACTTCAGTGTGATGAGAAAAATTGAGGCTTGGGTTAAGCAATATGACATGTCAGGTCTGTCACTTAAGTTGTTTGTTACAGAATTAAAAGTTGTCCTCAGATCTCCTTACTTCCCTTTGTTACCCTTTGTCTCAGAGTAAGCGCTTGCAGTAAAGTTAATTAAAAGAAAGCATAGAGTTCCAATGTTATCATATTGTTTCACTATGCTAAGATATGTATAAAAACCCCGTTGATTTCAAAGGAAATCATGTCTCCTGTTCTTGTCTCTGTGGACTTAATTACATGTTTACCACTCTAGAATTTATATTTTAAGTCTAAATATTTCAAATGAACTCCTCACCAACATACTTACATATGCTGTTTAAGTCTGAGAGTGTATTAAGTTCAGTTCAGTTCAGTTCAGTCAGTCAGTCGTGTCCGACTCTGCGACCCCATGAATCGCAGCACGCCAGGCCTCCCTGTCCATCACCAACTCCTGGAGTTCACTCAAACTCATGTCCATCGAGTCGGTGATGCCATCCAGCCATCTCATTCTCTGTCGTCCTCTTCTCCTCCTGCCCCCAATCCCTCCCAGCATCAGAGTCTTTTCCAATGAGTCAACTCTTCGCATGAGGTGGCCGAAGTACTGGAGTTTCACAGAGGCAGCATTCCAAGACAAGCTCTAGATTCCTTGAGATCTAGATCCAGAACTGGCTTATTGATTGTTTAGTCATGTATTTTAAATTCCCTCAGTGTTCTAGCATAAACTTTATTCATCAATTTTCTTTCTTTCTTTCTTTCTTTTTTGCAAAACTTATGGTCATTAGACCTGCATCCATCTCCTTTATAAGATGAATAGGCAAAAGACCATAGGATAAGGATTGCCACCCACCCTCCATCAATAACAAGACAATGGCAACAGTAAATCATTACTCTGAAGACAACACTATTTAAATTCCATAATATTTGAAGTTTTCCTTAAATCACATTTAGGAAAGGATCAAGTATTTTATCAAATACCAGTTCCTTGCTCCTAAAATGATTTAAGATGATATTATGAAGAAAGAACAGGTTGAACTAAGTACAAATTGTTAAGAGTGAGAATTATGGTGAAGGCCCTGTGACCAGCCACAGGTTCGGTGCTTTGCTTCAAAGACTCACAGGACTCAGCATATAGTAGTACTGAATGGCTGAGATTTATTGCAGTGATACAGAAAGGATACAGAGCTGATTCAGTAAGGGAAAAAGACACATTAAGCAGAGTCTGGATGAATTTGTGGGCAGACTTCCCAAGCTCTCCCTGAGGGGCCTCATAGAGCATGCCCTCCTTCCAGCAGGGTAATGTATAATAACATAAGCACAGTGTTTCTACTCAGGAAAGAGTTGTTTGATTCTATTGTTTTCATTGGGAGCTAGTTACATAGACACAGAATCATAACTATTGCAACTCTATACTCCAAGAAAGAAAAGTAAGTATTTAGTGCCCCAAGTGGGCAAAATAATCTTGCCAATAGAGGAAACCGTTCAAAAGCCAATGTGCCAGGGAGTCAAGGCCCATCCCTATATACAGGTCTTTCTAAGGAAAATAACCTGCATATTACCTAAAAATTGCTGGAAGCCAAATAAAATAGAATTAGCATTGTTGCTAAGGTAAACAATGATTTAAAAAAAAAACGAGAAGAATGCCTACAATATTTAATCAGTATACAAAGATAAAAAGCTATCAAAAACATGTAAATTGAAAAAGTGAGACATAAAGTAGAAAACAAAATACAGATACATTTAAAAATAATCTTTACTCCCTTGTTTTTCATAAGAGGGTAAAAGAGCAAAATGTGACAGAAACAAAGATCTAACTTTATTGGAAAAAGGTTTTTTTAGTCTAATATAGGTCGATAGTTTTAATATCACCAGTTTAAGGCAAATTATAAAATTTTTTAAAGTTGTAAATATATTAAAATTATAAATACTAAGAATAGGAAGGGCTTCCCTTGTAGCTCAGCTGGTAAAGAAACCACCTGCAATGTGGGAGAATAAGAACGTAAATACTTGTGTTGTAGAAATGTGTTGGTTTTATGTTCCTTTTGTGCTCAAAGAAATGAAAATATCTTTAATTCATTTTGTTCATTTATTTATTACTTTTTTAAGAAAATGTATTTTTTAAATTGAAGGATAATTGCTTTACAGAATTTTGTTGTTTTCTGTCAAAACTCAACATGAATCAGCCATTGGTATACACATATCCCCTCCCTTTTGAACCTCCCTCCCATCTCTCTCCCCACCCACCCCTCTAAATTGATGCAGAGCCCCTGTTTTCCTGAGCCATATAGCAAATTCCTGTTGGCTATCTATTTTACACGTAGTAATGTAAGTTTCCATGTTATTCTCTCCATACATCTCACCCTTTCCTCCCTTTCCTCGTGTCCATAAGTCTTTTTAAAATGAGAGTATGAACATGACAACAAGTTTGTACATAATAAATGCATAAATATATCAAAATTTGGATCTAAGAGATGATGGCATTCACTGCTTATCTTAAGCACAACATACCTTTGGAAATACAGTTAAAAGGGTACGAAATGGTGCTCAGTCTCTTTAGTTGTGTCTGGCTCTTGCTTCCCCAAAACTGTAGCTCACCAGGTTCCTCTGTCCATGGGATTTCCCAGGCAAGAATACTGAAGTGGGTTGCCATTTCCTTCTCCAGGGGATCTGCCCGATAACTTTTAGGAGACCATTTCCATAAATGAAGATAGGACTTAAAGAGAACAATGACATGTCTAAAAGAAAAATGGCATATCTGGATATAACCATCCCCATTAAAAGGTAGAGTGCTCAGAAATAATCCAAAGTGGGATCTATATATGAATGGCTTTTAAAACAACAACAACACACACACACACACACAAAGAATAAAAGGTAGAGAAACATAATACATCAAAAGTCTAAAAGTAATTTACTTTGCAAGAACAATTAGTCTAGGAATTTAAAGACAATTTTGGGTTTAAAACTCTCTACTTTCTAAAATAAATCTTAAAATAATAAAGGCTTTTTGCAACAAAACAAAAGAGAAAATATATAAAATCTAAAAGACAGATGAAAAGACAGTAGAACAAAATGATAGATTGTGGTGCAAATTAAACATAATTTAAAAAATTAAAATCATTTCAGGAATTACATTAAAAAATTAGAAGTAGTAAGATGTAAAGTTACTAAAATAAAGTTAGTCATAGAGGATAACTTGAGAAAAATAGAAACAGATCAAAAAGCCATCAAAATTCAATAAAGTACAAAAAACCCAAAGTGAAGGTAGAGAACATGATATGTGGGAGGTAGACAATGATATGAACATTTAATGCATAAAAGTGAAAGTCATTCAGTAGTGCCCTCCTCTTTGTGACCCCATGGACTCTACAGGTCATAGAATTCTCCAGGCCAGAATATCGGAGTGGGTAGCCTTTCCTTTCTCCAGGGGATCTTCCCAACCAAGGGATCAGACTCAGGTGTCCCACATTGCAGGAAGATTCTTTACCAGCTGAGCCACAGGGGAAGCCCTAATACATAAAAAATATGTATTTTTAAAAAGCAAAAATAAATATTAAAATATATAATGGAAGAACTTCTTTTGCAAGATAGAGAGACAGTTTTACAGATTTAAAGGGTGTACTGTATATTCTTGGAAAAGACCCTGATGCTGAGAGGGATTGGGGGCAGGAGGAGAAGGGGACGACAGAGGATGAGAAAGCTGGATGGCATCACTGATTCGATGGACATGAGTTTGAGTCAACTCCAGGAGTTGGACTCTCAAGAGTCTTCTCCAACACCACAGTTCAAAAGCATCAGTTCTTCGGCGCTCAGCTTTCTTCACAGTCCAACTCTCCCATCCAGACATGACCACTGGAAAAACCATAGCCTTGACTAATGGACCTTTGTTGACAAAGTAATGTTTCTGCTTTTGAATATGCTATCTAGGTTGGTCATAACTTTCCTTCCAAGGAGTAAGCATCTTTTAATTTCATGGCTGCAGTCACCATTTGCAGTGATTTGGAGCCCCAAAAAATAAAGTCTGACACTGTTTCCACATCTATTTGCCATAAAGTGATGGGACTAGATGCCATGATCTTAGTTTTCTGAATGTTGAGTTTTAAGCCAACTTTTTCACTCTCTTTCACTTTCATCAAGAGGCTTCTAGTTCCTCTTCACTTTCTGCCTTAAGCGTGGTGTCATCTGCATATCTGAGGTTATTGATATTTCTCCCAGCAATCTTGATTCCAGCTTGTGCTTCTTCCAGCCCAATGTTTCTCATGATGTACTCTACATATAAGTTAAATAAGCAGGGTGACAATATACAGCCTTGACGTACTCCTTTTCCTATTTGGAACCAGTCTGTTGTTCCATGTCCAGTTCTAACTATTGCTTCCTGATCTGCATGCAGGTTTCTCAAGAGGCAGATTGGGTGGTCTGCTATTCCCATCTCTTTCAGAATTTTCCACAGTTTTTTGTGATCCACACAGTCAAAGGCTTTGGCATAGTCAATAAAGCAGAAATAGATGTTTTTTCTGGAACTCTCTTGCTTTTTCGATGATCCAGCGGATGTTGGCAATTTGATCTCTGGTTCCTCTGCCTTTTCTAAAACCAGCTTGAACATCTGGAAGTTCATGGTTCACGTATTGCTGAAGCCTGGCTTGGAGATTTTTGAGCATTACTTTACTAGCGTGTGAGATGAGTGCAATTGTGTGATAGTTTGAGCATTCTTTGGCATTACCTTTCTTTGAGATTGGAATGAAAACTGACATTTCCAGTCCTGTGGCCACTGCTGAGTTTTCCAGATTTGCTGGCATATTGAGTGCAGCACAGCATCATCTTTCAGGATTTGAAATAGCTCACCTGGAATTCCATCACCTCCACTAGCTTTGTTTGTAGTCATGCTTTCTAAGGCCCACTTGACTTCACATTCCAGGATGTCTGGCTCTGGTGATGATCACACCACAGTGATTCTCTGGGTCGAAAAGCTCTTTTTTGTACAGTTCTTCTATGTATTCTTGTCGCCTCTTCTTAATATCTTCTGTTTCTCTTAGGTCCATATCATATCTGTCCTTCGAGCCCATCTTTGCATGAAATGTTCCCTTTAATATTAGGAAATAACAATTGTGATATTAGTATTAAAACAATTTTTTCAACAAGGTACAAAATACATTTAATGAGACAAAGAAAGCCACTTTATCATGTGTTGTGCTGTGCCAAGTCGCTTTGTCGTGTCGACTCCTGTGACCCTGTGGACCATACCCCACCAGGATCTTCTGTCCATGGAATTCTCCAGGCAAGATACTGGAGTGGGTTGGTGCATCCTCCTCCAGGGGATCATTCAGACCAAGGGATCAAACCTGCATCTCTAAAGTCTCCTGCATTGGCAGGCAGGATCTTTACAACTAGCCTCACCTGGGAAGCCCAACTTTATCATAACCAAGAGCAAAATGAGTGATGGCAATATAGCTGCCAAGAAAGTTTTTGCAAGAATAATTCTGGAGCAAAATATATAACATATAAACTATATAACATATAAAAGAAAAATCAAAGGTATAGAATAATTTTGGAGGAAATTTAAATGCATTCCTCTCAACATTTGACCAAATCAAGTGTGTATCAAATAGAAAAAGTCATAAACACTTAGAATTATATAACTAATAAAGATGATTTATTAGATATTTACTATATGTCTGTGTGTATATATACATATCTATCAATATAATAGTGAATTTTTAACTTTCACTCAGAAAACATAAGCTTGATGTATGATTTAAGGAAAATGTTTAGATTTTCATGCATACATGAGAAAAAGAGAAAGACAAAATCTAGTGATCTGAGTACCATTCTCAAGAAGTTAAGGGGAAAAAAACCCAACAAATTAAATTTTTTTTAAAGCCAAAAAATAATGGCACCAATCAATGAAACAGGATCAGAAATACAAACAAAAGGATGTACTAATAAAATGTATAACTTCCTGGCAAGTGTGATCAATAATATTATTTTCCTTGAGAGAAGACTGATTTTTGTTTATGGCCTGAACACTTTTGGAGGTGAATTGCCCTCAGTCCAAAGCAGGACTGAGGGTGTTAGTCACTCTATTCCTACTGACAACTAATCTATTTCTGGCTCACCCTTATTCCTTTAGTGCTCCCACTAAGAAGCCTATGATTTTTTATTTTTTCACCAGAGGCCCTTCTCCTTCTCAGACTTCTGATTTTTTCTCCTAAACCCTCTGAGACCTCTGAAAACTCTTCTTGACTTATTATCTTTTCTGACACCAATTTCACTTTTAGAATCAGCAGTTGCTTTAAGGGGAAAAAGTAGCCTCAAGGTTGGAGTTAACTTCTCTCATCTTCTTGTCGCCAAGCATCCTCTCACTGTGAGTAATTTCCTGAGGCTTCCGAAGAGACTTCAAAACATATTTTGCCCAGTTTATTGACATCTCAAACAATCTAGCCTATTATTTTTGAATATGAGATTCCATCTATGTAACTTTTGGCTTAGATTAAATAAAAATAAAACTGCAATCCATGGTACCTAGAGAGAAATTAAGAAACCACCTAACAACTTTCAGGATTGAAAGATTCTATTTCCATATTTTAAATCATGGCAGCTCTTTCTGGAGCCACAAATGACTGAAATTTCTATCTTCTTATTCGGACCGTCTTCATCTCTACATTTCATTATTTCAGCGCCTTTCCTTTTTACCCTGAAGTTATCCCAGTGTCTGTCCTTGTTACTCGTAGCTACTGCCAGTCTATCAGTCTGTGTTCTTCAAAAGCTGATGCCAAATGCCCTGCAGAGATCTGAGATCTGACAAGACATAATAATCAGCCCTGGACAATAGGTGAGCTATGGTCTTAGAACTTTGTTGCTACCAGTGTATATAAATACTGATTTAATATAGCATTCTGGTTGCTTTTATTTAGAGGCTATCTTTCCTACTCTCTTCTTTATATAGGCTGAAAGGATGGAATTGAAAGGGTGATATGTAACGGCTTACCTTGGCTACATTTTAGTAATCTAGATGAAGAACTTTGGCAGATCTTGCCACTCATTAGAGTTATTTGGGGACTACTGATAATCAATTTTGAAGCTCAACAGAAATTTCGAGAATAACAGGAAAAAAAAACCCTACATTTGCTTGTATTAAATGTATTTAATTTTGGTTTGAAATATGAATTCATTAATCTGAGATTTCAGAAAATAATGCAGAATCCCAAACAATCAAGTGGAAAAATCCTACATACATACGATTTTTTTGCATAAATATAGTCATCCGTACATATGTATCGGAGAAGGCAATGGCACCCCACTCCAGAACTTTTGCCTAGAAAATCCCATGGATGGAGGAGCCTGGTAGGCTGCAGTCCATGGGGTAACTAGAGTCAGACACGACTGAGCAACTTCACTTTCACTTTTCACTTTCATGCATTGGAGAAGGAAATGGCAACCCACTCCAGTGTTCTTGCCTGGAGGATCCCAGGGATGGTGGAGCCTGGTGGGCTGCCATCCATGGGGTCGCACAGAGTCGGACACAACTAAAGCGATGCAGCAGCAGCAGCAACAGCAACATACATATGTATGGATGTGAGAGTTGGACTATAAAGAAAGCTGAGTGCTGAAGAATTGATGCTTTTGAACTGTGATGTTGGAGAAGACTCTTCAGAGTCCCTTGTACTGAAAGGAGAGCCAACCAATCCATCGTAAAGGAAATCAGTTCTGAATATTCATTGGAAGCACTGATGCTGAAGCTGAAACTCCAATACTTTGGCCACCTGATGAGAAGAACTGACTCATTTGAAAAGACCCTGATGATTGAAAGATTGAAGGCAGGAGGAGAAGATGACAGAGGATGAGATAGTTGAATGGCATCACCAACTTAATGGACATGAGTTTGAGTAAACTCCGTTAGTTGGCCATCCCAGGGAGGCCTGGCGTGCTGCAGTCCACGGGGTCGCAAAGAGTTGGACACTACTGAGCAACTGAACTGAACTGAACTGAGTCATATATACTAAATTAACTAAATATTTATCACACAGCCCTGATCTTAATGACTGCCAGTTCCTTTACACTAAAAATCAGTATGATTATTCTTTTCCAACAAAGAAATACTTAGAGCTTAGGTGAATGGGCCACTCTCCTAAGTATTTTTCACTATATTGAGACCATACACAGTTTATTTTTAATAAAAAGGAAAAAAAATTACTCCCCAACATAATATTACCCAAATTTGAATAAAATGTCCTCACCAAAAAGAGTGAAGTGTCTATGTGGTATCTTAGTGAACTTCCTCCTCTGTTTCCCACAGGGATTGTTCTTAAGAAGTCTGAGATTAACCAGTCACTCTGGTGTGACTACATATAAAATGTTAATCAGACGCGCAGAGATGTTGACTAAGTTTACCAACATAATGAATGGCAAACACAGAGTTTCAGGAGCCATTCTGTCACCGTATCTCCTGCTCTAAGCCCCTGTGGTATCCGGTCATAATTCTGGTATTAGTTCTTACTGCCCTGCTCTTCTGTACACTGCCCTTGCTCCTGCCACAATATTTTTTTTTTTTTCTTTTTTCTGGTATATAGGATTCTCAGACACTTACAGCATTTGGTCATCCTTTAATTTTAACAGCATACATTATTACTTAACAGAACACATGTCAGGGGAGTCTCTGTCGATACCTAAACTTGAGCACTCTTTCTTTGATGTATCTACTATACTCTGTATGCTTCTGTCATAGAAACTAGAGCACTTTTAAATGTATAATACACTTAATGTTGCCCCGCTAAACTGGAAGACCTTCGACTCCTAGGACCATGTCTAATTTAACTCTATATTCCCCTTACCCTGCACAGCATCTGATACCTCCAAAGAGTTCAACCAACACTCACAAAATAAGCAATTCAAATGTGTTTTATCCCTAAACACTCTCTGTGCTCTTGTTTCCGCCTTTTTGGTCATCTGTGTTGCTGCATTCTCTGCACTTTGTACTTCTGTACATTAAGTCTTGACAAGCTAAGATGTTTTGTGAGGATTCTTTGTCATGTGAGAGAGCTAGAAAGCTGCCCATTCTCTTCTGCCACCTTCCTCCAGTGTGAAGATTACAGACAATCAATTCTAGTCATATTATCTTTACATAAGGACTTCCTGCCTTCCAAATTTTCCCCTTGGGCCTAAGGGCATCGTTGCTGTTGGTCACACTTTTGTCTAGTATGATTATTCTAGCGATTGTCAGTATACTGGTTATTGACTCTTTGGCATGTCCAAGGAATGCACATCGACAGTATGCTGTCTCTTCTGTCTACCGGATCCCCACATGTTTGTGATTGTCACTATTCTGCAAATGAGAAGGGAATTTGTTCATATTCTGCATCCATTACTAATTAGGAAACAAGCTCATACAGGACACTAAATATGCCAGTGCTCTGCTTTTAGACTTCTAGCCTCCAGAATTGTGAGAAAATTAATTTCTGTGACTTAAACCTCCATGTCCATGTTTTTTGTTATGGCATCCATAGCAAACTAATATAGAACTTGGTTTTTATCATTCATTACCAATATCACATATTGTTGCCTAGAATTATTTACATATTTCCTTATGCATAGCTTGTCTTCTCAACAGGTTCATAGCATTTTCAAAGTAGGAATTTACTCTGTACTTTGCTACTTTCTTAACTATCAAACAGTACAACATACAGAACAAAAACTTATCAAGTGTTTGTTAAGTCAGTTAATGACTTTGAGTAGCATTTATCTTACTAGCAAAAAGTTTGACTACTTCACAAAATGTGGAATTAAATATTTCATATCTCTTTCATTCCTATCAATATATAGTATTTTTAATAGGGAATGAGAAAGGAAAATTAAGAAAAGCTGATTTATCAAGCTTTCATACTTTTACATTTATGTCACAAAATTTATCTTTACTGAAGCAAACATAGGAAAAAATTTTCCATTTAAGAAACAACTTTAATTTTCACTGGTTTTCTTTCTTAATTCCATGGAGACTTCAAGGTATGGTAAGGTCTGAAGAGCAACAGAATATCAACATTTAGGTCACTGGAGTACTATTTAATGCAGAGAAAATGTAACTTTCTAGAGAAAACAGTATACCAATCTGCTAATAACAAATGTTACTGAAAAACAGTAAGTTTTGTACTATCTGTAACAAAATGGAGAGCACATCATTTGAGCTCCCCAAGACTGAATCAAATTATTCCTTTAATATTGTTGAATACTTTGGGGCCTTAAAGACAAAGCAACATCAATTGATATAGCCTACCAATGATACTTTAAGTGAAATTGCTCAGTCATGTTTGACTCTTTGAGACCCCATAGACTGCAGCCCACCAGGCTTCTCTGTCCATGGGGATTTTCCAGGCAAGAGTACTGAAGTGGGTTGCCATTTCCTTCTCCAAATGATACTTTAAGTTGTTCATTTTTATGTCAGTAATGATACTTATTAATGGTTGGAACTGACTTTATTTAATGAACAAAATTAAATAAGCTAGCAACAATGGTTCTATGATTTCATTCCAAGCATAAATTACTCAATTATGGTCAGTTAAAAAGGCTATAACAATACCTTGTGCATGCCTGTGTGTTCATTCATGTCCGACTGTTTGTGACCACATGGACTGTAGCCTGCAAGGCCCCTCTCTCCATGTGATTCTTTCGGCAAGAATACTGGAGTGAGTTGCCATTTCCTACTCCAGGGGATCTTTCTGAACCAGGGATCAAACCCGGGTCTTCTGCATTGCAAGTGGATTCTTTACCACTTAGCCATCAAGGCAACCCATAAATAAATATATCCATGATTAAATCAGATATGGAACTAAAATTTTCATCCTTTTTAAAAAATATTTTATTTGTTTATTTGCGGCTGTGCTGGGTCCTTGTTGCTGTGCAGGCTTTTTCTCTAGTTGCTGTGAGTGGGGGCTACTCTCTAGTTGCAGTGTGTGGGCTTCTCTTTGTTGGGGCTTCTCTTGTTGCAGAGCACCGGCTCAGTAATTGAAGCTCCTGAGCTCTGAAGCACAGGTCAGTGGTTGTGACACAGGGCTTATTTGCACCGTGACATGTGCGATCTTCCCAGACCAGGAATCAAACCTGTGTCTCCTGAATTGGCAGGCAGATTCTCTACCACTGAGCCACCAAGAAAGCCCTAACAATTTCATCATGAATAGCTTGAGTTTCGGAGAAGGCAATGGCACCCCACTCCAGTACTCTTGCCTGGAAAATCCCATGGACAGAGGAGCCTGGTAGGCTGCAGCCCATGGGGTCGCTAAGAGTCGGGCACGACTAAGCACTTTTTCACTTTTCACTTTCATGCATTGGAGAAGGAAATGGCAACCCACTCCAGTATTCTTGCCTGGAGAATGCCAGGGACAGAGGAGCCTAGTGGCCTGCTGTCTATGGGGTCGCACAGAGTCGGACACGACTGAAGCAATGTAGCAGCAGCAGCAGCAGCAGCAGCAGCTTGAGTTTATCAGTTATATTGAGTTTATCAGTTTATCATGCTCTATTATCACGTGTTCTTTAGTCCTAGAATTATTATTCATGTATTGAGCCACGGAATTGAGTCAACTGTGTTTTACTTAATGTAATTCATATGCATTTTAAAGTCATCTGATGTCCTCAAGTATACAGTATCTTTTAGTACTGAAAAAAAGATGAATAGAGAAACTAAAAATTGCCAGCAAACCACCAGAAGCTGGGGAGAGGCAATGAAGGATTGATTTTCCTTCTACAAATTTCAAGGTTTCATTAGTGGTAAAGAACCTGCCTGCCAATGTAGGAGACATAAGAGATGCAGGTTCCATCCCTGGGTCTGGAAGATCTCCTGGAGGAGGGCATGGTAACCCACTCCAGTATTCTTGCCTGGAGAATCCTATGGACAGAGGAGCCTGGCAGGCTACAGTCCATAGTGGTACACAGAGTTGGACATGACTGAAGTGACTTGGCGTGTACAAATTTCAAAGGGAGCATGGCCCTTGATTTTTGCTTCTAAACTTCAGATTTGTGAGACAATACATTTTTGTTGGTTTAAGTCATACATACAAAGTGGGTAGAGATTCTGGATTGCAATAAAAGAAAAAAACATGAAAAACATAGTAAAGTGAGTCAACATGTTAATTAAATAAATGATTGATGCTGAATGTGTAGAACCACAAATGAAAGTGAAGACAGCATCTATTCTCAAATAAATGTATTTTTAGATGGCAGGCTGAATACAAATTCAAAAAACATATTTGGTATAAATGTAATTAATATTTATACTAAATATATTTAATATAAATATTTATATTGTAATTAAACAAAGTATATTTAGCATTTACAAATGCATGAATCAATTGCATAAAAATTTAGTAGGGACAATGCTGATAAAATTGAGTAGAGTTAGTCACTCATAGCTTTTTATATGGAGAAGGCAATGGCACCCCACTCTAGTACTCTTGCCTGGAAAATCCCATGGACGGAGGAGCCTGATGGGCTGCAGCCCATGGGGTTGCCAAGAGTGGGACATGACTGAGCAAACTCAATTTCACTTTTCACTTTCATGCATTGGAGAAGGAAATGGCAACCCACTCCAGTGTTCTTGCCTGGAGTATCCCAGGGACGGGGGAGCCTGGTGGGCTGCTGTCTATGGGGTCGCAGAAAGTCGGATACAAATGAAGTGACTTAACAGCCGCAGCAGCAGCAGCTTTTTATATGAGGCCACCTTGATAATTCTTTCTAAATTGTATTATGGCAAGACTTTCAAGAAGAAAAATTTTAAATAGTATCTTTGGTGGCTACATAAATATAAGATCTGAAAATAAATGTATTTCTGCTAAAGTTTTTGGTAGTTAAATTTATATCAGCTTTGTTTTATATATATATAAACCCACTTTGCTGCTATTTCTCCACCTTCTTATGATCATTCACATTTATACTCCAATTGGGGAAACACAATTAACAACAATATCTAATATGAATGATTAGTAGAATAGTATAATGCTCTTGTGTGCTTCCGTCTAAAAGCAGTACACCTGCTGCTTCTGTGAGTAGAAATATTGGCTTCTTACAACTCACAGCAGCATCTGTCTAGAAATTGCCCTTGGCTAAAAGGAGCTGTCTCGCTCAAGAGAAACCTGTGCGCAGTGACAGGCCCACGGTGAGGCGCGGAGCTTGGCCATTTGCCTCAGGTGAGAACAACTCTGAAGTACTAACTCTTCACCAGAGGCACTGTGGGCTGGGCTGAGGGTGCTGCTCTAACTGATTTACAGCTCCACTTCTTTGCTGGCCTATCCTCCTTCCTCACAAGTATTGTTCTGGAGAATATGTCCCCAAAACACCTCCCGCATTCAACTCTTCTCCATCTCAGAGGCTGTATCTAGGGAACCTGACCTTAGACTAAAAGAAAGCTATCTTTTAACATACTTACAATATGAATGTTTGAGAAATAGAGAGAACTTCTCTGTGTACAGTATTAAGGGAAAGAAAATGACTGAAACTTTGGAAATAGTATGCATCTGTATTTCCAATGATTAGATTCAATATGTGGATACATGGGAGCAAGGGAGAAGGGAAACAATATGAAGAGTCCTGTCTCCTACCACCAGATATTTGGCATTTCTCCTATTTTATTTTATTTTGTTTTTTTTTGTTTTTTAAGCAAGATGAAAATTTCTTGATGGACACCAACATACTTTATAGAATTGAAGAAAGCCTTTAGACATTAGTGCATTTCTGGAATACTGAAAACTGACACTCTCAGGGTGCTCTCTGGTGTCTCTCTCTGATTTTCTCCTTTTGCAGCTTCATGCTCTGTGTGTGATAGGCGAATGTGCTCTTGGGGCTATATCCATACATCTCTATGACCAAAGAAAAACAAGGCATCCCTAACCCCCTTGACATGTGTAGACACACAATACCTCCAGCCCCTATACACAGGTGCTTTCATTCCAGGAAAAATTATTCTAATTGTCCTTTCTGGGATTATTATGTCCACCTCTGGACAAATCCCTTGAAACTAGCTTATGGATTATGTCTTCCATCTCAGGTCACGTGCCTGCTCCTGGGGTCAGGGAATAGATTCTGTCCCTAGGACAGGAGAAGAAGCGTGCTAGGCAGACAAAGACAGTAGGCACCACAATAACTGAGATGAACATAATGATTAGAATAATTTGAATAACTGCTTTAGTTCTGATTATTTTTGCTTCCCCTGGGCAGAAATATACAAAATAATTGAAGTATATACAAGCAGTAAAGGAAAGAGTCAGAAATGATATTTATGGTTCTAAAAAATCTATTTTTTTCTTTTTTGGCCAGGAATAATGCATGAAAGGAATGTATGCATGCTAAGTCATGTATGACTCTTTGCAAGAATACTGGATCGGGTTGTCATGCCTTCTTGTGGCTTCTGGACTGCAGGTAGATTCTTTACTGCTGAGCCATTGGGGAATCCAAGAATAAGGCAGGCATTAAAATAATGAATTGAATTAAATTAAAACGTTGATATAAGAAATATGTGATAAGGGATATAAATAAAACATGTTTGTTAGTTGCTCAGTTGTGTCCAAGTCTTTGCGACCCCATGGACTGTAGCCTGCCAGATCCTCTGTTCATGAATTCTCCAGGCAAGAATACTAGAGTGGGTAGCAACACCCTTCTCCAGGGGATCTTCCTGACCCAGGGATCAAACCCGGTCTTCTGCATTGCAGGCAGATTCTATTAAACTGTCCTTCACATGAATAAGTTATAATATTCCTTCTACCTATCTCGGTTCCATAATCTTTTTCTATAAGCTTTGAAAATATGTGATAAGGGATTGCTGTCTTTAATTTTCACTTATATATATTTATTCAAAAATTATTAAGCTACCATTGAGTGCCAGGTACTTTTTTGTTAATTCAATGGGGACATAAAGAAAACATCGTGTTTTTCTGTTGGTGACCCACATTTAAGCAATTTTAATTATATATTTTTAATAATATTCAATGTTATTAACATATGTTTAATTATATGTTTTTAATAATAAACAATTTTAAAATAAATAATCAAATAGCTTTTGCTATAGTGTTCGAAAAAGCCCTATTACATTTTATTTTCTAAAATTAGTTATTAAATTGTGTTAACTTACCTAATGTGTTCTTCAGCTTCTAAGTGGTTGTATGCATTTTTTTTTTTGAAGGAAGGATTTTGAATGTTTAAATTATAAAATGCTCTGATAAAAATCTCTTCAATACTTTAGACAGAATATGAATTCTATTGTTCATCTTGTTTAGTCTTTTGAAAATAATGAAATAATCAGTTCAGTTCAGTTCAGTTGCTCAGTCGTGTCTGACTCTGCGACCCCATGAATTGCAGCAGCACACCAGGCCTCCCTGTCCATCACCAACTCCCCTAGTTCATTCAAACTCATGTCGATCAAGTCAGTGATGCCATCCAGCCATCTCATCCTCTGTCGTCCTCTTCTCCTCCTGCCCCCAATCCCTCCCAGCATCAGACTCTTTACCAGTGAGTCAACTCTTCGCATGAGGTGGCCAAAGTATTAGAGTTTCAGCCTCAGCATCAGTCCTTCCAATGGACACTCAGGACTGGTCTCCTTTAGGATGGACTGGTTTGATCTTGCAGTCCAAGGGACTCACAAGAGTCATCTCCAGACCACAGTTCAAACAATATTCCTCAATAATTAAAAATACAGGAATTGCATAGCCGGATCGGGTACTAAAAGCTAAGTGCCGTGCCATACATTCTGTTATAATGTTTATTCTAGGACACAGCAGAGCCCTCATCTAAAGGTCTTACAGAATTGGGGAGTTCTGAAAAGAAGTTGACCTAATGAAAATCAAATACAAGAATGAGTTAAAATAATTTTGCCTTGACTTTTTATTCAGTTTCTTTAGGAATTTGGGAGTTTTTAAAGAAACTTATGCTTTCCCAGGTATATGGAGTTGCAAAGAGCATGGTCTGGAATTTAGTATATTGGATAATAATGCCTTAGAGAAAAAACTAGAACCATTGAATTACAAAAAGAGAAACAGAAATAACTTTAAATTCATATAAGGCATTGAAGTCTTTTACATCCAAGAAATCAATACACAGAGAGAAAATGAATGATTCTCTACAAATCATTGTAGAGAATGTACAATGCACAAATCATTGTAGCCTGTAGCTAACTCTAAGGGCTTTTATGAATGCATTGTCATGATAATCATAGTCCAGTATTTGATGTAAGAAGATACTTAATGAATATTGAAAATGGACAGACTATTAAATATTGAAATGATAAAAATTTCCTTCAAATTTAAGATTTTAAAACAAAAAGGATCAAAATTTCTTGTATTATAATGTCTCAGAGTAGTTCTTATCTGAGGTACAAAGAATAACTTTAATAACTCATAGAGTTTTTATATTATTCTTTGTTTCTTCTTATTCTGTTTTCCTTTGAGTTTATATCAACCTTGGTCAAAGTAAGTTTCTACAGAACTCATGTATACTAACATACACGTACAAGGAATAATCTTAATCTTTTCTTGACTTTCTGCCATGGATTCTATTCCTAAGCCACTGCTATGCTTATATACTCTTGTTTGATAGAAACCTTCCCTATTATGGAATATTTAAATGTAGGGGAACAGATTTAAACCTTTTTCTGATTTAATATCCAACATGAGAATTAATGAAGTCATAAATTAGAATGGAATTTGGGCAAATAGTTGTTTCTATGCTATTTTCATTTGTATAGACACATGAACACATATACATGCACATGTATTTTATACGGACAAAGTTTACCCTCCCTGGCTATGTTGAATTGTATTTTTTTTAACGGTTTGGCTTAAGAAAATTGTGACTAAGTGATGTCAGAGTAATGAAATATGGAGGATGTTTAAAAGAAGAACACAATAAGAACACTGGAGACCAAGAAATAAAATAGTCATACTATAGGATAAAAAGTGCACAAAGACATTTAGTAATTTTATATATTGATGTCCTTAAATAAGGGGCTTCGCAGGTGGCTCAGTGGTAAAGAACCTGCCTTCTAATGCAAGAAGTGCAGGAGACACGGGTTTGATCTGTGATTCAAGAAGATCCCCTGAAGGAGGAAATGGCAACCCATTCCAGTATTCTTGCCTGGAAAATCCCATGGACAGAGGAGCCTGGCGAGCTACAGTCCCTGGGGTCACAGAGTTGGACATGACTTAGGAACAGAGCAGGCATCCTTAAATAAGACAATTTAGGACTGAATTTCCAGAGTAAATTTATAATATGTAGTATTTTTCTTCCATGTTGTTCCTGACCAAGTAGTTTCAAGGATTCTTAGAAAAACATAAAAAATAAAAACAAATAAACAAATATTCTATTCCAGGGCACTGTCCTGTACATCATGAGAAATGCTGGGCTGGATGAAGCACAAGCCAGAATCAAGATTGCTGGGAGAAATATCAATAATCTCAGATAAGCAGATGACACCACCCTTGTTGTAGAAAGCAAGAAGAACTAAAGAGCCTCATGATGAAAGTGAAAGAGGAGAGTAAAAAAGGTGGCTTAAAACTCAACATTCAGAAAACTAAGATCATGGCATCTGGTCCCATCACTTCATGGCAAATAGATGGGGAAACAGTGGAAACAGTGTCAGACTTTATTTGGGGGGGCTTCTAAATCACTGCAGATGGTGACTGCAGCCATGAAATTAAAAAACGCTTACTCCTTGGAAGAAAAGTTATGACCAACCTAGACAGCATAGTAAAAAGCAGAGACATCACTTTACCAACAAATGTCCATCTAGTCAAAGCTATGGTTTTTTCAGTAGTCATGTATGGATGTGAGAGTTGGACTATAAAGAAAATTGAGCATTGAAGAATTGATGCTTTTGAACTGTGGTGCTGGAGAAGACTCTTGAGAGTCCCTTGGACTGCAAGGAGATCCAACCAGTCAATCATAAAGGAGATCAGTCCTGAATATTCAGTAGAAAGACTGAAGCTGAAGCTGAAACTCCAATACTTTGGCCACCTGATGCAAAGAGCTGACTCATTGGAAAAGACCCTGATGCTGGGAAAGATTGAAGGCAGGAGGAGAAGGGGACGACAGAGGATGAGATATTTGGATGGCATCACTGACTCAATGGACATGAGTTTGAGTAATCTCCGGGAGTTGGAGATGGACAGGGAGGCCAGGCATGCTTCAGTCCATGGGGTCACAAAGAGTCGGACTGAGCAACTGAACTGAACTCCTGCATCAGCTTTGCCTGAAAGTGTACAAACACATGCAATGAAGGTATGAGGCAGAGCTTAAGTACAGTCAGTAAAAGTTCAAAGATAGGATAATGGCACAAGTGGCCTTTTCTTTAAAATGTTGTTATTAAGAGCCACAGATGAGTCAAGGAGGAAATGAGATGAGCATGGTGTGAACACTACAGCTCAAGAAAACCATAGGATTATATAGAAACTTGTGACAAGTAGGGAACTGAGCCTAACGACACACAAGAACAAAGATAGGGCTCAGTATGACAGAAATTTGACCCGTGAGAGAGTAAACCATTGCCACTTAGCCTCCCTTCCCTCCCACCATCATGCTGCATTGACAGTGAATGTTTGAGGGCTTCGTGGTTAGTCAACAGGTTTTAGTGGTATAAATTCAGTGAACTTCAAAAACAAAAAATTGTGGCTTAAGAGAGTGTGCTTACAAATCAGGGCAGATATGTTTAGTGGTTAAAAAAGATGCTTATTCAGACACTCTGGCTTTGTAGGGTTTGGTATGCTGCTGCCAAATATTGTTTTAAAATTAATCAGAGAAATATTTCTTTTGAATTCAAATATGATGCACGAGAAAAGCCAGTATTTTACAGTTATGTTGCTAGCTAAACTGGCGTGGCTTTGATGTAGTGTTTTGTGGCTTTTGAAAATATAGTCAAACAAGTGTCCATTTTTAAATGTTGTATAAATAATCATTCAACCTATCATAGTTGAAAAATCTATTTAAACGAAAAAATAAAAAACAACAACAAAACTGATATTGAACAATCCGTACACTGATGTAATGTTCGTGACAGCTTTCAAAACCTGTTAACATTGCAAATTTATCTTAGCTTATCCCAGTGTGAGTATATAATATTAGCTATGTGGTGTGGCTTCATGTTGAAAACTTTGATAAGTTTTGGGGTCTATTAAATCTTAAAGGATAAATCTAATCTTTATTGTCTTTTTTCAAAAAAAAACAAAAAAAGTCTAAAGAAAGTGGGAAAAAGCCATATGGTACTTTAAACCACAAGGGAAATTATACTTCTTTATATGAAGCTTTCTCACTAGAAAAAAGAGTAAACCTTCTGTTTATCATTATATTTTATGAGGTAACTTCAATGAAATCATGGAAGCATTATCACATGAACAGCAAAGGATAAAATCTCTTTTGCCAAGGCCCTCAAAGGATAGGAAATTTGGAATATGGCACAACTGAAACTTATTTTCCACACTGCAAATGAGGTTCAAGATGTGGGGTGGGTGAATGACAGAAGGTTTCTAGCCATCAAAGAAGATGGCCAACAGTTTTAAAACTTTCATGAGGAGGGTATGTTTTATGGGCCCCATTCAAGAACTAAAATGTATTTTTAATACAATTTACGTTGATATTTTATGTGGGAAAAGTTTGTCTGTGTTGACTCAAATGTTCCAATGTGTAAAGGAAGTATCAGCAAACAGGCACAGGGAACTCACTAAAAAAATTACATGTAGGGGTGGTTTTTAGAGGAAAACTGATGAAGTCATAGCAAGGCTATTTTCCATCAGATGGAAACTACCAGTTCTGTCTATTTATTTCCTTTGGAAAATAGAAGATCAAAGAAAATATTTTGGTAGAGTGTTTCCTTTCAAATATAACAGAGGGTTTATTCTTTTTTTTTTTTTCTGCAATAATAATGCCTCTTTTTCCTTTCCACATGTTCATTCATGTACTCATCAAATATGTGCTATGTGACATACGCTGCCATAATTACAGTAACAGCAGTCAGCATTTATATATCCTTTATTATGCCACTTAGCAAGATAGGTGCTCCGTGCCAGTCTGCACTCACAAGAAAGCTTAGGGAAGGGTTCACATTTTACAGCTGAGGAATATACAGCTTAGGTTTTAGAAGTGATTTTCTTAAGGCTAAGTTATGGAACCAATATTTGAATCCAGGATATTGGTTCCATAGCCCAAACTTTGATGACTTCCCTTCTCATCAATAACTTGAGTCTCAAGAATGATAGAGATTATTATTTAGTCATCAAGAACAGAACATTTGTAGATAATTCTTGAGGAAATAAAAGGAAAGTATAATACTTTGAAATTCATAAAAAAGGGACATAATAAAATCTGGCACTCCAGAGTCACTATATTAATCATCATTATTTTTAAAAATAATAAATGGTATTAGGTGACTCACTATATCAATATTACCTGCACTAAACCAAATAATTTATTTTCCACTTACTTTTATAGCTGTACCAAAATGACAATGAGGTATGACTGACTCTTTTCTTTGATTTGAGCAGAACCTGTATAAGCAGAGCACTTGTATGCCTGCAGATCATAAATATTTAATTTTCTTACTCTTAAATAAATAAAGCTATATGTACATAAAAATTGAATTTACCTAGAACCAAAAGCACTTCCCTTGTGCTGCTAGTTGTAAAAAACTTGCCTGCCAATACAGGGGACATAAGAGATGCAAATTCTATTCCTGGATTGGGAAGATTCCCTGGAGAAGGGCACAGCAACCCACTCCAGTATTCTTGCCTGGAGAATCCCATGGACAGAGGAGCCTGGTGGGCCACAGTCCATGGGGTTGCAAAGAGTTGGGACATGAACTTAGCATGCACAGCACCAAAACCAGTTTGAAACAAAAATAAGTCTCTTGATTGAAATATTTTAATTTTATAATTTTAATAATTATAAAAAATCCCCCCCCCAAATTTTTATCTAATTACAGCATAAAAATTTTGCACAGGTGAAGTGGTGACTACATCTGAGAAAGAGCAAACTATTTAGGATCAAAGTTACAATAAATACCACTTACTGTGAGCAGTGCCATTGAGAGTTCCTACATTTTTACCTAGAAAAATTTTTTATCTCTCTAAATCACCCTCTAACAAGACTCCAATAGTATTAACTTCTGGTCTTCCATTTTTTAAGTGACCACTCTCTATAGAAAACAATGCCTTGGATGTATTATTTCACTACCTTATAAAAACTCTTTGTTTTTTAGAACTTGGAATCTAAATAAATTTCTTGAAACTTAGAGGAAAAAAAGACCTCTTTTTTTTTTTTTCTTAAAACGAAATAAATGAATAAGACATTTCATCATTGCTTGTGGCTATGCAAAGTTGTATGTTCACTTTGAAAAACATATCGGCAATTTCTTACAAGATTGAACATTTTCTATCCATATAACCCAATAATTGTACTCCGTGGTATTTACCTTAAGGTGTTGAAAAATTATGTCCACAAAAACATCTGTATACAAATGTTTATAGCAGCTTCCCAGGTGACTCAGAAGGTGAAGAATCTGCCTCAATGCAGGAGACCCAGGTTCAATGCTTGGGTTGGAAAGATCCCCTGGAGAAAAAAATGGCTACCCACTCCAGTATTCTTGCTTGGAAACTTCATGGTCAGAGGAGCCTGATGGGCTACAGTCCATGGTGTCGCAAATAGTGGGACATGACTGAGTAACTAACATTTTCACTTATTCATAATTGCTAAAACCTGGATGAGAACAAGATGTCCTTCAATAGGTAAATGAATAAACAGATGGTGGCACATTCGCACAGTGGAATATTATTCGGCAGATGAGATATCAAGCCACAAAAAGACATGGAGCATATTTAAGCATATTTCTAAGTGAAAGAAGAAAACCTGATGGTTGTGTATAGTATGATTCTGTATATACATATAATTACATATTGTATATTTCAAGATAGAAAATGCAAAACTAGGAACACAGTATAAAGATCAGTGGTTATCAGAGGGTCTGGGATAAAGAGGCAATGATTAATAGGTAAAATGCAGAAGAATTTTCAGGCATTGAAACTATTCTGTGTGATACTTTAACAGATACATGTTATTAGACATTTGTCAAAACCCATAGCATGTATAAGAGTGAATCCTAAGGTAAATTATGGACTTTGTGCATTCATGCTGAGTTGCTTCAGTCATATCTAACTCTCTGTGGTCCCGTAGACTGCAGTCTTCCAGGTGCCTCCTTCCATGAGATTCTTCAGGCAAGAATACTGGAGTGTGTTGCCATGCCCACCTCCAGGGGATCTTTCCAACCCAAGGGTTGAATCCTCATCTCTTATGTATGCAGAATGCAAGAGAGACATGTAAGAGATGTGGGTATGAATCCTGGGTTAGGAAGATCCCCTGGTGGATCAGACGGTAAAGAATCCACCACAATTTAGAAGACCTGGTTTTAATCCTTGGGTTGAAAAAATCCCCTGGAGGTGGAAATGGCAACCCACTGCAGTATTCTCGCCTGGAGAATTCCATGGACAGAGGAGCCTGGCAGATTACAGGCCATGGGGCCACAAAGAGTCAGACATGATGGAGCAGATACCATTAACCACACTAACATAAGATGTTAATGATAGCCGAAGAAGGAGGTGGGGAAGAGGAATATGTGGGAACCCTGTACTTTCTTGGGCTTCTCTAGTTGCTAAAATGGTAAAGAATACATCGGCAGTGTGGGGGACCTGGGTATCATCCCTGGATTGGGAAGATTCCCTGGGGAAGAGAACAGCTACCCACTCCGGTACTCTTGCCTGGAGAATTCCATGGACAGAGGAGGCTGGCAGGCTACAGTCCATGGGGTCACAGAGTCAGACATGACTAAGTGACTTTCACTTTCACTTTCTGTACTTTCTGCTCAAGTTTCTAGAGACCTGAAACTTCAAAAAGGTTGCTAAAAATTTGTTATGGAGGAAACAAAGATTTGATCTAAAAATATGGTTAATAATTTGAACATAAGTTAAGTCAATGGCACCCCACTCCAGTACTCTTGCCTGGAAAATCCCATGGACGGAGGAGCCTGGTTGGCTGCAGTCCATGGGATTGCTAGGAGTCAGACACGACTGAGCGACTTCCCTTTCACTTTTCACTTTCATACACTGGAGAAGGAAATGGCAACCCACTCCAGTGTTCTTGCCTGGAGAATCCCAGGGACAGGGGAGCCTGATGGGCTGCTGTCTCTGGGGTGGCACAGAGTCGGACACGACTGAAGTGACTTAGCAGTAGCAGCAGTAAGTCAATTATATAAGACATGATTCAATAAAAGTATGCTGTGAATAAAATTTGTTAAAATTAAGAAACTTCTCACAAAGCTAAGAGAAAAACCCAAGACAGAAAAATCCATGTCCCCTTACTGTTTCTGTATGGTTAAACAAAGGTAAAGTTTAGTGGGCATCACCTGTGGGTGAATAAACACGCAAAGAGGGAATTTTGTCTTTCAATCATTATGTCTATTCAAAATGTAATTTCTTACTTTAGTTATTTGATTTATAGCACTAAAGTGCTATAAATGATTTATAGCGATTTATAGCACTAAAGTGAGTATGTTTATAGAAAGTAGGATTGTTCACACACAGTATTTCTTAATAAACTGAAGTAAAGTTTGGCAGGGGTATTAATTGAAACATATTTTATAAAAGTAAAAACATACAGTGAAAAATAAAATCTAATAATTACTGAATATTACCATGTTCCAGACATTATAAATATATCATTTACTCTTATTTGAGTTAAGTATCTATTGGGTTGTGTTACTATATCTACCTTTTCAAAGATGGAAAAAAAAAAAAACTTAAAGAACTTAAATAGTAACTTCTTCAGTGTAATAAGGTTCATAATTGATGCAGTTGGAAAGTAAACCCAGGGAATTTGACACAGTCCATATTCTTAAAAGGAATTTCCAGTGTTGCTATAGAAATAGTGCAGAGATAAAATGTTTATAATTTAGCAATGCAACCCTTCATTTCTATTACAAAAAAATATATAAATTCAAAATCACCTCTGTATCACAAAAATATCATTAAGAAAATATGAATTGTATACAAATTCATATTTACCAAAAACTAGCTTACAAAATGTAATTTTTGAGTAAGTCACAGAGAAAAAGTCTCATGGTTGATTTGCCCAGTATCCAAGAGCTAATATCATCATTCAATACATAAACACAAAGGCATTCAGTATGTAACATTAATTGTAAAGATGTCTAATAAATGATAAACATATTTAATTAATAATTAAAACACATTTACATGATTCATGACTTCTCTGATATATAAAGTAATATAGTCTGCCAATGCCAAGTATCACATTTATATGACAATTATATTTATATGTGCCTGAAAAAATCTAGTTAACAAGCCACACTGATCAATTATAGAACAATATATATATCTGCCTGCAACTCATGTAATTTCCATATTCAAACTATTAATTTAATATAGCTCTTTTTAGCAGTTGTAAATTGCTTTATTATTTAGACATGTATAAACTTCATTATGTTATTTAGATAATTTCAGGCTCTGAAAAAATTTTAATGAAAACACTGTAATTACATATTCTAACATAAAGCAGTTTCTTCTTAAAATATTTGTACACACTCCTATATTCAAAATAAATAACTGACAAGGACCTAGTGTATAGCAGCAGGGAACTCTGCTTGGTGCTCTATAATAACCTAAATAGTAAAAAAAATTGAAAAAATGCATTCATGAGTATGAATAGCTGAATCACTTTGTTGTATATCTGAAATTAGTACAACACTGTTAATAAACTATACTCTAATATAAAATAAAAATAAAAAATAAATGAAAGTTGAAAAAAATAAAGTATTTGATCATTAAAATTTGTTTTTGATGAGAGACAGTTCCACTCATAAATCCCAGTAAATTTCATTTCCCATCATGCTCATCATAATGACCACTGGGTGTAATAGATTTTTAGCTGTTTTCTACACACCTTCACCTAGCTACATTTCTTTAAGGAAAACTAAACTCCTAAATTAGGTTTCTCTTTGGTGGCATAAAGAAGTTAAACCTTGTGTTTTCTCTCATGTAGAATTTGAAAGAAATCCTTATGTCACTTTAGAGAATTTTGTAGATTAATATTTCCTTAAGAATACCACAGGTAAAATATTTTAATGTTTTACGTTTATGTGTATATCAAATATCTGTTTCATTTAAATAAACAAAAATCCAGGGTCTATGCTCCCACTACTTTGTAGTGGTATGTCTACCTTTTATCATTATCTATTCACAAATTTCCTTCTTTATTAACATTTCAGGTATTACTGTCTCCCCACTAATGGCAACATTGGTAAGTTACTATGACTACTTAAGTAACATCTTAAGTAACATATTTTCCCTTGTAGTGGCTGTTTGAACACACACCTCCTGTGTTTGCCTTTTTGTTCTTCTACAATATTTATGTTTGAAATATCTAATTCTTTTTTACAAAAATTATGTGTGAAATTTATTCTCATATTTGCCTGTGTGGAATGTACTTTGGAATCAGATAAAACCAAGTTAACAAAGCCAAAAATGAGTTTAAATCTTTACAATTCAGTAAGCCCACGCCCTTGTGTAATTTGCCTAACTTCTCTAAGCCTAGGAGTTCTTGTATAAAAGAGGGATAACAATTCCTAATCAATAAAGTGTAAGCATTAATGTCTTATCAAGAAAAAGTCTGGCATAATGATAAACTTTCAATAATAGTTTATTTTTCCACTTTTTTCTTCTCTTTCTCTCTTTATCCTGAACGTTGACTTCATAAAAATTTTATATACACTCTGAGCATCCATTCAGCTATGATCCTCTCCCTTTAATTCTGAGTAAGAATTACATATACCTTCACCCATAACAGTGTCTTATTGTAGCAGGAATGCCCTACACAAGGGAATAACATTAACATAAACTGTAGAGAAATCAATTGTAGAAAAGAAAATTGAACTTTATGTGCATTTAAATCCAGTTCTTGAATTTTTAATTTTGATGATTGGGTTTATCAATTGTTTAAAAGAAAACTGTCATTTTAAAACACTAAGTTGCCTCATCCATGAAAATGACATTTCTCTTTATGTATTTGAGTTTGTCTTTTTCATGTCAGAAACTATAAAGATCTTGTATTATTATAGCTAACACCATTTCTATGTACGTTCATGTCTTTATTTCCTAAAGGAATATTTTTTTCCTCTTATACTCTAAATAACATTGGCTGTGATTAAGTTATTACTATGGGTTCAGTTGATTTTGTTTTCCTGGATATTTAGCTGAAAATTTTAAAAGAACTCATAATTCATAGATTTTTATATTTTCCAGTAAAAAAAAAATTTGTCTACAGCTAATATCTTTGACTCTTAATTGCTAATTTTAAACCCTGTTTTCTTATCTGTATCAGCCAGAATCCCACTATATATAAATTTATGTAACACTACCAGTAATATTTGTCTTCTTTCTCATTTCATGGAATATCTCTGATGTTACACCACTGAGTATAAATTTTGCAAATAGTTTTGTGGTATGGAATATCTCTGATGTTACACCGCTGAGTATAAATTTTGCAAATAGTTTTGTGGTGTATATATCTCTTTAATTTTATCAGAAAACACATAACATGAAATGGATTCATTTTGATATTTGTCAAAACTAATACAATTATGTAAAGTTTAAAAATAAAATAAAATTTAAAAAAAAAAAAAAAAGAAATCTACCTTCTTGAAATTTTTAAATGTAGAGTACAGTATTGTTAAGTGTATGCAAATTGTTGTACAGTAGATAAAATTTTAAGTACATTTCTAGTTCTAGTTTGCTAAAATGTTTTTGTTTAACTGTGATTTGAATTCACTTTCATTAAATTCTTATCCTACATTTAAATATATAAACACATTTATGTGTATATATTTCTACCTCAAGCTATTAATAAGATACATGAATTGAAATATTTCTAATGTTGAAATATCTTTGTATTGCTGAGATAAATTCAATATGATTAGGGTTTATTATTCCCTTAGTTTACTGCAAGATTTGATTTGCTACTAATATAATAAGGGCATTTGCAAAGATTAAAGTTATTTAAAATTATTCTATGTATGTTTTATTCTTCTCTAAATTTTTTTTGTTGTTTACTTCCTAAGTCCTATCTGAATATTTTGTGACCCCCATCGACTGTAGCCCACCAGGCTTCTCTGTCCGTGGGATTTCCCAGGCAAGAATACTGGAGAGGGTTGCCATTTCTTCTTCAGGGAATCTTTCCAACCCAAGGATTGAACCCGCATCTCCTACATTGACAGGTGGATTCTTTTGCAGTGAGCCACCAGGAAAGCCCTCTCTAATTTTAGTGCTACATTTATGATGGTCTTTTAAAATGAGTTGGATAAGAGATTAATAAGACGTGTATTAATTTGTGACCACGTAATTATTACAAAAATTTCACTTGCTTTGAAATGTATGCATATTTAATGTAGTCATTGAAGTCAGATGTTTCACAATGAATATCACATTTTGTACTTCCATTTTGTGCCCTTCTGAGTTTTGCGCTTTTGAAGGAAATGGACCCTCAGAGCATGATACTTTTGATTCAAAGTTATTTGCAATAAGATGTTATTTTATCCATCAAAAGCTAATGTATCCACAGACTGTGTTCTCAGTTTGAGACTTGCAGTCTTGGGGACTTTTAATGTAAATTCTGAATATAGGCATGTGGCAGGGCAAACAGGAGGAAGTGCCTTGATAATTGCCTAGGAGATGTAGATTTGGAAAGATGCAAAACCCATAATTAAGACAAATTTGAATTTAGTAAATTATAACCTGATTTTCAAAAGTGACAGTGGAATTTGAAAATGAGAGAAGAAAAAGCAAGTGATAGGATGAGGAATAAATGCAACTCAGAAATGCCAAAAAATAAAAAAATAAAAATAAAATGAGTTGGATAACTGCATGATTTCTTGTATTGTTTAACATTTTATTTCTTGAAAGTTTCATAGATTTCTATAAGTCTCTCTGGACTTATGACTTAGAATAATGGCCTCTCAAAGTTGTCCTTGTCCTAATTCCTGGAACCTTTGAATATGTTCCTTTATATGGCCAAGGAGACCTGCAGGTGTGATATTAAAAACCTTGAGATGTGACATTATCCTGAATTATCCTGGTCACCCAACTTGAATCACCTGAGTCCTTAAAGGTAGAAGACGATAGTAGAGTTGGTCAGTGATACATGACTGAGGATGACTTGACCTACCTTCTGTGGCTTTAAACAAAGGAAGATAGTTATTCAAATATTACAACTATGATCACAATTGAAAGAAGCAAGACGCAAAAGAACATATGTGATGCTCCATTTATTTAATATTCAAATCAGCCAAATTGAAAATATATATTTTAAGATTATATACATGGATGATAAAGAAGGCAGTGATTGCTAATACTATTTGACTGTACTGTCTTGATTCATGCTAAGGGGTCAGTTGATTAACTGTGGTATCCAGCCACACAAATGACCCTCCATACTTCTCCTTTTCTGCTATTAACACCATTGACTAGTACCTTTTCTCACTGAATAGGTATGAGTATGACAAATAGGATATCCCTCTTCCCTCCCCATACCATCCCTCTGGGTCGTCCCAGTGCATCAGCCCCAAGCATCCAGTATCGTGCATCAAACCTGGACTGGCGACTTGTTTCATATA
This sequence comes from Bos taurus, assembly GCF_002263795.3. Classification (NCBI taxonomy): domain Eukaryota; kingdom Metazoa; phylum Chordata; class Mammalia; order Artiodactyla; family Bovidae; genus Bos; species Bos taurus. The sequence continues at coordinate 13,366,433 of NC_037332.1, read as the reverse complement.
TGATATTATACACGTTTCAATGCCATTCTCCCAAATCATCCTACCCTCTCCCTCTCCCACAGAGTCCAAAAGACTGTTCTATACATCTGTGTCTCTTTTGCTGTCTCGTATACAGGGTTATTGTTACCATCTTTCTAAATTCCATATATATGTGTTAGTATACTGTATTGGTGTTTTTCTTTCTGACTTACTTCACTCTGTATAATTGGCTCCAGTTTCATCCACCTCATTAGAACTGATTCAAATATATTCTTTTTAATGGCTGAGTAATACTCTATTGTGTATATGTACCACAGCTTTCTTATCCTGAATGAGACATTTTAAAAATAGGATCCTCCAGTCTGAGTCAAGACTTCATGGTACTTAGCCCTGCCCAATATCTGACTGAGCTTCATGAGAAATTAGCCAGAATCACCAGGCAAGCTGCTCAAGAACCCATGACCCACTGAATTGTAAGAGGTAAAGCAATTTTTTATTAGGTCACCAAGCCTTGGGATGATCTGTTACACAGTAGTTAACATATAGCATCACTTTAGTACTATCAGTGCAAATGTCAACACAGTGAAAATGCAGTGGTCGTCATTTTCATGAAAATAATTTTAACATTGAAAACCCATAAAAAGATCTTGGGACCTTAAAAGTCTGCAAGCCACATGTTGAGAACTTCTCTGATATACTAATATTAGTTTTACTATTATTTGGATCTACCACAACATATTTAAATATTCCCCCATTAATAAACATTTATATTTTTTCCAGTCTTCCAGACATTGCTATAAATACATTACTTATATTTATTTTTAAAATAATCTCAGCATAAAACTATGTTTCACAAACATTATATTTGCTTTATGGATACTTAGCTTGTTGGAAATATTAAAACAAAACAAACAAACAAAAAAAAACTCTCATAAATCTGCATTGTTCAGTTCAGTTCAGTTACTCAGTCATGTCTGACTCTTTGCGACCCATGGACTGCAGCACATCAGGCTTCCCTGTCTATCTCCAACTCCCAGAGCTTACTCAAACTAATGTCCATCAATTCAGTTATGCCATCCAACCATCTCATCCTCTGCTGTCCCCTTGTCCTTAACCTTCAATCTTTCCCAGCATCAGAGTCTTTTCTAGTGAGTCAGCTTTTCACATCAGGTAGCCAAAGTATTGGAGTTTCAGCTTCAGCATCAGTCCTTTCAATCAACATTCAGGACTGATTTCCTTTAGGATGGACTGGTTGGAAATCCTTGCAGTCCAAGGGACTCTCAAGAATCTTCTCCAACACCACAGTTCAAAAGCATCCATTCTTCAGCGCTCAGCTTTCTTTATAGTCCAATTCTCACATCCATACATGACTACTGGAAAAACAATAGCTTTGACTAGATGGACCTTTGTTGGCAAAGAAATAACTCTGCTTTTTAATATACTGTGCAGGTTGATCGTAGCTTTCCTTCCAAGGAGCAAGCATCTTGTAATTTCATGGCTGTAGTCACAATCAGCAGTGATTTTGGAACCCCCAAAATAAAGTCTGACACTGTTTCCACTGTTTCCCCATCTATTTGCCATGAAGTGATGGGACCAGATGCCATGATCTTAGTTTTCTGAATGTCGAGCTTTAAGCCAACTTTTTCACTCTCCTCTTCCATTTTCATCAAGACGTTCATCAGTTCTTCTTCGAGTTCTGCCATACAAGTAGTGTCATCTGCATATCTGAGGTGATTGATATCTCTCCCTGAAATCTTGATTCCAGCTGTGCTTCATCCAACCTGGCATTTTGCATAATGTATTCTGCCTATAAGTTAAATAAGCAGGGTGACAATATACAGCCTTGATGTACTCCTTTCCCTATTTGGAACCAGTCTGTTGTTCCACGACCAGTTCTAAATGTTGCTTCTTGACCTATATACAGATTTCTCAAGAGGCAGATCAGGTGGTCTGGTATTCCCATCTCTTGAAGAATTTTCCACAGTTTGTTGTGGTCCACACAGTCAAAGGCTTTGGCATAGTCAGTAAAGCAGATTTAGAGGTTTTTCTGAAACTCTCTTGGTTTTTTGATGATCAAATCGATGTTGGCAATTTGATCTTTGGTTCCTCTGCCTTTTCTAAATCCACCTTGAACATCTGGAATTTCATGGTTCTTATATTATTGAGGCCTGGCTTGGAGAATTTTGTGCATTACTTTACTAGTGTGTGCTGCTGCTAAGTCACTTCAGTCGTGTGGGACCCCATAGACAGCAGCCCACCAGGCTCCCCCATCCCTGGGATTCTCCATGCAAGAACACTGGAGTGGGTTGCCAGTTCCTTCTCCAATGCATGAAAGTGAAAAGTGAAAGTGAAGTCGTTCAGTCATGTCCGACCCTCAGCGACCCCATGGACTGCAGCCTTCCAGGCTCCTCTGTCTTACTAGTGTATGAGATGAGTACAATTATGTGGTAGTTGGAAAATTCTTTGGTATGGCCTTTCTTTGGGATTAGAATGAATAATGACCTTTTCTAGTCCTGTGGCCACTGCCAAGTTTTGCAAATTTGCTGGCATATGGAGTGAAGCACTTTCATAGCATCATCTTTTAGGATTTGAAATAGCTCAACTGGAATTCCATCACCTCCACTAGCTTTGTTCATAGTGATGTTTCCTAAGGCCCAAGGCCTTAGGAATCCAAAATGTCTGACTCGAGGTGAGTGATCACACCATCGTGATTATCTGGGTCATGAAGATGTTTTTTGTATGGTTCTTCTGTGCATTCTTGCCACCTCTTCTTAATATCTTTTTTTTTTTCACATTTAGTAATGAAAACTTTAATGCAGATGAATTAGCACCAGAAAAAAACACAACTAAAATATTATTCTAATAAAACTACTGCGGTATGAATTTTAAAACATGCCACACCATGTTCATTCTTTTAAAAGTGCTATTCCTTAAACATTTTGAACACATATTACATTTTTTATAATGCTAATATTTGATATCCTTGAGAACAGAAACTTTTAAGTCCATACCATTTCTGTCCTTTATCATGCCCGTCTTTGCATGAAATGTTCCCTTGGTATCTCTCATTTTCTTGAAAAGATCTCTAGTCTTTCCCATTCTATTGTTTTCCTCTATTTCCTTGCATTGATCACTGAGGAATGCTTTCTTATTCCTCCTTGTTATTCTTTGGAACTTTGTATTCAAATGGGTATATTTTTCCTTTTCTCCTATGCCTTAGCTTCTCTTCTTTTCTCAGCTGTTTGTGAGGCATCCCCAGAAAACCATTTTGCCTTTTTGCATTTCTTTTTCTTGGGGATTGTCTTGATCACTTCCTCCTGTACAATGTCATGAAACTCCTTCCATATGTCTTCAGGCACTCAGTCTATCAGACTTAATCCCTTGAATCTATTTATCATTTTCACTGTATAATCCTAAAGGATTCATTATAAGTCATACTTAAAAGGTCTAGTGGTTTTCCCTACTTTCTTCAATGTAAGGCTGAATTTGGCAATAAGGAGTTCATGATCTGAGCCACAGTCAGCACCTGGTCTCATTTTTGCTGACTGTATAGAGCTTCTCCATCTTTAGTTGCAAAGAATATAATCAATCTGATTTCAGTATTGACCATCTCGTGATGTTCATGTGTAAAGTCTTCTCTTGTGCTGTTGGAAGAGGGTGTTTGTTATGACCAGTGCATTCCCTTGGCAAAACTCTGTTAGCCTTTGCCCTGCTTTGTTTTGTACTCCAAGGCCAAATTTGCCTGTTACTCCAGATATCTCTTGACTTCCTGCTTTTGTATTCCAGTCCCCTATAATGAAAAGGCAATGGCACCCCACTCCAGTACTCTTGCCTGGAAAATCCCATGGATGGAGGAGTCTGTTAGGCTGCAATCCATGGGGTCGCTAAGAGTTGGACACAACTGAGTGACTTCACTTTCACTTTTCACTTTCATGCATTGTAGAAGGAAATGGCAACCCACTCCAGTGTTCTTTCCTGGAGAATCCCAGGGATGGTGGAGCCTGATGGGCTGCCGTCTATGGGGTCGCACAGAGTCGGACACGACTGAAGTGACTTAGCATAGCATAATGAAAAGGGCATCTTTTGGGGTGTTATTTCTAGAAGGTCTTGTAGGTCTTTATAGACTAATTCAACTTCAGCTTCTTCAGCATCACTGGTCAGGGCATATACTTGGATTACTGTGATATTGCAAAGTTTGCCTCCGAAACGAACAGAGATCATTCTGTCGATTTGAGATTGCATCCAAGTACTGCACTGAGAACTCTTGTTGACTATGATGGCTACTGCATTTCTTCTAAGGGATTCTTGCCTACAGTAGATATAATGGTCATCTGAATTAAATTCACCCATTCCAGTCCATTTTAGTTCCCTGATTCCTAAAATATGGATGTTCACTCTTGCCATCTCCTGTTTAACCACAGGAAAACTAATTTACTCAACTCCTAGAGCTATTTTGCAGATTAACTGATTGAATGAACCCCTCAGAACAGTGCCTTGTAGCACCAACTTACTTGCTCATGTTTGAGGTTTGCTGCGGTCCATGGGGTCACAAAGAGGCTGGACTTAGCAACTGAACAACAAAGTGCCTTGCACTTAGTAAGTGCTTGGCAGATTGATTGCTAAAGCAATCATTCTCTTTCACCCCTCCCTTCTCAATAGCACATGGTGCCCCTCATTGCCTGGCTCATGCTTGAATTGTCAGCCGCCCTGGCTACCTAGATAAAGCTGGACCTAGCCAAGCAGGCTCTAGGGAACAACTGGGAGGCGCTGCTTGGGTCAGCACTGCTGGCTGACCCTGACCACGCCCCTCTGCCCACCCCCAGGCCCAAGTTCAGCTTTCTTGTCCCTCCCTCTTGCATTATTAGGTCTATTGGATCAGACATTTTGAGATAGATAACTACACAGAGAAAAAAAGAAAGAGAGAGGGAGAGGAAATTGCTATGTTGTTTCAGCAATATATATGTTGATGACAACAGACAAGTTTTCAAATCTGGTTTGATTAATTTCTGGCTTGTTTCATTTGTACAAATTTCTCTATGTTTAGTGCCTTCATCTGTGAACTGGGCAAAAGAGTAATTCTGCATAGCTTGCACTGTATAGGTTATAAATATGTTAACACTATATAAGTTCTTAAATATTGAATATAAGTACCTGTTGCAGTGTTTGGAACAGAAGAAATGTAATAATTGTATATAAATCATCTCATTAATCTTCACACAAGCTTCCACAATATGAATTCTTATACTAGTTTTATACCGTGTTATGGGTCCTGACAAGACCTCAGATGGAACTCAGGATCTGGTTTTATTGAAGACCCAGTGGACTGCAGCCTTTGGGTACCAACTCACCTTAACTGATTTTCCATAGAGATGGAGGCATGTAAAGAAGAGGGAGATAAAATGAGGAGTAAGGGGAGAAGAGAGTGCCCTACAGAGGGCACCAGTTGGAACCCCACCAAAATCATTTTTTTTATTTGCAATGATACCAAATCATGGCAAGACTGGAGGCAAAGACTATAAGAATTGTCTTTGTAAGTACATTTGAGACATTCCTATGGCCTCCAAAAAACTGGGTAAGGCTCAAGAGGAGTTGTGTTCTGTAGTGTGTGAGCATGGACAATTATTCAGAAAGTAATTATATACAGAAGAGAAATAGCAGCTCAGAGTAGAAAAATAATTTATTCAAGTATATACAGCTAACCAGGGCAGATCGTCAATCTCAGGTCTTTCTGTGTCCAAAGTCTGTGTCCCTAAACATGAAATTAGCTACAAATCACGTGTTGCCTAATTATTCAAATATTTATTTGTGTATACGTGGGCATTGTTCAGCAACATATTTCAGCAAGGGAATATTGGCTTTTTCTTGAAGATTTCGTTGTTAGGTGATGCTTAAATACAATGATGCTTAAATAAAACATGGAAGCAATGTAGATTTCTCACTCCCAAGATATTTTCTTGGAGATTATTTAAGTATCTCAATCCTTTCTACATATAATTTCCTTCATCCTTACAGGTTTATAGAGTCAAAATATTCATTGTGAAGCTTCAGTCACTTAGGTGCAATCTCCCTAGAGATTTTGGATTTGTCTTGGGCTTCCTGGTGGCTCAGAGGTTAAAGCGTCTGCTGCAATGCAGAAAACCTGGGTTCGATTCCTGGCCAGTAAGATCCCCTGGAGAAGGAAATGGCAACCCACTCCAGTACTCTTGCCTGGAGAATCACATGGACGGAGGAGCCTGGTGGGATGCAGTCCACAGGGTCGCAAGAAGTCGGACACGACTGAGCGACTTCATTTTCACTTTCCATTCTTTGAAGAAGAAGCTAACAAAAACAACCTCACTTATTAATAAAGATGTTATTTGGGAGCATCAAAGTAATTTCAGGCACAAACTAGTCAATCAAATATAAGGTAGGAGCACTTGATATTGACAACAAAGGGATGAGATTTTGTGAAAACTGGGGCTTGAAGGTAAATCTAGAGCTTTGAAAAAGAGTTAAGCTGTTTCTCAATATAGTAAATTGCCACTGTATTTTCATTTATTAATTTTTATTTCACTTGGTACTCACTTTGACAATGTTTTTCAACTTAAATATAAGTAAATATTTCTGCAAAATATGGTGTTGATAGTAGGGTATGATTTTTGTTAAAATTTTCAATATGTAAGCCAACCTATAAAAATATTTTAAAAATATAAGATTCTGAATGTGATAAATTGTGCTTTGTGTTTTCCATTTAAAGTCAAGAGACAAGAAAGGTCATAGAGTTTTTAAACCAATGACCTTTATCATAATGCATCTCATAAACTGAATTTCAAATAGAAAATGCTGGTTGAAAAGCAAAGAAATGACTGTCATTGAAACACAGGATTCATCAAGTTATAATGTCAGCTTAGTAATGAAAATGGTTTCCTACATTCTTGTCAATTGACAAGCTGTCATCACATATTAAAAACTGACAAGGCATTGATGAATTAGATTGTTTTTAATATTTCCAAGCAACTAACCTTCAGAAAAGCAAAAGGTCTTGCTCATAAGTTAAATATACCATTTTTTTACTTCATAATTATTTTAAAGAGAAATAAAGTGTTTAAATGAGCTTGTAGACTAGGGCTACAAGGGGGCACTAGTAGTAAAAAAAACCCACCTGCCAAAGCAGGAGACATAAGAGACATGGGCTCAAGCACTGAGTCAGGAAAATCCCCTGGAGGAGGGCATGGCAACCCACTCCAGTTTTCTTGCTTGGAGAATCCCAGACAGAGAATTCTCATGGGCTGCAGCTTATAGGGTCCCAAAGAGTTGGATACAACTGAAGCGACTTAGATGCACACAAATAGATTTCTAAGTAGATGCAGACATAATTCAGTTTAGTTCAGTCACTCAGTCGTGTCCAACTCTTTGCAACCCCATGGACTGTAGCACATCAGGCCTCCCTGTCCATCACCAACTCCCAGAGTTTACCTAAATTCATCTCCATTGAGTTGGTAATGCCTTCCAATTATCTCATCTTTTATAGTCCCCTTCTCCTCCTGCCTTCAATCTTTCCCAGCATCAGGGACTTTTCAAATGAGTCAGTTCTTCACATCAGGTGGCCAAAGTATTAGAGCTTCAGCTTCAACATCAGTCCTTCCAATGAACACTCAGGATTGATCTCCTTTAAGATGGGCTTGTTAGATCTCCTCACAGTCCAAGGCACTCTCAAGAGTCTTCTCCAACACCACAGTTCAAAAGCATCAATTCTTTGACTTTCAGCTTTCTTTATAGTCCAACTCTCACATCCATACATGACCACTGGAAAAACCATAGCCTTGACTAAACAGACCTTGGTCGGTTAAGTAATGTCTCTGTTTTTTAGTATGCTTTCTAGGTTAGTCATAGCTTTTCTTCCAAAGAGTAAGTGTCTTTTAATTTCATGGCTGCAGTCACCGTCTGCAGTGATTTAGGAGCCCGAAAAAATAAAGTCTGTCACTGTCTCCATTGTGTCCCCATCTATTTGCCATGAAGTGATGGGACCGGATGCCATGATCTTCGTTTTCTGAATGTTGAGCTTTAAGCCAACTTTTTCACTCTCCTCTTTCACTTTCATCAAGAGGCTCTTTAGTTCCTCTTCACTTTCTGCCATAAGGGTGGTGTCATCTGCATATCTGAGGTTATTGATATTTCTCCTGGCAATCTTGATTCCAGCTTGTGCTTCTTCCAGCCCAGCGTTTCTCATGATGTACTCTGCATATAAGTTAAATAAGCAGAGTGACGATATACAGCCTTGACATACACCTTTTCCTAAGACTCCTTTTCCAGTCTGTTGTTCCATGTCCAGTTCTAACTGTTGCTTCCTGGCCTGCATACAGATTTCTCAAGAGGCAGGTCAGATGGTCTGGTATTCCTATCTCAGAATTTTCCACAGTTTATTGTGATCCACACAGTCAAAGGCTTTGGCATAGTCAATAAAGCTGAAATAGATGTTTTTCTGAAACTCTCTTGCTTTTCGATGATCCAACAAATGTTGGCAATTTGAACTCTGGTTCCTCTGCCTTTTCTAAGACCAGCTTGAACATCTGGAAGTTCATGGTTCATGACTTGTTGAAGCCTGGCTTGCCGAATTTTGAGTATTACTTCACTATTGTGTGGACGAGTGCAACTGTGAAGTAGTTTGAGCATTCTTGGACATTGCCTTTCTTTGGGATTGGAATGAAAACTGATCTTTTCCAGTCCTGTGGCCACTGCTGAATTTTCCAACCTCATAATTATACATTGTTAAATTGTTTTAAAGAGCTGAAACACTAATACCTCTGAAATTGAACTTATGTATCAAAGAATATGTATACTGCTGATAGAGGAGGAATATAAAGCTTAGTTTGAAAACAATTCTATTCTTTATAAATCATTTCTACGAACTACAAAGTACACAATATTAGTTATTTTAAAATCCAGTAAAATGTTTAGCTGATATGATAGAATATATGAAAAGAGAAATTCAAGAGTAGACAAATAAAGTTTCTAGGGTACTGGAAGTTTCTTTCATCATTTTGATGTGAGAATTTTTGATACATAGAGCACATGTCTATTTTCATAATTTACTACCTGAAGATGGTAAACATATCTTCCAGTAGCCTCTTAAGAATGTATTTATACAGAGTAAACTGTTGATAATGTGATTTTTTTAAAGGCCTATTTTATCCTCATATTTAGTGAAATGTAAATCTATGTAGAAATCATTTATTCTCAGAATTCTGAAGTCTACTAGCTTTCTTCTTTGCTGATGACTGATACCTTTCTGATTTTTGACATATGTTTATGGTCCTTTATTTTTCCTCAGAACTTCATGATTTTCATCTTACACTTCTTGACCTGAGTCTTCACAAAGAGTGCATCACTGTGGGTCTTGTATTTATATTTGTGTGCACATGCTGCAGTCCATGGGGGTCGCTAAGAGTCGGACACGACTGAGCGACTTCACTTTCACTTTTCACTTTCATGCATTGGAGAAGGAAATGGCAACCCACTCCAGTGTTCTTGCCTGGAGAATCCCAGGGATGGGGGAGCCTGGTGGGCTGCCATCTATGGGGTCTCACAGAGTCGGACATGACTGAAGTGACTTAGCAGCCGCAGCAGTAGCAGTGGGCACACATGTAGTTCTTTTTTGAATGTGGAGAATTATGTTCTCTAGTTCTTGGAATATCTTTTCTATCTTTGGTAATTTCCTTCCATCCACATTTTTGAGCTTTTATTAAATAATTATATTTATATGTCATATAAATGACAGTCTATATTTTTTTCTAATATTTTTAAATATCAGGGTTTTGGTGATATAATTTAATACAGTAAAATTCTCTCTTTTAGCTACAAAAATCTATGAATTTCAACAAATATATAAAGTTATAAAGTCACCACTACCATCAGAATACAGGATAATTCTATCACCTTCAAAAGTTCCCTCATACTGCTTTGTAGTCAATTGTCTTCCCACCCAAGACTCTGGAAACCATTAATTTATCTTCTATCTATAGACATACCTACTTTCAGTTCAGTTCAGTCGTTCAGTCGTGTCCGACTCTTTGCGACCCCAGGAATCACAGCACACCAGGCCTCCCTGTCCATCACCAACTCCCGGAGTTCACTGAGACTCACGTCCATCAAGTCAGTGATGCCATCCAGCCATCTCATCCTCTGTCGTCCCCTTCTCCTCCTGCCCCCAATCCCTCCTAGCATCAGAGTCTTTTCCAATGAGTCAACTCTTCGCATGAGGTGGCCAAAGTACTGGAGGAGTTTCAGCTTTAACATCATTCCTTCCAAAGAACACCCAGGGCTGATCTCCTTCAGAATGGACTGGTTGGATCTCCTTGCAGTCCAAGGGACTCTCAAGAGTCTTTTTATATAAGTGCAGTCATACAGGACATGGCCTTTTATGTCTTCTCTTAATAAGAATAATGTTTTTTTAATTCATCAATATTATTACATGTCTCAGTAGCTCATATCTGTGTTTTTTCAGTAGAATTTACTTGTTTAGGTAAGCCTCAATGTTTTATTCATTCTCTAGTTGATGGCCATTTTGGCCATTTCTAGTTTGGGGAAATTAAGCACAAATCTGCTGTAAGCTTCCTTTTACAGGCTTTCTATGGACATGTATTTTTCATTGTATCTTTAACAGCAGTGTTTGAGAGTTTTCCCTACTTACTACATATACTTGTCAGCAGTTCGTACTTTTAATATTTTTTTTCTTTTCTTTTCTTTCAGTTTGGTTTTGTGTTTAGCCATTTTAGTGGGTCTGAAATATACAATATTGTGATTTTACTTTACATTTATTTTATGATTAAATATGCTGTGCATCCTTCCAATTACTTCTGTGTGCTTATTTGCTATTCTTGTATCTTCACTGGTAAGCTATGGATTCAAAGATTTTACCCCTTTTAAAATTGAATGGTTTGTTTCATTATTATTGAATTTTGACGTTTCTTTATATATTGTTGAAGAGAGGCCTTTATATGGGTTCTGCAAAGTTTTTTTCTATTCTAAGGATTACATACAGGTTTTATAATGATGGTTTTTAAAGAGGAGCAGTTTTTACATTTTGATGATATCTAATTCATAGAATATTATGGTTTATTTCATTTTTAAGGAATTAGCGCCTATTCCAATATTGTAGAGATACCATCCTGCGTTTCGTCTAGATGCCATTTCCTGCATCTCCTCTCCTGCACTGCAGGTTTAGCCTTTACCCCTGAGCCACGAGGCAAGCCCAAGGTGAGGCTTCCCAAGTGGCACAGTGGTAAAGGGGCTTTCCAGGTGGTGAAGTGGTAAAGAATCCTCCTGCCAGTGCAGGAAGCACAAGTGATGTGGGTTTGATCCCTGGGTTGGGAATATCCCCTGGAGTAGAAAATGGCAACCCACTCCAGCAATTTTGCCTGGAAAATCCCATGGACAGAGGAGCCTGGTGGGCTACAATCCATGGGGGTCACAAACAGTCAGACAGGGCTGAGCACAATAACAACAATACATTTTAGTGTATAAGTTTTATATTATTGATTTTTTCACTATTGCCTTTATGTTCTTTGCTGCATTGATTACTTTCCAAGTACTGCTTTATCTGTGCCCGGCTGTGATATTATATTTTATAAGAAGAAATATAAATTTCCTCTTCCTTCCACTTTATGGAACAAAGCTCCTAAAACCCTTGGAATTTCCTAAGTGATGAGAGCAAGAAAGGTGTCTTTTGTTTGCTAATGAGGTAACTTCTGGATCTCACCTAAGGATTAGGAGTGGTTGCCAGGGGAGCTAACCATGTGATGACAGGGTAGGAAATTAAAGTCCTATTTTCCTGAACTTCAGGCAGGGGAGAAGGCCTGAAGGTTGAATTAATCACCAGTGGTCAGTGACTTAATCCTTCTTTTGTAATGAAGCTTCCATAACCCCATTTCCACCCCAGCAAAAAAAGGCAGGATTCTGACAGCTTCCAGGTGGTGAACTGATTGAAGAAAGTGGAGGTCTGAGAGCGTATGGAAGTTCTGTGCTCTTTCCTCCTAACTTGCCTTATCCATTTCTTCTCTATGGCTTTTTCTGAATTACAGTTAATCCTTAAAAACTCAAGGGGTTAGGTACCTCAACTCCCATGCAGCTGAAAATTTGATTACAATTTTACAGTCAGCCTTCTATGTCAGTTTGTAAGACTGAGCCCTTAACTGATGGGACTGATGCTATTTTCAGATAGGTAGTATTTGAACTGAGTTGAATCCTCAGACATCCTGCTGGTATCCAAGAACTGCTTGTGGTGTGGGGAAACTGTCCCTCCCACCCCTCTACCTCCACCTCCCCTGTAGGTTGGAACTGTGTCCCAGACCCTATCATAAGACCTGCATACTTTATATGTTGCTTTTGGTGGTGGCGATTGTTTAGTCGCAAAGTTGTATCCGACTCTTGAGACCCCGTGGACTGTAGCCTGCCAGGTTCCTCTGTCTATGGGGTTTCCCAGGCAAGAATGCTGGAGTGGGTTGCTATTTCCTTCTCCAGAGGATCTTCCCAACCCAGGGACTGAACCTGGGTCGCCTGCATTGCAGGCGGATTCATTACTGGCTGAGTCACCAGGAAAACTTGCACACATTTCAAAATAATTTTTAAACAAACTTTGATTTTCTCTTTGATTTATGAGTTGTTTAGAAGTATGTCATTTAGTTTCCAAACACTGGGATATTTCAAGATACCTTCCTGTTACTAATTTACAGTTTAATTTAGTTATGAGAGAAAATGAGTTGTATAATTTCCGTTATTTTAACTTTGTTGGATTTATTTTTATGGCACAGATATGGTCCATGTGGTAAACTCTCCATTTTAGTGTACTTGAATTGAGTTGTATTCTGCCTTTCTTGGGTGGGCACTCTGTAAGTATCAATGCCAAGTTGATAATGTTTCAGTCTTACATAGCCTTACTATTTTCTGTTTATTTTTTCTGGTGATTTTTCAGTGAGACATGTTGAAATCTCCATTATAATTGCAGATTTGCCCATTTTTCCTTGCAGGCTACCAGTATTCACCTCAAGAATTTTGAAGCCCTATTGTTAGGAACATACACATTTAAGATCTTCATGCCTTCTTGGTAAATTGATCCCATTATCATAATGTAATATCCCTGTCTATTATAGTGCTGATTGTTTTGACTTCTCAGTTTGGTCATTCCAAGTATATTATTTAACAAAAACACTGCATACTTTATGAATCATACTACATAAATTGAGTACCTGAAAATACAGTCTTATCCTCTAGTAGGTCAACATCCACTTTGATGTAGGCCAGGTTCTAAAATGGATTATAGTAGTAATATACTGCCACCAGACATCTGGAAGTATATAATTTATTCTGCTTAGAGAAATCAGAGAAGGTAGCACAAAGACATATTTGAGTTAGACTAAGGAAAGGAGCTATTGCATTCCAGACAAAGGAAGGTAGCTGTAAATGGAGAGGTATTTAGGGGATCAGTACAACAGTTACCTAGGGCATGTGGTGGTGTGACATAAAATCATGAAGTAAGCCTGAAATCTAATAAGCTATTTGCTTCTGTCTTCCTAACTCTGTGCCTACTGGGAAATTAGTAAAAATAATTGAGTTTTCCTTTTTTACTCTGTAAAATAGGAATAACGAAAGCTATTTCTCAAGGTAGATATAAAGTTTAAAGAAAAATTAAGTATGTATATAATGTCTTGCACACTGCCTGACAGTTAAAAATTATACTATCTTTGATTTTTTTTTATGTTTGTTGTTGTTATTGTTATTCTTACTGAGGACACCAAAAATTTAGTATCTTCCATGCAAGAGTTTTTCAACATAGAGCCTTATTTTACTATTTCAATTTTATAACAGAAGTAAAAAAATAAAAAACAAAGATTTTCTTAACATATTTCAAATGAATAGTAACCAACCCTTATTGAGTATTAATATGGGCTAACTGCTGTTCTAAGTGTTGAAAGGTGGCAGACTACGCCACCCCAAACTATGCCACTTTGGCATAATGATTAGTTTGGATCAAAGGTACTTAATAAAACAGTAGATGCAAGAAGGGCATTCTAATCTCCCTTTTTCTTCCTGAAAATGGGAGATTAAAAACTCCCATGTGAAAAATGCCTTTTCTGTAGTAGGAGAAAAGAAACATTCTTCGATAAGAGGTCAAAGTCAAGAGAATTCTATACAAAGAGACCTTGTTAAAATAATTCTTATCTTCCTTTAGCCTCCTTGTATTGTAGTTGCTTTTCTACAATTGCCTCTCTTTGGTCAATCTAGTATAAAAGCATTTAGGCTTTGCCACTTGTTAGGGCTTCATTTCCTTATGAGGGCTCTTATGTCACCTAAAACATGTAAATGTGAATGTTTCTTCTTTTGTTAATCTGTCTTCTGTTTAATCCTCAGATCCCTCTGAAAAGCCCTAAGAGCAGTGGTCCCACATCTTTTTGACACCTGGGATAGGTTTCTTGGAAGACAATTTTCCCATGGACAGGGTAGGGTCGGGGATGGTTTCAGGATGATTCAAGCGTGTCAAATTCATTGAGAACTTTATTTCTATTATTACTACATCAGCTCCACCTTAGATCATCAGGCCTTAGATCTTGGACCCTGGGGACCCCTGCCTAAGAGGTTAGAGTAAATGTTGCCTTCCCTACCGTGTTCTACAAATCGTGTTCATTTAATCTGATTAAACCTACGAAAGTAGGTTCTACTAACCGTTGTCATCATGATCCTCACTTTTCTCAGGAGAGATTGAGAATTTTAAATAACTGTCTCAGTCACATAGGAATTAGCAGGGCTTAGCTACCCTTTCCTACCCTTGGCTACTGGGTGCTAACACCCAGGAAGACTAGGTCAACAACTCTGTGCAGTTAACATTCTGTTATACTGCCAAGCCCATGAATTTTGAGGGGAAACAGGGACGTGGAGACATTCAATAAAACTCTTAAACAAATTGACAAATCAATGCACCATGATGGCTTGACTCTATCCAAAGAAATCACTGTTGGCTCCTTTTTCCAGACTTAGGCTCCAGTGTCCAGTGAAAAGACAAGAAGTTTAGAATTCCCTCTCGTGCTCTCTCTGTTTCTCAACATTCATATGTATTTTTCCTGTGGAATCAGGTATTCTCCTAGTAACAAATTGATTTTAAGGTGAAGTAGGTGAGACATAATAATTCAATTCCTAGATAGGTTCTCTGGTTTGGGTACGAATATGGTTGGCACTATTTCTGTGTTCTGTTGTGTTCACAGGATTACCTCGGTCTCCAAGGGATGAACATATCATCCATCCTTTAAATGGCATTTCAACATGTGCTTACTGTGTCTGTTTTAAAATCCTAAAGCACAAACTGCTATAAAAGGAGGATTTTGTCTCTTAAGTAGAATTAACGTGATATCTTTTTGGACTTAATTAGTAATAACTTGGAGAGGGCAATGGCAACCCACTCCAGCACTCTTGCCTGGAAAATCCCATGGACAGAGGAGCCTGGTAGGCTGCAGTCCATGGGGTCACAAAGAGTTGGATATGACTGAGCAACTTCACTTTCACTTTTCACATTCATGCATTGGAGAGGGAAATGGCAACCCACTCCAGTGTTCTTGCCTGGAGAATCCCAGGGACGGGGGAGCCTGGTGGGCTGATTGCTGTCTATGGGGTCACACAGAGTTGGACACAACTGAAGCGACTTAGAAGCAGCAGCATCAGCAGTAATAACTTCTCAGGTTGAAATGTGAAAATACAATACAATTCAAGATTATTCCAAAACTATTTTTCCTTTCACTAAAAATCCTTAATCTGAAATAGAAAAGGGGTGGTTTATTTCATTGAACCCCAAGTTCTATATAGTAATTTTATTGCCATAGGTTACCAGCAAATATTAGTTTCAAAAGGAAATCTACTTAAAATTACTGCAAGATTTCATTAGGATATCCTACAAAATAATCTTTAATAACTTTATAAAGACCATTATAAATCACGAATTATTCTCTGAATAAGCACAATTTTGTTAAATCTTTTTAAAATTCAAAACTGAAGTTTAAATGTTTCTTCCATCAATATGAAATCTTCCTAAAGGAAATCATCCTCTTTTAATACTGTTTGTTTCAATCTAAACAAAGTCAGTCTCTAAGAAAAAAAGGAGTTGAAAATTCAATTAAAGGACAAGTTCTAGGTGATTAAGCACTGAGGCATCTTGAAGGAAAGACTCTCCTACTGCAGAATGCCTTTCACAGGCCCAGTTACTTTTTTTAAACCTAGAATAATTTTAAATCATTTTAATAAAGGATGAGGACTTAGGAACTGGCTCTTCTTTTGCTTTTATGACCTCAAATAACAGTAAAATAACTTAAAAGAAAATATGTTGGAGTTCTTCAAGAAAGATTTTCCAAAATACTGATTGAAATATGCTTGAGGATCTGGTAGAATGATTACAACTCACTAATCTATAAGAGGGGAGTAGTTTGTACAGCTATTTCTAGCAATGTTTATTATTTTCCCTTAAGTATCTGTTTTTTTATGAAAGTGAATCTTTCATGGCAGTGACATTTTTTTGGTTTGTTTTTTTTAGGAAATAACACAACAGGCTTTGATATAATGATATTCAATACAACTCTATTTTTAAATGTTAGGTGATGATAAAGAGGCAATAGAAAGTGTATTTTGAAAGAGACAGTGATTTCTTTGTACTACACTTCAAAATTCATTTATTTGCTTTAAAAGCTGCTTTTTATTGTTATCTTCTTTAGGTGTAGGTTATATAAATGGTTCTTAGTAAAATTCACTGAGATTACTATTACAAAATAAAAAACATATGTATCAATGTATATAATGTTTATGGAACACATGTAAATTATCCATATAATAGCAGTATCCTATTTTTCTTTTTTTTTAATTATTGGAGTATAATTGCTTTATAATGCATATGGGGCTTCTCTGGTAGCACACATGGTTGAGAATCCCCCTGCAATGCAGGAGACCTGGATTTGATCCCTTGGTCAGGAAGATCCCCTGGAGGAGGACATGGCTACCCACTCCAGTATTCTTGCCTTGAGGATTCCATGGACAGAGGAGTCTTGCAGGCTCCAGTCCATAGGGTCCCAAAGAGTGGGACATGATTGAGCAACTTTCACTTTCACTTATTCTGCATATAAATTAAATAAACAGGGTGACAATATGCAGCCTTGTTGTTCTCCTTTCCCACTTTCGAATCCATCATTTGTTATAGCTTAGCAAATAGCAAATTTTTATGCATGTTTTGTGTTTGTGTGCAAAAAAAATGGTCTGTGTTCCTTAGGGTTTTGTTTTCATCAAGATAATCAGACATTCTATATCTTTCCTAAAATTTCTTTTCTGCTGTTATGAAGTTTGTTTGTTTGTGTTTTCCCATCTGTTACTCAGCAAGATCAGCACTTGATTTTGGATTTGGCTGTATCTTCTAATATTCCTCTAAGTTTTGTTTTTAGAGGTTATGTTATAGGATGCATACAAATTTAAATTTGGCATATCATTCTGTGAAGTTAAAGTATTTCAACATTCTAACACATTCCTCTTTATCTCTGCTTTTTTAAAATTCAACTTCTAAGTGGTCTTTAAAATATCTAAGAAAGATTTTCTCTATCCATCTTTTAACTCTGTTTGCATTTTCCATATTTTAATGCTCAAGGTTTCTGTACCCTTTGTTTTAGATATGCCTTTTAAAAATATTTATTTATTTGGCTGTAGACCTGCAGAATCTGACCTGTGGGATCTTTCGTTGCAGCACAGGGACTCTTTGGTTGCCCTGCATGCAGGATCTTAGTTCCCAGACAAGGGATCAAACTCGGGTCCCCTGAATTGCAAAGCAGATTCTTAACTACTGGACCACCAGAGAAGTCCTTAAATATCTCTTTTTTAAACAGCATATAATTGGATTTGGGTTTTAGCAGAGTCTGACAAAAGTTTTCCTTAATAGCATAGTATTTAGACTGTTCACATTTTGTCTAATTACTGCTTTATTTGGATTTAAGTCTACCATCTTATTTTCTATTTATTTTGGTCCCTCTTGACATATGTTTTTGCTATTTTCTTACCTTTTATTGAATTAGTGTACAAATTTTTAATCAATATAATTTTTCTGATATACATCCAGTGACCTAAATACAAAGCAAATAGTTTAAGAGGATACATAATTGTAAATAGAAATTAACCAGGGGAATAGAACTCTGCTGAAATTAAAAAGGAGCTTCAAAGTTAGTTGTTTATACTTTTTGGTTTGATTTTATTTTTCAATGGGCATATATTTTTATACTGACTTTTTGAAACCAGATCTATAGACTACAGTGATTCTGCTATAAGATAATTCTAAAAATGCACATAAAACCAATTAGAAATTATTTATTCCTTAAATACACTATCTGTTCAGCTTTTCCCCACTCTCCAGTTACTTTCATGCCTAATAGCATAAATAGAATTTACATAGCTAAAACATCCACAGAAAAATCATACAAATTCAGAAGTTTTTATATTATGTTTTTCATCATTACATTGTTTTTTGTTTGTTTGTTTCTTTGCTTGTTTTATTTTTATGTAAAGTGACTTCATTGAGTTTTGGCATAGGGTCTTCAGAACTGCTCTGGCCTTTACATGACCCCTTGTTTTCATTAAGTGATGAGCTGTTAGTGCATGTGATGTAGGAAGAAAGCCTAGAGGAATGAAAAAAGAAATCACAAAAGAAGTGTTTTTTTGAGCTTTGTCAAATCTTGTTACATTTTTAGAACTTCTGCAAATAAAAGTGACAAACTGGGTTGGATGATTTGAGTCCCCCCACCAGTTACAAGTACATAACAACGGGAATATTATGAGGACAGGCAGTCTAGTCCTGCTTTTGAATTCCTCTCCTTCCTAGCTATATGATTTTGGCAGTTACCTGGTTTCTCTGGAATGTGTTGCTCTTTTAACACAACTTGAATTATTCTGAGTAAATTCCTGGTAAAGCACTTGGGAAAAACCCAAGTTCTTGCATATAGAACATAGTTATTATTATCTATTTTCATCTTTCTCGCAGATAGTAGGCAGATGATGATTATTAGCTTTTACTTCTTACTGACATCCTAGAAGTGTATCATAAGGAAATTCCAAATTAGTTCTATGAAACATTGATGTAATATTTCATTGTCTGGAATTTACAAGTGCTCCCCTCTATAATAAAATGTGAAATATTAAGATACAAAATACTTTTTGACAAAGGATATAAATCGTTAGCCATCTATGATTCTATATTAAGAATTTTTAACAGTTTACACATTTAAATAACAGTATAATCTTATAAACAAAATACAAAATAAAGAATCAGGAAAAACACAATCAAGCAGAAAGTTGAATATAAAACATATAAAGTTGAATATAAAATCTTATTACCATCAAAACAGGTATTTTATCCATGTCATTTATTTTGTACTGTCATGTCCCAATTGTAATAAATTTTACTACAAATTGGTCAGTATCAGATTTGAAGGTCACTTTGGTAATTGGAAGTGAGAGTCTCCCCAAATGATGGCAATTGAAAAGCACAACATTTTACTTTCATGAATGCAATGATTTAGTTCTTTGACCTCTACTTGGTTGAGCATGATATATAGTAGAAGATTTCACTTCTGATATATGCATGTGAAACCCTAACAAGAATTAAAGGCAGAGTGCAGATTTAAACTCTGGAATTTCTCACGCTGCATGAATAATTGCTAGTTATCTGAAGTACCTAAGAAAGAAAGAAAAAAGAGAAGGAAAAGAAAACTGAAAGAAATATCAGAACAAAAGAGAGAGAGAGAGAAAAGGAATGAAGGAGAAAGGGAGGGGAGAAAGGATGTAAAAAAGCAGTCAATTTGCGTATTTTCCTTTCTACACAAATGGCATCTTGAAGAAAAAATATACATATTTGAAAGACTTTAAATGTAAACATGGACAGCTGTTTTAGATATTGTAACATGTGCACGTTTGAAAGACACATCATGAAAAAAAAATCATGCTGAAATGTCAATTTTATAGCTTTAAGAGAGAGGTCTTAAGGTTTAGAAGTTAAAAGTAAGTTAAGCCCTTGCTTATTCAAACATTAAACTGTCAGCATGGAAGTAAATTTAAAACTTATGATGGTCTGAAAATGTGGTGCTAAATGAAGTCTGAAAACCTATTAACCTGCCTGAGATGTAAACCAGTAACTATTAGACTCTGCTCTTCAGCATGTATTCAAGTACTTTATAGTAGTGTGCGAGTTATTAAGAGGTGAACAAGGAGCTGAATAGTATCTCTTTTCTCCTAAATGTAATAATAGTGTTAATTAGTTTCAATATTCATTTAGGAAATGCATGCAGGTAGGAAATGGAATACTTATTTGAAAATGTTTCTTCATTTTTTATTAATAATGCAAAACTGACAACCACTTAACAAACTGGCCAGTGATCATTTTTTTCCTTTGTTTTAGAGTTTTACAGGAATTTAAAGGGAAAACACATTTGTAAACATACTTACATATAGGCAGTAAACACTTTACATAAGCTAAGCACTTTTTTTAAAGCTAAGCAATTTTTAAAAATTTATTTATTTTTAATTGGAGGATAAATGCTTTACCATGTTGTGTCGGTTTCTGCCACACTTCAACATGAATCATCATAGATACACATATGCCCCTGCCCCTTGAACTTCCCTGTCATCTCCCACCCCATCCCACCCTTCTAGGTTGTCACATAACACAGGTTTGAGCTCCCTGCATCATACAGTAATATCCCACTAGCTATCTATTTTACATATGATAATATATATGTTTGCATGCTACTCTCAATTTGTCCCACCCTCTCTTTCCCCCACCGTGTCCAAAAGTCTGTTCTCTATGTTTGTGTCTCCGTTGCTGCACAGCAAATAGGTTCATCAGGTCCAGCTTTCTCAGTTCAGTCACTCAGTCGTGTCCAACAATTTGCGACCCCGTGGACTGCAGCATGCCAGTTCTCCCTGTCCATCACCAATTCCTGGAGATTACTCAAACTCATGTCCATTGAGTTGGTGAGGCCATCCAACCATCTCATTCTCCATCAACCCCTTATCCCATCTTCAATCTTTCCCAGTATCAGGGTCTTTTCAAATGAGTCAGTTCATCGCATCAGGCAGCCAAAATGTTGGAGTTTCAGCTTCAGCATCCTTCCAAAGAATAGACAGGAGTGATTTCCTTTAGGATGGACTGGTTAGATTTCCTTGCAGTCCAAGGGACTCTCAAGAGTCTTCTCCAACACTACAGTTCAAGAGCATCCATTCTTCAGCACCCAGCTTTCTTTAAGTCCAACTCTCACATCCATACATGACCACTGGAAAAATCATAGCCTTGACTAGATGGACCTTTGTTGAAAAAGTAGTGTTTCTGCTTTTAAATATGCTGTCTAGCTTGGTCATAACTTTTCTTCCAAGGAGTAAGCGTCTTTTAATTTCATGGCCACAGTCACCATCTGCAGTGAGTTTGGAGCCCCAAAAATAGTGTGTCACTGTTTCCATTGCTTCCCCATCTATTTGCCATGAGGTGATGGAACCAGATGACATTTTCTTAGTTTTCTGAATGTTAAGCTTTAAGCCAGCTTTTTCACTCTCCTCGTTCACCTTCATCAAGAGGCTCTTTAGTTCTTCTTCACTTTCTGCCATATGAGTGGTGTCATCTGCATATCTGAGGTTATTGATATTTCTCCTGGCAATCTTGATTCCAGCTTGTGCTTCATCCAGCCCAGCATTTCTCATGATGTACTCTGCATATAAGTTAAATAAGTGGGGTGACAATATATAGTTTTGACATACTCCTTCCCAGTTTGGAACCACTCTGTTGTTCCATGTCCAGTACTAACTGCTGGTTCCTGACCTGCATACTGGTTTCTCAAGAGGCAGGTCAGGTGGTCTGGTATTCCCATCTCTTTCAGAATTTTCCATAGTTTGTTGTATCCAGACAGTCAAAGGCTTTGGCAATTTGATCTCTGGTTCCTCTGCCTTTGGCCACAGAAATCAGAGCAGAAAAAGAAATAAAAGGAATCCAAATTGGAAAAGAAGAAGTAAAACTCTCACTGTTTGCAGATGACATGATCCTCTACATAGAAAACCCTAAAGATTCCACCAGAAAATTACTAGAACTAATCAATGACTATAGTAAAGTTGCAGGATATAAAATCAACACACAGAAATCCCTTGCATTCCTATACACTAATAATGAGAAAACAGAAAGAGAAATTAAGGAAACAATTCCATTCACCATTGCAATGGAAAGAATAAAATACTTAGGAATATATCTACCTAAAGAAACTAAAGACCTATATATAGAAAACTATAAAACACTGGTGAAAGAAATCAAAGAGGACACTAACAGATGGAGAAATATACCATGTTCATGGATTGGAAGAATCAATATAGTGAAAATGAGTATACTACCCAAAGCAATTTATAGATTCAACGCAATCCCTATCAAGCTACCAACAATATTCTTCACAGAGCTAGAACAAATAATTTCACAATTTGTATGGAAATACAAAAAACCTCGAATAGCCAAAGCGATCTTGAGAAAGAAAAATGGAACTGGAGGAATCAACCTACCTGACTTCAGGCTCTACTACAAAGCCACAGTTATCAAGATAGTATGGTACTGGCACAAAGACAGAAATATAGATCAATGGAACAAAATAGAAAGCCCAGAGATAAATCCACGCACATATGGACACCTTATCTTTGACAAAGGAGGCAAGAATATACAATGGATTAAAGACAATCTCTTTAACAAGTGGTGCTGGGAAAACTGGTCAACCACTTGTAAAAGAATGAAACTAGAACACTTTCTAACACCATACACAAAAATAAACTCAAATGGATTAAAGATCTTAACGTAAGACCAGAAACTATAAAACTCCTAGAGGAGAACATAGGCAAAACACTCTCTGACATACATCACAGCAGGATCCTCTATGACCCATCTCCCAGAATATTGGAAATAAAATCAAAAATAAACAAATGGGACCTAATTAACCTTAAAAGCTTCTGCACATCAAAGGAAACTATTAGCAAGGTGAAAAGACAGCCTTCAGAATGGGAGAAAATAATAGCAAATGAAGCAACTGACAAACAACTAATCTCAAAAATATACAAGCAACTCCTACAGCTCAACTCCAGAAAAATAAACGACCCAATCCAAAAATGGGCCAAAGAACTAAATAGACATTTCTCCAAAGAAGACATACAGATGGCTAACAAACACATGAAAAGATGCTCAACATCACTCATTATCAGAGAAATGCAAATCAAAACCACTATGAGGTACCATTTCACACCAGTCAGAATGGCTGTGATCCAAAAGTCTACAAATAATAAATGCTGGAGAGGGTGTGGAGAAAAGGGAACCCTCTTACACTGTTGGTGGGAATGCAACCTAGTACAGCCACTATGGAGAACAGTGTGGAGATTCCTTAAAAAACTGGAAATAGAACTGCCTTATGATCCAGCAATCCCACTGCTGGGCATACACACTGAGGAAACCAGAAGGGCAAATGACACGTGTACCCCAATGTTCATCACAGCACTGTTTATAATAGCCAGGACATGGAAGCAACCTAGATGTCCATCAGCAGATGAATGGATATGAAAGCAATGCTACATATACACAACGGAGTATTACTCAGCCATTAAAAAGAATACATTTGAATCAGTTCTAATGAGGTGGATGAAACTGGAGCCTATTATACAGAGTGAAGTAAGCCAGAAGGAAAAACATCAATACAGTATACTAACGCATATATATGGCATTTAGAAAGATGGTAACAATAACCCTGTGTACGAGACAGCAAAAGAGACACTGATGTATAGAACAGTCTTATGGACTCTGTTGCAGAGGGAGAGGGTGGGAAGATAAGGGAGAATGACATTGAAACATGTAAAATATCATGTAAGAAATGAGTTGCCAGTCCAGGTTCGATGCACAATACTGGATGCTTGGGGCTAGTGCACTGGGACAACCCAGAGGGATGGTATGGGGAGGGAGGAGGGAGGAGGGTTCAGGATGGGGAACACATGTATACCTGTGGCAGATTCATTTTGATATTTGGCAAAACTAATACAATTATGTAAAGTTTAAAAATAAAATAAAATTTAAAAAAAATTTTCCTCTGAAAAAAAAAAAAAAAGGACTGAATCAAATGTGTCCGTTTTATGGCTAATACTCCATTGTATACATGTATATATGTATCACAACTTCTTTATCCATTCATCTATCAATGCACATATGAGTTGCTTACATGCTCTAGCTATTGTAAATAGTGCTGCCATGAACATTGGGGTACATGAGTCTCTTTCAATTATGATTTTGTCAATGTCTATTCCCAGTAGACATACGCACCACTCTTATGGCAGAAAGTGAAGAGGATCTAAAAAGTCTCTTGATGAAAGTGAAAGAGGAGAGTGCTTTGCCAATAAAGGTCCATCTAGTCAAGGCTATGGTTTTTCCAGTGGTCATGTATGGATGCGAGAGTTGGACTGTGAAGAAAGCTGAGCGCTGAAGAATTGATGCTTTTGAACTGTGGTGTTGGAGAAGACTCTTGAGAGTCCCTTGGACTACAAGGAGATCCAACCAGCCCATCCTAAAGGAGATCAGTCCTGGGTGTTCATTGGAAGGACTGATGCTAAAGCTGAAACTCCAATACTTTGGCCATGTCATGCGAACAGTTGATTCATTAGAAAAGACCCTGATGCTGGGAGGGATTGGGGGCAG
Organism: Bos taurus; assembly: GCF_002263795.3. NCBI lineage: Eukaryota > Metazoa > Chordata > Mammalia > Artiodactyla > Bovidae > Bos > Bos taurus. The sequence goes on along the minus strand of NC_037332.1, from coordinate 13,341,721 downwards.
GAGGAGAAGGGGACGACAGAGGATGAGATGGCTGGATGGCATCACCGACTTGATGAACATGAGTTTGAGTGAACTCTGGGAGTTGGTGACGGACAGGGAGGCCTGGCAGGCTGCGATTCATGGGGTCGCAAAGTGTCAGACACGACTGAGCGACTGAACTGACTGACTGACTGATGCCCAGTAGTAAGATTATTGAGTCATATAATAATTCTATTCCTAGGTTTTTAAGAAATCTACATGCTGTTCTCCATAGTGGCTGTATCAATTTACATTCCCATTAAAAGTGCAAAAAGTTTCCTTTTTCTCCACAACCTCCCCAGCATTTATTGTTTGCAGATTTTTTGATGATGGCCATTCTTACCTGTGCGGAGAAGGCAATGGCACCCCACTCCAGTACTCTTGCTTGGAAAATCCCATGGACAGAGGAGCCTGGTAGGCTGCAGTAAATGGAGTTGCTAAGAGTCGGACATGACTGAGCGACTTCACTTTCACTTTTCACTTTCATGCATTGGAGGAGGAAATGGCAACCCACTCCAGTGTTCTTGCCTGGAGAATCCCAGGGACTGGGGAGCCTGGTGGGCTGCCGTCTATGGGGTCACACAGAGTTGGACACGACTGAAGTGACTTAGCAGTAGCAGTAGTATTATTCTGACCTGTGAGAGCTGATACCTCATTATAGTTTTGATTTTTATTTCTCTAATAATGAGTGATGTTAAACATATATTCATGTGTTTATTAGGCATATGTATGCCTTCCTTGGAGAAATGTTTGTTTAGGTTTTCTGCACATTTTTTGATTGGGCTGTTTGTTTTCCTGATGTTGAGCTGTATGAGTTGCTTATATATGTTGGCAATTAATCCTCTCTCAGTTGTTTCATTTGCAATTGTTTTCTCCCATTCTGAGTGTTTTAGCTTAATAGTATATCAATTAGATATATGTGACTTACATTTCAAAAGGCCAAATGGACTAAATCTGAATTACCTCAATTAAAATTAATGGCAAAATAAGCCTACCTCTTTCTCATTGAGAAAACATATTTTGTTGTAAAAATATCCATTCTCCAGACTTCTATGTTTCTGGTTTTTAAATTCAAATGGCAAAGACAATAACCATTTTTGTTCCACACAACACTGCTGGAAATTTATTTTTAAGGAGGATTACTCCAAAATTTGAATAATAAACCAAAGAGGTTTTTTTCTTTTTTCTTTTCTTTTTTTTTACTCTGGTTACTAGAGAGTATTTATTTCTATCTTAGTCTTATTTAAGGTCTTAGAAGCATTGTTTAAGTTTCTCTGGAGTAAAACAAGAGAAGGCTATGTCACACATTCTTCACAGAGCTTATGATCAGCCTTTGGAGAAGAGATAATGAAAGCAAGGAAAAGATAATGAAAGATATTAGCATTCCAGTGCCTGTATGTAGTAGGCACTGGTATTAGGTATTAGGTATTAGGAAATGTCAGGAGGGAAAAGAAGACTCTAGGGCACCATGACATGATCTAAATTGGATTTTGAAGAATAAATGAGATGAGGTGGTTGCCTCCTACAGGACTGACAAGGAACTGGTTTGTAATTTCATCTGAAGGATGAGAAAATGTGGAAAGAACTGAAATTGTGGAAAGTACATTTTTGGTATACCCATTCCAGTATTCTTCTTGGGAAAACCCCATGGGCAGAGGAGCCTAGCAGGCTACAGTCCACAGGGTCACTTCCCTGGTGGCTCAGTCTGTAAAGAATCCACATGTAATGCAGGAGCCCTGGTTGAATCCCTTGGTTAGAAGAATCCCTGGAGAAGGGAATGGCAATCCACTCCAGTATTCTTGCCTGGGAAGTCTCATTGACAGATAAGCCTGGCAGACTATAGTCCTGGGATCACAAAGAGTCGGACACGACTGAATGACTAAATCATCACCACCACTGATTGAAATTATGGAAAGAACCTCAGTGATACCTGAGCTTTGATCTTGTGTCAGCCCATTTGTTTTTGATGAGTGTTTGATACACACTGGCTGGTCTAGAACATGGACAAGAGATGTTGTCAACACTTTAATTTAGTGAATGGCTTTGTTGTCATACTCTACATCTCTCAGTAAGTTGCTTATTTAATATGGACAAATGTGCGTTTATTTGATTTTACATTTATTTAGATTTATTTATTTACATTTATCCTTTTTTTCCTGAAAACCTGATTTGTAAAAGCTTTTTTTAAAAGATTGGGAAAAAAGTAGGAAAGTAGAGTTAAAGTTATAAAAAATTAGAGAAATAAAAAAGCTTCTGTATTTAAATGTATAAAATAACCTCTATGAAATCCAATATACTTTTTCAGCCTCTCTGCCTTGAGTCGTATTCCTTTAAAGATTTGTTCTCTTCAAAGGAACAGATAAATATTATTATCTTAGCAAGAATTAATCTGACATGGATTTTTGAGGGAAATGCCTTAACCCATCCCCTAGAAGCAATATGAATTCAGTTATCATGGGTACAAGTGTTATAATTCTATTTAATCCAAGGATATCATAGAAAGCAATTATTGTAAGTATTTATATGAGATATGAAACTATATGTTTACAAACATTCCATTGACTGCCCCTGTGTGACATTAAGTGGTCTAACCTCTGGGCCTTAATTTCCTCAACGTTACAATGACATAATCATTTAACTTATCCTAGGCGGTTATTGTCAGGAATAAAAGAGATAATCCATATGACACACAAAATGTAATATCTGACACATATGAAGCAATAAATAAATGTTAACTCTTTTTAATTTTGTTTTTTTAAATGAAAAAAGATGAATGTTTTTAATGATTAAAGGTAAAAGTCACAAAGAAGATAGACATCATAAATCATTAGACACCTGAAAAACCAAGAAACAAAGGTACATAAAGCAAAAACTAGAAGAAATATAGGGAAAATAAAAATATATATAATCATAGTGAGACATTAACATTTCTCTGAGAATATTTTATCAAGTGCATAAAAAAATAGGAGCATCGTGAATGATGCCATTAATAATTAATTAAATATAATAGATTTTATATATTATTATTTGTTTATATAATAGATATTAAATTAAATATAAATCTATTATATTTGATTAATTTATATTAATAATATCCTACGCAAATATATTTAAAATTTTGTACATTATATGTTGTTATTAGGTGTCCATAGGACATTTAGAAAAACTAGCAAATAAACAGTACTAAATTTTAAAAAGTAGAATTCTTTTCTTTGTGTGTGATTCAGTTATACATATACACATATATTATTTTTAAAATTATTTTCCATTATAGGTTATTATAAGATATTGACTATAGCTCCCTGTGCTATGCAGTAATTTTTTGTTGCTTATTGCATATCTAATTTTTTAACTAGAAATCTATCAGACTATTCAAATAAGTAGTCAAATAAGTAGGATCAAATGTCAAACATTTTTTAGTTAGGCAAAAAGTCATGAGTTTTCTAAAATATATATATTAAACATATTAAATATATGTATACAAAAGCTTTTTTACTACTCTTGGTAAAGGCTTGAGAAAGAACATCAAAAAAAAAAAAAAGAAGGGATGGAGAAACTGGAAAACATAAACTAAATTAAATGGGAGGAGTGAATATGAAATAGACAAAGTGAAACAAGCTAGATAAAAATAAAAGATTGTCATATAGTCCAGTTGTTTTTAAACAAGGCTGCTCATTAGAAACATATCTGGGGCTCTGGCCAAAAAAAACAAAAAATGGAATACCTAAGCATTTGTATTTTCAAAAAATTCCAAGATAATTCTAATGAATTATAGATTTATCCATCTGATATTTGTCTTTTAAAAAGTGATTACAGGTTTTTCTATTAAATGGTAGTTTTGGTGAATAAAAATTCTATAATTTTTCTGTTGACCAATCATGATACATTGGAATTAAGTGAGTAATAGTTATGTAACCACAATAGTAAAAGATCCAGTTTTCACAATCAATAACCAGACAAAAAATAAAAAATAATTACAATTTCAAGCCATAATGGGAACATGATTAACTTAACAATATAAAATAATTACATACAATTTGAGGGGATCAATCAGAGTGATACGGTAAGTGTAAGTGCATACATGCGCATGTTTTCATCTGGATAAATTTTTAATACCCCTGCCTTGGAAGTTTGATACAAGCATCATTCCAGATGGAGAAGAAAGCTATATCTTGTGGATTTCAGTGTCCCTATCATTATTCTGCTAAGAAGCAAGTGGAGTAAGTGGCAGCAGTACTGCTTTTCTCAGTCCACTTGTTCCTGTATCTTCTTTGCTGCACTCTGACCCTCCAAACTGAGTGATTCTAGTCAAAAGTCTACTCATGACTACCTCCTTCCCACCCAGAGTTCACAATAGAACATATACGTAGGATGCTATTTTGATGCTGTCATAGAAAATTGAGTCTGAATTATTGCTTTTCTATTCAAAATGTGGTCCATTGACCGGCAGCATTAACAGCCTTTGGGAGTCTGTCAGAGATACAAATCTCGGCCATCCCTAACACTTGCTGAATCAGAAACTCAATTTAACAAGAAGTCTTGCTGATTCTCAATGAACATTAAAGTTTGTGTTTTATAACATACGCTACTAGATAATGCAGGCTGTTGGTAATGAGAAATGGGGATTTGGTGCTGGCTGTGGCCATGACAGCACTTCAGGTGTCCATATTCCTGATTGACAAGTAGCAAGCAAGGTAATTGTCTCTATGTTTTAATCTATCTGAAATTAGAGAATACATTTTTTTTTATCTACTAGAATATAGCCAATGTTAATTTCAAGTGAGATCCCTTCCCTCTCTCCTTCAGTGTTGTCTAGTCTTTGTCATCATCATTGTCGTTGCCTTCATTTTAATCACAGAGTTTAATGGTGAATTACATTTCTCTTTATCACTGTATTTTTGGAGCATACAGCTTTTGCTCCAACATCTGGCCATTTTTCATCTGCTATTATCTCCAACTTTCCCCAAACACCAAGAAATAAAATCATTTTTGTTTATCACTTCCTCTATTAATATTCCATCTTCAATGTTCTCCAAAGTTTCTGTACCTCAGTGTTTACCTCAGGTATTATTGAGGCTCTGAAAATTCAATACACTGGTTGAATAAGAAATATCTCTGGGTTGGATTGATTGCATGCAGGAACAATGAACTGCTGAACTGACTTTATCTTATCCTTTGATATCAGTTTTGGTTTTGCTTACATCAAAAATCATTGACACCCTCTCTTTTGCTGATCTTAATTTTATAATCTTGGTTAATTTTCCTCATTCTTCACAGTCTTGTTACACAGTCATTCTCATTCTCTTACATTTCCCATGTGATGTTTCCAATTTAAAAGTATCTTTAATATATTATTTAACTTCAAATACATCCATAGATGAATAATTAGTTCTCCCCAGGTATAATTTTACTTAGTGATATGCCCTTGCTGTCTAAATAAGTGCTATTTTATGAATATTAGATGTAAGTGCTGAACATATTAATGTCAATTATTTCATGGGTCAGGAGATTTATTAACAGGAAAAGGGGAATAAATCTCAGCTATGCAATGTAGGCAAATAAGGTTAGAGGGAAAAGATCCAAACATGGGAGAAAAACATCACATGAATTAGCCAAAACAAAATTAATTATGTTTTAATAAAATAGGCACTGAAAAATAACCATTGGGTTATTAAGTCAATAAGCTTATTGGCTTATTAAGTCAATTAAGTCAATATGAGACAATCTTTTTTTTTTTATTTTCTTGAGGTGGACCATTTTTAAAATCATTATTGGATTTTTTTTTTAATCTTTTCTTGGATTTTTACCTTATCACTTCTGTTTTATGTTTTGGTTTTTGGCCCTGAGACATGTGTGATCTTAGCTGCCTGACCAAGAATTGAATCTGCACCCCTTGCATTGGAAGGCAAAGTCTTATCTCTGGGTCAACAGGAAAGTTCCTAAAAAATCTTCTTAAGAAATATTTGTGCATGTGTGTGGGCAGCTTATTCTTCTTATGGATGAAAAAAAGAAAAGTGAACTAGAACAAAACTGGATATTTCTTATGCTGTGTTACTATAATGAAAATTTAAGAGACTTAAGAATGTTAAGAGACAGATAAGATTTCTATAACCTGTAACAATGGTCTATTACCACACATTATTCTTTCCTAGGGTAAATTTCCTGCAGGCAAATCTTTCAGTTTCTTGAAGAAGATACACTCTTCCTGACCACAGAAACTTTGCGTATACTGTATCATTCCTCTAGAAAGACTGTTCAACCATTTTCATTCCTTAACCCCTGCTCAATCTCCAGATTTTAGCTCAGTTATCACTCAGAATAGTCTAGTCAGGTTCCACTTTTACTGAACGTTGCCTCATTGTGTATTACTTTTACTCAGTCTTCTACATCATAGAGTTTTACAGGAACTAAGTGATACTCTTAAGGCACTTTCCACAGAGACAAAACATAGAAAATGCTCACTAAATGTTAGTGATTTTAAATATTCCTTATAATACTTACATTAGGTAGTAGTTTCCCTAAATATGGTACCAAGCTCCTTCTATAAAGAAACTACCCTCCCATGGCAATAATTCAGTTTTATTCCAAACTTCTTATAACGTGTTGTTAAATTTCACTTCCTAGGATCAGGCAGATCTAGGCATTTATTACCTCTTGTTTCTCAATAATTTTTAGTTTGTTTGTTTTCACTACCTCTGTGACTCTGGGGCTTTCAATATTTCTCTAATCTCTTCCTCTATTCCTTCTAGTTTGATGATTTTTTCTTCTTCCTATCCCCCTCCTCCTCTTCCTCTTCTGCCTGCTCTGCCTCCTTCTCCTCTGCCTGTTCTGTTTCTTCCTATTTCCCCCTTTTCTTCTTTGCTCTCATATGTTGCAATAACAATGGAAGATAGTATTCCCCAGTCGTCTTCTGATTTTGCATCACATTCTAGGTTGTGTATGAGTTATATAAAAAACAGATCATCCATCACATGGAAATATTGATGCCATAACTTTTGTGTGCAATACCTTTAAACATTCCCCTTGGTTGCATTTTTATTTTTCCTGTTTACTTCTTTATCAGATATGACTGAGTGACTGAACTGAACTGAACTGAATTCATATTTTACCATATCACCAATGACATTTCCATCTCACTGAAGTCAATATTTTTTCTTGTTCTGAGTGGCTGGCTCTCCCAATCTCTATTCTATTTCTACGTGCCTGTGTGCTCAGTTATGTCTTACTCTCTGCAACCCTCTGGACTATAGCTTGCCAGGATCCTTTGTTCATGCAATTTTCCAAGAAAGGATACTGGAGTATCTGTCATTTCCTCCTCCAGGGGATCTTCCCAACCCAGGGATGGAACCTGAGTCTCCTGCATTGGCAGGCAGATTCTTTAACCACAGAGCCACCTGGAAAGCCCATTCCTAGCTTCATATATAAAATTAAAAAGGAATTTTTGACCCACTGTTTTCTCATGATGACATGTGTTTACTTGATTGACTATCTGAGTTTTTTCCCTAAGCAAATGCAGAATCATTGCAGACATAATGTCCACTGTGCTGAGTTGGAGTTTAAAACTCTTACCATGATTTGAAAGGAAATGGTTACCTCATAGTGGTTTTGATTTGCATTTCTCTGATAATAAGTGATGTTGAGCATCTTTTCATGTGTTTGTTAGCCATCTGTATGTCTTCTTTGGAGAAATGTCTATTTAGTTCTTTGGCCCATTTTTGGATTGGGTCGTTTATTTTTCTGGAGTTGAGCTGTAGGAGTTGCTTGTATATTTTTGAGATTAGTTGTTTGTCAGTTGCTTCATTTGCTATTATTTTCTCCCATTCTGAAGGCTGTCTTTTCACCTTGCTAATAGTTTCCTTTGATGTGCAGAAGCTTTTAAGGTTAATTAGGTCCCATTTGTTTATTTTTGATTTTATTTCCAATATTCTGGGAGGTGGGTCATAGAGGATCCTGCTGTGATGTATGTCGGAGAGTGTTTTGCCTATGTTCTCCTCTAGGAGTTTTATAGTTTCTGGTCTTACGTTTAGATCTTTAATCCATTTGAGTTTATTTTTGTGTATGGTGTTAGAAAGTGTTCTAGTTTCATTCTTTTACAAGTGGTTGACCAGTTTTCCCAGCACCACTTGTTAAAGAGATTGTCTTTAATCCATTGTATATTCTTGCCTCCTTTGTCAAAGATAAGGTGTCCATATGTGCGTGGATTTATCTCTGGGCTTTCTATTTTGTTCCATTGATCTATATTTCTGTCTTTGTGCCAGTACCATACTGTCTTGATAACTGTGGCTTTGTAGTAGAGCCTGAAGTCAGGTAGGTTGATTCCTCCAGTTCCATTTTTCTTTCTCAAGATCGCTTTGGCTATTCGAGGTTTTTTGTATTTCCATACAAATTGTGAAATTATTTGTTCTAGCTCTGTGAAGAATACTGTTGGTAGCTTGATAGGGATTGCATTGAATCTATAAATTGCTTTGGGTAGTATACTCATTTTCACTATATTAATTCTTCCAATCCATGAACATGGTATATTTCTCCATCTGTTAGTGTCCTCTTTGATTTCTTTCACCAGTGTTTTATAGTTTTCTATATATAGGTCTTTAGTTTCGGTGTGGAGAAAAGGGAACCCTCTTACACTGTTGGTGGGAATGCAAACTAGTACAGCCACTATGGAGAACAGTGTGGAGATTCCTTAAAAAACTGGGAATAGAACTGCCTTATGATCCAGCAATCCCACTGCTGGGCATACACACTGAGGAAACCAGAAGGGAAAGAGACACGTGTACCCCAGTGTTCATCGCAGCACTGTTTATAATAGCCAGGACATGGAAGCAAACTAGATGTCCATCAGCAGATGAATGGATAAGAAAGCTGTGGTACATATACACAATGGAGTATTACTCAGCCATTAAAAAGAATACATTTGAATCAGTTCTAATGAGGTGAATGAAACTGGAGCCTATTATACAGAGTGAAGTAAGCCAGAAGGAAAAACATCAATACAGTATACTAATGCATATATGTGGAATTTAGAAAGATGGTAACAATAACCCTGTGTATGAGACAGCAAAAGAGACACTGATGTATAGAACAGTCTTATGGACTCTGTTGCAGAGGGAGAGGGTGGGAAGATTTGGGAGAATGACATTGAAACACGTAAAATATCATGTAAGAAATGAGATGCCAGTCTAGGTTCGATGCACGATACTGGATGCTTGGGGCTAGTGCACTGGGACGACCCAGAGGGATGGTATGGGAGGGAGGAGGGAGGAGGGTCTAGGATGGGGAACACATGTATACCTGTGGCGGATTCATTTTGATATTTGGCAAAACTAATACAATTATATAAAGTTTAAAAATAAAATTAAAAAAAAAAAAAGAAAGGAAATGGTTGGTGATGTTTTCCGTAAATTTTGCAAGAGTTGAGCCAGAATTTCAGCAGTGACGGAGGCAGAGCAATGCCATCACTGTTGCTATAGTCAGCTTTTCAACTTTTTATGTGGTAAAATATATATCACAATGCTGCTCCCAATATGTCACACAACTCAGGCTATCATGTGAATCACATCTTGTCATCGTGTCCCAACTTTCATCTCAGCTTTTAACATATACAGAACAAGATTTTGCTAATGGAAGATTGTAGGAAAGTGCAGAAAACTGTCACTACCTCTGGAGTTTACAGGTGTTAAAGCACTGTGTAAAGTGTCACATTTCACAGACTGAAGTTTATACACCTGGAAGGAGCTGCCCTACATCCTGCAAATCTCCAAAGTCATAAAAGTTGACTTGAGACAAGTATGGTTATTTTAATATATAAATGTCCTGTGACTTTCTCAAAAGAAATCATATAGATGTTCATGACCCATCCTTACAACTATTCTGTAGATATAGTTTAGGCTCTTGATCTACTAACATGATTCCTTGCTTTCTAAGTGGAAAAGAGGTCAATTTGTCTCTAAATACCAGCTTACCTTAATCTAATGAAACAATGGCAACAGTTTCTTTACTGCACTTTTAAATTTTAACCTCTTCAGAGGAACCAGAAAGAAAAGTCTAAGAACAGTGAGGAAACAAATAGCAGTAGAGAAAGGTAATGAAATCACTTTTGAGCAGGACATTCATTTAAGCAAAAATAAAGATAATTAGATTGGTTTATGTGAAGGAACTAGACCTGCACAATGCTTGCTTTCACCTAAGTCTCCTACGACATATTTACATGCATAAAAATAGGGGAAAAGAGGTAGTCTTTTAAATTATACGACAATTTCAATTTCTACTTCTCAATTATAAAATAAAAATATTTTTATCTTTATTATTAGATATATGAATTGTATTTTGTCATAAGTAAAATGGGAAATGCTTCCCAACATTATCATTATTTTCTGCTTTCATCTCCTAAATACAAATCCATATACAAAAATATATAATCATCCAGGGAAAGAAAAGAAGCCTACTTTGTCTTTCCTAAAGTTAAATCGTTTTCTTAAAAGTGCAACATTAGTTCATCTCTGGAATGTTAAGTGTAAAACACTGCAATCCTCTTTAGGCAAGTAGCCTCCTTCAGAAATGCTTTAAAGAATCCTTTAAATCAGGGGTCCCCAGTCCCTCGGTCCAGGGGCCAGCATGGGTTCTCCGCCTGTTAGGAACTGGCTGGACAAGCAGGAGGTGAATGACAGGGAGGGATCAAACCTTCAGCTGCTGCTCCCATTGTTCACATTGCTCCCTGCACCAGCCCCAAGCGGAAACATTTTCTTCAAAGTCTTTTCCCTGGTGCCAAAAACGCTGCGGACCGCTACTTAAATCTATTCATGGTCATTTATTTTCCATGAAAGTTGCAACTGCTTTATTTCACCTGTTATGCTTCCACCTGTAGTAGACACTATTAAACTGTCCCCCAGGATCCATTCTCACCTTTTTCTTTTTTTTTTTTCATTTTAGTAGTGGAAACTACCTCTTTCCCTCTCCCCTTTCACTTACTCCCTAGCCTTCCTGGGTTTGAGCTGGGTTTATTTCCCAGCCCCCTTGCTGTCTGACAGGTGTATCTACCTAACTAAATTCTTGCCAATGGAATATAAACAGAAGTGATGTGTATAATTTATTGGTCATTTTTAACTTGAAGTTGTGTGCCCTGGCTTGGCTTTTTCCTGTCATTTTGGCTAAGCAACCACAACTGTAGATGCAGCCTTTGAGACAGAGATGAAGTCATGTTTTGCATAGAGCAGCCTGGCCCAGAAGCAGTCAGCAGCCAGAGCCTGCCTGCCTACATTTATATTCTAAAATGAGAGAGACACAAACTTCCAGTTTATTTACTTCACTGTATCTTAGGTCTCTTTCCTATAGTAGCTGACCCTGTATCCTGACTTATAACACACCAAAATGTATATAAGCCTAGAATAATAGTATCTCTGAGACATAAGTTATTGGTGCATAAAACTGATGTGAAAGTATTTTAGAAAGGTGAGTGCAAAGCAAAATCAGCATTTGCTTTCCCCCACCCACTCTGGATTTTCTCAGCAGTTCGGTACACTTAGTTTCTATTTTACAAGGAATACTCTAGAGTCAAAATGAATCATGTGTCTTGAGAACAATAATACATATCTATTGCACTGTTGAGAAGAATGAGCAATGGACACTGTATACCTTTAAGATCATAATGTACATGTGCTGAGCACTGGAATGAGATTCTTCATAGCATTCAACAGCCATTCCTTTGTGCTTTGCTCCCATCATAATAAATCCATTAGCCTTTGTATCTGTGGTCCTCAAAGTGTTGAATCACCTAGGAACATGTTAAAAATTCAGTACAGATGTATCGAATTAGAAATAACCCAGTAAGACCCAGACATCTGTGGTTCAATGGTCTCTCCAGGTGATTCTGCTGCATGATAAAACCTGAGAAAAATGGCTCTATATCCACAAGCTAGTAAAGTAGAATCAGCAGTCATTAATAGAAGACATTTGTTAAAATTACATTGATTTAAAAACAATGATATCAATGTGTGTTTCTAAAATGTCTCAACCTGAGTTCGTTTGACTTCTGGTGCGAAGTGTATTTTTTAAAATTCTATAAGTATTCTGATTTTGTTAAATTTTGAAACACTGCAGATAGTAAAAAGCTTTATTTTTTCTCAGGTTGGAATAGGCAACACTACTTAAAAACTATTCTCATTTGTGTATTATATCAAGTCTGTTTTCAGCTTTATATATAAATGATATTCTAAAAACTCCATTAACCTCTACTATATTTTAGAAAATACATTTATGATTTGTATCTCCTTACTTTCATGTTTATGTGATTGCCCTTGTATTCCTATAGTATTTAGAAATAATAACTTCATGTAAGAGTAAACAAGAAATTTAGAGAAATTGTGAGATTTACCAGACATTACATGAAATAGCCAAGATTAACATTAAGGGCTTTCAAATCCAAATCTAAACAATGTACTTGCAAGGAAATAAAAATAATAAATAAGATACAAATTCAGTCTCAAAAAGTATCTTGTCCCTATATTTAGTGTTGCAAACAAGCAGATTATTAGAAAGGAAAGAACAGCTGTGGCGTCTCTTGACCTCGTCTTTCTTCCAATCTCTCATAGATCCACAGCAAACCAGCTGAATCATCTTGGGTAATTAATCTCAGTGAATATCTACATACGGAGAAAGAGGATTCTGGGAAAAAGCCACTATGGAGGGTGAGAAAGAAGTCAATACAACATTTGTGTACATGATACAGTTAGGATATCCATTGGGCTTTCTTTAAGATGAATAGATATTTCAGTTGCTTTTCCATTAAATCAACTGACAGGAAGGTCTATCTTTGAATGTAAGTCCATTTCAAGGTTGACGTCAAGGTGAGAGCAAACTTATTTATTTTTTCTTGATTAAAATGACATTAAAGTAAAAAAATATTGTTGGCTACGACACCAACTTACAATGAAAACTTAGGATATATTATGCTGTTTCAAAGGAATATCATGCTTGTTGCTGCATTGGGCTTTGTCCTCAGATTTCCTGCTGCAAAAGTTCACTCTCTTCTCCCCCTGAGGAATTCTAGTGGAAAAAAGTAGGAAGCCTTAGGCCAAAGATTTATTTTATGATTTAAGACAGAGGTCCCCAAAGTTTTTGGCATCAGGGACTGGTTTTATGAAGCTAACTTTTCCACTCACCTGGTGTGGGGTGCGGGGGCGGGGTGGGGGGTGGTACGGGGATGATTCAAGTGCATTACATTCATTGTGCACTCTATTTCTATTCTTATTTCATCAGCAATAGATCCCAGAGGTTGGGAACCCTGATTTAAAACACGTATAAATTCTTTATATGATTATTTAAAATATTTCTCACAGAAGTGAAATTATTGCTGTAAATATAATTGGAATCAATGTCCAAGTACACCTATTACCCATAAATCAGAATACAAATGCTATTTTTCTTGGTACATGGGATTATTGCTTGTTTTCATCGAATTTCCAAGTATGACTTTTCCTTGTTTCCTGCAAGTGTAATGTTGTCAATGTAAGGAAGCGTGTCTCCTCCAAAACCCTAGTAAATTTGTACATGTAACCTCATCTACTCAGCCTTCAGCTTAGTGGCAAGTTTTTCATCTTATTTTGTAGGTTACTCTTCCCTTGGCTCATTCAAATGCAGTATTGACTTTGTATGTTTTTATTTCTGTCCCCTTTTTATGAGTATGTTGGCACTAATGAATCCCATAGTGACCTGGTAGAATCGAGTCTGCTACCAGCTGTACCACCACTGTAACAGCTGTCAAAAAAAAGTGCATTTCTCTTTCATTCACCTGGGAGTTGGTTACTTCCTATCATCCCTTAAGTCACAAGAGGCAGGTTCAAGTTTTCTAGTGTCTCAATCATAAATTGAAGGAGTAGCATTCTAAATGGAGATTAACAAATCTGGACACATCATCTTTAGAAAGGTGAAAAATGTTTTTGAAATCGCTGGTATTAATATTTTAGGAGGCTCACTCCCATCCCCAAATACCCTGAAAGTCCATTTTAAAGATGCACTTGTATCCCTGAAGTGATGGTTTGCAAAGATGATTTACAAACAATATTAAAGTTGTCTTTATAAAAAGTTAATAGGAATGTTAGTGCTGGATCAAACAGCAAGAGGGGAGAAGTTAGAGAAAAAAAAAAGAGGTTGCAAGCTAGAGTGAGGAAAACTGGTACTCACAGAAAATAAAGGCTAATAAGAAATTCATTAGAACATGGCCAAAGAATCTATTAGAATCCAGAAATTTACTATTAGGTATTAATTTATTCATTAAGATGCAATGAAAAGTCGCTTTGTCCCAGGCTTCAATGGAGTATACCAAATAAGCAATTTCTTTGTTTGAATAATCCGGGAGAGATCAAGGGAAAAGTCTTATATTTTAGTGATTCTCAACATACGTGCCTGGAAAAGCAACATCAGCATTCACCTGGAAAATTATTAGAAAGTCAAATCATCAGGGCCATACCCAGACCTAGTGAATCAGGAACTTTGGGTAGAGTTTAGATTTCTGTATTTTAAGAAGCCCTATAGGTGATTCTTATGCAGGGTACAGTGTGAGTACTATTTTTATTCTATATCTAGGTTTGTGTGAAACAGAAAAAAGGGAACAGGAACAGTTGTCAGAGATGAGATGCTGCAGAAATTAAGAAATCTGCCAAATAGGAATTTGGTGTTAAATTACTAAGGATCAGATCAGATCAGTCGCTCAGTCGTGTCCGACTCTTTGTGACCCCATGAATCACAGCACGCCAGGCCTCTCTGTCCATCACCAACTCCCAGAGTTCACTGAGACTCACGTCCATCAAGTCAGTGATGCCATCCAGCCATCTCATCCTCTGTCATCCCCTTCTCCTCCTGGCCCCAACCCCTCCCAGCATCAGAGTCTTTTCCAATGAGTCAACTCTTTGCATGAGGTGGCCAAAGTACTGGGATACACAAAAGCAAATGAAGAATTATGTAGTTTTTGGAAAAAAACATGATGGCATATCCTTCTATGTGGTAGGTAGTTTAAGTCTTTATAACCAACTATTATAAAAATTTAAAAGAGAGGCTGACTCTAGCTTTGGATTATATTTTTAAAATATAAAACTGTTGATATTCCATGCTAATAATTCTTTTATTGTGTATAAAACATTGGTAGGAAAACTTTCAATAGCACTGGATGCTTTTTATCAAGGAGAGGTTTTGACATGCCTATTAGTTCCTATATTGTCTACCATAACAAGCTGGAAACATCTTCTGAAAAATATTTTGTTTATTTTAATGTTTTAAGATCCACACCTTTATACCTTTGTGCAAATAGTATTAGGCATTCAATTTTAAGTCACAGTTAAAACTACCTTACAGGTTTGGATGAAATGTATATTTTAGACAAGAAAATATTTTAAAATGTCATACTCTCTAGTATTTCATCTCTGTATAAATCTAGAAATAAATAATTTCTATGAAAATACTGTGATTATATTAGGACAAGTAAATGACCATTTTTTCAGAAACTATAAGCTTTATTTTTTATTGAGATATAGTTGATTGTAATAGTTTCAGGTGTACAATATGGTGATGTAAAATTGTTATAGTTTTTACTCCTTTTAAGGTTATTATAAAATGTTGGCTATATTCCATGTTCTGTACAAAGTACCCTCGAAGTTATTTATTTTATATATGAGAGTTTGTATTTCTTAATCCCCTACCCATATCTTACTGCTTTCCTTTTCCCTCTCCCACTGGTGACAATCACCTTGTTTTCTATACCTATAGTCTGTTTGTTTTGTTATATTCATTTGTCTATTTTTTAGATTTCACATAAGTGGTAACACAAAGTATTTATCTTTCTTTGATTTATTTCACTAAGCATAATACCCTCCAGGTCTATCTCCATCTGTGTTGTTGCAAATGGCAAGATTTTCATTTTTCATTTTTGTGGCTGAGTACTATCCATCATATGTGTATCATTCATTTTGTTTATCCAATCAGTTATTGATGGACACTTGTGTTGCTTCTGTATCTTGGCTATTTTAAATAATGCTGCTATGAACATCAGATGTTCATAGTGATGTTTATCCTGGAATTACTCAATTTAAGTTGGGAAGGTTATTCAAAGTTAACTAGATAACTGTAATTTGTGCTCTGTAGGTACAGTTATGACATTAATAAAATAACCTGGTACCCATTCATCTTGTCTATTCTCAGGCAATTGAAAAGCAAAGTATTTCATCCTGTAAAGTCATGCATTCATTAAGTGCTTCTTAACCCAGAAAGACCCTCTACATTTTATTTCTGTTCCCTACTATGGCACCCCACTCCAGTACTCTTGCCCGGAAAATCCCATGGATGGAGGAGCCTGGTAGGCTGCAGTCCATGGGGTCGCTAAGAGTCGGACACAACTGAGCGACTTCACTTTCACTTTTACTTTCATGCACTGGAGGAGGAAATGGCAACCCACTCCAGTATTCTTGCCTGGAGAATCCCAGGGATGAGGGAGCCTGGTGGGCTGCCGTCTCTGGGATAGCACAGGGTTGGACATGACTGAAGCGACTTAGCAGCATAAGCAATTAAGTAAGATCATCTCCCATCCAAACCTAACTATTTCAAAAGGATTTGAATCGAAAGGTCCAATGTGACCTTAAAAATTAGTTTCATTTCTAGTATCTTAGGTAGGTAACTATATCTGGCTTAATGAAGTCTGGGATATTTGATACCTGCTAATAGCTGCTATCCACATTCCTACAGCTAAATATAGATTTCATGAAGACCTCTACATGACCTTGGGTTTTCCACAGTGCCCCACCAGGGATTCTCTGAGGGCCATAGCAAGTTCACTGTGACACCTGATTCTCAGTCCGCAAACACCTGTCAATTCAATAACAGTAATTGTGAACAATCATGGGATTTTACTTTTTTCCTACCAATTCAGGGTTGCCAGACTTAGCAAATATAAACACATGCCTGCTAAGTCACTTCAGTTGTATCCAACTTTTTGCGACCCAATGGACTGTAGCCCACCAGACTCCTCTGTCCATGGGATGCTCCCGTCAGGAATGCTAGAGTAGGTTGCCATGCCCTCCTCCAGGGGATCTTCCCGACCCAGGGATCCAACCTGCGTCTCATGTCTTCTGCATTGGCAGGTGGGTTCTTTACCACTAGTAACACCTTGGAAGCCCATAAATACATACATGACACCCCTATCAAA
Organism: Bos taurus; assembly: GCF_002263795.3. Lineage (NCBI taxonomy): Eukaryota > Metazoa > Chordata > Mammalia > Artiodactyla > Bovidae > Bos > Bos taurus. The sequence continues at coordinate 13,324,515 of NC_037332.1, read as the reverse complement.
TTTGAATTTCAGATAAACAGCAAATAAGTATAATTAGAGCCCATTAAACAATGAGTAATATTTAAGTATAAATAATAACTATGTCCTAAATATTGCCATGGGGTTTCCTTGTAGCTCAGATAGTAAAGAATCTGCCTGCAATGCGGGAGACTCCAGTTCAATCTCTGGTTTGAGAAGATTCCCAGGAGAAGGAAATGGCAACCCACTCCAGTATTCTTGCCTGGAGTATCCCATGGATAGAGGAACCTGGCAGGTTACAGTCCATGGTGTTACAAGAGTCAGACACGACTTAGCGACTAAACCGTGAATATCAGGATGCATGTATCTCTTTGAAAGAGTGTCTTTGCTTTCTTTGGATGTATATTCAGAAGTGAAACTGCTAGATCATACAGTAGTTCTACTTTTAGATTTTTTAAAACATCTCCATATTGTTTTCAATAGTAGCTGTGCCAATTAACAGTCCTACAATCAGTGTGTAAGGGTTTCCTTTTCTACATATCCTTACCAACATTTGTCATCTGTGGCCTTTTGATGATAACCAGGTGAAATCTCATTGTGGTTTTGATTTAAATTTCTCTGATTAGCATTGTTGGGCATATGTTCATGTGCCTGTTGGTCATCTGTGTTATCTTTGGAAAATGTCTGTCCATGTCTTCGGCCCATTTTTTAATTGTATATATATATATATATATATATATATATATATATATAGTTATATGAGCTATTTATATCATTTTCATATTAACCCTTTATAAATCATATCATTTGTAAATATTTACCCCATTCAGTAGGTTAATTTTTTTCCCTTTTGTTAATGAGTTTTGCTGTACAAAAGCTTTTAAATTTAATTAGATCCAGTTTCTTAATTTTTGCTTTTGTTTCCTTTGGCTTAGGAGAGAGATCAAAAGAAATGTTGCTATATTTCATGTCAAAGAGTGTTCTACCTATGTTTTCTCTATGAGTTTTACAGTTTCAGGTCTTACATTTGGGTTTTTAATCCATTTCGAGTTTTATTTATATATATATATGAGAAAATGTTTTATTTCATTATTTTACCAACATCTGTCTACTTTTCCCAAAATCACTAATTGAAGAGATTGTCTTTTCATCATTGTATATACTTGCCTTTTTTGTCATAGATTAATTGACGATCAGTTCAGTTCAGTTTACTCACTCAGTCGTGTCTGACTCTTTGCAACCCATGGACTGCAGCACACCAGGCCTCCCTGTCCATCACCAGCTTCCAGAGTTTACTCAAAGTCATGTCCATTGAGTCTGAAATGCCATCCAGCCATCTCATTCTCGGTCATCTCCTTCTCCTCCCGCCTTCAATCTTTCCCAGCAACAGGGTCTTTTCAAATGAGTCAGTTCTTCACATCAGCTGGCCAAAGTATTGGAGTTTCAGCTTCCCCATCAGTCTTTACAATGAATATTCAGGATTGATTTCCTTTAGGATGGACTGGTTGGATATCCTTGCAGTCCAAGGGACTCTCAAGAGTCTTCTCCAACACCACAATTCAAAAGCATCAATTCTTCTGTGCTCAGCTTTATTTATAGTCCAACTCTCACATCCATACCTGACTACTGGAAAAACCATAGCCATGACTAGACGGACCTTTTTTGGCAAGGTAATCTGCTTTTTAATATGCTGTCTAGGCTGGTCATAACTTTTCTTCCAAGGAGCAGTCACCATCTGCAGTGATTTTTGGAGCCCAAAAAAATAAAATCTGACACTATTTCCACTGTTTCCCATCTATTTGCCATGAAGTGATGGGAATGGATGCTATGATCTTTTTTTTCTGAATGTTGAGATATAAGCCAACTTTTTCACTCTCCTATCTCACTTTCATCAAGAGGCTCTTTAGTTCTTCACTTTCTGCCATAAGGGTGGTGTCATCTGCATATCTGAGGTTATTGATTTTTCTCCTGGCAATCTTGATTCCAGCTTGTGCTTCATCCAGCCTAGTGTTTCTCATGATGTACTCTGCATGTACCTTAAATAAGCCAGGGTGCCAATATACAGCCCTGACATACTCCTTTCCTGATTTGGAACCAGTCTGTTGTTCCATATCAAGTTCTAACTGTTTGCTTCCTGACCTGCACGCAGATTTTTCGAGAGGCAGGTCAGGAGGTCTGGTAGTCCCATCTCTTGAATTTTCCAGAGTTAATTGTGATCCACACAGTCAAGGGCTTTGGCATAGTCAATAAAGCAGATTTAGATGTTCTTCTGGAACTCTCATGCTTTTTTGATGATCCAATGTGTGTTGGCAATTTGATCTCTGGTTCCTCTGCCTTTTCTAAAACCAGCTGAACACCTGGAAGTTCACGGTTCATGTATTGCTGAAGCCTGGCTTGGAGAATTTTGAGCATTACTTTACTAGCATGTGAGATCAGTGCAATTGTGCCATAGTTTGAGCATTCTTTGGCATTGCCATTCTTTGGGGTTGTATTGAAAACTGACCTTTTCCAGTCCTGTGGCCACTGCTGAGTTTTCCAAATTTGCTGGCATATTGAGTGCAGCACGTTCACAGCATCATCTTTTAGGTTTTGAAATAGCTCAACTGGAATTCCATCACCTCCACTAGCTTTGTTCATAGTGATGCTTCCTAAGGCCCCCTTGACTTCACATCCCAGGATGTCTGGCTCTAGGTGAGTGATCACACCATCATGATTATCTGGGTCTTGAAGATCTTTTTGTACAGTTCTTCTGTGTATTCTTGCCATCTCTTCTTAATATCTTCTGCTTCTGTTAGGTCCATACCATTTCTGTCCGTTATTGTCCCAATCTTTGCATGAAATGTTCCCTTGGTATCTCTCATTTTCTTGAAAAGATCTCTAGTCTTTCCTATTCTATTGTTTTCCTCTATTTCTTTGACCATAAGTGTATATATTTACTTCTTGTGTCTGTCTCACTGATCTATGTGTCTGTTTTTGTGTCAGTACTAAACTGTTTTCTATAACCATAGAATATATTCTGAAGTCATATGGCATGACTCCAGTGCTATTCTTTGTCAAGATTGCTTTGGACTATTCAGGGGCTTTTGTGTTTCCATACAAGTAATAGAATTATGTGTTCTAGTTTTGTGAAAAATGTCATTGGTATTTTAGTAGAGATTGCCTTGAATCTATAGATAGCCTTGAATAGTATGATCATTTTAAAAACGTTCATTATCTTTCTCTCCATGTTGTCTTCAATTTTTTTTTAATTTTTTAAATTTTGTTTTATTTAACTTTACAATATTGTATTGGTTCTGCTATATATCGAAATGAATCCACCACAGGTATACATGTGTTCCCCATCCCGAACCCTCCTCCCTCCTCCCACCCCATACCATCCCTCTGGTCGTCCCAGTGCACCAGCTCCAAGCATCCATTATCGTGCATCAAACCTGGACTGGCGACTAGTTTCATATATGATATTATACATGTTTCAATGCCATTGTCCCAAATCATCCCACCCTCTCCCTCTCTCTCTCCCACAGAGTCCAAAAGACTGTTCTATACATCAGTGTCTCTTTTGCTGTTTTGCATACAGGGTTATTGTTACCATCTTTCTAAATTCCATATATATGCGTTAGTATACTGTATTGGTGTTTTTCTTTCTGGCTTACTTCACTTGGTATAATAGGCTCCAGTTTCATCCACCTCATTAGAACTGATTCAAATGTATTCTTTTTAATGGCTGAGTAATACTCCATTGTGTGTATGTACCACAGCTTTCTTATCCATTCATCTGCTGATGGACATCTAGGTTGCTTCCATGTCCTGGTTATTATAAACAGTGCTGTGATGAACATTGGGGTACATGTGTCTCTTTCCCTTCTGGTTTCCTCAGTGTGTATGCCCAGCAGTGGGATTGCTGGATCATAAGGCAGTTCTATTTCCAGTTTTTTAAGGAATCTCCACACTGTTCTCCATAGTGGCTGTACTAGTTTGCATTCCCACCAACAGTGTAAGAGAGTTCCCTTTTCTCCACACCCTCTCCAGCATTTATTGCCTGTAGACTTTTGGATCACAGCCATTCTGACTGGCATGAAATGGTACGTCATTGTGGTTTTGATTTGCATTTCTCTGATAATGAGTGATGTTGGGCATCTTTTCATGTGTTTGTTAGCCATCTGTATGTCTTCTTTGGGAAAATATCTATTTAGTTCTTTGGCCCATTTTTTGATTGAATCATTTATTTTTGTGGAATTGAGCTGTAGGAGTTGCTTGTATATTTTTGAGGTTAGTTGTTTGTCAGTTGCTTCATTTGTTATTATTTTCTCCCATTCTGAAGGCTGTCTTTTCACCTTGTTTGTAGTTTCCTTTGTTGTGCAGAAGCTTTTAAGTTTAATTAGGTCCCATTTGTGTATTTTTGCTTTTATTTCCAATATTCTGGGAGGTGGATCATAGAGGATCCTGCTGTGATGTATGTCAGAGAGTGTTTTGCCTATGTTCTCCTCTAGGAGTTTTATAGTTGCTGGTCTTACGTTTAGATCTTTGATCCATTTTGAGTTTATTTTTGTGTATGGTTTTTAAAAAATTAATGTTTTACAGTTTTACAATCACAAGTCTTTTGCCTTCTTAGATTCGTTCCTAGGTTTTTCATTACTTTTGAATAGTAAATGGGATTGTTTTCTTAATTTCTCTTTCTGATAGTTCAATGTTACTGTGCAGAAATGCAACAGATTTCTCTTAGTTATATATCCTGCAACTTTATAGACTTCACTGATATGCTCTAGCTTTGTATTGTGTCTTTAGGATTGATACTGCTAAGTCACTTCAGTCGTGTCCGACTCTGTGCAACCCCATAGACGACAGCCCACCAGGCTCCCCCATCCCTGGGATTCTCCAGGCAAGAACACTGGAGTGGGTTGCCATTTTTTTCTCCAGGTCTTTAGGATTAATGATCAACTAATTAAGGATATTAAAATACAGTGTAAAAATTCGTGATTGTTCAAATATGTTATTTGATCTTAAAATGTAAAAAAATATACATTTTCTATCAGCTGCCTTATTAATGGTCAAAACTTTAAAAAACTGAGTCTTATTATAAAAGATTCTATCATCTTTGATATGTAAAGTACATCTATGATGCACCCTTTTAGGATTTTTCACAGCAGACCCCAAACTTAAACAATACAACAGTTTGCATGCAGAATTCTTTTACTACTTAATGGAAGACCACAAATTTGTATGTTATCCTTGCACAAAACACGTGTGGAGATATTTGATTATTTGATTCTTCCTCCAACTTTTACTGTTATCCCACCCATACCTAATTAGACAGCAATTTTAAAATTATCTCTTTACTAAACCTTTCCAAAACATTCAACTTAGTTACCATAGATATAACTTTTTTTGGTAAAGTAGTATTGATTACATTATGTAATTAGAATAACATGTTTATCTAATATAAAACTGTTTGAGGAACTCAGATGACAGTCTATTAATTGCTTTCAAGTCTACTGGAGGTAGCCTGGTTGTGTGGACAGGCTGGAGAGCCTCTCCCGCAGGTCAGCTCAAGGCACTAAAGGTACAGTTGGTATCTTACAGAGAGAGAATGAAGGATATTTAATCTATTATACAGTCAAGAATGCAGATTAAAAATGGTCTTTCACTCATATTTCCATGATCTAAAAATATATTTATATTTTAGAAGCCTTTAAGTGAGTAAAGGTTCTTACTTTTAAATTATATCTTGATATATTTATTTAAAACCTGATTTACCTAAATATTTTTTAATTAAAAGAAAATTGCTTTACAGAATTTTGTTTTCTGTCACACCTCAACATTTTATTTAATTATAATTATCTCTAAATTGTAACTTCCTTTGAAATCATACTGACATTTTGCTTCTTATATTGAAAAATGGTTGTTGAGATTAACTGACAACTCGCTGAGAGATCTGTGCTTCTCTCATGAGCTATTACCATGTTCAAAATGAGCCACAAGACCTGCCGCACAATCACCTGACTAGACAGGAAACATTGAGGGCAGGATCAATATTTTATTTGTATATGTTTCATAAGTGCTTGTTCCAAAGGGGAGCAGTGTGCAGGCACTCAGTAATTGTTGAAGTGCTGAATAAGCAAAAAAGAAGCTAGGAGATCCTGTGATATGATTTTTTTCTTATTACCCTTCTGGTTTTTTTCTCCTGATTTCTTTCCTTTTTTTATATGCTATCTTATTTTTTTTATTTATTTTTTTATTTTTAAACTTTACAATATTGTATTGGTTCTGCCATATATCGAAATGAATCTGCCACAGGCATACATGTGTTCCCCATCCTGAACCCTCCTCCCTCCTCCCTCCATACCATCCCTCTGGGTCGTCCCAGTGCACCAGCCCCAAGCATCCAGTATCGTGCATCAAATCTGGACTGGTGACTCGTTTCATATATTATATTATACATATTTCAGTGCCATTCTCCAAAATCATCCCACCCTCTCCCTCTCCCACAGAGTCCATAACACTGTTCTATACATCAGTGTCTCTTTTGCTGTCTCGTATACAGGATTATCGTTACCATCTTTCTGAATTCCATATATATGCGTTAGTATACTGTATTGGTGTTTTTCTTTCTGGCTTACTTCACTCGGTATAATAGGCTCCAGTTTCATCCACCTCATTAGAACTGATTCAAATGTATTCTTTTTAATGGCTGAGTAATACTCCATTGTGTGTATGTACCACAGCTTTCTTATCCATTCATCTGCTGATGGACATCTAGGTTGCTTCCATGTCCTGGCTATTATAAACAGTGCTGCAATGAACATTGGGGTACATGTGTCTCTTTCCCTTCTGGTTTCCTCAGTGTGTATGCCCAGCAGTGGGATTGCTGGATCATAAGGCAGTTCTATTTCCAGATTTTTAAGGAATCTCCACACTGTTCTCCATAGTGGCTGTACTAGTTTGCATTTCCACCAACAGTGTAAGAGGGTTCCCTTTTCTCCACACCCTCTCCAGCATTTATTACTTGTAGACTTTTGGATCGCAGCCATTCTGACTGGCGTGAAATGGTACCTCATAGTGGTTTTGATTTGCATTTCTCTGATAATGAGTGATGTTGAGCATCTTTTCATGTGTTTGTTAGCCGTCTGTATGTCTTCTTTGGAGAAATGTCTATTTAGTTCTTTGGCCCATTTTTTGATTGAATTGTTTATTTTTGTGGAATTGAGCTGTAGGAGTTGCTTGTATATTTTTGAGATTAGTTGTTTGTCAGTTGCTTCATTTGCTATTATTTTCTCCCATTCTGAAGGCTGTCTTTTCACCTTGCTTATAGTTTCCTTTGTTGTGCAGAAGCTTTTGAGTTTAATTAGGTCCCATTTGTTTATTTTTGCTTTTATTTCCAATATTCTGGGAGGTGGGTCATAGAAGATCCTGCTGTGATGTATGTCGGAGAGTGTTTTGCCTATGTTCTCCTCTAGGAGTTTTATAGTTTCTGGTCTTACGTTTAGATCTTTGACCCATTTTGAGTTTATTTTTGTGTATGGTGTTAGAAAGTGATCTAGTTTCATTCTTTTACAAGTGGTTGACCAGTTTTCCCAGCACCACTTGTTAAAGAGATTGTCTTTAATCCATTGTATATTCTTGCCTCCTTTGTCAAAGATAAGGTGTCCATATGTGCGTGGATTAATCTCTGGGTTTTCTATTGTGTTCCATTGATCTATATTTCTGTCTTTGTGCCAGTACCATACTGTCTTGATGACTGTGGCTTTGTAGTAGAGCCTGACGTCAAGTAGGTTGATTCCTCCAGTTTCGTTCTTCTTTCTCAAGATAGCTTTGGCTATTCGAGGTTTTTTGTATTTCCATACAAATTGTGAAATTATTTGTTCTAGCTCTGTGAAGAATACTGTTGGTAGCTTGATAGGGATTGCATTGAATCTATAAATTGCTTTGGGTAGTATACTCATTTTCACTATATTGATTCTTCCAATCCATGTACATGGTATATTTCTCCATCTATTAGTGTCCTCTTTGATTTCTTTCACCAGTGTTTTATAGTTTTCTATATATAGGTCTTTAATTTCTTTAGGTAGATATATTCCTAAGTATTTTATTCTCTGTTGCAATGGTGAATGGAATTGTTTCCTTAATTTCTCTTTCTGTTTTCTCATTGCAGCTTAGAAATTTCTATCTTATTTTTAAAGGAATTGTAATCACAAGAGAGTCACTCTTTCCACACTGTATTGTTTTTCTGAAGAGACCTAAAAAGCAGAGCAAGTTGTAACTTGCCTTGTAGAGTAAGAATAGAAAATGACACTTTCTATGAATATCAGTTTATATCTCACATATGATGTGCTTTGCTTACAGTCTAAAATTAAAAGCAGTCGTTTTTTTTTTTTTTTTTAACTTGGCACAAAGAAATTGTATTGACTCTTTTATATCAGTAGAATACTGCTCTACCACTGCCTATCCTCCAGTTAGAAAATAAGGAGAAGTCTCCTTTCGTAGAAGTACAGTAAGAGGAATCAAAGATGAGGTCTTAAGAAACAGATGGCTTGTTGAATTTCAATGTGCTCAAGAGCTCAAAAAATATTGATAGTAGATCATTAATTACTTCCAGATTAAAAAGCAAATTTTATTTAGAAACATGCCTATTGAAAAAGATAAACCTTCTATAAGATAACTCACAATATGCATGTTTGACTAAAGGTATTTTTCTAACTTTAGATTAAGGATTCAGAAGTAATTTATAAAAAGATATCAAACATTACAGGAGATGCCAAAATATCTGGCTTCTGAATCCTAGAAATACATATTTCTTTTCCTCATCTTATGGAAAGCAATGAGATTCATACAAAGATATGTCAAATAAATCTGGTACTCAAATATTCACCTCAAAATATTATTTACATTTTTGCAAATCTTGTCATCAGTTAAATCAATATCACCTTTTAGTTTTTACACTCACCTCTCTGGCCTTTTCATGTTTATAAACTTCACAAATGGATTTTCACTTGTGACATCTATTTCTATGTCATACTTCCTCCATAATCTCTTAAAATCTGCCTTCTCTTAATCTTAAAATTCAATGCAGTTATATTCAATTTGAATAATCATATTTTATAAAAAGTAATTTTTAAATTGAAATATTTTTAAGAATTAATTTTGAGACCAATTGAGAATTACTATGCAAATAATGGCTTCCTAGGTGGCACAGTTGGTAAATAATCTGCCTGCTGAGACAGGAGATGTAAGGGTTCAGTTTCAGTACCTGGGTTGGGAAGATGCCCTGGAGAAGGAAATGGCAACCCATTCTACTATTCTTACCTGGAAAATCCCATGGATAGAGGAGCCTGGGTGAGGGAGGGGGGGATATAGTTCATAAGACCACAGCAATTGAAAAATTTGGGTGCATATATCATCTAGTGGTCTAAGACTAAAAAGGCGCTGATTAGGTAGCCATGTGTCTGCTCTGAAAGGTAGCAGCCCATGTTAGGGGAAATGAACATTTTTGGGTTTTTTTGCTGGAAAGATGCAACACAGAGGTTGTTCAAATGTTCTCTCCGCCTCTGTACTTTCTTTCATGTAATGTATTCTCTATATAGCTTAGGGAGTCAGTGCTGTCTATACATAAAAAAGTGGAAAGTGATAAACCCCTGTTTAAAAAAAAAAAGGAGGGAAAAACACACACACACACACACACATGCAGTTAAAGGTACTAATATATAAGACTGTTTCCTCTAAAAAGATGTCATAGTTTGTAAAAAATAATAGAGATAATAGGGGTATGTGAATAACAACATAAACACAAATCACAAATTTCCCCCTGAACTTTGGTACATGTATCCACCTCACCATCCACCTCCTAACTTGGAATTTTTGCTAGGCCTTTCTACACTCTCCTCTCTCCATTTGGGTAACATTGATTTATCCTCCAGATTGCACTTTAAGAGTTACTTTCTGACTTTCTCAGGAAACTCATTTTTTACTTTATAGAAACATCTTTTATTTTTCATTCAGACCCACCCTAATAGGTAACTATGTAAGAAGTTAATATCCTGTACTCCACTGGATTGTCATCTTCATGAGGTCAGTACATGTTGTTTTGCTCTTTGCCCTTTTCTCAGGGCCTGGTCTATTGCCTGTTATATATTTTTATTTTTATAATGCCGTGTACGCTAACTATATTTTTGTGTTTTGTTTTTTTAACTTTTAATGTATTTGTTTTTGACTGTACTGGGTCTTCATTGCTGTGCTTGGACTTTCTTTAGTGGTGAGCAGGGGCTACTCTAGCTGCAGTGCATGGGCTTCTCACTGTGGGCTTCTCTCATTGCAGAGCATAGGCTCTAGGCATGTAGACTTCAGTAGCTTCAGCTCCCAAGCTCTAGAGCATAGGCTCAGTAGTTGTAGCACATGGGCTTAGTTGTCCTGCAGCATGTAGGATGCTCCTGGAGCAGGGGTCAAACCCATGTCCCCTGCATTGGCAGGCAGATTCTTAACCACTGGAGCACCAGGAAAATCCCTATGTTTGGGCAGTTGAATGAATGGATATTAGGTGAAGTGTTACTCTCCATGAGGAGGCAGTCAGTCAAGGGAGCAAATAACTACATCAATGACATCTACACAGCCCACTTCCCACTCTATGGAGGCCAGCATTTGATGTCCTAGAACTGAGGCTTAAAAAAAAAAAAAAAAAAAAAAGTCTGTGACTCTGAGATTGCTTATTTTCTGCTTGTTTCCAGCTTTATTAATTAGGAAGTAAAAATAGAGCTGAAGAGATTTAGATATGCACCTGCCAATCTTATTTAATTTTTTGCCTAGACAGAAATACTACCCACAGCAAACATTATCCTCAATGGTGAAAAATTGAAAGCATTTCCTCTAAAGTCAGGAACAAGACAAGGGTGCCCACTTTCACCATTACTATTCAACATAGTTTTGAAAGTTTTGGCCACAGCAGTCAGAGCAGAAAAAGAAATAAAAGGAATCCAAATTGGAAAAGAAGAAGTAAAACTCTCACTGTTTGCAGATGACATGATCCTCTACATAGAAAACCCTAAAGACTCCACCAGAAAATTACTAGAACTAATCAATGATTATAGTAAAGTTACAGGATATAAAGTCAACACACAGAAATCCCTTGCATTCCTATACACTAATAATGAGAAAACTGAAAGAGAAATTAAGGAAACAATTCCATTCACCATTGCAATGGAAAGAATAAAATACTTAGGAATATATCTACCTAAAGAAACTAAAGACCTATATATAGAAAACTATAAAACACTGGTGAAAGAAATCAAAGAGGACACTAATAGATGGAAAAATGTACCATGTTCATGGATTGGAAGAATCAATATAGTGAAAATGAGTATACTACCCAAAGCAATTTATAGATTCAATGCAGTCCCTATCAAGCTACCAATGGTATTCTTCACAGAGCTAGAACAAATAATTTCACAATTTGTATGGAAATACAAAAAACCTCGAATAGCCAAAGCTATCTTGAGAAAGAAGAATGGAACTGGAGGAATCAACCTACCTGACTTCAGGCTCTGTTACAAAGCCACAGTTATCAAGAGAGTATGGTACTGGCACAAAGACAGAAATATAGATCAATGGAACAAAATAGAAAGCCCAGAGATAAATCCACGCACATATGGACACCTTATCTTTGACAAAGGAGGCAAGAATATACAATGGATTAAAGACAATCTCTTTAACAAGTGGTGCTGGGAAAACTGGTCAACCACTTGTAAAAGAATGAAACTAGAACACTTTCTAACACCATACACAAAAATAAACTCAAAATGGATCAAAGATCTCAATGTAAGGCCAGAAACTATAAAACTCCTAGAGGAGAGCATAGGCAAAACACTCTCGGACATACATCACAGCAGGATCCTCTATGACCCACTTCCCAGAGTATTGGAAATTAAAGCAAAAATAAACAAATGGGACCTAATTAAACTTAAAAGCTTCTGCACAACAAAGGAAACTATTAGCAAGGTGAAAAGGAAGCCTTCAGAATGGGAGAAAATAATAGCAAATGAAGCAATGGACAAACAACTAATCTCAAAAATATACAAGCAACTCCTACAGCTCAACTCCAGAAAAATAAACGACCCAATCAAAAAATGGGCCAAAGAACTAAATAGACATTTCTCCAAAGAAGACATACAGATGGCTAACAAACACATGAAAAGATGCTCAACAACACTCATTATCAGAGAAATGCAAATCAAAACCACTATGAGGTACCATTTCACGCCAGTCAGAATGGCTGCGATCCAAAAGTCTACAAGCAATAAATGCTGGAGAGGGTGTGGAGAAAAGGGAACCCTCTTACACCGTTGGTGGGAATGCAAACTAGTACAGCCACTATGGAGAACAGTGTGGAGATTCCTTAAAAAACTGGAAATAGAGCTGCCTTATGATCCAGCAATCCCACTGCTGGGCATACACACTTAGGAAACCATAAGGGAAAGAGACACGTGTACCCCAATGTTCATCACAGCACTGTTTATAACAGCCAGGACATGGAAGCAACCTAGATGTCCATCAGCAGATGAATGGATAAGAAAGCTGTGGTACATATACACAATGGAGTATTACTCAGCCATTAAAAAGAATACATTTGAATCAGTTCTAATGAGATGGATGAAACTGGAACCTATTATACAGAGTGAAGTAAGCCAGAAAGAAAAACACCAATACAGTATACTAACACACATATATGGAATTTAGAAAGATGGTAACAATAACCTTGTGTACGAGACGGCAAAAGAGACACTGATGTATAGATCAGTCTTATGGACTCTGTGGGAGAGGGAGAGGGTGGGGAGATTTGGGAGAATAGCATTGAAACATGTATAATATCATGTATGAAATGAGTCACCAGTCCAGGTTCGATGCACGATACTGGATGCTTGGGGCTGGTGCACTGGGACAACCCAGAGGGAGGGTATGGGGAGGGAGGAGGGAGGAGGATTCAGGATGGGGAACACAGGTATACCTGTGGCGGATTCATCTCAATATTTGGCAAAACTAATACAATATTGTAAAGTTTAAAAATAAAATAAAATTTAAAAAAAAGAAATACTAATGAGCAACCCCACCATTTCCAGTGGACAACGACTTAATTCCTAGTAATAGAACATTAGTGACAGCTCTGAGAAGAGATGTTTCAGCTGTGATAATCAGTAGAAAGAGGTGAAAGTCTTAGTCACTCAGTTGAGTCAATTCCATGGACTTTAATTTGCTGGGCTCGTCTGTCCATGGAATTCTCCAGGCAAGAATATTGGAGTGAGTAGCCATTCCCTCCTCCAGAGGATATTCCCAACCCAGGGATCAAATCTAGGTCTACCATATTGTAGGCAGATCCCTTACCATCTGAGCCACGAGGAAATCCTCACTGTGGAGGTAAAGTAGTGTCATTAGTGAATTCTGTAAACATTGCCCTAAAAAAGACACAGTGGGAGTCTATAGTTGGCCTCATAAGCAAAAACCTAATGCTCTCTGCTGCAGATAAAGATGCATGGAAACCAGGCAGTTGGGGAAATGTCAGAGATGTAAAATTAAATTTGAGAGTATTAAAAATGACTAGAATCTCAGGAATAAGAAGTTAGAAGCATAGCATTCTCCTTGAAATCTATTGAAGAAAACTCTATTGAAAGTAAAGAGAAATAAGAAACAATTGGATTATTTATTTGATACTAGAATTTTAAAAGTAATTATGTGAGAGTTGGACTGTGAAGAAAGCTGAGCACCGAAGATTTGATGCTTTTGAACTGTGGTGTTGGAGAAGACTCTTGAGAGTCCCTTGGACTGTAAGGAGATCCAACCAGTCCATTCTAAAGGAGATCAGCCCTGGGTGTTCTTTGGAAGGACTGATGATAAAGCTGAAACTCCAATACTTTGGCCACATCATGCGAAGAGTTGACTCATTGGAAAAGACCGTGATGCTGGGAGGGATTGGGGGTAGGAGGAGTAGGGGACAACAGAGGATGAGATGGCTGGATGGCAGCACCGACTTGATGGACATGAGTTTGAGTGAACTCCGGGAGTTGGTGATGGGCAGGGAGGCCTGGCATGCTGCAATTCATGGGGTCGCAAAGAGTCAGACATGACTGAGCAACTGAACTGAACTGAACCTGCTAAAAGTGAGTATATTATAAAGAATGTGACTATGGAACTTACTTTGGAACCGTACCAGCATTTTATGTAATCACTATACTTTGTTGCAAGTTCTTGTAATAAATAGTACCTTTTTCAGATTCCAGGATCATTTCAAAGGAAATCATTGTTTCAATTATTTTATTTCTTATTTATACTGTTATTACATATATTGCTACATTTTTCAGAGAAGCAAATATGCTCAAAGAAGTAGAAGCTTTTAGAATGATTTAAATTTAGAGCATCCATCATTGAAAAAGCAAGAGAGTTCCAGGATAACATCTATGTCTGCTTTATTGACTATGCCAAAGCCTTTGACTGTGTGTATCACAATAAACCATGGAAAATTCTGAAAGAGATGGGAATAACAGACCACCTGACCTGCCTCTTGGGAAACCTGTATGCAGGTCATGAAGCAACAGTTAGAACTGGACATGGAACAACAGACTGGTTCCAAATAGGAAAAGGAGTATGTCAAGGCTGTATATTGTCACTCTGCTTATTTAACTTATATGCAGGGAGCATCATGAGAAACACTGGGCTGGAAGAAGCACAAGCTGGAATCAAGATTGCTGGGAGAAATATCAATAACCTCAGGTATGCAGATGATACCACCCTTATGGCAGAAAGTGAAGAGGAACTCAAAAGCCTCTTGATGAAAGTAAAAGAGGAAAGAGAAAAAGTTGGCTTAAAGCTCAACATTCAGAAAACGAAGATCATGGCATCTGGTCCCATCATTTCATGGCAAATAGATGGGGAAATAGTGGAAACAGTGTCAGACTTTATTTTTTTGGGCTCCAAAATCACGGCAGATGGTGATTGCAGCCATGAAATTAAAAAACACTTACTCCTTGGAAGGAAAGTTATGACCAACCTATATAGCATATTCAAAAGCAGAGACATTACTTTGGCAATAAAAGTCCATCTAGTCAAGGCTATGGTTTTTCTAGTGGTCATGTATGGATGTGAGAGTTGGACTGTGAAGAAAGCTGAATGCTGAAGAATTGATGCTTTTGAACTGTGGTGTTGGAGAAGACTCTTGAGAGTCCCTTGGACTGCAAGGAGAACCAACCAGTCCATTCTAAAGGAGATCAGCCCTGGGTGTTCTTTGGAAGGAATAATGCTAAAGCTGAAACTCCAGTACTTTGGCCACATCATGAGAAGAGTTGACTCGTTGGAAAAGACCGTGATGCTCAGAGGTATTGGGGGCAGGAAGAGAAGGGGACGACAGAGGATGAGATGGCTGGATGGCATCACTGATTCGATGGACATGAGTTTGAGTGAACTCCGGGAGTTGGTGATGGACAGGGAGCCCTGGTGTGCTGCAGTTCATGGGGTCGCAAAGAGTCGGACACGACTGAGCAACTGAACTGAAGGATAAAAAGCTGCAGTCCATGGGGTCACAGAGAGACGGACACAACTGAGAGACTGAACTGAACTGAAGGATAAAAAAGTTTAACCCATTCTCTTGCCTGCTGATCAGGACTAAAAGACAGGAAAACAAAGGTCTTGATTTTTGATCCTGTCTTTTATGATTAAAATAAAAAGGACAGCTGTACAAAAGAGATTCCTTTCTCATACATCACTTCTTTTTGATATCTTTCCATTTCTGCCTCTGCTCTGCACTTACATTTTAGAGCAATTTCAATAAGTATGCATTCTTCTTAGGTGTTTCCTTAAATGCAGACAGTACTGGGATTGGACTAAAGGAATCTCTGCTTTATAAGCCTACACCTCTTACAAGACGGTGAGAACAGTAAGCAGGATAACTTCCTGAGACCAATTAAGATGAAATTGGGGAACCTGAAGCTCTCTAGCTGACAGCACAAAGCAATATCATGTTAAGCAATTAGAATCTTCTCATTCTTTGCATTTTTCCTCTGTTTCCTTAGTTCCTCTATTTGTCTGTTGTATACACGTTGTTTCTTAGCTACACAGATTTGATTTTCCTTATGTATTCAGAAAGATCTATAATTATCCTAATTTTATAATTTAATTCTGGTTATGATTTGCAATTTTCTTTTAGGATATTTGAAGCTAGGTCCCATTTTAGTTTTTGAACACTGATGTGTGTCTGACAATGATTCTATTTTCTTGTATCAGCTTTTTAGTCTTCAGTAATGATATCAAAGACAAAGATTCAGAATTGGTCTTTAGATTTGGTCCATCTGACTTGAATCTTGGAACTTATATTTTTGTTGCCAGGGCTATGACTTTTCTATTCACTGGAGAAGGAATTAATACTATATCTAGCTCCATAAAAGCTAATTAAAACTTTCTGTAAATAATGTTG
This sequence comes from Bos taurus, assembly GCF_002263795.3. Classification (NCBI taxonomy): domain Eukaryota; kingdom Metazoa; phylum Chordata; class Mammalia; order Artiodactyla; family Bovidae; genus Bos; species Bos taurus. Next base: position 13,308,116 of record NC_037332.1, on the reverse strand, counting down.
TTACATATTGCCATGTCTTAATCTCTAAATCATAACATTAAAAGAGACTTACAAATTTGGATGACCATTTTTCACTGAGGTGGTCCAGATTTACAATTACTGCTCATCATAATTACTATTGTGCTCCCATTTACTCTTTTTCACTTTTCCCAATTTGAATGAAAATTTATTTGATTATTTAACTTAGATGTTATTTTTTTCCTCTTCTCTCTCATGTCAGAAAACTCTTCATGGGATCACTGATAGGTAGTTAAATTTGGTTTGAGAAATTCTAGAGATAAAAACCATCACTCACATAGAATGGCCTATCTTCCTTATATTGGTCCATTTAAGTTATTTCTTATATTGAGTTTTCATTAAGCTAACTGCTATTAGGTTGAGGTTTAAAACAAAACACCGTAACTATTCAAAATAGTGAATAGGGACTTCTAGTTTCTGGTTCCAAAGAACTTGCCACTCTGTTGTAATCATTAGCTAAAGAGACTGAAAAATCAACAACTTTTCTTAGATCCATAAGAAAAGTGAGTTTATAGCGCAAATCACCACCCCCAGCATTGTACAGGAGTCCATCTTACCAGAGCAGTCTCTTGATTGGAAATACCCTTGGGAACCAGGGCCAGGATAGGAAAACAGGAACTGTAACTGACAAATTGCTCAAGGCTCAGTGCAGACAGCAGTGAGATTTAAGAACTCCAGAGGGGGCCCCGCTCTTAGAGGGCCGACAGTATATTGAGAACCACTTGTAGGAGCTTTCCATTTCCTATAATAAATATTAGAAATAAATGCCTTCAACCTTCTAGAAGAGAAAAATGAAAAGCAAAACAGAACAACAAAACATCCTGAAGTATGCCAGAGCACTCTGTTCTCTTTAATAAGGCCTGCCTTAAGAGAAACAAGTTAACCAACATCTAACCTACTGAGGTATTATCAGAGCCTAACTGATATGAAGAAGAGGAATACCCTACTCCTGCCACCCTGCCTAAGTGGGGAGAAAAAACTATGAAACACTTTTGAAGTTCATAGTTTAGAGGCACAAGCTCAGTCAAACTAAGACCTAACCAAGGACTGTAGAACACATACCCCCAACACACACACACCCCACACCCCACACCCCACACACCACACTACCACATTAGTAAGGACTTATTTCCAGAGCTCCTTTTACACAGTACATCATATCCACTTATCAAAAGTACAAAGCATACCAAAAGGCAAAAGAATTTTTTTTTTTAAGAGAGAAAGATGAAGCATTGGAAGCAGACATGGTAGGAATGATGGATTTTTCAAATCAAGAATTTCAAGCAACTGTGATTAATACACTCAGGGCTCCTAGGAATAAGTAGATGGCAGGTAAGACATGAGCAATATAAGAAAAGAGATGAAGATCTTAAATAAAATGTTAGAAATTAAAAACTTAACAGAAATTGAGAATGCTTTTAATGAACTTATTAGTAGACTGGACATTGGATAGAAAAAGTTTATGAAACAGAGGATATAGCAATAGAATCCTCAGATTGAAAAGCCACGAGGGCAAAGACTAAACCTAATCAGAGTATCCAAGGACTGTGGAGTAACTACAAAAAATGTATAAAATACATACAATTGCCACACCAGAAGCAGAGAAAAGAACAGAAATATTTGAAACCATAATGCTTGAGAATTTCCCCAAATTATAGCCACTAATCACAGATCAACAAATCTGAGAGAACACCAACCAGGATGAGTACCCCTCCAAAAAAAGGCCTCAGGTATATCATCTTTCAACTACAGAAAATCAAAGTTAAACAGTCCTAAAAGAACCCAGAAGGTAAAAACACCTTTATCTTTTCAAATAAGACATCCATCTTCTCTTTAGAAAATATTCAAGCAAGAAGGAAGTGTAGTAAAATATTTAAAGTGTTGAGAGAAAAAGAAAACCACCAACCTAGAATTCTGCAGACTGCAAAATTATCCTTCAAAAGTGATGAAGAAATAGAGACTTTCTTAGTGAATAAAAACTGAGAGAATATGTTACCAGTAGACTTGTCTTGCTCTTTAGAATGAAGGGAAATAATATACATCAGAAATATGGATCTAATTAAAGGAAGAACACTGAAGAAAGAATAAATAGAAAAGTAAAGTAAAAATGTTTATTTTTCTTACTCTTGATCTAACAAAAGTTTTTTCAGTTATGTAGATTTATGCATGTCTTTTGTGTATACATATGTATATATGTATATCTATGTAGGCTGCATAAGTGAAATGAATACAAGTGAAATGAAAGAGAGCACTGAAACAAGAAATAGGAGGAAAGAGTTAGGATTATTTTGCTTTTATAAGATACTCACATCACTCATGAAGTGGTACAGTGTTATTTAAAAGTGTACCTGAAGTAGTTAAAAATGTATATTCCAAATTTTAGTGTGCATGTGCCTTCCCTAGTACCTTACTTACCTGGTGAAGAATCCAAATTCTAGAGCAACCACTAAAAAAACATTTTTTTAGATATACTGATAAACTAAGTGGCGAGAGAAAATGTAATTATTAGAATTACCAATTCAAACCAAAAAAGGAAGAAAACAGTGAAAGACAAAAGTAGGAAAAAGAATAAGGGGAACAAATAGACATCAGTCATGAATATATTAGATTAATCAAACCATATCAATAATTGCTCTTTATGCCATGATGTAAATATGCTGATTAAAAGACAAAGATTGTCAGATGGATTAAAAAAATAAGACCCCAATTATATGTTGTCTAAAAGACACTCACTTTGAATATAAAGACATGGGTTAAAAGTAAATAGGTGGAGAAAAATAATATATTCCCTGATGGTTCAGGCAGTAAAGAATCTGCCTGCAATGCAGAAGACCTGGGTTAAAATCCCTGGGTTGGGGAGATCTCCTGGAGAAGGAAAGGGCTACCCACTCCAGTATTCTGGCCTGGAGAATTCCGTGGACTGTATAGTCCATGGGGTTGCAAAGAGTCGAACACAACTGAGTGACTTTCACTTTCAGACAAAAATAAAAACGGGAGTGGTGATATTATTTTCAGACAGAGCTGACTTCAAAGCAGAGAAAGTAATCAAAGAAAAGTATTACATAATAACAAAGAGGTCAGTTCTCCACAAAGACTTGACAATTCTTAAACGTGTCTGACAATGGAACATCAGACTACATGGTACAAACACTGCTGGAATTTCCAGGAGAAATAGAATCACTTTTCATAGTTGGAGACTTCAACACTGCTCTCTCAGAAATGAATAGATTCAGCAGGCAGAAAATCAGTAAGACATAGTTGACTTCTAGTTTAATTTCATCGTGATCTAAGATCTAAGGCTGCTTAAGTTCTATTTTTTTTTTATTTGTTCAAGTGTGTTTTACGGCCCAGAATGTGTTGTACCTTGGTGAATGTCCCATGAAAACTTGATACTAATCTTTTTTCTGCTGTTGTTGGATGAAATAGTCTACAGATGTTAATTATATATAGCTGATTAATGGTGGTGTTGAGTTCAACTATGTCTTACTGATAACAAAAATTCCAAATATGTGGCGATTATACACACTTATTGAAGAAGGCAATGGCACCCCACTCCAGTACTCTTGCCTGGAAAATCCCACGGATGGAGGAGCTTGGTGGGCTACAGTCCATGGGGTCGCTAAGAGTTGGACACGACTTCACTTTCACTTTCACTTTTTCACTTTCATGCATTGGAGAAGGAAATGGCAACCCACTCCAGTGTTCTTGCCTGGAGAATCCCAGGGTTGGGGGAGCCTGGTGGGCTGACGTCTATGGGGTCACACAGAGTCGGACATGACTGAAGCAGCATACACACTTCTAAATAACATATGGGTCATAAAAGAAATCTCAAGGAAAACTGTAAAATATTTTGAGTTAAAATAAAAATACAATATTCAAAATTTGTGGAGTACAGCAAAAGCAGTGCTTAGAGGGAAATGTATAACATTGACTACTTATATTAGAAAAGAAGAAAAATCTAAATTCAATCATCTAAGTTTCCACCTTAGAAAGCTAGGAAAATAAGAGCAAATAAAATCCAAAGTAGAAAAAAAAATAGAGATGAAATTAATGAATTTGAAATTCCACCTTAGAAAGCTAGGAAAATAAGAGCAAATAAAATCCAAAGTAGAAAAAAAAATAGAGATGAAATTAATGAATTTGAAATTCCACCTTAGAAAGCTAGGAAAATAAGAGCAAATAAAATCCAAAGTAGAAAAAAAAAATAGAGATGAAATCAATGAATTTGAAAGCAGGAAAATGAAAATGAAACAAAAGCTTGATCTTTGAAAAGGTCAATAAAATAAAAGCCTCTACTAGAGAAAACAACAAATTACTAGTATCAGAAATAAGATGGGGGGGGGCAACAATGAACATCTTATGGAAATTGAAAGAATAATAAATGAATATTAGGAACAACTCTATGACCACAAATTTGATAACCTAGTTGAAATGGACCAATACCTTTACTAGTCATTGCTTTTCAGGGATTATCAAGCAAATGATCCTGCTTATCATTATTGGGTGACTGAATCATGGATTTCAGTTTCTTGCAATGGAAAGGAAGCAATTAACACACATGTTTTGTTATAAACTTGGTCTTTGTTTTGCCTTTTCTCTTCGCCTCAATTCTGTCTCCCCTCTAGTTCAGTCTGCCTCCCACTTTGCTCCTCTGTCCCAGATTCTCTTTGCCTTACCCTTGCGAGAACACATTCTGATACTTAGCCTTAATTAACTCCCAGAGAGTATAGGGTTGGGAAAAAAAGTGTGGGTGTCTGGAGATGAACTTCCTGGATGTGAATACACATTACATCCCTTGTTAATTTTTGATTTAACTTTATTTGCTTTTCTGGGAAAACTGCTTAAATTGTCTGTGCTTGAAGTTTCCTGTAAGTGGTCTCGAATTTTCCTATTCTAACACAGTCCTTGGAGGACACATCTGAAACACTGGGAGTATGTTAGTAAGGAGCTCTCTACAGACCTGCTGAATCAGCATCTCCATTTTCACACAGTCCCCAGGTGATTTGTATGTTATGTTAAATTGTGAATTGTCCTGTGTAGTATACATAAAACATGACTGTTTACATATAATGTGTCCTCGCTAAGTGCTGTTCTTAACATACTTATAGAAATACGGATAGAAGAAAAGTGTGTTATTATTAATAAATATGAATTTGAACAAGTTTGTTCAAATTCATTTTCTTATCCACTATCTTCTTATGTACACTAAGTTATACAGCTTAGGGTTTGGGTTGTGAGTGTGCACACACGCATATACATGTATATGTGTTTAAGAAATAGGAAGAGAGGGAGACAGGGAAGAGGAAAATGTAAGACATCATAGTTGGTAAAGGAAAAAAATGTAATTGTATTGATCTCAGTTCTTCTCTTAAGAAAAAGGATTAGTGAATGAGTGTCTTAAATTGCTCTTTAAAAGTCTTCCTGAGGTACTTTCAAAAGAAGTATCATTTCTCTATTTTGTCAGATGTGTGGAATCAAAAGTTTTCACCTGATGACTCTGGTGTGGGTACATTATTTAAAGCAAAGTGTTCACACTTTGGTATGTCATTATAGAAAATAATATATACTTGTATTTCTAAAATAAAGCTTCAAATTGAAAATAGTCTTAGGATTTTACAGATCTTAATAGGAAACATGTTGAGTCCTTTCACCATAAAAAGTGTTTATTTTCCTTTTATAAAATATATAAATAAAACAGGGTTTAAAGCATTTTAAAAATAAATTATCTAGTGTGCTTTTGTACCCTCTGCTACAGAGAATGGAAAGAAAGAAATCATTCATTTTCACATTAGAGTTTTCAGAAATATTGTTCACACAGGTTAACCACACTACACTGGTTAACAGCATGTTCAAAGTAAGGCACGGGTGCAATGATAAGTATTCCTTTTCTACTTTCCCACTGGCACCAAGATGTAAATACAGCTAATTGTGGCCTGTTAAATACAACTATTAATCAGTTTTGCAGCAATATTTTATATATGCCCAATGTATGCGAATATTCAGGTTTCTCTTCCTCCAGATGGTGTTCATTAGGTTCAAGTATTGATGTAAGCAAGTACTCTACCATATTGTTCCCTCTGTTCATAGGAATAGAAAAGAAAAGCAAAACACAAATAGCACCTGACAGCCCTGACTTGCTTAATGTCTTAATGCATTCGAAATTATAAGAAAAAAACCCGAAGAGTTGTTGAACTTTCAGAAGATAGGTTGTGAAGTAAAGTAACCAGCCTGCAATAATAGTACTCATGCAAAAATATTCCAGTCCTTCTGAATTACCAGATAAAAAATCAGACTAATCAAGAACAATGCTTACTAGTTGCGATAAGTAGTCACACTTTGACTATAAGATTCCGTATTTTTCATCTTTTAGTTTGAATTTCCTTCAGCTTCAAAGTTTTGAAAAATAATTTTATAATCATTTCGTATTTGGGAGGATAATAAATTAATACTGTTGTGTATTTTAGATGAAATGCAAAACAAATATCCAGAAAATGTGCAATAATAAGATGATTCGGATTTCATAACAAAAAAACATTAACTTCAGCATATGGGGAAATGTCCCTTGGATATAATTATATTTTTTCTAATATTCATCTTTTTTCTCCTTTGCAAACTTAACTTGAGTCAAAGATATCTTAAAATTTTGTACAGAGCAAACAGATAATCTATTCATGAGAAGGGGAAAAAACACATGTCTTTTATAAGGCTTTTATAAGCTCCATGAGGATAGTGATTATCTCTGTCATTTATTGTTTTCTATCTTTCAATAACATTGAGTAACAGTAATATTTACCGAGTAATAATGAATTTAAATTTCATCTCTCAACTCCCACAGTGACACTATAAGCCAAGTATTGTCTCTTTCCCTTACTTTGCTTAAAGCATTTTCTTTACTGTTGTAAAAGCTCAATTTCAGAGAACCTAAATAATTTGGTGAAGACTAACAAAAGACAAATTTTAAAGCATTTTGACAGTAGACCCTTTTGATATATAAATCCATTTTTACTCATTTAAACTATAAGGTGTTCCTAAGTGCTATTTTTGTGTGTCACACATAAGGAAAATAATGCACTCTGAGGGCTTAAAGAAACAGATGCCTTAAGGAAGGTGATGACCTACCATTAAGATTTGCAGTAATATCTGCCTTTTTCCTTATCAACAATATTGGTCTTACTGTATATGCATAACTCATTTTACTGCATTGTGCTTTACTGATCTTTGCAGAGCTTGCCTCTTTTTTTTTTTCTTTTTAAACAAAGGCTTATGGCAACCCACATCAACCAAATCTATTGGCACAATTTTTCCAACAGCATTTGCTCACTTTGTGACTCTGTGTCATCTTTCAGTAATTCTCACAGTACTTTAAACTTTTTCATGACTATATTTGTGATGGTGATCTGTGATCTTTGATGTAACTACTACTACTTGCTACAGGCTTGAATGATGATTAGCATATTTTAGCAATAATGTATTTTTTTTTTGCAATAATGTATTTTTAAATAAAGGTAGGCACATTGTTTTTTAGACATATTGCTATTCCATATTTAATAGAATATAGTATAGGATCACTATGAGCGTTCGGAAATATCCCCAAAATTTCTGTGGCTCGCTTTCTTGTAAGATTCACCTTATTCTCGTGGTCTGGAACTGAATGTGCAATATCTCTGAGGTATGCCTGTATAAATTATACATAAAGTTGTTGTTATTTTTTAGTTTGGTTATGAATCTGATATAATATTATTATATCTATGAAGTATATAATATCTTGCTACTGATTTTTAACACTATTTAAATAACCATTTTGTGTACCCAGACTGTGACCAGGTGACCAAAGTGAAATTCATTTAGAAGCACAAATTAGCTGAATTAAAAGTAAGGTTCCCATATCCATGTACACTACCCTGGATATCACTTTTAGCATGTTTTTGCCATTCTGAAGGAGATCAGCCCTGGGATTTCTTTGGAAGGAATGATGCTAAAGCTGAAACTCCAGTACTTTGGCCACCTCATGCGAAGAGTTGACTCACTGGAAAATACTCTGATGCTGGGAGGGATTGGGGGCAAGAGGAGAAGGGGACGACAGAGGATGAGATGGCTGGATGGCATCACTGACTCAATGGACCTGAGTCTGAGTGAACTCCAGGAGTTGGTGATGGACAGGGAGGCCTGGCGTGCTGCGATTCATGGGGTTGCAAAGAGCTGGACACGACTGAGCGACTGAAACTGAACTGAACTGAAGTTGATACTCGTAAGAAATCAGGCTTTGATCTTCATCCTTTATTATATAGTATCGTTTGCTTGGTAACTTAAAGAATAAAATTTTAATTCTTCTATAATACTTCCTTTTTGACAGACGTTGTTCTAAAAGCTTTGTGCATGTTATTTCATGTAATTTTTACTGTAACACTTTGTGTTGCATTATATTATTGCCATTCCCATTTTATGCAGAAATATGAATGGTTTTAGATTGAGAGTGTCTGATAAGCTTTTAAATATTCAGCATTTAGAGCTTTTACAACTGCACTATCTTTAACAGCCTTCCCACTTTCATTTACTGGTGATAGGAAGGAAATAACCACTCTTAAACTTTCATTATAAAAGAAAGCATGGAATTTTAAGGAATACGTCAGAGCACCTTTAGTTATCTAATTGGCAGTGTTACATGTTCTCTCCTATTGTCTACAGGAGCACAAGTTTGGGGCTTATCTAAAGAATTACTGAATTAATACAAATATTTGCTTAATGAATTTGCCCAAAGAAACTGTTGTTTCCTATGTAAGTGATAAAAATGAAAATCGGTCATGTATCTTCTGGGAAAGATGCACCCTGTGTAGAGTCTGAATGCTTTGTAAGTCTTAGGGCTTTCTGAACATGTGGTTAAGTAAATTATTTAAGTAATCCATGAACTGTCAGACATAGCACCAGGATTTACACACAGAGGTATCTTAGTTTGCTATTGATCTCATTAGCAGGCCCAGGTATGTCTTCTATATTGGTTTCCAGCAGTTAAAAGAGTTTCATCTTTGGCTTGAAAAATACTGTTCTGAGGAGAGGAAACTAAATGAGATCTACTCTTTAAACTGTTATTTCCTAGGTTTCCTTAACCCCTTTGGTCTCAGAATTTAAAGATTAAAACATAAGTGGTTCTCTTCTACTAGACTATGAACATTTGGAAGGCAGGAATTTTTATTCATCGTTGTATTGCAGCATTTATTATAGTAACTGACATAATCAATTCTTGGTATCGAAAAACTAAATATACTAATTAATGAATAGTAATTGACTCAGAAATATAAAAGATATGTTAGTGTAACCAATTGATGTAAGCTGAACTAAATATTTAATTTCAGCTATTATATGGCTTTTTTCTGCGAGCTCATTATAAATGCCATAAATGGGTTTATAATTTGTGTAGCAATTAAGTCTCAGCTCTGATTAGGCTATATTTTCTGCACTTTCTCTTTTCTCAATTTCTATGGTACACTCATGTTTTTTAAATATTTTCTCAGAGACCAGATATTTAAGTATGCTTCAGCTTTTGCCATGAACGATACTCTAATTTATTTGAATTGCTTTCTCTTAGTCACTGCAAATCTTTGGTCATTGAATACCTTATAACAAGTTAAATTCCCTCTGGTTTCATTTTGTGGGGTAAACATCTGTGCTCAAATTCAAGTTTTATCTTGATGATTTGTTGCCCTAAATGATAAACTTCAGGTTATTGAGTTTTCTGTAGAATTCCACTGTGGTCTCATGGTCAAGAGGGAGTGATTTCACGCTCACATCCTTCTGGTATGAGTTTTTTCGATGATGTGGTTGCATTGTCCAGCTCCTTTTCACTGGCCATAATAGATGATGGTTATACTCCCTTTCACATTGTGCTGAACGCTTTGTCTGTCTTGTCTGGATTAGACACTCCTCTCTAAGTCCCATTTTTACTTTTCTTTTCTGATCACTAACTACATTGCATTTCTCCAAGAATGTTATCCATGTGATTGGCAATTGCAAACAATACTACTACCAGAAAGATAAAATGTCTTAGAAAGTATTTTGCTCTAACACTCATTAGTTTCTTCTTCTATCTGCCCTCATAATTCTACCATAGCTATGCCTGACTGAACCTCTACCAGTGCAATGAATTGAATTGTGCCTGGGTCATTGCAAACATAATTAGTTAAGATGAGGTCATAAAGAGATAGTATTAGTCCCTAATCCAATATGACTGATGTCCTAGACAACTCCTAACAATGTTTAGAGCTCTAGGATTATGGTTTGGAAACTTGGACATGCTTTTACCTATTTTCCACTTTACAATTTCTATAGAACAATAATACATGTCTTTCTTATGCTTCACTTAACACCAACCATCAAATTAGCTATCATTTATTAAGGAAAGAAAGCCTCTCTAATAATTTCACAAATGAGATGCCTAAATTAGCTTTCAGTTTAATTAACCTCAACTGTAACAAATCTCATTTTCAAACGTGGTATTTTCACTTCTTCAAGTATGTATTGTCATAGACTAGAAACTTTTGAGCTGCATTTAAAAAATCCTTTGCAACTGTGGAGCATTCTATTTAGGAGTTAAAATTGAGACCTACATCTCCCAAACACCAACAGGAGCAATTCAGTTTATACCTGTTTTCTTTGTTTTTTCCTCTGTACTGAGATTTCATTTGAGAGATGGTGTCTGTGCTCAGTCGTTCAGTAGTGTCTGACTCTCTGTGACCCCATGGAATGTAGCCCACCAGGCTCCTCTGTCCATGGAATTTTCCAGGCAAGAATACCAGAGTGGGTTGGCATTTCCTACTTCAAGGGATCTTCCCGATGCGGGGATTGAATCCATGCCTCTTGCAATTGCAGGCCGATTCCTTTACTACTGTGCCACCTGGGAAGCCCCTGAAAGATGGTATCTAATACCAATACACTTGAAAAACCAATGATCTGGTTATTTGCAGTGTATAAATATTAGAAATGATAAATTTAAAAACAATACACAAAAGCATATTTTCATGTATTGTATGTTAATTTATGGACTTTCAGATATAATAGGATTACAGAGATTATTAACATCAAATGAAAATTCCTATAAGAGGAAGAAATAGCCAAAAATTTTAGCGTTTTTATAATGTTAAATTAAGGATTAGGTCCCAAATTTTCTAATACAATATAATTATATTAGAAATATAAGTTTCAAAATATAATAATGCTTCTGTCTATAGGAATCATAGTTTCTTAAGTAATGAACTGGTCTTTGGTCACTACCATTTTAATACTTTGCATGTTTACTTTTACAGAAGAAACTCCTAAAGCAAAACATTTGTCACTGAATTTCTTTATTTTGACTTCACAGGAGAAAATGTTGTTCGGGATGGTTTTCTCTGATACACTTTCAATGAAAATAAGCACTCATCTTAAATTGAACCTATTACATTTGTATGTTCTCAGTTATCAAAGTCTTTATAAATGGTTGGTTCCCTCCTACTAGGAAGTAGAAGGGATTTATTATTTTGAATTGGGAGGCTTATTTACATTTCTGAATTAATTCATCACTTTTATTTAGCAGAGCTAAAATTTGGCTTCACATAGTGATTCCAGAAAAACTTTTATATTCTTCATTTGCCAAATTCCTTAACAAAATATACTTAAACCCAATACTTGCTAGAGCCACTTGAAATCAAAAGGTAGATACTATGAAATGATCCCGAGCTTAGCTCAATAAATATTCCAGCACTTATGTCTGAGAAAAGGGATGAAATAGTTATATGGCAATCCCAGTAAATTAAAAGCAAAACAACTAGAGAATTTTTTTAAATGATTGCAAGTGTAGAAATTATGTAATACAAAAAGTTTTAAATAAATTCTTGTCTGCATTTTACATCCTACTGAATATTTAAATAATCCAGGCCAAATATAACAATGGCCTATTGAATACAGCCCTCGGAATTTTTGGATATGGTTTCCTGAGTGTATGAAACTACCTTTTACCATCTGGCATTTCATTTGGGATCATAGCCTTTGCTTGAAGAGGAGAACTATCACAAGCTAAAATTTTAGTTAATATAGGATAAACTAGACTAACATCTGTGCACATGACAATTTATATTTAGTTGTATCAAAACTTCTTTGGAGTTCTAATGACCATTTTGAAATCTTACTAGTTTGTAGGCTAAAATAACATTTTATTTTCCAAGGAAATTGGTTTTCTCATTTATCGTCTCTGATTTCAATAGAGTATATGAGCAATCAGTTACAGGTTGACTTGGAAGATATTCTTTGATTATTGCCAATTCTTTTTAATCTTGAATTTAGGAATTTTTTTAAATAAATGACTTTTTGCATTTATCCCCATTACCAAATGCCCTGAGTATTTTCAAGTCAAACTGGCATTAACATGTCTTACCTCCTCACTACTTCTGAATTTATATATTATAAAATTTCATGACACTTTTTAATTCATGTAGCAAACATTTAAAGTATACAAATCATAAGTATATACCTTGGCAAATTTTAACAAAGTGACTACACTAGCATAATCATGTTGCAAACTAGAAATTTGTCATTTTTTCTATTTTATACTGGAGATAGCTTCCTAAAGAGTGCTCATAGGAGCTCCCTTAATTCCATCCCAGTCACTATTCTCCTTTCGAACGGTTACTATCAAGACTTAAATTATCAATTGCTTTGAATTACAATTCTCTATATAAATGGAATTATAAAGTGGGCATTATTTTGAATCCAGCTACTTTCATTCAATATTATATTTGTGAGATTTGTTCATGCTATTGTGTATAACAGTAATTAATTGTGTGGAGTATTCCATGGTATGAATGTAAAACAATTTATCTTTTGATATACATTTGGATTGCTTCCAGATTATTACAAATAAGATTGATAAAACCATCTTTCATGTGTGTGGATGACATATATATATGTGCATTTCTGATAGTGATATATCCCAGAGTAGAGTTCTTCAAAGATTCTATATTTGTCCACAAAACTGATTTTCTAAGTTATTTGAAAGAGTTCCAATTCATTTTCAAATATGGTTGAATCAATTTACTTTTCCATCAGTAGTATGTGAGGTCTGATAGCTCCACATCTACACCAATACTTGATAATACCAGTCTTTTAAATTCCATTATTTGTGGTGAATGTGTTGTGATATCACTTTGGAAAAAATCTTATTGCAGAGAACATTCTCTTACCTTCTGTGCTGTGATAATTTCTCATGTTCAACATAGGTCAGATCTTAAATCTTTACCACTTTCACTTCTAATCCACAAAAGCAAAGAAACTTAGTTAAAATAAAGGCAAGGAAGATGCCTGATGTGCTATACGATACACATACTGATTCTTGCTGCAACTTTTAAAAAAACAATTAAACCTTTTAGTTATTCTGGATGCCATTCATATTTACAAGACTGTAGCAAACCAATGTGTACCATCCTATGGGAATGTTTTGAAGTATCAATTATCTTAGTAATAAACAACAAAAAGGAAGTTGTTTTATCTGTTTCTCCTATTTCTCCCATATTCTCTTCACCATATTCCACATAAGTGGTAATCTTCCCTTCTAGAACATCCTTCCATTCATGGACATAATATAATCTGGTTTATGTCACAAACATATTCCTCGAACTACATTCAGCTATGTCACGAATGATACTGTGGTAGGTAGAATAATGGCCCTACAAAATATCCACATCATTACTCTTAGAACTTGTCGATATGTTATGCTACGTATCAAGAGGTAATTAAAATTGCAAGTGGAATTAAGCTTGCCAATCAGTTACCTGAAAGTAAGAGATTATCCTGAATTACCAGGGTGGGGGCTTCCCTGGTGGCTCAGTTAGTAAAGAATCCACCTGCAATGCAGGAGACCTGGGTTCAATCATCCCTGAGTCAGATCCCCTGGAGAAGGAAATGGCAACCCACTCCAGTATTCTTGTCTGGGAAATCCCATGGACAGAGGAGCCTGGTGGACTACAGTCCATGGGATCACAAAGAATCAGACATGACTGAGGGACTAAACTACCACCATCAGTGTGGGGCCAGTGTAATCACAAGGGCCCTCCAAAAGGAAGAGGGGAAAAGGATTCGAACCAGAGAGATGATATCATAAGAAAACCTGAGTGGCCATCATTGCTGGCTTTGAAGATGGAGGGAGACCACAAGCCTAGGGAGACCAGAGATCTGTAGAAGCTGGTTTAAGGCAAGAAAATTAAATACTCTCAAACAGCTTCCAGAAATGGATGCAGTCCTAACAATATCTTCACTTTAATCCAATGAACTCCTTTTGGATTTCTGACCTCCAGAACCATAACATAATAATTTTTTGTTGTTCCAAGTGACTGTAGTTGTAAGGAATTAATATTGCAGCAATAGGAAACCAATATAAATCTTGTTTTCTGAAAGTGGGGACATACCATAAAAAATACCTAACAATGTGTGTCTTTTTGATTAAGCGATTGGCTCCTGAATTTTGAGGAATGTAATAAAAAATCCTAGATTGCCTTGAATAGACCTATAGGAGAAATATAGATATTGGTGACTCTTCTACTAATGACTGATAAAGAGTGAGAAGATTTTATATTGTCTTATTTTCTATGGGAGAATTTGATAATATGGAATATTCTTATTCAAGAAAATCTTTATTCCCTTTATGTCTTTACATGTTTCATTCTTATTTCTTCATCAAACCTGACTATACCTTTTTTATTTTCTTGTTTAATTCTGTGTGTATTGGGCACACTTTTATCTTTTGTAAATCTACATAGTCTCCCTAGATGGTGTCTGATGAATGACTTCAACTGCTCCTACACAGAAATGATTAAAAAATATTTGTCTTCCATATGGAAGTCCTCATTGACCTCCTGATTGAAAATACAATTCCCTAATAATCAAACATAATAAGACATCCCTCAGGTAATTCAAAATCAAAATGTAAAATAAATAAATAATTTTTAAATGACCTTATTATTACCTTTTAAATCTGCTTCCCTCTCTAAACTGGTGCTACTGTCATGAGTCCAATTAATGGAACAAGAAATTTGAGGTTATCTTCTACATATTATTCTATGATTTTCTTTATATCCCCTAAGCCAACAGATTCTGCTTTTTAATTTTCTAATAGTTATTGATCACTTATTATGTGCCGGGTACAGTTTTTCATACAAAAACACATATATTAATTATTTCAGTCCTAATAACAATCACATGAATTATATTCTATTCTCATTTTACAACTAATCTGAGACAATGGAAGACATTACCCAAGATCATGCAGAAGTGAGTAGACAAGATGCAATTAGGAAGCAGAGAGCCTGGCTGGAGTAGGGCCTATGATTAAATAATTATGCTGTACCATTATCTCTCTTCATCATCACTTCATGGGAAATAGATGGGGAAACAGTGGAAACAATGTCAGACTTTATTTTTCTGGGCTCCAAAATCACTACAGATGGTGACTGCAGCCATGAAATTAAAAGACGCTTACTCCTTGGAAGGAAAGTTATGACCAACCTAGATAGCGTATTCAAAACCAGAGACATTACTTTGCCAACAAAGGTTCGTCTAGTCAAGGCTATGGTTTTTCCTGTGGTCATGTATAGATGTGAGAGTTGGACTGTGAAGAAGGCTGAGCGCCAAAGAATTGATGCTTTTGAACTGTGGTGTTGGAGAAGACTCTTGAGAGTCCCTTGGACTGCAAGGAGATCCAACCAGTTCATTCTGAAGGAGATCAGCCCTGGGATTTCTTTGGAAGGAATGATGCTAAAGCTGAAACTCCAGTACTTTGGCCACCTCATGCGAAGAGTTGACTCATTGGAAAAGACTCTGACGCTGGGAGGGATTGGGGGCAGGAGGAGAAGGGGACGACAGAGGATGAGATGGCTGGATGGCATCACTGACTCAATAGACGTGAGTCTGGGTGAACTCCGGGAGTTGGTGATGGACAGGGAGGCTTGGCGTGCTGCGATTCATGGGGTCGCAAAGAGTCGGACATGACCGAGTGACTGATCTAATCTGATTATCTCTCTTTTCAAAAATTTACTTTTCATTTTACAATGAAAATTAATAATTAATTTCGTTAATAATGAAAATGATAATCACTTTACAATACTGTGTTGGTTTCTGCCATATCTCAGCCATAGGTATATGTATGTCCCCTCTCTCTTGACCCTCCTCCCTCTTCCCACCCCATCCCACCCCTCTAGGTTGTTACAGAGCCTGGGTTTGAGATCCTTGAGTCATACTATGCTGTACTATTATCTCTTGAACTCACCCTTATTTCATTCAGAAAATAGTTTCTTGCTTTTCTAATCTGAATTTTGTTGTTTTCTTTCTGCCCTTAATTCTGTCTTTCTCTCTTTTTCTTCCTCTATTTTCCCCTTTTCCCCATATTCTTTCCTTCATTCGTTTTATTTTCATCCTTACTTTTTTACCTAAAAGGCTATTTTAGTCTCTCTCTAGTGCGATTCAAATGCTACACAACTGTGAAGACTCTGTGCTTCCACTGCAAGGGGGAAGGGGGTACACATTCAATCCCCGGTCAGGGAACTAAAATATGCACACTGTGCAGTGCAGCCAGAAATAAAAATAAACACGACACCACTGTGCAAGCAATTACTTTGAAATAAAAATCTAAGTCACCCAGTTGCCTGATACCTTTTAGTAGTTTCACAATGCCATCAGAATAAAATCCATTTTTATACAACATTCAAAAGATTTAACAGGTTTCATTAAATCTTTAATCTTATTTCCACCCCCTTTCTTTGCCTTGCATCTTATTGTTTGCATTTATAAATGCCACATGGGTTCCTTTGACTTCCCAACTTTGTATGTCAGTTAATAACTTTTTATATTTCTTATCTCTAGATGACATGAATTGTGTGTGTATAGTCTCTTCCTACTACTAGAATGTAAGCAACCCAAGGACAAGGATATCTATCTAATACACTGCTTTACCCCAGCATGTAAAAAATTCCCAGTGTATAGTTGATGCTCAATCAATATATGTTGAACAAATAAATTAATCAGAATTCAACTGAGAAAAGTGTGGTGCTTCTCATTTTTGTAGTAAGCCTCTGAAATATATAGCTGCCCCAAATAAGAATGTTTTTTACAGTTGCCATCAACCAGCCTGTGCATTGCACCTATTTGTTTTATCATATTCTTTACAGTATCTGCTATGATTTCTTTACAAGTATATCTTTTCTACTTGGTAGAAAACTTCCTAATGATACGATGCTCATACTTCCTTTCCTAATTATAACTTTTAAATCTCCAATTGTACTTTAATATCTGACGAGACAATCAATAATTGCATTGTATATATAGCTGAAGTGATACCAATTCCATTTAACTTTAGCAACATATTTTTTTAATCTCAGCATGATTTTATACTGATCTACTTAGATGACAGTGTGACCTCATTTTTCTTTCAGGTATTTGTTTAGTCCAGTTTAAGAAATAGCTTGAAGACCCTCTCTAGCTACTCCTATTCATTGTTCAGTCTGGTCCAACTCTTTGTGACTCTGTAAACTACAGCCCACCAGGCTCCTGTGTTCACAGAATTCTCCAGGCAAGAATAGTGGAGTGGGTAACTATTTCCTTCTCTAGGGGATCTTGCCGATGCAGGGATCAAACCTTGGGTCTCCTGCATTACAGGCAGGTTCATTACCATCTGAGCCATTAGGGGAGCCCCTGCTGCTAAGTCACTTCGGTCGTGTCCGACTCTGTGCGACCCCATAGATGGAAGCCCACCAGGCTCCCCTGTCCCTGGGATTCTCCAGGCCAGAACATGGAGTGGGTGGCCATTTCCTTCTCCAATGCATGAAAGTGAAAAATGAAAGTGAAGTCGCTCAGTCATGTCCGATTCTTCACGACCCCATGTACTGCAGACTACCAGGCTCCTCTGTCCATGGGATTTTCCAGGAAAGAGTACTGGAGTGGGGTGCCATCGCCTTCTCCAAGGGGAGCCCCTTGATACTCCTAATCAGATACTAATTTTAGAAATAAAACGCTTTTAAATAAATTGATAATTTTTCATAAACAAGGGCAATGTCTTTTGTTCCTTTTAATCTCTAAAAATTAACATTGTTTGAATTTATGTAATAGTGATAAAGAAAACTATGTTACTGCCCATGACTGCAACATTCCCATTTCCTCTTTCCAAAATGAACATTACAAATCCCTCTCTTCTCTCCTCATCCTCCTGTAACTCACACTCCTCTTAGCTCACAAGTAAAGCAGATAGATAAAATGAACTCCCTGATCTGCATTGTACTTAATCTGCTCTTGTACCAGCATCTGTACTCAAACTCCTTGCCTATTTGTCTCTTTCCCTGGAGGTAATACCCACTGACTTTTTAAAAGAAAATTTATTAGAGTATAGTTGATTTACATCATTTTGTTAGTTTCTGCTGTACAGCAAAGTGAATCGGTTATACATACACATGCTGTTGCTGCTAAGTCGCTTCAGTTGTGTCCAACTCTGTGCAACCCCATAGACGGCAGCCCACCAAGGCTTCTCCATCCCTGGGATTCTCCAGGCAAGAATACTGGAGTGGGTTACCATTTCCTTCTCCAATACATACACATAAATATGCTCATTTTTAGATTCTTTCCCAAATAAGTAATTACAGAGTATTAAGTAGAGTTTCCTGTGCTGTACAGAAGAGACTTATTAGTTGTCTACAGTATTTCATAAATAGCAGTGTGTATATTGTCCATCCCAGTCTCCCAATTTACCCCTTCCCTTTCCCCTCTCCTAATCATAAATTTGCTCCCTATATCTGTGAGTTTATTTCTGTCTTATAAAAGAGTTTACTTGTATCATTTTTTAGGTTCCACATATAAGTGATATATTTATCTTTGTCAGTTTGACGTCACTTAATATGATCATCTCTGAGTCCATCTATGTTGCTGAAATGGTGTTATTTCTTTTATTTCATATGATTGAGTAATATTCCATTGTGAGTGTGTGTCCACTCCATTTCTTTATCCACTCCTATGTTGATGGACAGTTAGGCTTCCTCCATGTTTTAGCTATTGGAAATATTGCTGCAATGAACATTGGGGTGCATGTGCCCTTTCGAAATATGGTTTTCTCAAGATACATGCCCAGAAGTGGGATTTCTGGATCATATGGTACTTCAATATTTATTTTTTTAAAGGAACCTCCATACTGTTCTCCATAATGTTTGGACCAATTTACAATCCCACGAACACTATAGAGGGTTTGCTTTTCTCCACCCCCAGGCCAGCATTTATTATTGGTAGACTCTGATGATGGCCATTCTGGCAGGTGTGAGGTGAGACTTCACTGTGGTTTTGATTTGCATTTCTCTAATAATTAGTGATGTTGAGCATCTTTGTATGTGCTTTTTGGCCATATGTATGTCTTCTTTGAAGAAATGTCAGTTTAGATTTTCTGCCCATGTTTTGATTGGGATTTTTATGTTTAATTGTGCTACATGAGTTACTTTTATATTCTAGAGATTAACCCCTTGTCAGTTGCACCATTTGCAAATATTTCTTCCATTCTGTGGGTTCTCTTTCTTTGTGGTTTCCTTTGTTGTGCAAGTTTTTGAGTTTAATTAGGTCCTGTTTGTTTATGTTTATTTTTATTATTCTAGGAGGTGGATCCAAAAAGATATTACTACAATTTGTGTCTCAGAGGGTTCTACCTACATTTTCCTCCAAGAGTTTTAAAGTATCCAGTGTTACATTTAGCTGTTTAATCCATTTTGAGTTTATTTTTGTGTTTGGTGTTAGAGAATGTTCTAATTTCATTCTTTTACATGTAACTGTCCACTTTTCCTGGCACCACATACTGAAGAGAGATTAGACAGTTATTTTCTCCATGGTAAATTGTTACCTCCTTGGTCATAGATTAGTTGACAATAGGTACATAGGTTTATCTCTAGAATTTCTATCCTGCTCCTGCTAAGTTGCTTCAATCGTGTCCGACTCTGTGCAACCCCATAGATGGCAGCCCACCATGCTTCCCCGTCCCTGGGATTCTCCAGGCAAGAACACTGGAGTGGGTTGCCATTTCCTTCTCCAATGCATGAAAGTGAAAAGGGAAAGCGAAGTCACTCAGTCGTGTCTGACTCTTCAAGACCCCATGGACTGCAGCCTACCAGGCTCCTCAGTCCATGGGATTTTCCAGGCAAAAGTACTGGAGTGGGGTGCCATTGCCTTCTGTTCTATATTTCTGTGGTGGGTTTTTTTTTTTTTTCCCACCAATACCATCCTGTTTTGATGACTGCAGCTTTATAGTACAATCTGAAGTCAAGGATCCTGATTCCTCCAGCTCTGTTTTTTGTTTTTTTTCTCAAGATTGCTTTGGCTACTTGGGGATCTTTGGTGTTTCCATACAAATTGCAAATTGTTTTTGTTCTAATTCTGTAAAAAATGCCCTTAGTAATTTGATAGGTATTGCATTGAATCTGTAGACTGCTTTGGGCAGTATAGTCATTTTGACAGTATTGATTCTTTCAATTCAAGAATGTGGTATATCTCTCCGTGTCTCTGTGTCATCTTTGATTTTTTTCACTAGCATTTCATAATTATCTGAATACAATTCTTTTGCTTTCTTAAGGAGGTTTATTCTTAGGTATTTTATTATTTTTGATGTGATTGTAAATGGGATCATTTCCTTAACTTCCTTCTGATTTTTCATGTTAGTATACAAGAGACTTATGTGTATTAATGTGTATCTTGCAACTTTACCAAATTCATTCCTGATTTCTTCTAGTTTTCTGTTTGCATCTTTTCTATGTATAGTATCATGTTATTTGCAAACACTGATAGTTTTACTTGTTTTCCAATTTTGGGTTACTTTTATTTCTTTTTCTTCTGCGATTGTCATGGCTAAAACTTCTAAGACTATGTTGAATAAAAGTGGTATCCTTGTCTCTTTCCTGATCATAGAGGGAATGCTTTCAGTGTCCACCAAGAATGATATTAGTTGTGGGTTTGTTATATATGCCCTTTATTATGTTGAGATATGGTCCCTCTATGCCCACTTTCTGGAGAATTTTTATTATAAATGGGTGTTGAATTTTGTCAGAAGGTTTTTCTGCCTCCATTAAGATGATTGTATGGTTTTGATTCTTCAATTTGTTGATGTGGCATATCACACTGGTTGTTAGTTGCTCAATTATGTCCAAATCTTTGTGACCCCATGGACTGTAGCCTGCCAGGCTCCTCTGTCCATGGAATTCTCCAGGCAAGAATACTGGAGAGGGTTGCCATTCCCTTCTCAGGAGATCTTCCCAACCCAAGGATTGAACCCCTATCTCCCACATTGAAGGCAGATTCTTTACTCTCTGAGCTCCCAGGGAAGCCCCATCATACTGATTGGCAAATATTAAAATATCCTTGCATCCCTGGGATAAATTCCATTTCATCATGGTGCATGATCCTCTTAATGTGTTGTTCAATTCCATTTCCAAGTATTTTGTTGAGGATTTTTGCTTCTTTTTTCATCAGTGTTATTGACCTATCATTTTCTTAATTTGTGGTATCTTTGTCTGACTTTGGTATCAGGGTGATGGTGGCCTCATAGAAAGACCCTGAGGATTCCTTTTTCTGCAATTTTTGGGAAGAGTTTCAGAAGAATAGGTGTAAATTTTCTGTAAATGTTTGATGGAATTCGCCTGTGAATTCATCTTGCCCTGGACTTTTGTTTGTTGGAAGGTTTGTTTTTTTTTTTTCTTTTTTTCCTTTTTCTGGTGGTTTCAATTTCAGTACTTGTGATTGGTTTGTTCATATGTTCTGTTTCTTCCTAGTTCAGCCTTAGAAGGTTGTACCTTTCTAAGACTTTGTCTTTTTCTCCTAAGTTGTTCATTTTATTTGTGTATAGTTGTTTGTAATAGCCTCTTAAGATCTTTGTATTTCTGTGGTGTTCATTGTAACATTTCCCTTTTCATTTCTAATTCTGTTGATTTGTGCCCTTTCATTTTTCCTTATGAGTCTAGAAAAGGTTTGTCAATTTTGTTTATGCTCTCAAAGAGCTAGTTTTTAATTTAATTGATCTTTCTCATTGTTTTCTTCACTCCTCATTTATTTCTTCTCTGATCTTTATGATTTCTTTCCTTCTACTAACTTTGGCTTCTGTTTCTTCTTTTTTCTCTCTGGCTACTTTAAGTTTATGTTGTTTATTTGAGCCTATCCTTGTTTCCTGATGTAAAATTTTATTGCTATAAACTTTCCTCTTAGAACTGCTTTCGTGTGTCCGCTAAGTCTTGGATCATCTTGTTTTTGTTGTTATTTGTGTCCGGATATTTTTATTTCCTTTCTGATTTCTTCAGTGAACCTTTGGTTATTTAGTAGTATATCATTTACCTTCCATGTGTTTGTATTTTTTTTTTTTTTTTACTTTTTTTTTTTCCCCTGTAATTGATTTTTAACCTCATGGAGTTGTGGTCAGAAAAGATGTTTGATATGATTTCAATTTCCTTAAATTTACTGAGGCTTGCTTTTTGGCCTAAGATGTGATCTATCCTAGATGAACACTATTTTTGCCTGGGAACATCCCTGTGAGGCCTGTCTGGGTTTAATATTTTTTGGTGGAAGAGCTGTTTTTATTGCCAGTATCTGCAAACTCATTCCTCCAGTATATGCTGACTGTTATGCCCTTGATAGAGGTTGACTGATGTTTTGGTGCCTGAGCCGGCACGGGATACTGCACAGGGCCTCCCCATTGCTCTGTGACTGTCACTGCCCTGTCACAGGTGGGGTCTCCTGCCTAGTTGTTGGAAGAGAGGGTTTTGTTGAGAATGCAAGTAGTAAGATTTCTGGATTAAAAGATACTCATAAATTCAGACTTAACAGAGAATTAAACTTTTCCAAAATGTTTGTAGAAATATACACTTTCACCAGCAGCATATGATATCCAGTTTCTCCACATTGCAGTCCACACTTGGTATTTTTACTATTTTTTGTCATATTAGTCAATCTAGTGTGTGTATTTTACTGTACAATATAACTTTTTTTAGCCTTCTGCCATGTTGATCCAATTTCTCAGTTTTGTTTTTTTGTTTGCATGTTTGTTTTCTGCCATTCTATCTATGTTCCATTACCCATCATTAAAAAAAGCAAAAACAAAACTTCTTAACTGTTATTTATGAGGGTTTTGGTAAGGGATGGAGTTAAGTGTATGTACACAATCTGTCAATCATTAGATATCCACTAGCCAATTTTCAGATTTTTTAAAAAAAGATGCAATAAAAATGAACTTACAGTAAAAACTACACAAGTATAATTCTTAAATGGAATACTTTTTTCTCAAGTGAAATACTTAACATTAAATATACTTTTCTTCTCTTGCTCTAGCAAGTACATTATATTTGGGAGAATTAATTTAACTTATTATATTTTAGCTACTCTATATTATCTTAAACTTATTTTAGTTTATGTGCATTTTTCCCCAATATATACACTAAAATTTTAGCAATACTTTAAATTCAGGAACTCTAGAACTTGATAATGCCATGTTTTTTCTTGCTAATTTTAACATACCTACAATACAGTGTAGTCCTTCAGACTCACTTCTCTGATCATACAAATGTAGTATATTGAGTCAATAACTTTAACACAAATAAAACAATTGCTTGATCTATGATATTCCAGTTAAATCAGATCTGATTCAAGAGCCTACTTGTGAAGGCCATATTGTATTATAATTTATGATCCTTTTAGTTTTAAAATGTATTGTCTTTAATGTGACAATAAAGCTTTCTGGTGAGTGAACAAAGCAATCAGGTAATTGGCCATGGTAAACAAATCATTTTGACATTTTAATAAAACCCAGTTTTAAGCACTTCCCAGTAATATTTTTTAAGATATCCTAAATTCTATTTAGCATGAAGCTTTCCTTATTCATGAGCACATGGAAAATAGATTATTCTTTTTAAATAGGACTTCTTTAGCACACACTTTAGTAACAAATATAGGGGGTTTCAGTAAGATATTGAAGCTAAGATACTACTTTTTCCAAATTTCCAAAATCTCTATTTTTCCAAATTTCTGAGCCAATAAACAAAAATAGCAAATAATATAATACTTTTCTAAATCGACAAGTAATTTCCCAATATCCAATAATCCAAGTGTAGACTTGGACTACAGTTTAGGGAAGAGACCTAAGCAGGGCTTCTTAATTTATTCTGATTTAAAATAAGAGTAAATGCATCTGAAAGACAGATATGAGTTCATTTTTTTGAGCAGCAGAATGAACAAGTATAAGCAGACTTTTTAAGGGGTAAAACATGCATGCTTATTATCGGGGGAGAAAAAAACAGAATACATGAACACTGGCTTTGACTAGAGTAATATAGCTTACTAGAAAAACACAGAATATACTGAAATTGAGGACTTAATTTTATTTCCTGGAGAATAGGAATGACTAGGGCTTTCCTGATAGCTCAGCTGGTAAAAATATCTGCCTGCAATGCAGGAGACCTCAGTGGTTTGATTCCTGGGTGGGGAAGTTCCCTGGAGAAGGGATAAGTTACCTACTCTGGTATTCTTGAACTTCCCTGGTGGCTCAGATGGTAAAGAATCCGCCTGTAATGTGGGAGACTTGGGTTCCATCCCTGGGGTTGGGAAGATACCCTGAAGGAGGGCATGGCAACCCACTCCAGTATTCTTGCCTGGAGAATCTCCGTGGACAAAGGAGCCTGACAGGCTACAGTCCTTGGGGGGTCATGAAGAGTCAACATGATTGAGAGACTAAGCACAGCAATGAATAAAACACCAGAAGTTCTTTTGGTGGTTTCTTCCAAATAAAAAGGGTATACTCATTTGCTTAGGCTTCAGTAACAAAATTCCAGAGTCTGGGTAGCTTAAACATATACTGAGTCCCTTGCATACCAACCTTCAAGATGCGAACTTTTTCAAAGATGTAAATGTGAGATTTCCGGTCCAATCACATAAGTTAGTTCACGTGCCTGGTGTACATTGTCATGTAAGTGCCTCCTCTACGACTGGTTGTGCTTCTGTGTGCTTTAGAGTGCTGTATAGACCGTAGTAGTACAGTATTTTTATTTCAAGACCAGGATGTCTAGAAACAAGTGTAAAAGCAGCAACAGTGATGTAGCTATTACTACTAAGAAGTGCCAAATGATAACAATGTAAACAAAAGTAAACTTAATTGAGAGAATGGAGAAAGGTGAAAAGACGGTAGACACTGCTAAATCTTATAACATGAATCATTCAACCACTGGCATTATTCTGAAGAACAAGGAAAAGATCATGGAACATGTAATATCTTCTGTGCCAATAATGTCATTGATAATATCAAAGAAGTGTGGGAAAGTGATGGAGGAGATGGATAAACTTCTCAGTGTGTTGATGCAGGATCAGCATCAGCGTTGAGTCCCACTCAGCTTAATTTTGATTTAAGGGAAAGCTAAAGGCCTTTATGAGGACTTGAAGAAGAAACACAGTGAAGAATCTAGAGCACATCTTTTAATGCCGGCCATGGTTGATTTCATTGGTTCAAGGCTAGAGCCAAAATTTATAATATGAAAGTAAGTGGTGAGGCAATGAATACCAATACACTAGCTGCCCAGAGATTTCCTGAAGTCCTTCAAGGAATTAGTGATGAAGGTGAGTATTTACCTGAATAGGTTTTTAATGTGGATGAGAAAGAATTGTACTGGAAGAGGATGCCAGTCTGAAGTTACATCAGTAAGGAGGAAAAGCTGATGCCGGGCTATAAAGCAGCAAGAAAGTGAAAGTAAAGTTGCTCAGTCGTGTCCGAATCTTCACGACCCCATGGACTGTAGCCTACCAGGCTCTTCCATCCATGGGATTTTCCAGGCAAGAATACTGGATAGGTTGCCATTTCCTTCTCCAGGGGATCTTCCCAACACAGGGATCGAACCCAGGTCTCCCACATTGTAGGAAGATGATGCAAAGGATAGGCTAAATCTGTTGTTTGCTGACAGTGCTTCCAACAATTTGAAACTGAAGCCTCTCTTAGATTATCGTTCAAAGGACCTAAGAGCCCTTAAAAACTTAGCCAAAGTCTCTCCTCTTGCTGTGTGGAAGAGTAACCACAAAACCTAGGTTCAGTTCAATTCAGTCACTTAGTCGTGTCCAACTCTTTGCAACCCCATGAATCGCAGCACGCCAGGCCTCCCTGTCCATCACAAACTGCCGGAGTTCACTCAGACTCACGTCCATCGAGTCAGTGATGCCATCCAGTCATCTTATCCTCTGTCGTACCCTTCTCCTCCTGTCCCCAATCCCTCCCAGCATCAGAGTCTTTTCCAATGAGTTAGCTCTTTGCATGAGGCGGCCAAAGTACTGGAGTTTCAGCTTCAGCATCATTCCCTCTAAAGAACACCCAGGGCTGATCTCCTTCAGAATGGACTGGTTGGATCTCCTTGCAGTCCAAGGGACTCTCAAGAGTCTTCTCCAACACCAGAGTTCAAAGGCATCAATTCTTTGGCACTCAGCCTTCTTCACAGTCCAACTCTCACATCCATACATGACCACTGGAAAAACCATAGCCTTGACTAGATGGACCTTTGTTGGCAGAGTAATGTCTCTGGTTTTGAATATGCTGTCTAGGTTTGGTCATAACTTTCCTTCCAAGGAGTAAGCGTCTTTTAATTTCATGGCTGCAGTCACCATCTGTAGTGATTTTGAAGCCCAGAAAAATAAAGTCTGACACTGTTTCCACTGTTTCTCCATCTATTTCCCATGAAGTGATGGGACCAGATGCCATGATCTTCGTTTTCTGAATGTTGAGCTTTAAGCCAACTTTTTGCTCTCCACTTTCACTTTCATCAAGAGGCTTTTGAGGTCCTCTTCACTTTCTGCCATAAGGGTGGTGTCATCTGCATATCTGAGGTTGTTGATATTTCTCCCAGCAGTCTTGCTTCCAGATTGTGTTTCTTCCAGTCCAGCGTTTCTCATGATGTACTCTGCATAGAAGTTAAATAAGAAGGGTGACAATATACAGCCTATGTACTCCTTTTCCTATTTGGAACCAGTCTGTTGTTCCATGTCCAGTTCTAACTGTTGCTTCCTGACCTGCATACAGATTTCTCAAGAGGCAGATCAGGTGGTCTGGTATTCCCATCTGTTTCAGAATTGTCCACAGTTTATTGAGATCCACACAGTCAAAGGCTTTGGCATAGTCAATAAAATAGATTTAGATGTTTTCTGGAACTCTCTTGCTTTTTCCATGATCAGGCAGATGTTGGCAATTTGATCTCTGGTTGCTCTGCCTTTTCTAAAACCAGCTTAAACATCAGGAAGTTCATGGTTCACGTATTGCTGAAGCCTGGCTTGGAGAATTTTGAGCATTACTTTACTAGCGTGTGAGATGAGTGCAATTGTGCGGTAGTTTGAGCATTCTTTGGCATTGCCTTTCTTTGGGATTGGAATGAAAACTGACCTTTTCCAGTCCTGTGGCCACCTCTGAGTTTTCCAAATTTGCTGGCATATTGAGTGCAGCACTTTCAAAACATCATCTTTCAGGATTTGAAATAGCTCCACTGGAATTCCATCACCTCCACTAGCTTTGTTCGTAGTGATGCTTTCTAAGGCCCACTTGACTTTTCAGGATGCCTGGCTCTAGGTCAGTGATCACACCATCGTGATTATCTTGGTCGTGAAGATGTTTTTTGTACAGTTCTTCTGCGTATTCTTGCCACCTCTTCTTGATATCTTCGACTTCTTTTAGGTCCATACCATTTCTGTCCTTTATCGAGCCCAAGATGGGCAGGTCATGGTGGAGAGATCCGACAGAATCTGGTCCACTGGAGAAGGGAATGGCAAACCACTTCAGTATTCTTGCCTTGAGAACCCCATGAACAGTATGAAAAGGCAAAATGATAGGATACTGAAAGAGGAACTCCCCAGGTCAGTAGGTGCCCAATATGCTACTGGAGATCAGTGGAGAAATAACTCCAGAAAGAATGAAGGGATGGAGCCAAAGCAAAAACAATACCCAGCTGTGGATGTGACTGGTGATAGAAGCAAAGTCCGATGCTGTAAAGACCAATATTGCATAGGAACCTGGAATGTCAGGTCCATGAATCAAGGCAAATTGGAAGTGGTCAAACAAGAGATGGCAAGGGTGAATGTCGACATTCTAGGAATCAGCGAACTAAAATGGACTGGAATGGGTGAATTTAACTCAGATGACCATTATATCTACTACTGCGGGCAAGAATCCCTCAGAAGAAATGGAGTCGCAATTATGGTCAACAAAAGAGTCCTAAATGCAGTACTTGGATGCAATCTCAAAAACGACAGAATGATCTCTGTTCGTTTCCAAGGCAAACCATTCAGTATCACTGTAATCCAAGCCTATGCCCCAATTAGTAACGCTGAAGAAGCTGAAGTTGAATGGTTCTATGAAGACCTCCAAGACCTTTTAGAACTAACACCCAAAAAAGATGTCCTTTTCATTAGAGGGGACTGGAATGCAAAAGTAGGAAGTCAAGAAACACCTGGAGTAACAGGCAAATTTGGTCTTGGAACACGGAATGAAGCAGGTCAAAGACTAATAGAGTTTTGCCAAGAAAATGCACTGGTCATAGCAAACACCCTCTTCCAACACCACAAGAGAAGACTCTACACATGGACATCACCAGATGGTCAACACTGAAATCAGATTGATTATATTCTTTGCAGCCAAAGATGGAGAAGCTCTATACAGTCAACAAAAACAAGACCAGGAGCTGACTGTGGCTCAGATCATGAACTCCTTATTGCCAAATTCAGACTGAAATTGAAGAAAGTAGAGAAAACCACTAGACCATTCAGGTATGACCTAAATGAAATCCCTTATGATTATACAGTGGAAGTGAGAAATAGATTTAAGGGCCTAGATCTGATAGATAGAGTGCCTGATGAACTATGGAATGAGGTTCATAACATTGTATAGGAGACAGGGATCAAGACCATCCCCATGGAAAAGAAATGCAAAAAAGCAAAATGGCTGTCTGGGGAGGCCTTACAAATAGCTGTGAAAAGAAGAGAAGTGAAAAGCAAAGGAAAGATATAAACATCTGAATGCAGAGTTCCAAAGAATAGCAAGAAGAGATAAGAAAACCTTCCTCAGCAATCAATGCAAAGAAATAGAGGAAAACAACAGAATGGGAAAACCTGGGTTAGACGTGCCATTTTCCAGAACTAGTTTTTCCACCACTTTAACCTGGAGACACAGAAATATTGCTTGGAGAAGGATGTTCCATTCAGCATTCTTTTGCTGCTCAACAATTCTATGGGCTACCCCCCATTCATGGACAACTTTCATTCCAACATCAAAGTAGTGATCTGTAAGCAAATACTACATTGCTTATCCAACCTATGGACCAAGGAGTTATAGTGACTTTCAAAAAATATTGTTTATATCACACTTTTTATCAGGCTGTAAAGGTGAGTGACAAATCATGAAAAACCTTGCAGGAATTTTGGAAGGACTGTGACATCTGCAAGGCCAGAAAATACTTTGACTTTGCTTAAGTCACCACGAATGGGGTTTGGAAGAACATTTGCTTGCAGTTTGCTTATGATTTTTGTGGATTTAAGAAGGCAGATGAGTCCAAAGAGGTCTTCAGCAACCTAGTGACCCTCAGCAAGAATCTGGAGCTAGATCCACAAGAAGGCGACTTCATTGAACTATTTGCTGCAACATGAGTTTACTAATGAAGACCTGATGGAATTGGAAACCCAGAGTAAGGATGAAGAGAGATAGGAAGAAGAAGAAATCACTGAAGAACTGAAGAGATTCATGATGCAGGAAATGGCAAGGGGATTTTCTTTATTTGAGGAAACACCATCAGTTTTTGATGCACAGGACAGAATGTAGAACATTACATGGAGATTACAGCCACTGTTCAGAATTCAATCCAGTGCTGCCATGCCATCTATGATGAGACAGAGAAAAAAAGAAGATCAACAACTTAGACATCACTGGATCACTATTTCCAGAGGGTAGCTAGAATTGAATTGAGCAAGGAACCAGAACCTGTGCCATAAGTGTCAATGAAGCTGCAGCTTGCCCTCCATCTCCTCTTGCTGAAGATCCTTCAGCTCTACCATCTCCCACCATCTCTCTCTTCTCCAGTCAGTAATGCTTCTAGCCTGTTCACTTGATGCCAGTCCCCGTATGCCAGCTGTTGTACTGTACTACCTGTACTTTTCAAGGTATTGAACTGTAAGATTAAAAATGGTTTTTCAATGTTTTTAATTTATGTTATTTGTGTGAAAAGTATTAAAAACCTATTATAGTACTATCTAGCTGATGGCATTAGCTGGGAACCTAGGCTAACTTTGTTGGAAAAGTGAAAGTGTTTGTTGCTCAGTCATGTCATTGCGACCCCATGGACTATACCCACTAGGCTCCTCTGTCCATGGCATTCTCCAGGCAAGGATACTGGAGTGGGTTGCCATTCCCTTCTCCAGGGGATCTTCCCCACCCAGGCATCAAACCCATTGCAGGTCTCCTGCATTGCAGGCAGATTCTTTCATCTGAGCACCAGGGAAGCCCAACTTTGTTGGACTTGTGCACAAGTTGGACTTATGAATGCCCTCTCAGAATGGAACTTGTCTGTGTGTAGGGGACTTACTATACGTTTATTTTCTCACAGTTCTAGAGCCTGGAACCCCAAGACTGAGATGATGGCAGATTTAGCTTCTCCTGAGGCTTCTCTTCTTGGCTTGCAGAGAGTTGTCTTCTCTCTCTGTCTTCACATGGATTGTCTCTATTTGAGAACATCACTGATACTTCTTCATCTTTTTATAAGGACAGTAGTAGTGTTGGATTAAGGACAATCCATCTGCCCTCATTCAACTGTTATTACCTCTTTAAAGGCCCTATCTTCAACTATAGCCACATTCTAAGGAACTGGGGGTTATGACTTCACCATATGAATATGAGGACTATAACACAATTCTGTCCATAAAAGGATAACAAAATTCTGGATAGTTGTTTTCTATTTATGAAAGACCAGCATGCCTCTTTTCCCTGCCACCTAATACATACAATACTAACTTTAACCCAGGCTTCCATTGCATCAATGTATACATGCAATGTATTCAATTAGTTGTATTCCTTTTATTAATAAATCACCCTGAAGGGGAAAGCAAAGAACAATCTATAATGGTTAATGGAATTTCTTCCAATAATCTTAAACTATGGAGGTTGACAAGAGATTAAAAATATGATTCTTGTAGGGAAAAAATAAGTGTATAATGAATCTTTTAACCCAGACAGAACACTTTGTCCAACACATACTAAATACTAATATCTTTTTTTTTTTTTTTTTTTGGTTGATGATAGTGAAATGAAAAAAAGAAAAATCCAGCAAAAGTCTTATTTACTCTTTTTAAAATCTACCAAAAAAATAAAAAAATAAAATAAAATCTACCAAATATCCGATGGGCACTTCAAACTCAGTTTCCACCTACACCATGGTTACCCCCATTAAATTCAGCCTCTTAGGGACGAGAACCACAATTCTCTCCATAATGCCTGTCAGGAACTTAGGAACCACTGTTAATTTCTTACACTCACGATTCCAGGCACAAAGGTCCTTAAATTCTCCCTCCAAAAAAACTGTCATGCAATGTTTCTCTCCATGACCAATGTCACTGTTTGGATATACACACACACACACACACACACACACACACACACACACACACATACATACATATACACACACATATAATACTTACATATAATGTTGTATATAATGTGTATGCTGCTGCTGCTGCTGCTGCTGCGTCGCTTCAGTCATGTCCGACTCTGTGCAACCCCATAGACGGAAGCCCACCAGCCTCCCCCGTCCCTGGTATTCTCCAGGCAAGAACACTGAAGTGGGTTGCCATTTCCTTCTCCAATGCATGAAAGTCAAAAGAGAAAGCGAAGTCGCTCAGTTGTGTCTGACTCTTAGCGACCCCATGGACTGTAGCCCACCAGGCTGCATTGTCCATGGATTTTCTAGGCAAGAGTACAGGAGTGGGGTGCCATTGCCTTCTCCATAATGTGTATAAATATATACATATATAATACTATATACATAATACTATATATACATATGCATATACAATATATATATGAAATTATATATAAATATATTATCAGATTTTATATATAGTATTTTAACCCAGCTTTCCTGGTAACTCAGTCAGTAAAGAATCTGCCTGCAGTGCAGAAGACCTGGGTTGGATCCCTGGGTTGGGATGATCCTCTGGAGAAGGAAATGGCAAACCACTCCAGTATCCTTGCCTGGAAAATCCCTTGGACAGAGCAGCCTCGTGAGCTGTAGTCCATGGGTTCACAAAGAGTCAGGCTTGACTGAGGGACCAACATTTTTTCTCACTTTACTGAATTACTTACCCAGCTATTATATTTATACCAACCTCTATCTCTGCTACCCTATACCAACTCCCCAATTTGTTTCTATCTGTCAAATAGAACCCTGACAATAGCAATAACTCCTCTTGTGGCTTACATATCTTATCACCCAGCTCCCTGTTTATATTTCTGATCCTTGTCATAGCCGAACATATGCCATGCCTATATTAAAGTTATACTAAATATTTTATAGATTGGATCCTTAGGTTTTATATTTTAATCACTCTGTCAGGAAATATACTTATTCACATTTTTCCTCCTATTTCTTCCTTGTCCTTCAGAATGAAATAGTTTTCTCCTTATAAGAAATTGTTCCCACAAGTGTTCCCCTCCTTTTGGCACTTAAGTACTTGCTTACTTTGCTCCTATAGAACTCATGTATGTTTCTGCTGGATTAACACTGTACCTCAATTGTCTGCTAACTTGTCTTAATCCCCGTCTAGAATGTGTATTCTCTGGACTCAGTTAATATTTTCTGTTTTTATTTGGTTTCATTTCCATTTGTCTTTTTATTTTTTTTTCAGCACATAAAAGCTGAATAGCAGTAGTAAATATTTGACAATACTTGGAAAACTCATTTCCTCTAACAAAATAAATCTTAGTTCTGTTGCATGATGCAGGTTTAAATTCTAGGTTTCAAAATTTCCAGGCAAAATGCATAGAAAATATTTCCTTTATTCTGAATGTGAAATAGATCTTTAAGGTGGGAAATGTAAACATATCTTTAGAGGTGGAATGTTGAATGAGATGAGGAATACTCATAAATTAGAAGGTTGTTTGGTTTCAACATAAATGCATCATATGTAAATTCATCATTCATAAATGCATGGTAATGAAAATTTTTTGGAGTCTTACTATTTTAGCTATCTATTTATTGGTGTGTCATTTGAAACAACAGCTTCCATTTATTATCTGTCATAATTCTCTGGGGTTGACTTGGCTTAGCTGGTCTACTCTTGTTTGTTGCGTATACAAAAGGTACCCAACTTATAATGGTTTGACTTATAATTTATTGACTTCATGAGGCTGGGAAAGTGATACACATTCAGTGGAAACCATACCTCAAATTTCGATATTTTTCCAGACTAGCAATGTGGGGTAAATATTTTCTCACAATACTGGGTAGTGCCAATGAGCCGCAACCTCCAGTCAAACAAGGTGAATAACCAATATACTTAGTACTGGTAATGGTTATACCAATGCAGACATTCTGCTTTTCACTTTCAGTACAAGGTGTTACATGAGATATTTAACACTTTAGTATATAATAGACTTTGTGTAGATAATTTTACCCAACTATACACTAAGTGTTCTGAGCATGTTTAAGGTGTTAGTCGTGTCTGACTCTTTGCGACCCTATGAACTGTAGCCTGCCTAGCTCCTCTGCCCATGGAATTCTCCAGGCAAGAATACTAGAGTGGCTAACCATTTCCTTTTCCAGGGGACCTTCCCAACCCAGGGATTGATAATATATTTATATATAATTTCATATATATATTGTATATGCATATGTATATATAGTATTATGTATATAGTATTATATATGTATATATTTATCAAATCTTGTTTAAAAAATTAGATCATAAACAGCTTGAATGCCGTCTTCAGGCATTTGACTTCTCATGATTTTATTAATCATTGGAAAGTGATGAAATTTACTAAGCAGAAGATTGACTTTTTTTCTTTCTTTTTTTTTTTTGAAAATTATTTAATTAGTATACATGTGTTCCCCATCCTGCAATACTTTTTTTTCAGCTATACATCAACATGAATCAGCCATAGGTATACATATGTCCCTCCCTCTTGAACCTCCCTCTCAGCTCCCACCTCATTTCACCCCTCTAGAGCCCTGGTTTGAGTTCCCTGAGTCATACAGCAAATTCCCACTGGCTATCTATTTTACATCTGGTAGTGTACAAGTTTTCATGCTATTATGATGTCTTTAATTTCTTTATGAAGCTAATTTTAGCTATTGGATAAAAGGTACTTGGGGTAGGAAGGATACTGTTGACATGTACAAGTT
Source organism: Bos taurus (assembly GCF_002263795.3). NCBI lineage: Eukaryota > Metazoa > Chordata > Mammalia > Artiodactyla > Bovidae > Bos > Bos taurus. Next base: position 13,273,677 of record NC_037332.1, on the reverse strand, counting down.
GAAAGTTTACAAAAAAAAAAAAAACAGATATAAGACAGTAATGTTAGTTGGAGAAAAAAAGAATATTTGAAAGGCATCATATCAAAATGATAGGACAACTTTGATTGTCTCAGGGAGAAATGGGTGAGATTGTGTTTGATGATGAGTGTGAAGCTTTCTATTTGGGGAAATATACATCTCTTACATCATTTATGGAGGCACAAACAGAAAACTGCCTAAAATCTAAAGGGAGAGTAATGAGTTCAGTTTAGTTGTAACCAAATCTGAGATGGCTTTGGTACATCTGGGTACTCTGAAATATGGCTCTCAACATGAGAAGAAGAGGAGATAGAAACATAGATTTTGTAGTTATCAAGAATGTACTTTGGAAAATATAACTCAGGGTAAGACAAGCACTTTTATGTATTATTATAGGGCTGTAAATTGATTAAAGTTTTCTCAGAGAAACTAAAGAGTGTGAAAAATGTTTCCATTAGAATAAGTATGGGAAAATATCCTAAGCTGAATATGTAATATGCATTCAACAATTGTCTCTTAGTTCACTGATTCAGAGGCCACATCTTGTCTTTCTCTTCCTTGCTGCTTCCTTTTGAACTAAATCACGTGTACTGGGACAGTGTGGATAATGAACATTTGCTTGTGTGACTAAATTGTACAGCCCTTCAGGCATACTTTTGCAGTTGCTCTTTGTATTAAAGTAAATGTAGATTTTTAAAAATCTAATGAAGGTGCAACAACAGGCTTTTTCATTACAAGTATCAAAGTAACCACTGAAGGAAAAAATTAGCTTTTTGTAACTAGATGTTTGATGATCAATTTGAGGATTAGTATTAAGATAACCAGAAACCATTTGCAGGAAAATTTTAAACAGTGCTTCTTCAAGAATGTCAACATAAAGCAGAAAGTCTTTAGAACAGAAGACATAAAACCTTTTCTAATATTCCATATAATAACTACCTCAAAGCCAGAAGTTGACTACAACACCATCATAAAGCTCAGGATGGAAACCATAATTAATAATATGTGTAGAGAGAGAATTTGAAATAAACAGTAATAAAGATGAAATTATAAAAACTTTCAAAAACTAAATTTTATGTAACATAGAAATATTTCAATATAGTTAAAAAATGTGACATGTATATTTTTATGTTTTTATTCATCCAACATATTCTTTTTATCATTATATGAATATTTTTGCTAAAAATTCTGGAATTACAGAAAAGCATAAAAAGTTAATCATTCTTCCCCTCAGTATTAAAGGAAGAGCTCTACAAATATTTAGGTATCCAAACTATAGCTATATATATTATCATATGTCAGTTCAGTCACTCAGTCATGTCCGACTCTTCGCAACCCCATGGACCATAGCATACCAGGCCTCCCTGTCCATCACCAACTCCTGGAGTCTGCTCAAACTCATCTCCATTGAGTCGGTGATGCCATCCAACCATCTCATCCTCTGTCATCCCCTTCTCCTCCTGCCTTCAATCTTTCCCAGAATCAGGGTGTTTTCAAATGAGTCAGCTCTTTGCATCAGGTGGCCAAAGTATTGGAGTTTCAGCTTCAACATCAGTCTTTCCGATGAATACTCAGGACTGATTTCCTTTAGGATGGACTGGTTGGCTCTCCTTGCAGTCCAAGAGACTCTCTAGAGTCTTCTCCAACAACACATTTCAAAAGCATCAATTCTTCAGCACTCAGCTTTCTTTATAGTCTAACTCTCACATTCATACATGACTACTGCAAAAGCCATAGCCTAACAAAAATTATCAATTAACTATGAGCATTTTCCTGTATTACTAAATAATCCATTTATCTTCATGTAAGTCAGTCTTATGGCTGTATCATGATTTATTTCTTAATACTGAGAAAATATCACTTAAAGTTATTGGATGGTAGACAGTGACATTGCAGTGTTCAGAGCAGTTAGCGAAGAAATCGTCTTCAGAATGAAACAAAGATACTGAAGGCAAAATGAGAACAAAATGACCATGGAGTGTTCGTATGTGACAGTGATTAGCTAAAGCTAGTGGGAGGAGGGATTCAGCAGGTGGGGGAGTTAGATTAAGAAGGACTCTGAAAGCCACACTTAGAGTTCACGTTTTATCCTGAGGGCATGTTTATGTACAGAGGCATACCTTAATACAATCAATGTTTTTGAAAGTTTAATCAAGTGGCCATATGTTATGGGAGTGGAGTGAGGAGACACTGAAGACAAGCAGACCTGTAAAGTGGTTACGGCATTAATCCCAGCAAGAGATGAAAGGGACGTCATAGGGAATGGAAAGAAAGAGGCAGATTAAGAGAAACATTTTGAGTAACAATGTCATAGAACCGAGTCCCTCTGATCAGAGAGGAAAAACAAACATTACCTTAGTTTTGAACAGGAAATTTGAAACTATGGCAAAACCCCAACTCAAATTGTGGCTATTTGGAGTATAATAAAAGAATCTGTGTTGCAGTTCTGAGTAACAAGTGAATTTAACTGTACAAAAGTTACCTGCAATGTTGGAACCTTGAAGAAAGAAAAAGCTAAGGAAAAAAGAATAGGAGTGAATAGCATAAGTTTGAAATGTACGTGGAGGAAATGTCCACAGTGAGGAAGACAAGAGGAAGAGGTATCCAAGAAGAGAAGGAAAAGAAAGCAAAAGCAGCTAGGATTGGGCAATGGCATCAGATTATAGAAAGGAATAAATTAATGAGAACTAGAAAAACTATTGGATTTGACAAAGAGTTCCTGCGGTGATTTCAAGAAGGCAGTTTCAGGCAACATATGGGAGGCTGGAATCAGACTGCAGATTGAGGAAAGTAATAAAATTCAATAAATATCTTCACTCAGCCTTAAAGGGTGACTATTTAAAAGCAGGAAAGAGAGCTGTCATATCAGCTAGTTGGAAAGATTTTTGTTTGTTTGTTTGTTTGTTTAAGGGAAATGATTAAATTTGTAAACAGAAATTAGCCAAGATAAAATCTTATTTATCACTTTATTTTTTTACAAATTTATCTTAAAGCTTGGGGACTGGATAGAGTCACTCAATTTTTGATACTTCCACCATCCCCAGGATAACTGGAAGAGAGGATACATAGCACATTGGTTAGCTGAGGGAAGAGCAGGCATGCTCAGACTGTCTGTGCAGAGCTTCACAATCGTGTATGACACTCTCCAGGAAATTCCCTGGGCTCTTTTTACTCCCCTATGAACTCCGCAGTTTCTAACGTCTGTTGTAGCAGTTAGTTTTATACTACTTTGACATTTAGACAATATCCTTTATTACAACAGGAGAAGGCGATGGCACCCCACTCCAGTACTCTTGCCTGGAAAATCCCATGGACGGAGGAGCCTGGTAGGCTGCAGTCCATGGGGTTGCGAAGAGTCGGACATGACTGAGCGGCTTCACTTTCACTTTTCACTTTCATGCATTGGAGAAGGACATGGCAACCCACTCCAGTGTTCTTGCCTAGAAAATTCCAGGGACGGGGGAGTCTGGTGGGCTGCCGTCTATGGGGTTGCATAGAGTGGGATAGAACTGAAGCGACTTAGCAGTAGCTTTTTGTTACAATACATAAGATTTAATATATATTGTCATGTCTAATTATGTCTGATGGTGAAAGTAAAGTCTGATATTGTAAACAACAATATTGCCTAGGAACCTGGAATGTTAGGTCTATAAATCAAGATAAATTGGATGTGGTCAAGAATAAACATCGACATTTTAGAAATCAGTGAACTAAAATGGATGGGAATGGGCAAACTTAATTCAGATGAACTAAATGGCAACCCACTCCAGTGTTCTTGCCTGGAGAATTCCAGGGACAGGGGAGCCTGGTGGGTTGCTGTCTATGGGGTCGCACAGAGTCGGACACGACTGAAGCAACTTAGCAGCAGCAGCAGCATACATCCACTGCTGTGGGCAAGGGGCTTCCTTCCTGGTGGCTCAGAAGATAAAGAATCCTCCTGCAATGCGGGAGACCTGGATTCAATCCCTGGGTTGGGAAGATCCCCTAGAGGACAGCATGGCAACCCACTCCAGTATTCTTGCCTGAAGAATACCCATCGCAGAACAGCCTGGTGGGCTACAGTCCATGGGGTTCCAAAGAGTCAAACACGACTGAGCAACTAAGCATGGCACTTTGGGCAAGAATCCCTTAGAAGAAATGGAGTAGCTCTCATAGTCAACAAAAGAGTCTGAAATTATGGCATAAGGTTATTGATGTAAACAAAAAATACATAGCCAAAGGTGGTGTAATGAAAGAGAACTGGATGTACCTTGAAATACATGCAGTGTAAACCAGCAACTGTTCCTTAATAACCGTGACAATTTAACCCCTTCAAACTCTATTGCTACTTTCAGTCCTACATCTTCATATCATGTTTGGTGTTCTCCTTCATTTCCTGAGCCTTTGTCTTCTGTCCAATTTATAATTTGTAAATTCTCACTATGATAATAATAATTTAGGTTTCAGCCCAGGAGATGCAGATTTTTTTTCTTCTGCATATCAAATAATATCTTGGTAGGCTGCCAACCTGGTTAAATTCTAGAGAGACTGTGATTGATAGGCTCTCTTTTTTTGTTTTGAAGTTGAATGTTAAATTTATTTGGAATTAAAGTAACCATATCAATAGCCAGGAACATTCCAGAAGTTGAAGAACATAAGAATAATTACATTAATGTTGACTGCTGATATAAATTCATACAAAATTCTGTGAAAACAATTTGACAAAATCCATCACTCTTTAAATATAATTTAACCAATTTGGTTATAGGGATATAGCCTTTAATTTTTTTTTTTTTTTTTTGTGAGTTCACACATACACACACACTTCAACTTTATTAGAATCTGGAACAATGGTTACAGAAAACAAGGTCTATCTAGACAATGAAATTGTATTTAACTGTTAAAAGAACCTAGATGCATTAGCATTGACATAGGAAGTACCAGTATATGAAAAAGAAAGAAGCTTCAGAGAGTAGGTCTAGAGTGATTTGTTTCATTTTAAAATAAATAATTGTATGTGTTTATAAAATTTTATGTGTTTATAATATGTGTATGTTAAGCACAGGATGGTGGAGTAGAAGGACTTGCACTCATATTCTTCAAGAACTCCAAAATTGCAACTCACTGCTGAACAACCATCAACAGGAGAATGTTCAGTCAGTCAGTCAGTTTAGTCACTCAGTCATGTTCAACCCTTTGCAACTCCATGAACCACAGCATGCCAGGCCTCCCTGTCCATCACCATCTCCCGGAGTCCACCCAAACCCATGTCCATCAAGTTGGTGATGCCATCCAACCATCTCATCCTCTGTCGTCCCCTTCTCCTCCTGCCCTCAAACTTTCCTGGTATCAGGGTCTTTTCCAATGAGTCAGCTCTTTGCATCAGGTGGCCAAAGTATTGAAGTTTCAGCTTCAACATTCATTGTGAGGTATTCATTGTGGGTACTCATTGTGATCAATAGGCTCTTGCCGCAGATTCCTGGGATCAAAAATGGATTAACCCATTGTTTTCCAAGGTCAGGTTCACACTGTAATCATCTGGGAAATATTTTTAAAATACTGATTCCTATCTCTCACTGCATACATTCTAATTTAGTTTGTATGGCGGGTGACCTGGGAATTAGATTTTTTTTTTTCAACTCACCAGGTGATCTTAATGTGCAGAGAAATGTGGAAACCACTGGATTATCCTTTTGTCTTTGTATTTTACCACGCACATACACCCTCTTTAATGCTAAGCATTGAATCATGATACCTGATTTCTTCTCTTCTAGGATCTCCTTTTTCCTCTTCAAATAGGGAAATCCAATCTGTTTAAATATTTCGCACTGTCATACCTTGCACAGTCGAACTGGCACAGAGCTCTTCAAATATCCTGGTACCCCAATCCAAGGTATCTCTTAATGTTTTTGATAAGGAGGTGCTTTCTAGACCTTCTTAGAGGTGTAGAAACATATTGCTTCTAAAAGGCTGCTCTTTCAGCAGCCTATGAACTTCTTTCTCAATCCTGTGCTTTTAAAGTTGCTACATTTTTAACTGCATTGATTGTAAGTACTTATTCCAAATTTTGATCACCAATCCAACAGACCTTTAATGGTAACATCAGTCACACGCACTTACAGCAATACATTAAAACCCAAATTCTCAGTGAATGCTCAACAAATTAATGAATTCAGTGTGATCAAGTCATGATATATGATGATGCATGATTATATCACACATAAATTTCTTTCTATATAGTCCAACCCTTTTAGATTGAGCCCCATAATACTCCCCAATTTCATGAAGACACAGATGCTTAGAACTGAGAACATTTTTAGTATAATAGCTATCTCTTTCCATGTAGGAAACCATATCTATTTGAATTGAAATGTACTTTAAGTCTGTATATAGTCCTGGAGGCAATACTGTGGAAAGAGATTATCTTGAGAAAATTTGGCATTAGCACATGAGGTGTCTTTCTCAGAGTGGTTTATTTGCTAAGCCCTGTTCAACTCTTGTAACCCCACAGACAATTGCCCGTCAGGCTCCTCTGTCCATGGGATTTTCCAGGCAAGAATATTGGAGTGGGTTGCCATTTCCTCTCCAGGAGCTCTTCCTTGACCCAGGGATTGAATCTGGGTCTCCTGCATTGCAGGCAGATTCTTTACTGACTGAGCCACCAGGAAGAGTGTGGAATGGCTTTTAAGCAGAAGAAAGCAGCTTTATGGGGAAGAGGAGCTGCCTTGTTCAGGAAGAGCTCAAGAGCATTTAGAATTTTGAGGCTCTTCCATTTATTCCCCCAGATCCCTACGCCACATACAAAGTTCTGTTCCCCAACACAATTAGCACTATAAATCTGCCACTGCCATAATCTGATCTAAACTTCCACAGTCATATCTGCTGTCCTCTTACTGGAGATAGGATGCTCCTTCAAAGTTCCATACAGGCTCTCTGTTTCTTATTTTAAGATTGTAAATTTTAGTCCTCTTTTTCCCTATGTAGACTCTCTAGAGTCATGGGGAACACCCAATCTTTATAACAATTACTGCCTGTACCAACTGGGACTTGTTCTCCCAACCCTCTTTCTTTCACCTGCATTTCAATCATGCCACAAGAGATAATAATTTAGTTGGATGTGATGTCACTTCTTGATATAGATTTTCCGTGGCCCTTTTCTCCACCCTGTACTCCACTAGCAGTGAAATTATCCCTATACATATTTACCCTTTAACCAGCCCAGTCCCAGAATATCACTACAAGTGTCTGTTTAATCCTACCAATAAAGGCCTCAATAGGAAATACAGTAAGTCCCCTACATACAAACCTTCAAGTTGAAAACTTTCAAAAATGCAAACATGCGTTCACCTGTGCAGTCATGTAAGTTAGTTCACGTGTCTGGCATACAATGTCACATGCATGCATCCCCTACAAGTGATTGTGAGTTTTCATGCTTTCCTGTACAGTCTGTATAGAGTACAGTATATTTATTTCAAGTCTAGGATGTCCAGAAACAAGTGTAAAAACAGCTGTGACATAGCTGGTACTACTATGCTTTTCAAGGTACTGTAACATAAGATTAAAAAGGTTTTATTTTTTACTTTTGTTTTTTATGTATTATGTGTGTGAAACGTATTATAAATACATTATTAAAGCACAGTATATATAGCCAATTGTGTTAGTTGGGTATCTAGGCTCACTTTGCTGGTTGTTGCTCTTCAGTTGCTCAGTTGTGTCCGACTCTCTGTGACCCCATGGAGAGCAGCTCATCAGGCTTCCCTGTCCTTCACCATATCCCAGAGCTTGCTCAAACTCATATCCATCAAGTCAGTGATGCCATCCAGTCATCTCATCCTCTGTCATCCCCTTCTGCTCCTATTTTCAATCTTCCCTGGCATCAGGGTCTTTTATGATGAGTCAGTTCTTCACATCAGGTGGCCAAAGTATTGGAGCTTTATCTTCAACATCAGTCCTTCCAATGAATATTCAGACTGATTCCCTTTAGGATTGACTAGTTTCATCTCCTTGCAGTTCAAGGGATTCTCAAGAGTCTTCTCCAATGCCACAGATCAAGTGCATCAATTCTTCAGAATTCAGCCTTCTTTATGGTCCAACTATCACATCCATACATGACTACTGGAAAAACCATAGCTTTGATTAGACAGATCTTTGTTGGCAAAGCAATGTCTCTGCTTTCTTAATGTTGTCTAGTTTGTCATAGCTTTTCTTCAAAGTCACAAGCATCTTTTAATTTCATGGCTGCAGTCACCATCTGCAGTGATTTTGGAACCGAAGAAAATAAAGTCTGCTACTGTTTCCATTGTTTCCCCGTCTATTTGCCATGAAGTGATGGGACTGAATGCCACTATCTTCATTTTTTGAACATTGAGTTTTAAGCCAGTTTTTTCACTCTCCTCTTTTACCTTCATCAAGAAGCTATTTAGTTTCTCTTTGCTTTCTGCAATAAGGGTGGTATCATCTGCATATCTGAGGTTATTGATATTTCTCTCCTGGCAATCTTGATTCCAGCTTGTGCTTCCTCCAGCCTGACATTTCACATGATGTACTCTGCATATAAGTTAAATAAGCAGGGTGACAATATACAGCCTTGACATATTCCTTTCCCAATTTTGAACCAGTCCATTGTTCCATTTATGGTTCTAACTGTTGGACTTACTTTGCTGGATTTACGAACAAATTGGAGTTATGAATGTGCTTTCAGAATGGAACTCAGTCATATGTAGGAGACGCACTGTAGTTGCACACTCAAGACAGGATCATTTGAGAACAGTTCATTTTCAAGGAGACTATTTATAAAAGTCTGCATTTAGAAGAACCAAGAGGCTTATTTCTGGACTTAGTAGCTCCCCACCTCTTACTATTCCTCTATTCCTAGTACCATTGGTAAAAGGGGAAAGTAAGGGTAGTGGTTTCGGGAACCTGGAAGTAAATAATTGTATAGATTTTCAGTTCATGTTAAATAGCCAGTTCCCTGCAGCAAAGGACCAAGGGAAAATAATCTGGCCAATTTGTCTTGTCTTCCTCTGTTTTCCTATTAGGGTTTCTTGTTGACTAAATCCAACCTGAAACCAAAAGATATGGACGCTTGCTAATATGGCTCTTACAAATGTGACTCAGACCAGAGGGGGAGGTTAAGAGAGTTGAGAGCACATACAAAGTTTAAGATACCCCATACACTCTCATTTTAGAGTAACTGCTTAGAATTTAGAACTTAACGCATTCTTATGGGTATGAAACAGATTTTTTAGGAAGAAAGAACCGTCCAGATTTTAATCGTGTAATTATTTTCAAATACATCTTAATCAAAGTTTTACTACTTAGGATTTCCATAGTAAGGAACTATGTTATTAATATATTGAGCACGTCCTATATGTCAAGCACAGTTTTCCTCCATGGCTTAGCAGGTAGATAATCTGCCTGCAATGCAGGAGATGTGAGTTCAACCCCTGGGTCAGGAAGATCTCTGGAGGAGGGCATGGCAACCCACTCCAGTATTCTTGACTGGGAAATCCCATGGACAGAGGAGCCTGGAGGGCTACAGTCCATTGGGTCACAAAGAGTTGTACACGACTGAAGTGACTGAGCACACGTGTCAAGCATATATCAAATTTATTTCATTTATTGTCTAATTTGATTGTCAAGCAATTCTATTGCTGTGTATCCATTGTTAGGTACTACTGTGCCAATTTTGTGATCCAGGAACTGGTGTTTGATGAGATTATTTTATTTTTAGTTATTAGATTGTAAGTGAGAATTTAGGATATGACTTCTGCTCTGAATCCAAAGCCAGGACATTGCACTAGTTAGTTTAATATTGAGGAAATTTTTCTGCAATTCTTTCTTCCTATACACACTTTACAGTTATTCACTGGGCATCTTCTGAGGCAGACAGTATAACAAGAATCATGGTAGATATGAACAAGGATATAACAAAGAGATATTTCTATTGAAATATCTCCTAAGACTGATTGGAAGTTCCTTTAACAATAGAACACTGCCATTATTTTGTAGGTACTAGTATTTTATATTTCAGTATCATGTGTTTAGAGTTTTCTAAAGTGATTAAAAATTGGTGGTTATCATTTGCCCTTAGTCTATGATTGAAGTGCTCTGGAAATTATTGTAATGTCACATGGATTAAGGCTATGATCTAATTTATAACATTCTAACATAAATAGTAAACAGATGAGTTTTCATAATGTCAAGTTTATAATAAAAGAGGCTATTTTACTTCTCTCATGGCTTCATTTTCTTCACATTCAAATGGATAATAATACTTTTTTATTAAAAGTCAATTTAAGATTTTTTAAATCTGGTAAACAGACAGAATAAGCTTGCTCAGGACAACTTGATTTTAGTTTTGTTTATAGTGACATTAACAAAGAAATAGCAACTTCAAGGAGGTTCTAAAAATAATACTCATTGCTTAAATAGTCTAAGAATTAATTATCTAATAAAGATGGATATATTGAACAATTCTCTAAATGATGCTTTATAAAACTCAAAAAAGACATGCAGATATTCACATTTTCTTTACTTTTTGAAAATAAAATATGAGGTAAGGTGAATCTTAAATTCTGTCTTGCCTTTGCTGGCGAAATGACAACCATATTAAAGCTATACACACACACAAATCCAAACACAAGAAGAAACCTTTCCTGAGCAGTACATAGTCTGTTGGTGACTGGAGCAGTTATGTAGGGTGCTAAGCAGAGGAACTCTAACACAGAATCAGTGAGTCAAAGAAAGTTTCTTTGGAGAAATGACTCTGTAGATGAAACCAGGAAGATATATTAGAATTAATAAAAAGAAAAAAGGGATAGGCTATTAGCATAGGCAATGGTGCATACTGGTGTTGTAGATCTCCAAGGATTTCAATCTAGATGAAGAATATAGAACAAGGTGAGGGAGATAGAATGTTAGAGGCAGGCTAGAAATACGCTACAGAAACATTTACTGTCTTAATAATGATTTTCCCAAGAAATATTGGAAAGATTCAAAAATTGAAAAGATCTATTCAGATTTGTATTTTTGAAAGAACATGTAGGAAAAATAATGCAGGTAAATTGGAAGGGATTAATTATAAATAAAGTTGGGAGAGCTATTCTGGGCTAGAAAATATGTAATTTTACTATGGTTGTTGATATTGGAAATTAGAGAAAGGGATGAACTGGAGCAAAATTAAATAAGTATTAAGAAAACAGAATATAGAGATTGATTCTATGAGAGAAGGGTAGGAATTAGAAGGGTGAGTTGGAAAACAATATTAGTACCAAGGTTTGAGGACAGGGATAATGGATATGATGATGACATTCCCACAGATAAGTATCAAGTAAGTTTCAGAATACCTCTATGACTTTTCCAAACATGTTCAGTAAATAACTGATACCCTGAAACATAAGGAAGATATTTGACTCAGTTATTATTCATAGATAACATAATTAGTGAGTTTAGCATTCAAAGAGTCTCTGAAGATTAAATGCTGAAATTGTCTGTTTAAACAAAGCTTGATATGGAATCTGTGTATCTGAAACCTGGTATTTCCCTGAACATTCATCAGGTATTACTACAGATGCAAAAGCCACACACACTTAGACAACGTGCCTTGACAATGACATGTCATTTCCTATGCATGAAGTTAGTCTAGTTATGGTACAGAGCTGAATTTCTGGCACTTCCAGGCCTCTCAAGGCCACAGGCATGTCATTCTCTTCACTGTGGGATGCTGTCTGCCATGGGCCATGTTCTACCATTACAGCTTGAGCCCATAGGAAGCACCTTTCCATAACTGATCCACCACTGCTCTTTATGCTCTCTCTGATGTTGCATAAAAAGTAGAATTTAGCTAAATATTTTCTCAGATATTTTGGAGCTATAGTAAAAGGCACCAGTTTTAGGAGGAATGAGAGATAGAGAAGGGAGGGAGAGTGAGTGAGTGAGTGAATATGTGTGTATATGTATATGTATGTTTGTGTGTGGGTGAGATAGACTATGTAAGGTGCTTAAAAATTACATTTTCTCTTTTAAACAAAATTCAAAGACCTTCCCTGTCCATTATCTCTGCTGGGTGTCTTTTGGTGGATTTACTGCAATGATGGTATAAAACTTCTAAAGTTTCTTGTATTCACAAATTTTGCAATGTGAATTTGCAGTTCATTTTATTATAAGCTGGAGTTTATTCCCCTGGTCTTTGAATCAGGGAAGTTACTTTCTAGACCAGCAGAATGTTCTGAGTGACAGTGTGCCGGTTCAGAACCTGAGACTCAAGAGTCCTTGCACACTTTTAATCTCCCTCTTGCTTTTCTGCCTCTGCTATGAGCATAAGCCTAGATCAGCCTCCTGGGGCATGAGAAGACACATGGAGGGGAGCTGATCTGCACAGCCAATGGATAGGCCAACTCCAAATACGTGAGCCCAGACAAAATTAGCACAGCTGCATATCTGCTCCAAAGCTAACTGCAGATGCATGAGGAAGTCCACATAAGACCAGAAGAAGTGCCACCCACAGGATATACTCGTAAGCAATAAAACACAGACATTATGTTATGCCACTAACTTCGGGGGCGATTTGTACTGTAACAGTAGCTGATTGATGAAGTTCTTTATGTGCCAGAAGTACAGAGGTACCATCTTAGCCCCATGTTTTAGGTGGATGAGATTACTGTGACTTTATAGGTTGGTTGCATCTTGAACAGTTTGATTCCATGAATCATAACTTCTTGATTTATTTAGTCACTCTTAATCATATCCCCAAATTTTGTACTGAAGTGCTATGACCAGTAATACAAATCACATTATAAATGCTATAATGATAATATCCTGGGCCTTCACCCTGAACAGAAAGATATTAAATATATTTACACATATTTATTTTGATTACAATCCTTATATTAATGCCATTGAGAAAGAGGCATGTGCTTTTGCTAAAGTATTCTTTGAATAACAAGCTCACACCTCCCCTTTGATCCATTTTGTTTTTAAACCAAATGAACTCAGACATTTTCTCCTTAAATCATCTATTTCCAAACTCTATCCAGTTTTCCCTTCTGTTTATGATACTGAGAATGCCAAAATTTTTACGGATTTTCAAAATATTGACACCTTGTTGAAACCTTCATCAATATTTCTCAACAAAGACTAATGTTTGTGAACTAATCAATATTCCTTAATTCTAATTCAGTGTGCTGTTCTCTTATTTCAGAAGTGATGATGAGTGTATGTATCTGTGTCTATTCCAAAATATGCCTGACCAGATAATAGAATTACAACATTTTATCTATTAATAGATAGGGCATTTTCTCTATATTTAACAATATATCTCTGTTATTTAAACCTATTATTCTTCACCTACTCTTTTAATTAAAAAGACTAACAATGAATAGTCATTACCTTATATAAGCCATGAATTTATCTTTTCCTCATAGCATGAAAAACTTTTTTTTCTGTTTAACTTTATTAACAAGTTAGCTTTTCTACGTACCAAGTAGACATGCAGATATGCAGGAGAGAGGATGAGACAGGAAGAGAGGAAGGGAAGGAAGCAGAGAGAGAAAGAAGAACTCTTGAGAACTATCTGAAAGGTCATGGCAAGATGATTACAATGAGAGAAATGTTCCAAACTGCTGGCTCCCCAGATGAATCTTGTCTGCAGATGTGTTTTATTTGGCATACTCATTGTCTAAAACAAACTTGAATTAATTTTCACAATTAAAAACAGAGGAATTTAATGAAAAAAATCTATCCTCTCTTGAAAAATCATAAAATATATCCACACTGAGCCAACATGCTTGAATGACAAATATCTGCTGGAGCATAATAGTAGCTGCTGCTTCTGATGGGGAATGAATTCTCCAGACCCATCAATGTCAAGTATTCTATTGCTTACAGCATTTGGCTAAGACAAAAGAAAAGTTAGAAATTCTTATTTTTTAACTGTAATATTTTTATTCTTTTGCAGAGACAAAATAGATAGTTTTAAGGGCTTTAGGAAATAAGGAAATAAGGGGGTGACAACTGTTTACCTGGCTTGCTTAACCCATTTACTTGCCTGGCTCCTGCCTTTTGGTTTCAATACTGGATTTAAGATTTTAGAAGGACTGAGATAGTCAATACCTCTGAATCACAGGTGGCAGAAACCAACTCAAATTTCTTTAAACAAATAAGAAGTGGGAAGTCAATGCTCACATTATTTGTTCTAGCATTCATCACAAATCTGTTTCTTTGGTTTTTTACTTACTGATGCTGTTGTGCTCCCTGATGGGTTCATTTGCAGTCTGGTTCTAGAAGTGAGATAAGAAAGGCAACTGGTTCCCCCAGGATTACATCATCTTGCATGTCTGTAACTCCAGATGGAGGGAGATAACTATTCCCAGTAATTCCAGTATGACTCCTTGTGTAAGGCCACATGTACAATCCACCAACCAGTATTGGCATGGTAATATTTTGTGATGTTTTTATTCACTGTGCCTTTTGGTTTCATATAATTCCATTTCTTTATTTTTGCCTTTGCTTCCCCTTGTCTGAGGAGACAGATCCAAAGAGTATTACGAAGTTCAGTATCAAAGATCATACTGCCAATGTTTCCTCCTAGAAATTTTATGGTTTCAGGTCTTACAAAAATATCTTGATTCTGAGTTTGATTTTCAATATGATGTGAGAAAGTAGTCCACTGTGATGCTTCTGCATATAACTGTCTGATTTTTCCAACACTATTTATTGAAGAGGCTATATTTTCCACAATGTATGTCCCTGGCTCCTTTGCTAAAGATTAATTCTGATATATGTGTGGATTTCTTTCTGGAAACTCTCTTCTGTTCTATTAATCTGTGTCTGTTTTTGTGCTGGTACCATACTGTTTTGATTAGTATGGCATCGTATTATAGTCTGGAGCAAGGAAGCATGATGCCTCCAATTTTTTTTTTTTTTTTCCCTCAAGAGTGCTCAGTTATCTAGAACCTTTGTTTTTCCTTACAAACTTTACAATGTTTTGTTTAATGTCTGTAAAAAATACCATTCATATTTAGATATGGATTGCATTGAATCCGTAGATTGCCTTGGGTGGTATGGTCATTTTAACAGTATTGATTTCTCCCAATCCATTATCATGGTAATTTTTTATCTGTGTTGTCTCAGTTTCTCTTGTCAGTATCTTATAGTTTTCTGAGTGCTGGACTTTACCTCCTTAATTAGATTTATTCCTAGATATTTTATTCTTTTTGAAGCAATTATAAATGGGATTGTTTCCCTAATTATTTTTGATAGTTCAGTGTTAGTGTATAGAAACACAACAAGATTTCCATAAATTAATTTTGTATTCTGCAACTTTGCCAAATTTATCAGTGCAATGTAGTGGAAGAGACAGTAGTGAAAATCACTGAAGCAGAACAGGAAAAAAAGGAAAAAGAATTTTTTTAAAAAAATGAGAACAATGGCTGGTTCTTACTGATGTACAAGAAAAAACCACAAAATCCTGTAAAGCAAATATCCTTCAAATAAAAAATAAAGTGGCCAACAAAAACAAAAAAGTTAGGACAATTTAATTCTTATCATAGGAGTCCCAGAAGGAGAGGCAAGAGAGAAAGGGGTACAGAATATGTTTGAAGACACCCCTAATGTTAGACATCCCTATAAGCTGAAATATCCCTATCTGAGAAAGGAAACAAACATTGAGGTTGGGGAAACTTGCAGAGTCCCAGACAGGATCAATCTGAAAATGACTACAGTAAGATACAGTGTAATTAAAATGTCAAAAGATAAACATAGAGAATATTAAAAGGAAAAGAAACATTACATACCAGAGATCACCAAAGTGACCATCAGATGATTCTTAAACAGAGACTGCAGACCAGAAGAAAGCGTCACAGTGTATGTAAACGGATGAAATGAAAAAACCAATAATCAACAGTCCTCTAGCAGGCAAAGTTTTCATTCAGATTTGAAGGAGAGATCAAAAGTTTAACAGACATCCATCTGTTGATAGACATCTAGGTTGCTTCCAAGTGTTAGCTACTGTAAATAGTGCTGCAATGAACAATGGAATACAAAACTGAAAAATCTTTTTCAATGTTGGTTCCCTCAGGGTATAGGCCTAGGAGTGGGGTTGCTGGGTCATATGGTGCTTCTATTCCTAATTTTTTAAGGGATCTCCATACCATCTTCCATAATGGATGTATCAATTTACATTCCCACCAACAGTGCAAAAGAGTTCCCTTTTCTCCAGCATTTTTTTGTAGACTTTTTGATGATGGCCATCCTGACCAGTGTGAGGTGATCTCACTGTAGTTATGATTTGCATTTCTCTAATAATGAGTGATGTTGAGCATCTTTCCATGTGTTTGTTAGCCATCTGTATGTCTTCTTTGGAGAAATGTCTGTTTAGGTCTTTTTCTCACTTTTTGATTGGGTTGTTTGTTTTTTCTGGTGTTGAGTTGTATGAACTGTTTGTATATTTTAGAAATTAATCCATTGTCAGTTGTTTCATTTGCTATTATTTTCTCCCATTCTGAGGGTTGTCTTTTCACCTTATCATTTCCTGCTGTGCAAAAGCTTTTAAGTAAAATGAGGTCACACTTGTTTACTTTTGTTTTCATTTCCATTACTCTAGGAGGTGGGTCATAGAGGATCTTGCTTTGATTTATGTGATGGAGTGTTCTGCCTATGTTTTCCTCTAAGATTTTTATAGTTCCTGGTCTTACATTTAGGTCTTCAATCTATTTTGAGTTTACCTTTGAATATTGTGTTAGGAAGTGTTCTAATTGCATTTTTTTACATGTAGTTGTCCAGTTTTCCCAGCATCATTTATTGAAGAGGCTGTCTTTGCCCCATTTTATATTCTTGCCTCCTTTTTCAAAAATAAAGTATCCATATGTGCACAGATTTTCTATCTTGTTCCATTGGTCTATTATTTCTGTTTTTGTGCCAGCACCATACTGTCTTGATGACTGTAGCTTTGTAGTATAATCTGAAGTCAGGAAGGTTGATTCCTCCTGTTCCATTCTTCTTTCTCAAACTGCTTTGGCTATTCAGGGTCTTTTGTGTTTCCAAATGAACTGTAAAACTTTTTGTCCTAGTTCTGTGAAAAATGCTATTGGTAATTTGATAGGGATTGCATTGAATCTGTAGACTGCATTTGGTAGTATAGTCATTATCACAATATTGACTCTTCCTACCCAGGAACATAGACTATCTCTCCATCTGTTTATATCATCTTTGACTTCTTTCATCAGTGTCATAGTTTTCCGTGTACAGTTTTTTGTCACCTGAGGTAAGTTAATTCCCAGATGTTTTATTCTTTTAGTTACAATGGTGAATGTAATTGATTCCTTAATTTCTCTTTCTGATTTTCCACTGTTAGTATACAGAAATGCAAGTGATTTCTGTGTATTGATTTTATCTCCTGCAACTTTGTTAAATTCACTAATCAGCTCCAGTGATTTTCTGATTGTATCTTTCAGTTTGGTTTAGTCACTCAGTCATGTCCATCTCTTTGCAACCCCATGAATCGAAGCACGCCAGGCCTCCCTGTCCATCACCAACTCCCGGAGTTCATCCAAACTCATGTGCATTGAGCCAGTGATGCCATCCAGCCATCTCATCCTCTGTTGTCCCCTTTTCCTCCTGCCCCCAATCCCTCCCAGCATCAGGGTCTTTTCCAATGAGTCAACTCTTCACATGAGGTGGCCAAAGTATTGGAGTTTCAGCCTCAGCATCATTCCTTCCAATGAACATCCAGGACTGATCTCCTTTAGGATGCACTGGGTGGATCTCCTTGCAGTCCAAGGGACTCACAAGAGTCTTCTCCAACACCACAGTTCAAAAGCATCAATTCTTTGGTGCTCAGCTTTCTTCACAGTCCAACTCTCACATCCATACATGACCACTGGAAAAACCATAGCCTTAACTAGATGGACCTTTGTTGGCAAAGTAATGTCTCTGCTTTTGAATATGCTATCTAGGTTGGTCATAACTTTCCTTCCAAGGAGTAAGCGTCTTTTAATTTCATGGCTGCAGTCACCATCTGCAGTGATTTTGAAGCCCAAAAAATAAAGTCTGATATTGTTTCCACTGTTTCCCCATCTATTTCCCATGAAGTGATGGGACCAGATGCCATGATCTTAGTTTTCTGAATGTTGAGCTTTAGGCCAACTTTTCACTCTCCTCTTTCACTTTCATCAAGAGGTTTTTTAGTTCCTCTTCACTTTCTGCCATAGATAGTATGTTTAGGGTTTGGAATATGACTCAGCCATAAAAAGGAATGCATTTGAGTCAATTCTAATGAGGTACATGAACCTAGAGCCTATTCTACAGAGTGAAGTAAGTCAGAAAGAGAAAGATAATTATCATATACTAACATATATAAATGGAATCTAAAATAATGGTACTAAAGAATTTACTTGCATGGCAGCAGTGGAAAAACAGACATACAGAATCGACTTATGGACATGGGGAGAGGGGAGGAGAGGGTGAGACGTATGGACAGAGTAACATGGAAACTTATATTACCATATATAAAATAGATAGCCAAGGGGAATTTGCTGTATGTCTCAGGAAACTCAAACAGGGTATCAACCTAGAGGGGTGAGATGTAAGGGAGATGGGAGAGAGGTTCAAAAGGGAGTGTATATATGTATACCTATGGTTGATTCATGTTGAGGTTTGGCAGAAAATAACAAAATTCTGTAAGGCAATTATCCTTCAATTAAAAATAAATAAATTAAAAAAATGTTTAACAGATAAGAAAAAGCCAAAAGCATTCCACATCACAAAATAAGCTTCAGAAGAAATATTAAAGAGGCTTCTTCTCTAAATGGAAAATAAAAAGCCACAACTAGCCACAATGTGAACATTTAAAATGGAAAAAAAATTTGATAAGGCAAATACACAGTAACAGTAATAGCTCAACCACTTATAAACCTAGTTCAGTCACTCAGTCTTGTCCGACTCTTTGCGACCTCATGAACTGCAGCACGCCAGGTCTCCCTGTCCATCACCAACTCCCGGAGTTCACTCAGACTCACGTCCATTGAATCAGTGATGCCATCCAGCCATCTCATCCTCTGTCATCCCCTTCTCCTCCTGCCCTCAATCCCTCCCAGCATTAGAGTCTTTTCCAATGAGTCAACTCTTCACATGAGGTGGCCAAAGTACTGGAGTTTCAGCTTTAGCAAAGTAGGAAGATTAAAAAACAAAAGTAGTACAGTCATCTATTTCCACTATAAGCAGTTAGGGGATACACAAAACAAAAGGATGTAAATGTCATGTCAAAGCAGTAAATATTTGTAAGAGGCAGTAAAAAATACAGGGTTGTTAAAGTGTTTTCAAAATTGAGATCAGTAACTTGAAATAATCCTTCATATTTTGCTATATAGAAGCCTTATTGTAGCCACAAACAAAACATCAATAATAGATACACAAAAAGGAAGAAATCCAAATATAACATCAAAGATACTCCTCAAATCACAATGAAAAAAAAAAGAAGAAGAAGAAGAAAGGAACAAAAGGCTACAAATATAAAGTCAATAACAAATTGGCAATAAGTATATAATTATCAATAATTTCATTACATGTAAATGGGAAAGTGCTTCAATTAAAAAACAGAGAGTAGATGAATGAACATAAAAATAAGATCCATATATATACATGCCCCCTACAAGACACTCGCTTCAAATCTCAATACACAGACAGACTGAAAGGGGATGGAAAAGGTATTCTAGGCAGATGGAAATGAATACAAAGCCAGATTACCATATTTATATCAGACCAAATAGACTTTTAGGCTCCAAAATCACTGCAGATGGTGACTGCAGCCATGAAATTAAAAGACTCTTACTCCTTGGAAGGAATATTATGACCAACCTAGATAGCATATTCAAAAGCAGAGACATTAGTTAGCCAACAAAGGTCCATCTAGTCAAGGCTATGATTTCTCCAGTAGTCATGTATGGATGTGAGAGTTGGACTATAAAGAAAGCTGAGCGCTGAATAATTGATGCTTTTGAACTGTGGTGTTGGAGACGACTCTTTATAGTCTCTTGGACTGCAAGGAGAGCCAAGCAGTCCATCCTAAAGGAAATCAGTCCTGAATATTCATTGGAAGGACTGATGTTGAAGCTGAAACTCCAATACTTTGGTCACCTGATGTGAAGAATTGACTCACTAGAAAAGACTAATGCTGGAAAAGATTGAAGGTGGGAGGAGAGGGGGATGACAGAGGATGAGATGGTTGGATGGCATCACCGATTCAATGGACATGAGTTTGAGTAAACTCCAGGAGTTGAAGATGGACCAGGAGGCCTGTCCATGGGGTTGCAAAGAGTTGGACATGACTGACTGACTGAACTGAACTGAAATAGACTTTAAAACAAAGACTGTAATAAGAAATAAAGAAGGACTCAATCCAAGTAGACATAGCAACTGTAACTATATATTGTATCTGATGTAGGATCACCCAAATATATAAAGCAAATATTAATGAACATAAAAGGAGAATTCAACACTGATACAATAATAGTATGGGACTACAGTGCCTCATTTACATCTTTGAACAGATCATCTAGGTAGAAAACTAATACTGAAACACTGGCCTTAACACATTAACCAGATAATTCATATATTATATATTTTGCATTTCAACATAATAAAGGCCATATATGGCAAACCAACAGCTAATATCATACTCAACATGAAAAGCTGAAAGCATTTCCTCTAAAATCAGGAAAAAGACATGGATGCCTATTCTTCCATTTTCATTCATCTCTTATTACAAGTTTTAGCTACTGCAAAATTTATATTGTATTTCCAAGACAATATAAGACTCAAAGAACAGTTTGTCTTCCTCTTGACAAGTTATTCCTGTTCTGTATCTGAATTCTACTCATTTAATCCCTTTAAACAGTATATTATCTGTTTATTTCAGTGAATATTTGTTTATATTTAGTCACATGTTTATACCTGTGGTTTTCTTTCATTCATTTCAGCCTCTTCATCTAGGATCACTTTCTGTTTGCATAGAGTGTATTCTGTAGATTTCAGTGCAACTCCACTTGTGATTAAGTTTCTTAGTTTTGTCCAAACATGTATTTATTTTGCCTTTCACACTTGAAAAAAATTTTCAGATTTTCACAAAAATTGTGAGCTTCTACTCCTGTGAATGAGGACAGATCCTTGTAGTGGGAACAAGTATTACTGAGTTATGAATATTTGGGGTTTATTTATGTAGTGAGTCAAAATAATGTGGTCTTAGCTATAAGTGAACATGCTTGTTAATACTACCCAACTCGTTCTGAGATTCACCTACATGTAAATTGCTATTGGTTCAGTTGCTAAGTCATGTCCAACTCTTTGAGTCCCCATGGATTTTAGCATGCCAGATTCTTCCGTGCTCCACTATTTTCCAAGTTTGCTCAAGGTTTGCTCAAATTCATGTCCAGTATGTAAATTATTCAACTTTAAAGTGTTAACTCTTGGTGTGATTTATGTACATCTGGCTCTTGTACCTCATCTGGCTAGCTCTAGTTTTGGTGTCGGTGGTTTAGTTGCTAAGTCGTTTCTGACTTGTGATCCCATGGACTAGAGTCCGTCAGTCTTCTCTGTCCATGGAATTTTCCCATGGCAAGAATACTGGAGTGGTTTGCCATTTCCATCTACAGGGGATCTTCCTGACCCAGGGATTGAACCCAGGTCTCCTGCACTGCAGGCAGTGCAGTGTTTTTATGTACATGTAAAACTGGCAAGTATTCTATGGTGATGTTGATTAAATGTAATGTCTTTCTGGGGTAGTAGTCAGTATTTTTGTGTTTGTATTGATATATTGAGACTGAGATTTATCATACACACATGTACAAATACTCTATACACACCCAACTCTGCGGTTGTCAAATCACTTTTTGTTTAAAGTTCCTTGGGAATGGGGGACTGGAGGTGAGTTTAATCTTAATTCATATTTGCCCTGAAACTAGCCTTTGAAGTCCTACCTTTATTGATGGAGGGATGTAGATGTCTCCTAGTAGACTCCCTATCATGGGAAAGACTAGAGCTTTGGGTTCTGTTTCAATGTCTTATGAGATCAAAATAGCATCGGTGCAATATTATCATGATTGAAAATTATCTTTAGGGAAAACATGGGTGATGTGCTCTGCTTGCTTCTGAGTAGTCTTATACTAAGATAATTCTTTGAAACCTTTAAAATAATGTATTAAAATATTTTAAGTAGCCTTTTTAATTGATTTCAGAGGGCCAAATAATCTGAATACGAATTCTGATGACTACCATATACAAGGTGACAATTTTTTACTTTGCCAGTATCTCAAGACTAGAATGGTAGGGCTCACACTCTGTAATTATGTGGCTCAGTGATTGGGTGGAATCCAAGCGCTTGCTTCTTCCTCCCTCTTCTTGGCTCCACTGTAGAGTACACAGAATTTTTAAGGCAGTCTCTTCTCTTGTTCTAGCAGTAATAAGTAAAAACTAGATGAAGTTACCATTGCTTGGTAGCTTAAAAATTTCTCATAATCACTTATTATAGAAATTCCTCTACTTGAAAGACTATTTTCTCTACAAATAAAATTATATGACAGAATATAGGTGGCATTTGGCTGATGAAAATTAAACACAAAAATCTGTTACCAAGATGTGAAAGGTCTTAACAGTACCAACTAAATTCAAAATTATATTATTACATTTCTGCTGTTTTTATATTTTAATTTATAATATAGGTTAGCAATACTTAAATGCCATTCTCTTCCTTAGAAGGAATTTTGCATGTTATCTATGGAGTTAATTTTTGCTGATTATTCATTGTCAAAATTTGCATGGTGCATGTGTTTTTGCTGTGTATTGGGTTGGGGGATGGTGAACATGAACCAACTTCAAATGAAGGTTATTAGGTATATTTTATGAACGTGTCTCTGATTTTAATATATGAGGCAGTTTTATACACTAATATGTAATTTTATGGTGTTTAGCATTAATATTCTATGCTACAATAATATCAGATTTTATTTGACAGCTTTTGCTGCAAAAAGGCTGTGTACAAATAACCTTTGACTTTCAGTGGCTTATATAACTAGATTCTTTTCTCACTCACATTTTATGTTAGTGACTGTGGGTTAGATGCTGACTTTTATCCAAGTTCAATGTCAGATGTGGGTCTGCTACAGTATGTCCTCTAATTCAAGACCAGCATGATACAGAACCCCATCTGAGATGTGATGTTTTCCTGGGAAAGTAGAAGAATACAAGAGGGGCACAGAAACTGTCCATCTCTCTCACAGCTTTTGCTCAGAAGTGGCACCCCTTCGCTTCTGTCCACAACGCACTGACGAAAACAAACCTTACAACAAAGGGGCACATGAACGTGTTGAGAAGGATATTCTTCCCATGAAGTGCCATAAGGGAAGAGTGAAGATTTACAAATAAGAAAATCTACCTAAAGGACATTTTGGATATTGCTTTTATTTTTTTTTAATTTTTGAATATTTATAAGAATAAAATTATATAAAAATAATATAAGAACCAATAGACAACGCAATAAGTTTTAGCAAAGTTAAATATTCTTTCATATCTACTGCAGACATGTTCTTTAATAAAGCAAGCCTTCCAGAGATGGCTAAAATCCAATGTTAACACTTTAAAAGTCATACCGTTGTCATCTCTTCTTTCCCAGAGTTAATTACTATCTTGAAATTAATGTTTCACTTTTTCACACATATGTACACATTAACTTGATACGACTATAAACTAAGCAAGAAAATATAAATGTGAACTTTTCAATATTATAGAAATATGATTATATTACTATATGTATAGTATTTTACAAATTTATTTTAATCCTAAATATTTAATCCTAAAATATTTTCCATGCTAATATGCATAGTTATAGTTTCATTCCTAGTTACTGTAAAGTATTACCTAGTATGAAAAAGTGACAATTTTTAAATCTATTTACACAGTGTTGAACATTTAAAATGTTCAGTATTTAAAAATTGGTTTTGCCTGAATTGCTTTACCTTTGCTATTACAAATGTTTTGGTGAACATTTTGTGCAAGTCTTCTGGTACAATTATGCATTATTAAAACATTACACAAGTGGATTTTTTAAGTCAAATGGTATATACATTTTCATCTTTACTCAATACTGCTAAAATTATTGTTTAAAATGGTGTTATAAGTTTTTCTCCCCTTAGCAGTTTATTAGAGTTCATGCTTTTCCATATTATAAACAATGTTTTTTTAATAAACAGACTTTTAATTTAAAAAATCGGTTATTTAGGGAGGGACTTCCCTGGTGGTCCAGTGGTTAAGAGTAGGTGCTTCCACTGCAGGGGCATGGGTTCTATCCCTGGTTGGGAAACTAAGATCCCACATGCCTCACCACACAGAAAGAAAAAGACGCTGGAGCAATGACTTCAAAAGTCTCAAGGAAATTCTTTAAAGAAAAAGAAATAATTTTTAAAAATTAGTTATTTAATACTATCCTATCATATTTTTTTAGCTTCCATTTCGTGATTAAAAGTGGGGTTGAATATCTTTAAGCATATCTACTGGAATTCTAGATTTCCTCTTCTATGAGTTGTTCATTAAATCTGGGTGTTGTAAAGTTTACAGCATTTCTTCCCTTAGAAGAAATGGAGTAGCCATCATGGTCAACAAAAGAGTCCGAAATGCAGTACTTGGATGCAATCTCAAAAATGACAGAATGATCTCTGTTCGTTTCCAAGCAAACCATTCAATATTACAGTAATCCAAGTCTATGCCCCAACCAGTAACGCTGAAGAAGCTGAAGTTGAACGGTTCTATGAAGACCTACAAGACCTTTTAGAACTAACACCCAAAAAAGATGTCCTTTTCATTAGAGGGGACTGGAATGCAAAAGTAGTAAGTCAAGAAACACCTGGAGTAAGAGGCAAATTTGGCCTTGGAATACGGAATGAAGCAGGGCAAAGTCTAATAGAGTTTTGCCAAGAAAATGCACTGGTCATAGCAAACACCCTCTTCCAACACCACAAGAGAAGACTCTATATATGGACATCACCAGATGGTCAACACTGAAATCAGATTGATTATATTCTTTGCAGCCATAGATGGGGAAGCTCTATACAGTCAACAAAAACAAGACCAGGAACTGACTGTGGCTCAGATCATGAACTCCTTATTGCCAAATTCAGCCTGAAATTGAAGAAAGTAGGGAAAATCACTAGACCATTCAGGTATGACCTAAATGAAATCCCTTATGATTATACAGTGGAAGTGAGAAATAGATTTAAGGGCCTAGATCTGATAGATAGAGTGCCTGATGAACTATGGTCGGAGGTTCGTGACATTGTACAGGAGACAGGGATCCAGACCATCCCCATGGAAAAGAAATGCAAAAAAGCAAAATGGCTGTCTGAGGAGGCCTTACAAATAGCTGTGAAAAGAAGAGAAGCGAAAAACAAAGGAGAAAAGGAAAGATATAAACATCTGAATGCAGAGTTCCAAAGAATAGCAAGAAGAGATAAGAAGGCCTTCCTCAGCCATCAATGCAAAGAAATAGAGAAAAACAACAGAATGGGAAAGACTAGAGATCTCTTCAAGAAAATTAGAGATACCAAGGGAATATTTCATGCAAAGATGGGCTCAATAAAGGACAGAAATGGTGTGGACCTAACAGAAGCAGAAGATATTACAAAGAGGTGAAAAAGAGAAATTAAGGAAACAATCCCATTACCATTACAACAAAAAGAATAAAATATGTAGGAATATATCTACCTAAAGAAACTAAAGACTTATATATAGAAAACTATAAAATACTGGTGAAAGAAATCAAAGAGGACACTAATAGATGGAAAAATATACCATGTTCACGGATCAGAAGAATCAACATAGTGAAAATGAGTATACTACCCAAAGCAATCTATACATTCAATGCAATCCCTATCAAGCTACCAATGGTATTTTTCACAGAGTTAGAACAAATAATTTCACAATTTGTATGGAAATACAAAAAAAACCTCAAATAGCCAAAGCAATCTTGAGAAAGAAGAATGGAACTGGAGGAATCAACCTACCTGACTTCAGGCTCTACTACAAAGCCACAGTCATCAAGACAGTATGGTACTGGCACAAAGACAGAAACATAGATCAATGGAACAAAATAGCCCAGAGATAAACCCACACACCTATGGACACCTTATCTTTGACAAAGGAGGCAAGAATATACAATGGAGAAAAGACAGTCTCTTTAACAAGTGGTGCTGGGAAAACTGGTCAACCACTTGTAAAAGAATGAAACTGGAACACTTTCTAACACCATACACAAAAATAAACTCAAAATGGATTAAAGATCTAAACATAAGACCAGAAACTATAAAACTCTTAGAGGAGAACATAGCAAAACACTCTCCAACATAAATCACAGCAGGATCATCTATGACCCACCTCCCAGAATATTGGAAATAAAAGCAAAAATAAATAAATGGGACCTAATTAAAATTAAAAGCTTCTGCACAACAAAAGAAACTATAAGCAAGGTGAAAAGACAGCCTTCAGAATGGGAAAAAATAATAGCAAATGAAGCAACTGACAAACAACTAATCTCAAAAATATACAATCAACACCTGCAGCTCAATTCCAGAAAAATAACCCAATCAAAAAATGGGCCAAAGAACTAAATAGACAGTTCTCCAAAGAAGACATACAGATGGCTAACACACACATGAAAAGATGCTCAACATCACTCATTATCAGAGAAATGCAAATCAAGACCACAATGAGGTACCATTTCACACCAGTCAGAATGGCTGCGATCCAAAAGTCTACAAGCAATAAATGCTGGAGAGGGTGTGGAGAAAAGGGAACCCTCTTCCACTTGGTGAGAATGCAAACTAGTACAGCCACTATGGAGAACAGTGTGGAGATTCCTTAAAAACCTGGAAATAGAACTGCCTTATGATCCAGCAATCCCACTGCTGGGCACACACACCGAGTAAACCAGAATTGAAAGAGACACGTGTACCCCAATGTTCATCGCAGCACTGTTTTATAATAGCCAGGACATGGAAGCAACCTAGATGTCCATCAGCAGGTGAATGGATAAGAAAGGTGTGGTACATATACACAATGGAGTATTACTCAGCCATTAAAAAGAATACATTTGAATCAGTTCTAATGAGCTGGTTGAAACTGGAACCGATTATACAGAGTGAAGTAAGCCAGAAAGAAAAACACCAATACAGTATACTAATGCATATATATGAAATTTAGAAAAATGATAACAATAACCCTGTATGTGAGACAGCAAAAGAGACACAGATGTATAGAACAGTCTTTTGGACTCTGTGGGAGAGGAGGAGGGGGATGATTTGGGAGAATGGCATTGAAATATATATAATATCATATAAGGAACGAATCGCCAGTCCAGGTTTGATACAGTAGACAGGATGCTTGGGGCTGGTGTACTGGGATGACCCAGAGGGATGGTATGTGGAGGGAGGTGGGAGGGGGGTTCAGGATGGGGAACATGTGTACACCTGTGGCAGATTCATGTTGATATATGGCAAAACCAATACAATATTGTAAAGTAATTAGCCTCTAATTAAAATAAATAAAAAAAAAAGAGGTGGTAGGAATACACAGAAGAACTGTACAAAAAAGATCTTCATGACCAAGATAATCACGATGGTGTGATAACTCACCTAGAGCCAGACATCCTGGAATGTGAAGTCAAGTGGGACTTAGAAAGCATCACTATGAACAAAGCTAGTGGAGGTGATGGAATTCCAGTTGAGCTATTACAAATCCTGAAAGATGATGCTGTGAAAGTGCTGCACTCAATATGCCAGCAAATATGGAAAACTCAGCAGTGGCCACAGGACTGGAAAAGGTCAGTTTTCATTCCGGTCCCAAAGAAAGGCAATGACAAAGAATGCTCAAACTACCGCACAATTGCACTCATCTCACATGCTAGTAAAGTAATGCTCAAAATTCTCCAAGCCAGGCTTCAGCAATACATGAATCATGAACTTCCAGATGTTCAAGCTGGTTTTAGAACAGGCAGAGCAACCAGAGATCAAATTGCGAACATCTGCCTGATCATGGAAAAAGCAAGAGAGTTCCAGAAAAACATCTATTTCTGCTTTCTTGACTATGCCAAAGCCTTTGACTGTGTGGATCACATTAAACTGTGGAAAATTCTGAAAGAGATGGGAATACCAGACCACCTGATCTGCCTCTTGAGAAATTTTTATGCAGGTCGGGAAGCAACAGTTAGAACTGGACATGGAACAACAGACTGGTTCCAAATAGGAAAAGGAGTTCGTCAAGGCTGTATATTGTCACCCTGCTTATTTAACTTATATGCAGAGCACATCATGAGAAACGCTGAGCTGGAAGAAGCACAAGCTGGAATCAAGATTGCTGGGAGAAGTATCAATAGCCTCAGATATGCAGATGACACCACCCTTATGGCAGAAAGTGAAGAGGAACTAAAAAGCCTCTTGATGAAAGGGAAAGAGGAGAGTGAAAAAGATGGCTTAAAGCTCAACATTCAGAAAACGAATATCATGGCATCCGGTCCCATCACTTCATGGGAAATAGTTGGGGAAACAGTGGAATCAGTGTCAGACTTTATTTTTTTGCACTCCAAAATCACTGCAGATGGTGACTGCAGCCATGAGGTTAAAAGACACTTACTCCTTGGAAGGAAAGTTATGACCAACCTAGATAGCATATTCAAAAGCAGAGACATTACTTTGCAAACAAAGGTCTGTCTAGTCAAGGCTATGGTTTTTCCTGTGGTCATGTATGGATGTGAGAGTTGGACTGTGAAGAAGGCTGAGCGCGGAAGAATTGATGCTTTTGAACTGTGGTATTGGAGAAGACTCTTGCGAGTCCCTTGGACTGCAAGGAGATCCAACCAGTCTATTCTGAAGGAGATCATCCCTGGGATTTCTTTGGAAGGAATGATGCTAAAGCTGAAACTCCAGTACTTTGGCCACCTCATGTGAAGAGTTGATTCATTGGAAAAGACTCTGATGCTGGGAGGAATTGGGGGCTGGAGGAGAAGGGGACGACAGAGGATGCGATTTCTGGATGGCATCACTGACTCGATGGATGTGAATCTGAGTGAACTCCGGGAGTTGGTGATGGACAGGGCGTGCTGCGATTCATGGGGTCGCAAAGAGTCAGACATGACTGAGCGACTGAACTGAACTGAACTGAAAGTTTACAAATCTTTTATTTACTTGAGAGAGTTATTTATATGTTTTAAGTATTAATTTTGAAACTATGTCACAATCTATATGTAGTCATTTTAAACACAAACACCTAGGTTTCTATTTTGTCACATATTGTTTTAATTTAATTTACCCTCATTTGTTAGTCCTTTTTGTTATGGTCTGTACTTTTTGAGTTTTGTTGAATAAAACTCTTCTAAAGTAATAGATTATTTTGTACTAAAGTTTTATTTCTCACTTATAAACTTTGCACCCACTTGTAATTTGTATAGTATGCAATAATCCACTGTCATTTTTTCTACATGTATCTGTAATTATTCTTCTATTATTTCTATAATCCCTCATTTTCTCATTGTTTTGAAAATCGCACACATTTTTCTCCTTTTCTGTCATCAGTTTCTGTTCATCAATCTGCTTCATGGTTATATAAGTCACTTCTTGAAATATATATACTTTATTAATTACCATAATAGTAATAAACTTAAAACTTAATAAATTTTAAATAAAAAGAGAATTTCATGAGAACTATAGAACTATAATTTAGAAAACAATCTGTAGAGAAGTGACTTTCCAATATATAATCTTCCTATATATGAACTGAGTGTAAATCCTCTGTTTTTTCAAATCTTCCCTTTGGTTTTCAATAAATGTTTAGATGTGCTTGTATGTGTATTTATGTATGTGTGAACATGTGCATATGTACATATATTTCCTAATTTCTGCTATGAATTGGATCTATATTTTTTTCCTGTTCTGTATCTTAAAATCTTGCTGCACTGAAATTTTCATTCTATTTTTCTGTAGATTTTCTTGTTTTGTGTATATTTGCAGTATTTCAAATAATAAGATAGACATTTCTTTTCCTTTACATTTTATGATTTTATTTTTCTTTTTTGTCAACTTGACCATAACTTTTATTACAAAGTTGAATAAAAGTAGTCCCTCATTATCTTAAATAAAAATAAACATTTCAGATTATAGATATTATATTTTTTCTTAATTGGCAAAGACATTTTAAGAATCATGAGCATGGGTTTGAGTTTATCAAAAGCACTTTTGGGGGTGTTTTTGAATAAGGTTTTCCCCCTTGTTAATATGCTATTTTTATTCAATTTTCTGATGTTGCTTGCATTTAACATTGTTGAGTATAGTCTACTATTTTAAGTTACTTCTAGATAGGTTCCTTAGCAGTTTATTTAGAGTGTTTCATATAGCTTCATAAGTGGGATTGCTCTGTGAATATATTTTTCTCCTTTATTTGTTCCTTTATGTTGTTTGTTAGCAAAGTTTAACTTGTAAAATAACTTGGAATGCTTTCCTTCTTTTCCTATTCTCTGAAAAAACAAAAAAATATATATAACATATGGATTTTCTTTTCCATTTTTATTGAAGTATATTTGATTTAGAATGTTGTATTAATTACCACAGTGCAGCAAAATGATTCTTTATATGTGCCTATATACATAAATATACTGTATATATATTCCTTCCATAATGGTTTATCATAGGATATTAAATATAGTACTCTGTGCTATACACTAAGATCTTGTGGTTTATGCATTCTATATAAAATGCTCATCTGCTAACCCCAAGCTCCCACTCCACCCCTACCTTAACCTCCTGTCTTGACAACCACCAGTCTGTTCTCAACGTCCATGATTCTCTTTCTGTTTCATAGATAGATTCAATTGTGTCATATTTTAGATTTCACATATAAGGGATATCATATGGTATTCATTTTTCTCTTTCGGACTTGCTGGAGTCCAGCTCCAGCAGCCAGGGAATCAACCTGAAGAGATGAGCGGTGTTGGCGAGAAACAAGACAGCCTCTGTTTTCTTGGACTGCCTATTTATTTCAAGCTAAGATTCTCTTTTATACTTTTACAAAAGTATTAAGTCAGAGGTTTGACATTTTCAGTTCCCCCTGACCCAGATTTGTTGTCTCCAAAAATCATTGTTACCCCTCAAAAGGAGTTCCTGCCTCAGCGATTCTCTTATCTACTTCTTCTCATGTGTCCTTGTGAATACATAGTAACTCATGCTAATGTCTGGGCTGCATACCACATTCCTCAGTTTATTTCTTATCTTTCTAACTCCTGTTTGTCCCTAGTATCCTAAGCTCACTATTTCTTAAAAAGGGCTTCTAGCTATTAATATCTCTAAAGTTCCTAATCTCTATAAGCTATAGTAGAATATGCTAACATTACAACATTCCTTAAATCTTTAGCTTCTAACTATTTTAATTATTCCTAACCCCAAAATTCAGCAAACTCCTTTGCCATAAACACTTTCCTCACAAATGGGTTTCAGATAGCACTCCCTCCCATGGCCTCAAGCTGCAGCCTACACGCTCACCCTGGAACACTCTTTTGTAAAAGTTCTTGAACAAATGTCAATGATTAACTTTATGAATTATTTTCTGAGCACAGCTGCAGAAGGCTTTGTGCCTTCTCATGCTCTTCTCAAGAACAATAAGCACCTCAATATTCTTTTCAGTCAACTCAGCTGAGGAAAGGAAAAAACAAGTCAGAATCATAAAGCCTAACTCCCTCATCCCAGGTCCGTGCCTGCAGGACAAGGAGAGGGGGTTGGGGCCATACCTCCACTTTGTCAGTAATGCCTAACGTGGCTCCCAACACTGACTTACTTTACTTAGTATAATAAGCTCTAGCTGCATCCATATTGATGCAAATGGCATTATTTCATTCTTTTTCATGGCTGAGTATCATTCCATGATATAGGGCTTCCCCAGTTGCTCAGTGATAAAGAATCCACGTGTGCTGCCGAAGATGCAGAAGATGTGAGTTTGATACTTGGGTCGGGACGATCCCTTGGAGGATGGCATGGCAACCCACTCCAGTATTCTTACCTGGAGAATCCCATGGACAGAGGAGCCTGGCAGGCTACAGTCCACAGGGTGGCAAAGAGTTAGAAATGACTGAAGCAACTGAGGATACATCATTCCATGGTATATGCACACCACATCTTCTTTAAGATACTCCGTACCATTCTTCCATGGACATGACTTAGTGACTAAACAACAGTTGATGGACATTTAGGTTGTTTCCATGTCTTGGCTATTGTGAATACTGCTGCTATGAACAAAGGGATGCCTGTATCTTTTTAAATTATAGTTTTGTCTGAATATATGCCAGGAGTGGGATTGTTGGATCATATGATAATCATGTTTTTAGTTTTCTAAAGAACCTCCATGTTATTTTCCACTATTCCTCACTATTAAGTAGTTGCACCCAACTTACATCCCCACCAACAGTGCAGGAGGGTTTACTCTCCAGAATTTACCAATTGTAAACTTTTTTACAGTGGCCATTCTGACTGGTATGAGGTAGTACCTCAGTGTAGTTTTGATTTGCATTTTCTAATTAGAGATGCTGAGCATATTTTCATGTACCTATTTACCATCTCCCTTTGGAGAAATGTCTATTTAGATCTTCTGCTCATTTTTTGACTGGGTTATTTGTTTGCCATGGAGTTATTCTGCTCCTTGATGATACAGAAAACTCCCTTATAAACTCAGGTCTGTTTTAGGGAGTAGGAGTCACAAAATATATTTGAAAATGAATTTGATCTTTTTAAAAATAATTGCCTTATTTAATTTTTCTATATCAGTTTGAGTCAACTTTAATTTCTTATGGTTTTTCTGAAAATTATATATTTAAATGCATAACATTTATGTTTCATTTAAAATTGTTTAATATCTTCTTAATCTATAATTTTAGGTTTCTCTTCATTTCTAGTGCTATTTTTTTGGCCACTCCTCTTTATGCTAGTAATTTACAATTAAGGAGGTGTACTATGAGTTTGTCTATCATTTGTTTTTATTTTTTCCCCAAATAAGCAGCTTTTGGAGTTAGGATTTTGTTCATTGTTTCAAGTTGATTTTGTTTCCTATTTAATCTTTATTATTTCTTATAATTATACATTATTCCTTCATTCTTCTTTTCATATATTTCGTGTAGAACATATAGTGTAACTATATGATTTTAAGCCTATATATCTTTAAAAGCCTTTTACTTTAAATCCTACAAATTTTTGTATTAAGAATTTTAGTCTTCTAAATATTTTTGAATTTTAGTCTTATTTTCTTCTTTAACCCCTTGGTAATTTTAAAATTTTCCATTCTAAGCTTATGGATATTTTTAGATACAATGTACTTTACATTTTAAAATTTCTAATCAATCATAGGAAATCTAGGTATTAAGGACTTTGCAGACCCAGTCTTTGAGATAGTGGGTGTCATTATTAATTCTTAGTCTCTTTGCTGATGAAGTCCCAGTCTTGTCACAGAAGGCTGTTTGCTTTGTTTTCTTTCATTAAGCAGGATTGGGATCAAACTAAGTTCTAATGACTGAGCCTAACTCTGAGGTCCTGTCTGATCAGAAGTCCTTTTAGTCATCATACTCCACAAGGTGTTTCAAACTTATGGTGACCACTGCATGTTTCCAGAGCTTGAACCCAGTAGGGATGTGGCAGTAGCCTTGCTCTTTACTTTGCATTTGTGGTCTTCTTTAAGTCCAGCAAGAAAAAAAAAATCTTATTTTTAGGCCCAGATATGTCCTACTGGCTTTCCATTTTTCTATTTTATTCCTCATTGCTTCATGTCTGGAACCGATGGTTTCTGATTAAGCATTAACTTACTGTACAATGTTGAACAGAAATTCTACCACTTTTTAAGATGTGCCATTTTATGAAATACACCATGTTTCAACATCCCTTTAATAATTAGTGCTGCCAAACACATAAACTAGTCATTCCTTTAGCAACATTTTTGAATATTTATTTTCTTTTTTGAAATTCATTTGTGTATTTTTATTGAAGGATAGTTGATTTGCAATGTTGTGTTAGTTTCAAGCGTCTAGCAAAGTGTTTCAGTTATACATACATATTTGTTGTTGTTCAGTTACCAAGTCGTGTCTGACTCTTTGAGATCCCATGGACTATAGCATACCAGGCTCCCCAGTCCTTCACGATCTCCTAGCATTTGCTCAGATTCACATCCATTGAGTCGGTGATGCTATCTAACAGGCTTATCCTCTGCTGCCCTCTTCTCCTTTTGAGTTCCATCTTTCCCAGCTTCAAGGTCTTTTCCAATGAGTCAGCTCTTTACATCAGGTGGCTAAAGGTTTGGAGCCTTGGCATCAGCCCTTCTATATCTTTTTTTTTTTTTCCAATTTTTTCCCCTTATGTTGTTGTTCAGCCACTAAGTCGTGTCTGACTGTGACCCTGTGAACTGCAGCAAATATTGAGTACATTTCCCTGTGTTATATAGTAAATCCTGTTGTTTATTTTATATACAGTAGTGTATAAATGTTAATTCCAAACTCTTAATTTATCACCCGTTTCCCCTGTGGTTACCATAAGTCCGTCATCTGTTTGTGTGTCTGTTTCTGTTTTGTATATAAGATCCTTTGTATCATATTTTTACATTCCATATATAGGCAGTATCACATGATATTTTTCTCTGACTTACTTCCCTTCAAACGATCATCTTTAGGTCCATCTGTGTTGTTGCAAATGGCATTACTTCATTCTTTTTTTTAATAAAAATAATATTCCATTGTATAAATATATGACATCTTCTTTATCCATTCATCTGCTGATGGATATTTAGATTGTTTCCATGTCTTTGCTATTGTAAATAGTGGTGCAATGAACACTGGTGGTGCATGTATCTTTCAAATTCTGGTTTCTTCTGGATAAATGCTCAAGAATGGGATTGCTGGGTTTTATGGTAGCTCTATTTTCAGTATTTTAGGGAACCTTCCACTATTCCTCAGTGTAGCTGTACCAACTTAAACCGACACTTTCTAATGTTTTCTAGGTCACTTCCACATGTATTATATACAGGGAATATTTTTAAACACTTTCCGTTCAGTTCAGTCACTCATTCGTGTCCAACTCTTTGCGACCCCATGGACTGCTGCACACCAGGTTTCCCTGTCCATTACCAGTTCTCAGAGCTTGCACAAACTCATGTCCATCGAGTCAGTGATGCCATCCAACCATCTCATCCTTTGCCATTGCCTTCTCCTCCCACCTTCAATCTTTCCCAGCATCAGGGTCATTTCCAGTGAGTTAGTTCCTTTCATCAGGTGGCCAAAGTATTGGAGTTTCAGCTTCAGCATCAGTCCTTCCAATGACTATTCAGGACTAATTTACTTTAAGATGGACTGGTTGGATCTTCTTGCAGTCCAAGGGACTCTCAAGAGTTTATTCAACACCACAATTAAAAAACATCAATTCTTCAGTGCCCAGATTTCTTTATAGTCCAACTGTCACATCCATACATGGCTACTGGAAAAACGAGAGCTTTGACTAGATGGACCTTTCTTGGCAATGTCTCTGCTTTTAAATATGCTCTCCAGGTTGGTCATACCTTTTCTTCCAAGGAGCAAGCATCTTTTAATTTCCTGGCTGCAGTCACCATCTGCAGTGATTTTGGAGACCAAGAAAATAAAATCTCTCACTGTTTCCATTGTTTCCCCATGTATTTGTCATGAAGTGATGGAACTGGATGCCATAATCTTAGTTTTCTGAATGTTGAGTTTTAAACCAACTTTTTCACTCTCCTCTTGCACTTTTATCAAGAGGCTCTTTAGTTCTTCTTTGCTTTCTCCCATAAGGGTGTTGTCATCTGCATATCTGAGGTTATTGATATTTCTCCCAGCAATCTTGATTCCAGCTTGTGCTTCATCCATCCAAGCATTTTGCATGATTTACTCTGCATATAAGTTAAATATGCAGGGTGACAATATACAACCTTGATGTACTCTTTTCCTGATTTGGAACCAGTCTGATGTTCCATGTCCAGTTCTAACTGTTTCTTGTTGACCTGCATACCAATTTCTCAGGAGGCAGGTCAGGAGTTCTGGTATTCCCATCTCTTTCAGAATTTTCCACAGTTTGTTGTGATCCACACAGTCAAAGGCTTTGGCATAGTCAATAAAGCAGAAGTAGATGTTTTTCTGGAACTCTCTTGTTTTTTCGACGATCCAATGGATGTTAGAAATTTGATCTCTGGTTCCTCTGCTTTTTCTAAATCCAACTTATTAGGACCCATCTTTAAGGAAGAAAAGTTGCACCTGGTCTTCCAAGGCTGGAAAAAAAGGCACTCAGGACAGATACGGTTGCAGAGGACACCAATTTGTGTGAATTCAATCATACAGCCATGATTTATTTCAGTGAATGTAGAAGGCAAACAGTTGTAAGAGGTGAGGCATTGCTTGTTTGTAGAGATGATGAAATTTATGTGTTAAAAATAATTTTTTTAAAGCTGAGTGCCAGATGTCTAATGATACCTGAAATCAAGTCCTTGAGAGGTGCTCACAACTAGTACGTATCAGGAAATTGGTGATTGGGGTGCCTTCAATCTCCAGGACTGTATGCATTTCTATAAAAGCATTCATAAGATCCGATTTAGGAACAAAGGAAATACAATCACGTAAAATAGAAAGTGTAGCATTTTGTGATACAAAAAGGCAAAAAGATCCTTGTAGAAAATGTGAAAGTGACTGTGGTGTTGCTTTTTATTGACTAGAGAAGAAAATGAAGAGGATGAGAGGGTGCAGAAGAAGAAACTGTTGATCACTTCTATGTGTTTTCTATGCTTGATTTTGAATACTTTGAGATCAGGTTATATTTCGTTCTGCTAAGTATCCACAGCACTCTGTCTGAATACAGTAGGATTCAATAAGCGGTTACTGAGGTGAATTTAATTTCTACAAAGATACTTTTATTCAAAAATTGGCAAATGAAAACTTTCACAGTTCATAAAAGGTTTCTCTTTGATCACCAAAAGTGAATTTAAACCCCAGTATTCAGATAATCTTTCACAACCAAACATTTGTGAGACAGTGGAAATTGCTTTCTGAACTAAGTCACAGTGATGTCTATTTTTGGACAGAAGTCCACCGACAACCTAGAATTTCTCACCTGGATCTCTCTAAAACCATGCATTTTAAACTGCTTTTTTGGAGATTTTGAATAAAGGCATCAAAAGTAGAAAGACTAACATATAAAAGAATGGTGTGATACATTGTGTTAATCTTTTTCATGTGTGAAATGTAATAGAACTAGGAAGAAAGAATAGTCACTGATGATATTTAACAAAAACCAAGTGAGAAACCTTAGTGTGGGTACGTTTAAAATTCCTAAATATGAAAGCAAGTAATAACCCATCAGGAAGTTAAGGTCTTCTTTGTTCTGCTTATGCTTTCAACTATAGCATGTGACATGTTGTTCTGCAAAAACAGGAGACTTAAAAGAAACATAGTGCTTAAAGCAAAGCTTTCAAATATGCCCATTGAAAAGATCTATGTGTTTGCTATTTTTTTTTCTGGGTGTATTTTAGTGGCATTTTACAAAACAGCTGAAAGTAATGTTTCCCTAATATATAAAAAAAAAATAGATCTATCAAAAGGCAACCCTGTTATATCATTAATATTTTTATAACAAGCTAATTGAATGATATGACTACATTTCATTTTATTCTAATAATCATAATGTTTAATTAACACAAGTTTATTCTTTATCTGATTTAATTTAAAAGCTCACCTTTATTATAAGCATTCTAAAATTGTATCAGATCAGATCTGTCGCTCAGTCGTGTCTGACTCTTTGCGATCCCATGAATCGCAGCACGCCAGGCCTCCCTGTCCATCACCAACTCCCAGAGTTCACTGAGACTCACGTCCATCGAGTCAGTGATGCCATCCAGCCATCTCATCCTCTGTCATCCCCTTCTCCTCCTGACCCCAATCCCTCCCAGCATCAGAGTCTTTTCCAATGAGTCAAATCGTATAGTTGTCAAGAAAAGGTAGATTTCTACATTCACGGTAAAAACATTCTGAAAAAATTAGAGTATATTTTTTCTTCCAAAATAGCTTATTTTTATTTCTCTAGTAGCATTTTTTTGTTTGTTTCAAAATTTTTTTATAAGGCAGTTATAAGACATCAGGAACATATTTATTATATATTGTTGTATGATGTAGCTTGTATGATTGTATGATGTATCACAACAAACTATGGAAAATTCTTAAAAAGATGGGAATACCAGACCACTTGACCTGCCTCCTGAGAAATTTTGTATGCAGGTCAAGCAGCAACAGTTAGAACTGAACATGGAACAACAAACTGGTTCCAAACCGGGAAAGGAGTATGTCAAGGCTGTATCTTGTCACCTGCATATTTAACTTATATGCAGAGTACATCATGAGAAATGCTGGACTGGATGAAACACAAGCTGGAATCAAGATTGCTGGGAGAAATATCAATAACCTCAGATATGCAGATGATAACACCCTTATGGCAGAAAGTGAAGAGGAACTCAAAAGCCTCTTGATGAAAGTGAAAGAGGACAGTGAAAAAGTTGGTAGAAAACTCAACATGTAGAAAACTAAGATCATGGCATCTGGTCCCATCACTTCATGGCAAATAAATGGGGAAATGATGGAAACAGTGAGAGACTTTATTTTCTTGGTCTCCAAAATCACTGCAGATGGTGACTGCAGCCATGAAATTAAAAGACGCTTACTCCTTGGAAGGAAAGTTATGACCAACCTAGATAGCATATTCAAAAGCAGAGATATTACTTTGCCAACAAAGGTTCGTCTAGTCAAGGCTATGGTTTTTCCTGTGGTCATGTATGGATGTGAGAGTTGGACTGTGAAGAAGGCTGAGTACCGAAGAATTGATGCTTTTGAACAGTGGT
Organism: Bos taurus; assembly: GCF_002263795.3. Lineage (NCBI taxonomy): Eukaryota > Metazoa > Chordata > Mammalia > Artiodactyla > Bovidae > Bos > Bos taurus. Next base: position 13,234,740 of record NC_037332.1, on the reverse strand, counting down.
GTTGGAGAAGACCCTTGAGAGTCTCTTGGACTTCAAGGAGATCAAACTTTTCAATCCTAAAGGAAATCAGTCCTGAATATTCATTGGAAGGATTGATGCTGAAGCTAAAAATTTCAATACTTTGGCCACCTGATGCAAAGAGCTGATGCATTGGAAAGGACCCTTATGCTGGAAAAGATTGAAAGCAGGAGAAGAAGGAGGTGAAAGAGGATGAGAAGGTTGGATGGCATCACTGACTCAATGGGCATGAATTGAGTAAGCTCCAGGAGTTGGTGAAAGACAGGGAAGCCTGATGTCCTGCAGTCCATGTGGTCGCAAAGAGTCAGACATGACTGAGTGAATGAACTGATTGAATAACATATCTATATTTGGGTATTTTATTTAAATATCAATTTTATAGAGTCATTAGGTATTAAAGACAAGAGATGTATGGGGAGGGAGGTAGGGGAGTTCAGGATGGGGAACACGTGTACACCCATGGTGGATTCATGTTGATGTATGGCAAAACCAATACAATATTGTAAAGTAATTAGCCTCCAATTAAATAAATTTATATTAAAAAAATAGAGATAATCTTAAAAAAATCCCCTTACAGCTAATGAAGCTATGACTCAAAGTGGTAAAACTTTGGAAATACCTGAAATATTTTTAAAATATTTGAAATTTCTACATATTTATCCAAATAGTAGTTGATGTAAATTAGTTTCTGATACCAATAATGGTTGTAAAGAATAACATACATAAACTGAAAAATAAATGAATACAAAATAAATAATGAACTATCAATGTAACAGAAGAAATAATATTGCTTTGAATCTGACCAATTTGGTGTTCTTCTTTAACAATATTTCCAGTGATTAAGTCTGCCTCAAAATATTAATTTTAATCATAAATAATTCTATCAAGCATTACTGGATTAGCACTCATCATTTTGTAAATCTTCTTTCTAATTTAATTGGGGAAGGTGGTATTGACTCTTAACTGGTTTTGGTTTTAAGCATTGTTTTATCCCTTAGTGGTCATGTGACTTTCAGGAAATCACTTATTTTGGTTTTAAGCATTGTTTTATCCCTTAGTGGTCATGTGACTTTCAGGAAATCACTTAATTTGTCTAAGTCTCAGTCTTCAGTTCTGTAAAGAAATATGTCTAATTTCTTTTGGGAGATTGCCAGTTATGTCAATAACAGCTTCCTCGTTGCCTTCCTTTGTTTTTTCAGCTCATTCATATTGGTGGAATTTTTTTTTTAATTTTATAGAAAGTCATCAAGAGAGGGATTATATGGGGAGAAGTGGAAGATACAATGTATATAATTAAATACCTACACACTAGCAAGTTCCTTGTACCAGTTTCTGGAGCCAGGAAAGTAGGGATTAGGTATATTTAGAGGCAGAACTAAGAGAGGACTCAAAACCTTTTTTAGATTTGGGTCCCAAAAAGCTTGGGAACAATGGTGACACTGGACACAGAAGAGACACTCCTCCCCCTCTACTTTTACATGCCAGCACTATTTTGGTACCAGGAGGAACAGGAGGTTGGGTACCATCAATCCCAGCAACCATACCTAAGATGTCAGCATTCTTCTGATGAGCCCTGATGGTAATGAAGCTTCTTTGGCAAGAATCTAAGGCAGCAGGCACGAATCAGTGAGACCCTAGGTGAATGAAGCATATCAGGCAAAATCTGAGCTGTGACATTAGACACCAAGGAGACTTGTAGATCTGTGCGTGACATCTGTAGGGGAAGTCTAAGAGTGATTCTGAATCCTCAGATCCAGAGGAAACTCTCTGCTTTGAGTCCTGATTGCATATTTTTTCAGAAGTCTGCCTTTCGGCACATCATATATGCTTGTATTCTCCATTTAACAAGAATGTTAGCATCTGGAAGACAGATTAGTTTCTTAAACTTTGAAGTCCCTTAGTATCTAGGAAAGGGGAGAGAAGAGTTATATAATTTGATATATAAGTGTGGATATATTTTAAGGCAGCAACAATGAGAACTTATTTTCACAAAAGTGATATAGTGGCAAACACCAAACTGTACACATTAGCTTATGATTATTTTATTAACCTGAGGAGAAAGTTCAAGGAGGGGAATATTGGAAGGTGTTTGTGAAGGGAACAATAACACTGGTGCCTCAATCTAAAATCTAAAAATAATTACATGCCTGATTCAATCTGGCTGAGACTGTACACTCCTCCTGAATTTATCTTGGCAATAGTATGAGAAAAAGAAAAACCCTAGAAGACAGATGTTTGAGATAGAAATGGAAATATTTCTGGATTAAGAGAGAGGTGTTTTAGTTACAATTTTAGCTGTGCATTTACTGTTCTCAGATCCTTGATAAATTTCTTTCCCTCATTACATTAGATTTTCTTTGTTTGAATTCATAATTCATTCTTAATTTGAATAATAATTAGCTGTGGCACAAGTCATGGGCAGTGGTAGATAGGCCAAAAGGGTTCAAGGATCTATTTTGACTATGTTCTGAACTTGTGGCTTGATATTAGATTGACTCTGTGTCTCCAACTGCAAAATGATCAAATCATGTCCAGATGTAATTAAAAATGGTTACATATAATAAAAATGGGGCTTCCCAGGTGGCGCTGGTGGTAAAGGACCCGCCTGCCAGTGCAGGAGTCATGAGACCCTGGTTTGATCCCTGGGTTGGGAAGATCCCCTGGAGGAGGACATGGCAACCCACGCCAGTATTCTTGCCTGGAGAATCTCATGCACAGAGGAGACTGGCGGGCTATAGTTCATTGGGTCGCCAAGAGTTGGACATCACTGAAGCAACTTAGCATACATAATGAAAATAGTAGATAAGAGGATAAAGGTGTTTTGAAAATGTCTGTGCTCATATGAACAACAAAAATTGATTGACTCTTTACTTTTGAAATTTTTCTGAGTTGAAAATTAGAAAAGCAAAATAGACATGATACTATATCTCCACACTACTGTTTATCAGATATTTGGTATTATAATTATGTGTTAGTATACCTTTCTATATTTACAATTTCTTAAAATTTGAATATAAAAGATACATGCATATTCAGGTCAGTTTAGATGTACTTTTTGACTTCTCAAACTGTTGAGAAAATTAAGAGGAATAATGTCAATCAACTTCCCAGTTGCTTCCTTAATGCCTAGAATTGTGCTTACTATTCAGTAATAGTTTTATATGAATAAGTAAATCTTTAAAGGCAGACAGATGAGCAGGTTCATATATGGTGTATATTCATTATATGTAGCAACAGAAGGCATCTTTCTAAAGCATAACCAAGTTATGGTGTCCCTGATCCAATATATTTAGAAAAATAATTATCATTAGTTAACATTTATGATATATTTCCAGCATATTTTAATGCTGAAGTAATGAATAGAATCATTCCATTTAAAGGAAACTGAGGTCATCTAGTCTTGCTACATCATTTTGCAGCTGAAGCTGGAATCCAGTGCCAATATGTAACTTATGTGCAATCATCCAACTAATAGCAGTACCGAGAATGGAGGCTCTTACCCTCTTTTCCACTCCAGTGTTCATTTTGCTAACCAACATATCAGATCAGATCAGTCGCTCAGTCATGTCCGACTCTGCAACCCCATGAATCGCAGCACGCCAGGCTTCCCTGTCCATCACCAACTCCTGGAGTTCACTCAGACTCACGTCCATCGAGTCAGCGATGCCATCCAGCCATCTCATCCTCTATCGTCCCCTTCTCCTCCTGCCCCCAATCCCTCCCAGCATCAGAGTCTTTTCCAATGAGTCAACTCTTCTCATGAGGTAGCCAAAGTACTGGAGTTTCAGCTTTAGCATCATTCCTTCCAAAGAAATCCCAGGGCTGATCTCCTTCAGAATAGACTGGTTGGATCTCCTTGCATTCCAAGGGACTCTCAAGAGTCTTCTCCAATACCACAGTTCAAAAGCATCAATTCTTCAGTGCTCAGCCTTCTTCACAGTCCAACTCTCACATCCATACATGACCACAGGAAAAACCATAGCCTTGACTAGATGAACCTTTGTTGGCAAAGTAATGTCTCTGCTTTTGAATATGCTATCTAGGTTGGTCATAACTTTCCTTCCAAAGAGTAAGCGTCTTTTAATTTCATGGCTGCAGTAATCATCTGTAGTGATTTTTCAGCCCCCCAAAATAAGGTCTGACACTGTTTCCCCATGTATTTGTCATGAAGTGATGGGACTGGATGCCATGATCTTCGTTTTCTGAATGTTGAGCTTTAAGCCAACTTTTTCACTCTCCACTTTCACTTTCATCAAGAGGCTTTTGAGGTCCTCTTCACTTTCTGCCATAAGGGTGGTGTCATCTGCATATCTGAGGTTATTGATATTTCTCCCGGCAATCTTGATTCCAGTTTGTGTTTCTTCCAGCCCTGCCTTTCTCATGATGTACTCTGCATATAAGTTAAATAAACAGGGTGACAATATACAGCCTTGATGAACTCCTTTTCCTATTTGTAACCAGTCTGTTGTTCAATGTCCAGTTCTAACTGTTGCTTCCTGACCTGCATACAAATTTCTCAAGAGACAGATCAGGTGGTCTGGTATTCCCATCTCTTTCAGAATTTTCCACAGTTTATTGTGATCCACACAGTCAAAGCTTTGGCATAGTCAATAAAGCAGAAATAGATGCTTTTCTGGAACTCTTGCTTTTCCCACGATCCAGCGGATGTTGGCAATTTGATCTCTGTTTCCTCTGCCTTTTCTAAAACCAGCTTGAACATCAGGAAGTTCACGGTTCACATATTGCTGAAGCCTGGCTTGGAGAATTTTGAGCATTACTTTACTAGCGTGTGAGATGAGTGCAATTGTGCGGTAGTTTGAGCATTCTTTGGCATTGCCTTTCTTTGGGATTGGAATGAAAACTGACCTTTTCCAGTCCTGTGGCCACTGCTGAGTTTTCCAAATTTGCTGGCATATTGAGTGTAGCACTTTCACAGCATCATCTTTCAGGATTTGGAATAGCTATAGACATGTTAATAGGCTCTCATTTTTCCTCTGATTCTAGCTTATCTCCTGTTGTCCTACTCATTTTTCCACATAAGCCAGAATGACTTAAATGTTTCTTTGTTTTTTTAATGGTCTTCAACTATGGATGTGAAAGTTGGACAATAAACAATGTTGGGCACCAAAGAAATGATGTTTTTGAACTGTGTTGTTGGAGAAGACTCTTGAGAGCCCCTTGGGCTGCAAGGAGATCCAACCAATCCATTCTAAAGGAGATCAGTCCTGGGTGTTCATTGGAAGGACTCATGCTGAAGTTGAAACTCCAATACTTTGGCCACATGATGCAAAGAACTGACTCTTTGGAAAAGACCCTGATGCTGGGAAAGATCAAAGGCAGGAGGCGAAGGGGATGACAGAAGATTAGATGGATGGATGGCATCACCAACTCAATGGACATGAGTTTGAGTAAGCTCTGGGAGTTGGTGATGGACAGGAAAACCTAGCGTGCTGCAGTCCATGGGGTCGCAAAAAGACAGACACGACTGAGTGACTGAACTGAAGTGAACTAATGGGCATCTAACTAAAGAAAGCTTAGCTGAAGTAGTTCTTGAAGTCAAAAGCACATAGCTATCATTTTTATTACTGAACACTTAACTGTAGGCAGACCCACTGTGAGGGACAGAATGTTACTTTTCTTTGACTTGACTCTCACTCTAACCCTATGAAGTTAGTTCTACATCATCATCAACTTTTCAGCTAAAAGAAATTGAAACTGGCTGGGGGAAAGTTAAGTGGCTTTTCTGAAGTCCCTGTGAATAAATGGAAGGACTGGGAGATACGGTTAGTAGAGCCGGCTATTTCCTGAAGCATTTGAGTAGCTTTGTTGTGTAGCTAGCTTGGTCATCAAGCCACAGGCCAGAGATTTCACACCCTGAATGGATCCTAACCAGTTGCTCTGAGTGTTTCAGCCCAGCCCTCCACAGGATATTTGGGTGGCAGCTAATGTTATATTATTGAGACCCATTTTGGAATAATATGTAACTTTTACATAGTTGGAATACAATGAGTGTTATAGAATATCACATTTTAAGGTAAATTCATGAATTTTTATTATTTCAAACAAAATTTGCCCACCTGGTTCAATGTAAAGGAAGTTTAAAACACTTTATAAACTGGTTATTGACTTCTTGGACCTCACAGAGCTCTTACAAAACACCATTTAAATAAACCAAGCACAAAAATACTGGAAACATATGAATTAAATTTCCCTTGAAATGCACTAGATTTAAAAATTGGGAGGAAGAGTGCTTGGCCAAGGCATTTTATGTTTTGCCAAACCCCAAATGTTTGAAAAACTAGTTTTAAAACATTTTATTGAATCAAAATGCTACTGAGTATACACTTTCCTTAAAAATCTGTGTTTACTTATTGAATCATAAGCCATATTACATTGGTACAAATTAAGTGATTATGGAGCAATGTGTCAAACTATTCAGAATATTAATATAAAATGTTTGATGATTTAGCAGTGGTCAGAGATTGACAGAGCTATACAACGTGTCCTCTGCTCAACTTAGCCATGGAACAGCACAGCCATAGAATTATTTTCCATAGAAGTAGCACAGATAATTATTTTAGAGAACAAAAGCATGTTCTCAAACTTAATGACTCTAATAATTACAAGAAGAACTTCAATGGACAAAAGGGGAAAGGAAACAATTTTAAGAATGTGACCTCGTCACAGCAGAACATTGATCACTCTGTATGTAGTTTACTCAAATTAGAACCAAACACATTTTTGTATAAATAATCAGCAGTTTTCCAATTCCTTCAGTATATAAGTCTCAATTTTATATGGACCCTAATGTGGAAAAGATTTACAAAACTAGCTTCTGTAACAGGGCATGGCATGACCTACCCAACTCACTTTTTGCTGGGTGATCTGTTAGCACTTCACTCCTTTGAATCTGAATGGATTTATAGTCTTCTTGTGTCCATTTTAAAAGTAGAATTACCTCTGAGTGTTAGGTCATTGCTATCTAGGTTCTTAGCAAGAATTGTTTGAAACTACTGGTGGTTGGATTGACAACTAGCTGGAAACAAAGCTTGGTGGGAATTGGCTTCAGCCCGAGAGTCAGATGGGAAATGGCTGAGACCTCTACAACTGCAAGAGTAGATGGTCTGCAGTATGAACAAAACTTGCCTGGCTCTTTTTAGTCAGAAATCCGTCAAAACGTTCTGCATGTGCCACTCTTGGCTGTTTATGGGATGTAGTACCTGCTCATGACTACATCAGGGTACATACTAAAATGCTTCCCCCACCCCCCAGCACCCCCCTTAGGCAGCAACTTCATTCTGCTTTCACTTTTTAGAGTAAGTTTTACCTCCTGTGTAAACAGTTGGATGACTCCATCTTAAGTAGGTCCTTAGTGGTCTCAGTTATCTTCTGTTTTAACTCCTTCTTTGTTCCTTTTATATCATATACTGGAATTTTGAATTATTATGTTTATTGCTTAAGAACTTTAAATCTACCTCCTTCACCAGAGGAGTTCTATGGAGAGGGGCAATGCCTGTCAAACTCACAGTTGACTCCCACTACCTAGCGTTGTGCTTGGCACTGGATGAATACTTTGGAATGAGTGAATAAATGTTTGATGGCAGAGAGATGAGCAGCCTCATATGTGGTATATTCACTGTGTTTAGCAAGAGCAGTCATTTGTTAAAATTGAAACAAATTATGGTGTTAACTACAATGTAGGAGATAGCAAATTAACTGTAGATGAACTGAGCCAATGTCTGCTGATATGAGACTGTATTTCTTCACTCAATATATGAGCTTATAAGTCTATTTCCTGGAAAGAGTTTCAAGAAGGCTAGAAGATTTCCTAACACTTTTTTTTTTAATTTAAAGATTTATTAACCTGATCACCTAATGCCTGGAGAGAAAAAGTGCATTGAGGCAGAGGCTGTTATAGACAGAGGTCTAAGAGCTGGTCTTAAGGAAAAACTTAAGGAAAAAACTGTTAGCCTTCCATTAAAAGGATGAGAAGAGACTGAGTACGGCAGAGGGAAAGCATGGGGAAACACTTTCTTTAAAATTTCCTGTGTATAAGTCTACTTTTGAAGACATTAATATATGTCCCTTCTGACCTAAAGTCAGGTCATTTTCCAAGCAAAGAGTTCATTGAACATGGTAGCCCAAAATAAGTAAGACCTGATCGATCTTTCTTGCCATGAGAACAAGTTCTGATTATTCTCTCAACACAAGAGGTCTATTTGGACATTCAACTGAAAAATAAATTCCCAGAATTTTTTTCTCTAATTACTACAGTCAAGATCTGTCTTCTAACTCTTTCTTCTATGCTGTTGTTGTTCAGTCCCTAGGTCATATCCAACTCTTTGAAACACCATGGTGTTTGCTCAAACTCATGTCCATTAAGTCAGTGATGCCATCCAACCATCTCATCCTTTGTCATCCCCTTCATCTCCTGCTTTCAATCTTTTCTAGCATCAGGGGCTTCTTCTATACTCACACCAATTTTATGCTCGTGTCTTATTTTCTCTCTTCCTTAGAAATATTATTTCAGCATCTAGTGTGTATCCAGAATTGGGAGTATAGTAGAAAACAAGAATCGTTCCCTTTTCTCTTGGAGAATATACCTTTTCCTATGAACCTCCACAACCTACCAGCATATTTATCGGTTGGAAAATATCCCAGTTGTTTTATAACTTAACTCGTTTTGAGGTTGGTCTTTGTACTTTTTTATACTGAAAGGGCTAAATGCAAAGAAAGGATCTGAGAGACTGCAAATTTCCTGTTCTGTCATTTATTTACCATAAAAGGAAAAAAAATAATAGCATCAATGGGTGATGAGCAAGAGTACAGCAGGGACATGTCAGTGACTGTGAGGTGAAAGGAGGTACCTCCTAGAACAAGTTGTCAAGGAAGCCAGAGGCCTCTCCAGAGTCAGCTGGTAGATTGCCAGCATCACATGTTTCTATCTTCAGTTTTTTCCCCCTAATTTATAATTTTTGAATACATTTGTCATACTGAGTTAGAAATTCAAATCTTGACGTTTTCTAATAGAAAATGCTATAATTTCAGATTTAACTGAAACTGGCCCTTAGATTCTCCATAGAATTTCATACACCATTTTCCTGGTATGTTTTGAAATGCCTGATATCACGTGGGCAAGTGAGAGAAGAGCCCAAAACTGTAAGAAAGAGGCAGGAATTCAGTGGGTTCTCTTTATAGCAGATAGAAAATATTTGTTTGACCCATAAGAATACCTTTGTAAAAGAGGAATTTACCAGATGTTTGATACTTCTGATTGGCTTGTAATTTATAGGTTGTATTAGGTCAACAGTAACATTTGTGTTAGCAAATATCAAAATGACAAGAGTGATATATTATAAACTCATTTTTGGTGTGAGATGGTCATGTTGAAAAATAAACTATCTGAAAATCAGTTTCTTTGTATAGTCTTACAATCATTCTGCATCTTGCAAATACATATATTGTCACCACTGATTTTCTCATTGGCCCCATGAACTTGCTCAAATTTAAGTTCATTATAGCAATAAAAGTCTTGACTTGCTTATTAGTCTTGTTAACTAGTCTAAATTCCTTATCCCCCTGGAATGGAAGAATTTAACCATTTCTAGAACCATAATATAAAGGACTAATATGATGTGAATTTGCTATGGTATGCCTGACAGGTCCACATATATGTATTAAGTTTTCATTCAAATTCACGTAAGTGTATTTTATCAACGCATGTTATTCAGTAGGGAAACCACCTTTCTCCTCCACTCAGATTTCCAAGTAAAAGTGCTTTCTGGCTCAGAGAAACTCTTGCCTCTTTCCCTGTTACTCACATGCTCATCTCCATAAAGAAAGGATGAATTACCTATTAGGCTTTGTAGAAAGAATTGTATACATTCAATCTCTCTCACTTTCTCTTCTCTGTTTTGGTGCCAGCCACAAAAATCACAAATTGTTGTCCCTTTAGTAAGACACTTGCTAGGAGAAGCTTTGAATTTTTCAGATCTATGCAAGTTAAATAGTTTGAAATATTAATAAGCCATCTATGCTGCAGATTTATAGTAAATTCTCTAAGTAGCCTTACTGTGATTAAAAACTTGATATTTTCAGCTCGATGTCTTTGACTCTTCAGCTGTTTATCATTATGAATTCCCAACCCAAGAGTAGGAGAAAGAGATGTTATTTATTCAACCTTAAAAACCCCAACACAAAGAAATAGATTTCAGTTTTAATTTTCATTTATAATAACATGGTGGATATTTCACATATTCACCTAAAGCACATGTGGAAACACTAAAACATATGTGTAAACATACGAGGCATCCACACACTTAGGAATCCACATAAAAACTTTCTGTGAGATAATATTTTTTCCATATTGAGGCAACTCTCAGTTGAACAATAAGTTGTAAGTTTCTATTCTGATTGAAACTTGATTTCCATAGGTTTCAGTTATATATAGCTTAAAGGTGACTTTGTCTTTCATACGAAACCTTTGAGATACTGAAAAGATTCTGCATATTTTAATTGTACTTAGATTATGAAGATAAGGCAAAAGAACTTAGATGAAAATATACTTAAGAATTTCACAGAGAAAGTTGATTCTTCAGCATAATCTTCATCTTTGTGAACTCTTTTGACTAAATTTACTTAAATTATCTTACTTAATATCTACCTCTAGCTTTCAATTGGAGAAGGCAATGGCACCCCACTCCAGTACTCTTGCCTGGAGAATCCCATGGATGGAGGAGCCTGGTGGGCTGCAGTCCATGGGGTCGCTAGGAGTCAGACACGACTGAGCGACTTCACTTTCACTTTTCACTTTGATGCATTGAAGGAAATGGCAACCCACTCCAGTGTTCTTGCCTGGAGAATCCCAGGGATGGGGGAGCCTGGTGGGCTGCCGTCTCTGGGGTCGCACAGAGTCAGACACGACTGAAACAACTTAGCAGCAGCAGCAGCAGCTTTCAATAGAAAACATATTAAAGCTGTTTATATTAATTCACAATGTTTTTCAAAGATAAATCTGTGTTTACATAAAGCAATTATTTTGAAATTATTAAACCTCAAAGATTTGTATTCTTATTCTCCCTCATAACTTTTTTCCTTGAAACCAGTTTACTAATGCTTAAATGCTGAAGAGTTGATGGAATTTACCAATTAACTGTCCAGCAGAACACTATTACAGTAAAAAATGGCAAAAATACATTAATAGGCTAAGTTGGAAACAAACATAAATATGTAATCTTCTTTATAACTAAATGAATATTTCAAGCCTCAACTTTTATTTTTAGCAGCATTTAACTTATTAAATGTTCTCTCTCATTTTGTATTCCTCTTCACCTACTGATATAAATGGTGGAATTATATCAGTTTTCCTCCTATATCTCTGGTATCTCCTAGGTCATTGACTTTGTAGGCTCGATCTTTGCTACCTGGTCATTAAAACTGGAGTTTTGTAAATGTTAGTCCAAAGCCTGCTCTCTCCTTACTGTGCATTCTCTCTCTCAATCATATGAACTTCTCTAGCTGAGGAAGTTTGCTTTGTGTTATCAGCCCTAATCCTTCCTCTCAGAATGGATGGATATAGCCACCCCTTATTTGGCTTTACTGCCCACTTATTTAAAATCACCTCATGCCTCATTCTCTTTGAATTTTCTCCTCTTCATTATTCTCTTTATCCAATCCTTTATCAAATCTCATCAAATGTGACTTTCACATCTCTTTCATTCATTTGCTTTTTCATTGTGACTTTTCTAGTCCAAATTATCATTATTGCTGACATTAATAATGGTAGTTTAATATGGATGTATTATTAATGTCTATTATAAATATTCATAAGTTAATTTCAGTAAAATCTAAATAGAAAGCTATATAGAAGACAGGCAATTTTGGTCATGTAATACTATGTCATTAACATGATTTTAGTCAGGAAACTGGGGAATACTAATTGATTCATCTCACAAGAGTAAGGATTACTATCGACCATAAATAATCAATAAATCATTTATTTTGGTGACTTCTTAGGCCAATATAATGTAATGTTTACATAAGTGAAGATCTTTTGATTAGAATAATAATAATAGTTCAATAAGGACCTTAATTATTATATTTATTTACTATTATTAGACTTTCTTTTCTCCATGTATTTCTGGCATTCCTTGGAGGACTTTGTGACTTAACAACAATGTGTTTCAAGAGAAATCACAAAGGGACATGTGAAGTAGAGGAAAAGAGCTTTGCATTTGAATTAGGATGAGAATTTAAATCCTAACTGTGGTCACTTAAGTTTGTATAAATTTGTATGCCTTCTTTGTTTTCCACCTCAATTTCCCCATCTGTAAAAGGGGATGATAATACTTTCTCTTGGATTATGAGGATTATCAACTAAGATACAGTTCATGAAACACATTATGGGGCTTAGAGCATGGCCTCATATGTTTTTGAATAACACAAACTATATGTTATGGGAAAAGTGAAAGTGAAGTCACTCAGTCGCGTCCAACTCTTTGCAACCCCGTGGGCTATAGCCCGCCAGACTCCTCCATCCATGGGGTTCTCCAGGCAAGAATACTGGAGTGGGTTGCCATTTCCTTCTCCAGGGGATCTTCCCACCGCAGGGATTGAACTGAGGTATCCCACCTTGCAGGCAGACGCTTTACCCTCTGAACCACCAGGGAAGCCCTGTTATAGGAAATGTTATTTTAATTTTAATTGTGCTTTACATAAAGATTAGAACCTATGTTTAGCTCTAAATGGGAGATGGCAATGGCACCCAACTCCAGTACTCTTGCCTGGAAAATCCCATGGACGGAGAAGCCTGGTAGGCTGCAGTCCATGGGGTCAAGAAGAGTCAGACACGACTGAGTGACTTCACTTTCACTTTTCACTTTCATGCATTGGAGAAGGAAATGGCAACCCACTCCAGTGTTCTTGCCTAGAGAATCCCAGGGATGGGGGAGCCTGGTGGGCTGCCATCTATGGGGTCACACAGAGTCGGACACGACTGAAGTGACTTACCTTACCTTAGCTCTAAATAATCTTAATTCCATGAACAAAAGTATTTGTGTGGTTTACTTCATTAATTTATCTTTATTAACACTTAATGGATGTGATTCTTTAAATTCTTTGTGGGAACTATTTAGTGCATCCACTCTAAAGTAATGTATTAGATAAAATCTTGCCCCTGTTTTATGCATGATTGCTAATCTGTCACACCTGTGTTATAAGTTGCCATAGAAAATGTGCCTCTTGTAACATATGTTTATCATTACAAACCAATAGTAAAAGAACAATTATGTAGTTTTTTCTAAATTTTTTATCACCTGAATTTTGAATGAAAATTTAAACATAAAAAAGACCAATTAAATATATTTGTCTGTTCAGATGGAAAATTCATGCAATTGTTCTACTTACTTTTTTCTAAGTAGACAGTTTTGTGCCCAATTTTCTCCATTCAACACATCTTACTCAAAGCATATGGAATAGCTTTTTTACATCTTCCATCAGGCATGTGGAGGTTGGTGAGAAAATAGATCATAAGAAAACATTAAAAAAAAAAAATACATGAAATACATTCAAGATGTGGAAGGAAAACCAAACACAGATTTTTCAAGGCCTGGCAAATTTAGGAGTGAGAAAAGCACTGGATTCAAAGTCGTGATCTCACTTTTGCTTGAACAACTAAATATGAGTAAATAGAAAAAAATATTTTTTATTTTATAATTTCATGAGGTAAGAAAAAATCCGATTAAGATTTGAGTTAAGCTATTGATTATATCTAACTTTTAAAGCTGGTAATATTTACATCAAGTAGAAAAAGAGAGTCTAGTTCCTTTGGAGCAGGACCTATGTAAAAATCATATAGCATTATTGACTAAAAATGATAGATCTTACTATACAAATAATAAGGATAGAAGTAGAGGAGACATAGGGGAAATTTAAAAAGTATTTCATGTTCCTTTAGCATGCTGTCTGAACATCTTAAATAATTTTTAAAGGAACAGTTATGTAAAATAAATAGGATAATAAACTCATTATAAACTCTTAAGTTCAAAGTACTAAGGTACAATTAATAAAATTTTCTCATTTTCCGACTGAAGAAACTGAGGCTTAAAGATAATAAGAATTATGTCTAACGTCACACTTTGATAAATTGATAGAGTTGAAATTTTATTTGTTTTTGGTTTTGAGAGTTTAGTTTTTAAGTCACTAACATATGGAGAAGGAAATGGCTACCCACTGCAGTATTCTTGCCTGGAGAATTCCAGGGACAGAAGAGCTAGGTGGGCTATAGTCCATGGGGTTGCCAAGAGTCAGACGTGACTGAATGACTAACACTAACTAACATATACGGCTTTTTATATAAGAGGGTACTGATAACCTGAGAAAAGTTATCATTGTATCATTACTTTCACAAGCAGTGACATATCTATAATTACATATATATTGCCTTATTTTAGTTTTAAAATGATCTGTAACTCATCTCATATAAGTTTTATAGATAATATAGTTTAAATTTTAAGTTAGATTTTTTTAGATCAAATAAAGAGTAAGTAACAGAATTGAAATTAAAGCACAAACACTAATTACTCATGTCTTGGAATGGGTTTTATTCTTGTTGTATGAGTTGTTCAGTTTATACTGATTGACATATATGCTTTTGTATATTTCTTCCTTTTGAGTATGCTTGGAATTTGAACATCACTAGATTATTAATCTTATAAGTGCATTCTATTACAACAGAACTGTGTTTACTTCCAGATATATATTACCATGGACATAATTTTTTCAAAAAACTGAACCTAGCCGTCAAAATTTTAAAGTCCAATAAGAAAAACAAATAGAAATAAACAACCAGTGGTAAAGCAGTAGGTTAAATACTTTTCTTAGTAGTATTAAAAAAAAAAAAAAAAACACTATTAGGAAGTAGGGCACTGCTCATTTTGCCTTGCTTTGGAACATATGGTAAAAGTATGGTAGAAGAGATTATACTGAAGCTCTGGGATAGAGTAGAGCTAATTAATTACTAATTTGGTTTAATAGTAAGCCAAATGTTCCTATCCTTTGAGTTAATCAACTACAAGATTACTCAGTCAATAAATATGCTTTAGGAAGTGCTGCCCGGAGAAGGAAATGGCAACCCACTCCAGGATACTTGCCTGGAGAATCCCATGGACAGAGGAGCCTGGCGGGCTGCTGTCCATGGGGTCGCACAGAGTCGGACTCGACTGAATTGACTTAGCAGCAGCAGCAGCAGCAGGAAGTGCTGAGAAATCATAACACTGGCTCTATCACGAGGCTGTTGGTCTATCACTTGGTTGCTGCCCTCAAAGAGCTCACAGTGAAGCCAAAGAACAGGGAGGCCACAGTTCAAAAGGATCTTTATTCCATAAAGGAAAGGACTTTTCTGTTGTGTCCATGAGTGTATTTCAAGCTTTTGTAAAGCCTGGTTCCCGATAAGCAGTCACATAGTTATTGAGTTCAGTTCAGTTCAGTCGCTCAGTACTATCCGACTCCTTGCAATCCCATGAACCACAGCATGCCAGGCCTCCCTGTCCATCACCAACACCCGGAGTCCACCCAAACCCATGTCCATCGACTTGGTGATGCCATCCAACCATCTCATCCTCTGTAATCCCCTTCTGCTCCTCTCAATCTTTCCCAGCATCAGGGTCTTTTCACATGAGTCAGCTCTTCGCATCAGGTGGTCAAAGTATTGGAGTTTCAGCTTCAACATCAGTCCTTCCAATGAACACCCAGGACTGATCTTCTTTAGGATGGACTGGCTGGATCTCCTTGCAGTCCAAGGAACTCTCAAGACTCTTCTCCAACACCACAGTTCAAAAGCATCAAGTTTTTGGAGCTCAGCTTTTTTTATAGTCTAACTCTCATATCCATATATGACCACTGGAAAAACCATAGCCTTGACTAGATGGACCTTTGTTGGCTAAGTAATGTCTCTGCTTTTTAATATGCTGTCTAGGTTGGTCATAACCTTCCTTCCATGGAGTAAGCATCTTTTAATTTCATGGCTGCAGTCACCATCTGCAGTGATTTTGGAGCCCAGAAAAATAAAGTCAGCCATGGTTTCCAGCGTTTCCCCATCTCTTTGCCATGAAGTGATGGGACCTGATGCCATGGTCTTCATTTTCTGAATGTTGAGCTTTAAGCCAACTTTTTCACTCTCCTCTTTCACTTTCATCAAGAGGCTTTTGAGTTCCTCTTCACTTTCTGCCATGAGGGTGGTGTCATCTGCATATCTGAGGTTATTGATATTTCTCCTGGCAATCTTGATTCCAGCTTGTGCTTCTTCCAGCCCAGCGTTTCGCATGATGCAGTCTGCATAGAAGTTAAATAAGCAGGGTGACAATATACAGCCTTGATGTACTCCTTTTCCTATTTGTTTCCTATTTGGAACTCCTTTTCCTATTTGAAACTCCTTTTCCTATTTCTTTTTACATGTCCAGTTCTAAGTGTTGCTTCCTGACCTGCATACAGGTTTCGCAAAAGGCAGGTCAGGTGGTCTGGTATACCCATCTCTTTCAGAATTTTCCACAGTTTATTGTGATCCACACACTCAAAGGCTTTGGCATAGTCAATAAAGCAGAAATAGATGTTTTTCTGGAACTCTCTTCCTTTTTTGATGATCCAGTGAATGTTAGCAATTTGATCTCTGGTTCCTCTGCCTTTTCTAAAACCAGCTTGAACATCTGGAAGTTCATGGTTCAGGTACTGCTGAAGCCTGGCTTGGAGGATTTTGAGCATTACTTTACTAGCGTGTGAGATGAGTGCAATTGTGTGGTAGTTTGAGCATTCTTTAGCATTGGAATGAAAACTGACCTTTCCAGTCCCATGGCCACTGCTGAGTTTTGCAAATTTGCTGGCATATTGAGTGCAGCACTTTCACAGCATCATCTTTCAGGATTTGAAATAGCTCAACTGGAATTCCATCACCTCCACTAGCTTTGTTCGTAGTGATGCTTTCTAAGTCCCACTTGACTTCATATTCCAGGATGTCTGTCTCTACGTGAGTGATCACGCCATCATGGTTATCTTGGTCATGAAGATCTTTTTTGTACAGTTCTTCTGTGTATTCTTGCCACCTCTTCTTAATATCTTCTGCTTCTGTTAGGTCCATACCATTTCTGTCCTTTATGAAGCCCATCTTTGCATGAAATATTCCCTTGGTATCTCTAATACTCTTGAAGAGATCTCTAGTCTTTCCCATTCTGTTGTTTTCCTCTGTTACTTTGCATTGATCACTGAGTAAGGCTTTCTTATTGCTCCTTGCTATCCTTTGGAATTCTGCGTTCAAATGGGTATATCTTTCCTTTTCTCCTTTGCTTTTCCCTTCCCTTCTTTTCACAGCTATTCGTAAGGCCTCCTCAGACAGCCATTTTGCTTCTTTGCATTTCTTTTTCTTGGGGATGGTCTTTATTCCTGTCTCCTATACAATGTCACGAACCTCCATCCATAGTTCATCAGACACTCTATCAGATCTAGTCCCTTAAATCAATTTCTCACTTCCACTGTATAGTCATAAGGTTTATTTTATTGTCATAAGGTTTATTTATTGAGTAAAGGACTAAATGATTGAGTAAGTGTGAAGGAAAATGTGGACTTTGATATTGGGTGCAAACCATTGCATCCTTCAACTACTAACTTTGACTTAAGGGATTTGGAGTATATGTATCTAACTTATGTAGTAGCTTTATGATTAAAAATAATGTATGTGAATTAATAGATTTTTTGAGTTGTTTATAAACATATATAAAAATTGTTCAGCAGTATCATGAGAAAATTGTAAACACACCCCAATAAATTGTAGAGATGGTAGTATTGACTGAGTTGAGGAGAGAGTGGATGAACTGAACTTGAGCTTCATGGATAGAATTTCTTTATAATTCTGGTTTCTGAATTTCCTGCATCTCCTTCAAGCACATTGTTTGACTTTCTTATAAAGCTTAGATAGTAAGACTTACCTTATAGGGATTAAAGGCCTGGAGGCTGACTAAAACAGAGCCTTCTTAAATGATATTTAGCCAGTGATTATTGTAAAGTTAAACAGTCAAGGTAAGTTTTACAGAGGAGAAAGAAAGGTAAACCAAACAAAAAGCAAACCAAACCAACAGCAACACACTTAGAAAAGTAACAAATTGAAAATGGAGGCACATAATAAATTTAGCATATTTGTATGGAAAAAAATGTTTGGGGTTCCCTGGTGGCTCAGACAGTGAAGAATCTGCTTGCAGTGCGGGAAACCTGGGTTCCATTTCTGGGTTGGGAAGATCCCCTGGAGAAGGAAATGGCAGCTCACTCCAGTATTCTAGTCTGAAGAATTCCATGGACAGAGGAGCCTGGCAGGCTACAGTCTATGGGGTTGCAAAGAGTTGGACATGACTGAGCGACTTTCACTTCACTTCAAATGTTTATGCCGCTTTAAAATTTATAGATGCTAAGAAGAGGCAGCAATTTTACATGGTGGGACAACTACAGCTTTTCTGTAGCCATAGCTAACTTTGCTTGAAAGAAAGAACTAAAATGTATTAATTACTTCATGATTAGTACTTTTAATGTGTAACTTATTTAATCTGTTTAAAAGTTAAAGATATTATATATTTCTATTATTATGTATCTTTTGTGGATTAGGAAAGTGAGAGGTTAAATAATTCAAAACAAGGTCATACATCTGTTGAATGGATTTCCAGAAAGTATTTCTCCACCAACCTGGTATTTCTCCAAGTAAGGTCATAGCTATACTTGCATTAGTTCCTATGATGTTTTTAAAAATGCATATTTCTGAGCTCATCCCAGATAGAGTAAAGGAGCTTGAGATGGACGAAGAATCTGTATTTTTAACAATCAATCCAGGAGAATTATATATATAAATTATATATAATACATATTATATATATAATATGTTTGATACATGTAAATAAATAAATATATATATATATATATATATATATATATAAAATTTGAAAACTTCTCCATTTATGTGTAAGGATTCAGATAGTAACCTAGTTTGTTTACATGATGTTATGTAAGCTAACTAGGTTGGCTTCAGTTTCCTCAACTACAAAGCAGAGATTTCAATTGAAGTATCTGCTTCAATTAGTTACTTTAAGGATTAAAAAAATAAGCATGTAAGAGCCCTCAGAACAGAGTCTATCGAGTTTTAGAATTCAATAATTTTGGCTACCATTATTATTTGTCATTTCCTTCAAGATTTCTTTGAGCTAGAATGGGCTTCAGAGACCAATTTACCAATTTTAATCATTACTCTTTTCACATTCATTTTCTAAGACTGAAGAGTCCTAATCTTCTGGTTTTTCATGGAGGCATTCCATCATCTTGGCCATTTAAATTACATCTTCCTGAGTGGCTTCTATCTACATTATATCTTTCATTTCACTAGCAATCACAGGACAGAATATTGCAGATGGGGCCTTGCAATAATTTCACAGTAGGATAAGCTTATGTTTCTCTAAGTTCCCTACTCTTCCTAATGCTTCCCAACCTTTTTAGTCTTTTTGTGCACATAAAGTGGGGGGAAGCTAAATCATTCAGTTTCCTTTTCCTAGATTGGAACTAAGAGCTCAGAATCTATCATCTAAAAAAATAGTGCTTACATTTGTTTTCTCTAACTGCATTATCCTAATTAAAATAATAACACTTTATATTCGTAGTGCTTTATGATTCAGAAATCCCATTTGATCAGAAGCCATAAAGGTACCATCTCATTATGTATTTTTACTGTTATATAGCATTTCTTAAGCACAATAGCTACCCACACAGACATAAAGCCAAACCTAATAAATTTTACTCCCTATTCCAAGTCTTACTCTACAACTAATATGAGGTAGGATTTAGAAGTGGCTTCCCTAATGTGTATAACTTTTTATATATAAAAAAAGAATCTTGGCAGTGTTTTTGAAATGTTAAGAATCAAATGTATGTATCACCAACTACTAGTTTGGATTAAACCAAAATCTCCCAATAAACAGTTACATTTAAAAAATTGTGCTCAACTAAGTCTTGGTAGAGCCATTGAGACGCCCCTGGACAGCTTAGCCAATAGGGGTGGGTAGAGCAATGAACCAGAGAAGGCAATGGCACCCCACTCCAGTACTCTTGCCTGCAAAATCCCATGGATGGAGGAGCTTGATGGGCTACAGTCCATGGGGTCGCTAAGAGTGGGACACGACTGAGCGACTTCACTTTCACTTTTCACTTTCATGCACTGGAGAAGGAAATGGCAACCCACTCCAGTGTTCTTGACTTGAGAATCCCAGGGATGGGGGAGCCTGGTGAGCTGCCATCTATGGGGTTGCACAGAATCGAACATGACTGAAGTGACTTAGCAGCAGCAGCAGCAGAGCAATGAACTCTGAGCACCCAAGCCCTCCAGCCCATTTATCAAAACAACCCAATTTCAATTGTTTTTACCTGGCTTACAATTTCACTTGGAAAAAAAAAAAAAAAAAAGACGCCATGGTTAAAACTGGATTGAAAACTTCTATAGTGTGTAATTGGATAAGGAAATGGCAACCCATTCCAGTAGTCTTGCCTAGAGAATCCTGTCGGAGAAGGCAATGGCACCGCACTCCAGTACTCTTGCTTGGAAAATACCATGGATGGAGGAGCCTGGTAGGCTGCAGTCCATGGGGTCGCTAAGAGTCAGAAACAACTGAGTGACTTCACTTTCACACTTTCATGCATTGGAGAAGGAAATGGCAACCCTCTCCAGTGTTCTTGCCTGGAGAATCCCAGGGATGGTGGAGCCTGGCAGGCTGCCGTCTATGGGGTCGCACAGAGTTGGACACGACTAAAGTGACTTAGTAGCAGCAGAGAATCCTGTGGACAGAGGAGCCTGGTGGGCTGCTGTCCATAGAGTGCACAGAGTCAGACACAACTGAAATGACTTAGCATGCATGCATGCACTGGAGAAGGAAATATCAACCCACTCTAGTATTTTTGCCTGGAGAATCCCAGGGACAGGGGAGCCTGGTGGGCTCCTGTCTATGGGGTTGCACAGAGTTGGATATGACTGAAGCAACTTAGCAACAGCAGCAGCAACATAATGTATAATAGGTTTTTAAAAAATCTCCACCCTCAGAAATTAACAAAATCAACACAAATTTTAATAAATCTAATTAACTGACAACACTAAAATCTCAGGGGCTTAAAACCATGAGATATATTCATCAGAGGGCTATGTTCCATTTTGCCCACGTTTAGAGATCTTCCTACAGCAACTATGTCTAACAGAGAAAGTGTTAGTCACTCAGTCATGTCTGACTCTTGAAGCCCCATGGACTGTAGCCCACCAGGTTCCTCTGTCCATGGAATTCTCCAGACAAGAATACTGGAGTTGGTAGCCATTCCCTTCTCCAAGGGACTTCCTGACCCAATCTCCTGCATGGTACACGGATTCTTTACCACCTGAGCCACCAATGATGGGGGAATCTAACAGAGAAAGATAACATGGCAAATCAGTCACTACCTTCTAGGGGTGACATTGCTGAGTGCATCTGTGGGCTTTTAATAAGCCAAGCAAATAACATAGTCATGCCTAACTTCAAAAGATGTGAAAGTGGGCTCCTACTCTGTACCATGATGAACGAAAATGGGAGGTATCAGCAAACAGATACAACACAACTGATACGCCACCAGAGCCAACTTTCAGAGAGTATGCTGAATAAAATGGAAAATATAAATGTCTACACAATTCCTACCCTCATATATCTTAGAGAAGCAATTTCATTCATACAGGACTTTTAGTTAAATCATGTGCATTTCACTCTAACATGGACATATATAAGCCGCAAAATATCAACTAGAGACAAGATTTTTTTAAAACAAGTGCTTCATTAGCTTTAAAAACCACACTCTTAGGTTAGCAATTTGTGTCTTAAGCAAGAAAATAATTGGCATTTTTTTCATATACTGTCTACAAGCCTATTATTAGTCATTTATCATTTCCACAGATCTGAACCAAATGAACATGTTTTATGATATCCAAGAAAAATTTTAAGAGTCATTCATTGATTGAAACTTCTTCCAACATTCTTCTAATTACCAGTCTTGAGGCAACAAATGATATAATTGAGGATGATGGATTTTTCTTACAAACAAATATTTCATATGAACTTACTACAAAATTTTAAGAAAGGGAAGTTTGATCTCAGACAGTGGAGGAAGGGTACTTCTGCTGGTAAGTTTTAGCAGAATTTAAAGATTCAACTTTTTTTAGACTTGTCTGTCTTCTCAGTTTTGCACATCCCAATCTTCGGGCTCCTTCTGTGGCACTGCCTAAATTTTAACATAAAAATCATAGCAAAGGTGAGCATTTTTGAGTTATGTTTTAATTCCACGATCAGCCTAATTTAGTGGTGTGTCAGACTTTGAGTCTTACCTGCCTAACAGTGACAAACTAAAAAAAAGATACTTCCTCAAGGCCACAGGGGAAAGTCTCTTTTGTTCTCCAATCTCTTGAGGTGAAATCTGAGCTTATCTTTATCCTTTTTAAGGTCTTCACAATTGTCAGAAGCAGCCAACAGATACTTGACACCTCAAAGCTCTTACCCTATATTGGCATTTAATCTCAAATAACTAAAAGTAATAATATGTGGTAAATCAGATAATGATGCATCTGCAAGCCATAGGTAATAACATTGCATTTTTCATTAGGAAAAAAGCTCTTATGTGATCAAGCTCCAAGAGGAGAGAAACCCAAACCCCAAACCCCAAATCCCATGTTGAAAATCTCTTGTGGAACTATTCCTGGTACTAGGTCTTTATTACTAAAGGCTTAATTAGCAAAACAGCCCATCCTAAGTAGCTCAACAGAATGAATTAATTACAAAGAGAGAGATGTGCTGGAAAGCTGAAGGATGGTGAGGCAACCAAAAGTAATTAACAGCAAGAGACCACAATCTCTTTGGATTTGGAGAAGCCAGAGGGGTGATGGTGTGACCAGTCAGGCCCAGCTAGTGGAAATTGGAATTATGGTGGAGGCTGCTTGAGGAGGGCTGGAAAAAAGAAGCAGGAAGTACTGGTTATTTTCCTTCTTCAGATCCTCCAAACTCCTTGTTGTGTTTATATTGGCCAAACCCACCTAGAAACATCTTGGTAAATGATCCTTAGAGAATTTGAAGGATTCAGTGCCCATCAATGCAAATTAAATTAGGAGAAGTTCAAGAAATGGATTGAAAGAAAATGGGGGAGTTGATAGGCACACTCATTGTCATGACCACTGTTTGAAGAAGATAGTAAGGAATTTGAGTTTGTAAGAGATGTCCAGATAGAAGGAAGATTGCTTCAAAACTTTCCTTGGTCATTAGTTACATGGTCTAATCACAGCTCCTTGAATCAATAAGTTCTTAGTTCCATTTCTGATCCCTAATCATTTGAAACCAGTATCTATTATTCTTAGTTAAGAAAAATGATTATGAAACACAGCCATGTTCATTTTTATCCTTTAATTCTTAGTATTGATACAGTAGTACTTTGCACACTTATCTGATGTATGTGTCATATATTAATCAATTTTGTGGAGGCTCCCATTTTCTCTCTAATGCTTTTACTGTGTTATCTTTGATTTCCTATATTGATTCTAAATTTCAGTATCTGCCTTTATGAAACAGACATCACTTGCATGAAATTTTTCGAATGGTAGTTTCAATTGGTGGGGCAACTTTGAAACATGGCATAGCAGACTTACAACAGCTCAACATAATCATACTTTATGACAAGCCATCTCACTACTCTATAATGTTCATTAAAAGATGTGTGAAAGAAAGCTCGTAGCAGTGTTATTTGTGGTAGCTCAAAACTGGAAATTATCCAAATGTCCATTAGTGATAGAACAGATAAACAAATTGATTTAGCAACACAATTTATTGTTCAACAGTATGAGTGAATTCTCTATAATGATACAAGGCATCATAGATGAAGTGAATTGAAAGAAGCTGAACATGAAAGAGCATTTGATATATGATTCCATTAATATAAAATACAAGAGGAAAACACTGAATCTATGCAACTAGAAATTAGCATAGATTTCCCTTGATGGTATAGAGGCAGTAGCCAGAAGGGAAAATAAGAGGGGTTTCTGTGGTGCTGGCAATGGTGTATGAAAATTGTATTAAACTCTTCATCTTGTTATAGACTGAATGGTGCCCCCTCTAAATTTATATATTGAGGCCCTATATATCCTTAGAGGTCTCAGAAGAAACCAAACCTGCCAACACTTTGATCTTCTAACTTCTAGAACTGTAAGAAAATAAAGTTAGGTTGTTTGAGCCACCCAGCCTATCGTATTTTGTGATAATAGCCTTAGGAATCTAATATACATGTGTTATTCTTTATATTATACTGTGCTTTTAAAAAAACTTATTATGACATGTATATCACTTACTATGTATTAATAATACTCATCAGAGTCTAGGGTAATATTCTTTTTCCATATTGACAAATCTATAGCAAACCATATAGCTATTCAGACTAAGTAGGGTAAATAAAAATTACAAATAGCCTCACTTCCATTTGTGTCAGATTTAGCTGATCAGTGAGTTTTGGCATCAAACAAACAAACGAAAAGAATTCTTCAGTTTTTAGAGCTCTGTGGATTTGGAAATGTGGATAAGTCATTATGGAACTGACCTACAATAATTTTAAAATAAATGTACCATAATGTCTGTTTCTAACTGCCATTTTACACTGCAGTAACATCAGTTGCCTTCTAAAATAATCTTGGAAAGTTCACATTGTCATTTGAACTCCAGGGCCTTTAAAATGTTTTGCAGCTTGAATTAGAGCACAGTAAATATAAATACAGGGTCTTTGTGAGGACCTAGGATCTACTGAGAACCTCATACAGCCAATATATTAAAAAGGCCAATAAAGTAAGGCTGAAAGAATAAAATAAGTTATGAAGTACCATGAAATATGCCCTTGGAAATTATACTCCTATGAGTCCAACTTCAGTTCCTAGTAAAACTATGGCATTAACATAAAATCATATTGAGAGTACTAAATAAGTTTTAAAATATCATGAGTAAAATTTGATAGTCTTTCATAAAATTATAAAATGAAGCTGATAGAAAAATAAGACTTTTACATTTTTTCAGCAAGTCACTTGATGATATCTCAGGGCAAATGTCCTGATCTTACTTCAGGCTAAAGGAGGCATATGCCATCCTAAGCACCAATACTTAATAAACCTTCTGCTAGTTTTATTTTCATCTTACATGGTCAAATCCATGTGATATTGAAAACATTTTTAACTTTTTATTTACTGGACTGTATGGTGTCTGTATAAATAAAAAATGTCCACAAATAACATCACCATTTTTAACAAGATACCAAATGCCTGTGTGTCCGGTTCACAAACTGTGTACTTTGCATTTCATCTGGGAAGTGAGACCGTGTTGAAAATATCTGTGAAGACTATTCTAAAATAGACGTGTTCAACATGGGAGGAGAATACTAGAAATCTAAGTTAAAGAAAATTTCAAGGGAGCAAATGACCTTTTGAGGAAGAGAGATGATATTGTAAAGTTTTATCTGATTTTTTGTGACATTTTATTGTGAAGTTTATCTGCCCTCTTCAGGTCACGCATGAGACCACCATTCTTTGTAACAGGCATCTTTGAATGGCAAAATCGGAGTGTATGTTTATAGCAACAAATTTTTGGCTCATATATTAAAAGTTGAGCTCCAGATGTAATATAAAAAACATTGGGAGAATACATGATTAGGCAGAACCAAATAGCATATTCCTCCTGTATGTTTCCTTTGGAACAGGGAAGATTTGACAGGGGTGGCCCTCCTTTCCATATAGATTGCTAGTAACTGAGAATGCTGTGAAGGCAGAGAACATTTTCCACCTTGCACTGGTGAGAGAATAAACTGCACATCTACAGTTGGTACATTCCCTGTTGTGTGTACTATGTACCATGCATTGTGCCGAGAATTTACATAGAGTATCTTTATAAAATGTGGATATTTGGAATAATTAAGCCTCTTGCCCAGGTTTCCCAAGACAGTCACTGACAAATCTGGAATTTGAGCCTGGCTTTACCATCTGTAAAACTCATGGTGAGAATATATATAAGGGGAGGGAGGCACATATTTTTAAATAAAAAGCAGCTATGGTACTCTGGAAAAGACAACTATGGAGTCAATTCTAGCAAAGTGAACAAGAAAGAAAATTCAAGTTGAGAAAACTCAATGTCAGGCACATTTGATCTCTAACAGAAACATTAGATCTGTAAGAATACATTGAATTCGAAATCTAAAGATAATTGAGATATTCTTGAAGGTAAGGATTGTATCCTGTTTTATTCTATTTTTTTCTGATACTCTGGATATTTCATGTTCTCATGGAATGAATCAACAGGTTATGAGTATTTCATTGGAATATCAGGCATATATTTATAAAAACCTCTGGAGATGCTAAATATTAGAGAATTTTAATGTTTTCCTTCCTTGGGATGAAACGCATTCTTGTTATTGTTAGAAATCAGAACATATTACTTCATGATTTGATTCTCTGAGAAACCTCACAAAGCCCCAATTATAAGCTTCACTTATTTCTATATAGGTATTGAACATTTATCTTAGCCTACTGTTTGATGCCTTTTCTTCTATGTTATACTTTTGCCATCTCATTTATATTCCTAGTATGTAGAAGCATACTTTCTGTATAGTAAATATGAAAACTATCCAGAATATGGCCTCTACTTTTTAAAGTATTCTCTTCCATATTCCCAGTTTATGGTATGGAAGAGGGGTGAGCATAAATCTCTATAGTACTTCTGATTTGAAATGCAAGTATAACTATAAGAGGAAATGAATGAATTTGCTGAAGCCCTCACTTTTAGAAGGCTCTAGAAAAGAATGAAGTACAAAAGAGGATGGGAAATTCTGATAGTGCAACCAAGAGAGGGAACTCCCAGTACAGCGACAGAGAAGGTGGTGTTGGGAATTATAAAATCATAGCACACTGCCTACATTACAAGTATTTTAGAAAGCTGAAATATCTAGCTCAAGGTTATTAATGGATCATATGTTAGACTGCAAAACAGGTCTTAATAAATTTAAGAAGATTGAAATCATATCAGTCATCTTTTCCAACCTCATTGTTTCATGTTCTTGCAAATCTGTCCAACATTCAGCTTAATAGAAAATGAATGGAATCTCATATCTGCTTCTTCCATCTCTTGGAATATCACACATCATAGAGTCTCTAGAAAACTCCATTATACATTCTTAGAAAATGGAAGATTAAATAGAAAATGACATCTTAGTATTTTTGTGAAATTAGTTTTGATTTATAAAAAGTTTTTACAGGCTCCTAAGGAACTCAGACATCACTTTGAGAACTACTTCTGTAGAAAATATTTTAAATAATTTTCTGGCACTTTTCTACTGTTTGTGGAGGAGGTTGTAGTCAAAAATGTTTTTTCTCTATATCTGACTTGTTTTACTTAGTTCAATGCTTATAACATTCTTTCTTTGCACTTGAATTTTAGTAACTTCACCAAGATATGCTTTGCTGTTTTATGTTCTTTATCAGTTCATCACTGACTAAGCTCTGAACTTTTAAACAACAATTGAAGGCTCTCTTTCATGCAAAACAACTATCCTTTATTTTTCAAAGGTATTCCTGTTCTGTTCGTAATTCTTTTTTCCCAGGACACAATTTTATTTATGTCAGACAATCTCTATATGTCATAGTTATGTAAAATATCATGTAAGAAACGAGTTGCCAGTCCAGGTTCGATGCACGATACTGGATGCTTGGGGCTAGTGCACTGGGACGACCGAGAGAGATGGTATGGGGAGGGAGGAGGGAGGAGGGTTCAGGATGGGGAACACATGTATACCTGTGGCGGATTCATTTTGATGTTTGGCAAAACTAATACAATTATGTAAAGTTTAAAAATAAAATAAAATTTATAAAAAAGAATTTTGTTGATCTTTTAAATTTTCTATTGTAATATTTTCCTCAAGTCTGTCTTCTATAAATTTGACTTTGGTGGGTGTACATTTCTCTTTGCTTCTAGTGTGTATCATTTTGGTAATGAGGATGCTGTAATATACAATTTGATGAGCACTGGTTTCTGTTCTCATTTTTGATCTTATCTTACTAATGTTTTTGAAAAATATTTTATGGAGTTAAAGGATGTATTATTTTCAGTAATTTTAAGAATGTAGGGTATTATACCTTTCTAAAATGTCATCTTTCCCTGGAACAACTTTCTTTTTTTTTTTTGTAAAGTGGTCTGTATTTACGATCGACTTCCTTTTTTCTCTTACCATATAGTAGTAAGTATCATGTTCAGTCCTTATACTTATTTTTTTTGCTAAGTCGCTTCAGTCATGTCCGACTCCGTGCGACCCCATAGACGGCAGCCCACCAGGCTCCGCCATCCCTGGGATTCTCCAGGCAAGAACACTGGAGTGGGTTGCCATTTCCTTCTCCAATGCATGAAAGTGAAAGTGAAGTCATTCAGTTGTGTCTGACCTTCGCGACCCCATGGACTGCAGCCTATCAGGCTCCTCTGTCCAAGGGATTTCCCAGGCAAGAGTACTGGAGTGGGTTGCCATTGCCTTCTCCCTTATGCTTATTACTCATATACAAATGAGAGGAGTTTTAAACCAGTTTCTGCTGCTGCTGCTAAGTCACTTCAGTCATATCCGACTCTGTGCGACCCCAAACACAGCAGCTCACCAGGCTTCCCCGTCCCTGGGATTCTCCAGGCAAGAACACTGGAGTGGGTTGCCATTTCCTTCTCCAATGTGTGAAACTGAAAAGTGAAAGTGCAGTCACTCAGTCGTGTCCGACTCATAGCGACCCCAGTGGGCTGTAGCCTACCAGGCTCCTCCGTCCATGGGATTTTCTAGGCAAGAGTTTACTGAAGTACTAATGAAGTATTCAGTTCAGTTCAGTTCAGTTCAGTCACTCAGTCGTGTCCGATTTTTTGCGACCCCATGAAACACAGCACGCCAGGCCTCCCTGTCCATCACCAACTCCTGGAGTTCACCCAGACTCAGTCCATCGAGTCAGCGATGCCATCCAGCCATCTCATCCTCTGTCGTCCCCTTCTCCTCCTGCCCCCAATCCCTCCCAGCATCAGAGTCTTTTCCAATGAGTCAACTTTTCGCATGAGGTGGCCAAAGTACTGGAGTTTCAGCTTTAGCATCATTCCTTCCAAAGAAATCCCAGGGCTGATCTCCTTCAGAATGGACTGGTTGGATCTCCTTGCAGTCCAAGGGACTCTCAAGAGTCTTCTCCAACACCACACTTCAAAAACATCAATTCTTTGGCGCTCAGCTTTCTTCACAGTCCAACTCTCACATCCATACATGACCACTGGAAAAACCATAGCCTTGAGTAAATGGACACTTTGTTGGCAAAGTAATGTCTCTGCTTTTCAATATGGTATCTAGGTTGGTCATAACTTTCCTTCCAAGGAGTATGTGTCTTTTAATCTCATGGCTGCAGTCACCATCTGCAGTGATTTTGGAGCGCAAAAAAATAAAGTTTGACAGTTTCCACTGTTTCCCCATCTATTTCCCATGAAGTGATGGGACCGGATGCCATGATCTTCGTTTTCTGAATGTTGAGCTTTAAGCCAACTTTTTCACTCTCCTCTTTCACTTTCATCAAGAGGCTTTTGAGTTTCTCTTCACTTTCTGCCATAAGGGTGATGTCATCTGCATATCTGAGGTTATTGATATTTCTCCCAGCAATCTTGATTCCAGCTTGTGCTTCTTCCAGCCCAGCATTTCTCATGATGTACTCTGCATATAAGTTAAATAAGCAGGGTGACAATATACAGCCTTGACATAGTCCTTTTCCTATTTGGAACCAGTCTGTTGTTCCATGTCGAGCTCTAACTGTTGCTTCCTGACCTGCATATAGGTTTCTCAAGAGGCAGATCAGGTGGTCTGGTATTCCCATCTCTTTCAGAATTTTCCACAGTTTATTGTGATCCACACAGTCAAAGGCTTTGGCATAGTCAATAAAGCAGAAATAGATGTTTTTCTGGAATTCTCTTGCTTTTTCCATGATCCAGCGGATGTTGGCAATTTGATTTCTGGTTCCTCTGTCTTTTCTAAAACCAGCTTGAACATTAGGAAGTTCACGGTTCACATATTGCTGAAGCCTGGCTTGGAGAATTTTGAGCATTACTTTACTAGCATGTGAGATGAGTGCAATTACACAGGTAAAATGCTATATATACATTTAATGTATACAACTCAATGAGTTTGTAGATAAGGACATGTGTGTGTGCTAGTTGCTCAGTCATGTCCAACTCTTTGTGACCCCATGGGGTGTAACCCACCAGGCTCTTCTGTCCATATGATTTTCCAGGCAAGAATACTGGATTTGGTTGCCATTTCCTTCTCCAGGGGATCTCCTGACCCAGGGATCAAACCTGCGTCTGCTTCACTGTAGGCAGACGCTTTACTCTCTGAGCTTTACCAGGGAAGCCCAGGGATAAGGATACAACCATATGATCATCACTACCATCAAGGCCATAAACATACACATCACAGCCAAAATTTTCTCCTATTCCCTTTATCATCATCCTCTTTATTGTTTCTGTATGGTAAGAACACTTAACATAAGATCTATGCTCTTAGAACACTCATTCTAGATGTACAAAACAGCATTATTAACTATTTATCTTGCACAACTGAGACTTGTACCCTGTGACCATCACCTCCCCAGAAACCCTCCCTACAGCCCCTGGCAGCCATAATTCTATTCTCTGCTTCCAAAAGAAGCAGATTCTACATATAAGTAAAATTATGGCGTCTCTCTGTGTCTGATTCTTTCACTTAGCATAACATCCTCCAGGTCCATCCATGCTGTTACAAGAGGCAGAATTTCCTTCCTTCTAAATGTTGAATAATACTTCAGTTTCTCCTATTCCTCCTCTTATTATCATTATTAATATTATCATTATATTAATATTTCATTGTATTGTGCATGTCAACATAAAAAAGTCTACATACAATAAGTCCACAGCTACCATCTTCCCCAACAGTGAAAAACTTAGAGATTTTACTCTAAGATTAGAAACAAGAGAAAGATACCCTGTCTGGCCACCTCTTGGTGACCTCTGATTCACTGACTTGGATCAACAGATCACCAGGTGGGGGACTGACCACAAGTTTCTCTCTGTTCTGTACCTTTTTATCTTCAGCCTGATTCTCATGAATAACCATTTGAAGAGGGGGAAAAATAGTATACCAATAGCAGTTCCAATTCTCAGGTTTGCAATGAATTTAGCTGTTTCTCATCTAACTTCTCTCCCATATATCCCTACTGCTTATATCTAAAGTTATCTCTTTATATTTTCAGAAATTAGTTTTATAAAAATTTCTAGACCTAGAAATCAAAGTGAAGTATATATTTTTATACTGATAAGATTGAATACACTGCATGTTTTTGTTTTTACAAAAATTGTCAAACTATTGCATATGTCTTAAGGATAAGAATTGTAGTTATAGACAAAGTCTACAAATATTACAATTATTGAAACATAGTGTTATCCTCTTGTATGTTTCCTAAATTCATTGCCAATGAGAAAATTACCTATCTATAACAGGGGTTAGAAAAGTACAGCTAATGGGCCAGTCTTCATCATGCCTTTTTTTTAATAGATAGGTTTATTGGTACACAGCAACGCATTTATTCACATGTCATCTATGGCTGATTTTACTTTTACAACAGCACAAATTACTAACTGTGACAGACCTTATGGCTAGCAAAACCTACACTATTATTTGGCCTATAACAGAAAAAAAAAAATTGCTGACCCCTGATCTATGGAAGGAAAGTTATGACCAACTTAGATGGCATATTAAAAAGCAGAGATATTACTTTGCCAACAAATGTCCATCTAGACAAGGCTATGGTTTTTCCAGTGGTCATATTTGGATGTGAGAGTTGGACTGTGAAGAAAGCTGAGTGTCAAAGAATTGATGCTTTTGAACTGTGGTGTTGGAGAAAACTCTTCAGAGTCCCTTGGACTGCAAGGAGATCCAACCAGTCCATTCTGAAGGAGATCAGCCCTGGGATTTCTTTGGAAGGACTGACGCTAAAGCTGAAACTCCAGTACTTTGGCCACCTCATGCAAAGAGTTGTCTCATTTGAAAAGACTCTGATGCTGGGAGGGATTGGGGGCAGGAGGAAAAGGGGATGACAGAGGATGAGATGGCTGGATGGCATCACCGACTCTGTGGACATGAGTCTGGGTGAACTCTGGGAGTTGGTGACGGACAGGGAGGCCTGGCATGCTGTGATTCATGGGGTTGCAAAGAGTTGGACACAACTGAGCAACTGAACTGAACTGTTCTATGAAAAGTGAAACTGAAAAGTGATTAAAATTTCACTCTCTTCTTATGCTCTGTTGAGCTCTAAAAATTTGTATATCTAAGAAAGAGGAGAGCTCATGATTTAAGGAAAACTTTTTAATAAAGTAAAAACAAATAGACCATTATAGGCAAAAATGCTAAGCATGCTGGGAAGAGATGAATGTATATTGGCATTAAATTTGAAAGAATGTGCAAAAATAGAATATAAGTAAAAATGACTGAAATGTACAAATGTAGCTAAGGTCAAAATGGAATTAGGGCACTCTGAAACAAAATCACAAAATAATTTTTTGTATTAAAAAAACAGAAATAGCTAAATAAAATGCACGAAACATCTCACATATAGGATGATGTTTCTAAGACTGTCCTTAAGTTGTCAATGTCTTCTTAACAAACAAAAGCAAATTTTATTTCAGATGGAAAATATTTCAGAATTTTCCTAGATAAAAATAGGATTGTTTACAACAAAAAAGGAATTCAATGGAAATGACAGAATAAGCTTACTGTTTAAGGAAACAGAATATTTCTGCTCTTTAGAGGCTGTTTATAATTTATTCTTATTTTGCATGTAAAAAGCAGGAAAAAATGAAGTAAAATTCACATATACTTTATTACTAGACAGCCATTCATTATATGCATAACTTATAAGAACAGCAAAATATATTTTAAAATTCCAATATTTGGGTATGAGATTGAAGTTTCTAATGAAAACAAAGGCAACTTCAATGTTTTCAAGAACAATGTTGAGAACAAAAGGTGTTAAATGCTATTGGTGATCAAAACTCTGAAAAACTTGGACTGCAAATATATATATTTAGCACAATTGATAATGCCAATATCAAGTTGCAATTACATAAAAAATATCCAATTGAATGTAAAAAATAGTAACTATTTACCAGTGTGTTAGGAGACATCATTCTGTGGTATACTAAGAAATCCGACTCAAACTATTTTAAGCACACACACAAAAAAGATTCACTGACATATAAATAAAATAACCCAAGATATTACTCAAAGTAATATGAAATACTGGAATTCTAGTGATGA
The DNA here is from genome assembly GCF_002263795.3 of Bos taurus. NCBI lineage: Eukaryota > Metazoa > Chordata > Mammalia > Artiodactyla > Bovidae > Bos > Bos taurus. The sequence continues at coordinate 13,201,284 of NC_037332.1, read as the reverse complement.
CATCAGAATTTAGATTATGTCTCTTTTCTGTATTAGATTTATTTTGCCCCCCTAGGGAACCCTGGTACTACAGGTTTATATGGCCACCTTGTTCGACTGTGTAAGAGAGCTCCTCCTTGTCAAGTTCCAGAAAAGATCCTTGTATTACTATAATTCCATCAAATTCCTAAAGTTTAAACAATTAAAATTCTCAGTGCTGGCTACAGCCTAACAAATTTCATTGTTTATGAGAATGGAAATTAGCAGAACCGTTGCAGAGAGTAATTTGTCAGTATCTGAGAGGGAGGAAGGATATTTTGAGGAACATGAGTAAACTTTTTGAAGTCAAATAGCATCTCTAAACTTAAGAATCTCTGGCCAAAATATCCAATTTCTGGAATGTAATCTTAAGAAATAATCAGAATAGAAATATTTTATTCATCAAAATATTAATCAAAACCTTATTTATCATTAGATGAAAAGAGTTTCAAAAATGTTTTTACTATTAATATTTTTCAGTTATGCTTATAAAAAGTTATAGCCATCTAAAAACATCCAAAACAGTTTTAACTTCATATAGAACAAATAAATAATCATCTAAAATAAAAATGTTAATATCTTTAAATAAAATACCTATAATTTCCAAAAATCAGAAACATTCAAAAATATGAAAACTTTAAATTGTAGTATACACTTTCAAAAAAATCATCACAGCATTAAATATTATTTATGCTAATTTTTATTTTGCCATTTATCTAAATACATAGATATAGGTATATTTGTATTGCCTGTATTGCCTTTTAATCCAATTCTGTAGTGTTATTTCTTTTATAACCTCCTTCCTTCTTGTGAATTTCTTTTCCCCCTTTCCCGTATTTTCTATATTCTTTTATACTATCGAGCTCCTCAAACAGAACTTCTTTTCTATTTAGTAGATTATATTCTGAGGATTTTTTTTTTAATTTAGATTATCAAGTGCTTTGCCTGACATCGTTCCTCATAATTGTGGCACTTTTTGCACAAGGACCCTATGTTTTGTGTTATTTTTCTTCTTACTCATTATCAGTAAAGACAGTGTTTGCCAAGAGAAAGAATGAAGAATTTTTTCTTCATCAGTCTTCACTTGCATGGTGGTCCTTTTTCAGAGCTACAGTTGAACTGTTCAGTGGTCTATCCTGCTGCTGCTAAGTCACTTCAGTCGTGTCTGACTCTGTGCGACCCCATAGATGGCAGCCCACCAGGCTCCCCTGTCCCTGGGATTCTCCAGGCAAGAAGAACACTGGAGTGGGTTGCCATTTCCTTCTCCAATGCATGAAAGTGAAAAGTGAAAGTGAAGTCGCTCAGTTGTATCCGACTCTTAGCGGCCCCATGGACTGCAGCCTACGAGGCTCCCCCACCCATGGGATTTTCCAGGCAAGAGTAGTGGAGTTGGGTGCCATTGCCTTCTCTGGTGGTCTATCCTATCACTTAGCAATTGTTGATTCAAAACAAGAAGTTATACTGGGTTTGGTTTTGTTATTTTTGTTTTTTAATTTGAAGTTTCTGCATGTGTGCAGCAGTCATTTCCATGAGAGCTGAAAATAACCAGAAATTGCACCATCTTCACCTAACAGTTGTTGAGGGATAGAAAGAAATACTTTATTTTCTTGAGTTAAAAGTTGACTCCCAACCATGTACAATGTTTCCAGGTAATCTCTGTACATTAGTCTGTTTTTCTATGAAACAAACTACCTCAGAATCTCAGTGGTTTAAAGTAACATTTAATTCCCTTACTCCTTGATTCACTGGTCATCTGGGTGGTGCTGCTTCAGGTCTGTTTCAGGTCTGTTTCATCCTTGTACCTGGAACATGTCTTTTTCATGAGGACTGGCAGGAGTATAAAAGGAACAAGTAGAAACAGTATATTTCATAAGATCTAGGTTTAGAAGTTGGAGAAGGCAATGGGCACCCCACTCCAGTACTCTTGCCTGGAAAATCCCACGGACAGAGGAGCCTGGTAGGCTGCAGTCCATGGGGTCGCTAAGAGTTGGACACGACTGAGCAACTTCACTTTCACTTTTCACTTTCACACATTGGAGAAGGAAATGGCAACCCATTCCAGTGTCCTTGCCTGGAGAATCTCAGGGACGGGGAAGCCTGGTGGGCTGCCGTCTATGGGGTCGCACAGAGTCGGACACGACTGAACCAACTTAGCAGTAGCAGCAGGTTTAGAAGTGTCACACTGTTGGTAACTGTCCACATTTCACTGGCCAAGGCATGTTACATGGCAAAGTTAAAAAAAAAAAAAGGAGCAAAAAATGATGCCCATTCTAGTGAGAGCTACCTACTGCAAAGTCAACTAGGAACATGCATCAGTTAATTCTATTACAGAGAGGGAGTGAAGAATTGGTAATAAATTGGCAACACCTATCACATTCTGTTTCATGAAGCAAACCGAGAGTTTATCATGTATTGAAGCATAAACAGATCTCCAACCAGTCCATTCTGAAGGAGATCAGCCCTGGGATTTCTTTGGAAGGAATGATGCTAAAGCTGAAACTCCAGTACTTTGGCCACCTCATGCAAAGAGTTGACTCATTGGAAAAGACTCTGATGCTGGGAGGGATTGGGGGCAGGAGGAGAAGGGGACAACAGAGGATGAGATAGCTGGATGGCATCACTGATTTGATGGACGTGAGTCTCAGTGAACTCCGGGAGTTGGCGATGGACAGGGAGGCCTGGCGTGCTGCAGTTCATGGGATCGCAAAGAGTCGGACATGACTGAGTGACTGATCTGATGTGATATGATAGTTAATAAATTCAATCTGCTTTATAATGTATGTTAGTTTCCTTAACATTCTCTCATTAAATTATCTGTCAATCTGGGCTTTTTTCACTGCAAATTTTTAATCTTATTCTGTGAGAAAATGAATGAGATCTTGTTGGAACTTTTTAGAAAGTCATAGCTTGAACGGATAACCTGCATTCTGTTTTGCTTTTCAAAACTAGAGTTGAATTAGACTTCTGTTTTCAAAGGATACTAAAACGATTTTCAAGTTATATGTCAAAATATATAACTGTAATCCTATTGATAGTACAAAGCAGCTTTGTAAACTTGGATAAGCCTGGATTCTCCTTCAGCTCCAGTACTTTCATCTGTAGAGAAACAAAATTAGTTATTGAAGTCAAACTTTGAATAATTGTATATTTTTCAGTAATGTAGTAAACAAAATATTTCACATGTGCTATCAAACAAATGAACAGACACTTTATTCTATATCTTTGAAAACAACTCACAATTTTTCAGTTAGGCTAGTTATTAAAATGCATTTAAATTAAAATTCTAATTAAAATTAAAAGAATATTATTTCTGATTTATCTCCTCTGGGAAGGGGCTGGAGGGAACCCTATAGGGTATGAAAATATTCTATGTCTTGATAGAGATTTGTGTTACATAGGTGTATGCATTCGTCAAAAAAAATTACATTTAACATTTGAATATTTCATTATCTGTAAATTTTACCATTAGAAAAGAACTACAAACAATTTAAAATGCTAGGCTATTTTGAACATCAAAATATATAAATAACAATAAGAAATTAAAATCTATTGAATAAAACAAGAATCCATGGTGCCATGCAGACAGGAAAGAAGGAAGGGTTGTTCCTTGAGGAAGACTGTTTACAAATAGAGAAATGGTGCTCCAGAGGCAAAGGAATACTTGGTGAGCTTCACTGAGGATACTGGTGTAGACTGTGAAATCGTGACTACATGAAATGAAGGTAAAGAGGTAGGTAGTAGCCTAAAGTGTCCTATAGGCTGAGTTAAACATCTTGGACTTTTTTCCTTTAAGAGTCATGGAGACCCACTCAAGGACATTAAGCAGGGCATCGGCATGATTAAGCCTGTACTTTGTTGTCATTCAGTTGTGTCCAACTCTTTGCAAGCCTGTGGACTGCAGCACGCCAGGCTTCCCTGTCCCTCACCATCTCCCGGAGCCTGCTCAAACTCATCCATCGAGTTGGTGATGCCATCCAACCATCTTGTCCTCTGTTGTCTCCTTCTTCTCCTGCCTTAAATCTTTCCCAGCATCAGGGCCTCGACTTTAGGATGTACAAATCTGTACTTTAGTATGACCATATTCATGTCAACATGAAGCACAGAATATTCACTAAGAAGCTACTGCAGGAACATTGCTGATAGATGACAATGGCCCAAGTTAAACTAGTAGCAGTGTGAATGGGTGCATGGGGACATACTCTATGGCTGTTAGGCAGCTGGAAATTATAGGACTTGGCATCTAACTTGAGGTAAGGTAAGGTAGAGGGAGAGATGTTAAAAATGTCTTTTGGTTTTCTGGTTTGGGCAGCTAGATGGACAGTGGTTACCACTCAAAAGATAGAAAACAGAGAAAAGGAATGTTTTTCTTAATCTGTTTCTTTATCTGTAAAGTTGGCACTGTTTTAATCACCCTGTAGGGTTGCCTGTACTACACTGAGACCTAAATCCCTGGCACAGAGATGTTTAATAAACAACCATTATTTCTACGTACAAAGTTGCAGAGAAACAGGTAGCTAGAGGCAGTAGGAGGCAGACTGGTTACTAAGCATGCCAGAAAGGCCCTGAGGGCTATAGACAGATAGGCGACAGGAAACCAAGGTGGATGCTTTTCCGCTGTGATCCCATAGTACCTAGGCATCCTTTCCTCTTTTCCTGTGAGATCTTCAGGACCAGGGTCTGTGGACTTATTCACTGTTGTATCTGTACCTAACACAGCGCCTGCTATAGAATAATAATATGGAATAATCATTTGTTGAATGCCTGAATGAACGGGTGGATGAATGAAAGCAAAACTAAAAAGGCAGCTTGAAGTATTACAAGAGGATGAATTTAGATCTTGATCAGAGACATCTGATTGCCTTTGTCCTTTAGGTCAAAATACATTGTCCTTTCAATTCTCCAACAGTCCCACGGTCTCGCCAATTGCAGGGCCTGTGCACCTGCCCGAAAGGCTCTTTCCTCTCCCACTCAGAATTAATGCCCCCTTATCCTTCAGATTTATGATCAGTCATCCTTTCAACAGGGAAGGATTCTCGCTAATGCAGTCAGCCCCTCTACTGCATTACCCTCCTTGTGCCAGGCATCTGTCCTGTGTCATTCTCACCAAAATAAAGCTCTATATTTATGTCTGTGACTGTTCAGTTAGTAACTGTTTCCTTCCGTAGACAGAAAACTTCAAAGAACAGAATCATGTCTGTTTTTTATTCACTAATCACCCAGGAGCTATAGTGCCTGACACACAAAATATGTTTGTTAAATAGATACATTAATTTAAAACTGTCTCATCAGTAGATAGTTGGTTCATTTCAGCACTGTTGTATACAATTGGGTTCAAGAAGTAAGAGTTGTTTGTTAAGTGGAAGATTAGAATTGATTTTCTTTCCCAAGTTTGTAAACAGTTGTTAACTAGTATGCTTGAAGCAAATAAATTCATTCCTACAATTAAAAAAATAGAAATAGTGATGAAATTAGAAAAATCAGTGAGTGCTTAAGTGATTGAGAGTACAGTTTTGCTAAGAAAAATGACATTTACATAGTTTCAAAGTACTCCCCACAAAGTATTAATTATGAAGGGGAAAGGGAAATACAGTGACTTCATAGTAGATAAACTTTGAAGATAACCTTTTAACTATATGATTAAATTAATATCACATGCCTTTTGCCTTCTGTGATATTTTGTGATGCCTTCTGTCATATTCCTGATTCCTGTGATATTCCTGACAAAAATGTAATAGATGAAACTGATCATAAACCTCAAATTCATACTGAGATATTTCACAACATAATGACATATGTGTGTGTATAGGGAATTATGTAAAATGTTAAATATCTTGGTCTTGATCATTAACCAATCATTACATAAGGGAATTTTTTTATTCTTAAGATTTAAAAATTGAAGGATTTAGTGGTAAAATGACATGTTTTCAATGGATAAATAAGCTCTTACTATATAGAACAGGGAAATATATTTAATATCCCATGATAAACCATAATGGAAAAGAATATAAAAAGAATATGTGAATATGTATAACTGAATCACTTTGTGGTATAGCAAAAATTAACACAAATTGTAAATCAACCATACTTCAGTAAAAAAGAACATGATTCCAATTGATGCAAATACACCTGATTTATTCTGCTCTCCATCTTAGACAAGACCCATGGCTTAAGGAATTTGAAGTAGGAGCAGAAACACAATCTACACTTTCATTCCTCCTTTTCTCTGCAACGGGCAAGAAATGATCAGAACGAGGGAGATGATTATGGTCTGCTAATAGTTGAGTGTGCCAGGGCTCACCGTATAGCCTCTTAGCAAATCCTAAAAAGTAGTTATATCTCCAGTTGTTTGTTGGTCTCTTTAGAATATCTCTGTTTTCAGCTGGGGCCCCATCTATCTATTAAGGAACAAGAAATAGACCGCTTATTGTTCTGTGATCTCTTACATCTCTAACATTCAAAATCGTAATTATATCCTTATATAGTATGGGTAAATATAGATTCTTTACAATCTGTACAATCTTGAACTCACTGTTTACACTGACACTTACCTAAACATCATTCTGCATTCCTATATATGGATAATCAAATTGTTATCCTTAACTAGAAATGTTTCATGAATTCTGTGCATGCAAGCATGCTCAGTTGCGTCCCACTCTTTGCAACCCCATCGACTGTAGCACACCAGGCTCCTTTGTCCGTGGGAATTTTCTGCCAAGAATACTACAGTGGGTTGCCTTTTCCTTCTCTACATATGTATGTGTATATATGTGTGTGCCTTATTTTTAAAATATACAACCCAGGTCTGTTATTTGAATCAATTAACTCTGCTACTAGAAATCTTTATTCAGAAGAGTATAAAGCAAAGTTTGTGCTTCTCCATAGAAATTACATTTCCCAGATATTCTCATGGTCCTTGGAGAGCTGCTAGCAAAAAGTATTACCAAGCAGGAAGAAATCTAAAGAAGTCACTGAAGCATAGTGTCAGAGAGCTCTACATAAACAAGGAAAACAAAGATTTATAGAGTAATTGTGGAAAGAGAATATGTGGGTGTGAAGAATAAAATTGGCCCTGGAGGTTTCACTACAAATATATTGCCATCAATTTTTCTGGAGAAGAGGTAGAAAAGTGTCTGATGACATTAAAATGCAGTGCAGATTGAAAACAGCCAATGTGTAGGAGACCAAAATGACCCCCAGATAAAACTTTACTGCGTTCATAATATTTATATCTATATAGCTGTGAACCAGCAATTCTCTTGCCAACTGCATTTTCCTTTTGTAACCAGGTGATGTGTGTCATATAGACATCAAATTCCACCCAGAATTAAGTTATGTGACTTTACAATCAAATACATAATATTTAAAGCAGAAGAGGTTATGTTTGTCTTACGTACAAAGAAAATAATGTCTCTGAAACAGTCATGCAATCGTTCAGTATGTAACATACAACAGCCATTGTGAAGGGAAAATGTACTACACAAATAACTATTAAGGCAAGCAAATAATCTTTTGGAATTCTACCACTCATAATCCCAAGGTTGTAAACAAGTAGCATTTTTTGTCTTAGTATACTTACTTGTAAAATAGACAATATTTAGGGTCATTTTTGTCATTTCCAACAATTTTGAAATTCTGATTTCAAATACTTGTAGAAAATAGCTTTCAGAGCCTCTTATTCCAGAGAGAAAAACAGTCAATTTAAAATTTTTATGTCATTATTGCTGCTGCTGCTAAGTCACTTCAGTCGTGTCCGACTCTGTGCGACCCCATAGACGGCCGCCCACCAGGCTTCCCTGTCCCTGGGATTCTCCAGGCAAGAACACTGGAGTGGGTTGCCATTTCCTTCTCCAATGCATCAAAGTGGAAAGTGAAAGTGAAGTCGCTCAGTTGTGTCCGACTCTTAGCGACCCCATGGACTGCAGCCCACCAGGCTCCTCCGTCCATGGGAATCTCCAGGCAAGAGTACTGGAGTGGGGTGCCATTGCCTTCTCCGATGTCATTATTAGTCTACTACAAACAGAAACTGGTTTCTTCAAAGTTTAAAATATGCAAAGTCCTCAAATGCTGTAGTTACTTCAAATATGATTCTTGCCATTCTTAAAACCTTACTTTTTTTGTTTCTAGAGAAATAACTAGGGGCAAGTCTCTGCAAGGCCTCACTAAAGAAATATCATGTCTAGGGAAAGGGTTGGGTAAGTAGTTATTTTCTTTTCCTTGCCCCATCTGTTGAGGAGATCTATAAGCAATTATACACCAATAACAATAAAAATATCTACAGGTAAAATATTGTTGTTTAGTCCCTAAGTCATGTCCGACTCTTTGTGAGCCCATGGACTCTAGCCTGCCAGGCTCCTCTGGCCATGGGATTTTCCAGGCAAGAATACTGGAGAGGGTTGCCATTTCCTCCTCCAAGGGATCTTCCTGACCCAGGGGTCAATCCCAAATCTCTTGCTTCTCCTGCATTGCAGGTGGATTCTTTACTGCTGGGCCACAGGGGAAGCCCTACAAGTCAAATATTTGTTTCTAAATATAACTCTCCACTAAAAGGAACCTTGACTCATTAAGCAGAGAAGGCAATGGCACCCCACTCCAGTACTCTTGCCTGGAAAATCCCATGGACAGAGGAGCCTGGTAGGCTGCAGTCCATGGGGTCGCTAGGAGTCGGACACAACTGAGCGACTTCACTTTCACTCTTCACTTTCATGCATTGGAGAAGGAAATGGCAACCCACTCCAGTGTTCTTGCCTGGAGAATCCCAGGGACAGGGGAGCCTGGTGGGCTGCCGTCTATGGAGTCGCACAGAGTTGGACACGACTGAAACAACTTAGCAACAGCAGACTCATTAAGGGGAAAAAACCTGATTTGAGGGTTAAGGAAGGGAAGGTACATGAGATTGGAACATTTTGTTTTTCTAGAAAATAAGAAAGTGTTCTAAGAATGATGGGACATCTCAAAAGGACCCAGGGATTAGATTGGGGGGCTTATATTGGTCACTTTAGGAACATCAGAAAATAAACAATGATAGCAATAGATTTTAACTTATTCAAGAAACCATGGTCCAAAAGTTCATACTGATTTACATGCAAGCATGGATGGGTACTATATTCAAGCTAAAACGTCAAGTAAAAATATAGAAAAACTTCTTGCTGTGACACCTCTACTTTTCACAAAAGTCAAATTCAGAAGACAGAAAACCTGTGGAACTCTTTCAGAGTAATGGAGACTAAGGAGAAAGAATACCTAAATGCAACATGTGTTCTTGCACATCTAAATTCTGGACCAGAAAATATAACAGCTATGAAAAGTATTACTGAGACCACATAAAGATCATGAAATTTAATCTCTGGATTAAATAACAGAATTATATTACTGTCAATTTTTATTTTGAGAGTTATGGTTATTAAGAGAACATCCTTGTTCTTAAGAAATAAACATCTAACATATCCATGGTAACATAAATATTTTATCTCCAACTTCCACTTAAATAATTCAGAAAAAATACATACACACATGGAGAGAGAAAGACTATAAAAATTCAGTGAAAGCAAAATATAAACAATTGGAACAAACAACAGAGCTTTATACTATCCTTGTAACTTTTTTCTAAATTTCAAATAGTATGTCATGATTTTAAAAATTAAAAAAATATCAAAAATGTAGATGATATATTTCACTATAATGGAAAATAACGAAACCCTCCCCTAGTATTTACAGTTGTCTCAGTTCTCAGTCTTAGAGCCAATCAGTTAAAGGGGTGGCTGTGTTTTCTCGAGGAAGAACCCTACAAAACCCAACATTTATGTAATACTGATCACTTCACATTTCCCTAAGGGACCTATGGCAGTTTACCAGAGTAAATGTCTCTTTGTGGAAAGAAGAATGATCAGATCATTCAAAGGCTATTGCTTATAAGAAATGAAGTGCTCCACACACTCTCACACACACACACACACACGTGTATATGTGTGTATGTACTTTTAAAAGGAAGAGAACGGGTAGTGGTGTGCTGGTAGGCTAACTCTCTGGGGGAAAAAAATCCTAATTTATAGTGTCTGCTGGTTTCTGAGGCATATGTCCCCCACCATGGCCAATTTCAAGCTATCAACAATTTGACTTATGAATTTTTAAATGTTTTTCCAATTTTTCAAATGTTTTATTATTGAGGTATAATTGATATAAGGGCTTCCCTGGTGGCTCAGTTGGTAAGAATCTGGTCAGGAAGATTGCCCTGGAGACGGAAATGGCAACCCATTCAGATGTTCTTGCCCGGGAAATTCCATGGACAGAGGAGCCTTGTGGGCTACAGCCCATGGAGCTGCAAAAGAGTTGGACACAACAGAGACTAAACAACAACAAGAACTGACATAAACCACTATCAGTTTCAGGTATATAACATTGAGAATTAGATATTTGTAAATACAGCAAAATGATCCCCGTAATAACTCTAGCTGACATCCATCTGCATACATAGTTCAAAGTGTTTCCTGTGATACTTTTTAAAATTAATTTTGACTAGAGTACAATTGATTTACAGTGTTACATTAGTTTTTGCTAAACAGCAAAGTGAATCAGTTATACATGTACATATATCCACTCTTTTTTAGATTCTATTCCCATATAGGTATTACAGAGTACTGAGTAGAGTTACCTGTGCTATTACAGTAGGTTGCTATCAGTTATCTATTTTATATATAGTATTTTGTATATGTCAACCCCAGTCTCCCAATTTATCTTTCCCCCTCCCTTTATCCTTGGTAATAGGTTTATTTTCTATATCTGTGGCTCTATTTCTATTTTGTAAATAGATTCACTTGTAGCATTTCTTTAGCATCCATAGACAAGTGATATTATATAATATTTGTCTTTCTCTGTCTTACTTCATTTAGTATGACAATCTATAGGTTCATATATGTTGCTGCAAATGGCATTATTTTGTTCTTTTTTTTATGGCTGAGTAATCCATTGTATGGGAGAAAGAAATGGCAACCCACTCCAGTATTCTTGCCTGGAGAATCCTGTGGATGGAGAAGCCTGGTGGGCTACTGTCCATAGGGTTGCACAGAGTCAGACTTGAATGAAGAGACTTAGCATGCATGCATGCATTGGAGAAGGAAATGGCAACGCACTCCAGTATTCTTGCCTGGGGAGTCCCAGGGACAGGGGAGCCTGGTGGGCTGCCATCTAAGGGGTCGCACAGAGTTGGACATGACTGAAGTGACTTAGCAGCAGCAGCAGCAATCCATTGTGTATATGTACCACATCTTAATATATTCCTCTGTCAATGGACATTTAGACTGCTTCCATGTCCTGGCTATTGTTAATAGGGCTGCAATGAGTATCTGGGTATAAGTATCTTTTCTCATTGTGGTTTTCTCTGGATATACACCCAGGAGTGGGATTGCTGGGTCATATAGTAGCTTATTTTTAGGTTCTTTAAAACAAATTATTCATTTAGTTTAATTGGAGGATAATTACTTTACAATATTGTGATGGCCCCTGCCATATATCAACATGAATTGGCCATAGGCATACCTGTGATCTTCCCTCCTGAACCTCCTTCAACCTCCCTGCCCTCTCCACCCCTCTAGGTTGGCACAGAGCACTAGCATTGGGTTTCCTGCATCATACCTGAAACTTCTAGTGGTTTATTATTTGAGTTAGTTAGTCTTAGTCACTCAGCCATTTCCCATTCTTTGTGACCCAGGGATCATAGCCGACTAGGCTCCTCTGTCCATGAAAATTCTCCAGGTAAGAATACTGGGGGGCAGTAGTCATTTCCTTCTCAAGGGGATCTTCCCAACCCAGGGATTGAACATGGGTCTCCTGCATTTCCTCAGATGCTTTACCATCTGAGCCACCAGGGAAGCCCAGGGAAGTTATTTATTTTACATATGGTAAAAAGTTTCAATGCTATACTCTCAAATCATCCCACTCTCTCCTTCTCCCATTGTGTCCAAAAGTCTGTTATTTATGTCTGTATCTCCTTTGCTGCCCTGCATGTAGGACTGTCAGTATTATCATCCTAGATTGAATCAGTTCAGTTCAGTCACTCAGTCATGTCCCCATGGACTGCAGCATACAAGACTTCACTGTCCATCACCAACTCCCGGAGCCTACTCAAACTCATGTTCATTGAGTCAGTGAGGCCATCCAACCATATCATCCTCTTTTTTCCCCTTCTCTTCCCATCTTCAATATTTCCCAGCATCAGGGTCTTTTCCAATGAGTTAGTTCTTTGCATCAGGTGGCCAAAGTATTGGAGTTTAAGCTTCAGCATCAGTCCTTCCAATGAATATTCAGGATTGATTTCTTTTAGAATGGACTGCTTGGATCTCCTTGTAGTCCAAGGGATCCCAAGAGTTTTCTGCAACACCACAGTTCAAAAGCATCAATTCTTTGGTGCTCAGCTTCATTTATAGTCCAAATCTCACATCCATATATGACTACTGGAAAAACCATAGCCTTGACTAGACAGACCTTTATTGGCAAAGTAATGTCTTTGCTTTTTGATATGCTGTCAAAGTTAGTCATAACTTTTCTTCCAAGGAGCAAGCATCTTTTAATTTCATGACTGCAGTCCATGTCAGCAGTGATTTTGGAGCCCAAAAACATAATGTTTCTCACTGTTTCCATTGTTTCCCCATCTATTTGCCATGAAGTGATAGGACCAGATGACATTATCTTAGTTTTCTGAATGTTGAGTTTTAAGCCAATTTTTTAACTCCTCTTTCACTTTCATCAAGAGGCTCTTAGTTCTTTCTTCTTCACTTTCTGGCATAAGGGTGGTGTCATCTGCATATCTGAGGTTATTGATATTTCTCCTGACAATCTTGATTCCAGCTTGTGCTTCATCCAGCTTGTCATTTTGCATGACATACTCTGCATATAAATTAAATAAGCAGGCTGACAATATACAGCTTTGACATACTTCTTTCCCTATTTGGATCCAGTCTGTTGTTCCATATACAGTTCTAACTGTTGCTTCTTGACCTGCATACAGATTCTCAGGAGGCAGGTCAGGTGGTCTGATATTCCCATCTCTTGAATAATTTTCCACAGTTTGTTGTGATCCATACAGTCAAATGCTGGTGGGTGGTGGTTTATTCACTAAGTCATGTCATACTCTTGCGACCCCATGGACTGTAGCCTGCCAGGCTCCTCTGTCCATGGGATTTTCCAGGCAAGAATTCTGGAGTGGGTTGCCATTTCCTTCTCCAAGTCAAAGGCAGTGGCATAGTCAATAAAGCAGAAATAGATGTTTTTCTTTAACTGCCCTCTCCTTTTCTGATGATCCAATGGATGTTGGCAATTTGATCTCTGGTTCCTCTGCCCTTTCTAAAACCAGCTTGAACATCTGGAAGTTCATAGTTCATGTACATTTGAAGCCTGGATTGGAGAATTTTGAGCATTACTTTACTAACGTGTGGGATGAGTGCAATTGTGTGGCAGTTTGAACATTTTTTGGCATTGTCTTTCTTTGGGATTGGAATGAAAACTGACCCTTTCCAGTGGCCACTGCTGAGTTTTGCAAATTTGCTGGCATATTGAGTGCAGCACTTTCACAGCATCATCTTTCAGGATTTGAAACAGCTCAACTGGAATTCCATCACCTCCACTAGCTTTGTTCGTAGTGATGCTTCCTAAGGCCCACTTGACTTTGCATTCTAGGATGTCTGGCTCTAGATGAGTGATCACAGCATCATGATTATCTGGATTATGAAGATCTTTTTTGTATAGTTCTTCTGTGTGTTCTTGGCACCTCTTCCATATATGTGCATTAATATATGATATTTGTTTTTCTCTTTCTGACTTCACTCTGTATAATCGGTTCATTATTATAGGTTCATCCAGTTCTAAAAACTGACTCAAATGCATTCCTTTTTATAGTTGAGTAATATTCCGTTGTGTATATATACCACAACTTCCTTATCCATTTATCTGTTGATGGACATCTAGATGGCTTCCATGCCCTAGCTATTGTAAATAGTGCTGCAACGAACAGATGAATATCAGGGTACATGTGTCTTTTTCAGTTATGGTTTCCTCAGGGTATATGCCCAGCCGTGGGACTGCTGAGTCATATGGTAGTTTTATTCCTAGTTTTTTAAGGAATCTCAATACTGTCTTCATAGTAGTTTTATCAGTTTGCATTCCCTCCAACACTATAAGAGGGTTCCCTTTTCTCCACACCCAATCTGGCATTTATTATTTGGAGACATTTTTATGATTGCCTTTCTGACCATTGTGAGGTGGTATCTCACTGTAGTTTTGATTTGCATTTCTCCAGTAATGAGTGATGTTGAGTATCATTCATATGATTAGTCATCTGTATGTCTTCTTTGAAGAAATATCTGTCTAGGTCTTCTGCCCACTTTTTGATTTGGTGGTTTCTTTTTCTGGTATTCAGTTGCATGAACTGCCTATATATTTTGGAGATTAATTCTTTGTTAGATGTTTTGTTTGATATTTTCTCCCATTCTGAGGGTTGTCTTTTCACCTTGCTTGTAGTTTCCTTCTTTGTGCAAGATCTTAAGTTTAATTATGTCCCATTTGTTTATTTTTGTATTTATTTTCGTCACTCTAAGAGGTAGATCATAGAGGATTTTGCAGTGATTTATATTAAAGAGTGTTCTACCTATGCTTTCCTCTAAGAGTTTTATGGTTTCCTCTAAGAGTTTTAAGTTTTAAGGTCTTACCTTAAGATCTTTAATCCATTTGAGTTTATTTTTGTGTTTGGTGTTAGGAAGTTTTCTAATTTCATTCTTTTCCATGTAGTTTACCAGTTTTTTTTTTTTTTTTACAGCAAACCTTGTTGAGGAGGCTGTCTTTTCTGCATTGTGTATTGTTGCCTCCTTTGTCAAAGATAAACTGTTCATAGGTGCGTAGGCTTATCTCTGCACTTTCTGTCTTGTTCCATTGGTCTATATTCTGTTTTTGTGCCAGTATCATACTTTTTAAATTTTTATTTATTTTAAATTGAAGGTTAATTGCTTTACAGAATTTTGTTGTTTTCTGCCAAACCTCAACATGAATCAGCCATAGGTATACAGATGTCCCCCTCCATCTTGAACCTCTCTCCCATCTCCCTTCTCATTCTCCTCTCTAGTTTGTTACAGAGCCCCTATTTGAGTTCCTTGAGTCATATAGCAAATCCCCATTGGCTGTCTATTTTACATGCACTAATGTAAGTTTGATGACTGTAGATCTGTAGTATAGTCTGAATTCGGGAGGGCTGATTCCTCCAGTTCTTTTTTTTTTTTTTTTTGCTTTGCTTTGGTTATTCAGGGTCTTTTGTGTTTCCATACAAGTTGTGAAATTATTTTCTCTAGTTCTGTGAAAAAGACTTTTGGCAATTTAATGGGGATTGCATTGAATCAATAGATTGCTTTGGGTAATACAGTCATTTTCACTATATTGATTCTTCCAATCCAAGAACATTGCATATCTGTCCATCTGTTTGTGTTATCTTCGATTTCTTTCATCAGTGTCTTATAGCTTTCTGCATACAAGTCTTTTTTCTCTTTGGGTAAATTTATTCCTAAGTATTTTATTCTTTTTATTGTAATGGTGAATAGGATTATTTCCTTAATTTGTATTTCTGATGTTTCATTGTTATTGTATAGGAATGCAAGGGATTTCTGTGTATTAGTTTTATATCATGTGACTTTACAATTTCATTAATTAACTCTAATAATTTTTGGTGGCATCTTTAGGGTTTTCTGTGTAGAGAATTATGTCATCTGCAAAGAGTGAGTTTTACTTCTTTTCTAGTCTGGATTCCTTTTATATCTTTATCTTCTCTGATTGCTATGGCTAAGAGTTCCAAAACTATGTTGAATAATAGTGGTGAGAGTAGGCAACCTTGCCTTTTTCATGATTTTAGAGGAAATGCTTTCAGTTTTTCACCCTTGAGGATAATGTTTGCTGTGGGTTTGTCATATATGGCCTTTATTATGTTGAGGCATGTTCATTCTGTATCTGCTTTCTGAGATTTTTTTTTTATCATAAATGGGTCTTTAATTTTGTTGAAGGCTTTCACTGCACCTTTTGAAATGATCATACGGTTTTTAATCTTTCAATTTGTTAATATGATGTATCACATTGATTGATTTGCATATATTGAAGACTCTTTGCATCCCTGGGATAAAATCAACTTGGCCTGATGTATGATTTTTTAAATATGTTGTTGGATCCTGTTTGCTAGAGTTTTGTTGAGTATTTTTGCACCTGTGTTCATCAGTGTTATTGGTCTGTAATTTTTTTGTCACATCTTTGTCTGATTTTGATATCAGGGTGATGGTGGCCTTGAAGAATGAGCTTGGGAGTTTTCCTTCCTCTGCAATTTTCTGGAAGAGTTTGAGCAGGATAGGTGTTAGCTCTTCTCTAAACTTTTGGTAGAATTCCATTTGTGACGCCATCTGGTCCTGGGCTTTTGTTTGTTGGAAGATCTTTTATTACAGTTTGGATTTCTGTGCTTGTGGTTGGTCTATTCATATTTCCTATTTTGTCATGGTTCAGTTTTGGAAGGTTATACTTTTCTAAGAATTTGTCCATTTCTTCCAAGTTGTCCATTTTATTGGCATATAGTTTCTTCTGATAGTCTCTTATGCTTTGTATTTCTGTGTTGTCTATTGTAACTCTTTTTTTTTTTTCCCTAATTTTACTGATTTGAGTCATCTCCCTTTTTTCTTGATGAATCTGGCTAAATGATTTTTCAATGTTGTTTACCTTCTCAAAGAACCAGCTTTTAGCTTTATCAAACATTGTGTTTTTTAAGGTATCTCATACTGTGCTACATAGTGGCTGTACCAATTTATATTTCCACCAGTGGTATAATAGTGTTCCTGTTGCTCCACATCCTCTTCAGCATTTCTTGATTGTAGATTTTTTGATGGCCATTTTGGCCTGTGTGAAGTGATACCTCATTGTAATTTTGATTTGCATTTCTCTGATGAAGAGTGATGTTAATCACTTCTTCATGTGCTTTTTTGGTCATCAGTATGTCTTCTTTGAAGAAATGTCTGTTTAGATCTTCCACCCATTTTTTTATTGGGTTGTTTGCTTTTTGTTTTGATATGGAGCTTCATGAGGTGTTTATAAATTTTAGAGACTAATACTTTGTTGGTCACATTGTTTGCAAATATTTTCTTGCATTCTGTGGATTGTCTATTTGTTTTGTTTATGGTTTCCTTTGCTGTGCAAAAGCTTTTAACTAGGTCCTATATGTTTATTTTTGTTTCTATTTCCTTTTCTCTAAGAGGTGGGTGAGAAAACAGCTTGCGGCAATTTATGTCAATTTATGTGTTCTGCCTATGCTTTCTTCTAGGCGTTTTACAGTGTTCAGTCTTACATTTAGCTGTTTAGTACATTTTGTGTTTGTGTGTGTGTGTGTGGTGTTAGGGAGTATTCTAATTTCATTCTTTTACATATAGCTGTCCAGTTTTCTGAGCACTACTTATTGAAAAGACTGTCCTTTCTCCACTGTATTCTCTTGCCTCCTTTGTCATGTATTAGGTGACCATAGGGGCAGGAGTTTAATCTCTGGGCTTTCTATCTTGTTCCATTGATCTATTTTTCTGTTTTTGTGCCATGACTATACTCTCTATACTCTTTATAATATTTAGATTATTGAAGCTTTGTAGTATATCTGAAGTCAGGGATTTTAATTCCTTCTGCTCCATTCTTTTTTTCTCAAGATTGCTTTGGCTAGTCAGTGTCTTTATGTTTCCCTACAAATTGTAGGATTTTTGATCTAGTTCTATGAAAAATGCTGTTGGTAATTTGGTAGCAATTGCATTGAATTTATAGATTGCTTTGGGTAGCATAGTCATTTTCACAATATTGATTCTTCCAATCCAAGAACATGGTAGATCTCCATCTGTTTGTGTCTTCTTTGATTTTTTTCATCAGTATCATAGTTTTCCAAGAACAAATCATTTGCCTCATTAGCTAAGTTTATTCTTAGGTATTTTATTCTTCTGATGGTAAATAAGATTGTTTCCTTAATCTCTTCTGTGATTTTTCATTGTTAGAATATATGTAGGAGAAGGCGATGGCACCCCACTCCAGTACTCTTGTCTGGAAAATCCCATGGACAGAGGAGCCTGGTAGGCTGCAGTCCATGGGGTTGCTGAGGGTAGGACATGACTGAACGACTTCACTTTCACTTTTCACTTTCATGCATTGGAGAAGGAAATGGAAACCTACTCCAGTGTTCTTGCCTGGAGAATCCCAGGGACCGGGGAGCCTGCTGGGCTACCGTCTATGGGGTTGCACAGAGTCGGACACGACTGAAGCGACTTAGCAGCAGCAGCAGTATATATGTGTTAGTTATTCAGTTAGTTAGTTAGTACATACAAGAGATTTCTTTGTATTACTTTTGTGTCCTGAAACTTTGCCAAATTCATTGATGAGTTCTAGTGGTTTTCTGATAGCATATTTAGGATTTTCTATCTGTAGTATCATGTGATCTGCAAACAGTGAGAGTTTATTTCTTTTCCAATTTGGCTTCCTTTTATTGCCTTTTCTTCTCTAGTAGCTGCAGCCAGGACTTCCTAAATGAAGTTGAATAAAAGTGGCAAGAGTGGTGACCCTTGTCTTGTTCCTGATCTTCAAGGAACAGCTCTGAGTTTTTCACCTTGAAGAGTTGCATTTGCTATGGGTTTGCCCTGTATGGCTTTTATTTTGTTGACTTATATTCCCTCTATGCCCACTTTCTGTTAAGTTTTTATCATAACTGGGTGTTGAAATTCGTCACACTTTTTCTAGATAAAGATTTTTAGATTCATCTCTTCAGCTCAGTTCAGTTGCTCAGTCATGTCTGACTATCTGTGACCCCATGGACTTCAGGGAAGCACGCCAGGCTTTCCTGTCCATCACCAAGTCCCGGAGCTTACTCAAACCCATGTCTGTCGAGTCAGTGATGCTGTGATCCAGTCAATGATGCCATCCAACCATCTCATCCTCTGTCGTCCCCTTTCCTCCCTCCTTCAGTCTTTCCCAGCATCAGGGTCTTTTCCAGTGAGTCAGTTCTTTGCATCAGGTGGCCAAACTATTGGTGTTTAAGCTTCAGCATCAGTTCTTCCAACAAATATTCAGGACTGATTTCCTTTAGGATGACTGGTTGGATCTCCTTGCAGTCCAGGGAACTCTCAAGTGTCTTCTCCAACACCACAATTCAAAAGCATCAATTCTTTGGTGCTCAGCTTCATTTATAGTCCAACTCTCACATCCATACATGACTACTGGAAAAACCATAGCTTTGACTACATGGACCTTTGTTGGCAATGTCTCTGCTTTTAAATATGCTCTCTAGGTTAGTCATAGCTATTCTTCCAAGGAGCAAGCATCTTTTAATTTCATGGCTTCAGTCACCATCTGCAGTTATTTTGGCACCCCCCCCCACCAAAAAGTATCTCACTGTTTCCATTGTTTCCCCATCTATTTGCCATGAAGTGATGGGACTGGATGCCATGATCTTAGTTTTCTGAATGTTGAGTTTTAAGCCAACTTTTTCACTCTCCTCTTTTGTTTTCATCAAGAGGCTCTTCAGTTCTTCAGTTTCTGCCATATATTATCAACATTCTTTGCTTTCTGAACTTTCTCTTAGGAACATTCAAATATGGTATAGCATACAGTATATACTATATATTGTATAGCATTACAGAATATTAAGTGAAGTTGACTCTTCTTGAATAACATAGTTTTAAAATGTGTGGGTCTACTTATCCATGAATTTTTCAGTAGTAAATGGAACAGTACTATGCCAATCTGTGGTTTGTCAAATCAAAAAATAAGGAGCTGGGGATACAAGGAACTATAGATATAAAGAGCTGAAGGCTGTATGTGGATTTTGCACTACATAGGGTTTTGGCACACATGCCCCCCACATTGTTCAAGAATCATCTTTATAGTCCCCATGCTATGCCTTACATCACCATGGTTTATTTCATCACTGAAAGTTTCTATCATTTGACTCCCTTTCCCTATTTTACTTAACCCCTATACTCCACCTCTGTGTCTTTGAGGATGTTTGTTTTTTTAGATTCCATACACGAGATCAGAATATAGTTTTATGACTTTATCTGACATTTCACTTGGCATAACACTCAAGGTCTATCCATGTTGTCACAAATGGCAAGATTTCCTTCTTCTTATGACTGAATAATATTCCATTATACATACATACATATATATATATATATACATGCCACATTTTCTGTATCCATTCAGGAAGTGATAAGTAATTTCTGTTATCTTGGCTCTTGTAAAAATACTACAAATTGTGACTGTGCATGTGTCCTTAGAGATAGTTTTTTCATCTTATTTTGACACTCAGAAGCGTAATTGCATCATGTGGTAGTATCTATTTTTATTGAATCTTCATACTGTTTTCCATGGTGGCTGCACCAATTTAAATTCCCACCAGCAGTGCACAAGGGCTCCCTTTTCTCCACATTTTCACTAATACCTACTGCTTCCTGATAGTAGCCATTCTAATAGGTGAGGTAACATCTCATCATGGTTTTGATTTGCATTTCTCTAAGGATTATGGACATTGAGCATCTTTTTTATGGCCCTTTTGGCTATCTGTATTTCTTCTTTGGAAAAATGTCTATTCAGATCCTCTGCCTAATTTTTCATCATATTGTTGCTGCTGTTGATGTTAGTGACTTGCACAGGGTCTTTGGATATCAATTCTTTATCATTATTTTCTCTCATTCAGTAAGGTTAACTTTTGAATTTGTTGATTATATCCTTTGGTGAGCTGTCTCAATTTTCTGAACTGAGGATTAGAGCTATTATGACACAAAATCCAAGTGGAAAACCTTAAAATGCATATATTCCCTTTGCCAAATAGTGAGTAAGAAGTACATCTGACTCTTAAACACCACAAGGGTTAATCCATACATAATGTAGAATTGGCCCTTCATATCTGCAGTTTCTCACATTTGCCTATTAAACCAACAATGGACTGTGTTGCACTGTAATATTTACTACTGAAAAACATCTGCATATAACTGGACCATACAATCATACCAACATTCAAAGGTCAACTGTGATATCATATTCCAGATATAATGACAGAGACTTATCACCCTGTAAGGTGTCACTAATTATACATGGATAATTGTCCCTATCATCATCCTCTTAGTTTACTAGTATAAACCCTTCAAAAACCAGAAGAATAATGGTGGTAATGATGAATGTGTTATTTATTGCTGCAAGACAAATATCCAAAAACCTAGTTTGTAAAACAACACACATGTATTATCCACAATTTCTGTCAGAAGTCTGGGCACAGTTTAACTGGGTCTCCTGCTTCAGTCACAGGAGACTACAATCCACATGTAGGCTAGAGAATCGGTTGTGGAAACATCTGCTTTAGAGCCACTAGGTTGTTGGCAGTATTCAAGTATTTGCATTACTGAGGTTTCAGTTTCTTGCTGGAGAATGCTTTTGCACAAAAAGGCTACCCAGAGTTCTTTTGATATGGGATTTCTAACTTGGCCTTTACTTCACGGCAGCTTTAGGGTCTCTCTAGTACATTGGTTAGGGTTAGGGTCAGCCATGAAATTAGAAGATGCTTACTCCTTGGAAGGAAAGTTGTGACCAACCTAGACAGCATATTAAAAAGCAGAGACATTACTTTGTCAACAAAGTTCCATCTAGTCAAGGCTATGGTTTTTCCAGTAGTCATGTATGGATGAGAGAGTTGGACTATAAATGAAGCTGAGCACTGAAGAATTGATGTTTTTGAACTGTGGTGTTGGAGAAGATTCTTGAGAGTCCCTTGGACTGCAAGGAGATCAAACCAGGCCATCCTAAAGGAGATCAGTCCTGGGTGTTCATTGGAAGGACTCATGTTGAAGCTGAAACTCCATTACTTTGGCCACCTCATTCGAAGAGCTGACTCATTGGAAAAGACCCTAATGCTGGGAAAGATTGAGGGCAGGAGGAGAAAGGGATGACAGAGAATGAGATGGTTGGATAGCATCACTGACTCAATGGACGTGAGTTTGGGTAGGCTCTGGGAGTTGGCGATAGACAGGGAGGCCTGGCATGCTGCAGTTCATAGGGTTGCAAAGAGTCAGACACGACTGAGCAACTGAACTGAACTGAAATACATTGGTTAATAAGATGGAATTCACATACATCATAATTACAGTAGTGACATTCCAATATCTTTGCCATGTTTCATTGATTAGAAGCAGGTAATGGGAAAACAGTGTATAAAATCATGAATATCAGTAAGCAGAAAACACTGGGAATCATCTTTGTGTCTGTTCACTAGAGTGGACATCTGTGAACTTTCTTATTAATAGCTGCTGTCATCCTAGCTACAGTAAAATTACTCAGGGATATCTCAAAATAATAAAGGAATTTTCTTTTAGGAGGATGTTATAGTGCTAAATCTTTATGTACCTGATAACATAGCTTTAAGCTGAAACTCACAATTCTTATAAACAACAGAATGGCTAAATTATGGCATAGTCACACAATGAAGTACTACAATGCAATGAGATTGAACAAACTCCAATGTGGTATACTTCAAAACATTTTTAAAAACCTATCTACAATACTTACATGTGTGTTTTTATATAGAAATGAGAGAACAAAAACATTGACTTTATATGAAACAGAAAAACAGACAAAAATTATATATACTTTATTTTCATTGCTTAAGTTATGGACTACCATGAATATTTATGTTTTGTGACACCAAACTACTTCATAAGAACAGCAGCAGATTCAAAACATAACAGCTAAAAGTACACCAGAATAAAACCAATTTAAGTTTTAATTACTAGGAAAAATTTAAAATACTTTTAAACTTTTAGTTTAACAAATAGAAAAAAAGAATGTTTCTTCACACATTGTCAAGAAAAACACACAAACAGAAAAGACAAAACATAGAGAATATAGTACATAATTATAAAACAAAATTCCATGTAATAAAAAACAAAATATTGTCAGACTTTCATTTAACTAAGAATTAAAGGTTGAAATTTATACTCTAAAAATAGAGCATATTTAATTTATATCTTCCACTTAATGTGAGATTTAATTTTATAGTAAAACCACAAAGAAAATGTATGTCTAACATTTGAACAGTATATGGGAGAAATTAAGTTGTATCCATAGACAAATATTTATAATATTATTGACATATGTAATCATGAGCCCCTTAAAGGTGAAAATTATAGCTTCTATATTAGTAGTTACCATGATATAATTATTGGTATTTACATTTCTTATCTTTTGAATCTTTTTCGTATGATTTAAAGCTATAAAAGAGTACATTTTAATCCATTATTTACTTAGTTTAATAATAGGTGGAGAAGAATAAACATAAGCAGTATAAGAAGAAATGGAGGAGGAGGAATTGTGCTACAACAACGATGCCAATAAATGTCACTGGTGGGTACCCGCACTAGGTCAGGCACTGCAGCTTATGTGTGTGAAAGTAATTAGTAAAAGTGTTAGTCAGTCAATTGTGTCCCAGTCTTTGTGACCCCGTGGACTGCAGCCTGCCAGGCTCCTCTGTCCATGGAACTCTCTAGGCAAGAATACTGGAGTGGGCAGCCACTCCCTTCTCCAGGGGATCTTTCCAACCCAAGAATCAAACCCGGGTCTCCTGAATTGCAGGCAGAGTTTTTACTGTCTGAGTGACCAGGGAAACCCCCAGTGTAATTAGGGTCCCCCTGAAATGAGAAGAGAATACCATAAGTATATGTTCAAATAAATATGCAGAAACTGTTAAATATCACTAGCAACATAAAAATAAATACTAATATTTAACTATAAATTAGAACAAACTGCCTGATATTTCTATTTCTGTGAAAAATGACTTGGGGATTTTGATAAGAACTGCTTTGAATCTGTATATTTCTTTTGGTAGTATGGTCATTTTAACAATATTAATTCTTTCAATCTGTGAACTCAGGATATCTTGTATATATGTCCTCTTTACTTTCTTTCATCAACGTCTTATAGTTTTCAGTGTATAGTTTTCATCTCCTTGGCTAAACTAATTCCAAGATATTTTCTTTTATTTATGATGCAATGGTAAATGGAACTGTTTTCTTAATTTCTCTCTCTGATATTTCATTATTATTATATATGTATGCAAAATATTTTTATATATTGACTTAATCTTGCAACTTTACTGAATTCATCTCCTAATAGTTTTTTGCTGGAGTTTTTCTATATATAATATGCTATCAGGATAATGCTGGCCTTGTAAAAAGAGTTTGGAACTGCTCCCTTTCCTTCTAATATTTGGAAGAGTTTGAGAAGAATTGGTATTAATTATTTTCTAATGTTTGGTATAATTCATCAGTGAAGTCCTCTGGTTCTGGGCTTCAGTTTGTTGTGATATTTTGATGACCAATTTAATTCCCTTACTAGTAATCAGTCTACTCAGATCTATTTCCTTATAATTGTCTTGATAGGTTATATGTATCTAGAAATATACCTATTTCTCCTAGACTGTCCAGTTTGTTGTATATAATTGTTCATACCTGTCTCTGATGATCCTCTGTATTTCTTTAGTGTCAGTTGTAATGTCTCCCCTTTCATTTCTGATTTTGAGTCTTATCTTTTTCTTTTGATGAGCTTAGTCAAAAGTTTGCCAATTTTATTTTTGCAGGAACCGGCTCTTAGTTTCATTGACGTTTTAATTGTCTTTTTTAAAAAATTGCACTGTGATCTTTATTTACCTGATTAGTAAAGTTTACAGTTACCTTTAAATTTTCTGCCTTATCCTCACTCTGTTCTCCCTCTAGGATCCCTATGGTGCAAATATTGTTTCATTTGATGTTGGTCCCTTAGCCCCTTAAGCTATTTTCACTCTTTTATTTTTTTCTTTTTGCTTCTCTGATTAGGTAAGTTCCCTGATTAGTTAATTTACAATGTTGAGTTAGTTTCTGTTGTACAGCAAAGTGAATCAGTTATGCATATAGACATATCCACTCTTTTTCAGATTTCCTTCCCGGTTAGGTCAACACAGAGCATTGAGTAGAATTCCCTGTGTTACACAGTAATTTCTCATTAGTTATATATTTTATATATTGTTCTTGTTGCTTAGTCACTAAGTTGCATCCAACTCTCTTGCCACCTCATGAACTGTAGCCTGCCAGGTTCCTATGTCCATGGGATTTTCCAGGCAGGAATACTGGAATGGGTCACCATTTCCAGCTCCAGGGGATCTTCCCAATCAGGGACTGAACACACATCTCCTGCATTTTATATATAAGTAGTATGAAGTGAAGTGATGTTTGCTCAGTCGTGTCCAACTCTGTGACCCCACTGGGCTATACAGTCCATGGAATTCTCTAGGCCAGAATACTGGAGTGGGTAGCCTTTTCTTTCTCCAGGGGATCTTCCCAACCCAGGGATCAAACCCAGGTCTCCTACATTGCAGGTGGATTCTTTATCAGTAGTCTATATGTGTCAATTCCAATCTCCCAAATTGTCACACACCAATCTCCCGATTTGTCACACACCTCTTTCTCCCTTTGGTAACCATAAGTTTGTTTTCTATACCTGTGATTGTATTACTGCTTTGCAAATAAGTTAATCTGTACTCGGAGAAGGCAATGGCACCCCACTCCAGTACTCTTGCCTGGAAAATACCATGGATGGAGGAGCCTGGTAGGCTGCAGTCCATGAGGTCATTCCTCATATAAGAAATATTGAATAATATTTGTATTTCTCACTCACTTCACTCTATATGACAATCTCTAGATCCATCCACATTGCTTCAAATGTCCTTATTTCATTCTTTTTTTATGGCTGAGTGATATTCCTTTGGATCATTGTACAGCATCTTCTTTATTCCTACAATGATGGACATTTAGGTTACTTTCATGTCCTGGCTATTGTAAACTGTTACAATGATCATTGTGGTTCATGTATCTTTTTGAATTATGGTTTTCTCTGGATATACGTGTAAGAGTGGGATTGCTGGGTCATAGGGTGGCTCTGTTTTCAGTTGTTTAAGGTACTTCCATGCTACTCTTCAACAGCAGCTTAATGAATTTACATTCCCACCAACAGTGTAGGAGAGTTCCCTTTTGTCCTTTTCCTTTCCAGCATTTATTTTTTATAGATTTTTTAAAGCATGGGTATTCTGAAAGGTGTGAGGTAGTAGTTCTTTGTAGTTTGATTTGCATTACTCTAATAAATGATGATGTTGATCATAATTTCATGTTTTTGGCCATTTGTATATCTTTTATGGAGAAATGTGTATTTCAGTCTTCTGCCCATTTTTTGATTTTTTTAATATTGAGTTGCATGAGTTGTTTGTATATTTTGGAGATTAACCCCTTCTTAATTGCTTTGCAAATACTTTCCCCCATCTTGAGAGTTGTCTTTTCATTTTGCTCATGGTTTCCTTTGTTGTACAAAAGGTTTTAAGTTTAATTATGCTACATTTATTTTTGTTTCTATTTTCATTATTCTAGGCAGTGGATATGGAGAAGGCAATGGCACCCCACTCCAGTGCTCTTGCCTGGAAAATCCCATGGACGGAGGAGCCTGATGGGCTGCAGTCCATGGGGTCGAGAAGAGTCAGACACAACTGAGAGACTTCACTTTCACTTTTCACTTTCATGCCTTGGAGAAGGAAATGGCAACCCACTCCAGTGTTCTTGCCTGGAGAATCCCAGGGGCGGTGGAGCCTGGTGGGCTGCCGTCTATGGGGTCGCACAGAGTCGGACACGACTGAAGTGACTTAGAAGCAGCAGCAGTGGATCAAAAAAGATCTTGCTGTGATTCAAGTCAAAGTGTGTTATGCCTGCTTGCTTCTAAGAGTTTTCTAGTATCCAGCATTAAATTTAGATCTTTATTAGATTTGTAAACTTATTCCTGTGTATGGTGTTAGAGAGTGTTCTAATTTTATTCTTTTACATGTAGCTGTCTAGTTCTCCCAACACCACTTATTGAAGACTGTCTTTTCTCAATTATATATTCCTGCTTCCTTTGCAGTATATTAGGTGGCAATAAGTGTGTGGGCCATAAGTCTAACTCTAGACTGTCTATCCTGTCTCACTGATCTATGTTTCTACTTTTGTACCACAGCTATACTCTTTGGATTACTGTAGTTTGTAGTCTGAAGTCAGGGAGCCTGAATTCTAAGACGTTCAGTCCTTTCATTCACTCCTTTCTTAAGATGCTTTGGCTATTCAGGGTCTTTTGTGCTTCCATTCAAATTGGAAAAGTTTTGCTCTAATTCTGTGGGGGGAAAAAATGCCTTTAGTAATTCGATAGAGATTGTATTGAATCTGTAGATAGTTTTGGGTAGTACAGTCATTTTCACAATATTGATTCTTCCAATTGAAGAACATGGTAGATCTTGCCATCTGTTTGTGTTGTCTTTGATTTCATTCATCAGTATCTTACGGTTTTCAGAGTATAGCTCTTTTGTCTCCTTCAGTTCAGTTGCTCAGTCATGTCCAACTCTGTGCGACCCCACGGACTGCAGCATCTGCCTGGTATTCCCATCTCTTTAAGAATTTTCCCCAGTTTGTTGTGATCTACACAGTCAAGGTTTTGGAATAATTAATAAAGAAAAGTAGATGTTTTCTGAAATTCTTTTTCTCCTTAGGTGGGATTATTCCTAGGTATTTTATTCTTTTGGGTGCCATGGTAAATGGGATTCTTTCCATGATTTCTCTTTCTGATATTTTGTTGTTAATGTACAGGAATGCAAGAGATTTCTGTGTATTAATTTTCTATCCTGCAACTTTACCAGCTTTATTAATGCACTCTAGCATTTTTCTGGTAGCATCTTTAGGATTTTCTATGTATATATTTGTGTCATCTGCAAACAGTGAGAGTTTTACTTTTTCTACTTTTACAATTTCAGTTACTAGCTATGGCTAGGACTTTTGAAACTATATTGAATAAAACTGGTGAAAGCAGACATGCTTATCTTGTTCCTAATTTTAGAGGAAATGTTTTCAGCTTTTCACCATTATGATGCTAGTATAAGTTTATCATATATGGTCTTTATTATATTGAGGTATAGTCTCTCTATAACCATTTTCTGGAGGGTTTTCTTTTTATCATAAATTGGTATCAAACTTCATCAAAAGCTTTTTCTGCATCTATTGAGATGATCATGTGCTTTTTTTTCTTCAACTTGTCAACTTGTATTACCCTGATTGTTCGTATATATTAACGAATCCCTGCATTCCTGGTATAAATCTCACTTGAACATGCTATATGGTCCTTTTAATGTGTTGCTGAATTTGATTTGCTAGTATTTTGTTGAGGGTTTTTGCATCTATGTTCATGAGAACTCTCACTCCCATGGGAGAACCTCTGTGATACAATTTTTATTCCAGTCTGTGGGTCGCCCATCTGCCAACCATTGTGAAAGCACCCATCCTATCATCTTGTTGTGGTTTCGTCTTTGCCTTTGGATGTAGAACATCTTGTTTGGTAGTTTCCAGTCTTTTTACTGATGGCTGTTCAGCAGCTAGTTGTGGTTTTGTTTTTGTGAGTGGAGGTAGGCTCAAGTTCTACTCTGCCATCTTATTGCCCTTCCTCTCTTCTTTGGTACTCTCCGATTTTCTTTGCTAACCAACTTCTGCAGAAGAATGGATGAACTGTTTAATGACCATTATTTTAAACTTTTTGTCAGCTAATAACTTCTGTTTCATTGTTTTTTCTCTAAAATTTTATTATTTAGTTTGGAACACATTCCTCTATTTATTTTTCTTGACTGTATGTGGCTTACATGCATTAGTTAAAAGAGCCACCTCTCCTAATTGTGAACAAGTGGTTTCATGTAGGATATGAACTTTACCTTTCAGTGGTGCCCTAGCTCTTGGTTGTCTTTTAAACCTCTGTGATTTTCCAAACAGTCTATTTATAGTGACCTCTAATAGATGACGGTGTGCCAAGAATGTCAGTGTCCCAATGGAGAGCATCTCAGTTAGTACCTAAAGGTTACTTTTCTATATTTTCAAACTTATTATAAACAAATATTTATTATTAAAGTATTTATTCCTTTAAATATATTCTTCCCATACACTAAGATCTTCATTTTTGCTTAAATGCAAAAGATATTCAAATATATTTAGTGCTATTTTAATCTCAAACTACAAACATTAATGTCTGTTTAATGTAATTATTGAAAATTAAAAGATGTTTGCTCCTTGGAAGAAAAGTTATGACTAACCTAGACAAGCATAATAAAAAGCAGAGACATTACATTGCCAACAAAGGTCTGTCTAGTCAAAGCTATGGTTTTTCCAGTGGTCATGTGTGGATGTGAAAGTTGAACTATAAAGAAAGCTGAGCACTGAAGAATTGGTGCCTTTAAACTGTGGTGTTGGAGAAGACTCTTGAGAGTCTCTGGGACTGCAAGAAGATCCAACAAGTCCATCCTAAAGGGAATCAGTCCTGAATATTCATTGGAAGGACTGATGCTGAAGCTGAAACTCCAATACTTTGGCTACCTGATGCAAAGAACTGACTCATTGGAAAAGACCCTGAGGCTGGGAAAGATTGAAGGTGGGAGGAGAAGGGGACGACAGAGGATGAGATGGTTGGATGGCATCACTGACTTGATGAACATGAGTTTGAGTAAACTCATGTTGGTGTTGGACAGGGAAGCCTGGTGTGCTGCAGTCAGTCCATGGGGTTGCAAACTCGGACACGACTGAGGCACTGAACTGAACTGAATTCATTGACTCAAACACAGGTTTGCTATAAATGACTGCACAGCACTTGACTTCTTTAACATAATTTTCACTATGAAAATAATTGACAACAAAATAGGACAAATTGGTTCATATCAGAAGGTACTAAAAATATCTAAAATTATACTTCCAACAACACAAGAGAAGACTCTACATATGGACATCACCAGATGGTCAACACTGAAATCAGATTGATTATATTCTTTGCAGCCAAAGATGGAGAAGCTCTATACAGTCAGCAAAAAAAAAGACCAGGAGCTGACTGTGGCTCAGATCATGAGCTCCTTATTGCCAAATTCAGACTGAAATTGAAGAAAGTAGGGAAAACCACTAGATCATTCAGGCATGACCTAAATTAAATCTCTTATGATTATACAGTGAAGTAAGAAATAGATTTAAGGGACTAGATCTGATAGATTGAGTGCCTGATGAACTATGGACTGAGGTTCGTGACATTGTACAGGAGATAAGGATCAAGACCATCCCCATGGAAAAGAAATGCAAAAAAGCAAAATGGCTGTCTGGGGAGGCCTTACAAATAGCTGTGAAAAGAAGAGAAGTGAAAAGCAAAGGAGAAAAGGAAAGCTATAAGCATCGGAATGCAGAGTTCCAAAGAATAGCAAGAAGAGATAAGAAAGCCTTCCTCAGTGATCAATGCAAAGAAATAGAGGAAAACAACAGAATGGGAAAGACTAGAGATCTCTTCAAGAAAATTAGAGATACCAAGGGAACATTTCATGCAAAGATGGACTCCATAAAGGACAGAAATGGTATGGACTGAAAAGAAGCAGAAGATACTAAGAAGAGGTGGTAAGAATAGACAGAAGAACTGTACAAAAAGTATCTTCATGACCAAGATAATCACGATGGTATGATCACTCACCTAGAGCCAGATATCCTGGAATGCGAAGTCAAGTGGGCCTTAGAAAGCATCACTACAAACAAAGCTAGTGGAGGTGATGGAATTCCAGTTGAGCTATTTCAAATCCTGAAAGATGATGCTGTGAAAGTGCTGCACTCAGTATGCCAGCAAATTTGGAAAACTCAGCAGTGGCCACAGGACTGCAAAAGGTCAGTTTTCATTCCAATCCCAAAGAAAGGCAATGCCAAAGAATGCTCAAACTACCACACAATTGCACTCATCTCACATGCTAGTAAAGTAATGCTCAAAATTCTCCAAGCCAGGCTTCAGCAATACGTGAACCTGACTTCCAGATATTCAAGCTGGTTTTAGAAAAGGCAGAGGAACCAGAAATCAAATTTCCAACATCCTATGGATCATGGAAAAAGCAAGAGAGTTCCAGAAAAACATCTATTTCTGCTTGATTGACTATGCCAAAGCCTTTGAATGTGTGGATCACAATAAACTGTGGGAAATTCTGAAAGAGATGGGAATACCAGACCCCCTGACCTGCCTCTTGAGAAATCTATATGCAGGTCAGGAAGCAACAGTTAGAACTGGACATGGAACAACTGACTGGTTCCAAATAGGAAAAGGAGTTCGTCAAGGCTGTATATTGTCACCCTGTTTATTTAACTTCTATGCAGAGTACATCATGAGAAATGCTGGGCTCGAAGAAGCACAAGCTGGAATCAAGATTGCCGGGAGAAATATCAATAACCCCAGATATGCAGATGACACCACCCTTATGGCAGAAAGTGAAGAGGAACTCAAAAGCCTCTTGATGAAAGTGAAAGATGAGAGTGAAAAAGTTAACTTAAAGCTCAACATTCAGAAAACGAAGATCATGGCATCTTGTCCCATCACTTCATGGCAAAGAGATGGGGAAACAGTGGAATCAGTGTCAGACTTTATTTTTGGGGGGGCTCCAAAATCACTGCAGATGGTGATTGCAGCCATGAAATTAAAAGATACTTACTCCTTGGAAGAAAAGTTATGACCTACCTAGATAGCGTATTCAAAAGCAGAGACATTACTTTGCCAACAAAGGTCCATCTAGTCAAGGCTATGGTTTTTCCAGTGGTCATGTATGGATGTGAGAGTTGGACTGTGAAGAAAGCTGAGCGCTGAAGAATTGATGCTTTTGAACTGTGGTGTTGGAGAAGACTCTTGAGAGTCCCTTGGACTTCAAGGAAATCCAACCAATCCATTCTAAAGGAGATCAGCCCTGGATGTTCTTTGGAAGGACTGATGCTGAGGTTGAAACTCCAGTACTTTGGCCACCTCATGCGAAAAGTTGACTCATTGGAAAAGACTCTGATGCTGGGAGGGATTGGGGGCAAGAGGAAAAGGAAAAGGGGATGATAGAGGATGACATGACTGGATTGCATTCCTGACTCGATGGACATGAGTTTGGATGAACTCCAGGAGTTGGTGATGGACAGGGAGGTCTGGCGTGCTGTGATTCATGGAGTCGCAAAGAGTAGGACACAACTGAGCAACTGAACTGAACTGATACTTGCAAGAATGAGAACATTTCAATGTCACAAAACAACAGACTTTTTTATTTGAAAGGGTTGCATTCTAGTAGGTAATTTATAAAATAAGTTATTTTCACAGTTAATAGTATTTCCTTCCAAAGATACATAAGTATCTTCAATATTCTTAAGTACTCTGATATTAAAAATCCTTATCTATTTGTTTGGCTACTATACTCACTTGAGGTAATGCTCATAGAATACCTTTAGAGTATTTAGCTATCAATAAGAAAATCAGGCTGAGCCTCTGAATTTCCTTTCTGATATAAAATTGTCAAGTCAGCTGGAGTAAATTTATGTCAACTAGGATGTGCTTTTATGCTTTCAGGGAACAGAAATAAAGACATCAAGTGTTAGCTATTTAAGGTATGTGACAGAGAAGAATACTATTAGAGTTCCCTTTGACTCACTGAATGATTGCTTACAGAAAAAAGATCTGATATGCTTAGCTGCACAAAAAATAGATGAATTAGTCACATAATCTTGTTTCTAATACCTCACACCCAAAGGTAAGACACCAGTAACATTTTAGTTAAATCAATTGGAAAAACTTCAATGGAAAACTCTGTACTTCAAGGAATACTAGTTATATTGGAGCAAATTAGATTTGCTAGTAAAAATAATAATACTTATTATAGGTAATATTTGAGTGCCTACTATCTGTGGACCTATTTAATCATTATAAAAAAAAAAAAAAAAGAAATCATCAAGGTAAAGGGAAGTCAGAATTTGTCCCAGGTCACACAGCTTCAAACCTGAACATATTCACTCCAAATCTGGGTCTGAAAATGGGAATCCTACATGAAAAGCTACAAAAACAGGATTACAAAACTTGGGTATAGAATAAGATGATTTTTTTTTCCCTCAGTCATATGGATTTTATATAGGGGAGTTAAAGATATAGGGACATGAGTTTGGTTGAGCCAACATTATGGGGAACCAATTATGGATTCTGGAAAATAATAGGGACCATGGAGAGCTTTCCAGCAGAGGAATAGCAAAACCTAAAAGGTGCCTTAAAGAGAAAGAAGATTAACATTTAATGTCAACTATTAAACAGCTGTTAAACTATATTGAATCACATAAGATGTGGGAGTATTGAATTTGCTTTAGAGAAACAGCATTACTCCATGGCTTCACTCATAGATTTATAATGAGTAATAAATCCAGTTTTGGCATTTGTTAGGTATTTCATGAATAATCTGGGACTGTATAAATTATTTGGATGAACTGCCTGGGTAACCAACATATAGTGTAAATTCAAACTAATATATACTGATAACATTTTACATTTTTTTTTTTAAAGTAAATATCCTAAAAGTCCTATTGCTTTCCATTTCTATTATAACTAACATAATTCGGGCTGCTACAACCTCATGCACCAAAATGGTGCACCAGTCTCCCTGGTAGTCTCTAATTTTCAATTTACTATTTATCTCTGCAACTAAAAGTCACACCATTCTCCTTAAAAATTTTCAGTGACTCTTAATAACTTAACAGTGTAATTTCAAACTTGTCAATCTGGCATTTAAGACTTCCAAAGTGTCCCTCAACTTGTCTATTTAATTTATCTCTAATTACTATGTCATTGCTAGTTTATTCAATAAAGATGGTTATCTTGCTTTCACTCCACAGAAAGGGAAGAGGGATAAAATTCAGGAATATACATGAGTTTGTTTGTCAGATATTTAACTTCTTGAACCACAGTTTGCCATTTTGTTAAAACAGGTTTTTCATACCTCACTCAACAAGCTATTATAAGGATTAAAATAAATTTACATAATCAAATGAAAATATACTAAAAAACATGAATTTTTCCATCAAATACTGCTGTGTTCCAGGCTTTGGACTAGGCACTGTAGCTGCAATGACAACATTTCAGAGGCCAATCTATTAAAAAAAATAAGGACTGATGTTAGAATTTAAGATAATGTAATGATTATATCCATTTTCCTCTTCTAAACTCAAAACAAATTCAGATATAAAGAGATCAATGTATTAATTTTGTTACTAATAAAACAAGCCCAAAGACCAGTCCAACCATCCTCTCTACCTATAGGAATAAACACCAGATGACTATCCAATCTGAGGAATATTTTGCTTCTGGAAAGCAGACATATTTGTCCAAGAAAGCTGCCTTCCATTATTGTGTGATGGACTACCCAGTCCTAGTGAGTATTACATGCAACCTAGGTATTAAAGCACGGGATATTTCACTATGTTATGTTTAAATTCCTAGCAGAATCCAATAAAAATAGAGTAGTAGATATTCACTGTTGATCTAAGTACTAATCTAGTTCATTTAGCCTTGTCCTAATCTATCCTTTTCTCTCCAGGAAGGAGTTAACTCCTAAGAATTACTTTCCTCTTGCCTCAGTCAGTTCAGTTCAGTTCAGCTCAGTTGCTCAGTCATGTCTGACTCTTTGCAACCCCATGGACTGCCGCGCACCAGGCCTCCCTGTCCATGACCAACTCCCAGAGTTTGCTCAAAATCATGTCCAGTGAGTCAGTAATGCCATCCAACCATCTCATCCTCTTGCCTCAGTTCAGTTCAGTCGCTCAGTCGTGTCCGACTCTTTACGTCCCCATGAATTGCAGCATGCCAGGCCTCGCTGTCCATCACCAACTCCATGTTCACTCATGTCCATCGAGTCAGTGATGCCATCCAGCCATCTCATCTTCTGTCATCACCTTCTCCTCCTGCCCCCAATCCCTTCCAGCATCAGAGTCTTTTCCAATGAGTCAACTCTTCACATGAGGTGGCCAAAGTATTGGAGTTTCAGCTTTAGCATCAGTCCTTCCAATGAACACCCAGGTCTGATCTCCTTTAGAATGGACTGGTTGGATCTCCTTGCAGTCCAAGGGACTCTCAAGAGTCTTCTCCAACACCACAGTTCAAAAGCATCAATTCTTTGGTTCTCAGCTTTCTTCACAGTCCAACTCTCACATCCATACATGACCACTGGAAAAACCACAGCCTTGACTAGATGGACCTTTGTTGGCAAAATAATGTCTCTGCTTTTGAACATGCTATCTAGGTTGGTCATAACTTTCCTTCCAAGGAGTATGTGTCTTTTAATTTCATGGCTGCCAATCACCATCTGCAGTGATTTTGGAGCCCCCCCAAAAATAAAGTCTGACACTGATTCCACTGTTTCCCCATCTCTTTGCCATGAAGTGATGGGACCAGATGCCATGATCTTAGTTTTCTGAATGTTGAGCTTTAAGCCAACTTTTTCACTGTTATTTTCTTCTAAAAGTGTAATGCCAATCACATGTTCCAGAACTTAATCTAGCACTATTCATTAGAGAAATGCAAATCAAATCTATAATATACCACTTTACATCCATTAAAATGACTACTATTATAAAGAAACAGAACACATATCCTGGCAAAGATGTGAAGGAATTGGTTCATACCCTTGAGCATAATTAATGGGGATGTAAAATGGTACAGTCACTCTAGAAAACAGTATGGTGATTCCTGAAAAAATTGAAAATAGAACAAGAGCACAGTCCAGCAATTCCACTTCTGGGTATATATACCCATGAGAATTGAAACTAATGTCTTAAAGTGACATGTGTACACCAGTTTATAGCAGTGTCGCTCACAACAGCTCAAATAACGAAGCAACACAAATGG
Source organism: Bos taurus (assembly GCF_002263795.3). NCBI lineage: Eukaryota > Metazoa > Chordata > Mammalia > Artiodactyla > Bovidae > Bos > Bos taurus. Next base: position 13,165,470 of record NC_037332.1, on the reverse strand, counting down.
CCATGGACAGATAAATGGATAAGCAAAATGTGGCATATATACAGACAGCAGAATATTATTCAGCCTTAAAAGGAAGAAAATTTTGCAATAGATTACAATGATGAACTTTGAGAACATTATGCTATGTGAAATGTGCAAGTCACAAAAAGACAAGTACTGATTTCATTTATACGAGATACTTAGGGGGGTCAAATTACATAGTACAATGAAAGTACAATGGTAGTTATCAGGGCTCAGGGAAGGGATATTTGGAAGTTATTGTTTAATGGATATAGAGTTTCAGAAAATAATTATGGGGATGGATGGTGGTGGTGGGTGCACAAAAATGTGAATGCATTTAAAAATCACTGAATTGTAAACTTTATTTATTTTTTTTTTCAAATTTTATTTTATTTTATTTTTTTAATTTTATTTTATTTTTAAACTTTACATAATTGTATTAGTTTTGCCAAATATCAAAATGAATCCGCCACAGGCATACATGTGTTCCCCATCTTGAACCCTCCTCCCTCCTCCCTCCCCCCACCATCCCTCTGGGTCGTCCCAGTGCACCAGCCCCAAGCATCCAGTATCGTGCATCGAACCTGGACTGGCAACTCGTTTCTTACATGATATTCTACATGTTTCAATGTCACTCTCCCAAATCTTCCCACCCTCTCCCTCTCCCACAGAGTCCATAAGACTGTTCTATACATCAGTGTCTCTTTTGCTGTCTCGTACACCAGGTTATTGTTACCATCTTTCTAAATTCCATATATATGCGTTAGTATACTGTATTTCTGTTTTTCCTTCTGGCTTACTTCACTCTGTATAATAGGCTCCAGTTTCATCCACCTCATTATAACTGATTCAAATGTATTCTTTTTAATGGCTGAGTAATACTCCATTGTGTATATGTACCACAGCTTTCTTATCCAACTTTAAAATGGTTAAGATGGTACATTTTATATTAAGTGTATTTTACTACAATAAAAAAATAATAAATAGAACACACTCATGCACACTCCACATTCTACAAAGGACAGAAGCTTCCGTGTTCTGGTCCTTTCTAGACTATGTCTTCTGTATCACTTCATCTGTCTATTCTTTATCCTTTAAAGTATCTTTTTACAGTAAACTAGTAATATAACAGGTTAAAAAAAGAAAAAAAATAGTATATTCAAACATACCAATCCATTTAAATTTACCTGCTGTACCTCTAAACAATGTGTTTATCTCTAAGAGCTATTTGATCTCTCAATTTTGTTCTGTCTCTATTTCTCAGGTTTCCCTCATGGCTCAGCTGGTAAAGAATCTATCTGCAATGTGGGAGACCTGGCTTCAATCCCTGGGTTGAAAAGATCACATGGAGAATGGAATGGCTACCTACTCCAGTATTCTGACCTGGAGAACTCCATGGACTGTATAGTCTATGTGGATTGCAAAGAGTTGGACACTACTAAGCTACTTTCACTATTTCTCAGACATTAAGAACCCACCTGCCAATGCAGGAGGCACAAATTCAATCCCTGAGTCAGGACAATCCCTTGGAGTAGGAAATGGCAACCCACTCCAGTATTCTTGCCTGGGAAATTCCATGGACAGAAGAGACTGGTGCGCTATAGTCCATGGGGTCGCAAAGAGTTGGACATGACTGAGCACGCATACATGCTGCTGCTGCTGCTGCTAAGTCACTTCAGTTGTGTCTGCCTCTGTGCGACCCCATGACCCCATAGACGGCAGCCCACCAGGCTCCCCCATCCCTGGGATTCTCCAGGCAAGAACACTGGAGTGGGTTGCCATTTCCTTCTCCAATGCAAGAAAGTGAAAAGTGAAAGTGAAGTCACTCAATCGTGTCTGACTCTTCGTGACCCCCATGGGCTGCAGCCTACCAGGCTCCTCCGTCTATGGGATTTTCCAGGCAAGAGTACTGGAGTGGGGTGCCATGGCCTTCTCCACACACATACATAACGTAATGAATATACCAAATGTTGGAAGTAAATATTTTTTCAGAACCAGTTGAGAGAGAAATGCACAATGAACATGTATTTTCTTTGCTCCTATTAAGTTGTTGAAGAACACAGTGGGACTCATATGAGTGGCTCTTCTTGAAACAGTGGCTTCTTGAAACAGTCATCAATTTAAAAATAGCCACAGGAAATCTTGGCTTAGAGAGCAAACATACCTAGCCAGAGTGACTGCTCACACTAATCTGAGATGGAAAGGGAGGTCAGAGACCAAATGCATAATGCATATATGTATTTTTTTACACAAATTAGCTCCACCCAAGTGAAAAAATATGTACTGATACTTTTCATTTCACAACTAAGAAAGTCATTCCTTCATGAGGAGGAGTAAAAGTGAAGCTAGAAGTTCTGAGTGCTGTTTTATTACATGTTAAAAAAGGCTTTCTATCTTAAAAGCTGTGAAAGACTAAGGCTTGTTGCAAATTTGAAATAAAGTTACAAATGATACATTTGGGGAGGTTGCATCAATTTTAGAATTCTGAAGTACTAGGTCCATCAGATGAACAAACAGAAGAGTCCTCCACAGAAAAAAACTGACATGGGCCAAGTATAGAAGCACAAAACGGTCTGTCCGTGGACCACTGTAAGTAATTTTGCATGACTGAGTTAAACACACAATTGGAAGAAAGCTTTGGCAGAAATGCATTAAGACAGGCAGGAAAGAAGCCAGATCATTTAAGGCCTTACATGCCAGGTAAAGAATTTGAGCATTATTGCGAAGGCTATAGAGAACAATTAGGGGGTTTAAGGTGGCTTAGAAATCAGATTTCAATATTAGATCATTTTAATTCCATTATGAATAAGGGATGGAAGATTTGGAGGGCTGAAAGTACAGTAATGAAAGGAGAATACTAACAGGGACCAAGGAGAAATGATGAGACTCTGGATAATTCAGTGTACATAAAGGAGTTAAATTTTAAGAACTGTTTAGGGGATGGCGTAAGACTTGATGATTTTAACAAGATAAGTAAGAGGAAGAGTCCTGGCTGACTTCTAGATTTCATTATTTATGATTGATTGAATACCTGTGCCTATGAGCCTAATAAGGAGAAATGGAAAACTGGGGAAAATACAATGAGTTTGTGAATAAAGCTATTGACTTTCAAATGTTTAAGTACATGCAAGAAAAGATACTCAGTAAGGGTTTGATTATATCATTCTTGATCTCAGAAGATGGGACTATGGTGGAAATATAGATTTATGAGTTATTAGCATATGGGGTTTATGAAAGATAATTTGGAAAAAACATACAGAATGAAAATAGAATGTAACTAAGAAAACATTATCACTTAAGAATGTGGTTAGCAACACACAATGTAATAGAATACCCAATAAATAGTAACATTTAAAATGGTTTCCAAATCTACAAATAATAAATCCTAGGGAGGATGTGGAAAAAGGGAATCCTCTTGCAGTGTTATGGGGATGTAAATTAATACAGCCACTATGAAAAACAGTATGGAGGTTCCTTAAAAAACTAAAAATAGAACTACCATGTAACCCAGCAATCCCACAACTGGGGGTATACCCTGAGAAAACAAAAATTCAAACAGACACATGCACCCCAATGTTGATAGCAGCACTATTTAGAATAGCTAGGACATGGAAGCTGTAGAAGGCAATGGCACCCCACTCCAGTACTTTTGCCTAGAAAATCCCACGGACAGAGGAGCCTGGTAGGCTGCAGTCCATGGGGTCGCTAGAGTCGGACACGACTGAAGCGACTTAGCAGCAGCAGCAGCAGGACATGGAAGCAACCTAAATGTTCCTCAACAGATTAATGGATAAAGATGTGATGTGTGTATATGTGTGTGTGTGTATGTAATATACATGCACATATTATAATTGGTGTAAATATACATATATAATTGGTATAAATATATACAAAACCTTCCATTGTACAATGGAACATTACTCAGTCATTACAAAGAGCAAAATAATACCCTTTGCAATAACAGGAATGGACTTAGAGATTGTCATATTAAGTGAAATAAGTCAAAAAGAGAAAAAAAAAACATACTGTGTCACTTATATGTGGATTCTAAAATATGACACAAATGAACTTATCTATGAAACAGACTCACAGACATGGGGGACAGATTTGTGGTTGCCAAGAGTAGGGGCTGGGGGTGGAAGTGATTGGGAATTTAGGACTAACAGATACAAACTATTATTTATATGATGGATAAACAAAGTTCAACTGTAATATTCAACATCCTGTGATTGGCAAAACTAATACAATATTGTAAAGTTTAAAAATAAAATAAAATTTAAAAAAAGAAAAAAAAAGAATATGAAATATATATGTGTGTATATATTCATAAATATATGTATGTATAACTCAGTCACTTTGTTACACAGCAAAAATTAACACATTTTAAAACAATGTGATACTTCAGTAAAATTAAAACATTTTAAAAAGGCTTATTTCTCTTACATAATTAGAAATCCAGAGGCCACTACTCCAGGGATTTTGCAATGGTTTAACACCACCTTCCGGAGAAGGCAATGGCAACCCACTCCAGTACTCTTGCCTGGAAAATCCCATGGACGGAGGAGCCTGGTGGACTGCAGTCCATGAGGTTGCTAAGAGTCGGACACGACTGAGTGACTTCACTTTCACTTTTCATTTTCATGCATTGGAGAAGGAAATGGCAACCCACTCCAGTGTTCTTGCCTGGAGAATCCCAGGGATGGGGGAGCCTGGTGGGCTGCCATCTATGCAGTCGCACAGAGTTGGACACGACTGAAGTGACTTAGCAGCAGCAGCAACACCACCTTCAAGAACCTGACTTGTCTCTGTGTTTCTACTTTGAATCTACCCGTATATTGGCTTTCATGGTCACACTTGCTCCCTGATGGTTGTAAGATGCCACTGCCCCTCTGTCTCATATCCACATTGTACACAGAAGGGACAAAAGAGAAAGAGACGCTTTCAATATAGGAAAAAAAAAATATCTTTTTAAAAACTCTAAGACACACTTCATTAACCAAAATTGTCATATAACTGTACCCGAGAGAAAGGAAAGCATGGTGTTTTGATCTCAGCAGACTGCTACTCCAAGCCACTTCCTTTACTAAGGGAAAAAGTAGGTAGTGTTAATGGTAGGCAATTCATAGGCTCCAAAAAAATAGAAGTTTGCTCCAAGAATTACCAGAAGAGACAGCACTTATGAAGCATATTGGAAAGGAGTGGCCCAAGAGACCAGACCGTGAGAGTCTTTGGATAACAATATCCAAATCACACAAGTAGGAAGTAAGCAGCAGCGTGTGTGGGGGGAGTTCGTGTACAAGAGAAATGACAAAAATAATGAAAATACTCTGAAAAATCATCAACTGCTTTTTGTCTTGATTGCTCTATTTAATTTGCACATGAATTGCCCTTCACTTTGAAAACTCCTCTTTTAACTCTATATCATGGGCTTCCCCTGTGGCTCACCTGGTAAAGACTCCGCCTGCAATGCAGGAGACCTGGGTTTGATCCCTGGGTTGGGAAGATCCCCTGGAGAAGGGAAAGGCTGCCCACTTCCGTATTCTGGCCTGGAGAATTCCATGGACTCTATAGTCCATGGGGTCACAAAGAGATGGACATGACTGAGCGACTTCCACTTTCACTATCTCTATTTTATAAACCCAGCATATTTTCAGTTTCTGTTATACTTGTTTCTTTGTCTATGATGAAGTTGACTTATCCAATGTCTTCAGTTCAGTTCAGTCACTCAGTCGTGTCCGACTCTTTGCGACCCCATGAATAACAGCATGCCAGGCCTCCCTGTCCATCACCAACTCCCACAGTTCACTCAGATTCACGTCCATCGAGTCAGTGATGCCATCCAGCCATCTCATCCTCTGTCATCCCCTTCTCCTCTTGCCCCCAATCCCTCCCAGCATCAGAGTCTTTTCCAATAAGTCAACTCTTTGCATGAGGTGGCCAAAGTATTGGAGTTTCAGCTTTAGCATCATTCCTTCCAAAGAAATCCCAGGGCTGATCTCCTTCAGAATGGACTGGTTGGATCTCCTTGCAGTCCAAGGGACTCTCAAGAGTCTTCTCCAACACCACAGTTCAAAAGCATCAATTCTTCGGTGCTCAGCTTTCTTCACAGTCCAACTCTCACATCCATACATGACCACAGGAAAAACCATAGCCTTGACAGGACGGACCTTTGTTGGCAAAGTAATGTCTCTGCTTTTGAATATGCTATGTAGGTTGGTCATAACTTTTCTTCCAAGGAGTAAGTGTCTTTTAATTTCATGGCTGCATTCAAGTGAACCAAATATATTCAATCATGTGGGTCCTCAGAATTGCTTCTTATACCTTTGAAACACTTTGATAATTTATTTCTAACATCTGACCTTGAAAATAAGAGCAGAGTGAAAAATGTGGGGCCTCTTAGAACTAAAATACATGTCCATCCTGATGTTGAGAAGGTAACTGAGATCGAGATAGACATGGCCTTTATCTGAAAAGCCCTACCTCCCGCAAGGGAGCTTGCTTTCATTGCTTGATGTGGGCTGTAAATATTCCCCCTATCCTGGATCCATTTCTAGTGATAACTCAGTGCCAACTCAACTACAGGGGTCTTCATGGAATCACAGACTGGCTTCTCCCTTGACCTAATGCTGCTTTCTTCACCTGACTCCCAGGAGTTTACCTTGAGAGTACTCTCCAGTGAACTTCCTAACCATTAATCTTCATCTCAGACTCTGCTTCCTGGGGAACACGTAAGTATTTCATTGATCTTAAAATATATACTAACCTCTTCCTCCATTCATCTAATACATATATGCATCTCTGTCAGGCAAAGCTATTTTGCAATAAGGAAAGAATAACACAAATGACATCTCTATCTTGTGATTTTTTTTTTTTTTTAGTAGAGGAATACAGACAGTAAATAAAATGTAGTCGTACTGTCTGTCTAGATTGTCAGGTAATGAGATGCACTTTGGATGCCATTGCCGTGAACAGAGATAATATTTGGTAGCCAAGTATAAAAGTTGTATAGGCAGTTGGATAAACAAATCTGGATTTCAGGGTGAGATCTTTATTGAAGATGTGTATTTGAGAGTCAGCAGCACACAGATGGGATTTAAAACCAAAAGAATAAATATTAACAGAGGTCTGAATATTGAGTCTTGGGACATCACCATCTATAGAGAATAGGGAGATGAAGAAGAATCAGCAAGAGAGACTCAGAGGAGCAACTAGTAAAATAGAAAGAGAACCAAGACAGAGTCTTTGGTCCAGAAGGCAAGTAAAGACTAACAGGTGAGTGGAATACAAAAAAAGTATATGGACGAAGAGCAAAGAGGTAAAATGGATTAAAAATAATCATGAAATTATTATTCTCTGGTAGTAAGCAGTTGGAGACAGGTAGAATAAGTGGAATTGGAAAGGTATGAGAAATAATATGAGATATAAATTGATGCAGCTTAAATTTGGATTGAATTTTGGATAAGAGGGTGAGAAATGAGTTAAGCCTTAATTGCTTTTATGTGTTGTCCTGCTTCGCATACTCATTTTGTCAACCTAGGTAGGTGATGAATACTTGTAGAATCTTTCTCTTCAAACAGTTCCGCCTCTAACTTTCCCATTTTGGTTAATGATTTATTTGTCACAAAACACTCATTAACAAAAGTGGGAGAATTGGAGGTACAGCTATTCTTTCATTATGCCATACCCCTTTAAATCAGAATATAAGTCTGTATATCCTCCAGAGGAAGAGATGGTATTGATTTGGATACATCAGGAAGGAGTCAGGAATTAAGAAAATGTTTCTAAGTTACCACAGCCATGTTTACACTTACCTTTGCATTTTTCTATTAAAATGTTTATTCAATTCTATACTAAACTTTAAATAAACCTTTGAAATATCATACTTGTGGCTTCTTAAAATTTTCTATCAAGACACTGAGACATCAAAGGAATGTGAGAAGGTAAACCCAGGACCCACTACAAGTATCAACCTTGTTTCAAGTCAATGTTTGGTTTTGAAAAATGCATACATTCTTTCATTCATTTTACTCTATAATATGACTATTTCTATAAGTATAGAATTTTGTTTAAAAAAATAAACATATCTCCAGCAAGATGTATTATGCTTCACTTTGGTGTCCCATATGCCTTGCTAGCTCTTTTTATTTGCTTTAAGCTTTTTATTTTATATTGGGGTACAGCTGATTAACAATATTGTGATAGTTTCAGATGAAGAGCGAAGGGACGCAGCCATACATATACATGTATTCTCCCGCAAACTCCCCTTCCATCCAGGCTTCTATATAACATTGAGCAGAGTTCCCTGTGCTATAAGCAGGACCTTATTGGTTATCCACTTAAAATATAGCAATGTGTGCATGTCGGTCTCAAATTTCCTGTTTCCCTTCCCCTCTGGCAACGATAAGCTCATTTACAATAGCCAAGACATGGAAGCAACTTAAAGGGCCATCAACAGAGGAATGGATAAAGACAATGTGGTATTTTATACAATGGAACATTATTCAGCCATTTAAGAGGAAGAAATAATTCACAAAACAGAAACAGACTCACAAGCTAGCTCCCTTTTAATGCAAGAGTTACATTTTCCATAACTGGAAGAAAACCCAGTTGAGTAACCAGTCAGAGAGCCTTGCAAAGTTCAAGGCATTAGAAGTTGATTACAATTCAAATGAGCTTATATGTCAGTGATCAAGAGTCCATTGTTGTTGTTATCTGAGTTTGGGCTGTATTAATAATTAAAATTATTTTAATTGGGAAGCAAATTAAGTTTCCTCGAAAATGATCCACACAGTTTAGATAACATGAATTATAAAAGCTGAGTTGAGGCTTGAATAAAACATTTATCTGTGATATTTTGATCTCTCTCTCTGTGGGGCAGGAAGCACCGCATACTTGTATTTTATCCCCTCTTAACACTCCTTAAAAAAATTCTCATCCTGAATGGAAAAAAAGGTCTCAGCAAAAGGAGTTTATTTTGTTTCTGTCTGAGTTTTCAGGGAGATGTCTAGCTGTATTTATTGTTTCTAAAAGTTTTGGCAGGACAAAGAAAAGCATTTTTGCTTATGAAAACCATAGGGGAAATTTAAATTAATACAAAGAGAATGAGAGCAAGTGTAGGCCATTCCTTTGAAGCTGGCTAGGCAATTCAAAGTCATAGGGCAGAGCATCGAAGAACCATTGCCTAGGAAGGCCTCTCTCCACCCCACATCAAGCTCTAATATATTGGGGATAAATTGTGTATCTAGTCCAACAGGCTTAAAATGTTTTATTTCATATTGGCTGAGGTTGGAGTTGTTGTCCTTTTTATGACTTGAACATCATTTGTCTTTGTGTCTTTTTCCTCCCTGGTTGCCCTAGTTGATCTTTTCCAAGTCCCCTCCACATAAATGTATCCTTTCCCCAAGTATTTTCCCTCTCATTTCTACTACCTCTGTCTTCTGATATTTTTTCTGTCACTGATCTAACTCACAAAATAACATGCACACATTATCATACACACAGCCTCCCACACACCACTGTGTTGGTAAATTTGACAGAACAACCCATTGAAAAAAGCAAGGAGAAAAGCAGCATATATTTTGTTTAGCTTTAGGAGATAATGTGTTTGAGAAAACAGTCTGTAAATCTGTGTTCTGTCAAGTGTTCTAATCTACTCAACATTTTACATTAAATGTGTATATTAAAATTGGGTAATGAAAATTACAACAGATACAGAACTTCTGATCTTCCCTTCAGATTCTAAGGCCCCTTATAGTGGGATATAATATAAAGAGGTCAGAGAAAAATTCCTAGAGGAAGTGATGGGTGAACTCAAAGTTGTAGGATGAGTAGAAAATATCTAGTTAAGGGTAGAAGAATGTAGAAACTACCTAGTTAAGAGTAGAGAAAAGGAGCAATAATGAGTATGAAGGATGCGAAGAAGCCTAGTGGGGCTGCATGAGGAAGTTGGTACACAATGAAGGTAGAGCAGAGATAGAGGTTCCATCACACAGGATGCTAAGGCCAAGGTAAGAATCCCACTTTTCCTCCTGAAAGCAATATGTATCATTAAAGGGTAGTTAGCAGATAGGCAACATGATCAGAAATGTATTCTGACAGATTACTCTGCAATAAAGTATGGACAATTGATTAAAGAAAAGTTTAGAGGAGTTTGGGGAAATTAGTTAATAGGCTATTGAGAATCCCAAGATTGCAATAAGTACAGAAGGAAATGTGTTGGCCATACACATGAAAAAATAATATGAGAAATATTTAGGATATTTGACTGATAGGACTTAGTAATTCTTCAGTTATGGAAGATGAGGAAGAATGCTATGTCCAAGATGAGCAGTTATTTACTTCTAAAAATAAAAGGATTAGAGTGCCATTCACAGAAATCAGGAAAGCTGAGGAAGGAATAGAACTGAGGGAGAATACTATGAGTTTATTATTTTTCATATCCTCTATTTGAGGTGCTTTATAGGTTTCAGAATTAAATTGAAGAAAGTAGGGAAAACCACTAGACCATTCAGATATGACCTAAATCAAATCCTGTATGATTATACACTGGAAGTGAGAAATAGATTTAAGGGCCTAGATCTGATAGATAGAGTGCCTGATGAACTACGGAATGAGGTTCGTGACACTGTACAGGAGACAGGGATCAAGACCATTCCCATAGAAAAGAAATGCAAAAAAGCAAAATGGCTGTTTGGGGAGGCCTTACAAATAGCTGTGAAAAGAAGATAAGCGAAAAACAAAGGAGAAAAGGAAAGATATAAACATCTGAATGCAGAGTTCCAAAGAATAGCAAGAAGAGATAAGAAAGCCTTCTTCAGTGATCAATGCAAAGAGATAGAGGAAAACAACAGAATGGGAAAGACTACGGATCTCTTCAAGAAAATCAGAGCTACCAAGGGAACATTTCATGCAAAGATGAGCTCGATAAAGGACAGAAATGGTATGGACCTAACAGAAGCAGAAGATATTAAGAAGAGGTGGCAAGAATACACAGAAGAACTGTACAAAAAAAATCTTCACGACCCAGATAATCACGACGGTGTGATCACTGACCTAGAGCCAGACATCCTGGAATGTGAAGTCAGGTGGGCCTTAGAAAGCATCACTACGAACAAAGCTAGTGGAGGTGATGGAATTCCAGTGGAGCTATTCCAAATCCTGAAAGATGATGCTGTGAAAGTGCTGCACTCAATATGCCAGCAAATTTGGAAAACTCAGCAGTGGCCACAGGACTGGAAAAGGTCAGTTTTCATTCCAATCCCAAAGAAAGGCAATGCCAAAGAATGCTCAAACTACTGCACCATTGCACTCATCTCACATGCTAGTTATGCTTAAAATTCTCCAAGCCAGGCTTCAGCAATATGTGAACCGTGAACTTCCTGATGTTCAAACTTGTTTTCGAAAAGGCAGAGGAACCAGAGATCAAATTGCCAACATCCACTGGATCATAGAAAAAGCAAGAGAGTTCAAGAAAAACATCTATTTCTGCTTTATTGACTATGCCAAAGCCTTTGACTGTGTGGATCACAATAAACTGTGGGAAATTCTGAAAGAGATGGGAATACCAGACTACCTGACCTGCCTGTTGAGAAATTTGTATGCAGGTCAGGAAGCAACAGTTAGAACTGGACATGGAACAACAGACTGGTTCCAAATAGAAAAAGGAATTCGTCAAGGCTGTATAGTGTCACCCTGCTCATTTAACTTATATGCAGAGTACATCATGAGAAACGCTGGACTGGAAGAAGCACAAGCTGGAATCAAGATTGCTGGGAGAAATATCAATAACCCCAGATATGCAGATGACACCACCCTTATGGCAAAAAGTGAAGAGGAACTCAAAAGCCTCTTGATGAAAGAGAAAGTGGAGAATGAAAAAGTTGGCTTAAAGCTCAACATTCAGAAAACAAAGATCATGGCATCTGGTCCCACCACTTCATGGGAAATAGATGGGGAAACAGTGGAAACAGTGTCAGACTTTATTTTTCTGGGCCCCAAAATCACTACAAATGGTGACTGCAGCCATGAAATTAAAAGACACTTACTCCTTAGAAGGAAAGTTATGACAACCTAGATAGCATATTCAAAAGCAGAGACGTTACTTTGCCAACAAAGGTTCGTCTAGTCAAGGCTATGGTTTTTCCTGTGGTCATGTATGGATGTGAGAGTTGGACTGTGAAGAAGGCTGAGTGCCCAAGAATTGATGCTTTTGAACTGTTGTGTTGGAGAAGACTCTTGAGAGTCCCTTGGACTGCAAGGAGATCCAACCAGTCCATTCTGAAGGAGATCAGCCCTTGGATTTCTTTGGAAGGAATGATGCTAAAGCTGAAACTCCAGTACTTTGGCCACCTCATGTGAAGAGTTGACTCATTGGAAAAGACTCTGATGCTGGGAGGGATTAGGGGCAGGAGGAGAAGGGAATGACAGAGGATGAGATGGCTGGATGGCATCACTGACTCGATGGAGGTGGGTCTCAGTGGACTCTGGGAGTTGGTGATGGACAGGGAGGCCTGGTGTGCTGCGATTCATGGGGTCACAGAGAGTCAGACATGACTGAGTGACTGATCTGATCTGATCTGATCTGATAGGTTTCCAAGAAGGGATATCAGAGAAGGGGCCAGGTAAGTGCATCTGTTCTCTCTGTATAGGTAATAATGATTGAGATCACAAAAGTTAATGAAAACATAAGAGATGAGAATAGGATTCTACCACTAAGCGTAACTTCAGAACTTAATGGCCTATAATAATGAGCCTGAGAACAAATACAGTGAGGTAGGAAGAAAACCAAAGGGTACTATTGCAAGAAATTCAAAAGATGAGAATTTTGCAATGAAAGAAAGTAGACAATAGAGCTGAATGTTACAGAGAAGCACACTAAGAAGGGTATTAAAAACATTATTTGAATTTAGAGACAGGAATGTGATTACTGGTCTTATCAGTAACTGTTTTCATAGAGACATGATGCTTGATGCCAGATCAGTTTGAGAAGTAAAAGATAATAAAGGAATGCAGCTATCATATACATCTTTTTTGAGAAAACTGTATTAGGATGTTCTTCCTCTACATTTTGGTGAAATGACACAAAAACTCATACCCAGATCAGAAACATGAGTGTTAAGCTAGATTAATACTTCTAATTTACTATTCTACTAAGAACAAAACTTTGTGGATTTCAAAGCAAACTTAAAGGCTTTCATAGCAAGCAGCATGACTAGAAGGAATTAGACTAGAAGGAATTTAAGCCATGGATCTGAATCCCAAATTTATCAATGACTAGCTGTAAACTCTGAGTAAACTACTAAGCATCTCTAAGCCGTTATTACCTCTTTATAAAACAACATGAATAAGATCTTTTGCAGAGAGCTTTTTAGAAATTAGAGAGATTACTGTAAAGTGCTTATAAAATGATAGCCATTTTAAATACTAAAACTAGACATCCTTTATATTTGTCTCCTTTTCCTTCCCCTATCAATACTTATGTTTGGGTTTTCATCAGCTTTTGCTCAAATACTTCACTTTTTCTTTTCCTAACTAGCCTTTCTTCTCTTCCACGCTGTTGTCAGGATGAACTTTCTAAAAGGCGAGTATGTTCATATTGCTGGTTTGGTTAAAGCCCTTGAAATGTTTCAATAGTTCCCCCGCCGCCCCCAGCTTCCAGAATAAAGTTCAGATTTCTTAGACTGTCATCCAAGGTCCTTCATGTTGTGATACTTGCCCCCAAATCCTAGCTCTGTTTACTGCCATTTCCTCACTTGAACACTTCTAATCAAGTCCCCAGAATTTCTTGCCATCCTCAAACACATAGACTATATTCTTCACATGATCACACAGGGTGTCCCCATTGTTCAGAGAGCTCTTCTTTATGTCCCTTCTTCAAAACTAAACTGAATCTTCACTGTAATGATTTTCCTGAATCGGATTGGCATGGGTTTTCTCTGTGCTCCAGTAACATCCTGTGCATTTTCTTCTCTCATATAGTGGGTTAAGGCATAGACACTGGCATAGACTGCTCTCGTTCAAATATTGGCTCTGATATTACTTGTATGCCTTGAAGCTAAATACTCTACTCTTTCAAAAAATTAGGATCATTTTAAAAGAGTCACTTTTCTGATTTGTTATTAGAAATATGAGTTAATACATGTAAAGCATTTAACATTTAGATGTTAATATGAAGGTAGCAGGAGAACTGTTAGCCGTTAACACAGAGGTCATGATAGCCTACTATTCTATTAGCTCCTTGGATCAAAGTCTTCTATTGTTTGCTTTTATAATACCAATATGTCACAACTGTTCCAAAGTCTACTGCTGTTCAAGTAATACTGAATAATGAAGTGGATACAATTAAGGATAAATTTCAGAACATTGCATCTGAGATCTGAAAGCACCAATATGAAACAAGGATTAGTATGGACATAGAAAAATCTCTCCTAATAAACTAAGGGAAAGTATTGTTCTAGGGAGGCCTTATGTTTATATCCCACAATTTACTGTTTGCTGAAGAAGTGAACTGTAGTAAATATTAGTAATAAACATTCCTTGAAGAGATACAAATTACATGTTATGGGGATTTGAATATGTCTTAATTATAAATGTACTTTTTATCAACAGAGTAAATAAAATAATCATCTCTTAAAACATCAGTTATTCCTATAAATTAAATATATTTTTAATAAAAAAATCTAATTTCCATGTTAAAAGGATATTTTATTACAGTATTAAATTTTGTAGTGCAGTCATGTGATATATTCAGGTGTTAATTAAGCATATTATGAATAGCCCGAAATATGGTATACATTGTGGTCAATAATAATATCAGTATACTTACTGACATAAGAATAAATAGAATAAAAAATACATTTGTTTGGTTTCCTAACTTATTTTATATAATCTGAACTCAGCCCAGCGGCTAAGAACATATTCTCTAATTTCCAGTTAATCAATTTCAACAATCTGCCACTCTTCACATTGAGGTCAGTTCTCAGGAATCAGAATTATTTGTCTTACAAATTACAAGAATAATTCATAAGTGACCATCTTAGAAGATTTTGCTCTCTCCAAATAAACTATTAAGTGACCATGAGCAAACTTAACCTGTGTAAAGCATAGTAAATACTTCTCCGTTCCTCTTTTATAACTGTCTTTTCTCGTACTAGAAAATTCTACAAAGGAAAACCATGGTTCCAAAGTTTTTAATTTGAGAAAGAGAATCATGATCCACAAAGTCAGAACAGTAACTCAATCATTTTTTTAAATGATCACTTATCAATATAGAATCTGCTGCTGCTGCTAAGTTGCTTCAGTCGTGTCCGACTCTGTGAGACCCCAGAGACGGCAGCTCACCAGGCTCTCCAGTCCCTGGGATTCTCCAGGCAAGAACACTGGAGTGGGTTGCCATTTCCTTCTCCAATGCATGAAACTAAAAAGTGAAAGTGAAGTCGCTCAGTCGTGTCCAACTCTTTGCGACCCCATGAACTGTAGCCTACCAGGCTCCTCCATCCATGAGATTTTCCAGGCAAGAGTACTGGAGTGGGTTGCCAATTACTTCTCCAAATATAGAATCTGAGGCCACATAAGATAAAAATTATTCTCCAAATAATTTTTCTATTCTAATCCTACCTATAACCTGGCTGACATGGACTCTTGCTTCAAAATCATAATCCACTGAAAAAAGAAAAGTCTTGATCTCCTTACCTTGTTCATGGCCAAGTCTTGGTATTTTCTTTACTCTTCTCTTGAGTTCCTGAACCTTCTAGTTAGCTTAATTTTTTATCACTCGCTTCACATACTATTAGTTGTTCTATACTCAGCTTTCATATCTAACAATAAATATTACTCCCTTGGTAATGACCAAAATTCCCAAATATGACTCACCTTGCTCCTTGGAACTGAGCCTGCTGTGGTCACTTAGCAGGAAGCCTGGCAGAACTTCAGCCCTGGGAATAAAGATCAGATAATTTTTAAAAACAGGGGACAGAGTTTTGAGTATTCACACATTTCTAGACAAAATTATATTAAATTACCTTTCTCCAAGTTTGAAATATACTGATTTTAGTGTTAATACCGAAAGGTAAGGTTAGATTTTAATATTCAACTTTAAGTAGCAAAATGCACATTTTTAAAAAATAACTTGCAGGAGTTTGAAAAATTAAGAATTCTAAGATATGATCTAAGACTAAATACATATAAAAACAGGTATTCCACCTATATATTCATGAAATGCAGAACCTCAACAAAGGAAATATTAAGACTGAAAAATTATAC
Organism: Bos taurus; assembly: GCF_002263795.3. Taxonomy (NCBI): domain Eukaryota; kingdom Metazoa; phylum Chordata; class Mammalia; order Artiodactyla; family Bovidae; genus Bos; species Bos taurus. The sequence goes on along the minus strand of NC_037332.1, from coordinate 13,149,210 downwards.
ACAAAAAGATTTTGAAAGTATTCAAATCAGTGTTTCAGCTATGCTAAGCTGAGCCAGCTAGACCTAGCCTTTATGGGCATATGGTTTCAAATTATATTCCATAATTTTCACCAAGTGTTTTATATTCCTGAATAGGAAAAAATAACCATATAAGTCACTTTAAAATGTGTGTTCTTTACCAACAAAGAACAAAAGCTATTCTTGGTTAGGTCATGGATAGTAGAAGCAGGTATATTAATATAAATAATTCTGTTCTAAAATATAAAATTATTCATAGAGAGTTCCAGAAAAACATCTATTTCTGCTTTATTGACTATGCCAAAGCCTTTGACTGTGTGGATCACAATAAACTGTGGAAAATTCTGAAAGAGATGGAAATACCAGACCACCTGACCTGCCTCTTGAGAAATCTGTATGCAGGTCAGGAAGCAACAGTTAGAACTGGACATGGAACAACAGACTGGTTCCAAATAGGAAAAGGAGTTCGTCAAGGCTGTATATTGTCACCCTGCTTATTTAACTTCTATGCAGAGTACATCATGAGAAACACTGGACTGGAAGAAACACAAGCTGGAATCAAGATTGCCGGGAGAAATATCAATAACCTCAGATATGCAGATGACACCACCCTTATGGCAGAAAGTGAAGAGAAACCAAAGAGGCTCTTGATGAAAGTGAAAGAGGAGAGTGAAAAAGTTGGCTTAAAGCTCAACATTCAGAAAACGAAGGTTATGGCATCCGGTCCCATCACTTCATGGGAAATAGATGGGGAAACAGTGGAAACAATGTCAGACTTTATTTTTCTGGGCCCCAAAATCACTACGGATGGTGACTGCAGCCATGAAATTAAAAGACGCTTACTCCTTGGAAGGAAAGTTATGACAACCTAGATAGCATATTCAAAAGCAGAGACGTTACTTTGCCAACAAAGGTTCATCTAGTCAAGGCTATGATTTTTCCAGTGGTCATGTATGGATGTGAGAGTTGGACTGTGAAGAAAGCTGAGCGCCGAAGAATTGATGCTTTTGAACTGTGGTGTTGGAGAAGACTCTTGAGAGTCCCTTGGACTGCAAGGAGATCCAACCAGTCCATTCTAAAGGAGATCAGCCCTGGGATTTCTTTGGAAGGAATGATGCTAAAGCTGAAACCCCAGTACTTTGGCCACCTCATGCAAAGAGTTGACTCATTGGAAAAGACTCTGATGCTGGGAGGGATTGGGGGCAGGAGGAGAAGGGGATGACAGAGGATGAAATGGCTGGATGGCATCACTGACTCAATGGACGTGTTTCAGTGAACTGCGGGAGTTGGTGATGGACAGGGAGGCCTGTCGTGCTGCGATTCTTGGGGTCAAAAAGAGTTGGACACGACTGAGTGACTGATCTGATCTGATCCGTATTTTATCATAGTAGGTATAATGTGAGAAAATCTATCCTTATTCCATTTTTCACAATGTTAATCTAAAACTATTAGTAATAAACATTAATTATTTACTTCTAACTCATATTTTTATCCCAAGAAAATTCTACAGCATCTTATTATAATATTTTGAACTTTACTCAGGCACCCACTGAATTTTGAATACATAGTCTAAATATGCCATAAGTGAAGTAAATATGCCATGGGCACATAAAACTGTTTAAGTCAAAAATGATAAGAACTCACAGTAAATATGGTTTAGGGAGTGTGATATTTCAGTTATTTTTCAATTCATACTAATGGATTTTGTTTGAGTAAATCACATAATTATTAATATTAAGCATGTTCCTTGTTTCCAACTCAAAATCACCTTATGATTTTGAAAGAAGGTGCACGGGTATATCTGTGGTGGATTCATTTTGATGTTTGGCAAAACTAATACAATATTGTAAAGTTTAAAAATAAAAAAAATAAAAACCTTTTCCTGAAAATTAAATTTTGACATTAGCAGTAAGTAAGACCATCACAGCCAAAATGGATTGAGATTACCTGCTTATTTTTACAGGCAGAACCAGATTCCATTTCTGGGATAATGTGGTCTTTTAATTTAGATACTGGAATTATTTAAGAACCAAATTGGTTCAATAAAATATTATAGGCAAGTGTACATTTTTACCTTCTGTCAAGAAGCTCTTTATCTATTTGTATGATGAAAGCAGAGGTAACACATTATAAGAGGAGACGTATCATTTTCCATTCTTCTTGGGTCTGATGCTTTAGGCTAACTTGTAGGCAAAGAGAGAAAGCCAGAGGATAAGCAAAGAAAAACCAAGGAGAGAGATGTATTAACATAATCACAGTGACTGAAATTGAAAACCAGTAAACACTCCAGCAGAGGAAACTCAAAATAACAACTCACTTCTAACTACAGCTATTTTCTTATAAAAAGTTTAATTTGAACAATATGGAACATGCTCTGACTAAAATAAAGCAGGATGTGATGAACTTGATTCTCAGACCAACACAAATTCTATTATCAACTCTGACTATATTATATCAGACAGATTATTAAATATGAAAGAGTTTCAGTTCCCCTCATCTGACCAATAAAAATAAAGTTGCCTGAAGCATATAGGGGAAGATTAATACGAAAGTATTTAGCCTAAATCTGGCAGCAACATGGTATTTCACAACTGTAACTTTTTTATCATTAGTCAATCCTGGCTTAAATATAGGATCTTGGGCATATTTTCATTCATTACACCCTCTGTGTCAACTTCTTTCATTGTAAATACCAACTAAACAGTAAAAACTAAACAAAATCAGATGTATAAAATACAACTTTATTTTTAGCTACAATTATTGTTACTGAGATCCCCATTCTATGGATATCAAAAATGTTTAACTCTACCAATTCATGGTAATTAAATTACTTCTGTTTTAAAAGTCTCAGAGTTTTACCTCTCACGCACGCCACAACCATCACCATGCACACACCAACATACACAGGCGTGGTTCACCTTAATTTCTCCCAGAGTCATCATAATCCTAGGGTGGAGTCATGTATCATCCCAGCATTAGAGGCGAGGCATCTGCTCCTCGTGCCAGTTCCTGGCTCCTCCTATTCACGTGGAAATGTAGTTCACATTCATCTGACCCTTACAACTCTATTACCTTAAAGGACCCAGTTCATGTCTGTTTTCATTGTCAGAACCATATAATCCATATCCTTTTTGTCCTAAACATAAGTCTTCTTCTGGTACCTTGATCCTGCTAAAAGTTCTGAACATTTGCTGGGGACTGGTTGCTCAGAAATGTTGGTTATCTTCCCACACTATTCTGGGAGTTCATGATTTTCTGTAGTTGACCTCATACTGATTTAAAACTCCTTTAATCACCACTAGTCTAATCCTGGGTGCCAAATGGACATTGGGTTTTCCCATAAGACTTGCAGAATTCTACATTATACTGTGGGAAGCCAAGCAGCTAGTCTTTTCTTCTCATATCTGGGGATTTATTTCATCTAGTCTACTCTTTGGGGCTTGGTTCAAAAATCAAAGGATGGGCACTTCCCAGAGAACCATTGTTTCTAAGTCTAGCTACATTCCTTTGTGATCTCTCTTCCCATAAGTTAATCAGTCTAAACCTCCCTTTCCTACTCTAAGATATCAATTCTTGGCTCCAATTCCAACAGGCGCTAGTTCTTCACAATTAAATGGAGCTTCCAGCAGTGAAAGAAAAAGGCACAAATTTCTTACGAGTAAAAGTGCAGTCTTTTTAAAACATTGTCTCCACCACAGGTTTACAGACATTCAGGGAATCAAGAATTTGACCCCTTGATTGTTTCCTTTTTGTTTTATTCTTATTATCTCTGCCTTGAAGATACAGTTTATAGAAACCCTTCCTGCTCCTTCAGAGGCTGAGCCCATGAGAAAGTAATGGGAAAACATGGTTTCATAATCAAAACTTTGCTCAGGGCACTTGCCACTGCCAAAGATAGTTAGACTAGACTCCAGAGCCTAGTGTTTAATAGCCCACTCACATGTGGCTTTCTGCCTCTGTAGTTGTTGACAAGGTTCCTTCAAGTTCTTCCCTCCAGGCTTGTATATTAAAATCTATGCTATCCTAAGCTCAATTCAAAGTGCTGGCTCTTCTAGTCAACAGAAATAGTAAATATGGTCTCTTCTTCACTAGAAATTCTTATAGAGTCATATCTGTACCACTGTCATGAAATAGAAAAATTCTCACTTGTATTGGAATATTTCTGTTATATGTTTTATTAGTGATATTTTAAGTCCCCAAAATGTATTTCTTCTGAGTCCTGTATTTATCACTAGCTGTGATTGTACCTGAATGAGATATTACATCAGTTTAATTCATAAATTGATCAAACCATTTAGCTTTCTCTAGGGTTTATCAGCAGGGTTTACTAAAATATATAACATGTATTCTAATATTAAAATACTTAATTACATGTTAGTTTCCTAGGGCTGCTGTTGCAGCAGTACCACAAACTGGATGACTTAAAAGAACAGAAACTTATGTTCTCAACAGATCTGGAGATAAGAAAGGCAAAATCAAAGTGTTAGCAAGGCCATACTTCCTCTGAAACCTGTAAGGGAGAAATCCTTCCTTATCTCTTACTTTCTATTGGTGGCCATTAATCTGTAGTGTGGCTGGGCTTGCAACTGCATTACTTTAATCTCTGCCTTTTTTGTCACATGGCTTCCTCTTTATCTGTTTCTGTACTGATGTGGCTATCTGTCCTCCTTTTTGTGTGTATCTTTGTCTAAATTTCTCTCTTCTTAAAAGGACACTGGTCAACTGAATCAGGGCCTACCCTAATGACCTGGGGGCTTCCAAGGTGGTGCTCCAGGTAAAGAACCTGTCTGCCATCTCAGGAGATGAAGGTTAGACTCCTGGATCAGGAAGATCCCCTGGAAGAGGGCATGGCAACACATTCACAATTCTTGCCTGGAGAATCTGATGGACAGAGGAGACTGAGAGGCTACAGATCACAGGGTCACACAGAGTTGGAAATGGCTGAAGCAACTTAGCAGGCATGCACTAATGGCCTGATCTTAATTTGATTACATCTGCAAGACCCTATCTTACATAGGAACTGTGGATTTGGACTTCAACACCTTTATGGGAAGATACAATTCAACCCAAAATAATAGTTGGTAATGGTTGATAAATAGTAAAATACTTAAAACAGGACTTGTCTGCAGCTCATGTGATAAAGAATCTGCCTGCAATGTAGGAGACCTGGGTGGGAAGCCAAGAGCTACCTGGAGTAAAAGGCAAGTTTGGCCTTGGAGTCAAAACGAAACAGGGCAAAGGCTAACGGAGTTTTGCAGCACTCAATATGCCAGCAAATTTGGAAAACTCAGCAGTGGCCACAGGACTGGAAAAGGTCAGTTTTCATTCCAATCCCAAAGAAAGGCAATGCAAAAGAATGTTCAAACTACTGCACAATTGCCCTCATTTAACATGCTAGCAAAATAATGCTCAAAATTCTCCAAGGCAGGCTTCATCAGGATATGAATCAAGAACTTCCAGATGTTCAAGCTGGTTTAGAAAAGGCAAAGGAACCAGAGTTCACATTGCCAAAATCTGTTGAATCATAGAAAAAGCAAGAGAATTCCAGAAAAAAAACCTTCTGTTTCATTGACTACAGTAAAGCCTTTGACTGTGTGTATCAAAACAAAACTATGGAAAATTCTTAAAGAGATGGGAATGCCAGACCACCTGACCTGTCTCCTGAGAAACCTGTATGCAGGTCAAGAAGCAACAGTTAAAACAGGACTTGGAACAACAGATTGGTTCAAAATGGGGAAATGAGTATGTCAAGGCTATATATTGTCACCCTGCTTATTTAACTTAGATGCAGAGTACATCATGTGAAATATAGGGCTGGATGAAGCACAAGCTGGAATCAATATTGCAAGGAGAAATACCAATAACCTCTGATACACAGATGACACAGCCCTTATGGCAGAAAACAAAGAGGAATTTTAGAGAGTGAAGAGCCTCTTGATGAAGGTGAAAGAGGAGAATGAAAAAGCTGGCTTAAAACTCAACATTAAAAAAACAAAGATCATGACATCTGGTTCTATCACTTCATGGCAAATAGATGGGAAACAATGGAAACAGAGAAACTTTATTTTCTTGTATTCCAAAATCACAGCATATGGTGACTGTAGCCATGAAATTAAAAGATGCTTGCACATTGGAAGAAAAGCTATGGTTAATCTAGATTGCATATTATAAAGTAGAGACATTACTTTATCAACAAAGGTGAAGTTAGTCAAAGCTATGAATCTTCTGCCAAGAGAATGCACTGGTCATAGCAAACACCCTCTTCCAATAACACAAGAGAAGACTCTATACATGGACATCACCAGATGGTCAACACCAAAATCAGATTGATTATTCTTTATAGCCAAAGGTGGAGAAGCTCTATACAGTCAGCAAAAACAAGACCAGGAACTGACTGTGGCTCAGATCATGAACTCCTTATTGCCAAATCAGACTGAAATTGAAGAAAGTAGGGAAAACCAGTAGACCATTCAGGTATGACCTAAATCAAATCCCTTACAATGATACAGCGCAAGTGAGAAATAGATTTAAGGGACCAGATCTGATAGAGTGCCTTATGAACTATGGACTGAGGTTTGTGACATTGTACAGGAGACAGGGATCAAGACCATCCTCACTGATAAGAAATGCAAAAAAGCAAAATGGCTGTCTGGGGAGGCCTTACAAATAGCTATGAAAAGAAAAGAAGCAAAAAGCAAAGGAAAAAAGAAAAGATATAAGCTTCTGAATGCAGAGTTCCAAAGAATAGCAAGGAGAGATAAGAAAGCCTTCCTTAGTGACAAGTGCAAAGAAATAGAGGAAAAGAATAGAATGGGAAAAACTAGAGATCTCTTCAAGAAAATTAGAGATACCAAGGGAACATTTCATGCAAAGATGGTCTCATAAAGGACAGGAATGGTATGGACCTAACAAAAGCAGAAGATATTAAGAAGAGGTGGCAAAAATACACAGAAGAACTGTACAAAAAAGATTTTCATGACCCAGATAATCAGGATGGTGTGATCACTCACCTAGAGGCAGACATCCTGGAATATGAAGTCAAGTGGCCTCAGGAAGCATTGCTATGAACAAAGCTAGTGGAGGTGATGGAATTCCAGTTGACGTATTTCAAATCCTGAAAGATGATGCTGTGAAAGTGCTGCACTCAATATGTCAGCAAATTTGGAATACTCAGCAGTGGCCACAGGACTGGAAAAAAGTCAGTTTTCATTCCAATCCCAAAGAAAGGCAATGCCAAAGAATGCTCAAACCACCACACAATTGCACTCATCTCACATGCTAGTACAGTAATGCTCAAAATTCTCCAAGCCAGGCTTCAAGAATACATGAACCATGAACTTTCAGATGTCCAAGATGATTTTAGAAAAGGCAGAGGAAGCAGAAATCAAATTGCCCTCATCTGCTGGATGATCAAAGAAGCAAGAGAGTTCCAGAAAAAACATCTATTTCTAATTTATTGACTATGCCAAAGCCTTTGACTGTGTGGATCACAATAAATTGTGGAGAATTCTTAAAGAGATGGGAATACCAGACCACCTAACCTTCCCCTTGAGAAATTTGTATGGAGGTTAGGAAGCAACAGAGAACTGGACATGGAACAGCAAACTGGTTCCAAATAGGGAAAGGAGTACATCAAGGATGTATATTGTCACCGTGCCTATTTAACTTATATGCAGAGTACATCCTGAGAAATGCTGGGCTGGAAGAAGCACAAGCTGGAATCAAGACTGTTTTGAGAAATATCAATAATGTCAGATATATAGATGACACCACCCTTATGGCAGAAAGTGAAGAAGAACTAAGGAGCCTCTTGATGAAAGTGAAAGAAAAGAATGAAAAAGTTGGCTTCAAGCTCAACATTCAGAAAACAAAGATCATAGTATGCGATCCCATTACTTCATGTCAAAGAGATGGAGAAACAGTGGAAGCAGTGGCAGACTTTATTATTTTGGGCTCCAAATCACTGCAGATGGTGACTTAGCCATGAAATAAAAAGGCACTTACTCCTTGGAAGGAAAGTTATGACCAACCTAGACAGCATATTAAAAAGCAGAGACATTACTTTGCCAACAAAGGTCCATCTAGTCAAGGCTATGTTTTTTCCAGTAGTCATGTATGGATGTGAGAGCTGGACTATAAAGATAGTTGAGCACTGAAGAATTGATGTTTTTTAACTGTGGTGTTGGAGAAGACCATTGAGAGTCTCTTGGACTGCAAGGAGATCCAACCAGTCCATCTTAACAGAAATCCATCCTGAATGTTCATTGGAAGGACTGATGTTGAAGCTGAAAACTCCAATACTTTGGCCACCTGTCATGAAGAGCTGACTCATTAGAAAAGACCCTTATGTTGGGAAAGATTAAAGGCAGGAGAAGAAGGGCACAACAGAAGATGAGATGGTTGGATGGCATCAATGACTCAATGGACATGAGTTTGAGCAAGCTCTGGGAGTTGGTGATGGACAAGGAAGCCTGGCATGCTGCAGTGCATAGCACTGCAAAGAGTCAGACATGACTGAGTGACTGAACAGCAACATACTTAAAAAAATATATTTGAATAAAAAAATTGTTCTTAACATGAGATGTTCTCATAATTTAACAGTACCTACTTTATATGTGCCAGCTCATCAGCAACGTGTAGCAGCTTGATCCTTGCATTAATCAAATAATCCCTCTGAATTTAAACAAGTCTGCCTCTATATTACTGCCTAGTAGTTCTCTTTCTCTTTGAAACAATCTTTCATTTTTATTTTAAAGCTTTTGCTCTGAAGCTGACTGCTATTGTGACTTCCCTGTTAAAGGTGCAAATCAAATCCATTTAATCAGTAATGGAATTGGGCCCATTAATCTAGTTCATTACACATCACAGAGAAAAATCAAACGGAAAAGAAATAAAAAATGACACTGTACAATATATTCACTTGCCTCTCTTAACCCAAGCCCTTGGGTTAGCTGTTCAATTTCATTGCAAATGATTTAAGATAATTCATATTTATCAACCTCACACTGTGTCTAGAGAGTTGTTGAAGCATCTCTATGGGATATGCCACTGTGTTGATATAAAAATATTAAAAACCTAGCTCTGAAAACTGAACAGCACTTCACCACATGAATTGTATGTGTAAATGTTGATAATGATATAAAAATTCAAGGCTGAGCCATTAATATTATAGATCAAATGATATCTGATTGGTGATTGCAATTAAAATTGCTTCCAACGAAAGAGTGAATGATTACATTTTATCACATTCTGAATGCAAAATACTAAACTCCCAGAATATTGTTTTTCTAATTGTATCACTTACATTTGGTGTTATTTTAAAGTGCCATTCAAAATGCTTTATAGCCATGACAAGAGATCCATAATGGCATTTTCAACATAATGCATGAGAAAGTAACACAGAGATAATGTTTGATGTAAATAATTTTGAAAGCATTTCCATCTGTAATATGTCTTTAAAAAATCCCACAAAATGTCTTGAATTTTCACATATATACCTTAGTGAGAAAATATATTGGTAAAGAGTGAAAAAGGAAGAATTACTCATAAATACATTTCATGACAACTATGAATTTTGTCATACTACAATACAAAATAAATGACTGCATGTTTCTAAATACCTCATTTCAATTCACAAAGTATATATTGATATTCAGCATTATAAAATTTGAAACTTTTAATGAAAAACAACTGAAGTCTCTTGTGTGAATAAGCAACTTGCTTTGTCTTGCTTTCACCATGATCTCCAGCCTCTTCATTGTCCTTTAGTGGGTGACCCATCACCTTTGACACACTTGCCTCTGTGCCTTGTCTGTATAAATGATCACTTTATCAGATTTATCACTTTAATCAGCATGACTTTTAGGCATTTTCACCTTACAAAGTAAAAACTTCGGCTAAAACCAACCAGAGGGTGTCTGGTTTTGCTTTGTTGTTTGTTTCTTTTCCTAAGCAATACTGTGTTCTAATAATGGCTCAGATGTTTATTAACATTTTGACATTAGATAGCTTATCCTGTTTGAGTCTAAGTTACTTCATGTGCAAAATTAATCATTCGTGCACTAGTATCAAGATATTATAAATCAGTCAACAAAAGGCTAGCATATAGTATATAATGAACAAATGATAGTTTGTTTTCAGCTGCTTCTAATTCAAAACGCACTTCAGAGAAAATTGCCTAATCATGTTGAATGGCTCTACTAAAGATGGATAACACCCATTCTCTTCTCACTCCAAGTTGATCCTGGGCACCAGTCTCACTCATCCCTGGTTTGTGCCCATTCTTTCCCACAAAGACTCTTCCATGTTTTGTCAACTTCCATACATTTAAACCCATCCTCAAATGAAAGGTTAATATCCTATTTCACTAACAAATCTAGACATGCACATTTTACCTTAAAATTCTATTTTTTTTTTACCCATTTTCATCCTCTTTCCTCAGTTACCAGATGAGTAACTGGCTCTCCTGGAATCCATCTCCTCAGAATACACTTCTAGTTATATCTATACAGCATTCTCTCATCTCATTTAAATCTTTGCTCAGACATCATCTGTTCAATCAGGCCTAACTGGATCCTCCTATTTAAATGTTAAACTCAACTCATTCATCTCCTTCGTGGATCACGGCCTTGTATAGCAAAAGGGCTTGTGCAACTCAATAAAGCTATGAGGGTCGGACACAACTGAGCGACTTCACTTTCAACTTTTCACTTTCATGCATTGGAGAAGGAAATGGCAACCCACTCCAGTGTTCTTGCCTGGAGAATCCCAGGGACAGGGGACCCTGGTGGGCTGCCGTCTATGGCGTCACACAGAGTCAGACACAACTGAAGTGACTTAGCAGCAGCAACATACTGTGCAGAGTCACCCAAGATGTCCAGGTCATAATGTACAGTTCTGTTGAAACTTGGTCCACTAGAGGAGGAAATGGCAACCCGCTCCAGTATTCTTGCCTGGAGAACCCCATGGACAGTATGAAAAGGCAGAAAACATGACACTGGAAGCCCCCAGGTCGGTAGTTATCCAATGTGCTACTGGGGAAGAGCAGAGGGCAATTACTAATAGCACCAGAAAGAATGAAGCAGTTTCCTCCAAGCAGAAATGATGCTTAGTTGTGGACTTGCCTAGTGGTGAAACTAAAGCTCAACACTATAAAGAACAATATTGCATAGGAATGTGGAATGTTAGGTCCATGAATCAAGCTAAATTGATGTGGTCAAGCAGAATATGACAAGAGTAAATATCAACATCTTAGGAATCAATGAACTAAAATGAATGGAAATGAGCAATTTATTTCAGATGACTATTATATCTATTACTATGGGCAAGAATCACTTAGAAGAAATGGAGTATCCCTCATAGGCAAAAAAAAAAAAAAGAGTCCAAAATGACAACTTCAAAAATGACAGAACAATCTCGTTTGTTTCCAAAGCAAAACATTCAACATCACAGTAATCAAAATCTATGCCCCTATCATTGATTCTAAAGAAGCTGAAGCTGACTGGTTCTATGAAGACATACAACACCTTCTAGAATTAACACCAAAAAAGGTGTATTTTTCATCATAGAGGACTGGGATGCAAAAGTAGGAAGTCAAGACATACCCAGCAAAGCAGGTAAGTTTGACCTTGGAGTACAAAAGGAAGCAGGGCAAAGGTTAACAGAGCTTTGTCAAGAGAACATGCTGGTCATAGCAAACACCCTTGTCCAGTAACTGAAGCGACAACTGTACACATGGACATCACCAGATAGTCAAACTAGAAATCAGATTGATTATGTTCTTTGTAGCTGAAGCTGGAGAAGCTCCATACAGTCAGCAAAAACAAGATCTGGAGATGACTGTGGCTCAGATCATGAGCTCCTTATTGAAACAGTCAGGCTTAAATTGAAGAAAGTAAGGAAATTTGATTTAGTTCAGATATGAACTAGGCCAAATCCCTTATGATTATATGATGGAGGTGACAAATAGATTCAAGGGATTAGATCTGGCAAAAAGAAAAAGTGCCTGAAGAACTACGGACTGAAGTCCCTAACACTCTACAGGGGACGGTGACCAAAATCATCCCAAAGAAAAAATGCAAGAAGGCAAAGTGGTTGTCTGAGGAGGCTTTACAGATCACTGAGGAAACAAGAGAAGCAAAAGGCAAGGGAGAAAGGGAAAGATATACCCAACTGAATGCAGAGTTCCAGAGAATAGCAAAGAGAGATAAGAGGGACTTCTTAAATGAACAGTGCAAAGAAATAGAAGAAAACAATAGAATGGGAAAGACTAGCGATCTCTTCAAGAAAACTGGAGTGATCAAGAGAGTATTTCATGCGAGGATGGGCACCATAAAGGACAGAAATGGTAAGGACCGAATGGAAGCACAATAGATTAGAATAGGTGGCAAGAATACAGAGGAAGAATACAAGAAAGGTCTTAATGATCAGAATAACCACAATGGTGTGGACCCTCACCTAGAGCCAGACATACTGGAATGTGAAGTCAAGACTGCCTTAGGAAGCATTACTGCAAACAAATCTAGTGGAAGTAATGGAACTGCAGCTGAGCTATTTCAAATCCTAAAAGATGATGCCGTTAAAGTGCTGCATTCAATAGGTCAGCAAATTTGGAAAACTCAGTAATGGCCACAGGAAAGGAAAAGGTCAGTTTCCATTCTAATACCAAAGAAGGGTAAGGGCAAAGAATGTTCAAACTACCATACAGTTACATTCATTTAACACACTATCAAGGTTATATTCAAAATCCTTCAAGCTAGGCTTCAGTAGTACATGAATCAAGAACTTCCAGATGTGCAAGCTGGGTTTTGAAAAGGCAGAGGAACCAGAGATCAAATTACCATTATTTGTTGTATCATGAAGAAAGTATGGGAGTTTCAGAAAAATATCTACTTCTTGCTTCATTGACTATGCTAAAGCTTTTAACTGTGTGGATCACAACAAACTGTGGAAAATTCTTAAAGAGACAGGAATAACAGACAACCTTACCTGTCTCCTAAGAAACCTGTATTTGGGTCAATAAACAACAGTTAGAACCAGACACGGAACAACCTACTGGTTCCAAATTGACAAAGGAGTACAACAAGCTGTATACTGTCACCCTGCTTATTTGACTTCTACGCAGAGTATATCATGTGAAATGCAGGGCTGAATGAATCACAAGCTGTAATCAAGATTGCTGGGAGAAATATCAACAATCTCCGATATGCAAATGATACTGTTCTAATGGCAGAAATTAAAGAGGAACTAAAGAGCCTCTTGATTAGGGAGAAAGAGGAGAGTGAAAAAACTGTCTTGAAACTCAACATTCAAAAAACTAAGATTATAGCATCTGGTCCCATCACTTCATGGCAAATAGAAGGGGAAATACAGGAAACAGTGAAAGATTTTTATTTTCTTGAGTTTCAAAATCACTGCATACTGTGATTGCAGCCATGAAATTAAAAGACACTTCGTGGAAGGAAAGCTATGACAAACCTAGACAGCATATTAAAAAGCAAAGACATCACTTTGCCAACAAAGGTCCATCTAGTCAAAGCTATGGTATTTCCAGTGGTCATGTATGGATGTGAGAGTTGGACTATAAAGAAAGCTTAGTGCCAAAAAATTGACGCTTTTGAACTGTGGTGTTGGAGAAGCCTCTTGAGGGTCTCTTGGACTGCAATGATTTCAAACCAGTCAATCCTTAAGGAAATCAGTCCTGAATATTCATTGGAAGGACTGATGCTAAAGTTCCAATACTTTGGCCACCTGAGGCAAAGAGCCAACTCATTGGAAAGGTCCCTGAGAAAGACTGAAGGCGAAAGGAGAAGGCGGTATCAGAGGGTGAGATGGTTAGATAGCATCACGAACTCAATGGACATGAGTGTGAGCAAATTCTGGTAGTTAGTAGAGGACAGAGGAGCCTGGAATGCTGCAGTCCATGTGGGCACAAAGATTCAAACAGGACTCAACAACTGAACAACAACAACAAACTCATTCATAGGCTCTTACCACACTCTATTTTTGTTCCATACCAGGTTTTAGCCATAGACTAACTACACAGTTTACTTAATCAGTTGGTCCACAGTGTGTTCTTTAAGAAAAAATCAGCTTCTCTACAGAACAGGCATTCTTTTATATTTTTCAGTAAGGACACTGTGAACTATATATATATATATATATATTCAGTGGATAAATGAATGAATGTTTTTCTCTAAATCTACCAAACAACCTTTTTTCTACTCCTTAGAAATCAAATCATCTTTAACACTTTTATTTTATAAAATCTTAAAGTAGAGAAAATATTTTTAAAGTGTTTATTTGTCTTAAAATTTTAAGTGAACTCAACTGAAGACTTTAAAATCCAAATGAGCTAGAGGAAGGAGAGAGAGACATAGGTATATGTTTGTATGGGGAGGGAGAGAGGGAGGGAAATGGGGAAGGAAGAAAGAGTAGGAGGGAGAGAGAAGGAAGGATTGAGAGATTTTAGGCTTGGAAATTTAAAAGGCAAAATCTAAACATATAAAAAGAAAACCTATAAAACAAAGTGATTTAGAGATTTAAAAGAAAATAAGTGCAGTATTTTATGATGCTATTTAAAACAAACAAACAAAGGATTAGGGGCTTATAAAACAGATTCAAATTCAAGAAAGATAGAAGGCTAAGAGGTTCCAACATTCATCTCCCCTACAAAAATAAAAAAAATAAATAATAAACAACTACAGCCTGATGAAAATAGTTCTAGGAAATCTCTGGACTACAAAGCAGTAGCAACAGTCATCCTGCAAAGCTTATAAACCAAGAATAGCCACATGAAAAGAATAGGAAGTTTTTATATGTGTTATTTTCCCCTTGTCCAGAGCACTTTTGTGCCAAGAGGGATCCACTCCAAGGGAGCTCACTTCATAGGGTAAAGAGCAGAAAGCTGTGAACCCCAGCAAGCCTCATCACCATGGACATTTGTAGCCTTTGTGATCAAGAAACCCAGTCTTCTGCAACACTAAACCCAGCTAACAGAGCTGCCCAGAATCCCCATTGTTTTTTTTTGTTTGTTTGTTTTGTTTTTTCTCTTCCACTTCTGGGGGCTGGAGCGCTCTCTGTAGGTAGATCTGCCTACAGGTGCACTAGTCACTGCTGCGCTCTCTTCTCCAATAACAGGATGCCACAGTGCCTCATCATAAGACAACAGATGCTTCTCTATGCCCATCTCCCAGGTCTCAAATTGTGACTCTGATGGGCCATTACCAGGCCTAAGATTTCCCTGCTCTGCATCCCTCTCCTGGGTCTTAAGCCAGAGTTCTGATGCACATTACAGGCTGCACTGCAGCAGCGCTTTGTCCCAGACTCCAGGGCTCTAATTGATCATTGACCTGCCATTACCAGAGTCTCACTGCTTCTCCTCTGTTCCATGTCCCCTAGTGCCAGAGTTGGGACTTGGACCCACCATGCTCTTACACCTTGCCCACTGGGCCCGAAACACTGCTTTTCATCTTGTTATCCAAGAACCCATGCTACTTCTATGTCCTGCCTCTGGGACCTGAATCACTTCAGCAAGCCCCATAGACCAAGAATCCAATCCCACAGTAGATCTGTCTACTCTTGCACTTCAGACAGTCACAGTAGTGTATCCATGCTCCAGGACCAAGGAACTCTTACAGTTTTGCAAGTACCTGGTTTTGGGACCCTGGCTTTGCTGCTGCTCTTGAGTGCCAGTCTGTCAAATCTGCCCTTAAGAAGGACTAAATCAGTTAGAATTTCTTTTCAAGGGCAAAAATGGAGAATAGGAAGACACCAGAAGACTTAACTTCTGAGGACCATGACAACATGAGCCACTAATGCCAGCCACAGAAAGCCCACAGTCTTGACCACAAAAGAGCCCATAGTCTTTGCTGATGCTGCCCTCAGTAGACAGAGCTGCAGAAACTTCACCACGGTGCCTTCCCAGGAAAATAATCACTCCTCCTAGCACCCTCACAGTCACCATCATTTGCAAATCTTTCCAAAGTGAATTCAGTTTGAGAAGACTGAAAGAGAAGACTGCTCCCTCAAATGCACAGACATCAATGCACAGAAATACACAAAAAAGGAAAAACATGACACTACCAAGAAAGACAATACTTTTCAGTAATTGAACACCAAAAGAATGGAGACCTATGAGCTATCTGAAAAAGAGTTCAAAATTATTATGTTGAGGAAGTCCAGTGAAATTCAAGAGAACACAGACAACTCAATGAACTCAGACAAACAATGCATGAACAAACTAAGAGATTCAACAGAGAAATCATAAAAAATTTTATTTGACTTCAAGAATACGAGGCATAAAGTTAAAAATACAACAGACAGCTTCAATAGCAAGCTCAATCAGACAGAAGGAAAAACTGCAAAATTGAGGATAGATCTCTAGACAGAGAAAATGTCTGATCAGATCTCTGGTTGGGGGGCGGAAATTATAATGAAAAGGAATGGTTTTCTCTTCGAAATATTGACAGAGGATGGTCCTGAAATCACCCCCTCCCATGGGCACGCTGAATTTACAGTAAACTATGGAATGACTACCTCTGAAAGAAATCCAAAGTAGTTCAGCCACTCAGGTGAATGAGAAAACAACAACAACAGCAGCAGCAGCAACAAAAAGAAAAAACACTGAAATGGGTAAAAGAGGCTGAGACACATAACTGGTAAGGAAATTATAACTCCCAGCTTCTCCCTGAGAAGGGAAGGACTTGGACCACTCTTCTGACTTCCCATTTTTTTAAGTCTTCTACCTGATAGACAGGACCCCAAAACATCTAGATCAGAAGATCCATGAGATAATAATGTTATAGTGAACTAATAAAAATTTCTTAAAAAACTTCCAAGGATTCACCATGATTTCCCTCCCCAGTGTTCAGTGAGAAGCAGAAGACTGAAATGCTCAGTCTTTCTTTTGAAAGAAGCCTAATTTCTTATCTTAAAAGCTGAAGCCTGAGGAGTAGGCTTCTAGTTTAACCACAGTGAAGAGGAATTAAAGAGCTTCTTGATGAAGGTGAAAGAGGAGAGTGAAACATTCAAAAAATGAAGATCATGGCATCCGGCCCCATCACTTCATGGCATATAGATGGGGAAAAATTAGAAACAGTGTCAGATTTCATTTTCTTGGGCTCTAAAATCACTGCAGATGGTGACTGTAGCCACAATTAAAAGACACTTGCTCCTTGGAAGGAAAGCCATGAAAAACCTAGACAGCATGTGAAAAATCAGAAACATCACTTTGCCAACAAAGGTCCGTAGAGTCAAAGCTATGGTTTTTTCATTAGTTATATATGGATTTGAGAGTTGGACTTTATAGTCCGGAAGCTGAGTTCCAAAGAACAGATGCTTCTGAAGTGTGATGTTGGAGAAGACTCTTGAGAGTCCCTTGTACAGCAAGGAGATCAAACCTGTCAATCTTAAAGGAAATCAACTCTGAATATTGTTTGGAGGGACTTGTGCTGAAGCTGAAGCTCCAATACTTTGCCAACCTGATGCAAAGAACTGACTCACTGGAAAACACCGTGATGCTGGGAAAAGGGGGCAACAGAGGATGAGATGGACGGATGGCATCACTGACTTAATGGACATGAGTTTGAGCAAACTCAAGGAGATAGTGAAGGGCATGGAAGCCTGGCGTGCTGCAGTCCATGGGTCATAAAAAGTTGGACATGACTTAGTGACTGAACAATAACAAAGGGCTGATTACAGTACTCTCCAGAGGCAGGAGAAGCCAGCAGCTTCCAACTTCATACTTTTTCTCTGTCATACTCCACATAGCCAGAGAGAAGTGTGTACAGGTCTGATGCCTTAGCTTTTATGGTTGTTGCTCAGAGTACGCATCCCTTCATCACCTAATTCTGGCGACCAGTGGGGGTACATTTTTGAGTCCCACATGCCAAGACCTCTTGTAAAAGAAGCCTGTTTTGCTGACTTTAAAAGCTATAGACTCAGGGCAGACTTCTAATTTATCACACATCTAGGAGCTGATTAAAATCCTGCCTAGAGACCAAGAAGGCCAGCAGATGTCATTTTTGTGCTGTCCCTCTGCCCCATACCAGATTGCAGGTGTCTCTTTGAAAGGAGTTTGTGCACATGTCTGGCACCTCAGCTTTTCTGGCGGCCATCCAAATTAGGCAGACTTTGATTGTCTGGCTCTGGTGGCCAACAGGACTTGTATTCATGGGTTCAATGGGGTTGTAGCAAATAAAAAAAACACTTCTTAACTGGGTTTTCCCTTAGGCTCCATGTAGCTGGAGCAGGTGGAAAAGCTAATCTCCTGAAAGAGAGATCTCCTCAGTCTTTTCCTGAAAAGGCTATTTGCATACTACAGAATCTGCTGTCTGAGGGTCTGAGTTTCAATAAGCCTGCATCTACATATTGACGGAGACGTTGCCCCTTGGGTGGCTGAGCAGTCTTGGAACACAGTCAACCATAAGAATCACTGAGAGAAAAGAAGTATGCTTGAACAATTCAAGGTTTCAGAGACAACCAAGAATGAAGCTAGAATTCAATAATAAGACTTATTTCCTACACAGGGGCACTCATTCAAGAGTGAGAGAGATGACTATTTTATCTAATTCACAGAAAATCCACAAAAATGAAAAAACAACAGAATATGTTCCAAATAAAAGAATAATATAAAAAAGAATAATATAAAAATATTCTTTATTTATATATATTATTTATGTAAATAATATAAATATATTTATAAATATAAAAAGAATAATATAAAACATTTGAAATGTTATAAAATAAGTGAAATATGAATACGTGTGATTTACCTGAAAAAGAGTTCAAAATAATGATTATAAAGATGATCACTAAGGTTAGAACAATGCATGAAAAACGTGAGAATTTCAACCAAGAGAAAATTTAAGATTTCTGTACCAAACAGAAATTACGATGTTGCAGAATAACTGACCTCAAAAATTCAGCAGAGGGGTTCAAGAGTAAATTAAATGAAGCAGTACAAAGGGTTATTGAACTTGAGAAAAGAGCAAATTGGAGGAGCAAAAAGTAAAAGGAATGAAAAAAAGGATGAAGATAGCTTAAAGGATTTAAAAGACAATATAAAGAGAATCAATATTCATGTTATATGGATTCAAGAAAGCAAAGGGAGAGAGAAAAGGGATAGAAAGCTTATTGGAAGAAATAATGGATGAAAAACTCTCCTAACCCAGGGAAGGAAATAGACACCCAGATCCAGGAAGCCCATAGATTCCAAATAAGATGAATCCAAAGGCCCTCAGACTAAGATATTTTATAATTAAAATCTCTAAAGTTAAAGACAAGAAGAGAATGTTGAAAACAGCAAGAGAAAAATAACTTTAAGTGCAAGGAAACCATGAGACTCTGAGCATATTTTTCAGCAGAAATTTGCAGACCAGAGGAGAATGGCGTGATATATTCAAATTTCTGAAAGGAAAAAAGAAAAACTACCAGCCAAGAATACACTGCCTGGTAAAGCTGTCATTCAAGAATGAAGAAATAATGAATTTTTCACATAATTGAAAGCTGAAGAAGTTTTCATGACTAGCCTAGACTTATAAGAAATAGAAGAGTTTTTTTTTTTAAAGCTGAAATAACAAGATAGTAATTAGTAACAGTAAAACATATTAAAGTGCAAACTTACAGGTGACATAATTAAATTCAGAAAAAACTATAATGATGTGATGGTGGTAACTAATAATATATAGCTATTTGAAGGTTAAAAGACAAAAGCAGGGGCTTCCCTGGTGCCTCAGTGGTAAAGAATCTGCCTGCCATTGTCAGACATGGGTTTAATCAGACATGGGTTTGTTCACTGGTCCAGGAACATGGACATGAACATGCTGTGGAGCAGCTACACCTACGCACCACACACCTACTAAGCCTGTGTTCTAGAGCCTGGGAACTGCAACTACGGAAGCCCTGAGCCCTAGAGCCCATGCTCCACGATAAGAGAAGCCACCACAATGAGAAGCTGGTACATCACAATGAAGAGTAGCTCCTACTTGCCTCGACTAGAGAAAAGCCTGCACAGCAATGAAGACCTAGCATAGCCAAAAATTAGGGCAAAAAAAGACAAAAGTAAAAATAACTATTATTATAATAGGTTATCAATGAATGCAAAAGAAAAAGATGTAAATTGTGATATCAAAAACATAAACAGGAGAGCAGGAATAAAAATGTATTTCTAGAATATGTTTGAGTGTACGTTGTTATCAACTTAAAATATAATGTTATAACCCTAAGACAGTTTGTGTAAGCCTCATGGTGACCACAAAACAAAAAGTGTAGTAGATATACAAAGTTAAAGAAATAACAGTCTAAGCATGTGTGCTAAGCTGTTTCAGTCATGTCCAACTTTCTGCAACCCCATGGACTGTAGTCTGCCAGGCTCCTCTGTCCATGGGTTTTTCCAGGCAAGAATACTGGAGTCAGTTGCCCTTTCCTTCTCCAGGGAATCAGTCCATATCTAACAAGAATTAGTTAAAGTGTAAATGGCTAAATTCTCAAATAGAAAGACACAGAGTGGCTGAATGGACATATAAAAAACAAGACCCAACTAGTCCTGTCTACAAGAGACTCACTTCAGATGTAAGCACACACACAGACTGAAAGTAAAGGGATAAAGAAAGATATTCTGTACAGATGGGAACCAAAAGAAAGCTGGGGCCATTACAGCAGACAAAAGAGACTTAAAAGACAAATATGGTAATAAGACACACATAAGGTTCTTATATAATGATAAAGGTGCCATTTCAACAAGAGCATATATTATTTATAAATATTTATGCACCCAACATATAAGAACCAAATATATAAAGCAAATATTACATGCCTTACAGGAGAAATAGACATCAGTAGAATAATTGTAAGGAACTTTAATATTCCCCAACCCCTTAACCAGTGAATGACCATCCAGGCAGAAAAAGGATAACAAAATATTGGACATAGACTAAATGTTAGACCAGATGGCTTTAACAGACATCTAGAAAGCATTCCCTCCAAAGGCAATAAAATACACATTCTTCTCAAGTGCACATGGAATAGTCTCCAGGATAAATCATATATGGGGCCACAAAAACAAGGTCATAGTAAATTTAAGAAGGTTGAAATCATATCAAGCATCTCTTCAGATCACAATGATATTAAACTAAAAATCAATTATAATAAGAAAACTGGAAAATTCACAAATATTAAGCAAAATGCAACTAACTAAACAACCAATAGTCAAAGAAGAAATCAAAAGAGAAAGAAAAAAAGAAAATCCTGAAAAAATGAAAATACATATCAAAACTTATGGAAGGCAGTAAAAGTAGTTCTGAATAGAAATTTATAGCAATAAAAATTTACAGTAAGAAACAAGAAAGATCTGTGTGTGTGCTTAGCCACTCAGTCATGTCTGACTCTTTGTGACCCAATGGACGGTAGCCCACCAAGCTCCTCTGTCCATGGGGATTCTCCAGGCAAGAATACTGGACTGGGTTGCCATGTCCTCCTCCAGGGGTTCTTCCCAACCCAGGGGTCGAACCCAGGTCTCCTACAATGCAGGCAGTTTCTTTACCATCTGAACCACTGGGGAAGCCCAAGAATACTGGAATGGATGGCCCGTTCCTTCTCCAGGGGATCTTCCTGACCCAGGAATCAAAGCAGGGTGTCCTGCATTGCAGGCAGACTCTTTACCAGCTGAGCTACCAGAAAAGCCCAAGAAAGATCTCAAATAATCTAATTTTATACCTCAAAAACCACAAAATGAATAACAAACTAAGACTATAGTTAGTAGGAGGAAGGAAATAAAGAACAGAGTGGAGATAAATGAAATAGAGACTAAAGACAGTAGAAAATATCAATGAACCTGGGAGTTCTTTTTTAAAAAGATAAACAAAATTGGCAAATCTTTAGCTATATTTATCAAGATAAAAAGACTCAAAATTAGAAAAAGACATAACTACTGTTACCACAGATATTAAAGGATCTAAAAGACTGCTATGAACAATTATATGCCAATATTTTAGACAAATAGAGAAATGGACAAATTCCTAGAAGTATGCAACCTATGAAACTGAACCATGAAAAAAAAAGTCTGAACAAACCAATTACTAGTAAGGAGATGGAATCAGTAATCAAAGTACTCTGAAAAAAACAAAAACGAGTTCAGGACAAGACAGCTTTACTAGTGAATTCTACTAGGCCTTTAAAAAGGAATTAATATCAATCCATCTCAAATTCTCCCACAAAAGAGAAGAGGGACACTTGAGGCCACGTTATGCTTACACTAAAAGCAGACAAAGAAAGTACAAGAAAAAAACATAACCGATCATATCTCTGAGGAACACAAATGCAAACACTGTCAACAAAATACTAGTAAACTGAATTCAAAGCCACCTATTAATAAAAACCATGATGAAATGCGACATATCTCTTGAATGCAAGGATGGTTCAACACACTCAAATCATTAAATGTTATACACCACATTAACAGAAGAATGGATCAAATTCATATGATTGTTTCAACAGATATAAAAAACTTGCTAAAGTTCAGCAGTCTTAAGGAATGTATCTCAATATAATAAAGGCCACAATAAAGACTACAGCTAATACCACACTCAGTGGTGAAAGTTAGAAGCCTTTCCTCTGAGATCAGTATGAAGGCAAGAATGCTTACTCTCAGCACTTCAGTTAACACAGTACTGGAATTCTAGCCCCAGTAATTCGGCAAGAATAAGGTAAAAAGCATCCAAATCAAAAAGAAAGAAGCAAAATTATCCCTCTTTGTAGATGATATAGTACTATATATAGAAAACTTTAAATATTCCATCAAAAACTTTTAGAACTAATAAAAAATTAATGAAGTTGTAGGATACAAAAATAGCATACAAAAATTGCACTTCTATTCGCTAACAATGAACTATGTAAAAGAGAAATTAAGAAAGCAATCACATCAAAAACAATAAAACACTTAGGAATAAGTTAATCAAGTAGGTGAAAGATTTGTACACTGAAAACTATGTTATTGATAAAGGAAATTAAAGAAAACACAAGTAAATGTAAAGATATTCTATGCCTTTCACCTAGAAGAATAAGTATTATTAAAATATTATATTTCTATATGACCCAAAACAATCTACACAATCAGTGAACTTCCTATCAAAATCCCAATGCATTTTCCACAAAATTAAAACAAAGAATCCTAAAATTTTTGTGGAACTCCAAAAGAACTTGAATAGTCAAAGCAATCTTGACAAAACAGAACAAAGCTTGAGGCACCCCACTTCCTGATTTCAAACTATATTACAAGTTTATAGTATTCACAACAGTATGCTATTGGCCTAAGAACAGGTATACGGACAAGTGGAACAAGCAAGAAGCTCAGAATTAACCCTAGACGTATACAGTCAACTGATTTTTGACAATGATACCAAAAATGCACAATGGGTAAAGGATAGTGTCTTCAATAAATTGTGGCGGGGAAACAATATTCATATGCAAAAGAATGAAACTGGACTCCTATATTACACTACTTTAAAAAATTAATTCAAAATAGATTAAAGACTTGAACATAAGACCTGAAACCATAAAACTCCTAGAAAAAATCACAAGGAAACAGGTCACTGACATCAATCTTCCAAATGATTTCTTGGATAAGACAAAGCACAGGCAACAAAAGCTAAAATAGCTAATTAGAAGTACATCAAACTCAGAAGCTTCTGCACAGTTAAGGAAAATATCAACAAAAAGAAAAGACAACCTATGGAATAGGGGGAAAATATTTGCAAGTCCTATATATGATAATGTATAGACAGCCAAATTATATAAGAACTCAATAGTTAAAAGTCAATTAACCTAATTAAAAAAAATAGGCAAAGGACCTGAATACCTGAAAAGGCAATTTTCCAAAGAAGACATAAAAATGACTAATAAGTACATGAAAATATACTCAACATCACTAATACCAGGGAAACACAAGTCAAAACCCACAAATACTTATCATTTAACATTTATTTGCAGGAGACCCTGGTTGGATTCCTGGGTCAGGAAGATCCAGGAGAAGGGATAGGCTATCTACTCCAGTATTCTTGGGCTTCCCTGATGGCTCAGCTGGTAAAGAATCCACCTGCAATGCAGGAGACCTGGGTTCAATCCCTGGGTTGGGAGGATTCACCTGGAGAAGGGAAAGGTTGCCCACTTCAGTATTCCAGCCTAGAGAATTCCATAGACTAGTGTAGTTCATGGGGTTGCAAAGAGTTGGACACAACTGAGTGACTCACTTTCAGACTGGCTATAGTCAAAATTCAGAGAAGGCAATAGCACCCCACTCCAGTACTCTTGCCTGGAAAATCCCATGGATGGAGGAGCCTGGTAGGCTGCAGTCCATGGGGTCGCGAAGAGTCGGATACAACTGAGCGACTTCACTTTCACTTTTCATTTTCATGCATTGGAGAAGGAAATGGCAACCCACTCCAGTGTTCTTGCCTGGAAAATCCCAGGGACAGGGGAGCCTGGTGGGCTGCCGTCCATTGGGTCGAACAGAGTCAGACACGACTGAAGCGACTTAGCAGCAGCAGCAGCAGCATAGTCAAAATTATGAAATAAGATAAGAATATGAAAAAGGATTCCATATACCTGGTTGGTGGGAATTTAATTAAGTAGCCATTACGAAGACAATATGGTGCATCCTAAAAAAATTAAAAATACAACTAACATATAATCCAATAATTCCCATCCTGTGAATATATCTAAAAGAAATGAAATAACAATCTCAAAATATCTCTCATATTCATTGCAGTACCATTTACATAGCCAAGATATGGAAATAATCTTAATGCTCTTAAACAGATGAACTGATAAAGAAATTGTGGTACCTATACACATGGAATAGTAATTGGACATTTTTTAAAAAAGGAAATACTCCCATTTGCATCCATATGGGTAAACCTAGAGGCAATTATGCTAAGTAAATAAACCACCAAAAGAAAGACAAATAATACATGGTAACATTTATATGTGGAAAATAAAAACAAATAAAAGTTAATTTCATAGAAACAGAGGAGAGAATCAGCAGCTGAGGGAAGGGGAAATTGGGAGATGCAAGTCAAAGGATAAAAACATTCAGTTTTAAGAAGAATAAGTCCTGAGAATCTAAGGTAGGGTATTGTGACTATAATGAGATGGATGAAACTGGAACCTATTATACAGAGTGAAGTAAACCAGAAAGAAAAATACCAATACAGTATACTAACGCATATATATGGAATTTAGAAAGATGGTAACAATAACCCTGTGTACGAGACAGCAAAAGAGACACCGATGTATAGATCAGTCTTATGGACTCTGTGGGAGAGGGAGAGGGTGGGGAGATTTGGGAGAATAGCATTGAAACATGTATAATATCATGTATGAAACGAGTTGCCAGTCCAGGTTCGATGCACGGTACTGGATGCTTGGGGCTGGTGCACTGGGACGACCCAGAGGGAGGGTATGGGGAGGGAGGAGGGAGGAGGGTTCAGGATGGGGAACGCAGGTATACCTGTGGCGGATTCATTTCGATATTTGGCAAAACTAATACAATATTGTAAAGTTTAAAAATAAAATCAAATTAAAAAAAAAAAAAAAAGAAAGTTGAAAGCCTAAGAATTGATGCTTTTGAACTGTGGTGTTGGAGAAAACTCTAGAGAGTCCCTTAGACTGCAAGGAAACACAACCAGTCAATCCTAAAGGAAATCAGTCCTGAATATTCATTGGAACGACTGCTGCTGAGGCTGAAACTCCAATACTTTGGCCACCTGATGCGAAGAGCTGACTCATTTGAAAAGACCCTCATGCTGGGAAAGATTGAAGCCAGGAGGAGAAGTGAATGACAGAGGATGAGATGGTTGGATGGCATCACCAACTCGATGGACATCAGTGTGAGTAAGCTCTGGGAGTTGGTGGTGGACAGGGAAGCCTGGCGTGCTGCAGTCCAAGGGGTTGCAAAGAGTCAGACACAACTGAGCAACTGAACTGAACTGAACTGATGGTGACTATGTGTGTATGCTCAGTGCCTCCGCTGTGTCCAACTCTTTAGGTTCCCACGAACTGTAGTATGCCACATTCTTCTGTCCATAGAGTTCTCTGGGCAAGAATACTGGAATGGGTTGCCATTTCCTATTCCAGAGGATTTTCCCAACCCAGGGATCGAACCCACATCTCTGGCATCTTCTGCATTGTCACTCAGATTCTTTACTACTGCACCGCCTGCGAAGCCCAAGGTGACTGTACTTAACAATACTTATACTTGAAAGTCGCTGAGAGGAGATCTTAATTTTTCTTATCAAACACAAAACATGTTACCTGTATGAAGTGATGAATGTATTAATCACTTTGATATTGATAAACATTATATAATGTAAATGGATATCAAATCACACATTTTATACTTTTAAATATATAATTAAATGACAGCTATTAAAAATGAAGTTATAATGGAGTATTTATGTACTAAGAATAAAAATGTCAATATTATAAAGCAAAACTATAGAAGAAAAAGGAGTATTAGAAAACCCCTAGTATGAGGAAACAATTTATTTCTTTAGTCCAGACAGGTAAGTCAACACAGTAAATAATACCAATGGGAAAAATAATCAAAAGTAAAGACCTAACAGAATGAGACAGACTACATTGAAATATATAGAACTTGACATGTAAAAATGCTCCCTAGTGCTCATAAAACAATAAACATGACTAGAATCTTAACTACAAAAAAGTTTCATAGATCCTAAAATATAAATATTGTACCAATATCATTATCTGATTAAAGGAAACTTAAAAATTTTAAAAACCCAAATATCTTACCAAATCAAAATAAATAAATTTTTCCTTAAACAATCTTCTACTAAAGAAGTAAATCAAATCATGTTTGATTTTAAAACATGTTTTAAAATCTAGAAAATATTTAAATGCAAACATTCCCTATTGAAATCTATAGAATATACCTAACACTGTATTAAGATAATTCATAGCTACAAATTTTGTGTCAATAAAAATAATGAAAACAAACTATCTGATTGAAAATATTAGAAAACAAATCACAAATTAAGCTAAAGGAAAACAGGGAATAATTATTAATGATAAAAACAGAAGTTATTTATAAATCTGAATATAATAGCAAAATTCAAATCTAGTTTTCAAAATAACTATACAGGCATTAAATTAATAACCAACCTAGTCATGAAAAAAAATTATGGAAAAAAATCCCTAAAATTTAAAAATGTCAAATTAAAAACTGAGAAATGAAGAAAAACAAAAACAATGGGATAAACAAAATTTTTTCTAAAAAAATGGAAATTGAATTTGCAACCAAAATCTAAATATGTCAATTCCCACAGAAGAAATAATGTTTGTAAACTAAGATCTCTCTCTAAAAGCACTAGGCATAGATCATTTTCATACTGTTCATGGGGTTCTTATTAAGGAACTAAAGAGCTTCTCAATCAAAGTGAAAGAGGAGAGTGAAAAAGCTGGCTTAAAACTCAGCATTCAAAAAATGAAGATCATGGCATCCAGTCCCATCACTTCATGGCAAATAGATGGGGAAACAATGGAAACAGTGACAGACTGTTTTTTCTTCGGCTCCAAAATCACTGCAAATGGTGACTGCAGCCATGACATTAAAAAACACTTGCTCCTTGGAAGAAAAGCTATGACCAACCTAGAGACAGCTTATTAAAAATTAGAGATATTACTTTTCCAACAAAGGTCTGTCTAGTCAAAGCTATGGTTTTGGTTTTGCCGTACATCAACATGCAAAAAAAAAAAAAAAAGCTATGGTTTTTCCAATAGTCATGTATGGATGTGAGAGCTGGACTGTAAAGAAGGCTGAGCACCAAAGAATTGATGCTTTTGAACTATGGTGTTGGAGAAGACTCTTGAGAGTTCCATGGACTGCAAGGAGATCCAACCAGTCCATCCTAAAGGAGATCAGTCCTGAAAATTCATCGGAAGGACTGATGCTGAAGCTGAAGCTCTGATGCAAAGAACTGACTCATTGGAAAAGATCTGAGGCTGGGAAAGATTGGCCATGTGATGCAAAGAACTGACTCATTGGAAAAGATCTGAGGCTGGGAAAGATTGAAGGCAGAAGGAGAAGGGGACAGCAGAGGATGTGGTGGTTGGATGGCATCACCAACTCGATGGATATGAGTTTGAGTAAACTCCAGGAGCTGGTGATGGACAGTGAAGCCTGGTGTGTTGCAGTCCATAGAGTGGCAGAGTCCGACATGACTGAGTGACTGAACTGAACTAGATCATTTTACATGAAAAATATATGAAATCCTTCACAAATAGATCATTTCAAAGCTATTTAAACTCTAATCATGTGGTGCTACTGATAAAGAAGACGCTTGCCAGTGCAAGTAGACATAAGAGATGCGGGTTCAATCTGGGTCAAGAAGTCTCCCTGAAGAAGGGCATGGTAACCCACTTCAGTATTCTTGCTTGGAGTATCCTATGGACAGAGGAGCCTGGCAGGCTGCAGTCTATAGGGCTTCACAGAATCAGGCATGACTAAAGCAACTTAGCATGCATGCATGCACCATATGTTAAAAAAAAAAAGTAAAAACCCTGAATTCTTTTTTTCAAAGCAACCATAAAATTACTAAGTACTGCACTAAACCTGTCAAGAACTGTATAAAAATAGTAAGATCATTTATGAATTATGAGACATTTATTATACAAATTTTGCAAATAGAATTCTGATCATTATATGAGTAAAATGTCATTTTTCAAGAGATTTTATTCTAGATAGAAGGATTGTTCAACATTATCTAAGTTATTAATATAATTTAACATATTAATAAGCCTAAGGAGAAATATCACAATATTATCCATAGATATTAATTAAATATAAAAATATTTAATATTTTATATTATAGATATTGTCTTAAAATGTTAAAATATACTTATTCTTAGTTCAAGAGGCTTAATAGAGAAGCAATAAATATTTGCCCTAGCAAAGTCAAGGACAAGATAAGGCTGTCCTCTGTCACATTAGTATCTAACACTTTAGCTACTTGTGAAAATATTTTGATAAAAGATAAACTAGATATAAGATTTAGAAATTTAAAAAAAAAGAAATAAAGTGGCCTCTTTACAGATGATATGTTTAAATACCTGTAAAATAGAAGTGAATCAACAAAAATTATTCTGAAGGAAATAAAATAACATAGTATGGCATAAAATAGAATATTCATAAATAAGCATTCAAATAAAATAGTTTGAGCCATATTGGACAGTTATTAATCCATAAAAACATCAGCAATTTAATTAAACACTACTAACAGCAACCAGTAAAGTAAAAAGATAAATTTATAGTAGAAGAAAAGATCCCACTTGTAAGAATACAAAAAAGGTACAGTACCTATAAATAAACTTAACCAGAAATGAATAAATATTGTTTTTGACTAGAAACTGTAAAATACTCATGAAGAAAGAAGATTCAAACAATTTATAATGTAATGTGATGTCAATTAAAAAAAATGCTTTTAACTAAACACGCTGTCTCAAAGCTCAGATGGAAAATAAATGTGAATAACCAGGAAAATTCTTTAATAAAAACAAGGTCAATGGAGGCCATTAGCCCATTAAAATAAAATATAAAGCTTTCATAAATAAAACAAGATAGTACATTAGTAGACTATTGGAATAGAAGAAAACATATAGAAATATACATACAAACATGTACATAATATTATAATATGTGAAAATGTATCTAAAGTTAGGAAAGAAAAAAAATAGCTCATTCTATAAAAGGTTTGGGGAAAACTGGGTAAACATTAATACACAAATAAATTTGGAACTGTATTTCATGTCATACATTAGAAAAAAAAACGCAAAATGAATCAAATATGGAAATGTAAAATTTTAACAAAGGCATGCAGTATAGCTGTGAAATAAATGACCCTAATTTGATCTTGCTAAGCCATAATGACCTAATTACAGAATCTCATTTCCTAATCCTGGATCCACTGGACATATTTGAACATTTTGCAGCTGTTCATTTCCATTTAAAACCCTCCAATCTTTGGCTTGAGTGACTTCAGGGTTCAAAGCAGACTCAGGTCAGGCAGATAGTTATAGTTACAACATGCCAGTTCAGGTCAGTTCAATCACTGTCATGTCTGACTCTTTGCGACCCCATGGACTGCAGCACACTAGGCCTCCCTGTCCATCACCAACTCCCAGAGTTTACTCCAACTCATGTCCATTGAGTCAGTGATGCCATCAACCATCTCCTCTGTCATCCCCTTCTCCGCCTGCCCTCAATCTTTCCCAGCATCAGGGTCTTTTCAAATGAGTCAGCTCTTAGCATCAGGTACAAGATGCCAATATATAAATAAAACTAAAGTGAATAAACTGAATAAGTGGTGAGAAGAAAAAATGAATTCCAAAGATATTTCCTAGGTGTATTATTGATTAAATGACTTCAGTCATTCTTCCCTGACTCACCTTCCATAAGCAATTTTTGTGGAGGTAGGTTTTTAAACTCCAAGGTTTTGCTTTGCTTAGGGTTAGGCAATCAGAGTCATGTCTTTTCCAATATCCTCCCATACAAGATTTTAGCTTCTTTGAATAAGTGAGAAACAGCCACTTAGAGAGCAACATTGGAATGGACATCCAACTACTGGTTTGTACTGTAGATAATAAATCTTCATGTCTACCTGGTCCTTTAAAGTCTTCTTCCCTGGGATCTTGCATGTTTTTAAATATTATTGTTTTCACCAATTGGGTCCTCCCCTTCAGAGATCTTATCTACTCTCATAACTCAAAAACAACATTGATGACTCCAAAATCTATAATCATATTTTTAAAAAACCTTTGGCTCCAGACCATTATTACCAGTTTACTATAAATTGTTGTCTCAAGTCAGAGACAACCACATGAAAGCAGCTTAACACAGTAGTTAAGAGCATTGTGGGGGCAGGGGGTGGTGCGGTTCCCTGGAGGCTCAGTGGTAAAGAACCCATCTGCCAAACAGGAGACTTGAGTTTGATCCCTGGGTTGGAAAGACCCCCCTGGGAAGGAAATGGCAACCCACTTTAGTATTCTTGCCTGAGAAATCCCATGGATAGTAGGAGCCTGGCAGCTACAGTCTAGGGGTCGCACAAGAGTCAGACAGGACGTAGAGACTAAACAATAACAGCATTGGAGCCAGGCTGCCAGGGTTCAGATCCCAAGTTTGTCAATTACTATTTTAAATACATGGTCCTGCAAAGTTGCTCAGTTTCACTGTGGTTCAGTTTCTCCAGATAGCTAAATTATTTAATATTTATCAAACATGTATAAGAGGATATAAGACAGATTGAGCTATTTAGGTGTTAAGTACATATAAATAATAATAAATGAGGGAAATTTACAGTGGGGATGTTCCCTCCAAGGAACTTATCCATGTACTTCATTAGAAAGCCAATAATTTGACATCTCTCCTCCAGGAGTTTGATGATCTATTGGCCTTAACCAGGAAAGTAAGGTATTTGAAAATAAAGAGTAAAGAGTACTGTTCCTGCAAGAAACTTGTCCCTCTCCTCTATCTCTCTTCCTAGAGCAGCTAAAAATATAAAAGCATAAGATAGAAGTTGAGGAGGTGGCCTAGAGCGATACACTATCACCTTCCATGTGACTCCTGGTGATAATAAGGAAATGAGAGCAGACCACTGCACTTCCCCCCCGCTCCAAGTCCTTTGGCCCCAAACCAGGTCTGAATTGTGATGGGGGGAGGATATGAGATTAGAGTTGTAAACTAGAGTAGGCTTTTTAATAACTTAAAGTTGAGAGAAGTTCTAGAATTTGCCCAAGACATCATTAAGAGATTTGCTACCATCAGAGAAGGAAGATTTGACATAGCACAGTTGGGGGCAATGATTAGAAAAAATATAAATCCTTTTCAAGTGTTTACCCTACAAAGCTCAGACTCTCCAATAAACCTGTTATTATATATATAGCTATAAGAGCTTTGACATATGAGAGGCAAGCTGTAGCACTCAGATAGTTCTGGTTGGAAAAGCTTCTGCAAAATTTAAAATATTTTCATCAAGTCAAAAAAATCAGTAACATTTGACATAAATCAGGAGTCACTTAAAATGGCTTATACTATAACTGATTTTATTGCCATAACCAAAAAATTTTAATATTAAAAATGATTTATTGCCTGATATAATTTCATTAAACTCAGGAATTTCTAAAGATGAAATGTCTTAACACACACAATCACACACATAGTCAAAATTAAGTCATATTTTTAGCAAAGAAAAATTATGTTCTTAAATATATACCTCTTCACTAATTGTTTCATATGAATTAGATTATATAAGGAGAATACAAATAAAAGTGACAAAGAAAAAGGCAGATAACAAAGAAAGAGCAGACAACTACCTCCACAGTACTGTCAAGAATGCTAAAACATCTAGAGATGCAGAATTATATTTTTGCCACCCTATTTGTTGACTAATAAGTTGATTTCCTCATCTTTCAATGTTGCTATTAATACCACCCTGGGATTAGAATAATAAATCTGAGGTGGGAGAGGCATTATTTCAAACAGACAAGTTAAATCAGGTTGTTAACATATAAAATACTTAGCAGTGTAACAAATAGTAAATATATGTAGCAAGCATTAAATATATGTAAACTTATATAAAGACCTCTAAACATAATGGAGATGGAAGATCTTTGCTTTGTGTCCATTTCTTTAGGTCTCCCTCATGCCCCCCAATACTGTTGATCCTTAAACAACACTGATTTGAACTGCACAGATCCACTTTTATGTGAGATTTTTCACTAAATGCATACTATAGTACTACCTAGTCCAGGGCTGGTTGAATCAGCAAATGCAGAAGCAAAGATATAGAAGGCTTACTGTAAAGTTATATGTGGATATTTGACTGCACATGAGGTGGTGGTAGGGGGCAGTCAACGCCCCTAACACTGTCATTGTTCAAGAATCAACTGCAAATCTTTCTAAATCTGAATCCATAAATACCATACAAAATTCACTGTAAACTCCAACTTTTCCAAACCAGCTTCAGCTGCTTCCTTCAGGCATTCTGTATGGTTTTAGAATTTCTACATATGTCAGCATTCCAGTTGTTTCAAATTCCCTCCCCCTTCTTCCACCTTCCAGTCCTTCTCCCTATTCTATCTTTGTCTCTGTCCCTACCTCTTTTATTATTGCTGCTCTTTTCTTATTTTTTCAAATTTTAAGTTTGCAACACTGCTCAGAAAACTCTTCAGGACACGTTTTCTGACAACTGCTCACATCCCAACTAGTATACACAGCTAGGAGGGCTGTGGGTCCCACTCGTTAACTTGCTGTATACAAAACTGCAAAGTTTACACAAGGTTCTCTCTCCCAAGGTCCCTCTGAAAGAAAGTCAAGACAAAAGGAGCTGGCCATCATCCAGACGTTCTGTAGACATGTAGTTCTCAAACTGTGCTCCAGACTAGCAGAATCAGTAATATCTGAAGGCAAGTGAGAAATGCAAGATTTCTAACCACACTCTAGACCTGCTAAATTAGAAATCCTGGGGTTGAGGTCCTGCCATTTTTGTTTTCATAAGCTCTTTAGGTGATTCTGATTCATGCTGCAGTGTAAGAATTACTGCTATAGATGATGTCCAACAAAGTAACTCTCCATGTAAGAAAGCTACTTTGCTGCTGAGTCAGGAGAGTGTCTAGAAATAAATCAACATGATTAATTAAGAGAGAAACAGTAGGGGAAAAAAAAAAAAAAAAAACCTAGACCTAATGTACTATAGTTCCTTTCCTGATGTTTATTCAAATGGTTCACAGAGGTAGAAGGAGAAATTGTACTTAGAATAAGTAAAAGGATTCTTATCAACTGGTTATGATGGAAAGATATAAAATTTTATTTATGGTTTGAATTAGTCATATGTTTATTCAGCAAATGTTTCTTGAAACTTCTTTTTAATATAAATTTATTTATTTTAATTGGAGGCTAATTACTTTACAATATTGTATTGGTTTTGCCATACATCAACATGAATCCACCACAGGTGTACACATGTTCCCAATCCTGAACCCCTCTCCCACCTCCATCCCCGTACCATCCCTCTGAGTCATCTCAGTGCACCAGCCCCAAGCATCCAGTATCATGTATCAAACCTGGACTGGCGATTCGGTTCATATATGATATTATACATGTTTCAATGCCATTCTCCCAAATCATCCCACCCTCTCCCTCTCCCAGAGTCCAAAAGACTGTTCTATAGATCTGTGTCTCTATTGCTGTCTCGCAGAAGACAGGGACCTTATACTTCATAAAGTTAAATTCTAGTATGTGTAAGAAGTCTCATTTGCCCTCTTTGAGTCCCTGGCTAGGCCTAAGAATTAAACTGAAGTAAAACAGATTAACAGGAGAAAAAGCATACAAGTTTACACAAAGTTTTACATATAGGTGGAAGCCTTTATGTGAGAATGAAAACCCGAAGAAGTGACCAGAATGAAAAGCTTTTATACCCTTTAGTCAAAGAAAAGACATTTGTGAAGAACTGATAAAGGATTTGGGGCTGCAATAACAAACTGTTGACAAGTGATCAGGAAGTGAGGGTTAATTTAACAAGGCTGCTTTGCACAGATTTTTCAGCCTCAATTCCCCATCTCTGGTGATGTAACAATGTCTTCCTTTTTTGTGGTACAGGAAGGGTACCTTTCACATGGGAGTTTTATCTCTGACTTTCAGGAAGAGGAAAAGAGGGTCAGAGTCCCTTTCCTGTACCTGCTGTTTCTAAGTGCCTTTAATTTAAAATAATCATTATAACAAAATAGCATATTCTGGGGATTCAGGTTCTGAATTATTCAAAGGGAAGAAAGAAAAAACTAAATATTTTATTATAATTTTAGGGCACTGTAAGAGTGATAAAGACAAGGAAATTGTAAGGGATTAGTAATGACTGGAACTAAATGATGGATGAGCAAAAAAGAAGAATATTAAAACAAGAAAATGAATAAAATTTGGGGAGTAGACATCAACTTGGGGACAATAGATTCTGGCAAAAGGAACAGAAAAATGCAAATACCTCGGGCTGAACTTGAACATTTCAAAAATTAGCAAGAAGGCCAGCGTGGCTGCAGCATAGTGAACAGAATGGAAGGTAGGCGAAAGAAGTAGAGGAAAGGGCTGAATCTGTGAGGACATCACAAGGATGCCAGATTGTATTCCAAATTTTGTGTGAAATCATTGGAAATTTTTCAATGGGAAAATTGACATGATTTGCTCAACTGCTGTGTAAAGAAGCTATAAGTGGGGCAAGAGTAGAATAAAGATAAAAACCACTCAGAAGTCTAGAGTTGAGGTCAAAACAAGAGTAGATGGTAATTTGGATGAGAGTGGTAGCAGATAAGATAAAAGGGATAATCAGATTATAGATGTACTTTAATAGAATTTATGGGTGAATTGAATGGGAAGTGTGATAGAACTAGGATACAAGGATTACTTGTAGGTTTAGGAGCTGAAAAACTGCAAAATTGGTAGTGCCTTTTATTGTGGTGGGAACCAGTATGACAGCAGCAGGCTTAGAGAGGGATACTGAGGTCATTTTTGGCACATTAAATTTGTCTGTCCAAGTAGAAAGATGTATCATGCTTGTGCTGAGGGGAAAGACAAGATTAGTGAGAAAAATTGGGGAGGAATTCATGATATGAGAGAGAATACTTCTGAAGACTACACAGTTCATAGGAGGAAAGGAGGGAAAGTGTTTGCAGGTAATTAAGAAGATCCTGAATTTTTTGGTATAAAAGCAAATGGTCACCAAGAAACTAAAAGTCAGGATTTCAGGTAAGCCCCCCCAAAATATTTGTTGACATCTGTTCAGATGTGTGACTCTGTTCACAAATGGGTGTCTGGGTAGCTAGATAAATTACTAGATCAATAGGACCCCAGATTTTTCTTTCCATGATCACCTTTCAGTGAGCTGCAAAAATTCAGAGATTTTCCACCAATTAATGAGGGTTGGTAATATTTTAATACAAAGACAAAAATAGGGAAGGAAAATTGCCTCAAAGGAAAAATAGTCAAATTTTACATGTGCTGGTTTTTATGTACAAAAGAACTAGAAGAGAATATTTGTAGCATATATACTATTGTTCATAGCAGAAAAGTACTTAGAAAACCCTGTAGATTCACAGCCAAGCTTTAAGGATTTATTTAATGTATTACATATTGTCAAGAGAGTTTAATAAATGTGTTCTCTTGCTCAATAGAGTATGCAGAAACAAAATTATTTAATATATTTTCTTAAAATGTTTCTATATATCTTCCTGGCAAGATATTAAAATAACTTGTAGCTCTAAATATTTCTTCCATCATAGCCTAAAGTCACAGAACCTATTTTCACAATCTTGTTAACATGTACATATTAAACAACTCTAATATTTGTTTTTAAAAAAATTAATGAATATTTGTCCTAAATGGTATTTGAAGATTATAATTTCAAATAGCTGATTTTTGCATCTAAGGTAGAAAAAATTTATAGCAACTGTAAAGAAAAACCCAGAAAATATAAATATTATAGCTAGATAGGAAAGCAAAAAACTAATAGCAAAATAGTGAAAGATCCAATTAACATCATGGCTTTTTCCAATAGGACTAGTGGAATAGGTAAGTCAGCTTTAAAAAAAAAAAAAAAAAAACTGAAGAGGAAAAAATCCTTTTGTAAACAATACTTTTTGGTTACTAATTCACACTAGCAATTTCATAGCAAATGTATAACATGTGTACCACCATGAAGACAGGGCAGGCTGTAATCAGACTGCTTTGTGAATTTACTATAACAAAATGATTAGACACTGGATTCAATCATGCCATGTCTGGGATTTGGCATTCTAACAACTACAGCCCAGCTGCCAGCCCTGCCAGTGGTAGAAACTTACCAGTCCTTTGTAATAAGGTTGTCTGGAGCTATTCCTTTGATTACTTTTGAGAGAGAGAAAGAATTATGTATATCTTCTACATGTGTAGAGATGGCATGACTCATCTGTGGTTGGAGGCTTTTCTTATATATCTTACTACACAATAGTATCCATATGAGTGATCACTGCCATGAACCCAGGAAATGAATATCTGGATACTTTTCATGATAAAACTAATAAATTATTCTAATGAATTCTGATGAGCAGGAACTAATATAATAATTTCAAATGTTTCAGTTCATGCTGGAGCAGAGAATAGCATGCTACAGCTTGAGCCAGTGCCTTTCCAAATTCTAAAGTGATATATTATAAATATTTTAATAATAAAGGATTTGATTTTGCTGCCAAATCGTATCTACTACATGCAATGTAACAATTGAATGTATCAAATACCTTTAAAAAAGTTACTTCTCCTACGGTCAGATTTTGAAATACCCCTGTTCTCAATCTCACCAAAATCCCAAACTAGAAAGATTACATCATATTGTTCTTTTAGACAATTAACTTCGAGAATGATGTTGATAACAGAAATGTTACAAAGAAGAACTGATATGAGTAGAATATTAAGATTCTATTTTGAGGCTTTAGATACATTATACAGATGAAGATTGAGGAGATAATTTGCAATTATCTTACCTGTATGCCCCTAATAAATGATGTCAGTGGCTGTAATAACTAATCTGAAAGTCTTAGCAGCTTTCTATAGTACATGCATCCCTTGCTCCAATGCAGATATTCCTGTTGGCAAGCATTTCAAGTAATCATTCACGGGCAAGTACTTTACATTTTGTTGCTCATACTGTGTTCAGTATCTCCATTCATTTGCTGAATAAAGATAAGGAAGGTCAAATATTTTGTAAGAAAGATTTCTGGAAGCTGGGTATTGAAGTGACATACAGGAATCACCTTTGTCCACATTCCACTGTGTAAAACTGTAAGGAGGCTGGAATATATAGTCTACTTGTATGTCTAGGAGTAAAAGCTGAATACACATAATCTCTGCCATATTTTGCTTGGTTAAGAGGTGAGGAATTGTGACGTGAACCAGAGCAGCAGAATGGAAGTGACCATGAAAACTTGATGATAAGTGGATATTTTGAAAAACTATGTGCACATGAAAAAGTATGTGTACATGAAAAATCAGTGAATATTGAACCTAAGCGATATTTGAAGATTATAATTTCAAACAGGTGACTTTTGCATCTAAGGTAGAAAAAACTTATAGTAACTGTAAAGAAAAACCCAGAAGACATAAATATTATAGCTAAATAAGAAAGCAAAAAACTAATAGTAAAAGAGTGAAAGGTCCAATTAACATCATGGCTTTTTCCAATAGGACTAGTGGAATATGAAAATCAGTTTTTTGTTTTTTTTTTTACCTGAAGAGGAGAAAAATCCTTTTGTAAACAATACTTTTGGGGGTTTTTTTGCTTTTCTTTTTTTTTTCTAATTTATTTATTTTAATTGGAGGCTAATTACTTTACAATATTGTAGTGGTTTTGCCATACATTGACATGAATCAGGCATGGGTGCACATGTGTTCCCCATCCTGAACTCCCCTCCCACCTCCCTCCCCGTCCCATCCCTCAGGGTCATCCTAGTGCACCAGCCCTGAGCACCCTGTCTCATGCATTGAACCTGGACTGGCGATCTGTTTCACATACGGTAATATACATGTTTCAATGTTATTCTCTCAAATCATCCCACCCTCATCTTCTCCCACAGAGTCCAAAAGTCTGTTCTTTACATATGAGTCTATCTTGCATATAAGATTATCATTACCATCTTTCTAAATTCCATATATATGTGTTGATATACTGTATTGGTGTTTTTCTTTCTGACTTACTTCACTCTGTACAATAGGCTCCAGTTTCATCCACCTCATCAGAACTGATTTAAATGCATTCTTTTTAATGGCTGAGTAATATTCCATTGTGTATATGTACCACAGCTTTCTTATCCATTCGTCTGCCGATGGACATCTAGGTTGCTTCCATGTCCTGGCTATTGTAAACAGTGCTGTGATGAACATTGGGGTACACATGTCTCTTTCAATTCTGGTTTCCTTGGTGTGTATGCCCAGCAGTGGGATTGCTGGATCATATGGCAGTTCTATTTCCAGTTTTTTAAGAAAATCTCCACACTGTTCTCCATAGTGGCTGTACTAGTTTGCATTCCCATCAACAGTGTAAGAGTGTTCCCTTTTCTCCACACCCTCTCTAGCATTTATTGTTTGTAGACTTTTTGATAGCAGCCATTCTGACTGGTGTGAAATGGTACCTCATTGTGGTTCTGATTTGCATTTCTCTGACAGTGAGTGATATTGAGCATCTTTTCATGGGTTTGTTAGCTATCTGCATGCCTTCTTTGGAGAAAATGGATTAAAGATCTAAATATAAGACCAGAAACTATAAAACTCATACAGGAAAACATAGGCAAAACACTCTCTGACATAAATCACAGCAGGATCCTCTATGACCCACATCCCAGAGTAATGGAAATAAAAGCAAAAATAAACAAATGGGACCTAATTAATCTCAAAAGCTTCTGCACAACGAAGCAAGGTAAAAAGACAGCCTTGAGAATGGGAGAAAATAATAGCAAACGAAGCAACTGACAAAGAATTAATCTCAAAATATACATGGAGCTCCTGCAGCTCAATTACAGAAAAATAAACGAGCCAATCAAAGAATGTAAATAATACTTTTTGGTTACAAATTCACACAAGCAATTTCACAGCATCTTATATTACTTTGGAATATATATGGAAAGAGTAAATAAAAATTTTAAAGTATATTAGTATAAAAATCCCATGGATGGAGGAGCCTGGTGGGCTGTAGTCCATGGGGTCGCTGAGAGTCAGACAAGACTGAGCGACTTCACTTTCACTTTTCACTTTCATGCATTGGAGAAGGAAATGGCAACCCACTCCAGTGTTCTTGCCTTGAGAATCCCAGGGACGGGGGGAGCTTGGTGGGCTGCCATCTATGGGGTTGCACAGAGTTGGACATGACTGAAGCAACTTAACCACAGTATAAAGTATATTGGGATTCCCTGGTGGCTCAGATGGTAAAGAATCTGCCTGCAATGCAGAAGACCTAGGTTCAATCTCTGGGTTGGGAAGTTCCCTTGGAAAAAGAAATGGCAACCCACTTCAGTTTTCTTGCCTGGAGAATCCCCATGGACAGCAGAGCTGGCGGGCCACAGTCCATGGGGTCACAAAGAGTTGGACACAACCGAGTGACTAAGCACACCACCTTCACAATATTAAACTAGTTTTTGTAAATTGTTGTTGTGGTTTTTCAATCACTCAATCATGTCCAGCTATTTGCATACCCATGAACTGCAGCACACCAGGCTTCCCTGTCCTTCATTACATCCCAGAGTTTCCTCAAACTCATGTCCATCGAGCAATGATGCCATCCAGCCATCTCATTATCTGTCATCCCCGTCTCTAGCCTTCAATCTTTCCCAGCACCAGGGACTTTTTCAGTGAGTCTGCACTTCACATCAGGTGGCGAAAGTATTGGGGCTTCAGCTTCAACATCAGTCTTTCCGATGAATATTCCGGATTGATTTCCTTTAGGACTGACTGGTTGGATCTCCTTGCTGTCCAAGGGACTCTCAAGAGTGTTCTCCAGCACCACAGTCTGAAAGTATCAGTTCTTTGGCACTCAGCCTTCTTTACAGTCCAACTCTCACATCCATACATGTCTACTGGAAAAATCATAGCTTTGACTAGGTGGACCTTTGTTGGCAAAGTAATGTCTCTGCTTTTTAATACACTGTCTTCCAAGGAACAAGCATCTTTTAAGTCCATGGCTGCAGTCGTGTCTGTAGTGATTTTGGAGCCCAAGAAAATAAAGTCTGTCAATGTTTCCATTGTTTTCCCACCTATTTGCCATAAGGTGATGAGACCAGATACCATGATCTTAGTTCTCTGAATGTTGAGTTTTAATTCAGCTTTTTCACTCTCCTCTTTCACCTTCATCAAGATGCTCTTTAGTTCCTCTTTGTTTTCTGCCATAAGGGTGGTGTCATCTGCATATCTGAGGTTATTGATATTTATCCTGGCAATCTTGATTCCAGCTAGTTATTCATCCAGCCTGGCATTTCGCACAATGTATTCTGCATAAAAGTTAAATAAGCAGGGTGACAGTATACAGCCTTGATGTACTCCTTTCCGAATTTGGAACCAGTTCGTTATTCCATGTCTGGTTCTAACTGTTGCTTCTTCACCTGAATACGGATTTCTCAGGAGGCAGTTCAGGTGGTCTGGTATTCCCATCTCTTCAAGAATTTTCCACAGTTTGTTGTGATCTACACAGTCAAAGGCTTTAGCATAGTCACTGAAGCAGATGTTTTTTTGGAATTCCTTTGCTTTTTCAATGATCCAACGGATGTTGGCAATTTGATTTCTGGTTCCTCTGCCTTTTCTAAATCCAGCTTGAACATCTGGAATTTCTCAGTTCATGTACTGTTGAATCCTAGCTTGGAGAATTTTTAGGATTTCCTTGCTAGCATGTGAAATGAGTGCATTTGTAGAGTAGTTTGAACACTCTTTGGCATTGCCCTTCTTTGGTACTGGAATTAAAAACTGACCTTTTCCAGTCCTGTGGACACTCCTGAGTTTTCCAAATTTGCTGGTATATTGAGTGCAGCACTTTCATAGCATCATCATTTAAGATCTGAATTAGCTCAGCTGGAATTCCATCACGTCCACTAGCTTTGTTCCTAAGGCCCACTTGACTTTGCATTCCAGGATGTCTGGCTCTAGGTGAGTGATCACAACACTGAAGTTATCCAGGTCATGAAGATCTTTTTTGTATAGTTCTTCTGGGTATTCTTGCCACCTCTTCTTAATATCTTCTGCTTCTGTTAGGTCCATACCGTTTCTGTCCTTTATTGTGCCCATCTTTGCATGAAATGTTCCCTTGGTATCTCCAATTTTCTTAAAGGGGTTTCTAGTCTTTTCCATTCTATTTTTTTCCCTCTATTTCTTTGCATTGTTCACTTAGGAAGGATTTCTTATCTTTCCTTGATATTCTTTGGAATTCAGCATTCAGTTTGGTGTGTCTTTCCTTTTCTCCTTTGCCTTCACTTCTCTTTTTTTCTCAGCTATTTGCAAGGCCTTCTCAGATAACCATTTTGCCTTTTTCCTTTTGTAAACAGGAATTATATTAACTAAGTATTTCTGCCAATAGGATAAATGAGATCAACACATTGAACTGGTAGAAGAGATCCAAGTTATTTTCTTTAGTTTTGTTCATCCTTTAATGCAACTTGTAGGAAAACATTAAGGGTTTTTCAGAAATAAAACTTTTTTTTTTTTTTTTTCTAATTTGAGCCTCTATGGAGATACATCTTCATGTTAGATCTGCACAAGAGGACTCTAAATCCTACTTTCTGGATTATTAAAAACCTCTCCTATGCTTTTTTCATAGATAATGGTATAGTTCTTTGTTGGATTAAATCAAAACTATGCAAAATAAGAGGCTAGCCATATTGTTTGGCAAGGCACACCAATACAATCCATAAATAGATATATTCCACATTTTAAGTTAAATATCATAAAAGTAGCTTGTGCCTACAGTGTGGTACTATATTCTACACACATTATGGTATATATTATTAACTGAGATTTATAGTGGAAATTTACCTTGAAGTCTGTTTTTTTTTTTAATAGTGTATTTTCCAGTAAATGGGTGGATTTTTTAATTGGCACATTTTAATATCCTCAATGTTTATTTCAATTATAGACATGTTACTCCAACAGATGTTTCCAAAGGAAATGTTTATTTCAATATTAGCAGAGAAACATCTGCTGTTGGAAGGAGAAAGACTGACATTTTATTTCTATAACTTAGAAAGGCCAGTGGCTCATCACCAAAACCATCTACCATCCATCTTAAACAAACATATTTATGTTATTAGGAATGAGCAATAATTTCCTTAATATTTCCTGGAACTCTAATTGTGTTCTGCTGAGATACTTGAAACTGTTTCTTTGTGATTCTATAATCTTTTCATTTGCCTATATTCATACAACCCAAAACTAATAAGGTAAGATAGACTTATAACTCAGTTACAAACTATTACAAATAGAGTAATGGAAAGAGAATACTGATTAATGCAATATAAAGGGCAATCAATCATTTTACTTATCCATCTGAAAATAACTTCAGACTTGGAAGAGGTTTTTCTCATTATAAAGAGATACATCTGGTGTTTTCTTGAGTTCTGTGGTTATAGAGAGAGATTTTATCTTGACTTGTATTTTATCTCCTGAGAAGCATTAAAGGAAATGGAATGGAATTGCATAACCTATGGCATACACCTTCCCATCACTACTTTTTAGTAGAAAATCAGATTCGGTAAGCTTTTATTTAGTGAATACCTTACAAGTAATGAGCAATTTTTAATAAGTAAAACCTAAGGTTCCAATGTAAAGGCTCTTAAATATGACTGTTAACTCTCTAATGAACTGTGACATAATAATACAGAGGAAAAGTTTACATTTATCATTGCTTCCAGCAGTAGAATATCTGAGCATAACAGAAGTACTAGCTGC
Organism: Bos taurus; assembly: GCF_002263795.3. NCBI lineage: Eukaryota > Metazoa > Chordata > Mammalia > Artiodactyla > Bovidae > Bos > Bos taurus. The sequence goes on along the minus strand of NC_037332.1, from coordinate 13,105,685 downwards.
ATTGATTTGGGTTCACATGTTTTTGTCTAAGCCTAAGAAAAATTAATAAGTTCATTTTTGCAAAGTAAAAATTATTTTTCCAACCAAAGAAAATATGATGATTATATCTCTTCAAACAACATATTCTTTCCCCTCAGAGTTACAACTAGTCCCCAAGAAGCCTAGAGGATAAGAATTGCTTGGAACATTGAATAAAGAAATTAACAATTGGTTCAAGAACTTCAAGTAGTTCATACCAATGGCTGCTTTTACACAAAAGGAATGATGATTGCAACAGGAAGGTTAACAAGAGAATTTGTTTTCAAATTTACTTCAGTTCAGTTCAGTCGCTCAGTCATGTCCGACTCTTTGCGACCCCATGGACTGCAGCACACCAGGGTTCCTTGTCCATCACCAGCTCCCAGAGCTTATTCAAGCTCATGTCCATTGAGTTGGTGATGCCATCCAACTATCTCATCCTCTGTCGTCCCCTTCTCCTCCCATCTTCAGTCTTTCCCAGAATCAGGGTCTTTTCCAACGAGTCAGTTCTTTGCATCAGGTGACCAAAGTATTGGAGCTTCAGCTTCAGCATCTGTCCTTCCAATGAATATTCAGGGTTGATTTCCTTTAGGATGGACTGGTTGGATCTCCTTGCAGTCCAAGGGATTCTCAAGAGTCTTCTCCAACACTACAGTTCATAAGCATCAATTCTTTGGCACTCAGCTTTCTTTATAGTCCAACTCTCACATCCATACATGACTACTGGTAAAACCATAGCTTTGACTAGATGGACTTTTGTTGGCAAAGTAATGTCTCTGCTTTTAAATATGCTGTCTAGGTTAGTCATAACTTTTCTTCCAAGGAGCAAGTGTCTTTTAATTTCATGGCTGCAATCTCCATCTTCAGAGATTTTGGAGCCCAAAAAATAAAGTGTCTCACAGTTTCCATTGTTGCCATCTATTTGCCATGAAGTGATGGGACCAGATGACATCACTTATATTTACTTAGATAAATTTACTCATATAAATTAAAATTTCAGCTCAACAACTGTCTAAAGTCCTTATAACAGTACCTAACACAGAGCAAGCTATTATTGCTAGTAATGTTCTGTTCAAGAGAAAGAAGAGGTTGTAGGAGAACACAAAAGAAACATATAACCTGGTGGTATTCTTCTATTTTAGACCCATGAGAGGCACATGAATTTACTCACCCATTTAATAAATTTTTACTTCGTTTTTACTGATTTATAGTTGTACAATATTATGTTTTGGGTGTTCAACATAATGATTCACAATTTTTAAAGGTTGCATGCATGTATGTTAAGTTACTTCAGTCATGTTAAACTCTTTTGACCCTATGGACTGAAGCCTGCCATGATTTTCTGTCCATGGGATTCTCCAGGCAAGAATACTGGAATAGGTTGCTGTACCCTTATCCAGGGGACCTTCCTGACCCAAGGATCGAACCCTGTTCTCTTATGTCTACTTGCATTGGCAGGAGAGTTGTTTTTGTTTTTGTTTTTTTCACCACTAGCACCACCTGGGAAGCCCTTTTTAAAGGTTATATTCCTTTTATAGTTATTATAAAAGTACTAACTATATTCCTTGCACTATATATCCTTGTAGCTTATTTTATAGTATAGTTTGTATCTCTTAAACCCCTACCCCTTTCTAACTCTTTCCCCTTCACTCCCCACTGATAACCACTAGTTTATTTTCTATATCTGTGAGTTTGTTCTTTTTTTGTTATGTTCACTAGTTTGCTATATGTTTTAGTTCCACATGTAAGTGATATCAGGCTATATTTGTCTTTCTGTGTCTGCCATTTAATATTTTCAAGCCATAGCCCATACCAGGCTATTTATTAGGATCTGTGACCCTAGCAATTAACAAGACAAAAGTGGCCTGGCCTTGGAGAGGTCAGCAAATCCCATCACTGGAGAGTAGTACACAATTGTATGCAGATAAGAGTGACAACTGCCTTGAAGCAACCACCATGTGCTAGGTCCTTATAATTAATAACAATACTGACATTGTGTTAATTTTAATCAACAGCTACTTTACATTTGTTATCTTTAATTTGACAACAACGATAGGGTACCTACTACATGTATATTATAGATACGGATCTTGAGATCGCACAGAATTTAATGGTCTCATTGAGCTCACGCAACTGGCAAAAATGACAGGGCCAGAATTCACATCTCCGCCCTACTTACTACACTAGCTATTACAGAGTGAGTGAGAGGTTTCCTCCTAGAGATCCCTATACTCTGCATAGTTTTGTTCTTGTTGTTGTTGGTTTTACACTGAGTGCTATCTTCTCCCTCAGGGAACTGCTCTCTGTTTTACCCTAAATCAAATACCAAAATTTTTAACCATGAAGTTGGTTCTCAAACCTCCCTGAACATTGGATTAACCCTTAAAAATTACTAATATACTGTTCCTACCAACAGAAATTATGATTTAATTGGTCTGAGTTATTGCCTGGGTATTGAATTTTTAAAGCCCCCTGGATGATTTCAATGTATTGTGAAGGCTGATAACCAATGAACTAAGAAATAAATGATTGCTTGGGTGGTGCTTAAATAGGGATCAGAGATATAAATTAAGGTATTATGTTTATATAATTTGAAAAATTACATTGAAAAATAATAAAAATTATAAATTCAATTTTATAAAAATGATTTGCAGTATTTCTATAAAGATTTAAAATATAATTTATTACATATATTATTGATAAAATAATATAATTGATTATATAATTGCTTAAGTATATAATTGATTAAAACATGTTATTATTATTGATAGATTTAACAAAAGACACAAAATTTCCCCATATAATTTATATGCTCTATGACTTGAAACTAAACATTAAAAAAATGAAGATCATAGCAACCAATCCTATGACTTTGTGGCAAGTAGAGGGGGAAAAAGTGGAAACGGTGTTAGATTTCATTTTCTCAGCTCCAAAATCTATGCGGATGGTGACTGCAGCCATGAAATTAAAAGATGCTTGCTCTTTGGAAGAAAAGCTATGATAAATCAAGATAGTGTATTAAAAAGCAGAGATATCTCTTTGCCAACAAAGTCCATATAGCCAAAGCTATGGTTTTTCTGGTAGTTGTGTACAGATATGAGAGCTGGACCATAAAGAATGCTGAGTGCCAAAGAATTGATGCTTTCAAATTGTGGTGTTGGAGAAGACTCTTGAGAGTCTGTCCCTTGGACTGCAAGGAGATCCAACAAGTCCATCCTAAACAAAATCAACCCTGAATAGTCATTGGAAGGACTGAATGTGAAGCTGAAGCTCCAATACTTTAGCCACCTAATGCAAAGACCCGATTCATTGGAAAAGATCCTGATACTGGGAAAGACTGAGGGCAGGAGAAGGGGCCGACAGAAAATGAGATGGTTGGCATCACCAGCTCCGTGGACATGAATTTGAGCAAAGTCCAGGAGATAGTAAAGGACATGGAAGCCTGGTGTGCTGCAGTCCATGGGGTCACAAAGAGTTGGACATGCCTTAGTGACTGAACAACAACAACCATTAGATTGTCCACAAACTAGCTTCTGCCTTCACACACATTTCACACTGTATTTCTTGTACTATTCACATTTTTTGGCACTGAGTCATCAAAAGAGTTTACATTTCAGTCCAACCTCTAGCCCTGTCAGTATGCCCTGGTAGATATGCATTATAAGGAGTACAAATATTCCTGAATGCTATTCATAACTGGCACAGCTAGCAATTATTTTGCTGTACACCAAAGATACCATGAACCATTCAACTACTTCTTACTAAACCCCAAAGACATTTATCCCCAACTCAGCTTCCCCTTAGTGTCAGTCAGTCATGTCTGACTCTTTGTGATCCCATGGACTGTAGCCCATCAGGCTCCTCTATCCATGGAATTCTCCTGGCAAGAACACTGGAATGGGTTGCCATGTCCTTCTCCAGGGGATCTTCCTGACCAAGGGATCGAACCTGGATCTCCTGCATTGTAGGCAGATTCTTTACTGTCTGAGCCACCAGTCACTCTACTAGGGGAAGTGTGATGGAGTGGAAAGGCATGTAGTGAGGAGACAATGTTCTCAATGACTCTAGTTATAATACTACTTTTGAAAATATTACTAAATTTTCATAACCTTTAAGAGACCTGTTAAAGTGAGGGATCTTGAAGATTAAGCTTTACAATATTCATGGCAAATCCATCTGTAAATATTAGCCACGATTATTGTCAGTAGCATCTCCATCATTTCAATACAGGGTAATAATCTGGTTAGAACATGTAGATAAGTAACTTATGTTATTAATTTCTATTTTAAGCATTTCACAGACATTAATGTGTTTAAGCCTCACAAGAACTTCCCGTAAGTACTATTATGATCACCAGCTCTCAGCTGAGGCAGGTGAGGCCCAAGAGCTCAGTGACCTTAACTCACAAAGTGAGTACATGGCACACGTGAACACAGACAGCCTGATTCTTAAGGGCATGTTAGGCATCTCTTTGAAGCTCAGCCTAAACTGAAAATGCATAATCGTTTATCCTAGTATGAGGAACCACCAAATATTTATTTTAAATCACTGAATAGGATGGGGAACACATGTATACTGGTGGTGGATTCATTTTGATATTTGGCAAAACTAATACAATTATGTAAAGTTTAAAAATAAAATAAAATTAAAAAAATAAATTAAAAAAAATAATAATAAATCACTGAATAGGGAATATGGGAGCTGATGAAAATTAACGGAAAACTGACTACTTGAATGAAAATTAGGTGGGTCTAAGGAGTCAGTATGGGAGTCCGCCCTGTACTGTTGAGGCAGTTCATATGCAACATAAAGGAAAACTTTAAAGTGGGCCTGACAAGAGAAAAGAGAACCACTGATAGAAATGCCAAGCAAAACGAAAATTGAGTCAACTTCCTACTGTGTGTCAAAGCAAAAGCCCAAAGCAAAGAGCATTTACAATGTGATTTACAAAGATACACAGGATCAATTAGCAAGACAAGGTACTTCTTTACTATTAAGATAGATACATTATAATATAAAGGCTTTACACGTTCAATCAAAGAGCTTACAAAAAATACAATGCAGTGGTTTGCATTGTGGTTCACCCAGTAAGAAATCAAAAAGGAGTGTGTGTGTGGACAACTGTATCTGAAATTGTGTAACGGTCTTGCTATGTGGTGAGAGAAGGCAAGAGAAGAACAGGGACTAAACCTAGGTTCAATGTTACTCTCTTAAGTCAGACTAATTCCCATTCATTGTGATTCAGTTCAGACGTCAAGAAACAAAATCAGATGCACCCGACCCTGACATACTACATATTCCTTGTCTTTGTGTCTGTCTCTCTCAGAGCTTATCAGAGCATTTGGCATTTATCATAATCATTTCAGTTCTTATTTAGTTGCCTGTCTCCTCCAAAACGTAGTGACCTCATTGCTGGAAGATCTTATTTTTTACTTCTGTGTTCTAATTTTGTCACCTTGGAACTGTTCCGGAAATCATAGAGTGATGAGTGAACAAATGAATGTGGGAGGGAAGAAATGCAGTGTCTCACATCCTGCTTACTATGCATCACGGGGTTTTAAATTCAGCACGACGGAACACAGCACTGACCCATGGCCAGGAATGTGACTCACACAACTTTCTACAAACATTGCACACTACCACCCACCCTTTGAACACTTGGAACACTTTTATTCTCGTGATATTTATCATATCCATTCTCCAAAATATATATATTCGTATATTATACATATATATGTTGAGTACAACCATGTGATAGACACTATTTAAAGCAAAAGTATAAGAGTGTTGAACAAAATGATACTACTTTGTGTTCTATTTATAGAAGTTTTGTTCCTGTCCAGTTCCTGCATATTAAAAAAAAAAAAAAAAAACTTATAGTCAACTCAGTGCTATATCACCTGTGGTGGTGGTGGTGGTGGTTTAGTCACTAAGTTGCAACTGACTCTTACAACCCCAGGGACTGTAGCCCACCAGGTTTCTCTGTCCATCGGATTTCCCAGGCAGGAATACTGGAGTGTGTCACCATATTTCCTCCTCCGATATCACATACAATACTTGCCCATTCATTTAAATCAGGGGCTTCCCTGGTGGCTCAGACGGTAAAGAGCCTGTCTGGGTTGGGAAGATCCCTTGGAGAATGGAACAGCTACCCACTCCAGTATCCTTGTCTGGAGAATTCCATGGACCTAGGATGTTCAGGGGGTCACAAACAAAGCGTAGGACACAACTGAGCGACTGACACTTGCACTTTTCACAGTCCTACTTTTTAATTGCTAAATAGTTTACAGTATATAAAAAGTAAAACTTTGTGTTCAAATCTTATAAGCTACAATCTTAGTGAATGAATATAATTAAGCCATCACTAGTTTCACTGGACAGAGAAGGCAATGGCACCCCAGTCCAGGACTCTTGCCTGGAAAATCCCGTGGGCGGAGGACCCTGGTAGGCTGCAGTCCATGGGGTCGCTAGGAATCAGACAGGACTGAGCGACTTCACTTTCACTTTTCACTTTCATGCATTGGAGAAGGAAAAGGCAACCCACTCCAGTGTCTTTGCCTGGAGAATCCCAGGGACGGGGGAGCCTGGTGGACTGCCATCTCTGGGGTCACACAGAGTCGGACACGACTGAAGCGACTTAGCAGCAGCAGCAGTTTCATTGGAAACTACTGCTGCAGGAGAGTCTTTCCTGAGGAATGTGTGTGTGTGTGTGTGTATATTGCTTCTACTGAATCAGAACCTATGATTTAACAGAAGATATGACCTTACAGAAACACTCTTCTGAGATCGCACATCATCGACATGCAAAGATCCTTGATTGGCAGATATTGAGGTAGCCAAGCACCAAATAATGTGGTATAATTTTTGAACATCCCCTAGTACAAACAATAACTTCCTCACTAAGTCTGTGGAATCGGAATACATCACCTCCTGTTATAACCGAGATCTGAAATTCCTATTTCTCCATCAATTTAAATAATGAAGGCTGCAGTCCATGGGGTCGCAAAGAGTCAGATACGATTGAGCGACTTCACTTTCACTTTTCATTTTCATGTATTGGAGAAGAAAATGACAACCCACTCCAGTGTTCTTGCCTGGAGAATCCCAGGGACGGCAGAGCCTGGTGGGCTGCCGTCTATGAGGTCACACAGAGTTGGACACGACTGAAGCGACTTAGCAGCAGCAGGCTACGAAACAACCGTCTGATTATACTTTTAAAATCCTTTTATGTTTTGTTTTAACAGTGTTTTTTTAAAAAGGACTCTGAATTTTTTATCTTAAAAAATTGCTACATTTAAAACGTGCACTTTCAAGCATTCAAACTCTTGATCAATTTAACAGCACTCTCTCAACGTTCCTGCCACTCAAGTCATGCCAAATGCTCTTTTGTTTTTACTTTGAGAAAGGAATGCTGTCTTCTCTGACAGGACCAAAAGTTTTTCTATGAAGTCAGTGTTTATTTCACTGTTTTGACTTTACCTCCCACTTCCCCCAGATGCAAATATAGTTTTAGAATGTTATTTATATTTAGTTTTGTTTGTTTCCGTTATACATGGAAAAAACAAGGTTAAAAAAGTATATGTTTTAAAATTAACTAACTATTGTTAGGAATTAGAAGACTAAGAAACACAAACTCTGGAACATTTTAATTCTTACCATCCCTCCTATTTTGAAAAACATATAGTACACTATGTAATTGTATTGAGAAAATTGTTCTCTCTGTGTGGTAAAGCTCTTGACACTAATTAACTCCTTACATGTATATAGATATAATTTTTAGTAACTTTCCTTTTCCATAGTGGAAGTTAAGCAAATTGAGTCCAGTCTAAAGATGAGAGGTTCTACAACACCTTATCTACTTCATATTGCATAGCAATTATTCTTTCTTAAAATACTTCCCAAATTATTGTTATTTTAAAGAAAGATGAAATATTTTAATGTATGACTTTGGGCAAGTCGGCAGGCTTTTCAAAGTCAAGCTTAACTCATATCCTCTCATCTTCTCATTTTAATTCCAACTATATTCCTTTACGTGCCTACAAATTCCACTAAAATTAAGGTGTGCCTGTTTATATCTATTTACCTCTATTAATTTCAGTATCTTTACCTAATGAAAAGTTAACCTCATGTTTTTGGTATTGCTAAAATCATAATTAGTTTAGGCCATATATAACATTATAAAAGTCAGAAGTATGTCTACTTTACTCATTGTTTGAAAAAGACTTAACATTTACTCAGCAGTAGCAAAGGTGAAATTTACTTTTTCACTGAGTTAAGATATAAAGCTCATTTTTATATCATAATACATGAATCAAAAATGCTAATAAAATTCCTTAAGATGATTCTACAAGTAAGAAAGCTTCTAGAATTTAATAAGATATTTAACATTGTGTTGAAAGAAAGAGGTCAGAAGGTCAAAAAATAGGCCAAATTCAAGTGACACACTAAAATGATACCCTGGAGAAATCACTTGTACTTTTACAATTTAGAAAGGTCTAAGTTCATAGTGCGGAGAAGGCGATGGCACCCCACTCCAGTACTCTTGCCTGGAAAACCCAATGGATGGAGGAGCCTGGTGGGCTGCAGTCCATGGGGTCGAGAAGGGTCGGACACGACTGAGCGACTTCACTTTCACTTTTCACTTTCATGCACTGGAGAAGGAAATGGCAACCCATTCCAGTGTTATTGCCTGGAGAATCCCAGGGACGGGGGAACCTGGTGGGCTGCCGTCTGTGGGGTCACACAGAGTCAGACACGACTGAAGCGACTTAGCAGCAGTAGCAAGTTCACAGTGAAAGTCGCTCAGTCCTGTCCACCTCTTTGTGACCCCATGGGCTTTACAGTCCATGGAATTCTCCGGGCCAGAATACTGGAGTGGGTAGCCTTTCCCTTCTCCAGGAGATCTTCCCAACCCACTAAAGTAATTCTTACATAATACTACTAAAGTAGATTTACTTTAGCTTGGCAGGGTGGGGATTTCCCTAATTAGTAACGAATCTCCCTGCCAATGCAGGAGACAAAGCTTCAATCCCACGTGATACCACATGCCACGGAGCAACTAAGCCTATGCTCTACAACTACTGAGCCTGTGCTCTAGAGCCCAGGAACCGAAACTATCGAGCCCAGGTGCCACAACAAGAGAAGGCACCATAATGAAAAACCCACTCACCACAACTAAAGAGTAGCCCCTGCTCTCTGCAATAGAGAAAAGCCCATGCAGCAACTAAGACCCAGCACAGCCAAAAAAAAAAAAAAAATTAAATAAATAATAATAGATTAAGATTTGGGCATGACTAACAAATTACATGGGCTTCCTTCGTGGCTCAGATGGTAAAGAATCCTTCTGCAGTGCGGGAGACCTGGGTTTGATCCCTAGGTCGGGAAGCTCCCCTGGAGGACATGGCAACCCACTCCAGTATTCTTGCCTGGAGAATTCCCATGAGCAAAGGAGCCTGGCAGGCTACAGTCATGGGGTCACCAAGAGTTGGACACGACTGAGTGACTAAGCACAGCACAGCACAACTAAGTATCTCATCATTAAAATCTTGAAAACAAATGCAACCCCTTAGACAGACTGAAAAAAGCATGGTGAGAAAGGGGTTACAGGAGAAATTTGGGGAAAACTATTTTTAGAGGTCATACAAAACAACAGAAAAGGATAAATAGCTAAATAGCCAATAGAGTTTGAAGATATAGAGAAAAAAAAGCAATCAATTCAGAAATGTTTGGAGATGGAAAGGATAGTGTTCTAGTTACAGGAGCCAAAGAATAAAGTGCAGAAATTAACCTTGACTAGAAAGAGAAATACCTCATCTGCACAGAAAATGTTTCAGTATGGATGGATTTGGATGCAGATGTTGCCTTGCAGGAATGGTAATGGAAGAACTTTTTAAAAGTCACATATTGTCTTGTTGGTAACAGTTAATTTTAAACACAAAGAATTTTAAAACAGGTTAATGTGCTTTTCTCATGCACAAATCATCGTGCTTGATTTTCCTCCATTCAACCACAAGTACACCTTGCAGAGAATTAAGATTGAAAAGGAAAGGAAAAAGTTAAGGAACAACTTTGCCTTTTAAACTGGCTTGTGAAGCTCATTTCATTGATGGACATGTAACAGAAAAAACAACATTCAAAACTTATAAGTTTGCAACATCAGAGATCAAGAAGGAAAAACAGGATGAGGATTGAGGGTCAAAAATCAAATCCCTGAAGGAACCTGATTCATAAACAGAGTTTCAAGAGGTAGATGAGTAGCCAATTTTATAGTCATTCTTTGATAGTGTTATTTCTGGCTGAAAGATCAGGAAAGTCCCTAAAGCATAAAAGAAAGAGTCACCGCAACCCAAGTAGACCATTCTTGTTAAGTATTCCCACTTCTTCCAAGAGCAAGTATTGTCTAAACCAGTGAGAGGGAGACACTGCCTTTCTGAGGAGCAATGTAAGCAATCCTTCATACTGCAGGTAGTAAGTGAAAGGTAGCCTTTGTAGAGATCTGCACGGTGCTGGTCAATCTTCAGTAGGATAAATTCCCTCCACAACTCTTCCTTTGGACAAGCTATTCTTCAGTGTCCTAAGACCCATGCTTTCCAAATAGGATAAGGTCCTGGATAACCAGAGAGACAATTGAAAATAAACAGAAGGAGAAAGCTCCATGCCCCTGGACTTGGGGGATAAGCAGAGTCAGTTCCAGTCTGTCCCAACAGAGGCAGAGTTGAGGTCTATTCCAACTACACTTTTTGACAAGCGATGCAAAAAGATCTTAGGAGGGACAATGTAGTCAAGAGCAAAGATATATTCCAAGCCATATAAGGAAACAAGAATTCTTCTTCTGAGGTGGGAATCAAGGGGAATTAAAATCAGATCAGATCAGATCAGTCACTCAGTCGTGTCCGACTCTTTGCGACCCCATGAATCGCAGCACGCCAGGCCTTCCTGTCCATCACCAACTGCCAGAGTTCACTGAGACTCACGTCCATTGAGTCAGTGATGCCATCCAGCCATCTCATCCTCTGTCATCCCCTTCTCCTCCTGCCCCCAATCGTGGCCAAAGTACTGGAGTTTCAGCTTTAGTATCATTCCTTACAGAGGCACAAATAAGGAAAAGTGAGGGGACTATATTCAAATAAATATAGAGGAATAGATAATTTATGAGAAGATGGTCCTGAGAGGATGGTGTGGCCATGTTTCAGGATTTGAGAAATTTAGGAAATACTGGATAACATGACATGCTCCAGATAGAAAAAGAAAAGGAAGAAAGAAATTTATACTTTAAAATATCAACTAATTACCAAATTATGGCAACATTCACCATGGTTCGATTTATTTGGGTTTAATTTATTTTCCCAGTAACAGATGTCCATGTTATTTGCTAGCTGCCAAACCACATGACTCTGTTTTGATAATAATTGAGGAGCTTATTTTAAAATATGATTTGTTTTATTAACTATAAACTGAATATTTAAATGTCATGAAGTAAAAAAAAAACTTTTTAACTAAGACTACAGAATCCCAGTGAAATTACTCATGCTTCTACCATCTGTTATGTTAAAAAAAAGTCCTGGCTTAAAAAATTTATATAAATACTTGACATCCAGCATTTGCCTATATACTGTGATTTACTAAACTGTTACTTTAAATGAACAGAAAGAATACAATGAAAGTGGAACCAGCAGGAAGAGACAAGTTTTATTAGCCCAGAGAGGCATTATACAGAAATGTCAAACTGACCACCTACTGAAAATGGCTGGAACGCTCACTTCTTTCTAAATGTCACCAACTGCTCAAAATAAACACTACAGATGATGTATTAGCAGGCTTACATGATGTTCTTTTACAGTTATCCATACTTTATGCACTCCTTTTTTGTCCTCCAAACTTCAAGTGAAACTGCTTTTTTTTTTTTTCTTTGTTCCTGGCAGCCTGTCATAAAACTCTTGTTTTCCTCACCTAGATGAACTTCCTCTGGACCAGGCTTCAATAAACCCTTCCAATTCTTCCAGGCCCCACTCTAGCTCAACATGAAAAGGGCACAACTTTTCAAGTCAGAAGACTGTCTGCTCTATGCTTTGGACAAGTCTCACTCCATCTGGACTGCAGTCTCCTCCTCTGCAAAATGAAAGGATTCTGAGTCTTGTCCTTCAACCTTTACCATTCTGTGATTCAGATGCATAACTCATTAATACTAAGAAGCTCAGGGAAGCAGCAGTAGTAGATTATACAACCAAGGATCAAAAAGGATGCCAAAACTGTCGATCAAAAAGTATTCTACATCAATACTTTTCAACCAGATTCCCCAGATGTCCCTGTGGGGTTCAAATTTTCACATAAGTGAGAGTATCACTGATATTGTCAAAAAGAAAAGACTTAATTTGTGTGTGTACATGTGTATATGTGTGTGTGTATACAATAAAAGTGTATATATATGTAAAGTGAAGTCGCTCAGTCATTTCCGACTCTTTGTGACCCCATGGACTGTAGCCCACCTGGCTCCTCTGTCCATGGGATTTTCCAGGCAAGAATACTGGAGTGGGGTGCCATTTCCTTCTCCAGGAGATCTTCCCAACCCAGGGACTGAACCTGGATCTCCCGCACTATAGGCAGATACTTTACCGTCTAAAATATATATATATTTTTTAGAAACCATCACACAATTCATTGATGTCAGAAGACATTCACAAAGTACTAGTTGGAGATATTAAGATTTGCTTACTTGGTAAACCATATCCAACCATATGATTGCTAGGAAAGTAGTCATATAAAAATATGAGATATGTTATTTGTATTTTAAAAAACATGCTTTAAATCACAAGACCAAACCAGTGCCAGGAACTTGCTATGACCCTAAATATTTAAAACTATTTTGATGCAAGTATATGCCATTTAGGAAATTATAATACATGTGCAATTACATTAAATGTTTTTTTATCTCTGAAATAAAGCTAGCTATTTTGTTTACTATCAACAAGGAAGGTTTACAGTCTTTTTCCAAAATAAGTTCAATGAATTTGCCATTTAGCATCTACTAAAGCTTCTACACAAAAAGTAATTTTACATGCTCATATTCATACAAATATGTAAGTAAAATAAGTGATAATGCAACATTTTCAAACTCCCATACCTTCTTAATATTTCAAAATATTAAGGTATTAACTCAATACCTTCTGTTATTTCCAGGTATTGAGAATGTATTTCAGAGTAAAAATGGAGAATTATAGCAAAATTGTAATGTACTATTTTTGGAGCTTATAAATGCATAAAAGCTATCAGATCAGATGAGATCAGTCGCTCAGTCATGCCCGACTCTTTGCGACCTCATGAATTGCAGCACGCCAGGCCTCCCTGTCCATCACCAACTCCCAGAGTTCACACGTCCATCGAATCAATGATGCCATCCAGCCATCTCATCCTCTGTCCTCCCCTTCTCTTCCTGCCCCCAAATCCCTCCCAGCATCACAGTCTTTTCCAATGAGTCAACTCTTCACATGAAGTGGCCAAAGTACTGGAGTTTCAGCTTTAGCATCATTCCTTCCAAAGAAATCCCAGGGATGATCTCCTTCAGAATGGACTGGTTGGATCTCCTTGCAGTCCAAGGGACTCTCAAGAGTCTTCTCCAACACCACAGTTCAAAAGCATCAATTCTTCAGTGCTCAGCTTTCTTCACAGTCCAACTCTCACATCCATACATGACCACAGGAAAAACCATAGCCTTGACAGGACGGACCTTTGTTGGCAAAGTAATGTCTCTGCTTCTGAATATGCTATCTAGGTTGGTCATAACTTTCCTTCCAAGGAGTAAGCGTCTTTTAATTTCATGGCTGCAGTCACCATCTGCAGTGATTTTGGAGCCCCAAAAAATAAAGTCTGACACTGTTTCCACTGTTTCCCCATCTATTTCCCATGAAGTGATGGGACCAGATGCCATGATCTTCGTTTTCTGAATGTTGAGCTTTAAGCCAACTTTTTCACTCTCCACTTTCCCTTTCATCAAGAGGCTTTTTAGTTCCTCTTCACGTTCTGCCATACAGGTGGTGTCATCTGCATATCTGAGGTTATTGATATTTCTCCCGGCAATCTTGATTAAAGTTTGTGTTTCTTCCAGTCCAGCGTTTCTCATGATGTACTCTGCATAGAAGTTAAATAAACAGGGTGACAATATACAGTCTTGACGGACTCCTTTTCCTATTTGGAACCAGTCTGTTGTTCCATGTCCAGTTCTAACTGTTGCTTCCTGACCTGCATACAAATTTCTCAAGAGGCAGAGCAGGTGGTCTGGTATTCCCATCTCTTTCAGAATTTTCCACAGTTTCTTGGGATCCACGTAGTCAAAGGCTTTGGCATAGTCAAAAAAGCAGAAATAGATGTTTTTCTGGAACTCTCTTGCTTTTTCCATGATCCAGCGGATGTTGGCAATTTGATCTCTGGTTCCTCTGCCTTTTCTAAAACCAGCTTGAACATCTGGAAGTTCACGGTTCATATATTGCTGAAGCCTGGCTTGGAGAATTTTGAGCATTACTTTACTAGCATGTGAGATGAGTGCAATTGTGTGGTAGTTTGAGCATTCTTTGGCATTGCCTTTCTTTGGGATTGGAATGAAAACTGACCTTTTCCAGTCCTGTGGCCACTGCTGAGTTTTCCAAATTTGCTGGCATATTGAGTGCAGCACTTTCACAGCATCATCTTTCAGGATTTGGAAAAGTCAACTGGAATTCCATCACCTCCACTAGCTTTGCTCGTAGTGATGCTTTCTAAGGCCCACTTGATTTCATATTCCAGGATGTCTGGCTCTAGGTCAGTGATCACACCATCGTGATTATCTGGGTCGTGAAGATCTTTTTTGTACAGTTCTTCTGTGTATTCTTGCCACCTCTTCTTAATATCTTCTGCTTCTGTTAGGTCCATACCATTTCTGTCCTTTATCGAGCTCATCTTTGCATGAAATGTTCCTTTGGTATCTCTGATTTTCTTTAAGAGATCCCACAATGCAAAGAATAAAAGCTATATGCAAGGCCAAAGGCGAGCTTATGAAGATCACTAAGATAAAATTAAACAGGATAAATCAAATAAATTCCAAGAATTATTTTGCACTGATAAGATATTGGCTAAAACCCTGTATAAAAATTATAGAAACTTGCTAAATCATCTTTTATTGCACTGACTTCATGCATGCCAATGTTTTTAGCACATCACATATAAAGACAAGCTTGGAACATTAATCCTCTAAGTTTTATGACTTTAGTAAAAATTATTCAAAATTGACCTATGGACTAGATTTTTAAAAATCATGTAAATACGGGATATCTCAATGAAGGGCCATTTGCATAAGAGTATAAATTTTTACCTTTATCATTATTTTGGAGTATACAAATACCATTCCAAAAAGAAAGTTCAATTTTTCCATTATTCAGCATGTCACATGAGACATGAATTGCTCACCCATCTTTTTCAATTATTAATATGAGAAAGAAGAATGTTACCCCTCAGTGCAGGTAGCTGCAGTGGCAGGTCCAGCTGCTTATGACTCAAGTATCCTGTAATAGCCAACTGACAGTATTCTTCTATTTCAAAGCATTGTCTTTTCAGGTCATTTACTCTAATCATCAATCCCACTCCAACAGCTCTTCAATCCACTGGGACCACTGATCCACTGATCTATCACTTTTTCATTGGCAATCAGTGCCTCATTTTCTCATTAAAAAAATCCAGTTTAGATTCCCCATCTACAACTCTCATTTGGTTTTTGAATAAAACCTGAGCTCCTGTACTCTCTGACCTGTGCCTACTTTAAGAAAAAGAAAAAAAAACAACCCTTAATCCTCACTTAATCCAACTCTCTTAGCACACTAAGCTTGCACCTGAACTGTTCAACATGACTCTAGAAAGCACACACAAGCACGTGGGCTAGTCTCACCTCATATTCAGGACCATTTATCTCACTCAGGACCTCGCAGTGCTCTGGGATTCTAATATATGTCCCCAGTGAGTTCAGTCTCCCAATTACAAAAATATTATCTTATACCATCTTCAGTTCAGTTCAGTAGCTCAGTCGTGTCCAGCTCTTTGCGAACCCATGAATTGCAGCACGCCAGGCCTCCTGTCCATCACCAACTCTCAGAGTTCACTCAGACTCATGTCCATCGAGTCAGTGATGCCATCCACCCATCTCATGCTCTGTTGTCCCCCTCTCCTCCTGCCCCCAATTCCTCCCAGCATCACAGTCTTTTCCAATGAGTCAACTCTTCACATGAAGTGGCCAAAGTATTGGACTTTCAGCTTCAGCATCAATCCTTCCAAAAAATACCCAGGGATGATCTCCTTCAGAATGGACTGGTTGGATCTCCTTGCAGTCCAAGGGACTCTCAAGAGTCTTCTCCAACACCACAGTTCAAAAGCATCAATTCTTCAGTGCTCAGCTTTCTTCACAGTCCAACTCTCACATCCATACATGACCACTGGAAAAACCATAGCCTTGACTAGACGGACCTTTGTTGGCAAAGTAGTGTCTCTGCTTTTCAATATGCTATCTAGATTGGTCATAACTTTCCTTCCAAGGAGTAAGCGTCTTTTAATTTCAT
Source organism: Bos taurus (assembly GCF_002263795.3). Lineage (NCBI taxonomy): Eukaryota > Metazoa > Chordata > Mammalia > Artiodactyla > Bovidae > Bos > Bos taurus. The sequence continues at coordinate 13,089,093 of NC_037332.1, read as the reverse complement.
GGTTGTAGTCACCATCTGTAGTGATTTTGGAGCCCCCAAAAATAAAGTCTGACACTGTTTCCACTGTTTCCCCATCTATTTCCCATGAAGTGATGGGACCAGATGCCATGATCTTCGTTTTCTGAATGTTGAGCTTCAAGCCAACTTTTTCACTCTCCACTTTCACCTTGATCAAGAGGCTTTTTAGTTCCTCTTCACTTTCTGCCATAAGGGTGGTGTCATCTGCATATCTGAGGTTATTGATATTTCTCCTGGCAATCTTGATTCCAGCTTGTGTTTCTTCCAGTCCAGCGTTTCTCATGATGTACTCTGCATAGAAGTTAAATAAACAGGGTGACAATATACAGTCTTGACGGACTCCTTTTCCTATTTGGAACCAGTCTGTTGTTCCATGTCCAGTTCTAACTGTTGCTTCCTGACCTGCATACAAATTTCTCAAGAGGCAGATCAGGTGGTCTGGTATTCCCATCTCTTTTAGAATTTTCCACAGTTTCTTGTGATCCACACAGTCAAAGGCTTTGGCATAGTCAATAAAGCAGAAATAGATGTTTTTCTGGAACTCTCTTGCTTTTTCTATGATCCAGCGGGTGTTGGCAATTTGATCTCTGGTTCCTTTGCCTTTTCTAAAACCAGCTTGAACATCTGGAAGTTCACGGTTCATATATTGCTGAAGCCTGGCTTGGAGAATTTTGAGCATTACTTTACTAGCATGTGAGATGAGTGCAATTGTGCGGTAGTTTGAGCATTCTTTGGCATTGCCTTTCTTTGGGATTGGAATAAAAACTGACCTTTTCCAGTCCTGTGGCCACTGCTGAGTGTTCCAAATTTGCTGGCATATTGAGTGCACCACTTTCACAGCATCATCTTTCAGGATTTGGAATAGCTCAACTGGAATTCCATCACCTCCACTAGCTTTGTTCATAGTGATGCTTTCTAAGGCCCACTTGACTTCATATTCCAGGATGTCTGGCTCTAGGTCAGTGATCACACCATCGTGATTATCTGGGTCATGAAGATCTTTTTTGTACAGTTCTTCTGTGTATTCTTGCCATCTCTTCTTAATATCTTCTGCTTCTGTTAGGTCCATACCATTTCTGTCCTTTATCGAGCCCATCTTTGCATGAAATGTTCCCTTGGTATTTCTAATTTTCATGAAGAGATCTCTAGTTTTTCCCATTCTGTTGTTCTCCTCTATCTCTTTGCATTGATCGCTGAAGAAGGCTTTCTTATCTCCTCAAATTTTCAGCACCCACTTCTCCCCACTCTTAGGTGATAACCACATCTTAGTTCACTGAGCAAACTGAAGCAACTAAATCAGAACTTCTCCTCCCACCTCATCTGCCATCATGTCTGTGCCTCTGTGGATGACTTCTGAAGATCCTTTCTGTAACACTGGATGACAAATCTCTACACCTATCTAAGGTCAACCTACTCACTTATATGCATTTCAACCTTGTCTCCATCTCAGACTTTGTTCCTTTAATTATCACTGCCCTCTCAAAACAAATTTTACTTCTCAAATTATTGGATTGTTTCTATTTGCATACCAACCTTCTCTAATATCTTTCACTAAAGAAAAAAGAAATCTATACGTATGTGCCATTTACTTACTCCTTAAATTCTCTTCTTTCATCTTTGCAAAATTTCTCAATGGGTTTGTTTACGCTTGCTGCCTCCATCTGATCTCTTAGTGCTTTGATCACAACCATTCCACTGAAATTGTTTTACTCAAGGATAATGACAATTTCCATGTTGGTAAATTCTATGGTTATACGGTCTATATTTAGTTTTAATTCTACTCAACGTTTCAGCAGCATTTAACTAGACATTTACCTCTTTCTTGAAACATTTTCTTCTTTTTAATTCCATGACCCTACATAATCCTGGTTTCATTTTACTGTTTCTGTTCAGACTCATTCTCTATATTTTCTTCCTCTTCCTGACTATTAAGCCCTGGAATGACCTGGAAATCAAATCTTTGCCTCTGCTTTCTCTACCCACCCCCACTCCTTAAGTAATGTCTTCCAGTCTCAGGCCTTTGGAAACCATCTACATGATTTGATAATTCCTAAATTTATATACTCATCTTAGGAAAGCCCCACTATCTCTTGACTGTTCATCTGACTGCCAAATCTCTCTCCTCACTTAGATCTTTAATAGAAATTTCACACTTAATGTTTCTAAAGTATAAATTTGAGTATTTCTATCCCTTCAAACTTGGCACCACCAGTTGCTCTGGTCAAAGCTTTGGAGAATTTTATTTTTTACATCCAAAATTCAACCCCTAATCATGAACAATTAGTTATATTGTGCTCAGTCTTCAGAATATATCTGAACTGGATTACTTTTTTAAACTTCCACTGCTAGCACTTTATTCTAAGGTATCACTATCCACCTAGCTGGAGTTATTTTAATTTTTTAAAAATCTGACTATAACATTTTCATTGTCAAAAACTCCCAATGGCTTCCCATCTGGTTTACCATGGGGACCTTACCTCATGGTCTTGTAGATTCTCCATACCTTCCTCTTACATGTCTCTTTAATCCCATCTCCTAATGATCCTCCCGTTTTTTCTGAAGTCAACATATTTACACTTACTTCCTCACTTAAATTTTTTCTTCCATAAATTGAGAAGACTTATTCATACAATTTATTCAGGTCTTTTGTCAAATTTACCTTCTTAGAGAATCCTTTCATGAACATCTTTTCTAAAATAACCTTCCCCTTTAACTTATTACATTTAATCTCCTTTATTTTTCTTTATAACACTATTTCCAAGAAAGATCATGATAGTAGCATATATAGTAATATATTTGCTTATTTATTGACTACTTCTACCAATGGACTATAGACTTATAAGGACTTACTTTCTGTCTTACTAATTCTTCTATCCCTAACATAGTACTCGACAGTGTGAGAGCAACATAGGTATTGAATGAATGAATGATGAGAAAACTAATGAATTTAGATAAATCCATGACAAAATTCAACAATTCAAACTTCTCGTTCTATTTAAAATTTTATTACTTATTCTCTTATATCACAAACAGTGCATCCTTGGTGGCTTAACTAGAGTGTTCTTTAGTATTTTTATTATAAACTATGAATTTCAAATATAGGAATGGTCAAGAGTTTCTTTAGTTTCACTACTTTAGTATGATATTCAAAGATGAATCCCATTCAAATACTGAATTAACCAAAAGGTTCTTTCAGGTATTTTCAAAAGATCCTATGCAAAATCTGAAAGAAACTTTCGGCCAGTCCAATATAATTTCACTCACGCTAGGGTCTCACCTTTCCTTGTTCTATGTATTTCATTGTAGTTTTGAGTCAAACTGCCTGACCTCCAATACAGAATTAACTCATTATTAGTTGCGCAACCTTAAAAGACTTAATCCTCCATTCTGTATAATGAAGAAAATTCTCATAAAATAAACAAGAGATTTAGTGCATATAAAGTACCTACAGATAGTACCTGATCCCCAACTTGCACTCAAAAAATGTCAGCTTTTTACACACTTTTTACACACAAATTTCAGAAAGCCCTGATTGCTTTTTGAAAGCAGCACACCTGGCTTCAGGTAAAATATCGGGAGAACGAAAAAATTCATTCGTTTTTCCAGAAGATGTTACAGAAAAACCTGAATGAACTTTCTGGCCAACTCAATATTTCTGGGGATACTGACTTCCTTCTCACTATAAATTATTTTATGAGCATGTGTGGTAGACAAGGATTGAAAAAAAAATTCAGGAATTCTAGGATTCGAACTTGCCAGTGTTATTTGATTATGATTTGAGGGTCTGAGTGATCCTCAGATTCTGAATTGTGCTCATGCTCCTAGATTTCAGAGGTCAGCTGACTTTTCTCTATTTAGGAGCCTTCCCAGGTTTGCCTGCTTGCCTTTATTACTGATTACCTACTTGATAGTCAAATACCACTGTCTTCCATTTGCCAGATCCTTGTACATCTTACATCTAAAACCTTTCTCTCTCTGCCATAGACTTTGTAAATCACAGTTCAAAGCTATGCTTCTGCCTACGTTTCATTACAAGTTTGTGTATTTATTCTGATAGGTTAATATGACATACTTCTTAGCATCATTGTATTCCATGCTCTTTGGAAAATTTAGTAGAGATAGAATAACAACTATCAATGGCACCCCACTCCAGTACTCTTGCCTAGAAAATCCCATGGACGGAGGAGCCTGGTAGGCTGCAGACCCCCTTCCATGGGGTTGCAAACAGTTGGACACGACTGAGCGACTTCCCTTTCACTTTTCACTTTCATGCATTGGAGAAGGAAATGGCAACCCACTCCAGTGTTCTTGCCTGGAGAATCCCAGGGACTGGGGAGCCTGGTGGGCTGCCATCTATGGGGTCGCACAGAGTCGGACACGACTGAAGTGACTTAGCAGCAGCAGAATAACAACAGAATTCAAACTAATGTCAGCATCAATATTAATGTTTCTTCATGTATTTTATTTTTCATAGGATTCTTTTCTCCTCTTACATAAATTTTATCCCTCTACATGTCTATGAATGTTCTTTATTGAATAGATAATAACTTACGTAATTAAAAGTCAAGAGGATTTTTCTATTAAAATGGATTTCATTTGTTTTTTCAAAAGTATTTTAAGGAGGGCAGTTATTGCAAACAACTAGTTTCTCCTAAAATCTAGTACATGCTAATATATTGTGGTATACTTCTTGATTTAAACTCTAACCTAGAAGTAAAATAAATAAAACATTATAGGTTATTTAACTAAATTAAAATGCAGTCTCCCAAAATATATTTTTATTGCTACTCTTAAAGTTCAACAACTCTATCTTATGGATAGATGTGAAACATACCATTAAAACAGGTCATAAAAGAGCAATAAATTGGGCCAATTTTTTTCGTGTCTAAATGAGCATACGGCTTGAAAATCTGCAGACAAAAAAGACTTTGGCATATCTACTTCAATGGATATACTTCCCACTAATGCTTTTCTCTAAATTTTAAAGCTGTTAACATATTTATACATTTGAAAATACAAAAAAGTAAACTTTAAGAAAAATAAGAATAAAATTCACCATAATACTACACTAAGATTTAATACTGTCATAATGCAAAATTACAGGGTGAAAATGCTGGCACTTTATACTTTAACTGGATTAGCAAACAAGATACAAACAGACAACAAAAATGAAACTGGATGTATATCAAACACAATACCCAAGTAAATAATTAAGAGAAACAATGTGTTGCAAATCTCCCCAAATGAAACTGACATACTGAAGGTCATGCTCATTCACATGCTGCAAATAAATATAAATCAATGGTGTGATTTAGCTATTAAAGTTAATGAATTATTGAGGTGCTTTTACAGTAGAGTAGCAGCACAGATATAAAATGAAGCTTTCTAAATTACCTAAGCAATGAAAAGCATACAAGGGTTAGGAAGGACTCAGAGGAATGATCTAGAAAAAGAGTTTGAGACATCAGAAAGGCTTCATAGTACATCAGAGAATCATGAAAAACTGTCCCTAAAGTAGATTGTGGAATGAACAAGACATAGGATAAAGGAATAGTACAAGATATTTAGTCATATAGTGAAATATTTTGACAGTAAGGATAGTTAAACACAAGAATAACTTTAAGTTGGGGAGTAATTTGCTTAGAGAGATTTCAGTATGGAGTTGGTCTTCAGAGATGACATAGTTGAAACACAGATCTTTCAAAAACACTAAAATGTTCATGTGACTGCTATGATTATCTCCCAAACATGATTATTAAAGGACAAACCAGACACTTTACTTGGCACTTAATAAAAACTCTTTTGCCGGCATCTATCTTAAACTGTACTTGGCTGTTCTTAATGAGCTTAGAATTTGGTTGCAATTCCAAAAAAAAGAAAAACAAAAACAAACCCTTGGACTTCAGGATCAGAAAACCTGATTCTGAATTCTAGCTGAACCAGCATTTCTTCTTACTTGTCATGGCTAAAGTATAAAGAAATAAAGCTGTTTGCTGGTAAGAAGTAAGAACCCAGACATGCGCACTTCTGTCAAGGAGAGAGACAGACATACACAACCAGGAAGCCGCAGCCATGAACATTCATTAAAAAATAAATATTCAATATATCTAAATTTAAATATTTTCAAAAACAAGCTCCCAGTTTTTGTGACATGCAAATTTTATAGGAAGGACACATAGTCTTCTATGTAAGTCACAAATAATGTCTCATTATTTCATTAATGTGTATTTATTAATTAGTTGGTTGCTCAGTCATGTCCAATTCTTTGTGACTCCATTGACTGTAGCCTCTGTCCGTGGAACTCTCCGGGTAAGAATACTGGAGTGGGTATGCATTTTCTTCTCTAGGGCATTAATTACATACATAAGAGTAATACAAAATTTAAACATGATTATTAATCGACCAAATTCAAAAGTAGATATCTCATTCCAGAAAATCATAGTTGTGAGATTCAGAAGAGGATAAAGCAGAATTTGAAGGCATAATCTCCATTATACCAGAAGTGGGACCAGTCCCTTAGTTCCGAGGTTAATAACTGTAAGTACTTTCCAGGTAAAAGGAGACTAGAAACTGATCTCAGAAACCCATCTATAGGCACAGTTGTTCAACATGATACCTAAGTAGAAAATGTGCTTATTTCTTATTCCTTAATGAGTTCAGTCATTGCTAACAAATTTTTTTGTCATCTTCAATAAACCCCAAATCTAAGAAGGAAAAAAATACTCCCTAGCTATTGCTATACAAATCCCCATGGGTTACAGTATCTGTTTCCAAATATTTTAACCTGAAGTAAAAACATAATAACAAAAGGTAAATACTGTTTAAGAAGTCCATCTTAAAGAGGCTTAATTATTTTCAAGATAATCTACAAGTAACAAAATTAAGATTAGTAGTTTCCAGATTTGATAAATATCTGAAGAATTTAGAAATAACTATAAAGCTTTATTTAAAATACCAAGGTTCAGTATTCAGTAACAGAAATTTTAAGATTACAAATATGGGATGGCAATCTTTAATGTTTACTGTATAACTCCCAGAAGTTTGTGATACACAATTAACATCATAAATACAAATAAACATATATTTAAAATTAAAACCATAAAGGAAAATTACTCAAGGATTGGAAAATTTATTTACTAAACTCTTCTCAAATATCATGTTGAACTATATGAAACTGTCATTTTTGTAGGGCAGAGGTAGTTGAGTATTGGCCATTCATGTCATTAAATTTAATAGTTATTCAATCATATATGTGTTTCAGGATCAGTTACAAGCACTAAGGATACAATGTGAACAAGATTAGAATCTGATGTGTAAATAAATTAATCCTCTACAGTTTTCCTGGCCTTTTAGTGTGTCTATATATCACATGGATGACTGTTTTCAGTCAATTCATCCATAGATTCATCCATATATTCATTTTACAAATGTTTACTTGGCACTTGATATATGCCAGGTATTTGGCTCAGTAATAACACATTCATTATTAAAAAAAGAAAAAAGAAAAAATTCAACACAGTCTGCTCTAATGAAGCTCTTCTAATGAAGAGCACAATTTCTGCTCTTAAATCTTATAAAAACAGACATCAAAACAAGCAAACAACCTTTACAACATTATGAAAATAAATACTGTAATAAGTGTATTAAAAACATGAATAAATGGCCTTATGAAAAAGTAACCATGAAGATCTTGCTTGATTTTTGAGTTTCCATATTTTGTCATCAGCAGTCCATATTTTTTGAGGCATCTCAAAAATACGAGGGGGGAAGCTATAATAATGCTTAATAACTGATGTAACTTGGACTGAAGGCTTTACATGTTTTCTCATTTAATCACCACAGCAAAAGCAGACACAATAGTAGCCCCCATTTTAACTGTGTGTGAAAGTCATTCACTTGTGTCTGACTCTTTGTGACCCCATGGACTGTGTCCTCTGTCCACGGAATTCTTCAGGCAAGAATACTGGAGAGGGTAGCCGTTCCCTTCTCCAGGGGATCTTCCCAACCCAGGTCTCCCTCATGGCAGGAGATTTCTTTATCATCTGAGCCATCAGGGAAGCCCCTATTTTACTGATTAAGAACCAGATTTTCATGGATTAAGTAACTTGCCTAAGAACACAAAGCTAAAGAATAATCTCAGACTTTGGACTCCAGGAGCCTCTCTCTCCAGTATCTCGGTTTTCAGCCTTTCCTTCTGTTGCTTCCTATAGCTCAATTCTGATTTATACAGGGCTAATAGCCAGAGGAACCAGAGATCAAATTGCCAACATCTGCTGGATCATGGAAAAAGCAAGGGAATTCCACAAAAACATCTATTTCTGCTTTATTGACTATGCCAAAGCCTTTGACTATGAGGATCACAATAAACTGTGGAAAATTCTAAAAGAGATGGGAATACCAGACCACCTGACCTGCGTCTTAAGAAACCTGTATGCAGGTCAGGAAGCAACAGTTAGATCTGGACATGGAACAACAGACTGGTTCCAAATAGGAAAAGGAGTACTTCAAGGCTGTATACTGTCACCCTGCTTATTTAACTTCTATGCAGAGTACATCATGAGAAACGCTGGACTGGAAGAAACACAAGCTGGAATCAAGATTGCTGGGAGAAATATCAATCACCTCAGATATGCAGATGACACCACCCTTATGGCAGACAGTGAAGAGGACTGTAAAAGCCTCTTGATGAAAGGGAAAGTGGAGAGTGAAAAAGTTGGCTTAAAGCTCAACATTCAGAAAACGAAGATCATGGCAACCGGTCCCATCACTTCATGGGAAATAGATGGGGAAACAGTGGAAACAGTGTCAGACTTTATTTTTTGGGGCTCCAAAATCACTGCAGATGGTGACTGCAACCATGAAATTAAAAGACGCTTACTCCTTGGAAGGAAAGTTATGACCAACCTAGATAGCATATTAAAAAGCAGAGACATTACTTTGCCAATAAAGATCCATTTAGTCAAGGCTATGGTTTTTCCAGTGGTCATGTATGGATGTGCGAGTTGGACTGTGAAGAAAGCTGAGCACCGAAGAATTGATGCTTTTGAACTGTGGTGTTGGAGAAGACTCTTTAGAGTCCCTTGGACTGCAAGGAGATCCAACCAGTCCATTCTATAAGAGATCAGTCCTGGGTGTTCTTTGAAAGGAATGACACTAAAGCTGATACTCCAGTACTTTGGCCACCTCATGCGAAGAGTTGACTCATTGGAAAAGACTCTGATGCTGGGAGGAATTGGGGGCAGGAGGAGAAGGGGACGACAGAGGATGAGATAGCTGGATGGCATTGCTGACTCGATGGCCATGAGTCTCAGTGAACTCCTGGAGTTGGTGATTGACAGGGAGGCCTGGCGTGCAGCGATTCATGGGGTCGCAAAGAGTCTGACACGACTGAGCGACTGAACTGAACTGAAACTGAATATAACATCTCATGACACAACTTTTCTTAAAAAATCCCTAGGATTTTTCCACTAAGCCCTTTTCTTTGTGTGCTGAGATGTAAATGGGAAACACAGGGCAGGAGAAGGGTGAGAGTTGATGGCATGGTCAGTCGGCCGAGAAACAACTGGAGCTGAGGTCGCTGAAGTAGCTATCGTCTCTGTTCACATAATCCTGTGAAATGTGATCTGAAATTCCTCTTTAGTTTAGAACTGATACCTGATATTCAACAGTTGTGCATTGAAGCAACCTTTCCCCAACTCCACACAGGCATACTCCAAAGAAGCTAAAATTTACAAACAACTGTAACATAAAAATCTCAGAATCGTACAATACCTCTCTGTGTACAGTTGAGATGGGAGAAAAAAAAGTCAATTCCAAATTTCAGTAGACAGTGTTAAAACTTAAGAACTCAGTGAAATATACTATGCAAGTAAATCCTTAAGCAAATTTAACATAATTTGGATGGGTGAAATACATCTCAGAACAATTATCAGAAGTTTTTCTATTAAATTTCATGGCCATTGACCCGTATTTACCTCTTTTCATTATTCCTGATAAAAGAGTGATACTGTGAACACTACCATTTAGTGCACTTGATGTGAAATACAACGTTAAAAATAATACTATGTTTACAGTCAGTAAACACCAACTATCAAGACAAGATTTCCTGCAGAACCAAATTCCCTCTCCTTGATTATCCAGCTCTCTATGTGGCTAAGAATAGAGATATCATCCCTAACACTTTCCACTAGGCCTCATTTATAATAAACATTTTACATTCCTGCTATGTCCAGAAGTTGTAAATACATATTTTTATGGATGTCTTCATCTCTATGTAGCTGCTGAGTTTATTTTGTTTTTTTTTTTCTAATTCTATTTTATTTTTAAACTTTACATAATTGTATTAGTTTTGCCAAATATCAAAATGAATCTGCCACAGGTATACATGTGTCCACACTCAACATAGTAAAATGAAACACAGAACTATGGTTTGGCCAATTCCAGAGACTATATATAATGCCATGTATGTGATTCACATTAAATATTACATGAAAACTAATAAATGTATTGTGCATCTACCATTTTGGTTTATGGTGGTATTAATTATATATAAAATTAGAAAATATCAAAGGAATTCATAGATAGATAGCGTCATGTCAATTGTTCAGTCGTGTCTGACTTCTTGTGACCCCCTGGTCTGTAGCCTGCCAGACTACACTGTCCATGGAATTCTATATGTCCTAACGTGGACATGACCAAAAACCAAAATGGAAGAGCATTCTCCGACAGGAAACTGAAACCCCAGTAATACAAATACTTGAATACTGCCAGCAACCTAAAGTGGCTCTAAAGCAGATGTTTCCACAACCGATTCTCTAGCCTACATATGGATTGTAGTCTTCTGTGACTGAAGCAGGAGGCCCAGTTAAACTGTGCCCAGACTTCTGACAGAAATCGTGGACAATACATGTGTGTTGTTTTTAGAAACTAAGTTTTTGGTGATTTGTCTTGCAGCAATAAATATCTAACACATTCACCATTAACACCATTATTCTTCAGGCTTTGGCAGGGTTTATCTTTCTAGATAAAGATTTTTCAGATCCATCTCTTCAGTTCAGTTCAGTCGCTCAGTTGTGTCTGACTATTTGTGACCCCATGGACTGCAGCACACCAGGCTTGCCTGTCCATCACCAACTCCAAGAGCTTACTCAAACTCATGTCCATTGAGTCGGTGATGCCATCCACCATCCCATCCTCTGTCGTCCCCTTCTCCTTCCACCTTCAGTCTTTCCCAGCATCAGGGTCTTTTCCAATGAGTCAGTTCTTCGCATCAGGTGGTAAACGTATGGGAGCTTCAGCTTCAGCATCAGTCCTTCCGATGAATATTGAGGACTGATTTCCTTTAGACTTTCTGCCATACAAATGTAACTCCTTACTATTGCTTTCAGTTTAGACCCGCTTTCAGGGGGGGAAAAAGGCATGAACAAGTTATTTGCTACTAATAGTGGCAGGCACAAAGAAATGGCTTCCTAAATGCCTGATGACAGTATTTTTTTGTTCATATCACACCTGTTCTCCTATTAAGCAGTTCCCAAAGTTTATACAGTTTCCGTTTACAAAAAGCAGGAAAAGTGAAGTCCTACAATGCCAAGTGTAATGACATAAAGCCAAATGGATATTCCTGCTCCAGCACACCTAGAAGTCGCACACCTGTAAGCAGCAGCCACTTATATACACTCAACAAAGAGGAACCCCCAGTGAAGTCCTCATATTGATTTTATCATTATACTTAAGGGCCTATCACTGTGATGCCACCTCTTAGGTAGAGGAAGAGGTCATTTTCTAACATCAAAGCCTTCAGTGAAAGCCATATGTAGGTAACCATTACCCTGGGGGAAAAGACTTAATACCCATGACTTAACAATATACATATTTTATGTGTGTGCTCTTATCAAATAATTGTTCTACACACTAAAATTTGATAAAGTTGAAGGACATCAGTCCTGGGTGTTCATTGGAAGGACTGATGTTGAAGCTGAAACTCTAATACTTTGGCCACCTGATGCAAAGAGCTGACTCATTTGAAAAAACCCTGATGCTGGGAAAGACTGAGGGCAGGAGGAGAGGGGGGTGACAGAGGATGAGGTGGTTGGATGGCATCAGCGACTCAATGGACATGGGCTTAGGTGGACTCCAGGAGTTGGTGATGGACAGGGAGGCCTGGCATGCTGCAGTTCATGGGGTCACAAAGAGTTGGACACGACTGAGTGACTGAACTGAACTGAAACTAGCATAAGAAGAAAATCTAGGTAGAGCAGCTAGAAACTCAGTTTTGACTTATGTATTGATCACGTTCCTAGTAGCAAATGAATAAGAGGTAGATTGATAACTATGAAATATCCCTGCTTGTCTTACTTTATTTTCAATGTTAAACCTCTAAAATGTAATCTATTCATTTGCTATGATTTTATGAAATAGTGTATTCACATACTGGAGAGTGTACTCAGTTACTAAGGCAGCATGAAATGAAATGAATTAATGACAGAGTTCTTATGATGATGTATTATCATAGTGTTGAGCTTTAAAGAAACCCTGGACAGAAGGCAGTGTATCCCCTGCCTATTGTTCACATATTCCCTAGACTTCTCATCACATGACTCAAAAGTTAATAGGAAATGCAAATTCTAAGCCTGAGACCACAATTGTCATTATAAATAAAACAAATTTTTCCATGACCAAACACTCCTAGGAGATAAATCCAAGGGCTTTGTAATCTAGACCAATGGGAAGATATGTAATATAAAGAATATGTGCTGGACTACATGAAAAAAATCTACGTCAAAGATCTAAAAATCTTCTGAATTCTGAACCCCACCTGAGCCCAAAGACTTCAGATAAGGAATGACATACGCTTGCTATTTAGGCTCCTCTGTCCATGAGATTCCCTAGGCAAAAATACTAGAGTGGGCTGTCATTACCTTCTCCAGGGGATCTTCCCAACCCAGGGATCAAACCCAGTTCTCCAGCACTGCAGGCAGACTCTTTACCAACTGAGCCACCAAGGAAGCCCAGTAAATTATACAAGTGCATATTTAAAAGAACATAGGATTAGATTGATGAACTTACTCTTTGCATAAATTAAAATAATTCAATACTAGCACCTTCTATATGGTTCAACTTAGTTCTTCCTCATTCCTCATATTTTCAATGACTGGTGTAACAGGATATTAAAATGTGCTTGGTTCTCAGGTTTAACTGAGGTTCCAATAATGATTTGGGGTCAGACTTACCTAACCACCAACCCAAAGGGGATCTGGCATGCTGCTGCTGCTGCTGCTGCTAAGTCGCTTCAGTCGTGCCCAACTCTGTGCAACCCCAGCTCACCAGGCTCCCCCGTCCCTGGGATTCTCCAGGCAAGAACACTGGAATGGGTTGCCATTTCCTTCTCCAATGCATGAAAGTGAAAAGTGAAAGTGAAGTCGCTCAGTCGTGTCCGACTCTTAGCAACCCCATTGACTGCAGCCTACCAGGCCACGGTCCTTGGGATCCCTGATCCAGATCAAAGATATTTATAAAAGATGAGAGAAGGGAGGGCTGCTTAAAAGTCATGAAATCCTACTTCTAATTCCTAGTGTTATCTCCTCCTAGTAAGAGGAGATGGGGCTTCAATTCCCTTACCTAGGAAAATTGTTTTTGAAGTATGTTTACTGAAATTGTTTGATACAGAGAGAGCTGGTACTTGGTTCAAGTTTGAGAAATCTAAACTGTAAGTGGGATCTGACTCCTGCCTATGAGAAATGTGCTCCATGTTTGCTTAGATGATGAAGCCAGGAGAGTGCGACTATGGAAGGATTCACTTGCACTTCAGAGTGTGATAGGCTATGAGATCCAAAAGAAGTGCTTCCTACAGACCAGTGAAGGCCGCACCAGGAAAGACCCTATAAGACTGTCTGGAGGAAGCAGAGACCTCTGGAGAAAGAGTCTCCAGTTATAGCAGCAGATGCTCAGAGCCTAAAAATGGCAGTTAAGGGACCTTTCTCAAGAGAGATGCTTCCTCCACAGAAAAGGGGGACCAGGAACAAACCTGGGCAGAACCCAGAACAATATCCCATTGTCCACGTCATAGTGCAGGACCAAGCTTATTATCACATCACACCAACTGAAAGTTGTTCTTGTCCTGGCCCCTGACTAAACCTTCCTTCCCCTTATTGAGGTCAAAATAGCAACTGTAAGGAGAAACCCATCTGACTGACCATCACTCTGCCCTTTTTTCTGAAAATTTCCAGTCTGAAACAGACCATTTCAACTGGGGGGTTGAGGGGGAGAAAAGATTTAATGAATGCAAATTCAGTGTTTAATTATAGACACTGAACATTCTAATTTGAGTTGAGATTAAATGCAATTTAAAGGACTAAGGTCTTCACAGCAGGATCCTCTATGACCCACCTCCCAGAATATTGGAAATAAAAGCAAAAATAAACAAATGGGACCTAATTAAACTTAAAAGCTTCTGCACAACAAAGGAAACTATTAGCAAGGTGAAAAGGCAGCCTTCAGAATGGGAGAAAATAATAGCAAATGAAGCAACGGACAAACAACTAATCTCAAAAATATACAAGCAACTCCTACAGCTCAACTCCAGAAAAATAAATGACCCAATCAAAAAATGGGCCAAAGAACTAAATAGACATTTCTCCAAAGAAGACATACAGATGGCTAACAAACACATGAAAAGATGCTCAACATCACTCATTATCAGAGAAATGCAAATCAAAACCACTATGAGGTACCATTTCACACCAGTCAGAATGGCTGCCATCCAAAAGTCTATAAGCAATAAATGCTGGAGAGGGTGTGGAGAAAAGGGAACCCTCTTACACTGCTGGTGGGAATGCAAACTAGTACAGCCACTATGGAGAACAGTGTGGAGATTCCTTAAAAAACTGGAAATAGAACTGCCTTATGATCCAGCAATCCCACTGCTGGGCATACACACTGAGGAAACCAGAAGGGAAAGAGACACGTGTACCCCAATGTTCATCGCAGCACTGTTTATAATAGCCAGGACATGGAAGCAACCTAGATGTCCATCAGCAGATGAATGTATAAGGAAGCTGTGGTACATATACACAATGGAGTATTACTCAGCCATTAAAAAGAATACATTTGAATCAGTTCTAATGAGGTGGATGAAACTGGAGCCTATTATACAGAGTGAAGTAAGCCAGAAGGAAAAACACCAATACAGTATACTAACGCATATATATGGAATTTAGAAAGACGGTAACAATAACCCTGTATACGAGACAGCAAAAGAGACACTGATGTATAGAACAGTCTTATGGACTCTGTGGGAGAGGGAGAGGGTGGGAAGATTTGGGAGAATGGCATTGAAACATGTATAATATCATGTATGAAACGAGTCGCCAGTCCAGGTTCGATGCATGATACTGGATGCTTGGGGCTGGTGCACTGGGACGACCCAGAGGGAGGGTATGGGGAGGGAGGAGGGAGGAGGGTTCAGGATGGGGAACATAGGTATACCTGTGGCAGATTCATTTCGATATTTGGCAAAACTAATACAATATTGTAAAGTTTAAAAATAAAATTAAAAAAAAAAAATAAAGGACTAAGGTCTAAGCTGAAAACTCCAAGATTTAATGGAGTTTTCATCCACAAGAAGGGAAGATTAGTGTACTGAGAAAAGCCTACAGGGATGGGAGAAATAATTCATCATTTGATGTCCTGATTATATCATGAGGTGTGTTTCTTAAACATACTGATTTATATTTATAAAGAAAGACATAAAATGAAAAATAGTAACTCTGTGTGTGTGTGTTCAGTTGTGTCTGACTCTCTGTGATCCCCTGGTCTTAGTCTAGCAGGCTCCTCTGTCCATGGAATTTCCAGGCACGAATACTAGAGTGGGTTGCCATTTCCTGCTCTTTCTGACCCAGACATAGAACTCACCATCTCTTGTGCCTCCTGCATTGGCAGGCAGATTCTTTACCACTGTGCTGCCTAGGGAGCCCCATAATAACTCCATCATGGACTAATCCCATGAATATATAGATAAACTTTGATTTTTGCCAAATAACATTTCCCTGTGCATAAAGAACTAAAAGTACACACAGAACATTTTCTGTGAAAGCAAGAAAAACTCCAAGAAATGCCACATTAATATTACTTTTTAAATTATGATTAGTAGGAGACATATGCATAATTACAAATATCAACCTTAATTCCATAACTACTTTAAATATGAAATTATCATAAAATATCAATCATGCAGTCCATGGAGTCGCAAAGAGATGGACACAACTGAGCAACTGAACTGATCAATCATGAGTCAAATGTTTTAATGTGTCTTTTAAAAAGATTTAGGAAGGCTTTGTATCAAAAAATAAACACAAAGTAATTCAGACTAGAAATTTATTTCCTATTAAGCTATAAACATCTATGAGAAACATAACATATATTTCAAGCCCACAGCTTTAGGATTTTTATCTTATATTTATCTGCACTCAGAGGTACTGTGTTTATGTATATAATCTTCTCAACTAATGTCTCACTTTCATTATTTCATTTTACACATACTCTGAATACCTACTTACATTTCAGATGTTCAAGGGTAGGTAAGTAATAATAAACTAGGCATAAATGTCTAGACTGTTCTCAGGAAGCTTTGCACAATTAATAACAAACATGGCACATGTCACAAAATGGCAGGAAGCATCAGAGCACTTCAAGGAGTGATGTGTAGTTCTACAGGGGAGCAAGTGAGGGTACAGTGAAGCTCATTATTTTTGTGCAAAGTTAGAAATGTAGTCATGGCACTGTGTTCATATGCTCTTAACATGACAATCAAAACATAATAAACTGTGGTACTGATAAAAAATAAAGTATATATGGGACTAAATGAGCCTCTTGATGAAGGTGAAAGAGGAAAGTGAAAAAGCTGGCTTATAACTCAACATTTGAAAAACTAAGATCATGGCATCTGGCCCCAACACTTCAGGGCAAATAGATGGGGGAAAAAAATGGAAACAGTGACAGACTTTATTTTCTTGAGCTCCGAAATCACTGTGGACAGTCACTGAAGCCATAAAATTAAAAAATGCTTGCTCCTTGGAAGAAAAGCTATGACAAGCCTAGACAGCACATTAAAAAGCAGAGACATTGCTTTGTAGACAAAGCTCCATGTAGTCAGAGCTATGGTTTTTCCAGTAGTCATGTATGGATGTGAGAGGTGGACCATAAAGAAGGCTGAGCACTGAAGAATTGATGCTTTTGAACTGTGGTGTTGGAGAAGACTCTTGAGAGTCCCATGGGCAGCAAGGAGATCAAACCAGTCAATCTTAAAGGAAATCAAGCTGAATATTCCTTGGAAGGACAGACGCTGAAGCTCCAATACTTTGGCCACCTGATACAAAGAGCTGACTCATTGGAAAAGACCCGATGCCTGGAAAGATTGAAGGCAGGAGGAGAAAGGGGCACAGGGGATGAGATGGTTGGAGGGCATCACTGACTCGATGGACATGAGTTTGAGTGAACTCAGGGAGATATTGAAGAAGAGAGTCCATGGGGTCACAAAGAGTTGGATGCGACTAAGGGACTGAACAACAACAAATGAATGGGTTCAAGTCTATTTTGGGGATTATTTTCAAAATACATTTTCAAAGGTAGCTCTCTCTTATGTATCCTGTGTTGGCAGGCAGATTCTTTACCACTAGCGCCACCCGGGAGGCACCAAAGCTAGCTCTGTGTGCTGTGCTGTGCTTAGTCACTCAGCTGTGTCTGATTCTTTGCGACTGCAGCTTGCCAGGCACCTCTGTCCATGGGGATTTTCCAGGCAGGAATTCTGGAGAGGGTTTTTATGCCCTCCTCCAAGGGATCTTCCGAACCCAGGGATTGAATCCAGGTCTCCTGCCCTGCAGGAGGATTCTTACCATGTGAGCTACAAGAGAAGGTTCAAAAGAAATACAGTTGACCCTTCAACAACATGGGTTGTAGAGGCTTCCCTGCTGGCTCAGTGGTAAAGAGTCCATCTGCCAATGCAGGAGACATGAGTTTGATCCCTGATCCAGGAAGATCCCACCTTCTGAGTAGCAACTAAACTGCGTGCCATAACTACTGAGCCTGTGCTCTGGAGCCCAGTAGCCACAACTACTGAGGTCATGAGCCACAATTGCTGAAGCCCAAACACCCTAGAGCCTGCAGTCTGCAACAAGAGAAGCCACAGCAACGAGAAACTAGGGCACCGCAACTAGAGACTAGCCTGCGCTTACCTTAACTAGAGAAAGCCCAGGCAGCAAGACCCAGCACAGCCAAAATAATAAAATAAACTTCAAAAACTTAAAAACAGATGGGCTGTGTAACTACTCAGATGTACTTAGAATTGAATTTTTTTCAGCTGTAAATACTACAGTACCACATGATCCACAGTTGTTTGAATCCATGGATGTGGAACCGTTTCATGGGAGGAACATGTATAAGGAGGGCCAATTCTATGTTATATTCAAATTCTCAACACCAGGGAGGTCAGACCCTAACGGCTACTTTGTGCAAGGGTCAACTGTATCCATCCTGTGTGATGTCACAGAAATTTTACTAGGAGAAACATATGCCTTTATCTCACAATAGTTCATCCAGACTATTATCCTCATTGCTGATCCAACTTCTCCAGATGCTTCTGTATTATTTTTGTTTTGTTTTTTCCTTAAATCGCCTAAACATATGACTATGATCAGCAGTTGTTTTGTTTTTTTTTTTAACCGTCCATCTCAGTGACAGAATTAGAAGATAAATAAAAAACTGAATACCAAACATGCATCCACTCAAAATATCTCAAAGGAGTCATATTTTTACAGGGGACCCCCAGGCACATGGGAAGCTAATTTTGGATTTGAAAATACTACTTCAGAAAAGCAATAATGTTTATTTGGAAGAAAATTTAAATGAAAAGAACAATGGGTTGGGTGGAGAACAAAACAATGTACTATAAAAATAAGCATCAAAGAAAAAAGTAAAAATATGCCGTGTGGAAAAACAGATTTCCCCAATGCGTCGTGAAAAGTAACAAATACTACTAAACCATACTGAGGAAGAGACATTTCGTCATAGTGATTTTCTACAGATGTCGGCTGTGGCAGGCCACTAATTTATGTTTAGAGCAATAAATAAGCATAGGTTTAGTTGAAGAAGTTTTAGGTTTGATGCTTTAAGCTTTCTTGGAAGGGTCACTGGAGTTATTTTATATGCATAAAGAATACTTATAAACTACATATTCTGAGTAATCTTGTTACAGGAGGCAGTAATAATCTGTAAAAGGTGCATTTATCACTATGGTAATAAAAACAATCAACCTCAGTCTTTCCTCTCTTCCTTTCTTACCCTGCACTCAATCAGTAGTTATTCATTTTCCTGTTTCTATTCATGGTACCACGATTTTCCTGCCTCCCAATGTGGAAAGCAGCTATTAGGATCACAACTTTGGAATCAGACAGCCCCCTGAGGCCAAGCTCTCACTCTAGCCGTTTAACCTTGAGCCAGCTGCTTAACCCCTCTGATTCCCATTTCTTCTGTCTACATGATAGAGATCACAGCATCTTGCTCACTCCATTTTTGTCAAGATCACAATACATGCAAACATTCATGATGTGCGCTGGTATCCCTATCACCATGGTTATCCACCTTCCTCAGCATCATGCTGTCATCTATCCTTCCGTCCCCTTTCCTGTTTTCTTCATTCCAACACTGAGCCTCTGACATTCACTTTCTATTGTCTCTAACTACATCTCCCAGTGTTCTGTTTTCTTGGTTGCAAACCCATGTTCTACCCTCCTCATAAATGAAACCAAAGCAAAAAGAACATTCCTCTTTTGTACACCTGGTTTTTGCTATAAAAACATTCCCCTTCCCTCCCTTTGCAAGGCCTGCACAAATGTTAACATGCCAGCTGCACGAAATCACAGGCTAATAGGCTATCGAGCCTAAAATGTTTTCAGATGGGGCAACTAGAATTCCCACCCATTCTATCTGGTAAGCAGAGTCTTGTTTTTTCTGAACAAGATAACTCTCCAAACCAACACATTTAACCTCTGTCAGTATCTTTCATCAGGAGTTCACCAGACCTTCCCTCACAGAAGCCCTGCTGCTCATTGTAAAGAAGACAACCTGAGCAAAGAAAAAGGGAGCATCTCCTTTTCCATCGATATTACAATTTCAATATGTATGCTGAAAGCTCCTTGCACTTCCTTAACGCAAGCTCCTTGAAGGACGAAAGGTTATGTTGTGCTTTGCTTTGTTTCCTTCCCTTTCTTTCCTTTTCCCTCCCCTCTCAGCCTCTTCCTCTTCTTCCCTCCCTCTTGACCTCTACTTATTCTTTCTTTCCCCCGTTCTTCCTCTCCCTCTTCATTATACCTGGATGCCTAACGTTTTTTCATATTATCCTAGGTATGTGTGAGTACATCAAGGTGCATCTGGCTTGAGCAATACTGTGTCAATTGCCAGCACAGCATCTAGAATCTCCTGTTCTACATGAAAGTGACAGTGAAGTTGCTCAGTCATGTCCAACTCTTTGTGACCCCATGAACTGTAGTCTACCAGGCTTCTCCGTCCATGGGATTTTCCAGGCAAGAATACTGGAGCGGGTTGCCATTTCCTTCTCCAGGGGATCTTTCCGACCCAGGGATCGAACCCCCGTCTCCCACATTGGAGGCAGACGCTTTACCCTCTGAGCCACCAGGGAAACACACAATGTTCTACATGGATGACATAAAATAGTGCAAGGCATAAATATTCAGCCACGTTGGATAAATGGAATTTAACTCTATTTTATTTCTGCCTTAACTGTCTTAGAAGGACAAAACCCATTCTAAGAAAAAAGAAAGTATAAAGGGCATGGCCAGCTCCTATGTTTTAGAATAATATGAAAATATACTGCCTCACTTCTAGACAGAGAATAATGCCTACACATTAAAGGCCCCTGGGCTCCATTGAAACCCAGGGGAGGCCTAGGAGGAAGAGTCCTACAGATATAGATGATGTAATAAACCCGTGCATGCTGCTTCCTCATACTTATCTATGGCAAAATGTCAATGTCACTTTAGAATATGATTGTGGTCTGCTGAATATAGTCTACTGGGAATCGTGTTGTTCCTGCTTTGCATAATACACTTTTCCATGTGCCATCACTTTGATCATCTCAAGGATAATCCCAGGCAACCAAGGGGACCACTAGATTGTACAAACATTTGAGTACCTGTGAAACACCATTCAGCTCCATTCTTCTTCCATGCCTTCCTTCACCCTACCTATTATCTCTCTCTTCTTAATCATAAGTGCTTCCCCCTGTCTGGGATCATTTCCATCAAATAGACACTCCAAAATATCTCCCATCTCAACACAAAAGAAAAACCCTCCTATGATGTTTGACTCTCCTTCAGAAAACATCATATGTCTGTGCTCCTCTTTTAGTAAAAAATATGTAAAATGTTTTTAATCATCTCTGTTCTCTCATTCTCTCTAGTCCAATCAGGTTTCATCTTTGCTAGCCACTGAAACAACAGTTGACATATCTAGTAATTATCTCCATTGTGGCTAAATACTGTGGTTGTTTTTTGGGTCTTATTTGTCTTGGTTGTTTTGGGTCTTCTTATTTGTGTTAGTGGCAGCATTTGACACAGTTGATGATAGTCTCCTTCTCATAACAGTTCCTCAACTTAGCCCTCCATGACATCATTCTCTCTGGGTCCAACTCAGATTTCATTGAGAAATGAAGTAAAGCCTTAACAGTTTACTCTGCTGATTCTCCTTACCTTCTCAAATTCTAAATTTTGGGTTTCTCCTACATATAATTTTTAGGCTCTGCCTCTTGTCTATTGATTTTATTTCATCTATATCCTGCTATTCCTAAATGTGTATCTGCAGACCATATCCATACCCCACAAATTTATTTCATGAAATAAAATATTTTAAGCCTGTTTTAAACTATTTTAAGTATATTTCTCTACTCTATGCAGTTTATTCACCTATTTTTGGAAATGATATCTACATTTTAGGGCTATTGCAAAGTTGAAATAAAATACCTTAACTGGAAACAAATAATTTTCATTTTAAAGCAATAAAACATAAAGGGATAAAACTTAGAAAAAAGCTTTAATGTTACTTCCCAAATATGCCCAGATATTAAAAATTTTAGTGACTCAAACATAGAGCTACTTTTCAAAATTGCATTCCTCTATTCAATATATAATGAATCTATCTTATAAGAATATGCATTTTCCATGGAGCTTATTAGAATAAATTGTGTATTAACTTTTAATATGTATCTTGCAACCATCTTTATTTTCTCTAAATTGACCATTCGGCGGGGGGGGGGGGGGGGGGTAAAAAAGTATCCCTCAAAAAAATGTATGTTACTAATGAAATAACTGTTCATGGGGTTCTCAAGGCAAGAATACTGACGTGGTTTGCCATTCCCTTCCCAGTGGAACACATTTTGTCATGAAAAGGCAAAAAGTTAGGACACTGAAAGATGAATTCCCCAGGTTGGTAGGTGCCCAATATGCTACTGAGGATCATTGGAGAAATAACTCCAGAAAGAATGAAGAGACAGAGCCAAAGCAAAAACAACACCCAGTTGTGGATGTGACGTGATGGAAGTAAAGTCTGATGCTGTAAAGAACAATATGGCATAGGAACCTGGAATATTAGGTCCATGAATCAAGGCAAATTTGAAGTGGTCAAACAGGAGATGGCAAGAGTAAACATCAAAATTTTAGTAATTAGTGAACTAAAATAGACCGGAATGGGTGAATTTAACTCAGGTGACCATTATATCTACTACAATGGGCAAGAATCCCTTAGAAGAAGTGGAATAGCCAGCATAGTCAACAAAAGAGTCCAAAATGCAGTACTTGGATGCAATCTTAAAAATGACAGAATGATCTCTATTCGTTTCCAAGGCAAACCATTCAATATCATGGTAATCCAAGTCTATGTCCCAACTAGTAAAGTTGAAGAAGCTCAAGTTGAATGGTTCTATGAAGACCTACAAGATCTTCTAAAACTAACATCCAAAAAACTTGTCCTTTTCATTATAGGGGACTGGAATGCAAAAGTAGGAAGTCAAGTGATACCTGGAGTAACAGGCAAATTTGGCCTTGGAGTACAGAATGAAGCAGGGCAAAGGCTAACAGAGTTTTGTCAAGAGGACCCACTGGTCATAGTGAACACCTTCTTCCAACAACATAAGAGAAGACTCTACACATGGACATCACCAGATGGTCAATACCAAAATCAGATGGATTATATTCTTTGCAGTCAAAGACAGAGAAGCTCTATACAGTCAGCAAAAACAAGATGGGGAGCTGACTGTGGCTCAGATCATGAACTCCTTATTCCCAAATTCAGACCTAAATTGAAGAAAGTAGGGAAAAATCACTAGACCATTCAGGTATGACCTAAATCAAATCCCTTATGATTACACAGTGGAAGTGAGAAATAGATCAAGGGATTAGATCTGATAGACAGAGTGCCTGAAGAACTATGGACAGAGGTTCATGACATTGTACATGAAATGATGACCAAGACCATCCCCAAGGAAAAGAAACACAAAAAAGGCAAAATGCTTGTCTGAGGAGGCCATAACAAATAGCTGAGAAAAGAACAGTAGTGGAAGGCAAAGGAGAAAAGGGAAGATATATGCATCTGAATGCAGAGTTTCAAGGAATAGCAAGGAGATATAAGAAAGCCTTCCTCAGTGATCAATGTAAAGAAATAGAGGAAAACAATAGAATGGGAAGGATACCAATGGAATATTTCATGCAAAGATGGGCACAATTAAGTAAAGAAGTGGTATGGACTTAACAGAAGCAGAAGATATTAAGAAGAGGTAGCAAGAATACACAAAAGAAATATACAAAAAAGATCTTCATGACCCAGATAACGATGAAGGTGTAAACACTCACCTAGAGACAGACATCCTGGAATGCAAAGTCAAGTGGGCCTAAGGAAACATCACTATGAACAAAGCTAGTGGAGATGATGAAATTCCAGTTAAGCTATTTCAAATCCTAATCAGTTAATCCTGATGCTGTGAAAGTGCTACACTCAATACGCCTGCAAACTGGAAAATTCAAAAGTGGCCACAGGCCTGGAAAATGTCAGTTTTCATTCCGATTCCAAAGAAAGACAATGCCAAAGAATGTTCAGACTACCACACAATTGCACTCATGTCACACACTAGCAAAGTAAAGCTGAAAATTCTCTAAGCAAGGTTTCAACAGTACATGAACCGAGAACTTCCAGATGTTCAAACTAGATTTAGAAAAGGCAGAGGAACCAGAGATCAAATTGCCAACATCCATTGGATGATTAAAAAAGCAAGAAGGTTCCAGAAAAACATCTACTTCTGCTTTATAGACTATGAAAGAGCCTTTGACTGTGTGGATCACAAAAAAATTGTGGAAAATTCTTAAAGAGATGGGAATACAGACCACCTGACCTGCGTCCTGAGAAATCTGTATGCAGGTCAAGAAGCAACAGTTAGAACTGAACATGAAACAACAGGCTTTTTTCAAATCAGGAAAGGAATACATCAAGACTGTATATTGTCACCCTGCTTATTTAACTTATATGCAGACTACATTATATGAAATGCTGGACTGGATAAAACAGAAGCTGGAATCAAGATTGCCAGGAGAAATATCAATAACCTCAGATATGAAGATGACACCACCCTTACGGCAGAAAGTGAAGAAGAACTAAAAAGTCTCTTGATGAAAGTGAAAGAGGGGAGTGAAAAAGTTGGCTTAAAACTCAACATTCAGAAAACTAAGATCATGGCATCTGGTCCCATAACTTCATGGGAAATAGATGGGGAAACATTGGAAACAGTGTCAGACTTATTTTGGGGGGCTCCAAAATCACTGCAGATGGTGACTGCAGCCATGAAATTAAAAGAAGCTTGCTCCTTGGAAGAAAAGCTATGACCCAACCTAGACAACACATTAAAAAGCAGAGACATTACTTTGCCAACAAAGGTTCATCTAGTCAAACCTATGGTTTTTCCATTAGTGATATATGGATGTGAGAGTTAGACTATAAAGAAAGCTGAGTGCCAAAGAATTGATGCTTTTGAACTGTGGTGTTGGAGAAGACTCTTGAGAGTCCCTTGGACTGCAAGGAGAACCAACCAGTCAGTCCTATAGGAAATCAGTCTTGAATATTCATTGGGAGAACTGATGCTGAAGCTGAAACTCCAATACTTTGTCCACTTGATGCAAAGAACTGACTCCTTGGAAAAGACCCTGATCCTGGGAAAGACTGAAGGTGGGCGAAGGGGACGACAGAGGATGAGATGGTTGGATGTCATCATTGACTCAATGGACATGAGTTTGAGGAAGCTCTGGGAGTTGGTGATGGACTGGGAAGCCCAGTGTGCTGCAGTCCATGGGGTCGCAAAGAGTCAGACACTACTGAGCAACTGAACTGAACTGAATGAAATAACACCAGATCATCCAGTAAAGATAAAATATTCATAATATTTACTTTCTGATTAGTCTTTGTAGAAAATTTCAAGGGAAAAATCTAACTAAATAATTCATTTATTAGAACAATCAAGAAAATTGATAGCTTTTAAAACCTTAAAGTTCAAACAGGAGTTGAATGAATTTTTACATTTTCAACAGTTATTATGATAACACGAAGACATGGGCACAGTGTATGCTTCAAGATGTTCTTGTTCTCTAAGTCTAATTATACAAGGTTGCTCTCAAATACAAAAAGAGGTCAGCAGAGGACACGGCTGACTAATAAATGTGGATGAGATTAAAGCAAGTGGTACAAACCAAATACTATTTTTGCAGCCTAATGATTTTCAAAAACTATTTCCTGGGTAATTATGATTAATCCAAAAGAAAATCTGGCATCCAGTGCTTTTAATTCAATTTCTGAGTGATTAGGGCATTGAGAAGGTAAGATAATAACTCTCTTAATGGGGTGGCTTTTAAGCACAAAATTACCTTTTGAATGCTTAAAGAAAAACATTTCAAGATTTAAAGAACCTTGCTGTGATTATTAAAACCTATGACAAGCGTTCTCAATGCTCTAATAATCAAACAAAATAAAAGTTCTTTGTCCTACTTAGCCTTACCCTTTCGATTTAGATCAGCCAACCCATCTACACTGTCACAACTTTGACCTCATCTTCATTGCAAGCTCTATAATATCAAACTTACTTTCTTCTTTTGAGCACAACTTCCTGTCCTTTCCCTTTACCAATTCTTTAATATTACAGAATCTGATCATCAACCTCAGTATGACCCTTCATCCCTCTACTTATTTTTATTATCCTCAACTCTTTAATTCACTTAACTCTATTTCTTAAACCTCTCCACCATAGACATACATTTCCATCAAATTCTCACCATACTTTGCTTGAGGGCCTGCTAGAAGATGCAAAGAGAACATTCAGAGCCTTAATGGATAGAACCAAGCTAACTGGCAAAAGGAGGTCATTATGATTATAAAATAGGAGTTCAGTTCAGTTCAGTTCAGTTGCTCAGTCGTGTCAGACTCTTTGCAAACCCATGAACTACACATGCCAGGCCTCCCTGTCCATCACCAACTCCCGGAGTTCACTCAAACTCACATCCATCGAGTCGGTGATGCCACCCAGCCATCTCATCCTCTGTCGTCCCCTTCTCCTCCTGCCCCCAATCCCTCCCAGCATCAGAGTCTTTTCCAATGAGTCAACTCTTCGCATCAGGTGGCTAAAGTACTGGAGTTTCAGCTTTAGCATCAGTCCTTCCAAAGAACACCTAGGACTGATCTCCTTCAGAATGGACTGGTTGGATCTCCTTGCAGTCCAAAGGACTCTCAAAAGTCTTCTCCAACACCACAGTTCAAAAGCATCAATTCTTCAGCGCTCAGCCTTCTTCACAGTCCAACTCTCACATCCATACTGGAAAAACCATAGCTTTGACTCGACAGACCTTTGTTGGCAAAGTAATGTCTCTGCTTTTGAATATGCTATCTAGGTTGGTCATAACTTTCCTTCCAAGGAGTAAGCGTCTTTTAATTTCATGGCTGCAGTCACCATCTGCAGTGAGTTTGGAGCCCCCCCAAATAAAGTCAGCCACTGGTTCCCCATCTATTTCCCATGAAGTGGTGGGACCAGATGCCATGATCTTTGTTTTCTGAATGTTGAGCTTTAAGCCAACTTTTCACTCTCCTCTTTCACTTTCATCAAGAGGCAGAGGAACCAGAGATCAAATTGCCAACATCCGCTGGATCATTGAAAAAGCAAAGAGTTCCAGAAAACCATCTATTTCTGCTTTACTGACTATGCCAAAACAAGGAGAAATGGACACAAATAAGAGTAGCAAGGCAATGTGAAATACTGGGATAGAAATGCTCCAGGACAACATGACCAAAAAAGAGCAGAAAAAGCAGTTCAATAGTATAGAGATCCGGGTGAATATAAGATCCCTGCAGCATATGTGCAAAGATCAGTTCAGTTCAGTCGCTCAGTGGTGTCTGACTCTTTGAGACGCCATGGACTGCAGCATTCCAGGCTTCTCGGTCCATCCCAACTCCAGAGCTTGCTCAAACTCATGTCCAACAAGTCTGTGATGCCATCCAACCATCTCATCCTCTGCTGTCCCCTTCTCCTACTGCCTTCAATCTTTCCTAGCATCAGGGTCTTTTCCAAGCAGTAGGTTCTTTGCATCAGGTGGCCAAAGCATTGGAGCTTCAGCTTCAGCATCAGTCCTTCCAATGAATATTCTGGACTGATTTCCTTTAGGATTGACTGGTTGGAACTCATTGTAGTCCAAGAAACTCGCAAGAGTCCTATCCAACACCACATTTCAAAAGCATCAATTCTTTGGCACTCAGCTTTTTTTTTATAGTCCAACTCTCACATCTATACATGACTACTGGAAAAACCATAGCTTTGACTAGACAGACCTTTGTTGGCAAAGTAACGTCTCTGCTTTTTAATATGCTGTCTAGGTTGGTCATAGCTTTTCTTCCAAGGGGCAAGCTTCTTTTAATTTCATGGCTGCAGTCACCATCTGCAGTGATTCTGGAGCCCAAAAAACAATGTGTGTCACTAGATTATTTCCCCATCTATTTGCATGAAGTGATGGGACCAGACACCATGATCTTAGTTTTCTGAAGGTTGAGTTTTAAGCCAACTTTTCCATTCTCCTCTTTCATTTTCATCAAGAGGCTCTTTAGCTATTCTTCACTTTTTGCCATAAGTGTGGTGTCATCTGTGTACCTGAGGTTATTGATATTTCTCCCAGCAATCTTGATTCCAGCTTGTGCTTCATCCAGCCTGGCATTTCTCATGATGTACTCTGCATAGAAGTTGAATAAGCAGGGTGACAATATACAGCCTTGACGTACTCCATTCCCAATTTGGAACCAGTCTGTTGTTCCATGTCCCATTCTAACTGTTGCTTCTTGACCTGCATACAGATTTCTCAGGAGGCAGGTCAAGTATTCTTGTATTCCCATCTCTTTAAGAATTTTCCACAATTTGTTGTGATCCACACAGTCAAAGGCTTTGTTGTAATCAATAAAGCAGAAGTAGATATTTCCCTGGAACTCTTGCTTTTTTGATGATCCAATGGATGTTGGCAATTTGATCTCTGGTTCCTCTGCCTTTTCTAAATCTAGCTTGAACATTGGAAGTTTACGGTTCATGTACTGTTGAATCCTGGCTTGGAGAATTTTGAGCATTACTTTGTTAGCATGTGAGATGTGCAAATTTGACTGCATTCAAAAAACCAAGGATGGAAAATATTCTATTATCCATATTGGGCCTCTTTCTATGCCTTTGAGTTCACCTGTTGAAAATTTTTGGCATAGCTGGTACATTTATCAGGTGGGCTGTGGTCTCCTGCGATCATTATTCTGATTCTTATATCTTATCTAACAAGTTATTAGAGTTATTTATAACTCCAATAGCTATAAATAGTTACCAGATAGCATTAATAGTGTGCGTGCATGCGTGCTAAGTTGCTTCAGTTGTGTCCTACTCTTTGCAACCCTATGGACTGTAGCCTTCCAGGCTCCTCTGGCCATGGACTTCTCCAGGCAAGAATACTGGAGTGGATTGCTATGCCCTCCTCCAGGCGATCTTCCCAACCCAGGGATAAAAGCCGTGTCTCTTACATCTCCCGCACTGACAGGCAGGTTCTTCACCACTAGCACCACCTGAGAAGCCCATTAAGGTGTCAGATTGGATCTTATTATACGGTATATGTTTCAGGGAGCAACAACCCTGCAGCCATCTCTCCTCCTTAAAGATACACACAGTACAATGTTGAGAATATATGTATCACAATAACAATTAAGACAAGGTATGACTGATATGGGCTCAGACATGAACAGGGCCTTTCATTTTCCCTAAGTAGAAATAATATACACAGTCAGTCAGGGCTAGCTTCAAAGTGTGTGATTTGAGTAATCACAAAAGAGTCCCATGCCCTGAAGGGACCCAGCTGGCTTTAATGTTATGTTGTTGCCTCTTCAAATTCCTAATAATTGTGTCTTTGAACTTGCGTTTTGCAAGTGAAGACCGATTGGACAGTGCAGCATGAATGTTATTTGAAAACGTATCCACAATGTACATGTCCATCACTGTTCCTGGTCACGCCATTTGCAATACTCCATAGCACACAATTCTGGTGGTCACACAATATGTGGAGTTCCATGAGACTCAAAGTTAGCACAGGATACCTGTGTTATAGCCACAGTGGAATAAGGAGGGTCGGCCAGCCCTGAAAGGTCACACTTAACTATCAGAACCAGAATTTGCTTCAAATGCAGACCGAAGGTAATGGCATTCTAAAATACGATCTAAGAACTCCTACGGTATCCTTTCATACTTGTGTTACTTCCTTGTATTAGCTAAACATTT
The DNA here is from genome assembly GCF_002263795.3 of Bos taurus. Lineage (NCBI taxonomy): Eukaryota > Metazoa > Chordata > Mammalia > Artiodactyla > Bovidae > Bos > Bos taurus. The sequence continues at coordinate 13,059,197 of NC_037332.1, read as the reverse complement.
GCACTGGAAATGATGACATGAGGGAAAAAACACAGAAAGGTAGGGCAACCTGTAGTTCCTTTTACTTCCTTACTCAGAGAGTTGAAGGTAGTACATTGATACAAGGTGTGCATATAAAAACCTAAAATAAGAACAAATTTTGTGCAGCATTTCCATATGTATGAAATATGAATTGTATACATTTAGTGATTTGAAGAAGTTAAATGTTGCTATATTTGCATTAAAACTGGTATTGTGTAATATAAAAATGAACAGTAAAATTCAAGCTCATAATTTTAAAAAATGTTTTAACTTATAATGACATTAAATAACCAATACAAAATACAATGGCAAGTCTAGAAACTGTGGAAGAAAAAGCTTCATGTTCTGTTACTTTTAGAGATATTTTTCCTTCTTTTTGAAAAGGTGGTCCTGTATTTTTACTTTGCACTGGATTCCACAAATTATATAGCCAACCCTACAACCAGTTTAAAAAAAAGAGAGGATTGAGCATGTTTAATTATGTGTGAAAGAGAAAAAAGGAAAAGAATACGGCTAGACTTATCCTTGGATTTAACCTTGCTTGATTATATATTTGGACAGAGGAAGGTAGGATGCACACAATATGCTTATGTGGCCACAGAATTTTAATATACATGCTCAGAAAGTTTCCAATTTAGAGAGATGAAAGCCACGGGATGACACAACCCTTTTCCTCTGTTCCCTATCCAATTTCCCCTCCTCCCACTTTTGAGAGTAAAGTGAGTATTTCCCTGGTGGCTCAGATGATAAAGAAACTGCCTGCAATGCAGGAGACCTGGTTTTGATCCCTGGGTCAGGAAGATCTTCTGGAGAAGGAAACGGCAACCCACTCCAGTATTCTTGCCTGGAGAATTCCATGGACAGAAGAGCCTGGTGGGCTCCATAGGGCTGCAAAGAGTTGGACACGACTGAACGACTAGCACTTCCACTTTCATTAAAATTTGTAGAAATTTTAAGAGATACTTAATTATATTATTTAAAATAACATAATAAAGAAAACCTAACCTTTTGTAAAAAATCTGCTAGCTAACATTATACTCCAATCTATAGGAGAAACAGAGGGTTAGAGGGATTATGCAAAACATCAGGTAATTCTCTTTATTTTATTCAGCTTCAATATTGGCTATTGGCTTTCTCAGGTTTTCCCAGGTATGTATAGTTATTATAAATGATTACTGTGCCACTTAATGGTTTTCTACGATGCACACTCTAGTCATAAAGAAACTTTCCAGAGTTTAATCAATTACATTGTCCTTCATTCATCCCATCACCATTGCTCAACATTTAAGCTAATCTTTATTCATTTGTTTTGACATCTCTTTCCTTTATTCAGCACAGATGGAAATAAGTGCTTTTAGAATTGGGAACAAACTTTAATTCCTATCAGCTAAGGAAAAAATGACACCACCCTTATGGCAGAAAGTGAAGAGGAACCAAAGAGCCTCTTGATGAAAGTGAAAGAGGAGAGTGAAAAAGTTGGCTTTAAGCTTAACATTCAGAAAACTATGATCATGGCATCTGGTCCCATCACTTCATGGGAAATAGATGGGGAAACAATGGAAACAGTGGCTGACTTTATTTTTGGGGGCTCCAAAATCACTGCAGATTTCATTGCAGCTATGAAATTAAAAGACGCTTATTCCTTGGAAGGAAAGTTATGACCAACCTAGACAGCATATTTAAAAGCAGAGACATTACTTTGCCAACAAAGGTCCATCTAGTCAAGGCTATGGTTTTTCCAGTAGTCATGTATGGATGTCAGAGTTGGACTATAAAAAAAGCTGAGTACAGAAGTATTGATGCTTTTGAACTGTGGTGTTGGAGAAGACTCTTGAGAGTCCCTTGGACTGCAAGGAGATCCAACCAGTCCATCCCAAAGGAGATCAGTCCTGGGTGTTCTTTGGAAGGACTGATGTTGAAGCTGAAGCTCCAGTATTTTAGCCACCTGATGTGAAGAGCTGACTCATTTGCAAAGACCCTGACGTTGGGAAAGTTGAACGCAGGAGGAAAAGGGGACGACAGAGGATGAGATGGTTGGATGTCATCATCGACTCAATGGACATGAGTTTGGGTAAACTCCAGGAGTTGGTGATGGACAGGGAGGCCTGGCGTGCTGTGATTCATGGGGTTGCAAAGAGTCGGACACAACTAAGCGACTGAACTGAACTGAAGGAAAAAATACAAAACACTGCCATGTCTACTACATTTAGAAATGGACAAAAACTTTTCTCTTTTCATGTTTAGTTCCTTAACTCAAGTAGGCTGTATTTTTCTATCAAAATAAGGTAATTATTGGTGGAAATGATTAATATTTGCATGCAAACAAACTGTCCTTTCAAATCTCTCTTATTTTTTACTCACACATATCAGGTTGGTACTCAGTAACTGTGCACCTGTGGAATCCTTAAAATATTGTAGCATTTCAACACGCTTCTCCTTGCTTCTGATGATTACATAGAAGCATTGGCTCATAGGTGCTCTGTTGAAGTGTGTTTGCTTCTGAAGTTGCAGATTATCTTTCTAACCATGTCAAGGTATTTCAAATTAGTAAAAAAAAAAAAAAAAGGACTGACTTTGTTTATAGTTGCATGCAATATCGTTACTTTTATTTCCCTGGAGATCGTCACCATCACTAGTCAGTTTTGGACTCAGACTTAACTTTTTGAAGGTGACAAAGTAAATATTTTTTAAGAAACAATTTGGTGAGTTTTTCTTTGCCTTTTATTTCCTAAAAGATATAAGATACATTTCTCATCTTTCTATGGTTCTGTAAAACATTATTTGTAATATATTTGTCATATTTATTTTAAATAGAGTTTTTGGCAGGAGCCAGTATGGTAGGATAAACAGAAATTATTTCTTGTTCATTAGGTATTCTTAGTACTTTGCCAGTTAATTTATGTACTAAGCATTTAATAAATGTTTGTTGAATACACAAAATGGTTGCATTTTAACCTAGAGTTCTCCAGGGAGATCACATTCAGAGTTTTAGTCCAATTGTCACTGGTCTGCTCTACTCACTCACCTACTGCAGGAATTTCAGATTCTCCTTGTGGTGTGTGGTTTTACATGATGGTGACTAACGTGGGCTCATAAAAAAAGCAGCTGTTGCCTTCCTGTAAAAATGATTTGAGATGAAAGCTACGTGCTAGTGGGATGTTATGGATACCACTCACAGTGACAGTTTTCTTGCTTAGGGCAGTCATTTCCCAAAGCTAAACCTTGAAGCTGCCAAAGAAGCACTGGTTTCCCTTCAGTCAACGCTGGTCAGGTGCTCTGCTGTTTTCCATATAAAAACGAGACTCCGTTGTCTCTAATTGAATGACAGACACTGTCATCATTAACTCATGTGTTTGATCAATACATCTGTGGTGCAGGTTTTCTATATGCTAACTACTACTCAAGGCACTGGAGATCAAACGACATACAAGATGGTAAAGGTCAAATAACGAACAGGATAGCAAATGTATCTCTTATCATGACATTTCAGTATAAGGGAGAGAAGAGATGAGAAATACTTGACAAGCCTATCATTTTAGTGTTAGAGCATAGCCTGTGCTCCATATCTCAAATGCCTCATTTCTTACCATCTGCGTCACAAGTTGCCTTCATAGTTAATGGCTCTGAAATCAGGATGTCTATTACATTGATATTAGATTTAATGTGGTGCATCCTTTTAAGTTGTTTTCTGTGAAAATCTGTTATTAACAGTGCTTGTGATGAAGAATGGCTTCTTAGAATGAAAGAAATACCGCAATCCTTTCTGACGCCACTTTCTGCCTGCTACACCTCCTATGGAGCATTAAAAACTAGTTCATTCAACTGACATGAGAACTATACAGAACACTGATCACTGATCATTTTTCCCCTAAGGTCCTATATTCAAACATTCTCCACAGAGACCCACCCCATCCCTCTCGATCAGCTCATGAGATATATTCTTAATGGGCCTGAATGACCTCTTCACTAGATATATTCAGACATGCCTCAGACTTAACCACAGGCTCTAATTAATTTCCAGCTATAAAATGTTACAGCTTGAGTCTTTCTCATCCAGTGCTCTCCTTTTACAGCTAAGAAAAGCAAAGTCTCAGATGTTAGGTAAGATGTTCAAAGTCTACTCCAGTTTCAGGATTGGAGCCTATGAACTCCCAACTCCGAATCCATTTATCTTTCCACAAGACTATGCTACCACTACTTTAAATACTTTAAAAATTCTTTCGCCTTGCCTCTAGACATTATTCTTCCTAAGTAACATTTGAAATCTTCAAAATAAAAATAAAAGTATTCAAGATCTTGAAACAAGCTTAGAAAAAAATATCACCAGATGCCTCCTCTGTGGTGGGTCATTAGGATATATGAGAATGTGTAAGAAGCTGCTTACGCCCTTGAGAATCATGGGCTCATGCTCAATTGAATAGCAAGTATCATAATTTATGATCTTCAAACAATGCTTGCTCAAGAAGAATGTCTGAGTGTCAGACTAAGAATTTTTGTTTAATAACTTAAAATGGTTGTCAGTTACTGGTCCTACCTAGGCTGGATCCTATTAAACACGAAGGACACTATAAATTCTGGTGATCTATTAGTGTAGGCTCCATGTTTGATGATAAAGAAGAGTTATATAAAACGCACTGCAGGGGACTTTATCCCACTCTTTCTCTAAAATTCATTTCCAGTCAGGAATTGGTAAAGCTAACAAATTCTCCCTTTATGGAAAGGCCAAGAGTCATATCTATTTATTCTTCCCTAATAGGCTATGTGCACCAAGGCATCAGTGGGGAATGACGGTGGGAGATTTTGCTCAAATAAAAGATGATTTACTTTTCTGAGAGTAATATGAGAAAAAATTATGTGAAAGAATTATGTGAAAGACTTCAGACTGTGATTTATATTTTAAAGGCATTGAATATGAATAATATTATACTTTTATATAAGGTAGGTGGAGGACACATGCTTAGTACTGAAAGGGTTTTAGAAGAACCCTTCACTCTTAACCATTCTTTAATCTTGATTTTAGAATCACGAGTTTCATTAAGTATCACCCTAGTATTACATACATCATCAAGCAAATATTTGATACAAAGCCTTAGAAAAGAAATCTATGTTTCTAGGCCTTATTTGCTAAACTTGGAATACTACTTAACACTCCTCCTGAAGACATGGTAAGAGAATACATGTGAAGGGCGCAGTAGCTAGTTAAACAATGGAACATTATATATTTCTTTCCTAAAGATTAATATGCATATAAACAAATATCCTACTTTACTGTGTTAGTGTTAGTCGCTCAGTCATGTCCAACTGTTTTACGATCCCATGGACTGTAGCCCACCAGGTTCCTCTGTCCATGGAATTCTTCAGGCAATACTAGACTGGGTTGCCATTTCCTTCTACTTTACTAGAGCTGCCCTAACAGAACCACAGGCTGGGTGTTTTAAAATGATAGAAATTCACTGTCTCAAAGCTCTGAAGGCCAGAAGTCTAAACTCAAGTTATCAGGGAGCCATGAGCCCCTTCAAGGGGTAGGGTAGGATCTGTTGAAGGCCTCTCTCCTAAGCTTCTGGGAGGGATTTCCTTGGCTTGTGGCAGCATCACTCCAGTCTTCACATGGTGTTATCATTGTGTGCACATCTGTGTCCAAAGTCCCCTTTCATAAGGACATGGTCATATTGGATTAGGTGTCCTTCACACTCTAGGATGACCTTCCTCAATGTAACCAACATATGCAATAACCCTACTTCCAAATAAATCCATATTCTGAGGTCCTAGGGGTTAGGATATCAACAAATAAATTTTTAGGGAACATAATTCAATCAAACAGCATCATAAAATCTTTTGGAATACCATTAAGAATAGCATTTTATTCTGATCATATTGAAGAATTCTTTTTTTAATCTTTTTTTTTCTTTCTTTTTTTTTTTAAGAATAGACCACTTTATTACTATATTCCTGTCAGCATCTTCCCTGGTGGCTCAAATGGTTAAGAATCTGCCTGTAATGCAGGAGACCCAGGTTCAATCCCTGGGTCAGGAAAATCCCCTGGGAAGGAAATGACCACCCGCTCCATTATTCCTGCCTGGAGAATCCCATGGACAGAGGATCCTGGTGGGCAGCTACATTCCATAGGGTGGCAAAGAGTCAGACACCACTGAACGACTAACTTTCACTTTCACTTTGTTAGCATCTTATAAAGCAGTATAAGGAAGAGGCAAAAGAGAAAATTAAGGTATGACATGTAAAAAATACCTGAATTTAAGGTAGTGCTGATGCGAATGGAAAATGTAACTTGAGAAGGAAGCTGTGTAAATAGTTGCTGCAGAAGTGGAAAGACAGAAAAGTACAATGGCAACGGATATGAAGGGAAGGAGAGAGTTAACACAAAGAGGATATTCAGCTGGAATCCAGCCTGTATCTAGTGGCATTTGCTACTAAACAGATCACCCCAGATCTCAATGTCTTAAAACAGTAAACATATATTTCTCACATGTAGAATTCAGCTGCTGTCTATACTGAATTTGGCAGATCCCTGCTTATTCACACGCGTCTGTGGGTTGGCTTTGTTCTACATGCCCTTCAATCTCCTCCTGGGATTAATAGGTTAGCCCAGGTATCTTCTTTAGTTCAATGGCAGGGATAAAGAAGGCAAGTGGAAATATCCAAGGCCTTTTGAGGACTGAACTTAGAAATGCATAGCTCTGCTTCTGCCTCATTCTCTTGGCAAAAGCAAATCATATAATTGAGCCAGAATTAGGACGAGAGAACATTCATCTCCACATTGACCATCCCACCTAAAAGCTAGAGGCCAAAGGAAGCTAATGAGCTCTGTCCTGCCACCCACAGATGCATCAACTGCATGATCTTTACATTTTTAATTTACCTCTTCAACCTGGAATGCCTCCTTTCGGTGACAATTATATGCTTTCTTGATGATAAAGCCAACATCTATAGAATCTAAAAGCTGCCCAAAGGAATATCTGGGGTATAAGTTCATTTTTAACAGAGGTATAAATAAAGTGGATGTGAATGAGTACTGAGCTGCAATACATATAGGTATATATACATACCACGCAAACGCTCAACACACACATTCATTCAGCACACTGACAGACTAAAGCCTTGACCTCTTCAATGTAACCTCCCTCTTTATTCCCTGAGTCTACCTTTTTATTTTTTGGTACAGCCAACGTCTTTCACTTCTTATTGGATCATATTTTCTGATAAATGAAAAACAGTTCAATGAACTCAGATATAAAACCTGAGACTATCACTGAAGATGTATACAACCTTTCTGAATATATGGCCACATTTTATTTGCATAAAATTAGCTGACATGGAAATGGAAATTCAATGCATAACAAATTAGGATAACTATGCATTCATCTAATATTTATTGAATGCCTATTGTATATCAAGAATTGTTTTAGCTCTGGAGAGAAACTTTATAATCACTAAAACCAGCTATTTCACAGGACTTTCTATCGTATCACATTAAATCAGCTCTGAAACAAGAAAAATTCAATGCAAAATATATTTGATACTTGTTGCTTCATCTAATATTTACTGAATGCCTATTATGTTTCATTCACTATTCTAGGCTCCAGAAATATTTCAGTAAATATCTCAGCTTACGTTTCAGTGGTTCATTTCAGTTCAGTTCAGTCACTCAGTCGTGTCCGACTCTTTGCAACCCCATGAATCACAGCGCGCTAGGCCTCCCTGTCCATCACCAACTCCTGGAGTTTACTCAAACTCATGTCCATCGAGTCAGTGATGCTATCCAGCCATCTCATCCTCTGTCGTCCCCTTCTCCTCCTGCCCCCAATCCCTCCCAGCATCAGGCTCTTTTCCAATGAGTCAACTCTTCGCATGAGGTGGCCAAAGTATTAGAGTTTCAGCCTCAGCATCAGTTCTTCCAATGAACACCCAGGACTGATCTCCTTTAGAATGGACTGGTTGAATCTCCTTGCAGTCCAAGGCACTCTCAAGAGTCTTCTCCAATACCACAGTTCAAAAGCATCAATTCTTCTGTGCTCAGCTTTCTATATAGTCTAACTCTTACATCCATACATGACCACTGGAAAAACCATAGCCTTGACTAGACGGACCTTTGTTGGCAAAGTAATGTCTCTGCTTCTGAATATGCTATCTAGGTTGGTCATAACTTTCCTTCCAAGGAGTAAGCGTCTTTTAATTTCATGGCTGCAATCACCATCTGCAGTGATTTTGGAGCCCCAAAAAATAAAGTCTGACACTGCTTCCACTATTTCCCCATCCACTTGCCATGAAGTGATGGGACCAGATGCCATGATCTTAGTTTTCTGAATGTTGAGCTGTAAGCCATCTTTTTCCTCTCCTCTTTCACTTTCATCAAGAGGCTTTTCAGTTCCTCTTCACTTTCTGCCATAAGGGTGGTGTCATCTGCATATCTGAAGTTATTGATATTTCTCCCAGCAATCTTGATTCCAGCTTGTGCTTCTTCCAGTCCACCGTTTCTCATGATGTACTCTGTATATAAGTTAAATGAGCAGGGTGACAATATACAGCCTTCACGTACTCCTTTTCCTATTTAGAACCAGTCTGTTGTTCCATGTCCAGTTCTAACTGCATATAGGTTTCTCAAGAGGCAGGTCAGGTGGTCTGGTATTCCCATCTCTTTCAGAATTTTCCACAGTTTATTGTGATCCACACATTCAAAGGCTTTGGCATAGTTAATAAAGCAGAAATAGATGTTTTTCTGGAATTCTCTTACTTTTTTGATGATCCAGCGAATGTTGGCAATTTGATCTCTTGTTCCTCTGCCTTTTCAGTGGTAGTTACAGCAAAAAAACAAACAAATATAAAAATAATTCCAAGTTACTCTAAGTGCTATGCAGAAAAGCTAAAGCAGAGTTAAAGTGTAGGTGCTATTTTATATGGATCTATCCAAGATGACTTCTTTGATCAGGGACACCTAAACAAAGGAAATAGTAAACAGAAAGATAGAAAGCCAGGAGAACACCCAAAAAAAGACTCTACTATCAGAGATAACTGCAGATACAAAAGTCTTGTAGTGGCATTTAAGTGAAGTCGCTCAGTCGTGTCCGACTCTGCTACCCATGGACTGTAGCCCACCAGGCTCCTCTGTCCATGGGATTTTCCAGGCAAGAATACTGGAGTGGGTTGCCATTATGTTTGACATATTCAAGAATATAAACAAGGATGCTAGGGCTTTCAAAGACGTAGCCAGCATCCAGAAGAGGTAGGGCATCCATTAGCAGCCTTCCCACGATTTGGAATTTCATTCTAAGTGTTAGCAAAAGTCAATGGAGGGTTTCGAATAGGGGTTATAGAAGGATAGTGAGTCATTATTTTTGCTATTAATGCATGCTTTTACTCTGTCCACCCAAGTTCTACAATCTGGAACCAATCAATCTATCTCCCTGACTTAACATTATTTCATAAATCCTAATTCTCTAGGAAAAGATCCTGTCATCATTTCCCATTACTTCTGTCATTGCTTATCAAAATCTGCTCATCTTTAAAGGCCTCTAAGGATAAATGCCACCTCCTTTACAAAGGAACATTTCTGATTGGAATAATTTCTCTATCCTTCATCTTTTTATTTTTTGATCTCTGCGTGAGATTTTTACTTCCCTAGAAGCCCTATTATTCAACACAACTTTCAGGTAACAGGTCAAATAATTGAAAAGGATTATAAAAATGTGGAATTGTTAACAAAGACATCCACATCATATTTTATAGTAAGTTAAAATATGTAACTGCACACTCATGAATATTTTAGTGTAAGGTTAAGACCTTTTCTTTGAATGTGGATCTACAGATTATAGTTTTAGATAACGCTCTCTCCTAAAGAATGCTCATAATGCTTTGTCTACCGATTTTAATTTTAGTTAATACTGAGCAGCAACTTAAAGAAACCTATATATATTAATCTCAAGGTAAAAATCCTTGAATGTTTATTTGTTTTCTTTCTTTTAGCCTTTTCCTTGCTGCTCAAGGTGCAGTTCACAAACCAACACCCTCATCATCATACCCTGGAATTCATTATGAATACACAATCTCAGGATCTGTACCAGAATTAATTTAATATGAATCCATACTGCAACAAAATCTTCAAGTGATTCTTATAAAAGTTGCATAAATAATGGTCTAAGCACTGCTCCAATTCACCTGCAATTTATTTTTTTTTAAAAATGCCATAATTAAATCTCTTCAAAATATTGAGCTTGCTTTTCCTAGACACAACTGTCTCTCTTGATGTCTATTTTTTGCTGCATTCATATTTCATTGGTATATGAATCAGCAAAAAATACTTAACATAGCAAGTCTGATACTGTTCTTAGAAAGTCCAGCTTGCAAAGTTGGCCCTTGGCTGATACCAGGGAACCTGCCTAGGAAACAATTTTCTATATGGGTATAAAGTTGTCTTGAAAGAGTCAAAGTGCCTCTCTGTGCCAGTGATGTAGTTTATGGTGAACACTTGTGCTCCTTCTGAGAGTCTGGAATTTTGGTGTATGCTAAGCAGAGGAGGCCTTTAAGACTGACTCTCAAAAACCCTGAACTCCTATGCTCATATAGGCTTCCCTGGAAGCTAACACTTTACATGGGTTGCCACAACTAGTTGCAAGAGGAATTAGGTGTATTTTGTGTGATTCCCCCAGGAGGGGGCTCTTGGAAAACTGCACCAGATCTCCTAAGCCTGCACTGCACACCTTTTCTGTTTGCTGATTCTGCTTCATGTCCTTCCTGTAATAAATCTTAGATGTAATTACAACTATATAGGAAATCCTTCTAGCAGATCACCCGAGTTGGGAGCAATCTCAGTGACTCAAAACACAAAGTAATTCTAAATTAAATTACCACATTACTAAAACAAATAGAACTGATTTTGGAACACACATAGCTGATTTTTAGTAAGTATACAACCCAATTAGTAAGAGCAAAAGTGCACGAATACTCAAGAGTCACCAAGGGCAAATAGAACATCTCGGATATTACTCGGCATATTTTCAGAGAGATGAGGTGATATTAGTCAATTCTCCAAGGATATAAAGCTCTCCTTAAGGCAATATCCAAGCTTAACAAGTTTATTTTCCTCCACAGACTATAACACTGTGCCCTCCACATAATAAGCTATAAGGAAGTGTTTATTTTAAAAATTATTTAACCATTTAAATATTTGACTAAATTATATTTTAAGCAAGGTAAAAGAATCACTAAGCCTTTTTTAAAAAAATAAAGGGAATGTAAATGATGTATAGGTAAATCCAATTTGCCTATAAATATTTTTAACAAAAGAAAAACATACTGTATTTCCAGTTTTTCATTATCAACTTAATATGAAAAGATGTCAGCAGTTTTTTCTCAACATAAAGCAAAGTACTGTGCTTTTATGTTAGTAAATTTGGCTGTCTATTTCAGGTTTTATGGGTTCTCTTCTAGATCACTACAGCCCTCTAGAAAATCACAGGGGTGTTTCTGCTCCAAAACAAATCTGACATTCCCCAAAGCCATCATTCTTCTTAACTTGTCAACAGATTCAATTTGTTGTATTGATATAAAACTTGAACTCTGAAAACAAAATACCCCAGGAAGCTATGATCCTTCCATGCTTGTTTGAAGGGCTTTGCCATTTAGACAAGTAAATGACTCCGTTTAGAGACCATTATGAAAATCAAGAACAATTGTTAAAATGTTGATTTATCATAATGTAGGTAAATTGCTTCATTTTGTGGCTAACATGATTTCTCACAGCCTTTGGTCACCCAGAGAGAGTTAACTTTAAAAACATTAACTTAGAATGGTCTCTGATGTACATGTGCTAAAAATCATCTCATTATCATTTTTTCTGAATTAGAACTCTTTGAATACCTAGACATCTGGTACCAACCAAGTCTATGTGATCATAATTTTATCTGAATCCTCAAAATTACTGGTCAACTTCAACTTGTATTGGGCTGACATAAGTAACCCTGTGGAATGGAATACTATTAAGTACAATTTTCCACCTATTCTGATGCAGAATCTTTTGTACTCATTATATATAAAGGGTTACAAAATAAAGACATTTAGAACATTTATGGACAAGGGAAACTAATTATAAATTATAGATTCCATTTTAAGTTCACTAAAGCTATATCTTTCTATAGGATTTTTCTCCTTGCAATTAATCATAGATTTCACAAAAATCTTAGCATGCTGAAACAATTTGAAATATTTATAAGGACAAGGAAAAGGGTTTTCTGTTATCCTAAGAAAAAAATAAGGTGGCTTTTACATGAGCCACTTTTCATTTATAGGCTCAGTTTGGAACAATTAAAAAATTCCAGAATTTTTAATTTTAAATAGTTTAAATCTACTGAGCACCAAGAGCACCATTCTGCAATACACACACACACACCCCTATGTATACATGTCTATACATATTTTATTCAAATGTGGAATATAATATATTGATTCAGAGACCAGTCCAGTAGTTGATGCACATAGGAACTAAATAAACAACTCTTGAATAAAAAAAATAAATAAATGAAAGCATTAACAAATAAAAGAGTAAATAGGTGAATTAGTGAAATTATTAGAGTGGTAGATCCTGACCTTTCTGAAACTACAAAGTCTGCTACTTGAAAAAGAAGAGGCCCCTACATATAGCACTTTTTGGCTTCTAACATATTGTTAAAATATTAATAACAACACAGATTGAGATTAGGGGAACAAAATATCATGTATACAGTAATTTTCTCTGATGCATGATTTAACCCCCTCAGTTCTTAATATCTAAATCAAATAAGCAGCTGACATATTATCACAGATGTTTCTAGTCATGGGTTTATTTACCAACCTCCATTAACAGTATTAAAAGTTATTTGTTCAACATGTATGTGTATGTCATAATTCCCAATTTCTTTTAAACGTGTTTTTCAAAATCCTTATAACAGTCTTGCCAATCACTAAATTCACTTTTAAAATCAGAAAATTGGAGATGAGGAAATTATATTACTTCCAAAAAGATTTAAATCAAGTAAGTAAAAATTCATGCAATAAAATAATTTCATGCAATACAACCATAAAGTGTAGTGCAGTGGTGTTGGCTATTCTTTCGTGTGTAATGTTTTATTTTTAATTGGAGGATAATTGCTTTACAAGGTTATGTTGGTTTCTGCCGTACATTAACATGAATCAGCCATAGGCATACATATGGCCCCTGCCCCTTGAACCGCCCTTCCACTCCCTGTCCCATCCCACATCTCTAGGTTGTCACAGAGCACTGGACTGAGCTCTCTGCCTCATGCAGCAAATTCCTACTGGCTATCTATTTTACATATGGTAATGTAAATGTTTCAGTGCTACTCTCTCAATTCATCCTACCCTCCCCTTCCCCCACTGAGTCTACAAGTCTGTTGTCTGTCCTCTATATCTGCATCTCTATTGCTGCCCTGCAAATAGGTTCATCAGTATCATTTTTCTAGATTCCATATATATGCCTAAATGTAAGACAAGAAATATTCAAACTCTTAGAGGAAAACAGAATACTCTCTGACATAAATCAAGGCAAGATCCTCTATGACCCACCTCTTAGAGTAACGGAAATGTAGATAAACAAATGGGACTTAATTAAAGGCATTGGCACACCAAAGGAAACTATAAATAAGAGGAAAAGACAACCCTCAGAATGGTAAAAAAAAAAAATAAATAAATAACTGCAAATGAAACAAATTACAATGGTGAACTATTCTTATAGTCATCAATGCTATAGTGAAATAGCAGGTTCCAAATCTTAAATTTGGAATTTTAAAAAGTTTGGATTTTAATTCTATTGAGAAATTCAAAAGAGAGACAAATGCACCAGCCATCAATGTTAAACCAAATGGAAATTCTTTTGTCAAAGAAGATGAAGTAAAATGCCAATAGACTGTCTTTGAAAAATACAATTAAACCAGAGGCCTGAAAGTATGTAGAGAATGAGATGTGTTTTGCTCTGATTTCTGAAGCCTGAGATCTGCACATAAAATATCAGCTTTGATTTATTTCCATGCCTTGACTTCTTCAAATATCTGTTACCTAATACTGACATTTTTTTCCAAAATTAGTATTTTAATGTCCTTATATACTTTATATGGGGGCTGTTTCCATCATAATAATTTTGTAGTGGAAGAGAAAGATGTGATTCAGTCTGTGCCTTGGGATGTTCCTTTATCACTTGTCTTCCCTTTCAGAATAAACTATGTTTTAAAATGTTCACTTTTGGCATCTGAATGGAAACCCTGGAGTATTTATTATATATATATATATGAAGTGAATATATGAAAAAAATTGTAAATAATTCTATAAAAAGAAGGATTATTTCTCAAACTATGCAAGAAAACTGGTAATTTAAAACGTATACATTTAAAATTTGTATGTGTTATATGTCAAAATAAAATTGTAAAAAAAAATTGTATGCAGTATATAAGTGATATGATTGTAATATCAGTAATATTTGGATTCTTGGCAAGGAAGGAGGCCTACAATTTTGCAGAACTCAGGTCCTGAAACTATCAGGGTTGTCTCCTTCATTCTCATCGCTGCATCTCTTAGCATGTTGGCTTAATTTTCCGTTGCTACTAAGGCACATCTTCTGCTAGTCAAGGGCATGGCATCAACACATACTGGGCTAAAATGTGCACTCCTTAGTGACAGAACTCAAAAAGCTCTTCCTCCATCAAAAGTTAGAAATTTCCCAGGGAAGGGGTATGATAGACTGGGCTTGGGTTCATGGCCACTTCTTGAACCACTGCCATGTCTAGGCAGCAAGTTCCATGGAAAATACATCAGTTCCCATTTGGACCACGAGGCAAAATTAAGGCGGAGTTATCAATACCTTGCCCAATAGAGGAGGAGATGCTGGAAATCAAAACAATGTAATTACAACATACATGTTCAGCATTAGTTAGATTAACTATTAGCAACAAAAATGTAAAATAAACTGCCCATGAACAAAATTAAAATGTAGTGTTATATATAAATGCTCACAGAACAAATGAATATAATCAAGTCATTTTACTTCTAAGTCTCCTTTTTTTTACTGCCAATTACGATTCATATTTTTTTTTCTAAAAGGATGTTCTGAAATTAAAATACAAAATAACCTTAAAATAACAAGGGCTTAGTGAAAGTCGTTCAGTCATGTCTGACTCTTTGCGACCCCAGGTACTGTATAGTCCATAGAATTCTCCAGGGCAGAATATTGGAGTACCCACTGGAGTACTGGAGTACTCCAATACTGGAATAGCCATTCCCTTCTCCTAAGGATCTTCCCAACCCAGGGATCAAACCCAGGTCTCCTGCATTGCAGGCGGGTTTTTTACTAGCTGAGCCATCAGGGAAGCCCAACAAGGGCTTAACATCACATGAAATTCATGACTCATAATTTGTTCCCAACTGTTCAAAATTGAAATGGTCACAATCTCTATTCCCTTTGAAAGAATTCTGCTAATCTTCCATAAGTATTATTGTCGAAACAATATGCTTTGGGGTTATTATTTTCATTAATAATAATACCATTTATCATTTTAATATTCTGAGTCATACTGACATTTGCATCTGTACAATATCAGCATAAATGAATACATGTATGATAGACAGGTAATGCAAAGTGTTAATACAAGAAAAAATCACACAAAAATTACTGTCTTTTACTAATGATATACATTTCTTCTACCAAGGTTTACATTTAGAATAGTGCTTTTAGAAGTAATTTACATCCATAATTTCTCTCTAGAGGCTATCACCTCAGAAAACCAATTGTATTTGAAATAATTACTCTTTGGCAATATTGTGATCTTCTACATTAGCTGGGCTGAGCGAAGGTAAAGAACCTTGCCTTTCAGTCAATGAAACAAGCAAAACTTTCCACAATTCAATATTTTGGAAAGGAAGGAATCTGTACAACTCAATTATATGAGTACAAAGTTGTGAAGTGTTTGACATTTATAAAACCTGTCTATATTTTCTGATTTTCTCTTCATTTCCTCAGTTTGCTTTTCACCAAAGAGTGTTTCATAGGATAACTTTCCTAAACTTAAATTAAGAAGATAATTTTTGTAAGTACATAATGACCATGTACCAAGAACTTAACTGTCACCTCAAAGCCACACCAGCCCAAGAACTGATATGGGGATTATTACCAGTAAAAAGTTCTATTCATTGTTTGCTACCTCCATATACTGAAGTGCAGTCCCGTAGTGCCCTCAAGATTACTCTCCATGAAGAGTTATGGTGAATTCCCATGCAATAGCTGAGGCTATTTCTTGAACAAATTTAGGAACTTCCTGCCCATAATTTCTGTAGCTGTACTGTAAATCCTTCACGCGGAGCTCTTCCCACTTAACCTGTTCCAGTCACAACTATTTCCTTTGTATCCTAAATGTCCAGTTATTATCAACTCTAGCTCAACTGCTGACTCTGCTTCCATTTACTCTTAGTCACAGTTATGACACCTTGTGGGCAGTATCAAAGTTCTCAGGCACTATCTGTTCCAGAAACTGTGACAAAAAGACAACATTTCAGAATGTCCTTTAGTGTTACACACTGAGCCAAGTTCTAAAGCAATGCTTAGTAACCACTCCAGCACTTACAATGCACTAGGCACGCTACTAAATCACCTCATATGATGTTCATTATTTGAAAATGAAAATCTGAAGCTAAAGCCATTGAGTAAATTGAGTAAATTCAAGATCACTCAGTAAACAGCAGTACTGATTACCCCATCTACATCTGACTCCAAAACACAGGTTCTAAACCATGCTTCTAAATATTTACAGAGGTTTCAGGGAAAATTTCTCTCAGCTTTTACTTAAAGCCCTTTCTTAACCCTTAGGATCTGGCAATGAATCTATGAGCTGCTGAACTGTGAGAAATCTAAATGAAATCACTGTGTTCTCTATGCAAAACCATTCTCTCTCAACAACTCTGATATTGTGTAACAGAGCTAAGCCTGTTGTATCTGATTTTCTCTTTGGAACAAGTTTCTTCCCAAGATGGAATTACTTTACTCAATGGAGTAGGAGATGCTGGCAATTAAAACAATGCAATTACAACATAAATGTTTAGCATTATTTATGTTAACTATTAGCAATAAAAATGTAAAACTAATTGCCTATAACAAAATTAAAATAAAGCATTAGGGAACTTTCCTGGGTGGGGCGTGGGTAGTAGCTAAGACTCTCCTATTGCAGGGGGGAATTAGATTGATCCCTGGTCAAGGAACTAGATCCCACCTAGGAGTGTTTCAGTGGATAACTCTTTCCTAAAGTTTAACTAAGAAGATAATTTTTGTAAGTGCATAATGACCAACTGTGTACCAATAACTTAACTGTCGCCTCAAGCCACACACCACAACAAAGACTGAAGATCCTGCATGGATCTATTGCAGACAAATGAATATATATTTTTAAAAACATAAAGCATTTAAATAGAAATGCTCAGATGTATGAGCTGCCTAAACATCTTATGTAAATAAATATCAGTTCTAAACCTGCCTGGAAGTATCTTAGCCCAGCAATAAAGAAAGTTGGTATCTATGTATCTTGTGTCATTTGATCTAGAGTAAAAATAATCTAACTTCATAGCCTCAGGACCTCTGACTTGCATAAAAAATTATTGCAGATCTCAAAGAACTTTAATTTTTGAGCTATGTCAGTGTATATTTAACATATTAGGCAATTTTAAAGTGTAATATCTTAAACACGACCACAAATTCTTTTCCGTTCCTTCAAACAATAGCATTCACTTCCCAACTTTGACATTTTGCATGCCTTTTGGCTTGCTTTGGCCAAAATAATGGAGCAGAAGCAACACTGTATGACTTTCAAGACTAAGTCTTAGGACACTTTGTAGCTTGTGCTTTTGCTTTTTTGAAATCACTATGCTCTAAGGAAACCACATCTAATTTACTGGGTTGGAGACTTCACGGAGGGGAATTGAGGTTCCCCAACTTACAGGTAGACCTATAACTCAGAACATCCTGTACCTTGTAGTCCAACCCAAACCTCAGCAGAATGCAGCTTCATTATTGAGCTTAGAGAAAACCAAGAAAAGAAACTCTCATTCATAACAAATAATATGGAGAAATAAATCACTGTTGTCTGAAACCACTGAATTTGGGGTGAATTTTAACACAGAAACAGACAACTGTTATGAAAATCATATGCAGTTTTAGAGTCATTTTGGGTACCTAAAAATTAAAGAATTTGAATCAAAAAGAAAATTAGATTCTAATTAATGAAAGGAATATAATACTACTTTAAATGTAATTTACCCTAAGTGCTTTTTTCAGCTTAGTTCCATTCTTCCCTAAACCTCTGTTTGTTGGATGTTTTGAAAATAAGAACCAGCTTGATTTGAAAAGACACCTACACAATGGGAAAGAATATTTGCAAATGTGACCAACAAGCGGGTAATTATCAAAATATACAAATAGCTCATACAGCACAATATCAAAAAAAAAAGCCAATCAAGAAATGGGCAGAAGATCTTAGCATACATTCTCCAAAGAAGACAGATGGCCAACATCTGAAAAACCATTCAACATCACTAATTATTAGAGAAATGAAGATAAAAACTGCAATGGGATATTGCTTCACTCCAGTCAGAATGCCATCATCAAAATGTCTACAGATAAAATAAATGCTGGAGAAGGTATAGAGGAAAAAGGAATATTCCAACACTGTTGGTGGGAATGTAAATTGGTATAGCTGCTATGGAGAACAGTATAGAGATTGCTCAAAAAACTAAAAATAGAACTATCATATTATCCTGCAATGCCACTCCTGGGCCTATATCTAGAGAAAACTATAAACTGAAAAGATACATGCATGCCAATGTTCACTGCAGCACTATTTACAATAGTCAAGACATGGAAGCAACCTACATGTCCATCAACAAAATGTGCAAAGAAGATTACTCAGCCATTAAAAATGAATTAATGTTATTTGCAATAACATGGAAGGGTCTAGAGATGATCATGTTAAGTAAAGTGAGCCAAAGAAAAATAAATGATATTGCTTACACATGGAATCTGAAAAGGGGGGAATGAATTAACAAAACAGAAATATATCCCACAGACAGAGAAAACAAATTTAAGGTTACCAAATGGAAAGATACAGGGGAGGTGGATAAATTAAATTGTTGAGATTAACATATATATACTATTATATATAAAATATATAACCAACAAGGACATACTGTATGCCATGGGGAACTATACTCAATATTTTGTAATTACCTATAAAGGAAAAGAATATGAAAAAGAATCTAAGTCACTGAGCTGTACACCTGGAACAAAACATCACAAATATAGTATCTGTCAGTTCAGTCACTCAATCATGTCCAACTCTGTGACCCCATGAACTGTCCATCACCAACTCCCTGTCCATTATCAACTCCCTGTCCATTATCAACTCCCAGAGCTTCCTCAAACTCATGTCCATCGAGTTGGTGATACTATCCAACCATCTCTATATATAGAATATATATAATAAGAATATACTATACTTCAATTTTTATAATTAATTAATAAATCAAACAAACTTGATTTATTTACACAGTAGACTTTGGAGGATTTAAAAAATCTCCCAAGACTTTATTCCTTCAAATTCTGTGTGTGTGCATGCAAGCACATGTGCTCAATATTCAGAATTTCAGCAACTATTATTGATGATTCTGACAGTTGATATTTTACTGGCCCTTTTGTATACGTGCCAAGAGTTAGTATAATGACGCCCACGATTCTTAATGATTACATTAATACATTTTTCAGTGTATTCTAGTTTTAAGTGAAATGTACAGATTCTTTGACACTGAGACTTCGTAAGAATAGGTCTAAATTAAATAGACAGTTGAGACAATTATCTGCCTAGTCAGTTACCAATCTCTATTATTAGGAAAATGCAGGAGTTTGAGGTTTAAAATTTTCAGATTGGTTGTCTACATTGAGTCATCCAGCTTTCCGTTATCCTTTTTATGGAAATATGATTCAACTCTGTTTGATACAGAATACCTTGCTGCTGCTGCTAAGTCACTTCAGTCGTGTCCAACTCTGTGTGACCCCATAGATGGCAGCCCACCAGGCTCCCCCATCCCTGGGATTCTCCAGGCAAGAACACTGGAGTGGGTTGCCATTTCCTAAGTACATCCATATCCATATAACAATATGGAGTGAAGCAGTTATTGACTATGCCAAAGCCTTTGACTATTTAGATAACAATAAACTGTGGAAAATTCTTCAAGAGATGGGAATATCAGATCACCTGATCTGCCTCTTGAGAAACCTGTATGCAGGTCAGGAAGCAACAGTTAAAACTGGACATGGAACAACAGACTGGTTCCAAATAGGAAAAGGAGTACGTCAAGGCTGTATATTGTCACCCTGCTTATTTAACTTATATGCAGAGTACATCATGAGAAACGCTGGGCTGGAAGAAACACAAGCTGGAATCAAGATTGCCAGGAGAAATATCAATAACCTCAGATATGCAGATGACACCACTCTTATGGCAGAAAGTGAAGAACTAAAGAGCCTCTTGAAGAAAGTGAAAGAGGAGAGTGAAAAAGTTGGCTTAAAGCTCAACATTCAGAAAACAAAGATCATGGCATCTGGTCCCATCACTTCATGGCAAATAGATGGGGAAACCATAGAAACAGTGGCTAACTTTATTTTTCTGGATTCCAAAATCATTGCAGATGGCGATTGCAGCCATGAAATTAAAAGACGCTTACTCCTTGAAAGGAAAGTTAGACCAACCCAGATAGCATATTAAAAAGCAGAGACATTACTTTGTCAACAAAGGTCTGTCTAGTCAAGGCTATGGTTTTTCCAGTGGTCATGTATGGATGTGAGAGTTGGACTATAATGAAGGCTGAGCACCGAAGAATTGATGCTTTTGAACTGTGGTGTTGGAGAAGACCCTTGAGAGTCCCTTGGACTGTAAGGAGATCCAACCAGTCCATCCTAAAGGAGATCAGTCCTGGCTGTTCATTGGAGGGAATTATGTTAAAGCTGAAACTCCAATACTTTGGCCACCTGATGAGAAGAGCTGACGCATTTGAAAAGACCCTGATGCTGGGAGGAATTGGGGGCAGGAGGAGAAGGGGATGACAGAGGATGAGATGGTTGGATGACATCACCAACTCAATGGACATGAGTTTGGGTAAGTTCCAGGAGTTGGTGATGGATAGGGAGGCCTGGTGTGCTGTGGTTCATGGGGTTGCAAAGAGTCGGACACAACTGAGCGACTGAACTGAACTGAGTTACCTATTTAACTTGGTCTGATATCAGCAACTGTGTATTTCTCTTTAAAATATAGAAGAAAGTTACCTCCATTTGGTGCTTTGCTTTGAAAACATGCCACATTAGGCTGGTATTATACAAATTCAGTTTTAAAACAAATATTTGATGGGGTTAAGATTTCTTATGAATGATGATAAAGGAACTAGAAGCCACTAGAGAATAGTAGATAACATATATTGGAACAGGACCAATCTCTAACCTGAGAATTATCTTCTAAGAGAGGAATAATGGCTATAAGTGAAAGTGAAAATGAAGTCGCTCAGTTGTGTCAGACTCTTTGCGACCTGTAGACTGTAGCCCACCAAGCTCCTCCATCCATGGGATTCTCCAGGCAAGAATACTGGAGTGGGTAGCATTGACTTTTTGTTGTTATATTCTTAAAGCACAATATTGACTTTGCCATTAATTTTTTTTTTAACATTAACTCATTAACAAACTCATTAACTCTTGTGACAGTCACAGGAAACAGATTTTTTTCCCCTGAAAAGAAATTATATACAGGGTGAAAAGAGGAAAAACCTAAGAAATTTTCAGTTAACATGATTGACATAGAACATCAAAGAATAAAAATTAGGAGCCAAATGTAGCTTTTCTCATGAATGGTTTAAAAAAGAATTTGATCAGTCACTCATATGTCACCATGGCCTCATAATTTTCAAAATCCTTGATCGCTTATTGGTCTTCATTATAACTGAAGCACACTGTGGCACCCAAGCCCCTGTCTTTCTAATGAAGTTTCAGGGACAAGCAATTTGTAGTAATCTACTGGTTTATTGAGGGCTTCCCTGGTGGCTCAGAAGGTAAAGAATCTGCCTGCCATACGGGAGACCTGGGTCCAATCCCTGGGCTGGGAAGATCCCCTGGAGAAAGGAATGGCTACCCAGTCCAGTATTCTGGCCTGGAGAATTCCATGGACTGTATAATCCATGGAGTTGCAAAGAGTCAGACACAACTGAGCAACTTTCATACTTGCACATTGATTTATTGAAAGAAAGGAAAAACCTTTATCTTTACTTTCTATCATTTTTCACACCTACATCTTCAACCAACAGATGAATCCCCTTTCAAAGATTATAAGAGAAAGGTCACAGTGACAGCAGAATCTGTAACATTCATTCACTTAGATCAGATCCTTTCTGGTTGTTATCAATGGTGACTATACATGTTGATTTAACTGAAAGAAGCATAATTTACATCTGCTATAGCAGAATAAATATTAACCACCTCCCCTTTCATTATCAAAAAAGTATTCAAGTTTGGATAATAACATAGAAGATTAACCAATGAATAGCTTTTCCCATGGGACTCTCTCTCTCATGAATATATATCTCCTTTCAGAAGCTCTCTTCAGTATGAAGGAGAGCAGGTTAATAGTTCTGTGATTTTCCTCCATGTCTTCCTTCTTCTTTTTCTCTCAACCAATTATTCTGTTCATCTCTCCCTTGTTTATTTATCTTTCAAGGAAAAGTCTTTATAGACTCTTGCCTTATAATGAAAACAGTATTATTTAGCAAGCAGGTGAGGATGAGCTCTTGAGCTAGAGTCAACCTAGACTGAACTTTTTAAGACTTTAGTTTCCTCGTTTGTAAAAGGAAAATAGTAAACTATCGGTCTCATTAGTGTGAGTGTGAAGTCAGTCGTGTCCGACTCATTGCGACCCCATGGACTGTAGCCCACCAGACTCCTCTGTCCATGGAATTTTTCAGGCAAGAGTACTGGAGTGGGTTGCCATTTCCTTCTCCAGGGGATCTTCCAGGAAGTGGTAATAAATTTGTTTAAAACTAAATTATGAAAATGCACATACTCTGATTTATGTTACAAACTAAACTTGAGAGGGGAAAAAAAGTATTTCTCCAGTACTAATTTTCTAGAAGTTAACCATTCTTTAAGTTCTTTTTCAAAATTATGATAAGTAAACTGTTAGTTTTAAAATAAATTTTTTCAGATTTCTGAGAATTACAGAATATAAGCATCAGAAGGGACCCTAAATGTTAGAAGTGGGGGGAATAAAGGGAAGAAAAGGGAAGGGAAAGGATGAAGGAAGGACAAAGAAAATAGGAGGAAAATAAAACAAAGAACTATTATACCCAGAAAAATAATAGGAACAAATCTCAAGCTGAAATCCTAATAATTGAAGGATAAAAGCTTACAGGATAAAGCCACATTATTTTTTTTCATATAAGAACTAAAAATAAACTTGAAAAAGACACACAGGGTAAGTTCGCAAAGATTTATGGAAGGATGACTGATACATAATGGCCTCGAGGATCAGTCAGTACAGTTCCTTCATTACATCTGAAGTTTTGCTTCATATTTTACACTTAGAGCATAATAAAATCTCTAAACATGTTTGTAGTCAATTGATATAAAACTGTCTTAGCTAGAGGGAAGGTTAACAAAAAATGAACCAACAGAAAAAGGCAGCAAAGTGGACTTCAACATTTTGATATAGCATTATTTAAAACTGATTAATTCAAATCACCAACATTTCATATATTCCAGCCAACAAATAGTTGATGCTCTAAATCAACTATATATAAGACAATTTATAAAAAACAGTCACTGCCACACAAAGTGTATAGAGCTAAGCTGAGAAGAAAGAACATTTATATAGAAAGATGTTTTTAAAAATTAGATGGGATTTATCCTTCTGAAACAATTTGGAGTTTTATCAGGGGCTAGATTTATCCTCCTGTCTAAAACCACGTGGAAAATAAGAAAAAATATAGGAAACTATTTTTAAAACATTGGACATAAAGTGACAAAATGTAATATGATCTCTGAGAGGTGAGCAACAGACCAGGTGAGCCTCAGGCCTGCCCCCACATCCTCTTCTCAAAGTCATTCCAGATGCTGACACAGAGACAGTGATCCAGATGCAGCCCAACAGTCTCCCTCAATGGAGGAAATGGAGCTGAAAGCCACGGGGACCACACTGGCTGGAATTCACAGGGCAAAGTGCTGGTTAGGAGAGAGTTGCACAGAATAAATACCCCAGAGATCTGCAGAGGCCCATACTTTGAGTATTCCACAGGGTACTGAGCAGTGCAAAAGTGTGAAGAAATTACTTAAAGTCAGGAAAGAACCACTCAAAAGGATTAAAAGAGACAGTATTCAGAGCACACACAGGAACAGGAATAATGTGTGTCCCTTTGCCAGAATGAAAACCTGTAACTCATAGGACACTGGAGAGTATATGCAGAAAGATCTTGCCTCAGTAACAGGGAATAAATAGTTAGCCATACACTAAAGACTGCTCTGGTTCTACCTAATAAATCTTAAAGGCGAGACCTAAAAGTGTCAGTTTTCCAAGTAACTCAGCCATATCCCAGAAGAAAGCTCAAGAATACTTTTAAGAATACAAACAATACCAATATCCAACAAGGCAGAATTCATAATATCTGTAACCTAAGCAATATACTCAAGAACACTAGAAAGACTATGTTGGTAAATGCATATGATTTTTTTTTTATCATTTAAAAAATTTACTTAAAATAAAAAAATTGGACTTCAGCTTCCAAGATTTAGTGGAAGTACTTTTGTTTATTCCCTTGTTAAGTACAACTAACCACTCTGAATGCTATATTAAAAACAAACAAACAAACAAATATAAAAGTCTTCAAAAGGTACAGAAAAATCAGACGGGTTAAGAAACAAGTGATCCAGGGAACGAGATGGTAGTGCATTCCCTGGGTTTTATTTTTGCCTTAATATCACAAACACAGAGTTGTAGAAGCCAGGAACCCACAGGAGGGATATTTATATAGTCATCTAAAAAAGATACACGACTTGACAGTTGCAAGTTAATTTTATTTGGGGCAAAATGAAGACTGCAGCCCAGGAGGCAGCACCTCAGATAGTGCTGAAAGACTGCTCCAAAGAAGCAGCATGAGGAAGGTCAAAATAAAAGGTTTTGGTGAAGTGGGAATTCAGTACCACTAAGCACTCATTTTACAAAAGTTTTTTGTTAGTCATGAGGATCTGATGTTACCATGAAGGGATTTAGTGCTTCTCCAGATAGGAGGAGATGCAAGGATTAAGATCATAAAATCTGTTCTGAAAAACATCCCATTATCCAAGACCTGTCCCACCAGATTCCCTGGAGCACTCCACCCTAAATTCCCTCAGCCAGTGTTGAAGTTCTACAACTACAGCAGCACAGGGTTCAACCACACAGAGTTCAGTTCAGTTCAGTCGCACAGTCGTGTCTGACTCTTTGTGACCCAATGAATCGCAGCACACCAGGCCTCCCTTTCCATCGACAACACCCAGAGTTCACTCAAACTCACATCCATCGAGTCGGTGATGCCATCCAGCCATCTCATCCTCTGTTGTCCCCTTCTCCTCCTGCCCCCAATCCCTCCCAGCATCAGAGTCTTTTCCAATGAGTCAACTCTTTGCATGAGGTGGCCAAAGTACCAGAGTTTCAGCTTTAGCATCATTCCTTCCAAAGAACACCCAGGACTGATCTCCTTTAGGATGGACTGGTTGGATCTCCTTGCAGTCCAAGGGACTCTCAACAGTCTTCTCCAACACCACAGTTCAAAAGCATCAAGTCTTTGGCACTTAGCTTTTTTCACAGTCCAACACTCACATCCATACATGACTACAGGAAAAACCATAGCCTTGACTAGATGGAGTTTTGTTGGCAAAGTAATATCTCTGCTTTTCAATATGCTATCTAGGTTGGTCATAACTTTTCTTCCAAGAAGTAAGCGTCTTTTAATTTCATGGCTGCAGTCACCATCTGCAGTGATTTGGGAGCCCCCAAAAATAAAGTCTGACACTGTTTCCACTGTTTCCCCATCTATTTCCCATAAAGTAAGGGGACCAGATGCCATGATCTTAGTTTTCTGAATGTTGAGCTTTAAGCCAAATTTTTCACTCTCCATTTTCACTTTCATCAAGAGGCTTTTGAGTTCCTCTTCACTTTCTGCCACAAGGGTGGTGTCATCTGCATATCTGAGGTTATTGATATTTCTCCTGGCAATCTTGATTCCAGCTTGTGCTTCTTCCAACCAGCATTTCTCATGATGTACTCTGCATATAATTTAAATAAGCAGAGTGACAATATACAGCCTTGATGTGCTCCTTTTCCTATTTGGAATCAGTCGGTTGTTCCATGTCCAGATCTAACTATTGCTTCCTGACCCACACACAGGTTTCTCAAGAGGCAAGTCAGGTGGTCTGGTATTCCCATCTCTTTCAGAATTTTCCACAGTTTCTTGTGATCCACACAGTCAAAGGCTTTGGCATAGTCAATAAAGCAGAAATAGATGTTTTTCTGGAACTCTCTTGCTTTTTCAATGATCCAGCAGATATTGGCAACTTGATCTCTGGTTCCTCTGCCTTTTCTAAAACCAGCTTGAACATCAGGAAGTTCACGGTTCACATATTGCTGAAGCCAGGCTTGGAGAATTTTGAGCATTACTTTACTAGCATGTGAGATGAGTGCAACTGTGCAGTAGTTTGAGCATTCTTTGGCATTGCCTTTCTTCGGGATTGGAATGAAAACTACATTTTCTAGTCTTGTGGCCACTGCTGATTTTTCCAAATTTGCTGGCATATTGAGTGCAGCACTTTCACAGCATCATCTTTCAGGATTGGAAATAGCTCAACTAGAATTCCATCACCTCCACTAGCTTTGTTCGTAGTGATGCTTTCTAAGGCCCACTTGACTTCACATTCCAGGATGTCTGGCTCTAGGTCAGTGATCACACCATCGTGATTATCTGAGTCATGAAGATCTTTTTTGTACAGTTCTTCTGTGAATTCTTGCCACCTGTTCTTGATATCTTCTGCTTCTGTTAGGTCCATACTATTTCTGTCCTTTATTGAGCCCATCTTTGCATGAAATGTTGCCTTGGTATTGCTAATTTTCTTGAAGAGATCTCTAGTCCTTCCCATTCTGTTGTTTTCCACTATTTCTTTGCATTGATAACTGAGGAAGGCTTTCTTATCTCTCCTGGATATTCTTTGGAACTCTGCATTCAGATGCTTATATCTTTCCTTTTGTCCTTTGCTCTTCGTTTCTCTTCTTTTCACAGTTATTTGTAAGGCCTCCCCAAACAGCCATTTTGCTTTTTTGCATTTCTTTTCCATGGGGATCGTCTTGATCCCTGTCTCCTGTACAATGTCACGAACCTCATTCCATAGCTCATCAGGCACTCTATCTATCAGATCTAGGCCCTTAAATCTATTTCTCACCTCCACTGTATAATCGTAAGGGATTTGTTTTAGGTCATGTCTGAATGGTCTAGTGGTTTTCCCTACTTTCTTCAGTTTAAGTCTGAATTTGGCAATAAGGAGTTCATGATCTGGGCCACAGTCAGCTCTCAGTCTTGTTTTTGCAAACTGTATAGAGCTTCTCCACCTTTGGCTGCAAAGAATATAATAAACCTGATTTTGGTGTTGACCATCTGGTGATGTTCACGCGTAGTCTTCTCTTGTGTTGTTGGAAGAGGATGTTTGCTATGACCAGTGTATTCTTTTGGCAAAATTCTATTAGCCTTTGCAGAGCTCCTTTCAGCAGGAGGACTGAGAGGAGCTACTCCACATTCAAGGTCAGGAGGGGAGGCGGTAAGGAGATACCCCTCGTCCAAGGTAAGGAGCAATGGCTACGCTTTGCTGGAGCAGCCGTGAAGAGATACCCCATGTCCAAGGTAAGAGAAACCCAAATAAGATGGTAGGCGTTGTGAGAGGGCATCAGAGGGCAGACCCACTGAAACCATAATCACAGAAAACTAGTCAATCTAATCACACTAGGTCCACAGCCTTGTCTAACTCAATGAAACTAAGCCATGCCGTGTGGGGCCACCCAAGACGGGCCAGTCATGGTGGAGAGGTCTGACAGAATGTGGTCCACTGGAGAAGGGAATGGCAAACCACTTCGTTTTCTTGCCTTGAGAACCCCATGAACAGTATGAAAAGGCAAAATGATAGGATACTGAAAGAGGAACTCCCCAGGTCAGTAGGTGCCCAATATGCTACTGGAGATTAGTGGAGAAATAACTCCAGAAAGAATGGAGGGATGGAGCCAAAGCAAAAACAATACCCAGTTGTGGATGTGACTGGTGATAGAAGCAAGGTCCGATGCTGTAAAGAGAAATACTGCATAGGAACCTGCAATGTCAGGTCCATGAATCAAGGCAAATTGGAAGTGGTCAAACAAGAGATGGCAAGAGTGAATGTCGACATTCTAGGAATCAGCGAACTAAAATGGACTGGAACGGGTGAATTTAACTCAGATGACCATTATATCTACTACTAGGGGCAGAAATCCCTCAGAAGAAATGGAGTAGCCATCATGGTCAACAAAAGAGTGCGAAATGCAGTACTTGGATGCAATCTCAAAAACTACAGAATGATCTCTGTTTGTTTCCAAGGCAAACCATTCAATATCACAGTAATCCAAGTCTATGCCCCAACCAGTAATGCTGAAGAAGCTGAAGTTGAACGGTTCTTTGAAGACCTACAAGACCTTTTAGAACTAACACCCAAAGAAGACGTCATTTTCGTTATAGGAGACTGGAATGCAAAAGTAGGAAGTCAAGAAACACCTGGAGTAACAGGCAAATTTGGCCTTGGAATACGGAATGAAGCAGGGCAAAGGCTAACCTCCACAGAGGCAGATGGCAAATACCCTTGGTGCAGTCCTGCCCGACTCTTTGTGACCCCATGGACTGTACAGTCCATGGAATTCTCCATGCCGGAATACTAGAGTGGGTAGCCTTTCCCTTCTCCAGGGGATCTTCCCAACCCAGGGATGGAACCCAGGTCTCCCTCATTGCAGGTGGATTCTTTACCAGCTGAGCCCCCAGGCAGTGCCTTTGGCAAGTTCCAATTTGTAGTTGACAATAGAAAGTTATTATTTTTGAAAAATAGAGATAAGGTTTATTTCCCTGGCCAGTATGGCCCCAAAACACATAAAAAATGATCAGAATATAAGAAACAGCGATTTTTAATGACATTGGAAGTCAAGTACCAAACATATTTAAGGGTGATAACACACGTATCTGTGCATTCTAATGATAAGACAGAGAAAAGGGGCAGCCTAGTAAGACAGAAAAGTTTTAGACAATTACTGTTCTACTAAGCCAAACATCAAACATGATGGGGGGTTGGGGGGGGAGGGGAACAAACCCTGTGGTCATGTATCACTGACTCCAGAAAAAGCTGAACGCAGTATCAGAATATAGACTTCTAACCTAGCCAGGATGTAATGAGTCATCTCAGCCCCTCCCCACTACAGGGTGGTGTCAGATAAAACCAGGATTTTTATCCTTGCCTGGAGAATCCCAGGGATGGCGGAGCCTGGTGGGCTGCCGTCTATGGGGTCGCACAGAGTCGGACACGACTGAAGAGACTTAGCAGCAGCAGCAGCAGCAGGTGGTAAAAAGCCTCCACCCAAAATGGTATCAGTGAAAACTACCAGAGAAGCAGTAACAAGAGACTCCTGTCTCTTTCCATTTATGCAACCAATGGGGCTCCAATGGGAGGTAGAACTCCAACTTCCATGCAGCAATCATTAGGATACATTTCCTTTGGTGTCAAGAGGCTGTGTGGGGAGATTCAGTTTAAGCCTCATCCTGCATAATGAGGTGATGCCCTCTTGCGTGCTGAAGTGAGGTCAGCAGAGAAAACCAGTTAAAATGGAAGGTTTAAACAATATCTAGATACTCATAAAAAGCACTCAGATTCCAGCTGAAAACGATCTGTCATACCAAAACCCAGAAAAATTTCTACTTGAATGAAAAAAAGAAACACATACAAATCAATAGATGCCAAGATTAATATGACAGATTATTTAGTTATATAACAAAGATTTAAAACAGCCATCATAAAAATACTTCAACAAGAAAACATAAACATGCCTAAGAGAAAAAAAAAAAAAAATTCTCATCAAAAAATTAGAAGCATCATCAAGAAGGAGAAATACATAGTAGATATTAAAAACACATTAATAAAATTTTTAGAACTGAAAAATACAAAAACAAAACCCCAGCAGAGGGGATTATAAATAAAATAGAGAGGATAGAGTAAAGAATCAGTGATATTGAAGACAGAATAGAAATTTTCTAACTGCAGAGGAAATAATACATATACAGAACATCAAGGACCTGCTGAATTAGGACAAGAGATTTTACATTTGCGATATCAGGGTAACAGAAAGAGTAAAAGGTGGGCAGGACTGGAAAAATATTCAAAGAAATAATGACAAAACTTTGCATGTTTGGAAAGAAAATAAGCTTAGAGATTCAAAAACCTGAACAAATTCCAAGCAGGATAAACCAAAAGAAATTCACATATAATCAAACTTCTAAAAAATAAAGACAAAATTTTGAAGCAGTGAGTGGGAAATGAGAAGTAAAGGGAATACTTCTAAACTCACTTTATGAGGCCAGCTTCACTCTGCTACCCAAGTCAGACAAAACCAAAGACTAAATAAGAAAATTACAAGGTAATATCTCTGATAATAGATACAAAAATTCTCAACAATAACAAACTGAATTGAACAATACATCAAGCAGGTTACACACCATGGTCAAGTGGGATGTATGCAAAGTTAGTCTAACATAATAAAAAATTGATCAATATAATATAATACATTAACAGAATGAAAAATAAAAACCACATGATCATCTCAATAGATGTGGGGAAAGACTCTGATAAAGTTCAACATTCATCCATGATATAAACTCCCAAAAAATAGGGGAAAGCAAATTTAATAAGTTATTTCAACACATTAAAGACCAGACCACCTGACCTGCCTCTTGAGAAATCTGTATGCAGGTCAGGAAGCAACAGTTAGAACTGAACATGGAACAACAGACTGGTTCCAAATAGGAAAAGGAGTATGTCAAGGCTGCCTATTGTCACCCTGCTTATTTAACTTATATGCACAGTACATCATGAGAAACACTGGGCTGGAAGAAACACAAGCTGGAATAAAGATTGCTGGGAGATATATCAATAACCTCAGATATGCAGATGACACCACCCCTATGGCAGAAAGTGAAGAGGAACTAAAGAGCCTCTTGATGAAAGTGAAAATGGAGAGTGAAAAAGTTGGCTTAAAGCTCAACATTCAGAAAACGAAGATCATGGCATCTGGTCCCATCACTTCATGGCAAACAGATGGGGAAACAGTGGAAATAGTGTCAGAATTTATTTTGGGGGGCTCCAAAATAACTGCAGATGGTGACTGCAGCCATTAAATTAAAAGATGCTTACTCCTTGGAAGGAAAGTTATGTCCAACCTAGATAGCATATTCAAAAGCAGAGACATTACTTTGCCAGCAAAGGTCCATCTAGTCAAGGCTATGGTTTTTCCTGTGGTCATGTATGGATGTGAGAGTTGGACTGTGAAGAAGGCTGAGCACCCAAGAACTGATGCTTTTAAACTGTGGTGTTGGAGAAGACTGTTGAGAGTGCCTTGGACTGCAAGGAGATTCAACCAGTCCATTCTGAAGGAGATCAGCCCTGGGATTTCTTTGGAAGGACTGATGCTAAAGCTGAAACTTCAATACTTTGGCCACCTCATGCAAAGAGTTGACTCATTGGAAAAGACTCTGATGCTGGGAGGGATTGGGGGCAGAAGGAGAAGGGCCGACGGAGGATGAGATGGCTGGATGGCATCACTGACTTGATAGATGTGAGTCTGAGTGAACTCCAGGAGTTGGTGATGGACAGGGAAGCCTGGCGTGCTGCGATTCATGGGGTCACAAAGAGTCAGACACGACTGAGCGACTGAACGGAACTGAACTGAAAATCATAATCAATGGGGAAAAACTGAAAGATGTGCTATAAGGCAAGGATGCCTATTCTTGCCACTTCACTTCTATTCAAGAGGGTGCTGAAAGTCCCAGCAAGAGCAATCAGATAAGAAAAAGAAATAGAATGCATCCAAATCAGAAAGAAAGCAAATTCTTTCCATTTTCAAATGACAAGGTTCTACACCTAGAAATCCTAAAGACCACAAAAAACATCTGTTAGTAGAAACAAATTTAGTAAAGTTGGAGAATACACAACCAACATACAAAAATCAATTGCATTCTTTTATACCAAAAGTGACTATCCAAAAAGAAACTCAAGAAAACTCTCATTCTAGGATAGTATCAAAGAGAATAAAATACTTAGGAGTAAATTCAACCAAAGAGGTGAAAGATCTACACTGAAAATTGTAAAACACTGATGAAAAAAGAAGTTAGTCATCAGAGAAATGCAAGTCAAAACCACAATAAGAAGATATAAACTCATGTCTATCAGAATGACTATTAAAAAAAACAATTCAAGTGTTGCCAAGGAAAAAGAGAACCCTCATACACTTTTGTTGGGAATATAAATTAATAAAGACATTATGAAAAACAGTATACAGGTGCTTTAATACAATAAAAATGGAATGATCATATGGTCAAGCAACCTCTCTTCTGAGTATACACCCAAAGGAAATGAATCAGTAATTTGAAAAGATATCTGTGTTTCCATGTTCAATGAAGCATTATTTATAATGGCTAAGATATGGAAACAACCTGAGTATCTGTTCATAGATGAATGGATAAACAAAACATGGTATATATACTCAGATTTAAAAAAGAAAATCCTGCTATTTGCAACAACATGAATGAACCTGGAAGACATTATCCTAAGTGAAATAAGTCAGACGCAGGGAAAAAAAAAGTATGATCACACTTATGTGTGAAATCTAAAAACAAAAGTCAAAAACATAGAAGCAAAGGGGAGAATGGTGGTTACAGCAGACAAAGAGGTGGGGGAAGCAAGGAGTTGTTGATCAAAGGGTACAAAATTGCAGTTATGCAGGATGAATAATTCTAGATATCTATCATATCATACAATATGATAACTATAATCAATAATACTGTGCTGAATAATGGAAATCTGCTGAGTAGATTTTAAGTGCTCTCATTACACACATACACACACAAACACACACAAATGGTAGTAATGTGATGAGAAGATACATTAATTAGCATGACTGTAGTGATAATTTTACTGTGTATGTGTTCATATATATCAAATTATCATATATAAACCTTAAATATATTAAATTTTACCAAAAATAAAAAAATAAAACACAACACTGGACTAAGGTATCATTGGAAGATTTTTTTTTTTTTAAGTATGTTTGGGCAACTTGATTTCTGAAAATTCTCTTACAAAACCTACGAAAGCTGGTATGTCTGATTAAAATTCTTAACTGCAGATGTTGCAACTGTGAAATACTTGACTAAGAAGGTCATTATGAAGAAAACTCTAACACACCTTATTCATGATTCTGACATGTATTATATTTCAAACTGATCATATTCTGGACTTTCTGAGCTAACTAAAAATGTTATGAAAAAGTAACCATAATATTATATTAATATAAGGGGTTTTAAAACCTTCAAATAAAAGATAGAAATTGTCAAACTGAATAAAATAGGAAGTTCCAACCATAAGAAATCCTCTTTAAATATAAAGACATAGAGGTAACAGGTTTAAGAATGGATAAAGATAAAACAAGTAAAGGAGAGTTTCAATGGAGTCTCAGTGTTGATATCAGCCAAGTGGTGGTGCTTTAGTCACTAAGTCATGTCCGACTCTTGTGACCCCATGGAATGTGGGCTCCTCTGTCCATGTGATTTTCCAGGCAAGAAGACTAGAGTGGGTTGCCATTTCCTTCTCCAATCAGTCAAGTAGATCAGAGCTAAGAATATCATCAGGGATGAAGAAAGTCACTTCATAATGATAAAGGAGTCAGTTAATCAAAAGAACATAACAATGTTCTTTATACACTCAATAACACAATATTTATGCACCCAATACCAGAGCATTGAAATGCATGAAGCAAAAACTGTAAAAGCAAGGAGACAAAAAATAAATCAGAATTACAGAGAAAGACTTCAAAAATCTTCTCTCAATGTGAGAGTTGAACCATAAAGAAAGCTGAGTGCTAAGAACTGATGCTTTTGAGTGTGTTGGAGAAGACTCTTGAGAGTCCCTTGGACAGTAAGGAGATCCAAGCGGTCCATCCTAAAGGAAATCAGTCCTGAATATTCATTTGAAGGACTGATGCTAAAGCTGAAACTCCAATAATTTGGCCATCTGATGCAAAGAACTAACTCCTTGGAAAAGACCCTGATGCTGGGAAAGACTGAAGGTGGGAGGAGAAAGGGATGACAGAGGATGAGATGGCTGGATGGCATCACCAATTCATTGGACATGAGTTAGAGTAAACTCCAGGAGTTGGTGATGGACAGGGAGGCCTGGTGTGCTACAGTCTGTGGGGTCACAAAGAGTTGGACACGACTGAATGACTGAACCAGATTGTTACTCAGTCATAAAAAGGAGGCAGATTTGACCATTTACAATAATGTGCATGGATCTAGAGAGTATTATGCTTAGTGAAACAAGTCAGACAGAGAAACACAAACACTCTTTTTTGCTTTTACTTGTTTCTCATGTTCTGAAAACAGTGAATGTCTGGCAATGCTAGGCACATTTTCCCCCAAGGAAATACCTTGGACAGTTTTTCAACTAAGGCAGTTAGTTGAAAACTGTGGCCAGTTCCACAGTAGCTGCTTGACTTTGTTCACTGAGTATCAATTGCCATCTACCATCATAAGTAGTCACACTATTATATTTCTTTTAGTAAAGAGGAAAAAAAAATTAGTTCTTGTGAGCTTCATTCATTTAGATTCCCTGCTTTGGCCCTAGGGCATTTTACTTTGAAAGCCCGCCATATAGACTGTCACTAAGATCTTAAGTGATTAAAACTTTGGTTTTTCTTGGTCTTCTTAGGGTAATGTACCCAATGGTAACCATATTAATCAGCCATCTGTACCCATGGGTTCCACATTTGTAGACACAATCAAACGCAGGACAAAAATGTTCAGAATAAAAATTTGAGAAAGTCCCAAATATCAAAACTTGAATTTTCCATGCATTTGTAAACAGTTACGTAGCACTTACATTGTATTAGGTATTGCAAGTAACCCAGAGATGATTTAAAGTATACCAGAGGATGCTTATAGGCAAATACATCTTTTTATATAAGGGAGTTGAGCATTCACGGATTCTGGTATTTGAGGAAGATCCTGGGACTAATCCCCATTGGATTCTTAGGGACAACTTTATATTTAAACTAGCATTCCCAAGCGGGAAAGATGCAAAATGGTACCCTAGAAAATATACTGATGTTGCTCCATAGGAGACCTATATTCTGCTTTGGGACTCAGAAGAAGCATCTCTTTCTTGACAAATGGAGCAAAAATAATACAAGCTTTCTCTTTGCCCCTCTGTGATATAAAATGGAATTAGCAGAGAAAAATTGTGGCTAGCAAGTAAAGAACAGGAAGTCAGTATTTGAAAAGATGTATTAGAGGGAAGAAAGTCATTCTCAGGAAACAAAAGATAGTCAATGCAAATTAGACTTTAAACAATGGCAAAAAAATAATAAATGCTTATTGTGAAACATAATTTGGCTCCTGAGGTGACAATGATAAATCTGAGAGATATTTTTAAATATCAGTGCTTTGAAAAATAATTGAGACCACAAAGCAGTAAGAGAACCCTTGATCAGAGTGGCATTTGAATCCTTTATTAAAAATAAGTCTAACATTTATATGAGCTAGGAACTATGCTGATCCTCAGAGAAATTCTCTTAGGTACAATTTCTTCATTATTCATGTGAAGAAACTTAGATACAAAAGGGTAAAGAATACCTATGCCGATTTGTTGTTGTCCAGGTTCTAAGCCATGTCCGACTTTCTACAACCCCATGGACTGCAGTATGCCAGGCCTCTCTGCTCTTCACTGTCTCCTGGAGTTTGGTCATGTCCATTGAGTCGGTGACACCATCCAACCACCTCATCCTCTGTCATCCCCTTCTCCTCCCGCCTTCAATCTTTCCCAGCATCAGGGTCTTTCCAGTGAGCTGGCTCTTCACATCAGGTGGCCAAAGTACTGGAGCTTCAGCATTAGTCCTTTCAATGAATATTTAGGGTTGATTTTCTTTATTGACTGGTTTGATTTCCTTGCACTCCAAGGGACTCTCAAGACTCTTCCTCAGTACAACTTAAAAGCATAATTTCTTCAGCACTCAGCTTTCTTCATGGTCCAACTCTCACATCCATACATGACTACTGGAAAAACCATAGCTTTGACTATACAGACATTTTTCGGCAAAATGATGTTTCTACTTTTTCATATGCTGTCTACATTTGTCGTAACTTGTCTTCCAAGGAGCTAGCATCTTTTAATTTCTTGGCTGTAGTCACCATCAGCAGTGATTTTTGGAGCCTCAGAAAATAAAATCTGCCACTATTTCCACTTTTCCCCATCTATTTGCCATGAAGTAATGGGACCAGATGCCATGATCTTCATTTTTTGAATGTTGAATTTTAAGCCAGCTTTTTCAATCTCCTCTTTCACTCTTATTAAGAGGCTCTTTAATTTCCTCTTCATTTTCTGCCATTAGAGTGGCAATGTATGTCAATATGCAGATTCAAATCCCTATGATCCCAGATCTCTGGGTCCTGTCCTCTTCATAATACATTTCTATTCCCTTCATGTCAAGGAACCAAACAGTGAAATACGAATTCTAAAGTACAGTTTATCTCTGCTGTGTGTGTCTATTTATACATAAATGGATACACAACCATCAAATCTTTATATTCTTTCTATGGAAAGATTGATCTTCTCTGGACAGATACATTACAATGAACAGATTCCAGGATCAGTCTAAAAACAACCTTGGACAAGTGGATGCAAAGTTGTCAAATCAAGCCTGGAAACCAGGAACATTCAGATAACTCCATTTATTTATGGCCCTGTTGCTGCTGCTGCTAAGTCTCTTCAGTCGTGTCCGACTCTGTGCGACCCCATAGACGGCAGCCCACCACGCTCTCCTGTCCCTGGGATTCCCCAGGCAAGAACACTGGAGTGGCTTGCCATTTCCTTCTCCAGTGCATGAAAGTGAAAAGTGAAAGTGAAGTCGCTCAGATTATCTACTTGAAAGTTACACAGTCATGTCCGACTCCTAGCGACCCCATGGACTGCAGTCTACCAGGCTCCTCCGTCCATGGGATTTTCCAGGCAAGAGTACTGAGTGGGGTGCCATTGTCTTCTCCTTATGGCCCTGTATCTGGAGACAAACATTGTTTATACTCTCAGATTCCCTCATTTGCTTCATTCTTCTTCTCCTACAAAGCCCATTGGACTCAGATGAAACATCACACCAAGGATTATATGTGAAGTTTAACAGCTCCACTCTTATATGTGGAGCGCATTCACCACAACTATTGATCCTGTGCTCTAAAAACCAGAAGCTGCAGCTACTGAGTCCACACACCACAACAACTAAAGCCCTCGCACCCTAGAGCCCGTGGCTCCTCAACAAGAGAAGCCACAGCAGTAAGAAGCCCCTGCACCGCAACTAGAGAGGAAGCCCTTCTCATCACAACTAGAGAGAAGTCCACACAGCTACGAAGACCCAGCACAGCCAAAAATAAATAAAAGTATTCAAAATCCCCACAATTTTCCCATACTTTAACTGCTTGTCAACATCTTCCATCCATTCCTAAGTTTTCAAAAGTTCTGCAGGTCTTGAATACAGTATTTTCTTTCTAAGATGCCACTGGACCTTCTTTTCATAATTCTGAGGTAAGTCACTGAATCACTGAGTGTTCAAATTAAAATCCCCAATGCTCCCTTAGTAGCCACTAATCCCCAAAATGTTTGAAATATCTGTGATTGGTAAGTCAGTTTCAATTAGGGAGGGTAATATACCTTTAAGCACTGGTGCTCAGCAAATGTTTAAATACTATCAACACCATATTTCCTGAAAGTATGGAATAATTCATACCCAAATCTACAGACATCATAAATCTATATGCTAGTTGGAAACTAGCACCTATAACAGCTTTACTCTGTTTCAGTAACTTATTATGTCATTTAAGTAAATAAGACTTTAAAAATTCATATTTCAAAATTAAAACAAATAAAATTTAGATTAATAAATTACAAGAAAAAGATGTCTTTGGTAGTGGTAGTGGAGGTTTCTGCTTGCTTAGTTATACTCACTAACCATTGGGTATCTGCTAAAAATCACTTTTGTGCAACACTGGCTTCTGGATCCCTAGTAAAGAGTTCAAGCATCTTAAATTCAGGATATGATATGTTCATTCACCTTAATGCAACTCTGTTTTTTCTGATTCTTTTTCCTGCATCACCATTAATTGAGATTTTACTGCTAAACTGAAATTTTTCCCTAACAAAAAGATTAGAAAATCTTTGTAACAGAACAAAAATGAAAACAGAATTTATCAGAAAGTGTTATATGCAGCTGAAAGTTGCTCAATGCAACTATATACAATGTGGAATCATTAATAAGGTATGGAAACAACGGACACTAGCCTAAAATTTCTACAAAATTTGAGCAAACTCTCTACTTTAGCTAACAATACTGTATCACATGTGAATGTCTTTTGTGTTTTTGTTTTTTTTTTTTAAACAACAGAGTATTTCTTTATATTCTCAGGATTTGATTAGACGTTTCAAGCCTCATTCAATTTTTTTCTTAAATCATTAAGATAATAAACTTTCTAGATGTTAAGCAGCAATACTACATGCCAAAATACATGGAATTATAACCATGTTTTGAGTGAATATAAATTGGAAATCTAGCATTCTATTTATACTAAGTCAAATGAGTGGAATCAAAATGCCATAAATGTTTTATTTAGGCAACAATTCATAAGTTTTGTAAAAGAAATATATAGATATTCTATATCTATTATTTTCTACAATATATATATTATATATCCTCTATGTGTATACAAAAGTTTTTCTACTACACGTGATAAAGGTTTGAGAAAGAACAACAAAAAAGAGACAAATTGGAAAACATAAACTGAATGAAATGGGAGCACTGAATATGAAATAGCAAAAGTGAAACAAACTAGACAAAAGTAAAAGATCATAATCAGTTCAGTTCAGTTGCTCAGTCATGTCCGACTCTTTGCGACCCCATGAATCGCAGCACGCCAGGCCTCCCTGTCCATCACCAACTCCTGGATTTCACCCAGACTCACGTCCATCGAGTCAGTGATGCCATCCAGCCATCTCATCCTCTGTCGTCCCCTTCTCCTCTTGCCCCCAATCCCGCCCAGCATCAGAGTCTTTTCCAATGAGTCAACTCTTTGCATGAGGTGGCCAAAATACTGGAGTTTCAGCTTGAGCATCATTCCTTCCAAAGAAATCCCAGGGCTGACTCCTTTAGATTGGACTGGTTGGGTCTCCTTGCAATCCAAGGGACTCTCAAGAGTCTTCTCCAGCATCACACTTCAAAAGCATCAATTCTTCGGCACTCAGCCTTCTTCACAGTCCAAATCTCACATCCATACACGACCACTGGGAAAACCATAGCCTTGACTAGATGAACCTTTGTTGGCAAAGTAATGTCTCGGTTTTTGAATATGCTCTCTAGGTTGGTCATAACTTTCCTTCCAATGAGTAAGCGTCTTTTAATTTCATGGCTGCAGTCACCATCTGCAGTGATTTTGGAGCCCCAAAAAATAAAGTCTGAAACTGTTTCCACTGTTTCCCCATCTATTTCCCATGAAGTGATGGGACCAGATGCCATGATCTTAGTTTTCTTTAAGCCAACTTTTTTACTCTCCTCTTTCACTTTCATCAAGAGGCTTTTTAGTTCCTCTTCACTTTCTGCCATAAGGGTGGTGTCATCTGCATATCTGAGGTTATTGATATTTCTCCCGGCAATCTTGATTCCAGCTTGTGGTTCTTCCAGTCCAGCGTTTCTCATGATGTACTCTGCATATAAGTTAAATAAGCAAGGTGACAATAGACAGCCTGATGTACTCCTTTTCCTATTTGGAACCAGTCAGTTGTTCCATGTCCAGTTCTAACTGTTGCTTCCTGACCTGCATACAGATCATCATATAGTCATATAATATAGTTGCTTTTAAACATGGCTGCTCATCAGAAACACATTTGGAACTTTGGAGAGAAAAAGCAATACCTGGGCACTTTTATTTTTCAAAAACTTCCAAGATAATTCTGATATGTGCATCTGTATTTTAAAAAAGTGGTTACAGGTTTTTCTATTAAACTGTAGTTTTAGTGATATAAAATTCTATTATTTTCTGTAGACCAATCATGATACAATGGTATTAAGCAAATAATAGTTACATAATCACAATAATAAGAGATGCTTATCAGTTTTCACAATCAATAGCTGGACAAAAATAAAAGAGAATTACAATCGCAAGCCATAGTGGAAACATGATTAACCTAAAGAAACAACATAATTACATACACTTTGGGGGGTTAAATACAGTGATATGGTAAGTGTATAAACTGCAAATTTTCAATGTGTTTCCTCACTCTCGATTTCAAACAATACAATATCCCTAGAGTTCTCTCCAAATTTATTAAATTTATTCAATTCTATCCTATAATTCCTCATGGAAAGAGAAGTCATTTCTTCTGGCTTGTAGTCTCTTCTATAGATTTTCCTTCCACTCTGAACCTGTTGAGGAGGCTTCCAAAATCAGTTTGTAAGCTTTTGCATGAGGAATACTCCAGGTACCGTTCATGATGAGAGTGAATTAAGGGATACTTATTCATCTATTCGTTTTGCTTTTCTTGCATTAGTACACAGAATGTGGAAAGAAATGGTATCCACTTATTGGATGTCTTCCTGCTGCTGACAGAGTTGAACAAGCACTTAAAAAATAATCTTGGAATTCACTGCAATCAGAAGTGTCTGTGTGTCTGAACTCTTTCCAAGTCTGGGTATGTGAGTGTGGCAGTATCTACCTACTGAATGCTGCTATTATCCAGTAAGGAAATTCCAATTAAATGATACCATTACCTAGATATGGATGGGTTTCGGAATCTCAGCATAGAGAGAAGGAGAAAGAAAAACAAAATCAAATGTAAATCTAGAGATGTCATTTATGTTTTTGAAAAATAACTAATACTGCTCCCTGAGGCCACAGGGTTTTTTCCCTTCACTGTCCTGCTTTACTGCTTGGATTCATGATAACGTATCAAGGTCGCATATTTCAAGTATCTCCCCTGGGCTATCTGAAAACATGTAGCACTACCATTAGAAACCACATATGCTTTGATATATTCTCATTGGCAGTAGTAGGTTTAGATCTTGGCCAGTGTCATTTCCACATGCTGTTCTAGTGAATTTTCTTTTTTTAAACATTCTCTAACTTTCCTTCAGCTTCTGCCTCCTTTCCTTCTTTGATCAGCTTTAATAATTAAGAAAAAAGTTGTTTGTGGGGCAATCATATTCTACTTAGGACATTTTATATTTGGAGAACCTTGGGATTGGAATTGATCCAGAAAACACTTGAACTCAAATCCATATTCCACAGATTTTTTAGGTAGTAAAGATATATTTCTCCTATCATTCTGGGAAGTTATTTAGCAATTAGCTACAACAGCCCTCCAGCTCTCTACTCACCAAAATGCCCACTTGAAGGCATTTACACGTTTTCCCACTGTCACTGACTTGCTTGGTTTTTTGTTATTGTTATTTGTTTTGGTTTGGACTAGCACTCAATTACAGAGTTTTCTAACTCTTTACTTTTGTATCTACCAACAACTCAGGAAAACATGCTGGGTCATAGCTCAAAAGGTCACCAACCTGATGCTAGGATACAATTTCCTGAACACAATCCCAGCTTTTGGTTATGGCATCTTCCAGTAAAAGAGGAAATAAGTATCCTGATGCCAAGAGGCATTTATCAGCTTAACAATTATTAATATTTTCTGATTCCTTCAAATTACCTTTCAGGCTCTCTCCTTTTTTAAAGGATGCATAAGGGGAAAAAAAAATCACTTTTTACTGGACCCTCAACTAACTTCCTACAAACTTTCTTTATTTTAATAAGCTAGCACACAAGGTAAGATAACTGCATAGAAACTACTCCCTTTGGTAGAGTCTTCCTAAGTAACTATGTCTAATATGATTTTAATGATGTTTTCAACAACCCATAGATCCTGCTCACAGTTGGTCATTGTTCTATCACCAGAAATGTAAATATTAGATTGATCTTTATTCCTATGCATTATTCCTATATGAACCTTGTGTTAAAAAAGGAGAGATATATTTAATTCCAGCTTAGAGGTACTGTTATACTTTGAAGTAATTCAGGTTTCTGAATTACTCGGGACTTTACATCATGGTGGGCAAATGTGTAAATCACCTAAGAAGAAGATGGGAAGACAGACCAAAAAAGACAGGGCTGACAGGTTTTATCTGGTTCATAGCAAGGTTATACTTGTGTGTCATAGAAGAGCTCCACCAAATTAAAGGGGATGGTGCTGACTTGATTCAAAGACTTCCCAGCCTACTCTGTAGTTACAGTAAGGCTTTCACATCACATCACTGTTGCAGGTTGACTTGCTTTCTCTCCATGTTTTCTAAGTAGAATATAAGGTAGAATTTAGTATCAAATCATCATTCCTCTGGGATAGTGGATTATCACAAGCCCTGAGATCTCTGAAAGACCACCCATGTTCATTACCCTCTACCACCTACGCTGTGGTACTCCATTTTGATAATGGAGTTCCAGTCATTTTTACCCAGTTGTTAAAGGAGAATTGCTACCACACCATAATGATTTGTTGATTCTCATTCTCACTAACTGAGACCTACATGCTGTTGTCGGGTCCCTACCCACCTGCAATGCAGGAAACGCTGGTTTGACCCCTGGGTCAGAAAGATCCCTTGGAGGAGGAAATGCAACCCACTCCAGTATTCTGGCCAGGAAAATCCCATGGACAGAGGAGCCTGGCAGGCTACAGTCCATGGGATCGCAAGGAGTTGGACACGATTGAACATAGCACACAGCACACTCTAATGTCAACAAGTCTGCCTCTGAACCCTGACCCAGGGCAGTAACAGTGTCCCCTGAAGAAAACCTCAGATGATCTCTGTTAGTCTACCTTGTTTATAGGTATCACCAGTAATATGCAGCTGTGATGGCTACCTTTATGTGTTAACTTGGCTAAGGTGTGTCCAGATAATTGGTAAAATATTATTTCTGGGTATGTCTGTGGGGATCCTTTTAGAATAGATTAGCATTTGAATTGGTCAACTGAATAAAGAAGATCACCCTTACAAATTTTGGTGGGCATCATTCACCTGAACAGGAGGAAAAAAAAAAAAAAAAAAGAACAGTTGAAAGATGAATTTGCTTCCTGCTTGAACTGGGACATCATAATTTTCTGTCTTTAGACTTGGCAATCCAGGCTTTCAGGCTTTTAAGCTTGGACTAGAATTATAACCACAGATTTTCACATACCTCCAGCTAGCAGTGGGCAGATCTTGATTTTCTTAGCCTTCATAATCACATCATGACTTGTAATATAAACCAATGTCTATAAATATTCCTACTATGGCCTGTTGAAATCTATTAATGTATTATTACTGAATGCAGAGTTGTGCACTGATGGCCAGCACGAGCAGACAAAACCAGCTCCAGCACATCTATCTAGATCACCTATGATTCTTTTCTGCATCTTGCAACTTCCGTCAATTATTTTACTTGAACTATAAATGTGAACAATTTGTAGACTGTGGAATCCACCCAACCCACCTCCAATAGAATGTCTGTGTGTGAAAGTAAACTTCCTTGTTCAAGTAGGCCATCCACATTGCCACACCTATTCTCATTATATGCTCAATCTAAAACTCACACACCTACCAGTTTAATGCCAGACCCCGATCCTAGATATCCCATCAGTACATCACTGAAGAATTCTGGAAAAACTACAGGACAAAATCAAGAATGCTAGAATACATTCAGGGTATTTGTATTTTAGCTCAATTAACATGAAATTAAATTGATTACCAATTATCCATTCATTGTTTCATACTAATAGTGTGAGAACATGACTTCATGTTATTAAATTATCAGAAGTAC
This sequence comes from Bos taurus, assembly GCF_002263795.3. NCBI lineage: Eukaryota > Metazoa > Chordata > Mammalia > Artiodactyla > Bovidae > Bos > Bos taurus. The sequence continues at coordinate 13,014,878 of NC_037332.1, read as the reverse complement.
TTATAGGAAAGGTTACAGGGTTTCACAATTTTTGGCTACCATTTGTCATTAAAAAGCCTAGCAGGTGGTCTTATTTCTGAGCCATGCAGTGAGTAGCCTAATACAGAGCTCAGCTGTTCTCGTGTAATTTGTCACTGGCTCTCTCTGAATATACTATGTACTGGGTTTCTTTTCTCTGATATTATCTAAATTAAAGTAAATAGAAAAAGATGCACACATGAGAGGGCTAACTAACAGAGTGAGTAGAATTTTAAATCAACTAACAAATGGAAGCCATCTGGTAAAACAAAAATGTAGTACAGAAATACGCTTAAGATCTAGACTTCTTGGGCCAGAGATGTGTTTCAGTCCCCACATTTGCCAGTATCAGTTGTATGATATTGAACAAGTTACTAAACATCTGTTGGCAGAGGCTGCCAGCTGATCATCATAATGACTTTTACTGCTCCTAGGTTCCCTGCTAGACTATATATCTCAACATTTCTTGCAGTTAATTGTGGCCATCTGACCAGTTTTACCAATGGAACATGAACAGAAAAGCAAGAGATGGTACTCTGGGGCTAAGGATTTATCCATCCTCCATTCTCCTTTTTCAATACAGACTGAAATACAGATTCATATGACAATAAAGACTCTGAAGCATGGTGAAACAAGCTGGAACAAGCCTGGTTCCTTGAATTACCACAAGGAGAAGAGTTACCTGCAGACCAAGGCCAGCACTTTGACTTTTCCTTGAGTGCATTGTCTTTGAACTTCAAAACATCTGTTATATCCGTTCAGCCTACCTGAATGAACACAACATCTCTTTAAAGTAAAATATAATACCACTACCTGACTTAATTAACATTATTTTGGTTGGGAGCAGCAAAACTTCACTGAAGCTACACTAAGTTAAATGGAGAAATTTCCCATAGTAAACTGGTAGTTCAGGAAAACAGCTGGTTTTTAAGAGAAGACAGAGACAATCATGAAAGCCATCTAAAAACCAAGAAGCAGTTTTAAAATATCTTATCTCTCTATACGTTCATTATTTTATCTTTCCATGTAAATGCCAATTCACAGTTGGATTTTACACACCCATGTTCCAGAAAGTAATATCTCTCAATTGCAATTTCAAGCTCAAGGAGATAGAATCCATGTGACTCATCTTAGGCCAAGTGTTCACCATTTGTCCACTTTATTTATTTTTTTTAATATAAATTTATTTATTTTAATTGGAGGTTAATTACTTTACAATATTGTACTGGTTGATCTTCTACATAGAAAACCCTAAAGACTCCACCAGAAAATTACTAGAGCTAATCAATGAATATAGTAAAGTTGCAGGATATAAAATCAACACACAGAAATCCCTTGCATTCCTATACACTAATAATGAGAAAATAGAAAGAGAAATTAAGGAAATGATTCCATTCACCATTTGCCCACTTTAGAACAAAGCCACAAGATCACAAAATGCTAACATTATTGCCAAAGGCCCACTCCTATGTGTGAAGTAAAGAGAGGTGGTTCTCAAAGTAAAGAGGTTTGGAGCAAATAGATTCAAAGTGGGCCAAGTACACTACCTCATGAATGACCATAAAAAATTAAATGAACACTCCTGAAATCCTTAGCAAAATTCTTATGCACAGTAAGAATTCCAGGCAACTTGTTATTCTTATGATTATTACTGTTAGACATTGTACAAGTTCTGTTGACAGCAGATTATCACAAACACAGCAACTTAAACAATATCCACTAAACAACATCCATCTATTATCTCACTGTTTCCATGGGTCAGATATCTGGGCATGGCACAGCTCAGTTGGATCCTCTGGTCCAGGTCTCACAAGAACCAAATCAAGATGTTGGCAGGATTTGTTCCTTTCTAGAGGCAGATTTTTGGAGGGACTTCAAAGCCCTTTTCATTTATTGGCAGAACTGTTCCTGTACTTATAGGGAAAAGGTCCCTATTTTCTTGAAGATTGCCAGTTATGGGCTGTCTTTTATCTCCCAGGGTCTCTTTCTGGTCCTTGCAATTGGTCTCCTGAGCTGAGGACAAGCAATGACGCATTGAATCCTTACTTGGAATCTCTGCCTTCCCCTTGTGCAGCATCTTTCCTGCTTTCTCTTCCATCACATCGCTCTGACTCAAGCCAGAGAAGACTATCTTCTTTTAAAACTTGTGTGATTAAATTAGACCTGCCCAAATTATCCAGAATAATCTTCCTACTGTAAGGTTCAAAACCTTGTTTAGTTGCTTGGTCATGTCCAACTCTTTTGCGACCTCATAGACTGTAGCCACCTAGGCTCCTCTGTCCATGGGATTTCCCAGATCAAAATACTAGAAGGGGTTGTCATATTCTTCTCCAGAGTATCTTCCAGAGCCAGGGAATAAACCTGTGCCTCTGTCTTCTGCATTGGCAGGTGGATTCTTTACACTAGCAAATTAATTTCTTTACATATATTTAAAATTCATAATTATTGTAATCTTGTTTATTTAACTTATATGCAGTGTACATCATGCAAGATACCAGGCTTGATGAAGTACAAGCTGGAATCAAGATTGCTGGGAGAAATATCAATAACCTCAGATATGAAGATAACACCACCCTTATGGCAGAAAGCAAAGAGGAATTAAAGAGCCCCTTGATGAAAGTGAAAGATGAGAGTGAAAAAGCTGGCTTAAAATTCAACATTCAAAGAATGAAGATCATGGCATCTGGTCCCATCATTTCATGGCATATAGGTGGGGAAACAATGGAAACAGTGAGAGCTTCAAAATTACTGTGGATGTTGACTGCGGTCATGAAATTAAAAGATGCTTTCTCCTTGGAAGAAAAGCTCTGACAAACCTCAAAAGTGTATTAAAAAGCAGAGACAATGCTTTGCCAACAAAGGTCTGTATAGTCAAATCTATGGTTTTTCTAGTAGTCATATATTGATGTGAGAGTTAGACCATAAAGAAAGTCTGAGCACCAAAGAATTGATGCTTTCAAACTGTGGTTTTGGAGAAGACTCTTGAGAGTCCCTTGGACTGGAAGAAGATCAAACCAGTCAGTCTTAAAGGAAATCAACCCTGAATATTCTTTGAAAACACTGATGTTGAAGCTGAAGCTCCAATACTTTGGCCACCTGATGCGAAGAGCCGACTCACTGTAAAAGACCCTGATGCTGGGAAAGATAGAAGGCAGGAGGAGAAAGGGATAACAGAGGATGAGATGGTGGGATAACATCATCAACGTAATGGACATGAGTTTGAGCAAGCTCCAGAAGATGGAGAAGGACAGGGAGGCCTGTTGTGCTTCAGTCCATGGTGTTGAAAAAAGTCGACATGACTGAGCTACTGAACAACAACAATTCTCTTTGTTAAATAACATATATAATATGATTTATATATTTATTTCACTTTTTTTTTATGTGCTCACAACTTCAAGTACTGAAGATATAGTCCTAACCAGCACAGTTTAAAGTCCTGTGCCATGAAGGAGCCTATACACTGGTATCAAGAGACAAGCAATAAGCAAGTTAACACGTAAAATATCAAGGTAATTTTCAGATGATGATAAAACAGAGTTAAGTGATAGAGAGGGCCCAGAGAGCTAGGTAGGGAGAAGGCAGCTATATTTTAGATTGGCTGGTTAGGGCAGATCTCCCTAGAGAGGTAGGATTTGAACCTTCCAGGTAGAAGATACAATAGAGGAATATATTCATGGGGATGGGAACCAATTTGAAGTGCTATGGCAACAAGGTTGAAAAAAAGTAATCAATGAGAGAAAGGTACTAGATGAATTCAGCAGGGGTGTGGGGGGCAGAGATCAGATCACTTGCCTAACACTTTTAAATTCTAGTAGTCAATATAGGTACTGTCATTTGTTCTGTGAGAGTGAGATCAGTGTTGTTTGAGAGAACTTTTAATTAACAGTACCAGGGATTTCTCTTTGTTAATTAAACAAATGCAATTTATTTTGTTTCTAGTGTAATTAACATTGCTAATTTGTACTTTTAAAATTTGTGAAAATTCACTCAGGGCAGGGATGAATTTGTCTTTCCACTATCTATAAAGATATACTTGCTAAATAAAGTAAAATAGGACTCTATAGTGTATACAAGGTACTTAGAAAATTATTTTTTTAAATGACTCACTGACTGTAAAAATATTTACAGTAAGACTACTGGGAGTTTAACATAAACATACTTTTTATTGAAAAATGTCTTTAATTTCTAGGTTAACTCCAGTTACATGCATTGTAAAATTTAAAACTATGCATTTAAAAATAATCATTGTGTCTTTCTATAAATTTGCCAAAGTGCTTCTGCAATTAGTCTATATTATTGTTTAAACAAAAAATAAAAATCTTTGAATGGAAAAAAAAAAAAAAGATAACCCATATAACATCTATAGTGGGAGAACTAAGAATCCTTCTTCCTCATGCCCTTTTGCAAGAATCTTTAGAGTTCATGTTTATTCAAGTCAGTTTGCCCTAATTTACTGTTTCTGCTAAATTTTAATTTCACTTGTATCTGTCTTCTGTTTTTTACTTCCTCCCAAATTAGTAAAATTATTTGTTTTCTTTAATCTCCTTCAAATTCTTCCCCCACAACAGACATAATTGTATTAAGCTGGTTATAAGCAGGAGAGAAATACAATACAAGTAATACTACAGCTACTTCAAACTTAATAATGATCATCTTTGTTCCAGATGACATTGGCTATTCCCATCTGGGGGACGGGGTGTTCATAACGTTCTCTTAGTCTTCAACAATGTTGCACTCTGGTTCCTTTATTACTCTATCACCTTAGCCCCTTACTCAGGATTGTCAAAGGAAACTTGGAATCAACTATCCCCATGGCTGCCAGGTCTCAAGAATACCTCAAATTTTTCCTTAAATAATATTTTTATCTTTCACAGGAATTGTGCTGTTGGATTGTTTTTACTCATTGTCTTAAAAACTATGAAAGCTTTTTTGAAAAACATAATTTACTTTTTCCTTTAGGCATTAACTTTCTTCATTATGAACACATGCCACACACATGCACTTTCAGAGGAAACATGCTCTATAAATTCAAAAAAGATAATGCTAATTATTCATAATTTCTTATGATATATACTAGAATTCATATGTAAAATGATCTGTTGCTGAAAGATGGACAGAATGAGAGATATTTAAAACCTTAGCTGGAAAAAAAACCTAGTTAAAATGTATAAAATCTTATTTTATTCAGCAACCCAACTTAAAAATGGCATTGTTAAAAAGGCTGTATTCAAATTTTCAGTGAACAGAGACCTAAATTTAATTATTCTGCTGGCTTGAGAACTTTGAGAACTTTTTATCATTCTTACAGAGTCCTAAAATATGGTCTTTAAGCAGCTCTGGGCTTTTTGTACATTCAAACCATATGCCTCTTGTTCAGACTCCCACTTTTTAACTCTATGTAGTCGAACGCCTTAAGTACCTTGGGAAAAAAGAAAAGCAGCACAGAATTCTGACTCTTATAAATCAAATGATAAACACCTCAAGTTGTTAAATGATGACTCTGACAATCAACATCTTAATATAAATGCTGTGATCATTTTTCAGAGAAATGTGTATTCAGATAATTTATGAAATTTCATCATTATTTTGACAAGGGACAGTGTAAGATCAAGAAGGCCCAGCTCTGTCTGGGTATTAATTTCAGTTCTGTCATTTACTAGTAAGTCATTTCATTTTTTGTGCTTCAGTCTTCTCTTCAGTTAAAAGGGTAATAATTTATACAGTTATGTAAGAATTCAATGAGTTAATACAAGTAAAGTTCTTAAATCAATGTCTGGCATGAGACAGTATTTTTAAAAGATTAGCTATTAAGATAAAAATATATGAAGATATAAAATTATTAAACTTCACAGAAGTGGGGAAATGAAAGTATTTCTCCTACTGAGAAAATATTAAGTTAGTGGGTTATCCAAAACTTTCCCCATAAGTGCCAACTGGACTAACCTTCTCAACCAATAGATCAAAGTGTGAAGGCAAAAAATGCATGACATATTGGGAAAAGTTTACCATGTCAAAATTATTTTATAATACTGTTAGTTTTCAGTGATTCCCTTCATGGATCACTGCCTTGTCACGGTGAAGGGGCTTACATATAATTCAGTGAAGCTATGAGCCATGCCCGGTAGGGCCACCCAAGACGGACAGGTCATAGTAGACAGTTCTGACAAAACATGATCCACCAGAGGAGGGAATGGCAAACCCCCCAGTATACTAGCCATGAGAACCCCATGAACTGTATAAAAAGGGAAAAAGATATGACACTGAAAGATGAGCCCCCCAGGTCAGAAGGTGTCCGATATGCTACTGGGGAAGAGCGGAGAACAACTACTCACAGCTCCAGAAAGAATGAAGCTGTTGGGCTGAAGTGCAAATGATTCTCAGCTGTGGATGTGTCTGGTGTTGGAAGTAAAATCTGAGGCTGTAAAGAACATATTGCCAAGGAACCTGGAATGTTGGGTCCATGAATCAAGGTAAATCAGACATGGTCAAGCAGGAGATGACAAGAGTAAACATCATCTTAGGAATCAATGAACTAACATGGACAGGCATAAGTGAATTAAATTCAGATGAACATTATATCTACTACTGTGGGCAAGAATTACATAGAGGAAATGGTGTAGCCTTCACAATCAGCAAGAATTCAAAATACAGTAGTTGGGTGCAACCTCAAAAATGATAAAATTATCTCAGTTCATTTCTTTTTTTTTTTTTCCCTGAAATACAAAATTTATTGATTTCCTTACACATATTAAAATATCTGGTATTATCTATATCAATTTCAAATGACCATAATGCTGATTTTCCATGCTCCTGTTCAATGAAGTATCTCATTCAAATGCATTACCTGCCTGTTTGTCATGCAGTTTCCTTGTAACTTTTGAGCTCATAGTTTTTCGGGCCACATTGTATGGTTTTCAGTTTTGTCTCAATTCTTTGAGCTCCAGCCAGCCAGCCAACTCAAGCAGGGTGCTGTCACTAGAAACTTTATCTCAAACTGTAACTATCTGTTTACTAACATCAGAACATTGCTTCTTTTTCATTCCTTTTGTAAGCAAATATACATAACATAGATACCCTATTGCTTTTAATGTGGTTTTTCTCTAATTTTATTTTATTTTTAAACTTTACATAATTGTATTAGTTTTGCCAAATATCAAAATGAATCCGCCACAGGTATACATGTGTTCCCCATCCCGAACCCTCCTCCCTCCTCCCTCCCCATACCATCCCTCTGGGCCGTCCCAGTGCACCAGCCCCAAGCATCCAGCATCATGCATCGAACCTGGACTGGCAACTCGTTTCCTACATGATATTTTACATGTTTCATTGCCATTCTCCCAAATCTTCCCACCCTCTCCCTCTCCCACAGAGTCAATAAGACTGTTCTATACATCAGTGTCTCTTTTGCTGTCTCGTACACCGGGTTATTGTTACCATCTTTCTAAATTCCATATATATGCATTAGTATACTGTATTTATGTTTTTCCTTCTGGCTTACATCACTCTGTATAATAGGCTCCAGTTTCATCCACCTCATTAGAACTGATTCAAATGTATTCTTTTTAATGGCTGAGTAATACTCCATTGTGTATATGTACCACTGCTTTCTTATCCATTCATCTGCTGATGGACATCTAGGTTGCTTCCATGTCTTGGCTATTATAAACAGTGCTGCGATGAACATTGGGGTACACGTGTCTCTTTCCCTTCTGGTTTCCTCAGTGTGTATGCCCAGCAGTGGGGTTGCTGGATCATAAGGCAGTTCTATTTTCAGTTTTTTAAGGAATCTCCACACTGTTCTCCATAGTGGCTGTACTAGTTTGCATTCCCACCAACAGTGTAAAAGGGTTCCCTTTTCTCCACACCCTCTCCAGCATTTATTATTTGTAGACTTTTGGATTGCAGCCATTCTGACTGGTGTGAAATGGTACCTCATAGTGGTTTTGATTTGCATTTCTCTGATAATGAGTGATGTTGAGCATCTTTTCATGTGTTTGTTAGCCATCTGTATGTCTTTTTTGGAGAAATGTCTATTTAGTTCTTTGGCCCATTTTTGGATTGGGTCGTTTATTTTTCTGGAGTTGAGCTGTAGGAGTTGCTTGTATATTTTTGAGATTAGTTGTTTGTCGGTTGCTTCATTTGCTATTATTTTCTCCCATTCTGAAGGCTGTCTTTTCACCTTGCTAATAGTTTCCTTTGATGTGCAGAAGCTTTTAAGGTTAATTAGGTCCCATTTGTTTATTTTTGCTTTTATTTCCAATATTCTGGGAGGTGGGTCATAGAGGATCCTGCTGTGATGTATGTCGGAGAGTGTTTTGCCTATGTTCTCCTCTAGGAGTTTTATAGTTTCTGGTCTTACGTTTAGATCTTTAATCCATTTTGAGTTTATTTTTGTGTATGGTGTTAGAAAGTGGTCCAGTTTCATTCTTTTACAAGTGGTTGACCAGATTTCCCAGCACCACTTGTTAAAGAGATTGTCTTTAATCCATTGTATATTCTTGCCTCCTTTGTCGAAGATAAGGTGTCCATATGTGCGTGGATTTATCTCTGGGCTTTCTATTTTATTCCATTGATCAATATCAGTTCATTTCTGAGGCAGAGCATTCAACATCACAGTAACCAAGTCTATGCCCCAACCACGGATGCTGAAGAAGCTGAAGTTGATCAGTTCTAGGAAGACCTACAAGACTTCCTAGAGCTAACACACACACACACACACACACACACAAAGATGTCCTACTCATCATAGGGGATTGGGATGTAATAGTAGGAAGTCAAGAAATACCTGGGGTAATCTGCAACTTTGGCTTTGGAGTACAAAATGAAGCAAGGCAAAGGCTAACAGAATTCTGCCAAGAGAAAGTACTTGTCATAGCAAACACCCTTTTTCAACAACACAAGAGACAACTTTACACATGGACATCACCGAAAGGTCAATACTGAAATCAGATTGATTACATTCTTTGTAGCCAAAGACGGAGAAACTGTATATGGTCAGCAAAAACAAGACCTGGAGCTGACTGTGGCTCAGATCATCAGCTCCTCATAGCAAAATTCAGGCTTAAACTAAAGCAACTGGGGAAAACCACTAGGCCAGTCAGGTAGGACTTAAATTAAATCCCCTATGAATATACAGTGGAGATGAGATGAATAGAGTAAATGGATTAGATCTGATAGACAGAGTGCCTGAAGAACAATGGACAGAGGTTCATAATACTGTTCAGGAGGCAGTCAGCAAAACTATCCTAAAGAAAAAGAAATGCAAGAAGTAAAGTGGTTGTCTGAGGAGGTTTTACAAATAGCTGAGAAAAGAAGAGACACAAAAAGGAAGGGAGAAACAGAAAGGTACCCCTGACTAAATGCAGAGTTCCAGAGAATATTAAGGAGAGAAAAGAAGGCCTTCTTCAATGAACAAGGCAAAGAAATAGAGGAAAACAACAAAAAGAGTAAGACCAGAGATCTCTTCAAGAAAACTGGAACTATCAAAGGAACATTTCATCCAAAGATGGGCAAAATAAAGGACAGAAGTGGTAAAGATCTAATACAAGCAGAAGATATCAAGAAGAGATGGAAAGAATACACAGAAGAACTGTACCAAAAAAAGATCTTAATGATCCAGATAACCACGATGGTGTAGCCTCTTACTCAGAGCCAGACGTTTTGGAGTGTGAAGTCAAGTGGGCCTCACCAACCACTAAGTGGCAACACTATTGCTGCCAGTAAAGACACTGAAGGTGATGGAATTCCAGCAGAGCTATTTAAAATCCTAAAAGATGATGCTAATAAAGTGCTGCATGCAATATGTCAGCAGATATGGAAAACCCAGCAGTGGCCACAGGACTAGAAAAGATCAATCCTCATCCCAGTTCCCAAGAACAGTAGTGCTAAAGAACGCTCAGACCACAGGAAAGTTGCACTCATCTCCCACGTTAATAAGGTTATGCTCAAAATCCTCCAAGCTAGGCTTCAGCATTATGTGAACCAAGAAATTCCAGATGTTCAAACTGGGTTTTTAAAAAGGCAGAGGAACTCGAGATCAAATTGCAAACATTTGCTGGATCATAGAGAAGGCAAGGCAATTCCAGAAAAACATCTACCTCTGTTTCATTGACTACATTAAAGCTTTGACTGTGTGGATCATAACAAGCTGAGAAAAACTCTTAAAGAGATGGGAATATCAGACCATCTTATGTGTCTCCTGAGAAACCTGTATGCAAGTCAAGAAGTGACATAGGGAAATTGTTAGGGAAATTAGAAAAATAGTCTTGTTTAGGCTTCAGAGATAAAGCACAGCAGGCCTCTGAATTTGTCTCTAACCTGCCTGGACACTGCCCTGAATATGAATGACTGCCTGCTGTGAGTGTAAGATTTGCAGCACAATAAATAAGATAGGGGAGGAATCTTGGGATTGTTGAGCCCCTGGAGTGGGGCTGGCCAACCAAGTCCTGGGCTTAACAAAATTCCAAGTTTTATGCATTAACATGAAGTCAGAGCTACTATTCGCTTACAGATTGGTGATGATATCAGTCTGTGACCTGGGATTATAAGCAGGAACTCTGAACCACAATCTTTGAAGCCTTATCCATGGAGCAGACACGTGCCTGGGACCTTTTACCAATTGGGACTTCAGATATGCTGTGTCATGGGACTTCCTAGTGCTGTTTGAGTCTGGATGTTGGTCAATGAAACTAAAGCTATGCCGTATGGGGCCACTCAAGACGGATGGGTTATGGTGGAGAGGTCTGACAGAATGTGGTCCACTGGAGAAGGGAATGGCTAACCACTTCAGTATTCTTGCCTTGAGAACCTCATGAACAGTATGAAAAGGCAAAATGATAGGATACTGAAAGAGAAACTCCCCAGGTCAGTAGGTGCCCAATATTCTACTGGAGATCAGTGGAGAAATAACTCCAGAAAGAATGAAAGGATGGAGCCAAAGCAAAACCAATACCCAGCTGTGGATGTGACTGGTGACTGAAGCAAGGTCCAATGCTGTAAAGAGCAATATTGCATAAGAACCTGGAATGTTAGGTCCATGAATCAAACCAAACTGGAAGTTGTCAAACATGAGATAGCAAGTGTGAATGTCGACATTCTAGGAATCAGTGAACTAAAATGGACTGGAATGGGTGAATTTAACTCAGATGACCATTATATCTACTACTGCAGGCAGGAATCCCTCAGAAGAAATGGAGTAGCCATCGTGGTCAAGAAGAGTTCGAAATGCAGTACTTGAATGCAATCTCAAAAATGACAGAATGATCTCTGTTCATTTCCAAGGCAAACCATTCAATATCACAGTAATCCAAGCCTATGCCCCAACCAGTAACCCTGAAGAAGCTGAACTTGAACAGTTCTATGAAGACCTACAAGACCTTTTAGAACTAACACCCAAAAAGATGTCCTTTTCAATACAGGAGACTGGAATGCAAGTGTAGAAGTCGAGAAACACCTGGAATAACAGGCAAATTTGGCCTTGGAATATGGAATGAAGCAGGGCAAAGGCTAATAGAGTTTTGCCAAGAGAATGCACTGGTCATAGTAAACACCCTCTTCCAACAACACAAGAGAAGACTCTACACATGGACATCACCAGATGGTCAACACCAAAATCAGACTGATTGTATTCTTTGCAGCCAAACATGGAGAAGCTTTATACAGTTAGCAAAACAAGACCAGGAGCTGACTGTGGCTCAGATCATGAACTCCTTATTGCCAAATTCAGACTTAAATTGAAGAAAGTAGGGAAAACCACTAGACCATTCAGGTATGACCTAAATCAAATCCCTTGTGATTATACAGTGGAAGTAAGAAATAGATTTAAGGGACTAGATCTGATAGACAGGGTACTTGATGTACTACAGGTGGAGGTTTGTGACATTTTACAGTAGACAGGGATCAAGACCATCCCCATGGAAAAGAAATGCAAAAAAGCAAAATGGCTGTCTAAGGAGGTCTTACAAATAGCTGTGAAAAGAAGAGAGGAAAAACGAAGGAGAAAAGGAAAGATATTCCTGTTTGAATGTAGAATTGCAAAGAATAGCAAGGAGATAAGAAAGCCTTCCTCAGTGATCAATGCAAAGAAATACAGGAAAACAACAGAATGGGAAAGACTAGAGATCTCTTCAAGAAAATTAGAGATATTAAAGGAACATTTCATGCAAAGATGGGCTCAATAAAGGACAGAAATGGAATGGACCTAACAGAAGCAGAAGATATTAAGAAGAGGTGGCAAGAATACACAGAAGAACTGTACAAAAAAGATCTTCACAATCAAGATAACCACTTTGGTGTGATCACTCACCTAGAGCCAGATATCCTGGACTGTGAAGTCAAGTGGGCCTTAGAAAGCATCACTATGAACAAAGCTAGTGGAGGTGATGGAATTCCAGTTGAGCTATTTCAAATTCTGAAAGATGATGCTGTGAAAGTACTGCACTAAATGTGCCAGCACATTTGGAAAACTCAGCAGTGGCCACAGGACTGGAAAAGGTCAGTTTTCATTCCAATCCCAAAGAAAAGAAATGTCAAAGAATGCTCAAACTACTGCACATTGCACTCATCTCACATGCTAGTAAAGTAATGCTCAAAATTCTCCAAGCCAGGCTTCAGCAATATGTGAACCGTGAACTTCCAGATGTTCAAGCTGGTTTTAGAAAAGGCAGAGGAACCAGAGATCAAATTGCCAACATCCGCTGAATCATGGAAAAAGCAAGAGAGTTATAGAAAAACATCTATTTCTGCTTTATTGACTATGCCAAAGCCTTTGACTCTGTGGAGCACAACAAACTGTGGAAAATTCTGAAAGAGATGGGAATACCAGACCACCTGACCTGCTTCTTGAGAAACCTACATGCAGGTCAGGAAGCAACAGTTAAAACTGGACATGGAACAACAGACTGGTTCCAAATAGGAAAAGGAGTACATCAAGGCTGTAAATTGTCACCCTGTTTATTTAACTTCTATGCAGAGTACATCATGAGAAATGCTGGGCTGGAAGAAGCACAAGCTGGAATCAAGATTGCCGGGAGAAATATCAATAACCTCAGATATGCAGATGACACCACCCTTATGACAGAAAGTGAAGAGGAAAGTGAAGAGCCTCTTGATGAAAGTGAAAGTGGAGAGTGAAAAAGTTGGCTTAAAGCTCAATATTCAGAAAACTAAGACCATGGCATCTGGCCCTATCACTTCATGGGAAATAGATGGGGAAACAGTGGAAACAGTGTCAGACTTTATTTTTGGGGACTCCAAACTCACTGCAGATGGTGATTGCAGCCATGAAATTAAAAGATGCTTTCTCCTTGGAAGGAAAGTTATGACCAACCTAGATAGTATATTAAAAAGCAGAGATATTACTTTGCCAACAAAAGTCCGTCTAGTCAAAGCTATGGTTTTTCCAGTAGCCACGTATGGATGTGACAGTTGGACTGTGAAGAAAGCTGAGCACCTAGAATCAATGCTTTTGAACTATGGTGTTGGAGAAGACTCTTGAGAGTCCCTTGGACTGCAAGGAGATCTAACCAGTCCATCTTAAAGGAGATCAGTCTTGGGTGTTCATTGGAAGGACTGATGCTGAGGCTGAAACTCCAATACACTGGCCACCTCATGCAAAGAGTTGACTCATTGGAAAAGACCCTGATGCTGGGAGGGATTGGGGGCAGGAGGAGAAGGGGACGACAGAGGATGAGATGGCTGGATGGCATCACCGACTCGACACACATGAGTTTGGGTGAACTGCGGGAGTTGGTGATGGACAGGGAGGCCTGGCGTGCTGCAATTCATGGGGTCACAAAGAGTTGGACATGACTGAGTGACTGAACTGAAGTGAACTGAACTGTTGGTCAAACCCGATTTGGTGATGTTTCCTCTGCTCTTTCTATCTCTTTTCTTTTAATGTTAGTGTATTGAAAATAAGTCAGATAATTCTCTAATAAGTATTGGTATTATTTATTTGTTTAGAACGAGTGTCTTATTTTGTTAACAAATCCTTTGAGCCTGAGTTGAAAGTGAATACTTTTCGCAAAACAACCCTGTATGGAACTGACTGGTTTAGGATTGAGAAAGGAGTGTGACAAGGCTGTTTACTGCCACCCTGTTTATTTAACTTGTACACAGAACACATCATGTGAAATGCCGGATTGGAAGAGATAATAGACTGGAATCAAGACTGCCAGGAGAAATATTAATAACCTCAGAATTGCAGCTGATACTATTCTAATGGCAGAAAGCAAAGAGGAACTAAAGAGTCTCTTGATGAGGGTGAAAGAGGAGAGTGAAAAAACTGGCTGAAAACTCAATATTATAAAACTAAGATCATGGCATCTGGTCCCATCACTTCATGACAAGTAAAAGGGGAAAAGGTGGGAGCAGTGACAGATTTCTTTTTCTTGGGCTCTAAAATCCCTGTGGATGGTCTCTGCAGCCATGAAATGAGAAAATGGCTGCTTCTTGGTAGGAAAGCTATGACAAATCTAGACAGTGTGTTAAAAAGCAAAGACATCACTTTGGTGACAAAGGTCCATAGAGTCAAGGTTATGGTCTTTTCAGTAGTCATGTACATATGTGAGAGTTGGACAATAAAGAAGGCAGAGCATCAAAGAATTGATGCTTTTGAACTGTGGTGCTGGAGAAGACTCTTGAGAGTTCCTTGGACAGCAAGGAGATCAAACCAGTCAGTCTTGAAGGAAATCAACCCCAAATACTCTGGAAAGACTGATGCTGAAGCTGAAGCTCCAATACTTTGGCCACCTGATGTGAACAACTTACTCACTGGAAAAGACCCTGTTACTAGGAAGTATTCAAGACAGAAGGAGAACAGGGCAACAGAGGATGAGTTAGGTTGGATGGTATCAGCAATTCAATGGACATGAACTTGGGCAAACTCCAGGAGATGGTGAGGGACAGGGAAGCCTGGCGTGCTGCAGTCCATGGGGTCAGGAAGAGTTGGACAGGACTAGGAGACTGAACAACAACCACAACAGCTCTAGGAGACGAATCATACCACCACTCATATCATATCAATCTCTTAACAGTAAATAAAAAAGTATTCATTACTGGCTTTCTTCTTAATTCACTTAATTTCTCCCTATGCTTATTTCAACATCAATATATTCTTTAAAATGAAATTACTTCTTTGCATGCTTAAATCAAAATGCATTAGCAAGCTATTCATGTAATTCACAATTTTTAGGCCATCTAGAGTTTTTTTTCCCTCTTCCAGGGATTCCCAAGTCAGTGATATATTTCTCTTTCTTCAGGGATAAAACACATTTTATCTTCACTTGCAAGTAACTTTGCCTTTCACAAATTATAATCTATAATATACTCTGTTTTAAAGATAAGCTATAACTTAAGAAACTCTGATGGTTGTTTTGAGCATTTTAGTTTTTTAAATGTCCTCTGGCCTTTTTCTCAGATTATCCGTGATTGTCAGTGAAGATTTATAAGTATCAAAATTTTAAAAGGATGAAAAAGATAAAAATGAGATGAGCAGTCATGTCACTAAAGCTACAAGGTTAAGACTAATAGTGACACAAGCCATTCATATGTCTCCTGCCTACTGTCCACCTCCTGGCAGTGTGTGACACAGGAGAGAAATTCACGGAGGATAGGAAAGGAAGAAGACTTAAACCAACTCTGACACTTTTTGGTTTGGGTAAGGATACCCCCATGGCTCAAAGAGAAAATGTGAACAGTTCACTTGTTCACATATACATAGATATATAGACATATAGACATAGACATAGATGTAAATTTTAAACAAACAAGTGTCGCTCAGTCGAGTCCGACTCTTTGCGACCGCATGGACTGTACAGTCCATGGAATTCTCCAGATCAGAATACTGGAGTGGGTAGCCTTTTCCCTTCTCCAGGGGATCTTTCCAACCCAGGGATCGAACCCAGATCTCCCACTTTGCAGGCGGATTCTTTACCAGCTGAGCCAGAAGGGAAGCCCAAGAGTACTGGAGTGGGTAGCCTATCCCTTATCCAGTGCATCTTCCGAATCCAGGAATCAAACCAGTGTCTCCCGAATTGCAGGTGGATTCTTTACCAACTGAGCTATCCGGGAAGCTGTTACATTAAAAGTCACAGCTCTTTTACATACTGTGCTACCTTTTCCTCTCTTTTTGTTTGGCCCTTGTTTTATCACCACTTGAAATTACCATGATTTTTTATGTGTTACACGTTTATATTTTCTTTTTCTCTCTCTCTTCTTGTCACACAATCTCCCTTCAAAGACTTTACTTGTGTGAATCATTCCATATCTTCCTCTTGTTAGAATAACCATACATAATGTGAACACAGAAAATAAACTGGGTGCATGAAGGCACATGAATTTGTGTAGGCATATATGGGATTTTCTGTCATTTAAAGTTTGCTAAAACTCACCAGTTAATCTACTTAGTCATTTTATTGATTGATACTGAATCACCTTTCCTTTATTTCCAGGCTAATGTATTTACTAAAGTGTTCTTCTTCTTGGGCAATTTTGACATTTTTTAATTTGCTGGGCAATCATCCACTTCTTCTAGGTTACAAAATAGATTTGTCTGCCATAAACTCTTCAAATTCTGTTCATCTTTTCTGTATTTGGGAATTATGTTTTCTTCTCATTCCTAAGGTTTCTCATTTCTTCATATTTGATTAATCAAATGAACAAATAGTTTGTTCTGGTTATACATCTTTTAAAATGGCTTTTATATAATTTAGTATCTGTACTATTATTTACAAGATTTTTTTTCCCATTCATTTTGGTTTCTATCCTATTAAAAATAACCATTGTTTTAGAAATAATTACTGTTATTTTCTAGATGACCACCTCAGAAACCCTTAAGAAAATAGCATTTGCAAGATAGCTAATGTATACTTGCCATTAACCAAATCATAGATATATATTTGTGAAAATTATTAGATATTGAATATCTGAGAATAAACATGTGTTTATATCCTTTACAGTTGTTTTTATTATAGAATTATACTTTAATGGCATTTTGGATTAAAAGAAACAAATTTAAAACTATTAAATCCAAATATTTCAGAAGCTTTTTATATCCAAAATAATTTACTGTGTTCTACATTCATGATTTTTTTCAAGATCAAGCATGCTTTATATGATTCTTAGCTATTACTTACAGACAACTAGGAGTCATTTTATGTCTTTTCTAAATAAGGATACGGCAGAAGTGGCATACGTAAAAAGGCTTTAATTTTCTTTAAGATAAAATTATGTTCTTTGTTGTAACTTGTAATATTAGGTTTTTCCAAATATTTGTTGGATACTTAAGATGTTATTTAATCTTTATGATGATTCTAGAGATCAAGTAAATGAAAAGACAGCTTAATATTATCATTATATAAGAGGTCATATAGATTAAAAAATGAATAAATTAATTCAGGGAATAACAATGAACCACTCAGCATAACAAATTTAAAAACTGATTAAAACTTCACTATGAAGTAAAGGAATTAAATATGCTCAATACTTATTTATCAACAAGCTCTGAGAATCATGATAAACTTTCATATGAGAGACAAAAAAAGGAAATAATCACTAATTGAACATGCACAGTTTTCAAAAATAAAAACCCCTGGATTTTCTAAAAAGAAACTAAGACTATAGATCCTTATTAGGTTAAACGTGAGATAGTGTTACTCTTGACTGTACTTGGACTTACCTTTACAATCAAATTCCAGAACAGCTCTTAGACTCTGAACCATAGGCTTTTCACAAAGGAATAAGCCAATCCACCCAGAGTTCTGTGGACAAGATCCAGGACGCCACCTCTTGTGAAAAGTCCCCCAAGTCAGCAACTTAGGAGAGCATTTGCAGGAGAAATGTATTTAGGAAATACCAGGAGACAAAGAAACAAGTTTATCTTTTAGAGAATGCTAATTCAAGACCATTTTTAATTTTTTAAAAACAAGGATAAACACAGGCCAATTCTGTCTGCCCTCTGAAACAATTAGTGTATGTCTTAACACTTAATTTCTTTTTAAAAAGCATTTGATCCACCTTTATTATTGTTGTTTAGTCACAAAGTCATATCTGATTCTTTGCAACCTCATGGACTGCAGCCCACCAGGTTTCCTCTGTCCATGGGATTTCCCAGGCGAGAATACTGGAGTGGGTTGCCATTTCCTCCTCCAATCTGCCTTTAATCAGTTCAGTTCAGCTCATTCGCTAAATCGTGTCTGAATTTGTGACCCCATGAATGATAGTACGCCAGGCCTCTCTGTCCATCACCAACTCCCAGAGTTCACTCAAACTCATGTCCATCGAATCGGTGATGCCATCCAGCCATCTCATCCTCTGTCATCCCCTTCTCCTCCTGCCCCTAATCCCTCCCAGCATCAGAGTCTTTTCCAATGAGTCAACTCTTCGCATGAGGTGGCCAAAGTACTGGAGTTTCAGCTTCAGCATCAATCCTTCCAATGAACACCCGGGACTCATCTCCTTTAGGATGGACTGATTGGATCTCCTTGCAGTCCAAGGGACTCTCAAGAATCTTCTCCAACACCACAGTTCAAAAGCATCAATTTTTCGGCGCTCAGCTTTCTTCACAGTCCAACTGTCACATCCATACATGGCTACTGGAAAAACCATAACCTTGACTAGATGGACCTTTGTTGGCAAAGTAATGTCTCTGCTTTTGAATATGCTATCTAGGTTGGTCATAACTTTCCTTCCAAGGAGAAAGCATCTTTTAATTTCATGGCTGCAATCATCATCTGCAGTGATTTTGGAGCCCAAAGAAATAAAGTCTGACACTATTTCCGCTGTTTCCCCATCTATTTGCCATGAAGTGATGGGACCAGATGCCATGATATTAGTTTTCTGAATGTTGAGCTTTAAGCCAACTTTTTCACTCTCCTCTTTCACTTTCATCAAGAGGCTTTTTTGTTCCTCTTCACTTTCTTCCATAATTACCTACATGTAATTAGAAACACGTAAAGTATCTTCTCATAAGATGATTCTGATGCCAGCTATAGTTTATGTTCTGTTTAAATCAAGAAGGGAAGGGAAAGAATGAAGGAGTGAGGAAGGGAAAGAGGAAGAGGGGGAAAAAATTCCACAAGTTACTCTGAGCTTTGAATTGTGCCTTAATCATCTATAGCAAATTAAACTAAGTCATCAGGACTTGTGACTGTCCTCGGAAATGGGATTAAGGTTTCAGAAATCAGCTTGGTATGAATCATCTTGGAGTGAGAAAAAGCATTCTGCTAAAATAGGAGGAATTATAAAGAATTTATAGTATCTTTGATCTCAAAAATCTGAATTTAAAAAAATCAAAGTATAATTGTCACCTTTGAAACCTTAGTTTTACTATATCTTTGGAAGGCAAATTTTGAATAAGAACAATTCTTCCTTTAATTTTACTACAATCCCAACTGAAACAATAGGACCTATCAACAGAATCATTTCTTTTCAGAATTTAAGTCCTTATTTTTTAATGTTTAATAATTTATTAAAATGAATAAAAATCTGTTTTTTTAAACCCTAGTGTGAGAACATTGGCATGATAATTCTTCATTAATATTTGTAAGACTACTATGAAAAAAAATTCATTATTGAAAATGTTTTAAAGCCACATGTGTTATTGTGCTAGTCAATTCATAGTTTTTTCAAAAGAATTTCCTTTAGTTTTCCTACTTTACAGAAATGAAAGCTCTTAATTGAACAGCTGGAAACTTCACAAATGGTTGATTTTGCTTCACAAATGGCTGATTTTGCATCACAAATCACATTGTCTCTCCCATTAAAAGAGAGCAGAACCTGTATAATCCATTACTGTTCTGATATTTTATGATTTATTATATTACAATGTATTGTATTACTTAAATACATTCAGAATTTTGTCCATGTTTTGCAATTTATACATAATGCTCAGTTTTGTTTGGAATTATTTTACAGATGTTCATACTAACATTTTAAGATCCCAGTATCAAATTCCATGAGTCTCCATGATGCTGTTCCCATAGTCCAAATAAAAAGCAACATATAACAAAGTTGAGAGCAGGCACTTTGGTTAAATGTTTCATTGCCAGTTATGAAGCTCTAACTAAACAACTTTTCTTTTTTAAGCCAAGACTTCATCATAATTAAAGATGTTATAGAAATCCGACTCAGCAAGCTTAGAAGTAATTTAGGAAAGCAAAATAAAAAAAACCATAAATGAGCAATTTGCATATTTTTCTTCTCTATTTCATTGCCATAGTGGTGGGAAAATAGACAGTTTATGGATTATGATGGTCTCATCATTTCTAGTAAGTCAACTGACTGACCAAAGTCTCCAGAAAGTTTCATGGTTCATGAAGTTTTAAATTACAAATTAAAAATTCTCACAGCATCCATCTTTCAATTTATAGCAGCTGGAGCAGAAATCTTGTTCTAAACAATTAGCTCAGAAAGTGCTGGCCCCTTTTCGCTTGATTCCATCAGTATCATTCTTGAATGTGAATCCTCAGTCTCTAAGCCAATTTCTTCCTCCAACTGACAATCCACTTATTAAAAGGGCTCCAATATTTGCGTTCTTGGACTCATTATTCACCGACAGATATTTTGATAGCGTTAGCTTACACTGACCACAAACGTTTCATAGCTTGTGTTTTTGTGCCTTGACTTTTTTTGAGAGAGAAACACTGCAGTTAATTACAGGAAAAAGAAATATATCAGATAGTAATTGACTGGCTATTAAACAAATCAAAGCATACACCCTCAAGGGCATGCTCTAATTTGCTGCTTATTTATTGGTTTGTAATTTATGTCCTGAAAGGGTCAATATGAGACAGTTGCTCATGGATATGAAGAACGTATATAGATTATTGTGTTCTCAGTTTATGTGAGGTCTCAAAAAGTTTCATCCTAATAACCAATCCTTACTCCCTAAAATACTCATTTCTCTTCTGTGATATATTTTCTTAAAATTTTCTGAGGGTTTCTACTTTACCAGCTACTCTAGCTACTCCTTCTCTACCATGATCTATCACTGAATTTTTCTGTTTGATATTGAACCCTCTACCTGGAAGTTGTACCTGTTCCAATAGTTTTCAATATTATCTCTTTGCTGGTGTTGCCAATACTATTCCAGGCACTCGTATCCAATTTTCTATACAGTCTATTTAACCAAATGCTTCACAGGCATCTTACATAAGTCTCAGAACAAAGTCTTATCCCTCTGTCTCCTGCAAATCGTTCTCTCCCAGTCTTTTCCAGGCATACAGGGTACCATCATGCCCAAACTGCTGAAAATGGTACCATGTAGGTGATAATACAAAAAAATGGGAGTAATCCTTAATTCCTTCCTCTTTCTCATCACTTACAGGCATTTCCCATGAGCTTTGCCTCAAAAGTATTTCTTGATTATGTCTGCTTTTGTCCAGCTAATCTCCTACCACCTTTTTGAAACTCCTTCCAGGGCCACTGAAATAGCCTCATTACTGGTGTCTCGGCTTTGCCTGTGGTCTTCGTCCATCCTATTGTTACACAGCCGCCAAGGTTACACGTGAACCAGATCAGGTCAGGCCTCTTTGTAAAAATCCTTTAACATTTACCCATTGCATTTCAAATCAAAAGTTCTAATATTGGCCTACATGTATTTGAAAGGTCTGACTCTTATGTCAGAGATTATGTCAGATTTGACAGATAATGTCTCCAATTTTAAGTATAAATATATAAAATAAGTACATATTTATATTATATATAAAATGTAAAATGTCTATATTTATATTATTTATAAATATATAAAATAAGTATATAAAATATATATGAGTAAATCATGTATATAATGTTTTATATGTAATTGTGTATATAAAAAATATAAAATATGTATTTATTATATATAAAATAATAATATTCTCAATTATTATTAGCATCACTTCATCTCCAAGAATATGCCACTTTCCCTCCCTACTTAGGCACATAGTACATATGTTTCAGGACTACTCTGGTGGTTCAGCTGGTAAAGAATCTGCCTACCATGCAGGAGACCCTTGTTTGATTCCTGGGTTGGGAAGATCCCCTGGAAAAGGGAAAGACTACCCACTCCACTACTCTGGCCTGGAGAATTCCATGGACTCTATAGTCCATGGGGTCACCAAGAGTTGGACACAACTGAGTGATTTTCACTTTCACATGTTTCATTATACCTGAAATGCTCTTGTTCTCCAGGTTCTGAACATGGCTGGCTCTGTCACATCTTTCAAGTTTCAATTTAAATGTCACCTCATCAATGAGACCTTTCCTAAACATCCTATCTATCCCATTATGCTCTACCAACATTCTCTAGTCAGACAAGCTTGGGCATGAAGTTGACAGGCTCTGCCTGAGCTCACATCTCAGCTTTACCTCTTCTTACCCTGGACAACTCACTTGTCCTCTTTGTGCCTCATTCACTCATTTTTAGAGAAAAAATGACAATGGTGCCTACCCCTATATTGCTAAGAAGATTAATGAGTGCTGGTGCTGGCACTGTTCTATCAATGTTCAATTCATGTTAGTTTTCTTCATAGCATCTTACAATTTGCAATTACTTTTTGGTTGGCTTGGTTTGTTTCATTTTATAGGCCTGGTTCTTTAAAAGACTAAGAACTCTTTTAAGCAGGGTATATTCATGTGCCTTCTTTTTTATAACATCTTATCAGTGACAACTGTAATATCAGGCATGCCGTAGATACGCAATAAGCAATTACTGAATCAAGAAATTATTTTTGAATGGGTTTAAAAAGTCACACTTAGAGGCACATACACCTGGTTTTGTTTTTCCTTTGCCTATGGGGGAAAAATGTGTGGTTCCTTTAACCATTCACTGATGATTAACATAGACATACATGTAAAGAATTATATTATACAATAATGCTCATTTTTAATCCTAATTCACTCTTACTAAACAAAATATTTTAGCCATGAGTCACCAGATCCACTTTCATATCATTTTCTCTTTATTATCTACTTTTAATAAACCTTATCTCTAAACTTTGAGGCTTCTGTATTTTCTGTAGCACCAGGGGCTTTCCATGTAGGTTCTGAGACCACATCTGATCTTTCAGATACACAAATATTATAGTTTAAAGACCTCTGAAACTTAGGCAAGAGTTCTACATTACTGTTGTTACTGTGGAAATTGTAACACTTTCTCTTGACCTCTGCATACTTGAGCTCTGCAGATGGATGTTTTAGATCACAGTTTTTGTTTTTGTTTTTGTTTTTCCACTCTTTGTTTTCTTCTATATTTTCTTTGAAGTTTGTCTTTGTCCATCTCCTATCCTGAGATAGATCTCAGGGTCTCCAGTCTTCAAAAGGACTGACCCTTAGCCTTATGTCTGTTGCATGACTGGTCTTCCTCTGGGCTTCCTGAAAAAATTGGCTACATTCACCCCTTGTCATGCCCTGAAAAATCTACAGCAAGCCTCTTAGTGACACATCAAGTCTGCTTAGACTGTAACACTGTATCACTGCTCCATTTTAATCTTTAGTTTTCCTTATTTGATAAAGTAATAAGTAACAGGAGTTAGATGTCATGGTAAAAACAAAACAAACAAAAATATTGCCCTGGAAATAACTTGCTTCCTTCCTATAGTCCCTTTATCTCATCTGATTATCAAGACATATCTCATTCATGCATTGGCAAAGTTTTATCTTCAAGTTACATACAATTTAGATCTATCTAAGAGACAGCACAATGGTAAAGAATATACCTAACTGCAGGAGACACAAGAGACACAAGTTTGATCGATGGGTCGGGAAGATCCCCTGGAGAAGGTAGTGGTAACCCACTCCAGTATTCTTGCCTGGAAAATTCCATTGACAGAATAGCCTGGTGGACTACATTCCAGAGGGTCGCGAAGAGTCGGACATGACTAAGCTCACACACACACAAGCTTATTTTTTGTACTTCTATTATGCCATTTGCTTTGTCGCAATTAGGAAACCACATATGAAAGGAGATCACAATAAAGGAAACACAAATTACAAACAGAAAGAAAAAAAGAACCTGCCTGTCTATAGTTATTAAAGAATTAGCTGTTGAAACAACAGGATTCCAATTTTAATATATTTGATTGAAAAGATTATTTATTAGTTGTTTTTTTTTTTTTTTTTTTTTTTGCTGCCATGCCATGAGGCATGTGGGATCTTAGGGAATCAAAACTATGCACCTTTCAGTGAAAGCACAGATTTTTAACCACTGGACTGCCAAGGGAGTCTCAAGATTATTAAGTCTGATGAAACCTACAATGAACACAAGTATGCATTATTGGCTGAAGTGTAATTTGAAGTAGTCGTTGTGGTAAAAAATTTGGAAATACCAAGGAAAAGTGAAAATATATACATACATTTACCCAGCATTAGTACTTCTAACAATTTACCCAGCAAATAGCAAAAGACACAAGACAACAAAGATACATCCACAAGGAACTGGTAAGCATTTTTTTCCTGTTCCATCTACCGCCATAGTCCATGTACTTTCAGTACGGCTCATATCCTATCCTCCAAAAGCAGCATGTGACCCAAAATTGAACAATCAGAGACTCACTTTCCATGACCACAGCAACCGGTCAAGAGAAAAGCTCATGAGCCAGTCACACCCAAACAGAGTAATTCTCACCAGTTTTGCTTGAGGAAACAGAAGAGAGTGTCTCTCTTTTCTGCAGGTTTCCTGGGACAAGACTCCCAGTCTGAAACTGCTGGCAGCCCGTCTGCCATCTTAAAATGAAATCCAGCTTAATCAGAGAAGCAGCCAAGAGGGGAAGCATGCCAAAGGATGGAGAGAAACACTTACAGATAAAATTAATTGAGATTCTAGAGCCAATTACACTTAAAGTTAGCTCTTTTTGAGCTGTAATGGCAAACAAATTTCCCTTTTAGTTTAAGCCAATTTTAATTGGGCTTTTATAACACTTGATAATCAAAAGCTCAATAAAAACATAGCATTTTAGCACATAAATGGGAAAAAAAAAGTCATCTCTGTAGAGGATTTTAATTATGACAATTGTGACACCCTTAAATG
Organism: Bos taurus; assembly: GCF_002263795.3. Lineage (NCBI taxonomy): Eukaryota > Metazoa > Chordata > Mammalia > Artiodactyla > Bovidae > Bos > Bos taurus. The sequence continues at coordinate 12,989,854 of NC_037332.1, read as the reverse complement.
GAATACTAAACAACTATTAAAGAGAATAAGATATAGCTATAGATATTTCTATAGGCAGACACACAAGACAGACACATATCCATGATATAGTAAAGTTCTAGAAAGAAAAGTATATTGCAGTGCCATTAAAAAATGTTAAAATCTACACACACACATATTTACACAGCCTTGTATAGAAAATGGCTGAAATAGTGAATAGTGGTTACTTTCATGATTTCTCCTTTAATGGCATATTTTTATTTTACATTCATTTGTTTAAATATTTTACCATAAGAAATACTTATATTTATAATAAAGATATATTCAGTTTAGTCACTCAGTCGTGTCCGACTCTTTGCGACCCCATGAATCGCAGCACGCCAGGCCTCCCTGTCCATCACCAACTCCCGGAGTTCACCCAGACTCACGTCCATCGAGTTAGTGATGCCATCCAGCCATCTCATCCTCTGTCGTCCCCTTTTCCTCCTGACCCCAACTCCTCCAAATATCAGAGTCTTTTCCTAACTCTTCGCATGAGGTGGCCAAAGTACTGGAGTTTCAGCTTTAGCATCATTCCTTCCAAAGAACACCCAGGACCCATCTCCTTTAGAATGGACTGGTTGGATCTCCTTGCAGTCCAAGGCACTCTCAAGAGTCTTCTCCAACACCACAGTTCAAAAGCATCAATTTTTCGGCACTCAGCTTTCTTCACAGTCCAACTCTCACATCCATATAGGTTTTAAAAAGAAAGACATAGAAGCAGCAAGATAAGGAAGTACTATTTTTTCTACCTCAGTCAAGGTAAAATCAGTCTATTAGAGAAGAGTTAGTATAATCTAATACCGTTTACCATTCCTTTCTCTGCTCAGGAATTAATGATGTATATATCACACAATTGTGGCAAATTGAAACAGAAAATGAGGAAAGACGTCAATGCATCAAGCCAAAATGTTTTTATTTTTCTTACTGTAGTGGACATAATTGACGTGGTGTATAGGACAGATTTTAAGATGGTCCCCTTGATTCCATCCCTGGTGTTCTTTCCCTTGAGTATGACTTCCTTCTAATTAACAGAATGTGGCAAATGTGACAGAATGTCACTCCCATGATTCTGTTGCCTTATATGGGAAAGGGGGCTTCCCAGGTGGCGCAGTGGTAAAAAATCCACCTACCAATGCAGGAGAGGGAGACACAGGGATGCAAGGGAAGCGGGGTGGGTTCAATCCCTGGATCAGGAAGAAATGAAATGAGTAGGAAATGACAACTCACTCCAGTATTTTTGCCTGGAGAATTTCTTGGACAGAGGAGCCTGGTGGGCTACAGTCCATGGGGTTGCAAAGTCGGACACGTCTGAGCACACACACACTTGTATGGGAAAGGGGATGGAGTGGCACTTCCATGACTGTATAAGACTCAGTCTTACTATTCAACTCATGCTCAAATCTCGGCAGCTCCCTCTCTGTCTCTGTCACTGGTTTCAAAAAAACAAGCTATTAATAACATGGATCCTATAGTCACAAGGAAATGATTACAACTAAAGGATTACAACTACAAACAACAACTAAAAAAAACTCAGAAGCTGATTCTTTCTTAGTAGGCCTTCCAAATGAGAACCAGCTAAGCCATGCCTAAGCTTCTGACCCTTAGAAATTGTTAGATGATAAACGTATTGTCTTAAGTCACCACATGTGTGGTAATCTGTTACAAACAGCACAGAAAGTAATAAGAATGAAACAGCCTTGAAGTCTAATTTTCATCAAAATTTTGAGACTCTTCTACTTTAAGATGAAAATCTCATTACATACCTGCTTGAAAGCAGATCAATAAGAAAGCTAAATATTTTTAAGTTGTATATTAATTAGAAGGGGACACAAATAGCAAGGAAAAGAGAAGACACTAGGGAAAAGTTATATTTTCTTTGTGGAATATATAAAACACATATTTGATGTGCTGATTCCTGGCATAAAATTATATTCAAAATTATTTTTCAGAATTTCAAAGCCTAAAACATAAAATGGTGCTTTCTACCAAAAAAAGGTACCTATACCCTATACAAAAAATGGGGTGATGGAAGAGGATAAAATTAATGTGTATACACAAAAGAGAGGTGTACAAATAGTTTGGTTTACATAAAAATCATTTAATGTAATTTAAATCCTTGGCTAATAAGTAATGCAGATTTAATACATTTTTAATAAATTTAATAATTAATAAATTTAATAAATTGTGTTTGCATATGTAATGTCTAAATTATCCCACTAAAAAGCAACAACAAAACTTGTCTATAATTACAGATACAATTTGAATGTGTTCTCTCTAATATTTAGTAACCTATAGACATACACACTGATTTTAAAACATAAGATCCTTCCCAATTTTGAATGGATTTTAATCAAGTCAATCACCACTCAAAGTCCCTCATAAAGAAATATTTTTATGTGAAATAATCTTCTTCAGTAGAGTTCACATAAATAAAGCTTTACAGACATTTTAATAACTGTGGCAAAAAAAAATGTGGATTGGGAATTTATTTTTTCTTATAGCTGTATACATTCTCTTCTTCTTGGATTCTCTGTCTGGTAGTTGGGGAATTTAAACAATTCTTTAAACAAAGTAACAGAATCAGAGGTCAAAAGTTTCCAAGCATGGACTAAACCTAAATGGCAAGAAAAATATCAAAATGTACGCAAAAATATACAGAAATCTTACTGATCTCATAAAAGCAAAACATACCAGAAAATCGCCTTAAGAAAATAAAGCTTATTTTGTCTTAGAAAAACTTATCAAAAAGTAGGTAATAATCACATCAGTCAATCAGTTCAGTCACTCAGTCGTGTCTGACACTTTGCAACCCGATAGACTGCAGTACGCCAGGCTTCCCTGTCCATCACCAACTCCTGGAGCTTACTCAAACTCATGTCCACTGAGTCAGTGATACCATCCAACCACCTCATCCTCAATTATCCCTGTTTCCTCCCATCTTCAATCTATCCCAGCATCATGGTCTTTTCCAATGAGTCAGTTCTTTGCAACAGGTGGCCAAAGTATTGGAGCTTTAGCTTCAGCATTAGTCCTTCCAATGAATATTCCTGATTACCTTTAGGATTGACTGGTTTGATCTCCTTGTAGTCCAAGGGACTCACAAGAGTCTTCACCAACACCACAGTTCAAAAGCATCAATTCTTCAACGCTCAGCTTACATGACTACTGAAAAAACCATACCCTTGACTAGATGGAACTTATCAGCAAAGTAAAGTCTCTGCTTTTTAATGTGCCATCTAGGTTGGTCATAGCTTTTCTTCCAAGGAGCAAGCATCTTTTAATTTCATGGCTGCAGTACCATCTGCAGTGATTTTGGAGCCCAAGGAAATAAAGTCTGTCACTGTTTCTACTGTTTCCCCATCTATTTGCCATGAAGTAATGGGACTAGATGTCATAATCTTTGTTTATTGAATGCTGAGTTTTAAGCCAGTGTTTTCACTCTCCTCTTTCAATTTAATCAAAAGGCTCTTCAGTTTCAGCCATAAAGATGGTGTCATCTGCATATTTTAGGTTATTATTATTTCACCCATGAATCTTGATTCCAGCTTGTGCTTCATCCAGCCTGGCATTTTTCATGATGTACTCAGCATATAAGTTAAATAAGCAATATATAGCCTTGACGTATTCGTTTACCAATTTTTAACACATCCATTATTACATGTCCGGCTCTAACTGTTGCTTCTTGACCTACATACAGATTTCTCAGGAGACAGGTAAGGTGGTCTGGTATTCCCATGTCTTTAGAATTTGCACAGTTTGTTGTGATACTCACAGTCAAAGGCTTTGGCATAGTCAATAAAGTTGATGCTTTTATGGAATACTCTTGCTTTTTCTATGATATAGCAGATGTTGGCAATTTGATTTCTGGTTCCTCTGCCTTTTCTTTCTTTCTTTTTTTTTTTTTTTTTTTTCAGTCCTCTGCCTTTTCTAAATCCAGCATGAACATCTGGAAGTTCTCAGTTCATGTACTGTTGAAGCCTAGTTTGGCAAAGTTTCAGCATTACTTTGCTAACATGTGAGATGAGTGCAATTGTGTGGTATTTTGAACATTCTTTCGCATTACCGTTAGTTGGAATTGGAATGAAAACTGATCTTTTCCAGTCCTATGACCACTGCAGAGTTTTCCAAGTTTGCTGGCATATTGAGTGCAACACTTTAAGAGCATCATTTTTGAAGATTTGAAATAGCTCAGCCAGAAATAGCTCTAACTTCCACTAGCATTGTTGATAGTGATGCTTCCTAAGTCCCACTTGACTTCGGACTCCAGGGTGTCTGTCTCTAGGTGAGTGATTGCACCATAGTGGTTATCTGGGTCATGAAGATCTTTTTTTGTATAGTTCTGTGTATTCTTGCCACCTCTTAATATCTTCTGCTTCTGTTAGGTCCATACCATTTCTGTCCTTTATTGTCCTTTATTCATCTTTGCATGAAATGTTCCCTTGGTATCTCTAATTTTCTTGAAGAGATCTCCAGTCTTTATCATTCTATTGTTTTCCTCTATTTCTTTGCATTTATCACTTATAAAGGCTTTATCTCTCCTTGATATTCTTTGGAACTCTGCATTAAGATGGATAGATCTTTCCTTTTCTCCTTTGCCTTCAGCTTCTCTTCTTTTCTCAGCTATTTGTAAGGCCTCCTCAGACAACCATTTTAGCTTTTTGCATTTCTTTTTCTTGGGGATGGTTTGATCACTGCCTCTTGTACAATGTCATGAACCTCTGTTCATAGTTCTTCAGGTACTCTATCAGATCCAATCCCTTGAATCTATTTGTCACTTCCATTGTATAATTGTAATGAATTTGATTTAGATCACACCTGAATGGTCTGGCTTAAAACTCAACATTCAGGAAACTAAGATCATAGCCTCTGATCTCATCACTTAATGGCAAATAGATGGGGAAACAGTGGAAACAGTGACAGATTTTATTTGCTTGGGCTCCAAAATCACTACAGATGGTGACTGCAGCCATGAAATTAAGATGCTTGCTCCTTGGAAGGAAAGTTATGACCAATCTAGACAGCTTATTAAAAAGCAGAGACATTACTTTGCCAACAAAGGGTCATCTAGTCAAAGCCATGGTTTTTCTAGTAGTCATGTATGGATGTGAGAGTTGGACTATAAAGAAATCTGAGCGCCAAAGTATTGATGTCTTTGAACTGTGGTGTTGGATAAAACACTTCAGAGTCCCTTAGACAGCAAGGAGATCAAGCCAGTCCATCCTAAAGAAATCAGTCCTGAATATTCATTGGAAGGACTGATGCTAAAGCTGAAACTCCAACACTTTGGCCACCTGATGTGAAGAACTGGCTCATTGGAAAAGACCCTCATGCTGGGAAAGATTGAAGGAGGGAGGAGAAGGGGACAGCAGAGGATGAGATGCTTGGATGGCATCACCACTCAGTGGACATGAGTCTGAGCAAACTCCAGGAGTTGGTGATGGACAGGGAGGCCTGGCATGCTGCAGTCCATGGGGTTGCAAAGAGTCAGGCACAACTAAGTGAATAAACTGACTGACTGACTGGTCTAGTGGTTTTCTGTAGTTTCTTCTATTTAAGTCTAAGTTTTTCTACAAGGAGTTCATGATCTGGGCCACAGTCAGCTCCCAGTTTTTGCTGACTGTATAGAGCTTCTCCATCTATGGCTGCAAAGAATATAATCAATCTGATTTGGATATTGACCATCGGGTAATGTCCATGTGTAGAGTTGTCTCTTGTGTTGCTGGAAGAGGATGTTTGCTATGGCCAGTGCGTTCTCTTGGCAAAACTATTAGCCTTTGCCCTGCTTCATTTTGTACTTCAAGGCCAAACTTGTTTGTTACTTCAGGTGTCGCTTGACTTCCTACTTTTGTATTCAAGTCCCCTGTGATGAAAAGCACATCTTTTTTTTTTTTTTTTTGGTGTTCTAAAAGGCCTTGTAGGTCTTCACAGAACCGTTCAACTTCAGCTTCTTCAGTGTTAGTGGTTGGGGCACAGACTTGGATTATTGTGATATTGAATGGTTTGCCTTGGAAACGAACAGAGATCATTCTGTCGTTTTTGAGATTGCATCCAATTACTGCATTTTGGACTCTTCTGTTGACTATGATGGCTACTCCATTTCTTCTAAGGGATTCTTGCCCACAGTAGTAGATATAATGGTCATCTGAATTAAATTCACCCATTCCAGTCCATTTTAGTTCACTGATTCCTAAAACGTCAATGTTCACTCTCACCATCTCCTGTTGACAACTTTCAATTTGCCTTGATTCACAGACCTAACATTCCAGGTTCCTATGCAATATGACTCTTTACAGCATCAGAATTTACTTCCATCACCAGTCATATCAACAACTGGGTGTTGTTTTTGCTTTGGCTCTTTCTCTTCATTCTTTCTGGAGTTATTTCCCCACTCTTCTCCAGTAGCATATTGGGCACCTACTGATCTGGGGAGTTCATCTCTCAGTGTCATATCTTTTTGTGTTTCCATACTGTTCATGGAGTTTCATGACAAGGTTACTGAAGAGGTTTGTCATTCCCTTCTCCAGTGGACCACGTTTTGTCAGAACTCTCCACCATGACCCATCCATCTTGGGTGGCCCTAAACAGCATGGCTCATAGTTTCATCAAGCTCGACACTGTCCATGTGATCAGTTTGGTTAGTTTTCTGTGATTGTGGTTTGCATTCTGTCTGCCCTCTGATGGATAAGAGGCTTGTAGGAGCTTCCTGATGGGACAGACTGGCTATGGGGGCATATGGGTTTTCTTCTGATGGGCAGGGCCATGTTCAGTAAACTTTTAATCCAATTTTCTGTTGATGGGTGGGTCTGTGTTCCTCCCTGTTGTTTGGCCTGAGACCAAACTAAGGTAGGGGTAATGGAGACCTCCTTCAAAAGGAGTGATGCCAGCACTGCTGTATTCAGTGCCTCGCCCACACCTCTACCAGAGACTCCTGCAACTCACAGGCAAGTCTGACTCAGTCTTTTATGGGGTCAGTGCTCCCTTCTCCTGGCTCCTGGTGTGCATAGTTTTGTTTGTGTCCTCCAAGAATCTGTTTCTCCCGTCAGGTGGAAGTGCTGTAATCAAATGCCACTGGCCTCCAAAGCCAAATCCCTGGGGGATCTCAGCCTCTTTGCCAGATGCCCAGGTTGGGAAGTCTGTTGTACATCCTAGAACTTTCATAACAGTGTAAGAACTTCTTTGGTATAATTGTTCTCTAGTTTGTGGGTCGTCTGCTCAGTGGTTCTATGATGGGTCTAATGGTGACACGTAAACTAACCTGACTTAAAAATTTTGTTTTTAAAAGAGCCATTTCCATAGAATGAATAGTATCAGTCCAGGGAAAAAAAAAAAACAATGTCCTGTTCAGAATGATAAAAATGGAGAAATAGATAGTGGCCAGTCTAATTTAGGAAATGGAACCCAGTCAAATGGAAAAATTGAGAATCAAAAAATTTTTAAAATCTAACTAATGCTGTGTATAAACATTTCTAGAATAAAGTGGAGAATTGAAGTAATTATCTGGATAACTAAAGCACAAAATGGAGAAGGCCATGGCAACGCACTCCAGTACTCTTGCCTGGAAAATACCGTGGACAGAGGAGCCTGGTGGGCTGCAGTCCATGAGGTTGCGAAGAGGTGGACACGACTGAGCTACTTCACTTTCACTTTTTCTTTCATGCATTGGAGAAGGAAATGGCAACCCACTCCAGTGCTCTTTCCTGAAGAATCCCAGGGACGGCGGAGCCTGGTAGGCTGCCGTCTATGGGGTCGCACAGAGTCAGACACGACTGAAGCGACAGCAGCAGCAGCAGCAAAGCACAAAAATGTAAATGTTTCTGTTCCTCTGTTTAGGTATTTCAGGGAACGTTTTACTTGGAATGTTCACTTTATGTGACTGTACAGCAGTCATGAATTAGCATTTCTCCACAAAAAAAGGCTGAGTAATGACTTTACTCAAAGGTTGAGAGTAATTAAAAAGAACACAGATTCATAAATATCTTAAACTTCATACTTCACATAGCTTCATAGGCCTTTGAAAGACTTCTAAGACATTGGGGCTTACCCGAAAGCTAAAAGAAGCCATCCATACAATCATAATTGTATTTGAAAAAATGTGCTCTGGATACAGTATGGAGAATTTGTCAGAACAAAGGAGGAAGGTAATAATATAGATGCCACAGTAACAGAAGGAGAACGTGCTACGTGTTTTGTTCTGTAATTCAACTTCTTTCTCTGTCTCCTTTTCTCTTTGTTTATATTTTCAGTCCAAGTGTCTTCCTTTCTAAGGAACAACTTCGTAAATTCCAACCTATTCTGTAAAGTCATCCATCCCTGCTTTTGTGCCCCATTAAACTCAGAATACATTTCTACCCTCTTACATAAACCATTGAATTGTGTACTTATTTACATCCATTGTTATCCTGGCCAGTGAATTCTTAATGAAAGTTATTTTTGTTTCCAGGACCTAACACAATGTTTGGACTTGTGCTGATCAACAAAGCTCTGATTGACATGAGAAACAGTTTGGTACTATTTTCCATATCTTCCCTAAAGACCACTCTTAAAAAGACATTTTGAAAATAGCCATTTTGGTAAGTACTACTGAGTTACTTTAACAGCACTATAATTAAAGTTGTTTAAGGAGGATATCTTGTCTGTTGTTCATACCACATCCCCTGGGCCTAAACTAATGTCTGGCATACAGTAGGCACTCAATAAATATTTAAAGAATAAATAAAAGAACAACTTTTTAAATTCAAGTTTCAGCTTTCCCCTTCATTTGAAAAGCATCATCTACCACTGGTATATGTAAAAATCATAATTCACATCTACTTTTAGGGTCTTCAATTATTTGCCTACCATAAATTGGAAACATTGACTAAGATAATCATCAGTAATGGTGGTTCAACAGCTGAAGGGTTAGTGTAGAGTGGGTTGACTCCTGCCACAAAGTCTTAAAAATGGAAAAATGGTAGACTTGATACTCTAGCTGCCTTGATCCAAAAGAAATGCAATCATAAATATTAAACCTTTCAAAGGGGAATTGTACTGTAGATGCACCTTGTTTCCTTGACCTTGATCACCGTTTTTTATTCAATATATTCTTGATACATTTTCAAACTTGACTAGTGCAAATACAATATCCTCTATGTAAATTATGTCCTTTATACTATTTGGTTTGGCATTTGCCACCCTATCGCACCAGGCCATATGTGGACCTTAGCAAGTAATTCGTTCTCCAAAGTCCCAAAAGTTCATTGCTTATTCGAGAGTAACAGTGGGAAGGAGGGTGGAGAAGGACGGATTTTCGCAATCAGACTAGTTTCCTTCCAGAACTCTGTGTCCCTCTCCCTTTCCCTTCTTCCCATCTTCTCTCTCTCCCCCACATTCACTCACTCACACACACACACACACCCCCCATATGGCTCTGAAAGAAAACACTGTCCATGACCACAAGCTAAACAATCAAGGTCTGTAGAGAAGAACACACACCTGAAAAGCCCAGGCAACAATGACAACATCACTATAATATTATGCAGACTCCACTCCTCCTCATCTGTATTATTAAGTTTCCTGGGGCTGATGTAATAAATTACCAGAAAATCTCAAACAAGAGGATTTATTCTCTCAGAGTTCTAGAAGGTGGAAGTCTGACATCAAGATATCAGCAAGGCCATGCTCTCTGAAGGTTCTAGAGAAAATCTTTTCTTAAAGGTTCTAGGGAAATTCTCTGCCTACACTGCTGTTGGCAATCTTTGATGCTTCCTAGTTTGTAGAGTCATCACTCAAATCGATGCCTCCCTTGTCACCCAGTGTCCTTCCCTCTGTGTATATTTGTCTTTATATCTCTCCCCCCTCTTTTTATAAGGACACTAATCATATTGGATTAAGGGCCTATCCTAATCCAGGGTGACCTCATCTTAGATAATTATATCCTCAACAATCCTATTTTGAAATAAAGTAAATTCTAAAGTCCTGGAAAGATTTGAATTTAGTGGTGAGCAGGGCACTACTCAACTTAGTACACCACTTTGGATAAACCTCTGGCTAAGCTATGCTGTGGGCATGGTACTGACCTGTAATAGCAAATGGAATCATTACTAGAATCTTCTATTACAACAATCTACAGAAGCTTTAAAATCATAGCATTAATTTTTCTGAATTCAATATGATGCTAGTATCTTCTTACCCTGAAAGTCTGATGCTATATGTAGATGATAACATTCATGGAAAGTTCATAATTTTTTCACATGGAGGCTGTTGCAAAGCTCCCTGTTTTAACACATAGTCTTTCTATCACTTCTCTCTTAGCAGCTTCAATGTAATTTTTTTAAGTAGTTGTCCATATGTCTGTAACAACTGCACTAAAGGAAATTTAGTAAAAGACATGGTTTTCCTTTATAACATCAATTATAAATAAAACATGAATGATCAAATCTACACTATCCCCAGCTTCCTGCCCCACGAGCAGTCTGGATAAAACACTCAACACATTATTTCTACCTGTGCTAATTACAATAGTGATTTTCATACATTTACTTATAAAGACACTATTTTCTTTCATTTTTTCTCTAGCTTTAAGAAAGATTCAATGCCCATGTATAAATGCTTTATACATAATGAATATGACTGCTGCTGCTTTCTATCAGTTTTTCCTCATTTACTCTCCCTCATCTCTTTCCTTGATCACATCAATTATTAATCTTAAACTCTGTGATTGTTTCCCTTAGACAAAGAAAATGGACACTTTCAAAATATTTTAGGAGCAAATAGGGTTTATTAGAGATAACTGAAGACGCTTCTGTGTTTTATTTCCGTTACTCTGATGACGCCTGCAGTCATGAGGACCACATTGACTATGGAATAATGCTTTTGTTTCTCTGAGGAGGAGCTCAAATTCCATTTCTGATCATAAGCTAGTTTGCGGTACACTCTCTTATAAATATATACAGAATTCAGATTATTCTCCCTTAACCTTCATCATATGTAAACTTTATGAAACTGCTATTTCCCCTGCCTTGGGAGCTCTTCCTGCAGCTGTACACTAATTAAAAGAGCATTTTGTTAAGCAGTGGGAGTCCAGAACATATGGAGATTGGAAGTATTTGTGGTCTTGCCCTTTTCCCAGATTAGGTTAAGTAAATCTGGGCCCAGCAGCATCAGAGGAGGACTCTACCATTTATTCTTTTTTTTTTTTTTTTTTAAATTTTATTTTATTTTTAAACTTTACATAATTGTATTAGTTCTACCATTTATTCTTATCTTTGTAGGAAAGTGCCTGTTCATCCCTGTTTTCTGTCACTAAGCTAATTCTCTATCCATGACTAAACAATTCCTCCCTGGATTCATTGCAATTTCACAGTAACTCACATTCTTAGAAAATAGCCCTTGATGAGGAACTTTGCCAAAATCCAAATGAAGTCTAAATAACACATATTCCCTAGCCCTCACTAATTCATTATTTTAGTTACCCACTCAAAGATCTATAATAGTCAAGCATGATTTCATTTTACAAAAACCAGGTTCATTTCCTAATAGAAGGACATATTTATTTATTCTTTCAGCATTGTTACTTTTTATCATAGATTCTACTGGTTTATTGGCTCCAAAGTTTGTACCAGATAAAACGTAAATAGTCCTAGAGAATTATTTACATTTAAAATGTTAAAAGTGATTTTAAATTATATGTGTATGTTACTAGGTATTATTCACATAAACCTTAGAAAAAGATATTTCAAGAAAGAAAAGTAAAATAGCCCCATAGTTTCCTCAGTCAAAACCAAGGAATGACAAAAACTAACTAAATAAAACGTTCATGACAACATAGATTGTTCAGAGACAGAACTGAAAGACAGAACTATCAGTACTAAGAACAAATTCCCAGACTAGTGATATTCAAGTATATAGTACAGATAAAGCATCCCAGAAGATGGAGAAAGTAAGAATGAGAGAAAGAAAAGAGTAGTAAAGTGTGTTAGCTCACTTGTATGATTCTGAGATTTTGTGGTTCTATTAAATTATTTGCTATTATCTCTAGAATCTAGTTATTTCACAAGAGCATGGCACTCTCTTTAGAAAACAAAAATCAACCCAAAGGGGGGACTATGGTACTTTACTTTGTCATATACATCATGTAATAAAGGCTTGACTCTTTTCTAGGAAACTAGATTTTACTATATGTGTTTTCTTATCTAGTAGCGTTGATTATACTACTACTATCCTAGGTTATGTTTAAAGAATAATGTTCTATGTTTTTAAGCCATTGCAGTTAATATATCCTCAAAGGTTGAAATAGTTCCATGAGTCATGGCAGGTCAAAACTGGCAGAAAATGGAACAAATAGCTCTTTTTCATTTCATAATTAAATTTTGGTGCGATTTTTCATTTATACATACCAAAAAAGGGCATCTGTAGTTTTGTGATGTAGCATGAATACTCTAAAATATTATTTCTCTTTCCAAACCCCTTGATAACAACTGAACTAGCCAATTACTCTGTACAGTAAGAATTTAGAAATTAACATTTGCATTTGCCAATAACTTATCACTCCTTTCCTTCCAACCCTTTCTGTTACTTGAAATTTGCTTTCATTTCTTTGATTCTGATTTCACAATTGTCCTTCCACATGGCATTTTTTAAAACAACACTCAATACAAAGTGATAACAGAGATTCTAACAATTGCCTGGGATATTTAAAATCAGGTTTTTTTCCCCTCTTTTATAAGGGCCATACTAGATTAACATTTTTTTTTTTTACTGTTCCAGTGGCCAGTTTTCCTTCCATATCATTATTCTTTCAGTTATACATGAATAAAATTCTTATTAAAAACATTACAAAAAAAACTAAAATTCCTCTCACATCATTGTCAATCCCACTCCTCAGATGTAACCATCATTTTTACATAAGATACGCTTGTATTTTTGTGCATTTACACCCATATATGCACCCACAGAAAATATATAGTATGATTATGTAGGTTTTTTTAAAAATTACAATGCCTTAGACATCTATCATATTACCTATCTCTTTTTAATTCTAATATCATATTCCATACAATGGATATATCACTATTTTCTCGTAGGTGGGCATTTAGTTATTTCAAAATGTGTATCAATAGTGCTATAGTGAATATCCTTATATCTGTTTTCCTAAACACAGAGAACTTAATATCCTTCCTTTCTATTCCTTACCTGATTCAACTTCTATTAAATGTCATTCAGGGTATTTCAAATATTACTAATCTCCAAAATTCTACATAATAGTATTCTTTTTTAAACTATCCTCTGAATATGGTTGACTTTTTATTTTGACACTTAATATAGCCTAGTTTATTTTACAGTTACTTGTCTACTCCTTGGGATATCCATGTAATTTTCACACATTAATCAAATCTTTATAAGTATGTTCTATGTCACAAAATATTGTTCTAAGTACTAGCAATGTACAAGAGACAAAACACTAGAGGTTCTGCCCATATGAAAAAGAAAGGACTATCTTGCATATCTTGATTCTCTTTCAGTGCTGTGCATATATCATAATTGATAGAAATGTTCAATAAATCTTTTGCTAAGGCTGACTTATACTATGACATAAATAAATGAGCTAAAGGTAACTATATACATAGTGTGATAGTAAATTTTATGTGTCAACTTGTTTGGGCCATGGTGCCCAGCTCTGCAGTCAAACATTATTCTGGATGTTTCCAAAGGATATTTTTAGCTGAAATAAACATTTAAGTCAGTGGATTTTGAGTTAGGTAGATTGCCTTTATAACATGGGTTGGCATCAGTTGAAGATTTGAATAGAACAGAAAGCCTGACACCCCCTGAGCAAAAGAAGATTCTACCAGTAGGATGCCTTTGAACTTAAACTGCAGCAAGTCCTCTTCCCTAAGTCTTCAGCCTGATGATATCTGGGCTTCATAGGAGATTTTGAGCATGCCAGCCTCCATAATAATGAGTCAATTCCTAAAACAGACACATGTGCACACTCACAAACACACATACCATATTGGTTCTGTTTCTCTGGAGAACCCTGACTGATGCACAGAGGGAAAATAGTGAAATGATTTAGCTCTTACTCTGGGACCATGGAGAGGTTTTGTAGTAATCTCTATTATCCCTACCCGCCACTTTCTGAGGACTGCCAGCATCAGACTTGATGGTGTACATAGTAGGAACCCTTTTCATTGGAAAATTGTACTTCTCCACTCTATTAACAACATAAAGCTTGCAGATGTGACTCACTTTGACCAAAAATGTGTACTGTCTATGCTGTTTGAAAGTATATGCTATTTTTGCTGTGCTACACAAGCAGCATGTTATGACAGTATGAAAGATGGCTCCTTTATACTGAACCCCAGAATGAAAAGGCATAGAGACAACAGCTATGACTAATTTACAAGTGCTGAACATAAATGTGAACAAGAGATAGGCCTTGCTTGTTTTGCTGATTTTGCAACTTCATTACTACAGCAAAAGTAGCCTTAATGGACTCATACAGTTGACCCTCGAACAATGAGGTTGTTAGGTACATCCATCCTTTGTACAGCCAAAATTCCACACATAATTTAGAGTAAGCCCTCTATATATGTGGTTCCTCCATATCTGCAGTTCCACATCCATAGATTCAGCCAGACATAGATTGTGTAGAACTATCATATTTATTATTGAAAAACAAATCTTTGCAAAAATGGACCCTAGTGGTTCAAACTCATGTTGTTCAAGGGTCAACTGTACTGTCTCAATGGATTATTAAACTAATGCCTTCACCCATGTCCAAAAAAATTTATAAAAAATATTTTGTGTGTAAATGGATGAATAAAGAAAGGTTCTCCTCCCCCTTGTCTGCTATATTTAAAGTGGAAAATCAACAAGGACCTACTGTAAAGCACATAGAACTCTGCTCAATATTATGTAGCAGCCTGGATGGGAGGAGAGTTTGGGGGAGAATGGATACATATGTCGGGGAGTCTGTAATTTCCTCGATTCTGTCTCATTACAGCAAAAAATTGCAGCAGCGGGCCAGCATTACAGCTCGGTTACAGCTCAATTTTATTTGGCATGCAAAGGACAATACATCCTCAAGGCGTGAGGGCAGGCCAACCCAAAACAGGCACGCAGCTGAATTTTGGCTCTTCTTTTTATATGTTTATTTCTCCTCCTCCTGAGCCTGCCCTATGTAAATTGGGCGAGCCAGGAGGGCTGTTTGCTTCACCTGAGGTCCTCACTCTGGTCCTCGGAGCTTCCTTTGTTCTACTTTTGTGGGCTTTTTCCTTTCTTTGTCTTTTAGCCACCACTATTTTAGACTCCTTTTTCTTATTCTAACTACCTAAAACTCCCCCCCTCAAGAGATGGGCAGCCCAGTTCCTTGGGAGTAGAGGTATCGAGGTCTCTCTGGCTACTTCCTGCTGAGCTGGGATAGCAAAGGGCATTGAGCTTCCCCCTCTTGCTCGTCTCAAGCTCAGAGTCCTTATAGTGGTGTCCATCTAAGGGTGAGTGATATTTTCCAAGGTCAGGTGTAGTTTTATATATCCTTGTTAAACTGGCACTGCACGTTGTAGCTTGTTAACCTGGGCTGAGACAAAATGGGTTAGACGATTGATAATACATGGAGCAGTCATAAGCACCATCAATATGGTGATAACAGGGATTAGTAGGGGCATTAGCCAACTCTAAATTCCCCCTCGCCAGGAGAAGAATTCCCCAAAGAGAGATTGTAGCCACCCTACAAATTCTCCAGCTCATTCTTTGAGGCCCTGTAGGATCTGAAAGGAGAAGGAAATGGCAACCCACTCCAGTATTCTTGCCTAGACAGTCCTGTGGATGGAGGAGCCTGGTGGGCTGCTGTCCATGGGTTCACACAGAGTTGGACACGACTGAAATGACTTAGCATGCATGCACACATTGAAGAAGGAAATGGCAACCCACTCCAATATTCTTGCCTGGAGAATCCAAGGGACAGAGGAGCCTGGTGGGTTGCCATCTATGGGGTCACACAGAGTTGGACATGCTGAAGCAGCAGCAGGATTTGAATGTTTTTCTTGAGGGCTGTGAGACTTTCTTTAACTTATCTGGAGGTATTTACCCAGAAACAACACATCTCATTCATGATGGCTCAAGTCTCTCCTTGTTCAGGGATCAGGAGATTTATCTCCTGTCGATTTTGTGTTGTCCCTGCCAAGCTGTGTTGGCTCTTTAGAGCTATCCTGAGCCAAGATGTGTTGGCTCTTTAGAGCTATCCTGAGGTAGCTATCCCCAGAAACTTAATTTTAGGAGTGTTCATTAGATTGGCACTCATTTGTAGTCCTGAATAGGTATCTGAGATCTCCCAGGGGCTCACGGGTGTATTGAGTGTCCTCTTCTGTTTTCTTCCATGGCTTGACTCATAAGTAGTGAATCTAGGAGTCATGTGCTGGTACCTTGAATGCTCTGGGGGTAGAAAGTATTATAAGGTAGGGGCCCTTCCATGTGTGCTGGAGCTGAGTCTTTGGGGACCCATCTTTCCAGACTTTAATAGGACTTGAATCCATGGAGCATATACTGGTGGGTCTTTAGAATCTTTTGGGTCCTGGTTGACACCCCACAAGCATATATCCTGCTGGAATTGCACAATGGCCATGGTATGAGACCAGAAGGTCGGAGCCTCTGGATCTAGGAAGAGGTCATTGACACAAGCAAAAGGTCTCCGATATAGCATCTCATAAGAACTAAGACCAACCTGTTCCTTAAGGGCAATACAGGTGCAGAGGAGAGCTATTGGTAAAGGCTCCTTCCAACCCAGGGTAGTCTCCTGGGTTATCTTTTTTATCACTGATTTTAAGAATTGGTTGGCTCTTTCTACTTTACCTGAAGACTGAGGCCTTCAGGCACAATGGAGATAACAAGTAATGCCCAATGCTTTAGAGACCTCTTGGTGACATTAGAAATAAATGGTGTTCCATTGTCACTTTGTAATGACCTGGGCAGACCAAATCTCAGAATGGAGCAGTTTCTTCCCTTTTTTTTTTTTTTTTTTTAACCACTTCCTCAGCCTTCTCAGTCCGGGTGGGAAAGCCTTCAATCCATCTTGTGAATGTATCATGACTAACAGGTACTTATACCCTTGAGAAACTGGCATCTGGGTGAAGTCCACCTGCCAGTCCTCTCCTGAGTAGGTTCCATGCCATTGGATGGGCTGGGCCAGCTGGGGTCTTCGACCACCTAGGGCAAGTGGGACAAGAGGAGACCTTGCCTTAGAGCTGTTTGGGGGCCTGTTCCTCTTAAAGACCTTTCTAGTAATCTTTGGAGGGCCTTTCCCCTAAATGAGTGATGGTATGTAAAGAGTTAACCAACTTCCATTGGGGGTTCCAGGCAGAAAAAGGAGTTCCTCCTTTTGGAACCACTCCATATGATCTTGGAAGTCCTCATTCTTAGCTTTAAGAGTCTCACCTTCAGTAGTTTCTGGCAAATTACTCTGTGAAACTAAGGTGGCAACCCCTATTAGGTCATTGTTCTGTATAAGTGCTCTCTTAGCTGTCTGATTGGCTTCTCGGTTCCCTCATGCCACTTCTGTGCTCCCTTTTTGGTGTCCTTTACGATGGGAGACTGAAACCTCAGCGGGCAGATGGACTGCCTCCAAGAGCCTAAGGATTCGATCACCATATTTGATTGGGGACCCTCAGGTGGACAAGTGGCCTCTTTCTTTCCAAATAGCAGCATGTGCATGTAGCACCAGAAAGGCATACTTGAAGTTAGTGTAAAAGGCTACTCTTTTTCCTTTCCCAGCTCTAAAGCTCGAGTCAGGGCTATGAGCTCAGCTAATTGGGCTGATGTACCTGATGGCAAAGGTTTAGCCTCTATGGTCTCAAAATTGGAGACTACTGCATATCCAGCTCTTCTTTTTTCATCCAAGACAAAGCTGCTTCCATCAGTGTACCAGATTTCCTCAGGGTTGGTCAGAGGATCTTCCGACGTTCCTTCTGTGTTTTTGTCCAAGGTTTCTGGGCAAGAGTGAAAGGGGAGATAGCTCTCAGGGGTAGGCTGGAGGGTAGCTGAATTAAGAACCTCACAAGAGGATATAGTGAGGTCTGGATTTTCCATCAGCACTACTTGATATCTGAAGATCCTTTGATTAGACATCCATAAATGGCCTCTCCCATTCAGGAGTTTCTTCACTTGGTGGCTGGTAAAAATAGTTTGTCCCCAAAAGAGAGTTTGAAAGTATCTTCTGTCATGACTGCAACAGCTCTGAGATTTTGAAGGCAAGGAGGCCAGCCTTAGGCATTGGGTCGAGCCTCTTGGATAAGTAAACTTAGGCTGGGGCTCAGGTCCCAACCTTTGAGCTAACACTTCCAAGGCTATTCCTTCCTTTTCATGGACATAAAGTTGGAATGCTTTTTTTGCGTCTGGCAACCTCAAGGTGGGTGCTTGAGGTAAGGCTTGTTTTACTGTAGCCTCTGCCTTCTTTGAGGACTTCCCCACATCAATGGGATTGAATCATCCCATCCCTTCAAGCTTTCATATAAGGGCTGGGCAATGAGACCATAGTTGGGTATCCAGATTCTACAATACCCAGTTAGCCCTAGGAAAGCTCACAATTGCTTTCAAGTTAGTGTGTGGCAACTGGAGGATTCCTTATACTCAAAGGACAGCCTCCTGGACCCATGTGTAATCTGAACTCCCAGGCAAGTTACTTTTATCTTGATCATCTGTGCCTTATCACAGGAGATTTTATATCCCCTCTCAAGTTTAGAACCTTAATTGTATGTTTCTGGGCATTTTTCTCATGTGGAGAGCAGATTAGTAGATCATCTTCATATTGTAATATTTTTCCATTAGGTCCCAGGTCCAGATCTAGGAGATTCTGGCTAAGAGCCTTCCCAAACAGGTTGGGGCTCTCTCTCAACCCCTGAGGAAATACCGTCCAAGTCATCTGTTGTTTTTCTCCTGGAGCCTCCCACTTAAAGGCAAAAAGATATTGGGATTCTTTAGCCAGCGGTATGCAAAAGAATGCATCCTTGATATCCAGGACTGTAAACCACTTGGCACTGGGTGGGATTTCTCCCAAGATTACATAGGGATTGGGTACTGTGGGATGGAGAGGGACTACCGCTTCATTTATGATCAGAAGATCTTGAACCATTCATCAGGTCCTGTCCTTTTTCTTTACAGGGAGGATCAGGGTGTTACATGGTGAATTGGTGGAGACCAATAGCCCACAGGCAAAGAATTTATTTATTAGAGGCTGCAGTCCTTCATGAGCTTCTCTTCTGAGGGGGTATTTTTTCCTGTTTGGAAACTGACTGGGATCTCCAAGGACAATGATGACCAGTTCAGCTTGGTAGGCTCGTTCGGTAGTCCCCTGGTCCCACACCTGGGGCTTAATTTTGTCCCCCCATAGTTTTTGGTCCCTCCCTATTGGAGAGGGTGTAATGGATTCTTCAGTAGTAACCAGAAGCTGTAGGGCTCCAGGGGCTGAAAAGCTTCCCATCACAAGGGTGGTCCCAATTTAGTGAGTATATCTCTTCCCAATAAGGGAGTAGGACACTCAGGGGCCACCAGAAACTGACTGGAAAATATTTGTCCATTCCAGAATCAAATAAGTGCTTGGGTGAATCTTTCTGTAGTTGTTTTTCCTGGAGTATCCCAAATAGTACAGGTTTGGGAGGAGAAATAGGAGGTCAGGACAGAGTAGGTAGCCCCTGTGTTAACCAAGAAATTCTCAGACCTATTCTCCACATCCAGTTTCACCCTTGGCTCCAGCCCTGTGATGGTTATCTGTGACAGGTGGACTGGCTGGAGCGGGCTGCTTCAGTCCTGTTGAACGTCATGAGGGAAGGCTTGGCACTTGACCTTGAGGCTCTTAGTCCCAATGGCACAGTGCTGCCCAAGGTCTAAACTGATGGCATTTGTAGCAAGTCATTTTAGGAGACTTGTTTCTGTTTGGACAGTTTGGCCCATTGTCCTGCCTATCTATGCATTTGGCTTGTGCCTTGTCCTTTAAGGACTCAGGGTTTGCCATAGGGCTTCCCTGGAGGGCAGCCAGCATCTGGGAATGCCTTGTCTCTTTCCTTTTCTCCCTTTCCTGGGCCTTCGTCTTCCTCTCCTGTTCTCTGTTATAAAAGGTATTGGTGGCTGTCTGGACCATCTCATCTAAAGAGGCAGTGGGGTCCTGCTGCTGTAGCTGTTGTAACTTTATCCTGATGTCTAATGCACACTGGGACAGGAATTTGTCCTTTCAAATCACCTGTCCCTCGTAAGAGTCTAAGTCCAGATTGGTAAACTTTTTGAGGGCTTTTTTTGCCTTTCCAGAAAGGCAATTGGGGATCTCACTGGGCTCCTGACTTATTGCTGAGACCCAGGCATAGCTGATTACTTTTTGCTTGGATGCTTTTAGTTCTGTCTTTACACAGATCAGAAAATAATCCCTTTCCCAGATGTGCTCAGGGCCATTATAATTCCAATTAGGAGGGGACCGCAGTTTCTCCCACTGCATATTTATCATCTGTGAAGGTGATATGTGAAGGTGACATGTGAAGCCCTGTAGCATACCTTTGGACTTCCTTTAAGACCCTAGCATACTCAGGGTCAGATAAAGTTTGACTAAATATGACCTTGATATACTTCCATGTCAAGTCAAAGGCCAAGGTAATGTGTTGGAATGTATCCATATATTTTCCTGGTTCATCTGTATAGCTTTCCAGGTCTTGTTTGATCTTAGTTCTAAGAGGGAGAAGGGCTTATGGACCTGGGTTGATCCAAATTCTCCTCCAGTTTCAACTAAGGGACATACTTGAGTTGGCTTTTGTGGAGGGGGTGCTCCCGGATATGGGGGCATATTTGGATATAAGGAAGGAGGACCATGCAACTCAGGAGCCATGGGAAGTGAGCCTCTTGGTTGTCTGTGCCTAACACCATTTGCCTAGTATGCTCACGTTTAGGGCATACAACAATTCCGTACTTAAAACAGAGTTTCTGCATATCTCTGAGTCAGAAGAAAATTTGGACATAGGGGATCTCTGTCCATTTCCCTTGTCTTTTGCAGAATAAGTCTAGCTGCAGGATGGTATTGTAATTTAAACTCCCATCCTCAGGCCAGTGTTTCTTATCCCCCAGAGGATATCTTGGCCACGCACTGGTACAAAGGAATTTTAAGCTACTTCTCCTTAGAGTTAGAGGATTGAACAGCTTCCAGTTAACAAGGGTGCATCTCAAGGGCATCTGTCGGCAAGTGGATTGGTTATTTCCCACCTGAAATACAGTGATGACAGGGAGGAAAAGAAAAAAAAAAAAAAAAAAACTAATAGGCCTCCTATTTTTATGGGTGGACTTCCTTAGGGGTGAGTCTTTCTGAAGTTTATCCTACCTAGTACTGTTGCAATCTGAGAGCCAGGAGTCCCCAGGTCAGAGTGAAGATCCCCAGACATGCTGAAGTATGACAGCCTCCTGGAGATTGAATCCCCAGGCAGGTTGAGACAGGTCAGTCTCCCGAGAATTGAGTCCCTGGGCAGGTCAATGCTTGCCAACCTTCTGGGACCGGCAGATCCCTGAGCAGGTTGAGGTGTGACAACCTCTCAAGGATCAGATCCCTAGGTAGGTTGAGGCAAGTTGAACTCCTGGGACACTGGGCTGGTGGATCCATGAGCCATGACAATCTCATGGGGACTGGATCCCTAGGCAGGTCAAGGCAGGTCGACCTCCTGGGACCCCCAGGTTGGAGTTGGCCATCCCCAGTCTCCAGCATGACCATTGCTGGGTAGGATTAAGGGAGTGTAATCTTAACTCATTGCTGGTTTGTCCACCATGGATGGGAATAGATACCATGATGTAAAGTGGTCCAAACCTGTGTCCTGAGACTGGGAACTTGGTGAAATAGCCATAGGCCTTATCCTCTTATTGCTCTGAGGGAATGTAAATCACTGATTTCCTCCCCTAGTTCTCCATAAGAACAGTTTAGGGTGTTTTCAATGGTAAACATTTCATTGACATAGACCCACTCTAGGTAATAACAGAAGTAATGACAAAGGGGTGTGTTATCTGGTCCTGTTAGGGACATTAAGAGTATTTTAATATTAAATGGGGTGGAGGGATATTGCCTACAAGGGGGCAGGGTCCTAGTTGTAGGAGTTAGTTGGTGGCTTAAGAACAAATTGATAAGAGGCAACAGAGCAGATGTTCCATAAAAGTTGAGTGGAGATTTGATTGGGGGGGTATGTTTGTAAATTTAAGATAAGGGTGGTAAGGGCTTGGGCTCAAATAGCCTGCAGGGCGAACTCCCAAAGTGACAACCATTATCCCTGGAAGCCCAATTTCCCTTGAAGGGATGTCACCAACAGATTGACTTCTAGCAGGCATTATGTGCCTGTCACCTGCCCTAGCACGTCCAATGAGAGATGCTGTTGTTGCAAGTATTGTAGGAAACGTGGAAAATGAAGGCCTGAATATCTAGTGGGATTGGATACCATACAGTATTTCCCTCCCAAGGGCCAGCTATTTTCTGGTTGTCCCTCCAGAAGATTGTAGAGGCAACACTGTGAGCCTGGACGGGGCTCAGGAAAAGAGCATGAAACAGGAGGGAAGGGGGCAGGGCACAGCTTTTGAAAGAATGACATAGCCCAAGGGCATAACATAAACCAATTAAAATCAAATGGGTCCAAGATGACAGACAAGTCAATTTCAACTAAACCTTGATTCTCAATCTGCAAGCTAAATGACACATCCAGAATTCCAAGGCACTATCAAAAGACCAAGGAGTAGGTGGTTTTCCAATTGTTGGAATGATCCTCCCACTCATTAGCATAAGAAACACCCAGCTCATGAAAACTAACCACCCCACATTCCATGGCCAACACACTCACCCTCTATGATGGCCCACACTCTTGGAGTGTGCTTCTCTCTAAATCCGAACAATCCACCTCTTACCTATGGCTGTGTCTCTTACTCAAATTTTTTTGCAATAAGACATCAAGAACCTAAGCTTCATTAGATCCTGAAACCAGGTACCATGGGTTTAGGCCAGTCTCAAGTCCCAGTCAGATACAACTGAGTGACTAAGCATAGCACAGAGTCCCTGCCACATGGGTTTGAGTGCCAATCTTAGGTAAAAAGTTTCAAACACAACTTTCAGAAATGGGAAGGTGATGACCTGCCCAGTACTTTGTGAGCAGTGGCACAGATGGAGAGAGGGGCAGAAGGACAGGAGGAAAAAGCAGTGGGAAAAATGTGCTGAGGAATCCCCTTCATAACCTGCCAGAAAATCTGCTAAATATCTGACCTGTGCTCACAATTTTCATTGACCTGATCCTTGGCACAAAAAAAGATTAAAGACAGAAAAACCCTCACCTGCTTGGGCAACAGCTACTAAGGCACAGAAGGTAGTGGAAGCTTTTGGACACACTGCGAAGTAGCCCCCTGGCAGCGTCCCTCAGTTGCACCCACTGCTGCTTGCCTGTTCACATGGAGTTCAAGGAAACAAGAAACAAGAGACAGTAAAGGAATTAAGATTTTGTTAGCCATATATCCTTCCAGGGGTGAGGACCTCGTGCCTTAACCAGAGGTCTTCTGAAATCTGAGACTGAGCTGTGTGAGCTTTCTGCCTAGTTTGTTTTTGCTGTCCCAGTTTCCAGCACACTGGGCTTCTTGTCACTTCCACTGCACTGGGTTTTCTTCACATTCAGCTTCTACTACGTGAGCTTTCGCCGAGTTGGGTTTCTGCTATGCTTGGCCTCTGCCTCACAGGGGCCGAGCTGAGGTTGTTTCAGCCAGGTTAAATCCAAGTCACGGCACCAGATATGTCACAGGAGTATGTAATTTCCTCAGTTCTGTCTTGCCACAGCAAAAATTTGAAGTGGCGGACCAGTGTTACAGCTCGGTTACAGCTCAGTTTTATTTGGCAAGCAAAGGAAAATACATCCTCAAGACGTGAGGGTGGGCTGACCCAAAACAGGCACACAACTCCCTTATGGCTCCTCTTTTGATATGTTTTTTCTCCTCCCCCTGAGCCTGCCCCATGTATATTGGGCTAGCCAGGAGGGCTGTTTCTTCACCTGAGTTTCTCACTCCAGTCCTCGGACCTTCCTTTGTTCTATTTTCACGGGCTTTTTCCTTTCTTTATCTTTTGCTGCTGCTGCTAAGTCGCTTCGGTCGTGTCCGACTCTGTGCGACACCACAGACGGCAGCCCACCAGGCTCCGCCATCCCTGGGATTGTCCAGGCAAGAGCACTGCAGTGGATTGCCATTTCCTCCTCCAATTCTTTGTCTTTTAGCCACCACTAATTTGGACTCCTTTTTTATATTCTAACTACCTAATCCCAAGGGAACATTTCATGCAAAGATGGGCTCAATAAAGGACAGAAAAGGTATGGACCTAACAGAAGCAGAAGATATTAAGAAGAGGTGGCAAAAATACACAGAAAAACTATACAAAAAAGATCTTCACAACAAAATAATCATGATGGTGTGATCACTCCCTTAGAGCCAGATATCCTGAAATGCAAAGTCAGGTGGGCCTTGGGAAGCATCACTACAAACAAAGCTAGTGGAGGTGATGGAATTCCAGTTGAGCTATTTCAAATCCTGAAAGATGATGCTGTGAAAGTGCTGCACTCAATATGCCAGCAAATTTATGGCCACAGGACTGGAAAAGGTCAGTTTTCATTCCAATCCCAAAGAAAGGCAATGCCAAGAATGCTCAAACTACTGCACAATTGCACTCATCTCACACACTAGTAAAGTAATGCTCAAAATTATCCAAGCCAGGCTTCAGCAATATGTGAACTGTGAACTTCCAGATGTTCAAGCTGGTTTTAGAAAAGGCAGAGGAACCAGAGATCAAATTGCTAACATCTACTGGATCATCAAACAACGCAATGGACATGAATTTGGGTAAACTCTGGGAATTGGTGATGGACAGGGAGGCCTGGCGTCCTGCAGTCCATGTGGTTGCAAAGAGTCAGAGACGACTGAGCTACTGAACTGGACTGAATACATATATATGCATAGCTGAGCCGTTTTGCTATTTACCTGAAACTACTACAACATTTTTAGTCAGCTATAACCCAATACAAATTAAAAGCTAAAAAAAAAAAAAAAAAAAGATTTTGTGTGTGGATGCATGGATAAAGAAATGTATTCCTCCTCCCCCTCAAGCAATAGGGTCCACAAATATCTCATTGAATTCTCAAATAGTTTTTATATTAAAAAAGATTAATAATCACCACAAAATGCATGATGGAAAAGAAGATGTTCACAGTAAGTTGCAACAAGAATTATAAGAAAGAAGCCTTCAGTAGATTTCTGTGTTATTCTTATATACTCTGTATTTTAGAAGTTCTCAAATGAGGGAGAAAAAAGATTACTCTTTCTGCCTAAGATGTCCAGCTATAAGACAGAATTCATTCATTAAATAAAATGTATATCAAGTACCAACTCTGCTAGAGCACATAGGAAGCACTGATGAGAAGGGAGATATGCTATCTGCACGTTTGGAGCGTATATTCTAGAGAAAGACAATACCAATCTAGGGTTTTTTAATTTTTTTAAGTATAGTAAATAAAGTAATAAATGCATCTAATCTAAATGTCAGCCTTCCTAGGATTCAGTTCAGTTCAGTTCAGTCCCTTAGTCGTGTCCAACTCTTTGCGACCCAATGAATCGCAGCACGCCAGGCCTCCCTGTCCATCACCAACTCCTGGAGTCTACCCAGACTCATGTCCATCGAATCAGTGATGCCATCCAGTCATCTCATCCTTTGTTGTCCCCTTCTCCTCCTGCCCCCAATCCCTCCCAGCATCAGAGTCTTTTCCAATGAGTCAACTCTTCACATGAGGTGGCCAAAGTACTGGAGTTTCAGCTTCAGCATCATTCCTTCCAAAGAAATCCCAGGGCTGATCTCCTTCAGAATGGACTGGTTCGATCTCCTTGCAGTCCAAGGGACTCTCAAGAGTCTTCTCCAACATCACAGTTCAAAAGCATCAATTTTTTGGCACTCAGCCTTCTTCACACTCCAACTCTCACATCCATACATGACCACAGGAAAAACCATAGCCTTGACTAGACGGACTTTGTTGGCAAACTAATGTCTCTGCTTTTGAATAGGCTATCTAGGTTGGTCATAACTTTCCTTCCAAGGAGTAAGCGTCTTTTAATTTTATGGCTGCAGTCACCATCTGCAGTGATTTGGGAGCCCAAGAAAATAAAGTCTGACACTGTTTCCACTGTTTCCCCATCTATTTCCCATGAAGTGATGGGACCAGATGCCACGATCTTCGTTTTCTGAATGTTGAGCTTTAAGCAAATTTTTTCACGCTCCACTTTCACTTTCATCAAGAGGCTTTTTAGTTCCTCTTCACTTTCTGCCATAAGGGTGGTGTCATCTGCATATCTAAGGTTATTGATATTTCTCCCAGCAATCTTGATTCCAGCTTGTGTTTCTTCCAGTCCAGCATTTCTCATGATGTACTCTGCATAGAAGTTAAATAAGCAGGGTGACAATATATAGCCTTGATGTACTCCTTTTCCTATTTGGAACCAGTCTGTTGTTCCATGTCCAGTTCTAACTGCTGCTGCCTGATCTGCATATAGATTTCTCGAAAAGCAGATCAGGTGGTCTGGTATTTGCATCTCTTTCAGAATTTTCCACAGTTTATTGTGATCCACACAGTCAAAGGCTTTGGCATAGTAATAAAGCAGAAATAGATGTTTTTCTGGAACTCTCTTGCTTTTTCCATGATCCAGCGGATGTTGGCAATTTGCTCTCTGGTTCCTCTGCCTTTTCTAAAACCAGCTTAAACATCTGGTAGTTCATGGTTCACGTATTGCTGAAGCCTGGCTTGGAGAATTTTGAGCATTACTTTACTAGCGTGTGAGATGAGTGCAATTGTGCAGTAGTTTGAGCATTCTTTGGCAGTCTTTCTTTGGGATTGGAATGAAAACTGACCTTTTCCAGTCCTGTGGCCACTGCTGAGTTTTCCAAATTTGCTGGCATATTGAGTGCAGCACTTTCACAGCATCATCTTTCAGGATTGGAAATAGCTCAACTGGAATGCCATCACCTCTACTAGCTTTGTTTGTAGCGATGCTTTCTAAGGCCCACTTGACTTCACATTCCAGGATGTCTGGCTCTAGGTCAGTGATCACACCATCATGATTATCTGGGTTGTGAAGATCTTTTTTGTACAGTTCTTCTGTGTATTCTTGCCACCTCTTCTTAATATCTTCTGCTTCTGTTAGGTCCATACCATTTCTGTCCTTTATCGAGCCCATCTTTGCATGAAATGTTCCCTTGCTATCTCTAATTTTCTTGAAGAGATCTCTAGTCCTTCCCATTCTGTTGTTTTCCACTATTTCTTTGCATTGATCACTGAAGAAGGCTTTCTTATCTCTTCTTGCTATTTTTGGAACTCTGCATTCAGATGCTTATATCTTTCCTTTTCTCCTTTGCTTTTCACTTCTCTTCTTTTCACAGCTATTTGTAAGCCCTCCCCAGACAGCCATTCTGCTTTTTTGCATTTCTTTTCCACGGGGATGGTCTTGATCCCTGTCTCCTGTACAATGTCACGAACCTCATTCCGTAGCTCATCAGGCACTCTATCAGATCTAGGCCCTTAAATTTATTTCTCACTTCTACTGTATAATCATAAGGGATTTGATATAAGTCATACCTGTATGGTCTAGTGGTTTTCTCTACTTTCTTCAGTTTCAGTCTGAATTTGGCAATAAGGAGTTCATGATCTGAGCCACAGTCAGCTCCTGGTCGTTTTTTTTTTTTTTTTTTTTTTTTTTGCTGACTGTATAGAGCTTCTCCATCTTTGGCTGCAAAGAATATAATCAATCTGATTTCAGTATTGACCATCTGGTGATGTCCATGTGTAGAGTCTTCTCTTGTGTTGTTGGAAGAGGGTGCTTGTTATGATCAGTGCATTTTCTTGACAAAACTCTATTAATAGTCTTTGCCCTGCTTCATTCCGTATTCCAAGGCCAAATTTGCCTGTCACTCCAGGTGTTTCTTGACTTCCTACTTTTGCATTCCAGTCCCCTATAATGAAAAGGACATCTTTTTTGGGTGTTAGTTCTAAAAGGTCTTGGAGGTCTTCATAGAGCCATTCAACTTCAGCTTCTTCAGCATTACTGGTTGGGGCATAGACTTGGATTACTGTGATATTGAATGGTTTGCCTTGGAAATGAACAGAGATCATTCTGTCATTTTTGAGATTGCATCCAAGTACTGCATTTTGGACTCTTTTGTTGACCATGATGGGTACTCCATTTCTTCTGATGGATTCCTGCCCGCAGTAGTAGATATAATGGTCATCTGAGTTAAATTCACCCATTCCAGTCCATTTTAGTTCTTAGTATATATTAAATTAAAATCTTGATATTTCCTCTGCCCATCAACTATTTATCCCTTACTGATTGCCAGATTATGAGCTGGATGAATGAAGACTACTTTGGAGCTGTTTAATATGAAATATATATATATTATAAATTTTCAATAAAAACATGTTTGCTAATATTTATATATATGTAATTTCTGTATTTTTGAAAACTACTGTGTTGAACTTATAATACATAATTGTTGTTCTCAAATAAATTTTATTCTTCATTCACACATCAAGTCCCTAAGTGTAACACTTAGCAAGCTAGGTATTGGTTTGCCTCAATGACAGAGTTAAAATCCCAAGAATATAATGCATGTGAAAGGAACATGTAAACTATGAATCACCAGTTCTCACAGGCAGCAATAATAGCATAGATAATTCTAAATAAATAGGGGAGATTCCATTTATACCATTTATTCATTCATTCATTCCTTGGGGGAGGGTAAGGTAGTCCTCAAGGCATTACCAAAATAGTACAGAACTCCTGGCAACTACTTGGTTGCCTAAGGCTACTATTTATATAAGGGCATAAAGAGTCTTACTGGGAATTTTAAAGGAAATCCTTGAGAACTACATGACAAGGAAACTTTGAAAATCTCCAATAGGACATATTTTGGAGTTTTGGATATACACGTGTCCAGGAGAGACCTAGGAGAAAAGAAGGTACCAACTGCTCAACTATAGTTGCCACTGAGGCCCACATAAGCACTGTGATAACCTAAGGCTATCCTGTAAAATTTGAGAAGCTTGAGGTGAACCTTCTTACATAAAACCCTTTGGCAAATGGTAGAAAGCATACAGGTAAGATCCTATGGAGAAGCAAATGGCAACCCATGCCATTACTCTTGCCTAGAGAATCCATGGATAGAGGAACCTGACAGGCTCCAGTCCATGGGGTCACAAAGAGTCGGACACAACTAAAGAAAATTAGCACACAGCACACAAGGCCTTTAAGGAAGATTGACTGATGACTGGCAGGCCATTAAATTACACTGACCTAGAGCTGATCTCTAGAAAGCAGATTTAAAAATAAAAACAAGAACTTAAAAACAAAAAGATAGTAGAAAACTCAGTGTCCAAACACCACACAGAATACAGAAACAATAGGATTAGTCCATCAAGGTTGTTAAATAATAAGCAGCAACAAGGGGAAGAAAGGTAACAACAGCAAGTGCTGGAGAGTGAAGCAATTGCATGCCAGAGTAAATACACTTCTAAAATGCCCCATTTTCAACCAAAACTTATGAGACATGCAAACAAAAAGAAAAGTAGGCCACCTGTACAGGAATGGGGGGAAACAGCTGTGGTGACCCAAGGATGAAAGAACAGATAAAACCAAGGAGGGTCTTGGAATGCAGGAATGGGAAACCAGACCCCTATCATCCTTCCCTCTCCCATGTTGTAACTATTAATGGATTTCAGGTCCTCCTGAGCAGTATAACCTGCCTCCCCTCCTACCCCTTAGGGAGAAGGTATTTGTCTTACTCTTCCCCCACTCAGGATATATGCTTCATCCAATCAACAAACGAACCACAAGACCCCTATCCCACTCCTAGTACACTGGGTATAAAAGTGGACTAAAGACCACTGCTCAACGTCAGTTCTCCCTTGAGCCGGCCTGCTGTTCTAACAGTGTCTCCCACTCTAATACACTTCAATTGCCTCTCATTCTGTCTCATCTTTGGAAATTATTTTCCAACCTGCACATGGCAGCAGCCAAAAGAAAATGTCCCAGAGGAAGACAGATATTGGAATTATTGAACAAAAATTATTATCAGCTATTATAAACATGCTTTTTTTTTTAAGGAAATGACTAAAGAATGAATGAAAAGTAGGAGCGTGATGTCTTGTCCAAATAGAGAATATCACTATCAATAAACAGTAAGTTATAAAATTACCAAATAAAAATTCTGGAGTAGCAAGTACAATAACTGAAAGGGAAAATTGACTGGAGAGATTCAGCAAAAGAGCTGAACTTGTACAAAAAGAATCTCTGAACTTGAAAGAAGTCACCTTTAGACTTATCAGTCTGAGAAACAGAATCAAAGAATAATGAAGAAAAATGTATAAACCTTTAGCAAGCTATTGGTTACCACCAAGTATACCAACATATACCTGTTGAGAATTCTAGAAGGAGGAGATGAAAAATGTGGAGGAAAAAATGGAAGAAATAGTAGCTAAAGAATTCACAAATTTTGTGAAAAATATTAGTCTACTCATTCAATAAGTATAAAACATAGAAGAGATCCACTCATCTTAGGCAAATTGGCAAAAATCAAAGACCAAGAGAGAATCTTGAAAGCAGCAAGTGAATAATGACTTAAGTAGCCTCAATAAGATTGATAGCTCATGTCTCATCAAAAACTATTGAACCAAGAAGACAATTGGATAATATCCTCATAGTTTTCAAAGAAAAACTGTCAGTTAAGAATTCTACATGCAGCTGTTTTCTTCAAAAACTAAGCAGAAATTAAACATTTCCAGATAAACAAAGCATTCATCACTAGCAAATGTGCCCTATAAGAATATTAAAGGGAGTCCTTAGGCTGAAACAAAAGGGCATTTGATGGTAATTCAAATCTACACACAGACACAGAGTACTGCATAGGTATTAAGATAATCAGTTTAACATATTGATTCTTCCTCTTTCCATCTATTAAAAAAAAACTGTATAAGTCAAATATCTATAAAACTTTTCATATAATGATGCAATTCATTTGAATATTCTACAGTTGAGGAAAGGCAGAATTATAACCAAGTTTCTCTGTATTATTGAAAATAATAATCTGTACTAGATACCATACTGAGCACTGAATATATAATAACAATATGATGAATGTAACTTAATCCTGATAAACTTACAATTGAAGGAGGAAACAGATGTTATGTTTAATATAGCTTGAAAGTGAAAGTGAAGTCACTCAATCGTGTCCGACTCTACGACCCCATGGACTGTAGCCTATCAGGCTCCTCCGTCCATGGCATTTTCCAGGCAAGAGTGCTGGAGTGGATTGCCATTTCCTTCTCCAGGGGATCTTCCCGACCCAGGAATCGAACCGGGTTTCCCGCATTGCAGGTAGACACTTTACCAACTATTTTAATCTTGCCTCTGCAGATTTAGTTCATTTTTTAAAATATTTACTATATAATCTAGTTTGCAAAACCAGTTCATATTGTAAAATCAGTCAAATCTTACTTTAGGTTAAGAAAAAATATGCTAACTTTATTTTTCAATTCTAGTTTAGTGTATTTTACAAAATACACTAAAATAATTAGAAGTAGTCAGCTAGATAATTTATAGTAGCAAAAAACATGTTAAAAGCAGTGTTACAGATCTAGTGCAGTTATTTTTACAATTTAGAAAACTAATAAATTAGTATGTTGTTTCCTATTATTTTACTAATAAATCAATATGATGAATAGCAAATATTAAAAGTTATTTATGAGGTAAGGAATTCCTTTACCTCATATGTATGTATTTTGTATGCATATGTATTTTGTACATATGTATATTACAATGTATGTATTTTGGCACATGCATATATTCCTCACAAGTTGAGTTGAGCTTTTTTGAATAAGTAAGAAACAAGAACAAAAATTTAGTATCAACTTCATTCTACATGACTGTATTTTTCTAGTATTCATTTTATTGTAGTAAGAACACTTAACCTGAGATCTATTCTCTTAAAATGTTTAAGCATAAAATGTATTATTTTTGACTATGATACAGTGTACATAGATCTCTAGAGTTTATCTTACTTAACTGAAACTTTATGCCCCCCTTGACAAGCAACTCCTCGTTTCCCCCTTCAACCAGCCCCTACAATCACCATTTCACTCTGGTGCTATAAACTATTCTACACCTCATATAAATAGAATTATGAAATATTTGTCTTTCTGTAACTTTTAAATTTCATTAGCATAATGTTCACCAATGTCGTACCATATGTCAGAATTTTTTAAGGCAAAATGATATTTCCTTCTATGCATATACAACAATTTCTTTATCCATTAATCTGTTCATGGGCATCAAGGTGGTTTCCACCTCTCGGCTACTGTGAACAGTGGTGCAATGAACATGGGAGTATTAATAGGAGTAGTAATATTTTGGGGGGATTCTGATTTCAATTCTTTTGGATAAATACCCAGAAGTAGGATTGCTGGTTCTATTTGACAGTTCTCCTTTTAATTTTTTGAGCAATCTCCATATTATTTTCTATAGCAACTGCACTATTTTGAATTGCCACCAACAATATAAACACTTGGTCAACACTTTTTTCTTTTCTAATAGTCATCCTGACAGGGCTGAATAGATCCCTCACTGTGGTATGAATTTGCATTTCCCTAAAGACTAATGACACTGAACATTTTTTCACATACCTTTTGATCATTTGTATGTATTTTCTGGAGAAATGTATGATCAGGTCCATAGACCACTTTTTAATCCAGTTTTTAAATTTTTCCCTATTGAGTTGTCAGATTTCCTTGTATGTTTTGGGTATTAACTTCGTATATATGGTTTGCAAATATTTTCTCCCATTCCATAAGTTGCCTTTTCACTCTGCTGCTTCCTTTGCTGTGAAGAACTAATTTGATTTGATATGGCCCTGCTTGCTTACTTTTGTCTTTGTTGCCTCTGCTTCTGGTGTCATAACTATGTAATCACTTCCAAGACCAAGATCTGGAAGCTTTCTCCCTGTTTCCTCCTAGAAACTTTACAGTTTAAAATCTTTCATTTAAATCTTTAATCCATTTTGGGTTGTGTGTAGTTTAAGAGCCCAATTTCATTCTTTTGCATACGATTTTCTGTTTTTTTTCCAACCATTTATCAAAAAGACTATCCTTTCCCATTGGGTTTTCTTACCACTCTTGAAGATCCATTGACCTTATATGTCTGTTGTTATGCTAGTCTTGTACTATTTTGATTACTATGGTTTTGTAAGATATTAACAGATTAAAATGAGGTAGCATGATGCCTCCAGCTTTGTTCTTCTTTAAGAATGAT
The DNA here is from genome assembly GCF_002263795.3 of Bos taurus. Classification (NCBI taxonomy): domain Eukaryota; kingdom Metazoa; phylum Chordata; class Mammalia; order Artiodactyla; family Bovidae; genus Bos; species Bos taurus. The sequence continues at coordinate 12,956,491 of NC_037332.1, read as the reverse complement.
TTGGCTATTTGTGAGCTTTTATGGTTCTACATAAATTACTTATCTGTTAATAAAAGCCATTGGAATTTTGATAGGGATTGCATTAAATCCATAGATCACTCTGATAGTATATATTTTAACAATATTCAATCTTCCAACTCATGAGCACAGCATTTCTTTCCATTTGTTTTGTCTTTTCTAATTTCTTTCATCAATGTTTTACAGTTTTCAATATATAGGTCTCTCACCTCCTTGGTTAAGTTTATTCTAAAGTATTTTAGTCTTTTCAATGCTACTGAAAAAGGGAATTAGAAAAATAATTCCCTTTTCAGGTAGTTCATTGTTAGTGCAACTAATTTTTGCATGTTGATTTTGTATCCTGAAACTTTACTCAACTTGTTATCAGCTTTAACAGTTTATCTTTCATTATGGAGTTTTTAGGGGTTTCTATATATAAGAGCATGTCATCTGCAAACATGGACAGTTTTACTTCTTCCCTTCCAATTTGGATGCCTTTTCTTTTTCTTGTCTAATTACTCCAGCTATGATTTCTAGTCCTATGTTGAATAGAAGGAGTGAAAGCAAGCATTCTTGTCTCATCCCTGATTTTAGAAAAAAGCTTTCAGCATTTTACCATTGAGTATGATGTTAGCAATGTGATTTTCATATATGGCCTATATTGAGACAATTCTCTTTTATTCCTAGTTTGTGAGTTTTTATCATGAAAAGGGTTGAATTTTGTCAAATGATCTTTTCTTTTGCACATACTGAAATAAGATTTAATTCCTTGTTCTGTTAAGATCAATTAGCATGATGTACCATCCTAATTGGAGAAGGAAATGGCAACCCACTCCAGTATTCTTGCCTGGAGAATCCCATGGACAGAGGAGTCTGGTGGGCTACTGTCCATAGGGTCACACAGAGTTGGACACAACTGAAGTGACTTAGCAGCAGCAGCAGCAACACCATCCTAATATGTTGAACCAATTTTGCGTCCCAGGGATAAAGTTCACTAGGTCATGGGGTGTGGTCCTCATGGATACTGGCCTGCAATTTTATTTTCTTTGGCATCTTTGTCTGGCTATGGTATTAGGGTAATACTGGACCCATAAAATGAGTTTGGAACCGTTCCTTCCTCTTCAGTTTTTTGGAAGAATTTGAAGAGGATTGGCATCAATTACTCTTTAAATGTTTGATAGAATTCACCAGTGAAGCCAACTAGCCCTAGGCTTTTCTTTGTTAGAAGGCTTTGACCACTAATTTATTCTCTACATCAGCTATAGGTCTATTCATATTTTCTATTTCTTCATGAATTGACCTCTGTAAGTTGTATATTTCTTGGAATTTAACCATTTCTTCTAGGAAATCTAAATTGTTGACATAATAGTTCATAGTAGCCACTCATGATTCTTTTTATCTCCATGGAATTAGTCGTAATGTCTCCTCTTTCATTTATGATTTTAAGTGTTCTTTTCCTTAATTTAGTTAATGGTTTGTTAATTTGTTTTCTTTTGAAAAGCTAACTCTTGATTTTGTTTTCTACTATTTTTCTATTTTATTTTTGCCCTCATCTATTATTTCCTTCCTTTTGATAAATCTAGATTAGTTTGTTCTTTCTTTAGTTCCTTGGGGTATAAAGTTAGGTTGTCTGATTAAGATTTTTTTTTAAGTAGGCACTTATTACCAACTCTTTTTAGTACTACTTTTTGTTGTATCTCTTATGTTTTTTATGTTGTATTTTCATTTCGGTTTTCCCCAGGGTATTTTCTAATTTTCTTCTCAATGTCTTCTTTGACTCAATCATTGTTCAAGCGTGTGTTGTTAAATTTCTACATATTTGTGAATTTTCCAGTTTTTCTATTGATATCCAGTTTCACTCCATTGTGGTCAGAAAAGACACTTGGTATAATTTCAATCTTTCTAAATTTTAAACTTCTTAAATTCTTAACTTGGTTAACTAAAATTCATTTTGTGAGCTAATATTAAATTTAACCTGAAGAAAGTTCCATAGGCATTTAAGACTGTGTATTTTTCTGCTGTTGGGTGAAATCGTCTGTATATGTCTATAGATCTGATTTGTCTATGTTATTTATATTCTCATATAAGTATTTATATTTTCATATAAGTTGATTCCCTATTGATCTGTCTAGATGTTCTAGTTGTCTCCTTTCAATCAAACAAAAAGGCATAATGTGTTGAAAATTATGTCTAGTACCTAAACAGTTTTTGGTAAAAGTCATTTTTTAAAAGAAAGCATAAAAGACTAAGCATTTTGTGGAAACAAATAAGGGAAGGATTGACTGTGATTCAGACGTATTCCATATGATTTGATAAAGATCATTTTTCCTACTTTTTAAAAATATACATTAAGTCTTGAAGAAATAACATATAAGTTTTATCTTTGGATTTTATCCAACATACCTAGATTATTTTTGCAGACCTAGAATGCAAAATGATTTAGTGATGCTTTTTTAAAAAACTTATTCTTCTTCAACTTTTATGACTGTTTTTATTTCCAACTAATGATATATCCCAGAGAGGAGGGTCTAGAATAGTTGAGAGGAATTGTTTATGATTAAATACATGAAAATGCAACTTTTAAGTAGTTACTTTTGCTCTGAAGGACTCTTCCATTAGGAAAAAAAAATGTTTTAAAAAGGAGGGAATGGAGATGGAAGTAAGGATAAGGAGAAAAATCATTAAAAAAGGGGAATTGACCTCATATTCAAGACCATATATGACCATATATTTGAATTCAGAATATCACAAAAGATGGGAAAAAATTCAACTTGTAAAAATCATGCTTCATTTTGAAAATGATATATACATGAAAATACCTCATTTTGAAAAAAGATATATATATACAAAGAGGAAAAATGGGAAAGCACTCAGGCTTTAAGATACCTTGATGAGCCATTAAAGGATACCTCCATTTGTCTGTATCCCAGAGGCTGTTATATAGAGGAGCAGTGCCCCAAAGCAAGCAGTGCCCCAAAGCATTCCTTTTAGGGAGCACTAAAAGGAATGGTCAGAGGATTAAGGATTATCTTACATTTGTAAAGGAAAAGTGCCAGTGTGAGTCCAGAAATATCTCAGGCAAAATGATTTTAGGAAAGAGGACATAAAGTTGATGTAGAAATTACCTAGGTAACTTTTTGGAACTCTCAGTTTGATATGCAGTGATTTAAAAACAAATTTCTGAGCCACCAGGGAAGCCCCTTGGAAATGGGAGAAAGCCAATAAAAGAGGGAAGAGAAGAGAAACAAGAATGAAAGAGGCAATGACTTAATTTGGCAATAAGTCACAGTCTAATAGAAAGCTGCACAGGGAGAAATTAATGATACAGGAGTGGTCAAGAATTTTTGCATTATGGTGGTCGGTTCTCAGGGAGTCTCACATTCTGGTACTCATCTACTTGTGTAAATTATCTTTCTGAGTAAATACTGGACCTCAGTTCAGTTCACTCACTCAGTTGTGTCCAACTCTTTGCGACCCCATGGACTGCAGCACCCCAGGCTTCCCTGTCCTTCACCAACTCCCTGAGCTTTCTCAAACTCATGTCCATTGAGTCGGTGATGCCATCCAACCATCTCATCCTCTGTCATCCTCTTCTCTTCCTGCCTTCAATCTTGCCCAGCATCAGGGTCTTTTCCAATAAGTTGGCTCTTCTCATCAGATGGTCGTCATATTGGAGCTTCGGCATCAGTCCTTCCAATAAATATTCAGGGTCGATTTCCTTTAGGATTGACTGGTTGGATCTCCATACTGTCCAAGGGACTCTCAAGAGTCTTCTCCAACACCTCATTTCAAATGCATCAATTCTTCATCACTCAGCTTTCTTTATGGTCCAACTCTCACATCTATACATGACTACTGGAAAAACCATAGCTTTGACTAGATGGACCTTTGTTAGCAAAGTAATGTCTCTGCTTTATAATAGGTTGTCTAGGTTTGTCATAGCTTTTCTCCCAAGGAGTCAGCTTCTATTAATTTCATGGCTGCAGTCGCCATCTGCAGTGATTTTGGAGCCCAAGAAAATAAAGTCTGCCACTGGACCTACGGACTTGCTTTTAACAAATAATATTACAAAACTGATTAGATGTCAATTCTAAGATTAGATACAAAAAAGACATAATTTCAGTTCCTGTCTCTTCCTCTCGCCCTTATATACCTCACCCTGCCAGAAGGTGGGGGGAGGCTGGAGGTGGGGGGACAAACTGCCATGTTGTTAGTAACTCCATGCAGAGGTCTTCACAGCAAACAACTGAGATTTCCCAACAAACAGCCAGACCTGAGGCCTGCTAACAGCCATGTGAATGACCTTGAAGGCTGCCCTACTGGGATAACTGTAGCTCCAGCCCATCCCTTGCATTGCAAACCTGTGAGAAACTCTGAGTCAAAAGCACACAGCTAAGCTGTACATAGATTCTTGACCCCAGAAACTATGTGACAATAAATGTGTGCTGTTTGAAGCTACTAGGTTTTGAGGTAATTTGGTATACAGTCATAGATAACTAATACAGACATGATTATCTAATATGCTATATTTGAAATACTTACTTCAAGTATCAAGTAAGCAACAAAAGACTAGTATAGAATCCTTAAGAATCAGTATCAGAAATCTTATGATATTAACAACAATACATAGATGTACACATATTTATGGGCTTCCCTGATAGCTCAGACTGTAAAGACTCTTCCTATAATGCAGGAGACCCTGGTTCAAGCCCTGGGTCAAGAAGATTCCCTGGAGAAAAGAATGGCTACCCACTCTAGTAGTCTTGCCTGGAGAATTTCAAGGACAGAGGAGCCTTGAGGGCTACAGTCCATGAGGTCCCAAAGAGTTGGACATGACTGACTGACTAACACTTCTGCTTTCTTTCACACATATTTATGAAAAGTAAAATTAATTCAGAAAGCTAAAGTCTCTGATAAGCCTTTCTAATTCTCAGCTAAAGTCACCATTCTTCATCTTCTGTTCATTCCCATCTGTGTATGTGTCCACTCCCATTTCCTGCAATGTAGACCACGTGCCTATGTGGGCACGCACACTGGAGAAGCAGGTTTACCGTTGCTCTTGGATAAAGATTACGCACTTTATGAAGTGCCTGAGGTGATCGGACATAACGAAGTGACTGAACTAAAATTGAGGTGATTCACATCATAATACAAATTTAGAAAACATTAGCCATTTTTAGTAGTTTTCTGCAACCATCCTGACTCATGAAAACTAATCTAAATAATCCATGCCACTCTTCCACCTATTTTTAACCTATTTAATAAAATCACATATTTGTCATCTGAAGAATTCAGTCACAGAAAAAATGACTACAGTTACAGAAAAAATGATGAGAACTCTTCTCACAGTACATTTGACTTCTGAGTTCTCAGTTTTGATGAAATAGCATTTCTGAGCCACAGCAGGAGCTTTCTTTTTATAAGGTTCCAGCAAAATGTCAGCACCCCCCCATGAAGATAGATGTCAACATTACATCCAGAGCAGAGATACTGAAAATGACTGGGTTATTTATTTTAAGGCTTCAAAATGTGAGGTAACATTCATTCCACGTATCTTAAGAATGGTTTTATTTATTCATATACTTGAACCTCTTTATAACACTGTCCTCAGATTCCTTGTTTCAAATCACATTGCTTTATAACTTTTCTTTCTGACTTTTAAGTAGCTCATACAGAATCCACTACACACTCATTCCACACTCCATTTCATAAAAAAGGTAAAAGTTTTTTAATCCAGAAATATACTTTAAGATACACGCTTATTATGAAAGAATTTCTCCTCTTGTGGAAGTGTATACTCTGTACAAACTAAACATTACTCACACTGAGTCTATGCATCCATTTGGAACATGCTTACATAGAAGAATTTTTCCATCAAATAAAAAAGAGCCACAGATTTTGTTCTTAACGAAAGAATCCATTATACTTTTAAGTAAATCTGACTCTGCTTAAATAGCCTCAATGCTTTTTAAAATTAAACTTGGCTTATTGTTTGTTTTCCAGGGTGATCATTAAAGGACAAAGCAAAATGTTAGAGCAAAGCATTATTGGCAAGCTTTGCTTGTTTGCATCTCTCTGTAAATGAGCAGCCAATGGAACTTCTGTGCTTATGACAGTGTTCCAAGCAAACCATCTCTCTCAGCCTAACATCCTTTCAACCATTAAAGTGTTATTAATCATCAGTTCATCCTGTTCTCTTCATGTCCATTGCTGCTGCCTTACTTCAGACTCTAATCACATTTTCCTTTCTCTTAAATTTTAATGTTTTATATTTTGAAATAATTTCAAACATACAGAAGAGTAGCCAGAACTCCCATAGCCCCTTAAATCAGAATAGCCAATTGTTAACATTTTACTACATTTGCCCCACTGTGCCCTGCTCCATATACATATATACACACATTTATACACATAGACAAAGTGTATATACACAAGTACATAAATACATGCAACCCATGGAGTATAGCCTGCCAGGATCCTCTGTCCTTGGAATTCTCCAGTCAAGAACACTGGAGTGGGTTGCCATTCCCTTCTCCAGGGGATCTTCCTGACCCTGGGATCAAACCCAGGTCTCCCACATTGCAAGGCAGATTCTTTACCATCTGAGCCACCAGGGAAACCCCGAATATACACACATACATATCTAAGTCCTTTCCAGAAATCTTTTAAAATGTTTTCAATTAAAGGATAATTGCTTTACACTATTGGGTTGGTTTCTGCCATATAAGAACGTGAATCAGCCATAAGTGTGTATATATATGTATCCTCTCCCTCTTGAACCTCCATCCCACCCCTCTAGTTATCACAAAGCACCTGGTTGAGCTCCCTGTGTTATACAGCAACTTCCCACTACCTATCTTACATATGGTAATGTATATGTTTCAATGCTATGACAGTAAGCTACAAATGTAATACCGCATTACCCTTAAACTAAAAGACACATCTATATAAACTACTATATAACCCTTCAAATCAGTTATTCAAAACTGTTAACACCACCACCTTCTCAGACCCCATTCTAAATTTGCTTACCGTACCAATGTTGTAGACCAAAGATGACTGCAATGACTTCACTGTTTCTCCCACTGATTTGTGTTGTCTAATTACTCTTCCCTTGAATCAGGGTTGACATCAATAATTGCTCACCAAGATTATGCATGGTGCCTTGAGCTGCCATAGAAAGAAGTCAGACTTCCTGACACCACTATGCTGGAGCGTCTACAGCTAAGCAGTTCCTTTGAAAGCCCAACTGCACCCAGTCTTTTGAGCATCTCTGCAAAGGCCTTAGAAATGTGATTGAGGCCACACTGGGCTCTTCATTCCTGCTACCTGCACCTGTTCAATACCACACTATAGAGAACAACTGTTCAGGTAGGCCTGGCCCAAATTCCTGACCTAAAATGGCGTGAAATATAACACAATGACTATTGCTTTATGTCACTACATTATGGGGAACCCTTCCAGAAATAGATAAAACATCTCCAATGTGTCTTTTTTTTCCAGTCTCATATCCTAGAAATATGCTTATATTTAGTGAGTATGTATTACAGACCTCTTCAATCTGGAACAATTCTTAAGTCCTTCTCAGTCTTTCATGTCCTCACAGTTATAAAGAGAACAGGCCTTACAGTCTGAAGGGTGGGTTTTGAGCTGGGTCCATCAACAGAGCCTTCAGGGGCCAGACTCAGACCATGCATTCTTGGCAGGAAAACCACAGAAATGACAGTGTTCTTTGTGATGCATTACATCAGGAAACACGCAATGTCAACTTATTCCAGCATGAGTGATATCAGTGCTGATAACTTGGCCTTGTGGTATCTAGCAGCTTTCTCCACCTAAAACTTTTCTGGTTGTAATTGAATAGTCTTTGGTGAGGAGGTATTCTACTACTAACCTGTTCCTCAAATTCTACCTACCAGCCTTAGCATCCCTGGACCGTTTCCAACTTAATCAAACTCATCTGATGACTGTTAAATGGTGAGTCTCTATTTCCAGCATTTTTTGGAGCTCTGATGAATAGCTTTCCATTTCTCTGCATTTACCTTCTTGCTTGCTTAACTAATGTATATTAACATACTAATACATTAATAGATTTTGTTTTTTAAAATCAATAATTAATGACTATTACTATTTTAATACTCAAGTCCTCCTCTATTCATCCATTGATACTGCCTTCAAACTAGTTATTTTATTCTTTTGCAACATTATTTTAGAGGATGCAATTTTTATGAAGAAGATGAACAAGACTTTGGACCTTCTCTGCCACAACCTGTCATCAGTCATTTCTCCTTTAAGGGAGGGTGATATTTAGAAAGCAAATTTTGGGCATGTGGGTTGCTCACCGCTCCTAAGACATCATTGTTTCTAAGCCTGCTAAGAACTAGGAAACATTTGTATTGCATCTAACATAATGTTAGATATGTAATATATGCACAAACTAGTTTACCCTGATGTCCCATTATCTAACAACCAAGAGTTATTTCAAGTCTTCCTCTTATCCATGATTATATTATATCCCCTCCATATCTGAGAAACAACTCAATATATTCATTCATTTCTTCAATTTACTTATTTGTCTACTTTAACCCATCTTCCAACATATAAGCCATCTCTTCCTGTCGCTACTTCTGCAGCAGTCCCTCATGACCCTGTGTACTTTTTCCAGGCCTGCCATCGCATGCCACCAGGGAGGAGCTCCTCAACTCAGGACTGATTCTTCCTCTGATCCACATCCCTCCCTCACTGTTCCATGTCTTTGACCACTGTACTGACCATTCCAGGAAGGATGCAGAAGAGAGTAAAAAGTGGGGAAATGGGAAGCAAGTAGATGCCCTTGTTCTCCCCTGTGACACAATACCTTCAAAAAATAAAAAAATTTTTGGCGTATAGTTGATTTACAATATTGTGTTAGTTTATGAAAATGAAAATAAACAAATAGGATCAGATGAAACTGAAAAGCTTTTGCTCAGCAAAGGAAACCATAAACAAAAAGACAAGCATCAGAGGAGAAAATGTTTGCAAATGAAGCAACTGACAATGGATTAATCTCCAAAATATACAAAAGCTCAAGCAGCTCAATATCAGATAAGCAAACAGCTCAATCAAAAAATGGGTACAAGACCTAAATAGACATTTCTCCAAAGAATACACAAAGATGGCCAAAAAATACATGATAGATGACCAACTTCACTGATTATTAGAGAAATGAATACCTTAACAGTTCTTCTTGCCCTGATCCATCCCCTATCTCATCTCTTTTCTATTCTACAAACTATAGACAGATTATTCTTAGAAAGAATAAAATGTATAGTGAAAAAATTAGGAAGTTGAAAATAAAGAAGCCAATTATGTATTCTTACTCTTCACTTGCTTGTGTTACTATGGACTTTTGAGTTATCAGGGTCTCGGTTTAAAATAAGGAAATAGTGCCTATCTAGAAGATGTGTTGCGAAGTTTCAGGTTGAATATGCAGAGTGCCAAGTACATAACTGTTGTTGTGGCAGTTGTTATGATGAGAAATTCTAACATGATTCTGAAACTCCTGTTCAAAACATTTTAATGTAGAATCCAATAAAAAATTAAAGCCTTTCAACACACCTCATCACCTACAGTATAAAATCTAAACTCTTGGGTTGTCTTAAGCAATTTTCCATGACCTGGCTTCAGCTCACACCTCCAGCCTCACTTCTCAACTCACTCCCACTGTCACTTACACCACAGTCTACTTAACAGTCTTGTGTTTCCTTGACTTTAGTGTTTTCCTCTTTTTATGCTTTGAACATACTATTACCTCAACTGAAATATATCTTTTCCTAAATATCCAACTATTGCTACATTTTTACTTATACTTTACTTACACTTATTTGAAGTTAAGTTCATCTCCCTCTGGAAACCTCCCTTGACCATATCCAAAATATAATAAATAGAATTAACTCTTCCATTAATTGGGCCAAGACTCAGGTGCCTTTATTATGTATAACACTTGTCACACATGTGGCAACTAATTATACACACATACACACACCTACCTTACTAGATTGTGAACTCATTGAGGATAGAGAGTACATCTTGCTCATTTTGACATTCCCAAGACATTTTCTGATGAATAGTTCAGGTCACCAATAATAAATCTTCAGTAAATATTTAATTTAAAAATCCTTATAATACTTATTTAAACAATTAGAATAATCAATAAATATTGATCACATATTAACTACTAATCAGTACTGTGCTAGAGCACTATCAATATTTTTATATAAAAAGAAATAGCATAAAATTGTTATGATCATTCTAGAAGATCTCTACCCTATAAAGAAGAAAAATAAGGCTCAGTAGAGTCACTAATTTGTATAAGTTTGCAGTGTCTAGTAGAACTGACATCAGAGCCTCAGCTATTAATATATCTGTAATGCAAAAGATACACAGTGTCTTCGTGATATAAACATGAATATTCATCATACATACATGAATATCAAGGTAAATATAAAGAAACTATCATTTTAAGATAGGCTTGTCACATTTATATCTCATTTTTACTCTGAGACAATGAAAGTGAGGTGAAAGTGAAAGTTGCTCAGTCCTGTCCAACTCTTTGTGACCCCATGGACTATATAGTCCATGGAATTCTCCAGGGTAGAATACTGGAGTGGTAGCTGCTCCCTTCTCCAGGGAATCTTCCCAACCCAGGGATCGAACCCAGGTCTCCTGCATTGCAGATGGATTCTTTACCAGCTGAGCCACCAGCAAAGCTCAAGAATACTGGAATGCGTAACCTATCCCTTCTCCAGTGGATCTTCGCAACCCAGGAATCGAACTGGGGTCTCCTGCATTGTAGGCAGATTGTTTACCAGCTGAGCTACCAGGAAAGCCTTTGATACAAGAAATCATAAAGTAGCTTAGCTAAACCATTAATATTTACTTTTATTACTTTTTGACACAATAAATCATTAAAAGCTACTTTATAATATTGTATTATAATACAATACAGAAGCTACTTTATAACATTGCGTCCTTGCTAACCAAGCAGCTTACAGAGGGTCTAACTGACACTAGCCCCTTCCTGGAGCACATGCCCTAGATAAATAGCCTAAGTAAGTGAGTAAGTAAGTGAAGTCGCTCAGTCGTGTCCGACTCTGCGACCCCATGGACTGTAGCCTATCAGGCTCCTCTGTCCATGGGATTTTCCAGGCAATAGTACTGGAGTGGATTGCCATTTCCTTCTCCAGCGATAAATAGCCTAAAGAGTCACAAATAAATGTAAGTTCATAATACAACTCCTCTAATGGCCCTTGTGACAAACAGTTTCCCCCGCTTTGCAGAGTCTTCCCTTATGGTGCTTCTTAGTACAGAAGCCTATCAAGTTCCTACTTTTTTTTGGTTTCAACTGATTTATCTGGACTTACCTTAAAAGCCCAAAATTCTCCATCCATGGACTTTATTCAAGGCATATGCCCCATGTCCTACAATTTCTCTGCTTGTATCCTGCCTTAACCTCCCCATGAGGTCCCTTAAGGTATGCAATGTACCTTCTCCAAGAAGTAATAAACTTCTCTATCTCAATTCCCTTGTAATATGCTGTTAAACCAAGGCTCAGCATATAGGACCTTAGTGTTCTATGCTAAAAATGATAATTTAACAAGGTCACAAAGGTGGATAACATGCCAAGAAAATGAGCTAAACATCTTATATGCATGAACTCATTTAATGAGTCACAGATAAGAGAAATGATACCCAGAGAATCTGAATGCCATTCACACAGCCAGTGAATGGCAGAGCTGAAAATTTTCTGTTCTAATTTAAAGTTTATTTTACTGAACCACTTCGTAATCCTAGAATTTTCAAAATATAAAAATATAGCCATCCTTTGTATCCATGAAGACAACACAAAACATAGATTTGGGTACCAAAAAATCAGACTGGAAATAAATTTTAGAAAGAGGAATTACTAACAGGATAAGGTGGGAGTTAGTAGCTTTTTTTCTGAAAAAGACCATATAGTAAATATTGTAGGGTTTGTGAGCCATAAAGTCCCTGTCACAACTATTCAGTTCTGTGGTCATAGCAATAAAGCAGCCAAAGGCAATACATAAATGAATGAGTGTGGCTGTATTTCAATAACATTTTATTTATAAAAGTAGGTAGTAGACCATAGACTGTGGCCCCCTGGACTAAATAACAAAATATTTTAATCAGAAAAAAATATTGAAAAACTACTGAGGCATTTTACTTCAAGGCCTATGTTTCAAAGGAGTAGTGGGTAGTATAGAAATAACATAATACAAGGAAAGAATACAAGTACAAGGCAAATGTGAAGACTGTTGGCTTTACTGAAAATGCCAAAAACAAAAACTACCATGAGGCAGGTAATGTATAAGATATTTCAGGGGCTTCCCTGCTAGCTCAGATGGTAAAGAATCTGCCTGCAATACAGGAGACCAAATTTGACCCCTGGGTTAGGAAGATACCCTGCGGAAAGGAATGCAACCCACTCCAGTATTCTGGCCTGGAGAATTCCATGGACGGAGGAAACTGGTGGGCTACAATCCATGGGGCAGCAAAGAGTCAGACACGACTGAGAAACTAACATGTATAAGCTTGATGGAAAGAGTTTCTCAGAAACATGTGTTCATTAGTTTATAATCACTGGAAAATCAGAAGTTAATATTGTGTCTCTAGGTGTATGTATTCATGTAGAATCATTTTACCATGAAAGAATCATTTAGCAACTAAGACCTTTCTGAAAACTATTCTCATAAATATTGTTATAAGGAAGAGTCAGTCAGCTCAGGAGCTCAGTCATGTCCGACTCTGCAACCGAATGGACTGCAGCATTCCAGGCCTCCCTGTCCATCACCAACTCCCAGAGCTTATTCAAACTTATGTCCATCAAGTCAGTGATGACATCCAACCAACTCATCCTCTGTCATCCCCTTCTTCTCCTGCCTTCAATCTTTTCGAGCATCGGGGTCATTCCCAAGGAGTCAGTTCTTCACATCAGGTGGCCAAAGTAATGGAGTCTCAGCTTCAGTATCAGTCCTTCCCATGAATATTCAAGACTGATTTCCTTTGGGATGGACTGGTTGGATCTCCTTGAGGTCCAAGGGACTCTCAAGAGTCTTCTCCAATACCACAGTTCAAAAGCATCAATTCTTCGGCGCTCAGCTTTCTTCACAGTCCAACTCTCACATCCATACATGACCACTGGAAAAAACATAGCCTTGACAGGACGGACCTTTGTTGGCAAAGTAATGTCTCTGCTTTTGAATATGCTATCTAGGTTGGTCATAACTTTCCTTCTAAGGAGTAAGCATCTTTTAATTTCATGGCTGCAATCACCATCTGCAGTGATTTTGGAGCCCCCAAAAATAAAGTCTGACACTGTTTCCACTGTTTCCCCATTTATTTCCCATGAAGAGTAACTGACCTCAAATGTTAGTGGACTTTAAAATCACTTGAAATGTTCATTAAACGTGTTGACACCAGTATCTCCAAGTCTTGGATAGAGCACCCCAAGTTATTCTCACAGGGATGATCCACCACATACATGAGAAATTCTTAACTAAAGCAAGGATTACATGTATGGCATGTATTATACCAAAGAGGAGCTTTTAGGAAGCAGAAAGTAGATTCTACTGGCCACCAGAGATAGTAAACCAGGAATAGATTTGAAAATAACACTGGTTACCTTCTAAGATAGGATATGGTTCACAAGAGAGAGACTTTTTCTGGGAAGTTTTGTGTTTAGGAATTGGGAGATTAAGAAACTGCTCTCATTCAGATTGATGGTAAACCAGGGGCCTGATCATTTAGCAATGGTATCTAATGGCCTTCTGAGTTTCTCAATGTGTTCATTTCCTGCTGCTTCTATAAAAAATTACAACAAACTTAATGGTTTAAGTGGAAAATTCTGAAAGAGATGGGAATCCCAGACCACCTGACCTGCCTCTTGAGAAATCTGTATGCAGGTCAAGAAGCAACAGTTAGGACTGGACATGGAACAACAGACTGGTTCCAAATAGGAAAAGGAGTACATCAAGGCTGTATATTGTCACCCTGCTTATTTAACTTATACGCAGAGTACATCATGAGAAATGCTGGGCTGGAAGAAGCACAGGCTGGAATCAAGATTGCCTGGAGAAATATCAATAACCTCAGATATGCAGATGACACCACCCTTATGGCAGAAAATGAAGAGTAACTAAAGAGCCTCTTAATGAAAGTGAAAGAGGAGAGTGAAAAAGTTGGCTTAAAGCTCAACATTCAGAAAACGAAGATCATGGCATCAAGTCCCATCACTTCATGGCAAATAGATGGGGAAACCACAGCTGACTTTGTTTTTCTGGGCTCCAAAATCACTGCAGATGGTGATTGCAGCCATGAAATTAAAAGACACTTACTCCTTGGAAGGGAAGTTATGACCAACCTAGACAGCATATTAAAAAGCAGAGATATTATTTTGCCAACAAAGGTTCCTCTAGTCAAGGCTATGGTTTTTCCAGTGGTCATATATGGAGGTGAGAGTTAGACTATAAAGAAAGCTGAGTGCCAAAGAATTGATGCTTTTGAACTGTGGTGTTGGAGAAGACTCTTGAGAGTCCCTTGGACTGCAAGGAGATCCAACCAGTCCATCCTAAAGGAGATCAGTCCTGGGTGTTCACTGGAAAGACTGATGCTGAAGCTGAAACTCCAATACTTTGGCCACCTGATGCAAAGAGCTGACTCACTGGAAAAGACCCTGATGCTGGAAAAGATTGAGGGCAGGAAGAGAAGGGGACGGCAGAGGATGAGATGGTTGGATGGCATCACTGACTCAATGGACATGGGTTTGGGTGGTCTCCAGGAGTTGCTGATTGACAGGGAGACCCGGCCTGCTGTGGTTCATGGGGTCACAAAGAGTTGGACATGACTGAGTGACTGAACTGAACTAATGGTTTAAAAATCAAAACAATGTATAGATTTGCAGATCTACAGTATAGTCTGAAAAGGGTTTTATTTGACTAGAACCAAGGTTTGACAGGGCTGTGTTCCTTCTGAAGGCATTAAAGATAATCAATTTCCTTGTCTATTTTAGCTTCCAGAGGTCACCTACACTTCTGTGATCCCTTCAGCCATCTTCAAATCCAATATCAGAGCATCTTCTCATCTCTGATTCAAACTCTTCAGCCTGCTTCTTCCACTTTAAAGGGATATTGTAATTATATTAGGCCTAGTCAAATAATCCAGGATAATCTCATTTAAAAATCAACTGGTGAGCTGCCTTCATTTCATCTGCAATTTAATTCCCTATTGCCATGTAACATATTTACAGGTTCTTGGGATTAAGACTCAGATACCTTGGAGAGGAGGGAGTACCCATAAATCTTTCTACCACACCCAGAGAGAAGCTTTTTCTCTAACCACAAGAAAATAAGGAATAGGAAAAAAGAGATTCTATAAGAAACAGAGAGTAGACTCTTTTGAATGTTAAGTGTATTGAAGGTGTCATGTAAAGTAGCACCATACACAGGGTGTAGGTTGCAGCCTAGTACAGTTCAGCAGTGGAAAAACCAGAAGGAAGGAAACAACACAAGACATGAAGCTACAGAGGGAAATAATATGGTCACAGAGCATGACATGAAAGACCTGTTGTCAGAAAGGGAAATGAAAGTGTGTTATGGTCTGAAGGTTTGTATCCCGCCCCACATCGTTCATGCATTGAAGCCCTAACCCCCAGTGTGGCTGTACTTGGAGATGATACTCTAAGGAAATAATTAAGGTTAAATGAGGTCATAAAGGTGGGGCCCTGATGCAATAGGATTAGTGTCCTTTTGAGAAGAGACACCAGAGAGCTTTCTCTACCTCCCCATGTAAACACACCAAGAAATAGTCATGTGAGGACACAGAAGGAAGCTGACCTTCTGCTAGTCAGAAAGAGATCCTTCACCAGAAACCAAAGGTACCATAACCTCTATCTTGAACTTCAAGCCTCCAAAACTGTGAGAAAATAAGCATCTGTGCCCCTCCTACCCAACCCAGCCTGTGATACTTTATGACAGCTTGAGCAGCCTAATACAGGAGGGGAAAATGACAAAAGTCAAGGCAAAGAACTAAGAGCCCAAGCAAGAGTACAAATTCATGTGGATAATTTATAGATCTCAAAGTCTGGAAAATGCATTCCTATGTTTAAGTTACTAAGTCAAACCTAATGCCAGGTCAATTTTCAATTTATTCTTTTTTAAATAAATGTTTAGAAATATCCCCTGGAAAATATTTTATAATAATATGCCAAAACCAATACAATATTGTAAAGTAAAATAATAATAGTAATAAATAAAAAATTTAAAAATAATATTAAGATTAATATTTTTCATTCTTTTAATAAAACTCATTTAGCATAAAACCAGATATTTTGGAATATTTATTGTGTATTTCTACTTATAGGGTACTAATGTATAAAATATATAAATGTGGATAAATCTATATATTTAGATGCATTTACTTTATAGTTAATTGGAATGCATTAATTCAATAAGAGAAAAGTTACTCCAAATTGCAAATTAAGAGCTGAAGCCTCACTGAAAAATAAAAAATCCATTTGCCTCCACAGATCACTCATTTTGTATTCACAAGTCAATCATTCTCTTTGCTTGAGTAAATTTGTTTTCAAAACTAAGTATTTAATATGCAGTACATCTTTCACTATATGTAAGGTCAAATAATCATAGAAATTTAGAATCTGAAAGTAAGATATTTCATTTTCCAAATCCTTCAATTTATTATGAAAGAAATAAGCATTCACAAAACAGACAAAAATATTATTGTAACCTATAACCCTCTGGTTTTCCCCTTGTCTATAATTTTGTTTCATGCCTGAAAGTATAGCAGCTACATCAAAAACAGGATGGTTTGGGTAGGCAATTGCTTAGAAAGGGTTTATGGGAAATGGGTTAACTGGAATCCTGTCTGAACTTGAACAAATACCACTGCAGGTATCATTGAATCTAGTAAGCTGAGCTTGAACATGTCAGAACCACATAAAATATGTGGAATGAAAGTCTATGAACATTGGCCATCTGTTGGCTATTCCTTTTACACAGTGTCTAGCAACTTTTGGCAAGAAGTCACAGTCTTGGTGAATAGGATATGCTGAGCTCAAGGGAAACATTGATTAAAGAAGTAACATTAATCTATAATAGTCTACTTAGAGATTCAAACACATCTGAAACAATAAAATAAAAACTTCACATATTTTTATTTGTAAGAAAATGCAGCATAGTAGAAGAGCTTACTGCTGAGACATTCCCTGCTTACAGTCGACTTCAAGAGGAGATTCTAAAATGCTATGTTTGAGGTAAATTGGGCAGTACTATTCTTATCATTAACTTATTCATTTTTGGTACTAAGAGTTTTGATTAAGAGTGACACATACTCCTTTACAGTGTTCAAGATTTGGACAGAAGGAGAATCATGCCAGTAATTGAGACTGATTGTACAAGTTAATGCCAAACTGCAGCCTTTTTATACACAATGCTAAGTGTAGGAGAGAGGAGGAGGGGAAGGCTAACAACTGATTTTCTTGCTCTCCTTGACAAACAAAAGGAAATCCCTAAACGCAGCCATTCACATAGTCCTGGATGTGCAACATGCATAGTAACTGAACTTTATACTCTGTAAGCTTCGAAGCTACATATTTAGATTTGGCTACCAAGAAAAAGCACACAAACCCTTTCCGAAATTTGTTTCTTTCTTTACCAATTAATTTAACAAGCCACATTAGTCAAACTAGTCAAACCATCTGCCAATATGGATGGCTCCCAATCTACACTATCAGAGCACTGCCAAACTTGTTTCTCATTTGCTTCTCCTCTTGATTCTTACTACATTTTAATGAGGTTAAAGGTAGAAAAATAATCATTCACACTTATACAACCAGCTCATTCTTATCATTCAAAAGAATAAGTCAATAGAGAAATCCTAGTGAAAACACTAATGAGTAACAGGAGTCAACCCTAAATTGAAAAATAAGATGCAGAATTGAGAAAAAAAATCAGATTTCATTAATATCTTAACATAAACTCATGAGTAAATTTTAACTATCTATTAGCTTTTTTCAGTGTTCTAATGATATATGAATATTTAAGAATGTAAATAATAAACATGATATATAATCATTGAAAATAAGGTAGTTGGCAGTTCCCCAGCCAGAAGTGATCAGATAAAATAAAAAAGAGAAATCATAGGTACACATCAAGTAAATCTGCTCATTGTATTACAAAAATTTCAAAGGATATGTACATGCCTTGTAACTTCTGTAACATCAGCCTGAGAACATTCATGAGGAAGATTGTGTAAGCCACCATGCCTACATCAGTTATCACCAGCTTGATATCCAGATATTAGGATGGAAAAAACACATCAACACTAACCTAGTCCCCTGAGACAATAAAAAGGATATTAGCATAGACTATCCTCTTAGGCTTCTTCCATTTCAAAATTACTACAGCACCACCTGAGAAGTTTACATACAAAGCCCAAGAATTTGGCTATCTTATTTTGTGTTTCAGAAGGATGCTAAGTCATTGCTGCTTTGTTTTCTTAGAATTTTTTTTTAATCACTAGCAAACATTATTTATAAAAACACACCAACTACAATAATACTCAGATAAGCTCTAACTTGTATAGGACACAAAGTTTCACTCTACTGGGTACAGAGAATAGGAACAATACTAAAGACACTAAGTCCTGAAGGATTTCACGAGAAGAACAAGGCACACCTGTGGAGGGAAACATTTTAGGAGCTTGCAGAAACTCAGGGAAAACTCCACAGGGACTACAAGGTAAAGAGTATGCAGTTGTTTAAAGAACAAGAAGGACTAGGGTAAATTAAGAAGTGAAACTTAAGAGTGAAATCCATGCAGGAAGATGGTGTAGAATGTTTTAGAAATGTGTCTGGAAGAGAACAAAAAACCAGCCTCTCTAGAGAAGAAAATAGTAGAGAATTAGGTAAAAGGCAGAGTAGAGGGATACAGAGTTCATGTTCAGTATTTAGAGGTTTGTTTTTAACCCATATTTCCAAACCTTAGTTTCAGTATCAACAAGCAAATAATCTAAATTCCTAGACATGGATGTGAGGGTGGGGAAATAATCTGAACAACTGCAACAAAACCTAAGAGACAATCAAGAAGTGGGTTCACTCCAGGAAATTTTTATCACCTTTCCTAGCTTATAGGTCAACAGTAGGAAACGTTTCTAGGCATTGGGAACAATTGCAGGATTTTAAGCACAGTGACAATTTAAATGCATTAAAATTCTTATTCATATATGTTATATCACTTAATCTCTCAGGAAAGAATGGTACAGGCAAAGCAGTGTTATGGAAAATTTATCTGGGTAGAACTTTAAAAATGTATTAGAAAAAGTAGGAGATACATTAGAAGGCTATTAGAACAACAACAACAAAAAGAAAATCACTAAGAAGATTGTGAAGGAAGAAATCTGGTACACTTCAGAGAAATTAAGAAATTTAAAGTTACCTTCAGAACCGGAGCATAAATTCAGCCAAATTGAGGAGCATGGTGGACTTAACATTGACTTCCTGAGGAGGGGGTTAATACACACCTCTTGCTTAGCTTTCCACTGATCCGGAAGATAAAAATACAAAGAAATTCCAAACCATTAGGCTCAGAAACAGGTACCTTCAGGTCTGAAGAGGAAAAGAAAGCAGACGCTATAAGCCAAATAAGGTATTAAGCCAATGCTTCTCAAAACTACTGTCAGCATGACCTGAGAACTGTTAGCTATTGAGATCACTGAGCTCTCTGCCTCGTCTACTGAACTACTTACTCCTGAGGTAGACAAGCTCTCCAGGTGAGTCTGATCTACGCCCAAGTTTAAGAGCCAATGGTATAGTTAATGTTATCAAGGAACAAAATTACTGAATTCAGCTCAAGAGCAGCTTCTTGACAAAAGAAGTCTAGTCAAAAATCTAATTGGTTCATTCCAGGGGGTAATTAAGTACTTCAGCTTGCACATGTCCAAATCATGCAATCTTGTTAGAAATGATGTCCTTGAAAATGCACAGAAGCATAAATTGGACACAAAAATCAAAGTCAATAGTATTTTATAAGACCAAATCAATTTGATTTTTCATTTAGCTCTCTTTGGAACTGCCCGATGCTAGCTCCTCCTCCTAAGCACATAATCTGCTCTATTAAATGATAGAACTTAAAAACCCAGGGAAAGGAAGGTATTTGATAAAGTTTTGTTCTTTTATAACATGTAGTAATATGTTCCTGCAGATTCATATTCAACTGAAGAATATATTCTATAATAGTTCATTTAATAATATATTTTATTACTGTTATATTCAGAATTGCTCTGCTCCTAGTTTTTTGTTTGTTTGTTTGTTTGTTTTTCCAGCACATGCCTGGTAAACTGTTTCTAAACTACTTAGACAAATGCAGTAGAAATAAAACTTTGAAAAGCCCATCTCATAGTACATATGAATCTTTACTATGAGATGTTCAATGTTATATTCTTAACTAAATATATAATTTTATTTTGAAGTGTTAATTGTTCTAGTTTCCCCATAGAACAGCCTTTCCAAAAGGGGGGAAAAAAGGGAGCGAGAGAAGCTAAAGTCATTAAAGCTTTGATCTCTTACTTATTTCACTCAGTTTCAAAGTCAGGCTAGTTATAAAAGTTCTAGACATGCCACATTATGTTTTATTTCTGCATTATTTCTTTACTTTTATATAGAATTTGGGAATCATATCAAAGGAAATATTTTAAGTCATTCCAGACTCTAGGTTAGTACGATGCAGCTTGTATTTATTTATGAAATTTCCCATCCTATAACTATCCAAGTTTCATTAAATTTGGTGATCTGAAAAAGAAGGCTCAGTTACCAAATACACCCAAATTGTGAAAGTTTATATAAAAAGATTTATCCTTCTGCTCTGAGCTAATTGTTTGGTTTATGGAGATCCCCATACAATTAGTCAAAGAAAACTTGTCCTTAAATAGTGTGTTTTCAAGCTCTTGTTGGGAGCAGAGATGCTCAGAAATCCCTTCATGAAAAAGCATCCTTTTATTGGCAAGTAAATTCCTCTGTTGTCAATTCAAAGCTTTGCTATATCTTTGGATTAGATCTTTTACCTTCTACAAAAAAAGATGGAAAACATTTATTAACATTACAATTGTTTTCCCATATAGCCATCAAAACTTAAGAAGACTTCAAAATGTGTTTTTGTTGTTTAGTCGCTGCTGCTGCTGCTAAGTCACTTCAGTCATGTCCAACTCTGTGCAACCCCATAGACAGCAGCCCACCAGGCTCCCCCGTCCCTTTTTTTTCTCCAGGCAAGAACACTGGAGTGGGTTGCCATTTCCTTCTCCAATGCATGAAAGTGAAAAAATAAAGTGAAGTGCTCAGTCGTGTCCGACTCCTAGTGATCCCATGGACTGCACGTCCATGGGATTTTCCAGGCAAGAGTACTGGAGTGGGGTGCCATTGCCTTCTCCGGTTTAGTTGCTAGTCATGTCCAACTCTCTGCAACCCCGCAGACTGCATCACATCAGAATCCTCTGTCTTCCACTATCTTCTGGAGTTTGCTCAAATTTATATCCATTGAGTCTGTGTTGCTATCTAACCAAAATGTGTAGATGGCACTAAAATGATATTTGTGCTTTCCTGATAGGACAGGGTTATTAAAATGGTTTACATATAGAGAACATTATTATAGTCATTCAATTATATTATGTTTGTTATGCATATAAATAGTAGCAAGGAAAAATGAGATTTTAGAACTCCATATTTCTGTAGTACACAGCCATATTGAGTAGCTGAACCTTGCTATTATACAAGTGATGTAGATGTCTAAGGAACAGCCATATTTTCATTTAAAATCATGTCAAATTTAAAACTGTTACATCAGTATAGTTCTCTCAGACTCATACTTACCAAATTTATTATTTCCCCCATTCTAATTCTAGAGGGAAAGTTAGAAGCCTTAAAAAAAGCATTGTTTCCAACATTTAAAATTTAATATCTTTTTATCCTCCTTCCTTTCCAACAAAAGAAGAAGAGAGGTCAAATAACTGAGTTTTCCAAATTAGAAACACACACATGCATATATGTAGGAGCCAGGACATATATCACTTCAAACATTCAAGTAAGCAAGGATACCAGGCAATATTCAATGGCATTATGTTAAGTAATAAATGAGTGGTAGATAATCTCTGAATCTGGATGGCAAGACTAAGTATTATCAAATTCTCCCCATTAAATTTTATGTATTTTACAAATCCACCTAATTACAATTAAAATCCAAGGAGATTCTCTTATAGAACTTAGTAAGATGATGTTTGTGCATAGCTGTACTAGATAATGTGGGACAATACACCAGATAACAGGAAAAAGACAACAACCCTATTTAAAATTGAGGAAATTAAACAGAGAGCAATTAGCAGAAAAAGAAATAAAAAGATCCCTTGACTTGTCAGTGATCAGAGAATTGTACCTTAATAATGGAATATCATTTTTCCATCTAATTGTTCAAAAGAAAAAAAAAAATCCCCAATACCTGATCCTAATAGAGGTATGGTGAAATAAGGTAATGTTCCACAGTAGTACCTATCAAACTCTAAAATATTTACAAGTTTTGATAAAGCAAATTTTTACTAAGAATCCATCCTTCATAAATATTTAAACAGAAAGCAGAATATAAGAGTATATTCAGGACAACATTTTCACAGCAAAGCATCAGAATCATAAAATCCCATGTTTGACATGGGATGAGAATGTGCTAACAATATATAGATTGTTTGTATTACATTTTCAAAAAGAAATATTATGTGCATATATGTAATGATATGCAGGCTATTAAAAATTTTATAAATGCGATGGAAAAAATCTGAAAGGATGTTAACAATAATGTAATCACAATAATAAATAAAACCAATACTGAATAATCACTATATGCCCGGTACTATGTTATGTATTTTTATAAACTATCTTGGTTAGTCCTCTTATCAACCATGTAACTATGTGGTACTATTTCACAAATATGAAACCCGAAGATAAACATCAAAGTTTCAGTAATATTACATGATGGAGTGGAAATAGGGAAGAGGGTGGCTACTCAAGTGAAGGTAGATTTATAGTTTTCACTATTATAATATGTCATTGGAATTTTAAAGAAACCATGCATATGTTAGTTTACTAATTAAAAATAAAATTTAAAAAATAGTTACACTACAACAGAGAACATGTTAAATACTATAAGCCATAACATGGTAATAAAGTTTCACAGAGAGACAAAATTCTGATTGAAAAACATCATTTATGAAGGAAGCAACACTTGAGATAGGCCGTGAAAGATGGGTAGTTCAAAAGGTAGAGAGTACTTCCACAGAGCCTCTAAAGGAACAACAGAAAGGCAAAAAAGAAAGTACAAAATGAATCCAGGAAATAGCAAAGAACTGCTTAATGGGTTCTGAAAAAGTATTTAACAGAATAGCAAGAGAGAGAAGAGCTTTAGGAGAGCTTGTGTGCGTGTGTTAGTCGCTCAGTCGTGTCCGACTCTTTGCGACCCCACAGACTATAACCCACCAGACTTCTCTGTCCGTGGAATTCTCTAGGCAAGAATACTGGAGTGGATTGCCATTCACTTCTCCAGAGATAGGAGGGCTTAAATGAATCTTACATGTCTGAGAAACAACGAAGCAGAGTAGGAGATAAAGCTGAAGAGCCAAGAGGGTTTAAAGCATTTTGCTTTACTTAAGAAATGACTAGAAAGTCAACCCTTTGGATTAAACTAACACACAGATTCTTCAAAGAGGCAATTCCCAACCTATGGGCCACAGATACTTGGAATTAGGCAAGCTTTATGCAGGAGGTTCACAAATCCGCATACTTACTAAATTTTTTTTAAAAAGTCTATAGTATAAGGTCTTGAATTTTCAAAGTGGGCCTGCTTCCAGGCTGGCTGCCACAGTAGAGAAGGTGATGGGGTCAGTTTCTTCTTTTTTTTTTTTTCCATCTGAAGCTCTCATTTCTGCTTTCCCACACCATGGGCCGTTTCTAGGTCCTGAGGATTGAAACAGGGGAAGAAAAAGATGCAAAGGACAAGAAAACCTCCCTTGACTGACACAGATATAATTTGGTGTTAGTTTCCCTTAGGCTGGCCAGTTCAAACAAAAACAAAAATAATAAACATTCTTTTTACAGGAGATTATTTACAGTTCGAGTCCTTCCATTGCTGGGGACTCACTAGCAGTGTCCTTAGCCAAGGCTCCTCATGCTGTGGGTGAATGCTCTTTGTTCAAGAAACTCTATAAAAAAGATTTTATTTGGGAGTTACCTTATTCCTCTTGAACAAAAGCTTACATTTTTTCCTGGAAAATGGATCATCCTTGGCCTGAAATAGTTCTGGGCACACAAAGTATTTCAAAAGCTACCATGTCTCATTCTATTATACAGGTTGCTCTCTGGCTACCATCTCTCGCCTCTTGGCTTCCTCAGGTGTGGATATAAAATTATCTTCATTCAGCCAACTGGAGACATAGGTGAAGTTCTTCAATTTGTCTCCTTGAAGACTCACCTCTAGGCTCATGTAAGGAGGAAACCACCACTTCAAGGCAGAAGAAGGGGTCAACAGCATACTAGCATTCTTTCCATAGAACCACTCCCTTGACACACACACACACCAAATTTGGACGGCTCTATGCCAACTCTTTAATATACTTGAACTAGGTAAGGAGATGAGGATTACAAAGCATATATTGGACCATCTCTCCATGCTCCTTTGCAAGTCCTGATGAGATTCCATCCTTGCTTGGGAATGAAGAGATATTTGGCAGAAAAAGTCATGGAACTTCTAGAAACTAATGTTGAGTCCTAATTTAACATCCAGTTACAGACCTAAGTAATCTAGAAGTCTGAAATTAAACCTAGAAAAATTAAAATTGCATTCTCCATGTTGTTTCTTGTCTCCTCCATACCTCTGCACATGTTCTTTCTACATAAGTTAATGAGCCTTAACAAATGTATACTCTGTGTAACTACCATGCCAATCAAAATATACAACATTCACTTTGCACTAGAAAATTCTCTCCTGCTCCTTAGCAATGAATTTTCCACCCTAATACCACCTTGCTGCTGCTGCTGCTAAGTCGCTTCCGTTGTATCTGACTCTGTGCGACCCCATAGACGGCAGCCCACCAGGCTCCCCCGTCCCTGGGATTCTCCAGGCAAGAACACTGGAGTGGTTGCCATTTCCTTCTCCAATGCATGAAAGTGAAAAGTGAAAGTGAAGTCGCTCAGTTGTGTCCAACTCTTCGCGACCACATGGACTGCAGCCCAACAGGCTCCTCCATCCATGGGATTTTCCAGGCGAGAGTACTAGAGTGGGGTGCCATTGCCTTCTCCAATACCACCTTAGATTACCACTATTTTGAACTCTATCTCTATAGGTTAGTTTTGCCTGTTTCTGAACTTCATATAAATAAACTCATACAGCAAGGGTTGGCAAACTATAGCTCATGGGCCAAACCAACCTTGACACCTAGTTTTGAAAGTAAAGTCTTAGAACATAGCCCCATTTTCACCTTGTTTATTACTGATTTCATGCTATCATGGCAGAGCAGAGGAGTTGTGACAGAGACTATATGGCTCAAAAAACCTAGAGGATTTACAAACTCTACAGAAAAAGTTTGCCAAACCTTATCATACAACATTAACTCTTTGTGTCTGGCTTCTGCCCCTAAGCTTTTTTAAAAGATTCATCCATGTTGTTACATATCTCTATGTTTTTCTCAATTAATCATCCCTTCTTATTGCTGAGTAGTATTCCACTGTATGAATATAATAATTTGTTTATCAAATCCTTTGTGGATTAAAATTTGTTAAATTCTTGGCTATTAAAAATAATTGATCTAATATAACGTATATATTACAAATAATACAAAGAGTGCTGTAATATAAACAGAATGGCTTTTTTTAAAGTGTTGTTGTTGTTGTTCAATCATTTAGTCATGTACAACTCTGAGACCCCATGGACTGCAGCATGCCAGGCTTCCCTGTACTTCACTATCTCCCAGAATTTGCTCAAACTCATGTCCATTGAATTGATGATGCCATCCAACCATCTCATCTTCTGACATTCCCTTCTCCTCCTGCCCTCAATCTTTCCCAGCATCAGGGTCTCTTCCAATGAGTCATCTCTTTGCATCAGGTGGCCAAAGCATTGAAGCTTCAGCTTTAGCATCAGTCCAATGACTATTCAAAGAAAAAATACACTTGATTTTGCCAAAGTCCAATTTATCATTTGTTAATGTTTACTGCTTTATGTGAACAAAGGAATCTGCCTATTCCAAGGTTATAAAGAATTTCTACTATTTTATACAAATATATTTATTTTGGTTTTACATTTATGTCTATAGCCCATAGTGAATGTATTATATGTAAAGCACTAAGTCAGGTTTTAGTTTTTCTTGCAATGCAGATATTCAGTTGTCTCAGTATCACTTGTTGAAAATTATCATTTCTCACAAAGACTTCCCTTGGTAACTTTGTTGAAAATCAACTAATATACTATGTGTAGTTCTATTTCTGGAATCTCTCTTCTATTCCATCAATTTATAAGTCAAGCAAAAAATTACTCATTTTTTCCCTTTGTAAAAATTGCTTTAGCTATTCTAGGTCCTTAGCATTTTCATGTAAATTTTAAATTATTGTTCAAATTTAAACAAAAAGGACAAAAAGGATCTGCTAGAATTTTTATTGTTATTGCCTTGACTCTTCAGATGAATTGAGAGAGACTGGACATCTTGATAACGTTGAGGTTTCCAATCTATGAATTTGGTATATCTCTTCACTTGTTTGCATTTTCTTTCATTTCTCTGGGTAATGTTTAGTTTTCACTTCACAGGTCTTGAACATCTTTTGTTTGCTTTGCATATATTTTACACTTTTTATTTTATTGGAAATGCCTCTCTATTTTTATTGTTTTTTTGTTTCTTAGTTGCAGAATTTAAAAATACTATCATTTTTATATTGATCTTCTATCATGTGAATTCATTAATTTGATTTAATTCCATCTGTATTTTAGAAATGTCTTGTGATGTTCTACAGAGATAATGTTCTGTTATATAGAAAGTTTTAATTATTCCATTCCAATATTTATGTCTCTTTTTTCCTTTGCATTCCTGGAGTGGCTAGACAATTTTATTATATCATTATTTGTCCTCCAAGTTATCCATTGTTCATTTTATTGAAAATACAGGTCACTCTTTCTCCAGATTCCTGTTTCCTCCCTAGCCAACAATAAAAGAAATGATATATATTTTTGGCTCTGGGTTTGGGCAGTACATCACTTCTAGTATCAATTTCCCTGTGAGTCAAGTATGCTACAATTACAAACAACTCCAACCTCTCAGTGACTGACTACAAATATTTTTTTGTTCATGTTATATAAGAGCTGCTGGTTAGCTGAAACTCTATTCCAGCTGTGGTTCAATTACATGTATTCTTTATCCTGATCCAGGTTGAAAGAGTAGTTTCAATTTGGCAAATACCCATTTCAGTATCCTGTACTATCCATCTGTTAAGCTTAAAACTGTTTTCCAGAATCTATTTCCCTCTAAAACTTCATGTTAGAGTTGATCATAAGACGATTTTGCTTTATATACGCAAGGCAGAAGTGAACCAGTGACCATTATTGCCTGAAGAACATCAGAGTAAGGTATCATGATGAACAGATGAGAAAATCAAAAGTTTATGGACTCAATACAGGTAAAACTAGTTACACATAGACTGGGTGCACTGTAATTTAGTCTTGTTCTTTTTTGTTCTGCATTTAAGTATCCTTTTTGAATGCTATCTTATTGACCAATAATGGTGTCAGGAATACTAGATCACCTTACCTGTCTCCTAAGAAATGTGTATGCAGGTCAAGAAGCAACAGTTAGAATCAGGCATGGAACAAGGACTAGTTGAAAATTGGGAAAGGAGTACTTCAAGGCTGTATATTGTCATCCTACTTATTTAACCTATATGCAGAGTATATCATGTGAAATGCCAGGCTGGATGATGCACAAGCTTGAATTAAGACTGCTGAGAGAAATACCAACAACCTCAGATATGCAGATGATACCACTCTAATGGCAGAAAGCAAAGAGAAACTAAAGAGCCTCTAGATGAGGGTGAAAAAGGAGAGTAAAAAAGCTGGCTTAGAACTCAACATTCAAAAACCTAAGACCATAGCATCCAGTCCATCAATTCATGGCACATAGATGGGGAAAAAGTAGTAACAGTAACAGATTTTATTTTCTTGGTCTCCTAAATCACTGAGGACAGTGACTGTAGCCATGAAATTAAAAGACGCTTGCTCCTTGGAAGAAAAGCTATGACAAACCGAGACAGCTATGACAAACCTATTAAAAAGCAAAGACATCACTTAGCCAACAAAGGCCCATCTAGTCAAAGCTATGGTTTTTCTAATAGTCACATATGGATATGAAAATTGGACCATAAAGAAGGCTGAGTGATGAATAATTGATGTTTTCGAATTGTGGTGCTGAACAAGACTCTTGAGAGTCCCTTCAACAGCAAGGAGATCAAACCAGTCAATCCTAAAGGAAATCAACCCTGAATATTCATTGGAAGGACTGATGCTAAGGCTGCAATACTTTGGCTACCTGATACGAAGATTAGGCTCATTGGAAAAGATGCTAATCCTGGGAAAGATTGACAGCGGGAGGAGAAAGGGAAAACAGAGGATGAGTTGGTTGGATGGCATCACTGACTCAATGGACATGAGTTTGAGTCAACTCAGGGATAGTGAAGGACAGGGAAGCTTTGCATGTTACAGTCCATGGGGTCTCAAAGAGTCGTACACGACTTAGCAACTGAATAACTTACCAGTAAATGTTTGGCTGTCAGTGCACATAGCAAAATACCTCCCCACAAACTTTTCTTTCTTTGCTTAACTTCTGAGATTCATTAATGATTTCTCTGATATTCAAATTCTCTGTCTATATCTTCTTCACCTGTTTTGACATGTAAGTTCTAATTCTCAAAATAAATTCTTCATCCTATAAAACTCATCATAATTGTTCCCCTTGTAATTCCTGACTGATACACCCATTTTCTGACACACAGGACATTTAAAGTAATCTCTTGGATATGGCACAGATCATCACTCTTCATATACCATTGTCATTGGCCAAAACATGTTACATTGGCCACATAGATCATTGATATGAATAGGAACATGAAGGTATAAATATTTTTCAAAATAATACAATCTACCATTATTATGTATCCTTGAAGCAAGCACTAGGGTATATGTTTGGAATAACCATTGAGAGCCCCTAGAAATGTTTGAGGATGGACACAAACTTATTCAAATTACATGACTGACTATATGGAAAGGATATTTTGCACAGACAACTCAAGATATAGCTATAAGAGAACAAAGGAAACTGGGAAGTAGTGATTCACAGGTGTTCATGATAAACTGGCAGCAAGGTAAGTAATTGTTCATATTAAAGTTTCAACTATCCTTAAATAATCTTTCCATATTCCTTTTTAAAAATCCAAAATCAAAGAACTCCTTGGAGTGATGTTAGCAACAAAGCCAAATAAAACATCTCTCATTTGTACCCCTTCCTCAACAATAATTTGGCATCCACCCACAGTACCTCTATAGGAGCTATGGGATTGAACACAAGATGCCACAGGACCCATAAAAAGCCTTGCCCATCCATGTACTGGGTAAGAGGATACAGATCTCAGTACTAGCCATGGATCCTGCAGTGTCCTGTGAACTGGCTCCAGCGCCTCTCAACCACAGTCCAGGAGACTTTGGAGAACACTATCTTAGACAATCACTCACAGACAAAAGAGCTTTTGTGGAAGTAAAACTTTCCAGTGGAGAAGTTCCAGAAGACCAATGGAGGGTAAAAAAAAAAAAAAATACAAATTTTGACACATTAAAGACAGAAACAGGAAGAGTTTGATTTTATCTGAATTATCCTCTCCCCCAACATGGTACTGCTCAGTGCCAAGTGAGATCATCTCAGTCTATGATTCTCCTACAGGGAAAAGTAAAAGTGTGTGAGTGAGCCCCTGGCTTCCCCAGCTGTACAGAATGCAGCCAAAGAAGCCCATTTCTCTCTCACCTCATCCATGAGTTATACAACTGGGGAGTGAGAAGAGACTGAGACAGCAGATAGAATCTTCAGAAGGTGTTAAAGGGACATGGATCTTACCAATTACACTCTGACTGTATGAATAAGCCTGCTCATGAGCCACTGTGGATGCCTTGTACTTAGACCCCAAACCAGCCAACTGTCACCCCTAGTGCTGTACACGATTTACTCACATATATCCCCATCCTGTAGCCAGCTCTTGTACGTACTCCCAACAGCAATGACAGAAAGCTTTGACAGACAGCTAGTCAGCATTTGCAGAAATTCTGCCAGAATCTCTGGATCAGGGAAAACCAGCAAATTTGAGCTTTACTTCTGACCTTGGAAAACTAAAAGGAAGACTATCGGCACCCCGGGCTGATGCTTTGCAGAATCAAGAAAAGTCATATAATCTTAAGAATTTTGTCACAAGACTGAGCAAGAAACACCAAGCAGGCATATCCACAGAAGTTCTGAGAAAGCCTCAGAATTTCTAGTGGCTGATAGAAGGTATTTCTTTTTCAAAGTAAGTTGATAGAGACTAGGAGAGATGATTGCTACTTCAAATGTGAAGACAGCAACACAAACCCTCAAGAAAAATGAAAAATCAAAGAATGAACACACCACCAAAAGATCACAGTAGTCCTCTAATAACTTACCACAAAGCCATGGAGATAGACACTTTACTCAAGAAAGAATTCAAAATACCTGATTTAAGGAAAGTAAAGGCAATCAGTCCTGGATGTTCACTGGAAGGACTGATGTTAAAGCTGAAACTCCAATACTTTGGCCACCTGATCCGAAGAGCTGACTCATTTGAAAAGACCCTGATGCTGGGAAAGATTGAGGGCAGAAGGAGAAGGGGACAGCAGAGGATGAGATGGTTGGATGGCATCACCGATTTAATGGGCATGGGTTTGGGTGGACTCCGGGAGTTGGTGATGGACAGGGAAGCCTGGTGTGCTGCAGTTCACGGGGTCGCAAAGAGTTGGACATGACTGAGCAACTGAACTGAACTGAATGAGCATCACAATTCCTAATTTCAAACTATACTATGAAGCTGTAATAATCAAAACAGTATGATACTGGAATAAAAATAAAAACAGAAATCAATGGAATAGAACCAGCAGCCCAGAAATAAATCCTCCCATATACGGTCAACTTGACAAGGGAGCCAAGAATATAGCAAAAAAAACACACAATACCCAATCAAAAGACATTCAGTGTCCTAATTATCCATCAACAAGTGAATGGATAAAGGCAATGTGGTGTGTGTGTATGTGTGTGTGTGCATGTGTGTGTATATATAATGGAGTATTACTTGGCCATTAAAAAGAAATAATACCATTTGTAGCAACACAGATGGACTGGAGACTATCATACTGAGTCAAGTAAGTCAGACAGAGAAAGATCAATATCATATGATATTTTTTTAAGATATCATATGATATTTTTAAGATATCATATGATATTTTTGAGATATCATATGATATTTTTAAGATATCATATGATATCTTAAAAAATGAAAAAAAAGAACTTATTTATAAAACAAATACACAGACTTAGTGAATGAACTTATAGTTACCAGGGGGAGAGTGCTGTGGGGGAAGGATAGATTAGGAATTTGGGATTGACATGTACACACTTGCTGTATTTAAAATAGAAAACCAACAGAGACCTACTATAAAAATAATTTTTTTAAAAATACAAACAAAATAGATAACTAATAAAAACCTATACCTAGTATATAGCCAGACAATTGTACTCAATACTCTGTGAGTACCTGTATGGAAAGAGAATCTGAAAAAGAGTGAGCATATGTATTATGCAACTGATTCACTTTACAGTTCAGCAGAAATTAACAAAACATTATAAATCAACTATACTCCATTAAAAATTTCTTTAAATTCTGTTGAAAAAATTGGACAATCACATGCAGAAGAATGAATTGGACCTCTGCCTTATAACATACAGAAAAATTCACTAAAAATGTATAAAAGACTTAAATGTAAAGCCCAGATCTATAAAACTCCTAGGAGAAAACATACGGGAAAATTTATCGATATAGATTTTGGCTGTAATTTTTTTTATATGACATCAAATGCACAAATAACAAAAGCAAAAAGCGAAAAAAAAAAAAACAGGACTACATCAGATTAAAAAGTTTTTGCACAGCAAAAGAAACAAACAACAAAATGGTGACCTACAGAATGAGAGAAAATACTAGAAGTTCACATAAATGATCAGGGATAAATGACCAAAACATATAAAGAAAACACAGACACAATCTGATTTAAAAATGGACCTAATAACTATATAGATATTTTCCCAAAGAAAACATACATACAAATAGCCAACAGGTATGTGGAAAGATGCTCAACATTAGTAATTATAAGGGAAATGCAAATAAAAATAAAAATGAGATATTCAGTTCAGTCGCTCAGTTGTGTCTGACTCTGCCACCCCATGGACATGCCAGGCTTCCTCGCATCACCAATTTCTGGAGCTTGCTCAAACTCATGTCCATTAAGTCAATGATGCCATTCAACCATCTCATCCTCTGTCATCCCCTTCTCCTCCTGCCTTCAATCTTTCCAGCACAAAGGTCTTTTACAATGAGTCAGCTCTTTGCATCAGATGACCAAAGTATTTGAGATTCAGCATCAGTCCTTCCAATGAATATTCAGGATTGATTTCCTTTAGGATGGACTGGTTGTAACTCCTTGCAGTCCAAGGGACTCTCAAGAGTCTTCTCCAACACCACAGTTCAAAAGCATCGATTCTTCAGTGCTCAGCTTTCTTTATAGTCCAACTCTCACATCCATTCATGACTTTTGGAAAAGCCGTAGCTTTGACTAGATGGACTTTTGTCAGCAAAATAATGTCTCTGCTTTTTAATATGCTGTCTAGGTTGGTCATAGCTTTTCTTCCAAGGAGCAAGCGTCTTTTAATTTCATGGCTGCAGTCATGATCCGCAGTGATTTTGGAGCCAAGCAAACAAAGTCTGTCATGGTATCCATTGCTTCCCCATCTATGAAGTGATGAGAGCAGATGCCATGATCTTCATTTTTTGAATGTTGAGTTTTAAGCCAGGTTGTTCACTCTCCTCTTTCACTTTCATCAAGAGTCTCTTTAGTTCCTCTTCAGTTTCTGCCATAAATGTGGTGTCATCTGCATATCTGAGCTTAATTTATATTTCCCCTGGCAATCTTGATTCCATGTCCAGTTCTAACTGTTGCTTCCTGACCTGCATACAGGTTTCTCAAGAGGCAGGTCAGGAAGTCTGGTATTCCCATCTTTTTCAGAATTTTCCACACTTTGTTGTGATCCACACAGTCAAAGGCTTTAGCATAGTCACTGAAACAGAAGTAGATGATTTTTTGGAATTCTCTTGCTTTTTCAACTATCCAACAGATATTGGCAATTTGATCTCTGGTTCCTCTGCCTTTTCTAAATCCAGCTTGAACATCTGTAAGGTTTTGGTTCATTTACTGTTGAAGCGTAGCTTGGAGAATTTTGACCATTACTTTGCTAGTATGTGAAATAAGTGCAATTGTGTGGTAGCTTGAACATTCTTTGGCATTGCATTTCTTTGGGATTGGAATGAAAACAGTCCTGTGGCCACCGCTGAGTTTTCCAAATTTGCTGGCATAATGAGTGCAGCACTTTCCCACAGCATCATCTTTCAGGATTTGAAATAGTTTCAGCTGGAATTCCATCACCTCCACTAGCTTTGTTCATAGTGATGCTTTTTAAGGCCCACTTGACTTCACATTCCAGGATGTCTGAATCTAGGTGAGTGATCACACCATCGTGGTTATCTGGGTCTTTAAGAATTTTTTTATATAGTTCTTCTGTGTATTCTCCATGTTATTGTAAATGGCAGTATTTCCTTCATTTTCATGACTGCATAATACTTCATTATGTCTATCCACTTATCTATCTTCCATCATCTTTATCTATTCATCTGAAGAGGGTTACTTAAGTTGTATTCGTGTCCTGGCTATTGCAAACAATGCTGCAGTGAACATAGAAGTGCAGATATCTCTTCAGGTTCCTGATTTCAATTATTTTGGCTAAATATCCAAAAGTAGATTGCTGAATCATAGGATAACTGTACTTTTAGTTTTTTTTTTTTTTTTTTTTAGGAACATCTACAGTTTTCCTTAATGACTATACCAATTTACATTCCCATCAAGAGTACACAAGGATTTACTTTTATCCATATATTCTCTGATATTTTTGTCTCTTTTTGATAATAATCACCTAATAGGTTCAGATGAATAGATAAAGAAGATCAAAGGGCGATAAGTAGACAGACATAATGGAGTGTTATTCAGTCATGAAAATGAAGGAAATACTGACATTTGTAATAACATGGATAGATTTTGAGGGCATTACACAGTGAAATAAGACAGAGGAAAAGCAACAGTGTATGATATCACTGATATGTGAGATTTAGAAAAATAAAACAAAAATCAAACTCACAGAAACAGACAGTAGAAAGGTAGGTGCCAGGGGCTGGGGGGTAGGGGAGATAAACTGTCAGTCAATATATGCAAACTTCCAGTTATAAGAAGAATATGAAGAAGTTGCTCAGTTGTGTCCAACTCTTTGCAAGTCCATGGACTGTAGCCCATTAGGCTCTTCTGTCTATGAAATTCTTCAGGCAAGAATACTAGAGTTGGTAGCCTTTCCCTTCTCCTGGGGAATAAATATAAGTCCTAGGGAATCTATGTATAGCATAGTGACTATAGTTAACAATGCTGTATTATATACTTGAAAATTACCAAGAAAATAGATCTTTAACATTCTTACCAAAAAAAAAAAAATGGCAATTACATGAGGTGATGAAGGTATTAACTAGCTCTATTATGGTTCAGTTCAATTCAGTTCAGTTCAGTCACTCAGTCGTGTCCGACTCTTTGCAACCCTATGAACTGCAGCACGCCGGGCCTCCCTATCCATCACCAACTCCCGGAGTTCACTCATACTCACGTCCATCGAGTCAGTGATGCAATCCAGCCATCTCATTCTCTGTCGGCCCCTTTTCCTCCTGCCCCCAATCCCTCCCAGCATCACAGTCTTTTCCAATGAGTCAACTCTTCGCATGAGGTGGCCAAAGTACTGGAGTTTCAGCTTTAGATCATTCCTTCCAAAGAAATCCCAGGGCTGATCTCCTTCAGAATGGACTGGTTGCATCTCCTTGCAGTCCAAGGGACTCTCAAGAGTCTTCTCCAACACCACAGTTCAAAAGCATCAATTCTTCAGCATTCAGCTTTCTTCACAGTCCAACTGTCACATCCATACATGATCACTGGAAAAACCATAGCCTTGACTAGACAGACCTTTGTTGGCAAAGCAACGTCTCTGCTTTTGAATATGCTATCTAGGTTGGTCATAACTTTCCTTCCAAGGAGTAAGCGTCTTTTAATTTAATGGCTGCAGTCACCATCTGCAGTGATTTTGGAGCCCCAAAAAATAAAGTCTATTATGGTTACCATTTCTCAAAAATAAGTGTATCAAATTATCATGGCACACTTTAAATCTATACATTGTTATGTGTTAACTATATCTCAATAAATCTGAGAAATTTTTAATTAAAAAAAGAATCATCAAACTTTTCTCAAGGATAATATTTGAACTAAATATGAAGATACTGAAATACTACTCTGTTCACAGATTGGTATATCCTATAAATTTTCCATATCACAGAAAAATGGTTTCAGGGGTTAGTTTGTCCCCTCAACTAGCATTTCATATTAGAGAATGCTATTCTTGGTCAACAGGGCACAGCTCTCTCTCTCTGTAACTTTTGTGTGTGCTTGAAAAAGTGAAAGTATTGGTTCCTCAGTCTTGTCTGATTCTTTGTGACCCCATAGACCATAGCCCCGGAGAAGGCAATGGCACCCCACTCCAGTACTCTTGCCTGGAAAATCCCATGGACGGAGGAGCCTGGTAGGCTGTAGTCCATGGGGTCACTAAGAGTCAGACACAACTTCACTTTCACTTTTCACTTTCATGCATTGGAGAAGGAAATGGCAACCCACTCCAGTACTCTTGCCTGGAAAATCCCATGGACAGAGGAGCCTGGTAGGCTGCAGTCCATGGGGTCGTGAAGAGTCGGACACGACTGAGCAATTTCAGTTTCTCTTTTCACTTTCATGCATTGGAGAAGGAAATGGCAACCATCTCCAGTGTTCTTGCCTGGAGAATCCCAGGGATGGGGTAGCCTGGTGGGCTGCTGTTTATGGGGTCGCACAGAGTCGGACACGACTGAAGCGACTTAGCAGCAGCAACAGCAGCAGACCATAGCCCACCAGGCTCCTCCATCCATGAAATTCTTCAGGAATACTGGAATGGGTAGCCATTCCCTTCTCCAGGGGATCTTCCTGACCGAGGGATCAAACCCCAGTTTCCTGCCTTGCAGGCAGATTCCTTCTAGTCTGAGCCAGCAGGGAAGCCCAAGTGTGCTTGAACAAGAATTTAAAGGCAATAGGTTCTTAGCAGAAGGCAAATGCTACATCTTCTCTATGCTAGTATTCTTTACATCTTTTTCTACTGCAGTTAAAAATCACACTTCTGAAACAAGGATCTTGAAGGATCTTTTCACTTGATTATAGTTAGTAACACACGAACCTTTCTAAGCATTCTTAGGAACAAACCGAACAACCTAACTGAGGTGGCAGAGAAATCAGCTCTGAAGGGTTGTCTCCTGCTGTGCCATTTTAATTGCTTTCTGACTTCACAGAAAGCTGACATTTTCAATGAAGACATCAACACTAAGGCAGAGCCAACACCCATAGCTTTATACAGCCTCACATTCCAGACTGTTACAAATATTTTTAGCTGGATCAAGTCCATAGTGCCAAATATGCTCTATTACATCCATTCCCATGGAAACAGACCCGATGTCAGAAATACAGGATTATAAATTCACTGCCTCATGGAAACAAAGAAAGGAAAATCTTCTTTGCTACAAGAATAGAGCTCTTATTTGAACAGCAACAAGAAAAAATCCTGTAGCAGGAACAAGGAAGACATACAAAACAACTGAAAAATTACCTTTTGTTTCAAAATCAATCCCAAAAGGAAAAACTATAGTTTGAAAGCTGGAATTGATCTATTAGACACATTTAATGATAAAATAATTTCAAGTGATGTCAACTGCTTAAGGCTGGAAGTTATTTTCAGGGCTAGTCATTCTTTTTTTTTTTTTAACTGAACAGCACCTTGTATGGAAAACCATACTTAATACAGTAGCCCACTTATGCACTATGACACCAGTCTCTTAACTCTGCCTCTCGCCTTTCAACCATGTCACTCAGAACCCCTAATAACTCTCCTCCTCTAACAAAAAATCATGGAAACTCCATCATCTGGCCTTGAAGCTTATCCAGAGTCTGCCTCCAAGCCCACTAGGGCTTTATTGCACAAGTCCAGCTTTATTGTATGTACCGCCTGTGCAAGTCAAGGCAAACTGAGACAGTTGGTTGTGCTCACTGCTTGTTCATTTTGCTCTTGTTTTTCCCCCTGAAGTAAGTAAAAGTTTTGACCCATCATCTCCACATTTTAAAGTCCACCTTTCCTTCAAGTCATGTATCAAATGTGACTTCCATTTTGAAAACTTTCTTCATTGGCCCTGGCCCTAGCCATGGAAAATTTCCCTCCTCTAGTTCCTTATTTCTAATATTTTTATAAACCTAAGACCCACTGTTTTGAATTGCCTTTCTTTTGTAGATATTTTTTTCCTACATCACTAGACTATAAACCAATGCATGAATTTGAAAAACACACAATTAAAGTTTAGTAAATATTACTAAAAATAACCAGCGATTAAGATGCTGAAATTTTCATCTACATAAAAATTTAATATAAATATATCAAATTCACGGAGCACTTAAACCAGAAACAAAAGACCCTTGTAAATCTCAGTGCTGCATTGAAAGGGCTGGGATAATAACTCAAACAAAACACTCATATTTGATTCAGAAGAGTTTGATAAGTCAGGGTGAGGATGGCTCATACTTTAGTATCTTTCTTTTATAAATGAGAAAATGTATATGGTTTTTCCAGTCACAGTGGAAATCAGACCTAATATTGGCGTGCGGTTTCATTTATGAAATCATTAAAATATTTCCTTTGATATAGGCTGGAAGGTTCATAGAATTCAAATATTCTACCTTACTTCTCTAATAGAGATGCAGACTTCACACTTCAACTACTATTAATAAGTAAATGCTCAGGAAGAAACATTTTCTTATCTCTATTGCCAGAAATGCCTCCAGATCACAGATGACTGACTGATGTCAGGATTACTATCCTTCATAGATCAACCTCTTATTTTGCTATTAATTTGGGTCCCCTAAAAGTGATTTAAAGAACATGTCCAATTTTTAGGATATTTGCCTGGGATCAGTTAAAAGGCCTCTAGGTACTTACAATTAGCAGTTTAAAACTTAGACACTACTGAATTAAATAAAATCCATTTTCCAAGCCTCTTGCCTTCCTTAATTTGATGATTACTTTTCTTCTTGTTGCAACTGATCTCTGTTTAACCTAAGCATTCCTGATAGAAAAAGAGATAAATATTTTTACTTTAAAAAGAATCACAAACCTGATATTTTAAACTCAGGTATGTATAAACTGAGTTTATGAGTGGATATAACTTCAATGTTTTTAGGCATTCTTTATTGCCTTCTTGATTTGCAGCTTTGATGAAATAAGCTGTCATGTTGCAGAGGC
Organism: Bos taurus; assembly: GCF_002263795.3. Classification (NCBI taxonomy): domain Eukaryota; kingdom Metazoa; phylum Chordata; class Mammalia; order Artiodactyla; family Bovidae; genus Bos; species Bos taurus. The sequence goes on along the minus strand of NC_037332.1, from coordinate 12,917,581 downwards.
CCATGTAGTAAGGAGCTAAGAGATGCTATGGAGAAGGAAATGGCAACTCACTCCAGTATCCTTGCCTGGAAAATTCCATGGACAGAGGAGCCTGGCAGGCTACAGTCCATGTGGTTGCAAGACCAAGCAACTAAACCACCACCAAGAGATGCCTACAGCCCATAGCTAGCAAGGATCTGAGTCCTTTAATCCAATGATGCACAAGGAAATGGCTTCTGCCAACAGCCAAACAAGTGAGCTTGGAAGCATATATTTTCCCAGTTGGGCTCTGAGATGACTACAGTCCCTAAACTACCACCAAGAGATGCCTACAGCCAATAAGTAGCAAGGATCTGAGTCCTTCAACCCAGTAACGCACAAGGAACTGACTTCTACCAACAAACCATACAAGTGAACTTGGAAGCATATATTTTCCCAGTTGGGCTTTGAGATGACTACACTCCCTACTGACACCTGAACTTTAGGGCTTGTGAGGAACCTGAAAAACAGAGAACCCAGTGAAGACTTGACCATATTCCTGACTCACAGAAACTGTGATGATATAAATGTGGTTGTTTCAAAACACTAAGTTTTGATATATTTTTAAAAATATAGCAATAGAATATTAATACCACATGCAACAAAGTTCTCAGGAAGCTGATTCCATCATTAGAACCAAAGATATAGCTCATAACCTAGGCAAAGCAATCAATATATTTCATATTGAAATACATGGTGACTGACTTAGACATGTGGCCTGAATTGCACATTCATAATGAACCCTAAACCATCACAGAGAATATTAATGGGCATGCTTAAGAAATCATACAGCCCTGGGAGTAGCCAATAGTCTTCCTGAAGTCACAAAGGAAGACAATCTTACAATGAATTTGAATCCAAAATAGAGTGACAGAAAGAAATTTGATCCTCAGTATTGCTAGATATGACATCAAGCCTTGCCTGAAGTGAGTGAAGCTCTGGGTTTTTCAGATAAATATTACCTAACCTAGGATGAAATGAATTGACTGATAATTTGTAGCAATAAAATTTGCATTCCTCATATATTTAACTAATTACAATTAAGAAATTCAAAAGCATTAAAGAGCACCCTAAACCTTTTCCAAGTAGGTGATAAAATATACCTCCAATAACAGTAATAGTCATAGTCATAAAAAGCATGTAATGAAACTAAATATTGAAATATGATAATTGACCTAAAATGAACATCAATGAAAGTAACAGATAAACAATTCAAGAAAACATCAACACAATTTAATTATGTTTGATTGCTTTGTAATAATTAAACATCAAAGTCGACACTTTAAAGGATACTTCTGAAGCAGCCACATAAAGTGCCTAAAAGCCAACTTTCTTTGAAGATAAGTTATTAAGTCTATTAAGAAGAAAAATAAAAATGCCCCCTGTGTAGAAGGTTTGGAAATTGAATGGAAGCTTAAATAGCTTTTGAATTGTCTAAACTATATAGGGAAAATTTCCATAACTTCAAGAATTTTTAATATTATTTTCAATTCAATATTATACTTTTTTCCACCTATTTCCCCAATTTAATAATAACATTTTTTATTAGAGTACATTATCCAAAAGAATGAAAAGAAAATTAAATGCTGAAAGTTACAAGAACAAAGAAAGGCCCTCATTAGTGAGAAAATGGATCACAGTTTCTTCTCTGTGATAATGTCTTCATAGCCACCTACCCAAGTAGCAGAGCTGTTCCACTGGTCTGAGCCTTTTAATATCTTCAACTAAAGAGATCATAAATGAGTGTGTATGTGTTTAGTCGCTCAATTATGTCCAACTCTTTGGGACCCGATGTAGCCTGCCAGTCTCCTCTGCCCATGGGATTCTCCAGGCAAGAATACTGGAGTGGGTTGCCATGTCCTCCTCCCAGGGGATCTTCCCATCCCAGGGATTGAACCGAGGTGTTCCTCATTGCAGAAGGATACTTTACCATCTGAGCCACCAGGGAAGCCCAGAAGAGATAATAAATAATCTGACCTAAATGTTCTGCCCTATTTTCAGAAGCTTGAAAATTTTTGAAAGTTCTAGAAAACCCTAATATTTCACTGTAAAGTTGCAAATGTCAATCATTTTTATAGCCATTAAAGAGTTCTACTGGGGCTTCCCTGGTGGCTCAGTGATAAAGAATCTGCTGCTAATGCAGGAGATGTGTGTTCAATCCTTGGGTCAGGGAGATCCCTGGAGAAGAGAATGGCAACCTACTCCAGAAGTCTTGCCTGGAAAATCCCATGGACAGAGAAGCCTGGTGGGATATAGTCCATAGGGGCAAAAAGAGTCCGACATGACTGAGCAACTAAGCATAACACAGCATAGCATAAAGAATGCTTTTCCCTGGAGGAGAAGGGAACGACAGAGGATGAGATGGTTGCATTGCATCACTGACTGGATGGACATGAATTTGAGCAAGTTCTGGGAGTTGGTGATAGGCAGGGAAGAATGGGGTGCTGTGGTCCACAGAGTTGCAAAGAATCAGACACTACTGAGTAACTGAACTGAAATGGACTGAAGGCGTAGGATACCAAGTCATGTTGTGTATGGAAAATAAAAAAAATGAACAAGGTCACTGGAAAAGAAAGGATCTGAAACCTGTTAAGATACGAGGTGAAATCTGAAACAATACATTCCTAAGATGTTCCCTTTACCCCTACTCTTGTGAATCTAGTGGCTACAACAGAAGGAGGAGCAATTGAGAGGAAACTGAAAAAAAATCATGATAATTTATAAAATGAAACTCTGCTTAACTTCTATAGGGTGCCATAGAAAATGTGTCTAAATCATCACCATCATGGTCAGCATTATTATCCTCCTCATCATCAAACTTTCCTCTACTCACCTGGTTTCTGTTTTAATTTAGGTGAACTTAAAAGCCCAAGAGTCATAGCTACAGGGAGAATAAGCCCTGGACATCTTAACTCATTAAGTAGAGTGGATCTTGGTTTATACCAGAACTAGAGATACTCATCAAATATGGTCTTATTTTCTATATCATAAGGATCTAGATCCAAAACAGTTTGCAAACAGTTTCAATCATAATCATTATGATACAGAAGATTATACCTAAACTCTTTCAACAAGATGTTTAATAAGTGTTAAATATGTGAATTAACTTTTTACTTTGTATATATTATAAACAAAAAATACTGATAAGAAACTTAAAAAGTTGACTGATTATATGATTTATGAAAGAGAGAAAGTGAAGTCACACTGTTGTGTTCGACTCTTTGTGACCCCATGGACTCTAGCCTGCCAGACTCCTCCGTCCATGGGATTTTCCAGGCAAGAATACTGGAGTAGGTTGCCATTTCCTTTTCCAGGGGATCTTCCTGACCCAGGGATTGAACCCAGGTCTCTGCCATTGCAGCAGCCTCTTTACCATCTAAGCCACCAGGGAAGCCCAAGAACACTGGAATGGGGTAGGGTAGCCTATCCCTTCTCCGGGAGAATCTTCCCATCCCAGAAACTGAACCAGGATCTCATGCATTGAAGGCAGATTCTTTATCAGCTGAACAACCAGGAAAGCCCAGTAAGGCTCATACCCAGACCTTAAAGTTGGGAGAGAAAATACTCAGCCCTCTCTCAGTCTCTGTCTTCAGACTACCTTTTCCATTTTTCTTTCTTTAAATTCAAATTAATGCATCCAAATAAAGTCCTGAACCATTTTGTCAGCCACTTCCAACTCTAAAGGGCAGTGTTGTCTCAGAAAGCACTCTGCTCTACTTGTAAACATATATTATTTTAGGTAAACAAACTAATGTATGCAAATGGTAAATAACACTTGATATTATAAAAAGTTAATTTCTATATGCTTAATACAAATAATAAATAAAATTATTCAATTAAAATAAACCAATAACCTAATCTAAATTAACAGCCAGCTTGCTATCTTGCAAATAGGTCAAAGCCAACTGCTAAGAACTAAGTCAATTCAATCGTGTCTCACTCTTTGCAATCCTATGGACTGTAGACAACCAAGCTCCATGGGGTTTTTCAGGCAAGAACACTGGAGTGGGTTGCCATTTCCTTCTCCAGGGGATCTTCCCAACCTAGGAGTCTAACCCATGTCCATACGTCTCCTGCATTGGCAGGTGGGCTCTTTACGACTAGTGGCACTTGGGAAGTGCAGCAGTGAGCAAATTACAAGCTGAGGTAGACTGGAGTGTTACTGGCTGAACATGCTTTGGCCAGAACTCAAACTAGCAACACAGTTAGTTAAACTGATGAATAAAGCATATTGATCATGAAAGGAGTATAAGTCTGGCATAGTTAAAAATCTAGCACACAGCATATCTTCATAGTGAAGAATGATGGAATATATTAGGAATTTGTTCCAGTTTTAAGAAAAGTTGTTTCATGACTCCTCCATCCTTGCCTCAGATCATGGGCCCAGGGTTGGTTGCCTATAAGACTAAAAATCTAGCGATCCAAAGGGATCACTCAAAAGCTAGCAATCTTATGTAGATTGACAGTGACCAATGAAATCAACGGGATTCTCTTTCTTAGCAAGTTTGAACGTTTGACTTATAGAGAACCAATAGGTTTTAGATTATACAAAAACAAAAATCATTTGAAGAAAAAGTGAAGAGGAATTATTGATAATGACCAAAGAGTAATCAAGTCACCCTTCTGCTGCAGGCATGGAGGAGGAGGGGGCAAGAGTGGGCAAGGGGTGAGCCCAGGGATCGAACCCAGGTCTCCCTCATTGCAGGTGGACACTTTTAACCTCTGAGCCACCAGGGAAGCCCAGGAATGGTGACACTTAATACTTAAGTGCCAGTCACCACCCTATGTGCTTAACATGTAGCAACTCATTTGTTCTTCAAAAATATAAAAAGATCATTTTTATTGGCATTTTATAGAAACTATAGCATCTGCCCAACATCTTAGAGCTGAGAATGTGCTGAGGGCATAGGCTCTGAGACAGAGTGCTGAGCTTTGAATGCTAGCTTTGCTGTTATGAGGACCAAATAAGGTAATATTTGTAAACGTGCTTAATACATTGCCTGGCCCATAGTTGTCACTATATAAATGTATATGCACTCAGTCACTTCAGCTGTGTTCGACTCTTTGCACCCCTATGGTCTATAGCTCTCCGGGCTCCTCTATCCATGGGATTCTCCAGGCAAGAATACTTAAATTGGTTGTCTTTTACTACTCCAGGGGATCTTCCCAACCCAGGGATTGAACTTGCGTCTCCTGCATTGCAGGCGAATTCTTTACCCACTGAGCCACCTAGGAAGCCTAATATCACTGTATAGAAGTTTACAAATATATAAATGAACATTTAAAATGTGAAGTCAGGCAGTCCAAGTCTGTATTATTCAGAGATCTCTAGAGAAACAGATCCAGTAGGATATACCAAGATCTCTACAAAGGGAGACATAGGAACTGGCTCACACAGTTCAAAGACTGAGAAGTTCCACAAACTGCTGTGTGCAAGCTGGAGAACAGGAGGATTGGTGGTATAATTCATTCTGAACCTGAGAACCAAGGAAGATGATGGTGAACGTATGAGACTAACTCCCATTTCAAGACTGAAGACCTGAGACCCAGAAGTGCTGCTGGTGAAGCTTCTTGGTACACTGAACCAAGAGCTCCAATGTCCATGGCCAGAAGAAGATGAATGACTCAGCTCAAGGTGAGAGAGAGAATTTACCTTTCTCCACCTCTTTGTTTATTTGGGCCCTCGACAAATTGAATGAGGCCAACCCACATTGGTGAGGGCAGATCGTCTTTAGACTGACATCTACTGATTCAAATGTTAATCTCTTCTGGAAACACCCTCACAGATACATCCATAAATGTATGTTTTGCCAGCTATCCCAGCATCCCTTAGCCCAATCAAGTTGACTCTTTACAGATTCCATATCTATGCTGTTAATCACTATGGTTGTGTCGCAAAGTGAGAGGAGAAATTGAGAGCTGCTATTTTGATGACACACTCACAAAAAAATAATAACCAAGGTACTAAATAAAATATGGCCATTTTTACAGTCTTTTGGCTTTTTAACAAGAGGAAAGGAGAAGGGCATTCCGTTAGGTTCTGTAACCTAATATCTTGGAGTGTTTCCCTAAGCCATCAGGTTTGCTTTTGGCTTATTTTTCATCAATGTACCAATAAGAAACAAAAAAATTTCCAGCATTTATTCCAAAAAAACGTCTTTCTCCTTTATGGTGTGTGTGTGGAGGATTCCCCAGTGTACCAGATTCCACTCTTTCATTATGTGCAAACAATCTGTATTGGTACACAAAAGTAATGCCTCAGTTCAGTTCAGTTCAGTTGCTCAGTCGTGTCTGACCCTAGCAACCCCATGAATCGCAGCACGCCAGGCCTCCCTGTCCATCACCAACACCCGGAGTTCACCCAGACTCACGTCCATCAAGTCAGTGATGCCATCCAGCCATCTCATCCTCTGTTGTCCCCTTCTCCTCCTGCCCCCAATCCCTCCCAGCATCAGAGTCTTTTCCAATGAGTCAACTCTTCACATCAGGTGGCCAAAGTACTGGAGTTTCAGCTTTAGCATCATTCCTTTCAAAGAAATCCCAGGGCTGATCTCCTTCAGAATGGACTGGTTGGATCTCCTTGCAGTCCAGGGACTCTCAAGAGTCTTCTCCAACACCACAGTTCAAAAGCATCAATTCCTCAGCGCTCAGCCTTCTTCACAGTCCAACTCTCACATCCATACATGACCACAGGAAAAACCATAGCCTTGACTAGACAAACCTTTGTTGGCAAAGTAATGTCTCTGCTTTTGAATATGCTATCTTGGTTGGCCATAACCTTCCTTCCAAGGAGTAAGCATCTTTTAATTTGATGGCTGCAGTCACCATCTGCAGTGATTTTGGAGCCCAAAAAAATAAAGTCTGACACTGTTTCCACTGTTTCCCCATCCACTTGCCATGAAGTGATGGGACCAGATGCCATGATCTTCGTTTTCTGAATGTTGAGCTTTAAGCCAACATTTTCACTCTCCACCTTCACTTTCATCAAGAGGCTTTTTAGTGCCTCTTCACTTTCTGCCATAAGGGTGGTGTCATCTGCATATCTGAGGTTATTGATATTTCTCCTGGCAGTCTTGAGTCCAGCTTGTGCTTCTTCCAGTCCAGCATTTCTCATGATGTACTCTGCATATAAGTTAAATAAACAGGGTGACAATATACAGCCTTGATGTACTCCTTTTCCTATTTGGAACCAGTCTGTTGTTCCATGTCCAGTTTTAACTGTTGCTTCCTGACCTGCATATAGATTTCTCAAAAGGTAGATCAGGTGGTCTGTTATTCCCATCTCTTTCAGAATTTTCCACAGTTTGTAATCCACACAGTCAAAGGCTTTGGCATAGTCAATAAAGCAGAAATAGATGTTTTCTCTGGAACTCTCTTGCTTTTCCCATGATCCAGTGAATGTTGGCAATTTGCTCTCTGGTTCCTCTGCCTTTTCTAAAACCAGCTTGAACATCACGGAGTTCATGGTTCGCATATTGCTGAAGCCTGGCTTGGAGAATTTTGAGCATTACTTTACCAGTGTGTGAGATGAGTGCAATTGTGCAGTAGTTTGAGCATTCTTTGGCATTGCCTTTCTTTGGGATTGGAATGAAAACTGACCTTTTCCAGTCCTGTGGCCACTGCTGAGTTTTCCAAATTTCCTGGCATATTGAGTGCAGCACTTTCACAGCATCATCTTGCAGGATTTGAAATAGCTCAACTGGAATTCCATCATCTCCACTAGCTTTGTTTGTAGTGATGCTTTCTGAGGCCCACTTGACTTCACATTCCAGGATGTCTGGCTCTAGGTCAGTGATCACACCATCGTGATTATCTGGGTCATGAAGATCTTTTTTGTACAGTTCTTCTGTGTATTCTTGCCACCTCTTCTTAATATATTCTGCTTCTGTTAGGTCCATACCATTTCTGTCCTTTATCGAGCCCATCTTTGCATGAAATGTTCCCTTGCTATCTCTAATTTTTTTTGAAGAGATCTCTAGTCTTTCCCATTCTGTTGTTTTCCTCTATTTCTTTGCATTGATAGCTGAAGAAGGCTTTCTTATCTCTTCTTGCTATTCTTTGGAACTCTGCATTCAGATGCTTATATCTTTCCTTTTCTCCTTTGCTTTTCACTTTTCTTCTTTTCATAGCTATTTGTAAGGCCTCCCCAGACAGCCATTTTGCTTTTTTGTGTTTCTTTTCCACGGGGATGGTCTTGATCCCTGTCTCCTGTACAGTGTCATGAACCTCATTCCATAGTTTATCAGGCTCTCTATCTATCAGATCTAGGCCCTTAAATCTATTTCTCACTTCCACTGTATAATGATAAGGATTTGATTTAGTTCATACCTGTATGGCCTAGTGGTTAAATTACCAAAAATCATATGCACATCACATATCATAGGTCTTACTGAAAACAGGTCCAGGACGTATACTCTTTTGATCAAGATATATTCTAGAGGCATCATTTTGGGGGACAAAAGAGGCTTTAAAATTATCAATAATTTTTTTGGAAAAATCAGCATATTCATTAAGCATTAATAATCAGCAGATTATTGATTGGGCATCCCTGGGAGCTCAGACGGTAAAGAATCTGCCTGCAATCCAGAAGACCCAGGTTTGACCCTTGCATTGGGAAGATCCCCTGGAGAAGGGAATGGCAACCCACTCCACTATTCTTGCCTTGAGAATTCCATGGACTACAGTCCATGGGTCACAAAGAGTTGGATACAACTGAGCAACTTAACACGTTCAAAATCAATAGCAATACTTAAAATAGAACTTTTAAATCTTAGAGTTTGTATTTAAAAGTTTCTCAAGTTGAGATATTTATAAATTATTACTGAGGAAATATCTAGCCATTTTATAATAATTTTAGTACAGAGATATTAGAAGCAGGAAAGTTCTTAGGAAAAAAGATCCCTTTATATATTTCTAAAGACAGTAAGTAGAGAAAACATGTATAAAATTAACACTGAGAATAATTTCTCAAATGAAGTTCTCTGCAAACACCGAAAAATTGAAAGGTTGGATTTAAATACAGGGGTCACCATAATATCCCCATTTTCCTCAATTATGTGAATAATTAGGTAATAGAAAAGATTCTTCTTGAATTGCCCGGACACTTGTGTCAAATTATCCAATATTAACTGTATTATGTCTATCTCAATTGGAATACATTTGTGACAGTAAAGCCAAACTATTTTTCTCCTCATTTAAAAATCCATGTAGGTAAGTTGCTCATGCATTCAACTGTAACTTATCTGTAAGCACAAGTCAGTAGGCCAGAGTGGGCAAATTCAGCTAGATCCCAGTCTGAAGTTATGGAAAAAAGAAATTATTTCTCTATTTCCTGACCCTACTGAGATAAGAGAGGGCTCAATTTCAGTGACACTTAATTCCCATCTGTTTCTCAAAAGCTTGGAGCAGAATTATATATTGTTTCATCTAATGCCAAATTTATGTATCCTTTCTTCTACACCAGCGGTTGTTCAGGTTCAAATATAAATCCTTTTATTTAATATGAAATTTAAAGAAGGAAAGTATTTCTGTAGTTTCTTTTCTTTCCATTGATTTATTTGAAAATAAAACAAAAGAAATGGTGCATGCAATCAAGATTCTGAAAAAACATACCCAATGAGGAATGTTTTATAAATATCAGGAATTCTCTACAGGAATAGGAACATAATTAGATGTTATTTCTGAACCTAAATTAGAAGAAGACAAATCATAGGATAGTATTATAAAGCTGTTGATATCATTTTTCAATCCCTCAATTTTGTTCCCTGTCTGATTTAAATAAATCTGAAAAGTTAAGGCTATATTCATTGCAAATCACTAAATTTATCTGGATTGAGTAAAAAGAAAATCACACACATAAATTCATCAGATATAACAAAAAGGCTTAAACTGAACTGTAAACAAAAATTGTAAAATTATATGATATTTCAGGTTTATGATAACATAATTTAAGTAAGACACATTTATTTCACTATCACATAAAAATAATTTGCCATAGTTTTGTCAACAAAGATCCGTCTAGTCAAGGCTATGGTTTTTCCAGTGGTCATGTATGGATGTTAGAGTTGGACTGAGTGCAGAAAAATTGATGCTTTTGAACTGTGGTGTTGGAGAAGACTCTTGAGAGTCCCTTGGACTCCAAGGAGATCCAACCAGTCCATCCTAAAGGAAATCAGTCCTGGGTGTTCATTGGAAGGACTGATGTTAAAGCTCAAACTCCAATACTTTGGCCACCTGATGAGAAGAGCTGACTCACTGAAAAAGACCCTGATGTTGGGAAAGATTGAAGGTAGAAGGAGAAGGGAATGACAGAGGATGAGATGGTTATCTGGCATCACCAACTCAACGGACATGAGTTTGGGTAAACTCTGGGAGTTGGTGATGGACAGGGAAGCCTGGTGTGCTGTGATTCATGCGGACACAAAGAGTCGGACAAGACTGAGAGACTGAACTGAACTGAACTGAATCCTCAAAACAAATGCCCATCTCCAAAGTTTTGACTGACATATATTTCTTGAAGGGGCCTTCAATTGATATGTATAAGAACAGTAATAATAGTAAAAATTATTTTGGTAAATTTGGGTATATGACATTCACAAGCATCTTAAAATAATTAGATTTTGATCCACAACAACTTATCCAGTCTATACTGGCATTAACTCTGAAAAGGGAAAAAAACAGTCTGCCAGTAGAATTGTTTGCCTAAAAACAAATACATCTGATAGCAACAGGAGATTCTACATAATTTGTTACCCAAATTTTGCTAAACTGAACCAGGAAAATGAATCACTTATTTCTTTTCTTTTTTTTTTAGCAAGAAAAAAATAAACTGTCTTTATTAACAGATAACACAATCATCAATGCAGAAAATTGCAAAAAATCTACAAAATAAGCTACTTTAACAGACAAGTCAGTTCAGCAAGGTCATAGGATGCAAAGTCAATATATAAAAACAACTGTATTTCTATATGCTAGAAAAGAAGAATTAGAAACTGAAATTAAAAACCAATGCCATTACCAATAGCACCCACAAACATGAAACATTTAGGGATAAACATAAAAAATGTGGAAGACATTTCTATAAAAAAGTACAAACACTTCTGGGATATATTTCAAAAAACCTAAATAAACAGATCAAGATCTTGTTCAAAGGTTGGAAGACTCAATATTTTTAAGATATATTAGTAAATGCAAACATGATCTATGTAATATTCAACACAATCCCAAAGAAAAATTCCAACTGGATATTTTTTTGGTAGAAATTGATTTAAAAATTTATTATGAAAATATAAAGACCAGAAGAATGGTATGGGGAGGGAGGAGGAAGGAGGGCTCAGGATGGGGAACACATGCACACCTGTGGCGGTGAATCACTTATTTCTGTGATGAAACATATGGTGCAACAGTGTGCCTGAGCTGGATACCAGCTCACAAAAGTGGATTATTTAATTTTCAGGAATTTCACAAGGTGGTTATAAAACATAGCTATTATTAAAAATTAAATCATATAAATTTACAGTTTGATAATTTTTATATTAAATTCTCAAGCCTCATCACTTCCTAATTATTTTAGTGTATCTTACAATGATCTTTGCTTTTGATATTATTTGCCTTATTTCTACATGGTGGAAAAATATAGTGTGCCACTACACACCTCTTCCCAGCTTCATGTTTTGTCATCTTTACTGTAGCTTGAAGTCAGTCATTGAAAGAATATTTACACCAGAGCAACTGGGAAACCCAACAAACGGAGGCTTGATTGATTGTTTTCTTAGTGGAAAACTTAATTCATGGAGAAAATGTTAATAGTGTAGAGTAAACTTAAAGTATATTATGGCTATATCTGTTCCACTGTGAATAGAACACGATAGCGAGGAAATATTCTTCCAATATTTGAAAAACATCCTTATACTCAGCAAAAAAAGTTGGTAATATCATTGGCAAATGAGTAGTATTCCAACAATGTCTTTATAGTTTCATTTGTATTATTCTTAATGCAAATGAAAATATCAAGCAACAGTCATGTTGGACATACATTCATTGGCTGCAACTTTAGCTTGTCTATAGATAACCGACATTTGGCAGACACCAAACAAAGCATTATGTGAGAATCAATTAGCTATATGGAACTTACAATAAAGAGTATTGTATACTTAAACTGCACGCTATACCTGGAGAAGGCAATGGCATCCCACTCCAGTGCTCTTGCCTAGAAAATCCCATGGACGGAGGAGCCTGGTAGGCTGCAGACCATGGGATCGCTAAGAGATGGACACGACTGGGTGACTTCACTTTCACTTTTCACTTTCATGAATTGGAGGAGGAAATGGCAACCCGCTCCAGTGTTCTTGCCTGGAGAATCCGAGGGACAGTGGAGCCTCGTGGGCTGCCGTCTATGGGGTCACACAGAGTCAGACACAACTGAAGCGACTTAGCAGCAGCAGCAGCAGTAGCAGTGCTATACCTGCTTTCTATCTGTGACACTACTAATAAATTTTAAAATATCAACTGTTTTGTTTTAGGGAAGTGAGTTGTTAAACTTTTACTGGTATACCAGAGGCTTTGTGTCATTACCTTGTCCTGACATAGGTGGTGAGTAGTTCATAAGATGTGTTCTGGATGTCTATGGAGCAGCTGAACCTCCTCGAAGTGAATGGCATCTAGATCTTCCCTAACTGTCTGGATCACAATAAACTGTGGAAAATTCTGAAAGAGATGGGAATACCAGACCACCTGACCTGCCTCTTGAGAAATCTGTATGCAGGTCAGGAAGCAACAGTTAGGACTGGACATGGAAAACAGACTGGTTCCAAATAGGAAAAGGAGTATGTCAAGGCTGTATATTGTCACCCTGCTTATTTAACTTATATGCAGAGTTCATCATGAGAAATGCTGGGCTGGAAGCATTTCTGGACTCAAGATTGCCAGGAGAAATATCAATAACCTCAGATATGCAGATGACACCACCCTTATGGCAGAAAGTGAAGAGGAACTCAAAAGCCTCTTGATGAAAGTGAAGGTGGAGAGTGAAAAAGTTGGCTTAAAGCTCAACATTCAGAAAACGAAGATCATGGCATCTGGTCCCATCACTTCATGGCAAGTGGATGGGGAAACAGTGGAAACAGTGTCAGACTTTATTTTTTTGGGCTCCAAAATCACTGCAGATGGTGACTGCAGCCATTAAATTAAAAGATGCTTACTCCTTGGAAGGAAGGTTATGGCCAACCTAGACAGCATATTCAAAAGCAGAGACATTACTTTGCCAACAAAGTTTCGTCTAGTCAAGGCTATGGTTTTTCCTGTGGTCATGTATGGATGTGAGAGTTGGACTGTGAAGAAGGCTGAGCGCCAAAGAATTGATGCTTTTGAACTGTGGTGTTGGAGAAGACTCTTGAGAGTCCCTTGGACTGCAAGGAGATCCAACCAGTCCATTCTGAAGGAGATCAGCCCTGGGATTTCTTTGGAAGGAATGATGCTAAAGCTGAAACTCTAGTACTTTGGCCACCTCATGCAGAGTTGACTCATTGGAAAAGACTCTGATGCTGGGAGGGATTGGGGGCAGGAGGAAAAGGGGCCGACAAAGGATGGGATGGCTGGATGGCATCACTGACTCGATGGACGTGAGTCTGAGTGAACTCCGGGACCTGGTGATGGACAGGGAGGCCTGGCGTGCTGCGATTCATGGGGTCTCAAAGAGTCGGACACGACTGAGCGACTGAACTGAACTGACTGAACTGCTATGGAAGACGGTGGCAGTTTGCCAGTTAAGGGGAGGAATCCTCCCTGTCACAGCTGTGGCCACATTTGATTGTACAGGAAATTTTACAATAAACTGAGGTGAACAAATGGTAGGTGTAGCAATGGCTCTGATTGAATTATCTATCCCAATACAAGGGATTGGAAATTCCAAATGTTATTAATTCAGAAAATTACAATGTAATCAAGTTCTTTCACCTTTCTTTTCTGCCATTCTCATTGTTTTGATGTTTATCTTTCAAATGGTTGAAGCAGCTTCCAACTATCATATCCTCACACTGAAACACCCAACAGAAGAACACAAACGTTTTCCTTACTTTGCTTCCTAAAGGCAAGAAAAACTTGCCGTCAACTCCCAACAGACTTTCTCACATTTTGCATCATATCACTTACACACTCCTAACTCAACCACTGAAAACAAGGGAATTAAATTACCTTGACTGATTCCCTCTCCACGACATACTCCCCTGAAACATAAAAGCATCCTGACACCTAAACAAAACTGAAGTTAGAGGAGAAAGTGAGGTTTGTAAGCAATGGAGTCTGCTGCAAAAATATTCTCACTTTAAGAAAACTACTTCTGAGGCTTTGGATTGAGGAGAGGGAAAAAGAAACCTAAGCTTTGGTAAAAGAACCTTGATTTATTAAATTATTTAACATTTTTATATATGGAGTTTTTCCACCTAGAATATTCTTTACCGGGCTTCCCTGGTGGCTCTGCAATAAACAATCTGTATGCAATGCGAGAGTTGCACAAGACACAGGTTTAACCTGATCCCTGGGTCAGGAAGATCCCGGGGAGGAGGGGATGGCAACCCATTCCAGTATTCCTGCCTGGAGAATCCCACGGATAGAAGAGCCTGGCAGGCTACAGTCCACAGGGTCGCAAAGAGTCGGACACAAGTGAAGCAACTTAGCACGCACGCATACTCTTTCCAGATGCTGGGAATGCAAAGATAGAAGATCAAACTTTGCCCTCAGAGAATTAAATTTTAATTAAGCAGGCAAGTAAATGAGCAATTATAATACATTGTGATAAGAATTCTAATATATATGTCCTCAGCTGGGTCATCTCTACATTGACTGTGAACTGAAATAAAAATGAAATCTGATACATCAGCAAATATGAATTTTAAAAAAACCCTACATGGGTAAACTCTGATGGGTGGACCCAAATCTATGAGAATGCCAAACCAGGTTCATATCCCAAGTTCTTCCCATAACTTTCAGTGTAACATTGAGCAAACTCTTTAAATATTTGGTTATTTAGTTTCCTCATCTTTAAAAAGTGAATATATTTATTCCACCAAACTTAAAAGTAAGAAAAAATAATATTTAAACTTAAAAGTAAGTAAAGTTAAAACTTAAAAGTAAGGAAAAATGAAGTGATATCTTATGGGGCCACAATGAATGATAGCTAGTTTTAAAATAATGAAAGATGTTTTTTGCCTCCTCATCAGGAGAAAATATGCATAAATTTTAAAGCAGAGACATTGAAATTGCAAAATTATTTTCAGCTAAATTGGAATATTTTATTAGATTGACTTAAAATTAGGACTCTGGGAGTAACAAAAGTGTATATAGAAACTAAAGACAAAAATGTGAGAAAAAATATGTCAGAGAATGTTCAATTTTAGCATCAGGATACTTTAACCTTACCAAGATTTCAGCTGTTTGGTTGACAAATCTGTATTGGGTGAGATGCTTTTCAGATTATTCAGTTTTTTATAGTCTTCAAGACTCCAGAAAGATGATGGAGGAAAAGAAAATCTAACAGTATGTAATAGGATTAAATGAATGAATGAATAAATGAATTTCTTCATGGTGGCACACTTCTGCCACCTTATGACTACAAGCCAAAATTACAGGATCAACTTTTTAAGACAGGAGCCAGAAATTTCTTCTTTCTTATTGGCTTTCTTCCTTTTTCCTTTCATTTACCACATCATAATTGTGGACATCATGTGCAACACTGTACTAGGTTCCAGGAATACAAATAATTTCCACCAAGATCTTACCTGTTAAAAAAAAATACTACCTAGTGAAAGAAAGGAATATATAACTCAATGAAACATATTAAATACTTCAAATAGATGCATGTACAGCACATTTGAGGAGTTTATTGAAAGGAAAATGTAATTTTTAAAAAAGATATCAGGTGTATGTAATACATAAAACTTTCAGAAACTTAATTATTTGTCTCTGTGCTTAATTTAGGGAGAAGCAACTATATCTACTGGAATATACAATATCTGCTTCAACAAAATCACTGAAACATAAATTAGAAAAGCACCCCAACCTTCATCTCTTCAAGTGATTCAGTACCAAGCACCACTGTCTAAATCATTCAAATCACATACTTGTCTAGCAAATTTAGTGATTCCCTAGGGATTAAAATTCACAGCAACCTAACCCTTAGCAAACTAGGTCAGCATTTTGATCTACCGTATTATCAAAGACATCTTCCCTATGTATGAATTCTTCCTTCACAATAAATAAAGTTCATTTTTTAAGTCCACACATGGGAAGATGAAGAGCAAGTAAGCAAAGAGAGTTTCAAAGAGAGTCTTTCATTTGCCCCTTTTGATTTATCTTTCCAGAATAAGTAATGACTACTTCTCTAGATTAGCCTAAAAATAATTTTTCCACCTCTCCAATCATATTAAATGCCCTCTAGCCTGTTTTATCATTTCCTGAAATGTATGATTTTAAACTGAACACAATATTCGGATAAAGTTCTCTTTCAAACATCTTGTAAATAATGGTATTTTAGAAGGGAAAATAGAATTACATTCTTTTGGAAATTATTAAAATATATATGAGTTTTTGATGCTAAAATAATATTATTTTAAAATCTAATATGGAAAGCCATTTATAAAGGTATTCCTTTAATGTAAAAAGAAAAAAAAAAAGGCTTTATATGAGAGGTTACTTTACATTTCCAAGTGTCAGTCTTGGGAAATCAATACTATGTTCCTTATCATATACTAGTTTACTGGAAAATATAATTCTAAATAAAAAAAGTTTCACATAATTGATTATGTCAGGTTATCACTGCTTTGTGAGCTGATTTTGAATACTGATACACTTCAACTTGACTTGGCAGACCGATTACCCTAACAATTTTTTTGTCCAGAATTTCGACTAATTGTTAGTCTGTCTCCAGCAAGTTTAATTTTCTGTGACAGGTTTATTGGCTAAGTAAGACCACCAAGTCTTTGAAAAGTTTCTAAAGAAATTAGAAAGTTTTAACACATAACATTTATTTATCCATTCACTTATGCACAACATTATTCACATGCGCAAATTTGGGACACCTAAGACATAAGAAAATAGAAATAAAATTATAGAATCAAAATGTTTTAAAAAAAGAAGTGGAAATCAAGATTCAAAAAGCATTTCAATATATAAGCCATAACAGGGTACATAAAACTCAGCATTTTTATCATTTAGGCTTCTTGATAATTAAAGTGAAAGGAGAAAAATGTGATCAGTTACCATATATTTCAGAAAGTCTTTTTTTGTTGATAGGATTAAATTGCAAAGAAAGTGTTTTACATACTGCTTTAAACTCCACAACCTTAAGTGGCCATATGGAAATAACCTTCAACTATTCAAAAAGCAGAGAACAGAATATCACAAGATGCCAACTTTCATTAACATTAAAGCACTGCTCAGCGGACACGCTGTATGGATACAAAGGCCTGGCTTTCATATATGGGGCTGGTCACCTTGAATTATCAAGAACACACACATAATATTTGAAATGCTTGACTCTATTAATACATATGATCTTACTGAATATTCTTTTGCCTCTGATAGTTCCTTATTTTCATCTTAGTATTTTTACAACTGGAAAAATGACTATTTCTTTATCATTTTAGGCTTATAGCAAGAGACCATTTATCTCAGTTCTTTTTCTTTTGTGGGAACACTACATAACTAAAGATATTTCTTATCTGTGATAATGGGTGAATATCTTGTCATTTTCAGGTTAAATTAGCTTTCAGCAAAAGCCCTTGCACATTAGAAAACATACAATAGAAGTAGCTTTTATCACATTATGCTGCATAAATGCTAATAAAAACAAACATCTCTTACTTTTTTGTTGTTGTTTCTAGAAAGTAAGTAACTAAATCAGAATGCCTAAAAGGTGAAGCACTTTAAAATAAAACCAGGTCAAGGGCAGAGCCTCGGAAAATAAACCTTTCCAATCATTAACTCAGGATGACCCAGATATCACTACCTAGAATGCTACACACACAAAAAGTTGCTAATGTGATATTCTAGATGTGAGTTTACTGATTCTCATTTATTTCAACTAATTCTGAAATGTTTCTTTGTGAAATTGGTTGCAGTGTAGCCTATTCATTGTATTGGCACACAAAGGAGGCAGAGACTGACTTTACACCTTCAGACACCACACCTTTATTATTGTTATCATTCCTCTCTTCCCATCTCTAAGAAACACACAGAAAAAATTGGCATAATTCCACATATTCAGAAGAGAAAAGCGTGCTATATTCTCTTTTGAATCCATATATTACAATGTAAGGGCAGATTTCAAAATCAATGAGGTGGTGGATTTCTGATTTATCATACAATGTTTTTAGTGGTCAAAACTAAAGTCAGACAGAGAAAGACAAACATCATATGATATCATTGATATATGGAACCTTAAAAAAGGTACTAATGAACTTATGTACAAGACAGAAATACAGTCACAGGTGTTGAAAACAAGCTTATGGATATCAAAGAAGAAAGGGATGGGAGGGATAAATTGGGAGATTGGGACTGACATATACACACTACTATATATAAAATAGATAATAAGAACCTACTGTATAACACAGGAAACTCTACTCATTACTCTGTAATGGTCTGTATGGCATCTAAAAAAGGGTGGATATATGTGTATGTATAACTGATTCACTTCGCTGTACAGCAGAAACTAACACAACATTATGAATTAACTATACTCCAATAAAAATTCATTTTTAAAAAAAAGCATGCTCAGAAAAAAAAAAAAAACCCACTCTACTCCCTGTCCACATTTTAATATTTAAAATTACCTACTAGGATTACTAACGGAGAAGGCAATGGCACCCCACTCCAGTACTCTTGCTTGGAAAATCCCATGGATGGAGGAGCCTGTTAGGCTGCCATCCATGGGGTCACTAAGAGTCGGACATGACTGAACGACTTCACTTTCACTTTTCACTTTCATGCATTGGAGAAGGAAATGGCAGCCCACTCCAGTGTTCTTGTCTGGAGAATCCCAGGGACGGCGGAGCCTGGTGGGCTGCCATCTATGGGGTCCCACAGAGTCAGACACGACTGAAGTGACTTAGCATAGCATAGCAGGATTACTCAGAATGGCTGACATGATATTGAAACAGAAAAACAAAGTCAGAATTCTGGCACTATCTGACTTTAAGAGTTACCATAATGCTACAGTAATCAAGACAGTGTGGTATGTGGGGAAAAACAGATTAATGGAATAAAATAGAGAACCCAGAAACAGACCTCATAACTACAGTCAAAGAAGCAAAGACAATATGATGAGGAAAGACAGCCTTTTCAATAAACAATTCTCAACAACCAGACATCCACATGCAAAAATAAAAAGTGGGCACAAACCTATCTTCTTCACAAAAATTAATTTGAAATGAATAGTAGACCTAAATGAAAAACTATAAAGCTTCTGGAAGTTAACATAAGAGAAAATCTAGATCACCTGGAATTCAGCAATGACTTTTAAGACACACTACCAATGGCATGATCTATGAAAGAAAGAAATAAGCTGGACTTAATTAAAATTTTAAAAGTTTCTGCTTTGTGAAAGACACTATGAGGAGAATGAAAAGGCAAGCCACAGACTTGTATAAGAAAATATTATACAAATATTGTAAGAAAATATTTGCCAAAGACATTTCTGATAAAGGATCATTATTTAAAATACAAAAAGAATTCTTAAAACTCAATAATAAGAAAAACAACTGGTTAAAAAGTTGGCCAAAGACCTTAAGAGACACATCATGCAAGAAGAAAGGCAGATAGTAAATAAGCATATGAGGTGATGTCATAAGAGAAATGCAAATTAGCACAACAGTAAGATATCACTACTTACCTATTAGAATAACCAAAAATCAAAATACTGACAACACCAAGTGCTTTAAAGGATATACAGCAACTGAAACTCTTATTCATTGCTGGTAGGAATGCAAACCAGTGTAAACACTTTGAAAGACAGTGGTGGTTTCAAAACTGAATATACTCTTACCACAGAGTCCAGCAATAGTGCTTCTTAGCACTCTTCTTAACACCCAAATGAGCTGGAAACATGTCCATACAAAATCTGCACACAAATGTTTATAGCAGCTTTATCCGTATTTACTAAAACTCGGAAGCAACTGAGATGTTCTTCAATGAGTGAATGGCTAAACTTTGGTATATTCAGAATGAAACATTCCTTAATGCTATACTTAAAAAAATAAACACAAATAATGAATTATCGAGTCATAAAAAGACATGGACAAATCTTAAATACATACAAAATAGATCTTCATGACCCAGATAATCACGATGGTGTGATCACTGACCTAGAGCCAGACATCCAGGAATGTGAAGTCAAGTGGGCCTTAGAAAGCATCACTATGAACAAAGCTAGTGGAGGTGATGGAATTCCAGTTGAGCTATTCCAAATCCTGAAAGATGATGCTGTGAAACTGCTGTACTCAATATGCCAGCAAATTTGGAAAACTCAGCAGTGGCCACAGGACTGGAAAAGGTCAGTTTTTATTCCAATCCCAAAGAAAGGCAATGCCAAAGAATGCTCAAACTACCGCACAATTGCACTCATCTCACATGCTAGTAAAGTAATGCTCAAAATTCTCCAAGCCAGGCTTCAGCAATATGTGAACCATGAACTTCCAGATGTTCAAGCTGGTTTTAGAAAAGGCAGAGGAACCAGAGATCAAATTGCCAACATCTGCTGGATCATGGAAAAAGCAAGAGAGTTCCAGAAAAACATCTATTTCTGCTTTATTGACTATGTCAAAGCCTTTGACTGTGTGGATCACAATAAACTGTGGAAAATTCTGAAAGAGATGGGAATACCAGAACACCTGATCTGCCTCTTGAGAAATTTGTACGCAGGTCAGGAAGCAACAGTTAGAACTGGACATGGAACAACAGACTGGTTCCAAATAGGAAAAGGAGTACGTCAAGGCTGTATATTGTCACCCTATTTATTTAACTTATATGCAGAGTACATCATGAGAAATGCTGGACTGGAAGAAGCACAAACTGGAATCAAGATTGCAGGGAGAAATATGAATAACCTCAGATATGCAGATGACACCACCCTTATGGCAGAAAGTAAAGAGGAACTCAAAAGCCTCTTTATGAAAGTGAAAGTGAAGAGTGAAAAAGTTGGCTTAAAGCTCAACATTGAAAAAATGAAGATCATGGCATCCGGTCCCACAACTTCATGGGAAATAGATGGGGAAACAGTGGAAACAGGGTCAGGCTTTATTTTTCTGGGATCCAAAATCACTACAGATGGTGACTGCAGCCATCAAATTAAAAGACGCTTACTCCTTGGAAGGAAAGTTATGACCAACCTAGATAGCATATTCAAAAGCAGAGACATTACTTTGCCAATAAAGGTTCGTCTAGTCAAGGCTATGGTTTTTCCTGTGGTCATGTGTGGATGTGAGAGTTGGACTGTGAAGAAGGCTGAGTGCCAAAAAATTGATGCTTTTGAACTGTGGTGTTGGAGAAGACTCTTGAGAGTCCCTTGGACTGCAAGGAGATCCAACCGGTCCATTCTGAAGGAGATCAGCCTGGGATTTCTTTGGAAGGAATGATGCTAAAGCTGAAACTCCAGTACTTTGGCCACCTCATGCGAAGAGTTGACTCATTGGAAAAGACTGTGATGCTGGGAGGGATTGGGGGCAGGAGGAGAAGGGGACGACAGATGATGAGATGGCTGGATGGCATCACTGACTCGATGGACATGAGTCTGAGTGAACTCTGGGAGTTGGTGATGGACAGGGAGGCCTGGCATGCTGCGATTCATGGGGTCGCAAAGAGTCGGACACGACTGAGCAACTGAACTGAACTGAACTGAACTAAAAGGTGAATCTTAATGTAAACTATGAACTTTTAGTGATATTACATGTCATTGTAGGTTCATCAATAATAACAAGTATACCTTTCTGGTAAGTGATGTTGCTGAGAGGCCATATATGTGCGGAGGTAGGTGGTACAGAGGAAATCTCTTCACCTTTAACTCAATTTTGCTATGAATCTAAAATTTCTCTAAAAAATTTTCTTTAAAAAAGTATCTAGGATTTATCCCGAAGTAGACCCAGGTTTTCTGTGAGGCTAAAATAACCTTATTGAGAAAAATGCTAAAATTACATGACTAGAAATTTAAAGGAAAAATGTGTATGACAAGTTTAACTCCATTCTAAAAGTCAAAGTTTATTATATATACTGTATATATTTTTATATCAAAGTTCTTGCTATATAATAACATATTTGATTAACCTTAATATTATGCTAACATACTTGGATATTTACTATTTATTTGCCAAAGAGTCAGCTGAATATTCTACATGTTATTTCATTTAAATCTCATGATAATTCTTAAGGTGAGTATACTCACCTTTTACTGTAAGTATTCCCAACAATATACTGTTGTTTTCCCCAAAGGGCATTGCCCTTTGTTGTGGTAAAATAACCAACTTAAAATTGATTTCCATTTTTCTTTATACTCTAAGACAGATACAGAAAATACTTAAGCCTTTTGTGCAAATCCTCTTAATAAAGACTTTCATTTTAAAGTCGATTCAATATCTCTTCCTGGGTTGTAGTCTGACCCATCTGGGAAGAAGGGCTCTGGGGACAGGGGGCGGCCTTCACCTCAGTCACATACTGCAGCATAGCCATCCGGGCCAGCTTCTCCTGGATCAACCCAAAGTTGTGAATTTTCTCCCCAAACTGGGTACGGTTAGCAGCATGATCCACCTGGAAGAGGACACATGTGTCCCAAAAAAAAAAAAAAAAAATCTCTTCCTAATTAAAAAAAAAAAAAATCTCTTAATCAAGGCTCTTTTAAGTACCCCTTCTTAACAACTTCCTGCCTCACCCAAAATAAAAACCAAAGTGCTCATTATGAAGTCTAAGGCTAGATGCAGGTCAAGAAGCAACAGTTAGAACTGGACATGAAACAAAAGACTGCTTCCAAATCGGGAAAGGAGTAAGTCAAGGCTGTTTATTGTCACCCTGCTTATTTAACATATGCAGATTACATCATAAGAAATACTGGACTGGATGAAGCACAAGCTGTAATAAAACTTAACATTCAGAAAACTAAGATCATGGTATCTGGTCCCATCACTTCATGGCAAATAGATGGGGAAACAGTGGAAACAGTGACAGACTTTATTTTTCTGGGCTCCAAAATCACTGCAGATGGTGATTGCAACCATGAAATTAAAGGACGCTTGCTCCCTGGAAGAAAAGTTATGACCAACCTAGACAGCATATTAAAAAGCAGAGACATTACTTTGCTGACAAAGGTCCATCTAGTCAAAGCTATGGTTTTTCCAGTTGTCATGTATGGATGTGAGAGTTGGACCATAATGAAAGCTGAGCACTGAAGGATTGATGCTTTTGAACTGTGGACTTGGAGAAGACTCTTGAAAGTCCCTTGGACTGCAAGGAGATCCAACCAGTCCATCATAAAGGAGATCAGTCCTGGGTGCTCATTGGAAGGACTGATGCTGAAGCTGAAACTCCAATACTTTGGCCACCTGATTCAAAGAACTGACTCATTTGAAAAGACCCTGATCTTGGGAATGATTGAAGGTGGGAAGAGAAGGGGACAGCAAAGGATGAGATGGATGGATGACATCACCAACTCCATGGAGATAAGTTTGAGTAAACTCCGGGAGTTAGTGATGGACAGGGAGGCCTGGCATGCTGCAGTCCATGGGGTCGCAAAGAGTCAGACATGACTGAGCAACTGAACTGAGCTGAATGGAAGGCTAGACGATCTGGTGCCTCATTATCTTTCAGATCTTTGAAGACCATGTCCTTCTTTAAATATTCTAGACAAGTACTTATATTTGGGCCTTTACATTTGCTATTTGCTCTTCCAGGAATAACCTTTGTCCAGGACTCACTCCTTCACATCCTCAAAGTCTTTCCTCTCAGTGAGTTCATCCCTAGCTACCCTACCCAAAATCAACCCATCCAAACATCTAAAAGCAACCCATCCAAATATCTCACTCCATTGCCTGGAGGTTTTTTTTTTATCCTTAACATTTATCACTGACTAATGTAATAAATCTATGTATTTATCATACTTATTCTCTGCCTCTTTCTCTACAGTCTCCAAGATTACCTGGCCTATATTTGGTGTTTAATAAATATTGTTGAGTTAAATACCTCAACAAAAGCCAATATTCTGCTCAAAAGTGAGCAATCAAAATAAAAAACAAACAAAAAAATGATACCTATTTGATTACTATGTAATATTTTTCTCAGAGTTCTATAGATGCTATGTAAAATAAAACAATGACATATAACAATTAGAAGAAAATAAAATTTCTTTTTTACATGGTTATGACCATTCTTTTGTTTAAGCTACAGCTTTTGTACAACATACAAAAGTAAAAAAAAAAAATTCATTAGAGATTCCAATAAGCTAACCAATTATATGTGATAATTCATATCTTGCTTATATGTTTAGTAAAATAAAAAGTGGGAAAACTAACTGACCTTATCACAACAGCATCCAAGATACATATCTTAAAATTTAAAACAAATTATAGACTTCATATGAATAAAACTATAAAAATTTAGTGAGAGAAGAAAGCACTGATCATTTGAGGAGTAAATTCAATACTAAAAAGATGCCACTATACACAAATTAATTCAGTATTAATTTTTGCCAGAGTAAATTTCAAATCAGTTACACCATGAAAAACTAAAAGATTAAACCAAAAGTAACTAGAGAAGATAGTAAATTGAGTATTTTTCTAATGTTAAAATGAGGGTAGCTACTCTCAATATGGAAATAAAGAAACCACAATGACAAATCTTGATGTATTTAAACTATATTTTAAAACTTCTATTTAAAAATCATGTTAAGCAAAATAAATACAAACACCAAACCAGGAAAAAATATTTGTAACATATGGGAAAGTCAAAGGTTGCTTATTCTCACTATAGAAATTGTACTTGGAAAAAAATAAAAATATGTTTACCTTCTATGTAAAGGAAAACAAATATCCACAGAATATATTAAAACAACGTCAATAGACTAGAATACCTAGTGCTGCTGAACTTGCATTACAAATGGCTGCTGCTGCTAAGTCGCTTCAGTCCTGTCCGACTCTGTGCGACCCCATAGACAGCTGCCCACCAGGCTCCCCCGTCCTTGGGATTCTCCAGGCAAGAACACTGGAGTGGGTTGCCATTTCCTTCTCCAATGTATGAAAGTGAAAAGTGAAAGTGAAGTCACTCAGTCGTGTCCGACTCTTCGCGACCCCATGGACTGCAGCCCACCAGGCTCCTCCGCCCATGGGATTTTCCAGGCAAGAGTACTGGAGTGGGTGCCATCGCCTTCTCCAAATTACAAATGGCACCTGTGCACTATTTGCGTGACTGTAAAGCAAGACTACTTTGGGGAGACGATCAGGCGAAGCGTTTCAAGAGCTCCTAAGTGTTTGTATAATTTATCCTGTCAATCCACTTTGGAAAGTGCTGTTCAGGAAAATGATCATGAGAACAGAAGAACGTGTTTTACTGTTTTTATCTAGAATTATGAAAAGTTGGAAACAACCTAAAATTGTATATAAATAATATGTATAAAGAATATAAGTAGTATTTTTATATAAATATATAAACATATTTAAGGACTTTTTCAAGTGGAAAATTCTCACCACATAAAGTTAAATGAAAATGTGGGTCTCAACATTGTACTTTCTGATTGCTAATTTTACATAATACAAATATATATTAGCTATTAGGTATGTATAATATATAAGCACCCAATGGAAATTATTATTTTAAATGTTTTTGCATGCTATTTTTCTTGATAAGCATAAACTTACTAATTTAGCTTTTGAAACAGAAGTTCATGATTATACTTTATGTGAGTTGTGTTGGGAAAAGATGGGAATAAAGGTGACTGTGTCCTCTTTCCATCCTAGAAATCATGGTGTTAAGTGGAGGGGGTAAGATCAGTGATTCAGGAGCCAAACTACTAGGCTCACATCCCAATCAGCTTCCTATCAGCCATATGAACCTGACAGTCCCTGAGAGTCTCTGCCTCATCTCTCTTACCTGTAAAGTGAGAAGAAGAATAGCAGCCTCGCTGACTTGTGAAAGGACTGAAATAGTTAATGCCTATAAAGTCCTTAAAACCATCTCGGGACATAGCAGGCACCAGGTAAGTGTTAGCTATTATTATCATTGTTAGCACAACTCTACTCAACTGATAGAGCCCTCAGGCAGTCATTTATTCCAATCCCCAATGTCTAGTCTCAGTCTTGTGCTTTGAATATTTTTATTTTAAGGAGTGAAAATGTGTTATGGACATTACGCCACAGTGGTGAATGGCAGTATTAAGTCAGGTTGAGCTAGCACCTACATTTTATATGCTTTGTGAAACCAAATTTGTCTCAAAGGAATAAATTTTTTAAACAAATGTCTGAGTACCATGTAAGGTGGATAGTGGACTACTATTTATCTATAATAGATTGCACAATAGGTAGTTCAGTGGCCACAAATTTACTGATAAAATCAGGATTGTTGAAAGGTGCAGCTCATTAGAAATATGCATAAGAAATACAGAAAAACACAACCTGTATCTCCCAGGTGGCTCACTTGCCTACTGAGGTTTCTCTATGAATCAGACATAGAACCTCTGGATCAGAAATGATTGAACCAATGCACATTTTCCCTTTGGGTGTGTTCCATGCTTCTTTTCAACTTATAATTCCAAACCGAACTATAGGCACGGATACATTAAAAATTCCAGGTGGAATTTTCAAGCAATGAGGCAAAGTAATTTATTGAGCTATTAACATGTATTCTGTTCTCACTGAACTTTTCCATCCCCACATTCCCATAAGGTATCCAGATCTTTTTTTCCCCATTATCTCAAAAGAGGCTTGTGATCACAGGGACAACTGCATTAATTGCCAGCAGATTCTCTTCTCATCTTTTGTGTTTTGAAAATTAGAGTTCAGAGATGAGAGGGTAGTGATAGGGTAAAGAGGAAGAAGAATATTTTGGACAAATGTAGGAATAAGGAAAAATAAAAAAGAAGAGGGAAAATGCTGAGTGTCATCACAGCTAAGGGTAATGGAGGCCATTGGATCCAGAGAAAAGGTGGGAACACATTTCCTATCCCTGGCAGCACCCTGTTATGTGGTAGGATTTTTGGCAAGTTGGACCTACCGCATGGAATTACAGACTTGGGAAAGATACTTGCCCCCACATTTGAAATAAAAGCAACAGAGATAATTATCCCCAAGCTTAAACAAGCAATGTATCAGCAACTACACAGATAGACTGACAGCTCGAGGACTGTCTTCTATTTGCCAGGTTTTTGTACAACAGGAAGAGGGGCTGCCCCCAATAATCAAAAGACTGTAATTTTACAGGCCTGACTTTCTATATGTTCCAAGTCTAACTTAATCACATGTGTATATGCATGTGTGCAGGACATTTCTTGTCCATCTGAATTTATAGACGATGACTCATAACTTATAAAAATGTAATATAAATATCAATATTGTTGCATATGAGAAGTATACTCATAACACACAGGAAAAGTTCCAACCTTTTATCTCCATGATTTCCAAGTTTTGCAAGACTGAACAAGAGCTTATATTGTGTTTTTGGATCAAATGTAGTAAAAGAGTAATAATAAAAATATGATTGCATTCTATTTTCCACTTTAAATAAAATGATAGGTTTCTTTTCAAAGTCACAAGTTAAATTGCCACACTGATTTTTTTTTTAAGGAGCAGAGTTGAAGTTAAATTATACACTACTTGCACATTGTATGAACTATCTAGTGAAAGGAATCATAATCCTGAAATTTAGCATCCCTTTACTATCAATTGAGCAAGTCAAGCCCATTCTTTACAAAAGACTATGTGACAGCATTGAAGAATAAGTAACAAATCACTATTATTTCCTTTGCTATTCATTGAAGGAATGCTAATCATAATTAATGTGCATGTAATGTATTATTTTATAGGAGTGAGGCCACACAGTAGCATTAATTATAAGACATTCAATTCCTCTATTAAAATGCTCAGCAATTCTCTTTAAGTCTCAGCTTTCAAAGAACCACTCGGCCATTTTTTACTTTCAAGGTGAATCTGGGGTGTGATGGATCTTTCAATCAGTAAGAGATAAAAGGAAATGCAAATTGCTTTTCCAATCTCTGTGCTCGCCATGCATCAGATTAGAGAAATGTTGCATATCTGTCTTAGGCTAGCATAAATTATAATTATGACAGAGAAAGAGAAATTCTTTTACTCCAAAATAACCACTTAATGGCTGAAAAGAGTAAGGAAAAGACACTTGGTCTTCATGAAGCAACCTCTGGTCTGAAAGCCTCTCTTCCCAAAAACATCTCATTTGAAATCCTGATCCTAGAGTTATTATCCATAGTTGACTATTTTGGTGCCTAAGATTTACTGCTCTAGTGTAGATTGACAACTAGGAGTATTACTGAAAATTATTAAGTTCTATTTTGTGAGAGATTTAAGACCGGGTTCAAATACATACATCTTCCTGGTGGCGCAGATGGTACAGCATCTGCCTACAATGCGGGAGACCCAGGTTTGATCCCTGGGTCTGAAAGATCCCCTGGAGAGGGAAATGGCAACCCACTCCAGTATTCTTGCCTCGAAAAATCCCATGGATGGAGGAGCATGGTAGGCTACAGCCCACGGGGTCACAAAGAGTCAGACACGACTGAGCAACTTCACTTTCTTTCTTTCACTTTCAAATACATAAGTTAACTTTACCTAAAGCAGTCATATCACTTTTTACTTTTGGAACAAGCCATATCACAGTTCACAGCAATTCAGACGCTTAAGTCAGATTATTTTCTACAGTTGACAGTGCAAGAGCTATGCTTCAGACAGCCTCTCGTGTCCAAAGGCATGATCCGCCGTGTCAGGAAAGCGGGAGCACTGTCGCAGTGTGTTACAACGTCTGTGATTTGTCTTCCTGACAACATCACGGTCTTTTGATTTACATGGACAGGACTTAAAATAAATGAGTGGAATAGTCCCCAAGGCATATAATCAATTGCATCTGTTGCAATCCCGGTATTTCCTTTGCCCTGTTTATACCATTACTGCCTCTACTAAAGCAGTATTATCCTAAGTGTTTCCATGAATATGTCCTGGCACCAGCTCATAGCACCACTGCTAGCTACAAACACTCTCAGCCTCAAAGGACCATGGCTGTATTAGCATTGTTCCAATGCTATATTGATTGTGATAAATGTTATGAGAGAAAAGAATATACATTTCTTATTGCATTTCTTTGTATTTTTGTGTTTGATGACATAACAGCAAACTGTGTGGAGATGAAAACATCTGTTAACAATGCTGAGGTAATGTTGCTGTACTGCAAAATAATGTAAAAATAAATGACTGGGTGTTTCTGAATATTCTCTGAAGTCTATAAAAATTGGAAGCATTTGACTTTGTTGTTGGAAGATTAGGAAATATCAGACAAGAAAATGTGTTTTGGATTTAAAACGACATATGGTGGAATCAGACAATATTTGTGTGATAAGATGTATTCCTAGAAAATGACTATATCTTTGTATATATTGTTTAATCAGCTTACCTTACTGACAGGCTCTCCCAATTTATATGCCCTATATCCATTTTTGGTATCTAAGTAGATGAAAAATATTAAGTTGAAAACAAGAGGGGTTAACGTCAATAGGAAAAGGAAAAAAAAAGATAAAATAAAATGTATTATTCTATAAAACTAAACAGAAATGAAGCCTATAAACTTTCTAGGTTTCCCTGAATGTTTGTTTTAATTTAAAAATAGTATCATATACCTTGTTATATGTTATAGTACATAGGATGGCTCATAAATAGTGTTATGGTTTCACAAAGAATTTTTTTCCTTATTAAATAAGTTATTATTCAAACCTACATAAGATTTTCCTAGTAAAAATGAAAGAAACCTGGTAATGAAATGATTCCATTCTATGCAATCTAAGAATCTTTTGTATTCAATTTTATATAGAAATAAGATTTTGTTTTTCATGTTGGAAAATATATTAAAGTTTTATTGCTGTGCAGATTTCAAAATACATCCAGTAGTTTATGTTAGATTTTAATATATCTTTGCAGATGCTTACTAAGGAGTGAAGAAAGTAGTGATTAAAGTATTATTCAAAAAAAGAAAAACTCCAATGCTAAATGAATGTTAAATTTTTATCCTTAGTTTGACTACCATAGATGCAATGATGTATCTTCTTAAATTTTAAATGCATTTAAAATGAAAAATTCTCTAAATCAATCTAAATCAATTATCTATCATTATTAACATCTTACATTAAAATTTTTCAAAACTGAACCTAATAGTTACTAAAATATTCAAATATTTGACATTTAAAGCATTATACATTGCAAGTGTTTTTACTTTAAAACTAAATTTTAGAGGTTTTCACTTTATGTTTTATCTTCTCATTTCCTAATCCCAAATGCAACCAAATACAAGCAAAATATAAGTACAAAATATACATCTATATTAGTGGCAACTTAGTCGATTCATTAAAATAAATTCAAAAGTATATAAATATACATATGTGTATTAGGCATTAGTGGTTATTTATGCAAAGGGAAAAATCTCTGATTTATTAACGTCACCTGCTTCACCACTGTCACATGACTCTCATTACGACATGGCTAAAACTATCCTTTAAAGTTTTTTCATTAACCAGCTTCACATTTTATCCACACGTACAATAGGGTCACGGAGAGCAGAGACTGGTCCAAGGAAGGACTGGAAAACTATACGCGCGCCCTCGTGGTCTTGTTAACCAGCTAGCAAGCTTGAGGCAGAGCTGCACAAAACCCTCCAGTGGTCTCCATGTCCCTCAGAGTCAATGCCGAACTTCTTACCATAACCTGCCATATCCTGCACAATATGACCCCATGAGTTCTGTGCCCTTGTACCCAATACATACCCCTTACATTTCCTCCTCTAATCCCACTGCAATCCTAAAAGCTCTAAGAACATGCCAAGTATGCTCCCACACAGGATTTTGCATTATTTCTTCCCTCTGCCTGGAACAGTCTAGCCACAGATTCAGTCAGTCAGTCAGTCAGTTCTGTCACTCAGTCGTGTCCGACCCTTTGCAACCCCATGGACTGCAGCACACCAAGCCTCCATGTTTGGACAAGGTCAAACTCATGTCCATTGAGTCGGCAATGCCATCCAACCATCTCATCCGCTGTCGTCTCCTTCTTCTCCCGCCTTCAATCTTTCCAATGCTCACCTTCTTCAAGTCTTTGCTGAGTGTATTTTTTTCAGTGAAACCATCCAAAGTCACTAGCACCCACCTGTCTCTAAGCACGCCACACCCTTCCTCCTCTGTTTATTTCTAATACACTGTATGCCTGATAATGAACTATATGGTTTCCTTGGTTTTTAATGCATTGCCTGATTTCCTCACCAGCATGTAAGCCCTTTAAGAATGTGGATTTGAGGTGGAGGACATCTTCATTTTACTCTCTTCTATCTCCAGCACATTTGACACAGGGAAGACACTTATAAAATATCCTGTAGTATGTTTTATTCTATGGGGAATTGGGAAGACTGTGGAATAAAAAATCACATTTGAGAATCAAAAAGGATTTCATTTTCTTGCTGATAAACATACCAGAGGATTGCTTCTTATGAAGAAAAGTTCTGAAGATGTAGGATACTGATTATTTACTTCCTTTTTGTTGCTTTCAAGATGGCCAAATCTTGAGACCAAGCTATTTTATTTAAAATGATGAAAATACTGTACAGCAAAGACTAGGCTCTAAAATTCTGTGACTCCGAGTTTTTCCATTTATTTTGTAAACAACACTTTGCCAAAATATTGATTTCTTAAAGCTGTTTTATGCAGCCAGACATTTTGTGATATACAAAGGATTTACAGTTCAAAACATTAACCTACATATAGGAGGATTTCCATTCAAGGTTAATGGACTATTTAGACACAAAACCATTGACATAAATTGTAAGTCAAAAGCCAAGAGTGTGTTATGCCATACCCTGTCTGTTTAAAGGAAAAGGTGAAGTTCATTTTGTCTCAAGAACTGACTCTAGGATGTGCTGTGCTTAGTCGCTCAGTTGTGTCAGACTCTTTGCAACCCCATGGACTGTAGCCTGCCAGGCTCTTCTATCCATGGGGATTCTCCAGGCAAGAATACTGGAGTGGGTTGTCATGCACTCCCCCAGGGGATCTTCCCAACCCAGGGATTGAACCCAGGCAGATTCTTTACCATCTGAGCCACCAGGGAAGACTCTGGGATAGAGAACACGTTCTATATATATAATCTTGGACATGAAAAGGACTAAGGAGATCATTTTCCTTAATTCCTTCCTTTCAAATGTCCTGCATATAAGAATTAATAAGGAAATGTTTGAGAAACAAAATTAAGGAAATTGAAGACAATTATATGATTTGTGTTAATTCATATGAAGTGGCAGAGCAGGAATAGAACTCCTGATTTCTCACTCACAGCAGTAACCTGAAGGAATAGAAAGCTGAAGTGAGATTATAAGAATTAGTCTTATTTTTTTTTTATAAGGACAATTTTGACAAAGGAGAAAATAGACCAGAACAATGTTTCTAAACTTACATAATTTTTTAAAAATCCAAATTCCCTAAAGTCCCATCATGGACAATATGGATCAGAATTTGATGGTCAGCAACCTAGATATCTGTCTTTTTAACATGTACCCTCAGTGACTGAAGGTAAGCTAGTTTCAGAAACAATAGACAATGGGCAGGTAGTTCCATTTCCTTTGGCCCCACAACTAATTAATGATGATAATTAAGAAGTCTCTTTTGTATCAGTTTTGCTGTAAAGAGTGAAGAATCAAAAATTGCAGCATTTACTTCAAAATTAATCCTCATCCCCCAGTCCTGAGACAAATGCTTTCTCACTAACACTTCAATATTTTACACTCAAACCACAGAGGGTATGACAGTTTCTGTCCAAATCCCTCTCTCTAGCATCCTTTTTCTGAGTTTCTTAGTTCAAAGAAAGTCCTCAGAATCTATAGATTAGAAGCAAATCAAAAAAGTCTAAGCTATCTGTAGCAAAGGTTGAAAGTATTAGGAATTCAGGTTAAGTTGCTAAAATTCAAATGTAATCTTTACTTCTCAAATGTAGCAATACTTCTCAACAGATGTTCATTCGTCCATAGAGCTATGCTAACTTTAGCCTCAAGTTTTAATTTTTTAGAGTTTGTCTACTTTAATTCAAAGAGAAAAAGATAAAGACCTACTGAAAATAAACTATTTTCAATAGTTCTAAACACAATTTTTAAAAATGTTGTCTTATAAACTGTTTCTCATGATGATTATTTCCATGTTTATTTTCATTTGAAACAAATTTTCAAAAGTACTACTGGTTAGTCATATTGTCATACTTATCTGTTTCTATTTTCCTATAGACAAAACTGCAGAAAGGGAGGAAAAAAGTATCAGGTAAAATTTTACATATTCTCTGTGTGCTAAGTCGTTCCAGTCATGTCCAACTCTGTGCGCCCCTGTGGACTGTGGCCTAGTGGGTTGTAGTCCAATAGGCATCATCAATAGTGTATCACTGTTCAACATATCAGGAGAGAAGCTAGAATTAATTTTCACTGATGCCAGAAGATCACAGTACAGAAAGAAAACATGACATATTCAGATTTAAAAAAAAAACTAAGAAAAACCAGTAATTTCTTAAGGAAAGTGAGGGACTTTTGAGAGACTTCTCTGAAAAGCATCCAGAATAAGCTTTTAGGCAAGTGTTCACAAACGTTAGCAAGTACACACAGTCCCAGATTTACAATGGTTCAACTGATGATTTTCCAAGTTTATGGTGGTGCAAAATTGATATCCATTTATTCAGTAGAAATTGTATTTGAATAACAATCTTTTCCTAGGCTAGTGATTTACAGTGCCATATTACCTCTGGATGCTGGACAGAGAGATGAGACAGACAGCTCCCAGTCAGCCACGTGACCACAAAAGTAAACAACTGATACACTTACAAGTTCTGTACCAACACAACCATCATACGTTTCACTTTCAGTACTGGATTCAATAAAACTACATGAGATATTTAACACCTTATTTTAAAACAGGTTTTGAGTGAGATAATTTCACCCAACTATAGACTAAAGGAAGTGTTCTGAATATATTTAAGGTAGGCAAGGCTAAGCTGCCATGTTTGGCAGGCTTGATGTATTAAATACATTTTTGAGTTATGATAGTCTCAATTTAAGATGGGTTTATCAAGCCATAATATCATAAGTCAAGGAAGATCTGTACAATAAAACCAATAGTCATTTTTACATATGCAGATTTTAGGGTTTGGACTCCATAGATTCTGATTAAATAGATTAGTCGTGAAACTCAGGAATCTGTAGTCTAACAAGTACTTTAGGTACTATTTGGACTAAAAGTTTGAACTTTTCACATTATAGTTTAACTCAAACATTATCACTTTTGAAAATTACACATCAGACTTAAGAAAACAGTGGGTAAGTAAATATTTCCAACTAGGTACCTCGGTGTTCCAAACACTCTTTTCTGCCCAAATTCACTCCCAAAAGAAAATGGAAAAGCTAACTATTCATGTTCTGTTCTTGGTCCCAATACTAACAAAATACTATTTGGTCTGGGCTGACATCTCCTCTTACTAAATCAGAAAAGGAGTTTTCAAAGAAAGATCTTTAATGTTTTCTCTGGATCATCCAGTTCTGACTCCCAATAAAATCAGAAAGCTTATCTCTTAAAGTGTTCATTTCCATATTAGATGCTTGTTTGTTGAACAAATTGGACTCAGTACAAACCACTGTACGTCTCCTAGGTCCAATTTTCTCATTACAAAAATGCTGCAAAAAAGAACATATTATGAATATTAACCAAATGTGGAATTACTCTAAGAAAAGTTTTATGAGAAAGCCCCTCCAAGCTCCTCCTTTGGATGCTAAGCAGTTTCTTCAGCCTACTTGCTTATTTATGCTTATGAAACTAGTTAGAGCCATTTCCTTCCCTGAATAAATCCTGGCCTTTCAGATAGGTGTTCTACAAACACCTAGAGAGTTGGTAACAGATACTCTCACTTAACATGCCTTTCCTTTTCACAACAGTACTTCTCAGAAGAGAGGTCAAGTTTGTCAGAATTCAGGGCACTCATAATGATTTTTCTTTTCCCTCAGATCGCTGATAAGAAGAACTGGGGATTTCATCAAGTATAGTAAATATATCTTTATCATTCCTGCATATTCCAGGTAATGCAAAGTTTAAGCAATTGGAAGGAGGCTACTATAGGAACTAGATGTATCCATCAAAATCTGTGAATACATGACTCAATTTAATGTAGGAAATGAAAAATCCTATTAAACATTAACATAGAGCTTTAAATAAATTTAACAAAACAAACAAACAAAAAAAGACAAAACAAAACTGTGTTGCAATCTCCAGTTTTTTATTAAACATGAAAAAGAGGTTCAAGGTAGGGATTGAACCCAGGTCTCCTGCATTGTAGGTGGATTCTTTACCAGCTGAGCCACAAGGGAAGCCCAAGAATATTGGAGTGGGTAACCTATCCTTCCCAAGAATACTGGAGTGGGTAACCTATCCCTTTCAGATCTCCCTGACCCAGGAATCAAACCAGGGTCTCGGGCATTGCAGGGGGATTCTTTACCAACTGAGCTATCAGGGAAGCCAAAGGTTGAAGCAGGATATTTTAACAACCAGATGCTTCTTTGTTCATAATAGGTAACATTTACAAAACCACAGTAAAAAGACTTAGGTTCTAGTTTGAACTTTTTGACTAACTAGCTACATGACCTGCAATCTCATTTACTTTCTTGAAACCTCACATTCCTTAACTTTAGTGGTAGTCTATTACTGTCAGCAATCTCTAAATACTTTAACAGGTTGAAGATTCTTTCATTCTAGATTAATCAGAGAAGGGTTTCTACTGCTAGTTTCATTGTGCAGTTTATAAAAAAAAAAAAAAAATGCCTTCTCTGGTTAGCAAGCAAGGAAAAAAAAAATAACTTCCAAGAGACTATTCAGAGTAACTTCAGAATCTTACTTCCCAAGCCAAGGGACTGGAAATATGTTGATTTAATTTTGACAAAAACACATTCTTCAGCATCTAATGGAAAGAAAATTTTAGCTGATTGAAGAGTATTCAAAGAGCTTTAGGACTTCAAACAGCTCTTACAAATCATCTCACTGATTTTAAGTATTTGATGCCAGCGTATGGATTAAATTCTATAAGAGTATAAACAGGTCAAATATTAAGCCAGTAAAGACTTGAGAAAAAATAATTTAGGCGTTGCTTGCCTTCAGTTGTCTGTAACTGAATTATCTACAAATGTGGAAAGTTTTTCAAGTACCTTACATGTATTACAAAACTTAAAAAAATATCAGATTTTTTCTGTTCTTTCTCACTTACTATTATTATTAAAATATTGAAATGGAAGAATACTTTATATAGATGAAAATAAAAAATCTCATGAATAATTTTTCACTGCTTTAAGAAACATTCTAACTAAGATGGCAGAGGAATAGGACAGGGAGACCACTTTCTCCCCCACAAATTCATCAAAAGAACATTTGACAAAACCAATACAATATTGTAAAGTAATTAGCCTCCAATAAAAAAATAATTTTATATTAAAAAAAAAGAACATTTGAACGCTGAGTAAATTCCACAAAACAACTTCTGAATGCTGGCAGAGGACATCAGGCACCCAGAAAAGCAGCCCATTGTCTTTGAAAGGAGGTAGGAAAAAATATAAAAGTCAAAAAAGACAAAAGATGTAGGGATGGAGCTCCGTCCTGGGAAGGGAATCTTAGAAAAGAGAGAAGTTTCCAAACACCAGGAAACACTCTCACAGCCGAGTCTGTGGCAAGCCTTGGAACCACAGAGGGCCACATAACTGGGAGGAAAAATAAATAAATAATTAAAAC
The DNA here is from genome assembly GCF_002263795.3 of Bos taurus. Classification (NCBI taxonomy): domain Eukaryota; kingdom Metazoa; phylum Chordata; class Mammalia; order Artiodactyla; family Bovidae; genus Bos; species Bos taurus. The sequence continues at coordinate 12,880,530 of NC_037332.1, read as the reverse complement.
TCATAGATTACGAGCCCATCAGTAACTCCCCCAGCAGAGAAGCAGCGCAGACACCCACATCCGCCACTAGCAAGCTGGCAGAGATCATAACAGACAACACAGAAATACAAAGGATCATAAGAGACTACTATCAGCAATTTATTTGCCAATAAAATGGACAACTTGGAAGAAATGGACAAATTCTTAGAAAAGTACAACTTTCCAAAACTGAACCAGGAAGAAATAGAAAATCTTAACAGACCCATCACAAGCACAGAAATTGAAACTGTAATCAGAAATCTTCCAGGAAACAAAAGCCCAGATCCAGATGGTTTCACAGCTGAATGCTACCAAAAATTTACAGAAGAGCTAACACCTATCCTGCTCAAACTCTTCCAGAAAATTGCAGAGGAAGGTAAACTTCCAAACTCATTCTATGAGGCCACCATCACCCTAATACCAAAACCTGACAAAGATGCCACAAAAAAAGAAAACTACAGGCCAATATTACTGATGAACATAGATGCAAAAATCTTCAACAAAACTCTAGCAATCAGAATCCAACAACACATTAAAAAGATCATACACCATGACCAAGTGGGCTTTATCCCAGGGATGCAAGGATTCTTCAATATCTGCAAATCAATCAATGTAATACACCACATCAACAAATTGAAAAATAAAAGCCATATGATTATCTCAATAGATGCAGAGAAAGCCTTTGACAAAATTCAACATCCATTTATGATAAAAAAAAAAAACTTCCAGAAAGCAGGAATAGAAGGAACATACCTCAACATAATAAAAGCTATATAAGACAAACTCACAGCAAACATTATCCTCAAATGAAAAACTGAAAGCATTTCCCCTAATGTCAGGAACAAGACAAGGGTGCCTGCTCTCACCACTACTATTCAACATAGTTTTGGAAATTTTGGCCATAGCAATCAGAGCAGAAAAAGAAATAAAAGGAATCCAAATTGGAAAAGAAGAAGTAAAACTCTCACTGTTTGCAGATGACATGATCCTCTACATAGAAAACCCTAAAGACTCCACCAGAAAATTACTAGAGCTAATCAATGAATATAGTAAAGTTGCAGGAGATAAAATCAACACACAGAAATCCCTTGCATTCCTATACACTAATAATGAGAAAATGGAAAGAGAAATTAAGGAAACAATTCCATTCACCATTGCAACAAAAAGAATAAAATACTTCGGAATATATCCACCTAAAGAAACTAAAGACCTATATATAGAAAACTATAAAACACTGGTGAAAGAAATCAAAGACGATGCTAATAGATGGAGAAAAATACCATGTTCATGGATTGGAAGAATCAATATAGTGAAAATGAGTATACTACCCAAAGCAATCTATAAATTCAATGCAATCCCTATCAAGCTACCAACGGTATTTTTCACAGAGCTAGAACAAATAATTTCACAATTTGTATGGAAATACAAAAAAATCTTGAATAGCCAAAGCAATCTTGAGAAAGAAGAATGGAACTGAAGGAATCAACCTGCCTGACTTCAGGCTCTACTACAAAGCCATAGTCATCAAGACAGTATGGTATGGGCACAAAGACAGAAATATAGATCAATGGAACAAAATAGAAAGCCTAGAGACAAATCCACACACCAATGCACACCTTATCTTTGACAAAAGAGGCAAGAATATACAATGCAGAAAAGACAATCTCTTTAACAAGTGGTGTTGGGAAAACTGGTCAACCAATTTTAAAAGAAAGAAACTAGAACACTTTCTAACACCATACACAAAAATAAACTAAAAATGGGTTAAAGATCTAAACATAAGACCAGAAACTATAAAATTCCTAGAGGAGAACATAGGCAAAACACTCTCCGACATAAATCACAGCAGGATCCTCTATGACCCACCTCTCAGAATATTGGAAATAAAAGCAAAAATAAACAAATGGGACCTAATTAAAATTAAAAGCTTCTGCACAACAAAGGAAACTATAAGCAAGGTGAAAAGACAGCCTTCAGAATGGGAGAAAATAATAGCAAGTGAAGCAACTGACAAAGAATTAATCTCAAAAATATACAAGCAACTCCTGCAGCTCAATTCCAGAAAAATAAACAACCCAATCAAAAAATGGGCCAAAGAACTAAATAGACAATTCTCCAAAGAAGACATACAGATGGCTAACAAACACATAAAAAGTTGCTCAACATCACTCATTATCAGAGAAATGCAAATCAAAAGCAAAATGAGGTACCATTTCATGCCAGTCAGAATGGCTGCTATCCAAAAGTCTAAGCAATAAATGCTGGAGAGGGTGTGGAGAAAAGGGAATCCTCTTACACTGTTGGTGGGAATGCAAACTAATACAGCCACTATGGAGAACAGTGTGGAGATTCCTTAAAAAACTGGAAATAGAACTGCCTTATGACCCAGCAATCCCACTGCTGGGCATACACATCGAGGAAACCAGAAGTGAAAGAGACACATATACCCCACTTTTCATCGCAGTACTGTTTATAATAGCCAGGACATGGAAGCAACTTAGATATCCATCAGCAGACGAATGGATAAGAAAGCTGTGGTACATATACACAATTGAGTATTACTCAGCCATTAAAAAGAATACATTTGAATCAGTTCTAATGAGGTCAATGAAACTGGAGCCTATTATACGAGTGAAGTAAGCCAGAAAGAAAAACACCAATACAGTATACTAACACATATACATGGAATTTAGAAAGATGGTAACGATAACCCTGTATGCGAGACACCAAAAGGACATAGATGTATAGAAGAGTCTTTTGGACTCTGTGGGAGAGGGCAAGGGTGGGATGATTTGGGAGAATGGCTTTGAAACATGTATAATATCATACGTGAAATGAATCGCCAGACCAGGTTTGATGCATGATACAGGATGCTCGGGGCTGGTGCCCTGGGAAGACCCAGAGGGATGGTATGGGGAGGGAGGTGGGAGGGGGGTTCAGGATGGGGAACACGTGTACACCCGTGGTGGATTCATGTTGATGTATGGCAAGACCAATACAATATTGTAATTAACCTCCAATTAAAATAAATAAATTTATATTAAGAAAAAAAGAAACATTCTAATTATGTAACTTTAGGGGTGGGGCCTGGAGAAGGCAATGACACCCCACTCTAGTACTCTTGCCTGGAAAATCCCATGGATGGAGGAGCCCGGTAGGCTGCAGTCCATGGGGTTGCTAAGAGTCGGACATGATTGAACGATTTCACTTTCACTTTCCACTTTCATGCATTGGAGAAGGAAATGGCAACCCACTCCAGTGTTCTTGCCTGGAGAATCCCAGGGATGGGGGAGCCTGGTGGGCTGCCGTCTATGGGGTCACACAGAGTTGGACACGACTGAAGAGACTTAGCAGCAGCAGCAGCAGGGGTGGGGACATAATTAGAATGTTTCTTAAAGCAGTCAAAAATTATTCATGAGCTTTTTTATTTTCATCTGTATAAAGTCTTTTTCCAGTTAAATATTTAGAGGAGGGGATGGGATTCCCTGGTGGCTCAGACGGTAAAGAATCCGCCTGCAATGTGGGAGACCTGGGTTCAATCTATGGGTTGGGAAGATCCCCTGGAGGAGGGCATGGTAACCCACTCCAGTATTCTTGCTTAGAGAATCCCCATGGACAGAGGAGCCTGGTGGGCTACAGTCCATGGGGTCACCAAGAGTCAGACATGACTGAGCAGCTGAGCACACAGGGGACGGGACACTCAAAATCCATGTGTATCTGGATTTGTCAATTTACAGATGAAAATAGCAAAGCACACTGAGGTAAAGTGAATTACCAAAAATCAAACAGCTGTTTAATGACCAAGCAAAGCTAAATTATGGGTCTCCTTACACCTGAAGCTCTTTTCTTTGCACTCACTTGTTATTTCCAAGGTTTTATAAATTAGTCAGGGGAAAATAGGTCTCAGTGTCTGAAAAGCATGGTAAACACTGCATATTTATTCCTTTTTTCAGAAACTCACTAAGCTCTTTAGTGAAAAAAATATTTTACTTCATTTTGTTCAGTTCAATGGCCTCACTCTTCCTCTGCAACTCATCACTGTGCCTACATATATTGCTATTTAATATGTTATTACATTTACAATGCAATCCTTAGAGTATTTGCTTCAGCCTAGAGCCAAATTCTGTCCTAAAATTTATAAACTGAAAGAGCTACATTATTTTACTAACATTCATCAGCATAAACATAGATAAAATACTTGGACTTTAAAAACACTAGTTCGGGGAATGAAGAACACAAATTTAGCTTAGGCTGAAGTTATCTACACAGTTATACTGACCAGGAATTCTGGACTGAATGTGTTAGAGGAACTGAACACACTTCTGACATTTGTCCAGTTGACTGCATGAAACTTGAACTCAACCATGGCCTAGGTTTATTAATTGAGGTTCTAGAACTTCTTCAGTAAAATATAAATGAAAGATACAAAAACTTAGGAAGATAGGATTGTTGACATGAATTTAACCACATAAGACCTACTCGTGTATCCCCTAGATGGCTCAGAACACACTGAGAGATAATAGGGGAAGTAACATGCTTGAGAACTATAGAGTTCAGTGTACTCTGCAGAATAGACTTTTATGTCATCAGAAATGGCAACCCACTCCAGTATTCTTGCTTTGAAAATTGCTTGGACAGAGGAACCTGGTGGGCTACAGTCGACAAAGTGGCAAAGAGTCAGACGTGACTGAGCACACATGCACCCGCATCATCAGGCTGAACATCCTACCTATTAACTGAGAGGGAGTCCATTCTGTCTTTATGGAGAATCCCAAAATAGATACAATCTATACTGTTTGGTGATGGCTTATTTAATATGTGATTTGTTTCAGACCAACCCTGGGGTAACCCTAATGATTCTTACCTCCTGGTGTTCATCTCTTTGTATAATGCCTTCCCCATGAATACAGATGGGGTCTATTACTTGCTTCCAACTGATACAATATAGCAAAGGTAACTGATGTTCTTCGATGATTATACATTAGATGGCTAAGGCTATAGGCAGCCATTCCCATTATATACACACACAGACACACACAGACACACACAGACAGTATCTTGCAAGAAGGGAGGTTGTAGACTCTCTATATGGTCTCTGATGAAATAAATAATCAGCTTGCAGAAGTTCATGAGTCAAGAAACTATAGGATTCCTCTACAAACCAAGGGTAGCTCCAGCTGATGGCCAGGAAAAAAAAAAAAATCTGGAGCCTTCAATGACACAGCTGCAAAGAAATGAATTCTTCCAACAATTTAAATTCTGTCTCAGTTGACTCTCTATGTGAGAGTACACCCTGTTTGCTATTTTTGTTGCAGCCCTGTGAGTCCCTGAGGGGAATGCAACAAAACCACGCCCAGGTCCCTAACCCATGGAAACTGTAAGAAAATAGATGGGTGTTGTTTTAAGTGGCTAGGTTTGTGGCAATCTGTTACACAATAATGGAAAACTAAAACAGAATTCCTAATACTGAAATAGATGGCTAGCATTTGAAAAGTAGGAGTGAGGGGAGGGCTGGATGATCTGAACAAACAAAACACAAAGACAAAAAGTCTAGGTTTAAGAAAATAAGGCCTTGTTTGATTTCACACAATGAAGAATCAGAGCCCTTTATTCAAATTTTTTTCCATGTTATTGCATATTACCCTTAAATGAAACTGATTCTAGAACTAGAAAAAAGAATTTGGTAACTCTACCACAAATAATATGGCACTTGTGGGTTGCAAAGACTAGCAACTTATGTGGGTCAGGTTATTGATAAACAGTCTTAAAATTAATTTATCTTCATAATAGGTTAACTGACTCTAAAAATTCACTCTATAATTTTCCCCCATTACCTGAGTATGAATGGAATGAGTTTGCTCAGCAATTAGGAAGTTTAGGACTCTCTGATCCGTGAAACTGAGAGCAGTCATGATCAGAAAATCAGAAGAGCCATATGTAAGTCCATGCAAGTCTCTTTTCTACCAAATATCTGTATGTGTATAAACATGTGTGTATATCAATACACACACACACACACACACACACACAAACACACACATAATCTCCAATGGAAATCAAATACAGTACCATTATGATTGACATTAAAGATGCAGATGATTTCTCCCACATCCTCACTTGTTTATCCTATCAGAGGTTGACTGGATAAGGAAAGCCTCAGGGAGGGGGTCTCCAGCCAGGTTTTGGTAGTACTACTGGTAGAGAGAAAGAGAGCATTCTAGAAGACTCTTACTAAACTGGGCCTGTCATGTATCATTCATTTAACTGGTCATCCGATATTTATTGAGCACTTGGTAAATGGTATTTCTCCTTGGCCTAATGCAAGGATTTCATTCAAAAAACTAAGATCATGGCACCTGGTCCCATCACTTCATGGAAATAAATGGGGAAACAATGGAAACAGTGAGAGACTTTATTTTTGGGGGCTCCAAAATCACTGAAGATGGTGACTGTGGCCATGAATTTAAAAGATGCTTGCTCCTTTGAAAAAATCTATGACCAACCTCAGTTCAGTTCAGTCACTCAGTCATGTCTGATTCTTCGCAACCCCATGAATTGCAGCACGCCAGGCCTCCCTGTCTATCACCAACTCCCCGAGTTCACTCAAACTCATGTCCATCGAGTCAGTGATGCCATCCAGCCATCTCATCCTCTGTCATCCCCTTCTCCTCCTGCCCCCAATCCCTCCCAGCATCAGAGTCTTTTCCAATGAGTCAACTCTTTGCATGAGGTGGCCAAAGTCCTGGAGTTTCAGCTTTAGCATCAGTCCTTCCAAAGAACACCCAGGACTGATCTCCTCTAGAATAGACTGGTTGGATCTCCTTGCAGTCCAAGGGACTCTCAGGAGTCTTCTCCAACACCACAGTTCAAAAGCATCAATTCCTCAGTGCTCAGCTTTCTTCAGAGTCCAACTCTCACATCAATACATGACCAACCTAGACAGCATATTAAAAAACAGAGACATTACTTTGCCAACAAAGGTCTGTCTAGTCAGAGGTATGGTTTTTCCAGTAGTCATGTATGGATATGAGAGTTGGACTATAAGGAAAGCTGAGTGCTAAAGAACTGTGGTGTTGAAGAAGACTCTCGAGAGTCCCTTGGACTGCAAGATCAAACCAGTCAATCCTAAAGGAAATTAGTTGTGGGTGTTCATTGGAAGGACTGATTTTGAAGCCAAAACTCCAATACTTTGGCCACCTGATGCTAAGAGCTGACTCATTTGAAAAGACCCTGATGCTGGGAAAGATTGAAGGCAGGAGGAGAAGGGGACAACAGAGGATAAGTTGATTGGATAGCATCACCGACTCGATGGACATGAGTTTGAGCAAACTCCGGGAGTTGGTGATGGACATGGATGCCTGGCGTGCTGTGATTCATGGGGTTGCAAAGAATCGGATAGGACTGAGTGACTGAAATGAACTGTGTGTACACACACACACACACACACATTGTATTAATTGTGATGATGATAGTTAATTTCATGATTTACTCCTTTTATTAAGGACATCTAGTTAAGACAATAAATAAACTGCAAGGATGGTGAACATTACCTACCTAGAGATAGGTGGTGGGCTATATATAGGAAAAGGTAATTGTATCTGCCTTTGTACAAAGAAAAATTACATTGTTCTGTGTGTCTGCTCAGTCATTCAGTCATGTCTGCTTCTTTGTGACCTCATGAACTGTAGCCTGCCAGGCTCCTGTGTTGATGGAGATTTCCAGGCAGGAATCCTGGAGCGGGATGTTGTTTCTGCCTCCAAATGATCTTCCTGACCCAGAAAATTGAACTCACATCTCTTACATCTCATGAACTGACAGGCAGATTTTTTACCACTGGATTACCTAGGAAGCCCCACATTGTGCTCAGTTCAGTTCAGTCACTCAGTCATGTCCAACTCTTTGCAACCCCATGAAACTCAGCACGCCAGGCCTCCCTGTCCATAACCAACTCCCGGAGTTCACCCAAACCCATGTCCATCGAGGCAGTGATGCCATCCAGCCATCTCATCCTCTGTCGTCCCCTTCTCCTCCTGCTCTCAGTCTTTCCCAGCATCAGGGTCTTTTCAAATGAGTCAGCTCTTAGCATCAGGTGGCCAAAGTATTGGAGTTTCAGCTTCAAAATCAGTCCTTCCAATGAACACCCACGACTAATTTCCTTTAGGATGGACTGGTTGGATCCTTGCAGTCCAAGGGACTCTCAAGAGTCTTCTCCAATACCGCAGTTCAAAGGCATCAATTCTTCGGCACTCAGCTTTCTTTATAGTCCAACTCTCACATCCATACCTGACCACTGAAAAAACCATAGCCTTGATTAGACGGACCTTTGTTGGCAAAGTAATGTTTCTGCTTTTGCATATGCTATCTAGGTTGGTCATAACTTTCCTTCCAAGGAGTAAGCATCTTTTAATTTAATGGCTGCAATCACCATCTACAGTGATTTTGGAGCCCAGAAAAATAAAATCAGCCATGGTTTCCACTGTTTCCCCATTTATTTCCATGAAGTGATGGGACCAGATGCCATGATCTTCGTTTTCTGAACGCTGAGCTTTAAGCCAACTTTTTCACTCTCCACTTTCACTTTCATCAAGAGGCTTTTTAGTTCCTCTTCATTTTCTGCCATAAGGGTGGTGTCATCTGCATATCTGAGGTTATTGATATTTCTCCCAGCAATCTTGAGTCCAACTTGTGCTTCTTCCAGCCCAGCGTTTCTCATAATGTACTCTGCATAGAAATTAAATAAGCAAGGTGACAATATATAGCCTTGATATACTCCTTTTCCTATTTTGAACCAGTCTGTTGTTCCATGTCCAGTTCTAACTGTTGCTTCCTGACCTGGATAGAGGTTTCTCAAGAGGCAGGTGGTCTGGTATTCCTATCTCTTTCAGAATTTTCCACAGCTTATTGTGATCCATACAGTCAAAGACTTTGGCATAGTCAATAAAGCAGAAATAGATGTTTTTCTGGAACTCTCTTGCTTTTTCAATGATCCAGCAGATGGTGGTAATTTGATCTCTGGTTCCTCTGCCTTTTCTAAAACCAACTTGAACATCTGGAAGTTCACAGTTCATGTATTGCTGAAGCCTGGCTTGGAGAATTTTGAGCATTACTTTACTAGCATGTGAGATGAGTGCAATTGTGCTGCAGTTTGAGCATTCTTTGGCATTGCCTTTCTTTGGGGTTGGAATGAAAACTGACCTTTTCCAGTCCTGTGGCCACTGCTGAATAGTCAAGAGCAATTGATTGTTACTTTTGTTGTTGGGAAGATTCAGAATAGATAAACTGGAGATAGTGAAGGACAGGGGAGATTGGTGTGTTACAGTCCATGGGGCTGCAAAGAGTCAGACACGACTAATTGAACAACAACAATACTTACAACAAGAAAAAAAAACATCTGTAAGAAACATGCTCAGTGGCAAAATATTTCAAACTTTCCCTTGAGAGTAAGAACTAGTAAAGATGCCAACCACTACTAATTTTATATTTGATATAAACTATACTCCAAATCAGTGTAATAAGACAACAAATAAAATAAGAGGCATAAGACCAGAAAGAAAGAAATGTCATTATTCACAGATAACATAATTTTTAAGAATCTACAGACATATGCTATATTTGAGTCTATAGAATGAGTGAATTTATTGACATACCAGATCAAAGTCCAATAATCAACTGTACTTCTATATTCTGACAATAAACAAATGGAAAATGGAGTTTTTAATGATATCTTTTAGCACAGCATCAAAAACATAAAGAATCTAAGACTATCTAATGAAATGTGTGCAAAACTTCAAAAGAAATGAAAAAGATGAAACAGAACTGCTATTCTTTTTTCTCTCCTATACATCTGTGTCTTCCTTGAGAATAGAGGCAACATCATTTCTACTTTTATTCCCTTGGGATCGGGTACAGTGTTTAGCACATATTAGGTGCTCAAACAGTTGAAATACACTTAAACATATCAAATTTTATATTATTTTCACCATTATTTCTCAATCCCTATAAGATGTGATATGTACTTAGTAGCTCAGTTGTGTTCAACTCTTTGTGACCCCATGGAGCCCACCAGGCTGCACTGTCCATGGAATTCTCTAGGCAGGAATACTAGAGTGGGTAGTCATTCCCTTCTCCTGGGGATCTTCCCAGCCCAGAGATCGAACCCGAGTCTCCTACGTTGTAGGCAGATTCTTTACCATCTGAGCCACCAGGGAATAATTAAATCTGCCATCTACTATCTTTTCACAATTAATTTTCTATTCTAAAAATTGACATCATGGGAAAGACATGGGGCGAGTCAAGGAGAAAATAAATTTTTAAGAGAAAGGCAATCCACAGCACCTGGTGAAATGAGACTGAGGGTAAGAAAGAGTATAATTTCCAAATCTTAAATTTAAATTTCTCACTGCTCTATAGGAAATAAATTGCACATTAAATAACATCTGCTTTTAAAAAAAAATGTGCAGCTTTTATGTAAATTACATCTCTGTTTCCTAATTATTTTAGACTGCTAACTTTGATTAAATACAGTAGGGAAATAATATAACTCCTTAAATTGCTTTTCATCTTAAATTCACTGGCAAAAAGATTGCGAGCTGAATTGACTGACAACTTAAATGTTGTTATTCTGATTAGATGTTTGGAACCCCAAATTTCACATGTTTTCTTGCACTAGTACCTACTGAAATGGTTTCATGAAAGAAGTGTTGGTTTTCTAAAAGTTTTAAATACTGGAGATGCCTAGAAATTTAAGAGCAGAGCTATTGTGGTCCCTTTGGACAGGGGGACCTCACTGTATCTTCTAAGAGCTTTGAGGTATGGGGTAAGCAACTTCTGACATAAATAATACTATTAGCAAATATTACTTGTTCACCCCTGTGTTCTATGTGTGCCAATGACCCTACTAAACAGTGTCCCAACTAGGTCTGCTAGAACACTGATATCCATGTCACTCTTCTTTGCATCACTGGTATCCAGAAAATAGTAAAAAATAATAATAACAATAATAATTTGATGAGTGAAAAATGAATGAATGAAAATGAACATTATATCTTCATTTTTAGTATAAATAAATAAGAAAGGCAATAATGCTCAACACAATTCTTCTCCAACATACTACATGTTATAACATTGGAACATTCCCCCAAATATATAAAATCTCTATCTTTTTACTTAAACTTATCTCCATCTCCCATTTATACCCGGTTTTAGAAAGTGTCTTACCAAAAAAAAAAAAAAAAAAAATCAGTCTAAATTAGTTTAAAACTCAGTTTACCTAAGTTACTCTTTAGTCAATTTACGATTCTCCCACTGCTGCTGCTTCTTGCCTTTTCCCCAGATAATTTCTAGATTTAGAATAAGTCCACATATAATTTCATGCATCAAAGGGGAAATGTACATTGTGTAAATCATGTGTACATAAAGACCACCCAAATATGAGCAAGTAAAGGCTATTTATTCAGGGCTTGCTATGACTAGGAGTCAACCATCATCATTCATGTTAGGCAGAGACTCAAAGGCAGAGAGAGAATTGGAAAGTTTTTGAGGAAGGAAAAAGGAGGCTTCAGGGCATCACTGGCATAGGGAAGGTAGAAGTTGGCTAACTAGAAGCCGGGCATCCAATGTCATTGGTCAGGGGGCATAGGTGTGCAAAAACTTGGGAAACTGGCAGTTATTGACCCAAGTATTAACCTTTGGGGGCTGATTGCTACAGAGAATGTGGTTTGGCTTCCTGAACTGGTTGCTTCAGGACTTAGGGTCAGTTTCATTTTTATACATGGCTTGCCCATTGTCCACTTGTATTTGCACCATCTCTACATTTAGCCCAGAATGGTTTTCTGCCATTTCTGGCCTCTGCTGAGTTGCCCTTTGTTACCTTATTGGTGTTGGGCTAAGTCACCTGACCCAAATAAAAATATTTATATTGGCTGTAGCCTATAAACTTCGGTCATTGGGAACAAGCACATTGTGAGGTTCCTTCCTGCCATCCCGTCCTCCTAGCCCTTTCTAGACTCCTCCGAAGGGAGCAGACACTGGGATGCTGCTCTCAGACATGCTGGATTCTGGCCATCTCAACATCACGACCAGGTTATACCAAGTTTAGTGAGATGGCAGCTCCGTGTGCTAAAGAAGTTGGCTCCTCTAACTTCTCTGGTGCTTCCATTGAACTTTCTGTCTTCCTGCTTTTCTCCAGAATTTACCACGGCAAATGGGACACTAGATCTTTTCTTAAACCAATAAACTCCAGTTATTCTCCCTCTGATGTTTTTACCGCCCTTTAATTAAAAAGGGAGGCTTTTGTATCAAAAGTGTTTCCCATTCTACAGTTTATGGAGTCTATTCTAAGCTCCGGGTTCTCTAGGGTTTGGTGCTGGAAGTTTAAAGCAAAGATTTTGGAATTAAAACCAGGATAGCAATCAAACCTTCTCCCAGAAGACAGTTTCACATCTATACAGTTGAACACCAGGGCTCTTGTTCTAAGGCTTTTTTTTTTATTTATTTGCAGTAATCATCTTAAAGATTCAAAAGCCAAGATTTAATTTTTTGTTGGTTGTTCAGTGTTCCTATCTAATGGCAGTGAAGAAAAAGCCATCATTTCCTTGATACTGCTTGAATGGCATTGAGAAGAACAGGGCAGGCTAGATAGGATACTGCACATGGAAGAGAAGAGGTTAATAAAAAGAGTTGAATAAATATATTACAAATCTCTTCTCATATCTCTTAAAGCATCATTTTTAATGTGCTTTCATATATATTGATTAATTTGATTCTCAAACAGTTCTGCATAGAGATAGAGTAACTATTTCTGCTAACAAAGAGAGGTCCAGAGACTTCAAAGGTCACACAATTAAAAATAGCAGAGAAAAGATTAAAATTCCAGAGAAAGCACTTGTCCTTTAGCAAACTTAGAATATATAGTAGGAGAACACAGTAATAAAAGTGGCTTTTGTTGCAGCCATCCCTTAATAATGGGTTTAGAAAGATTTTCTTTCATTAAACATTCAATATTCTTTGCCTACAGGGAGCACACTTTCCAGGATAAAGTAGAATCTGAAAGGGAAATTGATCCTAATTATAAAGAGAGAATACCAAGAATAATCAAATTGCCACTGTACTGTTTTTTAAAAACTCTGCTTGCAAATAAATATTTTATATTTATGATTTATAACATTTAATTTAAACTTTAAAATTTTCTCAGCTGCTTAACTATAAACAAATATTTCATTTGGTTCAAAAATTATTTTCTAAATTTATGCTTCTTATTACCTACCTTTTAGAAAGTGAGATAGAAGAATTTGGAACAGTTTCAGAATTTATTTTATTTTAAGGTTCTTTCCTATTTTAAGGTTCTTTCCTATGACAGTCTTCAATCACTCTCTTAGCAGTCACCAAAAATGTAAATTAAATCAATAATTACATAACACTTTTTCTGCTATTAATTTAGCAGATTTTTCAAAGGATAATATTTTATGCCAGGAGAATAAAGTGAGCCAGGACATAATATAAATTGCTATTAGAAGTGTAAATTGGTTTAACTTGTAAGAAAAAAATTTAGTGGATCAATAGAAAACCATATCTGCTACAGAACATTCTATGGATTACCATTTTCTAGCCCTGATTGTTGTCTTGAAGCTATTTTGCAACTCTTTGTAAGCTATAGATAGCTAATGTAGATAAATAAATGCTATCCTGTCTGCTGTCTGGTTCAAAATTAGGAAAGAGTATGACAGGCTGTATATTGTCATCCTAAAAGATGATGCTGTGAAAGTGCTGCACTCAATATGCCAGCAAATTTGGAAAACTCATCAGTGCCCACAGGACTGGAAAAGGTCAGTTTCCATTCCAATCCCAAAGAAAGGCAATGCCAAAGAATGTTCAAACTACTGCACAATTGCACTCAGCTCACATGCTAGCAAAGTAATGCTAAAAATTCTACAAGCCAGGCTTCAACAGTACATGAGCCAAGAACTTCCAGATGTTCAAGCTGGATTTAGAAAAGGCAGAGGAACCAGAGATCAAATTGCCAACATCTGTTGGATCATCAAAAAAGCAAGAGAGTTCCAGAAAAACATCTACTTCTGCTTCATTGACTGCACTAAAGCCTTTGACTGTGTAGATCACAACAAACTGTGGAAATTCTTAAAGAGATGAGAATACCAGACCACCTTATCTGCCCCGTGAGAAACCTGTATTCAGGTTAAGAAACAGCAGTTAGAACCCAACATGACACAGAGGACTAGTTCCAAATTGTGAAAGGAGTACGGCAAGGCTGTGTATTGTCACCCTGCTTATTTAACTTATATGCAGAGTACACCATGTGAAATGCCACCATGTGAAATCACAAGCTGGAATCAAGATTGCCAGGAGAAATATCAGCAACCTCAGATATGTAAATAATACCATTCTAATGGCAGAAAGTGAAGAGGAAATGAAGAGCCTCTTGATGCGAGTGAAAGAGGAGAATGAAAGAGCTGGCTTAAAATTCAACTATCAAAAAACTAAGATCATAGCATCCAGTCCCATCATTTCATGGCAAATAGAAGAGTAAAAAAGGAAGCAGTGACAGATTTTGTATTTCTGGGCTCCAAAATCACTTCAGCCATGAAATTAATAGATGCTTGCTAGTTGGAAGTAAAGCTATGACAAAGCTAGACAGCATATTAAAAAGCAGAGATATCACTTTGCCAACAAAGATCTGCATAGTCAAAGCAATGGTTTTTCCAGGAGTAATGTGCAAATATGAGATTTGGACCATAAAGAAGGCTAAGCATCGAAGAACTGATGCTTTCAAATTGTGGTGCCTGAGAACACTCTTGAACCTCCCTTAGACTGCACAAGATCAAACTAGTCAATCCTAAAGGAAATCAACCATGAATATTCATTAGAAGGACTGATGCTGAAGCTGAAACTCTGATACTTTGGCCACCTGATGGGAAGAGCTGACTCATGATGCTGGGAAAGATTGAAGGCAAAAAAAGGAAGAGGGCAGCAGAGAATAAGATGGTTAGATAGTATCACTGATTCGATAGATATGAATTTGAGCAAACTCTGGGAGATAGTGGAGGACAAAAGAGCTTGGTGAGCTGCAGTCCACTGGGTCATAAAGAGTGAGACAGCGCTTAGTGACTAAACAACAACCTTATCTGCTAGTGATTTTAATTACCTGTGAAATTCACCCTGCTCTGTGAAAATAACCAATGTTGCCTCAATTTGCTATTCAGTTAGGGATCATTTCAGAGAAGGCAATGGCACTCCACTCCAGTACTCTTGCCTGGAAAATCCCATGGACGGAGGAGCCTGGTAGGCTGCAGTCCACGCGGTCGCTAAGAGTCAGACATGACTGAGCGATTTCACTTTCACTTTTCACTTTCATGCATTGGAGAAGGAAATGGCAACCCACTCCAGTGTTCTTGCCTAGAGAATCCCAGGGACGGGAGAGCTTGGTGAGCCGCTGTCTATGGGGTCACACAGAGTCGGACACGACTGAAGTGACTTAGGAGCAGGAGCAACAGTAGGGATCATTTACTTCATATCAGTTCAGTTCAGTTCAGTCACTCAGTCGTGTCCGAATCTTTGCAACCAGATGAATCGCAGCATGCCAGGCCTCCCTGTCTATCACCAACTCCCTGAGTTCACCCAAACTCATGTCCATCGAGTCGGTGATGCCATACAGCCAGCTCATCCTCTGTCATCCCCTTCTCCTCCTGTCCCCAATCCCTCCCAGCATCAGGGTCTTTTCCAATGAGTCAACTCTTCGCATAAGGTGGCCAAAGTAATGGAGTTTCAGCTTTAGAATCATTCCTTCCAAAGAAATCCCAGGGCTGATCTCCTTCAGAATGGACTGGTTGGATCTCCTTGCAGTCCAAGGGACTCTCAAGAGTCTTCTCCAACACCACAGTTCAAAAGCATCAATTCTTCGGTGCTCAGCTTTCTTCACAGTCCAACTCGCACATCCATACATGACCACTGGAAAAACCATAGCCTTGACTAAATGGATCTTTATTGGCAAAGTAATGTCTCTGCTTTTGAATATGCTATCTAGGTTGGTCATAACTTTCCTTCCAAGAAGTAAGTGTCTTAATTTCAGGGCTGCAGTCACCATCTGTAGTGATTTTGGAGCCCAGAGAAATAAAGTCTGACACTGTTTCCACTGTTTCCTCATTTATTTTCCATAAAGTAAGGGGACTAGATGCCATAATCTTCGTTTTCTGAATGTTGAGCTTTAAGCTAACTTTTTCACTCTCCTCTTTCACTTTCATCAAGAGGCTTTTTAGTTCCTCTTCACTTTCTGCCATAAGGGTGGTATCATATGCATATCTGAGGTTATTGATATTTCTCCCTGCAATCTTGATTCCAGGTTGTGCTTCTTCCAGTCCAGCATTTCTCATGATGTACTCTGCATATAAGTTAAATAAGCAGGGTGACGATATACAGCCTTGACATACTCCTTTTCCTATTGAGAACCAGTCTGTTGTTCTATGTCCATTTCTAACTGTTGCTTCCTGACCTGCATATAGGTTTCTCAAGAGGCAGGTCAGGTGGTCTGGTATTCCCATCTCTTTCAGAATTTTCCACAGTTTCTTGTGATCCACACAGTCAAAGGTTTTGATGTAGTCAATAAAGCAGAAATAGATGTTTTTCTGGAACTCTCTTGCTTTTTCCGTGATCCAGCAGATGTTGGCAATTTGATCTCTGGTTCCTTTGCCTTTTCTAAAACCAGCTTGAACATCAGGAAGTTCACGGTTCACATATTGCTGAAGCCTGGCTTGGAGAATTTTGAGCATTACTTTACTAGCGTGTGAGATGAGTGCAATTATGCGGTAGTTTGAGCATTCTTTGGCATTGCCTTTCTTTGGGGTTGGAATGGAAACTGATCTTTTCCAGTCCTGTGGCCAATGCTGTTTTTCAAATTTGCTGGCATATTGGGTGCAGCACTTTCACAGCATCATCTTTCAGGATTTGAAAGAGCTCAACTGGAATTCCATCACCTCCACTAGCTTTGTTCATAGTGATGCTTTCTGAGGCCCATTTGACTTCACATTCCAGGATGTCTGGCTCTACGTCAGTGATCACACCATCATGATTATCTGGGTTATGAAGCTTTGTTTTGTACAGTTCTTCTGTGTATTCTTGCCACCTCTTCTTAGTATCTTCTGCTTCTGTTAGGTCCATACCATTTCTGTCCTTAAATGTGCCCATCTTTGCATGAAATGTTCCCTTG
This sequence comes from Bos taurus, assembly GCF_002263795.3. Taxonomy (NCBI): domain Eukaryota; kingdom Metazoa; phylum Chordata; class Mammalia; order Artiodactyla; family Bovidae; genus Bos; species Bos taurus. The sequence goes on along the minus strand of NC_037332.1, from coordinate 12,863,297 downwards.
GTATCTCTAATTTTCCTGAAGACATCTCTAGTTTTTCCCATTCTGTTGTTTTCGTCTATTTCTTTGCATTACTCACTGAGGAAGGCTTTCTTATATCTTCTTGCTATTCTTTGGAACTCTGCATTCAGATGCTTATATCTTTCCTTTTCTCCTTTGCTTTTTGCTTCTCTTCTTTTCACAGCTACTTGTAAGGCCTCCCCAGACAGCCATTTTGCTTTTTTGCATTTCTTTTCCATGGGGATGGTCTTGTTCCCTGTCTCCTGTACAATGTCACAAACCTCCGTCCATAGTTAATCAGGCACTCTATCTATCAGATCTAGGCCCTTAAATCTATTTCTCACTTCCACTGTATAATCATAAGGGATTTGATTTAGGTCATACCTGAATGGTCTAGTGGTTTTCCCTACTTTCTTCACATTTGTGTTATTTTGATATTTCCTTTGAAATAGTTATGACATTTGCCTGGTTCCCTCATTTCTTATAAATAAAATAATTTAAAATATGTTCATTTTATATCTGTGTGAAAATTGTGATTTTATCTTTTCCTGAAAAGTTATTAATAGAAATTTCTGGGAAATTATTTGTCAGTTCAGCTGGCCTTTTGTGTCAAAGGACATCCAACATATGAATATGGAGGGCTACATATGGGGCCACTTTGTTTAAGGGACTTGAGCACCAATAGAGAATCTGTGGTGAGGCGGGGATAAGTGGAGCCAATTCCAGGCAAATATGGAGGGTTAACTGTGGTCACCGACTGTCATGAAAATCAAAGTATGTGCCCAAATAATTTCACTTCTAGAAATTTTTCCTAAAAATGTAGTGAGAGATTTATTTACAATGTGAGTTTCAACATTATTTACAATAATAAAATGTTTATTTTATAAATAGTCTTTAAAATTAGAAAACAATTAAATAAACTTTGGCTGTGCATAAAAATAATAAAAATTGTGAACTATTAAGAAAAAAATTCAGTAATGTTGAAGGATACAATGGAGAAGGCAATGGCACCCCACTCCAGTACTCTTGCCTGGAAAATCCCACGGATGGAGGAGCCTGGTAGGCTGCAGTCCATGGGATCGCTAAGAGTCAGGCACGACTGAGCGACTTCACTTTCACTTTTCACTTTACTGCATTGGAGAAGGAAATGGCAACCCACTCCAGTGTTCTTGCCTGGAGAATCCTAGGGACGGTGGAGCCTGGTGGGCTTCCGTCTATGGGGTCGCACAGAGTCAGACACGGCTGAAGCGACTTAGCAGCAGCAGCAGCAGCAGCAGAATACAAAATCAGTATACAATAATTAATTGCATTTCTGTATACTAATGATGAGTCGGACACGACTGAGGGACTTCACTTTCATTCTTCACTTTCTTTCACTGGAGAAGGAAATGGCAACCCACTCCAGTGTTCTTGCCTGGAGAATCCTAGGGACGGTGGAGCCTGGTGGGCTTCCGTCTATGGGGTCGCACAGAGTCAGACACGGCTGAAGCGACTTAGCAGCAGCAGCAGCAGCAGGATACAAAATCAGCATACAATAATTAATTGCATTTCTGTATACTAACGATGAGTCGGACACGACTGAGCGACTTCACTTTCATTCTTCACTTTCTTTCACTGGAGAAGGAAATGGCAACCCACTCCAGTGTTCTTGCCTGGAGAATCCCAGGGACAGGTGAGCCTGGTGGGCTGCCATCTATGGGGTTGTACAGCGTCGGACATGACTGACGTGACTTAGCAGCAGCAGCAGCAGCAGCAGCAGCATACTAACAATGAACCATCCAAAAAAAAATGAAAAGAAGATACATTTCCAATAGCATAAAAATAATCAAATAGCTGGGAATAAAATTAACCAAGAAGATGAAAGCTTTGTACACTGAAAACTACAAAACAATGCTAAAAGACTTTAAAGATACAAATAAATGGAAAAATATTCATAGATTCAAAAGTTTAAAATTCTAGATTTCAATAGTACCCAAAGTGATCTACAGATTTAATCCCTATTAAAATCCCAGCAGCATGTTCAGCAGAAATAATCTAACCAAAAATAATATGGATTCTAAAGGAACTCTGAATAGCCAGAGCAATCTAGAAAAAGGAGAGCAAAGTTGAAGATCTCACAATTCTTGATTTCAAAACCTATTATAAAACTACAGTCATCAAGACAGTGTGATAATAGCATTAGACAGGCATACAGATACAGATGAACAGAGAGCCCAGAAATAAATAAGTACACACACTCAAATGATTTTCAAAAAGGGTGCCAAGACTATTCAATAAATAAAGGACAGCTTTTGAAGAAACAATATGAGAGAAATGGATATCCACATGCAAAAAATGAAATTAGATCCTTACCTTAAATCATATACAAAATTTAGCTCAAATAGATTAAAGGCCTAAAGGTAAGAGCTAAAACTGTAAAACTCAGAAGAAAATGTCAGGGGGAAAATTCCTAACACTGAATTTGGTAATAATTTGTTACATAGGACACCCAAAGCACAAGCAACAAGAGAAAAAAATCGATAAATTGGACTCCATTAAAAATATAAACTTCTGTGCACCAAGGACACAGTTAACAGAATGAAAAGATAAACCACAAAATGAGAGAAAGCATATGCAAGCTGTATATATGATAAGGATTTATATCCATGCCATATGAAGAACACCTGCAACTCAACAAAAACAAACAACCCGATTAAAAAATAGGTCGAGGGCTTGAATAGTCATTTCTCCAAAGAAGATATACAAACTGTCAAAAAGCTCAGGGAAAGATGCTTGGCATCGCTAATCATTGTTCACTGATTTTGCAACCCCGTGGACTATAGCCCACCAGGATCCTCTGTCAATGGACTTTTCCAGGCAAGAGTACTGGAGTGGGTTTCCATTTCCTACTCCAGGGGATCTTCCTGATCCAGAGATCAAACTCAACATCTCTGTGTCTCCTGAATTGGCAGGAAGACTCTGTAACACGGTACTACCAATCATTAGGGAAATGCAAAGCAAAACCACAATGAGAAACTGCAATTCATACACTTTACAATGGCTATGAAAAAAATAAAAAATTACAATGTTGGTGAGGGTCTGGAGAAATTGAAATGCTTGTGCACTGATGGTGTCCTGTAAAATGGTACAACCACAAAGTAATTCAGAAATTCCAGGGTCTTGAAGAGATAGTTGTACACTCATATCTATGGCAACATTATTCACAATAGCCAAAGGGAGGAAGCAATCAAAGTGTTCCTCAATGGACAAGTAGAATTAAAAAGTGTAGTATATACATAAAATAGATTATTATTCAGCCTTAAAGAAAAAGGAATTCGCACACATGCTGTAAGACATTATGCTAAATGAAATAAGCCAGTCACAAAAAGACCAATACTATATGATTCCACATATATGAGGTATCTAGAGTGGTCAAATTAATAGAGACAGAAAATATAATGTTGAGGGTTAAGGTTGAGAGGGGAAGGAGGAGTTATTGCTAAATGTGTATAAAAGTTTAAGTTTTGGAAGATGAAGAGTCTAGAGATGGATGGAAGTGATGACCGCATAATTGTACATAATACCATTACACTACACACTTAAAATGATTAAGATGGTAAGTTTTATGTGATATGAATTTTACAACTAAACATTTTGAAACAAATAAACCATGAAGTATTATCTAAGGTGTGTTTACTCTGCATTTTCCCATTTAGAATCCTTATATGCACTCTGGGAGGTACATAGGTTTTATACAATGAGGCAGCATAAAGCAGTTGTTAAGAGCACAGGCTGTGGAGGCCAACTGCCTGAAGTGTGAGTCTGGTTTCACCATTTTCTAACCCTCTATCACAAAGCAATTACTAACTTATCTATGCCTCAAATTCTTCATTTGTTGAACAAGAAAAATTGATTTCATACATGTGAAGCACTTAGATCAGGAAGACAAATAACAAATATTCAATTAAGGTGAACCATTATTATCTCCAGGAATTCGAGAACTTGTCTGAAATCAGACAGCCAAAAATTTGTAGGGTCACAGTATCAATTCAGATGTACTGGATTTCAAAAGTCAAGCTATCAAACATCAAGTGAAATACCATCTCAGGGGAATGTAGTCATTAAAATGATATTTTAAAAAATGTGGCCAGGGGTATGTACATGTGTATATATCAATCATATATATTTCTGTTATATATTCACACATCTATTGAAAAATAGAGGAAAACTTTCAATTCATGTGAATAATTTGTCAATAAAAATATATTTATGAAATATAAAAGTTTCTATAGAAAACAGTTCAGATGGTGTGATAAAGAAGCTCTCACAGGAAAATTTGATCTAGCACATAATAATTAGCTTTTATTTTAATGTATTTTTATTTCTACTTCATGTATCATAATTTATATTGCATAGAAATAACTGAATGATAATGCATAATTATTTATATTCTAAAGGGATAAACCTCAGGTTTTTTGTTCCTTCTTTGACAGTTTATTGAAACTATCATTTAACTAAAAATCTCACATAGAAAACAGCTGGATTTAATATTGAGCAGTTTTTGTTTGTTGTTTTTGTTGATATTTTTAGTATTTAATTTTCCATGTATTTAAAGCAGAGCAAGACAGCCCCCAGCATGCCTTTATCTGGCTGTTCCTTCTTTTAAGGAGCCTTCAATGGGATGTGTGAACATGTGCTTACATGTCTAAAATCAGTTGGTCATTATTTACATCAGGGAAGCAAAGGTCCGTGTCTTTGCAGTCATTGCCTTTATACTTCTGTGAGGCACAAATTATCTCCAGAAGGTAGCTGGTTGTACAGTCAGAAGAAAGAAATTAAGACATAGAAACCAATATGGGAGGAAAGTTGATGTTTCACTGCATGACTGTCTTGTATCTTCTGAATTTTGTAACACATATATCTATATTTTTTTTAATGATAGCAATTAAAATGTTTAAAATTTGGGGAGAAAAATATGGTCTAGGTCATACCAGGAAAGAATGTTTTATGGTACAAAATCTTTATCATTTAATTTTATCAAATATACAAAATGTTTCTTCATGATACATGTAAAAATAGTTTGTTGACATTATAACTAATTATAAATTATGATACAGTGATTACATGCTAAAGCCAAAAATTTTGATTTTAAACTGGGTTAGGTAAGAACTGGGTTATGTAAGAATACAGACTTACATCCACCTTCAGGAAAACATGTATCCTGATTAGAGAAAAAGACATGCCTGTTAATCAATAATTTTAAATGTACTAACATAGTGATTGACTGCTATGTGTTATGCACTGTTCTAAATGCTTGAAATGTTTTCATATATTTAACCATTACAATAAACCCATGAGTAGATACTCTTACTAGTCCTAAAGTCCAGATGGAGAAACCAAGGCATAGAGGATACAAATAACATGATAGTTAAGGTCACAGAATCAGTAAATGGTACAGAAAATGTAGATTCAAATTTGGATCTAAAGACAACACTCAAGTATTAAGCCAAAGTTCCTCCTGGCTTCTGAGAGGTGAACATTACTTGAAGTCTCACTGCCCCGGGGGAGTAAATAGAATTCCCTTGATACTCCTAATTGTGCCCCTGCAAGTGTAGAAACCTGGCTTCCCAGGTGGCGTTAGTGGTAAAGAACCCTCCTGCCAATGCAGGAGACATAAGAGACGTGGCTTTGATCCCAGGGTCCAGAAGATCCCCTGGAGGAGGGCATGGCAACCCACTCCAGTATTCCTGCCTGGAGAATCCCACGGACAGAGGAGCCTGGTGGGCTACAGTCCATGGGGTCACCAAGAGTCTGACATGACTGAGCGACTTAGCAGCAGCAGCAGGTCTAGAAACTCTTGCAAATAACTTTAAATTGCCAGAGACTTCAGTTCCTGTGATTCCCTCTGATTCGGGGCTCCAAGGCCTCTAAATTTTGTTTTACTTCTTCATTAACATGCATATAAAACTGAGTTCACTTTCAAGTTGGGAGAAAATATTATCTTCAATCAATTTTAATGGATTAATCTTTAAAGAATACATGGGTAGGAATCTGAGAGTATGCAGTGGACCATGTAACACTCCCAACCCAATTCCCTTCACTCATCTTCCTCGTTACCTCCTTCACCCCTGGCAGCCATCAAGCCATTTTTACTAAGAAATACTGTAGCTTCCAAGAGGACGTCAGCTCATAACAATTACATTCATTATGTTTTCCACACAAGAAAATAAAAATGCAAAACTTATTAACAGGCAATGTACTACTGGCCAGACCAGAAAGAGCTTTGCCTCCAAAGCATTAAGATTTTGCTGAGAGCAGAAAGATAATAACACATAAATAAAAGAAATATATTACAAAATGATCAGGATTTTGCACACACACACACACACACACACACACACACACACACACACAAATTTCAGTAGGCTTCAACTCAGGCTGTAAATTGGGTGGTCAGGTTAAACCTGTCTTAGAAGATGACATTTGAAATGAGAGTTCAAGAAGAGGAGTCAGATCAGACAGAGGGAAAAGCTAACACAAAGCCCTAAAGTAGTAGAATCACTATGGGTTCTAAGAACAAACAGCTAAGAACTAAGAAAGAAGGCCAGTATGGCAAAATAGGGAGCAAAGAGAAGAGAAGTCCATCACAAGGTTAGTGACGGTTGCCGAGGTGTGTATAAGTACAGTATTTTTATTTAATTTGTAATTGAAGGATAATTGCTTTACAGAATTTTGTTGTTTTCTATCAAACAGCAACATGAATCAGCCACAGATATACATATATCCCCTTCCTCTTGAACCTCTGTTTTTTAGCTAGAGTGAGAACCTTGGTTTCATTCTAAGTTGCATCACTCTGGATCAATCGGAGATGCAGAACCACTAGGAATAATAACAATAAATGGGATCTTAGTGCATGTGTGGGAGCTGGTTAAACAGTTTGTCTCACTGTTATTTCTTTGTCTAGTTCTGAGCTTGAACTCATTAGAGCAAATATTTAAGAAAAAAGATGGGCATAAAGTAAGGGTGTGAAGGGACAAACTGGACTTCACGCAGATGACTAAAGGATGAACCGGACACCGCCAAGGGCAAACTGAGCCGGCAACAACACCTCTCTCTACATCACTGAATCATAAAAACGGATGCTACTTCACTTCCATCTTCCAAGGCTCAAACTCTTTTGCGGCCAGTACTAGCCCAGAACTATACAGGGAAAAAAATTCTGGAGGACGCAGTTCCAACTTAGTGGATACTTCCAAGCAGTGGAATGACATCTTCTGATTTTTAGAAATCATCCTCATGACAATTGTGGTGGTAATTAAGCGCCAGAAACGAGTCAAGTTGAACAAGTGTTATTGCAGTAAAGGTTAACAACCTGTATGAGAGGAGGAAAACATTATTTGAATATTTGGCAAGTTCTGTGGTGTGAAACCTCCACCATGGCCACTTTCAAGAACTAATTTAGCAACTAGTTCATCAAACTCCTGAAAATTTAGCCATTAGCTCTCATGTGCTGGTATCAGTCAGCTGAGAGATGAAGACTAGGTGAAAATGAATTTCTGATATTTCAGACTGAATGAGTCACAGCTGATACTGTACTCCACAGTGGGCCCTCCCTATTTCCTAAGCAAGCTTGGGCACCTTGACTGTCTTTCTTGAGCATGAGATACTTTCTTGGGAGGTTCCTTCAACATTCCTGCAAATAGATCCTTTATGTACAATTTCAACATATCTTTTAAATGTGTGTGTGTGTGTGTGTGTTTGTGTGTGTGTGTGCAGGCTCAGGCATATCCGACTCTTTGCAACTCCATGAACTGCATCCCACCAGGCTCCTCTGCCCATGGAATTTTTCAGGCAAGAATACTGGAGTGGGTTGCCATTTCCTTCTCCAGGGGGGTCTTCCAGTAATTGAATCTGTGACTCTTGTGTCTCCGGCACTGGCAGGCAGATTCTTTACCACTAGTGCCACCTGGGAAGCCTTTTAAATATTGTACATTAAATCAGTGTCAATCCCCCAGTAGAGAAGATGAAATGAGCCATGGCTTATTATGTTCAGCCACTGCAGTTTGACTAGAATTTGGAAGAAAAAAGTAAGAAATGTGTAGAGCTCATAGCAATGCAAAAAATTTGAGAGTTGCTCTCACAAGAGAGGGCATCCCTAAGGAAGGAAGAGAAGATTTCTATTGTATGGAGAGGAGCAAATACAAACCATAAATTATTGCTCAGGACATAGGAAAGTGATACAGTATTAAATGTCTCTTCATGAAACGGCTTTCATCATTCTTTATATATTTTTTTTTACTACCTAGAGAAAAATCTTGTGATTTTTACACCATAACAGAACAAGCAGAAAAATGTGATATGACTCAGAACTTATATAGTTGATTTAAAATCTATCATATTTTTGAAAGTTGCAAAAATCTTTCACTCTGGGACAACAGGTAATAAATAACCCAATCATGTGGAGTCCATGCTTCTCTTGCTCACCCTCAGCTAACTGTTATGCTGATGAAGACTTCAGTATTTCAGTGAGTTTGGCTCAGAGAGACCTATTTGGAGGCTGTCAGAGAAGACACGGCATTATTTTTATAAGCTGATTTTTCATTTGAAGTGAATCCTAGGTTTTTTAAGCAGAATGTTAAATAGCAAGCCTCAAGGTTGGGAAGTCATTAAAAGGGGATTTAATTTTCCATGCCCTCCAATGTTTACACTATCTCTGTAGTACCTTCGAATATCTCAAGGCAGAGCTACAAACTAAATGCAGGTCTTCTGGTTTCTCACTGTATTTTTTATTACTGGTATTTATTTATGTGTTCTCCACTTCTTAATGGAGTCTCTTTCTCATATAGGTAAATAGATATATACAGACAGACAGACAGACATATATGATAAATAATGATATGGTTATATAGGTGGTATCCTTAAAGCCCTAGGTATGTGGAGTTCATCAAGGCTATACTACTTTATCTTGTATACTCAAGATGAACATGCTTGTGGAAGTTGAGCAGTTATACCAAATTAATTGAAGAGGTAAGAATAAACTAATTATTAATAAGATGATGGTCTTGGTAATTAGTCATCTAGCAATCCACCATTAATAGACAGATGGCTAAGGATGACCAAAGGATTAGGACTGTGTGGATCACAATAAACTGTGGAAAATTCTGAAAGAGATGGGAATACCAGACCACCTGACCTGCCTCTTGAGAAATCTGTATGCAGGTCAGGAAGCAACAGTTAGAACTGGACATGGAACAACAGACTGGTTCCAAATAGGAAAAGGAATACGTCAAGGCTGTATATTGTCACCCTGCTTATTTAACTTATATGTAGAGTACATCATGAGAAACACTGGGCAGGAAGAAGCACAAGCTGGAATCAAGATTGCCAGGAGAAATATCAATTACCTCAGATATGCAGATGACACCACCCTTATGTCAGAAAGTGAAGAGGAACTAAAAAGCCTCTTGATGAAAGTGAAAGTGGAGAGTGAAAAAGTTGGCTTAGAGCTCAACATTCAGAAAACAAAGATCATGGCATCTGGTCCCATCACTTCATGGGAAATAGATGGGGAAACAGTGGAAACAGTGTCAGACTTTATTTTTGGGGGCTCCAAAATCACTGCAGATGGTGACTGCAGCCATGAAATTAAAAGACACTTACTCCTTGGAAGGAAAGTTATGACCAACCTAGATAGCATATTCAAAAGCAGAAACATTACTTTGCCAACAAAGGTCCGTCTAGTCAATGCTATGGTTTTTCCTGTGGTCATGTATGGATGTGAGAGTTGGACTGTGAAGAAGGCTGAGTGCCGAAGAATTGATGCTTTTGAACTGTGGTGTTGGTGAAGACTCTTGAGAGTCCTTTGGACTGCAAGGAGATCCAACCAGTCCATTCTGAAGGAGATCAGCCCTGGGATTTCTTTGGAAGGAACGATGCTAAAGCTGAAACTCCAGTACTTTGGCCACCTCATGTGAAGAGTTGACTCATTGGAAAAGACTCTGATGCTGGGAGGGACTGGGGGCAGGAGGAGAAGGGGACGACAGAGGATGAGATGGCTGGATGGCATCACTGACTCGATGGACGTGAGTCTGAGTGAACTCCAGGAGTTGGTGATGGACAGGGAGGCCTGGCGTGCTGTGATTCATAGGGTCGCAAAGAGTCGGACATGACTGAGCGACTGAACTGAACTGAAGATTTCTAAGATCTTCACTTTTGGATACTTCAGAAGTCAATTATAGAAATGGCCTATGGGTCCATGAATGAAAATAGTGTATTTTAGTTAATATAGATGCAAAATAAAGCTTCCTATATTAGTGATATAAATAACCATTGTATAAGGTGAGTCAGGCATTAAGATAAGCTAGGGCCTGGATAGCTCTTTTTTCTTTTCCTCTCTTTACAAAAAATCAAAAGCTAGAGGTAACAAAATGTCTGGGAGGAGAAATCATCTGAAGGCTTGCTAACTTAAATATATGATAGGAAATGAAGGCCACAGACTCCAACCTTGGCTAGGGCAATTTTTTTTTTTTTTTTTGAGTTGTAAAAGCATCAATCCCAGGGGGACCAGTCTTTCCTTTCTTTTATATTCTAGAATCAGATGTAACAGGTATGAGACTTCTGTGTAATCACAAGTGCACCAAAATTCAATGGGAGAGAATATAGATTCCCTACATCTCAACAGGAGGAATATTAGGGATCCAAGTTAAGAAGAACATATAGGAGGGAAATATGTTTGAAACTAGTTTTGAGAAATATAGTTTCCCTTGTATGCCCACCAGGTTCCCAAATTCATATATTGCCATGGAAAATGTGCTCTTGATTCCCTCTAAAATCCCCAAATCTAATCTAGTTATAGCATGAGCCTTAAATTAAGGGTCTTATTATTTAAATCAGGTCCAAATACATATGGGTTCTTTAATGTGAGTATTTGCATACAGTTCCTTCAGTACCATTTCTGTTAACCTAAAGAACTGTGAACTAAAGGTATATCTGCCTGACACATACCCAGCCCACAGTGGTGGAACATTCATAGCATAACTGCTTATAGACACTTCTATTTAGAAGGGGTAAAAACAAGAGATACTAGCAAGCATTGCCCTATAGCTATTTTGATATCTAGCACATTTCTTCAGAGAAGGCAATGGCACCCCACTCCAGTACACTTGCCTGGAAAATCCCATGGATGGAGGAGCCTGGTGGGCTGCAGTCCATGGGGTCGCTAGGAGTCGGACACGACTGAGCGACTTCACTTTCTCTTTTCACTTTCATGCATTGGAGAAGGAAATGGCAACCCACTCCAGTGTTCTTGCCTGGAGAATCCCAGGGACGGGGGAGCCTGGTGTGCTGCCATCTCTGTGGTCACATAGAGTCAGACACGACTGAAGTGACTTAGCATAGCATAGCGTAGCACATTTCTTGTTTAAACTAAGTCCTACTGCCTGAGAGTTGTTCTCTGCGGCTCTTTGCTTTGCCTTCTGAGTCTCCCTTCCTTTTCTGTAAGAAATAACCCACATTATCAGCTCAGCAGTCCTCTCAGCCTGCTTCCTTATATCACAATGACTAGGTTTTCAGAGTTAGCATCTCATGAGAATCAAGAAGAAACTCTGCTGCCTCTTGCAACCCAGCCTCGGAAACCACATAGCGTCATTCGTGTTGCAGTCATAAGCTCTCCAGATTTTAGAACAGGGATCACAGCCCATACACCTGTGTTAAAGATGGATTTTGAGATTAGCTTGTGGGATTGAACAAAGAGTTTAAGGCATTTTTGAAAAATATTCCATAAGATGGTATGGGAAATCTGAAAGAACTTTTTGGCCAACCCAATATGATCAGCCATACTAGGGATTCTGTTTCTCTGTTTGGTTATTTTAAACTGCAGCATTTTGACTTAATCTTTGGAATCTTAATCCAGTTTAGCTAGTATTAAGTAAATATAGGTGTGTAGGGGGTGGTGGGGAGGCTCCATGGTGGCTCAGAAAGTATAGAATCTGCCTGTGATATGAGAGACCCTGCTTTGATCGCTGGGTCGGGAAGATCCCCTGGAGAAGGGAATGGCTACCTACTTCAGAATTCTTGCCTAGAGAATCTTACGGACAGAAGAGCCTGGCAGACTACAATCCATAAGGTCACAAAGAGTCAAACACAACTGAGCGACTAAAAACACTGTAGGTAGAGACATTCTTACATGGAGGCAAAGTGGTCAGGGACATAATGTGTGTAACAGGAAGCCCTATTCAAAAAAAAAAAAAAAAAAGGTAGCCTTTCCCTTTGTATTAGTAAAGATGGGCTAGGATGAAAGAGGAAAAAAGCCTCAAAAATATAATGTCTCTAAAACTAATCATCTATCTCATGCTTTCTTAACATTTCTGAGTGGTCTGATTGATAATTAGCTCTGTTCCATATAGTCGTTTAGGGACTAAATGCCTACTACTACTTTCGGTAGTTGAATCCCAAAATATTCTTGCAAGGGCACCATCCAACACAGCAAGAAGTAGAAAGGGAGGTAGAAAACAAAGTACTTACAAGGTTTACATGGGCCCGATCTGGGCATGGGCTGAGTTTACTGTTTCCATTGCCAGGACTCTGTAACATGGCATACCTAGCCCCAAAAAAAGGATAGGAATAGAAGCACAGTTCACGCCCAGGATGAAGAGGTCACATATTTTCCTGAAAAGTAGCATCCAACTTCTCCTGCTCCACCAACTGCTTATGAACCACCATCTTCCTATTGCTAGGCTGAAGCAAATCTCCAACTCTGAATATCACTTATGCAGTGGAATCTCTCTTCACACCCCTTGGAGATCCACAACCCACCCTATACCCTTCTTTGTCCTGGGCTACGCCCTCAGAGACTGAGCTTAAGTCTTCATCTCCTAGGCTTGCTTGCCCTCTGGCTTCTGGTTGGGTTTGGCCAGTAGGAGATAGAGAGAGAGAAGAGCTAAAGGTAGGAGGAAAGAGGTCAAAGCATTGATTTCCTCCCCCTATTCTTACAGCTTTGCTGTTGCTCCAGCATCAGTTCATTTTCACCCTAAAGCTGGAGCTTCTGGAGTGTGGCCAGTTTTCCACAACGCCAGTCCCTTTCTGGATTCTAATAACACCATTCCCTCTTCTGGCCCCTTTAGGTCTGTGGTTTTAACAGCTTCCCCCAAGGCTAATTTCTTACTGTTTCTCTGGTTTTTTTGGCTGGATCTCATAACTTTTCCTACTCCTCTCTAAATAATTCCTTCATTAAACAGTTCTTAGTTAGACTCTTTGAGATGTTATTTATTTTCCATCTTGCCTTTGAATGATACAGTCATTCTATGGATTTGTCTAATTTGATTAGACATATAATTATGAGGATCCTGTTTATTCAAGTATGGGATACATAAAATAAAAAGGGATTCCCTCTTTTAGTTACCTATTGCATGCAATAAATTATCAAAATTTAATGTTTAAAAATCATTTAGTATTTTTGGGGTAAGGTATCTGGGTACAACTTAGTTAGGTCCTTTGACCCTGGGTATCCCAGAGGCTACCACCCAGCTGTCAACCAGGGTGCAATCATCTTAAGAGCTAACTAACAGAAAATCTGCTTATAAGCTCATTTATATGTTAGACAGAGGACACCCTCAGTTTCTTGTCATATAGGCTTTTCCATAGGGAAGTTCATACATAGCAGCTGGCAATATTTGAAGGAAGCAAATGAGAGAATAAAAAAGGACAAATAAGACAGACAATCTTTCTGTAAAGCAGACTCTAAAGTGACATCTCATTGTTTTTGTCATATGTACTCATCAAAAGCAAGTTACTAGGTTCAGCCCAGAGACAAGGCAAGGGGATTATACACGGAGAGAGAATCAGGAGGCAGGTCTCACTGGGACATATCTTAGAAGCTGCCTACTATATTCCTTAACCTGCCCAACATCCCTGCTGTATCTCTGTGTGCAGTTTGCAAGAAATATCAGTAAAGACTTTTGAAAGTATAGCCTACAAACTCTTCTATTAATACCTCTTATCCTTTACACATCAGAAGTCAGAATAACTGACTGTCCATCATCAGAAGCAACACAGCTAATGCACTCACTACAAAAAATATATGTATACATCAACTAGAACCGTGCTGCATCACTTTTAAATGAAAATCATTGCGTAAAAAAGGGAAAAGATAGAATCTAGAAAAAAATCGCAATCAGTAATTTCTTGACATTGATTGCTAAGTAACCAATCCTATTCTTCATTCTAATGGAAGCTCTAACTGTACACAGTCCCTTGCTTTGTTCTTTATCTCGATATTCAGAGTGTGAAAAAATATCTATAAACTACTTTGGGTACAGATTATTCAGTGGATCCCAACAGAGAGTTAAACACAGAGAAAGAATAAAGTTACTTTTTTCCTTTGTTATATCCTACTATGGACACGTCCATTTTCTAAAGCCATGCCATCTTTTCCTTGAAAATAATATTTGTATGGTGGAAGGAATTTATTGAGTAAAATTAGATTTTCAAAGGGATCAGCAATAGATGTAGACTTCAAAGTAATGTAATTTACACCACTGAGCTTCTTTTGACCTGTAAATTTACAACATGCCTGCTGTCACTTTCTTGCTCAATCATGGGAGATGCAGAGCATCAGTCTTTGAAAGAAGACAGATGACCCTACAACACACCAGGTCTCCAGGGCTCCTCAAAAATAGGGTATCAAAAGAAATTGCATTTTGTTTTTGAAGTACTGGCCAATAAATGACTCTGCTGCTCTGAGTTCTTTTTTAATTCTGTTAAATCTCAAAACCAACTAAAATATCAGACTTCTTTTAAGAAATAGTGTAATATTGAACAGATTATAAATTAACAGCCAGCAAATTTAATTGAGTTCATTTAACCTTGTGAGCCTAAAGAGATATTTTTAAAGTATAAAGAAAAAAGAAAAGTGTGCTCACTAGACCAGCTTTTCCCATGTCTTCAGGCATTAATTTTGTCCTTTTAAGTAAGAAGTTCCTATTAGTTATTGAATTTCCAAATGATAAAATATCACATTCAAAAGAGCTTATTTTAGCACTGATTTTTATCTCCGGAGTTCTTAACAGAAAAATTAAATTCAAAACACAGCAAATTGTACCACTCTATGAGAGTGGTTCCTTAACATCACTTCCTATATTGGTTTCTTCCTTTTTTATTCTTAAATTCAAATCTCTCCTCCATTTCAATACATGCATTATGCTGAAAGTCAGATTTACATTCACTAACTTCCCTCACATAGACATGATCCCCACTATGGTTAAATGATTAGCATTGCCTCTCTCCTTAAATCATCATCTTCAATTTTATGTTATCATTCTTCCAGAACTCAGAAACTTAATAGCACTTTGACCCAAATCAAGTGAACTTTGTAATTTTGCTCCCAATTCCAGATCTCTTCCTTGAATTTGATAGACTTTACCAAGTCATAAAATGTGCTACTTTTTCTCAAAGAGATCACCCTTCCCTTGAGTGATTTCTTGATCCTCTCTTGCATCATCTCCAGAGCTTTCCTCCATTGCTGTCTTTTGACTGACCATTATGGTCTAAGCTCTCATTACTCTGTATCAAGATTAAGGCAACAACCTTTTTGATGATATCTTTACCATTTGTCCCTCCCTAGGGCATGTTGAAGCTGAGGTTGCAATGCTTTGGCCACCTGATGCGAAGAGCTGACTCAATGGAAAAGACCCTGATGTTGGGTAAAATTGAGGACAGGAAGAGAAGGGGACAACAGAGGATGAAATGGTTGGATGGCATCACCAACTCAATGGACTTGAGTTTGAGCAAGCTCAGGGAGATAATGAAGGACAGGGAAGCTTTGCATGCTACAGTCCATGGGATCACAGAGTCAGACATAGCTGAGCAACTGAAAAACAAGTGCAGGCTGGAGTCAGTTTGTAGCAGTTTATGAGAGTGATTTGTAAAGTTTGCAGGGATTTTGCCAGCTGCTCTTTAACTAAGTATTAAAATTAAAATATATAAACTTACACTGAAATGTATTACTTAAAAGTAATAAATATGCATACCTCACCACTTCCTACTTCACTACATGGTCTTGAATTTATTTGCATCTATTATATCTGTAAGCATGGATACAGATATACAAAGAGAGACTACTATATGTCTCAGCCCAGTTTTTCTTTAAATGATGTTTGAAATTGACCATGGTGGGAGTATTAACAACACAGAAAACAGTAAATCCTAAAAAGCAAGACATTTGATTTTTAGAGAGGAAGTTGTTGAATGTTTGCCAGCACATCACTGTCACTGCAGAGTGACACATCAGCCTCCTCTGGCTTATCTCTTTCTTGATGAGGAGCTCATAACCAGATATGGGTGCTGTATTAATTAGGGTTCTCCAGAGGAGCAGAACCAATGGGATCTATAGATAAATAGGATAGGATAGATCCATAAATAGGATATCTATATACAGAAAGCTATAGATAGATAGATATTAACATAGAGTAATAAGAGACTTATTACAGGAACTAGCTCACACGATAATGGAGTCTGAGAAGTCCCAGGATCTGAAGCCTGCAAGCTAGAGCGCCAGGAAAACTAGAGATGTCATTCATTCCATGTCCAAATGTCTGAGAGCCAGAAAAAACCCAGTATAAGTCTCAATCCAAGTCCAAAGTCCTGAGAACCAAGAGTGTCGATGTACAAAGATGGCAAATTCATCCTTCTTCTACATTTTTGTTCTATTGGAACTGTCAGTGGATTGGATGATGACTAACTGCAATAGGGCAGGCAACCTTGCTCAGTCTACTGATTCAAATGCTAATCTCTTCAGAAACACCCTCACAGACACACCTAGAAAGAATATTTTACCAGCTATCTGGGTGTCCCTCAGTGGAGTCAAGTTGACACATACAATTAACCCTGCCAGGTGCCTTTGGTCAGTCAGCCGTTGAAGATCTGCAGGAACAGTGCCTGTGGAGAGGTACGCCTGGTCTGTAACTATGGCTTCAGGAAAGACTCAGACACAGAGACAACTGACAAGATGTAGGAGAACAGAGTACACAGCTGCTAAGTCTGAGAACAGAGTGCAGTCCACAAGCCCCGAGACAGCTAACCTCCGTAACTCAAAAGAAGAGCTTTCTCGGGCCAAGTAATGGCTCTATCTCATCTAAATTGTCCTAAATGAGAAAAATAATGGAGAAAATTCTGTTCTCTGTAGTTAACATTAAACAAAATTATCAAGAAGAGAGCTTATAAGTTGTGACTTAAACTAGAACACTTTGTGAATGTATCTTCAAGTATAATCAGCAATTATGAATTGGAAAATTCTCATTCAATAAGTGTGCTTCAATATCTTTGAAGTTTACTGTGTAATTTCTCTGTCCCAAATGCAAGATGTTTAGGACTTTAATATTTTCTCCCTTTGTACTTATTATTTGTGAATCATGGGTTTTGCCTGAAAGCATTTTTAGCAGAATGTGGTAGAAAATTTTTCGTATTGTATTATAATATCATTTGTTTGACAGTACTTTTATTATCCATATTAATTTCAATATTCTGAATTGGTTTTATATTTTATACATATTGTCACACTAAATTTTCCTAAAAAAATGCTTTCCTAAAAACTATATAGAACAAATTTGTTCTTATTTTATGATAACTACTTTAATAAATCACTACATTATAAAAGGTAACACTTAATTTAAATGTTTTATTAAAAATATTTTATATATATTGTTCATGTTAGCTACTATGTTAGTTTCTAAAACCCAGTAGGAGTGTTAGAATATTAATATTTCATATCTATAAATTCCACATCAATGTTTTCCAACACTTATCCTCTAAAATCTTCTAGTTGTCTACAAAGATAAAGAATTTTCTATAAATAAAGATAATGCAAAAGTGAAAAGCATTTGCAATTAAACTGTTGGAGCTAATGAAATAAAAACTTTTATTGTTGTAGATTTTTGAGTTATTCAAATTTGTTATAAGAACATGCACAAAAAATGGAATTGAGAGGTGACTGTTAAAAACAGTAAACCATAGAAATAATTCTTTTTATAGTGTATTATTAAAGGATTATCACTAAAGTGATGGCTTGGTAGTAACCAGAAAAAAAATAAATAAGTGAAATACTTCTTTCTACATTCCTTTTGAAATCTCAGCATCATGTCCTCTTTGTTTGAACAATTACAGAAATCAATATTTTAGCTCCATTTATGTGTGAGAGAGTCAATTCCGAGGAAGGTTGACAAAAACCCCATGTTCACAAGAGGGGAAAGGGTTTGAAGGCCCTCAAGAAGAAGAAAGGGGTGTGAGGCTCTCAAGTAAGAAAAAAGAACAAACATTTTTTCCTACATTGCTTTGTCTTAGTCAATATAACAATGTATCTTACTCAAAGAAGAAGAGGTGGCAAGAATATACAGAAGAAATATACAAAGAAGACCTTCATGATTCAGATAACCACAATGGTGTGATCACTCACCTTGAGCTAGATATCCTGGAATGCGAAGTCAAGTGTGCCATAGGAAGCATCACTATGAACAAAGCTAGTGGAGGTGATGGAATTCCAGTTGAGCTATTTCAAATCCTAAAAGATGATGCTGTGAAAGTGCTGCACTCAATATGCCAGCCATTTTTGAAAACTCAGCAGTGGCCACAGGACTAGAAAAGGTCAGTTTTCTTTCTAATCCCAAAGAAAGGCAACGCCAAAGAATGTTCAAACTACCACACAATTGCACTTATTTCACATACTAGCAAAGTAATGCTCAAAATTCTCCAAGCCAGGCTTCAACAGTAAGTGAACCATGAACTTCCAAATGTTCAAACTTGATTTAGAAAAGGCAGAGGAATCAGAGAAAAACTGCCAACATCCATTGGATTATCAAAAAAGCAAGAGAGTTAAAGAAAAAACAAATCTTCTTCTCCTTAATTGACTAGGCCAAAGCCGTTCACTGTGTGGATCACAATAACTGTGGAAAATTCTTCAAGAGATGGGAATACCAGACCACCTGACCTGCCTCCTGAGAAATCTGAAAGCAGGTCAAGAAGCAACAGTTAGAATTGGACGTAACAGAGTAACAGACTGGTTCCAAATCAGGAAAGGAGTACAACATGGTTGTATATTATCATCCTGCTTATTTAACTTATATGCACAGTACATCATGCAAAATGCCAGGCTGGATGAAACACAAGCTGAAATCAAGATTGCCAGGAGAAATATCAATAACTTCAGATATGAAGATGACACCACCCTTATGGTGGAAAGTGAAGAACTAAAGAACCTCTTAATGAAAGTAAAAGAGGAGAATGAAAAAGCTGTCTTAAAACTCAACAGTCAGAAAATGAAGATCGTGGCATCCGGTCCCATCACTTCATGGCAAACAGATGGAGAAACAATGGAAACAGTGACAGACTTTATTTTGGGGGCTCCAAAATCACTGCAGCTGGTGACTGCAACCCTGAGATTAAAAGACACCTACTCCTTGGAAGAAAACTTATGATCAACCTAAACAGCCTATTAAAAAGCAGAGACATTACTTTGCCAACAAAGGTCTGTCTAGTCAAGGCTATGGTTTTTCCAATAGTCTTGTATGAATGTAAGAGTTGGACTCTAAAGAAAGCTGAGCACTGAAGAATTGATGTTTTTGAGCTGTGGTGTTGGAGAAGATTCTTGAGAGTCCCTTGGACTGCAAGAAGATCCAACCAGTCCATCCTAAAGGAAATCAGTCCTCAATATTCATTGGAAGGACTGATTTTGAAGCTGAAACTCCAGTACTTTGGCAACCTGATGCGAAGAACTGACTCATTGGAAAAGACCCTGATGCTGGGAAAGATTGAAGGCGGGAAGAGAAGGGGACGACAGAAGATGAGATGGTTGGATGGCATCTCCGACTCGATGGACATGAGTTTGAGGAGGCTCCGGGAGTTGGTGATGGACAGGGTTGCCTGGCGTGCTTCAGTCCATGGGATCCTAAAGAGTCTGACATGACTGAGTGACTGAACTGAACTGATCTTGCTGGAGGATATGTTTCTCCTTAACAAGAACCTTCCAACTAACCTTGCAATCTTAAAACTTGTAAACTGTAAGAGTGGGTCTGGTAAGATCTTTCTATTGTTAGTTCTAATCCTGTTATCTTAAGATACATGTTGTGGGAGTAGGTCTGAGAAAAGTGTATAAGGCCTACTAAGATGAGAGAGGGGGGCACTCTCTGTCCCCTTCTGATGTCTGTGTCAGATGCTTTCTCTGTTCTCTTTCACTTTAACAAAACTCTGCTACACAAAAGTTTTTTAGTGATCAAGCCTGGTCCCTGCTCCCAATGCTAAATCTTCTCCGGGGATCATGAATCTGACATTGTTCACTGTAAGCTATAATATGCACTTAATTTTGTTGTTGTTGTTGTTTTCCATACTTTCTTTAATGAGAAGTTAATGTTAGTAAGGGTAAGTTTCCACTGAAGTTTCTTTTATTTTTGGATAGAATCCTCCCAAGTTCTCTGAACCCAGTTTTCTTGCACATGCATCTTAAAAAATTAAGCAGAGAAATCAGCAAGAGGGTGGAAGTGACTAAATCCACATCTACATATCTGTGAAGTGATATGGGTTGGGGAGTTCCCCTGGAGAAAGGAAAGGCTACCCACTCCAGTATTCCTGGACTTCCCTGGTAGCTCAGAGGGTAAAGAATTTGCCTGCAATTTAGGAGACCTGGGTTTGATCCTTAGGTTGGGAGGATTCCCTCCTGGAAGGCAAGGAAGCCCACTCCAGTATTATTGCCTGGAGAATCCCCATGGACAGAGGAGCCTGGCAAGCTACAGATCCGCAAAGAGTCAGATACGACTGAGCTATGAAGCACAGCACAGTGCCACCTTGGAAATCCATATGAGCCATATGGGAGGCTTAATATACTTTATTGAAATGTTCTTATTCCAAATCTTCAAGTAACTGGCCCCCACTCAACCCTCAAATCTCATTTAACTGTCCATTCTTCAGGGTATACAATATATATTGTCACCCTGCTTATTTAACTTATGTGCAGAGCATATCATATGAAATGCCAGGCTAGATGAAGCAGAAGCTGGAATCAAGATTGCCATAAGATGTGTCACTAACCTCAGATATGCAGATGATACCACCCTTATTGCAGAAAGAGAAGAGGAACTAAATAGCCCCTTGATGAAAGTGAAAGAGGAGAGTGAAAAGGCTGGCTTAAAATTCAATATTCAAAAAATGAAGATCATGGCATCTGGTCCCATCACATCATAGGAAACAGATGGGGGAACAATGGAAACAATGACAGACTTATTTTCTTGGGCTCCAAAATCACTGCAGATGGTAACTGCAGCCATGAAATTAGAAGACACTTGCTGCTCCTTGGAAGAAAAACTATGACAAATCTAGACAGCATGTGAAAAAGCACTGACATTACATTGCTGACAAATGTCTGTCTACTCAAAGCATTGGTTTTGTCAGTAGTCATATATGGATGAGAGAGTTGGACCATAAAGAAGACTGAGCATTAAAGAATTGATGCTTTTGAACTGTGGTGTTGGAGAAGACTCTTGAGAGTCCCTTGGACTGCAAGAAGATCAGAGATCAAACCAGTCAATCATAAAGGAAACCAATCCTAAATATTCATTGGAAGTATTGATGCTGAAACTTCAGTACTTCAGCCACCAGATACAAAGAGCTGATTCATAAGAAAAGACCCTGATGCTGGGAAACATTAAAGGCAGGAGGAGAAGGGGATGACAGAGGATGAAATGGTTGGGTTGCATCACCTACTCAAAGGACATGAGTTTAAGCAAGCTCCAGGATATGGTGAAGGATAGGGAAGACTGGCATGCTGCAGTCCATGGGATTGCAGAGAGTTGGATATGACTGAGCAACTGAACAACAACTTCAGAGTGAACATTCTGAATCCATATCTTAAGCAAACACTAACATAACACTCCATTTATATTCTCATCATTACATGTATATGTGATTAAAATAATCTGAACTTCAGTTCAGTTTCAGCTTCAGTGTCAGTCCTTTTAATGAATATTCAGGACTGATTTCCTTTAGGATGGACTGGTATAATGTCCTTGCAGTCCAAGGGATTCTCAATAGTCTTCTCCAACACCACAGTTCAAAAGCATCAATTTTTGGTGTTCAGCTTTCTTTATAGTCCAACTCTCACATCTATATGTGACTATTGGAAAAACCATAGCCTGGACTAGATGGACATTTGATGGCAAAGTAATGTCTCTGCTTTTTAATATGCTGTCTAGGTTGGTCATAACTTTTCTTCCAAGGAACAAGCATCCTTAATTTCATGGCTGCTGTCACCATCTGCAGTGATTTTGGAGCCCCCGAAAATAAAGTCTGTCACTGTTTCCCCATCTGGGACCGGATGCCATGATCTTAGTTTTCTGAATGTTGAGCTTTAAGCCAACTTTTTACCTTTCCTCTTTCACTTTCAACAAGAAGCTCTTTGTTCTTCTTCGCTGTCTGACATAAGGGTTGTGTTATCTGCATATCTGAGATTATTGATATTTCTCCGAGCAGTCTTAATTCCAGCTTGTGCTTCATCCAGCCTGGCATTGTGCATGATGTACTTCGCATGTAAGTTAAATAAGCAGGGTGACAATATACAACCTTGATGTACTCCTTTCCCAATTTGGAGCCAGTCTGTTACTCCATGTCCAGTTCTAACTGTTGCTTCTTGACCTGCTTGCAGATTTCTCAGAAGGCAGGTCAGGTGGTCTGGTATTCCCACGTCTTTAAGAATTTTCTACAGTTTGTTGTGATCCACAAAGTTAAAGGCTGTGGCATAGTCGATAAAGCACAAGTAGATATTTTTCTGGAACTCTCTTGCTTTTTTGATGATCCAACAGATGTTGGCAATTTGATCTCTGGTTCCTCTTCCTTTTTTAAATCCAATTTAAATATCACGAAGTTTGTGGTTAATGTACTGTTGAAGCCTGGCTTGGAGAATTTTGAGCATTCCTTTGCTAGCGTGTGAGATGAGTACAATTGTGTGGTAGTTTGAACATTCTTTAGCATTGCCTTTCTTTGGGATTGGAATGAAAACTGACCTTTTCCAGTCCTGTGGTCACTGCTGAGTTTTCCAAAATTGCTGGCATATTGAGTGCAGCACTTTCACAGCATCATCTTTTAGGATTTGAAATAGCTCAACTGGAATTCCATCATCTCCACTGGGTTTGTTCGTAGTGATGTTTCCTAAGGCCCAAGGCCTTGGGAATCCAAAATGTCTGGCTCGAGATGAGTGATCACACCATTATGGATATCTGGGTCATGAAGATCCTTTTTTGTACAGTTCTGTGTATTCTTGCACCTCTTCTCAGTATCTTCTGCTTCTGTTATGTCCAAACAATTTCTGTCCTTTATTGTGCCCATCCTTGCATGAAATGTTCTCTTGGTATCTCTCATTTTCTTGAAGAGATCTCTATTCTTTCCCATTCTATTGTTTTTCTCTATTTTTTTGCATTGATCATTGAGGAAGGCTTTCTTATCTCTCCTTGCTCTGTGGAACTCTGCATTCATATGCTTATATCTTTCCTTTTCTCCTTTGCCTTTAGCTTCTCTTCTTATCTCAGCTATTTGTAAGGCCTCCTCAGACAACCATTTTGCCTTTTGCATTTCTTTTTCTTGGGGATGGTTGTGATCACTGCCTCCTGTGTAATATCATGGACCTCTGTCCATAATTGTTCATGCACTCTGTCTATCGGATCTAATCCCTTGAACCTGTTTGTCACTTCCACTGTATAATCATAATGGATTTAATTTAGGTCATACTTGAATAGTCTAGTGGTTTTCCCTACTTTCTTCAACTTAAGTCTGAATTTGGCAATAAGGAGTTCATGATCTGAGCCACAGTCAGCTCCCCGTCTTGTTTTTGCTGATTATGTATAGAGTTTCTCCATCTTTGGCTGCAAAGAATATAATCAATCTGATTTCGGTATTAACCATCTGCTGATGTCCATGTGTAGAGTTGTCTCTTGTGTTTTTGGAAGAGGGTGTTTGCTATGACAGTGCATTCTTTTTGCAAAACTCTTCACTTAGTACTGGTTTAACCAGATGGTGTCTATACCTGGTACTGGAATAGGCTCTAGGAAGGAAGAAGCCCCTGTTTAACATAATCACTGTTGAATGATCAGCACTGAAACACTGTGGGTGATGAATAATTATTTGGTGAATAAATGAATGAATCTGCCTTAATTATCAAGCAAAATAGCAATTAACAACAGTGGCAAAAGCCCTGTCATCCATATACTATTTTTTAGACTATGAAATAATTCGATATGTAATAATATGAATCTCCTGTCCAATTCTGTGAAGGATAGCTGGCTTGATTGAGGATGTAAAAGCTTGTGGAGATCAAGTGACTTTTCTTAAAGGTCTTAAAGATGGTGTATAACTAAAAGCAAAGCTGAAATAAAACTATAGATCTTCAGTGGACAGTTTGACTCTGACTATACCATGTGGAATCATGAACATTGTGTACAAAGATGGTAGACCTGCACAGGCAGAATTCTAAAAAACAATACATTAGAAACTCACCATCCACCTCTTAATTCAGCTTAACTGGCAAACATCCCCAGATATTCATGATAAATCTGTGCATTTAGTCCCCTTCCCCCATGCAATATGTCATTACATTCTGACAACAGGAGCATAGTTTTTACCATAGAAATCTCCTCTACAGTAAATGAAGAGAAAAAATTATTCATTACCTATTGGTCTGCACAATGATGTAGCTGCTTATAATATGTCAAATGCCTGGATGAAAATTGGCAGAGAAACAGGGAATAGAATAGAGAACCAAAAGTGCTATATCCTTCAAATATAATGTGAAGATAAGTAAAGGACTTAGCAGGAAGGTGAACTGATTAAAGAACAGTGCAAACCGTTCTATGAAGAGAGGGTCTTCATCGCAACAGGTCTCAGTGACAAATAGCATTTAGGTTAAATTCATGAATATGCACTCCAAAAATTCTCTAGGCATACTTAAATTTGAGACCATTTGGAAATCTAAAAATATAACGCACTTTGGTGCTGGTGGTGGTTTAGTCACTAAGTTGTGTCCAATTCTTGTGACCCCATGGACTGGGAAACTACCAGGCTCCTCTGTCCACGGGATTCTCCAGGCAAGAATACTGGAGTGGGCTGCCATTTCCTTCTCCAGGAGATCTTTCCGACTCAGGAATCAAACCCATGTCTCCTGTATTGCAGGCAGACTCTTTACCAACTGAGCTACAAGGGAAGCCCATAATGTACTTTAACTTTTTAGAAAACTACACAAACTTATG
The DNA here is from genome assembly GCF_002263795.3 of Bos taurus. Lineage (NCBI taxonomy): Eukaryota > Metazoa > Chordata > Mammalia > Artiodactyla > Bovidae > Bos > Bos taurus. The sequence continues at coordinate 12,838,050 of NC_037332.1, read as the reverse complement.
GCTACTGACTTTTATCCCAAGTACATATCTTTTTACTGTGAAGATTAAGAATTGAGGAAGGGGACTAAGGAAGGAGGCTGGTGAGTCCACTTTTTAATCCATTATTCACTCAGGACAGGGATAAAGCCTTAGATAAGGAATGCAAAGACTCTTTTAGACCAAAAAAACAAAAGTACTATCTTAGTGCTAGACTAGTATCACCAGGGAAAGCAATTTCTCTGAATCACTGAAAGACAATAAATCATTGAAAAGTTAGAGGATCAGTGTGACTCTAGTAGAAACATGTGCAAAAATAAGTAAAATAAATAAAAAAGTGCCTTAAATGTATACATTTGGATCAAAGTTTGGAAATGTGCTATTTCTTAATATTTTTCAAGACTAATTTATAGCATTCTCATTATAGTTTATGAACATTTCAGTAGTTAACCTATGCTGGTCATCTTAATGCAAAAAGTTAACACAATATTTGTCTAATTCCGTTGTAATGATTAAAGTAAAAAAAAGAGGCAATCATTCAATAACCATTCAGAAACCTTGTTACTAAGTTGAAAAAATAAAAGTTTATCAACAAAAATTATGTTGGGCTTAACAGTGTACAGTAAAGCACAAAATATTTTTCTGATGTCACTATGTTTTCAAAATTATTTAACAGTTTTCTTTAATAGAGTTCAATAAGAGTTTATAGAAAACAGACAACATGTCTGCTATTGTACTAGGGATATAAATGATACACAGATGAAAAAGATGTCAAAGCTAGTCGCAAACACAACATCTGACTGAGCTCACCTGTAATCATCCATAAAATTGCCCACCTCTCAAAATATGATCTTGATGATAAAGTTTCATCTGGTGAATTAAAACAAACAGAAAAAGCTTACTTTAAAGCAAATGCAATTTTAAAATTCCAAAATTTCCTTAGGAGATTTATTTTCTGACCATGGTTGCTTCACATAATTAACTTCAACAATAAATATAATTTTCCTAAGCATGTTGATTTTGCTAATGCTATGGAAGTAACAACACACAATTAAAACCAACATTTTTATGTCTTAAACAGCTCATGCGTACTAGGATCATGGCATTTAGTCCTATCACTTCATAGCAAATAGAAGGGGAAAAGATGGAAACAGTGGCAGATTTTATTTTCGTAGGCTTCAAAATCACTGCAGATGGTGACTGCAGCCATGAAATTAAAAGACATTTGCTCCTTGGAAGAAAAGCTATGACAAACCTAGACATCATATTAGAAAGCAGAGATATCACTTTGCCAAGAAGGTCCATATAGTCAAGGCTATGGTCTTTCCAGTATTCATTTACAGATGTGAGAGATGGACCATAAAGAAGGTTGAGCACCAAATAATTGATGTTTTTGAACTGTGGTGCTGAAGAAAAATCTTGAGAGTCCCGTGGACAATAAGGAGATCAGACCAGTCAATCCTAAAGGAAACCAACCCTGAATATTCATTGGAAGGATTGATGCTGAAGCTGAAGCTCCAGTACTTTGGCCACCTGATGGGAAGAGTTGACTCATTGGAAAAGACCCTGATGCTGGAAAAGACTGAGGGCAGGAAGAGAAGGGGGCTACAGAGAATGACATGGTTGAATGGCATCATCAACTCAAAGGACATGAGTTTGAGCAAACTCCAGGAGACAGTGAAGAACAGGGATGCCTGGTGTGTTCCAACCCATGGGATTGCGAAGAGTCTCACACAACTGAGCAACTGAACAACAACAAGAAAATACTTCAGGTATTTTCTATAAAACTGTGAACTATTACCTCTGTTTCATATTCTTTAAGCTTGTAAAATAAATATACTTACTCAAATATACACCTTCCATACAGGAATAATATGAAATCACTATTGTCTCAATAAATTAGTACAGATTATTTAAGAAAAGGAAAGGAACTTAAAAGAAAATTTGGCTACTTTATAATCTTATCAGTAACTTAGCTCCTTATTCAGGTATCTTAAAATGGTGAAAAAGTATCAAAATTCTACGGATACTGTAACAGAAAGATTCCAAACTGCTTTTTTAAAATTTTTACTTAAAATTGTATTCCACCTTCCAAAGAATGATTTAAACTACTTTAAATAAGACACACATTCATATAAGCACATATATGTACAGGCATGTATATATGTACACAAACAAAAATCCAAAACTCTATACACACACATACATTCATACATACACACAGCTATTAAAAGAGAACAAGAATTCAAAATTCTATAAACTTAGAAAGATACGAATTATCATTCTTAAGTTCATATAATTACCATGATTGAGACTGAATTTTGAGTGCACTTTCTCATTTACTTGCTTATTCCTAAAAAAAGAATATGTATTATGTGATATGCTTTATCTTTAAAAAATGTCCTACTGGTGTTAACTTCTAAAGTAAATTTGTCTTATATATCTTCACACAAGTGACATTTAACACTTAATCAATCACTGACAAGTTTTGACACCTAACAGACTACTGAAAAGTTTTATAGTTTATTCAGGTATATTCCTCATAGTGTTGTTTTATGTATCAATTCTCAATGAGAACTGAATCAGTTCAGTTCAGTTGTTCAGTCATGTCCAACTCCATGCAACCCGATGGACTGCAGCACGCCAGGCCTCCCTGTCCATCACCAACTCCCAGAGTTTACTTAAACTCATGTCCATTGAGTTGGTGATGCCATCCAACTATCTCATCCTCTGTCGTCCCCTTCTCCTCCTGTCTTCAATCTTTCCCAGCATCAGGGTCTTTTCTAATGAATCAGCTCTTTGTATCAGGTGGCCAAAGTATTGGATTTTCAGCTTCAATAACAGTCCTTCCAATGAACACCCAGGACTGATCTCTTTTAGGACAGACTGGTTGGATCTTCTTGCAGTCCAAGGGACTCTCAACACCACAGTTCAAAAGCATCAATTCTTTGGTGCTCAGCTTTCTTTATAGTTCAACTCTCATATCCATACATGACTACTGGAAAAACCACAGCCTTGACTAGACAGAACTTTGTTGGCCAAATAATGTCTCTACTTTTTAATATGCTGTCTAGGTTGGTCATAACTTTCCTTCCAGGAGTAAGGGTCTTTTAATTTCATGGCTGCGGTCACCATCTGCAGTGATTTTGGAGCTCCCCAAAATAAATTCAGCCTCTGTTTCCACTGTTTCCCCATCTATTTCCCACAAATGATGGGACTGGATGCCATGATCTTTGTTTTCTGAATGTTGAGCTTTAAGCCAACTTTTTCACTCTCTTCTTTCACTTTCATCAAGAGGCTCTTTAGTTCTTCTTCACTTTCTGCCATAAGGGTGGTGTCATCTGCATATCTGAGGTGATTGATATTTCTCCCGGCTATCTTGCTTCCAGCTTGTGCTTCATCCAGCCCAATGTTTCTCATGGTGTACTCTGCATATAAGTGAAATAAGCAGGGTGATAATATACAGCCTTGACGTACTCCTTTTCCTATTTGGAACCAGTCTGCTGTTCCATGTCCAGTTCCATGTTGCTTTATGTATCAATTCTCAATGAGAACTGAATACACAACTTTAAACACAATTCAGGGACGATTCCACTTCAAGAAGATAAGCTAATAAAATTTTGGTTTAGACATATCAGGTTTCATCAGCTTGGTAGGGACATAGAATATTAGAATATTGTTGTATTAGATATGGAAATTAGCAGATCTTGAGTCACATACGATCTATCATCTTGATTTGCCTGGCCAACATTTAAATTGAGAGAATTCACACATCTGTAGTGTCTCACAAATGCTCTTGAAACAGATACTCCCCCACTGGGCCTGTGCTTTTGCATGTCCACCATCAACTGGAGCTGAGTAAAGACTCACCCTTTAGATACCACTTGCAGCTGTTTTTTTTTTTTTTTTTTTTTTTTTCTGTCACCTGACACCCCTCACTCATTTTAATTACCTACCTGGCCCTTTTAGACTAAAGTCATAGGAAAAAGAGTGTGAACTCAACAGCTATTCTGCATTCAAGATGCATTTCAGGATTCACTTGTAGTCCAAACATACAAGCTTTACACGCCTCTCCAGCATTTTTGTTGGAGGTTAAGAAATATTCTTAAATTCACAGACTTTTCTTAAACTACTATAAGGCGTATCTTTCATCATCTCTATGTTGTATACACGCATAAGTACAAATCAAAACATGCAGCTAAAATAAAATGATAATTGCCTGTGAGTGGGCAGAGGAAAAATTTCTTTCACAGGACTCCAATTCAAGATTTTTCCTTGAGTACAATTCAGAAAGTCCAATTCATTCATTTTTTTTTTTAAAGCAAAGAATGGAAAAAAATCTGCTGATAGGATGGCAAAAATGGAATTTTCACACTTCTCAAAACTTAATGTCTTTAGCATAAATTTTTCTGTATTATGTTGACTTGAACAAACATGTTTCTTTCCACTCTTGCTTACTAATTTCTTGGAAGCTATTTCTGTGAGATTCAATTCCAATTTGATTGTTACAAAGCAAAATTTAAGAGACTGTCACAAGAACCTTTAAAGTGCTCATAACAATTTGACTATTTTAAACTTACAACTGTATTTTGATAGAGTTGAAATCTCTCCTGGATTCTTTAACTGAGCAGAAATTCTAAGAGGGAACTGTGCCACATTTCCCTTTCCTTCTCAGATTGTTCATATTTTTTTGTTGTTATTATTTAAAGGGGTCACACAGAATACTCTGATAAAAAAAAAAAAAAACCTTTTGTGATTAACTGAGAAAATGTCTTAACATATAGATTTCAGGAAAGTTTTCAGTCCTCCAGCAAATGTCAACACTGAAAACTTGGCAGATGTTTAATTATTATTGCAGTTTTTCAAATAGACCTTTTATGATTTACCAAGACTATGAAATCAGTTCCATTTAAAGACCTCGCCTATATTATGTCAGAATATCCGGATTTATATGCTATCTTCTGAGACTCGTGTTTGGTCTGCCTTTGCTGAAAACATGGCAATACATCTTGTTCTCATAACTCGCTCCTGCTCCTCATCTTCCATCCCTTCCTCTGTCCACTCATCAGAGTCTCTGAGGCAGTAAATATGAATGGTTCCTTTTAAGAGGCAGATAGAATAACCATATTTCTAGGAACTCCCAGAACAGCTAATGTCACCACAGTCCATTTGTAATAAATGCATGCTTAGCGTTTTGATACTTGGAAGGCTAAGTACAATGTGTGATGGAGTCTTTATTCACAGATATCCAATTAAAATATCTAAGGAAATTATCCAACTCTAATACTCAGTTCAGCAATTACCTAATGTCCTTAGCATTGTTCTCTAAAAGAGGATATATGGGTTTTGAAATAAAAGTCATGAATGCAATTTAAATCTGCTTAAAATGCACAAACTGTTAGAGTTACCCATTGTGAATCTGACCTTGAATGTTCCTTCAAATATGGTATAATCAAGCAGGAAAACTAAATGTTTTCAAGAGCTATGCTGAAAGGAACTTGAGAGAGAGAGAGAACCACCATGAATCCAGCTACATCATATACTGTACATAAATATCAACAGAAGACTGTTAAATTTGTTTAAAGGAGCACTGGATCTGCATAGGATCACTGTATCTGCATAGGATCACTGTCACATAGGATCAGACTGGCAAGTAAGACAGAAAGAGTCAGAGTTCTTACCCATATGAAATAACATCAAAAGGGCTCAGAAGCAACAGTGAGAATTTGGGACATTGAAAGCTGTTACTCAGGCCCTTCTTTCCAGTATTAGATGAGTGCATGCATGCGTGTGTGCGTGTGTGTTTGCCCAGAAGAGATACTGTCTCTAGATGAGGTTCTTGAAGTCTTTGTACAAGTAGAGGGTTCTTCAGTTAGGTTTCAATTACAACACATCTTCGTTTTATACCCCATAGAAGTGCATGGCTTACATGGCATTCTCCAGGAAGCCTTGCCTTCTAGATCCTGCATTCTATTTTTCTATAGTTTATTCTTTCCCAGAGATATCCTGCAAAAGGCATTTCTGACACAAGATTTCTTCTCCCTAACAAATATCATTAGTCAGTTTACCTGGAGTGCCAGCTGACAAAACAATTAGACATGTCACCTGACTCCATTTTTTTACCCTCTTGGGTAAAGAACTGAATGGATAGCGATCCAACTGTCTTAAAGTCTTTCTCCCAGGGATCCAGCCACATATTTCAGAGATCCCAAATACCCAAAATTGAATGACTTCTGAAAATTCCCATCTCAATCTGGTGAGATTTAAACATTAGAATCACCTGATGTTGAAGCTGAAACTCCAATACTTTGGCCGCCTGATGCAAAGAGCTGACTCATTTGAAAAGACCCTGATGTTAGGAAAGATTGAGGGCAGGAGAAGAGGATGAGAGAGGATGAGATGGTTGGATGGCATCACTGACTCAATGGACATGAGTTTGGGTAAACTCCGGGAGTTGGTGATTGACAGGGAGGCCTGGTGTGCTGCAGTTCATGGGGTCGCAAAGAGTCGGACATGACTGAGAGACTGAACTGAACTGATCATATGAATTATGATGGTAATCACATGGTTTCAAATGATTGCAGTCTGAACCTATATTACAAATTATCATAAATCAATTCAAAATACAGATATAAGAAGATATATACATATTTCCTGTAATAAATACTGCTGTCCAAAGATGGAGTTACTTTTATCAGTTTTGCATTCAACAAGTAAACCTAAGTACAGATTGTCTGAAACTGTATAGTATTCTGAATTTAACAAAAAATCTAAATGAATTTCTTGCCTTTGTTTAGCTTATACTTTAAAATAGCATAACAATAAATAAAAATGTGAGAAAAAAAACCAACTCTTCTTTAGGGAAGGCTTCAATGCTGTTGAAAACCCGTAACAACAATGATTAACCCAGATTTCATAATCAAGGCAAAGTTTCACAAGGAAAAGTTTATCTAAAGAATTTGTTAAAGAAAGCCACATAAGATTGGATAAATGATTTTTCAAGTTTAAGAAGTATGGCATGATGACTTTTGGAAATGTGCAAGCCAGAAAATAGGATGGATCAACATTAAAGGCTTAAAAACAAATGAGGATATTGTTGCAGAAATCCAGGTGAGCGATCAGCTCAGTTCAGTCATTCTGTCATGTCCAACTCTTTGCGATCCGATGGACTGCAGCATGCCAGGCTTCCCTGTCCATCACCAACTCCCAGAGTTTACTCAGACTCATGTTCATTGAGTCAGTGAGGCCATCCAACCATATAATCCTCTGTCGTCCCCTTCTTCTCCTGCCTTCAATTTTGCCAGCATCAGGGTCTTTCCCAAGGAGTCAGTTCTTCACATCAGGTGGCTAAAGTATTGACGTTTCAGCTTCAGCATCAGTCCTTCCAATGAATATTCAGGACTGATTTCCTTTAGGAGGGACTGGTCGCATCTTCTTGCAGTCCAAGGGGCTCTCAAGAGTCTTCTCCAAGACCACAGTTCAAAAGCATCAATTCTTTGGTGCTCAGCTTTCTTTATAGTCCGACTCTCACATCCATACATGACTACTGGAAAAACCATAGTCTTGACATTACTTTGTTGGCAAAGTAATGTCTCTGCTTTTTAATATGCTGTCTAGGTTGGTGAGAGCTTTTCTTCCAAGGAGTAAGCCTCTTTTAATTTCAAGGCTGCGTCACCATCTGCAGTCATTTTGGAGCCCCCCAAAATAAAGTCTGTCACTGTTTCCACTGTTTCCCCATCTATTTGTCATGAAGTGATGGGACCAGATGCCATGATTTTAGTTTTCTGAAAGCTGAGTTTTAAGCCAACTTTTTCACTCTCCTCTTTCACTTTCATGAAGAAGCTCTTTAGTTCTTCTTCACTTTCTGCCAAAAGGGTGGTATCATCTGCATATTTGAGATTATTGATATTTCTCCCGGCAATCTTGATTTCAGCTTGTACTTCATCCAGCTCAGCATTTCTCATGATGTACTCTGCATATAAGTGAAATAAGCAGGGTGAAAATATACAGCTTTGATATACTGCCTCCCCAATTTGAAACCAGTCTGTTGTTCTAACTGTTGTCCTGTTCTAACTGTTGTCCAGTTCTAACTGTCGCTTCCTGACCTGCATACAGATTTTTCAGGAGGCAGGTCAGGCAGTCTGGTATTCCTATCTGTTTAAGAATTTTCCACAGTTTGTTGTGATCCACACAATCAAAGGCTTTGTAATAATCAATAAAGCAGAAGTAGATGTTTTTGGTAGTAGCCTAAGTTGAGCTATAGCTATGGGGGAAAGTTTACTGGGCTGAAAAAATTGTGGAAGGCTATAAAACTAGAACACAAATATTTCACTGGATGTAAGGGATGAAGAAGAGGTAAGTCAAGAATAACACCAAACCTTGTGGTTGGGCAACTGAGCAAAGGATTTGCTATGAATTGAGGCAGAAAACACAGGAAGGAGAGATAATTGTAGGGAATAAATATGAGCTTATTTTGTTGAATGGTAAATATGAAAAGTTAGACAGAATAACTACATGTACTATTCTACAGGAAGTTGGAAGAATAGATCTGATGCTAATGAGATGTATCTGGTTGAAATTTTTTATTTGGAAATCATTGGCATACAGTTGGGAACTGGAGTCATAAAGTTGGATGCAATCTTTTAGGGTAATTTTCCCTTATGAGAGATTACAATGGAGCATAAAAATTATTACCAAGTAGAAGAAGAATGTGTAAGAGAACTGGCTAAGAGCAAAGTAAGAAAGGAACACGCTAGTGTGGAGTCATGGAAGCCCAGAGGATAGAAGGGCTTCTTCAAGAAGGGAAACTCAATAGTAGTACATAATGCCAAAATGTGACAGAGAAATACCCACTGCATTTTCTAAAACAAATGTGGTAACTCTGACATTACTAATAGAACACTGGAAGACAGAAATCAGATGGCATTCAAAGAGAAATGCATTAGGAGGTTAACAAGCCAAGAAAGCAAGGAGAATGAACAAAGGAAAAAATATTAAAAGAAAAAAGTAGGTGATTTCAAGAAAGTTGAAAGGAGGTATATAGTAGGGTCAAAGAACGTTATTTTCTTTCATTTAGTTGATTTAGTTTTATAATGAGAGAGACAGTTCTGTTTACAGATTGATGCAAAGGAAAAAGAAACAGAAGGAAAGGGAAAAGAAGAGGAATGACTCCAGAGTATGTGTTCCCAGGAAAACAAGTGGAAGGATTAGTCTTAGAAAGGAGGAATGAAAATCAGCAAAGATGAGTGTGCTTGTCATTTAAGTGACAGGGAAGAGATAATTGCTATTTTACATCATCATGTGCTCATTAAAATAGGATATACAGTCATAGCCAAAACTGAAAGGGGGTCAGGAGTTTGAAGAGAATGGAGAAGGTTTGAAATTATGTTTTGTGGAAATTAAGTACAAGAATGCTGACTTGAGGAACAGACAAGCTTTGGAGACATTATTTGAAAACACTGTAAAGTAACCCACTGATGAGATTAGGGGGTAGAGGGATTACTAATTCAAGAATGAGTCAGCCATTTTAAAATGTGAAATAATGTCATTTGCAGTAACATAGATGGACCTAGAGACTGTCCTGCTGAGTAAAGTAAGTCAGATAGAGAAAGACAAATATATAATACTGCTTATATGTGGCATATAATTATTACATGTGGCATACTGCTTATATGTGGCATTATAATACTCCTAATGCATACCAAAATTATGGTACAACTGAGCAGGAAATTCAAAACCAAAGAAATTATTGCCAATTCAAAAATATTTTATTTTCTATATGGACAGTGACTTGAGTAATCAAGAGAGTGAGGGTAACCAAACGTGGAATATGAGTAAGTGAAGATGAAAGAAAATTGGTCCAGGTACAAAAATGGAATCCATTTTTAAAAGTCAGGAATATTTTAAGAGATTATTTTATAAAGCTGTATGCTGCTAAGTCACTTCAGTCGTGTCCGACTCTGTGCGACCCCATAGACGGCAGCCCACCAGGCTCCCCCGTCCCTGGGATTCTCCAGGGACGGGGGAACACTGGAGTGGGTTGCCATTTCCTTCTCCAATGCAGGAAAGTGAAAAGTGAAAGTGAAGTCGCTCAGTCGTGTCCAACTGTTAGCAACCCCATGAACTACAGCCTACCAGGCTCCTCCGTCCATGGGGTTTTCCAGGCAAGAGTACTGGAGTGGGGTGCCATTGCCTTCTCCGATAAAGCTGTATACAATAATAAAAATATATAGTACAAATGAACTTAATTACAAAACAGAAATAGAGTCATAGAAGTGAAAAACAAACTTAGGGTCAACAGAGCTACCAATTGAGAGACTGGGACTGACATATACATGCTATTACATATAAAACAGATAAATAATATGGACCTATTGTATGGGACAGGGAATGCTCCTCAATGATCAGTAATTACCTATACAGGAAACATTCTGAAAAAGAAGGTATATATGTATGTGTGATGGACAGGGAGGCCTGGCGTGCTGCGATTCATGGGGTCGCAAAGAGTTGGACACGACTGAGCAACTGATCTGATCTGATCTGATCTGAACTGATTCACTTTACTGTACACCTGAAACCAATACAGCATTGTAAATCAACTTATACCCAATAAAAATTTTAAAATAAAAATAAAGAAGAATGAGTCATTCCCTGTTGTGATATTCTTCCTTGAAACCAAAAAAAAAAAAAATCATCCTATTTTAAACCTTACCTTGAAATAGTCCATTTCAATCAATTATATAGCTCAGGAATTGTGATAGTTAAAATAATGGCAAGCCATTTTTGCCAGACATACTCCTTAGAATTCTCCTGCCTAGACAGGACAGGGGGCTTCCTACCATATTAAATAATTCTATCAGAAATGTAAACAATTATATTCTTTCACAAATTTCTAATATTTCCTGTGGCCTTCTAGACATTCCTCTGTGCTTCTTACCTGAGTTTTTCACTCCAAAAGCTTGGAAATATGCAAACTCTTAAATATCAAATGGTGTTTACTTCGTTAAGGTTAAATACAGATTTTTACTCCAAAATGCCTGAGTTCGGACCCAAGTTCTGCCACTGACTACTGGGTGATTTAGGGCTTCCCAGGTGACTCACTGGTAAAACTCACTGGTAACCAGTAACTCACTAGTAGTCTCCATCTACCAGTGCAGGAAACATGGCAGGAGACTTGAGTTTGATCCCTGGGTCAGGAAGACCCCCTGGAGAAGGAAATGACAACCCACTCCAGGATTTTTTCCTAGGAAATCCCATGGACAGAAGAGCCTGGCCAGTTACAGTCTATGGGGTCACAAAGAGATACAACTTAGCAACTCAATAACAACAACAGTGGGTGGTTTAGGCAAGTTACTGACCTCCTCAGAACCTCACACTCTCATTCTCACATGGGAATAGTCATCTTATAGGATATCGCAGAATTAATACATTGGAGCATCTTAAATCAATGCCTAATACATAGTAAGCACTCAGTAAATATAGATTATCATTATTGCATTGTAACTGGGGGACACGACAAGGGCTGTGTTACAGGCTGGCTGTTCATCACTCTGTGTTCTTCTCCAAGGAATATATTTTGATTCAGGGCACAGTTTGGTCCAGCCAAAGTTCCACATTGTAATAAGAAACTGCCTCACCAGTTTAGGAGGCTAAGACTTCACAAAGACTGATTACCAAGAAAACCATAAGTTCTGGAAAATAGAGCAAGAAAAAAACATTTTTTTATACCCATCCCATTTTTAAAATTAGATCCACTGTCTATCTTTTTCTGGGACCACTGTATTTCGGCCAGAGACTATTTTCATGGCTGGGTTAAATAGCAAGCAGATCTTACTGACTATAAAGGCTGGCAGACCTGGTAATGATTTACAGAAGGAGACTGTGGTGCCTACTTGTCTGAATAATTTTAAGGACTTGGCAGATAATTCTCGAGGACTTTTTAATTGTAGTCCTCAGAAAGCCAGAGGACAGGCTAATGACCTTTGAAGCTTGCTTTCTTTCATTCTTGACTCAGTAACAGCAAATTCTTCGTTTACTATAGTATGATATATTTTACATATAACGTGAATATGATTCATTCTAATTGGACAGAGCATTACTGCCAAGGATGGCCGTGGATAGAACTCCTTCCTGTCTTCTATATAAGGCAGGGGCCCTGCCTGTTGTTTAAATTAGCCTTTCATGCAACCACTAACTCAAATCTAGTGATGATTCAAGCCAGAAACAGTAATTTTATTTATATGATGTCTTACATAAAATGGAGGGCAGGCTAGTAAAAGAAAAACAAATCAGGAACGGACAATGAATTAAATCAAAGCTGCTTTGTACTTGGGATATATTCCAGTAGAATATGATAGAGTCTATCTACAAAGGTTTATAAGGACTTTGCCAATATTAATTATTCATTGTGCAGCTTACCATTTTCAGAGAACCTGGGCTAATGCCAGGAAATATAATTCTCAGGGTAATACCTTCCAACTGAATGATACAAAACACAACAGCTTTAGCTGTCACGTCACTAGTTTTAAAAAAAAAAAAAAATCATTTTTCAAGGCAATATTTCAGTGCATGGAATAAGTTCAGATAGTTCAAAAGTTCATAATAAACATACTTCATGGCTCTGTTCGAAATGGTGAAGGAAGGCTTAGTGCGGGAAATACCTGTGTTTGATTCCATTGGGATGGCCCAGTATACCCGGTGGATTAAATATAGTTAGCTCCTGTCTGCTTTAAGCTTTGTTTCCTTGCCTTATACCTAGAAATGATTTCACTGACTAAAATTGCATTCTACATCAAATAGAAAATACTGACTTGTTGGTTTGGTTGGCAAAAACATGTTGCCATTTGTTGACGGGAAACCAAAACCCTGTTTTCATGAATGAAGTCATCTGTAATTGTGTTTGATGGGAAGAAGTCAGTTTGAAAGTAGTATTAAAAGAGACTCTGGGTTTTTGATGGATGTTAATAACAGCATGAGAAAAAGGCTCTTCCCAGTCATGTTTTATTGCTTTATTCTATCCTCAGGATCTAGCCTTTCAAAATGTGATGCATTCGCCTGAGCAGTGGAGAGGGCTTTTCCCAGAGAAATGCCATGACAGCCTTGTCTTTGTTCATTCAGTAAAATGCTATTTGGATTGATTCTATGAGTGTATCTTTAGGTTTGGCATTTCTATAATGGAAATAATCATCATAATAATGCTTTGTTTTCCTAAAGCTCTTTCCTTTACAACTAACCATACTCAGGAGAGCTCTAAAATATAAATTAAGTGATTTTTTTTGTAAATATCTAAGTGAATGATTCTGTTCAGTTAGGTTATTTTTGAAAACTTTAAAATCTTTGGCTTTTTACATTATCTTAGAATCACTCTTTATAGTCTGAGTGGCTGGATGAAAATGCAAATGAAATTCATATTACATTTCCTACAGCTGGACTCTCATTCACCTTAACTGTATTAGCTAATCATCAGGGAGATCCTATTCTATAAGTCAGACTTGATTAAAACTGTACGGAAGTCATTCTCAGCAAGGACTAAAAAATGATTTCCAAGTAAAATAAATCCTTGATCTTAAAACAGACTTTAAAAGCCTGATATTCTACCATTATTATATGTTAGAAAGATGTGTTAGAAAATAAGATTTTATCTGAAAGTCAGTGGTAGGAGTTTAATAGGAGTTAATGAGCTAAAGAGAATTTCAAAACTTAATCAGAAATGCATTCTCATAATAAGATGAGAAAAAAATTAAACATTTTGGGGAGAGCTTTAACCATTTTTGAGTTTATTTCACAAGAAATAATATAAGATAATCTTATAATCAGAAGGACCTTTAAAAATACTCCAGTTAATCACTAAGGTCTATAGTTAATTATAAAATCTGGAGACAATGGAAATTATATTGTCAATTTTTTTTAAGAATTAGCAAAGCTTGTGCTAAGGTTATTGTATGAAAGGTAGACATGTATTGGAATCTTTAAAAAAAACTTTAAGATCAGCTTGCTTATTTCATAAATGCTCAAATATGAAAAAAAGACCTACTTAATAATTAAGTAGTAAATGTCAGTACAAGAGTTCTTGACACTGTCCTTGTTTTTATATTCTGTAAAATATAAACATTTTGAAAACCTGTGTTTTTTATGTGTACGTGCTGTGCTTAGTCACTCAGTCATGTCTGACTCTTTGCGATCCCATGGTCTGTAGCTCATCAGGCTCCTCTGTCCATATGGATTCTCTAGGTAAGAATACTGGAGTGGGTTGCCATGCTGTCCTCCAGGGGATCTTTCCAACCCAGGGATCAAACCAAGGTTTCCCACATTGCAGGCAGATTCTTTACCATCTAAGCCACCAGAGAACTGCTTTAATGGGTATGCAAATGGCTAAAAAGTTATCTACACAAGGAAACAAAATGAGGAAACAGTCCATGTTATAGCATTTGTGAAAACAACTGCATGAGTTATAATATTTGACTTTGAATAATATGAAACCTCCTACACTGACACTCCAGGTCAAAATGATAATCAGGCAAGTGTTCCTAAATTGCCATTGTATTTGACCCCAAATGCATTCTCCTTATCTTCTTTCCTAAGCTAATCAATCCACTCTGACTTACCAAGGCATGAAGACATGATGAATATATGCAAGCAAGACTGATCACTGAAGGTCAACTAGGAAACATTTATCTCCTTCTTCATACGACAAAGATTAAAAACATTTGTAACATAATCAAAATCCTGTCAGTCACAACCAGAGGGGCAGACCAGAAGAAGAGGGTACCTGGTCAGTAATCACAGGAAGATTCTGTAACTGTTCCCTTTTTATCCTCTTCAGACCTCACCCCACCCCCAACCTTTAGCTTCTACTTTATTCAATACACACAGACCATTCTGCTCTTATACACACGTGCTGTGTTAGTTGCTCAGTCATGTCCAACTCTTTATGACCCCATGGACTGTAGCCTGCCAGGCTCCTCTGTCTATGGGGATTCTCCAGGCAAGAATACTGGAGTGGGTTGTCATGCCCTCCTCCAGGGGATCTTCCCAACCCAGGGATGAACCCAGGTGGGTAACGTAAATTGTTTAAGCTGAAGATCCACAAAAGAATAGGCTTGAGTCTACTGTCAGTGAGAATCAATGAGGTTAGCAAGTCACAATGTTCTCATGTAAAAAGGTGTTCTTCATATATGTTGCGCCACTAGTCCAATGAAGTGGGATATAGATGTTAAACGCTGTATAAATACATTTTGAGACAATTAGTCAAGACAAAAACATTTGTTAAGTGCGTTAGTTCTCTTTAAACCTTGACAGCAAGAGAAATAAAAATCTCTGTGTACTGCTCCCAAAGAATTAAGCAAGGGGTATTTGCTATAGCAACAGGTACATTAATGGATTAACTATTAATTATTTTAATAATTTAAAGTTATTGGGCACTTAAAAATCCTTTCAGTTCACTTCAGTTCAGTTGCACAGTCATGTCCGACTCTTTGCTACCCCATGAATTGCAGCACGCCAGGCCTCCCTGTCCATCACCAACTCCTGGAGCTCACCCAAACTCATGTCCATCAAGTCAGTGATGCCATCCAGCCTTCTCATCCTCTGTCGCCCCGCTTCTCCTCCTGCCACCAATCCCTCCCAGCATCAGAGTCTTTTCCAATGAGTCAACTCTTCGCATGAGGTGGCCAAAGTATTGGAGTTTCAGCCTCCACATCAGTCCTTCCAATGAACACCCAGGACTGATCTCCTTTAGGATGGACTGGTTGGATCTCCTTGCAGTCCAAGGGACTCTCAAGAGTCTTCTCCAACACCACAGTTCAAAAGCATCAATTCTTCGGCACTCAGCCTTCTTCACAGTCCAACTCTCACATTCATACATGACCACTGGAAAAACCATAGCCTTGACTAGATGGACCTTTGTTGGCAAAGTAATGTCTCTGCTTTTGAATATGCTATCTAGGTTGGTCATAACTTTCCTTCTAAGGAGTAAGCATCTTTTAATTTCATGGCTGCAATCACCATCTGCAGTGATTTTGGAGCCCAGAAAAATAAAGTCTGACACTATTTCCACTGTTTCCCCATCTATTTCCCATGAAGTGATGGGACCGGATGCCATGATCTTCGTTTTCTGAATGTTGAGCTTTAAGCCAACTTTTTCACTCTCCTCTTTCACTTTCATCAAGAGACTTTTTAATTCCTCTTCACTTTCTGTCATAACAGTGGTGTCGTCTGTATACCTGAGGTTATTCATATTTCTCCTGGCAATCTTGATTCAAGCTTGTGCTTCTTCCAGCCCAGCATTTCTCATAATATACTCTGCATATAAGTTAAATAAGCAGGGTGACAGTATACAGCCTTGACATACTCCTTTTCCTATTTGGAACCAGTCTGTTGTTCCATGTCCAGTTCTAACTGTTGCTTCCTGACCTGCATACAGATTTCTCAAGAGGCAGGTCAGGGGGTCTGGTATTCCCATCTCTTTCAGAATTTTCCACAGTTTATTGTGATCCACATGGTCAAAGGCTTTGGCATAGTCAATAAAGCGGAAATAGATGTTTTTCTGGAACTCTTTTGCTTTTTCCATGATCCAGCAGATGTTGGCAATTTGATCTATGGTTCCTTTGCCTTTTCTAAAACCAGCTTGAACATCAGGAAGTTCACGGTTCACATATTGCTGAAGCCTGGCTTGGAGAATTTTGAGCATTACTTTACTAGCATGTGAGATGAGTGCAATTGTGCGGTAGTTTGAGCATTCTTTGGCATTGCCTTTCTTTGGGATTGGAATGAAAACTGACCTTTTCCAGTTCTGTGGCCACTGCTGAGTTTTCCAAATTTGCTGGTATATGGAGTGCAGCACTTTCATAGCATCATCTTTCGGGATTTGAAATAGCTCAACTGGAATTCCATCACCTCCACTAGCTTTGTTCGTAGTGATGCTTTCTAAGGCCCACTTGACTTCACATTTCAGGATGTCTGGCTCTAGGTGAGTGATCACACCACTGTGATTATCTGGGTCATGAAGATCTTTTTTATACAGTTCTTCTGTGTATTCTTGCCACCTCTTCTTAATATCTTCTGCTTCTGTTAGATCCATACCATTTCTGTCCTTTACTGAGCCCATCTTTGCATGAAATGTTCCCCTGGTATCTCTAATTTTCTTGAAAAGATCTCTGGTCTTTCCCATTCTATTGTTTTCCTCTATTTCTTTGCATTGATCAGTATGAACAGTATGAAAATTCCTTGAGGAATTACATATTACATATTATTAATAAATTAGTGTGTACATAACACTGTGTTAAATAAAATAGGAATATATGGAAGTATATCATACAATATACACCTTTAAGGAGTTTGTATCTTCTTAGTGAGACAACAAGGTATACCCATGGGGAAAGTTATATTATAATTGTATGTTAATAATGATGAGTACAAACATTATTTCTTGTTGGACACAACTTAGTGATTGAACAACAAACAGTAACAACACACATTTAAAATGTTAATACTATGCAGATACTAATGTAGATATTAACATTATATCTTTGGGAGATTTAACATGCAAAAAATGCTAGAATTGATGTCATCTTTTCTAAACAATTGTCCCAAACTTATTGTAAAAATTAGCAAGTATTTCCATTACCTGAGAAAGGATATACATCTTTTTCTGTCGCTCACTATTAGTGTTCAAGGATAATAATGCTGTACATATATGAATATTTACATCTGAAAAAAGTTTTAGAAAATTCAAGATATTTCTATTAATCTAGCAATGCTTATCTCTAGGACTCCACTCAAAAAAATTTACTAATTTCTTTCTTTATCGATTTTCAGGTTAATTCATTTAGAGGATTTTTTCTTATCCCCTTACCTACCAAATAAATTAAACTCTCAATTTTTTTTTTAATTGAAGTTACTTTCTGGGCTTCTGCCCCAGAGAGTACTACAGCTGATTTACTGGTTCCCACACCAAACATACAGCTTCTATCTGTTTTCTCCAACTACTTTTTCTCCAACTGATGTCTACAGCATGCCTTTCCTGGAATCACATTTTTAACAATCTTGCTCAAATTCTGAACACCAAATTGGCTTTCCTTGAAAAATGTCTGAGGTCTGTACATGTAAGATAAGATAGTGGAAGATGACATAGTCTATGCAATTTGTCTACAGAAATCTTTGCCAAATGATCAATGACCACCTTTAATGGAAATATGGTTTCAATTCTCCCTTTGACAGATGGTCTAGTCTATACTCCCAAGAGATATGTTTTCCTTGTCAACCTTTTTTTCAATGTACATGCTAGTGTTTGGGGCCAATTTAATAACTATATTACCCTGTTGGTGCTATTCTGAAGTACCACATCTGCTTTCACACTGAGTTTGTGTTTTTCCAATAAAGTTGTGTGTGTGTGTGTGTGTATACACAAACAAGGATATTTCAACTCAGTTTTCAATGCGGTCATTTCAAACCTAGAAGGAAAACATCCAAAAATTCAACATATTTTTATTTGTATCACTAACAGCAATGATGCATTGACAGTTGGGCAGATAATTTAGTAGTGAAAGTTGGTTAATTGCTTCAAGAGAATATAATGTCCCTATCTTTAACTTTGACATAATTCAATCAAAAAGGATTTGGGGTCATCCATTATGCTGTCAAAAAATCACCTCCCTCCTACTGCCTCTCAGACAACAACACTCAAGTACTTAACCAAACAATCAAACTAGCTAAATTAAGAATCAGGTCCTACCTTAAGAGGATTCTAGAAATGCTACTGTCCTAGGACAGAGAGAACCAGTTATGAAAAATCTTCAAGTGACTGTTGCTGCCTTTCTAGCTACATATCAGACTTTATATTTCAGGGACTGTATATCACCTGCTTATCTGCCTGGAATTTTGATTTCTCCTTCAGGTCCCAGCTGTCTAGACTTGGGATTCTCTCCTTTTACTATTTCTTGGTAATTACATTTCTCTTACCTGGGAAAAGTTCAAAACTGAAACTGGATTTTTGGAGATCAAATTTAGGGATATGGTTTTCACCATGCTCAATCATTATCAGATACAATGCAATTTCATTTAGTGAAGAGATTTAATTTAAAGGAGCACATGGTAGTTTGTTAATAAGTTGCTTTGCTTCAATGGTTCTATGCATTTTTATTTAAACAGTGGATGACAAAGGGAATGGACATGAAAACAAATGTGAAAACAGTTGAAATAAATTCAGTCTGGTGTTTACATATAAAGATAATTATTTTTCAGAAAACCTTGATGTAACCAAATGCTACTTGTTCAATGACACTTAAATCTTCACAATACCTATGTTTATACTTTAAGCCTAAAGTTTTCAAGTGAATACCTTTTTCTGAACCATTACAAGTCTATCTATTGAGATGAGGAGTTTGATAAGCTGGATTTTTGCCTGCCCATGTGGCTTTGGGCAAGGCAGTCTAAGACTATGTGTACATATGTCTATGTATATCTTGGTGCTTAGTATCTCCATCGTGTCTGACTGTTTGTGACCTTTTGGACTATAGCCTGCCAGGCTCCTCTGTCCATGGGATTCTCCAGGCAAGAATATTGAAGTGGGTTGCCATTTCCTCCTCCAGAGGATCTTCCTGACTCAGGGTCCAAACTCACATCTTCTGTGTCTCCTGCATTGCAGGATGATTCTTCACCCATTGAGCCACTGGGGAATACCTTATGTATATCTTGGTTTAGGTTAAATATCAAAACTAAATCTCACAAGCTTATTCAGATACGTATCTGACCTTTCAAGCCAGCTTAAACTTCCCTAGGATCAGCTCCTTGACCTCAATGGTTCAGAGTCTCATGGTTAGAAAGATATTAGTGTCCACACCAAATGGGCAGAATTTCTGTGGGGAAAATCTATCTACCAATACTTTGAAAGGCTCCTTAGGTTTGAGAAGTGCTGTTCTATTCAGTACACAGCTCTTTCAGCAAGCATGATCTGCCCTCCACGGTGTTATTATCTCCCTGAAGAGAGAATACAGTTGAAAAAAATGTCAGTGACTACTAGGAGATAATTTTGATATAGCATGCACTCTGGAGTCAAGTAAATATGCACTTAATTCTGGGCTTTGCTGATCACTAGATATGTAACTAAGAGCAAGGAGCTAATCATCTGAGAGTCAATTGTTTCATTTGCAAAATGGTGACAACAAAGAACTTGTTGTGAGAAATAAACGTCAAAAGGTATTAGTGAGCAAATTAAAGACAGTGTAACGTCTGTATTGTGAGTTAAAAAATAGTTGTAGTAAAGGATTCCAGTGAAGACTGTTAAGTGAATGAGGAGCTTAATAAGGATCAGGAAGTAAGTGGAGAAACTTTTATATGAGTTTGGCTGTGGCTGTGCCTACATAGAATTATGAATCAATAAGGATAACTATAGCGGCCAATTAAGTCAAAGCACCTGCTAAATTGTTCTTTTAACAGAATTTTCACCCCTCTGCTTCCGGGTTTTATATATTGACTATGAAGCACACTTTTCTATGATTTTAATTAAGATATTTAAATCTCATTCTAGTACAAGGATATAATTTTAGCCAAATGCTACTGAAAGGGTGACCAACTGCCCTAAGGATTAAGGAGTTACTTTGCATGTGGGACTTTAACTACTAAAAGTCCAATTATCCCCAGCACACTGGGACTGGTACTCCAGATGCTTAAAATCACACTGTTGTCTCTCTACCTCATCCAGTTCTCTGTATAATAAGGTACCCATTATCCAGATCCTGGCTGTGTATCCTACAGACAGCCACATTTATTCCCTGCTGATTTCCTTAACTGGGTTGTCTAGACTTTCCAGTGATTCTTCCCATGATTCTTCCTTTTCTAAATTAAGTTGAATCCACTTCTGTTACTAAGAATCTGATTGAAACAGCCAAATCAACCAGAATTCTGAGCTGTTATAGTTACTATGCATTTTCAAATCTTTTCTATGACTGCAAATATGTTTTATAAGGCAGTGATGTCAAATGGAATGATCGTACATAGTAGGTTCTAAAAAAAAGCAGCCATCTGATGAATAATATATTTTCTCATTAGGGAAGCTTGATACCCACTAGCTACTGCATGACCAAGTCTGTCACACATCTTTATCATGACAGAGGGGAAGATCAGGAACAGAGAACCTGGAAACAGCTAGAAAAACTCACTGTGTATTTAAAAATGAGGTTTTAAAAAAAGAACCAGAATTTAAAGATTTAGGAATGTCCATGGAAAAACCATGAAAACAAAATGCCCCTGTAAGAAACATGTTATGTGTTAGAAAGATTGTGGGAATGAATAATAGATGAGAAAATCAAAACAGCAAGTTTTTCAAGTTATGGTTCTATGATTAGTTAGAATGTTCATTAAATACACCTTTCTACCTTGCCACCTTGCCAGGGTATTATTTCCTTGTAAATGCCCACTGAAATATAGTTATCCCCTGCTTTTATATATATATATATATATATATATATATTTTTTTTTTTTTCCCCTTGGGAGAATCTTGCCTGGCTCTCAGCAACGCTCTTTTTCGGACGTATCTGTTCTCAGTCTGTTTTTGAAATGTTATGGTTCAATGTCTAATCAAAGTTTGTGTTTGTCAGGTCATTTTTATTTTTAAGCTTAACCTTTCAAAGTAAGAATGTCAGGGCATTTCCATTTTTAAATTCTGTTAAGGTTCACAAACTATTGGGAGTTTCTGGAATTTTTTTTGTCCTTAGAGAGTTTATTTTTAATTTACTCATATAGCTTTATTTTCCAAAAAAAACTGGACAGCATATCTCTCAGTAGTTAGCCAAATGAAATCAAGAAATTCATGTATTCATTCCTTTCCCCTTCAGAGATTTCTCCCTCAGAGACTACACCGAAAAATGGTGTAAATAGCTAATGTGGAGTCCAAAGACACTACTATTGCCATTAGAGAAGAAAACTAGATTTTAAGGCACAAGTCAGTTGAAGGTATAAATATAGAAATTAAAAATATATTTGTGTTTTACTTTGTTAATATCACATTATGAACCCAATCCAATAACTGTATTACCTTGATAGAGTATCATATACTTACTTGTCTTAAATAATCTATATTGCCACTATTTTCCTCGTTCAAAATTAATAGCTCCCCCTCTTCTCTCCTTCTGAATTCTTTTCTTTCTTAATAATTCAGATAAAGAGCCATTAGACAGTCCCAATCAAGAAAGGAGAGCCTGGCAGGGGTTGATATCATGGAAACTTCCAAGTGGGACAGCAGCTCACTGAGATTGGAAAATTTAACAAATTTAAATTGAGCTTTCTCACTGAAAGAGGAAGAAATTGTAAACATGAAAAAAAAAAAGGAAATCTAGATGATAAATATATATGGTCTAGCTCTGAAGAGTCAGAGAGTCTAGGAACAGTGATACTTCAACAGCGATCAGCACACACTCACTAAGACCTACTGTGGCTCCTTTGATTAAAGAACCAATTCTAGAGGTAGATCAAGAAAATCACAGAATAAGCCTAGAAAATGTTATTCCAGCAATTATGGAAATGCACAAAGGGTGATGGAATCATATAAGAAAGACACAGAAGCTAACTTGGCCCCACTGGCATAATCTGGGACATTTTGTATCAAAAGACTTAGTAACAAAACATATAAGAATAAGAATGGAATAAGAATCCATAACCCCACACTGAAATAAATAAATAACAAAGATTTCCATGCAGTAAATGACAACAAATAAATGCAGAGGAAATGAAATTTGAAAATTACCACTTGTCAACCATAATCATAATAATTAATTCAGGCAAAAAACATCCACAAAACTAGTGGGTGAAAGTTAAATGAAGAGTGGGATATTTATGTAGCGTAAAGAATCTCCCCACAAAATATATACTAACTATAAAAGAGAAAACAGTAGCTTTACAGTGGAAAAATCTAGAAGACATTATCTTACTCAAGTGATCAAGGTGAAGGTTACCAATGATGGGACAAAGCAACCCAAAGATGATGTTTTACAGGGGAAAGGGCACAGAATCACTACTATGACACTCATTTTCCTCTAAGAAGAGGGAACACCAGACCATGCCAAATTCTACAAAATAACCAGCCTGTAACTTTCAAGTATCTTAAGGTCACGAAGGACAAGGAATGAGTGAGGAACAGTTCCAGATAAGACAACTACATTCAACAGAGGATCCTGAATTAGATTATTTTCCTGTAAAAGACCTTGTAACAGTGGGTGGATTTGTTTTATATAAAAAAGCTTTTTATGGGATTTTCTGTAGTGTCCTTAGAACTTTCCTATAAGTTTGAAATTATTTCAAAATACAAAGTTAAAAAAAAAAAAAAAAAAGTCCAACTTCATCACGTTTATGACAAGGAAGCAAAGGCAAAATGTCTGCCAGTGTCCAAAAGCTAATGAGCATCTGAGCAGGCGCTCCAATTCCAAATCTCCATTGAAGTCTTCTTTCCACTTGAGTCTCTGTCCTCAAGTACAAGGAATATCATCCCATAAGGTCAGGGGTTTTTTTGTGTGTATACCTCTGAATCCAGGTGCCTATAACTGCAGTAGACTCCCATTCAGTGATCACAATTACTCTTTGCATTACTGTACTTTAACCTGGAGTACTTTTGACTATAAGCAATGCTTTTAATCTACATTTCCAAACTGTTATTTCTGATCATAATCAAGTGATAAGGAAAATGTTCAGTGGTTCTCGCAGTCTATGCAACCTCTGAAAACTAAAAAAAAAAAAAAAAAAATTCCAGTGTTTTTCAGGAGGCAGAAGTAGATCATGTAAACAGTAAAATAACCTACTGAGTTTTCTCTATTCTCACTCACACCTCTAAAGGTTGTGCCAGTCCATTCATGCACTCACAATAAATGTCACTCTTTGCCATTTATAAACTGCTGTGGCCTCCAAGAGTGAGTCTAGACAGGTTAGTTTTTTCATTCCTTCTAGGAGAATAATATTGAACATTCACAGATACTTATAAATGTTTTATGTTAACTCTTACAGAACTATAAAACCAAAACAAATTCATAAATCAAACATGGAAAAGGCCACATAACCTTTAAAATTCAGGTGATGATATCATTTAATGTCATGGATTATGTAGTATTTCTGACACTACATCATTGATTTTGAGTTTTCAAGTAGAAAGGTGTATTTATGAGTTTAATTTGTCACCCATCAACCTGATTCTTTAATTTTGGGCAAGAGAGACCATCTATCCAAAATACAAATACCTCCTAATGAAAATTTTTCAGTTGAACATTTATGGCTGACAATGGTAATTTACTGCTTCATTCACTCATTCAACAAATATTTATTGCATGTCAGTCACTCTTTTAGTTAATGAAACCATTACCAAAATAGTACATACAGAAATGGAATTGGATAAGACAGCTGCTGAAAGGCTGAGTAGGCTACTGTCACAGGCTCTTTTTGAGTAGTGTGCCTATAGCACTCACTACTCTCATCAAATTATTATAGAAACTATTGACACAGTGCTTCCTAAAGTCAATTCATTTCATTTTGGGGGAATTCTATTCTAAGCTCCTCAAACAAATCAAATCCTTAGCTGCCGTGACATTCAGTTATATTTCAGACTTAATTATGGTATATGTATGGTATAAAGTATGAATATATCTTATCCATACTTTAAGTTTTAGTATTTTAACACAGGGCATAACACATTATTGATAATAAACACTTATTGAGTTAAATAATGAAGTGAATAAAGAAATGCCCATTTCTCTCCTAGTGCTAATTTCTTAATTGAAGTAGTATACTTAAACAACTGAAAGAATATTATCATATGGCTCTCTCTGTCAATGTTTGTAAATATAAGTGAAAAACCACATGGCTATGTAACCACTACTTATGACTTTTAAAAAGTGTTTGAGGATACAGGAAATTGTAAAGTTTTACAAATTTATTGGAACTGGAGGGGGATTTTGCATTGGATGGAATTGCTAATCTAAAACGACCCTTTCCATGATTTATCCAACTTGCCTTTTCCCTGGATGCCAAAAAGTACACAAAACAATCATTTTAGAGAGAGCAGCATGTTCAGAGTAAAAGGACTCATAAAACCTTAACACAATTTAGATTATAAGGAAAACAATAACAGATGATATTTTAAAGTCTAAAATAAACAGTTGCCCACAGTTTAGAGAAAAACACGATTTCAGAAATATATTATCTATTTCACATGAAGAAATCAATTATCCATGTATATGCATCATAAGACAAGTAAGGGACTCTATTATATCCTGATGACTCACTTCACTAAAAGGAAAACAGCTTCCAGAAGAAGTTATTTTTTTAAAAAGAATAGTCTCTGAACAACAAAGTCCTACTGTATACCACAGAGAACTATATTCAATTTTCTGTGATAAACCATAATGAAAGAATATTTAAAAAGAATGTATATGTATGTATAACAATCATTTTGCTGTACAGCAGAAATTAAACAATGTAAATTAACTATACTTCAAGTAAGAAAAAGAAAAAAAAAAGAAGAGTCTCACTTTAGGACTCTGTTCTCAGAATCAATGAAGTAGATAAGTCTTTAAAGAATACTAAACATCAAGTTTGTATATGAAAATGGTTGTACTCCAATTTCTCCAGTTTGGTGACCAAACAAGTTACCTGAGGTTTCTACATTTCTTCAGAGTATTGGGGTAGGGACGGGGTAGGGGTGTAGGGAGGTAGCAAGAGTTTTACTTACAGTGGGAATTAACAAACTTCCAAGATGAAACAATAAATTTGTACTTTATCTATCCCCATGTGTTTTTCCAAGTATCAACTCCCATAATGCCAACCTGTAAGAGTTCACTTTATATGGACACTATATTTTGATGATCAAAGCATAGGATTTCTCTTTTCCTCCCTGATGTTGTTATTTACAAGTAGTGAAGTTAGGGTAGGAGAGGAGTCATTTTTCATGTTTGTTGTATTTGAAACACCAATACGGACTTTAATAAAAATTTTAGAAGTCAAAGGCATGTTTCTCTTTTCTCTTTATGATCAGTTCAGTTCAGTCGCTCAGTCATGTCCGACTCTTTGCTACCCCATGAATCACAGCACGCCAGGCCTCCCTGTCCATCACCAACTGCCGGAGTTCACTCAGACTCACATCCATCGATTCAGTGATGCCATCCAGCCATCTCATCCTCTGTCGTCCCCTTCTCCTCCTGCCCCCAATCCCTCCCAGCATCAGAGTCTTTTCCAAGGAGTCAACTCTTCGCATGAGGTGGCCAAAGTACTGGAGTTTCAGCTTTAGCATCATTCCTTCCAAAGAAATCCCAGGGCTGATCTCCTTCAGAATGGACTGGTTGGATCTCCTTGCAGTCCAAGGGACTCTCAAGAGTCTTCTCCAACACCACAGTTCAAAAGCATCAATTCTTCGGCGCTCAGCCTTCTTCACAGTCCAACTCTCACATCCATACATGACCACTGGAAAAACCATAGCCTTGACTGCTGCTGCTGCTGCTAAGTTGCTTCAGTCGCGTCCGACTCTGTGCGACCCCATAGACGGCAGCCCACCAGGCTCCCCGGTCCCTGGGATTCTCCAGGCAAGAACACTGGAGTGGGTTGCCATTTCATTCTCCGATGCATGAAAGTGAAAAGTGAAAGTGAAGTTGCTCAATCGAGTCCGACTCATAGTGACCCCATGAACTGCAGCCTACCAGGCTCCTCTGCCCATGGGATTTTCCAGGCTAGAGCACTGGAGTGGGGTGCCATGTGTAATTAAAGCAGTTTCTTTTTTTAACTCATAGGATGATAGAATAATAGAATCATCCCAGCCCTTTGACTTGTCACAGGAATTGAACTAAACCAACAATTTGCTTATCCATTTGCTTCCTTCTCTCTGTTAGGCTTCTCTCTCTTTCATTTGTACTTTTATAGCCTTTTTCTACTGTATTCTCTTAAGCTTTGTGTGTGTGTGTGTGTGTGTGTGTATTTTAAGCTTTACTGAGGTATGTGCTGTGCTTAGTTGCTCAGTCATGTCCAACTCTTTGCAGCCCCATGGACTGTATGTAGCCTGCTAGACTCCTCTGTCCATGGGATTCTCCAGGCAAGAATATTGGAGTGGATTGCCATGCCTTTCTCCAGTGGATCTTCCCACCCCAGGGATTGAACCCAGATCTCCCACACTGCAGCCAGATTCTTAACTGTCTGAGCCACCAGGGAAGCCCTTTATTGAGGTATAATTGACAAATAAAATATTACTGTTGTATTCTCACTACAAATATACCCAAGCGATTTTTAGGAGTAGTGAGATGTAAAAAATAAAAATCACTTTCAGGGCCTCCCTGGTGGCTCAGCGGTAAAGAATCTGCCCACTAATGCAAGAGACACGAGGTCGATCCCCAATCCTGGAGGATCTCACTTGCCACAGAGTAACGAGACCTATGTGCCACAGCTACTGAGACTCTGCTCTAGAGCCCGGGAGCTACAACTCCTGAAGCCCATACCTGCTAAACCCCATGCTCCACAAGAGAAGTCACTGCAAAGAGAAGACTGCCCACCACAACTGGAGAGTAGCCCATGCTCGCTGCAAGAAAATGAAACAACAAAGACCCAGCACAGCCAAAAAGAAATAAATATTATTTTCAAATCACCTCGAAACTATTTTTTGAACAATGCATTTACGTGTTTACAAAAGCACATTCATTAAGCTTCTGTTGTATGTCAACTATACTCTTACATGTCTGCTTCCTCTCTCAAAAAATAGGAAACTTTATAACAATTTTAATCTGAATATTAATTTAAATCATAAAATTATATAAATAAATAATCATTTTCACTACCACAGAAGGGAATTATACGGTACAACAAGATCATTTAGTAGCACCTTGGAAATGTTTAAACATTTAAATAGGACAGAAGAGAATCAAATAACACCAACATTTCCCTTATTAGAATATTTTAGAGCACTCTTCATTCAACCAATTGCCAGATTAGGTCAGTTCTGTGTATTTTCCATATGTACTTTTTAATTTCAATCTCTTAATTACCTAAATTCAGGTTCTTACCGAGATCAACACAATAACTAACCTAAATGGCTTCTGAATATATTTCAATTAATTTCTACCAGAGTTACTATCACTGAAAGTGCTACTTTTATAAAGTACAAATTTGACCATAATACGGAAGAAATAAATGGCTATGAACTGACAATTTTTGAAGCTGAGTAACATGGAAATGAATGCTCAATATGATATAATCAGGATTTGTATATATGAAACTTTTCATAAAAATAACTGCAAAATAGCCTTACATGATAACTATGGGATGCAACAATTTCATATTACCATTTTTTTTCAGATATATGTATGTTAAAAGTTTTGCCTAAAGTCAAACAGAATCATGTATTTTATATCCTGGTTTAGATTTCTAACATAACAATAATCATTCACATTAATAAATTTCAACCTCTTCCTGGAGAAAAAATTAATCATGAAGGGAAAAGAGGAATAAGAACAAATACGCAAAATAAGAAACCAAGATGGAGTTTCTATTTCTACTGCAGCCCATGTGAATCATAAAATGAATTATTTAACCTTTGAGAACAATCTCCCTATGCATCAAATTACAGTTATTATTTAGTCTAAACACCACTGAAAATTCTTCCTACAGTCCTGTCATTATGTAAGTGCAAGCTGCAGTTAAGTAAAAGTGGAACACAATTTGGTAAAACAGACTAAGAAAAACCTTGCAAATTGGCAAGTGTTCAGAAGATGACTAAAAAGTATTAGGAAGAAAAACCCAAAACTGGTAATTTTACTCAAATAGCACAAGTCATCTACCTACAAGAACATAAATATTGCTCTTAGTCTTGATAAACCTTCCATGATCCTTCATTAGGCTGGTTTTGATGACCTTAGAATCAATAAATGATCCTGTGAGATCACTGAAGACAGTCACTAAAATCATGAACTTTCATTTTAGTCCTGCCTTGCCTCTAATCCCCCTTCAACTAATAAGAGCATCTCAAATTTCCTTCAAAATTTCCCACCCCAAATTTTGGCTCATGAAATTCAGATTGGATCAATACAACACCTGATGTAAGTTTAACCAATCAGTGAATCACATTCCACTGGTTCCAGCAATCAGTTCAGGGACATTTTTCCCAAGTCATCCTAAGACTTGTGTAGCATCTATTGGGAAAGAGAATGTTTCTTTCCACCAAGGTTAACAAGCTATAAGGATGTGAGTCAGAAGTGATTAGAAGCCACTTGCAGGAAAGGCTTGGGAGGGGCCAGTATTGGGGAAGAGCCACACTGAGGTTATAAAACCTCTCTGAAGAGCCTAAACTCAGCTGTGCTAGACAACAGTCCCCTGGACACTCGTACTACATGAGCCAATAAGCTTATGAGTGAGTTTGCTTTCCGTCCCTTGTTGACAAAATCTTGATCAATAAATTGCTCTATGGTTTACTATGTCTTTGTTTTCTTATCTAAAAGACTGGTATAATAGTTCTGATGAGAAAAGTAAATGAATTAATACATTTAAGGTGTTAGTCCAAGGCTTGCATATAGGAACTGCTTATTAGTAGTACATGTAATTACAATAGTTATTTTAAAATATTTAAATTTTATATACCAAAATAGACAAGTGATGGCTTTGCCTGTGACACCATCAGTGAGTGTTAAATAGTCACTTCATATTTTGAACACAGAGAAAAGCATTCCCACAACTTTGCCAAATGTAAAACACAGTAACTGACTCCAGTAGAATCGCTATTTATTGAGATTAAATAACTGCATTTTGCTGAAACTAAAGAAATGGTTTCTAATGACCATGGAAGTTAATTTTATGAGTGGAGCTTGTTTGCTCTTTGCCAGATTTACTGCTATTCCCTTCAATTGCAATAACTGTTCTAATACTCCCACTTAGGACTTTACACACTTGTCACGGTCTACCAGCTCCTTCACTTCCTCATTTAACCAGTGAACTTCCAAGGCCCCTTCCATAAAATCTCAAGTCCCTCATCCTTATCTCCTGCTATAACAGTCACCTGACAAAACTTCAAACATGGTTAAATATACTTCTTCACCTACTTTATTTGTTCAGTTCAGTTCAGTCACTCAGTCGTGTCCGACTCTTTGCGACCCCATGAAACACAGCACGCCAGGCCTCCCTGTCCATCACCAGCACCCAGAGTTCACTCAGACTCACATCCATCAAGTCGGTGATGCCATCCAGCCATCTCATCCTCTGTTGTCCTCTTCTCCTCCTGCCCCCAATCCCTCCCAGCATCAGAGTCTTTTCCAAGGAGTCAACTCTTCGCATGAGGTGGCCAAAGTACTGGAGTTTCAGCTTTAGCATCATTCCTTCTAAAGAAATCCCAGGGCTGATCTCCTTCAGAATGGACTGGTTGGATCTCCTTGCAGTCCAAGGGACTCTCAAGAGTCTTCTCCAACACCACAGTTCAAAAGCATCAATTCTTCGGCGCTCAGCTTTCTTCACAGTCCAACTCTCACATCTATACATGACCACTGGAAAAACCATAGCCTTGACTAGATGGACCTTTTTTGGCAAAGTAATGTCTCTGCTTTTCAACACGCTATCTAAGTTGGTCATAACTTTTCTTCCAAGGAATAAGCGTCTTTTAATTTCATGGCTGCAGTCACCATCTGCAGTGATTTTGGCCCCCAAAAATAAAGTCTGACATTGTTTCCACTGTTTCCCCATCTATTTCCCATGAAGTGATGGGACCAGATGCCATGATCTTCATTTTCTGAGTGTTGAGCTTTAAGCCAACTTTTTCACTCTCCACTTTCACTTTTATCAAGAGGCTTTTGAGTTCCTCTTCACTTTCTGCCGTAAGGGTGGTGTCATCTGCATATCTGAGGTGATTGATATTTCTCCCGGCAATCTTGATTCCAGCTTGAGCTTCTTCAGTGAAACTAAGCCATTTTATCTGTTACATGTAGAGATAAGCAGCTGAACTGGCTATAGAAAAATACCTTGAAGACTGTGCTGATTGGATTCACTTTATTTTTGTTACATGAAATATCAAGTAGACTCTCACCAGTACAAATCATCCTTACATATTTTCTTAGTTACTTAATTACCCCATTCACAACACATACACACATACACAATTTTATACCATCTATTTTTTTCTTCAATACTCCATTACCTTTACCCCCTTTTCTCACTCTCAACTTAAGGCCTGGCTTCATGTTTCACCACAAAATAGAAATAATTAGATGAGAACTTCCTAATTCTCCTAGCATCAAAGATAAAACTTACCTGCCTTTGCATAGAAATAACTAGCCTTTTGTCCTATCACAATGGATAAACTATCCTGGCTTATGTCTAAGACCAAACTCTTTATGAACTGCATTGATCCCTTGTTGCATACTCATGGCATTGCTCCTAGTTTTCCTTCCTTTCTCTCTTAAATCCTCAAAGTTTCCTCATAGTAACTTTCCCGTCAGTATATGAACTCCAACACACAAACATCCTGCACCATAGCGAGAGGGTTGGGAGGCTGATTCTGGAAAATGTTATTGATTCTGCTTTCCTAGGTTGAATTACCACCTGCACACCTTACTATCTGTGTGACCTTAAGCAATAGATTTAACGTCTAGGTCCTCAAATTTCCACTAAAACAAAAATAACCATTGTGTCTCCATCCTATAGTTGCTAAGAATATTAAATTAGATGTCTATAGAGCACATAGAAAAATGTCTGGCACATTGATATATGGCTTTATTAAAATAATAGCAATCATGTAAATAAACCCCTTTAACAGTACATCCGCCTCTGGGTATAGATCAGTTTATCTAAAGAATTGTGCTTTGTTTGCACTGTCCTTACTCTCATACCCAGCAATTCCTGAACTCCCATCTCTCAGGTTTCTGTCGTCACTAAAACCGTCCTTACCAAGGTCATCAACTTCTGTATGTTTCCAAACTCAGCCGTGATACCTATCTTATTATGTTGTAACTTTCAGCAGCATTCAAATTCAAAGACGTTTTCTTTCCTTTTTTTTTTTTTTTTTTTGAAATACTTTCTTCAGTGGCTCCCTGGTACACACGCTCTTTGACTCTTTTATTGACTCAGTTATTATGTATTTTTGGACTCTGTAAGGGGCTTTTTCTAGTTTTTCTGACCTCTACACTAGTAATGCCCTATAAGTATGGTACTTCTCTATCTATTCTCATTTTCTAAGTGAGTTTATCCTTTCCTGTGGCTTAAATACTGCAAAAGGCTAATAACATCCAAAAGGCTACCTCCCTACTGACCATTCACCAAAATGTAGACTTGTAAATCCAACTAAGCGTAAGCAAGGTGATATGCTAAATTGAACTCTTGATTTTTTTTCTAAGCTTCCCTAAGCCTGCTCTTTTTAAAATTTTCTCCAATTTGGTGGAGAAGCAACTCCATATTCCAATTTTTCAAGGCAAAAAATTGAAGTCAAACCTGACTCCATTCTTTATATCACACCTCACATTTAACACATTAATAATTACTATTCATTTAACCTCCAAAATATATCTGCAATCTTTCTCTCAAAATCTCTTCTCTTACTAACCTAATGTAAATTACCATGATTTCTTACCTGAGTTACCACCACAGTCTGTAAATTCATCTCTTCCATCTGTCACAGGTTGGGTTCTCCAGCACGCAGACATTGAGATGGAATGCAAGGTGCCAACAGTACTTTGGGCAGTGGCTGCTGTTGGACAGTGATGCCCACCTAATCACTGGGTAAAGCTTCCACCAGCCCAGTAGAGCTCTCTGAAGCAAAGTCCCACACAGAGTGGAAATGGCAAGGCCCTTGTCCCACCACCTTGCTCAGTAACTGACTGGGGCCACTCCAAGAAGAGGGTGATCTCACTTAAAACTGAGGCAGAACCTGGAGGAAGCTCGCCACTAGAAGCTATCAGCCAATCACACACTTCACAGCTGGGCAGTGCGTCCCTTCTAAAAGGGAATTCGAAAGGCATAAATCTTCATCCAGCTTCCAGAGCAGCCTTGCTTCTCTCCATCCTAGTCTGATTCCTCTGCCACTTATTCTACACACAGAAGCCAGTGTTGGTTTTAAAATATGAGGGGCTTCTGTCATCTTTCTCATGACACTCAACATAAACACCACGGCCTAGAAGCCCCTACACCACCTCTCCCTTCAGTCTCCCCTTGACCTCATCCAACCCACTTTCTTTTTATTCCACTCAGTCCAGCCCCATCCCAGGGGCACTTCCACCAGGATCCTGGCCTTTGGTGTTTCCCCTATCTCAATCTCAAGCTTTCTATCTGAAATATCTTTATTTCCTTCTGATCCTTGCTTAAATGTTACTTTATTTGGACCATTCTCCCTGACCTTTTATGTAAAATAGCCCATACACATCCCATACCTACATCTTATTTGGGTTTTCTATATACTGACATGAAGTAGATCACATATTTATTTTACATAAGCTTCATCAGTGCAGTGACTTTTTTTGTTTTTATTCACTAACATATCTTCAGTTCCTAGAGCGGACCTATAATGGACTCTAAATAAATATCTTAAATGAAATAACTTTCTCCCTGCTTCCTCCTGCATCTTCCAAAAAATCTCATCTCAATATAGCAGCTAGGTGACACTTCTAAATTTTAATCAGTCCATTAGAGTTCACAGCCTTCTAATAACTTCTTCTTGGAGTTAGAGTAAAGTCCATAGTCCTTATGATGCTCTAGGTGACCTGGCCCTTGGACACCACTAATATAACAACCTTCTTCTTTTCCTCTTTCTTATTCCATACCAGCCACAGGGGCTTCTTGCTGCTTTTTGAACATACCCAGCATGTCTGACAACCATTAAGTGTCTTTGTACTTCCTCTTCTCTTAACCTAGGACACTCTTCCACAAAGATGTTGCAGGAAGGGGGACCCCTTCCAGGGCCTGAAACTGGGCTCTTGTCTAACACTCAGAAATGAATTGTCCGAGGAGATACACCTGCTGACAAAGCAAGAGATTTTATTGGGAAAGGGCACCCGGATGGAGAGCAGGAGGGTAAGGGAACCCAGGAGAACAGCTCTGCCACATGGCTTGCAGTCCCGGGTTTTATGGTGATGGGATTAGTTTCCGGGTTGTCTTTAGCCAATCATCTGACTCAGAGTCCTTCCTGGTGGTGCAAGCCTTGTTTAACCAGATGGATGCCAGAGAGGATTCTGGGAGGTGTCGGACATGTGGCGCCTGCTTTTGACCTTTCCCGAACTCTTCCAGTTGGTGGTGGCTTATTAGTTCCATGTTCCTTACCAGGACCTCCTGTCATAAAACAACTCATGCAAATAGTTACTGTGGTGCCTGGCCAGGGTGGGCGGGTTCAGTCAGGGTGCTTTCCCTAACAAAAATATGCACATGGTTTTCCTCAGACTTTGCCCTCAGGTCTATCTTGAAGAAGACTTGTCAATCTACCTTCAATAGCACCATCTCCTTCTCTCTCCTGGTTCTTACAACACTTACGACTACTTGATTTTACTCACAGAATTTATCACTACTTGATACATGTATTTATGTTTACTGTGTGCTCTTCCTACCAAAATATAAGTAGGCAAAAAGTCTCTGAAGGCAGAGACTTTTTCTGGTATTTAATGATAAACAAAGCAAGGACCATATTTATTTGTATAGATATCCTCACAACAAACACACACTTGAAAGATCAATCCAATTGTTTGGAAGTAAAGTCTAATAGTAAGACTTAGAGACTTGGGTAGAATTACAGTACCTGAAATATTTGGATTTTTTTCTTTTGGTACATTTTC
Source organism: Bos taurus (assembly GCF_002263795.3). NCBI lineage: Eukaryota > Metazoa > Chordata > Mammalia > Artiodactyla > Bovidae > Bos > Bos taurus. The sequence continues at coordinate 12,803,329 of NC_037332.1, read as the reverse complement.
CCTCCATGTTAAGAATTATTAAAGCAAATATTTATTCTCTCCCCAAAAAATAACACAAAGAGAAATCAGCTCAAAAATCCCATTTTTTTTGAAACGTTGATATACCTCTTATATTAAGTGAAAGAAGTTAATTCTAGATCTAGTGTGATGAAAATTAATCTTCCTTGTGACTTTTACCTAACAGAATACAACACATGATTTAATGGCTTATGGATCTGAATGCATCTCAGACCTCCAAGATTTTAAAATATTAAAGGCATGCATGCATTCTTCACCCTGAGGTTTCCATGTGGAGGGGCTTTGCTGGAAAAAATTCCTGGCCTGTAGCCTTATACTTTACTCACTTTTCTGCGGGAAGGAGGAAAGCTCATCTGCTTAGCAGGTTTGGAAGGGGGGCCCAGTGTGCTCCCCCATCGTTCCTTTCTTGTCCTGAGAGGCAGCTGTCTGCAGCAAGCACTACTTTTCCCTGCCCTACATTTTACATGGTCAGGTGCCCAGATGGGATAGCAGTTACTTTTTATCAATGCCCATGACTTTGTAGGTAGGATAAATTTGCACATGAAGTAATAGCAGGACTTCCTGGCACAGGCCAAGCCACATTTTTCCAAATATGATTTCCAGACACAATTCTTTTACCTGTTTCTCAGGTGCTTCCAAATAAAAGCTGAGAAAGGTATCATGCTTTGATGCACCAAGAAACTAACAACCACATCAATCTTCTTTTCAATTTGATAAATAATATGGCAATTCAATTTAAAATATTTGCACATGTCCTTTTATCCAAACACTATGACTTTAAGATACTTAAGTAATGCTTTTTCTAATGCCTTGTTGTTTTCTTTCTATAAAGGTCCAAAGGCATTTAATGAAATAAAAAGAATAACAATGAATTTAGAAGATAAACCAAAGATAGGCTTTGGTATCATAGAGTGGAGCCTCTTTAAAGATGGGCTTTCTTTTCTTTTGACTATTATGGGTTGTCAACCTCCATTCTGAAGAGAATAAAGAAAGACATTGCTCCCTTGAAATTCCCACTTCACCTTGCCTAACCTTGAAGTCTCACATCCTTCATTTCAAATCAGTGTGATAAATGACACCCAGCCCTTGTGACTCTTACTAGAATTTCAATTAATCATAACTTTTAAATTCTATGATTGTCTCAGTCCTTTCTCACCTTGTCTCCTAGAAAATTTCATACATCTTGGTAATGTTTAAAAGCTGAATTTTTCATGGATATTTTTACAGTCATCTCAATAAGCCTGTCTACTGTTTTCAAAATAGAAGTGTGTATGGAATTCACCACCTATTGAAAGAAGAATCCACTCTACAAGCATTAATTACAAAATAAGTGATATATAACAAATCTGCAAAGGGGAGAGGCAGTGGGAGTGGCCTGTGTTGAATAATCTTGATAACAAACAAATTGTCATTAAAAAATTTTCAGGGCATTATAAAACATGACTAGAGAATTCCATTGACTGTACAGTCCATGGGGTCACAAAGAGTCGTACACAACTGAGTGACTTTCGCTTTCATTCAAACCGAAAGCTGTAAGAATAATTGGAACAGAAAATTACATAGACATATAATGTCTTTTGTGGACTACTGCATACATGAATGTGATTTTAAAATTTATATTTTTTTTATGACAGACTTTAATACTAGATTAGGGGCTTCTCTGGTGGTGCACTGGTAAAGAATCTGCCTGCTCAAGCAGGAGAAAAAGGTTTGATCCCTAGGTCAGGAAGATCCCCTGGAGTAGGAAATGGCAACCCACTCTGGTATTCTTGCCTGGAAAATCCCATGGACAGAGGAGCCTGGAGGGCTACAGTCCACGGTGTTGCAAAGAACTGAATACAACTGAGCGACTAATCAGCAAAAAATACTAGATTAAACTGTGAAATGAGTTTGGTAGTAAGATCCAATAGGAAGTTGCCCTAGAACACAGTGGAGGCATGCTATGTATCTTGAGTTTTCATATTTCACTTCAGACTAATAACTAAATTTTTAATTGAGTGTGATTCTACCAACCCACGGCTAGTAAAAACCTTTCTTGCCAGAATCCAGCAGAAAATGAAAATATGAAGATGCAATGTCATCTAAATGACAACTCATATGCACAATTTGGAAATGATACAGATATGAATAGACATAATACAGACAATGAGCAAAAAATTTTAACTAAAAAATTCAGTAGAATAAAAATAAAAGAAACTTAGAAATTTTAGAGCAAATATCCATGTTTAATAAATACATATGGAATGAATAAATGAGTTAGTGTTTGAACAAGTAGATATGTGGATCAAGGAATAAAGAAAATAAACAGCAGTTAATAACAAACTGCTAAAAGCTGAAGAACTTTTTTATTATACTACTGTGTGTATATGGGTGTAGAGAGAATGAATACATATAATGCATATTTAATTATTAGCTCTAATTATAAAAAAATAACTTGGAACATCCTAATAAAAATAGTACCCACAATTTATATATACCTATCATACATTATCCAATGTATATATATATATGTGTGTGTGTGTATATATATATATCGGAGAAGGCAATGGCACCCCACTCCAGTACTCTTGCCTGGAAAATCCCATGGACGGAGAGCCTGGTGGCTGCAGTCCATGGGGGAGCTAGGAGTCGGACACGACTGAGCGACTTCACTTTCCCTTTTCACTTTCATGCACTGGAGAAGGAAATGGCAACCCACTCCGGTGTTCTTGCCTGGAGAATCCCAGGGATGGGGGAGCCTGGGTGGGCTGCCATCTATGGGGTCGCACAGAGTCAGACACGACTGAAGTGACTTAGCATAGCATATATATATATATACCTATCATATACATTATCCAATATGCTACTGGAGATCAGTGGAGAAATAACTCCAGAAAGAATGAAGGGATGGAGCCAAAGCAAAACGAATACCCAGCTGTGGATGTGACTGGTGATAGAAGCAAGTTTCAATGCTGTAAAAAGCAATATTGCATAGGAATCTGGAATGTCAGGTCCATGAATCAAGGCAAATTGGAAGTGGTCAAACAAGAGATGGCAAGGGTGAATGTCGACATTCTATGAATCAGTGAACTGAAATGGATTGGAATGGGTGAATTTAACTCAAATGACCATTATATCTCCTACTGCGGGCAGGAATCCCCCAGAAGAAATGGAGTAGCCATTGTGGTCAACAAAAGAGTCCAAAGTGCAGTACTTGGATGCAATCTTAAAAATGACAGAATGATCTCTGTTCGTTTCCAAGGCAAACCATTCAATATCACAGTAATCCAAGTCTATGCCCCAACCAGTAACACTGAAGAAGCTGAAGTTGAATGGTTTTATGAAGACCTACAAGACCTTTTAGAACTAACATCCAAAAAAGATGTCCTTTTCATTATAGGGGACTGGAATGCAAAAGTAGGATGTCAAGAAACACCTGGAGTATCAGGCAAATTTGGCCTTGGAATACGGAATGAAGCAGGGCAAACAAAGGCTAATAGAGTTTTGCCAAGAAAAAGCACTGGTCATAACAAACACCCTCTTCCAACAACATAAGAGAAGACTCTATACATGGACATCACCAGATGGTCAACACTGAAATCAGATTGATTATATTCTTTGCAGCCAAAGATGGAGAAGCTCTATACAGTCAGCAAAAACAAGACCAGGAGCTGACTGTGGCTCAGACCATGAACTCCTTATTGCCAAATTCAGACTTAAATTTAAGAAAGTAGGGAAAACCACTAGACCATTCAGGTATGACCTAAATCAAATCCCTTATGATTATACAGTGGAAGTGAGAAATAGATTTAAGGGACTAGATCTGATAGATAGAGTGCCTGATGAACTATGGAATGAGGTTCGAGACATTGTACAGGAGACAGGGATCAAGACCATTTCCATGGAAAAGAAATGCAAAAAAGCAAAATGGCTGTCTGGGGAGGCCTTACAAATAACTGTGAAAAGAAAAGTAAAGGAGAAAAGGAAAGATATAAGCATCTGAATGCAGAGTTCCAAAGAATAGCAAGGAGAGATAAGAAAGCCTTCTTCACCCATCAATGCAAAGAAATAGAGGAAAACAACAGAATGGGAAAAACTAGAGATCTCTTCAAGAAAATCAGAGATACCAAGGCAGTATTTCATGCAAAGATGGGCTCGATAAAGGACAGAAATGGTATGGACCTAACAGAAGCACAAGATATTAAGAAGAGATGGCAAGAATACACGAAAGAACTGTACAAAAAAGATCTTCATGACCCAGATAATCACGATGGTGTGATCACAAACCTAGAGCCAGACATCCTGGAATGTGAAGTCAAGTGGGCCTTAGAAAGCATCACCATGAACAAAGCTAGTGGAGGTGATGGAATTCCAGTTGAGCTATTCCAATCCTGAAAGATGATGCTGTGAAAGTGCTGCACTCAATATGCCAGCAAATTTGGAAAACTCAGCAGTGGCCACAGGACTGGAAAAGGTCAGTTTTCATTCCAATCCCAAAGAAAGGCAATGCCAAAAAATGCTCAAACTACCACACAATTGCACTCATCTCACACGCTAGCAAAGGAATGCTCAAAATTCTCCAAGCCAGGCTTCAGCAATATGTGAACCGTGAACTTCCTGATGTTCAAGCTGGTTTTAGAAAAGGCAAAGGAACCATAGATCAAATTGCCAACATCTGCTGGATCATGGAAAAAGCAAGACAGTTAAAGAAAAACATCTATTTCTCCTTTATTGACTATGCCAAAGCCTTTGACTGTGTGGATCACAATAAACTGTGGAAAATTCTGAAAGAGATGGGAATACCAGACCACCTGATCTGCCTCTTGAGAAATTTGTGTGCAGGTCAGGAAGCAACAGTTAGAACTGGACATGGAACAACAGACTGGTTCCAAATAGGAAAAGGAGTACGGCAAGGCTGTATTTTGTCACCCTGTTTATTTAACTTAGATGCAGAGTACATCATGAGAAACGCTGGACTGGAAGAAACACAAACTGGAATCAAGATTGCCGGGAGAAATATTAATAATCTCAGATATGCAGATGACACCACCCTTATGGCAGAAAGTGAAGAGGAACTCAAAAGCCTCTTGATGAAAGTAAAAGTGGAAAGTGAAAAAGTTGGCTTAAAACTCAACATTCAGAAAATGAAGATCATGGCATCCTGTCCCATCACTTCATGGGAAATAGATGGGGAAACAGTGGAAATGTGTCAGACTTTATTTTTCTTGGCTCCAAAATCACTGCAGATGGTGACTGCAGCCATGAAATTAAAAGACGCTTACTCCTTGGAAGGAAAGTTATGACCAACCTAGATAACATATTCAAAAGCAGAGACATTACTTTGCCAACAAAGGTTCATCTAGTCAAGGCAATGGTTTTTCCTGTGGTCATGTATGGATGTGAGAGTTGGACTGTGAAGAAGGCTGAGCGCTGAAGAATTGATGCTTTTGAACTGTGGTGTTGGAGAAGACTCTTGAGAGTCCCTTGGACTGCAAGGAGATCCAACTAGTCCATTCTAAAGGAGATCAGCCCTGGATGTACTTCGAAAGGAATGATGCTGAAGCTGAAACTCCAGTACTTTGGCCACCTCATGCAAAGAGTTGACTCATTGGAAAAGACTCTGATGCTGGGAGTGATTGGGGGCAAGAGGAGAAGGGGACGACAGAGGATGAGATGGCTGGATGGCATCACTGACTTGATGGACGTGAGTCTGAGTGAACTCCGGGTGTTGGTGATAGACAGGGAGGCCTGGTGTGCTGTGATTCATGGGGTCGCAAAGAGTCGGACACAACTGAGCGACTGATCTGATCTGATCATATACATTATATATCCATCTACTTTATGAAAACTAACATGGTTTAATAAGTCACATTTTGCATAGTTGAAAACTTTAATATGTATTATATTCTATGCAGAAAATACCAATTTCAATTTTTACATGCCTGTTCTAAATGCTATAACCAAGATATATAGAAGTTTCTACCCATACAAATCAGCCTCTTGTAGAAATGGAAAAAATAATATGTTTTTGGGAAATGGCAACCCACTCCAGTGCTCTTGCCTGGAAAATCCCATGGATGGAGGAGCCTGGTAGGCTGCAGTCCATGGGGTCGCTAACAGTCAGACACGACTGAGCAACTTCACTTTCCCTTTTCACTTTCATGCACTGGAGAAGGAAATGGCAACCCACTCCAGTGTTCTTGCCTGGAGAATCCCAGGGACAGCAGAGCCTGATGGGTTGCCATCTATGGGGTCGCACAGAGTCAGACACGACTGAAGTGACTTAGCAGCAGCAGCAGCAACTGGAAGAATTTATGTTTTTCATATAATAAGGTTTGCTATCAAATTGATTTGGTCTCATTAACATATTTCAAAAAAGCATCATAAAAGTTTATAAGATCTTATCCAAACATTTTCCTAATTTAATAAGTAGATGGTATTGATGCTTAATTTTCAGTCACTAAGTTGCGTCCAACTGTTTGCACCCCTGAACTGAAGCACACCAGGCTTTCTGTACTTCACTATATACCATGTTATAAAATACAAACATTCACAAATAAGTGAGGTTATTAATAATCAAAGCAAAAACAATCAAAAATAAATTATTAAAGCAGCATTTGAACCTGCAAACAGGTTCACAGCCAACCACAATATTCATCAGCATAATCTTATAAAAAATGGCCACAAATGTTATCCCCAACTTCTACCTTGAAAGGGCACCAATTTTTATTTTAAATCTCTTCAGTTTGCAGTAGATAATAATGAGGCTTCACATGAATAAGAAGTGTTTCTTTATTAAATTTAACTAGTGAGGCTTTAGGTTTTTGTCTTGCCACACTGAAATCTTTTATAAGAAATATATATAAAATACATAATGAAAAACTCATAGCATATGCCAGAGATAGGTCTGAGCTTTCTTGTCAAGGGCTATGCAGTATATAAAAATTGCCTTTACTGAGATAATCTACAAAGAACCTGCCAGTTTCACTTGCTACTCCTGGCAGAACCACTGTGGGTTCTTATGGAAGCAATAAACTCCTTCATATTTACAATACATCAGTTTAAAGTTTACATGTATTTTTACCTTTCTCATAACCACCTTGGTTGTTAGCTCATCCTGACCTCTCAAGGGCCCTGGAAGTACATCAAGTGTATATTTTTACTGCAGTGTTAGAAGTTAGGAAATACACCAATTTACAAGAACTGTCTAGGAGGGGCCATTTAGTCATGTGTTCACATGAGGAAAATAGCACTGTACAGTAAGTCTAGACCCATCCCAAATTCAAGAATTGCTATTGTTTTGTATGCTGGTCTTAAAAATATATATACTATGGATCTGGAGATAGATTTAAGTGTTCCTGGTCATTACTCTTTCTGGTTATACAAGACATATCTAAACCAAGTTGCTTCTTTATAATTTGTTACATCCTAACATTTTGCGAAGAGTTGCCTCATTGGAAAAGACTCATGCTGGGAGGGATTGGGGGCAGGAGGAAAAGGGGACGACAGAGGATGAGATGGCTGGATGGCATCACCAACTCAATGGACGTGAGTTTGAGTGTACTCTGGGAGTTGGTGATGGACAGGGAGGCCTGGCGTGCTGCGATTCATGGGGTCGCAAAGAGTCGGACACGACTGAGCAACTGAACTGAACTGAACATTTTGGGAAAGGCAGGTTTAAGTATAGATATTTTCAGGTCAGTTTATGTTTTCTCCCTAAAAGTCACTGTGGTTTTGTAACCAAGAGACAAATTCTGTGCCTCTGGATCTGTCTCTCTGTCCCTCTCATGCTGTATTTGCATACACGTGAGATGCTGTCATATAGACCTTTGATTTTCTCATTGAAAATCAAAAGTAATAACAAATTTCCTGTTTCCCTGTATATTTCACTTCAAAATGCTCCTCTAGCACCTATCCATAATGCAAACAATAATTCATTATTCCTAATTATTTTAGCAGACACAGGAACATGGATTCATCATAGAGGAGAAAGAGCACTGGTAAGAATCAGGCCCTTAATTAGCTATGAGATACTTGACAAGTCCTTCAGTGTCTCATTTTAGAGGGGATTCAACCAGATAAGCACTAACGCTTCTAGCTCTACTATTTTATGGTTGTTCAAAATGAAAAGAAATTGCTTATAGAATACATGTTATTTACTTACAATGTGTAAAAATAAGGATAAGAAATAGCACAGAGTGTAGGGTGTTAGTAAGAATAAGATCCTCAGATTGAAAGTCTGTTTCTGCCACTCCATTTATCAATCAGAAGTTTCCATCACCATCTTACCGGACCTAAAGTATAAATCAAAACACATATCCTAAATGGCCTTAAGCTGATGGTCCTAAAAAGATACCAAAAAAACCCACAAAACCCCAAAACATGCCTACTGCCACTTCTAAAGAACCAGGTGTAAAGCAGGGTGCTGAACATGTTCCCTGCACTCCACACCACCAGAGGGGTGGACAAACCATACTGAGCCACCCTTTCTGACGGACCCTTGGACACACTCCTACTCCAACCCCATCTAGGCTACATGCTCACTGTCTACTCAGGGAGTAAGCAAAACAAGGGATTTTGTTGTTTGTTCTCACTCTCTACTGTTGCAGCAGGGGCCCCAATGAAACCTCGCCAGAGAAAGAAAAAAAAGAACAAAAAACTGATGGTCCTAAAATGTTCCGGTAGATTTTCACCCAAGTTGGTGTTTTTGAAGTAGGAAATTTCATCTCTTCAGCCTATGCAAAAGTCTCTTGGGAGTCCATGTTAGGCAACACAAAGGTAGGCAGTTCTTCAGGGTGTCAGGGTGGGGTATGTGAACTGTTAGTCAATATGTATTCATCCACACATTTTAAGTCAGAGAAAATAAAGACAGTTTAAAATTTGAACATTAAGTCAGAAGTATAAATAAGGGGAAGGCATTTGGAATTGGCAATAACTTGCTATCAAAGTCTTTTTCAAATGGGGAATTCTTGGTACTTGTTCAAAAGTTAATAGCAACAGACTTTACTATAATGGAGATATGATGATTCCTCTTAACAACGTGGAAAGAGCTAGTGATCAAAGTATTGTTAATTGCCCAGAGATGACAGAAAGTTCATGCCTAAGCACCCTGGTTCTAGTTTATTTATTCACTGAAAAATTTTGCTTCAGGAAATAAAGTGAGACAACTTAGGTTAGAGAGGAAAACAAGATGTGCGAATGTACTCATATTTTTATACAAAACTTTATCAACTATGAATTTTTATCTCATACCAGAAACAAACGTGGAAATGAAGCAGATCAATCTAAAATCTCTTTGGTAGACTAAGACTGTATGACACTAGAAGTGAAAAATGACATAAACATGCCCCTTCGGGATATTTCATCATCTTGACAATATTGTTTGTGGGTTTAAAACCAGTTTAATAGTCTGAAGAGAAACTTAAGTACACCCAGAAACTGGGTCAGTTAAGTTACACTCATCTCCAAAATATTGTCAGTAATGACACAAAAAAGTAATTTTAACTTTAAACAATTACATCAACCAATTATAACTCTATTATCAGAATCAGCTAGAATAATTCAGAAAACATGCGGTCTAAAATCTCAGTGAATTATGATAGCAAAGGTCAATTTTTACTGAACCTATGTACCTATCAGGAATTTTAAGGTTCACCTGCGTGTTGCCTCTTTCCAGAACTCAGGACTCTATCTGGAATATTGATAATTTTTGACAGAGAAAAACAAAACATGGAAAACTACCACAGGCCCTTAAAGCTTCTGCCTGAAATTTACTCAGGTCATTTACACCCATATTTCATTGGCTGGATAAAGTTGCAAGACCACTCCTGCATTCAGAAGGGCTGAGACAAACAATTCCCTCATAGGATGGGGACATCATGGAACCAGAACTCTATGGGAAGAAAAATTGGAATACAAGACCATTCTATTTGATGCCCACACATTGTTGTGTTACAATGTTGTATAGAGTTTTAGATATGTAAACCTCAGTTTTCCATTGGCCAAAATACATCATACACTCTATGAAGTCATCATTCCAAATTAAAAGACCTTCCACAAGAAAAACATGAACTGGGGAGCTATTCATGCACTATGTCTGTATTTAGTGAACAATATTCCATCCTTCTCTGGAATTCTAAATATGTTTGCCCCATTTTACCATGCAAATTCTTTCTTTTGCTATCTTTATGCTTTAGGTTTACATTTTACATTTTATTACATTTTAGAAGTTGAAATGAGGCAATAATTATATTGGTTAAATGTAGATTGGTGAAACTAGAACTGAAACTTCAGCAGTCCAGATACCCGCTCTGCTACTTGCTAGTTATGAAAATTTGGCCACCTCACTTAGCTTTTCTGTATTTCAGTTTTCCTGTCAGACAAGCAGAGTCATATTATCTTTATCATGGTATTGCTTTGAAACCTCAAAGAGATAGTACATGGAAATGCACTAGAGCACTTCCTGGCAACCAAGAAACCTCATTTAAGTGAAGATGATGGTGTGAAGTTGAAGTGAAATCTCCCATGTGACTAAAAACAACTTATTAGAAAATGCAAATATGATCAATGTATAATTTGGCATTCTAAATCTGAGAAATAATTACCTGCATTATTTTTTTTCTTGAAAAACACTATTGAAATCAATTTGAATAGGTCAAGAGATAGTCAATGAACTAATATAAGACTCTAATATGACTGAAGCATTCTCCAACTGGAAGAATCAAGTTTAATATTGAGGTCAGATCATATACAGGTTGGACTAAGTAAGACGGTGGTATCACATGCTACACCTAACATCAATTATTTTTTTAACTAAATTTTTTTAAATTTATTTATTTTAATTAGAGGCTAATTACTTTACAATATTGTATTGGTTTTGCCATACATCAACATGAATCTACCACAGGTGTACACGTGTTACCAATCCTGAACCCCCCTCCCACCTCCCTCCCCATACCATCCCTCTGGGTCATCCAGTGCACCAGCCCCAAGCTTCCTGTATCCTGCATCATCAAGAAGAAAATGACAGAAATTTTGCCCAACAATTTGCCCTTCAAGCATTTGCTTTCCCAATTATTCCCTCTCATCTTGATCTTCAGGCTGATCTCTCCATAGATTTATTCTCTTCTGCTTAAGAACATGTCACCAAAAGAAAATCCTGTATTTGATATTGCTCACTTTTCAGCCGCCATTCTGTATCTTCACATTTCACTTTAAGAATTCCTGCAGAAATGTTTTAAAAGAATCTACTGTTTAACACATGCAATTTGATACATTATGGAAACTTTGCTCTGGTTGTCCAAGTCTTTTCCTATATTCTAAATCCTCAATTTCCTTTACTTTTTGAAAACATGTAACACTCTTGACCAAAATCTCCTTATTTTATTGAAAGGAGATCCTTCCTCTTTCATATATGATATCTCAAAGCTTAGATTAGTCCCCTCAGTAAATCTTCCCTTGTTCTATATTCCTGAGTCTCCAGCAAAAGTACAATATTAAACAAGATAATAAAGATGATGGTATATACATTAATAAAATATATTCCTAATGCAATAGCTGGTTAAAAAATGAAAATGGTATTAAATGTTCAATTTGCAAGAGTGAAAAAAACTAGAAAATCTTACTGAAAAATGAGATACAACATTGAACAAATGGAAATATGTTCTTAGATGAGAAGGTCTACAGTAAAAACAAAAGCCAATTCTCCCCCAAATTTTATATTAATTTAATACAATATCGATCATAAACCTAAGGTATATTTTTTACGTGTGTTTAAAACAAGAAAAATTCAATTTAAATACAGAATAAATGTAGCAAATGTGGCCTAGAATATTCAGAGGGAAACAAAGAAAATAGAAGGATGGAAGTAGGTAGTTTGGGTATAGCTTGGGCTTGCCTGGTGGCCCAGATGGTAAAGAGTCTGCCTGCAGTGCAAGAGACCTGGGTTCAATCCCTAGATCAGGAAGATCTCCTGGAGAAAGAAATGGCACCCCACTCCAGTATTTGCCTGGAATATCCCATGGATGGAAGAGGCTACAGTCCATGGGGTTGCAAGGAGTCAGACATAACTGAGCAACTTCACTTTCTTTAAATGTACTTGAAAACCACTAAAATAAAAACAGCTTGGTGCTGACAGAGGAAGAGAACAAGAAGAAAAAACGAGGTAAGGCCTGCTCATTCATACCCAGGGAAACTAATTCTGGTTATTTTCTCTTGAGAGAATTGTTTCCTGATGTGAACTTAGACAAAATTATGTTGCTGAGAGATTTTGCAATTTATGGTAAAGCACTAGCCACACTTCCAGCTTGAGTCACCAAATAAAGTACCTGTTGGGACCAATTGATATCCTGTTAATGATACTAAGAAAATTTTTTAAAGATATTATACTTCTTTCTTATACTGCAGAAACCCACAGAAATGAGCATTTCTCAACCTATGTATCAGAGGTCCACTATACCAAAATAAAACTTCAGAGATCCATTTACTGCTCCATGATCAATTAATTGTTAGCTATGACTGAGCCGTCTCTCCTGAGTCTGGACAATTATACCTACCACAAAGAGGATTGCTAATAATAAATGAGACTATTTATGTAAAAAGCCCTGGGCATAATACTTAGCATATAGAAAATTTTTGGTGTATTGGTTTGCTTTGGGCTTGGTGATAAATGTCCAAAATAATTTCAATTTTCTAAAGTTTTACGTCTCTTATAAACCACTTGGGCTAAGTTCCTTTCTATTTCTTTAGTAAACCAAATCCCAACTCTGATATGTCTGAGTTTTCTTTGGCACATAAAGTTCATTAGCTTTATAGCAAGCAGATTTTGGACCATAATCATTTAGCCTCCAGTTTTTTGACTGAATGTATTCTGCTGAGAAAAAAATAATAATAATGCCCCAAACTTGTTTATTCAGCAGTATAACTTCAAGAAACATTAATGGGCCTACCAGCCAAGCATAAACCTGTTAGATTTTTGCTTATAGAATCTGCTATCACAGCTTCTAGTCATTACTCTCTCAAGAGTCTGGGTAAAGCTTTGTGCTCTGCACTCATGATTCATCTTCCTCAGTGTGAACAGTTAGTGACAAGATTAAAAAATACGAGCTTGAAAAAGAAGTTGAATTTTCAGTGAGAAGTTTAGCCTTGTTAAGCATGCAATTGGCATAATTTCAAAAAGAGAACAGAACAATTTGCTTCTTTGCATAAATAATTTAAGAATCAGCCACTCTGGTAGCAGCCACAATGAATGTAAATTGCTCTTTCTGCAGATTTAAGTTCTCCAGCATCAATAATAGACGCTTTGACCATAGAGATCTCAGTTGCAGGCAACACTTAGGAGATAAAGTTTCCAATTCAAATATCTCCTCTTTATTTCAGAGTGTTTTTTAAACACTTGTTCTAAATGTTAGTGTTACAAGATCATTTGTTACATAAAAAGAAACGGTAGAAAAATGAAAATACAAGGTAGAAAAACTAAAGGATTCACGGAGGGGTTAATACAGTCAAATCTACATGGTTTCAATAAATTTATTATTTATGTGGATAGTCTTGAGGACTGTTTTTTTTTTTTTTCCTGTTTTTAACCTTTTTTTTGAATAAGGGGGAGTGAAAACTAGCTGTCTAGAAAATACAAGCTTATGGGCTAGACGAAGAAGTCAGAGTAAATGAAGTCAAAGTAAACACACAGACTTTGTGTACAAATTTAGTGTTACACATCTTTAGTGTAGAAGGGAGTGTAATAATTCCCTTGAGTTTATGGGGTTTTTCCTTTATTCCTTTATATTCCTGTTATTCTGGTAGAAAATAAAGTTCCAAGGTGATAAAAAACCTTCTGGTTCATACACACGGATGCCTACATACATGCCCCTCTTGCATCAGATGAAGGGTAGTTCTACCAGAATCTCTACCCCTGCCCCCTCCTCCCTCTCCCCCACCCAAGGAGCTTGCTGGCATTTTTTGCAATGCTGAACTGTAGCACATAGAGTTTCCTTGGTCATTACTTACTAAATGACAGCATCGCTCTCCTCTCAATATAACAACCGAACAACAACCCTACCCATTTAAAATCAACCCCTCCCCAAGAAGGGAGAGCAGCTATCACATACAGTAACCAAATCATCAACTATTGGATATTGCCTTGTGGAACACAGCACGTTAAAAATCTCCAATATGGCATTAGTGTTATAATTACCCCTTTGCAGCTTAAGAATAAGCAGAAGCAAGAGTCTATCATTCTCAAACAGGAAAAGAGAAACAAAGATTTATCCTCTCCCTGAGCTCACCTTTTCAATAACTGTGGGGTTTCTTCTGAGTAGATATGCTGGTAGTTAGATAGCCGGGTCATTCTTTTCCTCCTTTTCCTATTTCTCTCATCCTCCTAATGATTTTCCTGAAGTTACCCACCCCCCCCCATCCTTTTTAGTATTATGAAATAGTTCTGTCACATATAAGTATAAGGAAAATAAAATGGAGTTTCACCTACCGACTAGCTAAGGAAAGAAAATATAGTAAGTAAAACTGAGGTCACTATGTCGTCTGCCTCCACATATTCCTGGGCTTCTCTGTGTGGTGGGACCCACTGGCTTACTTTTGTTATTTGTCATTCTTATGTATTTTAAAACAGTTTTATTGTTATTATATGATGTAAATGCCAATCAGCTTTTGAATTACTAATAACCTTGACTAATTACCTTGTCACCGTTTATGTGGGAAAAAATAAATTTCTACTCTTTTGAGACTTTGTGCCACTTGAAGCCAAATGTAATTCTAACTAATAATATCTTTCGCCTATTTTTCAGGTTGTGCAATTTTATTTTTGTTTGTAATAGTGTTTTATAAGTTCTGCACACAAAATTTCATTGGCTATAGGTATGTTACATTTAATACCTATCAGTAAAGGAGGCTGCATGTCCAAGACTCACAAAAAGTTGTGATTGTCATTGCAGTTGAGCATGTCATGGTTCAAGCTTTATAAATTTTCAATCTCATTTTTCTGTTCTATATTCCACATGATGATGATTAAGGCTCTTTGAAAAATGAAGATCAGTTATGTCTGTGTTTGAATACAAACTCTGAAATTAGCTACTTAATTCACATTAAGAAAATTACCAGAAATAAACCCATGCACCCATGGGTACCTTATTTTTGACAAAGGAAGCGAGAATATACAATGGGGCAAGGACAGCCTCTTCAATAAGTGGTGCTGGGAAAACTGGATAGCTACGTGGAAAAGAATGAAATTAGAACACTTCCTACCACCATACACAAACATAAAGTCAAAATGGATTAAAGACCTAAATGTAAGACCAGAAACTGTAAAACTCTTAGAGGAAAACATAGGCAGAACACTCAGTGACATAAATCAAATCATGATCCTCTATGACCCACCTCCAAAAGTAATGGAAATAAAAACAAAAGTAAACAAGTGGGACCTAATTAAATTTAACAGCTTTTGCACAGCAAAGGAACTATAAGCAAGGTGAAAAGACAACCCTCAGAATGGGAGAAAATTATAGCAAATGAAACAACTGACATAGGATTATTTTCTAAAACATATAATCAGCTCATATAACTCAATACCAGAAAAAACAAACAACCAAATCAAAAAGTGGGAAAAACACCCACATCTCTCCAAAGAAGACATACAGATGACTAACAAACACATGAAAACATGCTCAATATCGCTCATTATTAGAGAAATGCAAATCAAAACTACAAAGAGATATCACCTCATACTGGTCAGAATGGCCATCATCAAAAAGTCTACAAATAAATGCTGGAGAGAGTGTGGAAAAAAGGGAATCCTCTTGCACTACTGGTGGAAATGTAAATTGATACAGTCACTATGAAAGATGGTATGGAAATTCCTTAAAAAACTAGGAATAAAACCACCATATGACCAAGCAATCCCACTCCTAGGCATATACCCTGAGGAACCCAAAATTGAAAAAGATACATGTATCCCAGTGTTCATTACAGCACTATTTACAATAGCTATAACATGGAGGCAACCTAGATATCCATCAACAGATGAAAGGATAAAGAAACTGTGGTACATATAAACAGTTGAATATTACTCAGCCATAAAAAGGAATGCATTTGAGTCAGTTCTAATGAGGTGGATGAACCTAGAGCCTATTTATACAGAGTAAAGTGAGTCAGAAAGAGAAAGATAAATATCGTATATTAACACATATATACAGAATCTAGAAAGATGGTACTGAAGAATTTATTTACAGGGAAGCAATGGAGAAACTGTTCATACTGTTCATGGGGTTCTCAAAGCAAGAATACTGAAGTGGTTTGCCATTCCCTTCTCCAGTGGACCACATTCTGTCAGACCTCTCCACCATGACCCGTCCATCTTGGGTGGCCCCACACGGCATGGCCCAGTTTCATTGAGTTAGACAAGGCTGTGGTCCATGTGATCAGATTGGCTAGTTGTCCGTGATTGTAGTTTCAGTCTGTCTGCCCTCTGATCCCCTCTCTCAGTGCCTACCATCTTACTTGGGTTTCTCTTACCTTGGATGTGGGGTCTCTCTTCACGCCTGCTCCAGCTAAGTGCAGCCGCTGCTCCTTATTTTGGATTTGGGGTAGCTCCTCTCAGCTGCGCTCGTGTGCCGTGTAGCCGCCAGGGACAGTACGAAAAGGCAAAAAGATAGGACACTGAAAGATGAACTCCTCAGGTCGATAGGTGCCCAATATGCTACTGGAGATCAGTGGGTAAATTTCTTTCTTCATTCCAGAAAGAATGAGGGGATGGAGCCAAAGCAAAAACAATACCCAGCTGTGGATGTGACTGCTGATAGAAGCAAGGTTCGAACTGTAAACAGCAATATTGCATAGGAACCTGGAATGTTAGGTCCATGAATCAAGGCAAATTGGAAGTGGTCAAACAGGAGATGGCAAGAGTGAATATCGACATTTTTTTTTTTAATATTTTATTTTATTTATTTATTTTTTTAATTTTTTTCCTTTATTTCTCATGTGTTCCCCATCCTGAACCCTCCTCCCTCCTCCCTCCCCATACCATCCCTCTGGGTCGTCCCAGTGCACCAGCCCCAAGCATCCAGCATCATGCATTGAACCTGGACTGGCATCTCGTTTCATACATGACATTTCACATGTTTCAATACCATTCTCCCAAATCTTCCCACCCTCTCCCTCTCCCACAGAGTCCATAAGCCTGTTCTATACATCAGTGTCTCTTTTGCTGTCTCGTATACAGGGTTATCGTTACCATCTTTCTAAATTCCATATATATGCGTTAGTATACTGTATTGGTGTTTTTCCTTCTGGCTTACTTCACTCTGTATAATAGGCTCCAGTTTCATCCACCTCATTAGAACTGATTCAAATGTATTCTTTTTAATGGCTGAGTAATACTCCATTGTGTATATGTACCACAGCTTTCTTATCCATTCATCTGCAGATGGACATCTAGGTTGCTTCCATGTCCTGGCTATTATAAACAGTGCTGCGATGAACATTGGGGTACACGTGTCTCTTTCCCTTCTGGTTTCCTCAGTGGAATATCGACATTTGAGGAATCAGCAAAGTAAGATGGACTGGAATGGGTGAATTTAACTCAGATGACCATTATATCTACTACTGTGGGCAGGAATCCCTTAGAAGAAATAGCGTAGCCATCATGGTCAACAAGAGAGTCCAAAATGCACTACTTGGATGCAATCTTAAAAACAACAGAATGATCTCTGTTCGTTTCCAAAGCAAAACATCAATATCATAGTAATCCAAGTCTATGCCCCAACCAGTAACGCTGAAGAAGCTGAAGTTGAACAGTTCTATGAATACCTACAAGACCTTCTAGAACTAACACCCAAAAAAGATGTCCTTTTCATTATAGGGGACTGGAATACAAAAGTAGGAAGAAACACCTAGAATAACACAAATTTGGCCTTGGAGTACAGAATGAAGCAGGGCAAAGGCTAATAGAGATCTGCCAAGAGAACACACTGGTCATAGCAAACACCCTCTTCCAACAACACAAGGAAGACTCTACACATGGACATCACATGGAAATCAGATTGATTATATTCTTTGCAGCCAAAGATGGAGAACCTCTATACAGTGAGCAAAAAACAAGACCGGGAGCAGACTGTGGCTCAGATCATGAACTCAGGCTTAAATTGAAAAAAGTGGAGAAAATCACTAGACCATTAGGTATGACCTAAATCAAATGCCTTATGACTATACAGTGGAAAGGAGAAGTAAATTTAAGGGCCTAGATCTGATAGACAGAGTGCCTGATGAATTATGGATGGAGGTTCGTGACATTGTACAGGAATTAAGACCATCCCCAAGAAAAAGAAATGCAAAAAAAACCAAAATGACTGTCTGAGGAGGCCTTACAAATAGCTGTGAAAAGAAGGGAAGTGAAAAGCAACGGAGAAAAGGAAAGATATACCCATTTGAATGCAGAGTTCCAAAGAATACCAAGAAGAGATAAGAAAGCCTCCCTCAGCGATCAATGCAAAGAAATAGAGGAAAACAATAGAATGGGAAAGACTAGAGATCTCTTCAAGAAAATTAGAGATACCAAGGGAATATTTCATGCAAAGATGGGGCTCAATAAAGGACAGAAATGGAATGTACCTAACAGAAGCAGAGGCTATTAAGCAGAGGTGGAGAGAATACACAAAGAACTGTACAGAAAAGATCTTCACGAACAAGATAATCACGATGGTGTGATCACTCACCTAGAGCCAGACATCCTGGAATGTGAAGTCAAGGGGGGCCTTAGAAAGCATCACTACGAACAAAGCTAGTGGAGGTGATGGAATTCCAGTGGAGCTATTTCAAATACTGGAAGATGATACTGTGAAAGTGCTGCACTCAATATGCCAGCAAATTTGGAAAACTCAGCAGTGGCCACAGGACTGGAAAAAGTCAGTTTTCATTCCAATCCCAAAGAAAGGCAATGCCAAAGAATGTCAAACTACCGCACAATTGCACTCATCTCACATGCTAGTAAAGTAATGCTCAAAATTCTCCAAGCCAGGCTTCAGCAATACATGAACCTTGAACTTCCAGATGTTCATGCTGGTTTTAGAAAAAGCAGAGGAACCAGAGATCAAATTGCCAACATCTGCTGGATCATTGAAAAAGAGACTGCCAGAAAAACATCTATTTGTGCCTTATTGACTATGCCAAAGCCTTTGAGTGTGTGGATCACAATAGACTGTGGAAAGTTCTTCAAGAGATGGGAATACCAGGCCACCTGACCTGCCTCTTGAGAAACCTGTATGCAGGTCAGGAAGCAACAGTTAGAACTGGACATGGAACAACAGACTGGTTCCAAATAGGAAAAGGAGTATGTCAAGGCTGTATATTGTCACCCTGCTTATTTAACTTATATGCAGAGTACATCATGAGAAACACTGGGCTGGAGGAAGCACAAGCTGGAATCAAGATTGCTGGGAGAGATATCAATTACCTCAGATATGCAGATGAGACCACCCTTGTGGCAGAAAGTGAAGAAGAACTAAAGAACCTCTTGATAAAGGTGAAAGAGGAGAATGAAAAAGTTGGCTTAAAGCTCAACATTCAGAAAACGAAGATTATGGCATCTGGTTCCATCACTTTATGGCAAATAGATGGGGAAACATTGGAAACAGTGGCTGACTTTATTTTTCTGGGCTCCAAAATCACTGCAGATGGTGATTGCAGCCATGAAATTAAAAGATGCTTATCCGTTGGAAGGAAAATTATGACCAACCTAGACAGCATATTAAAAAGCAGAGATATTACTTTGCCAACAAAGATCCGTCTAGTCAAGGCTATGGTTTTTCCTGTGGTCATGTATGGATGTGAGAGTTGGATTATAAAGAAAGCTGAGCACCGAAGAATTGATGCTTCTGAACTGTGGTATTGGAGAAGACTCTTGAGAGTCCCTTGGACTGCTAGGAGATCCAACCGGTCCATACTAAAGGAGATCAGTCCTGGGTGTTCATTGAAAGAACTGATGTTGAAGCTGAAACTCCAATACTTTGGCCACCTTATGTGAAGAGCTGACTCATTTGAAAAGACCCTGATGCTGGGAAAGATTGAGGGTGGGAAGAGAAGAGGATGAGAGAGGATGAGATGGCTGGATGGCATCACCAACTCGATGGACGTGAGTTTGAGTGAACTCCGGGAGTTGGTGGTGGACAGGGAGGCCTGGCGTGCTGCATTTGATGAGGTCAGAAAGAGCCAGACACGACTGAGCAACTGAACTGAACTGAATGGAGAAACAGACATAGAAAACAGATTTATGGACATGAGAGGAGGAGGAGAGGATGAGATGTATGGAGAGGGTAACACGGAAACTTATATTACTATGTGTAAAATAGATAGCCAGTGGGAATTTGCTGTAGGTCTCAGGGAACTCAAACAGGGGCTCTGTACCAACCTAGAGGGGTGGGATGGGGAGGGACAAGGGAGAGAGGTTCAAGAGGGAGTGAATGAAATATGTATACCTGTGGCTGATTCATGTTGAGGTTTGACAGAAAACAACAAAATTCTGTAAAGCATTTATCCTTCAATTAAAAAATAAATTTAAAAAAGAAAGGAAATTACCTACTTCTCTGAGTCTCAATGCCCTTGTCCAAAAAAACCAGATGAATAAAAACAACTTACAGTGTTTAAAATGAGACCTAAGAGAGCTAATGTGTACAAAACACTTAATAGTGAATATTGCACCGAATAAGCACTTAATAACTGGTAGCTTCCATTATTTTTGGTACGACTGTTTTCATTTACCTGGAGGCAAATAAGCATCAATCATTTTATTTTGTGTACACCAATTATGACCACTGGGATACACCCTAACCCCTAGCTTTTTCATTGACTATACCATTTCCCTTTTCTAGGCTGCATTTCAGGTTTTGCCAAAAAAGACAGGATGAAAAGTTATATGAAAAGAGATCAAAGGAGACAACTCATAATATCAATAACAATCATTAACAATAATAATCACAAGATAATAGAAGCTGTCCTCAGAAGAACTTCATAGCTATTGCACAATTTAATCTCTGCAATACTCTGTAAGGCAGTTACCATTCTACCAAAAGCTATTCCACCTCCTCAAAGTTACACAGAAATGAAATAGAAGAGAGAAAACTAAAACGTAGGTTTCTTTGACACCAAAATCCTTGTTCTTACTCCATAGACAATAGTTTGAAAAGACAGATGGAAGCTATGGAGCCATTTTCACTCCCTCAATACTGAAAGAACCGTACTAAAGGAAAAACACACTCCAGGCTTTGTATTCCCTAATGCCCATTCCGACCACTGGCTTTGATTCAACTGCACCATCAGTTCAGTCAGAACAGTAGTCAAGTCCAAAACTAGTCTCTACCAATTTAATTTTTATTTACTTTAGCAGATTTGTAGCAGGCAAAGTTTGAGTGAAAGTTGTAGAAAGCGTGGCTAACGCAATTATGCTTTTGCATTTGGAATCTTTTCTTCGTGCTGGAAAACAGCCTTATCTTAGTCATAAATACACATGTACATAAAATAAAAATGATAAATAACAAGTCACTCCATCTCCCTGAATCAGTTTCCTCATAAGCTTAATGATGGTTTGGTAGGATGGTCTCAAGAGCTGGAGTTCAGGGATAAAAGAGAAAAAGGAAAAGAACATTTTCAAGTTTTTTTGAAGGTGACCCTCCTGATTAGGTGATAAAAAGCTAAAATACTAAAAGGGAGTATGTTTCTCATGCTTTTGGTGAGGCAACAGAGAACATTTTGAAGAGCAATTATATACTTCATGATACACTTCATTTAAAGGAATCAAATGTGTGTTTTCTGTTTTTGTTTTTGCATCTTGTCTCCAATAAACATCTGTAGCTGAGGCTTAAAATTTCTTCAGCTTCCTTGGAACCTGCAGTACTGCATGTGATGATCTAAGTAGAACAATAAATAAGACAATAATAGGAGCTGTCAAACTCCCTTTTTAATTTTATTTCAAGTCAAGAGTTCTCCACTGGTTGACTTGCCATTACAGGAATGAAAAATAGAACATCCATTTATACACTCATTAAGAAGATTTCTGCCCTCTACTTACATACCACAAATGACAACAATGAGATTTCCCACAGAACAAAAGAAAAACCTTTCAGACCCCAGCAGTGTCTTCAAAGAATAAACACAGGAGAAGACAGTTCTCTGCAGCAGCATCCCTTCCCAGGTCTGCAGTGTGATATATGGCAAGTCACCCTCTTCCTTGCATTTTAGTGTTCCCAGATGCCACTAAGGTGTTAATAATGCTTATCACTGATCCCCTCAGGCAAGGTTAGGAGGCTAATGAGAAAAGACTATAAATCAGTGAGTTACCAAATAAGGTGCTCTGGAGATACACAGCCTCCTAATACTTTCAGAAATAATATTACACAGAACCTAGTGTGCACCCCTGGCCCAGCCCTGCCCTATACAACATTCATGCCCCCTCCCAGTGGTGCTGACCGTGTCCACGTGCACAATTCTCTTCATCCCCTCACACAGAGAATCCTCTGCCCTCCATCCAGAACAATTGGAGCAGAAAGAGGAATAGTTTGATCATCTCTGTACTCTACTTTTTATAAAGTTGTAAATTCCTGACCATAAAATCAGACCATATAGTATGAAAACCAGGCCACATGGGCTCCTTCTGGCTAGCCGCTTGAAAGCAGTTCAATTAAACGGACATTTCTAGCTCTTTGCCTGTGTGCCAGCACCCCACAGTAGACACACTCTGAATAGGTGAAGTCCATAGAGGGGAGAGCAGGTGACTGAAGGACTAAAGAACACTCTGCTTACAAAGATTATCTGGTGTATCAGTTAGGGACTGTCAGATAAAGAGAACCAATAGAAAGTATGTGTATCTGTGTGTGGAGCGAGAGATTTACTTTGAACAACCGGTTTACACAACTCATGAAGGCTGCAAGTCTAAAATCTACAAGGTGAGCCAGCAGGCAGGGGACTGGGAGAGGAGCAAGTGCTGAAGGCTGTCCACTGGCTGAATTCCTTCTTGCTCAGGAGCTCATTCTTCTGTTGACTGTCCACTACACAGATGAGACCCACCTACATTATGGGGGCTTTTCTGGGGGCTCAGTGGTAAAGAATGAGCCTGCTGATACAGGAGATGTGGGCTTGATCCCTGGGGTGGGAAGATGCCCTGGAGAAGGAAATGGTGACCCTCTCCACTATTCTTGCCTGGAAAATCCCATGGACGGAGGAGCCTGGTGGGCTACAGTCCATGGAGTTGGAGTTGCCAAAGAGTCAGACATGATTAGGTGACTAAACAACAACCCACATCGTGGACGGCAATCTGTGCCATTCAAAGTCCATAAATTTAAATGTGAATCTCGCCCACAAAAACACACCTTTCCAGAAACATCCAGAGTCATGTTTGACCAACTATCCAGGCACTGTGACCCAGCCAAATCAACACATAAAATTAACTCTAACACCTTGTAATTATGTATCTACACCTCCATTTCATCTGTTAGACTGTGGAAACAAGGGTACGAGAGCGTCTTTACTGTCTTTATTTAAAGCCTAGCCTAGTACTTGGTGTACAATAAATGTTCATTAAACTGAAAAATGCTGGGTCTTGAGTCAGTACTCTTTAGGCTTTCCTGCTGTGGTTCAGTCATTGAGTCGAGTCCAGCTCTTTGCAACCCAGACTGCAGCACGCCAGGCTCCTCTGTCCTCCACTATCTCCCACAGTTTGCTCAAATTCATGTCCATTGAGTTGTAATACTATCCAACCAGCTCATCCTCTGCTGCCCTCTGCTCTTTAGGCTCCTACACAGTATAACCTTTAGATTCCTCCTTGTGAAGTTACTTAGTGAAAGTTTCTCTCTTCTGGACTGCACTGTCTCTCCCAAATTCATATGTTGAAACTCTAACTTCCCAGTGTGATGATAGTTCGAGATGCGGCCTTTAAAGAGGTCATAATGGTTAAATGAGGCCATGAGGGTAGGACCCTACTATGATATGACGGTGTCCTCACAAGAAGATGAAGAGACACTGAGAACACAAATACACAGGAAAAAGGCCACTTGAGGACAGAGTGAGAAGGGTCCTGTCTGCAAGCCAAGGAGAAAGGCCTCAGGGGAAACCAATCCTGCGAGTAATGTGATCTTGGACTTTCAGTCTCCAGAACTGTAAGAAAAAAATCCCTGTTGTTTAAGTCACCCAGCCTGTGGTATTTTTTTTTTTTTTTTGGCAGTCCTGGCAGACTAATATACCCTCCAACACACTGTTCCCCAATTCATTAACAAACAAACCAGTCCAGTTCTGGCTCTGGATCAGAATAGGGGCCTACAAAAGTCGCAATGAAGGAAAAACAGTTGGTTTGAACTGATTGGAGCCAGTAAGATATGTGAACAGGACAGAAATTGTAATAAGGTTCCTTTAAGGAAACGAAATAAAAATCTAAAAGAGGTAGATATATACACATTGGCTTCCTCTCCAAACCTGCAGAATACGAGGTACATTTTCATCTTCCCAGAATAATAAATGGCATAGTCTCCTTTCTGGAATTTTTTTTTAATAACTCAGAAGAGTTTTAGGAGTATTAGTCATTCATTCCTCAGTCTGAATTTGTAGTAATCTGCATTCTTAAATCACTGAAATCTGAAGAAAAGAGGGAGCAAAATGTAATTCTGAATTCAAAGTTCTTTATTAGCGTGACACAGAGAATTATTTAATGTGGCCTTAAGTCAGAAACTGGGCTTCTCTAGTGGCTCAGATGGTAAAGAACCTGCCCACAATGCAGGAGACCCAGGTTCAATCCCCAGGCCAAGAAGATCCCCTGGAGAAGGGAATGGCAAACCACTTCAATATTCTTGCCTGGAGAATTCCATGGAAAGGGGAGACTGGCAGGCTATATAGTCCATGGGGTTGCAAAGAATCTGAACAACTGAACCACTAATACCTTCACTAAGTCAGAAACTAGGGACTTCTTCCAAAATTTATCTAGGGTTGGCCTTATTATCCCCTGCATCTCAGTAACAGGCCAGAGTTAAAGAACTTCAAAAAAGAAAATACATAATTTCATGACCATTAAGTTTCTGCCTTTCAAAATAAAATCAAGAAGAACTTTAATGCCACTGAATCTCCTATAAGAATTGTTTTTTCTCATTATTCCTCTAAAATTTATCAAGCTTTCTTATCTATGTTAGTTCCTTTGCTGTCCACAGTATTTTCTTCAAAAAGGTCTTGGCTCCCCTGCCTACATTAGCCATCTAAATCCTCATTATCCTTGAAGATATGAATGAACCACCAGAACCACTGTAAAGCCTTCCTTGGCCAGTTCAACAGAAAATTCCCTTGCATTCTTCACCTCTTTTTGCTCTTTTGACACTTGAAATATATACAAAATATCAATTGCCTTCTCAGACATTCATCTTAATCCACCAATTAGATAAGCTTTTCACATCAGGAAACATTTTGTACATTTAACTGCGGGCCACATGAAACACTAAGGCTCAAACACATAATGTCTTCAAAATCTCTGCACTGACTTGTAAGTAGGTAAGTGATGAAATAGCAGTTCTATCCTTGCTCCTAACAGTCCGCTTGCTCTTTAAGCCTAAATTTCATGCTTAAAATGATGTTTGGTATGTGAATATATGCTACGTGGAATGTCTGATGTGCAAGGAAATAAGACATCAAAGAATTCTAGCATGTTATGGAACTTCCTTTTACTTGGCATTTGACTTAATACAGATTTCTGCCTCCAACAGAGAACTGTATTCAAGGTTAGTGTTTTCTGGGACAATCCAATCATTTATTCATTTAATCATTTATCAAATCATTTATTAAATGATTCATTTAACCATTTGTTAAAATATTATATTCCAATGTGTACCATTAACTCTGAGACGTTCTGGAGATATAACAGTTCATATGATGGGGGAGGAGAAGGGAGCAGGACAAATCATTTGTCTTCATGAAATTCCTAGTCCAGGGAGGAGACAGTCAGTATGACAAACTACACAAATGAAGGCATGGGAATGAGACGACAACCTAGTGCCTCTCCCTCAATCCACCTTTCCATTCATGTAATATTGCTATAATTGAAGTTCTCCAAAGGGAGTTATACCAATCTGTAAGAGCAGAGAGCAGTGGAATTTGGTGAATGTGGCAGGCAGCATCTAAAATGGCCCACGGGGACCCTAACTTCTGGTATTCCCACTCTGGTGTGTGAGCTGAATCTAGCGACTTGCCTTTAATAAAGAACACAGAAAAACTGGGTTTTAAAGATGATGATTTGTCCCTTGCTTGCACTCTTTCAAAGAATAGCAAGAAGAGGTAAGAAAGCCTTCTTCAGCGATCAATGCAAAGAAATAGAGGAAAACAACAGAATGCGAAAAACTAGAGATCTCTTCAAGAAAATTAGAGATACCAAGGGAACATTTCATGCAAAGATGGGCTCGATAAAGGACAGAAATGGTATGGACCTAACAGCAGCAGAAGATATTAAGAAGAGGTGGCAAGAATACACAGAACTGTACAAAAAAGATCTTCACTACCCAGATAATCACGATGGTGTGATCACTGACCTAGAGCCAGACATCCTAGAATGTGAAGTCAAGTGGGCCTTAGAAAGCATCACTATGAACAAAGCTAGTGGAGGTGTTGGAATTCCAGTGGAGCTATTTCAAATCCTGAAAGATGATGCTGTGAGAGTGCTGCACTCAATATGCCAGCAAATTTGGAAAACTCAGCAGTGGCCATAGGACTGGAAAAGGTCAGTTTTCATTCCAACCCCAAAGAAAGGCAATGCCAAAGAATGCTCAAACTACCACACAATTGCACTCATCTCACACGCTAGTAAAGGAATGCTCAAAATTCTCCAAGCCAGGCTTTAGCAATACGTGAACCGTGAACTTCCTGATGTTAAAGCTGGTTTTAGAAAAGGCAGAGGAACCAGAGATCAAATTGCCAACATCCGCTAGATCATAGAAAAAGCAAGAGAGTTTCAGAAAAACATCTATTTCTGCTTTACTGACTATGCCAAAGCCTTTGACTGTATGGATCACAATAAACTGTGGAAAATTCTGAAAGAGATGGGAATACCAGACCACCTGATCTGCCTCTTGAGAAACCTATATGCAGGTCAGGAAGCAACAGTTAGAACTGGACATGGAACAACAGACTGGTTCCAAATACAAAAAGGAGTACATCAAGGCTGTATATTGTCACCCTGCTTATTTAACTTCTATGCAGAGTACATCATGAGAAATGCTGGACTGGAAGAAGCACAAGCTGGAATCAAGATTGCCTAGAGAAATATCAATAACCTCAGATATGCAGATGACACCACCCTTATGACAGAAAGTGAAGAGGAACTAAAAAGCCTCTTGATGAAAGTGAAAGAGGGGAGTGAAAAAGTTGGCTTAAAGCTCCACATTCAGAAAACAAAGATCATGGTATCTGGTCCCATCACTTCATGGCAAATAGATGGGGAAACAGTGGAAACAGTGTCAAACTTTATTTTGGGGGGCTCCAAAATCACTACAGATGGTGACTGCAGCCATGAAATTAAAAGACACTTACTCTTTGGAAGGAAAGTTATGACCAACCTAGATAGCATACCGAAAAGCAGAGATATTACTTTGCCAAGAAAGGTCCGTCTAGTCAAGGCTATGGTTTTTTCAGTGGTCATGTATGGATGTGAGAGTTGGACTGTGAAGAAGGCTGAGTGCTGAAGAATTTATGCCTTTGAACTGTGGTGTTGGAGAAGACTCTTGAGAGTCCCTTGGACTGCAAGGAGATCCAACCAGTCCATTCTGAAGGAGATCAGCCCTGGCATTTCTTTGGAAGGAATGATGCTAAAGCTGAAACTCCAATACTTTGGCCACCTCATGCAAAGAGTTGACTCATTGGAAAAGACTCTGATGTTGGGAGGGATTGGGGGCAGGGGGAGAAGGGGAGGGCAGAGGATGAGATGACTGAATGGCATCACTGACTTGATGGACATGAGTCTGAGTGAACTCTGGGAGTTGGTGATGGACAGGGAGGCCTGGCGTGCTGCAATTCATGGGGTCACAAAGAGTTGGACACAACTTAGTGACTGAACTGAACTGAACTGCACTCTTTCAGGGGCTTTTTTAGCCTCCTCAATTTGATGATGCAAGCTATTGTGCTGTTAGTAGCCAGTGGCAAGGTGAGGAACTAAAATGTCGCAAGGAATGGAGGTAGCCTCTAAGCAACTCAGTCCTGCCAGAAACTACACGAGTGAACTTAGAACCTTCCCCAACCCCTGAGATGTCTATACCCCTGGCTGACACCTACATTACAGCCTGGGGTGTCCTCTGCCCTGGAAGACTCAGCTACATTGCACCCAGACTCTTAACCCCCGGAACTTTGAAATAATATATATTTGTTGCTTTAGCTAAGTTTTTGGATACCATGTAACACATAATAGGTAACTAATAAAGTCAACCATATTGGGGAATATATCTCTGGGGATTCCCTTCATGTACTTTACAATAGGCATAAAGATGGAGAAGAGAATTTAGGCAGAAGAAAATATTCACAAAACGTAGTGTGCTGGGCTAAATATGTGGAGTTAAGAATTTATGATTCTATATTTGCTTTGTAAATAAAACAAATTTATAGTAACCAAGGGGGAAAGGCAGCAGGGAGGATTAAATTGGGATACTTGGATTAATATATACACACTACTGTATGTAAAATAGGTAACTAATAAGGACCTATTGTATAACACAGGGAACTCTACACAATATCCTGCAATGGCCTATATGAGAAAGGAATCTAAAAAAGAATGGATGTAAGTATATATGTAACTGATTCACTTGGCTGTGCACCAGAAGCTAACAGTGTAAATCAACTATACTCCAATAAAAATTAATTAAAAAAAAAAAAAGAATTCAGGTTTCTAGCTCAAATTTATACCCTGAATAGGTACATGACCCTAACTGCACAAAAACTAATGTTCATAACATTTCCTAACCTAAATTTGCTCTTTTGTAAATTTAAGAGAAGAATTAGTTTAGAGCTAAGTTTCTTCCCTGAGTTAAAAATCCCTTCCTATATGAAAACTTTGAAATTATTTCAGTGTAATTATCCTTTGAAATGGTCCTTTGTCACAGGTCCTGGGCCAACGTTCTAACTCTGTGTACTGCAGCAGGACTGCTTTTGTGTGTCTTCGTGTCTTCTCATCCCTTTTTGCTTAGTTTTTATATTCACATGAGATTTTAAACCAACAAATTGTGACAAAGAATCAGCATGATTCACCACAATGCCTTTCAAAAATAGTAAAAAAATAAAAGAAAAAGAAAAGAAAAAATCCACGAAAGTATGCTAAATTTTAGGAAGGTAGTTTCTATATTCAAAGCATTCATTTTGTTTAAAAAAGCAAAGATTCAGCTCTCCAGTTTTATTGCCTCTTAATAGAACAGATAATAGAAACAAAGTGGGGGAAATGGCATTATCTATTAATGACATGTGTTTCAACACATTTTAACAACTTTGGTTGGTATTTCTTTTTGTGTTCTTTTAAATAAAAACACAGTTCAATCACTATACTGAAATACCTTATACCAATGGTTTTAAAAGGAAAATGTTACCTTCTGTGGCTAAATGCAATAATTTAGTCTGACACAAAACTGGCTTGAGAGAATATATCGAATCCTTCAGTACATGGTTCCTTCCTTTCTATGCGAATGACTCATAGTTGCATTTCTGGGTTTCTTCCTAAGTAACCTCAGTTGTAATATATTTACACGGCAAATGGTGTAGCTCTATAGCCCGGGTGTCTGTACACTACCAGGAAACTCTTTTGGAATTCGTTTATCTTTTTAGCTGAGTGCAATGGGATAAAACAAAAACGGGTGTTACTGGGACTTCACTGGCAGTTCAGTGGTTAAGACCCGCGCTTCCACTGTAGGAGGAACAGTGTCGATTGCTAGTCCAGGAATTAAGACCTTACAGGAGCCTGGCACAACCAGAAAACACACAAAAAAATCAGTGCTACCAGCTTCACCATAAGCTGATGTACTGAAATGCCTCCAAAACTGGATATGATGTTAGTTCTAGTCAGAAATATTCATTCTGCACCACCTTCCTTCCTCCTGCACATACATACCCTTCTCTTATCAGATTCTCCAAGTTTTTGTTGAATTTGCAAAATAGTTTGGTATCAAATATTGTTTTACAATGTTTATTGAGTTGAATAGAGAGATAAAATCCAGAATGCACTTTAGTTCCCAGTTCAGTTCAGTTCAGTTGCTCAGTCGTGTCCGACTCTTTGCGACCCCATGAATCGCAGCACACCAGGCCTCCCTGTCCATCACCAACTCCCAGAGTTCACTCAGACTCATGTCCACCAAGTCAGTGATGCCATCCAGCCATCTAATCCTCTGTCGTCCCCTTCTCCTCCTGCCCCCAATCCCTCCCAGCAGCAGGGTCTTTTCCAATGAGTCAACTCTTCACATGAGGTGGCCAAAGTATTGGAGTTTCAGCTTTAGCATCAGTCCTTCCAAAGAACACCCAGGACTGATCTCCTTTAGAATGGACTGGTTGGATCTCCTTGCAGTCCAAGGGACTCTCAAGAGTCTTCTCCAACACCACAGTTCAAAAGCATCAATTCTTTGGCACTCAGCTTTCTTCACAGTCCAACTCTCACATCCATACATGACCACTGGAAAAACTATAGCCTTGACTAGATGGACCTTTGTTGGCAAAGTAATGTCTCTGCTTTTTAAAATGCTATTTAAAAGTAGTACGTCAAGGCTGTATATTGTCACCCTGCTTATTTAATTTATATGCAGAGTACATCATGAGAAACGCTGGGCTGGAAGAAGCACAAGCTGGAATCAAGATTGCAGGGAAAAATTTCAATAACTTCAGATATGCAGATGACATCACCCTTACGACAGAAAGTGAAGAGGAACTAAAAAGCCTCTTAATGAAAGTGAAAAAGGAGAGTGAAAAAGTTCACTTAAAGTTCCCAGTTAGTCCCCCTATCAAATCCTCATTAAATTTTTGGGATATTAGTCAAATAATAAATATTTGGAATATTTTGTCATGATTCTATCACACCTTTTTCATCATGTGTTTTACAAATGTGTCATAGAGGAAGAGAGGACCAGATTCCAGAAGTCTGAAAAATAGCCCACATGTAAACTACCTTAATTTGGATAATAAGCAACAGATCAGGTATCAATTTAATAATGGATCACATGGTAGAAAATATAATGACAATTTGCGAGGGAAGAGATCTTCGAAAAACTTTATCAGCTTTATTTCTTCTTATGAGAACAAGAATTTAAATGGTTTTATTATACAATATGCTAAAAGTTATTCTTATCTCAGCTCTGTTACAGAAACCTAGGAGCAGAAACACCCTATTAAATGGACTCCAGCATGGAACACTTATAGCAAACCCAGTCTGAAGATCATCACTCCCCAAGTCAAGGGAAAATGGAATGAAAGTGTCACATCATAACAAGAGAAAACACCAAAGACTAGTAACAGATGACACCATTCATTTGTTCATTTATTCACTTATTTGTCAACACTGAATGCCTTTTTCAGTAGTGAGTAGTAAAGCTTGGCATCAGGGTTTTAATAATGAAACAGCCTTGTGTTTGATGATAGAGTCTATGGAGGAATATAGTCAAGTAAACCACATTTGACGCGTAAGCAATTACAGAGATACTGAAGATACTGGAGAGTCTGATAATAATTATCGGCTCCCTTTCAAGAAAATGCATATTCTAAATATACAAAAGTTTAGTGTTCAATTGCAGATGTTTCCAGGACCCTCAAATATTCATCCACAGACCACTAAATACTACCAGAGTCAGAACATCTGGTTTATGAAGTCTCACTAATTTGTATCTTGGTGCCCAACTGTAGAATAGCAGCACATAAGTTCTGTGACCATGTGAACATTTTCAGTAGATATAGCTTTCTGTGGATAAAAATATCCTTGCTATGGGCCAGATGCCCTTGGTACAAAGTAATTTCTAGAGACTTACCACAGTTGACTTAAACTTCAGTAATGCGTGCCCTGTTGTACTCATATAATCATTTGTTTATAAAGTGCTGTTCCAACAAGCATAAGATTATTAACAAGGCTATTTTTATTTACCATGTTTCCAAACCAGGTCATCTACCAGAAGAATTAATTTATAAGGTAAAAAGTACAGATAGTCCAAAAGAATTGGCTCAGATTAAGTATCTGCTTGTGGTAAAAAGAAATACTTCACTGATATTTCTGGATTCATCCAAAGCTAAATCCAGATCTTTTTTTTTTTTTTTTTTTGCAGCTTTAATTTCCATGTTTAAACATTTTGAGGTTGCCAATGCATAGGTTGCTAACTAAAATATAACTGAATAACACTAAAATACCTCTTCAATTGTCAATTCAAAACTTCCATGAAAAAAGAGATTCTGTGTTTTTTTTCCCCCTTTTTGCACAAATCAATAAAAAAAATATCCAATTGAAATTCACTTAGGTATAGATTTAGATACTCTTGAAAATTAGCTGAGTTTCAATCAAAAATAAAAAGGAATAACTGAAACAAGCAAATGTTTCTTTTGGAAGGAACGTGATTAACTAAATAAAGTAGATTTATTTTTATAGAATGAGAAACTGAAGCTCAGATTCATAAAAGGGGCACTTGGTTACAGGGAAAATGACATAGTCCTATAGACAAAGCTTTCCATCTCCAACAATACCACTCTTTATACTAGCAAATGCTTTTGTTTTCAATTTTATTCAAATTCATTTCTATAGGCTAGATTTAATTAAAGGAAAAATAAAGCAAAACACTCATTCATTAAAAACAAAATTCATCCATTTATCATGCTTTTTTTATCCATTCCATCAGTTAATATACTAAGTATCTATTGAGTAAGTTTCACATGTTCTGCCCAAGGCTTGGAAAGGAGACCTGGCTAGAGCAGTCAATTGGGGAACTGGTGCTAAGACAGGAAGTTGGAAATGTAAGCAGGAGCCCATCCAGAAGGCCTTGCTGGGACAGAAGAGAGCTCAGATTTTTTTACAAATGCAAAATTAACCCATTCAAAGGTTTTAGAGAAGGGTGTAATGCAAACCAACATATTTTAAATCAATCTCCTCTTAACTTTTAAACGTTTGCTCTGGTAAAATTACAGCTTCTATCAAAACACACCTTGCATTTTTCTTTCTCTGTAATGCACAACTTCTTTCCATGTGGAAACTTTTATACCAATTAACTATTTAATGATATGAAACTTTGAGGATCTAAAATACATGAATTTTGAAAATCATTTAGGAAAAATGTATTTGGAGGCACACTCAAGTTCAGAAGATTTTAAGTTCAGTCCAGACTGTTAGCTTCCATGACTAGGTCACTGTGAAAATGCTGTGTCCGCTTTACTTTGACTCTAAGAGTCTATTGATTTGTGGCTACTACTTCAAACTGGCTACAAAACCATGCTTCTTTTTTTATCTATGTACTGTCTTCTCACACTTCTCTCAGGGTCACAGTATTGTCTGTCTTTGCCCTCCCACTCCTTCATATCTCTTATTAGTAAAGTCAGCAAAGTATCATGTAACCAAGTCATCAAGAAACTTCTTTATACTAAACACCATGAAGGATATTACAAAAGACACACACAAAAGGAAACTCTTAGGGAAGAAAAAGAAGAAGAAGAAAAAAATAACACAATATATTTTAGGCAAAGGCATAAATAAGATTATTTTAAAAAGTGAAAATAATATTTGTAATACCAGCAACTTTATAGGCAGATATGCTTTTATTGAATACCAAATATGTTGTTCCAGCTATTAGCAGCTAATATCATCATATGATTACCAGCACTGAAGAACATGCTAAACACTGTGCATATATGGTCTCATGCAATCTTTCTAGCCGCTCTATAGTCAAATAGATGGGCACTATTATTATTCCATATTGTAAAGTAAGAAACAGAGAATTTGGCTCCAGAGCTTGGACATTTTACCCAGACTCTTCTCAAACTCCTATAAGGATGAGAATCACTTGAAGAACTTGTTAAAAATACAGAGACATGAATACTATCATTTTTAGCAGATTCTGAGATGAGGCCAAAGAATGTGAATTTTTATAAACTCATAAACTATCATTAATCACTACCACCACCACCAAACCATCACTCTAACCCAAATGCAATGATTCTGATATTGATGACCCATTAGCTACATTTGAAAAACTTTGTGCTATGATACACTATATCCCCTAGGACTGTATTAAAATTTATATGCACACACTCACTGGGAAATAATGTTAAAATATTTTGATTCAATAGATCTAGGGTGAGCCCTGAGATCCTGTATTCCTGAAAAACTTAGAAGTGATGCCAATGTGGTTAGTCAAGACATACATTTTCAGTAGGCAAGACCAACTACAGTGCCAGAAAGTTTAAGGTTAAAGATATAAGAGATGTTAATTCTCTTTCATAAAGAATTTATACTCTCCATCAACAAAATGAACAGATAACTTATGAAATGGGAGAAAATATCTGCAAATAATATATTTGGTAAGGGTTGCATATTGGTAAAAGCCTGGGCAGCTGCGACAGCACAAAAGTGCAGCTGAGAGGAGCTACCCCATGTCCGAGGTCGGGGCAGCGGCTGAGAGTGCCAGGCTGCGATGGCGCAGGAACAGCCAGAGGAGCTACCCCATGTCCGAGGTCAGGGTCGGTGGCCGGGAGGAGCTACCCTGCCTCCGAGGTCAGGGGTGGTGGCCGGGAGGAGCTATCCCACATCCAAGGTCAGGGGTGGCGGTCGAGAGTGCCAGGCTGCGACAGCACAGGAGCAGCCAAGAGGAGATATGCCCCAGGTCAGGGGCAGTGGCCAGGAGGAGCAACCCCACATCCAGCGAGCGGAGCCTGCACAGGCGCAGGAGGGCCTAGAGGAGCTACTACACGTTCAAGGACAGGAGGGGCGGCGGTGAGGAGATACCCCTCATCCAAGGTAAGGAGCAGCGGCTGCACTTTGCCAGACCAGCTGTGAAGAGATACCCCACGTCCAAGGTAAGAGAAACCTCAGTAAGACAGTAGGTGTGGCAAGAGGGCGTCAGAGGGCAGACACACTGAAACCATAATCACAGAAAACTAGTCAATCTAATGACACTAGGTACCACAGCCTTGTCTAACTCAATGGAACTAAGCCATGCCCGTAGGGCAACCCAAGATGGGCGGGTCATGGTGGACAGGTCTGACAGAATGTTGTCCAGTGGAGAAGGGAAGGGCAAACCACTTCAGTATTCTTGCCTTGGGAACCCCATGAACAGTATGAAAAGGCAAAATGATAGGATACTGTAAGAGGAACTCCCCAGGTCAGTAGGTGCCCAATATGCTACTGGAGATCAGTGGAGAAATAACTCCAGAAAGAATGAAGGGATGGAGCCAAAGCAAAAACAATACCCAGTTGTGGATGTGACTGCTGATAGAAGCAAGGTCCGATGCTGTAAAGAGCAATATTGCATAAGAACCTGGAATCTTAGGTCCATGAATCAAGGCAAATTGGAAGTGGTCAAACAGGAGATGGCAAGAGTGAACATTGACATTCTAGGAATCAGTGAACTCAAATGAACTGGAATGGGTGAACTTAACTCAGATGACCATTTTATCTACTACTGCAGGCAGGAATCCCTTAGAAGAAATGGAGTAGCCATCATGGTCAACAAAGAGTCCGAAATGCAGTACTTAGATGCAATCTCAAAAACAACAGAATGATCTCTGTTCGTTTCCAAGGCAAACCATTCAATATTACAGTAATCCAAGTGTATGCCCCAACCAGTAACGCTGAAGAAGCTGAAGTTGAACGGTTCTATGAAGACCTACAAGACCTTTTAGAACTAACACCCAAAAAAGATGTCCTTTTCATTATAGGGGACTGGAATGCAAAAGTAGGATGTTAACAAATACCTGGAGTAACAGGCAAATTTGGCCTTGGAATACGGAATGAAGCAGGGCAAAGACTAATAGAGTTTTGCCAAGAAAATGCACTGGTCATAGCAAACACCCTCTTCCAACAATACAAGAAGAGAGGACTCTACATATGGACATAACCAGATGGTCAACACCGAAATCAGATTGATTATATTCTTTGCAGCCAAAGATGGAGAAGCTCTATACAGTCAGCAAAAACAAGACCAGGAGCTGACTGTGGCTCAGACCATGAGCTCCCTATTGTCAAATTCAGACTTAAATTTAAGAAAGTAGGGAAAACCACTAGACCATTCAGGTATGACCTAAATCAAATCCCTTAGGATTATACAGTGGAAGTGAGAAATAGATTTAAGGGACTAGATCTGATAGATAGAGTGCCTGATGAACTATGGACAGAGGTTCCTGACATTGTACAGGAGACAGTGATCAAGACCATCCCCATGGAACAGAAATGCAAAAAAGCAAAATGGCTGTCTGGGGAGGCCTTACAAATAGCTGTGAAAAGAAGAGAAGTGAAAAGCAAAGGAGAAAAGGAAAGATATAAGCATCTGAATGCAGAGTTCCAAAGAATAGCCAGGAGAGAAAAGAAAGCCTTCTTCAGCGATCAATGCAAAGAAATAGTGGAAAACAACAGAATGGGAAAGACTAGAGATCTCTTCAAGTAAATTAGAAATACCAAGGGAATATTTCATGCAAAGATGGGCTTGATAAAGGACAGACATGGTATGGACCTAACAGAAGCAGAAGATATCAAGAAGAGGTGGCAAGAATGCACAGAAGAACTGTAGAGAAAACATCTTCATGATCAAGATAATCTCGATGCTATGATCACTCACTAGAGCCAGACATCTTAGAATGCGAAGTCAAGTGGGCCTTAGAAAGTATCACTATGAACAAAGCTAGAGGAGGTGATGGAATTCCAGGTGCGCTATTTCAAATCCTGAAAGATGATACTGTGAAAGTGCTGCACTCAATATGCCAGCTAATTTGGAAAACTCAGCAGTGGCCACAGGACTGGAAAAGATCAGTTGTCATTCCAATCCCAAAGAAAGGCAATGCCAAGGAATGCTCAAGCTACCACACAATTGCACTCATCCCACACACTAGTAAAGGGATGCTCAAAATTCTCCAAGCCAGGCTTCAGCGATACGTGAACTGTGAACTTCCAGATGTTAAAGCTGGTTTTAGAAAAGGCAGAGGAAACAGAGATCAAACTGCCAACATCCGCTGGATCATTGAAAAAGCACAAGAGTTGCAGAAAAACAACTATTTCTGCTTTACTGACTATGACAAAGCCTTTGACTGTGTGGATCACAATAAACTGTGGAAAATTCTGAAAGAGATGGGAATACCAGACCACATGACCTGCCTCTTGAGAAACCTATATGCACATCAGGAAGCAACAGTTAGAACTGGCCATGGAACAACAGATTGGTGCCAAACAGGAAAAGGAGTATGCCAAGGCTGTATATTGTCACCCTGCTTATTTAACTTATATGCAGAGTACATCACGAGAAACGCTGGCCTGGAAGAAGCACAAGCTGAAATCAAGATTGCTGGGAGAAATATCAATAACCTCAGATATGCAGATGACACCACCCTTATGACAGAAAGTGAAGAGGAACTCAAAAGCCTCTTGATGAAAGTGAAAGAGGAGAGTGAAAAAGTTGGCTTAAAGCTAAACATTCAGAAAACGAAGATCATGGCATCTGGTCCCATCACTTCATGGGAAATAGATGGGGAAACAGTGGAAACAGTGTCAGACTTTATTTTTTGGGGCTCCAAAATCACTGCAGATGGTGACTGCAGCCATGAAATTAAAAGACGCTCACTCCTTGGAAGAAAAGTTATGACCAACCTGGATAGCATATTGAAAAGCAGAGACATTACTTTGCCAACAAAGGCCCATCTAGACAAGGCTATGGTTTTTCCAGTGGTCATGTATGGATGTGAGAGTTGGACTGTGAAGAAAGCTGAGCGCTGAAGAATTGATGCTTTTGAACTGTGGTGTTGGAGAAGACTCTTGCAAGTCCCTTGGACTGCAAGGAGATCCAACCAGTCCATTCTAAAGATCAGTCCTGGGTATTCTTTGGAAGGAATGATGCTAAAGCTGAAACTCCAGTACTTTGGCCACCTCATGCGAAGAGTTGACTCATTGGAAAAGACTCTGATGCTGAGAGGGATTGGGGGCAGGAGAAGAAAGGGACGACAGAGGATGAGATCGCTGGATGGCATCACCAACTCGATGGACATGAGTTTGAGTGAACTCCGGGAGATGATGATGGACAGGGAGGCCTGGCTTGCTGAAATTCATGGAGTCGCAAAGAGTCGGACATGACTGAGCGACTGAATTGAACTGAATACCCCAAATACATAAAGAACTCATATAACTACAGACAGTGTATAACCATCTGATTAAAAAAGGGGAAGAAGGTTGAGGTCTACCCCTATGGGCTTTTTCTATAAAACCTACATTGTTGGAAATGCCTCAGAGAGTAACTATGTAGTTTCCTTTACTCATATAACTACCTGTTAGATCTGTGGAAAGAACTTTGAGAGAGAGCTGCCAATTAAACTAGGAAAAACCTAACAAACCTTTTTTTTTTTTTTTTTAATCTTGGGTACTGGCATATCACAATGATCTCTGTCAAGTTCCAGGGTGTGATAACTTAAGAATGAATATGATTTGAACTTAATACATTTTTAGAGGGTGCCATTATGAATTAGGCAGATCCATTTTCTGGCCCTAAACATGATCTTCTAGTAAACTGCTTGAGGAAATTGGATCTCCAAATTTACAGGTGGGAAATTTTGAAGTACATTCCATTGAAGATCAAAGAGGCCCAACTAACACAATTGTGGGCAGATACACATGACAGCTGTGGGTTGAACAGAGTTTCTTTTTGAAAGGGCTATCTTGAAGATTATGACTTTGGAGAAGCTAAGGTGATTGGCAGTGGAAAGAATCAGGATGTGTGGAAGTTCCTTAAAAATTTATTGACTTAAATCACTCTGCCTCTGTTATACATAATAAAAAGAAACTCTTTATAGTGTGGGGGCGGGGGGGGGTGGGGAGTGGAGGAGGATCTGAATAGACTTTTTTCCAAAGAAGACATACAGATGGTCAATAGGTACATGAAGAGATGTTCAGCATCACTAATTACCAGGGAAATGCAAATCAAAACCATAATGATATGTCACCTCACTTCACCCCTACTAGAAAAGCTACTATAAAATAGTCAATAAATAAGAGTTGGTGAGGATGTAGAGAAAAGAGAACCCTTGTACACTGGTGGTGGGAATTTAAGTTGGTGCAGCCACTATCAAAAACTATGTAGAGGTTTCTCAAAAAATTTAAAAATAGAACAACTGTATGATCAACCAATTCCACTGTTGGGAATTCATTCAAAGAAAACCAAAACACTAGTTAGACAAGATATATGCACACTGATGTTCATTTCACAATTATTTTTGATAGCCAAGATATTGAAGCAACCTATGTCCACCAAGAGTTGAATGGATAAAGAAAATATACACATATATTCATACATACACACACACACACACACACACAGAGGAACATTACTCAGTGACAAAAAAATAATAAAATCTTGTAATTTGCAACAACATGGATGGATCTAGAGGGTATTATGCTAAGTGAAATTAAGTCAGACAAAGACAGACAATACATGATCATATTTACATGTGGCGGGAAAAAACAAAAACACGAAATTCATTGATACAGAGAATAGATTGGTGGTCCAAGAGCAGGGATTAGAGGACAGACAAAATTGATGAAAGGGGGTACAAAGCTATACTTATAAGATAAATAAGTCATGGGGATGTGATATGCAGTATCATCATGGTAGTTAGTTATGCTATATTGCATATTTGAAAATTCTTAAATGTTTTCAACACAAGAAAAAATTATGACTATGGATGATGACAGATGTTCACTAAACTTACTGTGGTGATCATTTTGAAATATATACAAATATCAAATCCTTATGTTGTACACCTGAAATTAATATAATGTTATATGTCAATTTTAGCTCAATAAAATAAAGATTTATAGTTTAGAGAAGCAAATGGAGATAAAGCCAGACGCTCTGGGAACATGAGGCATGTGGAGGGGGAAGTGACAGAAAGCTTACTAGAAAAAGATATATGAGTTGAGATTTGAAGGAAACAATCTCATTCAGTTACATGCTCCTTAGAAATTTATTTAATACAAGAAATGAGCAAGGAGGTGGTCCTAAGATGGTGGAGGAACAGGAAGGGGAGACCACTTTCTCCCCCACAAATTCATCAAAAGAGCATTTAAACGCTGAGTAAATTCCACAAAACAACTTCTGAATGCCGGCAGAGGACATCAGGCACCCAGAAAAGCAGCCCATTGTCTTCGAAAGGAGATGTTTTATCAACAGTGCTGTATAGATGGAGAAGTCTTGAGGCTACTGCAAAAATAAGACTGAAAACCAGATGCAGGAGGCTTAAGTCCAAATCCTGAGAACACCAGAGAACTCCTGACACCAGGGAACATTAACTGACAGGAGCTCATCAAACGCCTCCATACCTACACTGAAACCAAGCACCACCCAAGGGCCAACAAGTTCCAGAGCAAGACATACTATGCAAATTCTCCAGCAACACAGGAACACAGCCCTGAGCTTCAATATACAGGCTGCCCAAAGTCACTCCAAATCCACTGACATCTCATAACTCATACCGGACACTTCATTGCACTCGAGAGAGAAAAAATCCAGCTCCACCCACCAGAACACCGAAACAAGCTTCCCTAACCAGGAAACCTTGACAAGCTAGCCATACAACCCCACCCACAGCGAGGAAACTCCACAATAAAGAGAACTCCACAAACTGCCAGAATACAAAAAGGCCACCCCAAACACAGCAATATAAACAGGATGAAGAGACAGAGAAATACCCAGCAGGTAAAGGAACAGGATAAATGTCCACCAAATGAAACAAAAGAGGAAGAGATAGGGAATCTACCTGATAAAGAATTCTGAATAATGATAGTGAAAATGATCCAAAATCTTGAAATCAAAATGGCATCAGATAAATAGCCTGGAGACAAGGACTGAGAAGATGCAAGAAAGGTTTAACAAGGGGCTAGAAGAAATAAAAAAAGAGTCAGTATATAATGAATAATGCAATAAATGAGATCAAAAACACTCTGGAGGGAACAATTAGTAGAATAATGGAGGCAAAAGATAGGATTAGTGAAGTAGAAGATAGAATGGTAGAAATTAATGAATCAGAGAGGAAAAAAGAAAACGAATTAAAAGAAATGAGGACAATCTCAGAGACCTCCAGGACAATATTAAATGCCCCAACATTTGAATCATAGGAGTCCCAGAAGAAGAAGACAAAAAGAAAGACCATGAGAAAATACTTGAGGAGATAATTGTTGAAAACTTCCCTAAAATGGGGAAGGAAATAATCACTCAAGTCCAAGAAACCCAGAGAGTCCCAAACAGGATAAACCCAAGGCAAAACACCCCAAGACACATATTAATCAAATTAACAAAGATCAAATGCAAAGAACAAATTTTAAAAGCAGCAAGGGAAAAACAACAAACACACAAGGGGATTCCCATAAGGATAACAGCTGATCTTTCAACAGAAACTCTTCAAGCCAGGAGGGAATGGCAGGACATACTTAAAGTGAAGAAAGAAAATAACTTACAGCCCAGATTACTGTACCCAGAAAGGATCTCATTCAAATATGAAGGAGAAATCAAAAGCTTTGCAGACAAGCAAAAGCTGAAAGAATTCAGCATCACCAAACCAGCTCTCCAACAAATACTAAAGGATCTTCTCTAGACAGGAAACACAAAAAGGGTGTATAAACTCGAACACAAAACAATAAAGTAAATGGCAACAGGATCATACTTATCAATAATTACCTAAAACATAAGTGGGTTGAATGCCCCAACCAAAAGACAAAGACTGGCTGAATGGATACAAAAACAAGACCCCTATATATGTTGTCTACAAGAGACCCACCTCAAAACAGGGGACACATACAGACTGAAAGTGAAGGATTGGAAAAAGATATCCACACAAATAGAGACCAAAAGAAAGCAGGAATAGCAATACTCATATCAGATAAAATAGACTTCAAAACAAAGGCTGTGAAAAGAGACAAAGAAGGTCACTACATAATGATCAAAGGATCAATCCAA
This sequence comes from Bos taurus, assembly GCF_002263795.3. Taxonomy (NCBI): domain Eukaryota; kingdom Metazoa; phylum Chordata; class Mammalia; order Artiodactyla; family Bovidae; genus Bos; species Bos taurus. The sequence goes on along the minus strand of NC_037332.1, from coordinate 12,761,180 downwards.
GAAGAAGATATAGCAATTATCAATATATATGAACCCAACATAGGAGCACCGCAATATGTAAGACAAATGCTAACAAGTATGAAAGGGGAAATTAACAATAACACATTAATAGTGGGAGACTTTAATACACCACTCACACCTATGGATAGATCAACTAAACAGAAAATTAACAAGGAAACATAAACTTTAAATGATGCAATAGACCAGTTAGACCTAATTGATATCTATAGGACTTTTCACCCCAAAACAATGAACTTCACCTTTTCCTCAAGTGCACACAGAACCTTCTCCAGGACAGATCACATCCTGGACCATAAATCTAGCCTTGGTAAATTCAAAAAAATTGAAATCATTCCAAGCATCTCTTCTGACAGCAATGCAGTAAGATTAGATATCAATTACAGGAGAAAAACTATTAAAAATTCAAACATATGGAGGCTGAACAACACGCTGCTGAATAACCAACAAATCACAGAAGAAATCAAAAAAGAAATCAAAATATGCATAGAAACAAATGAAAATGAAAACACAACAGCCCAAAACCTGTCCGGTTTAGTTTAGTTCAGTCGCTCAGTCGTGTCCAACTCTTTACGACCCCATGATCGCAGCACGCCAGGCCTCCCTGTCCATCACCAACTCCCGGAGTTCACTCAGACCCAAGTCCATCGAGTCAGTGATGCCATCCAACCATCTCATCCTCTGTCGTCCACGTCTCCTCCTGCCCCCAATCCCTCCCAGCATCAGAGTCTTTTCCAAGGAGTCAACTCTTCGCATGAGGTGGCCAAAGTACTAGAGTTTCAGCTTCAGCATCATTCCTTCCAAAGAAATCCCAGGGCTGATCTCCTTTAGAATGGACTGGTTGGATCTCCTTGCAGTCCAAGGGACTTGCAAGAGTCTTCTCCAACACCACAGTTCAAAAGCATCAATTCTTCAGCGCTCAGCTTTCTTCACAGTCCAACTCTCACATCCATACATGACCACAGGAAAAACTATAGCCTTGACTAGACAGACCTTTGTTGGCAAAGTAATGTCTCTGCTTAAAAGCAATTCTAAGGGGAAGGTTCATAGCAAGACAGCCATACCTCAAGAAACCAGAAAAAAGTCAAAAAAATAACCTAAATCTACACCTAAAGCAACTAGAAAAGGAAGAAATGAAGAACCCCAGGGTTAGCAAAAGGAAAGAAATCTTAAAAATTAGGGCAGAAATAAATGCAAAAGAGACAAAAGAAACCATAGCAAAAATCAACAAAGCCAAAAGCTGGTTCTTTGAAAGGATAAATAAAATTGACAAACCATTAGCCAGACTTATCAAGAAACAAAGGGAGAAAAATCAAATCAATAAAATTAGAAATGAAAAAGGAGACATCACAACAGACAACGCAGAAATACAAAGGATCATAAGAGACTACTATCAGCAATTATATGCCAATAAAATGGACAACTTGGAAGAAATGGACAAATTCTTAGAAAAGTACAACTTTCCAAAATTGAACCAGGAAGAAATAGAAAATCTTAACAAACCCCTCACAAGCACAGAAATTGAAACTGTAATCAGAAAATTTCCAGCAAACAAAAGCCCAGGTCCAGATGGCTTTACAGCTGAATTCTACCAAAAATTTAGAGAAGAGCTAACACCTATCCTCGGACAAGGCAATGGCACCCCACTCCAGTAATTTTGCCTGGAAGATCCCATGGGCAGAGGAGCCTGGTAGGCGGCAGTCCATGGGGTCACTACAGTCGGACATGACTGAGCAACTTCACTTTCACTTTTCACTTTCACGCATTGGAGAAGGAAATGGCAACCCACTCCAGTGTTCTTGCCTGGAGAATCCCAGGGATGGGGGAGCCTGGGGGGCTGCTGTCTACGGGGTCGCACAGAGTCAGACACGACTGAAGTGACTTAGCAGCAGCAGCAGCAGCAGCAGCAACACCATCCTACTCAAACTCTTCCAGAAAATTGCAGAGGAAGGTAAACTTCCAAACTCATTCTATGAGGCCACCATCACCCTAATACCAAAACCTGACAAAGATCCCACAAAAAAAGAAAACTACAGGCCAATATCACTGATGAACATAGATGCAAAAATCCTTAACAAAATTCTAGCAATCAGAATCCAACAACACATTAAAAAGATCATACACCATGACCAAGTGGGCTTTATCCCAGGGATGCAAGGATTCTTCAATATCCTCAAATCAATCAATGTAATACACTACATTAACAAATTGAAAACTAAAAGCTATATGATTATCTCAATAGATACAGAGAAAGCCTTTGACAAAATTCAACATCCATTTATGATAAAAACTCTCCAGAAAGCAGGAATAGAAGGAACATACCTCAACATAATAAAAGCTACATATGACTAACCCACAGCAAACATTATTCTCAATGGTGAAAAATTGAAAGCATTTCCCCTAAAGTCAGGAACAAGACAAGGATGCTCACTTTCACCACTACTATTCAACATAGTTTTGGAAGTTTTGGCCACAGCAATCAGAGCAGAAAAAGAAATAAAGGGAATCCAAATTGGAAAAGAAGAAGTAAAACTCTCAATGTTTGCAGATGACATGATCCTCTACATAGAAAACCCTAAAGACTCCACCAGAAAATTACTAGAACTAATCAATGAATATGGTAAAGTTGCAGGAGATAAATCAACACACAGAAATCCCTTGCATTCCTACATACTAATAGTGAGAAAATAGAAAGAGAAATTAAGGAAACAATTCCATTCACCACTGCAATGAAAAGAATAAAATACTTAGGAATATATCTACCTAAAGAAACTAAAGACCTATATATAGAAAACTATAAAACATTGGTGAAAGAAATCAAAGAGGACACTAATAGATGGGAGAAATATACCATGTTCATGGATCGGAAGAATCAATATAGTGAAAATGAGTATACTACCCAAAGCAATCTATAGATTCAATGCAATCCCTATCAGGCTACCAATGGTATTTTTCACAGAGCTAGAACAAATAATTTCACAATTTGTATGGAAATACAAAAAATCTCGAATAGCCAAAGCAATCTTGAGAAAGAAGAATGGAACTGGAGAAATCAACCTGCCTGACTTCAGGCTCCACTACAAAGCCAAAGTCATCAAGACAGTATGGTACTGGCACAAAGACAGAAATATAGATCAATGGAACAAAATAGAAAGCCCAGAGATAAACCTATGTACCTATGGACACCTTATCTTTGACAAAAGAGGCAAGAATATACAATGGAGAAAAGACAATCTCTTTAACAAGTGGTGCTGGGAAAACTGGTCAACCACTTGTAAAAGAATGAAACTAGAATACTTTCTAACTTTTTATTCTAAAAATAAACTCAAAATGGATTAAAGATCTAAATGTAAGACCAGAAACTATAAAACTCCTAGAGGAGAACATAGGCAAAACACTCTCTGACATACATCACAGCAGGATCCTCTATGACCCACCTCCCAGAATATTGGAAATAAAAGCAAAAATAAACAAATGGGACCTAATTAAAATTAAAAGCTTATGCACAACAAAGGAAACTCTAAGTAAGGTGAAAAGACAGCCTTCAGAATTGGAGAAAATAATAGTAAATGAAACAACTGACAAATAATTAATCTCAAAAATATACAAGCAACTCCTGCAGCTCAATTCCAGAAAAATAAATGACCCAATCAAAAAATGGGCCAAAGAACTAAACAGACATTTTTCCAAAGAAGACATACAGATGACTAACAAACACATGAAAAGATGCTCAACATCACTCATTATCAGAGAAATGTAAATCAAAACCACTATGAGGTACCATTCACGCCAGTCAGAATGGCTGCGATCCCAAAGTCTACAAGCAATAAATGCTGGACAGGGTGTAGAGAAAAAGGAACCCTCTTACACTGTTGGTGGGAATGCAACCTAGTACAGCCACTATGGAGAACAGTGTGGAGATTCCTTAAAAAACTGGAAATAGAACTGCCTTATGATCCAGCAATCCCATTGCTGGGCATACACACTGAGGAAACCAAAATTGAAAGAGACACATGTACCCCAATGTTCATTGCATCACTGTTTATAATAGCCAGGACATGAAAGCAACATAGATGTCCATCAGCAGATGAATGGATAAGAAAGCAGTGGTACATATACATAATGGAGTATTACTCAGCCATTAAAAAGAATACATTTGAATCAGTTCTAATGAGGTGGATGAGACTGGAGCCTATTATACAGAGTGAAGTGAGCCAGCAAGAAAAACACCAATACAGTATACTAACGCATATATATGGAATTTAGAAAGATGGTAACGATAACCCTGTATGTGAGACAGCAAAAGAGACACAGATGTATAGAACAGTCTTTTGGACTCTGTGGGAGAAGGCGAAGGTGGGATGATTTGGGAGAATGGCATTGAAACATGTATAATATCATATAAGAAACAAATCACCAGTCCAGGTTCGATGCAGGATACAGGACGCTTGGGGCTGGTGCACTGGGATGACCCAGAGGGAAGGTATGGGGAGGGAGGAGGGAGGAGGGTTCAGGATGGGGAACATGTGTATACCCGTGGTGGATTCATGTTGATATATGGAAAAACCAATATAATATTGTAAAGTAATTAGCCTCCAATTAAAATAAATAAATTTATATTAAAAAAAGAAATGAGGCAAACAGAGAAACAGCTGAAACAAGTGATTTAAGGCAGATATTTCTATAACTAATACAAATACTGTGGACCTTCATGGAAAGATTATTTCAAATTCTCTCTCCTGTAAACATTCTGTACATTTACCAATGGTTTTATATTTATTAAATTATTTTTCCCAGTAGACAGAGTTTGTGGAGAGCAGAAACTGCCATATTCATAGGGCCATCAGTATCCATCGCTTTGGCCCATATACAAGACCTATTTTATAAATATATGTTGAATGACTACTTCAGGCTACAAGGAAAAGGAAGTTTTGTAGCCTATGTAAACATCCCCATATAAAGGAGCCTAAGAGATAATATTTTACAATGGGAAAGACTGCAAGATGCCATTACCACTCTGGCTCTATTACCTCTCGTTTTGAGTACCTGTCAGTATCACAGAATGAAACCAAACCTTCATGTTAAGTCTCAGTCACTCAAGTATATATTGAAGACAATAGCACCAAACTTTATATAATTAAAGGTTCTAGAAGCTCATGCCTTTTGCTTTTTTGTAGTTCTTGTCAAAGACAATAATAGCATTGTTTCTCAGATTGTCTCATTCTTAACATCATCAGTCCCACAAGGGTCAAAAGCACATGTAAAGAAAATTAAACTACCCAGAAAAATCTCAATAAGGCTCAGTTTCATTGTACTGGACATTTGGGATTCAACAGATACATGAGATGTGGTCAGCTCTGTCTGAAAACTGCATTGGAAGGCATGCATATTAAAACAACTCACTGTGACACAGTGTGATTTGGTGAATTCTCTAAGAGCATGACCCAACAGACCTATCTTTTCACTCCACATCCCACTTGCCTGTGAAATACCATTCTGCCAGAAATCCTGAAGCTTTGTTGTACTAGGTAAACTTACCTTCTTGGCTACAATTATTTCAATCAAAGGCAGAGATCAGACCCAGAGGAGGCTACCCATTGGATGGCAAGCAGAGAGAGACTTTTTCCTAAGAATACAGATTGAGTGTAATAAATATAAAAGTCTGGGAGCTGAGTGCTGTCAGTAAAATACTAGAATAAAACTCCACTTTCATTAGTGCTGCTTCCCCAGAGTTGCTGCCACTAGTCCCAGAGTTATGCTGGTTTCTTCCTTTCCTGGGATTCCATGGTGATTAAATATCAGGAATCTGGAGGCAGATGGCCCGGTTTTGGATCTGAGTTCTTTCACTTATTCACTGTATGACCATCAGCAAGTTACTTTGCCCCTCAGTGCTCATTTTTTTCTGTGGCAAATAAGATGATACTATTGCAATGGACCTTATAGGATTGCTGAGTGCAGGGTGGCAGACAGTCTGTGACAGACAGACTTCTAAGATGGTACCACATGATCTTCACCTTCTGTATTCACAACCATGTGTTATTCCCTTCTCTTGCATGTGAGATAACCTTGCTTTTAACTAATAGAATATCACAAGAATAGCGGGATGCCACTTCCATGATTAAGTTACAGATAATTGTGATTTCTGTCTTGCTACTGGACTCTCTCTTGGTTGGCATTGATGAAGCAACTGCCATGCTGGAGAAGACTGAACAGCAAGATGCTGAGGGCCTCAGTCCAACAGCTCTCAAGGAACTGAAAGTTTAGAACTGAACTTACAAGTGAATCCTCCCCCATTCAAGCATAATGGTAATAGTGCCAATCCTGAGCTGATATCTTAATTACAGTCTTTTGAAAAGCCATGAAGTAGAAGACCCAGGCAAGCTACACCCAAGTTTCTGTTCTCACAGAAATTGTGATACAGAAAATATGTATTGTTTTAAGCCTCTAGCAGGAGACATAAGAGATACGGGCTTGATCCCTGGGTCGGGAAGACCCCCTGGAGGAGGGCATGGCAACCTATTCCAGTATCTTTCCTGGAGAATCCCATGGAGAGAGGAGCCTGGTGGGCTACAGTCTCTAGGGTCACAAAGAATTGGACATGACTGAAGCAACTTTTAGTATGCAAGCCTCTAAATGTGGGACTAATTTGTTACACAGTGATAGACTGCTAATATAAGTGAAGCATATTTTGTCTTTTTTCCCCCTTGAATCTCTTCCCATTTAATCTGACTATATTTTTGTACACAACTGAGATATGGATAAGGGAGGGATTATTTCTGCCTGAGTGCAAAAGTAGGGAACAAAGAAGAGAACACGTGTATAGAGATTTATAAGTGGCTAGAATTTTACCAAATAAAGCAATTTACTTTATTTACCAAATAAAGTAAAAAATAAATTTTACTTTATTTATAAGTGGCCAGAATTTTCCAAAAGGAAAGTTAGGAACTGTAAGCAGAAGAAATAAAATGATCCAAAGCTAAAAGTAGTAAGCTTTTCAACATTTTATTCCTAAAATTATTATTTAGGAGATAATATATGACCCACAGTGGCAAGATTTGGGGGAAAGCATCAGAACACACTGGAAAAGTCAGTTCAAAATAGGATTTGAAACAGGACAGGTTAGAAATAGGACACATTAAGGAGCTCAAATGTTTTTTATGGCCATGAGAAACTGAACTAAAGATTTAGTAATAAAAATAGAAGAAAAGGATTGCTCAGGAAAAGACATTCTAAGGTAGAATTAGGCGGGCTTGCTTTTGATTTGATATATTGAATTGGTAATGGGTGGGAGGGAAAACAGAAAGCAAAATGAGAGAAATAATGATGTGGAAACCTGGGAAACACCAACAGTTAAGAACAAATTCAAGATCGTATGTTGAGGATGCTGAAAGTAAACCTATATGAGACACAGAAGTAGCAGTTGCCTGAGGGAAGTCATCAGTATAAACTCTATACGTGTTAAAAGGCAGAATTTTAAGAAAAGATCATTAGATGCTGTAACCAGGGCAGAGTTGCTGACCACTGAGGGCAATTTCAAAAGGCAGGTATATTCAGATTACTGTATGTTGAGGAATGACCAAGGGGCTGAACTGGGCAACAGAGATGGTGAATTTGATTTTTTTTTGAAAGGGTAAGAAGAAGGAAAGTAAACTTGTGAACCAATGTAAATTAAGGGTTTTTTTTTTTTTTCTTTTTAAAAAATTTATTTTGTATAATTTTGTGTTATATGAGAGAGTCAGTCATGGTCAGAATCTGAAGAGAAGGAGTCAATACAAAGAAAATGGAAGATGTTATAGAAAGAGGGAGTCAATAACGGGGCAAAGCCACAAAAGAGATGGGAGTGGATGAAAAGATCATTTTCTCAGACAGGACTAATGGAGTAAAAACTGGAAAGGTATAGTTTGGAGAAAATTTGAACAAGTCTCTTTTATTTGATCAAGACTAAAAGGTCATCTTTTGACAGTGAAGACTCAAGGATGGATTGAAGAGCTTAAGGAAAATGGTAATGGTTTATGTCAGAAACAGGAAAGGGAATTGTAAAAGGATAAAGTTGCCAAGCAAAAGTATTTTTTAAAAGGGCAAAAGAAGAAGTGAATAGAAGCATATTATTTTAGTAGGGTTAGAAGGGAAAGCTTATCAGATTTACAGCTGAAATTAGACAGCTGCAAAAGAGCAGACACCTCTAAAATATGAGAATGTCAAAAAAAAATGTTTAAAAGCCACATATTCTTATTCCTAAACACCTTCAAATGCAAGGCACTTCATCAATTAACTGTACTATGGGATTAAAAAAAATTGAATTGTGACTGGCAACATTCTTTTGTAATCAAAGACTCATCTAGATTCTGGAAGTATTAAAGTATTAAAATATACTTGAGGAAATGTATTCATCTCCTTGAGGAGACAGGTCTTTTCTTTGAATCTGTTTATATTCTCAGCAGATCCACAACACTCAGAGTAGGATCTTCCTAAATTTATAATGATACATAAGTTATTCCTGATTTATAATTTTTCCTTCTAATGAGATAAAGTCATGAATGTAACTACCAATAAGTAGAATAAAAAATAAAAAGTTGTCACTTCTCCTAAGGTGGTGTGACAAATGAATGTTTCTAAAAAAGGTTCATTTGGACTCTAACAACTTGAGATTTGTGACCAAGTAATTATAGCATTAAAAGAAAGTTCATTTTTCACAACACATAGAGAAAGACTTAACTAATCAAGAGCCTAAATATAATGGCAAGGAAAACACTTTACCTGAGTAGGCAAAAGCTATTTTAAAGTATGTTAGAGGCAATAAAGACTATGAAAACATTATGTTCTAATTACAAATCCATGGTATCTTTTCTTAAGACTATTCCTGAGGTGTTGCTGTGGGATAATAACTTTGATATTCTAGATGCTAGTAACAAAGGGGCATTTAAAAGTAAAAAATAATTTCCTTCAAGATTTCTGTGACTGAGTCTGCTCTTAATATTTCAGAGATTCTTCGCCAGGATTATTCTGCATTAGTCAGAAGGTGAGTTCTGCTGAAACAGCTCGGTCTTCTAAATATAAACCCCTGTCCCAGCTCTTCATCAAATCATCTGATCCAGTCTCTCGTGTCTGCCTGATAACTCTGGTATAGACTTGTGAGCACATACCTAGATTCTGCCCGGTCCTTCGAAATAATGCCCAGGTGGTAAAGCATATGCCTGCAATGCAGGAGACCCAGGTTCAACCCTGTGTATGGAAGATCCCCTGGAGGGGGGCATGGCAACCCCCTCTAGTATTCTTGCCTGGAGAATCTCACAGACAGAGGAGCCTGGATGGCTACAGCCTATGGGGTCACAAAGAGTCAGACACAACTGAGTGACTAACACTTTCAATACTTTTTTCATTAGACTATCTGTCTTAAATCTCATTTTCAGATTTGTTCCTTCAAAGCTATCTTTTAGATTCCACTGGCTATCATGGTCTAGGGCCTTCAGGTCAGTCTTGTGTATGCGTCCTGCCTACAGTGGGGCTCAGACAATGCCTCTGGGTCTTGTTAGACTCTGACCTCCATGAAAGCAAACACAGTGGCTAATGTGTATGAGAAACTCAATTAATAATTAACAAATAAATCGAGTCCAGACACAGCAACCACAGTATCTGCTTCTGCGGGGATGAAATTCAGACAAGTTCCCCTCTTCTAGATTACTTTGTCCCCTGGTACAAAATCAATGTTGCCTTCCATATCTACAGAATTATATAGCAATTCGATTAGCGCTATTTCCGGCCCATTTAGCTTCCAATAACTCCAGAACAGATCTAAACTTTTCGATGTTTGATGCTGATGAGCAAAAATGGCTGAATGTCACAAAAGACAAGGATATCGGAATCCCTGAAAAATTGGAACAGTTGTGTCGTCTTCCTACTTATGAGAACCAAAAGGTAAATTTATGGGATGCAAACCTTGTCTGCTTTTAGATATTCACGTTCTGGATCACCAATTTAAGCCACAGTTGGAAACTTTGAAGTTTTTCCAAAAAAAGTTTCCTGGAATTTTTCAAACAATTCGGTTTAATTTAAGGCAGAATGTTAGCATCTTCAATGAACTGTAGACAAAAAAGAAGGAGGTTATGCAATTCAGTGCTCAGAAACTGATGAGTACTGTACTTCAAAGAAAATCTCTCTTCTGATGAGTCCGACAAGAAGCACTATGATAAAAATCTGTACCTGAAAGTGTGATTAGTGAGACAGGTCAACTGTATTTCTCTCCCCAAGAACGTCACCCCTATCTGCAGCCTAGAAACACGAGCTCTTCATGGAGAATATCTTTCTAAAGAGCACAACAATCAGGGTAAATGTCATCTTCATTAATCATCCTCTCATAAAATAGAGTCAACTGTGAAAGAGCATTAAACATTAAGTCTAATTTCCTGAGGAGATGATCGGTAACCATGAAGCTTAAGCAACTATCAGGCCTAAATGTTAACTAAAACAAGACCCTTTCCTCACTGCCTCTGACGCTTCTTCGGTTTTCCCCCTTTTCTTCATCCTCCACTCTCCCCACCATGCTATATGGAAAAACAAAATCAAGGAAAAACTGAAAATGACCCATAAATGAAAAGGTCATTTTAGAAAGAAAAACAGCAGTTTGAAAAATCCTGTTTTGTCAAATGAGATTTACTTTCCAATCAACTCAAAGTTCTAAAATATGAAATTTAAAATAATCTGACAAAATATAACTTAGACATTCTCTTCCAATCATCACAAAAAGAAAATATTCTAATGCAACCTACTCCAGTGACAGAGAACCTGGAAATGGCTCCTCGATTCATTGACAGCATTTTCATGAAAATACAAGTTCTTTACAAGCTATTTCTATCACTTTTAAATATCATCAGGACTATTATCCTTTACTGTCCTTTAAGTGAAATGACAAGTCACCAGTTGTTCACTTAAGGTAAAATCAATTGAAATATTAGCATGGGACAGAATATTAGGTTGAAAAATAAACAAAACAAAGGTGGGATTTATTGTCATGATCAAATACACATACATACACAAACGCAAGGATGATGCTAACAACAAAAATTCTTATCATAGAGAAATAAATAAAAATATGTAACAGAGTCAATAAAATGAACATATACATAAAAATATTTTTGTTTTGCAGACTTTTTTCTGTTAAAGACCAAATGGTAAATATTAGGGGTTTTGAGAGCAATATGCTCTTTCACAACCCATCAACTCTGCCCTGGAGAACAAAAACAGCCATAGACAGAGGTAATCAACATGGTGTGGCTATGTTCTAAAAAGATTTATTCACAAAATAGGTGGCAGGTCACATTTAGACTGGGGACCATGGTCTGCCAATCCTTGATTTATGTCAGTGAGCGCAAATTGCCAGCAAATTGTACACACTGGCTAAAATGAATGAATAGGTACAGTGTAGATAGGATTTTTGATCACTTAAACACAAATGCATCTTATTTCAACAGAGAAGAACTGTTTCATGTGGTATAACTAAATAATATAATCTGACTTTCAGTACTGGACGTGACCTAAAAAATGTCTAAAAATCAACCCATTAATTTTACAGATGAGTAAATGAAAGTCAAGAACATTTGAATGGCAAGTACTATGTTACACAGACTTTTTTTTCTAAAAAAACAAACTTTCCAGAAAAAAAATCTTAAAACATAAGACATAAATGTCAAAATGGAATCTCTCTAGATGTGATAAGAAATAAAAGAAACATTAGTTTCATGGGATTTGTTTGCGATAAACACAGGCAACAATTTATTGCTTCTCTGTTATTTTTATTGTTCTACCACAATTTGCCACAAATGATGTTACTGAGAGAAGTGACTTTTTCTAACAAAAATAAGCTGAATTTCCACCTATTATCATTGTGAACAAAATTGTCAGATACTGCAAAATGGCAGAGGCTTAATTTTATCTGAGTAAGGTAGGATCTACTAATGTTTATCACTCAATTCCCCACTGTCTGACTTTGGTTATCAGGCAAATCATAATGTAAACCATGCTATCTACTATATGTTTGCCCCACTATTTCTCTAAAAAGAGGGTCTGCATATGGAAAAATTATATAGATATCTATACTGATGGATCAATTGAAAAACAAGGTGCTATAATTCTATTTAATGGCCATTAAGTTAAAAAAAAAAACTCGGGTATAGGTGATCTACTAGGAGAATTTTAAGGATAAATGCACATACACACACACACAAAACTAAAGTAGAACAAAACCCCAATCCTCTCTTGTCGGGGCATTAACTTTGTATGGTATTTTAGGAACAACAGAGGAGGGTCTAAGGAATAGTTTAGTTACTAGGGGTGGAATAAAGCATTGCTGTTGTTATTTAGTCACTAAATCGTGTCCAACTCTTTGTGACCCAAGAGATTGTAGTCTGCTAGGTTCCTCTGTCCATGGGATTTTCCAGGCAAGACTACTGGAGCGGGTTGCCATTTCCTTTTCTGGAGGATCTTTTCAACTCAGGGATGGAACCCGAGGCTCCTGCAAAGTCCCTGCATTAGCAGGCGGATTTTTTTTTTTTTTTTTTTTTAACCACTGAGCCACCTGGGAAGCCCAGAATAAAACATGGCTCAGTGCTAAAAACCAGTCAACTGATAGTGATTTGGGAAAAGAGCCAACATTTTATACCTATCTCTATTTCACAGTTTCTTCTTTAAAATATTTCTTGTAAGAATGTTAGAGGTCATGGAAAAAGAGTCTTGGCCGATTGGTCATGGCCAATTAATTAAGAGAAAGCAAATACACTTAAAAACAAACAAACAAATATGCCAACCTCAAGGTTGGTATTTGTAAACTTACATAAACTTGTTTATCTGAAAGAGAATTTCCCCTCCGGATAAAGCTTCATGATTCCTTTAAAAAAGCAATGTTTTCCCTATCAAAGTGAACAACCTTGAGGAAAACAATTACTCTTCCTCTTTTTCAATTTTCTAGTTCCTGAAATGCAGGTTTGGACTAGATGTTCTGTAGGTTCCCTAGAAGTCTCTAATTTTATGTGTTTGCTCAAGTGCTTTGTTTTTTCTAAATCATTGTCCAACCAAGTGAAACACTATCTGAACATTATCAGAACTTCAGTGAGATCATGGAATGAAGGGATAACACCATTGGCCATTTCTTATTTATCTTTCAGGAGAAAATGACTTTTAATTGGAATGAATTTCAACAGGAATTTTTATATCATAAACTGAATTACAAAGTAACATAACATTTAAGAAGCTTTTAATGAATTAATCATGTTTGGAGAACTTCCTAAAACAATGGATAATGCTTCTTTTTGAAAGGTAACACATTTTTCTGATTAATGTGGTCAAACAACAAGAACTGTGTGTTAATAGCAAGAAATTCTGTTAGTTCATTCAGGTATACAGTGTCACTCTAGATTAATACATGGCATTTGGTGCAGTACATCTCTGAAAAAAATTTAATTGAGTAGTGAAAGTGAAAGTCGCTCAGTCATCCGACTTTTGCAACCCCATGAACTGTACAGTCCATGGAATTCTCCAGGCCAGAATACTGGAGTGGGTAGCCTTTCCCTTCTCCAGGGGATCTTCCCAACCTAGGGATCGAACCAAGGTCTCCTTCGTTGCAGGTGGATTCTTTACCAGCTGAGCCACAAGGGAAGCCCAAGAATACTGGAGTGGGTAGCCTATCCCTTCTCCAGTGCATCTCCCCGACCCAGGAATTGAACCGGGATCTCCTGCATTGCAAATGGATTCTTTACCAACTGAGCTATAAGGTAGTTATATTTTTTCTGTACAGAAAAGTTACTGCCTCTGTGCTCTTGGATTGAAAGCTCTGAAAACTAACATGTATGTCCCTAAAGGTTTAACTTCAGCAGGGTTAATACACATTTTAAATCTTCACCAATATCAATAAAAATGTTAACTGATTTGCCTACCTCTTGTAAATCACTAGTTCTAGAGAGATTTTCAAATTTTTATTTAATCAAGGGCAGACCTATTCATTCACTTCTTTTTTGTTGTTCATTTGCTTGTTTGGCAAATATATATTGAGCATAAACTGTGTGCTGCAAAGGATATATGTTTTTTTGATTTCTGCTACAATACCCAGAAATAATGGAGGGGGAAAAAGCTTTGATTCTATGAGACCTAGGTATTTAGTCATGTAAAATTGTTTTTTTTTTTTTTTTTTCTTTTCTTTTTGATTAATGGTTCTTTTACAATTAGCTATGTTTTCCAACCAGTCCATTCTGAAGGAGATCAGCCCTGGGTGTTCTTTGGAAGGAATGATGCTAAAGCTGAAACTCCAATACTTTGGCCACCTCATGTGAAGAGTTGACTCATTGGAAAAGACTCTGATGCTGGGAGGGATTGGGGGCAGGAGGAGAAGGGGATGACAGAGGATGAGATGGCTGGATGGCATCACTGACTCGATGGATGTGAGTCTGAGTGAACTCCGGGAGTTGGTGATGGATAGGGAGGCCTGGCGTGCTGTGATTCATGGGTCACAAAGAGTCGGACACAACTGAGTAACTGAACTGAACTGACTGAGGTATGTTTTGCTTAATAATGACTTTACTTACTAATACAGGAATACCTCAGAGACATTATGGATTTGGCTCCAGACTACCACAACAAGGCAAATATCACAATAAAGTGAGTCACATGATTTTGTGGTTTCTCAGTACTTATAAAAGTTATGTTTACACTTTTGTTTATTAAGTGTATAATAGCATTATGTAAAACAAACAAACAAACAAAAAACCACAATGTACATACTTTAACTAAAAAAATACTTTATTGCTTATAAATGCTAGGCATCATCTGAGCCTTCAGCAAATCCTAATCTTTTTGCTGGTGGAGAGTCTTGCCTCAAGTTGCTGGCTGCTGACTGATCAGGATGGTGGCTGCTAAAGGTTGGGGTTGCTGTGACAATTTTTTAAAATATGAGAACAGTGAAGTTTGACCCACAGATTGACCCTTTCATATTTTCTCTGTAGCGTGAAATGCTCTTTAATAGCATTTTACCCATAACAGAACTTCTTTCAAAATTGGAGTTGATCCTCTCAAACTCTGCTGCTGCTTTATAAACTAAGTTTATGTAATACTCTAAATCCTCTGGCATTTCAACAATCTTCACAGCATCTTCACCAGGGGTAAATTCCATTTAGATATACCACCTTCTTTGCATATCCATCCATGAGAAGCACTCCCCAACGTGAATGCTTTATCACAAAGCTATAGCAATTCAGTCACATCTTTATATTCTACTTTTAATTCTCTTGCTCTTTCTATGGCATCTACAGTTACTTCCTCCTCCCAAGTCTTGAACCCCTCAGTTATTCATGAGAGTTGGAATCACCTCCTTTCAAATGCCTATTAATGTTGATATTTGATATTGTTTCCATAAACCATAAAAGTTATTAATGGCATCTCGAAGAGTGAGTACTTTCCAGAAGGTTTTAGTTCACTTTGCCATATCCATCAGAGGAGTCACTATCTACAACAGCTACAGCCTTAGAAAATGTAATTCTTAAATAATAAGACTTGAAAGTTGAAATTAGTACCTGATCCATGGGCTGCAGAATGCAGGCATGAAAACAACATGAATCTCATTATATATTTCCATCAGAGAAATGCAATGCAATCAGGTGCATTGTCAGTGAGCAGTAATATTTTGAAAGAAATCTTTTCTAAACAGGAGGTCTCAGTAGTGGCCTTAAAATATTCAAGAAACTGTGTTATAAACAGATGTGCTACCATTCCAACTTTATTGTTCCATTTAGAGAACAATGAGTAGATTTAGCAAAATTCTTAAAGGCCCTAGGATTTGGGGAATGGTAAATGAGCACTGGCCTCAACTTAAGGTCCCCAGCTGTATTAACCCCTAACAAAAGAGTAAGCCTGTCCTTTTAAGGTTTCAAGCCAGGCATTGACTTCTCCTTTCTGGCTATGAAAGTGTAGACGGCATCTTCTTCCAACAGAAGTCATTTCATCTACATTGAAAGTCTGTTGTTTGGTGTAGACACCATCATTAATGATCTTCACTGATCTTCTGGATAATCTGCCACGGCTTCTACATTAGCCCTTGCTGCTTCATCTTGTACTACGATGCTATGGAAACAGGTTTTCTCCTTAAACCTCATGAGTCCACCTCTGCTAGCTTCAGACCTTCCTTCTGCAACTTTCTCACCTCTCTTGGCCTTCATGGAATTCAAGAGGGCTATGGCCTGGCTCTGGATTAGGCTTTGGCTTAAGGGAATGTTGTGCTTAGTCTGATCTTCTATCCAGACCACTATAGCTTTCTCCATATCAACAAGAATGCTGTTTTGTTTTCTTATTTGTGTGTTTACTGGAGTAGCACTCTTAATTTCCTTCAAGAACTTTTTCTTTGCATTCACAACTTAGCTAACTGATTGGTACAAGAGGACCAGCTTTTGGCCTGCCTCAGCTTTCGACATGCCTTCCTCATTAAGTGTAATCATTTCTAACTTTTGATTTAAAATGAGAGATGTACAACTTTCCTTTCACTTGAACACTTAGAAACCATTGTGAGGTTATCAAACTGGCCTACTTTCAATATTTATTGTATCTCAAGGAACAGAGAGAGCTGAAGAGAGGGAGAGAGATTGGGAAGGGCGAGTTGGTGAAGCAGTTGGAATTTATCAATTTATCTCATGCATTTATCAATTAAGTTTGTCAATATACAGTATTGGAGAAGGAAATGGCACCCCACTCCAGTACTCTTGCCTGGAAAACCCCATGGATGAAGGAGCCTGGTGGGCTGCAGTCCATGGGGTCGCTAGGAGTCGGACACAACTGAGCAACTTCACTTTCACTTTTCACTTTCCTGCATTGGAGAAGGAAATGGCAACCCACTCCAGTGTTCTTGCCTAGAGAATCCCAGGGACGGGGGAGCCTGGTGGGCTATTGATTATGGGGTCGCACAGAGTCGGACACAACTGAAGCAACTTAGCAGCAGCAGCAGCAGCAATATATAGTATAGTTCATGGTGCCCCAAGACAGTTACAATAACAACAAAGATCAAAGATACCATAATAATATTATAATAATGAAAACATTTGAAATAATGTAAGAGTCACCAAAATGTGACACAGACACAAAGTGAACAAATGCTGTTGGAAAACTGACACAGGAAGCCTTGCTTGACGCAGAGTTGCCACAAACCTTCAGTTTGTTAAAACATGCAGCATCCATGAAGCACAGTAAAACAAAGTACATTAAAATGAGGTATGCCTGTATCTTTAAAACACAGATGGAAAACTATACCTCCATAAAATGGTAAATCGACTGCCTTGTCATGCTGAGGACCCTCAGTCCCCAGGTACGATCCACTGATTTCCCTGTTCCTGATCTTTGAGCCAAGATGCTCGATTTCTTAATCCAAAGTAGCTTGGTCTCAGTGCTAGGATCTGTAGTCCTAGAATCCACGGGTACTGATCTCTTAAGACTTCATAGACAAGAGTTCCACAGAGAATAGCATGCAATGGCAGGGAGGCAGATGTCAGAAAGGAACAGAGATGGTAGTAATAAAAGCTATCAAGGGCCTCCCTGTCTGGTACTATGCTGCACTCTTCACATACAGTATTTCCTGTAATCTGACAACTGTTTCCCACTTTACAGATGGGAAAGGTGAGGTTTAGAGTGAGCTCAGAACTAGCTGCTGCTAAGTCACTTCAGTCGTGTCCGACTCTGTGTGACCCCATAGACGGCAGCCCACCAGGCTCCCCTGTCCCTGGGATTTTCCAGGCAAGAACACTGGAGTGGATTGCCATTTCCTTCTCCAATGCATGAAAGTGAAAAGTGAAAGTGAAGTCGCTCAGTCGTGTCCGACTCCTAGCAACCCCGTGGACTGCAGCCTACCAGGCTCCTCGGTCCATGGGATTTTCCAGGCAAGAGTTCTGGAGTGGGGTGCCATTGCCTTCTCCGTCAGAACCAGCTAGACTGAGTATAATTTAGTCTGACTCTGAGACTCTGCCCGTTCAGAATATTCCAGAAGCATAAATAGACCAGGAGAGAGAGGTTAAAAAACAAAACACCAAACCCAAAGAAATGTGCCTCTGTGCTACTCCTCTAACCTATATCCCATGACAGCAGGAAATGAATCATTGTTAGTGTTCACAGCACCTTGCTAGGGACACTGTAGCCACTTTCTAGACAATGTTACATAAATGATAGTTCACTGGTATATTCTTCCTTCCATCTTTATATAGTGCCTTTGTGTTTATCATGGGCAAAAATCAACAAGTAAAATTAATATAAAATTATACACACACATGCCAGCTTGTACATTTATCACAATAAGAAATGTTGAACATTACAAAAGTAGATTGACTGGTTTGATAATCTATCAAGCAAACTCTGGGAGATGGTGGAGGAGAGAGAAGCCTGGCATGCTGCAGTCCATAGGATCACAAAGAGTTGGACATAACTTAGCAAATGAACAATAACACAAAAGTAGATATAAGAAAATATGAGCTTGAACACTTTTTAATAACTATTAATTGTCCTTGGTTTCAAAATTATCAGAGAAGGATCATGCATAAATATACAAAGAAGCAAAAAGAAACAAAGAGTCATTGCCAATTATCTCAGATTCTTCTCTTGGCTAATTTCACCAAAACCATGTACCAGTTGGATTTATCATTTAGATAATTTTTTGCTTAGAGAGGAATATATTTATTTTAGAAAGGGTGCTTATGACTTGCATTCTCTTCAAAAATGATCTTCCCCTCATCATGTTGTAATGGGGAAAAGATTATATTTAAATATAGAAATCTGCACCTACTGAGGTTGAAGATGATTGTCATTTTTCCACTGGGACTACAAATTTCATTTCTTAGAACTAAACAGAACAGGTTCAAAATCCTAAGTTTTCTCATTAATGAGCACAGTAATATCAGTCTCTAAGCATAAACAGGAATTGAACAACAGAATAGCAAACAATTGGTCTCTCAAACCTAAATAAAAATATCACGAAGTTGAATTATCTGTATGATTCTATTGCCAAGTATGAATGGGTGTAGAAGAAAGGGCATATGACAAATAGAGAGCAGTAAAGAAAAGAAATAACTCCACCCAAATATCCAGCTGAGTAGGAGGCCTGGAGCAGCAGCAGATTCCTGATCCTCAGTGAAATGCCAGGAGAGCGGGCTAGTTCTCTGGCATTCTTCTTGCTTCCTTCCTGTCTTTATCACAGGAACTTTGTTAGAGAATCTGGGCAATGTATTTGATGCTAACAAACAAACAAATACTAAAAAACATGAAGTTCAGATGTAATCCAACCAGGTCAATCCAGGCTCTACCACATAATACAAGTTGACTGGAGAAAAGCAATTTCTGCAAAACTCAATTTCTTACACTCAAGATTGGAAATATCACTTGTCTACAGTTTGTTGAGAGAATGTGAAATAATGATTTTAAATGTTGAGCACTGGCATAAAGGAGATGCTTCTAAATTGATGGAAGCTGTTGCTGTTTTTGTTTTTAGTAATAATAACAGTGGTAGCAGTAATAGTAGTTAATAGAAGTAAACTACTAAGCTAGTAGTTTACTAGAGACTTCAGTGGTGCTGCTGAGTTAACTGTGTTCTTCTTTTTCCCAATCCTATATGTGGAAATTATAGTGTCAGAGCCTTTAGTTCATTTCTCTTAGACAATATCAGGTTCCCTCAACATATGCTAAAATTAATGGCCTAATCACATAGTCCAAGATCACTTCTAGTTACTCTGTCCCAGGTAATGTGGTACTCAAACCAGTTTTTCCATTGGTGACAAGACGGGCTGCTCCATGTTCAAACCCAGCTGGGGCCACACTTCCCAGTAATTCATTCCTCAGCTGATAGAATGACAGTGATTATCAGTAAAATTTCAAAATCAGTTTTAATTCATAGCTTTTCTTAGACCAAGCCTCAATATTTAAATCTGCAGAAAATTATAGTAAAAAATAAAACCAGGCATTGACAACCACTCTTAAGTCTGCCCAGTAAGCTAAAGATGTAAAAACTGGTAAATGATATATTGCGTTTAACAGAACCATGTGGGTGGATGGAGTAGGAAATGGCAACCCAATCCAGTATTCTTGCCTGGAAAATTCCATGGACAGAGGAACCTGGTAGACTACAGTCCATGGGGTCACAAAGACTGGGACACGGCTCAGTGACTGAACGCACACATGCACACACACACACACACACAAAACCTCTGTGAGGAGATTCTGATTAGTTTCAACCTTCAAATTTAGAAAGGGATAGAATGAAATAAAATTCCCAATACGTATTATTGCAAAAGGCTTCTTCTTCTTCTTTTTTTTTTTTTTTTTTTTAAACAGTTGGACAGCACATCAGGTAATTTAAAGTGTGTTCCTAAAAGCCTGTAAAGCTTGGAAACTCTTACTGGTCCTCTGTCTTTGCAAAACTGCAGTTCACAGCACTTTCCACTAAATTAAAAACTTTGAATTGATGAAGCCATTATTTCCTATTATTTTCTTTATAATCTTTCTGAACTAAATGATCAGTTTGAAAGATCTCAAAGTCTCATCCCCCCTACTTTCCAACTTATATAGTGAAAAATGATTATTAATAAATGTAATTGAACTATCATATTTTTTCAAAATATAAGGTCAGTGGAGGAGTGAACAAGTGAAAGTCAAAGTGACTACTGGTAAAGTCGATAACCACTGACATAGATCTTAGTTATCACAAGAGACTTTCATCGTACATGGAAAATAAATAGTATTTTTTCTGAAAAAATTAATTTCCAAACTTTTTTTTTCTATGTTGAATTTCATGATAGTTTCACATAATAGCTTATAACCTGTAGTTTCAATTTTTCTTATATCCCTGCTCACTTTTTTACTAAATGTATGGGTCTCTTTATGGGACTTTCAAACTTGAAAGCATTTTCTCAGTTATGAGTAAGAAAATCATTTTCTTGACCTAAACATTCACTTCTCCTATATCTCTTTCTTTCACTAAAGTTTTCAGGTGAAAACTCTCCTCTATCCTCCTACGGTTTGATTTTATTATTTCTGATCTACAAGAACCACGATGACCTAGGTCAACAACAATCTTTCTCTGTAGTTTCCTTCCATCTCCACTTGCCATGATACATGTGGCAGGCAAAGAGAAGTGAGAATGGGAAGGACACTTGTGACCCATTTTTAACACTCACCCCAGTCCAGCAGTGTTAGGTTATTTCCAAGTTAGAATCTGTGTAATATCTTTTTGTCCCCACAGCCTATCCTCATCCTACTCCTGCTGAGACTTGGCTAAGTCTCTTTACTTTGTGTGAATTGTATTTCTGCAAAATTCTGAAATACATACTATTTTTCTTTCTAGCATCCTATTCTCTAGACTATATAAGTGTCTGCTGCCTTTTACAAGAGCAGGGTAGCCACCTCAGCCTCTAAAGAAGATGAAATTCTAGAAGGCCAGAAACTTTGGGAGGCTCAGAATTAAGGTTTTTTGTTTTATTGTTTTTTAAAGACGACAAGATCACATCAAAACCACACCAATATTGTGATTCCTAAAATTTAAAGACCTTGGGTAATAAATTTTCATTAAGTCATTTGGTCAACTGGCTGAATGTAAATATGCCAGTGAGACAAGAGGGAACGGGCCAGGGCACAGACTTTAAAAGAATTCCAAGGCCACTGGGGAATAGAACAAAAACTAGTAAGAACTCATTAGGCCTAAGACAACAGAAGATTCAACTTTCAGTAGACCTTGAGCCTCATTATATGCTTATTGTAAGACATTAGCCTATGCTAAGGGACACAACCAGAGGTGCCATGACAGTTTTGAGGCTGCCCACAAAAGGCCAAAAAGTGGGCAGTGGCCCAGTTCCTGGAAATCTCTGCTTCTTCTCTATAATACTTGAAATAATCCTCCTAGTCATTAGCTTATGAAATTACCCAGCCTATAAAAACTAATCACCCCATATTTCAGGGCCTCTTGCCTTCTAAGGTGGCCCACACTCTCTCTATGAAATCTGTTATCACCATAAATAAACCTACTTTCCCACTTAGCTCTTGGGGCAGAGCTCTCTTGCCTGCATGTCTGTATCCTTTATGAGCATTCTATATTAATAAATCTACTTCTTGCCTATCACTTTGCCTCACAATGAAATCCTTCTGCACTGAAACAAAGAACCTGAGTTTCATTAAGTCCTGGGACCAGGTGTGTGGTTTCTGCTGGGAGATTGTGGGTTCAAGTCCCCTCCTAAGCCAGGAATGGTGTGTTGAAGTCCCAGTTGAGGTGTGATAGGGTTTGAGTCCCAATCTGAGTTGTGCAGTTCTGCCAGGACCCAGGGTAGGTGCTAGTAAAATAAACACGATCATCTCTCAAGGGGCTCATATTCTGTTAGAGGAAACCCACAGGTAAGCCAATGAGTGCTAATACAATGTGATATATGGTATATAAGAGATAAATACAGAATGTTGTAATGTACGCATATAATAAAAGCATAAAGGGACAGGAGCCAATCCTACAGGAGCTGGAAATTGGAAAGTTGGGAGAAAGGGAAACTGAAGCTGGGTCTTGAAATACTTGAAGCAGTAGTTTACCAAACAAAGGGAAGAGTTCTCCCATTTATGCTTTCTCATTTCAAAAACAAGAATACATTAAAACTGGAAAACTTTTTTTGTAAGCAAAAGATAAAAGGAATATGCACATAACATCTATTCTACACTATGCTAGCCCCTCAATCCCTGTGTAAGATGCAATTTACTCCCTAAGTAAATACTACCAGTGTCTCGGATCTATTTTCCGTTCAGTTCTTTATATTCTTCCTCATTTCCTCCATTGTATTTTCTCTGGACCCTTTCTTGACAACTACTCTTCAATTATCCAGAGACATCTCTCCATTTCTAACCATGGAACTGCTGTCTCAGAAGCAAGATGCCTGATTGGGTACAATTTGATCTCCAGAGTATTTCTGTCCAGAAGTCAGAGTAAAGAAATTTAGTTTGGAGAAACTTTTATTCATTAGGCATTAATTCTACTTTCCTTTTAATCCAATTGGGTCCATAGAGAGGACCCAGTTTTCCAAGTGGATATTTTGTTTCTTCCTCAACACTTGACTGAGGAAATTTTCAGATTAGGAGGAAGACACAAAAGCCTTAATCAAGACAAGTTTACACTCAGAAAATAAGATTTTAAGTGAATAGTTCAGTTTAAATTTTATTTTTTAAAACATAGCTCAGTTTAAATTATTTTATTTTTTCTATAAATATATTCAAAAGTCACTTGAGCTTCCTTTGAAACTTTCTAGAGTTAATTCTTTTGCAGAGTCCCTCTGGTGCTTAAGTAAATAGTTAGCACTGTTTCCCACCTTAGAGAAAATACTTGTCAAGGAAGAATTAACTAGATCTACAAAGTAGCTATTTTCTTATCTTGGACTCCTACCACCTCTAATTTCCACAAGGTCTTGACCCTGCTGCCTATGCAGCTGTGACATTTTTAGTATCCTTCCCTATAACACCCTCTGAAAAGCATCTTGTTTGATTTAGAAATAATATATTTGTTAAGTGTATTTTAGCAAAAATAATCTCTTACTTTAAATATCATATGGACTTTTATATACAAAACAAACTTAAGTTAAACTGGAATAATATATAATAGCTTCATGCTAAGTCGCTTCAGTCATGTCTGACTCTTTGCCACCCTGTGGACTATACAGCCAGCCAGGCTCCTCTGTCTATGGGATTCTCCAGGCAAAAATACTGGGGTGGGTTGCCATGCTCTCCTCCAATAATAGCTTCAAAGAAATTAAAAGAATAATATATCCTAATCATGTTATCATTTTATAGATAAAGCAACTGATAACCCAGAAACTTGGTAACTGCTCAAAATTATATAAGCTAATTGATATTAACAGCAGAATCAGTTTGAACTGGTATCAGAAACTCCTCGCTTCTACTCCAATGCCTTGTCCACATTATACATTTTATAATTAACTTGTGGGTAGAGAGTAGAGATTATTAAATGAGAAAATGCTTGTAAAGTCCAACACCCAAAATGTAAGAAATTATTGATAAATGTTAACATTTGTGCTTGCTATTGCTATAGCTGTTTTGGTTGTTATTGCCACACAAATATTGTAACTATTATAATGATAGCTGCCAGAATTATTCAAGATCAAATCATTTCATCCAGCATCTTGCCAGTCAGGGATTCTTAGCTTGGGGTCAGAGAGCCTTAGGATTTCACAAAATATTTTAGGAGACTTGTAAATGTCCAGAAATGTGTGGTCAAGTTTTTGCCTGTGTATTTGGATATTTTTTTTTTTCCTGGGGAGAGAAGTGATAATTTTTATCGATTCTCAAGGTATATCCATGCTGTTGAATGTATCAGTATTTCATTTATTTTTGTTGCTGAATAATATTCCATTCCAGCTGGCATTTGAACTGTGTGGGCCCACTTAATGCAGGTATTTGTCCATAGTAAAGACTATAGCACTAAACAGTCCATGGTTAGTTGAATCTGTGGATGCAGAGGAAGCGCCATATGGAGGAAAAACTAAGCGATACACGGATTGACTCTGCACTGCTCAAGGGTCAACTATATATAGATATATCACATTTATATTCATTCATTCATCAATTGAACATTTGGGTTTTTTTGCACATTTTGGCTCTCATTTATAATACTATGAATATTGTGTGAACATTTGTTTGCAGCTTTTTTGGATAACTGCTGAGTCAAATGATAAATCTATGCTTAACTTTCTGAGGATTTGCCAAACTGTTTTCCAAAGGCACTACATTATTCTACATGCCCACCAGAAAAGTATAAGGTTCCCACTTCTCTACATCCTTGCCAATATTTCTTATTTCCTTAAAAAAAAAACAAACAACAACAACAAAAAAAACTATAGGACCAAACCACCGGACAATTACTCTCATCTCCCATGCTAGTAAGGTTATGCTCAAAATCCTGCATGCGTGGCTTCAGCATTACATGAACTGAGAACTTCCAGACATCCGAGCTGGGTTTAAAAAAGGCAGAGGAACCAGAGATCAAATTGCCAACATTCGCTGGATCATGGAGAAAGTAAGGGAATTCCAGAAAAACATCAGCCTCTGTTTCATTGACTATGCTAAAGCCTTTGACTGTGTGCATCATAACAAACTGTGGAAAACTCCAACAAAAGAGATGGGAATACCAAACCACCTTACTTGTCTCCTGAGAAACCTGTATGCTGTCAAGAAGCAGCGGTTAGAACTGAAAATGGAGCAACAGGTTCAGGATTAAGAAAGAACTACGACAAAGCTGTTTATTGTTACACTGTTATTTAACTTACAGTCAAAGCTGTGCTGTATGCTTTTGCTCAGTCATGCTCGACTCTTTTTGATCCCATGGACTGCAGCCTGCCAGGCTCAGTCCACGGAATTTTCCAGGCAAGAATAATAGAGTGAGTTGTCATGCCCTCCTCCAGGGGATCTTCCCAACCCACGGATCGAACCCAGGTCTCCCACACTGCAGGCAGCCTCTTTACCTTCTAAGCCACCAGGGGAACCCAAGAATACTGGAGTGGATAGCTTATTCCTTCTCTAGGGAATCTTTTTAACCCACCTCGTGAGAGATGCCAGGCTGGGTGAGTTACAAGCTGGAATCAAGATTGCCAGGAGAAATATCAACAACCTCAAATATGCCGACGATACCACTCTAATGGCAGATAGTGAAGAGGAAATAAAGAGCCTCTTCATGAGGGTGAAGAAGGAAAGTGAAAAAGCCAGCTTAAAACTAAATATTAAAAAAAGAATTAAGATCATGGCATCTAGTCTCAACATTTCATGACAATAGATGAGGAAACAATGGAAACAGTGACAGACTTTATTTTCTTGGGCTCCAATATCACTGAAGATGATGACTGCAGCCATGAAATTAGAAGACTATTGCTTCTTGGCAGGAAAGCTATGACAAACCTAGACAGCATATTAAAAAGCAGAGACATTACTTTGCTGACAAAGGTCTGTCTAGTCAAAGCTATGGTTTTCCCAGTAGTCATGTATGGATGTGAGAGTTGGACCATCAAGAAAGCTGAGCACTGAAGAACTGATGCTTCTGAACTATGGTGTTCAAGAAGACTCTTGAGAGTTCCTTGGACTGCAAGGAGATCCAACCAGTCAATCCTAAAAGAAATCAGTCCTGAATATTCATTGGAAGGTCTGATGCTGAAGCTCCAGTACTTTGGCCACCTGATGTGAAGAACTGACTCATTTGAAAAGACCCTGATGCTGGGAAAGATTGAAGGCAGGAGGAGAGGGGGACAACAGAGGATGAGATGGTTGGATGGCATCACCAACTTGATGGACATGACTTGAGTAAACTCTAGGAGTTGGTGATGGACAGAGAGGCCTGGTGTGCTGCAGTCCATGGGGTCGCAAAGAGTCAGACACAACTGTTCTACTGAACTGAACTGATGCTGAAGCTCCAATAATTTGGCTACCTGATGCAAAGAGCTGACTCACTGGTAAAGACCCTGATGCTGGGAAAGACTGAAGGCAGAAGAGGGTGACAGAGGATGAGATGGTTAGATGGCATCACCAATGCAATGGACATGAACTTGGGCAAACTACTTGAGATGGGGACAGGGAGGCCTGGTGTGGTACAGTCCATGGGGTTGCAAACAGTCAGACACAACTTGGTGACTAAACAAAACATACCCATCTTAGTAGGTATGAAGTGATATTTTATTGTTGTTTTGATAGACATGTCCCAGATAAGTAATGATATTGAGCATCTTTTTGTATGTTTATTTGCCATTTTCATATTTTATTTTGGGGAAAAAAGTTCTATTTAGACAACTTATTTTTATTAAGCTTTTTTAATTTAGTAGTAAAAGTTTCAAATATTCTAAGGCTCATCAGATATGTGATTTGAAATTATTCCTTCTCATTCTGTGGGCTATCTTTTCACTTTCTTAATGTCCTTTGAGGCATAAAAGTTTTTAATTTTTAGGAAATTTGATTTATCTATTTTTCAATTGTTTATGCTTTTGCAGTCATATTTTATACTTGATTTTAACCAGAAAGCCAAGAAGTGATTTAGCTGTATATTTTAAGAACCGTTACCTAATCCAAGGTGATAAAGATTTACATCTATTGCTTTACCAACAATTTTACAGTTTTTGCTTTTACACTTGAGTCTTTGCTGTTTTGAATTTATTTGTATATATGTTACAAGATAGGAATCCACCCTGTAGAATACTAATAGAATATACTATGATACAGCTGAAGCAGATACCCAAATGATCTACATTATTATATTTAAGATCTCTTCTAACCAAAGGTTTAGTATAATAACTTTCAGTTTTATATAAAGGAAAATGGAAAATATGTATATTGCAATTTTAAGTGTTAAACTTTTATTTGAAACAAAACAAACAAAAAAAATGATCTTAAATGACATGTACACAGTAGAACCACAGAGGGAGTGTCACATCATTAGCATTTCATTTAATTTGAGCTAATCACCTTTCAGATCACACAACCTAGAGCAGCTCACAGAATATTCACAACAGAGAGAGCAGCTACAAAATAATCAAAATGAAGAAAGTAATGAGAGAGCCAATTCCTTGGCAGCTTGATAAGAAGTCTGGGGCTCCCAAGGAGGAGAGAGAGGTCTGGGCCTCTTGAAGAGGAGACAGGGGTCTGGAATTCTCAAGGAGGAGGAAAGGACAAACATCTTTTTTTTTTTTTTCTTCTTCTCTACATTCGTTAGTCTTAGTCACATAAAACATTTTTTTTCTTTAAGCCCGGAACTGATGATTATACAACAAACAACCCAGTTTAAACTCTATAATCTAAGGATTATATAACAACAATTTTTCCTGCTTGAGGACAGCTTCTCCTTCTTGAAAACCTCCTGACTAATCCTGTTATCTTAAAATGTAAATTGTGGAAGTGGGTCTAGTAAGATCTTTACAACCTTGAAACATTCCTTTGATTTATTGTAATAACCAGTTTAAAAAGTATGTAACTCCCTTTTCTAAGACTAATGAGGGAGGCACTCTCTGTCCCCCTTCTGATGTCTATGTCAGAAGCTTTCTCTGTCTCTTTTCATATTTTAATAAAACTCGGCTACACAAAAGCTCTTGAGTGATCAAGCCTAGTCCCTGGTCCCAAAGCTAAGTCTCCTTCAGAGATCACCAGTCTGACATCTTTCATCGTAAGTTATCATCTTGGGGGCTCGTCTAGGATCTTCTGGACAAGGTAAGAACACTAAAGAGCTCTAGCCTCTCTGCTATTTCAGTATATACATATTTTCTGCTTTACTTTACTAACTTTGCAGTGTGCTTGTGTGAATGAAAGACACATCTTGCACGAGGCAAGTGTTGAGCCCTGCTCTGCAGTTTCAAGGCGCCTCATAATGACTGAATGCAGCTCCAAAAAGGGGAATCTTGCTTGGGGTTTATATTGACTTGCCAATGCCAAGACACACCCAATATCCCTGCAAGGGGAGCGGCCAGAGATGGGCAAAGCATGTGGCCGGAATTTTCCCTTCTCAGTCATCTTTTCCTGGTCTCTTTGACCATTTAGTAATTGTGTGGGGAATTAGAACTACTAACCTAATCTGTCAGATCACAGACTTTCA
Organism: Bos taurus; assembly: GCF_002263795.3. Classification (NCBI taxonomy): domain Eukaryota; kingdom Metazoa; phylum Chordata; class Mammalia; order Artiodactyla; family Bovidae; genus Bos; species Bos taurus. The sequence continues at coordinate 12,732,556 of NC_037332.1, read as the reverse complement.
AGGGAATTGTGATCCATGCTGTTAATATGTATTTTCACTTAGACCCCAAGTACGGAAGCGCGTAGCCTTGCTAGGAGCTGAAAGTTGCAAGAGTACATTTGGAGCGAGGAGTTCTAGCCCCAAGAATATCTCTCAGGCTAGAGGTCACTCTCTTGGCTGCTTGACTCAGGGGCCAGAGTCCTAAAAGTGAGTCTTTGTCATGGCTGTGCCTCCCATCTATGTGGATAGAAGCACTGCTGGTGACCATGAGGTTTTTGAGGACACAGATGGGCAATGGCAGGATCTGGTCAGATTGGAAGTACAGTGGGCTTCTTCCTTTGGTAACGCTAACTTAGTGGACCAGAGGAGGCTCTCATGTGGCTTTTGTCTCAACTCCCTAGATATTCCTTTTGTGAGATCTGTGGGAATGAACTGGAAGGACTAGTCCTGGTAGCTTGAGGACAAAAATCACTTTTTCCTCGCTGGCCAACCCTCCACCACCTCTTTTGCTATACTGGTGTGGTGATACTCAGTAGGGACATCTTGGTTCTTGTTCTTCCCTTTATGACTCACCATATCTATTGCAATCAGGACTGTACTGAGGAATGTGCATGGGCACATGCAAGACGGATGCTTCCCCTAGTAGGACTAGCTTGGGAAGCATTCTGAAAAGCTACTCTGCTCCACCCGAGGTGGCATCAGAGAAAAGGGCAAGTCAAACAAAGGTCTTGGTGGTATGGAACTAAATCAGTCTAGGATACCATCAGGTCTACCCCTCATGCATCTCCACTCTGCCTCAACCGTAGAACTGGGAGGGATGAATAAGGTACCTGTGTCAGTAAGGGACAGACTAAGTCCTACCAGGGAAGGAAAACTTCGGTGGAGAGTCTGTCTACACCTCCATCTAGAACAGGGAAGGATGCTTCTGGTGCAAAGAAGCCATGGCTGTGAATGCCACTTTATTCTCTCTTACAGATGGAAGCTAGCCATTCCAGAACAACTCCTTTAAAATGTATTAAAAAAAAAAAAAAAAGAGCTGGGACAAGTTTGATCCCCAGAGTTTGAAAAAGACATGCCTGATCTTCTTCTGTGATATTGAATGGCCACAGTATCCTTTGGAAGATGAGGAACACTGAACTATTACTGAAGGGTCTCAACTATAATACTGTTTCACAATTGGATCAGTTCTGTAGAAAACAAGGGAAATGGGTAGAAGTGACATATGTGTTGCTCTTTATCTCTCTGTGAGACATGCCAGACTTATGTCCTAAGGGTACAGATTTGGGTGTGAAACCTTCAGCTCCCTCCTGTTCTCTTACTTTGCCCCCATATCCAGGGATCCCAACTGAACAGGCTGAAAATTGGGGCACCCTTCCAGGAGGGGTTCCCTCAGTCTCAGTAGAAATTCAAACTGTCCTGATTGTGGTCAAGACCATTTTGAGGATCCAAAAAGCACATGGAGGTCTTTATGAAGCTAATTTTACTTTATGATCTTACTTGGAGAGATATAATACATGTCTTGGGACAGATGCTGACTCCTGACTCTAGAGCTTAAGTTTTGGAGGAAGCTACTACTTTTGGAGATGAATGGCTTGAAGGCAAGGGAAAAAGGAAACACAAAATAGCCCTCCTCCCTACTGGGAGCCAAGCAGTTCCTCTAACAGAGCCACTTTGTCCGATGTATTCTTGTAGGGCTCAAGTGAGCATGTGCTGAAGACTTTAAAATTATGCTAAATTGGCTGACATAGAACAGGGAGAGAAGGAAACTCCTGATAAACTCCTGGTAAATTCCTAGATAATTATGGGAGGCTCCTTACAAGTTTACTGATGTTGATCTAGAAAGTTCAGAGGGAGAAATGATCTTAAAAGATAGATTTCTTACTCAGTTGACTCCAGATATCTGCTGAAAGTTACAAAAACAGGAGTTTGGATCAAATCAGTCTATAAAAAAATTGTTGCAGCTGGCTCAGATGGTATATTATGGTAAAAAATACACGAAGGAAAATAGGAAGATAAAAGAACCTACAAAAGACAAAAAGGGCTTCCCTGGTGGCTCAGAGGTTAAAGCGTCTGCCTGCAATGTGGGAGACCTGGGTTCGATCCCTGGGTTGGGAAGATCCCCTGGAGAAGGAAATGGCAACCCACTCCAGTATTCCCACCTGGAGAATCCCATGGACGGAGGAGCCTGGTGGGCTACAGTCCACAGGGTCGCAAACAGTCAAACTGAGCGACTTCATTCACTCACTCACTCACAAAAGACAGAAGCCCCAACAATGGCTGTTAGACTTGCTCTGAAACAGCCTGAGGGAAAAAATGCCTAGAGGAACCAAGGTGAAAAGGGATGAGCTTGTTATTACTGTGGAAAGGAGGGGCATCTCAAGCAGGATTGCCCTCAGGCATCTAAGTCACCCACAGCTCCATGTCTGGTCTGCAAAGGACCATACTGGAGAAGAGACTGGCCTCCGAGGTGTAAGCCCTAGGGGTTAGACTCAAGAAAATCTGGACTGAAGGTGCCTGGGGATTCCCACACAAGCTCTCATCCTAATTACACCTGAGGAACCCAGGGTATTAATAACTGTGGGGGCCAATCAGCCAATTTTCCTTTGGACACTGGGGCAACTTTCTCTGTGCTCACTGGTCCGCTTTCCTCCAGATCCACCACCCTAATGGGACAAGCCAAATGCTATTATTTCAGTCATCCTTTAAGCTGAAACTGGACTCTCTGCTATTTTCTCAAGTTTCTAATTGTGCTGGAGGCTCCCTCACCCCTTCTGGGGAGGGATATACTGAACAAGGTCCAGGCCTCTGTTTTCATAAATATGAAGACGGCTCTTTCTCTCCCATTAATTGAACAAAATGTAAGTCCTAAACTGTGGGCTGATGGAAAAAACTGTGGGTTGAGCACAAAATGCTGTTCCTGTCTTTATCAAGCTCAAAGACCCTCACCTATTTTCACATCAAAAGCAGTATCCATTAAAGCCTGAGGTGTTAAGGAAAGTTTAAAACCCATCATTGAAATTTAAAGGAACAGGGGTTACTAATTCCCTGTAACTGTCCATATAACACTCCTATTTTGGATGTAAAAAAGTCAAATGATAAGTGGAGACTAATTCAAGATATACAAATAAAAAGTGCCTAATCCTTATAACTTATTGTCTGAAATTCCTGAAAGAGCCAAATATTTTTCAGTCACTGATTTGAAGGTTGCTTTCTGGAATTAAACCTATATTAAATCATCCTCTACCTATGACTTTGAGACAACTGAGAGGACTCTTGAGCATTGCAGGCTATTGCTTCATTTGGATTCCGGGTTATGGGGAACTTGCCTGGCCTTTATACAAACTTATAACTGAAACTCAGCAGGCCCAAACCAACAAACTGGTTTGGTACCCAGAGACTCAAAAGGCTTTTTGCAGGTTCCCACTTTGAGCTTGCCCAAAGGATCAGAGTTCACTTTGTTACTGAAAAAAGGCTATGGCACATTGCTTAAGGCTAATTGCTACTATTGTTTTGCTAATGCCCAAAGCTCATAAGTTTACCAATGGACAAAGTCTTACTGCACTGACTTCTCATGATGTAAGTGGGATCTTAAACTCTAAAGTTCAGAGCAACAACGGCTCCATCTTTAAAGCTGCTGTAACTCAAGGAGTATCAAAAGCTCTAGGAATAGAATATCACTTACATTGTTCCTGGAGACCCCAATCTTCAGAAAAAGTTAAAAGGTACATTATTAAGAGGTATCTGCATAAGGTAACCCAGGAAACACAAGACTGTAGGCTTAAAGTTTTACCCATAGCTTTAATGTGGGCTTGAACTGCCCCTAAGAAGAAGGGAGTGTCTCTATGATAGACTGTTTGTGCACACAGATATTGTCATAGACAGTACACCTTAGAACTAACTATTTGTCTCAGCTTTCAGCTTTTCAAACTCCTCATCTATTGAAGGCTTCCCATGGTGGGTTTCTCCACTTCAAAGAAAAGACTCCCTTCAACTCTGCGAATACCTTCACCAACAACAATCATATGTGATGCCTCTTCTTGATCTGATGACATCTAGCAATCCTAAGATGAACTGATGAAACTATGGACATAATGTAACTTTTCATTTTGATTATGCTTTAACTTGGTTTAATGACTATTTTGCCTTACATTTGTAACTGTATAATGGGGTTTGTTCCTAACCATCTGAACTCTTTTAGGTTACAAATGGTTGTCCAGGCTCCTATGAGTGCCACAGCCTCCTCCAACTATTACTTGGGGCCCCTGGATCAGAGACCCTCAATATAAGGGTTAGGAGAATATGTTGTCTCAACAATTTAGGGACAGCACCCTATCAAAGCTATGGAATGAAAATGATGCCCCCTTCCCTTGGCAACAAAATCCTCCTAAAAGAAAAGGGGGGAATGAGAGAGTCAATTCCTAGGCAGGTTGATAAGAAATTTGACGTTCCCAAGGAAGAGAGAGGGGTCTGGAATTCTCAAGGAGAAGGAAAGGGCAAACTTTTTTTTTTGTTCTCTACATGCCTTAGTAATAGTCACATAAAACATTATTTTCTTTAAGCCCGGAACCCATGATTACACAACAAACAACTCAGTTTAATCTCTATACTAAGAACTATAGTGAAGTTGCTCAGTCGTGGCCAACTCTTTGTGACCCCGTGGACTGTAGCCTACCAGGCTTCTCCGTCCATGGGATTCTCCAGGCAAGGATACTGGAGTGGGGTGTCATTTCCTTCTCCAGGGGAACTTCCCGACCCAGGGATCGAACCCGGATCTCCCTCATTGGAGGCAGATGCTTTAACCTCTGAGCCACCAGGGAAGCCCTATACTAAGAATTATATAACAACAATTTTTCCTGCTTGAGAACAGCTTCTCCTCCTTGAAAACCTCCTGACTGATCTTGTTATCTTAAAATGTAAATATTGGGATTGGGTCTAGTAAGATCTTTACAACCTTGAAACATTCTTTTGATTTATTGTAATAACCAGTTTAAAAAGTACATAACTCCCTTTTCTAAGACTAGTGAGGGGGCACTCTCCATCCCCCTTCTCATGTCTATATCAGAAGCTTTCTCTCTCCCTTTTCGTAATTTAATAAAACTCTGCTACACAAAAGCTCTTGAGTGATCAAGCCTACTCCCTGATTCCGAAGCTAAATCATCTTCTTTCAAGATCATGATTCTGACATCATTCACCTTAAGCTATCAGTAATCTCTTAAGAAACACTTTGTTGTTGTTCAGTCACTGAACAACATATTGTGTGAAGTGTATCTAAGTGTCAATGAAACTTAAACTTTAAGCAATTAAAACATCAAAGAAACTTTAGTGTTTTTATAAGTAGTAATTCAATCTCAATTCAAGAAAGCAGTATTCTAGCCCAAATCAAACCATCAGCAAATAGATAACTTCTCAAGAGAATGCTAGACTCATCTTCAATAATCATCTTAGTTATAGCTACATAGATACCTAGTCAGAGCAAACTCTCTCTAGACTGTTTTTTGTTACATTCTTGATTTCAGTTTAAAGAGTAGGCCAACAAGGTAAGCAACCTCACAAAAGACAGTTAACTGCAAGGAGGGGTGAAAACACCCACCTGTGTATGCAAAATGACCTATTGGAGTGACAGAAAAAAAAAATAAAATCTCTACTTACACTTTAAAAGAATGACAAAAAAAAAAAAAAACAACAATATTTATTGGTATTTAGCTATTAACGTAATTTCATAGCAATGTCATCACTCAGTCTACACCAGATTCATATCTAGATAAATTCATGTTATGTGGTATTGCTGTACCAAAGAAACAGAAGTTCCACAATGGAGAGTTTGATATGGTGGTCCCACTCATACCTTTACACTTTCAAACAGAGAGTATTTCAGTGTACAGGCAACCAAGAAGGAGATTTGTGTATTATATTACCCAGTTGTAAATAAACTGATCCTCATTAAATGGGTATAAAACGACAGGATATTTTTGTTAAAAGTCATGAATTGGTGATATGAGGAAGAGAGAAAAACTGAACAATAAAAAATTGCAGATTAAAGCTTATAATCTTTAGTACCAGCTCATCAGCCACACTGAAATATAAATAATGATAATCTAACCAAATCAGACAAGAAGTTGTCCAGAATACTGAAATTATCTAGAAGACTTTTGAAGTGTGAATTCATATATTATTTACAATGAACATTTTCATAGAATGTTTGTGACTTTAACATTAGGGCTTCCCTGATAGCTCAGTTGGTAAAGAATCTGCTTGCAGGAGACTCCGGTTCAATTCCTGGATCAGGAAGATCCGCTGGAGAAAGAATAGGCTACCCACTCCAGTATTCTTGAGCTTCCTTTGTGGCTCAGCCGGTAAAGAATACGCCTGCAATGCAGAAGACCTGGGTTTGATCCCTGGGTTGGAAAGAGCCCCTGGAGAAGGGAAAGGCTCACTCCAGTATTCTAGCCTGGAGAATTCCATGGACTGTATAGTCCATGGGGTCACAAGGGTCGGACATGACTGAGCGACTTGCACTGCACTGCACTGTGACTTTAACAAGGACTGAGAAAGCAGTTAGTTTCCAAAATATCTTCATGTTATGAAGAGAACACTTTGAAGGGAAAAAATTGGGGAAATATCTCTCCTTTTGTGTAGTTATTGTCAAAATGTGTACATATCAACATTTTAAATGAAAAACTTGTCTGTACGTTTTCATTCAAAGAAACAGTTTTAGATTTTTACAGCATTTGTTCAAAATCTAGATTTTGTTTGCAAGAATAAATTACTGATTCCCAGGTGAGACTAAAATTTAAGATGAATTCAACCTACAAATTTTTGCATAATTAGAGAAACAGTTTAAAATTGAATATCACGTTACATTAGCTGCAGCCAATGAGCTATTTCTTCCATTTTTACATGTGTCTAATTTTTTTTTTGAGTTTTGAGATATAATTGGCATATATTATTGAATAAGCTTAAGACATAGATGATGACTTGATACATATATATTGCAAAATCATTACCACACTACAACTAGTTAACACCTCCATCATGTCACACAATTACCACTTTATGTATGTATGCGTATGGTAATTGTGTAGTAGTTTGAGCATTCTTTGGCATTGCCTTTCTTTGTGATTGGAATAAAAACTGACCTTTTCCAGTCCTATGGCCACTACTGCACAATTGCACTCATCTCACATGCTAACAAAATAATGCTCAAAAATTCTCCAAACCAGGCTTCAGCAATATGTGAACCATGAACTTCCAGATGTTCAAGCTGGTTTTAGAAAAGGCAGAGGAACCAGAGATCAAACTGTCAACATCTGCTGGATCATTGAAAAAGCAAAAGAGTTCCAGAAAAACATCTATTTCTGCTTTATTGACTATGCCAAAGCCTTTGACTCTGTGGATCACAATAAACTATGGAAAATTCTGAAAGAGATGGGAATACCAGACCACCTGACGTGTCTCTTGAGAAACCTGTATGCAGGTGAGGAAGCAGCAGTTAGAATTGGACATGGAACAACAGACTGGTTCCAAATAGGAAAAGGAGTATGGTCAAGGCTGTATATTGTCACCCTGCTTATTTAACTTATACGCAGAGTACATCATGAGAAACTCTAGGCTGGAAGAAGCACAAGCTGGAATCAAGATTGCTGGGAGAAATATCAATAACCTCAGATATGCAAATGACACCACCCTTATGGCAGAAAGTGAAAAAGAACTAAAGAGCCTCTTGATGAAAGTGAAAGTGGAGAGTGAAAAAGTTGGCTTAAAGCTCAACATTCAGAAAACGAAGATCATGGCATCCGGTCCCATCACTTCATTGCAAATAGATGGGAAAACAGTGGAAACAGTGGCTGACTATTTTGGGGGGCTCTAAAATCACTGCAGATGGTGACTGCAACCATGAAATTAAAAGATGCTTACTCCTTGGAGGAAAGTTATGACCAGCCTAGACAGCATATTAAAAAGCAGAGATATTACTTTGCCAACAAAGGTCTATGTAGTAAAGGCTATGGTTTTTCCAGTAGTCATGTATGAATGTGAGAGTTGGACTGTAAAGAAAGCTGAGTGCCAAAGAATTGATGCTTCTGAACTGCGGTATTGGAGAATACTCTTGAGAATCCCCTGGACTGCAAGAAGATCCAACCAGTCCATCCTAAAGGAGATCAGTCCTGGTTGTTCCTTGGAAAGACTTATGTTGAAGCTGAAACTCCAATACTTTGGCCACCTGATGTGAAGAGCTGACTCATTGGAAGAGACCCTGATGCTGGGAAAGATTGAGGGCAGGAGCAGAAGGGGATGACAGAGGATGACATGGTTGGATGGCATCACTGACTCAATAGTTATGAGTTTGGGTAAACTCCAGGAGTTGGTGATGGACAGGGAGGCCTGGCGTGCTGTGATTCATGGGGTAGCAAAGAGTCGGACATGACTGAGTGACTGAACTGACTGTGTATGGTAAAAACATTTGAAATTTATTCTCTCAGTGACTTTCATGTATATAATATAGTATTATTAACTAGTAGTTTAGATTCTCAGAATTTACTCATTTTATAAATGGAAGTTTATATGCTATTTCTTTCATTTAAATGTCCTGTTTCTATAGGACTAATTCAATAGTTATTAAAACCAACAATCCAAATAACCTGAATTCAAAATCTGACTCTTACATCACTCTAAATAATATTTAAATCAAGATTTTCAAAAATGATGAAGCACATTAAAATATAACACATTCATTCTTTACAATATTAATAATAATGTTGGATGAAAATAGAAAAGGATGCTTGTATTAATAATAAAATTAAATTATTTGAAAATGTTATTACTCTACATTATTCTTTTCAATTTCTATTATGAAAATATATATTTAGTACTTTAGTAAGTAATTTTTAATAAATAATTTTAGATATTTTAAGAGTATCCTCAAAATTTTTCATTGGAGTGTGTTATTGAAAAAGTTTGGAAATCACCTCCACAGAAAATGTTGCACAAATAGATTTATCGCTCTCTGAATGTGCCTAATGGTACACAATCATCTAATAAAATGGAAATAGCCCAGCACTGAGTGACCTAAATTCTAATCCCTTTAAACAGTTGTAAAACTCCAGGCAAGTCAACTTCCCTCTCGGGGACATTTCTGCCCATCTGTAAAATGAAATGGTAAGACTGGCTAATCTCTAATGACCCATCTAGCCCTGAAATTCTGCTTTCAAGATGTTCTTCCTATGAGACTATGAATTTCGGCTATGTATTATTCAATCATAATTACATGATAATTTATCATAGACTTTAATGATGACAAAGGACAAACAAAAAAGCAATGACTAATTTTGAGAAAATGAATAAAAATTCATATTAAATACTAGCTCTTAAGAGTATAATCACTCTGATCATTTTTCAAGCACTGTTAGACCTTGTGTTTTGCTTTTGGAGCGACACGAAGATAATATTATCCTTCTCAATTACGTTCTATATGATACTTTATAAATAATAGCAGCACTGATAGAACGCTCACATTATTGCTTAATTCTCATTTTACAATGGGAATTATACCTTTTTTTAAAAAGTAGAGTTACAACATAATATTTAAAAGTAAGAAAATAAAACAACCTATGTAGATGATCCCAAATAAATGCATCAGAGGGGGTACTGGTTTCTGAGTAAAATATCAAAGAAATTTCTTATATGATTGATCTAGGCTTTGTTCCAAAATTTTCTATAACATATATATGTATATCACTTCTCAAATCATACTTTTGGTTAGAAAGAACTGTTTGTTTGTGTTTTTTTTTTTTTTTTGGCTCTTTAATGTTTCCAGTCTTTTTTTTTTTTTAATAGAAAATTATTTAATTAGTATACATGTGTTCCCCATCCTGAATCCTCCTCCCTCCTCCCTCCCCACACCATCCCTCTGGGTCCTCCCAGTGCACCAGCCCCAAGCATCCAGCATCGTGCATTGAACCTGGACTGGCATCTCGTTTCATACATGACGTTTCACATGTTTCAATGCCATTCTCCCAAATCTTCCCACCCTCTCCCTCTCCCACAGAGTCCATAAGACTGTTCTATACATCAGTGTCTCTTTTGCTGTCTCGTATACAGGGTTATCGTTACCATCTTTCTAAATTCCATATATATGCGTTAGTATACTGTATTGGTGTTTTTCCTTCTGGCTTACTTCACTCTGTATAATAGGCTCCAGTTTCATCCACCTCATTAGAACTGATTCAAATGTATTCTTTTTAATGGCTGAGTAATACTCCATTGTGTATATGTACCACTGCTTTCTTATCCATGCATCTGCTGATGGACATCTAGGTTGCTTCCATGTCCTGGCTATTATAAACAGTGCTGCGATGAACATTGGGGTACACGTGTCTCTTTCCCTTCTGGTTTCCTCAGTGTGTATGCCCAGCAGTGGGATTGCTGGATCATAAGGCAGTTCTATTTCCAGTTTTTTAAGGAATCTCCACACTGTTCTCCATAGTGGCTGTACTAGTTTGCATTCCCACCAACAGTGTAAGAGGGTTCCCTTTTCTCCACACCCTCTCCAGCATTTATTATTTGTAGACTTTTGGATCGCAGCCATTCTGACTGGTGTGAAATGGTGCCTCATAGTGGTTTTGATATGCATTTCTCTGATAATGAGTGATGTTGAGCATCTTTTCATGTGTTTGTTAGCCATCTGTATGTCTTCTTTGGAGAAATGTCTATTTAGATCTTTGGCCCATTTTTTGATTGGGTCATTTATTTTTCTGGAGTTGAGCTGTAGGAGTTGCTTGTATATTTTTGAGATTAGTTGTTTGTCGGTTGCTTCATTTGTTATTATTTTCTCCCATTCTGAAGGCTGTCTTTTCACCTTGCTAATAGTTTCCTTTGATGTGCAGAAGCTTTTAAGTTTAATTAGGTCCCATTTGTTTATTTTTACTTTTATTTCCAATATTCTGGGAGGTGGGTCATAGAGGATCCTGCTGTGATGTATGTCAGAGAGTGTTTTGCCTATGTTCTCCTCTAGGAGTTTTATAGTTTCTGGTCTTACGTTGAGATCTTTAATCCATTTTGAGTTTATTTTTGTATATGGTGTTAGAAAGTGTTCTAGTTTCATTCTTTTACAAGTGGTTGACCAGATTTCCCAGCACCACTTGTTAAAGAGATTGTCTTTAATCCATTGTATATTCTTGCCTCCTTTGTCAAAGATAAGGTGTCCATATGTGCGTGGATTTATCTCTGGGCTTTCTATTTTGTTCCATTGATCTATATTTCTGTCTTTGTGCCAGTACCATACTGTCTTGATAACTGTGGCTTTGTAGTAGAGCCTGAAGTCAGGTAGGTTGATTCCTCCAGTTCCATTTTTCTTTCTCAAGATCGCTTTGGCTATTCGAGGTTTTTTGTATTTCCATACAAATTGTGAAATTATTTGTTCTAGCTCTGTGAAGAATACTGTTGGTAGCTTGATAGGGATTGCATTGAATCTATAGATTGCTTTGGGTAGTATACTCATTTTCACTATATTGATTCTTCCAATCCATGAACATGGTATATTTCTGCATCTATTAGTGTCCTCTTTGATTTCTTTCACCAGTGTTTTATAGTTTTCTATATATAGGTCTTTAGTTTCTTTAGGTAGATATATTCCTAAGTATTTTATTCTTTTCATTGCAATGGTGAATGGAATTGTTTCCTTAATTTCTCTTTCTGTTTTCTCATTATTAGTGTATAGGAATGCAAGGGATTTCTGTGTGTTGATTTTATATCCTGCAACTTTACTATAATCATTGATTAGTTCTAGTAATTTTCTGGTGGAGTCTTTAGGGTTTTCTATGTAGAGGATCATGTCATCTGCAAATAGTGAGAGTTTTACTTCTTCTTTTCCAATTTGGATTCCTTTTATTTCTTTTTCTGCTCTGATTGCTGTGGCCAAAACTTCCAAAACTATGTTGAATAGTAATGGTGAAAGTGGGCACCCTTGTGTTGTTCCTGACTTTAGAGGAAATGCTTTCAATTTTTCACCATTGAGGATAATGTTTGTTGTGGGTTTGTCATATATCGCTTTTATTATGTTGAGGTATGTTCCTTCTATTCCTGCTTTCTGGAGAGTTTTTATCATAAATGGGTGTTGAATTTTGTCAAAGGCTTTCTCTGCATCTAATGTAGACAGATGGGAAAAAGTGTCATTCAATCATAAAAGATAATGTGCCTAATTTACTATAGTTTATTTACTATACTATAGTTAATTTACTGTACTATAATTTACTATATTTGTAAACTTACTCTAAAGTAAACATTAACCCCAAAATGCACATGCTTCTGAGATAGTTTTAGGGAAACAGTCTTATAGACATGATTGAAAAAGTTAGCTTAATATACAATAACGTTTTTTTAAAAAATACCTGATTCACTGGAATTACCTTATTCGTTCAACAATTCAACAGATATTATCTAATGCCAACTCTACATTGTGCATTATTGTAAATTTTGGCCATGTATTATGAACAAAACTCGTATTCTCTAAGAGTTTTCATTCTTGAGAGAGAAATAAAGTTATATGGCATTTTTGAGAGAGAAGTATTTATTTAGTAAAAAAATAATTCTTAATAGTGATGAACATGCTAAGGAAAAATATAGCTAGTTTCTAAAAGTTATAGTGGCTATAATGTTAATGAGAGAGATAGGATTCTGATGAGGTATTTGAAATATTTTATTATGGAAAAGACTGGAGAAGTTTTGAATTTCAGATGATATAAAAATCTATGGTCTGTCAATGTTATGAGTAGAAGAATGTAGTTCACATGGTCTGGAATGGAAGTGCAAACTCTGAAGGCATCACATGGGTCAGGAATGTTGAAATGAACCAGGGGAAGGGATGAAAAGAGACATTTAAAGTTGCCCGAATTCTTGGTACATATGAGAGAATAACTGAAGTTAGAATAGAGTCTTGTTGAAAGTAGGCTTCCCAGGTGGCACAGTGATAGAGAATCTGCCTGCCAATGCAGGAAACGCAAGAGACATAGGTTCAATCCCTAGGTCAGAAAGATTCTCCTGGAGTAGGAAATGGCAACCCACTCCAGTATTCCTACATGGAAAATTCCATGGACAAAGGATTCTGGTGGGCTATAGTCTAGGGGGTCACAAAACAGTCAGACACGACTTAGAGACTAAACAACAACAAATGAAATTAGAAAACTCTCATATTTAAAAGTAGGAGAGAGAACTGGACTTCATCAGCCTGGAATAATGAAAGAGTTTTACAGAGAGACGAAATATGGTAATCTCTATAATTACTCAGAAAAAATTAAAAAAAAAAAAAAGAAAAAAATTTAAAGAATGCTTAATTGATCTAAAACCCACAGTATATCTTTAAAAAAAAATGTGGGCATGTAGTAGAATGAGCATCATTTAGTTTAAATGACTAAACAGACCAAGTGTCTTCAATAGACAAAGGAAATTACATCAAGGAAAAGAAAGGACATCAGAAGCATTCTGTGAGGAAGTAAGAGAAGTATGAGAGCAATAGAAAGAGCTGAGAAGTCAGCAATGGAAGAATGAACCTTGGCTAGAGGAAAGCACAGACAGAATAAGAACTTAGCTACTAAAGAGGATAAGTAATGAGAGGGCCTTGTACTTTTACATCTTACGTTTATGGCATACATTAATGACAGGGATGTAAATAAGTAAACAAATACAAAAATATAAAGTCAATTCAAATTACTAGACACGGGACTTCCCTGGTGGGCCAGTGGCTAAGACTCTGCACTCCCAGAGCAGGGTTCCTGGGTCTGATCCCTGGTCAGGGAACTATATTCCACATGCTACAACTAAAGACTTCTCACGTTGCAGCTAAAGATCCCGTGTGCTGCAACTAAGACTGAGCACAGTCAAGTTAAAAAAAAAAAAAAATATTACTAGACACTAGCAAACACATACATATAATATATAATGTAATGTATGTACTATAAAATGCAATACATGTCAGACCTGTAGTATTACATACACATTTTTTCTTCATAAGATGTTTAAGAAGGCTTCACTCATTCATTGTTTCAATAGCTATTTTCTGAGCATCTACATACTATTCAAAGCCATAGTCAGGAAAAGTCTGTTAAACATGAATGCATAGAAACATTTGACAACTGCAGTTTTCAAGACAATTATGCTAAAACAATGAAGTAAGCATACGCGTTAAAATAGTAAAACAATTTGAGTTAATATTCTAATCTGGTACCACTACCTGATTCACAGAAATCTAACTATACAATTTTTCAAAGTCCTTAAGTTTAGCATCTTGGGCTTCCCAGATGGTGCAGTGGTATAGAATCTGCCTGCAATGCAGGAGAAATGGGAAATGCAGGTTCGATCCCTGCGTTGGGAAGATCCCCTGCAGGAGGAAATGGCAACCCACTCCAATATGCTTGCCTGGACAATCCCATAGACAGACGAGCCTGGTGGGCTAAAGTCCACGGGATCACAAAGATTTGGACGTGACTGAGCACTCATGCAAGTTTAGAATTTTATACTTGTGGTAACACAAGCAGGATGGTATGTGAACTTCTATTGCAGCCAGTTCATTAACTTTACAATCATTTTCCACCTTTTTCCATCATCTTTTTTGAGTTCACAAGAATTCTTTCTGCGTGTCTGAATGGTATACAAATATAAATGATTATCCCATAGTCCAGACTATTCACCGTGTGGCTAAAGTCTTTTAACATGGTATCTTCTACTCCCTGAGAAATTTATTATTTAGCAAAATAATCTAGTATCCAAAAAATTCTATGAAAGTATTTATAGCTAATGTATCTTAGTAGCATCAATTTCCCCATCTCCAGTTATTAAATTAAACCACATGACAAGCTAAACTACTAGAGGTGAAAATCAGTTTGGAGCACTCTTAGAGGAGTGGACAGACTCTTATCACCAGTCCACCTAAAAATGCTTTCAAAATGATCAGGATAAAATCTGATCTATACTGAGTAAGAAAAGGCAACAAAGAAATGCAGAAAACCAATCAGCAACAAAAAAAAGAAAACTGGTCATTGCAGCAAACAACCCATAGTGTCAGTAAAAGTGTCTGAAAAGTGAAAGTTGCTCAGTCATGTCCAACTCTTTGTGACCCCATATACTGTAGTCTGCCAGGCTCTTCTGTTCATGAAATTCTCTATACTGGAGTGGATAACCATATCCCTTTTCCATGGGATCTTTCCAACCCAGCCACCAAACCTAGGTCTCCTGCATTGCAGGCAGATTCTTTACTGTATGAGACACAAAGGAAGCTATCCCTTGTGTCTAACTATCTAACTGACTCCTTTTTTTTTGGAGAGAATTAGTTTCTTTTCAGCCACTGTGACCAGAGTATCATTAACACTTTAAACCTGTGTTCATGCTAAAACTGTCTATACAATATTAGTGATAGATATTATAATGACTCCAAAAGGAAATTTCCAGAAATTTAATATTTTTTTATGGGGGGAGAGAGAGAGAGAAGCAGATTATTTACCACAAGTATTTGCCTTGTACATACTCCAGGTAAGCAGCTTAAAATTAGTTTAGCAGAACAAAAGAAAAAATAGTTTTTATTCTCCTTTTTACCACTCAGTTTTCAATGAAAAATTTCCTAAGACATTCTTCAGTAAATATCTGAGTAAAATACAAACTCTTCAAGTCAACAGCATTATGCAGACTATATAGGTTTTTGGGGTCATAAAGGAAATTTCACGTCTTAAAATAATTCACTGGTAATTAAATCAATATTTAGGCTATTACTCAGGAACAAAGACAACAAAATGGGAGAAAGACATTTCCTGACATCACTCTCTCCTCTGCAAGCAGTTTCCACCACTGTTAGCAGATACATCATTCTTTTGTTAACTGCAGATACAGTCTTGATCTTCCTCCTTGCCTGTTTTTCACCCTTTAATTCTATCTGGAGGGCTGGGTTTGTTTTTCCTGACAGTATTTGAGATTTCTAAGCTACCACAACGGTGCCAGCCCATACTGTGCACAGTAAGTGAAGAAGAAACAATCTGGCTGTTGCTTTAACACTTTGCAAATAGAAACTCGTTTCTTCTGCTTGATTTTTGCCCCTGGATATCCGACAGAGCAATCAATCCACCAAATAAAAGGCAGGTTTCCTTTTCATCTTCCCTACATGTAAATTTGGCAATTTCAGATGGATATTTGCAATTCAAAGAAAAGTGTTGTTTTTTAATCATGCATTGGCATTCTTTTATACAGTAAGAAAATCTGTTACCTTCCTCAATTTTTTTAAACTAAATTCGAATAAATAACTCTTTAGAATTTATGCCAACTACAATACCAAAGAACAAGACTTTTTTTTTTTCTTTACATGGGTCCAAATGACAAGATTTTTCATTAAATTAACTATGTTGCTAAACAATATAGCAAACCATCAAAGGACAAGAAAACCATTCTCACAGTTTGGGTACGACAAAAGTATTTAGTGAAAGAGTACTTACTAAGTTTGTACATGGGAGCAAAATTTACCAACAAAAAAATGTGTCTCTGCGGCATGAGGATTAACTTAGGCTGATTATTTTTAAGAAACAGAAAATTCAGGAACTTTTCTTGTTGCTTCCTTAACTGCCTAAAATAATTTAGATAAAAGGCCTGTTCCCAGAATAAAGCTATGACCAGAGATATCTGCAAGAACATGGGCCGGATGTGGTGGGGGCACTGGAGATCAGGGCACCCTCTGTCCCGCTGTCTCCACATGGCCTGTCATACAGTTGTTTGCCAAACATTTGCTTTTTTACTTCCATGGGAGTCTTCTTCCTCCCTTTTGAGTTCCCAAGCCATGACCCACAATATCCTCCTCTGCCCTTACCTGAAGATGGTAACTAAGGTGAGGGTTTCAGCCGTTTTGGCAAATTACTCAGTCTTCCTGGGTCTCTCCCGTGTAATTTATGTAATTTTAAACTTTAAAGTTTTTTCTCCTGCTCATCTGTCCCATGTCAATTTAATTCTTAAATCAGCCATAAAGACTTCAAACAGCAGAGGAAAATTTCTGCCTTGCAAACAGTTGGTGTAGTTGGCAGGATTCAACTTCACAGGTTGGACACTTCCGTGAGGCTGCTGCAGCAAAGTGGAGACCCTGAGACAAGTGAAAAAGCCCAATGGAAGGGAAGAATTCTTACCACGTCAGTCTCCCTGATTGCCTGTAGGTTCTATTGGAAAGTAGGGTGGTAAGAATTTTTTCCGCTAAAATTAAGATTAGCAGGAGAAAATATGTATGGAAGTAATTCCTTGGACTTAACAACTCTAGTAAATTTAACAGAATAACTCATGGCTTTACTGATCATTACTCTCCCCAAAACAGTCACTTTCCCTTTGTCTCTGTTGTGTCTTTTGTCTTGTTCTATATCCTGAGAGTTTGACTTTATGACCAGTGAGGATATGCTTTCTGATCTCTGCCATCTGGAAGGTGTTCATACTGGTGTGTATCTGGTGGTCAGTTGAATAGACTCTCTGTGACCCCATGATCCCATGGACAGAGTCCGCCAGGCCCCTCTGTCCATGGAATTCTCCAGGCAAGAATTCTGAAGTGAGTTGCCATTCCCTTCTCCAAGAGATCGTCCCAACCCAGGGACTGAACCCAGGTATCCTGCCTTGCAGACAGATTCCTTACCATCTGAGCCACCAGGGAACCCCTGAGTAGACTGGGATCAAAGAAGCTGTAGCCAGGTTGATCAGAAGCAGGTCACACAGCGACTGGCATCTATTCGTCCAGCCATGCTAGCTTTCAGGGGAGTTTGTCATAAGGGGTCCCTGTCCATAAGGGATATTTTTCATCTCAACCTGTTTTGTGACTTTGTTGTTTTGTGACTAAACTTGTGCAATAAGGGCCTTTACTTTCTTAGAATAATCTTGGGAGGGGACTTTCTAGACCATCTGAGGACTTCATCTTTTTGTACCCTCCTCTGAGGATGCTTCTTGCAACCATGATTAAGCCATAAAAAAGCTTATCATTTGAGTCAGTATTAAGATTCTACTTATCAATAACCAGACAGTGAGTCCTTTAAATTGGAAAAACTTCTAAATTGGTAAATCTAGAGTGCACTTTCACAGCAAACAGTTACTTTCTTGGTACCCAGGAAGGATCAAATTAAAAGGTGGATACACAGAAATAGAATAGCTAGTCTTAAGAACGCTCTTGATTAAAAAAAAAAAAAAAAAAAAAAACCAGCTCAAGAGGTCTCATCAAATTTGCTGGTCAGTCTCCCCTCATGGGCTTTACAGATGCTACAAAAAATATTAGGTTATTTAACAAAAGAACTGGAAGAACCCAAGCAGCAACCAAGGGCCTCTTCCCAACAAGTTGGAAACCTTTGAAGGATTTTTAAGAAATACAGTATATAAAGTGAAAGTTGCTCAGTCATGTCTGACTGTTACTGCAGAGCACTATTCAAAGAGGCAGAAGAAAAAAGAATTAGAAAGGAAAGACTTATGGGAATCATCCCAGCAGGGTAAAAAATTTTAGATGGTTATTAAGAAATGGAGGGTATGGGGAGGGAGGAGGGAGGTGGGTTCAGGATGGGGAACACAGGTATACCTGTGGCAGATTCATTTTGATATTTGGCAAAACTAATACAATATTGTAAAGTTTAAAAAAAAAAGAGTAAAAAAAAAATAAAAAAAATTAAAAAAAAAAGAGATGGAATGAATAAAACCAACATTGATGGGGTTAAAACAAAAGTTTTAATATAGCACAAGTGAAGAGTGAGTAGGCCAAAGGGATACCATCCAGGCTGGCCCCCTAACACTAAAGGGTCCAAAGCAAGTCCATTCTATTTACTCCAGTTTGGAAAAACTTAAAAATCCAGAAGGCAAAATTTACGTGAGAAACCTAACCAGCAATCACTTAGGGGTAGCTGTTAGGCTAATTAATCAAATTAAAGATTAACAAAAAGGGTCCATTGGCTTGACCCCTCCTGGAGACCTAAGGCCTTTTATACAGAAGTGGGTAAAAGGGCTTGGGAATAAAAAGGAGACGTTTCCTGGGATGACTTTTCTAGTTCTCCAATGGTTAAGACTCTGCCTTCCAATGCAGGGGGTACAGGTTCAACCCCTGGTCAAATAATCAATAAATAAATGAATAAATAAATAAAAGTTAAAAATAGAAGTTAACAGGGATCCTTGATGTAGTTACCCCATGAGCTATGCTACCAAAATCATTGGTGGGACCCAGAAACAATTAGATTAAAAAATGAAAGGATTGATAAGATTATAAAGGCTGGAATGTTTAAATGGGGGTTATGTGAAGAGGTTATGTCAACATTGTCTTAATGTATCATGGGAATGGATGCTGTGTCTGACCAGAACATTTTCGCTACCCAGTACTCTAAGACCAAGACTTGTCTATGGAGTCCTAGTGGAGGCAATGGTTAGAGGTATAAGAGTTTATGAGAATGAAGTGGAAGTATTTCAATGGACTTTATGTAATATGGCTCCCTATTTTTCGGATGACTGTGTTGTGAGGATGGGTGTCCTATCTCATCGAGGAACATTCCCCCTCCCTGGTATTATAAAAAAGGACATGTAAACACCACCCCCCAACAAACCCCACCCCCCCAGCTTCAAGCAATGTTAATCAAACATGCTAATGGGAGCCAGTGGGATAGTCTGAGACCACACAGTGTGAAGTAGAAGCTTGAAGCCAACTGTTCAAGGCTTAAGAGAAGCAACTATTTTTGTCTTGCAAATCTATACAAAATCAGAAATGCAAACACAGCCCACAATCAAAAAGCTAGAAATAAAACTACCATAAGATCCAGCAATTCCACTCCTGGGTATCTACCCAGAGAAAATGAAAACACTAATTGAAAATGATACATGCAACCCAACACTAATTCAAAATGATACATGCAACCCAACACTAATTCAAAATGATACATGCAACCTAACACTAATTCAAAATGATACATGGACCCCAATATTCACAGCAGTCTTAGTTACAAGTAGCCAAGATATGAAAGCCTACCTACATATCCATAGACAGATGAACAAATAATATACATATGAATAGTATATGTATATAAAATCTTAGTACATATATATCTCACACATGCACACACAATATTGAACACTGCTGCTGCTGCTACTAAGTCACTTCAGTCATGTCCAACTCTTTGTGACCCCATAGATGGCAGCCCACCAGGCTCCACCATCCCTGGGATTCTCCAGGCAAGAACACTGGAGTGGGTTGCCATTTCCTTCTCCAATGCATGAAAGTGAAAAGTGAAAGTGAAGTGGCTCAGTCATGTCCGATTCTTAGTGACCCCATGGACTGCAGCCCTCCAGGCTCCTCCGTCCATGGGACTTTCCAGGCAAGAGTATTGGAGTGGGTTGCCATTGCCTTCTCCAATATTGAACACTAGTCAGCCATAAAAAAGAATGAAATCTTGCAATTTGCAATAATATGGATGGACCTAGAGAGTACTATGCTAAGTGAAATATGACAAAGACAAATACTGTATATTTTCACTTTCGTCTGGAATCTAAAAAAACAAACGAACAAAACATAAAGAGATATATAGGTATAGAAAATAAACTGTTCCAAGGGGAGGGGGGTTTGAGAGTGGGTGAAATAGGTGAATGGAATTAAGAGGTACAACCTACTAGCTATAAAATAATTCATAGGATATAACATACAAAGGGAAGAGTCAGTAATATTGATTTAACTTTCTGTGGTGTATAATCCACAAAATCATCAAATTACAATGTTGTATATCTGAAACTAATATAAGACAACTACAATTTTTACAAAATTACATAAAAATAAATCTTCAATGAATGAATACATAACAATGACTCAGGAAGTTTTCCTTGTTACATCCTTCTTAACTGCCTCAAAAGAATTTAGATAAAAGGCCTGTATCATATGAGAGGTATCAGAGAGATATCCACAAAGAAAATAGGTCAACATTCAGAAAATGAAGATCATGGCATCCGGTCCCACCACTTCATGGGAAATAGATGGGGAAACAGTGGAAACAGTGTCAGACTTTATTTTTCTGGGCTCCAAAATCAATGCAGATGGTGATTGCAGCCATGAAATTAAAAGACGCTTACTCCTTGGAAGGAGAGCTATGACCAACCTAGATAGCATATTCAAAAGCAAAGACATTACTTTGCCAACAAAGGTTTGTCTAGTCAAGGCTATGGTTTTTCCTGTGGTCATGTATGGATGTGAGAGTTGGACTGTGAAGAAGACTGAGCACTGAAGAATTGATGCTTTTAAACTGTGATGTTGGAGAAGACTCTTGAGAGTCCCTTGGACTGCAAGGAGATCCAACCAGTCCATTCTAAAGAAGATCAGCCCTGGGTGTTCTTTGGAAGGAATGATGCTAAAGCTGAAACTCCAGTACTTTGGCCACCTCATGTGAAGAGTTGACTCATTGGAAAAGACTCTGATGCTGGGAGGGATTGGGGGCAAGAGGAGAAGGGGACAACAGAGGATGAGATGGCTGGATGGCATCACTGACTCGATGGATGTGAGTCTCAGTGAACTCCGGGAGTTGGTGATGGACAGGGAGGCCTGGCGTGCTGTGATTCATGGGGTTGCAAAGAGTCGGACACAACTGAGCGACTGATCTGATCTGATCTGATCTGATGGTAGGGAAATTTGACATGGGTTAGGAGCAAAGTCCACTCTGTTCCACTGTCTCTGCATGGCTCAACAATTAGTTCAGTTCAGTTCAGTTGCTCAGTCCTGTCCAACTCTTTGTGAACCCATGAATTGCAGCACGTCAGGCCTCCCTGTCCATCACCAACTCCAGGAGTTCACTCAAACTCACATCCATCAAGTCGGTGATGCCATCCAGCCATCTCATCCTCTGTGGTCCGCTTCTCCTCCTACCCCCAATCCCTCCCAGCATCAGAGTCTTTTCCAATGAGTCAACTCTTCACATGAGGTGGCCAAAGTATTGGAGCTTCAGCTTTAGCATCATTCCTTCCAAAGAACACCCAGGGCTGATCTCATTTAGAATGGACTGGTTGGATCTCCTTGCAGTCCAAGGGACTCTCAAGAGTCCCTTCTCCAACACCACAGTTCAAAAGCATCAATTCTTCAGCGCTCAGCTTTCTTCACAGTCCAACTCTCAAATTCATACATGACTACTGGAAAAACCATAGCCTTGACTAGATGGACCTTTGTTGGCAAAGTAATGTCTCTGCTTTTGAATGTGCTATCTAGGTTGGTCAAAGCTTTCCTTCCAAGGAGTAAGTGTCTTTTAATTTCATGGCTGCAATCACCATCTACAGTGATTTTGGAGCCCCCCAAAATAAAGCCTGACACTGTTTCCACTGTTTCCCCATCTATTTCCCATGAAGTGATGGGACCAGATGCCATGATCTTCATTTTCTGAATGTTGAGCTTTAAGCCAAGTTTTTCACTCTCCACTTTAACTTTCATCAAGAGGCTTTTTAGTTCCTCTTCACTTTCTGCCATAAGGGTGGTGTCATCTGCATATCTGCGGTTATTGATATTTCTCCCGGCAATCTTGATTCCAGCTTGTGCTTCATCCAGCCCATAGTTTCTCATGATGTACTCTGCGTAGAAGTTAAATAAGCAGGGTGACAATATACAGCCTTGACATACTCCTTTTCCTATTTGGAACCAGTCTGTTGTTCCATGTCCAGTTCTAACTGTTGCTTCCTGACCTGCATATAGGTTTCTCAAGAGACCAGTCAGGTAGTCTGGTATTCCCATCTGTTGAAGAATTTTCTACAGTTTATTGTGATCCACACAGTCAAAGGCTTTGTCCTGGTCAATAAAGCATTAGTTACCAAAAATTTGTTTTTCCATCTTAATATGATTTTCTCCCCTTTAAAGTCCCAAACCACTGTAGCAACATCCTCTTTAAGTTTAGCTGAAGATGGTATCTAAGGTGACGGTTTTGGCCATTATCTGGAGTTACATTTCCTAGGTCTCTCCCATGTATTCATATTAAATTTTTTTCTCCTGTTAATCTGTCTCATGAAAATTTAATTTTTAGACCAGCCAGAACTTAGAAGGGAAGAAAAAAATGTCTTCAGCAGTTGTAACTATACACAGGAATGGTTTAATAAGTGCTTAATAAAATAGTATCTCTGATGGAAATTGCTGATTTCAGCTAGTATCAACTCTTTCATAATGTTATAATTCTCAGGTCTGATGTACATATTAATCACCTGATATTATTTAGAATTGGTATTTTTGCATCAATACTAGAAATTTTATTTCAGTAAATATATGAGTTCAGAAACTTCTGAATCTGTATTTGGTCACATGAGTTGATCATAGGTGACTCAGAAATAATTTGAAAAACACCCTGGCTACTCCCTATTGACTTAGAGCCAACTATGAGACACAGAGTATTATGAAATGAATTGTTCCCCTCCTCTCCAAATTCATATGTTGAAGTCCTCACTCTCAGTATGGCTGTATTTGCAAATGGGCCCTCTAAGCAAACAATTAAGGTTAAATGAGGTCCTAAGTGTAGGGTCCTGCTCTGACAGGATTAATGTCTACAAGAAGAGACACCAGGGAACGTGCTCTCTCTCCATACATGCACTTAGGAAAGGCCATTTGGGGATATGGCTAAAAGGAGGCTGGTGGTAAGCCAGGAAGAAATTCCTCACCAAAAACTGAATCAACTGGAACCTTGATCTTGGACCTCTAGCCTCCAGAACTGAGACAGTACATTTCTTTTTTGAAGCCATTGCCATCTACAAATTGGCACTTGCCATCTGCCTTTACAAGGATGAAATTATGAGCCTCACAGCTGCTGACCTTCAACACTCCCTGTAAGGAGTTCATGGAGGAGACCAGGAATGAGTTACACTTGTGCTCTGAGAAAAACTGGCAGAGCAGGTCTTCAGACAGATATTTTCAGGAGATGATTTTATGAATTCAATTCTTGCATCTTCTTGTATCTATAAAAACACTAAAATCCTTCATGGTGAAATCTCCTCCTTGTGAACAGTAGTAACCTTCTGCCAAAAAAAATATGTGCTTGATTGAATGAACTCCCCCTTCACCAAAATCACATATAAACTGGCCTCCTCCCTACCTCTTTGGAGTGCTACCTCTCAGAGCTACCTGATTGCTGTCCCCCAGGCAGCAGTCCTCATTCTGCCCCGAATAATAAAGTGTACAACTCTCAGATGATACTTTGTTTTTCTTTCAATTGACATCATCCACATTGTTGTAGCAAACTAACATACAGAGTTCTCATCAGAAGTTGTTTATTCTGGATCTCTGGAAACTTCCCCACCTTGCTTCTCTTAGCTTCTCTCCTTAGACTCTCCCTGAATACTTTATTTCATTTAGGGTATCTAATACATGAGTACGGTTTTTAATACTTCAAATCTGAACAACAAAATAGACAAAGCTATAGAAATACACAGAAAAATTGGCAGAAACTACTCAAGTACCTGAATCATTCACTTTTATTGTAGTCTTTTTCCTTAAGAGTTTCAAATTTGATTCAGTTGGTACTAAAATATTAGTGATTCCTAACCTGGGACCAATGCATACCTTCCAAGAACAGTCAAACATTGTAAAATGTTGGGTACATAGAAATTTTTCTGGTGAAAGAATCTCAGTGGGATCCACTGACAAAGCTTCCCTTAAGACATAAAAATCTACCTACTTGAATTATAGGATGTGTTTTTCCAGATGTTAGATATATGAATAAACAGTTTCCCTTTTCAACTTAACCTGGTAAAATAATCCTACTACAAAAGAAATAAGTTGCCCATAAAATGTTTAGCAGTTTATGGCTTAACAAAGAGAAGACAAAAGAAAAGTATAAGAGATTATTTCAAGTCCTATTGTCTCCTTGAATCTTTCCTAAACTCTCCAATTCAAGTGTAGTCATCCATTCCTCAAATCCTCTATCTTCCCCTGTCTATGCTGCCCATCTGATGCTTATACTTTACATTCAGCCTCTGCCAGTTTAACTTTCACCAGCAGACATTCCTTCACCATTATAATAATTATAAGATGCAGGTTGGAAACCTTTTTGGAACTGTGAATAAAGTCAAAACAATGTCTAAGAGAAAACCTCCACAAGGGCCACAGAACAGGATTTCTTATTTAAAAGCAAACATTACTTTAAAATGAAACAAGCCCCCAAACTCTGCTAAGCTCACCTAGACTTACTGAAATATCCAACCCAACTTCAGTTTTAGCCTCTCCTAGGAATGGAATTTTAAGCCAGCAGTGTGGAATTTCCTGGTTAGCAATAATGAGGTAATCTGCATGATAAGATTCTTCGCCCTTTCCACTAAGGAAAGGTGACCTAGCCTGAAACAATTTTTGCTGTCCTTGTGTTGTTGTTGTTAATAATCTCCTTGTCCCACCCTATTTCTAGAAAAGCCTTCCATGTTGTAAAACTTCCTGGAGCACCTGTCTGTTTACTATTAAAAGGTGGGTTGCTATCAGATTCATGAATCATTTAATAAAGTCAATTTGATCTCAAATTTACTCAGTAGAATTTGCTTAACTAATACATGTGTTCTCTTTTAATTGGACTTAAAGATACTATTTATAAGCTGCAGTGTCTTATTCATGCAACAATATATACTGTCATGGAAAGAAATGAGCAAAACAAAGGAATATTACCTGTAAAAATTCTAGACAGGAAAAATTTCAAGAAATAAAATATTTAAAAAGCAATAATTATCTTCTATAACTAAACTGGCAATAGTTGTGTTGCAGGAAGGGGCACCCCTTCCAGGGCCTGAAACTGGGCTCTTGTCTAACACTCAGAAATGAATTGTCTGAGGAGACACATGTGCTGACAAAGCAAGAGATGTTATTGGGACAGGGCTCCCGGGTGGAGAGCAGGAGGGTAAGGGAACCCAAGAGAACAGCTCTGCCACTTGGCTCACAGTCTCAGGTTTTATGGTGATGGGATTAGATTCCAGGTTGATTTGGCCAATCATTCTGACTCAGAGTCCTTTCTGGTGGTGCATGACTTGTTCAGCCAAGATGGATGCCAGTGAGAAGGATTCTGGGAGGAGGTCGGACATGTGGCGTCTCCTTTTGACCTTTCCCAAACTCTTCTGGTTGGTGGTGGCTTATTAGTTCTGTGTTACTTACCTGGACTTCCTGTCATAAAACAACTCACGTAAATGGTTACTAGGGTACCTGGCCAGGGTGGGTGGTTTCAGTCAGCGTGCTTCCCTTAACAGTATTAGAGTACATGTCATGAATTTAAGACTATAATAGGTAAGCTCAATTAAATTCATAAAATCAACTTTTCTTAGTAAGTGGAAGAAAAGCAAAACATTTAAAGGAAGCAGTACAGAAAAAAAAAAAAATTTTGAACAAGGACTATCAACCTGTTCATTTGAAAATCTGAAAGATAATTTGAGAAAAAGTTTGAAAAAGTTTTAAGTCTACCTTATATAGTACTCATGAGAAATGCTGGGCTGGATGAAGCACAAGCTGAAATTAAGATTGCCGGGAGAAATATCAATAACCTCAGATATGCAGATGACACCACCCTTATGGCAGAAAGTGAAGAGGAACTAAAAATCCTCTTGATGAAGGTGAAAGAGGAGAGTGAAAAGGTTGGCTTAAAGCTCAACATTCAGAAAACTAAGATCATGGCATCTGGTCCCATCACTTCATAACAAACAGATGGGGATACAGTGGAAACGTGTCAGATTTTATTCTTTTGGGCTCCAAAATCACTACGGATGGTGACTGAGCCATGAAATTAAAAGATGCTTACTCCTTGGAAGAAAAGTTATGACCAACCTAGATAGCATATTGAAAAGCAGAGATATTACTTTGCCAATAAAGGTCCATCTAGTCAAAGCTATGGTTTTCCCCGTAGTCATGTATGGATGTGAGAGTTGGACTGTGAAGAAAGCTGAGCGCCAAAGAATTGATGCTTTTGAACTGTGGTGTTGGAGAAGACTCTTGAGAGTCCCTTGGACTGCAAGGAGATCCAACCAGTCCATTCTGAAGATCAGCCCTGAGATTCCTTTGGGAGGAATGATGCTAAAGCTGAAACTCCAGTACTTTGGCCACCTCATGCGAAGAGTTGACTCATTGGAAAAGACTCTGATGCTGGGAGGGATTGGGGGCAGGAGGAGAAGGGGACGACAGAAGATGAAATGGCTGGATGAACTGATATAGTACTGATTCTACTGTTTAGCAAACATTTATGATAGAGTTCCTGAAGTTAGTTTATAAAGTCAGAAGGAAAACTGGGGCTAAAACAATGTTTCAAATTGAAATTCTTTTAGAAATATAACAACACACAAGAGATTTTATCAAGACACTGAATTAATTAAAGCTAATTTCAATCTAAAATCCTCAACTGAGCTCATCTGATGTTGCCTCTCAAAGTCTACAAAAATTTTGAAAAGTAGTTTTAAACCTTATTTATTTTTGCAAAAGAAATTTAACACTATGTATATAGCCTTGATCAATAACAATGGAATCAAAATAAAATCAACCATGCCACAGTAGTCATTTCTTTGAATAGAAAATAATTTTTACAAGTAATTAAACATGACATTTGAATTAGTTCATGATCTATGACAGCTCACAATAGGATAATCTTGGATTGGACCACTTAATTCTTGATTCTTTAGTCTGTTTTTCCCACAAAGGAACTTTATTTAGTTTTATTTTTTAAAAAAAGGAAATGTTAATACTAACTATAAACTCAATATTTGATGTCATTTATATTAGTTTTAACTGGAATATGGGTAATTATGAATTTACAGCTGACCCTTAAACAACGTCGGGGTTTAGGGATGCCAAACCTCTGAACAGTCGAAAATCTCATAATTTCTTATAGTCAGCTCTGTATCCACAGTTCCTCCTTACCTTTGGATTCAACTAATTTGGGTCATATTTACTAAGAAAAAAAAAAAAAATCAGCATATCAGTGGACTATGCAGTTCAAACCCATGTTGTTCAAGCATCAACTTCTCTCGTGTTATCAAATTAGTTCTTCTTCCCCAGATTAAATGTCCCTGAAGGACATCTTGAAAGAATAATGAGAAAGATGACATAGTACTGACTGAAATGAAAACTAGATAACAGCAGTCTTTTGGAAACAATTCAAACAACTTAGTCTGGGAATAGCTTGGATTCTCACATAAAGTATAAAATTGAGAGAGGCAGCATGACTAGAAAGCAGTTATCTGGCAGCCCTAACATTTCAGATGCTTTCAAAATGAGGAAACCTCCCAGTTTCTTCTTCCATATGAGAAATCACAGTGCATGGCTATCAGTTGGGGCCAAAATAAACTCAAAAATCGAGGTTGACTTTCATTTTCAGCGATCTGTCCGACTAGCTGTCCTAAGAAATCTTCCGAGTACAGAATACCTAAGAAAAATGCATGAATACTCATTAAAAACAAATAAAAACCTTAACACAAATTCACTGATGAGCTGGCAGAAAAATAAGGGAAATTCTCTGAAGCCAGAATTGTCACAGTACAAACCCATAAAGCACTGAAACACTAAAAGTGGCATTCCCAAGGATGTGATTTTAACTGACCACAAGCCTTAGAGCCTAAGTGTTAAAGAGAAAGCTTAGGTTCTCTGCAAGTTGGAAAGTCAGAATGGAGACTTCAACACAATGCTAGACACCCAAACAGCTTTCAACATCGCTGCATGTGACAGAAACAATATTATATGTTGAACATAATGCTTTCTCTTCCTGGGCACAGAGGAAGGCCCACTTCCCAGCCTTCCTTGCCGTTTTGGGGGGACTGCATGACAGCATGCTGGCCAAGTAGGATGTGGGTGGGAATGATGTTCTCCATTTCCAGACCTGGCTTTCTAGAGGTAACATATTCCACACTGTAATGTTTAAAAATGTGGGAGGAAATCTCCTTTCACATCAGACTTGGCATGAGGCATAAACCATCATTCTGTTAAGCCATTGAAATTTGGGAGTTTATTTTTAACTACATTTAGCCTAATGATTTTGATTAAAATAATCCAACAAGAAAAAAACAAAGTTTGCTCCACAGAGAGAAATAATTGGAATACCTGCCCTCAATAGGATATAGTATTGAAAGTAATATTCACAGGTGTTGTGGGGAAAAAAAAATAAGTCCAAGCAAAAAATTAGAATAGTCTCAAAGTTTTTGAGAGTCTCCAGGTACCTTGAGGATGAAACATAAATTCTCTCTCTACAAACAGACTTTAAATCTAGAATCAAATATTCTCAAATATATAATTCCAGGATATTACAAGTAAAAATAATAAAGCATGTAAGGAGACAAACGACCATGCACAAGAGAGCAGAAACAATAAACTACAGAAGTAGAAAAGCAAAAGCTACCATTACTAAAATTATCACAGGGATAATATAAATGTTTCTATTAAGAAAATACTATATTAAAATGATACACTAAAATTATAATTAAACAGTAACAAAGTTTCTAAATTTGCCATGCAGATTTGGAAAGAACTCAATGTAATTTCCAGAAATAAAAATGCAATATTTAATTTAGAAACTCCAGATTAAACACTAATTACATTCTGAAG
Organism: Bos taurus; assembly: GCF_002263795.3. NCBI lineage: Eukaryota > Metazoa > Chordata > Mammalia > Artiodactyla > Bovidae > Bos > Bos taurus. Next base: position 12,703,059 of record NC_037332.1, on the reverse strand, counting down.
AGAGAATCAATGAATTGAAAGATATGAAACTAATATTTAGAATGTAGCTCAGGAAAAAACATATAAAATATAAAAGGGCTAAAAATAAGATAGTCATGTGTTCTAAAATATGTTTATAAAATCTGACCTTAGTAATTAGAAGTAGTACCAGAAACTCTGGAGACTTAAATCTCTTTGAATCAAATCAACAGCTGAAACAGATATAGTTAAACAGAACTAGTAAGCTGGTAGGTAGGTCAGAAGAAATTATCCCTAACAAAACTTAGGGGAAGAGATGCAAAATACAGATGAAAGTAAAAGATTTATAAGATGTATTGAAGCAATATGATAAACACTTCATTGAACTTCTAGGAGAGCTAGAGGGAAAAAGGGGAAAAGGATATTCAGACATAATAATATTTTCCAGTAATAAAAGACTCCTAGATTCAGGAAGCTAAATACATCCTAAGCACAACGAAATAAATAAATCTATAGTCAGAGCCATCCAAGGAAACTGAAAAACACCATGTATAAAAAGATTTAAAAGCCCAACAGAAAAACAAAACCACTTACAAAGTGCTTACATTACACCACCAATTTATTTCTCAACAATGGAAGGCGAGAGAGAGTTGGATTAAATCTTAAAGAGAGAGAAAAAAAAAAAAAAAACATTCAGTGCATATCCAATTTAACCATATTTTAAGAATTGGGGTGAAAAAAGACATTTTTATGCAAACATTTACTAACATTATTACCATCAACAAATACTTCTTAAAAGGAATTTCTAAAGAAAGGGCTTCAAGAAGAAAGAAGTTGACCATAAGAGAAAAAAAAAAACTAAGTTGTAATAAATGAATCTAACTCAAATAAATCATTTAATGCTTGATCTTACCAAACCATAATATTAACAATGTATAATTAATGGAGTTAAAAACTAATGACAAGGGGAGTTTTGTTTTAGAATAGGTCAGAACAAGAAAGCACGTTTGCTTTAAAATGAGACAAAGCCAAATAAATTATAAATATAATATTTTAAAAGCATCAGGGAACTTCAGAAGCAACAAACTAAAATTCCAGAAAGAAGAAAAACTCTTTTTTTTTGAGCAGGGGTTTTTCTCTTTCCCTTGCAGGCATTTTCTGATTCCAGGTGCTTATGGAGGCTCTGGCTTGGAAACTCTGGGACCGGGCTACAGAAAAGAGAAACTAGCAAAATTTCAGTGATTCTGCAGGACTAGTGTGGGAGGTTTCAAACTCACAACTGCTCTCCCCAAAGAACATTTGCTAAATTTTGTGCTAAACAGGAAGCTGAGAAACTAGGTGGAAAGCTTCCTGAATGCAACGTGGAATTTCCAGATGGAAGTAACCTAACTCAATATACCACCAGTCTTACCTTCAAGGAACAGGTCCTATTTTGAAGTAATGTAAGCAGGAAGACCAAAGAGCTGAGCTAAGGTCTCTGAAGGACATAGCTGAATTTTCTGCAGTCTTTCAAACTGGAGGAGCCAGAGATATACCGACTTAGAATCAAAACTCTGCAGGCAGAGAAGGAGCACAGCAAACAGAAGCAGGGGTATTACAGAAGTGGGCTGGGTCTACCCAAAACAGAAACCCAGCCCCGACTTTAATTAATGTCTGATTGGATTCAGGAGTTCCGATCCTCACTCTTTGTATCAATAAGGGAAGATAACATAACGTAGAACCTCGAGAGTTAAAGCACCAACATGAATTAAGAAAGTACTAGAAGTGTGAAGACAAGAAAATATGACCAACTCTCATGAGAAAAGGAGAAGTGAGCCAAATACTGGAGTTGGCAAACAAGGATTTTCAAACACCTCTGGTTAAATGTTTAAAAACATGGAGAAAAAGAGGGGCAAAGTAGATCAAAGAGTGGAGAATTTAACAGAGGATTAAAATCTATGAAAGAGAATCCAATGAACATTTCATAAATAAAAAAAGAAAATATCTGACGCTAAGAAATTAATAGATGAGTTGAACAGGAGACTGAACGCAGCTGAAAAAAAGTGAAGTAGAACTAGGTGCTGGAGAAGGAAATGGCAACCCACTCCAGTGTTCTTGCCTGGAGAATCCCAGGGACGGGGGAGCCTGCTGGGCTGCTGTCTATGGGGTCACACAGAGTCGGACACGACTGAAGCGACTTAGCAGCAGCAGCAGAACTAGGTGCTAGTGTTTTCAGTGAACTAGGAATGAGGTTTTTTAAAAACTGAAACAAACCAAAAGCAATGAGAAAGTATATATGTATGAAAATGTACAAGACTGTGGGACATTGTTTTTGTCCAGGTACCCCAGAGAAAACACTTTGATGAAAAGATCGGCCTTAATGAGATTTAATAGTGAGAGCTCTCCAGAAAAGCATTGTTAGGGAGTGAAGCACGATTGAGAGGGAGAAATTGAACTGAAATGCAATTGCAAGAGAGGGCTTTATCAATCTTGTACAAGTTCTGGGACTGGGATGGCCCTTCAGAGAGGTCCTGAATTGAGGCAGGAAGCTGGGCACTTTTGCTTCCATTCTGACCTGTCACTGAAGGCAGCTGCCTCTGAGAAGGTGCCATAAACTTAGGCAAAGCCCAGCTCTTTGGCTGACGGCCATGCCGAGATGGGCCTCAGCTGTGAGTTGTCAGAAATCAACAATCCCAGTGGCTGGGGGAATGATGCAGAACCTGGATTCGGGATGGTTCCCCACAGCCTCCACAAGCACCCACACTTGGAGCTACCTGCTTCATATAAATTCCCCTACCTGGAAACAATTCCTCCTGGACTCTAGTTGATCTCTTCTGTGTAAATTTGCCAGGGTAAAATTAGTGGACATATTACAGCCCTCACAATTGCAACAGTTCCTGGAGATAGAGTTGACATTCATTGTCTTCCCACTCTACTGACAATTCCTGATTCACTCTTGGCTACCACATCTACTGGTTTAGGTGCTGTGGGTGTGGGGTGACAAACACTTGTTCTCAGCATTATTCACTAAGCCCTCCTTCAGCTGTGGCTGCTGCTCGTATTCACTCACCATCAAAACTGGGCAAAGAAATGGCGAAGGACATACACCCGGATCATCTGAGTGGTAAATACATTCTTACCCTCTTCAGTCTGTAGCAGAGAACTAGAGTCAATTACCCTTGCCAATACAGTGATTTCTTTTCTTGTCTACTGGTCTCTTGGAATGAGGAATCCAAAGTGATTAGATGGCAACCGTGGAATAAAATTTCTTAGGAATCTGTGTTCCCTGATAGAAACATTCCTTCCCTGGGAACCAGGCTCTCTATAAACTTAAGCACTGGGGATTCAGTTAACATAAAATCTCCAAGTGGATCACGGAGAATGATGGTCTGTGAGTCCACTCCTATTTCCAGTATTTGGCTCTGGCTCCTTACACTGAGATTAATTAGGACTGAGCATTTTTCATCGTTGCTAGTTAGAGTGTGTGCTGTGCCCTGGAGAAGGAGGCCTGTCCTTGCAGAGTATCATCCCTAAGATAACATTCAGGTTGCACCTTTACAATCCATTCCATTGCTTTATCAAGCCAGAAGTTTCTGGGTGGTTGAGTAGGTGATAGGAACTTTGGATCTCAAGTCATGTGCTCACAGCTACAGCTCCTTTGTTAGAGGGGTTCCTGGTATGAGGCATGTTAAATCACATATCAGTGAATCAAACAACAATAAACTCTTATAGAAGGGTGCTGGCTAAGGTTCTCTGAAGGCAAGTTAAACACATGTAGGAAATATGTATCAGATCTAGACAAATCACTGACTTCCAAGATGTAAGGAATCTGGTGTACTCAATTTCTTACCAATTAATTCTTTGGTCTCCTTGAGGGATGGGACCATCCTGAGGTATAACATGGGTCTCTTGCTGGCAAGCAAAACATTCCATGGTGGCAGCCCTGGAGAATGGGAGCCCATGCAGACCACATCCTGGCCACCATTGCTAGTTCATGCCTGAGCCCACTGTGCTAGAAGCAGAGTGGTGGATGACAGAAGTTAGCTGGCATCAACTGACAAAGGCTTTCTGTCTCTCTTGCTAAACAGCAAAATGCCTATTGTGTCAGTTTTCCTTGTATTGCCTCTCAGCTGTGAATGTCCCCTTCAGTACAGGCAGGGACAAATAGCAGACTTGCTGAGGATTTTCTCCTTCAAGATGAGCTTGATGTTAAGCTTTCTCAGTACAGGGAGCTAAAGGAATCTTAAGGAAGGAAACAGTCCTGGGATACCCAGTGTGGGCAAGGCATCAGCAGCGTGGAGGAGAGGACATGCAAAGAGCCTACCCCCGTCAGGGGCCGTGTGCATCTTCACTGCATTGCCTCAGAGCTGTTTCAGTTTTAATATTCTCCACCATAATCGGCCTGCAGAGAACTAGTTCACTTTCTTGTCCATCCCCCACCTCCCCGCCACCCACTAGTTCCCTGTGTTGTCACCACACCAACCTGACTTGCTGAGCAGGATGTAACAGGCACTTTAGGAGGCTTTGGTACCAGAAGGAAATAAACTCTGTATTTCTGGGGCCCAGCATCATGGTCAAATTTCTAGGGGTTAATTGGTCTATAGAGTGCCAGCAAAATCCCTTCAAAGAAAAACTGTCTGATATGGGAGAATGGCATTGAAACATACAAAATATCATATGTGAAATGAAAAAAAAAGAAAAGAAAAATGCAAAAAAAGAAAAAGAAAAACTGTCATACACAGCCTCACTTAGCACTGAAGAAGTCATAATACTTACTAGGCACTTTTGGATTCCGAAGGCAAAAGTCATATTTGAGTGTTCTGTACTGATCCATTAAACAAGTAACTGTAAGTCTGAGAGTTATGGGGCTTAAAGTAAAAGAAAATGACATGAAATCTGACCATAGTGAAACATGTTTATCAATTGGATTCTATGACCCAGCAAGTTCAAATGACACTTAAACTGTCCAGGGCAAGAGGGCTCTGTACAGAGCCTTTCAGTTCAGTTCAGTCGCTCCGTCGGGTCCAACTCTTTGCGACCCCATGAATCGCTGCACACTAGGCCTCCCTATCCATCACCAACTCCCAGAGTTCACTCAGACTCACGTCCATCGAGTCTGTGATGCCATCCAGCCTTCTCATCCTCTGTCGTCCCCTTCTCCTCCTGCCCCCAATCCCTCCCAGCATCAGAGTCTTTTCCAATGAGTCAACTCTTCACACAGAGCCTTTAGCCAAGCCAAATAGGAGAATCACACTGCTGACCCCAAGAGATAGAAGTAAAACTGTATCTTGGTTTTATCCTTGTTACTGGGCCTAGCAAAAGACAGAGTATCTGACCGGACAGCATCCAGAGATCTTGAAACATGTCGTGGATTGTTTTTTTCAACTGATCTACTCAGTTTTAGTTCGGTCGTGCAAAGCAGTAATTCAAAACCAAGTGGAAATGGTACAAAAATGTCAAAAAAAAGCAAGTCTACAAACGCCCAAGTAAGCTGAATGAGCAGATGGTTTAAATGTCTACATAGCAGCACATTCTGCTGTATTGCCCCTGCTGCCTTAACCCACACTTACAGCCTTGTAAGATTTCTTTATGATCAACAGACAAGAAAAAGCATCCGCTAGATTTATAGATGATATTAAGAAGACACCACAAGATACTACAATAAACTGGTTTATGTTCATACAACAAATATTATTCAACAGTGAAACAAATGAATAGTAACTACATGTATCAAATAGAATCATCAAGAAAATGTAATTCCATAAAATACTTTATGTAAAAGAGTATATTCAGTATGGGTGAAGGAAATGGCAACCCCCTCCAATTTTCTTGCCTGGAGAATCCTGTGGACACAGGAGCCTGGAGGGCTGCTGTCCATGGGGGTCGCACAGAGTTGGACACGACTGAAGCAACTTAGCATGCATGCATGCATTGGAGAAGAAAATGGTAACCCATTCCAGTATTCTGGCCTGGGGAATCCCAGGGGAAGAGGAGCCTGGTGGGCTGCCATATATGGGGTTGCACAGAGTCGGACACGACTGAAGCGACTTAGCAGCAGCAGTGGCATATTCCGTATGCATGCATGCTAAGTCGCTTCAGTCATGTCCGACTCTGTGCAACCCCATAGACTTTAGCCCACCAGGCTCCTCTGTCCATGGGATTCTCCAGGAAAGAATACTGAAGTGAGTTGCCGTGCCCTCCTCCAGGGGATGTTTCTAACCCAGGGATCAAACCCATGTCTCCTACATTGGCACGTGGGTTCTTTACCACCAGCACCACCTGGGAAGCTTCATACTTACTATAACTCCATTTATGAAAAGATCTAAGACCAGAAAGCTAAAAATTAAAATATTTGGAGATGCATGATAGAAAAGCAAGGAATGATTAATACAAAGTGAAGGATATATATGCCTTTGTGTATTTGGGCTGAGAAGCAGCAGTAATTCTGTTAGAGAAACACAGAGGCCTTCAAAGGAATTGGTAATGTTGTATATCCTAAGCTTGTGATGGATATATGAGTACTAATCTTATAGTCATTCTTTTTGCTAGTGGCTCTCAATCCAGGCTGTACTTGGGAATCACCTGAAGAGCTTTAAAAACCAAGAACAAGACACAAAATCTGATGCCCTGGCACTGAGGGATTTATCCTGAGATGTCTGGATTCGAATGTTTTCCAAGTGATTCTAACTTGTAATTAGATTTGAGAAACATTGTTTTACACTCTTAATATAGTCTTTTGTATTTTTATACATTTTTTTTTTTTAGAAGACCAAGGACACCGGAAATGAAGGAATTCTCGACTTAGAGTTGTTGTGATATATTGACCCATGTTGCTGCTTGCTCCATGGCAGCCAGATCACATGGTAGTTTATTGGCCTTTAAGGACAAGCCACATAAATGTTCTCATGAGGTAATAACTGCTCCCACCCTAACTCAGTCAACCCCACTTGCTCCTTCTCTTTAGTCACCACCTCGTCTGCCAATGAATTTTACCCTAACCTAGCACACTTCAGGCATCTGAAACACAGGCATTTTTCTTTGTGCTATTTATCCTCTAATTCTGATGTTTCTCTTTCTCTCTTATTATTTCACTTTTTCCTGCCTTTATGCCTTCAGGCCGTTATTTTGGCTTTCTTCTTCCCTCCTGACAATCCCATTTAGTGCTTTTCTTTCCACTACTTTTTCGTCATGGAAATGTCTAAACACTGACTTAGGTCTCTTCCTAAATAGATTATTTTATAAAGAAAAGAAGAATTAAAATGCATTAACTAAGGAACTTGTCTTTTAAGTTGGTAAAAGAAAAAAAGAATTTAACAAGGATATTAACTCTGACAGCTCTGTTTCAGGTTTTTCTCTATTTTTATAAGTTCCTAAAAATTATACAGGAGTGGAATCAAGTTCTTAAATGTCACTTCTTCAGTGTAGTGCTTTAATATCACTAAGAAACAGTATATTTTAAATATCCCTGAATCCAAATCAAAGATATCAAACGTGTAAAAATGAAAGCATGATCATCTAGGATGAAACTCAAGAAGCTGAGCCCAATAAAATCAATACCAGCTCTATTTTTATCATGTAAACAAAGTGTGAACATTCAAGCTAGTAACACAATGGGGAAACTTAAGGCATGAAATGTTTCAAATTCCCATTACTGAATAAGATGCTTAAATGTTAACGGTATGCTGAGAATAATTGCATTTTTTCACCAGGACTTTCAAGAATTGTACTGGAATATCTCAAACATTTTTGTTATGTAAGTTATTGCAAATGAAATATTTTTCTAACACCTTTGAAGGGCCACTTTGTCATCCTAAATATTTCATAAAAATAGAAATAGAATAATTCCTTAAATAGCTCTAATTTTTCAGATATTTTATTTTCAGACTGCAATCATCTTGAAAAGAAGGACTATTCAAGGCTTATTCAAATGTTTGTGACATTTTTCCATCATATTTTCCATCATATTTGATAGAAACAAAGCTTAGATATCATAGTTTTCCAAACACAGTAGCACAAAAAGACAAATACCAGTTGCCAAGAAACTAGAATAATTATGTATAAGTAATAAGACTGATTCATTTAAGCATATTTCAAAAGATTCCTAGCTTCCAGACAGGAAACCTGTATAGGTCAACATAGTCCTTTTAGAAAAGAAATCAAAATTAGGCAATTAACCTTTTAATCCACCTAACAGTTCAAATTCCCTTCATTTCAAAGTTATACAGGCAACACAAAGATAATTGTTGGAGTAAAAGAGTGTTTCTAAAAAATAGAGATTATGGTGGTGTATATGTGTCTGAGTGTAGAGGAATCTAATAATTAAAAGTGAAAAAGACAAGGCTATGCTAGCAGATGTTTATTCTATAAGGGTATGTTTTTTTTTAATGAAGTTTTAATTTGAGGTCATTATTTTTATAACTCAATAATTTAAGGTGGTGATAAGTATTACATCCTGGATTTAAAAAAAGATAATATATATATATATATATATTACACTTGGATAAACAAAAATACCTACCTAATTACCTAGTAGTATCCACTAAGATACGTACAAAGATGACCTAGATCAGAACAAAAGAACCCAGTGTTCTCTTGGAAGTGGATGTGAGAAGAAGGTGAGTGTATCAACTAGTGTCAATCTGGAAGTATCAGGATATGTATGCTTCTACCCAATTGAGGATATTTGCTTTTAGCTTAAGTAGACCTCTAATGGAATTCCCTGGTGACTCAGCAGTAAAGAGTCTGCCTGCAATGCTGGAGATGTGGGTTCAATCCCTGGGTTGGGAAGATCCCCTGGAGAAGGAAATGGCAACCCACTCCAGTATTCTTGCCTGGGAAATCCCATGGACAAGAGGAGCATGGCAGACTACCGTCCATGGGGTCGGAAATAGTCAAACACAACTTAGTGACTAAATAACAACAACAGATGTCAAATAGGAAAATTTCAAACTAACCCAATTTTTAAATGTCCAACTTTTTCTGATAATCCAGAGGCTAAAATTAGCTTAAATAACTAGGATATTGACTATCTCACATAACAAAACATCCAGAGGAGAAGACTCCACATTGGTTGACTCAGCAGCATAATTACATTTTTCAAGGACCAGTTTGGGATTCATTTTTTCCTCAGTCTTTCTGTACTTCCATCCTTCATGTTGTCTTCATGCTGGCACATGAAATAAAGTGGCTGTGTAATTTCCAGGTACTGGATTCAGATCCAGGAACAAGCCTACAAAGAAGGCTCTTTTAAGAGCAGAAATATCTTCACTAGAATCTTCCAGCACTTCTAACATTTCATGGAAGAGAATGGCCATATTGTTTTTGGAACAGGTCACTGACAAGGGGTAATTTAATACCATGTGGATAGACTATTCATTTGAGGTGAGAAAGTTGTGGAGAAAACTCTAGTATTAACAACATATTTCAGCTCATATGGCATTCATTATTTCATTTATTTAATAAATACTTTTAATCTTAGGTATCTATCATGTGCCACTAGCCATATAGTAGTAAACAATGCAGTCATTGGTTTTGATCTTATGCAGCTAATAGTCTAGCTGGAAAGGTACATAGTTTTTAAAATTTTGGAAATAGCTCAATGACGAATTTTTTAAAAATACTATTGAATCTAATAAAATATGGATAAATCTATATGTGCAAACTATCAAACTCTGGTCAAAAAAACTCAAAGAAGTAAATAAAAACAGAGAGATATTCTATATTCTCACATAGAAAACTTAAGATGTCAGTTCTTCCCAACTTGATCTATAAATTCAGTACAATACCAACCCAAATCTCCATAAGTTATTTTGCAGGTATCAGGAAACTGATTCTAAAATATATATGGCAAGGTAAAAGACCTAAGTATCCAGCACAATGTGAAAGGAGGAGAATAAATTACCTGACTTCAAGACTTACCATAGGGCTTCTCTGGTGGCTCAGTGGTAAAGAATTCACCTGCAATGCAGGAGACATGGGTTGGATCCCTGATCTGGGAAGATCCCACATGCCACATGGAGAAGGCAACGGCACCCCACTCCAGTGTTCTTGCCTGGAAAATCCCATGGACGGAGGAGCCTGGTGGGCTGCAGTCCATTGGGTTGCAAAGAGTCGGACACGACTGAGCGACTTCACTTTGCCTTTTCACTTTCATGCACTGGAGAAGGAAATGGCAACCCACTCCAGTGTTCTTACCTGGAGAATCCCAGGGATGGGGAAGCCTGGTGGGCTGCCGTCTATGGGGTCGCACAGAGTTGGACACGACTGAAGCGACTTAGCAGCAGCAGCAGGTGCCACAGAGCACTAAGCCCGTGCACCACAACTACTCAGCCTGTGCCCTAGAGCCCGGGAGGCATAACCACTGAGCCCATGTGCCACAGTGACTGAGGCCTGCGTGCCCTAGAGCCCATGCTCTGCAACAACATGAGCCACCACAGTAAGGAGCCCGCAACGCAACGAGAGAGCAGCTCCCGCTCACCACAACTAGAGAAAGGCCTGTGCAGCAACACAGACCCAGCACGGCCATAAATAAATTTATTAATTTTAAAAACACTTACTGTAAATCTACATTAACTAAGACAGTGTGGTATTGTGAAATAATAGACAAATAGGTCAATGGGACAGAATAAAAATCTCAGAAATAGATTCACATATCATTAACTGATCTCTGACAAAGGAGCAAAGATAATACAATGGAATAAAGATTCACCTTCAACAAATGGTGCTAGAACAACTGGACATCCGTACGCAAAAAAGTAAATTAAGACACAGACTTTATATCCTTCACAAAAATTAACTGAAAATAGGTTACTGACCTACTGTAAAACACAAAACTATAAGATCCCCAGAAGATAATATAGGAGAAAATCTAGATGACCTTGAGTATGCCAATGACTTTGAGATACAACACCAAGGGTATGATCAAAGGAAGAAATAAATGATAACCTGGAATTCATTACAGTTTAAAAAAAAATTTTGCTCTGTAAAAGACAATTTCAAGAGAAAGAGCAGGTAAGCCACAGACTGGAAAAAATATGTTTGCAAAAGATATATCTGATAAATGGCTGTTATATAAGATATGTAAAGAATTCCTAAAGTCAGGAATAAGAAAACAAATATCCTATCTAAAAAATGCCAAAGACTTGCAGACACCTCACCAAGAAGATATGTAGAGGCAAATAAGCATTTGAAAAGATATTCCACGTCATATGTCATACGGGAAATTAAAATTAAAGCAATTAGATACCATTACACATGTATTAGAATGGCCAAAACCCAAAACACTGACAACATGAAAAACTGATGAGGATGTGGAGCAATGGGAAGTGAAATGTAAAATGAATGATACAGCCACTTTAGAAGAGGGTTTGGCACTTTCTCACAAAAGCTAAACATCTTACCATACAATCCAGCAATCAGGTTCTCTGGCATTTAACCAAATGAGTTGAAAACGATGTCCACACAAACACTTGAACACTGATGTTTATAGCAGCTCTGCTCATAACTGCCCAAACTTGGAAAGAACCAAGATGTCCTTTAGGAGGTGAATGGAGAAAGAGACCACAGTATATCTGGACAAGAGAATATTATTCAGCACTAAAAAACAATGAGCTGTCAAGTCATGAAAAGACAGAGGAAACTTTATATGCATATTACTAAGTGAAAGAAGTCAATCTAAAAAGACTAGATGATGCATGATTTCATCTATGTGACATGTGGAAAAGGCAAAACTATGTACACAGTGAAAAATGGACAAAAAGTGGTTCTAGGGGTTGTGGGAGAGGGAGGAATAAATAGTCAGAGCACAGAGCACAGATGGTTTCTAAGGCCGTGAGGCTACTTTTTCCTAGATGATACTGAAATGAACTTTGGGTGACTACAAACAATATAGATTGTTCATAGACTATAATAAATGTACCACTCTGGTTCAAGATGTCAATAGTGGGGGAGGCTGTGCATATGCTGGGACAGGGGGAATATGGGAACTTGCTTTAAAACTTCTGTGAAAAATAAAGTTTATTTTCTGATCCTCTTGATTTCAATCAACTAAATCATGGGTTCTGTTGAATTTTGCCTCAATTCTATGCTGAATTCACTTTGCTAAAGCCCCTTCATGACTATGCATGTACCCTTGGCTTAAATACGTGAACCGTGAACTTCCAGATGTTCAATCTGGTTTTAGAAAAGGCAGAGGAACCAGAGATCAAATTGCCAACATCTGATGGATCATTGAAAAGGAAGAGAGTTCCAGAAAAACATCTATTTCTGCTTTATTGACTATGCCAAAGCCTTTGACTGTGTGGATCACATAAAACTGTGGAAAATTCTGAAAGAAATAGGAATATCAGACCACCTGACCTGCCTCTTGAGAAACCTGTATGCAGGTCAGGAAGCAACAGTTAAAACTGGACATGGAACAACAGACTGGTTCCAAATAGGAAAAGGAGTATGTCAAGGCTGTATATGGTCACCCTGCTTATTTAACTTCTATGCAGAGTACATCATGAGAAATGATGGGCTGGAAGAAGCACAAGCTGGAATTAAGATTGCTGGGAGAAATATCAATAACCTCAGATATGCAGATGACACCACCCTTGAGCCTCTTGAGGAAAGTGAAAGTTGGCTTAAAGCTCAACATTCAGAAAACGAAGATTATGGCATCTGTTCCCATCGCTTCATGGCAAATAGAAGGTAACAGTGGAAACAGTGGCTGACTTTATTTTTCTGGGCTCCAAAATCACTTCAGATGGTGATTACAGCCATGAAATGAAAAGACACTTACTCCTTGGAAGGAAAGTTATGACCAACCTAGACAGCATATTGAAAAGCAGAGACATTACTTTGTCAACAAAGGCCCATCTAGTAAAAGCTACAGTTTTTCTGGTAGTCATGTATCAATGTGAGAGTTGGACTATAAAGAAAGCAGAGCGCTGAAGAATTGATGCCTTTGAACTGTGGTGTTGGAGAAGACTCTTGAGAGTCCCTTGGACTGCAAGGAGATCCAACCAGTCCATCCTAAAGGAAATCAGTCCTGGGTGTTCATTGGAAGGACTGATGCTGAAGCTGAAACTCCAGTACTTTGGCCACCTGATGCAAAGAGCTGACTCATTGGAAAAGACCCTGATGCTGGGAAAGACTGGGGGCAGGAGGAGACGGGGATGACAGAGGATGAGATGGCTGAATGGCATCACTGACTCGATGGATGTGAGTCTGGGTGAACTCCGGGAGTTGGTGATGGACAGGGAGGCCTGATGTGCTGTGGTTCATGGGGTCACAGAGAGTTGGACAGTACTGAGCGACTGAACTGAACTGAACTGAACTGAACTTGGCTTAAAACTTCTTCACTATTTCTGTTCGGGGAGACACTGCTTTGGGAAAGAATCCTGGTGATCCCCTTACTTGCTGCAAGTAAGGATAAATCCCTTTTTCTCATGAACTTTGATTTACTAGTGTCTACTGATTCAACACCCACCAAGAAGTGAGCCCAGTTTTCAGGTAACAGCTAGGATAATAATGTAGTATCACATATGCTCAAGAAATGTTTAGAATGAATAAAAGTCAAACATGATTCTACTTGCTACAAACAGAATGGAGACCAATATAAACACTACTTTCAGGGAGCTTACAATTGAGGAGGTAAATAATAAACTAGGTAGTTACCCAAAAATAAATATGGCAAGCTATATGATAAAGGGAATATAGTATGCAATGTTTTCTTTGTTTGTTTACTTTGCCAATTTTTTCTGGAGCCAGCGAGGCAACTAGTTTCATCGTTCCATGAATTAACGGTAATGACTATTGCAGTTGACTCCGAAATGTTTGAAGGTCAGTGTCATTAAATCACTTGTTGCCTTTCTTCTTTGAGATTGCTCTCACCTCCACACTCTGTGATGATGTTGTATAAACAACACTCAAGCCACACAAAACTTACAATTAACGTGTCTCTCTACTGGTTACATCTAGGCGATAACATTACTGCTGAGGTATTACAGAGGCCGGTTATTGGAACAAAGTTAAGTCTGGGGTTGTTTCCTACATGAAGATTCACATTCATTCAGTTGCTATTATCATTTTCATATCTTCAATTTGATTGCAAACTTGTTCATCTCACTATAACTGATACATATTTGGAGAAGGCAATGGCACCCCACTCCAGTACTCTTGCCTGGAAAATCCCATGGACAGAGGAGCCTGGTAGGCTGCAGTCCATGTGGTTGCTAAGAGTTGGGCACCACTGAGCGACTTCACTTTAACTTTTCACTTTCATGCATTGGAGTAGGAAATGGCAACCCACTCCAGTATTCTTGCCTGGAGAATGCCAGGGACAGAGGAGCCTAGTGGGCTGCATATTAGTGGCCTAATTAATATTTGGTGAAGAGTTGGCCTGAAGCTCTATTGGTACCACCCTGTAAATACCTCTCACGGAAAGGTGAACTGGATTCACTTCTCTTCTGTTATTAAGCACTCCATCAATGAATAGTATGCTCCCCAAGTAGCAGAATCTGGCAAGTGTTTAATCCTACACTGCTGGCATAATAACTTTGGCTGTGTTACAGCATTGTGTTCTTCTAGCAAGTTTAAAATCAATAATAGGAAAGTTACTTCTGGAATCTTCTCAGTCCTTAAACTGAAACCAACTGATCTGTGATAAGAAAAGTCACCTTTGTCTACTTAATTATTAACCTTTTAGGACACAGTGCTTGATAGTGTCTATTTCACATGTATAGTATCTATAAAATTTACAGTGAACTTTTCAGATGGATAATGAGTTTCTTGTAAAGCCATTCAATTTTTTTCTTGCTTGCTTCTACAGAAAATCTGTGCTCCAGGTTCAGGACATTTTTTTTTTTTTTTTTGCTTTTTTCTCCCTTCATGACACTGTTTAGAACATGGAGGATGTTTGCAATGATAAGAGGATTCCAGCAAGGACTTGTCATAAGCAATTGCATGCAATTTCGTTGAGTATGAGGTTGTGGGTGTGGATTTTGTGCTTGACATAATGTCTCTGCTAAATTACTGACAGTGGTTTGTGGCTGTTCTGACTGCTCAGGAATATCAAGCCCTGAAATATATTACACTTCTTTTTGATGTCTGGAGACAAACTATATATTTTCTAACTTATTCTTTTCCGTTCAGACTCATTTCCTGTCTCAAGTCATCTCTATTATTTCCTGACTCATCTCTCTGTTTCTTATTCTCTGCCTTAACTGTATATTCTTTCCCAAAAGAAAAGACATTTTCTAATAATAATATAAATAATAATTACAATTTATCTTTCACCTATAATTTTAACAGAAAGTATCTGATAATTAAGTACATGTGCATAGTTTCTTTGAAATTTTAAATACAGTTTGTATCTTTCTTTGTTTAGTTTTAGGAGTAACTGGCCTTTGAAAAATATTTGCATAACACTTTCCTAACTTTAGAGTTAGTTTTTGTAACATCTGCTAGAACACTGTTTATCAAACTATAACACACATATGAATTACCTGCGGATCTTGTTGAAATACAGATCCTGATTCAGTAGGCTTGATGAGGCCTGAGATACTGCATTTATAACAAGCTTCTAGGGGATGCCTTGGAGAAGGAAGTGGCAGCCCACTCCAGTATTCTTGCCTGGAGAATCCCAGGGACAGAGGAGCCTGGTGGGCTGCCATCAATAGGGTCGCACAGAATCAGACACAACTGAAGCAACTTAGCAGCAGCAGCAGCAGCAGCAGCTGGGGGATGCCAGTGCTTTATAGTATGCCCTGTTCTTTCAATGGCAGAGTGCTAGATAGTAAAAGCTACGAAAAAGCAAAGACCTTCACATCCTTGCTCATCACTGCATCTGTTTTATCTACTGTAGTATCTGTTACATACTTGGTTACTAATAAAAATTTATTAAGATAATAATTAGCTCCCTGAATCATCCACACAGCACTGTGACAGAGTAATGGCAGACACTATGCTCCCACTTTACAGAAGTTCCATAAAGTACAGTGATTTGCCTAGGACTTCCCTCATGATCCAGTGGTTAAGAATCTGCTTCCCAGTGGGGTTTCACCCCTGGTCGGAGAACCAAGATCCCACATGCCACAGGGGAACTAAGCTCATGTGTTGCAAGGAAGACCCAGTGCTGCCAAAATACAAATTCATTCATTAGAAAAAGAAGTACAGTGATTTGCCTGTAGATCACAGAGTAGCAGAAGCATAGCTTAATCTGATTGTCTAGCTCCTATTAACAAAGGACAATAACTGCTCAGCTTTCCAGTGTCTGCTCACTTAGTTTTCCTTAGAAGATGTCACAGGTTTTCAGTGATTTTAGTAACTCTAAATGTGACTTCCATGAGTAGCAGATGTCTAGAAGGAAGCAAATTTATCTTTGGAGTGCTTTTATCTCCACTCACATGGCCATGTATAAGAGCCCTTGTAAAACTCTGTGTGAATTTTCCCAGAGACCAATTGGGCCTGTCTCTCTTTGAATGGTAAAATTTGGGAATATCATTTAGGAGGGAGAAAGATTTAAGATTCTAGTTTAAAAAGTAATTATTTTAGCATGACTGTATCACTCCACCTAAAAAAATTCACAAAGTATAAAAATTCAAGGATATAATCACCTTGTTAAAACTGGAATTGCAAAAACAATGTAATCTGGAAAGAACATGAAGCTCTCCTGTCAAGGTTGTGATTTAGAGGCTTCTATTAGTAGCTTCTGAAGTAGTGGGAGTAAATTATTTTCAAATGTTAGAAGCCACTTAATTGCAATGAAATATAGTTGAATAACAATTAGTAATTCTACTTCAAAGCATAGTAATGGATGGAAAATCAACTTTCCAAAGAAGCACATTAATTGTGCAATTCCTTAAAAAAACCACTTTGTCAGGTTGTTTTGATTCAAGGTGTTCTAAACCATATTTTAGCAGGAATTCTGACAGCTGGGAAAAATCCACCTGCTGAGTTACTACCTTTTAATTACTCAAATAAAGAACAAAGTAGAAAGCATGAAAACTTAAATAGAAAAAGCAAATTTAAAGTTAAGAGAGAGATTACTCAGGTATTCTAAGGTTAACTTAGCTATCCCATGTAGGACAGAAGAAAACCATATTTATTATTTCCCTACACTGTCTAAGGAGAACAGATCTTAGAGAAACTCATTTGCCCTGCTGAGTAGAGTGGCAAGCAAAGATAATTTTGAAGGATGCAAGGAAAACAGGAGACAAGAAGAAAAATAAATTATAGCTAAATTGTTCCAATGAAGCAAAGGAAGTGTGAATTTCATGAGAGGAAGGGTGCGGCAGCTTGAAGATTGGAGTTGTGGAAACAGATGTGACAAGTGCCAAGGACACAGAGCAGAGGTAATCCAAATGTTGAGGGGTTTTTTTTGGCTGTGCCATGCACCTGACGGGATCTTAGTTTCCTGACAAGGGATTAAATGCCAGCCCACAGCAGTGAAAGCACTAACTTGAACCACTGGAGCACCAGGGAAGTCCCGAGATGGAATTTTAAGGAAGGCTTATACGGTGATAGATTTATAAGCCCCTGTATCTCTCCAATCTAGGGTTTCTCAGCCTGACCATATTGCCATTTGGGGACCAGGCGGCTCCTCATGGTGGGGACACTCCTATGCACTCTACTCAGTTGAGCAGCAGTGTTCTTCCTCTAATTGTGACAACCAACAAGTCTCCAGACATTGCTAAACGTCTCCTCAGGCAAAATGACCCTCTACTGAGAACCACTAATCCAGTCTCAAACTTTTTGATAAAGGTCCACACAGGTTATCTGTGCTTTCGGGATCTGGCAGGTATGTGTGTGTCATGTTTTATTCCGTTACTGTTCTCCTTTGCTCGTTTCCCAGGATGTGCCGTCTCAGTGCAGCCCAGCACAACAGCAGCGGTGTCCAAGTGGGTCCAGTTACATTCAGATTAACCCTTAAGTGTTTCTGTCTAGAATATTTGCCCTAAAATTCAAGTACAGCTGCAAGTCCGTTTGAATTATCACCTTAGAATGGAGGAAACATTGCATCCCTATAATGACTGTGACGGGCAAGTCAGTGGCTATTGAACTGACAAGAGGTATGATGACAGAACACATCAAATGCAGAATAAGAGGGTGGGAATCCCCCCTTAATCAAGCTTTCAGTTTTTCACAGATTAGAGAGTTAAGGAAGTATTCAAGACAGGCCTTTCCATTGAAAACATAGATGGACACAATGCTGTAAACCCTTAACTCTAATAAAATAATCCATGTGCAATTCTAGACTGAAAATTGCAGATTAACCCAACCTTTCCCTACATGATATGTCTTAATAAATTACATTATTTCCTGGAAAAAAGAAAATCAAAGAAAGATGAGGTATCAGCAGATGTGTGCCGGCAAATGTGTCAACAAAAAAAGAGCACTCACTTGCAACACATTTGCCAATTTCTGTGGTATAGCTACTCCCACTGTGGCCAGCTGCAACCCTGATACTGTCAGTAACATGATGTCACTGAAGGCAGGGCTAGAAACTGGCTCTCTTGAGTCAACAGGTGCAGGGGTTACCGCACTACTAGGTTTGAGGCAGCAATGTTTGAGCTGCTTCAGAGCCTTGCTGTGCTTCACTTGCTCAAAAGTGACCTCTGAAAGAGAAACATCTGGAGGCTGTGGGGTATGTTACGAAGTAGGTTTTGAAAACACTGATCCACTAGCCGCTTTGCCATTTGAAAATATTCCCCTTTGGTGTCTCCTATCTTTCATTTTGCAGAATAAGTTGTGAGTGTGTGCATGCCCAGTAGTGTCTGACTCTGCAACTTCCATGGACTGTAGCCCGCCAGACTTCTCTGTCCATTGAATTCTCCAGGCAAGAACACTGGAGTGGGTTGCCATTTCCTCCTCCAGGGGATCTCCCTGACCCAGGGATCAAAGTCTCTCTTGCGTCTCCTGCATTGCAAGTGGATTCTTTACCACTAGCACCATCTGGGAAGCTAGTGATTTAAACCCATATGATTAAAATCTCTGGGGATATTACTTGGCACAGATTAACTAGAAACACTGGAGCATAAGGAAAAAAAGTTATTCTAAGCATGTAACATATTTACAGTTTGTATGTTATATGCCTAAAACACTGAAATCTGAAAATACATGCATATGTGAGATGTTGTCTATGGAGTCATGATTATAACGTGCCTGAGTACTATATTGTATATAAAGCCTCACAGGTAACAGGTAATAAAGATGACCTAGGAGTTTAGAGGACTCCAGTACTATAATTATATGAGAACTCAGTGTCCCAAAGATCTGTGTGTATAGAACAACATTGCACTTCAATCTAAAGAGTTTAAGAAAAGATGGAGAGATGTGTGAAGTCTTATATTTATAACCATTTGTAAACATTTGAAAGAGACTTTTCCCTGAACATTTTATAAAGAACGAAAAGATTCTGGTTGCAAAATTTGAAGAGAATGTGGAGGGCAGTTTAAAGAACTGGAAATGACTGGAACAAGGAAGAATCAACAGTGCATCAACACATTGGCCCAAGAGACTGAAAAAAGTCACAGATCAGTGAAACAGAGTGAGAACAAACAGGGAGAAAGTAGAAGGTGGTCACCCTGAGGAATAGGAAAGCCATGTGACACGCTTGTGCAGTGAGTTGCTGTGAGCCTTCCTGGAGGCCTGAGGTGGGCCTCTTGACCACCGAGGCCGCTGGGCAGAAAGGCTAATTTCCAACCCCAAAGGCTCCTCAGAGCCAGGCAGGGCCCTAGAATCTGCATGACATGTGGTGAAGTATCATGCAAGCAAGACCACCATGATCACCCAGGCACTGCTGAGAACTAGACCTCAAGGCTGGAGGGGAAAATTTGAGAAGTAACCCAATATTGCTTAACTCTTGGGAGACGGAAATCCTCCCAGATTTCAGTGTCAAAAAGTAACTCTGAAAAAACACTATGTGATCCCTATTAAAGACATAGGTGGGGCTAAGAGCTACAGTGGGCGGTTATTACACTCAGATCCATTGATGTCTAATACCAATGGATTTGCCTGAGTCCATAGTCAGTCTATGCCATATATTAACTTCTCCAGAGGTTTCAGTGATAAAAGCGGGCAGAGGGTGTTAGAATATATAGTGCACTCAGTGAAAGGAAGGTTAAGACGTTGTTTTGGTTTGTCTGTTTTTATTGTTGTTTTTACTAAGGAGAATATGATGGAAATAAATATTTTACTGCATGTTTAAAATAAGAAATACATATTATTGCAACCTAGTACAGACACATACAGAGAGAACTGTAGCAAAAGCCTTGCAAAATAAAACCTACTTGTTTTCTGATCTACTATTAGAATGAAAAAAGACTGATCTTACCCATTACCTTGATTTGAGGATTCATTAATGGATAAATACCTACATTTTGGAAACTATGTTATATAAAACCTCCCATTTCAAGGTGAATTAATCCTATGGCTAAATTTTTCTACATAATAACAGATTAGAGACACACAAAGAGAAAGATTTTGAAAGGGCAAAGAGACTGGTGATCAACACTAGAAAGAGGCAGGAAAAACTGATTAGAAAGAAAAGGGGGTGATGTAATATCTACCAGAATCAGAGGCATTTTGAAAAAATAAAATGATATGATTAAAATGGACTTAAAAGAAAGTTTTACCATATTAGTAGAACTTTAAAGCCATCCTTCTTCTGGAGGATAATATGAAACATTGCATGTTATTAATATGGATTAAAATTCTATATTATTCTCTGCTGGCTTTAAAAGAGGTATATTAGTACCATAAAATCAAATTTTTGGTCCATCATCAGCTTTTAAAAACAGAATAGAAAATACCCGTGAGCACTGCATGTAATACTATTTTGTAAACATGTTGTTTTTAGTTATATGTGCACATACATGCTATGTGTTTGTATGTGTACTTCATTACAATGTAAAACAACTTTTTTACTGAGGGTTGGAGTCAAAACAGTTTAAAAGCCACTGCCTTCAAATATGCTTGAACATGTATCCTAAGAAACACAAACCGTAAAAGCAGCATTATTTATAACTTTAAAAAATGGCAACTCTGAACATCCTTAGGCAGGAAAATGGACAAATAGACTGTGGTATTTTTATATCATGGAATACTAGACTGCAACAAAAATGAATACACTACCACTTTACAAAACAGCACCGATATATCTCAAAAAACATGTCAAATGAAAAAATTGTTCACAGAAGAGCATACACGGACTTATTCGACTTATATTAAGGTGCTAAAATAATCATGGAACAACAGACTGGTTCCAAATAGGAAAAGGAGTACATCAAGGCTGTATATTGTTACCCTGCTTATTTAAATTATATGCAGAGTACATCATGAGAAACACTGGGCTGGATGATGCACAAGCTGGAATCAAGATTGCCAGGAGAAATATCAATAACCTCAGAGATGCAGATGACACCACCCTTATGGCAGAAAGTGAAGAGGAACTAAAAAGCCTCTTGATGAGAGTGAAAGAGGAGAATGAAAAAGTTGGCTTAAAGCTCAACATTCAGAAGACAAAGATCATGGCATCTGGTCCCATCACTTCGTGGGAAATAGATGGGGAAACAGTGGAAACAGTGTCAGATTCTATTTTTGGGGGCCCCAAAATCACTGCAGATGGTGATTGAAGCCATGAAATTAAAAGACACTTACTCCTTGGAAGGAAAGTTATGACCAACCTAGACAGCATATTCAAAAGCAGAGACATTACTTTGCTAACAAAGGTCCGTCTAGTCAAGGCTATGGTTTTTCCAGTGGTCATGTATAGATGTGAGAGTTGGACTGTGAAGAAAGCTGAGTGCCAAAGAATTGATGCTTTTGAACTGTGGTGTTGGAGAAGACTCTTGAGAGTCCCTTGGACTGCAAGGAGATCCATCCTAAAGGAGATCAGTCCTGGGTGTTCATTGGAAGGACTGATGCTGAAGCTGAAACTCCAATACTTTGGCCACCTCATGAGAAGAGTTGACTCATTGGAAAAGACCCTGATGCTGGGAGGGATTGGGGGCAGGAGGAGAAGGGGACAACAGAGGAGGAGAAGGGAACAACAGAGGATGAGATGGGGGCTGGATGGCGTCACCGACTCGCTGGACGTGAGTTTGAGTGAACTCCAGGAGTTGGTGATGGACAGAGAAGCCTGGCGTGCTGCAATTCATGGGGTCGCAAAGAGTCTGACACGACTGATTGACTGATCTGAACTGAAAATAATAAAAATAGAAGATGCATGGCTTAGTTACCACCAAGTTCCACAGATATGGAAAAATCATTTTTTTAAAAAAAGGAATAGTAAGTCAGAATTATGATTACATCTTGGCGTTCGAAAGGACAGGAAGACATTCAAGGAAGTGTGCTTTTTCCATTTCTTAAGCTGATGTGGAGTGCAGATGTGTTTTCTTTTTTTGGTTTGTTTTGTTTGTTTTGTTATACCTTTATATACAGGTTATAGGCAGGTACTCTTTTGTACATATAATTTAAAATAAAAATTCCTACAATGAAATTACTGTTGTTGGAACAACATTCTTTTAATTAATAATGGAAAAATGATTGCTTTGAATATTTTATATCTAAGATTTTAAAGAATACCTGAAAATTTTAAGAGCTTTTGTGCTAATTTTGGGTGGGATGTAGTTCTAATTGTACAGATATACCATCTACATATTATAATTCTTTTTCCTCCTTTTTGCTATGGTTGTTTTATGTCAAATTGTTTTGTCTAGAAGTTCCAGAAAAATTAAAAGATATTTTTAATTAAAAAGTATTTTCTTTTATTCCACATGTAAAAAAAACAATATTTCACAATAGAGTGTAAGGTAGACTATTCCTTTAGGAAAATGTTATTTATTATAAAGGATAATGTTATGAGCTAAAAAGTGTCCTTCAAAAATTCGTATGTTGAATTCTTAACCCCAAGTACTTCAGAATATGACTGTATTTGGAAACAGGGCCTTTAAAGAGGAAATTAAGGCAAAATGAGGTTTGATTGGGCAGGCCCTAATCCAATGCGACTGGTGTCGTTAAAAGAAAAAGATATTAGAACATTACAAGTATGCACAGAGGAAAGATCACATAAGGATACAGTGAAAAGCCAGCCCTCTGCAAGCCACGGAGAGAGACCTTGAAAGGCAGCAAACTTTGATCTTGAGCTTCCAGTCTCCAGAACTGTGAGACAATACATTTCTGTTGTTCAAGCCACCTAGTCTATGGTATTTTGTTATGGCAGCCAAGCAAACGAATTCAGATTATACATCCTTATAATCAGAAAAATGGAGAAGGCAATGGCACCCCACTCCAGTACTCTTGCCTGGAAAATCCCATGGACGGAGGAGCCTGGTGGGCTGTAGTCCATGGGGGTCACTAAGAGTCGGACACGACTGAGCGACTTCACTTTCACTTTTCACTTTCGTGCACTGGAGAAGGAAAGGGCAACCCACTCCAGTGTTCTTGCCTGGAGAATCCCTGGGACGGCGGAGCCTGGTGGGCTGCTGTCTATGGGGTTGGGCAGAGTCGGACACAACTGAAGCGACTTAGCACCAGCAGCAGCAGCAATCAGAAAAAATAACCAAAACTATGCTTAAAATCTGGTTTTAGCATAAACTAGCTATGTGACCTTCACTGTAGTATTTGAAATCTCCAACTGTTTTAAGGGATGAATAATATTAATACCTACCAAAAGGGAGGTATGAGAAAATGTGCTTGAGGTATTCAAAGTAAATGTAGCTATTATTAAAAGTTGTCAAAAAATTTTAATGCTATTTCCACACAACTCAAAATGCATAAAAATATCCCTATCATGAGATCCAGTCATTTTATCCAATAGAGAAAAAATGCAGACAAAGATTTACACCACAAGATATTAGTCACAGTGTGGTTTATATTATCATAGAGTGGAAATAATCCAGATATTTAAAAATAGCATGTGTGTGTTAGTTGTGTCCGATTCTTTTCGACCCCATGGACTGTAGCCCACCAGCCTCCTCTGTCCATGTAATTCTCCAGGCAAGAATACTGGATTGGGTTGCCATTTCCCTTTCTGGGGGATCTTCCTGACCCAGGAATTGAACCCAGGTCTCTCACATCACAGGCAGATTCTTTACCATCTAGTAAGTTAAAATATAACTATAAGTTGAATATATTGTAGTTGTTAAAAAACACTGTGATAATATTTATGACACATTAAGTACAAACAACAAACCTTATGTTATGGTTATGACCTTAAATATACCTAGGAAAAAGACTAAAAAGAAAGAGAGCATGTTAAGATTATTAATAGTGGTTATTACATTTCCCTAAAAACACAACCTATGTGTATTCCTATCCAAAAACTAAATAAAATATAATTGTAAATGACAAAAATATTAGTGATCATCCTATCTTTAAAATATACAATAGAATTCAGATCTGTCTAAATAATTCATGTGGCATAGAGCATAAGCTCTGTAGGACTTAATAATCTAGAAATATTTCACTTCAGGTCAACAACATTTTATTAGGCACATGTTGTGTGATAGGTTCTTATATACTAAGATTTCTAAAGATGTAGTGAGTCTTCAAAGGAGAACTACAAATATTCCAGAAAATAAGAATAACACACAAAAAAGAAACAATTCTGTATTAATAGATTCTAAGTAGCCTACTGTATTATCTACTATGGAAAATTAATACTTCGTTATAAAATTTGAACTGCCCACAGCCATATTTCTTAAATAACTTCATTTGTATCACTCACAAGTCTTTTATTAATTTCAAATGCATATAAGTTAAAAGTTACTTTATTATTTTTATACCTCCTTCTTTCTCTTTGTCAATCATTCATAAACATAAAATTATCATCACAATGTGATATTCAATCTTATGTAAAAAAAAAAAAAATAAGATCACAATGTAATAGGAAAGACCAAAAAAGTAAAGAAATTATTTTACACAAAAATTTTTGGAAATTTATTAGAACATTAGTACTTAGGCTTTTATGAGTGAAAAATTAGTCAGAAGGGATAACATTATTTTGTTAGGAGTACAAAAGTAAAAGTTGAATGGTGTGAAAAATTGTTTGACAGTCATTAAGCACATTACTAATTAAAACTCTTCTGCAACTTGCTGTATGAATAAGTACTTAAATAGAATTTGACTTAGTTCAATTAAGAATTTCTCTTTTATGGTTCTTCATAGATGCATTGTTTCAAAAAATGAAGAGTGTGATGCTACTATAAATTGCAAATTATTATTTTAATCATGTCAATCTTTGCATAATTTGTAACTGTGAGACACATCATGGATATATCTAATCTAAAAACATAAATATCAAATACCATTTCCTTGATATTTTCAGGTTGCAAAGCAGAAAAAGTCATAATTATTGGACTGATTTTTTTCAAGTAATATTTAATGATCTATACAATAAGGCCTATGCTGGAGGCTAAGTGAATAAAACTGACAAATTTCTTGCCCAAATGAAGATATAACTAGTGGGCAAGTTAAACAATAAACAAGGGAATAAAATTATAATCAAATTAAATGCTGTTATAAGTGTGGTGAAAAATAAGAGCAGGTGGTAACAGAAAAAGAAGTAAGGACGTGCAATCTATTTAGATGGTAATAGAAATCATCTCTGAGGTAAAGATCTCTGCATCAGAAGCTGAAGAATGAGACTGACTGAGAGTGGCTGAGCTTTCTGCTCAAGGGGTAAAAAGCCATGAAATCAGAGAAACAGAGAGGGGCAGATGATGTCAATTCTTGGATTTCATTTGAAATACAATAGGAAGTCAAAGGAGGCTCCAAGAATGAAAGTGACATGTTTCAATTTGTATTTTTAATACATTGTTTTGACTGCTTTTTGCGAATAAGCTGGAATGGGATGGGAATGGAAGTAAGGAGAGCAGTAAGGAGGTTCTTAGAGCAGTCCAGATGAAGTACGGTGGTGGCTTGGACCAGAGTGTTAGCCTTGGGAATTCAAAGTTCTGAGCATAAGTTGGTCAGGGTCTGCTGATGGGTTAGATGCAGAGATACTGAGGAAAAGTAGAAATCAGGCAAAATGTTTAGATTTCTGACTTGACCAAGCAGGTGAATGGTGATGTCATTTTACAAAAATTACGACGTGTGTATTTTGAGAGCAGAGAGTGGGCTCAATTGTTCAGTCTGAGATGTGTGAAGTCGAAAGTGCTAAAGACAGATAAGTAACGATACTGCATAGGAGGTTAGATACACTAAGAAGAGAAGTTTGAGATGCAGACATGATCGCAGGATCACTTATCTGATTTATTCCAATAACTGCTGACATTTCCTACCATGCAATAATGTGAACTCCAGAGGACTGATACATTTCTTTTTCATAGTTGTTCACCAAATTTCTGGTTCTCATCATGGAATAAATGAATGAACACTATGAACTTAAATCCCAGGCTTGAATATGTACATTTTTAATTGTACAATATAAGAAGTGTGCCATATAAGGGCTTCCCTTGTAGCTCAGTTGGTAAAGAATCAGCCTACAATGCAAGAGACCTAGGTTCGATTCCCAGGTTGGGAAGATTCCCTGGAGAAGGAAATGGCAACCCACTTCAGTATTCTTGCCTGGAGAATCCCATGGACAGAGGAGCCTGGTAGGTTCCCAGTCCATGGGGTCACAAGAATCGGACACAACTTAGTGACTAAACCATTACCATTATATATAAGAATTAAAAGCATTAACAATGTTTAGCCTTTTTTTACATGCTGCCTACCAGCTGTGTCAACTCCTAAAGTTGAGATTAAGATCTGGAAAATATTTTAAGAATCACCTAATAAAACTCCTCCTTTCATAGATCAAAAAGCTGGTGCTCAGACAGAATGACTCAAGATTATATTTGTAGCAGAGTGGAACCCAAGTTTTCTCATTCCACAACTGGTGATCATTCTACTGCTTTTCTGATCAAACTCATACAAAACCAATTTCCGTGGCATAGAGATAACTAAAAGCTTCACAGAAGATCACAAACACTGCTTAAATTATAGACTTGCCTATGAAATAAATTCGCCTCAAAAATAACAAAATGTGGAATACTAACACACCACTTTTTAATTTACTTGCTCAAAGAACTTCATAAATTAAACAGAAAAACTCCCACACACACACATTAAATGACTGAATGTTCTTTGGTTTCCAAGGAATTCTCTCACCAGGCCTTAGAGTAGAGACATTTACGATGGAAGATGAAGTCACTTTTAAAAAGAAAACATTGGTTCTTTTGAATCTGTGGAAAAGCAAATGTGTGTCAATATGCTGCTGACTCAATCATACCACAGTAACCATATGAGAATATTCCACATTGTTCCCTGACTTCTGAATACCTATGACATTTTCCCATATTAAGATGATGCCCAAACGAC
This sequence comes from Bos taurus, assembly GCF_002263795.3. Lineage (NCBI taxonomy): Eukaryota > Metazoa > Chordata > Mammalia > Artiodactyla > Bovidae > Bos > Bos taurus. Next base: position 12,675,774 of record NC_037332.1, on the reverse strand, counting down.
AACAACAAAAATTTGCACAACACAAACACAGCCACTCTTAAGAGGCACACCACAAGGTCCTGCATTTCCAGCCCAGGGTTGATGAAACCTGTGCCACAGACTACACAAATTTTTCATGAAAAATGGAAACTCTTGGTTCTCATGCTGTCATTCATAGAGAGCTTTAAATAAAACACCCAATACTTCTTTCAGGGCTTAAAAACACAATAAACTTGGAAGTCCATGAAAGCTTATGACACACTTAGAGACAGCTAAGCCTTCAAGTATTGCCTTCATAAAGGGTTCTTTCGAATGTGCTGGATATAGTTTAAGAAAACAACACTGGCTCCTTGAAAGTGACCTATGCCTTATATTGACTGCAAATGCATGTGTGGCACATCTGGAAGGGGAGTCTGTCTGTAGGAAGAAATGAGGAGACTCTTGTAAAAGAATTAATCCAGAGGGAGCAGAGCATAGATACGCGAGCGCAGTCCAAGGACATTAGCACCACCTCGAATTCATAATTTCCAACCTCAACTTGGAACTAAAAAGTGACAGAAACTCTCTGTTGTTTCCTGATTCAGAATCCATTCCACCCCCCACAACAGGCATTGCAAACTCTGCTCTCCTAAAAACCTCTAACTCCCGCCCATTCCTTTTGCAAATGGTTTCACTTCCTGCCTCAGAGAGACAATAGAGGCAATCAGGTGTGAAAACCCTCAGCTCAACCATACCCAAATCAGTAAACCTTTTCACACCACAGCCATTTTGTTTTTAGGCTTTACAACTATTTCAGGATAAATGACATATTTTTTTCCTACTCATTTGTCAATTAACTAAAGAATACATCATTATAGAATGCTTTGAATTTCATCTTCTTTGGAGGGAACTCAACTGTTGGTTTTCTTCCCTCTCTCTTTTTTTAAACATCTTCCATCTCTCCATCTTTACTGAATCTTTCCTTCCTGGCAGCATTTAAACACATTAATTTGCCTCATCTTAAAGAAACAAATGTACAAAAACAGAACAATGATTCCTTTCGCCCTAGCTTCCTACTCCCCTAGTTCTTACCCATGATTGTTCTTTCCTTCCCAGACAAAAGACTCCAACACCGTGTCTTTGGCTCTCATTCATCTCCGTTTTCATTCCTCCATTTAGTTCTCAACTCACCCCAAATGGCTTTCAGCCCAACTGTTCTTCTGAACGTGCTCACTGTTACATAACCAATGACTTCTACAGAGCAAAATCCAACAGATACTTCTCATCCCTTCTCTTGCTTGAAGTATCATCAGCATTCAAAATTGTTGGCTGCCACCCTATTTCTGCAAATAATTTGCTTCCTTAGCTTCACTGATTGCATATTCTGTTCTCATCTGCTTTTTCACTGTTATTTCTACGACCTCTTCCTCTCAGCCTCCAAAGACAACACTACATTTTAATGCCACTCAGGGCTCAGTCCTAGGTCATCTTTGTTTTTGTTCTGTATACTCCATCTAATCAATTCCACCTACTCTTACAAACTGAATGGCCTCCCAAGTATATGCTGATGACTCTCAAAGTTTATCTCCACTTCAGAATTCCCTATTGACTATCAGGCCCATTTCCGATACATCCCCAACATCTCTAGTTGAAGAAAGCATTCACATTCATTTTGCAAACAATGTATTTATTACCTCCACCCATTCCCGGAGCTTCAGTGCAATCCTTGTTCTTCTCTTCAGTAAACAGAAGCACAAGTGACCAAGTACTCTAGCCAGAAAACTGAAAGTCACTTGACTCCTTTTTACCCGTAACACCCTCATAGCCAAACTCGTATCCTAAAAATTCACTGACTCGATGGACGTGAGTCTGAGTGAACTCCGGGAGTTGGTGATGGACAGGGAGGCCTGGCGTACTGCGATTCATGGGGTCGCGAAGAGTCGGACACGACTGAGCGACTGAACTGAACTGAACTGAACTGAATAGCTCTGGAATCGATTTTCCCCCCAAAGTTTCAACTGTGGTTCAACTCCTCTATAGTAGTAACTTCTTAACTGGTCTACTCTTGCGATTGCATTCTTAAAATTGTAGCCAGACTGAGCTTATAAAATACAATTTCTACTATATATATCCCTGCTTAGAAGTTTCAATGCTTTTTACATTTTCACTACATTATATTTGCTTCCATAAATAATACTGCTTTATTTATGTATTTAAATATTTTATACATGAACCATATATTCCTTTGGAACCCGTCTTTTTAACTAGACATCTTATTTTTTAATGTTATCATCAACAATTCATAAGCTGCAAGGCATTTCTTTTCAACTGATGAATCGGGTTCCATTGTATGATTAACCCAGGGTTTCTTTATTCATCCCTCTATTGAGAACGGTTATGTTAGTCCCACGTTTTCATTGCAATGAGTAATGAGTTTCTTGAAAATGTCTCTTGTTCATATATGTAAAGTCCCTTCAAAATACATACCTAGAAGACAACTTCCACAGTCATGATGACTGTACTTTTTAAGCGTCATTAGATACTGCCTCGTTACACAGGACTGATACACTCCAACTTCAAGTTAGCAGTTATCTGCAAAGAAAGGGATGGAATGGGACCAGTGTTGGGGAGTTTAGCTGAAGTGAAACATTTAGTTCTTCAAAACCTGTGAAGCAAATGCAAATATTAGGCTTGATGATGACTAGAGAGGTACCTAACGTATTCTTTTCACACTAATTTTGCACTTTCAGACTATTTCATAATTTACATATGTTAAACCAAGCTTTCAGTGTTTTTCATTATCTAAGAATAAAATGCAAGTCTTTTATTGTGACTTACAAGGCCCCCTTCATCTGGTTTTCATTGGTCCTTCCAGCCTCACGGAAGAAAGCACAATGCTCTCATCTGACCGAAGATGGGGTTTGATCTCAGGAATGCAGCGTCTTAACAGACTTTCCTGATCCTAACTCACGGAATTGACTGGATTCCCACATTTTAGCTAATCATTTTACTTATTTAGTTAATTATTCCACTGCCAGAATATCATTTTCAAACATGGCTTGAGGTGCCACTGCTTTTCCTCCAATTTTTCCTGCAGTCATCTACTTATTTAATTACTTCTCAGCTCTTAGGTCTCAGCCTAAATGGTACTTCCTTAAGAATCCTTCCCTGACCTTCTGAGGCTTTTTAAATTTTCCCTCGTCATACCCTTTTATAACACTCTTTCCTTCCCATTTTGCAACATCCCTTACATTTGTAATTGTTTCTTCAATGTCTTTAAACAATGTATTGATTTATTGATTGACTGATTGATTTACTCTCTTGAATCTATCATTCTCATTAGACTCTAAGCTCCTTTAGGAGAGAAACTGTGTCTGCCTTGTCCAAAACTCTATTTCGAGCACCCAGCATAATGCCTAGCACAAATGTGTTCAACCAATAGTCACAGGAGAATGAAAGTATCAGAGAAACAATGTTAGGCAGGGTATGCTGGATCCTCCAGATCAGTTCCCAAACTCCAATAGAACTATAGAGATCTAGGGCAAGACCTATGAAAGAAAATAAAAAATGAAAATCACATTGCACAGACTTACGAGATACTAAGACAAAGCAGCAAGACCTTGAGCACCATTTAAGTATAGGTGACTCGGGTTGATGTTAAGTCAACTTTCCAAATCTGATGATAGTTGGTGTGGTGTGGACCAAGAATGGGACATGCAGTTGTCGGAGCCACAGGCAAGGCTAGCCAGATATGCAATTGTTAGGTAGTCGGAATAGGAAAACGGAGTCCAGAATCAGTTCAGTTCAGTTCAGTTGAGTCGCTCAGTTGTGTCTGACTCTTTGCAACCCCATGAATCACAGCACGCCAGGCCTCCCTGTCCATCACCAACTCCCAGAGTTCACTCAAACTCATGTCCATCGAGTCAGTGATGCCACCCAGCTATCTCATCCTCTGTTGTCCCCTTTTCCTCCTGCCCCCAATCCCTCCCAGCATCAGAGTCTTTTCCAGTGAGTCAACTCTTCGCACAAGGTGGCCAAAGTACTGGAGTTTCAGCTTTAGCATCAGTCCTTCCAAAGAACACTCAGGGCTGATCTCCTTTAGAATGGACTGGTTGGATCTCCTTGCAGTCCAAGGGACTCTCAAGAGTCTTCTCCAACACCACAGTTCAAAAGCATCAATTTTTCGGTGCTCAGCTTTCTTCACAGTCCAACTCTCACATCCATACATGACCACTGGAAAAACCATAGCATTGACTAGACAGATCTTTGTTGGCAAAGTAATGTCTCTGCTTTTCAATATACTATCTAGGTTGGTCATAACTTTTCTTCCAAGGAGTAAGTGTCTTTTAATTTCATGGCTGCAGTCACCATCTGCAGTGATTTTGGAGCCCAAAAAAATAAAGTCTGAAACTGTTTCCCCATCTATTTCCCATGAAGTGATGGGACCAGATGCCATGATTTCATTTTCTGAATGTTGAGTTTTAAGCCAACTTTTTCACTCTCCTCTTTCACTATCATCAAGAATGGTGGTGGCCAAAAGACAATGAAGGGAAAAGCCCACGAAAATAGACTGAAGGAAGGTCCAAGGACCACAGTGAGGACCTCAGGTAGAATAAACAGCCCTCCTGGCTAGCCCAATTTACATAGGGCAGGCCCAGAGGAGGAGAAAAATGTATAAAAGGAGGAGCCAAAAGTGGGCCGGGAGCCTCTTTTCTCTTTGTGCCTTTTGGGTCACCATGCCCTCACACCTCGAGGATGTATTTTCCTTTACTTTCTAAATGAAACTGAGCTGTAACACTGGTCCGTCCAAGGGCTGTAACACTGGTCCCTTGCTTCATGTTTTTGTTGTGAGGAGACAGAATTGAAGAAATTACAAACTCCTCAGATAGAATCAAACACTAGGCTTCTGAGGGACAGGAGACATCATTGAGAGAATCAGAGAAGTGACCAGAATGGCAGAATGACATGTCTTAGTCTGAAGCTCTACATTTACAAGCCCTTGTGAGAAGGTATCAATTTATCACAGAAGGTATCAATTTATCTAGAGTGGGTAGAGATAGAATTATAGAAATAAAAAATTGTTACTCTTCAGTCAGTTCAGTTCAGTTGCAGAGTCGTATCTGACTCTTTGCGACCCCATGGACTGCAGCATGCTGGGCCTCCCTGTCCATCACCAACTCCCAGAGTTTACTCAAACTCATGTTCATTGGGTTGATGATGCCATCCAACTATCTCATCCTCTGTCGTTCCCTTCTCTTCCCACCTTCAATCTTTCCCAGTATCAGGGTCTTTTCAGTTCTTTGTATCAGGTGGCCAAAGTATTGGAGTTTCAACTTCAACATCAGTCCTTCCAATGAATATTCAGGACTGATTTCCTTTAGGATGGACTGGTTGGATATCTTGCAGTCCAAGGAACTCTCAGGAGTCTTCTCCAACACCACAGTTCAAAAGCATCAATTATTTGGCCCTCAGCTTTCTTTATAGTCCAACTCACATGTACATACATGACTACTGGAAAAATCATAGCTTTGACAAGATGGACCTTTGTTGGCAAAGTAATGTCTCTGCTTTTGAATATACTGTCTAAATTGGTCATAACTTTTCTTCCAAGGAGTAAGCATCTTTTAATTTCATGGTTGCAGTCACCATCTGCAGTGATTTTGGAGCCCAAATTAATGAAGTCTGTCACTGTTTCCATTGTTTACCCATCTATTTGCCATGAAGTGATGGGACCAGATGCCATGATCTTCGTTTTCTGAATGTTGAGCTTTAAGCTAACTTTTTCACTCTCCTCTTTCACTTTCATCAAGAGGCTCTTTAATTCCTCTTCACTTTCTGCCATAAGGGTGGTGTCATTTGCATATCTAAGGTTATTGATATTTCTCCTGGAAATCTTGATTCCAGCTTGTGCTTCATCCAGCCCAGCATTTCTCATGATGTACTCTGCATATAAATTAAATAAGCAGGGTGACAATATACAGTCTTGACATACTCCTTTCCTGATTTGGAACCAGTCTGTTGTTCTATGTCCAGTTCTAACTGTTGCTTCCTGACCTGCATATAGGTTTCTCAAGAGGAATATTTCTCATTTAAAATATAGAAATAAAAAGTATGTTACATCCTTAAATAAGGGCAGATTGAAGCCAAAGAGAGCCAAGTTTGCAATCTATGACTTTCAATAAAAATATCCACTTTCAACATTGTACCTGATCAGTTGCTGCAAATTGTTTACATCCTAAGAAAATAGTTATGCTATGTATACTCACAGGGATGAATAATGCATCCAGAAATATCTTTCCCCTCAAAAAATTATTTTTAAAATATGAGTTATTTTGTCTACCTGATACTAAGTCACTGAACTGACTGAATTCTCACATTTTATCTAGTTGCCTTAGTTATTCTGTTAATTATTTCACTGCTAGACCATCATTTTTTAACATAAACCCAGCATATATAATGTAAACATAAGCTGTCTGAAAAAGCAGCTCTTTAAATCCACCAGCTATCTCATACCTCTTACTGCTGCCTTAGTGCTGTTATAAAACATATCACTTTCCTGACCTCCAAAGATATTCCTTGGGGTCAATACTGTAGATCCCATAATTCACTCAAAAGCTAAAGCTATTGTCAAGGCAACAGTTATATTCTGAAGAGTCTTGATAAATAATTCATTGAATACATTCTTTTCCAGAAGATCCCCTGGTCATGAACTTGGTTCTTCTTCAAGACAGTGTAAATACTGCCTCACAATTGAAGAGCTAGTTCAGCATGGACCAGCTATAGGGGAAGCTGAGGTAGAAAGACACATTTTAGTCTATAAACATGAAGTAGATTGTAAATGCCTATTGACTTGCAGTTATGTTGCTGTCGTCCAGAGCGGCATTTACAACCAGGGGGTAGAAGAGGCAGGGAGAGAATCCACAGACTGGGGAAAGGATAGAAGTCTGTGGTTCCTACAAAGTTCCTGGTAATGGTCCAGGGAAGAAGCAAAAACCCCAGATAGCTATGGCTTTTGGAGAGGCGAAGGTGACACCGAATCTGTATGTCACCTATTTCCTCCTCTCTAGCTAATGTGTATTCACACTAAAAGTGAAAGTAATAATCCTTGTAAACCGCCATTTAAACAAGCAGAATTGTATTCAGTTTAACATTTGTCATGTGAGACAAACTGCATCATTCTACAAAAATAATAGTCATCTGTGTGGCTTTGGAGCACTGCCAGCATTTTCACCAGGCACTTTTGTCTTCTTGCCACTCCTGCCCATCATCTGAGCTCCAGCCCTGGTCCAGAAACATAACGTGGACCAACCCATGTGGTGGTCTCTCAGAGACTTCTGCCTCGGAGTCCCACTGGAACCTGGGAGCCTTTAGAAAGGTTAGGAGTCCACGATCCTAGGATATTACATCCCTGGGAATGACATCCAAGGGAAATCTTTGCCTCTTTGCTGAACCTAACACAGTATCTGTCAAAAACACCTGATCAGTCATTCTTTTTCAATATTCTGTCTTTTCTATTTTGAATATATGCCACATGAGGGCAGAAATTATATCTTTCTCACTCACTATGTGTCTGGAACATGGTAGTGATTTAGGAAGTACTTGGTGAGTGAATAAATGTTAAGGGGTGAATAGATGGATGGATAGATGGATAAACAAATGGGTAAAGGCAAACACTTTCTCATAGGCCTTTTGGTTTTACAGAGTGCAAAATTATTTGAAATGAATCACCCCAATATCCCTACAAAATGGCATTAAAAAAGAGAAAGAAAGCCCTGTTAAAGACTCCACTAGGTACAATTAATGATAAAAAAGAAAAAAAGGCCCTTTAGGACCTCTGTGTTTATTAACCTCACTAGGACTCCTAAACTGAATAATATTTTCATTGTGTAATCTTAACATTTTTAACTCTAGTAATTTAATATGTGAGCATGCTGCTAGACTAGGAGAAACTGTTTGCATTTTCCCTGGAATCTGCCCTGCCAATCATACCTCTAAATACAACTACAGTAATTAGTGTTTTAATCAGTTTCCAGACCTCATGGTTCCACAGACTGTAAAGTGCAGTGAAGGCATTTCCTGAGTGAGACTGTTGTAAAGACTCAGAAATGATATCTTCCATGGAAGTGGGTGTGTGCGTGAGGAAGGAGGGGGAGGTTCCCCTGATCTCAGGCCTTCATATTGTCAGGGGGCAGCAACACAATTAGAATGACATTTTGAAAATCTAAAACATCAATTAGTTCTGTCCTAGAAGCCTTAATGTCCCTACCGTATTAGCTTTGTTGGCATTTGTAGGGAAAAGAACTTCTAAGGCATTTTATTTTCTGTGAATGTGGAGCCACATGTAAATACAGTTTTTTTTTTCCCTTTTTGATGAGGAGTCCCTGCTAATATTTATAATGTGAATCTGTGCTATGAAAATAAGTTCTCTGGTTGGAGAATGCAACAGGCAACATTCCAGGACAGGCCAAAAAACTTATTATTATTACTATTTGACCTTCAATAATACTAGTCTGAGGCAACTAGTTTCATGGAAAATGTGTTTGGACTCAAACACATACGTTAAAACTGCCAGAAAATTGCAGAAACATTGAACATCTATTTAAGGACCAAAGAAGAAAACTGCTAGACTCATTAATGACATATCCTTTAGCTTACTGGTACTTAGGAGACCAGCTATTTTAATGTTTTGGTCTTCTTATAATTATTAGGGGCTTCCCAGGTGGCACTAGTGGTAAAGAACCCATCTGTCAATGCGGGAGACATAAGAGTCATGGGTTCAATCCCTGGGTTGGGAAGATCCCCTGGAGGAAGGCATGGCAACCCACTCCAGCATTCTTGCCTGGAGAATCTCATGGACAGAGGAGCCTGGTGGGCTACAGTCCATAGGGTCACAGAGTCAGACATGACTGAAGTGACTTAGTGTGCACACACACATTTATTAGAAGTTATGCTAAAGATTTTTGTGTCTGGATTGAGAAGGGCCAAGAAACCTATAAGAAACGAGTGATCTCATGAGACATGGTAAAAAAAGAAAAATCTAGAAAACTGGTAGTTTGATGGAATTTGGTGACCATTTTTCCTAAAATGAAATAAAGAATTCAAAATGTGATGCTGCACTTTGAACTTAACCATGCCTAGAGTTCCAGTACACTCAAAAAACTGTTCTAATTTTGATCTTCATCTTCAAGATTGCAGTAGCCTCCTAGGACTTTGTCTTATACATCAAGTTATTATCCCTTTTGTATCAGGTCTGCTATAATTGTTCATTATAATTACAGCTGCTTAATTTAGCAGATGGCTGGAACTGAACAATTCTTAGAGGAATTAAATATGGTTATGTCATTTCCCAAGTTGATTTAAAAGAAGTAATTTGAGATCAAGCAATGTTTCAGTTTCAGTGCTAGTTCAGAATCATGTTTTAGATGTTTAGTTTTAGATGTTTTCTTTTCTCCACTTCTATAATTTTGAATATCTAAAATGAACTAAGTCTGTGTAGTCAAGGCTATAGTTTTGCCAGTAGTCATGTATGGATGTGAGAGCTGGACTATAAAGAAAGCTGAGCACCACAGAATTGATGCTTTTGAACTGTGGTGTTGGAGAAGACTCTTGAGAGTCCGTTGGACTGCAAGGAGATCCAACCAGTCCATTCTAAAGGAAATCAGTCCTGAATATTCATTGGAAGGACTGATGCTGAAGCTGAAGCTCCAATAATTTGGCCACCTGATACAAAGAACTGACTTATCTGAAAAGACCCTGATGCTGAGAAAGATTGAAGGTGGGAGGAGAAGGAGACGACAGAAGATGAGATTGTTGGATGGCATCACTGACTCAATGAGCATGAGTTTGAATAAACTCCGGGAGTTGCTGATGGACAGGGAGGCATGGCACGCTGCAGTCCATGGGGTCACAAAGAGTTGGACACGACTGAGTGAATGAACTGAAACTGAAAATGAACTGGGTTGTTGTTTCAATTTTTTAGGTTTCATGTTATTCAATACAGAAATAAAGATGAATAAATAATTGCACCCATATCCCACATTTTGCTTCATGATTGATTGATCCAGAGTCCCCAAAGGTATTTTCCTATTGTGTTTGCACAGTATTGGCTCTCATCTTTTGTCAGCAAAGACAAGGTGGATAGAAATTATTTCTTACACCAAACTTCTGAAACATGCTAATTCTATTTCCGGTGAATAGCCCATATGGCTCTCAAGATCTAAGTAAAGTGAAAGTGAAGTCGGTCAGTTGTGTGCGACTCTTTGCCACCCCATGAACTGTAGCCTACCAGGTTTCTCTGTCCATAAGATTTTCCAGGCAAGAATACTGGAATGGGTTGCCATTTCCTTCTCCAGGAGATCTTCCCAACCCAGGGACTGAACCCTGGTCTCCCGCATTGTAGGCAGACACTTTAACGTCTGAGCCAGCAAGGGAGTCCCAAGATATGTGATCAGATATAATTAGCACAAAACAGAGAGGCTTCATCTAAAAGAATATGTCATCTATGTTTTTTGTTCAATGGATATTTAATTGGCCAAGAACTATTGAGCAGGATCACACATTTTCAAAGACAGGAAACTGAAAAGGAGTAATTGCTCATAATCCCCTATCTCTCGCTAAATAACAGGGTCCTTCTCCCCAGCCGGGTATCTCTTCCAAAAAGGAAATATTTTTAAACCAAGATTTCACCACTCATAAGGATTTATTCTTATATGCTATTCAATATCTTTGAATTTCCAATTTCTGTGCTCTCCAAGCTATCTACTGCTCCTGTTGATTTTTACTTTGGACACCAGAGGAAGCAAAGGAAGCTAATATTTAAGGGTGTGCATAGATGGCATCCGGTCCCATCACTTTATGGGAAATAGATGGGGAAACAGTGGAAACAGTGTCAGACTTTATTTTTCTGGGCTCCAAAATCACTGCAGATGGTGACTGCAGCCATGAAATTAAAAGACGCTTACTCCTTGGAAGGAAAGTTATGACCAACCTAGATAGCATATTCAAAAGCAGAGACATTACTTTGCCAACAAAGGTTCGTCTAGTCAAGGCTATGGTTTTTCCAGTGGTCACGTATGGATGTGAGAGTTGGACTGTGAAGAAGGCTAAGCGCCAAAGAATTGATGCTTTTAAACTGTGGTGTTGGAGAAGACTCTTGAGAGTCCCTTAGACTGCAAGGAGATCCAACCAGTCCATTCTGAAGGAGATCAGCCCTGGGATTTCTTTGGAAGGAATGATGCCAAAGCTGAAACTCCAGTACTTTGGCCACCTCATGCAAAGAGTTGACTCATTGGAAAAGACTCTGATGCTGGGAGGGATTGGGGGCAGGAGGAGAAGGGGACGGCAGAGGATGAGATGGCTGGATGGCATCACTGACTCGATGGACGTGAGTCTGGGTGAACTCTGGGAGTTGGTGATGGACAGGGAGGCCTGGTGTGCTGCAATTCATGGGGTCACAAAGAGTCAGACACGACTGAGTGACTGAACTGAACTGAACTAATAGATGGTTGATGCAGTCAGGGGAGCTCATTACTATGATACTGTGTTTTGTATATAGATGCCTTCTTCTGAGGAAATAACGGATCTTAATTTCAAATAAGAGGTCAGCTTTGTAATTCCCCTCTGAAACTGGCAAATTAAAACAAAAAGGCATCTTCTATTGAGTACTGGGATTGTAATGGAAAGTAGTTAGGAGACCTGGGTTTGTGTTTTTGTCTGCCACTTGCTATTACTTTGGATTTCAGATCTCTCTGTTTTAATATCTTCTTCATAACCACAAATTATGGCCATGAAGAATAGAATAATGTGTACATATAATAGCATGTATGAGTATTATATATATTTTTATGTTTATAATATTATATATATATAAAAATAATAAGAAAGCTGTGGTACATATGCACAATGGAATATTACTCAGCTATTAAAAAGAATGCATTTGAATCAGTTCTAATGAGGTATATGAAACTGGAGCCTATTATACAGAGTGAAGTAAGTCAGAAAGAAAAACACCAATACAGTATATTAACGCATATATACGGATTTTAGAAAGATGGTAACGATAACTCTATATGTGAGACAGCAAAAGAGACACAGATGTAAAGAACAGACTTTTGGACTCTGTGGGAGAAGGGGAGTGAGATGATTTGAGAGAATAGCATTGAAACATGTATATTATCATATGTGAAATGGATCACCGGTCCAGGTTTGATGCATGAGACAGGGCGCTCAGGGCTGGTGCACTGGGATGACCCTGAGGGATGGGATGAGGAGGGAGTGGAGGGGGTTCAGGATGGGGGACATATGTACACCCGTGGTGGATTCATGTCATTGTATGGCAAAAACCACTACAATATTGTAAAATAACTAGGCTGTAATTAAAATAAATTAATTAATTTAAAAAATAATGTGTACATAAGTAATATATATGTTGTTATTTAGTTGCTAAGCCGTGTCCAACTTTTTGTGACCTCATGGACTGCAGCACACCAGGCTCCTCTGTCCATGGGATTTCCCAGGCAAGAACACTGGAGTGGGCTGTCATTTCCTTCTCCAGGGGTTTTTCCCCACCTGGAGACTGAACCCACATCTCCTGTATTGGCAGGCAGATTCTTTACACTGAGCCACCAGGGAAGCCCTAAATTATATGTGTGTGTGTGTGTGTGTGTGTGTGTGTGTGTATATACACATAAGTATATAAAAATGTGTATATATTCTATATATATACATAAATATATATATAAGTTCTCTAGGAATGATAAAAATACTGTTTGTGTAAAGATATTTTTAACATTACTGTTGTCAGTAATCTCTCTGCAGAGGAGTTGAGAGAAAGGAGTGGAAAGATGCCATCCATGGGCATTCTTGTGCCCTGCTTCAGGCTGTTTTCACGACTGCTGCTTCCCTCCTCAGGATCCCCTCAGGAGACACCAGAACAGATATACACTCTTCCCTGGGCCTGGTCAACTACACACTTTGGATCCCAATCTTGAAGATGGCAACTACTGCAGTGATGATTAATAGCAGTCCAGTCTGGCTGAAAACGGTTTGCCCAAGAGAAACCTTCTCTCAGGCTGGCAGAAGGGAAAGGGCATAAGTTTTACTATCAGACAAGCTCATTTTCTAATCATGGTTTATCACTTATCTACTAACAGTTGGATCCTGAGCAGTTACTCAATCCTAGTAAATCTTGTAATCTTGGTTCCCTCCTACTAGATTAAAAAGAGCTGAACTACGTTTTAACGATATTGTAAGGCTTAGGTGAGAAACTAAAGTGAAGCTTCTGGTGCAATTTTGTTCACTTGGTAGGTCTTTAATATGTCTTCTTTATTTCATCCTCAATTCTTTTTCTGTTCTTCTGGCAGCATCCAAGGAGCTATCAAGAACATTCATTGTAGACTCCTCTCTGAACCAGTACTCCTCAGCCCGTCCCCCGCAAAACCAGCATCTCCTCTAGAAAAAAAAGTGTTCTGTTTTTCTTTCTATAAACCTCAATGACATTCACTGGAAAAGTTATCCTTTTGTGATAATTTCTTGTGATCCAAAGTAGCTTTCCAATTAATTCTTTATTGTGATTATTTGCTGTATTTTGCAAAACAGACATTGGGAGAAAGCACTAAAGACCTCTTATGTGCTTTTCCTCTACATCACAGTATTTTGGTTTATAAGTTTTTGTTTTATTTGAAACCAAGGAAAGCTTTTCATCTGCAGTCCATTCTTTTATAAAGAGTTACAAACTTTTAGAGTCAGTTTTGCTGTCACTTTGCATTTATTTTACCTGAGTTCCCTAGTGGCTATGCCAAGAATACAATCAGTTGGGTGATTCAAAGAGAAATTCTTCTGGCAAACACTGATAAAACAGTAATGGTTATTAAAACTTCATATGATAACGAGTCAGTTCAAAGAATCAGAAGATAGAACATTTTCAAATGTCATGGCATGCTCTACTGAATACATCACATATATTGTCTAAATTCCACATGATCTCCCGCCAACAGATGAAAATATTGAGTATCTAAAAGATTTAATAAATTTTCCAAGGTCATGTGTCAGAGAAAGATGTAGACACTGCTGATTCTTAACCATGGCTCTTTTCACTAAGCCGTTAATTATTGTTTTATGTGAGAGAGAACAGACACCTAGGGCTCTTAACTGATTTGAAGGAGGAGACATCTTGTGCTGGAACACCCAGGTTACTCTTCATTTTGACCTTATCTCCCATTAACATATTATGAGATGGGCTCCCTTCATATTTTTCTTGAGGGTTTTCATTTAATACTGAGGAATGAAACACAAATATGGTTCCCTGCCTTTTTACTTTGTCTCAGTTTTCCATTTGTTTTCATGTTTTCTTTTTCATAATTCTTCACTTCTAGTTCTAATAAATGTATTATTTGTTTTCATCACATAGGGCCTTTTAAATCATCTCCATTCCTTAAAGATAGGTATGGAATGAATGAATGGAAGTATAAGTAGCTCTATAGAGAAAAATGCATGATCATATGAAATAGTTTAGGGCTATAAAAAGTGTGATGCTTTGAATATAAATGATGCTTCTTATCCTCTTTGCCCTATATTTCACTCTATTTTATATGTTAAAACAGCATAGTCCCCTGCATGTCCCGAAGTATAGCCAGGCTGAAGCCCATGAGAAGTAACCAGGAACATTCCAGGAATTTTGACAATTGCAAAAACGACCTTGATTTGCCCTGTCCTTTTCATCCACCTCTTGGTTGGATCCAGGTTCTGATTTGGGGCTCTCTTCTCTGGCTTTTGCTTCCCCCTCCAGTGCTTGGACTTTAGGGCTAAGTACATCTGACTCTGGGCTTGCATCTTCCCCACTTTCCTAGGCCCTGGCTGAAGTTCACCTCTACAGTCTTCTGCTCCTTGCTCTTTCAGGATCCACTCCTCTCCTGGCTTAGCCTCCAGGTCTCAAAATCATGCACTCTGCTTAATGGAAAATTGTTCAAGCCAAAACTGTTCTTCCCCAGCAATCAGATACATTTTCCCAAGGCACTGATCAATTTATCCATGTCTCCCCCGCCATCACATGATCTCCCCAGTGAAGTAAACATTAACACAATGCAAAAGACAGGTTTTTTTCAAATCCAGGAGGTCGAGTAAAGAATGTTGCTATAAAGTAAAATAAAAGTCTTTACATGAGCGGCATATTTTTTCCTTTCTTATTCCCTTATCTTGTAACATAAGATGTATTGACTTTACAGCACAGTATTTCAGGATTGTGAATTGGCATAAAAGTACTTAAGTTACTGGATATCAAGGAGAAGAGTTACCATCGCTCAAGGACTTCCCTTCTCTTCTGGGGAAGGGGGGAATAACTGTATCATGCTTGGCAGAATTATGATCTTATTTCTGTCTTTATTTGGAGATTAAGTATGGTTAAGGAGATGTGAATGGATGCCAAGCTGACAAGAGGTGGATTGTGATGGGTAATTTTACATGTCAGTTTGACTGGGCCATGAGGCATTCAGACATTTGGTTAAACATTATTCTGGATATGTCTGTGAGGGTGTTTCTGCATGAAATTAACATCTAAATTGTAGACTGAGTAAAACAAAGTGCTCTCCCATAGGTGAACCTCATCCCATCTGTTAAGTGTCTGAACAGAATAAAAGGCTGAGTAAGGGAAAATGTGCTTTCTCTGCCTGTCTTTGAGCTGAGACATAACTCTTTGCCTGCCTTTGGATGCATCAGACTCAAACTGGAACTTACACCTTTCACACTCATGGTTCTTGGACTTGAGCTCGGACTTGGACTGGAACTATACCATCAGCTCCACCGGGTCTCCAGCAGATCTTGGGACTTCTCAGCTTGCACGCTCTTGTGAGCCAATTCTCCTCATGAGCCAATAATATACTACTCATTCTAGTTTTGTTTCTCTGGAGAACTCTTTTAATATACCTGTTCAACACTTAATCACTACTTGTCATTAAATAATTATTTATGAGATCATTTATGGTCCAACTACATATCCCCTGTGTGTGTTCATTTGCTCGGTCATGTCCAATGCAGCCCGCCAGGCTCCTCTGTCCATGGGATTTCCCAGGCAAGAATACTGGAGTGGGTTACCATTTCCTCCTCCAGGGAATCTTCCCAACCCAGAGATAGAACCCACGTTTCCTGCATTGCAGGCAGATTCCTTACCGCTGAGCCACCAGGGAATCCCACATATCCCCTGACTGTATTACAATATTAAAAACTATTGTTATTATTATAATTACAGTGTAAATTAAAAAACTATCCACTACAGCAACAATAATGACATCCAATCCTTGTTTTACACTAAAAATGCTAGGTCCAGGTTTTAGTACTTTATATGCATCAATTCATGCAATCTCTACAATAAGCCTGTGAGTTAGATATTATTATGATGCTAATTTGCTAATAAGAAAACTGAGACACAGAGAGATTAATTAATACACTGAAATACATCCACAGCCAGGACTAGAAACCTAGCAAGTTGGACCTAGATCTCCAACATGCAAAATGTATCTGACATTATTTTGCTTTGGAATCCCATAATGAAGGGCAGTAGTCTTCTTCACACTGTATTCTCTACACCTAAATACATGAGAGAAGCAGCTTGAAAGTATATGTAAGGTCTTATCTACATGGGTTTGATTACAGAAACTAATAAAGTATTCTCTAAATAAAAAAAAAAAAAAGAAAGTATAATAATAAGCAAGGAAGTTGTATCCTGGAGCTAAGCCCCTGGGTATGAATCCCAGTCCTAACTCAATCACTTTTGACTGTGTGATTGGAGGCAAGTTACTTAACCTTTCTGTGCCTCAGGTTTTCACCAGCATTATTGTTAAGATTAAATAAATCAGTATTTGTAAAGTGCTTAGAATAGTATCTGGCATTTACTCTGGCAAGTACTCAGTAAACACTAGCTTTTCTAATGATGCTGGTTTTACTCATTAATTTATTCCCATGGCCCATAAAAAGGCATATAATAAGAGATTCAACAAATACCTGATAAATTAAAGAATGCATTTGTTGTAGTCCATGTTGCATTCTTTTACCTGACAACTGGGCTGCTTACTTGCCTTCCCTTCAGCCCTTCATCACCTGTAATGTATGAGGCACTGCGCTAGAGATTAGGGTGATGAAACTGAGTAAGACATGATGCTGTTCCTGCGGCATTTGGAGCTATGCACGTAGACTGACATAAGACACAGAATGTGGCATCATGAGTAGAATAACATTTTCATCTGAACATTAAGTCAGAACAGATGATGGAACTTCTAACTCGGGAGTGGGGGTAGGAGAAGGACCACAACCACCAGCAATGTGGATGACCTTCTGCTGTGAGCTACCCGTAGTAACAAAGGGAAACATACCATTCTCATAACTGTTTCCCCAAATATCAAGGTAATGCTGCTGAGGACACTGGTTTGTTAGGAGGAGCAAACTCAGGTGTGACCTTACCTGCAAAAAGATGAAATGGCTACCCACTTCCTACATACAAAACAGGTGGCAGAGGGGTCTCCTAGCCCCTGCAACTCTTCTTATACTACTGAGACCAAACAGGTTCTAGGCCTAGAGGAAAGAAAGAGGGCATGTCAGTGAGGAAGATATTTTGCCGGCTAGCGTCTAAATGCCCGATGAAGACTGCCTTCCAGATGGGGGTGACTTTTCTCAGGTAACAGGAAGTCTGGCAACAGGCAGGTAAGGGCCTTGGTTCAGCTGCTTAAGAGTTTTATCAGGAACTGAAGTCTAAGGTGCTGGCTTCAGCTTTTATATTCATCACCCCATAGTTGCAACATAGAAGCTCTGGCCTCCAGATTTCACTTTCCTATTCAAGACCTGAAGCAGGAGGTAAGATGCCAGCCTTTTAGGAAGAATGCACAGTCTTTCCAGAACCCCGCTAGCAGACCTCTGCTTGCATTTCATCGTCACATGGGCAATGCCAGCTGGACTCGGGCCTGGAAAAGCCAGAGACAAGTCTATCACAATTCACTTAGACAAAGGTCATCTAACTTTTCTGTAACAGGCCAGATAGTAAACATTTTAGGCTTTGCAGGCCATACGGTCTGTGTAATCACTCCACCCTGCCATTCTAGCCTCCATAGGCTATCTAGAAACAACCCAATGCTGCTGCATTCCAACAGCACTGTACTTATGGACTCGGGAACTTGACATAACTCTCACATATGATGAAATATTATTCTTTGGACTTTTTCAAACATACAAAACAATCTGAGGTCACAGCTGTATAAAAACAGATGGCAGACCTGATTGGCAGGAGACCATAGTTTGCTGAACTCTGACTCAAACTGAGAACAGTCCACCTACTGGATCGGGCCAAAAATCCATGACAAAGTTGGTGTCCTGATAGTTGACTCAGAGGGAGAAATGACTATTGGATAGGGAACTAACAACACAGTAATAAAGGGTAGGTTTAATTTTCCATATGAAATAGGATATATAGAAAGCATTTAGCATATGATGAGGACATATTTTAATTCCTTTCATTTTCCTCCATTTTCATTTAAAATTCTTTCTTCTTCATAAAGGCCTTTTCTCTGCTCCATGAAAACAGCTGTTTTCCTGATTTTGATTTTTAAATAATATTAGGAAAGTTTTTTGGGGGAGGTATCTATCTTTCAGTCAACATGGGACTAATTATTTCCTGTTGCCACACTTTAAGGGAAAGCTAAAGAGTCCTAAAATTATGAATTAGAAACTCTAAGTTTCATAAATGTTTCACAGTTTTCTTCCTGGCTTCCAATGGTGAGGGAAATGCAAATGAAAACTTAACATAGAAAAAGATACCCTGGGTTCTGCTTTGGCCCAATCTCATTCATTATACATTCTCCACTTACAAGAGAGAGGGAACTTTAAAAAAAAAGATTTGTAGCAAGCAGAAAATAGGCTCCCTCTTTATATATTTAATTACAAAGGCAATTTCCTTTATAGCCTACTTACAGGAATACCTCTTAACATGTTGCCAACAGTATCACAACTTGTTTATTCAAAGGTTATGTGTGAAGGAAAGCTTTTTGATATTAATCAAGTAATTTGCTAGCATTGCTGGGAAAAGGAAAATGTTAACTTTATCCTGAAAAATGAAACAGCTCATTAATCAAGTTCACTCTACTGAAGACAATTATGGAGAGACAGAGGGCAAACAGGCCCTTCAGATAAGAAATTCCTAAACTGATGATACTTTTAATAGGATTTGACATAGACATCTGCATAGAAACTAATGAAGTAAACAAACTTTAATCACCTTACAAATCCAATATATCAGGTATTTATGAATTCAAAAGTTACCATTTGTTATTAATTGAAAAAAATCCTAATGAACCAAATTCAAGAGCAAAATTCTTGCACATGGACAATTTAGTTGGTGTTCATTTATTATCTCCAGTTAAAGTTAAGAGGTGAAACAGAATATGCCTGTTCTTAAAACATCTGTCTCATTTTTTGGTTCCCTCAGCAGCACACCCTTGTAGGTTTGAGACTGGGTTTCCATCCATCAATATTAAATTCTGCAGTAGGAGGCTTTTAAAACTATTTGTATAAATGTAGCTGAATGGATAAGGTTGCAACATAAATAATATGAAAAATAACTCTGTTCTGAGGCAATATGGTACATTAGGAGGAGGTCTTTTTTCCTAGCATGATGAATTGCAAATATCTATTAGTCAAAAGCCAACAAAGAGTTAAGTTTTATAAGTCAGGCGTATCTGAATAGTTAATAACATTAAAGCTATTGAGATAAAAGAGAAGTTTCCATAATATTGCCAATTATTTCCCCGATTCATTTGCAAACTTTACTGTTACTAAAATTAAAAATTTACTAAATTGTATGATGTTAGCCATTACAGAAATGCAAATTAATACCACAATGAAATACCACTTCCCATCCACTAGGATTTTTACAATAATAATTTTAAAAGGGGGCTTCCCTGGTGGCTCAGGGGCAAAGAACCTGCTTGCCAATGCAGAAGACATAGATCTGATCCCTGATCTGGGAAGATCCCACATGCCACAGAGCAGCTAAGCCCGTGCACCACAACTATTGAGCCTGTGCTCTAGACCCTGGGCGCTGCAACTACCAAAGCCCATGCACCCTGGAGCCCACGCTCGCTAACAAAAGAAGCCACCACAATGAGAAGCTCAGGCACCACAGCTAGAGAGTAGCCCCCGCTCGCCGCAACTAGAGAAAGCCACACAAAAACAAAGACCTCGCACGGCCAAAAATAAATAAATAAAAATATCTTTAAAAAGAAAATATTAAGTGTTGTTGAGGATATGGAGATGTTCAGTTCAGTTCAGTTCAGTCGCTCAGTCATGTCCGACTCTTTGCAACCCCATAAATCGCAGCATGCCAGGCCTCCCTGTCCATCACCAACTCCTGGAGTTCACTCAGACTCACGTCCATCGAGTCAGTGATGCCATCCAGCCATCTCATCCTCTGTCGTCCCCTTCTCCTCTTGCCCCCAATCCCTCCCAGGATCAGAGTCTTTTCCAATGAGTCAACTCTTTGCATGAGGTGGCCAAAGTACTGGAGTTTCAGCTTTAGAATCATTCCTTCCAAAGAAATCCCAGGGCTGATCTCCTTCAGAATGGACTGGTTGGATCTCCTTGCAGTCCAAGGGACCCTCAAGAGTCTTCTCCAACACCACAGTTCAAAAGCATCAATTCTTCGGCGCTCAGAACCATCATATACTGGGGATGGGAATGTAAAATGGGGCAGGGACTGTGGAAGACAGTTTGGCAGTTGCTCAAAAAACTAAAATAGGATAATTCTATGACCCCACAGGGAGGCCTGGCGTGCTGCGATTCATGGGGTCGCGGAGTCGGACACGACCGAGCGACTGAACTGAACTGATGACCCACAGTTCTGCTCCTATGCACCTATTTAAAAGAACTGAAAACAGGTGTTCACATAAGAGCCTGCAGATAAATGTTCACAGCAGCACTATTCATAATATTCCAAAAGTGGAAATAACTCATTTTTTTTAATGGTGTGACAGAATTTATAGCCTAAGGAAATTATCAAATGTTTAAAAAAATTCTAGGTAAATCATCATCTTTGAACAGTTTGGAGTACATTTTTATAAGATCATGTAGTGGAGAAAAAAGTATTGACAGCAGATGTGAGAGTCACCTGGGAAGGGAGGAACCGCCTTTGATTAGAGCCGGAGTCTTGAACTCAAATGCCTCTAGGGGCCGAGCATAAGCGAGGGTGGTGGGGACCCTGACACACAGCAGAAAAGTCCTATCTGAAGGGAACAGCAACTGCCCGCAGAGATATGACCCCAGTTGCTAGATATTTTGTATTTCAAGGAAAACCAGAAACCCAAGTTTTTGTTTTGTTTTTTGTTTTTAACTCTGGATTCCTAAATATTTGTTGACATTAAAAAAAAAACAAAACAACAAAACACGTGCAGAGGCTAAATTCAGTCTGTAGGCTGCCAGTTTTCAAACTCTGTTTTAGGGAAAACACCTGGGTAATCAGCTTTCCTTCCAGTAGAATAGGTCTGGAGGCCTTTGCCTAAGCAGATGGCAGGAGTTTTGAGATTGGAGTGAGCACAGCAAAGAGGACTGCCTGAAAGGCGGCTGAAACCCACGGAGAGAAGCGGCCAGTGAGGAACTCCCCTCGCCAGGGGCGGCTAGAGAAATGCAGAAAACCAGGATGTTCAATATTCAATTTTAAGGTTTTGATTAAATCCACTCCATCACTGAAACCTTTTAAACTGGCCACATACACAAATGCAAACGGTTTTAGGGGAAATCAGAACAGAAAGTGCTCTGAATGGCAGAGTGGTAAAAAGAAAAGGCCAGCAGAGAACAGTAAAAGCTGAGGCTGACAGCCTTGGGATTTAAGAGGATGAGATTAACGAGAACTACGGAACAGCACTGAATTCCCCATAGGAGATGGGGAGGCCAATCATCAGGCTGAGCTCAGCTGCCACCTGAACTGCAGGAGAAAGCTTCAGTTGGTACAACATTTTAATTAGAAGCAATCCATGGCAAACCCCCACTACTGACAGGCAAAGAAAGATAATAAAGTGGTTGTGACCCAAGCATTTGTACAACTGAGTGATCCTCTCCTTTTCCTCCTGCTTTCTGACCATGTATGGATGTAGTTGGAATTGGTCTTCAGTTCTGAGTGAAATTCCTTCAGCCAGAAACACTCCTCAATCACATCTGATCCTCAAAGACTAAGGGGATCAGAAAGGGAAGCAGGACTCCTCTGGTGTATTGATTGCGTACATATCCATCAATGTCTGCCCAGGATTTAAAGTCATCAGATTAGGAAAGAGAAAGATCTGCTTTTGTACTGAACATGACTTTGAACAAGTCGTATGGCCATTGTAAGATTCTGAATCCTCATCTGGAGTTTGGATTTGAGGATAATTATGATTGCCTTGTCTACTTTGCCAAATTGTTTTTAAAAAATAAGGATAAAAACAAAATGAAGACTTTTGAAAACTGAAAAACATTCTAGATGCAAAAAAGACAATGACAACAGGAACACAATCTTGAGAGTGAAAAAATGAAATAATGTACTCTATTCAGATTTATATCTATGGGAAGCACCCCACTGCACTGCAATTCCAAGGAGCAACTTGAATGCCACTTATCTGATATGAAATCATTGAGGGAGTTAAAGCCAATGGAGAAAGCTGATACAAGTGGGGCATTTGGGTGGTCACCTCATTTTCAGCACTGCTCAGAATTACTGTATGTGTTGTTCCAGTGTTAGAGAATTTGTATTGCTTAGAGAATTGTATTGCTTAATAATCTGGTTAATGTCTCCAAAACGAAATATGTTTAAAACTAAGACTTTTAAAGGTCAATTTGGCAATTTCTCTTATCCTAGAAACGGAGAGCTACAAATCTTCATTTGTCCTGCCTTCTCATTATCTGAGTGGTATTTCTTTTCCAGAATGAAAGGAAAGTACCCTAGATAAAGGAATGATTCAGCTTGGTTGTTGAGAGGCAGAGAGAAGAGTTTGAAGAAATGTGCCAAGGTGTTTATAACAATATCTTAAGAAATGCCTGCCCCCATCTCCTTTTGACCCTTGATTGTCTGGATTTAAAAAATTCATCTTTGGACAAAAGCTTTGATCTCACTTTACTTCCTCTGCTAATCAAAACATCTCAAAGTATATCTCATTCCTGATAATGACTTCCTCTCCCGGAGGATCAAATGAACAGACACTTATGTTTTGACTCATGTTTAGTTGTAGACTTTCCAGCCACATAGTGAGTTAGAGAGAGAGAGAGAGTGTGTGTGTGTGTGTATGTGTGTATAATGTGTGCAAGCACATGCATGTGCATTACAGAGAGGAGATGGACAAGGTTGGTTAAAGGGAATCACACAGAACAGTCAATGATCATAAGACTTGTAGCAAATCTATTTCCTGTTGCTACACTGTTGTAGAAAAATGGCATGCAATTCGTATCTTATTCTCAAGTGGCACAGTGCTGAAGAATCTGCCTGTCAACAGTGCAGGAGACAGGTTCAATCCCTGAGTCGGGAAGATCCCCTGAAGTAGAAAATGGCAACCCACTCCAGTATTCTTGCTGGGAAAATTCCATGGACAGAGGAGCCTGGTGGGCCACAGTCCCTGGGGTCTCAAAAGAGTCAGATACAATTGAGCAACTGAGCATGCATGCGAATTCATATTTTACAATTATTCTCTGGTCTATAAAAGGCTTTCATCTAGATTACATAGTGCATCTAGCTAGTACACTCCAAAAGATTTACATAGAACAGCTTCAAGTAAAATAAAAGATAAAAAGCTAGCCAATTTCAACATGAAGGATCATGTCCAATTTGGTTATATCTACTGAAATCTTGCACATTGTGCTTGCTGAAATCACTAAGGAACTTTGGATCACTGATGCATCGTGGCTAGATCAGAAGAAATAACTGAGCAGTCATCAGAAGACAAGAATGGATCTTTGGAAATGGTTTCACCAACCCTAATACTTCTCTGTACCATTTACTCAGCTCAACTGTGTTTAGTGAGGCATGGTTGATAAATTTATCCTAAAATGAAGAATTCATGTCTTAATTCAGGGACCCACACTGAATTTAGTAATACCTTCATGTATGCCAGCCATAAAAAATCCATGAGTGAAACTTCACTGGTATCAACCTTCTCTTCCAAAGAAGAAAGATGCTTCACAAACTCCAGACGGCTGGCACTGGGCCATGGAGGATATAACCTACCACTAGGACTCAACATTCTACCTGCTATGTTTGATTACTGTGAATGTGTAGTCTAAGCTATGTCATTTGACTGCTCTAAGCTACAGAAAGCTACACTTTCCTTCATTTGAAAGTGCAGAGGTCAAACCTAATATTTGCTCTTGTTCCTGTTACAATTTCCATGAGTATCACTTTGTGGCCACTTGAGAAATAGACAGGGCTGTGGTTCATGTTTGCCCTATGATGGAGAAGATAAGAGGCTTAGAGAAGCTTCCTGATGGTAGACACTGACTAAGGGGGAACAACAGAATGGGAAAGACTAGAGATCTCTTCAAGAAAATTAGAGATACCAAGGGAATATTTCATGCAAAGATGGGCTCGATAAAGGACAGAAATGAGACAGACCTAACAGAAGCAGAAGATATTAAGAAGAGGTGGCAAGTATACACAGAAGAACTGTACAAAAAAGATCTTTATGACCAAGATAATCACGATGGTGTGATCACTCACCTAGAGCCAGACATCCTGGAATGTGAAGTCAAGTGGGACTTAGGAAGCATCACTACAAACAAAGCTAGTGGAGGTGATGGAATTCCAGTTGAGCTATTTCCAATCCTGAAAGATGATGCTGTGAAAGTGCTGCACTCAATATGCCAGCAAATTTGGAAAACTCAGCAAAAGCCACAGGACTGGAAAAGGTCAGTTTTCACTCCACTCCCAAGAAAAGCAATGCCAAAGAATGCTCAAACTACCGCACAATTGCACTCATCTCACACACTAGCAAAGTAATTCTCTAAATTCTCCAAGCCAGGCTTCAACAGTACATGAACCGTGAACTTCCAATGACAAGTTGGATTTAGAAAAGGCAGAGGAACCAGAGATCAAATTGCCAACATCCGCTGGATCATTGAAAAAGCAAGAGAGTTCCAGGAAAACATCTATTTCCGCTTTATTGACTATGCCAAAGCCTTTGACTATGTGGATCACAAAAAACTGTGGAAAATTCTGAGAGAGATGGGAATACCAGACCACTTGACCTGCCTCTTGAGAAATCTGTATGCAGGTCAGGAAGCAAAAGTTAGAACTGGACATGGAACAACAGACTGTTTCCAAATCAGGAAAGGAGTACGTCAAGGCTGTATATTGTCACTCTGCTTATTTAACTTATATGCAGAGTACATCATGAGAAATGATGGGCTGGAAGAAGCACAAGCTGGAATCAAGATTGCTGGGAGAAATATCATAACCTCAGATATGCAGATGACACCACCCTTATGGCAGAAAGTGAAGAGGAACTAAAAAGCCTCTTGATGAGAGTGAAAGGGGAGAATGAAAAAGTTGGCTTAAAGCTCAACATTCAGAAAACGAAGATCATGGCATCTGGTCCCATCACTTTATAACAAACAGATGGAGAAACAGTGGAAACAGTGGCAGACTTTCTTTTTGGGGGCTCTAAAATCACTGCAGATGGTGATTGCAGCCATGAAATTAAAAGACGCTTACTTCTTGGAAGAAAAGTTATGACCAACCTAGATAGCATATTCAAAAGCAGAGACATTACTTTGCCAACAAAGGTCCATCTAGTCAAGGCTAGGGTTTTTCCAGTGGTCATGTATGGACGTGAGAGTTGGACTGTGAAGAAAGCTGAGCGCTGAAGAATTGATGCTTTTGAACTGTGGTGTTGGAGAAGACTCTTGAGAGTCCCTTGGACTGCAAGGAGATCCAACCAGCCCATTCTAAAGGAGATCAGTCCTGGGTGTTCTTTGGAAGGAATGATGCTAAAGCTGAAAACTCCAGTACTTTGGCCACTTCGTGTGAAGAGTTGACTCATTGGAAAAGACTCTGATGCTGGGAGGGATTGAGGGCAGGAGGAAAAGGGGATGACAGAGGATGAGATGGCTGGATGGCATCACCAACTAGATGGACGTGAGTTTGAGTGAACTCTGGCAAATGATGATGGACAGGGAGGCCTGGCGTGCTGCAATTAATGGGCTCACAAAGAGTCAGACACGACTGAGCTACTGAACTGAACTGAAAATCACTACAGATGGTGACATAGCCATGAAATTAAAAGACGCTTGCTCTTTGGAAGAAAAGTTATGACCAACCTAGACAGTATATTAAAAAGAAGAGACATTACATTGTCAACAAAGGTCCATCTAGTCAAAGCTATGGTTTTTCCACGAGTTATGTATGGTTGTGAGAGTTGGACCTTAAAGATAGCTGAACACTGAAGAATTGATGTTTTTGAACTATGGTGTTGGAGAACACTCTTGAGAGTCCCGTGGACTGCAAGGAGATCCAACCAGTCCATCCTTAAGGAGATCAGTTCTGAATGTTCATTGGGAGGACTGATGTTGAAGCTGAAACTCCAATAATTTGGCCACCTGATGCAAAGAACTGAAAAAACCCTGATGTTGGGAAAGATTGACGGTAGGAGGAGAAGGGGATGACAAAGGATGAGATGGTTGGATGGTATCACCGACTCAAAGGGCATGAGTCTGAGTAAACTCTGGGAGTTGGTGATGGATAGGGAGGCCTGATGTGCTGCAGTCCACGGGGTCACAAAGAGTCAGACACGACTGAGCGACTGAACTGAACTGAATTGAGTAGTAGCAGCAGGCTAACTAGTCTTCAGCATCACTCAAGAGAAAAATTTTTGAATGAATACAAGTCCAAACAAAAATTAGTGCTATAAATTGAAGTGACAAAAACAAGATAATATTCCTTGACCAATTTTACAGAAACAGTAACACTTTGCCAGTACAGGCACATTTTAAAACTAACATCAACAGGGTAATTAGGAAAATAGATCTGGTGGGCTATGATGAAACCTAAAACTGATGTATTCTTTCATATCATTTAATGAAAAATTATTCCATTGATGTTTAGTAGCATACAACAGAGAAACACCTAAATCTTTGGTGATATAGGACAGATTTCTAAAAAGATACTTTAAAACATAATTTCATTGAAAGTTCCCCAACAGCCATCATCAGAAAGTACAGGCAAAGGCACATTTACAGAATAATATTCTACTGCAAAGGAAACATAAAATATATAGATGTGAAGTATAATTACATATTTAAAATAACACAAAAAGATAAAAAATGAAAGCCTATTGAGATTATTAATTGGCTTAATGTAATTTGATAAGTTGCTGTCTAAAGAATTTAAAAGCTAATTATTGCTAGAGTCAATATGGTCTTTACTTGTTAAGTGAGATCAGAAAAGGGCCTACATTAAATCAAAGGGATTCACTTGTTTCTAATCCTCACACATTCTGATTCTTTGTAACCGATGATCTAACACACAAGACAAGGGGAGTGTCCAACTGAAAAAAAGGCATTTTAATTATTTTATGACATTTTTAGTAATTTTGGAAAGAAATTAAATTGCTTGACTTCTCTCTCAATGTCTTAAAAGCTTTCATTATAGTCTCTAGCTGCTCAAAGATGATGCCAAGAGAATGTTCTCAGAGGAGTTATTTCATTTTGAGTCTTCTGGGATAGAAAAAAAGATACATGATAGAAAATTGTTTGAAAAAAGTTTTTCTAGGACTTTTGAGCTATTACTGAAATATAGAACTCTATTTTCTCCATCCGACTAGAGAACAGCTGATAGCTTTGTCTTGAATGAGGGATATACCTGTCAAATCCAAAGGAGATAGGAGAGAAATTAAATATATTTTAGATCAGAATTGATGGACAGTTCCAGCAGAAACTTCCAATGGGTTGAACATTTTTCCAGCCTCTTCACTGGTTGTGCTATCCAGGCTCTTCTTTGTTCAACTTTTTCTCCCCTACAATCCAGTGGCTCAATCTTGGCAGCTTATTAAGCCACCAAAAAAGGACAGTCTCAAACTCTTCCACTTAAATTCTCTTCCCTCTGCAGCAGAAACTTAATTATTACTAATGGCAATTAACTGTTCATTCTCCACATGCCCATCCTTTCTCTTTCCAAAAACAGAAAGGCTTTGGCTTTCTCAAAAAGGTAGATTGATGTTCAAATAGAGACACATGGTGGTTAATGTATAACCAATAATAATGATTAATTTGTAGTTGCCAAAAGCATTGTTGATATCAGATATACTGTGTTCAGAAAAGATGACATAGTTTTGCTCTTGTTTCATTGGTGAACTATAGCAAAGTCTTAAGATCCTAAGCCAGGCCAAATTCCCTACTTAATTCTTTTTTTTTTTTTTTTTTTGGTAAAAACTGTCGTGTTCAGAAGACCCTGATTCTCTACTTCTGATTATGGAGGAAAGCACAGCCCTATTTTGCTGAGAGACATGGGTATAGCACAGTCAGGAGTGTGCTATAAGGAAATCTTGAGCTGTTGCTGAGTAGAACACAAAGTACAGCAGACAAAGGTGAAAATTTGACAGATGAAACTTCAATTATCTTGTTAAAACTGTTATGTAACTTGATTATACATTGCCTTATTCCTCGACTATAGGATAAAACTTAGCTGTAAAGGATTTTATGTTATGCATAAACCCCCTATGGATGTATGAGGTTACGTTCCAGCTTTACAGTTAAGGAAAGCAGGGCTCAGAGGTATGAAATAACCAGTCCATGTCCCAAAGCTAGCAGGCAGCAAGCCTGTCCCTGCCCTATGCTCACATGTCCTGTGTCATGAGAGAAGTCCGGCAGTGAACCCGAGTCTGGAGGTGTTTCCTCCACCTGCTCTGGTACTTCTTTAGCTATTCCATATTCCACAAATCACATTCTCTACTTCTCCTACAACAGATGATCATCAAGATTAAAGGAGGTTACTATGAATGTTTACATCCCACCAAAATTCACATGGTGAAAACCTAATGCCCACAGGTGATGGTATTAGGACGTGACTAGGTCATGAGGATAGATCCCCCAGGAATGGAACTAATACCTTTATAAAAGAGACTCAGGGATCTCTCTCACCCCTTCCACCATGGGAGGAGACATGAGAAGTCCACAACCTTCAAGAGGGCTCTCACCTACCATGCTGGCACTCTAATAATAGACTTTTAGCTTTAGCACTGTGAGAAATAGATTTCTATTGTTTATAACAATGGTCCCCATCCCTTTTGGTATGGGGGACCGGTTTTATGGAAGACAATTTTTCCATGGACCAACAGTGTAAGGCCCACAAGTTAAGTGATTTAACCAAGTTTCCAAAATTAGTGGCAGTTATACAACAGCTATAGAAATGTCAGATATTAAGAGGTCTTAGGATATGAAAACATTGCACAATTGGTTCTATTTTAAGATAAAAGGAGTTTTAACGTGACTTGAGTACACTCTGAAACCAGTGAAGGCCATGTCTTTCTTTTCTGACATTGTTTTTCTAGGCTGGCACATTGTGTCAAGAAGAAGAACATAAAATAGACTGTAAATAAAAATTACATTTATCATTTGCTCATCATCAACATGATATTTTTGAAAATAACTTTTTATAAAGTTGAGATTTGGGGATCAAGTGACTTTTTATTTGATATTTTCATCCTAGTGATCACAGTTTTCCCAGAGTACATGTTTCCAGTACTAAGAAAGAAAAGGCATCTAAAGCTTGGTTATTCTCTTACATGGGAAAAACTGGGTTTCCATAGATAATTTAAGAATTGTAAAGGACTTCCTTAGAGGTCCAGTGGCCAAGTCTCTGTGCTCCCAATGCAGGGGGGAGAGATTCAATCCCTGGTCAGGGAACTAGAGCCCACACACTGCAACTAAGAGTTGCATGCCACAATTAGAGAGTCTACATGCCACAACTAGAGTCCACATGTCACAACTAGAGTCCACATGATACAACTAGAGATTCCACATGTCACAACTAGAGAGTCCACATGTCACAACTAGAGAGTCCACATGTCACAACTAGAGAGTCCACATGCCACAACCAGAGAGTCCACATGTCACAACTAGAGTCCACATGCCACAACTAGAGAGTCCACATGCCACAACTAGAGAGTCCACATGTCACAACTAGAGAGTCCACATGTCACAACTACAGAGTCCACATATCACAACTAGAGAGTCCACATGCCACAACTAGAGAGTCCACATGTCACAACTAGAGAGTCCACATGTCACAACTAGAGTCCACATGTCACAACTACAGAGTCCACATACCACAACTAGAGAGTCCACATGCCACAACTAGAGAGTCCACATATCACAACTAGAGAGTCCACATATCACAACTAGAGAGTCCACATGTCACAACCAGAGAGTCCACATGCCACAACCAGAGAGTCCACATGTCACAACTAGAGTCCACATGCCACAACTAGAGAGTCCACATGTCACAACTAGAGAGTCCACATGTCACAACTACAGAGTCCACATATCACAACTAGAGAGTCCACATGCCACAACTAGAGAGTCCACATGTCACAACTAGAGAGTCCACATGTCACAACTAGAGTCCACATGTCACAACTACAGAGTCCACATACCACAACTAGAGAGTCCACATGCCACAACTAGAGAGTCCACATATCACAACTAGAGAGTCCACATGCCACAACTAGAGAGTCCACATGCCACAACTAGAGAGTCCACATGTCACAACTAGAGAGTCCACGTGTCACAACTAGAGTCCACATGTCACAACTACAGAGTCCACATACCACAACTAGAGAGTCCACATGCCACAACTAGAGAGTCCACATATCACAACTAGAGAGTCCACATATCACAACTAGAGAGTCCACATGTCACAACCAGAGAGTCCACATGCCACAACCAGAGAGTCCACATGTCACAACTAGAGTCCACATGCCACAACTAGAGAGTCCACATGTCACAACTAGAGAGTCCACATGTCACAACTACAGAGTCCACATATCACAACTAGAGAGTCCACATATCACAACTAGAGAGTCCACATATCACAACTAGAGAGTCCACATGTCACAACCAGAGAGTCCACATGCCACAACCAGAGAGTCCACATGTCACAACTAGAGTCCACATGCCACAACTAGAGAGTCCACATGTCACAACTAGAGAGTCCACATGTCACAACTACAGAGTCCACATATCACAACTAGAGAGTCCACATGCCACAACTAGAGAGTCCACATGTCACAACTAGAGAGTCCACATGTCACAACTAGAGTCCACATGTCACAACTACAGAGTCCACATACCACAACTAGAGAGTCCACATGCCACAACTAGAGAGTCCACATATCACAACTAGAGAGTCCACATGCCACAACTAGAGAGTCCACATATCACAACTAGAGAGTCCACGTGTCACAACTAGAGTCCACATGTCACAACTACAGAGTCCACATACCACAACTAGAGAGTCCACATGCCACAACTAGAGAGTCCACATATCACAACTAGAGAGTCCACATATCACAACTAGAGAGTCCACATGTCACAACTAGAGAGTCCACATGCCACAACCAGAGAGTCCACATGTCACAACTAGAGTCCACATGCCACAACTAGAGAGTCCACATATCACAACTAGAGAGTCCACATATCACAACTAGAGAGTCCACATGTCACAACTAGAGAGTCCACATGCCACAACCAGAGAGTCCACATGTCACAACTAGAGTCCACATGCCACAACTAGAGAGTCCACATGTCACAACTAGAGAGTCCACATGTCACAACTAGAGAGTCCACATATCACAACTAGAGAGTCCACATGCCACAACTAGAGAGTCCACATGCCACAACTAGAGAGTCCACATATCACAACTAGAGAGTCCACATATCACAACTAGAGAGTCCACATATCACAACTAGAGAGTCCACGTGTCACAACTAGAGTCCACATGTCACAACTACAGAGTCCACATACCACAACTAGAGAGTCCACATGCCACAACTAGAGAGTCCACATGCCACAACTAGAGAGTCCACATGTCACAACTAGAGTCCACATGTCACAACTACAGAGTCCACATACCACAACTAGAGAGTCCACATGCCACAACTAGAGAGTCCACATATCACAACTAGAGAGTCCACATATCACAACTAGAGAGTCCACATGTCACAACTAGAGAGTCCACATGCCACAACCAGAGAGTCCACATGTCACAACTAGAGTCCACATGCCACAACTAGAGAGTCCACATGTCACAACTAGAGAGTCCACATGTCACAACTACAGAGTCCACATATCACAACTAGAGAGTCCACATGCCACAACTAGAGAGTCCACATGTCACAACTAGAGAGTCCACATGTCACAACTAGAGTCCACATGTCACAACTAGAGAGTCCACATGCCACAACCAGAGAGTCCACATGTCACAACTAGAGTCCACATGCCACAACTAGAGAGTCCACATGCCACAACTAGAGAGTCCACATATCACAACTAGAGAGTCCACGTGTCACAACTAGAGAGTCCACGTGTCACAACTAGAGAGTTCACGTGTCACAACTAGAGAGTCCACGTGTCACAACTAGAGAGTCCACATATCACAACTAGAGAGTCCACGTGTCACAACTAGAGAGTCCACGTGTCACAACTAGAGAGTCCACGTGTCACAACTAGAGAGTCCACATGTCACAACTACAGAGTCCACATATCACAACTAGAGAGTCCACATATCACAACTAGAGAGTCCCCAAACCACAACTAGAGAGTCCATATGCCACAACTAGAGGGTTCACATGCTGCAACTGAAGATCCGGCATGCTGCAATGAAGCTTTAAGTACCTACATGCCAT
Source organism: Bos taurus (assembly GCF_002263795.3). Taxonomy (NCBI): domain Eukaryota; kingdom Metazoa; phylum Chordata; class Mammalia; order Artiodactyla; family Bovidae; genus Bos; species Bos taurus. The sequence goes on along the minus strand of NC_037332.1, from coordinate 12,642,930 downwards.
GATTAGGGCCTGGCACAGCCAAATAAATAAAAGATATATATTTTAAAAGAATTATAATCATTTCATTTCTATGTATTTTTCACTTAATTTAAATATTATTTTCAATACCATAGAATTTGCTCCTGACTATTTAAGACTCAACTTAGTTTAATGAAGGGATATTGCTAGAAAACTTGGCTTCAGCATTGGAATTGCCACATGCTGCAAGGGGAGAAGAAGATGAAATGACAGTGCAATTAGGCTAACTCTGCTATATTTAGTTTAGCAGTAGAGTAATGTGTGCATGTACCAGGGCTTTAACCTTCTAGTTAATGTGATTTTGGATGGTCTTCCTACAGGATGCAATCAGAGAGGACTCTAAATTGGCTTTCATTCCCTCTGCCACTTCGCCACACATTGACCTTTTCTTATTGTTATTCCATAGAAATTTGAGATATATTTCTCTTTGGAGTACTGCTGAAATTTGAAGTTTCTTATCCACTTGAAATTTCTGTGCAGTTTTCTCCCAAGTTTTCTAAAACATTTCTCCAACTTCTTGCAACTGCTCTGATATTATTACGTTGGTTCATTGTTGGCTTCCAAAGAGTGCAGAGAAGAGCTTCTGTTTAGCAAGAAAATTTTGGATCGAATGAGAAAGTTCCAAATTAGTGACACAACTTGCTTGAGGTTATTAAAAAACAAACAAACCTAAAGGAATCTACAAAGTTAATACCTAAAATGGTGTTTGTGAAAAGTTTCCAGAGATTCCCACATTTCTCCTAGGTCTGTTAAAATCCAAGAGAACATAAGTGTTACACCTGTAGAAGATTTTTAAAAAGGCTTATAAACATATTTGTTATCAATGCTTTATTGTTGAAAACAAAATCAAAATTCTCTGGCACATAAAACAATTATTTCTACAAAAGGAAAGCCTACAAAACTTGATAATTTATACAAATAACAGTTTCTCAAAAAAATAAAATTTTAATTTAGTAAACTTGTCTTGTGCTCTATAGTTTTAGCACTGTCTGCAATAATCCACCATAAATCCCTGAGCGGAGACATTTTTTTGACCATGTTCTGTAGACCTCCCCAAACCCTCCCCCCGAAGTTGGTCAGTTACTAAGTCCAGCCCTGTGGTGAAAGTTGTCAGGGACATTTAGTTATTAATGATCCATGCATTTTATGACACAGGTCCAATTATTATGCTACTTGGGAACTGGGTCAACATGAAGTGCCTCTACTGTGCAATCAGTGAAACTATCAAGAACCAAGTGTGTGAAAGGAAGAATAACAATTTAAAGACACAAAATGTTAAGACAAGGAAGCCATCATACATCAATAACTATTTAAATAAATAAAAATGTTAGACACTGAATTTACCTCTATATCCTTATATTAAATTCCTCTTTTTCTTTTTTCTTTGCAATTACCAATGCACTAGAAGATGAAAAATATACCTCAACCCATGCTTTTGGTTTGACCATGGGTTTGTTGTTGTTAAACATTAAATATCATTCTGAAAACACAGTGATTTAGTTATAATTTAACTTCTGGCCCTTCAATGAAATGCTTACCAATAAAATGTTACATATTTGGAGGGCCTTCTTTTTATGCCATTAACAAATCTCTCCCACTACATTATCTTTCTCACCAACACACTAATGCCATAGAAGCACGACTTTAAATTCTTTACCCCACCATATTCAGATATGCAGCAAAACATATAAAATATGAAGAAACACATTAAGATCTATTTGCACATGTAGCTTCCCTTCAATGGGGATGCTGACCATATACACGTGGAGTATGAAAGGACAAGAAAAAAAGCTAACTTTAAGTTGCAAAGAACTGGTTTAATGAATCAAGTTTTGTTATTTTGCTATGGCAGAATAATAAATAAATAAATATGTAGAGTACTGTATAGCTACCTCCTCTAGGAAGAAGTAGAGAGTGGATTGCTGTTTTTACAAAGTTAATTTTTAGTAGCAAAGTTTGACTGCAAGTCAGAAAATGTTCAATAAATGTTTCTCTCTACTTCATTTATAGTCTTTTACTTGTGAAATGATCACTGAAGTGGTTACTAATAGGCAATGAAATAAAATGCCAAATTTGCTAGTGAAAAATAGTTTTCAACAGTGAAAAGCACTTGGCAGGAAACCTAGAAACACGTGGACTAACGCTATAGTCTACTGCAGCTTAAAATAAGATATTTTTTTATGTCTTTTGGGAAGAACAAGTATGATTAAAAATAATTTCTCAAAAACTTATCAGCACTGCTGTTTGGGTACCTATTAGAAAGTGATTAACATTTCATACCAATTGTTTCCAAAATATAAAATTGTCGGCAACACTGTCACACAGACTTGATTTTTAACCCAGCAACATCTGGAAGGCACAAAGCCTCTTCCCTTTTGGACTAGCTGCTGGTTAGGTACTGGAACTAGAACACTTTTTAAAGTTCCTCTTGATTTACTTCCTTATATAAGCATAGGCATTAACTAGGAATAGCCATTTTACAAGGCAATTTCAAAAGCCTAAGAATTAAAACAATGAATTCTCCTAGGCAGTTTTGGGAAAAGTTGGTGACGTCAAAGTGAAAAATGCCTGCCTGGCACACATGGGCCTCTCCCCTCCCCTCCGAGGACGTCAGTGAGAAACATGCTTTGCTTTCTCCTGCACATCCATTACACAACACGAAAAGCAAAGGATGTCCACACGATGGTGACGTCTGAATCATAAAACGTTATGTGCACCAGTCAGGAAACAAATATTGACTCTGACAGGTCCTGACACAGTATTAGAAAAGTTTTCCAGGTTTTGGAAACTGATAAGTAGGCTGTCCCAAAGAGGGAAGGCAGCAACGTTAAGACAAATGGCCAGCTCACCAGAATTCACACCACACTTCAATCACCGCCCATGAACTTGACCTTAATGGTTTACCACGGCTGAAAAGACACCCTTGACTTTCTCTCACAGTGTTTAAGGAACAGTATAATTTCTAAATTAGCTTTCATAAATGAACCACATTTGAAACTTACACCTCTTCCCCCTTTTAGAATGCCAAAAGATCCCGTTAAGTGCTTGGGTTTACAGTTTTATGGGTAATGATTATATCCTTCAGGAAGTTTCCAACATTCCCCCCATTTTTGGTGTCGATGGCTGTGTCCATAGCAAAGTGGATACTCCCAGAAGTGGTGGTGGCCTCAGGGACCTCTGCCCCCGGTCTCCAAGTCCGAACTAGCTCTTGTCATAGCACTGCTGGGAAGCTCTGCTCCTTCATGAGTCTGGGTTTCACGTATGGAGGAGGGTGCGGTCCGGCCTTCCCGTGTCAGGTCTTGGAAGTCTTTAGGCCTTGCTTTTCCATGATGTTCCAGAGTTTTCGGAGATTGGACTGTGTGATGATGTCATCCGGCTTGAGCTGTAGTGCCCGCAGGTAGTTGGCCTCAGCCTTCTGGAGCCGGCCATTGAGATGCAGGATGGCTCCCAAGTTCATCAGAGCAGCCGGATACTGGAACCAGAGAGAGGAAGGAAAACGATTAACAGACCGTGGTAAGCTTTCCTTCATGGAAGACAAAAATCTTCATCCACTTATGCAAATGATTCCCTTATGTCTGGAGGCATTTTATGGAAGCAATTTAGCAATTTATACCAATAGATAAGGATACCGGGAAGAAAAAAAAAGCTTTCAAACAGCTGCTGTGTACTTTCTGCTTTAAAAAGAGCAGGCAGTAAGGGAAATTGTTGTTCCTTTAATGAGAAAGTATAGGTTACATATGAAGACCTAGTAACCTAGTCAGACTGTCCTTTCATGAGAAAAAAAGTTAAAAGGGATACAATTTTAGATGGAAAGAATTGAACTTCTTTTCAACTCAATGCCAAGGGGAAAAAAAAAAAAAGGAACTAAGTGGGAAAAGGTGACAAACAGTGCCTTTACTGAGGTCTTGAAGGTGAAAACCCTGAAAAAAATTCAAATGCAACCACTAAAATCCTTTCTACATTTAACTCAAGTAGTTTAATGAGATCAAGTTTTTACCTTTTAAACTTACGATGGTCAATGTTTACAATAAACATAGCAACAGAGTATGTAGCATGGCTTCCCAGGTGGTACTAGTGGTAAAGAACTCACCCGCCAATGCAGGAGACCTAAGAGACGTGGGTTCGATCCCTGGGTTGGGAAGATCCCCTGGAGGAGGACATGGCAGCCCACTCCAGTATTCTTGCCTGGAGAATCCCCATGGACAGAGGAGTCTGGCGGGCTACAGTCCATAGGGTCACAAAGAACTGGACACGGCTGAAGTGACTTAGCATGTACAGTACTAGTACTAGTTTAATATAATGGTTCCCATACCCAAGTTCTCAAACATTAGTTAACAATAAATAACAAGACCCTCCCAAAGCGGGGAAAAAATACTTTGCTTGCTTTCTATGAGTAAGTGCTTTTCTGTTCTTGTCTTGTTCCTAGAACTTTCTGGTTAACAAAGTACAGTTAGTATCTTGGCAGTTACATAAATGAATACTTCAAACATCAGATAAAACTAAAATTGTTTATGCTAAGATTATGTTTTCATTTTACAGCTGGTGTCAACTATTAATTGTCCTGGCAACTCTATGATGTAGCCTAAAATAATCACAATTATTTTTACAATTTAGTGCTTTCACAATGCAAGCATTTTTTTCAGCTGAATTCATATGACTCTACTCTTTACTGTAAATACAATTACTTCTAAATCAAAAACTATGCTGGGGGGGTGAGGTATGGTCGAATAGCTCAGAGTAAATCAACTGGGAAAAGATGATCAGACTTGGATTTGAAGAGATCTGAATTTGAATTCTTGCTTAACCACCCGCTGTGACCTTGGTGAGGTCCCCTAATATATCTGTGCCCCAATTCTTCCATTTATGAAATACTGAAATAACATCAGTTTTTTGCATATTGTTAGAAAGATAAAGTGAAAAAATAAACGTAGCATAGTACATGCACATAATAAACACTCTACAAATGTCAAGTCCACCTTTTCTTGTCTCATTTTGCTTGAGGTCTAACACATGCATGTTTATGATTTTTATGCTGTTACACATATTTTATAATTTTTACTTTAATGGCTGTCTCACATATCTCTGGATGTATACCAAAGTTCTCTTAAGTCAACTTCTGGGCACTATTTTCCAACTTTTCTGTATCCTTTTTCCTTTCCAAAAACAATGTTGCAAATATAAACTATTCCTGACCTTCAAAAACCTTTTGGTTAGGATGACTCCACACTTATCAAGAAAAATACAGATGGTCAACTTCTAATTTTAAACACCAAGCCAAATAAACATAGCTCTAAATTACATGTGCAGTGAATAGCTCCGCATCGGGAACCTAAAATACCACCACCTACTCTGTCTTCCTCAAAGAACTTTATCACACCACACATTATTATACTGAGTTTCTTGATGCTGCAACACAGTTCTGAATTATGTTCACTCCCAGAGCTTAGCACAACTGTCAGTAAACAGCTCCTAAATTGATGGTGAAGCATGTTCACAGCCTGGCTTACCGGATATGCAAAGTAGATAAAATGTTCAGACCTCCTCCTATCCAGAGTGGGAAGAAAGGAAACGGGGAGGGAGAACCATGGTTGGAGGCCGTTCCTAACTAACCAGAAATAGAAAAGGCGTAGTGATGGGGCTGTGAGAAACCAGATGTCTCTGTGGAGCGGTGGTTATTTCTTGAACCACTTTACTATCAGAGTCTGTACCTAACTATAATTGCAACTCAAGGGGATTATTAAAAACACTCAGAGGTTACAGAGTCACACTGCCTAGGTTCCAATGCCAATTCCGCCCCTGAAGCTGAGTGAGCATGGAGACTTCAGTTTCTTCTGGAAATGGGGTAACAGAACCTGCTTCATAGGCCTGTTGATATTATATGATCATGTAAAAGTGTCAGTTTCTCTTTTCTGTCTACTCATCATCTCAAACATACAAAACAGAATCTGTCAATGTGCCTGAATGACCACTGAGTCCAAACACTGAGGATTTGTGAACTGGCTCTGCCTATACTAGGTTTGAAGACTTTCTTAGGTTAAACCTGGAAAAGCCAGCTGGGAACACAGCTGGTGAAGTACATACTAGGTCACATAAACAGACTCTATTATTGTTACTAAATTGTGGCCTTGGGTCCTTCTCATACTACTTCGAAGTAACCTTTCTGCTATCACGTGATAAAAAAAAATCAATATTTTCTAAGAAAACACAACTAGGAAGTTAAATCTGTTATCAAAATAAGTTTGGAATGTTAATTTATAATGATGTTTTGAAATGATTATAATTTTGCATTATCCATGCTAATACTCATTAAGCAAAAGTAATAAAAAATTGACATTATGAAGTTAATGTGGGATAATCAATCTCTTGAAAGCTCATTTATACTCATTGTGTTCTCTAAAGAATAAAAATCCAAATAAACTAAAAATGTGCATACTTAAGAATATCATTGAATATTGTTAGGCAGTTATATATTTCTACCTTCAGATGAGACATTTTGGTTTAAATATGTCTACTTTAATAGAGTTTTTAAAAGTTCTCAAAAAATTTTAAAATTCTATGGACACATATAATGCTTAAAGCATCACCACAGCTTCTTACTTGAGTAAATAGAAACTGATGAAATTTACATACTGGTGTGCTCACTTGTGACATGAGCATCACTGCTTTAGGTAACTGCTTTAACAGTCAACCATCATTTTGATAAACAGGTTCATGTTTTTGTTAAAAATTTATGAATAAAAGTACATATAGATGACTTTCTTCTTACACAGTTGTTTTCTCTCTTCAAAGACAAGGGCTTTACCTTTCAGGCCTGTTATATGTCCCTTCCACAGCGCTGACTAGGGCAGCTAAGTGGATGTCCACTGGACTGAATGCTTTCAGGCCTTCTAGCCTTGCGACAAAAAGCACCGGCATTACCTGGGAGCTTGACAGAAACTCAGGGTTTCAGGTGGCACATACTGAGTCAGAATCTAAATTTCAACAAGATCTCCCTGATGCTTTGTATGCTTATTAAAATTGGAGAAGTATGGTTCTAGAGATCATTTCCAGATTCTAGATTATGTCCTTTTAGGTCTTCTGAGATGAAGTTTCCTATAAAAGGATGAAGTTCCTATAGAACAAAGTATGTCAGATCATATTTCTATCCTTTCATAAAGTAGGATTCTTCTCTTGGCCCTGGAATTATTTTAGGGATTAATTGTTCCAAAGAGACTTTATTAACAGAAGCCATAAACGACTAAATATTGTTAGACAGGAGAGGGAATGAGAAGAATTTTCATAGCCAAGGAAGAGCAAGTTAGTTTCTAACCACTTTTAAAGACTACCTCACTGTATAACTGAAAGGCAAGAAGTCCAGGTGACTGGCCGTCTGATTACACACTGGTGTCACTGCTCTCCGCCAGCTGTGACTCATGGGCTGGGGAACAGAAACCCAACCACAACTGCTGATGTCTTCCCTCACACACATCCTCCTTTATTAAAGACAGCCGGTGAAATGTTCAGGATGTTAACCAAGGCAGTCAGGCAGCTTGCAACTCAGGAACACTGGGCTTGTACTCATCACAGCAAATGACACCAGCTCCTACTTCACAGACTAGAAAGGAGAACCAGATCTTTCTTGTTTCCTTGAAGAGGACAGATGCTTTACATCAAAGGGGTTGACTAGGAGCCATACTGAGGCAACAAATGACGTCTTTTCCAAGTCTCTAGGGAATTATGCTTTTATTGTTACTTTACTGTGGTCTTTGGCTTACTTCTTGAGCACTGGAGAAAATAAGCAAAATTAAAATAATAGATGTATACTGGGGTGGGGTAGAGCAAATGCAGTTATGAAAGTCTGATTCTAATCTAATGCCCTAGAGGCTCCCAAGGAACCCAGCTGTACTCACAGGGTATCCTGATCACACAGGGTTGGAAAACAAAGTCATCTTCCTTGTCTTGCCTATTACATACTCTTGGAAAGTTATCTATGGAGAAGGGATAGTGAGATCACAAGGGGATTTAGGACTGGAAATTCATCTTTCTACTGGGAACAGAATTGAAATATAGAATTTTAAACAGAGGACACTCTTTTCCTAGAAAAAAGAAAAAGGACTTGGTTGAAATGTTCTAGAGTTGAAAACCCACACAGTAACTGGTCTCTGCACGCCATTAGTCCCTGAGACCACTTCCTTTTTATGAAAATAAATCAATAGGCAAGAGAAGCTATGAAAAAGATGAAGCCAGAGATAACAGTCTAGTTTTATATATCTATTTTCACTACAAGTGTTGCCGAAATTATCCATATAGTTGTATGTTTACTGAAATAAATTTTAAGAAAGACTGTCTCAAGTTAGCCTTACCTAGCTATCACTCAGTTAATACATTACACATTTTGGGAATGTTTTCAAGATAACCACCTTTAACCTCCTTTCTGAATTTGCGAACTTAAATGAGTTTACACAGTCTGAAGTTTTTAATGGCTTATTACTCTTTTTTCAAGTAGTTATACGTGATAACTTAATGAAGGTTGCCTACTGCTGTCGAACTGGATTCAGCTGAAATTCCTTACCCAATTTAATTTACTGAAGCAGTAACTATATCATGATGCTTAAAAATTAATGGTATAAACTTTTAAGAAACATAGTCATGAAAAAAGTATTTTTGTATACATCAAAGGATCTCTTTATATTTACTGTGCCTTGTACATGGCAAATATTTCATAAATAACTATGGAATTAAAGTTTTTAAGATCATTAGGCTTGTGGAAGAAAAAGTATAACATGGACTGAGACAAAAGTAGACGTCTTATTCCCCTCAGTTCCAACTCAATCCTTCTTGGTCCCATTGGCATGCTTAATGGTCTAATGCCAAGCTAGAAACCTAAATACCCTTCATTCACTGCATTCTTCCACATGCACACATATATACATTCATCTAATTGTCTTTTGGCAACTTCATCCTCAAATCTCCCTTACACTCTCTTTTAATCATACCATTTTCCCTTTTTACCAACTTGATTTAAGCGATGATCATTTTTTCAGATTGTTTAAATACAATTATTTTGACAGAAAAGAAGAATAAATTAATGGGTAGCTGAAAAGACCAATGGGTAAAAGATTAAATGAATGAACACAAAGGTAAAGCCATATGCAGAGTTTTTTCTTTATTATGAATATTTTAGAGCATACAAAATTTCAGAGAATACTACAAAAACTGTTACTTGCCTAGCAAATAAAACTTTATAAAGACAACTGAAGCCCCCAAATATCTTTCACTGAACTCTCCCCTTCCTCTGAATAAAACCACTATCCTGAAGTTGGTATTTATTGTTCCAATGTATGTTTCACAGTTTTATTTTTTGTGTGTCCATAGCAAATGTATGACCTTGTATATAAGTTTTAACTTTATACATTTGTCATTATCCATCATGGATAATGATGCCAACCATGCTTAGCCAACCTGCCAAGCACTCACTTGGAACTTGAAATTTCTGCTTTTCATTTTGTTTATCTTTGTTGATATGTGTGAGGTTTAGCTCTTTCACATAAATTCTGTTGAATGACTACCCATTTTCTGAAGGATGGGCATATAGACTCTTTTAAAGGATGCTGCCACTATAATTCAAAAAGCTACATGCATCCCTATGTTCACAGCAGCAGTATTCACAATAGTCAAGACATGGAAACAAACTAAATGCCCAACAGATGAATGAATAAAGAAGATGTGCTACATACATACAATGGAACACTTCTCAGCCGTAAGAGAAGAACGAAGTAATGCCATTTGCAGCAACATGGCTGCAACTAGGATTATCATACTAAGTGAAGTAAGAAAGAGAGAGACAAATATTATATGATCACTTGTATGTGGAATTTAATATAAGACACAAATGAACCTGCCTATGAAACAGAAACAGACCCACAGACATAAAAAAAAACAGACTTATGGTTGCCAAGAAGGGCGAGGGGTAAGGAAGCAATGGATTGGGGGATTTGGGTTAGCGGATGCAAACTATTACATATAGAATGGATAAACAACAGGTTCCTACCACACAGCACAGGGAATTATATTTGATATCCTGTGATAAACCATAATAAAAAAGAATATAAAAAGAATGTGTATATATATGAATAACTGAATCACTTTGCTGTAGAGCAAGGGTTATATATCACTGTAAATCAGCTATACTTCAATTAAAAAAAAAAACTCTCATCTTAAAAAAAGAGGCTGCCATCAATATTCTTGTGACTATCTCTACATGAACTTATGGGAGAGTTTCTAAGAGTGGAATTGCTGGACATGGGGGATCTTCAACTTTGCCAGATGTCACCAAATTACTCTTCTGTGTGGTTGTAGCAAAATGCTTTAGCATCAAGAGCCTTTATTTCATATCCTTAATAATAGTTGGTACTGTCTAGTTTTTAAATTTTGCAAATCGAGAGTTTGCAAATCTTTTTTGCAAGTTTGCAAATCTTTTTTAAATTTTGCAAGTCTTTCTGCCAGGTGCTATTTGGACCATCCATTTCTCATCAAACTCCTCTTCTGACAAAGCTCTTCTTCTACTCTATTTCAGACAAACTTCTGATCATTTAAAAAATGACCATATTCATATATTACTCCTCTGTTTCCATAGTACTGTCTACATACATTAATTGCAACACTTACCACAATGAAGGACATCAACTTATTGTGTCTACCTTCTATGCTGGAGGGTAAGAGAGTGAATTTACTTTAACTGTTTTTATAGTGCTACTGCCAAGCTCTGGCATGTGAAAGAAGCTCTCGAAGAATGCTTTCTGAAAGAAGAAAATTTGTATGGTTTAGCAAAAAGAGGTGACCTAGGAGAGGTAAATTCTAGTCTAATCTCGGAGTAGTTTAACAAACATTTATTAAACACTTACTATATGTCAAGGTTGCTGCCAGATACTCAAAGTGATGAAAAAGAACAATATATAGTTTCAGTCTGCATGTGGCCTGAGATAACTTTAATTGCACACTTGGCATTTGTTGCAAACTATTAGGAGGTGTACATTCTATTACATATCATTTATGCTCCTGAAATTTATGAGGTAGACGAAACTGATATCCATGCATCATTTTGAGAACTATAAGGGACTGAACAGAAGAAGGCTTCACTGCTCTCAAGGAGTTGCAATCCAGGGCTTGACTACATATTCTTCTATGCCAAAGGAGAATCAGACACTTCTAACAGAGATATGAAGACAGAGCTATGGGGTGAAAGGAGATTCCCTCCTCATGGGTGTGAGGCTCTTAGACAAGATAGTTGATCAGGTTGCTTCAAGTTCTTTATGCTTCCAAAATGAGAATGATATATAAACCTTTGAAATGAATGTGTCATATCAAAAGCAGTTTGTTACTTTTTAAAGCAAACTGCAGAGAGCAGAGACAGCACTGGAGAGAAGCCTGTATAGAGCTGGGTTATACAGTTCAATTAGACTGGAGATTCAGATATCAGTACAGACAGTCACGATGTTAAACCTTCTGAGATTAAACCAAAGTGGAAAGAAAACTGTTATTAAAAATGAAATATTAATACAATTACACTATCTTTCACAAAATTTTAGGAACCCAAAACCCTACAACCAGTGCAATGCTCCCAACTCAGACATAATAGTTCTTTGAAAGTTATATTTTGGTTACAGATATATTTTGAATAAAGCATCTCTGAAAAAAGATTTACCAAAGTGTACAACCAGCAAGGGAAAACAACACAGGGAGTCTAGCAATGGCAAGGCAAATTCTGACAGATAATAGAAATGATTTATCCTGATTCTCAGTTTCAACACAGTATTTGTGTTTTAGAAACAGCTTTGAATAAAACAAAACAGATATAGGTGACAAGCAAGACACCACGCTGTACTGAGGGAGTAGTTTCAATTTGCCAGTGAGATATTTTATCCTGTGTGCTCAATCCTTCTCTCTTACATCTGTCCCATCACAGCGGGCATTACAAGACTGTTCATTTAACTTTTATGATGGGTGTGATTGCCACAATGTGGGGTGCTATTCATTTCTATGGCAATCAAAATGCCAACAGCTGTGGTTTGGGGGATAACAAACAGTGACTGTAACAGAATTACTTCAAAGGTAGTGGTGATTTCTAATAGATTTTAAAGTGCATCTACTAAAGTGCTAAGACCTCAGAAATTATTCTTCAAGGATGATTCTATTTCAAAGACAGGTTTTCCTGATGCCCTTAATTTCACAGGAAGTCTCTCACATGATCCAAATGGAAAATCTTGTTCCCAGGCTACCTAGGTCTCCCTCACTGCTTTTTTCCTAAATTTTACTTTTTTTTTTTTTTTTTACTTTTTAAATGGAATGATTCTTTAAATTCTATAATGCTTTGCAGTTCTCAAAAGTTTCACACACATTTCATATAATCCCATAATAACCCGTTTCTCCCCCATCTCTCACTCACAGCTTTTCAAATGCAATCAGCACACTGTTTATCTTGATTCGCAGCAAGCACGTAGCTCATCATGTGTGCCTACTTGCTGAGTTGCTTCAGTTCTGTTGAACTCTGTGCGACTCTATGGACTGTAGCCTGCCAGGCTTCTTTGTCCATGGGACTCTCCAAGCAAGTATCCTGGCGTGGGTTGCCATGCCCTCCTCCAGGGTATTTTCTTGTCCCAGGAATCAAACCTACGTCTCCTGTGGCTCCTGCATTGCAGGAGGATCCTTTACCACTGAGCCATGGGGGAAGCCCCACATAACTCATCATTGCAAAGAAACTACCAAATAAAAGTTCTGTCTGTGTGAGAAAATATATGACGGCTTAAAGTACATGTAGATTAGAACAATGGAAATAAGAAGAACGTATTGAAGGTTAAAAACACTGAAGGAAAGAAGTTCAGAAAAAGATCTGTACACTAAGCAAACATTATATATCTCAAACACCAAGAGCTGCCTTCTCTTACTAATCTCGAGAGCTGCTACAAAAGTCCACAGCATCTTCTTCTCCTTTTCTTTGAACCAAATTTCTTGTCTGTTTCTAGTCCAAATATGATTTAAGTGATATAATTCACTCTACATTTGACTCGTTTCTTTTTAGCATGAAGGGGAGGTAGGAACATGTGCCTGCTTTCTCAATCATAGTCACATTACACAGAAGGATTTCCAGCTGTACAGGCCATCCAAATGTGTATGTGTGATGCATGAGTATGAATATATCTAATACAATGACTGCTCATTCCAAGGAGTTGAAACATGTGACTGGAATAATCATGTTGTTATTAAAACGTATTTTCAGAGATATGCTGGAAGCTGAGATTTGGACTTATACTACTTAAGAACTCAGCTGCCATGGAAGATGGAAACAGAGAGCTAATTCTTATTTTTCCCAGAGGGAAGAGGAGGGCTGGCTTTTTCTTTTTTTTTTGCTTGTTAATTGATCTGATTAAAATAAGTACAAGATAGCAAGAGGTATGACCACACTGACAGAATCAAAGTTATACTTGAATAAAGGCTTGACAGATGCCATGATAATCAAATTTAGGATATTACTTTTAACTAAAATACATTACTTTTCTAATTGACTTCTATGTCTGCCAATGAATAACTTTGATCTGATGGAGGTCAACTGAGAGACACTAGTTTGCATGTTGTGGAAATGATAGATTTGTTCCTATATGGGACTAATTGAAAATGTTCATTTTTTTAATGGAAATGAGCATGTCAGAGACATTAAAACAGTGGATTAATGTGAAATTTGGGTTAGACATCCATTCTCTAAAGACGGATAACACGCTTTTTCCCCTCTTATAAAGCAGATGGGGATCCAGGTGTGAATAAGCAGGATTAATGCCAAGGTGCCAGTGCCATTCAGAGCAATCATATTTCAACACGACATCAGAAGGCAGCAACTGTCCACCCACAGGATGAAGAGGAAGAAACACAGAGCCCTGGGAGAATGCACCAGAAACTTCATGCACACAGCAAGTGGAGAGTTTTCCAAATGCTCTGAGTTAGGATGATCAGGTCAAATGTAACAAGCAGGAGCAAAGTAATTCCTCCAGAAACTATAAATCTTTCAAGGGACTAAAAAGAAAATGTAAACATACTGTCTGCTGCATGGCATTCTATTTGCACTTTTCTAGGACCAAGACTCTGTTGATACATGCTTGGAAAAATAATGATGCAAGGTCTGCACACACACTTTCAGAAAATATTCCATCAGGACACACTGATCAAGGTGAAGCCATGCTGTACTCCAAGCCATTACACTTGCCAAAATGTCACACCTGCTGAAAACGTAAAAATAAACATGGCTTTTGTGTATCAACACTCATGGCAAATCAAGGGAGGCTAAATGGCAGAACTTTTGCAACTCACATAGTCTCACATTCACGCTCAAGATCTCTGAAATGATTCAGAAACCCTCAAGATTTCTGAAATGTTCACATTCAATTGCACACTTGGTCTTTATTTCTGAAATGTTCACATCTGAATGTTGTCACATTCAGACTGCTCCTTCTAACGTAAAGTCTGTAGAGTCAGCATATTAGAGGAAGACATTAAAGATTGGCTTGATGACATTTTTCTGCATAGTACTTTCAAAATTGTAAATAAAACAGATTTGGTATTGCAGACTGGTTCCAAATAGGAAGAGGAGTAAGTCAAGGCTATATATTGTCACCCTGCTTATTTAACTTCTGTGCAGAGTACATCATGAGAAACGCTGGGCTGGAAGAAGCACAAGCTGGAATCAAGATTGCCGGCAGAAATATCAATAACCTCAGATATGCAGATGACACCACCCCTATGGCAGAAAGTGAAGAGGAACTCAAAAGCCTCTTGATGAAAGTGAAAGAGGAGAGTGAAAAAGTTGGCTTAAAGCTCAACATTCAGAAAACGAAGATCATGGCATCTGGTTCCATCACTTCATAGGAAATAGATGGGGAAACAGTGGAAACAGTGTCAAACTTTATTTTTGGGGGCTCCAAAATCACAGCAGATGGTGACTGCAGCCATGGAATTAAAAGACGCTTACTCCTTGGAAGGAAAGTTATGACCAACCTAGATAGCATATTCAAAAGCAGAGATATTACTTTGCCAACAAAGGTCCGTCTAGTCAAGGCTATGGTTTTTCCAGTAGTCATGTATGGCTGTGAGAGTTGGACTGTGAAGAAAGCTGAGCGCCGAACAATTGATGCTTTTGAACTGTGGTGTTGGAGAAGACTCTTGAGAGTCCCTTGGACTGCAAGGAGATCCAACCAGTCCATTCTAAAGAAGATCAGGCCTGGGTGTTCTTTGTAAGGACTGATGCTAAAGATGAAACTCCAGTACTTTGGCCACCTCATGCGAAGAGTTGACTCATTGGAAAAGACCCTGATGCTGGGAGGGATTGGGGGCAAGAGGAAAAGGGGACGACAGAGGATGAGATGGCTGGATGGCATCACCGACTCTATGGACATGAGTCTGAGTGAACTCCGGGAGTTGGTGATGGACAGGGAGGCCTGGCGTGCTGCAATTCATGGGGTCGCAAAGAGTTGGACACGACTGAGCGGCTGAACTGAACTGACCTATTCTTATCTCTTCTCTGAGTAGCTATATTTTTGACAATGCTATACACTTTCTTACCTTCCTTCTTTGGTCTACCCTATTAATATAAAACAAGCAAGCAGGCAAGTAATAGCAATCAATGAAGTAACTACATAGACCAAGAGTCCAAGCAACTGGGAATTTCAAATATATTTACTGAATAGTTATTCACCCATACTCGCAAATAACAACCAAAATAGGACTTGAAAAGGAATGTAGAACAAAATGAATTATTCCAATGATTAATTCTCACATGCCAACTTTGATTTCTTTTAGACTCATCTTCAACGCCCTTTTAGGGAACCATAATGATTATGTGATGCATGTCAAATACGTTTATAGAAATCACAAAGTAATATGTTTCACCTACTCAAAAAAACATAACTTTGTATTGACAATGCAACAACCTTGAATAGTGATTTGATACCAGACCACAGAAAAAACTTGGCTACATTTCACCTCTACATGATTTGTATCTGAACAAGCAAAACAAAAAGAGCTTCTCTAGAAGTACAAGGGAGGGACACCTCAATTCTTTCACCTAAGAAACTAGAAGGAAGATCCTTTAACTTCTATTACATATTGACTATTCTGAAAACAAAGTATCTTATGAATACTTCACTAAGTATCTAATTAAACTACAGGTCATTTGTCTCATAAATGTTTAATATCCATTATATATAATAACTAAATCCAATTTCAATATCTTGAAATGGCTTACAGAAATTAAGCTATGCTCCAATGCTTGTAATTTAACACTTTCATTTACCTCTGTCAAAGATAGAAGTTTAAGAACTTTGTGAAATTCTTTGGCTCATCCAAGAGAAGAAGAAATTGAGCAGTAATTATAAAGGCAATATTCTTAGAAAATTAAGTCCTGGATGCTAAGTGAACATGACCACTGTAAGTGATCATATGAGAGGGCAGCCTTCAGCAGAGAAGCAAGAGGGCAGTGGTGAATCAACAAGTCCATTTAGCTCCAGAACTTGAAGAACCTGTGAACTAAAATATTGTCTGCCATATCAGTAAATAAAGGATGTTGCAGTCATCAAGCCATCACATTACAGCTGTCTGCACAAGGAAAATCAGGATGCAGACAAAGAAACTGCCTACTGCCAAGCCCATCTTGAAGTCAGCTGCTTCAGCCACCCCTGACAATGCACCCTGAGACAACTCAGGATGAGAAAACACAGGATACTGGCCCTAGTTAGCTAAAGTGTATATCAAAGAAATGATTTCAGTCAGCTGTGACTCTTGAATCTTTCTATACATCATGCGAGCGTGCTCAGTTGCATCTGACTCTTTGTGACCCCATGGCCTACAGCCCACCGGGCTCCTCTGTCCATGGAATTCTCCACACAAGAATACTGGAGTGGGTTGTCATTTCCTACTCCAAGGGATCTTCCTGACCCAGGGATCAAATTCACATCTCTTGCTTCTCCTGTATTGGTAGGTGGATTCTTTACCATTGAGCCACTAGGGAAGTCCCTTCCTATGCATGAAAAGAAAGTGAAGTCACTCAGTCGTGTCCAGCTCTTTGCGACCCCATGGACTGTAGCCTACCAGGCTCCTCCGTCCATGGGATTTTCCAGGCAAGAGTACTGGAGTGGGTTGCCATTGCCTTCTCCAGAGGATCTTCCGGACCCAGGGATCGAACCTGGGTCTCCTGCATTGTAGGCAGACTCTTTATTGTCTGAACCACCAGGGGAGTTCTATGCACAGAAAAGTGCTAACTTCCTTAACTTGAAGTATCCGGTTTTGTTTTATTAACAGTAATGTTTTGATGTTCAGACTATCGGTCTTTTGTTGCAAAAACTCAAATATATCCTGGCTACCAGCCCTGGCCTCTCTGGGAATAGTTTCTCAGCATTATCTGAGATGCTGTGTTTTGGGCTTGAAATCCTCAGAATGTTCCCCAGATAAGACATAACTCTCAACTTTTAGATCGTGTAATTTTTTACAAGCCACAGTAGGACAGGAAGCAAGACCATCCCCAAAACAGGTAGATCAATGTGGTGTGTTTCTTACTAAATAAATGGGATTTAGGGAAGATGAAAAAATCTATAACAATGAAATAATACAAATTTCAAGAAGAAAGTCACTAAAGGAACATTTTGTAGGCTGAAAATGGTTAACACATGTCTTCTGTAGTTCTATGACTAGAATTTCTAAAATATGGGTTGGCCAAAAAGTTCATCTGGGTTTTTTGTAAGATGTTATAGAAAAAACTGAATAAGCTTTTTTGGTCAACTAAAGAAATATATTTGTGTTCAGCAGTGATCTCATCCATTATAGCCAAATTTTTTTACTTTCTTTTCTAATAAAATTTATTCACATTTTCATTCATCTAATTATTGAGCACCTATGTTAGTAGTCTTAGATTCAGTAGTACACAAAACAGTTCAAAACCCCAAGCCTTATGGAGCTTAAATTCTACTCGAAAGATACACATGAAAAAAATAAGTAAAATATATAGCATATTGTATTGTGATATGGGCTTCATTGGTGGCTCAGAGGCAAAGAATCCGCCTGTAGTGTAAGAGACGCAGAGACACAGATTCAATCCCTGGGTCAGGAAGATCCCCTGGAGGAGGAAATGGCAACCCACTCCAGTAATCTTGCCTGGAAAATCCTATGGACAGAGGAGCCTGATGGCTTATATTTTTAAATGGTTGAAAACTCTCAAAAGAATGAGGAATACATCAAGATACATGAAAACTACATAAAATTCAAATTTCAATGCCCATAAATAAAATGTCTTTGGAACATAGCCACATTCAATCATGTATTATCTATGGCTGCTTGCATGCTACAAGGGCATGCAAAGAGCTGAGCAGTTGCAACAGACACATTATAACTGCAAAGCCTAAAATATTTTCTGTCTGGTCTGCTACAACAAAAGTTTGTCAATATTAAATAGGGAGATTAGGAAAGGTCTTAAGAGAAGATGTTATCTGAGTGAAGAACTGGAAGGAGTTGAAGGAGTAAGCTTCTCAAGGAGTCACATGATCTGACTTATGCTTCAAATGCTGTGTTGAAGTAGATGAATAAAGGAGTCAACTGTAGTATTATAGGTCAGTAGTGATATTGACGTCTTTGACGAGGACAGTTGCAGAGGAAGTTGGCTTATGCAGCTAGGAGAATGAAATGATTTATTGCAGGGAGAAGGACAATGTGAGAAAGTGTGGGAAGATCAGGAACTCAGTTATAGACTAGTTGCTTGAAGGGACCCCTGCAAGTGAAGATACTAATTGGGCACTAAATAGATTAATCTGGAATCCAAAGAAGAGATACTAGCCTGAAATACAAATTTAGGAATCACTTGGGGGAGTCTTTTTGTTTCTGAGTTTTTGGAGGCATAATATTATGTTGAAATGCTGATGAAAAAAATCTGGTAGAGGGAAAAAAGCAGTTAATATGAGAGTCAGTGATACAGAAACAGAAAAAAAAGAGGGAGGGAGGAGAGAGAGAGAAAGAGGGAGGGGTAACATCCTTAGTCAAGAATAAAATCATTTAGCGAAGAAATGAAGGGTTTGGGTCTAGCTAGAAGTATGGACAGTTTATCCATAACAATAGGAGGAAAGGTAGCATTAAAGGCACAGATGCTAACAGATGGTTAAATTTGCTGATGGGATACTGTGGAAGTTCCCTCTGATTACTTCTATGTTCTCAGTGAAAGAGGAAGCAAGGCCATCATTTGAGTGCGCGATGGAAGAAGGGCTGTGAATATTTTAGGTGAGACAGTTAAGTGTGAACAGTCATCCATAAAAACATCAGACAGACTAGAAAATTGTAGTAGGTTTGCCTTGAAGTGATGATACTGGGCTTAAGGTATGTTGTTTTCTAGAGCTACCTTTTGCTTCAACATGCAGACAGGAACCAGCAGAGATGGATTCAACCAGGTGTTGATTGGGCCCCAAAGACATGATGGAACAAAAAGAAGCAAAGCAGCTGAGGTTGCATCCAAGGAAGTGATCATCTCAATAAAGAGTAAAGTGAGGTTTGATGATCAAGAACACTGAAACACTCACGATCTCCATGGACTGGAGATCCTAGTTGTGACTGAAGCTTTGGGAAGCTGGTGCCAGAACTACAGATGGAAGGCAGGTAGGCTGTGTGAAATGAGGTCATGGAGGCAGAGAAGAGCAACTGGTTAAGAGGGCTGTCTTGACAGAACACAGTTAATAAAACATTTCAAGAGTTGGGCAGTAAATGATGGGCAATGCAGGCAGAGGAGAGAAATACAGAATCTTAAGGGGATTAGATTCTGGGGAAGAGGTATGACTTATGAGAACTAGGTCTTCCGGGGTGATTTTTGTGAACAGGGATAGAAAACATGAATTAGATTAGTTTTGATGGCACCACAGGAAAAAATAACAACAATTTCATTAACAAACACTATCAAGGAGGGGTGTGAGGATAACCTTTTAGTAATTTTTTTTTCCCCCCAAGATAATCACTACTTGCTAACACCTAACTTGAAGTTCTAAAGTAGCCTTTGGAATTTTTATCACAAAATAAGCATGGCACCAAAATCATGTCTTAAGATGTTTCTAATAACTGATGAACACATCTCTTAATTTTATTATCAGATTGCTCTAGAAGCCTTGTAGCTCATGTTACTAGCCTTAATTTTCCATGTACTTCAGTAGCTAAAAATAATATTCTCTAGGGAGGACTTGTCGACATTCACTCTTGCCATCTCTTGTTTGACCACTTCCAATTTGCCTTGATTCATGGACCTGACATTCCAGGTTCCTATGCAATTTGCTCTTTACAGCATCGGACCTTGCTTCTATCACCAGTCACATCCACAGCTGGCTATTCTTTTTGCTTTGGCTCCATGCCTTCATTCTTTCTGGAGTTATTTCTCCACTGATCTCCAGTAGCATATTGGGCACCTACTGACCTGGGGAGTTTCTCTTTCAGTATCCTATCATTTTGCTTTTCATTCTGTTCATGGGGTTCTCAAGGCAAGAATACTGAAGTGGTTTGCCATTCCCTTCTCCAGTGGACCACATTCTGTCAGCGAACAGCAATCAATGCAAAGAAATAGAGGAAAACAACAGAATGGGAAAGACTAGGGATCTCTTCAAGAAAATCAGAGATACCAAAGGAACATTTCATGCAAAGATGGGCTCGATAAAGGACAGAAATGGTATGGACTTAACAGAAGCAGAAGATATTTAGAAGAGATGGCAAGAATACACAGAAGAACTATACAAAAATGATCTTCATGACCCAGATAATCACGATGGTGTGATCACTGACCTAGAGCCAGACATCCTGGAATGTGAAGTCAAGGGGGCCTTAGAAAGCATCACTACGAACAAAGCTAGTGGAGGAGATGGAATTCCAGTTGAGCTATTGAAAATCCTGAAAGATGATGCTGTGAAAGTGCTGCACTCAATATGCCAGCAAATTTGGAACACTCAGCAGTGGCCACAGGACTGGACAAGGTCAGTTTTCATTCCAATCCCAAAGAAAGGCAATGTCAAAGAATGCTCAAACTACTGCACAATTGCACTCATCTCACACGCTACTAAAGTAATGCTCAAAATTCTCCAAGCCAGGCTTCAGCAATATGTGAACCGTGAACTTCCTGATGTTCAAGCTGGTTTTAGAAAAGGCAGAGGAACCAGAGATCAAATTGCCAACATCTGCTGGATTATGGAAAAAGCAAGAGAGTTCCAGAAAAACATCTATTTCTGCTTTATTGACTATGCCAAAGCCTTTGACTATGTGGATCACAATAAACTGCGGAAAATTCTGAAAGAGATGGGCATACCAGACCACCTGATCTGCCTCTTGAGAAATCTGTGTGCAGGTCAGGAAGCAACAGTTAGAACTGGACATGGAACAACAGACTGGTTCCAAATAGGAAAAGGAGTTCGTCAAGGCTGTATATTGTCACCCTGTTTATTTAACTTACATGCAGAGTACATCATGAGAAATGCTCGACTGGAAGAAACACAAACTGGAATCAAGATTGCCGGGAGAAATATCAATAACCTCAGATATGCAGATGACACCACTCTTATGGCAGAAAATGAAGAGGAACTCAAAAGCCTCTTGATGAAAGTGAAAGTGCAGAGTGAAAAAGTTGGCTTAAAGCTCAACATTCAGAAAATGAAGATCATGGCATCCGGTCCTATCACTTTGTGGGAAATAGATGGGGAAACAGTGTTAACAGTATTAGACTTTATTTTTCTGGGCTCCAAAATTACTACAGATGGTGACTGCAGCCATGAAATTAAAAGACGCTTACTCCAAGAAGGCTTTCTTATCTCTTCTTGCTATTCTTTGGAACTCTGCATTCAGATGTTTATATCTTTCCTTTTCTCCTTTGCTTTTTGATTCTCTTCTTTTCACAGCTATTTGTAAGGCCTCCCCAGACAGCCATTTTACTTTTTTGCATTTCTTTTCCATGGGGATGGTCTTGATCCCTGTCTCCTGTACAATGTCATGAACCTCAGTCCATAGTTCATCAGGCACTCTATCAGATGTAGGCCCTTAAATCTATTTCTCACTTCCACTGTATAATCATAAGGGATATGATTTAGGTCATACCTGAATGTTCTAGTGGTTTTCCCTACTTTCTTCAATTTAAGTCTGAATTTGGCAATAAGGAGTTCATGGTCTGAGCCACAGTCAGCTCCTGGTCTTGTTTTTGCTGACTGTATAGAGCTTCTCCATCTTTGGCTGCAAAGAATACAATCAATCTGATTTCGGTGTTGACCATCTGGTGATGTCCATGTATAGAGTCTTCTCTTGTGTTGTTGGAAGAGGGTGTTTGTTATGACCAGTGCATTCTCTTGGCAAAACTCTATTAGTCTTTGCCCTGCTTCATTCCGTATTCCAAGGCCAAATTTGCCTGTTACTCCAGGTGTTTCTTGACATCCTACTTTTGCATCCCAGTCCCCTATAATGAAAAGGACATCTTTTTTGGGTGTTAGTTCTAAAAGGTCTTGTAGGTCTTCATAGAACCATTCAACTTCAGCTTCTTCAGCGTTACTGGTTGGGGCATAGACTTGGATTACTGTGATATTGAATAGTTTGCCTTGGAAATGAACAGCGATCATTCTGTTGGTTTTGAGATTGCATCCAAGTACTGCATTTTGGACTCTTTTGTTGACCATGATGGCCACTTCATTTATTCTGACGGATTCCTGCCCGCAGTAGTAGATATAATGGTCATCTGAGTTAAATTCACCCATACCAGTCCATTTCAGTTCGCTGATTCCTAGAATGAATTCTAGTCCATTCTGAAGGAGATCAGCCCTGGGATTTCTTTGGAAGGAATGATGCTAAAGCTGAAACTCCAGTACTTTGGCCACCTCATGCGAAGAGTTGACTCATTGGAAAAGACTCTGATACTGGGAGGGACTGGGGGCAAGAGGAGAAGGGGACGACAGAGGATGAGATGGCTGGATGGCATCACTGACTCAATGGACGTGAGTCTCAGTGAACTCCAGGAGTTGGTGATGGACAGGGAGGCCTCGCGTGCTACGATTCATGGGGTCGCAAAGAGTCGGACACGACTGAGCCACTGATCTGATCTGATCTGAGGGAGGATTTATGTCTGTCACTGCAAACAGCCAAAGAAAGCTACCAACCTCAAACCATCATATTTCACCTGGAGGGTCTTGATTCCACTGCAGGATCTGCTTGGTAAATAGCACAGAGGCTCACTGATCGGAAAGCAGGGCTGCTAGTGGACTCCATGCTGAAGAGAATCCTGCTTCTCTAGGGGACTCACCACTTGGAATATTCAACTCCAATCTGAAGCTGTTTTACCCCTTGCCTTAAGAAGAGTGGTTCTCATCTCCCCCTTAAAAGTACAACAGGATTTCAGAAGAAAAACAGGATCCTATCCTCTACCAGAAGACAGAACTTCTGTGTTCTTTTCTACTGACCAAATCTTTGTGATTATAAAAGTCACTGAAATTTGAAGATGACATATTAAAGAGGAGTTCAGTTCAGTTCAGTCGCTCAGTCATGTCCGACTCTTTGCGACCCCATGAATTGCAGCACGCCAGGCCTCCCTGTCCATCACCAACTCCCAGAGTTCACTCAAACTCACGTCCAACAAGTCCGTGATGCCATCCAGCCATCTCATCCTCTGTCGTCCCCTTTTCCTCCTGCCCCCAATCCCTCCCAGCATCAGAGTCTTTTCCAACGAGTCAACTCTTCTCATCAGGTGGCCAAAGTACTGGAGTTTCAGCTTTAGCATCATTCCTTCCAAAGAGGAGTTAGTTAACAACAATTACGGAGCCTGCATGTTGTGCAGAAGACCATTCAAAGTAACAGGGGGGAGTTAAAAGGAAAATGGATTTTGCTCTCAAAATGTTTTCAAACTCAAAGGAAGTGAAGAAGTGGCAAATATACAGATAAGCAATATAAACAAGTACAAGCACACAGACAGCTAATGAAACGCGCTGACGTCCTCCTAGAACGTTATCCACTTTCGGCAGCACTCCACTTTGTTTAGCTTACCACTGAGAACCACTACACAACCCACGGTTGATTTATTGGCAGTATATGGTCCTTTTCCTATAATGAACACGGACCGATTTTCATTTTGACACAACCCTTCTCTTATGTTTCAGTCTGATATCATGCTGTAAGCAGGGGAATAATATTTCTTGCCAAAACAAAGTCTAATTTCATCCCCATAAAAAGAGAAGAAATGAATTTGCTTGTCTTCATCTATTCTCTCTCTTCATCATTGAACAGCAAATTAGACTAGTGACCAAATACATTTTGTTCCTTTCTTCACTAACAGAAAGAGTAAAAAGTGGCATACTTTTCATGCTGCCAGGATTGATTTTCCCAGGATGGATGAAGGATTTATGTGTCTACTTATATTGTTGTCTATCCAAAATCCTGCTTTTTCTCATGTGGGTACAAACTCACTCACAGGAGTATCTGCACTCTAATGTCGCTGTGTAAGCGAGTCACATATGCACTGCTGTTACCTGCAGTACTTGAACTATCCTTATCATCTCAATTTCTTACTGCTTTCCACACGCAGTTTCCCTAGTGAAAACCACATTACCCCACTGTTAACCTTAAACACGACAAATCATTTTCATTCTCAGTGCAATTATTTTTTGATAGGCATTGTATACAAAGCCCCTAGATCTTTTTTAACCCTTAGTGTCTTAATGGGTGTGAAAGCCTGTCTTCCATTATTTATACTACAGGTATCTTACTTTTTTTTTTGCTATTTAAAATTTTTTCAAAGCACATACACTTATATGATCCCAGATCCTGAAGGATTAAGTTGTTCAAAGTAACATAGCCAGTGATCAGTATTGCTGAGTCCAAACCCAATTCTTTCCACACTATTTCCATTTCTCTTTCTACTCTATTCTTCCAACTTACTGTGATGGTAATACACTGACTGTTTCATCATGGTAAACACTGGAAGTGATTCACAATGTTTGTCACAAATCTTTGGAGAGATTGCATTGACAATATCCTGCATCCTTAAGGGCATAAGGCTAACTGGAAGACAGAGAGAATGACAGACAGAGGTATTGAGAGATACAGAGAATCTATCTGTACCAACATGAATTTTCTATGATTTTTCTGAAACACTATAAAAAGTATCTGGGGTCAATGAAGCTATTCTTAATTTAGTCTTTATTTCTTGCTTCATGCATTCTAAGAGTGAAAATAAATCAATAACTACTTGAAGAAACATGAAATTAATTTATATCTTTATAATTGGTTCACTGCTTACAAATAATAGGATTAAGATTATAATGCTTAGATACTTAAAAACAAAACACTCGTGTCCAAGATTGCTAAGTCACGTCAGTCGTGTCCGACTCTGCACAACCCCATAGACGGCAGCCCACCAGGCTCCCATCCCTGGGATTCTCCAGGCAACAATACTGGAGTGGGTTGCCATTTTCTTCTCCAATGCATCAAAGTGAAAAGTGAAAGTGATGTCGCTCAGTCGAGTCCGACTCTCTGCGACCCCATGGACTGCAGCCTACCAGGCTCCTCCGGACGTGGGATTTCCCAGGCAAGAGTACTGGAGTGGGGTGCCATTGCCTTCTCAAGTGTCCAAGATTAACCACACCAATTTCTACTGAGGTTTTTAATCTTTGAATGCAAACTCATGTCACAAGCAATCATGCTAAATACCTGTTATTTTAATTTATTTGATTAATAAATATATTTTTCATTTATGAAGTTCTGAGTGGAGAATGATTAAAAGCATAGTTAATATTATTTTCAGCTATCTACCAAAGTATAAGGAAAACTAAGATTATAAAACATGAATTGCAAGGCAATTAAAGTAATAAAATAATTTTTAATCAATTAGAAGCATCAAGGATGTGCTGGTAGCACCATACTTATTTTCTGGAAGAAAGTTTCACAAACTTTGTAACACTTACTTCTGTGATTATTAGGTGCTAGAAGTGGAAAAATCATCTTAACTGTAGCCATTCTTGCTAGTGTTTGTTAATGGGAAAAAATAGTGTTCCAGATAAGCAAAATATAGAATTATCACCACATATATTATCTCAGTTAAAAAGCATTACAATGCGGGTTTCTCCAAGCTATCTGATCTACATAGTTATATTTTGTTCAGATAGATCATTCCCGCTGAATAACACAAAGACCTCAGATTTTAAAGGTGCTGATAAACTTATTCCTCAAAAAGGAGGAAATGTTTTAGACAAATATACTGAAACAGTATAAGCATGTGTATGTATGTGTGTGTATGTCTCCAAAATGGCCAGTGGGAACAATTCTAGATTTATAGTAGGAAGATCCAAATTTTAATTTTTACTGTAGCATTTTCTACCTATATGACTTAGGAAAAATCATCCAACACTGCCAAATCAGTTTCCTAAATGAAAAAAAAGTAAATAAACACTAAAATAACCTTTGTTTTCCTCATTAGATATTATGAGGAATAATAAAGTAGGTGTACAAATATTTGGCCAATGTATAAAACACTACAGGAATGTTAGATATTATTTTACAGTATGTTACCAAAAGAAGAGCCATAATATTTTAGTGGTAATGTACAAACTTCCAGATGACAGTACTGTCTTAGTAGAAAAAAACTACATCAAGGGTGAAAATAAGATACATTATGTATAAGGGTAAGGTAATCAACACCAAAGTGAAAGAAAATTAACATTTTTTGTTCTTTAATTTGTGGGGGTAAATTCTGCTTTGTAAATTCTTCAGTTGAAGAACAACAACAGTAAGCCTTAGAGAATCTCCTAATCTGGCTTATTCTCAAGAGGCATCTGAGGAGACATAAATATTTGTGAAAAGAGCATAGACGCAAATGCTGGAGGGATTTTGACTCTGGCAAAAAGTAAAATATATTAACAGAGCACAAGGAAATTCACAACAGCATATGGTTAAACTTCAGCTCAGAGTCACAAATGTACATTGAGAATCCACTGTGAGAAGACTGAAAGTTGTGCACAGAAAGAATTTTATTAGAGGAAAAAATTAAACTGAACTCATCTGTTTACCCATGGGGTTGTTGTTATTTAGTTTGGAAAATTTCATTACTGTTATAAATCTTCAACATAAATGCTAAAGACTAACACCTACCGTGCAAGAAAAAAGAACAAAATTAAGGTTTTTAATCAAGAAATTAAGAGCTCCCTGGGAAACAGTTGGGGAAAAAGGATGCATCATATTTCATCCTTTTGCAAAAGAGGAAAGCCTGAAAAAAAAAAAAAATTAGACCTTTCAGCAGGAACTGGCATTAAGGACTTCCCAGGTAGTGCTAGTGGTAAAGAACCCACCTGCCAATGCAAGAGACAAGAGATGTGGGTTTGATCCCTGGGTTGGGAAAATCCTTTGGAGGAGGGTATGGCAGCCCATTTCAGTGTTCTTGCCTGGAGAATCCCATGGACAGAGGAGCCTGGCGGGCCACAAAGAATCAGACATGACTGAAGTAATTTAGTGTGCACTGGTATTCAGATACTCGTGATTATGGAGAAAAATCACTCAGCAATGGAAATAAGATTTCTCTCTTAGTATAGCATACTCATTAAAAGTGAAAAGTGCAAGTTGCTCAGTCTGTCCAACTCTTTACGACCCGGACTGTAGCCTACCAGGCTCCTCCATCCATGGAATTTTCCAGGCAAGAGTACCGGAGTTGGTTGCCATTTCCTTCTCCAGGCGATCTTCCTGACCCAGGGATCCAATCTGGGTCTCCTGCATTGCAGGCAGACACTTTACCATCTGGGCCACCTGGGAAGCAGCCTATATTCATTGAAAGAATTCATTAAAAAGATATGACATACTCTTATTCTAAAATCCTTAAAAGAGTGTAACATACCCTAATCTATCTACCAAGTCTTCTCAGTGGGTATTTAGCTTGTTTCTACTTTCTTCACTGTTAGAAACAATGATGTGGAACACAGATGGTATTTGATACTGATTTTTAAGGATGGATTCATGGGGCCAGGGAGAAGAATAGGACAGGACATGTGGGCAGGAGAAGAATTTCAGGGGAATATAAAGGTAAAGTTGCATGAAATTTCACAGCATGAAGAGTTCGTGGATGGTGGCGGCGCTGGTGATCAGGAGATAGTAAAAGTTAGTGCCTTGTATGGTTACATGCACTGGGTAGGGGCACCTTTGCTAAGGTGAACTCAGCTTTTACATCTTTGGTTTCTGATAAAACTTCTGTTAGAAAAATGATTCCATTTCTGCTCATGAAGTTTGGGAAAAGGTTATTATCAGTATTAGAAGTCAAAGAATACTTATATTTGTTATTTGAAAGAAACGTGTGCATTGGAAGCCACTTTAGTTGTGTCAAACTCTTTGCAATCCTATGGACTGTAGCCCACCAGGCTCCTCTGTCCAGGGGATTCTCTAGGCAAGAATGCTGGAGTGGGGTGCCATGCCCTCCTCCAGGGGATCTTCCCAGCACAGGGATCGAACCATGTCTCTTAAGTCTCCTGCATTGGAGGCAGATTCTTTACCACTAGTGCCACCTGGGAATCCTGGAACAAACATGATGAGATATAATTCTCATGGCTAAATTAGAGGATCAGATTGAGGAACCTGAGATTTGAGGCAGAGAAAGCAGTAGCTTGAATTAGAATCTTGGTTCTGCCACTAGTTAGGTTATGTGACTGCAGGCAGATCACCCATCTTCGTCTATTTATTCGACAGCTATTTGCTAAGCATTTGCTATGGAAAGATGATGTGCTGGTGTATAAAACAACCATACACTCTGCCCTCATGGAGCCTACAGTCTTGGGAAGGGAATGAACATCAAATCATCACAAACTAAATGAAGATCAGCTATGATACAAACTACAAAGATGAAGCAAACTATAGGAAGAAAATGCAGCTCAGAGTTTTCCCTCAATGATGATTGCCAAGTTGAGACCAGAAGAATGAGCAGAAATTCACAGAAAAGGGAGGTACAAGTTCAAATTCTGGAGTTGGGACAAAGAAGCGCACGTGTAAGGCCCTGATAAAAAAAACTAGGCTAACAAGTGGTTGCTCAGGAAGCAAAGGAGAGAGACATGACTACTCACTCAAGACTCTGTCAGAACTAGTGAATGAAGGGGCCCCACATACTTCCTTTCCCAGGTAGCTTCTCCCACTGATAACACCACACATACTTTGGTGTAGGTATGGCAAACTTCCTGAATGTGACAGAAAACTTACTATTCCCAACAGTGGCTCTAAAACTACCCCATCAACTCTTTTAGAAACACAGAAGGCATATTTGAATAATCTGAAAAGTACCTGTAAATTCAAATAAAAGCAACTTGGTTTGTGTTTGTTCAAAGGGATGCATCTGCAATACTTGCAAGATTTTTCTTTCAAGCATATACATGTCAAATTTTTATACTAAGAAGAAATCATCAGATACAGAGCAGTCTTCCTTATCTGAATGTAAAATTCCATTTCTAATATTTAAGAAGAAAGAGCTTGTTAAGCAAATTAATATTGTAGAGAGGGTTTCCTGAAGACATATTTAACCTACGTGCAAGGCCAACCACTTTATAACACATGGCTAATATGCAAATGAGAAGCTACTAAATGTAAATTAGTTTGTTCATTACAATGGCCTAGTAAGGCTTAGAAACGCATTATCATTAGTTAAGTCACTGTGATAAAGTTATAAAGCTGCATTTTCTATTAAAACACCTTCATTCTCTATTCCTTTCACTCATTCGCTCACTCACTCACGAAATCTGCTCCTTGGGGAGTCTTCCCTATCTCAGGATATGGCAATTCTATTCTCAAAGTTTCCCAAGTAAAGAACCAAGGGATCGTCTTGACTTTCTCCCTCACACCCTACATCAAATCCATCATCTAATAGGTAGGTTCTGCCTAAACATATGCACACACGGACACAGACACTCACGTACACACACCCATGATCATCCTTCCTCTGCAAGAATTTTTTCTTAGTCATCTTTGTAGTTTCAGTCTTTTTTTCTGCTTTTTTTTTAAACCACCCTCCCAGCACACCCCAGATTTCACTCTTAATTGGCCCTAACATATCAAGTTTAGGCATCACAAAACCTTTTGATATCTTTCCACAAACTTTGGGTTAAAAATGCTTATTCTTTGTGTTCTGTTTTATTTTTTTTTTTTATTGCTTTACAGAATTTTGTTGTTTTCTGTCAAACCTCAACATGAATCAGCCATAGGTATACACATATCTCCTCCCTCCAAAATCTCCCTCCCATCTCCTGTCCCATTCCACCCCTCTAGATTGACACAGAGTCCCTGTTTGAGTTTCCTGAGCCATACAGCAAATTCCCATTGGCCATCCATTCTACATATGGTAATGTAAATTTCTATGTTACTCTTTCCATACATCTCACCCTCTCCTCCCCACTCCCCAGGTCCACAGCTCTATTCTCTATGTCTGTTTTTCCACTGCTGCCCTGTAAATAAATTCTTCAGTACAATGTTTCTAGATTCCGTTTATATGCATTAGAATACAACATTTATCTTCCTCTTTCTGACTCACTTCACTCTGTATAACAGGTTCTAGGTTCATTCACCTCATCAGAACTGACTCAAATGCATTCCTTTTTTTAATGACTGATTAATATTCCATTGTGTACACATTGACCAGAACTTCTTTATCCATTCATCTGTTGATGGACATCTAGGTTGCTTTCATGTTCTAGCTATTGTAAATAGTGTTGCAATGAACAATGGGTTACAGATGTCTTTTCCAATTTTGGTTTCTTCAGGGTATATGCCTAGGAGTGGGATTGCTGGGTCATATGGTGGTTTTATTCCTAGTTTTTTTTAGGAATCTCTATTCTGTCTTCCACAGGTTTTTAAAGTAACTTCCAAATCTGCATCTCTACCTCCCCTAATTTTCAGGCTTGTATTCAGTTGCCTGATCTGCACTGAAGGACATCCAGCAGTCAACGTCAATGTGTTGTCTTGCCTATGAGAATGTTCATCTTTTAAGATTCCCTATTTAAATAACAAGTGGCAGAATTCACTTGATCACCCAAACTACAGACTCCTTCCTCTGCCTTACTTCCTTGCCCCTACTAAAGAATTATCAAATGCTGCCCATTGGAGCTCCTAAGTACTTCTCAAATACGCCTCTTCTCCCTCTCCCACTTAGCACTGTCCTCGTCTAAGGGAGCTCATTAGTATTCTGTTCATATTTAGACCTCAGTTTATCTCCTCTGTTCAGACAAGAAGGGCAGGAGAAGAGGTTCCTCTGTAGAGAGGTAATAGGCACAAGCTGAGCATAAACTCATCTGCTACAATCCCTTGCTACCTTCTTAGACTCTCACAAAAACAAGCCCAACAACATGCTGACAACTTTATTTGATACACAGGAAAAAAAAGTCAGAGC
The DNA here is from genome assembly GCF_002263795.3 of Bos taurus. Lineage (NCBI taxonomy): Eukaryota > Metazoa > Chordata > Mammalia > Artiodactyla > Bovidae > Bos > Bos taurus. The sequence continues at coordinate 12,611,513 of NC_037332.1, read as the reverse complement.
AAGAGTTATAAAAAATATTTTAGTGCCGTTTCTTCCCTGTTCTATATGATACCTTTGGGAATTCACTGGAGGTCCTTTCTCATTCACTGAACTTGGCAGCTACAACTCTCAGACACAAAGAAAATGGAGAAGTCTGGAGATGTCTAGAGGGCTGTGTTTTCCTTTTCTTTGCTTTTTTTTTGGTTAAGTTCAGTCAGGGCAGAAAATATTAAAATATGCAAAATATCACTTGACCACAAAAAATGTAGCGGTGCACCTTAAGTTTGCAAGGATTTTCTTCTCTAATGCTGCACTACTGACTATTTTGCTGAGCTACTCCACAGGATAAGGTAAAATGGACTCTGATAGCAGAATGCATACACACATACAGATACACACACAGGGTAACACTGTGAATAGCCAACGGAGTTCCTTATGTGCTGCCCAAGAGACAGAACAGGGATCTCTGAAGCATAAACAGTACTTCAATATTGAATACATCATATCTTAAAAATGTTCTGTATTACCACAATTACATTTCAAACCTGTGTGCAAACAGCTGTTTGCATAACTACAGGGGGAATGATGTGTTACGTTTTTGTTTAACTTTGCACGCATCTATTTCTCAAGAAAAGGGGCATCCGAGCTTTGCTTGTCTCTTTGTGGTTGTAGTAAATACAACTTGATACTGCTTCATAGCGGGATCCCTGATAGGGAACCTATGATAAAAGGTTGGTTTATAATCATGGGGATAGCAAGAACATAGATGCTATATTTATTTAACTGAACTATACAAAACAACCTATTATAAATAGAAACATGTATTTAGAAAGGTAAGGGTAAATGATGAAAATGATACAAATAATATGGTGAAGTCTGCTGATTGCTCCCCTAGTACAATCTGGTTTTCCCTTCTTCCTGAGTAAAGGGCTACCCACTAGATACAATATTGCCCACTTTGTCCTGTGGCCAGGCTTGGTCATGTAATTAAGTTCTCGCCACTGAAATGTAAGCAGAACGGATATGTGTAACTTGTGTAAAAGAAAATTCTTACCCTGAACTTCCTTTCTTTTGTTCTCCAACACATCAGGACAGAGCCATGCTTATAATCGATTATGACCATGCAGAAGAGGCTAATACTGTCTGGGGTGGCAGAATGTAAGGAGGAGTCCCTTAGATTCTCTAGGGGCTCGGAGCAGTCAGGCCTGCCTTCTGTCACATTATGTTCAGGTTTGGGGGTATCTGGGTTTTACGTGATACGGCTGAATGTATATATTGATCTACCAGTGTTTCAATGAGGTAGACACTGGAGGAGCTCTTGGAGTGTTGAGTGTAAGAGGAACCTAATGAGCGTGAACTTCATTAGTAAAGTATTAGGAACAGATTTACATTTTAGAAATATCACCTGGCAGCTACCGGGAAATGGATCTAAGAAGGAAACAGACAATTCATGCAATAGGAGGATCACCCTGAGGTGGGAACAAGAGTAATGTGGGAAGAGATAGAAAGTGAGGGAAGACAGATTTGAGAAGAGAGGGAACACTAACAGAAGGGCAGACTTGGAGCTGTGTCTATCTATGTCTCTTGCTCAGTGCCAGGGCAGAGGATGGCACCATTTATAAACCCTGGGAATTCAATAAATGCTAATCTCAGAAAACCATCTTATCCAAAGAGGTTAACTTTCTGCAGACACTTGTGATATGTCAGCTGCATGACTCAATGCATAACAGTGGAAATAGAACCTTCAATATTAAATTACAGCAAATGACTTTTCTCCCTAAAGGGCATAGATGTGTCACTTTTAGCAGGATATGATGTTAAAATAAAGTACTTTTGTGATTATATTTCATTTGATTTCCCCAACTATAATTGGTTTCTTTCTTTTCTCCTTCACTCAGCACATAGATTTCAGTAATTTTTTTCCAAGGCAGACAAAATCTAAGAAAATACATCTCTATCTAACCTTTCTCCTCTAAGGCTTCTGAAAATTAGGTATTTTAATGCCACACTTAAAACATCTAAACCATGGTAACAATCTTACAGAATATGACTGTACCTAGTCTTTCCAACCAACTTATTAAGAATTTGATGTGAAAAGGAAGGCATAAAAAAATGGTAAATATGGAGACAGGAAGATGCTTTTTCTCTCCATGTGCTCTATCACAATTAAAATTTGAGTTCATGAGCCCATATTGACTATAATCCTAGGATATATGCATTGAATTGTGCAAAATGTAGCAAGCAGAAAGCACATGCACAGAAACACAAAAAAGACCATAAAAATCTGCCTTTTTGTTTTTACGCTATCGAGCCAATCCCTTGTTCCGCCTTTATCAAGATGCAACACTAAAAACCCTTGGAAGCAACTCTGCCTAAGAAAGATCATGACCTAGCAGAGGTCAGCATTTAGAGTTGAAAGGAGTTTCTTTTGCTCACCACCATGCCATACTTCAAACTGAGATTCTCACGATGAGCCTGTAAAGATTTTAAGGATTTAAAATTTAAGGATGTTGTAGCTTATGCTTTTGTTCTTATACTTCTAACACAGGCATCATGCTGGCTAGAGAGCAGGCTATAGCAATTTGTTTGATTTAGTTTCAGAGTGCTTATTGGGCCCAAGTGATTCCTTAGTTTGGTTAAATGCACATAAAAAATACAAAAATGTGTGTGCTGTATTGTGAATTAGTTATCTTCTGAAACACTTCAGTTAATAATAGCAAGTACCAAAGAGTTAATTGAAAACAATAACAATTATAGTGACATTCATTGAATTCTCACACCAGCCCAACACAAAAAAAGAAATTCAAGTTAATTTGAATGCAATGCAACATGTAAGTAGTTGAACCAGAATAAAAGCAGACCTTGTCCTCAGTTTTATAATATAGCAAAAGCACTAGTGAGCAGATGTTCCAGAAGAGCCTAAGTTAGGAAGTATACAGAAGGACGCAATCCAAAGCTCACTATTATCACTCTCAGTTTAAAATCAGGTGATAATGCTGATGACAGCTAACCTTTGTGGTACACCTCCCTGGTGGACTGGACAGTAAGGAATCTGCTTGCTGTGCAGGAGACCCACGTTCGATCCCTGAGTCTGGAAGATCCCCTGGAAGAGGGAATGGCAACCCACTCCAGTATTCTTGCCTGGAGAATCCATGGACAGAGGAGCCTGGCAGGCTACAGCCCACTGGGTCTCAAAGAGTTGGACATGACTGAAAGACTTAATATATATCATATATACTATGTTTCAGGCACTATTTAAAATGCTTAAAATCTATGAACTTCTTTGATTCTCAGGATGATTTTATGATTTAAGTACTACTAATAACCCATTTAACAGAAGAGGAAATTGAAAGACCAGGGGGTTAAGGAATAAACTCAAGATCACAAAGTAAATGGTTTAGCTGGAACTGGTTGATGTGGGAAAAGCCAATCAAGAAAAGAATGCTGGCTGTTAAACTGTACATGTGTGCGTGCCAAATTGCTTCAGTCACGTCCGACTCTTTGCGACCCTATGGACTGTAGCCCTCCAGGTTCCTCTGTCCAGGGGATTCTTCAGGCAGTACTGGAGTGGGTTGCCATGCCCTCCTACAAGGGATCTTCCCGACCCATGGATCGAACCTGCACCTCGTACATCTCCTGCATTGGCAAGCGGGTTCTGCACCACTAGCACCACCTGAGAAGTCCAGCTGTTAAACTAGGGGCCCACAATCTCATGGCACATTATAATCAACTGGGGAGATTTAATAACTAGGGTGATGGGTTCTGTATTTGACCAACTAAAGTCAGGGTGTCTGGTGAGACTTAGGGCTCACAATGTTGGGAAAGCTCCCCAAGTGATTCTAATGATGAGACTGACTGTACAGAACAAGGTCAGGACTACTATTTCTATTCTTGGAAAGTTAGCATTTGGGCTCAAGACCAATGGCAGGAGGTAGATTAAAAACTCAGTAGTAAATAAGAGAACTATTACTTCTATTGTGATAGAAGATATTTTAGCATTGATTGTAAACAAAATCATTACAGATGACCTAAAACAGAATCCCAGAGTGAATGTAGGATCCTGGGCTTATTTAATGAATATCAAAGCTGACTTTCTTATTGGGTTTAATCAGATAGTAAATTTACCCTATCGTTTCCAGAAACAGTCTAGGAAAACTAGACCTTTTCTCAAAACCATAGTTAATGCCTTGGTTTTCCACCCTTGTTCTACTTTTCCTCAACTGATGGAACTCACAGAAGAACTAATACCAAGTGTAAGTTGGGGAGTGGGCTCAAATTGAGTGCTCTCCTCCAATGATAAAGTGTTGATTCCACAACCCCATTAAAACCAGAACATCACCACCAAACCCCAACATAGAAGGTACAGTTAGCACTCTGGCCCTTGCATCCTGACCCAAGAGAATCACTACCAGGCTAGAAACAGTGATGGCAGGAAGAGTCTGGGGGTGGAGGGGGAGGGGGATAAAAACCAACTCTCCCTGGAAAGCACACATACTAGTTTAGCCACTTTGTACCTTTTGTCTTTAAAATTCTTAACCACAATCAGGTTTCTTAAAATGTAGGTGGTTTTTCTTAGAGACTATACCCTTTCGTTCATTCTTATGGTTGACATAAAACCCTAAATTTCCAGAGCTGTGGCTATGGCTTGCCATATTAGGTCTTTGGCACACTTGCCCTCTCCATATAGGTGACACACCTTTTTTTTTTGGTCATTTCCCTCTTCACTGGTGTTTTTGTCTTATTGTGGCTTCAAATTTCAAAATAGGTCATTCATAGACAGTAGCACAGGGAAATAAACCACAAAATCTAGTCTTATTTTATTTCTACATACAATTGACTAATGGGGAGGAAAACTTTTTGGCTTCTTATTATAAGTTTTTTTCACATACTCTTATTTTTAGCATTGATATATTTGTCACTAGTTTTTTTTATTATTATTTAATTTAATTAGAGGCTAATTAAAATATTGTGGTGGCTTTTGCCATGCATTGACATGAATCAGCCACGGGTGTACATGTGTCCCCATCCTGAATCCCCCTCCCTCCTCCCTCCCCATCCCATCCCTCTGGGTTGTAACAATGCACTGGCTTTGAGTGCCCTGTTTCATGCATCAAACTTGGACTGATCATCTATTTCACATATGATAATATACATGCTTCAAGGCTATTGTCTCAAAGCATCCCACCCTCGCCTTCTCCCACAGAGTCCAAAAGTCTGTGTTTTTTATATCTGTGTCTCTTTTGCTGTCTTGTGTAAAGGGTTGTCGTTACCATCTTTCTAAATTCCATATACATGTGTTAATATACTGTATTGGTGTTTTTCTTTCTGACTTACTTCACTCTGTTTAACAGGCTCTAGTTTCATCCATCTTACTAGAACTGATTCAAATGAGTCCTTTTTAATAGCTGAGTAATATTCCATTGTGTATATGTACCACATTTCTTATCCATTCGTCTGTCAATGGACATCTAGGTTGCTTCCATGTCCTAGCTATTGTAAACAGTGCTGCAATGAACACTACGGTCCATGTGTCTCTTTCAATTCTGGTTTCCTTGGTGTCTCACTAGTTTTTTTTAAAAAGGAAATTTTATATAGGGTAAATCACCTGTGGAGAGGGAGAAATGCCTTTTAGGGACTATTTTTTTTTAATATTTGGCATTTTCAATAAAGTCTGAATGGATTTATAAAATCTGTTTGTAGCTTATTATTTAGTTTGTGTTTTATAGAGGAAATTGAGGTCTCTAAAGCAGTTGAACCATTGGGTTAAGCAAAGAAGTTTAAGAGTTAATATCGCTTTTCTAGGTAATGATAAATATATCTTATTTGGATTATATAGCTGTACGGCAGCTGGTCCTAAAGTTTATAGCTATTCATTCTATTAGGTTTGTTATAACTTCTACCACAGGCTGAGTTTCAGAAACTGAATATATGAACACTTATTAAGAGACCCAAAAATCTGAGTGATTCTGAATTTCCTGAGAGTATGAATTCATTTAAAATTTGAGAGAGCACCCAGTTCATTAGAATCACTGTCTCCTGAGAATCAGGTGAAGAGACCCAAGAGACCCAGGGTGTGTGCCGGTCAGGAGCAGCAAGAAAATATTTCAAGATTCTCCATTCAGTGAGAGTTAAAAGATCAGTATTATTCCTGAAAATCTTTTTTAAAAACTCACTCACATGGCTCGTGATGCTTCAGTAAACTACAGTACAGCCTCTCAATGTGTTCTTGGCAGCCAGTCTCGTGTTTGATTTTATTTCCAGCATTGTAAAAGATCATCGTGTTTTGTGCTGAGCAGCCCATGTTGTGGTTGGCTTGCATTTAGAGGCTGAGTTTTATTGGGGGAGGGACATGTTTAACACAACATGTTTCAAACACGAGAACTACACTCAGTGCTGCAAATGTCCATGCTAGGAAAGGACAGGAAGCCAACACAGAGTGAGAGGACAGAAGCTTCCCGGGAATCCCTTCACAATATTGACTGAGCACCTACTGTCTTCCAGGCACCACTGTATGTGCCGGGGAGAGCGAATACAGAAAACAAAGGCCTTGCCATCACGGAGCTCATGTTCTGAGAGCTGATGCAGTTAACGCAAAGATGTAAGAAAATATGTAGGCTGTATATGCTGATAAAACCGAAGAGGAAACGTACAAGAGGATAAAAGAGGTAGGTACAGGTACAGCAGTGTTTCCTGTGGAGCAGAATGGGAAATCTTACTGACACAAGTTTTTATTAACGTTTGAGCGGAGAGTTTAGAAAGTGCCAGAGCTAGCCACGCTGCTATCTGGAGGAAAAGCATAGCAGCCAGAGGAAGGAATATGATTATAAATGCCTGGAGGAAGGAGCATGCTGGAGTCTGAGATGGGTAACACCGATCTGTTCACTGTTTATATAACCTGGCAAGTGGAATTGATTTCTTTATTTACGAATTATTCTATGTGAAAAATATATAGACAAATTCCTGCAATGTAAATAATTTAGCACTGGCTGTGGACAAAGAAGTATTTTAAGTGCTCTCTACATACTGTTTAATTCCCATAACAAACCCTCTGAGGTAGTTATTATTACCTCCATTTACAGAGTGAGCAAATGAAGCTTAGGGATGTAAGCAACATATCCAAGATCTCAGAGTGAGAGGAGGTGAAGCCCTGTTGTACACCCAACCCATCTGATTAGCCTATACTGCTAAGGTATGCCGCCTGCCAGAGCCTGTGAAAACAGCATGATTCCACTGGGAGAACACTGTAGAGCCTGCTCTTCCCAAACCAGTGAAGTCATTGAAGAATGCTATTTATAGCAGCACCCAGGATACAGACAAAGTCTATGTACTACACACGTCTGTGCACAATCCAGAAAGCAAAACCCAAAGTTTCTTTGTGAAATATCATGTTGGAAGTATGATATTGAAAGCATGAAAAAGTAAAGTATCTTTTTTTCATTGATGCCATATGAGTGGAATATAGTTTTCCCTAAACATTAAAAATGTTTTGCTGCTATTAAGGCACATACAATATGATTCATGACTAAGTGATGGGTTGTGATGGATACAGACTCCTGAAAACATGTAAAAATAAAAACTTGATTTTTAAAACACATTAAAATATATCTGAAGAGGTTTCACTATATCAAGGACCATTTAGCACTATATACTGTAATTTCATGAAAACAGTTCAAAAGAGACATTCAAAACCTGTAGTAATGAATTGCCCTTTAACTTTCAAACTTTATTGATGGTGTATATCATGTTTTGTCATCATTCCTGCCTTCACTAGGAATTCTACCTTGTTCTGAGGCTATTGCCAGCACCTATCTGGCAGAACTTTGGTTATTGCCACAGCCTAGAATGTTTAGTACACTTTGAGGAGGTAATAAATTTCCATTAAGGTAGAGTTAAAAATTTAACTTTTAACAAGAATTGAGTCATATAATATCTTCATCCTATGCTGCTGCTGCTAAGTCGCTTCAGTCGTGTCCGACTCTGTGCAACCCCAGAGATGGCAGCCCACCAGGCTCCCCCGCCCCTGGGACTCCCCAAGCAAGAACACTGGAGTGGGTTGCCATTTCCTTCTCCAATGCATGAAAGTGAAAAGTGAAAGTGAAATCGCTCAGTCGTGTCCGACTCTTCGCAAACCCATGGACTGCAGCCCACCAGGCTCCTCCATCCATGGGATTTTCCAGGCAAGAGTACTGGAGTGGGGTGCCATTGCCTTGTCCGTCTTCATCCTATAGTTCCTTTCAAATAAACATCTTCACTATATCCAGCAACTTCGGTTTAGACATATGAGACATACTAGTACTGAATAAATTAAGGACTATAAGATCAATTCTAAATTACTCAATAAAATCTTCTTGCTGTAATACTTGATTAATGACACTTCATTAAACAGATTAAAAATATACAATCAATTTAGCATATTTCAAAGTAGCTTTTTTTCTCCTTTCCAGGAATTTTTAAAAGGGGAATGTTAATATTACTTTATTTATACGTAGGAGAATTTTAGCTTCTTGTGTATTGAAACATTCAGTTCAGTCGCTCAGTTGTGTCCAGCTCTTTGTGTCCCCATGGACTGCATGCAGCACGTCAGGCTTCCCTGTCCATCATCAACTCCTGGAGCTTGTTCAAACTCATGGCATCACAGACTTGATGGACATGAGTTTGAGCAAGCTCTGGGAGTTGATGATGGACAGGGAAGCCTGGTGTGCTGCAGTCTATGGGGTTGTACTGGAAATCAAAATAACCTTAATATGTGAACATACATATTATACATCTCAAATACATCTTTTGACCATAATAAACATATAGTAGGAATAAAATAAGATATGATTTGATACATCTATATCATTCTACAATAACTTGCATTTAAAGAACAGAAATTAACAGCTAAACTTTACAAAGAAACCACCAGGTAAGTAAGAGTCTACTGTCCAAAGTGTCTGGCTTTCCAAATCCTAAACCAACATTTCACAACATCATTGTGCTTGCTTCAGCTTATTAAAGAAAAGGAAATAAATTATTTCTATGAGAAAATGAGAAGCATATTTACTGTGGTTGCATAAGTCAGTCAAGACAACCAATACATCTCAAGCAATATGAAAATAGTAATCTGTTTGCTATGTTTCTTAAAGTCCCTAAATAGTCCTTGAAGACAACATAGTGAGTTCATGCATATTTAGGCATTGTATAAGCTGTGGAAAATGCAAACTTTCAAAACTCATAAACTATATAAACTACTCATTAAAAAAAAAACAACTAAGAAACAATTAAATCCTAAGCCTGTTTCAGCTACAGCACTGATAACAGCAGAAATCACAACATTTTTGTTTCTCATTATATCCCTGGTACTTATATTAGAACTTGACATATAACAGGCACTCTGATTGGCTGGATTTGTATTCTGACTCTACCACTAGCTGTGAGATCCTGGAAAACTTACCCTGACTCTATTTCTCCATCTGTAAATAAAAATGGGGTAGAATTGAACTTTTAATGTTTAACTAGTGTAGATGTTATTAGGCTGAGATTTCCTAATTAAAAAAAAAGTTTTGTCTGATCTCAACATTATCATGTTTATTCTTCTAGAAGTTATAGAGATATTGTTTGGCAATAATTCATAATACAAGCAGAAATACAGACCTTTAATAGTTGTTTACCAACTTTTAAGCCACTCAATATTATCACTTCCATCTAGGTGAATGCTCTCTTTTATTTACCTCATTAAGTGTGTGAGAAAAAGGTTCCTAAGTTCCAAACATGGAGACACAGTTTATACAGATGTGAATGTAAACAATGGGTTTAAAGCAATCATATGGTACTCCAGCACTTATGGAATAATCCATCATCTGCTCACCACACAAGTTCCTCACAAGAAGAAAATGCCTAGAAGTTACTGTGTCAATCAGCATACCGGAAAATAAAATGATAATGATATATTACTCAATGAAAGGAAAACTGAGCACATGTGCATGTATCCAGTAAAGATTTCCAAGACTAATCAAAGTACATAATCTTCTCTGGGCAGCAAAATAATTCCCTCTTCAAGACTTGCGGAATCTAGTGCTCTCAGCATGAGCCTAAGAAAACTATAGCAAAAAGAAGATATTAAAGTGAAGAAAAGTAAATAAATATAAGTGAAAAATTATAACTGCTACATAGAAATCTTTTTAGACAAGTAAATTCATAAGCAAGCACAGTTGCCCATGTATTTGAGATGTGTTAAGAACAGCGACCTACAGAAATGCATTTTTAAAGCCCTTTGTTCTTTCATTATTTTCATATTGACATTTTTTCAAATATGGTTTTTCACAATTTCTGGTATCATTTTAATAATGCATCTAATCATGGATATCAATGCATATTAAAGATATATTTATTATAGTAGCATTGATTTGCTGACTGTTGTTAGTCACAAAGCTGTGTCTGACTATTTGCAGCCCCATTGGCTGCAGGATGCCAGATTTCCCTGTCGTTCATTATCTCCTGGACTTTGCTCAAATTCATGTCCACTTAGTTAGTGATGCTATCTAACCATCTCATCCTCTGCCTCCCACTTCTCCTTTTGCCATCCAACTTCCCCAGCATCAGAGTCTTTTCCAATGAGTTGGCTCTTAGCATCAGGTAGCCAAAGTACTAGAGCTTCAGCATCAGTCCTTCCAATGAATATTCAGGGGTGATTTCCTTTAGGATTGCCTGGTTTGATCTCCTTGCTGCCCAAGGGACTCTCTAGAATCTTCTCCACTACTACAATCTGAAAGCATCAGTTCTTCAGTGCTCAGCCTTCATCATGGTCCAACTCTCACATCTGCACATGACTACTGGAAAGGTCATAGCTTTGACCACACGAACCTTTGTCGGCAAAGTCTCTGCTTTTTAACACAATGTCTAGGTTTGTCATAGTTTTCTTCCAAGGAGCAGGTGTCTTTTAATTTCATAGCTGCAGTCAGTCACCATCAGCACTGACTTTGCAGCCCAAGAAAATAAAATCTGTCACTGCTCTCTCTTTTTCCCCTTCTATTTGCCATAAAGTGATGGAATCGGATGCCATGATCTTAGTTTTTTGGATTCTGAGTTTTAAGCCAGCTTTTTCACTCTCCTCTCTCACCCTCATCAAGAGGTTTTTTAGTTCCTCTTCATTTTCTGTCATTAGATTTGCTGATAGGTATGTAAACTAGCATACTTGTAATTATAAATAAAAGTTCAGCCAGCTGAAACAGATGAAAGTTATGATTATAAAAATTTAACAGTGACATCCTGGGTGGTCCAGTGGGTAAGAATTCTTCTGTCAATGCAGGGGACACAGGTTCGATCACTGGTCCTGGAAGATCTCACATGCTCAGAGCAACCAAGTCCATGCCACACAACTCTTGAGCCTGAGTGACCTAGAGCCCATGTCCTGCACTGCATGAGAAGCCTGTGCACCGCAATGAAGAGCAGCCCAGCTCGTTGCAACCAGAGAAAGTCCGTGTGCGCCAACGAAGACCCGGCGTAGCCCCCCACCCCAAAAGTTAACAAACAGTATCATTCTTTGGGAAAACATAGCTGAACTTTATTAAGAAAAGAGAAAACCACCATTGCTTTCTCTAATGGGAGTGGAAAATGGAGTATATATTTAAGAAAAATAATTTGTCTTGCAGGAAAACTAAATATGTGTCAAGGACTTTTATTCATTTCTTTTAGTAGCTTTTATTAGGATTCCTATTTAACAACCAATGAATATTACAAGTAGAACCAAGAAATAAACCAGTACAAATATAGATTCTTTGGGGAATATCCAGTTGTCTTTTATATGATTATACAGGTAAGTAGATAAGGATAGAGTAACTTATATTGGAGAATAAGAAAAAAAAAAGTGTTTGAAAGCAGTAGCAGCAATGTTCCACATCTAGCCATTCTTGAGCTTGCTGAGATCTATCATATCACACTTTCAAAAACACATTTGATTATTTCTGCATGTAATTTAAGCAATTATTTTCTTTAGTTATAAACTGTTGGATGTATAAATATATAAATTATTTGGTAAATCATCCTAACAAATCTTTTCAAAATTACTTCTCTCTTGAAATTTTAGCATGCCTAAGCTGAAGAAGTTACTTTTAAAATAAAACAAATTCAGTAAATTGAGCATTTCAAACTCTTTACACAAGATCTTTAATGGCACCACATTTGCCCTCTTTAAACTGCCATTTAGTTTTCGAATGGGCAATAATATGCTGCAGTATGTCTTAGAGCTGCCTTCCTGGAAATTATTTTGCTAGAGATCTCATTTCATAAAGTGACATAAAAACAACAAAACAGAGGTGAAAACCACATAGAAATAATGAGAGTAAGTCAAATATAAAAGCCCTATGAAATTTAGTCCTTTATAGTTTTACTTTTTCGCTGCTATCACAACACAGGTTCTGGACAACTGATAAAACTCTGGATACCATACCACAGTGGCCATTTGTTGGCACTTGGTATATGAGAAAGTAACAGCTGATTATAAGGAAAAGACTGAAAAAATTTGTAGCATACACATTTTTTTTCCCCCCTTCTCTTAAAGATGTCATTCTTTCCAGCTCTCTTGTAGGGTCTGTTAGTAAAATCCTGAAGCAAATTCTTTTCAAGTTGATAAAGGAAACTCTGGATTCTGACCTTATCTAGTGACAAGAATTTTAACATTATAACAACTCAGCCTGGGAAAAATAATGTCATTCAGGATGACACAGATTCTCCTTGACCAAAGAAGACACCCTTCTGAATCCTCTTTTTGAGGAGGCCTCATCTCTAGGCCTTCTCTTAGGCCTGCCTAGCCCAGCTGTAAAGAATTCTGCTAAGTTAATTAAGTGAGAATCTCCTCATCCTATCTGATCATACTGGCTTGTCTTCCACAAGAATTCTGTTAAGTTGGTTTACCAAGAATCACCTTACCCTGGAGGTCTCAGTAATTTGCCATCCACTGAACACCCCTTGCTGCTTCTGCTGTAATTGGTCTCCCCTCCTTCCATAGTCATGACACTGATCTCAGTAGTCCTGAATAAAGTCTTCCTTACTATCTTCAAAAGCAAAGAAAAATTTTATTTTCTTTAGAAAAGACATAGGACTTTCCAGACGAAATTAATCCATCAGTCTATTCATTTCTCAGGATCTGCCCAACTTTTGTCTTTAGGGTAAAGTATAATACTATTTTATCTGTAGATGCAAGAGTTCAGACAGATAACAAGGAGTTAGGAGTAGTTTGAAAATAAGGAAACAAACAAAAAAAGAAGTGGAATGTTGCAGTAAAATCAGAAGACGGATGGGATAAGAACTGTATATAAACACAGCTTTTTGTTAACGTTTCAGGGTATCTTTAGAAAAACATGGCCCCATAAGACCAGTAGAGGATCAGAAACATATATGTCTCAAAGGTTAATAGAAATGAGAGAGAAATTTTATATAGAGTGGAATACTACTCAGCCAAAAAAAGAAAGAAATAATGCCATTTGCAACAACATGGATGGATCTAGTGGTTATCATACCAAGTGAAGTAAGTCAGACAGAGACAGAGAAAAATATCATATGATATCACTTATATGTGGAATCTAAAATATGACACAAATGAATTTACCTACAAACAGAAATAGACTCACAGATGCACAGAACAGGCTTATGGTCGCCAAGGCACAGAGTGGGTGAGGGAGGGGTGGACGGGGAGTTTGGGATTGCTGCTGCTGCTGCTGCTAAGTCGCTTCAGTCATGTCAGACTCTGTGCAATTCCATAGACGGCAGCCCACCAGGCTCCCCCGTCCATGGGATTCTCCAGGCAAGAACACTGGAGTGGGTTGCCATTTCCTTCTCCAATGCAGGAAAGTGAAAAGTGAAAGTGAAGTCGCTCAGTCGCATCCGACTCTTAGCAATCCCATGGACTGCAGCCTACCAGGCTCCTCTGTCCATGGGGTTTTCCAGGCAAGAGTACTGGAGTGGGGTGCCATTGCCTTCTCCGGGAGTTTGGGATTAGCAGATGCAAACTACTGACTGTATACAGAATAGATAAACAACAAGGCTCTCCTGGGAACTATATTCAGTATCCTGTGATAAACTATAACAGAAAAGAATATAAAAAAGAATGCACATAGGTATACGTGTGTGTGTATATACATATATACACATATATGTGTGTATATATATATATAAGTGAATCACTTTTCTGTACAGCAGAAATTAATACAACATTGTAAATCAACTATATTTCAATAAAATATATTAAAAAAAAAAAAAGACATGGGGAAGATCAGCTGCAGAAATAACCAAAGGGAATTATGAAGAATGTAGTAACTGGGGGTGGGAGGTCCCATCCCTCTGATGGTGGCAGCTACTGGTCCACCCTAGTTGATATTTCCAGGAAGGAACATGGGCCAGTGTGGTTACCTTAGCTGAGTTAAAAGCAAATCAAAACCTGAATCTAGTTTCTCTGGAGGAGAAGAGACTAAATGTAATTTTAGTGTGTGGTCCCACAATTCAAACACTTACAGCTATATATCCATGCAAAGGACACCCCCACAAAGAAATGTGAGTAAAAATAAACACGCTTGGAATCAGAAAACATAATTAAGTGGAATTCTCGAAAGGCTTTGATGTTCTTCAACCTCAAAGTACTCAAGCTGATTTTCTTTAGAACCAATCGCCACATCAGTTTCTGCCCATGCCTCACATCCCCTCAGCCTTTTCTGGTTGTGAATCTTAAACACACACACACCACATACACACATTTTCAAAAAAGTGCTCAAGAAATGATTGCATGTGGATTGTGATGAATAACAATACCCCAAGGATGGAAAAACTTTAAATGCAGCTTAGTTCAGCCCAAATACCTGACCCCACTCTAGGCGCAACTAGCCCACACCAACAGCTAGTAAACAAGTGGATTGTACTCAGCATACTTGTCTTCCAACCATGAAGAATTATACAAGATGATAAACAAAAGCAGTAACCACAACAGAAAATCATTTTTTTCTGGTTTATCTAACATTTCGGAACAGAAGGATAACAAAAAGTAACAACAATGCAAGCAGAAAGAAATGAATGCGCCAAAAACTCAACTTTGTAACTTGTTAGAAGAAAAGCAACATCCAAATAATTTGGAAAGAAGATCTACAGTAGAAAGAGGTTTGAAGACAGATAGGGATGTGATGGAACCACAACTGATCCTGGCATCACGGAAGCTCTCAGGGTAGTGGGCATCTATCTTGCTAAAATTAGACATGAAAAATTAGAAATTTGCTTTCTCTGGCTTTGTGCATTAATGTACATAACATCAATCGGATTAAGCCTATTCATGAACTGAGGTAGAATTTAGATCTGTTGATTTAAATGGGTATGTGTGAATAACCAACTGTTTTTGTGTCAATATCTCTGGGCCCTTTTAAGAAAACCATGTAAAGTGTAGGGTTTGGGAAACTAATGGCAATTTCTCTCTTGATGGAAACGTATTTATTCTGGGTTTGTCAACTTACTTCATTATAAAAATATTTTTTATTAAAAATTTTTTTGGCCACGCTAAGCAGTATGTGGCATCTTAGCTCCCTGATCAGGGATGGAACCCAAGCCATCTGCAATGGAAGTACAGTCTTAACCACCGGACCATCAGAGAAGTCCATTAACTTACTCCATTTCTGACTATAAAATATATAGATATATTTGTAACTGAAATGACTAGTGAGAGTGGGAAATACATTTGCAATATTAAAACACATTTTACTCATAAAGTCAAACTGCTGATTCTGGGATCCATATATTATTAATGCCTAAAAGTCAAGAGACACATGGTATGTGATTTTCCCACATCACAGAACCTTGTGGAAAGTTTTGGAAAAGGCCATATGGTTTTTCCTCTATTTACAAGCAGAAATGTGGTTTAACTGCTTCCCAGACACATTATTATTAACTCTGTCATTTTTTTCCCCAAGGAGACGGCAATCTCAGTAATTTTCCCCCACCAAAATCCCCTATATGGTCAAATCTGAATCTGTCCTTCTGTCCTGCTTAACTTAATTTCACGGTCTCTTGTTCTAATTAGGGTTGAGGAATATCTTTCCACCAGAAAGCAACCATAACTCAGAATATCTTCTGTCTCTTCTACCAGACAGTAATTCTTCCATGAGAGTTAATTTTTAACCTTTCTTCCCCAGATTCTAGTCTCCATGGTTATTTCTACTGCTTGGCCATCTCTCCCTTCTTTACCCCACTACCATATTTACCGTTAAAGGGTAGTCCAAATTGAAAGTAACAGATTGCAGAATCTATGTACTAGCTCAAAACACAGCTCCACTCTCTTACAGTAAGCACATTCCTTTGAATCTCATTTTTCATTTGATCTTTTGACATATAATCATTGCTAAAGAGCCCAAATGGATAACATCACCTTTGATTTTATAGAAACACTCTGAAATACTTTATGTTCTAAGTACCCAGGAAAGGTATAATGGATACACGTAATTTTCTATTGGACAGTCCAATCCTTGGAATACATTCCCCTTTAAATCATACTTAGTGAATGCACACTGGAAAACATTTATAAAATATTACACATATTGGAAATATAAAGGATGAATAAAACAATTATTGTAGAAGTCAAAGAACTGAATCAAAGCTAGAAGTAATCTACCAGTGATTTCAGAACTTTATTTAGAATTATCACAAAATGACAAAGGGCTTAATTTCAGTGTCTCTACTCGTTTTTTGTTTTTTTTTTTAATCATGTATAGATAGTATAAGCCTATATCAAATGTTATCTACTGCATGGCCCAGAATATCCAGCTTCCCACAGGCCTCTGACTTCATATTCTATCCCTTTTGCCACAGGATCAACAGAGTCAAAACAATATGACAGTAATAAATTACTACCTAAGTTGGAGAAGACTCTTGAGAGTCCCTTGGACTGCAAGGAGATCCAACCAGTCCATCCTAAAGGAGATCATCCCTGGGATTTCTTTGGAAGCACTGATGCTAAAGCTGAAACTCCAATACTTTGGCCACCTCATGTGAAGAGTTGACTCATTGGAAAAGACTCTGATGCTGGGAGGGATTGGGGGCAGGAGGAGAAGGGGACGACAGAGGATGAGATGGCTGGATGGCATCACCGACTCAATGGACATGAGTTGGTGAAAGACAGGGAGGCCTTGCGTGCTGCAGTTCATGGGGTCGCAAAGAGTCGGACGTGACTGAGCGACTGAACGGAACTGAACTGAAGCTCCCTCTATTTCTAATGTTTCCCCCCCTTGTATCTTTATAGTCTACTTTTTCTTCTTCAGTCTCTGGGGAGGAAATAATCCTTTAGGATCTTCAATACTTTCTTTGCTCTCCCCTCTATTTGGACACATTTAAAATCTCAAATGGGGAGGGAGGTGGGAGGGGGGTTCAGGATGGGGAACACATGTAAACCCGTGGCGGATTCATGTCAATGTATGGCAAAACCAATACAATATTGTAAAGTAATTAGCCTCCAATTAAAACAAATATATATTAAAAAAATAAACACATTCACACATACATATTCCCTTGAACACATATTTTTAACATTTAATAAGCACACACTTAATATTTCTTTGGTATTGCATATTCATTTACCACCACACTTATTTACAGATTAAATCTAAATGCTCTGCTCCCGAGTCTCCATTTTCTTAACATCAAAAACTTCTGCTCATGTCACTGAATTCATGAAGGTAATCAACGTCATCTTTTCCCCTGAAGTCAAAGGATTTTCTCAGTTCTTGTTTTTCTTTATTGTTTAGCAGTAGTGGAGACTGTTCTCCAAAGTTGATATCTATTGTGATATCTTTCTCTTCCTTAATGACCTTGTCCTCTTCTTTGGTAATATCTCGTTTCTGCAAATGACTCCCACATCTCTATGCCTAATGGTGGTCTTCCCACCAAGCACTTGATCAGAACATCCCATAGAAAATCAGAACATCCCACCTCTCACTTAAAATCTGCTTGGTCCAAACTTAACACTTCCTTCTTGAAAAAAACAACTCTTCTGTCCTATTTCTGTTTTTTTTTTTTTTTTTTTTTTAACCCAAGTTGCCAAAGCTCAAAAATTTGGAACACTTGTTGAGTCAATTTTCCTACTTATATCCTATTAAATAATATACTTGCTTTCCCTGAATGTTCTTTTCTATTCTGCAGTGTTTCTGTACTTTAGGATCTATTATGTCTGTGGCTATACTATTCAAAGGACCTTTTATTTGGTTTTCTCAAAGCTGTATCTCTACTTGACAAGTGCAACTCAAATTCTTCATCACATCATATAAACGTGATCATTTTCATTATGTCATCCTACTTAACACAATTCTGGAATATAAACTCCTCATTCTCAGTAAGGTATTCAATGCCTTTCACTTGGTTTTATATTATTTTTCAGTTCTACCTTCCCCTACTCTTCCTCTCTGCCCATCCACCACTGGCAATATTAACCACAGCTGCTTACTGTTCCTTTGGCAAAGCTTATTCTTTCTGAGGCTATGTCCTTGTTAATACATATGCTTCTACCTGCCAGATTTCTCCCTTTTCTGTTCATCCTCTTAAAAACTTCACCTATACATGTCCAGTCATTTCAAGATTCTTAAGTTTGTCAACTCTGACTCAACGTCTTCTAGGATCAGTCCAACTGAAAGTAACTTCTTCCTTCTGTACACTTTTCCAGCACCTAGCTTCCACGACTCACAGAGCCCTTATTATGTAGCATCATTTACTGCCCTGAACTGTAAGGATTTGAGTCCATGCATTCTCTCCCTCACTCTCTGCCACATTAGATAGTACATTTCTCAAAGTCATGGTTAACTTTTCACAACTTGGTAATTCTACTGCACTCGGCACAGGGTTTTATACAATGTTGGAACTTAATTTAAAAATTAAGTTGAATGAATTCAGACCAAAAACAACTACATGCATAAAAATACAAAATATATAAAAATATAATTCCTCATCATTAGAAATTACTCTCTTCAAACTCTGGAATTGACTAAAAGCCAAACAGAACTGGGTGACTTTGTACTATGCAAATTCCCCATTATTCACATTTTAAAGAAAATTTAAAAACCCATAAATTAATGCATAATTTGGCTTACTTCCCACAGGAGGAACAAAACAGTTTCATTTTAATGTTCCCTCTGGTCCTTAAGAGTCAGCAGTTTTTGATGTGCGTAATTGGGAGAGAAGACAGAAAAGCATTGTCTTTTTAAAGTACTCTCTACAGAAAGATCAATTTTATCCATAAAAACGGAAAACTGAAAGTGGAAAAACCTAAAATGGCAATGTTGGTAGTTTTCCCACTACAAAAACACGTTTTCATATAAGAAGTTTGATTTTAGAGCAATCACACCCAACAAAATAAAAATTAGGTATCATTTTTGTAATAGATGTATTTCTTTAGTCTAAATGTACACTTCAGTAAATGCCTATGTATTAAATATCCCTGATGAAAAAATAATATCAGAATCTAACATTTAAAATTATAGGTACCTGCTAATTTAGACTTCCTCAGTACTCTTGCCTGGAAAATCCCATGGACAGAGGAGCATGGTAGGCTCCGACAGTCCGTGGGGTTGCAAAGAGTCGGACACAACTGAGTGACTTCACTCACTCACTCACTCAACTATTTTAGCATTTGGGTCACTGGAATTCTTCGAATATTAATACTCCTGAAAGTCAATCAATAATTTTAAAGCAAGTTGTATAGAAAAATAATTCTTTTGTAGAAGAGAAAACATAAAACAATTCAGCATGGAACATCATGGAGAAATGGAATAGTATTTTACTAAGAAGGAAATCCACCCTGCAGATAATGAACAATCTTCTTATACCAAGTGGGTAGTACATGAGG
The DNA here is from genome assembly GCF_002263795.3 of Bos taurus. Classification (NCBI taxonomy): domain Eukaryota; kingdom Metazoa; phylum Chordata; class Mammalia; order Artiodactyla; family Bovidae; genus Bos; species Bos taurus. The sequence goes on along the minus strand of NC_037332.1, from coordinate 12,591,694 downwards.
GCTACAATTAAAAATGTTACTTTGCATAGTTATGATCTGATACAAACACTGTTGGAAAATTCACAGAGTTCCCCACATACAGCTACAGATTGTTGTAGTTGAAACTAAACAGAAAAAAATCCTTTATGAAAAGTGAGAGTAAGATTAGATTACCATATAGACAAGGAAAATAGAAGAGACAGTGAAAGCACTTAAATAGGAAATAAGAGTTGAGGTCTGTTTACCAAGTTCTCATATAAACAGGTAACTGAAATTTATTAAGTGCAGAAATAACAAAGAATATTTCTATGACAAAAGGAATAAACAGCCATGAGCAAGATAGATGTCAGATGGATGTTTTCATTTAGATCACATGCTAAATGTTAATAATTCAGGCATGAGGCAGTTGTTTACATCGGTCTCTTCATTTCAGAATAGAAACCTGTATTATTGTCAAGGTCTGTATTTTATCAGTCTTGTCTTAGTGGCATCTTACTCGATTATGTACAGGAAACCAAACACAACTTGTAAAATAGATTAGAGAAAGATCACATATGTTGATCCATAAACTGTAACATCCTTTACTATTGCTAAATATAAACCTCATATCCTATCCAAGTCTATAAACTACTTAATTTATTGTTACCAGATAAGGGAAATAGTATTTGAATAAATGCATTTTTTTCAAAAGCAATTTGCAGCATGTTTATGAAGAAACTGTCTGGGATTTCATAAATGTGACTTTGAGTTAAATATTGATTTTATGATTTGGCCAGTCATTTAAAATAAATAATCTCATAAGTCAGGTTTAAATCATGTGGTGCCCCATTGTCTTTTTCACTTTTGCGGTATGGTTAGGGAGTTCAGATAGCCCTTTTCTCACTAATCCCGTACAATGTGCTGAAAACAGCCAGCTGCCCAACCACTTAACAAAAATAAAAGTGACAGTCAAGGGACTGCTACTGGATGAATAAAGGTTGAACGTACCATCATTTAGTATGTATATTAAGAGTATTGTATCATTCTATTATTGATTCTATCAATCAATTCTATTAATCAAAGAAAAGAAGGAAGGAAGGATCAGAGGGAGGAAGTCAAACAAAAAAAATCCTGATTCCTGTCTTCAGGGCACTTATAGTAATAAGTTTAAGGTGTTAAGTCCAATCCTTTTCTTAGCAATGTTACACAAAGACGCTCAACTTGGGCATGTACAGAACTGTGTTTCCTGCATATGTATGTCCCCTTGCAACTCCTAATTCCCTTTTCTGCTCCATTTTTCTTCAAAGCACTTACTGCCGTCAGACATACTATATACTTTATTTATCTGCTTCTGCTCTGTCTCCTCACCTCTAGACTATAAACTCCTAAGAAGCACAGACTCTTTTCAGTTTTTTTCACTGCTGTGTATCTGGCACTTAACAGGTGCTCTCTAAATATTTAATAAATAAATGAGGAGACCATTATTTTTTGTTGTTTTTCTAGACTTTTGGTGCATTTTCTAAGACACAATTTCATTTTTTTTTCCATCAAGCTTTGTTCTTATACACACAGCAGCCTGGGCAACAATGTGATTCCACTTACTAGATGTGATACTGGGTGAGTTATTCATTTCTCTGAACTTCAGCAGAACAAGGATCACAGAAGTATCTGTGGGTTGTTGCGAGAGATGAGTGAGAGAATTCACATGATGTACTTAACTTGGTGCTTGACACATGACAAGTGTTTAATAAAGTTTAGTGCTACTTGTTACAACTATTGAATTATTCTCTTCTGTTGCAAACAGCTTACTGATTCTTAAATCACCTTATAGTTAATGACACTGGGGACATTTAGATTCAAGAGCTAAGGTTACACGCAGCTGAGTCTCCTGAAAAAAAGCTACTTCCTGTGTGCGCTGCTTTCAGGAAGCATTAATCCTTCTCTTGTTCCATACTGTATTTTAATTAATTGATTGTGTTCAGTCTTCTCTGCTACACTGTCTGGTTTTTTAGCGTATAAAATCTCTGTATTCTATCACAAAGCAGGCACTCTATAGATGTTTGTCCAATGGATGAGTTACTGTAAAGAAATGATTCCATTACTCGTAGTCACATCAATCACATCACACGTGCACTATCATTACTTCTTGAAAATTACATTTCTCAATAGATGGTAGAGATCTAGAGAGCAGAGTGGAGGTTTTAGTGTTGGAGAGTGATGCAGAGCAGTGTGGATGAGAATAAAAGCAATGGCATTCAGTAATGTACTGTGAATAAAAAAGTGCTCAGAAGATCAATAGAAAACCAGTTCTTATACTCTCATAAATGGTTACTCTATTTCAATAGTAATGATCTAATTTCCATCCATCTTACTTTACAGAAGTGTGACTACTCAGGGAGAAATTCTAATAAAAAAAATACTTGATAAAGTTGAAAAGAACAGTTATTTGAAATGAGGACTGTGGAATAGGGACATGGCACATCAAGATTGTATATTGTCACCCTGCTTATTTAACTTATATGCAGAGTACATCATGAGAAATGCTGGGCTGGATGAAGACAAGCTGGAATCAAGATTGCTGGGAAAAATACTAATAACCTCAGACATTCAGATGACACCACCCTTATGGCAGAAAGTGAAGAAGAAATAAAGAGCCTCTTGATGAAAGTGAAAGAGGAGAGTGAAAAAGTTGGCTTAAAACTCAACATTCAGAAAACTAAGATCATGGCATCTGGTCTCATCACTTCATAACAAACAGATGGGGAAACAGTGGAAACAGTGGCAGACTTTCTTTTTCGGGGCTCCAAAATCACTGCAGATGGTGATTGCAGCCATGAAATTAAAAGATGCTTGCTCCTTGGAAGAAAAGCTATGACCAACCTAGACAGCATATTAAAAAGCAAAGACATCACTTTGTCAACAAAGGTCTGTCTAATCAGAGCTATGGTTTTTCCAGTAGTCATGTATGGAAGTGAGAGTTGGACTATAAAGAAAGCTGAGCACTGAAGAATTGATGCTTTTGAACTGTGGTGTTGGAGAAGACTCTTGAGAGTCCCTTGGACTGCAAGGAGATCCAACCAGTCCATCATAAAGGAAATAAGTCCTGAATATTCATTGGAAGGACTGATGTTGAAGCTGAAACTCCAACTCTTTGGCCACCTTACACGAAGAGCGGACTCATTGGAAAAGACCCTGATGCTGGGAGGGATTGAAGGTGGGAGGAGAAGGGGACGACAGAGGATGGATGGCATCACCAACTCAATGGACATGAATTTGAGTAGGCTCTGGGAGTTGGTGATGGACAGGGAGGCCTGGCGTGCTGCAGACCATGAGGTTGCAGAGTCAAGACACGACTGAGCGACTGAACTGAACTGAACACAGCTTGAGGTTTGACCACATGCAAGAATCAGTGAGAGGTTAGGAAATCCAGAGGTATGTAATATCACAGCAAAAATACTTTCAAAGAACTTATGTTAATAGTCATCCAAATGCAGAATATTTAATAGTGCTAAAACCTGTATTCAAATGATAAAAATATACAGTGCTTTACACAGGATAGTAAACAGCAAAATGACTGGCAGATTTTATGGTTGAATCAGCCATTTAGCATGTATTCAAAATAAGACATCAGAGAGAAAAAACTCCAGTATCACAAGGCTTCTATGTCTATAACTCTCACATGCTGTGAATCTATCTTTGTGTAGTGCTTCTCATTAGGAAGGTACTTACATTAGGCCGCAGTCTGGCTGCCAGATCATAATACTTCTCAGCTGCTTCATTGAGGCTAGCCTGTCTGTTAAAGAGAAAAACATCAAACTCTATTAGTTACTTCAAATTTCAGACTGATGAACAGAATCATTATGCAGCAAAATAATATTAACTTTAAAAAAATCACAAAGTGAAAGGGCAAGTCACTCATTCATGTCTGACTCTTTGTGACCCCATGGACTTTACAGTCCATGGAATTCTCCAGAATACTAGAGTGGGTAGCCTTTCCCTTCTCCAGGGGATTTTCCCAACCCAGGGATCGAACCTAGGTCTCCCACATTGCAGGCAGATTCTTTACCAGCTGAGCCACAAGCCATGTCAATCAAATAATAAGCTGACTAAGCAGAAAAGGATAATGAAAAATTGAATGCACGTACTGTACTTCTGGAGCTTCCAGGGTGGCTCAGAAGTAAAAGAATCTGCAATTCAGGAGATGCAAGTTCAATCTCTGGATTGGGAAGATCCCTTGAGAAGGAAGTGGAAACCCACTCCAGTATTCTTTCCTGGGAAACCCCAAGGACAGAGGAGCCTGAGGGCTACAATCCATGGAGTCACAGAAAGAGTCAGATATGACTCAGCGACTAAACAACAAATAATGTACTTTGTCATGATCTTTTAGACATTGTAAGTAATATCTCAGTATCTCAGCCTAATCCTTTTCAGCAGATATTACTGTAAATTTACACATGAGACATTAGAAATGTCATTTTTCTTTTCCAAGACAAACAAGATAATATGTTACAGGGTTAAGATTCTCCTGCTTCAATACGATGTTCCAGAAAAACCCTTATTTTTAAAAATAAATTGTCAAGATTACTATCTAGCTCTTTTTGTTTTATGAAAATCATAAATGCTTGCAGTTTTTTTTTTTTTAATCTGTATCTATCTATAAAGTTACTTTCTTTTCAGTTCAGGAGAAGAAACTTTCAATGTCTGTAGTCTACCAAAAAAAAAAGTCAGCCTCTCCCTCTCTTTGCTCTCTGGCCACAAGGGCAGGCACGTGACGCAGCCTGAGCTAAAGGGATGTTCTTGCTTAGGACCTTGATTCCTGAGCAAATGGCTGTAAGATGAAGAAACAGTTAGAACTGCTCACAATGGTGGAGGCAACAGGGCTATGTCCTTTCAGACTCTTCTGGCAAAGAACTGTAATTGGATGTCCTGCTTTCTTCCAGGAAGAGCCTGAGGCTACCTTATTTCCTACTGATTCAGGCTTCCAGCCTGTCTTGAATTCTGCAGTTCCCACAGCCTTCAAATAGCAACAGTTTTTCTTAATTACCACAAAATACCATGACTGTCACAGTTGACTGACACAAATAAGATGTACACTAAACTTTATAGGTAAGTTTGTGCATTGTCTATTCTTGCAATTCACAGCAAACTCGTTGCTTCAGCCAACTGGTTAATAGAAGAAATCAAATGTCTTGAATTTCCAGGAAGTCCAGTCAATAAGCCATCAAAACACGGCATGTTTGGGACTTCCACGGCAGTCCAGTGTTCAAGACTCTGCACTTCGAAGCAGGGTGCATGGGTTCAATCCCTGGTACAGGGACCTAAGGGATCACATCCCACGTGGTACAGTCAAAGAAATAAATAAAATATTAAAAACAAACAGAAAACAGTACGTTTTATGATCATGCCATGCTGCTTTCAGAAAACCTTCTAGAACAGTAGATAATAAGAGTTAGAAGCCCTTGCAGGTTGCACTGCAGTCTGGTGAGCATACTTGTGGAGTACAAAAGAAACGCTATAGAAAAAAGACAAATTCAGCTTTAGATATATGTACAGCACAGTTATAACATGAACAATAGTAGTTAATGCCTTGAGGTCCTGCAATTAATGGAGTTCTCTTGAAACTGTGACATGAAGAAGCTTTTGAGATAAGAAGATTGCAAAGAGGCCAGGAATAAAGAAAATAAACAAAAATTAACCTTTTCAACTAGAAAGCTACTACTCTCTTTAAAAGAGAAGGCATACTGGGCATACCTATAAAATTGAATTTGCACTTTGGTCAGGCCACATAAAAACTATAAAGACATATACCATGCAACCATAAAAATTATGGGAATAAGTGAAGACAACATTTCTCCAGAGAGCAGGACATATTTTTCTAATTTTTAAAGGAAAAATAATTAGAAACATTGCTATTTTTAATGGGGTTATGAGAAAGTAAAAACCCTTGACTTAAGAGTCTACTGGACTCACGACATGTTACAACGTGCCTCTGCGATTTATATTCTCATAAACGTTGAAGTTCAATTTCAATATGTCATGAAAAGTGCTTTAGCCTGGTATGAAACTGTAAAAATTCTCTCGCTAGGGTATTTAATGAAGGTTCCCTCAACCAAATTATAAGATCACTTTGGTTCAGACTCATTTGGAAATTTGAACCAGAATTCATTAGGTCATGCCCTGGAAAGGTTTTCTCCAGAGCAAAATAAATGGCATGGAGGTAGGAAATTAGAGTAACTTAATACCACAAAGAAGTAGGTCACTTTGAAGCAAGATAAACCAGTGTATGTCAAATATAGAAAGTATGGCTATCATTAATATTCATCTTATGGACATTCAAAGTCATGAGGTAGATAAGGATCAAAAATGGAACTAAGGAATTCTCTGGGTAAAATGCCTTTAAAATAATAATCGATGCAACTGAAAAAGGTTTCTTCCCCTAAAAGGGTTATCAGTCTATCAAGCCTTCCCTGTCTTCAGTCTTTTGAATTCGCAAAGGACAAATCTAGATGACTTAGTCTATTAAGCCAGAAGTTGAATTAATGATATTCCATTTAATAAAAATATAAATAGTAGAGATTATTATATTTGCTATATAATTGTGAAAATTAATTTTGACTCTTGGACTTTGCTTCTAATATTAAATGGCTTTTACTGACTAGTTATTAGGCATTTATGGCAACACATGTAAAACTGTGGGGAAAACAGCTGCATCAGCTCTACCCACTCAATCTTCATGTATATGCTTGTTATACTTTCTACAAAGAAAACTCATGAGGAGCTGTCCAATGTCTACTTTATGGTGTAAGCTATACTGCATACTCCCCTCTGCAAGAAGCATCCAGGGAGTACTTAATAAATCTTAATTGCTAAAATGATTAAATCATTAATCAACATTTGAAAATCGAGGAAATTAGCAATGTTCTGCTAATTGCTTAGTGGATTCTAGTAAATATTGTCTAGAAACTTAACCACTGTTGTTAAAGATTGATTACAGGACTCAGATTCCCAGGATTACTGGGATCAAACTATTTAAAGAAGCTGATAAAATATGTTTTTCCTGTATACCCATATTTTTTCTTTGTTCATTATTTCTTTTCTGGGACACTAAATTATCTATCATTTATCAAATTCCATGAATTGATTACTGCATTTGCCAGTTACATCAGTACCATGAACTGACTGCTATTATTAACCACATTTCAAAGACGAGTAAAATTAGGTTTAGAGAAGTTGACATCCCCCAAGTTAACACAGCTGGTAAATGGTTGAGCTCGAAATCAAGGACTCTAAAGCAAAATATCTGAACCACAAGGTCAGGCAGATATCTCTGTAAGCATCAGATATATCAGAAGGACATGTGATACATTGTTCTGTGGCAGATGACCTCACCAGTTCCCACATCAAATACTAAGAAAGGAATAAAACATGTTATTTGATTATTATGATTTAAAAGCAATGATTTAAATGTAAGAAATGAGATTCGAAACAGTGAAAATATGGAGAACATTTGCAATGACAGGTTTTACTTCCTGCATGACCCTAACTCCCAAATTACCAGACACAGTTGAGCAAAGAACAGTTTGAGAATGATGAAATGCATGATATGATGTTTTGCACTATGAACCTCACCCTCTCCCAAAAATGGGGGAGGCAAGGAACTAGGGAATGAGAAAAAGCAAGAACAGCGTTTGGATACTCACTTTCTTACCCTCACGATCTCCTATTTTTGGCGGCAGGGGTGTGTGAGATCACAATTAGACAGAAAACGGAACCCTAAGTTTCCTATTATGTCCAAGTAGAAGACTCAGAATGTGTCACAGGGAAAGCAGTTGGCTCTGCCAAGAGATCTCCCAGGCCATATGCAGACACCCTTGTATTCTGGCCACAGTACATTTTAAAAAATCAGGAATGAGACAGTGAGGAAGAAAAATTACTCTTACCAGGAAAGTACACTAAGTCCAGATGGGTGACTGTCCTCATCGAACATGTCACCTTGGGTCAGCATTATGTCCCCTATGCACGTGTGCTCAGATTTGCCCAACTCTTTGTGAACCCCATGGACAGCTGCCCACTAAACGTTTCTGTCCATGGAATTTTTCAGGCAAGAATACTAGAGTGAGTTGTCATTTCCTCCTCCAAGGGATATTCCCCACCCAGGGACTGAACCCCTGTCTCCTGAGTCTCCTGCATTGGCACGTGTATTCTTTACCACCGAGCCACCAGGAAAGTACATTATGTCCCTTATCTAGAGAATAAAGAGTTAATCACTACGCCAACAATAGACATCAACTGCAGACTCATACAGAGGCTTCTTTCTTACTATTAACTCCTGCCCATCATATATGTAAGGCCCTCTTTCTCTGACCTGTGGCCTCTGGGGGCCAGAAAAGATAGGAGGTAGAAAAAGCCAGATGGTATTTGTAAACTCGACTATGAAGTAAACCTTGACTTCTGAAGAAATCACTGGATTGGGCTAATTGTATTTTTGGTCTTTAGATTCAGTTTTTCTGCCATCAGTGAAAAGACAGGCTCGGAGTTGAAACAGATAGTAACAAAAGTCATAAACAAATATCATCATTTGATTACTATGGAATTCTATTTTTGTACAAGGGACTATGAAGCTTACATGCTAAAAATAAATAAATTTCACATTATAATTCTTCTCTCTGATATTATTTTATGACAGAAAAGTGTCTTTTAGAACACAGGTTTAGGACTCAATATTCTGACAAGATATGTATAAAAGAAATCTGGGGATCGATTATGTGATGAAACAACAACTTAACATGTCCTGTAAAATGTTTGAGGAGAATCTAATTAAAGAATTATTTATAATTACCTACATTTTTATGTATTCTGTGAAAGTTGGTAAATTTAAAATGACTTCTTTGAGAATACAGAAAATAAAAACTCAAGTAGCATTTAGAAGACTCTCTTTAACTACAATTATTAATGATTGTGAATGGCCAATTTTGAATTAAAATTATTTAATGTGGATAATAATCACTATTTGACTCATATAAAAGACAATATTTTATTAGTCTTGGTGATCATGTTCAAGAATAAATTATGAGCATTTTTTTTTTTTTTAACTAGAGAGCTGTTTGTTCCCTGTATCATGAAAGTAGAGTGAAACAGTAGCTGAGGTTTCCTGGGTTTTTGCCAACTTGCTAAACTTACATTTAGCTTTAAGTTACTCAAAGCAGAGCCACATTTTAATTCTAGTTGATCAATGTATGGTAGGAATAGATGTAGAACTAAAATAAACAAGGATATAAAAATGTATGGAAAATCTTAAAATAGCAAAATCAGAGTCACATATATGTAAAAATAATGGAGCAGAAAAAATCCTTGCAATGAAACTCCTAGAATAAACTGTTAATGATCATCAAGGATTCTCAAATGATAACTCTCAGTCAAGAAACCAAAAGTGGCCTCATGGTCTGTAGGCATCCATCTCAATGCTAAATATCAAGGAGAGAGAGGCAAAGTGGAAATGTAGCAGTAACAGAAGAAAAGACTTTGTTGATGTTTTAGTTTTACAAAATAATTCCTTAAAGTTAGACATTTCTTGATGTCCTATAAGAGTGTCAGCCCATTCTTTAATGGCCTCAATCTTTCAGGGCTGTGAAGGACAGGTTAAGCCTGTATCTGTAAAGATTACACAATAAAAAGAGAGGAAATGAGGAAATGTGTATTGGTAATGTCCACTATAATATTCCCATATAGTACTTATATTCAAGATGTAATGCTTGGGTGGAGAGACTGGGTTGAGAGGGATGAAAGGACAGGCAAGCTAGAACTTCCTTATAGGAGAGGTCCAAGAACCAACATCATAAGCATCGCCTGGGACTTTCTCTGGAAGGGTAAAACCTCAGGTACCACCTACATATCCTAACTAGAACAGGCGGGGTAACAAGATCTCTAGTGATTCACGACTCATACATACTTTAATGTCTGAAAGGCATGGAGAAGGAAGATGCCTACCTTCCTTCAACCTCATCTGCCATGCCTCTTTGAACAGTTTTTGTTTTTAATTTCTTGGCCCTATTTACTTTTTTTTTTTTTTTTTAACTTTTTGGCTGTGAGGCATGTGTGATCTCAGTTCCCTGATCATGGATTGAACCTGTGAACTCTGTGATGTAAGCGAGTCTTAACCACTGGACCAGCAGGGGAGTCCCTGACACACCCCTTTGCTTTAAAGACCTTACAACCCATTACAACCTAGTTGAAACAAGCCCCTCCTGACCAAAAATGGTCAGAAAAGTACAATTTATAAATGGAAAACCCAGTAACTTTTCAAGTGGTCTCTGATAATTTGCTAAGGTATTAAAGAAGAAAGCATATGACCCAGAGGGCCTTGGAGGTATTTCCAATATCCAACATACGTGTGCATGTATATGTGTGTGGGTATTCATAATCTGCTCTGAGAAAATAATCTTTGTTCCTTTATCCCTTAAGAACTTCAATTTTATGTCACTTCCAGTAAAATTATTTGAGAATGAAAACCAAAAGATAACAATTTTTTCTCAAATATTCACTCTGCTCTCTAAAAATCAGGGAAACATTGGAAACCCCTTGGTACAGTGTAGTTCTGCCTTTCTTACTTAGGAAGCAGTGACAACGTGGACCCTTAGACCTGGAAAAAGGGGAACTGCAGTTATCTCAGCAGTATGACACTATCCTAAGATGATATGTCTAAAAACTTAACATCTCTAAGTACAAATTTGGAGTTCACTCTCCTATGACTATAAATCTATTTTATAAAATGTATCATAAAGGGTAATTTAATAATATTGGAAGAATCTTACTATTTAGGATTTACATATTTGAAAATCTGTTACTCCCTGTAAATCCTTTTTCCATCAGTAAATTCAGGAGTCACAGCCTCTAGGTAATTGCTCAGTTATAAAGATGTGAGGGAGCCAATGGGACACGGTGAAAACAGTATTAAACCTGGCCAGAATATGCTAAGCATAAACCCCAGCTTTACCAACCGTGGGAAATAACAACTAACATTGAGCCTCAGCATCTTCATCTGTAAAATGGGAATATAAATATCTTCTTCATATATGTGCAATTATAATTAAGAAGGTGACACATAAAATGTAAAATATAGTCCAGGTAGACAGGAGGTATTTGAATAAATGCTACTTTTGTTCCTTCATTACCCTATAAGTGGATTAAAAAAAAAAAGAAAAAAAGCTTTTCATCACAGCCCATGGATGCTGGGAATAAGTTAAATTTGTTTTCAGCATCTCAATACTTCCTCTCAGGTGTCAAATATCCTTGTGTGCTTTCAAGCTTCCAGTTCTGGGAGAACGCTGAATAAATTCATTCATACAAAATGCTTCTAACAGAATAATTGATTCAATACTTTCCTTTCACAACTCTATAGACATTGCTCTACTGAGTTTTAGTATTTTAAATTCCTTTGATATTTTCCTTTGATGATAACCAATATGCTTTTTTTTTTTTTTTTTAATGCTCTCATCTGGAAACATCCATTACTCTTTCCTTTTCCATTTTAAGTACTAAAAATGTCAACACGTGTAGTCAATGTTCTAATATTATGTGAGGCCTTCAACATCTGTGATCACTCTTCCTGGAAATATATTTAGTAATTAGCCAAAATGTGGATCCTGTCTTCCCAAACAAGGCAAAAGCCAGAAATTCCCTCATCTTCCAGCTTTCTTCCAGCCAAAGTATCAGCACAAAACTCAAGTTCCATCAATCAGATGCAACCTCATAAGAGTCAAAGTCAGAAGTAAGCATAATGGGCTGGGGGTGGGGGAATGGGGGGGAGGGCAGCTGCACCCAGAAGAATCATCTCATGAATGTGGTGCTTGCTCTTCTTGGTTCCTTGTGGGTGATGACAACAGAGCTCTGGATTCTAAAATGTGCTGTGCTGCAAGGAAAGCTGCTGCTGCTGCTGTTGCTAAGTCGCTTCAGTCGTGTCCGACTCTGTGCGACCCCATAGACGGCAGCCCAGCAGGCTCCCCCGTCCCTGGGATTCTCCAGGCAAGAACACTGGAGTGGGTTGCCATTTCCTTCTCCAATGCAGGAAAGTGAAAAGGGCAAGTGAAGTCGCTCAGTCGTGTCTGACTCTTCGCGACCCCATAGACTGCAGCCTACCAGGAAGTCCATGGGATTTTCCAGGCAAGAGTACTGGAGTGGGTTGCCATTGCCTTCTCTCGCAAGGAAAGCTAGGCAGTAGAAATTATTTCTGGTTATGTAGAGTACTCTCAGTCTTGTCAGAAGAGCCTGTAGAATTCTCTACAATAAATCTCTACAATAAATCCTGTTTCTGTTTAAACTGGCAAGAGTGGATTCTTTAGTGAGCAACTGAAAACAGTGACTCAAACAAGAAGATAAGTTTAGGAGTAGATCTCTTTTCATTAATTTGACTTCTAATATGATGATTAAAGACCTTCATCCTATCTTGGAAATTTTGTCTATCTGTTGATAATTGTTTATCTGCTCTAGGCTCTCCTTCAAATATTTTCTATTTACATTAACATCTATATAACAAATACAATTACATGTGTATGTCTGCCATATATGGGCTTCTCTGGTCCCTCAGATGATAAAATATCTTCCTGCAATGCAGGAGCCCCAGGTTCAGTGCCTGGGGTGGGAATATCCCCTGGAGAAAGGAATGGTTATCCACTCCAGTATTTTTGCCTGGAGAATTCTGTTGACTGAGGACCCTGGGGGGGCTACAATCTATGGAGTAGCAAAGAGTTGGACACAACTGAGAGACTAGCACTTCACTTTTTCATTTTTATGCCACATATAAGAGCATATAATTATATACACATATTTATATATACAGACAAAAGTATCACAGATTACATGTGTACATGTACATGTATACATATTACATGCATGTATGTATGTATATATGTATATATATGTATATATAACTATATGTACACAGTTGTATGCTATACTTAATTATACAAATACATATATATATATATATAACTACTGTGTATACATCATTCTCATTCTATCCTCCAATCTTTTATCCTTTCAGTCATCATTTTCATATTTTTAGTGTTTCTCATTAAGTTCTGGGAATATATCTATAATTTCTATTTAAATTATCTATGAATTTTACATTGCCACCACTGTAGTCATAAACTCAGAGCTCCTATTAATCACTGAGTAAATTTTTCTGACGTTATAAGACCCCTCTTTTCAACATCCTATTTTATTTTCACAGATACATTCAGTTCGGACAGGTTAGATTACACTTCGATAATAGACACATCCTAAATCTTAGTGAAGGGACAAAATTTATTTTGCACTCATTCAACCTATCTAATGCAGGTGAGACGGGAGGTTTGTCTCCCATTGATTATTCCAGGATCTGTTTCTACTGACTCCTACAATTTTGACTTGAAAGTAGCACACATCACATTCACACACATTCCAGTGACCCAGAAAGACCCAGGGAGGCCTTCAACTGGGAGAAGTCAGGCAAGTGCAGTCCCGTTATGTTTCTTCAAGTCAGAAGGCCAAATATATTTGGTGAGCAGCATTAATACTTCCACATGTAGTGCTCTTGTGAATCACCTTGACAATAGAAATTGGAGGTGGTGGTTTAGTTGCTAAGTCATGTCCAACTCTTGCAACCCCACGGACTGCAGCCTGCCAGGCTCCTCTGTCCATGGGATTCTCCAGGCAAGAATACTGGAGTGGGTTAATTAGAAATGTTCTAATTCTACAGAAAAAGATCTTCATCTATTATTGAGAATTAAAATGAGTCTTTTAGAAATTTTGCAAATTTATAGCCTCTTGAAGGTCTGAATAAGATAGACTTTCCCCTTGATGGGCCCTTCCAATCTAGTTTCTTCTGGGGGAATAATTAATAGATTCCTTGGGTCAACTCACTGGGAGTTAGCCTAGGAAAGGGAAGTTAAATGAGGATGCCTCAAATCATGTCTTGAACTCTCACATTTCTTAAATTGCTGATTTTGGATCTTAGGTCAACCATTAATTCAAGACACAGTCAGGCAGACTTCTGCCCTTTCCCTTACATCCAATTCATCACCAAACCTTGCCAATTCTGTCTCCTAAATATCTTATGAAAGAACAGTGTTCTTGAGGAACTCAAGAACTCAAACTCAATTTACCACAATGTGGCATTACCAAGGGAAATATCAGATGCAACACTGAATAAGCAAATTCTTGACAGCTAACCATTTTGATAAGGCTGCATTCAAGGGAAAACCAATAGCCTTTCTTATTATTTTTCAGAAAACCCCTAAATGTTCTTGATTAATAAGGGAAGAGGCTGGTGTTCAGCTTGTACAGTAAGCATTCAAGAAATACTTGAATTTGACAGAGCTGAAAAAATAAGCAAACACATTCACAGGAGCTGCCACCAGGTTGAACAGGATGTGGGCAGGCTGCAGTGGTCATACTCACAATCACCATAGGAAGGCACTGACTGAATGCAACTTGATAAGCAATGCATACTGCAGAAAGCTAGAGAGGTTTTGAAAAATAAATCCTAAGAATTGCCATGCTGCCAATGTATAATAAAACTTTCCACTGGTTTCTAGCACTACGGTAACTAAGGAAAAATTACAAGTGATATATTTAACAAGGACCTTTTTTGTAATTGTTCTTATAACGAATATTGGTAGACCTTGAATTTCAGATATTGATTTAATATGTAGCAAAATGCCTTGTTGATGAAAGTATCTATTATGATTAAGATGAATTAGCATCTAGAAACATGTGCATGCACATTCTTGTAAATGGTTTATTGTGATTAAAAGCATAGTGTTTTATTCATGAAGAACAGAAAGTCCCCTTCCCATCACAGCACCTGACCTTGTCATGCATATTAAACTTGTCTTTTAAAAAAATTATCCTTCCAGTGAAGGTTCTTGCAAACTGGTTACAATATATTTTTTAAATATACCAATAGTTTATTGAATCCTGATTTCTCTTTGAAAGTATCTGCTTTAGGAATGCTAAGCATTAATGTGAAATGAGAGTATTCAACTGAAACCTCACAGTAATCTTTTTCCTCTCAGACTCTGAATTTCTTATTAAAAATTTATTAAAAGCCAAGGAGGAAACCACTAAGATATAGTTACATTAATAATCTCAAATTATAAATAAAATCTCAAAGTAATTTATAAAACTTGCTTTAAATATTGGTTCCTGGTGGGTATGTGATTATAAAAGGACAGGATGCTTGTGGCGATGCAAATCGTCTGTATTTTGACTGGAATGATGGATACACAAACTGGTATGTGTAATAAAAGCACACAAAACTAAACACACACAGATACACACAATGGCATAATAAAACTGGGGAAGCCAGTACATTAGTATCAATGTCAAAATACCGGTTTTGATACTGTATGGTAGTTCTACGAGATATCACCATCCGGGAAAGTGGATAAATTGTACAGGGATCTCTCTGTGTTGTTTCTTAACCGCATGCAAATCTACAATCATCTCAAAAAATTTTTATTTTTAAATGTTCCTCTATTTTTCTCAAAAGTCCACGTTTTAAAAACATCCAAACGTGGACCAATTCTGTTATTCTTCTTCCCAGGTAAGAGTGATCTACGTAATCAGAAACTTCCCAGAAGCTAGGCTCTGAGCCATCGTGCAATGTTACCTAAGGAAGCATCTGCATGGAGACTTTGGAGTGGATTTCAAGGAACCACATGTGAGAAGTGGTGTACACATGGCTAATAGAATAAATAATGCTTTTTGAACAACTGTATAAATCATTCGAGTTTCTTAAAAACATCCTTCTTTAATGCATTCACTTTCATTTTATATTGATACAAAAAACTGTTCATATGCCTTTTACTTGTTTTGAATTATTGTAATTAGTCTTCAAAACAATATTTCTGAGAAGAGATGCATAAATAGGTCTAAAAACATACTACTTCAACACATAACAACAGTGTTAATTATAGGCTCATTTGAGAATTTGATAGGCCTTCGATATATTTATATTTGATAATCCTCTCTACTATCAAGCATAATGTATTCATGTGCCACATTCAAAATAATTAATAAAAAAATACAAATACTGAGATGCAGTTGACTAACTGACACAATGTTCTGTCTTAGAGACATTTAATTAGACAATTATTAATATCAATTTTGCAGCTTTCCTTCTGTATTTTATGGACAATAATTTTTTAATGGAAAAGGGTCTCAATTTTCAGAGAATCCTAAACTCTCATATATCCTATATACTGGGCACATAAATCATAATGAATTAAATAGACCCAACTGATTTTAACATGGTTAAGCAGCATAATTCATTTTGGAATGTAGTGTAAGGTGGTACTTACAAAAAGGGGAATTAGTATAATTGAATAAATTATATTAATAGGTTTAAAGCTACAGTGTAGTCTTTTCAGGTACAGTAGCAAAAACTAACCTGAGCATGTGGGCGGCATTGAAGACAACATCAAACTCTGTGCTGTCCAGCTCAGCTGCTTTTTTTGCCATCTCAGCTGCTTCTATGAGGCGGGCTTCTTCCAGAAGAAACTGACCTGCAAAGCATGAAGTCAAGTGAGCTGAAACCTAGAAAATAATAGTCCTATGAAACAACTAAAGCTGCTATAGAGAAAAATCTAAGAACTGTGGTAAAGGTGACACAAAGCTAAGATTTATGGGTGCCGCACATCTACATGCTCATTATTCAGGCATACTTTATACGCCCTTCCCTTAACTGCAGAATACTGCAGTGTGCCAAATCTGTTACATTAACACTTTTTTTCTTAAAAATCCTCCACAGATTATTGAAGAAGAAATAAAATGAACAGATTTAAAGGTATGTTACAAATAGGTAAAAAAAATATATTTATTTTTTTAGGTATAACAAAACAAAAAAATTTCTGGGAAGATTTTAGTTTTCTGATGGTCAAAGTGGGGATTAAAGCACTATGTTAGTTGTGCCAAATCTATAGCTCAGGTGAAATATATTTCAATAAGCCACTCATCAACTGGTTTAAACATTAGTTTCACCTATGTAAGTCACTATAATCATTATGTTGCATCACTAGTGTAAAATTTAATTATTAGCTATAAACCTCTGAGACTCTAAGGTGAGAGTTGCTTTGTAGGAAAAAAAGATATATGACAATAAGTTGAGTTGATTTTAATTACTGGTCCTTTAAAGCAGCTTTTGTCTCTGATGCATATGCACAGTGCTACCCATATTAAGATACATTTATTTCCTTACCTAAGTAACACTAAAATTATTGAATAGAAACATAGAAAGGTTGGCTTAGTATTATCTTATAGATTGACTACTAAACACACAAGAATATTCACAAATTCAGATTTTTGAGATTACTTTCAGGTCAGCTCTGCAAGGTTAAAATTATTGCAGATAGAGCCACACAATTCTTCAAAACTCTCTCTCAGGAACTGTTGTATGATGCTACCCCAAAATCATACTGTAAAGGCAAAGAAAGGTGAAAAGAATTGGGACCAGTTTTAAGGCTGTAAATGTGCACAGAGAGAACAGGCTGCTTTCTATAGGTAAGGGTTTACTACCAGCAAAAGTAATGATGTTAAGCCTTATCTGATACAGATAATCAAATGAAAATCAAATCAAGGGAGGACAGAGGTATACAGAAACCACCCAGGCAATTGACAGGCTTATAAAGGTGTTTAATTTTATTATTTTTGTTTGTTTTGAGATTCCTATTTTCTTAGAGTTCAAGACTTTAACACTATGAAATATTGCTGGAAAAATGATTTGCAAGTCCTAAGGCATACAAAGAAACTGAAAAACTTTAAAAATGGTAAATTCTTTGCTTACTGCTTATCTTGTAAATATTACAAATGATCTTCTGACCTAAACGGCAGTTCTTAAAATACAGGGGAAACTTTCTACTTTAAGGTTTTATAATCAACCACAGTCACTGCTTGTACTTAAGCGCAGCTTCTAAACTTCAACTAGTAAAGAATGGTGAGTAAAGCCAGGCCTAGGCTTTTAATCCTACATTTTGACAGGAGTTGGAGGTCCTTTAGTTGTTTCTACAAAATGTTTTATATCACTTTCTTAGTTTTTCACATAACATTTGGCGCCTTTCTCATCTCTCAAAACAAACATAATTTTGGGATCAGAAAATGATTAAGAAAATAAGTTGTAAGGAGTTATGTTGATACATAGAAAAATGTATTACTTTAGGAATTCATGTAGACATTAACTCTACAGACCTGTTGAAATGAGATTCAATTTAAAGTATATGAGGTTTTAATAATGTAGGACAAAAAATAGACAATCTGCAGCATACTGAATATTAATATCTCTGCACATATGCCTTGGAACAGGATACCAGGCTAAACTCATTTTTCAGTTAGTTATGCTTCTTACAGATTAAAAATTAGAACATAATATTAATTGCTACCTATCTTCAAGGCCTATTTACCTAGCTAAATGTATTAATAAATATACTAATTACTTATGTGATTTTTAAACAAAGGATAATGTAGGAATTTATTAATTATTCTTTTCCTTTCCAGACAGTTATTAATTCTGAAAATGTATTCTGTATTAATAGAAGAGAAATGCAACAATTAATGGAATAATGAAGGTTATTTTATTATTCCAGATGGTAAGAGGAAAAGGAGATGTATTAGTTCTGGGGGAAAAAAATGAAATCTATACTCTCCATGCAGAAACAGAGGGACAGAAGTCACAAGAAGCCTAGGTGATGAAGACAATGATACTCAATGGCTTAAAAGGACAGTTGATACGCAATGACCAGGGCAAAGCCTTTCAAGTTCTACTAATGCTGAACATATCTCTGATGTTCATCAACAACAAAAAAAGAGTAACTAACTAGTTGGGTAAAATCAAATAGGCGATTTTTAAAATATTTAAAAACATTTCCTTACAGTTTAGGTAAGCTTTGCTACAGAACACAGACTTTGTAGCAGCTTTCAAGATCCAAAAACTACATGAAACACATAATTTTTAGTACTGCAAATGGTAACCAAAAAAAAAAAATTCCTATATGATAATTTTCTAACAGGAGGATTCATTCATCATATTAACATGCAAAAAAAGAATAATACAACATATGTGTAAAGTATCTGCCTAATTCCCTCCGTTCTGTTCGCAATAACTCATAGATCTCAATAGACCAGTTAGTGTTCTTCTATGATAAAGCTACAAAACATCAGGCAATGTGAATCACGTGGTGTTTTTAAGTGAATTTGAAAATCTGAACCAAAGTCGAAAATATTGATACCTTATTATTATACTGTGTTATACAGTAATCAATTGTTTGAAATAGAGCTCACAATTGATGGAAAACAGGGCAAAAAGCATTTCAAATATACAGAACCAACATAAATAAAGAAATAAAGACATGCTAGTTTCTTCTACATAATTATCCAAAGATCCTAAATTGATATGTTATTGGGGAATAACAAAATTTGCTCTTACTCCTAAAAGACTACCTTAATCGCTCCTCTTCTACTAGCTTCTTCTGTTATTGCTCCATCATACCCCGGCTCCAGACTCTGAACTACCCTGCTTCCCTTAGTGTAGCCTGCTGCTTCACATCCTTATTTGGCCCTCAACTCTTCAGCCTCTATGGTTTCTCTGCCTTGTCCTGCCCCAATCTCCAGGCTGCCTATCTTGCCCACCTAGCATAATAGGAGATGTTTCACTTCCTTCCTAAAACACTTCCTTTTTGGTGAAGCCTTCTTTGACCACTTTCCAGTAGTGTTAGAACTGCTTCCCGTTTAAGTTCACTGTAATATAATTTACCAGTCTAAACTAGAGCACTTACAAGAGTAAAAGAGAATGGCATTGTTAATTGTACTGGAACAGGGGCAATAAACCAGAATTGTTCCACCATGACTGCCCCACTTACAGCACATGGGACAGGCTGGCAATCTCAATCCTCTTGTCTTCATTACTATCGGGAGGTGAACTGTTTTACACAATAAAGCACTGAATCAGTGTTAGGAGAAGTGATCGATACCAGCAAGTGAGCCAGAAGTACTCTTCACTGAAGAATACAAAGGTTGACCATTGAGCCCATGAAGACTGAGCCAGATCCTGAAGCTTGGTGAGTTGGATCTCCTATTGGGGCTCTGAGATTGAGGCTTCCCTGGTGGCTCAGATGGTAAAGAATCTGCCTGCAATGCGGAAGACCCAGGATTGATCCCTGGGTTGGGAAGATCCTCTGGAGAAGGGAATGCTACCCACTCTAGTATTCTTGCCTGGAGAATCCCAGGGACAGAGGAGCCTGGTGGGCTACAGTCCATGGACTCTCAAAGAGTCTGACACAACTGAATGACTAACACTTTCACTTTCATTCTGAGGCAAGATTGAGTCAGGACACTGCAGGGAGTGAAGGGTGCTAGAAAGGAAAGGAAGAAAACAAGGAGGGCAGGCTGAAAGATTGCCTTTCTCAGTGGTTCTCCAGTTTTAGCACGTATCACAATCACTTTGAGGACTTGATAAAACAGAAAGCTAGGTTCTGTTCCTAAAATTTCAGATGCAGTGGGTCTAGGGCAGAGCCTATGATTTACATTTTTAAGAAGTTCCTACAGAAAACTGATGCTGCCAGTACAGGGCCCACAGCTTAAGAGCCAGCTGTCTTATGCGAACAAGAAAATGAATGTTTTGCACCATACCCTGGACTCCTGCCTGCGATTAGCTACGATTAGCTGACTGAGCTCTTCTGGAAATCAACTGCATGTGACATGCCCTCCCTCACATCACAGGCATAATGATCAGGTTCTACATACATGTACAGCTAGAAATACATATGTATGTGAATAAGAAATACTATATGTAAGTTTACTCTCTCAAACTCAAAATGAGGAGATTTAAGAGTTTTATTCCTCACTAATAGGCTAGATCTCTGAGAAATCATTTCTCTTTCACATAGAGTAGACAAACACATTCTTTGCATTTGATAACTGAGTAGAATTTCAAATAAAGAAACCACAAAAATTTAAGTAAAATACATTTTGTTCTCCGGGTGTACTGTGCTACCATACCTTATCATTATTTCTTTGGTTTGTAATTTGTCTTACCAAAGTTAATTACAATCATCTTATTTCCTTGTATCCAATCAAAGGGAGAAAGACCAAAAAAAAAGATGAAGAGTTATAAAAGAAAAAATACATTTGAGTACAGAAAGGCAGAAGAGAAAATAAAAAGAGAAAGCTTTCTCCAGAGGCCCTGATACAGAGCTTAAGTAGCCTCCCAGGGGAAAGGGGGAAAGTGGTTCAGAGTTTTGAATTCAACTATTTCAGCATTAGAGGTGTGCTGCTGCTTCTCTGGACAACTGTCTCACTGAACAATTTAAGAACTTTGTTGATTTTTACCAACATATCAATATGAGAAGCCTGTGAAGATCAATCTTTCATTAATTCCTGGATTTAAAAAGCTGTCTGAAAGGTAGAAAACCATAAAATTGTAAGCTGGCCCTTAAGCTGTAGGTTCAAAGACTGCTTTCCAGACGTTCTGCATATAAACTCCCAAGATTAGTTGGGACTGTCATTTTTCACTAAAATATTATGAAAAACTCAGTCTTATGATCAATGCAACTAAATTAAGGAACTAAAACAATTAGTAGTAAGTGCTATGATAATCCAATTCTCTTGAGGAAAAATCACTCGTACACAGCCTTTAAAAAATGGTTAAAGGTTGGGAGTTCCCTGCTGGTCCAGTGGTTAACACTTCACCTTCCAATGCAGAGGGTGCAGGTTCGATCCCTGGTCTGGGAGCTAAGATCCCATATGCCCTATGGCCAAGAAACCAGGACATAAACAACATAAGCAATATTGTAACAAATTCAATAAAGATTTAATTAAAAAAATAATAATAAAAAATAAATAAATAAAAATGGTTAAAGGCAAATGAAAATCTTTAACAGAGAATTTTTGTTAAAATAGTTCCCCTTAGAGAGGACATCAGGTTATCAAAATATATCTAGAACTGTCTTACTTCCGATACCACCCTGTCTCAAACCATCCTCTCCCCCTGGGTAACAGCAGTAACTTCATAATGGGTCTCTGCACTTCTGCCCCTGATTCTATAGGCTACTCTCAACATGGAGAAGGCAATGGCACCCCACTCCAGTACTCTTGCCTGGAAAATCCCATGGACGGAGGAGCCTGGTAGGCTGCAGTCCATGGGGTCGCGAAGAGTCAGACACGACTGAGCGACTTCACTTGCCCTTTTCACTTTCCTGCATTGGAGAAGGAAATGGCAACCCACTCCAGTGTTCTTGCCTAGAGAATCCCAGGGACGGGGGAGCCTCATGGGCTGCCGTCCATGGGGTCACACAGAGTCGGACACGACTTAAGCGACTTAGCAGCAGCAGCAGCAGCAGCAGCAGCAACTCTCAACACAGCAGTCAGGGATCCTGTCATTCTAAAGTTGGCTCAGGGGAGCTGAAAGTCATTACACTGGACTATCCTGCCTGATATGACCAACACGGAGTTCTACCCTCAACCTTTACGTCAGTTCTCTGACCTCATCTCCTTTGTTTTCTACTACTCTCCCTCTTGTTCACTGAATCTATATTAGGCTCCTGCTATTCATCTAACACATCAGAGTAAGAAAGACCCCTTCACCAGGGTCTTTTTCCATTCTCTCCGCCTGGTATGCTTTACCCCAGATATTACAGAGGCTCACTCTCTTAATTCCTGGCACACAGTGGGGATTTACTAAAGACATATTCAATGGCAGGACTGAATTAACCTAGTCATAGCTCTATGTGGCTAACTGCTTCATCTTCCAGACCAAGTTAGAACCTAGCCAACGCAGGTCATCAGGCGCTTGCCTATTCATAGCCTCTTACCTCACAGTGATTTTATGCAAGGCTGCAGTGAATGGTCACATACGCATAATACACAAGGGTACCATTCACAACGATGTCTCTGTGAATGTGCCTCTTGTGGTTGAGCAACATGGTGGCCCTGACTTTAGACCTTTGAATTTCCCTTGAAATATAAGTGATCCAGACATCAATTATATTAATACCTTCAAAGACATTTAATTTCAGAAAAGTTCAAACTATGTAAGGTGTCTAAAATTTATTATATTCTATTGCACTGTGAAATAATTTCAACCATTTGAAAATAACAAGCTGAAGGTTAAAGTATCCAACCCAACATATGGGGATATGAAGATAAATGCAACATTTATTTTTGGAACAGTTTCCATCTAGCAGAGGAAAAGGGAGATTATGAAGATAGTTTAACTATAAAATGTATATAAATTTGAAAAGGGAGCTGTGCAAGGTACCACAAGCAAACTGCATCATTTCTGGATGGAGGTGAATTGCTTGGCATTGTTCACTTTATAATCAAATTTAAATATACATAAAGGGCACAAGCTAAGTGTTCAGTTCAGTTCATTTGCTCAGTCATGTCTGACTCTTTTCCACCACATGGATTGCAACACACCAGGCCTCCATGTCCATCACCAACTCCCAGAGTTTACTCAAGCTCATGTCCATTGAGTCAGGGATGCCACCCAACGATCTCATCCTCCGTCATCCCCTTCTCCTCCTGCCCTCAATCTTTCCCAGCAACAGGATCTTTTCCGATGAGTCAGTTCTTTGCATCAGGTGACCAAAGTATTAGAGCTTCAGCTTCAACATCAGTCCTTCCAATGAGTACTCAGGACTGATCTCCTTTAGGATGGGCTGGTTGGATCTCCTTGCAGTCCAAGGGACTCTAAGGAGTCTTCTCCAACACCACAGTTCAAAAGCATCAATTTTATGGTGCTCAGCTTTCTTTATAGCCCGTACATGACTAATGGAAAAACCACAGCATTGACTAGATGACCTTTGTTGGCAAGGTAATGTCTCTGCTTTTTAATATGCTATCTAGGTTGGTCATAACTTTTCTTCCAAGTAATAAGCATCTATTAATTTCATGGCTTCAGTCACCATCAGCAGTGATTTTGGAGCCCAAAAAAATATAGTGTGTCACTGTTTACACTGTTTCCCCATCTATTTGCCATGAAGTGATGGGACCGGATGCCATGATCCTAAGATCATGGTGACCATGGTGACCAAACTCTGAATGTTGAGTTTTAAGCCAACTTTTTCACTCTCCTCTTTCACTTTCATCAAGAGGCTCTTTCCTTAGTTCATCTTCGCTTTCTGCCATAAGGGTGGTGTCATCTGCATATCTGAGGTTATTCATATTTCTCCCAGCAATCTTGATTCCATCTTGCACTTCATCTACTCCAGCATTTCTCATGATGTACTCTGCATATAAGTTAAATAAGCAGGGTGACAACATACAGCCTTGACATACTCCTTTTCCTATTTGGAACCAGTCTGTTGTTCCATGTCCAGTTCTAACTGTTGCTTCTTGACCTGCATACAGATACCTCAAGCGGCAGGTCAGGTGGTCTGGTATTCCCATCTCTTTCAGAATTTTCCAGAGTTTGTTTTGGTCCACACAGTCAAAGGTTTTGGAATAGTCAATAAAGCAGAAGTAGATGTTTTTCTGGAACTCTCTTGCTTTTTTAATGATCCAACACAGTTGGCAATTTGATCTCTAGTTCCTCTGCCTTTTCTAAATCTAGCTTGAACATGTGGAAGTTTATGGTTCACATACTGTTGAAGCCTAGCTTGGAGAATTTTGAGCATTACTTTACTAGCGTGTGAGATGTGTGCAACTGTGCGGTAGTTTGAGCATTCTTTGGCATTGCCTTTCTTTGGGATTGGAATGAAAACTGACATTTTCCAGTCCTGTGGCCACTGCTGAGTTTTCCAAATTTGCTAGCATATTGAATGCAGCACTTTCACAGCATCATCTTTTAGGATTTGAAACAGCTCAACTGGAATTCCATCACCTCCACTAGCTTTGTTCGTAGTGATGCTTCCTAAGGCCCACTTGACTTCGCATTTCAAGATCTCTGGCTCTAGGTGAGTGACCACACCATCGTGATTATCTAGGTCATGAAGATCATTTTTGTATAGTTCTTTTGTGTATTCATGTCACTTCTTGTTAATATCTTTTGCTTCTGTCAGGTCCATACCATTTCTGTTCTTTATTGTCTATTACTAGCATCCAGAAGCAATTATCTGTACCTGAGGGCTCTTCCCAAAGATTCAGATGACTAGAACAAGAATAAAAGGCACTGCAGAAGTATTTGGGCTGACTGGTTTTGACTTGTAATCATGGTCATGACATCTCATTATAACAAGAAGAGTCAGTGAAGTTGAGCTGAGGTGAGTGAGCCCTTTCTGTGCTGTTTCTAACTAGGGAGGGGAGTAGTGAAGTTCTGTTAAGATGGGTGGGTAATATCCAAATGCACAAGATTTACACTAACTTTTGGAAAGAGATTCTACTGAAGAGAGGCTACTTGTTAACATGTGCTCATTATGCCTGGGAGAAATAAAATTAGAGAGGAGAATCTTCTGCTTCTCTGAAGAGAAGTTTGCTGAATGTCTGAGTGAGGTTTGCTCTCAGTCTTAACCAATCTCTCTCTCCTTTCCCTTCTAGTTTTGCTGCTTCATGTTTTTGTGCTTTGGCAGTCTGATTAATAAAAGCTCTGGTTTACTGAGACAGACCCAGAGTGATAACTGTGCCACAGTTACTGGCTAAGAAAACAGGTGGGCCAAGAAAACAAGGAAAAGGTCATCCAGGAGATCAATCTGGACAGTTCAGTTTGAGGCTGGAAGGTCCTGGATGTATCCCTACATGACCATGAGGCCAAGAATCTGGCCTGAATTGGACAGGTGGCACAAAAGGTGTCCAGGGCAAAGGAGATTAGAAGATTAGCAGGCCAGGGCTCTGTGCTCATCCAGAAAGGAGGCCAGGAAGGCTATTGCTTTATTGCATTTATTTCTCCTCTGACTCTTTTCAGAAGGGCTACGAAACCAAGGGAGTTACGAGGACTATCAGATGGAGAGTGGGAATTAGAGAGGGCAAAGAAGGGAAAGAGAGGGGCCCAGGGAGGAATTGAAGAGATCAGAGAAAGGGGAGGAGTGGTATGGGGGCATAGAGTGGGCAAGAACCTGATCCCATTATAGATTTAAGTAATAAAGAGATTCAGTAGAGATCAAGTATGCTCCATCAAGGACAAGACAACAATGCTAAGACTTCAAACAGTCTGAATTTCATCACCTAAAGATGAGGACAAAGCCATAACTAGATGAGGAGTACAACCTAATTAAAGACAGGGGAAGTAGTCACATTTTATTCTAGGATGTTGTGTAATCTGAGACAAGGGAGCTGTAAGGAAAGAAATGAGACAGATGCAGGACTTGAAGGCAGACACTGAAGTCACTACAGAAAGGAACATGGCTCTGAGACTAAGTTAAGGTGGGTGGTAATGAGACTGCAGAGAGGTGGTCAGGAAGCTTACATCCTCTGCTTAAGAAGAGCTCAGTATTTTCACTGTGCTCCACAAAATTCCTAAGGGCTTTTGGGAGATATTCCCTTACAAATGTATCCACAGGGGCACAGAGGAGTCAATGGCAGGATACACAAACTTTGGGAACAACTGTCGTACGTAGTCAGAGGCAGATTGCAACCTCCCAAGTACATTCAGTCACTGAATGAAATAGCTAAGATTGGAAAGACAGCCTCCCTCCCTCCTTCTCTCTCTCTCTCATCCCCAATTCTTCTCTTGTTAATAATTACTTGTCACTTATAATCCTTCTTCTTACAAGCAATTATTCCCTTTCTCTCTGGTCTTTCTGTCTGCATGCTGACAGGTAAGGATTTCCTCTTTTTCTTAACTCCTACATCTTTATTCTATCTCCCTTTCCCCTAATTTCTGTCCCTTATTTATATACTTTATTCAAAAATCGTTCTATACAATTCATTCATTCTTCAGGATATTAGCATAGTTTTCATTATAATTTTAAAATTATTATAATTTACTCAGCATTTAACTTAAATGCAGAGCACATGATGTGAAATGCTGGGCTGGATGAAGCAAAAGGTAGAATCAAGATTGCAGGGACAAATATTAATAACCTCAGATATGCAGACAACACCACGCTTATGGCAGAAAGCAAACAGGAACTAAAGAGCCTTTTGATGAAGGTGAAAGAGGAGAGTGAAAAAGCTGGCTTAAAACTCAACATTCAAAAAACTAAGATCATGGCATCTGGTCCCATCACTTCATGGCAAATAAATGGGGAAACAATGGAAACAGAGAAACTCTTTATTTTCTTAGGTTCCAAAATCACTGCAAATGGTGACTGAAGCCATGAAATTAAAAGAAGCTTGCTCCTTGGAAGAAAAGCTATGACAAACCAAGACAGTGTAATAGAAAGCAGAGATACTACTTTGCAGACAAAGGTCCATGTAGTCAAATTTTGTGGTCTTCCCAGCAATCATGTACGGATGTGAAAGTTGGACCATAAAGAAGGCTGAGCACCAAAGAATTGATGCTTTTGAACTGTCGTGTTGGAGAAGACTTTTGAGAGACCCTTGGAGAGCAAGGAGATCAAACCAGTCAATCCCAAAGGAAATCAACCCTGAATATTCACTGGAAGGACTGATGCTGAAGCTGAAGCTCCAATACTTTGGCCACCTGATGGGAAGAGCTGACTGGTTGGAAAAGACCCTGATGCTAGGAAAGACTGAAGGCAGGAGGAGAAGGGGATGACAGAGGATGAGATGGTTGGATGACATCATTGACTCAATGGACATGAATTTGAGCAAGCTCCAGGAGATGGTGAAGGACAGGGAAATCTGGTGGGCTGCAGCCCATGAGACTGCAGAGTTGGTTGGACATGACTGAGCAGCCAAACAACAAACGAGCATTTATTACATGCTAGTTATTTTATGAAATTATAAATGAATCCTCATTTGAGGTCATAAAAATCATCTCCAGATTAAGAATTTGAGGGGCAAAGAGGCTAACAGAAGTCATGATCAAGGAGGTAATCTATAGTAGGGCTGGGTGTGCCTCATTCCAAAAGCCTTGATCCATGATCCAAAATCCAATGCACTTTCTATGTCCTAATCCAAAACTTCAGTTCTCAACTTCTTGTTTTTATGACTTTTTGAGTCCTATATAAAATCTTCAAAAGAATATATGTAAATTGTTGCTATGGTCTGAAAGTCTATGCCTTCCTCCCTTTCATATGTTGAAAGCCTAACCCCTAAAGTGATGCTATGCAGAGGTAGAGTCTTTAAGAGGTGCTTCCATCGTAAATGTGGGGTCCTCATGAATGGGAGTAGTGCACTCACAAAAGAGACCCCAGAGAGTTCCCTTGTTCCTTCTACCATAGGAGAACTAGACAGAACATGGCTATAAAGAAGGAAGCGGGTCCCAGACACTGAGTCAATCTGAGCATGATATTGGGACTTTTGGCTTCCAGAACTGTGAGGAATAAATATGTGTTGTTTGTAAGCACAGTATTGTGTTATAGTACTCTTAATGGACTAAGGCATGAACTTAGTCCACTTTCTCTTAGCAAAACAAGATCTAGTCAAAAATTATTTTTAAAAAAGTAGATTCTCTCTGTTCTCTGCTAAGTGATTTCAGTCGTGTCCAACTCTGTGTGACCCCATAGACGGCAGCCCACCAGACTCCCCTGTCTCTGGGATTCTCTGGGCAAGAATACTGGAGTGGGTTGCCATTTCCTTCTCCAACGCATTATGCATGCATGCTAAGTCGCTTCAGTCGTGTCCGACCCTGTGCAACCCTATGGACAGCAGCCCACCAGGCTCCTCCATCCACAGGATTCTCTAGGCAAGAATACTGGAGTGGGTTGCCATTTCCTTCTATCTCCATGCAAAACCCGGAAGCAGAGATAAGAAAAGGAAAGAGTGAAACTAACAGAAAACCAGTCTATCCTTCTTTCGTCATTCTTGTGTTAAATAAAATACTGACTGTCCACCTTCTTCGTGTGAGGTACTATTTTCGGTGCTGGAGAAGGTCACCTGGTTATATTCAAGACTCTCTGGTTTTGAGTCTTGGGGTCCTCACTTTTTTTTTTTTTTAACAGGGATAACCTGTGTTATCAGAAGGAATACATGACATAGCATGAATAAAACTGCACAGGGTGGGGGCTGGTGCCTTTCCTCCTGTCTTTTGTCCTCACTCTCCTCTACATGAGCCCCCTCCCTCCATCTGCCCCTTTCTGGCTCTTCACTGTATTGGTGACTGAGCTGCCCTTCCTGAGGTTTTTAAGTAGGTGATTATGAGAGCTCCATGGGTATCTCCACCAAAATCTCAGCATTCTGTGTCTGTGTCACCTTTGTGGACCCAATGGACTTACATTTAGTTAGAGTGAATTTTTTAAAGCATAAGGCCATAAACATATCATGGGCTGGAGATCAGACAAAGTTCAGACCCTTACTAGGCATAGGGCCTTCAATACATCACTTACACTCTTGATATCTTAAATTCTGCATCTGTAAAACAGGCATAATATTATTTTTGGCCCAGTGTTAAGATTCCTGGAGTGACAAAAGCACCTACAACCGGGTCAAAAATGCAAATGTTTGAGACTAAACCTCAATAATAGAGTACTAGCATTAATGGATACGTATGTGTCTGGCATGACACCAAGCAGGTTCCTTTATGAATATTCTCCAAACTTTGGATTCTGGCCATGCCGTAATACTTGAGTTTATTTAATTATCCTAATAATGTGAAGCATCTTATCGTCCTTGTATAGCTTTTAACAGCAGTGTTAATTTCTTTTTAGAAACATAATGAAATATAACACAACTTGGGTGCAATGGTCTGCATATTGTAATCCTAACCCCCAAGGTGTTAGCAGGCAGCACCTTTGTATGGTCATCAGTCATGAATGCTCTGAGATTTGTGTCCTCATAAAATATGGCTCAAAGAGCTTCCTCATTTCTTCCACCAAACAATTTTACAAGGGGAGGTCTGCCACCCAGAGGATGGCCCTCACCAGACAATGCTGGCACCCTGATTTCAGAATCCCAGAACTGTCAGAAACTGATTTCTGTTGTTTATAAGCTACTGAAGCGACTTAGCAGCAGCAGCAGCAGCAGCCTGTGGTATTTTGTTACAGCAACCTGAATGGCCTAAGACAGTGAGTCAGACCTGATGTCATCTTGGAATCTCAGAAATATGGTGTTAGGAGCATCTTCCATATGGGGAAAGGGAGCACTGAGAGGTTTAGACATTTGCTTACAGTTGTATGACTAACAAGTGGCCGTTTGTACGACAATGAGGTCAGGCTGGGTGACACCAGACTGTTGTTACCACAATAAATTGGTTTTTAAATGTGTTTTATGAAAAAAGGTTTATAAGACTCAACTATACAATGCATAAGAATCATATATCGGTTATACTTAAATATAATAAGAGTTTTAGTTTTAGTGTTTATATTTTAAGGAGTATTTTATATTATTTCTGTAAAAAGTAATTGGAAATGACATTTAAAAGGCCAGTAAGTAGTGGTTTCAAAGTAGTAAATATTATATGTATATAACATTCTTACTTCTTCTCTTTCCTCAAAAGAAAATTCAGACAGAATCAAGAATGGAATGCTGATAATAAATTAAATGTATGAATTTCATAAAGATTTCTCTTATTTTTAAGTCTTTTATGGCTTCAGAGTAAAAGGTAAAAAATAACAGATGAACAAAGACTGTCTCATCATTCACTGAAGCCTGGACCTTAAATAAGTTGTCCATGTTTGACAAGATAAATAGAAACAGTCTTCTGTCTCTGAATACCCCACATAACAATAAAAGGTGAGTGATTCCCAGCTTTTAGTGTATTTGACACATATGGTATCACCCACCAATAAAGCATCCATAGATGTAAAATATCTGTGTTTATCCCTTACACTGACATAGAGATGATGACAATGCAACGTCGTAGTCAGGAGTGTTTCAGTTCAAATGCTGCCTCTGCACTAAATAGCACTGAAATCCTAGGTAATCTGCCTTATAGCTTGATGACCTCACCTTCCTCATTGCAATTGGAGACAGGTAACCTCACCACTTAGCTTTTTTATGGGTATTAAATAAGACACTACATGTGAATTTCTTAGGATATAAAAGCACTTAGTAAATGTTTGTACTATTATTATATTTGATGAATTCATCAAGGAAATACAGTATTTAAGAGAAATCAGACAAGATGCCTTTCTCTACTTTTTATTCCTTTATCACATAATTTTTAATGTCTTCAACTTTACATATTGAGTTCTATTAAATAATTTTTGGATAATTATTTGGTTCTTATAATAATTTCCCTATCTTTTCTACAGATTGAGCAATAGATTAAGATGCTTATTCTTTCACATTTTGCTAAGGTATTAATTACTTCAAAAACTAATATGTTTATTTAGGAAAACAAAATAAAAAAATATTAAGCCTGCCCTCCCAAATTAACTGCAGAAGTCCAAAAAGCTAAAATTCTTGACAGTTTTCCTCGTTTTACTTTACTTTCTTAAATGATATAGCTATTTTGTATAATTTATGATTCTTTATGTACCATAATGTATAATAGATATAGTTGCCTCTGTTATTATTATTCTTTATAAATTTAACCTAGTATTTATAATATTTCCTCAAAAGGGAATAACCGTAGTTTATTTAATTATTTTCCTTTTTGGGGCATTTAGATACTTTTAAAATTTTTCTCCTCTAATAGCAATGCTGTGCTCCAATTACTTTGTGGATAACCTTAAACATAGAAAAAAATTAGTATTTTCCTAAGATATATTACCAAGAGAAGAATTACTGAGAATACACGCTAGAACAACTGAAAGGAATGCATTGTTACTTGAATTTGACTTCTAATGAAATGGTATGTTTACCTATCTTTTAAAACTTGTTATATTTCTTCTTTTGAGAATTATGTGTTATTCTTACTGTACCCCTTAGTCTTAGTTCTGTTTTACTCATAGTTCTATAGAGTTTCTCACATCTTAGTAGCCCTATCTTTTACCTTTTGCTTCTAAGTAAACTACGTCCTACCATGTAACTGTCCTTTAACTGTCTTCTTTTTTTGAAACACATAAATCATGTAATTTTTCCTTTATTTTTGGTTTGTAAGTTTAGCTAATTCTTTCCTTATTTCTTCATATTTTACTCCTGGGAAAGTTTTAATTCTAAAAGTCTCTGGAGAGTATCTCACATAAAATGTACACCGGTATGAAGATTAAATTATATTAAATTACTAAACATATTGCTATAAAAGTGAATTTAAAAATAAAAAATCTTAGGCAAGAAGTAAATTGCTTGGAACAACATTTAGAAAAATCCTGTTCTAATTACACACCTGTGAACTTCCTGTACTGTCCTTGAGCAATGAAGGCACACAAAACATGGATATTTTAGCAAAATGTTTTAGTCTGAAGCACTGAACATAATTGGAATCTCCATGTAATTTCTGCAAAGGTTAAAAATGTATATTCATTTTTAATCAAGAAAATACCATTATTTAGTTCCTTATTTAATTTTTAAAATTACTCATAATTTCTGAAGTGATTAAAAATGAAATGCTACAACAGAACCAATTTCAGTTCACTGTCATATTCTATTTTAATTACAAATAATAAAAGCAATCACACGCCTCTCACCAATTCAACCCATTAAATAGTTTTCAGGCTTCTTTAAGTGTTCACTGATGAAAAATCAAACCCGATGTTTTAATTATTTCTACCTTTAACTATTTAAAAAGCGACTACTTTTTAAAATGAAATTTAATATATATAAATTATTCTGAAGAAAAATAGTCTACGATGGTAACAGTAGAAAGTTCTGGACTTAAAAGTTGAAAGAGCTGGATTTTCAAGTTCTTCTCCTACCATGGACATATGTTGAAAATTTCTGATCTGAGAGTCACTTGAAAATTCTGAACTTCTACTGTCTTAGCCAAATGTAATTGCAATCCATTCCTACCTCACAGAGGTTAAATAATGACCAAACAATTCAGGGTCAGAAAACACTGGGTAAGATCAGAAAATGTTAGACAAATGTAATAAGTTCTCAGGATTCTAAACTTGTTGATAGTAATGATTAAAAAACAACAACAACAACAACATAATTATAGCCTTAAAAAAACTTCACACTTCTCTGTAGGCCCAGGATGAAAAATGACCAGCTCTCATAATTTGGATGTACTTCAGTTTGGATGTGTATTCCACGTTTCCTTAGCATCTAACTATGGTTCTAGTTCTATCCTTGAACTATTCCCAGACACATGCTATGCCCTCTGCCTCAAGCATTTTCTTTGGTTTAATGTTCTTCATTGCATCCTCTCTCTTCTACACTTTTGCCTAGAGAACTGCTACTTATCATTTACATGCATCGGGCATAGCTCTCCTGTACCCCAGCCACCCAGGTCAAGTCCCCCTAGTTGACAGCGTGTCTCCTTTTAAAAACCAATTGTAATTATAATTAAATCATTCTTTTTATCACTTGTGCCTCCCTTTCCAGTTTTCAGTCTACAGTGGAGTCTGTCTTATTCCCCGTTGTACCTTTATGACACTGGGGAGAATCCTGCTGTCCCTCCCAACCCCCACCCAAGCACAAGGATCTCTCCATCCTCCTTGCCTCTTGTTTGTAGAAAAGTTCAAGTTTCTTAAGTCTCCTGAGTCACAAAAGAGCAAGCTCAAGTAGT
The DNA here is from genome assembly GCF_002263795.3 of Bos taurus. Classification (NCBI taxonomy): domain Eukaryota; kingdom Metazoa; phylum Chordata; class Mammalia; order Artiodactyla; family Bovidae; genus Bos; species Bos taurus. Next base: position 12,558,156 of record NC_037332.1, on the reverse strand, counting down.
TAATGATCAGGACAATACAGTCATAGAATCTTTCAGTTTCTGATACACATTTTTGAGTTGTTTTACAGATATTATAACTAATTGCCCACTGAATTCTCCAGGCAAGAATACTGGAATGGGTAGCCATTCCCTTCTGCAAGGGATCTTCCCAACTCAAGGACTGAACCTGGGTCTCTCCTACACTGCTGGCAGATTCTTTACTGTCTGAGCCATAAGAAAAGCCCCAACTATAACTACTACCAGAGGGGAAAGCTAACTGAATGATGACCAGACTGCAGCCATGGCATAAGCTGCTCTATCTTGAGCAGAACTAGCCTTGAGAGAAAGGAATTAACACTATTGTTCATAATAATTTATAACTCTGTGGGTGTCAAAATAATTGTAGCTTGCTCTGCTCATATATGTAAGCAGGCAACTAAGATTTGCCAGCAAAGACATGCTACAGAGATATGTCAACATCGACTACTCTGAGAATACGGTGCCCTTATGTCAGCATGAAATTTCAGAAGACAGACTTTTACCCCTAATCTCATGGAGACAGAATAGTGTCTGACAAATGGGGATTTGTAAGACTCTTTTGCCCCTTTCCTGTTTGTCTATTTCTTTTCTGCTTAAACCTTATAGAAATGAGATCACTAGAACATTTAACCTAATTCCTGACTTATGCTCTACTGAATGCCCACAACACATTGCCTAACCTGTTGATTCTTTCCCTAGATTAAAAGAAGAATGAATGATTAAATAGTTAAAGAATGACTAGCTTTCTATGCCCAGCAGCCCCTTTAGCAATTCTGTAGGCAGAAAACACAGGCAAGAGAATATCTGAAGAGATCATAAGGAGTCAGCTAGGCTGCACGCAATGGAAAAAGATGCAGAGCCTGACCTCTTGCCTTGATGATTCTCAGAGATCCTTTCCGTCTTTTGCCTTTAAAACCTATCACTGCTAAGCAGAATCTTCTGAGCTGCTTTCAGGACATGAGTCTGCCTTCTCCCCACATAGTCAGCCTTCTGATTAAAGCAGCTTTCCCTTTCTACCAGTACATGCCTCTGGAGTATTGGTTTTTGAGCAGCAAGCAGTCAGACCTGAGTCTGGTAACACTTATGGTGCCTGATATATATTGAGCTGGAGGAAGAAGATCAGGATGGGTCACTATAGGGACTTCCCTAGTGGTCCCATGGCTAAGACTCTGTGCTCCCAACACAGGGGCCCCAGGGTTCGATCCCTGGTGAGGAAACTAGATCCCTCATGCCACAACTAAGAGTTCATACGCAGCAACTAACGATCCCACGTGCTGCAATGAAGATCAAGGGTCCTGCATGCCACAACTAGGCCCAACACAGCCAAACAGGTAAATAAAATAAAATTTTTAAATCTTAAAAAGGACTCATAATTATATAGCTGAATCCTTGGAAATGAACATCACCAAGAGAAAGGATCAATAATAAAGAAAAGGAGGCTAAAGTCTTTGCTCTTAGAAACATATGGTTAAGAGATAGATAGGAAAACAAGAACCACCCAAGATCTACATAAAAAAGTAGTTCTCATTAGAATTTGTCACAATCTGCTCCCTTTTAATTTTTTTATGCTCTGGTGCTTAATATCTAATGACTTGACATCTGTCCCAGACTTATGCATAGTAGGTATCTTATAACAGACATACTGATTTTAGTTTTTCAGTTTACATCAAATTTACTAGTATGTATTATAAAATATTCTTTCTGACAAAATGGTTTTCCAGTAATCCCTTAAAACACAAACCAAGACCAAGAAACAAGGAGGGACTTGTCTTGACCATTCTTTCGGCAGAAGCTTCCTGTTGGAGCCAAAAGAAAATTTATGGAGAATCCCTTCGCTAACAGGAACAGAAGAGACATCCAGGCACCAAATGCTCACTTAGTAATAAATTAAATTCTATAAAGACCAGATATGATTTATTTTATGTGGACATGGAAGTTCACTGTAAGTTTGATGAGACATGAATATATTATATTAGTACCAATAGCATAGTTTGAAACCTATTTCTTTTATATTCCTTAAAATTTCTGATGAAAAACCAGTGAGAAATTAAGTATATATTAGTAACAATGTGAAATATGAGTTGGAAAACACTTTGGAAGCCCATATCAATATTTTCACTTTACAGATGAATCTTAATCCCAGAGACTATACGTACCACATAGGCTACATTTTAACTAACTTATTAAACCAGTTTTATAGATCTTCTTAGCTTTCTTTCCTGAAAGTCAACATGAAGAAAAAATGGCAATCTCTAATGCAATCCCTTCACCCAAGGCATAAAACTAGTGGGTTCAAAACACAAATAACATTATAATAACACTTTTAAATATTGCCTTCTAATTGCCATTGCAGTCACTATAAATTCCTATAATATCCTCTGTCTAGTCCCAACTGGATGGCATATTCCAAAGTCACCTGTACCATTAATGAGCTAAAAAAAAAAAAAAAACCCACAATCAGCAGGCAGGGCAAGTTTCCAATAGAACAAAACTCACCCACTCTGGCATGTTCATTATCATTTGCAAAACCATTAAAAAAAAGACTCAAAACAACATTTAACATTTCATTTACATTATGCAAATATTCATTCAACATTAATATTTCATTTAAACTTTTATTTTTAAGCTGACGTGTCATTATTCATTCAATCCATGGGCATAATAAATACCCTTAAGAATATTCACAACCAGTAAGTGGGAAAAAAAGTGATATAAAAGCCATAGCATGCATCTTCTTGGACAAAGAGTAATACAAAATTTAACATAACAAATTTTCAGTCAGTTTTGGAACCTGTGTCCAAGTCTAAAACTGACCGAGCTCAGCATTTATTGTGATTACTGTGATATGGTAATATGCTGGATATCGACGGTGCAAAAATGAAAAATAGGTCCTTCCTGTTAGTTACCTCAGAATTTTCTAAGGAAGGTAAACGTATAATTTCATTATAAATATTTACGTCCCCACAACCACTCTCCAGCCTCAGCCACCATCATTCTCGCCTGTGAGACTGCAATCGAGTTCTCTGTGCTACTCTGATCCTTCTCTAATCCTGTCTTACCACATGGTTCCTTCCATTGCTCTTCAAATAAGAAGTGAACTCCTTAGCTTGGTTACAAAAGCCTCCTGGCCTTGGGGGCTCTAGCTCTGCCTCCTCTCCAGTCTCATCTCCTCCCACCTTTCCATCAGGTTTAATAAGCTCTGGTCATAGTAGCCTCTTTCTTTGCTGTGAACACAAGCTTGTTCTTGCCTGTGACCTTTAAACTTTGTTTCTTTGTCTGAAATGCTCCTTTCTGGCTCTTCAAAGAGTTGCAAGATTTAAAATATCAGCTTGGATTTCAAATACCACCTCCTCAAAGATGTTTCACCTATTTGGTTTCAAGAATTCTTGAACTCTACCTCCTATCACGTCACCTTCTGAAAAGGACAGCATCCTATTTATTACCTACATAGCACAACTTCCATTCTGAAAACACAACAGTGCTTTGCATCTTATACAAATTAAAATTAATAAAAACTCCGCTAAGAATTTTAAGTTGTGATTTATATGAATTTGACGTTCTAAAACTGCACAGAAGGGCTGACAAATCCAAAATACCCATCCACCTACCCAGTCACCTTGTGTCTGTCTACAATAGATGCTTTGGGTCTATCTAACTGTGTCTATTAGCAACGTTGTGAAAAGAAATGGAATATGTATTACAGGAGAAAAGCAATGACAGCTATCAAGGGACCCAAAATTTAGTTACTTACAATTAACTTAGGCAAAACCTTCATCTCCCTAGGTTTCAATCTACTGATTTGTACATCAGAGGTTACATTAGATAAATTTAAAAGAACTTTTCAGTTCTAAATTTTACTCATTTGAAGCAGACTTCTTTTAAATAAAAACGTTAATATTCCCTTAAATGTACATTTTAAAATAACTTGAGCACAGTGAGATAGGAATATCAGGCAGTCAGTTATGGGCTTCCTGTCTGTCTGTAGTTCTTTTGCCTTAACTACTCTTTTTTGGTGCCTCATTTTTTGACTCCTTTCCATTTCCTATCCCAGAGTGGGGAAAAATACTGAAACTATCCATAAAAGCATATTTAATTATGCAGTCATCCCTCCCTTAGAAAACAAATGTACTTCTAATAATGGCTATATGCCAAAAAATTTTAAATAACCAAAGAGTACTAAGAAGAATTAGTTTTACACATTCATTTATAGAACATTTATCACTATTTTTCTAATAACATACACAATAAAGAATCTATTTCATTTTCTGTTAAAACTAAATCCAAAAATTTCTCTTGCAAGTAATACTCCCTATTACCACCCCAGGAAAAAAAAAAAATTCAGGAGAATATTGAAACATAAAAATAAATTAAAAGATTAGTAGTGGGTAAAGACAGAAAAGTCAGAATAAGGGAGCTAACTCTTAAAATTAATTAATAGTTTTTTTTTCCTAGTGGCATTTCAAATGAAGCAATGATGAAGTTTAAAGGAATTGGTTGTGAAAAATCTAAAGTATATAATAAAATTATGGGAAAGAAGCTTAGACGATGCAGTAAGTAGAATTAGTTTGAGGTACAGAAAATGCAAGCAGAAAGATAGGATTTAAAAAAAAAATCTATTTCATAAAATGACAAGAGGTCCTTCAGCACTCCAAGAAAATAATCAGGGAATTACTTTAGCTCAGTAGGGGTACCCAAAATAGTATGCATGTGAAAACCCTAATTTAAAACACTTCATATAAGAAAACCTGAAAAAATAAACTAAATTCTGCAGTAAACTTAAATTAGTTGACTACTATCTTAACATGGCAATAAAACTGCATTGTGAAAGAAAGTCAGGGGTGGTGATGCAGTTAGTTGCATCAAATTACATGCTGTGCTATGCTGAAAAGATAAAATATCATCACAACCCCACATTTATAAACATATACACACAATATAAATAAACAAATGAACTGATGGTTAATTAAGTGTATCCTCCATTTCAAAATTTTCATTTTCCACACTCAGTGAAAAATGGGCTATCAGTGATAGCCCATCACTGATTCATTTTTACTAGCTGGAAAATGGGAGAAGGAATTTAATATTATACAAATATATTAGTTTTATTTCCTCAAGATATTTCATTCCTATTCATCTTTAAGTTTACTACCTGATAATAACTTAACACATCAAAGTCAATAATGGTCAAAAAATTCTTTTTCCAAGGGATCAGCAAAAGTAAATGCTTTTCAGCTCCTTGAAAGCTATTGCAAATGCAAATAAGGTAGAAATCAGTACATTTTACCCGATACCAAACCAGCTACATACACTGCCTCACGGAACACATGACTCACTACTAAGGACAATGTGGAGTGTAACAGATTTGTTACATAAGTTCATTCTGGACTGGTTAAGATAAACTGAGGGTAAACCCAGTGAAAGACACATCCTTTATAGTCTACAGTTTTTATTCTTGACCCCAATCTCAGGCCTTTAGAGGCTGGGGTACTTCCAAATCTTCCAAGATTTTGTGGCCAAAAAGTAAGCCTCTAAAACTTCAAAATATTACATTCAGTGAGCAATATATTATCATTTAGAATGAAAAGAGAACTAATATTAATATTTTAATTATATATCATGCATCAGGCAAGGAGTGAGATGATTTGCTGCTGAGATCTCATTTAAACCCCAAACTGAACTGGGGGCTGGGGGTGGGGAGGGACTGAAAATACCTTTCACCACTGAAGTCCTATGAAAATAACTAAAATATAAGGCATAGCCCTTGGTATCATGACTGCTTTGAACACGAAGGCAAGAATACAGCTCAAGGCTATATCTGCAATGGCGAAGGCAATGTCCTCTCAAAGTGTTCTTTATCAGTGCAACCTGAATCTCATATCAGCATTCATTGTAATTGTGGGGGACATGGAAAAAACTATCAAGCACTCACCATAATGCATGTAACAGTTTCCTTTGGTGGGGTCCAGTTCAATAGCCTTCAAGAAGAACTTTTCAGCCTCACTCTTACGACCCTTGAAAAACAGAGAAAATGGATGATTCAGCAGCACATCGAGAGGGATTCTTCACCCCCTGAGCCCATATGAAGTAGACTAATGTCTACCTGGTATGCATCATCAAAAAGCAGTGCTTTGTTTTTATCTAAATGGGATGATCGAGCAGAATGTGTTGAGAGAGCAGACTGAAGTCAGAATCCTGGAAAACATCAAGATTAGAAGAAGAGACAGAGTGAGTCCATCAAAGATGTCACAAAGAAGAACCAGGAGAGCAGGAGAAAAAAAGGAAAAAATGGTTTCATGGAAACCAAAAGGATGAGTTTTAAGGAATGGTGGGAAATGTGTTTTCATTTTCTATTTTATTTTCTCCCTTCAATTTACATTGTCAACATTCATTCATTCATTCTTCCTTGTAAAGGATGATGATCATTTTAGCTTTTGAGATGATTTTGACCTAATGTTTACTTTATATAGGAAGAAACTAAGTCACAATTTGTTGCATCTCAAGCAAATACTGCTTATCCTTGCTGCTGTCACTCAGGACTACAACATATGTAAATCAGGATTTTGTCTAAAGCTAGATCTTCTTCCTATCTACAGTTTTAAGTAAACATTAGCATCAATATCGAAAATAAGCAAAAAGTAGGAGCAAAGGCTTATATGTAATAAACTGATTTTTCATGAATTAATAGCATAATCCAGGCAGATTCTAAAACTAGACATTCTTTGCCGTATTGTAGCTTCTGAACCAAAACTGCCTACAGAGTAACAAAAAGGGGGTGACTCAAGGTAAGAGAAAAGTCCAAAGAAGAAGCTTCCTAAAAAAGCCCTGTCCTGTATGTCAAGGGTAAAATGAAGATCCATGTTAACTGGGTGGAAGCAAGTCATGGGTGATGCCTGGAAGCTGTGGGTCTAAAGAAAGAGAAACAATCTTATCTGATGGTTCCTTCTAATTCATACACTGTACCACATTAGCTTCATGTGATGTTTTTCTTTCCCCTTCACATACATATTTTTTAAACCACTGTTAAGGAGGTAATTATTCCAAAGATAGAGGTATATGATTAACCTAATATTCTACATTTTATGCAACTTTGACTCATGTCTCCAAAAGACCTCTCCTTTTTGTGTATTCATTTTGCTTAAAGAGCTCATTCTATTGCTCTTTTACTCACCCATTATTCCAGCAGCTAGTGATAACTATATGATCAGACCACTGACTTTCTCTTTCACTTTACTAATGCTACTTATGTCAATAACTCCTCTTTAATTTATAAGAAACATTTTGTCAAATATCCAATAATTAAACATTAAAAATTCTCCTGCGAGATTTCTCACAGTGTTTTAACTTCAAAGGAAAGCACAAGCAAAATACTTGCTATACATATTACCCTTTGTTGAAGTTAGTAAGAATTAGCAAGAATCTTATCAAGATAGGATCCCCTAAGTGATTAAATAATTCTGATGAATTAGGCAGTCTATGATATGAGTTAAGAGCACAGATTTCAGGAGGCAGAGCAGCTCTCACACTTTTGTAGCTAAATGACCCTTGGAGAATAATTTCGAAAATCTATTAGTTATAACTTTCTCTATTGCAAAAAAACAAGGCAGGTGGAGCACAGAAGATTTTTTAGGGCAATGAAACTATTCTGTATAGTACTGTAATGACAGATAACATGTCATTCTACATTTGTCAAAAACATATAGAATACACAGCACAAAGAGTGAACCCTAATGTAAACTATGGCCTTTAAGGAATAATGACACCACCCTTATGGCAGAAAGTGAAGAGGAACTCAAAAGCCTCTTGATGAAAATGAAAGTGGAGAGTGAAAAAGTTGGCTTAAAGCTCCACATTCAGAAAACGAAGATCATGGCAACTGGTCCCATCACTTCATGGGAAATAGATGGGGAAATAGTGGAAACAGTGTCAGACTTTATTTTTCTGGGCTCCAAAATCTCTGCAGATGGTGACTGCAGCCATGAAATTAAAAAACGTTTACTCCTTGGAAGGAAAGTTATGACCAACCTAGATAGCATATTCAAAAGCAGAGACATTACTTTGCCAACAAAGGTTCGTCTAGTCAAGGCTATGGTTTTTCCTGTGGTCATGTATGGATGTGAGAGTTGGACTGTGAAGAAGGCTGAGCGCTGAAGAATTGATGCTTTTGAACTGTGGTGTTGGAGAAGACTCTTGAGAGTCCCTTGGACTGCAAGGAGATCCAATCAGTCCATTCTGAAGGAGATCAGCCGTGGGATTTCTTTGGAAGGAATGATGCTAAAGCTGAAACTCCAGTACTGTGGCCACCTTATGCAAAGAGTTGACTCATTGGAAAAGACTGTGATGCTGGGAGGGATTGGGGTCAGGAGGAGAAGGGGACGACAGAGGATGAGATGGCTGGATGGCATCACTGACTCGATGGACATGAGTCTGAGTGAACTCCGGGAGTTGGTGATGGACAGGGAGGCCTGGCGTGCTGCGATTCATGGGGTCGCAAAGAGTCAGACATGACTGAGTGACTGATCTGATCTGATCTGATTGGCTCATCAGTTGTAACATGTACAAGAGAATTTCAAGTTAACACAACCAGAGAAGTGTAGGAGGATAAGAGACTATATACCAATTCTATATCTTCTGTTCAATTTTTTTTTGTAAACCTAAAACTGCTCTAAAACGAGCATTTATTATTTTTTAATATGATGATAATAAAATCTATTTCATGCAATTACAGATTTATCTGAAAGGATACACATGAATAGTTGTTACAGTAGATAGGCATATTCTATGCTTATAATAAATGTTAACTTATTTTATTTGTAGAGTGTTGTTATTGCTCAGTCGCTAAGTTGTGTCCAACTCTGTGACCCCATGGACAGGCTTCTCTGTCCTCCACTATCTCTTGGAGTTTGCTCAAATTCATATTCATTGAGTTGGTGATGCCATCCAATCATCCCATCCTCTGTTGCCCTCTTCTTCTCCTGCCCTCAAACTTTTCCAGCATCAGGGTCTTTTCCATTGAGTTGGCTCTTTGCATCAGATGATCAAAGTACTGGAACTTCAGCTTTAGCATTAGTCCTTCCATTGAATATTCAGATTTGATTTCCTTTAGGATTGACTGGTTTGATCTCTTTGCTGTCCAAGAGATTCTCAAGAGTCTTCTCCAACACCACAGTTCAAAAGCATTAATTCTCAGTGCTCAGCCTTCTTTAGTGTCCAACGCTCATGTGAATTCATTCATGACTACTGGAAAAACCGTAGCTTTGAATATATAGACCTTCATCTGCAAAGTGATGTCTCTGCTTTTTAATATGCTGTCTAGGTTTGTCATAGCTTTTCTTCCAAGGATCAAGCATCTTTTAATTTCATGGCTGCATTCACCATCTGCAGCAATTTTGGAGTCCAAGAAAATAAAATGTCACTGCTTCCACTTTTTCCCCCTTCATTTGCTATGAAGTGATGGGACGGGTGTCATGATCTCAGTTTTTTGAATACTGAGTTTTAAGCCAGCTTTTTCATTCTCCTCTTTCATTCTCATCAAGAGGCTCTTTAGTTCCTCTTCACTTTCTGCCATTAAAGTGACATCATGTGCATATCTGAACCCGTTGATATTACTCCCAGCAACCTTGATTCCAGCTCCTGATTCATCCAGCCTGGTATTTCACATGATGTACTCTGCATATATATATATACGTACATAGTATGCAATAAAATACAGAGTTCTGAATGACAAAGACTGTATCTTGCTTTATTCAGAGCCTCAAAACACTTGGTCAGTCTTTAAATCATCACTGGAAAATAAGATAGGAAGAACTTGCACAAGATAATAAAAGAAAGATACAAAATGAAAACTATCATTGGTAAAGAGTCTGGACAAAAGTTTTATACAAAAACATAAAGGCGTCTGTGAACTTTCTTCCACTTAAGTTTTAAGGACAGAAGAGAAGAGAGTGGCTCACTTATCACTGTCACAGTAAGCAGTGTAGTAGAATCCTCACGTGTACACTCCACTGGCCAAGCAGCAGTGGGGTGGTGTAGTTGCTCAGTCATGACCGACTCTTGCGACCCCATGGACTATAGCTCACCAGGCTCCTCTGTCCATGGGATTTTCCAGGCAAGAATACTGGAGTGGGTTGCCATTTCCTTCTCCAGAGGATCTTCCAGAGCCAGGGACTGAACCCAGGTCTCCTGCATCACAGGAAGATTCTTTACTGACTGAGCTAAAGCAACAGTATATAGGTTTAAAAAATAAATCAAAATTCAAAGGCCAGTCATCTCAGGTTACTCAAATGAACCCAGTGATTAAAAGACAGTGAGCCCTACCACCTCCTAGATGCAAAACAAATATATTAAAGGACAGAACATTCTTTTTTGTGGGAAGTAGCAAACCACCAAGTAAAAACCCATCTTTCTACTTTGATCACTTTTTAGTCAAGTGCCAAATTATATGGAAAATAAAAGTGTCAGGAGAGTATATAAAATTCAAGATTCAGCCAGACGCATAAGCCAACCAAACACACATATCACTGGATCATAGGAAGGGTAGTAGGGAGGTAACACTAAGTTTAATCAAGTTTACTCTTTTCACTATTACTGTTTTAGAGGAACTTTGGTTAAAAAAGTAGAGAAGAAGAAAAAATCATGTCTCAGCAGGTTTTTTCTTGGCATCGTTTAGATTATGTCAGCATTTCTACAAGCAAGCATTATGGAATAGCCTCTGGTTATACAAAACCCCTCATATCAACCATCCTTACTCATTGCGTGTATTGTTTGGGGTGTTTGGACACTTGTGGTGTTTGAGAAAACCAAGAAAAAGGGCCTGTGGTCAGTGTGACAAATAAGGGAAATGTGAGTGGAGTGGCTCAGTTTCCACTGCCAGGTCCATACTTATTGGCATATTCATTTGTTTTTTTAAGTTAAAATTTTATTGAATTCCTTGTCCTGTACTAAGTAGTAAGTATATAACCACTCAAGTGAACCACACAGAGTGTCCCTTGCAAGTCCGAGTTGCAGGAAGTACATAGAAAACAAGTAACCCAATAAGCAAGGGAGTCAGCCGCAGAGAACTGAGGGCTAACAATGACTTTCTCTGATTCTCATTGAGGGATCTGGCCTGGAGCTGAACAAGCCTCTGTTTGAATCTTTTTGCCTCAGTTTATTTAGCTGTGTGACGCTGAGTATCTTTTGTAACATCTCTGAACCTCTTTTTCCTCACTTGGAAAGATTAACATAATACCAATTTTGAGGGGTTGCTAAAAATCGTTAAGTCAACTGGAAATTACCGGTTTCAGCAATTTTATATAATCGTCTGAGATTTTTAATTTCCTCATAATTTGGCACTTGAGTAAACAGTGATCAAAGGAGAAAGATGGGTTTTTACTTGGCAGCATAGAAAGCTCTGACATTCTTTGATTTTTCTCCTATCTCCTCAAAAAAAAAAAAAAAAAAATCATTCTTTCCACCTTGAAGGCCCACTATCTGGTTCCTAATTACCAAAATTCAAAAACACTTTGTAGAACTTCATGTCATGGTAGAAACTAAACTTCAAATTTTTCCTTTAAAATGTCTCCCATTCCTATCACTTTCCCCTTCCTCCAATAAAAGACTCTTCCAGCTCACATCTTCAATGTTACTATAGATTTCAGATTTCCTGACTTACTTATAAAGTTTGCAGCACTTTACTGAGTATGAAAAACACAGACTCAAGATTAGTATCATTTAAATTCATGAAAAAAAGCATCCTCAATCAGAACTAGGCTTGGTCAGGTCCTCTTCTGATTGGCAGCAGTAAAACATTAATGTAAACATTCAGTAAAGTTTAGGTAGCCTGTTTTACAGCATATGATTAGTTGGCAGCACATTTATTTTGTTTTCTAATTAAACTGGATGCTACGTTCCCTGCTCAGAAACAGGCACCCACCTGAGCAGGTATACAAGGTAAACAGCATCTCTTTTGACAGCTGATCAATGCTTTTTCCAACTATGAAATAAAGGAATATAAAAATAGATACTTACATAGTAATATTTACACATACACAATTCCTCCCAAACCTGGAGCTCCTGCTTAAGGAAGCACTCAGGAATATTAAACATGAGAGAATTATATACTATCAATGGCTTCAGCTTGAACTGTCTCATTTTTTAAAAAAAGTTAATCATACACCAATTTTTTTACTTATTTTTAGTAGCAAATCACTCATTATATCTACCACCCTACACACAAGTGTGTTTTGATGTCATAGCTTAGAACTGCTATTTTACTGAATGACCTGAAAATATCAAGATTCTACATTCTTGCATATATATATTTGTAACGTAAGTAGCATACTAATCTTGTCCTCTAAACTAGATTACTCCCTTAAGACTTTACTTTTTCTTCTATAGTCATCCAAATATTCTATAAATATAATGATCAGTCAACAAATGAACAGGCCACCACTATTTTCCTGTACATAACTTAATAGCATATAGTAACTCTTTAGTTATTCACGTGGTCACATTTTCAGTAAACTACAGAGCTATGAATAAAGCAGTAATTTATCCACTTTACAGATGGAAACTGTCACATGAGCTAAGGTCTGTGCTGTGCTTAGTCACTCAGTTGTGTCCAACTCTTTGCAACCCCATGAACTGTAGCCTGCCAGGCACCACTGTCCATGGGGATTCTCCAGATAGGAATACTGGAGTGGGTTGCTGTGCCCTCCTCCAGGGAATCTTTCCAACTCAGGGATTGAACCCAAGCCTCCTGATAAACCATAAAAAGTGGTCCTCAGACTAGCCTGATTCTCATCCAAATATTTATATCCCAATAAGGGATTACTTGTGTCTTCAGCATTGGTAGGAACACCAGTTGTGGGCATGGGTGTTCAGTCGTATCCAACTTTTTTGCAATCCCGTGGACTATACAGCCTTCTAGGCTCCTCTGTCCATGGGACTCCAGGCAAGAATAAGTGGGTTGAATTTCTTTCTCTAAGGACCTTCCTGACCCAGGGATCAAACCCCTGTCTTCTGCATCTCCTGCAATGGCAGGCAGATTCTTTACCACTGAGTCAACTAGGCAACCCAGTAACATCAGTTGGAATAATACAAAAAATAAACCAGAGGATTTTCCTTGGGTCACTCTACTCCTATTTAGATGCTGCTTTAAGTTTACTGTAGAAGAGTCTCTTTCTGCAATTGTGATCCTGCAGTCACTTTCATACATTTAGCGTTTATTTTGGGGGAATGTCTGACAATGGTAACTGTTGGTCACTCATTCAAATGTGTATCTACATGGACAAGAAATAAGAACGGGAAGCAGCCAATAAAATGGATCTAAAAGCTTATATGGGCTCCCCTGGTAGTAAAGAATCTGCCTGCACTGCAGAAGACCTGGGTTCTCCCCTGGAGAAGGGAATGGCAACCCACTCCAGTATTCTTGCCTGAAGAATTCCATAGACAGGGGAATCTTTGTCTAGTGGGCTATAGTCCTTGGGGTCACAAAGAGTTGGACACGACTGAGCATGCAAAAGCATATATGCAACTTAGTGTGTGCATGCTCAGTCCCAAGCTCCTCTGTCCATGCAATTTTCCAGGCAAGAATACTGGAGTGGGTTGCTATTTCCTAGTCCAGGGGATCTTACCCACCCAAGGACTGAACCCACGTCTCTTGCGTCTCCTTCATTGTCAGGTGGATTCTTTACCACTGTGCCACCTGGGAAGCCAAAAAGCTTATACATAGTTTAGTAAATATGTTGTTTGCACCTGCATTATAGTTTGAGTGCAAGAGGAAAAGCAATAAAACAGCCTTGGAAAAATAATTTGTGGAGGTCCTCATTTACAAACAGAAGAAGCATTGCTTGACAGTACATCTTAACATTATTATTTATATATGAAGTGTCTTCAGGATATAAAACATTTTCTCCTCATAAGAAATAGATCATTAAAAAAAAATCTAACAATTGAATTAAATCTTACTAATGAAGATGATTTACATCAAACCATTTAGTTCTAAAGTCCCTCTCTAAGTCATTATGCATAATCAGCCAGAGGTAACCCTAATGAAAGGCAAAGTGAAGGGGTAAGGACAATGATAACCTTCAGAATGAAATGCTTTATTATTATACTACTACAGTATTTACCATCAAATCATCAGGGACCCAAAATCTGATGATGACATTCATTTTTTAGGGGCAGAATACTATTTCTTCTAGAAAGTTTTAAAAATAGTAGAATAATGCTACAAACAAACAAAAAAAAAAAACCAAAATGAATGTGGCTAAACAGGTTAATGATAATAGTTTGTGGTTCTCACTGAATTATCCCTCAAGTTTCACCTTCTATAATTCTCAGGTCTTTTGTGATCTCTTTCCTAAATGTCCCAAAGCAGAAGCCACTTCATAGACACTTGGAATATGTCATTAAGCCTAAACATATGTCAAATTAAGGGCAGCCAGTGGGGACAAGGGTAGCATCCAGAAGAAGTGTTGAGACCTCAGCAGGGAGGTATGGCTCTGGGGCCTGCCTGGGCAAGGCTGGTGCCCAGAAACACAACTCCCAGACCTGAACAAGGCTTCCCTGAAACCCATCCCCGGTCCCACTGCAGAGCCATCATACTTCAGGGTGAGGAATTAGCTCAGACCCGGTTGACTTGGGCAGCTTCCTTCCTAGCTTTCTTTATTTTTTTTTAATTTAAATTTATTTATTTTAATTGGAGGCTAATTACTTTACAATATTGTATTGGTTTTGCCATACATCAACATGAATCCGCCACAGATGTACATGTGCTCCCCATCCTGAACCCCCCTCCCACCTCCCTCTCCGTACCATCCCTCTGGGTCATCCCAGTGCACCAGCCCCAAGCATCCTGTATCCTGCATCGAACCTGGACTGGCGATTCGTTTCTTATATAATATTATACATGTTTCAATGCCATTCGCCCAAATCATCCCACCCTCTCCCTCTCCCACAGAGTCCAAAAGACTGTTCTATACATCTGTGTCTCTTTTGCTGTCTCACATACAGGGTTATCGTTACCCCCTTTCTAAATTCCATATATATATATGTATCCAAATCCTGAAAGATGATGCTGTGAAAGTGCTGCACTGAATATGTCAGCAACTTTGGAAAACTCAGCAGTGGCCACAGGACTGGAAAAGGTCAGTTTTCATTCCAATCCCAAAGAAAGGCAATGCCAAAGAATGCTCAAACTACCGCACAATTGCACTCATCTTACACGCTAGTAAAGTAATGCTCAAAATTCTCCAAGCCAGGCTTCAGCAATATGTGAACCGTGAACTTCCTGATGTTCAAGCTGGTTTTAGAAAAGGCAGAGGAACCAGAGATCAAATTGCCAACATCCGCTGGATCATAGAAAAAGCAAGAAGAGCTCCAGAAAAACATGTATTTCTGCTTTATTGACTATGCCAAAGCCTTTGACTGTGTGGATCACAATAAACTGTGGACAATTCTGAAAGAGATGGGAATACCAGACCACCTGATCTGCCTCTTGAGAAATTTATATGCAGGTCAGGAAGCAACAGTTAGAACTGGACATGGAACAACAGACTGGTTCCAAATAGGAAAAGGAGTACGTCAAGGCTGTATATTGTCACCCTGTTTATTTAACTTATATGCAGAGTACCTCATGAGAAACGCTGGACTGGAAGAAACACAAACTGGAATCAAGATTGCCGGGAGAAATATCAATAACCTAAGATATGCAGATGACACCACCCTTATGGCAGAAAGTGAAGAGGAACTCAAAAGCCTCTTGATAAAAGTGAAAGTGGAGAGTGAAAAAGTTGGCTTAAAGCTCCACATTCAGAAAGCGAAGATCATGGCATCCGGTCCCACCACTTCATGGGAAATAGATGGGGAAATAGTGGAAACAGTGTCAGACTTTATTTTTCTGGGCTCCAAAATCACTACAGATGGTGACTGCAGCCATGAAATTAAAAGACGCTTACTCCTTGGAAGGAAAGTTATGACCAACCTAGATAGCATATTCAAAAGCAGAGACATTACTTTGCCAACAAAGGTTCGTTTAGTCAAGGCTATGGTTTTTCCTGTGGTCATGTATGGATGTGAGAGTTGGACTGTGAAGAAGGCTGAGCACCGAAGAATTGATGCTTTTGAATTGTGGTGTTGGAGAAGACTCTTGAGAGTCCCTTGGAGTGCAAGGAGATCCAATCAGTCCATTCTGAAAGAGATCAGCCCTGGGATTTCTTTGGAAGGAATGATGCTAAAGCTGAAACTCCAGTACTTTGGCCACCTCATGTGAAGAGTTGACTCATTGGAAAATGCTGGGAGGGATTGGGGTCAGGAGGAGAAGGGGACGACAGAGGATGAGATGGCTGGATGGCATCGCTGACTCGATGGACGTGAGTCTCAGTGAACTCCGGGAGTTGGTGATGGACAGGGAGGCCTGGCATGCTGCGATTCATGGCGTCGAAAAGAGTCGGACATGACTGAGTGACTGATCTGATCTGATGTATACTGTATTGGTGTTTTTCTTTCTGGCTTACTTTACTCTGTATAATAGGCTCCAGTTTCATCCACCTCATTAGAACTGATTCAAATGCACAATGGAGTATTACTCAGTCATTAAAAAGAATGCATTTAATCACTTCCTAGCTTTCTGAATACCAATAAGCCTTCAGATTTAGGTGAACCTTTGGACGGGAGGAGGCCGCAAAACTGGTTGAAATGAAATGGCAGACAAAGTGGGATAAAAGACTGCAGCAGACTGAATTTCATTTGAAGAAGTTATAGTGCAGCAGCCATATGCAGCTGGTATTCTGGCTTCAATGCCAAACGTGTTACCTGAGCAACAGGCACAAATCAGCAGCTTGTTAATAACAAAATATAAGGGTCAATATCCCTAAAAAAGGCATGTTACATTTACTCAATATTCAATTTACCTAAAAGGTAAATTAATGCATTGAGATATTAATCATCTATTAGAAACATTGCTCCCAAATTACAGACCTCAGTATTCCTGATGGCTCATTAGAAACTGCACTCAGCTAGCACATAGCTAAAGGACAGAAAAAGACAGTAATATTCCTAGAAGCAATTTGTTATGCCTCAAAACTTTTAAGTCACAGATACACTTGGCTAAACAATTTTATCTCTTGTTATTTGTACTAAGGAAATACCTGTAAATTCCAAGAGGTAGCTATTTATTTTCATTACAGCATTGTTTATACAAATTCAGTGTCTACCAGCATAGACTTGGTTAACCACATGCCATTTCAAGGAAATATGTATCTATTAAAATGATTTTGTAGAAAGTATTTAAACCACCAGATATTTCATGATCCATTGCTAAATGAAATAAGCAGGTTGTAAGATGCTGCTTATGTTCTAGTTAACTATTGTTTTAATGAAAGAGGAGGCTAGCACTACCTCTATCAATACTGGCTCATTTTACTGCTGGATTTCAAAGGTGAATGAGAGGGTTGTTTCTCTGGGATCTTAAGACTGATGCAGAGGGAAGTACATACCTAAAGTAAACTATTAAAAAAATACTGCTGTGTTAGTGTCAAACTAAGTGTTCTGAGCACACAGAACAACTTCATCCACTGGAAAGGGAATTCGTCAGAGATGTGGCATTTCACTACACAGAAATGAATTAAGCTCCTGCTATGTACCATGCTGTGTTACAGTCCTGGTAATTAAGATGAAGTTCCTGCCCTCCTGCAGTTCACACTCTAGTGGTGGAATGGTAGTTCACACAGGAGCAGTGACACCGTCGGTCTAAACTAGTTTAGTAAAAAAAAATAACAGGCTAATGTGAGACAGCAACACACACTAGGGGTGGGATGGAGTTTGAGAAAGTCATCAAGAAAAGTCTCTGCTGACGCTGGAAAAGCAACCTAAGTAAAGGAAGTGAGTGAACCATGCAAAGACGTGGCATGTTTGGAACATTAGAGCCTAACAAGAAAACCAATATGGCGGCAGGGGAGTAAACTCCACGAAGAATCACAGGAAATGAGTGTGAGACACTGGAGTGATCAGGTTGCTTAGGGCAAAGTAGTCACTGTAAGGAGTCTGGAGTTAACTTTTTGTTTTGGTAGTAAAAATCACAGTTTCAGCATTAGATGTCACATGTTGCTTTGAGGCGTAGCATTTCCTTGGTGTTAACCAGCAAAGCCACCGAACAGCCTCTGGGAACTACACAGAATATGGAACACTTTATGAATGTATGTCACTCTTGTGTGAGGGCCATGATAATCCTCTCTGCATCATCTCAATTTTAGTGTATGTGCTGCTGAAGCAAGCCCTGGAATTTCTCTTAACTAGAACAGAACACCATGGAGGATTTTAGATAGAAGCACAACATGATCTCACATATTTTTAAAAAAAAAAAAAAAAACAAAAAACTGAGATCTTGACCGGAAAACTGACTGCATCAGGCATAGAAAAAAGGGGGACCACTTAGAAGGTTGTTAATACTCCATGGCAAAGACTAGGGTAAAAGCAGTGGAGCCAGTGAGATGTGGTTAGATGTGGAGTATCTTGTAGATATATGACTGATAAGATTGGATATAGGTATAACATAAAAACAGGAGTCAAAGATGACTCCATAGCTTTGGCTTGTGGCACCTAGGTGAATGCAGGTATCATTTATACACATGAAAAAGATTTCTTGAGAGCAAGTGTTGGTAGGAAGGTACATGTGTCATGGAGCAACCAATTCCTATTTTTGAGATGCTACAGCAGGAGAGTGTGGAGGACTAATTCAGAAAGCCTGACCAGAAAGGAAGTCACAGATCAAGCCTTGGCAAAAACACCAGCTATCTGGTAGCTTCCCTGAGAAGAAGTTAAAAGAAAACTTGCAAGAATGCCAAGAGGAAAGCAAAAACAGAAAAAAGGGGAAAAAAACAAAATCAAACAAAAACAAAACAAGCCTTCTATTTAAAGCATGGTTTCAGTAAAAGAGAAGAAAAATATATTAAATTACTGTTTAAAATAAGTAGCTTGACTTTCACAAATATTTTAAATATTTTATTAGTAAAAATATATATGTTGCTTTCTATACATCTTTGACATTTATGAGTAAAAAAAAGTTAAGATTTTAGCATATTAATACAAATAGCCAATTTCCAAAATATTACATAATGAAAGATGTTTAGCTTTATTCAGATATCCTGTTATATAACAAATTTTTACTTCCTTTCTACCTCTGTTCACTTGCATATTTTCCCTTCAAGCTTAAAGAGGTCATCCACACGTACTACAATAACATTTCAATACGAGATAATTAATTTGATAGAATACAACCACATCTTAAGCTCTATCTGGGGAAATTGCTTTGGCTGTTACATTGCATTGCTACCCTAAACTCAGTTAAGTTAAAACTCTTCTCCATCTATAATATAAATTTATGAGAATATTTCATTATTAAAATGTCTGAGGATGCTGTGGTGAAGTAGAAATTTTCTTTAAACACATTTATAACTAAATTGCAGATATATATATCCTAAAATTTTACTTTAGAATTATGAAATCATTTTTAAATATCAAAATCAGCTATCTTTAGACTTCAGAATAGTACACAGAATTTCTCTTTGACTCATAAATTAAATAGAAAAATATGTGTTTGTAGTTAAAACAATGAACTTTCAGCAATCCATTAAGTTTATTCATTGATTTCCTTAATCCAACTACTATTTACTGGGAGTCAGACATGCCTGAAGCAACTTAGCAGCAGTAGCAGAAGCAGAGTTAAGCACTGGGATGAGAATGGTGAATTAGGAACAACCTTTGCCTTCAAGCCTTTAAGCCACTTAAAATTGGCTTCCCTGGTGGCTCAGACGGTAAAGCCTCAAATGCCGGAGACCCGGGTTCAATTCCTGGTTCGGGAAGATCTCCTGGAGAAGGAAATGACAATCTACTCCAGCACTCTTGCCTGGAAAATCCCATGGAGGGAGGAGCCTGATAGGCCACAGTCCATGGGGTCACAAAGAGCTGGACACAACTGAGCGACTTCACTGTCTTTTGCCTTCATG
Organism: Bos taurus; assembly: GCF_002263795.3. NCBI lineage: Eukaryota > Metazoa > Chordata > Mammalia > Artiodactyla > Bovidae > Bos > Bos taurus. The sequence continues at coordinate 12,538,153 of NC_037332.1, read as the reverse complement.
AAGAGTCCAAAACTGTAGGTATCATGCGTACAACGTAATATTCTAAGTGAATTTCATTTAGAATTAGTTGAAGTACTTGGGAAAGTCTTCCAAAGGAAGTCCTGCTTGCTCTAAAAAATCTGAGAGCTGTGTGATTAACTAGTTGAAGGGAGACAAAAATACGTGAAGTAGAGACACAACAAAGGTAACATCTCTATGGCAAAAACACTGCATGAACCCAGGCTGAGGGAGCCAGAGAGAAGGAATAGAGGTGGGCTATTGAAAAGGTTGAAGGTAGAGCCCACCTTCAGATGGATTACATGAAGGAGTTGGTCCTTATCTGTTTTGTCAATATCACTTCTGAGGGTTGTGTGGGTAACAGTTGTAATGGGAACAGAAGGGATGCAGGCAGATTAATCCAGGCTTTTAAAAGACAGTGATTGGGCTGATAATGGAGAGGAAGATTAGTGGACTGACAGGAGAGATATTTAGGTCATACAGACAGGATTACAAGATGGATAGGAGAGGGAGAGGGTGTGAGATGGAGGTCACAAAGATGACCTCAAGGTTTCTGATCCTGAAACTGAGATAAAGTAGGTAAATAATGGAAAAAGACCAGGTTAAGGGAGGAAAATCACAAGCTCAGTTCTGAGAATTATACAGTACCATTGAGACATCTGAGCTGTCAAAGATGTGGTTTGTTAGTCAGGCTGAATCAAGAGAACTGAAGTAAGGTAAAACAGTATTTCAAGAAGACACGAGTAGTCAATTATGTCAATTTCTGAAAAACTCCCAGTGGGTTTAGTGACACAGAGATCAGACACTAGTAAGTTCAGTAAGGTGTATTTTTACAGAATAATAGGTCTTGAAGCCAGAAGGAGTGGGGGTAAGTCTGGGGAGAGGGTTGAGGAAACTGATGCCCTCAGTCAATATGTCTGGCTCTGAAGGAGAAGGGACGTGATCATGTCAATAGAAGAGAATGAGACATATTGAGTGTTTGGAAAAAGAACACAGAAAATCAAAACATAAATTGGAACTGGAAATAAAGATTAATGTGTAGATTTACTTTTTCATAGTTGAATTGAAAATGAAAAGAGAAAACCTCGAAATTCTAGAATTCTTAGTTAACTTTCCAATTATAACCAAGGCCAAAATAAACCAGCCTGGAATTCTTTAAACTGAGTCTTTTCCTTCTGGGTCCCCTAAGAGAACACTCGATTCCTGCTTTTGTTGTGACCCTTACCAGACCCTTACCATATGCACTCTTATTCCCACTTGTAATCTCTTCTAATCATAAACCACTGTAGGAGATTGATTTAGTCAACACTTAGCCAAAGGCTGGGGCTTCCCTGGTGGCTCAGACAGCAAAAGCATCTGCCTACAATGCGGGAGACCCGGGTTCAATCCCTGGGTTGGGAAGATCCCCGGGAGAAGGAAATGGCAACCCACTCCAGTATTCTTGCCTGGAAAATCTCATGGATAGAGGAACCTGGCAGGCTCCAGTCCATGGTGTCGCAAAGAGTTGGACACGACTGAGCAACTTCAGTTTTAGCCAAGGGCCAGATGTTGTGTGTGTGAAGTCTCTTCAGTCATGTCTGACTCTTTGTGACCCGATGGACTATGGCCCTCCAGGCTCCTCTGTCCATGGGCTTCTCCAGGCAAAAATACTGGAATGGGTTGCCATGCCCTCCTTCAGGGGATCTTCCCGACCCAGGAATCGAACCTGAAACTCTTACAACTCCTGCCTGGACAGGTAGGTTCTTTACTACTAGAACCACCTGGAAAGCTGCCAGATACATGGTAGGCAGTCATAAACGCATGAAAACTTTAAATATACTGGAAAAGAAAATACTGAAAACACACTTCCTACTCTCATTGGGAAGTCCTGTTGCCTCCACGAAAGAGCGTGTAGGCTTCAGTGGGTAAATCTGAGAACATCATGAGGCTCGAGTGATACCCAGAATGTCACTCCTGTCACTGTCAATACCTCGTCTAGACAAGGGGAAGAAAAGAGAAACCACAGTTTCAATTAGCCTTCCGTGGTCCAAAGATGGCACCACAAGTTCACAGAAAGTAGACAGGACACTTTAGATGGACAAAGCGGTCCACGTGACCTCCGTTTCAGGAGTCAGTCATCGGAAAGCCCCCAGATTTAGCTCCTGCAGCAACTTCAACCATCCGGCTGCGCTGTTTGTGCAAATGGGTGCTTCTTGTTTGTCATGAGAAATTGCTGGACTGCTCCATCCCAAACTGTTTAGCTATGATGTGGAAAGCTGCTACGCTGATTGGTCCCCAAGAGGCAGCCTTGGCTCACAGAGCTCAGAACCGACACTCGTGCTCAGCAGTTAAACCCCATGGGGATGGTTAGGAAAGCTGCTCTGTGAGAGTGGAGAGCAGGAGTGCCAACAACAGCTGCATTGCAGCTGGGTCACAAAGCAGAACAAGCAATCCCCTGACACCATAAAAGGTGGTGGATGACGGGCAGGCGATCTCTGCACCTCCATTTGTCCCTGGCAGGCTGCCACGACTCTAAAATCCAAATGCTCTCACAAGAAGATAAAGCCAGATGTAAATAATTCCCTAATTTCATACCTATTTTTGGTCGAAATCTTCAGCAGTAAGGATAGAGAGGGTTATTTAATTTATTAAGATGTAACTCTCTTTCATGACTGAACCAGTGTACTGCATAAAAGCACTGGATTCAGTCACAGAAAGTGTTAGTCACTCAATCGTGTCTGACTCTTTGTGACCCATGGACTGTAGCCCACCAGGCTCCTCTGTCTATGGAATTCTCCAGGAAAGAATACTGGAACGGGTAGCCTTCTCCTTCTCCAGAGCATCTGCCCAACCCAGGGATCAAACCCAGGTCTTCTGTATTGCAGGCAAATTCTCTACCATCTGAGCACACCAGGAACCTGAATTCTAGTCTGGTTCTGATACCAAGAAGATGAATCACCAAGGAAAGCCACTAATTTGAATAGGTTTTGCTTTTCTCAATTGTCAATCAAAGGACTGATTAAACTCTACTGGCTTAAAAAACGGAGTTCAATTCAGGGAAGTCATCATTGGTTAAAAATTCAGATTAAAGAAAGTTAAGCTCTTAATTCACATCATACTCCTTTGCTTCCATTGTTTTTCAATCCATGACAGAGAAAAGGAATGCCAGTTCCTTTTCTCCTAGATCCAGCCAGCTGACACTGAGACTGGGGATAGTAGCCAAGACCTAAAATCCACTGTATTTTAATTTACTAACAAACAAAATTAAATGGAATTGGAATGAATGACCCCCTTATTTTCTTCTGAAAGGACTTTAAGGTAAAGATGCCTATCAAAGGTAAAATGTCCTGAAAGTGAAAGCGGCTCAGTAGTGTCCAGCTCTTTAGGACCCCATGGACCATACAGTCCATGGAATTCTCCAGGCCAGAATACTGGAGTGGGTAGCCTATCCCTTCTCCAGTGGATCTTCCTGACCCAGGAATCAAACCAGGGTCTCCTGCATTGCAGGAGGATTCTTTACCAACTGAGCTATAAGGGAAGCCAAAACGTCCTAGAAAGGTTCTTATACAAACCAGACCACATGCATATTGAAACGGTATACTGTGCTTCTCATTTTGTAAGTGATTCTCAGAAGTAATTCTGGTTTGCCTAAAACTACTCTATGTCCACTGTTATAGTGTAAAAATAATAGCCAACCCTTCCTGGTTTGGACAAATATTCTATAGTTACCCTAATTCTTGTTTCCCTCTCATAAGTATTCACCTAAATCAGACAAGTCGACAATGGCTTGCAATTGCAGTCACACTGCAATATCAGCTGCAACCAGGAGACCCGATAGCAGCGTCGGTGAGGTCTTACGGTGACCTCAGCTTCCTATTTCCGCCACACTCCCAACAAAGAAGACATGAACAAAGATATCCTTTCACAGCACAAGGCCATCTGATCTTTGTCAAGCGTAATTAAGTTTCCATTCATCTCTGCTTCCCCAAGGCAGATTTTTCTGGGAGTCTGTTGTCCTAGCACATTGCAATTCTACTTTCTCTTTACAGGTTATATGAGAAGAAAAGAAACACTCTAAGAGCAGCTTACTACGTGCCAGGTGCTATTCCAGGCACTTTCTCTGTATCGTCATATTAAATCCTTGTATTACACCTGAGATATTATTATTATCATCTGTTTTACAAAATAAGAAACTGAGGGACAGTGAGATTAGTCTACTTTGTCCAAGGCACAAAAGCTTGATTCGTCAGAACCGGGGTTCAAACAGAGACAATCTGATTTCACAGTTAAGGTATTACATTATTGACCTGGTCCAGAAGTTTATTACGAGGAATCATTATGCTATTTAAAGATGAGCTTTACGGAGTAGGTCCACCCATACACTCATGTACCCACCCAACCCCATCCCTCAGCAGAGATTCAGAGAGTATCCACTGTATGCCAAGCATGGTGTCAGGCAATGGATTATGAGATGACTCCTGCTCTTATAGACTGAATAATACCATGGTGACTCTGGAAATGGGCGTTTATCAATTGCAGGATCATACTTAAAAAGGCTCTCATTGTACATAGTACCTAAGGAGAAAACAGAAACCAAGGAATCCGTTGTGTCTGAGCAAGTCCAATGAGGGGAGGGCTCAAAAAGGAGGTATCATACTTCAGCTGGTTCACAGACAGAGCAAAAGTTGGCCAAGCATCGAGACAATAGGCTACCTGCTCAGTCCAAGTGCTGGTGGCTTACAAGTTCTCTTTACAATATCCAAATTCAGGAAATTATTTTCAAAGTCAGTCTAATGGAGAAAACGTTCCTTGTTTTAACACCATTTAAAGGCCATGAAGCTAACAAAGGTTCATTTGACATCAACCATCTCAAAACCCATGTATTTGAAAAAATAAGGTTACTTAACAATATAAGTTACCAAATTTCTACTTTCTGCTAGTCTAATGTTTCTTGAGTTACGTTCTGTGAATAATAAATTTCTGTGACTTACAAAGAAAGAGCTATTGAAATTAAATATTAAACAATGTTTAATAAGAATTGTTTAGTAAGCAAAGCTCATTCATTTTAATTTCCAGAGTGTGAAGTGACCAGAGATAGTACATACACAATTACAGGAACCTCTAATCCAGGCAAAAAGGCAAAACACACACACAGTAAACGGTCAGAGACTGGCAGATTACCAGGAGAGTGAGTTTGTATGTATAAATGCGTATGGCCAGCATATCTCCAAACTGGATCCTTCCCAAGTCTCAGCAGAGTGTGCGAGGAGAAGCATACACACGTGGGTGTTTCAGCATTATTACAGAATAAGATTTTCTCTCTCTGAGAAAATGTGTAAGATCAAGGAAAATGTGGGTCACTAAACAGGAAAAAAATCAAGTACAGAGGTGACACAGAGATGGAACATACTAAGTCTGAACTTCTCTGCCTCTAGATAGACTATTTAATAGTCTTCAGTTCAGGTCTAAATTATCACTGTCAACATCTCAGGCCCTCTTGTTCTTGACTGGAAAAACATGCCATGAAGGTTTCACAGAACTCATTAGACATCAACCTCCCAAACAGTCTTCATCAAATTAGGAGCTATGAATTGATGGGTACACTTTAAGTGGTACTTTTGATGACTTGCTGGAAGCCAACTGTGGATTAGCCTGAGAGTGAGAAAATCCTGAAGGCCAGTCTTTGGGTGGAGGGTGTGGTTCCCACTCTTTCATGGTCTTAATTTCCAAAGAAACCAATGAGGTTCTCACAGTAAAGAACCAAAAAAGATCCCCTCCTGGTGAGGGCAGGCGAAGAAGAATAATCTTTGTGAAATATGCTCTATGATGAATTCAACATATCTAACATCCCACAAAAAAATGACATGGCATGACAAAAGGAAAGAAAGAGTCCAAAAAGACGAAGTTAGCATCAGAACCATACTAAGATACTGAAACATGAAATACGTTATAACTGTCAGAAAAGAAACTTAAAATAACTATGATTAACATGTTAAAGATTCTAATGGAAAAAGTAGACAACATGCAGGAACACATGTATAATGTACGCAGAGAGAAATTCTAAGGAAGAATTAGAAGTAATGCTAAATATCATAACAGAAATCAAGAATAAATTTAATGAGATCATAAGAAGACTCAACATGACCACAGAAAGAATCAATGACTTTAAAGATAAGTCAATAGAAACTTCCCATACTGAAATGTAATGAGAAAAATGAATGAAAAGCACAGAACATCCAAGAACTATAGGAAAACCTCAAAACATGTAACAATCATACCAGTAACTGGAATATCAGATGGGAAAGAAAGACAAGAGGGCAGAAGAAATATTTAAAGTAATATTGATGCACAACTTTCCAAAATATAATAAAGGCCAAACCACAGATCCGGGAAACACAGAGAGCACTAAGCCAGATAAATCCCCAAATAATAAGCCGAGGCGTAGTATTTCCAAACTACAGAAAGCTGAAGACAAAGAGAGAATCTTAAAGTCGGAGAAAAGAAAATACCTATGGAGAAATAAAATTAAGAAATACATTAGATTTCCTGGACATCCCTGGTGGTCCAGTGGTTAGGAATCTGCCTGCAGGGGACACGGTTCTATCCCTGATCCCAGAGGATCCACATGCCTTGGGACAAGTAAGCGTGTACACCATGACTACTGAGGCCTCGCACGACGACTACTGAAATCCACACACTCCAGGGCCCCTGCTCTACAAGAGAGGCCGGCACAATGAGAAGCCCACACATTGCAACAAAGAGTACCCCTGCTTTAATTTTTTAATGTTTTTTTTTATTGTGGTAAAAGTCGCACAATATAAAACATACCGTTTTAACCATACTGAACTGTACAGTTCAGTGGCAGTAAGTACCTTCACATCGTTGCGCAACTCTCACCATCATCCATCTCGAATTTTGCACCTTCCTAAACTGAAACTCTGTCCTCATTAAACACTAAGTCCCCATTTTCCCTCCCCACTCCCAGGCTATTTAGGCATCCACCAGTATACTTTCTGACTCTCTGAATTTGACTATTCTAGGTACCTTGTATAAGTGGAATCAAACCTAATGGATACTGAAATGTATTTTTAAGGTTAACTTAATATACATCCTATGAAGAGATTTTACCTTTTCTTCTGTGCTATACAGTAGGCTCTCATTAGTTATCTATTTTATACATTGTAGTATATAAATGGAGGAGGGCATGGCAAGCTACTCCAGAGTTCTTGCCTAGAGAATTCCCATGGACAGAGGAGCCTGGCAGGCTACAGTCCATGGGGTCAGAGAGTCAGACCTGACTGAGCAACTGAGCACAGCACAGCAAAGCACAGCAGCAGTGTAGATATGTCAAGCCCACTCTCCCAACTTATCCCACCTTCTCTCTCCTTGGTGTCATTGTTCTCTATGTCTAGTGTCTCTGTTTCTGCTTTGAAAATAGGTTCACCTGTACTATTTACTGTTTATGAGGCTTCAGAAATGAAATCTCTCACATTTTAGAATAGATGTGGCTTCATTTACATATATGCCTCTGTGTGTACATCTGTTTGTATAAATACACACACAAACATCCAGATGTTACAAGGGAAAAAAAGGCAACTTTCTTTTGGAAGTGTTGGTCCAATCACTGGAATGAAAGACATTTGTTTTGAAAGTGTATGCGGTCAGTACCACCTTTTAAAAGAGTAAAGCTAATCACTCAGTCATGTCCGACTCTGCAATCCCACGGACTGTAGTCTGTCCAGCTCCTCTGTCCATGGAATTCTCCAGGCAAGATACTGGAGTGGGTTGCAATTTCCTTCTCCAGGGGATCTTCCCTACCCAGGGCTCGAACCCAGGTCTCCTGCAATGCAGGCAGATTCTTTACCAACTGAGCAAAATGTAAACATGGGTTTAAATAAGCATGCTGTTTTAATAACTATAGATGCTCAAATTTTGTTCTATTAAAAATTATCAAACCAGGTAAATATAAAATATAAATTATAAACGAAGTTTAACTCACATTAAAATGTGCTAACGCTTTATTACATAACCGGAGAGTCAACATGATGCAGCAGAAAGAATGACAAGGTGGAAATTGTGATGTTAGGTTATGTTGTACCATGCTCAGTCACTCAGTGGTACCTAACTGTTTTGTAACCCCTATGAACTGTAAGCCCACCAGGCTCCTCTGTCCATGAGATTTCCCAGCAACAATAATGGTGTGGGTTGCTATTTCCTTTTCCAGGGAATATTCCTAACCTAGGGATCAAATCCATGTCTCCTACATTGGCAGGCAGATTCTTTACCACTGAGCCACCTGGGAAGCCCAGTATCATCTTATTTACCCCTAAATATGCTTTTCAAGGGAGAAGGCAATGGCACCCCACTCCAGTACTGTTGCCCGGAAAATCCCATGGATGGAGGAGCCTGGTGGGCTGCAGTCCATGGGGTCGCTAAGAGTCGGATACGACTGAGCGACTTCACTTTAACTTCTCACTTTCATGCATCGGAGAAGGAAATGGCAACCCACTCCAGTGTTCTTGCCTGGAGAATCCCAGGGACGGGGGAGCCTGGTGGGCTGCAGTCCACGGGGTCACACAGAGTTGGACACGACTGAAGCGACTTAGCAGCAGCAGCAGCATGCTTTTCAAACATAGCATCATGATACTTAGATATAAAGCTAGGTATGATTATTTCACGTGACTTTCAATGCCTGAGAATTTGAGTATTTTGATTTTACTATTTCTGAGAATATCTGGCAAAAGAAAATATCTCTTAACAATGACTTTCAATAACTGACATAAAAAAAGCAGAATAAAAATCTGCGATACTTCAGAGGTACTTGGATTCGTAGGTCACTTGGCGGCAACAAATAGAGTAATTATAAGATCGATTTTATAACTATACCTAAATTTAAAAAAAAGATTGATTCTACATATCAAAATGCATAAAAAGAACTATCAGATTCATTATGATTTAGACTAAAAATAATACAACGATAAGTGAATTACTGCCAGAATGCCAGTAAGTTTAGATGTGGCAACTTGATATAAAATGCTTAGCTGAACACGGCATTGAATCAAATTTTCTTCTACATTCCATTCAATATTTCAGTAGCACAATATATGTGATACATGCCTTCTCTTTTCACAGAATAAGTTTTGTAACTTCAATGGTATGTATCCATAATAATCATTCAGTGAGTCACAGGAAAATTTTTTGTTCCCTGCTCCCTCTAATCTAAACATGACTGTACGGTGATTATAATAAAACAATGGAACCTAAATGTTAGTCAGTGCCAAGTGGGAAGAGTTTTGCTTTAGAGAAGACGAAATGGAAAAATAATCTCAGCTCTAAACAGTAATCATCATTACAAAAGGCCCAGGAAGCACACAGGGCTGCACACCCAGATAAACTGCACTGACACCACTCTAGCCTGGGGTAGGGAACTTTTCCATGGAACTTCAAGTACTTTCACAACTGGAGTTTTATGTAGCCCAATTAACTTTGGCTAGACATAGAAATCTGGCTCAGTACTTCCATGCAGTAGCCAAAATAAAGGTTTGCTGTATCAAGAATTACTGTCAGAGTCTCCCATATCCTTCCTTCTCTCTTACTAACCTAAATCTGGAAAATAACCTAACGGCCAAGTTCCTTTTACTACAATTTAGATCAATACTAATTTTACTGGCTCAAAAAAACTATAAAATATTTGGCTGAAATAAATTGAACAAGGACAAAAGGAGGACCAAAAACAAGTAAGGATGTACACACAACTGAAGTATATACATGGTTTTAGAAACAACTATAAAACCATACGAAACATGGTGATAATGGAAACTTATTCCTTCCTTTCTCAATGCTTGTCCAATTTTAAATTCATGGCATTAGTCCTAGGTAACAAAGTGCAAATAAGGAATAAATCACAATTTTAAAGAGAACTTGTGTTTAGTATTTTAACTGGACATGACATTGGTATGAAAGCTCTATATATTCTATAGTTGGGTCACGCAGGCCCAGCTATATTTAAACATGGAGGCTACCAATGACCCTAAAGCAGAACTATTTTCTAGGGCACCCTGGAACATTGGTGACTGAGGAACATAGGACCTTAAAAGTGCCAATAGCCAAAAACAGAAGTCCTAAGTTCATGAGCTATAAAGCTTAATAATAAAAATGTGTTTACCCATTCAAACTAAACTAGTACTTAGAGGTAATGCCTAAAAATAAGCTATTTTCATACCTTATGGGGAGGCAGGAGCACTAGCTTACTTTTAGCATCTCTAATCAGGTATAAAAGAAAGGAAAGCATCACACAAAATTATTTTATATAGAATGGATATTAACGATGCTTAATTAAGAAGTACTTGAGGATGTCTCCAATTCTACTATTGAGTAGCTTATTTATTCTTGGGACATGTCCTAAACCTTAGAAGCTCAGTTTTCTCATTTATAAAAAGAAGGTAGTACTCATCAAAAAGCTTCATGAAATAACACATATCAATCACAGGCATTCAGGAGATGTACACCCTCTTGTGCCTACCTCCCCTTCCAGGGTCTTGAAAATTATACTGAATCCACTCCACAATCAGGCCACTCTCATTCATTTATTCAGTATATACCACTGGGAATTAGAGTGATGCCTTAGCATGGATAGTAAATCTCAATGCACATGTTGGCAAAAGGAGATTCAGACTAGGGAAACAAGAATATTTAAAAATGAGCTACCTGTACACCTTTAACTTACATAGCTTGTCGTTGTTATTTAGTCACTAACTCGTGTCCAAATATTTGGAACCCCTTAGACTGTAACCTGCCTCTTGAGAAATTTGTATGCAGGTCAGGAAGCAATAGTTAGAACTGGACATGGAGCAACAGACTGGTTCCAAATAGGAAAAGGAGTATGTCAAGGCTATATATTGTCACCCTGCTTATTTAACTTATATGCAGAGTACATCATGAGAAACGCTGGGCTGGAAGAAGCAGAAGCTGGAATCAAGATTGCCGGGAGAAATATCAATAACCTCAGATATGCAGATGACACCACCCTTATGGCAGAAAGTGAAGAGGAACTCAAAAGCCTCTTGATGAAGGGGAAAGAGGAGAGTGAAAAAGTTGGCTTAAAACTCAACATTCAGAAAACGAAGATCATGGCATCTGGTCCCATAAATTCATGGGAAATAGATGTGGAAACAGTGGAAACAGTGTCAGACTATTTTTGGGGGCTCCAAAATCACTGCAGATGGTGACTGCAGCCATGAAATTAAAAGACACTTACTCCTTGGAAGGAAAGTTATGACCAACCTAGATAGCATATTCAAAAGCAGAGACATTACTTTGCCAACAAAGGTTCGTCTAGTTAAGGCTGTGGTTTTTCCAGTGGTCATGTAAGGATGTGAGAGTTGGACTGTGAAGAAAGCTGAGCACCGAAGAATTGATGCTTTTGAATTGTGGTGTTGGAGAAGACTCTTGAGAGTCCCTTGGACTGCAAGGAGATCCAACCAGTCCATTCTGAAGGAGATCAGCCCTGGGTGTTCTTTGGAAGGAATGATGCTAAAGCTGAAACTCCAGTACTTTGGCCACTTCATGCGAAGAGTTGACTCATTGGAAAAGACTCTGATGCTGGGAGGGATTAGGGGCAGGAGGAGAAGGGGACGACAGAGGATGAGACGGCTGGATGGCATCACTGACTCGATGGACATGAGTCTGAGTGAACTCCGGTAGTTGGTGATGGACAGGGAGGCCTGGTGTGCTGCGATTCATGGGGTCACAGGAGTCGGACATGACTGAGTGACTGAACTGAACTGAGACTGTAACCTGCAGGCTCCTCTGTCCACGAGATTTCCCAGGCAAGAATACTGGAGTGGGTTGCCATTTAATCCTCCAGGAGTTCTTCCTGACTCAGGGATCAAACCCATGTCTCTGTGTCTCCTGCACTGCCGGCGGACTCTACAGCTGAGCCAATGGGGAAGCCCAGCTTATATAGTACTATACAGCAATTACATCTAAACAAAACTGGGGGAAATGACACATGCCCCGCCCTTACATAACTTAACAAGAAATACAAAGGAGGGTGCAAGGACAGTGGCTAAGATTGTGAAATGCCTTATACTAAAGATATAAAAAGATAAGTAAAGACTTACTCTCCGCCCCACATTCAGGGTCAAAAGACATAGATTTATATCTGCCATTCAAGGGGAAAAGTGCCACTACAGAGATACTGAAAATCAGCACCATGGAAGTATAGAGAAAGGAAAAAAAAATAATCGCTTAAAAGACGCAGGCAAGACTTCACAGAGGGAAATAAAATTTGAACAGGCAGAGAGAGGAAAAGAACATTTTTGTCAGAGGAATAAAAAAGGATTTGATCTATGGAATTTGTCATAGCATTCTGGGAAATCCTAAATCTTTTTGAACTTTTCTAAATACTATCTATACTAAAAATTCTGAAAGAAAATTTTGTACAAAAATGTTCTGAAAGACATACCACTAGCTATAATAAAAGCACCAACATTTTTGTTTTTGTCCAAGTTGTTTCAGAAAAATGTAATTCTTTATATGAAATCTTAATATACGATACAAGTCTAATTTTGTTGCAAGTCTGTTGCAAAGTACGTATTGCATCTTTGGTCAGTTCTGATGGAACAGTAAAAACACCATTCCATTTCTTTTCCTCTCTCTTCAGAGTAATAGCCAATTCCATTTTATAATATTTTATATTTAAAGCATTCAGAAGTCAAAATGTGTGGCATTTTCTACCTTGCCAATTTCATGTTAAGTCAATGGCATTTCACCAGGCTAAGAAACCCAAAATCAGACAAAGGCAATCCACTGGGATCAGAAATTTGCCAAATCTCATAATTCAAAAAGAAACTATTAAGGATGGTTTTGGACTTTCTGGCACTGTGAGTTTAAGCCATTCCATAATAGGGTTTATATTTCATCTAATCAGCAAGTTGGAAGCTATAAAAGTTCTGTTGGGGGCAGGGATTAGAATTTGAATTGTAATACATGTCTTTTCTTCCCTTCCTTCCATATGTTTGAGTAAATTAAAACTGCAAAATTTTGTTTTTAAAAATATCGTGTTAAAAATAAAGCAGCTTGTAAAATCATAGTTTTAGTACAGGAAACTTAAAATATTCAGGCTTGAAAACAAGAAGGAAAAATAAAGGATACGTGGTTTCTATATACAAAGTTATGTCACAGTCTAGGGATATTCAGAATTAGGTACAGATAAGTTTTCAATGTTTTTCTTTTCCAAGTGATTTTATTGGAGGAAAGATAAATCAGGCATTTAAAAATTTTATTTTTGATGGTGGTATTCTTTGAACGTGGCCATTTATCAATCTAATTTAAAATGTTTATATTTTAATTCCATAAGAACATCTAAAGGCAGTAGTTGCAGCAAGAGGTATATATGAATTCTCTTCTTATTTGGAGCTGTGTGAATTACCACCCTATCAGAAAAGGAAATGGAAAAGGTTTTCATAAGGTAAAATACATTTTTTCTAACTGATTAGACTAGACATAGTATGATCTGGTAAATGGCGCAAAGAGCAACTCATACCCTGCAATTCTGAGTCATGTTCTTTCCCTTTCTCTGTTCCTTATTTTTTGGGGCCCCACATTAATTTCTTTCATAATTCTTTCACATATTTTATTTCATTTTTTTTATTTGTATATGAAAACATTTCCACATCTTTATTCTCCTACCCTTCAAATGAAAATTGTTTTGCCATCACTTTTTAATTTCTAAAAGCTCTTATTTTTTCATCTTTATTTTTTTATGTCATCCTGCACTCCACAAAATGCTATACTACCATCTCGAACGATTTTTTTTCTTCTGTTCCCTCATTTCCTTTTGCTAATCATTTGTTTAAGCTCCAATCTTTTACATTTGAGGGTTTCCTAATATGACAGACGATCTCTGATTGCCCATTGTTATTTTACAAGTTGAGTTAATAAAAGCTGAATGAATTCCTTAGGCATAAACGTGCTTTCTAGACTGAAAAGAGTCCCTTTTGTATGTGTGGTTAGGGAGCAGGTCATTTTCAGAGATCTCCAAATGTAGGTATATGGAAATCTTTTCCCCAGAGTGATTCAGTTTCTCCAGATAAAAATGCTACCATTTCTTGGGCGATGAGGTTTGTGTATATGTGTTGCCAGTTGGGGGTATCAACTCTTGTGTAGTTGTATTCTGCATGTAATAGGGGAGGGGTATTGACAGTCTGAGTACTCCCCTGGAAAACATTTGACCAGTCCTCTTGTCATTCCCCTCTGCATTCCACCCTCGACTGGGCAAGCTGTTGCAGAGTTAGGGAGCTGTCTCATTCAACTGCTTCACCGCTAAGAACATACCTTCCCTTGACCTGCAGTGAGTGCTTGGTTACTAGGGCTGTGCACACGGGGAGAGACAACTGATTACCCTATTTTATTCTCCTTAATGCACTCTCTTCTACGTCAGCTACCACCAAGTCTTGAGTCTCTAGATTTCTTATTTTTATCCCATTCCAAACCTCCTTTAGACAGTGCTTTATTCAGTTTTGATGAATCAGTTCTAACACCTTTTTCTGCTACCTGAGTTTCAAAAATCAACTTAAATTTCACCTCCCCTCCCATTCTGATTGTTCCTACGAGGTTATTCCCTCTCAATATTTTATTCAGTAAAAATTTATTCTGATTTACTCACACAATCACCATTTCTGTGCTCACCGTTCTTTTTAAAACCCACTCTGTAAATCTTCTAGATTTAAATATGTCTTTTCAAAAGACACGTTTAGTATCATCTTCAGCTAGAGTTTTCAGTGAACTGACTTTAATTTCCTGGCCTAGGAATTCCTTGCTCATTCAAGTAAAGTAAATTCAAAACCCAAACCCCAGTGAGGGGAGGACAGTGGTGACAAATTCTCTGCAAAGATTTCAGATTCCATGCTGAGAAAGGCAAACTTTCATGTTGCCCTCTTTTATCAGTATGTGAACTTTTTCTACATTGTTCCTTCACAGAGGATATGAACTTTCCTACTTTATTCAGACACCTAATTCCTGGCCTTCTGTTGGTTCAAGACTTCATCTCATATTCCATCAAGAAGGACAGACAGACAATAAGCTCCTTCCCATGGGTTGTTAAGACTAGTAAACCATCCCAAATCAACTTTAAGATCAGCCTACTATTTACTGTTCTGGTGTTTAGTTACTGCTTTATTTCCATCCTGGGGAAATTCTCTTCCTACGCTTTGAGCTCAGCCATGCATTAAGAGCATATCTCTTGTATTTTATTAAGCATACTTAGATGTGTTGTAGTGAGACATTTTCTGGTTACTTGGTCTGCCTATATAATCTCTTTAATAGCATTTTAGTGGTATCTTAGAATGGAAAGGTAGTACTTGGTTTAGCTTATCATCTTCTATGGGAAATAACATTATTTTTAAACAATTATAAGATACCTTTCTATGAATTTACTTAGGAATTACTTTCCTGACCATTGTCTCTATGTTTTGCTAATATTAACTTATTTTTAGTAACACTGAAGAGAAATTAAGGGATATGATTAAAATAACATAGACAATAGATTTAGATTCAGACTGAAGGCTAGTTGTACCATATATTAGTTGGTGAGCTCAGAAAAGTTATTTAAATATTTTAAACAATCTCTTATTGTAGAAAACAAAAAAAGAATATTATTATTACTTGAAGCACATAAAATTACAATTTTTTGTAAGTCACAGTGGTTGACTATAAACAAGTCCTTATGCTTCCAATATCGCTTTCATAGAAATATGTCCAAGAGACTCATCATATAGTGGGTAGCCAAATTATGGGTGCATTTCTCTTACAGAATGACTTCCAGTTAACAGGAATTCTAGGTGCCACTGATGGACACACATGCAATGTCTTATATAATACTTGCTTTTTGGAAACAATCAGGTATTATAGACAATCTGGGGTTAACATTGGCTTACAGAATATAATCCTTATGCAAATATTGCTATTTTGACAAGTTCATTATATAATCACATACTTTGGGTTCTCCATTTATACATTTCAACTAAGTTACATCAAGGATACACATCATACTTTATCTATGGCAAACCCCATAGCCAAAGAAACTCATTTTTCTATATTTTTTGTCTATTGTTCTAATTTAGTATGACCATCAATACATCCTAACAGTGTAGATTAACTGGCCAGGAACAGGTACCTCAGACCCTATCTACCTCAATCTGCACAGGAGAACCAATTTCTAAAGGGTGAAAGAGACAGTTACTCACTGTTAGAGCAAGCAATTTCCCATAGGTAAGATGAGCAGGGATGTGGTCAGTCTTGGATCTCAGTGATTCCATATACCAATGCTCTGCTTCCGGGAGCATGCTTAACCGCATGTACGCTTCACCTGACAAGAGAATCAAAGGAAAATCAATCTGACGTACAGTTTTCCAAGAACATTTGCAACAGCATCATATCACATGTTTATATTCCACATGTGTTTATATCACATGTTTATACATTTTCAGATTCTGTGAGAAGTACTCTCATCCATTATCTCATTTGATTCCCCTGAATCATCATCACGTCGATTTCACAGATGAGAAAACTTGTGTTTGGCAAAATTAAGTGAAATGCCTAAGTCAAAAATGTAGTATGCAATAAAGCTTTGATTTTTTTTTAAAATCTAGAAATGTCTCACTCTCAATCATACGTGCTTTGTTACCATTTCATTTTTTAAGGTTGGGTCTTTCTTATCTACAATCATTTGTTCTTTTTATTCATATTCATTCTTTCCTTTACAAACTCAAGTATTTATAGAATAACTACTAAATGGAGAGTATTATGCAGGACCTAATCAACCAAAGTTCAAGGTCCTACCCACTAAAGTTGAAAACTCTGTTGAGAAAGTAATGTTAAATGAAGAAGTTAAAGGGAATTCCTTGGTGATCGAGCGGTTAGGGCTTCATTCTTCCACTGTAGGGGACACAGGTTCAGGCCCTGCAGAAGCAATGGGGCATGGGTTTGGTCCCTAGTCTGGGAACTGAGAGTCCATAAGCGATGTGGCCATGGGGAAAAAAAAGCTAAAAATATTTGGTATGAAGCATTGGTGCTAGATCTTAGATTTTTCAGAAATTATTTGCATTTTATATTTTAATAAGTAAAGTAGAATTTACCAGTTTCATTTGGAAAATCCAGTGAATATGTGACAATTATTTAGCATGCCCATTACCAAGTGCAAAGCTAGTCTAAGGCCTTTCAGCCGTCAGCTATTATTTTCAACTTATATAAATTTTGCCCACCAAATAGCTTTTTATTAACAGCCAAGCACGAGAAAAAAATCAGAAATAAGCCAAAAGTGTATCAGTTACCTTCTTATCACCACCTGCCTCTCCTTTCTACACTTATAGTTTGAAAGAATATTCCACTTGATAGGAAGATTAGATTGTAAGATGATTTGTGTGTTTAAGTTAAATAGTATAGTTATATTAAACACTTCAAATGTAGAAACTACTCAATTTCTGAGACCAAGCAACAAACTGGTGACCTGCATTATTTTTCAAGCAGATTTTTATAACAGCTTAACTAATCATAAGTGTGATGGCTCTTTCCATTTAGAGGAATAATCAGAGGATTTTCCTAAAGGTATCACCCACACTGGTTGTACATCTTTGCTTCAAAGAAAGAGCTAACTTCCTTTTATTTTAATCAAATTCTCTTTACATTACTACAGTGTTGTCAATACAAATATGTTTGATGAATTGAATTGATCTGCGTCTCCAGGCCTTTTGAGTGCCCTTTGCTCATCAGTTAGTAAAAAATATTGGTGACAAATTACATGTAACATAAACAAAAATGTATGTACCACTCGCACATCTATGTGTTTCTAGTTCTGAAAACAGCCCTTAAACTATAGTATCATAAAAATGATAGCTTGATTTTTTTTTCCTAAAGCTTAAAACATGTTTCCATTTAAGAAGAATTTGGTTAGACATAATTAAGTGCTCAGGCTGAGATGCAAGAAATACTGAAGCAAAGACCGAAGACTAGAATAAAATACACAAAATACTCATAGTTGTTAAGATTGGTAGGATTAGGTACAGATTTTTTTTTCATGTTTCTGTAATAATTATATTGTCTTATTATCATATCTCATAATAAGTAAAACACTGTCAGGCAATTTTCTTTTTAAAATGTTGAACTAATAAACATTTCCAAATAAAGCAAACAGTAATTTTTCTTAGGGAGAGTGAACCATTTCTTTATACTAAATATTAGATATGATTTATATAAAATATAAAATCAAATATTTAAAAATTTAAAGCAATTAATGATAAACAAAATTCAACTATCTCTGAAATGGATTATAAAGCCAGTAGAAATTTCAGAGTCAGACCTGAAAGATGGGTCTGCTTTATGAGGTTCTGTTTGGAATTAATCTGAAATTCTACTTACAGTCTTCAACTGCTTATAGATCACTTTTTAGAAGTTGACAATCATTGCATTTAATATGGCTTCTACTTTCAATTTATTTAAAAAAACGAATTTGTAGAACAGTAAGTTATCGGCACAGAGAAAACACAGGAGAATCCTAAGTCCATGGTTGCTTTTGAGATTCAAATTTTCATATTTAAGTGGTTGATGTTTGAAAATCATTTCAAAAAGCATACTCCTCCTTTGTTCCAAGTCAGAAATCTACCATTATTAAAACCCATTTTGAAATGAAATATTATTAATTTGCTAACTACTTAACTTGACCTATTTTGTTCAGTAAGAACTCATAAGCAACTTATTAAGTTATAAAGCTAGTGAGGTGGGAAAATATCAAAGGATCATAAATAAAAAATATTATGTAATAATGTATCTTGGCAAGTATATAAAAAATGTAAATAACTAGCTTCCTTAGGTTCTATACATTACAACTTAGAAACACTTCATGTAATCATTCGTTGTATCTCAGTAATAATGATGACAATAGCACTCACTGAATGCTTATTGTGAATCAGGGTAACAAACTACCAGAAGCAAACATCTGACTTACATGTACCCACTCCTCCCATCCTATATCTTTGGGTGCACAGAAGGTTTTCTCACTTAGCCCCACACGGGTCCTTAACACCTCACCCTCATTCAGCCAGTGCCAACTAACTTTTAGATTACGTTTGTGAGATGAAATGTATTTTCAGTCTCTATATTAGTTGCTCTGTACCTCATTTTTTTTAAATTAAGGAATGTCCTTAATTAACCTGGATTTTACAGATGAGAAAATTGAAAACCAGAGTAGCTAAATTAAACACACAAAACCATAAATGTAGAAAGCTGCAGTTCAAACACAGGACGACCTGATCTCAGTGCATTGCTAATCTGTTGGTAGTGAACAATCACTAAATTCCCAAGTCTCCAGATCAGGTGAAAATTATACTTTGTCTCACTCACGGGAAACTGTTTTCTAGCTTGTGATACACAGGCCATCAAGTTCATTTCACTTTGCCTTGAGCTTATCTATTGAATTAAAGGACTAAGAAAGAGCAATAATAATCCATGGCTGACCTTTAAAAACGTTTCTGCCTCAAACTGGATTCAATTCTTAACAGGGAAATATCTAGCATATAAGATGTACTTTAGTTCTTAAGGTTAACCTTAACACAAAAACAGCCCATAAAGTGGTAATAAAGACGCAAAACCAAAAATGCAAGAAAATAATCATGGATGAATTTAAATGTGTGTAAAAGGCAATTCAATAAAGGTTCAGGCAATAAACAATATAAGCCCAAGTACTTGCTGTATTCCTGGCATGGCCAAGGTAGGAGCTTCATATTTCTAATTCATATAAGGGGCTTTTTATGAATGAGGAAGAAGGCTCAGGAATAACAAGTGACCTACACAGCTAACAATCCTATCTTATAAGATTTGGGGACTTTCTTGACATGCCAGTGGTTAAGACTCTGTGCTGTCAATGCAGGGGGTGTGGGTCTGATCCCTGCTTGGGGAACTAAGATCCTACATACAATGTGCTGTGGTCCAAAGATTAAAAAAAAAAAGTCTGAATGTCTTGAAAGCCCATGCTTTTTGCCACTGCATCAAGCAGTTACCAACCATATAAAGCTTATTACTTATTGAATATCCACTGAAGTATTAAACGTATTACCTTTATGCTTTTATATTATTCTTACACTGTTAATTAGTATTGGTCTCATTTTACAAATGACGTCACTATGGGTTACTGAGCTTAATCAACTTGTTCAGTGTTCAAAAACAAGCAAACGACTTGAAGATTTGGATTAGATTCTATTTTTACCATACCATTTAGTTCAAATATGTAAAAAAAATTAGAGAAGAAATAAAATAATTGCAAAAAATACCATCACTGAATTCAGTATTAGGAGAAAGAATGGTGTATATGTAATCCTTCAAGCTTGATTAAAATAGTAAAATCATAAAAATTCCATAAAGGAAATGATCACAGGAAAAGAAAGTTCAGTAAGTTCAATAAGGAAGAGAATGAAGAGACTTTATTGGGAATAGGTTAGGAAGGTGGGTTAAGTCATCTTTTGTGGTACTGTAATTCTTCTTAACTTACAATAATAGAAAAAAAAAAAAATGTTTACAGTACCCAGGAGGTAAGAAGCAATGATGAGTATTTTTCTTTCCTATCCTACAAAAAAAAAAAAAAAAAAATGACATAATAGAAGCACTTTTCATAAGAATTCAAAGATGTGGTGTGTGATGATATAGTGATCAGGTTCATCACCCAGATTTATTTCTGCTTCACTCACAGACAAAGGGGATTTGGATGTCTCCAGGCTGGCTTCAGGCAGATATAAACCAGTTTCAGATGTAGAACAAATAATGTCACTCTTCCTCCCTAAAAACCCCTGAATCTAAATAACCCAGCAAAGGCTAACTCCTTAAAGGAAAGAATGCTAGATTATTGATGATGTAAGAGTCCAGATCTCAGTGATTCTCATGTTTCAAGTTACCGGACAGCTCTGGCTTGCAGATAAAGAATAGAGCATACAGGGGTACATATTACCACTATCTGCTAGTCTTACCTTTTGTTTTTCCTGCTTTTCCACAAAATAATACATTTCTATTTCTATATTTCAGTTTAGATTCCTCTTTTTTCCCCCTTTTAGATTTATTTAGATAGACGTGGCATAAAGCATTGTAAAAGTTTAAGGTATACAACATTATGACTTGACATATATTGTGAAATGACTACCACAATAAGGTCACTTGATATATTTCATATAGTATAGATAAGACATAATGCTTGTTTCCCTCGATGTGCGAATTTTGAGGATCTACTCTCTAAGCAAGTATATCATATAGCAGTGTTAACGATTATACGATATTGTACATTGTATTGAACATTAGGCTAGTGCAAAAGTAATTGAGTTTGGGGGAGGAGCCAAGATGGCGGAGGAGTAGGACGGGGAGAACACTTTCTCCCCCACAAATTCATCAAAAGAGCATTTAAACGTCGAGTAAATTCCACAAAACAACTTCTGAATGCCGGCAGAGGACATCAGGCACCCAGAAAAGCAACCCAACTCTTCGAAAGGAGGTAGGAAAAAATATTAAAAACAAAACAAAAAAAAAGAGACAAAAGAGGGAGGGACGGAGTTCCGTCCCGGGAAGGGAATCTTAAAAAGAGAGAAGTTTCCAAACATCAGGAAACCTTCTCACTGCCGAATCTGTGCCGAGCTTTGGAAGCACAGAGGGCAACATAACAGGGAGAAAAAATAAATAAACAATTTAAAACTCGCAGATTGCGAGCCCTACGGTAACTCCCCCAGCAGAGAAGCAGCGCAGACGCCTGCATCCGCCATTAGCAAACCAGGGCTGGGCAGGGAGGCGCGGCGTGGGCTGCATCGCTGAGAGTAAGAATCTGGCCTGAATACCCTGAGCGCTATCTGAGCGAAATAATTTGGGCTAGCAAACCAGACTGTGGGATATCTACCACGCGAAAAGCCAGCCCTAACCTAAGACCGCCAGGCCCGCGCACGGAACAAAGGACTGAACAGAGATAGCCGGCTGCAGACCTTCCCCCTCCGGTGACAGGCAGCCAGAGCCGGAAGGGGGCAATCGCAGCCCCAGAGAGACATTATCTATAAAACTGTAAGCAGGCTTCTTTGCTAACTAAAACTTCTTGGGGGTCTGGACGGTCAACATCTGCCTGAGAAGGTGCGCCGGTTTTACATCCAGATAACCGAGTGGCGGGGAGGCGATAAGTCGCAGCATTGGCGCGCGCCTGGGAAGAGCAAATTGGCACTCGGACCTGGGAAGAGCACAAAATGCAGGCCCAACTGAGTCTGCGCCTCTGAGGACTACCCGAGTGCCTGAACCTGAGCGGCTTGGACCTGGGAGGTGCATGCAGCCCAGGGCCAGCCTCGGATTGTTCCCGGCGGAACAACCTAGAGTACGAGCAGTGTGGACAGGGAGGCTACACGCGCCGTGAGCGGGGGCAGACCCAGGGTGGCTGAGGCACTGCGAGCCCACGCCAGTGTTATTTGTTTGCAGCATCCCTCCCTCCCTCCCCACAGCGCGACTGAACATGCAAGCCTTAAAAAAAAAAAAAAAAAAAAGTGTCCTCCACCGTGCCCTTTGAGTCAGGGCGGAAACCAGATACTGAAGAGACTAGCAAACAGAAGAAGATATAACAGAGGGAAACGCCTTGGAAGCTACAGGCAATAGATCAAAACCCTGAGGTTACTACGGACTACATAGGAAGGGGCCTATAGATCTTGAGAAATATAAATCTGACCAAGGAACTAGCCAAAAATGAACTGAACCCACAACACCCACAAAAAAAAAAAAAAAAAAGTCCTAGATATATTTTTATTATTTTTACGATCATTCTTTCTTTTTTTTTTTAATTTAAAAAAAAAAAATTTTAAGTCCTCTATTGTTCCTTTAATTTTCACCTTTATATCCTATTACTTTGCAAAAAAAAAAAAAAAAAAAGACCCTATTTTTTTCTTCTTCAACAAACTTCATATATATATATATATTTTATAATTTTTTGACCTTGTTTTTTTTGTTTGTTTGTTTTTGTTTTTTTCTTCTTTTCTTTAACATTGTATTTTTGAAATTCTAAACTCTACTCTAGATTTTTAATTTTCGCTTTTTGGTATATGTTATCAATTTTGTACCTATAGTTTTTTTTTATATAATTTCTGTGACTTTTTTTTTTTTTTTCTTCTTCTCTGTTTCTTTCTCTTCTTCTTTTCTATAACATTGTATAACTGAAATTCCAAACTTTACTCTAGATTTTTAATTTATGCTTTTTGGTATTTGATATCAATTTTGTACCTGTATTTTCTTTATAATTTTTGTGACATTGTTCGTATTTGTTTGTTTGTTTTCTCTCTTTATTTTTCTTCTTTTTTTTTTTTTTTAACATTGTATTTTTGAAATTCCAAACTCTACTCTAGATTTTTAATTTTTGCTTTCTGGTATTAGTTATCAATTTTGTACTTGTACTTTCTTTATAATTTTCGCAACCTTGTTTGTTTTTGTTTGTTCGTTTTTTCTCTCTTTCTTTTCCTTCTTCTTTTCTTTAACATCATATTTCTGAAATTCCAAACTCTACTCTAGATTTTTAATTTTCGCTTTCTGGTATTAGTTATCAATTTTGTACCTGTACTTTCTCTATAATTTTCGCGACCTTGTTTGTTTTTGTTTGTTCGTTCTTTCTTTCTTTTCCTTCTTCTTTTCTTTAACATCGTATTTTTGAAATTCCAAACTCTACTCTAGATTTTTAATTTTTGCTTTTATGTATTTGTTACCAATTTTGTACCTATAAGGACCCAATCTTCAGGACCCATTTTTCACTAGGGAGTGAGATTACTGGCTTGACTGCTCTCTCTCCCTTTGGACCCTCCTTTTTCTCCACCAGGTCGCCTGTGTCTCCTCCCTAACCCCTCTCTACTCTACCCAACTCTGTGAATTTCTGTGTGTTCCAGACGGTGGAGAACACTTAGGGAACGGATTACTGGCTGGATCTGTCTCCCTCCTTTTCATTCCCCCCTTTTATCCTTCTGGCCACCTCTGTTACCTTCCTCCTTCTTCTCTTCTCTGTATAACCCCGTGAACATCTCTGAGTGGTCCAGTTGTGGAGTGCACATAAGGAAGTGACTACTGGCTAGCCCACTCTCTCCACTATTGATTCACCTCATCTCATTTGGGTCACCTCTAACTCCCTCCTCCCTCTTCTCTTCTCCATGTAACCCTGTGAACCTCTCTGAGTGACCCTCACTGTAGAGAAACTTATCATCTTTAATGTAGATGTTTTATCAATGGTGCTGTATAGAAGGAGAAGTTTTGAAACTACTGTAAAAATAAGACCGATAATCGGAAGCAGGAGACTTAAGTCCAAACCCTGACTCCAGGGAACTCCTGACTGCAAGGAACATTCATTGACAGGAGCTCATCAAATGCCTCCATACCGACACTGAAACCAAGCACCACACAAGGGCCAATAAGTTCCAGGGCAAGACATACCAAGCAAACTCTCCAGCAACAAAGGAACACAGCCCTGAGCTTCAAGATACAGGCTGCCCAAAGTCACCCCAAAACTATAGACATCTCATAACTCATTACTGGACATTTCATTGCACTCCAGAGAGAAGAAATACAGCTCCACCCACCAGAACACCGACACAAGCTTCCCCAACCAGGAAACCTTGACAAGCCACCTGTACAAACCCACACACAGTGAGGAAAAGCCACAATAAAAAGAACTCCACAAACTGCCAGAATACAGAAAGGACACCCCAAACTCAGCAATTTAAACAAGATGAAGAGACAGAGGAATACTCAGCAGATAAAGGAACAGGATAAATGCCCACCAAACCAAACAAAAGAGGAAGAGATAGGGAATCTACCTGATAAAGAATTCCGAATAATGATAGTGAAATTGATCCAAAATCTTGAAACTAAAATGGAATCACAGATAAATAGCCTGGAGACAAGGATTGAGAAGATGCAAGAAAGGTTTAACAAGGACCTAGAAGAAATAAAAAAGAGTCAATATATAATGAATAATGCAATAAGTGAAATTAAAAACACTCTGGAGGCAACAAATAATAGAATAACAGAGGCAGAAGACAGGATTAGTGAATTAGAAGATAGAATGGTGGAAATAAATGAATCAGAGAGGATAAAAGAAAAACGAATTAAAAGAAATGAGGACAATCTCAGAGACCTCCAGGACAATATTAAAAGCTACAACATTCGAATCATAGGGGTTCCAGAAGAAGAAGACAAAAAGAAAGACCATGAGAAAATACTTGAGGAGATAATAGTGGAAAACTTCCCTAAAATGGGGAAGGAAATAATCACCCAAGTCCAAGAAACCCAGAGAGTCCCAAACAGGATAAACCCAAGGAGAAACACCCCAAGACACATATTAATAAAATTAACAAAGATCAAACACAAAGAACAAATATTAAAAGCAGCAAGGGAAAAACAACAAATAACACACAAGGGAATTCCCATAAGGATAACAGCTGATCTTTCAATAGAAACTCTTCAAGCCAGGAGGGAATGGCAAGACATACTTAAAATGATGAAAGAAAATAACCTACAACCCAGATTATTGTACCCAGCAAGGATCTCATTCAAGTATGAAGGAGAAATCAAAAGCTTTTCAGACAAGCAAAAGCTGAGAGAATTCTGCACCACCAAACCAGCTCTCCAACAAATACTAAAGGATATTCTCTAGACAGGAAACACAAAAACGGTGTATAAACTCAAACCCAAAACAATAAAGTAAATGGCAACGGGAACATACTTATCAGTAATTACCTTAAATGTAAATGGGTTGAATGCCCCAACCAAAAGACAAAGACTGGCTGAATGGATACAAAAACAAGACCCCTACATATGTTGTCTACAAGAGACCCACCTCAAAACAGGGGACACATACAGACTGAAAGTGAAGGGCTGGAAAAAGATTTTCCATGCAAATAGGGACCAAAAGAAAGCAGGAGTAGCAATACTCATATCAGATAAAATAGACTTTAAAACAAAGGCTGTGAAAAGAGACAAAGAAGGTCACTACATAATGATCAAAGGATCAATCCAAGAAGAAGATATAACAATTATAAATATATATGCACCCAACACGGGAGCACCACAGTACATAAGACAAATGCTAACAAGTATGAAAGGAGAAATTAACAATAACACAATAATAGTGGGAGACTTTAATACCCCACTTACACCTATGGATAGATCAACTAAACAGAAAATTAACAAGGAAACACAAACTTTAAACGATACAATAGACCAGTTAGACCTAATTGATATCTATAGGTCATTTCATCCCAAAACAATGAATTTCACCTTTTTCTCAAGCGCACATGGAACCTTCTCCAGGATAGATCACATCCTGGGCCATAAAGCTAGCCTTGGTAAATTCAAAAAAATAGAAATCATTCCAAGCATTTTTTCTGACCACAATGCAGTAAGATTAGATCTCAATTACAGGAGAAAAACTATTAAAAATTCCAACATATGGAGGCTGAACAACACGCTGCTGAATAACCAACAAATCACAGAAGAAATCAAAAAAGAAATCAAAATTTGCATAGAAACGAATGAAAATGAAAACACAACAACCCAAAACCTGTGGGACACGGTAAAAGCAGTCCTAAGGGGAAAGTTCATAGCAATACAGGCACACCTCAAGAAACAAGAAAAAAGTCAAATAAATAACCTAACTCTACACCTAAAGCAACTAGAAAAGGAAGAAATGAAGAACCCCAGGGTTAGTAGAAGGAAAGAAATCTTAAAAATTAGAGCAGAAATAAATGCAAAAAAAACAAAAGAGACCATAGCAAAAATCAACAAAACCAAAAGCTGGTTCTTTGAAAGGATAAATAAAATTGACAAACCATTAGCCAGACTCATCAAGAAACAAAGGGAGAAAAATCAAATCAACAAAATTAGAAACGAAAATGGAGAGATCACAACAGACAACACAGAAATACAAAGGATCATAAGAGACTACTATCAACAATTATATGCCAATAAAATGGACAACGTGGAAGAAATGGACAAATTCTTAGAAAAGTACAACTTTCCAAAACTGGACCAGGAAGAAATAGAAAATCTTAACAGACCCATCACAAGCATGGAAATTGAAACTGTAATCAAAAATCTTCCAGCAAACAAAAGCCCCGGTCCAGACGGCTTCAAAGCTGAATTCTACCAAAAATTTAGAGAAGAGCTAACACCTATCCTGCTCAAACTCTTCCAGAAAATTGCAGAGGAAGGTAAACTTCCAAACTCATTCTATGAGGCCACCATCACCCTAATACCAAAACCTGACAAAGATCCCACAAAAAAAGAAAACTACAGGCCAATATCACTGATGAACATAGATGCAAAAATCCTTAACAAAATTCTAGCAATCAGAATCCAACAACACATTAAAAAGACCATACACCATGATCAAGTGGGCTTTATCCCAGGGATGCAAGGATTCTTCAATATCCGCAAATCAATCAATGTAATACACCACATTAACAAATTGAAAAATAAAAACCATATGATTATCTCAATAGATGCAGAGAAAGCCTTTGACAAAATTCAACATCCATTTATGATAAAAACTCTCCAGAAAGCAGGAATAGAAGGAACATACCTCAACATAATAAAAGCTATATATGACAAACCCACAGCAAACATTATCCTCAATGGTGAAAAATTGAAAGCATTTCCTCTAAAGTCAGGAACAAGACAAGGGTGCCCACTTTCACCATTACTATTCAACATAGTTTTGGAAGTTTTGGCCACAGCAATCAGAGCAGAAAAAGAAATAAAAGGAATCCAAATTGGAAAAGAAGAAGTAAAACTCTCACTATTTGCAGATGACATGATCCTCTACATAGAAAACCCTAAAGAGTCCACCAGAAAATTACTAGAAATAATCAATGACTACAGTAAAGTTGCAGGATATAAAATCAACACACAGAAATCCCTTGCATTCCTATACACTAATAATGAGAAAACAGAAAGAGAAATTAAGGAAACAATTCCATTCACCATTGCAACAGAAAGAATAAAATACTTAGGAATATATCTACCTAAAGAAACTAAAGACCTATATATAGAAAACTATAAAACACTGGTGAAAGAAATCAAAGAGGACACTAATAGATGGAGAAATATACCATGTTCATGGGTTGGAAGAATCAATATAGTGAAAATGAGTATACTACCCAAAGCAATTTATAGATTCAACGCAATCCCTATCAAGCTACCAACAGTATTCTTCACAGAGCTAGAACAAATAATTTCACAATTTGTATGGAAATACAAAAAACCTTGAATAGCCAAAGCGATCTTGAGAAAGAAGAATGGAACTGGAGGAATCAACCTACCTGACTTCAGGCTCTACTACAAAGCCACAGTTATCAAGACAGTATGGTACTGGCACAAAGACAGAAATATTGATCAATGGAATAAAATAGAAAGCCCAGAGATAAATCCACGCACATATGGACACCTTATCTTCGACAAAGGAGGCAAGAATATACAATGGATTAAAGACAATCTCTTTAACAAGTGGTGCTGGGAAATCTGGTCAACCACTTGTAAAAGAATGAAACTGGACCACTTTCTAACACCATACACAAAAATAAACTCAAAATGGATTAAAGATCTAAACGTAAGACCAGAAACTATAAAACTCCTAGAGGAGAACATAGGCAAAACACTCTCCGACATACATCACAGCAGGATCCTCTATGACCCACCTCCCAGAATATTGGAAATAAAAGCAAAAATAAACAAATGGGACCTAATTAACCTTAAAAGCTTCTGCACATCAAAGGAAACTATTAGCAAGGTGAAAAGACAGCCTTCAGAATGGGAGAAAATAATAGCAAATGAAGCAACCGACAAACAACTAATCTCAAAAATATACAAGCAACTCCTACAGCTCAACTCCAGAAAAATAAACAACCCAATCAAAAAATGGGCCAAAGAACTAAATAGACATTTCTCCAAAAAAGACATACAGATGGCTAACAAACACATGAAAAGATGCTCAACATCACTCATTATCAGAGAAATGCAAATCAAAACCACTATGAGGTACCATTTCACACCAGTCAGAATGGCTGCGATCCAAAAGTCTACAAATAATAAGTGCTGGAGAGGGTGTGGAGAAAAGGGAACCCTCTTACACTGTTGGTGGGAATGCAAACTAGTACAGCCACTATGGAGAACAGTGTGGAGATTCCTTAAAAAACTGGAAATAGAACTGCCTTATGATCCAGCAACCCCACTGCTGGGCATACACACTGAGAAAACCAGAAGGGAAAGAGACACGTGTACCCCAATGTTCATCGCAGCACTGTTTATAATAGCCAAGACATGGAAGCAACCTAGATGTCCATCAGCAGATGAATGGATAAGAAAGCTGTGGTACATATACACAATGGAGTATTACTCAGCCATTAAAAAGAATACATTTGAATCAGTTCTAATGAGGTGGATGAAACTGGAGCCTATTATACAGAGTGAAGTAAGCCAGAAGGAAAAACATAAATACAGTATACTAACGCATATATATGGAATTTAGAAAAATGGTAACAATAACCCGGTGTACGAGACAGCAAAAGAGACACTGATGTATAGAACAGTCTTATGGACTCTGTGGGAGAGGGAGAGGGTGGGAAGAATTGGGAGAATGGCAATGAAACATGTAAAATATCATGTAGGAAACGAGTTGCCAGTCCAGGTTCGATGCATGATGCTGGATGCTTGGGGCTGGTACACTGGGATGACCCAGAGGGATGGTATGGGGAGGGAGGAGGGAGGAGGGTTCGGGATGGGGAACACATGTATACCTGTGGCGGATTCATTTTGATATTTGGCAAAACTAATACAATTATGTAAAGTTTAAAAATAAAATAAAATTAGAGAAAAAAAAAAAAAAGTAATTGAGTTTTACATTGCTGAACTTTGCTGTTTGATACTGGAATACAATCTTAAACAAATGTGGCTACGTTATACATCATTTTAATGTGCACTTCTCAGTTCAGTTTTTTTTTTGCTAATAACTTATTACTTCTGTTAATTTTACATTTATTTTAGACTATATAAATGATGTTAGACAAAAAGCAAACTCAAGTGATTTTCTTATTCAAGTTCAAAGAGGTCAGAAAGCAGCAGAGACAACTCTCAACAAAAACAATGCATTTGGCCCAGGAACTGCTAACAAAAGTACAGTGTAATGGTGGTTCAAGAAGTTTTGCAGAGGAGATGAGAGCCTTGGAGATGAAGAGTATAGTCACTGGCCATCGGAAGCTGACAAAGACCAACTGGGAGCAATGAGCAAAGCTGATCCTGTTACAAGTTCAGTTCAATTCAGTTCAGTCACTTGGTCATGTATGACTCTTTGCAACCCCACGATTGCAGCACGCCAGGCCTCCCTGTTCATCACCAACTCCCAGAGTTTACCCAAACTCATGCCCATCAAGTCGGTGATGCCATCCAGCCATCTTATCCCCTGTCGTCTCCTTCTCCTCCTGCCCCCAATCCCTCCCAGCATCAGGGTCTTTACCAATGAGTCAACTCTTCGCATGAGGTGGCCAAAGTATTGGAGTTTAGGCTTCAGCATCAGTCCTTCCAATGAACACCCAGGATTCATCTCCTTTAGGAAGGACTGGTGGATCTCCTTGCAGTCCCAGGGACTCTCAAGAGACTTCTCGAACATCACAGTTCAAAAGCATCAATTCTTCTGCACTCAGCTTTCTTCACAGTCCAACTTTCTCATCCACTCATGACCACTGGAAAAACCATAGCCTTGACTAGACGGAACCTTGTTGGCAAAGTAATGTCTCCACTTTTTATATGCTATCTAGGTTGGTCATAACTTTCCTTCCAAGGAGTAAGCGTCTTTTAATTTCATGGCTGCAGTCACCATCTGCAGTGATTTTGGAGCCCCCCAAAATATAGTCTGACACTGTTTCCACTGTTTCCACATCTATTTCCCATTAAGTGATAGGACCAGATGCCATGATCTTCGTTTTCTGAATGTGGAGCTTTAAGCCAACTTTTTCACTCTCCTCTTTCACTTTCATCAAGAGGCTCTTTAGTTCCTCTTCACTTTCTGCCATAAGGGTGGTGCCATCTGCATATCTGAGGTTATTGATATTTCTCCAGGCAATCTTGATTTCACCTTGTACTTCCTCCAGCCCAGCATTTCTCATGATGTACTCAGTATATAAGTTAAATAAGCAGGGTGACAATATACAGCCTTGACGGACTCCCTTTCCTATTTGGAACCAGTCTGTTGTTCCATATCCAGGTCTAACTGTTGCTTCCTGACCTGCATACAGGTTCTCAAGAGGAAGGTCAGGTGGTCTGGTATGCCCATCTCTTTCAGAATTTTCCACAGTTTATTGTGATCCACACAGTCAAAGGCTTTGGCATAGTCAATAAAGCAGAAATAGATGTTTTTCTGGAACTCTCTTGCTTTTTCCATGATCCAGCGGATGCTGGCAATTTGATCTCTGGTTTCTCTGTCTTTTCTAAAACCAGCTTGAACATCTGGAAGTTCACAGTTCAAGTATTGCTGAAGCCTGGCTTGGAGAATTTTGAGCATTAATTTACTAGCATGTGAGATGAGTACAATTGTGTGGTAGTTTGAGCATTCTTTGGCATTGCCTTTCTTTGGGATTGGAATGAAAACTGACCTTTTCCAGTCCTGTGACCACTGCTGAGTTTTCCAAATTTGCTGGCATATTGAGTGCAGCACTTTCATAGCATTATCTTTCAGGATTTGAAATAGCTCAACTGGAATTCCATCACCTCCACTAGCTTTGTTCATAGTGATGCTTTCTAAGGCCCACTTGACTTCACATTCCAGGATGTCTGGCTCTAGGTCAGTGATCACACCATCGTGATTATCTTGGTCATGAAGATCTTTTCTGTACAGTTCTTCTGTGTATTCTTGCCACCTCTTCTTAATATCTTCTGCTTCTGTTAGGTCCATACCATTTCTGTCCTTTATCGAGCCCATCTTTGCATGAAATGTTCCCTTGGTATATCTAATTTTCTTGAAGACATCTCTAGTCTTTCCCATTCTGTTGTTTTCCTCTATTTCTTTGCATTGATCACTGAGAAAGGCTTTATCTCTCCTTGCTATTCTTTGGAACTCTGCATTCATATGCTTATATTTTTCTTTTTCTCCTTTGCTTTTCACTTCTCTTCTTTTCACAGCTATCTGTAAGGCCTCCTCAGACAGCCATTTTGCTTTTGTGCATTTCTTTTCCATAGTGATGTTCTTGATCCCTGTCTCCTGTACAGTGTCACGAACCTCCATCCATAGTTCATCAGGCACTCTATCAGATCTAGTCCCTTAAATCTATTTCTCACTTCCACTGTATAATCATAAGGGATTTGATTTAGGTCATGCCTGGAGAATCCCAGGGACGGGGGAGCCTGGTGGGCTGCCATCTATGGGGTCGCACAGAGTCAGACATGACTGAAGTGACTCAGCAGCAGCATACCTGAATTGCCTAGTGGTTTTCCCTACTTTCTTCAATTTAAGAAACAACTACAAGAGAAGTTGGCAAAGAACTTAATATGGATCATTCTATGGTCATCCAGAAATTGAAACAAATTGGAAAGGTGAAAAAGCTCGATAAATGGGTGCCTCATGAGTTGACTGTAAATCAAAAAAATAATTATTTTGAAGTGTTGTCTTCTCTTATTCTACACAAAAACAAACCGTTTCTAGATCTGATTGTGACATGGGACAAAAACTGGATTTTATACGACACCCAGTGGTGAGCAGCTCAGTGGTTGGACCAAGAAACTCCTAAGCACTTCCTAAAGCCAAACTGGCACCAAAAAACAGTCATGGTTACTGCTTGGTGGTCTGCTGCCCGTCTGATCCACTAGAGCTTTCTGAATCCTAGTGAGACCATTACATCTTAAAAGTATGCTCAGCAAATTGATGAAATACACTGAAAACAGCAATGCCTGCAGCTGGTATTGGTCAACAGAAATGACATAATTTCTGTTGGGGCCAAAACAGAAAGGGCCCAATTTTTCTCCACGACAACACCTGACCACACATCACACAACCAACATTTCAAAAGTTGAACGAATTGGGCTATGAAGTTTTGCCTCATCTGCAATATTCACCTGACTTCTCGCCAACTGACTCTCACTTCTTCAAGCATCTCAAACACTTTTTGCAGGGCAAATCTTCCACAGCAGGCAAGAGGCAAAAATGCCTCCCAGGAGTTCCTGAAATCCTAAGGCATGGACTTTTATGCTACAGGAATAAACAAACTTATCTCTTATTAGCAAAAAATGTGTTGATCGTAATAATTCCTATTTTGATTAATAAAGATGTGTTTGAACCTAATTAAAATGATTTAAAAATCACAGTCTGAAACCACAATTACTTTTGTACCAACTTAATACATCCCTAGTATTTTGTATTATAACTGGAAGTCTGTACCTTTTGACCACATTCATCCAATTTCTCCTCCCTCCAAATTTCCTATTTGAAAAAACAAAAAAATAGTAGTCACTCTTTACTCAACTCTTACAGTAATTGTTAAATTTCTTTTTTTGAATTCTTAAATATGTATCTTGCATATCAATTTAGATTAGCCAACGTGGATAACTCATATAATGGTAAACCTAAAGTTTAATGAGACAGCATTCACAGTTGCCTTCTGGTACTTATAATCTTGTGACAAAGAGATATGTTGATCATATATATTTATGCTATCAAAATTTTCTAAGATTTTATTTTTAGGTGTACATGAAACAAATAATACAAAAAACTTTTAAAAAATTACTACTTAAAATTTCAGTTGTGTTTAAAAATGTAATTTCCCAGATATCATGTTTTAGAATGAAGTATCAGGGAAACAATAAAACATACGGTAAACGGCTGGGAGCAAAGTCAGAGTGAACAGAGAAACATGAGTGGAAAAGGTTATGAAAAACACAGAACTTCATATACCTTGGTATAATTTAAGGAGTTATGAAAGCTTCAGAAGTATGCTTGCAAAATACTGGGACAGCAGCACCCTGGGGAGAAATGCTATCTTTGTAAAAGGCCTCACATAGGTTACAGCATTTTTTTCTGGCCTCTAAAGAATGGGCACGTTCAGAATATAGCCCCACATGGTTTCTAGCAGATTTCCTCCTGCTGATAGAGTGAAAGCATCTCATTCTCATTACTGCAAGTGTTGTAGGATACTTAGCCTCAAAGTTAGGCATTCTATGCTAATCTGTCTACTTTCCAAGCTTTTCCAGTTTGAGGAACAGGCTGGTCATTAAGGTCATCATTTCTTTCTCATGGAATGCTTATTTTCCATTTAAGATACCAGGTTTGTTTCAGTGGTTTTTATAAGTAGTGTTTCTCTGTGCTGGTCAGTTTTCTTCTAATGAGTACTTTACCCATCTTATCTTCATGTTTGTTATTATTTATTCTATATATGTTACTGTTCTTCCCTTAGAAACTAATTTTGCATTGAATATTAAAATGAAATAAATATTTTAATTAATTGACTTATTAACTTGGTTTGTCTCATCTGGTAAAATTATTTATAATTATGATGCAGCACTGAATTATGAGGTATAAAAAAAAGAATAATAAAATGACTGGGTTTCTAATCCTTATCTTGCCATTAGAACT
This sequence comes from Bos taurus, assembly GCF_002263795.3. NCBI lineage: Eukaryota > Metazoa > Chordata > Mammalia > Artiodactyla > Bovidae > Bos > Bos taurus. The sequence goes on along the minus strand of NC_037332.1, from coordinate 12,503,529 downwards.
TTGTATGGTTGTAGACAAACAGGTTATTTGAAAGGGACTTAATTTTTTAATTTATTTAATTTAGGTTAATTGGAGGATAATTACTTTACAATATTCTGATGGCTTCTGCCATACATCAAGATGAATTGGCCATAGGCCTACATCTGTCCCCTGATCCTGAACACCGCTAAAACCCCCCTCTCCACCCATCCCTCCAGGCTGTCACGGAGCACAGGCCCGGGGTGTCTGGCTTCACGCAGAACTGGCACTGGCCATCCATTCCGCATACAATAATGTACATGTTTCAGTGCTCTTCTCTCAGGTCATTCCTCCCTCCCCTCTCTCACTGAGTCCAGAAGTCTATTCTCTGTGTCTCCATTGCTGCCCTATATGTAGGATCATCAGTACCGTCCTTCTAGATTCCAGATATATGTGTTAATATACCATATTTGTCTTTCTCTTTCAGACTTCCTTTACTCTGTATAATGGGCTCTAGGTTCATCCACTTCATTAGAACAGACTCAAATGCATTCCTTTTTTAGCCGAGTAGTATTTCATTGGGCATATGTTCTACAACCTCTAAACCCTGAAAGGGCCTTCGTTTTACCATCTACAAAATGAGGAGCCAAGACCAAATAACTTTTTAATCTCCCAAATTAGATAATAATTTATAGACAATCATTTCCAGTAATCTGTATAGTTGTTCCATAAATCAGCGACAATACCCTAGTTTAAGGAAATGTCAAATTGATGGATTTTCTAGACGATCTACTCAAGACTGACTAGATCAAGTCCTGATTACTCCTTGGAATTTATTTTTAACATTTATATATTTATTATCTAATTACATCTACTCATTGTTGAAAGTCTGAAAAGTGGTGCTTTTATTAAATTAAATGAATTCCATCAATCATAGTTACTGATTAGTAAAATTTTGTTTTTCCACAATTTATTTAAACATTAAAAGAGTAAATTATAAGTAAAACAATTTGCTAGTTTTAAATATTTAGGTTCCTTCTAGCAGTTTACTGTATTAAATAAAAATATGCTATATTTTCCAAAATTATATGTTCTCATTCAATATTAATTGCTTGTGTATTCAAATTCCCCTCCCATATTCTTGTAGGTACTAAACCTGCTTTAGCAATTATCCCTTTCTTTTTTTTAATATACATCTTATTATCTTAGAACACATATACAGCAGTGAAATCCTTGAACTAACGAAAATGCATATATGGTTGTTTTGCTTTCTGGTTTCTCTTTTTTTTTTCGCTACACTATGGGGCTTGTGGAATCTTAGTTCCCAGAGCAGGGATTGAACCCAGGCCCCCGACAGTGGAAGCAGAGAGTCCTAACCACTGGACAGACAGGGAGTGCCCCCAAAATGCATGTTTTAACAATTTTTTTCCACAAAAATTTAACCATCATTATTTTTTAAATGTGAGTCATTGTTTAATGATTTTAAGGCAGCTTTTAATTAAGACATCTATCTTTCTCTATGATAGGCAAAATACAGTTAATAGCTTTTCATCAGACTATTTTAATTTTTACACATGCAAATCAGGTTGACTTTTCCTGTGTAAATTTACCACTATCTGTTATACACAAAGAACTATTCTCCACCATAGGGATATATATTCACCTTTAATTATATAGTTTCACTATTAAAATTAGCTGCCTATCCCATATGAAATACATTCTGCCATGTGGTGTGAGGCAGATAGCTAATTTCATTCTTTCCAAACATTTAATCAATTCTCCTAGGCAAACTTTTATGAAAACTCCCTTCCCTCAACGATATTTAATTTTACATTTATTATCTATAAAACATAATAAATTTTTATCAGTTTCTAGGGGCAAGTCCTTATAGCATCAAATTTAAGAGAAATCCTTGAAGCTAGAAAGGCTGTTTTTAAAGCAAAGAGGAAATGCAGGGGAAAAAACTGAATATGTGTTTCATTAAATTGAAACGCTAATCTTGAGGAAAGAGGTTAAACTTCAGTGAAAGTTTAAAAGGTTCCTAATACCTAGTGTTAAATACTGAAAAAACATTTGATGTGCCATCAAAATTTAACTTGAAAAACAGCCAGAAGCCTATGTCAATATAGCTCTTTTTGCAACTGGGTATCCTGAAATTCTCTAGGTTTATCAATTTCCTTTATGCTTTCAAGGAAATAAATCACTAAAAACAATCAATCAACAAATGTGGGAGACAACCCCATAAAATGCTCAGAATTTCCCAAAAAAGAGAAAATGAGACTCTGTATGTGTGTGTGTGTGTGTGTGACCCTCTCCCTCCAAATATAATACTATCCACAATTTAAGGGACTAGTTCTGATAGACAGAGTGCCTGATGAACTATGGATGGAGGTTCCTGACATTGTACAGGAGACAGGAATCAAGATCATCCCAAAGAAAAAGAAATGCAAAAAAGCGACACAGCTGTCTGAGGCCGCCTTACTAATAGTTGTGAGAAGACAGGAAGTGAAAAACAAAGGAGAAAAGGAAAGATATACCCATTTGAATGCAGAGTTCCAAAGAATAGCAAGAAGAGATAAGAAAGCCTTCCTCAGCGATCAATGCAAAGAAATAGAGAAAAACAATAGAATGGAAAAGACTAGAGATCTCTTCAAGAAAATTAGAGATACCAAGGGAACTTTCATGAAAAGATGGGCTTGATAAAGGACAGAAATGGTATGGACCTAACAGAAGCAGAAGATATTAAGAAGAAGTGGCAAGAATACACAGAAGAACTGTACAAAAAAGATCTTCACAACCCAGATAATCACAATGGTGTGATCACTCACGTAGAGCCAGACATCCTAGAATGTGAAATCAAGTGGGCCCTAGGAAGAATCACTATGACCAAAGCTAGTGGAGGTGATGGAATTCCAGTGGAGCTATTTCAAATGCTGAAAGACGATGCTGTGAAAGTGCTGCACTCAATATGCCAGCAAATTTGGAAAACTCAGCAGTAGCCACAGGACTGGAAAAGGTCAGTTTTCATTCCAGTCCCAGAGAAAGGCAATGCCAAAGAATGCTCAAACTACCGCACAATTGCACTCATTTCACATGCTAGTAAAGTAATGCTCAAAATTCTCCAAGCCAGGCTTCAGCAATATGTGAACCGTGAACTTCCAGATGTTCAAACTGGTTTTAGAAAAGGCAGAGGAACCAGAGATCAAATTGCCAATATCCACTAGATCATGGAAAAAGCAAGAGAGTTCCAGAAAAACATCTATTTCTGCTTTATTGACTATGCCAAAGCCTTTGACTGTGTGGATCACAATAAACTGTGGACAATTCTGAAAGAGATGGGAATACCAGACCACCTGACCTGCCTCTCAAGAAACCTGTATGCAGGTCAGGAAGCAATAGTTAGAACTGGACATGGAACAACAGACTGGTCCCAAATAGAAAAAGGAGTATGTCAAGGCTGTATATTGTCACCCTGCCTATTTAACTTATATGCAGCGTACATCATGAGAAAAGCTGGGCTGGAGGAAGCACAAGCTGGAATCAAGACTGCCAGGAGAAATATCAATAACCTCAGATATGCAGATGGCACCACTCTTATGGCAGAAAGTGAAGAGGAACTAAAGAGCCTCTTGATGAAAGTGAAAGAGAGTGAAAAAGTTGGCTTAAAGCTCCACATTCAGAAAACGAAGATCATGGCATCTGGTCCCATCACTTCATGGGAAATAGATGTGGAAACAGTGTCAGACTTTATTTTTCTAGGTTCCAAATCACATACAGAAATTAAAAGACGCTTAATCCTTGGAAGGAAAGTTATGACCAGCCTAGACAGCATATTCAAGAGCAGAGACATTAATTTGCCAACAAAGGTCCGTGTAGTCAAGGCTATGGTTTTTCCAGTGGTCATGTATGGATGTGAGAGCTGGACTATAAAGAAAGCTGAGTGCCAAAGAATTGATGCTTTTGAACTGTGGTGTTGGAGAAGACTCTTGAGAGTTCCTTGGACTGTAAGGAGGTTCAACCAGTCCATCCTAAAGGAGATCAGTCCTTGGTGTTCTTTGGAAGGAATGATGTTAAAGCTGAAACTCCAGTACTTTGGCCACCTGATGCGAAGAGCTGACTCATTGGAAAAGACCCTGATGCTGGGAAAGATTGAAGGCAGGAGGAGAAGGGATGACAGAGGATGAGATGGCTGGATGGCATCACCGACTCGATGGACATGGGTTTGGGTAAACTCCGGGAGTTGGTGATGGACAGGTAGGCCTGGCGTGCTGCAGTTCTTGGGGTCGCAAAGAATCGGACACGACTAAGCAACTGAACTGACTGAAAAAGATAATCTCACAATAAAATAAAATGGCTTAATAGAACTGAAATATTTAGAGACTACTAGAAATATATGCAAGGAAGTTATAAATTGTGTTGAGAAAAACCCAAAGTTTACTCCAGAAGGAAGAAAAAAGAATGAGTAAATGTATTACTAGTTTGGGATTAATTAATGAAAATAATAGTATTCAGAAAAATAAGATACAAACTGCAGGAAACCATCAGAAAAGTATAATAAAAGCATTTTTTATTTTATACACATCTTAGGAATGCACTTCATACGTATGGATTAAGCAACATGACTCTATAATATGTAATGAATAATGTATTTTATACTATAAAATTTTTTATGAATGTTAATCACTAAGAGAGATGAGAAATTTAAAAATTCATCCTATTGTCAATGAATACTTAAAATAAGGTTCTACTAACAGCTCATAGAAACTCATGCTCATAATTACATATTTGGAGGGAAAAAAAAGACTTGCAATTTGAAACAAAACTCTTCATGTTCCGTTTTAATGCTTTGTTCAATCTGAATATGACAATAACTTTTATCATTATAAATAAAATCACAACTTATGTAACAGCTCATGGGGGAGTTAAACTAGATTTTCTTGTAGAAAACAATCTCTCCCTACCTATTAGAAAAAACAGATATAAATATATACACAGCAAAGGACATACAGTTCGTAATGTATTTAATTTTTAACTTCATTTGTATTACTGGTCTATTCTAAATATGTGCACCAAATGATCATTTTCTCGACACTAATTTTTAAGACTGTATTTTTCATACATGGTTTTTTCCTTCTTCATGATTATGTCTATTTCATCTCAATGTCATCAAAACTGGCATCTTTTAAGAATGCCAGGATTTGAAATTTAGTTAATTTTCCAAATATAGCATAACAATACATTAATTTTCTAAGAACAATCCCACTGATATTTCTTAACCGAGTAGAAGACTCATTCCATGGAAAGTATCCAATGAAAGAGCAAATTATACATGTTTTTTCTCATTTACTTCTACTGAGGCCTCAGAAAACATATTTTTAAAGAAGAATATATTGAAACTATTTGGGAATCAGATATTAAGGGTATAATTAGGTATTAATGAGTATATTAATTTCTTTATAACTCAATTTAAAAATAAAGTTTTTAAGCTTCAGTCTTTTCCTTTACCACTAAACTGGAAAAAATATGAATTAATGTAACAGGTGGGCTTGTGTGGTTTTAATAGCAGTGAAATATAATCAACTGTCTCATATTTCCAGGAAAGCAAGCGACATCTAGACCTAAGCATGATCCTGCAGCAACCCTAGCATGAAAATGTTCAAACTCCCCATAGGGACCATATATCTTCTGGTCTTGGGTTTAATTGAAACTTTAAACAAAATATATTACCTATTTAATGCAGCTGAACTGGAGGCTGGCCTTTGTAGTGTATAGACTAATGCCTAGCAAATTAATGTCTGTAACTATAGTATGTAATGTAGAATTTAAATCAAGCGTGAATGGTAAAAAGAGGAAAAAAAATACTACAGTTTTATACTAAGAAATGAACTTTTAGGAGCAAACTGTGTACATACATTTTATATATTTATTCTTTTTGATACACAGCCAAAAACTCATGATTTCCTTATATTGTTGGCTCCACAGCTTACAAAGTGAATTTCTAAAATATCCTGGTATTGGTCTTGTCCTTTTTCCTGGTCTTGTCTCTTCTAATGATGCAGAAATAAAAGTTCAATGAATAGATTTAGCTTAAAAATTCAAAGTTAATATTCTTTCTGGAGGTAAACAAATCAATAGCTAATCCAGTTATATAGTCATATCATATTTGAAAGGCTGACTCATAGATTTTTAAGAGTGCCAATGGAAGGAATCATAAGAAAATCACCAGAACTTGAAATAGGGGAAGCAGGTGGTATAAAAAGCTTAACACTACTGGAGTGTTAATGCTTCCACACTTGAAAGATGTGAAGTTCAAATCTCACACAGTAAAAAACCATCTTTTCACAGTCAGATGCTAAATGACTTGAGCATTCCACTTAAAAACCACCAGTCATAGAAGACAGATTAAGCATGTGAACCATCCTGTAAGAAATTTACTCTGAATATTTATAAATATACTCTGAAAAAAGTGATGTAAACACATACACACACATAGATACACACACTGGAATATCCAACAAAAAGAAATTAATCAGCCGAAAAGCCAGCCGTACAGAGGCTGAGAGAAAAACAGACTTCTTTGACAGCCAACCTACTAACTGAACTCAGCACAGAGTTTACATCCTTCAAGTGAGTTAGGATAAATTTACAAGTGAGGGTTTTGGTGTTTTGTTATCAGGAGGTGGATTTGACATCTTTGTCAGTTCTCCTCACCTAAACAAGAGTAAGGAACCTAAAGTTCCCTCATAGCCATTTATGACACAACTTTCTCATTCCACAAGTTTACTTCTCAAAAATATGCATTTAAAAATTTGTGTAAGCTTTTTACTCTAAAAACCCCTGCAATAAATTCATTGTGTCGTCTATTTATTTGGTTCTTTCACCATTCTCACTAACTAGCTCAAACTGGGGAAATTTCACAAAACTGAAAATTAGGTCACAAAATTTCTTCTTTTTATGAAACAATGTGAGAAGAAAGCATCTTGTCAATCTTAAACCTATGTAAGTAAAAGACTTGTAAGTTGCAGGCTGATGGAGGAAAATATATTTTCCAGTACTGAGCTACGACTTTATAAGTAGCAGGGATGTGTACAAAAAGAGTTCTAGGAATTATCAGAAATAAGAGAATCAAAACAGTATTTTCCTAGGAGATCAAAATAAAGGCAAATTAAGTTAATAAATAGCAATGATTATTATCATGCATTTCCCTTGGAAGAATGCAATCACTCCCTACAGTAAAAACATGTTACCCAACACAGACATTCACTTTTTATAAAAATAACAAAAATATATATGCAAATTGGGATAACAGTATCACATTAGAAAAAAAGAAAGCTTGAGATTTTCATTGGTTTGTTTTGGTTTGTTTGGCAAGTCAACATAGCATAGCCTACATAGTAATAAACAAAATATTATTGAGGCTACAGTAATACAATTAGCCATTTGATTTATAGCCATTTACTTATTAAGGAAAGATACTGGAGTTTTAGACTAATTGTAAAATCATTTAGAAAGTTCTATGAGAGCAGAAACCATATGGACCATTTCAATTTCATCCCACCATCACCTATATATCCTCTCCCTGACTCAGGACTTATATCTTTAAGATTGTTTTTTTCTTTGTGCATACAGATTTTTCTAAACATAGTGACTGCAGACTGCAACAACAAGGCATTAACTCTAGACTCTCACTCCATGAATACATCACACACTTTGTTCTCAAGATATATTACCAAGATGAAATGGCCAAAATTGCTTACATAATTAAACCTGACAACCACTTTGCATTGAGAAAGCCAAGTAATTTTAAACAGTAAATAGGCTTAAAAATGATCTTTGGGATTGGAAAGATTCATGTAATAAAATTAAAACTTACAGCCTAATTTAGTTTCCTACAATCTCTTAGGATTATTAAAAAACAATGCTTAAGTATACACAATAAGGGAAATAAAGAGAAAGAAGAGAAAAAAATGAAGGTAGTTAAAACTTATCCTACATATAAAAAATTTTAATATCTTGCATATTTTATACATATGTGATAAAACAATTTTGTAGGTGTTTCATTCTTTTTAATATGAAAAGGTTTTTAATATATATTTGACAGGGAACAATATCTATATCCATATATCTATATAGATATATCTATATGTAAATATAGATATTGTTATTGTTCAGTCACTCAGTCGTGTCCAACTCTTTGCAACCCTGTGGACTAAAGCATGCCAGGCTTCCCTGCCTTTACCATCTCCATATGATAGTTTTTAAATGGGAAAAGATATGTTATATTGATATAGAAAAGAATGCCAGTTTTGGCAAGACTGCTAAATAGGAAAAGCATTTAAATTTAAATCAGGAAACTACACTTCTGTTTCTAACACAAACAGGGCAATCCCAAACAGATCAACCTAACTCTTTGGGTGTGAATTTCCAGCATATAAAATAAAAGATTATGTTAAGAGGATTTTAAAAATATCAATCTTCTATCTCTAACATTCTATGATTCTAAAAATCATTTACAATTTGAGAAGAGGAGAAATTGAGAATCAATAAAGGCCTACAATGGGTGTCAGAATAAAAAATAATTTCAGAATAAAGAATAATTTTGACTAAGTCTAGGGGGAAAATATGTAATGACGGGAAAAGGAGAAAAAACTCTAAATATGATGATTTCAATTTAGAGGGAATAGTGTATTAATGGAATTAAACTAATTGGACACTAAGTAGGCTGTTTCAGTAGGATTTTGACTGTGGTTGTTGAAAGACAAGGAAAAATGGACTTCCAGAGAAAATACAGCACTTATAGATAGGACAGAACTAAATAGAATCCATGTTGGTGACTCCAGAGCCATCACTATCTCAAAATTGTATCTATATAGAAATCAGATTTACATTGTTAACACAGAAAGAACCGCCAGAGAATACAATTAGTGACTTCTGGAGATTAAAGCCCACAGAAATGATAATGATTACAAAGGAAGATAATATTACAAACCACTGACTAAGTTGGGCATTTGGTCCAATATTCTTTACCTTCATTATCTCAATCAGTCCTCAAACAGACACTACCATTACAGGCACCTTATGGATGGGGAAACTGAGACTTCAGTTAAGTAATGTCCAACTTCACTCAGCTACAAAGTGCTAAAGCCGTAAGTTGAACCTTGGGGTCTCTGAATCCAACCCTTATCCTCTGAAGAAGAAATACAGAAATGAAGTTGCACAACTGGCTAGGAGCAATTTTTTATGATTTGGCCTCTTTATAATTCATGTATTTTCATACTTACTAATTATAACTGCTGTCTAAGTAAAAGTTTAATTTTTGTTTATAAAAATGATGTACAGTATCTTTTAAAACATGATTTTTACATGCTTATAAATTTACTCAATTTTAGATGGGACACAATCCTCAATTATTGTGACTTAATCATCTTGATGCTATGAAATCAAAGAGAATAATGAAAATGTCTATGCAAGTAGATTTTTAATTTTACTTATAAACTACCACAATAAAAATTAAAAGTCTTATGATAAAACATGGAACATTTTAAGTTGGGATAGCAAGCTAATCAATCTTGTTATTTTCTATTAATATACAAATTCAAAAACTAGGCTCATTTGATGTTCAGGGTAAGTCAGCTACTAGCATGCAGCAGGGAGTGATGTTTTTCATAAAATGTTCAAGGGAAGGGGAAATACGAAGGACCAGAGTGTGTGTTTTCTTTAAGCAGCTGCAATGAATCGCGTTATTAAACAAATAATATAATTAAAATATAACTGTATTTTTTCACACATATTCCTTTATTTCTCCTAACCTCTCAAAATAAAAGAAAAAAAATACTTGCGTATACACATACAAGTGCTTGGCGCTAATGATCTTCAAGGGGTAAATGAATGAGCCATGAGAAAAATGAGTACTTGCAGGCTAAATCTAGCCAGACATTAAAATCCATCACTGATCCCTAAAGGGCACCAATAATATGCAAATATGAGAATTAGGAAACATATTCAAGGCTGTTGATAAACTTGATAGGATAATCAGCACATGCTGACAGACTAATGAAACCGATGAACCGACAGGGCAGTTTATCTCCTGGGCCACTTTTCTCCTTGTCAAATGGAGGCTAATCAAAATGTATTAGGAGTTAAAGCCAACACTCAGAGGATATCACCCATTTGATTAGGAGGTGAACCTACTCTCAGAGAAAATTATAGTTTCGTGAACAACTGAAACTGCAAAACCTAGTCAGCTGACAGACCTTCACATAAAATTAAACAGAAGGCAGCCACTATAATTATGGAAGAAATCTGGAATTTTAAATTATATTGAGATTCTCCCCTTGCAAATTGTTAGAGGGCTTTGCAGAGTCTGGGCAAAGCGGCTCCCTCCTTCTATGATGGAAAATAAGACAAAGGACTAAGCAATCACCCCAAGGACACACTTATCTTTTGCTGCCTATGAGTGCTCAGCATCTGTGTAACCATATGAGACACAGATCCCAAGGTAACAGCTGTATTTTCAAGCAAATGTATTTACATAAAATAATTGAATGAATTTTTGAAACTGTTAACTATAGTGAATACCACACTTCCTATTAACAATGAAGATGCCATCTGTAGTCTATTGTCAAGGAGCTGAATCCTTTCCTAATTTAAAGAAAAAGATCTTCATTGATAATCGAGGAAAATTGGGAAATAGTCCTTCCTAAGCATTAGTGTTAAAAATGAAATTATAAACTAAAACCAATATGCCTTAGAGAACACAGTTCTTTCAATATTCACTGTGAAATGAAGAACCATCCAGCACTAACACAGAAAAGCTCATTCAACTGATACATCTACATATTCTCGGTACACAGTTTATGGACATGGACATTTCACCTGGGTGGACAGAATGATAGTAAAATGTCAAACAGTAAAAGGCGTGAGTTTACCTCGTAAGATGTTAAGGACAAGAGTACATTGAAGGAAGCTAGATTTTACCTTTTAGTGATAATATCCACAAGAAAAATAACAGCAACTAAAAATACTTCAGTGTCCTCTTTAACAGGAGCATTAAATCACCCTGCTGCTGTCCAGGCTAACTAGGGGCAGGATTCAAGAGACATATGAATATATTAACCTCTTCCAAATCATTTTTTTTTTCTTTTCTTTTTGATGATGTGTGCCTTGTTCGAGCTCTAAAACATTTCTAAATTTTCTTTTGTTTAAAAAAAAAAGTAGAAGTGAGTGTCCTTGCCAGGCATATATTTTCTAGTTAGGGAAGGCATGGGATTTTTTATGTATACTCAAAAGCCATATGGCTACGATCAGATTTCTCAAATCACAGGATACAGAAGTATAAAATAATCCTAGAAATGATGTAGTCACATATAGTTTATATACATGAGGAAGGCCTAGAAATACTTTTTAAAAACTTAGCCAGGTTTAATGAAAGGAAAATTTGAGGTTTAATTTGTACTTTGGAGGAAAAGAAATATTGATTCGAAGACAAAAACAGCCCTCTCACTTCTCTCCCCCATCTAGAAACAGCAACGTTAATCAACAGGACATCTTAAACTTCAGGGATTCTTTTCAAGAGTCACATACTGAATAGACAGTTTTTAGGTGTGTCCATGATCAAATAGTTGTGGCCACAATTTACTATGAGGCTGTCATGGACCAATCACAGGTTATAGGCAGAGTTATTAGTAACTCTAGTTCTTGACCCCTTGCACCTAGAAAAATCTATGTCATCACTTGCATACTTTCTAGAAAATTGAGCTAATTACTCAATGTAGAAAAAGCAACAATTGTGCTAGAACATTTATACTCTTCACAGTATTGCTTTTACTCTAAAGTAATACTCTAGGGGAGAAAAAAAAAAAAAAACCTCTTGCAATCTAAACCTTTATCAATGCAAACAACACAAGTTGACTCATTCTCATCTATTGTAAGCATCAAAATCAGGAATCTCTATATCACAGCATGTTTACTTTTGAGAATATTCTGATTAAGAAAATAACATGATCAAAAATTATCAGAAATTTGATAAACTCATCAAAAACTATATGTACTTTATTCATCATTTGCAATCTCAAGAGTCTAGCTAATATTTGATACCCACTTTGGTTTATGAGCCCCTTTTCAACAACTCTGGGATCCAGCCAATTTGTTGAGAATCACTATATTAACAATATTTATTTGTTCTTAGAATAGGTGTGCTTTGTGAAAATTTAAATGTGACATCCAATTGTGAATATGGTTTTTTTTAGTGAGGATTAAAACATGATTTAATAGGGATCCATTTAAAACAAGTACAGGTTTTAATTTTTCCACAGATCCCTGAAATATCAATTAAAACATTATTATTTTACTTACCCATCATGTTGTACAAGCTCTGTGGGGCAAATTGCCTGGGCATTTTCTGAATTGCTTCCTTGTATACACTAAGGGCATCCTAATTTAAGAAACAGAAAAAGAAATAAAGTCCAAGGCTATTCACTGAAACAAAATAACAACATCTTTCCAAAATTAAAATATTCCATTGTTCTTTCTAAATGGTTCATTAGAGCAAAATTCAACTGAGCTAGTCTTTGATATCAAATTACCTCAATTTCATGAATAAAACCATTCAACCCACCCAGTGAAGGTTATATAAAAAATCAGTTTAACAAGGAGTCAAATGTTACCAATGCTCTTTAAATTTCTCAATTCAGATAGATGATGCAATAAAAACAACTAGAAAAATTTATATTTTGGAGTCACCCATAGTCCTCTAAAATTCGTCATTATTTCAAGTCAAGCAATTAAGTATAATCTAAATAAAATATCAAATAATCAATCTTCTAGCAACTGAGACATACTGAGATCATGAAGTGCAATTATTTTTAAAATTGCATCCTTATCCTCAGATTGCAGTCTTAAAATATCGTGTAAGAGTCTCTGGGGGAGTGGTTTGAGAAAGTGGGTTGTGGTATCGAATGGGAGAGACAAAACCCACGGAGGCAGGCTTCATGTGAGAGATAGGGTACACAGGACTAAGTAATCCTCCTAACTTCCTGTACAAGATCCTGTATCCATCACTTTCCCCCTCTTCCTAATTTAGAAAACAATAAAATTAGTTTTCATTGCATTATTGCATTTAAAAGAATAAAAAGAAACAAGTAGGATTTATACCAAATCACTTAACATGCAGAGTATAAAGAAATGTATTTTTTAACATCAAACAATGAATACAGATAACAATAATAACATGTCTTAAATCATAAAATCAAAGATATGATGGGCAAACAACTTGGGCAGTAATGCATGTTATTTCCCTTTCATAAGGAGTCATATTACTCTGAGAAAATCATAGTGAAAAAAATCCATTTTGTTTAAACAAAGATTTTTCCCAGAAGAATTTCCCCATAAAACTCTTTTATTAAAATATCAGTTCTTTTTTTTTTTTTTAACTCTTTTATTAAAATATCAGTTCTTAAATTATCAGTGTTCCTACAATGAGATCACAGGTAGAAGTCATTGAGACCAGATCAGAACAAGGGGGAGGAACAGGGCAGAGAGGTTCTGGCCTGACCTCATAGTGTCCCTGCTCATGATAGAGTTTCCCCAGGTTGTACAGACAGCTGGTGACCGAGCTCTTGTGGGCATGAGGGTCCTTTAGGTTTTCGTCAGGGATCTCAGAACACTTCAGGAATGTGCGTCGCGCTTCTTCTGACTTTCCTTGGTTCATTAGAATAATACCTGTGTTTAAATATGCAGCTGAAGGGTAAAAAAGTGGAGATATAAATGAGAGAAGATGATGTACACTGTGGAAACAATAAAGCTATTTTTACTTCAACTTCATTTTTATGCATTAAACGAAAACTAAGAAATGAACCTCCAGGGAACAAACATACAAAAGAAAAATAATGTAGTACAAAGTACAGGTATCACATCTATATATATATATGGTACCACTAATACATAAATGTATTAGTTGTCATTTATATATATACATATATATATATATAGTCTCTGCCTTCAAAGTATCAGAATATTTTGAGCTTAGAAACTAGATGAATAAAAGCTGCATGTTTCTTAATGTATCAAAATGATAATCAGACACCAAAACATTAAAATTGAGAGATGTACTTGTTAAAGGCTCTTAATTTGACTGGAAAGTATTCACAAACAGAAGTATCATGTTTTTTAACCCATGAGGCTTTAGGTCACCATTTTCATGGGGAAAGAAAGAGATATTTTAAAAGGATTTGAATATCACTTACAAGCCAGTGTAGGCCTGCTCCCAATCGCCAATTTATAATAATGTAGTGCTTCTGCAAACCTGCTGTTCTCTTGTAGAAGTAACCCTCTGCATGAGGAAAATAGAAATTTGGAGACAAGACAGTATTAGTATACATAAACCCACAAATTTTCATTTTTTATTTCAAAAATAAAAATGGTTAATGGAGTCATAAAAATGACCTGGTACTATAAAAATAAATTCTGAATAGAAGGAAATTATTCCTCAGGAAAGAAAATGTTTGGAGAGCTATCAGTTGCATTTACGTTGCATTAGAAAGTATTAAGGAGTATTTTTTAAAAGCCCTTTACCCCTCACTGAACTTTCCCGTTCCCAGCAGTCTTTTCTCTCCCACTAGAATTACCAACCACTTGCATTTCTCCTCGGAATATGCACAGTTTTCCATCATTTTAGAAAAGAAACTTGTCTAAAGCCTTAAGCTGAAGCTCCAATACTTTGGCCACCTGATGCATAGAGCCAACTCACTGCAAAAGACCCTGCTGCTAGGAAAGATTGAAGGCAGAAGGAGAAGAGGGTGGCAGAGGATAAGATGGTTGGATAATATCATCAAGTCAATGGACATGAACTTAGGCAAACTGCAGGAGATAGTAAGGGACAGGGAGATCTGGTGTGCTGCAGTCCATGGGGTTGCTAAGAGTCCAGATACAACTTAGCAACTGAACTCTCTCTCTCTCTATCTCTCTCTCTCTCTCTCTCTCTATATATATATATATATATTTAAAACTGAACTATATATACATATATAGACACACACACACATTTAAACTTAAGATGCCTCTCCCACTGGCCCTACTGTTTGGGAAATACTGACCCACAATTGCCCAAAAAGCAACAGGTAACCCAGGTCAACAGGATGGAGTCAGAATCTAACCAGATTCCATCAAAGAACACAGACTGAAGGCCATAACCTAGTTACTTCTTTATTATTTGGCTTTGAGCAAATAAGCTTGAATTTCAGAGCAGTGAGCAAACTTCAGCCAACCGTTGAGAGACGTGCTTTTGTCTACAGACACTCAGAGTCTCTGCGCCTCCCTAGGAGGCTGCTTCGGCAGTGACTAGCCACATGGATTATCCCAGCGCTTCCAGACCCTGCTCTCATGACCAAAGTGAGAATCAATTACTATTATGTCTGTGAAAATAGTGCCAGGGACCGGGAACTAGGTTCTGAAAGCTCTCACAAAGGGCTCTGTGACCTGTCTTTGCTCTCTTAAAATCAGCGAGTGTCTTACAGACATTTGACGCCTGTCTTGGACCTGAGTACTACTGTCATCAGCCTCAAACTGCAGATTCCACTTGCCAGCTCCGAGGTCTTCAAAAGGCAGTAAAATGGAGGTTTGAAAAATGAGAAGCCTACTGGTAAAAACTTATCATTTTGTAGGGTATTTTTAAATACTCAGCTTATTATTTAATGGGCATGATTAAAAAATAATGAAGTAAATCATTTTGAAATTAAAGTTGGTTCACTTGTTTTATTAGCATAGATTAACCTCATTATTTCTATTGTTAAAAGAGGCTTGTGAATAGATGTAACCACTTCAAATCATATTAAGAGTTACATATTCACAGAAATGTACATATCTATTAAAACTTCAGAGCAACAATTTGATTACAAAATTGATATGCTTTGCTGTTAAGTACACTTTGCTGCTGCTGGGTACAAGGGAAAACAAAGCTTCCTGCAGTATTCGAGTCTGTAAAAATGTTCAGTTGTCTTTAAAAGCAAGTAAAATTGATAAAGAGAAAGAACACTTATATACTTTCTACAAAAAATAATATCCTTTATAAAAATAATTTAGACAAAAGGTTTTCCAATTAACTAAGCTCATATATATTATCTCATTTCAGAAACTTATTTACAATCTTAAGTGTCTTTCCTTTGAGGTTCAGATAAAGAGGCACTTCTTCTCTGATAAAAAGCTAATGTCATCAGAGGAGAAATTTATCTTAACCCAAGTCTTCCTACTTTTCTTGGGAACTCAAGTTCTCCCATGAGCCCCTCCTTATCCAGTATCTTCAATCTGTTTTCCCCAATGCAATTTCCTTTCCCTCAAGACTACAAGAATGTTTGTTTGCCTCTTAGCAGAGGGGAGAAGATAAAACCTTACCACCTTATCATTCCTGCATCCAGCTCTTTACTTCTAACTGTCATGCTTCCCTCCAAAGTCAGATTTTTCTTTCATAATGGTCTGTGGTGTGCATGTCCAATGACTCAAATCCCATTTACCCCTAAATCCAATCTAGGCTCTTTCCTAGAATTCAGCTGAAATGTCATAATCAAATTTTCACTAACAATTAAACTCTCCAAAGAGTTTGCCTATATGAACACCCTACTCAACTGTAGCATTTGTGACCATTTTCCTTCCTGAAACTCTGTGCTTCCTTAGCTTCTGGAAAGCTGGACTTCCTTAGTTCTATATCCCTGAAACTTCAGAGTATGAAGAAAAGCACATCTTTATTCATATATTTTTTAAAAAGAGGTTGATAATTCACAGATTGTTGTCTTTTCCTCCTTTTCTTGATAAGCACAGTCTCTGCATGATGACATGCAAACATCCAGCTCATATGCTGACTGTTCTCAATTCTAAAGTAGTGATTTCTCTACTGACATCCAGATCCGTTGAAAATCCAGCACCTTACTCAGCCACGTCAATCTAGGTGCTTGCTGGAATTTCAAAACCAATATATCCAAAACCCAAAAGCAATATCTCCCACTTAAAATTATATCAAGAGATGAATGAGACAGATGAAGAAAAACATCTTCCCTCAGCAATCAGCACCATCATTCATGCCACTGCCTAAAATCAGGAACCTGGCTATCACTCTTGACTTTTCACTCACTCTCACAAGCCCAAGTTTAAAGAAGTCTCCAAAGCCTACCAGTTCTTATTTTCTAAGGCTCGTCACTGTGGCCCTCCAAGGTTCACTTTTATAGATCTAGCAGAGCCCTTTTTATCTTTCCTGTCACCTAAATAACCGCAATTGCCCACTAATTAGTCTGCATATAATTACATTTCTAAAGGGCAAATACGCTGTTAGGCTAGACAGAAAGAACATGAGGTGACGAGCGCGTATCTTTGAAAATGTGCCTAAAGCCCATAAACCTTGAAAATGATGTATTAAGCCTCATGGGCTCCCTGATGCTGATGTATTACAGTCGTGTCATTTTCCAACTCATAAAATACTACATGATAACCACTCCTAGACAATCCTGTCCAGCCTGCCTCATTCTTTGGAGAAAACTAGTCACACACAGTGATGTAGTAGCAAGTCACCAGGATTATACATAAAGTAGCTCTTTGAATTAGAGAGCATCACCCTCTGTATATCTGAATAAAGTTAGCAATGGAGTGAGTCCAAGTTAGACAACTATAGTGACCAGGTTTTTATGGCTAAGGATTTAGTTGAGTATCAACTATACCCTAGTACACCTGCTGCAAATATGAACAAGGCAAATGCACTTGCCTGCGGATGTACTATCTGGTCAGGGAGACAGATAAGAGAATAAACGGTGTGGAAAATTACTATGATGGAGGACAGAGGAGTAACACCACTCTAGGTCAAGAATGGACAGGGAAGATTCATGGAGCCCAAGTGCCATTGGCAGAGACTTGAAAGTAAGCAGTAGTTAGCCAGCAATAAAAGGTATCATCATCAGCCCTATGTTATGCAGGAAAAGAGGTCCACAGAGAATTTACCAACTAAACTTTAGGTTTTCTGGTTAATAAGAGGCAAAGGCAGGACCAGAACATAGTTTCTCTGACAATAAATCCCATGCTGTTTCTGAAAGTAAAAAAGAAGAGAGAGAAGATAATTCAATTCTAGATGCATGGGTTCTGGATTATGGTTTCATTTGCTCCAAAATTCTCCAGATTTTGTATAATGTGAACTTCAACTTATGCACTGAAAAGGACTCAAACTGCCATTTTGTCAATTCAGGATGAATCTGGGTCAATTAACAATAATGCTCTGTTCCTGCTGTTTTCCACATTTACTGAATCCGTTCCTTATTTTACTGAAGACTGGACAGTGGGAGAGAAATCCTTCACATCATATAAGTCATGGTAAAAGAAAGAGCTAAACTTACTTGGCACTTATAATGTTACATACAATACTTTACATTTACATATATTAATTATTACTCATCAATAATATTGTGAGACAGGATATTATACTAGCTCCATTTACAGATGATGGACTTGGGGTAAGAAAACTTTAGCAACATACTAAAGGACACACCACTAGCAAGAAGTGTCCCACAATTCAAGCCCAGCTGTCAGATTATAAAGGAGGATCTGTATTTTAATACAGCATTTGTAGCAAAGGCTTTTCCACAGCTGTTTAAAAATAGATGACACAGTTTGTTTACATGCTGATCATATCAATAAAGTCCTTAAGTTTCTATGTAGTACATTAAAAACAACAATACGTTTTAATATACCATCAAACCAGAATCTAGTAAAAAATAGTGTTACTTATATTATATGAAGTTGCTTAGCAATTAAGGAAACTGGCCTATGCTATACATTAATGTAAACTTAAAGTGTCTTTTGGAGAAGGCAATGGCACCCCACTCCAGCACTCTTGCCTAGAAAATTCCATGGATGGAGGAGCCTGGGAGGCTGCAGTCCATGGCGTAGCTAAGAGTCGGACATGACTCAGGGACTTCACTTTTACTTTTCACTTTCATGCACTGGAGAAGGAAATGGCAACCCACTCCAGTACTCTTGCCTGCAGAATCCCATGGACAGAGGAGCCTGGTAGGCTGCAGTCCATGGGGTTGCTGGGAGTCGGACACGACTGAGCGACTTCACTTTCACTTTTCACTTTTATGCACTGGAGAAGGAAATGGCAACCCACTCCAGTGTTCTTGCCTGGAGAATCCCAGGGATGGGGGAGTTGGTGGGCTGCCATCTATGGGGTCGCACGGAGTCGGACACGACTGGGGTAACTTAGCAGCAAAGTGTCTTTTGGGTGAGAAATTGAAAAAATGTTGCTGATCTCTAATAAGTAGTGGCACACACCTTTATGTGTAAGTGGATATATTATAGTGTATTTTAATAGGTTGAAATATATTACTTTTCATATTTTCCCCCAAATGACTTATCCTTCAGAACCACAGTCACTGGAATAAAACAGTCAGTGAAGATACAAATTGGAGAAAGAGAAAGAATAAATACTTGTTACAGTTGAAGGAAGAAAATACAACTGGATATACAAAGTACTATTCACTCTAATATTTAGACTAAAGACCATTTTACTTAAAGGAAAAAAACAACAAAATGTCCTGTCTTAAAATGTTTCAGCATTTTGTTAACCTGATTTTGATCATGTTCTAGGAATTACCATTAAGGGTGGAGACTTTCTTTTTCTTGTGAAAGTTTTGCCCATCATTACCCTAGTCTCCCCCAACAACCCCATCTTTGTCTAAATATCCTTTTTTAAAAAAATCACAAGACTCTAGACATTTGATAAATGAAAACCAGTCAAATCCATGGTAACAGTGGATTGGACATAGTTAAAAGCAAACAGTGAGTATAAATAGGCATACGATCTCCGGCTGATTCTACATATTGACAGAGACAGAAGGGGAACATTTTTTTTTTTTAGCACAGTGCTTCTCACTCAGGGATGACTGTCACCCAGGGGACACTGGGCAACATCTGGAAATGTGTATGTCTGTCACAACTGGTGGATGCTATTAGCATCCCGTGGGTAGAGGTCAGGTATGCCATTAAAAATGTAAACATGTGAGAAGACACAAGACAGTCACCCCAAAGCAAAGACATCTCTCGTCCCAAATGCTAATAGTGCTTAGGTTAAGAAACTACATGTAGTATTTCATATGTACTAACTGCAACGCATTTCTTTAGAACATAGGGTCCCCATGTATTCGATAATCACATACATGAACTATATAAAGAACATAGATTGTAAAAAGGCAAAATACAGGGAATAAATTATTTAAATTAAAACTTCACCATCATTTCTACTGACTTTTCATATAAAAATACAGAAGAGTACATTTTCTCATTTTTTTTAAAGCATGCCATTCCCCACCATTGTCAGTACAGTCAAACAAAATGTCAGTGGCTCTTGGTATTAATAGAAAGTTGCCCTCAATATAGAACTGTCAAAACATAGAAATCTTCAAGTAAAGCTACATTTTGCCTCAGGTTCAAACAAAGGTCTTTAAAATGGTTGAAATCTGATGTGTTCAAAGTTGGTATTAATAAAGCACATTAGCAGAAGAAAAGTATACTTTTCAAGAATATGTGTTGCATTGAATGAAGTGGACACTTAACACAGACTGTGAGTGAAACAGGATGTGGTTGACATAGTGTTGTTATCTGTTAAGACCAGGGAAATACTAAAAAATAGTAAAACAGAAAATTCTTAAAGAGTTGGGAATACCAGATCACCTTATCTGCATCCGGACAAACCTGTATGCAAGTCAAGAAGCAACAGTTAGAACCGGACATGGAACAATGGACTGGTTCAAAATTGGGAAAGGAGTACGACAAGGCTGTGTATTGTCACCCTGCTCATTTAACTTACATGCAGAGTCCATAATGTGAAATGCAGGCTGGATGAATCTCAAGCTAGAATCAAGGATGCCAGGAGAAATATCAACAACCTCAGATATACAGAAGTTCCACTCTAATGGCAGAAAGTAAAGAGGAACTAAAGAGCCTCTTGATGAGGGTGAAAGAGGAGAGTAAAAAAGCTGGCTTAAAACTCAACATTCAAAAAACTAAGATCTTGGCATCTGGTTCCATTACTTGATGGCAAATACATGGGGAATTAGTGGAAACAGTGACAGACTTTATTTTCTTGGGCTCCAAAATCACTATGGATAGTGACTGCAGCCACAAAATTAAAAGATGCTTGCTCCTTGAAAAAAAAGCTATGACAAATCTAGACAGCATATTAAAAAGCAGAGACACCACTTAGCTGACAAATATCCATCTAGTCAAAGCTATTTTTTTTTCCCAGTAGTCATGTACACATGTGAGAGTTGGACCATAAAGAAGGCTGAGCACAAAAAAACTGATGCTTTCAAACTGTAGTGTTGGTTAAGACTCTTGAGAGTCCCTTGAACTGCAAGGAGATCAAGCCAGTCAATCATAAAAGAAATCAACCCGGAATATTCACTGGAAGGATTGGTGCTGAAGCTGAAACTCAAATACTTTGGCCACTGATGCAAAGAACCAACTCTTTGGAAAAGACTCTGATGCTTGCAAAGATTAAGGGCAGAAGAGGACAACAGAGGATGAGATGATTGAATGCCGTCACCAATTCAATGGACATGAGTTTAAGCAAACTCCTGGAGACAGCAAAGGACACACAAACACTCCCAAATCTAGCTTGATAAAATAGACATCAGGCAAAAATCTCAAGTGATTATCCCAGCAGTAAATGGAATGAAACTCAAAAGTCCTTTTTAAAAACAGAAGCTATAAATAAAGTAAGTTACTACAGCTTGAATTAACTGCAGTAATGCCCGGTTTAGAATGATACAAGAGTTTAGAAATCAAGCACCTAGTATGCACAAGCCACTAAATATACACAAACAATCAGAATCAGTTGGTACAGTAGCCTTGGTCACGTGACTGAATTCTGTCCAATGAAGTAAAAGCTCAGTGGCCTGAGCACCTCTAGGCAAAGTTCTTAAAGAGGAGGGAACATGTTCTGCCTTATCCTTCCTCCGTCTTGTTGAGAACAGGTGGAGGCTCTGTTCTGAGGACAGTAGACAGGAAACTGAAGGGAGTCCACAGGACTGCACACCTCTGGACTTCTCTAAACTGAAAATACAATTTTAGCTAGTTTAAGCTAATGTTATTTGGGATTTCTTATCACTAACTTTCTTATCTGTTCTCTACTGATAAAAGAAGCACATGTATTGTTTCATTTATGTTTTCTTTTTTTCTATTTATAAAATATTTAATATCTAGTATAGCTCTTATAGAAAATTTTAAGGAAAACTTATTTTAATTATATTTGAATGAATACAAAGCATGGGTTGTCTGGTTTTGAGTGATAACCAGGTGAAGCAACTGCCAAGTATGAAATGTGCAATTAAAATATTCAATTAAACTTAAATAATTCAAGAGCATAACAGGTGCATGAAATAGGAACTCTTAAATGCCCAGACATCAGAATGGTAAGAATTATCACTCTTTGCCCAAAAGAGTAATGCATTAGTAGCATTTTTATATAAAAACATTTTAATTAATCCCCTCAATCCCCAAATAACTAAAAAGGGGAAACTCATAGGAATTATCAAGTGAAACGAAAATAGGTATAATTTTCTTCTCAGAAGATTCAGTGAGATCTAAGTGACTGAATCTGCATTCCATGGGAGATTTCAGAGACAAAGTTATATAATATTCTGGTCTCACATGGCATGTCTATGGCTTTCAGGTCACCCTAGGATAACAGACTTTTTATTGAAAACCAAGCAAAATATTTCTCCCTACTCATATTTTTTTTCCTCAAAAAAAAAAAAAACAAACTTTCCTTCTCTCCTTTTCTTAAACTGTTTCAATATAATAGGTAAAAATAACATTTTTACAAAGAGAATTTTGGATAGAAAAGTACCAAGAGAGAAAGGGAATATAAAAAGTTAACTTTTTACTTAAAACATACAATTTCAATTTATTAGAATAATAATATGTGTGCTACAAAAAGCACAAATTAATTGGATATTTATTTTAAACTATTGCTAGGTTATTATAAACGATTACTATATACTATATGTACTCTGAGCAAAATCAAAAGATGTCACTTCTTGAAAAGGTTAAATTCCACTAAACAGGGTAATGAACATGTCGTTTCCCTGCTCTGTATTTTTATTACATGAAGAAGAATGGAGATGGAGAAGAAGACAACCGTATGACATGAACTAGACAGATGCTCACACGTAACTCTATTACATGCCTCCCCAAAGCTGAACCCTGTTTCATTGGATATCACCTCCAAGTGTCACAGAACTGCCAAGCAAACCAGTTTCAGTAAATACAGGTAAGCCTCCTCTCTGGTATCTTTCTTTTGACACAGATCTGTTTATTTGTCCTAAATTTGATTTTATATAAACTTTGCCAACTGAATAAAGTATAATAATGACATCCTATTTCCTAAAGGTGATTATATTTTATTCTAACCTATCAAATATGGGGCAGTAAGCATCCACAAAAAATTTGTTTTTATTTTTCTAATGTATTACTAAAAACCCCATCAATTAATATTAGGAAAATGAATAAGTTGTAGATTTTACCTTTTTTTATTTTGAAATTAAGTTTCTGCCTAGGGTCTATAGAAAGAGAAATATAGCCTCACTATGGTAACATGTCTGAAAAACAGATGAAGACTCAGGTAGATGGAACATTCATTACAAAGATGCTTCTGATTTAAAACTTGGACTGTGAAAGCTAATTAAACATTTACCCATATAAGTCCATTTCTGTTCTGTAACAGGTCCTGAACAAAATGCTTCACAATTACTATCTTGTGTAATTCTCTTAATAAACCTATAAGGGTATAATCCCCATTTTACAAATAAGGAACCTTATTTACAAATAAGGAACCAGATCTGAATTGTTACTCAAATCTACTTAGTTACTGTTGGATATAAGGTTTGCAGACTATATTGTATATTAATATATGCATAATTCACTTTATACCTGTCTTCTGAATACATAATTAAGGCTATATTTTCCTCTACCTGTCATACAATAATAATAGGTGTGAATATACTTTCCTAGTTAAAAAAACTACTTAATAGGAAGTGAGAAAGAATTAGGCTGGATGGCTTTATGATAGTGTTTTCCATATTATTTCTTTTCATACTTAAAATCAGCAACTGAAACTATTATTACTCATTTCACTTTAGAGATGTGAAAACATCAGAGAGAAAAGTTAAACAGCTTGCCCATGGTAATATAATTGCAAAGCCTCAAGATGAGACTTAAGTTCAAAACTGCCAGGCTTCAAATCACAGTGTCTTTCCATGACTCCACAGTGGCAGACTGGGAATACATACCTGTTCTTAGTTTAACCATTAATAATTGCCCTCTCTCTCCTGCTCATATACCCAGTGCTTTTAATTTTCTATACCAACAAATTTCTCTTCTCTCTTTCTGTATTTGTACATGCCAATCCCAATATATAAACATCTCAGACTTGCCTCAAAAGTGGATAAACTACAACCTCCAATACCAAATCAACTTCACCAAGAAGTGCATTGTAACCAATACACTTGTGATAGTTAATTTCATGTGTCAATTTCACTGAATCATAGGGCGCTCATAAATCTGGGTAAACTTTTTTTTTTTTTTAATGTTTATTTCTTTGGCTATGTCAGGTCTTAGCTATAAAATGTGGGATCTAGTTCCCTGACCAGGGATGGAACCCAGGCCTGTTACAATGGGAGTGTTGAGTCTTAGCCACAGGATCACCTGGGAAGTCCCTAAACATTATTTCTGAGTGCATCTGTGAGGATGTCTCAGGAAGATCAGCAATGTATCCAGCAGATGAAGTAAAGCAGATTGCCTTTCCCATTGTGGGTGGGCATTATTTAATCTATTGAAGGTCTGACTAGAACCAAAAAGAGAAGGGGAAGATTTCTTCCTCTCTGCCTGGGCTGGGACAGGGATCTTCCCTGAGCACTCCTGGTGCTCAGGCTTATAGACTCGTACTAGAATTTACACCAGGCTCTCTCAAGGTCATTCAACCACACCACCAACCTTCCTGGGTCTCCATCCTACAGAGGACAAATTGTGGGACTTCAACCCCTATAATCACATGGGTCAAGCCTTACAATATCTCTTTACTATAGTATGTACACAATCAGTTCTGTTTCTCTGGAGACTTTGATCTATGTAACTTATTCTTGGGCTTAATACCCATTCCTCTTAATTCAAATGCTTACCAGTGAGTGTAAGCAATATCTTCCACAAAAGCAGAGCTGTGTACAGTTAGAAATGGGATAAAACAAACAGCTAACAAACTCTTTAGCGTTCATTATTATACAATTACATCGAGTTTCCAGGGCCTTCATTTAATCCTTACAACACCAGGTGATATCAGAACCTCATCTTGTAGATGAAGAATAAGAATTAAGCAATTTCACCAAGCACAAGACCAACAAATGGGCAATTTGAATCCTAATCTGTTTAATGCCCAAACCCCTGCCCTTAGTATTTCACAAATCTGCCTCCATGATGCAAAGGCGAGTGTTCAACTTTTTAAAAATCAAAACTTTTCCCTCTTTTCTACTCCTCTTCTCCCCACAAAAACAAATATCCTTCTTTTCTCTCCTTTTCTCCCACAAAAACCAATACTATTCAAATAGGTCTATTTTCTGGGATCATAGTCAAATCTCTTTCAAATATTCCCGCATCCTCTTAAGAGAATTTTGTGATTTAAAACAAGCAAAATTAAGAATTAAAAAACACACCTAACACAAATTAAAAGAGGTAACTACCAAGGATGGAACTTTAACCTATATACAGACTGGCTTTTATTCTCTGCTGTTTACAGGGGCTATGCAACATGGATGACTAATTATAATGTCATTTTTTAAAGGAGAGACATTTATCAGCTGGACAGTGGACAATCACTGCTGAGGAACCCCAAGCTGGGATACACGTACACACCAAAGGCTGACCTACTTGGTAAAAGTCGAGGTAATGAAATTTTTGATTTGTTCATTCATTCATTCAAAACAGAGCTTGAAAGGGCCATTACAGAGATGTTAATGACTGGAAGGGAAGAGAGATAATTTAAAAAGCAGTAACAAAGTTGTGTACAGGGTACCCTGATGCCGTCTGATGCACGGTGGAAGTTCATAACGAGGAAACCTAACTCAAACTAGTTTGTTAAGGCACCGGGAAAAAAAATAATGAACATTTGTGAATTCCATAGGAATCAACACACTCAAAAAAAAATATTACCAAAATAGAAAACAATCAGGCCCTGATTCCATCATAGATATGGTTATAATGTGGGACAGAGATGCTCCCACAGGCACACAGAGATTTTGTACAATGTACTCACTTTAAATATAAATGTTCAACGAAGGGGGTGTTTTCTTTGTCCCTTAACAGCAGGGACAAAGCTCTAACAAAAGTCTGATGTTGAAGCAATAAATTATGAAAGGGGAAAAGGTATCATGTATCTCACAGACCAGCAGGAATTGGTGTTAGGTCAGCAGCACTTAGAGCAGTAGTTTCTAACTTAGGAATAAGCAAGAGGAGTTCCAAAAATTAAAGTTTTAGCCTATCTCTTTTGGCCTGGAATATATTTTACAACCTAGAAACAATTCACTCAGGGGCTTATCCTGAAGTACTTGAGGAATTAAAACAAAACACCGTTTATAACAATGTTCCTAAAACTAATCTTTCAGGTTTACTTTTGGTGATAAGAAGACATATTCCTTCACTCAACTCAATGGTCAGGAGAGCAAGGATCTGTTTGTGGCAGGGGTCATTGTTTACAGGTTCTAGCAATCGGAGCTAGAGGCAAATTAGTGGCTGAAGACAGGGAAAAAGAACTGGTGGGGAAGCATAAGATTTGTTGGAATGATGGAAGGCTGGGGATTGAGGTGTTCACAATGAAGAGAAAATGGGTGAATACTTTCAGTACCACTTGCTTTTTATTCTCTTGTCTTTTCTGTTTATTCCACCCTCATATTTTATAAAGGTACTGGCCCTGCCCAGAGAAACTTCTCATCTTTGAATGTTTCCCATTACTTTTTTTTTAGAGCAGAGTCTAGAAACTGGCCATCTTACTCATCTTTCTTTGATATCAGTTGTTGCTTATAATTACAGTTCCACTCTCTTCTCCAATTCTGAGTACTGAGTACTCATTTTACATCCCAGGTTTGCTTCAACTCCAAATGTGATCTTTGAAGATTCAGAGAACTTCCTGAGAATTTTTACATCAATTAGGCAAAGATACAGGGGATACTCACACGCAATCATTAAAACAAATAAACCAAAGGCAATCCATAGAATCTAAATGGCATTAAAAACTGGAATACCTTTAGATTTCAGGGTAGCTCAGATGAATCCCCTAACCTGAAATTTCTATTCTTTAACAAAGTGCTTGCCTGTCATTTTCTGAGTCTGGAGATGAGATGTGGTTACACTGACCAGGCTGGATCTGGGTCTTCCTCTCTAGATGACTGGTGGGTATTTCTTCACTCTATTCTCTGTATTATCAGAACAGCAAGATGGGAACACGCCTCCTTCTTGCCTTTCATCCAACCCCCTATCTAGTCACTTCTACAAATAAGGGTGCCTGGGGAAAGTCAATGTAGGGGCACTGTAATTGAAAGAAATGGAGGAGTAAAGAAAAACGGCATCTTTTGGTACTCATTCTTCTTCTACAGAGGTAAACAGGGATGCAGGAAGAAAGAAAAAGCAGGGAGGCAAGGCCCTAAAATAATCCATGACACACCCTTTACACACAGAGACTTTGAGGAAAATGGATGTACCTAAATCATGGACAGCACATACAAATATACATCCAACACATATTTATCAAGCTTGTGCTATGAGCTAACCACTATACCAGGCACTTAGGCTATATATAAACTCTGTCTTCAGGGAGATTACATAAAGCTTACATATACAAAATGAACTAACAGTTGTACTTATTTAAATACTGCTATATACAGCTAAATAGGAATTTATAAAGTTCACTAGAAGGTGATAAATGTTAAAAAAAAAAGAATTAAGTAAAAGAGAATAGGAGTGTGAGAGCAGTGCAGGGGCTGCAGTTTTTTGTTTTTTTTTTTAACTTTATAATA
This sequence comes from Bos taurus, assembly GCF_002263795.3. Lineage (NCBI taxonomy): Eukaryota > Metazoa > Chordata > Mammalia > Artiodactyla > Bovidae > Bos > Bos taurus. Next base: position 12,475,480 of record NC_037332.1, on the reverse strand, counting down.
TTGTATTGGTTTTACCGTTTAAATAGGGCAGCTGGGGAGCCTCATGCAATTCTTTGGAGCAAAGAATTACAAGAAGTGAGTGATATGAGATATAATTTAGCCACAGTAATAATTTAGTACACTATTTATATGAATAGCATGCAAGATGAAAATAAGCAGATGACAAGATATTAATTTTTAAAATTCATCATCTTAATATCCAGATGGTCTCCCTCAAAACTTCAATTATACTTTAAGAAACTTCTCCAACATACGAAGCAACTTCTCCCAAAATGAAGGCCAAATTAGTTAAGTTTTGTGTAAGAGAAAAAAATAAAATGGAAGACAAGATTACTGTACTACTGTGTCTAGGAAATAATTCTTAAGTCACAGTAATTGTAAATCTGCAGAGGACTGACTGGAACTACACAAATAACAAATCCACATCGGTTCATTTTTCTACAAGAGTAGAGGAAGATCCTTTTTTTTTTCCCCCATGATGTAAAACCTCCTTCTGAGAAAACTAAAATTAATGTATTTGAAATCCTGCTGCCTATCAGCCAGCACTGCCCACGTGAATATAATTTTAGGAACCACGACAACAAAAATGCTTCTGGCCATTTGAGCAACCTTCAATCAGTTTTAAAGTTAAACCAAACACGAGGCACTAAAAACCAGGACGCAATTATGAATCTCTTAATAAACCTCTTTTATAGGCTTTCTAATATATGTCTTCAAATGCACCTACAGTGCTCTGGATAAATAATGATTATAAAATTAAAGGCCGTTTTAATGAGATTTCAGAAAAATGTCTTTCATCGTTTTCCCAACATGGAAAATAGTTTAACTCTCTCTGCACAGTTAATTTTGAATGAATATTTCTACATGCAAAAAGCGTGACCCACACTGTGCCGTTTTAAAACTATATTCGTAATAGGAAACCTATAATACAAACAAGCAGAGGAAGGATTTAATCTCCTCCTTTCTGTTGCCAGGCTCCTATTTTTAAAAAGATTCTGATTTCTCTCAATTTTACTTTAGGTTGCAATGGGGAGGGCAACATTTAACAACATTTAGCAACATTCTTTGCTTCCAGCAAGCAATCCTAGATAGCAACACCAGGATGTGTAGTATCCATCACTATAATGAAATGAGTGTAAAATAATAAGTGGTTTAATTCAGTCCTATCCAAAAGCACTTGTTAGTACCAAGGAGGTGTCAAGGACTTCACTATGTGCTAGAAACAAAGACATAAATAAATTATATCCCCAGCACCTAAGGAGTTCCTAGTGTGAATTTCAATTCTTTGGTCATTGTGGCCATGCATTTTGTAGGAAAAAAATTATTCTCCAGGACATCCTGTTGTTTTTTGAAGACAAAATGTTATCCTCTACTACATTCAGAAGTGCATAATACTTCCAGTTTCTAGACCCATGATTAATGTCAATATTTTGCCCCCAAAGGGACACAAAATCCTCATAGAAATACTTCTCTACAGTACATGATCTTTGGCCATTTTCTCCCTTCTTGCTGTCCTATACTTCAGCTTCAATGGCATCAAACACCCTAGGTTTCTCTCTTTTTCTTTGAGCACACTTTATGGTTCCACTTTCAATCCCAAGCTCCTTTAATATTGATGTTACCCAGGATTCCATCCATGGTCATTCTTTCCTTTATCCATATATATACATACATTACACATACATACACACACACAAACACACACACACACCCTCCCCAATTATTTATAGTTAATTTCAACTCACACACTTGTATAATTATTCCTAAATCTATATCCTCTACCTCAGAATGCTCTCATGAGTAGTAGTAACACATTCTAGCTGCCTAGTGGATGCCCAGCAGTCATCTGAAACTTACACAGTCAATTCTGTACAATTTTCCTCCTAAATGAATTTCTTCGTTTGTCTTTATAGTTTGACTCCTCTTGTCTTTCTTTATTATTCTTTCTTTTGCTCCAAGCTGAGCTGTCTTTGCCTTTTCATAATAATACAAGCATCTCTTGTTTAGAAGAGATGTTGCTTTATTAACATATTTTTAAATCCAAACTTCAAGCTACTTGAGGACAGAAACTATACTCTGTCAGTTTATTCCCACCATCCAACATCTATCACTCTGAGGGCTCTAATGTTTGTTGAATGACTGAAACCTTATTTCCAATAAACAAATTGCATATGTGTTCACGCCTATTTGCTGTTGTTGTTCAGTTGCCTAGTGAAAGTTGCTCAGTCGTGTCCGACTGTTTGCGACTCCATGGGCTATACAGTCAGTGGAATTCTCCAGGCCAGAATACTGGAGTGGGTAATCTTTCCATTCTCCAGGGGATCTTCCCAAGCCAGGGGGTCTAACCCAGGTCTCCCACATTGCAAGCGGAGTCTTTACCAGTTGAGTCACAAGGGAAGCCCAAGAATACTGGAGTGGGTAGGCTATCCCTTCTCCAGCAGATATTCCTGATCAAGGAATCGAACCAGGGTCCCCTGCATTGCAGGCGGATTCTTTACCAACTGAGCTATCAGGGAAGCCCTTCAGTCATTAAGCCATGTTCAACTCTTTGCAACCCTATGGACGGCGGCACAGCAAGCTTCCCTGTCCTTCACTATCTCCCTGAGTTTGCCATCCAAACATTTCATCCTCTGTCACCCCCTTCTCATGCTCTCAATCTTTCCCAACATCAGAGTCTTTTCCAACGAGTCAGCTCTTCACATCAGGTGACCAAATGGAGCTTCGGCTTCTGCATCAGTAATTCCATTGAATATTCAAGGTTGATTTTCTTTAGGATTGACTGGTTTGATCTCCTTGCTGTCCAAGGGACTCTCAAGCATCTTCTCCAGCATCACAGTTCAAAAGCATCAATTCTTCAGTGCTCAGCCTTCTTTATGGTCCAGCTCTCACATCCGTACATGACCACTGAGAAACTCATAGCTTTGACTAGAAGGACCTTTGTCAGCAAAGTGATGTTTCTGCTCTTTAATACATTGTCTAGGTTTCTGATAGCTTTTCTTCCAAAGACTAAATATCTTTTAATTCCGTGGCCACAGTCACCATCTACAGTGATTTTGGAGCCCAAGAAAATAAAATCTGTCATTGTTTCCACTTTTTCCTTACTTATTTGCCATGAAGTGAAGGGATCAGAAACCATCATCTTCATTTTTTGAATGCTGAGTTTTAAGCCAGCTTTTCACTCTCCTCTTTCACCTTCATCAGGAGATTCTTTAGCTCCTCTAGGCTTTCCTGATAGCTCCTCCAAAGCAGGAGACCCCAGTTTGATTCCTGGGTTGGGAAGATCCCCTGGAGTAGGGAAAAGCTACCCACTCCATTATTCTTGGGCTTAGCTGGTAAAGAATCCGCCTGCAATGTGGGAGACCTTGGTTTGATCCCTGGGTTGGGACGATCCCCTGGAGAAGGAAAAGGCTACCCACTCCAGCATTCTGGCCTGGAGAATTCCATGGAGTGTATAGTCCATGGTGTGGCAGAGAGTTGGACACAACTAAGCAACTTTCACTTTTCCTTTCTGCCATTGAAGTGGTTCATGTCTATAAACATACTCAAAATATAATCCATATTAATCAAACTTTATAATTTGTCAGTACATCTCATAAAAGTGTGAAAATTAGTGATGTTTGACATAGGTATTACAAGCATTGGGGATTTTAGAGTGGCAAGAAAATAGATTTTACCTTGAAAGCTAAACTGTAAAATCAAGCCACAATGATTCAGAGAAATGGTATTCAAAAATGAACTGTGGGGAAAAAAAAAATAAGATGGCTCTGAAGTTAGCAGGTATGAAGTGATAACCTGTTTAACTGTATTAACACAACTGAATTCAATACAAAATTCTGCATGTAAGAAAGGTAGTGTGACTTAGAAAAAAGGTCTGTAAGTGTGATTTACAGAGGTAAATGCCAATAGCACTTATTCCAGCACTTTCCAAGGAAGGAGGAACTTCAGTCAAGAGGTTTCATAGCATCAAGCTGTCCTGGACTAATATCATTATAATTCATCCAATATTCTTTTGCCTGATACTCTTATATACTGAAAGTTTTTAACACTTGGATAGATATGCTTACCAAATAAACTAATGATTCCCATGATGATTTGACTGGACTCTGAGTGAGGCTTTCCTGGTGGCTCAGATGGTAAGGAATCTGCCTGCAATGAGGGAGACCTGTGTTCAATCCCTGGGTCAGGACTATACCCTGGAGAAGGGAATGGCTACCATTACAGTATTCTTGCCTGGAGAATTCCATGGAAAGAGGAGCCTGGGGGCTACAGTTCATGGTGTCTCAAAGAGTTGGACATGATTGAGCGACTGAGTCTTTCTAGTTCCTGTGACAATACAGTGGGAGAAATCCCACCAAAACACTACTTCTACAGGATAACCCTGTCAAACTTCTGTGTGTTTTTATTACACAAGTAGGTTTCTCTGGGACTGATCACCCCAGGCAACTAAGTATCCCAGGCACCTGACCTGATAGCTTCTTCCTGAAAACCACTTGCAAAAACCCACTAGATACTTTGAAAGCTGTAAAATGAGCTTTCATGTTACCTATAATTTGTACTTTGAATAATCACATATGATGTTTTACACTATAAAACCTGCAATAAAAAATTTTTCATTGTGTGTCTTTTTTAATCGGTCTGTATGTATTATAATTTAGCCTCTCCATTAAATTATTTCTGACTTCTTCTTTACCATCCTACAGACATCTAGGTCATCATATATTTATTCTCTTGTGTTAATCTATCTGCCATCTTGACAAGACAGAAGACTTGAACAAATTTCTTGAATGTAGTATATAGCATTCTACATTCTATAGCATATAGTATAGTATCCAAAACTCAAGTGGATAATTTAATGCTAAAATATACTCAAGAATTTACATGCACAAATGCATATAAATGGTTGATGAAATCATCAAGCATGGTTAATTTGCCCTAATTTCAAATAATTACTAATTTTCACTTTGAAAATATTTTCAATAAAGGCGACACTGATATCCTTAGTTGATCCACTTTTCCTGTAGGGATGGTTAATGCTATAGGAATTCTACAAATTAGAATTGAAAATTACTGAAAGATATATTTAAACAATGTATTTCTATAAATAAAAATCAATTATATAGCCACTTACACATCTCAAGTAGGATTTTAAACAGATTATTTCTATTTTAGGAACCATGAAACATCATCACAGTTTTAATAAATCAGAATAGAAGTAAATGCTTTATTATTTACTATTTGAGTTTTTCTGTAACAAAGATATCAGAATTTGTTGTGCTGAAACATCCCTTGGCTGGTTATCCAGTTATATAATATAATTATTTTCTCTTATTAATTCTAAAAAAAGTTTTTTTTTTTTTTTTTTTCCAATATGTTTGTTATAAAGAAAATGTTTTGGGTTTGGTGGGAGAAAGGAAATGAGAAGTCAGATCTTGACATCAGATGATATATTCCAGAATGTTTATCCCACCTCAGTATGTATACAATAACCATGTTACCTGTGAGGTAATTTTACTACTCTTACATTTTCTAGACATGGCTTTTTCATAGGTATACATAATGGAAAAAGTAGTGGAATAAATCAATACGAAGAGTCAAACGGGAAAATGACTAGTAACATGAGTTGGAAAAGAAGGGAACTGACTAGATATACTTGGCAAACCTGAGACTGTTTTCTAGCAAACTTGCATTTTGTTAGTTTATTTTCAGTCAGTGAATTCACTAATCAACTTATTTAATAGTTTATTAACTCATTAATTAATCCATTAAATCATTCATTAGATTCTTAATCACCATGGATTAGTGCACAATTTAAAGCTCATGTGCTTGGCATGGTGCTTGGTACTGGGGATGGAATGCTACCTAAACATCCCCTGGCCTTACAGAGATTGCACTGTAACTAACAAAAGCATGGTATCATATATGTAAATGTGCGTGTGTGCATGCTAAGTTGCTTCGATCATATCCGATTCTTTGCAACCCTATGGGCTGTAGTCCGCTAGGCTCCTCTGTCCACGAGATTCTCCAGGTAAGAATATTTGAATGGACTGCCATTTCCTCCTCCAGGGGATCTTTTTGCATTGGAAGGTGGGTTCTTTACCACTAGCACCACCTAGGAAGCCCAATATGTAAATATGATCCATACTAAAAAGAAACAAGTATTAGTTGCTGTGGTAACATCTGGGACCAACTATCCATATTCCAATTCTGGTAATAAGAAAAGTATCAAGAAATCTTCCCAGAGAAGTATACAGGTATGTGAAAGTATGAGGCCAGGCAAAAAGGATGGGGAGTAGGGTATAAAGAGGTCATAAGAGGAGAAAACAGAGAATGCTGCAGGCAAAACAAATAGTATGTGCAAAGGCCTCCCGGCAAATAAGAATGTAACATTTGGGAAAAATCCAAGAAAGAACTTTCAACTAAAACCCAGACATATGATAGAGCAACAACAAAATTTGGAATCAGTTATCTTTAGAAAAAAGTAAAACCTAAATAATCAGAACAACCAGTTTAAACTGTAATGAGTGGGAATAAAATAATATAATTCACATTAGCAGAAATACTTTTTAGAAAAAAATTAGAATAAATCATCAACAAACATGTGAGACTTTCCCAAACACAATTCTTTAAATATGGGAAATTTAAAGTTTGAAATAAATACAGAAATTCATTTATCTGGAAGGGATACTTCAAGAGTAGAACAATCTCAGTTTACCTCCCTTGAACATATAGTCACTGGAAAATCAACTAAAAGCACAAATGGACTTCTAATTCAATTTAACAAAGCTGTGATAAGTTCCTATTAAAAAAAAAAAACACAGGAATAATCAAGAAGTGCTTGAAGATAAGTAACAAGAATGGGAGACTTACCTTTTAAAATATAAAATATACCAGAAGTTATATTAAATAAAACAATCTGTTCTTGGTGTAGGTTATCAAAAGACCAAAATAAAGCCCATAACAACCTTTTGTTTACATATAATTCAGCCTATGTGAGAAGCAGTTAATAAATTATTATGGGGACATTATGTTTCATTTTGGGGGGGGGGAAATCACCTTAATACAAAACATATATTCAGGGTAGACTAAGTAGCTGAAGAAACAAATAATTCTAAAAACATTTAAAAATGGACAATAACTTTAAAAAATATTAGCCTATGACTGGTCTTCATAGAGACAAAATGCAGAGGCTTAAAGGAAAGGATCTATGGATTTTATTTATATATATATATAGAGAGAGAGAGAGAGACTCAAGTTATGTACAATAGATTATCATAAGAAAATTAAAAATACAAGCAAAAACTAGGAGAAAATATCTGCAGAACAAACATTTGTGTTATACATATAAGTGCAACGGAGGGGCCTATTTTTACCTTAAATCTTATAAATCAACAAGAAAAACATCTCAGTAAAGAATTAGGTAAATGAAAAAAAAAAAAAAAAAAGAATTAGGTAAATGGCTGAGAATTAGGTATGCCTGAGTCCCTTCGCTATTCACCTTAAACTACCACATTTTTAATCAGCTATACTCCAATACAAAACATTTTTGACGTTAAAAAAAAGAACCAGGTAAGAAACCTGAATAATTAATTTCCAGAAAAATTACTAACAGCTAATAAACAATATAAACTCCACTGGTAATTAGGGAAATGAAGAATTAAGCAACACAGTCTTGAAACCATCGTACTGGACATCTATTAATGCTGTCTATGTAACAGACCCAATTGAAACAATATAATCAGAGGCAGTAATGAAAATTATGACACATCTGTACATATACTCAGGAGTAAAAAGTCACTGGTTATGCACATATGCAGGGGAAAAGTTAAAATTATGCTTGTATAATTACATGTTATAACTACATATAGAAAAAGGTAAAAAGATATGTACTAGAGAAGGAGATAAGATGTGTAAGGAATGCAATAATAACTTTTATATTTTACTCATATTTTTCAGTAGTGTTTCAGTGTTCTGCAACATACTGTATTCAAGTACAAAAGAAGTGGTAAAATAATCAATTAAAACAAAATCAAAGTATATAATAAGTGTTAGGTTTTGTTCTTCCCATGTGAAGTAGGCAAGTACCTGCAAGCTGTTTCACCTTCTTCCAGGAATCACTAAAGAGCCTGACGAGTCATGTATCCAGAGCTCTGATGACTCCAAGCCACTGGAATATGACCAAAGTCTCTCAGTCCCATTCATCTGATATTAAATATGGCAAGCACTTCCTGGCATTCCTGTTTGATAGCCTCTCCTGAATTCTGTTTTGCGAGACCTGTCGACCTCCCTGGTATTCTCTGCGCACCTCCCTCCATTCCTTACATGCACATATATATGGAAATTGGCAGGAAACCTTGTCCTGAACTCTAGCCATTTGGCCAAGTGTTATGCCCCGCCTCATTTCTACAGATCTCACTTTCATAGGATTCTCACGCCTTATTTTCAATGAGGATTCAAGGGATGACTCAACCCCATTATCAGGTAGTCTTACCAGCACAGCTCAGCTGGTAAAGAACTGGCCTGCAATGCAGGAGTCCCTGGTTCAATTCCTGGCTCAGGAAGGTCCCTGGAGAAGGGATAGGCTACCCACTCCAGTACCTTGGGCTTCCCTAGTCAATCAGCTGTTAAAGACCACCTGCAATGTGGAGACCTGGGTTCAATCCCTGGATTGGGAAGATCCCCTGGAGAAGGGAACGGCTACCCACTCCATATTCTGGCCTGAAGAATCCCATGGACTGTATAATCCGTGAGGTTGCAAAGAGACATGACTGAGCGACTTTCACTTTTTCACTTTACTTCCCCCCTCATTTCTACAGATCTCACTTTCATAGCCTTCTCACGCCTTATTTTCAATGAGGATTCAAGGAATGGCTCAACCCCATTATCAGGTAGTCTCACCACTTTCATTTTGTAATCTCTTATCTTTCTAACCTCTCAAGGGTCCTCAAAACCTGACCCTGAACAAACAAACAAATCTCTCATTCGAACTGTACCTACGGTGACAACTCTGCACCCCACATTTCCCTCATTGCTCTATCCTCCTAAATTAATTCCTCTGAAGACAGAGCTCTTGGCATCATGAGATATATAAATGTGTTCTATGTAAATTTTTAGATTTGTTAAGGAGTCTTTCCCTTAACCCCTCTCTCCCATTAAAAACTCATGTGCTTGGCATTGTGCTTGACACTGGGGACAGAATCTGTCACACTGCCTCAAAATAAAGCTCCCAACAGGCAGCTATCATGGATTGAATTATCTCTCTCCTAAAAAAGATGTGTTGAAGTTGTAACTTTCAATACCTCATTTGGAAAAAGGGTCACTGCAGATGTGATGTGATAACAAGAGTGAGTCCCTAATCTGACTGGTATCCTTATAAGTGGATGCAAAGGCAAAGTCACAGAGGGAGATCATCATGTGATGACAAAGGCAGAGATTGGAGTCATGCAGCTGTGAGCCAGGGAACTCCAAAGAATCCCAGCAAACCACAGGAAAGAGGGAAGGAAGGATTCCCCTAATGGTTTCAGAGGGACCATGCCCCGTGGACAGCTTCACTTTGTACTGCTAGCCTCCAGAACTGGGCCACAATACATTTCTATTATTTTAAACCACTTAATTTGCAGTACTTCATTGTGGCAGCCCTGGGAAACTAATACAGGAATCAACCCTAACATAAATGTATTTGTTTCTGAAACTTTAAGAAAATACAACTCTAGACACCTTATTCAAGAAGGCTCTTGTTGTCCAGAATTGTTCAGTGACAATGATCAAAACAATCATTCAAAGAACCACAAATGCAGCTATCTAATATCCATTGCTAACCTTATCACTTAAACGTAACCTCTGCTCTGATAAGAATTTCATAAATCATTTGTAAAATCAGCAAACACAGTTAGAACTTCTGTAGATATGGAGAGATGTAATGACCAATAAGAAACTGCCACTACCTCAAGAAGCTGAATTTGAATCGTAATGACCATTGTATTTCAATATAAAATACGGTTTTTCTATAACTTCAGACAGATAATCATTATGTTGCAGAAGTATTTATTTATTCCTAGTTTATGTCTTGTTCACTGAGGCAGATGTTGATCAAAACCTTTCCTAGCACTTCTAGAGATGATCATAATTTTTTGCCTCTTCTGACTTTTTAAAGAGCATAGCAATTGAATTGTGGTATTGAATACTCCACCATAAATCATAGAATAAATCCCATTTGAAAGTGGTGTTGTAATCTTTAATATGCTACTGCATCTATTATATTAATTTTAGGGTATGTTTACATGTATATTGTACTGATGTGCTCAGTCATGGCTGACTCTGCAACCCTAAGGACTATAGCCCACCAGGTTCCTCTGTCCACAGAATTTTCCAGGCCAGAATACTGGAGTAGGTTGTCATTTACATGTATATTCATAAGTCTAAGTGGCCTGTTGTGATTCTGTTATTTGTTCTTGCTTGTTTGCTTCTTGTTTTTGAGTTTCATTGTCATTATTCTCTTCTGTTTTTTGATTTTCAATTACATCAGACTTTTTACTATCCATTTTATCTAGCTTCACAAAAATAACTGAAAAGCATAACTAGTACAACAAATACTATTTGATTAAACATTTGATAGAACTTATTCATGAAATGCCTTAACTTGATTCCTTGGGGGAGAAAATTCTTCAATGTGGTTTTCAAATTTTTCCAAGGTTTTGATTCAGATTGTCTACTTCTTCTTGGGCTAATGTTAAACATTTATATTTTCCCAGAACAGTATCCATATTACTAAGATGTTAATAAATATAACTAACATTGTTATTTTAAGCTTCCATATATCTGAATACAGGCCTATTCTCATTCTCAATATTGTATATTTGAGATTTTGTATTTTGTACATGATCTTTGCCATAAATTGTTGATCCTTTAATAGAATAGCTCTTACACTTATTCATTACTTCCCATTTTTTCTCTATATTCTACTTTATTAAAATTTTCTATTTTTAGTTCTCTTAAATTTATTATTAGTTTATTGTATTACTCCTTTCCTAGCTTTTCAGATTAGATGATTACTTACATTTTTATAGAACCAAAATGACAGCTAATTTATGGTGGCAAAATCTCTATTATCCACAGAAATAATCCCCTCTGTTATGCAAGATAATCAAGAATTGATTAAACCACATTAAATTTATTATCTGCATTCTGAAATCTGGTGCCTAATGAAATATTCAGTGTTCTATTGAATTCCCTGTTTAGGTAGCAATTGGAACAGAATGACTGGGATAAATCTATAACAATGAAAGAACACTGAGTATTTTTCAGATGAGAAATCAATTATATTTCTGATGGCAGTGGGCAGTGTAGTTAAAAGGTTGAAAGTCGGCTGTGCATTTGTAAGATCTGACAGTGTAAATCACTGAGCAATGGTCCATCCGACTTATCCCTGAAAATTTATTACACCTGAAAAGATAAATGAATATCATACGGCAGATCTGTTAAACGGGCCTTAAAACAACTTGTGGGAACTACTGAATTTTACTAAATTTGACAATATGAATAAAACACTAAATACAGGCTATGCAATAAATGTAACACATCTATTGAGATTAACAGTAGAATTGTTAGGAAGTAGGCAAAATGGTTAAGGGCATTAAAAGGTGCAAATTTGAGTAATAAGATAAGTAAGTCCTGGAGATACAATGAACACATGGCAAAGTGACTAGTTAATAACATTATATCATATATTTAAAAGTTGCTAAGAAAGAGATGTTAAATAAAAGTTCTCATCACAAGACAAAAAAATTTGTAACAGTGTATGGTGACAGATGTTAACTCAATTTCCTATAGTAGTCATTTTGCAATATAAATAAATATTGAATCATTGTACATCTGAAACTAATAAAATCTTACATGTCAATTATACCTGAACACAAAAAGGTACTACTAAGTACTGTTTTAAATTTTACATTATGTGACTATAATCTGTAACATGGATTGAAGTGATAACAAAATGTGATAATGTTTAGGCAATTAAAAACAGTTTCTATAGTACTTTCTCAAAGGCAACTTAGCTCAGATGTACAAACCCATGATGTTTTTAACAAAATAGTATAGCCTGAGTTTAGTAAACTAAGGAACTATCATAAAAAAATTTAACTTATTTTTTGTTAGATGTAATTCCAAGTATTTTATTTCTACATGAAAGGTGTTTTGAACTATTTTCCTGAATTTGAAAGTTGTATACTGAAATTTTTCTTCCCTCAAAATCTTGGTTTATTTCTGCCAGCTAGGGCAGAATACTATTGTTGCAGCCTTGTAGAGTCAGAACATCTTAAGTTCAAATATTGCCCCCTCTACCGTGTGTGCAATCTTACACAAATTATCTGAGTTTCATTTTCTTTTTTGTGCAGACATCAAGTGAAGATAAAATGTAATAACATATATAAGCAACTAACAAGAGTAGTTAGGACATAAATATAATTCAAGTAACTATTGCCAAAGAAAAAATTTTAAATTATCCTATCATGAGAGTTGCACTATAAAGAAAACTGAATGCTGAAGAATTGATGGTTTTGAACTGTGGTGTTAGAGAAAACTCTTGAGAGTTCCTTGGACTGCAAGGAGATCCTACCAGTCCATCCTAAAGGAAATCAGTCCTGAATATTCTTTGGAAGGATTGATGATGAAGCTGAAACTCCAATACTTTGGCCACGTGATGCAAAGAACTGACTTATTGGAAAAGACCCTGATGCTGGGCAAGACTGAAGGCGGGAGGAGAAGGGGATGACAGAGGATGAGATGGTTGTATGGCATCACTGACTCAATGGACATGAGTTTGAGTAAGCTCCAGGAGTTGGTGATGGACAGGGAGGCCTGGTATGCTGCAGTCCATAGGGGCTGCAAAGAGTCAGAGATGACTGAGTGACTGAACTGAACTGACTGAACTGAAAGCTATACATATGCACTGCTTGGATATAACTTGGTATTAATTAATCTTGTATAAAAGAAGTCCTCAAAGTTTTAACATCTTTTAATGCAATGCTTCCTAAACTTTAGATATAACCACTTATCATTTATACTATTTCTTCATAGTTTTCCAAATCATTTTTTTTTCTCTCTTTTCTCTCCTAGAACAGTATTTGGTTGTGCTAGTTATATTTTTAAAATATAAACATAAAAATAAAACTATAGGAATTAATTTAAAGACTATCTCTGGCTTCTTAGAATATCCTGAGTCTGGTCAGTGGTGGCATATCTGTCTTTAGGAATTATTGTTTTGAAGTTACAAAATGAAGTATGTTTCCAAGTTATATTCCAAATAAAAATTTCCAGCAATATGATTTTTTCTACAATTTACAAAGCAGATAGATTTATGAATATTGAATATGTTTTTTAAAAAACTTAGGTTACTTATTTAAAGGAAAGTAGAAGACCTAATAGTAGCTTATGATTCTCAACAGCCTTTATGGCTCGGTGATAGAGAATCTCAGTGGTAGAGAATCTGCCTTGTAAGGCAAGAGACACAAGTTTGATTCCTCGTCTGGGAGGATCCCACATATCTCAGAGCAACTAAGACTGTGCACCACAACTACTGAGCCTGTGCTTTAGAGTCCAGAAGCCGCAACTACTGAAGCCTGTGAGACCTAGAGCCCATGCTCCCCAACAAGAGGAGCCACTACGAGAAGTCCTCGCACTGCAACTAAAGAGTAGCCCTCACTCGCTTCAACTAGAGAAAAGCCTGTGCAGCAATGAAAACCCAGCACAAATATAAATAAATAATACTATAAAATCCATTGATAAATAAGAGCATTTCATGTTAACTACTATAACAGCTTCATTAGTTTCAGATTTTGGTCATAAAGCATCTTTAAGAGACTTAACTGATAATATGAAATGTGATTAACAACTGCTGCTACCACAAAGGAATGTTATTGGGCTAAAGAGAGCAAACTAAACTCCTTTACATTCAGGATTTGCAATAGAACAAGAATTATGTCTGTATATTAGAGAAAGTTATGTGATATAGCATATATATCTCAAAAAATGTTTTTTTATTTGTCAAATAGTCCTTAAATTGTCCAGGAGAAAACCTTAACTACATAAAAAAACAGAAAAAAAAAAAAAAAGATTGCTCCTAAGTATACATGATGCCAAGCATATTTATGATATTATGGGTTGCAAAATATCTATTGATGTATTTTATTACTATTTAATTAAAAATCATTGAAGGATTCACCTATTTTGAAACATAATTATGTAGCAGAATTCTGTGAACCACATGGGTTATGTAACACAATATATCAAAAATCATTGCCACGTTTTCTTGTGGAATTGCCTTGTGGAATTTGAGGTAACAGTTAAGTGTTGTTAAAGAAACTTGTCATATTAGAAATATTACTTTGACACCATTTATGCCATATCCCATTTCCTACAAATGGTGAGGTGGGGGAACCCAATCTTGTTAACAACCACTCCTCCAGCAGGAATTTTCATTAGGGTTCAGGGAGGTTTATCTATTTGTTTTCACAGTTTATATATGTATCCACAGAGTGAGCTATAAAATGCAGTTCTTAAATTATATCTAAAGTATATTCATCTAATTGAGTACATTTTCTTTTTCTTTCAACCCTTGCTCAACAAACATCACCAAAAGATAGTTAACTTTTTAACCAATGGCTGCAGATGAGAAAAACAAGTTCAGAGACGAGATGCCAGTTGTTCAGCTTTTCCCCCCGAAAACGCATAGAAATAGGCACAAGAAGCAAAGTGGCCATATGTGACCCAAAGTGCGAGGCAAAAGGTCCCTCTGACAATATTATTTTCAGAGGCAAAAGTAAATAAACATTTGTATAAATTTATTAAACAGATAAGGTTTTTTTATTAAATAATAAAGTATGAAATTATGAATTTATTATTTATTATGAATAATAAACTATGAAATTAAAAGACGCTTACTCCTTGGAAGGAAAGTTATGACCAACCTAGACAGCATATTAAAAAGCAGAGACATTACTTTGTCAACAAAGGTCCGTTTAGTCAAGGCTATGGTTTTTCCAGTAGTCATGTATGGATGTGGGAGTTGGACTATAAAGACAGCTGAACACTGAAGAATTGATGCTTTTGAACTGTGGTGTTGGAGAAGACTTGTGAGAGTCACTTGGACTGTAAGGAGATCCAACCAGTCCGTCCTAAAGGAAATCAATCCTGGGTGTTCATTGGAAGGACTGATGTTGAAGCTGAAACTCCAATGTTTTGGCCACCAGAGCTGACTCATTTGAAAAGATCCTGATGCTGGGAAAGATTGAGGGCAAAAGGGAATGACAGAGGATAAGATGGTTGGACGGCATCACCTACTCAATGGACATGAGTTTGGGTAAACTCTGGGAGTTGGTGATGGATAGGAAGGCCTGGCATACTGCAATTCATGGGGTCGCAAAGAATCGGACACGACTGAGCAACTGAACTGAAACTATGAATAATATGGTATCGTCATATTATTTAGATGAAGAAGACATGGGGGGAGCTTTGCTAGAGAATCTAGATACATCCATTCACGAAAAGAAAAAGATGCAATCTCAAATTATTTCAGAGAAATGATGATTGTATACACACACACAGACACACATATATATTATGTATATGATAAAGTATAAAACAGCAGAGATCTTGTAAATATCAGGGGCTGTATAAACTGGAGAGGGAGTGGTCCACCCGAAGGCACAATTTAAAAAGAGAAAATTGAACTCTGCAGGTCAACACAAAACACACATTGATCTAATTTAGACTTCAGGCCAAAAGACTGAGACCCCAGGTTTAAAGTCTAGGAGGTAAATATACAAACAGGAAGTTAAACAGAGCTCATCTTGTCTGCTTTCCCTTAAAATATCTTGATTTTGGTTTGTTTTTTTTTTCTTCCTGAATTAAAAAAAAAAAAAAAATATATGTGCTTGAGATTTAGCCATATTAAAAAATGAAGTTGGAAAATTAATTTAATACCATGGATATTGCATTGCAGTCATTAAACACAAGCAGTAGACATCTTATGATGCCTGTTCCCTTTCTACAGGGAACTGGTCCTCCGCCCTTCTCCCTTCTACTCCAATCCTGGAGCCACTGTCAGTGGGGGTCTGTTTCAAGAATGCAGGACCCTTTTCAGGATTAATAGACACACCAAGACAACTCCTTCAGAGCCTAAGAACACTCTATATGCATAGAGGTGTAGGAGTCATCTCATTAACATAGACAGAGTACCAGAAAAAGCAGTAAACCCTGAGGAAACCAAAAATACAAAATAGAGACAAATACTCAAAACATAATAAAGTATCTGGATCTATTTATGCCTTCATCTAGTCAACCCCAGGAAATTTTCAATTATGGGGGCTAATAAATTCTCTTTTGTGTTTAAGCAAGTTTAGGCTAAGGTTCTATTACTTATAAACAAAAAAGTATCCAATACAAGAGACAGAAAAGGATTTCAGTTTAACTTGCATTTATCCACTCACATCTAACTGCACCCCCTGGACTTTCCATTCAAAGAACAGAAGAGCATTTTCCCCCAGTGATTTTTCTAACCTAACATACACAGGCATTCCAAATTATCCCATTATTCCAACCTAATCATCTCTACCTTTGAAGGACAGGGTGGAAAAAGAAAAATATTATCTTATTAACTTCCCAATTTCAGTACATACTTTCCATACATACTTTGACACCAGTGATTCTTTAACAGAGAATAAAATATACCATTAAAAAATCAAGATATCAATTATATAGAGCAGCATGCATAGCAGTCTTATTTTATGAACCCAAGTACTAAGGTACAAACTTAAAAAAAAAAAAAAAAAACTAAAAGCTGTTAAACCAATTTTTGTATGTTATATGGCATACTACTTCAAAAATTTCAGCCATATTATGTGAATACACATGAATATCAATGATGTGACCCAAAACAAAGAGTTGTAATACAAATACCATCCATTTGCTAGCGTCAGAAGCATGATTCATGAAAAGACTTTCAGAATATTAGCTATCATCATATCCATTTCCAGCAGTGAAAACAATAGCCTTGCTCATCATGTTTCAAAGATACCAAACCAGGAAAAGCAATGCATACTCACAAATTATAAAGCATGTCAGCCATGTTGCTTCGGTAATACAAAGCATTTCTATAGGCGCTTTCAGCTTCAGAAATTTTGCTCTGACTCTTGAGAACATTTCCAAGGTTACCCCACGCTGCCAAAAAAAGAAAGAAGTATTCAGACTAGTGTCATTCTGATTATATATGATATACTATCAGGCCGTCAGGAAGTACCACAAGGAGAGAAAAAAAGCCTCATAAAACATTTTTAAGAAAGAAAATTTATTTCCTTTAAACTCAAACTGAGGGATTACATGTGAAAGCCTAAAGGATGATGATTATGTCTCAAAGTAAATATATACACATACAATTCATCATAAGGCCAAGAACGATGTTACCTTAAGATCTCCTACAAAGATGTGAAGCTCTTTCAAATTTCAGTAGAGTTCTTCACGAACTGAAATTGTTGTATACCTACTAAACCAGAAACTGTAAGAAATGATCTTAAAATAAACAAAGGTTTCATTCAAAAACAAAAACACTGATAAATAACAGAAGAATTGGGAATCAAAAAGAAGATAACTAAGATCAAAGATATAAAGAGGCTTAATGGCACCCCACTCCAGTACTTTTGCCTAGAAAATCCCAGGGATGGAGGAGCCTGGTAGGCTGCAGTCCATGGGGTCGCTAGGAGTCGGACACGACTGGGCGACTTCACTTTCACTTTTCACTTTCATGCAATGGAGAAGGAAATGGCAACCCACTCCAGTGTTCTTGCCTGGAGAATCCCAGGGACAGATGAGCCTAGTGGGCTGCTGTCTATGGGGTGGCACAGAGTCGGACAGGACTAAAGTGATGCAGCAGCAATAGTCATCAGAATATATCAGCAAAACATTATGCTCCTTAAAAGAGTTAAGTATATATGGTTTACTCAGATATAATGTTTTTATATCTTTCCTGCTAATAAATTCACAAGTAGGAAAATCAGTAAGTTTGTGTCTTCACACATAATCACACTTAAAAATGTACATTTTCACTATCCCCTTTATTTTTCACTCTAAACAATCATGATTTCTCAATATTATAAGATACCCCATCACCAGCTGCCCACAAAGCAAGGCGCTCAAGCAGACCTATTCTTCAAACTTGGATGCTTCTCTTGTCCTTTTTCTTTCCCACAAGGAGATGGGTTGCTGGGCCCTTAAACCAGAGTCCCTCCCAACTAGAAGATGAGGATGAGAAGGCTCATGTGTGTCCAGATCTATTCATCTGGAGAATTACTAGTTCTATATGGAGAATGAAAGGGTTTGAGATACCAATTTTTAATGCATAAAAACGTATAGAATCTTTCGATCCCAAATTTGCTTGTGTGCCCTGTAATTTAACACACTGTGCCTTCATTTACTAATCTGCAACATGGGAGAAAATAATATCTCCTGGGTTTTTTGACAAGGACTAAATGAGTTAGTATATGGAATGTGTTTAAGATAGTGCCAGCCATGTGGCAAACACTCAATAAATGTTTGCTATTATCATTAATATCATTGTAATGGATGCTCTTCACAATTTACAGTGTCAAGCATTGCTTACAAAAACAGGATCAAATATAATGCACTTTACATACTTAGTAATATCTACAGAGAATAATAATCTTTCATATTTGGAAAGTCATATACCTTCTTTGGCTTCTGATGGAGAACAGAAGAGAAGCACATACTTAACATTATGCAGTACCTAATCATGCCACATGTCACACCATATACTTGAAAACTATTGTCTCACTGAGCTCTCAACATAGTACTGTATATGAAAACCCTGTCCACTGCATGAATAAGGAAACAGACTCAGAGACACTAAACAACTTGCCAAGTTAATACAGAAGTATGAAAGCAGAGATTTCAATCCAAGGCTTGTTATTGGTGTTTAGTTGCTAAGTCGTGTCTGACTCCTTTGCAACCCCATGGCTGTAGCCCATGAGGCTCCTCTGTCCATGGGGTTCTCCAGGCAAGAATACCGGAGTAGGTGGCCATTCCCTTCTGCAGGGGATCTTCCCAATCCAGGGATCCAACCAGGGTTTCCTACATTGCAGGCAGATTCTTTACAGTCTGAGCCACCAGGGGAGACATTTAAGAGGATGTTTAATACAAGTCTCTTAGTGTTGGCTGATAGTAGAAAATAATCAACTTATCCATCATGGAAATATCATGAGAAACTTTATGGATTACTATACAGCAGTGAGAATCAACAAGTTCCGTGTAAATATTTTAACAGGAATAGACCTTGAAAAAGCCGAAAAATATTCAAAATACCTAATGCATTCTGTCACATTACTTAAAAATATTAAAAACTCATTCCTACCCGAAGTACCATTATATACTTTACAAGGATACATTATAAATCTAAGGACAGAAATCAATTACATTAGGATAGTTGCCTATGATGCAAAGGGACATTTAAGCTAGGAACAGAGGTAAAAGGGAATAATATATGAATAAAAGAGGACATTTGTAGGGATCATCCTGAAAACTGGCCAGGAACTAAGGAATATAATTGATCTAACTTCTGCAGCTGGGAGAAGAAAAGGGGGACAGAAGGGAGGTGAGGATAAAAGGAAAGGGGAAATGGAAAATTAAGGTCATGCCACACATTCTTTTAAAATAGAGATGGAATTATCCTATATCCTACTTAAGGAATAAAGGGTTTTAACATTCACTAAACCTTTTCTTGTGTTGATGTTAAGACAATTCAAAATGGATGTTTGAGGTTACCTTCAAATTTGCACATGGTAAAGTTTACTTTGGACCAACAGAACTTAAAGATCTTGCATTTTTATGAATATTTAATGTCATTTTACATTTTTAAGCTCATATATGTTATTGATTCATTCATTTCATGCACTAATCTTTAAAACCATTCAGTTTTATTGGAATAAAATCCCTGGAATTCTTACAAGAAATTGTGATTAAAGTCTAAAAAAAAAAAGTATCCAGTTTTTTAAAGTCTGTATTTTAATAGACAGTGTCCAGATGAATTCAATTCTCACATTAAAACACTGGAGATGATAAAGTACTTATTTGAAATTTTAAAAAACTGTATTTAGTTTATTCTAAAAACTTCATGTAATTTTTGAAAGTTTTTCCCAACAGCGTTTCAAAATATTTAGAGTACTAATTTTATTCCTGTTGTTTGACAAAATGAATATTGGAAGAAGCTGTTCTTGTTGAGGGACTACTGCTCATCTCATGGGCTTAGCTTGAACAACTGCAAACCTAGGTGGAGAAAAAGAGGAGGAAAATGTAAAGGGAGAAGGAGAGGTGGAAAAGAAATAAAAATATATGTATGCTGGGATAAAAATAATAGTGCTTTCATTTATTTAAAGTTTACTATATGCTTGACAGTGTCCAGAATTTATATAATATAATAATAAACTTTGAGGTCCATCACTATATCCATTTCATTGATGTATAAACTAAAGTTAACTCCTTAAATTGCAAAGTTAATGACAAGAGAAAACCAGATCTGTTTCCAGATGTCAAAATCTCACCATCTCAATACTGAGTCTAACTACAAAGTCAAATCACATATCATAGTACTCAATATTTACACATATTTAATTGAGGGACTAAAGTATAAAATGGAGCCAAGATTAATTATCCAAATGAGTCATTCCCTCAGAACTGGGATAAAATACTCCAGAAACAACAAACTTTAGTACCCATGGTACCAACAAACTTTAGCTACATGGTACCCATCTTTCGTAATGTATTTTCCACACCACAGAATGTCACATTTTAAATGTTACATTTTCTAGAAAATGCAATGGAAAGAGAACATAGTTATATCTATGTAAATAAATGTTCGTTGCTCAAAGATACTGGAGATTAAGTACATTTATCAAGGACTCCTAAGTACCCTAAAGGTGCCTTATATATGATGGAGATTTAAAAAGCATTGTTTAACAAGCACATGACTTATTTCTTAGGAAAGTGAAAAGTGAAAGTCGCTCAGTCATGTCTGACTCTTTGCGACCCCATGGACTTCTACAGTCCATGGCATTCTCCAGGCCAGAATACTGGACTGGGTAGCCGTTCCCTTCTCCAAGGGATCTTCCCAATACAGGGATCAAATCCAGGTCTCCTGCATTGCAGGCAGATTCTTAAGCCACCAGGGAAATTCAAGAATACTGGAGTGGGTAGCCTATCCCTTTTCCAGGGATAGGCTGGAAAAGGCGTATCTTCCTGACCCAGGAATTGAACCAGGCTCTCCTGCATAACAGGCAAATTCTTTACCAGCTGAGCTACCAGAGAAGCCTTTATTTATTAGGACTAAGCATATATGATTATATTAAGGAAAGGTGAACTGAAGCTTCAAGGTATCACGGTAAGTTTCAGGGAATCTCATCTGTGAAGTTATTTTATTTTCAAAAGGAAAACAAAATTTTTCTTTTGAACGAAATCAGGAAGCAAAGAATCAAGAACAACTCTTATTATATCTCAAGGGCCCTTCATACTGGCATTTAACTACACCCAAAAGGTATCCACTTACTAAGAAATGACCTTAATTCACAAGGAAAGCTACTCAAAGGTCACAAACTGCCACAGTTTATGTTATTTGAAAGGCAGAATAACAATTAAATATTTCCATCTTGCAAAGGTTCTTCTAAAGAGGAAAATCAAATGTTAGCTCTTTCTGGAAATGTTAAGTGATCTACAATGAATCACTCCAAAACTTTTTCAAAGACCTCATTCAAATATAGTAGTTCTAAGTTCACAGAGTAAGTTTAAACTTACTCTAAAATATCAACTATTGTAATTTCATAGTGCTCGATATATTTTATAAAAATCAATGCAGGCAGATTTGAGCAATTTTTTCCAGGGTATTTTTACTTTACATTAAAAACTGGAAGATATTTATATTCAATGATTATAAAAACAGTTGTTTTTATTATGATTGTGGCATGCATTGCTCTTTGAAAAATTAGCTAATAAGATGAAATAATCTCTTAATATTCAAATTTTAACTACTTAACATTCACACAAGCAATCATACTTCAGGGTTAGCATACCACTATTTCTGTTACACTGATCCTCTGAACAGTCACCAAAATCAACAAGGGCTCTCACTTTTTACTTCTACCTTTAGTTGTAATTTACCTTAGAACTTTAATACATGTCTTTAGTCTTATCAACACCAAGTTCTATGTAAAGATCTTGCAAAACCAAAACATTGAAAAATGCTTTAACTATCATGATAAATTCTAAATTTTGCTTCCTCCAATTCTCAGTAACTTGTTTGAAATCAGAATGCTATCACAAAAAGGGGTTACATGTTGAAATCTTGCCAGTTATATAAGCCAGATCGGCTGCAAAAGAAAATAAATACAGGAGTCCCTAGTGTAGCTGATAATTGTTTTCCTTCAGATTACAGCCCTATTTTTAGGCTTCTATATATATGAACTCTTTCAGTCCTCCTAACAAAGATTATCATCCCGTTAGTACTTGACAAGGAAACTGTGCCTTAGAGAAAGGGATACTTAAAAGCTAACAGAGATAAAAATTGTGTCTGTTGGTTCTGAAGTCCTTGTTTTAACCACTATGAAACACCTGGACTTCAGATATGTTCCAAAAACAGTGTTCACATAGATGTAAGTTAAATAAGTGTCATTTTAAAATATGAGGAACTGTTATGTTAAAATTTCTAATCTCAATGAAGACCGTAAAAAAGAAGCAAGCAAGCAGAAGGAGAAGGAAAAAAGGGCCATGTAAGTGCATGAAACTTAAGATAAATGTGAATGTGTTTTGTTTTGTTAATGCTTTCTCGCTCTATCCATTAACAAACATTGTAAGGGGTTCAACTCTTGTAGCCTGGGTTTATACTGATTTCATGTCACTTCACATGATCCAGGGAAATCACAGCACTTATAAGCCTACAAGGATTTATATTTCCTAAGGTAATTATACCTTGGATTATTACAGAAAGAAACATAATGTTGAGTGGGTAAAAAAGGTCTGGTTAAAATGTTAAGTGGAAAAAATAGAAATAATTTAAAGATTATGATTCATATGATACCAGAATACATATACTACATACTTTTATGTAATTCTAATTATAGCAACTTTATAATATGCAATTATCTCTCTTATTCCTCTATCTTTGGTTACTTCAGATACACCTGAAAATCAGTATATTTCTAATAAGGGAAAAAGTATTAAAAATGAAAAAATAAAATTTAGTACTCCAATGATTTGTTTACATTGTCTTCATAGCACTGTTAATTAGTATAACATATATGTGCATATTGTAATATCCATATATACAGTTCAGGGCAGGTTTTTTGGTTTTAACAAATCTAGGATTATTCCTTCGCATTTTACCATGTGCAGTCTCTATTCTGACTTTGACTACAAGCCACCCCCACATCCACAGTTCAGTGTCTGCTATAAGAACTCTCAAGGATCACAGCTGTGTGCTGGCAAAAGGGCTTGCATAACTCAATGAAGCTAAGAGCCATGCTGTGCAGAGCCCCCCAAAACTGATGGGTCGCAGTGAAAAGTTCTGAAAAAACATGGTCCACTGAGGGAGGAAATGGGAACCCCTCTAGTATTCTTGCCTTGGGACCCCGTAAACAGTGAGGAAAGGCAAAAAGATACAACACTGGAAGATAAGCCCCTTCCCAGATCAGAATTTGAGCAAACTCCAGGAGACAGTGAAGGACAGAGAAGCCTGGCATGCTACAGTCTGTGGGGTTCCAAAAAGTTGGACAGGACTGAGCTATTGAACAACAGGTCAGAAGGTGTTCTATATGCTACTGGGGAAGAGCTGGAACAATGACAAATAGCTCCAGGAAGAACAAAGCAGTGGAGTCAAAGCAGAAATAATGCTCAGTTGTGGGTGTGTCTGGTGGTGAAAGTAAAGTCCAGTGCTGTAAAGAATAATATTGCATAGAAACCTGGAATGTTAGGTCCATGAATCAAGGTAAATTGGATATGGTCAAGCAGGAGATGGCAAGAGTGAATATCAACATGTTAGGAATCAGTGAACTACAATGGACAGGAATGGGTGAATTAAATGGACAGGAATGGGTGAATTTAATTTAGCTGACTATTATATTTACTACGGTGGATAAGACTCCCTCAGAATAAATGGAGTAGCTCTTACACTCTACAAAAGGGTCCAGAATGCAGTACTGGGGTGCAGCCTCAAAAACAACAGAATGATCCTGATTCGTTTCCAAGGCAAACCATTCAACCTCAGTAATCTGAGTCTATGCCCCAGCCACTGATGCTGAGGAAGGTGAAATTGACCAGTTCTACGAAGACACATAACATCTTTTTAGAATTAACACCAAATAGAGATGTCCTTTTCATCATAGGGGCTTGGGATGCAAAAGTAGGAAGTCTAGAGATACCCAGAATGGCAGGCAAGTTTGACCCTGGAGCACAAAATGAAGCAGAGCAAAGGCTAATAGAGTTTTATCAAGAGAATGTGTTGGTCAAAGCAAACAACCTTTTCCAAGAACCCAAGAGACAACTATACAAAAGGACATCACCAGATTGTCAATACAGAAATCAGATTATTTTTTGCAGCCGAAGATAGAGAAGCTCTATACAGTCAGCAAAAACAAATCCTGGAGGTGACTGTGGCTCAGATCATGAGTTCCTTACTGCAAAATTCAGGCTAAAATTGAAGAAAGTAGGAAAAACCACTACCCTCGTGGATCAGCTGGTAAAGAATCCACCTTCAATGTGGGAGACCTGGGTTTGATCCCTGGCTTGGGACGATCCCCTGGAGAAAGGAATGGCTACCCACACCAGTATTCTGGCCTGGAGAATTCCATGAACTATATAGTCCAGGAGATCACAAAGAGTTGGACACAACTGAGTGACTTTCACTTCCTTCAGGAAAAACCACGAGGCCACTGAAGTATGATCTAAATCAAATCCCTTGTGATCATACAGTAGAGATGACAAATAGATTCAAGGGATTAGATCTGGTAGATCGAGTGACTGAAGAACTATGGACAGAGGTTTGTAACTACAGGAGGCAGTGATCAAAACCATCCCCAAGAAAATAAATGCAAGAAGACAAAGTGGTTGTTTGAGGAGGCTTTATGAATAGCTGAGGAAGGAAGAGAAGGAACAAAGGGAAAGACATACCCAACTGAATGCAGAGTTCCAAGAATAGCAAGAAAAGATAAGAAGGCCTTCTTAAATGAACAATGCAAAGAAATAGAGGAAAACAATAGAATATGAAAGACTAGCGATCTCTCAAATAAAACTGGAGTGATCAAGAGAACATTTTATACAAGGATGGGCATGATAAAAGAAACAATAAGAAACAAAGAGAAGCAGAAGAGATTAAGAAGAAGCGGCAAGGAAAAACAGAAGAACTATATAAAAAAGGTCCTAAAGACCCAGATAATAATGATGGTGTGATCACTCACCTCGAGTCAGACATCCCGGAGTGTGAAGTCAAGTGGGCCTTAGGAAGCATTATTATGAACAAAGCTAGTGGAGAAGATGGAATTCCAGCTGAGCTATTTGAAATCCTAACAGATGATGCTGTTAAAGTGCTGCACTCACTGTCTAGAAATTTGGAAAACTCAGTAGTGGCCACAGGACTGGAAAAGGTCCATTTTCACTCCAATACCAAAGGACAATACCAAAGAATATTCAAACTACCATCCATACAACTGTGCTCATTTCATGTGCTAGCAAGGTTATGCTCAAAATTCTTCAAACTGGTTTAGCTGTACATGAACCAAGAACTTCTAGATGTACAAGCTGGGTTTTGAAGAAGCAGAGGAACCAGAGATCAGATTCACTGGATCATGGATAAAGCAAGGGAATTCCAGAAAAACAGCTACCTCTGCTTTATTGACTATGCTAAAGCCTTTGACTGTTTGGATCACAACAAATTGTGGAAAATTTTTAAAGAGATGGGAATACCAGACCACCTTACCTGTCTCCTGAGATACCTCTATGTGGTTCAAGAAGCAATAGTTAGAACCAGACATGGAATAACTGACTGGTTCCAAGTTGGAAAAGGAGTACAAGGACATATGTTGTCATCCTACTTACTTTACTTACATGCAGAGTACATCATGCCAAATGCCAGGTTGGATGAATCACAAGCTAGGATCAAGACTGCCAGGAGAAAGATCAACAACATCAGATACACAGATGACTCCACTCTAATGGCAGAAAGAGAAGAGGAACTAAAGAGCCTCTTGATGAGAGTGAAAGAGGAGAGTGAAAAGCTGGCTTAAAACTCAACATTCAAAAAACTAAGATAATGGCATCCGGTCCCAAGACTTCATGGCAAATAGAAGGGAAAAAAGTGGAAGCATTGACAGATTTTATTTTCTTTGGCTCCAAAATTACTGTGAATGGTGACTGCAGCCATGAAATTAAAAGATGCTTGCTCCTTGGAATGAAAGCTATTGACAAACCTAGACAGTGTACTAAAAAGCAGAGACATCACTTTGCTAGCAAAGGTCCATATAGTCAAAACTACAGTTTTTCCAGTAGTCAGGTAGGGATATAAGAGTTGGACCATAAAGAATGCTGAGCACTAAAGAATTGATGCTTTTGAACTGTGGTGCTGGAGAAGACCCTTGAGAGTCCCTTGGACTGCAAGAAAATTAAACCAGTCAATCCTAAAGGAAATCAATCCGGAATATTCATTGGAAGGATTGATGCTGAAGCTCCAATACTCTGGCCACCTGATGTGACGGGCCAATACACTGGAAAAGATCTTGATGCTGGAAAAGATTGACAGCAAAAGCAGAAGTGGGCAGCAGAGGATGAGATGGCTAGATAGTATCACCAACTCAATGGACATGAATTTGAGCAAACTCTGGGATAGTGGAGGAGAAAGGAGCCTGGCATCCTGTGTCCTATCTAACTCACAAAGAGTTAGACAGGACTTAGCGACTGAAGAACAAGAACAATCAGAACCATGCATGGTCTATGAAGCTGAGTCTTCTCTGTAAAGGCCTTCACTCCAATTTCCCATCTAGGCTCAGAATGTTTCTCACTGCATCTTAATCCAAACAAAACAAAACAAAAAATCTACTTCATGTTCCTCTCTGATAGCAAGGTATTCTCTGTGAAGTTTCTGGTTAACTAACCCACAGGATTATATAATAAATGAAGATAGTAAGGCATTTGCAAATATAATGACTGGACAAGGAGGGAGAATTTGGAAACACCTAACTTTGAGACTTTCTTCAAATCCTAACAGATCCTTTTTCTAATATGCCTATTACACTGTTGAAAGTAGTCAATCTAAAAGACTTAGTGAACAATAACTGGCAGGCCACAAATGGTGGCCCTAATTATATGAAGTGTTAGCCGCTCAGCTGTGTCTGACTCTTTGTGACCCCATGGACTGTAGTCTGTCAGGCTCCTTTGTCCAGGCAAGAACACTAGAGTGGGTAGCCATTCCTTCCTCCAGGTCTTCCTGATCCAGGGACCGATTCCGGGTCTCCAGCATTGCAGGCAGATTCTTTACCATCTGAGCAACCAGGGAAGCCCATTTACATAAAAGACACACCAATTCAGTAAAGGCTCATAAGAAATTCCTCACATTTGGCTGATCTCTTAGCCCATGTAGCCGTTCAACCGTTACACATAGATTGATAGCAAAATATACAGAGTTGTTTCTGATTTCACAGTCAGAATATAATTGACCCAAAGGATCTCTTACAGCTTGCCTCCGTCATAATTAATATCATTTGAGTCTGGTTAAGCTCTAAAAGATGAAGAACCTTTAGAAAAGGCGAGAATTCTAAACAACTCCAGTGGGGGTGGGGAGGAAGAGAAGTGATTACAAAAAAATTCTCCCTTTTGTTCTTTTACAACCCAATCTCATAAGCTACTTTATCTCACAGTGAATCCTGTCATCATTAAATGGGTTCCTGCCATCTAATAGCCCCAGGTTAGTTTCCAAATATGTGTCACTAAAAGGAAATTTGATGCAGAAACCTAAACCAAAAAGATCCCAAACCTAAGTTTTTAGTTTTATTTCTGTTACCAATTAGATCTGGGTCTACTGAAGTAAATTACTGGACTCTCCCATTTCTTATTAGCAGTAGTAAGTAAACGCGTAATACGGGCCAAACTCTGGGCTAGGGGTGCTGTTCACGCTTGGTCCCACACAGTGCTATTGCTGTACCTGCCATACAGATCAGCCTAGAAGCTCAGAGAGGTTGTAACAACACTAAAGATGAGCGTAAGAGCTCCTTGTGTCCTGCCTTCCGGTGGCTCAGCTGGTAAAGAGTCCTCCTCCAACACAGGAGATCGCCTGCAAGCAGGAGACCCAAGTTCGATCCCTGTCTGGGTTGGGAAGATCACCTGGAAGAGGAAATGGCAACCCACTCCAGTACTGTTGCCTAGGAGATTCCAAGGACCAGAGGAGACTGGCTTAGAGACTAAACCACCAAGACCACCCTATCTACCTTACTGTAAATCTGACCAACTTATCATGCCTTTTCTCCCTAAGCATTCTGCCTCTCAGTTGCTCAACAGTAAGACAGGTGTAACAATCCTTGCCCAAGTTCAACTCCAGCATCACTGAAGTCATTAAATAAGATAATAGATGTGTAACTCTACAAAGTACATTTCTATGGAACAGGAATGATATATCATTAATAGATCATCATCCATAAAAAACATAACCAAGTAGGAACACCCTTTAATAGTGTATCTCCTATATTCAGTATCTATGGTCATGCTACTGAGAATTCCACTGCCAAACAAATCAAGGCCAAGAAAAGAAAACTCAAAGCAACATTAAATACTCCTGAGGCCAGTTTTTTGTGATTTTCTTTTGAGAATATCATTAAAAAAAATTTTTTTGGCATGTTCCCTAATCAGGGATCCAGCCCACACCCCCTGTAGTGCAAGTGCGATGGCCTAACCATTGGACCGCCAAGGAAGTCACAAAGCCAGTTTGAAGATAAGAAAAATTAAAATAAATAAATAAATAAAATAAAGATTCCACTTTATTTTAAAACAGCTGTTCCTAAGATAAAATGCAGTATATATCAAATACAGTACATCATGACACCATGTTATAACCTATGTTAACTTCAACATATTAATTTGTGACAGTAGCTTTTAACTCAGCAGGTAGTGCTGAACATGGAAAAAGTAGAGTTAGTAATAGAGAAAAGGGCATTTTAAAAGTAAGAAATGTTCAGTAAAAGCATAAATATAAAGAATAAAATATTTATGTGGGTAGAAAAATATTCTTGAATGCTAATAAAATAAAATTAGCTATTAAATAAAATAAATTTCTAAAAATGCCAATTACCTTTACTATATGCTCAAATCTTGGGCAACTATCATTTTAATGTATATTTTCAGCTACTACAAACAACAGAAAAAAAGAGGGAGGTTGATTTTCTTTGCCTTTTTTGCTGCTATGGGGCAAACAGATAGGGCTCTTCAAAGGCTGTGCAGCCAGTACTTGTATGAGGTATTTGTGTTACTTGAAAAACATGATACTGATATAAAGGATGATGCTATTCATTTTACAGCCTTTAACATACAAACTCAGAAAGTTCCACTTCCAAACAGCGAAAGGAAGCTAGTACACAGAGGGGAAAATTCAATAGGAGGAACCCAAAGAGTGAATGCACTAAAGTGACATCCTCACATCAGCTGAGCACCATGAGAAAGAGAAGGGCTGGGCCATTTTCCCGAAGCTCTAACAGGACATTTTCAGTGTCCATTAAAGTCTCTTTTACACAAAACACACCTACTGGGTGCATATTAGTTTTAATAAATATTACCAACTAGAAATTATGACTAGATATGTGGTTTTAGAGGCATAAACACATATAATGCATTCTAAATGGTGTTGACATTCAGAGGATTTACATGTTAAGTTGATTAAAATCCATAAAGAAGCAGTATTTTCCTAGGCAGTCATCAGGATTGGGGTTAGGGTATAGTTCTTTAATTCTAAAGTCCTACTTAAAAGCCTCGAAAGTAAATATCTACTCTAGGCTCCATTTGGAAAAGCCACAATCAGAACATGGCAGATCTCTGACCAAAGTGTCACTTAAGCCTCCTGTTTCTAGAATTGCACCATAAAACCCAAAGATATGGCACAAAAAGAACCTTACTGAGTATTATCTGCCCCCCGCCAAACAAAAGAAAGAAACACCTTTCTTAAAATCATTGTCCTAAACTGTAAGAGCAAAAGAGATTTTTTAAAACCTTGTGCCATTGTTTCCCAATAATAGAATTCCAGAAATAATTTTAAATATATTGTGATCGGAGATAAGAAAAAGGCACAATGCAGATTTGCATGGCATCACTAATTAATATGCTCATGTTTTCTTTATGTAAACCCAGAAACTTATCTCTACTTGAAAACTGTTTTCAACACTCACATGAATACAGACAACAGCATTCAGTTTTAACCACTAGAGTGAAAACAACTTGAAGCCATCCTTGGAAAATATTCAGATTATATGAAAACAGACTAAGTAGAGAAATGAGGTATTCTATACCAGTATTGCAAATCTCCAAAGCTTATTTGTAAAAACTCAAAGAGAATAAGCCAAGTAATAAAGTAAGACCAGATATTATCAAAATATCTCTGACCTCCTTGTCCCTCTTGGTAGCCATGCGATATATATTTTGAGAAATTTATTTTTTTCACAAGGAAAAAGAAGACAGAAAGAGAAGAAGAAATGTTTATTACGTTTCTTTATTAAACAAACTCCCAGCTGTAAAACACAGAGCCCCACACACTGTAAGACTAAGTTTCTTCCACCATCCAGGGAAAGAACTGCACTTACCAAGAAAAGTTTCTTGACACCTCAGTTCTCTGTTCTAGTCAAAATCTGACACTCATCTGTTATATTAAATATGTAATCCAGTTCCTTCTTCCTAAACTTTCCTAGAAAGTTCTCCTAATTAAAATGTATGCCTACATTACTCTCGGAAAAATATTAACACTGATATTTTAAAAGAATATCCCATGATGTTTTACATGAAGGAATTGATCAGAGTGGCAGCCAGTATTATTGAGATTTAGACACCTAAATACAAGACTCAACAAAGGACCTAATATAGTTCTGCCCTCCAGAAGGGTTTTGTTTGTGTTTGTTTCTACTATTTAATCAAATTATATTTTAGCATCTTACTTGGAAACAATATCATCATTTTTAAATAAAAATTTTTAGTGTTTGGTTCTTATTTATTTTTTTTAGTAAGCACCTATGTGTGTTTTCTACTAGATCCCCTAGATAGTAATATTCAGATTTTTTAATTAATACTAATATGCAAGATTAAAAAGAGGAGAGTTCTAATTTAACACTCTCTTGAGAAACCTATATGCAGGTCAGGAAGCAACAGTTAAAACTGGACATGGAACAACAGACTGGTTCCAAATAGGAAAAGGAGTACATCAAGGCTGTATATTGTCACCATACTTATTTAACTTATATGCAGAGTACATCATGAGAAACGCAGATAATGGCATCTGGTCTCATTGCTTCATGGAAAATAGATGGGGAAACAGTGTCAGACTTTATTTTGGGGGGCTCCAAAATCACTGCAGATGGTGACTGCAGCCATGAAATTAAAAGACACTTACTCCTTGGAAGGAAAGTTATGACCAACCTAGATAGCATATTCAAAAGCAGAGACATTACTTTGCCAGCAAAGGTCCGTCTAGTCAAGGCTATGGTTTTTCCAGTGGTCATGTATGGATGTGAGGGTTGGACTGTGAAGAAAGCTGAGCACCAAAGAATTGATGCTTTTGAACTGTGATGTTGGAGAAGACTCCTGAGAGTCCCTTGGACTGCAAGGAGATCCAACCAGTCCATTCTAAAGGAGATCAGTCCTGGGTGTTCATTGGAAAGACTGATGCTAAAGCTGAAGCTCCAATACTTCGGCCACCTCATGAGAAGAGTTGACTCATTGGAAAAGACCCTGATGCTGGGAGGGATTGGGGGCAGGAGGAAAAGGGGACCATCTCAGAGGATGAGATGGCTGGATGGCATCACCGACTCGATGGACGTGGGTTTGGGTGAACTCTGGGAATTGGTGATAGACAGGGAGGCCTGGTGTGCTGCAATTCATGGGGTCGCAAAGAGTCGGACATGACTGAGCGACTGAACTGATGCATAAAAAAGGGCTCACACTTTGTTTTCCCATTGAGTTATACATATAAAATCTCCTAAATCCAACTTTTTTTTTTTCAATAATCATATGATTTGAACATCTCAGATTTTTCCATAATCCCTCAAGACTTAACTGGAATTTTCCTTTACTTCCATGGGCACAAGTATAGATGTGCATGATTAATAAGGATAAAACTGAAAAGTGTGTCTTACTGAAAATCTGCTATAGCTGTGACATTATCTGTAACTGTATTACAGCAGAAAATGAATATATTTTTGCTCTTTAGCCTTCTGTGTTTTATAAGAGTCAAATACTAGAAATTTGATTTTGCCTAAAACATTGCTCTAATACATTTTTTGACTGACTTTAGCAGTGTTCTCTTTTGTTGAAGGAGAACTTAAAATTTCGAAAATATTAGCTATGTCTTAAACTCTATTCTCAAATATAATTTCTAACATGGCTAGCCATTCCTTAACAGATGCCAGATTTATGGATATTTCTTAGGCACTTCTCTTTCTGATAGTGCGGTAAAATTTTGTTCAGAGATTCTCTCCTTATATAGAAATGCAATCCCAAAGAAACACAATGCCAAAGAATATTCAAAGTAGTGCACAACTGCACTCATCTCACATGCTAGCAAAGTAATGCTAAAAATTCTCCAAGGTAGGCTTGAAGAATACATGAACCAAGAATTTCCAATGTTTCAGCTGAACTTAGAAAAGGCAGAGGAACCAGAGATCAAAATGCCAACACCCACTGGATCATAGAAAAAGAGAATTCTAAAAAACCATCTACTTCTGCTGCATTGACTACTCCAAAGCCTTTGATTGTGTGGATCACAACAAACTGTGGAAAATTCTTCAAGAGATGGGAATATCAGACCACCTGACCTACCTCTTGAGAAATCTGCATGCAAGTCAAGAAGCAACAGTTAGAATCAGACATGAAACAACAGACTGGTTCAAAATTGGGAAAGGAGTATGTCAAGATGGTACATTGCCACCCTGTTTATTCAACGTCTATGCAAAGTACATCATGCGAAATGCAGGACTGGATGAAGCACAAGCTGGAATCAAGATTGCTGAGAGAAATATCAATTACCTCAGATATGCAGATGACACCACCCTTATGGCAGGAAAGCAAAGAGGAACTAAAGAGCCTCTTGATGAAAGAGGAGAGTGAAAATGTTGGAATAAACTCAATATTCAAAAAACTAAGGTCATGGAATCTGTTCCCATCACTTCATAGCAAATCGATGGGGAAACAGAGGAAACAGTGAAAGACTTTATTTTCTTGGGCTAGAAAATCACTGCAGATGGTGACTGCAGCCATGAAACTATCAGACACTTATTCCCTGGAAGAAAAGCTATGACAGACCTAGAGAGCATATTAAAAAGCAGAGGCATTATTGTGCCAACAAAGGTCTGTCTCATCAAAGCAATGGTTTTCCCAGGACCCATGTATGGATGTGAGAGTTGGACCATAATAAAAAGCTGAGCCTCGAAGAAGTGACGCTTTTGAACTGTGGGGTTGGAGAAGATTCTTGAGAGTTCCTTGGACAGCAAGATCAAACCAGTCAATCCTAAAGGAAATCAGTCCTGAATATTCATTGAAAGGATTGATGCTGAAGCTGAAGCTCCAATATTTTGGCCACCTGATGTGAAGAGGTGACTCACTGGAAGAGACCCTGATGACAGGAAAAGAGAAGAAGGGGCGACAGAGGATGAGATGTTGGATGGCATCATCTACTAGATGGATATAAGTTTGAGCAATCTCCTGGAGCTGGTGATAGATAGGGAAGTCTGGCGTGATGTAGTCCATGGGGTCACAAAGAGTCAGACATGACTGAGTGACTGAACTGAACTGAAAAATGCTAGATAGAAAATATAAGTATTTGTCAATGAATATATTAATTGATGTGCTTCTCTTGTGGCTCTGCTGGTAAAGAATCCACCTGCAATGTGGGAGACCTGGGTTCGATCCCTAGGTTGCTAAGATCCCCTGGAGAAGGGAACAGCTACCACTGTGGTATTCTGGCCTGGAGAATTCCACGGACTGTATAGTCCATGGAGTCATAAAGAGTCAGAACGACTAAGCAACTTTTACCACCACTACTTGGTATTAATTGATGGGACAGTAAGGGGAGTCCTCAAACCTAGAAACTGCTCAAAAACATGAGTCCAGAAGGTTAATAGGTTCTGAAGATGGCATTTACCCTGTGTAAATTTGTGGAACTAAGAGGAATCAGGGCTTGGGATTTAATTGGCTTCGAAAGAGAGGTTGGATAAGAGAAGCCACACAAACTCAAGCCTTGGGAAGAGAAGCACTGGTCTCACTCAGGAACATGGGTGAAAAATTTAGAAGACTATAAATTGGATAATACATAATTAGTAATTCTTGGACATATTCCAGGAATGCAAAGTAAGTTCAACATTAATATAAATCATTAACATAAATAGATTAAGTGGGGAAAATGTCTATCATTATCAATTAATTCACAGAAAGAAAACTTAGACTAGAAATCAAGAGGAAAACTGATAAAAGCTGTCTACTGAAAGACATAAAATGCACATAATTAATGGTGAAATATTTAAAACATTCTTTCTTTAAAAAGAATGAAATAAAAATCCACTGTCATCACTTCTGTTTGACATTGTAATGGAGGTTCTAGCATAAAATAAGAGAACACAAGTGAAAGCAACAAAACTGAAATGAAAAGATGTATGGGGTGGGGGAGGGTCATCAATGATTCTGGTAATAGCTTATTTTCAACATGCAAAATGTGTTATTTATTTTAGTGGTCTCCTTTAAGTGGTTCAAATACAAGGTATGTGGATATATTTCTCAATGAATGAAATATCTCATATATGTTTAACAAAAGAGAAGCAAAGAAAAGTTAGAACATTTTAAGAATGAAATACAAAAACTAATATGGAAATCAGAATAATATAACTTCATACTTCTTTTAATTATATGTGAGTGTGTTTCTTTGAAATATAACCACTAGTAAATATATTCAATCTAAGGCCACACTAATTTTAGGGTTAAAGGCTTTCAAACACCCGTAAAGATTCGGTAAGTTTTGTTATGGTAATCCCAAAGACACAGTGATATGTCACCTACTTGACTGTTATACACGATAAGACCTTTTTTACTGAGTCCGTTGTCTTTTTTCCTTCCCTGAAAAATTATACTTGCAGGCATTAGAACTGGAACCAAAGAAAAGATTTATGTGCTAATCTGTTCTTAGAGGAAACCATATGCTTTTGAACTACTGTGACTTAGTCCATGTCAATGAGAAACCACAGTTAACTTACTCAAGAATCAAATGTTTAAAAGGTGCCTTAACAATTTAGATTTTACTTCTTAAAAATCCTTTGGTTGAGATTTTCATTTCATTCTTGTCAACCCCCTTATTTTATATTTCTTTCTTCTACTTAAAGAGACAAATTAAGAAGAAACAACACAGGATTTCCAGTTCAAGATGGCAGAGCAGAAGAATGTGTGCTCATCTCCTCTTGCAAGAGCACCAGAGTTGCTCCTATCTGTTGAACAATCATTGACATGAGGACACTGGAACCCACCAAAAAAAGATAACCCTATGTCTAATGACAAAGAAGAAGCTATAACAAGATGGTAGGAGGGGCACAATCACAATAAAATCAAATCCCATACCTGCCAGTTGGGTGATCCACAAACTGGAGAACAATAATACAGAAGAAGTTCTCCCACTGTTGTGAAGGTTCTGAGCCCCATATCAGGCTTCCCAGCCTGGGGATCCAACAAAGGGACTGGGAATTCCCAAGGACTCTCACTTTGAAGGCCAGCAGGATCTGATTACAGGACTTCCACAGGACTGGGAGAAATACACTCCATCCTTGGAGGGCACAAACAAAATCTCACATGGACTAATATCCAGGAGAAAGGAGCAGTGACCCCGCAGAAGACTGAACCATACTACCTGCTAGAACTGGAGGACCTCTCATGCAGGCATGGGTCAGCAGGCTTGCCACACAATTGGAGAGCTGGCAGCAGCAGTCCTGGAAGGGGCCCCATGGCATAAGTCCTCTTGGAGGTTGCCACTAACCCTACCATGGACCCCATAGACCCCAGGTCTGGGTCACTTCAGGCTAAACAACTAACAGGGAGGGAGCACAACCCCAATCACAAGGATATAACTGGATTAAATGTGAGAGTTGGACTGTGAAGAAGGCTGAGTGCCGAAGAATTGATGCTTTTGAACTGTGGTGTTGGAGAAGACTCTTGAGAGTCCCTTGGACTGCAAGGAGATCCAACCAGTCCATTCTGAAGGAGATCAGCCCTGGGATTTCTTTGGAAGGAATGATGCTAAAGCTGAAACTCCAGTACTCTGGCCACCTCATGCGAAGAGTTGACTCACTGGAAAAGACTCTGATGCTGGGAGGGATTGGGAGCAGGAGGAGAAGGGGACGACAGAGGATGAGATGGCTGGATGGCATCACTGACTCGATGGACATGAGTCTGAGTGAACTTTGGGAGTTGGTGATGGACAGGGAGGCCTGGTGTACTGCGATTCATGGGGTCGCAAAGAGTCAGACACGACTGAGAGACTGAACTGAACTGAACTGAACTGAAGCACAACCCTGCCCTCTAGAGCAAGACCTAGTTTATCCCACCACTAGTCCCTCCCATCAGGAAGGATACACAAGTCTCTCAGTCTCCTCCATCAGAGAGCAGACAGAAGAAGCAAGGAGAAGCACAATCTCACAGTGGCTAGAACAAAAATCACATAAATCACATAAATCACAATGAAAAAGCAGAAAGTCATGTCACAGATGAAAGGACAAGATAAAAGCCCCGGGGGGGATGGGGGGGCTAATGAAGCGGAGATAGTAAACCTTCTCTAAAAGAATTTAGAATAATGATAGTGAAGATGATCCAGGATCTCAGGGAAACAATGGAGCAGATTCAAGAAATGTTTACAAAGACCTAAAAGAGCTAAGCTTCCCTGGTAGTTTGGATGGTAAAGAATTTGTCTGCAATGCAGGACACCCAGGTTTGATTCCTGGGTAAGGAAGATGCCCTGGAGAAGGAAATGGCAACC
This sequence comes from Bos taurus, assembly GCF_002263795.3. Taxonomy (NCBI): domain Eukaryota; kingdom Metazoa; phylum Chordata; class Mammalia; order Artiodactyla; family Bovidae; genus Bos; species Bos taurus. The sequence continues at coordinate 12,438,195 of NC_037332.1, read as the reverse complement.
TACTCCAGTATTCTTGCCTGGAGAATTCCATGGAGAGAGGAGCTTGGTGGGCTACATTGCATGGGGTCGCAAAGAACTGGATACAACTGAGCAACTAAGCATACACACATGCAAAAGACCTAAAGAACAAACAAACAGAGATGAATAAATACACTAGAAGGAATCAAGAGCAGAATAAATGAAACAGAAGAATGGATAAATGACCTGGAGAATGGAATGGTGGAAATCTCTGCCACAGAACATAGGAAAAAAAAAAAAAATGAAGACACCCTAAGAGACCTCCAGAGCAACATTAAACACACCAACATTCACATTACCGTGGTCCCAGAAGGAGAAGAGAGAAAGAAAGGACCTGAAAAAATATGTGAAGAGATAATAGCTGAAAACACTTCTAACATGGGAAAGGAAATAGTCAACCTAGTCCAAGAAGCACAGAGAGTCCCTGGCAGGAATACACTGAAACACATAATACTCAAACTGACAAAAATTAAAGACAAAGATAAATATTAAAAGCAACAGGGGAAGATGACAAAGAGCATACAAGGGATATCTCCCAAAAGGTTATCAGCTGATTTCTCAACAAAAACTCTACAAGTCAGAAGGGAATGGCATGATATACTTAAAGTGATAAAAGAGAAGAAATTACAACGAAGAATACTCCTCCCAGCAAAATTCTCGCTCAGATTTGATGGAGAAATCAGAAGTTTTACAGACAAGCAAAAGTTAAAGAGAATTCAGCACCACCAAGCCAGTTTTACAACAAACACTAAAGGAACTTCTCTAGGCAGGAAACACAAGAGAAGGGAAAGATCTCCACAAAATAAACCCAAAACAATTAAGAAAATGGTAATAGGATCATACATATCGATAATTACCTTAAATGTACATGGATTAAATGCAGGAGCCAAAAGACATCCACTGGTTGGGCAGATGAAAACATGTGCGTGCATGCACTTCCACTTCCCACATCACTCTACTTAACCCCTCAAATTGTATGTATTTTATATTGCTAGGTAATCATGTTCCCATTATGGCTTGCAATATTAAAGATCTTTTATTTTTTGTCTGGCTATTGATTGTGAAAAATGATAAACATTTTCTACTATAGTGATTTTTGATTAGTATAATAATTGTATCACGATTGCTCAACAGAAAATAATAGAATCCTACATCACTTAAAAAAAGCAGCAGCAGCAGAAGAAACACAGAATTTCTTTACCCTATGGAAACCTTATTCCACTTTGTATTGTTTTTCTCTCAATCAGCCTTTTAGGGAACTTTTTGCTAGCTATCTCCTACCACATCTCTCTGTCAAAAATGAAAATTTGTATTTTATACCTTTTTAACTCAAGACAGTCTTATAAAATATTATACTGGTTTTCCTTCTTAACGGCTAAATTTTATTTTTCATAAAAATCTGAACCTCTGAAATTTTCTCATCTTACCTCAGAAGTATTGTAACTTGACAAATTATCTAAGAAATATAGTAAGATTCATTACACAATCTCAAAGTTAGCTGGTTAATTGCAACATACCACAGTTAAAGAACACAGTCAATTAGAGGTAATCAAAAACTTAGACCATAAAATCCACAATGAATTAGTCAAGTTTCACATGACTTAGTGGTTTAGATTTCACTTAAACTATCAATTTTTTCCTAAATAAAATGATACTCCTTCCATATACTTGTTTCTTGAAATCTGCAACCATGTGAAGCTGACATAAAGGTATCAATTTCACAGAAATCTAGGAAAAAAGAAAAACTGTCAAATGTTGCACAGCTGAAACAACTATTTAATTTCTGTTTTTCTATATCTAGATAGACAATATTTGTTATTTGCATAAGGAAGGACTGAATATAGGAAATATAGGATGTGTGAATAATCACCTTTATAATTTCAAATATGTGGTCATTTTACATAATTTTACATATTTACATTAGAAAAGAACATTAAAATAAATGTTATCATGCTAAATTTTCCTTGGATGAACCCTGCTTCATTAATCCTAAATATTTTCAGAAATTGTTTCTAAACAAAAAAATCACAATATGTTTTATAAGGCAAATTGCTACAGAGTTAATAAACCAACCATTCTAAAGAGCAGATCTGATTTTTAATTTATAACTTGTAAAACTGTAAATGCCTTTTAGCACACTAAATATGCTGCCCCTATGCTATCATTATCATCCTTTTTTATGTATATGAGCTCACTGATCTGTTTATCCATAACAACTTTGTAAGTCTCTGTGTATGACCATAATTAATAAGGAAGTCAGCAAATAGGTGGTTTAGGGAAAACTGATGATGTGTTTGAGACGCAGACAAATCACCGAGATGGCGAAGTCCTACAGTCACGGGGACAGTAACTTGGAAATTCAATGACACATTTATTGACTCCATACTAATATATCCCAAGTAGTGTTCTGGATTCTATACAGAAACCAAAGTGAAGGCACACTTTGGACAGAACCTTGCAGAATGAATAAATTTTAAGAGGAGGTAAAACCATAGATGAGACAGCTGTGGAAATGAGAGAAAGATAGTCAAAATTGTGTAGTGTTTCTTGAAAGCCCTAGTAGCAGAAATCAATGGTGCCAAATTCTGTAAGAGCCAAAGATACATGGGAATTTAGATAAGGCCAGAGGCCAAGAAAGAAAAGTGATCATACATTTAACCACTTTGAAATGCATTAAGAAATGCTTTTTCCAAGCAAATACTTATCAATATAGTATATAAAACACAGTGTTTTAAACACACACTAAAAAAAAAAGCTTTTAAATATTATTATATTTAAATAATATAAATATATTGACTTGTTCATTAAATAATGAGCTTGCTTATTAAAGCAGTCAAAGAAAATTTCCTCCTTCCCAAGCACAAAAATGCAAAGAATCATTGTAAATGAGCAAACTACAGCAATCAACTATGTCTAGTATTTTCCTGACATTATCAACCACATAATGAGATAGGACTTGTGGTTTACATAGTCCAAATCAGCTATCATTTCTCTACTATCCAGATTTAAACATAAATTAGCAACACACTCACTATGACAGGCTCTACTCATCATCATTTGCATCCAATCAGTTAATGACTGGCAGCTGTCTGTACGACCCATTACTGAAGGCAGCAGCTTTCATGTATAATGCTTCATGAGGCTTAAAATCATATTCTGTTGAAGTAATAGTAGACTGAAGTACTCCAAAATTTGCAAAGGCTTTCAAAGGAGAAAAAAAAAAAAACTAACTCAATGAAATAACTGTAATCTCAAACACAATTACATAAGACTGGCTTTAAAGCATTTCTAATCTTTGGCTAGGCTCAAATAACATCACAGACTAAGAAAAAACTATCTTAAAGAAGATGACTACCAGTCTCATAATTGCTAAGGAAGTCACTGGAGCCAGAATATTTATTAGCATGTTATAAATAGAAAAAAATCAGGAACCTGGATTTTAAAAGTTTTGCCTTGTATCAAAATGGAAGCATATGTCACAGAAGGGGCTCAAGGAGTCCAAAACTAACTCCACTCCCAATTCTATCCCTCTTATTATGAAACATGCCTTAGTATGGAATGCTGCTGCTGCTGCTGCTGCTAAGTCGCTTCAGTCGTGTCTGACTCTGTGCGACCCCATTGACGGCAGCCCACCAGGCTCCCCCATCCCCGGGACTCTCCAGGCAAGAACACTGGAGTGGGTTGCCATTTCCTTCTCCAATGCATGAAAGTAAAAAGTGAAAGTGAAGTCGATCAGTCGTGTCAGACCCTCAGCGACCCCATGAACTGCAGCCTTCCAGGCTCCTCCCTCCAAGGGATTTTCCAGGCAGGAGTACTGGAGTGGGATGCCATTGCCTTCTCCGTTAATTTTAAATTTACACTAGATTTGCTTCTACGATTTCAACCCTTTTTTTGTTATTATAAACATACATAATGGCCTGCCTCAGGGAGATAACCTGAGTCAACCACCTGTGAAGGACATTTTCAAGGACTGAATAGTCATTTTACTTTGTTTCCTCACCTCCCCTCCATCTCTGAACTATGAGAGAACCTGGAAACCAGGCCCTGACAAGATGATTATTTTGTGGTGCTAGCCTGCCATCTTCTAGGTCAGCTGGCTCCCTGATTAAAATCTCTTTCTTGCCTCAACGCCTCTTCTCTCAGATTTATTGGCCTGTCGTGTGGTGAGCAGAGCAAGCTTGGACTTGGTAACAAGGATATGGTACATCAACAACATATTTTACACTTTCACTTCCTTTAATAAATATACACCTTATCTCTAAATAAGTTCTAAAATTTTTTAAGGAGGGGGATTACGACTAACATTTATTCATCAGTGTATTCACTCAAAAAAACCCTCTCTCTTCCAGGCACTGTCCTAGTAGCTACATACATAGCATTAAAAAAAAAAAAACACACACACACAAAACTCCTTGTCTTCTTGTGTCATGCATTATACTGTACAGTGAACAACACATTCAAACAATAAACACAGAAATAAGGAAAATATAGTCTGTCAAATGGTCCTAAATGTCATGGGAAAAACAAAGTATGGAAAGAGGACAGGGAACACTGGACAAAGCAGAAGCAGAAGGGTAGCTGCGATTTTACAAAGAGCAGACAATTTGACAGTAAGCACCTTAATGATAATGCAACGTCACACCAAAGACCTAAAGGATTTGAGGGAGACTATCTTAAAAAACACATTCCCAGAAAAAGCAGTAACAAGTGCCAAAGGTCTGAGGCCAGGGTTTCCCTGGCATAAAGAAGGCACAACATATGGGCCAGGAGGGCTGGAGTGAAGCAAGCAAAGGCAAGGCTGGGAGCCTGCAGTGTCCGGTCTCTGCCTGTGTGCTTTTGAGTCTGAGAGAAATGGGTGCCAGTGTAGCACTGGGAGCAGTGAACACCACAGTCCAGTTTATGTTTCAAAAGAATCATAGGGCTGCTGATGAAAGGTCGATGCTAAGGATGGAAAAATGGAAGCAGGGGTTCAACTCAGACGAATAAAAAGCTTGGACCTCCTCACTCCCATTCTTACAAGAATGTGCTAAACAAATGGCAAACTCAAGGAAGATCCAGTTGCAAAGAGATGAGACTACCTGGAGGAGAAACGGACAGGAATAAGTAACTGGCAATAACCTGCTGAAGGCTGGTTAACCTTCAGTAACCTGCTGAAGGCTGAATATGGTGGAGCTTAAGTGAGACTAAGAAACTTCTGGAGCCCCTAATCTTAGAGGCATCTAGCATCTAACTCTTTTGTGGGTTTTAGTTCAGGGCCCAGGAACTCCCAGGTTCTTGCATTGAAAAGCCAAGAAACAGGCCTTCCTGGCTCTGCAGAGGAGGAGAAAAAGAACTTTTATGAAATGATCCTCCTTCATAACAAAGGTCGCCCCTCCAGGGAAGCAGCTTTACCACAGCTGTTTCCCAGGGCTGTGGGGGACAGGCACTCCTCTCCCTCCCATCCCCTCTGGCTTTCCTGTCCCAACAAGAAGGAGAGAGAAGGAAAGTTAAGAAACTCTCATAAAGGTGACAGCCCGGAGACACTAAGATTTAATCACCAAAAAAAAGAGGACACATTCCTTCTCCTACATTTAACCAACACACCAGCAGGGCTCCAGTATAAAAATGGTTAATTTACAGGAGAAAGAGATGCAAAATACAGACTCCAAGTTTGGGCTAAAGCCCAAAGACTATAGAAAAGAAAAGGAAACCAGGGAAATACAATGCCTCTATCTACAGCAAACATTCAACGCAAGCCCAACTCAGGGTCAGATTAACATTAAAACTCACATTAAGCCTTTTTTACCTAAATTCCTATTATTAATACCTGATAACATCACATCTGACTCTCACAAAAGCATGGTAAAAGGCAAGGAAATGGAAGCAGGGAGATTTCGCTATAGCCTTTTAGTCTGATAAAAGATGGTGGTGACTTGGGGCATGATGGTAGCAGTGGAAATGGTAATACGTGGTCAAGTTCTGGATGTGTTTTTGAAGACAGAACAGAGGGGATTTGCTGATGAAATGGATGTAGGGTAGGAAATAAAAAGAGCAGATATACATGACTCATAACGTTGGGCAAAGCTTTTGAGAAAATGCAGTTGCTATCAACTGAGATGGTAAAGCACTTGGCTGGAGTACAGGTTGGCAAAGGGGTTGTTCAGGAATTCAGTTTTTGATGTCTCAGAGGATTTATACTACTGGTCAGCTGTATACTCATTTAACTAATAATATTTGGAGTACTTAAATACGATCACACTTCTTAAGTAGTAGGAGACACGAAAATATATCAGACGTGCTTAATAACTGTTTTACTGAGTGAACAGATGGATGAAGAAATGACCAATCATTTTAACCATGCCACCAAAATAATTTCAACAAAGTCAGAATCATAACTGTCAACAGTATAGTAGCTAATGCTGGAAAATATTGGGGAATTTTTTCACCTACCCTGGGACAGAGACTGCTACTTATAGCAGCATCTCAGGATCAGCCCCACCCTTCCTCAAGAGCAACACAGTGTGGCAGGGCACTCGGATTCCCAGGATAAAGATGATCTCTCCCAGCCTTCCTTGTAGTGAGGTGTGGCCCAGAGTCTGGGAGCGAGCATGGGATGGCAATCTCTGTGCTATGCTCTTAAAGAGAATGGGAACACCCAACATTTGTCCCTTCTGTCCCCCTTCCTGTTAGCTGAAGTGCTGAAGTGACACTGAGCCATTTTGGACCACTTGGACAGGGTGACCCCACCGAGATGGCAAGGGAACAAAAACAAAGGCGTGCGGATCCAGAAGACCCACGGCGCCATCTTATCAGCTCTGGACTACACAGGCTTAGACTGCTGTGAAACAATAACGATTCTATCTTCTTTGAGCCACTGCCATCTTGCCTCTTTGTTACAGTAGCTTAACCTGAAACTTAACCGATACATTTAATAAATCCTTCAAACAACCCTGTGATGAAATATGCCGGGGTTTTCTTTTAATTCCTTACAGTGTATATCTCTTTTAAACAGCAGGAAAATAAACTGGCAACCTAGCCATGTTTTATATATTCTCATGTACCAGTGAAGAAAAACTAGCCGAAAAGCATTCTATAAAGAACAGATTGCAAAAATTTTTACAGCAAGATTCAGGTGCAGACATTCAATAAATTGTTCAGTGCTCACTATGTTAAAAGCCACAAGGTAAAGAGTTTTCCATGAGAACTGAAGAATTCTATGCTATGTATCAGCTCAATTTTAATGTTTCTGCTCCTATTAAAGTCTCTGCAATCTATTAACCATTTTAAGTTAGTTAAAGACAATTAGTCCCCTGTCTTAAAGAAATGAGTAGTTGTTCAAGAACTCTAAATTGGTAATCAGATAGGAATGCCAGAGTTGTTTGTGGGACATCTAGATACTTGGATAAATATCCTGATAGGTATCAGCAGGCCATTCCATTCATTAGGAACAGTCTCACACATTCAGTATTTGAATACTGGTACAGAAATGTGCTGGAAAAAGTAGAAAAAGCCTAGTTCAAACATTATGCAAGCTGCCGTAATTTAAAGGATAAACACACAAAAAAATAGCTTATGAAGAACAAGACGCTGGCACTATTTACTATGATATATTTTTGTACTTAAAATGTACACTTATTTTCATTCAACTGCTCTCTAGCTTCTGTCATCATTTCCTTGCCTAAACCAGAGAAATCACTGAATTAACAGCTTTTGACTATTCACTTACACTTTAAAGGCTACTTTCTACTCTAGCAATAGATTTTGAGATTTGCTAAATAATTTTCTAAATCAAAAGCAATCATGAAAAATATGCTCAGCCTTCTCACTGTACAGTAAAAAGTGTATTTCCTTAAGTGACTTAAGGACTTACTTCCAAATGAGAATGTGCAAACCGCTTGGCAACATCCAGATAATTTAGCCTCTGCAAAACTAAGGATGACTCAACGCTTACACACGCACACACTGACACCTACAGACACGATGCCAAGATTCAGAGGTAGCCTTATCTCCAATCTTTCAAAAATGTCAGTGTAAGCCTTGTGGTATTTCCTCAGGTGATGCTTGGAAAACAGAAGGGCTAAACTGTATTTAAGTGAGATAACGTGACTTATTACATGATGAAAAGAGATGATGTCCATATCATTATTTTAAAATGTGGAAATCAAGCATTTTTCTAAATTCTGACGACAGTCAATATTTTTACACAATAGGAGCTCTAACTCCTCTGGACAAGTATAGTCAGGAACTTAGGAAAACATTTCCCTATTCCAAATATGGGACAACGGTAGTCTCTAAAATGGTCACATTAATTATCTCTCAAAGAAAAAAAAAAAAGAAAATGTTCAAGTAAGTATTACAAGAACCTCTTCTTTCTTAACACTGTTAAAAAGCAAGAAGGAAAGATATAAAAAGGCAGAAAGAGTAAACCATCCAGGTAAAAGCATAAAATAAAATATTACCTTTAGCTGGGTTTACTTTTATCCCTGACCTATACAGCATTTCCTCATTCTGCCAGTCTCCGTTCCTGATCGCCGTCTTGAGTCCATAGAAAACAATTAATGCAGCTGTAGCATAAAAAATCAAGCTCTTGAGAAACCTCTTTTGGACTTTGACATAAAGGGCTCTGGCACCCACTGTAATGAGGAGGCAAAAGCCCATACTAGGAATATACAATACTCGCTCTGCAATTACAAAGCCGACATAGAAAAACAGGTTCGTGGCAGGAACAAAGGGTATTATTAATAAAGATAAAGACAGAACAACTATGTTCTCCGTAGAAGGAAGCTGTGTTCTCTGCGATGCATTGTTTCTAATGCCATTTTCTACTTTGGATGCAAAGCTGGGTTTAATCTCTGAGTTCCCGTACTCCACCTCTGAATGGCAGCTATGTCCATTTGCATTCTGCTTGCCATTTGTTACAAATTTCCCGTTGCATTCTCTTTCTATGCTTGGGCTCTTCAAACCAAAGTAGGCAAGGAGGAGGAGTCCAGTATAGAAGGCCACAGTGTGTAAGTTTCTCCAATCAGAAATTGTTTTGAGCAGAGGCACGGCGTCCATTGACCAATCAAAACTGAGGGTATCTGGGCATAGCAACAGCCAAAGGTTCTTGGTTGGCAAGTAGAAGAAGGTGAGCGTGCGAGCCAGGAGGCTGTCCGAATCAGCAGCTGGGTTGTCAGAGTTGGAAAAGCTTGGTGGTTTGTTTCCCATCCAGTATAAACGGGCACCCAAAAGGGAAGTTCCCCAGAAAGTTAACAAACTAATGCTGAGAAAAAGAGACAAGTTCTTCCTCTGAAACCAAAAGAGAGGGGGAAAAAATTAAGATCATCATCAATACGGCACAGGAACAGATCATTTAAAAATGAAAAGTATCTTTAAATGGACAACTAAAAACAGAGTATTAGGTTTCAAATACATGACTTTGTTTCTATCTCCTTTAAACATGCTTATGGCTCCTGTAAGCTTTAAAAAATTGACTATGGAATCCAATTCTGTATACAATTTTTCATGAGTATCTTTTCCTCTTGTTTCTCGCTAAATACCAGTAACCAGAGCCTCAATTTCTTGACCTCTATAAAATGGGTTGAAAATATTTCCCTCCCCAAACTGGTATTAGGTCAAAATGAGACCACAATATACTCAGCACTGTATGTGGAATATAGTAGACATCTAGTAAATGTCTTCTTTCATTTTATAGTTTAGATTCTGGGGAAAACAAAGAGCAGGCATGCCAAAAAACATGAAGTTGACAGGATTCTGCATGGCTCAAAGGAAAAAGAGAATTTAGCTACAGGTATACCCTGATTTTCAAATGTTCACTTAATGCCACTTTGCTTTTACAAAAGACCTAAATTAGTACCTATTCTCATTAGCAACAACAACACAAATGCAAAGAGGATTTTCACTTTAAAAAAAAAAAGGTGAAAAGTGAAAACAGGTTCTGCATTTGTTTTTGCAGGGAGCCATCTAGAGAGGCAGCGCATACCCCAAACAGAGTGGAATCACCAAGCGTTTTCCCCAGGAACTACACTCAACATCAAGCTGCCACGGCTTTAAACTGTTTCAGGGACCATCTGCACTTCATCTCCATTTATTTTCTACATCTGCTACCAAGATGTTTCCTAAGGTAATATAGCACAGAGTTGGACACGACTGAAGCAACTTAGCAGCAGCAGCAGCAGCATTTCAACTTAAAAAACTTTTCACAGGAACAAATACCTTCATATAACAAGGGGAACTGTGGTATGTCTATGCCAGTCCCTGTTTAACTATCTTGATCTCTTCGCAGAATTTATAAACTGGGCTCTCAGTGACATCAGTGATAATAAACATCTAATAAGACTCCTCATGAATCCTAAATTTCCATGTCAATGGTAACTTTTTAAAAGTAAAATGGCTTTAATAAAAAGACAGAACTGAGGGAGGGAGGCCAAAGGGCATCACTGTTAATAAGAAATTTCTGGCAAACTCTTTCAACCAAAATAAGAATTTAGTGACCTCAATTTAAGTTCCGAAGAGGCAGTGGAAAGGGAGAAGAGCCGACACCATTTCCCAACTTTAATGATTCACTGCTAATGTGATCTCTCGCTGAGATCAAACAGAATGAGCACACACACTCTGGCACTATATAAAACTGTCTTCCTCAAAGACATTCAGAAAGGTGCCTGGAACCATACAAAGATATGCCAAATATTTTGCTTAAAAAACCTATAAAAGGTAACAAAAGCAAAAATAAACAAGTGGGACCACATCAAATTAAAAAGCTTCTGTACAGCAAAGGAAACCATCAAACAAAATAAAAAGTCAAACCACTAAAAATTTGAGATAATATTCGCAAGTCATGTATATGGTAAGGGGTTAATATACAAAATATATAAAGAACTCACATAACTTAAGGGAAAAAAACAAGAATCTTTTAAAAATGGACAGAAGATCTGAATAGACATCTTTCCAGGGAAGATATACAGATGACCAAAAGGTATAGGAGAAGGTGCTCAAAGTCACTTATCCTCAGGGAAATGCAAATCAAAATCACAGTGAGGTATCACTTCACAACTGTAAGAATGACTTATCAACAAGACAAGAAATAGCAAGTACTGGTGAGAAAGTGAAGAAAAAGGAACACTTCTGCACTTCTGATGGGAATCCCAAGTGGCGCAGCCACTACAGCAAACAGTGCAGAGGCCTCTCAAAACATTAAAAATAGAACTACCATATGATGCAGTAATTCCACTTCTGGACATCTGTCCAAAGAAAATGAAATCTCTACCTAGAAAAGATGCCTACACACCCATAATCACTATTTACTGCAACATTATTTACAACAGCCAAGACAGAGAAACAACTTAAGTGTCCATCAACGAGTGAATGGATAAAGCAAATGTGCTATATATGTACAACGGAGTATTACTCAACCATAAAACTTTAAGTTCGGTCAACAGCAACAAGAGACCCTGCAGGCATTATGCTAAGTGAAATTAGTCAGACAGAGAAGAACAGACACGGTATGACCTCACTAGTAGGTGGAATATCAAAAAAAAAAAACAAAACTGAACTTGTAGATAAAAACAGATTGGGAATGCCAGATGCAGGGGTTGGGAGAACAGCCAAAATGGGTGAAGGGGTAAAGATAGTCAAAAGTTAAAAAAAAAAAAAAAAAATGTCCAGCTACAAGATAAATAAGTTCTGGAGATGTAATATATAGCATTGGGATGGTAGTTAAAAACACTGTATTGAATATTTGAAAGTTGCTAAGAGAATACATCTTAAATGTTGTTATTACAAGAAAAAAACAGAAATTTGTGTGTTTGTGCTGATGGATGTTAGCTAAATTTACTGTGGTATTCATTTTGCAATATATACACATATCAGATCATCATGTAGTATACTTAAAACTAATTCAATGTTAAATGTCAATTACATTCCTCCCCAAAAAAGAAAAAATCCTAGTCCACAAAGCAATGTATTTTGAGCATGTACAAGTTCTATGAAAATAGTGTCTTATCATATGATGCAACCATCACTGAACTCTCCTCCTCTGACTGTCTCTCATTCACCCCAGCTCTACTTGCTAGAAGCCACAGAACCCATCTGGGACATCTGCTCCATCTCTACTCTGAACCTATGTCAGCAAGGATCATGATATTACCAATTGTTATTAAATACTAATGACATCATCCTAACTTTTCTTCATCTTCATAGTCATTTACCCAACTGCCTACTGGGCACAGTCAGAAATACGTTAGGTACCTCAAACTCAAACTCCCCAAAATAGAAATTTTTCATTAATGTCAGATCATTCCCTGGTGGCTCAGTCAGTAAAGAATCTGTCTACAATGCAGAAGACTCAGGTTCAATCCCTGGGTGGGGAAGATCCCATGGAGAAAAAAATGGCAACCCACTCCATTATTCTTGTCTGGGAAATCCCATGGGTAGAGGAGTCTGGTGGACTATAGTCTGCTGCTGCTACTGCTAAGTCGCTTCAGTCGCGTCTGACTCTGTGCGACCCCATAGACGGCAGCCCACCAGGCCCCACCGTCCCTGGGATTCTCCAGGCAAGAACACTGGAGTGGGTTGCCATTTCCTCCTCCGATGCATGAAAGTGAAAAGTGAAAGTGAAGTCGCTCAGTCGTGTCCAACTCTTAGCGACCCCATGGACTGCAGCCTACCAGGCTCCTTCATCCATGGGATTTTCCAGGCAAGAGTACTGGAGTTGGGTGCCATTGCCTTCTCCAGTCTACGGTGTTGCAAAGAGTCAGACATGACTGAGTGACTAACATACACACACGTTAATGCTAAATTCACAGAATTAACTGCCTAAAATTAACTGTTTAACAAGTTTTAAAACATTTGTGGCAGATTCCTGCTCAAAATTAATTCATGTAATGCTAAATAGAATTTTTAATGATGGAGGAGAAATGTGTTCATTAGCCACCAGTCTTTCCATTTCAGGTCTGTCCTAGCAAAAGCCAATGTTTGAAGACACACTTTTATCTAAGGATAACTTCTACAAACCATTCCTTTGCTCCTCTAAAATTCCATCCAGTAAAAGTTCTAAAATTTCTTATTTTAAGGGAGAAAACTCATGAAACCATAAAAGTTGTAATAATTTGTTAGATCAATCACGTAATTGAATATTCTTAGATTACACAAAGGACAAACATATTATTTGGCAAAGACAAATGAGGCAAGGTACCAATTTATCATAAAGAAGACAGATCTGGGAAAACAATTAAACTTTGAATTTGTACCAAAAGTCCATTTTGTAACTGAGTATTAACCAAGTCCTCTGAGTATAACTAGGGCCATTCTACGACAGTATCTTCTGGTGGGGGTAAGCAGAGAAGATGAAGGGGAGGAAGAAGGCATTACAAAAACAGCTACAGTCAGGCAAGAAAAGTAAGGGAGTAAGAGCATTACATGGGGAGAGAAATGTAAGTAACCAGGTTTCTTTGCTGGTTATGAAACTCCAGAATAAGCTGGTCTTCAGTTCAGTTCAGTCCTCAGTCATGTCCTCCTCTTTTCGAGCCCATGGACCGCAGCACGCCATGCTTCCCTGTCCATCACCAACTCCCGGAGCTTGCTCAAACTTGTGTCCATTGAGTCAGCGATGCCTCTAACCATCTCATCCTTCATCGTCCCCTTCTCCTCCTGTCTTTAATATTTCCCAGCATCAGGGTCTTTTCAAATGAGTCAGACCTTCGTATCACATGACCAAAGTAATGGAGCTTCAACTTCAGCATAAATTAGTCTTAATGATTACATAATTATGATTATATAATCATAAGTTAGCTTTAATGATTATATAATTTTGATTCTTATAGAAATGTCATAAGGCAAAACTATCTTATTAATTTTTTAAAAAAATATCATTATGCTAAATTTTAATAAAGTATTATAAACATTACAAACTAAGATATGATTAAATGATTCTAGTCTTAATTATGATGGAAGAAAATATCAATACACTCAACTACAAAATAAAGATGTGAGTAATGAAGACAATTCAATGATAAATATTATATAAGAAGGCTGCATGCATGCTCAGTCTCATCCAACTCTTTGCGACCCCATGTACTGTAGCCCGCCAAGCTTCTCTGTCCATGGGATTATCCCTGCAAGAATACTGGAGAGGGTTGCCATTTTCTTCTCCATGGGACCTTCCCCATCCAGGAATCAAACTCGCATCTCCTGTGTCTCCTACATTGGCAAGCAGATTCTTTACCTCTGAACTACCTGGGAACCCGTAAGGCTAAGTGCTGAGAAAATGAGAGAAATGAAAAAGCCTGAAAAATAAAATGTGCATTAACATATTTTACATTTTAAAACATTTTCGTGTACAGTCTCTAATCTAAACAACTGACATAATAACCAGGATCAAGAGACCCAAAGGTTCTGAAGTGAGACATTCCATATGTTCATTCTCCCATAATGGCAAAATCTACGTGGGCTAAATAAACGACACTATGGAAGGAAAACTGAGCTAATACGTTAAAGAGAATTAAGGCTAAAATTTTAAAAGTAGAAGAATTTCTAAAGCCTTGAGGTAGGTTCATACTTTAAAAAGTGGTAGCCAAAGATTGAAATGGTGACTTTCAAGTCTCTTTAATGCCTTCTCATAGAATTTTGTTTAAATTATTATCTATAAGAATGGGACTCTGATAAAAACCAAGTCTCTCTTCTAACCTCATATTCACTAATCCTGTGGAGATGGAAAGCTTGTATTTCTTGATTTTGGTCGCTAAACTCTGATTTATGGATTCAGTTAAATTAACAGTTTTGACTGAGCTACAACTAGGAGCCAAGTGACCATGTGATTAGCCTCAGCACCTCTGCACTGTTTTGTTCTCCAAGCGGAGCAGCAAAATGATTCAACACAGGTGTTCCCAAGATAAGGCATGAGAATTCTGATGAGCTGCCACCTTAGACTTGAAAGTCAAAACTGGTAAACCACCACATACAGAAGATGAGATTCTAAATTCTGGGAAATTTAAACATGATCTGGATATAACCAATGATTGAGAGCACTGTAAAATGATTGCAATTTAACAAAAAAAGTCTAATCAGTTCATTCAAGACAAAGGTTTCTTTACGTGGCAGACACTCTTCTTTTAGTGCTGGATATACACCTGTAAGAAGAAATGAGAGCCCATGTATTCTTGGAGCTTCACATATTCTACTTTGTCTAGAAAAATACTTTGGAAGGAGAAGGATCATAGTGACTTCAATGATAGTTTTCAAACCTAAAGGATGATCAATATCAACTGTGAGCTTTTAAAATACTGATGCTCTAGTATAAATCTCCACAGGAGATTATAACATAGGCAAGGTTGAGAATCATCGAATATTTGCTCAAGTCTAATACTTACTATTACCACTGAAAATACTGTTGGACTCTAGCTTTCATTTCACAAAGTCTAAGGCATATTTTCCTCACACGCTAAATGAAGGAACCATAATGAAATGTAAATAATGCTTCCTTTCAGGCTCTGGGACAAATTGAATTCCTAGTGTAACAAATGAGTGCCATGAAGGTCAGGCTACAAAGAAATTGAGATCTTTGGAATAAGTAGAATTCAGGGTTGAAATATTCAAGTCTTGTTGCAGCATACAGAAGACAAAGGGTTTGTTCTTAGAAAAAAAAAAAAAAAAGAGTCTTCTAAACATGTACCACAAAAAAGCAAATAATCCAATAGTAAATACAGGTGTGAAACTACAGACATGAAATTCAGAGAAAAGAGAACAGTAAATATGTGAAAAGATGCTCAATCTCAATAATCAGTGAAAGCTGAAGTGGAAAGAACATACTTCAAATAAACTTAAGCAAAAAAAAAAAAAAGAAAAAAAGACCTGGATATTAAAGTCCCTGAAATTGTGCTGAAGTGAGAACTACCACACACTGGGGAAAAAAAACATAAATTGTGCAAACTGGGTGGGAAATTTGGACGTGTTTAGGGAAATTAATAATTTGTATCCCCTATCATTTGGTCATCTGAATTTAGTTATATACTCTTTAATAAAACCTCTTAGATCTGAATACAATGTCATCTAATGAAGCATTGTTAATAAAAGCAAAAATAAGGAAAGAACTAAAAACTTCATTATATCAATATGAAAATAAATTATGGTAATGATCATATGATCTAATATATAATGTAATTAAAAGAAAAAGCATTTATATAATCTCTATATATAGTATACAGCTACATATATTTATATAAATATATATCAACATGAAAAATACTGTATAGCAATAAGGCAAACAAATCATTTTATACTAACATAGCTAGTGAAAAACCATTGTGTAAAATATGCCTATTATAAAATCATATTAGCCATTCAGGAAATAATACTGTTTTTTCACAAATGCATACATATGTTTATAAAGGTTTTTTGTTGGTTTATTTTTTCCAAGTCTAGAAACAATTAAACCAAACATAAGATGATGAAATATCTGGGACAGGATATGGCAGGGAGATGGACTGATGGGTAAGAAAAAAAGGTAGCTTCAAATTTCTGAGTAGTTGCTATTTATTCATAGCCCCTCAAAATTTATTACAGAAAACAAAAGGTCCAAAGATCTGTCATGCCTAAACTTATATTTCTTGAGTTTAAAAGAGAATTTTTCTGCTTTGAAATATACAAATAATGTTAACAAATCTAAATTCGGGTTACAGGCACTTACGTATGTGATGTGTTAGTACTATAATTTTCTATATTTAATAATTATGGTAGCTATTTTAATTTCCTTAATTAAAAGATCCTTTCCATGTCCCTATTTAATCTATAATTATTTTGTAATCTTTACCCTAGTTTTCCTAGAAAATCTCTTAATTTCACAATACACCCTAACTGGCATACAAAATTATGAAAATGTTATGCTACTCTTTTATATCTGGGGTAAAATAACTGACACATCTTTGAATTCCCAGCAGTTAATATACACTCTGACATTTGTAGGTATTCAAATAAATTATTCTTAAACTAACTCTGACCCTCAAACCAAAAGTCTATTTAAACCTATCATCTCACACATTTTGAATCTTGTTATGCTAAATCCTCATTCCTAATCCCTTATGAAGGGCTATAAATTAAACAATATTGCACAACTCCAAGGCTATTTAAAAACAGCTTGGTTATCATCATATACAGAAAGTTGGCCTTGTCACCTTTATATCATAACATTTTTTGCCTGTCTCAATCTCTCTCCATGAAGAGTACACAAAAAAGCAATGACATGTTCTGGAGGAACACTCTTCTGACTACAATTTCATTCCAAAAGTAGAATTAAGAATGGGAAAATGACTAGATGCCTAAGAAAATTATCAGCAAACATATTTTATGTCAATTATTGAATGGACAGGGTTCCTTCATGGTTTAATTCACTATCTACTTACAGAATGATATAAATCTGCTTCATGAAAGCCTAATTTCTCTACAAATTCAAATATGTTCTTTTTTTTTAAATTCTCCTTTAACATAAAAACAGAAACCAGATCTAATCTCCATTTCACTGTAAAGAATTATGTGTTTCTAATCACAAAATTTTAGAGATTTTTCTGGAACTGTCAAATAGGAAATCACAGAATGGAAATCAGGTAGGAAGATAAAATTCATAGCTGACAATTTTATCTCTCATCTTTGGATACTAATGGAATAAAAGGATGTAGCTAGAGCTTAACCAAATAATGAGAAATTTATCATAAAATATCAAAGTCTTTTCCACACATCACCTGAAATATGAAGGCAAAGCTGATGAGAAGACCCTGCCACATAAATGAATGGTGATGTCTTTATAGAAGCCATACAGTGATTTTTTTCCCCCTCTATGGGAGTCTTTGACTAATGAAATAATATAAGAGAAAAGCAAAAATCAATTACAACAGCTCCCCTCTATGTTGTTCAAGGAAAACTACCATTCATGATGGCAGTTCCAATACTGCCTTCTGCTCTCACATTTTGTGAGACAAAAAGGAAACTGAAAAGAATTGTTTCAGACTCAATGAAAGAAAAATGTAAACATTCCGCCTTAGAGTATTAAAACCATCATGAGACTCACTTTTTGGCAAACTAATGAAAATAAATTACTTAAGCACAAGGCTCATTTAATTCCAAATTAAGCCCTTGGCAATGATAGTAGCGTGGTAATAATAAAGTAGATAAAAATCAGTATCTGAAAGTTATAAGAATAACTGAGAGAAAAGACTATACAGACATAACAAAAGTTGAGCATCCTCTATTTTGAATCCACCATTCATCACTGAAGTCATAAGCTTTTGTTATATCAACAATACAGGATTTCTTCTCACTGTTCTCCTTTCTGAAATAGTTCTCACTGGAGATTAACCCCAAAACAGATTTTTCTGAATACATGACAAGAAGGAATGTTTGGCTAAAAGTAAAATTGGAATTTTTTTTCTAGAACATATTCTGAGATTAATCAGTTTTGCCATAATCAAGTTGTCAGGGTAGTTCTGTTTCCCTTCAAACAAAGAATTGTTTTCCTTATTAATAATTACCCTATATACAACATCAGAAACCTTTTTCTATACCAACTTACAAGATAAAACAATTTTAATATTTGATATTTCAAAATTATAAAGAGGTTCAATGGGTAGGTTCATCCAGTCTTTGTGAGGAAAGAATTTAAAAACTGAGAGCATTAAAAAAATGTTAGTACATTAAAAAAAAAGAAAAAAAAATGTTAGCAAAATACTTAACACTTTATATTATAAGGAATTTTTTCATTTATTCAAGCTGACTCTATAATATACCATAATACTTTCTATTAAGCTTGGCCATGTATTAAAGTATTCCTTATATCCAGGCAAATATTGAGAAGCTTCATAAAATCAGATAAAGATTAAAATTCACTGATGAAAATGTACAGACTTTTTAGACAAGATTATAACTTATCGAACAAGATTTTCATGAAAGGAAGAGTATGGCCATATAAAAATCCAAAGAGTTTCAAAGCATATTCATGTATGTGATACACTGAATAACACATGAATAACACATGATATTTATCCAAAGTTTAAAACCAAATATATTTGGATTAACTTGGTAATAAAAAGCAACCAAAACCAACAGGATTTTTTAAATTTCAATCACAACTATTAGCTTATTTGAAATTTTCTTTTCATGTGATATGTCTTCATGTGATACTAGCTAACATTGGAGAAAATGGAGATTAAAAATTATTTTTAAATGTGATATAAAGAGAAAAAAATCTAAGATGACCATCTATTGTTCTTTCATTTAAGTATAGTTGAAAACTCCTTAATTTTACTTAAAATTTTGTTTTAGTTATTCCTTAAAAGGTGTTAGCTAGTGTTCACATCTTGATTTCAAATACCATTTTCCAATAAGCAGAACCAAAGTTATTTGGAGAAATGTACTGATTTTAGGCCTGGGCCAGGAAATACAGAAGAAGGTGAGCCTGGAGAATCTTCTAGTGCTAGAAACTAAAAAAGTGCTCAACAAACACACACACACACACCAGGATGCAGAAAAGGGTCAAAGGCACACAGGAGCATGCTTAAAGAGCTCCCCTGGCCAAAGCCAGACAATTTGAGCAATAAAAGAAGAAAAGTAGTATTAGGTTATAATCTAAAGTATAAAATATCCATGAGTCTATACTGACAAATGATATAATAAAATGATATGAGAAAATGGGAACGAGGGAATATAACTGTACAAGAGAAACTTGAAAAACACTTTTAAGTCACTTCAGTCGTGTCCCACTCTGTGCGACCCCATAGACGGCAGCCCACCAGCCTCCCCCGTCCCTGGGATTCTCCAGGCAAGAACACTGGAGTGGGTTGCCATTTCCTTCTCCAATGCATGAAAGTGAAAAGTGAAAGTGAAGTCGCTCAGTCGTGTCCGACTCTTAGCGACCCCATGGACTGCAGCCTACCAGGCTCCTCCATCCATGGGATTTTCCAGGCAAGAGGACTGGAGTGGGGTGCCATACACTATCTCAGCCAAATGATCAAGGTCAACCTGAACAGTAATAAATCACGTTGATAGAATATACCCTTCATTTCTGATATTCTGTGATCAAAATGTCACTTTATCTGTGTGCTTCCTTTCAAAACCAAAAAATCCAGTCTAATCATGTGAACAACATCAAGCCAATTCCAATGGAGAACATTTTACCAACTACCTGACTAGGAATCCTCAAATTGTTGTTTATCAAAAGTAAAGTTTTGCAAAACTGTCAAAACCAAGAGGAGCTGACGAAGACATGACAAATAAATGTAATGAGCTATCCTAAATGGCATCCTGAAACAGAAAAAAAAGGGCATAAAGAAAAGATGAAGGAAATCTGAATACACTATGAACTTTATAGCATGTATCAGCATTGGTTAATTAATTGTAACACATACACTACACTAGGGTAAGCTGTCAATAACAGGCAAAATTATATTTGACTATATGAGAACTCTGTTGTACTCAATTTTTCCGTAAACATAAAACTGTCCTAAAAAATAAAGACTATTCTAAAGAATGGTTGTTACTAGAGTAAGAGTTGCTAGAAACCAAATGAAATTAAATAGATGGCCTTTGATGGGTCAATATCTAGGAGCCAAGAAATATTAACTGAAAAATTAACATCAACATAAATGTCTGTTAACATTTTACATGTCTTCAAAATTAAAAGGACAGTATAAAAGAATAAAGTAAATGACCACTGAATTCAGGTTAAATATTCACAGCTGATTATATGGACTGTATGAGAGATGATATACTGATTTCAAATCCTGTTTTGTGTTTTGTCTGGCATTCCACAGCTTTTGTTTTACTAGAAACCTCCAAAAGAGAAGCAAATACCCTGGGAAGGACGCTTCTAAACCCATGGCTAGGGTGTTTTGGTTGGCATGGTGACCCATTCTTCTTCATTAAGCTAACATGGGGAAATTAAGCAGTTAGCAATTCCTTGTGCGCCCACGGCGAGCTACTTCCAGAGCTAACTATTAGAGACTGAAGTACCCAAAGAGTTCATTACTGAAAGTGCACGGGTGTGCCACAGCCCCTAAACCATTACACTAAAAGCTACCCCCTTAATGCCAGCCTTCAGAGTAATCTTGTTTAGCTTAAAATAAGAGGTTTAACGCTTCCCACCAGGCAGTGCGCTGTGGTCAAATCAGGTTAGCCATGAAACAATCCAGCCTTTATGAAGAAAATATGTGAAGAAAATAGCCTCGTGACCTAAGAAACAAAAAATGCTTTAAACCAAAGAAGACACCTCTCTGACTATTGAAACACTTTGGGTTCTTACTAAAGTGCTTTCCCTATATTTTAAGATGACACACAACAGGGGGGAGAAATCAAAAAGAAAATAAAAGTGCTCAAAATTAACAGAATTGGGAAAAGGAACTCTTTTTCTATCAATCTCTCAAGTGGACAACTGTACTGCAAATGCATTTCCTGTGCCAATGGATTAAAGGGCAACATTCTTTTAACTCTGTGTGGCTTTAGGGCCACAAACCAGCCATTATGAGATGCGTTCCAGTCTCATTAATGAGGTAAGCATGTGAGCCAGCATTTTGGAAACATAAAGAGACAAATTATAATGAGACTTCACTCAGTGGGGAGGCCAAGATACAGCAGTCTTCTCTCAAAGAGAATAGACAGCTCTTTAATGCATGTGGGAGTTTTCCTACAAAGATACAAAAGACACCAATAAGAAAATAAAGATTTTATATGTATATAAACAAAACACACACGTACCTTTATAGGTAGGTTTTCATTAATAAGCATAATTTTAATGCTTAATGTCTTGGCATGGAAATGTGTTCCCATTCTGTAATTATACTTATCTTCTGCTAGATACGAAGAGTAAATTCAATGTGTAAATGAACAAGTGCTCATTTACTTATTCTCAAGGTTAAAAATGTAGCCCTTTATCTATACAATCCTCAGGTGGACTTTGTCTATATTCACAAAATGCTCACTGATATAATATTCATTTTTTGATTGGGAAACAGAGTAATTAGAGTCTTTGAAAGAAAATTTTCACCTGGGAAAACATCCATCAATTTTTCAAATTTTCTCAATATTACAACCATTCAGAAATTCCCAGACAACACTCTGGCACAAACACAGACATAATAATTATTAGTCATTCAGAACAGATAAAGAGAACTGGACTCTTCAATAAGAACACTTGAGTAGAACACTCTGGGCTTACTAAGCAAGAACGAGCATCATCATCTCTCCTTCCCTTACCTCTGTCTAAAGACAAACGGAATAAGCAAACACCCATGCCAGATTTTCAAGTGATCAGAGTAGGAAGCAAAGTTATGGTTACTAGACTCCATTATAGAACAAAACAACTCTACCTTCAGATCTTTTTTGGGTGGACAATTTGATTTCTTCCATTGACCACAGAAAGAGATGTGAGGAGCAGCAAAGTAGTGATGTCAGCAGTAACCTAAGGCTAGTTGTTTAAAATACCTTAAACCAAAAATTGAGTCCAAGAATGAGTGATGTGAGCAAAAACAAAAACTATACCTTGAGTTCTCAAAATCACTGCAGACGGTGATTGCAGCCACGAAATTAAAAGACACTTACTCCTTGGAAGGAAAGTTATGACCAACCTAGACAGCATATTAAAAAGCAGAGACATTACTTTGCCAACAAAGGTCCATCTAGTCAAGGCTATGGTTTTTCCAGTGGTCATGTATGGATGTGAGAGTTGAACTATAAAGAAAGCTGAACGCTGAACAATCGATGCTTTTGAACTGTGGTGTTGGAGAAGACTCTTGAAAGTCCCTTAGACTGCAAGGAGATCCAACCAGTCCATCCTAAAGGAGATCAGTCCTCGGTGTTCAGTGGAAGGACTGATGCTGAAGCTGAAACTCCAATACTTTGGCCACCTGATGCAAAGAGCTGACTCATTGAAAAGGATCCTGATGCTGGGAAAGATTGAGGGCAGGAGGAGAAGGGGACGACAGAGGATGAGATGGTTGGATGGCATCACCAATTCAATGGACATGGGTTTGGGTGGACTCCGGGAGTTGGTGATAAGACAGGGAGGCCTGGCATGCTGCGCTTCATGGGGTTGCAAAGAGTCAGACACAACTGAGCGACTGAACTGAAGAGTCATCTCTCATATCTATGCATGTTATTACTCTAAAAAAGAATTTCTTATGGAAATAGTAAACCTAGATGGCAATACTTATTATAAATAAAGAGGATGGCTTTTCTAAGAGCACCAATATTTGTACCATCAAATAAGCATTTTTAAATGCATGCTTTTATTAGCTGAAATTAATCATCAAAAGGGCTACCCTTGAATTATACTTACTTTATGAATAATAAACTAGTTGCATGTTTCATATTATGCAGACACAGAAATGATTGATATAGATGCCAAGTGGCCATGAGCCAGATGTTTGGGAACAGATGAAAATACAAGCAAGTTTTTTTAGTTCAAGTTCTGTTCTGATGGCCTCTTCAAGTATGTCTTCTTGCCAGAAGCAACTTGGCAAAATGCAATTTTGGGAGCCTTTTGGTAGCAGCTACCAATCTAAACAGATGAAATCTTTGTGTAAATGCTATTCATCTAATTTCTTTTTTTCCCTCTTTTAATGTGAGATTTGAAATTAAATTTTAATCATACACTGATTTTTAAAGACTATATATGTGAAATGAGGTGCTTCAGAAAGTTCATAGCCAACTTCACGAGATTTGGAGACAGAAAGGAATTTGACAACTGTGAAACCTATGTAACCACTGCAGTATTTGTCTTCTACGTGAATAAGACTTTAAGTGAAAGTGAAGTCGCTCAGTCGTGTCCGACTCTTTGCGATCCGTGGACTGTAGCCCACCAGGCTCCTCCGTCCATGGGATTCTCCAGGCAAGAATACTGGAGTGGGTTGCCATTTCCTTCTCCAGGGAACAAGACTATAATACAACCCAAAAGTTTGATCTGACTTTAAGTTAGTTTGAAAAAAAATTCTGCATTTATTAAATACCTATTTTGAGGACCATTAAAATTCTCCCCATTAATCTTCCCTTTTTAGCATGTCCAGCTTTTGTAGCTATCATTGAAGAATGATATTGCTAACCATTTCAAACTGGGTTAAAATCTAATATTTTTTAAGATGTAGATCTTTGATTTTAGTAATATCAATGTTAATAACTCCTAGATTTAAGTAAGAATTACTGAAAAAATCTCTCATGAGTCTTCAAAACATATTTTGGATAATTCTTTCAGCCCAACACAACTCCAGTTAGCACTAATCAATGCCATGCCCTAATTATTTAAAATTAAATAAACTGAAGTTACATGTGCAAACATTTTGCAATTCACCCTGCATCCACTTCTCTTTTCAAGTTAACTCATAAGATAAGACAACTTGTTTTAATAGATTATTATCACTGGATTACATCCAGAAAAGCATTTGTCTTATGGGAATTCTGTCTGCTTTCATAGTTGTGGTTTAGTGGATGCTCCTGGGCTAAACTGTCAATCATTTTGATTGGCTCCTGGCCCCAAGAACCCTACTGGGAGTCAAGCAAGAAGTTTTTTCCAGGCGTGTGACTGGCACTCAGTAAGTCTAGATGTAGCAAAGGGGAAGGGAAAGGAAGTGATTGGTTAACATATCTGACTGGAATGCTCTGGCTTGTTATTCCATATTTAACATGCCCTTGTTTAAATGCACTAGTCCCTGTTCCCTCATAATGTAATGTGTTAGGCACCTTCAACACAGCAATAGACTCCAGCAATGCTTAGAAGTGTAGAAAACTCATGCAAGCATTGCCATAGGCAAGTCAAACATTAACAAAACCCAAAGATGAAAAATCATAACACTGTGCTATAAATTTTGATAGCTAGAAAATAATAAAAATTACAGGATACACTTGAGTCTTTATTTAGCCTCTGTGACTCAAATATTCCCTTTTAAGGAGTACCAGGAAATTCCATTCTTGAATAGGTTCCGTAAGAACTCCTAAATATCCCAGCACTTTTACAGTGAGGATCAAATTTCTCAAAAAATCATTTCTGTTCTACTCTAGGCCATATCTCAAATCTACCCACGTATCTTGTTCCTTCAATAATCTAAACAAATTCAGGTCAACCAAATGATATGCTAACATGACTACAAATTAAGCTCCATTCTATTTTTCTGTGAGAGACCAGATATTATGAGGAAAGAGAATTGTGTGTAATTGCCTAATGAATTCAAACACCTGTTAAGTCATTTTATCCCTCCCAGATGAGGTCCCAGCATCTAGAAGAGAGAGCAGTGCCTAGAAAACAACATTCTAGGCTGTCATTATATTTCACTGGAGTGCGGGAGTGATCATTTATTAGGAGGAGTAACACTAATTATGAAGGTTTAGTAAACATTATACAGAATGTTTTTACATATATTATCTCAAGGAATTCTTTCTAAAGCCTTGTTTGTAAACTTTGTGAATTTGTATTTTACGAAAGGGTTGGTGAAACTCAGATGAAATAGGTTGCCCAGAGCTAATGGATAGAAGGACTAAGACTCCAAGTTATGTCCTTTAAAAGTCCAGGGTGCCATATCCTAGCCCCGGCCCCCACCAAACCACACAGTTCCCATTTTGCAACCACTGCCTCCAGTCTTCACCACCAGGTTCTTTAACCTGCTCTCACCCTCTCCAACCTCTAAGTGATATCCAACATGAAAGACCATTCAATTCCACAAGAGAAGCTCAAAAAGCCACAGATGGGCAAATACTAGAAGAGGCCTAGAGATCAGAGATATCTATCTGTAAAATCCCAGAACCCCAGAGATTTATCTCCTCATGTTTATTACTTCTGCAGTGAGGAAATGGATGTCCATTGAGCTTAAATGTGCTCACCAAGAACACAGGGCTATCTGACCAAGTTCGGGATCAGAAGTCTCATCTGTCTTTGTGTTTGTGGCATGGAATGTGATCCCTCTGCTTCACTCTTCAATAAGAATCTACAATAATTCAGGAATAGACTCCAATGTTTTTGACCTAGTATTCAAAGCTATCCAAAATCTGGCCCACCTTTACTACATAAACTTCAAAATTATCCAGCCTCATTACTCTATATATGAAGCAACTTTGCATCCATCTACCTAATGGTACCACTATCCTAAATGTTCTTTTTCACCTCCAGCTTAAATTCCACAAGACATTCCCAACTTCTCCAGGTTACATTAATCCCTGCCTTCCCAAAGCTCTCCAGTTTTATAAATTTGTACCATATATGAAAGATTGTAAAGGTCAAGTCTGAAGGTGCTAAGGGCCACAGTGACACTAAACACGTATAATCTTAATGATTATCAGAAATAAGTCTCACTGCTCCCACAGAAATATAAGCTTCTAGAGGGTAGAGGTGTGTCTGTTTAACTTCACTAAAGTAAACATATCCATAGTAACTGGACCTACACCCGACACAAGGCAGGCACTCGACATTAGATAGATGAGTAGGCACAGGAATGATTGAGCAAATGAATGAAAATGAACAAAAGAATAAGGAACCAAGACAGCAGTCTAGAAGGGAGTTGGAGGGCAAATATGAGGGGGTTTTAGATACAGCAGAATCTTGATACAATGATCAAACTTTCCAATCAGATCTCTCTAGCCTACATACCTATAAAAGACAATATAGAGAGGGGGTCCTTTACCCTAATGGCACCCCACTCCAGTACTCTTGCCTGGAAAAGCCCATGGACAGAGGAGCCTGGTGGGCTGTAGTCCACAGGGTCACTAAGAGTCAGGCACGACTGAGCGACTTCACTTTCACTTTTCACTTTCATGCATTGGAGATCAGATCAGATCAGATCAGTCACTCAGTCGTGTCCGACTCTTTGCGACCCCATGAATCTCAGCATGCCAGGCCTCCCTGTCCATCACCAACTCCCGGAGTTCACTCAGTCTCACGTCCATCGAGTCAGTGATGCCATCCAGCCATCTCACCCTCTGTCATCCCCTTCTCCTCTTGCCCCAATCCCTCCCAGCATCAGTCTTTTCCAATGAGTCAACTCTTAGCATGAGGTGGCCAAAGTACTGGAGTTTCAGCTTTAGCATCATTCCTTCCAAAGAAATCCCAGGGCTGATCTCCAAATGGTAACCGACTCCAGTGTTCTTGCCTGGAGAATCCCAGGGACGGGGGAGCCTGGTGGGCTGCCGTCTTTGGGGTTGCACAGAGTCGGACACAACTGAAGCGACTTAGCAGCAGCAGCAGCAGCCGCCTTTACCCTAACATTTTTTGAAGTCCATGTGGCTAGGTGATGATGCAGCCCCTCATTTCTTTAACTTACATAGTTTATGTCACTGTCCAAACCTTTAACAAATCATTTACTTTTCCTGGTGGGTGCTGTATTGACTTAGGAGTTAGAACAATGATATAGCATTTATTTTTTTATTATTTTTTTTAAATTTTATTTTATTTTTAAACTTTACATAATTGTATTAGTTTTGCCAAATATCAAAATGAATCCGCCACAGGTATACATGTGAGCTAACAAATCTTATCTTGCTTACTGAGGAAAAAAGTTCAAATATATTTTTTAAATATACTTGAAACATGAAGCTAGGTCAGTTCCTAATCTTTAGGGCTCTTTGTAATCAATGAAGAATAGGAGAAGAATATAGTATCTTAAAGAAAAGAAAAAAGGAGAGGGAGAGACAGAGAGAAAAGGAGGCAGGAAGACTTTTAACCATTAGACGTGTAAGTTCACCTGAACAAGATGACAGTAATTGGATGACAGGAAACCTCTGGGCATCATCAGCTCTAAATGAAGAGCCTTAAGAAGCCCACTTCCCTTCCCAAGGTCTTCAGGAGGTGATCCGAGGTGTTAGAAAAGTTTGTAAAAAAAGTTGTAACACTGGACAAATGTAAGACATTACAGATATGAAGGATGGGCACTCATGAAACAGCTACGTTAGTTCCTTCCAAAGGATGCTATTGTGAGATGTGAGAAATGTCTATGTAACTGCATACCTCCCAGTAACTGGATACTATCGTCCTAGGGAGAAAGTTGGTTTTAATCTCATTTCTAAACATTCCTATTTTAAAAAAAGGCAGTCATTTCCTAGTTTAGTGTTGTACAAAGTGAAAATTTTAATGATTAATAAATATAAAAATGGACTAATCTTTGCAATGTTAGATAACAGTATCAGAATATTCAAAGTTACTGAAATTCTCTAATGAACTCTGACTTCTAAAAAATATATAAAATAAGAGGAACAACTATTCGTATGATATTTATGGCACATATTTTAAAATTGGCCAATTTTCAGAGAAGAGTAACCATCTTAAAATGGATAAAAAATAAAACCAGTGCACATTAATGGAGCATTTAGCATGTACTAGGCATTCAGAATTTCTACATATGAACTCACTGAATCTTCAAAATACCCTCAGTTTGAGGTGTCCTGAGACACAGAGGTAAAATCAGAATTCCAAGATCAGGCCACCATTTAAAACAGCTAATGCTAAGTGCTAAGTCACTTCAGTCGTGTCCGACTCTGTGTGACCCCAGAGTGGGCTGCCGTCCCACTAGGCTCACCGGTCCCTGGGATTCTCCAGGCAAGAACACTGGAGTGGGTTGCCATTCCTTCTCCAATGCATGAAAGTGAAAAGTGAAAGTGAAGTTGCTCAGTCGTATCTGACTCTTAGCGACCCCATGGACTGCAGCCTACCAGGCTCCTCCTCCATGGGATTTTCCAGGCAAGAGTACTGGAGTGGGGTGCCATTGCCTTCTCCGTTTAAAACAGCCGGCTTTATTTATTCATTCCTTCATGCAACCAGTTGCCTCATTAAGATAAGGAAAAAAATATTACAAATCATTGCGAAAAAATCTGAAATAACTTTAAAAACAGCCAAATGTAAAACTGCACTTTAAAAAAATCCTTAAACAATACTTACTAACTAAAATGTAATATTTATACAACACTCAAGACTGAAGATTGTGGCTTGATGAGTTTGAAAGAAAAGGAAAGAGATGCAAATTCATGTGGATCCTTACAGATTTAGTTATCCTGGAAAACTCAATCAGTACTTCTAGTGATGTTTGATTGCCAAGTGCTCTTCATTCAAACAAGACTTTCCCAGTGGCACTCGAGGTAAAGAACACCCCTGTCAATGCATGAGATGTAAGAGATGCAGGTTCAATCCCTGGGTCAGGAAGATCCCCTGGAGAAGGAAACAGCACTCCAGTAGTCTGGAGAATTTTCTGGAGAATCCCATGGACAGAGGAGCCTGGTGGGCTACAATCCATGGGCCTGCAAAGAGTTGGATACGACTGAAGCAACTTAGCACAGCATGCCTCATTCAAACAGAAGGAAATGGCCAATTTTCAAAAAGACAGGATGAAAGTTATAACACAGTAATATTGTCAAACTTTCCACTACCCCCCAACTGGCATTTACTTCTCAGCTGTTTCTTTTTTTTTTTCTTTATTTCAGTGACAGCTCCCCTTCATAATAAAAATGCTTGGCCTTTGTATAAAGAGGAATAAATAAATATCCTCAGCATCTCTTTCTTAATAATTTGCAAAAAAAAAAAAAAAAAATCAAGGAAGATGAAGAAAAATTCAAGTATCCTTCTACTACAAGTTAAATTTGTACTGAAGATATATTTTTACAGCTGTGATGAACTTCTAGAGCTGGTTATTCTTGGAAACTGCTTTCTGCTTACTTGGGCTTCCTTTGCGGGGAATTGTTACCAAAGTTTACTTTGCATGATTATTTTGAATGAATCTGGTATCCAGAGAATAGTAGAAGTGCTAAATTTGGACTTGAATTTACTTTCAAATTTTAGGGTAAAGGAGAGTCGACTAATACAGAGCAGTATTGGGGATACCTGCACGGTGAGCTCACTGGTACTCAGATAAAATACAGAGCAGAAAATGAGAGGAAAGGACTTGTGTTCTCAGGGTCACCTTAGGCAAATTCCACCACTCTAGATTTCCACCACTGTAACAGAAGAAGATTTATATCCTCTTGACAAAAGTATTAAAGATTCAGATAAAAATGAATGTGAAGGTCGTTCGTAAAATGCATATAGGAAACTGAATGAATGATACTAGTGTAAAGATATTATCCCAAACTTAGCCTCTATGGAGAGCATGTATGACTTAATTCACAGGGGTGTGTATATCAACTAAGGTGCTAAATAAAGTCAGCAAGCTATAAAGTCAGCAAACTGGCCAAATCTAGTGCACACATGTTTTTCAGATAAAGTTTTACTAGAACACAGAACATCCAGTTGTTTTCAGTAATCCCACAGAGTTAAACCGTTGTCATGGAATCCACGTGACAGGAAACATTTACTATCTGACCCGTTATACTGTTTGTAAAGGGTCAATATGAGCCTTTACAGAGGCTCTGAGACAGAGGATTCAATATGGAGAGTTCTTAGTCCAAACCACTGTTTGACACTTGACAACATTATTTTGTTTAGGCTTTTTTTTTTTTTTTTTTTCCTTTTTCAATTCCCCTACAGAGAACGGCGAGTTCAATTTGGTATTTCAAGAAAACATGCTATTTTTCTTGCATGGAAAAAGGATCAAAGTCAATTTCTAATTACATGCCTAAAATGACAGCACAGTTCATGTAAAATGACATAAGGAAACAATTATGTAGGATAGAATAGGGAATTAAGAAATAGAAAATATAATGGACTTCTGGGAGAATCCATTGAAGAAAATCAAGTATTTGGGTTTAGAAGATAATGAAAAAGATAACTTCAAACCATCATGATCAAAGGGAGATATGAAGATAATTTAAAGCAGATTTCTCTGAAAGGTGAAAGAAAACATAGAGCCCACTTCAGTTTGCAATAAATACTCAGTCCTCAAAAAATATTATTCTAAGTACTTGAGGATCTATTCTTCTGGGAATGAATGAAGTACTTCATATTGGCATAGTGATTCCATCTTTCCAATCAGATTATTTCAAAGACAAAGAAAGTTTATGATCTTACTTTTTAAAAGATTTGCAATGAAATTAATTTTTAATTATGGTTAAAAATAACATGATGTAATTTGGTTTTTGGAGCATCCCAGAAACATCCATATTTGGAAAGTAAACCCTGGAGAGGTTCAATTGCTTGTCCACAATTACACGAGCAGGTAGTGGCCGAAACTGTGAGAGCCCAGGCCTCCTGATTAGAGCTTCGGGATTGATGTCATTATGCCACACGGCCGTACTTTTCACAGCGTGCTCCCTTTATCTCTGAAATCACAACTTCTCTCAAATGTCTAACATTTTTCAGAGGCTCGACTGTAATTAACCTAGAAAAAGGCCACCAGCTGCATGCAAAGGTGTAGCTTCAAACAACCTTTATATAAATCTGATGTAAATCAGCAAATGTCTTAATGGCATATTAAATTTTTATAGAATCTTTCTCCCATAGTTAACTATGTTATTGCTCTTTTAAAACTGCTCAAAAGTAAATCTACCTCTAAGGAGTAAGCTGGGACATATTTTAAAGATGGCCATTTCTTTAAAGGGGTAAAGAAAGACTCCAAATTCTTTTCCAACTTTAAATATGTTTAGTTTGTCTAAAAATATGTTTTCTTTTTTTTAAAAAGTTAAGGAATGGAAATTGAGTCTATCTTAGATTTTAAAAGCACCTTTACACTTTGAAAAAAATCCCTGGACACAGCTAAAAATAAGTCAACAATATGTACTTAAACACAACACAATTACTTCTGCATGTGTAAGACATCTGTAATCTGTAATACACAATGAGAGGCAAATATATGAAAAAGACTACAAAGTACTCAGATTCCTATTTCCACTATAAGCAATTGTTACTCATTCAAGAACCAAGAGCTGCATGTACTAAACACCCAGCCAAGAAAGCTACCAAATACTGATGTCAGATTCTTACTGCAGAAAATTACATTTGTGTAGGGACCTACAATTTATCACCATTTTCAAAAAAAACAAAATAAGGATCCAAGCATTCTGACCCAAACATAGGCCCAAAGAAGATACCCTGATTACCCAAACACTACAACCAATTTGTTAAACAGTAAATAAGACAGGCAAGCATATTAGAGACACCAGTGAAAACATGCAGGAATCTCTGTAAGACTTAACCAACCACATGGATTGAGGTCACAACTTTTTTTTCTACAGATCTTGTTAAACTTGGAAAATCAAAAAGAAAATAAAAGTTAAAACAACACTACCTCTATGAAAACCAATAACTTTAGATCCAAACTCCCTCACTCTTAATTTCAAAATATGGAACTAAGATTATGATAATAGTTGCAAAAACTTGGTGAACACATTCAAAAGCAACATGAAAAATAAACTGATTTTATGATATGCAAATGATATCTCAATTAAACTGTTAAAAAATACAAAAAGGCCAACCTAACATGCGGCTATTTACAGTCTTTATTCCATTTATTGTAAATATTCAGATATTTCCCTTCAGAAATACTAAAAGTTTCTTAGTCTGGAATGCTGCCATGTTGGCGGTGTTACATGATACAGAGTTTATGCACACTGTTATCTCCAAAATAATTTGTAAAAATCAGAATTGCATCTGGCCTCAAAGGTTACGAGTACTGAATCAGGGCACCTAGAGCTCTATTTTATATAAATAGAGGGAATCTCAGATTCTAAAAGACACTCTTTACAATCCACATTCAATAAGGCCTGACACATCCTGTGCAAGGAGGACCTCCAAAAGACACACAGGCACTGGGCATCACAACACTGCTGGTCATTCTAAGCTGTATCATATTTCCAATGAAACTTATAGGAAAAGGTTTTTAATCTGAACTATAAAGCAAACTCTTTAGCACAGACTTATCTTTTCCCTTGTAAAGTCATTAGGAATGCATTGTCTATACACATAAGTTAATAAGGTTGATTAGCAATGACGCAGCAATATGAATTCAGAGTCAAACCAAATGCTTCAATGTGAACTGACTCCAGAAAATTCAATTTTGCATGCTTTGGGGATGCACCATGCATTACAGAACAGGTAGAGAAAATCATAAGGAGTCTCAGAAGCAAATCTAACCCAGCCCAACCTCAAAGGATGTATATACAAGGCCCCTCTTTTAAATCTGTTCAGTTCAGTTGCTCAGTCGTGTATGACTCTTTGCGACCCCACGAAGCTGTTCATCACCAAATCCCGGAGTTCACCCAGACTCAAGTCCATCGAGTCGATGATGTCATCCAACCATCTCATCCTCTGTCGTCCTCTTCTCCTCTCCTGCCCTCAATCTTTGCCAGCATCAGTGTCCTTTCCAATGAGTCAGCTCTTCATATCAGGTGGCCAAAGTATTGGAGTTTCAGCTTCAACATCAGTCCTTCCAATGAACACCCAGGACTGATCTCCTTTAGGATGGACTGGTTGGATCTCCTTGTTATCCAAGGGACTTTCAAGAGTCTTCTCCAACACCACAGTTGAAAAGCATCAATTCTTCAGTGCTCACCTTTCTTTATAGTCCAATTCTCACATCCATACATGACCACTGGAAAAACCATAGCCTTGACTAGATGGACCTTTGTTGGCCAAGAAATGTCTCTGCTTTTTAATACGCTGTCTAGGTTGGTCATAACTTTCCTTCCAAGGAGTAAGCATCTTTTAATTTCATGGCTGCAATCACCATCTGCACTGGTTTTGGATCCAAGAAAAATAAAGTCTGACACTGTTCCACTGTTTCCCCACCTATCTGCCATGAAGTGATGGGACTGGATGCCATGATCTTAGTGTTCTGAATGTTGAGCTTTAAGCCAACTTTTTCACTCTCCTCTTTCACTTTCATGAAGAGGCTCTTTAGTTCTTCTTTACTTTCTGCTATAAGGGTGGTGCCATCTGCATATCTCAGGTTATTGATATGTCTCCCAGCAATCTTGATTCCAGCTTGTACTTCCTCCAGCCCAGCGTTTCTCATGATGTACTCTGCATATAAATTAAATAAGCAGGGTGACAATATACAGCCTTGACGTACTCCTTTTCCTATTGGACAAACCGATGGTGGACATGCTATGCCCTTGCAGGCCAATGTGATGTAGATGAGCAAGCTCAGAGTATCAGTATCTCAATGCCTGTCACTCTTCTGGGATAGGAAGATGAAAAAGAAAAAGAGTATCCAGTACTTTTTCTCAAGGAAGCTTCTAAACCATCTACACACACACACACTCAGTACTATTCATATAATGCCTTAAATAATCAGGCTACCTTTTACTTGAAGGAACACAAAGACAAGGATCTATACTGAAAACGATCACTGCATTTAGAATTAGCATTGCCTTTGAAATCCAGCTTCACTGCATGCTAATCAATTCAGGGAGATTCACTCAGTCTCTTGTAAAATGGGTACAAACAATGACCCCACAGGGTCACTGTGACAGCTAAATTAGAAAGCAAATGTAAAATTCCAGGGGGCTCAGTGGTAAAGAATCTTCCTGCCAATACAAGTGATGCAAGAGACATGGGTTTGATCCTTGGGTCAGAAGATCCCCTAGGGGAGGAAATGGCAACACACTTCAGTATTCTTGCCTGGAGAACTGCATGGACACAGGAGCCTGGCAGGCTTCAGTCCATAGGGTCACAAAGAGTCAGACATGATAGAATGACTGAGGACACATGCGCACATAAATTCCAAGAAAGCAGTTTTGTCTGTTTTCTTCATTACTTTATCCTTGACACCTAAAAAGGCGCCTCATATTTAGAAGACACGTGGTACCTATTTTTCACAAAATGAAAAGATAAGAAAGAATCTAGCAAACTTGTCACATGACAGGCACTGAGGGAGAAAAAAATGGAAATTGACTCTAAATCCAAAATAAATGCACAAGCATGAAATGGTTTTCAGTTCAGTTCAGTCGCTCAGTCATGTCCAACTCTTTGAGACCTCATGGAATGCAGCACACCAGGCTTCCCTGTCCATCACCAACTCCTGGAGCTTGCTCAAACTCATGTCCATCAAGTCAGTGATGCCATCCTGCCATCTCATCCTCTGTTGTCCCCTTCTCCTCATGCCCCCAATCCCTCCCAGCATCAGAGTCTTTTCCAGTGAGTCAACTCTTCGCATGAGGTGGCCAAAGTACTGGAGTTTCAACCTCAGCATCAGTTCTTCCAATGAACACCCAGGACTGGTCTCCTTTAGGATGGACAGGTTGGATCTCCTTGCAGTCTAAGGGACTCTCAAGAATCTTCTCCAACACCACAGTTCAAAAGTACTCAGCTTTCTTTATGGTCCAACTCTCACATCCACACATGACTACTGGAAAAACCAAAACTTTGACTAGACAGACCTTTGTTGGCTCAGAGTCTTAAAAAGTTAAAAACAAAATTCTGGATGATCTGAGCTACTTAGTTGTCACTGTTAGAAATTTCTTTCACTCAAGACTCTTCCCTACCCAAAGGAACTGGGATAATATATTATCCATCTTTGTATTATTAGCAGCCATAAAATGTGTAATTGCATGTAGAAGTGTGTATCATTTGTATTTAACACTATTGTAGGTAAACAGCACTGTTCGCAAGACCAAATAATATGAGAATGACTGATTATTTCATCTTATTTGGATTTTCCATTTTAACCAAACCAGGAGCTTTGGTGTTAACTATGGAAAGAAATTCCTTCTTCCCTAGCTAGGCACTCTCTGAAATCCTTGGGCAAATTACTTCACTTCTATAAGCCTCACTCCTATAAGTTTCCTTATCTGTAAATAATATCTACTTTCATAGAATCCAACAAAGAAATGCATAGAAGACACTTTGCTAGCACACAGTAAGCCTTGATCAATGGTGGCTGTTATCATAATTACCACCAGCTCTGTGTATATGCAAATGAAGGCTAATGAATTTAAATGGGGTATTTCTCTTCCTCTTTAAACAATATGGAAGTCAGCAGGGCTGCAGAGAAGATTACACTACAGAATGCAAGAGAATCAAAGACTACAAATTATCCTGTCCAAGAACCAGAAACTTTCAGCTGCTGCTTTGACAGCTTAAATTCAGCCCCTTTCTCACTTAGCCTGCCCATTTTTCAATTGGCATCTCTGCATTTTCTCCTTTCTGGCAATTTTACCTCTGAAGTACCTTCATTTTTGGAACCATCCTCTCTTTTGACATTAGGGTTGTCACTCATTTGAATATTCATCCAACAGAAAGAAACTAAAGTCATATTGTATGGTCACAAGAAACTTTCAGCATCTTTAAGAAATGAGTGGCATCCTACAACATTCCTGGAATTGTGAGTCTCAGGGTGAACAGCGATACACAAGCTGATGAGTCTACTGCTAATGCCTAAAATTTTTCTTGCTCCAAGTTTGCACAGTGGTGCCTTGGAGAGCTGGAATAAGGTGTCAAAGAACAGCCAAGCCAGTATTCATCCTCTCCACCTCTAAACCAATCCTAGGCTCAGTATCCTCAAACAGAAGATACTTCTATTGAGGGG
The DNA here is from genome assembly GCF_002263795.3 of Bos taurus. Taxonomy (NCBI): domain Eukaryota; kingdom Metazoa; phylum Chordata; class Mammalia; order Artiodactyla; family Bovidae; genus Bos; species Bos taurus. The sequence goes on along the minus strand of NC_037332.1, from coordinate 12,401,800 downwards.
TAATCTATTCCAAACATAATATCCTGTTAGTAAAGGACATTAATCAAATTAGAAAAATACACAGTGATTTTAGTCTCTTTGTGTTAAGCTTCTGTTAGCTACAAAAGTATATGTTCCATTTGAGGGAATTCCCTGGCAGTCCAGTGGTTAAGAGCCCACATTTCCACTGCAGAGGACATGAGTTCCATCCCTGGTTGGAAGAATAAGATCTCTAAGGCTATGCGGTGTGGCCAAAAAAAGAAAAGAGTAAGTTCCATTTGAAGGGCTTAAATCAAGCTGGAGCCTTAAATCCTGGAATGACTAATATAGCTAAAGAGAAAGTATCTAGGGGGAAATAAGAAGGCAGTCTTATTCATGACACACCTGAGGAATGGTACGTGGTGGTGGTCCATTACAAGTCTCTAAAGTGGCAAATTCAAAATTATTTTCATAATCACAAGTTTGTTTTTTTCTATAATTAAAGGCATGGAAGCAATGTGCACAGTGGTAAAAAGCACTGGATCTAGAGGAAGAGGTACTGTTAACTGTACACCCAACTAATTTCTGTGGACCCCAATTTCTGCAAAAAGAGATGGGTTAGCATATAGATAGATAATTTCTAATATCCCTTCCAGACCACAAAATCTTGTGTGTATGGAAATCTTACAATGTTTCATAATATTATATGGGGTATCAGACTCTCAATGTACATCAGTGGGTGCCAGACCCAGCTACTCATCAAAATTACAGGAAAAGCAGCTCTTTTACCCCTTTCCTGTTTACCCACTTCTCCTGCCCTCTAACCTTAAAAGAACATAATTACAGGAATGAGATCAGTAAGCAACTGGAACTAACCCCTGACTTATGGTCTCCTGAACGCACACCCTGCCTTGTCTAACCTGTAGATTTTTTTTCCTAGATAAAGAGAAGAATGAAGAACTAAGCTGTTAAAAAATGACTAGCTCTCTACCTGCAACAGCCACCCGTCCAAGCCCTTCTAGCAATCCTGCAGGCAGATCACAGCGGGGTAAAATAACATCTGGAGAGAGAGTCAGACAGTCTGCACACAACGAGGAATGATGCAAAACCAGCCTCTCCCCAGTACCGCGCTAGTTCCCTTTAAACTTTGTCACAGCTGAGCAGACTCTACAGAGTTGGCCTCTGAACAGGAGTCCATCTTCTCCCCAGATTGCCAGCTTTTCTGATTAAAGCACTTTTCCTTTCTACTGACACTTGATTCTTGAATTATTGGCTTATGAGCGGCAAGGAGATGAACCTAGATTTGATAACAACAGCGGGAATTTTTTAGAAAGTAGATCTAAGAACTAAGATCCCACAAGCCGTGCACAGTACACTGTGAGAGGAGGACATAAGTAAATAGTAATTTTTCCTGCTACTTCTCCACCAGCTCCTCCCTAACACTTCAAATAAATAAATAAGCAGAGCAAAATATCCTTATTCAGTAGTGTCCAGTTTGCAGCTACAATCTCCGATTTAAAAGTTTCCCCATGAGAGGCTGACAATCATTCCAGTTTGGAAACCCATAATAAACCCTAATGCTTAAACAGTCTCCATCCCCTACCCACCTTAGCTATTACCTGTCACTTAAACCATATTCTTAAATATTAGGTTTTTCAAACTCAAAACCAATCTTGTGCATGTGTGCTCAGCTGTGTTCGTCTCTTTGTGACCTCATGGACTATAGCCTGTCAGGCTCCTCGGTCCATGGAGTCTAGACAAGTATACTGGAGCAGATTGCCATTTCCTACTCCAGGGGATCTTCTGGACCCAGGGACCCAACCCATGTCTCTTGCGGTCCCTTGCACTGGCAGGCAGATTCTTTACCACTGGCAAGTATAATCTCACCTATAAAACGAAAACCACTTTTAGCTATAGACTTTTCTCAGCAAGCCCAAGTTACCAGGAATTAAGTTCCTGTAAAAATAATTTGGTCTGAATGTTGTTAAGGCATTTGAAATATTTTATAAAATCTCTTGCAGCCAGAAAACAGTATTGCTTTAACAACAAAAATGCTGCCATCTCTGCTCTCCTTAGGAGGTAAGGAAATAAACTAAACTACGGAACAACAGCAATAACAACAAAAAGCAGCCTCAATGCTTCCCTGAAAAGGTTTATTACAAGAGATTCTAGAATCAGCTGCCACAGTGTTGCCTGCCAGGCTAGGGAAGATCAAGAGAAGGCAAGAGATGCATGTTCACCCTTAGGTGTTAACATGCTTCCTCTTTCCCCAAAGAACGAGATGAACGCTGCAAGCTATTGCAGCCACTGCACCAATCTTCCTTACTATAAACCTTACGAAAAGCAAATATACAGCAAACAGGGTACTGGTAGGGAGCAGACCAGAAAAAGCTTGGATCCCCTCCACTTCTAGATACATAAGCAACAGCACCATCCTGAGCCTGAAGCGGTAAAGTCAGGCTATAAAATTATGAAATGATGGTAAGATATTATCAATGGAGAAAAATGAAAGAATGAGCATGTGTACTTATTTTCAAACAAAAGATAAATGATCAAATCAGTTGTTCAGAAGAATTTTCCTTGAAAAGGGCCTTTTTCTCAACATTCTTTAAATTGTCAGCACTGTTGAATAGAATAGCAAACACTTTGATCGACATTTCACCCAGCATCCCATTAGAAAAGTCAGAGCTAAGTCAACTGACTGCTCTGCAAAACAGACAGGAAGTTTACTTTTACAGAAACGCTAAGGAAATATAACAGAATGCTGTCGAGGATGGTGATATCAACTACAGAAAACAAACCTGCCTGAGAATGTACATTTACTATATTCATATCTGGTAATAATTTGGCAAGGCAAATATTATATTCCATCGTCTCTACAGACCCTGTAACTGATGTTCAGTACATTTAGTAATTTATCCAAAGTCACATCATTTAAATATAAATCTTCAGGATCCAATCCAAAGGCCTTTCTAAAATGTTCTTACCTGGATCTATACATGGGAAGATTAGCCAATCACCAAGTGCTACTTCAAAGTAAACATCACTTTCTTTCATAGTATTAGGTGTATTTAACTTTTTATCATACTGTTATAAGATTTTAAGAAATGTCACTCAATGGAACAGGTAAATTTTTGCCTGAATCTTCAAATTAGGAGAAATAATTCTATGTAATTTGGAGTTTTCCATTTCATAAAAATTACAGAAATATCCTCAAGCCACTCATACCTAGCTTTGATATAATCTGACAACATTATATAAACATGTATTCCTGCAGTTTATTCTGGTGGGACACGCCACACGCACACACACAGTACACCCTTTTATAAGGGGATACTCGGGGTCTCAGGCATTAGAAACCAAGATAACGCCCTCAAAAGGCTGGCTTGGTACTGCTAACAAGTATAATGACGCAAAATTTACAAAATTAAAATGCTGAGGTGTTTTCTTGTTTGTTTTTGTTGCTTTTAGATATATAAAATGTAATTACTTCTAAGCTGTCACAACTGATGTTGTATATAAGCAATGACTACTAAATGTACTTCGTATGTGGTTATCTTTAATGATACAATAATGGAAATTGTGGATATATTTTTCATTTTCTTCACATACTAAAAACTAAGTCATTTATTTGTTTTTAAATGTGCTTCATTTTTCTCATGTTGTCCTTGCTGTTTTCTTTGAATCTTACATTAATTATAAGCAAAATGACAACCACACACCCAAATGCAGGCGCTGCAGATTCCCTTATTACAACAAAGAGAAGTATTATGATCTCTGCATTCTATTTGATTTCCTGAAATGAAATGAATAAACATGTGGAGAAAGAAAGAAAGTGTCCTCTGGAACAGAAAAACTGACTTCACTAATGAAGGCCATAATTACTGAGGAAACATGTATTAAATTCTGAATTCATGCTATTCCACTTGATGCAAGAGTTGTAATCAGACCAACAGAGCATACAGGAGCCATCTGGGTGATGCAAAGTTGTAAAGACAAACCCTGAGAGCAAGGGCACGTCGACCTTCCTAGTACCAAATCATCGTAGACTTTTGTATTAGAAAGTGCTGTTGTTCCCTTTTCATTTCTTATTTTCCTTCTGAAGAAAGGAATACTGTGATCGACAGGTATGAAAATGGATATTAAAAAAAAAACTTATCATACCATGCACCCTTTACCCTATTATCAATGATCAATGAATTTAACATTCAGTTTTATCCACCCCACCTCCCACCTGGGTCACACCTTTTAAGGACTCTCTAATGCACTCCAGAAATCTGGCTTTCTATAGCTTATATTTCACTTGAGAAATATAAGAAATCCTAAATTAGCATTTCCATCGTTGCAGGCCTTTAAGACAGGAATCTGACTTCTAGGGTTTCAATGACAATGGGTTTCAAAATGTGCAAACCACGTCATTTTCCGTGAAATTGACAGAACCCAGTTGAATATGAGTAACCTGACAATCACGAGATCCCCGTCAGTCAATTTGATTCCTCTGAGGCAGCAGGTTATCAAAAATTGAACCGAGTGATGTAATACGCATCCCAGACAGTGTTATGAGAACAGCAGAGATGATTTCAATGAGACTCATTATTTATTCATCACAAGGTCCAATTTGCGTGTTATTTTCACTGACGGTGTACTCAGTTAACTGGTTGAAATTCAGTGCTGATAGAGTGTTTTATTCCATACTGTAAAAAGGACCCTTTTAATTTTTTTTTCTGTCTTCCTGTATAAGAGTACAAAACAAAGAGAGATTTTGTGTTTGTGGCCATTCATGGTAATATCTGAACACCATTTAGCAAAGCTGGAAGAGCAGACATTGGAGAAAGCCCTTAAGGACTCCCTGTTTTTCTCATTAGGAGTGTATAATAACATGTCAAATATTACAGAGTAAAAAGTAAAACAATATTATTATTCAGAAAATAACTACTTTTCCTTTAAATGCTATAGAACGAGATAAACACTGATAGGAAACACACTCACAGAATGAGATATAACCTCCACTTCTGAGTCAGATCCTTAGTCTCATCACCCAAGGGACCTTCTCTAAGGTTCAGGGAAAGAACAGGAAAGAAAGCTCTCCCAACAGGCAAGAAAGAGCTGGCCTGTACATTCTTGGACTCTTCACATGGACCAGTCCAAGGGCTAGCACATTTGAAAACCATGCATCATCTCTCATCAATGTTGTGGTCACATCATATCTTAAAAGGCCCTGACATCATTAGACACAGTAGCTATCTCAGTTCGCCTTTCCTAATTCATTTTACTAAGTTCATGTGCTTTATGTATCCGCTGAAAGGAGTGCTCAGTGCTCCTCAGTAACTTCCTCTGAGTTTCCCTCAAGAAAATGCTCACCCACCAGTTTCCACGTTTTCCCACCTCTCTAATTATAAATACCTACATCCAAACAATCCTTCAGGGCCCTGCTGACGTACCCTGCCCCAGAAGGTGCTTCCCATCCCCTCAGCTGAAAGTCACCTCCCCGTCCTCTCAGCTGCCCTCCGGCTCCAAGTGCCTGACAGCCCTCACCACTCTTCAGCTTGAATTACATGTACTATTCTCAACTTCCTACTACTCTCAAATGTCCTTAAGATCAGAATTTTATTGATTCATCTTAGATTCCTCACATCACCTACCACAGTGCCTTGCACAAAGATGAACCTTTTAAAAAATAATCATAATTTGTGATAAGATCGCTGTCCCAGGTATTAACACTCTAATGCTAGCATCACAGAAACTTGCAAGAATAGTCAGTTTCCCAATTTTAAATGACTTGACTTGAATCTAAACAGCAAGCAGAATACAGAATCATCTCAAATCAGCTGAGTGAAGAAGGCAACCTGCAGGAATAAAATACCCTATTAATCTTTGACTTTTAGAATTGAAAAATATTTCTGAACCTTGACTTTATTTGTAGTATTATCTGGTTAGCGGTCTTGGCAGCTGTTCAAAGTTTTAAAGTACTACAGATCATGAATATTAAACGCTACAACAAGTTTACTGGGAGGAAATCCAAATTCATTTGTAAGTGCATGACAAATAGTCACCCCCTCCAGTTTCAATAATGCAAGGAAATACTGTGATCAGAACCAGAGTTCCTTGCTATATCTAGATTCTCACAAAGTCAAGTGTAAGACAAATGAAGGGAAAGACAATTTTCAGAAAGCAAGAACACTACTTGAAGCAGAGTGGCACAGATGGTGCTTAAAGACAATCAGAATCAGCAAATATATCCTATTTCATTCAAGGCAATGGATATGAGGGTCACATCTTGAGTAAAACCACAATCTGGTCTAGAAAGAAAAGGGACGAAGCCATAAATAATAACAGATTCTGCTAATGCCATCCAAGCAGCTAATCAAGTTAAAAAAGCACATGTGGATCCAATGTGCAAATACCTGCAGGCTATACACTGGTTTTTTCTGTACGTGGGGAGCCACACAACATAGTCTGATGTACAAAAGCACCACATTTAACGTCTTCACTGTTCAGACAGTGATGAGCCCAAAACCTTCAACAGAATATAAGCCCCAGCCCTGGGAAACCATTTTCAAAATATGCCCAGTAAATGGTTTGGAACTATGCAACTATTTGCTAGTGTGGGTCAGATGGTTGCATCCCATTATAGAGCCAAGCATACTTAATACCCAAGATAAAGGTAAACTTGCTCACCACAGGCAATTTCCCTCCATCACATCTGGCTTTGCATTAAAATAAAGTTTTGCTAGACAGAGACAACTTGTTTTTCAAAAGTGGCAATGACTCCCTATCCCTCTCTAGTAATATTGTGTCTTTATCTTGTTTACATGAAATAGAGCCAGGAGATTTCATTTGAAAAAAAGGTGGCTATCCAGATAATACATCTTGGAAACAACTACGGTAAAATAAATACTGTCATCTGTAGAGAAAGTCTTAAAATACAAAACCCAAAGGGCTTCATTTTCCAAATTATTTTGGGCTATAATTACAATTGTTACACTCGCTTTCAGGTTTCCTTTCCTTTTTAATTTTTTTCCACCTGTAACTGAATAAGTGATTATGAGGCTAATAAAGGGGGAAAAAAAGATATTTCCACATTAAAACAGTTAACAGATGTTAAATAAGCACAGAAAATGGCCACTAGGCAAGCAATGACTGATGTTGGGTAAGTAAGAAAAATGTTGCCTTTACTGATTTTATTACCCATGTACCTCCTGGGATCATAGGAGACTTATAAAGTATTTTGTGGGCAGATAAAAGTCTAGCATTTATTTGCAAGGCTAGTTTAAGTGTCTTTCAAGGGTTCCCCATCCCCCTTACATTTTGACAACATAAAGCCAAGTAAGTGAAAACCATCTAAGAAAGGCTAAAATAGGCATTTGTTGAGAGGTCAAGAAAACTTATTTTTCAACATTTTTCTGACATGCATCTCTTCCAGTCCCACCTTCCAGACCTCCCTAATCAGGAATGAAATCCTCATTGTAGAAAGGAGAAGGTATAAGATTTCACTTTAGCACTGCAGGCACATCTGTTTCAAAAGTCAGCCTTTAAGTGTGAATTCAGTAATTCACTGGGGAAGCCCACATATTTAATCTCTTACAAATCCTCCAATTTTTTCCCTAAGTATTGAAAACTGTATTATTTCATGTTATACTCAATCATATTATTTCAAAAGTCATTATTCTCTTGATAAGCATTTACTAACTAAGCTAAATGTGCTAATACTTTTGGCATATTCAGAACAGTGCACAGGAGATATGAACACTACATGGTTCTGCGTGTCGGTGTGCCCATGTGTGCGTTCAGTTGTGTCTGAGTCTTTGCAACCTCATGGACTGTAGCCCACCAGGCTCCTCTGTCCATGGGATTTCCTAGGCAAGAATACTGGAGTGGGTTGCCACTTCCTCTCCAGAAGATCTTCCCCACCCAGGGATCAAATCCATGTCTCCTGCACTGCAGGTGGATTCTTTACCACTAAGCCACCTGGGAATCCCATACGTGGTTACTAAATACTAAATAAAATATCTACAATATTCTGGGTACTTACTATTTCCTTATTTCCTCTGCAGAACTACAGAAATTTTACAAGTCATATGGACACAGGCATCATTTGCTTGAACCTGAGCAGTCAAAAAAATGGCAGCTGAGAATTCTGACCAAATCCAGTCATCCCGAGAAGGCTGTCTGGCCCAAACAGGGCATATTTGTTCTTAAGTAACCAATATTAAATAACAGGAGATGTCACAGAAAATCCAGATGGAAGTCTTAGAACAACCTTAACCTCTCCCAAACAGAACCCTGTACTTTCTTATTGCAATGACGGGATGGAGAGAAGTCCCAGGGAGGGGACATAAGTCCTGTCCCTACAGTTCCTTCTGCCTGATCCTAGTAAATGTTGACTTTAGGACATTAATCTGACAAGAAGTACAGAATCAAAACATCTGACATTACTAAAGAAACATGAAGCGAGAAGCTGAGTGTGATTGCTATGAGAAAAACATTACTGACAAAACTATAAAAATGGAGAGACTGCCCCTCTAGTTTTAATCATTTCCAACTTGAGGAGGACCACCATTTTTAGATTTTTGAGCATTTGGCTAGTTCTTTGGTTTGCATAATAGAGCTAAACATTTGTGCACTGGGTTTTTCTGTTTACATATAAATTCTGTTTTAATAAGGCAGGGAAGTTTATTTCATCTGGCAAACTATGATAACTCTGATGTAGAGTTAATTAGTAAGACATTCAAGATGTATTTGTTTAAGGTTGAAAAGTCTTTTAATCCACTTCCTTCAGAGTCTCTTCTAACTTACCCCAGGCATAGAAATATATATATTTTAAAGACATAATATGAAATTTTTCTATAACTTCCATATGTAATCTATGCCAGTGTTTACAAGCTCTGTAGTCATGAAATTCTAAATGGAAGTTTTTGCTTAAATATTGATGCTTCAGGTTCAGTTGATTCCTAATTCATATGCTTTCAAACCACTGGAAAAGTTTGGCCATCTCTTTCTTGAAATAAAGAATTATAATTTCCACTGATGTTTCTTCTTTCCCTTCAACTAATACGCATTAAGTGCCTTCCAAATACTGGGTATCCAGTTCACAACAACAGAGAAGGCGATGTCACCCCACTCCAGTACTCTTGCCTGGAAAATCCCATGGACAGAGGAGCCTGGTGGGCTGCAGTCCATGGGGTCACTAAGAGTCAGACATGACTGAGCGACTTCACTTTCAGTTTTCACTTTCATGCATTGGAGAAGGAAATGGCAACCCACTCCAGTGTTCTTGCCTGGAGAATCCCATGGACGGGGGAGCCTGGTGGGCTGCCGTCTATGGGGTCGCACGGAGTCGGACACGACTGAAGTGACTTAGCAGCAGCAGTTCACAACAAACACCATACAATTTCATATAATCTTCCCAACCTCTCCAGGCGAGAACATGATCTCTACTCTGACATGAAGAAACAGGTCATTGAACTAGTTTAAGGTGACTCACTCAGTGCAAGTTAAGATTCAATGCTTATTATTTCCTTCTCTACTGTGGAGTCATCTACTTTCTTTATTCATCTTCATACCCTTACAGTGTAAGATCACTCGACAGTCACAAATATGTCTTCTAGTTCTAGGGATTCCATTTTCTGGGTGACCTTCACATCTCTGGTTCTCTACACCTCAGCTGGAGACAAGGGGCCAGGCATAGACCATCTCCAGGTTTCTCACAAATCTATAAAATCTATTATCCAAATGCCCTCATTAAGCCCACAAGGCCAAACCTAAGAAAAAAGGAAAAGTTAAGCTGAGATAGCAACTATCAGATGAAGGGTATTGCTGCCATGACTCAAGGAGTGGTTCAGACAGCCTGGGTAAGTTTCCATTTGAGAACTTCTCAAGACACTGAACATTCAAAGCATTAAGTCCTTTCCCATAGGATGGGGAACTTTGTGCCCGACTCTTTGCCACCCCATGGACTGCAGCCCACCAGGCTCCTCTGTCCATGGGATTTTCCAGGTAAGTATACTGGAGTTGTTTGCCATCTCCTTCTCCAGGGGATCTTCCCAGCCCAGGGATCGAACCCAGGTCTCCTACACTGAGGGCAAATTCTGTTAATCTGTCCTATGGCAATTTAATTATTAGTGCAACCAAAGAACTTAGATGGAAAGAAAAGTTTTCATTCCTTGCACTAGTGGCAGTTCTCATTTTCTTAAGCAGCAGCATGAGTAAGGCTGCCAAATAAAACATAGAATGCCCAGTTGCACTGTACTTTCAGATAAACGAAAATAATTTTCTATTATAAATATGTCCCAAATATTACATGAAACAAGTTTACAGTAAGGAGCTCTATCAGCAACTTTATCCTTGAAAATAAGCTTAGAGAACCAAAAATTTCTCAGAAGAGAACTTCAAAAATGCTAAAAGCAAGTCCTAAACTGACATATCAAAATAATTTCCTAATTTATGAAATGGTAAAATGAAAATTCTGCAGAAGAAAACACAGTGCTTCACAGGCTGTCAAGGTCTTAAAACACCCAATCTGCATCCCCAAATAGCTCTCACCCTGCAAAGGACAAGGACCATGACTTATTCTATTTGTATTTCCAGTACAACAAGAAAACTTGCTATTGTTGATGATGTGGTTTTAAAAAGAAAAAGACTGTTCTCCCTAATTTTCTTTGACTGAATATTTAAAATTGATTTGAAATTAAGAGCTTGGCTTTCAAACCTACTTTGTGTTCAAAGCACCAAATCCAAATGAGGGTTCTCAAGTTTCAGCAGTTAATTGAAATCACAAAAGAACTTCATTAACCACTTGATACTTGAGTTCTAAGTAAACTCCTTGTTTCCCCACAGAGCAGAAGTACAGCAGTAATTACTCTTCCTAAGTTTAAAAAAAAAAAAAAGTCATTTCAAAATAAATGTTTCTATTTCCCTCCATTTTGTTCTTCAATTCCTTCCCAATTAGATTTTAAGTAAAATTAAGAATTGAGAGGAAAAAAGTAGTAAAAACTACAACACTTGACAGTTTTCTCAGGGTCAGTATCCTAAACCATTATACTCCTTGCTGAAGAGTATCCAAAACGATAAAGGAGCTGGTCTGAATCATGTCTGAGGTTGCAGGCACTGGCCAAGTTCAGGCTTTTACTTAAAGGCAAGGCAAGGATGAGTTTATTGTGAGGGAGGGAAGATGTGGATATGAGAAGCAGGCAGTTTCTCAAGATGCACTAGTCCGCTCAAGGCATTCCCTTAACACACCAGCAGGAAACTGCTCAGTCCTCTTCAAGTACTTGGGATCCAAAAGCGCTTCCATGACCTTCACACTACACTGCATTTGAAACCACTGAGGGAGTTCGGAAGAACACATATTAAGCCCTGAGGTCTTAATTGGCCTCAGGGCAGAACTTATAATAGCCAATTTCTGTTTTGACTCTTCTATTCTTATACACTACAACAAGGAAAAGGTGAATATGACTCATTATTTAAGAATGTGACTTCCCAAAGCACAGCAGAGGTTTGTTTTCCAAAGTCAGCTTAGGAAAAGTAATATTAACAAATGGCAGAGGATTTCCTCTTTCCAGAGTGGAGCACCCAGCTCACTGATCAGCTGTGTTATTTTTTCAAACACCTATTACAGGCAATTTATTGGATTACAGGACTTGGACTGAAATAAAGGAGTAAATGATAAATAAATAAAGATGCATATTCTTTACAAGGCAGAACTGTCCTTCTACCCTCTTGGGGATTTCCTCTTGGAAATCATGAAACTAAGTTAAGAAACCTGAGAAATAAAATAATCAGAGACTGATACCCAAGTTAGTAGGAAAGGTCAGAGAGGACACTTCCACCTCCCGAAGATCAAAAAGTAACTTACTTTAAATTCTCTCTGAAAAGGAATAATTTGTTTTAAATGGGGAAAAGGGATCAAGCAGGGAGAGAACTCAGTAACCCAATGCTCATGCCCAACAATCACTTACTTTGTAGATGGTGGGTAAGATCTGTTTCATTTTCAGTCTGTGAAAGACAAAAACATCATAAACGGCGGAAACTGCCAGGACCGTGACTCCTTGCTCCTTCCATAACATGCTGCATCCGGCGCACATTCCCGTCCCCAGGAACCAGCCCCAGGTCCTGGCCGAGGAGCCTCTTGTAGAACAGTGTTTCATGTAGCAGAGCAAGGAGAGGAGAAAGAAGAAACTGGCCCCCACGTCAGCCCGGCCCACGATTCCTGCCACTGCCTCTGTGTGGATGGGATGAGAGGCGAACATCAAGCCAGCCATGAAGGTCCAGTATCCGTCCCCAAGGAGGATCTTAGAGAAGTTTGTGAAGAGACCGGTGACCGCCGCGTGCAGCAGCACGTTGACCAGATGGTAGCTCCAGGGATTCAGCCCTCCGATGGCATGGTTCAGGCGGAAAGAAAGAGTGCAGAGGGGCCGGTAGGACTTGTGGCTGCCGCTGTGGGTTAGCAGGGTCCCCCAAAAGTCATTGTAGAAAATGTGGGTCCAGGGGGTTTCTGGGAGAAGGTCCTGGTTCGTCTTGATAGCACGGCTAAAAAACAATGTCAGAAAAGAAATCAAATGTAAAAGAAAAAAAAAGAAAACACATTGCTAAAATATACTGCTGAAACATCGCCTTCCCGCGTAGCTTTCTCTTCACATGGTTTTAGATGGGCTTCCAGGTGTACGTGATTAATGCAAAAAAGCCTTAGAGCAGCTTCACAGGGAGACTGAACTCAGATCCTCCCCTTCACACTTACTAGGTGCCACAATTAGGGTTGTATTTCTTCTCCGCAAAAGTTTTTCTTCTTTGTTTGAATGCAAATACCTTTGGAGAATGAATGCAGAGTTTCCATCCCTTAGTAAAAGCTTAACAAAGAAGTTGTCAAACAACTGCCCTTCTATGGCATGATGGCTAGAAATGCAGATCTCAGGTACCAGGCTGATATAAGGCCTGAGAATTGGCATTTTTTAAGAAGCAAAGTCTCAGGTAATACTGATGTAGGGGATAGACTTAGAGGAAGGACTAGCTCTGTTAGTAGAAATAAATTTTATATAGAATCTCTGCACAGGGAAATGATTCACATACATGAGGATCACCTGGGGATCTTGTTAACAGGCAGGCAACGGTTCTAATTCAGTAGGTCGAGGAGGAGCCCAAGATTCCACATTTCTAACTCTTGTAATTGTTCATTTATCTTCTACGCAGAAAAGCAAAGGACACTGCTTTGCAGATTCATGCATGTTCTGGAAACCTAGTGCAAGGAACATCTTGTCCCTGTTGGCTGTTGCTATTACTATTCTACGAAGACTGTATTCTAATCTACAGAAAGGCCCTTATTAAATTCAGCCTGACCCACAACTTCTGAAATCAGGTGCACCTGGGGAGTAGAATGACCCCCGTTACCATTAATGTATGTCTATGCCTGTTTTATCTACTCTGCCAAACACTATTCTAGTCCTTCTACATGTATTATCTACTTATGAGAACTAGCTGACTTTTCTAGATATTCAATAAAAGGCAGAAGATCTGTTAGAATCATGTTTTAAGAAGTACTCAATGTGACAGACAGTTCAATGTCTATCCTCCCCTTTTCCCACACTTATAACATCTTTAGTTTTCAGCTGGGTCCTCTGGGGGAAAAAAAAGATCATTTCCTATCTTCCTTGGCTGTTAAATATGGTCATATGACTAATATTTGCCACTGACTAATATTTGGCCAGTGGAACACATTGCAGCCCGCCTGCAATGCGGGTGACCGGGGTTCGATCCCTGGGTTGGGAAGATCCCCTGGAGAAGGAAATAGCAACCCACTCCAGTATTCTTGTCTGGACAATCCCATGGACAGAGGAGCCTAGTAGGTTACAGTCCATGAGGTCGCAAAGAGTCGGACAGGACTGAGAAACTTCACTTTCACTTTCTGGGGCGGGGCGGGGGGGGGAGGGTGGAGATCATTTCCTATCTTCCTTGGCTGTTAAATATGGTCACATGACTAATATTTGCCACTGACTAATATTTGGCCAGTGGAACACAGAGAACTACTTCTTCTGGGAAAAAGTGTCCTTGAAAAAGCTTAGTATTCTTCCCTCCTCTACCCCTCTGCCTCCTTTCTGCTGGATCACAGATGTAATAGCTGGAGTTCCAGCAGCCATCATGACCTATAAGGTGTCCTTAGGAATAGAAATCATGCCCAACAGAGCAATAAGACTGAAGGAAATGGAGGCCCTGTCATAGTAGACCATACCAGCTCTGGGCAAACTACATGAGTGTGAGAAATAAACTGCTATCTTGTTTAAGGTGCAATATTTAGGGTGTTGTACTTCCCTGGTGGCTCAGATGGTAAAGTGTCTGCTTGCAATGCGGGAGACCCTGGTTCGATCCCTAGGTCAGAAAGATCCCCTGGAGAAGGAAATGGCAACCCACTGCAGTACTCTTGCCTGGAACATTCCATGGACAGAGGAGCCTGGTAGGCTACAGTCCATGGGGACATGGTTGAGCAACTTCACTTTCTGTCTTCTTTATTTAGGGTATTAGCGAGTGGCAGCTGAATCTACTCATCAGTGAAATCCTTTGTTAACAGAAGACCTACTATATCATGGTGGTTTGATTTTCTACTTTGATTTTTACAAGGCTCTGTGTACTGACTGTGTATAAATGAATTTCCATATAAATTGGCTTTTAAAATATTAGAAACAGATGTTATTCTGGATCCATTAAATTAAAACACCTTGTTATGACATTCATCAAGAGTCTACCCCAGAAGTAATTGCTTAAGACTTGATGGGTTATAATTAAAATTTTAAAGAAATATGAAAAACTGCCAAACAGTGTTGTCAGAGAAAGCTGATTTCAAGCCATTGAGAATAAAAAGCCAACTGGCCTCCACTAAACATTAACCTAAATACTGATGTGAATTTCTCTAATATCAATGCAGAAACACATATTCAAAGTCGGGGCAGCAGAAAGCTCAACAGCAGAACACTGTGGGATAAGACTTGGCTAATTTAGCAAGGAAAGCTGAGAAGCACATTTTGTTTAGGACAATACTTCACCCGTTCAGTGGCAGACCCATATAGGATGGAGCCACGTTCCCTAAACCAGGTTTTCTACATGCTATTAGTTCAGCCCCACAACCAGCTTTCCTTTTCAAGTGAAAGAAAAAACAACAACAACAAAAAAAAAAAACTTAAAAAAAAATTGGTTCAAAGTCGCCAGGATTTCTTATGTCCATAGCAATAAATCTAGTAATCCGCAGCAGCCAACAAGATATAAGTCTAACTCCAATGAAACAAGAATTTCAAAACAAAGGACGAAACTAACAAATCTCATAATTTCACTGTGAGAAAAAAACTGAGGTACAGCCCTAAATTTTCTGCACTGTAGGAAAAAAATTTAAAGGGCAAACAGCATCAATAAAACAAAAATCTAAGAGCAAAGGAACATTTCACCCATGTTCAAAATATACTCCACTGGTGGAGACATCAGTCTGATAAAATTATCTGATGGGTGTTATCTTATTAGGTAGGTTTTTATTTACTCAATGAATGTTATGGCATAAGAACATGAAATAAGACTAAATTATACTGGGCTTTAGAATATAAGTCATCACACACATGCAAGTCAGTGATAAGGGATAAAATATACATCCCTTTCATCATATTAAGGAAGAAATGGACCAAAAGGAATTTAATAGAATCTAAACAATCTGCCAGCAAAATGAGAAGCAAAGGTAGTCATTCAACACTAAACATAATAGGCTCTCATCTGTTTGAATTTTCTTACCTGAGTCCAAAACTGAAAGAGGGAAACCTCTTCTGCTATTTCTCAGCTAATAGAAAGGCTTAAGTCAAAACAAAATTTCATGCTCTTATAATCTGAAGTTACTTCTGTGAGTGGGTACTGCCAATTCAGAAAGACACTAAGGAATTAGGAAATTTTCACTCCAGGAAAGATGAAGAATGTTGAATGTAGCAGATGTGGAAAAGAAACAAATGTAGGCAGAATTCTCCAGAGAACACAGGACTAGGAGATGGTCTTTGGAAGCAAAAAGATCTATTCTCTCAAGTCTTCAAGGGGGTTTTAACCTGTTTTCAGTTTTGTTCATTTGCGGCTCTTGGTTTTTTGCTGCCTTATGATTTTTCCTTTAAAAAATGTTGACAAAGGCCAGCACTGTTATAAAACTGATGAATGATGTGACACCACCAGCCCAACTGTCCTTGTGTGTGTTTCTCTGCTATTTTTTTTCTGTCCATTGACCTTTTCAGTCACAAGCACCCACATAAATGATGACCATCAGTCCTTCAGAGCAGGAATGATGCTTACATTTTCCAAACATCAAATGGCACACTCTTCCCCAAGTGATTTCAATTGTTCTACTAAAAACTAAGTAAAAGCCAAACTTTACACTTAAAAAAGGCAAAAAAAAAAAAAAAAAAACTTTTTTTTTTTTTAGGTGATGGATTGAAATTTGTTTGCAGGATAAAAAAGAAAGAGCATATATCCTTTGTTAATCTGCCCTGCTTCTGTGCTACCCAAGCACACCTATCTATCTCCAGGAAAGGCAGTGAGATGCAATAGTTACGAAAAGTGATTCTGGAACCAATTGGACCAATTACTCCACCTCTCTGTACCTCAGTTTTCTTATCTGGAAAATAAGGATAACAACTGTACTTGCTTTATAGGACCATTTTGAGGAGTTAATGTGTTAGTAAGCAAAAAGCATAGTGTTACATGTAATATATGTAACTGCTATCATTATTAGTATTATTATCACCATTAACACAAAACAATTACTGCTCCAGCCATCCATGAAAACACAGTGCTCTTCCTTCATGTTTACAGCTGTCAATGTCTATGCATCGTGGTCATGACTGTTTCACTTAAAAATCCTTTAAGATTTAATGACACTCTCAGAACAAAATAATAAACATTTACAACATCTCACCTTTAGTCTTTTCCTATTTTTTTTTTCTTTCCCACATAATAGTCTTTTAATAGACTTGATAGTAAAAAGCAATGTAATTGCATACAAGCAAACTTCTATCTTCTTTGACTTCCTCTTTCCAACCCTCCTTGGCTACCATTTCCTTCAGACTTTTCTCACAAATGTGGAGGTTTCTTCCCAGTTCTGTCTCCTGACCTTTGCTCACTCTATACTGTTCACCTCGGTGATCATCATCTCCAGTGCCTGCAACCAGGGGACACTTTCTCATCGACACCTTCAGCCTGGGTGGTGCTCACGAGTCTACACGTCTACTGGCCCAGGGGATAGTTGTACCTGAATGAGGAAATCGTGGTTCCTCTACTAACACCAAATGGCCAGTTATCCTTTATTCTTTCTAGAGCACAGCCTTTTTACCAAGTTGGTGGATAAACTTCTCACAAACTGTTGTGCTGAAGTTCAAATAGGGCAATGTTAAAATGTTTGAAATCTACTTTGCCTGGTGTCATGGACTGGTTTTTCCAAACACCTTCTTCTAGTTAACAGTGCCCTGTTCTTCCTTTTGAGAACAGGCCAAATCCACTCTCCATTCATCTGAATAGAGTGAAGCTATTGTCCTCACCTCCTGATGAAAGTTATCTATGATCTGGCCAGTCAGTGTACTATATCCCCATCCTCATTCCCAGCCATAAGACCTGACTTAGCAGCCAGCCAGGTCAATCACAGTCAAAGTAAGCTCCAATAATCCACTGGGAAAGGACATCTTAGGGGAATGAGATCAGTCCTAGGGGTGCTAAAGGCCCTGAAGACAGAGCCTAAGGGTGAGGCCAGCACAAACAAAAGGGAAGCCAGATCAAGGAGACAAAGAGGCAGTTAATTCCTAGTGCAGCTGGAACCTGTCTTCTCTCTTTGCTCCCACATCTACTTTCAATTTGGTGAAGGATAATTTGACACTGGGCAAGACCTCAGCGAAAAATTCAACGTGCAAATTTCCCTTGAATCTCCTCTAACTTCTCTTTTCTCTTCCTCTCATTCAGGTTTCCTTCATTTCTGACTTCTATTGGTTAGGAGATTTACTAAAAGTGCCTGTTGATAATTTTGTTTCCTTCATTATGCTCAAAGTCCCCTTATGGAAAGAATATATTTTCTCCAATGCCCAATATATATTAGGCACATAACAAATATTTGTTAAACTAAACTAAATAGTCATCCCTGCCTGCTTTCATTTCCCTTTTGATCTCTTATGCATGCTGTGGATAGAGAAACTTCCTGAAATTTAACTCCTGAAGTATAACCCTAACACCATCACTCTGCTTCACAAGACTCCTTCATCACGCCTTATTTCTTACCATAATAAACACCCCTCTAGGCCCGGAGTTCACAGCCAGTCCCATTATGACTTCTAGGCCAATCTCCCATTACTTTTCCACATGCATCCTAATGTCAACTTGAATTCCCCAGCTCTCAGGCCTTTGCTCAGATCATTTTTTTCCTTTTTCTGCCTGAACTGCTCTTCTTCAACCAGTCTGTATGTATGTGAGGACTCAGTTGCGTCCGACTCTTTGCCACCCCATGAACTGTGTGGCCCACTTGGCTCTTCTGTCCATGGGATAATCCCGGCAAGAATACTGGCATGGTTTGCCATTTCCTCCCCCAGGGAATCTTCCAGACCCAGGGATTGTGTGTCCTGTGACTCCTACATTGGCAGGCAGATTCTCTTCCACTTGAACCACCTGGGCAGTCCATTCAACCAGTTTATATCTGTCCAAATGTGCATCAATTCAGAGAAGGCAATGGCACCCCACTCTAGTACTCTTGTCTGGAAAATCCCATGGACGGAGGAGCCTGGTGGGCTGCAGTCCGGGGGGTCGCTAAGAGTCGGACACGGCTGAGTGACTTCACTTTCACTTTTCACTTTCATGCACCGGAGAAGGAAATGGCAACCCACTCCACTATTCTTGCCTGGAGAATCCCATGGACGGGGGAGCCTGGTGGGCTGCCGTCTACAGGGTCACGCAGAGTCGGACACGACTGAAGTGACTTAGCAACAGCAGTAGCAGCTTCAATTACCAATGCTCGTTTGTGATGCCACAGTCTCCCCCGAAGTATTTACTAGTTATTGTTGCAAATCAACTAGATTTTGACATTGCACACTGCCACATTCCCATTAATAACACTGACTTCTTACTACCGTCATCAGGGATCTTAAATGGGATGATATGTGAAAGGCATTTCAGAAGAGTAGAAGGAAACATATGCTGAAATCAGGACACAGGTGATTTTAATAGTTCCCCTTGTCTACCCTACTGAAAATTACAGCTCAACAAAATGGATTGATTCTGTCTTAAGAAAATTATTCACCCACTCATTTATTCATTCATTTCATGATGAACTAAACACCATAAAGGGCACTGCAGATGGAATGGTGAGCAAAATAGATATACTGACTTTAAGAAACAGTCTAGGAGAATAGGCAAAGATGTGTACAAGCAATCTCACTGCAGCGCGATAAATACTACTCTAGCACGAAATCATGATTGCTGTGGGAGAACAGAACAGACTGCTGAAAGTCTTAGCGGATCAAGAGATTGCCGGGGGGAAAGCAAGTCTACATACATGGAAGGAGTTAAAAGGAGTTGAATTGGGAGATTACCAGGCTAATGGGCAATATTATCAAAGACCATGAGGCAGGAGAGAAGGTGGTGAGCTTGGGTAATGAAAGAAAAAAAAAAGCAATAGGTTGGTTGGGCTGGAGTAAAGTTTGAAGAATAGAGCAGCAGGGATCACTGGCATTTGCTCTGTGTTACTACTTTCCTTCACGAGATGGAGAGCAATGTTGCTAGACATCAAGCTCCCTGATGGTCGTCAGGTCCAACTAAGCTATTGTCTTGTTAGAACTTGCATTATTTCCCCAATGCACTGTTAATACCTAAGAAACAGAACAGCTTCTTATTTATCTTCTGGAGCCCTGCACATAGGAGGCATTCAATATGTATTGCTGAACTGAATTCTAACTAGAAATGATTGGTATTGATGAACTGCATTCATTGTTTAGAAAAAAATCTACATTGTTTTAAGTAGAGAATTATCACTTTCATCTAAAAGCAGTTCATTCACTCAGTAATAATTAACTGAGAAAACCCATCAGGGTAATTGGCTTACCCAAAAGTCTTTGGCACACATTTGCCACTTAACCTATAATCCTTTCATTACAGTCCTTCTTTAGGGATAAGCCATTATATTTAGAAAGCTCTAGTTAATAGCAAACACTTAGCTACTAGGGTAGGGAAATGAAAGATACACTGTAACATCTGAGGGTTGGTCTTAGTCTGGGGAGAAGAAATGAATTTCAGATTCCTGGAGGAAGGTCTACAGGTAGAGCAAGTAAATTTTGGTGCAGGAACCTGTTCTGGTTCTGAGACATACTAGTTTTCTCTCAGGTCCTGCAGATATGGAAGGCACTAGGGCAGAAATGGTATGGACCTAACAGAAGCAGAAGATATTAAGAAGAGGGGGCAAGAATACACAGAAGAACTGTACAAAAAAGATCTTCACAACCCAGATAATCACCATGGTGTGATCACTCACCTAGAGCCAGACATCCGAGAATGGGAAGTCAAGTGGTCCTTAGGAAGCATCACTACGAACAAAGCTAGTGGAGGTGATGGAACTCCAGTGGACCTATTTCAAATCCTGAAAGATGATGCTGTGAAAGTGCTGCACTCAATATGCCAGCAAATTTGGAAAACTCAGCAGTGGCCACAGGACTGGAAAAGGTCAGTTTTCATTCCAATCCCAAAGAAAGGCAATACCAAAGAATGCTCAAACTACCGCACAATTGCACTTATCTCACACGCTAGTAAAGTAATGCTCAAAATTCTCCAAGCCGGGCTTCAGCAGTACGTGAACCGTGAACTTCTAGATGTTCAAGCTGGTTTTAGAAAAGGCAGAGGAACCAGAGATCAAATTGCCAACATCTGCTGGATCATTGAAAAAGCAAAAGAGTTCCAGAAAAACATCTATTTCTGCTTTATTGACTATGCCAAAGCCTTTGACTGTGTGGATCACAATCAACTGTGGAAAATTCTTCAAGACATGGGAATACCAGACCATCTGACCTGCCTCTTGAGAAACCTGTATGCAGGTCAGGAAGCAACTGTTAGAACTGGACATGGAACAACAGATTGGTTCCAAATAGGAAAAGGAGCATGTCAAGGCTGAATATTGTCACCCTGCTTATTTAACTTATATGCAGAGTACCTCATGAGAAACGCTGGGCTGGAAGAAGCACAAGCTGGAATCAAGATTGCCGGGAGAAATATCAATAACCTCAGAGATGCAGATGACACCACCCTTATGGCAGAAAGTGAAGAGGAACTACAAAGCCTCTTGATGAAAGTGAAAGAGGAGAGTGAAAAAGTTGCCTTAAAGCTCAACATTCAGAAAACGAAGATCATGGCATCCGGTCCCATCACTTCATGGGAAATAGATGGGGAAACAGTGGAAACAGTGTCAGACTTAATTTTTTTGGCCTGAAAAATCACTGCAGATGGTGACTGCAGCCATGAAATTAAAAGATGTTTACTCCTTGGAAGGAAAGTTATGACCAACCTAGATAGCATATTCAAAAGCAGAGACATTACTTTGCTAACAAAGGTCTGTCTAGTCAAGGCTATGGTTTTTCCAGTGGTCATATATGGATGTGTGAGTTGGACTGTGAAGAAAGCTGAGCGCCGAAGAATTGATGCTTTTGAACTGTGGTGTTGGAGAAGACTCTTGAGAGTCCCTTGGACTGCAAGGAGATCCAACCAGTCCTTTCTAAAGGAGATCAGTCCTGGGTGTTCATTGGAAGGACTGATGCTAAAGCTGAAACTCCAGTACTTTGGCCACCTCATGCGAAGAGTTGACTCATTGGAAAAGACTCTGATGCTGGGAGGGATTGGGGCCAGGAGGAGAAGGGGACGACAGAGGATGAGATGGCTGGATGGGATCACTGACTCGATGGACATGAGTTTGAGTGAACTCCAGGAGTTGGTGATAGACAGGGAGACCTGGCGTACTGTGATTCATGGGGTCACAAAGAGTTGGGCATGACTGAGCGACTGAACTGAACTGAACTGATGCTTTAAGCATGAATTTATCATTGACACACATAACACATTCCTAAACTTACTTGTTTCCATCTTCATCTCCTCCTACTAGATTGTAAACCCTTCAATGGCAGAGATGATGACCTCCTAAGAAACTAGCCTTTTGTTAAAAAAACGTAAGTCACGCTGTCTTGATGTTAGATGAAAAGAGGCCATGGGAGTAACAAAGTGCCTGTTGTCAAACATCTAAGGGACACGGTCCCCAAGTAACTGCTAGCTTTTCAAGAAAGTTAAGTTTGAGAATGCTCAGCCTTGTAACTAAAGAATATTCTTAGTGGTCCCCTCTTCCATCCCTTTAAAAGTTTTTCCTATAAGCAATAAAGGAGTTTTATGAGCTATATCTAAACAGCAACCCTCTCCAGTCCCCCACCCCCGAAACAAAGAAAGTAAGGATCTGATTAAACATGGCCCCAGAAGCAGCTAAACTCAGCCCCAGAGCTGCTGCAGATTCAGATTCCTTCTCTAAAGCTTCCCAAGTAGAGTTTTCCCAAGACACTCTCTTGTCTTGGTGGGAGAAAATGAAAAGGATGAACCTTGACTAAGTAAGTGTCTTTAGTTCCACAAATAAATCAATGCTGCCATTTTCAGAGTTTCTACAGGAAATGTTCAAGAAAAAACTCAATAATCCATGTAAAAGACAGCTGCTGATTTAAAATGAAAACTTCTGGGACCCCTCTGGCAGCCCGAAGGCTAGGACTCTGCACTTCCACTGCAGGGGGACATGGGGAACTAACAACCTGCATATGATGGCATGCTATGTGGTGCAGCCAATAAAAACATAAGTAAAATAACTTTTTTTTAAATTATAAAATTAAAACTTCTGTTACCTAAAAATGTTTATTCAAGTATTAACAAGAAAAGCATTTTGCAAGACTAAAGCAAAATCTAAGAGCATGGGATTATCATGAAAACCATACTCCAAGCATTTAATTTCACTGATTAAAATAGTCCTCTACCATAATATTAGCATAACAACTTAAAATTTTTTCATTGCCTTGCTAATTGCATGATAAAAAATATTTTCCACACATTTACTTCTTCACTATATCCATATGATGCCACCATAACATAAAATATTATACTTACAACTCTCCTCCTTCACATTCGCAGTACGTTCAATCAGTCTCAACTTAAAAGCATAATGAAAATATCTTTATTCCTAATTTTCCAGACTTTAAATTAGCAACATCTAGATGAGGTTTTCGGAGAAGGCAATGGCACCCCATTCCAGTACTCTTGCCTGGAAAATCCCATGGACAGAGGAGCCTGGTAAGCTGCAGTCCATGGGGTCGCTGGGAGTCAGACACGACTGAGCGACTTCACTTTCACTTTTCAGTTTCATGCATTGGAGAAGGAAATGGCAACCCACTGCAGTGTTCTTGCCTGGAGAATCCCAGGGACGGGGGAGGCTGGTGGGCTGCCATCTATGGGGTCGCACAGAGTCGGACACGACTGAAGCGACTTATCAGTAGCAGTAGCAGATGAGGTTTTGGGCTTCCCTGACGTGTAAGAGACTTGGGATTGATCCCCTGGAGAAGGAAATAGCAAACCACTCCAGTATTCTGCCTGGAAAATTCCATGGACAGAGGAGCCAGGTGGGCTATAGTCTATGGGGTTGCAAAGTCAGACATGACTGAGCAAACACATACAACAAGAAGAGGTTCTATGAAGCTTTTTCACTTTCAAACGTTAACTCCAAGTTTATGAACCACTTTAACACACTGCTGCTGCTAAATCACTTCACTACTTTGTATATTTTATGAATTTCAGTTTCACAGCTTTTCATAAATTCATAGTTTTATTAAAAGGTAATTAAATTTTGATTTTCTTACATTTCATACTGTTTCCCTTACAATTGGGTCTGTGCATTAAAGTGTGACTGGTTCCTTATAATTTTTCTTCTTTAAAATATCACAGGACTTCCCTGGTGGTCCCGTGATTAAGATTCTTCACTTTCAATGCACTGGGTTCAGGTTTGAGCCTTGGTCAGAGAACTAAGATCCTATGTGTCATGCAGCCAAAAAAACAAACAAAAACTTACAAATGTTTGTCTTTTCTAAGAGGAGAAACGAATATGAGATTATATATTTTAATATAATTCAAAGCTTTCAAAAAAGACAGGGCTCTATCAGACACCAGAATCCAAGAAAGAACACAAGCATAACCATGCAATTCCAAGAACACCTATTTTGTATGTAGTCTTCTTCTGTGTGCTTTTATAGAATAAAAGATGATGATGTACTTTTGTGCTTAAGAATTTGATTATCCATGTGTAGAGGATCATGTCATCTGCAAATAGTGAGAGTTTTACTTCTTCTTTTCCAATTTGGATTCCTTTTATTTCTTTTTCTCAATTACTAGAACTAATCAATGACTATAGTAAAGTTGCAGGATATAAAATCAACACACAGAAATCCCTTGCATTCCTATACACTAATAATGAGAAAACAGAAAGAGAAATTAAGGAAACAATTCCATTCACCGTTGCAACGGAAGGAATAAAATACTTAGGAATATATCTACCTAAAGAAACTAAAGACCTATATATAGAAAACTATAAAACACTGGTGAAAGAAATCAAAGAGGACACTAATAGATGGAGAAATATACCATGTTCATGGATTGGAAGAATCAATATAGTGAAAATGAGTATACAACCCAAAGCAATTTATAGATTCAATGCAATCCCTATCAAGCTACCAACAGTATTCTTCACAGAGCTAGAACAAATAATTTCACAATTTGTATGGAAATACAAAAAACCTCGAATAGCCAAAGCGATCTTGAGAAAGAAGAATGGAACTGGAGGAATCAACCTACCTGACTTCAGGCTCTACTACAAAGCCACAGTTATCAAGACAGTATGGTACTGGCACAAAGACAGAAATATAGATCAATGGAACAAAATAGAAAGCCCAGAGATAAATCCACACACATATGGACACCTTATCTTTGACAAAGGAGGCAAGAATATACAGTGGATTAAAGACAATCTCTTTAACAAGTGGTGCTGGGAAATCTGGTCAACCACTTGTAAAAGAATGAAACTAGAACACTTTCTAACACCATACACAAAAATAAACTCAAAATGGATTAAAGATCTCAATGTAAGACCAGAGACTATAAAACTCCTAGAGGAGAACATAGGCAAAACACTCTCTGACATACATCACAGCAGGATCCTCTATGACCCACCTCCCAGAATATTGGAAATAAAAGCAAAAATAAACAAATGGGACCTAATTAACCTTAAAAGCTTCTGCACATCAAAGGAAACTATTAGCAAGGTGAAAAGACAGCCTTCAGAATGGGAGAAAATAATAGCAAATGAAGCAACTGACAAACAACTAATCTCAAAAATATACAAGCAACTCCTACACCTCAACTCCAGAAAAATAAATGACCCAATCAAAAAATGGGCCAAAGAACTAAATAGACATTTCTCCAAAGAAGACATACAGATGGCTAACAAACACATGAAAAGATGCTCAACATCACTCATTATCAGAGAAATGCAAATCAAAACCACTATGAGGTACCATTTCACACCAGTCAGAATGGCTGCGATCCAAAAATCTACAAGCAATAAATGCTGGAGAGGGTGTGGAGAAAAGGGAACCCTCTTACACTGTTGGTGGGAATGGAAACTAGTACAGCCACTATGGAGAACAGTGTGAAGATTCCTTAAAAAATTGGAAATAGAACTGCCTTATGATCCAGTAATCCCACTGCTGGGCATACACACAGAGGAAACCAGACTTGAAAGAGACACGTGTACCCCAATGTTCATCGCAGCACTGTTTATAATAGCCAGGACATGGAAGCAACCTAGATGTCCCTCAGCAGATGAATGGATAAGAAAGCTGGGGTACATATACACAATGGAGTATTACTCAGCCATTAAAAAGAATACATTTGAATCAGTTCTAATGAGGTGGATGAAACTGGAGCCTATTATACAGAGTGAAGTAAGCCAGAAGGAAAAACACCAATACAGTATAATAACGCATATATATGGAATTTAGAAAGATGGTAACAATAACCCTGTGTACGAGACAGCAAAAGAGACACTGATGTATAGAACAGTCTTATGGACTCTGTGGGAGAGGGAGAGGGTGGGAAGATTTGGGAGGATGGCATTGAAACATGTAAAATATCATGTATGAAATGAGATGCCAGTCCAGGTTCAATGCACAATACTGGATGCTTGGGGCTGGTGCACTGGGACGACCCAGAGGGAGGGTATGGGGAGGGAGGAGGGAGGAGGGTTCAGGATGGGGAACACATGTATACCTGTGGCGGATTCATTTTGATATTTGGCAAAACTAATACAATTATGTAAAGTTTAAAAATAAAATAAAATTAAAAAAAAAAAAAGAATTTGATTATCCCGATGCATTCTAAATAGGTAAGCATGACAATCTTAGAATACACCTTACCAGTTAAAACACTTGCCTATGCACATAAACATGCTGTACACATTTCAGAACAGATATGCTAAAGTACATGGAAGTTTTTCCAACTAGTCAAGTATTACCTTAAAAAAAAAAATCATATCCTTGAGAAGGGATCGTAAAATCGTCACTTAAAGTAAATAGGAAAACTGCCTTCCGGCTAAGACCACTGCTTGGGAACCCACTGAGAGCTCTTGCTGCCAGACCGAGGAAGGCAGGGGAAATCTTTTTCCAATGAAGAAACTAACAGGCTTTAAGAAAACAGGCACTGGGAGATGGGACGATATTCACACTGCATCATCCAGATGTTTGGCTTATCTGTAAGCCTAACTCCTGTCTTGTCTGAATTAAGTCTTAACCAAATCACCGTTCTTTATCCATGCACCTCCTTCAGCCAAAGAGATGAGCCAAGAAGCTTCTTTTAGGCAAATGTTTGCAATGATCTTTTGCCTCTTCTACTTAAAATTTTCCACATGCTGCCAATGTATCCCTCACAGGTACTTTTGTTATAATACTACCTTGCATTTATATCATGACTTTACATTTTACAAAATGTGCTCATGTTCACGGCTATCTCGAATCCTTGTCACCACCCCCATGAGTAAGCAGATGTGGACATGCCAAGTTAGCAGTCTTGCCAGAGACAAGTGCACTGGTAAAGATCAGAGCCACTCACGCTGGAATCCAAACCTTGGTTCCTTGTCTGCTGCCAACCCAATATTATGGGCTCAATCTTGGGCCCCTAAAATCCATATGTTGAATCTTTAAGTGCCTCAGAATGTGACTACACCTAATCAGACTTTAAAGAGGTAACGAAGTCAAAATGAGGCCATTAGGCTGGGCCCTAATGCAATCTAATAACTGGTGTCAGCAACAAAATTTGGACACACAGAGAAACAGGAGAGGCACATGAGCACAGAAAAAAAAATAATAATAATAAACATGTGCAGATCAACAAGAAGGTGGACATCTGCAAGCCAAGAAGAGGGCTCAGGGGAAACCAAACCTTCCTACACCTTGTTCTCTGGCTTCAAACCTCAAAACTGTGAGAAAATAAATTTCTGTTGTTTAAGCAATGTATTCTGTGGGATTTTGGTATTGCTGTCCACATACACCCTACTATGACATAGAGACGGTCATACATAATTACATACACTCTCCTGTTTATCCTTCAGAGTTTCAGAGCAACTAGACTTCACACAAAAGCTGTATCTGTCCAACACTATGTCTGGTGCTCTGTTTTTGATGACAGGGGTTGAACTGCTTTATAAGCTTAAATAGGACTTTCAGAGGTATCTTAGTCTTAGTTCTGCCAGGATTTGTCTACATGCTTTATCAGAGAGGGGGAAATGTCCTGTTCATGCCAACGAAGCATTAACTCTAACTAAACACACATAATAAAACAAGTGCTACTTCATATTTACACTGAGATCACAAAGCTTACAAAGCACACACATTATCTCCTTTTATTCTCACAATACTGCTATAAAACAGAAAACTAAGCCGGATGGGTTAAGTTAGTTAAAGCAGAGCATATACTTAATAAGAGGCAGAGAAAGACCTTGAACACTGTTCTCTAAACTACTCCATTTAACCTTCAAAGCAGCTCTGTTCCTCCACATGGACAATAAATCTCCCACAAGAAGTGTTTGTTAAGACGATTTGAAAGTAAAATCCTAGTCTATTATTGCATTTTGTCTGGAATCCATATATCTGCCCTCAAGACTCAATAAGGCTATAAAAATGCCTTTGTGCCATATTCTTTTAATTTCTACATTCCAGAAAGAAAGTCTTCTTTTAACACTAGGGACTCTTGGAAAACGTGAGTCAAAGGAAGGTGTTACTTGTCTCCCAGTGACGGGTGAAAAAGGCAGCTTTATGCAAACCAAAAACTAACCTATAATTTCATATTACAAAATATAATAGAAAACATATTCTGGCAGAAATTGTGCTGTCTGCATCCCTTTTCAGCCATAAAATAGTTATACACACACATATACATCTGAGAAAGATCAGACTTTAAACATATTGTAGCAACACACACACAGCATGGGACGTTTCACCAGGACTGCCTGTGATGACAGGAGACACAGACATCCTACAGTAAAAGCAGCCTCACGGTTAGAGCAGAGAGTCTTTTTGGACACAAGAATAGAGGAGCCCTGATGAAAAACAGATAGGCAAGGGCAAAACACTCTCATTTAAAACTAACACAGATGAGCCTACACAAAGTACCCAAACATTTGGTCCACAAACCACCAGCAAGTCTCTAATTTGACATGGAAGGCAAGAGATATTTCATCCCAGAAGGAGGAAAGAAAGATATTAACTCTACCATTAAAATGCATCAGCATTCCAAAACATAGTAATTGCTAATGTATATTAGATGTCATTCCCTGACCAAGCTTTAATTATCAGGAAATAAATCAAACTTCAGGAAGCCCCGACACTTTTTACTCTGTGGCCCTTTAAATAAATCACATGGTAGGCATTTAAAATACTTACGCTGAACAATGAAAACTATCATCTTTCTCAGATCTCATGTTATAAACAGAACAAATTGTGAAGCACCAACATGCCCTTTAAGACTCCTCAGCATGGTATATTTTACCCTTTTTCTGGCCCCTGAATCCTCAAACTTGGAAGAGCTGGATATAAGAAGAGTCTGTTTCACCCTCTGTATCTAAGACTACTAAATCCTCCACAAGACTAGAAATCTCAAAACAGGCCACAAGATCATTTTTACTCAGTATTAACCATCACTGCCTTCATTAAACATAGTTTCTGTTACCTTGTCCATTACAAATAAAAGAAATCTTTTTTTACCACATAACTATCCATGCTAATTAAATAAACAAGTAATGAAAGAAGCAATCAGAACCTTTCTGTAAGAAATGGGAGATAGTATTTAATCAGAGGAATCTAAGCATAACAGATCCAATTTTTCACTCCAATCTGTAAGAAAATAATCTACATCTTTTATCTGAAGCAACTCCTAAAAGCCATGTTAAGTGTAAAACACACATACACACACACACATATACAGAGTACACACTCTTTGCTGCTGCTAAGTCGCTTCAGTTGTCTCTGACTCTGTGCAACCCCATAGACGGCAGCCCACCAGGCTCCCCCATCCCTGGGATTCTCCAGGCAGGGATTCTCCAGGCAAGAACACTGGAGTGGGTTGCCATTTCCTTCTCCAAAGCATGACACGCTCAGTCGTGTCCGACTCTTAGCGACCCCATGGACTGCAGCCTACCAGGCTCTTCCATCCACGGGATTTTCCAGGCAAGAGTACTAGAGTGGGGTGCCACTGCCTTCTCTGACACACTGTTTAGAGTTAGCCAAATCTCAACTCAAATATTTCCTCTTGAATATACTAACTGGATGAGTCAGTATTCTCATCTATAAACCGCTGTTCCTGGGGGGGAGATAAAGTAAGATAATAATGAAATAAGATAAGGTTAACTCCTGAGACACAGTAGCTGCTTAGCAAACGGCTGTTCTCACAGTGAATCACCTCCCTTGCCTTCCTGGAGCCTGCAGTATACCACTGGACAACACAGAATTCCATCTAGCATTTAGTTCCTGGCATTGTTGATCTTTTCTCTTAGCATATTCTTCAGATCCTTTTGTTCCTCTCTCCCTCACCACACCCACTTGAAATTGTGCCTGTGTTAATCATTAATTAATCCCATTAGCCTAACTTAAGAGAGTGAGAATGATGTTCCCAGAGGTGTAACTCATCTGGGGGAATGGATGACAGTAAGGTTAAGTGAAGGGGCCAAAAAGGATGACAGAAAGGAGAAGAAGTCACAGGACTGATGTCACAGAGCAGTCTAATCAGGATATTCTGGGCAGCGGCCTCACGGGATGCCCAACAGGTGTATATCATCAAAGAAGCTAGGCTTGGGTATTTCTTTCTGACAAAAGACCATCAAGTCTAATAAAACTATAATGTGCCCTGCAAACTATTTTTTGAGCTTTCCAAGGCCTATTTTTTGTTGTACAAAGTAGAAAAGGATTACTCCAGGAATTTCTACTGTCTCTCTCTCTCTCTCTCTCACACACACACACACACGCACACACACAGTTCATTATTTTCAAAGATACCAACTTCTAAACATATTAAACCTTTTAAATCTTGGCTAACAAAACGTAAAAGTCAACACAGTATTTGAAAGAGTCCTCTATACACTCTTCATATAAGCCAATCCTAGGCAGGTGGGCAGTAAACTGGCTATAATTTGTGATGGCCCGGAAGACAATCTAGAAGAGTTTAAGATCAGAAATGTGATCATCTTGCAAGAAAAGGCAATGTCACACACTCTATCATGGTCATTCCACTCAAAGCAGATGGATTTTCACATTGAAAAACTAACATTAAAAGTTGCCTTGGGGAGGAGAACAGAACAGACATCCCCAAATGCTATATCGCTCTGCCTTCTAATGGTTTCTTTTCTGGGGGCATCCTGGAGAGAAGTTCAATATTTCTAATGGGAATATAACTGTACAACAACCCTCCAAGGGCATTTAACACTCTAAAAAGAAACTCCAAACTCTGCTGTCTTTAAAAAGCAGGAGGTCACTGGGAAAAGTCATTTTTCAAAGCTCCAGTGAACTAGCTCTCTGCTTTTAGCCAGCCACAGAGATAAGGCCTGCAGTCTCAGTAACAGAATCACCTCACTTTACTTTTTAATACTTGTCCATTCCAGGGCTTTCAAGAGGAATCAATGACTCACAGCATCATCATGGCTTGGACTATGTGTATGCCTATGTTTGTTAAAGCAGAAAGGAAAATCATCCATCAATGATTCATTTTGGATGAGTTATTTGATACAGGTTATAACGGGAAACCTAAAGGGATCTTCTTCTCCATCCCCTCAATATAGGAAAAAAAAATTAATAATCTCATCATGGTCACCTCTCAGAATTTAAGTGAAAAAAAAAAGTTCCTAGAGGGGAAGGCATGTGTTTTTTATTTCCCATTCTGAAAGCACACACAGGTATCAGTTTAAATGGCAGTGAATTCTTCTGGAATTTGAA
Source organism: Bos taurus (assembly GCF_002263795.3). Taxonomy (NCBI): domain Eukaryota; kingdom Metazoa; phylum Chordata; class Mammalia; order Artiodactyla; family Bovidae; genus Bos; species Bos taurus. The sequence continues at coordinate 12,370,274 of NC_037332.1, read as the reverse complement.
AGACCATGCGTTTCACACGTATAAAGATCAACAGTTGTTTTAGAAATTAACTACACCACATCTTAAACTTCTACATCAGTTTTAAACTGATCCAGGTGCTATCATCAGGGCAGAAACAGATGCAGTGTTAGCACATTAAACTGTGAATCCAGTTCCAACACCACTTAATGGGCTCCATATGCTGAAAATGATCATCATGGTAGGAAGTGCACTCCACCAAAAGCCCAACTTTCAAACCAAACAAGAGTTTCATTATCTACATTATGCTCACAAGCAACTACTCTGGAGCTAATACGCTTTTTATACTCATCGTGGTGCATTGGCAGTATTGAGGGTAGAAATGGTATTAGGAGAGTAACGCAATGACAGAGAAACAAAGCCATACTTGTCACAGACATGTGGATGTCATGACACTCATGCTGTCACCACACCAAAGTCAACACTGGTCACACCAGTCTGTCTTGGCTTGTGACTCTCTCTGGATCCCCTAAGTAGCTAACGGAGGACAGAAGAATGATGAGGAACTTTATATCAGAACCACCATGACTTAACATATACATAGAACTTTCTAGTTTTCAAAGTATTTTTATATGCATCACATGATATCACGAAAGCTTTTCCTATTTTTTTAGAGAGGAAAATAAATGCTCTCATCCAAGACTGCACAGTGAAGGAGGAGGAGGAGGATTAGGGGAAAAAAATCAGATCTTTAGTATTCAAATGCTATTTCTGCTAATCCAATGTCTACAGTCTTGAAATTTCTGCACTGAGAAGGCCCTTGCCCTCATTTAATTTACAATTACACACATACACATGCACACAAACACACAATCAAAAAATTTTTTTTGTTATTCTTGAAGAATAATAATGTACAATAAAGCAGCACAACTGTGTTTTAGTCAATCCCCTTTGGTCAATACTGTTTCTTTTGCAACTCACAGCATGGTCTAAAAGGTCTAAATGATACAAAATTAGTGCAACAAACTGGAAAGCTGTCTGGAAGAGAAGGATTTCACCATAGAGCGTTCTACATTTATTGACTTTTCTATTGATCAAAAAGTCTTCTAGTCTTTAAATAACAACTTCAAAAACAGACTATTAAAATCATGCCAAATTATTCTTTATAGTTTTCCCAATTTCAGAGTTCAACTCTGATACAAATTAATTGACTATTTAAACTCCACTGAGAAGTCACTATTCTACATTTCTTGAATCAAGTCATTTACTTTTTAAATTCCTCTTATTTCCTGAGCTTCAGCCTTAGTACTTACTTTGCATCAAGCAGACCTCTGTAGTTGGTTTATCCTGAGTGAAGCCATCTTTCAAGTGTAGCTCACATTAAGAATCAAAGCTTCTGTTATGATAAGGTGACAGTGAATGTCACATTCCAAGTGGTGTGTGTGTGGGGCGGGGGGAGGGCAGTGCTTCAAGAACACGTATGAGTTTATGTGAAAAGATTCTTCTGAAAATTAGACTCCCATCTTTATTTTTCATCTAACAGGGTCTAATTTTTTGTTCTTTTTTGGCTGTTGTATATATTACACAGATCAGAGACTAAGCAATCAGAAGAGGCAAAAAGAAAGAAAAAAACCATGATGGTAGAATAGAAGGAAATTTTGAGTAGATTTGTGAGAGAGAACACCAACCACACAAAACCCAAACCTTTCTGTCTCCACAATGACAGAGGAAGGGAGGCAATCCAGACAGTTTTGTTTCTTCTGTCCTCTGGCTTGTACTTACTCGTGTAAGAACTGCAACCAGATAACTCTAATTAGTGGCCAAAAAAAAGGTGATATTGGTGTTTGCATTATTTTCCTATTGTTACTATACACTTAGTAGCAAAAAATTACAAATTTATCAGCTCTCAGTTCCAAAGGCCTTAAGTCCAAAAGGGATTTTACTGGATGGAAGTCAACGTCAGGACTGTTCTCCTTCTGGAGGCTCTGGAAGAGGATCCAGTTCCTTTTCCAGCTGACAGCAACCCTCTGCGGGCTCATGGGCTCTTTCCCCATCCTCAGAGCCAGCAACAAATTTCATCACACAACCTCTGCTTTCATCCTCTCTTCTCTGACTCTGACCCTCCTGCCTCTCTCTTTCCACTACAAGAACCCTCATGACTGTACCAAACCCACCCAGATAACACAGGATAATCTCCCATTTTAAATCTTTAAAGATAGCATATTCCCAGGTTCTGAGGATAAGGATGTGGCTATCTTTGAGAGGCCATTACTTTGCCCCCCATAGTGTCCCACTTAGCTAGGGCTGTCCCAGCATATTAACAAGGTGATCCAAACCATTTCCTGAATAAAGTATACACAGGACTCCTTAGTCCTGTGTGTGACTACATAGGCACACAGGAGCAAGAGTCAACAATCTTTGTGAATACACAAAGAATACCATTGTTTCTTACTTTCTACAATAACGAAAGGAAAACCTGATGCAAACGGCTGGAGCAACACTCTGATAAGACAAGGTAAAGTGGAAAATAAGTTGATAGGTAGAACAGACAAAGCCCCAAACCTTTTCCTGATTTGAATGAGAGGAACAATTTTCACATAGCTATGTAAAGTTCCACATAGCTTTCATCACTGAAAACTCCCTCTAAAATCCCTCCTATGCCTCAAATACAATCTGGAGGACTAGACCTTGTAATTAAGGCAAGTGGTCAGTTGTTGGCTGTGGATTTCACATACATTATGTTATACTCAGGGATGATATTTAAAACATTAACAACTGACAGAGAACTGGCAGTGCTGAAACAGGGTTTTCTAGAGCCTCTACTACATTCAGCATTAAACTTTAAGTAGCTGGTCCTTGGGGAGGTCCAGCTCATCTCAGATGAGGGAACAAGATGGTAAAGGAAGAGAAGAGCCTCAAGAGGAACGGGGGGCTATAGCTATTTATCAACTGCAATTGTCAAACCAATGAAAACTGACTAAATATTAGTGTTCCGAAAGAACTGATTTAGTTGGCCAATGATTGCTCAATGAGTATGCATTCCATTTCTAATCAGGGAAATAAAGTGAGAAGGAAAAGAATGTTTGATTAAAAAAAAAAAAAAGAATGTATATTGATATAAGTGAGGGGAATGATTAGATTAACAGAATTCAGTACCCAAACAGATCCTGATAGAATGGAATGACCAAATGAAGTAAACCAATTGAGGTTTAGTAGGGATAAGGATTAAACTCTAAGACCTAAAACTGTGCTCAAAGCCAGGAGCTACAGGATGAGAGATCATGAGTCAGCTACAAATGAATGGAAAAATACTTAAAGATTTCAGGAAAAAGGAAAATGCACTGAGTCAGCATGACGTGGCTACCAAAGAGAAAAAAAATTAAATGCAAACTCAGACTGCAATAAAAACAAACACAATACATAATCAAAGCTACGATATCTATAACAAGGATAAAACAAGCTCAAAATATTTCAGTATTCTTATGTATTACTGTAAGCTATTATCACTGTTACTACTGCCTGTTGTTATTACACATACTAACAATAAAAGAGAGTGATGAGAAAGATTTTCTAGTTAGTTTTTTTGTGATACTCTGTAACAGAAGAATTCAAATTCACCATCTACTTTACAGGGTGGTAACATTTAAGCAAATATCCTCATTTTCAGAATGATTAAGTCAATTATCCAAGGTCATCTAACTTTAGGGAACCTTTTGAGAAGAGACTTTAAAACTGGAATATATTCAAAGAAGCAAACAAAATGACATGTGAATCTTGGAACCATGTCACTTGGGGAACTTGTGAAGAAAAGAGGCTTATTTATCCAAGTAAAAGGTAACTTAGAAGAACAAAAATAAATATCTCCAAATTATCATCACATCAAATTTAGACTTGATCTAAACTTATCATGAAGACAGAGACCATGGAATTACTTACAGTTTGATACTTAGCTACATGGAAGAACTTGAATGTCTAGTGATGGAATGCACCACTTCAAAGGTTAGTGAGTTCTCCAAAACAGAGGTAAGATGGTCATGATGAATAAGATCAGATGAGAGCTACACTAGATGTATTTCAAGTACACTCCACATTTGGGGAGTCAATGATGCTCTATCTCTGTAGAATACCCATCTAAAACCCAGATTCAGAACACAATATTTTTTTATTCCTTAAGTGATTTATACAGAACCTTCATGGTTTCCACCACACAAATATACTAATTGTACTACTAATTTACTTAATGCTTAAGTTGATTCAGTCATGTCTGACTCTTTGAGACACTATGGACTGTAGCCCGCCAGGCTCCTCTGTCCATGGGATTCTCCAGGCAAGAATACTGGAGTGGGTTGTCATGCCCTCCTCTAGGGGATCTTCCTGGAGATAATTTACTTAATATCTTTCTTTAAATTGCCTCCCTTTATTTTCCTTATATTTTGCCTTGTTCTTAGCGATAATATCCATGGACAAAAAACCCTTAAAATACATGGGCTTCCCTCATGGCTCAGCTGGTAAAGAATCCACCTGCAATGTGGGAAACCTAGGTTCCATCCTTGGGTTGGGAAGATCCCCTAGAGAAGAGAAAGGCTATCCACTCCAGTATTCTGGCCTGGAGTATTCCATGGACTGTATATCCAATGTCTACACAAATACCTCCTGAAATCATAGCACACATACCACACTTAAACACACTATTGTAACTTCTCATTTACAAATTATATATGTTTTCTACTTACACATTTTCCTCCTATCTCTAAATCTTGAAAATCATCTTTAACACACCTGATGGGCAATTATCATATTTTAATACTGTTGTGGCATTATTGCTGTGTTTGTTTGTTTTATTTAAGACTGGGCAGTGAAAAAATTCTTCCCAGGCTTCCTACTTACTTGGCCATATTTGCTTCACGTTTTGAAAACCAATTATTCATATAATGAACAACAGCCTTTAGTGTCAAGACAGAGCTCTGGTCACCATTAACTCTTCTTAAAGTTGAGGTCAAAAGTCTTAAACACATTATTGAATTTGTCAATATTCCAATTAACTAACAAATTAACAGCTGTATATTTGCCGTATTTGTTCAGGATTTCCATTTTCCTTATAGACTTATTTGGCAACATACCATACATTTAGTGAGAGTGAAACAATTCAATGAAGCATTTTGAGGAAAAGGAGTATGATTTGTCTAATTGCTTTTCCTCCACAACTACCTTAAGAAAGATTCTAAACAAAGAGCACAGACTTCTCACTGCCCAAACTACTTACATTTTAAAACACAGAGGCTTCTAGTAGACTTACTTTAGTTGACACTGCTTTGTAGCCTCACTAGCAATTTTGCAAATATCTGCTATAAACTGAAAGAAAGGCTCTTCACACATGATCAAGGTTCGAATGGAGATTCTCACCCAGCTTTAGCACCTACTTTAGTTGACAAATGTTTATTCAGCTGGTTTTCCTCCTTTATTATGCTGTAGTAAAATAAAACACTTTCCACCTTGCTACCTTAAAAAATAAACAACTCTGTCATTAAAAAACACTTCAGAAAATATTGCAGTATTATATGTTCTGCTCCATAATGTTTATTGACATCTTAGAAAAGAAGACAAAAAGGAAAGAAGAAAACATCCACTAAAGAAAGCAGCCAGGTCTAACTACAATTAGACGGAATATTATGCTAGACTGAAGCTATCTTGGATAGTCCTTGCTGCTGTTGCTGCTAAATTGCTTCAGTCGTGGCCGACTCTGTGCGACCCCATAGACAGCAGCCCACCAGGCTCCCCTTCCCTGGGATTCTCCAGGCAAGAACACTGGAGTGGGTTGCCATTTCCTTCTCCAATGTATGAAAGTGAAAAGTGAAAGTGAGATTGCTGAGTTGTGCCCGAGTCTTAGTGACCCCATGCACTGCAGCCTATCAGGGTCCTCCATCCACGGGATTTTCCAGGCAAGAGTACTGGAGTGGGTTGCCATTGCCTTCTCTGTGGACAGTCCTGAGGTAATATTAAATCTTTTGGACACTGTCTTCCTTGACCATGACCCAAAGTTTATATTCAATTTGCAGCAGGGGTGGAAGCAGCAGGGAACGGGGTATGCAAATCCAGATCTAAAACATTTGCTTCCTAAGACAGATCTATTCCATCTCCTTCTGTTCACCATTCCTCTCTCATCCTTTTAAAGCTGTTTCATTTCTTTGGATGACAAATTAAGTTAAAGTTATAATTCAGAGAATTTGAAAACTTTCAACTAGGATTCAAAAGCTGCTTTGAATTAGTAGCTGCCATTGGCATGCAATTTATTTGTAGTGAAGACTTGTGCCTTTCCAAAAGAATTACACACGTAATTAAAAACAGCAACTGTATCTCAAGTAAGATGTACATCATGTCTGGCTAGGGTGAGAAGAGAAGGAATGATGCAGCGAGTTTGACAAGACATTTTGCTGTGTGTGACATTCAGCTTTCAAAGTTTTATTTTAGAATTTTTTTCCTTTTTAATGTCACACTTGAAGTGAATTTGGCTAGATGACCAGTACAAAAAAATCAAGACACCAAGCATGTCTAATTTCATGGAAAAAAAGTGCTTATCAACCTGGTTATCCAACCTGAGAAGCTCACCAAGATCTTCAAGTCACTTAAAAAAATGGTAATGGTTGGGTATTTCACACACAAAATATTCTGTATTTGACCCTGATAATAATAGCTTTGGTTAAAAAAAAAAAATAACCATTTCCTATATATGATGAAGGCAACACTGAGTCAAGTGATGACACAGTAATAGTAAAGAATGCAAAGAGGACTTCTACGTATCTCAAAACCTTTCTTAACACATCTTTCAGACACAACAAAAAGTTCTTAGCATGATCCTTTAGGAGATTCACAGCACCAACTACATTCTTTGAGCATACACAGAGACACACAGAGACAGAGGAAGAGACGGACACGAGAGAAAGAGAGAGCACATTGGAACAGACATCAAGGGCTAGAAGTTTCAGTGTTAGTATTTACCACAATCTTTTGAATATCTATCTATTCCTTCATCTAGGGAAAAAAACAAGTTTGAGACCCATGATCTCTAACAGCTCCCTTTTGGCTCACTAGGGAAAAAAAACTACTAAGGACATTTCTATACTTAGCATTTCAGGACAAAAGTATGTAATCAATAAAGACTTTGACCTGAAGGTAAAGATCACACACAAATCCAAACCCCACAGAATTACTGTGACAATCACACTGCTCTTTTATTAAAGATAAAGCCATTCAACAAATATTTATTAAGCACCTACAATCTAGTAGGCTCTGTCTTATGAAAGGACTTAGCCTAAGTTCTGGTCAATGAGACATAACAAAAAATCTTCTGGAGATTATTTTCTCATTGACAAGAGAGAAAAGCACCCCTCATCCCTTACCCTTCCCAGACTGGTGACTTCCTATGAGAACGTGATGTATTTACCTGCAGCAACCTTAAAAACAGGCGAGAAACTGCTGACCTATAAAGATGGACAGATCATGAGCTCTTGGTATCATGGTTAAGTCAGGAAAGCAACTCTGAGACCACCTTCCTCCTGATTTCTTCATAAAGAAGAAATAACCTTATTATAGTTGAAGACACTTTTATCTGCTGTTAAGGTTACCAAAGTTAAAGCAACTAATAATAGTCTTATATATCTATTTGCTGATAGCTCAGTTGGTAAAGAATCTGCTTAGAATGCAGGAGACCTCGGTTCGATTCCTAGATCAGGAATATCCACTGGAGAAGGGATAAGCTACCTACTCCTATATTCTTCAGCTTCCCTTGTGCTAAGCTAGTAAAGAATCTGCCTGCAATGCAGGAGACCTGGGTTCAGTCCCTGGCTTTGGAAGATCCCCTGGAAAAGGGAAAGGCTACGCACTCCAGTATTCTGGCCTGGAGAATTGCACGGACAGGATAGTCCACAGGGTCACAAAGAGTCGGACACAACTGAGCGACTTTCACTTTCACTTCTATTTGCTATTTCATATATCTTTCTCTTACCATCTAGAACCAACATATATTCAACTTTTGTATTATTTATTTCAGTTAGGCATCTTTTAGAACCAAAATATATAATTGGTGTTGTTGCTGTTGTTCAGTCGCTCAGTTGTGTACAACTCTTTGTGACCCTATGGAGTGCAGCACGCCAGGCTTCCCTGTCTTTCACTATCTCCTGGAGTTTGCTCAGATTATGTCTGCTGAGTTTATGATGCCATCCAACCACCTTGGGTTTACTTAGTAACCTCCATGCTAAGGCACTTCAGTCACATCCAATTCTTTGCCACCTCATAGACTTCTGGCCCGCCAGGCTCCTCTGTTCATGGGATTCTCTAGGCAAGAATACTGGAGTGGGTTGCCATTTCTGCCTCCAGGACATCTTCCCAAGCCAGAGATGGAACTCTCATTTCTTAAGTCTCCTGCATTGGCAGGCAGATTCTTTACACTAGCACCACCTGGAAATGCCATTTTTTAAACTATCTCTATCCTATTCTTTACCTTCCCTTTCAGAAATTACCACCATCTTGAAGTTGGTCTGATTCTTCACTCTGTGTTTTTATACTTTTACCATTTAAATATGTTCCATGTAGAACAGATGGCATTGTTCTGCATGCATTTAAAACTTACTGAAATATATTATAGGCTTCCCTGGTGGCTCAGACAGTAAAGACTCTGTCTGCAATGCAGAAAACCCAAGTTCAGTCCCTGGGTCGAGAAGATCCCCTAGAGACAGGAATGGCTAACCACTCCAGTACTCTTACCTGGAAAATTCCATGGACAGAAGAGCCTAGCAGGCTAAACTAAGCATCATTCTGCAACTTACATTCTCACCCAACCAGTGTCAGATTTACCCACTCCTATACAACTTCTTCACCATAACTATGTTAGAGTAGCTCAATGAATGAAGATTGTACAACACAGGAGTACAGGCAGACATTTAGACTGTTTCTAATTTTTGTTTGGCATGATTTTTTAACACATAAAACTCAAAGCTATTGCTTAGTCTTCCAATTATGCGCTAAATACAGGAAAAAAATAAACCTGAAAGACACACAGTACATACCCTGGGAGACTATTATGACATGGTAAGAAAAAAAGGGCTACGGGACACACTGTTTGATAGGAGAGCACCACTGTTATCCAATGATGTTCTACTAACATTATCTCTAAGCTATTTTATAAATTACTGTCAATATCACCAAAACACTCTTCTCAACACTAAAGGACAAGATATAATGTACAGCAATGAAGCCCTAAACAGCCAGTTCACCTACACTGCAGACATTTATATTGGCTAAGGGAAGTCTAGATCAATAAACACTTTAAGGCCAGTGTGCTAGGCAGAGACACAAAGGTGCAATTATAAAAACACAATAGAATTCGGTTTGAGATGATACAGTTTAGTTTGTAAAAATGCTAGTTCAAACCTTCCAATCTTGCACTCATTGTTTAGAAACCAAACAGATTCCCTTCAGGGAGAAAAAAAAAGCTGTCAGATTGCTTTTGCAGCATATCTGCAAACCTCTTCTGTAAATCCGCAACTCCATGCTTTTTAAGTGCATCCCATTGCTCTAGGGATAAAAAAGAAAACCTTTAATAGTGTATACATAGTTCAGGATTACATAGCCTCTGCTCACCTTTTCAGCCACATCTGAGGCCATTTCTCCCTTAATACCAAACTTTCATTCATATCAGACTTTTATCACTTCTCTTACAGAGCTCTTAACACTTTCAGTATCCTTCTAAAGGCTCTCTAAAGTGTTTCCTCCCATTTTCACCCCATCCACCTTTACCCTGCAAACGTCCACTCACCCTTCAAAGTTCAGCTTCAAAGTTAATTACAGAAACCCTCCCAACATTTCTGAGTGGACGAGATCTCTCTGCTTTACCTTTATAACACCCAGCACAATGATAATTATTTGCTTAGTGATTCTCTCTTCCACTAGACCAAAAAGGCTGGAAGGGCAGAGATTATACTCCAGTTTTCTACCAGTATATTCCTAGATCCTGGATGAAGCACACGCTAGAATCAAGATTGCTGGGAGAAATATCAATAACCTCAGATATGCAGATGACACCACCCTTACGGCAGAAAGCGAAAAAGAACTAAAGAGCCTCTTGATGAAAGTGAAAGAGAATGAAAAAGTTGGCTTAAAACTCCACATTCAGAAAACTAAGATCATGGCATCTGGTCCCATCACTTCAAATAGATGGGGAAACAGTGGAAACAGTAGCAGACTTTATTTTGGAGGGCTCCAAAAATCACTGCAGATGGTGACTGTAGCCATGAAATTAAAAGATGTTTGCTTACTCCTTGGAAGGAAATTTATGACCAACCTAAAGTGAAGTGAAGTTGCTCAGTCATGTCCGACTCTTTGTGACCCCATGGACTGTAGCCTACCAGGTTCCACTGTCCGTGGGATTTTCCAGACAAGAATACTGGAGTGGGTTGCCAATGAACAACCTAGACAGCATGTTAAAAAGCAGAGACACTACTTTGTCAACAAAGGTCTGTCTAGTCAAGGCTATGGTTTTTCCAGTAGTCATGTATGGATGCGAGAGTTGGACTATAAAGAAAGCTGAGTGCTGAAGAATTGATGCTTTTGAGAGTCACTTGGACTGCAAGGAGATCAACCAGTCCATCCTAAAGGAAATCAGTCCTGAATATTCATTGGAAGGACTGATGTTGAAGCTGAAACTCCAATACTTTGGCCACCTGATGCGAAGAACTAACTCATTTGAAAAGACCCTGGTGCTGGGAAAGATTGAAGTCAGGAGGAGAAGGGGATGACAAAGGATGAGATGGTTGGATGGCATCACCGACTCAATGGATATGAGTTTGAGTGAACTTCGGGAGTTGGTGATGGACGGGGAGGCCTGGCGTGCTGTGGTCTATGGGGTGGCAAAAAGTCGGACACGACTGAATGACTGAACTGAACTGAGATTCTGGAAGAGTGCCTGGACAAATTAGAAACTCAAATAACTTCTCAAAACCAATAAAAATACTGCAAAGGAAATTGTCATAGGATTTGACACAAGTAGACATGCTATAAATGCTGCCTGAATAAACAAATTTCTAACAATACCAAATGCCACGTAGCACACAACCTGAAATCTAAACGCAGGGTTAGCACCTCTGTAGACCAAACACTGTAGGACACATTCTGGTTTTTCTCCCTCAGAAACATGAATATAACATTATGACAATCATCATCATTAAATAAAATGACTCATATAAATAGTCTCATTCACAGACCTCACTGGTCTGTAATTACTCTGTCCTGATACCTGCAGAGTTTATATTTCTACTGACATTTAACTTTATTGTTTGCAAATGAAATAAATTGAATGTAAATAAATTAGGCCAGATAAAGGTTAAGGATAACTACATACATTATAAAAATCAACCATTTACTATTTCTAAATTACACTTTTCAATCCTGCAATTCAGAATATTGAGATTTAAAACTTTTTCTGTCTTCTCTTCCTAAAGAACTAGAAAGCATGGATCATGTATCACCATCTGTTATACACTTAACATGTATCAATTTATTTAGAGGTAACATATGATATGATATGATATGATATTAGTTTCAGGTATACAACATAATGATTTGATGTTTGTGTATTTTGCAAAATGATCACCACAATAAGTCTAGTTAACATCAACAATTACTTATTTAACAAAGACTTTTACATCCCCTGTGCCAGGCTCTATTCTACCTTTACAAATAAGAACTTATGTAATCTTAAGGTTTAAGAGATTGAATTACAAATAATAATCATACTTATATATAAGCAGCACTAAGTTGTCTATGTATAGTTTTTTTTTAACTATATTAGTTTAACTTCAATTAGGGATAAATTGGGGTGATGTTTGACAAAAGGAGATCAGCCCTGGGATTTCTTTGGAAGGAATGATGCTAAAGCTGAAACTCCAGTCCTTTGGCCACCTCATGCGAAGAGTTGACTCATTGGAAAAGACTCTGATGCTGGGAGGGACTGGGGGCAGGAGGAGAAGGGGACGACAGAGGATGAGATGGCTGGATGGCATCACTGACTCGATGGACGTTGAGTCTGAGTGAACTCTGGGAGTTGGTGATGGACAGGGAGGCCTGGTGTGCTGCAATTCATGGGGTCACAAAGAGTTGGACACGACTGAGTGACTGAACTGAACTAAACTGAACTTGACAAAATTAGCTAATGACATATTTATTACTACTAATTTCTATCACCAAGCTAGGATTACTTTGATTCCTCTTTCTTAAAGTCAATACTCTCTTCACTTGCAAAATGTTTTTTTTAAACATTCACAAAAAAATAAATAAATAAAAAATAAACATTCACAAAACCCAGAAGCTTGGTCGGTGCAAATTTTCTTTTAAACACCATTCATTAAACAAAATTCAAATGAAAAAAAAACAGATAATCCCTGATTTACTACTTATAATTTGTGCAGAAAAAGGCCTTATCTTTACATAAATAAAGGATCAAAGCCACTCATTTTGAGTGTCCTTCCAAAGCTAGTACTCTATGTTTCTACAATATTACCATGAAAATAACTCAGAGACCATGAAGTAGGTTTGGTCCTGACTGTGGATTTATGTGAGAATATTGAAAAGCTATCTGAATCAGGTCTCTGGTTTCTCATTTGTAAACAAAACAACAAAACTAAAGATTGAGGAAACCATAGGGCAGCCAGGAAATTAAATGTTTCAGACATACTGCCTTACACGGAGAATCCTAACACCACCTAAATAACAGTACTGTCAAAATAACATAAACCCTTGGAATGTACTGTAAACACTTTATTCATCAAAGCACTCACATTACTATAATTTGGTTCTATAATAAGTTCTGATTTGTTTTCCCAGTTTTGTTTTCATGAAGATTACTGAGAACGCTACTGCTTCTCAAAAAAATAATACTTCTACGTGTATTTTAATCACTATATTAGGCAGCATTAATACATAACTTCCCAAATGATTGTTCCTGAAAATAGCAACTTTCTGAATTTCTTGATTATTTTATCTTAATATCTAATTTTTTTTCAAGCTGAAACACCTGTTATCATGATGTGCATTATTAGCTAATCTAGCAACTGTTTCGGAGCTACAAGTACGGTCCAAGGGTTTTAAGGGCACTAACAGTATATCCCAATTAAACTTCATGGCAGATAGACAGGGGGAAATGGAAACAGTGACATATTTTATTTTCTTGGGCTCCAAAATACTGTGGACGATGACTGCATCCACAAAATTAAGACGCTTGCTTTTTGCATGAAAAGCTATGACAAACATAGACAACATATTAAAAAGGAGACACGTCACTTTGCTGACAAAGGTGCGTACAGTCAAAGTTATGGTTTTTCTAGTAGTCATGTATGCATGTGAGAGTTGGACTGAGCGCCAAAGAATTGCTGCTTTCAAACTGTGGTGCTAGAGAAGACTCTTGAGAGTCCCTTGGACTACAAGGAGATCAAACCAGTCAATCCTAAAGGAAATCTGAATATTCACTAGAAGGACTCATGCTGAAGCTGAAGCTCCAATAATTTGGCCACCTGATGCTAAGAGCCGACTCATTGGAAAAGACCCTTATGCTGGGAAAGACTGAAGGCAGGAGGAGAAGAGGGCAATAGAGAATGAGATGGCTGGATGGCATCATTGACCCAATGGACATGAATTTGAGCAAACTCCAGGAGATAGTGAAGGACAGGGAAGCTAGGTGTGTTGCAGTCCATGGGATCACACAGAGTCAGACACAACTTAGTGACTGAACAACAACAGCAATTAAACTGTAAACATTTCAGGACAGAAAAAAATCTTTTTTGATGTTTCTTTTTTTCTCTAGACAACCTAGTAAGTATATCACTCATATTAAATGTTTGCTATTTTAAGAAGAATATTTCTCTCTAGAGTATATCAAGGCCCTGCAAAGTTCAAAGCATCTAAGATGTGCATCCTTGCACTGTAACAAGCAAAGGCACAGTTTCTAGTTGACCTGCTCCCATAAGAAACTTCCCCCTCTTCTCAGATAACTTCAGATCTCTGATCTATTCTCCTATAATACAGCAAGATAAAATTTAAACTGGATTATTCAAATTAAATTTTATCTTCAAACTTCATAAAAGTTGCATACATATTTCCTTTCTATATTTAAAGGCAGTATTATCTGATGCAAGGAACAATAAAAGTCTGATTGCCAGCAATTATGAGACGTCTCTCAGCTTGGTCCCTTACTAAGGCCACTTCCTTAGTTCATTGAGACCCACTTCCTCAACAGCTTGACAAAGGATAAGCACTCAGTTAATACGACTTACCTTCTTGCTCTCCTCCCTCCAGAAGAGAGAAAAGAAGCAGATATTATATCTTTACAGATTTTAACTCTGTACAAAACAAACCAGCTTAATATGATTCCTTAAGATATAGTGGTTAGCTAACTTTCAATGTCTTTGATGTTTTACATCTTATCCCCAATATTCCTTTAGACCATTTATTTATATTAATAGACCTAGCTATAATTTCACCACATAATAAATTCAAGTCATAATATTAGCAATTTTAAGAATTACTTTATGCAAATCATTTACATCATTACACTCCAATCTTTACATCAGTAAAATAAGGGACATGGGAATTTCTAAACTTATTTAGCTCTAAAAGGGATACCTCAGTTGAGGGTGAAATATGTTGATCTAATTACTTTGCCAACAAAGGTCCGTCTAGTCAAGGCTATGGTTTTTCCAGTGGTCATGTATGGATGTGAAAGTTGGACTGTGAAGAAAGCTGAGTGCAGAAGAATTGATGCTTTTGAACTGTGGTGTTGGAAAAGACTCTTGCGAGTCCCTTGGACTGAAAGAAGATCCAACCAGTCCATCCTAAAGGAAATCAGTCCTGGGTGTTCTATGGAAGGACTGATGCTGAAGCTGAAACTCCAATACTTTGGCCACCTCATGTGAAGAGTTGACTCACTGGAAAAGACCCTGATGCTGGGAAGGACTGGGGGCAGGAGGAGAAGGGATGACAGAGGATGAGATGGCTGGACCGCATCACCGACTCAGACATGAGTTTGGGTAAACTCCGGGAGTTGTTGATGGACAGGGAGGCCTGGTATGCTGCGATTCATGGGGTTGCAAAGAGTCGGACACGACTGAGCGACTGAACTGAACTGAATAATAAGTACATTTTCAAAGAAAAAGAGATCAAATTCAGGCATTTAATACTTCACAGATAGGGCTTTAGGCATTAAGCTTGAAAGCTTCCTACAGGTTTGGTCACCAAAAGAGATATTCTAATATCCAGTAAACAAGATTGCATGTTATATGGCCATGTAAGAGAGAATTTCAAATAGCTCAGCAGGAAGGCCACATATATTCAACCAGAGGAAAAAAATCAATCCATCCAGTAATTAAGAAATACTTTCTATTCCCACCAAAGATGTGCAATGATTTGAAGCAAATGTTGCTGTATAATTACATATGAACATAATTGAGGCTCTCCATCTCTGCAAGTCCTTTTATGTAAGTAAGTGATTTGAAATGGAATGCAAAATTTAAAATATCTTTTTATGCTGACCATTAAAATTATACTTCAGGCTCTAAAACTTAGCAGGGAACAAGAACTCTTTAGAGATGTGGAATAAAAAGATAAAAAGTTAGTACAAACTTAAAAAGCAGAATACTACATATTTAGTAAAGCCATTATTGGGACAACATTAGCATGGTTGTCAAGGGGTCTAACTATGGAAGCAGAAAGCATGTCAGAAATTCATACTGACCCTTCCTTCATAATTACCCTTTTAGTCTACAATCTTCCTAAGAAGGATGGTTACACCAGTATATCTTATGAATACAAGATATACAGCACTGTAATCAAAATTCAAACCACAATGAAGCATATACTCATTTGCCAGTTTCTTTCATGGGATGCAATGATATTCAAATTATATTTCAGGATAGATTAATGAATTTGCTTAAACATTTTATTCAAAATGAAGTTTGGAGATCAACTTGATATGTATAAAACCAGAATCACTTGCTGCTTCCTCTCAACTTACTATATATAATACAACCATCAATCTGAAATAAGTTTTTTGAACCCATGGTAAAATTTTCAATTACTTTTATGTGTACTCTCTCACTAATATTGAAGAAACTTGGTTTTCTCCAGCAACCTGGTGAGTGTTTTTGTTTGTTTTTTAATTACAGAATGAACAAACTGGAAGACATATTAAGGAAAGTTAAATTTAAAGACTCAGGATAAACAACATGTCTTAGTATAGTAAAATTTCCATTTCTTAAGTCTTCCCCAGAGTATCCCGGTGATTTGAATAAACTATGTTTACACAGCATATGCAAAGATATACACCTATTCGGTAGAGTTCTCTTGTGACGGTGGTTGTTTTTAAAATACATAATAGGAGTCCTTCATCCTAAGGATCTCCAGGTTGGAGAGATAGACACTTGGAAGACAAAGGGTTGGAAAAAGAAGCAATTAGGTATAAAATGCTTGAAAAGCAGAAAAGGAAGCACCAGTGAGAAGAGAAACAAACAGTGAAGCACTGAAAATGCTTAGTTGAAATGAGGAATTCAAATTATTTTAAAAACACAGTATTGTTCCCCCATGTCTTGGTTCTCCACTGACTGCAAGTCTCTACTTCCATGGCGGACAAATCTGGGAGTCCTGCCTGCCCACCCCATTCAAGTTCAGCAGGAAAATAAGAAAAGAGGACCACGCACCTCACGTATCCAGTTGTTTTTGTCTCATTATAAATACCTTCCATTTCTAGTGCTATTAATAAACCCAAAAGTTTTTCAAATAAACTACTTCAGAAGACAACTTGGAATCAATGTAATCATCTGTTTTTGTAGTTTCCTATCTCTTCTGTCAAAGGAAGGGCTGAATTATAATGAAACATCTAAATTACCTGTATATTTTTAATAGATTATTTCCTGAAAACAATTTCATCAATAATTAGCTTACCTCTCATTTAACATGAAAACTCAAATGCAAATTTCAATGATCACAAATCATAGAATCTATGTCATTCATTTCTAACATCCCAGTGAATAGTGACTTTTCAGGCCATTTAATGTTACTAAATTTTCACAGGCATGAAATTCCAATGGATTTCTTTGTAATCCATTCTATATCTTTTCATTATATAAAGTATTGACAGCATTCCCTTTCTGCAGACAATGATAGACGTGATAGAAATTGATTTTCACTCAAATATCGAACTAGCATTTCATTGCTACTCATTCACACATTTTTACTGAGTGCTTGCTATGTGCTAGACACTTTGATTTAATAAGTGAGTTAGAGAACAATCTTTGAACCAAATTGTTATAATTAGTAATGTATATTTTTAGTGTATCAAGGTCACAAGTTGACCTAGTCTGGCCACCATATCTCACTAGCGAAAAGTCTTGGACTCTGCTTATGCACCTAGCCTGTTGCATAATTATTAAGTATTCTCCCTTTAAAGGTCAAGTCTCTGCAATATAAATTAAAAGATCCAGACAGAATATCTGTTATTTCAAAAATGGAATAACAACCAGCACCAAGACCAGGACTTAATATTTACACATTACTCTTTTCTCACTCTCTTTTTTTGGGATAATACAGGGAAAACAGAAACAGAGGGGAGGGCAAGGGAACTACAAGAAGAGACTCAAGACTGGAACACAGGCGAACACCTAGACTCGGTGACTAAACAACAACTTCTTTGGTTCAAGAAGATACTCGGACTAGAACGTCAGAGCAAAGAAATGGCTGCCCATCCCCCTTCTCAGGAGCTGGGCTACATGGGTCTTCTCTGTGGAAATAATGAAGGGGAGTCAATATGAGAACTATTGAAGGTCCAAATCCTCAAATAACTGCACATTCTCCCACTGTAGATTTTTATCCATTTCTCTTTGAGCCAAGGAAAATATCTATGCTAATGATGATCCATTCACTCTTAAAAAAATGAAATACTTTTATTTTTCATTCCACAGCAAATTGGTTTTAACAGATCAGGAAATGTGGAAAGCCTGGTATAGTACTCATATGAAGAGCAAGAAGTAACAGCTGGATGTGTAATTATGAAGGAAAAAATATTAAAGATTTCTTTTTTAAATACTGAAATCACACTAAGTGTCTGGGGTCATTTTGTGTAGTGGAAAACTTTCCTAAACATATAATGAATTCCTGAATGTGTCTACATAATACAACAAAAAACAATACTCAATGATTACATGATGGTGATATTACTCATGACTTAGTATGGTATTGAGTCATGGGGCAGGATTAATCCAATATACTTCAATTATGAAGGTAAGTACAGAATATATTTTATAAAGATTTTCCACCAATTTGCTAATGTTTCAGAATATAAAACACTATATTACAGTAATAAGAGAATTAATTTATGGAACATGTCATTTTCCAAAATCAACAATGTGGGAGAAGATAAACTCTTACAGGTTAATTTCAGTTCCATAAAAGAACACTGAAGAGTTAAAAATGCTCAGAATACTCTAGACTTTCTTCTACCATCATTCCAAAGAAGGTTTTTAGGATGCGCTCTCCATTCGCCTTTTCTCTTTTTCTAGCATTTTCTCCCACACCTGCCTCCACACTGTGGCTCACTCCCAGGCTGTGTAAGGATTATGAAGCTGATTTGTTTGGTCACTGCTAGATCGCCACATGGAAAATGAAACCACGCCACACCGTAATGTACTCTGCTGCACTAAGGGCAACAGAGTGACATCACAGCAGGAAAGCCACAAGCATTTCAATAAAACTGCTTCCGAAAAAAAATGTCACATATTTTTAATAACACTGTCAAATTTTCCATTTGCTACTGGGAATCTGAAAGAGATGTTCACTGGAAATCAAGTTGGTCACAAAATTACCCAGGAACATTTCACTTGGTACCACGGGCTGAGATAGAGTTTGACTTGGATACCCAAGGGATACATTGTTAGAGGTGCATTTGAGTTTTAGTTTGACATTTTATAAATCCTTCATGATCTTTGTAGATCCTCTCCCAAGAAAAGAGAGAAATATAGGTTATATATTATTTTTTACAGTAGTTTCAAGTTGACAGAAAAATTGAGCAGAAAATACAGTGTTCCCATATACCACTACTGCCCCTACACCCAACCTCCCCTACCATCAACATCCTCCACCAGAGTGGGACATTTGTGACAATCAAAGAACCTACGCTGATACATCATTACCACCTAAAGTCCATAGTCTGCATCAGGGTTCACTGTTGGAGTATTAACACTTTGATAGGTTTGACAAATATAAAGTGATAGGTATGCAGCATTATGGCATAAAGAATAGTTTCACTATTTTAAAAATCCTTTGTGCCATGTCTATTCATCTCTTCTTCCTCCTTAGCCTCTGTCAACCACTGATCTTTTTATAGTCTCCATAGTTCCGCCGTTTCCAGAATGTCATATTCTTGGACTCATACAGCATTTTCAGATTAAATTCTTTCATTTACGCATTTAAGGTTTTTCTATATCTCTTCACAGCTTGATAACTCACTTCTTTTTAGCACTGAATAATATTCCACTGTCATACAGCACTTTTTATGAATATTTTACAGCACCTTGTAAGAGGTACAAGGCAGAGGCCACACAGAGTATTAAACTTCCATGTTCCTATCACATAACAGGGATACAGTAAATGACTTGTTGAATGAATATATTATTGATTTATAAATGATACATCATTTTCACTTCCTATAAAGTAAGGCAAGTATCTCATAATGCGATATGAGAACTAGAAGAATATATTTAAAGAGTTATTACCAAAGCAACTATTATTATTAATTTATTTAACTAAAACAATATTTTTAATTTGGAGTTATAATCTTTCAGTTCCAGGAAAATAAAATGGTGAATGAAAGAGGAAATCAAGGCCAGAGATAGGGTAAGATACCTAAAAGGTACAAAATTTAAGAAGGCACTCATTCTCCTGCTTGCTGTGTCAAGATCCAAAATGTTTCCAACAGACTAATAGAAAACCAAAACAAGCAATATATTTAATGTCCTTGAATAGAAAAGCCTAGAATCCAGATCCACAAATTAACTATGCCAGTAAAGGTCAAGGGTGTGCTGGTTTAACAGCAGAAAATGTGGGTGTTTTCAAATTACTCCCAAGGTTATTAAGAATCTACATTAAGAAAGTGAAAGTCCCTCAGTCATGTCCAACTCTTTGTGACCCCATGGACTGTAGAGTCCATGGAATATAATGTTTGTAAAACCAATTAAGATAAACATAAGGTGAATTACTAAAAATATACAGTAATATTACTATATAAAATATTGTAACAGTCAAAGGTGCTCAGTCATGTCTGACTCTTTGCAACCCCAAGGACTATACAGTTCATGGAATTCTCCAGGCCAGAATACTGGAGTGGGTAGCCGTTTCCTTCTCCAGAGAATCTTCCTAACACAGGGATCGAACCCAGGTCTCCCACACTGTAGGCGGATTCTTTACCAGCTGAGCCACCAGGGAAGCAACAAACGCAATAAAAATATATATCATATAAAATAATATTTCTTAGTAACTAGTATGAGGTCATCAACAGTGCCTGGTTCTGAATACTTCATTTCAAAGTGAATGATGATTTTTAGCAATGTGTATCTGTGTCCCTCACACTTTGCCTATTCTGCCTTTTTTCATTTTCCTTTTTTTTAAATATTATGTACTATACTTTTAGTCTCAAACACACTATATATTATATATATTTTTAATTTATATATATATATATATAAATATAAATGTTTTAAAAAGTAAAAAAAAAAAAAAGTGAATGATGATGTAGGTTGCCAAAATATCAAATCACTTTGTTGTATACCAAGTGCTCATATAGTGTTATAGATAAATTATACTTACGAAAATAAATTCATAGAAAATCAGATTTATAGTTACCAGAGGAGGGGTGATAGAGGGAAAATTAGATAAAGGAAGCCAAATGGTATAAACTTCCAGATATACCGGTACTATGAGTATAACACACAACATGGTCAAGATCATTAATACTGCTCTGTTAATACATGAAATTTAAGTAAATCCTAAGAGTTCTCATCACAAGGAAAATAACTTTTTTCTATTTCTTTAATTTTATATCTATATGAGATGATCGATGTTTGCAAACTTATTGTGGTAATCAATCACTTCATGTGGCATGTAAGTCAAACCATTATGCTGTACACCTTAACCAGTGCTGTATGTCAATTATATCTCAATAAAATTGGAAAAAAAGAAATGAGGAAAACTTTACTGAGAGAGCTATTAAAGACAAGAATCATTAAAGGAGGTTGCAATATCTACTTTTCTGAAGGGCGCTAAGCACCAGGCTCCTCTGTCCATGGGATTCTCCAGGCAAGAACATTGGAGTGGGTTGCCATGCCCTTCTCTAGGGGATCTTCCTGACCCAGAGATTGAACCCTCATCCCTTACATCTCCTACATTGGCAGATGGGCTCTTTACAGCTAGTGCTACCTGGGAAGCCCTCATCTTCTGTAATCTCTGCAAAATCCCATTAGGAAACTAGAGACAAACATTGAATAAAACTAGTTAAATTTTAGCCACTATTAAGAGTAGTGTATCATATGAATGTTTATAAAAAGAAAAATTCAAATATGAGAAAAAAAGAAAAAAAAACAAAAGTATCTTAAAGGCCAATAATATTACTAAAATGACAAAAAAAAAAAAAGAACTATAGAGAAGTTACCAAAAAAATGGAGAAAAGAACTGAGGTTACCCAGTGTTTTTTACATTCTTAGAAACAGTGTAAGTTAAATATAAACAAATGAATAGCACACATACATACTCATATACCCACTCAATTGGTTTGTTTAATAAATGCAAGGAAAAAAGGAATGATGATAAACTGGAGAGTAACTAAAATAATACCAGAAGAGTAAAGTATCTAGGAACCAAGTTAACTAAAAGGTTAGAAAATGAGAAGTAAGTCTCAAAAAAGAGCTATCATGTCATATAAGAAATTAATGTTGAAAGTAATGAGGAAGAAAAATAACTCTGAACTGAAATAAAAACTTTTAATAATGTGAGTTGTTCAAAAATGGACAAAGTTGTGTCTTAAGTAGTAATCTTCCTTTATTCCTTTTAAAGAAAGCATTGAAATACGGGCTAGATGACCATCTCTTACTGAAGATGTTGTAATTCTAGCATTTTTCTTACTTTTAGAATGAACTATAAGTAACCCTACATACTATGTGAAACACTCATTAAATAATAGAGGATGACAACTAGACTAATTTTTAGAAATTACTTAGAAAAAGTTAGATC
This sequence comes from Bos taurus, assembly GCF_002263795.3. Classification (NCBI taxonomy): domain Eukaryota; kingdom Metazoa; phylum Chordata; class Mammalia; order Artiodactyla; family Bovidae; genus Bos; species Bos taurus. The sequence goes on along the minus strand of NC_037332.1, from coordinate 12,348,002 downwards.
TTGACTCAATGTGAATTTGGTCTGTAAGTTTCTTTTTATATAGCACACTGAAAAATAGTAAAAATGCATGCTCGTGGTCAGAAGTCTTATCTACTACAACTATTTTAGATTTGAGATGAAGTCTATGGCTGCATAGTTAGCCATCAAATGGTCTGCTTTTTATTTTCCTGTTAAATTAGCTTGCAGTTCACGTGTTTCAAAATAGATCTCTTCTCAGGACAAGCTCTCATCATCATAAAATTCAAAGAGGCTAAACATGAGAGAGAAAATAAATGATGGTAAAAATACTAGAACACTATTTGACATCACTGAGGATTCATTAAGCAGCTATTAGTGAGAACTGCCATATAAGTATTATAGAGATTTAAAGAACCCTAAAAATGCTGACAATCAAACCAGAGGAGGCCTTTCTCTTGATACACTTACATATGAAATAAACACAAATACTTCACCTACATCCATGCTCACTGTTAGCAATGACCTAGAGAACCCTGCAATTAACCTTTCTATCGGATCATGGTCTATGGCATGTGGCCAAGCACATGGGAAGAGTTAGGCAAAATTTTGTTACATGTTTGAAAAGAATGGAAGCATTAAAGTTAAGCCATCCATCATTCTTTTAGACTTCCCATAATTAAGAAACAATTTAACTTGCAAAGATTTACTATGGAAAACTTATGTTAAGAAGAAAAGACCACAAGATGAACAAGCACAGAAGAAATAACTTTTCTATAATATCCATCATCTGGAAGTATTTAAGAGTTCTACTGTCCTTCATTGATTAATACACACACACACATATATACATATATGAAAAAAGGCCAGTCAGCAGTTCTGTGACAATTACTAGAATAAAGTAAAAAATTAAAACTTAGGGTCTGGGAAGTCCAAAAGTTAAGACTCTATGTCTAAGAAATGCTAAATTATTTTCAGAAGTGAACAGAACAAAAGGTTAGATACAAGTAATGAATGAATGATGAGACACAAGGGAAAATTAACAATTTTACTTCTATCTTAAAAATCTCAGTTCCAGTTCATTTCTTCTTTTAAGGTATAAATGTAAGTAAAATGTGCTGCCTAATACAATATAGAAAATGCTACCAAAGATAGAGAAGAAAATTAGAGTCTTAAAATTTTCCATTATCACAAAGGTCAACCTATACACCCAGGAATGACTGCCATGTGCCACCAAGCTTAAACTTACCAGTGAAGAGACTGATACTTCAGTTCTGTATAATACGGACAACTCTACTACCAAATGAGCCCGATGGATTAGGTGATTCTTATAACTGTCACCTTTTTAAATTCCACAATCTGTTGCCTTTTGCCTCTCTGCATTTTCCTACTGGCAGGTTTAAGCCCAATGGCACATGCCAGTAGTTTTTGTATGTGTACACTGACCTTTGGGATAATGGAAAATTTTAGACTCTAATTTCTATCTTCTCTGTTACAGAAAGGCAAAAGACAACTAACTGGGAGTATAAAAAGTTAACAGTATCAGGGTCATCCAATCAACTTGGTTCATCTGGAAATGAGAGTCTTTATTATAGAGGAGGGCTTCCCTCCTAGGTTAGCTGGTAAAGAATCCACCTGCAATGCAGGAGACCTGGGTTTGATCCTTGGGTTGGGAAGATCCCTTGGAGAAGGGAAAGGCTACCCACTCCAGTATTCTGGCCTGGAAAATTCCATGCGATGTACAGCCCATGGGGTCACAAAGAGTCGGACACGACTGACTCACTTTCACTACTGTGGAGCAACTTAAGTGCCATTTTCTCCTCATAGGACCTCACTGTGTGCACTCTCATTGAGGAATAAGACAAAGTTTAATGATTAAAGACACAAAGGACCTAATAAATAAGTGTGAGTAATTTGGTTCAAACGAGTCACTGGTAGTAAACACTCACACACACAGCGGTTCTTTTTTCCTTTGCCAATGGCAACAGATTGTAACACCACGAATGGCCTTCTGTCACTCCACATACAGAGACTAACATTGAAGAATTATTACATGACATAGTCCAAATGGTATCACACAGAATTAGTGAACTACAGGCTCAATTCCCAGAAGAATATTACATAACAGTGAAATAAACACAAGATGGTTTTAGGGAAAGGAAAAGTACTTCTTAAACGCCAGGTAAAATGTACAAAATTGACTTTCATAGAAGAAGGAAAAATTCTTGTTTCTTCTAACTTGTATTCTCATGTTTATAGCCTATGCTCTGTCTACTTCAACAATTCAACCCAAAATATTTCTAGAGTATGGACTGGAATACAGAAGAAAAGTTCTATTTGCCTAGACAAATATGCAATCCTTCTTCTAAGAGAAGATTCTAATTAGAATCTTCTCTAATTTTTCCTGTCTCTAGTAAATATTTCCAGTATAGTACTTGGAAATTTACTAACTAGTAAGACTCCCCTTTTCATTCTTAGAAACAACAAAAGGCCAAAACAGTTCTTCTCGTTTGTAGAAATAAATTTATATGCCCAAGATGGAGTTACGCCTGCCCAGAATGCATGTCATCAAACCAAAACTTAGATAACTTTTGTGTTCCTGTAAATGCTCTGCTTGGCTGGAAATTTGGTTATGTCCGGTCAGCCACCCCCAAATGCCAGGCCAATTTCAGGCCTTCTCACTCCAAACTAGATTGACTATGTGACCGCAGCCACTGGCTATCTCCTATGCTTTCCTGTTTTTTATTCTTTATCCCATAAAAGCTACCTAATTTCTGCCCCATTTTGCGGTTCTATGAAAGGAGACTGTCCACTTCATAAAGTGTTAAAGTTTGTATAACCTAAATAGGCTTCTTTCATCTTTTTTTTTTTAACATCTTAACTTCAGTTTGTTATTTGAAGCAAAAACAGCAGATTCTTGGTGGTCCTGAGGTAATGGAGCCACTCTCCACACACACGCAGGAAGCTGAAATTTTACTGACCTGGACATACACAGTAACTTGTTACAAATAAGTCCCAGAGGCCACAACATTTTAGAACCATCACCAGAGCACCATCTAATCAAGAGGGTTTTGTTTGTTTGTTTGAGATTTTCTAGTGGTCTCTTAAAAACTCTGTGGCCGAACTTCCTCGGTAGTATAGCAGACAGGAATATGCCTGACAATGCAGGCGGCAAGAGTTCAATCCCTGGTCCAGGAAGATTCCACATGCCACAGAGCAACTAAAGCCCAGGGGTCAAAACTACTGAGCCTTCATCCTGCAAGCACTGAAGCCTGTGTGCCTAGAGCCTGTGCTCCACAACACGAGAAACCACTGCAACGGGAAGCCCACGTACCACAGTGAAGAGTAGCCCCCACTCGCTGCAACTAGAGGAAGCCTGCGTCCAGCAAGGAAGACCCCGCACAACCAGTAAAGAAAGAAAGAAAAACAAACATCTCTGAGGCCCTCGCAGAGGTAGTGAGCATTACAGGCCCCTGATTCTAGGGTGATGTGAATACAGTATGTGGATTGCACATGTGTGTTAACTAAATACTTTCCATTTTACATAATTCTCCATGAATAAAGCATAATTTCACTCAAAGAATTTGAGCTACTGCTATCACTGATCATTTTAGAATGATTTAGGTTTTCTTACATGTCCTAAGCTTCTACTGTCCTAAGGTTTATACATTTTTAGCAACTAAATGTTCTCTGAGTAGAAAATTTTAATCTTCATTTCTAAAATGAAGAATTAGAGAAAGCATAACCAGCACATTAAACTCAAGAAAAAAATTCAAGGGGGAAATTTCCCTTTAGACAACATTTGCTCACTCATATTATTTAATATATACCTACTATATCAAGTATTATGCTCAGTAATGGAAATACAAAGATGAGTACCATCTGCTCACAGAGGAGAGAGAGTGAGCTGCAGTTCATATAAGTCTATTAGAATCCTTAAGGAAGTGAGAAGAATCATCCTGCATAATGGAAATTAATGACGTCCATTATTTTCTTCTGGGAATAGGCACTATAATCCTTCAGTCTGATTCAACATGTCACTCTGAAGTGTACTGGGCTCTTCAAATTTGCTGAGTCACACCTTTACTGTTCAGTTAATCAAAATGTTTCATCCTTCAAACTTTCACTCCTGCTTCTTTTTGGGACAGAAAAAGCAACAAAATATTTATCTACAGCAGAATACTTGCCCACATCAATACAACTTGAAAGAGATTGTCCACAATGGAGACTATCATGATCCCTTTAAAATGCAAGCATAACAGAAAATCCAATTCCTGATTCTACATGTCAGAGGAGCAACATTTTCCCCTCCAATGTTAAATGTTAGGTCAGATCAATTCCTTGAGGGAATTCTTACTTGTTTCTTTAAAAACTTAGTAAAAGTAAAAACACAGCATTTAAAAGAGTACGGTTTTAAATATTTTCCAATACAATAATCTTACCACTAGTCGGTATAAATTTGATTGGCTGCCAGAGGCATGTTAAGCCATGGGTTTCTAAGACTCTGAAGACCACACAAGAAACCCCAAAGAACTCATTACCAAACAATATAAATCAAGCTACATTTTGCCAAATGGATAAACTAAATGTTTTACAGCAACTTCAGTGAGATCAGTAGATTCAGCCTACTTGATGGTTAAACATGCACAGGACTGTGGGCTACAAGATGCTAACAAGAAAGGAAATGTTAGGAATATTGAATCAGAAGAAATGATAGAATTTATCAGTTACAAAAGTTAAGAGTTCAGAGAAATAACCATGACGAATTTAAGCCGAGTGATGAAAGGAATGAAAATAAGGCAAGGATCTGGTTGTTAAAGTAAAATCTGAAACTTTGGCAAAGATAACGGAATTAGCATCTGGTCTTTGTAATGAAGTGTTTGAGGCTGACCCACTCGTGGAATGAAGCATAAAAATCAGGAAATGCATGAATGAAGAGTTTAAATTGAAATTACATACAAAGTCCTTAAGAAAATGCCCAAGCTGTTATCTGTCATATACTACTTTCAGAAAATCCCAGTGGTCATCTCAAGCTCAGGAGCGCCCAGCATGTCCTCGCCCTCTTTCATGGCCTCGTACATTGTTTCACACCTACCCCTTTACATTAAAAGTGGTTTACACGTTCAAAAAAGAAACAAATAACAGGCCCCAAATGAAGTCACTTGTGCTCAGCCGCAGGTCAACAAATCAAGACAATATCTAATCTAATTATAGTTTCAGCCTATCCAAAAATGCAACCTTTAACCAGTCAATCTGGAATTAAGTGATTTGCGCTAGTGAAGTAATCTGCCTGACAGATCCAAGTCTTTCCCCCAAAGGAAAGTGACCTTGCCTGAAACAATTCACTTTTTGCTGAAAACTTCCCTTTTCTGCCTCCTCCTGTCTGTCTCTAAAAGCTTTCCATTTTGTACATTTCCTAGGACCAACTTTCTACTTGCTAAAAGAGATGCTGTCCAACTCATGAATCACTGAATAAAGTCAATTGGCTCATTAAATTTGTTCAGTTGAATTTTTTGTTAACAACATCTCCACTTTTATCTTTTCTTCCATTTCACTGATTCTCAAATTGCCTATTAAATCTTTCCATCTGGATTTCAAGCAGTACTTCAAATGCAACATTTTTTAAAGGTCAACTACTCCTCATATTCCTCAACCATATATGACTAGTTCTGTGAGCAGCATCTTCATTTTCATTTCTTACTAACTCAAATATTCATTTGGTTTCAAAATCAAACAATTCAAGAACTGCCCTGTCTTTTGCATCTGCTCTTTATGTTCCTTTCAGTAATAACTGGTAATTCTGGCTCTCATTATCTCTTAGTTTGATTACTGAAATGGCCCTAATTTGTTTCTCATCTGATTGCTTTCTGTATGCTTCCTTTCTAATCCTTCCTAAATACTACATCAAGATTATACTGTCAGCCCATGAGATGACTATGGAATATCCTTGTTGAAAAATCATCCAAAATTTTACTTACCAACACAACATACTATTTTGGCTAGACATGAAGGGTTCACAACAATTGGTCTTCTCTAGTTTGTTTTTTCTATCTTATTTTCCGCAACATGCCCATGTATAAGTCACATTATAACCAAACTAGGCAAAGAGGACACAGTTGAAGTGGCAGTACAAGCACAGACAGACAAGCAGGATTTCACCTCAATGCTTGTACTTCCCCACCTTAGTAGCTCTACCTGGCAGTAACTTTCTAGTCTAGAAACATCTCCCTCAAAAGTTAATCTCCTCACAGAAGCCTTGGCCATTCATGATGAAAAGCAAAGTCTTCCCCTTACTTAAATTGCTAAGACAGAAGTTACAGAATAGTGGTTAAGAAAATGGATTTGGCATGCCAATTATCTGAATTCTAAAGCTAGTTCTGCCAATCACTAGATGATCCTCAACAAGTTACTTTCTCTATAAAACCACACTTCTTTTAACCTGTAAAATGGGAATAATAACAACTGCGTTTTAAGGACTGTTGTGAGACCTAATTGTACCAGTACCAGGTAAGTAGCCATAATTACCAATCATCAGCATCTTCATCGTTATCATTTCCTGTTCCCTCTTGTAGTGTAATCACAATTATACCATATACCACAATGCAATGTGACATCAGGAAAAACACAGCTGGCACTACATCTTGCACTTACATAAATGAATGAACCTACAGATACGAAATTAATAAGGCACACTTAAAAATAAGTCTTAAAAAGATGGCAAAAATACAGCTGCACACAGAAAAGACAACAGAAGGAAATATAGCTTGAAAGAGCAGGGCTCTAAGGAAAAAATTTACCAAGCCCCGGAGTGTCAACTGGTTGCCAGAAAAGCTTATGAGACTGTAAATGCATAGCTGACTGATCAAAGAAGTTGTAATTTCATGGAAGTGCTCAGTGTAGGACTACATATTAAATGTGTACTGATAAAATAGAAGATGTCAAAATAAAGGTGACTAGAATGGCTAAGGACTTAAAAATAAAGCCAAATGAGAAGTTTCCAAATAAAAGAAATGGTACAATTAAGTTGAAAGTGAAAAGCTAAAGTACAGATAGGACCATTGCCTTGAAATATTTGAAAGACTGTCACTTGTAAAAGGGAATTAGCTGTTTTCTGTGTGGCTTCATGGGGGAAAGCTTAATACAGGAAATAATGTAATGGAAAGAAACTTTTGCTCAATAAAAATAGAGCAACTATTAATGATGCCCAGGAATATATCAGCCTACTATTACAGAGTAGTGAGTGCTCCAGAAACGTAAGCATTCAAGCAGAAACTAGACAACACTGCCAGAGAGGTTTGGAAATTTACATACAATACATATATCCTAAGTACTACTATGTAGTTAAGTTCCCATACATTTTAAGGAAAAATATTATCACTATATTGCATTGAGGCTAGGGAATAAATGAAGGTATTGGTTTGATATGTCTGTTAAAATTTGAGTTCCCACAGAATGATAAAATTGGGTATCTAATGTGATCTCAATCAAGTAAATCACATATTTTGGATTTAAACATAATAATTAAAAATAAAAACTTTTTCTAAGGATAGAAGCCATAAGTGATGTTATTGTTTCTTAAAATTTGTCTCTAATTATAAAAAATGTTCTAAATCAGTCACATTTCTTGCATAAAAGAAACACCTAATTCTCAATATTTTTCTACAGGCTTGTAAGATATTTAAAAAAGAAACAAGGGAGAGTAAAAGAAATGAAAAAAAGGACAGAAGAAAACAGACCAAGCCAGTCAAGGATTTATCATCTTATGTGCTCACTGATTTCAACAAGCCTAGTAACAACTTATATCACATATAAAAGACAGCCTCCAAATTTTTTCATACGTATCTTTGACAAAGCTATTCAACATGATCCAGAAAAAAATATCCAACAGGTTAATAAAATTCCATTTGATTTTAGTTATATCTGTATTACATATCAATTTGATGTCACTTTAAATACCCCTTCCATGCGGAAGAATTAGTTAAATCTGTTGACTTTTTCCAGCAAATGAACAAGCTGTAATACATGCAGATTTTCAGTTTGGCCATTAGTCTAAAATAATTTCTTACTTCCTATGGCATCTTTCTTTAATTTCCAAGAAACTTAAGGATTCATGAATCAATGTTCTCCATACAATCAGACTTACAGAGAGATGCAGGTAAAATAACATCCAATAACAGCTAGTCTAAGACAACTACAATAACTGATTTTGTTTCTAATGTGTTTCAGTGAGATGTAGCAGCCACTGAGAAAGAAAAACTAAGACATCAACAATCTCCTTAAATTTCTGATATGTTTAAATAGCTTTAGGAAGCAGAACATGCTATAGAAAACTTCAAACAAACCTTGCAAAACACTCAGTAATTTTGCTACAGCAAGGATCCAGATTCATGTTATAAAGGGTACATTCATTCAGATAAATGTATATGAGCTCTTACCCTGCAATTTTAAAAAAAAATGTATTTTGAGTTTCTAAGTAATTTGCAACTTCAAATCTGCCCTCTGTTCGAAATAACTGAAACAATTTTTTCCCAAAGTATTCCTTGTAAAATATCTATTTATACTTATTTTTCCTATTTGTATTGCTTCTAAGACTGATGATAAACTATACATAATAAAAGCTTAAGAAATATGTATGGTATGCAGCCAAGTTATAAAACCTCACTAATTCATTTGAATATAATTTCTGTACAGGCAGATTTTTCTTTACCACAATGTTTAGAAGTACTCACCTAGAAGAAGCACCTAGAACTACTCAGTTCAGTTCAGTTCAGTCGCTCAGTCGTGTCCAACTCTTTGTGACCCCATGAATCATAGCACACCAGGCCTCCCTGTCCATCACCAACTCCCGGAGTTCACTCAGACTCACGCCATCGAGTCAGTGATGCCATCCAGCCATCTCATCCTCTGTCATCCCCTTCTCCTCCTGCCCCCAATCCCTCCCAGCATCAGAGTCATACTTAGTAGGTGCTAAATAAGTATTTCCTACATTAACTGAATGAAAAACATTTGATTTCTGTTTTATAAAAATCTGATTGAAAAATATAAAATTTCCCATGCTTTAAAGATTTTGGGCTTCCCTGGGGGATCAGACAGTAAGGAGTCTGCCTGCAATGCAGGAGACCCAGGTGGAAGATCCCCTGGAGAAGGAAATGGCAACCCACTCCAGTATTCTTGCCTAGCAAATCCCATGGATGGGGGAGCCTGGCGGGCTACAGTCCGCAGGGCCACAAAGAGTCTGACACAACTGAGCAACTTCACTCACTTAAAAGATTTTATGGACTTAATTTGAGGATCAAAATGTTATGTATGCAATGTTTTTTCCCCCTGATAGTTCTGTTATTAGTGTAAATTACAGTTAATTTCTATGTTCTTTAAAACTAGAACAGCTTTTAATATGGAACTCATATAAACATGGTACTCTTGCCTTTTACATGAAAGACAAAATGTTATCCACAGTATTGGAGAAGGAAATGGCAACGCCCTCCAGTTTTCTTGCCTGGAGAATCCCAGGGACGGGGGAGCCTCGTGGGCTGCCATCTATGGGGTTGCACAGAGTCGGATACGACTGAAGCAACTTAGCAGCAGCAGCAGCAGCATCCACAATAAGGAAAATCAAAATCTTCGAACAATTGATAGGAATCAGTATAAGCTTCCTTTGATCATAGCAAAACATCCATTTTTATTTTTTTTTTAAAAAATGGTGTGTAAGAATACAACTGAAACACAAAGACACGCGCCTGAGACACAAGGACAGCAATACAAAAATGACAAGAGTCTATCTGAAGTGTGGCTCATGCCTTAGAAATCTCAAAACTCCCCAAAAGCCCTTTCCTAGGAAAGGTGAAGGAGGAGCGGGCTTAGTTGTTGCAAACTTCCCGGTGTCAAGCACTTTGTTCTTGAGGTCAGGTCATGGTCAGGAGGTTCCAGTAAACCTCCACCCAAAGAATGTTATTCCCTGTTCTGACAAAAAAGGGCAAGGCCCCAAGGCACAACTTTCCACCTCTGACATCCAGGTCCTGCCTAAGAGGAGGCAGATTTCAGCTGCCAGCTCCCTCAGGGCCAGGTTCTCAGACCCTGCTCAGCTGTTTCTGTGAAGGATCCAGGTGCCCAGGACCCAACTGGCCCCCAGGCAGCCCAAGTGGCGGGGGCAGGTCCCCCGGATGGCATGATGGCATCCTAAGAAGACTGCTACCGCCATTAGGTCGCAGAGGCAGGGGTGGGTAAGGGTCACCAGCAAGGCCTGGGCCTGGCCAGTGGGTGGCCATGGCGAGGGTCCTGGAACCCTGCAGGACACAGTCCTCAGCTTGTTCCCTGGGACCCCCGTCTCCATTGCTTGCCCATGATGAGGTGACCCGGAGGGCCCCGGGGAAAAGGCTAGGATTCGCCTCATCTCTCTCTCCGGAGGATCTACACTCTGTCAGACTTGACTTGAATGTGTCCACTAACAGTTGCTCATGGACAGTCCCTCACTTGGGGCGGGGGGTGGGGGGGGGAGCACACGGGGCCCTGACCAATGACTGGGCAGGACCACCAACGGTCACTCATTAACAGTCCCTCACTTGAGGGGGTGGCACACGGGGCCCTGACCAATGGCTGGGCAGGACCACCAACGGTCACTCATTAACAGTCCTTCACTTGAGGGGGTGGCACACGGGGCCCTGACCAATGGCTGGGCAGGACCACCAACGGTCACTCATTAACAGTCGCTCACTTGGGGGAGGGGCACACGGGGCCCTGACTAATGGCTGGGCAGGACCACCAACGGTCACTCATTAACAGTCCCTCACTTGAGGGGGTGGCACACGGGGCCCTGACCAATGGCTGGGCAGGACCACCAACGGTCACTCATTAACAGTCGCTCACTTGGGGGAGGGGCACACGGGGCCCTGACTAATGGCTGGGCAGGACCACCAACGGTCACTCATTAACAGCCCCTCACTCGGGGAAGGGGCCCACTGCGTCCCTGACCAATGGCTGAGTATATCATTAGTGGTCTCTAACAGTTGCTGGTAATGATATAGCAAGGTATGGCATGCAGTGAAGGCCCATGTGAAGGGCAGCACATGGCTGCGCTCTATTATAAGAACGACTGATTATATTTCCCTTGTCTCTCATTACACAGGTATAGATTTTTATTATAAACAACATTTTCTCTTTGTATACAAAACAAAAGTTAATATCATTACATAAAAAGCTGACTTAAAACTCAATAAAAAAACAAAGATCATGGGATCCGGTCCCATCACTTCATGGCAAACACACACAAAAAAGTGGAAACAGTGGCAGATTTTATTTTCTTGGACTTCAAAATCATTGTGGATGGTGACTGCAGCCACAAAATTAAGACTTGCTTGCTCCTTGGAAGAAAAGCTATGACAAACCTAGACAGCATATTAAAAAGCAGAGAAACAACTTTGCTGATAAAAGTACATCTAGTCAAAGCTATGGTTTTTCCAGTTGTCATGTATGGATATGAGAATTGGACCATAGAGAAGACTGAGCACCAAAGAATTAATGCTTTCGAACTTTGGTGCTGGAGAAGACTCTTGAGAGTCGCTTGGACTGCAAGGAGATCAAATCACTCAATCCTAAAGGAAATCATCCCTGAATATTAATTGGAAGGATTGATGTTGAAACTGAAGCATCAATACTTTGGTCATCTGATATGAAGAGCTGACTCATTGGAAAAAACCCTGATGATGGGAAAGACTGAGGGCATGAGGACAAGGGAACAACAGATGATGAGACTGGCTTGATGCCACCATCAACTCAATGAACATGAGTTTGAGCAAACTCCGGAGATAGTGAAGGTCAAGGAAGCCTGGCATGCTGCAGTCCATGGGTCACAAGAGTTGGACACAGCTAAGTGACTGAACAGCAAAGCTTTCCAAGTTTCTTCAGAAAGAGACTCTTCATATAAATTCTCAGAGTTTTAGCTCCTCCAGAGTGGAAAGAGATTAAGATAAAATACATGGAAAGGACTAGCCTAATTTAGAAAATACACAAATTATACAAATCCATTCCACAAACTTGTCTATGAAAGATAAAAGATAGCCAAAAGACATACTATACATCCCGAGCATGGGACTTCTATGCTTTTTCCTCAGTCACCAATCCAGAGTAAAATAATGTGAAAAGATTATTTTTTATCACCCCAGAGATGAATCCCCAACTCACTCTCACGTTCCAGTCCCCAAATCACTAGGCTCCTGGCAACTGACAGGACCGATTACACGTACAAAATCCACTCCTACCTCCAACTCCTATCTGTGCCCAGATACCATGGGTTCATAAAGCAAGAAAAAATTGAAATAAGTGTTTGTGAGAAGGTCTAAATGCAATAAAACATCTTTTTAAAATCTATTTATAGCTTCATTTATATCCTATATGTTTATACCATTTCTGTGTTGGGTTTTTTTTTTCCCCCCCATTCTGTGGCACTAACTCAACATCCATGTCCCCTGCAGAAATCACCTCCTTGAAAATGAGTTCCAATGTTACTTTCTCCTTAAACCCACCAAAGCCACACCATGACGATTGAAGCATTCTTTCTTTTGTGCAGTCAAAAAGCTAGCAGCACTGATTTTACTCTCCTCTGCAGTGTGAGCTGTATAATACATAATGAATCTCTTCCCAATTAGGTTATGATGACACTGAAAGCAAGATCTGAGGCTTCTGAGGCTTTTTCTTTTATCTTATAAAACACCTAACATGATACAGAGTAGACATTCAAGAAAAATTTATTGAACTGGATCTGGAATTTTCTTCCAGTGTATATTACTTATGCCACTGCGTGTTACTGATAACTAGCTGATAATATTATTTCTCACCATAGATGCTTTCATTTACTATTTCTAAATATTAGCAGTTTTAAAAGTAAATAATTTCAGAGTCAATCGTTTTCTTTCAGGGTAGAAAGTCAACTGAGATATCTTTCTTTTTTCATTAAAATAAACTGGTGAGTAATGGATTCAAGAGAATAAGAAATCTTGAAAGCAGTAGCTAATACCAAATGGAGACAGAGATTATATAAAAACTTAGGAGTAATTTAATATAGTGATGGCAAAAACTTTTGGCTTATACAAATTCACATTTGGGAAAAAGAAAGTTGATTATAGAAAACCTATACACAAAAATATTAAGAGAAAAGAAAAATGTATCTAATACAAAATAAATTGAAACTAATTAGAAACTCTACTTGGTAAAAGGCTCATAATATCTGAACAAAACAGACAAGAAGGGATTACTTAAACAGTAATTTTTAATTGCATTTGAGATGCAGCAAATAGCAGCAGAAAGAATACTGGACTAAATAAAAGACTTACTACAAGCTTTGCCTCCAGTAGTTATAGAGGGCCTCCTGGTATTATAGAGGGAGATTAGTGAATATCTGAACAATAAACAAACAAATGAAAGAACTGAGAGTGTATAATGCTTGATGATTAATGTATTTGATCTTCCAGTTCAGTTTCCATATCTACAAACCAACAACAATAATTCCTTCCTTATCTAGGAATTTTAGAGATTATATAAGATTGTAAACATAAAAGAGCTTTTAAAACTGCAAAGCAATGTACAAATAAAAGTCATTTTATTGTAATTAATTTATTACCATACAATACACAGAAATAAAATTATATTGTCAACTATTTTCCAAATAAGAATAATAGCAAAAATTCTGGAAAAAATTTTAAAAGATACAAATCACCATCCACTTCTTTTTCAGAAGTATTTCAAAAAATTTCATGTTTTTTTAGGTAATTAATCATCTCTGAGTTTTCTAGAATTTTAACAAAATTTTACATCAATTTATATTAATAGATTCTGTGATCACTGACCTAGAGCCAGACATCCTGGAATGTGAAGTCAAGTGGGCCTTAGAAACCATCACTACGAACAAAGCTAGGGGAGGTGATGGAATTCCAGTTGAGCTATTCCAAATCCTGAAAGAGGATGCTGTGAAAGTGCTGCAATCAATACGCCAGCAAACTTGGAAAACTCAGCAGTGGCCACAGGACTGGAAAAGGTCAGTTTTCATTCCAATCCCAAAGAAAGGCAATGCCAAAGAATGCTCAAACTACCGCACAATTGCACTCACCTCACACGCTAGTAAAGTAATGTTCAAAATTCTCCAAGCCAGACTTCAGCAATATGTGAACCGTGAACTTCCTGATGTTCAAGCTGGTTTTAGAAAAGGCAGAGGAACCAGAGATCAAATTGCCAACATCCGCTGGATCATGGAAAAAGCTAGAGAATTCCAGAAAAGCATCTATTTCTGCTTTATTGACTATGCCAAAGACTTTGACTGTGTGGATCACAAAAAACTGTGGACAATTCTGAAAGAGATGGGAATACCAGACCACCTGATCTGCCATTTGAGAAATTTGTATGCAGGTCAGGAAGCAACAGTTAGAACTGGACATGGAACAACAGACTGGTTCCAAATAGGAAAAGCAGTTCGTCAAGGCTGTATATTGTCACCCTGTTTATTTAACTTATATGCAGAGTACATCATGAGAAACGCTGGACTGGAAAAAACACAAACTGGAATCAAGATTGCTGGGAGAAGTATCAATAACCTCAGATATGCAGATGACACCACCCTTATGGCAGAATGTGAAGAAGAACTAATGTGAAGAAGAACTAAAGAGCCACTTGATGAAAGTGAAAGAGGAGAGTGAAAAGTTGGCTTAAAGATCAACATTCAGAAAACGAAGATCATGGCATCCGGTCCCATCACTTCATGGGAAATAGATGGGGAAACAGTGGAAACAGTGTCAGACTTTATTTTTCTGGGCTCCAAAATCACTACAGATGGTGACTCCAGCCATGAAATTAAAAGACGCTTACTCCTTGGAAGGAAAGTTATGACCAACCTAGACAGCATATTCAAAAGCAGAGACATTACTTTGCCAACAAAGGTTCATCTAGTCAAGGCTATGGTTTTTCCTGTGGTCATGTATGGATGTGAGAGTTGGACTGTGAAGAAGGCTGAGCGCCGAAGAATTGATGCTTTTGAAATGTGGTGTTGGAGAAGACTCTTTAGAGTCCCTTGGACTGCAAGGAGATCCAACCAGTCCATTCTGAAGGAGATCAACCCTGGGATTTTTTTGGAGGGAATGATGCTAAAGCTGAAACTCCAGTACTTTGGCCACCTCATGCGAAGAGTTGACTCATTGGAAAAGACTGATTTGGGGAGGGATTGGAGGCAGGAGGAGAAGGGGACGACAGAGGATATGAAGGCTGGATGGCATCACTGACTCGATGGACGTGAGTCTGAGTGAACTCCGGGAGTTGGTGATGGACAGGGAGGCCTGGCGTGCTGCGATTCATGGGGTCGCAAAGAGTCAGACACGACTGAGTGACTGATCTGATCTGATCTGATTGTTTTTTAATCTCCAGAGAAGCCACAATCCATTTCTTAAAGACTAACTCTAGAGATGTCAAATTCTACATCTAATTAAAATTTATTCAAGTTTTTATTAACTATATCAAATAAAACTTGACATTTCTTAGAGCCCATTATAAATTAAGAATGGTCTACTCAATTTCAGATAGCTACCCATATAAACTGGGTAATTCTACTTTTAATTTTTCATTTATATATTAAATAGTTTTACTCACAAATATTCACATGAATTCAGACAATTGCTTTCTACCTAAATCTCAATCTAAACCTATGAATTAGGGTGACTTCAATATTTTTATGCCAATATTCTGCCACTAGTTTATTTATGACATATTTATGACATCCTAGAATAAGATCCCTGGGTTGGAAAGATCCCCTGGAGAAGGGAACAGCTACACACTCCAGTATTCTGGCCTGGAGAATTCCATGGACTGTATAGTCCATGGAGTTGCAAAGAGTCTGACACAACTGAGCAACTTTCACTTTCAGAATAAGTTTGATCTGGATATTTTGTGTTTGTTAGTTACTCCAGGGAAGGTAAATTTTGCCTCATATGATGTTGCTCCATGTACCTTCATTCAATTTCACTATACATTCAGAGGTCATGTATTATTTATCTAAGGCCCAAGAATAGATATATGGAATATTAATTACATAGAGTCACAAAAATATACATCACCTCCCAGATTAACCTTCTGGTGCATCTAAGTTTCAGTTTAGTTCAGTTCAGTGGCTCAGTCGTGTCTGATTCTTTGCAACCCAATGAACCGCAGCACTCCAGGCCTCCCTGTCTATCACCAACTCCCTATGTCCACCTAAACCCATGTCCATTGAGTCAATGATGTCATCCAACCATCTCATCCTCTGTCATCCCTTTCTCCTCCTGCCCTCAATCTTTCCTAGCATCAGGGTCTTTTCAAATGAGTCAGCTCTCTGCATCAGGTGGCCAAAGTATTGGAGTTTCAGCTGCAGCATCAACCTTCCAATCAACACCCAGGACTGATCTCCTCTAGGATGGACTGGTTGGATCTTCTTACAGTCCAAGGGACTGTCAAGAGTCTTCTCCAACACCACAGTTCAAAAGCATCAATTCTTCGATGCTCACCTTTCTTTATAGTCCAACTCTCACATCCATACATGATTACTGGAAAAACCATAGCCTTGACTAGATGGACCTTTGTTGACAAAGTAATGTCACTGCTTTTTAATATGCTGTGCAGGTTGGTCATAACTTTCCTTCCAAGGAGTAAGCGTCTTTTAATTTCATGGCTGCAATCACCATCTAAGTTTACATTTGGTGTATATGTCACAGATGAAACTTAAACTGCACTATATCTACTTTACCTCACAGAGGTAGCACTCACACATGATATGAAAAGGAAATGATATCTTCCCACCGATCAACACTGAACCAAAGGGAACTAGTTACCTTTTTTTTTTTTTTTTTTCTGCTCCATATGAACAATACAATTTAGAGGCTGTTCCTAGAAACACTCTGCTTTAAGCTTCTCTGCACCTCCAGTCATCTGTCCAGGAGTTAATGGTCTGGAAACTAATAGTTAAATGCACTGGGTAAACTACCTAATTAAAGAAACCCTGGGTGAATCCTTCCATAAAGAGAAAAACCATTTGCCAGTGAACACAGTCACGTCCTTACATGGTATTTCATAGGTTTAAAAACTGTTATGTTGAGTCATGCAGCACATTTGTATTCTAGACCATTTCTGTTAATTATTTAGAATTTGAAGGTCAACCTTCCCATTCCTGTTTGCTTCAAACAACCTCTCAATTGGTCCTACATATTAAGAGTTTGTTTTGAACTGAAAGAGGTTTTGTGCTACCATAAAATCATGGGTAGATCTTTTAGGAATGGATAAAACATATACACAATCCATGGATTTAAGAAAGGTGTGGGTATATATACCCGTGTGTGTATATATACGTGTGTGTCTATACATACATATATATATTCACATTTTCAATTCTTCTCTCCAAAGGAAATAAAATAAGTAGAAATGCCAAATACTGAGGATAAACTAAATAGAAATGTGAAATACTATCATCTGAATACTGATTTCCCCTTGTGGGCAGGGTGAAGAGCACTTTAAATTGTAGTTGCTAAGGAAAATCACAGACATCACTCTTAAGTACTAGACTTAAGTAATTTTTAAGCATTGCTTGTGTGACTAATTGAATCGCTTCTTCTTACATTAAAAAAAAAATGCTACTGATAGAAATAAAGGAACAGACTTTTCTGTATCTTTGATCATTTGCGAACCACTCAGAGTGCTGCTATCTGACAATATTTAATACAAAATACAATATTTAATACAAAATAAAAGACTTCCTTTCAATTTCCTGGTTCTTCCCTCCCCCTGCCCTCCTCCCACAGCACTTTGTTAATATTTTATGATGGCTGAATCTTCATGTGTCTGCTTCTCTGTCTCCCTCAATAGACTGCATGTGCCTCAAGGAGAGGAACCACGTTATTCATCTATCTCTATTGTCCCAGAAGTGGCACAAAATAATCCCTCAATAAACGGCTCATGTGTTTTAATTTCAAAGAGCATCACTGAAGACAGCATCCAAAGACAGAGCTTAGGGGGAAAAAAAAAATGGAAACCAAATATGTTAAGGGCCACCTGCTGAATTTACATTGAGTCCCTTGTCAAGTCATAGATCTGGTCAACCTAACACAAGCCTATCGTTCTGGAGAATGCCACCTTTGTGGCTTCAAATGCAGAATTCATCATGAAAACCAAGTTTCAGTTAAAGAAACCTCTGGAAAACAAAGTCTTACTGTAATATCCACTTCTGAAATTTAAGACTTCAATTTAAATTTACATCATCTGATCAACAGCCATCAAATGAGCCCTTACTTTTTATATTAATAAAGGAATAAGGCAAGGCAAAAGAGGAATTTAAACAAATGTTTATTTAACCTATTATATCCCAGACAATGCCTGCCCTTTGTTATTAAAGTCAAAATTTAATCATCACTGATTTATAAATTTCTCAGGGGCAAAGAAGTACACATTCTTTCATTATAAACTTCCAGATTTGTCTTTCAGGAATGTAGGTTCCAAGTAACAAAAATATCAAGGTTTGTCAAAGAAAGAAATTCTCAAAAGTTTTAGGGAAAAAGTCATTATGAGCAGTTTTCACTTTTTTAACATTTACAGACTCCTTAACTCTGTTTACTTTGATTTGGAACCCCCTCCTCTTGGCCAAAAATGGTTTCTGAAAAGCAGCCAATCTCCTTAATCTCATAAAAACATTTAATGCTATTGACCAATGCAATTCCTTCTAAAATTCTCTCCTCTACTATTCTGTAAAACTGTACTCCTTTTTCTGCTCTTGAAGCTCATTTTCTCTTCTATTTTCACTTCCTCCTTAAATCAGAAACTTTTTAACTATATTGTTTTCTTTGATTTACCATCCCACAGAACTCAACTGTCTTATCTTGTCAACAAGAATGAGTCCAATATTTGTTCCAAAAGAGTTGCTTTCCTATTTCCAGTTTTCCTATTAGCTGTATCTATCTGGATGCAATGATGTCATACCAGCCACTCAAACTCAACATATCCAAAATTTAACATCTTTTTTCTTGTATATCTTACTTTTGCTAACGGCATCCACTCTTCCTGGACACCCTGGATCAAAAACACTCTCATATTTTACCCTGCATAAAGTCCTGTTGATAATACTTTTATAGTATTTCATACCTCTTTTCATTTCCTCTATGTTCCAGCTTCCATTAACAACATTCAGGCCCACATGGCTATAAACCAGGAATACCTTGGAAGCTCTTTAAAGCTCCCCACTGCCATACCATTTTAAGAATCCTACACTATTGGACGATCCCTCCTACAGCAGATCCCCCTTAAAGGAGTTGTGCCTTACCACAAGGTCTAAAACCCTTAGCTGCCATTTTTAACCTTCCACAATCCATGCTCATTCTGCCTTTCCAGCATCATCTCTAAACTTTATCCATCAAACCAGGCAATTCACTTTTCTATACCTCATGCCTTTTCATTCCACATTCTTTGTCAAAATCAGTTTCATCCTTCAAGGAGAAAACTTTACAAGTTTCTTTGAATTCCTCACTTGGGAATCAGTTCTTCTCCTTTAAGTGCCTTCAGACTACTGCCTGATGTCCCTTATTACATTGGAAGCTATCCTCATCCTCGCCCTGCACATACAAGGTTCTTAAAACTCATGGTCAAATATTTTGAAAGTTGTCCAAACCCTTGCCTCCCCTTTAAAAGTTTTAAAAATAAACACCGTTGATACAAAAATACATTACAAAAATATAGCCTGGTACGTAGCACTTCCATGCACATGTTTTCTAGGCATGCCAATGTGTGTTTCTGATTTAACCCCCTCTTTGTTGTTTAAAAATGATCTACAACCAACAGGGACAGCTCTAAGCCACACACAAAACATTCCACATTTCCCAGTAAATGCTAACAGGAAAAATGTGTTTGTATAGGATTCGACTCTACCAATCAAAAATCAACAAGGACAAACCCTGTATTCTCCCTACCCCTCCAAAAAGTGTGGACATGACATTTTTATTATCTCATCAATGAGAATAAATCATGCATTCCAAGTTCTGAAGTGTGGGAAGACTACAACTACTAAAATTGGAGGGGTGGTGTTAAGAAGTACTGATTATTTTAAGAGCTTAAGTAAATTCTGACCTTTATAGTTTTCCTCCAACTTAACAACAAAATTATGAGCTCTGAAAGTGCAACAAAGAAAACAACTTGAAAGAAAAGGAAGCCTGATGTCCAGCAGGCTGCCCAGTGCTGAGATCAAGTGCCCAGAGACACAGCTGAAAACAGCAAAGACCATGAAGAATGGGAGTTGTGGGCAACTCTGCAAGGTAAAAAGCCGGACGTTTCCTCCCACATGGGACACGCCTGCTCCCCAGCATCCACAAGGGTCACAGGCCCCTTTGTTTGCCTTCTTATCAACTATGCTCTAGTGTGTTCCTGCTGCTGCTGCTGCTACTGCTAAGTCGCTTCAGTCCTGTCCGATTCTGTGCGACCCCATAGACGGCCTCCACCAGGCTCCCCCGTCCCTGGGATTCTCCAGGCAAGAACACTGGAGTGGGTTGCCATTTCCTTTTCCAATGCATGAAAGTGAAAAGTGAAAGTGAAGTCGCTCAGTTGTGTCCGACTCCTAGTGACCCCATGGACTGCAGCCTACCAGGCTCCTCTGCCCATGAGATTTTCCAGGCAAGAGTACTGGAGTGGGGTGCCATTGCCTTCTCCTACCAGGGGCCAAGCACTGCACCTAGAGTTGAAGAGCATCATCTGATTCAATCTGCAAGCAGTCCTCAGTGAGGAAGACACGGTTGCTATCTACAGATGAAGGAACTGAGGCTAGAGTGGTTAACAGCTTGCCCAAGGTCACACACAGCTAATACTTGCCATGTTCAATTTTTAACTCTCTACTTCATCCTACACAGATTATATTAACTTTTATTTGTTTGCATTTATTTACTTTTTTATTTACCATTATTATTACTTAGTCCTATAAAGTCTCTTGATGAAAGTGAAAGTGGAGATTGAAAAAGTTGGCTTAAAGCTCACCATTCAGAAAACGAAGATCATGGCATCTGGTCCCATCACTTCATGGGAAATAGATGGGGAAACAGTGGAAACAGTGTCAGACTTTATTTTTCTGGGCTCCAAAATCACTACAGATGGTGACTCCAGCCATGAAATTAAAAGACGCTTACTCCTTGGAAGCAAAGTTATGACCAACCTAGATAGCATCTTCAAAAGCAGAGACATTACTTTGCCAACAAAGGTCCGTCTAGTCAAGGCTATGGTTTTTCCTGTGGTCATGTATGGATGTGAGGGTTGGACTATAAAGAAAGCTGAGCGCCGAAGAATTGATGCTTTTGAACTGTGGTGTTGGAGAAGACTCTTGAGAGTCCCTTGGACTGCAAGGAGATCCAACCAGTCCATTCTGAAGGAGATCAGCCCTGAGATTTCTTTGGAAGGAATGATGCTAAAGCTGAAACTCCACTACTTTGGCCACCTCATGCGAAGAGTTGACTCATTGGAAAAGACTCTGATGCTGGGAGGGATTGGGGGCAAGAGGAGAAGGGGATGACAGAGGATGAGATGGTTGGATGGCATCACTGACTCGATGGACGTGAGTCTGAGTGAACTCCGGGAGTTGGTGACAGACAGGGAGGCCTGGCGTGCTGTGATTCATGGGGTCGCAAAGAGTCGGACATGACTGAGAGATTGATCTGATCTGATCTGATGTGTGTCTCATAAAAAGCCAAAGAACGTGACTCAACCTAAGACTCCTGACAACTAAACAAGCCTGACTGAATGCTTTGCCATGATGCTCCTTCAGGCTCCTTTGTGTTACAATCCCTCAGGCAAGGAACTCTGAGGGCTTCACCAGTCAGAACTGTTGAACTGTATTCTCCTACAAAAGATATGCTGGAGTTCAAGCCTGTATTGTCTCAGAATGTGAACTACTCTGAAGATAGATAGGGTCTCTATAGAAGTAATCAAGTTTAAATGAGGTCATTAGGGTGGGCCCTAATACAATATGACTGGTGTTCTTATACAAAGGGGGCAAATCTGGACACAGGACCAGCCCACCCCCAACACACACAATCATGTGATGATGAAGACAGAGATCAGAGTGATGCTTCTGCAAGCTAAGGGATGCCAGACCTTGCCAGCAAATCCCCATAAGCTGGAGGAGAGGCATGGAACAGATCCTTCTGTCACAGCCCTCAGAAGAAACCCCCTCTGCAGACACCCTGATTTCAGTCTTCTAGCTCCAAAACCAGGAAACAATAAATATATTTTTCCTGTATCACCCAATTTGTGGTACTGTGCTATGGCAGCTCTAAAAAACTAATACACCACACTACTTCCTTAAAAGGCATGTGGCCACAGCATTGGCAAGTAAGAGACCATATTTCTATTCTACCTCTCCATGTATTCCCTAGAAGTGTCTCTTAGTATATTAAGCTCACTTCTCACCTCTGGGAAACAGCAGGGCACAACCTCTCTTCCTGTAATAAGTGGCTTGGAAGGGAGAGCCAAGTGGTTCCTGATCAAGGCAGGCTTTGCATCATCAGTCTGCACTAACCTGCTCTCTGGTTTGCAGAACTGAGTTCATTTTTCACCACTTAATGTATTTCTCATCAGTGTTATCAAGAGTATAATAAGTCTATGTAAGTTTCAAATTTATAGATAGCTACTGCAGATAAGTTAATTACCTAGTAGCAATTCTCCCACGGAAATATTTTTTAAGCTTGAATATTAGCTACACTGATGCAAAGGCTGGAGAAGGGAGTGACCTTATGCTGTCTAGGGAGGGAATGGTATTTTTGGCTGGAGTTACGAATACTACATGAGCTTTTCTGAGTGCATCAACCAGAGCATCAACCATTGCTCTTCAAAACAAAAGTTGGCCTGCATGTATCATTGCTTGGATTTGTTTCAAAGGTACATTTTCTTTACTTCTAGCTATTAGTTAGTCACAATTTCTGTAAGTAGCAAATCCTTATATCTTTTTACAATAAAAATTAGGTTACATTACAAAGAATACTCTTGAAAATACGCCCTGTAAACAGAAATTTAGAGATAACCATAGTACCTAGCCTGGAAAATCCCATGGACGGAGGAGCCTGGTGGGCTGCGGTCCATAGGGTCGCGAAGAGTCAGGCACGAGTGAGTGACTTCACTTTCACTTTTCACTTTCATGCATTGGAGAAGGAAATGGCAACCCAATCCAGTGTTCTCGCCTGGAGAATCCCAGGGACGGGGGAGCCTGGTGGGCTGCCGTCTACGGGGTCTCACAGAGTCGGATACTACTGAAGTGACTTAGCAGGCAGGCAGCAGGCAGGAACTATAAGTGTCAGAGTATTTTATATAAATCGGAGAAGGCAATGGCACCCCACTCCAGTACTCTTGCCTGGAAAATCCCATGGATGGAGGAGCCTGGTGGGCTGCAGTCCATGGGGTCGCCAAGAGTCGGACACGACTGAGTGACTTCACTTTCACTTTTCACTTTCATGCATTGGAGAAGGAAATGGCAACCCACTCCAGTGTTCTTGCCTGGAGAATCCCAGGGACGGAGGAGCCTGGTGGGCTGCCATCTATGGGGTCACACAGAGTCAGACACAACTGAAGTGACAGCATTTTATATAAATCACATGATCCAATCTTCTCACTGAATCTAAAATGACTTAATATTGTCCTGGTTGTCTATATAAAACCTTCAAAAACATGCATTAAACATGTGAATAAAACTGTAAGCCATTGTCAGATAATTCAAAGGCTGATGAACTACAGACTGATATCTTAGAAAGTGAATTTACTGTACAATTCACAGAGGTCAAAAACAGAGCTACTGAGATATGTTTTCATGTAAGTTTTTGACATGACTTTTCTTTGTCTCCCTAGACTTTATTTCACACAGCAAGCGATATATATGATGGCATTTGAAGGAGACAGTGATTCCAAAACAACCACACGTCAGCATACCACATGGTCATGTCTATGAGAAATTCAGCCAACCTAGTCACTTTGACAGTCTGTTAAGGAGGTTAATTAGGGACAGGCTAACCTGTCTGGTGAAGAAGGCCTATTTCTTTTAAGTCCATTAGAGTGATTATCTCATTTGTTATACTATAAAATAAGGACTGCCTTCATGAATTAAACAATGAATGAAAAGACAGCCTCCACCCCCCTCTCTTAAAAGTATAATTAGCAGCACATAACGTCGGGCTGCCGTCTATGGGGTCGCACAGAGTCGGACACGACTGAAGTGACTTAGCAGCAGCAGCAGCAGCGGCAACATCACAGAAGCATCTAGGCTTTACAGGAAATAATATTTCATAAAATTATTTTCCAATTGTATAAATAAAAATTGCATAATAACTTGCAGAGCATCTGTAATGTTATGAAAAATACCAATCAGTATTTCAGGAAACAAGGCAGGAAAAATAATAAACAATATATGAAGAATACAGTGTAAATAGTTTGAGTTTGAAAGGCAACTAAAAATGATTGTTTCAGAAACTCTGTTGATCTAAAGCACAGCATGAACCAACCATGTAGCCTTTTTACAACATAGACATATCTTAAATTATAATTATTATTGTAGCTAACTTTTATTTTGGTCTGATTATATCTAACCAGATGATGACTTTAAAAGAATTTCACAGAATATTGAAATAGAAACGTTCATATCCCCATTTTATAGGTGAGCAAACTGAGGCTTAGAGGAACTGAGTAACCTGCCCAAGGTCTTAGTCAGTAGCTGGCAAGTTGCAGAACCTGCACTTATAACTCAGGCTCCCAAGGTAACTTCCTCTGGATTTTCAGGGCACTCTGATTCTTAACAGAACTGGACTGGAAAGAAAGGGGCTTGCCAGAAGCTTCAACCAAGGTTTAGACAAAGAGGCTGCTAAGGAGGACACTTTACCACCTCACATAAGGTCTCCAAAGGAAATGCTGAAACTGACCCAGGGTGGCCTTTCTGGGTTCAGTATGGCTTTGAGCAGCTAGCACCCCCAGATGGAGCCATATCCTCAATAGTACAGGAATCATCCTAGGGTCAGCCAGGGAAACCTCAACCACAGGGCAGAGAGGAGAGGACCACAGGGCAGGAGTCCTCCCTGGACTCCAAAGGTGCTTTTCTTCATTTGGTAACAAAAATCTCTGGCAATTGAGTGGAAAGTACATTCTTGATTAATATAAGTATTTATTAATAACTATCTTAGAGTGTGGAGAAGCGGTCCTGGAGGGACAGGAAAAAGAAAGAGACTAAATACATTCAAGGTGTATCGGTTAGGCTAGATGCTAAATATTGAGCCAAGTGTTTACAAATACACTATCTATGTGCCACCAATGTGAGCACTTTTTTGTTGTTGTTGGCCCATGATTTCTTTGGGCCAGCTACTCTGATGGACAGCGAACAAACAAGAACCCTGAGGTTTTCAGAGGTTAACCATATTCCTTGAGGTCGCAGAGCTACTAAGAAGCACAGGATCTAAATCCAGGTCTGGACTGCATTACACCCTCGCGCCATATACCAAGAGAACACAGTGATTACACGGGCGTGAAATGGTTCTGGACCACAGTGAGCTTTCAATTAACCCCGTACGCCCCATCACCTTGGCTCTAACTCATAAAATGGCCTTAGTTTTCAAATAACACTGCATTATTCAAATCTACTAGCATGGTCTTAGTAAAGAAAGATAATGAAAGCTAAACCATGCATCTAACATATCCTCAGAACTAAACACAAATAGAACTGCCCCTTTTCCCTCACAAAATTACGTTTGCCTCATCAACTAAATGCATACTGCTTTTCTAAAATTCTTTGCCACCGACTTTCTTTTTAAAGTTGAAGTATAGTTGGTTTACAATGTTGTGTTAATTTCTGCTCTCCAGCAAAGTGACCCAGTTACACAGATGCATTCTTTTTTATTAGTTTCCATTATGATTTACCATAAGATATTGAATACAGTCCCCTGTGCTATACAGTAGGCCCCTGATGTTTTGGCACCTTTTAAAATTCTATTTCCCAATGGTCACATAGATTACACACATCACTTCTTAAAATACTGTTTTTTAAGATATAGAGAATTATGCCTAACTTCAGAAAGACATTCAATTTAACATGTCTGTCACTGAGTACCACTTTATTAAATCTGCCATGCAGAATACATTTTTTCCATAAACTAACCACTCTAACAAAGTTATTCTTAGACCAACTACTTACATTGCTAGAATAGGCTGAAGGTACTTTGATCAATTTTTATACCAAAAGATAAAGCAGGTTGTTGAGTAACTTAAAATATATGTAAAGGATCTGAAATAATTCGTCATTGCATGCATTAAAGTAAAGTTCTCTAACTTTCCCTGAAATTTTTTCAGTAGTAAAATCAGAAGCCAAAGGGTTCAATTTACCACCAGCCCCTCCAGCTGGTATCAGTCTATTATAAAACTTCTTTTTTTATACCAAATAAAATCATTCTTCAGCCTTGTTTCAAGATACCTTAGTAACCAGCTCTATTTAGTAAGCTTTACCCTTCCGTTGTGCTCAATACTTTCATGGAAATACTGGCAAAGAAGCTGGCCAGGTCACCTTGGCTACAGACAACCTCTCCTTCCAACAAACCACCCTCTTCAGTCTTATCTTATTAAAATCCAACAACTCAAAAGGCTCATAAGAGCCTCTCATCTCAGATACACACACTTGATGTCTTCTATGAGACTGGCACTGTTCTGGTGCTCAGAACACTCTGGTATTCTAGCACATTGCCTTACGTCTGAAAGGTCAAAATCACTGACAACACATAAACCTGTATCTACAACAGAGGAAGATCAGGGGACATTATTTAATCATGCTCTCCAACTATAAACCTGAGGACACCAACATTCATTTAAGGCAACTCAATCCTGATCCTGCAGATACAAACACTAGGCTGAATACAGGACCAGGATATCAAGACATGGGTGAGTTGTAGAGGAATTTATGGAATGAACAGGCTGCCTTACCATATAATTTTCTCAGCTACTTCCATTTCAAAAGATTCATTAATGAACTATTCCATGTGGTCTTTGGTGTCTTACGATCCTAGGCTCCTTTTCCTTATTTTTCCAAAAGATTTCTATTGGCATCAGTGCTGCCTTTTCTGACATACTTACTACAAGGCAGAAACTGTTACAGTAATGTTATATGAATATTCACAAGGATCCCATGATCACTGTCTTTTTTGTTTCTGTTTGTTTGCAGGTGGAGAAGTTAAAACTTGGAGTAGTTAAGTCTTGAGTCTAAAGTCAGCCCGTCAGTTACTAGGGATCTGTCTTCCAGCTCTCATCTCTTAACAAATACACTGTCAAGAGGTGGTTAGATTTGCCTTCTCAAACTGGAATATCATATATCACAGTAACTGAAGTATCATTTTCATATGTTTATAATAGAATCCTTTATATAAAGTAGGAATACATGTAAGTCTTTTGACACAACTCACACAAAAAAACTGTAGATCCTTTTTCTTAAATTTAAAACAGCTAAATTCACAGGAGGTACAGTCTTCCATTAGTCTGCGGAATTAACATTCTCTAGGTAAGCAAGGCAGGGCTCGGCCTGTTTGTGAAATGTCACGAACAATATACCTCAATTTATCTCCACCAACAGAAATCCTTTTTGTGTGTCAGTGGATAGATGTAGAGGAAGAGGGGAAATGTGCATCATTTATACCTTTCAAGAACAAAGCTCAATGACAAGCAGTCAAAGGAGAGAGGACAAAGGCGAAAGGGAGGAGTTGGAAAGAAGGCGCGCGCCCCAGGAGCCGGCACTAGCTGAACAAATTGCAGGGCTGTGCCCTGTCCCACATGCTGGCCCAGGGCACCGAGTTGCCCCAGGACCAAGTCACATGTGCCTTCTTCTCACGCATCAACAGACCCTGTGCAAATAAGTGAATAGCTGCGAGTGAGTGACCATGGCACCCTGGAGCCCTCGGATTGTAAAGAGGTTTTCTATCGGAGAGCTGGAAATCAAATACGTGAAATTTACATTGTGGGTACAAAGCAGCTGATGCTGAAAAACTTCCCTAGAGATCAAGCAAGCATAAAAGTTAAGTCATTTTCCCAAGTTTCATATACAGTAGATAAGCCTATTAAGAACATTGTAAGTGATGCTAATTGGCTCATGGGTTATATATCTCTTTTGTTTGTTCTAAATGAACCTTCACACACTGCAGTGAACTGGGGAGAAAGACAGTGTAATAAATCTATCTGAAACAAAACAGCATTAGGGTTTGAAAGATGCTAATGAGCTCCAGTGTTCCAACATAAAAACCTTCCATCCCCACCCCCACACAAGATTACTAACTCCTAAGTCATTTCTAACCGGCATAGGAGGAAGCTGTGTAAAAATTCAAATCCTCATGCTGTTAATTCCTTAATTCCTTTAATATTTTTAAAGGGAAATCAAGTGTCATTTGAGATAGTAACACTAATTTAGTCATTTAGCATGAAAGAGTGCTCTTCTGCACATAAAATATTAAGAATAAATTGAATTTATATCATTTCACTGGAAAACTCCATCACCATTAATTAAATAATGCATTTTAGAAGTTATTATTTTCAGAGTAAATCTGTGCCTAAATTCAGAACTAAAGATGTGTCTTAATTTAAAAAAAAAAACACAAAAAAAACTGAGTCAATCATTTTATTATCCTGAGATAATATCAGTGACACATGTAAATGAAAGAACTACATAAAATGCAAAGTCTTTTACAAATGCTAACAATTATTTTGACAGCTTAAGAACCCAAGACCTGGAAGGTGAAAGTGAGGGGAATCCTAAAAAAGAAAATAATACATCCTTTAATCCTTTACATACCAATAATCAGATTTGTGTAAATACCAACTAGTGGAAACTATTCAGAATCACTAACCCATACAGCTATCATGCAGCGAAACACTGACATTTAGACGTATGTATATACGTATGTGTGCATCTAGTCAAGAAGGAAAGATCAATGGACAGCAGCACACTTCTGGAAATCACTAAGGAATTGTAAAGACACAAAAGAATTATAAAACAGACAATGCTTTTTGGTCTGATTCAGATACTCAGCACATTTTAATTTATCATGTAAATAGTTAATTGAATTTAACTTAAAGGAGGGAAGGATTTAGTAACTCCATCAGAGGACAACTTTCCTAGGACTGTGCCTTCTCTCTACACTAGAGGCACATGTATTGTCCGGAAAGTGCTTTCTAATCAGAAAAATCTAAGAGTGTGTTAGCTTCTTCCACTGAATGTTGCTGAAACCAGGAAAGAATAATATTGTGTTATTCAGACTTAAAATATATATTCTTGAGTTGGCTTCCCTCTTTAGAGCAGAAGCAAAACACACTCCAGACGACTTGTTTATTGGACTGGATATACAGAGTGCCTTCGGAGAGGAGTGTCTATCTGGTCCTGTAACACAGAAGACCAAAGGGGATGCCCACCCTCCACCCATGTCATTTGAGTACTATGGATGATTTCATGTAACCAGCTCCCCTAAACAGAGGCTATGGCACCCCGGCAATTATTAAGATTTGTTACAAAGAAAGAAGGAAGACACACAAAGAAGGAAGGACAGAAGGAATTTTTTCAAATACACTGAAATCTAGTCTAGTAATTTACTTCTTTTAAGCAAAGCCAGCATTTCTTTCTTCTAAAGAAAATGAATTCCTGAGAGAAAAACAGTGTTATCAACTGACAATTCCAAATCAAAGCAAAACAAACTACTAATATTAAAGAAATTTCAAATCTTGCGTCTTTCAAACAGGAACAGAAATCCATAGCCAGAGAGAAGACCAACTCCCAGCAGCCCAACCTATTGCTCCACAATTGTGACAATGTCCGGGGCTCAGTATCAGAAAGCGTTTTACTCTGGCCCCGACAGCATGACCTTGGGTAATTCACTGATTTTTCTGAGCAGTTTTCTCCTCTGTAAAGTGAACAATAATATGAATACTTGCCTTGCCTACTCCACAGGTTAAATGTGAGAAACCAATACAACACAGAAAGCAAATTGAAAGCATAATCAATCACAAAGTCTTACACATTCTTATCATGAGTCATGTCCAACTCTGTGAGACTGTAGCCTGCCAGGCTCCTCTGTCCATGGAATTCTCCAGGTAAGAATACTGGAGTGGGTTACCATGCCCCCCTCTAGGGGATCTTCCTGACCCAGGGGTCGAACCTCCATTTCCTGTGGCTCCTTTGGCCACTCCTGGGGTTTCTCTACCACTGAGCCCCTGGGGAAGCCCTTTAATACACCGTAGTGATATTTACACAGAGTCCACATGTGTCTATTTATTTCTTATTTCAAATGTTTCTTAACTATAATAGTATACTTAAACCTACTGGACCTTCCCTCTTTATTAACAACTGGAATTCAGCATACACGTAATTGGAGCCTGCTGCTGCTGCTAAGTCACTTCAGTCGTGTCCGACTCTGTGCGACCCCAGAGACGGCAGCCCACCAGGCTTCCCCGTCCCTGGGATTCTCCAGGCAAGAACACTGTAGTGGGTTGCCATTTCCTTCTCCAATGCATGAAAGTGAAAAGTGAAAGTGAAGTCAGTCATGTCCGACTCTTAGCAACCCCATGGACTACAGCCTACCAGGCTCCTCCATCCATGGGATTTTCTAGGCAAAAGTACTGGAGTGGGGTGCTATTGCCTTCTCCAAATTAGAGCCTATAGGATGCAATTCTCTTCCCAGACTGCTCTGGAACCTCTCACTCTTCTGGCAAAGCTTCACTTCTCACACTTGCCATTCAGAGATTTAAAAAAAAAAAAATGCTTACGTTTGTTTATCCCACGTTTCAGTAACTGGTTTCAAAAACAAACAACAAACAAAAAGAATGAACCAAGAGACTTTAGGAAGCCCTTTGGCACAGGAAATGCTTTATCACCTGAAAGGCGCATCCCTCAGGGAGTTAGGAACAGCTGGTGACAGAAACAGGAAAGGAGCTTTCCTGTGAAAGTCAATTCAGAGTTCCTCGGTTCTGAAAGTGAAGAGATGGAAAAGCCACAGGGGTTTGGAGCTTCAGAATTCTAGAAAAAGCAGACACAGAATAGGCCAAGAACCCAAGAACAGTTAAAGTCTCACGGTGAGTGCAATGTGAGATGTGAAAGGCAAAATATACATTTCTCAGAGCCACTAAAGAGCCAGCTGGAAAAGATGGGGACGGTCACTCCTGCACAGGAAAATGCTCTGGGAGAGCTGCGAGGGAGAGAAAGGAAGGCACACTGGGCAAACATTACTAAGGAAAGGAACAGTTCTGCTCTTCATGCTAGGAAGATCACAACTGAACAAATCGCAACACAAAGGAGCATGTCCTAAGGGGAACTAGGGTGGGAGGAGCGGGGGAGGGCGCACTGGGCAGAGGGGACATATTTACAATCCCAGCCTTTTCAACCCCCCATCCTGGCAACCCCACTATGCATATTCCTGCAGTTCTGAGCCTACCCAACTGCTGCTAAAAACATATGTAACCAAGAGAACTGAGTCCTCAGTGAATATATGCCAGGCTAGTAGCTACAGGTACCTGCAAGAATGGAAGAATTTTGAATATTTCCACTGAATTTGAGGGGAAAATATTTACTTTTCTTATTCCACATACCTATATAAAGGGTCAGAAGAAGTCCTGTCATGTCATTGCTGTACCTGGATAATACTGCTGTAATTAACTCTCAAAATAAAAAGTACTTTACCCAAAAGATGTTTCTAAATTATTACATAATAATATAATAATGGAAGCTTTTTTAGCAAGTCATATTTAAAATACAGAAGCAGATCTGACTTTTTTTTTCTTTTTTAAGGAAACTCATGACTTTTTGTAAAGAAATCACTGGAACACTATTGGGACACTGGAAAGTCTATTCTCACACCAAAATGCCATTTTAGGAAAGCACATATTACTCTCTTAAAATAGGAAACATGGTTTATCAGGATGGGGAAAGGAAAGGAAAGTTAAGCCCTCTGTTGCTCTAAGGGCATTTGATGTTCAATATCTGCTTTTAATCGCTAAGAGAATTATATACACACAAACCTGTGCTGACATGATAAAATAAATTAAGTCAAAGATAACTGTAAAAGATAAAGACCTTAAGAAACAAATCTAGCAAACAACAGTCTAGGCAGATTTAGCAAAAACTAACACTACAGGGAATGATATAAATCATCTACATACGGATGAGTTCTGTGCGAACCCTGTAAAAGTCTAAATAGCATCTCCTTCCCAATTCAGAAATAGTTAAATAGCAAAAAAGCTATTACACATAAGTGAAAATTCAGTTTAGAAAAAAAGTCCTATGACATTTCATAAATAATATCCCTTAGCCATCCCATTCTATTCAGACCATCTAAAATTAACTGTGGAAGGAAAAAATAAAGAAATACAGAAAACGATAAAAACTGCTTTACTTAGGCAACAGTGAAAATATAAATACGAAAAAAGATTTTTACCAGTTTTCATTGGGTATAATCATTAAAATAAAAAACTCCACCATCCAACCAAAACATAACATGTGTTAAAAAGAAACAGCCTGATGAAGATCACTGAGCAAACAAAACAGCATCACTGCTGAACACAAACTGTATCATTATACAGATACAGAGCGATGCAAAGAAAACAAATGACACATTTTTCATTTCTGCTGACTTATAATAATAAAACAGGTAAGCATGCTGCTACTGCTAAATCACTTCAGTTGTGTCCGACTCTGTGTGACCCCACAGACTGCAGCCCACCAGGCTCCCCCGTCCCTGGGATTCTCCAGGCAAGAACACAAGTGGGTTGCCATTTCCTTCTCCAATGCATGAAAGTGAAAACTGAAAGTGAAGTCGCTCAGTTGTGTCCGACTCTTAGCAACCCCATGGACTGCAGCCCACCAGGCTCCTCCGTCCATGGGATTTTCCAAGCAAGAGTACTGGAATGGGGTGCCATTGCCTTCTCCAAGTTAAGCATGAGGGATTCATTTTTAATGCTATAGACATAGATCAACTACAGCATAAATGAAGAGTAAACATGTTCTTAGAATAAAACATCTACAGGATCCCTGGAAGCTGAGGTTGTTCCCTCTCCAGGACCCTTGCAGAGGCTGGGGAAAGTCTCTCAGGAAGAGCTCTAGGGGCCTGAGATGTCTTACTAAAAGATGATGGAATCAGTCACTGCTGGAGACAAAAAGAAGCAACAGGAATCCCCAATAAGTGAGAGCAAAGTGCACATTTCAACACTCCTCATCGTCGCTACTTCAAAATAATGACAGAGGCTCATTTCTCCCCTCCCCCAAAATTAACCAAATTCTGTTTCTCTACCAGAAATACCAGCTAGTGAAAATACCTTTCAGAGTACAAATTGAAGGAAATTAATTCAGTACCACTGATCTCAGTGTCACAGTGTCAACATGAATAAAAGGATGGCAATAGAAGAAATAAAACAATCCCCACTTCTGAACTGTGGGGCTTTCCTGACTCTCAAATGTGAGGGCCACTACCATATGTTAGGTCATATCTAACATCTTTCCATTATTAACTAATACTGCAATTAAAATTGGGGTGGAGCAGATCATTAACCTTCCAGGTGTGTATGTCATAATTTCTCAGCTAGACTGTAATTCCTTTGAAGAAGGAAAGTAGAAATTTAGATTCTTACTTGTCTTTTTTTTTCTAACTCTGCACACATGGACAATCTGATCTATTGCTTCTTAATGAAAGGAAACTTCAGCAAACTGAACACAAGGAAATCAGAAGATAGCAGCAAAACAACAATCAGGATATCAGGGAAGCTTAATTTTCTATATTGTTTTACAGGCAAAAAATTTAGAAACACCTTAGAGATGGTCTCTGCACTGACCAAGACTTGGAAAGAAATCTAAAAATCAGAGAGGATACAGTATAAAGTAGTTGTGCCTTATAATACAATTATAAAATTTACTGTTATAATATTTATTGTATTATAATATTTACTGAAATTGTAAATGGAAACAGAGACATAAGCTCCTAGCCAGGGCCTTCCACCTTTCAGAGAGTGAACAAATGTCTGCAGAAATGAACCAGCCCCTCCAAGGGTCAGGGGTCAGCTCTAAGTCATGATCTCTAGAATCACGAAAACTAGAGAATCCCAAAGTAACAAGGAAAATCCAGCTTTAGGCTTTGAAGTCACATGTGAGAGACTATATTTTTTCCTTCAATTTCACTTCAATTTTCTTTAGGACATTAGGGATATTTGAATGAATATGGTAATAAACATTCCTTCTGTTGCTGCCTTGTCTTGTAAAGCTTGCTTACATTACTCAGTCCAATAATAAACAGACAGACATAATTGTATATAAGTATGCATACACATACACACATATAATACATATATACGTAGGTATATATGCATATAAATAACTAAAGTATATCTCTTATACAAACTTCAATTCTGCCAACTTCCCCAGTCTGAAAAACAAATGAGGGGGGTTGGGGAGACAGAAAGAACAGTCTCTATGGCAATTTTATCCACCAAAAAAATAAGTTTTCTATAGTTACAAATTTATAGGCAAAATTGATAACTGGTTTTTAAAATTCCATTGATGGACAAGTCATACAGGAAATAATATTGGTAAGGATAAACTAAATAGCTTTCCTTAGTAAAATAACTAATAAAACATAAGTAGGAATATTTCAAAATACTGGAAAGAGTTCTTCACAATATTTTTCATATAATTTAATCATGTGGGGTTAAAAAAACACCTCTCCAGCCAAATACTCTTTTTTTTTTTTGCAAAATGGATTTTCCAGTTCGAAACAAAGAACTTTACTCCTAGTGACTTGCTGAACCAACTAATACTGACATGATACAAAGAAAAGAAAAAGTTAATTTCTTACATTCCAGTGCAGAAGAACATGCTGTGATTTATTTTGGGGTGTTTTTAGTTTTCTGTTTTAGATTAAAAATTAAGGGACTTCCCTGGTGGTTCCCTGGTTAAGAATCTGCCTTGCAATGCAGGAGACATGGGTTCGATCCCTGGTTGGGGAACTAAGATCTCACATGCCACAGAACAACTAAGCCCACATGCCACGACTAGAGTCTTACACTGCAGGGACAGACCTTGCACGCCGCAGCTTAAGACGCTACACAGCCACATAATTAAATCAATAAATATTTTAAAATAATAAATAAAAATTAAAATAGCTGATACCAAGAGGAAGAGGAAGAGGGCTCAAGATTAACCACAAGGCAGGGAAATTCCTTTTCCAATAGAATGTCCCAATTCTGACAAAAATCAAAGCAAAACGGAGTTTGCTCTCTACATCTTTTTTGTCTACTGTTTTGGCGCTCAAGAAATTCCCTAGCAGCTTCACGCATTAAGGAGAGCTTGCAAAGCAAAAATGAGTCCTTTCCCATTGAACAGTATCTTGATGAATCCTCCATTGCTGTGGGCTTAAGAGAAAACACATGCGTGCACGCACACACACGCACACACACACACACAAGGAAGGTAGGGCAAATCTTTTCCCTTCTGTGACAAGTAAGAGCCTTCAATTGTTCACTCTTATCATTCCCAAATAGAAATGGAAAATAAAGAAGACATAGCAATTATAACCTAGGCTATTTTCTGAAAAATCTAATGTGACTGGAACACACTCACACACAGAGGAGATAAATCGATGACACACAGAAAGCTCCAGGGCAGAATTCTGCAATAAAGCTGATGCTCTCCACTAAGGAAATTAATATGCTGTTAACTCCAGCTGAATATTTGTTGGGAAAATTAAAAACCAAAACCAAAAAAATGAAGCATGAACTTGCCCTGAACAAAGCACTAACCCCACATTTCCTGACCACTTCTCAATTTCCAGATAGAAGCCAAAGAGGAGTCAGCCTTGGTCTACAACTGGAGAAAGAAAGAACTGACGTGGGCTTAAGATACCTGAGAGACAGAAGGCTAGAGTGCTGCTTCCTTACAATATCCACCAATTCAGCCAGGCCACCGGTGGTGAAGCAGGACACCATGACAACAAATTGTGCTCCCCTGTTAATTTCTGACAGGGTAGGAGGAAACATGAATTTTATCAAGTCACAGAAGCATAGCAATTTCATCAGACCTAACACCCAACTCCACCTAGAAAATTTACTTAAAAAAAAAATGTCAATTTCATTCCACTTTCTAAATATGCAGGTCTTCCTTCAACACAGCCCATCTTCTTCTGGACACAGTGTCCTAAACACTGCTTTTAAAGAGGGTTTTCATACTCCCCAAAAGGAAAAGTGATACAAGATAATCACTGGGGTATAGGAAGAAATATACTGAAGCTTTTATCTGCATCTGTTTATTTTAGTTTCCATTTTTGTAGACCTGTCATATACAAAATATCATATTACAGTATTATATGTATATAATGTATTTTTCAAATATTAGTTTGTTTTGCTTAGCCATGTCCAACTCTTTTGAGAACCCATGGACTGTAGCCCACCAGC
Source organism: Bos taurus (assembly GCF_002263795.3). Taxonomy (NCBI): domain Eukaryota; kingdom Metazoa; phylum Chordata; class Mammalia; order Artiodactyla; family Bovidae; genus Bos; species Bos taurus. The sequence continues at coordinate 12,311,600 of NC_037332.1, read as the reverse complement.
CCCCTCTGTCCACGGGATTTCCCAGGCAAGAACACTAGAGTGAGTTGACATTTCCTTATACAAGGGATCTTCCAGACCCAGAGATCGAACCTGTATCTCCTCCACTGGCTACAGTACTATACTGCTACAATATTATATGTATAAAATGTATTTTCCAAGTATTTATACTGTACATTCCCCAATATTTTTGGAATGGTAGATTAAATTAGTCAAAACCAGGGAAGAATAACTACCAGCAAACAGATAGGCCTACTCGATACATTCCTATTGGCTGAGGGCAATTAGTGTCAAATATGGTAGTAACCAGAATTCTTCTCACCTTTATGTATCCGATTCTAAAGCTTCCAGGGGGCGGTTATAAACAGAATCACATTACAGCTGCTCACAACCCTGTTACACAGCACTTAGGTGGGTGCACCCCACTCTGTAACAGCCGAGAAGGGGCCTTCTGGGGTTGATTCTATCCTCTTCCCCAGCCTGCTCCTCCACTAAAAGTTTGTATCCTTGGACAAAAATCACTTCCATGAGGATTCTTCAAGTGTTGGAAAAACAACAGTAAGATACACTCTTTCTAAAATGACAACTTGGTAGTGTTGGTTGTGAACTTCTCCCCAGGTATTCACAACATAACCGCTCTTCCAGTCAGATTAAAAATCATGAGTCCCTCATTGGTGAGAATGTGAATTTAGGTACAGAGAAAAGCCAGTGAACTACTAAAGAAAATGCACAATCAGAATTCCATAACAAGACACACTTCCACCTGCTGGGCTAAAATATCCCAGTGTCAGGTCAAGGCCAATGAAAAAGAAAGTCTGTCTCCAGCTACCTGCTTCATGTTTGTATTTGAGGAGGAAACAGAGTTAAGGGGCAAGAGCCAAGGGGGGAGTCTTTAAATTTGCCTTTGGACCACTCAAGAGTGTCCATCTCTCTCTCTCTCTCCTTTACTTTCTCTGTCTCTTGCACACACATGCATACAGACACACACACACACTTACACATCCAACTTCTTACAGAAAGAGCAACCAAAAAACTACTTAAAAGCCAAAAACCTGCCCAACAACCAGAAAACAGGTTTGTCTTTTCATGCCATGAGTTGTCAAAGTAAGGACTTTGATTTACATGACCTTTCTTCCTTACCTTTTAGTGCCTATTAAGTTTCACCCCAGGAAGTTATTCACTTCCAGGAAGTTATTCAAACCCATTAAGCATCTAATCTCATTTGCCCTTAACTGAAGCATTTCTAATCAAAAATTCTAAATGTACCCAATTTTCATTGTAAAAGTAACTGCATAAACAAGTTATCAAGTCAAGCAGCTTGTCACCATGTGATATATCGTGCCCATGAAAGAATAAATTGAAGCATCCTCCCCAAACTCCACATATTTATTCTGTATATAAAGGGACAGTCAATAATTTTTGTTAATTCCATTGCAATAAATTTGCCATATTATCAAAATTGGGAATAAAGAGGCTACTCAGAAGTAACTCAAAGGTATTGTGTATCACACAAGCCTTTGAATCCTAACCCTTTAAACAGCCATCTACATTGTACTTCATTTGGAAAGGATAAAGGATATCCATGGCCACAGGTCACAGGTTTCTTTCCATTGTCCTCTTTTCAGAGACAGTGTGCTTCAGTGACTATGCCAAATGCTGATCTCAAAGGTTCTGCTTCAAAGTATAGCTTCATACCCAGTTCCTCAAAGTGATGGCAGAAGAGGTCTTTGACTTGCCCTGGCTTCAGTTAAACACGTCCATAAGGCAAGAATGGCAGAAGGCCGTGTTGGTCAAAGAGGTCTGTGAGGCATTTCTGATCCTTCATTAGACAAGCATCAGGAGGACCCATAGAACTCTCAGCAGAAATGCAGATTCAATGTTTCAGATGAAGCCAGTAATAAATTCCAGGGCCCATATTTACCAAGGTCAAACACATGCCAAGCATAAGGTCCACAGAAGTCTTTCTGTTCAATCAGTTTTATGGAACAGTAGATAACCAAATTGTAAACATTTCCCAAACCTGAGGTCACTGAACCTGCTCTCTCTTTTTCAGCACTCCCATCATACCTCTAGCCAATGTTCACAGTCCACAAGATTAATGTAGGGACTGAGATCACAAACTGAGATTATCTGTTTTTTTAGGACCCCAGAGTTAAGGATTAAGGATTAAAGCAGCTTCCCAAGGAGCATCTGTCTATCATTAAGAAGCACTGAGGCCAAAAATTCAGTGCTTCATTGTTTGTTTATTTATGTTAATCATGTGATTGATTGTTACATATTTCTAAATAAATAGAAATGTTAAGAGGCTTTTCTCCACGGGTGGGGGGCCTTCAATCCTAGTAATTTAGTTTTAGACCACCAATGTGGCCTTTGGAGAGGGCCTTGCTTTCTAAAGCACGCAGCTGTAAACAGCAACTGGTTGAAGGCCTAATTAGCATTAAACAGGCCTCAGGAATGAACAGCAAGATGACAAGGGTCACTAAACTGAAGAAGGGGTCAAGCTACCCCAGTCTCACAGGACAATGCCCAAGGTACCCATGCAAATTAGGGACGCTGCACAGGCATGTAGGGGATGAGCAGTTGGGACCCAAACCTCCAATCCGCCTTTCACTTTGGCTCCAAAATAGAAAAAATATAAAAGAAAACCAAATGGCCCACTTCTTGGGTGCAGCAAGCTATGTAATTAGTAATCACTTCTGTCTGGGAGAAACAACAAATAAAAGGCAGCTAAGAATATCGCAATGGCAACCAGGAGGAATTAGAGGACACAATTAGCATCTGTGTTAAGATGGGCAGTGGTTTTCTCCCACAACATCCCCGTATTTCCACCACAAAGAGCAGATCTGTACAACGAACTGCCAGCTTGTTGATTTCTTTTTTCTGTGGAAAAAAATAATAAAGAACAAACTCCACACACATACTCTATTCAAATGTGACAAAGAACCCTTTTTTTCAAAATGTACTATAGGCCTGTGGGTTTTTTCACTCTCCAAGCAATAAAAACCCGTCCTTTTTCAAATGACTGCAAGATAACTACAGAAATTTGATTTGGGGAAGTTTAAGAGAGTTATTTTCAGCATTTGTGCTCTATTAACTTTGAGCTAATCATCAACCATAATCCCCTTCCCTGTTTTGTTTGTTTGTATTTTTTTTTTATTCCTACTTTTGTTCATAGCCAACCTGGGATAAGTTTTAGCTACTCTGAATGAGAATAGACTTTGTATCAGTGATCAAGTTATTTAAGGTCAGAAAATATTTGTAATTCCAAAGACAAAATTTTTCCAAGATAACACAAAAAGAAACAGAAGCTCAGAAAACTCAAAATAAAATGTACATTCATTATTCATTCATTATTCTAGCCCTACTTTCTAAAATAGAAAGTTGTTTTTGTAACAAAAATGAGAGCTGTAACCCTACTAAGAAACTTTTCCTCTAATTATACAGCAACTTCAGAATAAGCATTTGCAGTCATAAAGCCCATTAAGTCTATTTTAAAAAGTGGAAGGAAAAAAAAAACTTCAGATATGTTGAAAAATCAACAATAAAAAAGGAAGATGAGATAGAACATTTTTATTCAAATATGTAAGTACATTTTGTGTCCCATGTATTCTTTAAGATTTACCTTTGAGATGCAAATACATTCTTACCACAAAACTGAAAAGTATTAGTTCAAACTTCTCTTGGGGAAAACAATATTTTTGGTTTATATTTCTACAAGACTTTTTCTTAAAGCACATTTCCTAATCGTTCTTGGTCATTCCATTTGACTGTGAAGGAAAACTAACTTTACAAACTTCTTATATGATGTTGCTGCTACTGCTAAGTCACTTCAGTCGTGTCCGATTTTGTGCGACCCCATAGACGGCAGCCCACCAGGCTCCCCCGTCCCTAGGATTCTCCAGGCAAGAACACTGGAGTGGGTTGCCGTTTCCTTCTCCAATGCAGGAAGTGAAAAGTGAAAGTGAAGTCACTCAGTCGTGTCCGACTCTTAGCGACCCCATGGACTACAGCCTACCAGGCTCCTCCGTCCGTGGGATTTTCCAGGCAAGAGTATTGCAGTGGGGTGCCAGTGCCTTCTCCGCTTATATGATGCTACTTATGCTTATTTTTTGACCATTCCACTTGGCATGTGGATCATAGTTCCCATGCACCCACGCAGTGGATGCCCAGAGCCCTGACCACTGGACCAGCAAGGAATTCCCTTATGTTTTTTATATATATTCATATCACAAGGTTTCAGTACAACACATAGAATTTATATCATACACTCAATGGTATCAGTATTATATGAACATTCAATAAAAGAGGTGAGGATTTCTGTCAAAAAAAACAAAACAAAACACTGAATAAGATACTTTAGGGAACTTACCTTAAGGCCATCTAGTCTATATTTCTTAGAACAGGGAAAAATGAAATAAAGTCATTTTATTGCTCTTTGAGGGGCTGGCTTCCCAGGTAGCTCCACAGTAAAGAATCCATCTGCCAATGCAGGAGACTTGAGTTCAATCCCTGGGTCAGGAAGAATCCCTGAAGAAGGATATGGCAACCACTCCTGTATTCTTGCCTGGAGAATCCCATGGACAGAGGAGCCCAATAGCCTATAGTCCATGGGGTCGCAAAGAGCCAGACATGACTTAGCAACTGAGCTCATACACAGCTCTTTGAAGCTATAGAAAACTATTTTCCTTAGATGCTGGAGTGATCAGTTAAACTCATTTAGCTAATAAAAATTAACAAAATATTCTCCTTCACTCTAACATCATCCAAGGCAGACAAGTAAGCAGCCGCTTTGCATTAAACACATAAAGGTTTAAAAAGCAGATATTGGCAAACATTTATATTGTGCTTTGCTCAATTTATCAACGATCTTACAGAGGGTGTGGGTTTGCTAAAAGGGAAATAGAAAAGACAGAGAGCAGAAAATTAGTCAAAATAATTTTTCCTGTAATGAAATATTTACAAACAAGTGGTACAGAAAGGAACTTATGAAACATCCATCTTTGAAGGAACAACCCTTCCTGGAGGAAGAAAGGAGAAATTTAATGGATGAGACTCCATTAATGCTAGAACTAAGGCATTTAACAGACTCTAAGAATGTGGCTATTTTGCTTCATTGCTATGTTAAGTGACAGTGCTAAAAGATCCGATCTATTATCACATCTTCATTATTCTTGATCACAGTACGACCCATACTTGCTAGTACAGGATATGCAAGAGATGTGGGTTCGATCCCTGGTCAGGAAAATCCCCTGGAGTAGAAACTAGCAACTTGCTCCAGTCTTCTTGCCTCGAAAATTCCATGGACAGAGGAGCCTGGCAGGCTCTAGTCCACGGGGTGACAAAGAGTCTGACATGACTGAGTGACTGAGCACGAGCAAGTGCTTTCTGAATAACATAAATATTAATCATAAACCTATCCTGGCAGGTTTTACAATGTACAGCTATGCCCTGAATGTTAAGTTTCTCAATTATAATAAATGTGAGTTACATCTGAAAGGATTATCACGTGAAATATTCTTATTTGCTATCTTCTGTGAGTGATTACATTAAAATGCTCAATTCAATAGATCCTATTTGATATTTGACATCCCATGTCTAAATCCTTGAACATCTCCCCATCAGTAAATTTACCGCAAACTCATCCAGCATTTGGTCATTAACAATCTTTCCCACCTTAGTTCCCATCACTACCAACATCAACACGCAGCACTGCAACCATTTCCAATTTCCTTACACTTTCCACTTTGATGTTAGGCTTCTTTGCCTGCTTGTGTTATGCTCTCTGTCTGGAATGTCCTCAGTCACACTGTTTGTCCAGAGAGCCACTCAGCCTTGAAGCGCCAGGCTGTGCAAGAATTCTTAATTGACTGACAACTACAATAAAAGGAACTCTCTAGCTTAATACTTAGCAAGCCTTATTTCAGACTTCTTCAGAAGGATGAAGCTGGAGAGAAGACTTGGACAGACCTAGAATGCTCAATATTTAATAATGTGCCCATTATAGCTCTCTAGGCAGGGCTGGCCCATAATGAAACATTGTAAGATATTTTAAGATATCACCTCTGCTTTAACTAGGTACAATATCATGGGGCCAGTAAGACTCTTCAACATATAATAATTACTAGAAACTAACAAATTTGACCAGAAAATAAGGGATGAGAATAAGAACCATATGAATATTTATATAGTATTTTGCAGTCGAAAAAGTAATTTCCATATATTACCAAATTTAACCCTTGAAATTGAATGGGGTGATTTTATATTATACCCAATTTACTGAAAGTAACACTGATTCACAAGATTATACAACTCTTTTTAAGATGGATCTGAGACATGATTCTAGGACATAACTCTTTCGCACTTCACTTTCTCAAATGGTACAATTACAAAGAGGAAAGGGACCCTGATATAAGGGACTCTGGAGAATGGGAAGGAGCTGGAAAGGGAGAAAATGGGTTCTTTCCACTGAAAAACAATGAAGACAGTATAAACATCAACAATTTTGGAGACAGTGAAGAGAGGAATCTGCAAGAGAGAAGCATTCAGCTGGGGAGCCAGTACCTAAAGAGATGCAAAGCCACGACAAGGCATTTGGAATGAGATAGTGTGTAAGTCTGCGACTGGCAGTTTGTGAGCAAGTCAACATCAGATTTCAAGAATTTAAGAAAGATATTTTAAATAATTGTCTCCAGAACATTTTATTGAGAAAAACCTCACCAGGATTCAATGTAAATTTAACAGGTTAGCAGCTGGAGAAACTTGGACTTAGACACATAAAGAAGGGAATGTTGTGCATCCTTGGTAAATCTGGCCACAAAACAAAAACATAAAGCCACCCTTTAAAGATTTCTTTTGGAAATTACACAGTATGGAAAAAGGAAACCATTCTTAGGATATTTCACTTTGATTCGTTTCACCGCCTTATTATATCAACAGAAATGTTTCAAACAGAAAAACCTATTCAACCTATTTTAATAACCAACCAAGTAGTATACTGATCGTTAGGATCCTAACAATTACATTATGCCCACTTCATAAATGCCCACTTTTCTAGGAAAATCTGAGTTTGTGTGTGTTTTTCTGCTGTAGTTACTAATCATATCCCCTTTCACTCTCGAAATCTGGCTTAGGCAATAAATGATAAAGTCTTTCCAGTGAGAATATACCAACACTACAATGAACACAGCGATTTCAAGGCTGTGACCGGAGACTTCCTCTTACACAACACTAAGGGTCACCATTCACGCTAAAATCTGTGAACAGGGCACCCCCAGAGCTGCGTAACACAGAAGAGGAGCAAACCATGAAATCAAAGCATGTTGGCGGGCTCTTACTTTCAGAGCGTCTAAGGTATGCTTTTCATAACTTAGTTAACATGATGCACCTTTGTCCGGCAGTTTTAAGTATCCAAACTAACAGCAAAGCAGGAAACGAACAAGAACAAAGTGTGCAGCTGACTCCAAACCCAGCACACACCCAGAGTGGAAATGGGGCATGGTCCTAGCACTCCCTAGGGACTCGTGTCACACCCATACCTTCTGATAATGCCCAGGAACCACCAGCAAGGCCTACACTGGCCCTTTCCTCTCTTTGCTCCAGGCTAGCGCTTCCCAGGTGGCGCAGTGGTAAAGAATCCGCCAGTCAATGTAGAAGCTGCAGGAGAAATAGGTTCAGTCCCTGGGTGAGGAAGATCCCCTGAAGGAGGAAACGACAACCCACTCCAGTATTCTTGCTTGGAAAAGATCCCATGGACAGAGGAGCCTGGTGGGCTACAGTTCCCTGGGGTTGCAAAGAGTTGGACATGACTGAGCAACTGTGCACACACATGGGTCATGCTATGGTTAGCATATTTAGGTTTTAAAAGAAAGATCTAAATATAAAGCAGGCATTATTAGAAAGGCTACCATGAATAAACCAAGACATCCTTAACATATATGAGTTAATACTGATATTTACATACGCATCACTGGAAACTCCGTAAAAGTTGGTTCAATTCAGTGGGATACTCTATTTGTACATACGCTTGATTTTCTTGGTAAAACCAGAAATGAGGTTTTATGCACACACATACAGACAACCCATTTACAGTTTCCTAAATTATGTTTCCTCTTAAAAGGAAATAATACAATCCTCTCAAAACTCTGCCAAGCCCTCAACTACAGACTAAAGAAACTGATAGATTATAAATGTGTCAGAGAAAAATCAAATCAAGCATAAAAGGAAAACGGGCTGAGTTTTGTCTCCTTCCACTCGATACGACTTGGTACATTTACATTCCCTACCACAGTGCTATTGAAAAAGGAAGAAATATAGGCATCATTATATATCACAGGCTTTTACTGCTGCTAGAGACTAAGGCTGGCCTCAAGCAGAACATTTTTATTCTCCAGGAAAAATATTTTTCTTTTTCAGATTGCAAAAAAGTTTAGTGACCATTATTAGTTACCCAGAACTCCATGTAGTTCATGAGACCTAAAATCAGCCACAATCATGGCTCACATCCTCTTTTAACTTTTCTTCATTTGCACCTCTCTCAAAGTTTACTCTCCTGGGCCCTCACTCATGGCTCCTGAGTATGGGAATCCTGTTTGTATCTATTTAGTTCATGCAGGCTCTAAAAACTAGCCAGTCCTGCTCTAATTTTTCCATATGATTAAATTAGTATTTTTAATGAAAATACTATTAATAATAGAAAAATCAACCCTAAAATAAAATCCTATTTACTGATGGCATTTTGGGGTCAATCTAATCAATGGGAATTTCCACAGTTTATTTGGAAGTTGACTGGAACACATGGGTTTGTGGCAGAAGCACCATGCTGTTGCTGATATATTTACCATTATTGTTTTACAATGAAACACCAGGTTGGGGCTAAGGACACGAAGACTCAAACACTTTCTCAGCCTCCCTGGTAGCTATGTCCCTGTTAGGGAAAACATGGGCTGAAACCACTCATCCTGGCCAGACACCATAGTAACTATTTGCATGAGTTATTTTACAACAGGAGGTCCTGGAAAGGAACACGGAACTAACAAGACACCACCGAATGGGAGAATTTGAGAAAGGTCAAAAGGAGACCCCAATCCCAATGTCCTACCAACCTCCCAGAAATCCTCCTCGCTGGAATCTATCTTGGCTGAGTGTTTTATGTGCCATTAGGAAGGACGCTGATTCAGAATGAAATGCCAAAGACAACCCAAAAACAAATCCTATCATCATAAAACCCAAGACTGAGAGCCATGTGGCAAAGCAGTTCTCCTGGGATCCCTTACCCTCCTACTCCACCTGGGCGCCCCTTCCCAATACAGTCTCTTGCTTTATCAGCACATCTGTTACCTCGGACAATTTATTTCCATGTGTTAGACAAGAGCCCATCCATTCTCAGGCCCTAGAAGGGGTCTCTTTTCCTGCAATATGACCATGTGATCAAATTCTAGCAAAGGTGGCCCAGGAGAATTGATAAGGACAATTTGCAGGTCCTGCCTGTGGAGGAAAGTGGTACCACCCACTTTCTCTTCCCAGGGACTTCCGTGAGTGGAGACACAGTGCTGGAAGGCATGGCAGCCACTAAGAAATGAGATAAAAGCCCAATCTTGAGGATGGATTGAAGGAGTTCTATCAGCCCTCGAGGGGAATTTTTATGTGAGAGCAAAATAAATTTCTGTCACTCTGAGATCACTGCTATTTTGGCTTATTTTTTATACAGCAGCTTCAATCTATAAATTGATGACCAAATCAATTCTTCTCTTCATGTCTCTTCATTGTTCTTCATCTTCCAGGTAGAATAATAAAGAGAAAAGGTAAAGATATCCTGGTTGAAAGAAATATTCTCCCTAACCCTTGGCAAAGCAACAACAATTCTAACAAAAACGTACAATTCTCACACTTGAAAAATACATTTACATACTAATGCCACAAAGAGGGATCACTCTTCATTCTGAAAGAGAAATATCTTTCCTAAAATTCTTATCTCTGAAATGCCTGTAAAAAAGAAAAGGTAACATCTGCTCTAAAGAAACAGAAAAAGAAAAAAATGTCCCCAGGGGCCACTTAGGGCTCAAGCATTAATATCCTGGCTAAAAAAAAAAAAAAAAAAAACCCTTCTCATTTTTCTGTGGATAAATTACACGCTAGAAAAGTTTTCTTTCATCCTTAGCACATAAACAACTACCTAGGAAACTCCAACAGTTCAAACAATATTAATTATTTATCACAAATCAACAGATATTTTATCACAAACTGTAATACAATCAAAAGAACGTTAGGTTGAACAGTAACAAATCACTGCCAAGCTTTTGACTGCATATAATTTGAAACAAGACTCTAAAACTGCCAAAAAGACATAGAAGCTGGTAGTCCCTGGTGACAAGCGATGTAACTAACTCAGGAATAACTGTGAGGAGAGGAGCGTGGGGGGAGTTCAGGAGCAGCAAAGCAACATATAACATTTTCACTTGGGCTCAATTTTTGCATCAAAAAAACAACGTGGCATATAAATTATATGAACATAAACCATACACTGCATATACATCAAAATACCAAACCATATTTAAAGCTAAAGAAACACCTTCCCTAAAAGGTGTACTTCTTTATTGACACCACCTATGTCAATAAAGAAGTACAAGGATAATTTTCCAAAATAATCAGTAATATTCTCTTTTCCACTTAGAAAAAAGATATCCTCATTTATCCTAACATCACTTTCACCAGCCGAATAATTCCACAAATGATTAATAAAACAGGGACCCAGTAGAGAATGTGAACATTTGTAAAATTCCACAATTTCTTGGGTAATTAGCATTATTTGGCTTAGCTTTTGTGTCCAGAGGGAAAAGAATTGTATTTATTTGAGGGTAGGGAGGGTGGGGACAGAAAATACTCTAAATTAATTCTTCACTCTTTATCTTAACAGAGGTCAAAATGTTCTACCTCCTGCAATGATGTGAAGTACTTCCTTCCTACGTGCAGCGTCAGTAGGCAGCAGAACCATCAGAACAGTCTACAGTAACGGAAATGTTGTGTACTATCTAATATAAGCCACAAATCAAGATAGTTTACTGAGCTCTGGAAATGTGGCTAGAGCAATGAGGACTGAAGTCCTTATTTCTTGAATTAATTTTCATTGGAACATTCGGCCAGTGGCTACCACATTGGAAACACGAGTCTAGATGGAGCTCTGTTTCCCCCATCTTTCAAGTCTCCACTCAAATGCTATCTCCTCTATGAAATAGTTCCAGATCCTGCAGCCTCAAAGTTAGACCTCTTTCCTCTGGTTAGAGAACAGCAACTTAAATACAAAGAAGTTGCAAGGAGTTAGGTGAGCATATAATCAGTTAAGCATCAAATACAGAGGCATATTTATATTTATGGGCCATGATATAAGAACAATACATATTTAAATATCCAATGGACAGCAGTAGAGAGAGGGATACGATGTGAATGAAACCAAAGGTGAGAATCAGATATTCTGGTGCAAACATAAACTGAAGGCAGTATGGGGAACCCGTGCAATAGCACCTCTTTCTCTTTCTGTATCTACCACTGCTCCCCTTTTCAAGCTCACCTACCTTTCTTCCTTAACTACCTACTTCATTTTCAGTTTCCTCTCTCCTCTGCAACCACCTTAGATATATGAATTCTTATATACATATATATACACACAAATACATATGCAAATTAAATGCAGGTATGATGGTACAGTAATAGGGTTAGTCGCTCGGTTGTGTTCAACTCTTTGGACTCTAGCCTGCCAGGCTCCACTGTCCATGGAACTCTCCAGGCAAGAATATTGGAGTGGGTTCTCCCATTCCCTTCTCCAGGAGATTGTCCCAACACAGGGATCAAACCCAGGTCTCCTGCCTTACAGGCATATTCTTTACCATCTGAGCCACCAGGGAAGCCCCGGTATGATGGCGTTCCACTAAAATGGTGCTTATCACCTTCTATTATTCATTAATTACTTATGTACAACCTCTCTGTCCTACCCAGTCATTTACCATTGTTTGCCCCATGTCAATATAATTTGTATTGTTGTCAAAGGCAAAGGCATTTCATTTAAGCCACACCATTATTTGTTCTTATGTATAATGAAATTAAGGACTGGGTTGAAAGCGAGGGTACTAAACTCTTAAACCTTTGGTGGTCAAGAAGGCTTAAGAAAAAAGAAAAGTGTCCTGTCTAACGTGTGACAGCTGTTACCCAGTCCTCTGCTGGTGATGCCACATGGTGCTGTGAGGCCAGGCTTGCCAGCTCCTTCAAGTTTTCAAGAGAAGCCAGAAACTCAGGTGTTTATTTAAAACCCAGTTTATAAATGCTAACTTTTTCAATTAAAAGAGAGAAAAAAAAACAAAAAGATACTGATTGTATCAAACAAATGTCCTCTGGCAAGATACTGCAGACCATAGATTTCTGATCTCTGCTCTAGGCAAATCCACTCTTTTTGCATTCAACAAACTCTTCTGGGAACCCAGCCAGGAATACTTCAATGAGCAGGACAATTTAGGTTTTGATAGAGCAGAAAGATAACATAAGGAAGAAAACAAATTAGTAAGGCTATTCTAGATCACCATAAAGGTTTCAGCAAGAGTGATTAAAAGAATGATGGGCTCATTTAGATTAAGTGTTTCAGTTCAGTTCAGTTTAGTCACTCAGTCATGTCTGATTCTTTATGACCCGATGGACTGCAGCACGCCAGGCTTCCCTGTCCATCACCAACTTCCGGAGCTTACTCAAACTCATGTCCGTTGAGTCAGTGATGCCATCTAACCATCTCATCCTCTGTCATCCCCTTCTCCTCCCGCCTTCAATCTGTCCCAGCATCAGGGTCTTTTCCAATGAGTCAGTTCTTCACATGAGGTGGCCAAAGTAGAGTTTCAGCTTCAGAATCAGTCATTCCAATGAATATTCAGGACTAATTTCCTTTAGGATGGACTGGTTGGATCTCCTTGCAGTCCAAGGGACTCTCAAGAGTCTTCACCAACATCACAGTTCAAAAGCATCAATTCTTCGGCACTGAGCTTTCTTGATAGTCCAACTCTCACATCCATACATGACCACTAGAAAAACCAAACCTTTGACTAGACAGACCTTTGTTGGCAAAGTAACATCTCTGCTTTTTAATGTGTTGTCTAGGTTGGTCATAATTTCCTTCCAAGGAGCAGGTGTCTTTTAATTTCATGGCTGCAGTCACCATCTGCTGTGATTTTGGAGCCCAGAAAAATAAAGTCAGCCACTGTTTCCCTATCTATTTGCCATGAAGTGATGGGACCAGATGCCATGATCTTAGTTTCTGAATGTTGAGTTCTAAGCTAACTTTTTCACTCTCCTCTTTCACTTTCGTCAAGAGGTTTATAGGACAAATCAATCTCCCCCTTGGCTATTCTTGTACAAATGAAAAAATTACCTCAAGGGAAGGCTCAGGGGCAGCTATTCTAAAGGTCAGTGGTTGTGTTTATTTACCTTGCTCTGAGGATTAACACATTCTCTTTTGTAGGTTATACCCTATGGAAGACAGTTATCAAAGCCTCAGACAGAAAAATCATGCTGAACTACAATAGAGCATTCAGTTCTTCCAACACCCTACAAATAGAGAAACACATTATAGGTATCTGAAAATCTGAAACCCTAACTCTTTCAGATACCCTTGTAAACAATGGGCCAAGAGCTGCTGCTGCTGCTGCTGAGTCACTTCAGTCGTGTCCGACTCTCTGGACCCCATAGACGGCAGCCAACCAGGATGCCCCATCCCTGGGATTCTCCAGGCAAGACCACCAGAGTGGGTTGCCATTTCCTTCTCCAATGCATGAAAATGAAAAGTGAAAATGAAGTCGCTCAGTCATGTCTGACCCTCAGCGACCCCATGGACTGCAGCCTTCCAGGCTCCTCCATCCACGGGATTTTCCAGGCAAGAGTACTGGAGTGGGGTGCCATTGCCTTCTCCGGGGCCAAGAGCTACTAGATGCAAATCAACTCATCAAATACACATGTTTAAGAAGTTTAATTGCTGATCATTTACTACAGTCATAATGTATTAAATAGGATACTAAATTTCACAGACTGGATGGTTTAGTTTATTATTTCCTAGGCAAACTCAAGTAAAGGTCAGAATCTGACTTGCAGTTATGCATTTTACTAAGGGTATAATAATAAATTGCTCAAGGATACTTAAATTCTAATGAAATTCAGATCCACACACAAATTAAACTCCAGTAGCAGAATTTTATACTTGGGGTAACACAGATAATTTTCAGTAATAAGTCAGAATAAAGGCACATTGGTTCAGATTTTGAAAGGACTCTGTTAAAAGAAAACAAAATTCAGCCCATGAAAAATAAACATTCTCACACCACTTCTCAGTTGTATGCTTCAGAAATATCTAGGGAAGACGATGGCTTAAACACATGTAACTACGAGGTCATCATCACAATTGTTCAGTTGTTGGTGGTGTTCAGTCACTAAGTCATGTCCAACTCTTTGCGACACCATGGACTGCAACATGCCAGGCTTCCCTGCCCTTCACCATCTCCCGGAGTTTGCTCAAACTCGAGTCAGTGATACCATCCAATCATCCCATCCTCTGTCGTCCCCTTCTCCTCCTGCTGTCAATCCTTTCCAGCATCAGGGTCTTTTCCAATGTGTCAGGTCTTCACATCAGGTGGCCAAAGTATTGGAGCTTTATCTTTAGCATCAGTCCTTCCAATGAAAATTCAGGTTTCAGGATGGGGAACACATGTATAATTTTTTTTAAATTAAAAAAAAAAAAAAAGACAGGCTTGATCTCTTTGCTGTCCAACGGACTTTGAAGAGTCTTCTCCAGAACCACAGTTCAAAAACATGGGTTCTTCAGCACTCCGCCTTCTTCATGGTCCAACAATCACATTCATACATGACTACTGGAGAAATCATAGCTTTGAATATATGGATTGTGGTTGGCAACATGACGTCTCTGCTTTTTAATATGCTGTCTAGGTTTGTCATAGCTTTTCTTCCAAAGAGGAAACGTCTTTTAATTTCATGGAGGCAGCCACTGTCTGTGGCATTTTAGAGCCCAAGAGAATAAAATCTGTCACTGTTTCTACTTTTTCCCCATCTATTTGTCATGAAGTGACAGTGATTGTTCAGAAGCTGCACTTAACCTCTACATCTCATTCTGCTATTGGAGTAATTCTGTCAGACTTTCATGAACCCTCAACTGGTCCTCCTTAGAGAAATGGAGAGACTCGATGGATGGGTGAGCTGTGGATGGAGCTGGGCATGGGTGGCTCAGTCCCTCCTTGGCATTCTTTGGGATTTACCTACCTGCAGAGGTTATATATTTAGGTATGTTTCCTAAGCCACCCATAAGCTAGGCAGATTCTGTCCCTGGAACAGAAGGTCTCGAATGCCCCTGCTGCTTGTGGCAAGGTGTGAAAGCCTTGTTAAGGAAAAAAAGGATTAGCACTTCTGATTGTCACAATTATGCCACATTAAAACATCTTATCTAGAATCAAACACAGTGAGATCTAAACCTGACTCCCGTACTCTTTCAATTGGTTCTGATTCTAGGCAAAAACAAAAAACTTGATGCTCTCAGAAGCTTAACCGAAATGACCGATAAATATACAGTTGTAGAAAAGCCGGCATCCACACTATAAATTAAGGAAGCACCCCCATCAAGATGTCAGTAACTTTGAGGAATTTCTCCTGGATATATGGAACCTAATTAGAAAGACATTAAAGGCTTAAAATATGGCCACACCACCAGAAAACCACCCAGTGCTGTAGGAAGTACACCAAGTCTGTTTGGGAGAATTCCACAGATGCATCCCACTTTGCAGGGCTGTGAGCGGGAAGTGCAGACAGGCCCTGGGAGATGGGCACACACTGTTCAGCATAATGCAGAGCAGCTGTGCTGGGAGGCCCACGGTTCACACAGCCAAACAACTGTTCTAGGGCCTTTCCTTCTGTAAAGAGCTGAAGTACCAAAAAGGAGGTAAGACACAGCCACAGTGCAAACTGGGCACTGAGGGCAAAGCAAAAAGGCAGATGGAAAGTGTGAATTCTCACACTACAGCCACGGCAAACAGCAGAGTGAAAGAAGCAGACAAAACATTCCTCTGCTAGCCTCTGTAGAGCTCCACCTTCCTCTCTGTCTCTCCTTTGACTTCTAGAACCTTCATCCTGTGATGCTGAGTTTTATCCCCTTGCTCTCGAGCACAAGTTCTCAGAGAAGGGGCCTCATGGAAATTCTGCAGGACAGCAAGGCAAACTATGATTCTGAACAGACTTCTCCATTTGCAAAGACAGTGTAGCAGGAAAACAATTTACACAAAGTAACTTTAAAACAAAATATAATACACTACTAGGGGAGTCCATGGGGTCGTTAAGAGTCTGCACAGCACGACTGAGCAGCTTCACGTTCACTTTTCACTTTCATGCATCAGAAAAGGAAATGGCAACCCACTCCAGTGTTCTTGCCTAGAGAATCCCAGGGACAGGGGGGCCGTCTCTGGGGTCGCACAGAGTTGGACATGACTAAAGTGACTTAGCAGCAGCAGCAGGGGTAAGACAGATTGCTAGTGGGAAGCTGCTCTATGAAGCTCAGCTTGGTTCTCTGTGATGACCTGGGAGGGGAGGAGGGGAGGAGGGGAGGAGGTGTGTGTGTGTGTGTGTGTGTATCAGATTCACTTTGTTATATAGCAGAAAGCAATATAGTATTGTATTATACTCCAATAATACTCCAAAAGCAATTATACTCCAATAATAATATAGGATGGATTTGGCATCAGAAAAATAAATAAATAAAACAAAATACAAAGAAAAATTTATTTCTGAAATGGAATTACTTCAGGTAACAAATTCTTAAAACTCAATCTTTTCAATACAATCTGAGAAAACATGGTCTCTATGAACCAGATCTGAGAAACCAGAACAAGATTGTGTATAGAACTGGTTGATAAAGCAGCAGGATTTTAAGATGGTAGGGTTTCTTTAGGAAGTTTACCAAAACTGGAAATTCAATAGCAGAATTTAAATACTCACAGAACAAAATAAACTGCAGAATCGATCAGTGGAAAACAAACTTCTTCCATCCCAAGGAAAAGACAAAGAAATATCAGACGAATAAAAAGGGGAAGCCAGGTAGGGCACAGAAAGAACAGAAATCAACGTACAGGTAACCTCAGAAAGAAAGACCAAGGGAAAGGAAGAAAACATCAAACGTTTGTGAAAGAAACTTTCAGAGGCTGATACAGAGCTAAAGGACTCAGGACAAACTAGTGATCGACACCAGAAAAACTAGTGAAAGCTGATCAAAGTCTAGCTATATCCTAGTTCATTTTTGAGATGTAAAAACTAAAAAAAGATCCTAAAAGCATCGAGACAGAAAAATGTTTATACTACAAAGAATCAGACTGACTTCAAGCTTTTCCAGAAACCAAGGAAGCAACACTGTAACTCAAGATTAACATACAGAAGTTGATCATTTTTGATTGAAAGAAAAATAGTGACAGATATGCAAAGGCCCTTATATATCTGTATATAATGATGGTATTCATACACATACAGATCTAAGAGAAAGACGAAAAATCAGATATTGTAAATGCTGTCATAAAACAGAATACAAAGGCACAAAAATTTAAAGAAAATATAAATACATGATAATATAAAAAGAATAATATGCCAAAAAGAAATAGAGGATAAGTGTGATGAAAATAAATTTGAGTAAATATTGTCAATTTTAAAAGAAGATATCAATGTATCTTTTCTTACACTAATAACATAAAACTTTATGTTCATGCTTTAAAACTTAAGGTAGATACTACTAGAACTAAAAATGACTCATTCATCTCAAATAAGTTAAAAAACAATTCATCAAGAGCATCAAAAATGACTCATTCCTCTCAAATAAGTTAAAAAAAAAAAATTCATCAAGAGCATCAAAGAGAAAAAGATACAAATACTCAGTCCAGGATGCAACCCTCATGGACTGTAGCCCGCCAGGCTCCTTTGTCCAAGGGATTGTCCAGGCAAGAATACTGAAGTGGGTTGCCATCTCCTTCTCCAGGAGATCTTTCCAACTTAGGAACTGAACCCAGCTCTCCCACATTGCAGGCAGGTTCTTTATCATCTGAGCTACCAGGGAAGCACTACGTGACTACATTTAAAGACAGTTTCTTAGAAGGAAAAGACAAAATACAAGTGAATATACATATACACACAGATAGATAAATAGAGGTGTGTGAACACAGACAGGAGAAGACAGGAAGGAGGAAGGGAGATATATACATATATATAAATTCTTCTATTGAATAAATGTCATGACTCTGACAAGAATGTCTATATAGGACACCTGAGCAAGACTAAAACCTGTACAGTTGGCAGTACCCCTAAACTGTGAATGAAAACCCTACAAATCAGAGGGCTTTCATAGAGTAAAAAATAAAGTATCAAAATTATATCATAAAAGAAAATAAATGTAGAAATAAAACAGAGTGGCAAAAATTAAGGACCCTCATTCTCTTTCCATTTACACAGGCAAAAGAACTGGATATACAGAGAATCTGAATATTACAACTGATAAGGTTGCTTGAACAAACATATATTAAGTTCTAAACTGTATAAAAGGTTCACCTTCGATTGTTATGGAGTACTTTTAAAACTAATCCCATATTATAATAGAAAAAAAAGAAATCAGCACATTTGAAAAAGGAAGCCTTTCCATTATCACAATTAACTGAAACTATAAATCATGTTAAGATGTAGAAATTAAAAATTTGCAAATTATATATTACCTTAATAAAAATAGAAAACTTTCAAAAAGAATAATGAAATTAACACCTATGCTTTGTTGCCAGGTAGTAATGAAAAGCAATTTTACAAGAAAAAGCTTTCATTGCTAAACACTTTAAAGTAGAAAAAGGTAATAAGCATTCAATGACAGAAGTTAGAAATATACCAAGAAAAAAACTAATCAAGTCAGACATTCATTAAAATACTAAAAAAAAAAAAATTGTAGAACTGATTAATATATCCGTAAGTATTATGAAATAAAAGTACATGAAAAATAAAACCTCTAGATCAATAGTTCTCAAAACTTACTACACCTACAGATCATTTGGAGAAATTATTTAAAATATATAGACTCAAAAGCAAGGGCTAGTGTTCAGGACTTTCACTTCAAATTAACACCTTAGTGGTTCTTACAATTGTGGTCTTAGGACAACTCTTTGAAGATTAAAAAAAAAATGTTTTAGACTCAGTGGTCATGTCTCTCAAAGATATACAAAATAATAAAATAACTCAATAATAAGAAAGTGAAGTCACTCAGTCATGTCCGACTCTTTGTGACCCCGTGGACTGTAGCCCACCAGCCTCCTCCATCCATGGGATTCTCCAGGCAAGAATACTGGAGTGGGTTGCCATTTCCTTCTCCAGGGGATCTTCCCAACCCAGGGATCGAACCCAGGTGTCCCACATTGCAGGCAGACGCTTTAACCTCTGCGCCACCAGATAAAAATACAACAAGGATATTTCAAGCTATAAGAAAATACTGTTCACTACTTTATCCTAAAAAATTTTAAACAAAGACATAAATTACACTCCCAAAAAAATGATGAATAATTATAGTAGAAAACTAAAACTGAACAGATCAATTGCCATAAAAGCAGTAAAATCAGTGAAATACCTTCCAAAGAGCACCAGGCCAAGATGGTTACATAGACAAATGCATACAGACCCAAGGGACACATACTCACATTATATAAAACGTTTCAGAGAACATAAAAACTTTCCAAATGATTTTTTGATGCTAGCATAATCCTGATAAATACAGTTTAAAAAAAAAATAAAGAATCACAGGCCAGTCTCGCTCATGAAAACAAGTACACTACACCAGCAGCACAGGCTCCAGCTATGTACCAGCATATCATCACCTTGTCCTCACACTGGTTTTAGTCTCCGGCGCAATATTCATTTAGTTGCATGAAAATTATTAGTACTGCTTGTATATCAACATGTGACGGTAGAAAAATAGATGTATTTTTTAAATAGGGGCTGTTTGTTAAGGAAAACAAAGTGAACACACATTATTTATCTCTTCTCTCTCAAAAAACCACAGGGAAACATCAGTAAAGGACAATTTGTTGACTCAAGGACAATGTGTTGACAAAGACAACACTTTGCCCATATACTCAGGGAACCTTTTTGTATCACAGTATTTAATCATTCATTAAGTATGTATTAAAATTTAGTCTGTGTCCGATAGTATGTATGGTGTTCTTTTCTCTTTCCTGCAGGGAGATTATTAGCTTCCTAAAGCAACCACCCTGTCATCACAGTCACCGTTTTCTCATCCCAGTCATATCTACAGGGCTCAAAAAGTATTTGTCACAAATAAAAAAAAAGATTGAAACAAAAGAAAGAACTCAAAAAAGAGATTGTCAAACAAAATCTTTGAATGAAAACAGTTGAAACTGTTCGAGAACTCTGGATGTCAACATCACTTAGCTCTTACTAGACAGGATTCTTTGTGGGGAGGCTTCCTTCAGATGGAGACTGGCACTGTTCAGTTCAGTTCAGTTCAGTCGCTCAGTCGTGTCCGACTCTTTGCGACCCCATGAATCACAGCACGCCAGGCCTCCCTGTCCATCACCATCTCCCGGAGTTCACTCAAACTCACTGTAAGCGAAGCTAAAAGAGCTTCAGGTCTCAATCCAGGCTCTGCTGGTCTAGGACTCTTGGACAGCTTCAGAGTTAAAAGCCTCTTGCTGCTTTGGATCATGAAGGCTGAGAAGTTTCTCTGTGTCTGGGAAATCAGTGCTCTAGCCTTCCACCAATTTCCAACATCACAGAGCTGAGGAGGCTTCGTGTGTTCGCTGGCCCCCTCCTTCTGCTTTCAGGCCGCACACTTTACATTGTAGGCTTCCTGGAACATCCTGACAAATGTGTATTCTTATCTGTGACGACACACTCCCCTGGCTGGGAAGGATCCCAACACACGAAGTTTCTATGTCTCTCACAGCTTCCTGTTTTTCAACAAATAAAAGCCTCAAAAGGAAAAAAAAAAAAATGCTGTAGACTCAGTGCCTCCTCCTGTGCCAATCCTTATTTGAGTAAGGAAGAGCAGACAAACATCTGCTCGGTGACTGATCACTCATTATGCTGCTCTGACTTAGTTCCTGCACTTCCTTTCATACTTATAGGAACCACAATTAACAGCAAATAGGTTCTGTTGCTATCTGCCATTCCACAGCTGCAGTTTTTTCACCTAACTTCTTATTAAGGACACAGGGATCTCAGCCCCGTGCTCCTGATGAGCTAGATAGAGAGGTGATAGTATGGTTGATGTCCCGCCCACCCCCATCATGGGTGATGTCCCGCCCACCCCCATCGTGGGCAGGGCGGGAGGTAAAAGAGGGAGGGGATATACGGATACATATAACTGATTCAACTCCTTGTACAGCAGAAACTAACACAACATTGAAAAGCATTTTTTATTCCAATAAAAAGAGATAATTATGTATTCTAAATCTAGACTGATGAAAATATCAAATATGACAGAATCCCTGAATATTCAGATTACTCTCCTCTATATCACCATGTCAGTTTCCTTTAGCACTTATCTATTTGAATTGCAGGCAATACTATTCCTCTCATCTAGAAATTCTGGACTTAATACTTTCTTCTTCATCCCTTATATTCAATCTCTCAAGTCTTACAAAGGAAATAAAAAGGTTATACGGCCACAGCATTCCTTTCAGAAAGGTAAGGAATTAGGGTAAGGCTGGTATTACACATGAGGTGAAGACCAGGATGCATTGGCACAAAACACTTCAACAGCTCTACAGCAGCCCTGCACAAGCATTTGGGAGAACAAGGAGAAGTAAGGTAAACAAGAAAGAGAAAATGGTCAGCAGTCGGGTAGATAGCCAGCCCCTGAGTAGAGAGGCAAAAGAAGCAATGAATGAACATTTCCCCAAGCAGTAATCACTGAGGAGCTTTGAAAGACTGAAATCTCTAAGGGTCCATTTTAAGTTGTTGCTGTATTATACTGGAAACTCCCTCACTTACATCAAACCTGCATTTAAGTCTGGGTTCACAGCAATGACATCAGGACTCCGGGAAGTATAAAGACCACTTCAGCTTGCAGGGGGTCCTAGGGGGGTGGAAAAGAGACCAACAAGCAGGAGGCACAATGTGTAATGAGATCCAGATCTCAATAAAAGCAGAAACTTAGAGATGGCAACAATTATAAAAATGTTAGCCTTCTATGAACCCCTCCAATGGTAACATCACAGGGAATTCCAACCTATGTGGGACAGGGATGCAAGCTAAGGCTTATTTCAGTCTTCAAGGACAAGGCGGCCACAGCACTTGTCTCCCTGTTGGGCCGTCAGCCCACACCTACTTGTCCCAACCCTCACAGCTCAGCATTGCTCCTACCAGATCAGGTGCACAGCTCATGAACCATTACCAAGCAGCATGATGTGCCAGGCAGACAGGCAAGCACTTTCTATCAGCATTTCCTTTAACACTTAGTACACTGAAAAATCCACTCCATTTTGTCAGAAGTGAGAAGATGGAGACTGAGAGAAGTTACCAAACTTGATCAAGATCCCACTGCAGTTTAACTGGCAAGGATAAAATCTGAACTTATCTTCCCAAGACCGAGATCCCATGCTTCTCAGTGTTCTCTGTGCTGTATCCACAAGCTAAGAAGCTTTTTTCTATAGGTGAATCCTGAATTTCTAACTGCCAATTTGCCATTGAAAGTCCTCTGAACAAACCTGGGGCAGTAAGGAATAATTTTAGTAGAAGATTTAACATCCTTCTAAAGCTAAGAAAATACAATCATTGAATGAAAATCTGAGAATATGCCTTTGTGTGGTTTTCTTTACTGTTTGTAAATGGAAAAGTAATGCCAATTGATGTCAGAAATCGTGCTAGAAGATACTATAGATATCTGTGAAGAGATTCAGCTAAATGAGAGCTCCTCAAATACGCTGATGACACATTTTAAAATAATTAAAAAGACTTCCTGGTGGTCTAGCGGTTAAGAATCCACCTGCCAACGCAGGGGACAGAGGTTCAATCCGTGGTCTGGGAAGACTCCGCATGCCATGGAGCAACTAAGCCCAAGAGACACAACTGCTGAAACCTGTGTGCCTAGAGCCCACGTTCTGCAACAAGAAACGCCACTGCAGGGAGAAGCCTGGGCATCACAACTAGAGAGCAGTCCCGCCCTCCACAGCGAAGCCCTGGTGCAGCCGAAAGTAAAGAAATGAAATTTATAAAGAAACAAAATAACTAGAAAACTTAGGAATTCTTTAAAGGTCTAAATTAGCTATGTCCCAAATTTACTTGTTTTTTACAAAAAACAAAAAATAATTTGTTTTTCTCATTCTGAAACTTGACTTTGGACAAAAGTGACAGAATAGTTTGAATAATGAAGAAACCAGAGTGAGTAAAGGACAAAACACAAGAGATAATCCATTCACCATTCACCAGATAGTTATTTTAGATACAATCCTCTAAAAATTAGGTTACTGAGGTACCCCAGAATCTATTAAAATAATACTGTTTGCATTTAGCTTAGCAGAGCACCAAAGGTTTAAGCACCCTTACATTTAACCAAAGAGTTTTATCCATCAACTCCCAGGTTTCCAACCCACAGGTATTTCTTCATCCAGGCATTAACTGGAGTTGATATTTACAAGTCATTTAGAGTTTACAAACTAGTTTGGGGGTACAAACTAGTTGGTCATCTATAAGAGGGCATAACTTTTATTTAGCTTGGAAAATTTGTCAATTTGTTTAACTTTTTATAGTTCCAGCTTTATCCCAGGGACGGGGGAGCCCGGTGGGCTGCCGTCTATGGGGTCGCACAGAGTCGGACACAACTGAAGTGACTTAGCAGTAGCAGTAGCAGTAGCAGTAGCAGCTTTTCACATATCAAGTTTTAAAATTATTACTAACAAAATTTATAATATAGTCACTCAGGTACTAGAATTTTACAAGTACTTAGCTAGACCTCAGTGCTTATATACTAATCATGTCAGATAGCTACTGACACTTAGGGTCAAGGCTTCAATATTATAGTGTATTCTCATCATACAGACGAGTTTTTGTTTCATTCTAGGAGTTTTTTCCACAAACAGCAAAGAAAAGTATTCAAACTTTACAACAGAATCTTATCTCTCTTTTAAGATAAGTTTTAAAGAAGCCATATAAGGAGAAAATGTTAAATTCTTCAGACAGCTTCTTGTTCATTTTATGTAACAAAATATAGAGAAGATTTGGTATTAAGCAGGGTTCAAAACATCCTTTAAAAAAGTCTGTTTCAATATACATCAGGCCACTGAGACACATTCTGCTGATATAAATGTTCAAAAAGATATGATCTGGATTTGCTTCCCAAAGCAGGGTTCTTCAAACAGCAGTGATGGTAACAATAATAGTAAACAGCGTATACAGTACTTTACCACTAAAGGCATTTTCCCATATTGTTTCATTTAATTGACACACAGCCATGGAAATAATTCTGACACCAGCACCTCTATTTTACCAATGATGAAACTAATGTTAAGAGGTTAAGATCAACTGAGACTTGAGAGGTGGAGCACTTGTGTAGATTCCAATCCTTGACACCCAATCCAGGATTTGTTCTTTATGGCTATGCTGCCTTCTACAGTGACAGACAAGGGTTTGAATTTCTCAAATCAAGTTCATGTAAATATTTATGAGATGGGAAGCTCTATTATATATATATATTTACATCAAATAATGCAAAATTAACCAAAATTATCTTAATCTTCAGTGTTTTTCTTGGGCTTCTCTGATAGCTCTTTTGGTAAAGAATCCGCCTGCAATGCAAGACACCACGGTTCAATTCCTGGGTTGGGAAGATCCGCTAGAGAAGGGATAGATTACCCACTCCAGTATTCTTGGGCTTCCCTTATGGCTTAGTTGGTAAACAATCTGCCCGCAATGCAGGAGACCTGGGTTCAATTCCTGGGTTTGGAAGACCCCTGGAGAAGGTAAAGGCTACCACTCCAGTATTCCAGCCTGGAGAATTCGATGGACTATACAGCCCACGGGGTCACAAAGAATCGGATACCAATGAGCAACTTTCACTTTCTTTTAGTGTTTTTATTGTTGTCAAAACCTAATTTTACTATAAGGGATAATATGCTTTGACTTTCAATTGGTGTTTGAATAGAAAGTAATTATTCCACAGCTGTATTTTCACATTAATGATATTAGTTATAAGTCACATACCTAACCTTGTATACTATACTTATGAAATGAACACTGTCATGGATAATTCCATATCAATTATAATTCAAGTTTATCCTTCTAGATCTGGAATCTATATCTACGAAAGAAACTATAAAATAACTTAATAAGTCAATGCTAAACTGGTTTTCAAAATTTTATACCATTTATACTCACATTTGTAATATCTAAGAATTCCTATAGATCCATATCAACTCTTGGTATTGTCAGGAATATTGCAGAATATTATATAGTAGTATAAATCAGTAAGAGTTACATATCACAAGGATGAATTTTTAAATATTATATTGTTTTTACAAAGCAAATGATCAAAGGCTTTATAGACCTCAATATCATTTTCATAAAGCTCAAAATTAAAAAATGTAAATAGAGATATATACATGTATGGTAAAACTACTTTTAAAAAGATACCAGAGTAATAAACACAAAATTCTAGATGGATTTTTTTTTTCCTGGTGAAAGCAGAAATATGGGATTTGGGTAATGTAGCTAAGAATTTATATTTTACTATATTCTTTCATAAGTACAAAAATCATATAAATTTGCATTTTTATTGAAATATATTTGATTTATAGTATTGCACTAATTTCAGGTATACAGCATATTGATTCAGTACTTTTGCAGATTGTGGGTTATTACAGGACAATGGCTATAATTCCCTGTGCTATACAGTATATCCCTGTTACTTAATAAACTTTCTGTTTTAAGTGACAAGCATACCATACAAATCTTACTTCACATTATAGTAAAATCTTAAAAACACTATTTCTGCCAAAATAGTCAAAAATTCGAATCAATCATACTCTTTTCAAGGGCCTCTCTTCTAATTATCCACAGATATAACTGCCTGATCCAATCTCATCATACTCTATCTATGGGATTACATCTTAACTCAGATATTACTGAGCCACTTTCACTGACTTCATGAAACCCCATGCATACTTTGCCAAATGTCCAAAATTTGTGTGCATTTTGCATTGCCCTGGCATGTGATCTTGAGATGTTCACAGAAGATAGTAAAAGACTTATTGACCTGATGCCAAAGAGCAGAAATGCTAGTAGGATTAAGTGGGGAGGGACTCATGAATAAGGAGCCCTTTGATAAATCATTAATAACTATTTTCTGGGTTTAGAGAGCAACTATATCCCTATAGGAACTATGATAATAAGCACTGCACCAGTTGGATTCCTAGCACTGAGTACACGTCTTAACCTATGTGGAACCTCAGATTGGTCTTCAATGAACTGACTGACAGAAACATTAATAAACTACTGGCCCCTCAACACTGCTATAAGGGAGGCAAGGCAATTTATATGAAAAACTCTGTAAACATTCAAGCACATCTAATCAAATATTAATATTTTTAAAGAGATTTGTATTCATGAGCAAACTGTCAAGAGAAGGCAATTACATAAATGAAGCAACCTTTATTTCAACTTGGAACCAAATGAACAAAGCACATCACACAAATAACAGAGAAATAAAATCAGCCCTCCATATCTGCCAGTTCCGCATCTGTGGATTTGACCAACTGCAGGTTGAAAATATTAAAAAAAAAAAAAAAATCCAGAAAGTTTCAAAAAGCAAAACTTGATTTTGTCCCACACTGGCAACTACTGATGCAGAGTTTATATCATATTAGTTATTATAAGTAATCTAGAGATGATTTAAAGTATAGTATAAGGAAAGATCATGTAGGTTATATGCAAATATTACACCAAATATATAAGAGACCTGAGCATCTGGGATCCTAAAACCAATCCCTGGAGGATTCCCAGAGACGGCTACTGCTAAACATGTTCCAACGATTTCTAGAGGAGGCTCCCATGGGTTTCCTAACAGAGTCCCAGTAAAATTATTGAAACTTCAAGCTCTTCAACCATGTGGAAAATGGGACTGACTAATTTTCAACTTTGCAGGAACATATCTATATTAAATAAAGTCATCTACATACTGTAAGCCAGGCCAAAACTGAGAACATTTGGGGCTTGTCACGCATTTTCTTTTTATTCTTGGAAATCCGGGTTTGTTTTAGGAAAAGAACCTGGATTATAAAACACAAGAGATATTAAGGAAAATAAAACTTCTAAAATAGCAATATTTTTATCATCACTGCTAACACAATGATTCAATTTTCCTCACAGGAAGGAAAAGGCCCTTGCGGCAAGGGGCTCATATAGCGCCATTTGCGTGCATCATCCTGGAACAGTGTGATATTTGGATTGGTGGTTGCCCATCTGTGTGTACAAGTAGCACGGCCATCACTTCCACTACGTGGGTGACTCCCTTCAATAAA
The DNA here is from genome assembly GCF_002263795.3 of Bos taurus. Taxonomy (NCBI): domain Eukaryota; kingdom Metazoa; phylum Chordata; class Mammalia; order Artiodactyla; family Bovidae; genus Bos; species Bos taurus. The sequence goes on along the minus strand of NC_037332.1, from coordinate 12,284,034 downwards.
AAGCAAATGTTGTAGGCCAAAGGAAAATGCTGTCAAAATCCACAAATGCCTCCACAGTCAACAGAGCTGGTGATTACTGCTAAATAATTCCCCAAAGCCAAATCTCTCCAGGTTCTCTATCCGCCTGCTTTGTTTATATCCCATCACTGTTCAGGATACTACGCTGACGCTAATTATTCAAAGGCAGGAAGGAGGTCTGTATATTCCTTTGTCCCATGCTGTGACCGAATCTGGAAGCAGTAATACCTGCCAAAGCAGCGAGGCCACATCAGCAAGGAGAAATCCTCATGCAGCTTTTCTGGCAGGATGAATGCTCCCAAGCACATTCAACTTCTTTTATAGAGAAAACGCATGTGCTCCCCTTAATTTTTTGACATACACTAAAAAACTGACTATTCTGTTCATCAATGACTTCTCTATCCTTGGGAGTGTTTCTTATACCTCAAAGCCCTGAAATTGCCAATCATTATAGATGGGAGGGACATAGGGCCTGGGTTGTTCAATTTTGTTTAGAATCTTACATACTTTTATTGGTAAACAGAGAAAATTAGCCAAGCATCCAAGCTACTGCTGCGGCTGTTGCTAAGTCACTTCAGTCGTGTCCAACTCTGTGGGACCCCGTACACAGCAGCCCACCAGGCTCCCCCATCCCTGGGATTCTCCAGGAAAGAACACTGGAGTGGTTTGCCATTTCCTTCTCCAATGCATGAAAGTGAAAAGTGAAAGTGAAGTTGCTCAGTCATATCCAACTCTTAGCAACTGCACGGACTGCAGCCTACCAGGTTCCTCCATCCATGGGATTTTCTAGGCAAGAGTACTGGAGGCATCCAAGCTAAGAAGTTAAAAAAAAAAAAAAAAAAAAAGACAGAAAGGCTCAGAGGAAATACAGGGAAATGATAAAACCATGGACAGAGGAATCTGGTAGGCTACAGACCATGGGGTCACGAAGAGTCGGACACAGCCTAAGGACTAAACCACCACAGAGATATTTTAGAGGTAATCTGCTACTGTAATCCTGTTGCTCAAACTAGACAAAGGCCATTTATGTCACGTATGAGCCTGGATATAACAGTTTTGGTTTTTTCTATTATGCCATTTTATCTTTAGAAGGTATTTACTTTCCATATTGTAATTAAAATCTTTTAATTTTTTTAAGTAAAATGAAATTATTGATCAAAAAAAGGAAAAAACAATGAGTACTGCAGACAAAAACGTTGCCTGTCATTCCAGTAAACAAAGAATGTGGCTGCCATCAGGCCATCAGCCACTATAACTGTCCCCAACAGTACACCCTGAGAGGAACTCAGGGTGGATCAAAACAGGATACTGGCCCTAGACAGTTAAGATGCATATCTAAGGAATAATTTCAATGAGCCCAGACTCCTGCATTCATAGAAAAACACGAAAAGCATTAACTTGAGATGTTTGTTTTTGTGATTAGCATTAATCTTTTGATATTCAACTACATATTTTTTGTTGTTATTTTATTTTGTTGTTTTTTGTTTTCCTGTATATCCTGGGTGCTCAGTTGCTTCAGTCGTATCCAACTCTTTGTGAGCCTATGGACTGTACCACTCCAGGCTCCTCTGTCCAAGGGAATTCTCCAGGCAAGAATTCTAGAGTGGGCTACCATTTCCTGCTCCAGAGGATCTTTCCAACCCAGGGACTGAACCTGCATCTCTTATGTGTCCTGCACTGAGACGTGTGTTCTTTACCACAAGTGCCACCTGGGAAGTCCCTGTATATCCTGGCTCCTCCCTTACCTCTTTGGAACAGTTCTGCAGAGCTCTCTGAGAGGCTGTCTCCCAGGCTATAGTCCTCAGTAAGGTTCCAAACAAAACCCAACTTCCAACTCTTATGTTATGTGTTTTTCTTCAGTTGGGACAGTACATATAGCAAGTTAATTTTGAGGATGAGGTGGACCCAACATTAAATTACTAAGAGTGTATAGTTTAGGTCTCTTCAGTCACAAGTGATAGAAGCCCAGCTCATATTTGTCTACCAAAAAAAAAAAGAGAGAGAGAGAAAATTCACTGGATCACAAAACTGGTAAGATATTCAGACTGGACTGTCAGAATTCTGAATTTCCAGCTCAAACTCTGCCTTCCCCTCAGGAGTGATGTGAGCTCCCACACACATCAGACAGTCTTGCCTACTGCTGCTAATTGGTTTAGTGGTGAAGTCATGTCCTTTTGCAAACCTATGGACTGTAGCCTGCCAGATTCCTCTCTCCATGGGATTTTCTAGGCAAGAATACTGGAGTGGGTTGCCATTTCCTTCTCCAGGGGATCTTCCTGACCCAGGGATCAAACCTGTGTCTCCTGCAAAGCAGGCTGTCTCCTGCACTGCAGGAGGATTCTTTACTACTGAGCCACGAGGGAAGTCCAGCAGCAAGACTATTTTGCTTATTACTACATGCTATGAAATTCCAAGGGGGAAAAGTTAACAAGTTTCCTTTCCAATAATTTCAACAAAAAATTCAAGAATTGAGTCTCACTTGATCAATATTGGTTACTTACTCCCTGTGGGCAGGAGATGCTCCCTTGCTTATTACAGCAAGGAGAGGGATGAAGGCAGCCCCTCCTGAGCTACACTGACTATAGGAGGAGAGGCTTCCCAAATGAAATTCCAGATACTATAAGGAGAAGAAAAGGGAAACTGATACTGATGCTGGAGAAGCACAAACAGTATATTGCCACCACAACCAACCACTGCTCCATATCTTAAAGAAAAAAAAAAAGCAAATGAAAAAGAGAGGTACTGAGCAGCTAACCCTAACTAAAAAGCCTCTTGATGAAAGTGAAAGAGGAGAGTGAAAAAGTTGGCTTAAAGCTCAACATTCAGAAAACGAAGATCACGGCATCCAGTCCCATCACTTCATGGGAAATAGATGGGGAAACAGTGGAAATAGTGTCAGACTTTATTTTTGAGGGCTCCAAAATCACTGCAGATGGTGACTGCAGCCATGAAATTAAAAGACGCTTACTCCTTGGAAGGAAAGTTATGACCAACCTAGACAGCATATTCAAAAGCAGAGACATTACTTTGCCAACAAAGGTCCATCTAGTCAAGGCTATGGTTTTTCCAGTGGTCATGTATGGATGTGAGAGTTGGACTGTGAAGAAAGCTGAGCACCGAAGAATTGATGCTTTTGAACTGCGGTGTTGGAGAAGACTCTTGAGAGTCCCTTGGACTGCAAGGAGATCCAACCAGTCCATCCTAAAGGAGATCAGTCCTGGGTGTTTATTGGAAGGACTGATGCTAAAGCTGAAACTCTCAATACTTTGGCCACCTCATGCGAAGAGTTGACTCATTGGAAAAGACCCTGATGCTGGGAGGGATTGGGGGCAGGAGGAGAAGGGGACGGCAGAGGATGAGATGGCTGGATGGCATCACCGACTCGATGGACATGAGTTTGGGTAAACTCCAGGAGTTGGTGATGGACAGGGAGGCCTGGCGTGCTGTGGTTCATGGGGTCGCAAAGAGTTGGACAGGACTGAGCGACTGAACTGAACTGAGCAGCTCAACTTACCTGCGCAACATCACCTCTGTTATCAGAGTTTAAGTTACATTTGCTTACAGCACTAATGAATCTGAAGAATTTTCCCCTCAAAGTGACTGCAAGATGGAATGTTGGCAGGCATTCCAAATACAATAGTATACAAATGAACTTCGATTGTAATCTCTATTTCAAGGAAGCTTTGATTTGTGAAAGCTGCTCACATATAGTACTTGGAAAATAATTATATCTCACATGGCACTTTTTTCTGAGGTGCTTTCTATAGCTCATTTAACCCATCCTCAAACATTTCTGTTCACAAGGAGATGAGTGCAATTATACTGTACTCTGAGAAAATCAAATATAAAAAAAACCAGTTTCCGGGCCATGTAAATTCAGGAGTGCTTTTTCCATTTCAAAACGATACAACATTGCATGAACTGACTCGGCTGAAGTACTTTTTAAAAGCACCTCTTTTAAAATCCAAATACTTAATTTATAAAGTTTTGCTCCATAAAGAAATTAGCAGAGCTTACCTATTATTTTAATTGAGGGCCATCCACTTCTTATAATACAAAGTCACTAAGCCTGACACCCCATGGGTTTTTGATTTATAATAGTTTTCTGAACTCAGTGAATTAAACTACTGATGAGAAAAATCAATAGCAGAATATTTGTTTCTAAAAGACACTGAGTAATAAACATATTTGAAACAATGCATTTACTCTTTATTTTTATTGTCTACGAAATACCTTAATTTCTCAATATTCTCTCAATTTATTTCTGATGAGCAAAAGGCAGAATAATGGAAATATGAGAAGATATCATTCCCTAGGGTAATCTCCTGGAAAAACAGGTGGACTCCCAGACATAACTCTCAATCTCCTGATTCTGGTGACATCTCCATTTGTCCCTTTCACAGATGTGACTACAGGATTCCAGAATGTTCCAATGCTTGGCAAAACATGACCTACTAAGACGCCCTAGAGAATTTGCTCAATAATAGCTCTAACCCCATCAAGCTTTTCTAATTCATGTAGTACAAATTACTTTTACCTATATTTTCCTAGGAAAGCCAACCAGTTTCATGGACATAAGACACAGGCTGACATTTAAATCAACTAACTTTTGCATCAAAAAACTAGAAATGCATTTTAGAAGACCTTTGAAAATTTGAACAGCTTTACACATTAATCAACTGGGTCTCCCAGAAAATGTATTATGCCTTCGGCTGTCTCACAAGAGAGACCTAAATCTCAGAAGTTACATGTAAAGTTTTCAAACCTTCTTTAAAAGAAATGAACTCAAAGTTTTCTTGTTTTACAGATTCTTCTCCATTCAGCAAACAGAAATGAACAGTTATTTTCTTAATCAGTTTCCTCCAGTTAAAATTACTAAGCCACTCAATATACAAGAGAGGCCAATACATAAAACTAATCCTAAACACTTGTTATAATAACATCATGTTGACTTTTAAACTTTAACCTTACACTCAGTAAAGCCACAAATGAGGAAATCATTCTAAAAATATTTACACATGGTTGGTCTTTTTGTTTTCACAAAACTTCTCCTTTCTTTTTTTTTATTTTTATTTTTTGGCCTAGTCACATAGCTTGTAGGATCTTAGTTTCTCAACCAGGAATCGAACTCAAATCCACAGCAATGAAAGCACAGCATTCTATCCACTGGACCAGCAGGGAATTCTCTTCTTTTCCTTCATTAAAAAATTAAAGAAACAAAGCCCAATTGTAGTGCTTATTTTCTTTAAAGTTCTACACACTAGATGTTTACTCGTGTTAACTAAGGTATCTGATAATGTTATAGATATATATTTATATCCTTGATACAGAATTAATTTTCTAAGGGTTCTGGCTGGTCTTTATGAGTTTTTAAATTAACTATATACTGAAAGAATGTCTAGCTGTTCCTGAGTTTATGCTTGAAAAAATATAAATAGCTCATCTGTCAGTAATTTAGGATAACCCCAGCCATGAGACTGTTATAACCAACTAGACAGTTTTAAAAAAGAAAGAAAGAAAAAGGGATTACCAATAAGTGAAAAAAATTGACAATCTATGGAGAAGTTTATTTAGTTAATAACCATTTGGAAAAAAATATTTAACTTTATCAAAAATACAGACTGCAAATTAAAATGGAATGCTGTTTTCTCCCCTATAAAAACTGCAATAATTTTGAAAACCAATAGCCAATAATTCCGTATTGGTTGGAATAAAGTATGTGTTCACAATATTCTAGGGACAGTGGAAATTGGCACAATCTTTTGAGAAATACCTTGGAATTCTGTTGACCCCTTTAAAACAAACTATTTGTCTAGAAATACCCTAAATACGTGGGTTTCCCTGATGGCTCAGTGGGTGAAGAATCCACCTGCAATGCAGGAGACACTGGAGACACTAGACCAATCAATCCCTTGGCCCAAAGAGCCCCTGGAGAATGAAACGGCAAACTACTCCAGTATCCTTGCCTGCGAAATCCCGTGGACAGAGGACCCTGACAGGCTGAAGTCCAAAGGATCGCAGAAAGTCGGAAACAACTGAGTGACTAAGCAATATTTAAGTGTCAAAAACCATATTCCACACTCCATACAATGTAAGTGTTCCTAATTCCAGATATTTTTTGTAGAAGAGAAAAAGAAGCATTAGGAATTAGTAATGATAGAAGCTAAAATCAATAAGTTTTGAAAACTCATATTTTAATTATGCATATTTTATGAAGTAGTAAACCTCATAAAACTTCATGCTAAAACATACTTCCAATTTTCCTTTTTTAAATGAACTAAAAATGTCACTAAGTGTGTCACAATATTTTCCTATATTTATGTATATTCACATACATATTAATATTTCCTATATAGATTCATATTTTCCCAAAACACATTTTTCATTCCTTCAAGATTAGCCTTTTTAGCCCATAGCTTTCCCATTAAGAGATGATTTACAAATTTCAAAATAAATTTTTTGCACAGTTTCCAAAATAACATTATATTCTTATTTCAGAAACCTAAAATTATACAACATATTTTGTACGTTGCCTCAGAATTTAACACTTTTCCAGAAATCTCTTAACAAAAATATTACTCTCATAGCCCATAGGTAAAGATCACAAGCTCTGAAGTCATACTTACCTGAGTGTGAATTCTAGCTTCACCACTTGCCCTTGGGCAAGTTATTTACCTTTTCTTTAACAGTTTCCTTATCCAAAAACTAAAAATTATCCATTCGATAGCTGTTCACTGAGTTTCTAACAGGCACCAGGCACTATAAAAGCTGCTGTTTTAGGATTTAGCCTAGAAGAAGAAAACAGTCATTGACCTCATGGAGCTTATACATCGGTGGGATAATAACTCAGAACGCTGTGGTGAGGAACTAGAAAAATAAAACTACAGATGAAGCACCTTGTGCGGTGCTTTATAAGCATAAACTCAAAAGACAAGGGCTCCAAAGTCACAGGATTGATAATAGTTATTATCTCACAGGACTGATGATACTACAATTATCTCACAGGATTGTTGCGAAAATTGAATGCGCTAATTCATACAAAGCACTTAGCCTTAGGTTAAAAAATCTCTACATATATCAGCTATTATTATAAAATAATTAACATCATTATTATTTCTAACGCAGTCTCTATTCACTTGAGATAGTGGATGGGAGAACAAAGTGACAATTAACAGGAAAGTCTTTTAAGTCCCTTTAAGAAATGGCAAATGGCATGCTGTGTCGGGTCACTGCTCAAAAACACGAGGAAGAGATGTCAAGACGCATTTCATTCCTTCATCTCCACCACGCATGCTGCTCCCTAACAAAAGTCTGTCTGACTGGGTCAGTACTACAGGAAGCATGTAACTTCAATCGTACTTTGTTTAAAAACTAGTTTTAACTTTTAGAGCTCAGGAATATAAAACTTCAGAAGCACTTCATAACTTGAACCACAAATGATTAAAGGGAAGGAAAACAAAAACTACAAATGAAGTGTATGGTGTGACATCACATAAGCTTTGGAATTGGCTAAAAGAAATAGACACAGTTCTCCATGCTGAGCCCAGACCTCTAAGTCAGGAATTCAGCAGCTACACACACACACACACACACACACACACAAAAGCATCACGGGCACAAGGGGGAGTTGTGCCCACATTTTCAGACGCAGGTGAGCAAGGCTGAGCAGGTAGGTGGTGATAAGAAACAACGGTTTCTCTCTGTCTCTCTCACTGGAATGTAAGTTAAGGAAGACAACAAATGAATGCGTATCAGTGCCTAAAGTGGAAGCAAGTCCAAGTTGAGAGAGTTTGGTAAATCTTTATTTTTCTCAACATTAGAAGAAATGATAATGATGGGACGTGACGGAAGCATTAGCTACTGCTACAATGACCATCATATTGTGCTATGACATCAAATCAGTAGGCTGTAAATCTTAAACTTACACAATGCAGCAAGTTAAATACAGGTCAATTTGGAAAAAAAAAAAAAAAGTTTGCCACACTCAGGTGATGCCAGAGTGATCCCATGGTAGCATGCGTCCTCTGGAAAGGAGGGAAAACATGGTTATGAAAACAGAGAAAGGCCCAGCCTACCTCCTATGGTAAGTAGACACCCCCCAGGCTGCCACCAAAGGGTCTACATAGATTTGGTACAAAATTACCAAAGAATGGAATTCACAGGGAATTCCATTCGTTTGGTTCAAGTAAAACAGGAAGCTACTCTTATTCATCAAAACTGAACATCTACTTTACCGCTAAAAGTAACATTCTGAAAACCAAACTAGGCTTCAGCACAAACTATGAATAACGTTTATAGGTAAGAGTTTTGCAAGACTAGTACTATTTAATCCATTCATTTCATTCTTTCATTGAGCATCTCCTATGTGACAGGCGTAAAGAAAATACTATTGTCTCCATTTTACACATTAAAAAATAAGGATTTGTAGAGACTAACTCTCCCAGGATCCTACAACTAGAAAGTTGTCAAAGGATTCCACTCTCTCCAAAGCACATGTTCGATTTAACTACCTACCAGAAGCAATGGGTATTTACTCTAGTCATGCAAACATTGTTCCAAATAATTTCTAAGCTTTCTTTAAAACAATAATCTATTTCTAAACTTTCTTTAAAACTATGGTCTTCTACATTTAAGAAACAAATAGAAAAGCCCACCTTAATACATGATAGCAGTATTTTCTTTTTATATCACCCAGACCAATTTTCTTATATATTATTCAGAATGATTTTTGTTATTAATAGATTATTCAGACTGGTTTCCAAATCTGACTTGTCATATTACAACCATCCAAAAGCTATTTGGAAACAATAGCAAATAAACCCTCAAGGGTAAAAGAGCTGCCATCACTTGAGGATGCTCAAACAGAAGTGCTGCTGCTGCTAAGTCACTTCAGTCGTGTCCGACTCTGTGCGACCCCGTGGACGGCAGCCCACCAGGTCGTCCCTGGGATTCTCCAGGCAAGAACACGGGAGTGGGTTGCCATTTCCTTCTCCAATGCATGAAAATGAAGAGTGAAAGTGAAGTCGCTCAGTCGTGTCGACTCCTAGCGATCCCATGGACTGCAGCCCACCAGGCCCCTCCGTCCATGGGATTTTCCAGGCAAGAGTACTGGAGTGGGGTGCCATTACCTTCTCCAGTGAAGTCACTCAGTCATGTCCAACTCTTGCAACCCCATGGACTGTACCCCGCCACGCCCCTCAGTCCATGGAATTTTCCAGGCAAGAGTACTGGAGTGGGTTGCCATTTCCTTCTCCAGGAGATCTTCCTGACCCAGGGATTGAACCCGGGTCTCCCGTGTTGCAGGCAGACGCTTTACCATCTGAGCCACCAGGGAAGCTCTGCCTAAGAGTCTTACATAAAACTAAAACCAAGGTGATAGCTACAATGACCTCTTGGCTGGAGGTTCTAGGTAAGAAACCACATCTGTGCTCATCCAAGTTGTTAGCCAAATTCTATTTCTTTACTCTTCTAAGACTGACGAGTTTCTTGGTGGCTGTCAGCTGGGAGCTCCTCTCAACTTCTAGAGGTTGTCCACACCTCTTCTCACAGGGTGCTTCCACCTTCAAACCAGCAATGGCCAGATGAACAGAGTCCCTCCTAGGCTTTGAAAATCTCTTACTTCCTCCTCTGCCACTGCCAGGGAAAATTTTTGCTTTTAAAGGGCTTACCTTTTGGGGTTAGGCCCATCTAGGCAATCTCCATATCTTAAGGTCAACTGATTTGGGACTTTGATTACATCTGCAAAATCCCTTCATAACAGTGCCTTAGATTCACGTTTTATTAAATAGTCAGAGGATGAGAACCTGGAAGGGCCACCGTTAGAACACAATGTGTGTGTGTTCATGTGTGTGTGTGTGTGTGTGTGTGTGTGTGTGTGTGTGGGACCCTTCACAAAGTTAGAAGCCACAGTCACTTCTGTATCTCCAGAATACACACAAAGTGCTGAAATCAATACATCACATAAACATCTGTTGAATTCAACAAAACCCTCAGTAGACAGAAACATGCACGGGGTCAAATACTGCCATGAATTGAACCCTGGAATTCACGATGCAATAGAAATGTGATGTACTCACCTCAAAGCAGATAGTTTATTAGGCAGATGGATAAAATGTTGATGGTGTATTAGTTGTTTCAATAGAAAAATGCCAGGTATACATCAAAAGCTAAATAACTGAGCAAGTGAGGAAAAAGAACTTTTAAAAGACACAAACAATTCCTGGTTATTTCAAAAACTCCAGTGTCCCATACCTTTTCCTAACTTTATAGCAAAACTCTTTGTATCGCTATAAGAAATGTCTAATGTAAAAGAACAACCTCACTATAAAAATTATTCAATGTATTACATAATGCTTTGAGTAGCGCAGTAAGACAGGCAAGCAATGACCTTTCCAGTCAGGGCCAGGAAGTGTGACAATTTAGGATCAGCACCTTGAATAGAGCCAACAAGCAAACAGTTGGCCCATGTAAAAACCAGGACAAAAGAAAAATCATTTGGCCAGAGTCCCTAAATCAGAAGGCTAAAGCAGCATTTCTTAAATTTAAAAGGGGTTGGGGGGTAAAAAATATGCACATTTTATTCCCAGATGCTCTGAATAAACTACAGAATCCCTATCAACTCAATTTATTCTTGAGCAACTATTTGCCTGCTTTGCATCTTCATGAAAACAAAATGGTATTTTTTCCCAAAGCATAAATAATCCTGTTCTTTCACAGACTGAAGTGATATGTGCATAAAGATAATTAATTCCGATCTTCCGCTGTTATCTATTCGTCCATTACCAAAGGGTAAGTGGTGTTTTCCCTAGGCTCTTGTGTGCTAATGCACACAATGTTTACTGGTAATAAGCATTTCGAGCTATTGAAGAGCAGCTTCAAAAGGACATGAAATTAGCTAAACATACATCACAACACTGCGGTATTTACAACAGGCTCCCGTGGATAATGGAACTTCACTTAGGACACTCGATTTCTGTTCAGTCAACACATATCAAATATTACTAAAGGGACTGCTACCTGCAAAGGACCTCAGCTGATCTAATTTAACTTTATCTTGTAACACAGGGGAGTTGGAGCGTTCTTTGTGACAGTCGTCTTTTCAGATTCTACAAAAGGTTTTTCTGCAACAACTGTTATCTGTCCATCAGATTTAATCATCATGTGCGGCATGGCATGAGCTGCTTTAATTTGGGGTTGCCTGAGCTCTGCTGAAGGAATGAAAAAATTAAAGGGCACACACGCAAACAGAAGAGAAAATAAATCCCTGCTGTGTCTTTCAAGATGCTCACTGATACCTTGTTCTTTATTTTTTTCCCTTCTAGCAATAAAACTGGATTTATATTCTGAATATTTCTCAATCCAAACCTGAGATGGCAATATCTTTTGCAGACAGGCTTTTGACAACAAAAAGAAAGCCAACAAGCATGAGAATTCCCCCACCTCAAAAAAAAGTAAAAACATCCCTTCAGAAAGTTAAATTATGGGGACAACCCTGGTGGTCCGGTGGTTAAGAATCCACCTCCCAGTGCAGGGGACGCAGGTTCTATCTCTGGTCAGAGAACCAAGACCCCCCACGCTACAGGGCAACAAAGCTCGCACACTGAAGCTAGAAAAGTCCCCACACTCTGTAACAAAGACCTAGGACAGCACCCCTCCAACAAAACAAAAGTTAAATTAGTAGTTTCTTAGCCTAAAAAGTTATTTTTTCTAAGAGGTATCAAGTAGTGGGCACTTTCAGAATGGGGCTTTAGTTGGGAGATCACTACTTAAGTGGTGGCTTAATATTTGGGTGGAATACTGCTGATGCCTGCCCCAAGCCCCATCAGCCCCTTGCTCCCAGTCCCTCTCCAGAGAAGGGTCACCAGGCAGCATCCATGCAAGGAGATATAAGTAGAGGTCTGCAGGTGGAACTTCCATAAAAGTTTATGTCACCTCCATTAAAAAAAAAAAAAAAAACAAGCAGCTGTGCCCTTTCCTATACTTTGCTCCCTCCACTTCTCTCTGCCCAGAACATGGACCCGACCATGGATGTGGTGAAGATCCAAGGCAACGTGCCAAGAATGGTAGAGGAGAGAGCCTGGCCCTGGTGGGTGGCATGGAGCAGCCCTAGGTGCTGGCCTCTGACTCTCCTGTTACCTGAAACAGACAAGCTCCTATGTACTTAAAGTCTCCAGAGACAGGTTTCCTATCATTTTCAAACAAAAGCATTTCAAACCAAAGCCATGTGCTGTGTGCTCAGTTGCTCAGTCAGGTCCAACTCTTTTGACACCCCATGGACTGTAGCCCACCAGGCTCCTCTATCCATGGAAATTCTCCAGCCAAGAATATTGGAGTGGGTGGGCCATGCCCTCCTCCAGGGGATCTTCCCAACCCAGGGATTGAACCCAGGACTCCAGCATTACAGGCAGATTCTTTAACAGCTGAGCTACCAGGGAAGCCCTAACCAAAACCATATTTGACTCTTATGACCTTTGATGAGAGTACAAAAAATTCACATTTCAGAAGGTCACCATAATATTTGCTAATATTTCTCTCAAACATGCAAATACTAATTTGATATTCCACAAAGACGGTTACAGAAGTCTAATACATGTCATTTAACAGTTATTGCTGGTCAACAGTAAACAAAGTCAAAATGTCCAAAAAAATTAATGAAACACTTGGTTATCAAGCACTTAATATATGCTTGCTTAATTACAAAAAAAGCGCAGAAAGACAACAAAACTTTTCTCTCCAGAAGCGTACTAACAGCTAAAGAAAACAATGGAAAATAATGAAGAAAAAATACAAAATATACACATGAAATATATAAGCCACATTGCATTGTAACTAAGGAGTCTTATTTCTATGGTGCTGCGAGAGTTATATTTTCTATAGTGTTGAGGTGGTTAAAAGAAAGGACAGATTACTGGGAAGTAAAACTATCAGAAAAGCACCTGTAAAACAAATAAGGCTTGCAAGGATTTCTGACAGTCAAAATGGGACACAGAACGTTTAAGAGATTAATACTACCACTCTGGCTGAAAGCGAAGGCTTGTGCTGGGAAACAATGAAAAGGAATAATAAAAACTACCACTAACTGAGTGCCTGGTGGTCCTTACCTGACAGGGTAGTAAAGGCTATACACCTGCTCTTTCATTTCGCACCCACAGGAACTGGATGAAGCCACTATTATTATCCTTATTCACCAATGGGTACATGAAGGCTCAGAAAAGAATTAACCAGACAAATGCCCACAGCAACTATTGTAAATGCAAGACCAATTCCATGATAAAGATGGTGAAAGGGTATAGACACAGTCTAAATCATCACAGAAAGGTAACCGTGTATATATGAAGCAAGCAGAGTGCACTAGAGCGTAAAGACTAGAGGTAAGGTGGTCGCATGGTCTGGGAACGAAAGATGCGCGGGAGGTAATAAAAAACAGACAGGACCTGGGGAATGAAGCCTGCACAGGATACAGTGGAAAATCACCCTCTTTAGAAGTCAGCTCTTTCTAAACTCATTTCTTCTCATTTAGGCTATCCAGCTGCTTTGTGTTCCAACCTACCATATAGTGAATGCATATAATATAAATATTACAGATATCACAATAGTTTTGAAAGACATCTTTATCTCATTTAGGCTTAGCCTTGTGTCATTTAGGCTTAGTCGTGAGGCTGAAGACATAAAGATGACATGACAGAGGGGGAAGTCTCCAGAAGGAAATAAATGAAAGCATGCTTCTATCTTAAAGGATTTTGGTCATGAGGATCCAGAGCACAGAAGAGTTACTGAAAGGTAAGGACAGTGGTCCTACACTCAGTGTGAAAGGAGTATGCTCCAGGGGGAGCCCCAAAACATTTAGGGGGCTGACAATCCTCTTTGGCCACACGAGGTTCATGTTCACCACAGAGTATGAGGACTATAGCAGTGGACTCAGAAGAGTATGTAACCCAGGAAGTGAAGTGAAGTGAAGTCGCTCAGTCGTGTCCGACTCTTTGCGACCCCATGGACTGTAGCCCACCAGGCTCCTCCGTCCACGGGATTCTCCAGACAAGAATACTGGATTGGGTTGCCATTTCCTTCTCCGTAACCCAGGAAGGGAAATGCAAATGCTAAGAAATATATGTATGCTGGAAGAACAGTACTGGGATCCAAACAAAGGGATTTGTCCACAGTCTCTCAACAGAAAGACAGACCTACTTACATCTTAGTAATCACTTGTCCTGATCACAAAAACAGATGAGAATTCCAAGGGCTCCATACAGATCTAAGGACCATACAGATCTCTATACAGATCTCCATATAGATCTCTACCAAATGTCTCACTTGCTCTCCCATATTCTCACATGGCTTCCTGAATGGGAGCAAAGAGATAGGAAGGCAAATCCTAGAGCCTCCCATTTTACCTAAAGAAATGACTTAATTGCGTGGACTAAGTTTCTTCTGCTTGACCATTTAGTGGTTCCCTTTCTGACTATCCAGGAAGTAAGGAAGGCCAGATCAGTTAAGAGATTAATAAAAAATTCTCAGTTTCTCTGCACATCTGGACTGACATTGAGTCTTTTAACCATGCATTAAAATTAAAAAAAAAAATTTAAAAAATCAATACTACCCCTAGGAAAGCCCTCTTGAGAGGGAATACAAATAAACAACTTTTGAAAAGCATGTATAAGTGGATATAAGCATTGGTTGAGGCCCCAGATGACAAATATCAGATACACAGGGAGGTGCAAACTAAAATGCAAATTTCAAAGTAGACATCACAAAAGTATCTGACCACTTGCTGATGTATTGGGAACAAGTGTCAGGTCATAGAGACAAGAAGAAGGGGTGCTACCTCCTTCAGCTCAAGAAAGAGGAAATTCAACAGCACATCCTAAGCTTGTTATGTTGTCTCAGGGCTGGAAGTCAACATTTAGTGGTGTCTCTAACCTGGGAAATATCAGGTGGCCTGGGGCAGCATGACAACGCTGTACCTGGGAAGTACTGAAGGTTCTCCTTTCCAAGAGGAGGTCAAAGACGGGCAAGTGTTCCCTGAGGATCAGCAGTGGGTCTGGCAGAAGGAAGAGCCAGCGTGGAGCCATTCTGAATTCTTCCTAAGAAGGCCACAGGAGCTTCCTAAGAAGTCTCACCAAGAGAAACTGTGACACAGACCATCAAAAACCTAGGGCGGAGGGGAAACGGTCTGCCAGAGGCAAAAACAAAACACTCCAGGGGAGCCATGGTCAGCGGTTCCCAGCAGGGAAGGCACCGATAGATTCAGAGACACTCCCGTAAGAAGATGATTCAGCTCCCAGTATCTCTACTACGTCTTAAGTATGCAAAACCTGCATGAATCCACAATACACAAAAAAAGAACTTTCTTGCGGACCTTTTATACAGTTCTTATATTTCAGAAAAATCTTTGACAGAAGATAGGAGAAGAAACAGAAAGAAGAAACAAGTATGCTGCAAGAAGCAGTGGTTCCTCTTTGCTTCAGCACTTACTCAGGCTAGGCTTACCAGATGCCATGAATGAATGCCAATTACAACCCACTGTCCAGAATGCAGATTCCCCTTCTACAGCGAAGTCCACCAGAAGCAGACGATTAATTTCCCAAATGAGACTGTCATTGCAAGTAAAGGGGTTATAAGGCTTTCTAGTACCAGAAAAATCAGAAGACTTGCTAGAGTTTTGATTAACAGGGGATAAACTTCACCCTCTGAGTATATTTTAAATGGATAGTAGGAAACACAATTTAAATGTGCCTTGTAATTTCATTCCATAACTTGTACATGTTCAATGTACTAATTACCCAGGAAACGGTTTACAAAGCAACTTACCACGAGTTCCATTTCATCCTTGTATCAATCCATCACATTAACATAGTTTAAAGAACTAAGGGTCAATGAACAGTAAGTACCAGTACTGGTTCTACCAAATACATCTTGTAAAGCCCACTCTAGGACTCTTTACAGCACACCTTCCTGTTCTCCTGATTCAACCTTCCTCAATTCCTGTATAGCATCTCCTATCCACATAAAGCTAGATAACCCTGGACTCTTGCCTTAATTACACCCCAGCTATTCCTAAACAGACAGCCCTTTCATCCATTATTCAATTCCCTTAGCCTACTTCGCCTCCTGACCAATGACTGAGAAATTTGTCTCATTAGATTTAACACAGGGTAAGTTCAGCAAAAATAAATAGAAATTCTAAAATAATAGTGATGCACACAAGATGGGATATCATTCCATCTACATAATATACAGTCCAGTGCTAGAAATGGCAGGTCCCTGATAACAGGGGACCCAGACAGAATCCTGTATCAACTTATAACATCTGGTTTGGGCCCATCTTGGTGCTACTATCACACCCACATTCCAGCCAGCAGGAAACGGGAAAAGAAACGACTATCAAGTTACATACCTCTCCTCTGGTTACATCCCATTGGGCAGGATGAAATCTTGTGGCCACACCCACTTGCAAAGAGGCTGGAGAATCTGAGCTCTTAACAGAGCATGGATGTATCTTATTCACATCTTCAACACATAACTGACACTGTTTAAGACACTGGTCACTCAATCAATTCAAGATGTATATATTTCAACTCGTTATGCTCTATGCCTTAAACTTACACAGTGCTGGTATGTCAATTATAGCTCAATAAAATTGAAAAAAAAGAAAAGAAAACTCTGAAGAAAACCAAAGAAGTGACACTAGAAAATCCAGGATGCTGATCACCTTTGTGAAAGAAGAATATAGGAAGTAATAACTGGAAGTGAGCATATGGGCACTTTGGAGTACCAGAAACATTCTATTTGACCTGTGTGCTGGTTATACAATCATTTTATAATAATTCATTGAACTGTGTGTTTTTGTTTGCTTTATATTTTGTTTCTCTATGTGTATTTTATTTTTTAATGTCTTAAATTATAAAAAAGCTGAAAAAAGAGACACTGGATACTATGATTGTTACAATCACTGCTACAGTTATTCACATGACAAGCATTCATTAAGCAATTCTCTATGTATCATTTTTAATTAACTAAATAGAAGACTTACTAAAGATCATTTTATTATTTTTTTTTCATCATTGGTCAAAACAGCTACCACTGACATTAAAAGAACGAACAATAACTGTTGGTTCTGCTCTGCCACAGTAGCCTCAAAATGTTTAAATATTTGGTGGTAAATGACCTGCAATTCTTACTCCATATGAATGAGAACATATTCAACTTTTATATTTTCCTACTTGGTCAACAGATAATTTATTCCAAGTCACAGGAAAATGTTCCCAAGCCTTAAATAAAACTCATCACACAGCACTGAAACTTGAAAGACACTATGAAGCTAATAGGAACACAGGAGCCCACCTGTTGCTTATATCTACTGGAGAGAACACAGGAAACTATTAACAATTATTAGTGCATTGATTTGGAATGCAAATGTCTCTGTCATTCAGTAAGTGATCACAGAATTTAAAAGGCAACAGATCACTCTTCTTAATCAAAATCACAAGAAATACTCTCATAAGACAACTGAAAGGTAGAACGTCTGATAAAGCAGCTAAAATCATAGGATAAAAATAAGTTCCTCCATGACATCAACTTACCACTATGAAGGATGTAGTTTTATGAATAAGACACTCCCATATATCCACTAAAGATAATATAGGTTTGTCCCTGGCATACTAATTTAAGGGAACACAATCATTTTTGCCATTTGCCTTTTGCAAACTTGCAAATGAATAGAAAAGAAAGAAAAGTACTTAATTATATTAAATCAAAAGGCTTACACTATTTTATTTAAGTTGGAACTATTAGAAATTTTTAGAGAGGCAAAATGAAAAATACCAGAATTCAATGTCTCCTATAAATTACTATCAGGAAAGTTGAGAATTGAAAGCTAACTTTTCACACCAATGGACTCTCTTCCCTTCTCCCAACATATATTTATTATTCCACATCACTGCCTAAAATACTTTCTCTGGAATGTGATCTTTTGAAGGACGTCAGGGAATTGTCTCCCCTTGGGTACTGGTATTGAAAGTAATATGTTCCCTCTTTAAAATGCATAGAACAAAACTCAATAGAGTGGTTGTGGCTTGAGCATCACAGATTTAAATCAACCTCGAATTTCTTTACAACCAATCAAATCTGTAGTTAGAAAGTTCTGCGTTTGTTTTAATCTTTAACTTCTGACTATTTATTCATTTATTCCTGAACTATTTGCAATATGTAAATAAATAAAACCTAGACACAAGCCTATTATGTTGCTTTCCATGGCATTTACTTCCTGCTCCCTTGCTGGGGTAGGCAGAGCTGCCTGCCATTTTAAATAAATACACTAATCATGTGGCTATTTTTAAAAGTTTCCCACAGGGCGGTTGCTCTAAAGCAGTAAACATAAGTGTCTAGTCTCTCGGTGTGGGTGCTTTGAGTGTAGGTTCAAATTCATTTCTAAACAGAGCTGCACATAACAATTTTAATTATTAACGTGACTCTCCCTTTACTGTCATTTCAGACCTGACATTTTTAAAAAATACATGTTAGACTGTTCAGTTGTACATAACAGAGGAAGAAATTATTTGGCTAAATTAGTGTTATATTTACTGTTATTCAACTTTATCGTTAAATCAATGTTAATTTTCTCAAAAGGATGGAGATTAAACAATATCATAATTTTACAGTTCCTAGTCAAAATTTTATTAAGGAAAATACTCACAGCATTAGTCATTCAAAGTTTATAACCATTCAGCACAATTTCTAAATGGATCAATCAATATTACCTCCCCTTGGACATTTTAACAGTCATAAATGCTAACTGATCTTTAGTTGCTTACATTTCATATGATTTAAGAAGGTCTCAAATCACGGATATATTAGTGCATAAAAGTACAGCATTTGTTCATCTGTAAGGTAAAAGGGAGATTAATAAATCTCCCTACAATATTTTAAAAGCTGTGTAGCTGGAACGTTCATTAAAAATTTCAGCTTGGATTTGTTGAAAGCAACCAACATTTTCCTTTTTCAACTGTCTATTCTTAGGTAAAGCCTATTGTTTGGAACACATTCAAAATAGCAAGTGGCAATCTTGGTTTGTACTTCTTAGAAATGTTAAAATGCTAGCAATAATATAGTAATCATGGGACTAAATACCCATCATGGGAATAATGCCCAGACCACAGAAAATGTTAGCCTTTTCAGACAAGACTGTAGAAGGAAAACACAATGGAGTAAAGATTTAAAATAAAAAAGTTATTCTGATACTATATTGCATTTACCCTCACATTTATATTACTGAAAAGCATACATAATAGAATGCAATAGCTTCAAAACAACGATTATAAAGTCACTGAAATCAAAGAGGAATTAAACAAAGAAGTTAAAACTGGCAGGCTTTTTATTATACGAACACTAATGGTACTTTATTGATACTGAAAGATGTTTAAAGCAATTCTAAGACAGAAAGAAATTCTGTTCTTTATACACAGGACATGTTTGTCAAAAAATAAGTTAATCATTTTGACAATGATTGATAAATATTTTAATAAATGAGGAAATGGAAGAGCTATTGAGAATGCCAGGATACTAACCTAAAATAATACTTAAATGAAGTCAAAAAAGTACTCAAAATGAAATTTAAATTTGATTAAATTTTCCATACTATTTACTCACCATTTAAATATGCTCTATCATTTACTTCCAAGGTACCTCAAAGAAAAAGAAAAGACTTAAACCAAGTGAGAAGAGCCTGGGCTAGAGTTAGGTAAGAAAGGTTTTCACCTTAGGTATAAAACTAAACACTCAGTAATGAAGACAAGAAAGTAAAATAATCTTTTTAAAAATCAAGTTAATGCAAACAATGTTTAAATAAACAGAGGATCAGTAAAATGACCAAACGGGACCTTTCAGGACAGACACCTCTCCCAACGTCTCTTGTTTGCCTAAAGCTAGTCTCCCAGGCCTTTCCTGAGTCACAAAAGCCTGGTTCAAGAATCAGTGATTTAAAAGATGTGAATACAAGTATCAAAAGTAGCAGTAAGGCCAGGAGAACTGATAACAATTTAAATAGCAAATTAGCCACATGGCAATCACAGAATCTTTAGTTCTGCCCTGAAGGACACAGATAATAGTACTTGATACACACTGTGAGTTGTTTTACAGATACGGAAACCTCTACCAAATGGAAGAAGTTAACTACATGATGACAATGAGCACGTAATCCCCAGCCCAGCTGGAGCCTAAGAACTGATCATGTTAACCCTTGTGACACTGCACTGCTACCATCAGCCAGCCAGAGAACTGCGCAAAAGCTGATCACACACCCTGCACTGCCCCTCCCCCACCACGCCTTTAAAAATCCTTCCCTGAAACTCACCTGGGAGTTCAGGTCTTTGCAGCGTCGGCTATCCAGACTCCTCATTTGGTGCCTTGAAATAAAAGCCACCCCTTCATTCACCACAACCCGGTGTCAATAGGCTTTACTGCACATGCGTGAGTGAGAAGACCTAAGTTTGGTCTAGAAGAAGTATCACCAACTTTTCCTTTTGCCTCAGACAGGTGGCACATGGCTCAGCACAAGTTTGTCTGCCTTCATCTGAATATTTGATTCATCATTTTGATTTGGCCTTAATTTGACTTTTTAAATATTACATTAGCATATAATTTATCTTATTACTGAGTTTTCAGCACGACTTTCTCCCTAAAATTTTATGCTCAAGGCAAGTATCTCCCTCACTTCCTCCTAGTCTCAGCTTGCTGTTTAGTATTCATTAAATACCTGTTAAATGAAAGCCAGAATGTGTGAATTAACTTATGTCAATATCTCCTTGCCACCTGCAACAAATCTCAGACTCTCTCCAATATATTCTCTTGATAGCTCCATTTATGAGCACCCCTCTTGTCAGGTATTTTATGTATATTATTTCTAATTCTCACAAGAATCCTTCAAGGTAAATGTAACTCTTCAGATTCTATGACTAAGGAAAATGAGTCTCTGAGAGTGACTTGCTCCTAACACAGGCCCTCAGTAAATACTGGCTGGATAATGACAAAGCCAACAGAGACCTAGCCTTTAAGCCAGGTACATGTTCCTCTGGCTCTGCAATCGTCAACCCCACGCTGCCACTGTTAAACTTCTCTCATTGCATTTTGGAGTTCCTCTTCTGTTTCCAGTAACAAGTGCGGTAGGCAGAACATTAAGATGACCCTCATGATCTTTGTCCCCTGGTGTCACTGCTACAATTAGGACAAAAGGGTGATCATATGAGGGGGACCATCACATGAACCCTTCCTTCAAAAGCAATGAGTTCTCTCTGGCAGGTGACAGAAGGGGATGTCAGAGAAATTCAGAATACAAGGACTTGACACAGCACTGCTGGCTTTGAAGAACACTGTCCCCAGCTGACAGCCAGCAAGGTAATGGGAACCTCAGACCCACACACACAAGAAACGGGATTCAGCCAACAATCTGAATTGAGCTTAGAAGCAGCTCTTTCCCGGAGCCTCCAAATGAAAGCCCAGCTGATGTCTATGCTTTACCTTGTTAGACCCTAAGAAGATAACATAGTTAGACCTACTTAAACTTACAATAGTTGTTTATGCAGCAAGAGAAAAAATATATCAATCCCTGTATAACTTTTTTTTATATTACAAAGCATGATAATTATGTATCTGTTCACCTGAGGTCCTTATTACCAAGGCTTAGAGATTTACTCACACACCCTGGTGTGATTTGCCCAAGGCCAGATACTTGAGAGTCACACAGCTGATGTTGAAGAAATGAATTAATTCACACATTAGTTCTTTAATAAAGGTTTAAGGTGTTGACAGTAATGATGTAACAGAAGCAACTTAAGTTTAACATGGTCCCTCAATCAGTGTTTGTGAGCTAAACTTTGACATTCTATACCTTGTCATGTAATTTAAAGAATACACATTTCAAAGACCCATGCCACAACTATGCAAACTTCGGATATCTACTTAGTATAACTTCAGCTTTATTTTATAATCTATAAAAAACTATACAAGTTTAGGTATAGAAAGGCTTTTGCATTGTGTCCCCTGCAAAGAAGATAAGACCAAATATCCCTAACGTCACCACATTCCTTATTTCTCTTCACTCCAATTGCTCTGCCTTCCAGCTTCACCACTGCCATTAGGGTGACACCCAAAATTATAATGTCTGAAAAAACTTCCCTCATAATTACTTCTAACTTCCCCTTGTGCACTGTTGGTAAGGGTCAAAATTGGTGTGGCTACTATAAAAACAGAACTACCACATGATTCAGCAATTCCATTTTGGGACATTCATCTGAAAAACACAAAAACATTAATTCAAAAAGAGTTATGTGCCCTATGTATGCATAAATATGTTCACTGTGGCAATATTTATAATAGTCAAGATATGGAAACAACCTTAGCATCCACCTATAGATGAATGAATAAAGAAGATGTTATTTATATATACACATACAAGTACACACACACACTCACACACCCAGTGGAATATTACTCAGCCATAAAAAAGAATGAAATCTTGCCATTTTTGATAACATGGATGGACCCAGAGGGTATTATGTTAAGTAAAATAAGCTAGGCAGAGAAAGACAAACACCATATGATCTCACTTACGTGTGAAACCTAAAAAATCAAACTGGAAAAAACAAAAGGATTCATAGATACAGAGAGCAAACTGGAGACTGCCAGAGAGGAGAGTGTGGGAGGCAAAATAAGTGGAGGTGATTAAGAGATGCAAACAGAATATGGTCAATAATATCGTGAAAAATTTGTACGGGGACAGAAGGTTACTGGACTTATTGTGGTGGTCATTTTTTGTAATGTATTTAAATGCTGAATGACTATGTTGTACAACTGAAATTAATACAATATTGTACATTAACTTTACTTCAATTAAGTAAAAAGGGTATATTGAAAGGCATGTCATTTACAACGGGGAAAAAAAACACATAAAGCTAGTTACTTAGACTGACTGTCCATAAGCAGTTCTTAGAAAGATACAGCCACACACACACGAAGAAAAAGTCAAAACACTGAATTAGCTGTTTAATGTTGACTGTCAGTGTTCTTGCCTGGAGAATCCCAGGGACAGGGGAGCCTGGTGGGCTGCCATCCATGGGGTCACACAGAGTCGGACACGGCTGAAATGACTTAGCAGCAGCAGCAGCAGCCATCCATACTCTTAAATTCTACACAAAGGAGGGAGCTGGCATGGACACTGTGTATTTATTTGTCTTTTGATCACTAACACTTATCATGATGCCTAGTAACACAGTAGGTACTCACTACATGCTTTTTTTAATGTGCGCAGTATCATTGACTTTTTTACAATTTTTAAAGGTTACACACTATTTAGTTATTTTAAAAATGGCTATAGTCCTTGTGTGGTACATCTTTGTAACCCACCTTAAACCCAGAAGTTTGTATCTCCCACTTGGCAACCTACTGCCTGACCCCATAGCCACTAGTTTGTTCTCTTTATCTGCGAGTCTACTTCTTTTTTATTATATTTTTTTAGATTCCACATATAAGTGATATCATAAAGTATTTTTATCTCACATTTCACTTAGCATAATGCCCTCAAAGTCCATCAATGTTGCTGCAAATCACAAAATTTCATTCATTTTTATGGCTGAGAAGTATTCCATTATATGTATGTATGTATGTATATATGTATATATACACATCACATAGTCTTTATCCATTCATCTCCTGATGGACACAGGTTGCTTCCAAATTTTGGTCTCTACATAATGCTGCTATGAACAGTGGGGTACACGTAACTTTTCTAATTTAGTGGAGCGTTTGGGCGTTTTTTAGACATATACCCAGGAGTGGAATTGCTGTTGATACACATTTATTGAACTGAAAGGGCACTGAAATCTGTGATGATTTTTGGTATCCATGAACGTATATGCTACCCTCTCCTTACAGCAGTGAATACTCTATGAATCAGCAGGCTTAAAATAAATTATATTTCCCAATATTCACTGTTTCCTAACTGCATTTCTGTTATTCAATTTGCTTTCTTAATTGTATTTACATACACTAATAAATGCACTTCCCTGGTGGCTCAGACAATAAAGAATCTGCCTGCGACGCAGGAGACCTGGGTTTTATCCCTGGGTCAAGAAGATCCCCTGCAGAAGGGAATGGCAACCCAGTCCAGTATTCTTGTCTGGAGAATCCCCATAGACAGAGGAGCCTGGTGGGCTACCGTTCATAGAGTCACAAAGAGTCAGACACAGCTGAGTGACTAAGGTTTTCACTTTTTTATACTAATAATCGGAGAAGGCAATGGCACCCCACCCCAGTACTCTTGCCTGGAAAATCCCTTGGATGGACGAGCCTGGTAGGCTGCAGTCCATGGGGTCGATAAGAGTCAGACACAACTGAGCGACTTCACTTTCACTTTTCACTTTCATGCATTGGAGAAGGAAATGGCAACCCACTCCAGTGTTCTTGCCTGGAGAATCCCAGGGATGGGGGAGCCTGGTGGGCTGCCGTCTACGGGGTCGCACAGAGTCGGACACGACTGAAGCAACTTAGCAGCATACTAATGAATAGGGAAAGTCCTTCACCAATGGGAAGTATCATGAAGAAAATAAAAAGAGGTTAGAAAAATAAAAATAATTTCTATGATTTTTTTTAATATATTAGTCAAAGCCTTTAATTGCTGTTATTATGTAAATACAGCCCACTATCATGATGCTGATTATCCATGCTTTGAAATTCCCTTACAAGGTCCTCTTAGGGCAATTAACCTTATCTGGGTGATACCCAAGAGAAGCCTAAGTTTCACTGTATCCTAAACTCCAGCTAGCAGTATTTTAGGTAGGTGCTGCAATATTCCAAATGAGAACTATAAAGATACTTGTGTGACCTACAAAAATTCAGATAAACCATGCTTCTCTACAGCTGGAAACTTAAATTAGTTCTCATCTATTTGTGAATAACTATCACATTCAACTGTTCATTGACACTTTAAGATTAAGAGAACCAAAATGCAAAGAGGTTACAGCTGTCCTCAATAAAACAGTAGCCAGAATAAAATTGTTTTAAAAAGCCCATTGAGACATTTACTCTAATAAAAATCTGTATAAAAATTGATAGTAAAGCATGATAGAGAATTTTAAACTTCCAGAACTAGTATTACACAGCAAGCATCAACTTGAAATTGCCTTTGGTAAAGGGTGAATAATCTTTCAAATACATTACATTAAAAAAAAAAAATTCCTGAAATTTAACATCAGCAAAACACTTTAACAAATCTTAGCTCCCCAAAATACCAGCAACAATTGCTCCCAAACAAATTTCCAACTGCTCTCTCACCCCAAGTTTTTCCAAGCATTACCTCCTAGTGGACAGGAAAATAAGAAGGGAAAGGGGTGAGACAATAAACAAAGAGTAAAAAAGAGAAAGCTCTCATGACTTACAAATTAGGTAAACCTACTATTAATCAGGAATTGGCTCTGTGTTGTTTTTGCATATATTATCATGATCCAAGAACTAAGGCCAAGCCATTTAGTCATTTATTACACACACTATTCCTCATAAAATAGAACCTTGCCAGCTAAACACTTAACTTGGTTTACTAGTTCCTGAATACACAGCAGTCTAATTGCAGTACACACACATAACTAATCTGTATAGCTAAGATATTACTTTTGCTAAATCCCACATTTGTTCTTTCCCTTGGCATGGCCAAAAATAAACCCTATTATATATACTTCAAGCCTGAAAGTTTCAACAAATTGATAAGTAAACAAATTAACACACATATCAAGTATTTAAATAGAGGCTTCTGATGCCTACAGTTTTAAGGGCACACAGCTCTAAATTTTTAGCCCCAAATCCCCACTGTTCTAAAATTTGTATATGACCTACTAAATACTTCTCACAAATTATGTCCTGACAGCATGTTATTTCTCCTTACTGAAAATATTACTGTACTCACTAACATATAATTTTCTTCCTTTAAAAGATGAGAAAAAACCCTGAACTCCTACATGCCAAGTCTTACCACCACAGGGCCAGACACTCTGGAGCCCAATGCTGGCAACCTACAAAGTCGCATTCGCTCAGTTCAGCGATAAGCCTGTTAGGTTGCCCAGTACAATCTTCTGTGCTACACATTACACAGCAAATTTAAGTGGTGACAACTATCAAGTACTGTGCTTGGCAAACTCTGAAACAACGCACATTTGTAAAGGTAGCAGCCAATATTCAATAGGTTTTTTTCATTTGTTGAATATATAAACACAGATAACACTGGCACTTGATTCTAAATTTGCCAACTGTAATGACAAACACATGTGCACATTACATGGCTACAGATGCACTTAAAATAATTACCTTATTGAAGATGTCTGCTTCTCCACAAGCTACCAGAAATAGCTGCAGAGCTCCTCTGAATGCAATAGCTTTCCATGTCCAAACACATTAATCAGAACAACTTAGATACTTGGAAAGGCAATATCGATATCTGTATACCATACTTCTTCATTTTTTCCCTCTCTAAATATTTTATCCCACAGTTTCTAAGTAGATCTCACTTTGCATGTGTGCTCATTAGAATTCTAAAGAAGGCAGCTATAATGACAGAGGATACTGAGGTATAGCCACAGCTTCCTCTTCGGGATGGCCCCATTCCATTTTTCTCATCCCGTTGTCTCTGATTCTGAGATTTCTTAACCAGCTCACTCTTAAACTAGTGGCTTCACTGAAGAATATTTATGTAATACACATAAAACTGTACAAACAAATATGGTAAGACTGTTAATCTCTGTAGAGAACATGAAGAGAATGGGCAACAGTCAAGAACATTTATTGGAAACCCGAAAATCTGTTGCTGCTAATTCAATGTTGTTTAAAATGGACAGAGTTGTGGGCTGGGTACCCAGCATTGTTTCTTTCCTAGGACATATAACTGATAAATGGCCCCAGGCCACCCTCTTCTTTTTCCGAAACACAGATACTCATTCAGGAGAAGAGCTCAGAGAGATAAAAGTGGTTGCTTGAGGGAAACACAACTCTAAGACAGGGAGTGGATGAGGCTGGCTCTGGTTTTCATTAACCGTCTTATAGTATCTTTGACTTTTCAAATTAGAAGGATTACTTCAATAAAAACAAACTTCTTATAAAAATTAAGTTAAATAATCTCAAAACAAGTTTTAAGTAATAATGTTCCTACTGTTTAACAGGCTCCAGGCATACACAAAGTAAGAAGTCAAATAGGACCTTCATCTCTATTAGCAAACTTCTCACAACCAGAGGGCCAGCACAGGAGCAGGCACTTCAGTTAGGTAAGTGATACCAGGGGCCTTGAAGGGACAAGAGGCCTGGTACTTCCAGCTCTTTTGATGCATGTATTCCAAATGCTGGAGACTTCCTGGTACCACCGGGAGTCAAAAGAAAATGAAGACCAGATCCTTAGTTGTGGCTCTGCCATTTTGTGAGGCACTTTACATTTCCGCTTTAGGCTCTCAAAACTCAACCTCATTAAAAGGAGATGGCAAAATAACAATCATGAAAGTGCTTAACAGCTGTAGCTTGTACAGCAATTCTGTTATGCCACTCTGATTTTTCTCTCCTTTTCTCCCTCTTTTTTCTTTTCCCCCTATTCTTCTCTCTTTTCTTTCTTTTTGACTTGTTGGAATACTCTGACACTGGTGTGCTTTCAAGCAGAGCTGCATTATGGAGTGATCTCTACCCCCACCCCTCAGATTTCTGGGTAAAGGCTTGAATTAAAACTAGATTTTTTTTTTTTTTTAAGTTGTATATCCCCTATGTTGAGAATGAGACTGGCATCTCTGGAGACAATTCATTCACACCCATAAAAAAGAATCAAATTGGAAGATTCAAAGGCCCAACAAACAGAATGCAAATGGCTCTGAGTAAGTAGTATAATTTAATCTCAGTAGAAGAAATCAATTAATACATACACAGAAAGGACTAGAAGAAAATATAACAAAGGGTTAAGAATGATAGGGTTGAGGTGGTAGAAATAGTTTAATTCCTCTTTTTTTTTTTCCATAATGAGTATTTATGATTGGGGAAAAAATGTTATAAGTGTTTTCTTTTTTAACTGTTTTAAGAAAGCCAACATAACAGATCAGAATAAGAGGGCAAACAAAGAAAACATCAACCCTTCCTTATTTAACTAGGTCACTCAAATGTGTATCAGTTAAGAAAAGGAACTTTCCTAGGAATGTACAGCAATTCAAAGGTGGTGTGGGATAACTGGTTAAAAGTCTACTGCGCTGCGCTCTGCTTAGTCGCTCAGTTGTGTCCGACTCTTTGCGACCCCATGGACTGTAGCCTGCCAGGCTACTCTATTCATGGGGATTCTCCAGGCAAAAATACTGGAGAGGGTTGCCACACCCTCCTCCGGGGGATCTTCCCTACCCAGGGACTGAACCCAGGTCTGCGCTGCAGGGAGATTCTCTACCATCTGGGCCACTAGGGAAGCCCAAAAGTATACTATCTGAGCCCAAACCCTGCCTTTGCAAGTTTCTAGCTGTGTGATCTTGGGAAAAATACATTATGTCTAGGAACCTCAGTTTCCTATCAGGGTCACTAGGAGATCTACGTAAAGTGCCTAACCCCATACCTGGCACATATGAAAAACCCAATTTTTTTCACTAGGAAAAAGAATTACAGGGTCATTACCATCTCATTATCAGCATCTGATTGGTCGGTGTCACACATACTATTCAATCACCTAAGGTTTTCCCTGTATTTGTAATCTCAATTTGTGTATACAATTAACAACTAGAGACCACTTCCAGTTAAGGGCAAAGAGACCCAAAACTATGCTTGCTGACCACTCTTGTGAACAACTCATCACAAAAATGGAATCCATAAATCATAATTTCAGTTTGTTAAACCAATCTGTTCAAGAGAAAATTAATATTCAGAACAAATACATTCACACTTAATGGGAACACCTCCAGGTATTACGAAGCTGACAGAAAATAAAACAGCAAGTCTAGGAAAGTGACTGGTAAAAAGAAAACTGACTTTGAATATACAGAATAGCAAGTTCTTTTGAAAAAATATCCCCTTTAACTCTACTTTCAAATCTGGATGTCATCCAAAAGTATTTTTTACTGATTTTTAAAGACATTTTATTAACATTTCTTAAAAAAAGAAAAATGCCTCTTGCTCCAAATCTAGTTTGTAATTTCCCTTCCTGCTCTCTTACCTCTAGAAAATAATATTCTGAAATTTTGGACAATTAATAGGAAGAGGTCTCAAAAATTTGAAGCTGTTATCTTTGCCTTTTCTGACACTCAGGGCTTCCCTGATAGCTCAGTTGGTAAAGAATCCACCTGCAATGCTGGAGACCCTTGTTTGATTCCTGGTTCAGGAAGATCGGCTGGAGAAGGGATGAATAAGCTACCCACTGTGGTATTCTTGGGATTTCCTTGTGGCTCAGCTGGTGAAGAATCCATCTGCAATGGAGGAGACCTGGGTTCAATTTCTGGTTAGGAAGATTCCCTGGAGAAGGGAAAGACTACCCACTCCAGTATTCTGACCTGGAGAATTCCATGGACTGTATAGTCTTTGGGGTCGCAAAGACTTGGACACAACTGAGTGAGTTTCACTTTCACTTTCTGACACTCTACGGTCTGCACGTATCATCTCAACACCAAGAGCAGAGAGATGTTTATTGTACAAGAATACCGTCAAAGGTCATGAAGTCACTCAATTTTTCCTAGGAAAGTATAAATGGATACTGCTATCTATAAGAAACAAAATATGAGATGATAATGTCACTAAATAATGGCCACATGTTCTCAGAGAGTCATACCAGTTATACCTCTAAAAGATTCATGATGGAATATATACCTGACAATTGACTATCAGTCTCTTTTCCAAGTCTCCATCCAACAGTTTTATTTCCTTCAAGTTTAACAAGTAGCATGATTGTAATGTCCCTCCTATTCAAGACTGACAGATGAGAGGCTCTGACTCAATAGCTGAGTCTTCACTTCTCATTAATGTGATGATAGATTTTTAATACACACTATGGCACCTGAATCAAATCCCTTATGATTATACAGTAGAAGTGAGAAATAGATTTAGGGACTAGATCTGATAGACAAGAGTGCCTGATGAACTATGGATGCAGGTTCATGACACTGTACAGGAGACAGGGATCAAGACCATCCCCATGGAAAAAAATGCAAAAAAGCAAAATGGCTGTCTGAGGAGGCCTTACAAATATCTGTGAAAGGATGTGAGAGTTGGACTGTGAAGAAAGCTGAACACCGAAGAAGTGATGCTTTTGAACTGTGGTGTTGGAGAAGACTCTTGAGAGTCCCTTGGACTGCAAGGACATCCAACCAGTCCGTCCTAAAGGAGATCAGTCCTGGGTGTTCACTGGAAGGACTGATGCTGAAGCTGAAACTCCAATACTTTGGCCACCTCATGTGAAGAGTTTACTCATTGGAAAAGACCCTGATGCTGGGAGAGATTGGGGGCAGATGAAGAAGGGGACGACAAAGGATGAGATGGCTGGATGGCATCACCGACTCGATGGACATGAGTTTGAGTGAACTCTGGGAGCTGGTGATGGACAGGGAGACCTGGCGTGCTGTGATTCATGGGATCGCAAAGAGTCGGACACGACTGAGTGACTGAAGTGAACTGATGGCACTTTCATTTGACTCCAAAATTAATAAGTAATTGCTTCTGAATTTCCAGCCTAGCTTGCACATCTCAATGCTCAAACTTGAGCTATATCAGAAGGAAACTGGGCAAGATTTTGCTTCCCCAGAATAATTAACTTTTATTATCACTAACTCTTCTAACAAATTATAAGAACAATTGTTTCTTATAACAACCCAGAGGCTCTTTGTATCCTCATTTTACTGATGAGGAAATCAAACCTCAGAGAAACTGAGTGATATATCTCAGGCTATAAGTGACAAAGGCTGGCACTCAAATGGTTACTTGGTAAGAAAGCCTATCCGCTGCCTTTCAGCGCACTGAGCAGGTGACATGTGTTTTCAGAAGTCCTAGGATGCTTTGCAATGTACTTCAGACCGTGCCTCGGTTTGGTAATGCACAAAAAGCTGTATTAGGTCCCATCTCCCAGAAGGCCTTGCACAACCACAGCTAACCGGGAGGAGAAAACCGCAATGGGAGTTCCTAAACTGAAACAAATGGAAACCTCCACACCACAAGCTTTCCCCTCACAAGCAGTGTCCCACTTGAGAGTGGGTTAAGTGTACCAGTTTCTCTCAGCTTCAAAAACCCCTTCTTGTACCAAATTACAAGACTTGAGGCCTCATAATTACTATAGTTGTAAATTTCTCTTCAATTCTATGGCTATCATCCTCCTTCACATCAGATGAACGACTGAATCCTAATTCATCCAGTCTGTATTTAGTGAGTGCCTACAACATGTCAGGCTCTGCGGTAGGTACCATGAAGATTCAATGAGCTAGCACTTGTCATGAAAAACCTGCAGTCTTGCAGATGGAGCACACTTCAGTCAAATAATTATAACGAGGCAGAAAGTGAAGGTTGTTTGTCAAACTTTGCTTTGTTTCTTAAGATAGATTTTATTGACACTCCATGAAATCTGGGGAAAGAACTAGAATAAAAAGTTTTAATGCCACTGAAGTTAATTTCTCTTGAAACTACCTCTGTTCCACAGCTTAGCAAATCACATCTTCTTCAGGTGGTAACATTACAGAAAGCTTCATATTAGTATTTAAATCATTCTTTCACAAACCATTTTAGAGGAAAAGAAAAGCATGTACGAAATAGTATGTTTCCATGTGAGAATACTACTTAAATCCAAGTCCTTTGATTTTTCTTTTTTAAATCAAATGCTGATGCATAATTCATTAGGAAAGTCTTTATAATGGCAGAAATGGGAGAGCTGGTGAACAATTTACAAAATACACAAAGGAAAAAAACCTTATATTTCTTTCAGCAGCAATCCAGCAAAAATGAAAACTGCCACTGAATGTGTCAGAAAAAGCAGTAATGATGTCAGAGAACCCAGTTGCTAAACTTCAATCTGGGGATAACCAGACAGATCTGGGTAGGTCATTACCATCTTGAGACCTCAATTTCTTCTACAAAGTGAGGCTAAAACTTTTTGGCCTATTTACACCACGTAGTTCTCATGAGCAGTCAAACACAATAGTGGATGGGAAAGCACTTTGAAAAAAAATTACCTCCTACATAAATGGTCACACATATCATCACAGAAATCTCAGAAATGTAGTCAGAGCAAGGCACTGCCTTTTCCACAAATCTTTAAATAGCTTGCATATTTTAATCTCTATTTTTGTCTTCTCTCACCAAAATTAACTTGGATTTTTTTTTTCAAGGAGTTTGCTGAAATCAATCAGTTGTCCTCTTAACTATTTTTAGAAATTACCTCATAGTCAACTGCTGGATGCAAAGAGTCATTTTTAGACAATAGGTTCATCACATAATTGTGGACATAGTCCCTATTCAGTAGTAAACTATAATAAAGAAGTCATTTCTCAGTTCTTTAAATGTTAACACTGAAAGTACCAAAACAGAACTTGTGGAATTCAGGGAAAAAAAATAAAAATAAAAAATAAAAAACACAATTCAAGCTATTATGAGGACAAAAGCAAACAGAAATCTTCTTTTTTTAACTTTCAAAACTCCTTCGTTTGAATGCTGATGTTTTCTGGTCCAGATGAAAACTGAACAAGCCTGAGTTTCATCTCTGGGTGGTGTCCACTGCTGAAGCCCCCAGCAGCTGCCATTTACAGGAAGCACGGGAACAAGGGAGAAAAAGGCTCTTCTGAACAGTAACTTTTATTTACCAGAAACTGGACGGGGGGAGGAGGGAGTTTTAGCTATTTACTGGAAGGTACACAGATTAAACCCAATGACTTGTGTGTCCTTTCAAATTACTTCCATTTAGAAAACCTCTCATTAAATGTAATCTAATTGAAAAGCGTATCGGAACCACTTATATTTGTAACTCCTCTCTTGATGAGCAATTAGTTCTATTCTTGCTTTCCTTTCCTCATCTACTTACAGCTAAAACACAGCAGAGGTGAGAAACTTTTATTAAATCATCTTTTGCTGAGTTTCCTAGATCCAAATAAATCTTTCTCCCTATCCAACCCTCACTTCAGCCATTAGGAACTGGAAAGGACAAGTAATACAAAAGTGGGGTTTTTGCTCTAATTAAATGAAAAGGAAACATAAAACCATGCTCAGCAGCACTAGTCATCAAGAAAAGATAAGTCAAACCCACAACAAGATAACCATTGCATACCCTCTACAATGATAAGAATGAAAAAGACAGTAACAGGTGCTGAGGAGGATGTGGAGGAAATGCAACACTCACGGACTTCTAGTGGGAGGGAAAAGTAATGAGGCCACTTAGGAAAATAGTCCAGCAGTTCCTCAACTCCTTAAACATAGAGTTATCACATTACCAGCAACTCTACTCCTAGGAAAATGTCCAAAACAACTGAAAATTGGTTTTCAAACAGAAGCTGTTAAAGGAAAGTTCATAGAGGCACTAGTCGTGATAACCGAAAGGCAGAAACAATCCACAAGTACACCAGCTGATGTGTGGCTACACAAATTTGGAGCATCCACACGATGGAATCCACAGTGAACTACAGGTGGCCGTAAACGAGGAACCAAGTACTGGTGCATGCTACAACATGTTAAACCCTGAAAATATTAAGCTAAGAAGTCAGCCACAGAAGCTTACATATTATGTGATTCCATTTATATAAGTAATCCAGAACTGCCAAATCTATATAACAAAGATTAATGGTTGCATAGGACAAGGACGGAGGAGCCTGGAAGGCTGCAGTCCATGGGGTCGCTGAGGGTCGGACACGACCGAGTGACTTCACTTTTCACTTTCCTGCATTGGAGAAGGAAATGGCAACCCACTCCAGTGTTCTTGCCTGGAGAATCCCAGGGACGGGGGAGCCTGGTGGGCTGCCGTCTATGGGGTTGCACAGAGTCGGACACGACTGAAGCGACTTAGGAGCCACAGCAGGACAAGGAAGGATGAAGGTATAGAGGTGACAGGAATTACTTTTTGAAGGGATTAAAGCGTTTTAACCACTGTGGTAACTGTTGCACGACCTGGGAATATATTAAAAACCCTGGGTATATACCCAAGAAAGTGAACTCAGGATCTCAAGGAGATATCTGTATTCCCATGTTCATTGCAGCATTATTCATACTAGCCAAAATATGGAAACAAATCAAATGCCCTGCAACAGATGAATGTGTAAAGGAAAATATATATGCCTATATATATGAAACATTATTCAGCCATGAGAAAGGAGGAGACCCCGTTCTTCACGGTGGCATGGATGGACCTTGAGAATATTATGCTAATCAAATAAGCCAGATTGAGAAAACAAATACTACACGATCTTGCTTTTATTGGAATCTAAAAATAAGGGGAAAAAATCAAACCACCAAAACAGGAAGTAGAATAGTGGTTACCAAGGGTCATGGTAGTGGGGCAAGTGGGGAGATACTGGGTAAATGGTACAAAGTTGCAGTTATGTAGGACAAATAAGTGCAGATAACAAATGCACAGGCATGACAACTGTACTTAATACTGTACTGAACACTGGAAAAATGCTGAGAGTAGATTTCAAGTGCCCTCATCACACATAATAATGGTAACTAGAGGAGATACGTTAGTGGGCTTGACAACAGTAATCATTTCACTAGATATATGTATACTAGTCATACTATACATCTAAAATATACACAGTTTTTACTAAAAATATATAAATGGAAACTTCTGTATAGCACAGGGAACTCTACTCAATATCTTGTAATGGCCTACCCGGGAAAAGAATCTAACAAAGAGTAGATATCGGTATGTGTATGACAGATTCACTTTGCCGTACAACTGAAACTAACACAACACTGTAAATCAATTACATCCCAATACAATTTTTCTTTAAATTTTTAAAATGTAAATGTAAACACACTTAAATTATACAACTGAATCCAGCTTGTGCTTCATCCAGCCTGGTTTAAATTGTACAATTAAAATGGGTGAACTGTATGAAATTTGAGTTGTATCTCAATAAAGCTATTGTCAAAAGAGACAAAATGTAAGAAGAGCACAAAGTATGCAATTTTAGAGATCAAATAATCATTATACTTCAAAATTCAAATCTCTTTAACTGTAAAAACTTCACCATAAAAATCTTTTCAACAAACAAAATATAATAAAAATGATCATTTATCCAGCATACATTTGTAGGAACCTTACAAAAGTCATCTCCAACTTGCTTAACATTCAGATGTTGCTATTTCCATGAGAATATGAGTTAAATGAGAATCTAAGAGAAAGCATAAGTCGTGGTCACACAGTTGGAAAACCAATGGCACAGAACATGTACCCAAGGTTAGCTCATACCAAAACTGTGTTCTTTCTCGTATGTTATGAGATCCTGATTAAAGGAGACAGAATCATGTTTTCCCTATCAGGCCCAAAGAAAATTACTACATAAGTAATTTAGGTATAAAGAAGGAAAAGGCATTCACCCAGCAACTGTTGCATATTGCCACCCTGCTTCTTTAACTTATATGCAGAGTACATCATGTGAAATGCCAGGCTGGACGAAGCACAAGCTGGATTTAAGACTGCCAATATCAATAACCTCAGATATCAATAACCTCAAGTATGCAGAAACATGGAGAAATATCAATAACCTTAGATATGCAGATGACACCACCCTTATAGCAGAAAGTGAAGATGAACTAAAGAGCCTCTTGATGAATGTGAAAGAGGAGAGTGAAAGTGTTGGTTTAAAATTCAACATTCAAAAAATGAAGTAAGCCAGAAGGAAAAACACCAATACAGTATAATAATGCATATATATGGAATTTAGAAAGATGGTAACAATAACCCTGTGTACGAGACAGCAAAAGAGACACTGATGTATAGAACAGTCTTATGGACTCTATGGGAGAGGGAGAGGGTGGGAAGATTTGGGAGAATGGCATTGAAACATGTAAAATATCATGTATGAAACGAGATGTCAGTCCAGGTTCGATGCACGATACTGGATGCTTGGGGCTAGTGCACTGGGATGACCCAGAGGGATGGTATGGGGAGGGAGGAGGGAGGAGGGTTCAGGATGGGGAACACATGTATACCTGTGGCGGATTCATTTTGATATTTGGCAAAACTAATACAATTATGTAAAGTTTAAAAATAAAATAAAATTTAAAAAAAAATGAAGATCATGGCATTTGGTCTCATCACTTCATGGCAAATAGATGGGGAAACAATGGAAACAGTGACAGACTTTATTTTCTTGGGTTCCAAAATCACTGCAGATGGTGACTGCAATCACAAAACTAAAAGATGCTTGCTCCTTGGAAGAAAAGCTATGATAAACCTAGACAGCATATTAAAAAGCAGAGACGTTACTTTGCCGATAAAGGTCCAAAGAGTCAAAGCTATGGTTTTTCCAGTAGTCATGTACGGATATGAGAGTTGGACCATAAAGAAAGCTGAACGCCAAAGAATTGATGCTTTTCAACTGTGGTGTTGGAAAAGACTCTTGAGAGTCCCTTGGACAGCAAGGAGATCAAACCAGTCAATCCTAAAGGAAATCTATCCTAAATATTCATTAGAAGGACTGATGCTGAAACTGAAGCTCCAATACTTTGGCCACCTGATGCAGAGAGCAGACTCACTAGAAAAGACCCTGATTCTGGGAAAGACTGAAGGCAGGAGGAGAAGGGGATGACAGAGGATGAGATGGATGGATGGCATCACTGACTCCATGGAGGTGAGTCTGAGCAAAGCTCCGGGAGATGGTGAAGGACACTGGCATGCTACAGTCCATGGGGTTGCAAACAGTCAGACACGACTGAGCGACTGAACAACACCAACAACAGACCTGCTCAAAACTTCCTATTTCCAATTTCCTATGAAATGTTAAATCTCTGTAAACATAAAGGAAAACACATCAAAAATAATGATAAATAGGCAGATCTCTAGACGTAGTCACTGAATCAAATGAAATTGCTGAACTTGACCACTGCTGGCAGACAAAATGGCACTGCCATATGGTTTATCTTACACTTAAGAATTACATATTTTCTGACTTAATATAAAGTTCAGACTTTATATTCAAACTGTTGGCCAACTCTTGATCTTCACTGTGTTAGAAGGGATCCAGCACCAGAGCCCAGGGACCAGGATTCTAATCCAACACGGTGGCTTAATAGACTTGTGACTGAGCAAAGTATACCCAAGGCTTCCCACTGTGAAACCTGTGAATTAAAACTCCTGCCTGGATTTATAGGTGTATTGCTGGGATATACTGGAAGAGCTCAGATTTCACAGATTAAAAAGCAGTGCCACATTTAAGGAATGTTAGTTTCTATCTTGCTTTGCTTTGCAACTTCAAGTGTACTCTGCAGCATTAAGAGTAGAAGTTTTTTTGGTTTTTAATTGGATTAGATGAAGTTTGAAATATAACTCCCCAACAACTTATTTTGTGTCCTTGGGGATGCTGCCTAACACTGTTCTTTAAATTGTCTCATCTATAAAACTGGTAATGAGGGGGCAGCCACTCTTTTGCTCCTGCTAATTGGTTCCGTGCAGGAATATGAGCCCACGGTTGTCAAATTCTTAATTTTCTTTTAAAATTAAGAAAGCTGTAAATATAAACCAGGGAGTAGGGTGTTCTAATTTTTACAGGCTGGCTACCTACTGGTTTTTTGTTTTGTTCTGTTTTCCTTTGCTTTTTATTTTTTTGTAACACAATTCAGAATAAACAAAAAACTAGGCTGCCAATTTACAACTTTAAAAATTTACAAAATGCCTGATATACTGTCAGCACCAAACAATTTCCTGCATGAATGCCCTCTGGATAATTAATAGAAAATTTCAAAGTGTTTTGTGACGTTTAATTCCTCCGTTTGATTTTCCAATTGTTTTCAATTTTTTGAAGAGCTTATTTTTATTTGCTCAATAAGCCTCTTAAAGTACACAATATAAAAATTACCCTTCACCTATTACTCTTACGAGTAAAATCAGCAGATAATAAATTTGTCTTGGGAGCAGGTTCACAATGTGGTAAAGAATTTTATCACTGAATTGCTTGAAGGTCCTCAACTTCCTGGCACACCAGGGAAGAGGTGATAAATTTCTCATGGATACAAACATCCCAGCATTCTAAATCACCCTCTCATCTTCCACCCTTAGCCTTGTGATGCTTTATACATGAAGATGTTTATTTCTCTACAAATTGTGTAAAGAATGCTTGTATATCAGAACCAGAAAAGGCTCATTTCAATAACTAAGTCGTGGTTTTATGTACCAACCACCTTATTTTCTACATAATGAATGATGCACCATAAGGTACTATTGGACACAGCCTTAAAGACACTCTACTTGATTTGGTGATAAATCCAGGCACCTGACATATGTCTGCTCCCACTTTTAATGGGCACTCACAGAAACAATTTGCCAAATATTCCAAAGCACGCAAATATGAATGAACTACTAACACCTGACAAAGTGAAAGTGTTAGTCGCTCAGTTGCGTCTGACTCTGTGCGACCTCACAGACTGTAACCTACCAGGCTCCTTTGTCCATGGGATTCTCCAGGCAAGAATCCTGGAGTGGGTTACCATGCCCTTCTCCAGGGGATCTTTCCAACCCTGGGACTGAACCCAGGTCTCCCGCACTGGCAGGCAGTTTCTACCACTAGCACCATCTGGGAAGCCCCACTTGACAAGTGTCCACTAATTCTGATAAAACTACCATGGTCATCTTTAATTCTATCAACAATTTGTGCTATTTTCAGATGGCACAAATAGATGAATTAAAGTAAAAACTTTTTCTTCACAATATTTACATTTCATGTAATAAAATATCATGAAAAATGGGCATTTTGCCCAAAGATGTACCACATTTGCTGAAGATTTACCAGAAAAGTCTACTGCCTTCAAAATCAGATTCATTTGACCAAAGAAAAACGAGAAGAAGAAAAATTATTTACATACCAAGTTTTCCAAAAGAAATAAAGTAAAAGAACCAAAACAGCTATTGTGCCTCTTGTATTCAATCATACATGATATTAGATAATTTAATTTTCACTATTTCATAATGACAAAAATAAAATGAAATGATAATGTGACAGGATTTGGGAGCCAGTGAGAGTGGGAGAGAGAAGGAAGTAATTGCTTTTTTTGGTCATTATCTGGCTT
This sequence comes from Bos taurus, assembly GCF_002263795.3. Taxonomy (NCBI): domain Eukaryota; kingdom Metazoa; phylum Chordata; class Mammalia; order Artiodactyla; family Bovidae; genus Bos; species Bos taurus. Next base: position 12,244,791 of record NC_037332.1, on the reverse strand, counting down.
CTGGAGGTTATCTTTGCTAATACAGTCACAGGGAACCCTTTTCATTGATTGTAACAAATCATGAAGTATCTAACCAAGGTTGTGCCCTACTTATAATCAAATCCCATGAACCAAGAAATAAACCAAGAGCCATAAACAGAGGAGCAATTCTGTAAAAATTCCTTCTTGGTCTGTATAAGGGAAGACTCAGAGGCCCACTGAGTCATTTATAATATTAATTTTAGACTACCAGTTATGAGAATGCTTTGTCTTCTTTTTTTTTTTTTTTTAATTCCTAGTCCCTCACACAGTTCCTGAATATAGAAGGAAGGGAGCAAGCAATGAGAACCTGAGTGAGCAGGAGCCAGCTGAGTCACCTAGCTGCTGCTGCTAAGTCGCTTCAGTCGTGTCCGACTCTGTGTGACCCCAAAGACGGCAGCCCACCAGGCTCCCCCATCCCTGGGATTCTCCAGGCAAGAACACTGGAGTGGGTTGCCATTTCCTTCTCCAATGCATGAAAGTGAAAAGTGAAAGTGAAGTTGCTCAGTCGTGTCTGACTCTTAGCGACCCCATGGACTGCAGCCTACCAGGCCCCTCTGTCCATGGGATTTTCCAGGCAAGAGTACTGGAGTGGGGTGCCATTGCCTTCTCCGTAGTCACCTAGCACTTATCTCAAAAGAGACCAGAAACAGCAAGTCACAAGAGGCAACATGAAAAGGCTTCACAGATGGTAATCAAGCAACAGCTGAAAGACTGGCATTAAAAGAAAAAAAGAAAAACACCCTTTTTTTTTTGTTTTTTAAGTAGTGGTACCTAGATTCTCTAAGAGCACTCTCCTAGTGCAGTCCAGTGAAAACAACAACTACAATAAAACATTTTATAATGATCCCAACTCAAAATGCTTTTTTTACAACTTTATTGAGTTTTACTATACATGGCAAGATTCACCCATTTCAAGTGTACAATTCAATGATTTTTAGTAAATTTACTGAGTGGGGCAGCCATCACAATAAATCAGTTTAGAATATTTTCACAGCCTTATTAAGATCCCTTATGTTTATTTGCATTAATTCCATGCTTACTCCCAGAAAACCACTACCTTACTTTCTCTCCTCTATAGACATTTGCCTTTTCTAGGCATTGTACATAGATGAAATCATATGCTAATATTCTATCACTTTCTAAATATGTAAAGTCACTTAACTTTGCTATGCCTTGTTTTCTTCCCAATAATCATTGCTAACTTCACAGAACTATTACAAGGATAAATGGAATAACCCACGTAAAATGCTTAGAACTCTGGCTGGCACATGTCAAGGAAACAACTAACTGTAAAGTAGTTAATACCCAACTATAGTTTGCTTGTAACTCTACTAGTTTCTGTATCAGAGGGAGCCTCAAATTCAACATGTCCAAAGATGCATTCTGTACCTCTCCCTTTAAAACTGGTTTCCTTCTAAGTTCCTTCATACAGAGGACATTCTGAGTATCCAACTAGTTATCAGAAACTTTCACAAATTGTTACACTCTTTCTTACCCATTCTCACATCCAGTCAGCAAGTTCTAGAGTCCTCCTTACCCCTAGAATTTGCCTCTCTCTTCATTCCCTTAGCTTCAGTTAAAACTCTCATTCTTTTTTCATTCTTTTTTCCTATCTGTCCTCTCTACCTTCAACAGGGTTCTCCTCCAATCTATTTCACTTCTGTTAGAGGATTCTCTCTTAAAATCCAAATATTTGGCAAAACTAATACAATTATATAAAGTTTAAAAATAAAATAAAATTAAAAAAAAATAAAGCTAATTCATCTTTTAAATTAATAAAAAGAAATTAAAATCTAAAAAAAAAAAAAAAATCCAAATCTGATCATTTCTTTCTCCTTCAAGGGCCACCCTCGTTTCACTCCTTACCTTGGTACCCAGGCCTCATGACGAACTGATTTCTACCTACTTCTGTATTTCAATTCCTGACCAGTCTCCCAAATACACCCTTGGTACCTGCTATTCTGAACAACCTGCTGTTTTTTCAATGCGTGAGCCAGTCTTAACACTTCAAGCAAGCCAGTCAGTTCATAGCATCCCTAAGATGGCCATCTGCCTTGCCTAAAGCTCAGCTCAAGTAGCACTTTGTTTATCAAATTCCCAGGCATGAATTACCACCAAGCATGATTGGGAGGTAACTTCTCTGTCCAGAGCTGAATGAGGTCATAGTCAAAAAGAAGCTCTCACAGCGCCAGGAACTCGATGAAGCCGCTCTTCTTGAGCCCAAGAGTGACATCACTTAACCTAGGTGGAGGGTGGAGGCGGGAAAGCATGGAGGAGGGAGCGGGCATAGAGGTAGGAAGCATAAGCAGAGAGAGGAAACAGGAACTGGAAAGAGAGAGAGGATATGAAAGAATAGGAAGGGAGGAGGGAAAATTGGAAGATAATAAAGGTAAAAGCTGCTCGATGAGGACAAAGGATATCAGAGGAGAAAGAGGAAGAAGGGGTCGGGCCCATATCTCTGAGGGGAAGCTTTTCTTTTAGGTATGAGACTTTCATAACAATGGGAACCCTGTCTTTTCCTCCTACCTGTGATGACAATCATACTGCTTTTCTTTCTATTTTTCTGATTCTGAAACATCACCACTCACAGTGATTCTAGCTCTAAAGTGGAAGGAAAATTTACACACTTCCATCTGTTGGAGACAACATTTCATTTCCTTTCTAAAGCATTCTCCATATTTACTGTCAATCAACCAAGAGTTACTTTTCAGGTTCTCCATCTGTTTTCATTTTTTTTCTTTTCTTTCATCAGACTAGACTTATTTCAATACGCCATAAATATCAAGGATATTTGGGTGAAAGAATCAAGAGTTAAAAGAGGTATTAAAAGATTATCCAAATCAGCAGTTTCCAGTATTTTCTCCACAGACGCCTTTAAGTACATCCACCTGCATTCGACCCAAAGCCTGCTAACAGCTTCAATGTCTAACTCTGTCTTTTCACAATGTATTTTCTAACTAATTATTAATCAAAAGTCAAGGCTAACAATCAGATTTTCTGACTAATATAAGCTACTCGGTGCTAAGATCCCTGAATTTATAAAATTATTAATCAAAACCCCAAACAGAAACAAAATGTCAACATTTTGTTAGCCTATATAATCCTATATTGGTTCACTACAAGCTTGGGGGGTTTTAATGGAAGTTGATGGTGGATTCTGATGATGAATCAGATGGACAAAGGGTTCCATGATACAGAAAAATCTGATTTGAAAGCAAAATTCACTCAAATGTGACTCTGTATGCTCTGCAGTAACAAGGTGGGGTAAGACAAAGTAAGTACACCTTTGAGTAAATTGTACAATCTCACAGTTACTGAGGAAAAAAACAAGATTCAGTTTAGGTCTCCAGAACTCTCATGTATACCAATGGTTTCACAGAGGGAATCAGGCAGTTGAGCTCCAACATGTGCGTTCAAATCTGATTCATCATTTAATAGCCAATGACCTCAGGCAAGTTACCTAACTTCACAGAGCCTGTTTCCATGTTCATAATAACTACCTTATTGGGGTGAAAGGATTAACTGCAATGAAATATGTAAAGAACTTACTATGCTATTTTGCATATAATTTAACAACTTAAAATATATAATAATCTACTTCATGCCTACATATTTTTATGGAGTTTCTCAAATACTGTCAATATTCCATATAGCTGTACCATTCTCTAAAACTTCATCATTCCCAGTATGATGCCATTTTTCACATAACCCGCAAAATCAGAGCCTACTTTCTTCTCAAAAGAATGGATGGCACCAGAAGACCTGAAGCTAGGAGCTGCAGTACCACAGCCTCAATCCCAGTTTCCATCTTCAGACTGTTGATAAGTCCACCTTTGAACTCCACATTAAGCCACATAACCCACTTTTGCCCTCATTATCTGCTAGGCCAAGAATCATCATTGCAGGCAGACTTTTTTTTTTTCATCTACCATTATCCATGCTGAGGATACATGCAAAACTCTGCAGGCACAGTTTTGAGGTTTCCATCCTTCTCAAAATCTGATATTTCCTCTATAAATCCACATGATTCACCATTTGCATGCCATTCTACTAACAGAGTACCTAATGGACTAGACAGATACTTAAAGTCTAAGAAGCTGAATTGGATTTCATGCTCATAACAACCCTATGAGAACAGGAATTACTGTCCTCTCCATAAAAGAGCAAACCCTGGTTCAGACAAGTCACTGACTTGCCCACTGTCACACCTCCAAGAGGAAAAAATTGAAGAATAAACTTAAGGATTCCTATTAGTCAATGATCCATCATAGTTGATTTTTCTTCTATTAACAAGATATAATTAGCCCATTTTCTCAAGTTCTTATTTCCCTGGAGAATTAACATACACAACTTGTAAATATTTCCCTTTGTAATGCATTATTCAGGTATCATGTTCATAATGATTATGGTTCATTCAAATCTTGATTTAAGAACACAATAGGTAGGCTGGAAATGACTTGAGATGGAAATATGGGGCTGCCCAAAAGAGAAAGAAGGATCCTTGCAAAAGCAAAAATCCAAGCCAAAAAACAAAGAACCCAAGCTGTAACAGCTGGAACAAAAGAGGAGCAACTAAAAGGGAGACTATAACGTATTGAATACTTTGAACTTCGTGGGAGAGAACAGGGCACCCATGTTGGAAGTCACGCTCCCCTTGACGATAGCTCGAAGTGATCAATGTGATTAGAGCACAGCCAATAAGATGTTAGGTTCAGACGTGAACCCCTGCCAGAGGGGAACTATGTTTCAATTGATCACACAGCATCAAGCCAAACCCTGAAATCTGAAATGTGAATTGGGAGGGTAACTTCAATATAAACACTGATTTTATAGATATGATTTCAACAGTACACATTTTCCTGTTACTTCTATAAAGTATTTCGCCGATATCAAAATACCTCCCAGCCTTACATAATGTAAGCACTGCTTGGACAAGTTCACAAATCACCAGATCTTTGGCTCAGAGCAACATTAGCAATTCACCACTTGCATATTGAAAAAACTACAGAATTAGAATAGGCCTAGAACTGTTGCCAACAAATTTACTGCCTCTGTGTTATTTGTAAATTGATTGTTTCTCTTCTGGCTTATGGCAAGTAGACAATTGCTAAAAACTTATATATATTACATATCTACTCATAAAATTGAACATTAGAATTGAACTTTCCCCAAACTCATCTATTATGATACCTTTTAAACAATATTACAATATATGTTTGATTCAATGAGTTTCTTCCAGCTTAATTTTTTTAATTGGTTTCACTAGCTCCAGGTTCGGAGAAGGCAATGGCACCCCACTCCAGTACTCTTGCCTGGAAAATCCCATGGATGGACGAGCCTGGTAGGCTGCAGTCCATGGGGTCGCTAAGAGTCGGACACGACTGAGCGACTTCACTTTCACTTTTCACTTTCATGCATTGGAGAAGGAAATGGCAACCCACTCCAGTGTTCTTGCCTGGAGAATCCCAGGGATGGGGGAGCCTGGTGGGCTGCCGTCTTTGGGGTCACACAGAGTCGGACACGACTGAAGCGACTTAGCAGCAGCAGCAGCAGCAGCCCCAGGTTAAAGCCTTTCTATCCAAATGTCTCCTTTCACAGAAACTGTTTACTACCTGGCATATCCATTAAGAATTTTTAATAGGCCCTTATTGAAAATCAAATGAATGGGTTTTTTGGTGTTGTTTTTAAGCAGAACTGGTAGCTTCTGGCTAAAATGTATTCCATGCATTTATCAGGCCTCTCAAATTCATTTCACATGCAAACATAATTAGTCTTCAAATTAACTACTGAAAATAATATCAAAGGCAGCATTTTCCACTCAGGAAAGATTAATCTATTATTTTAAATCTGCAAACCAAACTTTGAGAAACAAATTTTGAAAAGCCAGGTACAATCGCTTTGTAAAACTTACACTTCCTGCCTGGCAAGTTAACAAGACTCCCAGAAAGTGCAAGAATCGGATACAATCCTGCAGGAGGCAATCCTGGTTTTGACATCCATTTTTCTACCTGAGGAAAACCACATCCAAACCACAACCACTGAACATGTGAGACTCTAAAAGAGGGTGGACGAAGGCAATCCAGTTCAAAGCAGAAACACACTGCGTTTTTCCTTGCCAATAAAGAAAAAAAAAAAGTGCATTACTGAACACATTTTATCGAGGGTGCCTCCTGGGAAGCCCAGAGAACAAAAAAGCATCAAGAGGAGGCTGTCAACAACCAAGTAGTGATGCAGAGTCACTTTGCAGGTGTCAAAACCTCCATCACAGAAAATCAGGACCAGTGGGCGAGCCCAGGAGAAAATAGACACCAGAAGAATACCAAACAGCTGCTTAGGGCTGAACTCAAACCAGGCCTGAACCCAGGAGGAGGTCAAGCAAAACACTTGGAGAGCAGGGGTTGAAGCACAGCCTTTGAAACAATGTAACAAAGCAGCAGACAGCTGGGCAACAACTGCTGGGAGACCCCAGCCTGCAGCTCCAGAGCCAGGGGGGCCAGGCTCACAAACAGCTCCAGCAGCATCCCCCAGGCAGCTGCTCTCAGATGAAGCAGAGGGCGCTTCCTGCAGGCCCAAAGGGACAGCCAGACCACATGGCAGGGGATGGAGCACCAGCTCACAAAGACTCACTGTTGCCCCCAAACACACTCGGGATCCAGGGACAAGTTAGGACAAAACCCATAAACAACCTCCACCCAGTCCCTGACTGCTATTCTAGACAGACCGGCTCTGGGTTTGCCAAGTTCTACCACAAAATCACCTGCGAGGGCTCACTGTCATACTGGTCCCAGGCAAAAGGAAGTCAGTAACATTTTACATCTGTAAGTCTGACCCCTGAGCTTTCACTCCTAACAAGTATATCTCAAACCTGTGCTTCCCATCAAATGTCAGGGGGCCCCTGAGAGGACACAGATGTGCTCTTGGGGACCAGAAAGATCCTCAGGGCAAGAGTTTATTTCAGACTTTACAAGCCCCAAGGTCCCCATTGGAACTACTCAACTCTGCCATTGTAGAGACAGCAGCTAGAGACAGCAGGTCCACAGATAGATGCAGATATTAAAAAAAAAAAAAAAAAATAGGCTACAGGGTAGATTTGGCCGACAGGCTATAGTGTCCACTCCAACATTTGGATGATAATCCAAGGTACACACACACACACACACACTCACACATCCTATTTGAAAGTTCTACCTCATATATATGACCACCTTATAATGCACACGACTTCTGAGATTGCATTTATGATCGAGCTGGAACCAAAGAGTACTACTCAAATGACCAAGGGCATTAACAGACTGGAAGCGGACACCCTGGGTTGCATGGACATCTGTAGTCCGCCCCCTTCCCAGAATTGCTTGTCCTTTCTCCTAATAGACGCCCTCTTTCCTAAACTACATGTGGCATGGGCTAAGCAAACCCGTCTCGTCTTCACTCCAACACCCGGCTAGAGGTGCCTTCACCCATGAGCTTGTCATCTAAGTCAGGAAAACGACGGTTCCCCCACCCCCCCCCCCGCCCCCCCTCACCGGGAGCAATTCTGGGAAAGCCTCGGACGAGAGCTGAGGTTGCCACTGGCCACAGTGACCACCACAATGCCCACACCGAGAGACGGGGCGAGAAATGAAGCCCTCGTGGCCTCCTCAGGACTATAAGTTCAGACAAGCAAGAGGCTCTGTATTTCCTCAACTGGGTTTGGGGCACTTAATATCGTATCACCAAAATGTATAAAATGCTAGCAAAAATGAAGGGCCAATGACAAGGTCTCAGCAGCAATTCAAGCCGTAGTACAGGCAGGCCTGAATGCGGGTACTCAGCACAGCCATGTCATGACAGCTGTTCTTGCTCACCGAGGAGACTCCGCAGATCCCTCCGCCGTCTTCCCCTGCAAACCGAGCTCGGCTATCTTCCTTTTTTACCCACTTGTTCAAACACAGAAACGCGAGAAGAGTCCCTCTCCTAAAACCTTCCGCATTCGTCAATTTTTCTTCATCTTTCCCTAACATACTCAATTTTTTTTTTTTTTTTAAAAAACCTCTGTTCCTACCTTACTTTTATTCCTCATCACTGCCAGGAACACAAATCCTCCAATATAATCCTATTACAGACATCTTTCTGGTCGCTCTGCTTTAGCTTTCACCCTGTTTCAGACAGTTCTCCAAATTTTATCAGGGGTCACAAGACCGTCAATGAGCTGGGTTTTGCCTCCCTTGCCAATTCATCTTTTTTTTCCCTCCGGCTCTCTACCTTCTGCTCTAGCTTTATGCCCTGCTATTCGGACACCATAACTTTCTCTTCCTGCATATCTCCTCCTCTTCCCCTCCCCATATTTATTAAGTTATTTCTTATTCTTCAGGTATCAGTTCTCACAAGAGCTCCTTATCTACTCCCTCCTAGTCTGGGTCAAGTGCCCCTCTTATGTATTTACTCACAATCATAAGCATGTCTTCCTGTTAGAGAAACTATTTTCTTGGTCTCCCCTCCGGATTCTAAAATCCTTGAGATTATGGACTACATCTTCTTCAGAGTCCGTGCCGCCCCCCGCCCCCATATTAAACACGGTTCCTGACACAGTTAAGCACTTAGAAATGCTTTCTTAAAAAAAAAAAAAAAAAAACAAACAGGAATGACATGAGCTGAAAGCATCCCACACTGATGCTTTCTTGAGAGATAGAACACTTCTATATAAGAATGACTTAACACTTTTAAATCAAAGGCCAATGTCTATTTGAGTGGATTTCCTGAATTTAAAATAAACCACATTCAAATCTTTCTCACAATCTTTGAATAGAATTATCATTTTTTATACTATAATTTGCACAAGTCAGGCTACTTAAATGGTAGACATACCTATACGTTTTCTTTATTTCCATCGCTTCTAGTAACAACAGTTGTTTGCAGCCTCTGAGATAAGTGACCAGAAAACACAATACAATTTACAATGTTATAAGTAAATATCTTTAAATCTTTTGATACACATATAATGAAATATGGGTATAAGGAAATTATCTCCTTATTAGTTCTGTTGCTTGCTTACTTTCTATTCATCTCTTTCTTTTTTTTAAGACCAATACAGATAGAAGTCAGCAGCAACTGATGTGATTTTCTTGGGAAAACATGCTTAAAATATAAATAATCTCCTTTAAGTGAAGGTAAAGTGATAATATTTCACAAATGAAATCACTCTTTAGCTTCCATTTACTCAAGATTAAGACAGAGAATATCATTCCAGTTTTCAATAAAGTTATAGCTATAAAGTGCTTCTTTGACCTCTTTCACCAATTTCAGTCGATTCTGGTAAATTCTTTCTGAACACACAAATAGCTTGCAGACATATACAAAAGATTTTTTCCAAATGCAGTAGGTAAGCAGCATACAAAGCATTTACTCTATTTTGATATAGCATCCCAGTGATGCTCAAAGGAAAAACATTTGGGCTAAGTTCTGGTTTGTGTTTAGGTTTTTATTCAGATTTAGAGAAAACTTTTAAAGTAAATAATGTTCTTTTCATAACTTAGGTTTTACAGAAAATTTTTAAGCTTCTTTGTTAACCAGTTTTCACAAATAATGATGACACAAAATGAAAGTCAAAATTTCAACTCTAGATTATTCTTAGCATTTATAACAATTTTAACTTTAAAATATCATCTATGGTCTACCTTAAATCTTAAAGTTGAGTATATGAATAAAGTGCCCAATTTAACATTAAATTTGCTAATTATTTCAGGCTTTAGTTAGAAAAATAAACCCAACCCTGTCCAAAAATAATAAATCCTCAGAATTCAAATTCTGAGTACACAAAGATAAACATCTGAGTACTTATTATGATAACTGCCTTTAAAAAAAAAAAAACAAACACACCCCCCCCAAATTCAGCATGCAATCAAAATCTGTCATAGAATTTAAGATACCAAAGAACCACTTTCCAACAAATGGAGTTGAATTCAGAGGATTCCATTCTAACAACCTGTCTTGATTTAACCTCAAGAAGCTGACAATCATTTGCTGCTCTGGTTCTAATCTACAGAGGTACTCAATCAAAATGACCCGTTTTCCATTGCAGTGCCTCTGTCTCCCATCCTGATTTCTCCATAATGATCCCTCCTCTAAATCATAAGAGGAAAGCATTGTATCATAAACAAGAAAGGGGCAGAATCCTCTTCAAGTCAACTCCTCCCAATTTCACCAAAATTCATTTATAGGAATATCAAACCTAAGCTTCTCCTTCATAGTAAGATAACCCCTCTTGCCATCCAATCCCTCACCCTGGAGAAATCCAGCTATTGGACTTTTCTTTAGTCTTAGAAATCAACTGCTGAGGCATGTTTAATAAGGCCCTGAATTATTGGTTTCTTGTACTCATTTAAATTACTCCCAGAGAGTTGAGAGCCTTCATGCAGAAACCATTTGTCGTTTCCCTTTAATAAATTAAAACAGTATGACAAAAATGGTTTTAACCCGTCAGTAACAGAATCTGGTTTATTAAAATACTGGGTGAATTTTCACCTGAATATTCTAAAAATGTTCCAAGGAACAGATGTGCATTAGAGAAAACTAGGCTGCTATCCAACAAGAACCAAAAGTGCTCTCCTTTTTAAGAGTTTGCCACTTGCTGTTAGAATTTAGTTATCAATAGGAACAGAGTAAACATTCCAACTGAGAAGAAGGCAACACATAAGAAAGAAAATGATGATTATGGCTGAGGTAAAAACATCTTCGGTTCATATGGTTTGTTGTATTAGTGCCTCATTTTCCACTGTATGCATAGCAAAATGCACAATGTTTTACTGAAAACATTATTAATGACCCCCCAGTGGCCAATTTCAGATATATTTTTTAGACAAATGGACCCAAATCCCAAACCCTAAAATTGTGACCTGCTTTAAGCTGGAAGGAACCTTGGAAAATCATTAGAGCCACACCTAGACTTTAAAGAGGAAATCATCTAATCAATTCCATAAACCTTCAACATCCTAAGCTTACTTGTACTTTGAGGAGGAAAATATTTCTTGTTTGGAGGGGAGCAGGGCAGGAAGCAGGGAAGGAAGCCAGAAATGTTAGTGTCAAGTGGTAAGTAAACATGTGAAAGATCTGTTGAATCAAAAGGGAGATCAATATTCTTAAAGGCAGAACTACTGTAAATAAATTAATATGAGTCATAGGTCCTGATCAAAGAGCAAGTCAGTGAGAGAGTAACAAGTTTCCCAGAAAAGCCTTCAAAGAACAGAGCTTTTATACCCGACAGACTCACTGTAAAATGAAAGATATATAAAAAGTAGTCCTGGGTTGTCCCCCGAGAGGGATGGGGCTGTGGAGGGAGGCGGGAGGGGGATTCAGGATGGGGGGACACCTGTACACCCATGGCTGATTCATGTCAACGTATGGCGAAAACCACCACAATATTGTAAAGTAATTAGCCTCCAATTAAAATAAATTAAAAAAAAAAGTATTCCTGGAATCTGGGCTCTCAATTCAACATAACATTTTGCAACATAATTCAAAATAACTCCATATTTTCATGAAGATTTTGTCTCATTAATATTAATAAGGAATATCTTAATATTAAGATATGTCCTTAAATAATGATTTTCCTGAAAAATCTAAGATATGCATCAGAGAGTAGAACAACTCTTACAAGATGCTAAGAAATCATAATTTTCCATGTGCTTCTACACACAGTACCTATCATCTAATCTAAAGAAGAAAGTTACTTTGCCGTGAAGATGTCAGGGAGACATCTGAGTTCTGGTTTTTGTATATACTTTTTTTAATTGATTGCTAATGAATTTAATAATTTAATTCTATTGGAGTATAGTTTATTTACAAGGTTATATTAGTTTCAGTTATACAACAAAGTGAATCAGTTATACATGTAATTGAGTATATACCACAAACATTTTACTGGCAAAATCTGGTGTGTATACATATATGCATATGTGTGTGTATAATGGTTAAATTTCAAAATCATTTGTCCAAACCTATAACCCAAGGTGAAAACTGAATTTTAAAATTAGTAATTACTTAACATAGCTCACTGAACCCTCTCAGTGACACTAATTCTATCTGAAATGCCAAGTGAAAAATTATCAGAAATAAGTTTAAATTTTGAATATTGGCTTTAAAGAAAAACCCCTAAATATTCTACAATATTTTTAGATGTTATTAAATAATTATCTTAAAGTATCAGCTATAGAATTAATGAATGTTTTCTTGATTAAGAGAAATACTTGTTAAGATCCTAGCACTGCACTTTATAAAACTTACTAAATTCTCCCAACACTATAAAGTAGGTATTACTATCCTCATTGTACTGAACAGGGAACAGAGGCTAGAAAAATTTTAGTAACAATCAAAATTACATAATTAGCAAGTAATAGTTCTGGGATTAGATCCCTAGGCTATCTGATTTCAAAATTCTTGTGGTCTCTCTTAATTTCTGCCACTGTGTTGCTTGGAAAGTTCTTAAAAAAAAATTTGTAATTAGTTACAAAATTGTATCACCAGGCTTAGATATTAGATGTCACCCTCCAGTACATGTGCTAAGCATACTTACTGGAAATTCTCAATACACCACTGATTAACACAAACACTTCAATGCAGGAAAAACTTCAGCTTATCTGACATACATCTTTCCTAATCACCGGGCTGCCAGTACTGCTATGACTCTGAATATACTCCCAAAAGAAAAAGGCTTTATTGAAGAGAGAGAACATTAGTACCCAGTAACAATATGCATTACGAAGCAGAACCACAGTACCAAAGATTATTCACACCCGATGCACTATAACTGGTCCTTTTACCTTGCAGAAGGAAAAAAGTACTCAGATTGGAAAGAATATCTATCCAAAATAAGCACAGAGACCAGCAACAGTGGGAAAGCAACAGAAAAAGAATCATTGCTATTCAGTTGCAAAGCTGTGTCTGACTCTTTGCCACCCCATGGACTACATTATGCCAGGCTTCCCTGTCCTTCCCCATCTCCCAGAGTTTGCTCAAACTCACGTCCATTGCATCGAAGATGCCATCCAACCATCTCATCCTCTGTCACCACCTTCTCCTCCCACCCTCAATCTTTCCTAGCATCAGAGTCTTTCCAATGAGTTGGCTCTTCACATCAGGTGGCCAAACTATTGGAGAAAAGGTATGCTGCTGCTGCTGCTAAGTCGCTGCAGTTGTGTCCGACTCTGTGCGACCCCATAGATGGCAGCCCACCAGGCTCTCCCGTCCCTGGGATTCTTCAGGCAAGAACACTGGAGTGGGTTGCCATTTCCTTCTCCAATGCAGGAAAGTGAAAAGTGAAAGTGAAGGCACTCAGTCATGTCTGACCCTCAGCAACCCCATGCACTGCAGCTTTCCAGGCTCCTCCGTCCATGGGATTTTCCAGGCAAGAGTACTGGAGTGGGGTGCCATTGCCTTCTCTGGAGAAAAGGTATAGATGAGAACAAAACCTGCTTCCATGGAGAGACCAGGGACAAGTTCTAAGAGATTAGAAGTAGAGATGGGGTGTGGCAGGGTGGGGGATCAGAAGCTGGGGCAGCAGGAGTTCAACCACTGACTCCAAATGAAAAAGTGAGCAAGGACATGATGGAGAACACAGCTCTGTATTCAGGTGAGAAGAGAGTGAGCTGCCAACCACTCAGGGACAACCGAGTCACACATCCTCTGGTCCAACACCCCCTACCTCTAACTGTATCTTCCTGCATCTCTTTATTTTATTTTATTTTTTTTTTGGTGCTTCCAGACGCAGCCCGACGACGAGGGCTCCCGTCCACTGCTTTGTCCGGTAGAGACCGTTCACGCGAGAAGCCTGCATCTCTTTAAATACACAGAAAACACTCATCAGACTATTTCATTTGATCTTCACTCTGTGGTTGGCAGTTGTTAGCATTATTTGCACTTCCTGATCAATTAGGAGAGCAAGTTTTAACCACCTCAAGTCCTAGTTAATAAAGTGTTAATTCCAAGACTAAAATGCTACTCTCTTATGTTGGCCTACTGTTCTTTCAGTACTGTAGACAGACAGTATTTCAAAAAGAAAGAAATAATTATAACTTACTTTAGAATAAATTCTTTAAAACGATGTCTACTAAGTAGGCATGTAACCTTCAGATATATAAGGAGTTCACCTATTCAGAAAAACCCCAAAGGTTAAGGTATAGTGTACCAGGTTAAAAAAAAAATCAGAGGGGCCCAAGCATTTCTAACACATTTCAAAAGGTAGATATACCTTTATCCAGTAGTATCACCCAGTGCCTGAATATCATTAATAAATCTTTCTCTTTCCTACTTTCAGCTGTCTATATTTTGCTGCCTACGTGACATAAAGAGTCTTCATGCAATGTAAGCCAAGTTCCCTTACAAGGGATTGCTCAATAAAAGTACACTCATCAAGGCACTGACTACAGCCTCGTTTAGACATCAGTTTCTGGACAGCATCACTGATGCGATGAACACGAACTTGGGCAAGCTCCGGGAGACGGTGAGTGACAGGGAGGCCTGGCGTTCTGCAGTCCATGGGGTTGCAAAGAGCCAGACACGACTGGGCGACTGAACAACAACAACAAATCTGTTCAAGTCATAAGCCTAAGGCAACTGCCTATCAGTTTGTCAAAATCAGAACCTAACATCTGTCTCCACAGTAATGTTACAAAGAAGATGACATTTTAATACAAGATAGTGACAGATATTTCAATTGAGATCAAATAGATTTTAGCAGGCTCTCTACATTTTCAAAATATATACAATATCTCAAACGCTTATGATCAATTTAAAGATGTCATGATTAAGCAAATATGAGACAAAACAAAGAGATTAAATAAAAAGGCAAAACTCATATGCTTTTGAGATATAAAAGATTATGCTAAATCTTTTTTAATCCAGGAATTTAGGCAGTCTTTTCCAAATGTCTGTAAAACACACAAAGCTAACGTGTACATTACATGAATCAGCAGCATTGATCACACCTAAGATGACAGAAATGCAGACTCTTAGACCAGAGCCAGGCAGAATCTGCATTTTAACAAGCCCAAGTGATAAGCAGGTAGACTGACGTTTGGAAAGCAATGATCTAGAAATATATACATATACACATACATAGATGGAAAGAGATCCAATAAGAAGCCCAGCTTGAAAATGTGCTTTTAGGAGAGGTACAAAGACCTTCATGTGGTTCAAAGAAACTGAGAAAATTCTAAAAGCATTTTAGAAGAATTTTTAAAAGATAATCATCCATATCAAATGATGAAGGTGGGGTGTGGAGAGGGAGGTAGTTATGAGAGAGGACCGGGTCTAAGCCCCCTTGCCTGCCACAGGCATCCTTAACATCGTATCAGGTCTGAACTTAAAAGCAGCTGCACAGACCTAAAGAACAGAAACACTGGGGTAGGAGGAAGTGTGAAGATTGGGATTGACGTACATACGTCACCATGTGTAAAGCAGACAGCTAGTGGGAGGTTGCTGTATAGCTTAGGGAGCTCAGCTCAGTGCACTGTGATGACCGAGAGGGGCGGATAGGAGCAAGGAGGTCCACAGGGAGGGGATATATGGATACCCAGCTGCCGTCTATGGGGTCGCACAGAGTCGGACGCGACTGACGCGACTTAGCAGTAAGCAGCAGCTGATGCACTTGTACAGCAGAAACTAATAAAATATTGTAAAGCAACTATATCCCAATTGTTTTTTTAAGTAGGTACTAGTCTCTCATAGAAATGGTTTACTTTATGTTGATGACTTATTCATCAGTAACAGTGAAATTTCATTTTCTGTTCAACATGGAATACTATTAGCAAAAAATACTATTGTTTTTAAAAGAAAAATGCAAAGACTTTTAAAAATATAGAGGTGGAGGAAGCAACCTAAAAGACATCATTTCAGTGGGATATTTTAAATAGAAGATACCTATGGCAAACTACAGTTGGTAATTTCAGGCTGGACACTAGTGTCTTTATAACAGATTTCTTCTCAAATCTCAAATTCATTTTCTTTGGTTAAGTCAATACATATCCCTATAGGAGTGGGTTTAAGTGTAAAACCTTATTTCTTTAATATAAATTCAGTGATACAACAGCACCATTTTTTTCCTTTCAATAGAATAACAAGAATAACCTTCCTATTTTAAATGAGGTTTACCAAATGAATTCAGGTATACCAGTTTTTCACATCAGCTATAAGTAATTACCTCCCTCTAAAGGGCCTATTTCTGCAAATAAAAACGTCTTTTTGCCTGATTAAACTTCTTCATCATCGGAGAACTTTTCCTCTGCAAATTTGTAGTTGGGAAATTTGTCATTAGAAGCTTGCTTTGTCAAAATGAGCTCTTTTCAATTGTTTTGGGAAAGCAGTCCTGCAGTTAATTACTTGGAGGAGGAGAGAAACACCCTATTCTAAAAGTACACTTGACAAAATATTTGGACCCAAGTATTCTACCTTAAGACATCTTTTACAATCCAAAGCAGGAGGCTCCGTATTTATAACACCTTTAAAAACCTGAAGATAGGAGGGCTGAGATGGACAAAAGATAGTATAGAAAACAATGAGAAAGGTCCCCAAGGGGAACAACACAGCTGTCACCTTTACCCTCCTTTCCCAAATGGCTCTGTAATGACAAGTGTCCTCTCCAAACTGCGAAAAGCAGTCAAGCCTAAAGTGCAATCTACAGTCACCAGCCAAGGCACCCCTGTGGAGGCCACAATTCGCAGGAATGTCACTGCAGCATGCACTGAATACTGTGGAGTCAGACTACTGACTTTTTAATCCAAAAGATATCCCAAAGAGAAAAGAAAGCATGGTAGACATGAGACTAGTCGGAAATTAACAAAAACAAGGTGTTTACTTATTCCCCAAGTGTTTTCACTTATCTGCCTTGCTCAAAGACTACTTTTGTGATCTTGGATTTATAATAGATGCTGAATAGCAATATGCATTATAATAATATTCTGAGTATAGGCATATAACCCAGCCGAGAAAGCAAAGCAAAAACAAAAATCAAGGCTATGGCCTGCATCTTTTCAGTCCCTTTATAGAATACTTATAAGCAACTGAAAAAAAGAACACAAAATTCCAAAAGACCCAGCTGTAAAAATTTCACTAGCCTTATTCATCTTTCTTTAAAAAAAAAAAAAACACAGCATTTTGTAAAAAGCAAACTTGTGAACTGCATTTAAAATGAATACCCAAAGAATTCCAAATATGCAGGGTTCTATGGGCTGCCATTTTCCCCACTGGATTTTTAAACAATGTTGAATCATGACTGTTTGAAATACTTCGGTGCCATCATTTAACACCGTTCAAAATGTCAAGAGCCATATTTTGCCCCAGTGGCCACTTTTCAGCAAATAACACATCCTTTGAAGTCAAAATACTCCTAAATGATGCCAAGTGAGAATTTCTAGGCTAGAACAGTCGAATTTTTCTACTTTTAAAGAAATCAATAATCCTTGGAATGACAAGTAGGAAAACAGCACTTTCATCATCAAAAGTTGTGAATTTTTCTTTACCCCACACCGGCAATATTTTTACACATTGTTTCCTAGTTAAACCATAATCATAAGCCTATTGTGAACTTTTTTTTAAACTCGATGCTCCTGAGGAATAATCACACATGTATCATAATAAATTCCACAGAAATAAAGGGCAATCATCAAAGACAAAGGGAAAGAAATACTTTATTTGGCCTCAACACCTACCACACAGCTGCTATTCCAAGGGCACTGATGTGTGTTTCATTTGACAAATATGTAATTTATCCAGTTTTCTTGACTAGAAGTATATGCTGAGCCATGCTTCAGACCCTGCCTCACTCTGATATCACAAAATGCCCTGGCAAAGAAATCATAAAACAAAAGCTTAAACCAAATAATCAAAAGCAAATAGCATCTCCTGTGCCATGTTCTAAGGTACTTTTAAAAGAAATACATTAGCACCGCCCTTAAGTGTATATAGCCTTGGAATAACTAAATGTATACATAATTTCACTTATTTCCACAACAAAATGGAATCTAAAGGTGGAATTAGAATTTTCAATTCTAATCTCTTTTCCAAATTAATCCTTTAGACATGAGCAAGTTCAAATTTCTCTCCATCTCATCTTTAAAATAATCATTTCCAGTTACTCAAATTAACTGTATTTGATGAAATGCCCTTAAGTAAGATAAATCACTTTTAAAACATGATAAAAACTTTTAATGTAGAATCTGGAAAATAAATCATTTCAGTGCTCCTACTTTCTTCAAATTTCTCCAGAGTAGATGGGCTTACTCAATTCTTTCCCACTTAACTATAAAGAAGAAAGGTCATGGATGAACCCAAAATGATAATCCCAAAAAAATCTCTTAAAGTTTTAAACAAACAACTATACCTTTTATTCTAAGAAACCTTGAGTACCAGAGAAACTGACAAATATAATTGAAAAGTTAAATTGTCAGAGAGGAGAAGATCAATAGAAATCTGATAGAACTGCATCTTGTTAGAATTAACTGCCTGGAAAATACAGCCCAAATAATATCTGAGACAAAAGTCTTCAATCCCTATGACTAGTCAAGGCAAATCCAGTTAATTCAAAGAGTTCAGCCGATGCAGACCTTCAAGGAAAACAACTGACATGGGCAACAGGAAGGAGCCACGTGGCAAAAGCATTCTAAAACGTCAACGGGTACAAATAAGGTACCAGTGAGCACTGGATCAAGAATAAATCTAGTTCAAACCATCTACCATGGATCCTCAGCACAGATGCTCTGGGAAAGAAGCCAACAGAAGCCCAGTGAAAGTTTAAAACGGTGAGTATCCATCAAAATATATATGAGCCAGTGCAACTGAAACTCTGCTAAAGGACAAGCTATCAGCATTGTTTATGTCTATCATCAGACTCCCAGATTCAAACACCATGCAAGCACCTGGTAAAGTATAGCCAGGAAAGGACAGGCGGGTAGGGACGCTTACTGACAAGGGAGAATGGCTGTTGTTTGTCCCATGTACCATAAACATGGGAAGCCCAGGTCTAGAGGTGTTTATAATCAGTGAATTAATGAATGTAGCCCTTTATTCCTCAAGACCAGATCAGATCAGATCAGTCGCTCAGTCATGTCCGACTCTTTGCGACCCCATGAATCGCAGCACGCCAGGCCTCCCTGTCCATCACCAACTCCCGGAGTTCACTGAGACTCACGTCCATCAAGTCAGTGATGCCATCCAGCCATCTCATCCTCTGTCGTCCTCTTCTCCTCTTGCTCCCAATCCCTCCCTCAAAAACACATACAAATCAGATCTTTAAAGAAACCATCAAGCGTTGTGCATAATTCCACCTTAATGATTCAAAATATTACACCTTTTTCATCCCATGAAAAGTAGACGGATGTAGCTCCTGGTGATGGGCTCTCTACTCTTTTTCAGCTAGGCTCTTAATGAGGACAGCTATTCATAGAGGGAAGGTCATTACATTCAGCAACCCACTTGTCCTTTCCATCAAGGCTGCCACACTTGTCAATATTGTGAAGCCATTTAAGGAAGGACTCCAAGTTCATATAAGATTTAGCTTCCAAGAGAGAATCAAAAACTTAAGAGATGAATATTAGTGTGTTAAAAGCATGTTAGGTGAGAATAATGAGGTTATAAGAAAGTAGGTTTGTCAGACACAGATTTACCAGAGCGCCTTAAGGGTAAACTTTGTCCTTTCCTAGTATTTTGAAGGTGCCGGGTTTAAACAAAACATACCCTTCACCTCTGATAAAGAGCTGCACCATCAAAGGCATTTTAAATAGGTGCTTTTAGCATGCTAAATAGCAACAGAGATTAGGAAGACAAACTGCTCTTAACTCATGTTGGAATCCAAAAGGCTGAAGCTCTTTCAGAATTATAGCAGCAGGGAATTCAGTGTTACTACGGGGTACATTAGCTCTGAAAAACTAAGTGCAGATGACAAGATGATGTAAACTGATAATATGCAATAATACAGGCAGCTCACCCCCTGCCCCCCAACCCCGTACATTTATATATGAAAGCAACTAAGAGACAGATGGCTGGCAAGAAATTTCCCTGTGGCATTTGTGCATGTCCGTTCAGTGCTTGTATTTGGGTCATTTGCTAGGATAAACCCCATGTGACAAGCTCAACAGAGGTAAGGCAAAGCAATCCATACAGGCTTCACTTAATTTTAATCTACTGTTAAGAGATGTACTTGTTCAAACAGCAAAATGACTTTCTCCACATAGATGTGATTAAACAGTCAAAACTTAGCTAGAAAATAAAATGTCCTCTAAAATATTTTATAAACTGTAAATTGTATCCACTGGCCTTTTTTTTTTTTCCAATACATTTGCAACTGGGAAAGAAATGAGAATGAAATAACACTCTTGTACACACTAGCCTAAAAAGACAACCTTAGATGCAAAACAAACTTCTCTCTTATTTACTTTGATTTTATAGTAATTCTTTCTAAACATTCATTTACTAAATACCAGACACGTTTTCAATGGTTGAACATACTACAACTTTAAGATAACAAACCCAGATTGGTCCAAGGCAAATTTATTAGAAAGAACATTTTACAGAGAAGTTAGAGGAACTGGTCATTTCACAAGAAATTCTTATACCAGGTCAAAAGCCCAAACTGATAATAACATTAAAAGATCAAGTAGAAAATATAGTTTAATATCTTCAGAAAAAGAAATATATATATTAAAAAAAAAACTTGTGTCATACTTTAAATCCTCTGTTTCTTCATTTAAATACTGTTAATGAAACTCTTTATGACATTCAGGAAAAAAATGAGTACTTTTAAACTGAGATTTACATTTACACCTAGATGAATAACTAAACTAGGAATGTGTTATTGAGAATTTGGGGTGGTTTTGATTTCAAGAGTAGAAATTCCTGTTGTGGAGTTGCTTCACCAAGTTTTACACAATTACTGCACACCAGTAACTAAGAAACCCAAAGATAATGTTAATGATTATGGTTGAGTTTAACAACTGCAGAATGAGCAATAAAGAAAATTTTTTTCAAAGCGGCCACAAGCCCATTTCCTACTTTCAGAAAGTCAAAATTGTCTTTTTAAACTAATATGTTATTTTACTCACATTAGAATAAAAAGATGAATTTGCAGCATTAACTTATTTACTTGTTACCTACTATAAAAAGCATGCCATCAATTAGAAGATATATGCAAAATGAAATGAGAGTAGGAAACAGCAGTTATAGTTTTACTTTTGTTGCTTTGAAGTAAACGGACTCCTCTGTTGGTGTTCTCTCTGTGCAAAACATAACAGGACTTTTAAAGAGGATGAAAGGAAAGTGATGCAATGTTATCCTCAACAAATAAGTCAGAGAGCAGAGAATTTTGGGTCAGCAAGTTTTCCCCACTAGCCTAACATTAAATTTCTCCAGAAAATGAAATGGTCCTTCAAGAATTCACATGCAACATGACTTAAAATTTAGCAACGACTGTATATTTACAATTCCAATTTTACTCTAACCACAAATTAAGATTCAATACAGTTATTACTAGATTGAAAGCAAGGGGAGAGGAGGAAGAAGCTGAAACCATATATGCTTTTTCATCAGATATGGTGAATTCCACTCTTCTACTGTTTGTTTCATCACATCAGAGCCATATTCTTAACTTTAGCACAGAAACACTTGTAAAATATTAAATTTTACCATAGGGAAATTGATTTTGCTAAAAGAAGGTTTCAGATTACCACTTAATCTCAACCAAGCTACATCAAACACTGAACGTAATTACATATATAGTTTATAAAGTAAATTTGATCACTATATTTAAAAGAAATGATAACTTGGAGAAGTACCACAGCAATAACGTTTAAGCTGAAGCAATAGAAAGCCCTCCTACAGTAAATGCCAGATTCGTCAGCTAAAATGCAGAGTCTTGATTTCACTAAGCAAGTCGAGCATAAAAGTCATTTCTCTCCTTGAGCTGCTCTCTCATTCCCAGTACGGCTCTCTCCTTTGAAAACCATATTTCACTAAAGTTTTGGGGCAGGCTGGGAAAGTAGGGAAGCAGCAGAAACCACAGATGTAGTTTAAACAAGTTTCACACCTGAGTCCTTGTAGTCTGAAATGGAGTGGTGGAAATAAACACATTACCATCCTCCTACAATTTCCACTTGCCACTCCCAGCTTTTTTCCCCTTCTCACACCAGTGAGTTAGAGCAGTGGTCAGAAAGTCTAAGTGGGAAGTCACAATCTACAGTTCACCTTGGCACTGAATTACCTGAACATGCTATGCAGACACCGAGGAAGTTCCACACTCCTATTAATACATACTTCATAATTTCTAGGATTCATAAAAAGCAAGTGATACTTGTAAGACTTCATACTCCGAAGAATATGTAATCACACACACAATTCTGCTACTAGGAAAACTAGAGTCAAATACACTTTTCAAATTGTAGCTAACTATAATTTACAGGCCTTCATTGTCACATTGGTATATATTGATATATATCATATATCGAGTGTGCATCAGATATAGGCAAATCATCACATTAAATTCACCTATGCAGCTAGGTATGTCAGGAATTTTGACACTCCATTCAATCTATAGCAGGTAAAGAACTTACAACAATTGCCAACTATCAAAGCACAACTAATTTATCATCATACTTACACTCTGTCCAAGTTACAACACTAACACTTCTGACTGAGGAGTCAAGAACACAAAATAAACTTTAAGTCTACAGAGAAAAGTACATTCAAAGGTAGTTGAGCTCCAGCCTTAATCTTTATTGGATAGATTCTTCTGACATGTACTTTTTAAAGAACTGGACAGCAATAAAGAGTAGCCACGCCAGTGATGCTTGATTTATCAGTGTTCTACAATAGTTACAGTATTACAGTAAGTTACTTTCTTATATAAGCTCTTAATTATTGGCTTAAATACTTACTCTTCAAACTGTCCCCAACAGTACCAGTAACAGCCCAGATTCTCCCCTGAGCTCACTTTACTGAAAAGTCACCCAACTCTGGAAAGCAAGAGTTTTTTTCTGCCAGTACTCTAGAAAATAGCAGGTGCATAGTAACACAAAGTTGGAGGGAACAGAAGCAGCTCATATCACTCTTACACACAGACCATTTGTCTCTCAGAGCTTGCAGCATAATTGCTAAAGACCGCATGCACATCGCTTGAAAGTTAAGGAAAAGTTTATGTCTACCAGTGGCTTTCTATCAACTAGTATCTGATAGACACTTACATAAAAGGCACTGAGAAGGGTCTGCTGGATGTTCTTGCGTCTATTACCAGGGGATTTTGTAACAGACGTGGGTGTGAACCAAGATTTGGTGACTTAAGGTGTACAACTATGAACACCCTTTTAAGTGGGAGAGGGGGCACAGCAGAGGATACAGAATCTGGCTAATCACCATCTAGAGAAGATTCTGCCTTCATCTTCCCCATCAACCACTTTGCTTAAGTTCACTCACTGCCTCTCCCTGACCCTGGGGATCCATTCACTTTCCATAACCCAGAGAGGCTGCTGAAAAGCTGTCAAAGTAAATCTGTGCTCACTTTTTGGATGGTTTAATTTCAATGGAGCATGAAACACCCCAGGACGGTTAATAAGTTTAGCCAGGCGTGCTGTTCTCCCTAATATATTTTAATTATGCATCTGTTTTCATTGTAATCAGATTAAGTCACCGGAAAGACACAAATTGGAATTTCCCCTAATGGAGCTTTTCATCAGTTTCTAAACACTAACAACGTTTTAAAAAAAAATAGGTAGAGACACGAGCACAACTGTGACATTTCCCAGAAATCGATGCAGTTTCTTTGACAACACAGTTCAGGTCTCATTAGCCACCCAAACTAACCCAAATGCAGAAGACAACTTCAGTCTCTAGGGGCGTCTTCTTCCCCCAGTTAGCACAAAAGAATCGCTAACGTCTAAAGTAAAACTCCCAAACAGAAATGAAGGCCCAGACTTTTATAAAATAATACTTCATCGATTTGTGAGGGAGGCGGGGGCGCAGCACTGCCCTGGCGCAAAGTAATATACACCACGCGTCAAAAGGGAAAGTTGAAACAGTGCGATCTCTCCACTATTTGGGCAACTGTCAAATGTGTGTTTCAACCTCGGGAAATAAAAGTGTCCCATCAATAAAAGGAAACGTTAGAGGGCAGATCTATTAGAGGGCAGGGAGCAGCTTCCTTCCAGCCCAGACGTAAAATCGCTCAATGTGCTTTTGTTACACCAAGGAATACCTAAGAATTGTTTTTAATGCGTTCATTAAACAGTTTCCCAAATTGCTGTGACTTCCGCTAAGAAACTTAAGCATCTGCCAACAGTCTAGAAGCAAGGAGAGGAACCTGCTGCAAAGTAAGAACCCAAACTCCCTCAGCCCGCCCTGTGAGCCCGCGTCCCGAATGTTTGCTTTAGGTTCGGATGTTTACGCGTCTCCTAAGCCGTCAGGTGCAGGAATAGTCCCTCCAAGATGCACTTCCAGCCTTAAAGCGGGGAAGCTTCAAAGCCACCGCGGAGTCCCCAGGCAGCCCGTCACCCCTTCCTCTCACCCCCTTACCTGTCATCATAGCAGAAATCCGCACTCAGGGTGTTGAGATACAAGGCGAGCCCCAGAGCGCTGCTCACCAACTCTGCAATCATCTCTCCACCGCCTTCTCTCCGGCTCGGCTCCCAGCGCGAGGGCAGCAGCGGCAACAAAAAACAGAAGCATCAATCCCCACCTTCCGCCGCTTTCTCCTCCCAGCTTCACTTTTCCCTCGCTTCCCCACCCTGCCTTCCTCCCTCGGGTCCTTCCAATCCACCGCTCTCCTCCTCCTCCTCCTCCTCCTCCTCGCCCGTCTCCGCAGCTCCTGCGTCCTCCCCGGGTGCGGGCTCACACCGCGCTCCCCATGCCCTGCGCCGGCGAGCGGCGAGCGGCGTTCGGGCTCCGCGTCCCCCGGCGGATGCACAAGGCTGGTCCTTCGCGCGGCTCGTAGCCGCCACCCTAACCCATGGCAGTGCGGGGCGTCCTAGGTGCGGAGTGGGACTCGGAGAAGGTGGGAGAGTGCGGGGTAGGGGCAGAGGGACCGGACCGAGCCGGGCTCTGGGACCAGCTGGAGGAAGAGAGAGAGAGAGAGAGAAGGGCTGCTGGGAGGGACAAGGCAAACCGCCTCCCCTCGCCGCCTCCCGGGCACACGGCTCCTATGCCGCTCGGGCAGACTCCGGCCGCCACAGCGGCTGCAGCTCATTCACTCTTTATTAGCTCCCCTCCCGGCCCTAGCGCCTTCTCCAGTGAAGTGAGAAGCGGTGGCTGGAGCCTCCAGAAGCTCCCGCGTGGGGTTCTCGGCGCTGCCCCCCGCGCCTGCGTGGCCAACCCTCCATCCCCGGATCGCCCAGCCCCTTTCCCCACCCAGATCCGCCCCCTAAGGTTCCGCCCACATTACCCCCTAGGCTAGAGGCTCCTCCCACTCTCTCCCCGGGCGGGAGGCTCCGCCTTCCCACCTCCCGCCCTCCCCCTGTTTCGTTCACCTTCGATTTCAGTCTGGGAAGCCGCGGGGATCCAGGGGCGACGGCTGGAAAACAGCCCAAAGAGGTAGCTGGAGTGCGCCCTGGGCGCGGGAAAAATGAGACCGGGAGGACGCGGTCGCTCGCTCCGCTGCTGCCTGGCGGCGCCTGACACCAGCGGGATCTCAACCCCGGGCGCTGCGTGTGCCAAGCGATGCCAGGCGTAAGTCCGGTCAGCTGGAGAGACTTCTGGGGACCGGTAGAGGAAGAACAGGTTTGGCTAGTGCTGCAGACTTGGTCGCCACGAACACACACGCGACGCGTCAGACACCCACTGTGCAGGATAGTGGGGGTTGGCGAGTTTGAGGTGGCATCTTAGGGGGGAGATTTCAGCTCCCAGCCGACCTTTGTCCCAAATGTCAATGGAGAGACGGGTGGGGAGGGAAATATTCCCGCAGTTAGCTTAAAAAGAAAGGACCCCAACAGAGGACAAAAAGATTAGCACGCACACAGGCATACCCGCAGCTGCGGCGGCTTTTCGTGGTTTCAAGGGAACTGTCAGGCGGGCTGGGAGAACGAACAGAGAAGAGACGTCTTAACGACCCAGTACGGCGCTATCCTTAAACCTAGAAAGACTGGAAGCTAATGCCCTTTCCTTTCCGCCCGGATGCAGACCGAATGGAAGGCATCCAACATGATGAAATATTGTGTAGAAGAATGGTCTGTGTAGAACGAGGTCTGGGTACTAAAGTTGCAAGACCGAAGAGGACCGTGGGCTGCCGGCCACACCTCTTCTCTACTTGGCCTTTCCGGCTGGATGAGCGGCTCGCTTGGACCACGAAGTACACTGCTGCAGCGCCCCCTGCTGCTTAGCATCCGCAAAGCATTAAAAAACTGACCCGGAGAGGCCGACTTCCCCTCTCCCCCGCCTCTCAAACCTAACCAGCACCTACCCAGCAAGTTCTCCAAAACGGCGTGGAGAAATTGATCACCGCCCCGCCACCCCCATCCCCAGGATGTCTGGCAGTGGCCTGAAAGTCAAGTACCGTGATTTGAGTGTCTGCAAAACAAAGGTCTATCTTTTCCTGAGTTCACAAGGAAATCGATGTAGACACAGATGAAACCATGAATATTCATTATATTGTGCCATGCAGGATGGTTCCATTTTTGTGCCCTGGGAAAAACATACATAAATGCATATAAGAGGGAATTGTATCTTTAAAAGTAGGTACTGATCTTTACCTTTTTTTTTTTTAACCTCATAACAGCCCACTGTCAAAAAGTTTGCCCCATCAAAGGTCCTCTCTGTCTCTCCATCGCACTTACCTGTTGACACTGGATCCTAGGACACTGGAAGATCAAGCTTCTCTAGAATCAGATGCCTGAGTGTGAGTCTCTATTCTAGTGCTTCCCATCTGGGTGATCTTTAGCCAGTCACTTAACCTCTTTGTTCCTCAGCTTTCTCATAAAACAGTGATGATAATAATACCTATCTCTGGGCACATCATTATGAAGATAACAGTAGTCAACATGTGTAAAACACTTATTAACCTAAATGAAATAGAAGTGGTAACTATTATTTATTATTATTATTATTATTACTCTCTCCAGGGTTCCCTGGTGGCTCAGATGGTAATAAATCTGCCTTCAATGCAGAAGACCTGGGTTCCATCCCTGGGTCAGGAAGATTCTCTGGAGAAGGGAATGGCTACTCACTCCAGTATTCTTGCCTGGAGAACTCCATGGGCTAGAGGAGCCTGGCCAGCTACAGCTCATAGACTTGCAAAGAGTTGGACATCACTGAGTGACTAACACTTTCACTTTCATTATCTCCAACTTCCTCTTATCCTTTAGGCTGTCAATTAATACATTTACCTCCAAAACACATCTCATCACATCCACACTGCTGCAGTCCTCATCCAAGCTACCCATGTTCCCATCGTGGACTAATGCAGAAGCTTTCCAAGTGGTCTCCTTGCTTCTACTGTAATTTCCACCGCTCCTCAGTTATAACTTCAGGTATTAAAGGATTCTTTTGAAACCCTATGAACTCCCTGCTTAGGGGAGAAAAAAAAATGTTCAGTGACTTCTTGTTATACGTAGAATAAAACCCAAATCCTTACCACGACCAGCAAGCCTCCATCTGGTCCCGTGACTCTCCCGGTCTCACTGCGCTCCAGTGCCCCAGCCACACAGACATCCTGTTCTCTGGAATTTACACTTTTCTTTCTCCCACATGGAATGCCTTCCACCCAGACCTTCTCCTTCTCAGCATTCAAGTCTTGGTTCAAATGTCATCACCTTGAAAGGCTTTTCCAGCCCACACTTTAGGAAGTAGCCTCTCCACCAGCGATCCCTGTCCCATCTGCCGGCATTAATTTCTTCATCGTAGGTGTCGGTATCTAGAATCACCACCAGAAGAGCAGCTCCAAGAAACCAGGGACCTTATCAGTCTTGTTTCCCATGTGATGCCCAGCACCTATAAATATCTGGGCAGCTAAAAGGAAAAAAAAATGACAATAAATAAACAAGTAAATATGTTTAGCAGAAACTATAACAACTGAAAATACACAAACTTTAATCTTGAGAATAGGGCAAGCTGATTTGTTCTCGATGTTAGAGATAGTGAAAAATGGCAACAAGAGAGAGAAGGAGAGAGGAAGCTGCCCAAAAAACTAGGTTTCTCAGTTCTAATGAGATGGATGAAACTGGAACCTATTATACAGAGTGAAGTAAGCCAGAAAGAAAAACACCAATACAATATACTAATGCATATATATGGAATTTAGAAAGATGGAAACAATAACCCTGTGTACGAGACAGCAAAAGAGACACCGATGTATAGATCAGTCTTATGGACTCTGTGGGAGAGGGAGAGGGTGGGGAGATTTGGGAAAATAGCATTGAAACATGTATAATATCATATATGAAACGAGTCGCCAGTCCAGGTTCAATGCACGGTACTGGATGCTTGGGGCTGGTGCACTGGGACGACCCAGAGGGAGGGGAGGGGAGGGAGGAGCGTGGAGGGTTCAGGATGGGGAACGCGGGTATACCTGTGGCGGATTCATTTCGATATTTGGCAAAACTAATACAATATTGTAAAGTTTAAAAATAAAATAAAATTTAAAAAAAAAAAAAAGAAAAATTAACAAAGGAGAGAGGGAGGAAGTAGGTTAAACCTTCTTAAGAATGCATCGACTCTGCAGGAAAGTGGGAGAGGTAGGAAGTCACAGACAGCCCTGTTCAATAATTAAGAGGACTCAGAGGAATGAAAGTATAAGAGCTTTGGGTTCAGCCTGCTAAAAGCTTGTAAGCATTTCCCAGAGCTGTCTCCATTTTCAAGACTCCCACAGTTTTAAAGGAACATTTTCTATACTCCTCCCTCGCCCCCTCCTTTTCTCCTCTCCCCATCTCCAACTTCTCTGAATTAGAAGCCCAGGACACTGTGAGACATGCCATAAAGTGGCACATCTTGCCAATCCTGATGAATGAAAGGCTGGAAATCCAGCTGTGTGTGAGAAATCCAGTTGCTTTTAACAAATTTTCCTTCTATAATTTAACGTGGGTCTCAGTACTCTTCCAGCGCATTAAGCCTTGGTCTCTTTCACCACTTTCCAAGGGCTCAGAAGCAGCCAATGCCTGCATTTTCAACCTCCCTTAAACAACTTTGGGGAGAAATCAGATTAAAGATGTAAAGATGTCATCACTCTCCTTGGAGATCATTTCAAACCTGAGGACATTCCTTTTTAATTTATTAAGGTGAGATTATAAGATTGCTGCCTGAGTTCTGAAATATATATATTCTATTTAAAGTTACTATTGCTCTTCACAGAGGAAGGAAATTAAGCTGGCTGCCTTGAGTTTTCTACCTTAGATACAAGACTGGCCAAAAAAGTGCTAAGCCCTTATTTTCCCCAAGTAGTTTCCACACATCTGCTACCTCACCACTTCCTCAATGAATTATTTTTTATAGTTGCCCTGACCTACCCTGCATTTGTTCTGTATTCCCAGTCCTTTGTTGTACAATTCATACCTCTGCGGTGCCAGTTCCTTGGGGTAAAGATTTCCTTATTTGCCTAAGACATTTTTAGTTTATTGTGCAATACCATCTTCCCTTTGGGTGTTGCATAAATATTAACTAAAAATCCACATCTGGTCTTGGTCGTCATTTCTATTTGTCCTAATACAACTTCTCTTTGAACAATTCATTTGGAAAGTGTGCCAAGGGTGAAATGTGGCACATAAATTCTCCTGCTGCCTAGGATGCCTTTTAAAGCACCCACAGATTTAGTTATTTATGAACAGAAGATTTGCACCTCGTCCTTGCTCTCTCAATTCTTAAAATTGTACCAGGCCAAAGTAATTACAATCTCCCATATGTTTTGTGAAAAGGTATCCAAGAATCTCCTGCTAAAATCTTAACAGATTGACTAGGAAGCAGAAAGGCACTAGCCCAGCAGGTGAAACTGCCTGTTAAGGGAGGTCAGAACAGGGCTTTCTGCTGAGGGACTCCTAAGCTCTGGGCTTTACTCAGGAAATAACCCTGCGGGAGAAAAACAGCAGAGCATGGATGAAATGTGGGTCAGGGAGCTGAAAGAGGCACCCGGGCTGTTTGGGTAACTAATGACAGTCAATGCATTGGCTACACGTTACCTTTCCACGTATCCCAGCATACCTTAAAGTGCTACCCTGTAGATACTACAAATGTAACCACGCTTTATCCCCACACTTGCCATCTATTAGGAATGTAATTAGGAAGAAGCAGCAAAGGATAGAGATCCTGTCTCCCTCTCTCACCCAGGGCGGTTAAGAACCAGCTGCTACTAAAAGAATGATCACTTTAAGAATTTCCCAGTCTCCCAGCTTCCAGTTCAGAGACGTGGAGGTGGAGGAGGAGTATAGAAATAACATGCTAATAACCAGATATGGATAATTGCAGAGATGTTGAGGCTAATGATAGAATTCAGAAACTCAGTCAAAAAAACCAAGGACGGCCTCTTTCATAGAATCTCTCTGAAAGCAATTACAAGCACTGGTATAAACAGTGATCAAAAATATTCTAACAGCTTGAAAATGGCACAGAATTTTGGGTAACAGAGTTTTGATAAGACTCAGATTCTGTATAATAAAAGAAAAATCAAAAAGTAGAAAGAAGATTAGTTTTGATGTGGACCTTAGGTAAATTAACCAGTTATTCATGAATATTGCCTTGACGCTTAGCCCAACCTGGATAGACTCTTTACAGCTAGCATTATCCAGTAAAACTTTATACAAAGGTGGTTTAATACCTATGCTCCTCGATGTGGTAGCCATCAGCTACGTGTGGCTATTGAGCATATAAAGTACGGCTACTGTGAGTAAGCCATTAAACCGTAAGTTTTATTTAATTTTAATTAACTGAAATGTACACAGCAACATTGTCTAGTGGCTACTACACTGGACAACACAATGATTTCACTTAAAAGCTAGTTGCCTACTCCTCCCAGTGGTCAAAGCTTTATTTAGCCTGGCTCCTCTTGCTCTAATATCTTCTACAGCCACGTGTGACCCACTTTTATGAAACAGCTCCCGGCCCTAAACACTTTTTAGGTGTTAGGCATTTTGGGAGCACAGTCCGTGTTGTGATCTCATTTAATCCTCTCAAGAGCCCTGGGAGATAGGTACCCTTACCACCATATTTTACAGATAAGGAAATGAAGGTTGAGAAATTGTCTATAGTCTGACTGCCTCTAAGTGATGAATCTGACATTTGAAATATATGTCTTTTAACTCCAAGATCTGTGTGTTAATTCAGTGTAGTCTCCCATTCAAAAGGCCACATCTTCATTAGGATCTATTTCAGGAAAGGGAATTCCTGGCTATAGCCAAGGTGTTTTGATTAAATTCATATTTTTCCTCCTCTACTATCCCTCAGAACATTCAGGATAAAACACTGTGGAAGTCTTTCTTTATCTATCATTTTTGCTTGACTTTTCCCAAATCCGATATAGATACCTGCAAAGACCACACTCTAACATGTGATAGAAACTCCCCCATAAAACATACATGTATACCATATATTTTTAAGAATAAACATATTCAAGCATGCATAGACTTTTTCCTAACATAATCCACACCATCTATGAGGAATAATTAAGATAAGCATAACCCAAAATTCAGCATAATAATGAAAGTATTAATGAAAATCAAAATTTGGAAAATCAACTAAAATATTTATATAAGTGACTTAATAATATTAATGTGTCATATTAATATATTAATGTATAATTGCTATATAATGTAATGTTATGTTATATTAATATAATTAATTTCATTAATATTGTATTATTGTATAATATTATATGAAGTCACTCAGTCGTGTCTGACTCTTTGCAACCCCATGCACTGTAGCCCACCAGGCTCCTCGGTCCATGGGATTTTCCAGGCAAGAGTACTAGAGTGGGGTGCCATTTCCTTCTCCAATAATATTATATATCATATATAATTAATGTTATATAATAATATTAAGTCACTTGTATAAATGCTTTAGTTGGTTTTCCAAATGTTAAAGACACTTTATTATGTTAAAGACACCACTATATATTTGCACGTCATAAAGCCTGTTAAATCCACTTATTATTCCTATTAAAATGATTAGATTCCTATTTAGTAAATGACAAAAATCAATTCATTTAAAACTTTTGCAATAAATTTAATTAACTTGCCCCTTTGAATTAATAAATATCTTAAAATTTATGACTTATTTAATAGTTACAAATGAATTATACATTTATGGCCTTATATATAGTCTTCCACTATCCTGCACTTTTCTTTCCAATACTCTTTAGTCTTTTATCTTTTTTCTCTTGTTCTTTTCATTTTGTTCTTTCATTTTTGCATGTTTTGCTCCAACAAAAGGCTTGAAATCTCCATGCACAAAAGAACAAAGATCTTCACCCTCACATGTGTGAAGATCTTGCCCTGTGATATACAAACTAATCAGAAAAGAGGCTGTCTGCAATGGTAGATGTGAAGCTAAGGCATTTATTTTCTTGGCAATCAGTTCCAGAGAGTCAGTCCTTGGACTGAAATGGACAAATGATGTCAACACTAAATTCATCAG
This sequence comes from Bos taurus, assembly GCF_002263795.3. NCBI lineage: Eukaryota > Metazoa > Chordata > Mammalia > Artiodactyla > Bovidae > Bos > Bos taurus. Next base: position 12,212,217 of record NC_037332.1, on the reverse strand, counting down.
TTCCAAGCTGAACACCAATGGGAACCTGGATCAGGAGCCTCTCATTCCTCTGCACCTCCTCCCTGAGTTAATCACACACCAGTGCTGGGCTGGAAGGTTGTGATCCATTACCTTGGATGATTTTGGCTACGTGTCTCCCCTGATTATACTGCAAAGTGACACAGGCAACTACCGAATCTGCTTCCTCTCAGGAGAGACGGGTTTTCATTTTCTAGAATTTTACATAAATGGAAATAACACCATGCACTTTTTCAGGGGTGAGAGTTGCCTTCTTTCACTGAGCATAATTATCTTGAAATTCTTCCATGTTTTGTGCATATTAATAGTTCATTTCTTTTCATCTCTTTCTCTGAGTAATATTCTATTTGTATGGCTATATTACCATGTGTTTTTCCATTCATCTGTTGATGAACAGAATTTGAATTGTTTCCAGTTTACAAACAAAGCTGCAATCAACACTTATGAGAAGGCTCTATTTGAACATAAACTTTCATATATCTTGTTTAAATACCTAGGAGTGGGATGTCTGAGTCATTTGGTAGTGTTTAATATTTTAAGAAACTGCCAGACTTATTCCAAGGTAGTTATAACATTTAACATTCCCATAAGCAGCTTATGAGAGTTCCAGTTATTCCGCATCCTTGCCACATTTGAGGATCAGTCTTAATTTTAGACATCTAACTAAGTGTATAGTAGTATCTCATTATACTTTTAATTTCCATTTCCCTAATACTAATAATGTTGAACATGTTTTCATATGCTTATCTTCAACCCATACATCTTTGGTGCTATATCTGTTCAAGTCATTTCTCCCTCTTCCCCTCATCTCCCTTCCCCCCTTCCTCCTCTTCCTCCCTCTCTTTTTTTTTCCTTCTTCTCCATTGTTGTTAGCTGCTTGAGCAACACCAGTTTATTAGCTCACAGTTTTGTAGTCCTAAGTCCAGCATGGCTCAACTGCATTCTCAGTTCAAGATCTCATATGATGGGAATTTAGGGGTTTAGGTGTTTCCCTGCTGGCTCAACGGTAAAAAATCCTCTTGCTAATGCAAAAGATGGAGATTCGATCCCTGGGTCAGAAAGATCCCCTGGAGAAGGAAATGGCAACCCACTCCAGTATTCTTGCCTGGAAAATCCCATGGACAGAGGGGCCTGGTGGGCTACAGTCCATGTGGTCACAGAGTTGGACGCCACTCAGCAGCTAAGCAACAAAGGGGTTTAGAGAGTTGGGCTCTCATCTGGAGGCTGTAGAGGAGAATTCAATTTCCAAACTCATTCAGTTGTTGGCAGAATTCAGTTCTTTGCAGTTGTAGAACTGAGGTTTCCATTTCTTTGCCCCTTAAGTTTTGTTTCTTTGTTTGTTTTTGCTGTACCACGTGGCATGTGGTATCTTAGTTCCCCAACCAGGGATCAAAGCTGTGCACCCTGCAGTGAAAGTGTGGATACCTAACCACTGGACAACCAGGAAATTCCCTGCCTCTTAGCTTCTGGAGGCTGTCCCTTTCCTTCTCACAAGGACCCCTTTCTTTGCAAACCAGTAGCTGTGTTTGAAGGCTTCCCTGGTGGCTCAGCAGCAAAAAATCTGCCTGCAATGCAGGGGAGATGGGTTGGATTCCTGGATCAAGATGATCCCCTGGAGAAGAAGATGGCAACCCACTCCAGTGCTCTTGCCTGGGAAATCCCATGGACAGAGAAGCCAGGTGGGCTACAACAACAAATGTTTTGGGGTATTTTTTTCCCCCTTTAAAACAATTGCATTGCTGTTTTCTTATTGGATTTTGAGATTTCTTTATTTAAAACAAAAGTCCTGTGTAAGATAAGTAATTTGCAAACATTTCTCTCAGCTTGTGGCTTGTCAGTGTCTTTCAAAGAGCAGAAATTCTTAATTTTGATTAAATTCATCTTTTTTTGTTTTTAGATCTCATTTTTGGTGTTTGACCCAAGAAATGTTTGCTTATTTTAAGGTCACAAAGATTTTCTCCTGTTTTTCTCTGTAAGTATTATCGTTCAGGGTTTTAGAATTAGGTCAATGATTCATTTTGACTTAATTTTTATATATGGGATGAGGTATGACTCAAAGTTTGCTTTTGTTGGGGTTGGTTGGTTGGTTTTTTGTGTGTTTGTTTGCTTTTGATCCTTGGATGTTCACTTATTCCAGCACAGTTTGTTAAAAAGTCTGTTTCCCCACTGAATTGCCTTTGTGTCTTGGTTAATTGTTACATGCTTGTTCAGTCACTAAGCAGTGGCCGACTCTTCTGTGACCGCATGGACTGTAGCCCACCAGGCTCCTTTGTCCATGGGATTTCCCAGGCAAGAATACTGCAGTGGGTTGCCAGGTCCTTCTCCAGGGGATGTCCCCGACCCAGGGATTGAACCCCTGTCTTCTGCATTACAGGCAGTTCTCTACCACAGAACCACCTGGGAAGCCCTAATTGAGGTATGGGTAGGTCTTTTTCTGGGTATATATTCTGTCCATTGATCCTTTTGTCTATTTTTATGCCAGTATCAAATTGTCTTGATTACTGAAGCTTTATAAGTCTTGAAATTGGGTAGTATAAAACAAATCTGTTCTTTTTTGTTTTTTAATCATTCCCTACTTCTGTTTAATTATAATAGTTTAAGCTATATTTCTCTTTGCTATTTATTATAAGCCCTTATAATCTGGCTCTTATTTGCTTCTTCTTATGTATTAAGTACATTTATATGTAAGTATGTGACTAGGTACATGTGGCATTTAGGTATTTAAATGTAGTTGTATCTGTTTCCTGAGTGTGTTTCTCTGTATGAGAAGCAGAGTGAGCATTTATAACCTACAATAATAGTAGTAGAACGGGCAGTCACTATTAAGACATGCAGGTATCACTCCTTCTAACCAATATCCTTAAAATATTTGTTCAACGGGTATTTTTCTTTATGTTCAAAATGACAAACCTATTATATGCTTGGAAGATGACACAATACTATAACCTGGGTGGGATTATCACTCACATCTATACTGTAATTGGATTGCACTAATCACCAACATTCAGCCCTGGTGGCTGAGTGGCAAGAGGTCGCCTGCAAAGCAGAAGACGCAGGAGATGTGGGTTTGGTCCCTGGATCAGGAAGATCCTCTGGAGAAGAAAACGGCAACCCACTCCAGTATTCTTGCCTAGGAAATCGCATGGATACCATGGGCAGAGGAGCCTGGTGGGCTGCTGTCCGTGGAGTCTCAAACTAAACAATAACAAAACAATGTAATGGATGTGGTTACAAGGTTTTTGTGGTTTTTTTTAGCATTTAAATTCCCTGCCTCCTCTCATGCATTCATGACAGCAAAACATTTCCCAATTTCCTGTGGTTCCAGTTCGAGCATCAGTTTTTCTTTTTTGAGGCTTTAGAACAAGCATCTAAACTTTAGTTGTAAATCATTGGTTCTCAGCAAATAGCATCGATCATGTTCTATAGTCAGTTTTATCCTTCAGCTGATGGGAACTACAGACTTAAGTCTCAGGGTTATTGCACCAAGCCCCCTACTTGCAGGAGCAGGCTACACAACTACCCAGTGGAGACAGGCTGATTCTGACCCAACGGGATTTCTGAGTTGCAATTCAAGGGAGTAATCATCTTTTTAGCCTGCTTGTTATGAAAGGAGTCAAACATGCCCTATATTTCCAATTTGTTTCAGTTGTAATTTTGTATCCCTAATGGATCAGAGTACTGGGCAACTGCCTGGCTGACCCATCTTCTAACCTGGCTCTGGGAATGGGTGTCAATTCCATTGCCGACAATACACTACAAAAAGCCAAACACAGTGGCTGCCTACAAGTACACGTCTACCTTGTATGAATACTTTGTTTTCCCTTATCCCTCCTCCCCGTCCCCTTTACTGTCTCTCTTACCTACTGCCAAATTAAACTGGGTTTCTGATGTAGGGAAAGAGGGGGAAAAAAAGGTGTTTATTTTGTTGTGTCTGTGCTTAGTCACAACCATCTCTTTGCGACCGTATGGACCTTAGACCACCAGGCTCCTCTGTCCATGGAATTATCCAAGCAAGAATTTGAGAGGGCGTTGCCATTTCCTCCTCCAGGGTGTCGTCCCGACTCAGGGATCAAACCTGGGTCTCCTGTGTCTCCTGCACGGCAGGCGGGTTCTTTACCTGCTGAGCCATTCTACCAGCACTATGCCAGCTACTTTAAACATGCTGCTGCTGCTGCTGCTGCTGCTAAGTCGCTTCAGTCGTGTCCGACACTGTGCGATCCCATAGACGGCAGCCCACCAGGCCCTGCCGTCCCTGGGATTCTCCAGGCAAGAACACTGGAGTGGGTTGCCATTTCCTTCTCCAATGCATGAAAGTGAAAAGTGAAAGTGAAGTCGCTCAGTCGTGTCCGACTCCCAGCGACTCCATGGACTGCAGCCTACCAGGCTCCTCCATCCATGGGATTTTCCAGGCAAGAGGACTGGAGTGGGTTGCCATTGCCTTCTCCGTTAAATATGCTATGTAACTGAATTCCCTGTCTCACCAGATGGGCATTGTTAGTGTCTTTTCACAATTCACAAAACTGAGGGTCAATGATATGAAGTAACTTGAACTAGATGGTACAACTAGTAAACGATGACCCGGAATTCTATGCTACACCTGTCTTGTTTCAAAAGCTTTTTTTGTATTTTAAATCATATACGATGTCTAGCTTATTCACAATATTGAGAACTATCTTCAGTATGAAGTTATCATCATCTTTTGATGTGTGTAAGACGAATCATCAGGCTGTACACCTTAAACTTACACAGTGCCATGAGTCATTTATATCGCAAATAACCTAGAAGAAAACACTTTTTTTTTGGCCGTACCACTTGACTTATAGGATCTTACTTTACCCAGGGCCTTGGCAGATAAAGCACCAAGTCCTAACCAATAGACTGCCAGGGAATTCCCAAATATTTTTTAAAGAAGAAGCTAAGATTCAGGCAGAGAAGGGATTAATTCCCACTGTTGGAAGTTTTATACTTCAATTTAGTATTGAGAGCCAAGTGAGGGAGCTGCCAATCTACACAGACATAAAGAAATATTTTAAAAGAACTATTTTATAGATAGAGAAAAATTAGTCTTTTACCTTGAGGCCAGATATAGAGATTACAGAATACTATGTATTCACAAAAATCTACTAATTACGTTTCCTATCTTTCATCTGATTAAAATTGCCTCTAAAAATTATTTTTTATAACAGAAACATCAGATAACAAAGAAGTAGAAATTGGCTATCCATCCTTGGAAAGCATTCAAACGTTCTGGAAACAATTATTTGGTAAAAGCGACTCAAAACAACAACAAAAATTCCTTAAGAATATGTATAGATACTTTTGGAAAATTCTAGAACTGTATAATATTAAGTCAAGGATCATTCATTAAAACTGATGTTGGGAATGGTTGCCAGGGGCTGGTGGAGGGGTGGGGCAGAGTTCCTGTTCAGTGGTATAGAGTTTCAGTCAAGTTGAAAACATCCTAAAGATCTGCCATCATACAATTTTCATATAGTCAACAATACTGTACTGTACACTTAAGGATTATCAAGACAGTAAATTTTATGTTATGTGTTCTTTACCACAGGTAAAAAAGAAAGAGATGCTGGTAAATCAACTTTAAGTGATAATTAATGAAATTTGCAGAGTACCTCTTTTAAGACCATTTCAAGTTGTCAGACACATTTGGAATTAAGAATTACTATTTATTTGCATCATTTTTTTAAAGTTACCCTACTAAATATATTTTTAAAATATACATTACAGCATATCTCTGCAATACCAACTCATTTTAATAAGCTGACTGTTGGCAGAATTATTTCAGCAAAATAGACCATGTATTTAAAGGAAGATTAATTTGTTTGCTATTTTTCTAATGCATTTAGCAGAAAATAATATAAAACAAGTTAAAATCAAAGTATTTGCCTGAATGTCCATAAAATAGAGCTTCTACCAAAGTGGTCTTCAGTTCAGTTCAGTTCAGTTCAGTCACTCAGTCGTGTACAACTCTTTGTGACCCCATGAATCGCAGCACACAAGGCCTCCCTGTCCATCACCAACTCCTGGAGTTCACCCAAACTCATGTGCATCAAGTCGGTGATGCCATCCAGCCATCTCATCCTCTGCCGTCCCCTTCTCCTCTTGCTCCCAATCCCTCCCAGCATCAGGGTCTTTTCCAGTGAGTCAACTCTTCCCATGAGGTGGCCAAAGTATTGGAGTTTCAGGTTCAGCATCAGTTCTTCCAATGAACACCCAGGACTGGTCTCCTTTAGGGTGGACTGTTTGGATCTCCTGGCAGTCCAAGGGACTCTTAAGAGTCTTCTCCAACACCACAGTTCAAAAGCATCAATTCTTCGGCGCTCAGATTTCTTTATAGTCCAACGCTCATATCCACGCATGACCACTGGAAAAACCATAGCCTTGACTAGACGAACCTTTGTTGGCAAAGTAATGTGCCTGCTTTTAAATACACTATCTAGGTTGGTCATTACTTTCCTTCCAAGGAGTAAGCGTCTTTTAATTTCATGGCTGCAATCACCATCTGCAGTGATTTTGGAGCCCAAAAAAATAAAGTCTGTCACTGTTTCCACTGTTTCCCCATTTATTTCCCATGAAGTGATGGGACCAGATGCCATGATCTTAGTTTTCTGAATGTTGAATTTAAAGTGGTCTTAGAAGAGGTCATTTCCTATCTCAGATCAGTCATTGGACTTAAAATATAATTTAAGATAGAAACTTTTTAGGAAAAACTTCAACAAAAATGGTTTCCATTTCCTATGATTCACTAATTGCCACTTATTAGTAAAGTGTACAGCCCCCAAATATAAGTGACTACTTGGTTCCTTAATTATGCTTCTCCTGGGTCATATAAAAACAAAAAAGCCTTTGCAATGTAAAGTCAGTGAGAACAGGAAAATACTTCACTATCCTCACCAGTCCCTTGAAATCCAAGTTCCTAATCCAAAGCCCTTTTCTTTGAAATCTCATGCAACAGCAGTATTACTGACCGCATTGAAAGTCATCTTTAGAATGTAAAGTAATTTAGAATTACTTTTCAGAACTTGAAAACATAACTTGTCTTTCAAGATCATGTGTTCAGAAACTTGCATTTTCATGGACAGAGCTGATCCACGGATTAGCTTAGTTTCATAACAGAGATATGTTTTTATGAAAGTGAAAGTGTTAGTTGCTCAGTCGTGTTCGACTCTTTGCGACCCTGTGAACTTTGGGATTCTCCAGACAAGAATACTGGAGTCAGTAGCCATTTCCTTCTCCAGGGGATCTTCCCAACCCAGGGGTCAAGCCCACATCTCCTGCAGTGCAGGCAGATTCTTCACCATCTGAGCCACCAGAGAAGGCTTGATGCCAAAAACTCAGTACACAATTTCAAGTCATTCAGCATTGTTGCAGAAACTACCCATGTTAAGGTAACTGCTGAGCCATGAGGACCCAGATTGATGCATAGGGAATAGCAGTTTCAAGAGTCTTAAGAGGTATAATAAGAATTTTATAATAGATTTTATAATATACATCCATTTAAAATAAATTAATGAAAACTTTCATAATGTTTTAATACAAAATTTACCCTAAAGATCAGGTCAAAATGTACTCATAGTTAAATTAAACTTCACCAATATATTGGGCCTATACATTAAAACCATAATAAATAATTTCCCCAACAATCCCATGTTGTTGTTGTTGTTTAGTCACTAAGCCATGTCCAACTTTTTTGTGACCCCATGGACCATAGCCTGTCAGGCGCCTCGGTCTATGGAATTCTCCAGGCAAGAATACTGGAGTGGGTTGCCATTTCCTCCTCCTGGGGATCTTCTGGACCCAGGGATCGAACCCACATCTCCTGCATTCACAGGCTGATTCTGTACCACTGAGCCACCTGGGAAGAATCCCATATATGCATTTAAAAATATATATATACCAAGCCATGGCACTATTTTTAAATTGCTCAGTTCATGTCTTTTTAGTGCCACTCAACAATAATCACAAATGCCCCTTTCATTCGAGTTCAAACCTCAACCAAAGCCTGAAATGATTCTCACCATGGCAGAAAATACATCTGCACCCTTCGCAAGAGGAGAGGACCTGGGGTCCACGTGCTTCCTGTTTCCCCCACAGTTTGCTTACTGAATGAATAGTTTCCCCTTAGCCCACTTGTGTTGGTTAAATCTATGTATATATCCAGACATCTGTTTTGGTTTTCTCTCATCACTTCAGACTCCATCTGGATGTAGAGCTTTTCCCTGCACCCAAGCCCACTTGGCTGGGGCCCTGACATTCTGCCTAACTTTGACAGGCTTATCCATGGAGGCTGAGCTCTGTTACCTGGACTCTCTCGCTACTCAAGGAGGTTCTGCTATATATCATTTAAAACCACAGCTCCATCCGTCTCTTGACTTCTAGTCTAGGCTGATGCCTATGGACTCCTTTGGCTGTATTTCCATTCTGCAGACTGAGTCTCCTTGGATAGCCATACCTGCTGGAATCAAGCCCAAATTCATCAAACATCTTTGGACTCTACAGTTGGACAAGAGAGTCCCTTCATGAAGTCACCCAACAGCTGGAGAGTTTTTTGTTTCACAGTAACAGTTTTTTCACCACCTTCGATCTTGTTGTCTTGATTAGGTCCCAGTGCAAATCGCTTCTTTATATATTTCCATTTACCGTTCTGTCCATTCTCACAAATTTAGTGTGATACTTTCAATTCTGGCCCATGGCAGCTGAAGAATGCTGTGGAATAGTAAACAACTCATTTCTTTTACATTTATATTTGAAGACTAGCAATAAAATGTGATACTAACTCTTTACACTGGCAAACACAGGAACCTTGAATAGTGAGATCATTAATTGATTTTTATAAAATTATTTAATGAGATTTATTTAAATTGCTTTGATTAAAGTATTTATACTTACTAATTATAAATTGTAGTTTTCTGTATGAATATTTTAGAAGATATATCATTTACTTTGAAAACAAAATAATTTGTTTATATTTTTTACATACATTCATAGTTTTGATGAAAATACATGTTGTACACTTTGGATATAATTGTATATTTAGTTCCTTAGATCATTACTGTTATCAGAAAATAAACTAGGTAAAAATCTTGATTTCACAACATAATGAGTTTGCTGAGTTGAAACATGAATGCAAGAAAATAATTTTATAGAAAAAATATAATAATATATATATTACAGTTGTTTATTTTATGATTTATCAAGATATCACTAGCCTATCAATGAAATGTCCAACATGAGCAAAAGTAATTAAATTCATTCAGCTTTGGTATTTTGCCAAATGTCAGTCATATGAAAAATCATAACTTTACACATTTTCAGATTTTGTTATAGAAGTATATTTGTCACAGTAGAAAAACTATTTGATTTACAAGGTAGATGATAACGTTTATACTCCATTTATACTCTTGCCTTGGGCTCTGCAAATGTTAGGGGCAGGCATAAGTTCCATTTCATATCAGAAGAAAAATTGAAAAATAATATGTACTTAAAATAGAGTAACAGAACTTTGCCCCTAATTTCTCTTAGCTTCAGTTGTTATTTGTCTGTTTTTGTTGGTGGAGGTGAAAGTGGGGTTCTGCTTTCTAGAGAAGTGTTTATGTGAACCTCTGATTACCAATGTTAGAGGATATTTTGAGCTGCTTTCTAAAGAATGTCACAAAAATACTCACCTGCTTTACTTGATTCTTCTACGGAATACAGTGTTTCACATAAGAAGACGATCTCGCTTCCCAGGTAGGTCTCCCGTACTTGAATCAAAGCCACACTGACTTGTCAGGACGCACTGCAGGTGGAGGGGTTACGTGTGTGTCCTAATCTGCGTATCCTCATTCCTTGGCAGCTTTGTTGTCCAGTAGAGGGAAAACTTAAGGAACAGCTGAAATCTGTTTCTTATCATCGTATTTTCCAGAGAATGGAGCTAGTCCTCTTGTCATCTGTTGGCTCGGTATCTGTCTCTGCCATTCGTTCTGTATGATTTCCCTTGAGGTAAAAATGTTGAAAGACAGCTTCATTCCTTCTGTGCTCCAGCCCTTTGCATAACACCTGCTCCGAAAATGCTCATCACTCCAGTATGGTTATAAGCCATCCAATTGTCAAGTGATCTGGTTTCAAATTTTAATTTATAAAATAAAAATATTTTATTTAATCTTTCCAACATACTATAACCCAACTATTTCATCTGTTCTGTTATTTCTCTCTCCCGGTGTATCCTGTACACATCTGGTTTTATAAACTATGAAAATGGCTGCATGCAAAACATACATTTTCAGAAGATGGTTTTCATATATCATGCAGGGCACTTTGAACAGTCCTAAGCCATGGCCAGTCACTATGAGAAGAGACTGGAAGAAGTCCTAGGAGAGAAGGACTTCAGTTGAGTTGATGGTGGCTTTGTGAAGTGACGTATCCCTTTCTCTAAAGAGAAATGTTACCTGCAATATTCTGGCCACATGCCCAGTTGGTCATTTGGGATGCTGTCTCTCCAAATCTGCAGCTTCAGTTACATCCACTGTCTTAATGCACTTCCTGTCAGGAACGGCTGTGTAGATGTGCCAGTTAAATAGCTGTTATATCTGATACGTGAGAAGCTGTGATCAGGAGAGCAAAGAAATTCTCTTATATGATGCCAGTGCAGAAGTCAGAGATGTGCCAAATAAACAAATATATATAAGAAAGTTGTTTTGAAGTATTCCCAATTGCTCATTTATTTAAATATATTTCTTCATGCTACCACAGCTTGTGTATTGATTTTTAGAAGACATCCTGCTTATACTTATTTTGAGCTTTCTAGGTTTCTCAGAAATTTTAATCAGAATAGTTAGACTGACTGCTCTCAGTGATTACACTATCGACTGATTGCTTTTGTCAGCTGTGTTGGGTAAATAAAAATAGCACCACAAAAGCCGTACATTAAACATTTTTTGTTAGCATGATGTTTTACTTAATACATGGTTCCTGACTTTAGCAATACCCCAAATTTTGTTTTCAAATAAGTATTTTGATCACAAAATAATCTTTAGGGGTTTTTTTGCTGTAAATAATAAAATTATTTGTCTATTTTTTCCATTTCCAGGCAGAGAAAATATAAGAACCATGCTTGGACCACAGTTAAGTATGCATATTGTTAGACCTTTTCCTCCACTTTTCCATTGAGCAAAAAGATTTTAAAAAATTCAAATAGCAAGGAAAGATCCAAGTAAATTGAAAGAAATCACAGAAATTTGCTTCTCTTATCGTGTTAAAGGCAACTTCCCCAAATCTTGCTGGCACCCAGTGGTTGTATAGTAGTTGCTTGCTGGGCTGAATTATTAAACCCTTTTCATGCATTTACCCGTACAAGAGGCAGTTTAAAATAAAATACCAACTTAAGCATTGATTTTTTTCTAAAAGATCTTGGCTTCTATTATAAAGTCCAACTTAATAGCATATGTTAAATTATTATCTCTAACAAAGTGATGAGTACCAACAGTGGAGAGAAATATGCTACAGTTACTTATTTATACACAGTCTTCCTATTTTTGTATTTTTTTCAGTTACTAAAATGGAACCATAAACCAGAGGGCAATGCATTCCTTTTCTCTACCACCAGATGCACATAAAAGAACTATGGCTTACAGGGAGGATGCTTGTTATTTTGTGTGGAATCATCAAGAAACAGATGGAGGGTGATTACATGGCCTATGCCCTGCTGACTGTTTTAAAGCGAATAAACATTAACTTGTATTCTTTGAGTTTGGATTAGTAAACAGTGATCATGTAGAATGAGGAAAACGCAATTTCAGATGATCACAGATAATAAAAAAAAAACAGTGGGAGTTTTGAGCCATTGAGGTCCGCTACACAAATCCTCCTAGCTCAATAGGTAAAGAATCTGCCTGCAAAGCAAGAGATTTGGGTTTGATCCTTAGGTCAGGAAGATCCCCTGGAGAAGGAAATGGCAACCCACTCCAGTGTTCTTGCCTGGAGAATCCCATGGACAGAGGAGCCTGGCAGGCTACAGTCTATGGGGGTCTCAAGATTTGGACATAACTTAGCAACTAAACCACTGCCACAGCACAAATCCTGGACCACTGTTTAACGTATAGTGAAATATCTGGACTGGATAAAGCACAAGCTGGAATCAAGATTGCCAGAAGATATATATAACCTCAGATATGCAGTGACACCACTCTTATGGCAGAAAGGGAAGAACTAAAGAGCCTCTTGATGAAAGTGAAAGTGGAGGGTGAAAAAGTTGGCTTAAAGCCCAACATTCAGAAAACAAAGATCATGGCATCTGGTCCCATCACTTCATGGCAAATAGATGCAGAAACAGTGGGAACAGTGGCAGAGTTTATTTTTGGGGGCTCCAGAATCAGTGCAGATGATGACTGCAGCCATGAAATTAAGACACTTACTCCTTGGAAGAAAAGTTATGACCAGCCTAGACAGCATATTCAAAATCAGAGACATTACTTTGCCAACAAAGGTCTGTCTAGTCAAAGATATGGTTTTTCCAGTGGTCATGTGACAGTTGGACTATAAAAAAAGCTGAGCACCAAAGAATTGATGCTTTTGAACTGTGGTGTTGGAGAAGACTCTTGAGAGTCCCTTGGACTGAAAGGAGATCCAACCAGTCAATCCTAAAGGAAATCAGTCCTGAATATTCATTGGAAGGACTGATGTTGAAGCTGAAACTCCAATACTTTGGCCACCTGATGTGAAGAACTGACTCATTGGAAAAGACCCTGATGCTGGGAAAGACTGAAGGCAGGAGAAGAAGGGGATGACAGAGGATGAGATGGTTGGATGGCATCGCCGACTCAATGGGCATGAGTTTGAGTAAGCTCTAGGAATTGGTGATGGACAGGGAGGCCTGGCATGCTGCAGTCCACGGGGTTGCAAAGAGTCAGACACGACTGAGCGACTGAATTGAACTGAGCTTCACTGAAGTATCTGTAGGAGATAGCCCAGAGTTCTTGTGCAAAGTGGAATTCATTACATAATTCAGCCCATCATGTGCTTAGGGAAGTTTTGAGTACATTCTTTTACATGATGCTAGGGGTATAAAGATGAGGTTGGTGTAGCATAGTTCCTATCATCAAGGAACGACAAAATGAGGTGGCTATCATTGCCCCTCTGGTAGTACGCCATTGATGCCACTGCTTAAGCCAAGCTTCTAAGAATGTAGGCACTTGGTCAATAGTTGTCCAGTAGGTGACTATTATGCAGAAGCTATGGTAGCCCCCTCTCCTAGGGATGGTTAAAAAAGATTAATGGGAATTCATGACTTCTACCCATTAGCATTTAAGCCCTCAAGTCCTTTTGCTCTTCAGTCATATTTGGGCATTCTCTCTTTCTCTCAGGTGCAGACTTTGTTTTTCTTCCAATGGTCAATCACATTTGGCATAAACCTCTCTTTCCTCTTCCCTTCCCCTCTAATGCTGATTTGGTGGTTGAAACTCTTAGTCCCCCAAATAAGGTGTGCAAGGACCATCACCTTCTTTAATTCCTTTGAATAAAAAAGAAACCCAACTGGAGCCCTCCTGTGCGGGGTTGTTTGAGATTACAACACAGCCATTTGTGGACAACTGCTTTCTTTTCCTGGGCAATCTGAGGAGTCCCATGGCTCATGTGTTTGACTGAAATAGAAGGAGAACCCTTCATGTTCAACCCTCATGGTTATTGCAGGTAATTCTCACTGTCTAAGCCCAGGGGAGGCCTTGAAGGTCATTAGCCTTTCTGCCACGTTTGGAGCCTAAGAATCTCATTGATGTCCAAATCTCAGAGCCAAATGTTCCAACTTCCAGAATCTACAATGCCTTTTTTAAGATTCTGTTGCTTCCTTCATGCACTGCTAGGGAGTGGGTTGAAAATGGCTGAGAATCCCCACTAATCCCATAAGACTTTAATCTTAGCAAATCTATTTTAATTTACCAGTTTAGACAGGAAGTGGGTGTCATCTTCAGATACTTTTGTTTTAGCTCCACAAACTCCTCTTAAGACAAGGGAGCCCAAAGTTCCTGAATAACTTCTTAGATAGAAGGGATGGGAAATTATAAAGAACAAAATAAAATCTCTCATAATCATTATGTTTCTCTCTGAGGACTTAACCTCTCTTTCTAAGGACTTAACCTGTCTGCTTCTTCAGTTTTCTTTTTCTTTCTTTTAATGCAATGACTGAATGCTTGCTAGGGGCCAACCTCACAGAAATTCTTAGGGATCAATATCACTAATCCCATCTGGAGTTGAAGAAACTAGAGGGCAGAAAAGATGAATAAAATAGCAGAGCTGATATTTGACATTGCATCTGTTTACCAATTTCAAGAGAAGTGTATTTAAATGGAAAGAAATGTCTAATATGAGACTAGGACTCCTGCAAAACAGCCCAAACTCCTGCAAAGTGGGTGATCTTTACAAAGTTGTTTAACCTCCTAGATCCGCAGTGTGCTTATCCAGAAACCGAGGTACCTGCTCACAGAGTTTATTTGGTTATTAAATGAGAGCATATATGATCTACTACTTTGTAAAGTCCTTTGTAAAGTTGGAGGCACTGTACAAATGTAAGACACTAAGCTCTTTCTATAACTTTATGACTCTACAAATTACACTTTCAGAGTACACACACACACACACACATATTCAGATATATATGAAGCATGCAGGCCTGTATACATACATACATACATATATATATATATATATATATATATATATATGAATCACTTTTGTATACACCAGAAACTAATACAACATTGTAAGTCAACTATGCTGCTGCTAAGTCGCTTCAGTCTTGTCCGACTCTGTGCGACCCCATAGACGGCAGCCCACCAGGCTCCCCCGTCCCTGGGATTCTCAAGGCAAGAACACTGGAGTGGGTTGCCATTTCCTTCTCCAATGCCTGAAAGGGAAAAGTGAAAGTGAAGTCGCTCAGTCGTGTCCCGACTCTTAGCGACCCCATGGACTGCAGCCCTCCAGGTTCCTTCATCCATGGGATTTTCCAGGCAAGAGTACTGGAGTGGGGTGCCATTGCCTAACTATACTTCAGTAAAAAAAGGAAAAAAAATCACGATCATGTTCAGTGATCCCCAACTACTAAAGATGGAAGAGACAGTCTACAAGCAGAGCTGAACATCAATTAAGAAATAAACAGAAACCAAGTGACGAGCCATCTGTGAAGAATCTATGCACATTAAATTCAAATTTAAAAATCTAAGCATTCTGATGGAGCAAGTTATAGACTACAAATGAGAGCAGGATGACAGTATGTGTTATGACTACAGACAAAAAGAAACACCAACAAAAAATTAAGGCCCCAAATTGAAGATACAAACTAGAAAACCTGTAATGTTTTCCATTTTTATCATGTCTAGCATGTACCAGGAACAGGCCAGGTACACGTGAAGGTAAGTGTTAGATGATCAGTGATGTGATTATTCCTTTTGCATTCAGTCTTATTGAGAAATGACAGATAGATGTCAGAGAGAAACAATACCTTTTTTACTAGTAATAACTATTGTTCATTTGGTATTGAGCATTTACTAAGTGCTTTACAGGGATTAATTAATTGCCTAATAATGCTCTGATTATTCTATCCCCATTTCACAGAAAAGGAAATGGAAAGACAGAGAGGGAGAGAGACAAAGGAAGAAAGAGGGACATATAGTATTAAGTAGCAGACCAATATTTGAGCCCCAAAACTCTGGCTTCAGGAGAGGGCACTTAACAAGTATGTTGTGAAGTTGGATTGAAGAACCTAACTTAGCCCTGAAGCTAGAAGAGCCCTCCTCATATAGCAGCCCAGATATATATCTCTGCACACACAACTTAGTGAATTTGGGCTTCCAGAACACCCTAGGGAATTATTACCTGCCTCAAACCCCCCAAGCACAGAGAGGCCGAAAAGCCCCACACCTGAGAGACTAGTGGATTTTTATTTAAGTCTCTGAGGTGTGCCGATCTGAACCAAGGCTTCTAAGATGGGGTTTTGTCCCTCCTTACCATCTTTCCCTTTCTTCAAGTAACTGCAAGGCTAGAAAACAGCAAAGCCACAGATGAAAGTATTCTTAGTCTCTGAATCACGTTTTGGAAATGTATCCATCCCCCCCCCCACCCCAACCCCCCGGGGCTTCCCTCATAGCTCATTGGGTAAAGAATCTGCCTGCAATGCAGGAGACCCCGGATTGATTCCTGGGTTGGGAAGATAGGCTACCCACTCCAGTATTCTTGGGCTTCCCTTGTGGCTCAGCTGGTAAAGAAT
Source organism: Bos taurus (assembly GCF_002263795.3). NCBI lineage: Eukaryota > Metazoa > Chordata > Mammalia > Artiodactyla > Bovidae > Bos > Bos taurus. The sequence goes on along the minus strand of NC_037332.1, from coordinate 12,195,947 downwards.
CTGCCTGCAATGCGGGAAACCTGGGTTTGATCCCTGAGTTAGAAAGATCCCCTGGACAAGGGAAAGGCTACCCACTTCAGTGTTCTGGCCTGGAGAATTCCATGGACTGTGTAGTCCATGGAGTCACAAAGAGTCAGACACGACTGAACGACTTTCACTCACTCACTCACTCACCCCACCTCCCGCAGCCAGAAATATCTTCTTCTGATGGTTAAAAGAAATAAACCTTTGTTGTAAATGAGCCACAACACACATTAGGGGTCTATTTGTTATTACAGCTAACCTGCCTGCCAATGCAGGAGACACAAGAGACCTGGGTTCGATCCCTGGGTTGAGAAGATCCCCTGGAGAAGGGAATGGCAACTCCAGTACTCATGCCTGGAAAATTCCATGGACAAAGGAGCTTGGCGGGCTACAGTCCCTGGGGTTGCAAAGAGTCTGACAGGACTGAGCACACACATTTACTCTAACCAAAATAGAGGAGCACAGAGAGAAAGGCTGTGTTTACATCAAACTGTAACATATTACCCCTGCCCAGCAGAGCAACACGGATTGATTAATGGATCCCAGACACTCTTCACTCCAACAATTATATAAATTACTCCTTTTCCTGTGGGGACAAGCTAATGAGAAAGGTAAAAGGAAGAGCAGAAAGCTTTACACCAATATCTCTCAGAAGGAGAAGTTTCTACGTTGAGGCAGAAATGTGAGGAGAGTGAGAAAACTGGGAGAATATTGTTTTCCCCATTCTGTAGATATTATCATCCTTCTTTGAGATGAGAAAATTGAGGTACAAAGAGGTTAAGTAACTTGTCTACATTTCCTTATACTTCTTTTATTTGTAAGACATAATTTGATTATATGACAGCAAAACAAAAGGTCTAAAAGTAATATATGCCAAATGTGAACACAATTATGGAGATGTGAACATACATTCATGCACTAAAGACCAAAATTAGGGAAGAGATTTTTTAAACAAAATGCCTTTGACAAGAAAAGCTTAAACCAAAATACGATAGATTTGCGCATTATACTTCCCTACTTTAAATATTAATCTCTGTTAAATATTTAACAATGTACTGTTCTCCTCTCAAAAAGAACATCCAGAGAACACAATAAGGAATCAAGGCTGTGTCCTCAGTTTTGAGGAAGAAAATCGTATAACAGTGCAATGCAGTTTTCCAACAAATTCAGAATCTCTTCTTTAAACCGGGTCTTTGCATGTGTGTGTGCATGCTAAGTCAGTTCAGTCATGTCCAGCTCTTTGCAACCCCGTGGACTATAGCCCACCAGGCTCCTCTGTCCATTCTCCAGGCAAGAATACTGAAGTGGGTTGCCATGCCCTCCTCCAGGGGATCTTCCTGAACCAGGGATCATATACTTTATGTTGATTCCTTCAACTTCACATAATACTCATCCCCAATCATTTCCATCTTCCTCAAGGTCTGGGCTTCTAAAGAATCTCACTTTCAATTCCGCAGACACTGAAAGTTGGGATGTGAAAATAATGCTGTTTCATGGGAGCTGAAAGTGGGATCTAAAAGACAGAGAGCTGTGTTGGACGCTTCCTCTGAAAGTGACCAAGGCTCTGAGACTCTCCTATGAGTTCTGAGAGAATGACACGGCATCTGAAATGCACAAGTATAAGACAGCATCAGAGCGCTAACTTACTAATCGAAAATACAAAATAGGAGACTTCCCTGGTGGTTCAGTGGCTGGGAATCCACCTTCCAATGCAGGGCATGCGGATTCCATCCCTGGTCAGAGAACTAAGATCCCGCATGCCGTGGGGTGACTAAGCCTTCACACCGCAACTACTGAGCCCATGTACTGCAGCTAGAAAGAAGCCCACAAGCCACAGTGAAGAGCTCACATGCCACAAAGAAAGATCTCATGTGCTCCAACTAAGACCTGAAGCAGCCAGAAATAAATAAATAAATATTTAAAAAAATATGCAATATAACTGCCTCATTCACACAATCTGCACATTTTCCCTTTGTGTGCACCCTATGTTAGAATCTACATCATTCTCAGGAACAACATGTGAAGGGCTGGCACGGGAATGAGACCACTTGATCTCCCCAGGATGAAGGCCTTCTCTCTCTGAAGTCAGCTCACCTTGAATCTGCAGGTTGCTTGGAAGGCAGAAACCAGAGATTGGGGCTTGGAATAAATGTTGAACTTTCTCCAGCTTCCCTCCTTGGCCCTCTTCTCATTCTGTATCTGTTCCCCAGGCTATCTCGCCCACACACATAACTTATATCATGTAACAGAGGCAGATGACTCACAAACGTGTATCTCCCAGCCTTAACCTCTTGTCTGAGTTCCAATCCATCTATCAGTCTTGACATTTCCACTTGAAAGTCTCAAGGGCACCTCAAAATAAGCACATCCCTGAAACCAGCTCATGAAGTTCCCACTCAAGACTGCGTCTCCTGGTGTGCTGTCTCAGTAGGATGGCACCAACTTTACCTGGCTGCATAGGAAGAATAGCAGGAGTCATCCTTGATAAGATCCTCTCCCTTACCACCTTCATAGTTGATTCTTTCCTGAGTCTTGTTGATTCTAGCCTTTAAAAAAGTCTCACCAATATTTACACTTCAATCCATCACAATCAACAAAATTATCTTTCAATTACCCTCAACTCTCACCTGGGCAATTACAATAGCCTATCTGATCTCCAGGCTTCCATTTCCAATTTACCCTTCATATTATAATTATAATGGTTTATCAATATTTAAAGCATTTATCATTATCCCATGCCTCCTCCAGCAATCATTTCCCACTGCTCTTGGGATAAATAATACAAATCTTCTAAATGCCATTTGAGGTTCTGCCTGGCCTCAGTGCATCTCTCCAACTTCATCTTCCTTCACACTCTGCAACCCCCCCAAAACCACAGCTCCAAACACCCTGGTGTTTCAGGGTCTTGTATTTGTTGTAGCTCCCCGAGATCCAGCATCAGGGCACTTGCTATTCCTCCTCTCAAGCACCTGCATGCACCCATCCCTTCTTCACAGAGTTACTGCTGCATATTTTTTTCAGATTTTGATTCAGATAGGACATCCTCAAAAACTGCTCCCTGGCCTCACTGACTCGAACAAATTTCCCTGGTCTAGGCTCTCCAAGGCCCATGTTCCTCCTTCGTAGCGTTCGTCATCATTGCCATTTTATATCTGTAAGTTCCAAAGGAAAGAATTGTGTCTGTTTTTACTCATGACTTTGCATCCCAATGTTTTGTACAAATTTTGCCCATAAAAGGTATTCAATATTATTTTGGCAAACAAGTAAATAAAAAATGGTAAGTGGAAATAGAACTACTGTATGACCCAACAATTCCACTCCTGGATATATATTTATAAAAAAAAAATTTATTCAAAATACTAATTCAAAAAGACACATGTACCCCAGTGCTCACAGCAACACTATTTACAATAGCCAAGATATGGAAGTAACCTAAATGTCCATCAACAGATGAATGGATAAAGATGTGGTATATATAGGACATACATTCATAGTAGTATATGGAATACCACTTAGCCATAAAAATGAATGAAATTTTCCCATTTACAGACACAAGGATGGATCTGGAGGGTACTATGGTGCATGAAATGTCAGACAGAGAAAGACAAATACTGTATGATATCACATACGTAGAATCTCTAAACAACAAACTAGTGAATAAAACAAAAAAGAAGCAGACTCAGATACAGAGAACAAACTAATAGTTACCAATGGGGAGGGGGGGAGGGGAGGAAGGAGGGACAATATTGGGATAGGAAGGAAAGAAGTTATTATGAGATTATATGAAATCATGTATGTGAAACTTTTGAAAGCTGTTAAGCACTACACACACTCAGTTCTCAACACGTGTTAGTTGTTATTAATATTATAGGTTTCTTTCTTTTTCTGTACTTCTTTTTCTTTTTTCCCCTGTACTTCTAAGTCTTATCAGTGGCTTCATAATATGACTGACTAGGTCTTTTTGTAATCACATTAGTATATAAAGTTAGTATTCCCTGTCCTTTGAGAGATGGAAGTTGGATCTGGTTTAATATAAAAAGATAGCCCCATTCCCACACACCCAAAATGCAGAACCAGGCTTCACACACACAGGAGAACATATTTGTGATCTATGTAATTTACAATCTGATCCCCCTTACTATCTCTCCTCTGAAGGGACAGTCCTCTTGCAGAAGGATGTGATGGCATCCCAAGTCTCTTCTTCAATGGCATAACCCCAGTTATTACCCATAAAACACCATTTCTAAAATCTTCATAATCATGATTCAGCTACATTCCCTCTCATGGATGATGTACCCAGAATTGAGTATAATGCTTGGAGTGTGGTTTAATGAAGTGCCCTGCTCACCACTGGACGGTAATAAGCAACTTATGACTAAGTTTATGGGATTCCCAGGTGGCTCAGTGATAAAGAATCTGCCTGCCAATGCATGAAACAAAGATGTGAGTTTGCTCCCTGGGTCAGAAAGATCCCCTGGAATAGGAAATGGACACACACTCTAGTATTCTTGCCTGGGAAATTTAATAGACAGAGGAGCCTGGGGGGGCTATAGTCCATGAGGTTGCAAAGGGTCAGATATGACTTAGCAACTGAGCACACATACCCACAACTAAGTTGATAGATTTTTGTTGCTTGTTGTTTATTCACTAAGTCATGTCCAACTCTTTTGTGACCCCATGGACTGTAGCTCGCCAGGCTCCTCTGTCCATGGGATGTCCCAGACAAGAATATTGGAGTGGATTGCCATTTCCTTCTCCAGGGGATCTTCGGGAATCAGAGATTGAAATCAAGTCTCTTACAGTGGCAGGCAGATTCTTTACCACTTAGTCACCAGGGAAATTTACAGACACACTTCCAAAACTATAGTACAGCTTATTTTAAATTGAGAATGAAGGGAAGTGTATTGGATTGAATAGTATCCCCTGCCCCTCTGGATTCATGTCCTTCCCAGAACCTTAGAACGGGACCTCATTTGGAAATAAGTCATTGCAGATACAATTAGTTAGATGAAGTCCTGCTGGAGTAGGATGGACCCTTTATCCAACATAACTAGTGTCCTTAAAAAAGAGACAGGGAAACAGATAAAGATAGGAGAATGCACTGTAAAGACACAGATGCGCAAAAGAAAGCCAGCCAGGTAACGACAGGAGGTTGGAATTATGCAGCAGTGTCATGGATTGCCGGCAGCCACCCCAAGACGTGAGAGAGGCGTGGACAAGATGTGCCCTCTCAGGCCTTCAGAAGGAACCAATCCTGCTAACCCTTGAGCTCGAATATGTAGCCTTTAGAATGGTGAGAACATTAACTTCTGTTTTAATCCACAACAAACTTTTTAAAAAGAAAAAGTCACAGTTTCTGTAGGTATCTCCCTCTCCTTCCTCCCTATCCTCCTCGTGAACCTTGAAGCAGAGGGTGCTTTAGGTGACCTTGCCCATCTATGCTTGGATCTACTATGTGGTCTCAAAAGTCCTCCGTATTCAAATTCTTGGGACCATCTTGCCATAGCTCTGAGAGCTAACCAAAGAAAACAATGTTGCTGGATTTATATTGGATTCCTACCACAGGCATTTGCATTAATGCTGCACTTATCTTGAACAATCTAAAGGCTTTCAAAAAAATGAAACAACTTTGTTTATGCTCCTCTTATATTATTTCCAAAACATGTATTTAAGCAAAATTGGCAAAGTTTTCAGTCTCTCTTTGGGTTATCATATTTAGGTGAGAAAATTAAACATTGGCAACGTTCCTTGCATTTGGTCAAGAGCACCATTTCCAGCTTGTTTTACTTTCTCTTTGGCCCCATGAATCTCTGTTTGCATTGCTGTTCTCCCAAGGCCTCTGTTTGTCAACTCTAATACCCCTCCCCTCCCTTTTGCATAGATTGACCCTGGGGAATCTTGTGGTTTTCATTTTCATATCAAACACAAGTCTGTCTCTCTTAAGGAAATGTTTTAATAAAGCAAGCCAGTCTCACCAACCTGATGCTTCTCTGAGTGCCCTTTTCCCATTGCAAGAGGGCAGGGCCACTGCTGCGACTCTGAGTTAGGTATTCCATAGTCACGAAGTTACACTTGGCTTGGTGAGTGGCAGCAATTACTTGGTGAGGATTTGCTGTGCGCCAGTCGGAGGTCATGGTAATAGAATCCTCCTTTATTCAGGGTCCTGGGATCAATGACCAGAACAGGTCTAGCCTTGAATAAAGCATTTCTGACGAGATACTTATCTTGAAGAATCTTCTACATCAACTGTAACACTGCAGTTAGAGAGCCAACATATATTCAATATATTGCTATAAAATGGAATGCCAAGAGCTAAAAACCACAATAAAATCTAGTGGTTTTGCAGTCTCAGCAAGCGACTCTCAGAATGAAGAATTGTTTCTATTAAAAAATTATTCGAAAAGCAGAGACATTAATTTTGCATCTCTTATATTACTCTGTTTACAATCTGTTGTTTTAGATAAAGGTCTAGAAAAGATTTCTCATACTTTGTGGGCGGCTTAGTTTCAGTGTACTCCTCCAGGGGAAAAGAATAAGGAAAAATCAAATAAATATGTTTGTGCATAAGGAACAAACAATTTGGTTGCCAAAGGGAAAATTCATTAGGCTAAAAATTATTCTCTAGAGATAGATATTGTGAAATCAAGGTTTGCTTTTTTTCTTCTTCAAAACTTCTTTGATATTCCATCTTGTTATTTGTGGAGAAGCTCAGTGGCATGAAGAGTCTCAAAACATATTATCATTAAAAGCCATGCGTTCTTAAGCAAAACTTATGTAAAATATTAGGGATTCAAGTCCTTAGAAAAATACCTAATGTATCCAAAACCAAAGCAGTCTGTTTTATCTTTAAAGTTAAGACAAGAAGAGCAAAACACTCCATCTATGTTCCTTTAGAGAAGGAGGGCTTAATCTCCCATGTCTAAGGAATCTATGTTGGATGATGGATTTCAGGGGATCCCTGAGCATCATGGTTACAAAATTGCAAAGGTGGGATTATTCACTTTCTTCTGAGACAGGGGTCTATCATTTTATCAGATTTTCAAAAGTCTATGACATCTCAAAATTAAGATGCACTGCAAAGAAAACTCTGTTTGAAAGCTTTAAAATAAAACTGTGGGTTATTGTTGAAAGCTTTAAAATAAAACTGTGGGTTATTGTTACTAAAGTAATGATTAAATATTAGAAAACTGAAATGCTTATTTTCTTTCGAATATAAGACAAGAATTAAGATTTTTTATTAGTTTTCCTTCTATCAGGAAATGGAGCAGAAAAGAGGAACTAGAGTATTTCCTTTATAGAAAAGGGTAGTATAGCTACAACTCAGGTAAAAAAATTGAGGTAGAGAAAAGGCTTCCCTGGTCTCAGAGGGAAAGACTCCACCAGACAATGCAGGGGACATGGGTTTAATCCCTGATCCAGGAAGATCCACATGCCTCGGGGAAACAAAGTCCATGGGCTACAGCTCTGAGCCCGCACCCTAGCAGTGCCCTGCAACAAGAGAAGCTGCTCATGCACCACAAATGGAGAGCAGCCCTGCTCACCACAACTAAAGAAAGCCTTCACGCAGCAACAAAGACACAGCACAGCCAAAAATAAAAGATAAATAAACTAAAAAAAAACACAAAAGTGTTGAGGGGAAGAGTCAAGGAACCCTAAAACCTTCAATAAATCGTCCTATAGAATATGACACATTTCATTCAATACCTCCTGGATTAAACACAATGCCCACTTTTGCTAAATGCTGCTGCTGCTGCTAAGTCACTTCAGTTGTGTCAACTCTATGTGACCCCATAGACTGCAGCCCACCAGGCTCCCCCGTCCCTGGGATTCTCCAGGCAAGAACACTGGAGTGGGTTGCCATTTCCTTCTCCAATGCATGAAAGTGGAAAGTGAAAGTGAAGTCGCTCGGTCGTGTCTGACTCTTAGCGACCCCACAGACTGCAGCCTACCAGACTCCTCTGTCCATGGGATTTTCCAGCCAAGAGTACTGGAGTGGGGTGCCATTGCCTTCTCCATACTAAACGCTACATTTTAAAAAAATCATCTTCAAGGCTCATTCTATTTTCTCTCCTCCTTATTCAGCAAGACCACCACACTCTGTTCTCTAAAGATCCTTATATTTCTTACGCTTAGATCTCTCTTCAAAGAGGCAGAACTTTGTACATCTCTACTTTGTGACTCAATTGTCTGGGTGTCTAGTCTAAAAGTCATATCACTTTTTGGGCAAGTGGATATCCGGTTTTCCCAACACCGTTTGTTGACTGTGTACTATTCTACATCATTTCCCCATATGTATTCTTGGCTTCCATGTTGAAGATGAGCTAGCTGTATATACATAGGCTTATTTCTGGGTGCTCTCTTCTGTTCCATGGTCCTGTTATATCTGTTTTTACATCAGTACCATACTATTTTCACTTACTGCAGCTTTGTAATGTATCTTGAAATAGGATGTGATACTCCCAACTTTGTTCTTCTTTCTCAGGATTACTTTAGCTATTCATGATCTTTTATGGTTTCATATGAATTTCAGGATTTGTTTTTTCTTTTTCTGTCCAACATAGTGTATATAGTTAATGATACTGCATACTTTAAAATGTATTAAAAGGGTAGGTCCCATCTTAAGTGGTCTTACCCCACAGGGAAAAATAATGCAATAAAATAAAATTCATATTGAAGAGTCATGTCAAATGATACATATGCCATTCCTTTCTCTAAACTCGGACACTCTCTCGATAACTCTTGTCTCATTAAAAGCCTCATACAGTTGCACAATGGGACTTCCAGCGTGGCTCAGTAGTTAAGAATTCTCCTGCTAGTGCAGGGGACATAGGTTCGATCCCTGGCCTGGGAACTAAGATCCCACATGCCACGGGGTAACTAAGCCCCTATGCCATAACTACTGAAGCCCAAGTGTCCTAGAGCCAACACTTTGTAACAAAAGAAGCCACTTCAATAAGCCTGCACCCCATAACTAGAGAGTATCCCTGGCTCACTGCAACCAGAGAGTCTGTGCACACGCAGCAACTAAGAGCCTGTGCACCGCAATGAAGACCCACTGCAGACAAAAAATTAATTTAAAAAAATGCTGTTGTTTCTTTTCAACTAAGATCACTGCATCTGGCCCCATCACTTCATGGCAAATAGATGGGAAAACAATGGAAACAGTGACAGACTTTATTTTTGGGGGCTCCAAAATCACTGCAGATGGTGACTGCAGCCATGAAATTAAAAGATGCTTACTCCTTGGAAGAAAAGTTATGACCAACCTAGACAGCATATTAAAAAACAAAGATGATACTTTACCAACAAAGGTCCATCTAGTCAAGGCTATGGTTTTTCCAGTACTCATGTACGGATGTGAGAGTTGGACTATAAAGAAAGCTGAGCGCCGAAGAATTGATGCTTTTGAACTGGGATGTTGGAGAAGACTCTTGAGAGTTCCTTGGACTGCAAGGGGATCCAACCAGTCAATCCTAAAAGAAATCAGTCCAGAATACTCATTTTAAGGACTGATGCTAAAGCTGAAACTCCAGTACTTTGGCCACCTGATGCGAAGAACTGATTCATTTGAAAAGACTCTGATGCTGGGAAGGATTGAAGGTGGGAGGAGAAGGGGACAACAGAGGATGAGATGGGTGGATGGCATCACCAATGCAATTGACATGAGTTTGAGCAGGCTCCAGGAGTTGGTGATGGACAAGGAAGCCTGGTGTGCTGCAGTCCATGAGGTCACAAAGAGTCGTACACGACTGAGAGACTGAACTGAACTATATTCTTTCATAAAGGCTTTGACCTACTAGTCAAATTTGTAAAAGAGAAAACAATTGAGGACCCATTCTGGACGCTTTCCTCTCCCTTATCCTCACATTCTATTTTTCACAAATTCCTGCCAGTTCTACTCATTTCTCAAATTTATCTCTCTTTCTCTATCTCTATATCTCCATCTTGGTTCAGGTTACCACCATCGCTTGCCTGGATAAGAAACAGTCTATCTCGCTAGCTTCATACCTGTTGCCTTCTTACAAGCCATTTTTTCTGTGGCAGCCAGAGTTATTCAGAAACATAAATCTTGTCATCATGATCTGTATAAAACCATTCAATAGCCTCTAATAGCTCTTGAGATGGTGTCCAAAATGTTTAACATGGATGCAAAATCCTAGCCAGTGTGACCCCTAGCTTGTTCCTCATGTAATCTTTTACTACTCTTTTTGCTCTCCACAATCCACTTTCATTGGTTACTATTAAAAGATCTCTCAAAACTGTTAAGTTCTGTGTCTCCTCAAGGTCTTTGTTCTCTTCTTCTTTGCTTGAGACTATCATACAAGCATCCTGCATGCTTTACTTTTTCCCAATTCTGCTCTGAGTTACTGCGCCCCTCCTTCAAACCTTAGCTTACACATCACTCCACGTGGAAGCTTCCATTGGCCTCCTTCCAAGGTCAGTAGCACCCCTACTTCCAAATCCAGTGTCGTCTATTTTTCTTTTATATCAAGTAGCACAGTCTGTCAGAGAAGGCAATGGCACCCCACTCTAGTACTCTTGCCTGGGAAATCCCATGGACAGAGGAGCCTGGTGGGCTGCAGTCCATGGGGTCGCTAGAGTTGGACATGACTGAGCAACTTCACTTTCACTTTTCACTTTCATGCACTGGAGAAGGAAATGGCAACCCACTCTGGTGTTTTTGCCTGGAAAATCCCAGGGATGGGGGAGCCTGGTGGGCTGCCGTCTATGGGGTCGCACAGAGTCGGACACGACTGAAGTGACTTAGCAGCAGCAGCAGCACAGTCTGTAATTTTATATTAATATATGTGTCATTATTTGAGGACTGTCTCCCTCCATCTTCCCCTGTTAGCCATAAGACCTAGTTTATCTGTTTCACACCACAATTTTATTCCAAATAAATACTGAATAATGAATGAATGGGTAGTTCTGATCTCTATAAGGAAACTATACACTATTAGGGTGAGAGTCAAAATGCATAAAGAGGGAGAGTGCAGAAAGCCCTGCTGGCTATCTCCTTTCCTTTCTTCACGGCCACTTTTATATATCATCAAAGCAGAACTTCAGCTCCATTGAGCTGAAGATCTATTTGTTTTACCATTAACAAAAGACAAAAATTCACTTTAAAAAATTTGCCTGGGGATATTGTGTCAGAGTTGCAGCAGAACACAGGACTCATTTCAAAGGAAGAAATTTGTTGAAAAACTTCATTGAAGTACATATGGGTAAATGAAGGAAACAAACAAGGGATGGTGATGCTCCAGAGACCAGTATGAGCAGGAGAACATTATTGCCCTTTGTACCAAAGGGAAAAGAGGAGGAAATATGGACCTCCTCAAGTTATAGTTGAGAGGCAGGTGGAATCAGCCCTATGTAAATTTAGTGGCAAATTTGGGATGGTACAGGGGAAAAATATGCTCTCTCTTTCTGCCCTTGTCTCCCATTCATTGAACCATCTAGAAGCCAGATGTAAGCAAGCCTGGGATTTGTAGTCCATGGGGGGCAGCCTCTTCTGCAAATAATGCATGACAGACAAAAGAAAGAGTGGATCTGGGGCTGAATATGGATTTAGGCACATATTTTCTATTTATATGAGGTGAAAAGCATCCCTATTAGGAATGGAAAGTTTCAATTTACTACAAGAATCCCACGGACAGAGGAGCCTGGCAGGCTACACAGTCCATGGGGTTGCAAGAGACAGACACAACTTAGCCACTAAACCACAAAAAGAGATGCCTAGAGAAATGTGGTTGATAGTATCAAATTTGGGTCACAAAGACAGGTTAGCCACATAGGAAGACTACAGTAAAAATTCAAACTCTTTTAAAACCAAAACCAAGGGATTTATCTTAGTGAAAAGAGATACAAGAATGAATTTAATTAGCAATGAAGAGCTAAAAGATAGGTAGCAAAGATATGACTACAGTTGTAAAATTAATCTAAACCTTGATAGTGCTAACTCGTCATTCATAAACCTCAATTTCTTTGATAGGCAGAGTAATGCTTGCCAACACCCCCTTCCCCCACCAAAGATATCCAAGTCTGAATCCTTGGAACCTGTGAATATGTTAGGTTATGAGGCAAAGGAGAATTAAATTTGCAGGTGGAAATAATTTTGCTAATCAGTTGGCCTTAAAATAGGAAGATTATCCTGGATTATCAATGTAGGCCCACTGGAATCATAAGGTTTCTTAAAAGTGGACAAGGGAGGCAGGAAAGGAAATTAGAATGACTCTGTATAAGGACTTCAAAGCTACTGTTACTGGCTTTGAAAATGGAGGAAGAGATTGATGAGACAAGGAATGTGGGCAGCCTCTAGAAGCTGGAAAAGGAAAGGAACTGGATTCTCTCTTGGAGGCTTTAGAAAGGAATGCCAGCCTGTAGACACCTTGAATTAGCCCAGTGAAACCCATGTCAGAGGTATGACTTACAGAACTGCAAAATCATAAATTTCTGCTGTTTTATGCCGCTAAGTATGTGGCCTTTTTTTTTTTTTTTTAACAGCACAAACAGAAAATGAATACAGTGTCCTCATTTGTGAAATGGGGGCTGATAATACTGCTCTTGAGACGAAATTTAAAATATGACTGAACTCCTACCCCAAAACAAATATTTTAAGGGTCAGACTTGAGGCTTAAGAAATGATAGGCTGCTTCATAAAGGCATGTCTTCATTTCTGGAGCAGAAAATGTCTTTAAAAGCCTACCTGGCTGAATCACAGAGAAGTCTGTTAAAAAGATTTTTTCCCTGCTTGTGGAATACAACTGCTCTAAATCAGTCAGTCAGCCAGACATGATCCTATTTATTTTAATTAACTAACTAAATATGTTATATATATTGCCAATGACAAGAAAAAATGCATATGTTTATAAAAATTAATTTTAAAATACAAAGTAAAATCTAAATGTGTACAATTAGTTGGTGTAGAGTAGCCTATAGTACCAAATCGATTTTGAAATCTCATGTTACAGTCCAGCACAGCTGCTCAAGTAGCCAGGGTGAGTCTCCTCTGGGATCTTTCTTTCTCTGGCCCACCTTCCTATATGTCTTGTCACTGTATCTATCCAGCCAGTGGAAGAAGAAAGAGCAGCCCACACAGCAGGGAGGTCTGTGAATAGGGTCTAGAAAGGGCACATATCCCTTACCATGTATTCAAACTTAATCACTTAGCAACACATTACAACAAGAATACTGAGAAATGTAGTCTAGCTGCATTGAGTCCACAAAGAAGAGAGACTAGATTTGGTGAATAGCCAGAGGTCTTCACTTCATGCATAATGTAACAATAGCTAAAAACCTGGAATTACCTGTATTTAAAAACTCATGTCCCATTGGGTTAGGTTTGAGACTTCAACAATAATTACTGAAGCTATTGTTTGACTATCAATTATCAGTGGAAACCTGTCGCTTTCCAGTTTCTAAGGCCTCTTATAGACACCAGGGGAACATTTCATGCAAAGATGGGCTCAATAAAGGACAGAAATGGTATGGACCTAACAGAAGCAGAAGATATTAAGAAGAGATGGCAAAAATACACAGAAGAACTGTACAAAAAAGATCTTCATGACCAAGATAATCACGATGGTGTGATCATTCACCTCGAGCCAGACATCCTGGAATGTGAAGTCAAGTGAGCCTTAGAAAGCATCACTACGAACAAAGCTAGTGGAGGTGATGGAATTCCAGTTGAACTATTTCAAATTCTGAATGATGATGCTGTGAAAGTGCTGCACTCAATATGCCAGCAAATTTGGAAAACTCAGCAGTGGCCACAGGACTGGAAAAGGTCAGTTTTCATTCCAATCCCAAAGAAAGGCAATGCCAAAGAATGCTCAAACTACTGTACAATTGCACTCATCTCATATGGTAGTAAAGTAACGCTCAAAATTCTGTAAGTCAGGCTTCAGCAATACATGAACCATGAACTTCTAGATGTTCAAGTTGGTTTACAAAAAGGCAGAGGAACCAGAGATCAAATTGCCAACATTCACTGGATCATAGAAAAAGCAAGAGAGTTCCAGAAAAACATCTATTTCAGCTTTATTGACTATGCCAAAGCCTTTGACTGTGTGGATCACAATCAACTGTGGAAAATTCTGAAAGAGATGGGAGTACCAGACCACCTGACCTGCCTCTTAAGAAACCTATATGCAGGTCAGGAAGCAACAGATAGAACTGGATATGGAACAACAGACTGGTTCCAAATAGGAAAAGGAGTACGTCAAGGCTGTATATTGTCATCCTGCTTATTTAACTTATATGCAGAGCACATCATGAGAAACGCTGGGCTGGAAGAAGCACAAGCTGGAATCAAGACTGCACATGAGTTTGGTTGAACTCCAGGAGTTGGTGATAGACAGGGAGGCCTGGTGTGCTGCAGTTCATGGTATCGCAAAGAGTCGGACACAACTGAGCGACTGAACTGAACTAAACTGAACTGAAGGCCTATCACATAGCTGTTTGAGAATTAAAAGTGGTTACATACATGTTGCTTATCATAAAATTTGGCACATAATAAACACTCCATTAAAATTATATCTAATTTATTATCAAAATTATTACCACAGTTAAAACTGTCACTCTGTAATTTGTGATAGAAAAGAGAATAAAACTAATACATTGAGATCAAAAGTAATAACACAGTAAGAGTAAGGAACTTTAGCAGCCATCTATATCAATGGATAAATCATCCAGGCAGAATGACAGAAAATCAGTAAGGAAACACTGGGCTTAAGTGACATTTTAGAGGAAATTCACATACATATATTATCTATGTGTGCATATGTAAATATATAAATACACACACACACACATACATATATGTAACATTCCATTTAAAAGCGGCAGAATACACATTCCTTTCAGAAAGTGTATATGAAACATTCTCCAGGATAGTTCACATGCTAGGCCACAAAACAAGTCTCAGTAAATGTTTAAGAAATTGGAATTCTATCAAGCATCTTTTCTTATCACAGTGCTATGAGACTAGAATGCAACTACAAGAAGAAAAAAAAAAAAAAGCAAAAACTCAACCCATGGAGGCTAAACAATATGCTACTAAACAACCAATGGATCACTTAAGGATTCAAGAAATACCTGGAGACAAATGAAAATTAAAACACACAATTCAAAAATCTATGAGATGCTACAAAAGGAATTCTAAGAAGGAAGTTCATAGAGATCTGAGCACGTCAGGAAGCAACAAGTAGAAGTGGACATGGAAGAAAGGACTGGTTCCAAATAGGAAAAGGAGTATGTCAAGGCTGTATATTGTCACCCTGCTTATTTAACTTATATGCAGAGTACATCAAGAGAAACACTGGGCTGGAAGAAGCACAAGCTGGAATCAAGATTGCTGGGAGAAATATCAATCACCTCAGATATGCAGATAACACCACCCTTATGGCAGAAAGTAAAGAGGAACTAAGAAGCCTCTTGATGAAAGAGAAAGAGGAGAGTGAAAAAGTTGGCTTAAAGCTCAACATTCAGAAAATGAAGACCATGGCATCTGGTCCCATCACTTCATGGGAAATAAATGGGGAAACAGTGGAAACAGTGACAGACTTTATTTTTTTGGGCTTCAAAATCACTGCAGATGGTGATTGCAAGCATGAAATTAAAAGACGCTTGCTCCTTGGAAGGAAAGTTATGACCAATCTAGATAGCATATTGAAAAGCAGAGGTATTACTTTGCCAACAAAGGTCCATCTAGTCAAGGCTATGGTTTTTCCAGTGGTCATGTATGGATGTGAGAGTTGGACTGTGAAGAAAGCTGAGCACCGAAGATTTGATGCTTTTGAACTGTGGTGTTGGAGAAGACTCTTGAGAGTCCCTTGGACTGCAAGGAGATCCAATCAGTCCATTCTAAAGGAGATCAGCCCTGGGATTTCTTTGGAAGGAATGATGCTAAAGCTGAAACTCCAATACTTTGGCCACCTCATGCGAAGAGTTGACTCATTGGAAAAGACTCTGATGCTGGAAGGGATTGGGGGCAGGAGGAGAAGGGGACGACAGAGGAAGAGATGGCTGGATGGCATCACCAACTCAATGGACATGGGTTTGGGTGAACTCCAGGAGTTGGTGATGGACAGGGAGGCCTGGTGTGCTGCGATTCATGGGGTCGCAAAGAGCTGGACACGACTGAGCAACTGAACTGAACTGAATATAATATGTAGATGACAAGCTTTTGAGGTCTTGATTAAAGCTTAAAAGAAATACTAAGTCTTTGCTACCCACGTATGAAGATCTACTCTCCCAGAAGAGGGGTAAATGTGAGATAAATACTAACTGTATCTATAGAGAAGAGAATTACTTGCAAAGCAATAAACCAGAACATTGAAAACTGCCTCAGGACAATTTTAAACTACCGGTTCACTTATCAGTGCTGAGATAGCTCTTGATTCTCCATGCTAATGTCCTGAAGGCGATGCAGAGAAAAATCTCATTTTAGCTATTGTTTTCCATTGTTCTTTATGAGAATTGCTAATAAGAAACAGAATTGACTTCATCAGTTTCTCCCCGCCCCCGCCCCCTCTATTTTCCACTGGATTTTGGAAAATATTGATTAATTACTGGAATGGGAAAAGACACAAAACATATGAGAAAACTGGGAAAAAAATGGACATTGCTCAATTTGGAAAATTCATCCTAGGTCACTGAGAGATAACATGATAGTGGATAAAGAGCATTATTAAGTCTCACAAGATATTAGTTTGAAAAGAAAAGAAAAGGATAAGTTGAGACTAACATCTTGGCCATAATCAGGTGTAGGGGAGGAAAAAAATTTCCTTGAACCTCTAGAGTCTCTGGCTGTGTCTGAAAATTAAACTGACAAAGACAGATTAACAGGAGAAAAGCACAGAAATGATATGTTTTATGTGACACTGAAGACTTCATAGGAAATGACCCACAGAATCAGGCTTGAATGTTTATGCTGCTGCTGCTGCTAAGTCGCTTCAGTCGTGTCCAACTCTGTGCGACCCCAGAGATGACAGCCCACCAGGCTCCCCCGTCCCTGGGATTCTCCAGGCAAGAACACTGGAGTGGGTTGCCATTTCCTTCTCCAATGCATGAAAGAAAAAAGTGAAAGTGAAGTCGCTCAGTCGTGTCCGACTCTTAGTGACCCCATGGACTACAGCCCACCAGGCTCCTCCGTCCATGGGATTTTCCAGGCAAGAGTACTGAAGTGGGGTGCCATTGCCTTCTCCAATGTTTATGCTAGGTTTGATAAAGAGTGGAAATTGATAAAAGAAATTTTCACATATTGAGGTACGGGGGGAGTCATTCTAACTTATACTTGGATTAACTTGAATTTTACTCTGACTAGAACAGCCTCTTTGTGGACTATCGAATGTCCGTTGTACATCTGCTTTAATTATTCGGGAAAAATACATGCAACCAAAAGTAAGAATGTTCAAGTTAAAAACAAAGATTAAATGTTTCTCTTCTTGGACACTGATACTTGCAACTCCTTTGACAATAAGACTCTTACCAGGTGACAAGGCCAAATGACTTACTGTGTACATGCTGGACTGTTCCTTTTTTTTTTTTTTGAAACCTTAAAGAAATGTAACTGTGACTTGTTTGTTGTTCTTTGGTCTGACAAGATATAAAACTGCTGAAAACCCTGTTTCTCTGGAGCAGTTTCTCAGAGTGACCTGGAAAGTGGGCTTCTGGGCTAGTCCTCACGTTGGCTCAAATTAAAGTCTTTTCTAGTCTTATTATTGATTGCTTATTGGTTATCTTCATCAACAGCAGTCGTGGAGGAATATGATAGGTTAAAGAGTATAAGGTAAGTACAGAAAACTGGAGACCTTTAGCAAGGCCTGTCTGTCCAGATTCGTCTCAGAGTCCTGCCGTTTTTGGAGACAAGGACGTGCCTTTCCTCTGAGGATTAAAGAGCTTCTCTCTGGTGAGGTTTTTATGACTCGCTTCAGGGAGAAGTAGTGAGGAAGGTCACAATGACCTTGCTGCTTCTGTCTGCTCAAACTCCTTCATTTTAAAATCTTCAGTATGCCAAGATGCTGTGTTTGGGGTAGCTGAAGAAAATTCTAGAACATGTTAAAACTATTATGTTGGTTGTCTGTCTAGGTGAAAATGGTACCGCACTTCTAAATGTTACCCAGTTACAGAATCGCATTTAAAAGTGAGATTCCCATTTATAGAGGGGGCTTCCCTGATGGCTCAGAAGTAGAGACTCTGCCTGCCCTGAAGGAGACAGAGGAGATGTGAGTTTGATTCCTGGGTCAGGAAGATCCCTGGAGGAGGAAATGGCAACCCACTCCAGTATCCTTACCTGAAAAACTTCACGGACAGAGGAGCCTTGAGATGTACAGTCCATACAGTTAAAATGAGTCAGACAAGACTGAGTACACACAGGCACACAGTTATAAGGACCCCCAACAGGATCATTTGCTGCCAGTATAAGTCTTCTTGAAGCTGACTTCAGAATAAAGCTTCCTCTTCCATCACTGTTTACAAATATGTCATGACTGGGGAGGTTGCCACCATGTACGGGTCTTCCATTGAAGGGCGGCTCTGCATGCCCTGACGCAGAGTTGTAAGGTAGGTGCGGCAGCCAGGAGAAGTGCTCAGGGCCCAAAGGATGACCAGCTCAGGTGACTCACTCACAGGGGCATCTGCTCACCTACTCTTTCTCCTGTGACAATAATCAGTTGTGTAAATAACAATGACTCCCCTGCCACGCATTCCCATGTGTCAGGAATATATTCCAGTGTTTAGTTTAGGTTTTGGCTGTTTCAGGGGAAGGAAGCAATGGATATTTATAGCAAGTTATTAGATTCTGAAGTTAACAGTTTGTGTGTATTAATTTCTGTATTAAAATGACTGTAGCTGAAACAACACTTTTTTAAACCTTAAAAAAACGGATTAAAAAAAAAACTGTTTGTGAGATTAGAAAAAGACAAACAGTAGATGACGTTAAACATTTCTTTCTTCTAAATTTTGAGCACTTGTATTTACCTTTGAGGTAGAGTACCCATTTATTTGGGCGACGGAGGGGTGGAATCCACACACCACAATGGGCTTTTTAGTGATGAAATTGTGAAACTAGATCCCTCACAGTATCCTGAAGACAGGGAAATGACTCGAATGCAGATGTTTCAGGTCCAAGTCATTTGTTGTATTTGGAAATGTAAATTGAGTACCAGGTCTCTGGGGATTTGGTTGTCTCTGAGAGAAATATTCATTTTTAAAATCTTTCCAGTGCTTAAGATTATTGCTTCGTCTCTGAGTTGTGGGTGTTCTCCTTCAGGCAACTGTTTACAGGAAATCTGTAACTGAGGTCACGGGGAATGCTAGAGACAGCAGCTGGCAGACGGCTCACTCCAGAGAACACCCCAACAGGAGAACCTGATGCCTCGTTTGTGGCTTATCTAAAATCGCATAACTAACTCAGCTACAGGACAGAGCTCTACTTTGTTCTTTTGAGTTATAGGACCACACCCTGGTGGGTAGGTTTCCTTCATAATTGCTTAACTAATGTCCTCACTGTCCTTCACACAGAAAAAGGCTAGCCTGGGGATAGGAAACAAGTCAAGCCTAGAAATGGTGTCTCTGGGACCAACTGGCAGTTCGGTCAAGATTTCTGAAGTGCGGAAGGAAGTCTTATTGCCTAAGGGTTCAGAACAAAACCCTGGCATCAAAACTTGACCTGCTACTTGAGAACATGTTGCTGAACCTATGCTCTGAGCTGGTCCAAGAAGTCTATGCTCTCAGTCAGCGCTGAGAAAGCACACAAAGGTAGAATCTGAAACCTGTAAAGCAGACTGATAGAGAACTTTATATTTGTTCAGTGTAATTATATATAAATTGGAACGTGTATGTTTATAGCTTTTTTTATGTTGTTATTTACTTTTATTATAGTTTAACGGCTGCCCTGGTGGCTCAGTGGTAAAGAATCTGCCTGCCAAGTAGGAGATGTGGGTTCAATCCCTGAGTCAGGAACACCCCCTGGAGAAGGAAATGGTAACCCACTCTAGTATTCTTGCTTGGAGAATCCCATAGGCAAAGGAGCCTGGCAGGCTACAGACCAGGGGATTGCAAAGAGTCAGACATAGCGATTGAGTACGTTATAGTTTATAAAAGTTTTTGTCAGTGATGGACTGGAAATAAACTTGTTGTTCATCACAGATACTTTGAGAGCACTTGCATGAAACAACTGATAGAGTTTTCTTACTGCAGAAGTAATACAGAATAATAAATGAGAAAACATTTGGAAAGTGTTGATACCTGACAGCACTTTCATGCAAATGTGGGCACAATAAAGGACAGAAATGGTATGGACCTAACAGAAGCAGAAGAGATTAAGAAGTGGTAAGAATACACAGAACTACACAAAAAAGATCTTAATGTCTCAGATAGCCACAATGGTGTGATCACTCACCTAGAGCCAGACATCTTGGAGTGCAAAGTCAAGCGGGCCTTAGGAAATTTCACTATGAAAAAAGCTAGTGGAGGTGATGGAATTCCAGCTGAGCTATTACAAATCCTAAAAGATGATGCTGTGAAAGTGCTGCACTCAGTATGCCAACAAATTTGGAAAACTCAGCACTGGCTACAGGACTGGAAAGGGTCAGTTTTCATTCCAATCTCAAAGAAAGGCAATGCCAGAGAATGTCCAAACTACAACACAACTGCAGTCATCTCATATGATAGCAAAATAATGCTCAAAATTCTCATGCTAGGCTGCAACAGTACATGAACCGTGAACTTCCAGATGTTCAAGCTGGATTTAGAAAAGGCAGAGGAACTACAGATCAAATTGCAAACATCCACTGGATCATAGAAGAAGCAAGAGAATTATAGGAAAACATCTACTTCTGCTTCATTGACTACACTAAAGCCTTTGACTATGTGGATCACAATAAACTGTCAAAATCTTAAAGAGATTGAGAATACTAGACCACCTGACCTGGCTCCTGAGAAATCTGTATGCAGGTCAGAACAGGACATGGAACAAAGGACTGGTTCCAAATTAGGAAAGGAGTATGTCAAGGTTGTATATTGTCACCCTGCTTATTTAACTTATATGACTATAAGAAATGGTATGGACCTAACAGAAGCAGAAGAGATTAAGAAGAGGTGGTACCAATACACAGAAGAACTATACAAAACAGATCTTAATAACCCAGATAGCCACAATGGTGTGATCACTCACCTAGAGCCAGACATCTTGGAGTGCAAAGTCAAGTGGGCCCTAGGAAGTTTCACTATGAACAAAGCTAGTAGAGGTGATGGAATTCCAGCTGAGCTACTACAAATCCTAAAAGATGGCAGAGTACATCATGCAAAATGCCGGGCTGGAAGAAGCACAAGCTGGAATCAAGATCACAAGGAGAAATATCAATAACCTCAGATATGCAGATGACATCACCCTAATGGCAGAAAGTGAACAGGAACTAAAGAGCCTCTTGATGAAAGTGAAAGAGCAGAGTGAAAAAGCTGGTTTAAAATTCAGCATTCAAAAAACAAAGATCATGGCACCTGGTCCCATCACTTCATGGCAAATAGATGAGGAAATAATGGAAACAGTGACAGATTCTATTTTCTTGGGCTCCAAAATCTCTGCAGATGGTGATTTCAGCCATGAAATTAAAAGACACTTGCTCCTTGGAAGAAAAACTATGATCAACCTAGACAGCATATTAAAAAGCAGAGACATGGCCAAAGAACTAAATAGACATTTCTCCAAAGAAGACATACAGATGGCTAACAAACACATGAAAAGATGCTCAACATCACTCATTATCAAAGAAATGCAAATCAAGACCACTATGAGGTACCATTTCACACCAGTCAGAATGGCTGCTATCCAAAAGTCTACAAATAATAAATGTTGGAGAGGGTGTGGAGGAAAGGGAACCCTCTTACACTGTTGGTGGGAATGCAAACTAGTACAGCCACTATGGAGAACAGTGTGGAGATTCCTTAAAAAACTGGAAATAGAACTGCCTTACGATCCAGCAATCCCACTGCTGGGCATACACACAGAGGAAACCAGACTTGAAAGAGACACGTGTACCCCAATGTTCATCGCAGCACTGTTTATAATAGCCAGGACATAGAAACAACCTAGATGTCCATCAGCAGATGAATGGATAAGAAAGCTGTGGTACATATACACAATGGAGTATTACTCAGCCATTAAAAAGAATACATTTGAATCAGTTCTAATGAGGTGGATGAAACTGGAGCCTATTATACAGAGTGAAGTAAGCCAGAAGGAAAAACACCAATACAGTATACTAACGCATATATATGGAATTTAGAAAGATGATAACAATAACCCTGTGTACGAGACAGCAAAAGTGACGCTGATGTATGGAACAGTCTTATGGACTCTGTGGGAGAGGGAGAGGGTGGGAAGATTTTGGAGAATGGCATTGAAACATGTAAAATATCATGTATGAAACGAGATGCCAGTCCAGGTTCAATGCACGATACTGGATGCTTGGGGCTAGTGCACTGGAACGACCCAGAGGGAGGGTATGGGGAGGGAGAAGGGAGGAGGGTTCAGGATGGGGAGCACATGTATACCTGTGATGGATTCATTTTGATATTTGGCAAAACTAATACAATTATGTAAAGTTTAAAAATAAAATAAAATTAAAAAAAATAATAATAAAAAGCAGAGACATTACTTTACCAACAAAGTTCTGTCTAGTGAAATCTATGGTTTTTCCAGTAGTCATGTATGGATGTGAGAGTTGGACCATAAACAAAGCTGAGCACCAAAGAATTGATGCTTCTGAACTGTGGTTTGGGGAAGACTCTTGAGAGTTCTTTGGACTGCAAGGAGATCCAACCAGTCCATCTTAAAGGAAATCAGTCCTGAATATTCATTGGAAGGACTGATGTTGAAGCTGAAACTCCAATACTTTGGTCACCTGATATGAAGAACTGACTCATTGGAAAAGACCCTGATGCTGGTAAAGACTGAAGGCAGAAAGAGAAGGGGGCAACAGAGGATGAGATGGTTGGATGGCATCACTGACTCAATGGACATGATTTTGAGCAAGCTCCGGGAGTTGGTGATATACAGGGAAGTCTGGCATTCTGCAGTCCATGGGGTGGCAAAGAATCAGACAGGACTGAGTGACTGAACTCAACAACTGACACTTAGCACCTTAGAACTGAACCTGACACTTAGTAGTCAATCAATAGATACAAACTAATTTTAACATATATAAATTGTTGCTATTTAAGCTAGTACTTAAAGAATGAGGAGAAATTTACCAGATGACAGAGTTAAAGGAGAAGGTTAGTTAGCAGTACCAATTTATAGAAAAGTATGAATTTATGAAAGGGCATTAAGCTGACTGAAAATTTGAAAGTGTAAGTCAAAGCCCTAAAACTTAAAATATATTTGACACATGAACAACCGAGCTTTGACTGGCACAGGTCCACTCAACTGCAGATATTTTTCAATAATAAATATCTCTGAGCTACACAATTCATGGCTGGTTTAATCCTTTGATAGAGAGAAACCTCAGATTAAAAGGGCCAATTATGAATTATACTCAAATTTTCTACTGTTTGGAGGGTCAGCACCCCAAACTGCTTTGTGTTCATTATGTGTTCTGGGGATTGATGAATACTCTTGATTAATAGCTAAGCCTATTCTCCTTAAAATTTATTTTTAAAGTCCTCAAAATTCCAATATTTATAACTCTAGTATTTGTCCTAAATTTAATTCTGGAAATGTGGCCACTCAATATATTGGTAGTGTTTGACATTTTCACATTGGAGAACTTCAAAATTGTGAAAGATGGACATTGGAGTTTGTTTTTGTGTGGTGTTGCATGTATCCATACTAAGGAAATCACAATAATGGCAGAAAACGAAAAGGAACTAAAGACCTCTCCATGAAGGTAGAATAGGAGACTGAAAATGCTGGCTTAAAACTCAACATTCAGAAAAACTAAAATCATGGCATCTGGTCCCATCACTTCATGGCAAATAGATGGGGGGAAATTGGAAACAGTGACAGATTTCAGTTTCTTGGTCTCCAAAACCATTGCAGACAGTGACTGCAGCCACAAAATTAAAAGACCCTTGCTCCTTGGAAGAGAAGCAATGACAAACCTAGACAGCATATTAAAAAGCAGAGACATCACTTTGCCGACAAAAGTCTTCTATTCAAAGCTATGGTTTTTCCAGTAGTCATGTATGGATGTGAGAGTTGGACCATAAAAAGGGCTTAGTGCCAAATAATTGGTGCTTTTGAACTGTGGTATTGGAGAAGACTCTTGAGAGTCCCTTGGACAGCAAGGAGATCAAACAAGTCAATCCTAAACGACATCAATCCTAAATATTCATGGGAGTGACTGATGCTGAAGGTGAAGATCTGATACTTTGGGCACCAATGCGAATAGCTGACTCATTGGAAAAGACCGATGGTGGGAAAGATTGAGGGCAAGAGAAGAAAGGGGCAACAGAGGATAACATGGTTGGATGGCATCACCGATTCAATGGACATGAGTTTGAGCAAACTCAGAGATAGTGAAGGACAGGGAAACCTGCCATGCTACAGTTCATGGGGTCACAAAGAATTAGACATGACTTAGTGACTGAACAAACAACAGGTATCCAAATAAAAAACCAAATTTGTTTAAACATTATAAATGAAATAAATGTTTACTTAAAGATTATAAAGGAAATATATAAATTTCAGAAAATTTAACTTTTATAAGTGCTCTATGATATATTTCACATAATTAGTTCTCTTAATTACAAGCACTTCTAAGTTTTGAAACTTTGTATAACCTTTGCATTGAAGAACTTTGTAATTCATTGAATTAAGTGAGAATGTGCCCTTGAAAGTAATAAATCTATGTCTTTTTAGATATCCCTTAATTATTTTTCATTCATTGAAGCATTCAGAATTATTGAGGTATAAATGCAGATGCTCCCATGTTTTAGGAAGTAGCTCGATAACATTTCACTTCTCATTATTTATACATCACAACACACCTATGATGGAGGAAAAACACTATAGTTCTCTGCATTCATAATACCATTGAATGAGTACAGACAATAATGACTTAATAGCAGCAACTGCATGAAAATGTTACATTCTTCATTTTCTCTTGTTTTCCCTTTTCTTTCTGAGACAGTATGCCCACAATTTCTGAAGGCAGCTTTCCGTCGTTACTTGCATTCCCTCTCTTTCAGACTTCCACTCCTTAGACTCACATTCTCATCTCATTTTTAACTAACAATAAATGAGTCTCTAATTCTAGTTGATGAGATAGGATCTCCAGCTTTAACGTTAAAAAGCAATCTTTCTTAAGAAAAATTCTAACAGCAGCACAAAGGACCTACAGCAGTTGTTGAGGGTACGGTTTTCTTCCCTGATTGTCACAGGTGTATTTTTGATGCTGTGCAACTGGCATTGTTCTCCTGAGAAAACATGTGTCGCAGATGGGGGGACAGTCAAATCTTGTTAAAATGGACAGTTGTAAGAAGGACCAAATCCTGAAAAGCCCTCAGCTGGTGCAGTGAATTATTTTATTGGGGAGGGGGGAAAAAAAAAAAAAAAGATTGTGATTTGGGCCCCAAATGACTTGAATGATAAATCAGAAGCTTCTCATCTATACGCTACATTTGTCAGGGAGATTTTGCTGGGCACAAAATTGCAAATTGTCTGCTGAATTAAAGGGTATGAAAATTAAAGTGGCCAATTAAATGCAAATCATCACTGTTCTCAGGACAGGTACTGACTGATCTTGTAGGTAGGTCATGCTTTGATGATTATAGCAGCGTTTCTCTTTTAATTCCGAATGGAATTCAAACAGACATCATAAACAATGATCTGTGCAGTGAACCAGCCAGCTCCCTGCTGGCCCTTACACTTGCTGTTCCCCTGCCTGAAAGCAAGCTTCTTTGTAGTTCTGCCTGGCTAGCTCCATTTCCACAGTCTAGTTCCAGCCCAAATGCCTTCCTTCTTGAAAAGGACTTTCCTCTCCACCTTATCTAAAATAGTATCTCCTGCTCACCATTCTAGGCTTTTATTTTAGTCATAACTCTTACCACCACATGCGATCATCTCACTTATAAACTTGACTACTTGCCATTGTCTGTCTCTATAGAATATATATTTATGGGAGGAAAGACCATATTTGTGTTCTCACAGTTTCCAATCCCTGGTCCCGTATGTTGCTCAATAAATTTGTGTAACTTAGTGAAATGAAATTTTTAAATGGGGTGTGTGATAACCTCTTTAAAACAAAACTACCTCAAATATTTTTAAACAGGCACAGAAAGAGTCATGGATTATATTATAAAGCTTTCTCTAAGAACCATAAGAGTTCTAAAACCATGCCTTCTTTCTCCCAGTTTTTAATATGCAAAGAAATGTTTCTCTCTCTGTAAGAATTTGGTTTAAAAAGATTATTATAAAAAACAGAGAGCTTTCTATAAATAGGCACACAGAAATAAAACACATTAACCATAATCCATAACCATATAGTTGTTTTACATCTGTTTTATTTTTTCTTCTAGTTGGGAATTTAAGCAAGAGTATATCATTAATATCATATTATGGGGGAATTTGGAATAACATTATTATATTATACAATCCTCTATATAACATTTCTTTTCTCCATAGCTAGTATTTGACCTGAGTCAAATCTCGTTATTCAATCTATTTAGCTTGTACTTAATCTTTATTGATCTTTTTTTCATAAAAAAGGGAAAAATCAATTTTTTATTATGTTTGTTAAACAGGTAGAGTAAGACTGAAGTGGACACAGCAAATAAAGCAATAGATAACTATTTGCTGAGATGTTCTATTTTATACATACACATAGACACACACACATATATTTATATAAATATATGTGTGTGTGTTTTAGTTGCTAAGTCATATCCAACTCTTGTGACCTCATGGACTGTAGCCTGCCAGGCTTCTCAATCCATGGGGATTCTCTAGGCAAGAATACTGGAGTGAGTTGCCATCTCCTTCTCCAGGGGATCTTTCTGACCCAGGAATCGAACCGGGGTCTCCTGCACGGCAGGCAGATTCTTTACTGACTGAGCTACGCGGGAAGCCCCGTATATTATATATATAGTATATACATAATTTGTTCACTTGACTGCACCAGGCTTTAGCTGATGCCTGCAAACTCTTAGCTGCAGAATGTGGGATCTAGTTCCCTGACCAAGGATGGAATCCAGGCTCCCTGTATTGTGAGCTTGGAGTTCTAGTTACTGGACCACCAGTCTTAGCTACTTCCCAATTTAATATATTAAAGGGAAACTATGAATAAGACAATAAATAAATAGAGTCTTACTATCTCTATTGAGATAATATCTATCTTGATCTACCTTGATTTCTATTAGTACTTCTGTTTTTTATCCTAAACATCCCAAAACATGTGCATGGATTTGAATGTTAAACATTAAAGCATTTTTAGAGGAAACAGACATATTTAAACATATTTACAATTTAGATTTCTAGTTTTAATATGTCTCCAGTGTACATTACTAATTTTAATATGTCTCCAGTGTCTCCAGTGTATATAGGGACTAAAAGACATTAAATTAGTCCAAGTAATCTGGCATATATTCTGAGGTTAACTATCCTCACCCAACATACAGCACTCCCAAGGCAGCTACGTTTAAGGTTCCATCATTTTCATGCTTTGGCTTATTTAGAAGCTGAAGCTTATCTTATTTCCATGTTCGAGGATTTATTCTATTTATTTCTCCTAAATTCTGGAATATGACACAATGCAGAAAAGAATCTGTTACATAGTCTTGCCATTCTATAAGCAGGCTTTCCTTTTTCCAATGGAGAAAAACTGCCCATCTACAAGGGAAATTAGGCAGAGGACATTTGCATGCATTTATTTTATGCACCTGTTAAACATCCATTATGGGGGATCACTGTGTAGTCATTCGAATACAAAGAGTTATGAAAAACAGATCGCTACATTTAGAGCTTGAAGTCAAAGGGGATGATGACCTATCTGTGAACCCACTGATAACATATGTGATGTTTAGGAAAAGGGCCCTAAAGCCTTTCTCACAGGAGAGGAAACTTTATGAGAACGTGGGGTTTTCATAAGTGATCCATACAGGCATATAAGTGTCTGCCAGGATTAAGTAAGTAGGCTGAGGCAAGAGCATGCACATGGGAGTCATTTTAAAGCAACAGTGAACTTCGTTTATAATGATATCCTGCCTATTATTAAAACATGGGCGGCATTAAACACAATTACTTCCAAAATGTGGCTGCAACGAACACAGGCTACAGCTCTTATCGTCACTGCCCCGAGCCTGGTAAGTAAGATATACTGTGTCCTCTCCGTAACTTTATCCACATGACTGGGGGGAAATGAAAGCACAGAGAGCCAGTGAAATGTGTGCAGTGTCCTGAAATTTGAGACTGTAAAAAATTAATAAACAGAAACTTCAATTAAATACAGCTCTTACACGCCGTGAGGACTGCAGAATCCAACGACTCTTGGTGAGAAGAAAGACTCTTCTTTCCTGGCAGGAACTCAGCCAGTGAAAAGCCACAGACTCAAACTTTCTCCTTTCTTTGCCATGGGTGGGGTGGGGGAGGTTGGGGAACTTGCATGTGGCCCACCATAGTTATAGACCCCACATTGCAATTCTTTGCTGATCCTGAATAAACCCATCTTTGCCAGAGAAATATCTGGCCATCTATTTATTTCAGGTAAAGATCAAGTTTTATCAGCGTAAAGTAGAAAACATAAACCACTAGTGTGTTGCTCAGTACTGGCCCTCCCATAAAGCACACTTAGGAGACTTATCCGATCATTTCTAACTCTGGTGTCTCTTGCTACCAGAGCAAAACTTCTCCGGAAATCAAGCTGGTTGGAGGAAAATGGGAAGTTTCTGTTGTCTTCAGTCACTCCCCACCAAACCAAATTTAGGGCTAGTGCTGCCTACCATGGTTGTATATTGGAACCGGTTGTATATTTTTAACCAGAGAATTGGTTAAAAATTCTGATACCTGAGCTCCATCACTAAGATTCTGAGTGAATTTAATTGTTTTGCCATAGGACCCAGGTCACTGACTAATGCTGGCTTTCCCAGGTCATTCTAATATGCAGGTAAGGTGGTTAATCACTGTTCTAGGCAAAGATATATAAGACTGGCATTCTCAAGTCAAGGCGTTGAGCCAAGCCTTGATCTTTAAAAAATCCTTTCAAGCTATCACTTTGTGACATTTTCCCTCGAATGCTACCCTTGGTGTTTATTTGAATCTGAATTTCTATAAGTAACAACATTCAGGATATTGGGAGAAGAGGCAGCGGAGTATAACTGTGTTGTCCACACTGAACTGAATTCCCAAACTCGTGGCAAAGGCGCTTGTGACCAAAGCGCCCAACTTGTAACAAATCAGGACATTAGTTATTGAAAGTTGGAAAGTGATAAAGAACATGAGACTAAACATATGGCAGGGACTGCAATTTCTCATATTTATGAAATAAGTGAATAACGGGCATAAAATCGTGGTGTGTGCATTTACTGTGGGCTGTCAGAGAAAAAGAATGTCTTCATTACCAACCAGGCCTCGGTGTTAAGTATTTTGGAGCCTATGGGACTGTTCTAGATATTAGAAATCTTCAGTAAAGTCACAAATGAGAAACACATTGTAACACACACAGAGTCTGGACGTTCCAAGCGCATATGTCTATAATCTTAACCAAATTCTTAGAAGAAAAAAGTTGCAACTAGATTTTCAAGATGCCTAGATTTGGGGGTCTGGAAAGTGTTAGGCAACAGGGAAGTGAACAAGAGTGGTTGTGTATAGTAACAGCTGGAGTTCACTCCTGCCTAGCTGGCCACCTAGGTCAGCTCCATAGCTGCATGTTGTCTTGTCACTTCTGACTGTTTACTTGCAGGGGTGACCCAGCCAAGTACGCACATTCTAAATTCTGAGCCTCAGCAGAAAGTCCCAGCCCCAGCTCTCCATATTTGCCTTGCTGGACTGCTCAGAATCTCCAGCAACGTACAACAAGGATTGGAAGACAGATTTGGTTTCAGGGCTTGCTGCTAACCAGTGGCTGGTAACTCAGGGGCTTCCCTGGTAGCTCAGCTGGTAAAGAATCCCTCTGCAATGCAGGACGCCTCAGTTTGATTCCTGGGTCGGGAAGATCCCCTGGAGAAGGGATAGGCTACCCACTCCGATATTCTTGGTCTTCCCTGGTGGCTCAGAGGCTAAAAATTCTCCTGCAATGTGGGAGACCTGGGTTTGGTCCCTGGGTTGGGAAGATCCCCTGGAGGAGGGCTTGGCAACCCACTCCAGTATTCTTGCCTGGAGAATTCCCATGGACAGAGGAGTCCGGTAGGCCACAGTCCATGGGGTATCAAAGAGTCGGACATGACTGAGTGACTAAGCACAGCACAGCTAAGGAAACTTGGACAAGTTTTTCAAACTCTGAGTATAATTGTCCTCAAATGTAAGACAAAATTAATTTTAAAATTGACCGCACCTAACTCTCAAGTTTAATATAGGAAAGAAATAATTTGTTTAGAAGAAATTTGATGTGCAGCTTCCAAAGTACTGTGAGATGGGGGACTATCAGCCTTATTCAGGCATCAACTTTATAAACCTTGAAGAACTATCATGAAAATAGTAACAAAAGTCATCAGTTACCTAATGCTGCATAACAAATTATCCCCAAACTTTATTATACTCATAAAATCAGGATTAGGAAATTTGGGAATGACTCAGCCAGGCACTTTTCACTGAAGCTTTCTAATGGCTGCGGTCATTTCTGTTGAAGCTTATTCAGTCTTCTGAAGGCATAACTGGGGTTGGAGAATTTACTCAAGTTGATTCGCTCAGGGTTGGCAAGTTGGCACTGGCTATCAGCCTCCGCCCCTTTACAAATGGGCCACTGGGTTGCTTGAATGTCCTGACAGTCTGACAGTTGGCATCCGCATAGCAAGCAATCCAAGAGACCGTGGTGAAGTTGCATTACCATTTGTGACCAAATCTTGGAAGTGACCCATGATCACTTCCTCTTTGAACTCTGATTCAAAGCAGCTGGTACCATAGAAGAGTGTGAGTTCCAGTAGATGAGAATCACTGAGAGCCATCCAGGCTCTCTATGCTTACTACCAACACTTAGCTGTTTATATTTTTCTACACGCTAGACCATCAAGTGCTCTCAGATAGAGACATGGAAATGAGAGAGGAAACTCAAATCTGCCCGATGTAAGACTTACATGTACTGCATCGCAAGGAACCCAAGACAAGAGGATCCCTAAGAAGAGAAAGCAAACCAAATCGTAGAAAAAAACCTTAAAAAAGAAGATAGAGGAACAGGGAACAGTGGAAATAACTCACACCAGATGGCATGGTTTTCTGAGATTAGTCTAGCTCACAAAAAGCTCAAAAGTGGTCCATGTTCAAAGACCTTGTAATCAAAGTGGGCTTCTACTTGAAGATACAATATTCATAAACTAAACAATTAACTATCATTTGAAGAGAGCGTATGCTGTAAATATTTGATTCTGGCAGCTGTGCTAATGATTTTACTGTTTCCAAATATGTTATCCACCCTTCCTTTGCTTTTCATTTGTTGTTGTTGTTTTAATTGGTAAGTCGTGTCTGGCTCATTGTAACCCCATGGACACATCAGGTTCCTCATCCATGGGATTTCCCAGGCAAGAATACTGGAATGGGTTGCCACTTCTTTCTCCCTTGCTCTGTGTTACAAGTAACTGAACCCTGTAGACTTTATTCTCAGATTCCTTTGCCTCTGGCTGCTTTCTACCAATGGGAGGCATTGGCTACAGACTAGTATATATGGGACAAAGAATTCAAGGTATTTTTCCCCTTTCCTCTCTACTTCACGCAGCTTCTCCAGCAATAATTGCCTCCTCTCCACATTTCTAACTCCCTCCAGACAGCTGCTCCCTCTGTGGTAGGAGCTCCCACTGGACAAGGTCTGTCAAGGTCTGGCTCTCATGAGGAGACTGTGCCTCTCAGGCCTCGTTAACCCGATCTCCTTCCCAGGGCTTCTTGCTATGGTCATCTTCAGGATTGCCTCACTATTGCCAGTAGACCACCCAGTTCTTCCAGCATCCACTCCCAAGCTAAGATAGGTGATGTGGGCTCTGTTTTTCTGACTTAGTCTGACTGATAATGGTAAAGAACAGGTCATAAATGGCCCAAGTTTTGCTCTAACTGTGGCACAAAATATCAGTCTAAAATTGCTGTTGCTGCTGCTAATTTGCTTCAGTCGTATTCAACTCTGTGAGACCTCATAGATGGCAACCCACCAGGCTCCCCTGTCCCTGGGATTCTCCAGGCAAGAACACTGGAGTGGGTTGTCATTTCCTTCTCCAATGCAGGAAAGTAAAAAGTGAAAGTGAAATCACTCAGTCATGTCCAAATCTTAGCGACCCCATGGACTGCAGCCCACCAGGCTCCTCCATCCGTGGGATTTTCTAGGCAAGAGTACTGGAGTGGGTTGCCATTGCCTTCTCCGAGTCTAAAATCAGGTAGAATAATTATGTAAAGGTCACACCAAAAAGAATTGGACTACCCCACCTCCCACTGAGTTTCAACGTTCACATTTCCATGGAGTTTGCTGGATGTTTGGGAGGACAGGAAGGGGAGAAGGATAATAGGCCAGATATTGATAGAATAAAACAGTGTGCCACGAACATGTCCAGGCAAGTTGCTCTAAGGGTCCAGAGCAAGAAGAACATGGTGTACCTTCAGGAAGCTGGATGGTAGCTACAGAGCTGGGAGTCTGAATAGGGCCTTGATGGATGAACAGATCTTGAAAATTAAAGATGGGGATGACAATATTCCAGGAAGAACAGTTGCAAACTTCAAAAGTTAAAAAAAAAGGTGGGGGGAGGGGATGGGTAGATGAACCTAGAGTCTATTATACAAATTGAAGTAAGTCAGAAAGAGAAAAACAAATATTGTATATTAACTCATTGGAAGGACTGATGTTGAAGCTGAAACTCTAATATTTTGGCCACCTGATGCGAAGAGCTGACTCATTTGAAAAGACGCTGATGTTGGGAAAGATTGAAGGTGGGAGGAGAAGGGGACAACAGAGGATGATATGGTTGGATGGCATCACTGACTCGATGGACATGGGTTTGGGTGGACTCCGGGAGTTGGTGATGGACAGGGAGGCCTGGCATGCTGCGATTCATGGGATCGCAAAAAGTCGGACATGACTGGTGACTGAACCGACTGAACGCATACATGTGGAATCCAGAAAAATGGTACTGATGAACCTCTTCAGGGTTGGAATAGAGACACAGACTTGCGGACACAGCAGGGGAAGGACAGGCTGGGACAAGCTGAGAGAGCAGCGCTGCAACATACGTATCACCATCTGTAAAGCGGATAGCTGGTGGGAAGTTGCTGCATCACACAGGGAGCTCAACCCAGAGCTCTCTGACAACCTAGAGGGGTGCCTGGGGGAAGGCTGAGAGGGAGGTTCAAGAGGGAGGTGACACGTGTCTACTTATGCCTGATTCATGCCGTATGGCAAAAACCATACAACACTATAAAACAATTATCCTTCGGTTAAAAATAAATTTTAAAAAAGATGAGAAATTTACTCTTTATAATGGGTCCAAAGAATTCAAGGACTTAAGTAAAATTTTAAGAGCCCCAGTTGCTATTTATACACCCAAGACTTGTAACTAGTGCAAAAGTGATACCTCCAGTGTATGTGCAATGATAGGATAATTAGGGACTTTGCTTTGCTTACTGCACAAACCAAGATACCTAATAATGTGCTTGGCATGGTGGGTGCTCAGCAAATACTTGTTAAATGAACTAATGAGGCACAGTCTTCATATCATAGTTCACAGGAACTATACAACTATTCACTCATTCATATTAGGATCAGGCACATCCTAAGTGAAGACATTATTTAAACGTCTTCCCCAAACATGTCACAAGAAGAAAGCATAGCATCACAAGCCACTCTAACTTCATTATCGAGATAACTGCCAACACCTCTCAAAATGTCAGCTTCGAAGCACATGAGCCTGTGAGATCCCGGAGATTATTTAGTGCCACTTTTTTTTAAAGCACAATCTGGGCTTGGAGTCAACAGGATTCAACACTTATTCATCCCTTAAAAAATGTTCATACTAAAACGCAGCCCTAAGCAGGGGTTAATGGATCTTCTAACTGGAATGTCTTTCCAAACTTACACAGCTGCTCTGAGTGAAAACACCAGACTCCCAGATGCCAAGCTTGTGTGACAGAGATCTGGCACCAACTGAGTTTGCTATTCATTATTCCATTGTCTTACAACACACCCAGAAAACAAAGCCCTGTAGATGGTTGGTGGTTTTCCTGGCTTGTGCAAAGAGCAAAGACCCAAAGAAGAAGAAATCCACCTGTGGGTAGGGACTTTTAATTGAAATCTCAAATACACTTTAAAGCTTCAGAATGCCACTTCTTGGAGTTATTTCTATTCTTCCCTACTGGGCATATCTTTGCTCTGACTTCGTAAAGATGGGAAGCTGTTCCGTATATGCTGCAGCCCAGTAAATGTGACTACAGTGAGACATTAACAAATCCTGCCTTTGGAAAAAGTGTTTCTGAGCATGGACACTTGCTCCAAGCCCATCTACTTCAGTTAGTGAGATTTCATTTCTCACTTGGTCTATTTTTAACAAGCAGCTAAAAACCATATATAAATGAATATGAAGAAAGTTTGCATTCTTTGTAGTTGGAGTGTCCATTCAACAAATGTGATTTCAAACAAGTGAGTGTGTGTGTGTTTGTACAGAAGATTTCGTCATAAAGGAATCTGATTCTTTAGAGTGTCCTTGACATTTGGGGAGAGGGATGTTGGAGGTTGAGAGGAGAGAGAAAGACTACACTGGTCATTGTGTGTGTGATATAAGGGAGAAAGGAAATTTATATGATGGTTGGGGTTAGGGTTAGGGTTGTTACTGTTTTATTCACTAAGTAGTGACCCCATGAACTGTAGCCCACCAGGCTTGTCTGTCCATGGATCTCCCAGGCAAGAATACTGGACTAGGTTACAATTTTCTTCTCCAGGGCATCTTCTTGATCAAACCCGCATTTCCTGCTTGGCAGGCAGACTCTTTACTACTGAATCAAGTGGGTAGTCCCTGCGGTTAGGGTATAGGTTACCAAACTATTGCCGGAATTCTACATTGTAATCCTTGGAAAACAGTTTTGGTGTTTGTTGTTTGTTTTCTATTAATAAGCAGATTCCATAAATGGGAACTGTAACACTCTAGGCAGCAGGCTAGAGCTGAGGAGATACTTTTATTTCTTACTCTTACCTAAGACCAAAGGATTTCATTTGCCAGTTGCAATGTTTGGTTTAGCAGAGAAGAAAACACTCAGATGGCATGCTAAAAATTGGACCTTGTAGGATCGAGACTACAGCAGCTAAGATTCTGGAAATCCAGAATATTATAGGACCATGATCACAGCCATGAGAACCAACTGGCCATCAGTTACCACATATGATTCTAATGAAAAGTTTAAACATCTGAGATTTGCTTGAGGAAGACTTTTATGTTATATAATCCCTATACCTATTTCTGTTCAACTTCTTTCCATAATATGTGAGACAAGTGGTGTTGTTCAGTCACTAAGTCTTGTACATCTCTTTATGACCATATGGACTGCGCACACCAGGCTTCCTTGTCCTTCACTATCTCCTGGAGTTTACTCAAACTCATGTCCATTGAGTCAGTGATGCCATCCAATCATCTCATCCTCTGATGCCTGCTTCTCTTCTTGCCCTCTTTTCCAATGAGTCAGTTCTTTGCATCAGGTGGCCAAAGTATTGGAGCTTCAGCTTTAGCATCAGTCCTTCCAATGAATACTCAGGGTTGCTTTACATGAGTAGAATCTAAAAATGATTGCCTGTTCAAATTATTAGACACACCCAAGCACACTGGGCTTCCCTGGTGGCTCAGAGTTTAAAGTGTCTGCCACCAATGTGGGAGACCCGGGTTCAATCCCTGGGTTAGGAAGATCCCCTGGAGAAGGAAATGGCAACCCACTCCAGTATTCTTGCCTGGAGAATCCCACGGGTGGAGGAGCCTGGTAGGCTACAGTCCACGGGGTCGCGAAGAGTCAGACATGACTGAGCGACTTCACTTTCAAGCACACTGGGTAGAATGTGTCTAGTTACCAACATAAGCATGGGCAAAATTTGACTAATAAATAGAAGAAAGAATGTGTACTTTGTTAAGCTTTAAAATTTTTAAATCCATAGCAACACTATGTGTATGATTACTTTATATCTTGGTAAACTGTTTCAGTGTATATAATTTTTTCAAAGCCTACCTTTAGTATTAATTTCTATAAGGAAACTTAACATGAGATACAAATATGGGGAACAGCTTACAGTAACCTTAAAAAGTGTCTAGTTGTAGTAACAGAGATAAATACTATTCAATTCTGATTTATATATACTGCAGATTCTCTCTCTATGTATTCATCCCTTACCTTTCTAATCCCATGATTTTATCAATAACATATTTATTATTCTTGTCTTATAATAACTTCATTTTTTTGTAAAAATTGTTTAGCATTTTTGAAAACTTATAGCAGTACATTTTTTAATCCCAATAGCCTACAAATAACCATTATTAATATTGAAATGGGAATTAATCCCACCATCTCTTGTGACAAGGAAAGTTCAATATATCACTTCATTATTTCTAAATTAGTTACAAGTCTATAAAACTGGGTTCCCTGGAACCAAATGCTAAGATGGCATTTGAGGAGAAACATATTTCTCAGGGATCAGCACACATGAAGGGAAAGAGGAAGAAGAGGCATCAAGCAGAGGAGAAGTTCCATTGTGGAGGATGCCTGGGGAAAGCCTTGGCCAACCCAGCAGGGAATCCTAGGGCAAGTGGTACCTGAGGAGGGTCCTGCTTGAAGCCCTCAGAAGCCCACTCCATGAGGGAAGGAGCTCTGGCCCCAGCAGGAGTGTGACACAGACACGGGTCTCCATGCCCCTGTGGCTGTCCTCGACGGAGCTGGGGGCCTCAGGCTGTCTGCTGATGACATCCCTCCCTGTCAGCTGGGCAGTGAGTCCTTCCTTGGAGCTGGATCTGGGCAGAATGTCTCCATGTCCACCACAGCAGAAGACTATTCCAGTCTACTTGTAAAAGCTTGGCCAAGGAACCAACTCTTCTAGTGGTGTCATCAAGCCCAAGAATTAAATAATCTCTTAAAAGTAGCTTATGTACGCCTGTGTGCGAAGTCTCTACACTCATGCCTGACTCTTTGCAACCCCATGAACTATACCCCGCCAGGCTCCGCTGTCTATGAGATTCTCCAGGCAAGAACAGTGGAGTGGGTTGCCATGCCCTCCTCCAGGGGATCTTCCCAACCCAGGGATCAAACCAGTGTCTCTTATGACTCCTGCACTGGCAGGCAGTTTCTTCAGGACTGCCGCCACCTGGGAAGCCCAGGTTATGCGTGCTGCTAATGCTGCTAAGTCGCTTCAGTCGTGTCCCTGACTCTGTGTGACCCCATAGACGGCAGCCCACCAGGCTCCCCCATACCTGGGATTCTCCAGGCAAGAACACTGGAGTGGGTTGCCATTTCCTTCTCCAATGCATGAAAATGAAAAGTGAAAGTGAAGTCGCTCAGTCGTGTCCGACTCCCAGTGACCCCATGGACTGCAGCCTACCAGGCTCCTCTGTCCGTGGGATTTTCCAGGCAAGAGTACTGGAGTGGGGTGCCATTGCCTTCTCCACTAGGTTATGTGTAACATTCAACAAAGTACATTCAAATTTGCTCTTGCATCTTCCCTCTAGTTAATTGCTTTAATAACTTGTTTATCTTGTAGTTTTAGAACTGAATCTTTGTATCTACAGCATAGGGATACCTTAAAAAATGTATAGAACAGTCTTATGGACTCTATCGGAGAGGCAGAGGGTGGGAAGATTTGGGAGAATGGCATTGAAACATGTAAAATATCATGTATGAAATGAGATGCCAGTCCAGGTTCGATGCACGATACTGGATGCTTGGGGCTAGTGCACTGGGATGACCCAGAGGGATGGTATGGGGAGGGAGGAGGGAGGAGGGTTCAGGATGGGGAACACATGTATACCTGTGGCGGATTCATTTTGATATTTGGCAAAACTAATACAATTATGTAAAGTTTAAAAATAAAATTAAAAAAAATCTGCTAAGCAAATTCCTATTTGCAAGAATTGCTAATGTTATGTAAAATTACAGACTCAAAGTTGGAAAAGACCAGAGAGCTCATCTTGTTTTACCTCTATGAGCCAGTGCTCTCAGATGTAAAGTCTCTCCTCCAGGTTTAGCTGGTGGTAGAACAAGGACAAGACTTATCTCTTAATTCCTAATATAATTGCTATTTTATAAAAGGTAAAGTGTGTTCTTAGTTTCAGAAAATTTACCCCACCAGGGGTATGATATTTCAGAGTTTATTATGATAGCTTTCGTTATAAAAATTACCACTTGAATAGGTGATTTCCAAAGAACTAAACCATCTCAGATGTGATCTTATGAAAAAGATGAGCTGTAAGTCTGCTCTAAGAAATTTAACAACATCTAAACTCTATAGAGACTTGGAATTTTCACAAATGATATTTTATATTTAATTCAGGGTATCCTTGTTTGGTAATTTTTAAAAATTGAGAATAAATTTGAATCTCTCCTTTGGTCTCTCAATAAGAATTCTATACCTACATATGTGAAAGTAACAATCTTAGAAAAGAAAAAAAAAACCTAACATCCTAGCAGGTTTAACACTGGCAGCTTTAGACTTACATATACTTACTCCTGGAGAAGGGCATGGCAACCCACTCCAGTATTTTTGCCTGGAGAATCCCATGGACAGAGGAACCTGGTGGGCTACCATCCATACGGTCGAAAAGAGTCGAACACTGAAGTGACATAGGATGCATGCTTGGAACTAGAATCCCAGAGAACAGGGGGTAATTCTCCCATCCAAATACTAACCGGTTCCAACCCTGCTTAACTTCCGAGATCAGGTGCGTTCAGGGTGGTATGGCTGTAGACAGAATGGGGTAATTCTTTCTTCCACAGAGTCTTAGGGAAACCTCTAATTGATCTGAGTCATGTGCCCCACACACCCCTGGAGCTTGGAATGCATTCAGTACCACCCAAAACAACTGGGCAAAAAATGAAGGAAGAATAATTCCACAAAGAGACACTGAGTATTAATAAAACATGCACCAAACAGCTTGTAGTTCGGGTTGTCTCTCATGTACAGCACAACATTAAACAAACAATATGCAAATTTCACATATCACCCAGGGGAAGGAAGAAACCTTCTAATCTAAAAGAGATCAGGCTGCAAGACAGAGGGCTGAACATTAAATAATCCTGAATAATCACAGAATCACAATATTATCCAGAGAACCTGTGACTCTATTCATCCCCAGAAAACACATTACTGTTTACTATGATTATACCTCATTTAAATTTTGATTAGATCACTTCCTATTTTGAGTTTTTTTAAAAAACTAATTAAACAAAGGAGCTAATGTAACAGAAAAGAACAGGGCTTGGTTTCAGGCAGAACTAGATCTTGGGCTCAAATGTTATGTGGATTTTATTTCTCTCCATACCTCAGATCTACTTTCTCTTTATTGGATTTAGAAGTGTCCTGAGGCAGAAGTGCATCATCTCTGATGGGCACAACTTGAGTCATGCACCAAACTTGAACCAATCACTGGACCACAGGAATGTGGTACTTTGGTCAGACTCGAGTTGTCTACTCATTCAAGGAGTCAGGGGCTCAAGTCATTTTATTCAAACCACATCGACAGAGGCTGGGGATTATGCAAAGGGGATGCGGCATCAACAAGAGATCCTCCTGTAGTCTAAGCATCCTCTTCACATTCTATGAACAGACATGGTGTAGCATCCTCAAAATGACAGGGGAGGTGAGATCAAGGGTTGAGATAGAAAGATTTTGTAGGACTTAACAAACTGTTCAGCCACATAAGGATAGGAACTTTTAAAAATCTGAAAGGGTGAAGCAAAAACCTCTGGGTCACCAATGACAAAAAAAAAAGCTTTCAGCACACTTTACACTTATGTCCTTTGATCCCTTGGCCGCTCTGACTAAACGTATTTCCATCCTTGAGTTTTAATATCTTTCCACTTGGCTATAAATTCAGCTATTTACAGCTCTGTGCTCTTTCCATGACTTCAAATTTGGTGTCTCTCCTGGTCTCTCAAATCCTAGCCTTCTTGATCCTTTGATCTATCCTGGTTTCTAGGTACCCTGTCAACCACAACTGTCCCTCAGCTCCTCTTCTTTGAGATCTTAATCATCTTACCCTACAATTATTCTCTATCATCTCTCTCCAGCCTCCATCTGCCCATGGACAGCAGGAATCATTCTTCCTCCTGTAATCTATTAATATATGTTATTATCTGAAAAAGACTTAAAGTTTTAGGATTCTGACAGGATTATCCTTAGGAAAGAAAGAAGGTACTTCTTTTGCATGCATGCAAGGTATAGAGGTGATACAATCATATACAGGAATGTTCAGGTGGAGAGGGATGGGAGGATTCATGTGGTACAGCCTCCATTTTCTCAGAGAAACAGATGCCCTGAGAAATGGAGGAACAGTCTGCAGAAACAGCTGTGGAGAAGTGGTAGGTAATCCTTCAGATGGCTGAAAATATTTCTGAGCTGCTCTGAGATCCCAGCTGAGGTCACAGAGCATGAAAATATGTAGCAGAAGGAAATATATGGCATTTTCCTTCTCTTGGTATTTGAAGATATTTTTAATATCTGCACATGTGTGCATAAACTCCATTAATATTTATACCAGTTGAATAGTACAATCACTTGCCTTCTAGGTTGGTAAAAATCATTAATGAATCATTGGTAAATTGAGTCTAAAGATAAGTTTGTGATCTTCAAACAGCTTTCATCAGAAAGTTGTGCAGAAAAACCACAGGCCTTTAACATAGTTTTTTTGTTTTGCTTTATCTTATTTTATTTTAAAAAGTTAGAACCTGTAAGCTTGTTTTGTTGTTCAGTCACTCAGTCATGTTCGACTCTTTGCAACCCCTTGGACTGCAGCATGCCAGTCTGTCTTCCCTGTCCTTCACCATCTACCAGCGTTTGTTCAAACTCTTGTCCATTGAGTGGGTGATGCCATCCAACCATCTCATCCTCTGTTGTCCCCTTCTCCTCCTGCCCTGAATCTTTCCCAGCATCAGTGTCTTTTCCAATGAGTCAGCTCTTCATATCAGGTGACCAAAGTATTGGAGCTACAGCTTCAGTCCTTCCAATGAATATTCAGGATTGATTTCCTTTAGGATTGAATGTAAGCTTATAATCCTTTACTAATAATTCTTCAACCCTTGTGTTCATGAGAGAGATTCTGATTCAGCAGGTCAGCATCAGAAATACTAAATATATGTTATTAAAAGCACTCGATGAATTTGTGAGAGCTGTTCCCTTGATAAGACTCCAGAAGCATGGTCTATGTAGAGGAAAAGGCATAGTATCTGTCAGTCTGAAGAGTCTCTGTGCTGCAATTAGCCCATCAATTCATCCTTCCCACCAATTTATCCTAATGCCGAAGGGTCAAATTTACCCTCTTTCTGTTTCAGCGAAGTACAGTATATTCCACCAGGTTGCAGAAATGGAACACGGTTCCCAGTAATTAGCAAAGCAGTTCAAATGGCAAACTGTATTTACAAAGGAATCAAAAAATAATAATGAGCAAAGCTAAAAGCCTTGGGCATCATGTTTTAATGATTGGATGACAGGGGGCTCTGTTAATGGATTGCATTTTATAACCACAGTCTAATGAGGAAATTCATCTTGAAGGATTGCCCAAATTCCTACACATGAATTTCTTAGAAGTAATAAATAGTGAAGATGATGGCATATTTTAAATACAAGAGCTTATGATAAACGTGACTCATAATACGAAGCTGGAGATGCTGAGCTATAATTTAACAATCTTAAAAAGAGGGAAAGTGGCGACTGTGATGAAACATGTGTTATGAACTTAGAATAATAACTCAGATCACCTGTCTAATATCTCTAGCTGAAAGATATTTAGCCAGGATCAGGGAAACCTTTGCTATCTTAGTTTGGGGAGCACAGAACGAGTGGAAAGCTG
Source organism: Bos taurus (assembly GCF_002263795.3). NCBI lineage: Eukaryota > Metazoa > Chordata > Mammalia > Artiodactyla > Bovidae > Bos > Bos taurus. Next base: position 12,153,773 of record NC_037332.1, on the reverse strand, counting down.
TGCGTGTTCCCTGCAGTGGGAAAGTAATAGAATTTAGATTTCAAGTAAGAGGAAAGAGAAGAGACAGGATATGGCTCATTTTTTAAGGGATTGGACAATATTCATTTTACTCCATCATTTCTGAGTACAAGTACGCTGCTCTGGATGGTTCCTCTTTCATGTATCTAAAATCCAAAGTGAATGCAGAAAAAGCCAGAGGTGAGTACAGAGATGGATGCTGACCAGCCGTGGGACAGGGTTGAGGATGGAGTGGAGTCAAGATGGGAATAAGGGAAGTACATTGATATGCTCGTCCTTCCCTAATCTCCTAATCCAAACAATTAAAACCCAGTAGGAATTTCCTGTTATAATTTGTTCATTCATTCAGTTATTTATTCTACAATCTTTAGAGAACACCTATTATGTACTGTGGTTTGTTAAGCTCTCGTCTAAGGAAATACATCATTCCTTTTCCATTTTACAAATGAGAAAACCAAAATGCAGGCAACAAAAATAGAACAAAAATTTTTTCGTTAATAGAGAGGGAGAGAGACAGAGACAGGAGACAGGGAGAGAGGAAGAAAGGGAGGGGAAAGAAAGAGAGAGAAAGAGAGAATGTCGTCTTAACATGAAACATATTTAACTCCATAGGCTTATGGGGTGCTAAAGACTTAATAGTTGTGCAATCTATGATACATTAACTAAATAGAACATTATGTGCTCAGTCAGTCATGTCTAACTCTTTTGCAATCCCAGGGACTGTGGCCTGCCAGACTCCTCTGTCCATGGGATTCTCCAGGCTAGAACACTGGAGCAGGAAACCATTTCCTACTCCAGGGGATATTCCCATCCCAGAGATCAAACCCTTAAAATGTGATGAAAAACATAAATAATGTGAAAGTGCTTATAATATCATAGAAACATTTTAAAGATATAACACAGTACAAATATATGTTAGAATATATATAAAAGGCAAAGGAAATTAATCAAAATATTAACACCGGATATGTTTAGATTAGTAGGCCTATGAACATCCTTCTTCTTTCTCTTTTTCTTCCTATTTTTATGTGTTTCCAGATTTCCTTTTATGGAAACAAAAATGTATGTACTAGAAAGTGTCTAAATTTGGCTATTTTAAAAGTCTCCATATACCAGTACATGTTCCTTTTGAATTTTTGTTACTGCTATTTATAAATAACAGTTACACATTCTAGACTGGGTTTCCTCTAGCCTTTTAAGCAAAGAATACATAATGTATCTGTCTATCTATTGCATGTGTCCTTGTAAATCATTAAATTATCATCTCATAACTATTACATAATAGGAGAGAGAGCCACAGTTCTACAAAGGTTATAAGATTGTGATGGAGTAAGCTTTGTCTTTTGTATCTGGTGTTACTCTATGTTATTTGGAAATTATAATTTTAAAAAAGGTTACCTAACAGCACAACATAAACTCTTTCAGTGGCTTCGAGGTTGACTAGTATTCATGTGTGTTAATGTGCGGATGTCTTAATACGAATGGAAATTCAGAAGCATGTTTTCCAATAAATGTTTAAAATGTTGACATATAGTAGAAGCTGAAGATAACCACATTTGGTTCAAGACTCAGTGACTCTCAGTTCTTCATTTACTATTCTGGGTATTAATTTTAACATTAAATTAATGGAAATTCATTTACTTATTCTGGGTGGAGAATTGGTGGTCAAAATTAAGATGGTGATTTGAGCTACCTATGAAAAATATTTCCAAAGTGGCAGAGAGATTTATAAAATATAAATAGAACAAGATTTTTCAAATACTTGAGAAATGATCATTTGTATATATTTTATGGATTCTATTTGCTGACAAAGGTCCGTCTAGTCAAAGCTATGGTTTTTCCAGTAGTCATGTATGGATGTGAGAGTTGGAACATAAAGAAAGCTAAGCGAAGAATTGATGGTTTTGAACTGTGGTGTTGGAGAAGACTCTTGAGAGTCTCTTGGAATGCAAGGAGATCCAACCAGTCAATCCTAAAGGAAATCAGTCCTGAATACTCATTTGAAGGATGGATGCTAAAGCTGAAACTCCAGTACTTTGGCCACCTGATGCAAAGAGTTGACTCATTGGAAAAGACTCTGATGCTGGGACGGATTGGGGGCAGGAGGAGAAGGGGACGACAGAGGATGAGATGGCTGGATGGCATCACTGACTCGATGGACGTGAGTCTGAGTGAACTCCAGGAGGTGGTGATGGACAGGGAGGCCTGGCGTGCTGTGATTCATAGGGTTGCAAAGAGTCGGACACGATTGAGCAACTGAACTGAACTGAACAGTATAACAGTGTTCTGTACTTAGACCTTATGTCATTGTTCTGGAATGCCAACAATCTATGTGTGTCCATTTAAAAGATGTTTACAGACTCCAATTCTTCTGATTTTTGACCCACAGTTGGCTTTAGCAAGACTATATCCTCAAAGGGGAAATAACACAGTTAATACTTATATGTTATTACAAAATTTTGAGTATAGTTAGTTCCTTGTGCTGTACAGTGGGTGCTCGTTGGTTATCTATTTTACATTTAGTAGAGAGTATATGTTAAACCCCAACTCCTAAGTTATCCTAAACCCCAACTCCCTATTTTCTCCTTTGGTAACAGTAACTTTGTTTTCTACATCTGTGGGTCTATTAGCATTTCGTATTAATAAACAAGTTCACTTCATCGTTTTTTAAAGTTTCACATGTAAGTGATACCATATGATATTTGTTTTTCTCTGTCTGGCTTACTTCACTTAGCATGATAATCTCTAGGTCCATCTGTGTTGCTGCAAATGACATTATTTCAGAATGACCATCATCAAAAAGGCTACAAATAATGAACACTGGAGAAGATGTGGAGAAAAGGGAGCTCTGCCATTCTCTTGGCAGGAATGTAAACTGGTGCAGCCATCATGGATGACAGCATGGAGGTTCCTTAGAAAACTAAAAATAGAGCTACATATGATCCTGCAATCCCATTCCTGGGCATATATCTGCAGGAAACCATAATTCAAAAAGATATATGCACCCCCAATATTTATTGCAGCACTATTTACAATAGCCAAGACATGGAAGCAATCACAGCCACATTTTTGTATGGATATGCATTCCACTCCTAAACCGTAGTTGTGAAAGAAATCAAATTAAATCTCACTCTGATCTTCCATCTTGCCAGAACAGCAGAAAGTCAATATAAGACACTTAATTGTTGTGGGGAGGAGGTGGGGGAGTTGTCATTTCTCAGAATCCCACAAAATTTCAAGAAACTTATATAATGCCTCAGAAATGAAAGAGGGCACTTCAGTTCAAAAAGTTTTCCATTGATTTCATTCATTCAACAAATACTGAAAACTTACTAACGGACAGGCATTGTTCCAGGCACTAAGGACACATCAGTGAGCTAGGCACCACCATCCAGACGCCCTTGGTCCTTTCCAGGCAGGTAGCTCTGTGGCTCCAATGCTGGTGGGTTTGCTGATGCTGGGTGACCTGAGGCCAAGGTCCAGCTCCTGTAAGTCTGCTTTTCAAGCATCCTCCACTAAGGCTTTGCTTGCTCCAGATATTACTTCCACCCTGTCTCTTACTCATCTTTTCTCTCTTCCTCCTCCTCATTGTATACCAAACACGCTCTTGCCAACTCTTCCTCCAGTATGTTTCCAAAGGCCAGAAAACAGATTATCTGTAAACAACATTTGCTTTTTGTCCTCTAACACAAACCTCCTCTCTAGCAAGCTGGCACAAAATTCTGGCTTGGAAAAAGGGTGCAGTGGGAAGGTAAGGAAGGAGAAAGAAACATAAGTTTATATGACAATAACAAACATTGAGGGAAGTGTGGTGGGGTCTTAGAAAGGCCTTAATTTCCCAAAACCTGTTCACCTTTGGCTTTCCAGAAATATTTTCTTTTTACAAGTTCAATCTGACCTTTATGAAACTGAGTTTATTTTTGCAAGAGGTGAAAGGATTTAAGGTCAAGTCGTGAAAGAGGAGAGTGAAAAAGTTGGCTTAAAGCTCAACATTCAGAAAACGAAGATCATGGCATCTGGTCCCATCACTTCATGGGAAATAGATGGGGAGACAGTGAAAACAGTGTCAGACTTTATTTTTGGGGGCTCCAAAATCACTGAAGATTGTGACTGCAGCCATGAAATCAAAAGATGCTTACTCCTTTTAAGTAAGAAAAATTATGACCAACCTAGATAGCATATTGAAAAGCAGAGATATTACTTGGCCAATAAAGGTGCATCTAGTCAAGGCTATGGTTATTCCAGTGGTCATGTATGGACGTGAGAGTTGGACTGTGAAGAAGGCTGAGCACCGAAGAATTGATGCTTTTGAACTGCGGTGTTGGAGAAGACTCTTGAGAATCCCTTGGGCTGCAAAGAGATCCAACTAGTCCATTCTAAAAGACATCAGTCCTGGTGTTCTTTGGAAGGACTGATGCTGAAGCTGAAACTCTAATACTTTGGCCACCTCATGCGAGGAGTTGACTCATTGGATAAGACTCTGGTGCTGGGAGGGATTGGGGGCAGGAGGAAAAGGGGACGACAGAGGATGAGATGGCTGGAAGGCAACACTGACTCGATGGACGTCAGTTTGAGTGAACTCTGGGAGATGGTGATGGACAGGGAGGCCTGGCGTGCTGCAATTCATGGGGTCGCAAAGAGTCAGACACGACTGAGTGACTGAACTGACTGACTGACTCAAGAGTTTTATCTAGGTTCTAATATTTGTGTGATTCTAAATCTTATCTCTGTAATCTGATCTAAACAAAAAAATAGATAAACCAGAAATATTCTGGACTTTTAAAAGTCTATTTTTCCTATTGAAGCTTCCTACATCCTTTATTCTTTATGGATTCTCTATAACCTGGACATATTTAATGCAGTTATTAGGGATCAAAACAACTGAAAGTAAGAGAACAACATTCATAGTTACTCCTGCAAAAAAAGACATCATATCTACTTCATTTCCATCTCAGGTAGGAATAGGATATTCAGTCACTGAGTGAAAGGAAAATCAAACACATCAGAGGAAATTTTAAGAATGCATGATACTCAAGGCAGTCTCTGGTAGTTTAGCTCTTAGAGAATCAAAAGCTAAACTTTGGGGTTTTGAAGCCAGCACTTATTTGAAAGTCTAGACATCAATGAGCTGATGTGAGAAGGAATATAATTTGGCCTTGGAATGGAATAAATAGTGGTGCAAATAAACGAGGAGGCATAAACTCTATAATTTGCCCAATTTTCTAAATCATCTAAACAGCTACTTTCATGGAATATATAATACCTTTTAACTTTGACTTTGGACAGCTTTGGCATTTCTGAACTTTAGGGTGACTACTGATTACTCAAATCCTAAATTACATATATTCTCTTCTATTTATCTTTTTTGCCAGTTTCTGGTTCAGAAGAAAGCCTTGTACAGGCAGTAGATATCTCTTTCCGGAAAACAATGTATTCTTGCCCTTTCTCTACTCCCTGCCACCCTCACCTGAAACACTTCCTTGTCTTCTTACCTGTCTGTGCCCCATACAAGCCCCATTCCTGCAACCCTCGGTGGGAACGCATCTTTCATTTCCAGTACTACACACTGAGAGAGTAATATATATGAAAATGAAACAAAAATGCCTTTAATGCATTCTGGCTAAGAGATTCGGTAAGTTCAAAGATTTGTTACCGTGGAAGGCAAATGCTTAAGAGTTCTCTTTTTAAATAAAATTTCTATGGAAATCATGTATTTGCTTTGGAATTATTTGTATGCTAATCATTTACATCTATCTGGATGTGAGCTTTAAGAAGAAAATCTACAACTCTGTCTCTGCCATGGTGGTGAACAGAAAAGGATGGGGTGGAGTGGCTGATTTGGTCTTCTGTAAATTTAGCAGTAGCACAGGTGTTCCAGATCAGGGGTAGCGGTCACTTTACTACCAGTGAAGTACTTCTGAGAATCAGTTTTTGCTGGAATCTGGCCTATGGAGTATTTAAGTAATACTACTTGAAACTGTTTATATTTCTAAAGAATTTAACAGTATTTCTTCTTCCTCAGATCCTTTGTAGAAAGAAAGAAAGAAGAAATCAGAGGATGAGAGGACAGAAAGAGGAATCAGTTCAGTCAGTTCAGTTCAGTCACTCAGTTGTGTCCAACTCTTGGTGACCCCATGAATTGCAGCACGCCAGGCCTCCCTGTCCATCACCAACTCCCGGAGTTTGCCCAAACTCATGTCCATCGAGTCGGTGTTGCCATCCAGCCATCTCATCCTCTGTCGTCCCCTTCTCCTCCTGCCCCCAATTCCTCCCAGCATCAGGGTCTTTTCCAATGAGTCAACTCATCACATGAGGTGGCCGAAGTATTGGAGTTTCAGCTTTAGCATCAGTCCTTCCAAAGAACACTCAGGACTGATCTCCTTTAGGATAGACTGGTTGGATCTCCTTGCAGTCCAAGGGACTCTCAAGAGTCTTCTCCAATACCACAGTTCAAAAGCATCAATTCTTCAGCGCTCAGCTTTCTTCACAGTCCAACTCTCACATCCATACATGACCACTGGAAAAACCATAGCCTTGATTAGATGGACCTTTGTTGGCAAAGTAATGTCTCTGTTTCTGAATATGCTATCTTGGTTAGTCATAACTTTCCTTCCAAGGAGTAAGCGTCTTTTAATTTCCTGGCTGCAATCACCATCTGCAGTGATTTTGGAGCCCCCCCAAAAAATAAAGTCTGACACTGTTTCCACTGTTTCCCCATCTATTTCCCGTGAAGTGATGGGACCAGATGCCATGATCTTAGTTTTCTGAATGTTGAGCTTTATGTGATTAAACATGTACTGTACAATGAACTTTTCTAGGTATTTTCATAAGGCATCAATGCATAAATATGTATAATTTGGGGTTAGATTTATGATACTACTTACATTTTTAGAAGCTTATTTTGACTCTGAAAGCCTACAATTTCACATAAGAGCCTGGAATATTAATTTGCATGCATAAGCATATTAATCAACCTGTGTCAAAATGACCTAGAGTGAATACAGTGAAGCTGAAGTGGATCAGATTTTTCTTTTCAAAATCATTCTCAATAATTAAAAACATCCACTTCTCAAAGCAAAAGGAAATCTAATTCTTTATAAAAATCTAAATGCATGCCATAAGCTCTGCATCTAAAACATAAAAAGCAAGGTTTTGGGGTTTTTAATTAAAATAATAAAACTATATATTGAGTTCTGATTATACTGAGGTCTGTACCAATCTTCCCTTCATTGTTACAGCCTAAGAGAGATACAGTTCCCTTCACTTTACAAGGAGGTGCCAGAAATCTCTAAAGTCTCAGGAATATTATCTAACAGTCAATCTAGAGTCCTAGCCTAGGGCCACACAACTTTAAAGACTTTTTTTTTCCTTTCTAAAAAAAAATATTTTCAATTGGAGGATAATTGCGTTACAATATTTTGTTGGCTTCTGCCATACAACAATGTGAATCAGCCACAAGTAGACAGTGTCCCCTCCCTCCTGAACCCACCCCATCCCGCCGCTCTAGGTTGTCACAGAGCACTGGGCTGGGCTCCCTGTGAACATGCAGCAGCTTCCCCGGATGTCTGTTTTACACATGGTAGTGTATATGTCATGGTAGTAGCATTTTACACAAGGTAGAAGCATATATCAATGCCACTCTCTCAATCTGTCCCACCTTCTTCTTCCCCCCTATGGAGATTCCTTTAAAACAAACAAACAAAAAAACAACTAGGAACAAAACTACTATATGACCCAGCAATCCCACTACTGGGTATATATCCTGAGAAAATCATAACTTAAAAAGACACATGTACCCCAATGTTCATAGCAGCTCTATTTATAGTAGCTAGGACGTGAAAGCAACCTATATGTCCATCAGCAGATGAATGGATAAGAAGTGTGGTACATATATACAATGGAGTATTACTCAGCCATAAAAGGAGTGCATTTAAGTCAGTTCTAGTGAGGTGCATTTGTTATAGAGAGTGAAGTGAAATCAGAAAGAGAAAAACAGATTTCGTATATTGATGCATATATACAGAATCTAGAAAAATGGTACCGATCAACCTATTTGCAGGGTAGGAATAGAGATGCAGACATAGAGAACAGACTTTGGCCACATTCTTATGTTAGGCATTTTACAGCTTTGGTATGAGCATAGCATCGAGGCCAGAAATGAAAGAACAATATTTGAAAGGTATAGCATCTCTTTCAAAGCAATGATATTTGCAAGAGGAAACTTGTGGCTATGTCAGTAAGACTGAACTCATCACAGTTCAAGTTCAAGCTAAGGGAGTACTGAGGAGCAGTTCAGCTTTCCAAACCCAGACAAAACCACTGAAGTAGACTAAGAGGCAAAGTGAAGGCAGTGAGGGCAAGTTAACTCCAGGAAATGAGACATTTCCACCTGACTTCCGAGCAGGTCAGGAACATAAGAAAGTAAAATTAATTTATTTCAAAAACAGGTACTGAGTGTATCCTATCTGCCAGAGATACAGAGATGAGTCTTATGGGGAAAAGCAGACAGCATGTCAGTTAGGACTCCTTTGGTTACAGATGATGCAATACCTAACCCAAATTAGTCCAAGCAAAGAGACTACATTGAAATCTTAACTGAGATCATCCAGATATTCAAGAGGCCATCTGGTTTCAGACATGGCTTCATTTGGGGCTCAAACAGTGTCACCAGACGTTTTACTACCCCCAGTGATTTCAGGCTTTTATTTGCCTTACTTTGTCCTACAGGTGAGAGGTTGACAGAAACCAAATAACCTCATGAAGGTGAAAGTGTTAGCCACTCAGCCATGTCTGACTCTTTGTGACCCTATGAACTGAAGTCCACTAGGCTCTTCTGTCCATGGGATTCTCCAGGCAAGAATATAGAAGTAAGTTGCCACTTCCTTCTCTAGGGGATCTCTGCGACCAAGGGATCAAACCTTGGTCTCCTGCATTGCAGGCAGATTCTTTATTATCTGAGCCACAGGGAAGCCCAAATAACCTCATAGGAGGACAAAAGTACTGGAATTAAAACGTATTAGCTCTGATTTACCTGGCTTAGGTGTATTCAAGCATGAAGCAGTCACTATGGTTAAGCAGAGGGAATGCATCCACTGGCTTAGCCAAGGGGTGGGCTTAGCAAAGGAGGCAAGGAGGTAGAGACTAGATAAACCAAAACCGGAATCTTAATGTCACAGGCAGAGAATGAACCTTAAGTGACAAAACAAATGTTTGCCACCCATATACAAGTAATTATTTCAATGTGATGAGTCGTCTAACAGAATTACAATGGAGTAAAACCAGGAGGTTTCTAACGTCAAAGAGTAGGAAGTTTCTAACTTGATTAAATATAATATTTGAGCTAAGCCTTGAAGATAGGTGGAAATGAGGAAAAAGGGGAGAAAAGGAAAAGTTGTAGCAGTGAGTTGAAATGAAAAATCAGGGTAATTGTTTGGAATGGTGAAGAGTGTGTGAGGGGAAAACCAAGTGTTAAGATTGTGAGAGGCAGGGGGAAGGAGTGGGGAGGACTGAGCAATAAGCAACCTATGGTCACTTCATGGGGAGGATCCTGGCTCTGGGCTTCAATTACTGAGTGAAGTGGTTCACTGAAGGTTTTCAAACAGTGCTTCAAGACAAGAGTTGGTAAGCTTTTTGTGTAGAGGGCCAGTTAGTGACTATACAAGGTTTTTTTTTTATGCCATATGTTGTCTACTACTCATCATGGCCATTGCTGTGTGGAAGCAGCCACAGGCAATACATAAACAAGGGAGTATGGCTATATGCCAAGAAAACTGGACTTATGGACACTGAAATTTGTATTCCATATAATTTTTACATTAAAGGAAGGAAATATTATTCTTTAACTAAATGTTTTTCAATCACTGAAACATGTAAGAACAAAGTCTTAGCTTAGGATGGTTTAAAAAAAACAAAAAAAACTAAAAAGAGGTGGGCCAGGTTTGGCCTGTATACCTGGTCATCGTTTCGCTGACTCCTACTCTAAAATGATCAGTTCTACGTTTCCGGATTACTTAAAACACATACAAAAGGAGCAGTAGATTAAAAAGAGAGGCAGCAAGGAGAGCTATTAGGAGACCATTGCACTAATCCAGACTGAAGTTGGTTCACTGTAAACGAGAAATTGAAAGTCTTGAAATGTAAGTCTTCATATCTTAAGGGAGGAGAACTGTGAACTAGGTGATGAGGTACCCTTTGTTATAGAGTTAGGCCTATCAAAGAATTAACTTGGAGTAATTGGAGAAAGGGCCAGATGGAGGTTGGTGATTCAAGTTGGAAAGAGGGAATGATATAAGCCTAGGTTGCTGCTGCTACTGCTAAGTCACTTCAGTCGTGTCCGACTCGGTGAGACCCCATAGACGGCAGCCCACCAGGCTCCCCCGTCCGTGGAATTCTCCAGGCAAGAACACTGGAGTGGGTGGCCATTTCCTTCTCCAATGCATGAAAGGGAAAAGTGAAAGTGAAGTCGTTCAGTCATGTCCAACTCTTCACGACCCCGTGGTCTGCAGCCTACCAGGCTCCTTTGTCCATGGGATTTTCCAGGCAAGAGTACTGGAGTGGGGTGCCATTGCCTTCTCCAATAAGCCTAGGTGGTAGAATGTATTTCCTGAGACTTGCAGGATGTGGCAGAGATGGCAGGTCAGTTCTGTTGTGGAAATACTGGACACGCCAGGACCTCAAGGTGTAGGGAAGCTATGGACAGCTCTGTAGATGTTAGGATCAGTGGTTGAGCTTGGCACCTGGGAATGGATGCTGTTACAGGAGGAGATAGTTTTGGACCATTCTTCAGTGGTCTAACGGAGAAGGCAATGGCAACCCACTCCAGTACTCTTGCCTGGAAAATCCCATGGACGGAGGAGCCTGGTGGGCTGCAGTCCCTGGGGTCGCTAAGAGTCGGGCACGACTGAGCGACTTCACTTTCACTTCAGTGGTCTGAAAAGAATCTCAAGTGGTGACTATTATGGAATGAATACCCAAACTCTTCCCTCTTCTTCTAGATTTTATAAATCATCCTGTTCTTTAATAATTTTAAGAGAAGAGGAAATGTCTTTTGGAAACAGACTAAGTTGGAATTTCTACTATCTGGGTAGGCAGCTCTGCTTATTGATTCCAGTTAGTTGGAATAGACTAAGGGATAAGCAGATTTCATTCTTAACCAAGTAAAAAATCCCAGCTATATATAGCAGCTGTGAAGCATCCCTGCCATCTTGAAAATTTAGTCACTGTGTATGAAGTCAGAAAGGAAAGCTTAGTTGACATAAATAATGACCCATCCTGGAAAAAGAAACTCTAAGCGTGGGTCCTTCACCCTCTGAATCAAAACAGAATCCACCCAGGTGAAGTATAGTCTATAACTGAGGCATTCACCTAGGAAGCAGAGCACAGTGCTACAAAGAATATAGAGTTTCTTTGAAAGACAATTTATCAGGTAGAAAAGAATTTATGGACGTGATGTAAGAGAACACTTGCTGTAGTACATTTTGAACTTTTCCTCTATTTGTAGTATTCATTATATGAGAGTTAAATTCAATAGGCTTTATATGAACAAATTCTTTCTGAGTTTTTTTTTTTTTTCAAAGGGCCTATTCAATGAAGTATTGCTAATGGCCACTTAATCATTCAACTAAGGCATGGATATAGTACTGTGGAAAGTAAAAGGGTTTGCTCAAGGCTACTCTATTCATGAAAAAATGGAAAGCAAGTGAAAATCTTCAGATTCTCAGCTCTCATCTTTACCATTATTATTGTGGCTCTTTGTTTTTTCTCCCACAATTTATACTAACATAAGCACCTTTATCATTTATGGTCATTTCTGATGAAGAGGAGAAACAAAATTATTCTGCTTAATGTACTTATTTCTCCCGTTCCTGGAATGTTTTCATCCTTTCATTCCTTTCTTTAAAAATAGTGAGTATTTGTTAAAGAACAGACTCTGGACTAGATGTTTGGGAAACAAAGATAAATAATAAGTAAGCCAAAATCCTAGTCTAAAATAGGGGTATTCATAATATGTATGAATAGTACAATGGTACAGATGTATGGTACAAAGGTAAAAATCATTAGATCAGCCCAGAACTCATTCAAAATGCAAAATCAGGCTCCCAACTTTACCTAACAATTTGTCTTAACAACAATTTCCTCCAGGGAATTCTGATCTATATTAAGGATTGAGAACAACTGGTCTAGGGAAAAAAATCTAAGTAAATAGATTTACAAAACATTTTGGTAAGATGAATAAGAGTTATGTATAAATTCCTGCTGGAGCAGAGAGGAGGAAGCTTCTAATCTCTTCTACATTTGCTTTAGATAATACATGCTCTATCTAAAATGCACAGATGTCCTTGGTGTGCCTCCTTTGCATAAAATATATCACTATTCCCCACTGCCTTCAGAATAAAGTCGAAGGTTTCCAGTGTGGCGTTTGGAGGGTGCCCGGATTTGACCCTGTCTTCTCTGCAGTCTCATCTCTTGCCACTCCGTTAACATTGTACAGTTTGGAGTCCATGTGCACACACCACACTATTTTCACCTTGCCCTGTACCTGGACTATCTCTCCCTCACACCCCTCCACAAAATCAGGCCATAGTGGGACTCTGCTTTAGAATCACGTCCCCAGGGAAGTCTTGCCCAACGTCCCTTTGGCCATCACAGCTCCATCTGTGTGTAACCACATCACTGGACTTGTTGCACTGCAGAGCTTCTCAGTACATCTGTCCATCTCTACCACATAACTCTTAGCTCCTGCAAACAAGAATGCTTAGTATTCGCTTCAGTGTTCTTAATGCCAATGCAGTGCTTGGAACCAACTGGAAGGACAAGGAAATGTTCAATGGATGCATTTTAAGAAAGGAGTATGTTTCTTTTATAAAGGTTTCTGTATTGTATAGCTAGCCTTTCAGGTATATGCTTGTTCTTCAATTCTGCATTATTAGGGAAGTCCATGGATTGGAAGGTTCCAATAATTTGAAAACCTTTGGAATCAAAATATTGCTCAAAAATTAATGGACAAAATTTTAAATAAGAATTTCAAATACCGTCATTCACATTCATGGCAAGAATTTTTATAACTTTCTTTGGAAACTTTTCTTTGTGTATCTGACTAAATGACTTCTTCCCCATTTTGTCATTTTTATACCAATTTTAGGATTCTGTGTAAGTCAATACTTAGTTGTCTTAATATTATTCAAAAATTTAATAGATATCTATTATGTGTTAAGTGCTAGAGGTAGAAAGTAGAGTGCTATGACATAAATACCATAAATTCCTAGCATAGAAGATACTACAAGCAGAATACAGATTTAATACTACCCAGGGCTAAGGTCCATAGGGTCACAGAATCAGACGCAACTGAAGCGATTTAGCACAGCACAGCACACAATCCACGATAGGGACCACATTATCTTTGTTTAAAAAAAGAGAGAGAGATTAAATAATTTGCTAAATATCACATGCTTGGCAAGGAACAGAGCCCCAGACGTGAACTCAGGTTGTTCTGATAATATTGTGCTCTAATGATTGTTTATTGCTTTTCTTGGCCCCCTGCTAAGTTTCATGGAACTGTTGGTTAGATACGCTTAACTCCATATTCACAGATGCCTTTGTTATCAAGTACAAAATTTTGGAATGTCTAACCATTGAATTTTACTTCAGAATGTAAACCCCTAGAGGTGGACACCATTTATTCCCAATTCCCTTGTACAAAGAGTCTGCATTATTCTGCTCCATCATGCATTTATAGTGACTTTAAAAGATTATTGAGATGATTATATACCACAAATTGCTTCAATTCAATTTCCACACTATTAATTCATTCCACAATTGTTGATTAGGCACCTACTTTGTGTAAGATATGTCTTTGCCCTGGAGCTATATAGAGAAGGAGATAATCTCTCTTTGGAGAGATTATATCTAACAGACAAAGACAGACAAACTGGTAATTACTAGGCAGTGTCTTGAGAACAATAAGCAGAGTGCTGTGGATACACAGTGGAAGGACACATGACCTGACGTGGGTCTGGAGGGAGAGTTACAAATGGATTCCTAGAAAAATGATGCAGATGGCACCTCTCACTGAAGGACTAGTGGAGGTTATTCTAAAGGAGGAGATGAGTTCTGTGCAGAAGAAATTGCATGGACAAGAATCTGGAGGTCAAAAGTCATTTTCATAGGCAAGTTATCAGGGTGTACTGGCCATGTTTTGTTTTACAATGAGTTTAGACCTTGTCCTGAGAAACATGGGAACTAGCAAAGGAATTTAAACAGAAGGATGATTTGCGTATTATGAAAGTCCCTTTGATTAGCATGTAATCACAAAATCAAAGGGATAAATAAATATTTGAGAACAAAAAGATCTGTTAAGTGGTTGTGGCACTAATCCAGGAGTGCTTGGTGGTGACCCAGAGTAGAGACATTGGTATTAAGAGAAGTGGATAAACTAAAAAGATACCTAAGAGTTAAACTGACAGGAGTTGGTGGTAGATTGTAGGTGCTGGAGGAACTGAGGGTGGAATTGGGAGTACTGTCTAGATTTCTGACTTGAATAGCTTTTACCAGGCTGGGGAACTTAAAGGAAGGATGCTTTTAGAGAGCAGGATGGTGAGTCCTGGTTTTGAAAGAATGAGTCTGTGAAGCAGGCAGAGCATTTTATAATGGATTTGGAACCTGCTGGTCACAAAGAAATTTATAGACAACCTAAATAAAGTATTAGAAAATGTCTGTAGCACGTCAATGGTTTCTTAAAGCTTAAACTGTTATTAGAGTTTACTACCTTCTTTTGAGCTTAGAATAAGCTTGAAGTCCAAAATTTCCTTATAATCCTTAAAAATATTAAATGCATACCTTGACACCATGCTTAGTAACCACTTAAACTTAATTTTTTTTTAGTATTATGCCAACAACTAAGACTATATAACTGAAGGTAGATATCCCCATATGTCTTTAACAAATCAGTCATCCTTGGTCACCATTTAACTGATCTTTTCTTAATATTCCAGAATTTCTGAGTTCACTTTTTAATTTTCCCTAAAGATCAGATTACTGAATTTAATCCTAGAATAGCTTAAATTCAAGAAGAATATTTTGGGGGTATTTTGATTAATTGAAACATGTGCATTTACTGAGGAAAGAATAATATATATGCTCACATTATTTCAGAAGCTAGTTTTTTTTTTTTTTTTTGCTCACTTTTTTATTAATCTTAATAAAATTAATGAAGAAATAGCTCATCACCATGGCATGGGAAAATGTCACTGAATCATATCCAGCAGGTCCTATTGCAATTTGCTTTAGTCAATGCTGATATATTAGGTGTTTTATTCTGTTAACTGGCTGATGATAAATGCTGCTTTTAAATGGACTCTTTTCTTTGTACTATTTTGAATATATGAGTGCTGTCCTAGGGATGGGAAGAGCCTCTACCAGCTCAGATGGTGAATCAGCACACCCAACCATGCGTGCAGAGAGGTCTGTTATTGTTAGTGTTGAACCAGGTTTCAACAGTCAGCAATAACCCTCCTAGAGATCATGTCAGCATGTGTGCTATCAAATATTGAAATATGAGCAAACTCAAATAATATCAGTCATAAATACAATCAGTGAGATGAAAATGATTTGACTCAACTCCCTGAACAAAGACTGTATCACTGTCAAATTCAGTTGAGGCATATGCTTTGCAGGTTTCAAATAAAATTCCATTCACTCCACAGTAAAAAATAACACTTGAAGGACTTTCATGTTCATGGGGCAGAGTCATTTAAATTAAAGCAACCAACAGTGGAAAGCGTAGGATCTAGCAAATGTCATTGAATTTGAAATCTTCTTAGGATTCATCAGAACCTTCCAATTTCCTTTACATGCTCTATCAACTGATACTGAAAAACGCAGGAGAGAAAGTAACATAGTCAAAGAGTATTATAAGGTCTATTAACTAAGTAACTCAGTCAGATCCGCTGAAGGGTAACAGCTGTGGATGCTGAAACTCTTAATAAAGTAACCCTCCTGTCCCTATTTACAAAACCTCTCTGTCATCATGCCTGTTGTGTCTGTCATTTGCACCTGGTATGAGGGTTCTTTGGTGCAAGAACACATCACATTTCCATGCACTCAAGAGCCACGGCATTGTAGAATCATTATTTCTAAATGCTGACTCTTTTGAATTCAAAGAAAAGACTCAGTACCTATTTAAATAGATAACACTACAAAGAAGTTTATTAACTGAAGATATGCATAACCTTAAAGATTTTTTTTTAGTTCCTATTGCTTTTATTTTGACTGATGAAGCTTAATTAATCAGTAATTATCATATCTCACTGTGATTTAGAATGTCAAATGCATGCCTCTGCTCCAAATGAAACTGTCACTCAAATATATATAAATTAAAAAAATTTTTTTCCTTCCTTAGATTTCTACATGATGATCGCAGTCTATTCAGAAAAAGTAAAGTAAATTTCTCTGCTTCTTTCTTCACATCTTCTCCTTTAGCGAGGCAATTACTTGGTTGAAGAGTTACACAGTTCTCTGGACAATGAGGGACCTTTCAACTCAAATACAGACAATGGTCAGGAAATAAACACTGATCAACTATACAGTTTTGCACTTGATATTCAAGTTTCTAGGAGCTGATGAAGAAGGATAACGGAAAGAAAGGAAAATAATGAAGGCTGTGAGACAGGAAGATGGCTAACATACACCAATGGTACCTTCTAGACTCCTAATTCAAATAGAAATGTTGTTCTTGATTGGACTCCCAAAGACATTTACTGCTCTCCAGTTATCCCCAGAATATATTAAGAAGAGGTGGCAAGAATACTCAGAAAAACTATATAAAAAAGATCTTCATGACTCAGATAACCATGATGGTGTGATCACTCACCTAGAGCCAGACATCATGGAACGTGAAGTCAAGAAGGCCTTAGGAAGCATCACTACAAACAAAGCTAGTGGAGGTGATGGAATTCCAGCTGAGCTATTTCAAATCCTAAAAGATGATGCTTTAAAGTGCTTCACTCAATATGCCAGCCAATTTGGAAAATTCAGCAGTGGTCACAATCCTGGAGATAGTCAGTTTTCATTCCAATCTCAAAGAAAGGCAATGCCAAAGAATGTTCAAACTACCACACAATTGCACTCATTTCACATGCTAGCAAAGTAATGCTGAAAATTTTCCAAGCTAAGTTTCAACAATACATGAACTGTGAACTTTCAGATGTTCAAGCTAGATTTAGAAAAGGCAGAGGAACCAGAGATCAAATCTCCAGCATTCGTTTATCATAGAAAAAGAGAGAGAATTCCAGAGAAATATCTACTTCTGCTTCATTGACTACGCTAAAGCTTTTGACTGTGTGGATCACAACAAACTGTGGAATATTCTTAAAAAGATGGAAATACCAGACCACCTCACCTGCCTCATGAGAAAACTGCATACAAGTCAAGAAGCAACAGTTAGAACTGACACGGAACAAAGGACTGGTTCCAAATCAGGAAAAGAGTATGTCAAGGCTGGATATTGTCACCCTACTTATTTAATTTCTATTCAGAGTACATCATGCAAAGTGCAGGGCTGGATGAAGCACAAGCTTGAATCAAGATTGCCGGGAGAACTATCAATCACCTCAGATATGCAGATGATACCACCCTTAGGCAGAAAGTGAAGAGGAGCTAAAAAGCTTCTTGAAGAGAGTGAAAAAGCTGGCTTAAAACTCAGCAAAGAACTAAGATCATGGCATCTGGTCCCATCATTTCATGGCAAATAGATGGGGAAACAATGGAAACAGTGACAGACTTTACTTTTGGGGCTCCAAAATCACTGCAGATGGTGACTGCAGCCATAAAATTAAGACGCTTGTTTCTTGGAGGAAAAGCTATTACCAACCTAGACAGCATATTAAGAAGCAGAGACATTATTTTGCTAACAAAAGTCAAATAGTCAAAGCCATGGTTTTTCCAGTAGTCATGTATGAATGCAGAAGGCAATGGCAACCCACTCTAGTGTTCTTGCCTGGAGAATCCCAGGGATGGGGGAGCTTGGTGGGCTGCCATCTATGGGGTCGCACAGAGTCAGTCACAACTGAAGCGACTTAGCAGCAGCAACAGCAGCATATATGAATGTGAGAGTTGGACTATAAAGAAAGCTGAACACCAAAGAATTGATGCTTTTGAACCGTGGTGTTGAAGAAGACTCTTGAGAGTTCCTTGGACTGCAAGGAGATCCAACCAGTCCATCCTAAAGGAAATCAGTCCTGAATATTCATTGCAAGAACTGATGCTGAAGCTGAAGCTCCAATACTTTGGCCACTTGATGTGAAGAGCTGACCCATTAGAAAAGACCCTGATGCTGGGAAAGATTGAAGACATTAGGAGAAGGGGACAACAGAGGATGAGATGGTTGGATGACATCATTGACTCTATGGACTTGAGTTTGAGCAAGCTCTGGGAGCTGGTGATGGACAGGGAAGCCTGGCGTGCTGCAGTCCATGGGGTCACAAAGAGTTGGAAATGACTGAGTGACTGAACTGAACTGAATTGAATTACCCCCACAACTCAGCCCCTGCTTTTCAGATTTGGAGCTGCACCCATAAAGGCTCTTTCACTTCACATCACACTCCTCTAATCTACAAATAAAAAATGGTGCTAATCACTATCATTGAGCTCTCTGACTGCTGTATGAGGTTTCTGCTATTGGCAACAAGTCTCTAAGGACCCCCTGCCTCTAGAAATAACTCTACAAAGTTCTGATGCTTCATCCCCTAAACAAAAATTTCTCTTTACTTTGAAATACTTTTGTATGATAATTTCTGCTGAGCTGAGCAGCATGAATGTGTGTTGTAGATAAGGCCATTTCAGTCAGTAAAAGTGGCTAACACTTTTACTCATGCCAACAGAAGTCAAATAAACGGTTTTCAGAGACATGTTTACATTCCCTTTACATGAGTTCTTGTTTATCATGGACCAAGACTCTGGCAACTGGGAGCGTATGACTGGTTCCCAGAAGGCCCTTAAGTTCTATCCTGCCCCTAATTTTGAATTTGACATACTCATAACTCAGATAAACACCAAGGAAGAAAGACACCACTGAAGTCATTAAGCTAAACCCATATCACAGAAGGACATGTGCACATATTATTAGAGTGCAAAATAGCATGTTTTTGGAGTAAGAATCTCTCCTATTTAAATCAAATGACCCAAGGAGTGCTTTATTTAGGAAATGTTCTACTCAAGTTCAATACATTGTTATAAGTTTTTTTTTTTTTTTTTTATCCCATTTGTATAACTGACTATGGAAAATTGAAGGTGTGTTAGAGTTCACCAAAGAAGAGAATCAATAGGAAATATACATATATAGACATATGCAAAAGGAGGGTTATTATTGGAATTGGCTCACGCAATTATGGAAGCTGAGAAGTCCTACAATCTGTCACTTGCAAGCTGAAGAACCAGAAAAATCAGTGATGTAATTCAGTCTGAGTCCTAAGGCCTGAGAACTGGGGAAATCAGTGATATAGGTCCCTGTCTGAGTACAAAGGCCTTAAGAACAGGAGGCCCCCTGTCAAAGGCAAGGGAGGATAGACATTTTTTCTCAAGCCAATACAGCAAATTTATCCTTTATCTGCCTTTTTTTTTTTTTTTTTAATCTGTTCAGGCCCTCAGTGGACTGAATGATGTGCATTCACATGGGTGAGGATGGAATTTCTTTACTTAGTCTACTGACTCACATGCTAATCTCTTCCAGAAACACCCTCACATAGATACACCTAGAAATAAAGCTTTTACCAGCTATGAAGGAGATCAGCCCTGGGATTTCTTTGGAAGGAATGATGCTAAAGCTGAAAGTCCAGTACTGTGGCCACCTCATGCGAAGAGTTGACTCATTGGAAAAGACTCTGATGCTGGGAGGGATTGGGGGCAAGAGGAGAAGGGGACGACAGAGGATGAGATGGCTGGATGGCATCACTGACTCGATGGACATGAGTCTGAGTGAACTCCAGGAGTTGATGATGGACAGGGAGGCCTGGTGTGCTGCGATCCATGGGGTTGCAAAGAGTTGGACACAACTGAGTGACTGATCTGAAGCCCAGTCAAATTGATGCATTAAACCATCC
Source organism: Bos taurus (assembly GCF_002263795.3). Taxonomy (NCBI): domain Eukaryota; kingdom Metazoa; phylum Chordata; class Mammalia; order Artiodactyla; family Bovidae; genus Bos; species Bos taurus. The sequence continues at coordinate 12,133,662 of NC_037332.1, read as the reverse complement.
ATTTCATAAGGGCAGTGGTGGAAGCTATGGATTAGCTCAGCTGAAATAATTTCCCAACCCCTAAGAGCATGAAGAAAAACACACATTTCTTAGACAACCTTGTAGCTCGGACTTTTCACATGACTCTGTTTTACCAATGACATGTCTTCATCCAATACTAAGTCAGATGGAATTCTCTGGGAAGAGAACCAGGGTGTAAGGCAGCCAGTTTTCAGGCACAGATTGTGGCAGAAGTGACTGGTTGTGGACCCAACAGACCTAGGGACACCTTCCCAGTTTAGCAGACAACGTGCTACCTAGCAATCCTACCAAAGTGAAGGTAACTTTTCTGATTATAGTAGAAGGAAAACTGTTCTGCAGATTGGGGCTGTCGTCTGTGTGCTCAGCATGCAGCCTGTTCCTTCAGTCCAGCTAAAGAAATTATAAGCACTCAGTTCCCTGAAATAAACCCCTTTCACTGAAATAAACCTGCAAGCTGAGGGATCCTTTTATCTGTGATTGAAACTTAAAGAAGAGTCAAGAGAAAAGAAACTTAAAGAAAAGCCAAGAGAAAAGTAAATTAAACAAGAGAGCCTTTAATATTTGTTGATTATTCATTTCCCATTTACTGTTCTAACTTAATTTCAATTTCTAGAACAACACTGTGGAGTAGGTATTATAATTTTACAAAAAAGGAAATAAAGAGGTGAAGAAATTCACAAAGAGGTGAAGAAATTTACCTTGGGTCACATAGTGTAAAAACAATAAAGTCATGATTTGAAGCCAGCTCTGTGTTATATTAAGTCCCATGAGCTCAGTCACTGAGATGTTAAGCCTCCCCAGTGAAAAGGAAAGCTGAGTCACTCTCAGCAACTTGGCAGGTTGTGATTGAGGGCAATTTTGTCAAGATCAAGATATAAAAATTTATTATGCTCTTGAATACTATCTCAGATTCATTATTACTGATCAGTATCTATATTTCTTAAATGTTACACATTTCCTTATTCTTAGGTAGGAAGTGACTGGTGACTCTGGGTGGACTATTTATGAGTTAACCCATTGATGGCTTGTGTTTAAGAGCTAGATTGATGGATCATTTCTGAGTTCTGCGAGTACATTTATGTTCAGCATATGGTTTTGTTGCCCATCAAATAAGACTTTAGCCTGCCCAGAAAATAAGGCTCAGCTTGTACTTAAGTGACCAACCATTCCAATTGCCCATGACTGTCTTAGTGTTAAAACCAAAAGTCTGCCATCCTGGGAAATCTTTTAGTCTCAGGCAAATGAGGATGTTCGGTCATCCTATTTAGACCCTCCCTTCTCAGTCTGTTCTATCTGCCCACCCCTAACAGCTTTGATGTACAGAAAGTCCATCACAACCAAGTTTTTCTATAGCCACTAGGCTTTTCAGAGAGTAAACACCTGTCACCTCTGTCTCCTAATAAGCCTGTTCCCCGGGGCAGTGATCTATGATCTATGCTTTTCTTCCTTTCCCAGAGAATCAAAGAGCCCACACTAGCCTTGACTGCCTGGTTCTTCCTTGAGGCACAAATGGCACAAAGTACCCTTCAAAGCAGAAATAACTGAAGACAGGCAGAGAGTTCACTTTTGGTAGCGTGGCAACCACTGCTGGCTGCTTTTGAGGCTGCCTGTTACTGTAAAAGTTATTTTGCATAAACTTATTTGTTAACTGGGTTGGAAACTTCCAATCCCCTGCAAGTCTTGCTTTCTTACAGATTTTTTCTCTCTCTCCAGAATCTTTACGATCCAAAAGAGATTTGAAGATATCACATGAATAATAGGAAATACCTTTTAACACACTTCTAAGTGGTTGAGAATGTCCCTGCATTCTCCGGCTAAATTACTGGAGGTGATTTCTTATTCCTTCGACTACTAAATGACAAAACAAAACTGCACTCAAATATTATTTCCCACCCATTCAAGATAAAAGCTCATTCTCCATCCGATCCATTCAGCCACTTAGAGGCATCACAATGACAGTTGAAGATTACTAGAGGAAGTGTTTAGTGATTACCCACCCATTCTCACCTCCAAACAAAAGGAAATTACTGGCCTTCACAATTTGCTGTGTACTGTTAATTTACTTCAGCTCAGTTCAATTCAGTTCTGCCACCAAGTCATGTCCAACTCTTTGCCTCCCTGTCCATCACCAACTCCTGGAGTTTACTCAAATTCATGTACATTGAGTTGGTGATGCCATCCAACCATCTCATTCTCTGTCATCCCCTTCTCCTCCCACCTTCAATCTTTCCCAGCATCAGGGTCTTTTGCAATGAGTCAGTTCTTCACATCAGGTGGCCAAAATATTAGAGCTTCAGCTTCAGCATCAGTCCTTCCAATGAACATTCAGGACTGATCTCCTTTAGGATGGACTGGTTGGATCTCCTTGCATCCAAGGGACTCTCAGGAGTCTTCTCCAATACCACAGTTCAAAAGCATCAATCCTACAGTACTCAGCTTTCTTTATGGTCCAACTCTCACATCCATAATAAATGACCACTAGGAAAACCATAGCCTTGACTAGACGGACCTTTGTTGGCAAAGTAATGTCTGCTTTTTAATATGCTGTCTAGGTTGGTCATAACTTTCCTTCTATGGAACAAGTGTCTTTTAATTTCATGGCTGCAGTCACCATCTGCAGTGAATTTGGAGCCCCCAAAATAAAGTCTATTTCCACTGTTTCCCCATCTATCTGCCATGAAGTGATGGGACCAGATACCGTGATCTTAGTTTTCTGAATGTTGAGTTTTAATGCAACATTTTCACTCTCCTCTTTCACTTTCATCAAGAGGCTCTTTAGTTCTTCAATTTCTGCCATAAGGGTGGTATCATCTGCATATCTGAAGTGATTGATATTTCTTCCGGCAATCTTGATTCCAGCTTGTACTTCATCCAGCCAAGCATTTCTCATGGTGTACTCTGCATATAAATTAAATAAGCAGGGTGACAATATACAGCCTTGACATACTCCTTTCCCAATTTGGAACCAGTTGGCTATTCCATGTCCAGTTCTAACTGCTGCTTCCTGACCTGCATATAGGTTTCTCAAGAGGCAGGTTAGGTGGTCTGGTATTGCCATCTCTTTCAGAATTTTCCAGTTTATTGTGATCTTCACACTCAAAGGCTTTGGCATAGTCAATAAAGCAGAAGTAGATGTTTTTTTGGAACTCTCTTGCTTTTTTGATGATCCAGCAGATGTTGGCAATTTGATCTCTGATTTCTCTGCCTTTTCTAAAACCAGCTTGAACATCTGGAAGTTCACATACTGTTGACGCCTGGCGTGGAGAATTTTGAGCATTAATTTAATAGCATGTGAAATGAATGCAGTTGTGCAGTAGTGTGAGCATTCTTTGGCACTGCTTTTCTTTGGGATTAGAATGAAAACTGACCTTTCAAGCCCTGTGGTCACTGTTGAATTTTCTAAATTTGCTGGCATATTGAGTGTAACATTTTAAAGCATCATCTTTTAGGATTTGAAATAACTCAACTGGAATTCCATCACCTCCACTAACCGTTCGTAGTAACGCTTCCTAAGGCCCACTTTACTTCTCATTCCAGGATGTCTAGCTCTAGGTGAGTGATCACACCATCGTGATTATCTGGGTCATGAAGATCTTTTTTGTACAGTTCTTCTGTGTATTCTTGCCACCTCTTCTTAATATCTTCTGCTTCTGTTAGGTCCATACCATTTCTGTCCTTTACTGTGCACATCTTTGCATGAAATGTTCCCTTGGTATCTCTAATTTTCTTGAAGAGATCTCTAGTTTTTCCCAATTTACAGTTATCAAATGGGAGAGGGGGATGGTAAATTAGGAGTTTGGGATTAAAATATGCACAGTACTATATATAAAATATATAACCAACAAGGACCTACACTATACCACAGGGAACTCTACTCAATATCTTATAATAAGCTATAATGGAAAAGAATCTAAAAAGAAATATACATATATATATACTGTTAACTACAAATTGGCACTTACCAAGAACACTGCCAAGGACTGAACAACAAAGGCATTTGCCATCTGTCTCTATGGAGATTGAAATTGGAAAAGGAAATGGCAACCCACTCCAGTGTTCTTGCCTGGAGAATCCCATGGAGGGAGGAGCCTGGTAGGCTACAGTCCATGGGGTCGCAAAGAGTCAGACACGACTGATCGACTTCACTTTCACTTTCTACGGAGATTGAACCCCATGCTGCTATAGCTGCTGACCTTCAACAACCCCTGAGGAAGTTCAGGGTGGAGGAAGGCACTCTGTGCTCCAGGAAATCTGGTGGCACAGGTCTTTAGATAGTTGGATGTTTTTAGGGATAGATTTTATGGTCTCAATCCTTGCATCTCCTCATATCTAGAGAAGCACCAAATCCCTTCACGGTGATGTCAGATCCTCATGACTAACAAAAGGCCTTTTGTAAAATGAATGCTTCATGGTATTGAAGTCCCCCTTCACCAAAACCTTATATATTGTCTTTCCCCTACTGCCGCTTTGGAGCAGTCTCTCAGAGTTATCTGAGATGCTGCCTCCCAGGCCGCAGTCCTCATTTTGCCCCAAATAAAACTTAACTTACAACTCTCAAGTTGTACATCTTTTTTTTTAGTCAACACACATACATACATATACATATATGTATATATATATATATATATGTACACACACATATATATGTAGAACCGAATCACTCTGCTCTACATCTGAAACTAATAACATTGTACATCAACTATATTTCAATAAAATTTAAAAATAAATAAGCACTCATAATTATTTCCCAAACCCTGTCTGTTCTATTGCCACCATTGAAGTGTTCACTCTTCTGCTCTTTGCTGATACAAATCAACTCAACTAATTGTTACGACTGCTATGACTATTACTACCACTCCTGCTCCTAATACTATCAGTGCTACTGCTAAGACTGGGACTATGACAGCAACTACTCCTTCAAAATCATTAATCATCAATTATCTCTGCATCATTAACCAGTGCCTTGGATGAGCTTGACTCTGTTCTGAACACTTTACAATAATTGTCTCATTTGAATCTTTATCGCAACTCCATGACTGACTATTGTTTCTGTTTCAATGGATGAAGAAATTAAGGTGCAAGATATTAAATAACTTTGTCCAAAGTCACAAAGAAAATAGGTGATGGGAATTAATATGATTTAAAGTCTTTTGGGCTTTAAAATTCACATGCTTAAAAACTCTGATGCTGCTCTGTCCAGGGAAATCATCCTTAATAATTTCAGTTGTACTAATTTAATACTTTTTTCTCTATGACCTCAGTTTCTATAGCATTCATATAAACAATGATGGTATGTTTTAACTTTGTTATTTTACTGAATGGCATGCATATATATTTTCATTCATCGAAATAGTAGGAAGTATATTTCTCTACTTCTCAGCTAATGATAAGCATATAGATAAAGCTGAATAAACAGGACTTCAGTAGACTATTGAATCTCTATGATTACTTTAACAAAGTAGCCAAATTACTTTTCACAACATCCTTTGAATTTAAAAGCATGAGATCCGGTGTCAAATAAATGAAAAGACAATGACTTCTTATAAATAATATATAACATTCTGTGGGCTCAATGAAATACTTATAATTGATATAATATAATTCTAGACTTACATGTCTGTATTTTACAAATAATATAAATTTCAAAGCGTATTACAACAAAACATTAGGGCTATTATACCTTACTAAAGTACTGAAGTAAAATTGCTCAGACGTGTCTGACTCTTTGTGACTCCATGGACTGTAGCCTACCAGGCAGGAGACATAAGAGACACAGGTTTGATCCCTGGGTGAGGAGGATCCCCTGGAAGAGGAAATGACAACCCACTCCAGGATTCTTGCCTGGACAATCTCATGGACAGAGGAGGCTGGTAGGCTACAGTCCATAGGGCCATATAGAGTCAGACATGACTGAAGCGACTTAGCATACCCTATTACTTCATTATTAGGTAATTGGCCACTTTCCTACGATACTTCCTTTCTCCAAATACCCAGCCCTGAGTTAATCTTCAGCAAATTGTTTTTAGCCAATGACTTAGTTTTATGTTCTTCTCCCTTCTATTACCACTCCAGTTTGGCTGTTAAACACATATTGAATGCCTCTCTGTATAGAGCATTTTAACTATTTAACTTCTGACATTGTAGAAAAAGAGTCAGGTTAGGAAGAAAAACAATATGATAAGGGAAGTAGTGTTATTTTACTTAATAGTCACCATTGGAACAGAACATAGGGAACATATCCTTTTTTAAAGGGATCATTAAACACTATGATGCTTAGGGAAACATAATACACTGGCTCCCACATATGAAAAGACAACTAAAATGCATGAATATTTATTTAAATCCCTATAGAACATACCATTATGTCACGATAGTTTGGTGAAAGTTTATGACATTTTGAATAATACTGCCTGGGGTTAAATCCTGGTTCTGTTATTTACCAGTTATGTGACCCTGGGCAAGTTAATCATTTTTTTCCCTTGCTTATGGAACACGGGTAATCCTTACATATAGGATGGCTGTGACAATGAAACAGACACAAAGTGTTCTGACTGTGGGTATTAGCAAGTAAATGCTCTGAAAAGGTAACTATTATTAAATCATGTCAACTTTTCAGGATGTGGATGGGTTTTAGTGTTTGTTTACCATGTGGGGTGTGATCATCAAATGTACCAGTGCCCAGGGCCTTGGTGGTCTTAAAATGTTTCTTGGCAACTGTGGAGGTATGTGCATTCTGCTTAGGGAGGTCAGGAAAGGGCAGAGAGAAGGGGAAGCGTGGGATGAATCTTGGTCTTCTATCAATTGTCCTTCTGATTCTTGTGTGATTCCTTATCTCCAGGTCAGAAAAACGAAACTGAGGATTAACTATTGTTTTTCTCATTTTTTGAATGGGATAAATTTGCCTTTCCATCACGCGTTTGGACCTGGGCCTGACTTTTTTTTTTTTTTTTTTTTACTTTTTCCGAGGCTTTTTGTTTTGTTTCCTTGGCCTTTGCTCTGTTATTTTGTCTTCTTGGGTTCTTTCTGAGAATATAGGTTCATAGCAATATTTTTTCCTTCTCTTTTTAAAAAGATCAATTTCCTTCAACTTTGATTTAAAAAAAAGCTCACATATGCTTGTTTTTGCTTGACCAATTCAGTAAAGTAAATTGGAAAACTTCTTGCAACATGAACACTTCTTGGAGAAGGGCAGACAAGCTTATAATGTAGCTAGAGATAGCTTTACTTACCATTACAATTCAATTTGTTTTCTTTCTATGGAGGGAAAAGCATAAGGGCATACTATGACATGAATTCTTGAGTGATTCTTAACACATGAAGGCATTTTCAGAAAAGAATCTTGCATTCATTGCCTCTTGTTAATGGCAATGTGAAATCTTGACAGCTAGAAATGAGCTGTATAAACTAGCATTTTGGCTGTCTGGAAATATTAAGAACTTTGGAGATGTTACTTATGTGCTCAGGCTCTTTGCTTTGGCTAAAGACTGAAACTTCCCCCTATGTACTTTACTGGCATGAGATTTTTATTTTGAGAACCTGAAAATAATTACATAGCATGTTAAGCCCAGACTCTTGCAAATGGAAACAACCCCATGCAATGGAGTTCCAGATTTGTCAAAAAGCTTATTTGATATTGCAATTTGAGGAGAGTGAAAGGAAAAGATATTTTCCTTCATAATGAATCCAATTGGGAATTTTTTTAATAGGGAAAAGGTCATACTAATACTGTTTAGTGTTCCTATATAAGATATAATAAAACTTAAGAAATATTTTAGCTCTTATTAAGTTTTCCAATATCTCCTGGTAGAAGTTTCCTCATTTGTAAAATTAAGTTGATAATACACAGGGCTTCCCTGGTAGTTCAGAGGTTAAAGCGTCTGCCTGCAATGCAGGAAATCAGGGTTCTATCCCTGGGTCGGGGTAGATCCCCTGGAGAAGGAAATGGCAACCCACTCCAGTATTCTTGCCTGGAGAATCCCATGGAGGGAGGAGCCTGGTAGGCTACAGTCCACAGGGTCGCAAAGAGTCGGACACGACTGAGCTACTTCACTTTCACTTTTATTAATTATAAGGATTAAAGGAGAAAATTTATGAAATGATATTATTCTTGATGCCTATTAGGCCAAGAAATATATGTGATTTTCCTTCTTTCTTTCTTAAAGGATAATTCTGAGTTTATCCCCTTAATCCAGAAATCCTGACCACTCATAGATAATCAGATGGCTGTAATTAATTTTAAAGTTGGTGATGGAGAAAGAGATGGGAAGGACCTGAGACTCTGAATACCCCCATCTTATCTTTCTTGTTCCTAGAAGTCACCAAGAAGATAAGGCCATGCTGTGTACACCCCTTTTCACTCTGAGGCTTTGCCCTAAAATACAGTGCACCACACCCGAGCTGAGCTAAACTGAGCCACACGGATGACTGCTCTCCAAGGTCCAGAGCTTTTTCTCCTAAATCCTACGTGAATCTGGCTCTCCTTTTGGTGGAGAAAATTCTTAAACAAGAATAATAACCCTGCTATGGAATGCTCCTTCTCCACTCATGAAGAAAGGGCCACTAACAGAAACTCTCTGCCTCTTTCAACCCCTACCTCCCTCTTCTGCCTGAGACTTTGGGGCAAAGAGTCCAGCATCTGCAGCTCAATCAGTTCTGACTTCCCACTCTTCTCTATGAGAGTCAGCTGCTTGCAGGAGGCAGACCTTCTCCTTTGCTCCTTCTCGCTGCATTTTGTAGGGGCAACCCCCCCTCCCCATGGGACATTCAGTGGTGGCCAGGTGTCACCTCAGAGTGTCTAAGTCTGAGGTTCAATATAAGGAAGTACATTGTTGCCATGCACCCAAGACATATTTCCCAATATTTAATGTTAATAAGGCGCTGTTCTCCCACCTTGGGCCAATTTCTCTGATCTCCTTTTTGATTCAAAGCTTCTGCAGTGAGTCAGACACCTCTTGTGGTCAGCCTCATATTCTTTTGGTCTCCCTTTCACACCAGCCATGCTGCAGTAACCAACTCTGTGTCCCTGACAGCAGTTCACCTCACCCGACCTCTCTCTCACTCTCTGCCACAGGGCTTTTCAAACGCTACAGCTTTGGATGCCTAAGAAATCTTTCCCAGCGCTCACGCTTGCATGGCATTGACACATGCCCTGCCCTCATGCATGCATAACCCGGATCTGCAAGGGAGTTATTAATAACACTCCTTGAACAACACAGGAACAGGAGCTGGTGGATAAACACTTTCTTCTCGCTGGGCACAGTTCCAAGGTATATATTACATAGACCTGAAAACATTCCCAAATGAGATAAAGACCCATTTGCTCCCAGTCATGAGCTTCTCAAGAAGTCACTGTTGTACTGGCTTTCTTTTGTCATGGGCTCAGTTTCCACCCTTCACTACCATTCTCTGGAATCATCTCCTAGGAATGAACTATCTGCCTGCAAACCCACGTGTCAAGCTCTCTGTCAGGGGGCAACCTAGGCTAAGGGGCTTCCCAGGTGGCACCAGTGCTAAAGAATCTGCTTCTCAAGGCAGGAGATGTAAGAGACATGGGTTTGATCCATGGTCAGGAAGATACCCTGGAGGAGAAACACCCCTCTCCAGTATTCTTGGCTTCCCCTGGTAACTCATCTGGTTAAAAAAAAAAAAAAAAATCTGCCTGCAATGTATGAGACTCTGTTTCAATTCCTGGGTCAGGAAGATTCCCTGGAGAGGAGATAGGCTACCTACTCCAGTATTCTTGGGCTTCCCTGGTGGCTCAGATGCTAAAGAATCTGCTGGTAATGCTGGAGACCTGGGTTTGATCCATGGGTTGAGAGGATCCCCTGGAGGAGGGCATGGCAACCCACTCCGGGATTCTTGCCTGGAGAATCCCCATGGACAGAGGAGACTGACAGGCTACTGTCCATGGGGTCTCAAAGAGTCAGACACAACTGAGCATCTGATAATGACCAGGGAGCTTAAGAAACAGAATTCAGTGGAATCTGAGGATCAAAATGACACTGAGCACGAGAATTTGGATCAGGAATTTTTCCCCTACTTTGGCTCATCATTCAACCTCTGTTGCTTTATCCACCAGCAAAGGGAGTTTTAATATTGGCCAAGCCAGCCTCAGGAGAGTGCACTCAAGTCTCAGGCTGCTTTGGTTTTAACCTTGAAATGAGCAGGTACCAATTTCCCTAAGATGGTATGGGCTGGGCAGAGTTTTGATGAGTAACTTTTGAATAACAGAGGTAGGCCAAAGAAATATTTTCTATTTAACTATGTTATTAGATAAATTGGGTTTCCCTGATGGCTCAGACAGTAAAGAATCTGCCTGCAATGCAGGAGACCCAGGTTTGATCCCAGGGTTGGGAAGATCCTCTGGAGAAGGGAATGGTAACTCACTCCAGTATACTTTCTGGGAAATCCCATGGACAGAGGAGCCTGGTGGAGTATAGTCCATGGGCTCACAAAGAGTCAGACATGATTGAGCAATACTTTCACTTCAATCAATTAGGTAAACCAGGGCTTTAGACAGCAGCTGAGTTTTCTGAGAGTTTACAGGAGTTCTATTGTGCAAGCTTCTAGCTTCAAGTCATTTGTGCCAGACCTGGGTCAGGAGAAATGCTGTGCTGCCTCAGATTCTGGGCCATTGTTCTGTGCTTTCAACTGCTTTTAGGACTCAGGGAGGAAGAGGACTCTGCTGAGGACAGAGGCAGATTCATCCTAAAGCTAAATAAGTTTTGGTTTCAAGGCACCTGCGTTGCATGGGTCCCTTCCAATATGCTCATGCGACTATGTTTTCATGGAATCTGAGAATTAAGACATTTTCACTGCAGTTGCTTAGAGACTGCTTCTTTTGACAAATGGCTGCAGGCTGCCGTGGAGTCTTGCTTAGGGTAACTGATTTGGAGATACAATGGAACTGGATTCAGTGACATATATTTATGTGGTTCACAGTCCCTTTCAGAAAAGTTATTGCTTGTCATCCCTGAGTGGGAATAGTTTCTGGGAGTTCATCAGTGCTCACTGTCTTGCCTCACTGAGCAATCATACACAAAGGTGCAGGCCCAAAGTCCATGTCCTGATAGAATAGAAACGTATGAGCAGAGGAAGATAAACAAGGCCTGACGTGTGAACTATTCTCCTACCTATAAACACACAAAACTAGATGTGGTTATTCCTTTTTCATTAATTCCTGGTCCAAATGGAGGTTGCCAAAGAACAGAAAATACATTTCATGAATATACCTAGAATTCATTGTATTTCTTTTGTTGATGGCATTCAGGTAGAAACTAATAGAATTCCTCTTTGAACCACAGCTCCGTAGCAGTATGATGAATTCTAAATATATATATGTCTGTGAAATAAAATATTTGATGGGTTCCTATGGCCATTAGCAGGTGGCAGAGTTGGTAAAGAATCTGCCTGCCAATGCAGGAGACGTGAGACGCGAATTTGATCCCTGGGTCAGGAAGATTCCTTGGAGTAGTAAATGGCAACCCACTCCAGTATTCTTACCTAGAAAATGGCATGGACATAAGAGCCTGGAGGGCTTACAGTCCATGGGGTTGCAGAGAGTCGGACACAACTGAGCACTGAGCACACACTATTAATAACAATTCAATCAACCTAAGACTAAGCTAGATACCTTCTTATACTCTCTACAGCACACTATATAGGGAGTGTCATCAGTATAAGAAGATCAAAAAGCATGCAACTAAAAATGTAGGAGAAAATTACTACCTAGATATTTAAACAATTAATAAAATATATTATTTTTATAGATATGGTAACATTTGTCAGATTTTTAAAGTTTATAATTTACTGTGTTTTTTTCTATCATTCTCAGTCACTATATATTTTTCATATCTAATTTTGTATTCAAAATTATGTGTTATTTTCCCCTTTGTATAAAGCTTCGAACCTATAAAACCTGATCTTTGCCCCAGGTAGATGGGCTAACTCCCTGCCTTCATTTGTTTACAGACCCTTAAATGTTTCTTCAGTTATGCAGTACCAAATTTGCTTCCGGCTTCCCTGGTGGCTCAGATGGTAAAGAATCTGCCTGCAATGCAGGAGAGCCAGGTTTGATCCCTGGATCAGAAAGATCCTCTGGAGAAGGAACTGACAATCCACTTCGGTATTCTCGCCCAGAGAATCCCATAAACAGAGGAGCCAGGCAAGCTATAATCCATGGGGTCATAAAGAGTCGGACATGACTGAGCGACTAACACACACACAGCTTTGCTTTGGATTTGAAGATATGTTTCCTGCCTTTGCCTTTAGATTTTGGAGATATAAAGAGTTAACTCACACATGAAGGGGTACTTGGTACCCATATTAAACTTTAAGGTTCTAAAATGACTAAAATAACTAGTAGTCTTGTTCCTGGGATGTTCTGGTTCCAGAAATTAGTTTTGTTTAGGAGATGAAGGAGAAACCAGAATAGTTTGAAAAACATCCTTCAGTCTTATTGTCAGAAAAGGAGCAGCAGGATAAGAACCAAGAAGTAAGCAAGAGGAAGAATTCCTTCTTCCTTAGGTGGAAGTTGAAATTTTAAAGGCAGACCAGAGAGATATGCATGGAAAAATTAGATCATGAATGCTAAAACAGAGAGAAAATCACAAAGGAGATAAATATGGTTTTAACCTTCCTGAAAACGTGATTTAGAAATAGGTTTCATGTTTGACTTACTGTTTAATTGAAAACTGCACTGGGTTCTGACAGAATCTAGCCAAGAAAAAGAGAGACAAGGTCTCAGAAAGCTTCATGGAATAAACTTCCCCAAAATGGTGGTGGTGGTGGAGGGGGAGTTCCCCAGAAAGAAATCTGTTAAAATCACAATTAGCATCTATACGAGGAGTTATCTGGAAATGATCGCCTTAAAGATTGTGACAGCTGTTTGAAATAGTTAAATAAATTGGACTGGTCTGCAAAAGGAAGTCCAGAGGACCAGCATAAAATATTCAAAGGATTACAGAGGATCAAAGTGAAATGCAACTCTTACTGTGTTGAGGGGGAGGAACAGCTATTGCGTGTGTCCTGAGGGAGCCAGATTAAGAAATTCATGTAATTGAGATTCCAAGAGAAGGTGCAACAGAGATATTCAAGGGATGCCAAATTGGAGAATAATAGACCAAGGTCAGGCTTTGGACAGAGGTTGGTCTGTTGGGAGAATTCCTCCTGAGTGAGAATATCCAATCCATAGACTTGAAGGTGGCCAAAATTTGTTTGAAAAATAGTTGCTTTCGGAGCACCAGAGCTCACTCATTTCCTATTTCTTATTATGAAAGATCCTCACTGAGCCAAATTTATGAAAAATGGTTACACAAATAAATATCTGTCCAGAAAGCAAAGTAACAATGAAAAAAAAAAAAAAAACCAAGATCTTAAGATTTTGTAAATGGTACTGATTTTATACTGATTAGGGAAGCAAAGGGTCCATTTAAGAAGCAGATTCAAGTTTCTGAAAAGTATTGAGAGATGACTGAGGCAGAAAAAGATATAATAACAAGAGAAATGCTATTCATGTTCAGCAAATTACAAATGTGAGAAATTTCCATGTCTTAGGAGCACGTGGCAGGGTATCAGTCTACCCTGGACCCCAGAGGTACATATTAAAGACTCGAGAGAAGCTTCAGTATTTGAATAGGTTGAGGAGGACTTTTCTGCTGAAATAAATGTGGAGATGAAAGAGAAATTACCCAGGAGGCAGGTATCTTCAACTTAAGCAATTTCACACCAAAAGGCATTGTCAAAATCTTCTATAGCAGGACTGAAACTACTGGATATCAAGTAGAGTCTTTGTGGGTAGATTCAATTAACAGTATATTCAGTTCAGCAGTGGAGGACCAGAAACACTAGGATGGATAAGCAAACAGAAATTAAGAAGTATTTTGTTGTTGTTCAGTTGATAAGTCATTTTGGACTCTTAGCTACCCTATAGACTGCAGCATGCCAGGCTCCTCTGTCCGTCACTATCTCCTGGAATTTGCTCAATATTTTGGCCACCTGATGCAAAGAGCTGATTCATTTGAAGAGACTCTGATGCTGGGAAAGATTGAGGGCAGGAGGAGAAGGAGATTACAGAGGATAAGATGGTTGGATAGCATCACCAACTCAATGGACATGAGTTTGAGTGGACTCTGGGAGTTGGTGATGGACAGGGAGGCCTGGTGTGCTGCAGTTCATGGGGTCGAAAAGAGTCGGACACGACTGAGCAACTGAACTGAACTGATGTCCATTGAGTCAGTGATGCTATCTAACTATTTCAATCTGCCACTCCCTTCTCCTCCATCTTCCATCTTTCCCAGCATTGGGGTCTTTTCCAATGAGTCAGCTCTTCATATCAGGTGGCCAAGGTATTGGAGCTTCAGCATCAGTCCTTCCAATGAATACTCAGAGTTGACTTCCTTTAGGATTGACTGGCTTGATCTCCCTGCAATCTAAGGGACTATCAAGAGTCTTCTCCAGCACCACAATTCAAAAGCATCAATTCTTTGGTGCTTAACCTTCTTTATGGTCCAACTCATACATCCATTTGTGACTACTGGAAAAACCATAGCTTTGACTAGATGGATTTTTGTCAGCAAAGTGATGTCTCTGCTTTTTTATTTGCTAAGTTGATCATAGCTTTTCTTTCAAGGAGCAAGCGTCTTTTAATGTCGTATCTGCAGTCATCATTCAATTAAATATGCAAAAGATACCTCAGCTTAAGACCTGATAATTGGGGCTACCACCACAAGAAATTGCTAAACTTGCAAAAGGCAAGGATGTCAAAAATGTCACTCTCTGAGAAAGAAAATCATATGCATAGGTGAACTTTCTGCCACTTGTGGTATAATCATATTGCCAAAATTAATCTCTAGGTGGGACATCTCTTGCAACTATATTTAAGGTCCCAAAGATGGAAATCTTGGGCAGCTGACCTTGGTTTGATTCACACCTGGTGAGGTTTATTTTATTTTATTTTATTTTTTGGTGAGGTTTAAATATACAAGAGAGTGCTTAGTTTCTGCTATGGTCTTTGATAACACTAAATCCTAGGTCTGGAGGACTGCATCAAGCCTGATGACTGGCTTATTTTCTAAATTTTGGGGGTATAGAACTGTTGGAATATTCTGTTTCTTATTAACCTTTGGACTCTGAGGCCCTGGGTTTTCACTTACTTGAATTTTAATTCATAGGAAAAAGTACATTTGATTTCAAGTTTTTAATTACTTTAATTTACAGGTTTTGAACTTTTGTTTCTTTAGGAAATTTACCTCACTGAGAAGACAATTTGATTTCTAAATTTAGTCTTTAGCTTATAACTTTTGGTGAGATTTAATCTTTAAACTTTTCCCTCAGGAAATTCATAATAGGAGAGGTTTATTTTGAATCCAAACTTAAGTGAATAATGTGTGTATATAAATTAACAATATCTGCTCAGAAACAGATATTGAGATAATGGAATTTCAATTTTTTAATTTATTAATGAGGCTTCAACTGTTTCACATAAAAATATTTTAATAATTTATTTAAAATCTGAAGTTTATGTTTAAAATGTTGTACTTTGTTAATCTTGTAAAGCGAGAAAGAATAAGAGCTAAAATAACATAATTTTGTTGCCTGAAAAATAAAATAGTTGTTTTGATGAGAAAAATGACTTTTAATACTTCTTGAATTTTGTGCATATTATGTTGGAGGAAAGTTAGGGAAAAAGTTGAGAGCTCCAGGTAACATTTTAGAAGAATTTACAGACGTTTTAATTTAGCACTGACTTAATCACTGTATTTAATTGTCACTGGATGATATAAATCATTTTAAGTATTTTCTTTAGTTCAGTCACTCAGTTGTGTTGGACTCTTTGTGCCCCCACGGACTGCAGCATGCCAGGCTTCCCTGTTCAACACCAACTCCCGGAGCTTACTCAAACTCATGTCCATTGAGATGGTGATGCCACGCAACTCATCTTGTGTTGTCCCCTTCTCCTCCTGCCTTCAATCTTTCCCAACATCAGGGTCTTTTCCAAATGAGTCAGTTCTTTGCATCAGGTGGCCAAAATGTTGGAGCTTCAGCTTCAGCATCAAACTTCCAATGAATATTCAGGATTGATTTCCTTTAGGATGGACAGGTTGGACCGTCTTGTAGTCCAAGGGACTCTCAAGAGTCTTCTCCAACAGCACAGTTCAAAAGCATCAATTCTTTGGTGCTCAGGGTTTTTTTATAGTCCAACTCTTACATACATACACGACTACTGGAAAAACTGTAGCTTTGACTAGAAGGACATTCATTGGCAAAGTAATGTCTCTGCTTTTTAATATGCTGTCTAGGTTGGTCATAACTTTTCTCCAAGGAGCAAGTGTCTTTTAATTTCATGACTGCAGCCACCATCTGCAGTGATTTTGGAGCCCCACCAAAAAACAAAGTCTCTCACTGTTTTCATTGTTTCCCCATCTATTTGCCATGAAGTAATGGGACCAGATGCCATGATCTTCATTTTCTGAATGTTTAGTTTTAAGCCAACTTTTCACTCTCCTCTTTTACTTACATCAGGAGGCTCTTTAGTTCTTCTTCGCTTTCTGCCATAGGGTGATGTCATCTGCATATCTGAGGTTATTGATCTTTCTCCCGGCAATCTGGATTCCAGCTTGTGCTTCATCCAGCCCGGCATTTCATGTGATATATTCTGTATAGCTGCATCACTTCATGGGAAATAGATGGGGAAACAGTGATAACAGTGTCAGACTTTATTTGTTTGGGCTCCAAAATCACTGCAGATGGTGACTGCAGCCAGGAAATTAAAAGACGCTTACTCCTTGGAAGGAAAGTTATGACCAACCTAGATAGCATATTCAAAAGCAGAGACATTACTTTGCCAACAAAGGTCCGTCTAGTTATGGTTTTTCCTGTGGTCATGTATGGATGTGAGAGTTGGACTGTGAAGAAGGCTGAGCGCCGAAGAATTGATGCTTTTGAACTGTGATGTTAGAGAAGACTCTTGAGAGTCCCTTGGACTGCAAGGAGATCCAACCAGTCCATTCTAAGGAGATCAGCCCTGGGTGTTCTTTGGAAGGAATGATGCTAAAGCTGAAACTCCAGTACTTTGGCCACCTCATGCAAAGAGTTGACTCATTGGAAAAGACTCTGATGTTGGGAGGAATTGGGGGGGGGAGGAGGAGAAGGGGAAGACAGAGGATGAGATGGCTGGATGGCATCACTGATGCAACGGACATGAGTTTGAGTGAACTCCGGGTGTTGGTGATGAACAGGGAGTCCTGGCATGCTGCAATTCATGGGGTTGCAAAGAATCGGACATGACTGAGCAACTGAACTGAACTGATTCTGCATATAAATTAAAGAAGCAGGGTGACAATATACAGCCTTGACATACTCCTTTACCTATTTGGAACCAGTATTTTCTTGATAAACTTATTTACTCCCATTCATCAAATAAACTTTGTATGGAGTCAAATAACAATCATAAGACCTTGGATTAAAATAATGAAAATTGGAAGAATATTTTTACTTCAGTGGATGATGTTTTGTGCCAAGATTGCAAAGGCTTCATTTATGCATTTAGTAGAAATTGTGAAATGGGATGTTTACAGAGATTTGGCTTTAACTTCTAATAGTTTAATAAAGATGCAATACAGCCTTTAACTTTACAATCAAAAAATATATCTTGGTTACAAATGCTGATGTTAATAAACAAATGATTAAAATGATTGCATATATAAAATTACATAAAGAAAAGTATGATAATGAAACAAATGAAATTATTGTAAAAATCATATTTTAAGTAAAATAAAATAAGATACCATTTCAATCGAAATTAGTCAGGTGTCCACCAATCAAACGAAAATGCAATTGTTTTGATCACTGAAGAAAACAAATCTTTCATTTTATTGATTCCTGAAAATTGTCCAAATAAACTTGCAAACTTTGTTCAATGAAGTAGGGGAATGAAATCAGTGAAATTAAGCCTATTAAACAAATATTTCAATAAATTATTTTATGACTCAGTCAATAATAGAGATACTGAATATATAAAAATTTCAAAGAGGATTCAGATAACAAAGGGAATTGATCTTAATATTGATTTAGATATTAATTTATATTACTATACAGATTAGAGATTTTCACAGTTAAAAGGCTAAATTTTAAAAAAGTTTAGTTTGTATTATTGAAATAAGAGCAAAATCTGAGAGAGTAGCACTGTGAACAAATTAATGGATATTCCTTATTAAATTATATGTCATCTAAAATGTATAACTTTAATTGGGAAGCTGAAAAGGTTGATGAAACTCCAAGATCATGGCTTAGACAAGTTGTTACAAGTCTATCAAACAAAATTATATATTAAAAACATTATACAAATTAACAAATAATTTAGAAATTATTGGAATTATTTGATCACTGATTTATACTATAGGATATCATTATTTAGGATTTTACAATATATTGTATATTTAGAAACTAAAAGGAACTTTGTTTTAAATACTGATTTATATTACTATAGAGATTATCAAATCTTTTATACATGAACTCTAAAAAAAAAGGATATTTAGTTTCTCTATCTACCAATTTGTTATCTCATTTGTTAAGACATTCAAAAATTGAGTAGAAAAAGAGAGTGCTTATATCTTTGCAAGGGCTTCTTGCACAGCTCAAATGGTAAAGAATCTGCCTGCAAAGTGAGAGAGCTGGGTTCGATTGCTGGGTCAGGAAGATCCCCTGGAGAAGGTCATGGCAAACCTCTCCAGTATTCTTGCCTGAAGAATTCCATGGACAGAGGAGCCTGGTGGGCTACACTCCACGGTCTTACAAAGAGTCAGACACGACTGAGCGACTAACAGTACATCTTTGCATATTCCAGCCCTCAGGAAGCAGAAAGGGCAAGGAGATATGCCTTAGTGCCTAGCACTTCCAAGGTCTGGGCAGCCCATCTCAGGACATTTTAGGATGGAAGAAGCTACTATCATCTTTGATCAGGAACATGGGAAAGAGTAAGAGGGAACTGAAGATAGAGTTCCAGAGGAGGATAAAGGAAAGGGGGCCTGGCCTTACTGCAGCTGTAGACCACACTGCACAATCTGTCTTTTAGAGAGACCCTGACCTCAGCTCCATGATCTAATAGAATGTTCCTGAAGTTGGCTGTATCTGTTTTCTATTGCTGCTATAACAAATTACCACAAAATTAGGTTTAAATTTTCACCTGTTTATAGTTCATAGTTCTGTAACTCCAGAGTCTTGTAAGGGAAAAGCCAAAGAGAGAACTGACAGATGCACCGAGGCACAGGGAAGATGCAGCCATAGGTCAGAGTTATGTAGCCAAGGGGTGCTTGGAGTCACTCGAAAGACAAAGAAGGGGTCTACCCCAGAGCCTGGCTTACCCTTTGATTTTTATATATATATATAGATATAGATATATAGATAGATAGATAGATACAGATATAGATGATATAGATATATAACTGAATCACTTTGCTGAACACCTGATTCTAACACAACATTGTAAATCAACTATAGCTCAATTGAAAAAAACAAAAAGAAAAAAAAAAACCCACACCTCAAATCTTCTGATCCCTATTCATAACCCTAAACTGAACCATAAGTTTTTAGTGGGAAGTACTTATAAAAAGTATTTTTGAAGACTTTCAACTGCGAAAAAAGTGACAATTAAAGTTTCCCTATATACAACACAAGGTAATTTTGTTCACAAGGCCTGTGTCTGCTAAAGGTAAATAATAAAAATTTTATCAATTCAGGGGACTTCAATCACTCCCACTGCGAAATACACTCACCTGGAGGTTACTCAGTTAATTCAGTCTGTGTTTCTCATCTATTTCTCTTTCTCCTGTTCTCTGGAGAAGGACTGTGGGTTCTCAGGGGGGCCGTGCCAATCCTGCCAAGTTGCCACCCCTGACCCTACTATCGTCTTCTGTTCTTCCTGGCCTCTGCTGAGGGCAATCCAATGTGTCTGCAAACAGCAGCTGGCCTCTGTAACACTCAGTGTCACAAGACCCAGCGCTGCAACAGCCTCCTTTTCTCCAGGCTTCTCCCATTCCACTCGTCCCAGCATCTCTTCTCTTCTCCTTGGAACTTGGCAAGTCTCTGAGGCTGTCTTTAGACCCAGACATTGGTACATCCTCTCAGGCATTCTACTTTACTGCTCAGTGAAAGTCGCTCAGTCGTGTCCAACTATTTGCAACCCTGTGGACTAATCCATGGAATGCTCTAGGCCAGAATACTGGAGTGGGTAGCTTTTCCCTTCTCCAGGGAATCTTCCCAATCCAGGGATCAAACCCAGGTCTCCCGCATTGCAGGCGGATTCTTTACCAGCTGAGCCACCAGGGAAGCTTACTGCTCAGCGTCCATGTTAGAAACATGCGGTAGTACCTTGCAGAAGCCTGTAGTCTTTTATATTCTGGGAGCCTCTCAAATATATTCTGGATTTCTATCACTGTTTTCTAATTACACACACACACACACACACACGCACACATATAAAATTGAAGTATCAATGACTTACAATGTTTCAAGTTCACAGCAAGGTGATTCAGTTATACAAATACACATACATTCTTTTTCAGATTATTTTCCACTACAAGTTATTGTAAGATATTGACTATAGGTCCCTGTGCTATACAGTAAACCTTTGTTGCTTATTACATATCTATTTTTAAAATTAGAAATCAAGCATTCCATTCATACTAAGTCAAACAAGTAGAATCAAAATGTCATACATTTTTTAGGCAAAAATTCATAAGTTTTCCTATATATATATATATTATACATATAATTTATATATATGTATACAAAAGCTTTTCTACTACACTTGGTAAAGGCTTCAGAAAGAACATAAAAAGAAGAAGAGATGGAGAAATTGGAAAACATAAACTAAATGAAATGGGAACACTGACTATGAAACAGAAAAATTGAAACAAACTAGATAAAAGCAAAAGATCATCATATAATCCAGTTGTTTTTAAACATGGCTGCTCATTAGAAACATATCTGGAGCTCTGGAGAAAAAACAGAAATACCTGGGCATTTGTATTTTTCAAAAAATTCCAAGATAATTCTGATATTCATCTGGATTTTATAAAGTGATTATAGTTTCTTTTTTTTAATTAGATGGTAGTTTTGGTGATATAGAATTCTATTCTTTTTCTGTTGACTAATCATGATACAATCATATTGTATGAGTAACAGTTACATAATCACAATAGTAAAGGATGTATCACTGTTTTCCTTATGCTGCTACCCACACACTCCCATTCCAGAAATGTGGACCCATGAGGGATCCACAATCCAAGGTTGAGCTATGTCCTAGTAATTCTCCCTTATTATTCACTGTCCTAACTTCCTGATCTTTTTTTTTTTTTTTTTTAACATTTATTTATTATTTGGCCACACAGCATACAGGATCTTAGTTCCCAGACCAGGATCTTAGCTCCCCCTACAATGGAAGCTCAGAGTCTTAGGCATTAAACTGCAAGGGAAGTCTGCCAATCTTTTTGAAATAGACTGTCATAGATTTCCCCCTCACTCTCTGATTTATGCATAAACACTGTACTCTGAGACCTCTAAGGATCTCAGGCTTTGGAAATCATCAAGACGTTGTATCACTCAAAAAAGCTGAGCTTCTATAATAGAAAGGTTTGCTTTTACTTTTTTTTTTCCTTGTGAAGCCTGATTTGAAACTTGAAGATGAGCCTTGTCTTCTTCGCAGTTATAGTCTCAGTGGCCCTGAGGGAATTCATAAGCAAAGATCTAGTGGCTATCTGGATGGCAGGAGGCTAATCTGTACCAGAAACCAAGAGGAAAAGAAGCTGAAGTTAGTTTACATCAAAATGTTAACCACAATACTTTACACAAGGCATCAGCAAAAAGGAAGTGCTACTAAAGGTTTCTTTTATATATTTTTCTTTTCCTATCATCTTTAAAATTTTAGTGAGATGCGATTCCTAGTAAAATAGCTGCCTGCAGTACAAATGGCCAAAATCCAGTTGAGTTAGCTATGAGTAACAGAGATAGAGATTTATAAAGGTACTGAGCTATCTCAAGTAATCCAGGGATAAAAATGAGGTTGCTCAGCTTACAATACAGCTGACATCAGGCATGTAACATCATCAAGACCATTGGCGTACCGGAACCAGCTCTGCTGCTGCTAAGTCACTTCAGTTGTGTCCGACTCTGTGCGACCCCATAGACGGCAGTCCACCAGGCTCCCCCATCCCTGGGATTCTCCAGGCAAGAACACTGGAGTGGGTTGCCATTTCAGTCAATTATTAAATTCAGGAATTTTATAAGCTGGTTATAAAACACAATCATCATTAAAAATTAAACTTACAGTTAATTAAATTATATTATTTAGGTACTAATTTATCAGGTCTCACCAATTCTTAATTTTTTTTTACTATTATTTACTTTAATATTCTCTATTTGGTATTTTAGTATTATATAGGCTCCAGAAATTATTCAGATTTATTGTCTGTATGTTGGAAAAACTGTATAACAATGTGGTACGAGGAATCTCTTTCCAATTCACATTTGGTAACATCCCATTAGTTAGTCTGAAATCAGCCATAGGCTTCTCTGGTGGTTCAGATGATCTGCAATGTGGGAGACCCAGGTTCAATCCCTGGGTCAGAAAGATCCCCTGGAGAAGCGACTGGCTACCCACTCCAGTATTCTTGCCTAGAGAATCCCACAGACAGAGGAGCCTGGCAGGTTACCATTTAAAAGGTTGCAAAGAGTCAGACATGACTGAGTGGCTAAAACACACACACACACACACACACACACACACACAGAAAAATGTATACCGCAGAAACTGGCCAATGCTACAAATAGCCCTTGTTTTTTAAGTAGGGAACTGATTGTTAAACATTGTCCAGCATACCAACATTCAGGACTGTCTCTGTCTTTATTTCCAATGTCTTTTTCTCTCATCCTTTCATACCTCTGCTTCACTATTCCTCCTTTTTCCCCACTGGCCAGTTATCTCTGAGTTTTTATGTGTGTTGCAAAAAATATGGATACCAAGAAGTTTTAAGACTCACAATTTATAATCGAGGCATTCAAAGATAGTACTACTGTGCTAGCGTCAAGGGGATGAACTGAATAAGCAAAAACTCCCAGAACAGGGATGCTGGGAGATGATCTCAAGATTACTTCTATATTGTCACAGTCACATCCCCTGATTAGACTTCTCCCTTGAGAGAGTTTCCCATATGGGTGCTCAGGGTATCTCCAGGAAGTCTGTCTCCTGGTGTCCTGATTGCTTTCTTTCCATTCTAGCTTCTTGCCACTGTCCTCGATGCAAATTAAAGAGTGTTGCCAGATTCAAATGACTAGATTGATTTCTTCCTCTCAAACTGAGACTTTGACACAAGTTTAAACGAAGAAGTAGTCTTTCAAGCTGCCCAGGGAGGGCCAATAAAACAGAAAGATTCCTTTTGAAAGTAAGTTAAACTTTCACTAACCCCAGGAAGTTCAGAGGACTTATTTTTCCAAGCTCTCATAACTGTAGTTAATTTGCTGAAAAATGTATTCTATAAAATATGAAAGGTTCTTTATCAAAATTATTTCAAAGGCTAGGGACTCTCCTGAGCTTTCTTCCCAGCCAGGATGATAGAAAAATGCTTACTGGACAGAATGATGCAATTCAAGTCCCTCTACAAAGGTGACATATTATTCCAATTACATGACAAACCTGCATATAATTTCTCTGTTTGATATGAAGAAAGCAACCACCACAGGAAGCTCTTTGTTGAATTCTGTCATATGAAAATAAAATTCCAGAGATTCTGTTATTCTTCTTTTGAAGAATTAAAAAAAATTTTTTTAAGAATCAGCTGCCTCTCCTAGAAATCCATTTTTGATTAATGACACAAAATATTTAATGCTCTTCTCGTTGACTTTCATCCCCAAACCATTTATGTGCACTAGTTTCTTTAAAACAAAAAATCTGTGAGTAAAATATTTGCCACACAATTCAAAAGAATTTGTATTTAAATGCTAAAGACTTTCTGATTTATCTTTTATTCCAACAATTCTATATAAACTTGACTTTCAAAGAAACCAAGAAAAAAATTGAGAATAGGCCATGTTATGATAAGATCAGATCAGTCGCTCAGTCGTGTCCAACTCTTTGTGACCCCATGAATCACAGCACGCCAGGCCTCCCTGTCCATCACCAACTCCCGGAGTTCACTGAGACTCACGTCCATCGAGTCAGTGATGCCATCCAGGCATTTCATCCTGTTGTCCCCTTCTCCTCCTGCCCCCAATCCCTCCCATCATCAGAGTCTTTTCCAATGAGTCAACTCTTCACATGAGGTGGCCAAAGTACTGGAGTTTCAGCTTTAGCATCATTCCTTCCAAAGAAATCCCAGGGCTTGATCTCTTTCAGAATGGACTGGTTGGATCTCCTTGCAGTCCAAGGGACTCTCAAGAGTCTTCTCCAACACCACAGTTCAAAAGCATCAATTCTTTGGTGCTCAGCCTTCTTCACAGTCCAACTCTCAGAAAGGTATATTTTAATTTCCAAAATTAGAACTCTTAACATTCTCATTAATATGGCCCTGGGTCATGTCTGATATCTGCTTTACCAGTTATGATGTTTAGATAACTAGATCAGAGCTCACTCCATTACTCCCTTCCAAATATCTCTGCCCAGGTAATTTACCTCTAGGAATGGAGTCCTAAATTTTGAGGGAATTGTGATCAAATCCAGGTCAGAGACTCTAATGTGCATTTCTCAATCAGTATCACTTAACACATCCCTGGACCTACAGAAGATGGCCAATAAACCTTGGTTGAATAAGAAATGGATGAAAGTGAGAAACCCTTCTTGAGAACTTCACACTTCAAGAGCAATGTATCTGTAATCCTTGGGAATACTAATTATAGTTTCCATGGTAGTTCAAACCTGCAGTTTTTTCTCATATGAAGAAAGAGAAAACAGAAATGTGTAATAGCTGAATTGTGTGTGTTGTGTCATAATGTTGTTAATATGTGATATTTTAAATGCTTTCTACAAAGAAAAGCCTCTTGATGAGAGTGAAAGAGGAGAGTGAAAAAGTTGGCTTAAAGCTCAATATTCAGAAAACAAAAATCATGGCATCTGGTCCCATCACTTCATGGGAAATAGATGGGGAAGCAGTGGAAACAGTGTCAGACTTTATTTTTGGGGGCTCCAAAATCACTGCAGATGGTGATTGCAGCCATGGAATTAAAAGATGCTTACTCCTTGGAAGAAAAGTTATGGCCAACCTAGATAGCATATTCAAAAGCAGAGACATTACTTTGCCAACAAAGGTCCATCTAGTCAAGGCTATGGTTTTTCCAATGGTCATGTATGGATGTGAGAGTTGGACTGTGAAGAAGGCTGAGAGCCAAAGAATTGATGCTTTTGAACTGTGGTGTTGGAAAAGACTCTTGAGAGTCCCTTGGACTGCAAGGAGATCGAACCAGTCCATTCTGAAGGAGATCAGCCCTGGGATTTCTTTGGAAGGAATGATGCTAAAGCTGAAACTCCAGTACTTTGGCCACCTCATGCGAAGAGTTGACTCAATGGAAAAGACTCTGATGCTGGGAGGGATTGGGGGCAGGAGGAAAAGGGGACAACACAGGATCAGATGGCTGGATGGCATCACCGACTCAATGGACATGAGTTTGGGTGAATTCCGGGAGTTGGTGATGGAAAGGGAGGCCTGGCATGCTGCAATTCATGGGGTCGCAAAGAGTCAGACACGACTGATCGACTGAACTGAACTGACAAAATTGGTAGTTAGAACTAGAGGCTGAATTAAATTCATATTAAAATAATTTTTGCAATAATATTTCATGGATGGTGCTGTGTACTTTCTACAGTATCATGTTAGCATAAGAGACATCAGACCTGGTTGCTCCTTTCTGAGTGATGAGAAGATTAATTAGTGAGTTTGTCTCATCCATCAAGTTCCTTGTCAACATTTACCTAATGGTTTTAGCAGCCACTGATGATCTTTTGCCAAATCCGTTATTCAACTAAGGATTATAAAATGTTGACATACTTAATTTTACCATGTCTTCTGAATTATCTGTTCTACTATAAATAATTTTTCCACATTAACTATTTGTTACCTTGAAATGTGGTTTGTATAGGAAAGGCAGAAGTGCTTGATTTATTTCCTTTCTTTACCGGTTTTCAGAATAATAAGATGCTGCTCTAGCAAATCAATGAGGCTGCCTTTTTTGTTTTTAGTATCAGGAAGAATTCAGATTTTTCTTTATATATGTAATCTGTTTTATACAGTATGGTCATTCTTTTCAGTGCTAAATTTTTCATTTTTATGCCAGTGAGAACTTCAAGTTGGCTCCTGAGACCTTTTGACCTGACTCCTATAATCTTGCAATAGCTTCCCTGTCTTTAGTTCAACAACACATACTAGAATCATCTTTTTATTTCCTGTCAGAGACGTGAAACTAGTTTAAAAAGGATCTCTAGATCTTTTTCATGAGAAATAATAGAGACCAAAATCTGTGCACTAGAGTTGCTTATTTATACTAGGTTGCACTATCTGAAGGCCTTTTCAGTATACAAAGGTATGAAATAGGCTATTAAATTTTGTTATATTAGCAAGATAAAAATAAATAAGCTGTACTGATATTCCAATGGAAACATAAAGTCATTACATGACTTTTAGTTAATTTCACTGATTTTGCATTTCTCTTTATTTTACAAATGTTCCTAAAAACATTACCACAATTGTTTATTTTTTCTATTTTCCAACATATAATTAGTTTAAAATATCATTGCACAATGCAGTTAAGTATTTTTTGATATTCTTTTGTTCTTAAACTAAATACTGCTGCTGCTGCTGCTAAGTCGCTTCAGTCGTGTCCGACTCTGTGCGACCCCATAGACGGCAGCCCACCAGGCTCCCCATCCCTGGGATTCTCCAGGCAAGAACACTGGAGTGGGTTGCCATTTCCTTCTCCAATGCATGAAAGTGAAAAGTGAAAGTGAAGTTGCTCAGTCGTGTCCGACCCTCAGCGACCCCATGGACTGCAGCCTTCCAGGCTCCTCCGTCCATGGGATTTTCCAGGCAAGAGTACTAGGAATGTACAAATTGCTATGTGTTAAAGTCACTTGAAATAATTCTTCTCAATGTTCATTCATCTCACTTTTTTTTTTGGTCACCAACATCTCAAATGCCTATTTTCTAAGGTGGAAGTATGAGTGCGTCTAGCTTTTCTATCATGTCTTCAAATCTCTATCTTAGCTTACCTTTAATACTTATACTTTTCACTTTTAGATGTTCAAGGTTATTAGAATATATAACTGGCTCTACAATTATTGGAATTTACTGTTTGATTTGGTTTGCTTTCTGGAATTTATAATTGCCTTTATTTTTTCTTGAACAGTTTGATTTTGTCATTATTAAACATACCATTTTTGTTTTTACAAATATCTTTCATAGAAAGACCCCCACTTTTCCGCTCTAAAATGCTTCATTTGCTGTCCAGCCTTGCTCCACAGCTGTCATTCTGCCTTTCTTTTATCCTCAGTTTTGCTTCTCTATTTTCTGACTCTCTCATTTACTCCCTTATTTTGCTGGGCTAAAGTCAAGTCCTTAAAAAGGTATTTGGGAGTTTTTCCAGACTCAGTATAAGTACTCCCACAGATTCATGCAACTGTTCTGCTCTCCCTGAGTGCCTCAGCGCTCCACTTGGCATCTTGCCCACAGCAGTTCTACCAATGGCTCAATCCATTTCCACAGTCATGGAGCCAATTTTTTGTAGTTGCTGCCACAACTGCATTATGAAGAGGCCCAACCATGGTGCCAGTGATGGAAAGAAGAACCTGACCAAGTGGCTTCACCGGACCTGTACAGCTTCCAGAATCTTCCCAAAGAGATGGGTAACACAACCATGAGCTGCTATGATGTGGGTTAGACTTGAACAATAAGAGACCTGAGACAGAAAGAAGGTGACAGAATAGTTCTAAAGATTCTAAGTTCTTCTTCCTTGATTATGGAACATTCTGGAACGTAGAAGTTTATATGGCCTTTCCAAACCCAAGAATTGGTTGCCCAAATTAAAAACATTTGGCCAGCTCAAAGAAGTACCTCTTTAATTTTCTACTCCTCCTTTTCTACTTTATTCCTCTCTTCCCCCCGCTCTTTCTTGCTTTCATGGAATTGGACTTCCTAATAAAGAGTCGGCGCCTTACTTTACTATTATGAGCTAAGCCCATCCTTGTCCTCTTTTTCTATATTTCTAAAATTTAACATCAGTGATGTAAAATTACAAGACTCCAGAGGGACAGTAGGCAAACTTTTATGACTAGTTTACCATTCTGAATGGCATGTCACCGTCACTAGCTTAGGAGATAGGCATGTCGCACTGGGCAAGTACATGCATTGGGGCCAAGGCAAGAAGAGTTTTCGTTCAATCATTTACTCAGTGCATATCTGATAAACCTATGCCAGATGCATGGGATTCAGAAATACACGATACATTCTCATACTCTGATGATTTCTCATGGAAATATACCTATTTTCTGAACGAATACTCTGGCAATTTCTCAGTCGTGGTATACCTGTCATATACTTTGCTAAGTCACTTCTGCTGCTGCTGCTGATGCTAAGTCACTTCAGTCGTGTCCAACTCTGTGCAACCCCGTAGACAACAGCCCACCAGGCTCCCCCGTCCCTGGGATTCTCCAGGCAAGAACACTGGAGTGGGTTGCCATTGCCTTCTCCAATGCATGAAAGTGAAAAGTGAAAGTGAAGTCTCATGTACTTTAATTTTTGTCAAAACTCCTCTGTTCTGTCCTTATTTCTAGGGAGTTGCATAACCTGAAGGTTGGCCTTTGAAGGTGGCAACAGAGTCTCAATCTCCTTATCTTTAACTAACTGTTTTTTAAAGCTTCTCTCTCTGACATGGCTGAGAAATGACTGTTCATAACACAGGCTGGAAACGATGCCGAAGGGAAAGTAACATTTTTCTCTTGTTCTTTTTTCTCAATTTACTAAGCTATTGCATCCACTTACTCATGTGTTTCTCACAACTCAGGAGGTAAACAGAGCGAGTGTTGTTTCTTCATTGCATAGAAGAGGAAATTGAGGCTGCAAGATTAAACTGTCTGGCTCATGGGTACTAAATGCAACATCAGGCAAGAATTCCAGTTATACGTCTTGGAGAATTTTTTTCAGTGGCATTTTAATAGAGTTTGAAGGCCCAGGTAGAAGATGGAAAGACACTAAAGGAATCTCTGGGCCTTCTGTTCTTAGCGCTACCTATGGACTCAATTACCTATGAACACAGGTACAGAAATCAATTTCAGAATTTCCAGACTCAAAGGAAGAGGGAAAGAACCAGGCTCAGGAGTAAGAAAGAGGTGGCCCTGGGCATCCAGGTAGCTCAGTCATCTTGTAGATTCTGTTCCTGACTGCTCTCAGCTCCAATTTATTCATTCTCATTCTTGGGTCCCACTTTCTTTGCATCAGGCTGTCCAACTCACCTGTTGAGTCTTGACGTGTGTTATGGGATCTTTTTATTTCCATTCATTCATTCAAATGTCCACAGGTTGTTATCTCACCACTGCTGGACACAGATTAGCTATTTAATAAAACTGTATTAAACCTACATGTACACCCTAATCTGAAATTCTGTTTCAGTCTTACTTATAAAAACTTGAGGCATTGCCTTTTCTTTTTCACTGTTTCTTTAATTTCTCGTCTTATGTCCTGACATGTTTATATTCGTAGGAGCAGTGCAGTAATTAGAACTTTTGGATAGTGAACAAAAGAAATTGACTCTGCTACACCAAGCGAGGAGAAGGAAATGGCAACCCACTCCAGTGTTCTTGCCTGGAGAATCCCAAGGACGGGGGAGCCTGGTGGACTTCCGTCTATGGGGTCGCACAGAGTCGGACACAACTGAAGTGACTTAGCAGCAGCAGCATACTAAACAAAAAACCTTAAAAATATATTAAAAAATAAATAAATGTGCATAATATGGGATAATTTGAAAATAGAAGGAAAGGCAAAAGAAACAGACTCACAAGGAGCAAAAAATGAGGTGGCTCCAGGGATCCAAGAGCTGAATTAACTGATAGGCTTGTCAGCTTGCCACTGCTGAGATGACTCAGCTTCATCCGAGATGAAGGTTTTGTCCTAGATTCTGTGTTCAGAATTCAGAGTCCCAGAGAGTGAGTGGACTTTGTCAGCATTGTGTCCTCTGCTCAAGCCCTCGCTGGGGGCCAACGTGCTCCTCAGTTCCCTAAGATGGCGGACAATGGATGGCAAGAATGAACACCCCTCCCCCACACTTCAAGCACTGTGTCAAAAATTAGGGGGAAATGGGTTGCAATCACCCAGTTTGCAGAGTATGCTGGCAAGAGCAATGAGCTGGAACTGTTTCTGCTACTTAGCTGTGTGACTGTGTGAAACAACCAGTGTGCCATTTCATATTTCTACAATTCAGGTTTCTCATTGACAAAATACGAAGCTTGGACAGATGATAATTAATATTCCTTTTGTTGCTGTTGTTCCTAAAACTGTTTTTCCAACTTCACAGAGTTCTCCTCAGTAAGTAGTTTGTACTTTAGTGGTTTCATAGACCAGAAGCATTTCCTCTGCTTCCATTCAGAGCATTGTTCATGGATGAGCAACCCTCGTGTCTCACATCTTTGAAATCTTCCTTCTCACCAGTGCTCACCGTTCTGTGCTGACCCCAATACCTCTCCTTAGTCCTGGCCTTCACTAGCACAGCCCATTCTCTCCTGATGTATGATATTGCATCTCTTTAATACTGTCTATGAAATGTCTAGTTTCTTTTTCTACCAATAGTATAATCAGTAGAATACAGAAGTTATTTGCTTCTTTATTTTTGTTTTCCAAAGGAACCTTGTCAAACTGCTAGTAATGTTTTCAACCCAATTTTCCCCATCCAGATATTTTTTAAACTGTTAGAAAACTTAAAGTTTTCAAAAAGTTTTCTCTGTTTTATCCAGATATATTTTCTCCAGAACAGCCATTGAATTGGCCTTGAATAAACATTTGAGACAACTTTTGTGCCCACCTTATTCATGCTTTTTTAATGTGGATACCAATAATCATTTATTTTTTAATTCTTTCAATAGTTATATAGACTGGAGCTGAATTGATTCTATGTACTGCCATACACAATAGGCCACCTGAAGTGAGGAGCCAGCTCATTGGAAAAGATCCAATGCTGAGAAAGACTGAAGGCAAAAGGAGAAGGGTGTGGCAAAGGATGAGATGGTTAGATAGCATCACTGACTCAATGGGCATGAATTTAAGCAAACTCTAGGGGATTGTGGAGGACAGAGGAGCCTGGCATGCCGCAGTCCATAGGGTCGCAGAGAGTCAGACACGACTTAGTGACTGAAGAGCAACAACAAATTACCATAAGCAAAACAAAATTTTACTTTTTCATCCTCATGTAATATTAATTTTGTATTACCCACTAAGTTAAGCTCTATTACAAATGCAAAGATACACAAGGTATAATCACTACCTTGTAGGAACTTATACATCCTAAGATTTTCAAGGGGAGATGAAACATGACAGCTCCCTAAAGTACAAATCTGTATATAATGAGTGTCCTAAGACAGTAGTGATGCAGTGTTAAAAAGTGCAAAGAAGAGTGAAATTATCTCCATTCAGGTGAGCAGGGAAGGCTTCATGGGACAAGGAAATACTGGAACAAGGATCCAGGTAAAGAACAAACAGGTCTCCTATCATCCCCTCTCACTTCCCAATAATGGATTCCCCAAATACAATTAGTTAATTCATTCTTTACTCATTCATACCCAGCTCTCCAGTGACTTTTCACTATGCTGGGGATAAAATCCCTTCCTCTTACTGTGGCTCACCTTCCACAGTAAGAGGAGAGGATTTTTTCTCCTACCATTCTGACATTCACCTAAAGATCCTGAACTTTCCAGCCTTCTTTCTAAGTCTTGGATACAGCAAAGGACATTTGCTTTAGGACACTGGTTCTTATTGTTTTTTGCCAGAACTCTCGGCCCTCAGATTTTCATAGGACTGGTATTTGCTTATCATTTAAGTCTCACCCCAAACATCACAGCTGCACTGAGACCTTCCATGACCCCAGTCCAGATTAACACGTTTCTGACATTCTGCTGCATCACTCTACTTTGCTTCTTTTAACTTATCTGAAATTTTCTTGCTCATTTATTTGTTTGCTTTTTAAATTTCTACTTTCTCCTGACTAGAATATTATCAATAGTTTTTATTATATGATAGGCCTTTATGTTAGACAGTAACACAAACATTTGGCTTTATTAGTATCTAATTTATTATTAATTTTATTATTAGAGTAAATAGTAAGTTTTAAAATTCTTCTAAAAACTACTTACAGAAATCAATAAAACAAAGTTCAAGAATTTAGTGAAATTCCCCTAACTTTTAAATATATCTTACCGAACAAACACTTTATGTTTTAGGTTACTTTAATGTTTTAAACACCTTTTGAAAATAGACAGCATACTGCTATAATGATTACAAAATTAATAAACACATTAACTCTAAAACCAAGAATAAAGTTATATATGTAATATATATTATATTTTGTCTTTCTATTATTTCTTCTCTTATTTTCCTTGGTTTCCATTAAGATCCCTACACGGGGTTTTGCTAATCTCACCAGATCTTTAAGAAAATGCTATCATTTTAGCCTAACTAGGTTTTGAGTCGGAGAAGGCAATGGCACGCCACTCCAGTACTCTTGCCTGGAAAATCCCATGGACGGAGGAGCCTGGTGGGCTGCAGTCCATGGGATCACTAAAAGTCAGACACGACTGAGTGACTTCACTTTCACTTTTCACTTTCATGCATTGGAGAAGGAAATGGCAACCCACTCCAGTGTTCTTGCCTGGAGAATCCCAGAGACAGGGAAGCCTGGTGGGCTGCCATCTGTGGGGATCACACAGAGTTGGACACGACTGAAGCGACTTAGCAGCAGCAGCAGCAGCAGGTTTTGAGTGTCTCAGATGGTAAAGAATCTGCCTACAATGCAGGAGACCCAGGTTCAATCCCCGAGTCAGGAATATACCCTGGAGACAGGAATGGCAACCCACTCCAGTATTCTTGCCTGGAGAATTCCATGGAGGAGCCTGATGGGCTACATACAGTCCATGGGTCATAACAAGTCGGACATGACTGAGTGACTAATACTTTCACTTCATGAAAAGTTTTAATTCTTAGTTGAGACACGGCCCTGACTGAGCAGTCTAAGATGATTTCTAGGCTGCTAACCAGTAGTAAATTTCTTTTTCTAGTAAAATTCTAATCATTGCATTGTGAGGCTTTTAACTTTTTTGTTTTATTTATATAAAAGTTTTAATTTTTTGAGACACAGTAGCTTTCAAAGAGGTAAGGAATTCTTCTAAGTTTTATCCTATCCACTGCCTTGTCACATTGATATATTAGTGTGGTTTGTCAGTACTATTAAAATTGTATATATTTCTTATTAGTATTTTATTTTAATTAGTTGGACCATCAAGAATTGTCAGCTCCTAGGAGATGAGGGATAGTGTCTGCATAGTCAGCTTTACTCTTTTGTACATTTGGTTAATTCATCATTTAGAACACTCTGTTGAATCCTCCTTTTGCTTGATTATTGTGTGTGACCAGTGAAGCTGATTAGCTGCAGACACCCTTTGAATTTGATCAATTACATGTGCTGATCAGGCTTTCCTTCTCTTGCTACTGAATCTACTTTTGCTGGGATAACCTGGCTTCCTTATGGACTCACTGGATCAAAGAAAGTACATACCTAAACTTTATAGATAGATATTCAGGTAATTTTTTTTATATAGTAGCAATTCCTTATATATTTGGATCAATAAAATATGAAGCATATTCTATTAGATACACTCTTCTATATTGTAATACCTTTTGGGGATCTCATACAAACTTTTCTTGTTTGAGTATTATTAGGAACTTCCAGGCTTTCTAAGAGTCAACTTCTTTAGTTAACTTTAGTCACAAAAATTATCATTAATCTTATTTTCAGTTCAGTTCAGTTCAGTCGCTCAGTCATGTCTGACTCTTTGCGACCCCATGAATTGCAGCACGCCAGGCCTCCCTGTCCTTTGCAAATAAACTTGGCCAGTAAGAGCCTCTTTAATTTCCCTTTCTTTATTTCAGCACTTGTGCTGACATTTTTAAAGCATGCTTGTGTCCAGCAACATCCTTTGGAGTTCAGTTTCCTTATTTATAAAATTAGTACAAATAGATTGGCCCAGGTTCATACAGATTCTTTTTTGTGCCCTAAAATTTGGCATCATCTACCTTTCAAAGAGCCTTTATTGTGTGCATATGTGCACATGTGTGTGTAGATTAGAGATCAAAATACGGATGCTAGAAACATACAATGAGATCCGGGTCACTGACAGTAGTTCCAAAGCTGGAATGCATGTCACAAATCTGCATTTTCCCCATTCAGCATGTCACATGACTGCACTGATACACACACACACATATATATGAATATATAAAAATTTGAGAAAGTATGTATTTAAGAGAGAATAAAAATATATAAAAGCATAAATCCAAAAAAAGTAGGTGTTTAAACATTTAAGGTGGAAGACTCCTGGGAAGGTGGTGGCAGTGGGACCCTAGTTCCCCCACCAGGGATTGAACCCAGGCCCCCAGTGTGGAAGCATCAAGTCCTAACCCTTGGACAGCCAGGGAGTTCCTGGTGGCAGAATTTTTAAATTTCCTCAAATCTCATCATGTAAATAGGTACAGGGAATAGGGGAGCAAAACCTAAAACCTACATGGACAACGTCTATCACTAGGTTAACGATAAACTTTCAAATATGAGCAGGTGAAGACCAACCACCATCACCAAGAAGAATCACACAGTTTCAACAACGTTGTGAGAGAAAGCAGAAGAAAGACAAAAGTTTCTGATGTCTCCAGAGCTGAAGAGTATCCCAATTGCCAGCAGGTACTCACTGGTAAACTCATCAAGATATTCCAAGGCTAGCAGCTGGAATCAGGAGGGAGAAGCAGGCCTGAATTCACAGTGTGAGCTAAGAGACCATGGTATGTAAAGTGGTGCTAGAAAAATCTGGTCTTTATAAGCCATTGAGAGTAATCAGCTAAAATTCCCTTTCAGTATCAAATCTTGCATCAAGTATAAAATACTGAAAATAGAACTCCCAATTAGGGGGAAAAAAGACAAAAAATGGTTCAGGAAAATATTGGAGAGAAAGAATCAGAGTTAGAAGATCTTATAAAAATGTCAACTTTTATTATTGAACACATTTTGAAAATTACAGGAGGAAATCTAGCGCTGTGATTCTAGGAAAGCTGTCTGGATTTCCCTCTCTGTAATACAGAAAAATGCAAAACATATGAAAAGCATAACAAAAGAGGATTTTATAAGGAGAAAATTTTATAATAAGAAAGAAAATGAGAAGCAAAATAATATCCTTACAGATAATGAAGGCATGCCAGGATGATCTGAATGCAAAAATAGATGAAAACTATAACCAAATTCTTCAAAGTGAGATTAGATGATTTAAGAAAATGTTAATAACCAGGAAATAACATAAATCTTAATTCTAAAATTTTAGAACTTATATAATTGGAGAACAGGAGAAGAAATAGAAAAATTTGAAATTTGAGCTTACAAATGTAGAAAATCTTTAATAAATGAAAATGTCATTTCAGAATGGAAGAATCAAACAGGAAGGACACAAGAGAAAATCAATAAACACACTGAATGCCTTAAGAGAAATAGAAAGCAAATGATAAAAAAATGAAAAAGAAGTAGGATGTTAAAAAGTATTTGAAAAACAGTGACAATTATAAGCTGACAGGCAAGGAAGACTAAGCACACACATAAAAGGGGATCCTCGGGGCAGAAGCTAAAGCAACAGAAGAGAACAAATACCAGAATATATACATCAAAAGGCCCTTTCTGAAACAAAAGATGGCTTGAAATTACCTGGTGAAAGGGCCACTGCATTCCTGCTTCAGTTCAGTTCAGTTCAGTTCAGTTGTTGTGTCCTACTCTTTGCGACCCCATGAATTGAAGCACACCAGGCCTCCCTGTCCATCACCAACTCCCAGAGTTCACTCAGACTCACGTCCATCGAGTCAGTGATGCCATCCAGCCATCTCATCCTCTGTCGTCCCCTTCTCCTCCTGCCCCCAGTCCCTCCCAGCATCAGAGTCTTTTCCAATGAGTCAACTCTTCGCATGAGGTGGCCAAAGTATTGGAGTTTCAGCTTCAGCATCAGTGCTTCCAATGAACACCCAGGACTGATCTCCTTTAGGATGGACTGGTTGGATCTCCTTGCAGTCCAAGGGACTCTCAGGAGTCTTCTCCAACACCACAGTTCAAAAGCATCAATTCTTTGGCGCTCAGCTTTCTTCACAGTCCAACTCTCACATCCATACATGACCACTGGAAAAACCATAGCCTTGACTATGTAATAGCTAATTCTAATAGCTTGTGTCTTTCTTGTAATATTTTGTCAAACAGCCACTAGAAGCTAAGACTTGCTACTAATATTTTGTCTTTCAACTTCCTCTCTTAAAGCTCTAATTCTAATAGGTACATTAGCTGCTTTATAATTTCTTTTGGTGACCATTTTACCATGTGTTTTGTTACTGCCCAATATGAATCCCCATCTTTACAGCCACAGATAGAAGTTTTCTCACTCATCAACCACCACCAGCCCTTAACCCAACTCCACATATTCCTTTTCGCTATAGCACTCCATTTCTGGTGCTATTAGCCAGGATAGATTATGCTGCAGTTACTAACAATCACAAAATCTCAGTGACTGAAACAATAAGTTTTTTTTCTTCCTCATGTTGTATCTCTACTGCACGTCAACTAGAGACTCTGCTTCATGGTTTTCTTATTCTGGGATCCAGTCCTTCATCTGGATCATTGCCAGTAGCCATGTCAAAGGAAGAGAGTAAACAAGGATCTTAGATCAACAATTAAATCTGGAAGTAACTCATATATAACTCCTTTACAAGAACTAATAACATAGCCTTGTCTAAACACAACAGGGTCAGGAAATATATACCTATCTTAGAAAGGGAATGAAACAGTATTTGCCAAAAAACACTAATGACCATCAACACAAACAGAAACAAATGATATTTTATATTTTGCTTTTAGCAAAGCAAAGTCGCATCGTGACCCATTAGATGCTATAATAATCAGTGATTAAGCCTTTCTGTTGCTGGTAAATACTTAGACTGTTTTGCTATAAATATTGGTACATTGAACATCTTTGTACATAAATAACTGTATAAGTAAAAGTAAAGCTTTCAGATTGGAGAAAGAAAAATGCAGCCTTGACATGACTTACAGACAGCTTTCTGTTGTTTGAAGCTGGTGTGGCACTCATAGCTGGACCACACTGTTCTCTTGTTGGATATACACAATCTGTGGAATGCCAGCATCAAACAAGATCACTCTGAAACTGCGATAAAATTAGTCTAAACAAGGCTACTTCATAATTTCTTCTCAGCACTGATAAAAAACAAGGTCTCTGTACAAACACCACAAAATACCAAACAGCCCCTCTTGCAATTTAATAAGACTGGCTGCAGGGTTTTTTTTTGTTTTTGTTTTTGTTTTTTTTTTACTAATTTACAGCTCTAGCCTCATTCTAATCTGCCCTCTCTCCAGGTAAGATTAACTGAGATACTCAGTCATAGACTTGTTGCAACTTTCTGACAGCACCCAATAGAGGGGAAAATTCCCTCTTCCTTGGACTCTTCCTCAAAGCATCCAATCAAAGCTGATATCTCCTAACAGGGAGTTAGAATGTGTCTAACAGCTCTGTCTTCTAATTTCATTTCACTCCTAGTGAGAGTTGCACTTGGTAGGCTATGCCCTGATTCTAGCTTATAGCCACTTTCTTGTTGGCCCACACAGAAAAGACCTATAGAATAAACTGGGTTGGCCAGAAAGCTCATTTGAGTTTTTCCGTAAGATGGTACAAAAAAATAAAAGCTTTTTTGCCAACTGAATCACTTTCCTTTTAATTTGAATTAGCTGCCATTTAAAAATGGAAAAGGATTTCCATCAATAGGCAGATTTATCAATACTGGGCCTACAATTCCAATTGGTTGGAACTAAGTAACACCTATGATAAGGGCTAAGTCACACTGGCTCCAGTTTTCCAGTCTCCATACTTCCATTACCTTACACTGGTCATTGGTTCCTTTGTTTATTTACCTGTCTGGTTTCCCTGGGCTTTCGGGTTAGTGATTCTGCTAATAGCATGCAGATAACAGGAATGAAGAAGAAAAGAGGGGTCAGACTTGCTTCCATGTAGAATACTTAAACAAAGACCCCCACAGGATATCTTAACTATTTTAGACTAATCTCTGTTTTTCTCAAAAGTATTCACTGAATTGCCCGTTCTGCAGGAGTCCTTAATAAAAGATTAATTGAAAAAATAAGAATTACTTTTCCAAAACCTGTGAATTGCAAAGGCAGTCAACATAAGAAATCTTAAAACTATTTTCTTCTGCTTAATTTGATATATTATATATGCATAAAAACCCATCTCCTATTTGAATGCTACTTTAATGAAAGTGCTAATGGTGGCATAAGGCTTTTTAAGTTTAAAAAGATCTAAAAATATCACTTCATTCTTATCTACAAAACATTCTACTTTGTATCAATCCAGCTTGACTGAGTCTAAATGACACTCAGTGGCACACTTTAGTTCTTTAGAAAAGGCTTTACTAACAAGCAAATGTAACCGCAAGATGCTATCAGCCCTTCTAAGAAGGAAAAGGAAATCAGTCCTAGGCTGGTGACATGTCTGGGAGGATTGCCTGCCTTCTTGAAGTCAAAGGGGACAGGCATATTTTTGAAGAGAGCCTGAATTCTGCCCACCCTGACTCTTGGTGGATTACAGCTGTCAGTTATAAAAAGCAGCATTATATAGATAAGAGCTTTTATTTTTAAAATAAAAATCTATCACACTCAAAACTTTGTTTAGGTATGATATGAACATTGGAACAATAGATATATCTAGTGAGTGCTTTTAGTATATACATTCAAACATTATATGTGAAAATACACTATCATAAATATTCTATAAAATTTTATAAATATTATGCATGTTATATTTCTTTAGAAGAAATATATGCTTATTTCTTTGCCTTAAGATTCAAGGTCAAGATTCAGGTTGAAGGCATATAAATTCTGTTTAGTGTTCAAAGTCTAATCTTTTCATTGATGAGTCTGAATATGGAGTTGGACACAATAAAGAGGAAAAGTGAAGTCAAAGGCTATTGAATCATAATAATAGCCACCAGTACCAAGTACTTACTATGTGTCACGCATGGTATTAAAAACTCTTTGCATATTTTCACAGAATCTTTATAATATATCCTTATTATTCCCATTTTCTTCATGCAGGGACTCTTCGGTTCAGTTCAGTTGCTCAGTTGTGTCCGACTCTTTGTGACCCCATGAACTGCAGCATGCCAGGCCTCCCTGTCCATCACCAACTCCCGGAGTTCACTCATACTCATGTCCATCAAGTCAGTGATGCCATCCAGCCATCTCATCCTCTGCCGTCCCCTTCTCCTCCTGCCCCCAGTCCCTCCTAGCATCAGAGTCTTTTCAAATGAGTCAACTGTTCACATGAGATGGCCAGCGTATTGGAGTTTCAGCCTCAGCATCAGTCCTTCTGATGAATATTCAGGACGGATTTCCTTTAGGGTGGACTGATTGGATCTCCCTGCAGTCCAAAGGACTCTCAAGAGTCTTCTCCAACACCACAGTTCAAAAGCATCAATTCTTCAGCCCTCAGCTTTCTTCACAGTCCAACTCTCACATCCATACATGACCACTGGAAAAACCATAGCCTTGACTAGATGGACCTTTGTTGGCAAAGTAATACCTCTGCTTTTGAATATGCTATCTAGGATGGTCATAACTTTCCTTCCAAGGAGTAAGCGCCTTTTAATTTCATGGCTGCAGTCACCATCTGCAGTGATTTTGGAGCCCAGAAAAATAAAGTCTGACACTGTTTCCACTGTTTCCCCATCTATTTCCCATGAAGTGATGGGACCAGAAGCCATGATCTTAGTTTTCTGAATGTTGAGCTTTAAGCCAGCTTTTCACTCTCCTCTTTCACTTTCATCGAGAGGCTTTTTAGTTCCTCTTCACTTTCTGCCATAAGAGTGGTGTCATCTGCATATCTGAGGTTATTGATATTTCTCCCAGCAATCTTGATTCCAGCTTGTGCTTCTTCCAGTCCAGCATTTCTCATGATGTACTCTGCATATAAGTTAAATAGGCAGGGTGACAATATACAGCCTTGACGTACTCCTCTTCCTATTTGGAACCAGTCTGTTGTTCCATGTCCAGTTCTAACTGTTGCTTCCTGACCTGCATATAGGTTTCTCAAGAGGCAGGTTAGGTGGTCTGGTATTTGCATCTCTTGAAGAATTGTCCACAGTTTTTGTGATCCACACAGTCAAAGGCTTTGGCATAGTCAATAAAGCAGAAATAGATGTTTTTTCTGGAACTCTCTTGCTTTTTCCATGATCCATCGGATGTTGGCAATTTGATCTCTGGTTCCTCTGCCTTTTCTAAAACCAGCTTGAATATCTGGAAGTTCATGGTTCACATATTGCTGAAGCCTCTCTTGGAGAATTTTGAGCATTACTTTACTAGCGTGTGAGATGAGTGCAATTGTGCGGTAGTTTGAGCATTCTTTGGCATTGCCTTTCTTTGGGATTGGAATGAAAACTGACCTTTTCTAGTCCTGTAGCCACTGCTGAGTTTTCCGAATTTGCTGGCATATTGAGTGCAGCACTTTACTCTAGAAGGGTTTGAAATGCTATTCTGTTTTAGGAGCATGTAGTCTTTGTTGGGAATCCTCGCCCAGAGATCAAGAGAAAGATATTCAGAAGGAGGGTGCAAGCTGGAGATACATTCACGTACTAGATTGTTCAGTAGCAGGTTACTCTCTCTAGTATTTCCCTTTAGTTAAGTCTTAGGCAAATATTTCAGGCCAGGTGAGCTTCATTAATTTACTTGTTGTCTTTGTGCAATTTAGGACTTCCCCGATGGCTCAGCAGTAAAGAATCTGTCTACAATGCAGGAGACACAGAAGACGTGGGTTCGGTCCCTGGAGAAGAAATGGCAACCCACTCCAGTACCTGAAAAATCCCATAGACAAAGGAGCCTGACTGTAGCCCAGAAGTCTACCTTCCATAGGGTCACAAAGAGTCGGACATGACTGAGAGACTGAGCACAAGTCATTATTTGTGTAAATGAGAAAAAAGGACTCCCCTCTGGGTAGGCAAAGCTGGCCAGGAGAATGTGAACTGCGTTTTTACCAACACTAGCTCAGTTTGTCAGAAGCCCTTGCACAGAACACAGCCTACAGAACAATTTCCTATGTCTCTGGCTGAAAAAAATCCCACAAAGCTGAAGCAGTGGCCCCTGAGTTCATAACAGTAGGGGCATGATGATGTGTCCTGACATTCAAGAGGACGCTGAATCTCAGGGTCAGTCGATAGCTCAGTAACTCCTATTCACACAAAGGTTGTTTTCTTTCAAGAGACTTAGCAAGCCTGAACTTACTTTTTATCAAGGAAGTTATAGCAGTCCTTTAGTTAGGCTGACTGCCATTTAGAAGATAAGGACCTCAAACAGATTAGGAGAAAAAGACTACCTTTAAAAAGCAATACTCAGGTGGCACTAGTGGTAAAGAACCTGCCTGCCAATGCAAGAGATACAAGAGACGCCGGTTCGATCCCTGGCTGGGAAAGATCCCCTGGAGGAGGGCATGGCAACTCAGTCCAGTATCCTTGCCTGGAGAATCCCATGGACAGAGGAGCCTGTTGGCCTACTGTCCATAGGTTGCAAAGGGTTAGCATGACTAATGTGCCTTAGTGTGCATGCATAAACTACATTAATATGAAAAAGCAAAGACATTGTTAGCTTGTTAACTACAAGTAGTGGAAGATTACACTATGATCCACTTGGGATGCTTCCTAGAGAACAGGTGATTGGAAGAGTCAAAGAAGCAGAAATAGTAGATCAGTGTGAGGAAATTTTGAACTGGAACATGGAAGATATCTGGAAGTGGAAAACTGGGCAAGGATATTGAAACAAAAGAGATTAAGTAATATGAGAGCCTTGATCACAACTTGAAAAAAATTATGCTTAATGCCATCTATCTAGCAAGTTCCATCTTGATTACTTACTATTTGATCTTTACCAAAGCATTTGGCCTCTCTCTCTGAATGCTTGTTTACTGACCTATAAAAGAAAGTTAAGGATTAAGGGAAGTGCAATTACAATATCTACCTTAAG
This sequence comes from Bos taurus, assembly GCF_002263795.3. Lineage (NCBI taxonomy): Eukaryota > Metazoa > Chordata > Mammalia > Artiodactyla > Bovidae > Bos > Bos taurus. Next base: position 12,091,293 of record NC_037332.1, on the reverse strand, counting down.
TACCTCTCTGATGGTTAAGCCAAATGATGTAGGTTGAAGTGCTTTGTAACCCTTGATGCACTATGTCAAGTGGTGTACCTATTTATAATAATTTCTCATTCATTTAAGCAGACCCTGCCTATAAGGTAGAATGTCAGATCCTAAAGGATGTCAACTGCCAACTCTCTCAAAAGACCTAGATACCACCAGAATAACCGGCTGATCAAGCAAATCTGGACAATTGCCTACTTTTCTTAAAATATTTTTTCCCTACTGTTAGAGAGACTATCACATTGAATTCATGCATGCTCAGTCATGTCTGACTCTTTGCAACCCCATGGACTATAGCCCGCTAGGCTTCTCTGTCTCTGGGGTTTTCCAGGCAAGAATACTGGAGTGTACTGACATTTCCTTCTCCAGCGGTTCTTCCCCACTCAGGGATCATACCCACATCTCCTGGCATTGCAGGCAGATTCCTTACCACCGAGCCATGGGCGAAGCCCTACAGTTTTAATAAAGTCTCTGAAAGAAGAGGTCAGAGATAGGTATTTACAGGGGCTTAAGGTCTGGGCTCCTGTGGTTTAATCTTAGTCTTTCAAGGCAGGGATCTGTTTGGGATTAGAAAAAAATTCATGATATAAATCTAATAGTTTAAGATTGGTAGTTACAGACAGGTGAGGATCTTAAAGTGATTCTTGAGGAGTAAACAATTACTTATCAGCAAGCAGCTTGAGCAACTATTGTCCTAAGAAGGTGACTGGTTGAATAGCTTATTTTGCTGAGTGAATTTTCTTGAAGTTCCTGAAGCAAGCTGAGAAGTAGCAGAATGTGCCACCTCAAAATAATCTTTGGCATAAGGATTATTTTGAGCTGATTATTTTTAAGAAACTGCAAGCCCTGGAGGAGCTCTGAAAACACAGAAGCTACCCTTTCATAATAAAAATCTATATTTATGAAGAGAATTCACATTAGAAGGGTGTCTGTACCAGGAAGAGATGTATTACTGGAGATAATCTTTTTATCTGGGAGTTACCTGCCTGGCAGGATAACCTTTGTTCACTAAATATTTGGTCCTCTCGCCTTCCCAGGAATGGCTTCCCCTCTTTAAAGCCTGAGCCCCTACCCCTTCCCTTCACTCAGGATGACGTATAAGCTTCAATCGCCTAGCTGCCTTTACAGTCTCCTATCTCTGTGAGGCTCCCTTATGTGCATATGCAATTAAAAAGATTTTTTTTCCTCTTAATCTGTCTTTTATTACAGGGGTTCTCAGCCAAGAACTCAGAAGGGTAGAAGGAAAATTAATTTTCCTCCTCCACAAAGCACTGATGTAATTTACTGGTTTATAGCCTTATCTTCCTGGTAAAAGATAGTAATGTCATATTGATGGAGGGAACCTTAGTTCTGTTGCATCCAGGTCCAAAATGGAGCCACTCCTTCCAAGAATGCCATGTCAGCAAACTAAAATTTGGATAATGTTTATGTCCTTATAAATACTCCGCTTGACGAGAAACACACTATAGCCGGCCAACCTGAAACTGAGTCCCTCTAAAACTGAGTTCCCCTGCTGAATATATGATTAATCTCTCTATAGAAAACTTCATTTCCTTTCGTGTCCTGTCCCTGTTCCCCTCAGGACTGAGGAGTAGCAAAGAAAAGGGGGGATTGAAACCGAGCAGGACTCTGTGGGGCCTTCCCAGGTACAAAAGCACCTCTGTGTCCCCCATTTCTTGATTTTTTTTCCCAAAGCTTCAGTCTCCAAGGCCTTCACTGAATTCCAAAGAGCAGATTCAAGCATATTAGATTAATAGTCATAGGACTCCTGGTTCCTCCTGAAGGGATAGAGATAGAAATCTGATGCATATCTTTAAGTTGTTCATCAGAAGTTAAGACTGCCCCTGTCCCCAACCGCCCACCCCCACTAGGAAGAGGATGATGACTATATGCTGACTATATACAGATTCCAGACTGGTTGGAATCAGAAGGCTGATGATAGAGATTCTTGAAACACCACACTGTTATCTCTCACCATCAGGCAGTCCGAAAGCTGTTCAGAAGCTGATCACATATCCTATGACCCTCTCCTCTAAAGCTGTTTTTAAAAACCCTGGCCTGAAAGCTACCAGGGATTTGGGGTCTTTTGAACATGAGCTGCCCATTCTCCTTGCTTGGTGCTCTGTGTGAACTAAAATTGCCACCTGCCATATCAGTAAACAAAGAATGTTGCAGCCATGAAGCCATCACATCACAGCCACCCTGAGTGAGCCCTGAGGGACTCAGGATGAGAAGCACAGAAATACACCACTGACAGCTGAAGTGCACATCAAAGGAATGATTTCAGGGAGCCTAGGCTCTTATCTTCCCATACACAGAAAAGTGCTGCATTTCTTAACTTGAGATATCTGGTCTTCTTTAGGTCTTTAGGTCTTTCTAACTACCTGGTCTTCACTGTAAAAACTCCTATGCATCCTGGCTCCCTCTCTTGCCCCTTCAGAACAGTCTCTGAGAGTTACCTGGGGTGCCGAGTCCCAGGCTTAAGTCCTCGGTTTTGTTCACCAATTCAAACATAGCTCTCAACTTTAAGGCTGTGCATTTTTTTTTTGTCGACAAATGCAATAAACACTTCCCTTCACAACAAGCTGGCATCAGTAGATTGGCTTTGCTGTGCCCAGACAAGCAGGGTTTGGTTCAATAACAAGCCAATCCTCAATTATCAAGCCAATTCTGGGCTTTTTACTTATTTCCTTGTTCCTTATTCATTTTTAAAACTTTCTCTTCCTTGTTCCTTATTTTTTCCTCTTTAAAAGCTTGCCACATTTCCCCCTGCTTCACTGTTCTCCATATGGAGCCTGTTCACTTCATGAAGTATTAAAGTTTGTTCGTATCACCTAAATTGTCTTCTTTAATCATTTTTAATAGCTCTTAGTCTTGGTGGTGATGTGGCTACATGTAGTCTTATTTTCAGGGATATATAAATATATTTGGAAGGAGCATCTTATGCTGTTAAATAAACTGGGACTTTGGATTCATTGAGTTCTAGGTGTAATTCTTGAAAATTACTAAATTTCCTCATTTTTGAAACTTAAGATCAACTTTGTCAACATTACTTAAATATTAATTTCAGGTAATTCATGTCTAGAAAGATAAGAATGCAAACTAATGCATTATTTCACTTTTTGCTTTAAGAAACTTTTGCAAATTAATTTTCTTGGGCAAAGAGTTTTCTCATTCTGGGAAACAGTTCTTCTGTCAGACAATAAGTTACTCATCTGAGCTAACAACTCAGTTATTAGAAAATTTCACTGATAGTTAAAACCTTCATCTTGTTGCATCCTCTAATTTTGAACTCTTATATCATGAATTTTGCCCAATTCCAATAAATGTCTTGCAAGGAAAGACCATGCTTAACCATTTAATCACAGACTGCAAACCCTGTAAATACTGTTTCCCACCCTTTTAAGGAGAAAAGAGTGACAGAGGATAAGATGGTTGGATGACATCGTCGACTCAATGGACATGATCTGGAGCAAACTCCGGGAGATAGTGAAGGACAGGGAAGCCTGGCGTGCTGCAGTCCATGGAGTCACGAAGAGTTGGACACGACTGGGCAGCTGAACTACAACTCTTTTAAGATGGCATTAAGACTATGCCAAGGGCTACTCTGGTGGCTCAGATGGTAAAGAATCTGCCTGCAAAGCACAAGACACAGATTCAATCCCTGGGTCGGGAAGATCCCCAGAGAAGTGAATGGCAACCTGCTCCAGTATTCTTGCCTGAAGAATTCCATGGACAGAGGAGCCTGGCAGGCTACAATCCATGGGATCTCAAAGAGCTGGATACGACTGAGCAACTGCCACTTTCACTTTCAAGACTATGCCAAAGTGGTGTTCTCCCGACTGTAGTCAGTCTATTAAAATTAAACTTGGCTTCACTTGATTGACAAGTTTTTATAAAGGTCTCTCGGGCTCAACAATTGACATCTTAAAAAAGAAAATAATAAATAACTTCCAGGTTGGTTACATACAAACAAAATACTGAGCACGGTGTCTGGCATATGACAAGGACTCCTTAAATGGTGGTAATTATTAATACAAGTAAGTTTCAGAAACATTCTATCCTGCTCAGCAGCCTAAGACAGGCAAAGATATTTCTTTCCAAATATAAGGGTTATATTTCTGAAAATCCCTTCTATCTACAGATATAAGACTGTAAGATATTAACAAAAGGGCTTGGGAGATTAATATGAACATCTGAAAGTCCTTAAAAATGCTATTTTTTTACATTTGCCAAAATAAAACAATGATAATATATAATACATGCTTTTAATTACAAGAGTAGTTCTTGTATTTGCAAATTTTAAATGTAATTAATTTCCAATAACCATTCCCACCTGCCTAGAAGAGAAATCAGGTTTTCTTTCTCAGTTTCAAGGCGGTAACATTCATTTTTCTTGGTTGAATACAATATGTTATTCAGAATTATCCAAATTTGAGGTTAAGGACACAGTCTTCCAGACTGCCAAGTCAGTCCAAGACTTGACATCAATAACAAGATTGAGTATTTTCCAAAACTATCATCAGTTTCAACAGTTCACTAGAATGACACAGAATTCAGGAAAATTCTACACCTGCGGTTATAGGTCCAAGGAGCAGTGGCTACACGGGTGCAAGAGGGCCAAGAGGAACTGTTCAAGGTCAGGAGGGGCGGCATGAGGAGATACCCCTTGTCCAAGGTAAGGAGCAGCGGCTGCACTTTGCTGCAGCAGCCGTGAAGAGATACAGCACGTCTAAGGTAAGAGAAACCCAAGTAAGATGGTAGGTGTTGTGAGAGGGCATCAGAGGGCAGACACACTGAAACCATAATCACAGAAAACTAGCCAGTCTAATCACACTAGGACCACAGCCTTGTCTAACTCAGTGAAACTAAGCCATGCTGTGTGGGGCCACCTAAGACAGGCAGGTCATGGTGGAGAGGTCTGACAGAATGTGGTCCACTGGAGAAGAGAATGGCAAACCACTTCAGTTCCTTGAGAACCTCATGAACAGTATGAAAAGGCAAAAAGATAGGACACTGAAAGATGAATTCCCCAGGTTGGAAGGTGCCCAATATGCTACTGGAGATCAGTGGAGAAATAACTCCAGAAAGAATGAAGGAATGGAGCCAAAGCAAAAATAATACCCAGTTGTGGATGTGACTAGTGATAGAAGCAAGGTCCGATGCTGTAAAGAGCAATATTGCATAGGAACCTGGAATGCCAGGTCCATGAATCAAGGCAAATTGGAAGTGGTCAAACAGGAGATGGCAAGAGTGAGCGTCAACATTCTAGGAATCAGCAAACTAAAATGGACTGGAATGGGTGAATTTTACTCAGATGACCATTATATCTACTACTGTGGGCAGGAATCCCTTAGAAGAAATGGAGTAGCCATCATGGTCAACAAGAGAGTCTGAAATGCAGTACTTGGATGCAATCTCAAAAACAACAGAATGATCTCTGTTCGTTTCCAAGGCAAACCATTCAATATCACAGAAATCCAAGCCTATTCCCCAACCAGTAATGCTGAAGAAGCTGAAGTTGAACGGTTCTATGAAGACCTACAAGACCTTTTATAACTAACACCCAAAAAAGATGTCCTTTTCATTATAGGGGACTGGAATGCAAAAGTAGGAAGTCAAGAGTTACCTGGAGTAACAGGCAAATTTGGCCTTGGAATACGGAATGAAGCAGGGCAAAGGCTAATAGAGTTTTGCCAAGAGAATGCACTGGTCATAGCAAACACCCTCTTCCAACAACACGAGAGAAGACTCTACACATGGACATCACCAGATGGTCAATACTGAAATCAGATTGATTATATTCTTTGCAGCCAAAGATGCAGAAGCTCTATATAGTCAGCAAAAACAAGACCGGGAGCTGATTGTGGCTCAGATCATAAACTCCTTATAGCCAAATTCAGACTTAAATTGAAGAAAGTAGGGAAAACCACTAGACCATTCAGGTATGACCTAAATCAAATCCCTTATGATTATACAGTGGAAGTGAGAAATAGATTTAAGGGACTAGATCTGATAGAGTGCTTGATGAACTATGCACAGAGGTTCATGACATTATACAGGAGACAAGGATCAAGACCATCCCCATGGAAAAGAAATGCAAAAAGGCAAAATGGTTGTCTGGGGAGGCCTTACAAAGAGCTGTGAAAAGAAGAGAAGCAAAAAGCAAAGGAGAAAAGGAAAGAGATAAGCATCTGAATGCAGAGTTCCAAAGAATAGCAAGGAGAGATAAGAAAGCCTTCCTCAGCGATCAATGCAAAGAAATAAAGGAAAACAACAGAGTGGGAAAGACTAGAGATCTCTTCAAGAAAATTAGAGATACCAAGGGAACATTTCATGAAAAGATGGGCTCGATAAAGGACAGAAATGGTACGGACCTAACAGAAGCAGAAGATATTAAGAAGAGGTGGCAAGAATACACAGAAGAACTGTACAAAAAAGATCTTCACGACCAAGATAATCATGATGGTGTGATCACTCACCTAGAATCAGACATCCTGGAATGTGAAGTCAAGTGGGCCTTAGAAAGCATCATTATGAACAAAGCTAGTGGAGGTGATGGAATTCCAGTGGAGCTATTTCAAATCCTAAAAGATGATGCTGTGAAAGTACTGCACTCAATATGCCAGCAAATTTGGAAAACTCAGCAGTGGCCACAGGACTGGAAAAGGTCAGTTTTCATTCCAATCCAAAGAAAGGCAATGCCAAAGAATGCTCAAACTACCACACAACTGCACTCATCTCAACAGTAGTTAAGTAATGCTCAAAATTCTCCAAGCCAGGCTTCAGCAATACATGAACCGTGAACTTCCAGATGTTCAAGCTGGTTTTAAGAAAGGCAGAGGAACCAGAGATCAAATTGCCAACATCCGATGGATCATGGAAAAAGCAAGAGAGTTCCAGAAAAACATCTATTTCTGCTTTATTGACTATGCCAAAGCCTTTGACTGTGTGGATCACAATAAACTGTGGACAATTCTTCAAGAGATGCAAATACCAGACCACCTAACCTGCCTCTTGAGAAACCTATATGCAGGTCAGGAAGCAACAGTTAGAACTGGACATGGAACAACAGACTGGTTCCAAATAGGAAGAGGAGTACATCAAGGCTGTATATTGTCACCTGCTTATTTAACTTATATGCAGAGTACATCATGAGAAATGCTGGGCTGGAAGAAGCACAAGCTGGAATCAAGATTGCTGGGAGAAATATCAATAACCTCAGATATGCAGATGACACCACTCTTATGGCAGAAAGTGAAGAGGAACTAAAAAGCCTCTTGATGAAAGTGAAAGAGAAGAGTGAAAAAGTTGGCTTAAATTCAACATTCAGAAAACTAAGATCGTGGCATCTGGTCCCATCACTTCATGGGAAATAGATGGGGAAACAGTGGAAACAGTGTCAGGATTTATTTTTTTGGGCTCCAAAATCACTGCAGATGGTGACGGCAGCCATGAAATTAAAAGACGCTTACTCCTTGGAAGGAAAGTTATGACTAACCTAGATAGCATATTCAAAAGCAGAGACATTACTTTGCCAACGAAGGTCCATCTAGTCAAGGCTATGGTTTTTCTAGTGGTCATGTATGGATGTGAGAGCTGGACTGTGAAGAAAGCTGAGCCTTGAAGAATTGATGCTTTTGAACTGTGGTGTTGGAGAAGACCCTTAAGAGTCCCTTGGACTGCAAGGAGAACCAACAAGTCCATTCTAAAGGAGATCAGTCCTGGGTGTTCTTTGGAAGGACTGATGCTCAAGCTCAAAATCCAATACTTTGGCCACCTCATGCGAAGAGTTGACTCATTGGAAAAGACTCTGATGCTGGGAGGTATTGGGGGCAGGAGGAGAAGGGGACCACAGAGGATGAGATGGCTGGATGGCATCACTGACTCCATGCACATGAGTTTGAGTAAACTCCGGGAGTTGGTGATGGACAGGGAGGCCTGGCGTGCTGCGATTCATGGGGTCGCAAAGAGTCAGACACGGCTGAACTGAACTGATAGCTAAAGGATGCAACTCAAAACCAGCCAAAAGAAGAGATGCACATAGTTGAACCTGGGTTTAGGCAGGCTTCAAATTCTAAGCTTGTTTTCTTAGGGACACCTTGGCCTTATCAGCATTGAATTATGGTAATTAATCTTTGCATGAAGTACTGTCAACCCATAAAGCTCATCTGTGCCTCGGTTTCCAGTTTTTACTGACATTTTATTACCTAACTATAATTGAAGTTCATGTGGTTGTACTCAAAGTCTACTCCTTTCCCCTCCCCAGAGTTCAGGCTGATAACCCTGGCCAAAGCCTCAATCCTCTCTTACCACATGGTGTTTGAGTGTGTCCACCCCCATCTTGAGTTGTCTTGGCCACATAAAGTATCCAGGGGCCCATGGAGTCATGTCATTACCATAAAATATCAGGTGTGGTCTGAGGAACCCACCATAAATAACAAAAATGCTCCTATTACATGGGAAATTCCATGGATTTAGAGTTTAACTCATAGAAGCAGGGACAAAGGCCAGACTGCTCTTTGGGTAAAGTTAGTTCTTCACTATGTATATGCTAAATACTATTATTTATAAATTATTGAGCACCTGCAGTAGGGCAAACACTTTATATATTATTTCTAACTCTCCCTAGGATTATTATGATAGTCGTATAGTCACATTTTGATAGTTAAGAAACTAAATGTTTTACCTTATCCAAGACTGTAGTCTAGTATGTAGTTAACCTATAATTAGAACCCTGATCTGTCAGGTTTCAAAGGTCACATCCTTTCTACTATCTCTAGCTTCATTTTACTGTCAAAAAATATAAATAGACACTATATTTTCCACCATGGCTTCTCATCCATCTAAATATTTAATATCTTTCTGCCTTTTTTTTTAAGGTAAAAATACCTAAGTTATACTCCTTAGATAAGAACTTGGAGTGACAGCAATATACTGTAAATTTTTGCAGGTAAGGAAAAGTGCATAGATAGTAAAATTTAAGGGATACATTTCCCAGTGTTCTCTAACTATAAGGAATAAAAAACACTTCTGGATAACTTGCAAAAGGAAATTTCTTGGAAAGCTATGACGTAATTCACAGAATTAAAGGAGACACCAAGGCACCAAGTATTAAAATTCCCTGGGCAGAGGGGCCATTGCCCAAGTTGAGTTATGTCCCTATATCTTGACAGCCATGAAAGGCCTTCACAAAATGGAAGAGGGGGTATTCCCCATAGAAATAAAAAATGCTGCTATTGTAAGGAGGAGGAATATATGCTTAAGGGAAGAAGAAAAAAAAGAGAGAGAGAGATTTTAACTCCAAGGGGAATTAGTAATAGTGGAAGTACATACACACAAGTAAGTATAAGAGAGATATCAATCATACTGCCTATGGAAATTTTAAAGGAAAAAAAGTCCTAACTTTTTTGTACAAAAGAAATTAAAGACTCATAATATGAGGTTTGTGGATATTGGAACAAATTTGCTTAGATAAATGAAGTCCTGAATTACTAAAATGTACCAAAACTTGAACTGGTTTGTCTGATTTTTCCATGCTATGCTAAGTCACTTCAGTCGTGTCTGACTCTGTGCAACCCCATAGACGGCAGCCCACCAGGCTCCCCCATCCCTGGGATTCTCCAGGCAAGAACACTGGAGTGGGTTGCCATTTCCTTCTCCAATGCATGAAAGTGAAAAGTGAAAGTGAAGTTGCTCAGTCGTGTCTGACCCTTAGCGACCCCATGGACTGCAGCCCACCAGGCTCCTCTGCCCATGGGATTTTCCAGGCAAGAGTACTGGAGTGGGGTGCCATTGCCTTCTCCGGATTTTTCCATAGGGTTTTAAAATATAAAATACTGTCAATAGTGACAGCCACAAAGTAGATAGCATCACACCTCCCTTAATACAGAATCTACATAAAAGCAGGGTGCTTGCTTAGAAAACACAGCCTTGAGTTACACCCTCCGTCCCCAATGTCCATTTCTACCAGGGTTGTTGTCCTAGGTAGAGGATTCACTACAAAAAAGTCTCAATTTCTACCCCTCTCTCTGTCCACCCTGTTGGAGATAGGACTTTCTAGTTCCTTCCATGAAGACCTAGAGTCTGTCTCCCGGCCTTGGCTTTGCTTTGGTCATAACAATGTTCTGTGATTTCAGTTCTGAGCTTGGGCCTCTAGAGGCTCTGTGCACCTCTGCTTGCTCTCTTGGGCTCCTGCCACTATGGAGAGAATGAGTTCCAGTAGCCTACTAAAGGGAAGTGAGAAAACCTTGGAGGTGAGCAGAGTGGCTCCTGCTGAGGACAGCCTAGAACAGCCAGCTCTTAGCTGGCCTTCCAGTTGGCTGCAAAGCAGAAGCAAGACTGATTCAGATTGGCTAGGCCTAGCTACATTTTTTCATTTGTAAAATGCAAAAGCAGGAGGTCAAGAGATACCTGGAATAACAGGCAAATTTTACAAAAGAAAGCAGGTCAAAAACTAACAGAGTTTTGCCAAGAGAACACACTGGTCATAGCAAACACTCTTCCAACACAAGAGAAAATTCTACACATGGACATCACCAGATGCTCAATACTGAAATCAGATTGACTATATTCTTAGCAGCCAACTATGGAGAAAAGCTCTATACAGTCTGCAAAAACAAGACCAGGAACTGACTGTGGCTCAAATCATGAATTCCTGATTGCCAAATTCAGACTTAAATTGAAGAAAGTAGGTGAGAGGATAACAGGCAGGAAGGCCAGGGGTCGCCAAATGAAGGAGATAGGCTTCAAGTGTCAGACATTTTTTCTCTCTCTTAAGCAGCAGGATGAAACAAACTACAAGTGTCAGATTTTTTCCCCTTCTCTACACAAAATTAAAAGGAGGTTTCTCTTAAAATTCTGTGTTGTCACAGTGACACCTGGCTTCACCTGAACTTAACTTTTCTCAAACCAGGACCTAGCGATGTGTTTTTTCATATGGAAATGTTTTTCTTAAGCTATGTTAATGAACTATGTATTTACCTTACACTGTCTTTCTTCAAGTCTCAACAAACCTGTATGTTTTACTCATGCATTATTCTCCTCATCTATGTTAAAGAAACTATATATTTACTCGGAAACCTGCCGTTCTTCAAGATCCATGTCAATCATTTTATGGCACAGGATGACTCACCTGGTGGCAATATTATCTCAAAATGCATGTTGTGGGTGATGGGCCTGGTGCCTCTCTGACATCTTCTTTCTTGAGTTAACAGCTTGCTGATAGGTATATAACATACTGCTAAAGGCTAGCAGGGGGACATTCTTTCTGTCCCTTTCTGATGTCTATGTCAGAAATTTTCTCTCTTTTATACTTAATAAAACTTTATTACACAAAAGCTCTAAGTGATCAAGTCTTGTCACTGGCCCCAGATTAAATTCTCCTCTGGAGGCCAAGAATCCCAGCATCTTTCACAGCTCAGCAGCAAACTTTCAGTAGGGAAAACCACTATACCATTCAGGCATGACCTAAATCAAATCCCTCACGATTATACAGTAGAAGTGAGAAACAGATTCAAGGGATTAGATCTGATAGACAGGGTGCCTGAAGAACTATGGACAGAGATTCCTGACATTGTACAGGAGGCAGGGATCAAGACCATACCCAAGAAAAACAAATGCAAAAAGGCAAAATGGTTCTCTGAGGAGGTCTTACAAATAGCTGACAAAAGAAGAGAAGCTAAAGGCAAAGGAGAAAAGCAAAGATATACCCATTTGAATGCAGAGTTCCAAAGAATAGCAAGGAGGGATAAGAAAGCCTTACTCAGTAATTCATGCAAAGAAATAGAGGAAAACAATAGAATGGGAAAGACTAGAGACCTCTTTAAGAAAATGAGAGACACCAAGGGGACATTCCATGCAAAGATGGGCACAATAAAGGACAGAAATGGTATAGACCTAACAGAAGCAGAAGATATTAAGAAGAGGCAGCAATAATACACAGAAGAACTATGCAAAAAAGATCTTCATGACCCAGATAAAGATGATGGTGTGATCACTAACCTAGAGCCAGACATCCTGGAATGTGAAGTCAAGTGGGCTTTAGGAAGCATCACTATGAACAAAGCTAGTGGAGGTGATGGAATTGCAGTTGAGCTATTTCAAATCCTAAAAGATGATGCTTTAAAGTGTTGCACTCAATATGCCAGCAACTTTGGAAAACTCAGCAGTAGCCACAGGACTGCAAAAGGTCAGTTTTCATTCCAATCCCAAAGAAAGGCAATGCCAAATAATGTTCAAACTATCGCACAATTGCACTCATCGCACACGCTAGCAAAGTAATGCTCAAAATTCTCCACACCAGGCTTCAACAGTATGTGAACCATGAACTTCCAGATGTTCAAGCTGATTTTCGAAAAGGCAGAGGAACCAGAGATCAAATTGCCAACATCCATCAGATCATTGAAAAAGCAAGAGAGTTCCAGAAAAACATCTGCTTTATTAACTACACCAAAGCCTTTGACTGTGTGGATCACAACAAACTGTGGAAAATTCTTAAAGAGATGGGAATACCAGACCACCTGACCTGCCTCCTGAGAAATCTGTATGCAGGTCAAGAAGCAACAGTCAGAACTGGACATGAAACAACCGACTGGTTCCAAATCGGGAAAGGAGTATGTCAAGGTTATATATTGTCACCCTTCTTATTTAAGTTATATGCAGAGTGCATCATGCGAAATCCTGGGCTGGATGAAACACAAGCTGGAATCAAGTTTGCCGGGAGAAATATCAATAACCTCAGATATGCAGATGACACCACCCTTATGGCAGAAAGCGACGAAGAACTTCAAAGAGCCTCTTGATAAAAGTGAAAGAGGAGAGTGAAAAAGTTGTCTTAAAACTCAACATTCAGAAAACTAAGATTATGGCATCTGGTCCCATCACTTCATGGGAAATAGATGGGAAAACAATGGAAACAGTGACATACTTTATTTTCTTTGGCTCCAAAATCACCACAGATGGTAAAGGCAGCCATGAAATTAAAAGACACTTGTTCCTGGGAGGAAAAGCTATGACCAACCTGCTAAGCTGCTAAGTCACTTCAGTCGTGTCCGACTCTGTGCGACCCCATAGACGACAGCCCACCAGGCTCCCCCATCCCTGGGATTCTCTAGGCAAGAACACTGGAGTGGGTTGCCATTTCCTTCTCCAATGCATGAAAGTGAAGTCGTGTCTGACTCCTAGTGACCCCATGGACTGCAGCCTACCAGGCTCCTCTGTCCATGAGATTTGCCAGGCAAGAGTACTGGAGTGGGTTGCCATTGCCTTCTCCTAGACAACCTAGACAACATATTAAAAAGCAGAGACATTACTTTGCTGACAAAGGTCTGAATAGTCAAAGCCATGGTTTTTCCAGTAGTCATGTATGGATGTTAGAGTTGCACCCTAAAGAAAGCTGAACACCGAAGAATTGATGCTTTTGAACCATGGTGTTAGAGAAGACTCTTGAGAGTCCCTTGGACTGCAAGGAGATCCAACCAGTCCATCCTAAAAGAGATCAGAAGGACTGATGCTGAAGTGGAAGCTGTAATACTTTGGCCACCTGATGTGAAGAGCTGACCCATTAGAAAAGACCCTGATTCTGGGAAAGATTGAAGACATGAGGAGAAAGGGACAACAGAAGATGAGATGGTTGGATGGCATCACTGACTCAATGGACATGAGTTTGAGCAAGCTCCAGAAGTTGGTGATGGACAGGGAAGCCTGGTGTGCTGCAGTCCATGGGGACACAAAGAGTCGGACACAACTGAGCGACTGAACTGAACTGAACTAGGCCTAGCTGAGATCCACAGTACACCAGCCAAGCCCTGTATGCATCAGAAAAAAATCAATGTTTATTGTTGTAGGCATCTCCAAAGTGTCCTGTGTGTTGTTTACACAGCAGTGTTGTGGCCAAAAAGTCCCTGATTTGGTCTCCTGCTGTCTAGCAGCCACTTCGAGTGAAGAATCAGAGCCCTGCTCTGGATGTTCCATGTTTCCTCTTGCCAAGACTCACAAATAAATAAAAAAATGAGAAGTAAATTATACTATTTGACCATCATGTTTTCATGAAGCATTAAGAGGAATACAAGCAAACTAAATTTTACGAACCAAATTTCATGTACAAACACATAACCACAGCCTAAATTTACTTGATTACAGTCAGCTTTTCTCTACACTTTGAGGCTTTCTAGACCCACATACAGTGTCTGTTTAATATAAAATTCTCAAAAAAATAAAATAAAATTCTCATTAGTAGGTATTTTAAAAATAGCTATGAATACATTTTAAAACATGTTTTCATTAAAAATTATTTGTTTATATGATAAAAACTGTTCCTTTCTAATCCAAACAAGCCAAAAGAATCCTCTCAAGCTTGGAAATTACTTTTCCTGGAATAAAAAAAAAAAAGTATATATCTTGAAATCAGAGCTGAGACTTAAAATTTTAAATTTGCCATTTCCTTCTCCAGGGGATCTTCCTGACCCAGGGATCGAACCCAGGTCTCCCGCATTGCAGGCAGACGCTTTACCCTCTGAGCCACTAGGGAAGCCCCTTTCAATATATATGTTAACATATATTGCATGCTAATGGGACAGTCAGAACTATATATACCCATATACTTCCACCTTGTTTTTATAGATCTTGGGCTCAGCTTCTTTTTTTAAGATTCCTTCTGGAAGTTGCTCAGGACTTATATCTATGCCAGAATCAAACTGCATCCTCACTTATAAATCTTTTCTGTTTTTAGTTACCCCAACTATAATCTCAACAGAGGTTTTTGAGTTTCTTCCTTTCCCAAAGTTCTCCCTACCTTCATCTGTTTCTTAAATAAGCCAAGATAATTTTAAAAGAAAGTGAATAACCAGTCGTAAAGGAGGTGATAAGAGCTTATAATGTCCAACTGCTTTTTACCTCAGTGCTCTCTGGGATTGTGTTTTTTTCTCTTTGTTCCACACAGTAGCAACTTTTTATAACTGGTTAATACATAACTATTTGAAACCAGATTATATTCTGGATAAGCTGGAATGAAAGGAGCCAATTTCTTGAACACAAATAGCTGACACTTTTCTCTTTAAATAGTATGATAGCAAGCTTTTTAATTATGGACTTTTCATTGTAGTATAGCACCCTTATCAAATAATTGTTTCCCACCCATTTCATAGAGCAGCATTCTCAAAGGACTGAATATGTTAATTCATGTCTCATAGAGAGCTTATTTTGTTTTGCTCATTTATATGTTTCAAACAAGGGACTGGGATGCAAAATACACCCTGTGCCCCAAAGCAATGATAAAAAAAGACGTGCTACTATGTAGGGAGGGAGGGGGAAAGGGTAGTGTGCTGAAACCGTACATACAGGTGTCTCAAAGAGAGAGCAATGGGAAGTCCAAGGACAAACAGAGAATTTGTCTTTTAAGATGAAAATATGCCTTTTGAATACCTCGTTGGGGATTTGGATGGGTGATGGAAATGAAAAAGGAGATATGCAGATTTTGTGTTGAAAGGCACTACTGGCTGGAGGAGACCCTGCCTTGAGACAGTTGGTACCCAGGGGTCTAGAATTGTGTAATGGCACAGGACATTTCCTGAGGCCTAAAAGAGGAAAAGGATAAGAAGAAGATAATATCTAGGGACAATCAAAGAGATCACCATTTTGGGAACAGTTGGAGAATTAGAACTAAAAATACAGATTGAAGAGAAGAGACAAAAAAAGACTGTCACTTGGGTGTGGCCTGGGGAAAAATGGAAAATATGGTCAAGTGTGTGGGTGAATTTTAGAGGCAGAGAAGAGAAGCCCTACCTGTGGCCTTATTTGGATAGGATCAAGCTCCATAGAAACCCAAAGGAAGGCTAATAAATCATAATAAATAATCATTACCTGGACCCAGAACAGGAATTAGAAGTGCAAAGGGCTATTTAAAACTCCATGACTGCACTTGCTGAGCAGTGGTGAGCACATATACCATATATGAATTGATTTGTGTCAAAAGATGTGGCAGTAACCAGGCTTGTGGCCTTGTATAATAACCCTTGGGTGTAGTTAAATAAAATGAAACCTTATAAAATGAAAAGTTTGCATAAACTCATGCCTTAGATGTCAGCTCTCATGTTCAAGGAATCTGATGCTCTTGTAAAATCCTAATTGCATTTAATCTGTAGACCCATGTTTCTCAATGAGGGAGGAGATTATTCGGCAATATCTGGAGACATTTTTGATCATCATAACTTCAGGAATGCTACTGGCAGATATTAGGTACATGCAGGGACTCTGCTAAATATCCTACAATGAACAGGGCAACTGCTCTCCTTCCCCCAACAGGGAACTGTCTAATTCACAACATCCATAGTGCTGAGGCTGAACAACTCTGCTGTAGGCCAAAATCTCTTTGCATCCAATTCTTGTTTACTGATTAGTTAGTTCTTCAGCTCCCCTAAACGATATAGAAAATATTGGTGCTAGCATCCCATTAGAGAGAATAGGCTTAAGCTGAGATCAGAACTTTTTGAAGGAACAAAGCTGTCCCTTGAACATATCCACTGATAAAGTGAGAATATCACAAACACATTCATGTTAGAATAGCAATGGAAAAATAATTTTGTCCTTAATTCTCTACTGAGGCCTATTCAGCAGTGGGAGCAGATTTTAAGAGCCAGGAGATACGGATTCCAATGTGTTTTCGTCTTGTTCTGTCATTATCCAATTGGCACTGAAGCAAGTCACTCAGTCATGAAGATCTGATAGGAATATAGAATAAATACTTCTTTTTACCTGACATCTGGAGGAGGCAATGGCAACCCACTCCAGTATTCTTGCCTGGAGAATCCCATGGACAGAGAAGCCTGGCACGCTACCCATA
This sequence comes from Bos taurus, assembly GCF_002263795.3. Lineage (NCBI taxonomy): Eukaryota > Metazoa > Chordata > Mammalia > Artiodactyla > Bovidae > Bos > Bos taurus. Next base: position 12,074,423 of record NC_037332.1, on the reverse strand, counting down.
GGGTCACAAAAAGTCAGACACGACTGGGCGGCTGAGCACGCACCTGACCTCAGGATTGCTATGAAAATCGAATGAAAGGAGGTCTGAAAGTTATTTGAAAAGTTGAAGTGGAAGAACTATATAAAAAGTGATTTACACTTATATTTGACATCATTTCAAGCATATTCTCTAGCTAAATCTTGTGATCTATGAAACTGAGCTCAACAAAAATTTTCACTCCAATTAGGAAAAGCATAGAAACAGCTATTATCCACACTACAAACAGAAAAACAAGTTTTCAGCACTAAGTGCTGAAAGTCTAGATGGGAAAGGTATCAGTTATCTATTACCACAATATGGCTGCACACATAAACTATTACCCAACCCTAAGTGTCACACAGTATTAAATCTTTATTGCTTATGTCATGATCACCTGAGATTTAGCCAGGTGGCTCTGTCCTGACTTAGCTTACTCATATACCTGAAGCTCAGCTAGCTGTCAACTGACCTAGGACACCTTCATGGGCCAACTGGCTCTGCTTCATTTATGTGTCTCTCTCATCTCTCTGTAGGTCAGCCTTGAGCATATTCTCATGTTAGTAGCAAAGGGCAAACTTCTGCTTACAGCTTGTCTTCTACCGACCCACTGGTCAAAGCAAATCAGGTGGCTGAGCTCAGAGTCAAAGGGTGGGTATAAATTTTCATCCACAGTGAGCCAGACACTGTAAAGTGTCCAAGGATACAGATGCAAGGAGTGGTTAAGATTTGAGCCAATGTTGCAATCTATTTTAGGAAACAAACATAGACACTGGATGATGAAGAGTAACATCCATACCTGATGGAGGGGACTCAGAGATTTTTCTGAACTCTGAGTTGGATGAAGAAGTTACTGAATGGAAGGTTGAGTTGACTTGAAGGGAAAATGACTTTGTTTCATGGGTAAGAAGAAGGGTATTCACAAATGTTTAGTGGTCAGAGGATTGGATGGTGGAAAAGACAGCTAACTGTGCATTAAAGTTTGTGCCTCTCTTTCTCCCTAAATTTACGCAGAATTGTATGACTTACTCATGACAGTGGAATATGGAGCAGAAGTCCCTGTGTCATTTCCAGGATAAGATAGTTAAGAAGTAGATGTACATTCCCTGTTCTCTCTCTCTCCTTCCCGTGGCTGGAAGCAAAGTACTTCAACACCCAGGGAGATGATGAGCCACGAGACCTACAGAAGCTGAGTCTCTGAATCTCCATATAAAGGAAGATCAACTTCTAACCATCAATAAACAACATTGGACCAGTGCCTGAGCTTAAAAGAAGTGGTCATATTAAGCCACTAACTGTTCTAGACTAATCTGTCACATCCCCCAGGATTTTCCTACTATCTCACAATTTTAATATAACACTATCACCAATTAAAATTTTTTTAAAGAATTAAAATTGTTCTTAGAACTTTAGTATAGTTTCTCATGCAAATTTAAGAAGTTAAATCTCTAACACATTCTCATCAAGTGAATATCTAACCCATTTGAATAGTTTCAGTGATGGTAAACTTATTAACTTCTGAAGAAATCACTTCTGTGTGAGAAAATTCTGTTTATAGGAAAAAAATTTCCCTAGTTTGAGTTGCATATATCTCTATATCTACCCATTTATCCATTCTGGAATTACCAAGCTTAAACTTATTCTCTCTTCTAAAGGGTTGATATTTTTTTTTTTGCCGGCTGGCGTTGGGGGCGGGTGGGGGGGGGGTTGTGTTGCATGTTTTGCAGGGTCTTCATTTCCCCACTAGGAATCAAACCTGGGCCCTGGCAATGAAAGTGCTGAATCCTAACCATTGGACTGCCAGGGAATTCCTAAGGGCTGAGTTTTTATTATTTTAAGATATCTATACATTCTACCTCCAAACTATAATGTCTTTTCTTCACAAGTCAGTTCATTTCAGTTCAGTTCAGTCGCTCAGTCGTGTCCAACTCTTTGCGACCCCATGAATTGCAGCACGCCTGGCCTCCCTGTCCATCACCAACTCCCAGAGTTCACTCAGACTCACGTCCATCGAGTCAGTGATGCCACCCAGCCACCTCATCCTCTGTAGTCCCCTTCTCCTCTTGCCCCCAATCCCTCCCAGCATCAGAGTCTTTTCCAATGAGTCAACTCTTCGCATGAGGTGGCCAAAGTACTGGAGTTTCAGCTTTAGTATCATTCCTTCCAAAGAAATCCCAGGGCTGATCTCCTTCAGAATGGACTGGTTGGATCTCCTTGCAGTCCAAGGGACTCTCAAGAGTCTTCTCCAACACCACAGTTCAAAAGCATCAATTCTTCGGTGCTCAGCTTTCTTCACAGTCCAACTCTCACATCCATACATGACCACTGGAAAAACCATAGCCTTGACTAGACAGACCTTTGTTGGCAAAGTAATGTCTCTGCTTTTCAATATGCTATCTAGGTTGGTCATAACTTTCCTTCCAAGGAGTAAGCATCTTTTAATTTCATGGCTGCAGTCACTATCAGCAGTGATTTTGGAGCCCCCCAAAATAAAATCTGACACTGTTTCCACTGTTTCCGTATCTCCAACAGGCCTCAAAAGAAAATAAATTAAACTTTAAACTATCTTTGGAAAACTCAGCAGCAATAATCACTTATCAGGCTTCAATATTCTATGTAAACTGTGATAGGCACTAGTTATAGTAACTCTATGACATGGTAACTTGTATTGTTAGTTGAGAAAACATACATTAAAAAACCTAACATACAGAATGAAAGTCACAGGATATTTTGGGGCAAAAAAAAGTATTTGAGACTTTTAAAAGTTCCAAACATAGTGATAGAGACCATGTTCATTTTACAAATCTACGGATTTTACCATATTGAGATTTGATAACTTGTTGAGGTTTTTGTCCCAATATTTTAACATAAAGAAGAATCTGTATTAACTATGTCAACTAGAATAATTTTTAATGTAATTTCTAAGAAATTCTAATTTTTGAAGTTTTATAACACCAACATCTTGTATCTATTATTTTTATTTATACTTTTTTCTCTGAATTGAGTATTGAGTCAATTATGCGAAGCTTCCAAGAGGAAAGCTTCATATTGAAAACTTCTGACCCTGTTGTGCATTTTTTACTAAGGAAACATTTTTTTTTTCCCTCTCCCGAAAGTGCTAGAATGTGGTTGATGGCGACCTCTACTGGTTCTCAGATAATGTAGCCAAACTTCAACAACTTCAGCAAATGGCAGCTGCTCTTTGGGAGTTACTGTCTACGGGGTCCCACAGAGTCGGACATGGCTGAAGCGACTTAGCAGCAGCAGCAGCATGAATTGAAAAGTAAATGTTTATAAAAAATAACAGATCTCTGTTGGCTTTGATGCAGTTCCAAATTCTATATTCAATCATTCTGTAGTTCAAGAAATGTGTTCTGGGTTTTTACCTCCACCTCCCACCCGTTTTACTTATTCCTGAGAATAAAAGAATAATTCTTATAGAATCAGGAAAACACAGATTTCAAAAACAATTCTTGATAGATTTTTACTCATTACAAAAGGAAGACAAGCTTGTTGTGAAATAAAAATTCAAACACTCATGAACTGATGCCAGTAAAAAAGTGAGAGTCTCTTCATTAGCATTCCCCTTACTTTCTTTCAAGGATTCAGATTAATTTACTATGGGATTTTGGGGGTGGGGGTGGGAGGTATGGATTACCTGGTTTGGGATTTTAGACTTAGTTTGTGTGAATGGATTCAATTTAAGAGTATGTTGTCTTTAGAGTAACAGGGTAGGGAAGGAATACTATACTCTCCTTCCTTGGCCTCAAGAAGACTGCTCAAGGGCCTTGCTAGAGGGCAAATTTAACCAGTTCTTTCTCCTTAAAGTGTCAAGGTGCTAATATTAATTTTCAAACAGGTAGGAAAAAACTACATGTTCTTGAATATAAGGATCCCAAATCAAGTTTTTCAAAAGTAGGTACTGAGTAAGACTTGATTTTTAGAGTTTTCATTTTCAGTGGAAAGCTACTCCACCAGAATTAATATAAAATTAAGTTCTTTTAAAATAATTCCAAATCCCATTTAGAAATATTGCAACATCAAAAATCACTAAATAATACAATTTCTTAATTCTCTGCTTATAGGAGAATTTAATATTAAACATCCAACACGAATACAAGCCAGTGCCAATAAACAAGCCATCTTAGTAGATTCTTGGAGTTCATGGCCTAATTTGGTTAGGGTTAGGGTTAGGGTTAGGGTAAAAAAAAAGAGTATTAAAAAAAAAAGTTCTATTCAGGATAAGAATAAGTATTCTGTGCATGTAAGTTAGAAGTTTACTAGCATTTCAAGTTAAAATAATAGTCTTAAATATTTAAAGATGGTTAAAATTCTAGGTATATCAGCTCATTGAAAGTGGAAATTTAAAAAATAAATAGCATCCCAAGAAATTTATTGCATGGATACAGAATAAAATATCATTCACCATAAATGTAAACATTCACTAGAAGATTTAATCACTTTGTGCTAAATTACAGAAGTTTGCTGGATGCTGAAAGCTTTTGAATTAGATTTTAATGGTTGCTTAGGGTAGAGAACCAGCTCATTCTAATGAAGTGAATCAAGCTAGTGGTTTTCAGCTGTGGCTTCACAGACCAGCTCTGGTTTGCCACAGTATTTTCCCTGGTCCACAATGAAATCAGAACATGAAGATAAACCAGGATGATTTTTCATGAAGCTAAGTACATTAATTTAAAGAACTGCACTTTAAACTCTGCGTCTGTGCTATCAATAATATCTATTATCTTTTTCATAAAAAATAAAATTAAAACTGGTCTTATTTGGCAAAAGAAAAAGTTTGCAATACTCTGGTTCCCTCCTCTCCAAACTTTTGAAGTTTTTAAATTTATCTTTAAAACACCAAAGACTATAGTCACTGCCTTGTCAGTCCTTTTAAGTTTTTCAAAACAGTCATTTTACCGTAACATCTCCACATGAAATTTCTAAACCAAGTTTCCTCAGGTCAGAGTTGGTACAGCACTTACAAAATTCTCTATTTAACAGTGAGAGCCAACGTAACATGTGACTTATCATAATGTCAAAATATCATAGAACTTCTACATTTTGTGGAAAGATTTTTTTGTCTTGTGTTTCTTGAGAAACACTTGTGAAATCCACATATATATCAGTGGGATTTATCTTTCGGAATTGGGAAGATATATTTTGCCAGTCATAAATGAACTGTAATCCCTGTAGACTCAAGTTTAATTCAGAAACACTCTCTCCAGAGCTGCTGAATTTGGCAGTCCACAGTTTCTCCTCCATATGCTATCCTTGGGGGATTTTACATACATTGTCCATAATGGTTTCTACTTAGGATGTCTGGAAAAGTAGATATTATGGTCACAGAAGGGCCATTAAAGGGAATTTGAAAACAGATCCATTAAGTTGAAGTATTCAATTGTAAGAGTCTTCAAGTTGGATGGACTACTTTAATTAATATTCAAGAAATAACTCCATCCACCCGCTGCTTATATCATAGCATCTAACTTCTCATGCTTGTATCGCTAACCAACCTGGTTTGGTAGTCTCCCTGGAGAGGGGAATATTAGTAGAACGCAGTGTGCATTAAAAGAACAGCAGATAAATAACGAACTGTCCCTAAATGTGGGCCTCATTTCCATTCCATTCTGTTGTTCAGTGCCTTCACTGTTTTAAATAGCCATCTTTTTTTCATTAATTACATCAGCTCTGCTTTTGTTGTGTCTTGTTGGAAAAGAGAAAAGAAAGTTTCCATTATTTCCCTTCTAGACTGTGGAATGCAGCAGCTGTTGTGTTTGCAAACATCCAGCCACAGCTTAGAATCTCTGGTCAGTTTTTGAGTGGATTTTAAAATACTTTTCTGTATTGTTATGCTCACTTTCCCCAAATTTGTGAGTTTGTGCTTTTCTCTTTCTGCTGTGAAGTCTGCTGTGAACTTACTCCCTTTTTCTCCACCTGGCTGATTTTCAAGCCTTAGAATCGTTCTCAAGAGCAAAGAAAGTATCCCAAAGTTTTCTCAGCTTGGCTCTGTCTCAGCCCTACAGCACCATTTCTGAAGGTTTTGTTTTAACTATGCTTCCTTTCCTTCTGTTTAAATGATTTTCAGGACACAGTCTCTCTTCTGCTATGCCTGTTGGACAGCATCATTGTGGTCCCTGTCATGGGACCCTTGGCAGAGGATGAACTTGCAGTTTTACCTACAGCAGCTGCCTTTGTGGGATGGGAATAACACAGTCATAATGATTCCCTGAATGTGGACAGTACTTACTGAGTTTTAAAAGTTCTTTCCCATCCAGTGACTCATTTGACCCCACAAGGATCCTATGAAGCAAATAGTAGTAGTAGTAGTGTTAGTTGCTCAGTCGTGTCCGGCTGTTTGTGATCCCATGGGCTGTAGCCTGCTGGGCTCCTCTGTCCATGGGGATTCTCCAGGCAAGAATACTGGAGTGGACTGCCATTCCCTTTTCCAGAGGATGTTCCTGACCCAGGGATTGAACCTGGGTCTCTTGCAAACAATCCTCCTCCTGCTCCCACAAGGAAAACAAGACATATAGGTTGATTCTTCTGCACAACACAACCTGCTTACCCATCACAGTATGATGCAGATGTGGATAGCAGATTCTGGATGTATAACCAGTCTCATAATTGGTGGTGCCAGTGGTAAAGAACCCGCCTGCCAATACACGAGACATGTAACCCTAGGTCAGAAGATCCCCTGGAGAAAGAAATGGCAACCCACTCCAGTATTCTTTCTGGAGAATCCATGGATAGAGGAGCCTGGTGGGCTATGGTCCATAGGGTGACAAAGAGTCAGACATGGCTGAATGACAGCATGCATGCACAATTTACAAATTGTATTACCATGGACTGGACAAAATTATTTTCTCTCTCTGTGCCTCAGTTTTTCCTACTGATAAAACGGGGATATTGAGGCTTATCAAATAAGCTTGTGAGGGGAATAAATGAGTATAATAGGGATATTTCATTGGACATTTTAACCAGGGCATCAAGGTATACTAGCTACCAGGTAAAACAAATCTTCAAAATGTAAAATTATAACAAAAATAATCAAGTCCTTTGAAGTTATGAGCTGTCTACCTGGGTCCTTCTCTCAGAGCTGCTGCTGCTGCTGCCAAGTCGCTTCAGTCGTGTCTGACTCTGTGTGACCCCATAGATGGTAGCCCATTTGGCTCCTCTGTCTCTCAGAGCAGTGACATAAAAAACAAAAAGATTGGGATTTGGAGGTCTGTCAGGAGACTTTCTGAGGTGAGAGCAGCATTCTCACCTCCGTGCCTCCCCCAACTCCCTGTGCAGAGGGGCATGCTGGCTCAGCCTCTGGAACCCAGGCCTGGTGAGAGGGGCTTCCCTGGAACCACTGAGAGAGAGAAATAGATGTTCCTCAGCCCCAGGGACTGCGGTCCACCTCAAGCCTGAGGAAGTGAGAGCAGCTGATGACAACAGAGCTGAGAGCTGCCTCTGGGCAGTAACAGCACTTGCCCTGTATCAAGTTCTTTGACCCCTGGGGATTAGCTGTGGAAACTATGGCTGTGACGTCAGACTGCGATTATCTTTGAAGGGATCCCACCAGAGGGCATGGTCTGCCAGGGAAAGGAGATGGTAGGCACACATGACTATCCTGGCTGGGGCAGGGACTCGGGCTCGGGTGGAGAGGCTCCGCCAAAGCTAGGGCCCAGACCGTGATAAAGCAGTTCAGTGGAGGTGTCTGTCAGGGAGTCCCCAGAGATGGAAGGGTTTCCATGAGAGAATGTGTCAGCATCAGCCCCACCTCACCCCCCACACACACAACCTCCTGAAGACAGGCCTGCGTGCTGCATGCTAAGTCGCTTCAGTCGTGTCCGACTCTTTGCGACCCCATGGACTGTAGCCCGCCAGGCTCCTCTATTCAGGGGATTCTCCAGGCAGGAATACTTGAGTGGGCTGCCATTTCCTCCACAGGCAGAGGTCTCATAAAAGTGTCTGTTAGGGAAAAGTCTCTTCTGTCCCCTGTTCCCCCTTCCACGAGCCTTCTTGTGCTGCAGGTAGGCAACCAAAGGCAAGCAGGCCAAGGGAGACGTGGAGGCTGGAGAGTGTTCACTTTCAATCAAGTTTAAACTCTGAGGATAACACAGTAATGGAGGTTTTAAGTCACAAATTCGGTTGTGCTTATGATTTGAAGTGAATGTGCTACTATTCATTAAATTTAACCTGTAAAGTCACAGGCTGGCCCAAGATGCTATCCAAACAGGGAAAGGAACAGCCCCACTGAGTAGGACAAAAAGGAGAGACAAAAACTAGGTTATTCTGTAATTAAGCTCATAGGCTTCTGATTAAGATCAGTTAGGTATTAAACATAGTACTTTCACCAAGCTATTAGTATTCTTTTTTCTTTGCTCTGAAAGCCTGTTTCCTTATCTGAAAAGTAAACAATTTGAATGCAAAAGAGTATTAAGAAGTAAAGTTTAAACATTTAAAATCTCTCACCCAACAGAATTCAAAGAGAGCCATCATTACTTCCAGTGGTGAGAACCTCACCAACTTACTAAACTACTTACTCACTTACTAAACTACCTACAGATGCTAGAAAGTTTGTTCTTATATAAAACAAAATCCATATTCATGTAATTTCTATATACCTGCTTACATATTATCCCCTAGAGGAATACAGATCATGTTTAGCTGAAATTCTGTGGTTTTAAGGGTTTTTTCTGCCTTCCATATAATATTAGAAGAGAGTTCCAGCTTCCCTTATTCTTGGTTTTCAGCCTAAATATTAATGTTTCCCTCAATTCTTTTTCATATAATGTAGCTCACTTCTCATCTTCATCTCACTTCTTTGAGGGCTTCCCGGGTTTGTCAATTTCCCTTCTCCTGAACTGAACAGGAGGCTGGTGTAACCTAAGGGCAGAGCTACTTTATAGCTGTCATATAACATGCATTTAGGTTTGTGGTCAACTCAAACTTCTCAAGTTATTTTCTCAGGAAATAGCCCCACAAGTCAAGCCTGCTTTATTCTGTACTCAACGCAGCTGGTTATTAAAAGGTGAAGCAAAAAAAAAAAAAAAAAAAATTACCTTTGTTATACTCCATTTTGTGGGGTTTACCCTAGTGTTCTAGGCTTCTGAAAATATTTGGAACCTCTCTTCTGATTCAGACTGATTTTTTAGAAATTATTTTTTCTCTCTCCCAGCTTTGGCCATCTGGTAGTTTCTAAGCATTTTTTAAAATCTGCACTTATGGCATCAATTAAAAAAAAAAAATTTGAGGTTGACTATTTCCCAAAGAGGATTCTTGGGTGTGGAGATCCTTGTGTATACTCAGTGCATTTTGCCAGGACACATACTCCAAAGTGAAATTACTGGGTGTTAAAATGCAAGCATTTTCATTTGTATTGCATGTGGTAAATTGTACACGTTTAAGAGAAATTAAATACAGTTTGGTTACAATTAACTTTCTTTATAAGTGGGAGTTGCTGTTCATGAAGTCACTGTTTACACTGACTATGTGTAAAACAGGCATGTGGCAATGACACTCTGTGTGGGGCTGGGCGAGCCGAATGCACGGTCCAGATTCCCATGAAGACAGCAGCGATGATCTCATCTCACTGGCTTGTAGCACGATTCTGGTCTGGTCTGACCTTGTTTCTGTCCACATTCTAAGCCTGGCTATCTGGTTTTATGGTGCTTCTATGAGCTAAACTTTATTCACTTAACCAAACTCCATTTCTGCTGAAAAGTAGGCCAGAATTATTTTTTGCTGCTAAGAGGGTATCACAACTCTCTTCCTTATGCAACTTGAATGCTCACTTCCATTTCTTTCCCCAAGCAGTTTCAGAGTAAGATCTCACTCTTCTGTTAATACACATATTCATACATATATGGGCACTTCCACAAACTGAACAACTGCTATCCCCAATGGGATGCATTCTGTTTTTTGACTATCCCAGCTGCTTCTTCAGCTAGGAAATTCAGTAGAATGGGGTTTCCCAGTATTCCCAAGCTCTGTATTCTTTCTTCTCTGCTTTTTTACTCTGCTGTTTGTTTCATTTAGATTTTGTTCCATGTTTATTTCTCACACACTCAACAAAATAAAATCCAGAAACAAAGAAATGATATCTACCAGTGGCAGTTAAAATTAGCAAATTGAACAGTGATCAATATTTGGAGGAGAAAGTTGCATGCAGATGAAAAATACAATGTAGTTTTCTTCCTGTTGGAAGTGAGTATTTTCAGCACCACATATAAATGACAAGTTACAAAAGTCAAATAAGTTTTACAAAAGTCAAATAAGAGTATGCATTGCATGTTTGTTGTCCTGCCTACCTCAGGCTCCATTCTGCTCCTTTAGTTTGCTCTGCAGATTTATACTCTAATCCATTGATTGTGTATCTTACAATTTGCTTCTCACAGGACAATTTTATTTCTTTTACTTGCTAATTTATAGGAAAAAGAATGCCATTTTTGGTACACACCGACATTGTAGTAGGAGTATTTTAGACAAACATTAAAAAGTGGTTGAATTGGAAGTCTCTCCAAAAATTCTGGTCACCAATTCTAATGTGCATGTGTGTGTGTGTGTGTGTGTGTGTGGTCAGGACAGTTCTAACAAGGAATTCTCTGACACCAGCTTTGGAGCCTACAATTCAATTCTGACCTTCCCTGGAGAACAGCATGAGCTCCTACAGATTAGGGGCTCAGTCCCACAAAACCATCTTCTCCTATATCAGATGCTAGTCACAAGCCCAGGTGTTAACTGTGCTTCTGGACAACCAGCTAGAGATTGGAGATTCCAACTAGCATCTCACAGAACTCAGAAAAACAATTTACTCACTAGATTGTGCATCTGTGCTTAGTCACTCAGTCGTGTCCGACTCTTTGTGACCCCATTGACTGTAGCCCTCCAGGCTCCTCTGTCCATGGGATTCTCCAAGCAAGAATACTAGAGTGGGTAGCCATTCCCTTCTCCAGGGGATCTTCCCAACCCAGGGATCAAACCTGTGTATCCTGTAATGCAGGCAGATTTTTTACTGCCTGAGGCACCAGGGAAGCCCTTCACTAGATTATTGGTTTATAATTAAAAGGAATAGCTAAGCATCAGCCAGGTAGATGGCAGCACTGGGGAAGGTATGGGGAAATGGTGTGGAGCTTCCATGCCCTCTCTCAGGGCCTCACTCTCTCCAAACCTCCAAGTGTTCACCAACTCAGAAGTTCTCCAAACCCTATCTTCACTGTTTCAAAGAAGGCTTTAGATTGATCAAATCATTGGCCACTGGTGATTGAATGACCCACTAGTCCCTCCCCAGAGGTAGGGTGGGATTGAAATCTCCAATCCTCTAATCACTTGGTTGGTTCCCCAGGCAACCAACAGCATCCTTAAGTGCTTACAGAAGGGACCAGGGATCATATTAACATAAACTCACTGTGTGGTTGAAAGGGGGTTACTAGGGATATTAAGATACCTCGAGAATTCCCTGGTGGTCCAGTGGTTGAGAATTTGCCTTACAGTGCAGGGGACTTAGGTTCCATCCCTGGTCAGGGAGGGAACTGGGATCGCATATGCCACAGAGCAACTAGGCCTGCGAGCAGCAGCTACTGAGCCTCTGAAGTCTGGAGCTGCATGACGCAACTACAGAAGACTGTGCAGCAACAAGATTCTGCAGGACCCAATGAAGACCTCACATGCCACACGGAGAAGGCAATGGCACCCCACTCCAGTGCTCTTGCCTGGAAAACCCCATGGGTGGAGGACCCTGGTGGGCTGCAGTCCTTGGGGGTCGTGAAGAGTCAGACACGACTGGGCGACTTCACTTTCCCTTTTCACTTTCATGCAATGGAGAAGGAAATGGCAACCCACTCCAGTGTTCTTGCCTGGAGAATCCCAGGGATGGAGGAGCCTGGTGGGCTGCCGTCTATGGGGTCGCACAGAGTCGGGGACACGACTGAAGCGACTTAGCAGCAACAGCAGCAGCACACGCCACAACTAAGACGATGCAGCCAAACAAACAAAAAGTAAATAAACATGCATTAAAAAAGTATACCTTCCAAAACAAAAAAGAATATTAAGACACGTTTATCACTCTTATCACTTAAGACGTTCAAGGGTTTTTGGAGCTCTGTGCCAGAAATAGGGATGAAGATCAAACACGTATTTAATCACAATATCACATTCTTGTTAGGTCCCAATCACTTGTAGCTAAAAACATATCTCAACATTAAGCTACAAAATGGAAAAAGAACGGTGTCTCAGAGTAGAGCCCTGGTGTCTAGAGCCCTAGCCAGAAGCCGTCTAATCAGAATGGCTGAGGCTGAGCCTCTGGCATCTAGTTTTTACAAACTCTCGTCATTTCAATGCACAGCCTCTGAGTGACCAAGGAGGTTAATAACGAACCCGGTGGTGGACTTCTGGCATTGCTCGTCTGCGTCCCTCCGCTCGCCTCGTGCGGCCATCTTGATTTCCTCCTGGGCCCTCAGGCTCCTCCAGGTACAGCCCGCAGAGTTCAAAGGGGGCGGACCCGAGGCTGTGAGCTCCGGGGGAAGATAGGTAACTCAGGTTTAGCCAATTCATAGTGATTGTGGCGGGGGTAGTATCTGACCCCAGCAAGCCTAGCAGGACTTGATTGCAACCCTTTTGTTACAGCTGTGGGTGAAGAGAGACGCATTCTTCTCACTGGGATTTCATTGGGATCATGCGCCCAAATCACTAGGACTGGCTAGTGACCAAGAGCTGTTAGGTCAGCCTGAGGGCTGGGAACACACAGAGGGTGCTGAATTGAGAATAAAGTCCATGCAGGGGAAAGCAGAACAAGAGTGGCCAGGAAGGGATAGAGGGAGGGCGAGAGAGAGTGAGAGCGCAAGAGCCAGTATTGTGTTAGTATTTGAGCCCCCGAGTCCATCTGTGTCTGAACTAGATTAGTCCTAGGAGTTTTCATAGCCATAATATGTCTTAGTCTGCTGAGGCTGCCATAACAAAGTACATACCATATACTAGGTGACTTACACAATAGAAACTTATTTCTTATGGTTCTGGAGGCTGGGAAATAGGTGCTGTGCCAGCAAAGGTGTCTCTCAAAGGCTTTTTCTCTTGGTTTACAGGCAGTCTCTATGCTGGGGTGGGGTGTGTGTGTGTGTGTGTGTGTGTGTAGAAGAAGTGGGGAAGGAGAGGGAGAGAAAAAGAAAGGTCTCTGGTGTCTCTTATTATAAGGACACTAATCCCATCATACCAGAAACCTACCCTTATGACCTCACTTAACCTTAATTACCTCCTTAAGGGCCCCATCTCCAAATATAGTCACACTGGGCTTCCACATATGAGCTTTGTGGATATAAAATTCAGTCCAAAGCATGATACAATAAATTCCGTCTCCTCCTTTTTTTCTGAAGGCATTGGGTTGGATTTCCAGTCAGTATGACAGAGTTCCAAGTGCTGCATAGCCACTGCTGTTGACGTCAGTCCTTGACTCATTCCATTTCTGTTCTTATGAGTCTGTCTGCCCTCCTAAGCAGCCCAGTGCTGGGGGTAACAAGACCTTTAGGACAGAAGGGGCCATCTAGTGTGGTGCTTCAAAGCATGGACTCTGGAGTCTGATGGCCTGGGTTTGAATTCCAGCTCCATTATTCATTTAATTTCCCTCTGAGTGAGTGAACTCACCTGTACATGGTTCAGACGATCTGGAATTACTGAGGATTTGATGTGTTACTCTTCATAAAGTCCCTAGAACAGTGTCTGGCACTGTGCTGCAATGATGTTTGTTAAATACATAGGTAGACTCCGAGTTCAGGACCGGGCAGCCCATCCATGCTCTCCCGAGCCATGGCCAAGACTGACCAGGGTCAGTGCCCCTGGGCGGTGGTGGCAGACTGACATGTCCTGGACGCAGCTGTGGCCAGCAGGCAGCCCGCTGAGGCAATGAGCCACTGTGGCCAGAGAAGAGTCCGGCAGTGGGGGCATCGCATACCTTTCTCACCGCCCCCTCACTTGCCCACCCCACCTGAAAGACTGAGAGGAAACATGGCGACCTCATTGTGCAGTTGTTCCTGATCCCTGGAGCAACAGCGGCTGCTGCCTAACCTGGAAAATGGCAGAGTAGAAGGATGTGCACTCATCTCCTGTGAGAACTCCAAAACTACACCTCGCTGCTGAACAACCATCAACTGAAGGATGTTGGATCCCACCAAAAAGAGACACCCCACGTCCAGGGGCAAAGGAAAAGTCTGAGGAAGATGGTATGAGGGGCGAAATCACGTTTAGAATCAAACCTCTTACCTGCCAGAGATGCTCAGAGGGCTCAAACAAACCTTGTGCATACCAGGACCCAGAGATCCCACAGAGACTGAGACAGAACTGTGTTTGGGTGTCTCCTGAGGAGGCACAGGTCAGCAGTGGACTGCTGCAGGCGCAGGAGCTCTGGGTGCAGCAGACCTGGGTATGGCATAGACCCTCTTGGAGGAGGTCACCATTAACCCCACCATAGAGATGCCAGAACTTACACAGGACTAGGGAAACAGACCCTTGGAGGGCACAAACAGAAACTTGTGCACAGCAGGACCCAGGAAAAAGGAGCAATGACCCCACAAGAGACTGACCCAGACTTGCCCAGAGTGTCCAGGAGACTCTGGCGGAGGCGTGGGTTGATGGTGGCCTGCTGCAGAGCCGGGGGCACTGAGTGCAGCAGTGCCTGCATTTGACCTTTGGAAGGAGGGCACCATTATCTTCATTACCTCCACCACAGCTTGGCCTCCAGTCAAACAACAGGGAGGAAACACAGCCCTGCCCAACAACAGAAAATTGGATTAAAGATTTACTGAGCATGGCCCTGCCCATCAAAACAAGAACCAGTTTCCCCCTCAGTCAATCTCTCCCATAAACCTCTTATCCTTATCCATCAGAGGGTAGACAGAATGAAAACCACAGTCACAGAAAACTAAACAATCTGATCACATGGACCACAGCCTTGTCTAACTCAATGAAACTATGAGCCATGCCATGTAGGGCCAACCAAGATGGACAGGTCATGGTGGAGGGTTCTGACAAAACATGGTCCACTGGAGAAGGAAATGGCAAACCACTTCAGTATTCCTGCCTTGAGAACCCCATAAAGAGCATGAAAAGGTAAAAAGATAGGACATTGAAAGATGAACTCCCCAGGTTGGAAGGTGCCCAGTGTGCTACTGGAGATCAGTGGAGAAATAACTCCAGAAAGAATGAAGAGACAGAGCCAAAGCAAAAACAACACCCAGTTGTGGATGTGACTGGTGATGGAAGTAAAGTCCAATGCTGTAAAGAGCAATATTACATAGGAACCCGGGATGTTAGGTCCATGAATCAAGGCAAATTGGAAGTTGTCAAACAGGAGATGGCAAGAGTGAATGTCGACATTTTAGGAGTCAGTGAACTAAAATGGACAGGAATGGGTGAATTTAACTCAGATGACCATTATATCTACTATTGTGGGCAAGAATCCCTTAGAAGAAATGGAGTAGCGATCATAGTCAACAAAAGAGTCTGAAATGCAGTACTTGGATGCAATCTCAAAAACGACAGAGTGACCTCTGTTCATTTCCAAGGCAAAGCATTCAATATCACAGTAATCCAAGTCTATGCCCCGACCAGTAATGCTGAAGAAGCTGAAGTTGACAGTTCTATGAAGACCTACAAGACCTTCTAGAACTAACACATCATAAAAGATGTCCTTTTCATTATAGGGGACTGGGATGGAAAAGTAGGAAGTCAAGAGTTACCTGGAGTAACAGGCAAATTTGGCCTTGGAGTACAAAATGAAGATCAAAGGCTAACAGAATTTTGCCAAGTGAATGCACTGGTCATAGCAAACACCCTCTTCCAACAATACAAAAGAAGACTCTACATATGGACATCACCAGATGATCAATACTGAAATCAGACTGATTGTATTCTTTGCAGCCAAAGATGGAGAAGCTCTATACAGTCAGCAAAAACAAGACCGGGAGCTAACTATGGCTCAGATCAGTTCAGTTCAGTTCCATCACTCAGTCGTGTCTGACTCCTTGCGACCCCAAGAACCGCAGCACGCCAGGTCTCCCTGTCCATCACCAACTGCCGGAATTCACCCAAACTCATGTCCATAGAGTTGGTGATGCCATCCAACCATCTCATCCTCTGTTGTCCGCGTCTCCTTCTGCCTGCAATCTTTCCCAGCATCAGGGTCTTTTCAAATGAGTCAGCTCTTTGCATCAGGTGGCTAAAGGATTGGAGTTTCAGCTTCAACGTCAGTCCTTCCAATGAACACCCAGGACTGATCTCCTTTAGGATGGACTGGTTGGACCTTCTTGCAGTCCAGGGGACTCTCAAAAGTCTTCTCCAAGAACACAGTTCAAAAGCATCAATTCTTTGGTGCTCAGCTTTCTTTATAGTCCAACTCTCACATCCGTACATGACTACTGGAAAAACCATAGCTTTGACTAGATGGACCTTTGTTGACAATGTAATGTCTCTGCTTTTTAATATGTTGTCTAGGTTGGTAATAACTTTCCTTCCCAGGAGTAAGCATCTTTTAATTTCATGGATGCAATCACCATCTGCAGTGATTTTGGAGCCCAAGAAAATAAAGTCAGCCACTGTTTCCCCATCTATTTGCCATAAAGTGATGGGACCAGATGCCATGATCTTAGTTTTCTGAATGTTGAGTTTAGAGCCAACGTTTTCACTCACCTCTTTCACTTGCATCAAGAAGCTCTTTAGTTCTTCCTTGCTTTCTGCCGTAAGGGTGGTGTCATCTGCATATCTGAGGTTATTGATATTTCTCCTGGCAATCTTGATTCCAGCTTGTGATTCTTCCAGCACAATGTTTCTCGTGATGTACTCTGCATATAAGTTCATGGACTCCTTATTGCCAAATTCAGACTTAAATTGAAGAAAGTAGGGAAAACCACTAGACCATTCAGGTATGACCTAAATCAAATCCCTTATAATAATACTGTGGAAGTGACAAACAGATTCAAGGGATTAGATCTGATAGACAAGTGCCTGGAGAACTATGGACAGAGATTTGTAACACTGTACTGGAGGCAGTGATCAAGACCATCCCCAAGAAAAAGAAATGCAAAAAACAAAACGGTTGTCTGAGGAGGTCTTACAAATAGCTGTGAATAGAAGAGAAGTGAAAGGCAAAGGAGAAAAGGAAAGATATACCCATTTGAATGCAGAGTTCCAAAGAATAGCAAGGAGACATAAGAAAGCGTTCCTCAGTGATCAGTGCAAAGAAATAGAGGAAAATAATAGAATGGGAAAGATTAATCTTCAAGAAAATTAGAGATATAAAGGGAACATTTCATGCAAAGATGGGCACAATAAAGGCCAGAAATGGTAGGGACCTAACAGAAGCAGAAGATATAAAGAAGAGGTGGCAAGAATACACAGAAGAACTATACAAAAACGATCTGCATGATCCATATAACCACAATGGTGTGATCACTCACCTAGAGCCAGACATCCTGGAATGAGAAGTCAAGTGGGCCTTAGAAAGCATCACTACGAACAAGGTTAGTGGAGGTGATGGAATTCCAGTTGAGCTATTTCAAATCCTAAAAGATGATGCTTTAAAGTGCTGCACTCAATATGCCAGCAAATTTGGGAAACTCTACAGTGGCCACGGGACTGGAAAAGATGAGTTTTCATTCCAATCCCCAAGAAAGGCAATGCCAAAGAATGCTCAGACTACCACACAATTGCAGTCATCTCACACGCTATTAAAGTAATGCTCAAAATTCCCCAGGCCAGGCTTCAACAGTAAGTGAACCGTGAACTTCCAGATGTTCAAGCTGGATTTAGAAAAGGCAGAGGAACTAGAGATCACATTGCCAACATCCATCAGATCATCAAAAAAGCAAGAGAGTTCCAGAAAAACATCTACTTCTGCTTTATTG
Source organism: Bos taurus (assembly GCF_002263795.3). Taxonomy (NCBI): domain Eukaryota; kingdom Metazoa; phylum Chordata; class Mammalia; order Artiodactyla; family Bovidae; genus Bos; species Bos taurus. Next base: position 12,056,529 of record NC_037332.1, on the reverse strand, counting down.
ACTACGCCAAAGCCTTTGACTGTGTGGATCACAACAAACTGTGGAAAATTCTTAAAGAGATGGGAATACCAGACCACTTGTCCTGTCTCCTGAGAAATCTGTATGCAGGTCAGGAAGCAACAGTTAGAACTGGACATGGAAGAACAGACTGGTTCCAAACAGCGAAAGGAGTATGTCAAGGGTGTATATTGTCACCATGCTTATTTAACTTCTACGCAAAATACATCATGGGAAATGCCAGGCTGGAGGAAGCACAAGCTGGAATCAAGATTGCTGGGAGAAATATCAATAACCTCAAATATGCAGAAGACACCACCCTTATGGAAAAAGCAAAGAACTAAAGAGCCTCTTGATGAAAATGAGAGAGTAGAGTGAAACAGTTGGCTTAAATTCAACATGCAGAAAACTAAGATCCTGGCATCTAGTCCCATCACTTCATGGCAAATAGATGGGGAAACAATGGAAACAGTGACAGACATTATTTTCTGGGGCTCCAAAATCACTGCAGATGGTGACTGCAGCCATGAAATTAAAAGATGCTTGCTCCTTGGAAGAAAAACTATGACAAACCTAGATAGCATATTACAAAGCAGAGACATTACTTTGCCAACAATGGTCCATCTAGTCAAAGCTATGGTTTTTTCAGTAGTCATGTATGGATGTGAGAGTTGGAGTATAAAGAAAGCTGAGCACCGAAGAATTGATACTTTCAACTGTGGTGTTGGAGAAGACTCTTGAGAGTTCCTTGGACTGCAAGGAGATTGAACCAGTCCATCCTAAAGGAAATCAGTCCTGAATATTCATTAGAAGGACTGATGCTGAAGCTGAAACTCCAATACTTTGGCCACCTGATGCGAAGAATTAACTCATTGGAAAAGACCCTGATGTTGAGAAAGATTGAAGATGGGAGGAGAAGGGGCGACAGAAGATGAGATGATTGGACGGCATCACCGACCTGATGGACATGAGTTTGAGCAAGCTCCAGGAGTTGATGATCAGGCAAGCCTGGCATGCTGCATCCATGGGGTCACAAAGAGTTGGACACGTCTGAGTGACTGAACTGAAGACGTGAATTAAATCTCTGTTTGTGCCTTTATTTATGTGACTACATGTCATCTCACTTTTCTGAGCTGATCCCTTTGTGTGGTAACACATATACATTTTCTAGTACAGGTTCCGACACAGTAAATACTCAATAAATGGTATGAGAACAAACAGATAAATTGCAATTAGAGAAAAAAGTTCACCTTTTTATATTGAAATTTTCACTTTATGCTCAGTATATTTAATTTGGAACTCCTTCATAGATTAGATTTATCTAGTTTTCTCTCTTAACCTCAGAAAGCATGATATCTAATGCTCAATGTAATTATATGAAAATGACATTTGTGTCCAAATGAGACAGAACAATTTAGACGAGCATTTGGTAGCAGTGTTTTCCACAGTTCTTAAGAAATCTGTTGTTGAAAAAATGTCAGGGCAAAGTAGAAGTCTAACAGGAGCTGTGTAATCAGCAATTATTTAGATGGATTACTTTTCAAAGAAACTTACTGTATACCTGTGGCGGATTCATTTCTATATTTGGCAAAACCAATACAATATTGTAAAGTTTAAAAAAAAAAAAAGAAACTTACTGTAATGGAACAAACAGCTGCCTATTAAAAATAAAGACCACAGAAACAGAATGACTTGCCTCTTCTGACTTATTTAGCCAAAGTAGGAGTTTGTTCAAAGTCAGGGTTCTACCTGACTTTAGATGAGATTTATATCATGGAATTCCACATCAAAAGCTCTCCTGAACTGTTGACTTCAGTTGGCAAAGGAAGATGATAATTGTGCAATTTTGCAGCCAGATTCACATTATTAAATTTTTCCACTTTCTCCAAGTTGGTGAGTCTCGGAAGCAGATGTCTCTTTCTTATCAGGGAAACTGGATTCCTATCCCAAACAAACAGGCTATGAAGGTTTATTCAATTTTTTTGTTTCCATTTTTTCACTTAATTTTTTTTCTATTTAAAAATCAGTCCTACAAAAAGTCAAACAATAAAGATATGTTTAAAGGAGAAGTTAAATGTCTTTCATCCTACACTTCCCTCTCTAGTATTATTTGCCTGAGATTAACCAGTGTCTTCAGTGTATTTCCTTTTTTAATGAAAGTGGAATCATGTTGTATACATTACTGTCTCTTGCTATTTTTTTCTCTTGTTAGTATGTGCTTAACATCCCTTCTCCAGGGCAGTACATGTAGCTGTAACACATTCTTTACATAGTGGCATAAAGTTTCAAGTAACCATCACCAGATTTAATTTTTTTTTCAGATTTTTTTTTTTGTCATCACAAAGAATGTGTCAGTAAGTATGCACATGTTCTTATGTTGATAAAAAACACAAAGTGATTGATGTATGGCAAAACCAATACAATATTGTAAAGTAATCAGCCTCCAATTAAAATAAATAAATTTATATTAAAAAAACACAAAGTGAGATTTCTCTAACGTGCAGTGATTTTAGGGTAATTTCAAGATGATACCATATCCCTCCAACACACTAAAAGGAAATAATGACCTTTGTGGATGGGGTACTTTGAAAAAAAAAAAAAGAATGTAAGGAATACCTTTAAACAATTGAGATTCACAAGTGATCCCATTTACTGCTCCAATGTGGTGCCTTTGTATCCAGTCTCTGTAAATCATTTCTAGCTCTATGAAGAGGGGTGTGAGTTCTCCATACTCATTGGAAGGCCTCGGGTAGTTTCCCAAAGTATGATTCCTAGAGGCACACTGGTGGGGATCACACACATGTTCACCGTAAAGATTCCATCGCCCACGACTCAACAGTTTTACTTAGTGGGTTTGGAGTGGGGCCCCAGAAGCATCACATTTCAACCAAACATTCCCAGGTGGAATTCCCGACTGAAAGTATTGGAGTTTGTAAGCTTGGGACTAGATCAGGGGTCAGCCAAACCTGACCTTCCACCTGTTTTTATGGTCCATAAGCTAAGAATGGGTTTTCCATTATAAATGGTTGAAAACCAACAGAAGAATAATATTTCATGATATGTGAAAATTAAATGCTATTCAAATTTCAATGTCCATAAATAAAGATGTTGGGATGCAGCCCCACCCATTCATTCTGGATCTATGGCAGCTTTTGCGCTACAGCAGCAGAGTTGAGTAGTTGTCACAGAAACCGTATGGCCACAGAGCCAAAATATTTACTATCTGGCCCTCCACAGAAAAAGTCTGCCAACCAGATGATCTCTAAGGCCCCTATCATTTCTGAATGCATGCTATTCATTGTCTTATTTACCTTCTTCAATACACAAATACATGGCCAAACCTTAAAGCCGACGTGGACCCCAGGAGGTACAGAGTACACAGCGTGAAGACCAGGCTCCAGGATGAGTTATAAATTAGGAGACAATGTGAGTCATGTAATAAATTATACAGCAGTACAATGAGAAAGCGAGTAACAACTGTACCAGCTAATCCTTCTGGGCCACATTATTTGTACTGGGCTCTGTTTCCAATGATTCCCACACACTGGCTCATAGAATCCTTGCAACAACTCTGTGATTTGAGAGCTCTTTTTATCTTCTTTTTACAGTTGAAGAAACTGAGGTATAGAGAGGTTAGGTAACTGGCCTAAGCATACATTATTGTAAGTAGCAGAGTGGGCGCTTGAACCGAGACAGTCTAGCTGTAGCGTCTAAGCATAAAACTAACTATCGCTGTTGTTTAGCTGCTCAGTCATGTTCAAGTCTTTGCAACCTCATGGACTGTAGCCTGCCAGGTTTCTTTGTCCATGGGGTTTCCCAGGCAAGAATACTGGAGCGGGTTGCCATTTCCTTCTCCATGGTATCTTCTCAACCCAGGGATTAAACCAGCGTCTCCTGAGTGGCAGGCAGATTCTTTACCATCTGAGCCACCTGGGAAGCCATTACTGCAAGTGATAAGGTAAAAGTCATTTAAAGGTAAAAATCACTGTTTGGACTTGTATCTCAATTCCAATTTGAGAGTTGGGATAGTGGGTTGCTATGCTCTGGTGAACATGACCTCACCTTTTTGTCCAAAGTCACAAGGTCAAATATCTTCAGGGCCAGTTGTAGACATCATTGAGTGAGGAACACTGCCTTCTGAAGCACAGCTCCTTTTCCTACTTTGCAGAGCACTGTGGAATCGAGCCTTTTCATCACAGGAAAACAGCTGAGTAAGGATGGGTGGTGACTGGTAGTTGCAGGGCAGGAAAACAGTTGTGTGGGGTGGGTGCTGTGTGTGGCTGGAGGGGATATGCCCCACTGAAAAAGAGCTCTCTAGCTTTTCACAGACTTGTAGAAATGAGGGCAATTCAGATTTCAGCAGTGTGATCTCCCAACATTCAAGAGTTAAGCAGTTAATTCCAATATTAAAAATCAACAAACAAAACATTCTCTCTGGGCCAAACAAAATAAGACATCAAGCCACCAGTGTGGGACCCATGCTTTAATAATTTTCTCTTTGGGCTAAATCATCTCAATGTCAAAACTTTACAAAAGGATCTGCAGGCTTGGACATTTAATCAGAGCATGGGCGCCCACTTGGACAGTGCCAAGTTTTGCAGCCATCTGTAGCTGATGAGAGCTGCAAAGTTACCTCCAGAAGTCAGAGTCCTACCTGGCAGATAGTTATGGTGTGATCCAGCCTAATGCCCTCCTTCATGTAGAAGAAATGTCTGCTTCATATTAAAGTAGAGACTCTTTACCGGGACTGGCAGCACTGATAAGTGCTTCTCCTTAATGGAAAAGCATATTTTCATGGCTTTTCCCGGAATATCTTGCTGCTTTCAATAGAACCATGATCCATTCCCTCAGTTAATCTTCAATCACACAATACTTATTTCATTGAACATATGGCTCACGCCCATTCACTAATGGGCCCCAGATAAGAGACCTTTTTTGAAATTTGAAAGTGCTCCAGAGTAGAGTACACAACAAGGAAAAGAACAAAACAGAAAAATGCTAGTTATTCAGTTGAAGCAAAAAAAAAATAATGCTCAGAGTACTGTAAACTTGGGTGATAAATCACTGTAATAAAATAATTTAAAAACATTCATCATTCTGACAATATGAAATAGTATTTAAATTGTTCAGACATTTTACTAAAAATCTACCTAAAGAACTTCCAGATCCCACAGGAAACATTTTTTTATAAAACAATATTTTAAAAGATTTTCCATGAGATTCTATACAGAAAAAAATAGTGCCTTAAATGGAATGTAAAAATCAATCAAAATTTATTGCTCAAATTTGACATTTATGTGTTTTATGTGTTCCGGTTGGAGTTCATGGACTCTGCACAAAGTAAGCATTATTTTTAATATTTTCAGTTATTTTAATATTGATATATAGTGTCATAAATAAAGGACAAGTTGTCTTCAGAGGCCTGCCTAGGAGTTTAGAGTATGAAAAATATGGTACTTTGACACTCAAAAACAATTGTCAAATAAAAGCTAGAGGATTACACAGAAGCACAAACAGGACACTGAATTAATAAATGTGAAACTTAACATCAATTAAAAAATAAATAACAAAATACTTAATACAAAGTGGTATCCTAGATTAGATCATGAAACAAAAAGGCATTAGTGGAAAACTACTGAAATCTGAATCAAGTCTGGAGTTAATATAATGTGTCAACGTTGGCTTCCTAGTTTTGACAAATGCCTGGTGTGAATGTACTACGTTAATATTTGAAGAAACTGGGTGAGAGGTATACGGGGACTTCATTTCTGTAGACCTAAGACTGCTGCTGCTGCCAAGTCACTAAAGTCGTGTCCGACTCTGTGCGACCCCATAGACGGCAGCCCACTAGGCTCCCCCGCCCCTGGGATTCTCCAGGCAAGAACAATGGAGTGGGCTGCCATTTCCTTCTCTAATGCAGGAAAGTGAAAAGTGAAAGTGAACTCGCTCAGTTGTCTCCGACTCTTAGCGACCCCATGGACCGCAGCCCACCAGACTCCTCCATCCATGGGATTTTCCAGGCAAGAGTACTGGAGTGGGTTGCCATTGTCTTCTCCGAGACCTAAAACTAGTCCAAAATAAAAAGCTTATTTGCAAAAGCACGCACACAGAAAACAATTGGTAACAGCGTTAATCCATGCCCTCAAAGCAAACAACAGAAAAGGATAAGCCAATACAATTTACATGGCGGTAGTGCCATCTGTGTGTATGGTTGTGTGGCTGGTGTATGTGTAAGCCAGGGCAAGGAGGGGATGTGTAAACACAGGTAACGTCCTTCCACCTCTCCCTCAATTGACAGTCTGCCACTCAATGTGTGAAAGGAAAGAAATGAAAGTGACAAGTGAGTTCTTAAACATTCTATTAATAAAAATATTAATTACATTTACATAAACATTAGGAATTCCTATGTTAAAAAGATAGGTCATGGTAACCAGATAATTTTCAACTTTGGCTCTTTTAGTATTTTTGATTTTTTTTTTAAGTTTTATGTCTCTTGGTTGTATCTTTAAATATATACCAATGAAAAGGGTTACAGTTTATTTCCAGACCCTATAAAACACACTGTTATATTCATTTCTATCCCTTCACCAAAAAAGCGACATTGTCACAGGTTTCCCCTTTGCTGCACTGAACAGAGGCATTAATGAGGTGGAGCAGACATATATCAGTATGTTAAAATAACTTGAATAGGTCTGCTTTGGGGCAGGATGTAGTAGGACATGGCAAGCCAACACTTTTATTGCAACCACCAAAGGAAAAAAAAAGGCAAATAAACTACAGAAAAGGCACATATTTAAAATATATTAAAAAGTAAGGAAATGGCATAAACAAAAATTCCAGAAAAAGGAAAATCACTTTCGGAAGTAAGCAGGCTGTTATCGGCCATCATTTTCTTTAAGGTTTGAGGACTAGTTTTGGTTGAGGCAGAGAGCCTCTACTGCGGAAAAGAGAACCCAGCACATCTTTGAGCTTCCTCTGGGGCTAGAGGAGTCAAAGGGAAACATGAAGTGCTTCAGATGATAACAGTGGAACATCTGAAATGCAAGTAGAGAAACTGGATTGTGCCAAGACACGTTTTGATGTGGTTGAGACCTCAGGAATGAGGATTAAGACACAGGGATCCCACTTGACAGATTGTATACAGAAATGAAGGGTGAGTCAGATCCGAGATGGCTGCAGATCTGAGATCTACTCCTCTGACTCCAGCAGCCGACTGTGACCCCCGTCCAACTCTGCACCAGCAGCAATTCCTGTGTCAAAGGTTCTAGCAAACGGAAACCCACAGAAGGGCACTGGGTCCAGCGGTGACGCTGTGGTGTGGGTGAACCAGAGCGAAGCTCCTTCCTGGAGACGGCAGGAACCTCAGAGGGAAGCACACGGTGATCTGTCTACAGATGTACCATTGCGTGCTGAGAGGTTCCATGGTCCACGAGGAAAATCTACGCCAGCTGTCAATGTGCTCCATCCCTGATGACATTAAGACGGGGTTACTGTGCTAGGCCTTCAAGCCTCTGTGTTAAATAGGTATGACTTTTTTTCTCTCTCAGTGAAGATGAGTTGAGGACATTGACATTGAGGGAGCCAGAGTCCTTAATTGTTAAATAAAGTCCATTACACAATAACAGAGCATCTCTGGGTGAAATTGTACAAAGGTTGGGAGGAACAGTGCTGAGGCTAGTGAGTCAGATATGGAATCTTCATACAAGGAATCTTCTCTTGATAGATTCAGTCACAGTTTTTAAATTTGTTTTTAAACCCTACTATTCTTGGCATCATTCAAACTTGCATTGTTCTAAGTGATGGGAATGTCAGATTTTAGTTCCTTGGAGCACGTCATTTGTCACCATAAAAGAACAGCTTAAACCTGAGTCGTGACATTATAAAGGAGGCAGTGATCAAGACCATCCCCAAAGGAAATGCAAAAAGGCAAAATGGTTGTCTGAGGAGGCCTAAAAAATAGCTGAGAAAAGAAAAGATGTGAAAGGCAAAGGAGAAAAGGAAAGATATACCCATTTGAATGCAGAGTTCCAAAGAATAGCAAGGAGAGCTAAGAAAGCCTTACTCAGTGATCAGTACAAAGAAATAGAGGAATATAATACAATGGGAAAGACTAGAGATATCTTCAAGAAAATTAGAGATATTAAGGGAACATGCAAAGATGGGCACAATAAAAGACAGAAATGGTATGGACCTAACAGAAGCAGAAGATATTAAGAAGAGGTGGCAAGAATACACTGAAGAACAATACAAAAAAGATCGTCATGACCCACATAACCATGGTGGTATATTCACTCACCTAGAGCCAGACATCCTGGAATGCAAAGTCAAGTGGGCCTTAGGAAGCATCACTATGAACAAAGAGAGTGGAAGTGATGGAATTGCAGTTGAGCTATTTCAAATCCTAAAAGATGATGCTTTAAAGTGTTGCACTCAATATGCCAGCAAATTTGGAAAATAGGCTTCCCTGGTGGCTCAGATGGTAAAGCATCTGCCTGCAATGCGGGAGACCTGGGTTCGATTCCTGGGTCGGGAAGATCCCCTGGAGAAGGAAATGGCAATCCACTCCAGCACTCTTTCCTGGAAAATCCCATGGACAGAGGAGCCTGATAGGCTACAGTCCATGGGTCGCAAAGAGTCGGACATGACTGAGCGACTTCACTTTCACTTTCACAGTGGCCACAGGACTGGAAAAGGTCAATTTTCATTCCAATCCCCAAGAAAGGTAATGCCAAAGAATGCTCAAACTACCACACAATTGCGCTCATCTCACATGCTATTAAAGTAATGCTTAAAGTTCTCCACGCCAGGCTTCAACAGTACATGAACTGTGAAATTCCAGATGTTCAAGCTGGATTTAGAAAAGGCAGAGGAACCAGAGATCAAATTGCCAACATCCACTGGATCATCAAAAAAACACGAGAGTTCCAGAAAAACATCTACTTCTGCTTTATTGACTACACCAAAGCCTTTGTGTGGATCACAACAAACTGTGGAAAATTCTGTAAGAGATGGGAATACCAGACCACCTAACCTGCCTCCTGAGAAATCTGTATGCAGGTCAGGAAGCAACAGTTAGAACTGGACATGGAACAGACTGGTTCCAAACAGCGAAAGGAGTATGTCAAGGCTGTATATTGTGACCCTGCTTATTTAACTTCTATGCAGAGTACATCATGCGAAATGCCGGGCTGGAGGAAGCACAAGCTGGAATCAAGATTGCTGGGAGAAATATCAATAACCTCAGATATGTAGATGACACCACCCTTATGGCAGAAAGTGAAGAAGAACTAAAGAGCCTCTTGATGAAAGTGAAAGAGGAGAGTGAAAAAGTTGGCTTAAACTCAACATTCAGAAAGCTAAGATCCTGGCATCTAGTCCCATCACTTCATGGCAAATAGATGGGGGAACAACGGAAACAGTGACAGACTTTACTTTTTGGGCTCCAAAATCACTGCAGATGGTGACTGAAGCAATGAAATTAAAAGACACTTGCTCCCTGGAGAAAATTTATGACCAACCTAGACAGCATATTAAAAAGCAGAGACATTACTTTGCCAACAATGATTCATCTAGTCAAAGCTATGTTTTTTTCCAGTAGTCATGTATGGATGTGAGAGTTGGACAATAAAGAAAGCTGAGCACCAAAGAATTGATGCTTTTGAACTGTGGTGTTGGAGAAGACTCTTGAGAGTCCCCTGGATCCATCCTAAAGGAAATCAGTCTTGAATATTCATTGGAAGGACTGATGCTGAAGCTGAAACTCCAACATTTTGGCGACCTGATGCAAAGAACCGACTCATTGGAAAAGACCCTGATTCTGGGAAAGATTGAAGGTGGGAGGAGAAGGGGACAACAGAGGGTGAGATGGTTGGATGGCATCACCAACTCGATGGACATGGGTTTGAGTAAGCTCCAGGAGTTGGTGATGGACAGGGAAGCTTGGCATGCTGCAGTCCATGGGGTCGCAAAGTCAGACATGACTGAGCAACTGAACTGCACTGAACTGAAACCTGAGTCAGCAGGATTTGTTCCCGGGCCTGTTAATTTTAGTGAAACTGAAGAATTAAAACTCCATGTCATGACCTTAGGAAATATTTTATCCCCTTTATTTCATTCTCATCTTGGTGTATAATCAGCTGCATTTAACAGTTTGGGGTTTATTTATTGAGACAAAGGAGATATATAGCACATGATTTAATCTCAAAACAATTTCAGTTTGGCCTATTTGTCATTCAAGGTGTGTATTCAATTTAGAATGGCACCTGCTCACTCAATTCCCTCTCACACATGCTCAGTGATTAAATATTTAGATTCACAGCAAGTTCTTGACACCACCATAAAAAAGCCCACATTAAAAGAACTTCAAAGTGCAGTAAAGAGCTCAGAAAATCAAATATAATCTTGAGAGACACTGCTAATACATAGGAAGAGAGTATAGTATATATTTTAATTTTTTGTTGTTGTTGTGTAGATTACGTATACTGAGCTCTCATAAATGAAAAGAAGACATATGTTCTAAAAAAATACCTGTCAAAGTATCCTAGGTTTATATGTATCACATTATTTCATTTAATAATGGCCTCAATTTGAATTTTGATAAAAAGAATTAATAGAAATCTTGGGCTATTTTAGGAGTTTATCTGTGGCAAGTTTTTCTCAGTTACAAGGAAATATTTAATTTATACACTTTAATTGTTATAAAAGATGCTAGACAAGGAAGACAAAAGACCAAACATCAATAAATGCTACATTTATAACAAATGTAATTATATTTATACAGATATAATTTCTGTCATTGGACGTACTATTTCACATACATAAAACAGATGGTATGTAAGAATATATTTGAACATCCGCCCATTTAGAAATATTATGTCGCTTTATTAACTTTTACAATGCCTTTTTCAAATGGGTCAGCTGGAAAGCCTAAATAGTTGTTGTCTTTTTAAAAAATATTAGTTACAGATAATTTTTAGAATCAACTCGATGTTTTATCCATTTTAGGGTCCCCCGTTATTTGTTTAGCTTCATTTCAGTTGTTAAATTAAAATAATTAATTGTGTAATTTTTGTTAGGATGCTTTTCTTGTTAAGTTCTGGACTACATGAGAGCTGAGACTATGTTTCTTGTTCACTATACTATACTTAATATTTAGTCCAGTGCTTAAAACATAGATCTGTTCAAAAAAGAGGTTCTTACTGAATAAAGGACTGGATGACCGGACCGGCAGTGGGCAAACTACGGCTCAACTCCAGTCTGCTGCCTGCAGTCCCTGCCTGCAGGAATGTTTTTTCCATTTTTAAATAGAGATGCTTTTCACATGCCTAAGTAGTGTCTATATAGTAACCTCAGTTTTACCTGTTGGTCATAAATGCTACAGGATTTACTACAAAAAGACAGTTTTCTGATGCTGATCTAGATCTGCACTGCTCCATAGGAGTCGTGTGATAACGGCAAAGCTCTGTGTCTTAGAGGGTAGCCACAGACCACATATGGCCATTGAGCACTTGAAATCTGTCTGGTGTGAGTGACTGAATTTTTTTTATTTCATTTTAACTAATTTAAATACTCCCATATAGCTAGCAGCTAGTGTGTTAGATGGCAGCAGATCTAGAGATACAAAAGAATAAACTTCATGTAAATACAGCAAATCAGCAAATAATTACTTGAAGATCAAGTATATCCATGGAGAAACATAAAAATATGCACTGATTTAGCAAGTTAGTTGGCTTTTCTGGCAAAAAACCAAAAAGAATGTAAAAATAAACTAAATTATTTACCACCAGTTCATTAAAACAACCAATGTTATGACAATACAAAGGCACAAAGGTAAAGATTAACTCATTTGATAGTAACACAGGAACTCATTTAAAATAAGTGCGGTTCTTTCCTTCTATGAACTGTGGAATGGAAAAAAAAAAAGAACTCTTTTAGATAAGGTAGGTAACATTAATGTTCTATTAACAAATAAAGAATATTGCTTTTATGAAGATTTTAAAGCTTTTCTTTGCTCTATTTGCAAAGAAATTCTTGCAATACATAGAATTCTATTAAAGCAAACCGTTCTGCAGCACATTAGAAAGACATTAGAGCCTGTACACAAGTAAAAACAATGATATAATCAGATGGTATCCTCAAATAGATAGCATTAAAGTAGGCATCGAGAAGTAAAGATTCAAATTGCAATGTGAAGTTTACAACATCCACATTAACAAATGATTTCAAGTCTTTAAATTGAGAAACTCCTAAAAGGAAATCTGAATTATGTGCTACTTAGGATTGAAATTGTTTGTTGCTGTTGAAATAAGCTAAAAAATGTTAAAAATTGGAGTAATCTTTTCTTGCTTATGCTGTTTCTGACATGTCTATGTATGAAATAATATCTCCCTGAGTAAAATTACTTTGGCTGCCCTCTTTTATTTCAAATGATTTTATCATTAGGGAAAAATCTGAAAACACAGTAACAAATAATCCCTTAATGCCTTTCCTGGCTAGCAAGTAATCTGTCAAAACAATCCAATTTCCAAATAGCATACAAACCCAATAAGATACTGAGCCAATACATCTGTTCTTCTCTGTATTTAGAGTACAGACAAATGCCTATTTTCATTTTAGGTGGAAAATCCTGATTTTGAATTCTCTAACATGATACTTTAGCTCTAGTAACAAAATATTTACAAGTTCTCTTTGATAAAACTTTAGAATTTTTTATAAGTCAGGTTTTGAGATACAAATCACATATACAATAACATTTGCCTTTTTTAAGGGCAGTTTGAAAATCTGACACACATGCAATTGTGTGTTCACAGCCAAACTAACATGTGGAACATTTGCATCACTCTAGGAAGTTCCCTTATGACCCCCGTAGGCAATTCCTCACATCACCCGCAGCCCAATGACAACCAGTCCAATCTGCTTTGTTTCTACAGCTTTGACTTTTCTAGAATGTTGTGCCAATGTCATAGATACAGCATGTACGGCATGTGTCCAGCTTATTCTGCTCGTCCACTTACAGCAATGCTTTTGAAATTCACATATATTATTGCTGTTATCAGTAGCTCATTGCTAGCTGTTGCTGAGAAGTATTCTATTGTATACTGTAAAACCACAGTGTTTTTATCTATTCTGCTGATGGGCTTTTGGCTACTAGGAATAAAACTACAATTAACATTTGCTGTATGGACCTCTGTTTTCATTTCTCTTAGGTAAACATCTATGGAATTGTTACTAAGTATGGTAGGGAAAACCACTAGACCATTCAGGTATGACCTAAATCAAATCCCTTATGATTATACAGTGGAAGTGAGAAATAGATTTAAGGGCCTAGATCTGATAGATAAGAGTACCTGATGAACTATGGAATGAGGTTCGTGACATTGTACAGGAGACAGGGATCAAGACCATTCCCATAGAAAAGAAATGCAAAAAAGCAAAATGGCTGTCTGGGGAGGCCTTACAAATAGCTGTGAAAAGAAGAGAAGCAAAAAGCAAAGGAGAAAAGGAAAGATACAAACATCTGAATGCAGAGTTCCAAAGAAAAGCAAGAAGAGATAAGAAAGCCTCTTCAGTGATCAATGCAAAGAAATAGAAGAAAACAACAGAATGGGAAAGACTAGGGGTCTCTTCAAAAAAATCAGAGATACCAAAGGAACATTTCATGCAAAGATGGGCTCGATAAAGTACAGAAATGGTATGGACCTAACAGAAGCAGAAGATATTAAGAAGAGGTGGCAAGAATACACAGAAGAACTGTACAAAAAAGATCTTCACGATGCAGATAATCACAATGGTGTGATCACTGACCAACAGCCAGACATCCTGGAATGTGAAGTCAAGTGGGCCTTAGAAAGCATCATTATGAACAAAGCTAGTGGAGGTGATGGAATTCCAGTTGAACTATTCCAAATCCTGAAAGATGATGCTGTGAAAGTGCTGCACTCAATATGCCAGCAAATTTGGAAAACTCAGCAGTGGCCACAGGACTGGAAAAGGTCAGTTTTCATTCCAATCCCAAAGAAAGGCAATTCCAAAGAATGCTCAAACTACCGCACAATTGCACTCATCTCACACGCTAGTAAAGTAATGCTCAAAATTCTCCAAGCCAGGCTTCAGCGATATGTGAACCATGAACTTCCTGATGTTCCAAGCTGGTTTTAGAAAAGGCAGAGGAACCAGAGATCAAATTGCCAACATCCGCTGGATCACAGAAAAAGCAAGAGAGTTCCAGAAAAAAATCTATTTCTGCTTTATTGACTATGCCAAAGCCTTTGACTGTGTGGATCACAATGAACTGTGAAAAATTCTGAAAGAGATGGGAATATCAGACCACCTGATCTGTCTCTTGAGAAATTTGTATGCAGGTTAGGAAGCAACAGTTAGAACTGGACATGGAACAACAGACTGGTTCCAAATAGGAAACGGAGTTCGTCAAGGCTGTATATTGTCTCCCTGCTTATTTAACTTATATGCAGAGTACATCATGGGAAACGCTGGACTGGAAGAAACACAAACTGGAATCAAGATTGCCGGGAGAAATATCAATAACCTCAGATATGCAGATGACACCACCCTTATGGCAGAAAGTGAAGAGGAACTCAAAAGCCTCTTGATAAAAGTGAAGGAGGAGAGTCAAAAAGTTGGCTTAAAGCTCAACATTCAGAAAACGAAGATCATGGCATCTGGTCCCACCACTTCATGGGAAATAGATGGGGAAACAGTGGAAACAGTGTCAGACTTTATTTTTCTGGGCTCCAAAATCACTACAGATGGTGACCGCAGCCATGAAATGAAAAGACGCTTACTCCTTGGAAGGAAAGTTATGACCAACCTAGATAGCATATTGAAAAGCAGAGACATTACTTTGCCAACAAAGGTTCGTCTAGTCAAGGCTATGGCTTTTCCTGTGGTCATGTATGGATGTAAGAGTTGGACTGTGAAGAAGGCTGAGCGCCAAAGAATTGATGCTTTTGAACTGTGGTGTTGAAGACTCTTGAGAGTCCCTTGGACTGCAAGGAGATCCAACCAGTCCATTCTGAAGGAGATCAGCCCTGGGATTTCTTTGGCAGGAATGATGCTAAAGCTGAAACTCCAGTACTTTGTCCACCTCATGTGAAGAGCTGACTCATTGGAAAAGACTCTGATGCTGGGAGGGATTAGGGGCAGGAGGAGAAGGGGACAACAGAGGATGAGATGGCTGGATGGCATCACCGACTCCATGGACGTGAGTCTGAGTGAACTCCGGGAGTTGGTGATGGACAGGGAGGCCTGGCGTGCTGCAATTCATGGGGTCGCAGTGTCGGACACGACTGAGCGACTGATCTGATCTGATGGTAAGTATGTTCAATTTTGTAAAAATCTGCCAATTGTTCTCCAAAATAATTGTGTCATTTGCATTTCCACCAGCAATCTTTAGAGCTCCGTTGGTTTTCCCCAAGTTAGTAGTATTAATCCATTTAATTTTAGCCATTTGAATGGGCATGTAGTGGTTATCTCCTTTTAGTCCATTTTTCCTGATGATTAATGATATTGAATAGTTTTACATGTGTTCATTGCTATTTGTATGTATTTTCTGGTGAAATATTGTGCAAATCTTTTGCCTCTCTTTTTGCTGAGTTTTTATTTCACTATTTATGTAATCTGTCTACAAACTCCTCATTAGCAACGTGCTTTGCAAATATGTCTTACCAATCTGGGTCCTGCTTTTCATTTTCTTCTGAAGAGCAGACATTTTACATTTCATGAAGACCAATTGTCAAATTTTTCACTTATGGCTTACGGTTTTTGTTTTTCTAAGAAACCTTTCCTTAACCAAAGGTAACAAATATTTCCTCCCACATTTTATTCTAGAAGCCTTCCAGTTTCCTCTTACATTTAGCTCTAAAATTCATTTCAAATAAAGTTTTGTATGTGACATGTGGTAAGGGTTGAGATTTTCTTTTTTCATTTTGATACCTAATCGTTGATTAGCACTTCTTGTTGAAAAGAGTACTTTTTTTAACCCCTTGAAAAGCTCTGACACCTTTGTCAGAAATCCACTGACTATATATGTGTAGATGTATTTACGAGTTCATTAGTTGGTTCCATTCCCCTATATAACTGCTTTTAGACAAATTATCACACTCTTGATTACCATAATTTTATAGTAAGCCTTGTAAAATTTAACATTTTAAATAAATAAAGGAATAGTTATATCCTTCATAAAGCTAAGTACTCCTGAAATCGCTGTTTATCACACAGTGTAGTAGAAGTTTGTGCTGATTTGGGAAGATATCTTTCCTCCAAATATGGAAGAGTTGCTATTCATAGTTGTTATTTTAGGTGCTCTGTTTTCCTGTGTTCCACAGATTGAAGGTTTAGCCAATGCAGGGGATCCACAGGTAGAATTTAGGTCATCCGTAATCTTGGATCTTGAACAAAACTTACTTCTATTTTCACTAACCTCTGACTGAAATTCAGTGTTCCCTTCAATTATAAATGTGGACAGCAAACTTCAGTAGGACTGGCAGTATCTGAAACTGCTGCCAAGGGAAGGTGCAGATATTTTCATGCCCTATTGCAGTTGTAACCCACTCCCGTGTTCTTGCCTGGAGAATCCCAGGGATGGCGGAGCCTGGTGGGCTGCCGTCTCTGGGATTGCACAGAGTTAGACACAACTGAAGTGACTTAGCAGCAGCAGCAGCATTGCAGTTGTGGCTGATGTCTTCAGGTATTTCTTACACTGGATATTACTTCAAAATCACAGTGGCTTTCAGAACTGCTACTTAATCTTATTATTTAATAAGTAATAGAAAAATACATATTACTGAAATATAATTTTAAAAAACTTTGTTGTTAACTATCTCTATATGATTAGTTTCCCTTGTCAAATTATGTATTTTGTTGTTGTTCAGTTGCTAAGTCATGTCCAACTCTTTGCAACCCCATGAACTGCAGCATGTCAGGTGCCTCTGTCCTCCACTATCTCCCAGAGTTTTCTCAAATTCATGTCCATTGAGTTGGTGATGCTATTTAACTAGCCCATCCTCTGATGTCCCCTTCTCCTTCTGCCTTCAAGCTTTCCCAGCATCAGGGTCTTTTCCAGTGAGTTGGCTCTTTGCACCAAATGGCCAAAGTATTGTATTTCACTATATATTTTTAAAAATTGCTTGAGAAATGGCCCAAGGGGTCCTTGGAACAGAAATGGTTTACCTCTGCCCTCTGTATTCCCATTCACAAACTTATTGCTTAGGCTGTCCTCCAGCCTGTGTGGTCCGTTCAGAATGTCTTTAATGCTTCCATTTAGAATGTTGCAGTATTGCCAGCTTTGGGTTATTTCATCTTATACCATACATAACGATGATGTATAACATATTATATATTGATAATTAAACTGAGACTTTAAACATGTGAGACTGGACAATGCTGTATGTCAGAATCTGGAGAGTTGATGGTTTTCTTGTGGCTCTTGCCTTTGAGTCAGTTCGCCCCAGAATTGAGGGCAGATAAGGAAGGAGGCATGCCAATACTGCTCCTGTGCTCTCACGACCACATGGCAGTGACCTAGATGGTGCTCTGGCCCCTTGCTGGGGTGGTGGTGGAAGTGTGGCAGAATGTTCAGTCCAGTTCAGTTCAGTCGCTCAGTCGTGTCCGACTCTCTGCGACCGCATGAATCTCAGCACGCCAGGCCTCCCTGTCCATCACCAACTCCCGGAGTTCACTCAAACTCATGTCCATCGAGTCGGTGATGCCATCCAGCCATGTCATCCTCTGTCGTCCCCTTCTCCTCCTGCCCCCAATCCCTCCCAGCATCAGAGTCTTTTCCAATGAGTCAATTCTTTCCATGAGGTGGCCAAAGTACTGGAGTTTCAGCTTTAGCATCAGTCCTTCCAATGAACATCCAGGACTGATCTCCTTTAGAAAGGAGTGGTTGAACTCCTTGCAGTCCAAGGGATTCTCAAGAGTCTTCTCCAACACCACAGTTCAAAAGCATCAGTTCTTTGGAAGTGTGGGCAGAATGTTAGCTCACAGTAACCGACACACAGGAGGACACCTCGAGAGTGAGAAAGTGTTAACCAGACAGGGAAGAGATTCACATCGAGGAAACTTGTGCAAGTCTGAGACTTAATCTGCCTGCAGGCCTGTGGCAGCAGGATGGCTAAGGGAGGAAACAGGCATTGCCTGCCTTCCAACTCCCCCAGCTCGTGCCCAGGAAAACGATCTTCCTCACAATGCAGAAATCAGGTGGCTTCCCACTCTTGAGGAGAATGCATTCAGCTTGCATTCCCCATTTTATTCTGGCAGGTGAATATTCCTTCTCTCACGTCCTTCCCTCCCCCAGAAGCTATTCGGTGCAAAGCCCGTGGCTGATGGAGCCCTTTTGGAAGGGCCCCTCCCCATTCCCTGTGCCTTTTTCATCTCTGTCCTCCACCCAAGAGCTCTCTCAGCATGCCTCCTGGGCTTCAGCCAGTTCCTTCCCTCCTGCATGAGGGCGTGACACACGAGCGGGTGCTTAGACACCACAGTGCACACAGGAGGGACATCCGGGGACAGACTCACAGTCCCAGTCTCTCCTTCGGCACTTCAGCCCAGGGATCCAGGCTAGAGGGGCGGCAGTCTTCTCCCACCTGGGTTAAATGAGCCATTTATTACATCCTAAGCAGAAATTATTGAACTGTTCTTGAGCATTTCTTCAAGCCGGCCAGCAGCAGGGGCTGCTCAGCTAGTTAGGGACTACTGGACGCTCCGGCAGTTTTAGCAGCGGGGACAGAGCCTTTCCAGTCCTTTGTGACGGGCTCTATTTTCACCTTGCTTACCAGGATCTCAATGGATCAAATCCCATCCATGCATCTCAATAAGACAGGGGTGCAGATGAAAAAAATCTGTGTTTTTGCAGGTTTCTATGTAGTTTCAGGAAATTGTTTCATCTTGCTCAGTTATCATTATGAGAAACAGGCTGCTCATCTTTGAGGGGTTTCCACTTCCAGCTGCCAAAGAGATACTATACTTTCTGAGGAAAAGGATGGTGCCCTTTTTTGCCCTCTGCAGGAGAGATTTTTTTTTTTTTCCCTTTTTGGAGGACGTTTTAAATTATGACCATAAAATTTCATGACCTCACTTATTGGGTATTATTCTTTTTTTAGAGAGAGTAAGCTGGTCCCCACCACCCCACCACCACCCCCAGAGGATCAGGGTATTCATTTCCTTCCTTTCCTCTACAGCATGTTCTGGATGCTTTCACTGCTAGGCACAGGACAAACAGTAAAAATGATAGATTTCCTGCCCTTCTAGGTCGAACAGAGGAATACAAACATTTTAAAATTAAGTGCTATGATATTGATGCTGTCACAGTCATCTGTGCAGAGGAGAGTTGGGGCGTAATAAAAGGCTAGGGATTTAAATGTGGGGGCAGGCTCATAAATACTGAAGAACAACACAGGAAAGTGTTGACAGGAAGAGAAAGGGATGTTAGCCTTTCTGGAAGAAGGATCCGGGGGAGCAAAGTCCAGATGGAGGCAACACTTGATATGCTGTGGGAGTTGCAGAAAGTCTGAATCATTTGCAACTGGGGTTAGAGGGAGTGCAGAGAAGGACTGTGTGGATGAAGCAGGCAGGGAAGCGTCATGAAAGAACTGGATGCCATAGCTTAAGAGTTTGGGTTTTCCTGTAAGAAAATGGGAAAGCCACAGAAGAGTTATAAGCAAGGGTAGAAGATTGATGCCAAGGAAACCAAAAGGGCAGTTATGAGGCTCTGAGCTTAGAACAGTAGCAGTGGGACTGGAGAAGAGGAGCAGTGACGAGAAACGTTGGAGGCTGAATGACTATGACTTAACGTTCATTTTTCTGGGCTCCAAAATCACTGCAGATGGTGATTGCAGCCATGAAATTAAAAGACACTTACTCCTTGGAAGGGAAGTTATGACCAACCTAGACATCATATTAAAAAGCAGAAATATTACTTTGTTAACAAAGGTCCGTCTAGTCAAGGCTATGGTTTTTCCAGTGGTCATGTACAGATGTGAGAGTTGGGCTATAAGGAAAGCTGAGCACTGAAGAATTGATGCTTTTGAGCTGTGGTGTTGGAGAAGACTTTTGAGAGTCCCTTGGACTGCAAGGAGATCCAACCAGTCAATCCTAAAGGAGATCAGTCCTGGGTGTTCATTGGAAGGACTGATGTTGAAGCTGAAACTCCATGAAGCTGAAACTCTTGGCCACCTGATGCAAAGAGCTGACTCATTTGAAAAGACCCTGATGCTGGGAAGGATTGAGGGCAGGAGGAGAAGGGGACGACAGAGGACGAGATGGTTGGATGGCATCACCAACTCCATGGACACGGGTTTGGGTGGACTCTGGGAGTTGGTGATGGACAGGGAGGCCTGGTGTGCTGCGGTTCATGGCGTTGCAAAGAGTCAGACATGACTGAGCGACTGAACTGAATGTTCCAATGGATCCAAGGAGCAGAAGTCTAAGGTTATTTTAGTTTTCTGCTGAAAGTTTCTTTCACTAAAAAGGAGTTTTAGAGGAAGAGTAGGTTTGACTGGAAGTTTGACTTTAGACGTGGATTTTGAAGTGCTGGTGGAATGCCCATGGGGAATGGCAGTGTCCATCAGGCAGATGAATAAACAGGTCTAGAGCTCAGCAGAGAGATTAGAGAGAGAGAGAGAGCTAGCACAGAGATTCAGACCTGAGCACCATCAGATATAGGCTTTTGGAAGCCAAGACCACATCCCATGGAAAGCGTGTGTGTGCTAAGTCACTTCAGTTGTGTCTGACTCTTTGCGACCCAATGGACTGCAGACTGCCAGGCTCCTCTGTCCATTGGACTATAGCCTGCCAGGCTCCTCTGCCCAGATTCTCCAAGCAAGAATTCTGCAGTGGGTTGCCGTTTCCTCCTTCAGGGGATCTTCCGAATCCAGGGATTGAACTCGAGTTTCTTATGTCTCCTGCACTGGCAGGCAGATTCTTTACCACTAGCGCCACCTGCATGGACTGAAAAAGGCCGAAGGACAGAGCCTTCATGGAAAAGGCTAATAGTTAAAGGGGGCTTCCTTGGTGGTTCAGCAGTAGAGAATCCGCCTGCCAATGCAGGAGATGTGGAGTCAATCCCTGGGTTGGGAAAATCCCCTGGAGGAGGAAATGGCAACCCACTGCAGTATTCTTGCCTGGGAAATCCCACTGACAGGGGAGCCTGGCAGGATACAGTCCATAGGGTTGCAAAGAGTCGGATCCAACTTAGCAACTAAACAAACCAACAACAGTTAAAGGACAAATAGAGAAGAGTTCGCGAGAGAACAGACAATGGGAGGCGAAAGTGTCTCTTTTGGCTTCTGGGAAGCAATGCTTGGAGGTCACACATTCTCTCCATCTCCCTGAATCTTTTGGCCTTTCTGGCTCTCTCTTTGTATTGACTTTATCTATTTCTCTCTAAGGACCTCTTTCTCTGTTCATTCATAATTTCTGACCCTCATAACTTTGGGCTCACATGATCAAACAACTGCCTCTAGAATCTCTTCATATACCAGGACCTTTCGACTCTCACTCCATACTGTTGTCTATTTCAAATTCCTGAGAAAGGGGAGACTCTGATAGGTTTAACTCTTCTTGTAGGGCCAGGTCACATCAAGGATCCAGGATACACTGGCCAGGTGTGTACTCACATTCCAGTCACCTACGGTCCCAAGAGTCTCGGGTATAAAACATGGCTGGCTGTGTTCATCCCTTTGAGAGGAGATGTTAGTGAGGAGAGAAGAATGTGGTTAGTTGGGCTGAATGATATCTGTAGTTTAAGAAAGTTTATGGAAGGGCTTCTTCAACAATGGCAGACCCTGTAGTACAGTCAAGAAAGTATCCTGCAGATCTGGTGATGTGGATGCCAGCTGCTGGCATGGTGGGGATGGATCTGGTTGCTGTGAGTGGGCAGTGAATGAGGGACGGAATTGGAGAGGTAGAACTGTGGTTTCCCCTTCATCAGGATCCTTACTTCAAACTTTCTAATATAAAGGAAAAGAAGGAGGCTGATGTTGATCCAAGACAGAGTCTAGCGATGGTTGCCCTTTTCCTCACTTCTCAAACATATACTTTCTTACTTTAGGTATTTGCCCCTGTTCAGTACTAGAGCACTGGGTTTGGACCTATGAGCACAGATAACAGAACTATCCTTAGAAAATGGAGAAGGGATCTCTTTAAATGATACTGTGGGAGGGAGGGAAGAAGTGATGTGGGTAAACTGCAGGAAAGGGAAGAGGCTGACAAAGGACTCTAAGTCCACTCTGCAAGGTCCTTCCCCCTTCACTTCTTTACTTCTCCTCACCTCCCTAAGAGTTAACAGGTAATCAAATGGATCCCCTAGAAAACCCAGTGTAAGGGAACCATCCTGGTCCTGTAAGAGCAAACAGGCTCTGCTGTTGAGGGCACTCACCAAGGAAAGTGAGGCTGCCCGTAGGCTTGCTTTATGATTTCTCTGGGATGCTCCATGATGCTGATTCACCGCCAGTCCTGACAGCATGCTAGGGCAGCCCAGCCAGGATGCGTGCTGCTCTTCCACCCAGCAATGGCCATGGTGTCACGGGCTATTCATAAAGTATCACAGAACTCACTGGCTTTCATTATATGAATTTGCTCATTATTCGCCTAACAGAATGTCTCTCACTGACTCTCATTATATAAACTCTCTCATCATATGAATAAGAGAACTGAGGCCTGAAGAGGTGAAGTCACTTGTCCAGGGTCACATAGTTGGTGGCAAAACCAGGAACAGAACACAGGCTCCCCAACTCATGACTCAGTGTTGTTGTTACTGCTGTTATTTTAGTATAGTCATTTTCCACTATTTTAAAAATAGCCTTCCACTCTCCGGTATATGCTCCACCAGAGTCCTGGTTTTTCCTGAAAAGATGACATTTCAGATGGGTTGTAAACTGTGAGCAGGGCTCACGCCTGGAGACAGAGCCCTCTCGTGGCCTCTGTTTGGATTACCAACAACTTGGAACTACCTGCCTTCACCTTGTCGTCCTTCCCAAGTGGATAAAGTAGCTGCAGTGCCCATCATCTTGCCTGTTCGTGCTCTGACATCTAACCTAATGGCTTCTTCCCACTTCTCACTCACTCTCCCTTTGCTGCTGTCCTTTCCACCAAGAGCATCTGGAAATCCTTCTTCACAGAAAACCAATGACCCTATGCCATCACGTTTCTCATTTAACACATGGCTCCTGAGGCTTGGCTACCTTTCAAGGAACCACTTGTCAACCTCTCCAGCGCAGGATGCTTATTTTCTGATATCACGTGGACCACAAGGAGACACTGGGAGGCTGAATGGAGGAGAGAGGGGTTAGCCTTCTCCCTGCCCACTCTTAGTCTCATCGTTGATTCTCCACTGTTGAACTAAAGCAGCCTATTTGAGGATGTTTACTGGCTGTGGCTGCTGCCATCATTGGTCTTCCACCACATTTTCAAGAAGATTGAACATTTGTCTGTTGTCAACCAATATTTTCCTAAATAAATCTCTGCGTAACACTTTTTTCAATACTCCTCTCTCAAGATATTCCTCCTCAGTAACTACTTGGACACTCACGACTTAAATAAACACTTATGGATCTTGAGCTGAAACTTTCCTAAGGGTTCTAGTTTGCATATGGGATATCTTTAATATCTGGGTATTCCCCAAGTCCAGCAAATCCAAAATTGAATGATAAGAAACCCCTAATTCCCAAGCACCCCTTAGACCTCTGTTTCTTCACAGATTCCTCCTCCTCCTCAGTAAATTACTGTACTATTCAGCTAGCCACCCACATCAGGAACGTGTTGGGAGGTGAAGGGTGAGTATCCTAGACTTCTCACTTACAATATATAACCAGTAATCAAGTCATAATGATTTTACCTCCTTGAGTCTTTTTCATTTCTACTTCCTCTGCCTTAATCAAGGCATTACCTCTTTTCATTTAGGTTTTTGAAATGGGCTCCTAACTGCTGTCCTGGCCTTCAATGAATTCTACCCTAATCTATCCTGTAGGCTATACAGTCAGTGATTTTTCTAAAATAGACCTATAGTCACATCACTCTCTCCCTAAATTCCCTCAAGAAACCTTTATGTCTTGAGAGGAAATGTATAGCACTCAAGGCTTCCATGTTTGGGACCCCTTCAACCTGGCTGTTCTTATCTCCATACTCACTATTCGCATTCATCAAATTTCAAGTCCCTAAAGAAGTCATGCTCTCTCATGTTTTACAATACTTGTTGCTAGTCCTTATTGAGTTGTTACTATATAAAAGGATCTCTGTTACTTGATCTCTTCCTGCTCAGAACTGCATGTGGTCAGTTACCATTTTCCCCCCAGTTGACAGATGGAGAAAGTGAAGTAGAAATAAGTAACCTCACTAAGGCCACACAGCTAGTGATGGAAACAATTTCAACTCCATCAGTCTCTCTCTAGAACCAACTCTTTTAATCACTATTTACAGCACTATCATACTGAAAGATCCTTCTTTCTTCATTTAGCTTACCGAATACTTCTCTGCATTCTGACTTCTGCTTCCATCAAAGTTCTGAAAAACCTCTCACAAAAAGTATCAATGATGGACTCCAAGAGAACATTTTCCATTCTCTTGTTACTTGATCTTTCAAATGCTTTCAACCATTGGTTACTCCATAGGCCTTGAAATATCCTCTTCCTTGACTCATGTGATGATCTGTCCCTGGTTTTCTACTTTATCTTTGGATATGCTTTCTCAGCCACCTTTGCTGGTCAGCCTTCTCTACAGAAGCTTAACACTGGAGTTTCAGTTTCTTCATTATCTTCTTATGCTTTTTGTACTGAGTGATCTCATCCATGTTCTGGCTTTAATTTCCATCTGTCTCTTGATAACTTCAAAATTCGCATCCAGGCTCCCCCTTTGTTCTACAAACCCCTTTGAACCATTGTTTCTTTCATATTACTTGAATTTCTCAAAAGCATCCTACACGCAACATATCTGAAATAGAATTTGTTTTCTCCCTGATACTGCTCTTCAGTGCACTTTAGCACCAACTTCCACCAAGACAATTTAGAAACTTTTATAGCCCATCAACTGAGAGGACTAGGAAGAAAACTGCCATCCAAGTTAGATTTATCTCGCTTACTAAAGCCAGCAGAGAAGCACTCCAGGAGAATTGTGGGTTGTCTCAGTAAGAGAAGAGTTTTTAGGAGCTTCTTACAGGATTTGGGCTTGTAGTGCAAGGTGGTAGTGAGGATTTAAAAACACAAGGTATACAGTTTTGAAATGGAGGTTGTAAAAAAGCTAGGGACATTCAACGACTGTTCTTAGTCAGGAGAATTAAAGTGGGCTGAAAGTAGTCACTGTTACAAAGTAGCAATAACATATTAGTCAGAAGAGAGATGTTGAGAATGTTCTAGGCTGTCTTGTTCCAGACATGTCATGGAGTGGCTTTCTCTAAATATTGTCCATAATTGTCATTTGATTTTTAGCACTTCGCAGGTTTAGTTATTTTTGGAAAAAATGACTTGAACTTTCAGGTTTAATTTTCCAATATAAAAAAAATAAAGAAAATATCTATTATTATTTTGGGCATAAAGTTCAAGATCACTTTACACTTTACTTATGATTTTGAAAGTGTTAAAGTGTTAGTTGCTCAGTTGTGTCTGACTCTTTGCAACCCTATGGACTGAAACTCATCAGATTTCTCTGTCCAGGCAAGAATACTAGAGTGGGTTGCTATTCCCTTCTCCAGGGGATCTTCCTGACCCAGGGATTGAATCTGGTTCTCCTACACCACAGGCAGATTCTTTACCATCTGAGCCCTTTCCTTTTAATAATGAAACTTTTTTTAGGTGTCTAAGAAAACAAAACAAAACAAATATTTTTCTGGCCATTTGCAAAAGCTGTTCTGTCTGATTGGTAGATTATGAGACCTACCCTTTAGAGGTAGGACAACCAAGAAAGAATCAGATTACTTGAGGTTTTTAGGGTTATGCACTCACCAATATCTTGATTTTCTCAAGAGGAAGCTGAAAAAATTAAGAAGACCAACACAGAAGCCCCTTAAACAAGCAAGAGGTGAGACATTACCTGTAATGGTTAAGTACTTGGACCCTGAAGCCAGATGCCTGGATTTGAACCTTGGTTTTACCATTCTCATGCTTCCTCTTACTTGGAGCAAGTTGCTTGACCTCTCTTTATTTCAATTTTCCCTCCAGTAAAGCAACAGAAATAATATAGTCCCTTCCTCTTAGGATTGTTATAAGGATTAACTAAGTTAATAAATATAAAATGCTTAGAACAGCACCAAGCACAGAGTAGGCACTCAATAAATATTTAGTTGGCATTATTATTATAATCCATCATGTCATTTGGAGTTTAAAAAACCTTTTAAAATTTGAGTAGTTGCCAAGGACACTCTGTTTAATGGTATGTATGTGTATAAGAGAAACATAAAGTTGGAGTCACCTCTAAAATTTTTAAAACAGATCTGGCCATTCAAGAAGACTCCTTCAGAGAGAGCTCTCAGATGCCAGCACACTTGAGAATAGTGAATCTGGAATTATGTTAACATATTGGAGCCTTCCATGGAGACTGCGATGGTGAAAGAGCAATTTGAATAGTAGACTTTCAGAACTGTCAAAGAAATTGATGATGTATCCCTGCTTGCCAGGAAGGGGCTTATGCAACACCTTTGGACTGCATATAAGAGGAACTATTGTGTGGGGGGGCAGATTTCATGAAATCTGTAACTGAAGTGGCTCCTTCTTCTCTTCCTGTCAAATTGGCCATTTCGACATCTATTAACTAATACATGTAAGTGGGGTAAATTCTTTTTTTTTTTTATTATGACATCTGTTTAAATTGGCCTTCTCTGTCTGTTCATAATTCCAGTTAAACTATATGCTTTTAGCATTTACTAGACGAGGTGGATACTTTGGGCGGAGAAAAACAGGATTTGCAGGAAAGAATAAATTGTAGGTTATTTTTTTAAATAATCAAATAAGGGACATAGAAAAGCTCTTTGTATTTGGTGACTGGTCATTTGTGCATTTTTGGAGGGTATATTTGAGTTTAATTTATTGGCCCACTTATGCAGGCTTCAGTTATCTGAATTGGTTTCTGTCTGGTCACTAGTATATTGCTTGCCTATGTTTCCTTGTATTTTATGTATAAATATGGAGGCAGGATCCTATTCAGGGTTTGCAATTTTATTGTTACGAAATGGTTGTGGATTCTATGTTTAACTATCAATGATTTCCCAAGCTGGCAATTTTTATGAAAAGAATTAAATCCAAATGTCCCATATATTTGTTTAAAAAAGGGAACTTCGTTCCTGGCTCAAGAAAAAGCAGAGTTCCTAAATAGTTAATGTATACAATGCATTTAATAGCATTATTAACCTTAAATTAGCAATTTTCCTTCTGAGAATATATTCATAGAAAGTAAATGACTGAAGAAAAGAATAATGTCATGTGTTCAAAGGCATTTGCAGTAGTCTTAGGCACAATAGCAAGAGGTTGGCTTGAAGTCTAATAATAAAATAATGGATAAATAGAGTAAATGTCATTAGGATGGGCTCAGGTCATTAAAAATAATCATGATGAAGGCAGTGTAGAATCATGGGGAAACATTTGTTACATAATGTTAAGTAAAAGAGGCAGAATATAAATGGCATGTTGACTGTTAAGGCAAATGTAAACAATAAAAACATTTAAAGTGAATAAAAATAACTACTTGGTGGTGGGAATATAAGTAATTTAATTATATTTTCTTCATTTTTTTTTTAACAAAAAGAAAGTAAAAAGTTCTAAATGGCATGACCATATTATTTGAGAGCCAAATTCTTCATTCATTTCTCATGGATTTGTACAAATGATAGCTTGTATGTTAGAGCAATTTGAGGTTTAGCCCAGGAACCTGATTTGTTTGCCTCAAAAGACTCACTGTATCTTGACTTTTTAAATAAATTCTGTGCAAATTCCAATGCCTACTGGCTTGCTAATTTTATTTCTATGAAAAGATCACATGGGTGAAAGATACCATAATCAGAGATAAACAGGAAAAGCACAGTATACAATGTGGAGAGTCTATCGAAAGATATGAAGGCCTTCTGAAGAGTTGTTCCTAAGCTCTATGTATATAAGTTAGAGTTTTATGGTAGATATACAGATAACACAGAACATTTTCACATTCTTAAATTTTACTTTCAAATTAAATCTTTGACATTAAAAAGACAGCCATAGTCAGTTGAAAAATGGCTGCAAAATACTCCACAATTCAATCCCCAAATTTATTAACAAGTCTTGTTGGGATAATGTCTGTTAAAAGTCAGCTGCACTCAGAAGGGATTTGTGAAATTCTGGTCTCCTTTGTATTCAGTCTTTGGTAGGGAGCTCTAACCTTCTTAGATACAGACCTCTTGTGCATGAGTCAAGATGTGGTCCACTTAGGGCAGATCTGTGAGTGAGTCCCCTGGGGATCTGCACGCTCCCTAACCTTGAAATGCAGCAGACACTATGGGGCCTGGCTATGTCTTGTGTGTTCTTGGGCATAAAAGTATCTCAGAGGAGCCTTAAAGAATGTATCTTCTCAAATGTTAAGCACTTCAGGATCTCCTTAAAAATACCAATTCTGATTGAATAGGTTTAGGGTAGGGACTCAGATTCTGCATTTTTAACAAGTTCCCAGGTGACACTGATGCTGGTGGTCTGCAGAGTCCATTTCTGAGTAATAGGACTCTTAAGCTCAGCTTATTTCAAGAAAAAAAAAAAAAATGTGATGCAGGGAATTGCCGGCTTAGTCTTTGCTTCCCATATTATTTCTATGGCTGGAAGCTAATCTTTGGACATGTAAGCATGCCATTCACATGGACTTCAATGTAAGAAGTGTTATATATTGGAATATTTTCTTACAATTTTAATATATCACTCTGATGTCCAGAAAGATCAGTATTGGTAACCAAGAAATACACTCTTTAACACACATGTTGAAGTTTTAAGCATTGCTATATGCCCACAAGCTGTTTGGAATGCTGCTGCTCTAACATTATGCTATGCAGTCAGTCATCTATTTGGTTAGCTGTTTTTGAAATTTTCTTTGGGATTTTCAAATTTCATGTACAGGCCTCTTTATAAAACCCCCACTCTAATTCTTTTGGGGTGGCCCTTGTATACACAATATGTAAAATGTCAAAGTAGTTGGTATTAAATAATTAGCAATTACTTTAGGTCTATTTTTAGTAAATATCTTGAGATTTATTTTTAAATTAAATTAATACCATGGGCAGGAAGTTTCTTGATATTCATTGATCTTCCTAGGCAAGTTAAAACTAACCACTATCATTGGTGTTCAATTCTTTCAAAAGTGGCCTTGGCTATAAGTTTTAACTTTAAATTGCAAAGTTCTGATTTTAACTTTCATATACTTATGAGATAATAAAAGTTAAGTATGAATCTATTATACAAAGTAGTAAAAACAAAATACATTATTTGGAATGTCAATGGGATTGTTATCATTGAATCTTTTTTTTTTAAACCAACTAACAGCTGAAAGATCTCTTAAATGTGTTAAGAATATATTTCTATGGGAAATTTACATGGTGATTTGTTTACTTTTGAATATATGGTAGTATATATCTTAATTCTTTGGCTCACCAAAGTCTGGAGACCACAAAGCTAGACAAAAGGAAAGAACAAAAAGGAAGTTTGTAAGTAGATATAAACCACTGAAATCATTATGCTTTTAAGATAACAGTTAAGTCCCTAGAGTGAAAGAAGAATGGCTGAACTATTCTTTTTTTTTTTTTTTTAATTTTATTTTTTAACTTTACAATAAGTATTACTGCTTGCACCTTAGGCATAGACTACTGCTTGATACTAACAATCTGTATCCCCAATGCACACCGAATTAGTTTATTGCTCTGAGAATTGAGGTTAAGTGTCAAAACATCCAGTTATAGATGTTCAATAAAGTTTTACTTCCCAGATGGCTCAGTGGTAAAGAATCTGTCAGTGCAGGAGACAGAGGTTCAATCCCTGGGTCGGGAAGATCGTCTAGAGAAGCAAACGGCAACCTGCTCCAGTATTATTGCTTGGAAAATCCCTCGGACAAAGGAGCCTGGTGGGCGACAGTCCATGGGGCCACAAGAGAGTTAATTTTTTTTAAGACTTATTAACTAAACAACAACAAAGTTTTGTTGAACTTATACATATCTTACTTGATCAGAGACACAGATACACTGTTTTTGGAAAAATTAGATTTGATTGTTTGTTTCTTATTTTTCCAAGATGGCATTTCTATTTTAGCCTCCACAAACTGCTATCCTTTCCTTCTCATGCATTTGCATCTTGTAGACAGTTTAGAATCTAAAAATCAGGATGTAAATGTATACTTGATGTAATTCCACTAGGCTACTATGACCTTCAGAAGCTCTGTAACATGGTTTCATTTCCTTAACTAAACAAAACTCCAAGAGATATAAAGTTTTAATTTCCATAATAATAGACCAGTAAGGAGATTTTGGTTGAATTTACTATTGTTTCATTAATCTTAAAGGTAGGAGGTATGCTATTAAGAGCCGCAATTTTAATGAAATCCTTTCTTCTCTGAGCATCTGCAACCAATTTATTAGAATGAAAACACATTACCAGTAATATCATTAACAAAAGTGGATATTAAAACTGTGCTAGAGATCTAAAACATGAAGCATATTTAAAAAATTCAAATTTGTTTATTTTCAAGAGCAATAACTATTTGCTGTTAATAAGAGAAAAGTTATCCAAGAAAAGCATTTACCTTGCAAAAGTTTTCAGTTCTTACACTGTAAATGTCGACCCTCAAAACTACTAAATATCATTCCTCAGGACAGTACAACCTGCTGTGAAGGAATGACTTCCCAAACGTATAAGCTGGTAACGTGAATGTAAATGTGGAGCCTTGATAGACATTGTTTATATACTAGAAAGATGGCCAACATCCTATACGTTAAAAATGAACCCTCTTTGGCCTTCAATTTTAGTTTCTGTCTTTTTGAATTAAAGTGGAAATACAGCACTAACATTTTTTTCTTTATGATTTAAAAATCTGTCCCTTATGCATTTATTCACAGAGGTTTACCTGCACAGTTATATTGTCTACTAAAATTGGAAATGGTCTGAAGTCACCAGAGCACCAGAGATGTCTGTTGTTATAATCAAATGGATCTGGAACTGTTTTATCTTTCCCTTGAAACACATTATTGGAGTATATTTTGCTCAATGCAAAACCACCATCAACTCTTTTTCTTGAAAGAGTTGTAGCAGTATTAGAAGACTGGATTCTTTCCTGAGAAGCAGTTCACTCAGAATACGTGTGCATTTAGTTCAAACTGATCAGCTGATGCACACCAAATCCCATGCTGACTAAATGGAAAGCAATGTGTTGAATTTTAGGTTGGAACTTGCACACTTTCTCTGATTTTCTAAAATCCAACATGTTCAATCATAACTGTCTGAGTAGAAGTTAAAAGCTTTTCCTCCCATTAGGTTTAAATACATGCTACTTTCTTCTGTGCTGAAATGTGTTAACTTTCTTATTCTGGATTGTGCATTGGAAAATTCTAATAAAAACAGTACAATTTAAAAAAAAAGGTCTTTCATTGACAGAACACCTGCAAACTTAACGAGGCAATCCACTGAGATAAATACATCAACTAATAAATTCCCATGCATGTAGCCAGTAGTATCACTGGCCAAGCACAAATCATCAGGGAGGTTTGGAGACTTTCAGTTCCTTTGGTCACAGGTTAACCAGAGCACATATTTCACACAGCAGAGTATTTCTTAAACAGTCCTTTCCTCCATGAAAACAAACCATTCTACTGACCACATTTAAAAACAACCTCAAGGAAACTACAGCTAAGAGGAAGAATGGGACAGAAGTCGGCAGTCTAGGACACAGTTCATGGTAAAGCATTGTGTGTTTATGTGGACACTTTCTTTGTCTCCTCCGGGATGTCATTATCTAACTCTTCACTCTTCCATATGCCTCACATATGTTTCAATGACTAGATTATAAACTCCTGAATTTAGGAACTATTAATAGCTTTGAAATCTTTCTCCTCAACCTTTACTTGTAAACCAACAAGACAGTGGGTAACAATTATATTTAACATCCACAAAGTACTTTTGTTGAGATATAGGGAATTAATAGAGGATTAACTGCAGATTCAATATAACAGTTATATGATTATTCATGTTTTATTTTTCTTCTTGAGGCAGTTTTGGCATATTGCATTTCTTTGAGAAAAATTTTCCATTTTATATAAATGTTCAAAGGTACTGGCATAAAGCAGTTCATATTATTCTTACTACCTTTTTAATTTCTCTAAGATCTATAGTGATGTCCCCTTTTATATTCCTATGTTTTATTATTTTTTTAAATGTCTACTCTTGCCAGAGTTGTGACAGTTTTTTTTTAAATCTAAAAACCAACTTTGGAGGTGTTAATTATCTCTCTGTGTATTTTCCTTCCACTAATCTTTTGATTTTTGGTCTTTTATTTTCTAATATGTATTCACAACTGATGTTTCCTTATATCATGGTTTAACTTATCTCATAAATTTTGATGTGTAATTTGTAATAAAAGTTACAATTATGTGTAATCAAAAATTGTAATTTTTTCATTATTATTCAAGATATTTTCTCATTTCCACTTTCTTCTTTAACTCCAAAGTTATTTAAAGGTATACTTCTTAAATTTAAAGCATACAGGAGGACTTCCCTTGTAGCATAGCGTTTAAGAATCTGCCTGCTAATGGAGGGGACACGGGGTTGATCCCTCTTTCTGGAGATTTTACCTGCTGTGGAGCAACTAAGTCCATGAGCCACAGCTGCTGGAGCCAGTGAGCTCTAGGGCCCACGAACTGCAAGTACCGAGCCTGCGCACCTAAAGCCTGTGCTTCACAACACGAGAAGCCGCCGCAGTGAGAAGCCCCACGCACTGCAACTGGAGAGCAGCTCCCACATGCCACAACGAGAGAAAGCCCACGCAAAGCAACGAAGACCAGATGCGGCCAAAAAATAAAATGAATTAATTAAAAAGTAAAGCATATGGAACTATCAAAATATCAGTGGCATTTGTCACAGAACTAGAAAATATAATTGTAAAATTTGTATGAAAAAACAAAAATCCCTGAATAGCCAAAAGAGTCCTGAGAAAGAACAACAAAGTTGGAGGCATCATCCTTCCTAATTCCAAATATTACAAAGGTACGGTAATCAAAACAATATGGTACTGGCACAAAAACCAACACATAGCTCAATGGAATAGAAGAGCATCCAGAAGTGAACCCACACTTAAATGGATAATTGATCTTCAACAAAGGAGGCAAGAATGTACAATGAGGAAAAGACAGACTCTTCAATAAATGGTGTTGGGAAAATTGGACAGTTACATGCAAAAGAATTCAAGTGGACTACTTTCTCAAACCATGTACAAAAATAAATTCAAAATAGATGAAAAACTTAAATGTAAGACCTGTAGCCATAAAAATTCTAGAAGAAAACAAAGGAAGAAAGCTCTTTAACACTGATCTTAGTAGTATTTCTTAGATGTGTCTCCTTAGGTAAAGGAAACAAAAATAAATGAATGGCACTACATCAAATGGAAAGGCTTTTTCAGAGCAAAGGAAACTTCCAACAAAATGGAAAGTTCACCTACTGAATGGGAAAGGATATCTGCATATGATATATCCAATAAGGGGTTAATATTGAAAAATATACAAAGAACTCATATAACAACATCAAAACCCTTCCCAAACAACCCAATCAAAAGTGGGGAGAGCATCTGAATAGACGTTTTTCCAAAGAAGATATACAGATAGTCAAAAGGAACATGAAAAGATGATGATCAATATCACCAGAGAAATGCAAAGAAAAACCACAATGAGATACTACCTCACACCTGTCTGAAATGACTATCATTAAAAAGAACACAAATAACAAATGTTGGTGAGGATGTAGTGAAGGGGAACTCTTGTGCACTTTGTGGGGATATAAACTGCTGCAGCCACTATGGAAAACAGATGAATGTTCCTTAAGCAATTAAAAATGCAACTTCCATACGATACAGCAATTCCACTCTTGGGTAGTTATTTGAAGAAAACAAAAACACTAATTTAAAAAGATATATACACCCCTGTGTTCACTGCAGCATTACTGCCAATAGCCAAGATATGAAAGCAACCT
Organism: Bos taurus; assembly: GCF_002263795.3. NCBI lineage: Eukaryota > Metazoa > Chordata > Mammalia > Artiodactyla > Bovidae > Bos > Bos taurus. The sequence goes on along the minus strand of NC_037332.1, from coordinate 12,022,357 downwards.
AAATGCTTGTCAATGCTGCTGCTGCTAAGTCATGTCAGTCATGTCCGACTCTGTGTGACCCCATAGATGGCAGCCCACCAGGCTCCCCCATCCTTGGGATTCTCCAGGCAAGAACACTGGAGTGGGTTGCCATTTCCTTCTCCAATGCATGAAAGTGAAAAGTGAAAGTGAAGTCGTTCAGTCGTGTCTGACTCTTTGTGACCCCATGGACTACAGCCTACCAGGCTCCTCTGTCCATGGGATTTTCCAGGCAAGAGTACTGGAGTGGGGTGCCATTGCCTTCTCCGAAGTGCTTGTCAGTAGATGGATGGAAACAGAAGATGTGACACACACACACGCGCACGCATGCACACACACAGGAATATTACTTAGCTAAAAAAGGAATGACATTTTTGCCATTTGCAACAACATGGATAGACTTGGCAGGTATTATGCTAGATGAAATAAGTCAGACAGAGTAAGACAAATGCTGAACGATTTCACTTATATTTGGAGTCTAAATATCAAAACAAATGAACAAACATAACTAAATAGAAATAGACTCATAGCTACAGACAACAAACAGATGATTGCCAGAGGAGAGCAGGTTAGGGAGGGGAGGATAGGTGAAGAAGTAGAAAATTCCAATTGCAAAACAAATGAGTCACGGTTATGAAACGTACAGTGTGGGGTGGGGAGGTGGGATGAACTGGGAATTTGGGGTTAGTAGATGCAAATGATTGTACGTAGAATGGATAAACCATAAGGTCCTAGTGTATAGCACAGGGAACTATATTCAATATCCTGTGATAAACCACAAATGGAAAAGAATATAAAAAAGAATGCATGTGTGTATGGGCTTCCCAGATGGTGCTAGTGGTAAAGAACCCACCTGCCAATTCAGCAGATGGGGTTTGATCCCTGGGTTGGGAAGATCCCCTGGAGCAGGAAATGGCAAGCTGCTCCAGTATTCTGCCTGGAAAATACCATGGACAGAAGAGCCTGCTGGGCTCCAGTCCATGGGGCTGCAAAGACTGGGACATGACTGAGCACCTACACCACCACCATCCATATTTTATATATATATATATGAAGTGAAGTGAAAGTTGCTCAGTTGTGTCTGACTCTTTGCGAACCCATGGATTGTACAGTCCATGGAATTCTCCAGGCCAGAATACTGGAGTGGGTAGCCTTTCCCTTCTCCAGGGGATCCTCCCAACACAGGGATCGAACCCAGGTCTCTTGCATTGCAAGTGGATTCTTTACCAGCTGAGCCACCAGGGAAGCCCATGTAAGTGTGTGTATGCATATTCATATATGACATATATATTACAATCACTTTGCTCTACAGTAAAAATTAATACAACATTGTAAATCAACTATACTTCAAATTAAATTTAAAAAATAACTATGTAATATCTTTGAATGATGACAGATTGTAACTGGAGTTATTGTGATGATCATCTTGACGGGTACAGAAATATCAAATCACTATGCTGTGTGACAGGTACTGACATAGTGTTAACTGGAGATAAATTACACTTTAAAAGCAAACAACTCATAGAAAAAGAGAGCAGATTTGTGGTTACAAGGGAAGGCAGGGGGAACTGGGTGAAGGCAGTCAAAAGGTACAAATTCTTAGTTATAAGATAAGTAAGTATTGTACTAGGGAATATAGTACACAACTTAAATACAATTAACATTGCTGCATGTTATATATGAAAGTTTTTTTTTTTTTAATTAATTTTATTTTATTTTTAAACCATACATAATTGTATTAGTTTTGCCAAATATCAAAATGAATCCACCACAGGTATACATATATGAAAGTTTTTAAGAGAGTAAATCCTGAGAGATTTTATCACAAAGAAAACATTTTTTTCTATTTCCTTAATTTTGTGTCTATATGAAATGGCAGATGTTCACTAAATAATGTGGTAAACATTTCATGAATTTAAGGAAAATCATTATGCTGTATACCTTAAACAGTACTGGATATCAACTATATCTCAATAAAATTGGAAGGAAAAAATGAAGCATATAGAAATATTATATATATAAACATAAGTATGTACATATATATATACACACACACACACATATATGTTGGTGATGCTATCTAACCATCTCCTCCTCTCCTGACACCTCCTCCTTTTGCTTTCAATCTTTCCCAGCATCAAGGTCTTTTCCAATGAGATGGCTCTTCCCATCAGGTGGCCAAAGTACTGGAGCTTCAGTTTCAGCATCAGTCCTTCCAATGAATATTCAGGGTTAACTTCCTTTAGGATTGACTGGTTTGATCTCCTTGCAGTCCAAGGGACTCTCAAGAGTCTTCTCCAGCAACACAATGCAAAAGCATCAATTCTTCGGTGTTCAGCTTTCTTTTTGGTCCAACTCTCACATTCGGACATGACTACTGGAAAAACAATAGCTTGGATTATATGGATCTTTGTTGGCAAAGTGATGTCACTGCTTTTTAATATACTGTCTAGGTTTGTCATAGCTTTCCTACCAACGAGCAAGCATCTTTTAATTTGTGGCTGCAGTTGCCCGCAGAGATTTTAGAGCCCAAGAAAATAAAATGTGTCACTGATTCCACTTTTTCCTCTTCTATTTGCCATGAAGTGATGAGATCAGATTGGCACAGCAGAAAAATACAGACAATACTTTATAACAACTATAAATAGAGTATAACATCTAAAAATTATTAATCACTATGTTGTATACCTGTAGCATATAATATATAAACCAACTATACTTCAATTAAAAACAAATAAAAAGTATTTAAAAATATGTTCAATTTAGCTCTTAGCCACCTTGGAAAAAATGAAACCACATGACTCATGCAAAGACTTTGGAATAACTATGCATGTTAAAGAGGGTAACAATAATTATCATTATTATGTACAGCAGCAAGAAACACAAATTAAAGAACAATCAGATTTATGTGGTATAGAAAGCCTTTTGTATAACTCTAGGCATTTATACCTATAGATACAATCACTGTTTTTTCCCTAAAAACACTTTTTTCCCCTACAAAAATTACTGTTATAAAGACAGTTAAGCTTCCATTTGTCTCCCTCTAGGACATTTAAAAACCACAACTATTGCTTTTATATTATGCATTATGTGCCAAGAATTAAGTACTTTACAAGGAGAACTGCAACCATCTGCACTAATCTGACAGAGCTATGGCGTCTAAGAACCTGGACCACCTGTGTCAACACGATTTATTTGTGACAAGAAAACTTTGCCCAAGGAAGATAAGACCATAAACTAATAAATAACTTCATTGTTTGTTTCAGGAAATTCCCATATGTCAATTTATCTCAGATAAACAATCTGTTCACCTTGGCAAAGAGTTAACTTATCAAGCAACAGTTTACTTATCATCAAGATATGCTTTGAGATCCTCACCCTGCTATAGATATTAACCATAAAATTTGTATCAGGTCAGGAACTTTCCCAAATCCCTGTCTGTTCTCCACCTTAAAAAAGCTACCTTAAACTACTCGAGTCCAGACTTTGAAATCCTTCAAATATCCTCCCCCATGACTTCCCCTTCAGAGACTGTCCAGGAGGAGTTTCCTTTTACTGCATTGAATTCTAATAAACTTAATTTTGCTTGATAAACAGGGTGCCTGGAGATGGTTTGGGGGAGTTCAATGACACATACTTATTCCTTTAACCCTCATAACATACTTGGAGTAAATTCTATTTTTATATTTCTGCAGATGAGAAAATTGAAGTGCACCAAATAGTTAAGTGACTTAGGCAAGTACACAACTTAATTTACATGAATCCAAACTATGGTACTAACATTACTGATTCCCTCTTGCCCTCAAGTGTATTGATCTAAAGATGCCCTAAAGAATCCTATGCCCTGATCCTCTTAGCTATGTCCAGTGATTATAGTATTAATTACTGTAATTAGTAATTTTATTGTCTTCCTCACTGAACATTTTGAGGACAGAGACATTTTTTGTTTGTCTCCATACTGCCAGTGCCTACATATACCTGACACGTGGTAAGCATTCCATCATGTATGAATGCATGCTCAGTTGTGTCCAACTCTTTGTGATCCCATAAATTGTAGCCCGCCAAGCTCCTCTGTCCATGGGATTCTCCAGGCAAGAGTACTGGAGGGGGTTGCCATTTCCTTCTCCAGGGGATCTTCCCAACCCAGGGATCGAACCCGGGTCTCCTGCATTGCAGGAAGACGCTTTATCCTCTGAGCCACCAGGGAAACTGGAATGAATGTTATATAAATATTTGGACTTTAGAAAAAAGTTTAAAATTTTAAACAGAAGTAAAATTATGAAAGGAAAGAAAGTAGCCTGGAAAGGTTTTCTGCTCCTGAGAAAGCTACTCATATAAGAAACAACATGAGGAAAGAGAATAAAAAAGTAACCTAAAGATACACATCAATCAGATGCAAACGTGTGGACCCTGCTTAGATTCTGAACTGAACCAAATGAGGTATTAATCTGTAAAGACATTTGGAGCCAATCATGGAAATGTGAATGAGGACAAGTAATAGATTACTATGGGAAAAAAAATCCTTAACTTAGAAATATACACTGAAGTATTTAGGTAAAATAACAAGCTGCCTGAGATCTGCCTTAAAATTTTCCATGGATGGTGGGTGCGTGTGACAATTGTGTATGTATGCATGCTCACGTGTGTGCTGATGAAACAAGATTGGTAAGTGCTTCTAATTATTAAAGTCTGTGATGAGTACAGGGGGATTTATTATAATCTATTCTCTACTTCTGTACACATTTAAAACTCAGCATAAAGAGCTTGAAAAATGGCTAATTTTCCCAGTATCTTACTCAGTATACAAAGCACCTGATCATTCACATATATTGCTGTTGTTGTTCAGTCGTTCAGTCATGTCTGACCCTTTGCAACCCCATGGACTGCAGCACGCCAGGCTTCCCTGTCCTTCACCATCTCCTGGAGCTTGCTCAAACTCATGTCCATCAAGTCGGTGATGCCATCCAACCATCTTGTCCTCTGTGGTCTCCTTTTTCTCCTGCCTTCAATCTTTCCCAGCATCAGGGTCTTTTCTAATATATACTGGTTACATCTGGGTCTTTTCACATATATACATATATATGTATATGTATTATATACTATATATGTGTGTATATATATATATATGTGTGTGTACACACACATATATATAGTATATATATACTATACTATACATACTATACTATATACTATATAGTATATAGTATATATATAGTATATAGTATATATAGTATGTAGTATATATATATAGTATATAGTATATATAGTATGTAGTGTATATATATATAGTATATAGTATATATATAGTATATATATACTATGTATATATGTATATACTATGTATATACTATATATTGTATATACATACTATACATATACTATATATATATATGTGTGTGTACACACACACACATATATAGTATATATATACACATATATACTACACCAGGGTCTTTTCACATTTATTTCCCAGCTTCAAGATCTTTTCACATATATACTAGGCACAAACTCAGTATCACAACCCAAAGCAAGAAATTGGTCTCACCTGTGGATAGACTCTAAAATTTAAGAAAGCAGTTACTCTTTCTCCTGGAAAAATTTTATGCAGTCTCTAGCTGAGAATCAAGTAAACTTTTCTCCCCCTACCTGTCCACTTCTTCTGTGCAAATCAGAAACTTCAAGTTTTCTGCTAATGAAAGGACTCTGCACCACTCTGGGCAGAGTACTGGTCTTCCCCGATTCACTCGTTTTTCCTAGTTTGACTTTTTACACAGAACCAGGTGATTCCTTAAGTGCCAACTCATCCTTTATTTTGGTAAACGCCCCAAGAATCCTTAAAGTGAGTAAAGAACAGACTTTTGGACTCTGGGAGAAGGCGAGGGTGGGATGATTTGACAGAATAGCACTGAAACATTTATATTACCATTTGTAAAACAGATGACCAGTCCAAGTTCGATGCATGAAGCGGGGCACCCAAAGCCGATGCTCTAGGACAACACAGAGGGATGGGGTGGGGAGGAAGGTGGGTGGATGGGGTTCAGGATGGGGGGACACATATATACCTGTGGCTGATTCATGTCAATGTATGGCAAGAGTCATCACAATAATGTAATTAGCCTCCAATTAAAATAAATTAATTAATTTAAAAAAAGAATCCTTAAGGTGAATATCTCAATTACAAGATGCATATTCCTTTAAGGACACAGAATACTTCCTCTTGTAATTTAGACTAAAACAGAGTATAAAATGTTCTTTATATTAAGGACTTTTAATATCTGGCCTGTTTCCTGGGTATTTATTTAAGCATGACTTTTTCCTTTCTGATAACATGAAAAATCCTTCCAAAATGTGAAAGAAAATGCTAATGGTCTTCAGGACCAACTAGTTTTACTGTAAGTATAACTATACCTTTCATATGTTAAGTCAGTAAAACGTCAAAATGTGATATGCAGTAAATAGCAGAAGTCTCTATAATTGAACAGGAAACAAGGCCCAGATTATAATGTTCTAGGGACGTACTTGGAGAAGGCAATGGCAACCCACTCCAGTACTCTTGCCTGGAAAATCCCAGGGGCGGAGAAGCCTGGTGGGCTGCCGTGTATGGGGTCGCATAGAGTCGGACATGACTGAAGCGATTTTGCAGCAGCAGCAGCAGCAGCAGCAGGAATTCAGAAATGTAGGTCAATTCTTTTCTAATATTTTCATGAGTTTTAATTTTTTTTAATTAATGTATGCTTTGACAATGGAAAATGGATTAAGGCATTCTGCTTTAGCTATGGTTTTATTGTCTATTTAAGATATATAACAATGTCTTTCAAATATTTACATAACATTGTATTAATGTTTAGAAAAACAAAATTAGCAAAAGATTCCGCAAACAGATATAGCTAATACCTTGCTTCAATGGAAATCATTGCTGCTTCTTCAGGGCAATAATGGCATAACATCTGGGAGATTTCACAGGATCAAACAACCTCACAAGCGCAGACCACATGATATCATCCTGTAAATTGATAAGTGATTTAAACAGACAACTGTTTGTTGAAGATATGAGAGGTGTTAGAATATATACTAGAATATGAGAGCTCTTTGTTGAAGAAAATTAACAAATTTAATTAATTAAATTGATTTAGAATTAAATTCTAATTTAGAACTTCACCTTCAGGACTTTATGGTGAGGAAATAATTAAAGATGTACATAGGGAGTGAAACACCGGGCTACTCCTTGCTACAACTGTGAAAAAGTGAAAGTGGCTACAGACAACTGGGTATTGCTCAAATAAATTACATGGTGAAACATCATTCAGCTTCTGCAGTGTATTTAATGAGATAGAAAAAATCTAAATGAAACAAATGAAACAAAGTAGATGAGAAGCTGTATTTATAATTTGATTCCATTTCTAATTAAAGTAGAAATAATGTGCTCATACACACACAGCATACATATATTAAAAGCTCTAGAAAACACAGTAATTTAAGAGCTAATGCTGAAAGGTGAGATTATAATTACTTTCAACTTTCTTTTTGATATTCTTCACTTAAAATTTCCTAACACTAAGCATGTATTACTTTTATAACAGTAATAGTATTTAAAATATTATCAAATGAACAACTGCAGGATTTCTATCACTGCATTACCAGTTAAACTTGGTACATACTGTTATGCCTACCTATTTTATTTAGGTCACTGGGAATTGTTTTGAAAAGGGAAGCGATGAGTACCTAGTAAAATAAGCCTGATTCTGTGAACTACCAAGGTGAAAAGCAAAAGTTTCCAGTGATTTTGAGTTAGTAGCTTAGCAAAGTATCTAATTATCCAAATACTTAAAAACTGCTTTTCTCCATAAAAATATCATTTATTAAAACCCACTTGTTCCAAGTAGCTTGTTGAAAAGAAGTAAAGCTCTTCATATGATAAAAGAAATATTAGAGAGCTTATAGTGAAAACATAAGGCTGAATCTACAAATGGGATTAAACAGTTCAAAAACCTAATTTTGATTACAGCTTAGACTAGAATCTGAAAAACACATTTTCCCCAAAGATAAACCAAAAAATCATTTTTCTAGTCATTCAACATAGATTAAACAAGTAAGACTGAGAAAACAGAAGCAATGATTAGAAAGAAATTTCTGTACTGCGGAGTACATACGTTCCCAAATTCAAAAATGAATTAAAAGCTGATTCTTACAAAGTGAAACATATAAATGATATCCTTTATGTTGATATCCTGGCTATCCGGTATGTCACATATGATGGCTCGTGTGCACGGTCTACTGTATAGTAATTACCATACAATTAAAAGAATGTACACTTTATTATAGCACGTTTTTGGCAAACATCTGTTGTACATATGCTTTTGTTTCAAAAGGGATGGAAAGAATATTTAAACTTGGAAAATATAACAAGAAAAATTACGTTACTAGTTACGTGAAACAAAGTTATTGTAGTTATAAGCAGATGGATATTACTGGATTTAATAAAGATTCTTGTTATGCATTTAAAATTAACATAATTTACCTGCTCTTTCAGGTAGCAAAGTCGATCCAAAAGAATCAAGGTCTCTATGCAAGGAGCTAGAACAACTTTCAACTAAAAGAAAAAATAAGATAGCACAGTGGTACTTTAAAACAAACAAAAATACTAACTTAACACTTACATTTAAGAAAATACATCTACAGAAACTTGCATAAGGCCAAATCTCCAATATCCATTGTACATCTTCAGAAAATAAGTACTTCAGAGATCAAAAGTTTTTATTTTAATAGTTAAAGGAAAAGAATATCCTTTGAGTGACTTTGGGCTGGAATCCAAAAGCAATCATACATATGTGATAGAAAGCTTTTAAAGGCGTACTAAGAATGAAATTCATTAAAAGGAATGCTTGTGAAATAATTGCATTGAGACCAATATGTGTTCAAAGAACTCTAAAACTTCTTTCCATGCATTTCTAATACACTTTAAGAGAAATCTGCCATGTGTTCTCTTTATTATAGTACTGACGCCTAATATAGTCCTAAAATAGGAAATGATCCAAAACAGTTTTTCTACATTAAGAGAAAAACAATATAGATTGGTTGGCCCCATAAAAAAAATTTAATAGGATCCCACTCAAGTCTAGCAACATATTCGATTTAATATGTTTAATTCTGAGACTTACCATATTAAAAGCCTCCAGTTCATTCATTCTAGGCTTATATTTCTCGTAGTAGTCCATTATAATTTTTTCTGGCAGCTTCAAAATAAAACAACAATAATAGATTTAGTAACAGTTAAAAATATATATTTTTCCCTAATCAGATGTACCCTAAAGTATAACAAACATAATAATTCAAAGCAATCTTATGTGTCTGAAGAGCTCTAAGGATGTTCATGAAGCAAGTCAATTTAACAAAATTCTTTCATTTAAATCTTCTGCATCAATATAGGTTATTCAGTATATCATGCTGCTGCTAAGTCGCTTCAGTCATGTCGGACTCTGTGCAACCCCAGAGACGGCAGCCCACCAGGCTCCCCCGTCCCTGGGATTCTCCAGGCGAGAACACTGGAGTGGGTTGCCATTTCCTTCTCCAATGCATGAAAGTGAAAAGTGAAAGCGAAGTCGCTCGGTCGTTCCCAACTCCTAGCGACCCCATGGACTGCAGCCTACCAGGCTCCTCCGTCCATGGATTTTCCAGGCAAGAGTACTGGAGTGGGTTGCTATCACCTTCTCCATCAGTATATCATAAGTAAAGTCAATAATAAGATCCTATTATCTTTGATTTCAACAAGTAGTAATGAAATATTTACCTTCACTTGTTTCTACGTTTGGGATACACAGTAGGTAGGAGTTCAATAAACAGTTTTTGAATATAACTAAAATTTAAGCAATATATCTAAAAAAATATAGAGAATAACGAAAAGGCAAAAGGAATAAAGACACATTCATATTAAACATAATTTCTTCTAACAACACTTAACCAATCCATCAACAAGTGGTGCTTTCTGTTTTTTCTCTAAAACATGATACCCATAGTACACTGAATCCTTGTGGTTAGTAGGCCACTTTGTAGACAATTTATTAATACATGTTCTGTTCTCACCAGTTGAGCTTTATGCCTACTGCATTAAGTGTATTTGTTCCTAAACTTTTTTATTACAGTTACATTATAAGGACATTATATAAATATTAAAAAATCAATAAAATATAGATGCAAAAGGAAAAGTTTCTTTATATGTTGAATGCCTTTGTGAAAGGCTTGATAAAGGAAAGTCACCAGAAGAAATTGCTGTCAATTTATATATGATCAAGGGGTTTCCCAGGTGTCACTAGTGGTAAAGAACCTGCCCGCCAATGCAGGGGTCATAAGACAAGCAGGTTCGATCCCTGGGTTGGGAAGATCACCTGGAGGAGGGCATCACAACCCACTCCAGTATTCTTGCTTGGAGAATACCATGGGCAGAGGAGCCTGGTGGGTTATGGTCCATAGGGTTGCAAAGAGTCAGGCATGACTGAAGTGACTTGGCATGTATCCATGCATATGTGGTCAAGACAAATGACAGGCTGAATAAAAAGAGTCTAAAATCTGAAAGGATTTGTATTCAGATCTCCTTGCAAATGTATAAATATTTTTTCAAAGATCCCATTCTTTTTCTATTACATGAAATTTCTTTTGAATAAAAAAAAAATACAAAAGGGTAACTAACAGTGAAAAGTAAGGCTTTGTCTCATCCAATTTCTAGTGTGGCCTTCCAGAAAATATTAATATCTTCCCTTTGGTACAGAACCCAAGATTATGGTTTTCTCTCTAGCCCTTTTTTTTGCTCATCTTTGAATTGAATGAGTATCTCCTGAATCAAACTTTTACAGTAGAGTATATTGGACTACGTCTAGGCCTGAACTTCAAGCCAGCAACACTCACCTCAAAAAATTATGAATGTGTTTGAATTGCAGCCTTTAGTCTTTACTTCTGTCCTGTCATGTGAGATTAGCAGTTACAGAACAACTCAGGGCTCACCACCTTTTTTTCAGTCCTGCCTCATCAGCATACTGCTTCCTACAAACATGGTTTTTCAGTGTGATTCCTTGGGTTCCACAGTATTCTCTGAACTGTACTGTTGGTTGTGCTGGTGATCTGCAAGCCTAGGCAATGTCTCTTGAGATCATTCTGTATCCCTCTTTACCTTCACTGAACTTCATAATACACATGGTTTGAGATTTAATAGGCTTTTTTATTTTGTCAAAAAGGAGTTTGTATTTCTGTTTCTCTTTCCATTTGTTGCTTTTGTGTGATTTTGGAGAGAAAAGATGAAACTATCATCTTTACTTCCTATTAAAAAAAAAAAATGGAATGATCCAAAACTGGATACTATAAACTACGCATTATACATGTTTGATGGACAGAAGTTAAAGTAGAAATCTAACTAGAGAAACTATATGCAAAGCTGTGTGCAAAAAACAAAATAAATGGCCTTATTCTTATACCAAATGCTTGGTGGATACAATTATATTAATGTTTCTAAGTGAAAAATTCAGTGTTTAAGATATGATTTCATGCTTTAATCAACTTTTCCAATAAAATGCTCAACTATCAGTCTCATAGGATTAGATCAGAGAATCCATGGAAATTTTATGAAGACACTATTTAGTTCTAGGATGAATCTGTAACATACATATACGCATGGTCTCATTGTACTGATGACATTACCGTAGTTAAACCCAGTAAGAGCCAAGACAGGGCAAACATCCTAGACATAAAGAAGGCATCATAATTGAGGAGGTGCTTGGTGTAGGCAAGAACATCCATGGAAACTTACAAGTTGAAGTACACATTGAATGCCAGCTGGGGGCTTTGGCCATGAATTCCATTGCTCCTTGCTGCCCATCTCCGAGACTCCAGAGAAAGGGATTAATATTAGCTAAGCTGTGTAATGGGGCCCTAGCTCAGTGGTCTGTGGCTTAGGTTTAGGGAGATACCCAGTCCTAAATAGAAACGAGGTGAGAGACAGCAAAGGAAAGGTCACATTGAGGGTTTTTAGGTTTTTTCCCTTACTTTTCTTACAATTTTTTTTTTTTTTTTGGCATTTTAAACTCCAATAGTCCTGTTGGTTTTGACAGACTTGCCTAGTTTTTGATGACCTTGACATTACTCAGAAGCCCTAGTCAAGCATTTTGTATGATTTTCCATCACTGGGAACAGTTTTCCTCATAATTAGACTGGCTCTATAGATTTTGAGAAGAAGACTACAGATGTAAAGTATCATATTCCTCATATCATATCCAGGGTATTTACTATCAGTATGATCTATCACTGTTGATATGGATCCTGAGTACTTGGCTGACATTGTTGTTATTCAGTTGCTACGTCATGTCCGACTCTGTGACCCCATGACCTGCAGCATGCCAGGCTTCCCTGTCCTTCACCATCTCCCAGAGTTTGCTCAAACTCATGTCCATTGATTTGTGATGCCATCCAACCATCTCATCCTCTGTTGCCCACTTCTCCCCTTGCCTTGGCTGATTTGTCTCTTTTCCTACATTATTTATTTAAATTGTCTTTTCATAGATCTATATATGGGGGCCCAGACAAGCAAAGGTGGACCATATTTCAACTCCATGGGGAACGGACCTGATGAATGGATAAGAGATACACAATTGTTCAGAGATCCTCCCCACGCGCTACCTGATCAGAAGACAGGTTAGCAACTGACCTTCATTTCATCAGTAGATGGTAGGACTGAGGCTGCTGATACACCCTTGGCTAGAACTCAAGGTGGGTGGATGTGGTACCATGTTGAGAACGCAAAGGAAAACTTCATTTAAAAGTGCTACTCCACGGAACATATGAATGATATGAAAATGAAAGTCTTACTGCTGACTGAGAAAGCTGTAGTGGTCTGGATAGAAGATGAAACCAACCACAACATTCCCTTAAGCCAAAGTCTAATCCGGAGCAAGGCTGTAACTTTCTTCACTTCTATGAAGGTTGAGAGAGATGAGGAAGCTGCAGAAGAAAAGTCTGAAGCTAGCAGAGGCAGATTCATGAGGTTTAAGGAGAGAAGCCATCTCTACAACATGAAAGAGCAAGATGAAGCAACAAGTACTGATGCAGAAGCTATAGTAAGTTATCCAGAAGATCTAGCTAAGATAATTATACCAAACAACAGATTTTCAGTGTAAATGAAACATCCTTCTACTAGAAGAAGATGCCATCTAGCAATTTCGTAGCTAAAGAGGAGAATTCAATGTCTGGCTTTAAAGCTTCAAAGGACAGGCTGAAATCTCTTGTCAGATAGGGGCTAATATAGCTGGGGACTTTGAAGCCAACCTCATTTACCATCTCCAAAATCCTAGGGTCCTCAAGAGTTATGCTAAATCTACTCTGCTTGTGCTCTGTAAATGGAACAACAGAGTCTGGATGTTAGCACATCTGTTTACAGCATGGTTCACTGAATATTTTAAGACTATTGTTGAGATCTACTGCTCAGAAAAAAAAAAAAAAAAGATTCTTTGCAAAATAGTACTACTCACTGACAAAGCACCTGGTCACTCAAGAGCTCTCATGGAGATGCACAACAAGACTAAAATGCTATTTTCATGGCTGCTAACACAACATCCATTCTGCAGCCCATAGATCAAGCAGTAATTTCGACTTTCAAGTCTTATTATTTAAGAAATACATTTTGTAAGGGTATAGCTGCCATAAATAGTGATTCATCTGATGGATCTGGGCAAAGTAAATTGAAAACATTCTGGAAAGTATTCACTATTCTAGATGTAAGAACATTCATGATTCATGGAAGCATGTCAAAGTAACAACATTAACAGGAGCCTGGAGGAAGATGATTCCAACTCTCATAGATGGTTTTGAGGCATTCAAACTTGAGTGGAGGAAGTAACTGCAGATATGGTAGAAATAGCAAGAGAACAATAATTAGAAGTGGAGCCTAAAGATGTGACTGAATTGCTGTACCCTCATGATAAAGCTTTTACAGATGAGTTGTTTCTTATGCATGAGCAAGGAAGTGCTTTCTTGAGATGGGATTTACCCCTGTGAAGATGCTGTGATGACTGTTGAAATGACAACAAAGGATTTATAATATTACACAAATTTAGTTGATAAAGCAAAGTTTGAGACATTTGACTCCAATTTTGAAAGCTGTTCTGTGGGTAAAAGGCTATCAAAAAGCACTGCATGCTTAGAAAAATCATTCGTGAAAGGAAGAGTCAGCCAACTTTACTGTTGTCTTATTTTAAGAAGCTGCCACAGCCACCCCAACTTCAGCAACCACCACTGCCATCAGTCAGCAGCCACCAACTCTGAGGCAAGACTCCACCAGGAGAAAGATTATGACGGGCTGAAGGCTCAGATGATGGTTAGTAGTTTTCAGCAATAAAATATTTTTGAGTAAGGCATGTACATTGCTTTTTAAACACAATGCTATTGCACACATAACAGACTATAGTATGGTGTAAACACAACTTCTATATGCACTTGGAAACCAAAAACTTCATGTGACTTGGTTTATTGAAATACTCACTTTATTGCAGTGCTTTGGAACAGAATCCACAATCTGAGGTATCCCTGTGTTATTATGTGTGTGTGCTTAGTCGCTCAGTTGTGTCTGACTTTTTTGACCCCATGGACTGTAGCCTGCCAGGCTCTTCTGTTCATGGAATTCTCCAGAAAAGAATACTAGAGTGGGTAGTCGTTCCCTTCTCCAGGGGATCTTCCAGACCCAGGGACAGAACCCAGGCCTCCTGCATTGTAGGCAGATTCTTTACTGTCTGAGCCACCAGAGAAGCCCTGTGTTACTATAATGGTTGCAAAAAGCAGCAGGAAATATTTATGGGAATAATGCACATGTCATCACCAAAGATGACAGGCTACCTATATATTTAAATTGTATCAGCAATTTAGTGTTTCTTTAGGGTCAGAGGACCTCACTTACTGTAGATCATTTATAAGCAGTCAGTCCTCAGTACCCACAGATGTACAACCCACAGATACAGAGGGCTGCCCGTACTCCACCATTGTATATAAGGGACTTGAGCACCCTTGGTATTTTGTTCTCTGTGGGGGGTTCTGGAACCAATTCCCCAGGGATACCAGGGGACCACTGAATATCACTACAGGAAAGTTTATGAGCTTCTTGCATTTGTGGTTGTCTTCCCACTTGTATTTAAACCACTTAGTTATTACAATGACTACTGATTCATCTCTGATCTAATGTCTGAAGGTAAGTTTATTTGGTCTCTCCACCCTGGTCCTTTGGCCTTATCTCTCACCACTGCCTCCTCCACTTGCTTTATGCTTCAACTGTGCTGAGTCCAGAATCATGTTTCTTACATCTCTGTGATTTTGCACAAGCTATGCTCCCCACCATACACATCTGAAATGAGTTCCTTGCTCACTACCTGCTCATCTTGTTTGCTTAATGCATTCTTACACGTCCTTCACGTCCTTCAAGACCAAGCTAAGGCAATCAACGTCCTCCGTAATACCTTCACAGGCAGAGTGAGTCACTCCAGGCATACATACTTTATATATGTATCTATTGCTGTAAGTTCATGCTATAATTACTTGTTTTCTTTTCTCATGGGTCATGTCTTAATTATCTTTGTAGCTTCAGAGTTTCCACGGTTCTTGGCACATTGGAGATTCTTCAAAGTAAATATTTGCTGATGAATAACTAAATGATTGTGGTCTCAAAAGTTTTGCTATTGCTGGCCTGTTCTGGAGAAATATTTAAGGATAATTTTCTGAATTATCCTCTGCCAACTTCCACTAAGGTTACAAATGTTTAATGATTTTCAACTTAGTCCGTTCAAGACCCCATTAAATCACCACTTTTATTGTCTATTTCATTCTCAATATCTGGGAGTAACATTATTTGAATATTCATTATATGTATATGGGCTTCCTTGGTGGCTCAGACAGTAAAGAGTCTGCCTGCAATGCAGGAAACCTGGGTTTGATCCCCAGGTTGGGAAGATCCCCTGAAGAAGGAAATGGCAACCACTTCAGTATTCTTGCCTGGAGAATTCCATAGACAGAGGAGCGTGGCAGGCTACAGTCCACGGGGCTGCAAAGAGTTGGACACGACTGAGTGACTTTGACTTTCGCTTTTCTATTTGTACATAACCCCACACACACAAGCTCTAGAACATAAGTTCCTTTTATTTTCTTTTCTTGTGGACAAATGATCCAGCTCACTCTTTCTCTAGGAAACAACAGTAGTTTCGTTGCTTTTAAAATTAGATGCTTTAAAAATTTATGGATGTGTGTGTGTACTCTCCGGAGAAGGCAATGGCAACCCACTCCAGTACTCTTGCCTGGAAAATCCCATGGACGGAGGAGCCTGGTAGGCTGCAGTCCATGGGGTTGGGAAGAGTCGGACACGACTGAGCGACTTCACTTTCACTTTTCACTTTCATGCATTGGAGGAGGAAATGGCAACCCACTCCAGTGTTCTTGCCTAGAGAACCCCAGGGACTGCGGGGCCTGGTGGGCTGCCGTCCATGGGGTCACACAGACTCGGACACGACTGAAACGACTTAGCAGCAGCAGCAGCAGTGTGTACTCTCATGCACTTGTGTGCGTGCACTACATGTATGTGGAAGGAGAAAGAGAAAAGTAATACAGAAAAAGAAAAAACAAGTGCTGTGGACCATGAAGATAATAGGAAACCTTAAAGACAGTTTTGGAGGTTTTCTAAAATGTGGAGAGATACTGAAGTTTGGGACAGAAGACAAAATTTGAAAATACCAAATTTTTTTGAAGGTCAAGGTAAAGTTAATCACTAGGAGTTTGTTATTTTAGACTTTTGTAAAGTTCTATAAAAATAATTTACAAAGAAGTAATTGTGCTTTACTAAATTACAAAGAATTTTACTATAAAATTTCATTCTAAGAAGTCCATCTATTATAAACAGTATTCTCGCTGCTGTAAAGCAGCTCATGCTCCACACCATTTATTGTAGGCTTGGCTTTACTGTGAAATCGAAATATTCTTCTTAAACAGAACTATATCTTATGCAGGATTGAAACAATATCACCATTAAGCGGTTAAGGCTATATAAAATTAAAGATCGAGGAGGAGATCATTTTGATAAAAAGTCTTCAAAATATAACAACAGAACCACTGCTTTTCCCATCTTCCACACTCTGTTTCTTTGTATAAAGTGGCATTTTAAGATAATAGGGGGTTTACAATGAGAATGCTAACAGAATTGTTAAAATGACAAATGCTTGAAGACAGCAGATCTCAACCAAGTGTGATTTTTCCCCCCAAGACATTTGTGCCTATGTCTGGAGATTTTTTAAAAAATTTATTTTTGATCGCTACCATTAGGGTGCTATTGCTGACACCTAGTGGGTAGAGGCCAAGGATGTTAAACATCCTACAACACACAAGTTAGCTCTCCACAATGAAGAATTACCCAAACGCGATGAGTTTGAGAAGTCCTGCTCTAAGAGAAAACGTTCAATGCTGTGTATCACAACTGACTACAGGACTTACGGGTTAATATTTTCTGCTGTGTATGGGCCACTTATATATCAGCACATGCTGTTCTAGTCTCCTTTGGAATGATGTTTTGTCTGAGACTATTCTTTGTCTTTCCACAGGTTTACATGGTTTCTTGTGACTAAGAAAGTATCAGAGCATGCTAGGAGATTTTCTAGGTACTTTACCTAATTATGCAGTTTTGACTATGAAGAGATGCACTTTGAGAGATCAGAGACACATCAACAGCAATCACCACATTTTCAATTATATGTAAAATTTGTTAATCAGATCAGATCAGTTGCTCAGTCGTGTCCGACTCTTTGCGACCCCATGAATCGCAGCACGGCAGGCTTCCCTGTCCACCACCAACCTTTTAAATAATTTGATATATCTAACATTTTAAATTTAAGTGATTTTGATACTTTTTACAATTAGAATCTCACATGAAAATTAATGTCATTTTAAAAATAAAACTATTCATATCTTTTTATCATGCATGTGGTCAAGACTTTCATTTTAGCACTGATACTTCATGACATGAGAGAAAAATGAGAGGATTTTGTATTAGATCACAAGTTCAGTTTTAATAAGTTATCCTATTTCCAACTACTCTGGCCTGATAGACAATTCTCTTAATTTGTCTCCCATCACAATTAAAACAAAAAATCCTCAAAACACATACTCATCTATTTGTTTCCTCTCACCCCACTACTTTTTAAACACCTTATTATATTCTATAAGTTCTTTCCCTTCCAGCTTGGGCTTCTTATTCCTTTTCTTTTCCTCGCATATTTTATTCAACACATTTGTCTGTAAATGAGCTTAAACAGTTTTAAGAGAAAAATCAGCAAGTCCTATTATTACCTTTTAATAACTAAGTAAGACATTCATTTAAGACTGATCTTTTTATGGTGATACTTATCTACATTAGTCTTTTCCTTTTGTTTTTAATTGTACTTCTTAGCACAGAGGTGGCTGACAGTGGAGGTTCTGATGGAAGCTGAATCTGTGTGCAAGTTCCAGCTCTGCCCCTTCAACCAGGGGAAAATGACTTGCCTTTCTCTGAGGCTCTCTTTCTAGATCATTACATTGGGTATTATAAGTATCTGACATAAGAGTTTTAGTGAAGAGTAAATGAGATAATGTTGATGTTTATGGCATAATAACTAACACATAGTAAGTCCTCAGTAAGTGTGTGTTAGTCGCTCAGTCGTGTCTGACTCTGTGACTCCATGGACTCAAGTCTGCTAGGCTCCTCTATCCATGGAATTCTCCAGGCAAGAATACTGGAGTGGGTTGCCATTGCCTTCTCCAGGGTATCTTCCTGACCTGGGGATCAAACCCCAGGCAGATTCTTTACTGTTTGAACCACAAGGGAAGCTTAGTAAATATTATCTATTAATAATATTTTAATCAGTAATATAAGAAGCATACTAAGAGACATTTACTATGGTTATTATTAAAGACAAACCTGGGAAAAGAAAGCCATCAGAAAAAATATGTGACATTCTATCTGGATTCCTGGCAAATGATAAAGCATTTTTAAGTAAAATAATATTTGTAAAAATTATGCTTAAGGTTATATTTTTAATATTACTGTAAGAAGTGGAATTGAAGTGAAATAAATATATGCACTAATTAAGACTAACAAAGAAAGACTAGTCTGGTTAAAAATATATTTAAAAAAACAGAAATAAATAACAGTGTTTATTCTTATTTATGCGAAACTAGAAGGATGTTCATTTTGGTGACAATAAAAATATTTATAGAAGTCACATCAATTGCATTATTATAAGCAGTGCATATACAAAAAGTAGAATAAAAACTAGTATTATTTAGTTAAGTACTTGCTATGCACAAACACTATATTCAGTGTTTTATGTATATTAATTCATTTAATTTTTCTTGAATCCTATAAATTTGAAATGCTTTTTAACAGCTATTTTATAGAGGGCAAAAGTGACCGTACCAGTCTAATCATTTTAAGTAATAAACAACTGCAGAGTAAATGTATAATTGGTACAAAAAATAATAATATCCTTTAGCTTTGATATGACTTAACCATATCTGTATAATTTTTTTTCTTTTAAGAAATCCATTTCATTCCTTAACCACCTATTTCATTCTTGATTTCAGTTTACAATCAATTCAAAATACCAAAGTGATCCAGGTTCAACTTAATATTTAATAACTCATCTGAATCATGTTACTTTTTTCTCAGTGTTATTTATTACCACCAGTCCATCAGCTTACTTTTTTGTCTTCAGCAATACGTTCTTAATTATTCCCTTGGGCCTCCTATGATGTTACAACTTTCCAGGATTCTCTCATTCAAAGACTTTTTGAGTTTAAGATTTTTAATTTTAATGAGTTATACAGCCTTTAAATGGGTATGATCCCTGGGTTGGGAAGATCCCTGGAGGAGGACATGGCAACCCACGCCAGTATTCTTGCCTGGAAAATCCTCATGGACAGAGAAGCCTGGCGGGCTACTGTCCATGGGGTCACAAAGAGTTGGACATGACTGAGTGACTAAGCACAGCACAGCCTTTAAAGGCATGCAGTCTAAAATTAAAATCATCATCTTCTGCTTTACTTACAATTCTCATTTGTTCCGTTTTCTTGCTTTTGAAGTCTATTTTGATTTGAGAACTGGCAGATTTTACCTGAATAAACCTAAAAGGGGAATTACTTGAGAGGTGTACAACAGCAAACTATCCACATGGACAGGAAAGGTGAGCTGGAATTAAGGTAACTGTTTGGTTTCAATATAACTTAGACGTTTTCCACAAATAAGAGGAAAGTAGAGGCAAATAATTTTGTGTTATCTCAATCCATAACCCCATAGAAGTTCTTGTGTTTCTTATGAAACAGTGGGCAATAATACACTGACCTTGGACTCATCCAACCCAAGCTTCTTTAGAGACTTTCTGACATAATCCGGAAAGGAGGAGGATTTGGAATAAATTTTACCAACATGCCGGTCACTGCAAAACAAAATCAAATCCCTCTTAGTTTTTCCAATTTAAATTATAGATGATCTTAAATCCAGTCATGAAATATTTTTAAACACCTTCTGTACATATTGCACAAGCTCCACATGTGATAAAAATGTAGCAATATTTTTGCGAATACTTAATTTACGTATTATAAAAGACATTCAGGATCTGCTTCTGAGAATTCCTCCAGCATACAACAGTAGAAGATAGTATTATGAGAAAAAAGTTGTAAACCTAGTAGAGATATGTTAAGAAGCCTCTTTTGTAAAGGGTACTACAGGCCTTTCCAAAGGTTGCATTGTGCTACAAAGCACATTTTTACTTTACTGGCTCAACATCACAGTGCGTAGTTCATGGCAACACCTGCGAATAGCGGTGATACCCAACAGCCATGCAAAGAGAATTTCCGAAATGCCAGCCCATTGAGCAAGCACCATATACTGCTGAGTTAGGTCTGACTTAATTTCATTTGTGCCCTGCAGATTTTCATTATAGTTTAAAAGCAGAATACAAGATGGTTGGAAATTCAAATAATGCAATGCTGAACTATTTTATCTTACAATTTTCGTTGCAACTTACGTATGATGTAAAAATCAAGAGAAGACAAAACTTACCACCTGTAAGTATCAAAAACAATGAATAAAAGCTCATTTACTCATATGTGTGTGCTAAGTCGCATCCAACTCCTTGTAACCCTATGGATTATACTCTGCCAGGCTCCTCTGTCCATGGGATTTTCCAGGCAAGAATACTGAAGTGGGTTGCCATTTCCTCTTCCAGGGAATCTTCCCAACCCAGGGATTGAACCTGTCTCTCCTGCATTGCAGACAGATTCTTTACTTCTGAGTCACTGACTCTTGGCAGTATAAATATTAATCACTATGTTCTAGTTAGACATGAAGCTCCATCAATTCTTTCAGTGAAATATATCTCAAATATATAACTTCAACTCCATTTCTAGATGGCCACTTCAATTCCACTTATTATTACCTTGGGCTCTAATTATTACAGTTGCTGCTGCTGCTGCTGCTGCTAAGTTGCTTCAGTAGTGTCCAACTCTGTGTGACCCCATAGACAGCAGCCCACCAGGCTCTGCCATCCCTGGGATTCTCCAGGCAAGAACCCTGGAGTGGGTTGCCATTTTCTTCTCTAATGCATGAAAGTGAAAAGGGAAAGTGAAGTCGCTCAGTCATGTCCGACTTCCTAAATAAAGCTGATGTTGGTCCCTTCATTCCTATTATGTTATTTTCTTAGAAGAGTATTTTCATTTACCACTTCCCTGCTCAAAAACTGCTTTGATATACTAGTTATTTGAATAGGTACATGTTCCAGGAAGCAGAAATTATAATTTTTGTTACTTTTTGTGTAATACTCAGATCTTATACATATTAACATATAACAGACATCATATAATAGATATGAGTATGTATCAGAGTATGTTGAATTGATTAACTGTGTAGCCAGAAAAATAAGTCAATATTAACTCCCTGCTTCTCATCTTAAAAAGGTTTTTAAACTTTAGTTATTTTTATTTCAAAAGGGCAAACAATTCTTTCCCATGAGATAGTGATTTTGGTTCTTATTTATAGGATCCATTACTACCTAATGGAGAAGCTTAAAAGAGAAAGCAGAGCATAGTGCGTAGAGTATGGCTTAGTCTGACTCTGTCACCTCTATGTTTATAAAAATGTGATATTAATAGTACCTATTTGGTAGAGTCACTGTGAGTATTAAATTAGGGAATACATGTAAGATCCTCAGAACTATGCCATGATGTGAGCTGTTTTTGTTGCTGTCATGAATGTTGCTTTTATTATAAGTGGAAGCATCGTTTGGGCTCGTCTTTGATTTCAAATGATAAAGAGCAAGGGTAAGATGCTCACAGGTCAATGCTAACCATTGTAAGCTGAAGACAGAATGTATTATAGTGTAAGTGTAGGTACTGATTTGTTTCCTGGGTTTTATGTTCCAGATTGCTTTCAAAATAAGAGAAACACTTAAAATTTTAATTTGTCCTCATCAAGTGTAGGTATTGATTTGTCTCCTGGGTTTTATATTTCAGATTGCTTTCAAAATAAGAGAAACATTTACAATATTAATTTGCCCTCATCTTACTTTCTTCTTTCGGAATACACTACCCTTTTACTGTTACAGAATCTCACAACATGATTATGAGATTACTTTTAGTGTCTTAAGCAATAATTTGCTGCATAAGACTTTCCCCTTAATCCCTTGTTGATTTGTACTATTTCAGACCTGTTTTTAGCAGTAACTAGTTAGGGAAGGGGCTTCTCTGGTGGCTCAGTAGGTACAGAATCTGCCTACAATGCAGGAGACCCGGGTTCAATCCCTGGATTAGGAAAATCTCCTTGAGAAGGCAATGGCAACTCACTCCAGTATTCTTGCCTGGGAAATCCCATGGATTTCTGTATCCTGGTGGGCTACAGTCCATGGGGTTGCAAGAGTCAGACATGACTAAGTCACCACCACCACAGTAAGGGAGAAAAATATCAACCAAATAGAACTAGGAAGGTGATTATTTGATCATGTTACTTCTCTTTAAATTCGTCCAGAGTTTCCCATGACCATTAGAATTAAGATCTAAATGCTTGTAGTGAAAGCAAAAGTCACTCAGTTGTGTCTGACTCTTTGCAACCCCATGGACTATACAGTCCATGGAATTCTCCAGGCAAGAATACTGGAGTGGATAGCCTTTCCCTTCTCCAGGGGATTTTTCCCAATCCAGGGATCGAACCCAGGTTTCCCGCATTGCAGGCCGTTTCTTTACCAGCTGAGCCACAATGTATAATAATCCTTGTTCCACTTGTTCCTTGCTGACAACCTTTCCACCACTCTTAGGACACTGCCTCTCCACCCACAATGAGCCTTTCCAGTTTCTTGAACACACCATGCTTCTGGCTATAAACACTATTGTGTTACACTTCGCCCTTTATTTTTTTGCCTCAGTTCAGTTCAGTCGCTTAGTCGTGTCCGACTCTTTGCGACCCCTTGCCTAGGGAACCCCAAATTCATCCTTTTCAGATTCTATCTTAAATGTTGCCTTCTTAGGAAAATCTTCTCTGGCCCTCCAGATGAAGTCAGGCTCCTGACACAGAACTTTTCCTTCACATGATTACTCTTTTAAAGAGTCAGTGGACTCCAAAGAGGGGTGAACATATCCCAGGGAAAAGAGAATATTAGAACTGTAATTTCTATTAAATCTTTTTTGTTTTAATTTCATTTTTCCAGTTTATTTTAAAAATCTATACAACAGACTAGCAGAAAGACACATGAATCACTTATAAACAATTAACTATTCATTTTGGGGGTGTCTACTCAGAAATGCTTATTGATAGGGGCATGCCATTTAAAAATATATTTGAGTTCACAGCTCTGAGCAGCTGGAGAGCAGAGTTTCCACCTGTTTTGCTCATGACTATCTCCTCTGTGCTTTTAGTCGTATCACACATCTAGCAGGATCCTACTACATGGATTAAATAATTAAATATCTCTTGCAGCTTGCAAAAACATAAACATCTAGTTAGACTACAACATGAGATGTGTTAATACAGTAAATAGATCTATTTGCTAGTCAGGTAAACAAAATATAGGAAGGCAGGCTTATACATACAAATAAGTAATGTAATTTAAAATATATATTTATATATATATAGAGAGAGAACTCCTGAGAAAAATATAAAAGAAAAATGCAATGTAAACAAAACAAATAATAACAGCTAATGTTTATTTCATTTCTGTGATGTGCCAGAGACTGTTTGCTTATTTATTTTGCTGTGCTGGGTCTTCACTACCGTGCACAAGCTTTCCCCAGCTGCGCCAAGTGGGAGCTTCTCTCTTACTGGGCTTAGTTGCCTCGCATGTGGAATCTTACGAGACCAGAGGTCGAACCAATGTTTCCTGCACTGGCAGGTGGATTCTTCACCACTGGACCATCAGGGAAGTCCATGCCAGAGACTCTTAAGCCCTTTGCTGCATCTACTTATTTAATCCTTACAACTATTCCGTGTGGTAGGTCCCATTATTATCCTCATTTTAAAGATGGTGAAACTAATGAATGGAGAGGTTAAGTAAACCGCTCACGTTTTAATTCAGGAAGTCTGGCTTCAGCATCTAGGATATTAACTACTATTAAATATTAACTCTGGCATAGCACTTCAAAGGGCTTCCCCGGTGGCTCAGCAATAAACAATCTGCCGGCAATGCAGGAGCCACAGGAGACCCCAGTTCAATCCCTGGGTCAGGAAGAGCCCCTGGAGCAACCCACTCCAGAATTCTTGCCTGGAGAATCCCATGGACAGAGGAGCCTGGCAGGCTATGGTCCATAGTGTCACAAGGGCAGACATGACTGAAGCAGCTTAGCATGCACTGCACAGCACTGCAGTAAGATTCACAGTTGATATTATTAAATTCCAGATGAATAATGTCTACCTCTGCATTATAGGCAAACAGAAGTAGGCAGATTCCACGTGAACTCAAGACTGAAATGAGTCTGAATCCTTGCTCTACCACTTATTTACCACTTAAAAGCCTCTCTTGTCCCTCCTTGTTTAGCAGTAGAAGGTTGAAGATTCAGTAACAGAGTCTATATAGTGTGCTTGGCTCAGTATCTGACAAACACTCAATGAATAGTGGTCATTTTCCTGTTACTGTGCTGCATTCGAGGGGTAGAATCATCCACAATTTATGAGGGAAGACAGGTGGAGAAATGTTAGAATTCGATGTGATAAGCGCAAGATGGTGAGCAGCATACAGCACAGAGTAGGGAGTGCTTCAGCTACTGCAATTGACAAGGGGAACTTTCTTAGAGGAAGAATTGAGTTTCAAAAGGTCTCAATTTCCAACAGTATTGTGAAGAGCAATATTGATAAAAGAGATGAATATACAGTAACATTAAAATTAGGCCAACACTTAAAATTTAGAAATAGGTTAAACAATTTTTTAAAATTGCTTTCTTAAGGACTTCAAAGAGGTACTCTAAGGTTTACAATTTTCCATGAAATATGAAAGGATAACTGTGTCAGAAAAAAGTTCTTTTCTAAAATTTATTAAATTTATTTGGTTCTACATAAGATTGTACTTGAAAATAGAGTGCTATTGTTAAAAACGTTCTGAAAAATGGTTTTATTACTTTTATGGCTATGGAAAGAGAGGAAAGTACCAATAAGTCCATTTTGGTTTAAGAAATAAGAATATATTATAGAAAACAGAACGTCAATTTAAATATTATTACCAAAGCAACATAAGATTAAGTAGAATGAATCAGGCTTTTAGAACTTTTGGAGGCAAAGTTACTTCTGCCAGACATGGTGCTAATATCTAAAGTCTGGGTAACTTACAAAACAATGTTCTTAAAAATAATAGCTTCAAAGAGAGTTTATAATGAAGAGTGCAACCTGCTCCTTTGCAGCTACAAGAAAAAGACTACTTGCCTCATCAGCCTTTAGAAGAGTCTAAAGTTTTAAAGATAAATATTGCAATTCTAATAATTAAGAAACAAGAATAAAGAAGGGCAGGTACAAGAAAAATCTCAGTACTATTCAGAAAGTACAAGGGCAGAATAGGATTGTTAGTAAATGGAATATGGGGCAATCCCACGTTTAATTTTAATTTTTAATAAGTGCCAATTGCATTTTTCTCATTACTTAACACTCAAGGTTGGAGTCTGCTTTTATAATTACATACTATGACATCACAGAATCACTGTAATCTTAATTTTTGCTGACATGTGTGTAAATAAATCCTTCTCTCTGTTAATTACTTAATATAATTAATATGTAGCAGTTTAGTCACTAAATCGTGTCCAACTCTTTGTGACCCCATGGACTGTAGCCCACCAGGCTCCTCTGTCCATGGGATTCTCTAGGCAAGAATACAGGTGTGGACTGCCATGCCCTTCTCCAGGGGACTTTCCCCACCCAGGGATTAAACCCGGGTCTGCTGCATTACAGGTGGATTCTTTAGCAACAGAGCCACCAGGGAGGCCACATATATAATTATATATAATTAGTCTAGTTAATATAATTGTTTTCTGTAAGAAAATGCCTAATATCAAGGATCTGGAGGCTATCTCATTCTGTCTCCTCTGACGTATTAAGTATCTTTGACTTCTCTTTACTGAGTCTTGACTTGTCACAGGAAAACGTTGAAGTTTTTCTGTCTGAAAACAGCAAGCAAGCACACCAAAATCCCCCATCCCACACAAAACCTCTCTCTGATCCTATATCCTAAAACTACCTCCCAAGGGTGGTTGTCACATGATCAAATGATGAGTTGAGTCCCAGAAGCATTTGATGTACATGAATTCAAGTATGTATGCTTGGCATGTCACGAAAAATACTGTGAAACATTTTATGTATGTATTGTATACTGTATACAGGCAAACAATATGCACTTAAACATTTTACACATTTAATTACGATACTGGGCTATAATACTGAATCTATGTACTTTCCTTCAGTACTTTGTAGGAAATGCAAGGAATTTTCATAGGTAGATTTTACTGTACATGACTCCTATGTTTCCACTGTATAGAATGGCTTTTCTATATAAATTTTCTTATTAGACCACGCACCCTTGGTTACTTGGTCTAGAAAGCATGGGAACCATGTCAAATAATGGTTGGCAGTTGCTGTGATAAGACTGCTAGACTAGTTTGCAATACTGCTTACCATCCTCCTGAGAAAGAGTAATGCTAGAATCCTTTTGATAATGCAGAGAAGCACATAGTTACCTGTTTAATATATCTGTCTCTGTTACTCCCTGATGGCAGGGTCCACAGATTATTTGTCAGGTTATCTTCAAGGCCTCAGACAGAGCCTCCGATCATAGAGGGTAGTGTTTAACACAAAGCAGACTGTCTGATTAACAGGACAATGACAGCAGAGTAAGAGAAAGTTGAGGCCACGATCCAAATTTTGGCCTCCCTGGCAATAGTACTCTTTCTCATACAGATTTCAAGAATGCTCTAATTTTAATCAAGAATACTCTCTAAAATTGCATTGTACTAGGAAAAAAAAAACACTTGGACAAGAAGTCAACAGATCTAAATTCCAGCAGCAGTAAACAAATCAGCTCTCAGAACTTCAACTTTCTCACTGAAAAAAGAGAGATGAAACGGAGGTAACATCTACTTAATAGCTCAACAGAAAGATGTAAATGAGATAACGCACGATAACAGTAAACTGTAAAGTGTTACAGAAATATTAGGTAAGGTAGTACTTATATTACTTGATAAAATTATGATTTTGGTCGTATAACTGTGTTGGTATTTTATTTTTTAAATAAGTACCTTGACTTGTTATTAATAAAAGTTTTGGTTTTCTTATTGCTTATATAAGTGGCTTGACTACTTACCATGGAATGCAATAAGGTTAAATGCAGAGATTTAAAACTGTGGTCTTCACTGGCTGTGAGGAATCTGCAAAGACTTTTAAAGGGGTACACCATTGGGGCTGATTTAAAAAAAATAAGTTTCCAAATCCTCTACTTCCTTATACCCACTTTCCTTAAACTCATCTGTCTGGGAAAATCCCTGTTTTCTACATCTCCTTTCACAGATGGCCCTTCTGCTCTAACTTGGCAAAGAAAAGGCATACCTCTCACCCACATTACTATGTTGCATTGCTATGAGGTGTCAGATCCTCCGGAGAATCGTTGACAAATAGTTTCCTTACTCAGGCATTATAAAGGCCACACCCATCTGTCTCAATAGGAGATGCATTCCAATAAAGTTTAACTGTTCATATTTAATAATTAAAAATAAAAAATTTTAATTTATGTTGTCCACATGTATAAGTATTCATGTAACAATAACTTGACCCTAAATAATTTATTTTTTAACATTTAGAGCTTTGACAGGTATAGGAAATTTTGTCATCAGGTGGACATGACATAAAAGTAACAGGAGAGCAAGGACTAGTCACCAAAAGGAAAGGATGTTTGTTGCACTATGTTCCTATTTTGGATTTAAATGGGACTAGACTTACTGTATATAACAGAAAATACTCCATAGTATTCTATAGTTGACTATCAATAATATATGTGATATTAAACAAAATAATCAAAACAATCTTATTTTGCTATTGTCATTTCCTTTGGAACTGAAAGACAAATAATCAAATTAATCACAAATGAGATCCTCGGATGGGTATAATAATTATTTTCAAGATTTTTCTGTGCTTCTTAGAGTATGCCCCATAAAACACTTAGAGTTATAAATTTTAACTACGTGTGTGTATAGTTTTGAGAGAAAAAAATATCATATGAACAAATAAACACATTTCAACAAAGTTCAATAGATGAATTTTAATAGTGATAGCATTCACTATGTTCCAGGCACTATTTTCAGCACTTTATATACACTAACTTTTGGAGAAGGAAATGGCAACCCACTCCACTGTTCTTGCCTGGAGAATCCTAGGGACGGGGGAGCCTGGTGGACTTCCGTCTCTGGGGTTGCACAGAGTCGGACACCACTGAAGCGACTTAGCAGCAGCAGCAGCATATACTAACTTACTTTTCACAACATCTCTTTGAGGTAGGTACCATTTTTCACCCCAGTTTACAGATTGGAAAACTGAAGTAGAAACACATTAGGTCATATGCCTAAGATCACAGTGTCTCACCCAGTGAGGAAGGGGCGGTGCTTTTAGCCATCACACCCTGCTGTCTCTCGCCAGACCTCTGAGAGTCTTTAAAACAAAAATGTGCGTTTGAATCTTAAACAGGACGACAGTGCATGAAGCATTTACTTGATCAAGAAATTCTTGTCTCTCAAAGGATTTTTATAGAATCACTGCTCTTCAGACAACAATCTGAAGAATACTCTATAATCAGGATCTGTAATCAGGATCTGATTTATCTTTCTTCAAAGGCATTTCTAAAATACTCTGGAGCTAGATTACAAGGTTCCATGACTTGTGAATGGAACCAGCCAAACAAAAATCATCTGAATTGGGAAATGATCAGAGACAAGTAAGTAAAACATTCAGTATATTATGTGTAGCATAAGAGCTAATGAGAAGCTGATGATAGAGGAGAGAAATGTTAGAGAGGAGTGATGGTGGGTGTCACAGGATAATTTTGAGTGAAGAACTGAAGGAGAGTCAGCTAGCCATGTGGCATCTGGTGATGATATTCCAAGCAGAGAATGCATTATATGGAAAGGCCTTAAAGTAGAGAGTATTCCTCTTATTTTTAAGTAATGGCAAGGAAGGCAGTACAGACATAAATAAATGGGAAATTAGTAGAAATGAGATCAGAGAGAGAATGATAGCTCCATCATATAAGGCTTTGTAGGTCATAGTGAAAATAATCAGCTTTACTTCCACATGAATAAGAATCCATGGGAAGATTGTGAGGAAGATCTCACTTAAAAGTATTAACAGGATCACTCTGGCTATTGCATAGAGAATAGACTCAACGGGGCAAAAACAGAAGCAGGAAGAGCAATTAGGAGGTTACTGTAATCATCTAAATGAGAGATGGTGGTGGCTTAGACCAGGGTGGTGGCCCTGAGGGTGGTAAGAAGTGGTGGCATTTTAGATATGTTTAATTAGAGAGACTACAAAATTGCTGGACTAGATCGAGGCAGTGTGAGAGAGAGGGGTCAAAATTGTCTCCAGAATTCCTGACCAGAACAACTAGAAGAACTGGACTACGGTGAGCTACAGGCCACAGGGTCACAGAGTCAGACACAACTTGAAGGAACAATAACGATTAGACTACAGATTTGAGATTCATCAGCGTAAGATGGTATTGAAAGCCATGCAATGTTATGAGATCACCTGGTTAGTGGGGACAGAAAAAAAGCTCTTTAACAATGAGAGGTTTCAAAGAGGAAGAGGAGTCAGCAAAATAAACTGGGGGGGAAAAAACGAATGAAACAAAAGAACGAAATTTAAAAAGTGACTATCTTAAGAGGGACTTTCTCTAGCATATAAGAGAAAAAGTGTTTCCGTAAAAAGTAATAAACTGTCTGAAATACTGATGGCAGGCTAGGTAAGATGAGGACTGAGAACTGACCACAGGATTTAGCCATATGGGGTCACTGTTGTTGTTCAGTCGCTAAGTCATGTCCGACTCTTTGCTATCCTATGAACTGCAGCATGCCAGGCTTCCCTGTCCTTCTGTCTCCTGGAGATCGCCCAAATTCATGTCCACTGAGTCAATGATGCTATCCAGCCATCTCATTTTCTGTCAACCCATTCTCCTCCTGCCTTCAATTTTTCCCAGCATGAGATTCTTTTTCAATGAGTCAGCTCTTTGCATCAGGTGGCCAAAGTATTGGAGTTTCAGCTACAGCATCAGTCCTTCCAAAGAGTATTAAGGGTTGATTGCCTTTAGGATTGACTGGTTTGATCTCCTTGCAGTCCAAAGGACTCTCCAGAGTCTTCTCCAGCAGCACAGTTTGAAAGTGTCAGTTCTTTGGCGCTCAGCCTTCTTTAAGGTCTGATTCTAACATCTGTACACGACTACTGTGGGGTCACAAGTGATCCTAAAAAAGGGAGTTTGATGGAGTGATGGAAGTAAAGTCTGATTGGTATTCAAGCAAAAATGGGAAAGAAATTGGCAGCCCTTTCAAGGATTTTCCCAGTAAAGGAAAGAGGAGATATGAGATAGTAGTTGGAGGGGAAAATGGGTCCAAAGAGGATTTTCAGAATCAGTGTTCTTAACCATGATGATATATGACTTCATTAAATAAAGCTAAAAATTGGCCACCAGGGCTCACTAGGTGTCAGAGGAGCAGACACAAATACTAATTGTACATTTAGATTGGATAAGAGCAATGAATCAAACAGATTAAGTTCTATGGGAGAAGAGAGTGAGAAGGAGAAGAGAAAGATACTAGAGATGTTTTCTAAACTGAGTTTTAAGGAAACCCTAGGATTTTACCTGCCAGAGGTCAGGGGAGGAAAGGATGACAGGAATGGGGAGGTGAAGATTTCAAGTAGCCAGAGGAGCTCCAAGAACACACAGGAGGTGCAAAATTAATTGCATGGGAAAGGAATAATCTAGTGTACAAACGATGTGCATGAGCAGCTGCTTGGGGTACAGAGAAGGAAGAAAGGGGTGACTTAGGCTGGAAAGGACATCAGTGACACCTGAGAAATGGCCCTGAATGCCATAATAAGGATATTTTAGTTTTTGAGTATGAAGAAGAGGAATTATCAAACATATTGAAGTAAGAAAAGTGACATGACTGTTTCTGAAAGATAAATGATGGGATTTAAAGAACAGACTGAAAGGGGGCCCTCTGTCAGAATAAGGCATGGTTAGCATGCTAAAAAGGAATGAGCATTCTTTCTTTTAATAAAAGTGAATGCAGTAGATCTAATTAAAATTCTACTCAAGTGAATCCAACACCATCCACATGCTGTCCACAAAATGAAGAACATGGCTTACTTGTGGCATTTTCCAAAGAAGCAACATCAGTGTAGGAAATTTTAGGAAAAGGTAGATATACTCAATAAAAATAAGCAGAAAGTGTCAAAATTCAGTTTCTCTATCATCACAAAATATTTATGAAATTATTTGTCTCGTGCCTTTTATATGCTAATATATACTGAAAGACAAGGAAAACTTTAAGTATTTTTTCAGACTTATAAAATTTTGCTGAAAATGGAAATCCCTTAAAGAAGTACCAAAAATCTTCAACCTACTTTTCAATTTAAAAGATACTGACTTGCTAATTTGACCACACGTTAGGGACTAAATAATTACCTTTAATTTTGTGAGCCAGTGTTGATGACCTGGCTTTTCAAATATTTATCTGATTACTGCAAAATCATAATGAAATTAAATTAATTAATAATTACAGGCATCAGAAATGATGTATTTCTTATACAGTGGTTTACAGTACTCAGTATGAAAGAGAATTATAAAGTATATACATCTATTTCTCTGTCCTCTTTTGAAGAGTTCTGAAGGATTTTTAATTCCATGAAATGCTTTCTTTGGCATTTTATTCCCTTAGAAAGTTTCCAGATAAGGACTAATTATAACATCTTAAAAATTATACAAATTATTGAGTTTTAACATAAATGTTCAATGCTAAGTCACAATTATAATCAACAGAGTAAAGATACTCTGTTAATTTAAGTTCATGAAAAAAGTTTACTTCTAATATAAACAATTATACTTAAAGAACTTTCAGAACAATGTTTCAAGTATTCTGAAGTGGGATATCACTTGAAGACAATATATTTTAGTTAGCAAGGAAAATTAAATAAAATGCAAAAGAAATTATTAAGTGATCTTATTTCTATCTTTAGTACTCTTGCTGGATAGAGATTCCAATCAAGGTAACCTTGTTACATTGCTAATACAAGGAGACCTATAACTCAACTCATATTTAAAAATATCCCAAAGAATTTACAAGGAGACCTGTAACTCAACTCATATTAAACATATTCCAAAGAGAAGCATGGGATAGCAAAAACATTTGTGGACTACAAATTTGGTCCTAGTCCTGGTTCTTTTAAGCTGTACGACTTAAGACAAGCTTTTAACTACTTTATCTTAATTTTCCTTATTACTATAATGAAGTGATTGCAATAGATACTAGGGATATAATATGTAGCTCAACTAACCCTGAGGTGTGGCCTGAAATGAGATTATAATTTTATTACTATTGCATAAAAACAAGGATTTAAAAAATACAGTGTGTATGTCAATAAAATGAAGTTCTATAAGCAATACCAAATCTGAGAAACAGAGCATTACCAGTCTTTAGAAATTCCTATGTGCCCCTCGCCTTCCCCACTCATCACTCTGTACTCAACTGCCCTCCCTCCAACAGGATGCTATACCACTGAATAAGGCTTGTGTTGATCATTGCTATGCTTTTCTTGATGCTCACCACATATTTTATACTCCTGCATAATTATACAGCTGTGTTTGTTTCCAAATTATAAGAATGGATCCATCCTGCAGGAATTTTTCTATAACGTTTACAACATTCATTCACTTTGATGCATGTAGTTGTAATTCACACATTTTCACTAAGGCACAGTGTTCTACCTACAGTTTACCCATTCTCCTATTAATGACATTTTTGTTCATTTTATTCATTCTGTTTAGACTACTGCTCTTATAAACACTGCAGCTATTTATCATTCTTCTGTTGTTGCTGCTATTGTTGCTTTATTCTATTTATTTTCTTAAATTTGGTCACACTGGGCAGCTTGTGAGATCTTAAATCCCTGATTGAATCAAGGACTGAACCCGGGCCCCGGCAATGAAAGCACTAAGTCCTAACTGCTGGACTGCCAGGGAACTTGCCTTTTGTGTATCTAAGAAATGGCATCTGGGGAAAAATGAAAATCTCAAGCTGAGCTCATTTCTCTTGGTTTCCATCTTCTCCTAAATATCTGATAATTTTCAATTTCCTTGCTAGTATCTGATGTTCACCAGACAATTAAAAACAAATTTAAATACACACATACACACAAACACACATACTTGTATACACTCACCACACACACGCATATGTACACATCTCAGCATTTTCAGCTTTTTTCAGATGGAGAGTTAGCTCTAATTATAGTCTGCTGTTCTTGGATGTGGGTTTCTCTTATTTTCTTTGGTTTTTGCATATGCCATCCTGACTAGATTATGAAAGACTCCTATGTGGATACTAGATCCATAGTATGCATTCAGAACTTGATAGACTGCCTGCCACACAATAAACAATCCCTGTGTTAAAAAACTATAACAAGTACAAGTCTTGGCAACTTATCAGAATGTGTGGCTTGATACTGGGAAAAGAAAATAAGCAAACATCATTTTAAGATTCCTAAAGATTGATAATGGCCATGCCATTCCCCAGAAAGGACAAAAGAAGTCAAAGGACAGAAGAAACAGCAATAGAACTGGGGTGAAGCTGACTTTGTATTTTGGCTCTGGCTGAATCTGGTGTATTTTTAAGGTACTTAAGAGAAGCTATGTGAGTTAAATTGAGAAATGTAGATTAGAACTTCAGAAAAGAGGTATGAGCTGGATACATGATGTAAGTTATCTCGTTACAGTAATTGCTAAGAGAAAGAAGAAATATAAAGAGACAGCAGCTGAGTATAAAACACTAAAGAATTTCTAGAAACACCAAGGGGCTAAGTAAGAAGAACACTTAAAGAAGATAGATGAGTTTTGAGAGTAAGAAGAGGAAACTTAGAGGAATGTCGCTTAATGGAAGATAATGAGGAAGGCAGTCTGGCAAAAGCAATTATTGCATGATCAAATGTGGCTGAAAGGTTAATAAAGGTCTGGAATGAAAAAAGTATTATAATAAATAATATCTATTGAGTAATCAAGGCAGGCAAGAATGTGGAAGGTTAGAGAGATTTGAATTTTTAAGTGAGAAGAAAGGTTTAGGAAAGAGTTTAGATGATTTTAAGCAGGAATTAAGAGAACAACAGAACAACAAACACACTAATGAATAGATCTGAGGGCTTAAAGGAAGGCAGCCAGTCAGTATGTGAGTGAACATGAATTTGCACAATTTTGTGACTTTTGCTAACAAGGTTAACATCTTGGGGTGAGAAAGAAATCAGTTTTCCAGAAAGAAAAAGGAATTAGTTTACAGGAAACCATGAGAAATTCATTTCTAGACATTTTGAAGATTAATATTTGGAAAAGAGAATGGATAGTGGGATACAGATTTTGGAGTTAACTACATAGAAATGACAATTAAAATCAATGGCATATGTAGATATTTACATGTCATAATTTTTTTAGTTAAAAGAAAAAGACTATTTTTCTTAGAGAAATTATACCTAATCTGAAAATATTAATAGCTTCCATTCCTATTAATGAGTGTGGATTTGTTTTTGTCTTTGAGAACTTGAAAACTATCCTATTTTAAGAATAATTCCATTATAACCAAATGGCAATAAGAATCCTAAAATTATAACTAGTAGGAAGAAACTCACGAAACCCGAAGGGACTGCAGAAATATATGTTTGAGTATAGCAGTTGTTAAACCACTATTATGAAAAACTCTCCTAACCCTTGCCTTTGTGTATAGGCAGTTATTATCTGGGGAAAACAGAAACCAAACACAACATACGCAGGGCTACTGTTTTACCAGTAGAGACAAGAATGGCCACAACGGCTGTTTAAAATGGACATCTGTTCTGATTACTAAGCTTCATGCTCCAGCGGTTGTGAACCTTCTACGACGTAACCTTTGCTCATATTTGGGCTTCCCAGGTGGAGCGGTGGTAAAGAATCCGCCTGCCAATGCAGGAGACACAAGAGACGCAGACTCAATCCCGGGGTGGGAAGATCCCCTGGAATAGGAAATGGCAACCCAATCCAGTGTTCTTGCCTGGAAAATTCCATGGAGGAGCCTGGTGGCCTATACAGTCCATGGATCACAAAGAGTCGGACACGACTGAGCACTTAGACACACATACACACACACCTGCTCATATTATATTCACTGAATTACTAATATATAACATTTCAATACTTCTCACACTCTAAAGTGCATTTTACATATGTAACCATATATAACTTAATCATCGTAACAACTTCCCAGTACAAAAGGGAATCATTAGAACTCTTATTTCATGCTCAAATTCAAAGCTTCTTCTACTAATAACAGTGACCCTGAATAAATTCACCTGAAAATGAACAGTCACACAGGATAGATATTATTATTGAAACGAAATCATCATACCATTTGGTGATGCCATAGCACTCTTTAATAATATCCTGGAGTATGGCACGATAGAAGAGGGACTCAGTAGGCAGCTGAAAAAAAAAGCAGATACATATGAGCACAAGAAACAAGTAAAAAACAAAAATTAAATCAATGCTTGAGAGTTGGGACCATAAGTGAATGTTAGAAACCTGAGTTTGCTGTTAACATAGAGGATAATATTATAACTCTTCTATTCTAAATAAAATGTACCTGGGGGCTAATTCTCACTGAGAAAATAAAAGAAACTATAAAAGAAGTAGTAGTGAATGAAGCAGAAAAGGAATAATCAAAGAAAAATGAGCTAACATCCCAAATGGAGTGCTTATCATTTAAAAACGTAGAAATAAACGTTCACAACTGCGTCAGCACTGTAAAGAGAGAAGTAGGATGTGTGCAAAAGAGCAGAGAATGTGGGTCTTTCCTCACAGACGTGGATTAGAGATTTAACCTAGGACGCTGAGCCAGAGAGAAAAGGCACTACACTACATAAGGACATTCCAAAATAGGTTCACTTCCTAGGGAGAAAGAAGTGGGAAGTGACCGTGAAGGTCCAAAGGTAGGGAAGAAGGCCTTAGTGATGCACGTTAGCTTCAAAGAAGTAGAAGGTAATAAAGTACTATACAGAGAGGAAAAATGCTTCACTGTGGCAATGTAAGAGGTACTCTTATACTGCTGCTGCTGCTGCTGCTAAGTCGCTTCAGTCATGTCCGACTCTGTGCGACCCTAGAGATGACAGCCCACCAGGCTCCCCCGTCCCTGGGATTTCCAGGCAAGAACACTGGAGTGGGTTGCCATTTCCTTCTCCAATGCAGGAAAGTGAAAAGTGAAAGTGAAGTCACTCAGTTGTGTCCGACTCTTAGCGACCCCATGGACTGCAGCCTACCAGGCTCCTCCGTCCATGGGATTTTCCAGGCAAGAGTACTGGAGTGGGGTGCCATTGCCTTCTCCAATAGTGGCCAAAGACCTTTTAATACTGATAGTACAGGAAAATTCAATATCAGGAACAATAACCCTGTTTCCATGTCAAGTTACTGTTGAAAAAAAGAAAAATGAACAAGGAAGGAGGTCAACAATAATTGAATACCTCTGAGTAGTCAAATAAGGTAAAAACTGTTTTAAAGACAGAGTTCAATGAAACGTGCATATCTAATAAGTTATCCTTTTGTAACTTTAATTCTCCTTCTGAGCCTCACATTGTTACTATCATTTGTTTTCAACTACAACACACTGGATTCAAGTGGAGTTTAGCAGAAAATAAACATTTTGCCTGTGTGCTCAGGCGGGAAACCTATTCTACTGCCCCACTTCGCCACTTAACATCAAGTTCCTACACTGCGTGTCCCAGATGCTGAGACTAAAAAAACATCTCAAGTTGGCAGTTGAGGGTCAACCATTATTTCCTGGGTCTTTACCCAATGGCATTGCCTTCTTAAGTCACTGGAGAACATCTGACTTGTAGGGTCTTGAGACAGTACTTTGAACACAAGTTATATCCTCACTGGATGGTGGGAGCAGTGAGAAGGGCGATTCTAGTAAGAAATGGTATTAGAAATACCAGTTTCCAACACAACTCCTAAATGACTCACTGAAAAGCAGACATACATATACTTGAGTGCCCACACTAAAATTTATAAACTTCAAAAGGCACACTCCTTATACAAAATCTCTTTCCAAATACAACTCCTTAAGACAAAATCTCTGATTTATAAACTTTCATTTCCTGAAGAGTTTTCCAAAAATTTCATTAAGAATTTCCCATCTCTGGATATATTTTCTATTTGATAATTTTTGATCTTCAGTTCAGTTCAGTTCAGTCACTCAGTCGTGTCTGACTCTTTGCGACCCCCCGAATCGCAACACACCAGGCCTCCCTGTCCATCACCAACTCCTGGAGTGATTCTTTTTTGCAGTACCTACTATCTCTATTATCTGTCCCCCATTTCCCCCAAATCCTTCCAGTTCTCTCACAGAAATGTTGAAATCCCTTTTCATATATTAATACCTACTCATATTGTTCTAGTGAAATTCAAGACATTCTGAGAAATATTTAATGAAGTAAAACATTAGAATTATAAATGGCTTACAAAATTAACTTTTTATTTGATTAGTTATAATAGATAGGAACTTCAATGTTATGTACATTTTATATAAAACTCCTAAAAACACTGAAGCTGTTGTTTGAGCTGAGGAAGCCTGGCTCTGATGTCCCACTACTAAGCCATGATACTATTTTGCTTCTTCCACATTTTGGCAAAGATGGGGTGTCATCAATTTTTTTATTACACACTTTCATGTACAAAAGCTGAGAAGAAACTCTTAAAAATAAAGCTCTCCTTTCCCATGCCTTTTAGATAAATTATATAAAATGATATTCAGATAATTTAGAAATACATGTACATTTAATTGTTATTAAAAACTGACTATAGAAAGGCTACCAAAAAGACCAAGAAACATACTTTAAGCAAGAGAACATACAAAAAATGGAATGCACAGAGGAATACAAACAGGATGGAATAAATCATCATTCCCCAGTAACCCTGAGTAAAGAACTTTACAGCTGTTTCCTAAGAGAAAGGAAAGAGAGTTATGAAGTGCCTTCGAATGTGCACTCCTTGAATAACCAGGACTATCCATCCTGGTAAATACAGATGGGGGTAAGTGGGAAGGAAGTCAACATCTTCCGTGCAGCCTGTGCCTGACCACTCCAGGAACAAGCTGGATGTGCCTCAGAGTTTACTTTCTTTCCTTTGCAAATGATAAATCAACTTAACACTTTAATGAATTTTAAAATGAGAGGGAGCAGACAGAGGACACCCTTAAAGGATGTATATGTATATTAAGACATACATGTTATAGGTCTAGTGGACAGGGCACTAAGCTGGAAAAACTCTACAATTAATTGAGCTAGAATGTACTATTAAACTTGTGCTGTGTATCATGTTCTCACGTAAGTTTGGGGAATACTTAACTCACAAGATGGACTGTAAACATGAGCGAGCACTTGGGAAACTGAAGGGCAGAGCATAAATGCACTGGGGCATTATTATGATTAATGCTCTTTCCTCTTCCAGACCCCTAAGGAACCGCTATTTTGATCTGTACTATAGTCAAGAGCTTGGGCTCCAGAGTCAGAGATTCAAATCTCATTGTTCACTACTTAACAGCTTTCTTGTGTGTATTGTGAGATAATAGTCCCCACCTTAGAGGCCATGTATGGGGCATTTTAATTGAAAAAGCCAACTTTGAACTGAACTTTGCTAAGCATTGTATGAAACTAAGCTTTCATTTTCATGATCATAATTAATCACCTAAAACAGTAACAAGAGTTGATATGTACTGAAGACTTACTATGTGACATTGTTTTAAGCATTTTACATCTTTCACTCATTTAATCCTCACAAAAACTCTATGAGAAAGGTATTATTATTACTCTTAGTTTTATGATTATTATTATTTGCATTTTACAGATTAAGAAATTAAGCTGTGGAGAAATCATGATGTGTCCCCAGCTCACTAAGCCAGTAACTGATGTAAGACAAGACGCAAATCAGCCGTCAGAGAATAAAGCCTACAAACTTAAAGTATGCTCGAATGTCTTTAAAAAATCAGTTTTTGTCAGTTTTTAGGTAGCTACAATCAATATTTTTTTTATAATTTTATTTTTTTTAATTTTATTTATCTTTTTAAATTTTTTAACTTTTTTTAAACTGTGCTCAGTCGTGTCCAACTCTTTGCAGCCCCATGGACTGTAGCCCGCCAGGTTCCTCTGTCCATAGCATTTTCCAGTCAAGAATACTGAATTGGGTTGTCATTTCCTCCTCCAGGGGATCTTCCCAACCAGGGATCGAACCTGCGTCTCTTGTGCCTCCTTCATTGGCAGGCGGATTCTTTACCACTAGTGCCACCTGGGAAGCTCCGACTTTTTAAAAAAAGTCCACACAAAGTTCTTAGCATTGTGTCTGATCCAAAGTAAGCACTCAGTAAATGATACTTGTCACTACTATTATCTCTTATTATATTTAAAAATTAAAATTGACATATTAATACTCTGAAAAGAAGCTAAAAATAAATCTCTAAAATTTAGGTCCAGTAAGAAAATTTTGTGATAAATTTAAAAGGAACTCTAAAAAAATGTTAAAAATATTAAAACGTGTCATAAATCATAAGGTAGAGGATAAAGCAATTACATTGAATACATTTAATATCTGTTTATATATAAAAACTCATTTGGTTGTTGCAACTAATGACTAATGAATTCAATAAAAACAGAAGTTAAAAAACCACCAAATAAAATGTGTGCTTTGAACTATAGCTAAAAAATAAATTGAATGTTATACCTTGTTTATCTTTGCTTGAACTAAGCCCATAAAAGCTTGAA
The DNA here is from genome assembly GCF_002263795.3 of Bos taurus. Classification (NCBI taxonomy): domain Eukaryota; kingdom Metazoa; phylum Chordata; class Mammalia; order Artiodactyla; family Bovidae; genus Bos; species Bos taurus. The sequence goes on along the minus strand of NC_037332.1, from coordinate 11,981,751 downwards.
AGTCAGCAACAACATTCGTCAGAAATATTTATAGACTGTTTAACATAATATGAAGAAATGAGGTCCTAGTATAAGAGTATAATGTAGAAGTCTTCCTAAAAGCTTAATATTCTTTTCCTGAGAGTTCAATTCTCTTTTATAATAAAGTAAACTTACAGAAAATGTGTAAGTTTGAATATGAAGAGGAGACAAGAAGAGGGAGTATTTATTAAAATCCATCAGGTTTTAGGTTCACCAGCAGGTCAGGTATGAAGAGCACTTTGAGAAAACCTATCACTTTCATCAGCTGGATTAGAGTAAACACTCTCACTTACCCCTTGGCCAACTGCAACCCGCTCCAGAGCCTTTAAGGAGAAAAAAATAAGACAAAGATAGTTGATATGTTTAGTCTTATCTTATAAAACTTATAAACACATTATATGAGGGCTTGTAAAAGTGACATTGAAAGAGATTAATTAACTGATAACATAATAGTTTATACACTTACAAGTGTTAATATCACGAAGGAATGCTAACTCGTACACTTGTATAATTTAGGGCTGCTATATGCGTGTGTGTCATGTACACAAACACACACACACTGCAACTGTATACACTCTTTGAACTTAAAAGGAATTAGAAAACTGGAAAGATATAAAGACACATTCTTGGCTCTCTTTTATTGTAGCTAAAACAAATAAATCCAAAGCTATTATAATATATGTAATAAACATAATTTATATGCTATGTTTTAATTTATTTTCTTCCAATTTTTAAAAAACATATAATTTTATCTTTTATTAAATAAAAGTATATCGAACAAATTATGGTTGAAATCTTAGCTTACAAAAGTACATGTTTTTGGTCTGCATGGTCTGCAAATTCAAATCAAATTCACGTATGATCAACTCACTTTAAGAGAAAGTAATACATATTTTACAATTTTACATGTAGTTAGTTTTACATTTATATTTACTTAAAATGCAAAATATTTTTATAAAACATTTCCTAATATTTCTAATAAATACTCTTAATACAATATATATGAAAGATTTGTTATAATTCAAATATGGAATAGAGCCTTCTGAAACTTTCAGTTTTTTTTAGAAACATACATTTCCACATTTATGTTGTTTTATAACTGAATCACATGATAATATTTTAACTAAAATTTTATTATTAAAGCTTTAATTAGAAAATATTTCAAACATAAAGTAGTAAAATGTAACATATTTGCATACACTTCCTAATTCAAACTACTCATATTTATTTCAGATGCCTATGTCTTCTTAAATATTACTTTTTAGATTTAGCTGAATCATGTCCTTTTAAAGCTGAAAGAAAACTTACAGATTATCCAAAGTGCAATTTTTGCAGATGCACAAGGTCACTGACAATGAAAGGAACTTGTCACAAGTTGCACAGTTAGTTAGCAGGTGAGTAGGAACTAAAAACTTGTTTTCCAAATCCCAATTTACTTTTCATGATCTCATGTCATGAAGATTTAGTGGGAAAATGAGCTCATGTTATGAAAGTTTGCTTCACAGAAATTGTTTGAAGAAAAAAATGGAACTTTCCCATTGACTTCAAGGATACCTTCACTGAACATCAAGAGTAAGAGTGTTATGAATACAGAAGATGATTATTAAATAATAAACTTTTTATTTTATACAGGAGTATAGACAATTCCCTGGTAGCTAAGATGGTAAAGAATCTGTCTGCATTGCAGGAGACCTGGGTTTGATCCCTGGGTCAGGAAGATTCCCTGGAGAAGGGAATGGCAACCCATTCCAGTATTCTTTCCTGGAGAAATTCATGGACAGTGGGAGCCTGGTGGGCTACAGTCCTTGGGATCGAAAAGAGTCAGTCAGGCATGACTTACTAATATTATAGCCAATTAATATTGTGACAGGCAAGTTTTTAATAATATATTATTTGGTGTCAATACAAATATCATATAACACAGGGCTAATTTTGGTATGTATTGTTGATGAATTTATCTTAGAAAACCAAATGTTAAATTTTGATTACATGATAAAAGATAAACAGGTAGGTGATAAACAGTTTCTTACAAATATTAATAATTTTTATTGGCCAATAAGTATAGATGATGAAGAGAATATACTAAGTGTTCATTTCATACTAATATTTTTATATTTTATCAGGCTAAAAGTATGCTGATAAGATTACACTAATATAATTCATTTATTCCCCCCTGGTTAGTACCCTTAACAATTCATCTGAAAGTTACCAGAAAGATATCTCTCTGTCTGTCTCACTCTCTCAATCCTTTAAGCTCTGAATATTTGTAGAAAAGGTGAGTTATGAAGAAAAAGGCAATGAAACAAGAAACACCAAAAAAATGTTCCTTAGACTTTCTAAGATTTGTCAAGAAAAGAAATCCACATGAGCAAAGACAAGGATAGAGCTAGAAGGAAAGGAGCATTCTCTAAGAAGCTGACATTAGTCAGGCAAAGTGGTTGATAAATTCTTTATTTTGGAATTTACTTTTCAAAAACCCTTCTTCATGGTTTGTTGAATGTTTATAGCAAACAGTTTTGTTTTGTTAACATACTATATTCTTTTATCTTTCTAACGGATATTAATTGCTATTATATATTATTTTGGATAGTATCTGTTTTTATTTTGGATTGTTTTCTCCAAGTTGCTTCTTTCCTATTTGTTTATCTGATCTCTGTTCTTTCCTGTTAGACTTTCTTAGACAGTTAAAGATTCTTGGCTGTCTGCTGATAACTAAAATGTAGGTATCATAAACTTGAATGGAAGCACTGTGCTTATGAGAGGACTAGTAATTACAGACCTCACCACAAAGGTCCTATTTTATCGTGAAATTTCTAATGCCAGTATCTTCAGACTTTTCTCTTAGCCTAGTCAGATTCCCTACAAAAAGACTATTTCAATTTCTTCTTGCTTAGAGGAATCAGTAAACTAAAATGGACAGGAATGGGTAAATTTAATTCAGATGACCATCTTATCTACTACTGTGGGCAAGAATCCCATAGAAGGAATGGAGTAGCCCTCATAATCAACAAAACAGTCTGAAATACAGTACTTGGTTAAAGCCTCAAAAATTACAGAATGATCTTGGTTCGTTTCCAAGGCAAGCCATTCAATATCACAGTAATCAAAGTCTATGTCCCAATCACAGATGTCAAAGAAATTGATCCGTTCTATGAAGACCTAGAAGACCTCCTAGAACTAACACCTAAAAAAGATGTTCTATTCATCATCAGGGACTGGAATGTAAAAGTAGGAAGTCAAGATATAATTGAGTAACAGGCAAGTTTGGCCCTGGAGAACAAAATGAAGTAGGGCAAAGGTTAACTGAATTCTGCCAAGAGAATGCATTAGTCATAGCAAATACCATTTTCCAACAACACAACAGATGACTTTACACATGGACATCACCAAATGGTCAATACTGAAATCAAACTGATCACATTCTTCATAGCTGAAGATGGAGAAGCTGTGTACAGTCAGCAAAAACAAGACCTGGAGCTGACTGTGGCTCAGATCATCAACTTCTCAGAGCAAAATTCAGGCTTAAACTAAAGAAAACCAGGAAAAACCCCTTGGCCAGAAAGGCATGGCTTAAATCAAATCCCATGTGAATTTTCAGTAGAGGTAATTAATAGATTCAAGGGGCCAGATCTAGTTAACATTGTGCTTGAAGAACTATGGACAGAGGTCCATAATATTGTACAGGAGGCAGCAAACAAAACCATCCCAAAGAAAAAGAAAAGCAAGAAGGCAAAGTGGTTATCTGAGGAGACTTTACAAATAGCTGAAGAACGAAGAGAAGTGAAAAGCAAGGGAGAGAGGGAAAGGTACATCCAATTAAATGTAGAGTTCCAAAAAATAGCCAGAAGAAACAAGGTCTTTTTCAATGAACAATGCTTAATAATACAAGAAAACAACAAAAGGGGAAAGACAGGTGATCTCTTCAGGAAAACTGGAAACATCATGGGAGTATTTCACCCAAAGATGGTCACAATAAGGGATAAAAAGGGTAGAGACCTAGTAGAAGGTGAAGAAATCAAGAAGAGATGGTAAGAATACATGGAAGAACTGTATAAAAAAGGTCTTAATGAACCGGATTACTACAATGGTGTGGTTAATCATCCAGAGTCAGACATTCTGGAGAGTGAAGTCAAGTGGGCCTTAAAAAGCAATGCTGTTAATAAAGCTAGTGAATGCGATGAAATTCCAGCACAACTATTCAAATCCCCAAAGGATGATTCCATCAGGGTCTTGCATTCACTATGTCAGCAACTCTGGAAGACCCAGCAGTGGCCACGGGACTGGAAAATAGTCAATCATAATTCCAATCACTGCAGATGGTGACTGCAGCCATGAAGTTAAAAGACACTTGCTCTTTAGAAGAAAAACTATGACAAACCTAGACAGCATATTAAAAAGCAGAGACATTATTTTGCTGACAAAGGTCGAATAGTCAAAGCTATGGTTTTTCCAGTAGTCACATATGGATGTGAGAGCTGGACTATAAAGAAAACTGAGCACCAAAGAATTGATGCTTTTGACCTGTGGTGTTGGAGAAGACTTGAGAATCCCCTGGACTGCAAGGAGATCCAACCAGTCCCTCCTAAAGGAGATCACTCCTGAGTGTTCATTGGAAGGACTGATGCTGAAGCTGAAGCTGAAGCTCCAATACTTTGGTCACCTGATGTGAAGAACTGACTCACTGGAAAAAACCCTGATGCTGAGAAAGATTGAAGGCAGGGGAAGAAGGGGATGACAGAGGATGAGATGATGGGTGGCATCATCAACTCGATGGACATGAGTTTGAGCAAGCTCCAGGAACTGGTGATGGACAGGGAAGCCTAGCATGCTGCAATCCATGGGGTCACAGAATCAGACACAACTGAGCGACTAAAATGAACTGAATTTAATCCTAATCCCCAAGAAGGGTAGTACTAAAGAAGGTGCTAACCATTGGACAATTGCACTTATCTCCCATGCTAATAAGGTCATGCTTAAAATCTTGCATGCTAGGCTTCAGAATTATGGGAACCAAGAACTTCCAGATGTCCAAGCTGGGTTTAGAAAAGGAAGAGGAACTAGAAATAAAATTGCCAACCTTTGCTGGATTATAGAAAAAGCAAGGGAATTTCAGAAAAACATCCATCTTTGTTTCATGGACTACACTATCGCCTTTGACTGTGTAGATCATGACAAACTGGAAAGCTCTTAGAGAGATGGGAATACCAGACCACGTTACCTGTCTCCTAAGAAACCTGCATGCACGTCAAGAGGTAACAGTTAGAATCCTGTATGGAAAAACTGACTGGTTCAATATAGAGAAAGGAGTACGATAGGGCTATCTGCTGTCACCCCGTTTATTTAACCAATATGCTGAGCACATCAGGAGCAATGCTGAACTGGATGAGTTACAAGCCAGAAGTCAAGAAAGGTGGGAGAAACATCAACAACTTCAGATATGCAGATAACACCACTTTAATGGCATAAAGTGAAGAGGAACTAACAAGCCTCTTGAGGGTGAAGGAGGAGAGTGAAAGAGCCGGCTTAAGACTAAATATTAAAAAAACTAAGATCATGGCATCTGGCCCCATTACTACACGGCAAATAGAAGGGGAAAAGGTGGAAGTAATGACAGATTTCCTCTTCTTGGGCTCCAAAATCACTGCAGACAGACACTGCAGTCATGAAATCAGAAGACAATTGCTTCTTGGCAGGAAAGCAATGACAAATCTAGACAGTGCGTTGAAAAGCAGAGACATCACTCTGCTGGCAAAGGTCCATATAGTCAAGGCTATGATCTTCCCAGTGGTCAGGTACAGTTGTAAGAGCTGGACTGTAAAGAAGGCAGAATGCCAAAGAATTGAAGCTTTCGAACTCTGATGCTGGAGAAGACTCTTAAGAGTCCCTTGGATAGCAAGGAGATCAAACCAGTCAATCTTAAGGGAGATCAACCCTGAATATACCCTGGAAGGACTGATGCTGAAGCTCAAGTATTTTGGTCATCTGATGTGAATAGACAACTCATTGGAATGGTCCCTGATGCTGGGGCAGATTGAGGGCAGAAGGAGAAGAGGGCGTCAGAGGATGAGATGGCTGGACAGCCTCACCGAAGCAATGAACACGAACCTGGGCAAACTCCAGGAGACGGTGAAGGATAGGAAGGCTGGGCGTGTTGCAGTCCCTGGTGTCCCAAAGAGCTGGACACGATTGTGTGACTGAAAAACAGTAAGAAGTCAGTTTCCCTACAAAAGACTATTTCAATTTCTTCTTGCCTAGAGGGTATAAGTTGCCAACATTCTGGGAATCAAGTCATTCCAAAAATGAGCTGACATTCTAACAAGACCCTAAATGAGTATTATTTACAAATATAATGAAAGAACAAGACAAATTCCCAGAAAAATATTTTAAAAGGATTTATCAAAGGAAATCATTTTTTTAGCAAAAATAGATTTCTAAGTTAACTCTCAGATACATGACCTAGAACATTGTAGCACTGTTTCTTTACATTGCTGTGTTATTGGCAATATAAAATTATCAAAATAATGACCACATAATAGTTAAATTTACCTTGGGGTTGTACATTAGAAACATTATTGTAGAAACAATATTTTACATTTATGATGGCAAAATCCATTTACACCATTTAACTGGAATTTGGTCCTTTTTAGACCAACATAACACCACAAACAGAGAAGACTGTGGGCCAAAGTGTTCTAGATCAAGGATAAGAGCCAACTCAGACATTTTAAATAAAGATTTCAGTTAACTAGATAGGTACTTCCTATCCCAGACAGTTTAATAATATTTTTCCCATTTTATGAAAACTTAGGAGACCAAATGATCTGCTATACACACGCACGCACACACACACATACACACACCCACACCCACAGAGCTGTGGATAAAGCACTAAAGTAATTCTGTGTTTAAGAACTGGTTGTTGGTACATTTTATATGATAATTAAAGTAATTACATGTAAGAAATAAAGTGCCATAATGCAGAATTAAAGTATAACTATAAATTATGACCATACTGCATGCAGAGTGAATAATGTTGCAAGGGCAAGCCGTTTTTTTCCCCTCATAATTTGCAGTGCATAAATGCATTAATAAAGATGCTCTGCAAACTTTGGCATTTAACAGAGCCAAAGAAATAAATTCAGCAACATCTGGATAAAGCTTTTAGTTGAGAAAGAACAAATCCTACCAAACAGGCTGACATTCTGGCGTTTCGGCCACAGCACCATCTCTCTTCCTTCAAATAGTGGCACATTGGAAATCCCCGCCTTTCTTGGGTATATTCTGCAGATGGAAGAAAAATATGAATTATTTAAATAAAATTCTTCCTTTTTTAGTTAAAGTAAACAATCTATTGAGAGCGCAAATCAGTCATTTGAAAGTCAAACAGTAGTTAAACATGGAAGTGGTAATGTTTAAAAGCTCATTCCAGTATGTTAATTGAAAACATATTAATTTTATGAAAATGGCATTTTCTCAACAACAGCTGTTTTGCATTCAAGCTCCAGGTCTGATACCAGCCAATTTACCAAAATTATTTTTCAAAGATTTAACAAAAGCAATTTAAAATAGAAATACTTTTCATGTGCAGTGTAACTATAGAAGATAAGTAATGAGATACTGGGCATTTTCTGCTGACCCAACTTTCTAATAAAATGATTTATTACATGTGACATTTGGCAATTTATTCTAGAACAATATTAATTTATTCCCAACAATGTTGAAGCATCAATATTTTTTCCCCAGCCACAGTGTTCACTTTCCAGAACAGCTGTATGCACTCTTCTTTTTTCCATTATATTAATAGGATGTTACATTTTCAACTGTGATTCAGTTTGGCTCAACTGCATTTATGGTTTAAGTAACAACAACAAAAAAGTCAGCATTCACTACTTAATCACACATATCTGCTGTTGACTCACTTATAGAGTTATATATGTAACTTGCTGATGTTAAAACCCCTTATGATCAACTATTAATTACACAGCATTTCTGACAAGGAAAAAAAAATCTATTTTAAATTAAAGCCTGGAAAATAAGAACTCAAGTTTATCAAAACAGTGGTAAAGAAAAGGAAATTAAGATACACATAAATTTTCTATTAGATTAAAAAGTAAAATAGAACTAGAAAATAAGAAAATGGTTTAAAACAAAGTATTATTGAGGCTGTTGCTGTCGTTTAGTCACTACGTGTCTGACTCTTTTGCAACCCTTGTAGCCCACCAGGCTCCTCTGTCCATGGGATTTCCCAGGCAAGAATACTGGAGTGGGTTGTCATTTCCTCCTCCAGGGGACCTTCCCAAACCAGGGACTGAACCCATGTCTCCTGCATTGGCAGATGGATTCTTTACCATTGAGCCACCAGTGAAGCCATACTGTTGATGTAGATTCCACCAAATAAACGTCTGTGTTATGAAATATCAGTCGGTTTTTGATTAAAATAGAGAAAATTTAAGTTTCATATGGACATGAGCCTGTGATAGTGATTTCCTTCTTTCTTTTAATTAAGATTTTATAATTGACCTTATTTGATAATCATATGGAAGATGGAAGACATATTCCTTGCCCCAGGAATATAAATAATAATAATGCTAGTATTTATACAACACAATATTGTTAAGCACTGTTATAAGTACTTTAAATATATTAATTACCTTTAAATGCTAGGAGCTTTCAGTGTGTTAACAAGTCCCCACAGCAATTCTATGAAATAGGTATACTATCATGTTTCCGATAGAGAAACTAAGCACAGGGACTTTAAGAGGACTGCCGAAGTTGCAAATCTAGCACATGACAGACCTGGAATTTAAACCAGCAGTCTGACTCCAGAGGCCATGCTCTTAACCACCAGGCTAGATAAACAACTTCACTTACAATTGCCCAGGACTCATGGAGCCCTTGAAGCCTATCCAAGTCCAAGGGACCCCAGTCTACTTCCTCCATCAATTACCAGGATGGCTTGAAAGAGAGGTTTGAGTTTTACTGAAGGCTTTACGATTTAACCAAAACATGATTATTGCTAAACGAAAGGGTTACTGTACGTAGTTTAACTCTTTTTCTGACAGCTGAAGAAAGAAAGAGCTAAACTTTACTCTAAAGAGTAAGGGGCTAAAGAAATGAGGTTTTGCTGTTTTATTGAGAGTGTTTAGGAAAGTCCTAATAAAACCGTTTTTTCCCTTCCCCCATCTGCTCTCTCCTTCTTCCTTACGAAGTAACAGAGCATTCAATCTTTAGCTGACTATTCAGCTGTTCAGATTAGAGACTATAATTCCCAGACTCCCATGTAGCCACTAGGATAGCTAGAGATTAAGTTTTGGCTAACAGGATATGGGCAGAAGTTCAGTTCAGTTCAGTCACTCAGTCGTGTCCAACTCTTTGCGACCCCATGAATCGCACCACGCCAGGCCTCCCTGTCCATCACCAACTCCCGGAGTTCACTCAGACTCACGTCCATCGAGTCAGTGATGCCATCCAGCCATCTCATCCTCTGTTGTCCCCTTCTCCTCCTGCCCCCAATCCCTCCCAGCATCAGAGTCTTTTCCAATCAGTCAACTCTGCGCATGAGGTGGCCAAAGTACTGGAGTTTCAGCTTTAGCATCATTCCTTCCAAAGAAATCCCAGGGCTGATCTCCTTCAGAATGGACTGGTTGGATCTCCTTGCAGTTCATGGGACTCTCAAGAGTCTTCTCCAACACCACAGTTCAAAAGCATCAATTCTTCGGCACTCAGCCTTCTTCACAGTCCAACTCTCACATCCATACATGACCACAGGAAAAACCATAGCCTTGACTAGACGGACCTTTGTTGGCAAAGTAATGTGCAAATGCTCAAAAAGGGGAGGGGTAAGCTCTCCCCTCCCCACTTTATGGTCATGTTGGCAAGCAGATAATGGAGCCACAAGACAGAAGGATTCTGGGTTTTGGAAGGCTTTTTGGTACAGAGCTCCTTTTGTGTGTCTGTGTGTTAGACACTCAGTCATGTCTGACTCTGCAACCCCATGGACTGTAGCCTGCCACACTCCTCTGTCCATGGAGTTCTCCAGGCAAGAATAGTGGGGTGGGTAGCCATTCTCTTCTCCAGGGGATCTTTCCAACCCAGGGATCGAACCTGAGTCTCCTGCATCACAGACAGATTCTTTACCATTTGAGGGCATCTGTGTGGATGCCCACAGAGCTCCTTTAACTAGCTCTAATTGTCTACCTTGGGACTGAAATAGAAATATCCATCTGTTTTGTTGAAGCGACTGCTACTTTGGGTTTGAACCTATCTAGCATCTAAATCTTTAATTCAGTGTTTCCCAAACTTTTTTTTTGTAGCTCAGCACTCAGAGAATATGGTGAATTTTGTAGATTACAGTGGAATAAACAGATGATGATAACTGTGTTGAGCCAAAACCCATGGGATGAAGGAAGCAATATCACAGGAACTCCTTTGTAGCATCCATGACACAGTAGTTGAATCCTTCTGTTCTAATTAATACAGGAGTCTTCTTTGACAATGTGTATTTGAGCAGAGATTTATATGAGGAGACAAGTCATGAAAATATTTGTTGGGAAGACTTAATGAAAAGCAAACAGAGCTCCAACAAGACATAGTTAATTTCCAAAAATATAATACCAGAATATTATACAATTTAAAAATTATTAACTAGCAATTTTTCAATTTCTAATACTCCAACAAAATACCTACAGAACAAACTTGTAGGAATGGAAAAGAGGAGATGAAAGTCAGCTTGGTACAAAACAGGAGAATTCCACTTAAGAAACAAGCAATGGATTTGTAATGAAAAGTATAATTAGTGTACCATCTCTGCTCTGCAATTTGCCTTATGCTGCCAGGAAAAAAGCATGTCTACTTGCCTGAAAATAGGTAGACATTTCCTCCACCAATAATAAGCCAAAATACTACTTAACATCAGACGGAAATGAGGAGAGTATTTCTGGAAAATATATTACAATGGAAGGGGTATATTATTTCCAGGAAAAAAAAAATCTAAAATAAGAAATCCATGCCCAAGTTAGTCTCAAATTCTTAACCCACAGAAATTGTAATAAGATATAATAAAATTTATTGTCTCTAAGTCATTCAGTTTTGCGGTGATCTCTCAAACAGCATTAGATGATGAATACAGTCTTGCAGTAGCAACAAAGCAGCCAATTACCTCATACAAGGGAACTGAGATGGAAAAATGCACTGCTGATGAGTACGGCAAGTGTGCTTCCTCAGGGAAGAGCTCCGTTTTGATTAAGACAGTAAAGCGATCTTCAAAGAATAGGTTGCACATAAAGGCAATTTTGGTAATGAATGACTGAATTCAAGAACATTTTGGAGTTGAGAAGAGGTAGAAGACAAGGCCAAACAAAGGACATACATACATTTGTTGAGAATCCTGGAAATCAGGAATGAATTGTGAGGCCAGGTTTCTGGTGAGGACTGACACGAATGTGGATCAAAGGCATGATGGGGTTAGGCCTTAGCATCCCTAGAGATAGTGGTGAGGCTATGAGTGTTGTGGTGGGGGCAGGGAGGGGAATTTTTCAGGGAAATACAGAGTTCTGGGCTTGCCAACTGATGCATGGTGATAAAGGGGAGATGCAGATGGGGTTACATATTACATAGGACTGGGATTCCTCTAGATTTCAGATGATACAGTGTGGAAGCCAGCAGGGGAGTAGTCACACACTGAGCACACTGGGCTGTCACTGGAGAAATGGAGGCTGGAAGATGGCAAGCATGTTCCCTCACTCGTGCTGGTGAATGTGATGGGGGGGGATGAGGGTTACTGTCTTCTTTCAGTTCAGTTCAGTTCAGTTCAGTCACTCAGCCATGTCCAACTCTTTGCGATCCCATGAATCATAGCATGTCAGGCCTCCCAGTCCATCACCATCTCCCGGAGTTCACTCAAACTCATGTCCATCAAGTTGGTGCTGCCATCCAGCCATCTCATCCTCTGTTGTCCCCTTCTCCACCTGCCCCCAATCCCTCCCAGCATCAGAGTCTTTTCCAATGAGTCAACTCTTCGCATGAGGTGGCCAAAGTATTGGAGTTTCAGCTTCAGCATCAGTCCTTCCAAAGAACACCCAGGACTGATTTCCTTTAGAATGGACTGGTTGGATCTCCTTGCAGTCCAAGGGACTCTCAAGAGTCTTCTCCAACACCACAGTTCAAAAGCATCAATTCTTCGGTGCTCAGCTTTCTTTACAGTCCAACTCTCACATCCATACATGACCACAGGAAAAACCATAGCCTTGACTAGACGGATCTTTATTGGCAAAGTAATGTCTCTGCTTTTGAATATGCTGTCTAGGTTGGTCATAACTTTCCTTCCAAGGAGTAAGCGTCTTTTAATTTCATGGCTGCAGTCACCATCTGCAGTGATTTTGGAGCCCAGAAAAATAAAGTCTGACACTGTTTCCACTGTTTCCCCATCTATTTCCCATGAAGTGATAGGACCAGATGCCATGATCTTCATCTTCTGAATGTTGAGCTTTAAGCCAACTTTTTCACTCTCCTCTTTAGGGCTCATCAAACTTTTCTTTGCCCCCACAATGAAGGCCTACAGAAGGGTACCCTTACCATATGCTTAAGTAAGTTCCTCCTCCAACCCTATCTAACAGTGTGAAGGACAGCAGACAGGCAGTCTCATTCACGCACATGGCTCCCCAAACCTCCAACCAAAACACCTCTGAACTTCTCGGGCAGTTTACAGGAACTGCCAGCCTTGGTTCAGGGTTATGTGACACCACAGGAGAGACTCACTCCTCTGGACATCCAGTGGTTGTGTAATCACCTTGAGGTTTTCTGAATCTGTATCAGTTTGTTCTGTGATTGAGGTTAGAGGAACCTCACAGCTTTGTTCATTTCCTAACAGAGCAGGAGCAAAAAGCTGACAGGGAGGAGGGATACCCTCACAGGCAAACAAAGCCTTTCATATACAGATTCACTATTTTCTTTGGAATCTGTTTCATTAGCTTCATTCTGACTGCAATGAAGAATGAGGCTCCCTTCTATGTCTTGAATCAAAGTCACAGTGTTCACCATTTCTGTTGTTACGTCTTGGTTTCCTATTTAACTGTGTTCATATACTTATAATCAAATCTAGTCAAACTGGGCATTAAACTTCCTTATCAGTGAACAGCAGACTCATTGGGAAAGTCCCTGATGCTGGGAAAGACTGAGGGCAGAAGGAGAAGACAGTGTGAGAGTATGAGATGGCTGGATGGCATCACCGATGCAATGAACATGAACTTGGGTAAACTTGCAGGACAGAGGCCTGGTGTGCTGCAGTTCACGGGATGGCAAACAGTTGGACATGACTGGGCAACAGAACAAACAAACCAACCAGTGAAATCAAGTTGCTTTCCTTGAGGATCACTTTCATGCTATCTTTAATTCTGGAGGAGATGAAGTTTCTTGTTTTTTTTCCTTCTATTCCATTTCCTAGTCTTTTCTAGCTTTAGAAATGCATTAATCTTATCAATCTAGATATTCTACTAGTTCTTCCTTTTTGTGTTAATATTATTATCATCCAGTTAGTGACACAAGTTTGAATTATAGAACAATTTTTTTTTATTGTTCTCTGTTTTAATCCCCAAGTTCTTATATACTCATCTTCTTAATTGTATCTCCTTTTCAATCTTCATTAGCTCTTAACTGGGTAAATGCAATACCTACTAGCAAATTCTCTTTCCCTTTCTTTTTGTCCTTCCTCTACATTAAGAGTAACAGTATCTTTCTGAAATCTATACATCCACACATGCCACTCAAACGGCCCTTGTTTCCATCACCACCAGCATCTATGAGACCAAACCCAATGGGTATTTTTCTTACTGCAGATTTTAAGGAGCTTGTGATGTTTCCTCCTTAAAATATTCTCTTCACTTGGCTTCTATGATCTCACTCTCTCTTATCTGTGGCCTAATACTCTTCATAGTCCCTTGACAGCTTATTGTTTTCTGTCTATTAAATGATGTGCTTAAGGGTTAATCCTCCTACTTCTATGCTTTCTTTGACTAAAGGCTCAAAAACTCATACGCCATCAACTGGTAAACAAATGAATGAAATGGCTAGGTAGAATACAACAGGTACTAAAATTTTTGTATGGTATGATAAAAAGTATCACATTTGCCTGGTCTTAACTGCCTTTTAAAGTAAAATCTGGTCTATCGAAATTGTCTAAAATTAGTCTGAATCTATCTATACTTTTCCCTAGGCAATCTTGTCCATATCTCAATACATGCTGATCATTCCTGCTATTACTTCCCCAGGGCTGCCGTAACCAATCACAACACACTGGGTGGCTGAAACAAAAGGACTGTATTCTCTCACCGTTCCGGAGACCAGAGGTCTGAAATCAAGGTGTCAGTTGGGGCATGCTCACTGTGAATGCTCTTGGAAAGAATCTCTTCTTGCCTCCTCCTAGCCTCTGGTGGTTGCTGGCAACCCTTGCCTCACTCGTTTCTGAGCAATTACATCTACTCCTTTAAATTTAATTCCCAAGTTATCTCCAATCTGAACTTCTTTCTGGATGTTGAGATAAGAAATTTAAAAGTTATCTGCTGAGTATTTCTAAAACTAAAAATATGCAAAAATAAATTCACTTCCTAGGCCTACAAATCTGTTCTTACCCAATAATAATATGTCATTATGTAATCACGCTATCATCAACTCAATGGACATGAGTTTGAGCAAACTCTGGGAGATAGTAAAAGACCAGGAAGCCTGGTGCACTATAGTCCATGGGGTTCAAAGAGTCGGACATGACTGAGTGACTGAACAACCATCATCATGATACAACCTAAAACCTTGCCATCATCTTTAGCCTTCACTGTCACCCCTCACCACCACCAACCCTCTTTCCCTATCACTGGTTGCCATGTCAGTTGGTTTCATCTCTGAAAAGTCCTAGTGACTTGTTGCCTTCTATTTTTCAGAAATGTAAATGGATGAATGCAATTATTTTGTGATAAACACTCAAAAATATTTTTATGGGACTAAGTATACTTTGCCTTCCACTGAATAACATTCTGAGGCTTCAGTATATCATTCATGGCTCTCATAATCTGGCTCGGATTTGTTTTTTCATTTTTCTAAATGAAAACCAAATGTCACCTTTTTTAGAAAGCTTTCCTTTATCCCTGAGTTATGAAAAATTACTCTCTCTTCTAGTCTTAATAGCATTTGGTTTATACATCCATCACTCATTACTTCTTTTATTCATTTTTTCAATAATTCATATTTGTAGTTGATTAAGATCTATAGATCGTGACTATATCACTCTCAGGCATGCATGAAAGTTCTATGTAATTGTTTCTGAATTCCCCACTGTATCATGAGCTCCCAAAGGGGGAAGACAGACTCTCACTTATCTTATACCCTCTAGTGCTTATTACAGAACTTTGTTGAACTGAATCAACAGAATTACATAGATGAATCAAGATTATCTGCATGCCCTCATTGAAAATACATGCTCTTAAGATTTCTTTAGACTTAAATGAAATTTGACATATAATTTTATCCAGAAAAAAATAAACAGGCATTATGCTGTTAGAGACATAAATTTTTGTTCCCTAAGTTAATAATCTCAACTTACATTATACTTTCATATGTAGAGGGTTTTAGACTATTTTATTTAAAACCACAATGATTATTATTGAGATAGGGGAAAAAAGACAGGAAAAAATATATAAAGTGATTTTTTAAAGATTTTGCTTTGCTCTTCACATACCTTGCCCTCTTCTCCCTGTTTACTTGTTCTCCTGTTTATAACCTGACATTATGTATCCACTTATTCATTTTTCTATTGCCTGATGCCTTCTTTCAAAAAACTAATTTATTTTTGGCTGTGCTGGGTCTTCGTTGTCTTTGGGTAGGATTCCTCCAGTTGCAGGGAGCGGGGACTCCTCTTCCTTGGGGCGCACAGACTTCTCATTGTGGTGGCTCCTCTTGTTGCAGAGCACTCTAGGGCGCATGGGTTTCAGTAGCTGTGATACGCAGCCTCAGCAGTCGTGGTTTGCGTGCCCTAGGACACGTGGGCTTCAGTGGTTGTGGCGCACAGCTTTTCCTGCCCCATGGCATGTGGCATCTTCCTGGACCAGGGAATGAACCCATGTCTCCTGCACTGGCAGGCAGATTCTTATCCACTGCTCTACCAGGGAAGACCCTGGTGCCTTCTTATCAGAATATAAGGGTAATGAGGGCAGGGGCTTTGTTTTGTTTACTCTTGTATCATTGGTCCCTAAAGCAGTGACTAGCATGTGTCAGGCCACCCAATAAATGCTTCTTATATCAAAGGAAAAAAACCCAACAAAATCTTTATGAATAAACTAACTAAAATGGGGCAAGATTAACAAAAATATCTGAAACCACCACCAAATAAATGAAAAGATAATTTGTTACAACAGGAAAAACATATCGAAGACACAATTTATCCCCACAATAATCTATAAATTCACTGTATGTCAATAAAAATCCCAAGAGCTTTTTTAAAATGGATCTTAACAGTCTGATTCTAAAACTCATTTGACACACAAATCATCAAAATCAGCTTTTACTTTGAACCTGGTCAACAATGTATATTATGATCTAAACATTGGAAATGAGATAATTTAAAAACATTCTTTTTAAACACCAAACATTTTACAACTTTTCTATGAATTTGCACTATAAATCACATAAACTTTAATCCCAAATAAAAGACTCAAGAAAACTTTTCTACCTAAGCCTTATTAAATCGTTGATGTGATCAGCATTTCAATTTTCCTCTTGCCAAGATCTCTGGAGAAGTAAAATACTCCATTATCAAATTTTAAAATAGTTCCACTGTTAACAGTAAATAAGCATTTTAATATTAATTATTTCCTTTTCTGAAAGATGGTGTATCCTTTTCCCAGCAACACAAGAAATATTAGAAAGAACTCTAGCAAAACATGAAACAAAGCCTTATTGCTTGACTTTCGTATCTCGTACTGTTCACCCAAATGTGCACTGAATATCCTGGCTTCCACTGCTGAGCCCAGACAATAAATGAGATGCAGACTCAAGCGACGCAGCAGCAGCAGCAGCAGTCTGCAAGCCTTTCCTGACAGAAATCTCTTTGAGGAAACTCACTCAATAACCCTGTATCTGGTTTTTAAAACATATAAAACTGCATTTGTATGTCTTACACAGACCAATGAAATAAAATGCTCACTCTTTTAAAAGTAAATAAATAAAACTCATTTGAAAGGAAAAATGCATGAGTTAAGACAATTTTGAAAACTAAGAACTTTGAAGGACTTGCTCTACCAAATTTCAAAGGTTCAAATAAACTACAGAAATTAAAACAGTATAGTTTTATTATAGGAACCAATGGACTAAAGGAAAAGATAACCTAAAAATGTACTATCTGAGAAAGGTGTCATTTCATATCAATGTGTAAAAGCATGGATTATTCAATAAATAGAATTTAGAAAAAATAGAACCATTTTGCAAATCATACACAAAAATAAACCCAGATAGATTGTGAAAGTGAAAGAAAGTGAAAGTTAAGTTACTTAGTTGTGTCTAACTCTCTGTGACCCCATGGACTGTAGCCCACCAGGCTCCTTTGTCCATGGAATTCTCCAGGCAAGAATACTGGAGGGTTGCCATTTCCTTCTCCAGGGCACCTTCCCGGCCCAGGGATTGAACCCAGGTCTCCCGCATTATAGGCAGACTCTTTACTGACTGAGCCACCAGGGAAGATTATGGAACCAGATAAATCAAAAATTAGAGTTCAGAGGAGAAAATTCTAAAACATATGTCACCCACACAGGAGAAGTGAAATAGAATGTGGTACATCCATTCTAAGGACTGGAGTGGGTTGCCATTTCCTTCTCCAATGCATGAAAGTGAAAAGTGAAAGTGAAGTCGCTCAGTCGTGTCCGACTCTAGCGACCCCATGGACTGCAGCCTACCAGGCTCCTCCATCCACGGGATTTTCTAGGCAAAAGTACTGGAGTGGGGTGCCATTGCCTTCTCCATTCTAAGGAATACTTTGTCCTTATTAAACAAATTTAGTAATTCTATATAAGTTAACAATGAAAGTGAAAGTTGCTCAGTCGTGTCTGACTCTTTGCAACCCCATGGACTATACAGTCCATAGAATTCTCCAGGCCAGAATACGGGAGTGAGTAGCCTTTCCCTTCTCCAGGGGATCTTCCCAACCCAGAGATCGAACCCAGGTCACAAACATTGCAGGTGGATTCTTTAACAGCTGAGCCACAAGGGAAGCCCAAAATACACTGCTAAGTAAAAGAACAACACTGCACTGCTTTTCCTTACTAGGTCACTTCACAGGTCCTCCTAGTTCTCCCAAACTTCCTTTGCAAAGTACTCTGAACTTTAAAGAATGTTTCTAGGTTTAATCCCTGTATTTTATTATTATGTTTTTTTAAGATCTCTACTCCCTAAGTGATATCACTCAAACTTACTATCTCTATGTTAAGAATTCAGACATATTATCTTAAACCCAGATTTGTCCTCAGAAACCCAGAATTATCTATCCAACTGATAATATAACCTCCACACTTGTATTTTTAAAACGAACGTCAAACTCAATTGTCCAAAACTGAACAACTTTCTTCTCAATTCTACTCTTTCAGCAGTCATATTCAGGTCACTAAATAACTCCATTTTCCCACTATTTCAGACCAAAACACTTTGAGTTACACTTGGCTTTTTTCTTATGACATTCAGAATATTATCTAAGAGTAAAAGGCATATTAAAACTGTACCAAATTGCTAAGATTTCTGAAGTATTCATATCTTATCAGTTGATTGAATATATTAAAACTAAAAGAATAAATATAATTAAACTATATAAATCAGACCCATACTGTTGTGAAATAAAATTCACATTTTATAAGAAAATGTGAAGACAATTGCAAGACAAGAAAAGTTTAAATATAAAAAGTTCTTCTCTGTCCTTTGCCTCCTCTCTCCCCACACTGTGCATTGCATATGTGCACTACGCATCAACCAAACCTTCCCCGTCAGCAGGAATACCTGCTCAACCAGAAAGAACAACATTCTCCTAGCATTGAAAACACAACTCCTTAAAAGATTACATTTCTTCTTGATCTTGAAAGAGGCCAAAATGATGCTTAGATCTGGACTGTGTAAACTGTCAATAATACGCCATTTAATGTATAGCCCTGTGTTCCAAAAAACCTACGTAACTGTGCCTTGACTTCTCATAGGTGGAACAGTTCTCAGAACTTTCTAAGATGCTGTTCCCTGCTTATAATCCTCAGTTTGGCTCAAATAAAGTTTTCCATCTCTTAGATGGACTAATTCTCATCAACACTCTTCAGTTAAAGGATAAATTCAAAACAGTACAACTAGATAAGGCATAACTAATTTAAAAGTAGATAAATTCTAAAAATTGATCTACTCTCTAAAAATGCTTGGAATAAATATAGGTATAAAACTTTGGTAACTTAAAATATAAAACTTATGTGTAGCTCTCAGTAAGTTTCAAATTGTAAAGGAAGTACAGAAAAAGATCCTATTAGGTTGGTACAAACATAACTGCAGGTTTGGACTGTGAATTTTAAATCATTATAACTAGGCTTAAACACATCTTTATTAATCAAAACAGGAACCACTACAATCAATACATTTTTGCCAATGAAAAACAAATTTGTTTATTCCTGTAGCATAAAAATCTATGCTTCAGGAGTCGATGGACTCTTGCAAAGCATTTTCTGCCTCCTGCTGGTTGTGGAAGCATTCTTCCCTGTAAAAAAGTCACTGAGACGCTTGAAGAAGCGGTAGTCAGTTGGCGAGAGGACAGGTGAATATGGCGGATGAGGCAAAACTTCACAGCCCAATTTGATCAACTTTTGAAGGACTGGCTGTACAACGTGTGGCCAGGCATTGTTGTGGAGGATTGAGCCCACTCTGCTGACCAATGCTGGCTGCAGGCATTGCAGTGTTCAGTGCATCGCATTGATTTGCTAAGTGCACTTCTCAGATGTAATTGTTTTTCTAAGATTCAGCTGTAATGGATCAGATGGGCAGCAGACCATCCAACAGTGACCATGAGCTTTTTTTTTTCCCCAGTGTGCTTTTAATACCAAATTAATAGGTATTAATGTATTAACATATTAACGACATTTTACTCTATATGTCCATTAAGATATTCTATACATAGGTTGAATCATATGAAACTGCTACCATTGCTGGTTTTTGTAGGTGAAAAATGGTTGAACACCAGCAATTTCATTGAGTTCAACCTAATCACTGACTTGATGGACGTGAGTCTGAGTGAACTCCGGGAGTTGGTGATGGACAGGGAGGCCTGGAGTGCTGCGATTCATGGGGTCGCAAAGAGTTGGATACGACTGAGCGACTGAACTGAACTGAACTGAATCACTCCTTAACTTAAATATTGTTGCTATTGTTTAGTTGCTAAGTTGTGTCTGACTCTTTCGTGACCCCATGGACTATAGCCCATCAGGCTCCTTTATCCATGGGATTTCCCAGGCAAGAATACTGGAGTAGGCTGCCATTTCCTTCTCCATCCATGACCTTTTCTGGTGCAAGTTTGGCTTGGGGAGGTGCTTTGGAGCTTCTTCTCAGTCCAACCACTGGAGCTGGTTGTCACCAGTTGTATAAAATTCACTCTTCGTCACACATTGCAATCCAATTGAGAAATGGTTCATTGTTGTGTAGAATTAAAAGACAACGGGTTGCCGTCTATGGGGTCGCACAGAGTCGGACATGACTGAAGTGACTTAGCAGCAGCAGCAGCAGCACTTCAAAACCATGACTGCTTTGATTTTCGGTCAGTTCGTGAGGCACCCACTTACCAAGCTTTTTCACCCTTCCAATTTGCTCCAGATGCTGAATGACCATAGAATGGTCAACATTGAGTTCTTCAGCAACTTCTCACGTAGTTATAAGAGGATCAGCTTTGACTATGGCTTTTGATTGGTCACTGTCAACTTCCGATGGCCAGCCACTATGCTCCTCATCTTCAAGGATCTTGAAAAACTTCTTGAACCACCACTGAACTGTATGTTCATTAGTAGTTTCTGGGCCCAAATGTGTTGATGTTATGAGTTGTCTCTGCTGCTTTATGATCCATTTTGAACTTGGATTAAAAAATCACTTGAATTTGCTTTTTGTCTAATATAATGTCTATAGTCTAAAATAAATATAAAATAAACAGCAAATAATGTCATTAGCAAAAAAATAAACAAAGAAATGGATATTAAAATGATGAATAACATAGCCACATTTATTTAAAAATGTATTCCAATATCAAAAGGCAAAGTTCAACAATGCAAAACCGCAACTAGTTTTGCACCAACCTACCAGAATTCAAGACATTTGAAGAACGTCACAGCAGAACAGATATTCACATTAACTAATTATCAAATCTATAATATGAATTGAGGCCCTATGTCTTCTACTTCTGCCTTCCCCAAAAGAATCTTCAATTTAAGTCACTGAGATATATATCTCATGTATGGTCTTTTGCTTCACAGAATCCTCTAAAGAGAATGGCTGATTAGTCAATGGTAAAAGGGTAATTTCTCATTTCTCATTTGTTTCTCTCTAGACTATACCAGGTTAGCCCTATTTATATCATCTTTTTTTCTGTTTCTCATCTCTACTTGTAGCTCTATTATATAATCAGTATATTAATATTTCACTTATCCTTTTGTTTAAAAATGTTGCTGGAAACATAATCTCACAGTAATATGTAAATTACAGTCCTAGTTTAAAATATATTGCTTTAACAGAGTTACATCTACATTCAAACACTGTTTCTTAATGAATTGGCCTAGATACTACTGCCTTGGTAGTTTTTTAATTAGCCACACCACGTGGCATGTGGGATCTTAGTTCCCTGGGCAGGGATTGAACCTGCCTCCTCTCTACTGGAAGTGCAGAGTCTTAATCACTGGACTGCCAGGGAAGTCCTGCTTTGCTATTTTTTTGCATGACTATAAGAACAGCAACATCTGAGTACAGATAGAAAACACTGCACTGGTCTGGCAAACACTGATAGCAGCATCTCAATGGTGCATCTTACTGTGCATGATAGATTTCCTCTGTTATTCTTCATATACTCTATATTTAAGACTCCAGTCTTGATAAAATAGTTTATATTGAGACACATATGGAATATCTGAAACATTAAGACAATGAGACAATCTTTACATGAATATCATGAATCACATTGTAAACTTCATTCCTAAAGAAAATTTTGCTCGTTGTGCCAGACTGATGATGAAAGAAATTTAAACAATGTGCTTAAATTTATCACATGAAAAGAAGAAATATGCAAATACAGTATTTATAGCAAAATATTTTCAACATTATTTGCTCTATAGAATACAAATCCAAATTTGTATATAGAACTGGTAGAATGTAAACTAGTTTTCTTTTTTAAGGCTGTTTTATATTAGTTGGATTGTAAACTTTCTGATAAGAATTTCTATTAGCTTTGATTTCATATTACCTTATGGTTTGAAGCATATATTTCTCTTTAGTACTTCTTTTAAGTGAATATATACTAATTTTCGATTTTAGATTTAATGAAATTCTTCTTTTACTTATTATGAGCACAGTGAAAAGTTGTTTCTTTGCTAAATAAATACAATCTGCATGAGCTTCTAAAACCACTTTCTATTAGTCATGAAAAACAATGAAGTGCAAATTAAAGAAAGGGGAATATATATTAAAACTCCATGTCTAACTACTTGTGGGCAGCAAGAAGATTTCCTATGGCAAAAGTAATCAGAGCCAATACTGTAGAAAATGTACAACTGACTGAAGATCAGATACAGCTGTCTGTGTGAGGTAATTATGCACAGACTGCCAAGTACATCTAGAAATCTCTGTATTCACTCCATGTTAATTGGCAAGAATTTCCCTTAGACTTAAGCCCAGCTGAACAGTGAGAAATAATGTGATGTTGTAACTAAAGGTTATAAACACTTGAATCTACAGAGTTGACAGTGGAGTCTACTTATCCACTCTTAAGATTACAAGATCAATACCTTCTTCAAGCCAAGGTATCTCCTGATGGTTACTGATTCTAAACAAATTTAATAAACTATTAATATTGATAGTTAAGAAAATGAAAAATAAGCATTTAACTAGGAATTTATTGTTAGATAATTTTTACTTCTTAACATAAAGCTTTCGGAAAATTTAAGGCCATTATTACAATGACATAGATTTAAGAGTATGATTTGCAAAAACTGTCCGTTATCCTTCAAATGCAGAATCATAGCAGGAAAGTAGAGTATTTGTTTATGTAAACCCTATATAGTTAAGAAGAAAAGAAACCAGGGCTAAATCTAAATATTGTGATAAATACAGGTTAGGTTCAGTTTAAATAAAAGACATATTTTGGAAATCTATATTCAAGTCATAAGATCATATTATCAGAGTCATAAGTGAGACCTTCACGATCATCTAACTTTTCTTTTTACTAATTTACAAATGATCCACAAAGGTAAACTTATTTATACAAAGCCACAGCACTGCAGAGAACAGTAAAACTCTGGTCAATCAAAGAATCTCCTCCCTATGGGATATTTTTGGACTTCCTCGGGAATTTACATATTACTATCTCAGAGCATCCGAATCTAATACAGCACCTATTACACGGTCTTTTGTTACACGTGTGTCTTTTGTTATACGTCTTCCCATTAGGTTGTCAGTTTCTGTATACTGTCCTACCTAGGTATCTAGGAAAATGGGCAGTTGGTGGATACACAGTTTCCTGAGTATCTCCTGTATTTTAGCATATCCTGTGCCGAATAAATTTTCTCTGATATTCTCAATGCCCAAGATCAGTTCTCATGCTCTTACTAAATCAGTTCTTATGCTCTCATAATTTTAGAGAGTCTTCATTTTAATTTCAGGTTGATTTTAAAATTAGTCAGACTTGCTAAAAGAATTCCATGCCCCAATATCCAGATTCTGGATCAAACAGTAATGATTCATAAGAAAGGCTAAAAGAAAGTTAATTGAAACAAATTAATTTGAAATATTGCCAATCATGTATAAATTACTTGTTTTTAAAACTTTATTTTTGGATGGTGAAGGAAGGGAAGGATTGGGAGTTTGGAATTAGAAGATGCAAACTATTATATATAGGATAGATAAACAACAAGATCCTACTATGTAACAAAGAACTATATTCAATATCCTGTGATAAACCATAATGGAAAACATACGAAAAAGAATGGATATATGTATTGGAGTAGGAAATGACAAACCACTCCAGTATTCTTGCCTGGGAAATTCCATAGACAGAGGACCCTGGTGGGCTACAGTCCAAGGGGTAGCAAAGAGTCGGAAACCATTTAGCGACTAAACAAACAACATATAAGTGAATCACTTTGCTGCACAGCAGAAATTAATACGTTATAAATATACTATACTTCAATAAAATTATTTTTTAAAATCTCTTCAAAGAATCATTTTGGAATACAATCAATTGCTTATAATTTGTTTTTAAATAATAACTTGTTTTTATTTTCTCAAATTTTATGCTAAAATTCTTTTAAAATTTTAAGTAATGAACATGTGATATAGTAGGAAGTTTAGAAATCTGAAAAATCTCTGTGAGATTCATTTGAGAAACTGAAGTCCTTATATGAAAAGTTGGCCACTGAAAAAGAAAGAAACTAAAGAAGGCATAAATATTCCTTTACATTTGTCTAAATAAAGGAACTTATTCTTTTGACAAATACATATTCAGCACTTGCTGCATACCAGACACTCCTTGGGAGGCTTTACAGATAGGTTGATTTGGTTCTTAAGTGAGCAGATAGGTTGACTTGCTGCTGAAGTGAATAAATTCACTTACTTAAAACAAACAAACATATATTTAAATTTATTTCAAACTGTAGGTCAAAGTCAGTGGTGCAGTCAGGTTGACTCCAGAGAGAGCTGACTGTGTCATCTTTTCCCAGTTAAGCATTCAGTGACAACAGTGATAGCCTGAAACTGGTCAATCTGGGTGTATTTATACCATGGATACCAGGAAACACTACATATTAGAGCTTTTATCCAGGGACGGAGCAAATCATTTAAACATTTACTGTCACACCACTGGCTACAACCCATTTAATGGGTCATGAAATTTAGTGGATCATGGTCAGTATTTCTAAAAAATTTAATAGAAATAGAATAAAAAATATGAGCACACATTTGTGAGTTGTGACAGCCAACACCTTTCAAAGAACAAATATATTAAAACCTGATCAGAAACTCCTGTTGCATGTGCTCCAGTTTTCCACTAAGCCCTTTGATAACAGATGTCAGCTCACATCTGACTGGAGTTTGCCTTTTGAATAGGAATGTAAGCAGCTAGTTTACTCCTCTGGGGTGAATGCTTCTACTGCACTAATTGTCCTAGCCTTGATCCCACGATTTCTGGTTTTCCCACTGTTTCACTGTTAGGGTAACAAAGAATCTCCTAGTTGAAAATTCATAGGTCCTGACAGCTTCTGCTTTTGGTCATGTTACTGTTGTACTCAAAATTTTCATTTCCGAAATGGACTTTCCATATGAGGCCCCCTTGGACTGACCTCTGCCTTTCTTTTCCACCTTATCACTCTTCTGTACTTCATATGAATCAAGCTACCACCTAGAATATTCATTCATCTCCAATGAGTGACCTGCCATGCCTTAACTCACCTTGTTCCTAACACTTGGAATGCTTCTCTCAACAATTTTGTCTACCTAAATCCTAAATGGACATGGAACAACAGATTGGTTTCCAATAGGAAAAGGAGTACGTCAAGGCTGCATATTGTCACCCTGCTTATTTAACTTATAGGCAGAGTACATCATGAGAAACACTGGGCTGGAAGAAGCACAATCTGGAATCAAGATTGCCGGGAGAAATATCAATAACCTCAGATATGCAGATGACACCACCCTTATGGCAGAAAGTGAAGAGGAACTCAAAAGCCTCTTGATGAAAATGAAAGAGGAGAGTGAAAAAATTGGCTTAAAGCTCAACATTCAGAAAACGAAGATCATGGCATCTGGTCCCATCACTTCATGGGAAATAGATGGGGAAACAGTGGAAACAGTGTCAGACTTTATTTTTTGGGCTCCAAAATCAGTGCAGATGGTGACCGCAGCCATGAAATTAAAAGACGCTTACTCCTTGGAAAGAAAGTTATGACCAACCTAGATAGCATATTAAAAAGCAGAGACATTACTTTCCCAACAAAGGTCCGTCTAGTCAAGGCTATGGTTTTTCCAGTGGTCATGTATGGATGTGAGAGTTGGACTGTGAAGAAAGCTGAGCACCAAAGAATTGATGCTTTTGAACTGTGGTGTTGGAGAGGACTCTTGAGAGTCCCTTGGACTGCAAGGAGATCCAACCAGTCCATTCTAAAGGAGATCGTTCCTGGGTGTTCATTGGAAGGACTGATGCTAAAGCTGAAACTCCAATACTTTGGTCACCTAATGCAAAGAGTTGACTCATTGGAAAAGACTCTGATGCTGGGAGGGATTGGGGGCAGGAGGAGAAGGGGACGACAGAGGATGAGATGGCTGGATGGCATCACCGACTCGATGGACATGAATTTGAGTGAACTCCAGGAGTTGGTGATGGACAGGGAGGCCTGGCGTGGTGTGATGCATGGGGTCGCAAAGGGTTAGACACGATTGAGCAACTGAACTGCACTGAATTGAAATCCTAACCTACAAAGCTCAATTCAAAAGTTATTATTAATATCTTTGCAAAGCTTTTCCTGATTTCCTAACATGAAATCCTTTCCACCTTCTAGCTGGAATAGCTCTTTTAATACTTATCATATTCTCTTTTTTTCCCTTACCTCTAAGAAATCATTTATAAATTGTATATATTCACATATAATCTGTCACATAAAATTTGTTATCCTTTGTTGTTGCTATTATTGTTGGCTTGCTATATATTTATAGTCCATAACAGTTAGTCTTAAGGTAAAAGTTTCACCTAAGAAGAAGCATTCAGAACAAGACCTTAGATCCACCTGTGCTGGATAGAATCTCAGAACACAGGTCTTTAAATAAGATAGAAATCTTTCTCTCCTGTCATAGGACAGAAAAAGGTAGTAGGTATACAGTGTGTTATCCAGAGCCCAGAGGTCAGGCGGCTCTGCTATGCTTAAAGAGTTAGCTACAAACTTTAATATCAAGGTCACTATTATTCCTTAGCCAGTAAGAAGAGTGAAAAAAAATAGGGGAGCAAGCAGCTTCCTTTTAAATAAATTGCACACATTACCTGACTACATTCTACTGGCTTGAATTTGTCACATGGGAGTCAGGGACTCTAGCTGGGTGACGTCTGCTCTACTAAAACTAAGAGAAGTTCTATCATTAAAAGAAAGAAGAGGACAGTGGATATGATTACACTCTGGTACATTTACATACTGTTACTTTATCCACACTCATCACATTCACCCTCTGTGCCCTTATTCATCCTTATTCATGCAGTAATATTCACACATGACTGTCCAAACACACACACACACACACACACACACACACACACACACACACAGTGGCAGAGAATGCTAAATTCCTACAAATATCCAGTTTCTCCTTCTTTGTTACTCACAGAATCTTGATTTCATTTGGAGCTGTAAGATGCCCATCTAGAAGGTTACATTTCCTAGACTACCTAGACTTCTAGAGATGATCAATGGAGGAGTGGAACTTGTTGGATAGAATTACCAAGGAATTTCTTTAAAGGATGCTATCTCAGATGGGAAAAGTTCTTCCATCTTCATGTTTCTTTCCATCTGAACTATAATGGCTGGAGTAGCAGCAACCATTGTGTGGCCACAGTGAAAGGCCAACAAAACTACAAAGACCTTGGCCCTTACACTCTTGAACCATGTGAACCAATGTCAGCGACTGCCTTACAGATTTTCTGGAAAGTAAGACAAAAATAAATCCTATATGATTATACTACAATAGTTCCATTTCCATGTATTTATAAAACTTGTCCAAATATGATCACTCATATATAAAGCAATCTTAAGT
Organism: Bos taurus; assembly: GCF_002263795.3. Lineage (NCBI taxonomy): Eukaryota > Metazoa > Chordata > Mammalia > Artiodactyla > Bovidae > Bos > Bos taurus. The sequence continues at coordinate 11,953,695 of NC_037332.1, read as the reverse complement.
TACTAAACATGTGCAGAACTTTGTCCAGAAACATGGCTTCCTTAATTTTTTCCATAACATAAACTGTACCATCACCTACCCAGTGGCTCTAAACAGAAACCTGATAATAGTCCTTGAAAATCCCTTCTCCATTATTGCCACCCCTCTGCTGCTGCTGCTAAGTCACCTCAGTCATGTCCGACTCTGTGCGACCCCAAAGACGGCAGCCCACCAGGCTCCCCCGTCCCTGGGATTCTCCAGGCAAGAACACTGGAGTGGGTTGCTATTTCATTTTCTTAAATGTTTCAATCTACTCTATTTCTGCTACAGCCGCTCTAAATTTAGTCCTTATCCTTACGGTCTCAGCTTCTGAGAGTACCTCCTGTGTGCGTGCCTCTGTGTGTGCCTAAGTACAAGTTTTATCATTTGTACCCCACTCCTTGTAGAGCTTTGAAACCAAAGCTCAACTTTGCCACAGTACACAAATACCCGTAGTAGCTTCAGCATTTCTGTTATCTTTGTGGACTCCTACCTTCTCCTGTATAAATACTATGCATCTTTCCAGTATTTCAATGTCTTAAGAAACAAATTTTAACTATATTCAGTATTTTTAGTTGAATGGGGGTGGGGGGGGGGCAGGCAGGATACCTACCTAGCCAGACAGATTTTGTAATACAGTTTTTTTGTTTGTTTGTTAAAGTTCTGAGCTTACATTTGGTAGATTTTAATCAGTAGAAATTCCAGGGGCCAGAATTTGGGATGTACTCCCCGACAAAGATTTGAATTTACCTCTGCATGGGACTGACTGAAGACTGCTTTGCCTCATTCAAGGCCATGGCTCAGTAAGAGCTCTTCAGGTCGGCTCCTCCACCAAGGAGGTGGGCCCATGTTAGTCTCCATATCCCACTGTGGCCAGCACTTGCCTCAGGACAGAGTCTGCTATCTTATAACCCACAGTTCCCTGCTCCAGTTTCAACTCCTCTTCCTCTCTCTTCCCCTTCTCTCTAGTTAATCCTTTGGTTTTGATTTTTCTTTATCCATGGAGATTTCCCTTATTTTTGTACACTCAGCAATGCTTAAAGGAATACATGTTTTAATTTAGGCAGGACCTAGCTGAACTACAGCAGGAAAGTTCCTCAGAAAAATCACACGTGGCTGGAAATGGAAGTCAAACAAATGCTCTTTTGATAAAAGAAACCAAACTCTATTTCTTTATGTCCTCCAAAATTCTAGCATTAAATGCTCAAAGCAAATAAACAGATTTAATAAAATGCACAATTTATGAAACAGAAAATACTGTTAAATCTTTACTAAAAAGACAGCAATTTTATGCATTGCTGGAATGATGAGATTAATTCACTGTTACTTGCTTGACTAAAATTAGTCATACCTTTCTGTAGACACAGAACATGGTGTAAAGCTAATCTTAACTAGCTAATATCGCCTTAGAAGTTTTTAATATTAATACCATATATTGACTATCCAAAAGGTCTCAAAATACAAGATACACTTATTTTTAAAATGTGTGTTACATTTTCAAATAATACACTGAACACTTTTCCTTCATCCTCCAGATACATTTCCAGGTGAAGTACTTCTAAATTTAAAACAATGACTACGAGCAATAAATGCTTGAGAGGGTGTGGAGAAAAGGGAACCCTCTTACACTGTTGGTGGGAATGCAAACTAGTACAGCCACTATGGAGAACAGTGTGGAGATTCCTTAAAAAACTGGAAATAGAACTGCCTTTTATGATCCAGCAATCCCACTGCTGGGCATACATACTGAGGAAACCAGAATTGAAAGAGACACGTGTACCCCAATGTTCATCACAGCACTGTTTATAATAGCCAGGACATGGAAGCAACCTAGATGTCCATCAGCAGATGAATGGATAAGAAAGCTATGGTACATATACACAATGGAGTATTACTCAGCCATTAAAAAGAATACATTTGAATCAGTTCTAATGAGGTGGATGAAACTGGAGCCTATTATACAGAGTGAAGTAAGCCAGAAAGAAAAATGCCAATACAGTATACTAATGCATATATATGGAATTTAGAAAGATGGTAACAATAACCCTGTGTATGAGACAGCAAAAGAGACATTGATGTATAGAACAGTCTTATGGACTCTGTTGGAGAGGGAGAGAGTGGGAAGATTTGGGAGAATGGCATTGAAACATGTATAATATCATGTATGAAACGAGTTGCCAGTCCAGGTTCGATGCATGATACTGGATGCTTGGGGCTGGTGCACTGGGACGACCCAGAGGGATGGTATGGGGAGGGAGGAGGGAGGAGGGTTCAGGATGGGGAACACATGTATACCTGTGGCGGATTCATTTCGATATTTGGCAAAACTAATACAATATTGTAAAGTTTAAAAATAAAATAAAATAAAAAAAAAAAAAACAATGAAAACCCAGTTGTTAATTCTAAAAGACACTGAAGCTGACTATATAAGAATCTAGTCTCCTCCCTGAAAACTCCTACTGGTGTCCTAAATTGAGAAAGTTTTATAGTAGGATGGGTATCATATACCCTTGACAAATTTCTATTTGATACAGAAATGGCAGGACCAGGTTGAAACATGACGTTAAAAGATGACCTGTAGCCCTCCTTTGTTTAAAAAAAAAAAAAGGAAATGGAGGGCTCTAGGGAGGATCGCCTTAATGCCCTGAAACACATTCAGACCAAGGGTAAACGCAAAAATGAGCCATAGGCTGTCAAGGGTTACACCATTTGTATTTAACTCTGCAGATCTGTAGTATTAGAAGCGCACTGAAGATATGAGCAGACTTCCGGGTATTGGGTTAAGAAGATGAGGAGACACCAGGCAAAAATCTGTTCCCTGACAAAGCCTATCAAGGCCGCTGAAGAAGCTCTATGAAACCACCTGATGTGACTCTCTGGGGTCCCAGCTCTTTCTCTACTCATCCTGCACTCTGAAGTCTCTGATATGATCATATCAACTTACAGGAAAAGTAAATTACCTTTCATTCCTCAGACCAGGCCTGAAAGACTCAGTTACAGAACTGAGATCAAATTCTGACAGAATGCTTAGCAGGCAGAATTAACTAGACTGAACAAACAGATACAGATGACCAAGACCAGAGGCAAAAAAGAAAAAGAAAAGCAATGTTTCTGTCTTGTATTCAATTTTAAGAGAAAAAAATATTTCCCAGGAAACCCCTTTGGAGATACGCTCCTAATGCTTCATTGGTAACAACTGTCTCATATCCATTCTTAAATAAACGGAATCATCGTAGCTAATTTAGATTGAGAGTCACATATTTCTGAGGTGATAGCAGCACTCAGTCTTCCTAATAACACGCTTGAACAAAGTCATAGTTCAGTTAACACGGAAGAAGAGAGATGTGGATCTGGAGAGGTAACCAGTAATGTTTCTTCAGCATATCTCTACCTTGACAGGAAAAACAACCAAAAGAAGCTCTCTCTCCAGCTTCTACAGAAAGAAACAGTTATCAGTATTTCAAATTAATTATGATAATGATAATCAATATTAAGACAAAACACTGAAACAAGTCAAACTTCGGAAAACATATACCTATATATATATATATATATATATATATATATTCTATAAAGCACTGCAATAGAAGTGTTTCTGTTATTTCATATTCTCCTAGGAACTACTGGCTTATAATGTATAAATATTTAAAAGCAGTTTTTAAAGCATATGGTAGAACTTTGGTATTCATAATTGCTCAGAGTTTTGAGGTCTTTTTGAAAATTAACATTCATGACAGACCACCTCTATGGTCTACCACAGTGTACTGGTGAAACATATTCATGCAAAACACATATTGTTTACACAGTACAATATTGTCATAAAAAGTTGCAGTGTACTTAGCAGACTTTTCTACTATACTATGTTGGACTATTAATAACTCAGATTTACATCCCAAAGGGCAATACTGCCCCAATTCAAACTTGAAAACAGCTGTGCAAACAAACTGAGGGTTAGGGGCAGGTGTGTAAGATATCAGGGGAGCAACACAGGACACACTTGATGATTCAAAGACATCACTCCATGGAAAAGGGAGTGAAGTCGCTCAGTCATGTCCGACTCTTTGTGACCCCATGGACTGTAGCCTGCCTGCTAGGCTCCTCCGTCCATAGGATTCTCCAGGCAAGAGTACTGGAGTGGGTTGCCATTGCCTTCTCCAGGAGATCTTCCCCACCCAGGGATTGAACCCCGGTCTCCCGCATTGTAGGCAGACGCTTTACCATCTGAGCCACCGGGGAAGCCCATCACTTCATGGAACCTAGTCCTAAGTATATGACAGGAAATACACCAACCTTGTCCATGCAAACATCTTGCCCTATAAGTTAGTTTATCTTAATATTATGACCAAACTGTACAGTGGTGGATTTCTATTTTAGGAATACTATGAATGCTACACGTACAAAATAAGACCACATCCGTATTCCATCTTTCCAAACAGTCACTGCTAAATAGTCAAGAACAAAAAGTCTGCTGTTGTCTGCTTTCATACACACACACACATGCTCATCAGTAAAGTTAAGCTACCAAAATTCTAGTGGTGCTCATATTTTTGATTTTGTCTAGTTTCTAACCCTTTATTGTGCATTTTTGCCTGTATGTTTGACTTCCCTGGGTTTTCACTCTGAGCTCGATGCTTCAAGGACTTTTGGAGGTTAATTCTCTGTAGTCTAGACTCTGATATACCCTTCTTAGATCTTCTCGGATTCAGTCGTTTGCTTGGACCTGCAAACTAGCACATGAGTAGAGCCCACCTAAGTGCCTGCATGGGAGAGGTTAAAACAACTACAAACAACCTCAAATATATTTCTGCAGAACATCTTCTGAAATTCTGTATATCTTCTTAGGAACGATAATAAATATTTGTTTTCAGTGATGCTGTTCATTAGAATTCCTACAGTGCTTCTTAAAAATGCTTATATTAAAATCCCATTCTTAGAGATACTTCAGAAGGTCAGAAGCAGGTCCCAAGCATCTAGAAACTGCAACTGTCATATATGATCCATCTGGACAGCCAGAGTTGAGGAATATTGTTATAAAAATCACAGGAGATGGTTCATATCTTCTCTCCTTTCATTATAGGCAATGGCAAGAAAAATGAAGACGGGGTGTGAGAAAGAAAGGAGTGACTTTTTGCCATCCAGTTTTTGAGAAGAGAAAGTATAACAGTCCAAAGCTAGGCAAAGCTCAACATAAACCTAGGTTGCTTTTGTTTTTCCTATCACTTATTTTCCTACATTTTCTTCCTACCTTTTGGCTTTCAAACTCTCTGCTTTTGAAGTATTTGAAGGCAATCACCTTGCATACATCTCCACCAGCTTCATCATATCACTCAGTCCTGTTCCCTCCTGCTTGTTCTGCTTTCCCAACAAGCAAGACTCCCAAGCCTCCATGCTTCTCAGGTATTTATGAGGAAATCAAATAACATCAAGAAATACTATCAGCTTTTGCAACTTAAGTCTAGTTCATAGATCTTAAGCCACTGAGATCATAATCTCAATGATTTCCAATGGTTAAGACATTTTTGGTAGGAAGGCCTTTGCATGAATTAACTCTGCCTACAAGAAGGAAAATGAGAGTTTGTAGCTGCCAGTCACAGTCATTAGCAAACCTTTCCAAACCTTTCTTGTCTGAGTTCTGGGGCCAAACTCATCCTATCAATGCAGTGAAGAAGGGCAACTGCCACTCAAGTATCTATTCAGCACACATTGTGCAAACACTGATCAACATGAACCATGTCTGAGGCAAGGTGCTGATTTCTGAAGATAAAAAAGTAAACAAAAACTAGTGTCTACAATCTGAATACTCAATCTATCAAATCTTTCCATGGCAGAAATGAAGCGGCAAAGCTGAAGGTGTGGTGCACCGTTCTTCCTTCAGATTCTGTGAAAAGCTCTCTAGTGAACATGCCTTATTCAAAGATATTTTTTCATCTTAATTTGAATACATGGTCAATAAATACTTCTAAACAATTTATAACAGTGTGTCAGAAAAGGTACCTAAGTGGACTCAACACAAAGGACTTTCCTCAATCATTTCATTTAGCTCTAAAAATATTTATCTTCCCTTATGTTTGTTTATACTTTATTGAAACACATTATAAATAAATGTAACTAAGAATATTAAATTACTATTTGCCTAGAGAAGACTGACACAAAATGGACTGACAAAGGAGCAACTAGTGAGCAACTAGTCCATCTCTTAAATTGCTTCCTACCCTGGCAAGTAGTTTCTGCCAACCCCTTTAAGAATAAAATGGAAGAACCAGACACTGGATGTAAATTGTACCAATAACATTTCCTGGCTGTCATGAAATAATGATAGCCACTTAAATCTGAATTTCTTTACATATTCAACAAAAGTAGAGAATAAATAAAATTACTCATAAACCACTTATACTAGATATGTAGATTTAAATGTACATTAAGAAATAAACATCTCAAATCAGTGAAACCAGCTCTGGGGATCATTCCAGAGGGAGAGTCAGATGTGGAAACATGTGTGTGACAGGGAACAGAGTACACTGCCAAGAGACAGGACCCCATTGTGTGAAGAACAGAGATAAAGGCTGAGACCTGACGATGCATAGCAAGGGCTGCAAGGGTCCCGCAGGCCCAGGATGGCAGTCTTCAGATGGACCACCTACAGAGAGGGAAGCCCTTTGGAAGGGGAAGGCATTTTGGTGGGGGGTGGTGGTGGGGTGAGGTGGAGGGGGATGATGTTAAAGTAAAAGAAGGAAGCAGGAAGCTGAAATTAAAGATCTTACACTATAAGACAGTATTTCTGAACTGAAAAACACACCAAGTGGCTCCATCTACTCCCAATTGGGCCAATTGTTAAAAAACACCCTATTTCACTGCACCTGTAGAACAGGAAGCACTTGAACTAAGAACAAGAACTTCCCTACACAGAATTTTATGCTTGCTGAGCCAGGAGAACACTTCCCATTTAATATTTTAAAAACTGTAAACACTGTGATTGCATTAAGTGTTTTGTTTTGTTTTCTTCCCCATTTCTTTTAGGAAAGAGGTACAAAAAGAGTTATACACTAATGTAAATATTGGGTTATATACTATAGAGTAAAAAAAAAAATTAGGTTCACGTTTCCCCCCAAGTTTTATCTTGAAAATTTGTGTACTCAGAGCAAAGTTGGAAATAATACGACAAGCATATTTTCCATTTAAATTAAACTATTGTTACCTTTTTGCCAATTTGCTTTCTTTCTCTCACTCTGTGTATCTCTACATATTCACAAATTTACATCTGCCTATCTTTTCTAAAAGACAGTTTTTAAAACACTGACATAAAAAAATTCAAACTCCCCTCTTCTCCACAAAAAACTTTTGTCAGTTTTAAGGAAGACCTCTGTTTCATCCAGCCAAATTTCAGTATACAATACTAATTTTTACCTCTTGGACATGACTAAATAAAAAATAATCAAAATTTCATACTCATCTGGGCTTTATAGCTGAAAAAAAGAGCAAACAATGCCATCCACGTTGATACAACTTCCTGACCTAAAAATTCTTGGCAAGGGACACTGGATATTGATAAATAATTCATTAAACTAATAGAAAAGAGAACTGCTAATATTTTTTTTTAATTTAATTTTATTTTTAAACTTTACAATATTGTATTAGTTTTGCCAAATATCGAAATGAATCCGCCATATTAATAAACTAAATAACCACCCAATGTGATACCATGTCTAATAGAGAGATGTAATATATAAAATGGGTCAAAAGGAGGAATTTCTGGAGCTGCTCTAGATGAAAGACTGTAGGTGCTTTCAGTCTTGTCAACACACTCTGTCCTTCACTCCTCAGGCACCTTTTCAGCCCAAGGAGCAAACAGTTTGAATACTATTATTTTAAAGCAACTGCAGGTCTTCACCTTTTTGAAAGCATGGTGTTCTAACACTTCAAAGTAGAGTAAGAAACTTTTTGTGAGGGAGAAATATCAGTATGCCTTACAAGATGGAGAAGGGTTTGGAAATGGAAGCAAATCTTGTCAACTCTATATTTATGACAAAATAACTTAGCTTCACTACATTAGTCAAGGTGTATCTGACAAATATTTTTAAATAGAAGTTCTCTAAAACATGTATCACACAAAATTCTCATATATTTGCAGTTTGGGGCACTCTTTAAGACCATACGGAGCTTAAGAATTGATGCTTTTGAAGTGTGGTGTTGGAGAAGACTCTTGAAAGTCCCTTGGACAGCAAGGAGATCCAACCAGTCCATCCTAAAGGAGATCAGTCCTGGGTGTTCATTGGAAGGACTGATGTTGAAGCTGAAACTCCAATATTTTGGCCACCTGATGGGGAAGAGGTGACTCATTTGAAAAGACCCTGATGTTAGGAAAGATTGAAGGCAGGAGGAGAAGGGGACAACAGAGGATGAGATGGTTGGATGGCATCACCGACTCAATGGACATGAGTTTGGGTAAACTCCGGGAGTTGGTGATGGTCAGGGAGGCCTGGCATGCTGCGGTTCATGGGGTCGCAAAGAGTCAGACACAACTGAGTGACTGAACTGAAGACCATACTGTGATAAAAAAAGAAACTATCACAAAATACACTATAAGTGACAATGCATCAAATTTCATTTGATGTAACATTTCTAAAATTGTAAGAATATCAGATCTTATTTCAAATGCTAATTCAAAATGACAATACTGTCAACAACAAAAAAGAGGGAGAGAGATAAAGCAGTCATTTTGCTCGAATAAATAAAATCATGAGACATGAAGAACTTTGTACCTTTATGTAGGTTTTCAAACTCTTCAGATAAGAGGTGATAGCAGCAACCCACACTGCAAACTCCTTTGACTTCAGACTTGGAAGTGAATATTCGCAGAGTATTTGGAGCAAGATCACCACAAGTATGTAGACCTACCATCAAACAATCCTTAAAAGATAAGAAGAAGAAATGCTGGAAATTAAAAGGAAGGGTAAAACACATTTCAGGTGAAGACTGTATATGTTTATCAGAATGCAGAGCTTTAAAAAAATGATAAAGTTCTAACTAGAAAGTATCGTATGTCCCATTTTCATAACATAATTATTTCCTTTATAGGTAAAATGATTGTGATCTTTTATCAAAACTGACATGCTTCTGAGTTGATTTTCTAATGCTTTTGGTTACTTGTCCTTTTTACTTTTCTCTGGTCTCTTTTACAATTAATATTTGCTTAACAACTAGTCAAAATAAAGGTTGATTTGACCAATCAAATGTAGGTGGTGTTACTAGGACAAACTTGTGATTTGAGATACATTAATATCTTAATAGTCAATTTTTAAATTGCACTTCACCATTCAAAACTTATAAAACCTGCCATACGAAAGAAATTCAAAAGAAATTAAGCCTTGCTAAATTGGCATTTATACTCCAACATCAAAAAAAGTTTACTTAGTTCACTCATTACACCAAATATAACAATATTAATTCCAAATAAAAAATGTTGCTCTTAATTTTATAACATGAATTATGTAAAATTCCTTTGAAATGTTTCTCCTAATTACTTAAGGCCTAATTTAAATGCATACACAGAGTGGTTACACTGGCTCACACTCAAAAGAATTTCGATCAGTATGCTATTTAACTCTTCAGTTGCATAATTTCCTCATCTGTAAAATGAGGCCAATAATAGTATCTTATCTCAATGGGTTGTTGCAAGACTTTAATAAGTTAATACTTGTACATAATTTAGTATAACCTCTGGCACATAATAAAATTCAGTAAATGTTATATATTTTTATCATCAATATCAGGTTATTATAAATATGGATATTATAAATATTTAAAATAACGGACATTAAGTTGTGAATCAAATATATAACTATTTTAAGAACAAATACAACTACTTCAGTTGAGTTATTTTACAAAAAATAATACTTTAGTTCATATAATCTAGATATGTGTGTGCCTAGTTGCTGCAATCATGTCCGAGTCGTTGGGACTCATGGACCATTGCCCTCCAGGCTCCTCTGTACAAGAGATTCTCCAGGCAAGAACACTGAAGTGGGTAGCCATTCCCTTCTCCAGGAGATCTTCCTGACCCAGGGATCAAACCCGGGTTTTTTGCATTGCAGGCAGGGCTGAAGTCTAACCTTTCAAAAGAAAAGAATTTACCTGTACACTGCTTTGGCCTGATAAAATATTCAGTTGCTTCAATCATTATTCTCTTCAAAGCACATGTTATGGAATGTTGTGCAATTATTTTGCTTTTCTCAGTGATTAGACAGCTTGGGTAGGTTTTACTTAGATGTTATGTTATAAATAATAAGGAGTTCAGAGAGAGAGGGTTTATTGCTAATTAAGGGTATATCATAGAGGTACAAATCTCTCTTTTTAAGCTTAGCTCTCCCTAAAGACAACACAAAAACATTTAACCTCATTCTTTACTGTATTCATTATACAGAATTGGTTAATAATATCAGCAGGTGGCAAACAAAAATCTGCAATTAGCATAGTATCCTAATAGCAAAATATTTAAGAACTGCATGTGTGTTGTGCGATGGGGAATGGAAAGGATAAGAGGTATTGGTCAGTTTTGGTTATTAAATTACTGCTTCACTAAGGACCCAAGAAACAATTTTCCACCATATATTTTATCAGCAAATTATTATAAAAGCTTGCATACAGTTTTGATCGTATACTTTTCAGATGACTCTTAAAAGCAAAAATAAATGGTAATAAGCACTAAAAGTGTATATATTTTGAAGTCAAATTAAAGTAACTGGGGTTGTTTAACCCCAACAGAAGGTTAAGCTGTAACTTAATTACTGATTTCATATATAGGAAAAACAATTAATGAGGATTAACCAGTTTTCTACAATTAGTGAAATACAAAAATACCTGGGAAAAAGAAAAATTTCCCACTCTAAAATGACAAAGTACTAAAACACTGGTCAGCAACCAAACAAGGATTTAAATTTATAAAGAATTCTAGGGTCTTTTGTTTATTCATTCTTTAGGGAAGACTTTTCAAAAATTTAACAAGAGTAGAATATCATACGGAGAAGGCGATGGCACCCCACTCCAGTACTCTTGCCTGGTAAATCCCATGGACGGAGGAGCCTGGTAGGCTGCAGTCCATGGGGTCGCAAAAAGTCAGACACGACTGAGCGACTTCACTTTCACTTTTCACTTTCATGCATTGGAGAAGGAAATGGCAACCCACTCCAGTGTTCTTGCCTGGAGAATCCCAGGGATGGGGGAGCCTGGTGGGCTGCTGTCTATGGGCTCGCACAAAGTCAGACACGACTGAGGTGACTTAGCAGTAGCAGTAGCAGAATATCATAACTTCAAAGGCTACCTTGATTTCTAAACAATGAGTTAGGCCAAATGATTTCTAGAAACTCCTCTAATATTGTGTAATATACAATGCTGCCTTTAAGATACATTATCTTTCCAACATTATATGACTCAACATACTTGCAGTTTAGAAAAAGTTCAAAATTTTTTAAGAATTCAGAAGCTACTCTTGCTCAGTAAAATTGAAATTTTGGTTACCAACTCTAACATTAAACATAATGTTGTCCTTGTGCTCATGCTTAGTCATGTCTGACTGTTTGTGACCCCATGGACCTTAGCCCTCCAGGCTCCTCTGTCCATGGGATTCTCCAGGCAAGAATACTGGAGTGGGTTGCCATGCACTCCTCCAGGGTTCTTCCCAACCCAGGGATTGAACCCAGGTCTCCCGCATTGCAGGTGGATGCTTTACCATCTGAGCCACCGAAGAAGCCCAAGAATACTAGAGTGGGTAACCTATCCCTTCTCCAGAGAACTTCCTAACCCAGATTCTTTACCAGCTAAGCTACCAGGGAAGCCCAATACTGCCCTAGATACATCTTTACTCCAAATGTAAACGAAATGTAAGAATTTTCTTGGAGTGGAATTTGAAAAATCCATCAATTGCATAAGGAGAACTTATCTAACTAGCTTCTGTATTTGTACTTATGTTTCATTCAGTATTAAAAATGAAGGGAGGGCAAGGGCACACCATTCTGGAAAACTATAATTGTCAGATTGTCAGATTTGTACTCTTATCAGATTTTGGTATCTATGGAAATCATGAAAGCCTGAATTTTTATTTTCTTGGTTCTTTCAATTAATGTAATCAAATAAGATATGCAGCTAGTATTAAAATTTAATTCTATGTTTAAGGGCCTTTACATAAGTCAAATTACAGAATTCAAAACTGAAATCACCTCCAGATCTTTAATAATATCATGTAGTTCTGAATCAGCAGTGATAATAGATGTTAAAGGTGAATATATATTTGATTCATTTGACTTCAAAGTAATTTTTCTTCTCTCTTTACTTGCTTCAGACATTTTTCTCTTAGGTATTTGGGATGAGGAATTAGGTTCTATGGCATTAACAGGCAAAAGGTCTCTAAGAGAAAAGGCATTTTCAAAACACAAATTTTCCTCTCGGTGTGAATAAACCTTTAGGTTTTCCATTTGTCTTCTGATGTCAGAAATCACAGAACCTGAAAACTCTGATAAAAAGTCTGAGGCTGGTGGCTTCTCTTGACTTGCAGTACTGCTGTTACATATTCCCTCAATGTCTGCTTTAGTTTCATCTTGCACTTTCCTTTCTTTCGTTGTCTGTAATGCCAGTCCACTGACATCTGGTTTTGACCGCCTACCATAGACTTTCCAATGTTTCTTCAGTTTCCTGTTTCTCTCCTCAGCTCCACGAGTATTTGAGGAATCGATTCCATAAACTTTTAAGCCATACTTTAAGGACAAAAAGGAGCTTAGGTAGCCTTTTCCAGAACCCAGGTCAATTATCTAAAGAAAATCAGAATGAATCAAAGGGATTTCAGTTAGACAACAACAGCAATCTCAATTTTTTTAAAAAGCAAGTAAATGGATGGTTGTAAAATTTATACAACCCGTTATGCTTTACTCTATTTTAATTTTTGATCCCATTAAAAACAAATAACTCATCATTTTTATTCAATATTTAAGAGAAGTTCTAAGCAGTGTAATAATAAGTCAAGAAAAAGATGTAAAAGATGAATATTGAAGATAAAATTGTCTTTCTTCACTAGAACATTTAGGTGTGACCTAAATCAAATCCCTTATGATTATTCAGTGGAAGTGACAAATAGATTCAAGGAATTAGATCTGGTAGACAGAATGTCTGAAGAACTATGGACAGATGTTCCTAACATTGTACAGGAGGTGGTGACCAAAACCATCCTCAAGAAAAAGAAATGCAAGAAGGCAAAGTGTTTGTCTGGGGAGGCCTTACAAATAGCTGAGAAGAGACGAGAAGTGAAAGGCAAAGGAGAAAAGGAAAGATACACCCAACTGAATGTACAGTTCCAGAGAATAGCAACGAAAGAAAGCCTTCTTAAATGAAAAATGCAAAGAATTAGAGGAAAACAACAGAATGGGAAAGACCAGAGATCTCTTCAAGAAAACTGGAGATACAATGCAACATTTCAAGCAAAGATGGGCACAATAAAGGACAGAAATGACAAAGACTCAACAGAAACAGAAGAGATTAAGTAGATGTGGTGAGAACACAACAGAAACTATACAAAAAAAGGTCTAAATACCCAGATAACCATGATGGTGTGGTCACTCACCTAGAGCCAGACATCCTTGAGTGTGAATTCAAGTGGGCCTTAGGAAGCATTATTATGAACAAAACTAGTGGAGATGATGGAATTCCAGTTGAGCTATTTCAAATCTGAAAAGATGATGCTGTTAAAGTGCTGCACTCAATATGTCAGCAAATTTAAAAAACTCAGCAGTGGCCACAGGACTGGAGTTTGTTTTCATTCCAATCTTAAAGAAGGGCAATGTCAAAGAACGTTCAAACTACCATACAATTGCACTCATTTCACATGCTAGCAAGGTAATGATTAAAATCCTTCAAGCTAGGCTTCAATAATATGTGAACTGAGAACTTCCAGATGTATAAGCTGGATTTAGAAAAGGCAGAGGAACCAGAGACCAAATAGCCAACATCCATCAGATCAGAGGAAAAGCAAGGGAGCTCCAGAAAATGACTACTTCTGCTTCAGTGACTACACTAAAGCCTTTGACTGTGTGGATCACAACAAACTGTGGAAAATTTTCAAAGAGACAGGAATACCAGACCACCTTACCAGGATCCTGAGAAACCTGTATGCAGGACAAGAAGCATACATCAAACAACGGACTGGTTCAAAATTGGGAAAGGAATACATCACGACTGTATATTTTCACCCTGCATTTAACTTATTATGCAGAGTTAATCATGCAAAATGCCCGGGCGGGGGATGACTAACAAGCTGGAATCAAGATTGCCAGGAGAAATATCAACAATCTCAGATATGCCAATGATACCACTCTAATGGCAGATAGCAAAGAATAACTAAATTAGAGCCTCTTGATGAGGGTGAAGGAGGAGAATGAAAAAGCTGGCTTAAAACTCAACATTCAAAAAACTAAGATCATGGCAGCTGGTCCCATCACTTCATGGCAAATAGAGGGGGAACAATGGAAAAATGACAGACTTTATTTTCTTGGGCTCCAAAATCACTGCGTCAGTGACTGCAGCCATGAAATAAAAAATGCTTGCTCCTTGGAAGAAAAGTTATGACAAACCTAGAGAGTGTATTAAAAAGCATAGACATCACTTTGCCCACAAAGGTCTGTATAGTCAAAACTATGGTGTTTCCAGTAGTCATGTATGGATGTGAGAGATGGACAGTAAAGAAGGCTGAGAGCTGAAGAATTAATGCTTTTGAACTGTGGCGCTAGAGAAGGCTCTTGAGAGTCCCTTGGACTGCAAGAAGATCAAACCAGTTAATCCTAGAGGAAATCAACCCTGAATATTCACTGGAAGGACTGATGCTGAAGCTGAAGATCCAGTACTCTGACCACCTGATGCAAAGAGCCGACTCACTGGAAAAGACCCTGATGCTGGGGAAGACTGAAGGCAGGAGGAGAAGGGAGCAACAGAGGACGAGATGTTTGGATGGCATCACTGACTCAATGAATGAGTTTCAGCAAACTCTGGGAGATGGTGAAGGACAAGGAGGCCTGGCATGCTGCAACCCATGGGGTCACAATGAGACACAACTGGGCGACTGAAGAACAACGTGAAACACGCTATTTCAAATTTTTTCTCTGCACTTTAGAAATTAATTTGTTTTATCAATTTAAAATTATTATATAATATTTCATATAAATAAATAAGTATAGTCAAAATGAAAAGCTATAAAGGACAACAACAAATACCCATCAAAGATTTAAGTATAAGTGATTTATTTGGGAGGTAAAGAAAACACTGTTAGGGAAATAGAGAAGAAAAAAAGAGAAAGGAAGGCAGCCCAACAAAAGGTGTGTTTGTGGGCAAAATACGACTTTAGAACAACCTGGGTTTAATCCCACTGGAAAACTCAGACAGCCAGTGTAGAACACATACCTCAGAGTCAGCCACCTGGAAAGTCCGGGAGTTGATGTATTTTTTAATTAACTTGCATTAGTCATTAATTCAAGGATGCACACAGGGAGGAATTAATCCCCAGAATGTGTATGCAGGCAGTGCCATACTTCAGCACACAGAGAAAAATCCACAGGGAAAGAAATACAGCAATTGCCAGGTAGAAGGTAGCCGGGCCACCATGATGTGGTAAGGCCCAATAGTATTTGAATAAGGCATCCAGTAGCATCTGCTATACCCATGAAGCCACCAGCCAACCTAGGGATGGGTATGTTAGTAATTACATTCCATATAACCGTGTTCCTTTCCATATCTTATCTCTCTGTTTCCCCTACCAGCTGCTAAGTCGCTTCAGTCGTGTCTGACTCTATGCGACCCCATAGACGGCAGCCCACCAGGCTCCCCTGTACCTGGGATTCTCCAGGCAAGAACACTGGAGTGGCTTGCCATTTCCTTCTCCATCCCCTACCAGAGGTTAACAACTATTATCAGATTATTGTGTATGATTCCCTTGCTTCTTTAATGGTTTTTTTTTTTCCATGTATTTTTTTTGCATTAAGAACATACCATTATTTTCTTTAAGAGCTTTTTAAAAATGGCACCATAAAATATGTAGTCATCAGTAAATTGCTTATTTTTCCCATTCATTTGTATGCTTCGGCTGCACGGGTGCAGGAGGGCCTAGAGGAGCTATACGACGTTGAAGGTCAGGAAGGGCGGCGGTGAGGAGATACCCCTCATCCAGGGTAAGGAGCAACGGCTGGGCTTTGCTAGAGCAGCCATGAAGAGATACCCCACGCCCAAGGTAAGAGAAACCCAAGTAAGATGGTAGGTATTGCAAGAGGGCATCAGAGGGCAGACACACTGAAACCATACTCACAGAAAACTAGTCAATTTAATCACACTAGGACCACAGCCTTGTCTAACTCAATGAAACTAAGCCATACTCGTGGGGCAACCCAAGATGGGCGGGTCATGGTGGAGAGATCTGACAGAATGTGGTCCACTGGAGAAGGGAATGGCAAACCACTTCAGTATTCTTACCTTGAGAACCCCGTGAACCGTATGAAAAGGCAAAATGATAGGATACAGAAAGAGGAGCTCCCCAGGTCAGTAGGTGCCCATTATGCTACTGGAGATCAGTGGAGAAATAACTCCAGAAAGAATGAAGGGATGGAGCCAAAGCAAAAAGAATATCCAGCTGTGGATGTGACTGGTGATAGAAGCAAGGTCCGATGCTGTAAAGAGCAATATTGCATGGGAACCTGGAATGTCAGGTCCATGAATCAAGGCAAATTGGAAGTGGTCAAATAAGAGACGGCAAGAGTGAATGTCAACATTCTAGGAATCAGCAAACTGAAATGGACTGGAATGGGTGAATTTAACTCAGATGATCATTATATCTACTACTGTGGGCAGGAATCCCTCAGAAGAAATGGAGTAGCCATCATGGTCAACAAAAGAGTCCGAAATGCAGTACTTGGATGCAATCTCAAAAACGACAGAATGATCTCTGTTCGTTTCCAAGGCAAACCATTCAATATCACAGTAATCCAAGTCTATGCCCCAACCAGTAATGCTGAAGAAGCTGAAGTTGAACGGTTCTATGAAGACCTATAAGACCTTTTAGAACTAACACCCAAAAAAGATGTCCTTTTCATTATAGGGGACTGGAATGCAAAAGTAGGAAGTCAAGAAACACCTGGAGTAACAGGCAAATTTGGCCCTGGAATACGGAATGAAGCAGGGCAAAGACTAATAGAGTTTTTCCAAGAAAATGCACTGGTCATAACAAACACCATCTTTCAACAACACAAGAGAAGACTCTACACATGGACATCACCAGATGGTCAACACCGAAATCAGGTTGATTATATTCTTTGCAGCCAAAGATGGAGAAGCTCTATACAGCCCAAAAAAAAAAAAAAAAAACAAGACCAGGAGCTGACTGCAGCTCAGATCATGAACTCCTTATTGCCGAATTCAGACTTAAATTGAAGAAAGTAGGGAAAACCACTAGACCATACAGGTATGACCTAAATCAAATCCCTTATGATTATACAGTGGAAGTGAGAAATAGATTTAAGGGCTTAGATCTGATAGATAGAGTGCCTGATGAACTATGGAATGAGGTTCGTGACCCTGTACAGGAGACAGGGATCAAGACCATTCCCATAGAAAAGAAATGCAAAAAAGCAAAATGGCTGTCTGGGGAGGCCTTACAAATAGCTGTGAAAAGAAGAGAAGCAAAAAGCAAAGGGGCAAAGGAAAGATGTAAGCATCTGAATGCAGAGTTCCAAAGAATAGCAAGAAGAGATAAGAAAGCCTTCTTCAGTGATCAATGCAAAGAAATAGAGGAAAACAACAGAATGGGAAAGACTAGAGATCTCTTCAAGAAAATCAGAGATACCAAGGAAACATTTCATGCAAAGATGGGCTCGATAAAGGACAGAAATTGTATGGACTTAACAGAAGCAGAAGATATTAAGAAGAGGTGGCAAGAATACACAGAAGAACTGTACAAAAAAGATCTTCACGACCCAGATAATCACGATGGTGTGATCACTGACCTAGAGCCAGACATCCTGGAATGTGAAGTCAAGTGGGCCTTAGAAAGCATCACTATGAACAAAGCTAGTGGAGGTGATAGAATTCCAGTTGAGCTATTCCAAATCCTGAAAGATGATGCTGTGAAAGTGCTGCACTCAATATACCAGCAAATTTGGAAAACTCAGCAGTGGCCACAGGACTGGAAAAGGTCAGTTTTCATTCCAATCCCAAAGAAAGGCAATGCCAAAGAATGCTCAAACTACCGCACAATTGCACTCATCTCACAGGCTAGTAAAGTAATGCTCAAAATTCTCCAAGCCAGGCTTCAGCAATACGTGAACCGTGAACTTCCTGATGTTCAAGCTGGTTTTAGAAAAGGAAGAGGAACCAAAGAGCAAATTGCCAACATCTGCTGGATCATGGAAAAAGCAAGAGAGTTCCAGAAAAACACCTATTTCTGCTTTATTGACTATTCCAAAGCCTTTGACTGTGTGGATCACAATAACTGTGAAAAATTCTGAAAGAGATGGGACACCAGACCACCTGATCTGCCTCTTGAAAAAATTTGGGAAATCTGGTCAACCACTTGTAAAAGAATGAAACTAGAACACTTTCTACCACCATACACAAAAATAAACTCAAAATGGATTAAAGATCTAAACGTAAGACCATAAACTATAAAACTCCTAGAGGAGAACATAGGCAAAACACTCTCGGACATACATCACAGCAGGATCCTCTATGACCCACCTCCCAGAATATTGGAAATAAAAGCAAAAATAAACAAATGGGACCTAATTAACCTTAAAAGCTTCTGCACATCAAAGGAAACTATTAGCAAGGTGAAAAGACAGCCTTCAGAATGGGATAAAATAATAGCAAATGAACCAACTGACAAACAACTAATCTCAAAAATATACAAGCAACTCCTACAGCTCAACTCCAGAAAAATAAATGACCCAATCAAAAAATGGGCCAAAGAACTAAATAGACATTTGTCCAAAGAAGACATACAGATGGCTAACAAACACATGAGAAGATGCTCAACATCACTCATTATCAGAGAAATGCAAATCAAAACCACTATGAGGTACCATTTCACACCAGTCAGAATGGCTGCGATCCAAAAGTCTACAAATAATAAATGCTGGAGAGGGTGTGGAGAAAAGGGAACTCTCTTACACTGTTGGTGGGAATGCAAACTAGTACAGCCACTATGGAGAACAGTGTGGAGATTCCTTAAAAAACTGGAAATAGAACTGCCTTATGATCCAGCAACCCCACTGCTGGGCATACACACTGAGGAAACCAGAAGGGAAAGAGACACGTGTACCCCAATGTTCATCGCAGCACTGTTTATAATAGCCAGGACATGGAAGCAACCTAGATGCCCATCAGCAGATGAATGGATAAGCAAGCTGTGGTACATATACACAATGGAGTATTACTCAGCCATTAAAAAGAATACATTTGAATCAGTTCTAATGAGGTGGATGAAACTGGAGCCTATTATACAGAGTGAAGTAAGCCAGAAGGAAAAACACCAATACAGTATACTAATGCATATATATGGAATTTAGAAAGATGGTAACAATAACCCTGTGTACGAGACAGCAAAAGAGACAGTGATGTATAGAACAGTCTTATGGACTCTGTGGGAGAGGGAGAGGGTGGGAAGATTTGGGAGAATGGCATTGAAACATGTAAAATATCATGTATGAAACGAGATGCCAGTCCAGGTTCAATGCACGATACTGGATGCTTGGGGCTAGTGCACTGGGACGACCCAGAGGGATGGTATGGGGAGGGAGGAGGGAGGAGGGTTCAGGATGGGGAACACATGTATACCTGTGGTGGATTCATTTTGATATTTGTCAAAACTAAGACAATTATGTAAAGTTTAAAAATAAAATTAAATTAAAAAAAATTTGTATGCAGGTCAGGAAGGAACAGTTAGAACTGGACATGGAACAACAGACTGGTTCCAAATAGGAAAAGGAGTCCGTCAAGGCTGTATATTGTTACCCTGCTTATTTAACTTATATGCAGAGTACATCATGAGAAACGCTGGACTGGAACACAAGCTGGAATCAAGATTGCCGGGAGAAATATCAATCACTTCAGATATGCAGATGACATCACCCTTATGGCAGAAACTGAAGAGGAACTCAAAAGCCTCTTGATGAAAGTGAAAGTAGAGAGGGAAAGAGTTGGCTTAAAGCTCAACATTCAGAAAACGAAGATCATGGCATCCGGTCCCATCACTTCATTGGAAATGGATGGGGAAACAGTGGAAACAGTGTCAGACTTTATTTTTCTGGGCTCCAAAATCACTGCAGATGGTGACTGCAGCCATGAAATTAAAAGACGCTTACTCCTTGGAAGGAAAGTCATGACCAACCTAGATAGCATATTCAAAAGCAGAGACATTACTGTGCCAACAAAGGTTCGTCTAGTCAAGGCTATGGTTTTTCCTGTGGTCATGTATGGATGTGAGAGTTGGACTGTGAAGAAGGCTGAGTGCCGAAGAATTGATGCTTTTGAACTGTGGTGTGGGAGAAGACTCTTGAGAGTCCCTTGGACTGCAAGGAGATCCAACCAGTCCATTCTGAAGGAGATCAGCCCTGGGATTTCTTTGGAAGGAATGATGCTAAAACTGAAACTCCAGTACTTTGGCCACCTCTTTCGAAGAGTTGACTCATTGGAAAAGACTCTGATGCTGGGAGGGATTGAGGGCAAGAGGAGAAGGGGACGACAGAGGATGAGATGGCTGGATGGCATCACTGACTTGATGGATGTGAGACTCAGTAATCTCTAGGAATTGGTGATGGACAGGGAGGCCTGGCGTGCTATGATTCATGGGGTCGCAAAGAGTCAGACACGACTGAGCGACTGATCTGATCTGAATATTCCTTCATATGTTAGCACAGCAGCGGCTGGTTAAGTTTTACTGTGTACTTGCCCCCTTTACTCTGGTTGGGTATCACCATCATGGTGAGCCTGTTACTGATCCTGACAGGTACTGCTTGGGCATGACACATGGAGAAAAGGTTTAAAACTACTGCCTCAGCTCTTGCCTTAGTTCCTACCCTCAAGATCTATGTTGCCATAAGTGGTTCTGTAAGCCTGGCTCAAGCAGTGATTATTTTCTAACCATCCTCACTCTCTAGAAGTCTGGATGAATACATGGAAAAGATTCTAACACCTCTTAAAAACTGAAGAAGGGAAAGTCCTCCATGACCCCCTAGATGTTCTTGTAGGGATAAGAAAAATGACTATTTTTATAGGCCAATATAGTCAATCACTGATTTTATTTTAGCATCTCTTTTCAGACATTACTACCTTTCACAAAGGCTATTTTTCAGAATAGGAATGCATTATGATTCTGACACTATGAAAGAATCCAGGTTTCTCTGTGTTACAATAATGAGGCAGATGCCCCCTGACCACAGCTTGGTACCCCAGGTCCTTGGGAACACCTGCTGCTGCTGCTGCTGCTGCTAAGTTGCTTCAGTCATGTCCGGCTCTGTGCGACCCCATAGACGGCGGCCCACCAGGCTCCCCGCCCCTGGGATTCTCCAGGCAAGAACACTGGAGTGGGTTGCCATTTCCTTCTCCAATGCATGAAAGTGACAAGTGAAAGTGAAGTCGCTCAGTCGTGTCCAACTCTGTGCGACCCCATGGACTGCAGTGCACCAGGCTCCTCCGCCATGGGATTCTCCAGGCAAGAGTACTGGAGTGGGTGCCATTGCCTTCTCTGTGGGAACACCTAGTGGTGAACAATTCTGCAGGAAGTCATCTTCATAATGTTGCTTCAAGGTAGAATTACAACATAAGAAAACTACCAGAGCTTCGATCCACTCTGAAAAGAGTGAAATTTGTAGTAAAATATTAATAGCCATATCTTCTTTTTAGTATAAATTGGTTATAATTGCAGTGTATTGTGTAGTGAGAGCATATTTAAAGGATCAGAAATGATGTGACGTATCTCACATTAGCTATTACTTAATGATGTTTTAAAGACTAGACGAGGACAGTAGAAAAGGAAATTTGAATGATACCCCTCAAAATGGTAATAATTTTAACACGAGAATATATAGGGAAATACTCTTATTACCTGCTTTATTCCACAGTATTCAGCAATACTGCTGATGAGTTCTGACATTGCCTGAACTTCGTGAGATTTTTTCAAATTCATAAACTCATCAAGTTTCACATTCTCATCTGAACAAAAATAAAACAAAATTAACATACTGCTACTAAAGAAATAAAATGTGGTAAGAAGCATCAGTTGATGATCATGTTTTCTGTAATTAAATATGAAAATAATACAGAGATCCTATTGTGGTTTCTATATGATAGATATCTACTAGTTTAGCTATTATGAATCAAATTTGAATTAAAAAAATGAAAAAGACTCATATAACATTATTAAAAATGTTCCCTGAAATAGAAGACAATTAACTACAAAGGGAAAGACTGATAACTAGTCTACAATGACGGAAAAAATAATGCGGAGATTTATAACTAAGTTGTTTGTTTAATATGGTGCATAAGAAAATCAATTCATTTAGAACAGGTAAGTCTACCAGGGCTCATGATACAAGGTCTAACAAATTAAGAACACGTTGGAAATACAGACATATATGAATAGTATATTTCTTCTAAATGCCTAAGAAACAGACACACACACACAAACACACCTACCAGTTTTCTGTTTTTGATTTCCATGAAGGGCCACAAGAAGTTGATCAAAAGAAGTACATATCCCCAAGTTTTGTACAGAATAATACTTTGCAGCCAGAGCAAATGCTTCCACATTCACCAGCTTCTGGGAAGTTTCACAAAATATTTTTGGAAAATCAGTAACATCTAAAAAAATCAAGATACAAAGAGAAATGTTGGCAACAAAATAAGTAATTACTAGCTAATTGGTTGGAGATTTAAAAAACAGTCAATGAAAAATGAATATTGTCTATTAGTGCACATATATGCAATCTAGAAAGATGGTACTGATGAACCTACTTGCCGGGCAGCAATGGAAATTCAGACAGAAAACAGACTTGGGGACACAGGGGCAGGGGAAGGAGAGGCTGGGACAAATGGAGAGAGAAGCATGAAAACACATACTCTACCATATGTAAAACAGGTGCCCAGGGAGAATCTGCTGTATGACTCAGGAACTCAAACTGGGGCTCTCTAAAAACCTCGAGGGCTGGGAAGGGGTAATAGGCAGGAGGAAGGAACATACGCGTGTTGCTGTTGTTTAGTCACTCAGTTGTGTCTGACTACATTACTTTGCCAACAAAGGTCCATCTAGTCAAGGCTATGGTTTTTCCTGTGGTCATGTATGGATGTGAGAGTTGGACTGTGAAGAAGGCTGAGTGCTGAAGAATTGATGCTTTTGAACTGTGGTGTTGGAGAAGACTCTTGAGAGTCCCTTGGACTGCAAGGAGATCCAACCAGTCCATTCTGAAGGAGATCAGCCCTGGGATTTCTTTGGAAGGAATGATGCTAAAACTGAAACTCCAGTACTTTGGCCACCTCATGCGAAGAGTTGACTCACTGGAAAAGACTCTGATGCTGGGAGGGATTGGGGGCAAGAGGAGAAGGGGACGACAGAGGATGAGATGGCTGGATGGCATCACTGACTCGATGGACGTGAGTCTGAGTGAACTCCGGGAGTTGGTGATGGACAGGGAGGCCTGGCGTGCTGCGATTCATGGGGTCGCAAAGAGTCGGACACGACTGAGCGACTGATCTGATCTGATCTAATGTTACCCCATGGACTGTAGCACACCAGGCTTCCCTTTCAGCTTCAGCATCAGCATCAGTCCTTTCAGTGAATATTGAGGGTTGATTTCCTTTAGGATGGACTGGTTGGATCTCCTTGCAGTCCAAGGGATTCTCAAGAGTCTTCTCCAACACCACAGTTCAAAAACATCACTTCTTCAGCTCAGCCTTCCTTATGGTCCAACTCTAACATCTGTACATGACTACTGGAAAAACCATAGCTTTGACTAGACGGACCTTTGCTGCAAAGTAATGTCTCTGATCCTTAACATGCTGTCTAGGTTTGCACAGCTTTTCTTCCAAGGAGCAAGCGTCTTTTAATTTCATGACTGTAGTCCTGTCCACAGTGATTTTGGAGCCTAGAAAAGTCTCTCACTGTTTCCATTGTTTCCCAATCTATTTGCCATAAAGTCATGGGACTGGATGCCATGATCTTCATTTTTTGAATGTTGAGTTTTAAGCCAGCTTTTTCACTCTCTTCTTTCACCTTCATCATGAGGCTCTTTAGTTTCTCTTTGCTTTCTGCCATAAAGGTGGCGTCATCAAATATGCAAGGTTACTGATATTTCTTCCACCAATCTTGATCCCAGCTTGTGCTTCATCCAGCCTGGCATTTTGCATGATGTACTCTGCATATAAGTTAAATAAGCAGGGTGACAATATGCAGCCTTGATGTACTCCTTTCCCAGTTTTGAATCAGTCTGTTGTTCAAAATCAGGTTCTAACTGTCGCTTCTTGTCCTGCATACAGGTTTCTTAGGAGGCAGGTGGTCTGGTATTTCCATCTATTTAAGAATTTTCCAGTTTGTTGAGATCCACAGTCACAGGCTTTAGCATAGTCAATGAAGCAGAGGTAGATGTTTTTCTGGAATTATCTTGCTTTTTCTCTGATCCAATGGATGTTGATAATTTGATCTCTGGTTCCTCTGCCTTTTCTAAATCCAGCTTGAACATCTGGAAGTTCACGGTTCACATACTTTTGAAGCCTAGTTTGAAGGATTTTGAGCATTACTTTGCTAGCGTGTGAGATGAGTGCAATTGTGCAGTAGTATGAACATTCCTTGGTGTTGCTCTTTTTGGGGATTGGAATGAAAACTGACCTTTTCCAGTCCTGTGGCCACTGCTTAGTTTTCCAAATTTGCTGGCATATTGACTGCAGCACTTTAAAGCATCATCTTTTAGCATCTGAAATAGCTCAACTGCAATTCCATTACCTCCACTAGCTTTGTTCATAGTGATGCTCTCTAAGGCCCACTTGACTTTGCACTCCTGGATGTCTGGGTCTAGATGAGTGATCACACCATTATGTTTATCCTGGTATTAAGATCTTTTTCATATAGCTCTTCTGTGTATTGTTGTCATCTCTTCTTAATACCCTCTGCTTCTGTAGGTACATACCATTTCTGTCCTTTATCGAGCCCATCTTTGCATGAAATGTTCCCTTGGTATCTCTAATTTTCTTTAAGAGATCCCTAATCTTTCCCATTCTATTGTTTTCCTCTACTTCTTTGCATTGATCACTTAGGACAGCTTTCTTATCTCTCCTTGCTATTCTTTGGAATTCTGCATTCAGATAGATACATCTTTCCCTTTCTCCTTTGCCTTTTGCTTCTTGTCTCTTCTCAGCTATTTGTAAGGCCTTCTCAGACAACCATTTTGCTTTTTTGTATTTCTTTTTCTTGAGGATTGTTTTGGTCACCACCTCCTGCACAATGTCACGAACCTCTGTCCACAGGTCTTCAGGCACTCTGTCTACCAGATCTAATTCCTTGAATCTATTTGTCACTTTCACTGTATAATCATAAGGGATCTGATTTAGGTCATACCTGAATGGTCCAGTGGTTTTCCCTACTTTCTTCAATCTAAGTCTGAATTTTGCAATAAGGAGTTCATGATCTGAGCCTCAGTTAGCCCCTGGTCTTGTTCTTGCTGACTGTATAGAGCCTCTCCATTTATATCTATGGCTAATTCATGTTGATGTATGACAGAAACCAACACAATACTGTAAACAATTATCCTTTCATTAAAAATAAATAAATTTTTAAAAACTATAAAAAAATGAAAAACATTGATCTTACAACAAATTACATTTTCATTTTGGTGTGAGTTTTGAAAATATCACTAATGGTTCCATTATATTTATTATTTAAACTATTAGCTATTTATTTGTAGCAGCTAGTTTTCTCATAATACACTATACACGTATATACTTAGATTCCACATATAATTTGGTATTTTTGTTGTTGATCTTTCAAAAACCAAGAAAAGAAAGAAGGAAAGAAAAACATTTAAAACCATGCTAAACTGAAATACGGTCATTAGATTTATGAATGATCCTGGCGGACATACAACCATATATTTAAAGAAGGTAGTCCATCCAGTGCTGTTACACCCTGTCCACACTGCAGGTGGAACAACAGCAATATTTTCAATGGTGAAAGTGAAAGTTGCTCAGTCACGTCTGACTCCTGTGACCCCGTGGACTTTACAGTCCATGGAGTTCTCCAGGCCAGAATACTGGAGTTGGTAGCCTTTCCCTTCTTCAGGGGATCTTCCCAAGCCAGGGATTGAACCCAGGTCTTCCTCATTGCGGGCAGATTCTTTACCAGCTGAGCCACAAGGGAAGCCCAAGAATACCAGAGTGGGTAGCCTATCCCTTTCCAGCGGAACTTTCCTACCCAGGAATCAAACCGGGGTCTCCTGCATTGCAGGCAGATACTTTACCAATTGAACTATCAAAGAAGCCCTTTAATGGTATAAATGTTATTATAAAAACGTCCCTGCACCCTGATTCACTGGACCATGTAGACCTATGAGTGGTGTTTTTGTATGTGTGTGCATGTGTGTTTGTTCAATAAACTCTCAATATAGTTCTAAAATTAATCAGGTTATGATTATGTGATTATGTAAAAACTGTTCATTTTCTTCCAATGTCAGTTTACAGCAGACGTTGTCTAAACTTCATATAGAAACTACTGATAGCTGCCCAGTGCTTTAGCAGAGCAAACCACCACTCTTTAAACACCCCGTGTCCCTCTCTGTGTGAGGATCATACACCCTATTGAACTCAGATGTGGCTGCATCTCACCAAGCTGAATGAACTATGCCATTTTCAGGCAGAAGTTTTAAAAACATCAAAAAATTCACTATACTTTCTTTGCCTAGAACTGTAATTGTAAAGACATGTCAAAATAGAACCTCCCTCAACCTGAGTCCCCAAGAGATGACAAGAAAGACATCGCTGCTGTCAAACTACAAGGAACATGCAGTCAGTATACATGAAAAATAAACATCACTGTTTTCAGTCACTGAGTCTTTAGGTTTATTACTGCAGCATAATCTTGCCTATTCCAACGAACACACATAATATAGATTTGCTCTTTATTTGTTCAGTTTCATTTGTCTATAGCCACTTTTAATGCATGTTAATTTATTTATCAAGGTTTTTTCAAAAAAAGCATTCTGATTTATAGGCAGTAGCTCAAAGAAACTCTTAGGATACAGTAGTTCATTTTCAAGTCCATTTACCAAAAAAATATTTTTAATAATCAAAAAACACATCTAGTGGTTAAATAAAATATTTAAAATGATCACTTTACAAAAGCATGGTGCAATTTAGGGAACGACTTAGGTTCTACCAGACAAACCGCAATATATGCTATGAAATTTTTTCTAGCATTGATGATCCTCCAAAGTTACCTATGAAATTATAAAAACCTATTTAAACATGAAAAGCAATGATGCTTCCTGACAAAAATTAAAAGCAAGAAAACTGATGAGGGTTTACAGAATGCTAACTAAAAACTACATGTTTAAGACAGTACTGTTTGAAAGTTAATATCTATAAGTTGATAGTATTACTAGCAATATTTACTAAATTAACAAGAAAATTAGCAGAGATGTATAATCTCCATTTCTGAAGCAATTAAGTAGAAATTTAAACTATAGGATTACTACAAGTTTATTTTAAATACATTTTGTATATTATATAAAGTTCTTTGGACATTTTACAAACTGAATTTACTAATGCAGCCAAAAGTAATAAAATCTACATCACAATATTTAGGCATGATACAGTGGGGAAAACTCAGTCAACTATTAAGTGAGTCTCAGTTTTAAGGGCAGTCTCAACATCCCTACGTACCAGGGCTACAAATTCTTAGAGTGTGATAGAAATAAGAGCATTAAATCTCAGAGTGCAGAGGGACTATTAAAGTAGTCAGTTATTGGACAAGGTTGCCAACAGAAAGAAATGTGATGTTTCTGTTGGAAAAGTAAATGTTCACAGCAATTTAACTACTGAATCAATCCTACTGAAAATATATGAAAAAATTCCCATCCAAGTCAAATTAATCCCGTTAATTTGTTTTTAATTATAGGCCTCTTAGTAATTTCAGAAATTTGGAGATCCAAATTGCGAAGAGACTAAATTTTTATTAATTTACTTACATAAAAAAGATAGTGTTCTGATTCAGTCCTGTTGTTTGAGGCTACACCAGTTTATTCAGATAATCTAGAAATCTGTGAAAAAATTTTTTTGAGTTACGAAAATAAAGCTTTTGTGACTTTGTTTTCAAATGATCCAACCTGTAACTTCCATTATTTAAGATGTTTAGAGATTTGGAGAAAGAGAGGTGTCAATGGTCACCTTCACTGCCATTTCTGAAACAGTAAGTCCGTTGGGATGGAAATGGTGTCTGCATCTGCATAGTGCATTCCCAGGTACCTGTATACTGAGCTTGGGTTTGGCAACTAGCAAAACAGAAACCACAGTGTTACTCAACTTGTTATTTAATTAATTCTTGATTAGTTAAACTTTGTACCCAAGAAAAGCTTCATTTTTAAATTTGATGCCTGTTGCACCTGCATATTATGTGGCTTGATTACTTTGCCAATATCTCCCTCTACTGGAATTATCTGCTCTGCTTTATTACATGCTTTGTTTTTATCTACTCTTATTTTTCTGTCCACCCACAGAAGTTTCTTACAAGACAGATTAGACACAAGCTTCTTACAAGACAGAAGTGTCTTACAAGACTTGGGCATGAGAGAGCAAAAACAGCAAAGAGGCAAGGGAGAAGTTAATTCTATTAAATATGAGATCAGGATATCTCTGAGTACTTTTTTTTACAGCAGAGACCAATGTGCAAGGAAAGAAAGGTTATACATACACATGTTGGATTATGAAAATCTCAAAGTAGAGAAATAAATAATAATGTTTCAAAGCTAGAAATAAAATAGAAACAATCAATGAATATATAATTTTAATATAAATAAAATTTCAAAACTAAATGTCTGATATTTTACTAGACTATTACCTAGCACTTTTAAGAGGACAGTTAGGATTCACAATTATCTCATCACTATTACTGCTAACATTTATTGTACACATACTACCTCTTAGGCGCTGTGCCAAACAATTGATATTTAATGGAAAAGACTTATCAGCTAGTTATATTGTGCTCCTATCCACACTTACAGAGGAAGAAATCAACACTTAGAGGGGCTGCAATTTAGCCAGGTTCCCACAAACACTAAGTAGCAAGGCATGTGGGCCAAGGCTGTGTTCCCACATTCAATCAACATGCCACAGTGGTGAGTTGGGTGGACAAGAAACAAACTCAGGAAAGACAGCATTTAAAAAAGTTCCAGGCAGATCTGTCAGAATAAGTTAACAAGAATTCCCTCTGGCAGAGATCAATAATGGTAATATCTTAAGATAGGTTCAAACTTATTTTATCTTCTTAATCATTTCACTGTCCTCACTCCCCCCAACAGCTTCCTCTTTACCACAAGTGATTCCAAGATTAAGACATTAAAGAGTAATTTCTACATATAAAACAACTGATAAGTCCCTGAAAAGTAAACGTTTTTATGATGCTGTTGTGGTTTTCTGTTTGTGGAAACTAAGCACCCCACTGTTTCATGCCTAGGTGGAAAGCTGTAACACCTTGCACACAGCAGGTACTCAGTAAGTAGGGAATGAATGAATGGATGGATGCAAGCAATTCCTCAGTGCATTTACTACTGTGGCACCACCAGGCACACTGGGAGAAAGAAATTCTAAGATTCTGTGGTAGCAGTCATCACTGAGGCCACTATGAAGACTTCAAGAGTACTGCCGAGCCGGTTGGAAGAGCATGAATCCTCATCTCAGCCCTGATGTTCACCATCACAAGGGGAGACAAAAGTGATTTAGAACATTTAGAAAGTAAGGTAAGATAAAATGCAGCTATGTGCTAAATTCTGACATTTACCTGTGTTATAAGGGTTAGGGCAAAGGTCACGACTGTTATAATCACTCAGCCTGAAAATTTCCTATGGTCCAGACTTTCAGGAAGACATCAACAGTGCCCTCTTATTACAATAGAAATGTTATGGACTCACTGCTACATAATGACCTACCGATGTCTCCAATTCAAAAGGCCCCAAACTGAAATGAACCTTCTTATGCTCACCAAAACTTCCCCTCCTCCTATTTCCTCTCCTGTTTAACACTGGCATCAGTCACCCAGTGCTGACGTTAAAAATCTTTACATCATCTTCAATGCTCCTTGCTCCCTCAATCCACATATCCAGTCACCCATTAATCCTAATGGAACAATGTCTTGCATTTGGAACCGCCCCCCTTTAACTTGCCCATCACTGCCACGTTTCAGACTCTATTAACACCACCACTGTTACTGAAATAGTAATTTTTTTTTTTCCTTAGCAATAAAACTTCCAAAGCACAATGCTCAGTGTTGGTTGAGATGAATTTTACATGTTTCCTAAAATGGAAATTTAAAGTTGATGCAAGTTTAATTACACATTTCAAAGCATTTCCACAAGAGTTGACTTTAGGCTTCAATCTTTTATACTTGTTTACCAGACTTCAATCAAAAGTTAAAGCTGTCTTGCTGAAGTATGAAAATTAAACATGGGGTATATTAAATTTTATGAATGCTTAAATATACCTATAACCTTATAATCTATGTAAGACAGAAAGAGAATATATACTGTGGCCTTTTAAAATAAATCAATATATGTTACTCAATTATGTGCTAGGAAACTTTTTACAAAAGCTCCAGCATAATTTATGGTTGCATATGAAATGAAAAAAAATGTTATCTCAAGACTAAACCGTGCTCTTAGAAAGAATGATATAATTAACAAGAAATTGATATGCATATCCTTACTGTGCCAACATTACATCACAATGAATGTATAAAGTACATGGAACAATTTCAAAAGCATTTTTACATTTAATTATTTATACAACTAGGAAAATCAGTTTTTACTCTAATATTTCTTAGAGTAAATACACAGTATTTAATAGACCGTTTTCATAGTTTAATTTGAAGGAAATAAAAACAACTTACAAAACAATAGCAGTTTAGGAAACTGATTTGGTATATAAAAAATAAATAAAAATAAGTAAAATATAAATCTTTCAAGATGTCACATGGGATGCACTTACTCAGGCCTTCCTCTTGTTTTTTCCTCTGATACCATTTTCCCTCAGATATTTTCCTTCAAGTCTTTGTTCAAATGTCACCATTTCAGTGAAAACTTCTCTGACAACCCTATTTAAAGCTGCAACTTCTCTCAGCTCTCATTCCTCACTGATCTTCATCAGTGTTTTATAGCACTTATCATCCTTTGACATAGCGATATGCCAAAGGACACAGATCTTGGTTCATTGCTGTGTCCTGAGGAAACCTCGAATGATTTCCTATGATAGCAGGCACTCAATGACTAGAATGGGTACACGAATAAGCAAGAACTAGGTGTGAATTCTGGTTCTCAGACTGTCTCTCCCTCTATGGCCATGAGTAATCTATTTATCCGTTATAAGACTTGATACCTGCATCTGTAAAATAGGGGCAAATATCTATTTTACAATATTTTAAGGAACACACGCATACATAAGCACATACATGTGTGTGTGTGCTCAGGGACTCAGTCCCTTTGTGGCCCCGTGAGCCCTGCCAGGCTTTCCTGTCCATGGGATTTTCCCAGCAAGAAAATGGAGGTTGCTATTTCTTCCTCCAGGTTATCTTCCCAACCCAGGGATCAAAACCCATGTCTCCTGCATTAGCAGGTGATTCTTTACCACTGAGCCATCAGGGAATCATAAGCACGTGTACAAATATGAGAATATTCACAAATACACATACACTTGGAGAAGGAAATGGCAACCCACTCCAGTATTCTCGCCTAGAGAATCCCATGGACAGAGGAGCCTGGCAGGTTACAGTCCATGGAATTGCAAGAGTCGGACACGACTTAGTGACTAAACCACCAAACCAGACATATACTTACATGTATATATGTATTTGTGTACATATACACTCATCCAAAAACAGCCTAGAACACAGTAGACAACTCCTAAACCACTACATCCAAACTAAGTAACTGAGCCTCCTAACATGACACTTGGGACTTTGTTAGAAAAATATGGGATAGAAAATACTCAAACATTAGGCCGAGTACCATATAGGCTACTAGAGAAGAACTTGTAACAATGACCAATACAGTTTCTAAATACAAGGCCTGCTGGGAAAAAGGACGTTTGGATTCTAGAAATTGGATGCAAGTCCTCAATCATTAGGATGAAAACATGAGTAGAGACAGGTAAGCTACAATTTGAGACACAAGTCTAAGAGCTGGCACTGGGTTTTGTAGAATAAGTAGGATGAAAGCAAGAACTTCTCAGTACATGGCAGCCCATGGTCAGCAGGGGCACCATGTCCTAGAATCAGCTTGAAAGCTCAAGAGAGAATATTATTACCAATGACACTTTTTACTGATTTTGATATGAAATTCGGTAGTTAGGTTATAATCCTCACCATGCTTTAGAGACCTAATATAGAGGTCAAGTCTGCTTTACTATAATGCTTTAATTTCCTTTATCAGAAGTCTCTCTTTTCAGAAAATAACCAAAATCACGAGACAGATGATGAGAAATTCTACAACTTCAAACTCCATTTAAAATTAGAAGCACTGAGAGATAAATTAAATGTTTGTAAATATTTTCTGAAAAATAAATTCAATTTAAAAAGTCAAATATGATTTTGTTAGTAAAATACAAAATAAATTCTAGATTCTAAAACTTTAAAAACTGCTTGATCATTGTAAAGAATGCTTTAAAAGTGAACCCTTACTGCAGTATGTGCTTAAATCAATCTCTCGGTTCTTCTCTTGTTTCTACCACAGACATCTCATTTCCTATTTCAGGTGTTGTTTTCTGAACACCAGTGTAAGCTCCACTGCCCCACAATACCTCAAGGATGGCAGTATCTTAGTAATTAACACTGCTATTGATCTCTTACTGAGAAGACCAATATTTCCTTTCTATACACACATTGACTTGAGCCTAGACTTCCAGGCTTTCAAGAATAAAAAAAAGACTTCCCAGTTTGTTTATTATTGAGGCAGGAAAAATAAAGGACTTTTTGTCCCAAGTAAACAGTAATTGTAAATATAATTAAATTGCTACTAAGAAATTTTTAGAGCGTAAAAAGTCACACCTCTCCCTTAAAATTGTACTTTTCTCTATTGTGTATTTCATTAACTTAATTTTATCTGCTATTCTTATTCAAAATTCCATTACCTCCATTTCAACATTAGCACAAAATAAATGGGTGTCTATTCTACTATTTCTTAACTGAATACAGTTATAATCATTTGCCCAGAAAAAAGAACTTGCAAAAGGGATTTCCATTAAATATACACTTTCTCTATCTAGTTCCTACCATAACTCCAGCAGATCTTGCTCTTTACTTAATTCTTATAAATGATGTGTATAATTCATTAAAAAAAAAAAAACAGATCAATTTTATTCTTTAGGGGCCATTATTCAAGGCAGTTGCAGAATAGAGAATAAGCAAAAAAATGCCCACCTAACTTTACATTTACATTCACCATTCTGATTTTAGTCATCAAATAAGAGGAAGAATTCGGTTTCAGTAATTGTCATTGATGTTGCCTAAAGATACTGGTCAGATATTCTGCAGTTACATCTGAAACACAGTTCCCCTCACATGGGAAGTTTCAGAACTTCATAAAGATTAGTGAAAGAAAATTCTGGAAATATACATCATAATAAGGAACAAAAAGTGACAAGGAAAAAAAGAGTGAGTACTGAGAGTACTGGTCTAAATCAAGATGAAGTCACAAAGTTTTATAACACTAAAAATGCTTTCAACCAGTGGTCCCTATCCTGAGGTCTAAGAGCTACAGAAGCTTACGAATCACCTAAAGCCGTCTGTAAAGTGTTACGTCCATTTGTGAGCATACATGCCTTTTTCCTAAGGAAGAGGTACTATAGCATTCATGTGAATTAGCCTTTTATGGGATCTGTGACCTAAGAGATTAAGAATCACTATCTTTTACTGTTTCCTCACCTTTTACTTTGCCCAATGTTAATACTATAACAGACAATTCAACTAAGTACTTTTCCTCTGGCTTCTAGAGATCATTTTAAATATTTAAAACAACCTAAAATTATTCTTTTATCACTGATAGAGCTATTAATTCTTAATACAAATTTCACAGTTTAAAAATTAATCCAACCCTGAAAAGATAATCCCTTTCTTTCCAGTATTTCTAGTATTAAACAGATCTTCTCTTATTGTTGATGGTCTAAATTACTAGTCTTGAGTTTTTTAGATAATACCCATCTAACAAAAAAACATAAATAATATGAGCTACCAAAACATACAGGTCAGTCTGTTTCATTTGACAAAATATATGTTAATCACACTAAATAGTTTTAATTTGCACAATCTAAATTTCAATTTCTAATGAAGGTAAGGTAGATATCTTTTTGTGTAATTCCAGAGATAGCCTAAATGACACATACGACCACCTAATCCAGAAGAATGAAGCACATATTTTCTTTTTGACTAAAAATATAAATTAAAAATTCACACACACTAGGTGAACAGAAGAATGAAAGGAAGATTGAAAAAAAAAAAGCAGAAATAGAAATAAATTACACTGTTAAAGTTTGTGAGGTTAAAAACAACCCTCCCAATTAAAAAAAAAAATATTTTAAGATAATAACAAAATTATATTTCCAAATATCTTTTTTTCAAATATTGGAGTGTAAAGGTGATTTACATTATTAAATCTGTCTTTGGTAGAAAATATTATAAAGTATTAAGGAGTATGAAAAGTTTATAAATGGAGCTTTGTAGACAAAAGGATAGATTCACTGTATTTAGATAACACCTTCATAATCAACAGAGTAGTCACTTAATAATAATTTTTGAGAAATACCTGTTGATAAAGATAGAGCCATGTATGGTGAAATTCTGCACAAACTGTACAAATACTGTCATTTTTTACATTAAAAAAATAGTTGTCATGGAAGATTACTTCAATTGTCATTAAAATAACATAAAAATTCCTAAGAAACACACAGAAAAGAATAAAACAACAAAAGAGAAACAGCTTGACATGTGAGGGGCATGGAGAGAAGGGAAGAATTAGAATTTTATTGTGGAGAATTATAAAATTAACCTGTGAAACAATACAAAAATTCAAATACTTACAGCAGGATCCTAACATTTCAAATATAAACAATGTTGAAAAATCTATTTAGAAAATGAAATCAACTACTTTTGGATAAAAGCAGTCTCACATAGTTGGAAATTTAATTTTTTAAAAAAACCTTAAAGATTGAAAAGCATTTTCTTGGGCCGTGCTCAGACTGCAGATTTTCACATATCACTTAATCTAGAAAGAATATAATAATTCTCTGACCACATCAAATAGGAAGAAAGTAGAATAAAATTCTGCAAAAGAAAGGAATATTTCATTCATCTTCCCATTTGTTTTGTATTACAAGTACTATGTCTTTTACCTTCCTTTTGGGAATGTGAATTTTTGGAGCTAGATTATGCCTTCTACATCTTCGTATTCACCCATAACACCTAGCACAGGTTAAGTCTAAGAAGATGCTTAGACTAACACTTAGAAGCAGAGGGAAGCCTGGCAAGCTGCAGTCCATGGGGTCGCAGAGAGTCAGACATGACTGAGCCACTGAACAACAAACAAGAAGATGCTAAGTAATGTTTGCAAAACTAAATTAGGTTATAAAAATAGTCAGGCACCCAGAGGTCATCAGGTTTAGAGAGAGTCCTTAAGAACTAGTCTTAAGTCTATCAATGACCACAGCAAGTTCTGAAGAATACTGATCCTGCAGAGGTCAGAGAAGAGATGCTCCAGGATTGCCCACCCCTTCCTCTCAAATATCAATAGAATTAAATTCGCTTTAGTCACTTCTGGGTCTTTGTAGCCCAGAGCAGTGATAATTTATATTACTCAAATAAAACATGGGAGCTAATTCTAAATATCTAAGGTGGTATGTGAATGGTTGGGGTCAATGAATATGAATCCTTAAATATCTCTATTTGGGTGACCTCAAACACAATATATCTAGAACTGAATGCATTATTTCCCCAACCAGCTCCCTCAGCTGATTTTCCTAATTTTGCTAATGGTACCATTCATTATTATTCTTCAAGATATTCCCACAATCAATCTCTTGAAATTAGCTTTGATTTCCCCATTTCTTTGAACCATATATAAAAAAGAGTCACCTTTTTTTAAAGAGTGACTAAAAAAGTGTGACTGAAAAAGAGTCACCAAAAAAGACTCAGGCTTTCATTGTGATCATGGCTTTAACAAGAGGAACTAATAAAATCTGGAGGTAAATACTTTGTCATTATATTTTGTGCACTAGAAGCAACACCAGATGTCTTTTACCCAGATGATCCACAGCTATCTTTGGTTCTTGGTCTCCTTTGAGAACGTGAAGCAAACTCCTGAATACATTTTCAGGAGTACACGGAAAGTGCCTGAAGTCCACAAACCAAGAGCCATAATCTTTAGAACTTTGGGGAGCCACATCTTTTTTTAAGAGAAGCTGCAATTCTAGACTTGTGTGAGTGAGCTAAAAAAAAAAAATATATATATATATATGTGTGTGTGTGTGTGTGTGTGTGTGTCATTCAAGAGATATTTATAAGCCATATGAGATAGGCTGGCTCTTCTTCTGCCTCCGTTATTGACGCACACCCTAGACATCTTCTTAGATGAGGAAGTTGATGCTTCCTCATTGTACAACTAAATGCCCTGTGCAAGTTCAGTTTAGTCACTCAGTCGTGCCCAACTCTTTGTGGCCCCGTGGACCACAGCACTCCAGGCCTCCCTGTCCATCACCAACTCCTGGAGTTTACCCAAACTCACGTCCATTGAGTCCGTGATGCCATCCAACCATCTCATCCTCTCTCATCCTCTTCTCCTCCTGCCTTCAATCTTTCACAGCATCAGGGTCTTTTCAAATGAGTCAGCTCTTCGCATCAGGTGGCCAAAGTATTGGAGTTTCAGCTTCAGCATCAGTCCTTCCAATGAACACCTTAGGTAGGAAGCATCACTATGAACAAAGCTAGTGGAGGTGATGGAATTCCAGTTGAGCTATTTCAAATCCTGAAAGATGATGCTGTGAAAGTGCTGCACTCAATATGCCAGCAAATTTGGAATACTCAGCAGTGGCCACAGGACTGGAAAAGGTCAGTTTTCATTCCAATCCCAAAGAAAGGCAATGCCAAAGAATGCTCAAACTACCACACAATTGCACTCATCTCACACGCTAGTAAAGTAATGCTCAAAATTCTCCAAGAAAGGCTTCAGCAAGACGTGAACCATGAATTTCCAGATGTTCAAGCTGGTTTTAGAAAAGGCAGAGGAACCAGAGATCAAATTGCCCTGTGTAAGACACACAGCTAATCAGAGTCAGATATGAACTAGAACCCAGTCTTCTGACTCTCAGTCTATTCACCTCTACGTGAGGAAAGCAGAATATGGAAATGATGGCTAATGTTTATTAAATGCCCACTCAGTTATGTGCCAGGTTTTAAGAGGTTATCTCATTGACTTCTACACAACCCTTTCAGACAGTAATTATGATTTCCATTTTTTAAATGAAGAAACTGAGGCTCAAAAGCTTTACTAATTCACACAAGATTCTACTCTGTCCATGGAATTTTTCAGAAAAGGCAAAGATACTGGAGTGGGTTGCCATTTCCTTCTCCAGGGGATCTTCCCAACCCAGGGATTGAACCCCAGTCTCCCACACTGCTGGCAGACTCTTTACCGTCTGAGCCACCAGGGAAGCCCACACAGGATTACACAGCACTAGAGTAACAGAGACAGGATTCAAGGCTGTATGTGACAATCACAAAACCATATTCTGTACATGCTGTCTCCTATTTGCTTACACTATCAGCTGAGGTTACAGCTGGAGAAAAGATAGTAAATAACATCGAAGGTGAAGAGCTTTGTTTTGCAGGAAATGAAAACCCACTAGATGACTTTTGAGTAAAGGAATAACAAGACAAGAACTATGATTCTGGAAGATAACTGGAAAGCAGTTTGAATGGAGAAGCAATTGAAATAGTCTGAAAGCGAGAACAATTCGGAAGTTATTGCTAAAATTTTTTCACAAGATTGAAAAAGGAGGGAGCTGAACTATTTGTTATGGGAAGCAGCAGATGCAAGAGAAATGGAGGACGAAGAGCTGGCAGATTATGAGCCAATGTAATAAGAAGATTGCTAATGTCATTTATAGAGGACCTCTTTAATCATTGAAGTGAAGAGGTAAAAAAACAAAAAAAAATTCATGTAGACCCCAATTAGACATGAAGCCTTCTAGGCAAGTTTTTTTTGTTTGTTTTAATTCAACTTAATTTAAATCATGATAAAACCATGAAGACAGGTTACCATAACAGAAAATTTCCAGTGAAAGGTTAATGATTTGATAATTCAAACAAGTAACAGGAGTATCTAGATAAATGGAAGACACTTAAATTTATTCAGATTGGCTAAATATAATTTGAATAGGCTGACAGAAAAAACTGCCATAGAAAAGACGAATCTCCATAAACTTTGTTTTACTCAGCTTCTTAATAACTGAATGATATGAGGGAAATCAGAAGCTGCGGGAGTGGGGGGAGGCGGGTAACCATTAAAAACTAGAAAATAAAT
Source organism: Bos taurus (assembly GCF_002263795.3). Taxonomy (NCBI): domain Eukaryota; kingdom Metazoa; phylum Chordata; class Mammalia; order Artiodactyla; family Bovidae; genus Bos; species Bos taurus. The sequence continues at coordinate 11,914,846 of NC_037332.1, read as the reverse complement.
TCAAGCTCTAAATGGCCCCATCTAAAAGGAACAATCAGAAGCACTTTCTATACATCGATTAAGTTAAAAATGATGACCAATATCCAAACACATTCCCACAAATGTGTTTGCATTTTTGTTCACTCTTAACACATAATTATAGTAGCAACTCAAGAAACTGGGCTGACACTTGCCACTATCGTTTTGTCCTGTGAAATTATGTCCACACTTGAGTCTCCTAAAAAGATCCAAGAAATATGAAAAGGGAAAACAGAGCTCAGGAAAATGCATATGAAGTGAAAAGATAAAAGTTAAACACAACAGAGTGAAACAGATGACACTAATTATTTCGCTGCTGTTCTCACTTTCTATTTCCAACATGCTTTTGTTTCATGTGTTTCAAATTAAATGTGTGTAATTTTAATTCACTATAATCACCACCATCACCACCAACAACAAAAAATACTTAGAATGGCCAAAAAGCAATTTAATCTATTGAGATGCAATAAAAATAATTTAAGGGAAACTTCAATGAAATAATCAATCATAGACAAAAACGTCCTGTGTTGTTCAATTAAAATGATAGTAAATTAATTATGCAGATGCTTACCAAAAGGAACCAATTCTAAACATTTATTCAGCACCCATGCCTCGTAAGGATCATGTGAGTGATGACAACAGGAAACAGGAGATGCCACATATGGCTGAAAGGAGAGAGTCAAGAGAGGCCCTGGAGGCTCAGGCAGAGTCTCCGAGCAGCCCTGGGCTTTGGCAAAGTCACAGAGGCTGGCTTTACAGGCACAGGAACTGTATTTCTTTAAAGCTGAATAGGTTTTCCACAACTGATTCTAAGCAAACTTACAAGAAACTGATTTTATAATTTATTAATTTACACTGAGAAATACATTTACAACAACAGCCCATATCATTCATTTGAGAGGACACTCTTTCCTAATTTTAGAATTGCAACTAAGGCAGATAAAGCCAGATATTCTAAACGAAAATCTTAAGCAAGCTGGGCAGCTGGTTGAGTTGCCTGTGTAGTCTTGATCTATTTCTGCTTCATAAACTATTTTGGCTATCCTAAATCAGAATACCTCTTCTGTTTTGCTTTTGAAAAATTTCTCTATACTTAGGAAGACCAATTAACTCCTGAAGACCAAAAGATAATTCACTTGAGAATGTTACAGATTTACATATATAATCATCACTTCCAAAAAACAGTTTGGTTCCCTTGAAGCTGGTAAAACAAAATCTTAATCCCTGAGATGAAATATAGAACACTTGTTTATTAGTAAAGTACTTATAAGGTATCACTACTGATTTTTTTTTTTTTTTTTGCAGATGGTTAATCTCACCTATATATATAATAAACTTTAAAAAATTTTAGCCCAAAATGATGCCTGCCTTGATTTTATCTCCAGATTCCCAGGGTATCTTTCCGTAATCTTCAGTACTGCATTTTCACAGCTGGAAAGAATAGTTACTGTTTTCTATTTTCTCAAATTAAGTTATAAAGCCTATTAGTTAGAATAAGCCATATAAAAACAATGATGATAAATATAATATCAGAAATAACAGCTATCTAGTTCAGTACCGTATTTCCAGAAGTGCCTTCAATAACATTCTTTATAGATCTACGCTTCACTTCATTCTTTAAGAATAATATACTCATCTATATGCCAGAAACTGTTCGATATGCTAAGAACACAAAAACAAAAAAGGCAAACGCTGTACTTTTGTTTTTTAATCTAACTGCAGACAGAGAAGTCAGTGGACAATGAAAACCGCATGACGTGTTAATATATGAAATATACAGGCTGCTATAGAAGCATATACATTTCCAGAGGTTCTTGACAATCTATATTTTTTCCAAGGAAAGAAAGACCTAATTGTATCATCACCATCACAATCATCATTACCACAACCCTCATCATTTATTAGCCACAATTTGTTGAATCCATGCTATATTCCCAGTTCTGTATCAGGAGCCAGACCACATTATCTTTCATCTTTACTACACCTTTGTAAGATAGGTAATATTATACTTTTGAAAAAGGAAAAAAAATTACAATAGCAATCAACTGTGATCGAGAGCAACTCATAGCTGCGCTGGCACTGGCACACAGATCACACTCTTCCCTATTAAATATGAAAACATGTACAGTACACCAATACCAGACAAAGTCTATGACCAGGCCAAGTCCACAATCATGAGCACAGACAGAAACAAAAACATCTGCAAACATGGCAGCTTCCATGGAGGCAGCCCCTGGGAGATGCTCGCGTGGTGGGACACAGAGGCCTTGTTCCAACAGGCAGCACCAACTCGTCACCTATGTAAGTGAGACGCTGTGGAGGCAAGTTCCCCAATTTCCATCAAGCCTTCAGCAACTGTAACATCTTGACTGTGAAACCATGAGACCCTAAGCTTGATCCGCCAGTCCACCTGCTCCTGAATTGCTGACCCACACGCTGTGTGAGAGCGTGTTATCAGCAACAGATAACGTGTAACATTGTGAAATACTAATATAATTATGGGTCAATGAGTGTGTACTCTTCCAATTAAAAGAATTATAAGGGAGGTCATACAATTATCGTGTTTCCCTTTAATTATTAGGCTACTCTGTTCTGCTTCTTTGAACATATTTTATAACAGCCACTTAAATCCAACATCTGAGCCCAATCAGGATCAGCTCCTATTATTTTCCCCTCCTTGGGTCACACTTTTAATTCTTTGAACACAGCTACTTACAATGAGCATCAAGGCTCACTTGTAATCAGTGTTTTGAGCAGGAGTCATACTTTCCTATTTCCCTGCACCTTGAGCAGTTTTTGGTTGAAAAGCAGCATTGTGGATAACTTACTGCAGGGGAGCTGCTTTATTTCTCTAAGGATTTGGTTGTTGTTGTTCTACGAAGAGAAGTGAACTTGCTTGGACCCACACTGAAATCTGACTCTCCTTCCCCATGTAGCAGCCAGCGTCTCTGCTCAGCTGCTGATTTACAGCACCCTCTCCCCAGCATATCCCTGAGCCTGTGTAGTTCAGCAGGCAGATAAAGACTTGGGTACACGTGACAGTCAGATTGGGGGTGGCGGGGAGGGGGGGAGGGAGGTTCAATCTCTCTGTGGTTAAGTTTGTTCCCAAGGCGACCCAGCCCAAGTTTCCAGTCATCCCACCAGCCCTGAATTCTGCCCTTTGATACAGGAATTCACATAGGCTTTTGATCTTTGCTACCCAAACTGTGTACACTTTGGGGAACACACCCTATCAAAGTTGCAGCAAGCCTGCATACCTCCCCGGGAGCTCTGTCTTTCCAGGGGTCACCATTCCCCTGGCTTTGTCAGTGTTTCTGTGGGACTCTCCGGGTCAACAGTGTGTAGGTGGGTGTGTGCAGTCCAGTGATCCAGCTTTACATTCATATCTTAGATTTCAGTCCTTCTGTGGCCTTCCTTCCAGAAGGTGCTTCTTCAATTCCCATCTGCTCTGATCTGAACTCTGTCATGACCATCTTGAGCCGGGAAGGATGTTGTTTTCCATTGATGCCCCGCAAGAAAGTCATGAACTCACAGTTTTTCGCAATCAGTAGCAATATCTCAACAGAAACTCTTCTCATATTTCTGTCCCTGTTTGGTTATCTTCTAAAGACTTCCAATTGTTGTCTTTAATAATCTAGTCAGTGTTTGTCATTGCTATCTGCTGGAGGAACTGCCTGATCTCTTCAACTGGCCATTACCTGAAGTCCACCCTGGACTATTTTAATAGCCTTCGGGCTTGTCTTCCTGCTTCCACCCACACCTCCTCCACACAGAAACTAGCTCCTGGAAAAGTACTGGCACACAGCAGGCACTAAGTATATGTTCCCTGAATAAATGAATGAACAAACTTCCCTAAGATAACAGAGCTGGTAGAACTGGAATTTGTACCCTGTCTGACTAAACAGTCTAAAATTTTAACAGCTAAATTACACTGTACAGAGTGGCTAACAATTCTTTACTAAGATATAAATCTGGTCAAAGAGCAAAAAATGCACTTCTTTGACACAAACAATAAATTTCATATAACGGGGAAACTGTCCTTCTTTTCATAATCTTTACTTAAACAAAAATTAATATTCCTTTACAAACGTACATTATAAAAATCATTTTTAATACTAGAGGCAGCTGCCCATTTGTAGAATTGAATATCTTACATAAAAAAAATTTAACAGGGTAAGATACACTTCAAAAGTGAATATCCTGGTCTAGATTGTATTATTGTCGAATAGGCTTAAAATTCAACATTCAAAACTTGAAGCTCATGGCATCCAGTCCCATCAAACAGATGGGTGAAAACTGAAACAGTGACAGACTTTATTTTCTTGGGCTCCAAAATCACAGCGGATGGTGACAGCAGCCATGAAATTAAAAGACCTGTGCTCCTTGGAAGAAAATATATGACAAACCTAGACAATACATTAAAAAACAGAGACATCACTTTGCCCACAAAGGTCCCTGAACAGTCAAGGGTATGTTCTTCCCAGTGATCATACAGTTGTGAGAGCCGGACCCTAAAGAAGGCAGAGCGCCAAAGAATTGATGCCTTCCAACTGTGGTGGTAGATAAGACTCTTCAGAGTCCCTTGGAGAGCAAGGAGATCAAACCAGTCAATCTTAAAGGAAATCAACCCTGAATACTCAGTGGAAGGACTGATGCTGAAGCTGAAGCCCCAAGATTTTGGCCATCTTATGCAAACAGCTGACTTATTGGAAAACACCCTGATGGTGGGAAAGACTGAGGGCAGTAAGCCACGGCAGAGGGCGAGATGGTTTGATGGCATCACCAACGCAATGAACGTGAACATGGGCAAACTTAAGGAGACACTGAGGGACAGGGAGGCCTGGCGTGCAGCAGTCCATGGGGGTCTCAAAGAGTCGGACACCACTGGGCAACTTCACATTTTCTTCTTGGTCATAATCACCCAGAGAAGGCAATGGCAACCCACTCCAGTACTCTTGCCTGGACAGTCCCACGGACGGAGGGGCCTGGTAGGCTGCAGTCCATGGGGTCGCTAAGAGTCACGACTGAGCGACTTCACTTTCACTTTTCACTTTCGTGCACTGGAGAAGCAAGTGGCAACCCACTCCAGTGTTCTTGCCTGGAGAATCCCAGGGATGGGGGAGCCTGGTGGGCTGCCGTCTATGGGGTCGCACAGAGTTGGACACGACTGAAGCGACTTAGCAGCAGCGGCAGCATAATCACCACTTGAAATGATCTTAATCAAGAATCCAAAAGACTCAATCACGTTAGGTGATGACATCTCCTGCTGTGTTTTCACACGGATCTGTAAGCACTGTTCCGCGTTTCCCTCCAATCAAAAAAATTTCTTTAGTTGAATTACTAAAGAAAGGTCCTAGCACTGTTTCTTGTTCTTTTTAAACTGTGTTAATACAAAAGCACCCGAGGTCCGAGAGGCGAGAGGCGAGGTCCGAGAGGCGGTCACAGAGCCACGCCATCAGGAGGCGGAAAAGCGGCTCCGCTCCCTCCCACGCAGCGATCTGCCTGGCCCGCTCCCCGCCGGCACAGCCCTCAGCTCGACTTCCGCGACCGGGGACACTACCCACGGCCCGGGGTCTCTTCCCGCCTTCTTGCCCGCCCCGCCCACCCGCCATTCACCTGACATTCTCCCGGCTTCCTCTAGGGGGCACGCCTCTGACGCCGCCGCGGACGTCCTGAGCGCCGACAGCACCGTCTCTGGGGGCAAGTCAACCAGTTTCTCCCACACAGACTCCGTGTAGAAGTCCACCGTATGTGCATTCGAAATGGGCAGGGCTTCCCTCAGGAACCGCAGCAGCTTCTGCAACTTGGCATGTAACGTGGACAGGTCCTGGGTCACCGGGAGCTGGCCGGAAGCCGCCATGACGCCCCACCCTCCCGGACTGTAGGTGGCGCAAACGTGGCCTCGAGGCAAGGGCTCGTTGGGAAGCAGGAAAGGCCGGATGAATAGAACTCAGATGTGGATTTTTTTGGGTGGGCGATGGATTGCTTCTGCCTGATGACGTATTTTGACTGAGTCCGTTGTGTTTTTCCTGCGCCTTGGTTGGTGTGCCATGGCGCCCGTTTGGCCGGCAGCAAGGGGGCGGACAGGGGGGTTGGGTACGCGTGGAAGAGTTTCACCGGTTGAATTCAGAAATAAGAATGTGAAACGGAAAACGTGGCGACCTAATCATCTGCAAGCCTTCGCGGGGAGCGTTCGCGAAGGTACGTATGTAAGAAGGCAGCCTTTTACAAGTCCTCGGTCCTAGGAAATCTTCGGATACGCCATCCTCCCAAGCTGGGAAGGATTTAGGAACCAGACCCAGCCCTACTTGGAGCCAGGAAATCTGTTCTTAAATTCGCTGAAGCTGTGGGGTTTTCAGAGCCCTGGATGAGAAGGCGAGGAAGTGTTGCTCACTCTAAATCTTTAAACATTTTCCTCGACTTACGCTCATTTTTTAAATATCAGAACTCTTTCCTTTACGTTTTCCCCATGAAACCTGCATGTATTACAGTAAAGACTAGAAGGCAAGCTAGAAATTTACCGATTCTCACCCTTACTAATTAAAAATATCACAGAACCGTCTATTTCTGCCTTACTATATTTACTTGCTTTAGTATTTTTCGTTTTATCTTGCCGTCATTAAGTACTCTTAAATCCCATATGGACTACTAAATCTTAAATAAGTACAGTTTTCTGATCATTGCTGTTGAGAAAGTCAAACACCACCATCTAACCTGGTTAATGTTGAATTACTTGTAAAAAATCGGTCATAGAAGTAGTTTCTCTAAGGTAAAATAATAGATGTGAAGTGAAATGAAAGTCGCTCAGTCATGTCTGACTCTGCGACCCCATGGACTGTAGCCTGCCAGGCTCCTCTGTCCGTGGAATTCTCCAGGCCAGAATACTGGAGTCGGTTGTTCAGTCACTCAGTCGTGTCTGACTTTTTGCGACCTCATGGTCGCATGGGAAGCATGCCAGGCTTCCCTGTCCTTCACCGTCTCCCCGAGCTTGCTCAAACTTGGTGATGCCATCCTGCCATCTTGTCATCTGTCGTCCCCTTTTTAATCTTTCCCAGCATCGGGGTCTTTTCTATGAGAGCTTCAGCTTCAGCGTCAGTCCTTCACATGAATATTCAGAGTTCTGTTCTTTTAGGATTGACTGGTTTCACATCCTTGCAATCCAGAGGATGCTAAAGAGTCTTCTTCAACACCACACATGTTCAAAATCATCAGTTCTTCAACCGCAGCCTTCTTTATGGTCCAACTCTCAACATCACTACATGACTACTGGAAAAACGATAGCTTTCACTAGACGGACCTGTGTCCGCAAAGTAATGTCTCTGCTTTTTAATATGCTGTCTGGGTTTGTCATAATTTTCTTCCAAGGAATAAGCATCTTTTAATTCCTGTTTAATTGTATGGCTGCAGTCACTATCTGCAGTGATTTTGGAGCCCAAGAAAATTAAGTCTGTCACTGTTTTCCATTGTTTCCCCATCTATTTGCCATGAAGTGATGGGACTGGATGCCATGATCTTAGTTTTTTGAATGTTGAATCTTAAGCCAGCTTTTTCACTCTCCTCTTTTTGCTTCATCAAGAGGCTCTTTAGTTCCTCTTTGCTTTTTGCCCTAAGGGCGATGTCAAATGCGTATCTGAGATTATTGGTATTTCTCCCTGCAGTTTTGATTCCAGCTTGTGCTTCCTCTGGCGCAGCATTTCATGTGATGTACTCTGCATATAAGTTAAATAAGCAGGGTGACGATGTACATCCTTGACGTACTTCTTTCCCAATTTGGAAACAGTCCATTGTTCCATGTCTAGTTCTAACTGGTGCTTCTTGACCTGCATACAGGTTTCTCAGGAGGCAGGTAAGGTGGTCTGGTATTCCCATCTTTTGAAGAATTTTCCAGTTGTGATCCACACAGTCAAAGGCTTTAGCGTTGTCCATGAAGCAGAAGTAGATGCTTTTCTGGAATTATCTTGCTTCTTCTCTGATCCAGTTGATGTTGGCAATTTGATTTCTGGTTCCTCTGCCTTTTCTGAATCCAACTTGAACACCTGGAAGTTCTCGGTTCAGATACTGTTGAATAGAAGTAAGGGCTTTTTTCCCCCCTTAGGTATTTATTGAAGACCTAGATTAAGTGTTTAGGTGAATTAATGAATCTGTTTAATTTATGAGTACAATAAATTGGAATTGTGCAACACTCTAGTTGTTTTTCCTTCTTTGAGACTTTCCTTCTTTCCTTCTCAGTTGAGTTCTTCCCAACTTCTGTTAGCTTAGTCTTTTTGCAAAGGACCAAGGTACTATTTATTCCAGTAGTTTCAACTTCTTTTCTTGAAATAACATTTTAAAACAAAACATAGTGAAATCTAGCATCTGAACATGATGGTGTAAAAAGTTTTCTGTTTTAAATTAACAACTACATTTTTCATGCAATGTTTTCTGAGAAAGTAATTCAAGACTGATGTATTCTTCAACAGGACAAGGCTTTGCATTTCGAAGAAAACTCAAGATTCAGCAAACTTATAAGAAATTACTCCGGAGGGAAAAGAAGTCTCAAACCCCAAGTGAATCCCCCTTCACAGATTGGTATCCTGATCATCTGAAACATCTTTATTTAGCTGAAGAGGAAAGACTCAAGAAGCAGCTTAGAAAAGCTGACCAGCCTCTGTCAGAAGAACAAGTTGATCAGCCTTTGCCAGAAGACCAAGGTAGCAGTGACCAGGCTTTGTCTGAAGAACGCTGTAGCATTGAGCAGCCTCAGCCAGCAGAACCGTGTAGCATAAGAATAAAGTATGTATTACAGTCTTTTGAAATTCTTTATTGTGGATGTAAGTAGCATTTTATGAAAGAGATTATAGAACAGTTTCTATAGTAATGGGAGTTTGCCTTAGGGCATTTCAGAAATCGCAAGTGATTATGTGAAAATATTTTCATGGAGACTTTCGTGGTAGCTTAAATGACTGAGTTATGTTAGGTAAGTTTAATAAACAAAGTAATAGAATGGAATTAAGAGATCTGGGTTGTAGATTTAAGCCTCTCACGTACATTTATTTGGACCATGCTTAATGCTTGCTATTTATGTTTTTAAAAATCTAACTTTTGAGAGGTATTATAGTGTAGTGCATCATAGACTCTGGAGTGGCTTTAATATGTTGGTGCCCAATGTCCTCTTCTTTAAAATGGTATTAATAATAGTAAGTATGTGATTTACAGCTACCATGTTGCACACCCCAGGATGGATTATTCATAGACTATGGTATCCCTGACCTATCTCATGATGTTGTGGTGATTAAATGACTTCATTTATATATGGTCCTTTAAAAGGCATGTGATACATGGGAAAGTGGTATATGACTGTTAACTGCTACTGCTGCTACTACTACTATTATTAATATGGATCCCCCCAGCCCCGAGAACATATACTTGATTGCAATTAAAAACAAATGAAATGGAATAGAGACAAGGTGGTCAGAGAACTTTGGGATTAAAGTTCGTGTACACCCATAAAGTCCTTCATAACATCCTTCAATTTAATGCCTTTGCAGCCTGTCATTTCTACCATACGTATGCTGGTTTACTTCTTTAAACATTTTAGGACCTGTCAGAACTTTCTGTATTTTCCCTGGTTAAACTATTTCTCCAAGACTCTATATTTATCACCTTCTATATCTTGAAAAATATAACAAAAAATTTAACGTGTTATTTGGGTGTCTTACTAGCAAGATTTAACGTCTTTCTTTCAACATCTCTCCCCCTGCCTCAAGTTGCATTAGTGAGATTTGACTATATAAGTACTATATTTGATGTAATTTTGACATAATTTTGGTTATATTATTTTTAATGCTTATGATTTGTTGTCATTTATCTTGCAAAGCTCCATTAATATTCCAAAGAAAAATAAAAAGAAAACGTCAAATCAAAAAGCACAGGAAGAATATGAGCAGATACAAGCGAAGCGTGCTGCTAAGAAACAAGTAAGATCTATTTTAAAATATTTAGATTCATTTTTCTATATCCTAAGTGTATATGTAAGCTTTTCTTTATATGGGGCCCGTAGTATGCCCATCTGTAAGTATTTACTGGGTAAATGAATAATCTGAGAGGAGCTGGAGAATTTCAACATTCCACTTCCTCCATTGTTTATATTACCCTTGAAGGTGATAGTAATAGTCATTTTTTAACAATTGCCTCAAAAGATTATACATAATAAAATTTGAAAACTACTAAAAAATATAGATTTTTATAAATTTACATCAAAGCAAGTAGAAGTCAGAGGGAGGTATTAGAATAAAATAATATTTTAAAGAGTTTTCTTGCTCATTAAAAACCCTACTAGATTAACTTAGCAGTAAGTTACTGTTCTTTGTTATCATTCATAAACCCACAGTTATAATAGCTTTTTTAAATGAGTAGAACAAAATCATGTGCAGCTTCAGCAAAATTATCTGTGTTTCATTCATATTTCTTAGATTAAAGCTCTATTAATCTATCACATTAAAAAGGTTTAGCACATCAGTCAAAAAGACCCCAAAGTTGGTGCTGATATATAATTTCTTGTATGTGTTAGTTTTACAGATTGTATAATTAAGAAATCTGGAAGTTTAACATGTAAAATTTATTTGATTATTTTTAAACTGATGGCAGACTAGAGTGAAATAGGAATATTTCTCCATGGAAAAACTAAACCTCTGTTTCATAGAATGTTACAGTATACTTTCCTTTTTAAACCAACCTTCTGATACTGCCACCTTTGTAAATAGTATATTAGATGAAATAAGAGCCATTATACTGTAAAACATACAACATTTTAAAAAATTCTGTTATATATTAAAATATACTATATTGATATATATAATTATGTAATGTATGTGAAAGCACTTTGTTAATTATGTCATACAAATGTAAGGGTGTGTCATGTGGAAGCTATATGTGTTACAGGAGAAGTTCAAAAACAGTGCACTTACTGTATTATTTCAGAAACTTCACTTTTATATATGAGAATAGTATTTTAAGTAGTACTTTTCAGATCTATATAACTTTGAATGATTTTTCTATAAGCGCAAATGAATTTAAGTCTTGATCTTAGCAAATCAGATGAACCTGATAATTCTTAAATAATCAAAATCATAATATCTAGCACAATATTTTACGTGTATACAGTGTACAGTCAGTAAGTACTTCTTGAATTTAAATACTTGAATTAAATCTGTCAGATGACAAATTTAAAAGAATACCAGATATTCTAGAAATGATTTCAGTGTTAGAGGGACTAGATAACCTGTAAAGTCACTTCTGACTCTTCAGTGGATCTAATTAAATGATGAAATTATTAAATATGCCTTCTGTCTTTGTGCTTTGATTTTATTCATATGCAAAATTAAAATTGTTAAATGATTTTGCATTATGCTATGCTATAGCACATATGATAGTTTAAAGGCAAAGAGAGTACACTACTGCGCTTACTAGTAGCATTTCACATTTTGAAAAATATAGGACAGACCTTGAAGTGTTTGCATGGTGATAGCTATTTCAACAGAATTGTGACCAATATCTACTGTTTGTCACTAATGAAAATTATATACGTTAATAATTTCAGGAATTTGAGAGGAGAAAACAAGAGAGAGAAGAAGCTCAAAGGCTCTACAAAAAGAAGAAAATGGAAGTGTTCAAAATACTGAGCAAAAAGACTAAAAAGGGCCAACCAAACTTGAATTTACAAATGGAGTATCTTCTTAAAAAAATACAAGAAAATAATTAAGTCAGACGTTGTTGCCTGACTAATCAACCATTAAAATATATGCTTGCTATTGAGTTCTTTTGTATATGGAGTGTCCCTCCTAACATATAACTAAATTTGTCAACATAAACTGAATGGCTAAGCTATATTAAATAAGATATCCAAATATTTTTGTTTTTCTAAAAGAAAATTTTCTATATATGCTCTACATTATATATGATTTGATTTTTATTTATTTACCACTGAAGGAAGGTTGCCCTTAAGAACTGAAAGAACCTGCTATTTGCGCGACAAGTTCAAGCATGTGATAATTTTGTACCATATGAAATTCAGATGAAATAAAGTGTTTTGAAAGTAAGGGAGCAAAGCTTTCAACAGATCATTTCAATAAGTATTTAAGTTTAGCAGTGAACTGTTATGGTTTTAAAATTCTATAATTATGGAATCCTGAAGGAGGCCGAGACTCCCCTTGAACTTTTTAAATTTATCTTCAGTACATTTTATAGGGGGAGCATCCTATACACTTTATGTATATGTATATCCTGTGCTGCTGCTAAGTCGCTTCAGTCGCGTCCGACTCTGTGCGACCCCATAGACGGCAGCCCACCAGGCTCCCCCATCCCTGGGACTCTCCAGGCAAGAACACTGGAGTGGGTTGCCATTTCCTTCTCCAGTGCATGAAAGTGAAAAGTGAAAGTGAAGTCACTCTGTCGTGCCCGACTCTTAGCAACCCCATGGACTGCAGCCTACCAGGCTCCTCCGTCCATGGGATTTTCCAGGCAAGAGTACTGGAGTGGGGTGCCATTGCCTTCTCCGATGTATATCCTATACACCACATTATATTCTATATACTGTTATAGTGTGGTCTTCATAAAGCACAGTTTGATAATTTATAATCATTCCCTTAAGTGGAAGTAATGGATTGCCCCAAAAAGTTTCTTTGGGCTTTTGTATAACTTACAGAAAAACCAGAACAAACCTTTTTGCCAACTCACTGCATAGTGTAGTATTTTTTGAAGGGTGATGGCAACCTCGCAGTGTCAGAGCAGGTCTTAAGTTTTCCAGATCCTATGGGACCGTATCATGTAAGAACATTGTTACGGGACCTACCAGTGTTGTGTCTGTTGGTACCTTTGTGAACCAAGGGAAAGTACTGCAGTGCTGCTGCTCCTGTTTCCTTGAAATCACTGCAAAATCAGATAGGCTGGGTTATCAACATTATAAACAAAAGAACCGCAATAATCGTAAAACATTGCATTGTAAATGCTATCCTTTATAAGTGGTAACAGGTGCACCACAATGTTGCTTTAAGGTTTTGGTAGCTCTGATGATTCTACATTTAAAGGTGCAATAGAAGATGCTGAAGAAACATGACTTACTAAAGAGGAATTCTTTATTACAGAGAAGAACATTGCTTAATAATTTGCAGTACATTATATTATATGGGCTTTCCTGGTGGCTCAGATGGTAAATTACAGGAGACCTGGGTTTGAGGAGACTGCAGTGCAGGAGACCAGGTTTTCATCCCTGGGTCGGGAAGATCCCCTGGAGAAGGGAATGGGCTATCCACTCCAGTATTCTTGCCAGAAGAGTTCCATGGACAGAGGAGCCTGGCAAGTTACAGTCCATGGGGTTGCAAATAGACAGACACGACTGAGTGACTTTTTCATGTATATATTGCATTTAAAATGAACAACTCAGCCTAAATTTGTCTACATTGGTAAAAACAGTAGACTGTGAAGCAGTGTAAAATAGTTAACTGCTTAATACTGATTTTACATGTGTTTTACTTCTAGATGTCAGGACAAAACATTACAGATCTGGTCTTTTTGCAAGATGAGTAAAAATTAGTGAAGTTCATTTTAACTTTTTGTTCACTACCTGCTATATATGCAAGTTCCTCTGAGGAACATAGATGGCAGTAAGTGCCAAATAACATCATAGAACGAGAAGCAATCAGTGGCCGTTGGGTTCAAGACAAAAGATGCAGACTTGACTGCACCGGAGATGTACCCGCAGAGCTTCTTAAGATGCACATTCAAGAGCCCTATCCCAAGACGAGTAGCCTTGAGGGGCTCCATAATAGATGCTCTAACAAGCAACCTGGTGGTTGCTGTGGTTCATCCTCTAAGCCCTAGACCAGGGTCTTGGTCTTTGAGAGATGGTTCATCTGGTTATACAGATCAGAAGTTTCACAAATGAGATGGCCTGTGTGAAAAGCCTTCAGGATTGCGAAGAGAATTATGGGTGAAGACAGCATGAAGAAAATTACAAAGGGAAGAAAACTTGGGATATATTTAAAAGCTTAAAGTCTTAAAAATAGTTATGATGTATATTATTACTGATGGGGTTAACACTTCTATCCATGACTGATGTGTCCTTCCACATGAAGGGGGCACCCATACCTAACACGCATGGCCTCCTTACTGATCTTACTGTACTTTCAGGGAGGGAGGTATGACTTATGTATATGATCACTTTGGGAGAGGACCTGGCCTGCCTGCCCTTCCCTGTGGTTCAGGCAGTAAAGAATCTGCTAGCAGTGCAGGGGATGTGGGCTCAATCCCTGGGTTGGAAAGATCCCCTGGAGAAGGGAATAGCTACCCACAGCAGCATTCTTGCCTGCAGAATTTTCATGGACTGAGAAGCCTGGTGGGCTACAGTCCCTGAGGTTGCAAAGAGTTGGACAAGACTGAGTGAAGAACACTTGGACTGGCCTGCCTACGGGGAGTTTGTACCCTTAATTACTGTTTTTAACACTGAAAACAGTAAAGAACAGGCTATGTCGATAAAGGAGAGAATGGGGTTGGAGGCAGAGCAGGGAAGAGGCCTGTGTTTGGGGGAATGTAATATCTGGAACTCCAGTTCGTGCTGCATGGGTCAGTACCTTAAGGAATAAAGCAGGAATGAAATGTGAGGGAACATGATACAAAAGTGGAGAAGCTTTGGGTGGCCAGACCATGTGCTTTCAGACTTCAGTATGTAAGGAGTTTTGATCTTGGTAGTTTATAGAGGCTTATATGGAACCATTAATTTGATGTTTTTATAAATGTGTAGTAGGCTTCTTACTGCTATGGCTTTAGCAAGAGGCTTTAAGCCCTGAGGCATGTGGGGTTTTTTGAGCTCAAGTTTAGGGTAGCTATGTCCACTTAAAACTGATGGTTTCTGCAGAGGCAGTGTGATAATAGGGCCTTAAGCAAAAAAGTGCAGGCCTCAACAGAGGAGCAGGGAGGGGAGGGGAATGACGGAGACATGCAGGCTTCACTGAAGCACAAGATGTGGCCATGGGGCTCACCCAAATGCTGACCTGGATGGCCTCCGCTGATGCCCGCGAAGACGGGATCTATCGAGCTACTCTGGCTGTGCTGTCATTAACAAAGCCACTGGCGTGTGCAGGCAGCCTCAGGGTACAAGCTGCAGCAGTCTGCCTTGAACTATATTTAAATTCACGGGTGAGCATCAGGGACCTCATCAGAGGCTGAAGAGCTACCAGAATGTAACTTTCATCTGAGGCAAGAATTTGATGACAGAAAAAATCCAGATGTGCTAAACATTGATGTTTGTATCAGTATTTGCTGCTTTTAAACTTTTGCTAAGGCAGAGAACTTGCACGCAGTACAGAGCTCTCGGGAAGTTCCTGGTTTAAATTGTTCATGCCAGTCATAAAATTCAGTGTGAAAGAGCAAAATCTGAATATAAAGATATTTGATTATACTAGATGTGATCAGGACCTCAAGAGACCTGGTGATTGGCACTGCTCCACGGCAAATCTCTACTTTGCAAGACAGCATCAGTGTTTGAAATGCCAGAATGAAGATACAGTGTGCCATGCTAAATGCATGGTGATAAATCTAGCTTCTTGATGCAAAGTTTCTTCTGGTTTAGTTGACAAGTGCAGGGCATGGGCCCCTGACAGTTGGCATAAACTGGCTGGCATTCTGATGAGACTAAAGCCACCCCAGTTATCCTCCTTCCTATGTACCAATGATTTTCTACAATGGAGTTTCTGCTATAAACTGCCAATTACAACTACTTGGTTCTGAGAACATAATTTTGTCCATGATAACCACAATGAATTTGGTGAGCATAAAGCAAGTATTACGACTACGTTGGATGTTCTATTAAATCTTTGGACCTTTTAAAAATTGAGACATACCACAGACTTGATGCTGAACTAATTTAACCTTTGAGGTGCCAAATGAGAAAGGAAATGCCAAGGGAAACACACAGGCTGCCATGGCTGTAGGAATCCGTCTAGGCATTAACTTTTCTGGCTGTGAATGAACAAAACTGGGAGGGATTTTAATTTTGTTGGATTTTTACCTTATAAAGGCAAGAGAAATGGATCTGGGGGTTTAAATTTTTTTGCCTTTGGATGTTTAATTTGAAAGGTAATTTAATATATAGACTTTATTTTCTCCCTAGGAGTTTGAAAGGGAAAATATTTATACTAAAACATGGGAAACATCAGCATTTTACTGTAAGTTTAATATTGGGCTCTCTTTAAGTGTTTGGATAATTGCCATTGAGAACACTTGATTGAGTCACCCATGGAGCTGAGAGCTTTACATCAGAAATGCACACTTCATGGGCTTAGTGACCCTAGGTTTACAAACATATATTGAGGTATAATCGATGGAATACATTTAAAATGTATTATTTGGTAAGTTTGGGCACATGTATACACTCAAGAAGCAATCACCGTAATCACAAATCCATCACTGTTATCTCCAAAATTTTCCTCATGCCCCTTTTTCATCATTTCTACCAGGGGCTCCCCAAAGAGGTCCCTGGCAGGCACTGATCTCCTGTTCTGTGTTAGTCCAACTCTTGGCAGCCCCAAAGACTGTAGCCCATCAGGCTCCTTTTGTCCATGGAATTCTCCAAGCAAGAATACTAGAGTGGATTGCCTTTTCTTCTCCAGAGGACCTCCCTGACCCAGGGATAGAACCTGGGTCTCCTGCATTGGGAGACAGATTATAAACAGTCTGATCCACCAGGGTTATTATATATAATTCAGTTCAGTTCAGTTCAGTCGCTCAGTCATGTCTGACTCTTTGCGACCCCATGAATCGCAGCACACCAGGCCTCCCTGTCCATCACCAACTCCCGGAGTTCACTCAGACTCACGTGCATCAAGTCAGAGATGCCATCCAGCCATCTCATCCATCCTCTGTCGTCCCCTTCTCCTCCTGCCCCCAATCCCTCCTAGCATCAGAGTCTTTTCCAATGAGTCAACTCTTCACATGAGGTGGCCAAAGTACTGGAGTTTCAGTTTTAGCATCATTCCTTTCAAAGAAATCCCAGGGCTGATCTCCTTCAGAATGGACTCATTGGATCTCCTTGCAGTCCAAGGGACTCTCAAGAGTCTTCTCCAATACCACAGTTCAAAAGCATCAATTCTTCGGCACTCAGCCTTCTTCACAGTCCAACTCTCACATCCATACATGACCACAGGAAAAACCATAGCCTTGACTAGACAGACCTTTGTTGGCAAGTAACGTCTCTGCCTTTGAATGTGCTATCTAGGTTGGTCATGACTTTCCTTCCAAGGAGTAAGCGTCTTTTAATTTCATGGCTGCAGTCACCATCTGCAGTAATTATGGAGCCCCAAAAAATAAAGTCTGACACTGTTTCCACTGTTTCCCCATCTATTTCCCATTAAGTGATGGGACCGGATGCCATGATCTTCGTTTTCTGAATGTTGAATTTTAAGCCAATTTTTTCACTCTCCTCTTTCACTTTCATCAAGAGGCTTTTCAGTTCCTCTTCACTTTCTGCCATAAGGGTGGTGTCATCTGTGTATCTGAGGTTATTGATATTTCTCCCGGCAATCTTGATTCCAGCTTGTGTTTCTTCCAGTCCAGCGTTTCTCATGATGTATTCTGCATATAAGTTAAATAAGCAGGGTGACAATATACAGCCTTGACGTACTCCTTTTCCTGTTTGGAACCATTCTGTTGTTCCATGTCCAGTTCTAACTGTTGCTTCCTGACCTGCATACAGATTTCTCAAGAGGCAGGTCAGGTGGTCTGGTATTCCCATCTCTTTCAGAATTTCCCAGAGTTTATTGTGATCCACATAGTCAAAGGCTTTGGCATAGTCAATAAAGCAGAAATAGACGTTTTTCTGGAACTCTCTTGCTTTTTTCATGATCCAGCGGATGTTGGAAATTTGATCTCTTGTTCCTCTTCCTTTTCTAAAACCAGCTTGAACATCAGGAAGTTCACAGTTCACGTATTGCTGAAGCCTGGCTTGGAGAATTTTGAGCATTACTTTACTAGCATGTGAGATGAGTGCAACTGTGTGGTAGTTTGAGCATTCTTTGGCATTGCCTTTCTTTGGGATTGGAATGAAAACTGACCTTTTCCAGTCTTGTGGCCACTGCTGAGTTTTCCAAATTTTCTGGCAAATAGTGCAGCACTTTCACAGCATCATCTTTCAGGATTTGGAATAGGTCCACTGGAATTACATCACCTCCACTAGCTTTGTTTGTAGTGATGCTTTCTAAGGCCCACTTGAGTTCACATTCCAGGATGTCTGGCTCTAGGTCAGTGATCACACCATCATGATTATCTGGGATGTGAAGATCTTTTTTGTACAGTTCTTCTGTGTATTCTGGCCACCTCTTCTTAATATCTTCTGCTTCTGTTAGGTCCATAGAGTTTCTGTCCTTTATCAAGCCCATCTTTGCATGAAATGTTCCCTTGGTATCTCTAATTTTCTTGAAGAGATCTCTAGTCTTTCCCATTCTGTTGTTTTCCTCTATTTTCTTTGCATTGATCACTGAAGAAGGCTTTCTTATCTCTTCTTGCTATTCTTTGGAACTCTGCATTCAGATGCTTATATCTTTCCTTTTCTCCTTTGCTTTTCACTTCTCTTCTTTTCACAGCTATTTGTAAGGCCTCCCCAGACAACCATTTTGCTTTTTGGCATTTCTTTTCCATGGGGATGGTCTTGATCCTTGTCTCCTGTACAATGTCACGAACCTCATTCCATAGTTCATCAGGCACTCTATCTATCAGATCTAGGCCCTTAAATCTTTTTGTCACTTTCACTGTATAATCAGAAGGGCTTGATTTAAGTCATACCTGAATGGTCTAGTGGTTTTCCCTACCTACTTTCTTCAATTTAAGTCTGAATTTGGCAATAAGGAGTTCATGATCTGAGCCACAGTCAGCTCCCGGTCTTGTTTTTGTTGACTGTATAGAGCTTCTCCATCTTTGGCTGCAAAGAATATAATCAATCTGATTTCGGTGTTGACCATCTGGTGATATCCATGTGTAGAATCTTCTCTTGTGTTGTTGGAAGAGGGTGTTTGCAATGACCAGTGCATTTTCTTGGAAAAACTCTATTAGTCTTTGCCCTGCTTCATTCCGTATTCCAAGGCCAAATTTGCCTGTTACTCCAGGTGTTTCTTGACTTCCTACTTTTGCATTCCAGTCCCCTATAATGAAAAGGACATCTTTTTTGGGTGTTAGTTCTAAAAGGTCTTGTAGGTCTTCATAGAACCGTTCAACTTCAGCTTCTTCAGCATTACTGGTTGGGGCATAGACTTGGATTACTGTGATATTGAAGGGTTTGCCTTGGAAACAAACAGAGATCATTCTGTTGTTTTTGAGATTGCATCCAAGTACTGCTTTCGGACTCTTTTGTTGACCATGATGGCTACTCCATTTCTTCTGAGGGATTCCTGCCCACAGTAGTAGATATAATGGTCATCTGAGTTAAATTCACCCATTCCAGTCCATTTCAGTTCACTGATTCCTATAATGTATACATTCACTCTTGCCATCTCTTGTTTGACCACTTCCAATTTGCCTTGATTCATGGACCTGACATTCCAGGTTCCTATGCAATATTCCTCTTTACAGCATCGGACCTTCTTCTATCACCAGTCACATCCACAGCTGGGTATTCTTTTTAGTTTGGCTCCATCCCTTCATTCTTTCTGGAGTTATTTCTCCACTGATCTCCGGTAGCATATTGGGCACCTACTGACCTGGGGAATTCCTCTTTCAGATATAGTTAGCAGTTTCAAAAATTTTATAAAACTGGAATTATATACTGTATACTCTTTTCTGTGTTTCTTTTAGTCAGACAAATTTTAGATTCTTCCACGTTGTTGCATTTATCAATGTTTCCCTTTTTATTGCCGAGTACCCTATGGTATGGACGTGTCAGCATTTGTTTGTTCATTTACCTGTTGATTGACATTTGGGTTGTTTCTAGTTCGGGGCTCCCAAGAATAAAGCTACTAATTGAAGTCGCTCATTCGTGTCTGGACTCTTTGCGACCCTGTGAACTGTAGCCTACCAGGCTCTTCCATCCATGGGATTTTCCAGGCAAGAATACTGGAGTGGGTTGCCATTTCCTTCTCCAGGAGATCTTCCTGACCCAGGGATTAAACTTGGGTTTCCCTCATTGTAGGCAGATGCTTTACCATCTGAGCCACCAGGGAAGTCTTAGTTCGGGGCTCCCAAGAATAAAGCTACTATGAATGTTTCTGTATAGGTGTTTGTGTGGACATAAACTTTCAGTTCTCTGAATAGGTAAATGCCTAGGAGGGAAATGGTTCAGTCACATGGTAAGTATATAACATTTTAGGAAATGTGACATCTCTAAAGACATTAGGTACTAGAAAAGGGGCTACCTGCTGAACATGAGAAAAGCCTGCTTAGTCAAATTAGAGGCCCAACAATGATACTCAAGATATCATAGCATCCTCCGCTTCATATCTATTTGTACTCAATGCAGATGCTACATTTTCTATTTTAAATCTCACTACTTTGTCTCAACCTGTTCCTTTCAGTACTAATAAAATAATGGGAGGTTGTCTCTGAAAGACACTGACATCTATGATTTGACTAGTCTTGTAACTTTTACTAATTTCCATTGTGTGCCTCTGCTCCAGCAAGCTTAATTGATACTTGCTCTGTAACAGCATCATGAAATTCCATGTTTGCCAGGGGGCACCACATCAGAGCCACCCAAACTACAGCAGTTCCTTCACAGGTACTGTCCTTGCCTGGTGCAACATTAGATCAGATTCCTTCTACTCTTCAGTTTAAAGACTTATTGATGTGACTAGAATATTGGAAACTGACCTAATAAAAGTCAAATGAATCCTTATAACTCCCCTTTGAGGTCATCCCAATATCTATTCAAACTTGAAGAAAGTTCAGGAATAAAACTCATTATTGAGTCTTTATTAGAATAAGGATGACAACATCTGTACTCCCACACAGGGAGGTAAGAAGCTGATCAAAAGAGACTGCCCCCGCTTGTTCATGATCTCAAGGTGGGTGATGGAATTTTGATGCCCAGATACCTAGCAGTTCCCAATACAAATATGCCTTATCTTCCAGCCCCTGAAAAAGTCAGTATTTCACAGTAGTCAGTCTATATGCAGCTTTCCTTCCTAGACACATAAAGCCAGTTAATATTTGCTATTTTGTGGGAAAATGGATAGTATATCTAGATGTTTATACCTCAGGGATTTACAGAATCCTCATGTTTCCCTCCATCTAAACAAGTCAATCTAAACAAAAGAATTCATTTTTCTTTGAGAGTTCATTCTTGTACAGTATATAGATTATTGTGCCTTTACTAACCTAAGCACTTCACAGGAAGACTTCCTATAACTGTTCTTAAGATTAACTGAAAAACTTTACAAACCACGTAGAAAAAAGCTATAATTTTGCTAAGAAATTACAGATTATTTGGGTCACAATCTGTCAGCCATGGATACTTTCTGTTCACCAGAACACATAAAATTTCCATGTTACCAAAGTTCTAAACTAAGAAAAACAATGAAACCATTTTCTTTTTGAGGATTGACTGGTTATTACAAACAATAAATGCCTAATTTAAAAAATAGCTCAGTCCCTTCATGAGTTTATTAAAGCAATAGTTCCTGAGTCTCTTCCATGGGAAGCAGAAATGAAGAAGCTTTCTCCTTTTTCACTGCTTCTCTTCAACTGTCTTCCACTTTGGGTATCCCAACCATGCCAAACCCTCTTCTCTTCCGTTAAAGAAAGAAAAGATGCTATATTTGGAGTATTAGCTCATGAGAGCCAGTAGGTTGCCTCTTTTAGCCTATTCCATGGTTTAGTAACCAAGGCATACTTTTTAGGCTTGCAAAATGTGAGTACATCTGCCAAACAGGTTGAAGCTTCTGCCAATATATTGTTTGTGTCTCACCAACTCCATGATTTGCACCTCCTGAACAATCATTGTTATAATACTTTTAGACAACACTCAAGATTTCTCTATCAGCAACTTTTGCATTTATGAAGCTTTTTAAATTATCTCTTTTATATATCCCTATTTAACAAAAGTCAAACCTTACTCTTGCAACTTGATTCCTTTTCAGGATGAAGGGAAAACATGTGACTACAGCAATGACTAAGGAAAGCATGTCCAGGACTGATCTTACAGAACCCTTTTAGTTCATCTTGATACGACTTACAGATGGATTTTCTTTTAGAAATTACAAAGGCATCCTCTTTTGCTGTGTCTACCAAAAATGTAGCCATCCATTACATAATATTCGATCTTCCAGATTCCAGAATTAATAGTTCTGACTAAAGCCTTTATTGTGGCAAAAGACAAAAGATAATCTTTTAGAATTGTTCATGTCACCCTAGGCAGACAGTGGGGAAGATCTGCTCCAGGTCTCTCTTCTGTCTCTGGCTCCTTGGCACATGGCAGCAGAAGTCTAGTCTTTATGTGGTGTCCTCCCTGGGTACATGCTTTTGTTTCCAAATTTCCCTTATGATAAATACACCAGTTATACTGTTTTAGGATTCACCCCAAATTACCTTATTTTCACATGATTACCTATGTAAAGCCCTTACCTCTAAATAATGTCACATTCTCAGGTCCTAGTGGTGAGGATTCTAGTATATCTTTTTTGAAATGAAGTGAAGTGAAAGTCACTTAGTCGTGTCTGATTCTGCAACCCCATGGACTATACAGTTCATGAAATTCTCCAGGCCAGAATACTGGAGTAGGTAGCCTTTCCCCTCCAGAGAATCTTCCCAACCCAAGGATCGAACCCAATATCTTTTTTAGGGAATACAATTCAACCAATAACACATATCAAGATGGCAATGCTTTTCAGCATTACTGGGAACCATTTCTATTCTTACTATAGGCTCATGTGTCACACAAGTGAACTACTAACCAAGCTACAAACTATCAAAGCAGTGGATTTCTACTCACATGAGATTTAAATTGAGACCAAGTCAAAAAAGTCTCCAGAAGCAGATAATTTCAAGAAGCAGTCATTTTGTCCAAGGGCTCTGAACCAAGGAGATGACAGTGGATATACAGTCCACGCCTGAGATTGACAAAGTAAGACACAGCTGAAAGAATTTCTTTAAAACAATCATTGTTTTTCTTGTAATTATTATTCTTGTATTCTTGGTCATTTAACCCAAATATCACATGATCATTGTCTTCTCTCAGCACAGTTGAGTTTAACCACGCTCAGTTCTTGGTATATTCAAAATAAGCAAGTTATTAGCCTGTGCATTTGCAACAGCATTTAGTGCAGAAATGGTTGGGTATATGGGAACTTCTTTGTTCATAAACAGAATATTTGCATGCTACCATATCTTATGGGCTTCCCAGGTGGCGCTAGTGGTAAAGAACCCATCTGCAAATGCAGGAGACATAAGAGACGCCAGTTCAATCCCTAGGTCAGGAAGATCCCTTGGAGCAGGGCTTGGCAACCCACTCCAGTATTCTTGCCTGAAGAATCCCATAGACAGAGGAGCCTGGCGGGCTATAGTCCATGGGGTCACAACTTAGCATGCATGCCCGTACCGTATCTTGTAATTCTATTTATTATGCAAGGCATTTTCAATTGCTCTAGTCCCCATGATCTACATGAGGTTTGGGAAACCTTTCTTGTACTTTTCTGCAGAGGCCTGGTTTACCTGACCAAAAACAACAGAGGCCATGGGGTCTAAGTGGGGACAACTTTTGTTACAACTCAATTTCAGAGGCTAAAAACAATAATAGATAATGGCTGGCACAAATATGTATCTCTTTCAGCAATGTTAAAGAGATTAAATAATTGTATTAAAATGATTGGGAGGACATACACCCTGAGAAAACCATAACTGAAAGAGACACATGTATCCCATTGTTCACTGCAGCACTATTTACAATAGCTAGGACATGGAAGCAACCTAGATGTCCATTGATAGATGAATGGATAAAGAAGTTGTGGTAGATATTTACAATGGAATATTATTCAGCCATAAAAAGAACACATTTGAGTCAGTTCTAATGAAGTAGATGAACCTAGAGCATGTCACATGGAGTGAAGTAAGTCAGAAAGAGAAAAACAAAAATCATATATTAACATACATATATGGAATCTAGAAAGATGTTATGGATGAACCTATTTGCAGGGCAGCAATGAAGAGAGACACAGAGAACAGACTTGTGGGCACAGGGTGGGAGGGAGAGGTGGGACAGATTGAGAGAGTGGCATGGAAACATACGCATCACCGTATGTAAAACAGATAGCCAGTGGGGATTTGCTCTGTGACAATCTAGAGGGGTGGGATGAGGTGAGACGTGGGAGGGGGGTACAAGAAGGAGGGGACACATGTATACTTATGGCTGACTCACCCTGATGTATAGCAGAGACCAGCACAATATTATAAACCAATTATTCTCCAATTAAAAAAAAACTAAAGTGCAATATAACAACCAAGACTTTGACATTTGTTTATCTTTAGAATTTTTTCTTTTCACTAGAAATTAAAGGCTTTGTCTCATTTGACACAAAATTCCCAACATGTTTTAGGTGCTTAATTACTGTAGGATAAGTGTATGAATAAAACTTTTAGCCAAAAAAAAAAAAAAAGAGAGAGAGAGAAGACAGGGGGATACAACACCATGGGAATTTAGTGCAAGTTTCCTAAGGATTAATTGTGAGTGATTCTTTATTCCTTATATTGAATTGGTGAAATTAGGGCTTATAGAATGTTATGTGTTAACTGATTAGGTTTAGAAATTGATCCTGTCTCTTGTCAGCCTTACAGGTTGTCCAGCATCCATTAGCGAAGGCAAAGCACTATTTTACACACCAAAAATAGTTCATCCCTGGCTAGAAAGGTTGCTTAGTTCAAGGAAAATTTCTACTTGTAGTTACGTCTATGGTGATACAGTGTAGTTGTACAGGTTTCAGAGAATTGTTATCCTAATGAACCAGTTTTATTGTTGAACCTCTGATGTATAGTGACACTCAAATGATGATTCTATGCTAGAGTAAACTGAATTCCTTATGGCCAAACTTCCTCCTCTGCTGCTGCTGCTGCTGCGTCTCGTCAGTCGTGTCCGACTTTGTGCAACCCCATAGATGGTAGCCCAACAGGCTCCCCCGTCCCTGGGATTCTCCAGGCAAGAACTCTCCTCTGGGATAGAGACAAAACCACAGGAAGGGACTGATGAACTTTGACCCCTTTTCCCGCACTATATATGAAGCAGAGGCAGCCAAATGCCATAATCCCAAGTTAGGGAAATCAGATATAAATCAGAGGTGCTTCAAAGATGGAATCCTAAAATGGGCACCATGGTGCTGCTGCTGCTGCTAAGTCACTTCAGTCATGTCCGACTCTGTGCGACCCCATAGACGGCAGCCCACCAGGCTCCCCCATCCCTGGGATTCTCCAGGCAAGAACACTGGAGTGGGTTGCCATTTCCTTCTCCAATGCATGAAAGTGAAAAGTGAAAGTGAAGTCGCTCAGTCATGTCTGACTCTAGCGACCCCAGGGACTGCAGTCTACCAGGCTCCTCCGTCCATGGGATTTTCCAGGCAAGAGTACTGGAGTGGGGTGCCATTGCCTTCTCTGGGATGTCACTGAGAGACCTTGGTTTCCTAATATAGAACAGAGATAGTTCACCATCTCATGGTTATAGAAGACCTAACTCCATTTCTTATCCATCAAACTATGAGATCCTCCTATATTTGGTCTTTTATATTATGTATATTCATACTAAAATAATTTTATTATAATGTACTATTTTATTATTATAGTATATGTAATATGCCAAAGACTTTGACTGTGTGGATCACAATAAACTGTGAAAATTCTTAAAGAGATGGGAATACCAGACTATCTGACCTGTCTCTTGAGAAACATGTATGCAGGTCAGGAAGCAACAGTTAGACCTGGACATGGAACAACAGACTGGTTTCAAACAGGAAAAGGAGTCCGTCAAGGCTGTATATTGTCACCCTGCTTATTTAACTTATATGCAGAGTACATCATGAGAAATGCTGGGCTGGAAGAAGCACAAGCTGGAATCAAGATTGCTGGGAGAAATATCAATAACCTCAGATATGCAGATGACACCACTCTTATGGCAGAAAGTGAAGAGGAACTAAAAAGCCTCTTGATAAAAGTGAAGGAGAAGAGTGAAAACGTTGGCTTAAAGCTCAACATTCAGAAAACTAAGATCATGGCATCTGGTTTCATCACTTCATGGGAAATAAATGGGGAAACAGTGGAAACAGTGTCAGACTTTATTTTTCTGGCCTTGAAAATCAGTGCAGATGGTGATTGCAGCCATGAAATTAAAAGACACATACTCCTTGGAAGGAAAGTTATGACCAACCTAGATAGCATATTGAAAAGCAGAGACATTACTTTGCCAACAAAGGTCCATGTAGTCACTATGGTTTTTCCAGTGGTCATGTATGGATGTGAGAGTTGGACTGTGAAGAAAGCTGAGAGCCGAAGAATTGATGCTTTTGAACTGTGGTGTTGGAGAAGACTCTTGAGAGTCCCTTAGACTGCAAGGAGATTCAACCAGTTCATCCTAAAGGAGATCAGTCCTGGGTGTTCATTGGAAGGATTGATGTTGAAGCTGAAACTCCAATACTTTGGCCACCTCATGTGAAGAGTTGCCTCATTGGAAAAGACTCTGATGCTGGGAGGGATTGAGGGCAGGAGGAGAAGGGGACGACAGAGGATGGGATGGCTGGATGGCATCACTGACTCGATGGACATGAGTTTGTGTAAACTCTGGGAGTCGGTGATGGACAGGTAGGCCTGGTGTGCTGTGGTTCATGGGGTCGCAAAGAGTCGGACACAAATGAGCGACTGAACTGAACTGAACTGAATATTAATACAAGAGAAATAGAGAAACTAGTAGAAGGAGTTCTCTTCACAGAAGTGGAAAAAAAATCAAGTGGATTTTTAATACCATCCCCTCTCTTGTGCCATGCTTAGGAGAAAGTCTTTTAGAAATTCTGCTTAAGTTAATTACTATGGCAGTAGGTTTCGAAGGTGACTTTTTGTGCTTTTATTTGTGTATGTGTGCTCAGTAAATCTGAATTTGTTTAAAAAACATTAGCATATTTGTGTGACCTGCACTTTATTCTTGCTTTTTGAGAAGAGTAGTTTGGATTTCGTTTTCATAACCAATGTATAATTTGGTAATGGGGTATTAATGTACCATTTTATTTACTTATTTTAACTTTTTATTTTATATTGGAGTATAGCTGGTAGTGGGCTCTAAAATAACTGAGGATGGCAACTGCAGCCATGAAATTAAAAGAGTCTTGCTCCTTGGAAGGAAAGCTATGACAAACCTAGACAGTATATTAAAAAGCAGAGACATCACTTTACTGTCCATATAGTCAAACAAATGTCCAACAAATGTCCATATAGTCAAAGCTATGGTGTTTCCAGTAGTTATGTATGGATGTAAGAGTTGGACCATCAAGAAGGCTGAGAACTGAAGAATTTATACTTTTAAATTGTGGTGCTAAAGAAGATCCTTGAGAGTCCTTTGGACTGCAAGGAGATCAAACCAGTCAAGTCTAAAGGAAACTGTCATGCGACTGTATGTTCCTCGGTTCTTTGTCTTGTCACAACAAAGAATTGGAGCGACGGATGTTAAAGCCCTCAGCGCGTCACAGCTTTTGAATCTTGGACAAACCGTGTTACAGCTCTATTTTATTTAGAAGATAGCAGGAGAGAGAGAGAAAGAGCGCACACACGCGGGAGAAAGAGTCCGTGAGAAAGCGCTTTGGCTCCTCCTTTTATATGTTTTTCCCTCCACCTGGGCCTGCCCTATGCAAATTGGGCTTAGCCAGGAGTCCTGTTTGTTCTGCCTAAAGTCTTCACCCTGGTCCTCGGACCTTCCTTTGACCTTCCTTGTCTTTTAGCCACCGCCATTTTAGACTCCTTTTCCCTATTCTACCTACCTAATAAAACCAACCCTGAATATTCATTGGAAGGACTGCTGCTGAAGCTGAAGCTCCAATACTTTGCCTACTTGATGCGAAGAGCCAACTCATTGGAAAAGACCCTGGTGCTGGGAAAGATTGGAGGCAAAAGGAGAAAGGGGTGCCAGAGGATGAGATGGTTAGATAACATCACCAACTCAATGGACATGTGTTTGAGCAAACCAGAAGATCAGAATGGCTACCCACTCCAGTACTCCTGCCTGGAGAATTCCATGGACAGAGGAGCCAGGTGGGCTACAATCCATGGGATTGCAAAGAATCAGAGAAGGACACGACCAAGTGACTTTCACTTGCACTTTCCTGGAGACAGTAAAGGACAGGGGAGCCTGGTGTGCAGCAACCCATGGGGTCACAAAGAGTTGGTCATGACTTAGAGACTGAAAAACTGCAAAATAGCCAGTTAACAGTGTTGTTTAAAGTTTTGATAGCTAATAGTGAACGATGTCAGATTTTTGATCTCCTAAGAAGAAGATTTAGCTTTGGGACCAGGGACCAGGCTTGATCAGCTTTTGTGTAGCAGAGTTTTAGTAAAATATGTAAAGGGACAGAGAAAGCTTCTGACATAGACATCAGAAAGGGGATAGAGAGTGCCCCCCCCCCCCCACAAGTCTTAGCAAGGGAGCTATATACTTTTTCAACTGGTTGTGAACAATAAATCAAAAGAATGTCTCAAGGTTGTAAAGATCTTACCAGACCCTCTCCCACTATTTACATTTTAAGATGACAGGATTAAAATTAACAATAGAAAGATCTTACCAGACCCACTCCCATAAAACACATTTTAAGATAACAGGATTAGTCAAAAGGTTTTTCAAAAAGGAGAAACTGTCCTCAAGCAGGATACATTGTTGTTATATAATCCTTACTAAGAAATGTAGGAAAAAAAAAAATTTGTCCTTTCCTTCTCCTTGAGAGCCCCAGACTCCTTTCTCCTCCTCAGGGACCCCGTACTTCTTATCAACCTGCCTAGGAGTTTACTCTGGAGAAGGAAATGGCAACCCACTCCAGTGTTCTTGCCTGGAGAATCCCAGGGACAGGGGAGCCTGGTGGGCTGCCGTCTCTGGGACTGCACAGAGTCGGACACGACTGAAGCGACTTAGCAGCAGCAGGAGTTTACTCTCTCCTTTTCAGGTTGGATGTATTATTTTAAATTGTAGACATTCACAATAACTGTTTCCTTTATTAAAAAGTGATAAACTACTGCTAAATTCACTTATTACATTTTATCCTCAAATTGCTTTTCCAAGCAAATTTATTTTTATATACTTTATTAACAAATTAATTTAAAAAACAAATCTAAGTTTTGAATCAGAGAAGAAAGGCCTAAAATTTACAGCAATCCAGGCCCAGCTCTTTAAAATTACTTTTTGAGATGTATTCTGCAACATGGAGTAACACAATTTATACTTCTGGACATTTCTATCTGTTTCATAGGGTGTATGCTCAGCTATTGTTAACTCTAAAGGCTTATCTACATTCTTAGATTTAATAGGAATGTTTTCACATTAGTGGCCTATAAGTAGGGCTTCCCTCATGGATCAGATAGTAAAGAACCTGCCTACAATGCGGGAGATCCAGCTTCAGTCCCTGGGTTCAGAAGATCCTCTGGAGAATGGAATTGACAACCCTCTCCAGTATTCTTCCCTGGAGAAGGAAATGGCAACCCACTCCAGTATTCTTGCCTGGAGAATCCCATGGATGGAGAAGCCTAGTGGGCTACAGTCCAAGGGGTTGCAAAGAGTTGGACATGACTGAGCGACTTAAAACTTTCCAGAGGAGCCCATCAGGCTCCTCTGTCCATGGGGTTGCAAAGAGTTGGACACGACTGAGCGACTACAATTTCAGTTTCCTCTTTGCTAATAAGTGAGCCATCCGCAGGAGTCCTGACAACTTCTTTGTGCACCACAGGCTTTAGCAAGGTAGAATATTGTTCTTGAAATCAGAAGCCACTAATCTAGTGGAAAGGAGAGAATAGTTGCCTGCTCTTGATTGATATAGTTTAAGAATTTTCAGTAATCTACTGTCCCAAAAGTGCTTCCCAGGTGGCACTATGGCAACTCACTCCATTATTCTTGCCTGGAGAATTCTGATGGACAGAGGAGTTTGGCAGGCTATAGTACATACGGCTGCAGAGTTGGACAAGACTGAAGTGACTTGACACACAGCCCCAATAATGGCTGAAGCTGGGAAACAGTAGTAATTTATGTAAAGTATGATAGGAACAAATACACTTGAATGATCAACTTGCATATTTATAATTTGACAAAGGGTGAAATCTATGTTTATAGTTGTGACTACAAAATTATAATTGTTGGGAATTCCCTGGCAGTTCAATGATTAGGACTCTGTGCTACCACCGTGTGAGGAACAGCTTCCATCCCTATCAGGGAACCAAGATCCCACAAGACTCATGGTGAGCCCACTCCCCCCAAAATCTTTTTTTCTGTTTTGCCACTTTAAAAGAAGCTATTAAAGAATTGGAGAACTAGCTTGAATGCTTAGTCTCGTGACATTCTGCAGATGACAATTTCAAGTTGGTTGCTAATACTGTGAAAATGGGATAAACTGCTTCAGGATTACATATTGAAAGAGTAATAAATACTACTTTTAGGCCTTACCAAAAATGGCTCAATTAACTGTACTCAAGTATATTTCATTTAGATTTTATAGAAAAGAATTCCAAAAATAATTTAGAATTTATATGTGTGAATATATAAAGTAAAATACTGCTTAATTATTTATTCAAGGTCATAGAACAGTTTGGTTTCTAAGCTAGTAACAGAAACTCAATTTTCTAACATCTACCCCAAACTGCTGTACAGATAACTCTAGAAATTCTATCTGTGAAATTTCAATCAAGACAGATATTTAAGCCCTTTGAAAACTTTGCTTGCTCTGTATTTCATCAGTTTCAGACTGATTACTATACAGTAATCCATGGTGAGTTTGGTTTTTTTTTTTTTGGAGAGTACATGCTGGCACAGCATTTTACACCCCTTTGGGGTAACCATGACACAGGCACATTCAAATAAATTAATGTCCAGTCCAACTAACTCTTCTGAGTTGACCAGTAAAATCTCTGCTGTTCAACACAAAATACAAAAAAGATCCCTTTTTATGCTCTAAAAAAATTCTTTTGGACCACATAAATATCCAATTTTAGTGGAAAGAAAGTATAAAAAAATAGTATTGAATATTTTTCACGTCTGAAAGAGAGTAAAAATGTATGATTATTTTTCTCAACCCTTTCTTACACAGGTTTATTGAAAGATGAAAGCCCCTAGTTATATTATCATAAAGCTATAATAATTACCACCATTTTAAAAGAAAAAATACTTTATTTTAATTAATTTGAAATGATAATTTGTACACATGACATGTAGGAAAAAAAATCGCTTCCTGCAATTGGCTCCAAAGAACGTGAAAAAATAGAGATGCTCCAATACTTATATTCAGATGACATACTACTATATGTAGAAAATCCTAAAACTATTAGAGCTTATCAATGAATATGGTAAAGTTGCAGGATAAAAAATAAACACACAAAAATCAGCTGCATTTCTGTATATTAACAGTGAAATATCAGAAAGAGAAAATAAGGATATTCCTTTTACCATTGCATCAAAAAGGATAAAATACCTAGGAATTTATTCCCATAAGGCAAAAGATCTATACTCCAAAAATTATAAGACCCTGATGAAAGAAATTAAAGACAAAAAACCATCAAACAAATGGAGAGATATACCATATTCTTAAATTGGAAGACTCAATATTGTTAAAATAGGCATACTACTTAAGGCAATCTATAGGTTCAATACAACGCCTATCAGATTACCAATGGCATTTTTCATAGAACTAGAACAAACAATTTTAAAATTTGTATGGAAACACAAAAGGCTCTAAATACCCAAAACAATCTTGAGACAGAAGAATGAAGCTGAAAGAATCATACTCCCTGACTTCAGACTATATTACAAAGCTATGGCAATCAAAATAGTATGGTACAGACACAAAAACAGACATATAGATCAATGGAACAGGATACAAAGCCCAGAAATAAATCCACACACTTATGATCAATTAATTACAAAAGAAGCAAAAATATGCAATGGAAAAAGGACAGTCTCTTCAATAAATGATGCTGGGAAAACTGGACAGCTATAGGTAAAAGAATGAAATTAGAAGATTCTCTAACATTACATATGAAAACAAATTTGAAATGGATTAAAAGATCTAAATGTAAGACCAGATACTATAAAATTCCTAAAGGAAAACACAAGCATTCTTTGACATAAATATTGACATAGCAACATTTTTTTGATCCATCTCAGATAATGGAAATAAAAGCAAAAATTAAACAAATGGAACCTAATTAAAATTAAAAGGTTTTACAGACCAAAGGAAACCATAAACAAAATCAAAAGACAACCAGTGCAATGGGGAAGTATTTGCAAATGATGAAACCAGCAAGGGATTAATTTCTGTGTTTCCTTAGAGGCTCAGATAGTAAAGAATCTGCCTGCAATGAGGGAGACCCAGGTTCTATCCCTGGGTTGGGAAGATACCCTGAAGAAGGAAATGACAATCCACTCTGGTATTCTTGCTGGAGAATACAAACAGACCATACAGCTTAATATCAAGAAAACAAACAACTCAATAAAAAATGGGCAGAAGAACTAAATAGACGTTTTCCCAAAGAAGACATATAAATGGTCAATAGGCACATTAAAAATTTCTCAACATTGCTAATTATTCAGTTCAGTTCAGCTCAGTTCAGTCACTCAGTCGTGTCCAACTCTTTGTGACTCCATGAATCACAGCACGCCAGGCCTCCCTGTCCATCACCAACTCCTGGAGTTTACCCAAACTCATGTCCATCGAGTCGGTGATGCCATCCAGCCATCTCATCCTCTGTCATCCCCTTCTCCTCCTGCCCCCAATCCCTCCTAGCATCAGGGTCTTTTCCCATGAGTCAGGTCTTCGTATGAGGTGGCCAAAGTATTGGAGTTTCAGCTTCAGCTAATTATTAGAGAAATGCAAATCAAACCTACCCTGAGCTATTGCTTCACACCAGTCAGAATGGCCATCATCAAAATGTCTACAAATAATAAAAGCTGGAGAGGATGTGGAGAACAAAGGAACCCCCCAACACTGTTGGTGAGGATATAAATTGGTGTAGTCACTATGGAGAATAATATGGATATTCCTTCAAAAACTAAAAATAGAGTTATCATATGATCCAGCAATCCCACTGTAGGGCATATACCTAAAGAAAACTCTATTTGAAAAGATATGTGCACCCCAATGTTTATAGAAGCACTATTTACTATACCAACCTAACTGTCCATCAACAGATGAATAGACAGAAAGGTGGCATATATGCACAATGGAATATTACTCAGCCCTAAAAAGAATGAAATAACACCATTTGCAGCAACACAAATGGACCTAGAGATTATCATACTAAGTGAAGTAAGTCAGACAGAGAAAGACAAATAACATATGATATCACTTACATGTGGCATCTAAAAAATAATATAAATGAATTTATTTAGAACACAGAAATAGACTCACAGACATTGAAAACAACCTACAGTTTCCAAAGGGAAAGTTGGGGAGGGATAAATTAGTACTTTGGGATTAGCAGATACATACTACTATACACAAAATAGATAGACAGAAAGGACCTACTGTAAAGCACAGGAAACTGGCTTCAGTATAATAACCTATAATGGAAAAGAATCTGAAAAAGTGTACATATATATATATATATATATACAAATATTCATGTGCTCAGTCGTTCAGTCACGTCCGACTCTTTGTGACCCCATGGACTATAGACCACCAGGCTCATCTGTCTATGGAATTGTCCAGGCAAGAATACTGGACTGGGTTGCCATTTCCTACTCCAGGGCATCTTCCCAACTCAGGGATATCAAACCCGCAACTCCTGTGTCTCCTGCATTGGCAGGTGGGTCTTTTACCTTTGTGCCACCTGTCATATGTATATATGTATATAATGTGTATATATGTATATACACACATATATACCATTATAAATCAAATATATTTCAGTGAAAAAAAAAAGAAGCAAAGCAATCATCACATTCCTTTTCAATAATATCCTAATATATTGTAGTATGCTTCTAGAAACTTTCAGTTCTCCAGATTTATCTGGATATTTCAGAAAGGAAATGTGCTTTCCATAGTCCATAAATGCTTTCTTTTTTTTTTTTTTTTTTTGTTTAAAGCAATTAACATTACATCTCAAAATGATCTTCTGGAATTTTAAGTGCCTCAAACCTTAAAAAAAAAAAAAAAAGAGACTGGAAATCCAAATTAGGGAACTGAAGAATGTGGATTTGATGGCAAGAGGTTCTAGGAAGAATGGGAACCTGAACTATATATTTCTTAAGTCGGATGTATTTCCCTCCAGTGCATATAAAGAATCATTAACAATGTAAAGATTAATTTTAGAATGACAGAAAAGCCTAGCTATCACCTTGAGATTTAATGAGCCCTTTTCTTGGAACAGATGACATTTGCTCTTTCTTTCTAACAGATATGTTCTTTTTGAACCAAAGTTAGATGACTGTAAAAGGCTGTCTGGTCTGAAAAATTCCTTATGGCCTAAGTAAAATATATGAATTCAGCTTACATTTAATCTGCAAGTAATGTAGCAATCCACACTTTACATTAACAAATCTGCTAAAACACAGGTAGATGACCAATGGTTATTCTTTGCCCTCACATTTTGTAGTGAACATAGTTACATGTTACATTGTGGTTAATATAAAAGAAATAGGCAAACCAGCATAGGTAGGGAGAATTGTGGACATGTTTCATCTGGATACTTTATAATTAATAAATAGTACTATATTTGAAATAAACAGACCTCTATATGTTGGCTCTCGTCATCTCACATAACACAACTGAACACTTCTCCAGCAATACTGATCAAAATAAAGAACAAAATCTGTAAGTTCTCTGAATTGTGTTAAGGTTTATAATTCCCAGGTATATTGGCCCTTAATATTATGCATTTTGTTTCCGAAGATGAGACGTGAACATAAAATTTGCATTATCTAAAATCACAGCAAGAGACTGCTTAAAATCTGCGGTTGGATGTTTATAGCTGCTTTTCTCCTCATTCTCTTTATAGTGCTGTAATTGGATGAGCTACATATTAAAATTCACATCTTTTGTGCTGATGTTGTATTAATGGGCTTTCTAAAGTTGAGTATTCAACTGCAATAACACAAATAATATAAAAGTATAAAGGGTTCTGATATCCCATTTTGTTTCTTTTGCTGTGAATTAAAGAAAATGAACTTCTCATTATGACAATGGATTTCTCCAGGACCTAGTTCCTTGTTATTTCTGTAACATCCTCTCCTGCTGCTCCAGGATATGCAATTTATGTTGTACAAAAATTCTCATGATTCAGTAAGAACTGAACCATGATGCCACACTAGGTAGGAACAAAATTGTAGGGAAGAGAAGATATTTTAGCTGTATATTTAGGAGGACTTGGTATTTAGTTCATTGAAAGTGGTATATAATAGAAAAGGGACAATCTTGGATGATTTCCAAATCTGTATTTTGTGTGACAGTGAAATGAAGTCCTAAGGGTGGAGTTGGGAGGGGTAAGAATTTGGAAGTGATATAGTTCTATATACTGGTGTTTCCCTATACCTTGCCTATACCTGTGTGAATAGTTTCCTTATGAACTTCTTCCCCAGTTTATATCATCTGTTTCCTGTTAGGATCTTGATTGGTACAATAATTAGTACCCAAAGTGGCCTTGGGAAGCAGAACTTCAAATTTTAGGAATGGATTTCTCACATTCTTGCAGAGTGCTGGGGAGAAATGGACATGGGTAATCCATGACATGCAGAGACACTGTGTGTGTGTGTGTGTGTGTGTATGTGTGTGTGCTCAGTCGTGTCCAACTCTTTGTTACCTCATGGACTGTAGCCTGCCGGGCTCCTCTATCCATGAAATTTTCCAGGCAAGAATACATGACGTGCAGAGACATTACGATTACTCAAATGATCACTGATGCTAGAAGGTGATGAAGCATATAGACAGAATATGGCATTGGGAATTCAAGTGAATGTAAGACTCAGTCGCTTTAGCAAAAACAGTGATTATAAAATTCATGGAGTCACCTGGTTCCTTCTGATAGCTCTAGAGTGTATATATGTGGAAAATGAGTGATTAAAACCCAAAAATATCTGGCATGGACGTTTAGTAAGCTTAAAAGAAATCTTGAAGGAGTACCTCATTTCTTATGCCCAGAGGGTAAGGACCAAGTCCAGGGTCCAATTCTGAGGGTTTCACAATTCAAATAAATTCTCAAGTCAACTAGGTCTCTTGTGCTTATAGAAGAGTATTGGTGGCAGAAAGGGTAGAATTTTAAACCAGGAGAAAGGGTCATTTGAGTAGCAAGGATGAAGCTGAGAACTTTGAGGTTCTCCCCACTCCCACCTATAGGTCTTTCACTCAAAGACATATAGAAAACCAAACAAACTTCTTCAGTATGAAAGCCTTTTGATGACTGCACTTGCCTCACAATCTAATTCCCCTCACAACACATCCATTACTGCTAGCAGAGATGGAAAGTCCGAGGACTGCTCTATGTGGAGATGGCCTACACACCCAAAGGGGCTCAGGACCTGTCCAATCAGTACTGGCAAGAAATTAGAGAATGTGTGTCAAGGTAAATTTTAAGGGATTAGATTAAGGAGGATAAAGTATAAGGCATAATTGGGCTGAATTGTTATCATGCATGCATTGTCAGAATATGAAAGTTAATCTATTGACTTAAGCATGTGAATATAACCTGGTGAGGTAGCTCTTTGAAGCCTGGACTCATCAATAATCCATATTTTACAATGTGGAAATGTTGGAATGTTGCTGGCATAGCTAAAGGAATAAGTCCAAAAACTCAGAAATGCTGAATGAATCTGCTCAGCCCCTTACTACCATGCCCCACCGAGAGACAGTTGGGAATATGTCCTTCAACTAAGCTCTAAGAAATGTTTTATTGAGGAGGCTGCAAGATGAGTAGATGTGGAATTTTGTCAATGGGTTGCTAAACACAATCATCATTAAAAATTAAGTTAATAATCCCAAAAGGCTATTAATTCTAGTATTTCTTTCCCCGACTTCATATCTATGTGAAGCAGGAATTCCTTCAATAAATGGTGCTGGACCAATAGGATAATCATATATGCAAAAAAGAGAAAGAGAAAACAGACCCTTGACCTATATA
Source organism: Bos taurus (assembly GCF_002263795.3). NCBI lineage: Eukaryota > Metazoa > Chordata > Mammalia > Artiodactyla > Bovidae > Bos > Bos taurus. Next base: position 11,877,553 of record NC_037332.1, on the reverse strand, counting down.
AAACTTTAAATGGCTCGTAGGTCTAAAGGTAAAAGCTAAAACTATAAAATTTCTAGAAGAAAACACAGGAGAATCTTTGTGACCTTGACTTAGGCAAAGGTTACTTGAAAGTGTGATAACAGAAGCCTGATTCAAAAAAGAAAGCACTGATAAATTCAACTTCATTAAAGTAAAAATTTTGTTTTTTGGAAGAGATCATTAAGAAAATGAAAACATGAGCCACCACACTGGGAGAAAGTCTCATATCTGGTAGGGACTCATGCCCAGAATACATAAAAAACGTGCATGAGTGCTCAGCCGTGTCCGACCCTGCGGTCAACGTTTGTTCAGCAGCAAGTTGTAATTTTGGAGTTCTTACAGGAGAAGATACTCCACCGTCTTCCTCCTTTTTAAGTCTAAAAGAGCATAAAGGTGATTATTTTACTTGGATTTTTATTATGATTAGAGTCTTTATGTAACATTTAAAGTGTTTCTGTTCTGTCTATGCTTGATTACTATACACATATAAGAAAGTTTAAATTACTCCTGAAAGCCAGCAGAGGGTGTACAAGGTACTGTTTTACTAGTGAGGAATTAAAAATCATTTAAATGTGTTCTTTTACTGATTTAGGGAATGAATTTGAGAAATCAAAATATTTATTCCATCAAATATCAGTATTATTAGAAATTTACACCTAGATAATCAAAATTTGCTTAAATATGTGTTGGTCCTCCATAAGTCATATCATTTAGGGAAGAACCAAAATTTTCTTTTGAACAAGGATAATTTTTGGCATGAAGTTATACGTACAATGCATATAACACAAAACTGAAGTTATGTATGGAGTCTGTAGTAAATGTAATTCCAACTAATTCATTTTTGAAAATGAAACTCAGGAAAAATTCAGAGACAATGATTGTAGAATAGTTAATAAACTTATTATTTTGTCACTTATTTTTTATCACTTGAAAAACCTTTTCTCATGCTAAAATGTGCATATAAGCACATGTAAGTCTTGAATCAATAACACTTCTAAATATTTTTGATGTGCTTATTTCTTTAAAGTATAAGGAATTAGAAAACACCACAAACATGTAAGATAAAAGGGAGTTAATGATTTCACTATTTGTTCTTTAGTCACTAAGTCATGTCTGACTCTTTTGCAACCCCATGAACTGTAGCCTGCCAGGCTCTTCTGTCCATGGGATTTCCCAGCAAGAATACTGGAGTGGGTTGCCATTTCCCTCTCCAAGGTGTCTTCCCGACCCAGGGATGGAATCCAGTAGGGACTTAGAAATGGGTTTGTTTATACTGGATATTTTGAAAAAGCTATGTTATTCCAGTGGAAGTTTTTGTCTGCAGGCTGCTGCTCTTTGATATTTATAAATATCATAATGATGGAGACTGCTATGAAGTAGAAAATGCTTCACTGAATCTCTCAGTAGCAGTAATTCAATCAAGCAAAGGTTACAAAAGCCCTGTGGGCCACTTGTTATGTGATAGCAGAAGCAGACCTGATTTTGTTGTATCAAAAATTTTTTAAGCAAGGAAGCTTAGTGTTAAATTTAATGCTGCATTATGGTAATTCTATTACTCTGAGCTTGATATATCCATTTCATTTTTGCTCCACATTTTTTCCTGTTTGTTGTCAGTATATCTTATGTGCTATACAAATGATGTAGGGTTAATTAAAAATGATGATGCAACACTGTTTAAATATGTATTACATATTTGTGTATAGACATATAGCTATAGACAAATATACACTAAGTAAATAATCCTAATTTTTCTCACATTTGTGAATTTTAAAATTCCAGGAGGAAATATACTAAAAATATAAGGAGAATTGAATGCTGGAATGCTTGCTGACAGGAATACAAGTGATTCATTTTTCTCATTGTAATTTCCAGTTTTCCAAAATTTCTAGAAATAAATTCTAATTTTTATATTTATAATTCTGTTATCAGAAAAATAAATAAAATTAAATAGAAACAGCCTTACAAAGGATTTACTGGGTAAGTAAGAAAAATTAAGTTTCAAGATGACACAGTGATTAATCACCAATTTTATATCTGACACCATTAGGTTTATTCTCATGAAATTTTTATGTCAATCTGCTCAGGAGGATGTGGAGTCATTTGTCTCTAGAAAATTTCTAGAAAAGATGAGACAGTCATTCTGTTGGAAAGTTGGGAAATTCATCTTTCTGAGAACAAAGGAGTAGGGCTTATGTTCCATAGAATTCTTTCTTTAGTCAGTCTAAACTGACATGATTTTGTCAGTTTTAGCATATTGCACATTTTATGATTCATAGTAATTAAATAAAAGGCACAGTATTTAAATAAAAGTCTCACCACCTTTGATTGACTCCTCTTGCTTTGCTTGTTTTAAAATTTGACACTATTATTTTTTAAAATTTAACACACACTTTTTTATTCTGCCACTTTCCTTTATCATTAGTTAATTAATTAAACAGGTATTCATTGAGTGTTCCTGCCCTGCCCAGCTCTGTTAGCCATCAGTTTGAAGTTAGGAGGTTATGCGTGCTGCCTGGGTCCTGGTGCTCACACCTGGAGCTTGGCTTTGGGCTGCCCCACAACCAATGTCCCTATGTTCCAGCCTCGCAGCGCAACTCGGCTATCCCCTGAGCACAACAGGCTCTACACTAGGGTCCGGTCTGTGTCAAGACTGCATGGGAGCCTTGGAGGATATTGTTGAAAAGACAATTGCTTTAGAGATTCCTGGGGTCTTGTCCTCATTTAACTACACCTAATGACGTGTTGTTTTGTAAACTCGGAAGCTTCCCAGGTGAAATCTGAATGCTCCTTGCCCCTACACATGGGCACAGAGGCAGCTTTTTTCCTCCCTTCTTTGTTGAAAAACCTATTTTTGTATTGAGGTAACACTGGTTTATTATGCTAGGTATCATCCATGTGCACAACATTGGATTTCTACTTCTGTACACACCACTGCATGCTCATCACCAAGCATTTAGTTTCCATCTGTCACCACAAAGTTGACCCCTCACCTATTTTTGCCCTCTACCGTCTTCCCCGCTGGTAACCACTACTCTGTTTTCTGTATCTATGTGTTTGTTTTTGTTTGGTTCATTCATTTTTTTTTATTGTTTTTTTACATTCTACATGTGAGTAAAATCATATGGTATTTGTCTTTCTCCATCTAACTTACTTCACTTAGCAGAGTACCCTTGAAGTCCATCCGTATTGTTGCAAATGGCAAGATTTCACCTTTTTATGGCTGAGTAGTAGTCCATTGTATATGTATGTATTTACCACATCATTACCCATCCATCCATTGATGAGTACTGAGGTTGGGAGGCAGCAGTTTTAATAAGAAAGGGAAGTTACACATAAGGCTTGTCTTGGGTGTCTGCAAGATGAGTAGATCTCCACACCCACACACACCAGACTCTTAAAAGGTTTTATGGGAGCCTTGCCTAGATTCAGTCAGGTACACGGTTGAGATGGTCACAGCAACACATTGCTCTCAGCACTTCAAAACTGCTCCCACTCTGGGAATGGTGTGTGGAATATACATTTTAACAACAGAGAAGAGGGTGAGGAGATTATGATTGCCTAGGGCCAGCTTGGGGTCAAGTACTGATCACATACTCAAAGACCTCCTCCAATAACCAGGGTCTAGTGCAAAAAACAACAGCAACAACTATATAGAAGCATATTCTCCAAGGTAATTGACCACATCCATTAGGTAATTCTAAGAGGAGGATAAAGATAGAGAGTTAAATTTAAAAATAGTGAATTATTCCCCTTTTACTATTATAATTCTAATGTTTAAATGCTGTTTTATGTAATTTGTAATGTTTTGAGAAGTGATATATTAATATATGGAAAATATTTCCCTGGGATATAGAGTACAATAAAGTCAAATATACTTTAAAAAGATACTTTCATGTTTATTAATAGTGTCAATTCATTGAGGCAAGGAAAACTTGATTTGCAAACCTCACCTATACGATTTAAGGCACAAATGAAAGCATTTTTTTTAAAGTTTGCTAATTTTTTTGTCCTGTGGACATTGGCCAATATTAGGCTTTTCAGCACCAACATGAAAACTTCCATCTCATTCAACAGATGATATCTCCAGGAATTTAGCAACCTGTTTAGTCACTTTGGAAATCTACTAGTGTACCTCTGGGGAAACCTATTGGATTAGCTCTCAATTAGCTTTCTAAGTCCATTTCTCCAAAGGTCACTTAGGACATCAATGATCCGGAGTAGTTGTTTGTATCAAATCACTCTGAAGGTGATAAGAAGAGCCACTTCCCTTATCCTGCACAGGATGCTGAGTACAACTCTGTGGCTGACCACTGGGCTGTGGAACCCACACGTCAATCCTGCAGTGCAAGTATGTCAGTCACAGGCTGGGAAAACAAGGAAGTCTTCGCTCATTTCTCTCTCCAGCTTGCTCCCTGGTTCTTCCATTTATCTGTGGTGATATCTACAAATTTAAAAGGGGAAGGCTAAATGTTAAGATAGAAAACCTGAATGTTTTGCATGCAATCTCTGATGGCTTTTGAGGTGAGACACTCATCTACCAGAAGGAAGCATAACTGACATTAAGCCTCTAGCTTATTTCAGAGGAGCATATGTGTTTTCCATGAGTTAGGCTTTTTTTCAAGGTTAATTTTAGAAGGAGTATGATTGCTTCTGCCCAGGGATTAAGAACAGGGAAACTTATCCTGGATAAAATGATCAAGTCAGGGATATGTCATATTCGTGGTTATAATATCCATCATGTGCCTGATATAGCAAAGAACTGCAAAAGAATTTTCTTCAGTGCACTTCAGTTCAAGCTCCAGCTGTGTCACAGAGATCTGGGCCAGCCATTTAAGGTCCCGGAGGCTCACTTTCTCCACTTTACAATGTATATTAAAAACTTGCTGTTGCTCCACTTTGAGGAAAAACCAAGCTGATGTTAATAAATATATTTTTAAGCGAAGGTTTTGCATGGAAGAACAGTTATTACTGTGTACACATGCTACAGATAAACACATACTGTAATGTTGAGGTTATGAAGTGAAGTTAAAAGAGGCTATTGTAATATCCAATTGAGTCCTGAGTGGGGACATCGGTACACTGGATCGCTGTCATTTTACTCTATTTAACTTTTATTCACAGCTTTTCGCTTGTTTTAAAATATCTTTCTAACTAGTTGTTAACATTTACTAGAGGCCTTGACTGTCATCTTCCTAGCTGAATTCAAAGCATTTAAAACAATATTTGGAACCGAGCAGACACTCAATTATTTTTAAAATAAACCAATACCACCATGTTGCAGAGAGCCACTCACCATGAGGTCTCTCTCTGCTGATGTTTATGGCTGGTCAGGATTTTTTAACCTACTTGAGAGATTATGAATGAAAAGAAAAAAGTGATAAAAAGGATATATGATTGATATAAAAATTATAACCTATGCCAATAGAAAATAAATACATGGTAAAATATTATTTGTAGACAAGTTTGACTTGCTGCTGAAAATTAGGGGGATTATGCAGAGACACTGATTAAATCACACTCTTATTATAGGCAATATGTGTTTTACTTCAGATCATCAGACTTAACCTTTGTGTGATTGATATCATACTCTTATTTATCATATATTTTTTGAAGAGATAGATTTCAGTATTTTATATTTAAAAGAACTGTTGACTATCCTACTAAGAGAAAATATTTCTGAATGAAAATTTATAAATATATAACACAATCGTATCTTTCATCAGTATATCCAAATATTGTTTCATGTTTATTCATGCATGTGCTCAAGCAGTTGGCACATTTTTGGCAGTTCTGGTCAAATTACTTCATCTTTTCAGAAATGTTTAAACTAAACTGACAGTTTGGATTATCTGACAGCCTTTATTCACAATTGTCTAATTTTTTCACAATATGAATCAAATGATTTTCTCGTCTATAAGATTAACAAAAATAGGGTTGTGTCCCACAATCGTTACTTAGTAACTTGAGAATATATGGGAAATCACAACTGCACTCAGGAATATGTGTAGCTGATATGAAATGTTCCTGGAAAACTCATATTAAGAACTTCAGGAACTTTCTCTTTTATATTCTACTTTCTCTGCTAAGAGTAATTTACGTTTCATTCTGAATTCAAACAGTTTGTTTGCTTGATTTGAACAGTTTTTAAAGCTTTTCCTTCTATTTCTCTGAGTATCATTATACAGTCTAATAATTTGTTCTCTGGCTTATATGAATTTTAATATTTTAAATTTTAGATGAGAGTTGATTATCATTTGGTACTTTATCAGTCATTTAAAAATCTTTTATCATTGTTTCTGTTTTGACAAAAAATCTTTAATAAACTTACAACTTATTTGCATCGGAGTCCACTAAGATTAATGGGATTCAATTTTTCAACTTTGTGAAAAATATCCAAATTTCTTAATACCACTATAATTCTTTAATATTGTGATACAGTTTCCAAATCAGAATAATTTTCTGTATCAGTATGTTGTCTGCAGGGAAAATAAAGTAAGCTCCACCAATGTGAGAAACTAGTATATTCTGTTGGTCTCTACATTGCATTTTACTTGATAGAGCAATACTATGGAATTAATTAGTGTTATTGTCTTAATTAATATCTATTGATTGCAAACAGAAACAAACTTGCATGAATTTTGGAAAAACGGGAACTTTAATGATAGATACAGTGGAACTCAAGAGCAGCTATGGCTCTCAATTCCCTATAGTCAAGATCGAGAAAGCCATCGGGTCTCTCATCTATAATTTGTTATTTTTCACTGTTTTGCTCTAATATCTGCCTCACCTACTTTCTTCATTCATAGACCAGCTTCTCCTACCTCTCCATGATCATAATGGAAAAAATGGTTGCTTAGAGGTACCAAGTTAATATCAACATTGCTTCATCTACTTTAATTGGGTGTCTCTGACCTTCAGTTCCAAGTTCTTGACAAAAAGCTCCCTTTTTAAATCTGCCTTTGACATTGTGGTAGACTTGTATGCCATTTCCCAAGTATTTATGGTTCCTTTTCTACTTTGCAAGAATGTGATAGGATGGCACTTCCTAGCTCCATGCTAGCTGGGTGAGACCATGTGCTGTATCCTGGTTAATGAGGTGTGAATTAGTGACATGTGTCATTTAAATACCAGTAAGAGACTCTCTAGAGTGTTTTCTTCCTCTGTCTGGCTGATCTGCAGCGTCACAGTTAATGGCTACTTCATTAGATTGAGTTCCTGAATGAAGATACACCAGATTAGGGTTCCCCATGCATCCTTCAGTGGAGCAAGAAATAAACCTTTATAGTTTTAAATCATTGAGATGTTGAGGTTCTTTGCAATCTCAGCATAGCTAGGCCTATCTTGACTAACATACAAATATACCTAAAGTTGTATTAGATTTGCAATAGTTTCATTTGGCTTTGATTGTTATTTAAAACTCCATCCTAGGCCACTGCTTTGATTCTGTTTGCCCTGCACTCACAGCTTTCTTGTCCCTGGTTCAGTACCCATTTTTTTTTTTCTGTCATACTGTATGTTGTAAGGATTCTCAGAGGACATGGAGACAGGGCATTAAAGTATGTAAGAATAAACACTGGCCTAGGAGTTAGAAGACATAGATTCTTTTACCTATTATTCAGCTATGATCATGTGGCAATTTATAATTTTGAGACTCAGTTTCTTTGTATAAAATACATATATTATACTCTGCAGTGTCATTATACTCAATTACAGTATATAGAGAGTAAGGCACTATATTATACAAATGTAAGTTATTGCTATTTATCAATCAGCAATCTATATGTCATCTTTATGTAAATTGCTTAGGTATGTTTTTCCAAGGTTAAGCTGGGCATTGTTTTACGTCATCAGTTTAGCCAATGAACACACAATTGTACAAACTCACAAATGATGATAATGATGGTGGTTTAGTTGCTAAGCTGTGTACAACTCTTATGGCCCACCCCATGGACTCTAGCCTGCCAGGCCCCCCTGTCCATTGGGATTCTCCAGGCAAGAATACTGGAGTGGGTTGCCATTTCCTTCTCCAGGGGATCTTCCTGACCCAGGAATCAAACCCTGGTCTCTTGCCTTGCAGGCAGATTCTTTACCGATTGAGCTACACATGTAACAAATTAGTTGTGATTCTTTTTAAATATCTAATTGCTTCTAAATCCTTGTTTCCTTGGTAGCTCTTCAATTATGCTTTAAGACAGTGATGAAACCAAATGATAATGCTAGTTACATATGTCAAAACAGTATAGTTCACATCCAGGTAGTGATTAAGCTATGTTGCCCACTGATGTCAATGCTGGCACTAAGTTACTCCCAAATACCATGTTTCTGGTTGCACAGGGGATATTTCTGTGTGCACTGGTAAGGGGTTTGGGAAGCAGAGGTAATCTTCCTGTCCCTTTGACTGTCACTCCTTGATACAACAGTCCTGGAGATGTGAGGGAGTTCTGCTGTTGTGTCTCTGGCTCCATGCTCCAGCTTCTGGTACTGAGAGGTGTATAGATGGAAGTAGTAACAATGGCTTCTGAATTTGCAGTATCCTGGTACCCACTGAAGTTACAGTATATGCTCCTGAGATCAGTTGTTCCACAACTAGACCTAGAGGTGATAATTCCCTAATGAGTCAGTACTATTTTGTTCTTTATTTCTGGAGACACTGTTCAGAGCTTGCTCTTGTAGCCTTCTCAATGATTCTGTAAGCATCTAACCTGTATTTCATTTACTCTCACATAAAATACCTTAATCAGTGGTTCTTAAACTTTAGTGTAACTCAGAATGACCTGGTGGACTTATTAAAACATGGATTATCTGACTGCACTCCCAGAATTTCTGATTTATTAGGCGTGGGAGTAGGATCCAAGAATATCAACGTATAAGGATTCCTGAACTGCTGAAACAGAGACTGTGATTTGAGATCTAAAGCCTTTTCTGTTTCCTACTCAGAATCTGTAATGAAATAGGTCTTGTCCCTGAGTGTATCAAATAATCCAGATCAGGTATAAGCATTTCTCAAAAGGTCAATAATTGGACTCAGTGTATGCTGCATCCAAATGGAGAATATTAATTGGATTTATAACAAAATGTATATTAAGCAGTGTTAATACAGATCTGACAATTAGTAATATATACTAGAATGGCTATGTTATGTTTAGTATGTATTTATACTTTTATGCTTTGGAAGAAAGCCTGTCTGGGTGATATTATATAGTAACATTATCATATAGCAAGTTACACTTGTTTTCCTCCTGTCTGAATATAAGTTCAGCACAGACAGATCATTTGAAGCTTTTCTATAAATTCTGATTTAAAAATAGAACCTTAAACAGAACTAATATTTATAATACATTTAATTATTATCCTTTTATACTGCATATGTTAGAGAATCTTCTTATTTTTAATTTATGTTAATCGTCTATTTACCTTAGTCCAGATTAGTGCTTTTTATCTAAACTATTTTGAGGTACAAATATATAATAATTTAAAGAAAGAGTTAAAGCCAGATTCTGAGTCTTTTGATATCTAGTCCAGTTTTTTTTTTTTTTTTTTTTTTACAACTGTTATCAACTCTCTGGAGTGTGGGCTTCACTGTTACCTATTTTATGTGTGTTCAAATCAGCAATGGAAACTTTTTTGCATATTTTAAACAAAAGTTTAATAATATATTAGTGTGAATTACATTGCCAATCCATGCTAATCTTTAATATTTAAGTATTAAGTAGAGGTCACTAGCTGCTATCAGTTTTCAAGTTGTTACTTTAATGCTGTTTAAAAGATCATTTTATGTTATTTCAAGTTGTTCTGTAATTCTTAGAAATAAGTAATATATTTGGATGTCATCCAGTATCTCCCTATGAATTAAGCTCCTTCGTTCTATAATCATGTTATTTAATAAAAAATTAACTTCCTGCCAGAGTGGCTTATTAAGGATTTGCTAATTCTGATTTTCTTCTCTGAAACTTAATTGAACTCAGCAGTCAATAGCTCCTCTCCTCAGGTCTCAGATAACAAAATATATTTTGTGTTTTCTTTTTTTTCTCAAGATTTATCATTTCTCAATTTTTTTCTTTAAAAATTACCTTTTTTAAACAATGATTGAGCAATTGAAAAAGATGAACAAGTCACAATTAACTGATGATTCTTGAGGCTTTGCTACTTTTCAATTTGAGGTGACTTTCAATTTCTTCTACTATAATTTTGCATCTATCAACATATAAATATAACAGCCTGGAATTTTTTAAGTCCAGCCTTTTGGGCAACTCAAAGACTCAAAGTATGGTTCATTTTTGTCTCTGTTGCTGTCAGTTCAGTTCATGGAAAGTATCCTTTCAAGGTGATGTAGGCTACTTCATATGTACCAGCAAAATATTGAGAGTCTATCATGGCATTGAAAGATGCCTTAAAAACTTAAGCTTCAGGTTAAATATCTAATTTAATCAAGTGAGGTTTGAACAGTTTCTGATTTAGATTGATTAGGCAACTGATGATGGTCATCGCTGGGTTACAGTACAAAGGGTTTAACTATCAGCACCTATATATTTGCATATGATTGAATTTTCTGAAATAAAAAGCTTTTAAAAATAAGCCTTCAGAATGGGAGAAAATAATAGCAAATGAAGCAACTGACAAACAACTAATCTCAAAAATATACAAGCAACTCCTACAGCTCAACTCCAGAAAAATAAATGACCCAGTCAAAAAATGGGCCAAAGAACTAAATAGACATTTCTCCAAAGAAGACATACAGATGGCTAACAAACACATGAAAAGATGCTCAACATCACTCATTATCAGAGAAATGCAAATCAAAACCACTATGAGGTACCATTTCACGCCAGTCAGAATGGCTGCGATCCAAAAGTCTATAAGCAATAAATGCTGGAGAGGGTGTGGAGAAAAGGGAACTCTCTTACACTGTTGGTGGGAATGCAAACTAGTACAGCCACTATGGAGAACAGTGTGGAGATTCCTTTAAAACCTGGAAATAGAACTGCCTTATGATCCAGCAATCCCACTACTGGGCATACACACTGAGGAAACCAGAAGGGAAAGAGACAAGTGCACCCCAATGTTCATCGAAGCACTGTTTATAATAGCCAGGACATGGAAGCAACCTAGATGCCCATCAGCAGATGAATGGATAAGCAAGCTGTGGTACATATACACAATGGAGTATTACTCAGCCATTAAAAAGAATACATTTGAATCAGTTCTAATGAGGTGGATGAAACTGGAACCTATTATACAGAGTGAAGTAAGCCAGAAAGAAAAATACCAATACAGTATACTAACGCATATATATGGAATTTAGAAAGATGGTAACAATAACCCTGTGTACGAGACAGCAAAAGAGACACTGATGTATAGATCAGTCTTATGGACTCTGTGGGAGAGGGAGAGGGTGGGGAGATTTGGGAGAATGGCATTGAAACATGTATAATATCATGTATGAAACAAGTCGCCAGTCCAGGTTCGATGCACGATACTGGATGCTTGGGGCTGGTGCACTGGGACGATCCAGAGGGAGGGTATGGGGAGGGAGGAGGGAGGAGGGTTCAGGATGGGGAACACATGTATACTTGTGGCGGATTCATTTCGATATTTGGCAAAACTAATACAATATTGTAAAGTTTAAAAATAAAATTAAAAAAAGATAGAAATGATACCTACAAGAATTGTGTAGCAATAGCACATATAGAGAGGTTCAGTGAATAATACGTAGATAAATATTTAGGATATAAGTGAAAAACAAAACAAGTAATCTTTACTGGGATTTAATGTGTGCAACTAGACCATGAGTAGGAGGAAGACATTTATCAACTGACAAAAAATTAATCTACAAAATATACAAGCAGCTTATGTGGCTCAATACCAGAAAAACAACACAATCAGAAAATGGGCAGAAAACCAAATGGACATTTCTCCAAAGGAGACATACAGATGGCCAACAAACACATGGAAAGATGCTCAATATATCTCATTACTGCTGCTGCTGCTAAGTCACTTCAGTCGTGTCCGACTCTGTGCGACCCCATGGACTGCAGCCTACCAGACTCCTCCATCCATGGGATTTTCCAGGCAAGAGTACTGGAGTGGGGTGCTATTGCCTTCTCTGATCCCATTACTAGAGAAATGCAAATCAAAACTACAATGAGGTATCACCTCACACCAGTCAGAATGGCCATGATTAAAAAATCTACCAACAATAAATGCTGGAGAGGATGTGGAGAAAAGGGAATCCTCTTGCACTGTAGGTGGGAATGTAAATTGATACAGCCAGTATGGAAGACAATACGGAGATTCCTTAAAAACTAGGAATAGAGCAGCCATATGGCCAAGAAATCCCACTACTGGGCACATACCCTGAGGAAACCATAATTAAAAGAGACAAATGTGCCACCATGTTTGTTGCAGCACTTTTTACAATAGCTAGGCTGTGGTAGCAGCTTAGATGGCCAGCGGCAGATGAATAGATACAGAATTGTGATGCATATAGACAAAGGAATGTTACTCAGCTGTATAAAAATAATATATTTGAGTCAGTCCTAATGAGGTGGATGAACCTAGAGCCTATTGCACAGAGTGAAGTAAGTCAGAAAGAGAAAGACAACTATTGCATAGTAACACGTGTGTGTGTAGTCTAGAAAGATAGTGTGATGAACTTATTTGCGGGGCAGCAATGGAGAAGCAGATATAGAGAACAAACTTGTGGAGACAGTAGGGAAGGGAGAGGGGGGAACAGATTGAGAAAGTGGCAAGGAAACAATACATCATCATATGTAAAATAGAGAGCCAGTGGGGATTTGCTCTGTGACAACCTAGAGGGGTGGGATGGGGTGGGATGTGGGAGGGGGGTACAGGAAGAAAGGGACACAGTCTACCTGTGACTGATTCATGTCGATGTATGGCAGAAGCCTGCACAATATCATAAAGGAAATATCTTGCAATACAAAAATTTAAAAGATGATATTTATATATAAGAGTAGGGATAGAATATTGCTTTTGTTGTTGTTGCTACCTTATACTATTATTTACATTATACATTTTTTTAATGTTGATCCCTTTTCCTTAAAGTTCAATGAAATAAAATTACATTCAAAAAATGAAATTTAGTTCTCGTTCTTATTGCTGAACTACAATTAGACATGAAGGTCATATTCTTGCATTTTAAAATGATGACAGTTTTGTGGGACAAATAAGAGCAAATACTGCAAAGTCTGAAAAAATGATGCTGTAATTTGTAACGCAGATGGGATAAATATATCTCAAATATCACAATATTAGAGTGTTTATGAAGAAAGCCCAAGGGACTCCAGGTTAAGACCACTTTTCACAAAGCATTTCTATTCTAGTCCTCTAAGACACGTTACAGAACTATGACTATTGGAAGCATCTAATGTTAGAGGCAAAATGCACCACTGAAATCTATGACAAGAATGCAAGTAGGCTTAATATCTTTAAAAGTTAAAGAGAAGCAAAATTTAAGATAAATACTCCAGATCCCGGTGGTTCAGATGGTAGAGTCTGCACAAAGTGCAGGAGACCCAGGTTTGACCCTTGGGTCAGGAAGATCCCCTGGAGAAGGGAGTGGCTACCCACTCCATGGTCCTTGCCTGGGAAATCCTATGGACAGAGGAATCTGGAGGGCTACAGTCTGTGGGGTCACAGAATCGAGCACAACTGAGCAGCTAACATTTTCACTTTGACTTCCTAGGTGGGGCAGTGGTAAAGAATGTGCGTGCCAATGCGGGAGAACCAGGTTCGATCCCTGAGTCAGGAAGACTCCCCTGGAGAAGGGAATGGGAACACACTCCAGTGTTCTTGCCTGGGAAATCCCATGGACAGAACAGTCCATGGGGTCACAAAGAGTTTGACACGACTGAGCAACTGAGCATGCACAGAGATAAATGAAGGATAACTCTGATCTTGTAATAATTGGAGGAGGTCATGGAGACAATGACCTGTGAGTGGAACAAGGGCAACCGGAAGCTCCTCACCCTCCTCTCACTTGGACTGTACATCCTGCCCACCATTCCCACCATGGGAGCCCTTTTCAAGAACACAGCCTTAAGAGAGCAATGTGTACTTGAGACCACATGACTAGGTAGCTACTGTATCTGACTGAACCACATTAAAACTTCTGTATATACTTTAAGATTCTGGCAGGCAGAGCAGAGATCTACTCATTTTGCAGATCCCAAGTCAAGCCTCAGGTCCCCTAGCTTATTAAACCCACCACCTACAAATCTGGAGGGACTGTCTCATTCTTGCATCTCTCTATGCCCTCCCTGTATGAGGGCCCATTTTGGATTTTACCTGGGAAACTCCTGCAGGTGCAAACCAACAGTTATAAGTGATTGACAAAGTAGTATTAGTAAATTAAAATATGGAAAACTGGTACAAAGGTGAAGCAAGCAAGAGGCCCAGGGAGCAAAACATACAGAAGTACTCCTTCTCTGGGTCACAAATGTGCAGAGCAGGTCCCTGAAAAGGGTGCATCCTTAAATTGCACCCCATAGATGCCTCACTTGCCTTGTTTTTGTAGCGGCCCTGCTTTACATAATCAAAGGAATTCAAATTACAGCTATAATTGGCAGTTTCCCAGGTAGTTTCCTGTGATCCCCTGCTCCTGATACTTATATCTTTGAGTATGGCTTTCATAAATACATGGCACTCTGTGTGATCAATGGAATATATTTGAAGTGGTGGTATGTGTCCTTTTGACTACTGCTTTGCTCTCTCTTCTGAGGGAAGAGCTCACTCTGGGAGAAGTCAGCTGCCATTTGGTAAGGCTAACCAAACTGCCAGATGCAGAAGTCCAAGTGGTAAGGAACTGAAACCTTCTACCAACAGCCACGAGAATGAGACATTTTGGAAGCAGGTTTTTTTAGTCCCAACCAAGCCTTCAGGTGGCTGTAGCCTCATTAAGATTTTACAAAAATGCAACTCTCAGAATGGGAGAAAATATTTGCAAAAGAAGCAACTGATAAAGGATTAATCTCCAAAATACACAAGCAGCTCATGAAACTCAGGGCTTTCCTGGAGGCTCAAATGGTAGAGTCTGCCTGCAGTGCAGGAGCCCCGGGTTCACTCCCTGGGTCGGGAAGATCCCCTGGAGAAGGAAATGAAAACCCTGTGCAGTACTCTTGCTGGAGAATTCTATGGACAGAGGAGCCTGGCGGGCTACAGTCAATAGTGTCCCAAAGAGTCAGACATGACTGAATGACTTTCACTTTCTTTTTTCTCATGCAACTCAATATCAAAACAAACAAACAAACAACAAACAACCAATCAAAAAAAAAATGAGTGGAAGATCTAAACAAACATTTCCCCAAAGAAGACATATAGATGGTCAACAAACATATGCAATGCCCAACATCACTCATTATTTGAGAAATACAAATCAAAACTACAATGAGGTATCACCTCACACTGGTCAGAATGGTCATCGTCAAAAGATATACAAACAGTAAATGCTGGAGAGGATATGGAGAAAAGGGAACTCTTGCATTGTTGGTGGGAATATAAATTAATACAACCACTTTGCAGAACAGCATGGAGGTTCCTTAAAAAACTAGGAATAAAACTACCACATGACCCAGCATTTCACTACTGGGCATTTACCCCGAGAATACCATAATTCAAAAACACACAAGTACCTGAATGTTCATTGCAGCACTATTTACAGTAGCCAGGGCATGGAAGCAGCCTAGGTGTTCATCAACAGATGAATGGATGAAGATGCGGTATGTCTATAGGGCTTCCTTGGTAGTTCAGCTGATAAAGAATCCACCTGCAACACATGAGACTCTGGTTCAATTCTGGGGTCAGGAAGAACCCTCCCTGGAAAAGGGATAGGCTACCCACTCCAGTATTCATGGGCTTCCCTGCTGGCTCAGACAGTAAAGAATCCGCTTGCAATGTGGGACACCTGGGTTGGATCCCTGGGTTGGGAAGATCCCCTGGAAGAGGATATAGCAACCCACTCTAGTATTCTTGCCTTGGAGAATCTCCATGGACAGAGGAGCCTGGTGGGCTACAGTCCATGGAGTCACAAAGAGTCAGACATGGGTGATGGGATATTACTTAGCCATTAAAAAGAATGAAATTGGGTCATTTGCAGTAATGTGGATGAACCTAGAGTCTGTCATATAGAGTGAAGTAAGTCATAAAGAGAGAAACAAATATTGTATATGTTGGAATTTAGAAAAATGGTACTGATGAACCTACTTGCAGGGCAAGAACAGAAACTCAAACATAGAGAATAGACTTGTGAACATGGAGCGGGGGAAGGCGAAAGTGGCATGAATTGAAAGCATAACATTGACGTATATGCTCCACCGTTTGTAAAATAGGCAGCTAGTGGAAGGTGCTGTACAGCTCAGAGGCTCGCCTCAGTGCCCTGTGATGACCTACAGGGGTAGAGTCGGGGTGAGTGAGAGGGAGGCTCAAGAGGGAGAGGATCTATGTACACATAGATCTGATTCATGTTGTTGTATAGCAGAAACTAACACAACATTGTAAAGCAATTATACTTCAATTAAAAAAAAAATTTTAATTGTGGGCTCATAAGAAACCTCAGCCAGAACCATTCAGCCCAACTACTCCCAAATTACTGTCACAGAAGCTTTGAGATAATAAATATTTATTGTTTTAAGCTATTTTTTAATGCAACAATAGGTAATTAAGACAATAGCAGAGCAAACCTGAGGAATTTTATCACTTGTACCTAAAGAAAAAAAAAAAAAAAGAATTCTGTGTGGTAATATAGACTCATCATAGTGATTAAGAATATAGAGCCTGGAGCCAAACTGACTCTGGTGAGTTCTGGATCAGTCATTTATTAGCTGTGTGGCTTTAAGAAAATATTTAACTTTTTTTGTGTTTTTAGTTCTTCATCTCTAAAGAGGGAAAATAATAGCACCTTTGCTACAGGGTTGATGCAAGAATTAAGAAAGTGAATATACGTAAAGTGTCTATTAAATAATAAGCAATTTAAAAGTATCTGATATTATTTCTAACTATTTTTGTCTGCTTATTTATCACATAGATAAATGTATTATCATTAACAGTGAATGGAGTGCAGCTTTCCTTATGTGCAAATATATTTCACTAAAGGGGGCTGCATAAGAAGAGATGATTAGATAGGATCACTTGCTCGATGGACATGAATTTGAGCAAACTCCAGGAGATAGTAAAGGGCAGGGAACCCTGGCATGTTGCAGTCCACGGGGCTGCAAAGAGTAAGACAAGACTTAGCGACTGAATGCACAATGCCTTACACAGTAATGCCTGGAAGCACAGATATATGGCTTCCAAAAAAGGTATCTCCAGAGTAGAAATGAGATTTCTCTCACCTTGATTTTCAGTGGGGAAAATAATTTTCTGGATTCTGTAGCTAGGAAAAATATCTCCCAATTACTCACATTTTATTTTATAGGTGTCTCCTTTTTGCCATATCAGAAGTGCTCCCAACTTCAGTAGTTTGGGTTAAATCTTTCCGTGCCTGGTATAATAAAAAAATTCATAAAAGTTTTATTGTCCAAACATTGCATGCCTAAGAAATGAAGCTTGCACTTCCCTGTAAATGAATCTTTTATTCTCTTACATTGTGTTTGTGTGTGTGTGACCTACATGCATTCTTCTCTTTTTAAAGGAATGTTCTTATGCTCTGCAGACATCATCCAGACTGAGCTGGAGGTTACCATGGTGATGTGGCCATACAGGATGACTTCAAGACTACATTTCTGCTGAGTTGTTTCATGGAGAATTGAGGACTATTGTTTTTCGCTCATAGGTTGTACTTAAACTTAACTCTCCTTGCCATTTCGTCTAAGAATAATTTTTTTTTTTTAATTTGCTATCGGTGTATGACTGTTATCAAAAGTGTAAAGTAGGTAACCTTTATTTTTACATTTTCCTTTTCTGTGACCTTTTCCCCAGTAACAGAATCCATCTTTTTCTCTAGGCATTTGAAAACCTTATGTTATCTCAGACCTTCCTAGCAAATAACAAGCTAATGTGATAAGCTACCCACACTAAGATTTTTTTAATCATATCATTTTTTTGATTTGCATTATTTAGAATAATCTCAAAAGTCATAATTTAGAGGCAGCTACTCTTCAGGGAAAATTTTTTTTTTTTTAGGAAACATATTTGGTATAAATTGCTGCAGTTAGAAACATGCAATTAACCATTTCAAAATTACAACTATGAAACGCATAGCTATCTTTCAAATAACTCCTCAAATATATATATGAGGCAGAACAAACAAGTATGTCAATTTATGCCCCAAACAGCACAGGTTTCTTTTCCCTCTTTCCCAATTAATTCTTCCAAAAATGACTATTTTTCTTAGTGAGCATCATTAACATTTTTGTGTTTATTTTTCCCGAATTGTCTGAAATAGTTTTTTAAGAGTTTCACAAAATTTTGTTACCAGGCTACATATTCAGTTGGACATCAACATCTTTAAAAAAAATTCAATTATGTTTCACCAATGAAAAAAACAAAAAATAATTATTAGCCTGTGAAGCAAATGCACTTGAACCTTAAAACTATTTAAGATTTAAACTGTTTCTTTAAACTATACTCCTTATTCATATTTGTGTCATTCTTTCAGTTCAGTTCAGTCGCTCAGTCATGTCCTACTCTTTGCGACACCATGAATCGCAGCACGCCAGGTCTCCCTGTCCATCACCAACCCCCGGAGTTCACTCAGACTCACGTCCATGGAGTCAGTGATGCCATCCAGCCATCGCATCCTCTGTTGTCCACTTCTCCTCCTGCCCTCAATCCCTCCCAGCATCAGAGTCTTTTCCAATGAGTCAACTCTTCACATGAGGTGGCCGAAGTACTGGAGTTTCAGCTTCAGCATCATTCTTTCCAAAGAAATCCCAGGGCTGATCTCCTTCAGAATGGACTGGTTGGATCTCCTTGCAGTCCAAGGGACTCTCAAGAGTCTTCTCCAACACCACAGTTCAAAAGCATCAATTCTTTGGCGCTCAGCCTTTTTCACAGTCCAACTTTCACATACATACATAGCCTTGACTAGACGAACCTTTGTTGGCAAAGTAATGTCTCTGCTTTTGAGTATGCTATCTAGGTTGGACATAACTTTCCTTCCAAGGAGTAAGCGTCTTTTAATTTCATGGCCGCAGTCACCATCTGCAGTGATTTTGGAGCCCCCCAAAAATAAAGTCTGACACTGTTTCCACTGTTTCCCCATCTATTTCCCATGAAGTGATGGGACCGGATGCCATGATCTTCGTTTTCTGAATGTTGAGCTTTAAGCCAACTTTTTCACTGTCCACTTTCTTTTTTTTTTTTTTCCTTTGTGAAATTTAATGTTTACAATTATTTTTATTTTAATGAAAGCATCATATTTTCATTTTTCACTTTGTCAATAATGTTAGTTTTGTTTTTGAATTGTTCAATTTCATCAAAATTTGCAAATTAACTTGCATAAGATTATCTATATTATTGTTACACATTATGTCTAATGTATATATCTTTTTTAATATAAATTTATTTATTTTAATTGGAGGCTAATTACTTTACAATATTGTATTGGTTTTGCCATACATCAACATGATAATTAAAATAATACATTATTATTTTCATGTGAATGATTTGTAATGTTCTTTCCCATTCATCATTGATATTTATCATTGTGTCTTTTGCTTTTTATTCTTTTTTTTTTTTTTTTTTTATCTTTCACTTTCATCAAGAGGCTTTTCAGTTCCTCTTCACTTTATGCCATAGGGTTGTGTCATCTGCATATCTGAGGTTATTGATATTTCTCCTGGCAATCTTGATTCCAGCTTGTGTTTCTTCTAGTCCAGCGTTTCTCATGATGTATGCTGCATATATGTTACATAAGCAGGGTGATAATATACAGCCTTGACGTACTCCTTTTCCTATTTGGAACCAGTCTGTTCTTCCATGTCGAGTTCTAAAGTTGCTTCCTGACCTGCATACAGATTTCTAAAGAGGTAGGTCAGGTGGTCTGGTATTCCCATCTCTTTCAGAATTTCCCACAGTTTATTGTGATCCACATAGTCAAAGGCTTTGGCATAGTCAATAAAGCAGAAATAGATGTTTTTCTGGAACAGTCTTGCTTTTTCCATGATCCAGCAGATGTTGGCAATTTGGTCTCTGGTTCCTTTGCCTTTTCTAAAACCAGCTTAAACATTAGGAAGTTCACGGTTCACATATTGCTGAAGCCTGGCTTGGAGAATTTTGAGCATTACTTTACTAGTGTATGAGACGAGTGCAATTGTGCAGTTGTTTGAGCATTCTTTGGCATTGCCTTTCTTTGGGATTGGAATGAAAACTGACCTTTCCCAGTCCTGTGGCCACGGCTGAGTTTTCCAAATTTGCTGGCATATTGAGTGCAGCACTTTCACAGCATCCTCTTTCAGGATTTGAAATAGCTCCACTGGAATTCTATCACCTCCACTAGCTTTGTTTGCAGTGATGCTTTCTAAGGCCCACTTGACTTCACATTCCAGGATGTCTGGCTCTTGGTCAGTGATCACACCATTGTGATTATCTGGGTCATGAAGTTCTTTTTTGTACAGTTCTTCTGTGTATTCTCGCCACCTCTTCTTAATATCTTCTGCTTCTGTTAGGTCCATACCATTTCTGTCCTTTATCGAGCCCATCTTTGCATGAAATATTCCCTTGGTATCTCTAATTTTCTTGAAGAGATCTCTAGTCTTTCCCATTCTGTTGTTTTCCTCTATTGCTTTGCTTTAATCGCTGAAGAAGTCTTTCTTATCTCTTCTTGCTATTCTTTGGAACTCTGCATTCAGATGTTTATATCTTTCCTTTTCTCCTTTGCTTTTCACTTCTCTTCTTTTCACAGCTATTTGTAAGGCCTCCCCAGACAGCCATTTTGCTTCTTTGCATTTCTTTTCCATGGGGATGGTCTTGATGCCTGTCTCCTGTACAATGTCACGAACCTCAGTCCATAGGTCATCAGGCACTCTATCTATCAGATCTAGGCCCTTAAATCTATTTCTCACTTCCACTGTATAATCATAAAGGATTTGATTTAGGTCATACCTGAATCGTCTGGTTCCAAATAGGAAAAGGAGTACGTCAAGGCTGTATATTGTCACCCTGCTTATTTAACTTCCATGCAGAGTACATCATGAGGCATGCTGGGCTGGAAGAAGCAAAAGCTAGAATCAAGATTGCCAGGAGAAATATCAATAACCTCAGATATGCAGATGACACCACCCTTATGGCAGAAAGTGAAGAGGAACTGAAAAGCCTCTTGATGAAAGTGAAAGAGGAGAGTGAAAAAGTTGGCTTAAAGCTCAACATTCAGAAAACTAAGATCATGGCATCTGGTCCCATCACTTCATGGGAAATAGATGGGAAAACAGTGGAAACAGTGTCAGACTTTATTTTGTTGGGCTCCAAAGTCACTGCAGATGGTGATTGCAGCCATGAAATTAAAAGACACTTACTCCTTGGAAGGAAAGTTATGTCCAACCTAGATAGCATATTCAAAAGCAGAGACATTACTTTGCCAACAAAGGTTCGTCTAGTCAAGGCTATGGTTTTTCCTGTGGTCATGTATGGATGTGAGAGTTGGACTGTGAAGAAGGCTGAGCACCGAAGAATTGATGCTTTTGAACTGTGGTGTTGGAGAAGACTCTTGAGAGTCCCTTGGACTGCAAGGAGATCCAACCAGTCCATTCTGAAGGAGATCAGCCCTGGGATTTCTTTGGAAAGAATGATGCTAAAGCTGAAAGTCCAGTACTTTGGCCACTTCATGCAAAGAGTTGACTCACTGGAAAAGACTCTTATGCTGGGAGGGGATGGGGACGACAGGAGGAGAAGGGGACGACAGAGGATGAGATGGCTGGATGCCATCACTGACTCGATGGACGTGAGTCTGGGTGGACTCCAGGAGTTGGTGATGGACAGGGAGACCTGGTGTGCTGTGATTCATGGGGTCGCGAAGAGTCAGACACGACTGAGCGACTGAACTGAACTGAACTGAACTAATGGTCTCGTGATTTTCCCTACTTTCTTCAATTTAAGTCTGAATTTGCCAATAAGGAGTTC
This sequence comes from Bos taurus, assembly GCF_002263795.3. NCBI lineage: Eukaryota > Metazoa > Chordata > Mammalia > Artiodactyla > Bovidae > Bos > Bos taurus. The sequence continues at coordinate 11,855,461 of NC_037332.1, read as the reverse complement.
ATGATCTGAGCCACAGTCAGCTCCTGGTCTTGTTTTTGTTGACTGTATAGAGCTTCTCCATCTTTGGCTGCAAAGAATATAATCAATCTGATTTCGGTGTTGACCATCTGGTGATGTCCCTGTGTAGAGTCTTCTCTTGTGTTGTTGGAAGAGGGTGTTTGCAATGACCAGTGCATTTTCTTGGCAAAACTCTATTAGTCTTTGCCCTGCTTCATTCCGTATTCCAAGGTCAAATTTGCCTGTTACTCCAGGTGTTTCTTGACTTCCTACTTTTGCATTCCAGTCCCCTATAATGAAAAGGACATCTTTCTTGGGTGTTAGTTCTTAAAGATCTTGTAGGTCTTCATAGAACCATTCAACTTCAGCTTCTTCAGTGTTACTGGTTGGGGCATAGACTTGGATTACTGTGATATTGAATGGTTTGCCTTGGAAAAGAACAGAGATCATTTTGTTGTTTTTGAGATTGCATCCAAGTACTGCATTTCAGACTCTTTTGTTGACCATGATGGCTACTCCATTTCTTTTGAGGATTCCTGCCCGCAGTAGTAGGGCGGCGGCCAAGAGGAGTTACCCCACATCTGAGGTCAGGGGCAGCCGCCGAGAATGCCAGGCTGTGACAGCGCAGGAACGGCCGAGAAGAGCTACCCAAGTCTGAGGTCAGGGGCGGCGGCCGGGAGGAGCTACCCCACCTCCAAGGGGCAGTGGCTGCACGGGCGCAGGAGGGCCTAGAGGAGCTATCCCACGTTGAAAGTCAGGAAGGGCAGCGGTGAGGAGATACCCCTCATCCAAGGTAAGGAGCAGCGAATGCGCTTTGCTGGAGCAGCCGTGAAGAGATACCCCAAGCCCAAGGTAAGAGAAACCCAAGTAAGACGGTAGGTGTTGCAAGAGAGCATCAGAGGGCAGACACACTGAAACCATACTCACAGAAAACTAGTCATTCTAATCACACTAGGACCACAGCCTTGTCTAACTCAATGAAACTAAGCCATACCCATGGGGCAACCCAAGATGGGGAAGGGGGGTCATGGTGGAGAGATCTGACAGAATATGGTCCACTGGAGAAGGGAATGGCAAACCATTTCAGTATTCTTGCCTTAAGAACCCCATGAACGGTATGAAAAGGCAAAGTGATAGGATACTGAAAGAGGAACTCCCCAGGTCAGTAGGTGCCCAATACGCTACTGGAGATCAGTGGAGAAATAACTCCAGAAAGAATGAAGGGATGGAGCCAAAGCAAAAAGAATACCCAGCTGTGGATGTGACTGGTGATAGAAGCAAGGTCCGATGCTGTAAAGAGCAATATTGCATAGGAACCTGGAATGTCAGGTCCATGAATCAAGGCAAATTGGAAGTGGTCAAACAAGAGATGGCAAGAGTGAATGTATACATTCTAGGAATCAGCAAACTAAAATGGACTGGAATGGGTGAATTTAACTCAGATGTGTCATTCTTTAGCACTTAATATTTGCTGCCTAGCATTTAACTTTTTATGTATACAGTTGTTCTCATCTAAATTTAAAATGTGTTGATATTAGGGATCGTGCCTAATATTTTGTTATTTCCAAACAACACATAATTAGCTTTTGAATAAACATTAACTGATTGACAAATTTACTTAGAGGCAATTAAAGAATGTATGCGAAGTTTCAAGGAAAGTGATTACTCACCTATTTTTTTTCCCCCAGAAATATTTTGCACTGGCTCCTCTTCAAGTTTCAGTTTTTCAGTCATGAAAGAGGTAATAAGTTTGCATACACATTTAGCAAATTCTTACTGAATACCAGCCTCTGCTCTTTTAAATGTAAGCAGAGATAAGAAGATCTCTGTTTTTATATAGCTTACACTAGTTGGGGGAAATAAAAAGAAATTAAGAAAACAATGTATAATTCCAATGACTAAAATGAGGCTCATACTACAAAGATTGTGTAACTATTTTAGAGTCAATCTCTCTGAGCAGGTGGCAATCTGAGAAAATTTAAGAATATGTTGGATTTGAAGTTACAAAGAAGGTCAATGTAGCTAAAGTATAAAGGACCAGAGAAGGGGATTACTAAATAATTTCAAAGAGAGAGAAAAGGGCCAGACTACACTGTGTCCTTTGTAAACTGGGGTAACAGATTTGAATTTTTTTTTTTTTTTTTTAGTACAAGAGGAATCCAATGGAAGATATTATGAAAGGATGAATCAAGATCTGATTCATACTTTAAAAAGTTGTAGTACTAGGTTATGAAATGGACAGGATTTAGACAGGATTGGGGTAGAATCAGTAAGCTAGTCAGGAGTTCTGATTTTTCCTGGCTAGGTCTGAAATACTTGTTTGATTTACATGAAGAGTTATCAGGTACAGAGTTGATGACTAGGGTACAAGAGAGAAGACAGAGTTTTTGGAGCCATGGGTATTTAGTTGATATTTAAAGCCACCAACTGTATGAGTTTGAAATATTACTTCAGGAGCATAATGAGAAGGTGACTTGAAACAGAGGCTTGAAGCATTCTAACACTTAGAGGTCCAATTGAGGAGAAAGGGTCATAAAGAGACGGAGTCACAAGCGTGGTGAGAGGTCAGAGGAAAGAATACAGTAAGATGTAAGAGGATAGAAGAGTAAAGTAATGTGGTAAGAGGTCAGCAGCATAGATAAGATCAGAAAAGAGCAGAGAGAATTCAGTTTCCTGTAAGACATCAGTGATTTTGACATAAACAATATCGATGGAAAGCCCGACTAGTGTGAGTTTATCTATGAAAACAATGAAAAGAATGATCAAATCAGTCCTGAATATTCATTGGAAGGACTGATGTGAAACTGAAACTCCAATACTTTTGTCACCTGATGCAAAGAACTGACTCATTTGAAAAGACCCTGATGCTGGGAAAGATTGATGGTGGGAAGAGAAGGGGATGACAGAGGATGAGATGGTTGGATGGCATCACTGACTCAATGGACATGAGTTTGGGCGAGCCCTGGGAGTTGATGATGGACTAGGAGGCCTGACGTGCTGCGGTCCATGGGGTCGCAAAGAGTCACATGACTGAGTGAACTGAACTGAATTGAACATGTGTCTCATTATATATACATAGTGGGGCTTTTTCAGTAGCTCAGCAGTAAAGAGTCTGCCTGCAATGTGGGAGCTGCAAGAGGAGCAGTTTTGAACCCTGGGTCAGAAAGATCCCCTGGAGGTGGGCATGGCAACCCACTTTCAGTATTCTTGCCTGGAGAATCTCATGGACAGAGGAGCCTGGCAGGCTACAGTCCATAGGGTCACAAAAGTTGGACACGTCTGAAGAGATTTACGATGCATGCATGCATAATATATAGAGTACAAGATAACAATAATGGAATGAGAACACCCATCATTTAATGGGTGTTGGCTTTATGTATGGCATTTTGCTATGTACTTTTCATATATTATTTCACTGAGTGCTTGTTACAACACTTTAAAGTCTGTATTATAACCATTATTTTAGAGGTAAGGAATTTGAGACAGGGAATTTAAGTGACTTGCTAAGGTCATGTGGCTTTACTGCAAGCAAAGATTTGTAGCACTAGTCTTAACCTAAAGAAGTAAATGAACATAATGATTATTGTGTATATTTATTTTCCTATACATCTTTGCAGATTGAAACAATGTTTAAGTGGTTTTCTCTACTTCGTTTAATGTAAGGCAGCAATAATAAATGCTAATAATATCTAATGTTGGCAGCGTGTGAGGAAATAGACACTTTTAAAGACTGTGGGTGGGAGTAACAATCATTTGTTATAGGGAATTTTCAGGAGAATCTCTAATTAATGTCAGTTGTGTGGATTTTTTTCTTTTAATGAGTCTGGAGAAAAAAACAATATTACATAAATTGTTTATGTGAAGTTTTCTAATTGTTACCAAACTCTGTTTCTAAGGTAGACGTTTTCACTCAGGCTACACATAAAACCCCCCTGGGTAACTTTAAGAAAATACCCCCAACCAATCAAGTAAAACTCTCTGAGAGTGGAGCATAGACACTGTTAATTAATTTTTTTCCCCAGTGGAATCTAGTATATACTAGGTTGAGATATCTTTTATAAGTATATACCTTCATGTTTCCTAATAGGGAAAGTGAATAACAAATCTATATCCCATTCTTGAGTGTCTGTTGTTCAGGAAAACTGCCGACCTACCTTACTTAATGGAGAGAAAAAGATTTATCTCTTAGCTAAGCTTGTCTAATAAGATATACTTGAGTAGAAGCCTAAAGGGAATTAGGTTAGAAATGGTAGCTAGATTTGACCAGCATCATCAGTTCTGTTCAGGGAAAATAATACTGGATCAGAACAAATTTTTCCTCATTTGTTGTGTTGTTGTTCAGTCGCTCAGTCATATCCGACTCTTTGCAACCCCATAGACTGCAGAATGCCAGGCTTCCTTGTCTTTCATCATCTCCTGGAGCTTGCTTAAACTCACGTCTGTTGAGTTGGTGATGCCATCCAGCCATTTCACCCTCTGTCATCTGCTTCTCCTCCTGCCTTCCATGTTTCCCAGCATCAGGGTCTTTTCTAATAAGTTAGCTCTTTGAATCAGGTGGCCAAAGTATTGGAGTTTCAGTTTCACATCAGTCCTTCCGATGAACATTCAGGACTTATTCCTTTTAGGATGGACTGGCTGGATCTCCTTGCTGTCCAAGGGATGCTGAAGAGTCTTCTCCAACACCACAGTTCAAAAGCATCATTTCTTAGGCACTCAGCCTTCTTTGTGGTCCAATTCTCACATCCATACATGACTACTGGAAAAGCCATAGCTTTCACTAGACAGACCTTTGTTGGCAAAATAATGTCTCTGCTTTTTAATATGCTGTCTATGTTGGTCGTAGTTTTAATTTCATGGCTGAAGTCACCATCTGCAGCAGTTTTGGAGCCCAAGAAAATTAAGTCTCTCACTGTTTCCATTGTTTCCCCATCTATTTGCCATGATGTGATGGGACTGTATGCCGTGATCTTAGCTTTTTGAATTTTGAGCTTTAAGCCAGCTTTTTCACTCTCTTCCTTCACTTTTATCAAGAGTCTCTTTAGTTCTTCTTTGCTTTCTGCCATAAGGGTGGTGTTATCTGCGTATCTGAGGTTATTGATATTTCTCCTGGCAATCTTGATTCTAGCTTGTGCTTCATCTAGCCTGGCATTTTGCCTGATGTACTCTGCATAGAAGTTAAATAAGCAGGGTGACAATATACAGCCTCGATGTAGTCTTTTCCCAATTTTGAACCAGTCTGTTGTTCCATGTCTGGTTCTAACTGTTGCTTCTTGACCTGCATATAGGTTTTGCAGGAGGCAGGTAAGGTGGTCTGGTAGTCCCATCTCTTTAAGAATTTTCCACTGTTGTTGTGATTTACCTTCTAGTATCTTTGGAGCTCAAGAATTTTCAGAGGGGTGGACTGCCACCTTTAGTCAGAAATCCAAAATCATGGTGGTCATGTTCAAATAGGTACATTATGCTTAATTTGGACTAAAGGACAGGTTGGAGACATTTGATTTAGCTTGGTTTTTCTGTGAACTTTTTATTGATCTATAAGACTCAGTGTATGATCCATCCAGGAGAGGGATGCTGTCTGAATTATGGAAGACCCCAAAGCAATATTTTTATAGTCTGTTTGTAGACAGTCTGACCACATTGATTTAAAAAATGTTTATAGCTTTTTTTGCAAGCATTTCCATATACTGGAGTAAATGGTATATGGCTTCCAAATACAGCTGTCAATACTTTCTCCTTTCATTGTATATGCATGGACTCTAAGAAATGGGATTTATTTTCTCTCTCCTAGAATGGGGGCTGGACTGTGACTTTCTTAGACCAACAGACTACAGTGGAATGATATGCTGGGATTTTCACACATCCTTGAGAGATACTGCAGCTTCCATATTCCTTTCTTGGATCTCAACAAACATGGTATAAAGAAGTCCAGGATAGATGACTGAATGATTAGTGGCACATGGAGAGAAACCCTGAGGGATGAGAAGGCACCTTATATGAGCTTCCAGTTGACTGCAGCTGTATTTGAGTGAACCAGTCAATACCAACTAGAGCAGAAGAACCCCTGAACATAGCACTTCCTGAGTTCCTGATGCACAGAGATGAGAAATAACAAATCATTGTCATTTTAAACCACTAAAATTTCAGCTGATTTGTTACACAGTCATAGAACCACTATTCATTATTTGTGCATTCATTCATTTACTCTTCATCTACTGAGCACCTTTTGTATTCCAGGCACCATTCTATACCCGGGACAAAAAGAACTAGACAGAAGCATCCTTTTCTTTTGGAACTTAAATCCTAATAACAGATAATGAAGAAATAAAGATAATTTCAAGCTGTGACAAATACTGAAGAGGAATTATATATTTGATGCTGCTACTGCTGCTGCTAAGTCGCTTCAGTCGTGTCCGACTCTGTGCAGCCCCATAGACGGCAGCCCACTAGGCTCCTCTGTCCCTGGGATTCTCCAGGCAAGAATACTGGAGTGGGTTGCCGTTTCCTTCTCCAATGCATGAAAGTGAAAATTGAAAGTGAAGTTGCTCAGTCATGCCCGACTCTTAGTGACCCCATGGACTGTAGCCTACCAGGCTCCTCCATCCATGGGATTTTCTAGGCAAGAGTACTGCAGTGGGTTAGATATGTATTGAAGATACTATCCTAGATTAATGCTGAAAGAAGTCTTCTCTAAGAAGAGTGGAGTTCTGAAGAAGGAAAAGACTCCAGTCCTGAAAAAGATTGGAAGGTTCCAGACAGAGAAACTGCAGATATAAATAGGAAGGTTCTAAGAATAGAAGAAAGGATTATGTGGCTGGTGTGCAGAGATGGATGGGAAGAAGAAGCCAAGAAGTTGTCTGTTTAGAAGCTTGCTAGCTCAATATTCAGAAAACTAAGATCATGGCATCTGGTCCCATCATTTCATAGCAAATAGATGGGCAAACAGTGGAAACAGTGGCTGACTTTATTTTTCTGGGCTTCAAAATCACTGCAGATGGTGATTGCAGCCATGAAATTAAAAGACGCTTGCTCCTTGGAAGGAAAGTTATGACCAACCTAGACAGCATATTCAAAAGCAGAGGCATTACTTTGTCAACAAAGGTCCGTCTAGTCAAGTCTATGGTTTTTCCAGTGGTCATGTATTGATGTGAGAGTTGGACTATAAAGAAAGCTGAGCGCCAAAGAATTGATGCTTTTGAACTGTGGTGTTGGAGAGGACTCTTGAGAGTCCCTTGGACTGCAAGGAGATCCAACCAGTCCATCCTAAAGGAGATCAGTCCTGGGTGTTCATTGGAAAGACTGATATTGAAGCTGAAACTCCAATACTTTGGCCACCTGATGCGAAGAACTGACTCATTTGAAAAGACCCTGATGCTGGGAAAGATTGAGGGCAAGAGGAGAAGGGGACAACAGAGCATGAGATGGTTGGATGGCATCACTGACTCGATGGACATGAGTTTGGGTGGACTCTGGGAGTTGATGATGGACAGGGAGGCCTGGCATCCTGTGGTTCATGGGGTTGCAAAGAGTCAGACATGACTGAGCGACTGAACTGAACTGAGCCATATTAAGAATTTTAAATTTTATCCTAAAGTTGAAAAGTGTCAGGCACACTATGAACTGATTTAAAATATATTTAAACAAATGAATTCAGTAAGTTGGAATATGTAATAACTCTTTACAGTGGTTATCTCTGAGGAGTGGTCTTAAGGAGAATTTTAAGTATATATGATAGTGTTTTAATTTTGTATAAATGTGTAGGAGATTTTTTGTTCCAAAATCATTCTCTCCTTTTATGTCAGTAAGACTGTAGTAATGAACACATTTAGACTGCATTAGTTCCCTTGTGACTAAAGTGTTCTTATGTAGCTAAATATATGAAATTATAAATATTTGAAATGATATGTATCATTCTTGTCTGAGACTTTTGCAACAGTAGGTTGGCCTCTTCCATGCTTTCTTTCCTCTTGTTTTGACTATTTGCAGGGGCTTATGAGAATGACAAAGCCTTAGGTTGGAGAGAAATTTGGTCTTGGATGATTGCATGAAGGACAGCCACACAGATACATGAGCAATAAAAGCTCTGGTGTGTTAAGCCTCTGAAATTTTGAAATTTGTTACCATAGCTTAGTCTAACTTGATACAATGAATTACATGTATGGCTCTCATAATGGGATTACATCAAATATAATCATTTCATTTGTACTTCAGGTTAAGCTTTGTTGCAAGTAGGTCAAGGAATTAATTTAAGCACTAGAACAAGAGAATATTTAAGAGTTTTTGTGAAATAGTATTTAATAATTTCAGCAACTAATCTTATAATTTATGGCAGATACTTACATATCATCAATGATCTTACTCTATTGCCTCATATGTCAAGAAGTTTCTTTTTGTCTATATCAAGAACTAAGTTCTTGTTGGGTTATACATTTCCAAATAACACTTTATTCAGCATATTACCAAAACATGATAAAACATGTGACATGTAAACAGTTTAAGAAGATTATCATGAAGCTCAGAGAAGTAGAGTGGAGATTAAATTTAGGAGTTATTTGAGTATAGATGAAATTTATAGCAATGAGATTGGATAAAATCACCTTTGGAAATGGATGTAATTAGAGAAGTATACCCTTTATTAAATCCCAAGGCACTCCACAATTCAAAAGTAGAGATAAAGAAGAAAAGGTAGCAAAGGAGACAGAGAAGGAGCATTCAGACTCTAAGGAAGACCACCAGGACATGAAGTGTACTAGAAAGCCAAGACATTTTTTTTTTTTTTTAAGGAAGAGATGATCAACTGTGTCAAATACTGCTGAGAGGTCAGGTAAAATGACTGGGAGTTGACTTTGGAAATGGTAAAATGAAAATCAATGGTTACCTTGACAGGAGCAGTTTCACTGCATCCATAGCAGAGAGGAAATCTTTTTGAAAGCATGGTTAAGAAAAAGCAAATGAAATGAAGCAATGGACAAACAACTAATCTCAAAAATATACAAGCAACTCCTACAGCTCAACTCCAGAAAAATAAATGACCCAATCAAAAAATGGGCCAAAGAACTAAATAGACATTTCTCCAAAGAAGACATACAGATGGCTAACAAACACATGAAAAGATGCTCAACATCACTCATTATCAGAGAAATGCAAATCAAAACCACTATGACATACCATTTCACGCCAGTCAGAAAGGCTGCGATCCAAAAGTCTACAAGCAATAAATGCTGGAGAGGGTGTGGAGAAAAGGGAACTCTCTTACACTGTTGGTGGGAATGCAAACTAGTACAGCCACTATGGAGAACAGTGTGGAGATTCCTTAAAAAACTGGAAATAGAACTGCCTTATGATCCAGCAATCCCACTGCTGGGCATACACACTGAGGAAACCAGAAGGGAAAGAGACACGTGTACCCCAATGTTCATCGCAGCACTGTTTATAATAGCCAGGACATGGAAGCAACCTAGATGCCCATCAGCAGATGAATGGATAAGAAAGCTGTGCTACATATACACAATGGAGTATTACTCAGCCATTAAAAAGAATACATTTGAATCAGTTCTAATGAGATGGATGAAACTGGAACCTATTATACAGAGTGAAGTAAGCCAGAAAGAAAAACACCAATACAGTATACTAATGCATATATATGGAATTTAGAAAGATGGTAACAATAACCCTGTGTATGAGACAGCAAAAGAGACACTGATGTATAGATCAGTCTTATGGACTCTGTGGGAGAGGGAAAGGGTGGAGAGATTTGGGAGAATAGCATTGAAACATGTATAATATCATGTATGAAACGAGTCACCAGTCCAGGTTCGATGCACGATACTGGATGCTTGGGGCTGGTGCACTGGGACGACCCAGAGGGAGGGTATGGGGAGGGAGGAGGGAGGAGGGAGGAGGGTTCAGGATGGGGAACACAGGTATACCTATGGTGGATTCATTTCGATATTTGGCAAAACTAATACAATATTGTAAAGTTTAAAAATAAAATAAAATTTAAAATAAAGTAAAAGAAAAAAAAAAAAAAAAAAAGAATCCCTATGACCGGAACTTAAATGTATTTAGGTGAATGTGGACTAAACTATTTTGATTTTCTCCTAAAAGTGTCTATATTATGGGTGTGTGAGGAAGAATCATTATAGAGCATAAGTCATTTTGTTTTATGGGCTTCCCTGATAGCTCAGTTGGTCAAGAATTGGCCTGCAATGCTGGAGACCCCAGTTCTGTTCCTGGGTTGGGAAGATCCACTGGAGAAGTGATAGGCTACCCACTCCAGTATTCTTGGGCTTCCCTTGTGGTTCAGCTGGTAAAGAATCACCTGCAGTGCAGGAGACCTGGGTTTGATCCCTGAGTTGGGAATATCCCCTGGAGAAGGGAATGGTTAACTACTCCAGTATTCTTGCCTGGAGAATTCCATTGACTGTATAGTCCATGGGGTTGCAAAGAGTCAGACACGACTGAGTGATTTTCACTTTCATTTTGTTTTGCTGAGTCATTTCCATGAGTGCTATTTTTTCTGGTATCAGAGGAAGAAAATTTCAATTGGAAAGTAAATCTTGAAAAAGGTATAAAATATTAGCTCAGACTTCTGAAAAATCTAGAGGTTTTCTCCATCAGACACTGTTGGATTCACAAGCTCAAATAAACTTATCAAGATCTAGTCTCATATTTTCATATAAGCCTACTTTCTTATTGCTTCTGATATTTCCTCTGATTTCTGGCATATTTTTCCACTCCTCATGCAGACAGGCCACTAACAGATCCAGACTTATATCATCTCTTCTTAACTATCAGTGACAGAGATGAGATGTGTTGAGGCAGTTAGGGAGATGAGGAGGGAGATAGACCAGGCAAATCCTGCTAATAAGACAAAGGATTAGTTCTCATTATACCCACTTGGGTTACCCATCTATATACAGACTAGTCCCTCGTTATGGGTGAGAAAGTTATCAATAATTTATAGATAAATAGACTAGTTGTCATTTATACAACTGAACAGCTGCTTTAAAGACTGAGAAAGTCTTTCAGTCTCAGGGGTTAGAACTCTAACATTAGGAATATTTAAGAAATTCATTCACATGGCATAAAGAGGAAAGCATTCATTAGAATCCAAAGCTAACAAGAAGAGATGGACCACTAAGATGTATTGTGGCCATAATTACACAACGTTTAGTAAATGGTATGTATGGATGTGAGAGTTGGACTATAAAGAAAGCTGAGCATTGAAAAATTGATGCTTTTGAACTGTGGTGTTGGAGAAGACTCTTGAGAGTCCCTTTGACAGCATGGAGATCCAACCAGTCCATCCTAAAGGAGATCAATCTTGGGTATTCATTGGAAGGACTGATGTTGAAGCTGAAATTACAATACTTTGGCCACCTAATTCAAAGAAATGACTCATTTGAAAAGATCCTGATGCTAGGAAAGATTGAAGGCAGGAGGAGAAGGGGACGACGGAGGATGAGATGGTTGAATGGCATCACCGACTCAATGGACATGAGTTAGGGTGAACTCTGGGGATTGGTGATGGACAAGGAGGCCTGGCGAGGTACAGTCCATGAGGTCACAAAGAGTCAGACATGACTGAGCGACTGAACTGAACTGAATAAATGGCATGTTTTGCAATTAAAAAAAAGAAAAGAAAAGAAAAAGCAAATGAACTTGAGAAAAGAGAAATAATGCAAAGAAGTGTGTGTGTGTGTGTGTGTGTGTGTGTGTGTGTGTGTTTACATTTTATCCCTAGAAGAGATTAATTTTTAAAAGGCACAATACATTGTGTTTTTTGGACTACAGATTTTTTTCTCTTTCAGTTGAGATATCTGAAATAGCTGAGTGAGTTGATAAAGCCAGTCAAGTTCCACTGTTACAGTTTTAGAATACAGTGCTAAACTCTTTATAAATACTGTTTCATAAAAAGAGTTGGATGATTTTTGTTAATGCAAAAGTTTCCACTGTAGGTGCCAAGAGATAAATATATCATTATAAATTAAATAAATTTATTTTTGCTTGGGACAACATCCAATATACACTTCTGTATCTATAATTAACCAAGTAGAAGATAAATTGGTAGCTATAGTAATTGCTATGTGATTATTATTAGATTGTTTCCACATATATTGTCTCATTTAATATTGAAAATGATCCTGCAAAAGTCCTTTATGGATGAGAAAAATGAGGCTCTGAATTTTGGGTTATTTTCTCAAAATTACATCACTAGATTTAGACAAGGAATTTGATTATAAGTCTGATACTGGGCTCTTACTCTGGTATTCAGTACTAGTTCTTGATTTGAAAATTACCAAACATCTTAAAGCAATGGCACCCACTCCAGTACTCTTGCTTGGAAAATCCCATGGACGAAGGAGACTGGTAGGCTGCAATCCATGGGGTCGCTAAGAGTAGGACACGACTGAGTGACTTCACTTTTACTTTTCACTTTCATGCATTGGAGAAGGAAATGACAACCCACTCCAGTGTTCTTGCCTGGAGAATCCCAGGGACGGGGGAGCCTGGTGGGCTGCCGTCTATGGGGTCGCACAGAGTCGGACACGACTGAAGTGACTTAGCATAGCATAGCATAGCGTAAACATCTTAAAAGGCGTAATCTCTTATACCTATGCTATGCTAAGTCACTTCAGTCGTGTCCGACTCTGTGTGACTCCATAGACGGTCTCTTATACCTGGTATGATATAAATCAAAAATTTTAAGTACTTCAGAATGAATTACAATCCAATAGTTAAAGATCCAGGAATTATACATGAAAATTAGGATCAATTTTTAAAGTTTTCCTAGATATATAGTCATTATGACAGTTGACCTAATTAGTAGAAATGAATTTCATATTAAAAATATTCAGAGGGTTTATATGCTCTATATGTTCAATATATTCTTAGAATAGAAATGCATTTCTTTTTAAAACGTATTCGGTTGTATAACTGTTAGCATCTTTAAGACCAGTACACATCCAGATGCACAATTATGAAATTTTATAAAATTCTGATCTTGTGGGGAATAGGCAGGGAAGAATAGATTTCAAGTTGGCACTTGAAATATTGACCCTGATAGAATAAGTAGGCATATGTGGTACTGAGAGATAATATAAAGATTAACACACTTGATTATGACTGTATTTAAAATAGTGATCTGAAGCTATAGTGTAGTATCAATTATGAATAAAATGTTAAGCTTATTATGCATTCCAGAACTATGGCAACTATTACCTAGGTAACCACAAAAACATATAGTCTTGAACTGCATTTATTACATGAAAAGTTTTCTTTTGTATTCCTGCTATTATAATATATAAAATGAGAAAAGGATTTAAAGTTGTTTGGAATTGCATAAAACAGAGTCTGAATTACATTTGTATGTGATTAGAAAAGATAAAATAATTACAAAATTTGCTTCAATTAAATATCTCAAACAACATGTGGTGATGATTTACACTTTATTACACATTTTCCTCTAAAGAATTTGAATATGCTTTATAATGGGGAAGGAAATAGCCACCCAAGTCCAAGAAACCCAGAGAGTCCCAAACAGGATAAACCCAAGGCAAAACACCACAAGACACATATTAATCAAAATAACAAAGATCCAACACAAAGAGTAAATATTAAAATCAGTGAGGGAAAAACAACAAATAACACAAAAGGGGATTCCCATAAGGATAACAGCTGATCTTTCAATGAAACTCTTCAGGCCAGAGGGGAATGGCAGGACATACTTAAAGTGATGAAAGAGAAAAACCTACAACCCAGATTACTATACCCAGCAAGGATCTCATTCAAATATGAAGGAGAAATCAAAAGTTTTTCAGACAAGCAAAGCTGAGAGAATTCAGCACCACCAAACCAGCTCTTCAACAAATGCTAAAGGATCTTCTCTAGACAGGAAACACAGAAAAGGTTTATAAACTTGAACCCAAAACAACAAAGTAAATGGCAATGGATCATACTTATTGATAATTACCTTAAATGTAAATGGGTTGAATGCCCCAACCAAAAGACAAAGACTGGCTGAATGGGTACAAAAACAAGACCCCTATATATGCTGTCTACAAGAGACCCACGTCAAACCAAGGGACACATACAGACTGAAAGTGAAGGGCTGGAAAAAGATATTTCATGCTAATGAAGACCAAAAGAAAGCAGGAGTAGCAATATTCATATCAGATAAAATAGACTTTGAAATAAAGGCTATGAAAAGAGACAAAGAAGGACACTACATAATGATCAAAGGATCAATCCAAGAAGAAGATATAACAATTATTAAATATATATGCACCCAACATAGGAACACCTCAATATGTAAGATAAATATGAAAGGGGAAATGCAAGAAAGCAAAGTCATTGTCTGAGGAGGCTTTACAAATAGCTGAGGAATGAAGAGAAGCAATAGGCAAGGGCAAAAGGGAAAGATACATCAACCTGCATGCAGAGTTCCAGAGAAAACCAAGGAGAGATGAGAAAGCCTTCTTAAATGAAAAATGCAAAGAAATAGAGGAAAACAACAGGATGAGGCAGACTAGAGATCTCTTAAAAAAAAAAAAAAAAAACCCTCCCCCGCCCCAAGATATCAAAGGACTATTTCATGCAACAAGGGCTCAATAAGGTACAGAAACGGTAAAGACCTAACTGAAGCAGAAAAGATTAAGAAGAGGTGGCAAAAATACATGGAAGAAAGCACTTAATGACCTGAATAACCATGATGGTGTGGTCACTCACCTAGAGCTGAATATCTTGGAATGTGAAATCAAGAGGACCTTAGGAAGCATTACTACGAACAAAGCTAGTGAATATGATGGAGTTCCAGCCGAACTATGTCAAGTCCTAAAATGTGAAACTGTTAAAGTGCTGTATTCAATATGTTAGCAAATTTGGAAAACTCAGCAGTGGCCACAGGACTGGAAAATATCAGTTTTCATTACAATTTCAAAGAAGGGCAATGCCAAAGAATGTTCAAACCGTACAATTGCACTCGTTTCAAATGCTGGCAAAGTTTGTCAAGGTAGGCTTCAGCAGCATGTGAACTGAGAACTTACAGATGTACAGGCTGCATTTTGAAAAGGCAGAGAAACCAGAGATCAACTTGCCAACATTCATTGGATCATGGAGAAAGCAAGGGAGCTCTAGAAAAATATCTATTTCTACTTCATTGACAACATGAAAGCCTTTGACTGTATGTATCACAAGAAACTGGAAAATTCTTAAAGAGATGGGAATACCAGACCAGACAAACTTATATTCGAGTCAAGAATCAACAGTTAGAACTCGACATGGAACAATGACTGGTTGAAAATTGGGAAAGGAATACAACAAGGCTATGTACTGTCACCCTGTTTGTTTAACTTATATGGAGAGTACATTATGTGAAATGCCAGGCTGATGAATCAGAAGCTGGAATCAAGATTACTGAAAGAAATATCAGCAACCTCAGATATGTAGATGATATCACTTGAATGGCAGGAAGTGAAGAGGAACAAAAGAGTCTCTTGATGAGGGTGAAAGAGGTGAGTGAAAAAGTTGGCTTGAAACTCAACATTCAAAAAACTAATATCATGGCATCCGGTGCCATAACTGGCAAATAGAAGGGGGGAAAGTGGAAGCAGTGACAGATTTTATTTTCTTGGGCTCTGAAATCACTGTGGACAGTGACTGCAGCTATAAAATTAAAATATGCTTGCTTCTTGGAAGGAAAGCTATGACAAACTTAGACAGTGTAATAAAAAGCAGCAACATTCCTTTGCTGACAAATATCCATATAGTCAAAGCTATAGTTTTTCTAATAGTCATGTACTGATATAAGAGTTAGACCACAGAGAAGGCTAAGCCCCAAAGAATTGGTGCTTTCAAATTGTAGTGCTGGAGAAGACTCTTGAGAGTCCCCTAGACAGCAAGGAGATCAAACCAGTCAATCTTAGAGGAAATCAACCTTGAATATTCATTGGAAGGACTGATGCTGAAGCTCCAATAATTTGGCCACCTGATGCAAAGAGCCAACTCATTGGAAATGACCCTGATGCTGGGAAAGACTTAATACAAAAGGAGAACAGGGCAGCAGAGGATGAGATGGTTAGATAGCATCACCACTCAATGGACATGAAATAAGCAAACTCCAAGAGATACTGGAGGACAGAGGAACCTGGCATGATACAGTCCATGGGGTCTCAAAGAGTCAGACATGACTCAGTGACCGAACAACAACAATCCCTTCTCTTGCAAGTAAAAGAATCTGAAGTATTCCACGGTCTCCCCTTTTTCTTTCTTTGTTTCCTTTTTCTACCTTTGATGATTTACACAGATTCTGATGAAAACAGGAAATTAATGACTTGATGTCTCTTTAATATAATACAGCTAATTTATATTTTCTTAAATATATATTAATATATTAATATTTATATGTTAATATAGACATATATATTTTATATGTACTATATAGTAATGTAATATATTGTATGGTATACTGTATTTAAATTTTTATTTGCACTATGTTAACATTTTTTTCTATAAAATGTATTATTTTACTTTTTTTCCATACAACATATTTCTATTCTTAATTTAATTTCTGGCCAACACTTCCTGATTTTGCAGAGGAATAAGCAGATGGTGACTGCAGCCACGAAATTAAAAGACGCTTACTCCTTGGAAGGAAAGTTATGACCAACCTAGATAGCATATTCAAAAGCAAAGACATTACTTTGCCAACAAAGGTTCATCTAGTCAAAGCTATGGTTTTTCCTGTGGTCATGTATGGGTGTGAGAGTTGGACTGTCAAGAAGGCTGAGCACCGAAGAATTGATGCTTTTGAACTGTGGTGCTGGAGAGGACTCTTGAGAGTCCCTTGGACTGCCAAGGAGATCCAACCAGTCCTTTCTAAAGGAGATCAGCCCTGGGATTTCTTTGGAAGGACTGATGCTAAAGCTGAAACTCCAGTACTTTGGCCACCTCATGCGAAGAGTTGACTAATTGGAAAAGACTCTGATGCTGGGAGGGATTGGGGGCAAGAGGAGAAGGGGACGACAGAGGATGAGATGGCTGGATGGCATCACTGACTCGATGGACATGAGTCTGAGTGAACTTCAGGAGTTGGTGATGGACAGGGGGGCCTGGCGTGCTGCGATTCATGGAGTCGCAAAGAGTCAGACACAACTGAGTGACTGATCTGATCTGATGCTGAGACATAGAAGGAATAATTAGTTTAGGTGATTTCATGCAGCCACCAGATCTCAAACTTGGTTCATCTGACCTTATTTTTTTTTCCTTACTAGTAATTGAGTGTGGTGCTAGAATGTACAGTAGAAATAGTGGAAATAGTAGTCAGTAGCTTGATAGAAGGAACAGAAGATTAGTAAAGAAAAGTAAGGGATAAAGAGGGGTTTGCAGATGTGTAAAGAAGCTGGCCTTATTTCAGGTAACCTAGGATTGCATGGTTGAGAGGCTTCATTGGAAGTAACTGTTCTCAGATATGCCAATACTGGAAGAACATTTTTTGTTACTAGAAATGGTTGATCATTCCCAATATTAGCATGAACCAACTTTCTATGTCCAGAATAGACATTAAGGGTCACTGCTGGAAGATATGTAGCTTTGGGTAGTTGGAAGTCCTGCTCTACACTAATAAGAATCTCTTTTCTGGGTCTTGTTAATTTCCAAAATGAAATCACTAACAGAGTCTTTTCCTGGTGACTGCCCATGGTCTAGCTCCTATTTATAGCTTAGTTACATTTATGGCTTTATCATCTCACCATTCCTCTTTAACTGATCTCCTTATATCTTTGCTATGTTGATTTTATCACATACTAATTAAAATGCATGAAGCAATAAATGTATACTTTTATATTTAGTGATATATAAGGTGGAATCTGTGAGGACAGAAGGAAAAGAGATCTTTATGAGAAACTTGAAAAAAATCAAAAGTTAAAAAATAGAAGATATCAACTCTTAAAAAGTGTCAAGAATAATTTTGTGTTCTCTTTCAGGATCTCATCAATATCTTTAAGTACAAGTTTTAAGAGCTGGAAATGGAATTTGTCAGGATTGTTGAACCACTTGGAATGGCCAACATTAACAACTGTGTCTGCATTAGTTTGCTAGGCCTACCATAGAAAAATATCACAGACTGGGTGGCTTAAGCAACAGAAATTTACTTTCTCAAGTTCTGGAGGCTGGATGCCCAAGATGGAGGTGTCAGCAGGTTTGGTTTCTTCCGAGCCCTTACTCCTTGCCTTAAAGATGGCTGCCTCTAGCTGTGTCCTCCCATTGCGTTTTCTCTGCGCACACACAGCCCTGGTGTTTTCCTGTGTGTCTAAATTCCCTCTTCTTATAAGGGCTCCATTCAGATTGGATTAGGCCTCATTTTAACTTAATTAACTCTTTAATGGCCAAATATCCAATACAGTCAGATTCTGAGGTACTGGAACCAAGGCTCACGTTTAATAAACGCTAATGATGTGTCTGCACCATGCTCAGCTCTTCATGTACTGACTTATTTAATCTTTGAAACAAACCTAAGAGCTACTGTGAAGAATTCTATTTTCTTAGTATTTAACTCATATTATGTGAAAACTGGGGCTTGCCAGGTGGTGTTAGTGGTAAAGAACCTGCGTGCCAATGAAGGAGACATAAGAGACATAGTTTCAATCCCTGGGTCAGGAAGATCCTCTGGAGGAGGGCATGGCAATCCACTTCAGTATTCTTGCCTGGAGAATCCTATGGACAGAGGAGACATGGGCTACAGTTCATAGGGTCACAAAAATTTGGACACAACTGAAGCAACTGAGCTTTCAGCATGCATGTGAAAACTGAGTTACAAAGAGGTCAAACAACGTTATCAAGGCCACAGAAGTAGTGAGTGGCAGAATAGGGAGGTGGTCTGATCTCAGAGCTGCTCTCTCAGCCACCACGCTGTAAGGATGAACACACTAGAATGGATCCTCAGGTCAGAAGATGACGTCATGCTTTAGCCCCACTCACTGTGCCTTTTGGAAAGCCATGTGCCCCCCTTATGTCTTCTATAGTTTTCTTTTTGTGAGGAGTGATGGAAAAGATGATGTAAAGCTATTCTACAAGTAATGATTACATAAATAATGGCTGTTGCAGTAATTTAATCAGTAGGGGTATGCTTGCCACCTATATTTATGGGCAGCCCAGTTACTGAGCAGAGGGGATTGTGCTAATTTCCAGAGGAAAAAAGATCCACTATAATGTGAATGAAAGAAGATCATATAATATGTTGTGGTAACTCTTTTGCTTCATGTAGTAAATCCAACATGGTATCCAAAGATCTCAAGCCTTGTTCATGTGTACATTCTAATTTCACAGTAAGTAAGAGATTTACTACTCCAACAGCAATTATAGCTGAGAAAGAAAAAAGTAGCTGTTGGTATTAGGGAACCATGTGACACTGTTCTAGGCTTCATAGTTATTTGGTATTGGCGTGGTACATACAGTTAGTGGCTCTCCCATTGACAGAAACAATCAAACACCAACTTATCAAACATCAGTGTCAGACAAGGCTAGTCTGAGACCACAATAAAGTGAGACAAAACAAGGCTACTTCATAACTTTTTAAGCACACACAAAAGCAAGGTTACTGTGCTATTTGCAAAATGGTAACTATCCCCTTATCCTGGCTAACATAAGGCATTCTCTTTCATTACCAAGCACAGCTTTAGCTTTACTTAGGTGAGCTGTCCATGTAGATGAGCTTTACTGAGACACCCAACCACAGAAACGTCTCTACTTTCTGATGGCATCTAAAGTGAAGCCCTGCCTTCTTAGACTCCCTTCAAAAGCAACCAGACAAGCCCAAATACTCTTATGGATTCTAACACCTTCTCACCAAAATGACCCACAGTTCTCCCGGGGCTTCCCGCTTTAATACAGTGAATCATAAACCCAACTTGTTCAGTTATAGATGTGTTTCTGGTGGTCTTTAGCTGAAGGACAAGGATAAAGGCAGTGCAGTTTAGCCAACCAGAGTTTCAGTTCAGTTCCATTCAGTCCTTCAGTTGTGTCTGTCTCTTTGCACCACACAGACTGCAGCATTCCAGGCTTCCCTGTCAATCGCCAACTCCTGGAGCTTACTCAAACACATGTCCATCGAGTTGGTGATGCCATCCAGCCATCTCATCCTCTGTTGTCCCCTTCTCCTCATGCCTTCAATTTTCCCCAGCATCAGGGTCTTTTCCAATGAGTCAGTTCTTTGCATAAGGTGGCCAAAGTAGTGGAGTTTCAGCTAAAGCATCCGTCCTTCCAATGAAGGACCGATTTCCTTTAGGATGGACTGGTTGGAGCTCTTTTCAGTCCAAGGGACTCTTAAGAGTCTTCTCCAATACCACAGTTCAAAAGCATCAATTCTTCGGTGCTCAGCCTTCTTTATGGTCCAACTCTCCACTACTGGAAAAACCACAGCTACGACTAGATGGACCTTTGATGGCAAAATAATGTCTCTGCTTTTTAATATACTGTCTAGGTTTGTCTTAACTTTCTTTCCAAGGAGCAAGCATCTTTTATTTTCAAAGTTGCAGTCACCATCTGCAGTAATTTTGTAGCCTAAAAAATAAAGTCTCTCAACTGTTTCCATTGTTTCTCCATCTTTTTGCCATGAAGCGATGGACTGGATGCCATGATCTTAGTTTCTGAATGTTGAGTTTTAAGACAAAATTTTCACTCTCTTCTTTCACTTTAATCAAGAGGCTCTTTAGTTCTTCTTTGCTTTCTGCCATAAGGGTGGTATCATCTGCATATCTGAGGTTATGATATTTCTCCTGGCAATCTTGATTCCAGCTGGTGCTTCATCCAGCCTGGCATTTCACATGATGTACTCTGTATATAAGTTAAATAAACAGGGTGACAATTTACAGCCTTGATGTACTCTTTTCCTGATTTGGAGCCAGTCTGTTGTTCTATGCCCAGTTCTAACTGTTGCTTCCTGACCTGCATACAGATTTCTCAGAGGCAGATCAGGCGGTCTGATATTCCCACCTCTTTCAGAATTTTCCACAGTTTGTTGTGATCCACACAGTCAAAGGCTTTGGCATAGTCAATAAAGCAGAAATAGACGTTTTTCTGAAACTCTTGCTTTTTCGATGATCCAACTAATGTTTGCAATTTGATTTCTGGGTCCTCTGCCTTTTCTAAATCCAGCTTGAATATCTGGAAGTTCACGGTTCACGTCCTGTTGAAGCCTGGCTTGGAGAATTCTGAGCATTACTTTGCTAATGCAGGCAGTGGCACCCCACCCAGTGTTCTTGCCTGGAAAATCCCATGGACGGAGGAGCCTGGTGGGCTGCAGTTCATGGGGTCGCTAGGAGTCGGACACGACTGAGCGATTCCTTTCACTTTTCACTTTCATGCATTGGAGAAGGCAATGGCAACCCACTCCAGTGGTCTTGCCTGGAGAATCCCAGGGATGGGGGAGCCTGGTGGGCTGCAGTCTCTGGGGTCGCACAGAGTCGGACACGACTGAAGCAACTTAGCAGCAAGATGTGTGCAGAGTACGTCAAGGCCGTATATTGTCACTCTGCTTATTTAATTTATATGCAGAGTACATTATGAGAAACACTGGGCTGGAAGAAAGCACAAGCTGGAATCAAGACTGCCGGGAAAAATATCAATAACCTCAGATATGCAGATGACACCACCCTTATGGCAAAAAGTGAAGAGGAACTAAAAAGCCTCTTGAAAGTGAAAGAGGAGAGTGAAAAAGTTTGGCTTAAAGCTCAACATTCAGAAAACTAAGATCATGGCATCCGGTCCCATCACTTCATGGCAAATAGATGGGGAAACAGTGGAAACAGTGTCAGACTTTATTTTGGGGGGCTCCAGAATCACTGCAGATGGTGATTGCAACCATGAAATTAAAAGATGCTTACTCCTTGGAAGGAAAGTTATGACTAACCTAGATAGCATATTTGAAAGCAGAGACATTACTTTGCCAACAAAGGTCCATCTAGTCAAGGCTATGGTTTTTCCAATGGTCATGTATGGATGTGAGAGTTGGACTGTGAAGAAAGCTGAGCGCCAAAGAATTGATGCTTTTGAACTGTGGTGTTGGAGAAGACTCTTGAGAGTCCCTTGGACTGCAATGAGATCCAACCAGTCCATCCTAAAGGAGATCAGTCCTGGGTGTTCTTTGGAAGGAATGATGCTGAAGCTGAAACTCCAGTACCTGGCCACCTCATGCGAATTGTTGAATCACTGAAAAAGACTCTGATGCTGGGAGGGATTCAGGGCAGGAGAAGGGGACAACAGAGGATGCGATAGCTGGATGGCATCAGCGACTCGATGGACATGAGTTTGAGTGAACTCTGGGAGTTGGTGATGGACAGGGAGGCCTGGCAGGCTGCAGTTTATGGGGTCACAAAGAATCGGACACAACTGAGTGACTGAACTGAACTGAAAGTGAAAGTGAAGTCGGTCAGTCATGTCCAACTCTTTGCGACCCCGTAGACTGTAGCCCTACCAGGCACCTCTGTCCATGGGATTTTCCAGGCAATAGTACTGGAGTAGATTGCCATTTCCTTCTCCAGGGGATCTTCCCAACCCAGGGCTCGAACCCAGGTCTCCCGCATTGTATACAGACGCTTTACTGTAAGATGAGTGCAATTGTGCGATAGTTTGAACATTCTTTGACATTGCCTTTCTTTGGGATTGGAATGAAAATTGACCTTTTCCAGTCCTGTGGCCACTGCTGAGTTTTCCAAATTTGCTGGCATACTGAGTGCAGCACTTTAAAGCGTCATCCTTTAGGATTTGAAATAGCTCAACTAGAATTCCATCACCTCCACTAGCTTTGTTTGTGGATGCTTCCTTAGGGCCTTAGGATGCTTCCTAAGGCCCATTTGACTTTGCATGCCAGGATATCTGGCTCTAGGTGAGTGATCACACCATCATAGTTGTCTGGGTCATGAAAATCTTTTTTGTATAGTTCTTCTGTGCATGCTTGCTACCTCTTCTTAATATCTTCTGCCTCTGTTAGGTCCATACCATTTCTGTCCTTTATTGTGCCCATCTTTGACTGAAATATTCCCTTGGTATCTCTAATTTTCTTGAAGAGATCTCTAGTCTTTCCCATTCTGTTGTTTTCCTCTACTTCTCTGCATTGATCACTGAAGGAAGGCTTTCTTATCTCTCCTTGCTATTCTTTGGAACTCTGCATTCAGATGGGTATATCTTTCCTTTTCTCCTTTGCCTTTACCTTCTCTTGCTTACTATTTGTGAGGCCTCCTCAGACAACCATTTTGCCTTTTTGCATTTCTTTTTCTTGGGGATGTTCTTGATCACTGCCTCCTCTACAATTTTACAAACTTCCATCCATAGTTCTTCAGGCACTCTGTCTATCAGATCTAATCCCTTGAATCTGTTTCTCACTTCTACTGTATAATCATAAGCGATTTGATTTAGGTCATACCTGAATGGTCTAGGGGTTTTCCCCACTCTGTTCAATTTCAGTCTGAATTTGGCAATAAGGAGTTCATGATCTGAGCCATAGTCAGCTCCCAGTCTTGTTTTTGCTGACTGTATAGAGCTTCTCCATCTTTGGCTGTAAAGAATATAATCAATGTGATTTCAGTATTGACCATTTGGTGATGTCCATGTGTAGAGTCCTCTTGTGTTGTTGGGAGAGGGTGTTTGCTATGAGTTTAGGAAAACAATTTCATTTACATTATTTTCCCAAATGAGAAAAACTGTAAAACTTATTTTTAGTACATAAAGCCTCGGGGTGTTTTGGGGAGACTATTGCCGTAGGAGAGGAAAACTTCCACCCGAACAATTCTGTTTAGCTTTTGCCTTTGCTTGTCACGTAGGCTCTTTTCACACATATTTCTAAATGTATCTTTAAATTTTGCCTGCCTAAAAGTGTGGTGTTCTGAATATCATGAATTCTATCTTGTTTCAATGACTGTCAGACACAGTTTAGCACAAGTTCTGGCTCTATATATTCTTATACTCTTCCTACCCACAACAGAAGAAGAAAAAAAGAGAGTTATAATGGTGTATGCTGCTTGCCCAATTTAGTTGCTAACTGTCCACCCACTGTTCTTTTCTTTTCGCCTTATGCCTATGCTGCAGTTTGATCAAATTAAAAGATAGACTTAATTAACTGTAAGAACTTTATAAGCTCCTAACTAGAAAACATGCTTCTTCTGGCTCAATTTTTTTCCTCATAGGAAAAAACTGCTTTATACTTACAGATTATTCCTTTTTGATAATTTATACAGTATTTGCCTATCCACTAATATACATATTCAACTAATTTTATTCTAATACCTCAATTCCTGTGCCTATATTCTATGGCTTGAAATCCTTTTTTCCCTCAATATGGTTGCATAGCAACCTTTGCAAGTTGTGAACAACAAAATGCCTTATTATTGGGTTCTAGGAGAGAGATTTCTAAGTACCATCGAGCCAGGAGTTCCATGAGTAAATATTTTTTTCTTATATTTAAAGAGGGAGGATTGGAGTCTATGATCAATTAGAGAAAAATAAAATTTGTAGACACCAAAGAGAAAGGTTGAGACAAACTGATGACCAACTGGCTTGATGGGTTCGAACTTTTTTATCCTTTGTTTACCATGAGTCTCAATGTTTGAGTTGTGTTTCAGCAGTTTGATTATAGATGTTTATTTTTAACACAATATGAACTCAGTAATTTATCAAAGCAACAACCCTACTACATAAGACTCCAGATGCTGTCAGTAATGATGTGTCAGACACAAACACTAGTACAAAGACATTTCATAGAATAGCTTAAGTTCTACTTTTTGTAACAGTTGATAATCTTCCTCAAATTTTGGTTTACTTCTTGAATCTGACTGAAGGAAAAGAGGTCAGAAGGCTCAGGGCCTCCGGATCCTTCTATTTCATTACAAGGGTAGTTTATTCTTTTAGAATTAAAATCTGTAAATCTGTGGTCTTGCTGTGGGAGGTCCAATCTAAAGAAATCCACTTTGAAAATATGCACATGTTCTTTTCTTATTATTCCGACAGATTGCTATTTGTAGAATCTGTAATGTGGATAACCCAACCTTATATCCACTCTTGGTCTAAACGTACATAATTAAAATACACTGACACAAAAAAACAAGCTTTCTGTTCCTGACTGCAGCACCCTAAGGAGACCTTTCTGGTGCTGGGCTTTTCATCTGGAGCCATTATCATCATATACTCTAGCTTTTACTCATTCTCTGGCATCTTATTCTTTTAATGTTCCTGAAGCACTTCTTTTCTGTGTGAGGTGCTAATTTTTGTCTGAATAATTTTGTCTGAATTTTGCTAAAAATGTAGGGGTGACAATAATAAATTCATCCTTTCTGAATTTAGATCCTGTCCATTAATATTGTGTTTCAAAAAATCATTTTGGTGTTAATGGACTACTACTTATGTTCCGAGACTGCACTGTTGATGAGATCTGTGTTTCACGTTTCATACTTGGAAAGACACAAGAGCAATTCTTTTGTTGACTCTGGATCTAATGTCTATTAATAAAAGTGTGATGATTAATTTTACATGTCAACATGACTGGGCCATGGGCTGTCCAGAGAGCTGATTAAACCTTATCCCTGGGTGTGTCTGTGAGGATGTTTCTGGAAGAGATTAGCATTTGAATCTGTGAACTGAGTAAGGCAAATGGCTCTTCTCAGAGAGTGAGGGCTTCCTGCAATCCACAGATGGCTTGAATTGAAGAGGCAGAGGAAAGTGGAATTCAGTCTTTATCTTCCTGGAACATCGATCTTCTCCTGACCTTAGTGGTGGGGATTCTCAGCCCTTCAGACCTGGAATTTATACAATCAGCTCTCCTGCTTTCAGGCCCCTGAACTATACCATTGGCCTCAGCTCTTCACATGGGGTAGATTGTGGGACTTCTCAGCCTGTATTGGTTCTGTTTCTCTAGAGAACCCTAATATAAAACTCTAGGGTCAAGACAATATAAAATAAATTACCTAATGGGCTAAAAGCATAAGTAATATTTATT
This sequence comes from Bos taurus, assembly GCF_002263795.3. Lineage (NCBI taxonomy): Eukaryota > Metazoa > Chordata > Mammalia > Artiodactyla > Bovidae > Bos > Bos taurus. Next base: position 11,829,483 of record NC_037332.1, on the reverse strand, counting down.
GAGCTCCTACTATGTATCAGTATCTATTCACACATAATTCTCTTTAATGCATATAGCAATAAGGTGGATATTACTGTTTAAGTTGACTGATGAGATAACCATATTTCAAAGATATTGAGAAAACTGGCCTATGTCACAGAGCTAAGAAGCAGCAGAAGTGGTGTTCAAACCTGTTTACCTGACTTTCGAAACACATTCCAGTTACCCCATTCTGAGGTTCAAAGAGCTAACATTTATTGACTACCTACTAGCTGGAAGATGTATATATAGTTTATGTATAATATATTCTATAAGGTGCTCTGAATGCAACAAAGAATTCAAACCATGGCTTCTAAACTCAAAGATCTTGTAATATATTTTAGGATTAATCATATGAGGCCACATTAAGGTGACAGAGGACTAGAGATAGTGCTGTAGGAGCTGAAAGAAGGGCTTCATAAATCTTCAAAGATTGATATCAAGCTTGTAGCTTGGTATCTAGGAAGCATATGTTCATATTCTACTTTTCATGTAAAATATCAATGAAGAATATGTTGCTTTTGTAGTAAACTGTGGGAGTTGCTTTCCATTCTTTTTTTTTTTTTTTCTTTTTTTTTAATGACTTTTGAATGTTGAAGGACTGTGGTACAAATGGGATGTCCCAGCTCTATCATGTACTAGATGTGTGAATCTGGGCAAATTACTTATCTCTTTGTGTCAAAGTTCCTCTATTTGCAAAATGCACACAATAATAATACCCTGTTTAAATGTTTGCTGTGCCAATTAATGGGAACTTAGAGTGCTTTGAAGTTATATAACTTATTAGGTACATACATATATCAATAGTTTAGTTTATAGCTATAACATCTTCCTGTCAAATCTTTCTTTTTATCATTCAACTACTCTTTATGCCTGAAAACACTTTTACATATTTTTTTTTCACCTGTAAATTCTGTTTTGTTTTACTCCAGTTTTCTTTTGAAAAGTATTTTCTGTCTTTATTTGATAGTATTTACTGTCTTTCCCCCTTTCTATCCTTTTACTTGCAACTTTTGGGGGCCCATATGTTATAGGGATTTAAAAATTGCATTTATGTTGACTGTAATTATTATTTTCATTTATTTTGACTATAAATTTTCACTTATTTTATACTATTTTCCTATGCTTACATTTTTCCTTCTGTGTTCTATTTAATTGATAGAAATTATTTTATGTCTTTTAATCTCCATTCATTTGAAAATCATGCATTGCCACTGAAATGAGATTATTTCTTTTAAGTGTTATCCTTAAGATTTTAAATAGATATTTAAGCAAGTTTAAAGAAATCCAAATTTCTGCTTTTCTCCCAAAGAGTATAACTGATTTAGAATGTTTTATCTCTATTAGCTCCCATCATGTTTTCCATGTTATTGTGATCAAATGCTTTTAGTTCCACCTTGACTTTATATTCCCTAAAATAACATTATTCTTATTTATAGTTATTACTTTCTTTGTAATTTCCTCAGCAGTGTCAAACAATTCACTAATCATGTTTTCAGCTTCATTTATTTCTGTTTTTACTCTCAATTAAAATTTTAACTGCTAAAACTTATATTTGCCTCTTTTCCAAATCTGCTTGAATTTTTTCTGATTTTTTTTGTTACTTTTATCTAGGTTTTCTATTCCTTTCTTTATACACTTAATATTTAAGTACACAGTAATTTACATTAAGCTCGTTCTATTATCCGAAGTCTTGGGGGTCCTACACGCTGTTTACAGTATCTGCTGATTCTTGCTCTCAGTGGATAGTTTCCTTCTGTGCTTTCTAATTTTAGACTGCTCATCTTTGGCAGGCAATCTTCTGTTGCCTGGACTTGGGTTGTGTCCTTTAAGAACGACTTTGCTTTTAACTCTACTGAGAGTCTTAAAACCTTATCAGCCATTGGGCAAATTTTTATATTAATTTCAAGCTTTGGAGATTTGGATTCAGCAACTGATGGGAATTTAAACACCAAACATGACTGAGGTCAAGCCTGCGATTACAAGTTCTTAGCAGAGATTTCTTTTGCTCTCTCACAGAACCAGATTGTAATAGATAAGCTACCTTTTCATTTCCTTCTCATGGGTGCAGTTTTATAGCTTACCATTATTGCACAGAGGTGCCCCATTTGAGAATCCTAGTTTCATAGGGGAGGGGCAAAAGCTCAAGGCAGGTAATCCATAAGACTCTTGTGCCACTCTATTTCAGTGGCACAGTACTAACTTCTTGTTTACAGCTCTGGGTTTTAGTTTATTCTTCATATTTGAGTGACTCATTTTTTTCAAACTTCCTTGAAATGTTGATTTTTCTTCTGACTTACTATGCATTTAATATTGTTTTTTATATCTATTTGGTCTAATTATGGGTTTTGTATTTTGAAGGCTTTTAGCCTTTCTACTTTATTATGTTGCAAAAAGTGTGGCTGTAATAATGGGCAGTTAGAAAGTGTATTCAAAAAGCAGTAGAATTTGTTATGGTAGTGATAAGCAGAGTCCTGTGTTTTCATGGGCAGTTTTCCATATTGTATCCACGCCATTCCTTCTAAATCATAAATCTTATTATATGATCATGTAAAAAACCCTGTAGTGATTTCCCATTGCTCTTGGGCTGAATTCTAATTCCCTTGGTGTATCTTTTACTGAATGAATTTCATTATTTGCCCCCTATTTGCCCATCCAGTTTTTCCCTTCTCATGCTTTCCTGTACAGCTAGAATGAATGTCTTTAAGTTCTCCAAGTCTGTGATTTTGTTTCACCTTCAGCCTTTTTACTATACTGATCTCTCTGCTTGGAACACAGGTTCTTTCTCATCTCTCTCCTATACCCCACCTCCTCTGATGATTGTGTAACTTTTCAGAATTAAATTTAAGCATCACTTCCTTCAAGGAATTTCTTCTGACTTTCCCTCCCCACAATGTATTTCTATTACAAGCTCCTATCACATCCTGTACTTCTTATTTCCTCTATTATGTCACCAAAATAAACTTTATTTATACTTGATTGTTCATTGGGCATTTTTGGTGGTCTCTAAATTCAGGTAGACTCCCAAATTATATTCTCATTATTGATTCTAACATGACAAATATTTGCTGAGTATTTCAAATGATAACTGCCATGGTTATTATCATTTTCAGTAGTTTTTATTCATGTGCCTAGTACTAGGCAGAAACTATAGGATTATGGTGTTATAGGGAAGCTTTAATTTGGGATTATTTATGAGAGCCTTTCACAAATAGAAAATGACCATGTCCTGTAATCCTAATCATCTACTTTGTGAGGCTGTGTATTCAGATGTCATACCAACTAGAGAATATTTTGACTATGGTGATTGTTTTTAAGCAGGATATCAAAAGGGTCATCCAGTTGAAAGAGTCCTTGATGGTGATACTGACACAAAAGCAAATTAGCTCACTAATGTATTCTCCTATGGTTGTGCCATGCATGTTGGCATGAAGAGCAGAAAAACCTTTGGAATTTTTCAGGGTAGTTCTTTCCCTTAGGTATGGACACCACACTTAGTACTTATTGAATTGCCAGATGTCAAATATGGGTGAAGAAAAGTCCAGACAGATATTTAGAATGTGTTATGGTGCCAGGTATAGCATCCCCAGAATTGGTGTCCATGGGCCTCCCTGGAAAGGATCTATAGACAGAAACACACATACTGAAGAATATGTTTATGGGTGCAAGTAAGAGTTCATGTGCCTATCAGCCAATCAGCTAGGCCACTAGATTAGTTTGTGTTGCTCACATGTGAGGAAGATGTAGTTCAAGGTAAGCGGAGCAATGGTGAATTCCTCATCCAAAAATAGGGTAGAGATTTTTTAGGAATTGATGATTTCAGCATAATCAGATATTCTTGCTTTCAGGTTAGATACCTGGTTTAGTTTAGGTTAGATTTCTAGGCTTATCAATAGTCTTGGAGTTGAGATACTCAAAGAACAGCAATTATCATCTTTGTTGCCACTTAACTACACCATTTATGAAGTGTGAAGTGTGGCAAGTGGTTGCATTTGTTATACTGTGACATACCTGCCCTCGTAGTAAAGATTCTCACCTTAAATGTGGTTCTTGAGGTTTTATCATCCACTTGGAGAGGACAGTTGTGTTCCACAGGACTGAGCTCTTTAAAGAATCACATGCATGGGAATAAGAGACAAAATTTATAGTTCTTCTGGGCTTCCACAGCAGCCATGGTCATTTAGGTCCATCAATCTAAATCACAAGCAACTGAGAAAGTTTTCAAAGTGAAACTTGAATTACAGACACTGGAGGATATTTTATGCTATCAGGAATCACTGAAATGATGAATTCTTCTCCAGGGTATGTGTGAAAAGGACTGGGTGATGTCAAAGATGGGAAATAAGAACCAGTATTAAGAAACAAAGGTATTTGGAATCATTGAATGCTCTCATCAGTAAGTGCATTACTATAAAACAATTTTTTAAGAAATGTTTGGAATCCCTTAAGGAAGTAGGTATGACAATCAACACTGGGAAAATCAAGTACATTTTTCTCAGATCTCATAAGCAAATGATATTGACACAAGTGGCCCAGAATTAACAGGCTGAAATAAAGTTTATGAATTCGAAGTATTGTGAGTAGATTAAGTAAGATTAAGTTGTCATTCAGAGAGATTATTGCTTGACCTAGAAGCATGTTTGCATGTGTGTGTGTGTGTGTGTGTGTGGGAACACCAACCCGTGAAAAACTGTGGGTACATTTCACAGGCCAAAGGCCATCGCTGGACATTCAAATGTTTCAGTGATTTTTGTAAGGTGTATTATTTTGGTTACATATAATGAGTCCCAGCTTATAACAACTTTCAGGGGAAAAAAATACTGAAAGGATTCTGGGAGAGTTTGTAGAGTTCAAGGTGGAGCCAAATATCAGCTACAGAAAAGCAGGAATAAGACAATTCTGAGGTTCATAGGTACTGATTCAGGGACTTGAGCATTTTGTGTGATGTCCTGTATCTTTTATCTTGCCTTTTCTCTGAGTTTTGGCATGAAGGTACGCTTCCTGTGTTCAGGAGCAAAGGAGGGGAGTACGTGATACTTAGTAGCTTTTAGAACTTCTTGCAACTTAATCATTAGATATTAAAACCTCTTGCTCCACATTTTGCTCCAGTTATTAAAAAACCCAGGGAAGGGCTTGGACTGGTCAGTGTGAATCCCATGACTGCCCCAAAGAGATGGAGGTTGGATGGCATTAGAAACATATGTTTCTTTTTATTGTGAATTTACTTTTACTCTGTGACCTTCTCCCTTCCCTTTAACTCAGACTGCTAAACATGATTCATCCATCATATTGGGGTAAGGGGGTAGGCTGTCCTAGAACAGAGAAAATAGAGAAAAAGTACACATTTTTACTTCTAAACTTAGGCAAAAAGCCATGATCCAGACATCAGACTACATGTGTGGGAGGATTTTTGCTAAATCAATTTTTAAAGTTGCAGTTCTGAGGTCTCAGGAGAGAAGAGTTGGAAAACAAATAACTGAAATAAATAGTTTCACTGGGAAGGACCCTTGTACTTTGCCTCTCATTATGGGGTTAGTTCCAAGCTGGGTGGTCAAAATCCCACCCTCCTGAGTTTGGATATATGAGATTAAAGCAGACTTTCTCCTTGGTTGACTGGGTGGCAGAATAGCTGAGCCCTCTGATAACCATGGTGTGGGAAAACAGACCTGGAACATTTGTATCAGATGCTTGGGCAGAAGAGGGTGTGGTAGACTCAACAAATTGATGGAAGTCCTTCTCAATTGAGGCTCTCCAGAAGCAGATCCTAAGACAGAGTTTGGGGTGCAATATGTTTATTAGGGGTTTAACAGCTTTGAAAGGAAGGAGGGAAGAAACAGGATACAACAGGAGAAGTATAACTGTGATACAGCCTTGACTAACCTCATGGGAAGCTCTGGAACAAGAATTGCCAGTCAATTTTGCAGACTGGCTGAAGTGGCTGGCCCTCTATCTCCCTGCCTTGCTCTCTCACTGGGTATCGACCACCTAGCAATGTGAGGTCAATGTGTATGATCTCAGCAAGGCAGCTCATTGAGTCTGAGATTAAGAAGAGGTTGACTGCTAGAGACTGTCTGCTGATCATAGTCCCTACATCTGGGCCTCAAACTCTCCTTTGAAATATTTGAGGATGCATCTTTTATCTACATATGCTTTCAATGGTTAAAGGAAGCAGCCATTGTTTTCTTTTGCATCTGAGAATGACAAGGATGTAAAGGATCTTTAAGGTGATAATAACAATTATATCAGGGGCTTCCCTTATAGCTCAGTTGGTAAAGAATCTGCCTGCAATGTGGGAGACCTGGGTTTGATCCCTGGGTTGGGAAGATCCTCTAAAGAAGAGAAGAGATAACCACTCCAGTATTCTGGCCTGGAGAATTCCATGAACTGTATAGCCCACGGGGTTGCAAAGAGTCAGACACGGCTGAGCAACTTTCATTTTCACTTTCAACAATGATACAGAGCAGAAAGCAACCATGGGTTATGCAGCTGTTGAGTGGGCAGAATTCCTCAGCCGTTGCCAGTATAATAAAAGAAACATATCAAAAGGCCAAGTAGTATTTTCAACTTCAATAAATGGGAAAATAAAACATTCTTACTTCTTACTTTCCCTCCAGCCTCCTACCTCTATGCCATGGTATTGTGTAAACCTTGAATTTGTCATTCACGGCGAAGGTCTGAAATAAATAACTTGGAATTGAATAAGATTGTATTTTTCCATCAGGAAAAGTATTGATTCAAAATGGAGATGAAGATGAGTTATAGAAAGACAGAAAGCTGAATTTGAATATCCAGGGACAGGGCCTTAAAAATTTATAACCACTTCAATAAATAAATAAAACTAAAATAAAACTAAATAATACTAAACTCCTGAAACAGGGGCCGGATCCCCACAGCACAGCAACTGTCTGAATCAGAGGAGAAACATTTAAGACTGAGAGTGAAACAGCTAATCTGTGGCAGCCTAAAGGGAATGAGACTCAGACAGTTCTTGCTGCAGCCATACACACTCCTACAGGAATTCTGGTCTCCTGGAAGGTGCAATGGCTGGGAGTTGGAGTTCAGGGATTGTGGGGCAATCCCAGGGCGAGGGCTGGTGTTGACTGCGGAGAGACGGATTGAGGGGATGTGAGGGAGGAGATTGTGGTGAGAAATGCTGGTGGAGGAAAGCCAGGCAGCCATGGAAGCAAGGTGATACTGCTGAGTCACGTGTAGGGGGTGGAGTCATCGCCATGGCCTCTCTCCCCCACACAAGGGCATCAGCAGCTGAATAGAGAGGTTGGCCCTGATGCACTAAACTAGGGAGTAGGACCCCATCCAGGGTGCCCCTTTAAGTGCCTGATGCGCTGATCTACAGCATAGGACCCCAGCCAGGGGGGCCCCTCTATGTGCCTGACACACCAAACAACAGGAAGGACCCCAGGCAAAGGAGCCCTCTAAGTGCCTGAACAGGCGGAGCTACTGGAGAAAGCCTGACCAAAAAGGCCTTCTGATCACCACCTACAAGAGCCTCAAAAACAGACAATGACAGGGCCGTAACTCCTGCTACAGAGGCAGTCCATGTCCCTGCACACTTAGTGACACCAGGGTCCCCGCAGCTGCTCCACCTTCACGCTCAACTCTTACTGGGGCAGAGTTGCCACAGGCGAAAAAAGTCTTGTGTCTATGTGCACAGGGTTGCTTCGGTCATGTCCAACTCCTTGCGACCCTGTAGGCTGTGGCCTTCCAGGCTTCTCTGTCAGAGAGGGGGTTCTCCAGGCAAGAATACTGGAGCATATCAGCCAACACTGTTTGCCATATCCTTCTAGAGCACTATATTTCCTGTTGCCCTAGCCGCCAACCCCACTGAGTACCTGGTGCGGCCAGAGCCCCTGTGACCCAAGCAGCTGCACCACCTCCACACCTGGCCCTCCCATGGCAAACCCAAGCCCTCCAGGGAAGCCTCAGGAGCTAAACCCTTGTAGATGACCCACATGTAGATGTGGAAATAAAACCACAATTGAAATCCAGGGGTATGTGGCTAAGGAAGAAGACCCAAAACCTTCCCACCAGCTGTACAAGCTGCAGATTAAATCCACATGATCAACTAAGTAGACTCTGTGTCTATGGAATATATAAAAGGCCACTGAGGGCTCCCACAAAAGAAAATGCACTAGTTCTGATAGCTGTGGAATTGCAGGCAAGAACACAAAGGCGTAGGACCAGATTAGAATCTGAGCTGCCCCCACAGCAGGTCCAGAGACCAGCACAGGTTGGAAGGCATCCTAGGGAGGTGAGGTGGACTGTGACTCCCAGCGAGAGGAAGGACTCTGACAGCAGTGACTCAAGAAAAACATTTATTATTCTTATTTTTTTGACTTGTTCTGTAGGTTCTTTGAAAATTTTTTTCGTTTTCTTTCTCTCCTTTTCCCCCTTCTGTAATAGTTGTCAATTCTATTGGCACTAAGAAATCCAATTAAGCTTTTGAGTTTTTTTTCCCCCCTTCAGTCATATTTTTTTATTATCGTCATAAACCTCTGCCTCTACGTTGGGCTTTTGCTGTTCTGTGGCATTTTCCTTTTTTTTTTTTTTTTTCCTTCTTTTCTCTTTTTTTATTTTTAATTTTTTAAACCTATTATTTTTTTTCTACATTTATTCCTTTGTTTGCTTTTCCTACTGTTCTTTCCTCTTGCAGTTAATCTTTAACATATATAAATCTTTTTTCTTTCTCTACCTCTATTTAACTTTGCATATCTATTCTTTTCTTTCTCTCCTTTCCTCTCAATATATTTGTTAGTTTTGTTTTCATTGCTGTATTTCCCACTTGGCACCTTGCTATAGTTTTGTTTACCAGTTTGTGCTTAAGTTAATTCTGTTCTTAATGGGTAAATATAATTTTTGATTTCCTTTGCTTGCTGAGTCAATCTACTGCACTTTGTTTTTGTTGGACTGTTTTTACTTTGCTCATGGGTGTATATGTACATGTGTATATTCCATTATTTTAATTATTATTTGCCTGATTCTGTAACTGTCATTTGTCTGGGGTTCATCTTTGGTTTCTTGGTTTTGGATATTTGTTTTAATTTCACTTAATGCCATAACAAACCACCTGTGGAATCTTCCTTCCTGATAAGAGATCAAGCCCTGAGCCTTTAGAGTGGGAGCACTGACTTCAAGGCCCTAGACTACCAGAGAACTAATGCTAGGGAGTATCAAATAGTGAGAACTCACACAAAGGAAACCACTTGAATACGAGACTCGGCATCGCCCAACCACCAGTAGCACCCTGTGCAGGATGCCTCATCTAAACAGCAAACAAACTCAATCATCAGCAGACAGGATTATGACCTCATTCAGCCTTTCCCATCAGAGGAAAAACAAACAAACAAACAAAAAACTCACCACAAATCTCACCCTATATGAAGCTCACACAAACCACTGGGCCAACTTTAGGAGGGCAGAAATCAAAGTAAAGAAAGACTTCAACCTTCATCAAGGAAAGAATTCAACTTTTCTTGAAGCCTGGGGAAAGGAGACCTCAAACACAATAACTTAAAAAAAAAAAAATGAAAAGGCAGAGAAATACTATATAGATGAAGGAACAAACTAGAAACACAGACGTCCAAGTAAATGAAGAGAAAATAGGCAAACTACCTGAAAAAGAATTCAGAATAATGATAGTAAAGATGATCAAAAACCTTGAAAACTAAATGGACAAAATGCAAGAATCAATTAACAAAGACTTAGAAGAATTAAAGAATAAACATACAGAGACAACACAATTACTGAAATTAAAAATACTCTAGAAGAAATCAATAGCAGAATATCTGAAGCAGAAGAACGAATCAGTGAGCCGGAAGATGAAGTGGTGGAAATAACTTCTGAAGAGCAGAATAAAGTAAAACAAATGAAAAGAACTGAGGACAGTCTCAGAGACCTCTGGGACCATATCAAATGCACCAACATTTGAATTATAGGGGTCTCAGAAGAAGAAGAGAAAAAGAAAGGGTATGAGAAAAACTTTGAAGAGATTATAGTTGAAAATTTCCCCAACATGGAAAAGGAAATAGTCACTCAAGTCCAAGAGGCACAGAGTCCTATACAGGATAAACCCAAGAAGAAACACGCCAAGACACATACTAATCAAACTAACAAAAACTAAACACAAAGAAAGAATATTAAAAGCAGCAAGGGAGAAGCAACAAGCAACATACAAGAGAAACCCCATATGTTTAACAGCTGATCTTTCAGCAGAAACCCTGCAGGCCAGAAGGAAATGGCAGGATATATTTAAAGTACTGAAAAGGAAAAATCTACATCCAAGATTATTGTACCTGGTAAGGATCTCATTCAAAATTGATGGAGAAATAAAAAGCTTTTCAGACAAGCAAAAGTTAAGAGAATTCAGTACCACCAAACCAGCTGTACAACAAATGTTAAAGGGACTTATATAGTCAAGAAATAGAAGAGAAGAAAAAAGATCTACAAAATCAACCACAAACAATTAAGAAAATGGCAATAGGAACATATATATCAATAATTACTTTAAATGTAAACAGATTAAATGCTCCAACCAACAGACACAGACTGGATGAGTGGATACAAAAACAAGACCCATATATATGCTGTCTACAAGAAACTCACTTCAGACCTCAAGACACATACAGACTGAAAGTGAGAGGATGGAAAAATATATTCCATGCAAATGGGAAGCAAAAGAAAGCTGGAGTAGCTATCCTTATATCAGACAAAATAGACCTTAAAATGAAGATTATAAGAGATAAGGAAGGACACTACATAATGATCAAGGGATAAATCCAAGAGAAAGACATAACAATTGTAAATATCTATGCACCCAATATAGAAGCACTTCAATGCATAAGACAAACACTAACAGACATAAAAGGAGAAATTGACTATAACACAATAATAGTAGTAGACTTCACACCCCACTCACACCAATGGATAGACCATCAAAACAGAAAATTAATAAGGAAACACAAATCTTAAATGAAACATTAGATGAGATGGATCTCATTGAAACCTTCAGGACATTCCATCCAAATGCAGAAGAATACATCTTCTTCCCAAGTGCACATGCAACATTCTCCAGGATAGACCAAATCTTGGGTCACAAATCAAGCCTCAGTAAATTTAAGAAAATTGAAATCATATCAAGCATCTTCTCCAACCACAATGCTATGAGGCTAGATGTCAATTACAAGAAAAAAAAGTGTAAGAAACACAAACATGTGGAGACTACACAACACATTTCTAAATAACCAACAGGCTACTGAAGAAATCAAAAGGGAAATAAAAAATGCTAGAAACAAATGACAATGGAAACATGACAACTCAAAACATATGGGATGCAGCAAAAGCAGTCCTAAGAGGGAAGTTTATAGCAGTACAATCCTACCTCAAGAAACAAGAAAAAACATTGAATAGACAACTAACTTTATACCTAAAACAACTGGAAAAAGAAGAAGAAGAAATCCTAAAATTAGTAGAATGAAAGAAATCATAAAGATTTGAGCAAAAATAAAAGAAATGAAACAATAGTAAATAATAATAAAACTAAAAGCTGTTTTTCTGAGAAGATAAACAAAATTGACAAATCTTTAGCCAGACTCATCAGGAACAAAAGAGAGAAGAATCAAAATCAACAAAATCAGAAATGAAAAAGGAGAAGTTACAACAGACAATGCAGAAATACAAAGGATTATAAGAGACTATTATGAACAATTATATGGCACTAAAATAGATAACCTGGAAGAAATGGACAGACTGTTATAAAAGTTCAATCTTTCAAGACTGAACCGGGAAGAAATAGAAATTATGAACAACCCAATTATAAGCACTGAAATTGAAGCTGTGATCAAAAATCTTCCAAAAAACAAAAGCCCAGGACCAGATGGCTTCACAGAATTCCATCAAACATTTAGAGAAGAGCTAATGCCTATCCTTCTAAAACTCTTTCAAAAAATTGCAGAGGAAGGAACATTTCCAAACTCATTTTATGAGGCCACCATCACCCTGATACCAAAACCAAAGACAACACAACAAAAGAAAACTACAGGCCAATATCACTGATGAACATAGATGCATAAATCCTCAACAAAATTTTAGCAAACAGAATCAGCAACACATCAAAAAGCTCATACACCATGATCAAGTTGGGTATATTCCAGGGATGCAAGGATTCTTCAACATATGCAAATTAATCAATGTGATACACCATATTAACAAACTCAAAGATAAACCATATAATAATCTCAATAGAAGCAGAAAAAACCTTTGACAAAATTCAGCACCCATTTATGATGAAAACTCTTCAAAAAATGTACATAGAAGGAACCTACCTGAACATTATAAAGGTCATATATGATAAACCTGCAGCAAACATAATTCTCAATGGTGAAAAATTGAAAGCATTCCCCCTAAGATCAGGAACAAGACAAGGGTGTCCACTTTCATCAATATTATATAACATAGTGTTGGAAGTCCTAGCTACAGCAATCAGAGAGGAAAAAGAAATAAAAGGAATCCAGATAAAAAAACATTTAATGCAAAGATGGGCTCAATAAAGGACAGAAATGATATAGACCTAACAGAAGCAGAAGATATTAAGAAGAGGTGGCAAGAATACACAGAAGAATTGTACACAAAAGATCTTAATGACCCAGATAATCACGATGGTGTGATCACTCACCTAGAGCCAGACATCCTGGAATGTGAAGTCAAGTGGGCCTGAGGAAGCATCACTATGAACAAAGCTAGTGGAGAGAGGAGCCAAGATGGCGGAGGAGTAGGACGGGGAGAACACTTTCTCCCCCACAAATTCATCAAAAGAGCATTTAAACGTCGAGTAAATTCCACAAAACAGCTTCTGAATGCCGGCAGAGGACATCAGGCACCCAGAAAAGCAACCCAACTCTTCGAAAGGAGGTAGGAAAAAATATTAAAAACAACAAAAAAAAGAGACAAAAGAGGGAGGGACGGAGTTCCGTCCCGGGAAGGGAATCTTAAAAAGAGAGAAGTTTCCAAACATCAGGAAACCTTCTCACTGCCGAATCTGTGCCGAGCTTTGGAAGCACAGAGGGCAACATAACAGGGAGAAAAAATAAATAAACAATTTAAAACTCGCAGATTGCGAGCCCTACGATAACTCCCCCAGCAGAGAAGCAGCGCAGACGCCTGCATCCGCCATTAGCAAACCGGGGCTGGGCAGGGAGGCGCGGCGCGGGCTGCATCGCTGAGAGTAAGAATCTGGCCTGAATACCCTGAGCGCTATCTGAGCGAAATAATTTGGGCTAGCAAACCAGACTGTGGGATACCTACCACGCGAAAAGCCAGCCCTAACCTAAGACCGCCAGGCCCGCGCACGGAACAAAGGACTGAACAGAGATAGCCGGCTGCAGACCTTCCCCCTCCGGTGACAGGCAGCCAGAGCCGGAAGGGGGCAATCGCAGCCCCAGAGAGACATTATCTATAAAATTGTAAGCAGGCTTCTTTGCTAACTAAAACTTCTTGGGGGTCTGGACGGTCAACATCTGCCTGAGAAGGTGCGCCGGTTTTACATCCAGATAACCGAGCGGTGGGGAGGCGATAAGTCGCAGCATTGGCGCTCGCCTGGGAAGAGCAAATTGGCGCTCGGACCTGGGAAGAGCACAAAACGCAGGCCCAACTGAGTCTGCGCCTCTGAGGACTACCCGAGTGCCTGAACCTGAGCGGCTTGGACCTGGGAGGTGCATGCAGCCCAGGGCCAGCCTCGGATTGTTCCCAGCGGAACAACCTAGAGTCCGAGCAGTGTGGACAGGGAGGCTACACGCGCCGTGAGCGGGGGCAGACCCAGGGTGGCTGAGGCACTGCGAGCCCACGCCAGTGTTATTTGTTTGCAGCATCCCTCCCTCTCTCCCCACAGCGCGACTGAACAAGTAAGCCTAAAAAAAAAAAAAAAAAAAAGTGTCCTCCACCGTGCCCTTTGAGTCAGGGCGGAAACCAGATACTGAAGAGACTAGCAAACAGAAGAAGATATAACAGAGGGAAACGCCTTGGAAGCTACAGGCAATAGATCAAAACCCTGTGGTTACTACAGACTACATAGGAAGGGGCCTATAGATCTTGAGAAATATAAATCTGACGAAGGAACTAGCCAAAAATGAACTGAACCCACAACACCCACAAAAAAAAAAAAAAAAAAGTCCTAGATATATTTTTATTATTTTTACGATCATTCTTTCTTTTTTTTTTAATTAAAAAAAAATAAATTTTAAGTCCTCTATTGTTCCTTTAATTTTCACCTTTATATCCTAGTACTTTGCAAAAAAAAAAAAAAAAAGACCCTATTTTTTTCTTCTTCAGCAAACTTCATATATATATATTTTATAATTTTTTGACCTTGTTTTTTTTGTTTGTTTTTGTTTTTTTCTTCTTTTCTTTAACATTGTATTTTTGAAATTCTAAACTCTACTCTAGATTTTTAATTTTCGCTTTTTGGTATATGTTATCAATTTTGTACCTATAGTTTTTTTTTATATAATTTCTGTGACTTTTTTTTTTTTCTTCTTCTCTGTTTCTTTCTCTTCTTCTTTTATATAACATTGTATATCTGAAATTCCAAACTTTACTCTAGATTTTTAATTTATGCTTTTTGGTATTTGATATCAATTTTGTACCTGTATTTTCTTTATAATTTTTGTGACATTGTTCGTATTTGTTTGTTCGTTTTCTCTCTTTATTTTTCTTCTTCTTCTTTTTTTTTTTTGTTTTTTTTTTTTTTAACATTGTATTTTTGAAATTCCAAACTCTACTCTAGATTTTTAATTTTTGCTTTCTGATATTAGTTATCAATTTTGTACTCGTACTTTCTTTATAATTTTTGCGACCTTGTTTGTTTTTGTTTGTTCGTTTTTTCTCTCTTTCTTTTCCTTCTTCTTTTCTTTAACATCGTATTTTTGAAATTCCAAACTCTACTCTAGATTTTTAATTTTCGCTTTCTGGTATTAGTTATCAATTTTGTACCTGTACTTTCTCTATAATTTTCGCGACCTTGTTTGTTTTTGTTTGTTCGTTCTTTCTCTCTTTCTTTTCCTTCTTCTTTTCTTTAACATCGTATTTTTGAAATTCCAAACTCTACTCTAGATTTTTAATTTTTGCTTTTATGTATTTGTTACCAATTTTGTACCTATAAGGACCCAATCTTCAGGACCCATTTTTCACTAGGGAGTGAGATTACTGGCTTGACTGCTCTCTCTCCCTTTGGACCCTCCTTTTTCTCCACCAGGTCGCCTGTGTCTCCTCCCTAACCCCTCTCTACTCTACCCAACTCTGTGAATTTCTGTGTGTTCCAGACGGTGGAGAACACTTAGGGAACTGATTACTGGCTGGAACTGTCTCCCTCCTTTTCATTCCCCCCTTTTATCCTTCTGGCCACCTCTGTTACCTTCCTCCTTCTTCTCTTCTCTGTATAACCCCGTGAACATCTCTGAGTGGTCCAGTTGTGGAGTGCACATAAGGAAGTGACTACTGGCTAGCCCACTCTCTCCACTATTGATTTACCTCATCTCATTTGGGTCACCTCTAACTCCCTCCTCCCTCTTCTCTTCTCCATGTAACCCTGTGAACCTCTCTGAGTGACCCTCACTGTAGAGAAACTTATCATCTTTAATGTAGATGTTTTATCAATGGTGCTGTATAGAAGGAGAAAGTTTTGAAACTACTGTAAAAATAAGACCGATAATCGGAAGCAGGAGACTTAAGTCCAAACCCTGACTCCAGGGAACTCCTGACTCCAAGGAACATTCATTGACAGGAGCTCATCAAATGCCTCCATACCGACACTGAATCCAAGCACCATACAAGGGCCAATAAGTTCCAGGGCAAGACATACCAAGCAAATTCTCCAGCAACAAAGGAACACAGCCCTGAGCTTCAAGATACAGGCTGCCCAAAGTCACCCCAAAACTATAGACATCTCATAACTCATTACTGGACATTTCATTGCACTCCAGAGAGAAGAAATACAGCTCCACCCACCAGAACACCGACACAAGCTTCCCTAACCAGGAAACCTTGACAAGCCACCTGTACAAACCCACACACAGTGAGGAAACGCCACAATAAAGAGAACTCCACAAACTGCCAGAATACAGAAAGGACACCCCAAACTCAGCAATTTAAACAAGATGAAGAGACAGAGGAATACTCAGCAGATAAAGGAACAGGATAAATGCCCACCAAACCAAACAAAAGAGGAAGAGATAGGGAATCTACCTGATAAAGAATTCCGAATAATGATAGTGAAATTGATCCAAAATCTTGAAACTAAAATGGAATCACAGATAAATAGCCTGGAGACAAGGATTGAGAAGATGCAAGAAAGGTTTAACAAGGACCTAGAAGAAATAAAAAAGAGTCAATATATAATGAATAATGCAATAAGTGAAATTAAAAACACTCTGGAGGCAACAAATAGTAGAATAACAGAGGCAGAAGACAGGATTAGTGAATTAGAAGATAGAATGGTAGAAATAAATGAATCCGAGAGGATAAAAGAAAAACGAATTAAAAGAAATGAGGACAATCTCAGAGACCTCCAGGACAATATTAAACGCTACAACATTCGAATCATAGGGGTTCCAGAAGAAGAAGACAAAAAGAAAGACCATGAGAAAATACTTGAGGAGATAATAGTGGAAAACTTCCCTAAAATGGGGAAGGAAATAATCACCCAAGTCCAAGAAACCCAGAGAGTACCAAACAGGATAAACCCAAGGAGAAACACCCCAAGACACATATTAATCAAATTAACAAAGATCAAACACAAAGAACAAATATTAAAAGCAGCAAGGGAAAAACAACAAATAACACACAAGGGAATTCCCATAAGGATAACAGCTGATCTTTCAATAGAAACTCTTCAAGCCAGGAGGGAATGGCAAGACATACTTAAAATGATGAAAGAAAATAACCTACAGCCCAGATTATTGTACCCAGCAAGGATCTCATTCAAGTATGAAGGAGAAATCAAAAGCTTTTCAGACAAGCAAAAGCTGAGAGAATTCTGCACCACCAAACCAGCTCTCCAACAAATACTAAAGGATATTCTCTAGACAGGAAACACAAAAACGGTGTATAAACTCGAACCCAAAACAATAAAGTAAATGGCAACGGGAACATACTTATCAGTAATTACCTTAAATGTAAATGGGTTGAATGCCCCAACCAAAAGACAAAGACTGGCTGAATGGATACAAAAACAAGACCCCTACATATGTTGTCTACAAGAGACCCACCTCAAAACAGGGGACACATACAGACTGAAAGTGAAGGGCTGGAAAAAGATTTTCCATGCAAATAGGGACCAAAAGAAAGCAGGAGTAGCAATACTCATATCAGATAAAATAGACTTTAAAACAAAGGCTGTGAAAAGAGACAAAGAAGGTCACTACATAATGATCAAAGGATCAATCCAAGAAGAAGAGATAACAATTATAAATATATATGCACCCAACACGGGAGCACCACAGTACGTAAGACAAATGCTAACAAGTATGAAAGGAGAAATTAACAATAACACAATAATAGTGGGAGACTTTAATACCCCACTTACACCTATGGATAGATCAACTAAACAGAAAATTAACAAGGAAACACAAACTTTAAACGATACAATAGACCAGTTAGACCTAATTGATATCTATAGGTCATTTCATCCCAAAACAATGAATTTCACCTTTTTCTCAAGCGCACATGGAACCTTCTCCAGGATAGATCACATCCTGGGCCATAAAGCTAGCCTTGGTAAATTCAAAAAAATAGAAATCATTCCAAGCATTTTTTCTGACCACAATGCAGTAAGATTAGATCTCAATTATAGGAGAAAAACTATTAAAAATTCCAACATATGGAGGCTGAACAACACGCTGCTGAATAACCAACAAATCACAGAAGAAATCAAAAAAGAAATCAAAATTTGCATAGAAACGAATGAAAATGAAAACACAACAACCCAAAACCTGTGGGACACGGTAAAAGCAGTCCTAAGGGGAAAGTTCATAGCAATACAGGCACACCTCAAGAAACAAGAAAAAAGTCAAATAAATAACCTAACTCTACACCTAAAGCAACTAGAAAAGGAAGAAATGAAGAACCCCAGGGTTAGTAGAAGGAAAGAAATCTTAAAAATTAGAGCAGAAATAAATGCAAAAGAAACAAAAGAGACCATAGCAAAAATCAACAAAACCAAAAGCTGGTTCTTTGAAAGGATAAATAAAATTGACAAACCATTAGCCAGACTCATCAAGAAACAAAGGGAGAAAAATCAAATCAACAAAATTAGAAACGAAAATGGAGAGATCACAACAGACAACACAGAAATACAAAGGATCATAAGAGACTACTATCAACAATTATATGCCAATAAAATGGACAACGTGGAAGAAATGGACAAATTCTTAGAAAAGTACAACTTTCCAAAACTGGACCAGGAAGAAATAGAAAATCTTAACAGACCCATCACAACCATGGAAATTGAAACTGTAATCAAAAATCTTTCAGCAAACAAAAGCCCCGGTCCAGACGGCTTCACAGCTGAATTCTACCAAAAATTTAGAGAAGAGCTAACACCTATCCTGCTCAAACTCTTCCAGAAAATTGCAGAGGAAGGTAAACTTCCAAACTCATTCTATGAGGCTACCATCACCCTAATACCAAAACCTGACAAAGATCCCACAAAAAAAGAAAACTACAGGCCAATATCACTGATGAACATAGATGCAAAAATCCTTAACAAAATTCTAGCAATCAGAATCCAACAACACATTAAAAAGATCATACACCATGATCAAGTGGGCTTTATCCCAGGGATGCAAGGATTCTTCAATATCCGCAAATCAATCAATGTAATACACCACGTTAACAAATTGAAAAATAAAAACCATATGATTATCTCAATAGATGCAGAGAAAGCCTTTGACAAAATTCAACATCCATTTATGATAAAAACTCTCCAGAAAGCAGGAATAGAAGGAACATACCTCAACATAATAAAAGCTATATATGACAAACCCACAGCGAACATTATCCTCAATGGTGAAAAATTGAAAGCATTTCCTCTAAAGTCAGGAACAAGACAAGGGTGCCCACTTTCACCATTACTATTCAACATAGTATTGGAAGTTTTGGCCACAGCAATCAGAGCAGAAAAAGAAATAAAAGGAATCCAAATTGGAAAAGAAGAAGTAAAACTCTCACTATTTGCAGATGACATGATCCTCTACATAGAAAACCCTAAAGAGTCCACCAGAAAATTACTAGAAATAATCAATGACTACAGTAAAGTTGCAGGATATAAAATCAACACACAGAAATCCCTTGCATTCCTATACACTAATAATGAGAAAACAGAAAGAGAAATTAAGGAAACAATTCCATTCACCATTGCAACGGAAAGAATAAAATACTTAGGAATATATCTACCTAAAGAAACTAAAGACCTATATCTAGAAAACTATAAAACACTGGTGAAAGAAATCAAAGAGGACACTAATAGATGGAGAAATATACCATGTTCATGGATTGGAAGAATCAATATAGTGAAAATGAGTATACTACCCAAAGCAATTTATAGATTCAACGCAATCCCTATCAAGCTACCAACAGTATTCTTCACAGAGCTAGAACAAATAATTTCACAATTTATATGGAAATACAAAAAACCTCGAATAGCCAAAGCGATCTTGAGAAAGAAGAATGGAGCTGGAGGAATCAACCTACCTGACTTCAGGCTCTACTACAAAGCCACAGTTATCAAGACAGTATGGTACTGGCACAAAGACAGAAATATGGATCATTGGAATAAAATAGAAAGCCCAGAGATAAATCCACGCACATATGGACACCTTATCTTCGACAAAGGAGGCAAGAATATACAATGGATTAAAGACAATCTCTTCAACAAGTGGTGCTGGGAAATCTGGTCAACCACTTGTAAAAGAATGAAACTGGACCACTTTCTAACACCATACACAAAAATAAACTCAAAATGGATTAAAGATCTAAACGTAAGACCAGAAACTATAAAACTCCTAGAGGAGAACATAGGCAAAACACTCTCCGACATATATCACAGCAGGATCCTCTATGACCCACCTCCCAGAATAATGGAAATAAAAGCAAAAATAAACAAATGGGACCTAATTAACCTTAAAAGCTTCTGCACATCAAAGGAAACTATTAGCAAGGTGAAAAGACAGCCTTCAGAATGGGAGAAAATAATAGCAAATGAAGCAACCGACAAACAACTAATCTCAAAAATATACAAGCAACTCCTACAGCTCAACTCCAGAAAAATAAACGACCCAATCAAAAAATGGGCCAAAGAACTAAATAGACATTTCTCCAAAAAAGACATACAGATGGCTAACAAACACATGAAAAGATGCTCAACATCACTCATTATCAGAGAAATGCAAATCAAAACCACTATGAGGTACCATTTCACACCAGTCAGAATGGCTTCGATCCAAAAGTCTACAAATAATAAATGCTGGAGAGGGTGTGGAGAAAAGGGAACCCTCTTACACTGTTGGTGGGAATGCAAACTAGTACAGCCACTATGGAGAACAGTGTGGAGATTCCTTAAAAAACTGGAAATAGAACTGCCTTATGATCCAGCAATCCCACTGCTGGGCATACACACTGAGAAAACCAGAAGGGAAAGAGACACGTGTACCCCAATGTTCATCGCAGCACTGTTTATAATAGCCAAGACATGGAAGCAACCTAGATGTCCATCAGCAGATGAATGGATAAGAAAGCTGTGGTACATATACACAATGGAGTATTACTCAGCCATTAAAAAGAATACATTTGAATCAGTTCTAATGAGGTGGATGAAACTGGAGCCTATTATACAGAGTGAAGTAAGCCAGAAGGAAAAACATAAATACAGTATACTAACGCATATATATGGAATTTAGAAAGATGGTAACAATAACCCGGTGTACGAGACAGCAAAAGAGACACTGATGTATAGAACAGTCTTATGGACTCTGTGGGAGAGGGAGAGGGTGGGAAGATTTGGGAGAATGGCAATGAAACATGTAAAATATCATGTAGGAAACGAGTTGCCAGTCCAGATTCGATGCATGATGCTGGATGCTTGGGGCTGGTGCACTGGGACGGCCCAGAGGGATGGTATGGGGAGGGAGGAGGGAGGAGGGTTCGGGATGGGGAACACATGTATACCTGTGGCGGATTCATTTTGATATTTGGCAAAACTAATACAATTATGTAAAGTTTAAAAATAAAATAAAATTAGAGGAAAAAAAAAAAAGAATAAATGTAAAAAATAAAATTATAACATTAGGACAAAAAAAAAAAAAAAGCTAGTGGAGATGATGGAATTCCAGTTGAGCTATTTCAAATCCTGAAAGATGATGCTGTGAAAGGGCTGCACTCAATATGCCAGCAAATTTGGAAAACTCAGCGGTGGCCACAACTGGAAAAGGTCAGTTTTCATTCCAATCCCAAAGAAAGGCAATGGCAAAGAATGCTCAAACAACCGCACAATTGCACTCATCTCACATGCTAGTAAAGTACTGTTTAAAATTCTCCAAGCCAGTCTTCAGCAATACATGAACTGTGAACTTCCAGATGTTCAAGCTGGTTTTAGAAAAGGCAGAGGAACCAGAGACCAAATTGCCAACATCTGCTGGATCATCAAAAAAGCAAGAGAGTTTCAGAAAAACATCTATTTCTGCTTTATTGACTATGCCAAAGCCTTTGACTGTGTGGATCACAATAAACTGTGGAAAATTCTGAAAGAGATGGGCATACTAGACCACATGACCTGCCTCTTGAGAAACCTGTATGCAGGTCAGGAAGAAACAGTTAGAACTGGACATGGAGCAACACACTGGTTCCAAATAGGAAAAGGAGTACGTCAAGGCTGTATATTGTCACCCTGCTTATTTAACTTCTATGCAGAGTACATCATGAGAAACACTGGGCTGGAAGAAGCACAAGCTGGAATCAAGCTTGCTCGGAGAAATATCAATAACCTCAGATATGCAGATGACACCACCCTTATGGCAGAAAGCAAAGAAGAATTAAAGAGCCTCTTGATGAAAGTGAAAGAGGAGAGTGAAAAAGTTGGCTTAAAGCTCAACATTCAGAAAATGAAGATCATGGCATCCAGTCTCGATACTTCATGGCAGATAGATGGGGAAGCAGTGGAAACAGTGGCTGATGTTATTTTTCTGGGCTCCAAAATCACTGCAGATGGTGATTGCAACCATGAAATTAAAAGACGCTTACTCCTTGGAAGGAAAGTTATGACCAACCTAGACAGCATATTAAAAAGCAGAGACATTACTTTGCCAACAAAGGTCTGTCTAGTCAAGGCTATGGTTTTTCCAGTGGTCATGTATGGATGTGAGAGTTGGACTGCGAAAAAAGCTGAGAGCCAAAGAATTTATGCTTTTGAACTATGGTGTTGGAGAAGACTCTTGAGCATCCCTTGGACTGCAAGGGGATCCAACTAGTCCATTCTAAAGGAGATCAGTCCTGGGTGTTCATTGGAAGGACTGATGTTGAAGCTGAAACTCCAATACTTTGGCCACCTGATGTGAAGAGCTGACTCATTGGAAAAGACCCTGATGCTGGAAGGGATTGAAGGCAGGAGGAGAAGGGGATGACAGAGGATGAGATGTTGGATGGCATCATTGACTCGATGGACATGGGTTTGGGTGGACTCCGGGAGTTGGTGATGGACAGGGAGGCCTGGCATGCTGCAGATCATGGGGTTGCAAAGAGTCAGACAGGATTGAGTGAGTGAACTGAACTGAAATTAAAAAAGAAGAAGTAAAGCTTTTATTGTTTGCTGATGACAAGATACTGTACATAGAATACCCTAAAGATAGCATCAGAAAATTACCAGAACTAATCAGTAAATTTAGCAAAGTTGCAGGATATAAGATCAATACACAAAAATCACTTGCATTTCTATATACTAACAATGAAAAATCTGAAAGAGAAATTAATGAATCAATCCCATTCACCATTGCAACAAAAATAATTAAATATCTAGGAACAAACTTCCCTTCTGCTTTATTGACTATGCCAAAGCCTTTGACTGTGTGGATCACAATAAACTGTGGAAAATTCTGAAAGAGATGGGAATACCAGACCCCCTGACCTGCCTCTTGAGAAATCTGTATGCAGGTCAGGAAGCAACAGTTAGAACTGGACATGGAACAACAGACTGGTTCCAAATAGGAAAAGGAGTATGTCAAGGCTGTATATTATCACCCTGCTTATTTAACTTCTATGCAGAGTACATCATGAGAAATGGTGGACTGGAAGAAACACAAGCTGGAATCAAGATTGCTGGGAGAAATATCAATCACCTCAGATATGCAGATGACACCACCTTTATGGCAGAAAGGGAAGAGGAACTAAAAAGCCTCTTGATGAAAGTGAAAGAGGAGCATATTAAAAAGCAGAGACATTACTTTGCCAACAAAGGTCTGTCTAGTCAAGGCTATGGTTTTTCCAGTGGTCATGTATGGATGTGAGAGTTGGACTGTGAAGAAGGCTGAGCACTGAAGGATTGATGCTTTTCAACTGTGGTGTTGGAGAAGACTCTTGAGAGTCCCTTGGACTGCAAGGAGATCCAACCAGTCCATTCTGAAGGAGATCAGCCCTGGGATTTCTTTGGAGGGAATGAAGCTGAAACTGAAACTCCAGTACTTTGGCCACCTCATGCGAAGAGTTGACTCATTGGAAAAGACTCTGATGCTGGGAGGGGTTGGGGGCAGGAGGAGAAGGGGACGACAGAGGATGAGATGGCTGGATGGCATCACTGACTCGATGGATGTGAGTCTGAGTGAACTCCAGGAGTTGGTGATGGACAGGGAGGCCTGGCGTGCTGCGATTCATGGGGTCACGAAGACTCGGACACGACTGAGTGACTGAACTGAATTGAACTGAAGGAGACACAAGAACTGTACAAAAAAAATATAAGACACTAATGAAAGAAATCAAAGACAACATAAACAGATGGAGAGCTATTCCATGTTTCTGGGTAGGAAGAATTGATATAGTGAAAATGACTATATTAGCAAATGCAATCTACAGATTCAATGTGATCCTTATCAAATTACCAATGGCATTTTTCACAGAACTAGAACAAAAAAAAATTCACAATTCATATGGAAACACAAAAGACCCCGAATAACCAAAGCAGTCTTATGAAAGAAGAATGGAGCTGGAGGAATTAACCTTCCTGACTTCAGAATACACTACAAACCTATAGTCATCAATACAGTATGGTACTGGCACATAAACAGAAACATAGACCAACGGAACAAGATAGAAAGCCCAGAAATAAACCCATGCACCTATGGGTACCTTATTTTTGACAAAGGAGGCAAGAATATACAATGGGGCAGAGACAGCCTCTTCAGTAAATGGTGCTGGGAAAACTGGAAAGCTACATGTAAAAGAATGAAATTAGAACACCTCCTAACACCGTAGACTAAGATAAACTCAAAATGGGTTAAAGACTTAAATGTAAGACCAGAAACTATAAAACTGTTCTGCCAAGTCACTTCAGTTGTGTCCGACTCTGTGCGACCCCATAGATGGCAGCCCACCAGGCTCCGCCATCCCTGGGATTCCCCAGGCAAGAACACTGGAGTGGGTTGCCACGTCCTTCTCCAATACATGAAAAGTGAAACTGTTAGAGGAAAACATAAGCAGAACACTTGATGACATAAATCAAAACATGGTCCTCTATGACCGACCTCCTAGAGTAATGGAAATAAAAACAAAAGCAAACAAGTGAGACTTGATTAAACTTAAAAGCTTTTGCACAGCAAAGGATACTATAAGTAAGGTGAAAAGATGACCCTCAAAATGGGAGAAAATAATAGCAAATGAAACAACTGACAAAGGATTAATTTCCAAAATATACAAGCAGCTCATACAACTCAATACCAGAAAAACAAACAACCCAATCAAAAGTTGGGAAAAAGATCTAAATAGACATTTCTCCGAAGAAGACATAGACCTGGCTAACAAACACATAAAAAGATGCTCAACATCACTCATTATTAGAGAAATGCAAATCAAAACTACAATGAGATATCACCTCAAACCGGTCAGAATAGCCCTCATCAAAAAGTCTACAAACAATAAATGCTGGAGAGGGTGTGGAGAACAGGGAATGCCTTTGCACTGTTGGTGGGAATGTAAATTGATACAGCCACTATGGAAGACAATATGAAGATTCCTTAGAAAACTAGGAATAAAACCACCATATAACCCAGAAATCCCAGTCGTAGGCATGTACCCTGAGTAAATCAAAATTGAAAGAGACACATGTATTCCATTGTTCACTGCAGCACTATTTACAATAGCTAGAACATGGAAGCAACCTAGATGTCCATTGACAGATGAATGGATTAGGAAGTTGTGGTACATATACACAATGAAATATTACTCAGCCATAGAAAAGAATGCATTTGAGTCAGTTCTGATGAGGTGGATGAACCTAGAACCTATTTTACAGACTTAAGTGAGTCAGAAAAAGAAAAATAAATACTGTATTTTAACGCATATATATGGAGTGTAGAAAAATGGTACTGAAGAATGTATTTACAGGGCAACAATGGAGAAACAGACATAGTGAACAGACTTACAGACATGGGGAGAGGGGAGGAGAGGGTGAGATATATGGAAAGAGTAACATGGAAACTTACATTACCATATGTAAAATAGATAGCCAATGGGAATTTGCTGTATGGCTCAGGAAACTCAAACAGAGGCTCTGTATCAACCTATATGGGTGGGATGGGGAGAGAAATGGGAGGGAGGTTCAAAAGGGACTGGATATATGTGTACCTATGGCTGATTCATGTTGAAGTTTAACAGAAAACAACAAAATTCTGTAAAGCAATTATCCTTCAATAAAAAATAAATTAATTAAAAAATAAAGAGGGAGAATTAAAATATAAATATTATAAACATTATGTTAATATACTAAATAAAGTTTGTTTTTAAGAAAAAGAAAAAAAAAAAAAAAAAACTCCTGCTATTTAATTATAAGAATATGGATGGTTCTCAAAGCATTTGGTTTGAGAACTACGTTTTATAAGAAATCTGTGACTGCATTCAAAATGTAATTTTCAGTCTTACATGCTTACTTGGTAAAAGTGAAATTTACTGTTGTGGTATTATTTGAATACATGCGCACCTCACAGCCCTTTCCCACTGCATCCCCTCAACTTCAACAACATCTTATTCCTCTATGTCACTGTGTTCCTTGCTCAAATGTCACTTCCTCAGACAGACATGCCTGGCTAACTAATCTATAATATTCCTTTAATGTGCTTCAATTTTCTTCCACTCTTTATCTCCACCTGACATTGTATCTTGTGTTTGTTTGTATGCCATCTCCTCACGATAAAGGAAACTCTCTGAAGGCAGCACATCCTTTTCATCATCTTTACATCCCCAGTTCCTGCCACCCGGTAGATGCTCAATATTTACTGAATAAATGAATCAATGGTATTTACAGATTTGCCAATTCTGGAAGTTCACTTAAGTTTTATTCATTGGCAGAAATTATACAAATTCTTTTTCTTAAGTTATCTTCCTACATTAAAAAGAATAAATAAACTTCCAGATCCATTTAAAATAACGTCACTGAAAGAAATTTTAAAATATGAAGGTACAAAAATGGCCTCATTCTGAACATATTTTCAAGCCTTATTAAGTCAGCACTTTAAACACATCTTTCTAGATTGCTGAATTAGAATGAAGTATTGTCAAAGGCAATACTGGATTAGCACTGTTAATCAGACATCTGTATTACTAGGTTTCCTGACCATAGCAAGATCACAATTTGTTAAATAGAGTTGAGGGGTGAGACATTTCTGAGTATAGCTCAGGAGTGGACATGCCTGGGAGAATGGCATTGGGGTCAAAGATAAAGTTAAATATTCAGATTTTCCAACCATGAGATTTGAAAGAAAAAAGTGCTTTTACTTTTTCTTCCCCTCATCGTCTTCCCCCTCCTCTTGCTGTTCTCCAATCTCCTCTTCTCTTCTTTATCCCCTTCCTTCTCTTTCTCACCATCTTTCCTGAATCCTTTTGTGAAGAAATCCCACTGGGTGGAAGCATGGAGCTAGTTTTATCAGAAAAGAGCATCAGAAAACAAAACTTAAAAATAGTGTGGCTGTTTCAAGATATGAATGCTACTATTCTTAGAAAGTCTTTTTTGTATTTTTAGAACTTCTACAAATTGAGAGGAGAGATGACAAATGGCGTCAGGGGATGTAGATGTATGACAGACTGGCAAGTCTTGTCCAGACAGGGCAGTTGGTATTTATTTTACTTTAAATGTCTTCAGCTCAGAAGAAGAGGACCAATGAAGAAAGTGTCCTAGCATGAACTGTGTTTTGATGATGTATTTCCTTAGCTTATTTATTAATTTTCTAGTCACATAAATTATGCAATTTCAGTTTTTATTTCATTTAGGTTTAGTAAAAAGTGATAATGTATTACTGAAATAAAATCTCAGAGGAGTTTAGAAACTGGGTAATGCTAATGTTAAAAGTATGGCATATTGCCTTGATTTGATGCCTTAAGGAGACAATCATGTTTATCTCAGAAAAAATCTGAAGTGTCTTACTGAGCATGGAATAATATTTAGTTATTTTCTATTTCTATGTATTAAGATATATCTGAAAAAAACTGCAATGTCTTAGCATTACAATGTAAAATTATTATATGTATATAAATGCCTGTATATAGACTGAGACTTTTGCTTATAATTAAATGCAATAATCCGATAGGTGTCCAGATAAATACATGAGTTTGCGTTTTTCTTAGAAAGAAAAATGTAGATTTAATTTAATAAATTCCAGAGGGAGAGACCACCCAGAGAAACTTGCCACTGAAGATTAGTTGCTATGATGGTATGACTGTAGAGATACCATCTCCATGGTAATTTAAATAGCTTTAGGCATGAGAGGTGAGAATAAGTGCCTCAAATTCGAGATAGATGTGAAAAACAAGTCACTATATACTCTGATGTATTCAGGGTGATGGAAGGGTAATGTGCTTTAATCCTCTGCAGCAACTCTGAGCTCCAGGAAAGGCAGACAGTTGAGAAGTAGCAGAATAGAGCTCCAAACTGTAGGCAGAGAGATCTTTGAAAACACACATCTGTTTAAGTCATGGTTTTTTATCTTTATAGAGACACAAACCTTCATCTCTTTGTACTGATTTCAGGTTCAAGACTAAAATTTTTATCCTGGGTCTATAAAACTCTTTCAGGTCTCATTCCACCTTCTTTTCCTGTTTCTATTTAGATCTCTCTCTCTTTTTCCTCTGTTCCAGTAACAGTGAATTTCTTTCATTTGCTCAAATGAGCCATGTCTCCTCCGGCTACAAGCTCTTCCTGCTACTTGGTAGCTGGGGAAGGCCAGAGTTCCCTTGCCCACTGAACTGCCATTCATTTATCAGATTTCATATATCACTTTCTCATGGAAGGCTTTTGGCCTTTTGGGCTAGTTCAGTCCCTCAGTTGCAAACTCTCAAGGCATCATGTACATTTCCTTTGCTGTATGATATTTGATTAATGCGTTTTACCAAACTTGACTGTAAGTTCCATGTGGGCAGGGAGTGGGTCACATTTAGGTCTTTATTGTACTCACAGCTCTAGTATTTTGTTTGTGAACCCACTCTCTCTCCCTCCATCATTATATACTGCTGATTTTTGGATACTGACTCTGAGATTCTCATAAAACTGCATCATACCAGTTCCTTCTCTTCAACCTACAACCAGAGATTGGAACTATGCATCAAACTCTGAGAAATATTCTACCACCAATAAAAGTAAGATGGTATTTGAAAGGAACTTGGTAGTTATGCATGCAAAATGCTACAGCTTTCTCATAAACTCATCAGAGGACAAGAAAAATAAAATGTAAAAGAAAATCTCATTCCAAACCAAGAAAACTAGAGAAGTTGAAAACTTGCAAGCCACATTCTAGACTGTGCATGTGGCAGACTTCTATGCTGAATTTGCTGTAGTTGTCTACTTTAAAATAATTGCAAATAAAGTGTTGAGATTGGTACCCAAAGAGTGAAAAAGAAATTTTCCATAATTAATGTTTCACATGTTTACTGTTGGCTAATAATAAGGCCACCTTCTGAGATCAAAATGACACCTAAAAGAGGGTCATTGTGCCTTAATTGGCAGGAAACAGTGAGAAAAGGAAAATAAAGTGTCATGGTTTAATTACCAGTGGCACCAATTGTTACCTCATATGTAAATACTTTCTCATCAATTCCCTCAAAGAGGAAATTTCCTGATAAAAGAGAGATGATTACAATGCTTCCAAGTGTGGGAGATTTCTATAATGAGAAGTTGTTTCTCTTTTCTTTTCATAGCTTGTCAGACTAGAGGTCATCCAATCTAAATTCTTTATTAGCTGGTGAGAACATATGCTTGAATTGTGAATCACAATACCCAAATAGCTAGGTGATCTGTTGCATTTAGGTAGCCTTGTGTCTCTCTGTGTGTATGTACATGTATACATATGGCCTTTTATTTTAGTGAGATGGTACACAGTTTCCTAATTTCCAAAAGATGTCTAGACATTAAGCCATGACTGTAAGAATCAATATCCATATATAGCAATGTTAGCAAGTCCAGACTGAGCCTCAGATTTCATGGGCAGTAATGTAAATATCTTTAAAAGGGGACGAGTAACACGCACGGCACTCTCAAGTTTTCTCTTTCCAATTGTCCTTTCTGTTTATCTTTCCCCTCTGTATTTCTTACCCTGACTGTTTAGATAAGAAATACAAAGAGGGGAAAGATAAAGAGAAAGGATAATTGGAAAGAGAAAACTTGAGAGTGCTGTGCATGTTACTCGTCCCCTTTTAAAGGTATTTACATTACTGCCCATGAAATCTGAGGCTCAGTCTGGATTTGCTAACATTGCTATATATGGATATGGATACAGTATACACAAATTTTTTTTATGATGAACCAAGAAGCAGCTATATACACTGAGAAAACTGGGAGGAACTACAACTGTGTACTGACATCTGGATAGGAACAGAAAAACGTTCTAGATGTAGAAAAAACTACAGACAGAAATCTACAAATGATGCCTTGGACATGTGATGTAGCTTACTGACTGCCATTTTATGATGAAAACCAAAGCTGTACTAAGTGACTAAGTGACATTGATACAATACATTATACATGGAAAATGTCTTACATTTTAGAAACAATGATAGGATTAGGATCACTTCAATAAATTGTCTAGAGCTATATTTGTAATTCCTATAAAATATTCTAAGTTCACAAGATATCTGTGAATTTAATAGAAAATTTTATCTATTGATATTAATTTTCCCCCCTTAAAGCCAGCTAGCAATCTGACATTACTTAGGGTGAGTAATGTCCTGTTTTACATAAAGACATGTTCTAAAAATAAAGTTGAAAATGTTCACTCTGGTTACTCCATCATTCTGGTTATTTATGGTATTGTTAATTGCAAGACCTCAGACATATTTTTTGGCCTTTGTTAGTTTTTCTTGATGTGAAGATTGTAAGAAATTTTTGAAAATAAGATCCAATACACTAGTTTAGCAGTGGGAGTAGTATAAATCATAGCACTCAGGGGAATCTAAAACATGAAATTATGGTATCATTGGAAGCAAATCATAGTAACTAAGAATTGGCCTTCCCAGGTGGTGCTGGTGGTAAAGAACCCAGCTGCCAATGCAGGAGACATAAAAGATGCAGGTTCAATCCCCGGGTCAGGAAGATTCCTTGGGGAGGGCATGGCAACCCACTTCAGTCTTCTTGCCTGAAGAATCCCATGGACAGAGAAACCTGACCATAGGGTCACAAAGAGTTGGACACGACTGAGGCGATTGAGCACACATGCAACTAAAAATTTATTTACCCGTCCATTTAAGATTGAGGTGCTAGGTGGATAAAGAAACTGATTGAATTTAGGATGCAGAAACCTGGTGTGATCTTGGTAAGAACTAAGATTAAAGTGACCATATTTTGAATTATTTCTTATAGGACTAAGGTATAACTGAAGGGAGTGCCTGCCATATTATATTATTGTACAGTAGCCCAGAGTGTGGGCTCCAGATTCAAGATGTTTTTATTTGGGTTAAGTCACTTGTCTTCTCTATAACCCAATACCAGATTTACAGGGTTGCTCTGAGGATTAGATGATGTTAACATATTTAAAGATCCTAGCACAAGCCTAGCACATAGCAAGTTGCTCTGAAATGTTATCTATACTATTATAAACTGCCAGCACTATTAGGGTTAACAGTCTGTGAGGAATTGTGGAGAGGATATAGGAAGCAGAAGAAAGTTATAACAATATTCAAAGAGAAGAAAATAGGGTATAACAATAGCCTTGAGAACTTGATATTGATTCTTGACCAAAAATAATAATAATAATAATAATAAAGAAAGAAAGAAAGGAAAAAAGTAGCCATCAGAAGCCAAGATGGAGTCATTTTAAATGAATCATATCAGTTCAAGTAGAAATTTTTTGAAAGAAATGTAGACAGATAATCAACCTCACACTTTAGCACCAAATATCACTAGGTATAGGGTTTCTGAACTTTAGTCAATAGAAAAGCTATTTTTTTCCCTTATACTTGCGAACAAGATAAAGGGAAATAAAAAACAGATGCTTGAACAGTTAATTAGAAAAATAATCAGTTGGGGAGCACTATTCAAAGGGTCCAGATCAATGAATTGGTGTAAATATATAAGGGCTTCCCTGGTGACTCAGACGGTAAAGAATCTGCCTGTAATGCAAGAGACACAGGTGTGACCCCTGAGTAAACATGGAAGAGAATTTCTAACACTGTTTCAGAATTCAGCTTTGATTATCCCCTATGGAATGCTGTTGTTGTCATTCGGTCACCAAGTCACATCCGACTCCTTTCGACTCCTTGGATTGCAGAACGCCAGGCTTCCCCGGTTCCTCACCATCTCCTGGAGTTTACTCAAGTTCATGTCCATCACATTGGTGATGCCATCCAGCCATCTCATCCTCTGCCACCCTCTTTTCCTTATTCAATATATTAATTTACAAAACATGTCCCCTGTAGAATATGCTTTATAAATTAACATATTGAATGATTATTACTATAACAATAGTGAGAAATAAGAAAAATTTAAGATTACTTATTTTCTACCCACAGACCAGTCTCTCTTTTTATTTTTAATAAGACCCCTGTTTTTTTCAGCTGTGAACTCTATAGCAGCCATATGCTCAAGGGTAAAAACATCACCCCAAACCCCAGAATCATAACTGATTTAAGACAATCATTGTGCCACCACATCAGTTACCAATGATTGATGTGGAAATGGGCATAAGAGAACATTTTGACCTTCAAGGAGAGTTGACTGGGAAAATTTCTGAGACACAGGACAAAGACAATGTTTCTTAAGGTCTGTAGACCTTACCATGAAGAAAAGATGGCTGAACATGCCAAGGTCATCTAGAGACCATGGTGGGAAGAAGCCAATGCACTGAAGTATAGCAGGGAAGAAAGACAAAAAGGCCCCAGTCATTGACAATGTCCGTGAGCTACTGAGTAAACTGACCTTTGGACATATGTGTGAAATAAAATTTCCCTATGATGACAATTGAAACTGACTTTTCTCTGATGTCCTTGACTTGCAATTTGCATTCTTAGTTATTACAATATACAGTCTTTCCAATTAAGATACAGAAAGAAAAATCATAAACTTTTTTACAGGAATAGCAAATATGTTGAGTGGCAAATTAAAGTCCAAAGAACATTGAAAGACAGATGGTGTTCATTGAAGGTGCTTTTGCCTTGAGGGCTTTTGTTGGTTTAGGTTATCTTGAGTTCCACATCTGATGACCTTGTAAGAAATTGTGTGTGGAGTCAAAGCTGAGAATACAATAAAACACGGTATGTGGGTGGAGTGGATTAATGCAGAAACTCTGAGGCCCCAAAGCCCTATTACTTCAGGGTAAGTGTCAACAAGGTGTTAAACCTGCCTCTACCCAAACTCTTCTCTCTAGGCTCTTATAAGAAAAGTTTCTCTGCCACTTCACAGAGCAGGGCTTCCCAGTAGGTGTGACTGGTAAAGAACCTCCTGCCAACACAGGAGACTTACGAGATATGGGTTCAATGCCTGGGTTCATAAGATCCCCAGAAGGAGGGCATGGCAACCCCACTCCAGTATTCTCTTCTGGAGAATGAGTTCATGGACAGATGAGTTTGGAGGGCTACAGTCCATGGGATCGCAAAGAGTCAGGTACAACTGAAGAGGCTTAGCATGTGGCAGAGCAGGAGGAAAGAAAAAAAGCCTTTGAGAAATTATTGTCATACGTAGAATTCTGAACTGAGTTGTAGTAAAAATTTTTATCACTTGAGAAGTAATAAACAACACTCCCCAACAACAACAACAAAATAATCCTCCAACTCTGAATAGTTTAGCATACAAATACTGTGTGCTGTGCTTAGTTGTTCAGTTGTGTCTGACTCTTTGTGACCCTTTTGGATTGTGGCCACCAGGCTCCTCTGTCCATGGGTTTTTCCAGGGAAGAATACTGGAGTGGGTTGCATATCTTCCTCCAGGGGATCTTCCTGACTCAGGTATCAAACCTGTGTCTCCAGTTTCTCCTTCATTGCAGGTGGATTCTTTACCTGCTGAGCTACTGGAGAAGCCCATACCAATACTAGCCAAAAGTAACAGGTGCATCTCTGTTGCATGTGTGTGTTCTCACAGCTCTGTTATTATCAGACATAATTGTATAGAAGGATTGCTGGCGATAGAGCCATCCACTTGATAGAGATAAAAAATTCAATTCTCAAAGAAGCTATAAAAATTATAAGTATGTGGATACCATATATCCATAGTCCTTATATAGCTATAAAGTATTCATATAGGGATAAACATAAACTATATGAAGGAATAATTTTTAGGACTACCACATAAATGGGCTTCCCAGGTGGCACAGCAGTGAAGAACCTGCCTGCCAAAGCAGGAGACATAAGAGACATGGGTTCTATCCCTGGGTCAGGAAGATCCCCTGGAGGAGCACACGGCAACCCATTCCAGTAATCTTACCTGGAGACTCCCATGGACAGGGGAGCCTGGTGGGCTATAGTCCACAGGGTTGCATAGAGTTGGACATGACTGAAGGGACTTCACATGCATACCCACCACAATAAATACATGAGTCATAGATTTTAGAAGCTATCTCTCATTAGTTAATAGAATAAGCATATCAAACAATAAGTATGATATGAACAATATGACTAACATATTGTTGACCTAGTAGACTCTAAAACTCAAGAATATATGTACTTTTAAAGAATATATGGGACATTTTTGTAAAATTGTCTTTTCCCTAAGTAAAATTTCAAAAAATTTAAAAGGACATGTTATCTCACCAAAGTGCATGAAGTATCAAAATAATTTTTAAAAGTTAACAAGAATATCTTCATAAAGTGGTAAATAGAATTTTGCAATCAGAATCCAATAACACATTAAAAAGATCATACACCATGACCAAGTGGGCTTTATCCCAGGGATGCAAGGATTCTTCAATATCTGCAAATCAATCAATGTAACACACCACATTAATAAATTGAAAAGTAAAAACCATATGATTATCTCAATAGATGCAGAGAAAGCCTTTGACAAAATTCAACATCCATTTATGATAAAAACTCTCCAGAAAGCAGGAATAGAGGGAACATACCTCAACACAATAAAAGCTATATATGACAAACCCACAGTAAACATTATCCTCAATGGTGAAAAATTGAAAGCATTTCCCCTAAAGTCAGGAACAAGACAAGGGTGCCCACTTTCACCATTACTATTCAACATAGTTTTGGAAGTTTTGGCCACGCAATCAGAGCAGAAAAAGAAAGAAAAGGAATCCTAATTGGAAAAGAAGAAGTAAAACTCTCAATGTTTGCAGATGACATGATCCTCTACATAGAAAACCCTAAAGACTCCACCAGAAAATCACTAGAACTAATCAATGACTATAGTAAAGTTGCAGGATATAAAATCAACACACAGAAATCCCTTGCATTCCTATACACTAATAATGAGAAAATAGAAAGAGGAATTAAGGAAACAATTCCATTTACCACTGCAATGAAAAGAATAAAATACTTAGGAATATATCTACCTAAAGAAACTAAAGACCTATATATAGAAAACTATAAAACACTGGTGAAAGAAATCAAAGAGGACACTAATAGATGGAGGAATATACCATGTTCATGGATTGGAAGAATCAATATAGTGAAAATGAGTATACTACCCAAAGCAATTTATAGATTCAATGCAATATCAAGCTACCAATGGTATTCATCACAGAACTAGAACAAATAAATTCACAATTTTTATGGAAATACAAAAAACCTTGAATAGCCAAAGCAATTTGAGAAAGGAGAATGGAACTGGAGGAATCAACCTGCCTGACTTCGGGCTCTACTACAAAGCCACAGTCATCAAGACAGTATGGTACTGGCACAAAGACAGAATATAGATCAATGGAACAAAATAGAAAACCCAGAGATAAATCCATGCACATATGGACACCTTATCTTTGACAAAGGAGGCAAGAATATACAATGGATTAAAGACAATCTCTTTAACAAATGGTGCTGGGAAAACTGGTCAACCATTTGTAAAAGAACGCAACTAGAACACTTTCTAACACCATACACAAAAATAAACTCAAAATGGATTTAAGATCTAAATGTAAGACCAGAAACTATAAAACTCCTAGAGGAGAACATAGGCAAAACAGTCTCTGACATACATCAAAGCAGGATCCTCTATGACCCACCTCCCAGAATATTGGAAATAAAAGCAAAAATAAACAAATGGGACCTAATTAAAATTAAAAGCTTCTGCACAACAAAGGAAACTATAAGCAAGGTGAAAAGACAGCCTTCAGAATGGGAGAAAATAATAGCAAATGAAGCAAATGACAAACAACTAATCTCAAAAATATACAAGCAACTCCTACAGCTCAATTCCAGAAAAATAAATGACCCAAACAAAAAGTGGGCCAAAGAACTGGACATTTCTCCAAAGAAGACATACAGATGGCTAACAAACACATGAAAAGATGATCAACATCACTCATTATCAGAGAAATGCAAATCGAAACCACTATGAGGTACCATTTCATGCCAGTCAGAATGGCTGTGATCCAAAAGTCTACAAGCAATAAATGCTGGAGAGGGTGTGGAGAAAAGGGAACCCTCTTACACTGTTGGTAGGAATGCAAACTAGTATAGCCACTATGGAGAACAGTGTGGAGATTCCTTAAAAAACTGGAAATAGAACTGCCTTATGATCCAGCAATCCCACTGCTGGGCATACACACTGAGGAAACCAGAAGGGAAAGAGACACGTGTACCCCAATGTTCATCGCAGCACTGTTTATAATAGTCAGGACATGGAAGCAACCTAGATGTCCATCAGCAGATGAATGGATAAGAAAGCTGTAGTACATATACACAATGGAATATTACTCAGCCATTAAAAAGAATACATTTGAATCAGTTCTAATGAGGTGGATGAAACTGGAGCCTATTATACAGAGTGAAGTAAGCTAGAAAGAAAAACACCAATACAGTATACTAACGCATATATATGGAATTTAGAAAGACGGTAACAATAACCCTGTATACAAGGCAGCAAAAGAGACACTGATGTATAGAACAGTCTTTTGGACTCTGTGGGAGAGGGAGAGGGTGGGATGATTTGGGAGAATGGCATTGAAACATGTATAATATCATATATGAAATGAGTCACCAGTCCAGGTTTGATGCATGATATTGGATGCTTGGGGCTGGTGCACTGGGATGACCCAGAGGGATGATATGGGGAGGGAGGAGGGAGGAGGGTTCAGGATAGGGAACACGTGTATACCTGTGGTGGATTCATGTTGATATATGGCAAAACCAATACAATATTGTAAAGTTAAAAAAAAAATCATAAAGTGGTAAATAAGAAACATAGTTTTATATAATTATTAGATAAAGAAAAAGTCATAAGTGGAAATTATGATTAAAAATGAGAGGAAATTAGAGGCTATTTTAAACAATAATAATCAATAGTAAATAGAAAATATAAAACCATCCCCAAGAAAAGAAATTCAAAAAAGCAAAATTGTTGTCTGAGGAGGCCTTCCAAATAGCTGAGAAAAGAAGAGAAGTGAAAGGCAAAGGACAAATCAAAAGATACATCCCTCTGAATGGAGAGTTCCAAAGAATAGCAAGGAGAGATAAGAAAGCCTTCCTAAGTGATCATTGCAAAGAAATAAAGGAAAACAATAGAGTGCCAAAGACTAGAGATCTGTTCAAGAAAATTGATACCAAGGGAACGTTTCATGCAAAGGTGTGCAGAATACAGGACAAAAATTGTATGGACCTAACAGAAGCAAAAGAGATTAAGAGATGGTAAGAATACACAGAAGAACTATACAAAAAAAGGTCTTAATGACCCAGATAACCTTGATGGTGTGCTCACCTAGAACCTGATATATTGGAGTGCAAAGTCAAGTGGACCTTAGGAAGCATCACAAGGAACAAAGCTAGTGGAGGTGATGGAATTCCAGTTGAGCTAGTTCAAATCCTAAAAGATGATGATGTAAAAGTGCTGCACTCAATATGCCAACAAATTAGGAAAACTCAGCAGTGGCCACAGGACTGGAAAAGGTCAGTTTTCATTCTAATTTCAAAGAAGAGCAAAGCCAAAGAATATTCAAACTACTGCACAATTGCACTCATTTCACATGCTAGCAAACTAATGCTCAAAATTCTCCAAGCTAGGCTTCAACAGCGGAGAAGGCAATGGCATCCCACTCCAGTACTCTTGCCTGGAAACTCCCATGGATGGAGGAGCCTGGTAGGCTGCAGTCCATGGGGTGGCAAAGAGTCAGACACGACTGAGCAACTTCACTTTCATTTTCACTTTCATGCATTGGAGAAGGAAATGGCAACCCACTCCAGCGTTCTTGCCTGGAGAATCCCAAGGACGGAGGAGGCTGCCGTCTACGGGGTCACACAGAGTTGGACACGATTGAAGCGACTTAGGCTTCAACAGTATGTGAACTGAGAACTTCAAGATGTACAGTTGCCAACATTTGTTGGATCATAGAAAAAGAAGAGAATTCCAGAAAAATATCTACTTCTTCTTCACTGACTATATTAAAGCCTTTGACTATGTGGATGACAAGAAACTGTGGAAAATTCTTAAAGAGATGGGAATACCAGACCACCTTACCTACCTCCTGAGAAACATGTATGCAAGTCAGGAAGCAACAGTTAGAACAAGATATGGAACAACAGACTTGTTTAAAATTGGAAAAGGAGTATGGCAAGGCAGTATATTGTCACCCTGCTTATTTAACTTATATGCAGAGTACATCATGCAAAATGCTGGTCTGGAAGAAGCACAAGTTGGAATCTTGGGCTCCAAAATGACTGCAGATGGTGACTGCAGTCATGAAATTAAAAGATGCTTCCTCCAACAAACTGATGCTTTTGAACCAAATAACACTAATTCTGTTTGATATTATATACATGAATTATGCAAACAATGAAAAAACTCAGGACAGTTTCTGGATACAAAATCAGTACCTAACAACACATCAATTTACAATGTCTATATCATCTACAAACAGAATATACAATTCTAGACTATAACACTCACAATAGCAATGAAAATATCAAGTATTTAGGAACAAGTCTAACAAAAGTGTGCAAGCTCTCTAGATAAAATTATGACAATTATTTGAAAGGTACTCAGTTCAGTTCAGTCACTCAGTCATGTCTGACTTTTTGTGACCCCATGGACTGCAGCATGCCAGGCTTTCCTGTCCATCACCAACTTCTGGAGTTGCTCATACTCATGTCCATTGACTAGTGAGGCCATACAACCATCTCATCCTCTGTCATTCCCTTCTCCTCCTGCATTCAATCTTTCCCAGCATCAGGGTCTTTTCCAGTGAGTCAGTTCTTCATATCAGGTGGCCAAAGTATTGGAGTTTCAGCTTCAGCATCAGTCCTTCCAATAAATATTCAGAACTGATTTCCTTTAGGATGGACTGGTTGGATCTGCTTGCAGCCCAAGGGACTCTCAAGAGTCTTTTCCGACACCACAGTTCAAAAGCATCAATTCTTTGGTGCTCAGCTTTCTTCATAGTCCAACTCTCACATCTGTATATGACTACTGGAAAAACTATAGCTTTGACTACATGGACCTTTGTTGGCAAACTAATGTCTCTGCTTTTTAATATGCTGTCTAGGTTGGTCATAGCTTTTCTTCCAAGGAGAAAGGGTCTTTTAATTTCATGGCTGTAATCACCATCTGCAGTGACTTTGGAGCCCCGCCCCCCCACCAAAATAAAGTCTGTCACTGTTTCCATTGTTCCCTTATCTATTTGCCATGAAGTGATTGGACCAGATGCCATAATCTTTGTTTTTTGAATGTTGATTTTTAAGCCAACTTTTTCACTCTCCTCTTTCATTTTCATCAAAAGGCGTTTTAGTTCTTCTTCACTTTCTGCCATAAGAGTGGTGTCATCTGCATATCTGAGGTTATTGATGTTTTCCCCTGCAATCGTGATTCCAGCTTGTGCTTCATTCAGCCTGGCATTTGTCATGATGTACTCTACACATAAGTTAAATATGCAGGGTAACAATAAACAGCCCTGACGTACTCCTTTCCCGATTTGGAAACAGTCCATTGCTCCATGTCCAGTTCTAAAAGTTACTTCTTGACCTGCTACAGGTTTCCTCAGGATGCAGGTCAGGTGGTCTGATATTCCCATCTCTTTCAGAATTTTCCACATTTTTTTTTTGATCTACACAGTCAAAGGCTTTGGCATAGTCAAATGTAGAAGTTGATGTTTTCCTGGAACTCTTGCCTTTTCAGTGATCCAACAGATGTTGGCAATTTGATCTCTAAGTCCTCTGCCTTTTCTAAATCCAGCTTGAACATCTGGAAGTTCATGGTTTATGTACCGTTGTAGCCTGGCTTGGAGAATTTTGAGCATTACATTGTTAGCATGTGAGATGAGTGCAGTTGTGCAGTAGTTTGAACATTTTTGGCATTGTCTCTCTTTGGGATTGGAATGAAAACTGACCTTTTCCAGTCCTGTGGCCACTGCTGAGTTTTCCAAATTTGCTGGCATATTGAGTGTAGCACTTTGAAACATTATCTTTTAGGATTTGAACTAGCTCAACTGGAATTCCATCATCTCCACTAGCTTTGTTTGTAGTGATGCTTCCTAAGGCCCACTTGACTTTGCACTCCAATATGTCTGGCTCTAGGTAAGTGATCACACCATCATGGTTATCTGGGTCATGAAGATATTTTTGTATAGTTCTGTGTATTCTTGCCACCTCTTCTTAATCTCTTCTGCTTCTGTCAGGTCTATACCATTTCTGTCCTTTATTGTGCCCATCTTTGCAGGAAATATTACCTTGGTATCTCTAATTTTTTTAAAGAGATCTCTAGTCTTTCCTGTCTTTTTTTTTTTTTTTTCCCCCTATTTCTTTGCATTGATCACTTAGGAAGGCTTTCTTATCTCTCTGTGCTATTCGTTGGAACTCTGCATTCAAATGGCTATATCTTTCCTTTTCTCTTGGTCCCCCTTCCTGCCCTCCCCACCCCTGTTATAAGCTCTTACAGCAACCTGGACCTCTCCTGAGTAGGAGTTCTCCCAACAGTAACACAATCATTGCATGATTATTTGTCTCCAGACCAGTGTCTGGACTACTGGCCTGGGAGCCCTGTGAGGTGGGGAGGGGCTGTGTGTCCCAGGATGGCACACACTCAGGGTGCTCAGAAGGAAGCCACGGCCCCAGAGGAGGAGCTGAGGCTACGGGAGGGGAGCAGGTATGTCTTTGGGCTCCTCAGTTAGTCCTGGGCTGTGATCCCAATGCCAGCCCATCTGTTTTCTAGCTGTAAGTGGGTTGCCATTTCCTTCTTCAGGCAATCTTCCTGATCCAGGGATTGAACATGCATCTCTTGCATTGGCAGGGCTCTTTACCACTGCCCCCGAGGAAGCCCTGAAAGGCACTAGATATATAAATAAACAGGTACATTATGACCATGGATTTGAAAACAGCATTCTAAAGATGTCAATTCTTCCCAAATTAACCTATGGATTTCAGGCAGTTCTCACTGAGAACTGCTGTTGCTGCTGTTATTGTTGAGTTTTTGGAGTTAATTCTAAAGTTTCGTGAAGTGTAAAGAGCAATCACTTTCTTAGAGAAAAAGAATATGATTGTTGTGAACTTGTTCTAACAGAAATTAAGACTCCTTATAAAGCTATAAAATAATTGCATTGTATTAGAACAAGTTCAGATACATAGACAAAAGAGATAGAGCAGAGAGTTCAGAAACAGATCCAATCATATGCAACAGAGGTAGTGCTGCAGTTAGGAAAAAAGAGGATGGACTTTCAGTTTATGGTGCTGGGGTAACTGAATATTTGTCAAGATGAACAGAAATTATAACCAGCCTCTGATACCATTTTTGCATTTGTACAAAAGTAAAATGCAGGTGATTTAAAGTTAAGATTTTAGAATATCCAAGAGGAGAATGTATTTATGTACTTGATATATAGAAATAATTCTTTGTTAAGATGTGGAAACCCCTAACCATTAGTTTCACTACATTAAAATTAAGAATTTCTTTACATAAAAAAGAATAAAGACAATTACTGAGAAAAAGTTGCAGTACATATTATCAATAAAATACTTATATTCATAATATATATTCTTACAAATTAATGAGGAAAACTAGACATTTCAATAGAAAAATGGGTAAAAGGCTTGTATAGAGACTTCACATAACAGGAAATCTGAGTGGTCAGTGGTCAAATAAAAAGCTGATCAAGCTCATTTATTATTAAAAAAAAATACAAATTAAAGCTATAGCTAGACATCTAAACTACCAGAGGAAGACATGAAATAAAATTAAAAAAGTGTGGAACAAGAATCTAAAGTATAGGGCTTTATGGTAAATATTTTGGGTAAGAGTATGACAGACATGGTTAAGAAAAGTTGTAAGATGGTTATTCCCTTCCTAATCTCCTGCATGTTTG
Source organism: Bos taurus (assembly GCF_002263795.3). NCBI lineage: Eukaryota > Metazoa > Chordata > Mammalia > Artiodactyla > Bovidae > Bos > Bos taurus. The sequence goes on along the minus strand of NC_037332.1, from coordinate 11,787,283 downwards.
TATCAGGAGATGACTGTAAAATATTTTATACTGTCAAGGTTTAAAAATAACTTCAAATTGAGAACAACACAAATGTTCATCAACAGGAAAATGGATTAAAAAAATTGTGGCATACTCATAGACTGGGATGTCATATAGCAATGAAATTGGATGTACAGCTAGATGTAATAATGAACAAACCTGACAAATATAATGATAAACAAGAGAAGTAATTTAATAGTATGCATAATATTATTTCAATTAAAGTTAAAAAACACAAAACAAACAACATTATTAAAAGCAAAGAATAATTTTTTTAAAGTAAGAACACTGGACATCTCCAGGCAGGAGGAGGAAGGCCATGATAGAGCAGACCATGATGTTGTCAATGTTCTATTTCTTCAGTTGATTAAATCAGGTATTTGTTAATAATACCTTATACTGTACAAATAATTAAAAAAATATATTTCAATGAACTATGTTCAGAAAAATAACAAACAAAAAGCATGGCAGTGACTCAAATGTAAAATGTAGAGTTAATATATGATCTGGAAATTCTACTCCTAGGCATATACCCAAGAGAAATGAGAACACATGCTCACAAAAAGACTTAGAATATACTCAAATATTTAGAGTAGTATTATTCAAAATAGCACAAAAGTAGAAAAAAGTCAAATATGGATCAACTGATTAAATGACAAATGTGGCATATTCATACAATAGAATATTATTCAGTAATAGAAATACATGAAATACTGATATATGCTATAATTTTAATTATGCTAAGGAAAGTAAGCCAGTCAAAAAAAAAAAGGCCACAGATTGTATGATTCCATATTTATTAAATGTTCAGACTAGATCCTCTACAGGGACAGAAAATCAATTTTTGTTGTCTAGGCTCAAGAGACTGGAACAGAGAGATGAGGAGTGATTGCTGAAGGCTATGAAGTTTGCTTTTTGTGATGATTAAAGTATTCTTAGACTGTAAGGATGGCAGCATAGATCTGTGATATACTTAAAAGGACTGAATTGTACATTTTAAATGGGTGAATCATATGGTATGTGACTCTCAATATAGCTGCTAGAAAAAATGGCCCCCAAATTAGGATAAAGAGGTTCAATATATTTAAAAAAGCTATGTAAATAAATTCCTAGCTGAGGGAATCATTTGCCTCTTTATATGCTGAGTTCTTCCTCACTCCAGATGTTTAAACCTAGATATGATACAGTGTAATTGGATTTTATAATTAATATTGTCAGAACAAATCAATTCTTTGTGGGATGAGATAGGACTGAAATATATGAATAGAATAGTTAATAAAATATGGAAAGACTATATGGTCTTTATTAAATTGCATTTGAATCAATTGTCTTTTTAAAAACTTAAGGTGTAATGGATATATTAATATAACATCTTATATTACATCCTCATGACTTATCTGTTTTATAAGTTTGTATCTTTTGGGCCCATTCACTCTTTTCACCCACCCCACCCCTTCCCCTCTGGCAACCACCAATCTTTTCTCTATATATGAGTTTGGTTTTTATTTTTTTGTTTTCTTGTTTTTTAGATTCCACACATAAGTGAGACCATACAGCATTTGTCTTTTTCAGACTCATTTCACTTATCATAATGATCTCAAGGTCCATCCATGTTGTTACAAATTTCATTCTTTTTTTTATGTCTAAATAATACTCCAGTGTGTGTGTTTATCACATTGTCTTTATCCATTCACTTATTGATGAACACTTAAGTTATCTCCATATTTTGACTACTGTAAATAATGCTGCAATGAACATGTGGGTGCATATATCTTTTTGAATTAGTGTGAAATAAGCCATTTAAACCATTTGGCTCAGTACTTAACATATGGTATGGGCTCTATAAACATTTATTTAAAAAGCCCAAACAAAAACATATGGCTCTGTCATCAAAATGGGTAGATTTTAAGCAAAGTTTTAGAAATGCTGTGGAGAGTTAGGAAAGAAGACAGGATTTTATCAGAAGAACGCTTGTGGGGTTTATTTATATTTACTTTGATCACAGCACAGTTTTCCTCCTTCTAGCTATCCAACTTGTCCTCAGCTTAGGAGGTGTAGAGGTTGGCCTGACAAACAGGGGTTTCTAGGCACGCATAAAGATGTCACTTCACATATGTCCCTTGAGGCCAAGGATGCATCTGTTTAGTGGACTGGCAGAAGACAAAAGAAAACTCTGTTTTGTATATTTATGAGAACACATTGCTGTCTTTCTATGGACATATGTAGAACCTTACAGGGCATTATACAGATTAAAGTCTTGAAATAACTGATGGAATCTGTCATTTTATTCTTGATGTTTAAAGTACATCCTGGCAAGATAAATCCAACAAAATAGTGAACATTTCAGCTTCAGTGCTCATACTAAAACTATAAAAGCATGAATAAGTCCCATCTTGGATGCCTGTATACCTTAAATTTTATTCTCAGGTTCCTACAACAGATTTTTGCTTTGGGCTGATAGAGCAGTCACCATCTGACTTCTGAATTTATAGCTTGGGTGAATGTACAACTCTGATATTCAGATCCTAGTTCAATAATGTTTTCATTGATCTTCAAGTTGAAATAAATCTGAGTTTTAGAGACTAAAGGAATGGTTATGTTAATAAATAGTTGTGATATCTAGTGATATTTTTCCAATTTTTGGTACATTCTAAAAATGAGCACAGGGAACAAAATATTTTTAGAATAGCAATAGGCTTCTATCTTTTAAATTTTTTATTCTGACACTGAAATATATAATTTAAGTATACAGAAAGCCACCAAGGTTTATAAATATCTTAAAGGATTTCTTTCTTATTATATCTTTTTATAAAAGCATTTATCTCCTCTCATTAAAACTGAACTGTTCAAAAGAGGTAAATACCTATCTACAGAATTTCATTCTTCTTTTCAGCCTCCACATTCAATACCTGAGTTCAGGTTCTCAGAAATGCTTACCTTCTTCCCAATCAGTTATCTAGTTTATTTTTTCTTCTCTCTAGCCTTTGTATTAATATTACTTTCCCTTAAATCTTCTCAACTATCACATATATGGCCATTATCAGAGTGTTTCTGATATAATTCTACCAATGCTGTAAGAAAAAGATGAGAGGGTTTTTTTTTGTTTTTTTTTTATGGTTGCTTTCTCTCACTACCAAAACCAAAATTAATTTATTTCTTATATGTGTTCCTTTGCACTACAGTACTTTCCTTAAATTTAGCATGTACTGTATGATCTCTCACAGTTTAAAAAAAATGCATGTGTTGCTCCATATTATTAAATTGAGAGCTCTTTGAAAAATGAGCTATTTTTTAAAATATAGCATCCAAACTTACCATGATCCTGATTCCTTGGATATAAAATCAAATAGATGTATTAGAGATGATGAGAGGTAAGCAATTTTTAACATATGTTAAAGGTAACGCTGTTGGAAATTGCTGATGGGTTAGATGTAATGTGAGAGAAGCAAATCAAGATAAATGCTTTGTTTCTGTCTTAGAAAACAAGAACTATTTAGTGAGATGTGGAAGCATAAAGAATATTGCATTTGTGTGTGTATATGTGTGTGTGTATGAATCAAAAACTCTGTTTTGTAGACGTTAAGGGAGCAGTTAATTATGGATGAAATGTATGTTTGAAAGTCATTAAGTTATAGCTAATATTTAAATGCCATTGGAATGGGGATGGGGAAACAGTGACAGACTTTATTTTGGGGGGCTCCAAAATCACTGCAGATGGTGACTGCAGCCATGAAATTAAAAGATGCTTGCTCCTTGGAAGAACAGTTATGACCAACCTAGACAGCATATTAAAAAGCAGAGACATTACTTTGCCAACAAATATCCATCTAGTTAAAGCTATGGTTTTTCCAGTAGTCATGTATGGATGTGAAAGCTGGATTATAAAGAAAGCTGAGCGTCGAAGAATTGATGCTTTTGAACTGTGGTGTTGGAGAAGACTCTTGAGAGTCCCTCGGACTGCAAGGAGATCCAATCAGTCCGTCCTAAAGGATATCCGTCCTGGGTGTTCATTGGAAGGATTGATGCTGAAGCTGAAACTCCAATACTTTGGCTACCTGATGCGAAGAACTGACTCATTGGAAAAGACCCCGATGCTGGGAAAGACTGAAGGCAGGAGGAGAAGGGGATGACAGAGGAGGAGATGGCTGGATGACATTACCGACTCAGTGGACATGGGTTTGGGTAAACTCTGGGAGTTGGTGATGGACTGGGAGGTCTGGCGTGCTGCAGTCCACGGGGGTGGCAAAGAGTCGGACACGACTGAGCGACTGAACTGAACTGAACTGAACTGGAATGGTAGAGATAAAGTAGGAAGATATTATACATACAGAAGAAAAGTTTGATCAGAAATAATCTTAGGGATTCTTCAGCGTTAAAAAGGAAGAAGATGAGCTACTGAAAAAAGGAGACTAAGAAAAAGGAGTTGATAAAATGGGAGTTAATATGAAGAGCAGGATATCTCAGAAACTGGTAGGTAGTATCATGTATCGCTGTCTACCCCCTTTCTCATAAGAGGATTGGTCATCTCTGCCTCTTGCCATACAAGTCTTGAAGAAGGATCCTTTCACCCTGTACCACTCCGGACTCAGTCATATGACTTTACTGGCAAATGGAGTGTGAGCAGAGGTGATGTATCTCCACTGTGTCTGAGGAGAAGATTTAGAAGCACTGAAAGTTTCTTCCTGGTCTTCTGTTCTTCAGTCCTCTGCCAAGGGAAGGGTATGTCCCAGAAAGAAGCTGACCCCTTGATCTGGGTCCCAGAGTGAGAAAACACATGTAGCAGACATGAACTCAAAGTACAACTTGGAGCAAAGTCACAGCTTGCAATGCATAGAAGCTGACATATAACTAGAATCAAAAATAGTTACTTGTTTTCTTAAATCAATGAAATTTTTCAACATAACTTAGTCTAATGCAACCAACACAGACTAATACAGAAACAAAGAAAAATTTCAAGGCACATCAGTGATCAATTAAGCTCAATATTATGAAACTGTAAAATAGGTATATACTGAAAGGTGTTCATTAGATATACAACATGAAGCTTTGTTGTGACCTTATAAAGTTTGATTGAAAGGGCCTTAAAAGTGAGCAAAAAGTAAGGAAGAGAAATGATGAATGTAAACATTTTCAGACAGTTTGTATGGCAATGGATCTAAAAAGAGAGGTGGTAACTGTACATGGATATATGTCAAGGAATGTTTGTTTGAAGACAGGCAATAGTACAGCGTGTGTGTTGAAAGCAACAGTTAGTGTAGAAAACAACTGGCAATAAGGAGGAGAGAAGATAGAGGAGGAGAGAAGATAACCTCAGAAGTGAAATCACGAGAACATTAGAGGTCATATGTTCAAAAGCGTAGGGGAAGAATTGGCCTTTAATAAAAGGATGGGCTTTTGGAACAAAGGAAAAAAGTCAGCTGCTTATGTTGTTAGAAGGCTGATGGATTGGAGTGGGAATGCAGGGGAGTTCTTGCTTGAATACTATGAAAGATGTGAGTTTGTTGATTGAATGTGGGGCAGTAAAGGAATGTATGAGCAGAGAGGGTAAAGGACATAATTGCCATCTCAAATAGGGAAGCAGACTTACTAGGAAAAAGAGTAGGATGACTAGGCAAAGTTGAATGTCTATTTGAGATTTAGGATCATGACTTTAAAGTGAAACTAGTCAGCCCGGGTGTGTGCCTTTCTCAGCAACATCGAGCTTCTTGATTTGGCAGTTTGGAGAAGGCAGATACCTGGACTCAGTTAAAAATCTGGAGTTTTGCTAGATGTGTATGCCCGTGGAAGGGAAGGATGAGGAGTAGAGGATGTCTTCAAGAAGAGATTATAATTACCATCAAGGAATATAAGCTGAGTAAGGAATGAAAGGGAGAATGAAGTAACAGTTAATGGAACTGAAGAGGAGTGAATGGACTGCAGGTCCCAATGAATACTTAGTGCCTGTGGAGTCTATATGATGCTGGACATTAAATGAATAATTGGTCATGAAAATGAACTGCTACTGTTGGAGGTTAATGATATTAGATAGGAAGTATCACAGGTCTAGACAATGTTTTCTTGGACACCAATTAGCATGTGACTCACTGTGGTAAAAACATTAAAAATACACAATAATAAAAATAAATAAATAACCTTTTTTCTACTCCTAAATTGTGCAGAATGCTGGTAATAGGCAGGGAAATTCAGCCACAGAGTATTTTAGACTAAAGAATAAGTGGGCTGGAGCTTTACGAAAGAGGCCAGATGTGGTTTTGGAGACTATAATCAAACAAAGAAACACTTTTCTTTGAAATCAACTGAAAAAAGATTTAGTACAACAAGCTTGGATCTTGAGCATGTGTGTAATCATATTCAAAGGATAAATCTACAGAAGAGACATTTATTTTGCTACAACTTTATGAAGAGGATCAACAGACCTTTAGAAAAGGTACCTAGCTCAAATTTTATGTTTTCTCAAAAAAAAAAAAAAAAAAAAGCAAAATGAGTGATGGCATGGAATATAGGGGTATATTTCCTGAATAACTTGAACCACTATATATTAATTTAAGAAAATCCAATAGTTAGAAGCTTACTAAAAACACAAAAACAAAAATTGACTTTGGGAATTTAATTTATGTAATTCTTGTCTCTTATAACTATTATTATAATAGCATCTGATCTCTTTCTCTCATAAAAATCTCAAGAACAGACATGAGTAGAAAGCAACTTTCTAATATGTACTGTTAAAAAGTTAAGATACTTAACATCCTATTGCTATTTTCTTAGTTTATTTTTTAAATATATTTTTGTACTTTTAAAAATATATTTTTGAAAAAATATATATATTTTTGGATTTTTGTGCAATCTTTTTCCATTTAACAATATTTTTCTACCAAGGTTTTGGGTTCCTCAATCCTGATATCTCTTATTATGGTTTAAAAAAATTAATGCTAATGTATTTTCAAAAGCCTCATTTGGAATTTGAGCTATAGTTACTATTCACAGCTGTGTGTGGGGTAGATGGGAAAGGCTGCCAGGTCAAATACAGGATACTCAGTTTAATTTGAATTTCAGATAAAATTTGAATTTCAAATATTGCCTGGAACATACTTAGACTAAAAAAGTATTTATTGTTTATCTGAAATGCAAATGTAACTAGGTGTCCTGTATTCTCACTTGCTAAATCTGACAGGCCTAAATGAGAGGGAATGCCAGCAACCTTTCCCCTTCCTGTCCCTTTCTCAGTGCTGTCTCACTAAGAGATATGACCAATGTATCCTAGGACATGCCAGGGTTGCTATATATCAAGTTCTGAGTATAGAAGCCATCTTACGACTAGACTGACACACAATTAAAATGCTAACCAAAGACAACGTAGACAGGAGAGTAAACCAGTGGGTTATAATATGTGGCTCAGAGTCCGGGCCCTCGGGGGTCAGTCAGGACTGGGTCACGTCACTGCTCAGATTTCTTCTCTCACACCCTGTGTCTTTGAGAGATTCATTTTCATCACCAGGTAAAATGGAGATGATAATATAAAACTTTTAGAGTTTTTGCAAGCATTAAGTATGGTTATATCTACAACATACTTATGACAGTGTTGGGCACACAATGTATCATTGACTGTTAACCAATGATTACTTTCTGTTAACCAGTGATTGCTTTCTAGTAACAGCTTTTACAAACTCTATTGTGGGACAGAAACTTATAACAACAATGTGTTCTGCTCAGAGTCAAAAGATTAGCTTCAATGTTGCTTGCACACTGTATATTTCTGCATAACCATCAGATTTTAAAGTACATCTATATGTAATAGTCACTGATTTAACTATTAATATTTATCTACCTATATGAAGTCTCATATTATATTTATAAACAAATTAAATTCAGTAAATCAGTAGAATTTCCTCTATTAATTCCTTATTCATATTCTAATGACTTATCTATTAATTAGACTGATAGCTATTAAAGTGACAAGAAACTGCTAGTGTGTCTAATTAGATGTGGAAAGGTAGTAAATTGGGCTCAACATAATTTTTCCCACTAGGGTTCATTACTGTTAATGTTTTAAACAATATTAGATATATATATTCTCAAAAAGGTTTAGGAAGGCAGTCAATTCTAAAAATCTTGGGCATAGAACAAATGTGCTCAGCAAAAATGATGTAGAGGCTGGTGTATATAACCAGATAAATGAAAGTTACACAAATGTCTAAAATATTTTTCTTGATATTGCCTTCTAATAGTCATAATTGAATGACCTTCACATTCTCTTTTGTTGGGAATGCAGATGAGTAGGGTAAAATACATTATAAACTCTTTAGATGCAATTTTTAGCATGGTGGGATTTTAGAATGATGGCACCCTAGAAGTGATATTGGTGGGGAAATGCTCTGAAAACCAGTACCTGCATTAACATTTTTAATAAAAATAATTATTAAAATTTCTAAAATAGTGTGCAGTATTAGAACTACCTAATTAGTAAGGAAAGAATGTCATTTCTCTACCCTATGATCTTTTGGCCAAATCCCAACTAATGTTGAACTTTTTTATTGTCATTCAAAATGCCAGTTCATAGCTAATTGTTGCCATTCCACCCTCAGTTCTATTTGGCATTGTCAGAGAAATTATTTAAAAGTATTGAAATTCAAGATGCCTGGGGATTAAGTAGAAGAACAAATAATTTCAGTACTCTGTAGGATTTTGAAATTTCTGGCAGAGATGCATTGTTCTAATTGGATATTTTCATTTTAACTGATTTTATAGCTGATTTTGCCCAGTATATTAAATTCTTGAAGGAGAACAAAATATTCTGTTCTCTTGAAAAAAATAAACCTAATTGAAATAATGAGCTACTGTATCCATCAGGTTGTTGTTATGGTAGCTTCAGTTTTTAAAAATAAAAAATAAGACGTGGTGTAAGTTTTGAGTATACTTTTACTATGAAAATTTTATCTCCTACGGTGCTTAGAATACAATGTATCTGTCTTTAATGTAACATACATAATTCCATAGGGTGGACATGCTCATGAGATTTCTATTTACAGACGAGAAACCAGAAAAAAGAAAGAATATTTGCCTAGATTTAACTAAAAATATCAAAGCATATGAGATGACTTTAAAAAAAAAATAATTCCCAGAAAATGTAAGACTGCCCTAGAGTGTTGTTTTCAAAACAGATAATTCTTTAATTTGAAAATAATCATAAAATTTTTCCTAGTGTTGAAAGGTACAAGATCTCAAAATCTGCATCTGCTTCTCAAAGATTCCCATCTGAACTAGTGGAACATTATGACAGACTATTAAAAAACATTTTATTAAGCTAATCTGAATTAATTTTAGAAGTATCAAGTTATTTTTTAATCAGCTTTCTTTAATTCTCTGCAATTGAAAATTTACCTTTTTTTATTACTTCTGAATTAACTAGAATTTCACCTCTTCATGAAGATGCACCTCAGAAGCAGTCTGCACAATGCCTAACATTTACTAAAGAGTTCAAAAATTCTGTATTTTATGAAAATCTCAACTATTGTAAACTCAGGATGATACATTTAGTGTTAACAATCGGTCAAATTCTCTTTTAAGTTTCTAAGAGCACATTAATGAATAAATCACAGTTCTTATTCTCAAGAAGTTTATGGCTTAAGGGGGTAAAAAACAGTTCAGCAATTCATGAGCCATTTTAACATAGAATAAAGTGTGATATTGAAATTAGGGGATTTGCAGAACTTTTTGGGAGCAAAGGGCAACTGTTTTAACCTTGAGGGACCATAGAACATTCCCCAGAGGAGGCAATTTATAATCTGATTTCTAAAATATAATTAGGAGAAAGGAAAATGGTGTCAATGGAGGCGTGTTAGAAGAGGGAAGTACTTCAGTGAAGAGCTCTCAAGGTGCCTTGACAACTTTATTGCCATATTGGAGTTAATGCTAAATTGTGCCTGTGGAGAGACTATTCATGGGTTCTTTACATTTCTGTACCTCTTGTGAGCAGACACACTGACTGACGTTTTCCTAGACTATATTTTCCTGAATGTATGTAAAGTGAACAGCTTTGCAAGATGGACATAGCATTTTCTTCTTGGAGCAAAGGCAGGTTTGTTTATTATTCATGCTAGTACTGTCTCCTTCTGAACAAAAGTCAGGCACACTTACTGCCTATGATCAAAGATTCAAAGTCCCTAAACTTAGGGTTTCTCCTCTGTGCAATCTACTTGATGGGTAGGCATCACGTGGCCCCCTTCATATTCCTCTTTGGGAATCCAGGCTCAGAGAACTGGCTCAAATGCTGTTACTTTCATCCCTGCCATTTTTGTAGTTATAAAATTATTTGTCTGTGAATAGAAATCTTGTGTCTTATGTTCAGCATTTATGAAACTGGCAGGCAAACTCATTAGTTAGCAAGTAAGGCTGGAACAACAGACTGGTTCCAAATAGGAAAAGGAGTACATCAAGGCTGTATATTGTCACCCTGCTTATTTAACTTCTGTGCAGAGTACATCATGAGAAACACCGGGCTAGAAGCACAAGCTGGAATCAAGATTGCCGGGAGAAATATCAATCACCTCAGATATGCAATGACACCACCCTTATGACAAAAAGTGAAGAGGAACTAAAGAGCCTCTTGATGAAAGTGAAAGAGGAGAGTGAAAAAGTTGGCTTAAAGCTCAACATTCAGAAAATGATCATGGCATCTTGTCCCATCACTTCATGGGCAGTAGATGGGGAAACAGTGGAAATAGTGTCAGACTTTATTTTTGGGGGCTCCAAAATCACTGCAGATGGTGACTGCAGCCATGAAATTAAAAGATGCTTACTCCTTGGAAGGAAAGTTATGACCAACCTAGACAGCATATTGAAAAGCAGAGATATTACTTTGCCAACAAAGGTCCATCTAGTCAAGGCTATGGTTTTTCCAGTGGTCATGTATGGATGTGAGAGTTGGACTGTGAAGAAAGCTGAGCGCTGAAGAATTAATTGATGCTTTTGAACTGTGGTGTTAGAGAAGACTCTTGAGAGTCCCTTGGACCGCAAGGAGACCCAACCAGTCCATTCTAAAGGAGATCAGTCCTGGGTGTACTTTGGAAGGAATGATGCTAAAGCTGAAACTCCAGTACTTTGGCCACCTCATGTGAAGAGTTGACTCATTGGAAATGACTCTGATGGTGGGAGGGATTGGGGGCAGGAGGAGAAGGGGACGACAGAGGCTGAGATGGCTGGATGGCATCACTCATGTCATCGATGGACATGAGTTTGGGTGAACTCTGGGAGTTGTTGATGGACAGGGAGGCCTGGCGTGCTGCGATTCATGGGGTCACAAAAAGTCGGACACGACTGAGCGATGGAACTGAACTGAAGGTAAATTTCAGGTCAATAAAAGTCACAATCTTAAACTCTTTAAAATAATTAGAAAATAGTTCTCTCTATTTTTCTCCTCAGCCACAGATGGAGAAAAAGAAGATTCTGTAACTCCCTGTTAGTGAGTGGTTGCTAATTCATTATATGATGATTATTGTGGCTAGAACATAATGATTTTGTTTAGTTAAACAAGTGTTGGTGGTTTAGTCGCTAAGTTGTGTCTGTCTCTTGGGTTCCCATAGACAGTAGCCTGCCAGGCTCCTCTGTCCATGGGATTTCCCAGGCAAGAATACTGGAGTAGTTTGCCATTTCCTTCCCCAGGGGATCTTCCTGACCCAGAGATTGAACCCAGGTCTCCTGCACTGCAGTCAGATTCTTTTTTCCAACTGAGCTACCAGGGAAGCCCATGTTATTAAATGAAAGACACTCCTATTTGTTCAAAGTTTAGTAAACATATTCTTTGCTATAACCTTTTTTTTTTTTTTAACAGATGGACTGTTAATGGAAAAAGTGATGGGAATTATTATGAAATAAATGCAAACAATTATTATTATAACTAACAAATTTCTTTCTGCTCTGATACTCTTAAAACGAATTGTTAGAAATATTGTCTATAAAATACTTAACAGAAATGAGAATTATTGTAGAAAATATGGCTTAACAGCATATTCATCTACTCATGTCTGTTGTTATCTATTATGTACTAAGCACTATTTTAGATATGAGGGACACAGAAATGACTAGGAGACGAATCATTGCTTTCGTGGAGCCATAGTCTCACTGAGGGAGAAAGATAATAAGGAAGTAAACAGTTGTATACATAATATACCCAGCAGTAATTAATGCTAAGAGTACAGTGAAAGCATGTTTAATATATAGAGAATGATAGTAGGAAAGTGTCATTTTTAAATAGAATAGCCAGAGAGGGCCTCTATGATGAGGTAACATTTGGGCAGAGAACTTTATTAATGTTTCATAATTTCAGAATACAGACCTTTCACCTCCTTGGTCAGATTTATCCCTAAGTATTTTTTTGATGCAATTTTAAAAGAGATTGTTTTTTACTTTTCCTTTCTGATATTTCATTGTTAGTGTAAATAAATATAAAATATTCCTGATATAAATCTTGTATTCTTCTACCTTGCAGAATTCATTTATCAGTTCTAGTAATTTTTGTCCTGAGAGTTTCAATATAGTTTATCTCTGCATATAATGACAACTTTACCTCTTCCCTTATAATTTAGATAGCTTTTATTTATTTTTATTAAATGATGAAGGACTTTAAACATCTGATTACACTGTAATCAATAAACTTGGTTATAATAACTAGAATTATGACTGATTATAATCTTCCATTAAAAATCTTAATCTGTGGCAAAAATCAAGAAGCAAGTAATTGTGAACTCTTTACCATACCTGCATTACCTGATTCGAAAACTTATGTTTTACCTTCCTCTCTTAAGAAGACAAAGGTATGTAAACTTAGAACTGCCCGGCAATTAATGTTCCAATATTTTATCCTGTTTGAACTGACCCAGTTAGTCAATGAGTTCTCTTCATTTAACTTGGTTTGGTTTCAAGTTAAAATCTGAGGAGACTATTTGAAATACACTTTCCCAAAACACAATGATTCCTATAGAGTTTACCCAAAATCTCTTATCTTATTTATATTTACCTATAATAAATACAATTTCCTATAGAGTTTACTTCAAATAATGATCAAAATTCTTCAAGCCAGGCTTCAACAATAAGTGAACCATGAACTTCCACATGTTCAAGCTGGATTTAGAAAAGCCAGAGGAACCAGAGATCAAATTGCCAATATCCACTGGATCATTGAAAAAGCAAGAAAGTTTCAGAAAAACATCTATTTCTGCTTTATTGACTATGCCAAAGCCTTTGACACACAATAACACAATAAACACAGTGGAAAATTCTTCAAGAAATGGGAATATCAGACCATCTGACCTGCCTCCTGAGATATCTGTATGCAGGTCAGGAAGCAACAGTCAGAAGTGGACATGGAACAACAGACTGGTTCCAAATAGGAAAAGAGGTACATCGAGGCTGTATATTGTCACCCTGCTTATTTAACTTATATGCAGAACACATCATGAGAAACGCTGGACTGGAAGAAGCACAAGCTGGAATCAAGATCATTTCATGGGAAATAGATGGGGAAACAGTAGCGGATTTTATTTTGGGGGGCTCCAAAATCACTGCAGATGGTGACTTCAGCCATGAAATTAAAAGACGCTTACTCCTTGGAAGGAAAGTTATGACCAAACTAGACAGCATATTAAAAAGCAGAGACATTACTTTGTCATCAAAGGTCTGTCTAGTCAAAGCTATGATTTTTCCAGTAGTCATGTATGGATGTGAGAGCTAGACTATAAAGAAAGCTGAGCGCTGAAGAACTGATGCTTTTGAACTGTGGTGTTGGAGAAGACTCTTTGAGTCCCTTGGACTGCAAGGAGATCCAATCAGTCCATTCTAAAAGAAATCAGTCCTGAATAGTCATTGGAAGTATTGATGCTGCAGCTCAAACTCCAATACGCTGACTACCTGATGTGAAGAACTGACTCATTGGAAAAGACCCTGATGCTGGGAAAGATTGAGGGCAGGTGGAAAAGGGGATGACAGAGGATGAGATGGTTGGATGGCATCACCAACTCAATAGACATGAGTTTGAGTAACCTCTGGGAGTTGGTGATGTGTCAGGGAGGCCTGGCATGCTGCAGTCCATGGGGTTGCAAAGAGCTGGACACAACTGAGTGATTGAACTGAACTGATAGAGTTTACCTAAAAACTCTTATTTATATTTACATATATTACTTATGTTTACTTTCTTCATATCAGGTCATTTTCCTTGCTGACATATTTGCAACAGATATAATAAGGTCTTATTTAGCCTTAATAAACTGAGATACAATATAATTATTATTTAATACTGTTGACTCTAAAGAGCTCATCATGAACCAATTTTGGCAATGCTGTTTGGAAGCTGATGTACTTCATATTTATAAACTACACACACACACACACATTGACACACATATCCATACAGACACAGAGATCCCATAGTTTTTCTGCTAGAGTTCAAAAAGGTTGCTTTCTCTTTTTTGTTTTTCCTTCACTCTCAGGGATTAGATGAAAGTTCCTGAGATTCCTAGGAAGACCATTTACATCTCAAAAGGCACAGAAAGAGGAATACCAGTTCCTTCTAGAAAGCTGACTTCTAATAGCAAAAGCCAGTTTTACAATGTCAAGAGTCCCATCTTCAACATCTTCAGGTTTTTTTTTTTCCCCCCAAATTTCTAAATAGCTGACTCAGTTTAAACAAATAACAGTATTAGGCAACAATACATATCATCACTTATATTCACATGCCTCACCTTCAGAGGAACATAAATCAGCATTCAAGTTACTATGACCCTCTAATGAGGATCAAAATAAGGGAGGGAGAACAGGATTTTAACTCAAGACACTCTTGAACACACCCAAGATAAAATCCAAACCAATTCCAAAAGGCTCAGTTTGATAAAATAGTAGAGCCATTAGAGACATTATTCTTGAGGTCTCAATGTGTACTTAAGTCGAATACCATTAAAATAAAAGTATCATTTTCTTTCATTTATGGGGACACTGTTGAATATCTCAGAGTTTTGCAAAATAGACCCTCAGTTCAGTTTAGTCACTCAGTCGTGTCCAACTCTGTGACCCTATGGCCTACAGCACGCCAGGCTTCCCTGTCCATCACCAACTCCCTGAGCTTGCTCATACTTAGGTCCATTGAGTTGGTGATGCCATCCAACAGTCTCATCCTCTGTCATCCCCTTCTCCTCCTGGCTTCAATCTTTCCCAGCATCAGGGTCTTTTTCAGTGAGTCAGTTCTTCACATCAGGTGGCCAAAATACTGGAGTTTCAGCTTCAGCATCAGTCCTTCCAATGAATATTCTGGACTGATTTTCTTTAGGATGGACTGGTTAAATCTCCTTGCAGTCCAAGGGAATCTCAAGAGTCTTCTCCAACAACACAGTTCAAAAGCATCATTTCTTTGGTGTTCAGATTTCTTCATAGTCCAACTCTCACATCCATTTATGACTACTGGAAAAATCATAGCTTTGACTAGACGGACATTTGTTGGCAGAGTAATGTCTCTACTTTTTAATATGCTGCCTAGGTTGGTCATAACTTTTCTTCCAAGGAGCAAGCATTTTTTAATTTCATGGCTACAGTCACCATCTGCAGTGATTTTGGAGTCTCCCACCACCACACGCCCATTCCCCACCCCTCCAACTGCCCCACTCCCCCTACCCCTGCACATAAAGTCTGTCACTATTTCCATTGTTTCCCCATCTATTTGCCATGGAGTGATGGGACCAGATGCCATGATCTTCGTTTTCTGAATGTTGAGCTTTAAGCCAACTTTTTCACTTTCTTCTTACACTTTCATCAAGAGGCTCTTTAGTTCTTCACTTTCTGCCATAAGGGTGATGTCATCTGCATCAGTTCAGTTCAGTCACTCAGTCATGTCTGACTCTTTGTGACCCCATGAATTGCAGCACGCCAGGCCTCCCTGTCCATCACCAACTCCCGGAGTTCACTCAAACTTAAGTCCATTGAGTCAGTGATGCCATCCAGCCATCTCATCCTCTGTCATCCCCTTTTCCTCCTGCTCCCAATCCCTCCCAGCATCAGAGTCTTTTCCAACGAGTCAACTCTTTGCATGTGGTGGCCAAAGTACTGGAGTTTCAGCTTTAGCATCATTCCTTCCAAAGAACACCCAGGGCTGATATCCTTTAGGATGGACTGGTTGGATCTCCTTGCAGTCCAAGGGACTCTCAAGAGTCTTCTCCAACACCACAGTTCAAAAGCATCAATTCTTTGGCGCTCAGCTTTCTTCAGAGTCCAACTCTCACATCCATACATGACCACTGGAAAAACCATAGCCTTGACTAGATGGACCTTTGTTGGCAAAGTAATGTCTTTGCTTTTGAATATGCTATCTAGGTTGGTCATAACTTTCCTTCCAAGGAGTAAGCATCTTTTAATTTCATGGCTGCAATCACCATCTGCAATGATTTTGGAGCCCCCCCAAAAATAAAGTCTGCCACTGTTTCCACTGTTTCCCCATCTATTTCCCACGAAGTGATGGGACCAGATGCCGTGATCTTTGTTTTCTGAATGTTGAGCTTTAAGTCAACTTTTTCACTCTTGTCTTTCACTTTCATCAAGAGACTTTTTAGTTCCTCTTCACTTTCTGCCATAAGGGTGGTGTCATCTGCATATCTGAGGTGATTGATATTTCTCCCGGCAACCTTGATTCCAGCTTGTGCTTCATCCAGTCAGGCATTTTGCATGATGTACTCTGCATGTGAGTTTAATAGCAGGGTGACAATATACAGCCTTGATGAACTCCTTTTCTGATTAGAAACAGTCCATTGTTCCATGTCTGTTTCTAACTATTGATTCTTGACCTGCATACAGATTTTTCAGGAGGCAGCACGGGTGGTCTGATATTCTCAGCTCTTTCAGAATTTTCCACATTTTATTGTGATCCACACAATGGCTTTGGCATAGTCAATAAAGCAGAAAGATATGTTTTTCTGGAACTCTCTTGCTTTTTCCATGATCCAGCAGATGTTGGCAATTTGATCTCTGGTTCCTCTGCCTTTTCTAAAACCAGCTTGAACATCTGAAAGTTCACAGTTCAGGTACTGTTGAAGCCTGGTTTGGAGAATTTTGAGCATTACGTTGCTAGCATGTGAGATGAGTACAATTGTACAGTAGTTTGAACATTTTTGACATTGCCTTTCTTTGGGATTGGAATGAAAACTGACCTTTTCCAGTCCTGTGGCCACTGCTGAGTTTTACAAATTTGTTGGCATATTGAGTGCAGCACTTTGAAAGATTATCTTTTAGGATTTGAAATAGCTCAACTGGAATTCCATCACCTCCACTAGCTTTGTTTGTAGTGATGCTTCCTAAGGCCCACCTGACTTCGCATTTCAGGATGTCTGGCTCTAGGTGAGTGATCACTCCATCGTGATTATCTGGGTCATGGAGATCTTTTTGTATAGTTCTTCTATGTATGCTTGCCACGTCCTCTTAATATCTTCTGCTTCTGTTAGGTCTATATTATTTCTGTCCTTTATTGTGCCCATCTTTGCAGGAAATGTTCTCTTGGTATCTCTAATTTCCTTGGAGAAAAAATATACCCTAGGGGGACTACAAGGTAGAACAGAGTTTTGATCACTCCAGCAAGGTATCACTTCTATTTCTCATATGTCTTCTATGGCTTGCATGGCATGGGCAACTGTGAAACAGGAAGGAAGGGGGCAGGGCACAAGTTTTGAAAGAATGACATAGCCTGAGGACAATATAAATGCATTAGAATCAAGTGGGTCCTAGATGGCAGACGAATCAACTTCAACTAGACCTTGATCCTCAATCACCAAGCTAAGCAGCACACCAAAGAGTGGGCCGTGGTCCAATTTCTGGAAATCTCCATCCCTTCCTCAAAACAGTTGGAATCATCCTCCCACTCATTAGCCTATGAAATTACCCAGGCTATGAAAACTAACTGCCACATTTTGTTGCTGCTCTTGCCTTCTGTGATGGCCCACTCTGTCAGTCTCTCTGAATAAATCCACTTCTTACCTATCACTGATTTTTTTTTTTTTTCCCTGTGATGCGACATCAAGAATCTCAACTTCATTAGGTCCTGAAACCAGGTCTCTGATCTCAGTTAGAAGATTATGGGGTTTTGGCCAGGTTTGAGTCCCAGCCACGTGCGTTCAAGCCCCAAACAGGGTTTTGGCCAGATTCAAGTCTTGACCATGTGGGTTTGATTTCCAAATTAGGTTTTGGCTGGGTTCAAGTCCAAGCACATGGCTTTAATTCCCAATCTGACGTAAACAGTTTCAACTGAATGTCCTACTAAGGAACTCAGAAATGAAACTAAAGTCCCATACCATCCTCTAGGAATGGACTGTAGTATCTCACCCTTCTTTCCTGATGAAAATAACTCACTGTCTGGGCCTTTATAGGGCTTGGCATATACAGCGTGTTTCATGCCTAGCTCTCCTCATATATTCTACAACAGCCAAGGGAGAGGAGTAGTGGGTATAACCCCTTAATTTGGCCAGGTGATGGGACTGGCAACTATTACACAAAATAGTAGGGAAAACACTTCACCCTCATTGATGGCCCCATGTAAACACTGCCACAGAGCTAGGTGGCCAGTCATAGAGGCCATTTTCAACATTTCCTGGCCAATTAACATAATGTCACTTTGAGGTAGAAATTGCTAGGCAGTCAGAGTAGGACTCTGAGATCTTGGCTTTGTTTTCAATAAACAGCTCACTCCATTAGCCTAAAGCTATACCCTTTGTCCCCATTTCCTGGAATGTGCCTTTGGTCTGATAAGTTATTAGCACTTTTATCCAGTTCAGTTCAGTTTAGTCACTAAGTCCTATTGGACCCTTTGTGATCTCATGGACTGCAGCATGCCAGGCCACCCTGTCCATCACCAATTCCAGGAGCTTACTAAAACTCATGTCCATTGAGTTGATGATGCCATCCAACCATCTCAACCTCTGTCGTCTCCTTTTCCTGCCTTCAGTCTTTCCCAGCATCAGGGTCTTTTCCAATGAGTCAGCTCTTCGCATCAGGTTGCCAAAGTACTGGAATTTCAGCTTCAGCATCAGTCCTTCCAATAAACACCCAGTGCGGGGAGCGAGCTCCGCCCATGGCAAATGTCATGAGGAAGGAGGCTTGGCATACGCAAAGGCGGGATCAAGCCTCAGGAGTCTCCCTGGAAATTCTCGAGCATCTACCCCCAAAACCAGAGTCTGCCTACTTTATGCTTTGTGCTTTCACCTACACCTCTGACTTTATGGGGGGCTGTCCCCCACTACCTCTCTCTGAAAAAAGAGTTAGCTTACAGCTCCAGTTAATAATTCCTGGGTGTGACAGTGTTTAACCTACAAAATCCTTTGGAAATCCTCTAGCCTGCCTGAATAGGTTTTTCCAGCCACATGTGATTGTTCAGAGCCTCCCAACTGTGAGAGGCAGGAGGTGTTCTAAACTGTCTAAACACAGATTCCTTTGAGTAGTTAAAAGATTGATTAGAAATTGTATTGGTGAAGGATTTTTCACTTATTGGGCCAATGTTTGCTGCTAAGTCTCCATACTCCTTACCTACTGTGTCCTTGGCAGTGTATTGATTGATATAATGGGTGTATAGAAATGTAAGTAGTAGCTCAATGTTTGTAACCTTGGACCCTTGAGTTAATTCTTTTCTTGATTGAGCCCACCTCACCTTTGCCCTATAGAAATGCAGCTTTGTCCAATGCTTTTTTGGAGGCTGGTGCCTGACTTTGGAATAATCACCTTTAGAGAAAGATAAGTTTCTTAAAATGTTAACAGGCCTCCTGGCCAGAAGATGATGTAATTCACCTGAACTTTTGCATATGATAAGTTTGAAAGCCTGGCTTCGATTAGGACCAAGAACTGCTGTCCTTGCATGACTCCACCCCTTCCCCCATTATCCTCTATGCACAACTTAAGGTATAAAAACTACTTTGGAAAATAAAGTGCGGGCCTTATTCACCAAAACTTGGTCTCACCATGTCGTTCTTTCTCTTACCTTCTGGCTGAATTATTCAGCCTCTTTTCTCCACTGAATTTCCTCACTGAGCTATACTTATTTCAGCCTCTTTCCTCCACTGAATTTCCTCACTGAGCTATCCTTATTCTATTACTCTCTATATCTTTGATAAAATATTTAAATAAATAGGTCGCCGACGCCGTCCGCGCTTCGAATACCATGGATCAGCCGGGGGTGGTCCCCGGCAACCCAGGACTGATTTCCTTGAGGATGGACTGGTTGGATCTCTGTGTGTCCAAGGGACTCTCAAGAGTCTTCTCCAACACCACAGTTCAAAAGCATCAATTCTTCGACGCTCAGCTTTCTTTATAGTCCAACTCTCACATCCATACATGACTACTGAAAAAACCACAGCTTTGACTAGATAGACCTTTGTTGGCAAATTAATGTCTCTGCTTTTGAATATGCTATCTAGGTTGGTCATAGATTTTCTTCCAAGGAGCAAGCTTCTTTTAATTTCATGGGTGCACTCACCATCTGCAGTAGTTTGGAGCCCCCCAAAATAAAGTCTGTCACTGTTTCCATTATTTCTCCATCTATTTGCGGTGAAGTGATGGGACCAGAGGCAATGATCTTCGTTTTCTTAATGCTGAGCTTTAAGCCAACTTTTTCACTCTCCTCTTTCACATTCATCAAGAAGCTCTTTAGTTCTTTGCTTTCTGCCATAAGGGTGGTATCATCTGCATATCTGAGGTTATTGATATTTCTCCCTGCAATCTTGATTCCAGCTGTGCTTCATCCAGCCCAGCGTTTCTCATGATGTATTCTGCATGTAAGTTAAACAAATATGGTGAAAATATACAGACGTGATGTATTCTTTTCCTGATTTGGAACCAGTCTGTTGTTCCATGTCCAGTTCTAGCTGTTGCTTCCTGACCTGCTTGCAGATTTCTCAGGAGGCAGCTCAGGTGGTCTGATATTTCCATCTCTTTCAGATATTTTCACAGTTTGTGGTGATGCACACAGTCAAAGGTTTTGGCATAGTCAATAAAGCAGAAATAGAAGTTTCTCTGGAACTCTCTTGCTTTTTTGGTGATCCAGTGGATGTTGACAATTTGATTTCTCATTCCTCTGCCTTTTCTAAATCCAGCTTGAACATCTGGAAGTTCATGGTTCACGTCCTGTTGAAGCTTGGCTTGGAGAATTTTGAGCATTACCTAGCCAGCATGTGAGATGAGTGCAATTGTGTGGTAGTTTGAACATTCTCTGGAATTGACTTTCTTTGGGATTGGAATGAAAACTGACCTTTTCCAGTCCTGTGGCCACTGCTGAGTTTTCCAAATTTGCTAGCATATTGAGTGCAGCACTTTCACAGCATCATCTTTTAGGATTTGAAAAAGCTCAACTGGAATTCCATCATCTCCACTAGGTTTGTTCATAGTGATGCTTCCTAAGGCCCACTTGACTTCACATTCCAGGATGTCTGGCTCTAGGTGAGCGATACTATCTGTGTCTTGTAGATCTTTTTTGTACAGTTCTATGTATTCTTACCTCTTTAGGTGGCTCAGAGTTTAAAGCGTCTGCCTGCAATGCGGGAGACCTGGGTTCGATCCCTGGGTTGGGAAGATCCCCTGGAGAAGGAAATGGTAACCCACTCCAGTATTCTTGCCTGGAGAATCCTATGGACAGAGGAGCATGGTGGGCTACAGTCCACGGGATCGCAAAGAGTCGGACACGACTGAGCGACTTCACTTCACTTCACTTCACTTCTGTGTATTCTTACCATCTCTTCTTAATATCTTCTGCATCTGTTAGGTCCCTACCATTTCTGTCCTTTATTGTGCCCATCTTTGCATTAAATATTCCCTTAGTATCTCTAATTTTTTTGAAGAGATCTCTAGTCTTTCCCATTCTATTGTTTTTGTCTACTTCTTTGCATTGATCACTGCAGAAGGCTTTCTTATCTCTCCTGGCTCTTCTTTGGAACTCTGCATTCAAATGGGTATATCTTTCCTTTTCTCCTTTGCCTTTCACTTCTCTTCTTTTCACAGCTATATGTAAGGCCTCCTCAGACAACCATTTTGTATTTTTACATTTCTTTTTATTGGAGATGGTCTTGATCCCTGCCTTCTCTACAATGTCACAAACCTCCATCTGTAGTTCTCTTCAGGCACTCTGTCTATCAGATCTAATCCCTTGACTCCACTGTGCAATCATAAAGGACTTGATTTAGGTCATACCTGAATGGTCTACTGGTTTAGCCTACTTTCTTCAATTTTAGTCTGAATTTGGCAATAAGGAATTCATGATCTGAGCCATAGTCAGCTCCCAGTCTTGTTTTTGATGACTGTATAGAGCTTCTCCATCGTTGGTTCCAAATATTATCATTGATCTGATTTTGTATTCACCATCTGGTTCCTCGGCCTTGATCTCTGGTTCCTCTGCTGTTTCTAAATCCAGCTTGAACATCTGGAAGTTCACGGTTCCTGTACTTGCTTCATGTTCATGCACTTCATGTTCATTAAGTTTGACTTGAAGAATTTTGAGCATTACTTTGCTACCATGTGAGATGAGTGCAATTATGTGGCAGTGTCCATGTGCGGTAGTGACCATCTGGTGATGTCCATGTGTAGAGTCTTCTCTTGTGTTTTGGAAGAGGGGGTTTGCTATGACCAGTGCCTTCTCTTGGCAAAACTCTATTAGCCTTTGCCCTGCTTCATTCTGTACTCCAAGGCCAAATTTTCCTGCTACTCCAGGTATTTCTTGAGCTCCTACTTTTGCATTCCAGTCCCATATAATGAAAAGGACATCTTTTTGGGGTGTTAGTTCTAGAAGGTCTTGTTGGTCTTCATAGAACTGTTCAACTTCAGCCTCTTCAGCATTATCAGTCAGGGCATAGGCTTGGATTACTGTGATATTGAATGGTTTGCCTTGGAAATGAACAGAGATCATTCTGTCGTTTTTGAGACTGCATCCAAGTACTGCATTTTGGACTCTGCATTTCTGCCTATTTTAAGGAGTAGAGCCAACCAAAGATGTACAGATTAAGGATTAAAAATCTGCTGTAAGCTCTGCCTTTGAGAGACTCTACCTCCTCTCAGTGTCTATGCTAAGAGCTTTGTACTTTCCTCCTCTCTAATAAATTCTATTTGCTTGCTACCATGAGTATTTTTGTGTTTGTGGATTCCATTTTTAGGCTCCGTGAATGAGATTTTGGATTCCCATTTCAACCTGACTTCTGAGGTCCTCAACCTTCACCTCAGCTGTTAGCTCAGTATCTGTGCCCTTAACATAGAACACAATAGCCAGCTCATAGCTACAGTCATTGCCTTATTGTCTGACTTCTTTTTTCCCCACTGTAATGGTGACTAATGTGGAACCCTAAACCAAGGTCCCAGGTGTGGAGCCTTATACCAAGGTCACAGGACAAAAATCTCTGGACCTGGCCAAGCCCCATAGCAACTATTGCCATGAGCCTTCCAATCTAAACTGGCCAGTTCCCTGACCTCATATTAGGTAAATTACCCACCCCTGTCTTGAGGCTATAAAAACAGGCTACTAGCCCACAAAATGATTCAGCTCCCCTTAGAGCCAGCCTGCTCTTCCTCTAATACCTTTTATTCTCCTCTCATTCTGCCTCATGTCTTGAAATTCTTTTCCAATCCATGCATGGACCATGACCACCAATATCTCTGCATCAGTCTTCGGGGTGTCTGTGAATTCCCCATACTCTCTTGGCAGCCCCTGTTCATCAAGGACAGCCACCACAGGGCAGCACATATAAGTTGGCAGCCACCCTAGGATTACTTCTACAACTTTGCGGAAGTAAGGCAAAAGTTAAATGACACCCACAACTTTCAAGTCTCACATGCTAGTGGATGGCCCAAGCAGCTTTCCATTCCCTGTCCTTAGGAGACAGGAGGGAAGGGGCAGGGCACAATCATTAAAAGAATGACACAAACATAAAAGAATAACAAGATACAACAAAAATCGACTAGAACTGATTAGGTCCAAGTTGACAGGAAATTTGACTTCCAGAAAACCTTGAGCCTCACTATACAGTCATTGTAATACATTCAGTTCAGTTCAGTTCAGTTCAGTCACTCAGTCATGTCTGACTCTCTGCGACCCCATGAATTTCAGCACGCCAGGCCTCCCTGTCCATCATCAACTCCCGGAGTTCAACCAAACTCATGTCCATTGAGTCAGTGATGCCATCCAGCCATCTCATCCTCTGTTGTCCCCTTCTCCTCCTGCCCCCAATCCCTCCCAGCATCAGGGTCTTTTCCAATGAGTCAACTCTTCACACGAGGTGGCCAAAGTATTGGAGTTTCAGCTTTAGCATCAGTCCTTCCAATGAACACCCAGGACTGATCTCCTTTAGGATGGACTGGTTGGATCTCCTTGCAGTCCAAGGGACTCTCAAGAGTCTTCTCCAACACCACAGTTCAAAAGCATCAATTCTTCCGCTATATGTTAAATGATACATGGCAATTTCAAGGTCAGTTTAAAAGGCCAAAATGTAGGCAGTGGCCCAATTTCTGGAAATTCCTGCTCCTCCTCCATAATAGATATTTATCCTATTCATTAGCATATGAAGTTACCCAGCCTATAAAAACTAACCCCCACAGCCCAGGGCCACTCTCACCTTCTGAGACAGACTATATTCTGCCATAATGTATGTCTCCAAATATGTTACTTACTTATATTAAACATAAGTTGCTGTCACCTTACTATGGCTCTCTCAAGGACACTCACTTGGCAGCCTGTCCCAGGGACTCATCCAAGACCCAAGACATGCCTGTTCCCTTGTCTCATTTCTCTGCAGCACATACTTCCCGACAATTCGGCACTCACAGAAGCTTCCTCAATCTCCTAGCTTGCTCCACCAACTGTTGGGCTGTACATTGAGCCCTGCAAGCCCTGTATTGTACTTCAGTCTAGAAAGAAGTCCAATTTCTAGACTGAAGAAAGAGCCCAGAGACATCAATGGTTTAACGAATGGGGTGGGGGTGGGGGGGGTGCGGTTTACATGCTTGAAGAAAGGTCTGGAGTAACATCCCACCATATGGCAAGAAAGATGTGGCATCAGTCTTTACTGCCAAGGGAGGGGAAATCACCTGTTATAGAAGAAGTTGACGTCAGGAGAAAGAAACAGCAATCCACTCCAGTATTTTTGCTTGGCAAATCCCATGGATAGAGGAGTCTGGTGGGCTACAGTCTATGGGGTTGCAGAGAGTCAGACACAGCTGAATGACTTTCATTTCACTTCACTTACCTCATTCGTTACCAGAGAAACCAGCAGAGCAGCATGCCCCTCACTGCCCTTATGATAAGCTGTAATAGTGGAGAGACTCTGATCTAAAGCTAGAATGATCGTTAGCTGGAGACAGGGCAAGTGTGTAGGAAGCAAACAGTGAAGTTATTTACTGGTTTGCAGTTCTATTTTTTTCTTGACAGAATTTTTGGAACTAACAACTAAGTCAGGTTGACATAAGTGATCTACAGTCTCTTCTAAGTCATAGTGACACAGATGCCTTCAATTCTTAGTTCTTAATTGCTGTCATTCATCATCCCAGGCTGGAGGATAGATCATTATTTTTTGGGAAAACAATTGGTCCAGTTCTATACCATCTTTTTGTAAAGTCACAGCAAGTTGCTGGTGGTAGTTATTTCAACTACTACACATATTATGTTTTCTCATTCTTTTTGTAAGATGATCAGTTTTGTGGATCACTTAATGGATGGTGACTGTAAAATAGGGTGTAAGATGTTGGAGTGAACCGTGCTACTCAGACAAATATTAGAGGCATGATTATAATTAGAGTTTGTAGACTTTATTTAACCCTAAATCTGAGAGTGTTTAAAGTAAACCAATAAAACAATCCCAGTTTCATTCTGAAGAGCCTACACAACCAGATATGAAGATAATAGCCAAGGCAATTAATTTCATGATTTCTTCATTGGTTTTTCAGATCTTTGTAATTTTAAAGGCCTCAGAAAGTCTGTAGAGATGAAAGTACAATTTCTTTTTCCCCCTCAAATGGCATTTCAACAACCTCAAGAGGCCAATATTCTGTCTAGGGCTCTTCTGTTCCAAATCATCATATTTCCAATCTCATGTACTTCTTAGTGAGATTGGCTAGCTCCATGGCAGGTAGGAGCTTCTTCACATTCTGTGTCTCCTTTAAAGCATGAAATGAAAACTCCTGATGACAGAACAAAGCTATCTGGAATTTCTATTGAATGATTAAGATTTTGAACTTCAAACTGAGGCCCAGTTTTTTTTTTTTTTCCTCCTTCTTGTACCACGTTAAGAAGTGAGCTCTTTTTCAAAGAAGGAGAAATAGGGTGTCAAAATGGATCCTGCATTATGTCAGAGATCACTTTACTGAGATAACTAGACCATGTCTAGTTTTTTGAAAGTAGCCAATAGGTTGCTTTTTTTATTTTATTATTATCACTATATATTTAATGTCAGCTTTGGAGTCTATCCAATGATGTGGTCTTGCGTAAAATATCCCTATGGGGTATCTCAACTTCATTGCATGGTCTCAGCCCCATTAAGAAGTAGTTAGGTGCTAGGTAGAAGATTATGGGCTTCCCAAGAACCCACCTGCCAATGCAAGAGACATGATACTTGGGTTCAATCCCCGGGTTGGGAAGATCCCTTGGAGAAGGGAACAGCTACCTATTCCAGTATTCTTGCCTGGAAAATCTCATGGACAGAGGAGTCTGGCAGGCTACAGTCCATGGCATTGAAAGGAGTCAAATATGACTGAAGCGACATAACATACACAGGTTATAAAGTGGAGACATGATTGAATAGGTAAATGGTTAGGTCTGATAGGGAAACAGACTTATATAATAAGCCTTTTTTGTAAGGCCTGTAAATGTGATAGAGGTAAAACACAAGCCATCTATTTCCTTTTTTCTTTCTAAAGCAAATCGTGAAAGTTTGGTTACAGAGTTCTTTTATTACAAATGAATCTTGGGTGTTGCTTCAGTGGAAGCAGAAAGCAGAAATATCTTCCTTTATAGATATGTGGGCTCCCTGGTGGCTCAGATGGTAAAGTGTCTGCCTGCAATGCAGGAGACTCGGGTTCAATACCTGGGTCAGGAAGATCTCCAGGAGAAGGAAATGGCAACCCACTCCAGTACCCTTGCCTGGAAAATTCCATGGACAGAGGAGCCTACAGCCCATGGGGTCTCAGAGAGTCCAGCACGACTGAGCGACTTCCCTAAGGAATGTTGTGGCTGATTTCATCTTCTATACAGATCACTAAAACTTTCTCCATAGTAGCAAGCCTGCTGGCTTTCTTATTATTCTTATCTTATCATAGATATTTTATGATGGGGATTTTACTTTAAAAAAAAAAATTTCCTGGACTATTACATTATCTACTAGATTAAAAAATCATGTCATAGTTGAGTCCAATTACTGATGAAAACAATTGAGTTTTTACAAGGGATTTATACTTAAGGGAACTGGTTGGAACTCAGAGGTAAATGTACAACAATCCAACAGTCAGTTTAATTGTACAATCATGAAAAGATTACAACCAGGGATTGGACTCACACCAAGGAGTATATGAGGATTCTAAAAGAAATTTAAAGTGTAGAATCTATAAATATTATGCTTAAGGAAAAAGAAAATATATTTTTGTAAAAATCCAAAGCCTTATTTCAGCAGAGGATTGAAATCATTCAGGAAGATAAAGAACAGAGACATGAAGATTAAAGTAAGACAATCTGTAGCCTTGGTAAACTAGATCTTGTCCTGCAGGTTTTGGGTACATGTTGTCTTCATCCTGTAGTTTGTTCTTTGGTATGAAGCCTTTGATTGATGAAATCTCCTTCTTATTACTGTCTGTTTCTGAAGTATTCTCAAATCACTCAGTGGAATGGCAGTCCAGGTATTGAAATATGATGGAGCCAAAGCAAAAACAACATCCAGTTGTGGGTGTGACTGGTTATAGAAGGAAGGTCTGGTGCTGTAAAGAGCAATACTGCATAGGAACCTGAAATGTTAGGTCCGTGAATCAAAGCAAATTGGAAGTGGTCAAACAGGAGATGGCAAGAGTGAACGTTGACATTCTAGGAATCAGTGAACTAAAATGGACTGGAATGGGTGAATTTACCTCAAATGACCATTATATCTACTACTGTGGCCAGGAATCCTTTAGAAGAAATGGAGTAGCCATCATAGTCAACAGAAGAATCCAAAATGCAGGACTTAGATGCAATCTCGAATGCCTTCGTTTCCAAGGCAAACTATTCAATATCACGGTAACCCAAGTCTATGTCCCAACCAGTAACATTTAAGAAGCTGAAGTTTAATGGTTCTATGAAGACCTACAAGACCTTTTAGAACTAACACCCCAAAAAGATATCCTTTTCATTATGGGGGAATGGAATGCAAAAGTAGGAAGTCAAGAAACACCTGGAGTAACAGGCAAATTTGGCCTTGGAGTACAGAATGAAGCAGGGCAAAGGCTAATAGAGTTTTGCCAAGAGAACACACTGGTCATAACAAACACATAAACAAACACCCAACAACACAAGAGAAGACTCTACAAGCAGACATCAACAGATGGCCAACACTGAAATCAGATTGATTATATTCTTTGAAGCCAAAGATGGAGAAGCTCTATACAGTCAAAAAAAAAAAAAAAAACAAGACCAGGAGCTGACTGTGGCTCAGATCATGAACTCCTTATTGCCAAATTCAGACTTAAATTGAAGAAAGTAGGGAATACCACTAGACCATTCAGGTATGACCTAAATCAAATACCTTATGATTATACAGTGGAAATGAGAAATAGAATTAAGGGACTGGATCTGATAGACAGAGTGTCTGATGAACTGTGGATGGAGGTTTGTGACATTGTATAGGAGACAGGGATCAAGACCATCCCCAAGAAAAAGAAATGCAAAAAGGCAAAATGGCTGTCTGAGAAGGCCTTACAAATAGCTGTGAAAAGAAGAAAAGCAAAAAGCAAAGGAGAAAAGGAAAGATATTCCCAGTTGAATACAGAGTTCCAAAGAATAGCAAGAAGAGGTAAGAAAGCCTTCCTCAGCGATCAATGCATGAATAGGTGAAAACAATAGAATGGGAAAGACTAGAGATCTCTTCAAGAAAATTAGAGATACCAAGGGAACATTTCATGCAAAGATGGGCTCGATAAAGGACAGAAATGGTAAGAACTTAACAGACACAGAAGATATTAAGAAGAGGTGGCAAGAATACACAGAAGAGCTGTACAAAAAAGATCTTCACGACCCAGATAATCACGATGGTGTGATCACTCACCTAGAGCCAAACACCCTGGAATGTGAAGTCAAGTGGGCCTTAGGAAGCATCACTACGAACAAAGCTAGAGGAGGTGATGGAATTCCAGTTGAACTATTTCAAGTCCTAAAAGATGATGCTGTGAAAGTGGTGCAGTCAATGTCAGCAAATTTGGAAAACTCAGCAGTGGAAAAGGTCAGTTTTCATTCCAATCCCCCAAAAGGCAATACCAAGGAATGCTCAAACTACCTCACAATTGCACTCATCTCACATGCTACTAAAGTAAAGCTCAAAGTTCTCCAAGCCAGGCTTCAGCAATATGTGAACCGTGAACTTCCAGATGTTCAAGCTGGTTTTAGAAAAGGCAGAGGAACCAGAGATCAAATTGTCAACATCCACTGGATCATTGAAAATGCAAGAGAGATCCAGAAAAACATTTATTTCTGCTTTATTGACTATGCCAAAGCCTTTAACTGTGTGGATCACAAAAAACTGGAAAATTCTGAGAGATGGAAATACCAGACCACCTGACCTGCCTCTTGAGAAATCTGTATGCAGGTCAGGAAGCAACAGTTAGAACTGGACATGGAACAACAGAGTGGTTCCAAATAGGAAAAGGAGTACGTCAAGGCTGTATATTGTCACCCTGCTTATTTAACTTATATGCAGAGTACATCATGAGAAATGTTGAGCTGGAAGAAGCATAAGCTAGAATCAAGATTTGCCGGGAGAAATATCAATAACCTCAGATATGCAGATGACACCACCCTTATGGCAGAAAGTGAAGAAGAACTAAAGAGCTTTTTCATGAAACTGAAAGAGGAGAGTGAAAAAGTTGGCTTAAAGCTCAACATTCAGAAAACGAAGATCATGGCATCCGGTCCCATCACTTCATGGCAAATAGATGGGGAAACAGTGGAAACAGTGGCTGACTTTATTTTTCTGGGTTCCAAAATCACTGCAGATGGTGATTGCAGCCATGATATTAAAAGATGCTTACTCCTTGGAAGGAAAGTTATGACCAACCTAGACAGCATATTAAAAAGCAGAGACAATATTTTGTCAACAAAAATCCATCTAGTCAAGGCTATGGTTTTCCTTTAGTCATGTATGGATGAAAGAGTTGGACCATAAAGAAAGCTGAGTGCTTAAGAATTGATGCTTTTGAACTGTGATGTTGGAAACGACTCTTGAGAGTCCCTTGGACTGCAAGGAGATCCAACTAATCCATCCCCAAAGAAATCGGTCCTGGGTGTTCATTGGAAGGACTGATGTTGAAGCTGAAACTCCAATACTTTGGCCACCTGATGGGAAGAGCTGACTCATTGGAAAAGACCCTGATGCTCGGAAAGATTGAGGGCAGGAGAAGGGGACGACAGAGGATGAGATGGCTGGATGGCATCACTGACTCAATGGACATGAGTTTGGGTGGACTCTGGGAGTTGGCGATGGACAAGGAGGCCTGGCGTGCTGCGGTCACAAACAGTTTGATACAACTGAGCAACTGAACTGAACTGAACTGAATATCTATAGCCATTTAGTTTATTATTTGGTAAGTCATTTTTATTTTGGGATATCATATTGGTAGCAATGATATTTAAAAAAAGTATATGTATAATGAAAACTTATGTCTTGTTTCATTCAAAAAGTTGATGAGAAATTTGTAAATCAAACAAAATGTTGGTGAACATTTATTATTCATTATGGAGACCATAACGATGTACAATCATCTAAGGAAGCATAAATTATTACCTATTTCTAAACTTACCAGATACTTATGACCTGTGGAAGGCACATTTAGGTTAAATGATTTCTGTCTCAAGTTAATTTTGCTCATTCTTAATCCTAGATTTTCTTTTTCATGTACAAAAAATGACGTGATAGTTGTTAATGAATCAGATCCATTAGCAACAGAGGAATTTAACAAATAAATGATGCCAGTTTTACCAAAATATCATTTGACACCTAAAATAGGAAATCAATTAAATTTTTATAATGGTTTGCTTTTAAACAAAATACTCTTTTCATGGAATTAAAGTAAATCTTTGGAATTTCATCCTGTAAATGGAGATATATTTAGCATTTTTTTTTTATTGTCACCCTGCTTTTTTTTTTAATTTTTATTTTATTTTTTAACTTTACAATATTGTATTGGTTTTGCCATATATCAAAATGAATCTGCCACAGGTATACATGTGTTCCCCATCCCGAACTCTCCTCCCTCCTCCCTCCCCATACCATCCCTCTGGGTTGTCCCAGTGCACCAGCCCCAGGCATCCAGTATTGTGCATCGAACCTGGACTGGCAACTCGTTTCATATATGATATTATACATGTTTCAATGCCATTCTCCCAAATCATCCCACCCTCTCCCTCTCCCACAGAGTCCAAAAGACTGTTCTATATATCAGTGTCTCTTTTGCTGTCTCATACACAGGGTTATTGTTACCATCTTTCTAAATTCCATATATATGCGTTAGTATACTGTATTGGTGTTTTTCTTTCTGGCTTACTTCACTCTGTATAATAGGCTCCATTTTCATCCACCTCATTAGAACTGATTCAAATGTATTCTTTTTAATGGCTGAGTAGTACTCCATTGTGTATATGTACTACAGCTTGCTTATCCATTCATCTGCTGATGGACGTCTAGGTTGCTTCCATGTCCTGGCTATTATAAACAGTGCTGCGATGAACACTGAGGTACACGTGTCTCTTTCAATTCTGGTTTCCTCAGTGTGTATGCCCAACAGTGGGATACTGGGTCATAAGGCAGTTCTATTTCCAGTTTTTTAAGGAATCTCCACACTGTTCTCCATAGTGGCTGTACTAGTTTGCATTCCCACCAACAGTGTAAGAGGGTTCCCTTTTCTCCACACCCTCTCCAGCATTTATTACTTGTAGACTTTTGGATCGCAGCCATTCTGACTGGCGTGAAATGGTACCTCATAGTGGTTTTGATTTGCATGTCTCTGATAATGAGTGATGTTGATCATCTTTTCATGTGTTTGTTAACCATCTGTATGTCTTCTTTGGAGAAATGTCTATTTAGTTTTTTGGCCTATTTTTTGATTGGGTCATTTATTTTTCTGGAATTGAGCTATAGGAATTGCTTGTATATTTTTGAGATTAGTTGTTTGTCAGTTGGTTCATTTGCTATTATTTTCTCCCATTCTGAAGGCTGTCTTTTCACCTTGCTTATAGTTTCCTTTGTTGTGCAGAAGCTTTTAAGTTTAATTAGGTCCCATTTGTTTATTTTTGCTTTTATTTCCAATATTCTGGGAGGTGGGTCATAGAGGATCCTGCTGTGATGTATGTCAGAGACTGTTTTGCCTATGTTCTCCTCTAGGAGTTTTATTGGAAGAATCAATATAGTGAAAATGAGTATACTACCCAAAGCAATTTATAGATTCAATGCAATCCCTATCAAGCTACCAACGGTATTCTTCACAGAGCTAGAACAAATAATTTCAAAATTCGTATGGAAATACAAAAAACCTCGAATAGCCAAAGCTATCTTGAGAAAGAAGAATGTAACTGGAGGAATCAACATGCCTGACTTCAGGCTCTACTACAAAGCCACAGTCATCAAGACAGTATGGTACTGGCACAAAGACAGAAATATAGATCAATGGAACAAAATAGAAAGCCCAGAGATAAATCCACGCACATATGGACACCTTATCTTTGACAAAGGAGGCAAGAATATACAATGGATTAAAGACAATCTCTTTAACAAGTGGTGCTGGGAAAACTAGTCAACCACTTGTAAAAGAATGAAACTAGACCACTTTCTAACACCATACACAAAAATAAACTCAAAATGGATAAAAGATCTAAACGTAAGACCAGAAACTATATTTAGCATTATTTAATTGCTATTGTAAATTAAGCCTAAAAGTTAAGAACTAAGTTTAAAGCATTTGGGTTGATAATGCTAGTAAAAGCATATGGGTATAGTACATTGTTGTTATAAGAAGATGGCTATCAACTCAAGAAAGCTACAAAATATGGAAATGTATTTGGGATATGTCCTGGTATACATAGATATTGGGAGGGATTGGGGGCAGGAGGAAAAGGGGACAACAGAGGATGAGATAGCTGGATGGCATCACCGACTCGATGGACGTGAGTTTGAGTGAACTCCGGGAGTTGATGATGGACAGGGCGGTATGGCGTGCTGCAATTCATTTGGTCGCAAAGAGTCAGACACAACTGAGAGACTGAACTAAACTGAACTGGTATACACAAATGTCCAAGTATATAATTTTAAAAATATATACATACTTTAATTGAATAACTAATTGTCTGTGACAAAACTGATATCAAGCAGAATTAAATGCTGAAACATGGCAATGAGTACTTTTCTTTATTGTCCAGTATCATCCAGAGCTTTCAAATGTTTGAGCTTTTGAAAAAGTATTTGGGATTAACTGTATCTTACCATGATATTGAGGAGAAGTCAATGGCACTCCACTCCAGTACTCTTGCCTGGAAAATCCCATGGATGGAGGAGCCTGGTAGGCTGCAGTCCATGGGGTCGCTAGGAGTCGGACACGACTGAGTGACTTCACTTTCACTTTTCACTTTCATGCATTGGAGAAGGAAATGACAACCCACTCCAGTGTTCTTGCCTGGAGAATCCCAGGGACGGGGGAGCCTACTGGGCTGCCGTCTATGGGGTTGCACAGAGTCGGACACGACTGATGTGACCTAGCAGCAGCAGCAGCAACAATGATATTGAAATTTTAAATAAGTGATATCTCTAAATCTTGGTTGCACTTTATGGAAAATCATTGAGGAATCTTTAAATATTTAACAAACAGAACTCTTAAGACTCTCTGTCTTTTTGAAACTTTTAAGAATTGCAGTTAATTAAAACAAAGTTAACAAAAAGAAGAAATGTATCCATAAAAAACAAATTGAGAAGAGAACAAATTAAATGATAGGAATTCAAACAGCAGGTAAGACTTAGTTTTAAATTCTATAATTGCATTTGGAATAAGTTGATTTTGATAGAGCTCTCACTTTTCATTGGCAAATTTAGATTCTATACAAGAATGGAATGATGCTAAGAAGGCCTATAATTTTGCAAGACCTAAATTTGGTTTAAAACATCTAAAGCAATTATAAATATAGATAACTTACTTGATAATGTTTTCATGTTAAAATTTTTGCCAGAGATAAATTTTCTGATTGCAGGTAAAAATGATGTGCTTAAGCAAATATTTACCATGAAATATTTACTCATTTAAATATCAGAATTGAGAATATCCTCTATTTAGCAGAACTGCTTTGAGCTTGTCAGTTTTCCTATTTCTGTAGGGAGAATATTTCCTTAGTGAAAAGTATTGTTTTTATAGAAAATATTCTATTGAAGATATCAACAGTATCAAATTTATTAGCTCTCTATTTGGTTTTGAAGAAGATTACAGAATTTCAAAAAAATATTAAATAAGGAGAGAATTAAAAATACATTTTTAAGAAAAGAAAAACAGTGATATGACGTCGGGACAGATAACAACTAAGGAACTGATTAAAAGTATTTGCTTATGTACCAGTAGCATTGCTGCTGTTGACAATTTTTTGTATTCTGATCATCAAGATGAAGTAGCTTCTCCCTTTATGAAACACTTGTATGTGTTATCTCTATTTTCTAAATAGAATTTTAATTTTGAAAACATTTTTAAATAGAATTTTATACATTACTAGGGAGGCCTGGCGTGCAGCAATTCATGGGGTTGCAAAGAGTCGGATAAGACTGAGCGACTGAGCTGAACTGAACTGAGCACAATAAAGCCAAACGTTCAACAAGCAAATAATATTTCAAAACTTTATAATGGTATAACTCTTTTAGAGACTTATATTCACTCTTAAAATTGTTTCAGTTTGAACAGTAAATGACATTGTCTCTCCAGCAAATGGTAGGAAACAAAGTTAAGACGCAGCCTTGACCGTGAAGTCGCTTCAGTCATGTCCGATTCTTTGCAACCCATAGCGCACCAGGATCCTCTGCCCGTGGGGTTCTCCAGGCAAGAATGCTGGAGTGTTGCCATGCCCTCCTTCAGGGGAATTTCTCCACCGAGGCCAGGGATCCAATCTGCGTCTCTTATGTCTCCTGCATTGGCAGGTGGGTTCTTTACGGCTAGCGCCACCTGGGAAGCCCCAAAGGCAGGCAGGGGTGACAAATTCTGAAGGACACTGAAGGTGAGGGTAAGGAGTTTGGATTCTATGGGACAGGAGACTAGCAAAGGATTATTTTTGTCACATATTTTAGGTGCAGGAAATTGAGCTAAAATTGATTTACCCTATGCCTTGAATAGACTTTTAACACCATAAGGTTCTATTTTTGAACATGAGGATAATAGTGATGATCATGATGCTGTTCCAACTTTTAACTGGTTGTAGAATCACATACTTTTAAGAAGAATAAACTTTTCTTGAAAGCTTATTGTATAAGTTTAGTTTATCACAATGGTGAATTGCCAACACCTTTTCAGTAAACATAATTTTAATCTTATACCACGTTTCTACAGTCTGGAAAGAGCTTCCATGCATTTAGTCAAAATGTGATATCCAGACCTGAATTCAATTCACCATTTCCCATCCTCCTTATCTGGCTGATTGGATTTAAGATTTTGAAAATTCTTTTCTTTATTCTTTGTCCAAATAATCTTGTCCTTCAGGTGTTTATTTCACTCAGGTGTACGGCCTCAACATAAATGTGGCTTTCATTCTTATCCAGCAACCTTTCCAACAGTTTTTTGCTTAATGTTTTTTTACTACATGTTTGATTCATAAGAAATTATCAATATTTGAGCTACAAAAATAACAATTTCAAAAGTTTTAACCCGTTGCATCTCCCCTTGCTTCTTATCCTCCTCTCTCAGATACCTAGATCACTTAACTCTTTTCCTTCTTCTTCTCCAGTTAGTTCTATGGCATCATTTCACCCAAATAGTTTTTATTATTTTAACATCATGGGGATTTCATATCATGTTAGATTGAATTCATATTAGATTATTAGTAAGAAACATCACTTGAGCACTTTCTACATGCCACATATTTTCTATGAGCTTTCCAAGTATCAACTCATTTACTTCTTCAAAAAACCCGATGAAGTAGATGCTGTTATCTTCATTTTATAAATGATGAAACAGTTACTGATGGTTAATGCAATGTTGCCACAATCGTACACATATTAAATATCCAAGTTGGAATTTGAACCCAGGCAGTCCTTATTATTATTGCCATACTACTTTTTGTAATTAATAAAGGTGGAGAGGGGGATTGGGAATTAACACAATATAGGTCACAGCAGGGAAAAAGCAGTAATTCTAGTGAAGGGGATAAAAATAGGCTATTTATAAAAAAGACTGAGATTTCACAACTTTAGCTTATTTCTGGCAAACATAATGATCATAGAGGAATTTTTAAATTATGGAGAACTTTGGGGACCTGACTTCTGCAGTATGTTGTGGACGTACTGCAATATGTCAAAGCATACTTTTGAAAACAGCTCCAGCCAGAGATATTTTGAAAACTATGTAGGAAAGAGTGGGGGCCCTGAGGTAAAGGACTAAGAGGAAGAAGGAAAGGGAATGTGCACAATTCAGTAACCTGAGATACTTTCAGGGACATTCTCACTCAAAGTACCAAGGATCTAGGGGACAAGAGTTGAGGACAGTTCTTTAACAAAAGCCCACTCAGGAGGGGGGTCATATAGCTGTGCTGAGTTCCTCATAGAGACATTCCAGAGGAACTCCCACTTACTATTTAGGTTCCATATTTTCTGGTGCAGCTGGAAGTTTCTACATTGTTGTTGCTTATTGATGCTCATCACAATCAGTTGGGATGACATTCTGTGATCATTATGGCATTGCTAAGAAAATCTTATCACACTTCCAAAATAATCATACTGCAAAGATCCCCAATTTATGCATTATGTTGTTAACATAAGATAATGTAAAATTCTAAGAAAATAGTAATACTCCTAATAGATGATTTCATATATTTACAGGGCATGCTAGAAAACAGGTTTGACATGAATGTTGACTCTTTCAATGTGGGTAAATTGAATATGTATGATAACTAATTGTGTAAAAGTTTACACAATTGTGGCCTTGTAGCATATAAATCAGTTGTAATCTTTTATTTTTTAATCTTATATATTGTATATATATTATCTTATATATTGTCATCTTATATATTTTCAGTTCATATATAACTGTAGCAAAAGTGAGATAAAGATTCTTACAGAGATTTTTTTTCATGATACAATTAGATAAAAAGTAGTTGCTCTGTAATAAGGAAATATTCCACTTTTAGCCTGAGTCTGTAGGAGCTTAAAATCTTAACAATGATAGGTGCACCAAATAATACTAACTTAAGAGTTTTTTCTATTTGAGCTAGATCAAGAGAAGGTAAATTCTCAAGTTATGTAGAGTCCTAAATTCCTTGAAAATTTGGGGGTCTTTTACAGGCAAAGTTTATTCATTGACTTTAAATCATATACTTCCTATTATCTAAGACAAGTTATATATATTATACTTATTATACGAACTGTGGGTTTCTCTGGTGACTCAGATGGTAAAGAATCTACCTGCAGTGCACAAGAACTGGGTTTGATCCTTGGGTCAGGAAGATCCCCTGGAGAAGGGAATGGCTATCCACTCTAGTATTCTTGCCTGGAGAATTTCATGGACAGAGGAGCCTGGTGGGCTACAGTCCATGGAGTCACAAAGAGTCGGACATGACTGAGCAACTAACACTTTCACTCACTTTATATAAACTATATAATAAGTAACTGCATGGTTTTGGTTATAAATATTATCATTACAGCTTATAAATAAATCAGCATATTTAAGTTATTAAAAAAATTTTTTTTTGACTGATGATATATCCTGGCAGGGGCTGACATTTTTAGGACATGGAACGTAGAAAGTATGTGTATTGGCTTGTAGTGATCAGAGTGAATTAAAATTATAGGAAACAGATCACACTTCCTAGCAGCATTCTGCAGAGCTGAAGAAATTTGTAGGCTTATTCTAATTCTTATAGAAAAAAATTTGAGTAGTTAATAACTCATAACTTGTGGTGTTTGGAGTTGAGAGTAGTGGTGAAGGTGTCATGATCACAGAAACCACTGTCTCCTTTATGCTTGGAGAATTCTGAAATCTGGAAGTTGGCTGATGGTAGGGAAGGCTTACAATCCATTCTAGTTATGTTTAATATTGAAAGTGTTAAGCTAGACTTGCATGGTCCAGTATGGTAGCCTGTAGTCACATGCCTTTACTGAGCATTCAAAATATGACTGGTCCTGATTCAAATGTGCTCAAAGTGCTAAATACAAATAGGATTTTTAAGATTTAGTATTTAAAAAGAGTGCTATGTATCAGTTTAAAATACTGATTACATGATAGAATGATAATATTTTAGAATATTGGGTTAAAGTATATTAATAAAATTAGTTTTTTAATGTGGTTACTGAACAGTTTAAACTGTATATGTGACTAACATTTGTGGCTCCTCATATTTCTATTGGACAGCACTGACCTAGCTTGCTGCTGCTGCTGCTAAGTTGCTTCAGTCCTGTCCGACTCTGTGTGACCCCATAGACGGCAGCCCACCAGGCCCTGCCGTCTCTGGGATTCTCCAGGCAAGAACACTGGAGTGGGTTGTCATTTTTTCCTCCAATGCATGAAAGTGAAAAGTGAAAGTGAAGTCACTCAGTCGTGTCCGACTCTTAGCGACCCCATGGACTGCAGCCTACCAGGCTCCTCCATCCATGGGATTTGCCAGGCAAGAGTACTGGAGTGGGGTGCCATTGCCTTCTTCGAGCTTAAGTCTTGCTTAGAGAAGTCTTGCTTCTCTCTTTGTTACTCACTCATTTCATATTTGGAAACAGGCCAGTTTTTTTGCTGGGTCTGGGAAAGGGGCTGACAACTCCGGCTCGGTCTTTTTCCCTTTCTCCATTCTCCGGGAAGCAGCCTGTCCAGCAGAAGCATGCCTCAGCATCACCCGCTTTTCTGTCAAGAATTAAGGAGCCTTCTCATGGGGGTGAGGGGCAGTACTACAGTTTTCCAGCCATGCCTATGACTGGGTAGGAATTCCATATCACTTGAGGCCATGTGTTGATATTAGCAAGCACTGCTTGCACAGTTCTAAGCCATTTCCTGTAAACGGGTGTTTTGTTTTGTTTTTAAAATAATAACCCATAGCTGATCTCCATCTCTGTGTTTTTGATTCCTGTGTCTAGTATGTAGTTTGACTTTATCTCAGATAGGGAAAGGATTACCCTTTATGAGGACCTCTCAAACTCTTAACAGCTGGAAAAGAGAAGGGACCGAAGAGGAACTGTCTGTATGCCCAGCAATCAGCATGATACAGATGAATGAGTTTATTGTGTATTAATTGACCGCTGTGGAATGCCACAAGGTTTGCGCCATCTCAACCTAATATCAATCAAGAGGGTAGATTTTGGGGTCTAGAGGATTCTAGCAAAAAGAGGCTGAGCAGTAACCTGCCAAGGGCAGGGGCTGGAGAAGCAGAGGAGGGGGTTTGGTGGAGTGGGAGGCCACAGAGGCCCGTCAGAGAGTGCACCATCCCTTCCCTGGAACTCTGCAAATTAGAGATGCCTGTGGAGGTCTTCCAGAAAATTTATATTTAAATGCCTGCCTCATAAAGGATCCTAATATCTGGGTTTATGGTTCTCGTTCAGTTGCTAAGCCGTGTCCAGCTCTTTGTGACCCCATGGACTGTAGCCTGCCAGGCTTCTCTGTTCATGGGTTTTTTTCAGGCAATGATACTGGAGTGGGTTGTCATTTCCTCCTCCAGGGGAATCTTCCTAACCGAGAGATTGAAACCTCATCTCCTGCATTGACAGATGGATTCTTTACCACTAAGTGACCTGGGAAGCCCAATAGCTGGATTACAATAATACTAATAATTTAAGACATGGTTTTTCCTTTTCCCAACTATCCTCCAGGTCTTAGAGTTTCAGAGAAGAGAGATCCTAAAGTAGCAGAGTGAGATGGGATTATAAGTGAGAACAGTGCAAGAATAGACAGTCTCCTTCCCCACACACTGTCATGGTTCAGGATTTGAACTGATTTGGAATCAACCTCTCTGTTTAAATTCTGAGATATTTTAACACCTGAAAACACTCAGCAAAATGGAATGATATGAGAAACCTAAGAGATGTGCCTGAGGAGTCCTCAAGGAGTAGGAACGGGAGAGGTACTACAGCATGGATTATGAGATGTTACTCTGTATCACAAGCACATGGAGGGTTTGCAGTCCAATGTCCAGAGTTTTTAATTTAGTAGATCTTAGAGGGTCTCTGGGACCTGAGAACTTGCAATTCTAAATTTCTAGGTGATAAATTTTCCCATACAGTATTGAGATATGAGGAAGTCATCCTGGCTTACACACAAGTTAAGTTTTATACTAACTAGAACAGTCTGTTTGTGGCCTATCGAACATACATTGGACATCTGCTTTAATTACTAAAGAAAAGGGCACATTCACCAGAAGTAAAGAAAGTCTATGTTAAAAATAAAGATGAAATGGCTCTCTCCCTGGGAAGCCAATGCTAGTACTCCTTAGAC
Source organism: Bos taurus (assembly GCF_002263795.3). Taxonomy (NCBI): domain Eukaryota; kingdom Metazoa; phylum Chordata; class Mammalia; order Artiodactyla; family Bovidae; genus Bos; species Bos taurus. The sequence goes on along the minus strand of NC_037332.1, from coordinate 11,746,411 downwards.
GATAGGGCTCCCTTCCTAGGTGCCAAGGCCACACGGACTTGCTGTGTAAGTCCTGGTCTATTTTCCTTTTCTTTTCTTTTAACCTTGAAGAAATGTACTCCTGACTTGTTTAATGTTCTTTGCTCTAACAAGAGGTAAAACTGTGCTGAAAGCCAAGTTTCTCTGTAGTAGTTTCTTAGAGTAATCTGGGAAACTGGCTCCATGCTATAATCCTCAGTTTGGGTCAAACAAAACTCTTTTCTATTCTTAGTATTGACAGTTTATTGGTTATTTTTATTGACATAGGTGATATTAATATTAATATTGATAGGGCAGAGGCCATACTTTGAGAATCACTGTCAAAGGCAGTAGTAAAACATTAAAAAAAAAAAAAAAAGTAACAAAACAATCTTTCTGTTTGTAGCCATTGCTTGTTTACCATTTAGCTGCTAAATTGTGTCTGACCCTTTTGTGACCCCATGGACTATAGCTCTCTAGGCTCTTCTGTCCATAGGATTTTCCAGGCAAGAATACTAGAGTGGGTTGCCATTTGTTTCTTCAGGGGATCTTCCTGACCCAGGGGTTGAACCTGTGTCTCCTGCTTGGGAGGCAGATTCTTTACCGCTGAGTTACCAGGGAAACCTTGCATCCATTCAGTTCAGTTCAGTCACTCAGTCGTGTCCGACTCTTTGTGACCCCATGAACCACAGCACACCAGACCTCCCTGTCCATCACCAACTCCCAGAGTCCGCCCAAAGCCATGTCCATTGAGTCAGTGATGTCATCCAACAGTTAGGTAGCTAGAATAGGGAAAAGGAGTCCAAAATGGCGGTGGCTAAAAGACAAGGAAGGGAAAAGCCTGTGAAAATAGAACAGAGGAAGGTCAAAGGAAGGTCGGAGGACCAGAGTGAGGACTTCAGGTAGAACAGCACTCCTGACTAAGCCCAGTTTGCATAGGGCAGGCCCAGGGGGAAGAAAGAAACATATAAAAAGAGGAGCCAAAGGGCACTCCCCACCCCCTACCCCGGCACTCTGGGGTGCTCTTCTCTTTGCGTCTTTGGATCGACATGCCCTCACGCCTCAAAGATGTATTTTCCTGCTATTATCTAAATAAAATAGAGCTGTGACACTGAGCTGTAACACTGATTTGTCTAAGAGCTATAACACAGTCCACTCGAGACCTGAGAGCTATAACACAGTCTGTCCAAGACCCGAGAGCTGTGACACGCCGAGGGCTTTAATGTCCGTCACTCCAAATCTTTGTTGGGATGAGACAGACCAAGGAGCATACACTCGTGTGACACAACCATCTCATCCTCTGTCGTCCGCTTCTCCTCCTGCCCTCAATCTTTCCCAGCATCAGGGTCTTTTCAAATGAGTCAACTCTTCGCATCAGGTGGCCAAAGTATTGGAGTTTCAGCTTCAGCATCAGTCCTTCCAATGAACACCCAGGACTGATCTCCTTTAGGATGGACTGGTTGGATCTCCTTGCAGTCCAAGGGACTCTCAAGAATATTCTCCAACACCACAGTTCAAAAGCATCAATTCCTCAGCGCTCAGCTTTCTTTATAGTCCAACTCTCACATCCATACATGACCACTGGAAAAACCATAGCCTTGACTAGACGGATCTTTGTTGACAAAATGTCTCTGTTTTTTAATATGCTGTCTATGGAGTTCAGTCTATTTCAAAACCAGTTTACAGACAAAGCTGGGTGTATAAGAAGGTTATTGCAACTTTATTTGGAGAAGCAAAACATACTTATAAACAGGGGACTGGAAAGCCATGGTATATCCCTAAAATGGAATATTTTATAGTCACTAAAATTACATAAATATATAGCTTATAAATATTTTCAAATTATAAAAATCAAGTAGCCCAGCAAATTGCTTTTTTTTTTTTTTTGGTAAATAAACACATGCTGTATTTAATTTAAATCACATGGAAGAAAATATAAGAATAGGTTAACAGGGGTTATATCCTGTTTTTCCCTGAAATCAGATGGTAGAATCTGTAGAGGGAATTTGAAACTTTGAAATTTATATTCTCTCAGAACTCTTTGATTAACTTATTTGTATTAAAGAAAGAGCAGTAATTTAAAAACTCTGGGCCTTTGTGTATGGCAGTCCACCTAAGCTTAGTGCTCTTCTACCTCTTCTTTGCCTGAAAAAATAGCAACCTGCTCAAGTACCTAATCTTCTTTATGGAATTTTCTACAAGCTTTTTCTCATTCAGGAATCCCACTATTGTGGGTTGAATTGTGTCCCTCCCAAATTCCTATATCGAAGTCTTAACCCTTAGGATGTATTTGGAGATCCAATATTCAAGAGGGAATTAAAGTAAAATGAGGTTACATGGGTGGATCCTAATAATATGACTGGGCTCCCTAGAAGAGCAGCTTAGGACACAGAGAAAAAGCCATGTGAGGAAAGAGGGAGAAGGCAGCCATCTGTAAGCCAACAGAGAGAGGCCTTAGAGAACACCACATCTGCTGACCCCTTGATCTTGGACTTGGAGCCTCCAGAACGATGAGAAAATCAGTTTCTGTTGTTTAGCTTACCCAGTCTGTGGTACTTTCCTATGGCAGTCCCAGGAAATAAAACACCCACAGTGCTTGGTTCATATCACTCCTGAAATACTTGCCACATCACTTTTTAATGTGCTTATATTTCCTGTTATCCAGTAGATTATAACACCTTTGGTTAGTTTTCTATTGCTGTCATAACAAAGTGGCAGAAACTTACTGGCTAAAAACAACTCATGTATTTTCTTAGTGGTCCAATACCATTCTCACAGAGCTAAATTCAAGGGGTCAGCATATTTCTGAAGGCTCTAGGGGATGACCCATTTCCTTGCCCATACAGAATTCATTTCCATGTAGTTGTAGGATTGAGGTATCTTGTCTTTGCTGGCTGTCAGCTGGAAGCTACCCTTAGTTCCCAAGCAGCCCCTTCATCTCAGAACTAACAACACAGAGGTGACGCCTCACTGCCATTTCTTTGATGTCATTGCATTTCTAACTGTGGTCAAAAGGTTCTCTGCCTTTGAAAAGTCATGCAATTAGATTGGGTCCACCGAAATAATCCAGAATAGTTTCTTCATCTCAAGGTTTATTATGCTAACTGCAGTTACAGAGTTGTGGGGTCTTTTATTTGCTATGTCAGGGACCATATTCACAGGTTACAGGAACTCAGCCATGGATACTTCAAAATTTAAGGGCGGATCTCATTCACTGTTTGCATCCTTAACCTTTACCAAAGGTTGGCAAATAGATTTTAAACCAAATTTCTTACCTTGGACATGCAAATGAAAGCCAGGAAGAAAGAGAGGATGGGACTGAAGAGAAAGCGAAAAGGAAAAAAGAAGGAAAAACAGAAGAAAGGAAATAATATCTTCCTAACAGAACTTCACCTTATCAGGTAGAAGTCCTAGAATAATGTACAGTACATAATGTTCCATTCAGTTAACTATGTACTGTATTAGATCAGGCATATAAAGGCATTTAATAAATGTTTTGAACAGATCTGAATCATAAAGGTTATGAATTTAGCTATTAATCACCTCACCAATGACTAAACTACAGAGGTAATTATAATCAATTTCAGTGAACTGTATTATATATCATGGTTGGAAACAAAATGCCTTTCTAGTCAATTATCCTGTTTGTGTTATAAACCATATGATCCTTTGTAATTTTAAAGTACTAGAATAAAATAAAATACTCTTTAAAAAGTAAGTTTATTTTACAATAAAGAAAACCCTGAAATTCTTGAATTGAGTCATATTATAAATATCTTTTAGAGCAATGTCACCATCTAGAGAGACTGCTTTTAACCAAATTCTAGAGAAACTAAAATCTATATGCTTTCTTGGAAAAACTGACCTACTCTACAGATGGTATTTGACCTTGGAGATGCCACAGTAATTTCAAGATTTAGGTATAATCTCCCTGGGTGGGGGGGTGGTATTTGTTATGCATTACTTTCAAAGCATATTGATGAGAAGATAATCTGTTTTAGCCATCTTCGTTGGGTTTTAAGGGGACACCCTTGAATAAAATGCAAAGGACTTACTCAGCAACAGATAATTACCAGAGTGGGATGGTTCATAGAATGTCCTTGATGAAAGCATTGCAGAAAATCTCAGCAAGACAGGGATTATGATCATAAAGTTGCTTTCTTGACAGTTTTACATTTTCTTTAACTAAACGCTCACAGATTTCTTAGGAGAGGTGTTATAAGTGCATGGGTTTTTCTGTCAATTTTCTTCATGGCAGGCAATCTAAACACTTTCACTTTAGCTAAGCCTGGCAGCTATATATCTATTCAGTTCAGTCGCACAGTTGTGTCTGACTCTTTGTGACCCCATGGACTGCAGCACCACAGGCTTCCCTGTCCATCACCAACTTCTGGAGCTTGCTCAAACTCATGTCCATCCAGTCGGTGATGCCATCGGATTATCTTATCCTCTGTCGCCCCCTCCTCCTCCTGCCTACAGTCTTTCCCAACATCAAGGTCTTTTCCAGAGAGTCAGTTCTTCACATTAGGGGGCCAAAGTATTGGAGTTTCAGCTTCAGCATCAGTCCTTCCAATGAATATTCAGGACTGATTTCCTTTACGAAACATCTATTAGCAAGCTTTTTTTTTTTTTTTTTTTTTAATGTGAGAGAAACAGCATTATGTTCTTTAGGTTAATATTCCAATTCCAAACACATTACATCAGTACACCTGAAGTGCTTTGCTACTATGGTAACCCATAATACTGAAGTGCACAGATGATATTTATCATGCTCTATTTCTCACTCTGTGTACAGGAGAAAGCTTGGTGCAGCCTCCTAAGAGTGAAGGTGGTGTGGCCAGGCCAGAGAAGGGAGTGGGAAGACTGGAGATGGATTGCCTGACTTTCAAGTTCCTCAGTTTTCTCCACTCCTTCAATTGACTATCCAATTAAGAGCATGTTTTCTTAATGCCATAAAGATAGATCTCAATTATCGATGATAATTGAGTTTAGAGTCAGAAAAAATGATACCCACTGGTAATCAAAAGCACTGATTTAATTACAAGTTTCAATTTCCCCTCCTAACAATATTTAACAAATTTGCTGCAAAGAAGCTAAGTGGAATTATTTCCTTTTCCTACTGCCACTCCTTCCCTTTTTTTGGTTTCTATTATACTAGAAGTGTCAAAGAAAATAAGGAGGGAGTTTTTTTTGATAATTCCTAAATTGGAAAATCAACTTCTGAATGGTCTAGATTGAGAATAAGTTAAATAATTTTTCTATACCAAAATATATGTGCACCACACAGTATTTTATTGTAATACTATATTTTCTTGTCATAAACTTTACTTTTATGTCACATGTTTTCTGTTCATTAATTTGGTGTGTGTGTGTTTAAGTGAGGAATTGATGGTGATTATTATGATATACTATGTCTATATATAATTCGTATATATATAATATCTATAATTCTATCTATAATTCTTAACAATAATCCAACATTCATAGCATTTCTTTGCTGTTAATTTCTTATCTGGACGAAACATCCTTGGTGTTGTTGTATTATCAAAGAACAAATAGAATTATGAGTTCATATTGCAGTTTGGTTACTGAATTCATGTGTTGTGTTCTGGTTCCAATAGCTACAATCTGGCTTCTCTGTGAGTTGGGGTCTAATGCTGAGTTATTTCCTTCTGCATCTGTCCGATTTTATATTTAATGCTAGAAACAGCAAACAAGTAATAAGTCCAGTCTCATGCACATGCTGGCTGAAGAAAACTTTTATTGTATTTTTTCCAATTCTTTCAAAAACCATTAGAGACTTATTATCAATGCTGAAGGTGTCATTTCTATGACTGCAGAATAAAGCAAACATATAAACTCTTCATTTCTTAGAAAAGTCTTGATAATCTATTTACCAAAACATCTCTGGAGAGCTAAATTGCTACTTTAAAACTTATTTGTCCTTAGGAAATGGAACTTTATTTTTAAAAATTCCTTTTATAACAGTGATCTTTCTGTAATCTTAAAAGAGTGCTACATGGATGGAAAATTCTTATTACCGTGTTTTCACCATGTACTAGTATTCCAGTATTTAAAACCAAAACAAAACTTGATCTGCTTATATTTTACAGATATTCATTCTTTTCACAACTAGTTGTTAATTGATCAGTGCATGTGAAAATTAATCATGATAAACCCCATTCTAAAGAAATCATATGTGATGGACACAGGGCATTCACAAAAATAAATAATATATTATCACATCAGTTCAGTTCAGTTTAGTTGCTCAGTCATGTCCAACTCTTTGCGACATCATAGACTGCAGCACGCCAGCCTTCCCAGTCCATTATCAACTCCCCAAACTTGTTCAAACTCATGTCCATCAGGTCAGTGATGTCCATCAGGTTGGTGATGTCTATATTATCATATAGAAAGTGAAAGATAAGGAGGGTATAGATAAAATACAACGGAAATTTAGAGGAAGAGATTTGGGATGATTAATTAATCAATTAATCAATTAATTAATTCATCAAATACTATGTACCTACTATATGCCAGAGGCTGAGTTTATTTTTTTGGAAACAGTGGCTGACTTTAGTTTTTGGGACTCCAAAATCACTGCAGATGGTGATTGCAGCCATGAAATTAAAAGACGCTTACCCCTTGGAAGGAAAGTTATGACTAGCCTAGACAGCATATTAAAAAGCAGAGACATTACTTTGCCAACAAAGGTCCGTCTAGCAAGGCTATGGTTTTTCCAGTAGTCATGTATGGATGTAAGAGTTGGACTATAAAGAAAGCGGAGCACTGAAGAACTGATGCTTTTGAACTGCTGTGTTGAAGAAGACTCTTGAGAGTCCCTTGGACTATGAGGAGATCCAACCAATCCATCCTAAAGGAGATAAGTCCTGGGTGTTCATTGGAAGGACTGATGTTGAAGCTGAAACTCCAATACTTTGGCTACCTGATGCAAAGAGCTGACTCATTTGAAAAGACCCTGATTCTGGGAAAGATTGAGGGCAGGAGGAGAAGGGGACGACAGAGGATGAGATGGTTGGATGGCATCACCGACTCAATGGACATGGGTTTGGGTGGACTCCGGGAGTTAGTGATGAACAAGGAGGCCTGGCGTGCTGCGGTTCATGGGGTCACAAAGAGTCGGACACGACTTAGTGACTGAACTGAACTGACTATATATCAGGGAAGGTAGATAATATTCTTTCCACTTACAATTAGATGGGAGCTAGTAGTTGAGCTGGACTTTGAAAATCAAGTAGGACATAGAAGCATAAATGATAATATGGTTCTTTGATCTATGGTTCATTCATTCTATCTACTACTATCTCTATCTATCTACTATTTCCAAAATTGCAATGCCTGACTTTGGAACTTCAATTTAATTTTATGAATATTAACAAAAATACTGACTTAAAATGACAAATAGAAAAGCCTCTTTTCTCTGTCCTCAAATGTATTGATGTGTGATCCACCTTCAGTAGAATCACTGTGGTATCAGGAAACCCTTTTGACTCCAAGAATTGGTTGCTTGAATTATAAGTTCTGGGGGGATGAGAGATCTATAAGGTTCTGTCCTGTCCTGCATATTCTGAGGTCACATGTTGTAGAGCTCAGGACTATCTGCATGCTACCTTGTCTTCCCTGGCATTAACTGTCACTAGTATTTTAGTAGCAGGAGGATATATTTTGGTCACCTGAATCTTAACCTGAAATATATACTGCCATAAGAAAAAAAAAAAAAAGAATGAGGGCTTCATGGAGTTGAATTGATGCTATTAGTGTTTGTTTTAGACACATTGTGGTGAAATTTCAGGTGGAGACACACATTAGTTCTTTGGGGAAAGAAGGTTCCAAATAGGCATGTTATAAGCAAGATTTTGGAAAATATTAATACTTGTACTCACAAATGGTAGGCTGCATGTATTTGTTAAGAAAGTATTAAGTTTTGGTAAACTTACTTGTTTGGTATTTTGCTCAGAATAATGAATGTATCTTGAACAGCAGGAAAATGTCTAAATATAAACCATGAGCATCTTCGTTCATCCTTGCCAGAGACTTGTATTCAGTAGATGAAGAAAACAATGACATTTATTGTGATGGTTGTTTTAGCAGCTTCAAGGTTGAGGTACTTCTTTTTTTTTTTCTTTCTTTCTTTCCTCTATGTATGACTTAATATATTTCTCCTTGAGGCTCACACAGAACTATAAAGGATGACTAATACATGGAGAAGGTGTTCATAATTTCTTCCTTTAGGACAGTTACTTTCATCAGTTATTAAGGGCTGATAATCAATATTGATTATCTGAAAATGGTCTAAGAAAATTAGAAACTTGGTAGATACATAAGCAATTTCTATACTGAGGAAGGTTAGTATAAATGAGGGAGGAAGTTAAAAGATTTAAAAAGGGCTTTGAGGCTTTTATAATTTCAGTGAACCTTTGATGTTTGAGATAGGGATGCTGTCAGAGCAGGCTGTGGGACAGATAAGCAGAGAGTGAGCTAAAAGATCAGTGAATGCAAGTTAAGCTAGCCAGAGTTGCTGGCAAGACCAGAAATGATGAAATGATCAATAACACCATGAACCATGTAGGGATGTGGCAAAGCCTAAGTTGCTAGAGGATTGAGAGGATTTAGACTAACATTTAGGGGCAGATGGCCCAAAGCAAAAGCATTCAGCCTTGAGACTGCTTGCAGAGCAAAACAGCAAGAGGGGAGTTTTAGGGAAACCATATCCAACACTAGGTGGTCTCAGGGAACACCGTGGTGTGGAAAGAGAAACACAGAAGCGGCAGAAATAATAGCGATAATAAGACCTGGAATGTCAAAGACATTACTAGTAAGGACTAGTAGTGAAAAAAATCAACCCCTTAAAGATAAACATACATGTAAAAGTTGTAAGCACAGTGTAGGATATATGGCAAGCGTTCAACAAATATTTGAAGTTGAAGCTGAAATTCAGAAGGATTCTAGCAATCTGTAGTAGCCAACTTGTAAGGACTATTGTCACATTAAATAAGAGGACAGCAAGAAGATATGTGATAATCCTAAAGGATCAGGAAAGAGGATTCATTTCGAGTCAGGAGTACCTAGAAGAAAGACCTAGAATATCCTGAGAACGATTTGATATTAAATTACATTTGGGTAATCCCCTTAAGAAATTGTTTATTTGTGACAAATTATTATGTGAAACAGGACTGAGTGACTGAACAAACACAGACACACATAGACATTGCATATGTAAACGTTTCCCCCATATCTCTATTGTTTTTTCTCAAAAATATCAAATCCTTTTTTTTTTTTACAATTTCCCAAGTCTACTTTATAGAGTATGTGTTGAAAATCAGATCATCCTAAAATAGATGCACCATTCATTCATTTATTCATTCAATAATTGCTCAGCAATTATTTTTTTTAGTGTTTTTTAAGTGTCAGATATTATAAAACGTGTTGGCAAAGAGGGACATTAAAACTTAGAAACAGATAACAATGTACAAAAAGAGTTCTGGAAGCATCAAAGAAGCAAGTAACCCTACTTGGAAGAGATACTTCACATATGAGTTGTAATTGGCAAGATAAAGATGGTGAGGAGTGACCATCCAGGGCAGTAGGATTGCTTTGCAAGAGACAGGGAGATATAAAAGGGTCTGATGTGTTTGAAGAAAAGATGTGAAAAAAGGCGTGTGGCTGGAGCATTCATCGAGATGAGATTCACTGGCATAGATTGGGAAGCCCCTGAGATGTTAAGCTAAGCCCGATCTCATTCTTTACCCTGTCAAACTAACAGATGTTTTGAACTACAGGAGTGGCTTCACCTGAATTATGTTCTAGAATTTGTTAGTTCCAGCAGCAGTTGAAAGATAGATTGGTGGGAAGAGAAACTAGGTCTAGGAGAGAGAAGACAGTGGTAGTTATTGCAATATTTCAAAAAGGAAAAAAGTGCTTAAATGTAAAGGCAGCAAGGATGAAAAATATAAACCAGATTCAAAGGTATTTCTTAAATAAAATTCATGGGATTTGTATCTAGCTAGATATGGGAGGTGAGGGAGAAGGAGTAATTGAGACTGGCTGGGATGCATTCATTCTAAGAAACAGAGTCAATGGTAATGTAAAGGAAAATTAATAGTAGAAGAGGCTGTTCAAGGTGGGACACAGAGAACATTCTGGATTCCTGCGCTAGATCACTGCATGTATAGAAAAACGTTTCTATCCAAGTGGCATCCAAACAGGGACTAACACTGGCAGGGTACTGCTTGGTAAGCCAGACTTAAACATAAAATAGAAATCACACATAAGAGATATGTTCAGCTACTTATGCTTTGGCACGAGTGGCAGGCAACTTTCTTATGCAGTGGTATGAGCAATGGCAGCATCTCTTGTTTCCATATTTTCCCTTTAATGTTTTCCCATGCATGGCAAGTTTTCCATATGCTCTGCTGGGTAGATTCTTGTTGCCATATGGCAGCATATAATATGAGAAAAAAATAATAAAGAAGATGTTTCTAATTGTCTAAAGGGATTACTCCTGGCAAATCCTAATTCCTTGCTGGTGGCAGAATGATTCTCATTAGGCAGAATGTCTAGGTTAAGAAATTGGCCAATGCAGGAGCCATTAAGGGATGGATGCTGAAGATCTACTATGTTTCTGACATTTTTATACAAAAACGGATAGACAAATTGAACACAAAGTCAAATCAAAATTGGTCACAGCTTGATACTCTTGAAATAATTTTACTCTTGCCATAGGGGAAAGTAAGACAAAGAGGTACGGTGGCTGCTTTTGCTTACTTATCCTTTGTCGAATTGAGTATCTGTTCCTTCTCAGTTCAACTCAGCAAAAATTCTTATGAATATTTATGTATTTGGAGTATTAAAGGATGAATGACTTTAAGACACTGTTTGACTAGAACTGTGGTTATGGTATTCTCTCTCTCTCTTTAGTCTCTAGGTCGTTTCTGATTCTTGTGACCCCGTGGACTGTAGCTTGCCAGGCTCCTCTGTCCCTGGGATTCTCCAGGCAAGAACACTGGAGTGGGTTGCCATTTCCTTCTCCAATGCATGAAAGTGAAAAGTGAAAGTGAAGTTGCTCAGTCATGTCCGACCCTCAGCGACCCCATGGACTGCAGCCTACCAGGCTCCTCCGTCCATGGGATTTTCCAGGCAAGAGTACGACATTAAACAAAATAATGATGCAAATTGATATGTAATTAACTGTAAGTGACAAAGTGAAAGTTGCTCAGTCATGTCTGACTCTTTGCGACCCCATGGAATACAGTCCATGGGATTCTCCAGGCCAGAATACTGGAGTGGGTAGCTGTTCCTTTCTCCAGGGGACCTCCCCAACCCAGGGATTGAACCCACATCTCCCGCATTGCAGGCGGATTCTTTACCAGCTGAGCCACCACAGAAGCCCAATTAACTATAATGTGTACTACCAAAAGCATAATTGTGAATAATGAATAATGGACTTTTCTCTAGCCTGGAAAAAAAATTAATCAGCTGGAAGCAAAACATAAACAAAATCCTCTGGGTCAGAGAGGAACTTGGAGGTGAAATTAGATGGAACTGAAGCAAGGGGCATTTTGGTTTTCTTATAGTGAATCATGTTTTTAGTTTAAAAGCAGCACCTATAATTGGTAGCTAATTGTCATTACATATTTTAATGTATGGATAGTATATAAAACATTCAGTACATGCATTTCCTATAGGTAAAGGAATTAGGTGGTGGTGCATGAATGGGAGAGAAAGTTATTAGACCTTATATTTTAGAGCAGTTTTAGCTTCACAGAAAAATTGAGCAGAAAGTACACAGAGTTCCCACATGGAATGCCCCCCTTCCCCATCAACAGTCCCCTTATTAGTAATAACTGACATTAACATGGTACAATCATCACTGTTGATGAGACAACATTTATACGTTATTACTAAAGTCCGTAGTTTACATGAGGGTTCACCCTTTGCGTTATACGTTCTATGGGGTTTGACAAATGTATGGCATGCATACACCATTCAGGATCCTACAGAATAGTTTCACCGTCATATAAAGCCTCTCTGCCCCACCAGTTCATCCGTTCTGCTCTCTGAATGGAATGTTACTTTTTACAATATATCTTTTTGATCCATTTAAAAACCTTTGCAGCCTGGATACATATAACTCAATTAAGAATAATAATTAAAAATTTAAACCACTAAGGCTGCTAACAATAATTGCATAGAAACTTTACAAACTGGCACCAGAGAATTGTACCATGGATTAGGGTGGTGTGGGCAAAGGCAAGCATGATATCAAGCAAGGAACAAGCAGGCCATTGGTCAGGCTTGGAGATAGTAGGTAAGAAGTCATGATGCACAGGCAGAGTATCAGTTTTAAACAAGGATGGATGCCAGTTAAATGCGTGGGCCCAGAGGACACCCATGATTAAGGCTGTAGAACCTATGAGTGTTGGAAAAGTTGCAGCTTATTTGATAGGATCCATGATTTCCGAACTGGAAGTAAACCACATTCATCCATCCCTGTCATGACCTATGCAAGTGTGTGTTAGAGTTTTGCTTGGAGTTCTATGAACACACAGAGGAAGGCACAGAATTAAGGTAAAAAAAAAAAAAAGTTTCCGCCAACACAACATTACCGGTCACAAATACCTATTGAAAGAGAGGCTGAGTTCTGCAGCATTATCATTAGGAGACAACGAAAGGACTTTCAACTATCAGAATGTTTTGCTTATTATTACTAGATGGTATGGAGAAGTAATTACTGTTTTATTTTTATTACTAATAATTGTATTTTACTGTTTAGCAACACATCAAGTATCAACCAAACAAATTCTCAACCCTTCTATTTGTCTAGCTTCTGAATTTCTTTTCCACATTTCTAGAACAAATTTACGCTTTCATTTCCTTTCAAAACGCAAGGAAAAAGATTAAATTGTTATTGCAGAGATGACATAATGTTATAAACTGCTGAAGTACATGAAATGCAGAGGAACTGAATTTAATCATTTTAGGTTAAGAAAATGGGGGAAGAAATATCATGTGTGTGTATTAACTATGTGCTTCTACTCACTATATTTGGTTTAGCAGAATATATGCAAATCAGACCAGCCAGAGAATGTACACATATTGGAATTACTCCATCTGTTATCCGCTTTTGTCGAACAAGTAACAGGCTGTTGTGCAAGTAAGATGTCCCACTCTTACACATCTGACCTCTTGCCAAAACCGATTTATTTTACTTCATAGAATTTCAAAATTCCAGCTTCTCGTCTGCATTTCCACAGCCGTACTCTTTATCTAGCTACAGTAATTTCCGGCATAAAGGATCCAATCGCTGAGTGACCTTTAAAAATGCAAATTTTATCATGTCTCCTGCCTGCTTAAAGCTCTTTACTGACTCTTATTGCTCTTAGAACAAGGTAAAGACTCCCTCTCACGGCCTCGGTGCCCTGGCTCAGTGGTCGCTGCCCCGGCAGCAGCTTTCCTGTCACATCGTCCCTCCCAGCTACTCATTCACTCTCACCTTCACCAAGGAGCTCTTTTTCACTCTCTCCCACTCCTTTGCTTGGTTATCACCAACAAAACCCAACTCTGACTAATTTAAGAGGAAATATTTATATATATTAAAAGATGTTTGGGGGCTCACAGAAACACTGGGCGGGCTCTAGAGAACAAAGCTTGCGGCCGTGCTGCCAGAACCACATCTCCCTTCGATCGCTCCAGACCAAGGCGGTGCAGACATCATGGTCCTCCACACCAAGCCCCAGTGCGGCTGCTGCTGCTGCTGCTGCTGCTGCTGCTGAGTCGCTTCAGTCGTGTCCGACTCTGTGCGACCCCATAGACGGCAGCCCACCAGGCTCCCCCGTCCCTGGGATTCTCCAGTCAAGACCACTGGAGTGGGTTGCCATTTCCTTCTCCAATGCTTGAAAGTGAAAAGTAAAAGTAAAGTCGCTCAGTCGTGTCCAACTCTAGCGACCTCATGGACTGCAGCCTACCAGGCTCCTCCGTCCATGGGATTTTCCAGGCAAGAGTACTGGAGTGGGGTGCCATCGCCTTCTCCCCAGTGTTGCTGCTTACCGCCAAGTCTGTTGCCCAAGCAACTCTTTATTTCTGCATCAGCTGATACCTACAGAAAACATCCATTTCCCATTCATTTTGTGTCACTTGGTCCCAATTCAGTTTTACACACACACACACATATATATATATATATATATATATATATATATTTAACATACATATTAAAGGCACAGTAGTACAAATGTGGCTGCACTTTAACTATAAAAGTGAAGTGAAGTGAAGTCGCTCAGTCGTGTCCGACTCTTTGCGACCCCGTGGGCTGTAGCCCACCAGGCTCCTCTGTCCATGGGGTTCTAGGATGCTGCAAAAATGAGTATCTGGTATTTTTGACTTCTTTTAACTGGAGTGGACTCTGCCCCAACAAAAACTCATTAAACGGTAAAGTTTCAATGGGATTTAGATGCTGTCTGGTCAAATAACAATATTAGTTAATTCCTACTCATTCCTGAACACTCAGCTGAAATAGAATTCTTTTGAGGATGTCTCTATGGGTCACCCTCTCCTTCCATGCTGGGGCAGGTCTTTTAGTAGCTGCACTTTTGCAATACCCTGTACTTCTTTTCTATAGAATTAATACTAGTTATTAAATTATTAATTGTGTAATGCTTTGCTTAATTCTTCTCTCCCTGATAAAATACTGGATCTGTGAAGACAATCACTGTGTCTATCTTAGTCAAACCATTAGATTTATACATTAGATTTATAGTGGGTACCCAATAAATACATTTTAAATAAATGAATGATGCATTGAATGGCATACTCCTCTTTAGAATGCTCTCCAAACAATATTGCCTATCATTTAAGAAGTTCCCTACTTGATGGCAGCTTATTAAAAACTGCCCATTTCTTTTGTTTAAAAACTAGAGATGGGAGGCAGAAGGTTATGTAAAAAAATTTTTTTTGTTCTACCTTCTTATGTTCAGTAGCTAGAGTCTGCAAATTAAAATGACAACTGATAGATTGGCAGAAAAAGGTTTATTATGCATATGGAGCCTGTGAAAATCCAAAGATGAGATCGGCTTGAGAGCTATATATCATTTTAACAAAGGGCAATGAATTGTGGACAGGAGACAAGATCAAGAAAAAGGGGGTTGGGCTTCTAAGGGCAGTAAACTGTGAGAAGGTAAATACATGAGGAAAGCTAATGGAAGATAAGTGTTGTTTAGTAAGGCAACTAAGATAAGTGTTGTTTAGTACTGTTTATTATGCAGACTAGAGTTGGTGCTATCTCCACTAATAAGGTTGAGTTGTCTTCAGTGTTTGAGGGTCATTGTCCTGTTCCCTTTTGGAAAAAGGGAGGGGGAACATCTTTACTCAGATAAATTTCCCTCCTACTTTTAGGCAGAAAGACAGAGTACTGAGATTTCCTTTTGTGTCTACTGTTTCTTAATTGCCCCCATGTCAAAGTAATTCTTATTACGTGACATATTCTGAGAGAGAACATTTGATCATTTCAGGGGGAAAACCTTATGGGTATTAAACAAATTTGCATTGACAATTTAGGTTAAGAAGATGCCACTTGAGTCTGCATATAAAACAACCTTTGTTATTTAAATATATAAAATGTTTCCTTTGGATTAGCTTCTTACTTTTATTTTTCTAAAGTTTATATACTTAAACTTTTGTTTAAGTAGAACATTTGTAGAACTTCCTCAATCCATGTTTTTGAGCTAAAGTTACCCAAGTCTCATACTGCTCCCTTAATTTCCAAAATTATCTTTTCTACTTATCTTTTCCCTAGTTTAGGCTTCTGAAAGACTTTGAACTGCCTTATTGTTGATAATCTGCATTTTTTTCTGATAGACAAGTTCTTGCTATTCTTTGCAGAAAATATATGGGTGCCATATTTGCATATAGATCACAGTTATGAACATCACAGACCATGCTTTTCAGAGAAGCAGTATCATAATTTTGGGTTTTATTTTTCAGTAAGGGCTAAACAATATAAATAAAAAGTAAATCCACTAATATATGATAACTGTAAACTTTTCTAATCATGCAAAGTAGGGACATTATGATTCAAGCTCTATAAGTAAACTTAAGTAAATAAGCAAACAGAGGTTCACTATCAAAATTTGCTAGATTTAAAACCAACTTACTAGCTATTGAGTGAACAATTTTACATGTATGAGTGGGGGAATAAACCCAGTTTTCTTGTTCATTCTGTTTTAATTTTCTTATCTTTTCTCCACACTTTCACTCCTCTCTCTACTTGAGAATTATTCTTAGAAAGGGCCCAATTATTCAATAAGTATTTATTGATCCACTATAGAAGGGTGCCAGATTATAGTATTAAGCAAAATATACCCATCATTGTCCCTCATGAAACTTACAGTCAATGAAAACTCAGGAATCTTGTATGCAGGTTCCTCAAAAACCTTAAATAGAGTTGCCATGTGATCCATCAATCCCACTCCTGAGCATATATCCAGGAAAAAAAAAACTATATTTTGAAAAGATAGTTGCACTGTTACATTCATAGCAACATCATTTATGATACCCAAAACATGGCAGCAACTTAAATGTCCAGTGATGGATGGATGGATACAGAAGATGTGGTATATACATACAACAGAATATCACTCAGCCATACAAAATAACGAAATGATGCCATCTGCAGCAGCATGGATGGACCTGCAGCTTATCATACTAGTTGAAGTCAGAAAGAGAAAGACAAATATCATATGATATCACTGACCTGTGGAATCTAAACTATGACATACATGAACTTGTCCATGAAACATAAACAGCCACACAAACATAGAGGACAGCAACCCTCGTGGTTGCCACAGCGGAGGTGGGGTGGGAGGGGTGGACTGAGAGTTTGGGATTAGTGAATGGAAACTATCATGTCTAGACTAGATAAACAACAAGTTCCTACTGAATAGCACACAGAACTATATTCAATAGACTGTAATAAGCCATGATAAGTCGAACAGTTCTACGAAGACCTACAACCTTCTAGAACTAACACCCAAAAAAGATGTCCTTTTCATTATAGGGGACAGGAATGCAAAAGTAGGGAGTCAAGAAATACCTGGAGTAACAGGCAAATTTGGCCTTGGAGTACAATGAAGCAGGGCAAAGGCTAATAGAGTTCTGCCAAGAGAATGCAGTGGTCATAGCAAACACCCTCTTCCAACAATACAAGAGAAGACTCTACACATGGACATCATCAGATGGTCAAACACCAAAATCAGATTGATTATATTCTTTGCAGTCAAAGATGGAGAAGCTCTATACAATCAGCAAAAACAAGACTGGGAGCTGACTGTGGCTCAGATCATGAACTCCTTATTGCCAAATTCAGACTTAAATGAAGAAAGTGGGCATCACTAGACCATTCAGGTATGACCTAAATCAAATCCCTTATGACTATACAGTGGAAGTGAAAAATAGATTGAAGAGACTAGATCTGACCGACACAGTGCTTGATGGACTACGGATGGAGATTTGTGACATTGTACAGGAGACAGGGATCAAGACCATCCCCAAGAAAAAGAAATGAAAAAAGCAAAGTGGATGTTTGAAGAGGCCTTACAAACAGCTGTGAAAAGAAGGGAGGCAAAAAGCAAAGGAGAAAAGGAAAGATTTACCCATTTGAAAGCAGAATTCCAAAGAATAGCAAGGAGAGATAAGAAAGCCTTCCTCAGGGATCAATGCAAAGAAACAGAGGAAAACAACAGAATGGGAAAGATTAGAGATCTCTTCATGATAATTAGAGATACTAAGGGAACATTTCATGCAAAGAAGGGCTCAATAAAAGACAGAAATGGTAGAGACCTAACAGAAGCAGAAGATATTAAGAAAAGGTGACAAAAATACACAGAAGAACTATACAAAAAAGATTTTCAGGACCCAGATAATCATGATGGTGTGATTACTCACCTAGAGCCAGACATCCTGGAATGTGAAGTCAAGTGGGCCTTAGAAAGCATCACTATGAACAAAGTTAGTGGAGGTGACAGAATTCCAGTTGAGCTATTTCAAATCCTGAAAGATGATGCTGTGAAAGTGCTACACACAATATGCCAACAAATTTGGAAACTCAGCAGTGGCCAGAGGACTGGAAAAAGTCAGTTTTCATTCCAATCCCAAAGAAAGGCAATGCCAAGGAATGCTCAAACTATCACACAGTTGCACTCATCTCACACGCTAGTAAAGTAATGCTCAAATTTCCCAAATGGACTTTTTTTGACAAAGTAATGTCTCTGCTTTTTAATATGCTGTCTAAGTTGGTCATAACTTTCCTTTCAAGGAGTAAGCATCTTTTAATTTCATGGCTGCAATCACCATCTGCAGTGATTTTGGAGCCCAGAAAAATAGTCAGCCAGTTTCCACTGTTTCCCCATCTATTTGCCAGGTCAGATGGTCTGGTATTCCCATCTCTTTTTTATTTTTATTTGTTTTTTATTATTTATTTATTATTTATTTTTATTTTTATTGTGGATCACAATAAACTGTGGAAAATTCTGAAAGAGATGGGAATGCCAGACCACCTGACTTGCCTCTTGAGAAACCTGTATGCAGGTGAGGAGGCAACAGTTAGAACAGGACATGGAACAACAGACTGGTTCCAAATAGGAAAAGGAGTATGTCAAGGCTGTATATTGTCACCCTGCTTATTTAACTTATATGCAGAGTACATCATGAGAAATGCCGGGCTGGAAGAAGCACAAGCTGGAATCAGGATTGCCAGGAGAAATATCAATAACCTCAGATATGCAGATAACACCACCCTTATGGCAGAAAGTGAAGAAATAACAGCCTCTTGATGAAAGTGAAAGAGGAGAGTGAAAAAGTTGGCTTAAAGTTCAACATTCAGAAAACTAAGATCATGGCATCTGGTCACATTGCTTCATGGGAAATAGATCGGGAAACAGTGGCAACAGTGGCTGACTTTATTTTTCTGGGCTCCAAAATCACTGCAGATGGTGATTGCAGCTAGGAAATTAAAAGACGCTTGCTCTTTGGAAGGAAAGTTATGACCAACCTAGACAGTATATTAAAAAGCAGAGACACTACTTTATCAACAAAGGTCCATCTAGTCAAGGCTATGGTTTTTCCAGTGGTCATGTATGGATGTGAGAGTTGGAATATAAAGAAAGCTGAGCACCAAAGAATTGATGCTTTTGAACTGTGGTGTTGGAGAAGACTCTTGAGAGTCCCTTGGACTGCAAGTAGATCCAACCAGTCCATCCTAAAGGAAATCAGTCCTGGGTGTTCACTGGAAGGACTTATGTTGAAGTTGAAACTCCAATACTTTAGCTACGTGATGCGAAGAGCTGACTTATTGGAAAAGACTCTGATGCTGGGAAAGATTGAAGGCAGCAAGAGAAGGGGATGACAGAGAATGAGATGGTTGGATGGCATCACTGACTAATGGACATGGGTTTGGGTGGACTCCAGGAGTTCGTGATTGACAGGGAGGCCTGGCACGCTGCGGTTCATGGGGTCACAGAGAGTCAGACATGAATGAGCAACTGAGTGACTGAACTGAACTGAATAAGCCATAATGGAAATGAATACCAAAAAAATATATATACATACACAAACATACATATGTATAAATGAATCACTTTCCTGAACAGCAGAATTTAGCAAAACATTATAAATCAACTATACTCTAATTACTTCAATAAAATAAATTTTTAAAAACCTCAAGAATTTTATTGAACTATTGGCAGATAATTATTAAAGAATCACATTGACACACGATTACTATCTACAATTGCACAATTTCATAACAACTGTCTGCTGTGAGAGCCAAATATGGGTTGATGAAAGCATGTAGCAGGGTTTATCTTCTAGATGAAGATAAGCTTTAGGTCAGGAAATGTGCCCTTGAACGATATTAAAACAGGCAAAAGTGCATACAGGTATAGAGGTGGGATGGGGCATAGTGACCTTGACAAGATGGAGGTAGTGGCACTTGATGACACTGGAAGGTATCTGTGGGCAGAATGAATAGGGGCTCTGTGGGTGTGTGTGCTGACAAAGATTCTTATCTGGACCAAACTCTAGTCAGGCTTCTTGTAACACTCTTCTCAACGAGGCCCTGATGTTTGAGCTTCTGTGGGGCAACCCACTACAGTATTCATGCCTGGAAAATCCCATGGACCGAGGAGCCTGGTGGGCTACAATCCATGGGGTCACAAAGAGTCAGACATGACTGAGTGACTTGTGTGTGTGTGTGTGTATGTTCATATCTGCATTGTCCAGTTTTAGCAAGAATCTTGCTAAGTCAGTTTAGCCATCATCTCCCAGCCTCGACATTTTATCAAGTTCCCCATCCTTCACCATTCTTTGGGTGATGTCTGACCTGACTTGCCTTCAGAAGAGTCTCGTTGAGTTGTTAAAGCTAGAGTCATCCCCAACCCCTGATATTCCCTTTTAATAATTTTCCATCCACTGATAACCCCTCTCACTTTTTGGCTATAAATTCCCACTTTCCTAGTTCTGTTGAGTTGAGGGCAATATCTCACCCCCACTGTAAAACACTGTGGTGGTCCAGATGCCTTTCATGACAGTCTCCCTTGAGAAAGTCCACTTCACTATCTTAAACAAGGATCCATGAATAACTTTTCTTCAATAGTTTAATATTTCTTTTTGTGCTCCTCCCTCAGCTATTTACCTAATGCATGGCTCATCACCGATGGCTTAGAACCATGAGGTAGAGATTGCTAACGTTTGTAAAGTTGGCCTTGAGTAGAGGGTAGGCATGGCACAGACCTGTGAATGAAGGAAAAAGTGAAATGCCAAGTAGCTAACTGTACTCTAGAGCTGTACAGTAGAGAGAATAACAGTATCTCCTATTTACCTGGCCATTATTTCTGTTTCTTATAACAAGAGGGGTGCAGATTTTGAGTAAACTAAACTCTTTGATTGGTGGCTCAGACGGTTAAGTGTCTGTCTACAATGTGGGAGACCTGGGTTCGATCCCTGGGTCGGGAAGATCCCCTGGAGAAGGAAATGGCAATCCACTCCAGTACTATTGCCTGGAAAATCCCATGGACAGAGGAACCTGGTAGGCTACAGTCCATGGGGTCACAAAGAGTCGGACGCGACTGAGCGACTTTACTTTAAACTCTTTGAAACATGAATCTCTCATCTGCCTCTGCTCCATCTCTCACACCCATGCTCTCTGCCTGGAAAGCCCTTCTGGACTTACTGTCAATCTTTTACCTTGATATCAAATTTGAAATCTTATCAAGTTCAAGCAGTTCCTTTTTTATTTTTCACTTCAAAGCTCATGATTTTTCAGCTATAGCAAGATGTTGCCTCTCCTGGTTATTGTCTTTTGTACCATATGCTCTAAACTTCTTGGTCCCTTTGTATAAATAAATAAACAACCACTTATATTTCTTTTAAACTTGTTTTGGGCCCAGAATACCTTTGTTATTCATACTGTAAGTGCTTAGAGATAAATTACTATAAGGATTTAATTTGCTTGTTGTGGATTTGCTTGCCTCAGGCTGCTGCCAAATGTATCCAGGAACATTAGCAATTTGCAGCTGTTCCAAATCTCTATCATTTATAAGACAAAAAACCAAATTGCACTATGATTACAAAGAAATTAGAACAATCAATAGACGTAGTGTTTCCCTTCACATTACATACGACCTGGTAGATTATAAAACAGGCTGTTAATATATAACTATGTACTTGTATTATACATTATTTTTGTGCACATATATATGAAAGGTATAATGCAAACAGAACTGAGTAGCGAATCCCATCCTGGTTCTACATAAAGGCAGTCTTATGACCTTGATCAAGACAATCACCTCCTTTAAATATTAGCTTTTCTATATGTAAAATGAGAATGATCAACCCTTCCTTGGCAGGGTTGTTAAGCAGATGTGAAAATTCTTTAGAAATGCAAAATTTAAGGTGTGATAATGGTTATTGAGCCCAATAAAATAACCATAGACTTGCATAGTAAAGTATGTTTAAAATGGTATTGATGTTGCATACATTTCCTGCAATTGGATGAAATCATCTTTACAAGAGGGAAAAACCGAAACTGGTCGTGTAGTTTTCTCCTTGGCAGATGTTGCTATGTGATACACATTGTCCCTTTGGGAAAGCCTCAGAAAACTGCACGTTCATTTTAGCTCTAGCTGTATGCCTGTGTGAGATACCAGGGAAAAGATTAGCTTTCTGCAATAAAATACATATGCTGAACAATGCATCAAACCCATCAATGCACTGAATCTATCAGACCTAATTTCTGGACTGCTTGTAGTTGCTAAAATTTACATGATATTGTAACAGTAATTAAAATAGGCATTTGAGAAAATTTGTTGTTTGTGGAAATTACCATTGATTTAATCAAGCAGCATTCACAATCTTCCTACAGAAATTTTGTTTACCAGTAAAAAAAATAAAAGAAATTTTAAAACATTATACAACCATTTGAAAAATAACAACTAATGATCAAAGATGAGAAGGCTGGTTTGTGGTAGAATTTCAAAAGGACTTTTACCAAATGTATTTAATATGTATGAATAAATTAATCCCCTCACCACTCTAGAGATGAACTCAAAGTAATAAAATATATGATGCCAGTTTTCTGCATAAGGATGCTAATGTAGAAAGGTTATTACATGCTGCAGGCCATTATGAGAATCAATGTCTGAACAGGAAAAAAAACATAACTTTGGTATCACTTTCCTAAGAAGGAAGCAATTTCACTTGAACTTCGTTTTTCTCTCTGGGGCTTTTAGTGGTCTGCCTCAGATTTACTTCACTGTGCATGTTATTTGCTTTGTTTTGACTTTTTATGTACTTTTAAAATTTTTAATTGAAATTTTTATTTTTTATTGAAGTATAGTTGATTAATAACATGATATAAGTTTCAGGTATATGACATAGTGATTCAATATTTTTATAGATTGCACTCTATTTAAATCATTAAAAAATGATGGCTATATTTTCACTGTGTTGTACAATATATTCTCATTGCTTATTTTATGCATAGTAGTTGGTATCTCTTAACGCATACGTCGTTTATATTCTTCTCTCTCGTAATTCTTTCAAATGAAATTTAACAAACAAAGCAAATCTTACCCACATCATGCAGACAGGTTGCTTAATACATAGTACCAGACTGACTTCCGTATAGTATAATTAGAAGAGAAGCAGCAGCTACTGTAGTGAAACCAAAAAGGGGAAAATGTTCAGTTTGCTATATGGCTTTATTTGGTAGACCACTGGAAGACTGACTTCTTCAAAGATATCTGATGATCATTTCTATCTTGCCTGTTTAACAGTATTCTCTTCACACATGCTGCTATTTCCTTTGGTTTTAGGTGATGCTGTCTGTGTTCGAGCCTGGTGAGTAGGAGGTAGTCCTGCAGCATCTGTTAGATTATCACCTGGTGTGCCTGGCCCCAGAGTGGGCTTCCTTCCCAAAAGGCAGGTGGGGAGTTGATCACACAGCTGCTCCACATGGCTAACAGTGCATTCTTTTTATGTCATCTCACCCAGTTTTTTTGGAAACAGTGCATTTTCATACTATGTTATATGTATCTATCAGAAAATAAGCTTAAATGAATTGTGAAAATATGTTACATTTTTCTATGACACTTCGTTCTTAATTAAACACAGTTCATAGTAGTGTTCCCTTAGTTCAGTTCATTTCAGTCACTCAGTCGTGTCTGACTCTTTGCAATCCCATGAATCGCAGCATGCCAGGCCTCCCTGTCCATCACCAACTCCCGGAGTTCACTCAGACTCACGTCCACAGAGTCAGTGATGCCATCCAGCCATCTCATCCTCTGTCGTCCCCTTCTCCTCCTGCCCCCAATCCCTCCCAGCATCAGTCTTTTCCAATGAGTCAACTCTTCACATGAGGTGGCCAAAGTACTGGAGTTTCAGCTTTAGCATTATTCCTTCCAAAGAAATCCCAGGGCTGATCTCCTTCAGAATGGACTGGTTGGATCTCTTTACAGTCCAAGGGACTCTCAGGAGTCTTCTCCAACACCACAGTTCAAAAGCATCAATTCTTCGGCGCTCAGCCTTCTTTACAGTCCAACTCTCTACACCTATGCAAATTATATATATATATATATATATATTTCTATCATTCCAACAAATAATTTTATTAATTAAGCAATAGCATATTACCTTAGGTAAATATTTCCTACCAGTTTAATTATTTAGAAACGTGTGTTAGGAGATGGGATATTTTAACAGGATATGACACACCAGCTAGTCATAACCAGATTTGCATTCTTATAAGCAAGACAAAAGAGCAATACAAATGAGTGAAAGCTGGAAATGAAAGCAGCTTACTTGTAGATCATATGAGGGGAGAAGAAAATTTTTTATCATGTTTCAGTCCATTAGGTAAACACTCTCCCTATTAGTGTATGGTAAACTGAATCTGGGTGATCAAAAATAGCTTTAGAAAGAAACAGATTGATATATACAAGAAGGATAACAGGGAATTTTCATGACCACATTAACCACTTCATTTTTTCCCAAGAGATGGCAGTTTCATGTATGAGAAGAGATGCACAGAGAATAAGGAAAAGCAGGAAAAAGGAAACCAAACTACTAAAAGGACTAAAATGGAATTAAAAAAAAAAAGCTTAGAGCAAATAGATTTAGATTTGAAGGCTAAAATGGAATATGAACAGAGAATAACATTGGGTATCTCTAGGTCTGTTGGGACAAATATTGTCCATAGCTTTTTGTGACCTCTGAGTCCAAATAATAAATATGGTTGTAGACTTTATAGGTTATTTTGATCATATACGAGTTAAATTAAGCATTGGACACCTAAGCATTCCTTATAAAGAATCATTGCAAACAGCTTAGTCCTTGGACTTAGTTGAGTATGTTATTTTAGTATCTTGAGTAAGTATCTTGTCACATGTGGTTTTTTAAAACATTTTACTATGTTTATTATATGTTATGTTTAATGTAAAAAATTAGAATAAGCAGAGAAGCAAAGCAAAAATATTTAACTTTAACTGTGAGATAAGCTAAGCTAAGCTAAGCTAAGTCACTTCAGTCGTGTCTGACTCTGTGCGACCCCAGAGACGGCAGCCCACCAGGCTCCCCTGTCCCTGGGATTCTCCAGGCAAGAACACTGGAGTAGGTTGCCATTTCCTTCTCCAGTGCATGAAAGTGAAAAGTGAAAGTGAAGTCGCTCAGTCGTGTCCAACTCCTAGCGACCCCACGGACTGCAGCCTACCAGGCTCCTCAGTCCATGGGATTTTCCAGGCAAGAGTACTGGAGTGGGGTGCCATTGCCTTCTCCGTAACTGTGAGATAGGTAATGCTAATGTTTCCTCAGATTTTATATTTCATGTACACATAATACAGATACCACACAATATTTTCTATGATTTCATACCAATTCTGTCAGTTTTCTTAAATTTATTTTTACATATCTGAACATATTTCTGTTTTAAATGTTCATCTTAGATATTTAACCTCTCTCTAGATTGATTTTGTATTTTTCTGTACAAAATTTACTTAGCACCTACTATATTCCTGGTAAGGAATAAGATGAAGTCTCTGTTTTTATGAAGCTTATATTGTAAACAGATAATGAACAAGTAAAATAAAGACATCTCCAACCAAAGGATAATATTAACTCAGAGAGTTTGTGATTGCTACAAAGACAACAAAAGGAGATAATGTGGTAAGGAGTTACTGGTGGGAGAGGGGAGTTGTAAGGTACCTATCTTAGGTTATTGTGGGAATTATGTGTGCAAAATTTATATGGTAAGTACTCATACAGAAAAAACTGATAATAATGATAGTGACAGGAATGCATCATGGTAGTGCCTACTGTTAAAAGATACACAAAGGTATATTAACATTTTTAAGTTTATTTGAATAGAAATCTAATTGACTCAGGCAGTGACAAACTAAGGTAACGGTTAGGAGCACTCTACCTACAGAGGCAGGGGAAAGACTTTTACAGAAAAGAAGGGGTAGAAAAGCTAGGAAATTATTTGATTGGCTATACTTAGATGGTTGCATTGATTGGGAAGGCCTCATTTGGTATTTGTGGTTGGTCATCCTTTGGTCTCTATTTATTAATCTTGAGGCATTTCAGACTTAGATTTTGGCTTGTTCACAAGGGTACTAAGGAGTGAGACCACGTCAGTCTAACGCCCTCCTTGTTTAATTAGTTTACATTACATTTGAATATTATGTAGCTGTTGAATTCTTTCTCTGGCTTCTCGCTGGCACTGCCCCAGGTTAGCCATCTTCCAACTGATGCTTTCTCATTCCTGACAAACTCTTATTTCAACTCTAATTTTACGTAGTATCTCCAGCTTTACTATCATTTATTTACAATTTTAAATTTATTGACAGTCAAAAATAATCTTGGAACTAAAATTTAAGGCAGCACTAAATACACTGCTCATGGTAAAGGCCTTATAAGTTTTTATTTTTTAAGTAAAACTTAATAAGAGAACTGAATAAGAAAAACTGGACTTGCTTGTTGTAAACAGTAAAATTAGTCTTCATAGCAGACTAAAGATTTTGACTCTTGGTTTTTTCAAATAAAGGAATTACATAGTTGAGTTAAGCATTGTTCAGAAGTTTTTACGGAAAGACTATGTCCTATATCAAATCTTTGCTGCTGTTGTTTAGTCACTAAATCATGTCCAATTCTTTTGTGACCCAATGGACCATTAGGCTTCTCCGTCTGTGAAATTTCTCAGGCAAGAATACTGGAGTGGTTTGCCATTTCATACTCCAGGAGTTGAACCCATGTTTCCTGTATTGGCAGACAGATTCTTTACCACTGAGCCACTGGGGAACCCTGAATCAACACCTAGCAATCTCTAATTTTGTTATTCAGAGACAAACGTGACTCTTTGATCTGTTTTTATTTCCTTAGGTACTCTTCTTTTGAGGGCCTCCAAAGATTCTTCAGTTCAATTCAATTCAGTCGTGTGGTCGTGTCTGACTCTTTGTGACCCAATGGCCTGCAGCACGTCAGGCCTCCCTGTCCATCACCAACTACTGGAATTTACTCAAACTCATGACCACTGAGTTGGTAACATCATCCAACCATTTAATTCTTGGTCATCCACTTCTCCTCCTGCCTTCAATCCTTCCCAGAAACAGTATCTTTTCCAATGAGTCAGTTCTTCACATCAGGTGGCCAAAGTATTGGACTTACAGCTTCAACATCAGTCCTTCCAATAAATATTCAGGACTGACTTCCTTTAGGATGGACTGGTTGGATCTCCATGCTGTCCAAGGGACTCTCAAGAGTCTTCTCCAACACCACAGTTCAAAAGCATCAATTCTTTGGTGCTCAGCTTTCCTTATAGTCCAACTCTCACATCCATACCTGACTACTGGAAAAACCATAGCTTTGACTAGATGGACTTTTGTTGGCAAAGTAATGTCTCTACTTTTAATATTCTGTCTAGGTTGGTCATAACTTTTCATCCAAGGTGCAAGCATCTTTTGTTTTCATGGATACAGTCACCATCTGCAGTGATTTTGGAGCCCTCCCCAAAATAAAATCTGCCACTGTTTCCATTGTTTCCCCATCTATTTGCCATGAAGTGATGGGACCAGATGTCATGATCTTAGTTTTCTGAATGTTGAGTTTTAAGCCAACTTTTTCACTCACCTCTTTCACTTTCATCAAGAGGCTCTTTAGTTCTTCACTTTCTGCCATAAGGGTGGTGTCATCTGCATATCTGAGATTATTGATATTTTTCCTGGCAATCTTAATTCCAGCTTGTTCTTCATCCAGCCCAGCATTTCTTATGATGTACTCTGCATATAAGTTAAATAAGCAGGGTGACAATATACAGACTTGATGTACTCCTTTCTGATTTGGAATTAGTCTGTTGTTCCATGTCCAGTTCTAATTGTTGCTTCCTGACCTGCATACAGATTTCTCAAGAGGCAGATCAGGTGGTCTGGTATTCCCATCTCTTTGAGAATTTTCCAAGTTTGTTGTGATCCACACAGTCAAAGGCTTTGGCATAGTGAATAAAGCAGAAGTAGACGTTTTTCTGGAACTCTCTTGCTTTTTTGATGATCCAATTGCCAACGATGTTGGCAATTTGATCTCTGGTTCCCTGGCTTTTCTAAAACCAGCATGAACATCTTGAAGTTCACGGTTCATGTCCTGTTGAAGCCCGGCTTGGAGAATTTTGAGCATTACATTGCTAGCATGTGAGCTGAGTGTAATTGTGTGGTAGTTTGAGAATTCTTTGGGATTGAAATGAAAACTGACCTTTTCCAGTCCTGTGGCCACTGCTGAGTTTTCCAAATTTGCTGGCATATTGAGTGCAGCACTTTCACAGCATCATCTTTCAGGTTCTGAAATAGCTCAACTGAAATTCCATCACCCCCACTAGCTTTGTTTGTAGTGATGCTTTCTAAGGCCCACTTGACTTCACATTCCAGGATGTCTGGCTCTAGGTGAGTGATCACACCATCATGATTATCTGGGTCATGAAGATCTTTTTTGTACAGTTCTTCTGTGCATTCTTGCCACCTCTTCTTAGTATCTTCTGCTTCTGTTAGGTCCCTACCATTTCTGTCCTTTATCGAGCCCATCTTTGCATGAAATGTTCCCTTGGTATCTCTCATTTTCTTGAAGAGATCTCTAGTCTTTCCCATTCTGTTGTTTTCCTCTATTTCTTTGCATTGATCGCTGAGGAAGTCTTTCTTATCTCTTCTTGCTATTCTTTGGAACTCTGCATTCAGATGCTTATATCTTTCCTTTACTCCTTTGCTTTTCGTTTCTCTTCTTTTCACAGCTATTTGTAAGACCTCCTCAGACAGCCATGGTGGAGGTAGTGAAGATAATGGCGACCTCCTTCAAAACATCCCATGCAGGCACTATTACTCCCAGTGCCCCCAGCCCTGCAGAAGGCCACTGCCAACCCTTGCCTCCACCGGAGACTCCTGGACACTCATGGGCAAGTCTGGGTCAGTCTCTTGTGGGGTCACTGCTCCTTTCTCCTGGGTCCTGGTGCACAAGGCTCTGTTTCTGCCCTCCAAGGGTCTGTTCCCCCAGTCTTGTGTAAGTTCTGGCAGCTCTATGGTGGGGTTAATGTCGACCTCCTCCAAGAGGGCTTATGCCATACCCAGGTCCATCTCATCCTTTGTCGTCCCCTTCTCCTCCCACCTTCAATCTTTCCCAGCATGAGGGTCTTTTTAAATGAGTCAGTTCTTCACATCAGGTGGCCAAACATTCTTATACTGATCTAAATCAATTTTGCGTATTTATTAACACCTTCTGGTTGCACAGAGATCAGCTCTCTATTGTGTAACTCTTCTTCATTTACTTACTTCCTTTCTTACCTTCCTCTTAAAATGGCTATGCTATAATTTTGGTTGTATTGTTCATTATTGTTTACATTTAAAAACAAAGTAAGAATTTTCATGCAGAATGAAGAGGTTATTTATCCTTTTTTTCACACAACTTTCTGATTTTCTAGAATTGATCATTTTCTTATTTGCCTAGTTTTCTATTGACTTAAGTTTTGTCCCTATGCTTCACTGGAGCCATTATAAACACACTGACGTGCATGTGTGCTGGGTCACTTTTGTCATGTCTCTTTGTGACCCTATGGATTGTTGCCTGCTGGGCTCCTCTGTCCATGGGATTCTCAAGGCAAGAATGCTAGAGTAAGTTGCCATGCCCTTCCCCAGGAGATCTTCTGGACCCAAGGATGGAACCCATGTCTCTTATATCTCCTGTGTTTGCAGGCAGGTTCTTTACTGCTAGCACCACCTGGGAAGTCCCAAAACACACTTATAATATTTTCTAAAATGTCAACATATCAAATCACTATCATCTTGCTGTGGCCATCTTCATGGTGGCCATCTTACCAGATAACTCAGTCCTTCACTCTGAACTGGATTGGTTAAGTAGGAGGCTAGATGGACAACTACCTTTTGGGACCTTTTTGTCCACATCATGGAAATTCTCTTTTCCTCTTTCCTTTGTTAGTTTCTCTCTTATCCTAGAGGGCACATCCTCTAGTTAGTTCTCAAGAAGGCTTAATGATGGAGAAATTTGTTTTCAGTCTTCAACATGTGATACATCTAGGTTTATAGATTAAAGACTAATTTCCCTCAGCATGCTGAAGGCATTGCTACAATATCTTTCCTGTGTCATTAAAGTCCATGAAAAATTTATTTTTATGCCTTTTTGAGTCATCTGTTTTAACTTTTTAAAGAGTTTTTAGAACCTTTTTTATCCCTAATATTCTGAAATGTCATAATGATACATTTTGGCATAATTTTTATTATTTTTTTTCTCTTTCTGTAGGATGTTCCATGAACTTATTTAATTAGGAGACTTGGGTCTTTAGTTGTGGATGAATTTGTAAGTTAGTATTTTGGGTTTTTTTTTATAGAAAAGCTACTCTTAAGGTTTCTTTCTTTTATTTCTGGTGTTTCTTTTATCTGATGTTGAACCACTATGATCCTTTAATTTTCTCATCATTTCCTCTTCTATTTTCCTTTACTTCGCTTTTTGGGAAATATTCTTAGCATGATTTCCAAGCTATTTGGAATCTCAGATACACTTATATACAAAACATGTATAACTGGAGGTTTTTCCTCTAGCTTGTTTTTTCATCTAGCTTGTTTTTTTCATCTACCACCTGTTCTGTCTTTGAGGATATACTATTTTATTTTATATCTCTGAGAATATTAGGTTTTATTTGATAAATCAGCTTCTGTTTTTTATACTGTTTCCACTCTTTCATATTTTTCCTTAGGTTTATTTTGATCTTTTCTTTCAGACAACTGCTATTGAGTCTCACATAGCTCGGTTTATATAAGGCACGGAGGAGCACCTCTTTTGAGCAATTTGACACCACTCTTTGTTGCATATTCAATAAATCAACTTTCTGGAAGAGACTTTTCTCCAGAAGCCAAAAGCTTTACACATGTCAGGCCCACTGACACTTTCCATTTAGCCCTTAGTACTGGAGGCAAGCCATACTGGCCAGGGTTTGCTAGACTTGCAGAAGCGCTGTGATCAGACACACGGCCTGTCCACTGGAAAGCAAAAGGGTCAAAAGAGAGATGAGAGGTATTTGCCTCCCATTTCAGGAATGTGCTGGTATGAATTAATTCCTTTTTTTTTTTTTGACCAAGACAAACCAAATCTCTTGCCATCCAGGAAAGAGGGGAACCTGCCATTTTGGTCATGCTATAGGTATTAGGCACATTCAGAAAAGCCTGTCCAGGCAGCTGATCAGGGAAGGCATAATTTTGTACACATGCCCCAGTGGAGTCAAGTAGGATCTGCTCTAGGCTGATGTGTCCTTTGCCTGCATAGTTATCACGCTGTAGAAAAAATGAATCAGATTCATTTATGCTAAGGAATGAGAGGCAGTTTAGTGTAGTCCGGCATGAGACTACTTGGACACTAAGCCACTGGCCAACAACGGTAATAACTCTAAAACCTCAGTTTATCCCATCTGTAAGATGAAGATAATAATATCTACTTTACAGATTTGTCATTAAAATTCAATAATATAATCTATTTAAAGTCTCTTACAGTGCTTTGTGCACAGCAAAGGTGAAACAATTACTGAGTATTATATGTACTAGAGTCTAAAAATGAAGACGAGGAATGATTCTAAATAGAGTATCTGCCACTTAACTTGTACAGTCCCAAGGGACTGAGACTATTGTAAAGGTGGCTTTAGGTCAAGAAAGTGGTGCTTGGGAGTTATAAAGCTACAGGAGACTGACCTACGCTTTTCCTCAGTGATTAGAAATGCTTTGGATAAGACAAGATTTAGAGTTATTAGTTCTCTAGACACGCAGCATTGATAGCAACTGTAGACGCATGAGCAGGCAGAAGCATTAGAAATTTCTGCAGTCTTGGCAGAGACAGATGTAACCACAGAGTGTCAGAGTAGGAAGGAAGAAAAATATAAAATGCTTCAGGCTTGCTAAGAGGACTGGTCCCTGGAGCACAGAAGAGCTATCCTGTGGGGATTCCAAGAATAAATGGGAGGGATGTTAATGCCAATGGTAGCAGTTGTGGTGGCAGTAATGGTGTGGAGTTAGTAACTGTCTGGAAGGATAAGTTGGGATGCAAATAAGAAAACACTGTGTTTCTCTGTGACTATTATTGTGATCCTGTGTTTTTTTGTTGTTGCTGCTGCTTTTTAAACCCATGATGTGGTTTGGTTTATGAGGATTATAATTAAAATAGATTGTTGCTGCTACCTGAAGTCAGTTTGAAGTGACTCAGTTGAATTTCTTTCTCAATATCGGTAAGGCATTTGTGAAGTCATTCTCATCTCTTTGGTGTGAACTGCCTTATTTTCAAGCCAGTCTCAACTGTCTTATTGCCATCTCCCTCCATGTTCATGCATTACTTCCATAGCACTTTGGAATTTGTTACGAATTAAACGTGGAGACTTGAAGGTCAAATATTATGTATGTTTAACCCAGGATTTGAAGAATATTTTTCATTTTAAAAAGGCAAAATGGTTGTCTGAGGAGGCCTTACAAATAGCTGAGAAAGGCAAAGGAGAAAAAGAAAGATATACCCATCTAAATGCAGAGTTCCAAAGAATAGCAAGGAAAGATAATAAAGCCTTCCTAAGTGATCAACATAAAGAAATAGAAAACAATAGAATAGGAAAGACCAGAGATCTTTTCAAGAAAATTAGAGATACCAAGGAAACATTTCATGCAAAGATGGGCACAATAAAGGACAGGTGACAAAGACTTAAAAGAAGCAGAAGAGCTTAAGAAGAGGTGGCAAGAATACAAAGAAGAACTAGACAAAAAAGGTCTTAATGACCCAGATAACCATGATGGTGTGGTCACTCACCTAGAGCCATAAATCCTAGAGTGTGAAGTGAAGTGGGCCTTAGGAAGCATCACTACGAACAAAGCTAGTGGAGGTGATGGAATTTCAGTTGAGCTATTTCAAATCCTAAAAGATGATGCTGTGAAAGTGCTGCAGTCAATATGCCAGCAAATATGGAAAACTCAGCAGTGGCCACAGGACTGGAAAAAGTTCATTTCACTCCAATCTTAAAGAAGAACAATGCTAAAGAATGTTCAAACTACCGCACAATTGCACTCATTTCACATGCTAGGAAGGTAATGCTCAAAATCCTTCAAGCTGGGCTTCAAAAATATGTGAACTGAGAACTTCCAGATATACAAGCTGATTTAGAAAAGGTAGAGGAACCCAAGATCAAATTGGTAACATCTATTGGATCAGAGAAAAAGCAAGGGAACTCCAGAAAACATCTACTTCTGCTTCATTGACTATGCTAAAGCCTTTGACTGTGTGGATCACAACAAACTGTGGAAAATTCTTAAAGAGATGGGAATACAAGACCAATTCACCTGTCTCCTGAGAAACCTGTACGCAGATCAAGAAGCAACAGTTAGAACTGGACATAGAACAATGGACTGGCTCCAAATTGGGAGTATATTGTCATCCTGCTTATTTAACTTTTAATAAATTATATAACTTTAATATATAATATGTAATATATATATAATTATATATATTTAATGTATAGCATATAAGACTTACATAACTTTAATAACTTATATAAATTATAATTTAACTTATTTAACTTATAATATGTGCTGTGCTGTACTTAGTTATTCAGTCATGTCCAACTACTTGCTACTTCATGGGCTGTAGCCCACCCATCTCCTCTGTCCATGGGGATTCTCCAGGCAAGAATACTGGAGTGGGTTGCCATGTCCTCTTCCAGAAGATCTTCCCAACCCAGGGATCCAACTCAGATCTTCTGCATTGCAGGCAGATTCTTTACCATTTGAGTCATCAGGAAAGTCCATCATGAGAGATTTTGGACTGGGTGAAGCACAAGCCAGAACTGATTGCCAGGAGAAATATCAGTAGCCACAGATATGCAGATGACACCACCCTTATGGCAGAAAGTGAAGAAGAACTAAAGCGCCTCTTGATGAAAGAGAAAGTGGAGAATGAAAAAGCTGCCTTAAAACTCAACATTCAAAAAACGAAGATCATGGCATCTGGTCCCATCACTTCATGGCAAATAGATGGGAAAACAGTGGAAACAGTGACGGACTTTATTTTCTTGGGCTCCAAAATCACTGCAGATTGTGTCTGCAGCCATGAAATTAAAAGACACCTGCTCCTTAGAAGAAAAGCTAGGACAAACCTAGACAGCATATTAAAAAGCAGAGACATTACTTTGCCGACAAAGGTCCATATAGTTAGTCAAAGCTATGGTTTTTCCAGTAGTCATATATGGATGTCAGAGTTGGGCCATAAAGAAGGCTGAGTGCTGAAGGATTGATGCTTTTGAACTGTGGTGTTGGAGAAGACTCTTGAGAGTCCCTTGGACTGCAAGGAGATCAAACCAGGCAATCCTAAAGGAAATCAGTCCTGAATATTCATTAGAGGGACTGATACTGAAGCTGAAGCTCCAATTTTGGCCACCTGATGGAAAGAGCCAACCCATTAGAAAAGACCCTAATGCTGGGAAATATTGAGGGCAGGAGGAGAAGGGGATGACAGAGCAGGAGATGGTTGGATGGCATCATCGACTCAATGGACATGAGTTTGAGCATTCCCCGGGAGATGGTGAAGGACAGGGAAGCCTGGCATGCTGCTGTCCACAGGGTCGCAAAAAGTTGTACATGACTGAACAACCAAACAACAACATAACTGACTTGTGAGTGCCGAACCACTAGGAGGAGAAATCTTTTAATTTAGTTGGCATTTCACTTGGATAATTTATTTAAAGCATTGTTAATTTTGAAGCTCTTGGGGTGGGTTTCTATGGCTCATATTCTTGATTATGATTTGACAATAGCTCCTGGTTGGTGTGCTTCCCAGGTGGTTCAGTGGTAAATAGTCCATCTGCCAAGCAGAAGATGTGGCTTTGATCCCTGCGTCAGGAAGTTGCCCTGTAAATGGCAATCCACTCCATTATTCTTGCATGGGAAATCTCATGGACTGAGGAGCCTGGTGGGCTATAGTCCACGGGGTCACAAAGAGTCAGACACAACCTTGTGACTGAACACATCAGCCATGATATAAAGGTGCAGGAAGGTGTAATGTGCTATTTTTTTAATTTTATTTTTTTCAGCTTTATTGAGGTATAGTTGATGAATAAAATTGTAAGATATTTACACTGTACACTGTAACAATACTATACATTGTGAAAAGACGCCCACCATCTGGTTAACGCATTCTTCACTCGACATGTTTATCTTTTATGTATGTGAACATTTAAGCTTTACTCTCTGGGAAAATTTCAAGTATATAATATGGTATAATCAACTACAGCCACCATGTTTTACATTACATCCTCAGACCTTATTAATCTTTGTTTTTTAAACTTTTTACTTTATATTAGAGTACACGTGATTAACAATGTTGGTCAATTTCAGGTGTACAACAGTGATTCAGTTATACATATACATATATTTATTCTTTGTTATTTTTTTTTCAAATTCTTTTCCCAATTAGGCTGTTACAGGGTATTAAACAGAGTTCCATATGCTATACAGTAGGTCCTTGCTGGTTATCCATTTTAAATACTGAAGTATGTGCATGTCAATCCCAGACTCCCTAACTATCCCTCCCCCCTCCCACACATCCTTCCCCTTTCAGTAACCATAGGCTCATTCTCTAAGTTTGTGAAACAATGCAATTTCATTAACAACATAGATGGACCTAGAGACTGTCATACTGAGTCAAGAAAGTCAGACAGAGAAAGAGACATATCATATGATATCTATTTAAAATGATACAAATGAACTTATTTACAAAACAGCAACAGACTCTCAGACTTAGAGAACTTGTGCTTTTTGACTAAGGGCTTCAGGACCTTGACTTCTGGCCGTGGTTTGATATAATAAACTTGAAATTACAGATAGCCTCTCTTCCTGTAATTTTGCTCAACTTGGGTCTTAGTAGGCGGGAAATGGTTGTATGTTCAGCAACCCTTTTCTTTTCTTCTTTAGTGAAATGAAAGAGAACTATCTCACTGGAAAGTGTGTGTAAAAATGTCAATTGGTACAGCGATTATGGAGAATAGGATAAAGGTTCCTTAAAAAACCAAAAACACAGCTTTCTTATCCAATTATCTGCTGATGGACATCTAGGTTGCTTCCATGTCCTGGCTATTATAAACAGTACATATACACAAGAGAGTATTACTCAGCCATTAAAAAGAATACATTTGAATCAGTTCTAATGAGGTGGATGAAACTGGAGCCTATTATACAGAGTGAAGTAAGCCAGAAAGAAAAATACCAATACAGTATACTAATGCATATATATGTAATTTAGAAAGATGGTAACGACAACCCTGTATGCAAAGCAGCAAAAGAGACACTGATGTATAGAACAGTCTTTTGGACTCTGTGGGAGAGGGAGAGGGTGGGAGGATTTAGGAGAATGGCATTGAAACATGTATAATATCATATATGAAATGAGTCGCCAGTCCAGGTTCGATGCATGATGCTGGATGCTTGGGGCTGGTGCACTGGGACGACCCAGAGGGATGGTATGGGAGGGAGGAGGGAGGAGGGTTCAGAATGGGGAACACATGTATACCTGTGGTGGATTCATTTTGATATTTGGCAAAACCAATACAATATTGTAAAGTTTAAAAATAAAATAAAATTAAAAAAAAAAAAAAACAGAGCTACCATATGATTTTGCAATCTCACTCCTGAGTATATATCCAAAAATAAGTCTAATTAGAATAGATACATGGACTCCAATATTCACTGCAGGTCTATTTACAATAGCCAAGACATGGACTCACTATAAATGTCCATCAACAGATGAATGGATAAAGAAGACTTTGTACATATACACAATCAGCCATAACAAAGAAGGAAATCATGCCATTTGCAGTAACATGGATGGACCTAGAGATTACCATACTAAGTGAAGTCAGACAGATAAATATCATATGATATCACTTGTATGTGGAATCTAAAATATGATACAAATGAACTTATTCATAAAACAGAAACTTTCAGATATAGAAAACAAACTTATAGTTTCCAAAGGGGAAAGGTAGGACAGATAAATTAGGAGTTTGAGATCAATACATACACATATAAAATAGATAATAAGGACTTACTGTATAGCACAGGGAACTATTCTCAGTATTTTATAATAACCTATAGGAGAAAAGAATTTGAAAAAGAATATCTATATATGAAGATTATATATATGTGTGTTTAACTGAATTATCTTGCTGTACACCTGAAACTAACATTACATTGTATGTCAACAATATTTCAATAAAAACTTTTTAATAGGAGAATTTTAACAGTATAATGATGTCAGAAAAATCACCTTGAGATGTAAGAATTATCTTAAAATTTCATTTTTTACTTTTTTTTAATTGAAGTATAGTTGATTTATGACATCGTGTTAGTTTCTAGTGTCATTCTTATATTTGCTTCATAGCCAGATATTACCACTCACCACCAATTAGTAGTCTATCACTACCAATTCTAATTTAGCAATAGAGTTCAATTTTTTTTCCTGCTATCACAATCTTTGCTGTAGTTCAGATTCTCTTTACCTCTTATTTGCATTACTGCAGCAAACTCCTCAGGTGTCTCCCTGCCCCCAGTGTCTCCTTTCTTGTGGCTCTAACACACAATCAGCAAGTGGTATTCCTACTACAGATGATCAACATTCAACATTTATAATTTCGTACAGAATAAAGTCCAAATATCTCAGTGTCATTTAAAACCCTTAACAACGTGAACTGGATTGGATTTTTAATATTGTTTCTGACCCTCATTTCTCCCTTCCTTCTCCCCTGAATGACTAACAACTTTTCTGATTACTTTGCAAAACAGTACAAAAATAATTTGTACTCCTGAACTACAGGATCTTTCATACACACAT
Source organism: Bos taurus (assembly GCF_002263795.3). Taxonomy (NCBI): domain Eukaryota; kingdom Metazoa; phylum Chordata; class Mammalia; order Artiodactyla; family Bovidae; genus Bos; species Bos taurus. The sequence goes on along the minus strand of NC_037332.1, from coordinate 11,708,458 downwards.
TAAAAATCTATGTATCTTTCAAGAGTGAACTCAAATGACCTACCTCATGAGCACTGCTCTCTCCCGTAGCTGTGCTTTATCTCTTATTCCACAGGATACCATGTTTTAGCTGCTTAAGCTGGCAGTTGTGCAGGCGGGTTCTCTGATCTCTCTCACAGGGAGTTCCTGTGACAGTGGTTCCCTTGAGGGCAGGGACAATATTTCTGTATGTGATATACCTCACCAAGTCTAGCAGAATACTTTTGCTTTTCAGCAAATGCTTATTGAATTAAACTAATTGAATTGACTTGAGTCAGTTTGCCATTTTAGGTTTCTCCAAAGACATGATAATCTGTTGAAGTTCATAAGTACTACAGCTTATAAAGATGTGTCTCATCACCATTGCTTCAATTTCCACAGGTGAAGCTCTGCAAAGCAACCTACAACTCCAAAGTCATATAATGGCCATTAAATAGGATAGATTCAGAAGTTTTTAATCCAAAATTTGAAATAGCATAGACTTAATTGTGCAATGAAAAAAATGTATTGAGAACCTAGTATGTATCAAGCATCAAGACAAATGCCAGAGGTTCAATAATAAACACTGCGGTTTGTTTGCTCAACAGTTCCCAATGTAGTAGAGAAGGGAATCGAGTTTAGTTTAATAAAAATGTGTTGAACACTTATTAGGTGACACAGAGATAAGGAGGTCTCTCTGTAAGAAACCTATACCCTGTAAGGGCCAAGATGAATGCATAATGAAATGGCTGTAGTACAGAATGTCTTATAATAGAAAAATCCATAAGGGGCCTTTGACAGATGGAAGAGAATGATTGCCTAACCCATCTTGAATGTTAATAACAGCTTCCTATATAGATGTTCAAACTCATAAATAATTTAAGTATCATGAGATAAGTGTTACATGGTAGATTTATGAACAGCATGCATAGAGTCACACAGGAGACAAGATGGAGTTAAACTGGGTCCTAAAATGAGTAGCATTCATCAAGAGATGGGAAAATGGAATCTAAGAAGAGGGGATGGAAAGTACACGTGTGAGGGAGCATACATTGTTTTAGGGACTGGTACCTAGAAGTCTGTGACGGTAGAGTGGGGGAAAATGGTAGGCAATGAGGCTGGGAAAACAGACCAGAGAATGGGGGAAATTGAGAATGGCCTTGTGCGCCAATCTAAACAATTTAGACTTAATGTTTTCGGGGTAGGGTATTTCTGAAGAATATTTTTTTCAATTTTAATGTTTAATTAAAGCACAATATACTGCAGTGAAGATCATATACAATCAGTGTATGATGACGAATTTACTGTTGAAATCAAAAGACATATCAATCAAGCATTCTATAAGGCCCTGCTTGCCCCCTTCTAATCAATACTCCGGGGGTAACCACTATTATGACATGCAACAGCATTGATAAATTTGATTATGTTTTTAGATACAGACCACCGTATATAGTTTTTGAGTGTCTTATTTCAAAAACATTCATTCATATTGCTAATGTGAATGTTTTAAAGACTCGTTCACATTGCTACAGGTGGTTGCAGATTTCCAACTCTGTAGATTATTCTAGTGTAAAAATATGTCACACTTTATCAGCTCTGCTGGTGACTTAACATCTAGCTTGTTTTCAGTTTGGGGCTGATTTGAAGCATTGCCCTGAGTGTGCTAGTACCTCTCTTCTGGTGAATATGCATACAATTTGCTGAGTGTGTATCTAGGAATGGGATGGCTGATGTTTGTTTCAATTTAGACTCTGTAAGTGCTCCTGTGGTTCTACACCCTCAACAACACACACTAAAGATGTTTAAGGAAGAGGAAATGCATTTATTAAACCATTATTGTGATCTTTTATACCATTATTGGGATAGTGGGGGTATGAATCAGTACATTGTTATTTTGTTACTTATAATAAAAACTCATTAAAACTAAGAAGGTAGCCCAAAGTCTCATAATATGGATAATAATTAACATTTCTTGGAATTAATTATGAGCTAGGGTCTAGAGTTGGCATAATAATGCCCCTTCAGATGTACATATCTTAATCCCTAAAACCTGTGAATGTTATCTATTTGGCAAAGACTTTGCAGATGCAATTAAATTAATGATCATGAGATGGGGAGATTACCTTGGATTATATGAGGGGGGTCCCTAAATGCATTCAATAGCAAGTGTCCTTGTAACAAAGAGGTAGAGAAATATTTCAGATAAAAGAGAAAAACATAATGTAGCCAAGTAGGTACACATCAGAATGATGCAACCACAAGCCAAGAAATAGTACCACCAAGATCTGGAGGAGGGAAGGAACATTTTCTCCCATAGAGCCTCCAGAGGGAACACAGTCCTGTTGTAACCTTGATTTTGATCCTATGAAAATGATTTTCGACTTCTGGTCTCCAGATCTGTGACAGAATACATTTCTGTTGTTTTCAGCTACTGACTGTGTGGTAGTTTGTTATAGCAGCAATAGGAAATGCAGATGCTAAGCAATGAGTGAAGAACTTTTCATGTATTATGTCAGCCAATACTATGAGGTAGGTGTGATTAGCCCCATTTTGTTAAGGGAAGCACACTCACTGAAACCACCCACCCTGGCCAGGCATCCCAGTAACTATCTGCATGAGCTGTTTTATGACAGGAGGTCCTGGTAAGGAACACGGAAGTAATAAGTCACCACCAACCAGAAGAGTTCGGGAAAGGTCAAAAGGAGACACCACGTGTCTGACCACCTCCCAGAATCCTCGCTGGCATCCATCTTGGCTGCGCCACCAGGAAGGACTCTGAGTCAGATGATTGGCTAAAGACAACCCGGAAACTAATCCCATCACTGTAAAACCCGAGACTGCTAGCCACGTGTCAGAGCTGTTCTTCTGGGTTCCCTTACCATCCTGCTCTCCATCTGGATGCCCTTTCCCAATAAAATCTCTTGCTTTGCCAGCACATGTGTCTCCTTGGACAACTCACTTCCGAGTGTTAAACAAGAGCCCAGTTTCGGGGCCTGGAAGGGGTTCCCCTTCCTGCAACAGTTTTATAGAGGAGGGAAGTGAGAGAGTGATGGAATAAATTCCCCAAGGGCACAGAGCTAGCAAGAATCAGAGACAGGATTTGAAAAACAGAGGTTGTATAACTTCATAGATAAAACTTATGACCAATATAGTAAGTAGAAGACTCAGGCTCCAATCCAGAGTTCTCTGATCCCCAAGGTCATAATTTCCCTATTACATGCCATGTAATGGATTTGTATTTCTAAAAGCTTCAAGAAACATAACAAAGGATAGATTAGAATAAGAGGAGACAGACAGGCCAGTTAGGATGCTAACTGAATCATTTAGGTCAGAAATGCTGTGGTCCTGGACAGAGTATAAATGAGAACATAGAGCAGCAATGGAATGGAAGAGTCTGTCAGTGACAGAGTCATAACATTACTCATGAAGGTGCATTATTTTACATCCATAAATCAATGATTGAATGAGCGAGTGAATGACTGGATGAATACCTTCTCAGGATTACTGCTCTTTAAATTGCTTCAAATCACAGGGGAGATTTCTTATTTGACTACAGAATCATATAAAGAATGCCTTGAATCTATAAGAATCTTTGTTTTAGTATCAGTTCAGATTCTTGCATAGGGAAAAAATTAAGGAAGGATAGGAAAGAGGCTGCTTACCTTATACAATCTAGTGGTTTCCAGCTTACTACATGGAAAATGGCTGGAAATCATGCAGGGTGAAAAACCCAGAATAAAAATGAGATTCTAAGGTCAAGGCATCAGTTTCTTATGAGGGAATCTCTTTGTAACTCACATGGCTTAAAAAATTCTGATTATAAAAGTGTATATGCTCATTTTCAAGAGTTTGGAAGATAGAGAAAAGTTAAAATAGACAATATAAAACATTCATTAGCCCACCACTCAGAAATATCCACAGCTAACATTTTTAATTTCTTTGCTGTGTGTGTGTGTGTTAACCCAATTGGGATGAGAGTATCTGATTCCTGATTTTTTTTTTTACCTATTATTTTACTGAAAAGAATTTTCTCTTTCAATATTTTTCAAAATTAAATTGATTTATTAGACAAACATGGATTGAGATTAAGCATCTATTATATGCAAGGTGTTATATGTTCAATACTGAAGATGCATTGTTGAAGAATACGAGAGGTTTCTGTTTTCAAACTGTTGGTCTAGTGGAAGAGATGGGAATTTAACTGGCAATTAATTGAGGAATCTTTAGATCTTTAGTCACAAGGTCTCCTAAATAGCAATTTTTGAGAGCTCACTGCAGGTGACTGCGGATTTTGAAATGTGACATAAAAAGACAGCCTTCACCATTAATTCACTGGCAGTCACTTAGCTTTTTTTCTTTTTATTCACAGTAAGCCTCTTACAGTTTTCCGAGAGTAGACACCTGGATTGTAGCCTGTCTGAATTTTATAAACTAACATCTGGAAGCCATTTTAGTTTTTTCCTATAGCTTTTTCTGAGGGTTTTGTGTGTATGTGTGTGTGTTGCTGAGGGGGCCATGCCACAGAAATTACTCCTTTTGGTCTTTCAAATAGTGTCTTACATTTAAGTTCTAAAAGAGAGAAAGAGAGACAGATCTTCCCCTGCTTTACCATTATTTACCACCTAGTTATAAAAACTATACTATACCTATATTGTTGTTGCTGTTTAATTTCTACGTTGTGTCTAACTCTTTTGGGGCCCTAGGGACTATAGCTCACTAGGCTCTTCTATCCATGGGATTCTCCAGGCAAGAATACTAGAGTAGGTAGCCATTCCCTTCTCCAGGGGATCTTCCCAGCCCAGGGATTGAAACCTGTCTCCTGCACTGCAGGCAGATTCTTTATTGTCTGAGCCACCAGGGAAGCTCCAATTTCTTGACATGCTTTGCCATTATTTCTCAAAAAAGAGATTCAAAAAGAAGGGAGTATGACTTTTCAAGGTGTCTGGCTTTGACTCTCCTGCTTGCTCTTATGTCTGTAACAATCCAACAAGGGCCTTCATAAAGGTGTCAAAATTTTCTTTCCATGATCTTGACCATGTAGGCATTTTGAAGGCCAGGGACAGGATCGTGTGAAGATTCTTGATCTTTACTGTATTTCTCTGGGTGGGGGCAGGCAGGGGCACTCACTTTTTCATTCCAGACTGAGTTTTCCTGGTGGGCTCCTATAGCATTAAATAAGCTATCTCTAGTTCAGTGCGCTTCATTAGTGTATAGTTCCCTATTGCAGCTACAGCAAATTAGCACAAATTCAGTGACTTAAACTGCCTACATGACTACTGGAAAAACCACAGCTTTGACTGTATGGACCAGAGCTACGGTTTTTCCAGTAGTCATGTATGCAGTTAAAGTTGCTAAATTTGTGCTAATTTGCTGTGGCAGCAATTATGGATGTGAGAGTTGGACCATAAAGAAGGCAGAGTGCTAAAGAATTGATGCTTTCAAATTGTGGTACTAAACAAGACTCTTGAGAGTCCCTTGGACAGCAAGGAGATCAACCCAGTCCATCCTAAAGGAAATCAACCCTGAATATTCACTGGAAGGATTGATGTTGAAGCTGAAGCTCCAATACTTTGGCCGCCTGATGCAGAGTCAACTCACTGAAAAGACCCTGATGCTGGGAAAGATCGAGGGCAAGAGAAGAAGTGGGCAACAGAGGATGAGATGGTTGGATGGCATCACTGACTCAATGGACATGAGTTTGAGCAAACTCCAGGAGATAGTGGAGGACAGGGAAGCCTGGAGTGTTCCAGTCCATAGGGTCAAAGAGTCGGACAAAACTTAGCGATTGAACATCAACAATAGTAATTTAACACAGATTTATTTTATTAGAGTTCTGTAGGATACAAGCTCAATACAGAGCTCACTGGGTTTAAATCAAGGTGTCTACAGAGCTGTGTTCCTTTCCAGATGCTCTAGGGAAAAATGTGTTTCCTGGTTCTTTTTTTTCCCCTGATTTTTCTCCTTTTTCCTCCCCCCCCCCCGGACTTCCTGTTTTCTGTTTGTTTGTTTGTTTGTTTGTTTTGTTTTGTTTTCCAGCTTCTAAAGGCTGCCTAAAGTTTTTGTATTGGGGCTTTTTTATACCATCTTTGAATCTCTACATATCTTCTGTAGTCAGTTCTTCTGATTGACTTTCTCTTTTTTTGCCTTCCTCTCCCACTTTCAAGTCCCTTGTGATTATTCTGGGCTCATCAGGGTAATTCAGGAAAATCTCCCTATTTTAAGATCAGTTTATTAGCAATATTGCTGCTGCTGCTGCTGCTAAGTCACTTCAGTCGTGTCTGACTCTGTGCGACCCCAGAGACGGCAGCCCAGCAGGCTCCCCCGTCCCTGGGATTCTCCAGGCAAGAACACTGGAGTGGGTTGCCATTTCCTTCTCCAATGCAATGTTAATTCATCTTTGCCATGTGACCTGATATATACACAGGTTCTGGGATTAGGATATGGATGTCTTTGAGGAGTCATTATTCTGTTAGCATGACTGGATATTGGAATCATATATTTACTTGGTCGGTATGTTTTATGAGAAACATGAAGTCTTTGGAAGTGGGATGCAAGTTCTGCTCATATTCTCAATGTAGTCCCAAGAAAAGTCCCTGGCCATAGTATCTGTCAGTAAATGGTTGTTAAGTAATCATTTGAAGTGTTATCTTGCAAAAAAAAAAAAAAAAACCCACAAAGGATATGAAATAAGTAAAAGGCAGTGTAATATTTGCCAGTGAAAGTGTTAGGTACATGTAATCCTGTAACAAGTTTGACTTTATTCTATCAGTTCAGTTCAGTCACTCAGTCTTGTCCAACTCTTTGCAACCCCATGAATCGCAGCATGCCAGGCCTCCCTGTCCATCACCAACTCTCAGAGTTCACTCAGACTCACGTTTACCAAGTCAGTGATGCCATCCAGCCATCTCATCTTCTGTCGTCCCCTTCTCCTCCCACCCTCAATCCCTCCCACCATCAGAGTCTTTTCCAGTGAGTCAACTCTTCACATCAGGTGGCCAAAGTACTGGAGTTTCAGCCTTAGTATCATTTCTTCCAAAGAAAGCCCAGGGCTGATCTCCAGAATGGACTGGTTGGATCTCCTTCCAGTCCAAGGGACTCTCAAGAATCTTCTCCAACACCACAGTTCAACAGCATAAATTCTTCAGTGCTCAGCTTTCTTCACAGTCCAACTCTCACATCCATACATGACCACTGGAAAAACCATAGCCTTGACTAGACGGACCTTTGTTGGTAAAGTAATGTCTCTGCTTTTCAATATGCTATCTAGGTTAGTCATAACTTTTCTTCCAAGGAGTAAGCATCTTTTAATTTCATGGCTGCAGTCACCACCTGTAGTGATTTTGGAGCCCCCCAAAAATAAAGTCTGACACTGTTTCCACTGTTTCCCCATCTATTTCCCATGAAGTGATGGGGCCAGATGCCATGATCTTAGTTTCCTGAATGTTGAGCTTTAAGTGAACTTTTTCACTCTCCACTTTCACTTTCATCAAGAGGCTTTTTAGTTCCTCTTCACTTTCTGCCATAAGGGTGGTGTCATCTGCATATCTGAGGTTATTGACATTTCTCCTGGAAATCTTGATTCCAGCTTGTGCTTCTTCCAGCCCAGCATTTCTCATGAAGTACTCTTCATATAAGTTGAATAAGCAGGGTGACAATATGCCAGCAATTGTGCGGAGTACGTCAAGGCTGTACTCCTTTTCCTATTTGGAACCAGTCTGTTGTTCCATGTCCAGTTCTAACTGTTGCTTCCTGACCTGCATACAGGTTTCTCAAGAGGCAGGTGAGGTGGTCTGGTATTCCCATCTCTTTCAGAATTTTCCACAGTTTATTGTGATCCACACAGTCAAAGGCTTTGGCATAGTCAATAAAGCAGAAATAGGTATTTTTCTGGAACTCTCTTGCTTTTTCCATGATCCAGCAGATGTTGGCAATTTGATCTCTGGTTCCTCTACCTTTTCTAAAACCAGCTTGAACATCAGGAAGTTCACGGTTCATGTACTGCTGAAGCCTGGCTTGGAGAATTTTGAGCAGTATTTTACTAGCATGTGAGATGAGTACAATTGTGCGGTAGTTTGAGCATTCTTTGGCATTGCCTTTCTTTGGGATTGGAATGAAAACTGACCTTTTCCAGTCTGTGACCATTGCTGAGTTTTCCAAATTTGCTGGCATATTGAGTGTAGCCCTTTCATAGCATCATCTTTCAGGATTTGAAATAGCTCAACTGGAATGCCATCACCTCCACTAGCTTTGTTTGTAGTGATGCTTTCTAAGGCCAACTTGACTTCACATTCCAGGATGTCTGGCTCTAGATGAGTGATCACACCATCGTGATTATCTGGGTTGTGAAGATCTTTTTTTGTACAGTTCTTCTGTTGTATTCTTGCCACCTCTTCTTAACATTTTCTGCTTCTGTTAAGTCCATACCATTTCTGTCCTTTATTGAGCCCATCTTTGCATGAAATGTTCCCTTGGTATCTCTCATTTTCTTGAAGAGATCTCTAGTCTTTCCCATTCTGTTGTTTTCCTCTATTTCTTTGCATTGATCACCGAGGAAGGCTTTCTTATCTCTTCTTACTATTCTTTGGAAACCTGCATTCAGATGCTTATATCTTTCCTTTTCTCCTTTGCTTTTCACTTCTCTTCTTTTCACAGCTATTTGTAAGACCTCCTCAGACAGCCATTTTGCTTTTTGGCATTTCTTTTCCATGAGGATGGTCTTGATCCCTATCTCCTGTACAATGTCACGAACCTTAGTCCATAATTCATCAGGCATTGTATCTATCAGATATAGTCCCTCAAATCTATTTCTCACTTCCACTGTATAATCATAAGGGATTTGATTTAGGTCATACCTGAATAGTCTAGTGGTTTTCCCTACTTTCTTCAATTTAGGTCTGAATTTGGCAATAAAGAGTTCATGATCTGAGCCACAGTCAGCTCCTGGTCTTTTTTTTTGTTGTTGTTGACTGTACAGAGCTTCTCCATCTTTGGCTGCAAAGAATATAATCAATCTGATTTAAGTGTTGACTTTATTCTTAGGGTTGGCCAAAAAGTTCATTCGGGTTTTTCTGTAACATTTTATGGAAAAACCCGAATGAACTTTTTTGTCAACCCCATAGTTTTATTTAAAATGCTTTTTTCTTTAAGTTTAGATTTATAAAATAGATGAGTGGAAATTAAATGTTACAAACCCTGGGAAGCATTCCATAATACATCATTATAGAAAGAAAATCAATATACACTTAGGTTATTATAAGTATTAAATAGGTAATCCAACAAAAGCAATTTCCTAACCTTTAAAGAGGAGAAAAAGTATTAAGGAAATAGATTTTATATTTAAAAGTTACTTGCTGTGGACTTTAAGGATCTTCTGTCTGTCACTCTGCCAGTTTCAACACTTTTACCCCTATAGATCTCAGGGAAAGGGAAAAGATGTCTTTGTGTTTATACAGGGATTTCAAAATGTATGTGCCAGAGGAAATTACAATAGTGGCTTTAGCTCTCAGGCTAATTAACTTTTGTATTTGTCAAATGTGTGACTATACTCTGGAAGATTCAAAGAGGAAGATGAAAAAGAAACACACTCTTGGAATAGCTAAACAGTATAAATCTGAAAAAGCTTAAAATTATTTACAAGAAAAAGGAGTGATTCAAATTTCTATGTTTGCTTTTCCCTCAATAATGGTCTTATAGAATACACAAATTTCAACATTTCTGCTATTATGAATGGAGGAGTCAGCCATAGGAGGACATCCAAAATGAGTTTCAGCCATCACTCTTCTCTGGGTTAAGCTCATTTGCTCAGGCAGAGGGGACAAAGAATTGAATGTGGCTCTGGAAAGAGATTGCCTGTCATCTACTTTTAATTCTGCCATCTTCTGTTTGTGTGACTTTGGGGAAACCTACTTTTATTCATTTGTCTTAATTTTCTTATTTTTAAATGAGGACACTAGCAACTCCCTGATTGGTTATTCAGAAGATTAAATGTACTAATACATATGAATCATAGTGTTTCTTGAAGACATGCCATCTGTTACTATTTGACAGACTAGCTACAGAGTCAGGGAGAGGTATGAATATGTCAGCTCTGTACCCGGCATGCAGACAAAATTTTACCATACCTCAATGCTAGCTCCTTTAGGCTGCTAGCTAACAGTCCATACATAATAGTACAGCACAGTAGGATCACTCAATAACTTACCTTCTTCATGTAAAGGGGCTTTAAAATATAATCTTTTATTTTCTCTAAAATTTCATTTTCATGATACAATAGATCAGTACCAAATAATTCTGTGCACACACAGACTAAACTCACCAATGCCAAAAAGTGAAAGTGTTAGTCACCCAGTCATGTCCGAATCTGTGTGATCCTATGGACTGTAGCCCATCAGGATCCTCTGTCCATAGAATTCTCCAGGCAAGAATACTGGAGTTGGTAGCCATTCCCTTCTGCAGAGGATCTTCCCAACCCTGGGATCGAACCCAGGTCTCTCATATTGTAGGCAGATTCTTTACCATCTGAGCCATCAGGGAAACCCAATTAGGTCTATAATTTAGGACTAAGTCAAAGCACAATTGTCATGACCAACTAATTTCAACCCTGACAATCTTAGGCTCCTCCTTGGGCTCCTCCTTCTTTCCTGTTCTTCCTCTAGTTCATCTATTACATCTTATTTGCCTTTTTGTTGTTTCCTGCCTTAATCCCACCATTCTAGTCCAGGCTTCTCAAACCTGAATTACAATATAATGTGAAAAACACTTCAAGATCACAATATTTCATTTCTTCCTATTTAGAGCTGACAAATTAATCTTTGTTATTCTGTTTCTTCATTTTATTCTTACGTTTGAAAATCTTCCAGGGTTTCCTTTGTTTACAGGGTAAAGCCCAAAGCCCTTGGTCACTTTTAAGAGCCTTGTGATTTGGAAGCAATGGACTTTTAAAACTAATTCTCACTAATCCTCCAATTCATTAGGTTTGGTTTTTTCTTTGGTTTCACAAATATGCCTCGCTTGTTCTATGTCTCTAGCTTGATTTATCTTTTGTCAATTTGAATCCTATTCATTTTTCATTTCTATTTCAATAATGCTTTTAGTAGATACTATTGCTGCCCCACCAGTATCTCCTCTGCACTCATTATTTCAATGCCTGCCTACTGCATCCTAGTTCAAGAAACATGAGTTCTCTGCAGAAGCTAGAGAACAGGAATGGACGAGGTTTAGTTAATATTCTCAGCATCCATCCTTAGCCAAAGTTAGATGGAAGTTGGAGGATAAACACTCCATTTTTCTCACCTCTCAGGAGGGAAAATTCTGAGTTACAGTCTAGTGTCTCTTAAAGCCCCAGCTGATCACAGATCTGGTAACTGGTAACTGGCCACGGGAACCTTCTAGATAACATATGTCTTCTTGGCTTCCCTCTCTTCCCTATCTCGTGTTTCTGCTTCCTTTCCAGGGCTTCCTGTGATCCCCTCCCAAAGGCACTATTTACTCTTGAATCCTTGTCTATATGGGGAGAAATCTAACCGAAGACAACACTCCAAGAGAGTAGGATTCTCTTTTCTTCTAGACTTCTGCATAGTTTACTCTTTGTATCAATCATTTAGTATTTAATTCTTTCCATCAACAGCATTTATCTAGCATGTGTCTTTCACTGTTCTATGCATTAGGGATCCTAGGCTGAGCAAGACTGGGGAAAATTCTTCCCTCCTTATCTAGCGGGGAGAGACATGGATGCAAACTGATAAATGGCAGTAAACTATCATCATATACTGTTATACATAGGCATGTTGCAATATAGGCTGCCTGCTATTGAGCTCATTTGTTATAACCCCGATTAAAGTACTGTACGGTAGAATAAACACTAGTCCATCTGGATTCTCCCTCATTGAGAGTCAATGACTCATATCCTGCTTTCCTCAGTTTGAGAGGCCACTTGCCAATCCATTTGGTTTGTTTATTCTGCTAGGGTCTGTCTTTTTACAACTGATATTTTATTTTCTTCCAGATAAGCTTTTAATTCAAGCCAGGTTAATAAGGCTAGAAATGTAGGCATAACAGGCTCTATCATTAGAACAATTCTAAACTATACTGAAAAGATACAGCCACATACCAATAAAAGTGTAATTTGTTGATTGGAGGATAAATCCCAGGTATGTCAGGTATAAATGTCAGGTATACATTTCCATGGGGTCTAGGGAATAATGACCCCCACAGAGAGCTGATCGAATTATTGTGCTCTTTTCCTGGAATATGCTGGACCTTTGACTGATAGTTATATGCCTTTGCTGCTGCTGCTGCTGCTGCTAAGTTGCTTCACTCGTGACAGACTCCGTGTGACCCCATAGACCGCAGCCTACCAGGCTTCCCCGTCTAGTGTTACCTAAATTTTAGATTCTCATTTCTCTGACTAGATTTTTAGTTTAAGGGATTGAATAGTACTTTTATAATTTCCCCCCAACAATACCTGGCACAACCTTCTTTAAACAGTCCTGTTTGTAGAAACTCATTATTTATGAAAGAATGGATTAATGAATAATATTTATATAAATATTTGAGGTGTATAGTTGATTTCCACCAGGAAAATTTTAACTGATATGTCATATTTCATCTATATTTTATACACAGAAGACAATGGCTATAATGATGACAAATATAGCTCTTTAAAATGTATATTATTTATTTTCTTATCTCAACCACAGCTACTTTCAAATGTTGTAGACATGAAATATACAGTTTTAAATTATGTTAAATTCAAGAAGAGAGACAAGCTTAGAGAAACATAAGGACTTTATGTCACCAGATTTCTCAGATGACCTCATTACTACTGCTGGGCACAAAATTTGGCTTAATTCCTTGGCAGCCATAGCATAAAAAAAAAAAAAGAAACATACCAAGCTAAGTAATATTCATGTCTGATATCAAAGGCTTATAAATTCCTCTGCAGGGGCAAATTATTTCTTGGAAAGAAATTTAGTGAGACATATATCATGGAGATTTATGTATAATGAGCAGCCTTGTCAGTTGATAATGCCTTCATTTTTGTTTGTACCAAAGGAATAAAAACACTGTTCAGATAATGAGTTTTTGTTTGACCCCTTACAAAGGTGAAGGCACAGCATTAAATCAGAGGAAAGAATAGCAAATGACTCGGTCAAGGCATTTCTATGGGATGCTAAGCTATTATGATTCAGGCACTTCATGTGACCCATGTCTAATTTATTACAGAGACAGAATCTACCAAATCCAGATAAATGGAGACTTACCATCTCAGGAAACTGTTGTTCTCTTATATCTATATTTTAGGGTGGAAATGGCAACCCACTCCAGTATTCTTGCCTGGAACATTCCAGGGACAGAGGAGCCTGGTAGGCTACAGTCCATGGGGTTGCAAACAGCTGGACACGACTGAGCACACACACATATTTTAAGGTCATCTTTAACAAGTGCCCATGATAGCTTTAGCCATCAGATGTTAAGAGGCAAAGTTGTCAGCCTTCTATAGTTCTAAAAGATTAATATTCTAATATTAATATTTTTACTTATTTAATATTAATAGTATTAATATTCTTAGAATATGAATATTCTACGATTAATATTCTTACCTAACAGCTCACTTTGCTATGGATGTGGGTGGGAGGCATGTCTACAGAGGCCTATTTTCCTCTGCAAAACAACTCTGCGTATTCTCACTGACTGTCAAGAGTTCCCAATCTTATAACATGTGAAACATTTGAATTGAAAATGTTGAGGGAGTATATTATTGACCGATTTCATTGTTCTAAGAATTTAAGGGTGATTTCTTTAGGACAATCTGATTTCAAAAGAATTGCCTTTTGATTCAACTGTGTCAACTTCATAGCTGGTGTAATCTGCTGTTGGGTTATTGAATTAATTAATTTTTACATTTGCTTATTTAATTCTATACTCCTGAGTTCCATTTCATGTTTTTGCACAAAGATATCTGACCAATAAAGTAAATTCAACTTACTGTCAATTCAAACATTCATTTACCAAACATTTACTGAGCATCCAGTATTGAGGACACAGTGAACTAGAAAGTCCCTGCTGCTATGTTCATGGAACTACAATCAGAGAAAGTACATACTGAGCACTAACTGTACTTCTATTTCCAGTGACACAATACACTGTCTCGAGAAATTCTCTTGATATGTAACCTAAAATTTATAAATAAAATATCTAAGAAATGTAAACTGGAAGGAGATTTATCATAAGGTTTATTGAAGCTTAAGTTTCAAGGCCCATTCTAAGGCCTGAGGAAATTTGTATATATTCTTTGGCATTCTTTTTCTTAACAAATGTCCTCCAAATTATACAATGTTCAGGTCCTACCAAAGTGATCCTTCCCTGTATCTATTCACAGATGAGTGAATGAGAACACAGTAGAAAAATCTTAGAGGTAACATACATGGAAAGGCTGTGAATCCAGAAGGGTAAATACCACTAAAGTAGAATTCACCCTGGAAATATCTATGCATCCTCTGTGTGGAGAGACACGCCACACTTTGGATGGAAGTTACATGGGAAAATCCCTTCACAACACCAGGATCCATAAAGGTGATATTGTCGTTGGGAAAACCCCAGAAAACCAAACAAACAAACACCACCCCCTCAAGCCCAAAATACACCACAAAAAGCTATACTGATGATAGAGACTTATTTGGTATTTGTTCTGGTGGAGTGGAAAAAGTACTTCTTAATGACTCCTGAGCACAAACCTGACCTCAGGAAAATTTGGGGAAAGAATTAAATGCATTCATATAACCCCATGCTTAAAATTTAGTTAAAATGGCACACCAAATTCTGTTCATGTACTAAGCAGTTCTTTCTTGGGATTCCTTCTCTCTCCCTTGAAGGTAATGGACAATTCCAACATTCACCTTGGAAATCAATCACCTAAATCCTCAGGTTCATTAGAAATATTATATATATATAATTTGTATATATATAAATTATATATATATATAATATAATATATATCATATATATATATGTGTGTGTATATATATATATATATATATATATATTTCTTTCTTTCTTTCTTTTGTGGCTGTACCATACAGCTGGCTTGTAGGATCTTAGTTTCCTGACCAGGGATTGCACCCGCATCCTCAGCAGTGAAAACTTGGAGTCCTAACCACTGAGTCACCAGGGAATTCCCAGGAATACTTGATATTTTAAGGTTACTGTGGATAACAAATTTACTAATTGCTTTGCTCCTACGACAGTACAGCTCACCATGCGTCCAGGCTTTAGCACTGGATCCCTACGGCTCATTCAACCACACTGTTTCCTTGCTGCCTTTGGAGACTCTCTGCCCACTGCCCAGTCTCAAAAGTAATGTCACACGTTCTGAGTTTTGTCTACCACTTCTAGTACTAAATTCTTAATACAATAATGTATTGCTGCAAACAAATAACTCCACCACATAGTGAGTTAATGTCATAATTTAACCATTCTTTATGCTCCTGTGGTTTTGGTGGATTGTTTTTCTGTTGGTTTCCAGTGGTTCCCTCATGCAGATGTACTCACCTCTAGTACTGACTGGAGACTGGTCCCTGTTTCACATGATACAGGTAGCATTCCAAGAGGGGAGGTTCATGAGTAAGTACTTAAGCTTCTGCTTGTGTTACATTTGCTGATATCCCCATGGTAAAGCAAGTCAGATGGCTAAGCCCGGAGTCACCTGTGGCGGATTCATTTTGATATTTGGCAAAACTAATACAATTATGTAAAGTTTAAAAATAAAATAAAATAAAAAAAAAGAAAATTATGAACATTGGAAAGTGTGATTCATTGAAAGTGGTTAGTGTACAATTTACCACAATGAGATAGAAGCCAAACTGCTGCTTTTATATGACAACATAGCCAGCCAGTTTCAACTTCATAAAACTATTCCTACTTAGAGGATGTTAGGTTAATCAAAATAAGAGACTTGGTGAATAGTTGGATCCATCATATCAGATAAACTGTAAACATTTATTAGCAATTAATCTTTGGATAATTTTATCAGTACTGACTGGTAATATATTCTACAGTAGCTGATTCCCAAAACACAAGCTCTTAAATTTAAAAAGCACTACTTTACAGAGGAATGAGCAGATTTTGGATCACTTATTTGAGTTTCATTCCACTTAGTATATCGTAAAATGAGAATGTGAAGCTTCTGTTATTATTTTCTCTGCAGGGGCCATGCTGTGACAATGTCTTCTGCAAACAGAGTTCATTTTCCCAACAACAAATCTACAATATCTTGTAGTATATTCTGACACCAATGAGTCTTTGGTGACTTTAACTGTTTTCTCTCATTTCTTTTTTTGTTTTTCTTTTTCTCTTTGTCTTTACACAGTAGCACACATATTATTTATAACTGCAATAATTTATCAAATTGGCTAAATCTGTTTCCCAGGCCAAAAAAAAAATAAAAAGTTGCTAGCGATTTTGAATTTTCTACTGTCAATAGTATGTATACAAAAAAAAACCAGTTCAAAGGATAAACTATGGAAAAATTGATCTCAAAAAAATTTCTTGACATTTTTAACTCTTTTCCCAGAAATTTCACCATCACTCAATTGTATTTGAGATGGCAGTTAAAATGAGTAATGTTGATATTTAAAATAAGATATTCAGCATGATTAAATATATTAATTTACAAGATGGATAATCATACAAGATAACATTTGAGAGCTGATCATGTACTAGATATTATGTTTAGTTCTTTTTAGATATTATTTTATTTGATTCTTTAAAGCAGGCCTATGAATTATCATTTACTGTTCTTTTTAACGTTTTAAAAATTGACTATAGTTGATTCATAATATCATGTTAGTTTGAAGTGTACAATATAGCAATTTGATGTTTTTATAGATAATACTCCATTTAAAGTTAGTATAAATAATTGATTATATTCCCTGTTGTATATATTACATTCTTGTATTTTATTTATTTTATACCTAGTAATTCATACCTCTTAATCTTTTTCCTCTATCTTGCTCCTCCCCTGATTTCTCTCCCCACTGGTAACCACTAGTTTGCTGTCTGTGTCTAGGAATCTGTTTCTGATTTGGTATATTAACTTATTTGTTTTATTTTTTAGATTTCACATATAAGTAATAATATCCAATACTTACTTTTCTCTGACTTACTTCACTCAGAAAAACAGCCTCCAGTTTCATCCGTTTTTGCAAAATCTTATTGTTTCTTATGGCTGAGTAATATCCTTGCTGAATCCACTTATTAGTTCTAACAGGTTTTTGGGTGGAAAAAAGGGTTTTCTATATATAGTATCATGTTATCTGCAAATAGCAACAGTTTTACCTTTTCCCTACCAATTTTTATGCCTTTTATTTATTTTCTTTTTTCTTTTTTGTATGATTGCTATGGCTATGACTATGACCAATATTATGTCAAATAGAAATGATGAGAGTGGGCATCCTTGTCTTTCCCCTAAATTTAGAGGAAAACCTTTCCATTTTTCACCATTGAGTATAATGTTAGCTATGAGCTTGTAAATGACCTTTTATGAGCTCATAAATGACCTTTATTATGTTGAGATATGTTCCTTTTACACTAACTTTGTCACCAGTTTTTATTATGAATAGGTGTTGAATTTTGTCAAATGCTTTTTCTGCATCCATTGAGATGATCACGTGATTTTTATCCAATATGTCTCTTTTAAAGACTATGTGACTAAACCACCACCACCATCAAACTCAGGATTAGATAGCTTAAAAAAAATACTGAAGGTCACAGCTGGTAAGTGGTAGTGACCTAAATGTACTCAGTTCTAATTTTAAACTAATTGCCTTAACTGCTAAGCTGTATTGTCATGAGGACTAATTAGTAAATAGTAAAGAATTTTTAACGTCTCTTTTAGAAAAGTACCATTCAGACTTATCTAACTTAATATTGTGTTTTGTGTTAGTTTCTCAGTCATGTCTAACTCTAAGCTGTAATGTCATGAGGACTAATTAGTAAATAGTAAAGAATTTTTAACGTCTCTTTTAGAAAAGTACCATTCAGACTTATCTAACTTAATATTGTGTTTTGTGTTAGTTTCTCAGTCATGTCTAACTCTAAGCTGTAATGTCATGAGGACTAATTAGTAAATAGTAAAGAATTTTTAACGTCTCTTTTAGAAAAGTACCATTCAGACTTATCTAAATTAATATTGTGTTTTGTGTTAGTTTCTCAGTCATGTCCAACTCTAAGCTGTATTGTCATGAGGACTAATTAGTAAATAGTAAAGAATTTTTAACATCTCTTTTAGAAAAGTATCATTCAGACTTATCTAACTTACTATTGTGTTTTGTGTTAGTTTCTCAGTCATGTCCAACTCTTTTCCACCCTGGGGACTCTATCCCACCAGGCTCCCCTGTCCATGGGATTCTCCAGGCAAGAATACTGGAGTGGGCTGCCAGTTCCTTCTCCAGGGGATCTTCCTGACCCAGGGATTGAACCCAGGTCTCCCACATTGCCTGTACTTTGCCCGCATTGCTCCCACAATGCTCCCACATTGCCTCCTACTCCGCCTGCAGTGTGGGAGACCTGGGTTCAATCCCTGAGTTGGGAAGATCCCCCGGAGAAGGGAAAGGCTACCCACACCAGTATTCTGACCTAGAGAATTCCATGGACTGTAGAGTCCATGGGGTCTCAGAGAGTCAGACATGACTGAGTGAATTTCACTTTCTCCCACATTGCAGGCAGATTCTTTACCATCTAAGCCACCAGGGAAGCCTGAATTAATATTTTTAAACCGTATCTGATTGTGTAAGTTACATGGTGATAAATTACAGATTTCTTTGTATGAGAACAAAAAAGATGTTTCCTATGAATAAACATTTCCTGGGTAATATGTGCCACTATCTCTAACCCCCTCTCCGCATCTTTTCCTTCTTAGAGCAAAGGCGCTAGAAAATCAGTGAATAAAACAATTATAGTCCCTATCCTCATGAAGCTTACAGGCCAGTGGAGATACAAAAAATACAAAAGCAAAATATAATACGTATACAATCATAAAAATATAGTGCTGTTGGGGTCCTGTAATGGACCGGAACCTGGCAGTCTGGAGTCGATGATAAGAAAGTGAAAGAGAGAAAGAGAGAGAGAGAGAAAGAAAGAAAGAGAGAGAGAAAGAAAGAAAGACATGGGGACCCAAGCTCTGATGGAGCAAGGGTATTTTATTAGCAGAAATGCAGGCTTATATATCTTTAGTAAGATGATTACACAGCTATTACACAGAATGAAATTTTATCAATAGCCACAATATGGATAGTCTAATACATACAAGGTCACTGACTGCTGGAAAGAGTCACTGCATGTCTCATCCTATGACCTCAGTCCTGAGAACTGCGTGCAGCTCTACTTGTTCTCAGAACAGGAACTGATAAGGAACAGAGAATCCTTGAGAAATAGAAAACAGCATGCAGGAATCCTCCTGTTAAATGTTGCTGACATGGTAAGTGCTCTGAAGCTAACACTCTGACCTGGAAATGTTCTTATCATCCTAGGTGATTCTGATTCAGGTGGTCAGGGGACTCACAGGTAAGGTCCTGGGAGGCCTAAACCAGAGGTTACTAGACATGACTATATAGCAAGGTGAGCTGGCCAGCTTTCAGAAAAGGAAGATTCTAGAGTTCCATTCAGCTAGCTAAGGCAATGTGCTCCCAGAATCTTTATTTGTATTTACAGCAAGTCAGAAGAGTTAAAAGAGCAGTGTTTAGGAAATGCTAGCATAGACAATTTTCTATGAACTTCTTATATAGCTACTTCCTGTTTAGAATGAAGGTTTCAAGTAAGTACAATAAAGGAAGCATAAGAGTACACTGAGTATTCACTGAGGACTACATATTACTCCAAATAAAGACTGACAGGAGATATAAAGTTGTTAAGGTACTTACCCAGAGTATTTTAAAGGCTAGATCTAGATTTCTGAGAGATACTGAAAAACAGAAAATGTGAGGAAGTGAGCATGCGTGAAGTCCTAAGCTCTGACAGAGATAAAGGAGTAGGAAAAAAAAAAGCCCAACTTCAAGTAAGAGAAACTTCTATCTGTACCAGGGCTCAAGAATAGTGTTTTTTTCCTAATAATAACTCTTAAAGAACCAGTGAATTAGCTATTGTTTGTTACATCTCTATATACCATTAAGCATTTTCAAAGTATTGACTTTGATTTCTCCTCTTTTTTGAAGCAGTTTACTCTTACTATCCTCATTTTTGAGGATGATCAAACTCAGGATTGAAGAGATCGAATAACTTTCTAGGGGGTCATTCATCTTATATGTGGCAAAACCATGATTTTGATTTGCCTGATTTTCTGTTAGGACAGGTCTGAAAGCTTGAAGGGATTGTATTCTTTCACCGATTTTAAGATGCACACTGTCCACATTTTAATACCTAAAACTTAGATGATGTTTTATAATTATAATTGATAGCATTTTTTCCTTTTCTTAGTGGAATGTAAAATTGAGAGTACTGTTGCAATCACTGGCGTTTTCAATTCAATAAAATGAGGTAGCAGGTCACCTTATGCAAATATTCTCTATAGTAATAGTGAATAATCTGCCTGCCTCCATGCCTCGTTTGCTATTCTTTATTTTCCAATCACAATCTATTTTCTTCAGCATTTAGCTTATTTTCATGTTATTGTCATAAATGTTCAGATACAAGCTTATTGTATTGTGTTGCAGACCTCAGCTGCATCTGTGAGGGATTGTTGATTACCATCAATCCACAGATATCTTTTAAACTGATTCTATTATATAAGGAGCTCAATTTTTTTACAAGCCTAGCACCACCTACTCACTTTCCAGATAAAGAATTTGAAAATTAGAGAAAGTAAATTATTTGCCTGAAGTCAGGCAACTAGTAAGTGATAAAACTAGATCTTAATTTTTAGTTGACTAGCTTGTTGTTAGAGCCCTAATATACACTACTTTCTACATCAAGACGTTAAAACTCATCTGTGTATTAAACTCCCTCTTCATTCTTTAAGAAGAAGTCTTTAAAAATGTCACTATTTGTAGATAAAGAAAAACTTATTTTAAAATGTTATGGAGTTGAAAGGAATTAAAATGCTGGCATCATTTTGAAAAACAAGAACAAAGTTGGAGGAAATTAAGTAATTAAGACAGTGTAGTACTGGTGGAGGAATAAGCTCATGTAATAATAGAATAGAAAAAATAAATATACTCATGCAAACATGCTAATTTCCTTCTGACAAAAGAGCAAGAATATTCAAGGAAGAATAGTTTTTTCACCAAATGACACTGGAACAATGGACACTGATTGGCAGAAAAATTAACTTTGACATAGACTTCACACTTTGTACAAAAATTAACTCAAAATGAATCAAATCTAAATGTAAAACATAAAACTGTAAAACTTGTAGAAGAGAACATATCTAAGAAGTCATCACATACTTTTCTATTAAATAGGTAATTTTAGTGATCTCTTTTACTTCCCTTGTTTCTATTACTATCTATTTTTAGATTATTTTCTCTGGGGTTGCCCTGGGAATTATAATTAGCATCTTAATCTTCACATTAATAATAATTTCATTCTAATACTATACTAGAACTATGCTCTAAACTAGTCTTTCCCAACCTCACTTTCTGTGCTATTCTTTTTTTTAAATTAAATTAATTTATTTTAATTGGAGGATAATTGCTTTACAGTACTGTGGGGGGTTTTTCCATACATCAACATGGATCAGCCATGGGTGCACATGTTTATTCTTGTCACGAAAATTGCTTCTTATATATTACAAGCCTATTAACAAAATTTTATAATATGGCTTTATGTTACCTTTTAAAATCAGAGCAGGAGAAAAGACTACAAACAAAAATAACATATATACTGTATTTCATATTACTGAGGTAGTTACATTTAGTGGTGTTCCTTATTTCTTCTGTGGATTTGAGTTACTATCTACTATCATCTCACTCTTTTTTAACAAACTCTCTGAGGATAGAGTCTTTTCACTGAGCAAACTTAGGTCAAATATAGATGAGTCCTGTGAATCGGGCTTTTCCAGATAGACGCCAGAATATAAAATAGTGACAAGTCCCTGGGAATTAAACTTTTGAGGAAACTTCAAAATAATTCCTCCCCTTCCAGCGTCTGCTGGTCTTTTGGCTTTCTTATCTACCACAGGGTGAGTCTGCTGGTTTCAAGGCTATGGTAGAACTCGGATGAGGGTAGTGGGAATAAAGCAAGTTCAGAGGTCATAAAGTTCGCTGTTCTCGTTAAGATTCGGCCCTCTTTCTTGAAATTGCGCTCCTTGGATTATTGCAAACCTTCTGTTTAACTTCCAGAGTTCTGAAATTTAGATTCTGCCAACTGCTGATATGGTTCTCATTGCATTTATGGAGTATTCATTCTTTAGAGGCAATAATTAGAAACTAACATACTTCCCCTAAAGTGAAAAGTAGCTTTTGAGAAGATGGAATGTAAGAATGAATGCTGGGAAGTCAGCCTGCAAATATCCACTACAGCGAGTGGTTCCTGAGGTTTCTGGAACCCTTCTATTGAGGCTTTCAGCTTATTGGATCTTACTTCATCCCTGGGCTTCCCTGGTGGCTCAGATGCAGAAGAATCCTTCTGCAATGCAGGAGACCAGAGTTCAATCCCTGGGTAGGGAAGATCCCCTGGAGGAGGGAATGGCTACCTACTCCAGTATTCTGGTCTGTAGAATCCCATGGACAGAGGAGATTGGTGGGCTACAGTCCATGGAGTTGCAAAGACTCAGACACAACTGAGTGACTAAACATGCATTTCTTCCCAATAAGGTGAGAACAAAAATGCTTGTTGTCCTGATATTTGGTTTAACAAAAAAATTTATACATTAGAATCAAACAGAATTTGGTTGCAATCATAATCTCTCTACTTATTAAGTATGTGTTCTTGGGCAAGTTATTTAACCTTTATTAATTTCAGTTTTTTCATCTGAAAATTGGGATTTTCTGAGAAAATCATGATATATGATAGACGCCATAAACATGTGGGCAATTGTAAGCAATCATTCAATTTAAGAACATCTTTTGATCACAAATGCTAGTAAATGTTTTGATGCCTGTTGTGATGTCTTCCTATAGGACTTTGACAAGTATATTTAAGTAATTTCAGGTAATAATTATTTCTAGTTCAAAGTAGGGATCATGATTTGATAAATATGTTTTTCTATACAGTGAATTTATTTATAAAATATTTTTAAAGTGTCAAAACACTTGGTAGTTAAATATCCTTTATTTGAAAGAAACACAATTTATTGGAATTAGGACTGTTGTGAACATCCTAGGACATAAAATATTCATTCCCAAATATAGGTGGTTATTTAGTGTCAAAAACTGATTAAAGAATGTAGCTAGTATGTTATTATTAACTTTTGCTTGTTGTACTTATTATTCTAAATTGAACTTAAAAAAAAAAACAAACCTCCTATTTTTGAACTTCAAAAAATATCCCAAACTTTAACTTGACATTTCATATTATGTTCTTTTAAAAATAAAGAACTAAATAGTTTGTTTCTATCTTTGAAACATATACACATAAGAGATGAAAATAACACACATGCTGACACAATCATTTTTTTTTTTTTTCTGATACAAAAATAAGACTATGTTATGTGCACTTTACTGCGTCTTTTCTCAGGTCATGTCTCCTGTTTACATTGTGATAGTCCGTCTGAGCCAGCTGAAAATTGTCAGGCAAGCTAATGCATTCTTCTGGGGATTAGCTAACATCCTGTGACATGTATTTATCACAGTGATGCACATTTGGCAATGATTGGAGATATTTTCAATTGTTATGACCTACAGGAAGTGTGGGAAGTGCTATTGGCATCCTCTGGGTAGAGGCCAGTGATGCTGCTAAAAATACTACACTGGACAAGATAGGCCCCAATAACAAAGATGAATCCAGTCCACAATGTCAATAGTGTCAATTTTGAAAAACTCTACTTAACTGTATACTTTCGCACCTCTTTCTTTTCTGGTTTTTTAATACCAAGTTGTGAAAAAGCCATTTCCTGTCTTGGTTATTATAAGCCTTTTCAGACACAAAGTTTCAAATAAAGTCTCAAGTTTTCTTCTAATATTTTTATTCTTTTTACATTTAAGTTTTTAATCAGTCTGATTTTTGTTTGTTTGTTTCATGCTGTGATTTGGAGTTCCAAGGAAAAAAGCCAATTTGCCAGCACCACTGATTAAATAACCTCTCTTCTTTCTGACTGTATTAAGATACTATCGCTTGGTACTGGGTGATCTTTATTTTGTTTCACTGATATAGTCACATACCCTCATACCAACAGCTCATAGTTTTAATTATATTGATTTTAACATCTGGTAAGCTGGTCAGGCTAACCTCCCCTTACTTTTACTATATCATACTTTTTGTTTCTTTTTTAACAGTTGTGATTTTTAAGATGATTTTTTCCAATGTTGAAAAAAAATCTTTGAAAGGTATATAGTCTTTATATTGTAAACATAATTTATTTATAGGAATAAAACATTTTAATAAGTTTATATAGATATTTTATATAAAATAATAAATCAAATATATTGTTTTTTACTTCTATCATAGTTTTGCTAATATATTTCTCTATTTTTATTGCTCTCTAGCTTTGCACTGGCTAAATCTACTTAAATTTATTTATCTAATCTATTGTTGATGGATATTTGACTTGTTTCCAGTTTTTGGCTCTTTTAATTTGCTATTGTACTGACACACATCTCTTGATGTACTTACCTGTGAATTTCTTCTGGGTATATATATATATATATATATATATACACATATATATGTATATGTGTATATATATATACATACTATATATATATATATATAGTAATAGAATATCGTGGTCACAGGGCATGGCCCATGTTCAGCTTTAGTACATACCACCAAAGAGTTTTCCAGCATGGTTCTTCCAATTCGTATTTCCACCAGTA
Organism: Bos taurus; assembly: GCF_002263795.3. Taxonomy (NCBI): domain Eukaryota; kingdom Metazoa; phylum Chordata; class Mammalia; order Artiodactyla; family Bovidae; genus Bos; species Bos taurus. Next base: position 11,683,496 of record NC_037332.1, on the reverse strand, counting down.
GAGTCTGAAAACTCCTATTGCTTTGCAACTTTGCTAATACTTGATATTGTCAATCTTTTCAATTTTATACATATTGGCATTTGTACAGTTGTATTTCATTTAGGTTTTAATTTTCTTGATGTCTAATCTTCTCCATAATGGTACATTTTTTTTTTTTTTTCCAATTGATGAATCTATACTGCAGTCCATGGGGTCACTAGGAGTCGGACATGACTGAGCGACTTCACTTTCACTTTTCACTTTCATGTATTGGAGAAGGAAATGGCAACCCACTCCAGTGTTCTTGCCTGGAGAATCCCAGGGATGGGGGAGCCTGGTGGGCTGCCGTCTATGGGGTCGCACAGAGTTGGACACGACTGAAGTGACTTAGCAGCAGCAGCAGCAGCATACTGACACATCATTAACATCTAAAGTTTAGGGTTTGTATTAGGGTTTACTCTTAGTGCTGTATATTCTATGGGTGCATTTGATTTTTTATTCTGACCTAAACAGTCTAATTTAAACATTTTATTTTGTTGTGCTTGATGATGACATATACAAATGCAACACTTTTAAAAATGACCTTCTGTCCAGCAAACTTGTTAAATTTACTTATGGATTAAAATTTTTTTCTATAGATTTTATGGAATTTATAAAATACTGTCAAATTATCTGCAAATAATATTACATTTCTTTTCTGATTTTTCAGGTCTATTTTTTCAATTTTTTTTGTATCTTGCATTTGCTTTTCTTGTTTTAGTGTTCTGGCTATGCCTCTAGTACAATAGAAATTGTGATATGCTTTATGTTTCCAAACATTTTTTAAGCTGAACTTGAATATCCTGAAACTTTTGTGGGGAGGTGAGGATAGAGGGTATTAAGATAATGCATTCATACTCTAGCAATCTAAGTTATTTAAGGGTGAGTTTATTTTGTTTCTCTTTGGATGCAGGATCACTTTCCGGTCTCTGGGTCTAATGGCCAGAGTGCCTTAACTTCACTGACAGTTACAGTGAAAGACACAAGGGTTGCTATTGTCATGGGTTACTGGTTCACTTGCAAGCAGTTTGGGGCTTTCCTGGTGTCTCAGACAGTAGAGTCCACCTGCAATGCAGGACAGCCGGGTTTGATCCCTGGATTGGGAAGATTCCTGCAGCTCACTCCAGTATTCTTTCCTTGAGAATCCCATGGACAGAGGAGACTGGTGGGCTGTAGTCCATGGGGTCACAAAGAGTCAGACATGACTGAGCAACTAACACTTTGCAAGTAGTTTCTTCACTGTGTGTTCCCTTTGCTTCTCAAAAGCTGGTACTCTTTAGTGACTCTAACAAAGAGAACTCAACTTGTCTATCTCACTTATAAGTTCTTTGGGAAAAATTAGCTTATTTTCTAAGGAACAAACATTGCTGTGAATAAATGTAAGCCAGGCTCTCTTTGGAATCAAGAGTTGGCTTTAATTTTCAGTTCAATTCTCTGCTGCTCTTACCTTGACTCTTGTCTGTACAGCTCTGTTCTTTAAGATCCCATCAGCACCCACAGCCTTGCTCACCTCCTCCAGGTACTGGAACCTGTTTGGTTTGAGAGGAACACAGTTAGAGAGATTATATTTGGTGGACAAGGCCTGAGACAGCCATCTTCCTTATCTCTCATGTAGAAAAAACAGCAGCTGTTTCCAGCATTTTTGTTTATAAAAGGATAGTGAATATTCTCTATTAAGTTACCTATAAGTTTTATCCTATTTTCAGATATCCTGAAAGGAATAAAATTTTGCACATTTTAATATGAGAGAAAAATCCCCCTATTTTCAAGGCGTGTCCTTTTCAGTAAGATAAGTGCTGCAATTATTTGAAAGAAAATATTACAAATAACTCATCTGAATGCTGAAATGTGAGCATTAAAGACTATTTATAGTGAAGGCCATGTCTAGTAAATTCCTTGTATTCTTTTGGAAGAAATGTTTGTAGAATTCTTATCAGGAATATGCTTTCTATGACACTTTAATAGTAGTTCTATTTTTATCTGGAAAGAAATGAACCTAACAATACTAATTTTCTAATTTAATGGATTTTCTTCTCTTAAATAGGCCCAGTTCTCTAATCTGGGATGTGAAGTAGCTTGCTTTAGCCTGTGCAGAAAAGTGTGCTTACATTATATATAGGAAGTACATTCAAGAAAAATATGATCTTAACCTCTCTTTGGGAGCTGTAGAAGTCTGTTCCTAATTTCCTTTCATGTATCAATTTAGAGGCTGGTTTTGCAACATCAAGGCTTTTAAATTACACATGAACAATTTTCTGTGATGTGTCAATTGGTAGGAAAGGACATTTTTTAAAATGCATGAAAAAATACAAAGAATATGTTTTTATTGATTTAGTAAGTATTTCATTGTGTGCCCACTCTGTGTGTGCTCAAATCACTGGAAAAACTGGTGAGCAAGACAAATGAAATACCAGTCTGAAGTCTTATTCTACAAATGTAAGAATATAAAAATTTCTCACTTGAAAAAAATCAAGCATTTCTTTTAGTCTGATAGTAATTAAAGAAAAAAAAAACAAAAAACTGAAGACTTGCCCCTCACTAGATATTGTTTCATTATTGCCAAGGACATCTTTTAAAATAACAAATTTGATCCATTATTCCTCTGTTTAAAAACCTTTGATAGTTACCCAGGGATAAAGACGTTTTAATGTTTTCACCATATACCTAACTGGCCTGGTTTTCTGACATTTCCTCAGACTATAACATGGAAGCACCCAAACAATAAATGGCAGTAATTATTGAGTGTCATCTGCCCTATATTGGCATAAATTAGCTTCCAAAATACACCTGTGAAAAAGAAAGACAGTATCTGCCTTCATGGAGCTTACAGTTTTAAAGGAAAGAGAATTAAAAGGAGATCATATAGGGAAGGTTTTATTTTCTAAGCCTGGGAACGGAGGCTGTCACTTCTGTCCATGTTTTTTCACCAGAACCTGGTCACACTGCCAGGGAGTCTGGAGATGTGACATAGCCATCTACCCAGGAGGAGAATGCAATGCATGAGCACTTGGCAATTTTTGCCACAGTTTTTGATAAACTTTGTGCATAAATGAATAAGTGAATGAATAGTGCTTTTAAATTTCATAGGAAAAGGAAGACAGATCTCAGAATATAATCTCTTCCCTTTTGTAAAGGTATTTTCTTCGTGTTTTGTTTGGTGAAATTCTGGGTGTTTAGTTAGTCGAGACACTTAAGTTAGATAAAGAATGAAGAATGTTGAAGATCAATGACATATTGACAGGAGACACAAGTAATGCAGGCACTTTCATTTTGCTTCTTTTTCCTGCCTATAATGTAGTCAATGCAAAATTAAAGTGTTGAGGTGGTTTTTCTTCCTTCATACACAGATTTTGACTTGGGTTCAATTAATTATTGTACAGAATTCCTTGCAACAAGAATAAAAAGCTGAATTATAGTCATAAATGAATGAGTAATGTGGCATTTTACAATCTATGTGAATGTAATCATCATTTAAGTGCTCACAAATCATTAAAGTTAATCTTCCATTACAGCATTGCATGATTTCCTTATTCATTTTCTGAATATAATACTCAAATACCTTAATCTTTTTATATTTAAAAGTTCATTTTCAATTAATCCCTGTTAAATCAAAGAAATTATATCTTAAAGTGCATTTTCTTTTATACATCTCTAACAAATGTCATCGCCCATTATAAATATGAGTGTTAGTGGTTACTCATACTTGGTTGATTTTCTGTTGTTACAGTGAGAAATTTCCGGGGCTCAAGTATATTATTTGATAAAAATCAAACCATCTGAGAACTAGAAGATATAGAAAAGTCACCTAGTCAAACACTTTCATTTTACAGATTAGGAAATTTAAGTCTAGAAGATAAAGTAACTGGACTGAGGTCCTAGAACTTTCTAGCAACAAAGTGGAGTTTGATACCCATGCTCATAGTCCAAAGATTTCTATTCTCATTAAATTTAAACTTAGTATATGTAAAATCCTCCTATTAAACATATATTAATAGTTTCTTTCCCAAATAGATACACATTTGTGTTTATAGTGAATATATAAAATGAATAAAATCAATATTGATAGATAATTATACAAATATTCCAGTGAGTTTTTATTATTTTACTACTAAGATCTCTTAGTGAAATATATGTGCTGTTTAATGGTGGGAGAGGCTTGCATATTGGGACATAGTAAGGGTTAAGCCTATATGAGAAACCTATATGCAGGTCAGGAAGCAACAGTTCGAACTGGACATGGAACAACAGACTGGTTCCAAATAGGAAAAGGAGTACGTCAAGGCTGTATATTGTCACCCTGCTTATTTAACTTCCATGAAGAGTACATCATGAGAAACGCTGGACTGGAAGAAGCACAAGCTGAAATCAAGATTGCCAGGAGAAATATCAATAACCTCAGATATGCAGATGACACCACCCTTATGGCAGAAAGTGAAGAGGAACTACAAAGCCTCTTGATGAAGGTGAAAGAGGAGAGTGAAAGAATTGGCTTAAAACTCAACATTCAGAAAACGAAGATCATGGCATCCAGTCCCATCACTTCATGGGAAATAGATGGGGAAACAGTGGAAACAGTGGCAGACTTTACCTTTTTGGGCTCCAAAATCACTGTAGATGGTGACTGCAGCCATGAAATTAAAAGACACTTACTCCTTGGAAGAAAAGTTATGACCAACCTAGATAGCATATTCAAAAGCAGAGACATTACTTAGCCAACAAAGGTTCGTCTAGTCAAGGCTATGGTTTTTCCTGTGGTCATGTATGGATGTGAGAGTTGGACTGTGAAGAAAGCTGAGCACCGAAGAATTGATGCTTTTGAACTGTGGTGTTGGAGAAGACTCCTGAGAGTCCCTTGGACTGCAAGGAGATCCAACCAGTCCATTCTGAAGGAGATCAGTCCTGGATGTTCTTTGGAAGGACTGATGCTAAAGCTGAAACTCCAGTACTTTGGCCACCTGATGTGAAGAGTTGACTCATTGGAAAAGACTCTGATGCTGGGAGGGATTGGGGGCAGGAGGAGAAGGGGATGACAGAGGATGAGATGGCTGGATGGCATCACTGACTCGATGGATGTGAGTTTGAGTGAACTTTGGGAGTTGGTGATGGACAGGGAGGGGTTGCAATTCATGCTGCGATTCATGGGGTTGCAAAGAGTCGGACACGACTGAACTGAACTGAAGGGTTAAGCAGGAATTATTTAGAAAATGAATATCCCCAGAAAAACTGTCGCAGTACTGCAATCCATTCACATACATACACGCAACACACACATACATACACTTTAAACTAACTGTCGTGTTTTTGATCAGTGATGCTCATCAGTTACCATGATCACTGTTGGTATTTAAGTGTCCATCATTCAGTCATTCATAGATTCACACATTTAACAAATACACAGAGTGTACACTGTGTGTCAGGCACCAGAGATGCTTAGTGGATATTTTAATAGCCATACAGAAATATGGAGAAAGATATTAGAATCCTGAACCCTCTTATATACACATCATAACTTCTAAGGGCTGCATTATACATGTAGGATAAAATTGAAAGAAAGAGGTCCTTGGAGGGAATTGCAGCTTAACTTGAGTGATCTTAATCTCTGAAATTAGGCTAAGGCAATCTCAGTATGCCTGTGCCCCTAGGAGACTAGAAGCAGTATACCTTAATCCTCTCTAGAAGAAGACAACATAATTTTAGTATCCAAACTGTTTCTACCAACAATTTGTCAGCTACAATGCCTGATACTAAAAGCCTAAATAAGAGAAACCAACATAAAAAAAATAAAGCAGTAAAAACACTTGAAACAGTCAGGCCCTATGATCTTAAGGAAATTGTATTGGGAAAGATGTTTTGTTGTCTATTAGAAGCCCCAGTAGGGAAATCTCATACACACATACACACACACACACACACAATTCCTGGAATTCTGAAATAAGGTCATGCCATATGCAGTAGATAATGACATGCCTCTTGAAAGGTCATTTCTGGAAATGCATTTGATCCCTGATAGAGTGCTTGACCATAAGACATCAAGTGACTATTCATCTAGAACTGTCCACTGTAAGACATATGAGATCACCCAATTCATAAATAAAATCAGGCAAGACCAGTACTAATCTTAGAAGATAGAAGTGCTACGTCCAGACTGAACTCGGGCAGTCTGCATGAGCAGGTAGCTCAGACCCCCACACCATCTCCCACTCTTGTCTGGTCCCCTTCCTCAGTTGACACCTGTTTAGGGTATCCCTTATATGCAGCTGACAGAGAAGAAAAATGCCTGAGCTGTGCTGGCCGCAGTGCATGGTTGTCAAGATCAGAACACATGTCGACTCGCAGGCGGTGTCAAGTAGCCTGGCCTTTTCGTTAGGGGCCTGAAGGGGACAGACAGGAAGATCAGAAACAAAAAAAGGATTGGGGTGGAGGCACACTCATGGATATATAGGAGTGAGAAAAAGTATGAAGTTTTTATATCATGTGTTATCTCCACAGGAGAGGGGAAGGGGTAGGAGAGAGACTCAGGAGGAAGGGGATACAGGTATACTTATAGCTGATTCACATTGTTGTACAGCAGAAACCAACACAATACTGTAAAGCAATTGTACCCCAATTAAAAGTTAAAATAAAATTCTCTCTATATATATACTCCTTAAATGTGAATTTTTAATTTTTTTCTTAAGATTTTTAGGTCTCAGTTGATAACTGATAGATGTGAATTCATATTTAAGCATATTTCATCACATCAGAAAATAGATTTTTAAACCTCATAAAATTTGTGTAGCATATTTAATTAACCAAATAATGTATTCGGCAATTAGTGTAATTTTTAAACCTCTAGAGGACTGACTGTATAGTCGATGTTTTGGAAATGTTGATATTTGACATGCCCTATTTATATTATACTCTATTGATATACTATTATTCCTTAAATTATAAATGCTAAATAGATTTTTGACATTATAAATTTTATGGTAATGGTATATGTGTATATTTGAGGTATGTGCATTTGAAATAGAAAAATTCATCAAAGATTTTCAAATAATGAGTATGATATTTTTATACAATTAAAGAAAACTCAGTCTAAGGGTATGTTGATTAGATAAGAAAAACAAATGTTGATTAGATAAGAAAAACAAATGATAAGAAAGTTGTGCTCTGTTTAGCATTATGCAGAAGAAATCTGTTTACATGCTAAATATAGAAGGCATGATATTCAGCATGATAATATCTTCATTGATTTAATATTCAACATGCATTTGTGCTGAAATGGGAGGTACTTACTAATAAAAGCACGAAGATGCCTTTAAGTAAAGCACTGGAGGGGGTTGGTCATAAGTTAATAAAATAGATTTCAAAAGAGACACTTAAATTCTACCTTTTAAAAATTCATCTAAACACTAGTTTATAATTTATAGGATTACTTGGCTGATTTTAAAAATATACTAAATATTTTTTCTCTATGTGTCAATTTCTACAATGAATTTCTTTCAGAGATTTTGAAAAATATGTTTTACAGTAAATAGTTTATTTACAACCATTTTTCTGCTTTCTTTTTTTGTTCAGTTTTGCTATTGTTAAGTTTATCTTTAACTTATTTGTCTTGTGCAAATTCAAAATCTGGCTCTACTGGGTGTCAGCTGTATGACTGTGAACAATTGATTAATATATGACACTGATATAATAATGTATAACACAAAATTGTGGTGGAAACTAAATGAAATTATGCGCATAACTAGCTTAAAATAGCACTTGGGGCATTTGGTAAGCACTAAATAAATGTCGACCATTGTCACTAGCATTATATATGTATGTGTGTGCTATGTCGCTTCAGTTGTGTCTGACTCTTTGGGACCCCATGGACAGTAGCCCGCCAGGCTCTTCTGTCCATGGGATTCTCCAGGCAAGAACACTGGAGTGGGTTGCCATGTCCTCTTCCAATTGTATATGCATATATATATATATATATATATATATATATATATATATATCTCAGTCTGCTTGGGCTTCCATAACAAAATACTACAGATTGGGTGGTTTGAAGATAAATTTATTTCTCACAGTTCTAGAAGCTGCTGCTGCTAAGTCACTTCAGTCGTGTCCGACTCTGTGCGACTCCATAGATGGAAGCCCACCAAGCTCCCCTGTCCCTGGGATTCTCCAGGCAAGAACACTGGAATGGGTTGCCATTTCCTTCTCCAATGCATGAAAGTGAAAAGTGAAAGGGAAGTCACTCAGTCATGTCCGACTCTTAGCGACCCCATGGACTATAGCCTACCAGGCTCCTCCATGCATGGGATTTTCCAGGCAAGAGTACTGGAGTGGGGTGCCATTGCCTTCTCCGGTTCTAGAAGCTAAAGAAATCCAATATCAAGGTGAAACTGATTTGGTGTTTAGTGAGAACACTTTTTTTATTTGCAGATCGCGATCTCCTCACTGTGTCCTCACATACTAGAGACAAAAAGAACTCTTTCTCTTCTTTTAATACCACTGTTCTGTCTGATCCAGGACCCACCATTGCAACTTCCTTTAACCTTAATTACCTCCTAACCACCCTGCTTCCAGATTCAGTTACATCGGGGGTTAGGGCTACAACATGTGACTTTGGGGGGAGATATAATTCAGGCTTCCCTGGTAGTTCAGACAGTAAAGAATCTAACTGCAACAAAGGAGACCTGGGTTTGATCCCTGGGTTGGGAAGGTCTCCTGGAGAAGAGAATGGCTACCCACTCGAATCGGAGAAGGCAATGGCACCCCACTCCAGTACTCTTTCCTGGAAAATCCCATGGATGGAGGAGCCTGGTAGGCTGCAGTCCATGGGGTCGCTGAGAGTTGGACACAACTGAGCGACTTCCCTTTCACTTTTCACTTTCATGCATTGGAGAAGGAAATGGCAACCCACTCCAGTGTTCTTGCCTGGAGAATCCCAGGGACGGGGGAGCCTGGTGGGCTGCCGTCTATGGGGTCGCACAGAGTCGGACACGACTGAAGTGACTTAGTAGTAGTATCCACTCCAATATTTTTGCCTGTAGAATTCCATGGACAGAGGAGCCTGATGGGCTATAGTTCCTGAGGTCACAAAGAGTCAGACATAACTGAGTGAATAACACTTTCACAGTTCAGTCCATAGCAACATATTTATAAAATGTCTATCAATATTCATTTTATTGAAGGAGTCACATGCATAAAACATGAATATATCCATACAAAACATAACTATGCCTTATAGAAATAAATACGTAATACACAGTTGCACATGACATTGTCTATATTTGTGTTTAATGTATAAAATAATGGGTTTCCCTGGTGGCTCAGGCAGTAAAGAATCTGACTGCAATGCAGGAGACCTGGGTTCAATCCCCAGGTCAGGAAAAAATAATACACTTAAGTTTTTCTTATAGGAATATAATTCTTTCTACAATGAAAATGAGATTTTTGCATCTATTTACCTACAGTGATGGTGATTTTTAAAGAAAGCCACAAAAGATGCTATTGGAATGCACAAGTATTTATACGAGAATAGATGACTGACACATTATTTAAAGATTTCCTCTTCTTATTTGTTTTCTTTACCCCTCGCTTTTTCCACCAAGGTAGCAGATTGCTATAAATAACAATACATTGGTGAATAACTGCTGTTTTGTATGTTATTAATTTTTCCATTAAAAAACCACATGGTCATATATTCCAGTTTCAAATATAATCTCAAAGATACATGGTCATTCTCTTCCTGGTGAATATCGAGGAAGAAGAAAATAAAAAAGAGATTATCATGGAGGATAAAAGGTAACACATGAAATTACCCAGCAAGTGTTTCTGAGATCAGATGAAATAGTTTGTTTTTTTTTTTTTTTTTCAAAATGATTTCAAAACTGTCCTAACACCCTCTGTTTCATATATAATGGGAATCCAAAGGGGTACTGGTCTAGCTGAGCTGCTTGATTTGGTTAGAATATTGCTGGGTATGATGCTGTTATTGATGGGTATGAATGAATCATAAAATCAGTTTCTTTTCTGAAAAAAATTTTATAAATTTTTTACTCTTTGGGGCCTGGATTTTTTTCTCCATGTGGTTTTTTATGGTTAAAATCAGGGGGTTAACATAAATTATCTCTTCCCATTGGGAAAGTACAAAGTAAAATATGCCATACATCAGAGAAAATAAGTGTGGGTGACAACAGTTGAAGGTCTACGGTCTAAAGGGTTTTATTTTTATTTTTTAATTTTTATTGAAATACAGTTGATTCACAATGTGTTAGTTTCTATAGAGAGAGAGAGAGAGAGAGAGAGAGAATAGTTCCCCACTTTATATAGCAGATCCTTGTTATCTAGTTTATGTATAGTAGTGTGTATATTTAAACCATAAATCCTAATTTATCCTTCTCCCCCATATAGACAGAGAGAGACAGAGTATAGTTCCCCACATTATATAGCAGATCCTTGTTATCTAGTTTATATATAGTAGTGTGTATATTTAAACCACAAATCCTAATTTATCCTTCTCCCCTACTTCCCCTTTGATAATCATGTTTGTTTTCTGTATCTGTGAGTCTATTTCTGCTTTGTAAATAAATTTATTTCTATTATTTTTTTTAGATTCCACATATATGATATTTGTCTTCCTTCTGTTTGACTTACTTCATTTAGTATCATAATCTCTAGGCCCATCCATATTGCTGCAAATGGCATTATTTCCTTTTTTATGCCTAAGTAATATTTCACTGTATATATTTAATATATCTTCTTTATTCATTCATCTATCAATGGACCCTTAATTAGGTTGCTTCCACGATTTGGTTATTATAACTAGTGCTGCTGTGAATGTAGGGGTACATGTATATTTTCAAATGATAATGTTATCTGGATATAGGCCCAGGAGTGGATGGCTGGGTCATATGATAGTCCTGTTTTTAGCTTTTAAAAGACCCTCCATCCTGTTCTCCAGAATGGCTGCACCAATTTGCATTCCCACAAACAGCTTTGGAGTGTTCCTTTTTCTCCACACTCTCTCCAGAATTTATTCTTTGTAGACTTTTTGATGATGGCCAGTGTGACTGGTATGAGGTGATTTAGACAAAATGAAGCAGAAATATGTTTCAGACGAGGGAACAAGAGAAAACCCCAGGGGAACTAAGTGATACAGAGATAGGCAGTTTACCAGAGAAAGAGTTGGGAGAAATGTGCCTGACACTAAATAAATCAACAGTGTTATAAATTATTTTTAGCTTATTGACCGTATTTCTTTACTCAGTTCTCTTAAATCTGTTAACAGAGGTGTATCTGTGATGCTGACCCTGGACATTCAGAGTAGTCCATCTTTCTTATTGCACTAATGAGCTTGTTTGAATGTATGACCTAAAGTGGACCCATCAGAGTGTCTCCTGTGGACTCTTTTTTTTTTTTTGACTTTATTTTTCTTAAACCAAGACTCAAGCTTAAGCATCGTACCACTAGTATCTATCTTCTAAAGAGAGCAGGGAGAGACACTCTGGCAGGAGGAGGAGAGAGAAAGAGAGTGAGAAATTTGACATTTTGAATATCTAAGTCCATTTATGCCATCAGATCAGATCAGATCAGTCACTCAGTCGTGTCCAACTCTTTGCGACCCCGTGAATCGCAGCACGCCAGGCCTCCCTGTCCATCACCAACTCCTGGAGTTCACTCAGACTCACGTCCATCGAGTCAGTGATGCCATCCAGCCATCTCATCCTCTGTCGTCCCCTTCTCCTCTTGCCCCCAATCCCTCCCAGCATCAGAGTCTTTTCCAATGAGTCAACTCTTCACATGAGGTGGACAAAGTACTGGAGTTTCAGCTTTAGCATCATTCCTTCCAAAGAAATTCCAGGGCTGATCTCTTTCAGAATGGACTGGTTGGATCTCCTTGCAGTCCAAGGGACTCTCAGGAGTCTTCTCCAACACCACAGTTCCAAAGCATCAATTCTTCAGCGCTCAGCCTTCTTCACAGTCCAACTCCCACATCCATACATGACCACAGGAAAAACTGTAGCCTTGACTAGACGGACCTTTGTTGGCAAAGTAATGTCTCTGCTTTTGAATATGCTATCTAGGTTGGTCATAACTTTCCTTCCAAGGAGTAAGCGTCTTTTAATTTCATGGCTGCAGTCACCATCTACAGTGATTTTGGAGCCCAGAAAAATAAACTCTGACACTGTTTCCACTGTTTCTGCATCTATTTCCCATTAAGTGATCGGACTGGATGCCATGATCTGTTTTCTGAATGTTGAGCTTTAAGCCAACTTTTTCACTCTCCTCTTTCACTTTCATCAAGAGGCTTTGTAGTTCCTCTTCACTTTCTGCCATAAGGGTGGTGTCATCTGCATATCTGAGGTTATTGATATTTCTCCTGGCAATCTTGATTCCAGCTTGTGTTTCTTCCAGTCCAGCATTTCTCATGATGTACTCTGCATAGAAGTTAAATAAGCAGGGTGACAATATACAGCCTTGACGTACTCCCTTTCCTATTTGGAACCAGTCTGTTGTTCCATGTCCAGTTCTAACTGTTGCTTCCTGACCTGCATACAAATTTCTCAAGAGGCAGATCAGGTGGTCTGGTATTCCCATCTCTTTCAGAATTTTCCACAGTTTATTGTGATCCACACAGTCAAAGGTCTTGGCATAGTCAATAAAGCAGAAATAGATGTTTTTCTGGAACTCTCTTGCTTTTTCCATGATCCAACGGATGTTGGCAATTTTAATTGACTCCTAGACCATCAGTCAGTGAGCCATTATTTTCTATCCTCTTGTAATCCCTCCTTTCTTTCCTTCCAGTCTCCTGACTTCCTTTTTCTTTTTTCTCTTCTTTTATTTATACTAGTTTAAATTGACTTTCTGTCACTTGCGGTTTGACCAATACATATGGAAGAAATGAATATAATAATAATTTTAATATAGATTCAAAAGATTGGAATGGGGAATAATGCAAAGTAGACACAGCATTGAGACCTGAGGTAATTGTTTTTTCTTATGTAATATTGAATCAGTCCTATGAAATAGCAGCACATATTCTATATATTTAACCTTAATACAAATTGCTTATAGGACAAAAATCACCCTAAACAGTGCCTGCTTATACAACAAAATTTATTTTGCTTCTTGAACTTATTTATTTTTATTATGAAGGAAATCATTATGTGTAAACCTTTATTCAAGGAATTTGCTCTTGTATAATACACATATTGAAGTTTAATGTCATTAATGGAATTTCAATAAATTACAGCTTCTTGTTTAGATGAGAATCTATCATTGAAGAAAAAGTTTCATTCATTCATTCATTGATTTCCCCCCGGTAAACATCAGTTTAATGCTTACAAGGGTAAAGAATACCAAGTTTGGAATCTTGTAGGCTTGGACTTATGATTAAACTTGACATACTTATAGACTCACAACAGCCAAATGGAGTGAGGTGATTACCTGATAATAGTTTTCAAAAATGGTACCTTGGCGTTTACGAAGATTTGTAGAAAACCTACTGGAATGAGTGCTGTGACAGTGAATGCAGAACATAACATTCAAAGAAACTGACAAAGTTCAGTTTCATTTGTGCTCTTACAAGAAAAAGGACTCAGAAGAAGAAGCCTTACAGTGGATCAGATTTGAGTATCTTAAAATGTTGCCAGCATTTACTTTATTGTTTTGGGTTCGAGTTTATACACCGTTTTTGTGTTTCCTGTCTAGAGAATATCGTTTAGTATTTGTTGGAGAGCTGGTTTGGTGGTGCAGAATTCTCTCAGCTTTTGCTTGTCTGAAAAGCTTTTGATTTCTCCTTCATACTTGAATGAGATGCTTGCTGGGTACAATAATCTGGGCTGTAGGTTATTTTCTTTCATCATTTTAAGTATGGGGAGGGAGGAGGGAGGAGGGTTCGGGATGGGGAACACATGTATACCTGTGGCGGATTCATTTTGATATTTGGCAAAACTAATACAATTATGTAAAGTTTAAAAATAAAATAAAATTAGAGAAAAAAATGTTGCCAGAAAATAATGGCATATAGGATCTCATTAAAGGCCTCTTAACGGCCACATTATTTAATGGAATATGTCTGTATTTGCATGGATATGGCAATATTCAACACATCCTTGTTAAGCCATTAAGAAAAATAATGGTTTTGTATTACAGGGAAGCAAGGAAACTTACATTTCAGGACTTAACATTTCAAGACTGTCAGAATCTCTGTATTAACTCATTGACTTTTCCCTATCTCTCTTGTCTTTATTTCATTATGAAGATATAGTTTCAGAATTTTTTGTTGTTGTTGCTGATTTTACTTAGGGAAAGAGAGATAAGAAAAATGTTTAAAGCTCTAAAACTCTAAGTCTCATTAATCTTTCAAATCTGAGGTTAAGTTCTACCTACTCTCCAAATATTTGTTTGATTTACAGTCATTATTCTTTGTTCTGAGATCTTGTATTATCCTTACTAATTGTTCAGTATTCAATATTGAGGCCGCTGGAGGTGGGAATAAAAATCATATCTCTATACTACTCAAATTCTGAGGCCATTAAACAAGACAAATGGGGCAAACAGGATAAGAAATATCACTTTCATTACTGATAAACTTGATATAGCTAAATGTGTCATATCTTACAGACAAACAGTGTTCACCAGAATATTATAATTCTACTGCAGCAGAAATATCAGCCACTTACCAAATCTCCATATGCTTTCAATATTTCCTGGCTCTCTTGTGTAAAACTAAATAATGTGATGAGTTCTAGAGAATGGGTTATGATGTATATGGTATATCACTTCCAGGTTAAAGCATCTAAAATGTGCCATGCAAGGTTTTGTCTTCACATTAACATTACCAGAAACTCATATGCTCAAATGGTACAATGATAAGATGCAAGCCAACTTGATCTCTGAGTCATTGTTTGGAAGTGAGGAGCTTTGCAGAGCTCCTGACCCAAGCCAACTTTGTACATGATGCCACTGAGATTTTCTTATCTCGGAACTGCCTATTTCACTAGAACTAGAACTCATTCCCACCTGGTTACAACTTGTAGAATGGGGCAGCAGAGTGGAACACATTCTTTCTGTAGAGAAAAAGAACAGCAAATGACTGGGTTGAACTTTCTTTTCATTAACTCATGGATCATCATGGAGGTGGAATGGGTAATGATATGCAAAAATAGTGGAGCTCCTGCCAGATATAAGTAAATACCAAGAGTGTAAAGAATTTCCCTAACATCTAGCAGCTCTTTTTCTTTAGTGTACTGGGTTTACGTAATGAGCCCGTGGATTACCAGCACTGTGGCTCTTCTCTTCGGGGGACGAAGTCACTGGCCTACCAGAAGTCCTGCTTATAGCTTCATGATACCGCTTCTTCCATATAAACTACTGCTCCTTGAATATTTTTCTCAGACCACTGATGGGCAGTACAATTTTGTTGCCACAAGGCTTTGAAATTGGATAAAAATTCAATATTAAATTAATATTCGGGTCACACTTGTAAAATACTGACAATTCATTTCCAGGTCTATTTCTCTCCCCAGATTGTTCCAATGTCGCCTATCAGGAGCTTATGACAACATCAAATGACAACATTAAGGTATTCAAATAATGAAGTCAACATGGAGATACCCCAAATTTAAACCTGAACACCTTCATTTTATCAATCATCAGGGAGAAGTTGACATTCAAAGAAATTCAATCCTCTTGCACGTAAAAAAATTCAAAATATAAAGGGATTGAAGTTTAATATCAAATACTCATGCTCTTGTTTTTTAAATTTCAAAGAAATTAAAGTTGAGGATTTCTTCTTTCTCTTTTGCATCTCAGCTTGGAAGAATTTCCTGGGTTCAGGGTAATTTAGGACTTTGTCAAGAGCTGCTCCCTGGGAGAACTCAGGAGTTAATTAATTGAATTCCAAGTCTCTATGTGGCTCACTTCTTTTAAAATCCAAATACTTTTTAGAACACACATAAATATAGCTCTGCTCCCAGGCCTATCGAATTTAGAAAAGTAACCATTTCCCATTTAACAGAAGTTATTCCCAGAAAATGATATTGCCAAGAGCCATTAGGAAAGCTTCAGTTATTTGAGAGGAAGGGATTAGAATAGGGAAAGCATCACTCCCACAGTTTAGTCTCACTAGGATCCTTGTTGCTGCTGCTGCTAAGTTGCTTCAGTTGTGTCTGACTCTGTGCAACCCCATAGACGGCAGCCCACCAGGCTCCCCCGTCCCTGGGATCCTCCAGTCAAGAACACTGGAGTGGGTTGCCATTTCCTTCTCCAATGCATGAAAGTGAAAAGTGAAAGTGAAGTTGCTCAGTCGTGTCTGACTTCTAGCGACCCCATGGACTGCAGCCCACCAGGCTCCTCTGTCCATGATCCTTGTTAGCCTACACTAGAAACCTGGGATTCATGATCGTGAGTCTAAGCACAAGAAGGGAAATTTTCACATTAGACTGTGAGTTTTGGCATCATAACATTATCATACCTAGGAACATAATGCTCATGCTTCCTATTTATGCATGATGAGTGAGGTGTCAGGCACAGTGTCTGGCTTAGCCTGCTGCTATAGCAAACTATCCCATAAACTTAAAAAAAAAAAATCTTTTTTAAAAACATGTTAGCTACTAGTCACTTTAGAGCACCTGTGGGTCTGTTGCACATTTCTATTTTATTCCAGGATTCAGGCTGAAGAATCTTTGCTTATTTGGGACATGCTATTGTCAGAACAGAGGGAAAAGAGTAAGCAAAATGGCAACAATAGCAGTGGCTGTTAAAGCAGTTGTGTGGACGTGATGGATATCCCATTTGCTCACATGCTGTTGGACAAAGGAAGTGATGTGGCCAAATGCATCAAAGTGACATATGTGTACTCTTTTAATGGATGCACTGCAAGTCTATGGCAATGATGAGATTCATAATTCACCTACAGGAAGTAGGCTTAGTATTTGGGAACAATACAAGTGATTACTACCTCTTCTTTGCAAAATTTAAGACTTGTAAAGGAGATCATCTAATTTAATTGCTGGGTCCTCCTCATCCATTACATTAAATGTATTTTAAGTTCTGTTTCCTTTTTGAGCCCCATACTTCAAGAGCCTTAGTTTTTATTAAAATGTGGGTTTTGCCTAGTGTAATAGCATCTAAAATCTCTTGTGAGAAGACATTAATTTTCACACATTTTCAATCCCTCTTGTATGGATTTGTTTAGGCACCAAATAAACTATCCTCCTAGGAAGTTTTATTATAAATTATTTGACATGTAGTTTTGAATGGTGTATTTTTGGTGTTTCGAATATACCTTTTGGATACTAACTTCCAATTTAATAGCAGTGTAGTCACAAAATGTACAGTCAAGATAGTGATTTTTGAAATTTGTTGAGAGAGGTTTTATAGTTTAGTATGTGATGGATTGTGTAAATAAACCATATATGCGTGAAAAGAATGTGTGCTTCTAATTTGTAGGTGCAAAGTTCTGCATGTATTCATTTAATACAGACTGTTAGTTGTGCTTTTCAAACTTACTTTATTATTAACTTTAGAGTTAGTTTATATAACTTAAAGAGTAAGTTTCTGCCTGACTCATCAATCACTGAGAAAGGCATATTGAAATACTTCATTATAATAGTTCATCAGATTCATCCTTTATATTTGCCTTACATATGTTGAAGGTATTTTAACAAGGGCTTTCAGTTTTATAATCATATGTCTTTCTGTTCTGTTGAATTAGATGCCACATAGCCTCCTAGCAAGAGTTCCTTTTCTGGCCTCCTTTGCAACCAGCTGTATTCTTGTACCTAATTTGTAACTAATTATTGGGAGCAAAAGTGTAACAACTTATTACCTACACTGGAAAGAAAATGACTGCAGTCTCTCTGTTGGCTGAGACATGGACATGTTGGTGACCAAGCTTTATGCACTAAAAAACAAAAACAAAAAAAAACACACAAAAAACAGATGAACAACACTCCCAGTGGTGGTGGACCAAGGAAGCTGAAGGCCTGAGTCTTTTAATGACTTTGCTGTCATTGCTGCTCCCTTCCCTGCACTGACTCATCTCTTGCTCCTGGACTGTCTGTCCCCTGATAGAGCAGCTGTACTCGAAGTATCACTTGTTTCTGCAGCTTAGGCTGTACCCTAACCAAGTTAACTGGCTTGAAGTCAAATTGGTCTGATAGGAAGAGCATCGCCCCAGCTCTCTTTTCATTAGTATTTTCCTGGTGTAATTTTTTCTAGCATCTTAGATGAAACTTTGCAGTCTATTATATTTTAGTTGCATCTTATAAAGCATATATAGGTAGATAGTTTTCTCTTCCAGTGTGAGAATCTCTGGCAAATTCAATATATTTAATTTTATTATTATTGCTGATAATTTGGGGCTTGTGTTAACTTTATTTTTTCTCTTTTGCCACATTTTTGTATCTACAGTGTTATTCAGAAGCTCTATTTTTTTTCTAATTCTTTCTTCATTTAATTTTGTCAGTGATATTGTAACATAGTTTTTACAATGATGTTTTGATCCAGTTTTGAGTTTTGTGTAAATTAAACAGCACATTCCTAAATACCTAATGGGTTAAAGAAAAAAATCAAAAGATATCTTGAAACAAAGATGAAAACATAACATACCAAAACTTATGCAACAAAAATAGTTCTAAATGGAAGTTTATTGTAATAAAGTAACAACAAATAAAAAATCTCAAGTAAACTAATACTTCAAGAGATTAGAAAGAGAACAAACTAAGCCTATGGTCAGCAGAAAGAAAAAGTACCAAAGGTCAGAGAAGAAATAAATAAAATTGAGAATAGAAAAAAAAAAAAACACAACAACAACAACAAATGAAATCAAGTTACTTTTTAGAAAAGATAAGCAAAATTGACAAACCCTCAACTAGACTATGAAAAAAGAGAAGACAAACATGAATCAGAAAAGAAAAATGAAACACTACAACTGATACTACAGAAACACAAAGAATCATAATAGTCTACTATGAATAATTATACACCAACAAAGTGAATAACTCAGAAGAAATTAATAAATTCCTAGATACATACAATCCACCAAGACTGAATCATAAAGTAAAAAATCTGAACAGACTGGTGAGTAAGGAGATTGAATCAATAATCAAAAACTTACCCAAAATCAAAAGTCTAGGATCAGATGGCTTCATTGGTGAACCAGACTTTCAAAGAAGAATTAATACGATTCTCAAACTCTTCCAAAATATTGAACAAGAGGGAACATTTCCAAACTCATTTTACAAGGCCAGAATTAGAACATTGTATATTTAAAAACTTCTTTCATATTAATGCTTATTTTTTCACAGACTATATTTTCCAAAGATGGCCATGATAATATAGTCCATCCCACAGTCCCTTCCGCAATGTGATCTTGCCACCACCTCAACAAGAAGTGAAATCAAATCTGGATGAACACTGTGACAGCTTTGACCAGTATTCCGTGGTAGAGATGACACTTGTTTCAATTCTGAGCAAGGCCCTTAAATGGCTCAAAAGTCTTTCACTTAACTACTTCTTGGGATTAACATTATTAATACTCTTTGGTTTAAGTGTGTCCCAGGCAATATCCAGTATACTTCATACTAAAGCAAAATTTTTTGTTTACCTGAAATTCAAATTTAAGTGGGTATCCTATATTTGTTTTTGCTGAATACGGCAACCTTACTTGGAAGCCAACAAACATAACAGAAATGTGATTAATATGGAATTACCATCCTTGAGGCCAAACTGAGTGGCTAGAGCCTGGAAGATGAGACACCATTTGGAGAGAGAGAAAACCAAGGAGCAATAGGCAGTTGACATATCAACAAAGACGACATCTAGGAAGTAGCTCCTCCAGCCCCCAGTGATTTCAACTGATCCCAAGTGGATCAGAGATGAACCACTTGGCTAAGACTTTCTCCAATTCCTGACTGTAAAAGTTTAAAAAAAAAAAAAAAAGAGGGAGAGAGAAAGAGATCTTTTTTAAGCCCCAAACTTTTGGAATGGTTGGTTATATTTATTAAAATAAATCTGGGGAAAAAAAAAAACAAACTCATCTTTGTAGGTCTAAATTTGTTGTTAGTCCTGCTGAATCTTTTTGATTTTGGTCATCTTTGGTGACGTGCTTGTATCTGATTGCTTTTGATTGGTGAGAATCCTAAGTACCAGAATTGAAGATATTTCCCTGGAGGGAAAGGGAAACTTTGCTGGAACCAGATCTCAGGTTTAATGCAGGTGTCTCAATTACAGCTCCTTCATTTTACCAGAGGCCCAAAGTTTAGTATTATGATCTAAACAATTATATGGGCAACTCTACCTATTCAGGTTTCAGCTCTTGGGTTGTTGTCTTTTATTTTGAATAGAGGGGTGGTGACACGTAGATTTCTCTTGGTTCCTGTAAGTTTAGGTTTTATGCGGAAGTGTCTTTTAGGAGACATCCTCTCAGGTATCTGGCGTATTGCAGAATTTCCTTTGGCTGTTTCTTTAGGGATTTCAAAGACAGATTCTGAGAGACAGATTCGTATTCTGAGGTCCGAAAGGAATTACATCACCTCCTTGGTGGTTGTGAGTGAGCCCCAATTCCATAGGAACATCAATGACCCTCTCTAACACCCAGCACGATAAGAAGTTTGGGAAGAATTTTATTTTTTTAGGCCTTTCACTTAACAAAGAACAAGATGGCTCAGTTTGAGGCTTTTGTTCATTGGCTTTTGATGTCTTTAAATTTTGTCCCTAATTTCTTCCTTGGAATATAAAAAGGAAAGGAAAATTATCTCACATTTGGGAACCTTGCTTGTTATTATTACTAGCATATTCTAATTTGACATTTGATCCTATTTGTAGAATTTAGATAGTTTATATTGGACAATACTAGTTGAGTTTAATTTGAGATGGGAAATGGAAGCGAGGGTGTCCTGTTGGCTTTAAGTACAAAACAGCCTTGTAGTTAATTCCTAGTGGAACAGTCCTCCACTGTAATTAGTTGTACCCAAGGGAAAAATCATAAAGTTCAACTTTTGATGGCTCTATGCCTTCAGTTTAGATATTGTGCAGTTTTATATAGTTATATAACTTTACTTATCACATGAGTGATTGGACTGCTAAAATATTTTGAGCCATAGATCACTTCTCTGATTAAATAGAAAAGAGTAGCTGCTTGGCTAAGTAGGTCGTTAGCTGAAATTTTCCAAGTAGATTCTTCAAGTTTGATTTGCAAGTTTGGCTATGGGACTTTTAGATAAGTCTTCTGAGTTAAAGTTTTAAAAATTTCTGGAGCTAAGAATAAAGATTTTTCTTCCTTGTCATCAAAAGCAGTCTGTAAATGTCCCTATTTCATAATAGTTAGATTAGCTCTAAACTTTTCATTATGAAGGGATTAGTCATAATTCTAATTTTTGTCTCAACCAACTTAATTGTTATTCTAAATCATTTCAGAAACTGAGAAATGAAGTGTACACTGTCCACCAATGATTCCAGGAAGGTACTAAAAGAAGTAAAAGTTTGGTAAGGGGAGAAGTAGGCCTATGAAAGAGGAAACAAACTGTCATGATTCTCCTGTGATCTCCATCAAAAGGACAGATAAACTCCCATTTGACCATAAACTTAATGTTTAAATTCAGTGGGTTAAGGGGATTAATAGCTAAAGAAGATTTGTAGGTGGATGCTTCTTCCCTACTCTGGATATTCCCTTCTATCTGGAGGGAGTTACAAAAGTGTAACCTTCCTGGCCTCTCTCCTACTTTCCCTTACTTCCTTCTTGCTGCAGATGTAGGAAGAGTTATTTTATTGGAGAGCTCAGAAAGAGATGGCATGCATATGTATTTTAGTTTCTTTCTCTCTTTCAATCTTTATCTCTTTAATACAGGTGATTTTACGATTCCTTAGAGATGCTGTTTAAAAACTTCTGGGCCCCCTTTCCAGAAATTTGATTCAGTAGGTCTGTGACTTTGCATTTTTGACATTTTCCCCGGTGATGCTGCTGCTACTGGTCCAGGAACAATGCTTTGAGAAACACTGTTGTAGTACAATTTTGCCCAGAGAGAGCACACATTTTGCTCTGCTCCTCACCACCAACATTTATGCAGAGGCAGCTTCTTCCCCCATGGGAGGGTTAGCATTAGGGTTACCTCTAACAAGGTTGGTGTCTGTCCAATTCTGGGTCAAAATAAGAATGCCTTCTTTGCCACAAATGGAAGTGCTCTCTCCAATTTCGACCTAGAAGAAGCTGCCTTAACATTTTGTCTATATTTTAACTTGATTGGGATTTGGATAGGAAAGAAGAGGCTATTGCTTCCTCTCCTCAAAATCTGAAAATGAGTATCTACACTCCTGTGTTTCAAAAAACAAAGATAACAGCATCCAGTCCCATCACTTCACGGCAAATAGATGGGGAAAAATTGGAAACCATGGCAGATTTTATTTTCTTGGGTTCCAAAATCACTGCAGATATTTGACTGAAGCCACAAAATTAAAAGACACTTGCTCCTTGGAAGAAAAGCTAGACAAACCTAGACAGGAAAAAGCAGAGACATAATTTTGCCGACAAAGGTCAGTATAGTCAAAGCTATGGTTTTTTCCAGTAGTCATGTATGGATGTGAGAGCTGGACATTTAAGAAGGCTGAGTGCCAAAGAATTGATGCTTTCAAACTGTGGTGCTGTAGAAGACTCCTGAGAGCCCTTGACAGTAAGGAGATCAAAACAGTAAATCCTAATGGAAAACAATCCTGAATATTCATTGGAAGGGCCGAGGCTAAAGTTAAAGCTCCAATACTTTGGCCACCTGATATGAAGGGCCAGCTCATTGGAAAAGACCCTGGTCCTGGGAAAGATTGAGGGCAGGAAGAGAAGGAGGTGGCCAAGGATGAGATGGTCAGATAGTATCACCGACTCAATGGACATGAGTATGAGCAAACTCCAGGAGATAGTGAAGGACAGGGAAGCCTGGCATGCTGCAGTCCATGGGATTGCAAAGAGTTTGACACAACTTATCGACTGAACAACAATAAACAACAACAATAAATGCTCTCATGTAGTTTACCTACGTGGATTTTAGGAAATTTAGAGAGAAGGACAATAGTTCTCCATCTCTGTAAAGTCAGTATGCAATCCAGTAATGCTCTTTGGGCACTTGAACCCAGTGCTGATTAAATAAAGAAAATCATATATATAAATACTATTGTCACATCCAAGACAATGAAATGTTTCACTGTTAACTAGAATTTTAGAAGCTATCTCAAACATATGAAATTCCTCCTCTGCCAAGTGGACCATTAGCAACCTGCTTTGAAGGGCTGATGCTGCTGAAATTATTAAAACTGGACTTTCAGAATGATGTCCGGTGGTCAGTAAGATCTTGATATACGCTCTCCTGGGAAGTTAATTTTTCAAGTTTGATTAATCATTCACTTTATTCCTTCAAGGTTTTCTATCTCATGCTGGGTGGATTACAGTCCAGTGACTACTCTGAGCAGCTAGGCAGCTGGTGATAATTGCTGTTAATTTCCTAGTATTTGGCAACCGATTGTTTCTTGACAACTGGAGGGAGATAACATAAGAAAGTGTCAGAAGGGAACTGCAAAAATAACACTTTTTTTTGGCCTGATTATAAAAAGTGATACATGCTTATAGCTGAAAGTTTAAAAATATGGAAAATATAAAGAAAAAAGTAAGAATTTAAACACAATCTTTGTAGTTATAGAAAAGCATAATTTTTGCATAATTTTAGTGAGTTTCTCATCTCTCATTCAGAGAAGGCAATGGCAACCCACTCCAGTAATCTTGCCTGAAAACTCCCATGGACAGAGGAGCCTGGTGGGCTGCCGTCTATGGGGTTGCACAGAGTCGGACACGACTGAAGCGACTTAGCAGCAGCAGCAGCTGCATCTCTCATTATCTTTCCTTACATATCCTGATATTTACATACACACCACCACCATCACTTCTGCTAAAAATCTAGCATCATTCTGTTTTTCCAGCTCTCGATTCTATTTTTCTCCTTTTAAAAATCAATCATCAGCATTTTCCATCTTTAATTTTCAGAAGGATTATTTTTCATGGCACTATAGTATTCTATTTTATGGTTGTGGAGTACACTGGTTTAAGAAATAACTAGGAGCAAAATGTTAATCAAATTGGCAATTGATACTGAACTTCATCGTAGAATCCAGTGGGACTGATTCTCGAAGCAGTCCGACAATGTTATTTCGCTTGTTAACTCTAGCCTCAGAGGGTCTATGCAGCCAAAGAAACAGGCCTAGTGCTGTAAGACACATGCTCTGTTTTTACTGTATGTATTAATCACTCAAAAATTCATATATGGGAAAACGAACATTTATTTCATAATAACTAAATCTGAGTCCTAGCCTAGATCTATCTTCCTGAGTTTTAGATAAATTCACTCATTATCAGGACTTTCCTTTCTCCCAGGTATGCAATGTTTCCATAGTCCAATGCAGTGTCAAGATACTTTCTGCACGCAAGTATTGTTTAAGGTATAATGCTCACTGGTCCAGCCTACAGGGGCTCCTCTGAATGCTTAAAGATTACCCTGAAAAATCAGTATTAGCCAGGATTCTTCAGAAAAGCAGAACTAATAGGGTCCATAGAGATAAATGTGAGGAGATCTTATTATTAGAATTGGCTCATCTGGTTACAAAAGCTGAGAAGTCCTACAATATGTCATCTGCAAGCTGGAGAACCAAAAATGCTAGTGAAATAATTCGATCCTAGCTAAGGCCCAAGAGCCAGGAACTTGGATATCTGAGGGCAGGAGAAGATGAATGTTCTAGCTCAAGAAGAGTAAATTTGCCCTTCCTTTGCCCTTTTTTCCATTAGGGTTCCCAATGAATTGAACAATGCCATACACATTGGTGAGGGTGGATCTTCCTTAGCCAGTTTACTGAATCGAATGCTAATCTCTCCTGGAAACACTCTCACAGAAACACCTGGAAATGTTTTACCAGCTCTCTGGGCATCCCTTAGGCCTGTAAAGTTGGCACATAAAATTAACCATTATAGCATCCTTGGTGAGTACTCATTGGGCGCCTGTTTTTTAGGTGTAGAGCACAGGTATTTCTTCAGAGTCTTACCAACCTCCTCAGATTCTACCCCAAGTACCTAGGGATAGAATGCACTTTCTGGCCTCCAAATTTATTTTAGTGTGTGGAATATATCTCTTTTATTTTCATGCTCTATGAAAAAATATTTTTATTGAAATAGTTGTTAAGTAAAATAAGAAGAAACACTATCTTGCAACTGTTTCTGTTTTGGTGAGCAAAAATGTCTAAGAAATAGAAGTATCAAGGACTTAGACCTGAGTGAAAAGGACATTATACAAAGTTTAATATATATATTTTGAATACAAAAATGGATGAATGAATGGTTGAATTGTTACCAAACTATGAATACCAAGGCTTTCTCTAGTGTGTTATAGTTCAAAAATCACGTGTTATTTTACTTCACAACTCTGAAGTATAGAAATTATTATTCCCATTTTTAACAGAAATTGGTGGTCAAAATAGTTTTTATCTGCTCAGGGTCACATTTGTTAAAAAAAAAAAAAAAGAATCAGGTGTGTGGAGTTTTCATTCTAGGATAAGTGTTTATTTTGCCAAACATGACTCATACAATGGAGTAATGACTAGAGAAAGAAGAAATAGTACAAAAGTCAAAGGACGCTGAGTATGTAAAAATTCATAGCAAGCATTCAGAGAATGGAGACTGATGACTCAGGAATGAAGGAAAAAACTCTGTACTTTCTAACTAATACATATGAGACATTGCATCAAAGGAGTCACTCAAGAGAAAATGTGCTTTGTGAAACAGGATGAGAGAATATTTGGAAATCACAACAAAGCCGTACAGATAAAGAGTTTAGAGAAGTGAAGTAAGCAGGAGAGTAGAAAAACAAGCTGCTCTACTGGAGCTCTAAAATCAATAAGCATGTTCTATTATAGGAAATTTAGATTTCTGGGAAAAACAATGTAACAGTGTAATAAATTCCAAGTGGCACTGATTCCAAGAATATAATATAGTTCCTGGAAAGTACGAATGGTTGAATTAACTCCCAACTGAGTGTTGTAGGCCTAACATGATCCACTGGGAGATGCGCTCATTGAGAATGGGAGGTAACAGACAGCCTACCCTTCTTAATCTAATCTTCTGCATGCTAGTTGTCCCTGCTAATGTATAAGGAGGTGAATGATATTTCCAGAGAAAGGCTATCCAAAATCTTAAAGCAACTGTGCAAAGTGATTTTGAACAGAAAACTTTGAAGTACTTCAAAGAACAGTGATGTTTTTAAGTGAATTCAGATATTACAAGTGGTACTGTAAAAGGTCATTTGGAGTCTGAATCATAATGTCAGAATCCTTGGCAAAGAAATTAGCCCACCTCACAGGAATCACAAGAGTTTGCTTTCTGCCTGAAGACTACATGACTTGTCCAAAAAAATGCACTGAACTGAAAAGGGAGGAGAGATTCAAATTCTAAGATGAACAAAATTGAATACGAGTATTTTGTAGAGATTAGAAATACTGGCTATAAATAAACATAAACAATTCTTTAGAAGAGGCTACTAAGAAAATGTATGGTCTCAGATGTCTATCATAGACTAATGTTTAGTATATGGTTAATAAAAAAACTAAACATGAGATTATTGCATAATATGATAAGGTTTAACCTGGAGAATCCCAGGGACGGGGGAGCCTGGTGGGCTGCCATCTCTGGGGTCGCACAGAGTCGGACACGACTGAAGCGACTTAGCAGCAGCAGCAGCAGCAACCTCAGTGATGTCATGAAAATTGTTGGAATGGATTCACAAAGGAAATAAGTAATTGGAGATAGTAAAAAAAAAAAAAAAAATTACAGATTAGGAGAGGAGAGCCAGCAGTAACCAACCTCAGGAAGACATGCTAACATGTGTTGGATTATAGAGTGAATCAGGGCTGTTACTGATAGACAGATGTGAGTACATTCTCCTCCTAACGGCAGTACATATATTTTTACATCCACTCATCTTCATGGGGTTGCAAACAAGTCTTGACTTTTTCAGTACTGAGGGTGTCAGCTATATAGGCATTACCGGTGAACAGGAAGGCATTGGAAGGCAAATTGTAACAGAGCAGGAGGGTAGGAGTGGAATGTCTGGCACCTGAGGAAGAATTCTTCTGAACGAAAGAAAATTTCAGATCATCAAAGGACAGCAATGGCTTTGACTATAATCGGAGACTGAAAGAAAAGTGAGTCTGTCGTTTACTTCTTACCATTTCCCTCAACACAGGCGATTTTGACCAGATCTCCTTGTCAATATTCTGAAATTTACCAGCTGGAAGATATATAAAGATTTTTCCAGGAGTCATGGTATACTGATCTTTTTAGTGGATAATTTCTGTTTTTTAGGCTGTTTATTATAAAGAAATCTACAGTGGAATTATAAGACATGATTATATTGGAGAAGAGAATTTAGCTACATATTCTTTGTAGTTACATGATTAATAGGCTATAAAGCCCGAGGGAAGCCCACACTAGGTAGCTTCCTTGTAAAATCTGTAACAGCCTTTATTAGTACTGGTCACTCTAACCTAACACAGACTTCATAGGAGAAGTGATTTTAGGAAGATGGCTCTGATGGGGTGAGGGCATCCCAAGTTTTGATTTGGCATTGATTATGGCTCCTTTCTTGGGACCTTTGTGAGGCAGGAGTAAAGCTCAGTGCTAGATAAAACTTATTCTTTGTGGGTCTGACTGAGAATTGTGCCCTGTGGAGGAGGGTGAGGCTATTGAGCTAAAGAAGAACTGAGGCCCTGTAGCCAGGCAGGTGAGACTGATGAGCTAGCAAAATCTGTCTCTGTGATTTCATGTCCAAGTGGCTTCGAACGCTGGAGTGTTTATGCGAAGGTAAAAGGAGAGATGAGCTGAAGTAATATCATTATCATTTCAGTGCCAAATACGTAAAGGCTGCTTCTCTATAATCCTTACATTTGAAGGTGACAGACTAACAGATGGAAGGAATGGATGACGCATTCCTGACACAGAACACAGAACTGGCACCAAGGCAAACTGAGGGACTCTCTGGACATCTGCTGTAAGTCTCAGTTGGCTAAAATCAGAGTATCTGACAAGTTCTTGACTTGCTTTGCTGGTGACTTCATCTCTCAGAAGGCAAAGAGAGCAAGAACAGAAATTGCTATTCCAATTTTGAGCATCTCTTCAAAAGAACTGGTGGAATAGAAGAGATGGAAAGTCTTGAGGAAAAGAAACAATATTATTTTGTAAGTTACTGTGCCATGAAGGGAAGACTGGGCCTAACCTGACCTATAATATAGATATTGTGGAGGCTAACTCCATAAAAATCAGGAGAAAATAGGCTTCCTTCCATGAGCTAGAGCTCTATAAAGGAAGAGACCTGTGAGTGTATTGGTTTTCTATTGATATCACAAAATTACTACATAACTGATGGCTTAAAGCAATTATTACCTTACAGGGTTGTGGGTTAGAAGTCTGGGCACAGTGTGATTTAAACTGGATTCTCTGCTCAAGGCATTGAGAGGCCAAACTTAGCATCCTGGTTTATTTAGGCTAGAGTCTTATCTGGAGGCTCAGGGGAAAATTTCAAATCCCAGCTATTCAAGCTGTCAACCAAATTCATGGCCTTGAGGTCATAGGACTAAGGATTCTGTTTTCTTGCAAGCTGTCGTCCAGCGGCTAGTCTTTGTTTAGAGGTTGCCTGTGGTCCTCCTTCGGCTTTTCATGTGGCTTCTTTCCGTAACAGCAGATCGAGTCCTCTGACTTCTGCTGAATCTTTCAGATTCCATCTGGAGAAAGTCTCTGCTTCTAAGGGCTCATGTGATCACACTGATACACATGGATCACCCAAGGTCGTCACCCTTTCTTCAGGTCTATAACCTTAATTATGTCTTCAAAGTTATTTTTCATGTAAAAGTGGGGAGATTAATGCATGGCCATCTTTAGGGGTCAGCCATTCTGCACAATAAATGAAGATTTTCTTGATACTGTTTAAACTATACACAGGATCAAAGTAAGGGATGGAAAGTGCAGATAAAATTTGCCTTAAGCTCAACATTTTAAAGAATTATGGGTACCAAGTTTTTAGAAATTTAAATTTTAAGAAGTGTCAGGAAGACTAATACCCTGAATGAGCTGATGTATCTGAAAATGTTTAAAAAAAACAAACAAAAGAACGATTACATTTATATTTTCATTAAGATGATAGAGAATTTTAGGCTTGGAGCCAGCTGAAAGAAGGATACTAATGAATATCCAAGAGTTGAGGGAACTTTTCCTTTAAGATAAATTATCTTCACACTGAAAAAAAATTTACTCAGAAAATATAAGAACTAATTGTTTCAGCTGCTCAAATGGGCTGCACCTTGGTGTACTCTAGCTGAATTATGTGCTAGGGCAGTGAGAGGACGTAAGGGAAAAAAGCACCAAACACAATCTCCGATATTGAATGGGGGAGATTCAAGAAATGCAAAGCATGAAAGCATTGGCTTAGTTTTGTTCCATTCGGTGTTTTGGAAAATGACATACACAGGATACAGAAAGATTTGCTTACAGTTATCTTGTTTTTTAATGAGGAAGATAAGGGTTAACACACATTAAACCTTCCCAGAATCCTGATTTGAATGTTTATTGCTGGAAACTAAGATGGCAACCCACTCCAGTGTTCTTGCCTAGAGAATCCCAGGGACGGGGGAGCCTGGTGGGCTGCCGTCTATGGGGTCGCACAGAGTCGGACACGACTGAAGCGACTTAGCAGCAGCAGCAGCAACAATGAATACTATTCAGATATTATGAGTTGATGTTTACACAAATGGTGGCCAAATGATATTCTTAAAAGGATAAGGAGGATTGACAGTGCCTGAAGACTCTGTGTGTGCATGTGAAACAGAAATAACAAGATGATACATAACAAGTTCTCATATCAATCACTCGTCTTTCCACGTTAAGGAACTGAAAATTGTTAACGAGAAAAAATATAAATTGCCTCTAGCCTGATCCGTGGTCTTTTTATTTCAGAATTTGGTAATTACAAAAAGATTGTGCCATATTCTTCTTGTCCTGAACAATTTATACTTAGTAACCACTTTTTATTTCAAATTGTAAATTAAAATAATATATTCATTTTTTAGCAACTGATTTTTGAATACCCGTTATAGGTCAGAGCTGACTTTAGGCAGAGTTGTATTCTTTCTCAAATTTCTGCTTGCTTGTGGGAGCAATTTTATTTCTGAAATGTGTTACTAGAGATGATTTCCTCCAGTGAGGATCTGTTGAAGCTAAACTTCCTCAATTCTTACGTGTCTGAAAATGCCTCTATCTCACAAGCATACTTAGTTTAGCTAAGTATAAAACAATATAATTTTATTATAAAATAAAATTCTCTTATCTTATTTCACATATTTAAATGTATAATTCCCTATTCTTACAATACTTTTGATGCTATTCAGAGAGCTATCATCTATTAATTATAATTATTCTATTGATCATCTGTTTTGTCTCTTTGGTGCTTCTTCTTGTCATCAGCATTCTACAATTCCATTTTGATGTGTCAAACCATGGATTTGGCTTTGTTTCATTTCCTTGGAATTGTTTTTATATTACTCGATTGCTGATTTTTTATATCATTTATCAGTTTTATTTTGCCTGGGAAATCCCACGGACAGTGGAGCCTACTGGGCTACAGTCCATGGGATCACAAGAGTTGGATACGACTTAGTTACTAAACTACTATCAACTCTATATATCTGTTAGCCATTTTTGTTCCTTGAAAATTTGATTTTACTCCACTCTCTCTACTTTTTACATTGTATACCTTTACAATTTGTCTTTTAGAGTCTTTAATCTCTCTTTTTAGAAAACATTTCTAACTCTGCCTGCCTGTTTCAGATAATTTCTTCAGTTCTAACTTCCATTTTGCTAATTATCTCTTTTTCTTTTCCTTCTGGTTTTATTGAGGTATAATGGACATACAGAACTATATAAGTTTAAGGCACACAGCATCATGATTTGCTTTATATACATTATGAAGTGATTATCACAATAAGTTTAGTAAACATTCATTCTATCATATAGATACAAAATTAAAGAAATGGAAAAAATGTTTTTCCCCTGTGATGAGAACTTTTAGGGTTCACTCTGTAAATAGCTATCATTATAACATAGAGCAATGTTAATTATATTTATCATGATGTACACTACATTCCTAGTACTTATTTATCTTATGAAAGTGAAACTGTTAATGTCGCTCAATTGTGTCCAACTCTTGGTGACCCCATGGACTGTGGCCACCAGGCTCCTCTGTCCATGGAATTCTTTAGGCAAGAACACTGTAGTGGGTTGTCATTTCCTTCTCCACAGGATCTTCCTGACCCAGGGATTGAACCCAGGGCTCCCACATTGCAGGCAGACTCTTTACAGACTGAGCAACCAGGGAAGCCCATTAGCTGGAAGTTTATTCATTTTGACTACCTTGACCCAATTCCCCTTCGTTCTCATCCCATGTCTCTGGTAATGACTAATCTCTTTTCCTATGAGTTTATTTTTGAATTATAATTGACCTGAAACACTATCTTTCCTCCTGTTATACAACATAATGATTTGTTATTTCTATATGACTATCTCTTACGCAATTGGTCTACTATTTGATGAAGCCACTGAAGCTTATTTTTATTTCACAGACTACATTTTCAATTTCTGTAAGTTCCTTGGCTTCTTTTCCAAAGTTGCCTGGTTTTGCTTTCTATAGATTTATTTCTCATATTTTCAACTCTGTGCATGCTTCTGTGCTAAGTCACTTCAGTCGTGTCCAACTCTTTGTGACTTTATAGTCTGTAGTCCGTCAGGCTCCTCTGTCCATGGGATTCTCCATGCGAGAATACTGGAGTGCCGTACCCTCCTTCAGGGGATCTTCCTTACCCAGGGATTGAACCCATGTCTCTTAGGTCTCCTGCATTGGCAGGTGGGTTCTTTACCACTAGTGCCACCTGGGAAGCCCTTTTATTAACTTTATCTGTATAATTATTTAAAAGATACATTTGATAGAGCTACCTCATGACCCTGCAATCCTACTCCTGGGCATATATCTGGAGAAAAACATTATCCAAAAGGATACATGTACCCACAATGTTCATTGCAGCACTATTTAGAATAGCCAAGACACGGAAGCAACCTAAATGCCCATCAACAGAGAGATGGATAAAGATGTGGCACATATACACAATGGAATATTGTGGGCTTCCCTGGTGGCTCAATTAGTCAGCCATTAAAATGAATGAAATAATGCCATCCATGGATGGACCTAGAGATTGTCATACTGAGTGAAGTAAGTCATCAGAGAAGGAGAAATATTGAATGACATCCCTTATATGTAGAGTATAAACAGAAATTATATAAACGAACTTACAAACAGAAAGAGACTCACAGACTTAATGAACAAACTTATGGTTATCTGTACACACTGTTATATTTAAAATGGATGACCAACAAAGACCTACTGTATAGCACGTGGAACTCTGCTCAATGTTACATGGCAGCTTGGATGGGAGGGGAGCTTGGGAGAAAATGGGTACGTGTGTATGTACGGCTGGGTCCCTCTGCTGTTCACCTGAAACTATCACAACATTGTTTGCTAATCAGCTATACTCCAATGCAAAGTTAAAAGTAAAAAAAGAAAGAAGTATCCATTTGATGATTTTTGAACTAATAATTACATTATCTGAAATTTATAAGAGTAATTACCATATATGTTGCTTTCACTGACTCTCACTGACAATGTCTGTTTCTTCCTATGTTATGGAAATTTATATATTATACTTGTTTTCATAGGAGATTTATCTATAGGCACCCTGTGGGATATAGGAGATACATATATATATATATACACACACACACATACACATATAGAATATATATACACACACATATATATAGTCAAACCCTAAAATTATATAATGGCAGAACTTAGAGAATTTTTAGGGGGAATCATTTATTCTATATTGGACAATGCTTTATTTGTTAGGAATTTAGTGATCCGGATATGAACGTAAGAATCCGAGCTAGCTTACACAGGAAAGGAGTTTAGTGGGGACAGATGACTTACAGAAAATCATAGAGTCCAGTTACTGGTAGATAAATAATACCTAACTCACCTGTCTGGATATATGTCTCTCTCTCTTTCTCTCCTTATGAATTATTGGAAAAAATGCATATTGGATCAATTCATAAGGTCTGAAAGCATGTTCATGTCATACAAAATGGATTCTAGAGGACCTGCTCTTCAGACAGCTAGGAAATTAAGGAAGGAATAATTATAGTTTTGAGAGACTGGAAACTCTTTTTGGTGTTGTATAGAGCTATTAGCTCTCAGTTCTCCAATACTAGGCTATTTAAGCCAGTCATATTTGATCCTGGATGCTCTCAGCACGTGAACAGATGCACCCAGTGAACACCACAATCAGAGAGCAGAAACATTATGAAAAACCTAAGTTATGATTCTTAGAAAAGGAGGAAACTGCATGAGGTGCAACTACCCCCAAGGACTCCCTCATATATCACATCGAGCTTATGGGGGAGGGCAGTAATTCTCTGCCATAGTGAGCAGCACACCAAGGAGTGTGCTTGTCATTGCCCTCTGATGCTACAGACCAGAGGCAGCACAGTGGCCAGAACACAGACGTATGAGCTATGACACATGATTCCAATGTAAGATCCAATCCATGAACTCAAGCCAAAGGTTGGTCAGCAGCATACTATTGGCAGCCCAGAGCCCTGAGTTCACCACATGCCCCATGTCAAAGAGCATCACACACAGTCAGCTTGTCCGCGCCATTCTGGAAGCTCATTCTTACATAAATAATCATGTGGAAGAAATGATAACACACTGGCTTGCAGGGAGCAGTTCTCTCTCTAGGTTACCTTCTTGGAAATAAGGCCTAGCCCAGGGGACCCTAAAGTGACCTCCTGGGCATGAGTGTGAGAAGCAGAGTGCTAAAGTGACATTTTGTGCTATTTCACTCTCTCAACTTTGCAACAGCGAGGCTTTCAGATTTCTCTGCTGGTTTTGCATTATACACAGCACATCATTAAAACAATAAATATATAACAGGTTGCTGCTACTGCTGTGTAGTTGCAAAGTTGTGTCTGACTCTTTGCGACCCCATGGACTGTAGCTTGCCAGGCTCCTCTGTCCATAGGATTTCCTGGGCAAGAATACTGTAGTGGATTGCCAGTTCCTTTTCCAGGGGAATTTCCTGACCCAAGGATCAAATCCACATCTCCTGTTTGGAAGGCAGATTTTTGATTGCTGAGTCACCTGGAAAGCCATATAATAGGCTAGATGGTGATAATGGCTATGAAAATGAATATATTGGGGGAAAGCAGAGTAAATGAATAAATAATTTTAAGAAATTGGGCTTTTTGTTTGCTTGTTTGTTATGTTAATTTGAGAAACTTAATTATTCTGGGTATAGTTGACCTAAAATAGATTGCCAGATATTTCCCCAAAGATGGGTTTATTTGGGATCAGCAGAAAATTGCAATTTAGGGTACACAACCATGGCCAGCTGTGTGCAATAACCCTATGGCAAGGGTAGGAGAACACTTCATAGAGGGGGAAAGGAAGTTGGGATGGTTGTAACAGAGTCCACAGCTTTTCATTGGCTGAGACCTTGCCAAGAAAGAAGAGTGTCCATTTTTCCTTCCTGTTGGGCTTGGCTATTGTCAAAGGATGTGAGAGCTCCCCCTTCTGGTCTCCTGACTCTAGTGATGTTTTTGATTCATTTTTTACACACTTAAACTGTCCCTAAAATTATTTTCTAAAGAAAATGCTTTACTTTTTAAAATAAATATTCAGTAGTTAGAAGAACATTATTTAATCATCATCTACCAACATTTCTCTTAAACCTCCATCCAACTCTACATTTTTAATGCAATAAAATTATGAAGTAATAGTCCTAAGAATCTGTTTCACCTTCTTAGCCTTTTATTCATTGTGTTTGAATAGCTCAGATTATCATTAAAGTATAGGTTATTATAACTTAAAATAATAAATTCTAAAGATTATTTATGAATATTTAAATTCCTCAATCATATCTTTGAACAAGTTGTCACCTTAAAATTGCCTTTAAAATGATATCTCAGTCACTTTCACATTTTCTTTCCAGAATCATGAATTATATATTATACTATAGAAATATCTATGAAACAGGCCTGAAAAAGAGGTAGTTCATAACATCTTTGAAGTGGTTTTAAATTACCGTAATTTCAGCTTTTGAGTCCTGATATAAAATTCACTGAAACTAGATACATATGCTATGTAATAAAGGAAAGAGGTTTGTGTTACTATTTTTATGTATGCTGACTTTTAAAATATATTAAAAAACTTCTACTTTTTCAAATTATAGGTATTTGGAAATATAAGTTTTTAATTTGATAGCAATATTTGTGTCCTGTGTATGTGCTTTTTAAGATTTACATATGGATATTTATTGATTTATAGTTCTTTTAAGAAGGTCCACTTTCCTTTGCAATATTAACAAAAAGCCTAACATATTTTCTTTTGTTACTTTATATAAAAAGGCAGTAGAAAGGTATCTTTAATTAATAATTTATGATGCCTACTATGTGAAAATTACTCTGTGCTCATTACTTTTAATTATTTGAGTCAGAATATAAATATAACATTATTAAAAATATCAACTAGAGTCATTAAGTTATATCATTGAAGTAAAAATTATATAGTTGTTTGGAAATCTTTCTGTACAATGGAGATGGATTCTGTAGCTCAGAGATTTAAAGGGCCGAGGGAGAAAGGATGCTTCTTCCAGAAGATAAATATGACTCAACTGGAGAACCCTCAAGAGTATCTAGACTTAAATGGATATGAGACAGTATAAAAAGTTTGCTTAAATATTTACTTGCTTGGTAACAGTGTGAGAAGCAGAGTGCTAAAGTGACATTTTGTGCTATTTCACTCTCTCAACTTTGCAACAGCGAGGCTTTCAGATTTCTCTGCTGGTTTTGCATTATACTCAGGTTAGAATAAAACCTATGCCTCTAAAATTTCCTGTTTGCTCAGTACACATTGTCTGGGCTACTGGGACAAGTAGGGCTCAGCTTACATGGTGGATCATGGCAGTTTGGTAGCCAGCCTCCTAGATTGTTCCTAATGATTCCTGCCTTTTTGTATTCATACCTTTATGAATTGTACCAGGGTTGAGATGGCTGGATGGCATCACCGACTCAATGGACGTGAGTTTGAGTGAACTCCGGGAGTTGGTGATGGACAGGGAGGCCTGGTGTGCTGCATTTCATGGGGTTGCAAAGAGTCGGACACGACTGAGTGACTGAACTGAACTGAACTGAACTGTCTCTGTGATCAATAGTGATTAGCAGAGGTGATGGTATGTCATATGGTTAGGTGTAAAAGACAAGAGCATCCATCCTAGGACTTCTCTCAATCTCTCTCTCAAATGCCACTTTAGGGAAAGTCATAATGCTGTGTAAGCAGGAGAGGCCTCTATGGAGAGCCCCAGGTGGTAAAGAATTAAAACTTCCATCAGAAATTACATGAATGGACTTGGAAATGGATTTTCAGCCCCTTAAGAGGACAGCAGCTTTAGTTTATTTGACTGGAATGCCCTAAGAGATTTCAAGCCAAAACCACACAGCCAAGCCCTGCTTGAATTCCTGACCCTCTTAAATTATGCTGAGATAATACATGTTTGTCAAAGTAAGCTGATGATTTGAAGGGTATTTTGTTACATAGCAGACTTCCCTGGTGGCTGAGATGGTCAAGAATCTGCCTGCAATGCAGGAGACTGGGATTTGATCCCTGAGCCATGAAGATCCCCTGCAGAAGCGAATGGCTACCCTCCCAGTATTCTTGCCTGGAGAATTCCATAGACAAAGGACCCTGGCGGGTTACAGTCCATGGCACTGCAAAGAGTTGGACAAGACTGAGTGACTAACAATTTCACTTTCACTTTTGTTACACAGTAATAGATAGATAAACCAGTCCATTCTGAAGGAGATCAGCCCTGGGATTTCTTTGGAAGGAATGATGCTGAAACTGAAACTCCAGTACTTTGGCCACCTCATGCGAAGAGTTGACTCATTGGAAAAGACTCTGATGCTGGGAGGGATTGGGGGCAGGAGGAGAAGGGGACGACAGAGGATGAGATGGCTGGATGGCATCACCGACTCGATGGACGTGAGTCTGGGTGAACTCCGGGAGTTGGTGATGGACAGGGAGGCCTGGCGTGCTGTGATTCACGGGGTCGCAAAGAGTCGGACACGACTGAGTGACTGAACTGAACTGACTGAACTGAATAGATAACTAAAACACCTGTAAATTGTTTTTGTCTTGTGGTTTTATTTTCCTACAAATGTGATACTTGATCAAGATGATCACAATATTTCCCTCAGTTTGATGAAACTTGAAAGTGTGTTCAGTCATGTCTGACTCTTTGTGACCCCATGGACTTTAGCCCACCAGGGTTTCTCCAGGCAAGAATACTGGAGTGAGTAGCCAATCCCTTCTCCAGGGGATCTTCCTAATCCAGGGATTGAACCC
This sequence comes from Bos taurus, assembly GCF_002263795.3. NCBI lineage: Eukaryota > Metazoa > Chordata > Mammalia > Artiodactyla > Bovidae > Bos > Bos taurus. Next base: position 11,645,913 of record NC_037332.1, on the reverse strand, counting down.
AGGTCTCCCACATTACAGGCAGATCCTTTACCATCTGAGCTACCAGGGAAGCCCAGCTAGGCTACAGGTTCAGCATAATGAATTTTCAATAATTCAAATCTATTCTTAGGGTAAACTCAGGAAAACTTAGACACTTGCCATGTTTTCCATGAAGTAGAAAATGCTTATTTTTTTAGCTTTCTTTTTCTTAAACCCATGGACATGTCTTTAAGGAAGGAAAAGAAGGAGAGAGAACTTGAAAGAGGGATTGTGGAGGGGGGCTATCTTGAGGGCTTTCTATATTTCAGACCTTGTGCTAGACAACCTATATAATCTTGTCAACAATGTCAACTCATCTTGCCAACTTCCTTTTTACACAGAAAAGTTAGATAACATCATGCAGCTAAAATATTTCACAACCAGAATTCAAGCACAGGTATGCTTGAGTCCAATGACTGATTTTAATTATACAAGGCTGTTAAGTGAAAACATTAAGGACTTAAGTCCACAGTAGATGAATGCCATTTTGTCCAGTTCATTTAAAATATTTGGGAAATCCACTATAAAAGGGGGAAAATATCTGTATGGACAGATTTAAGGATAAAATGAGAAAGCAAATGCAAATAAAGCTTTTACCACTGCAAAGCACAAGGCAATGTAAGACAACGATTTTTGTAGGTTTTGTGATGGATTATCTATTCATGAAAAAAACTGCTGAGTAGAAGTAATTTTAACAGTTTCTATGAAAAAATGAGTTGCCTCCTTAGCGCAGTAGGCAGCACGTCAGTCTCATAATCTGAAGGTCCTGAGTTCATAGTTTTTAATACATATTAGCTTGATAATCTACATGTTTCTACAAGGCAGCATAGATTTTAATTTTTTATATACATGTATTCAATATATACTTATTTCTTACATTTGGGAGTCTATTTTTAAAATATTTCTATACATACAAAATTTGTGAGAGAAAAAATAATCTTCAAGTATAAAAATAATCTTCATTCTACACTGTCTGAAGTACAAGAGTGTTGATGAAAGAGTTTTAAATTGCTGAAAACCTAAGTTTTAATGTCAGTTTTGATTACTTTAGTTTGCCTTATTTTTGCCACTTGGTTTTGTATGTGTATATCATTTTCTGACTGCTTAATTTTAGCTGAGGCATTACCAATGTGCATTTCTGGGAATGATTTGTTTTGACTAATATCAAAATAGATTTGAAATTGTTCCTTTCAACTGAATGTTTGGTGGCATATTTGTACTTTTACTGAAAAACAATGTCAATTCTGAAAGCATCCATATTTACTGACAAAGATTACTAACTTGTGGTTATAGCTAGTTAAATAAGGGAGCAACTGAATAATGCTACATGTAAGCTATTGATTTATTATAGGGAAATGAAGAATCGAGTGAAAAAACCTGGAAATGGAAGTTTGGCCGGTTCTTAACAATTGCTTTGTAATTTTCAGAGCCACAGATTATATCTCAGTATTCCTATACAGAAATGTTTGTTAAATTCTTTTTGAAAGTATTTTGAGCTCCATGACACAAAAGACCAGTAATTTATTTTGTACCTACACATAATGTGTTAAGACTAGAGGTCACACAGCTGGCTGGTTAAGGCTTCTAACATGGGTTGTGGGGCAGGGTACATACTTATAGCCAAAGAATGGGAAATTGTGATTAAAAAAAAGAAACTACATAGCAGCAGGCTTGTGTTGGCTCCATATTTATTAGATCCTTAATAACTATATACATTTAACATAGGAAATTTTTTTAGACTTTTTTACTTATTTAAAAATAAAATAACTAAAATTTAATAAATGGATTAATGAAGTTGGAGAAGCAACTACGAACCAGTTATTCAGGTTAAGACAAGGCTTTTAAATAGTATCCTAACAGACCTGGGGAACCACTGAAGAGTCTTAAAGAGGAGATGAACACATCAGTTTTAGATTATAGAAAGATCGTCTGATAGTAAATGAATTAAACTAGAGGCAATAAGACTGAATCTTAGCTGACCCAAGCAAGAGATGCTAGTTTGTTAGTAAGAATCACTAGAGTTAGGATGCAAATCTGAATGGTTGGCATGTTAGAAAGTAATATAAATAAAGTAATATGCTAATGTTTGGCTGTAAGTAGTAGCAAACCTGTCTTGCAGTGGTAAATGTCTAGTTTATTATTTTAACAAACTCCTAACAGTAGATGGTGGCTGAAGTTGGTTCAGAACTTGGTGATATAAGGACCAGCGTCTCTGTAGTTCTAAGGAAAATCTCCAGCTTGTTTTCTTTTGAATACCAATGTGATGTGGGATAATAGCTGAAGAGAAAAGGGTTCTGCTAGGTCCATATATTCCTTTTTTCCCATGAAAGGAAACACTTTCCCAGAAATTCCTTCAGCAGACTTCCTTTTAAGTCTTCTTGACCAGAGCTAGATCCCAAAGTCATCCTACCTTGAGGGGAGGCTGGGAACTCAGGGAAAAATATGGTCATGATTTAGTATCATGATTCATAACTAGGGAACCACATTGCTTCCCTAAATAAAATCATGATGCTACCACAGAAGAAGGGAGAATGAACAGTGTCTTCCAAATTTAGTCATTTTGATCCAAGTGGCACAGTGAAATAGGTTTCTGTGACTCTCTCTGTATTTAGGTATAAATGGGCTGCTTCACTGTGATAGCCTTAATGAATATGCAACCTAAAGGGATATGAAAATTAAATTAAAAAATAAAGTTTCTCAATTTAATTTTCCTTATCTCTTATTTTCATTTATATCATCCACCCACACAACCTGTACCCACTAAAGCATCTCTCTCTTCAGCCATGCTGCTATAAATCTTTTTGTTTCATGATGATAAAATATACGATTTTCATGTCAATGAGAAGAAACTGAAATACAGGCTTCAGAATTAGAATGTCAAAGAATACCATACTACTGATTTGCATTTAAACTTTTTCATTATTCAGAATTTTATCATTTTAAACTTTTTTCATGAAGACAGTGGGTTTTCTTGCATTACTAGTTCCTCAATAGGAAGAAAATCCTGTGATTATGCAGCCTTGCACAATCTGCTTCAGTTCTTTGACAACAACTGTGGAAAGGACAATAACTCCGGGATCCTTCATCAGCTGCAAGAGCTGTAGCATCTGGCATGTTAATCAGGGATTTTTGTAAAGTCAGTAAAAACAAAATATCTTCTATGTATTTTTAATTCATTTAAAAAAAAAACTGAATGCCATGGACCTTTAAATGTTATCAATTTAGTAATGAATAACAGTAATCAAGCTCTTTGTCTGTTGAAGTGCAAGTCCTATATGATTCCCTAAGATACAGTAAAAAGAGCTTGCTTCCTGATACTATGCAATAAATATTACTTAATTTATCTTTAAGGGGAAATTGAATGTCTTAAGCAGTTTTGTTATAGAGTAATATTTTTGAATAGGAACTAAAAAATATATGTCTAAATATATATAATCAGAAAAAAGAAAAGCTAATCATCGTAGTCAATGAAATTAAATGCATGTCATGTTTTCTATTTTCAAATTTTATATTTACATTATGATATACTTTTACTTTTATGTACTACAAATAAAAACTAAGATACAAATAGATGTGCCCTATTCCATAAGGTGCTAACATGTTAGATTATAGGCTGAATAAAAATATCCCACTCATATGAAAAACAAAACAATTGACAATGTAATTTTTAGAGTCATTGAATTTTAGATTATAGATATCATTTGAGATCAATTCCTTAAATCTACTTTCAAAGATAAAGAAATACATAGCTCAGGTCATTGAGTTACCTGTTTGAGATCTCATGGTTTATTAGGGACAGTCAGCACCAGGATCACAGACTCCTAATATTCAGTGTTCGCTCATGATACCAAATGCATTTTCCTAATTAAATGGATATTGTAATATCTCAGTCCATGGGGTTGCAAAGAGTCAGACATGACTGAGCAACTTCACTTTCACTTTTCACTTTCATGCATTGGAGAAGGAAATGGCAACCCACTCCAGTGTTCTTGCCTGGAGAATCCCAGGGACGGGGGAGCCTGATGGGCTTCCATCTATGGGGTCGCACAGAGTCTGACACGACTGAAGTGACTTAGCAGGAGCAGCAGCAGTCGTTTCTCAAAACAAGAAGTCCTTCAACTGTACCCCAAAGTCATATTGGCCTATTATGCATCAAAGATGCCCCTAGGTAGTTACTCTTTGAAACTCAATTTGTAGAAGGGTGGAATCTGTGGGAGAATGGGAGACAGTTGACTGATAATCATTCAAGTTTTGTCTCATTCATCATTCATTCACATAATAGGTATATATGGAGTATCTGTCAAGTGCCACAGAGGGAGGAGGTGGGACTATAATAATGTATGAGACATGAATTTATTCTCATGGCATTTTCATTTAGAGAAGATAAATAGGGATTAAGCAGGCAAAGAAATAAACAAGAATTGTATTTACCTGAATACATTCATTCGAAAAGCAAAGGAGAAAAGGAATGATACACCCATTTGAATGCAGAGTTCCAAAGAATAGCAAGGAGAGATAAGAAAGCCTTCCTCAGGGATCAGTGCAAAGAAATACAGGAAAACAACAGAATGGGAAAGACTAGAGATCTCTTCAAGAAAAATTAGAGATACCAAGGGAACATTTCATGCAAAATGGGCTCAGTAAGGACAGATATGGTATGGACCTAATAAAAGCAGAATATATTAAGAAGAGGTGGCAAAAATACACAGAAGACCTATACAAAAAATATCTTCACAACCCAGATAATCACGATGCTGTGATCATTCACCTAGAGCCAGATGTCCTGGAATGTGAAATCAAGTGGACCTTAGGAAGCATCACTACGAACAAAGCTAGTAGAGGTGGTGGAATTCCAGTTGAGTTATTTCAAATCCTGAAAGATGACGCTGTGAAACTGCACTCAATATGTCAGCAAATTTGGAAAACTCAGCAGTGGCCACAGGACTGGAAAAGGTCAGCTTTCATTCCAACCCTAAGAAAGGCAATGCCAAAGAATGCTCAAACTACCACACAATTGCATGCATCTCACACACCAGTAAAGTAATGCTCAAAATTCTCCAAGCCAGGCTTCAGCAATACATGAACCGTGAACTTTCAGATATTCAAGTTGGTTTTAGAAAAGGCAGAGGAACCAGAGATCAAATTGCCAACATCCGCTGGATTATTGAAAAAGCAAGAGAATTCCAGAAAAACATCTATTTCTGCTTTATTGACTATGCCAAAGCCTTTGACTGTGTGGATCACAATAAACTGTGGAAAATTCTGAAAGAGATGGAAATACCAGACCACCTCACCTGCCTCTTGAGAAACCTGTACGCAGGTCAGGAAGCAACAGTTAGAACTGGACATGGAACAACAGACTGGTTCCAAATAGGAAAAGGAGTACATCAAGGCTGTATATTGTCACCCTGCTTATTTAACTTACATGCAGAGTACATCATGAGAAATGCTGGGCTAGATGAAGCACAAGGCAGAATCAAGATTGCTGGGAGAAATATCAATAACCTCAGATATGTAGATGACACCACCTTATGGCAGAAAATGAAGAACTAAAGAGCCTCTTGATGAAAGCAAAAGAGGAGAGTGAAAAAGTTGGCTCAAAGCTCAACATTCAGAAAACGAAGATCATGGCATTCCATCCCATCACTTCATGGCAAATAGATGGGGAAACAGTGAACACAGTGGCTGACTTTATTTTGGGGGGCTCCAAAATCACTGCAGATGGTGATTGCAGCCATTAAATTAAAAGATGCTTGCTCCTTGGAAGGAAAGTTATGACCAACCTAGATAGCATATTAAAAAGCAGAGACATTACTTTGCCAACAAAGTTTCGTCTAGTCAAGGCTATGGTTTTTCCAGTAGTCATATATGGATGTGAGAGTTGGACTATAAAGAAAGCTAAGCACTGAAGAATTGATGCTTTTGAACTCTGGTGTTGGAGAAGATTCTTGAGAGTCCCTTGGACTGCAAGGAGATCCAACCAATCCATCCTAGAGGAGATCAGTCCTGGGTGTTCATTGGAAGGACTGATGCTAAAGCTGAAACTCTGATACTTTGGCTACCTGATGTGAAGAGGTAACTCGTTTGAAAAGACCATGATGCTGGGAAAGATTGAAGGCAGAAGAAGGGGACAACAGAGGATGAGATGGTTGGATGGCATCACTGACTCAATGGTCATGAGTTTGGGTAATGGTCGGGAGTTGGTGATGGACAGGGAGGTCTGGTCTGCTGCAGTACATGGGGTCGCAAATAGTCTGACATGACTGAGTGACAGAACTGAACTGAATACATTCATTAAAGGTGTTTATTAACACCTTAAACTTCTCAACTCTGAGAGACCCTACACACTGTTTGAAGTAGATGAAAAATATACTGTTTTTCAGTATTTTTCAAATTTATATAAATTTCTTTAGTAAGGATATTATTGGAGAAGGCAATGGCACCCCACTCCAGTACTATTGCCTGGAAAATCCCACGTATGGAAGAGCCTGATGGGCTGCAGTCCATGGGGTTGCTAAGAGTCGGACACTACTGAGCGACTTCACTTTCACTTTTCACTTTCATTCATTGGAGAAGGAAATGGCAACCCACTCCAGTGTTCTTGCCTGGAGAATCCCAGGAATGGGGGAGCCTGGTGGGCTGCCGTCTATGGGGTCACATAGAGTTGGACACAACTGAAGCGACTTAGTAGCAGCAGCAAGGATATTATTTAGCCTTCTCCTAACATTGCACACTAGAAAATTGTGAATAAAACACACCTAGGTTCCTATCTACACTCAAGTATACATCATATTTGTGACTTAAACTTTCATCAGCCTATCTCCTCACCTTCAAAATAGACTTAGCACTATGCCTAATGCATACTAGGTACTCAGTAGATGCTATTCCATTTTTTCCCACCATTCTTAGGGTTTGCTCTATACTGAGAAGTATATACAGTTTCAGTGTCGGAGTTAGGCCTGAAGAAATCTCCTATCTAAGGGACCTCTAACAAGAATATAATTCTGTTAGAAGTATAGAGCGAGTAATTACTAAGAGTTATTGGGTAGTAATATCTTGATATCATGTCCTCTAGCTGAGGACATAATCATATCTTCACTAGGCTTTCCTACCATTTTACAGATGATAAGACCAACAAATCCCATGGACACTAGCCCTTTGCCTATGTCTTTGCCATTAGTCTGATGATTAGAAGTAGTGTTGTGTGGGACAAAATGTCGATATATTAGTAAGTCCACAGATGGTGATTCTGAGAGAAGTATGATGAGGAAGAAAAGGATATTTAAAAACATAATAAGTGCCTTTTTCAAAAAGGCTTTTTTCACTCCCTCCTTCATGATGGAAGAGATCCAGTGTAGTCAATCTGTCACCTTCTAGCTGGCTGATTTTATTAGGGCATGATAGCATGCTGAGGTCCTAGAGTTGGTCATCATTTCTAAGAAACTGGGTGACAGCGGTGGAATACAGATCAGTCTTCAGGAAGACAAGCCTGTGGTGCTTTGCCCATGTATATTCTTGTTCATGTCACGATGGCTGCCCACCTCATGCGCCCACTGAGCAAGCTCCAGTTTGCTCAGAAGGAGGTTAACCTACCTTCAGAGTAGGGGAATATGTACATCAGATTATTAATGGTTGGCTTCACTGTGGAAATGTTTTTGTTGAGTATTTCTTCCTTAATGTTCTTGGCCACAAGTCTTTAATCTTCTTTCTTACAAGTCTCTAATCATTAGCCATAGCCCAATAACAATTGGTACTGCTCCTTCCCTCAGGCCATCTATCTTTGCAAGCAAAGTGAACAATGAGGTTATATCAGCCAATATTCCACCAGCTGAAAAGATTTCCTTCAGTTTCTGACCTTCAGAGTCTTTCAAAATGTGGCTAAAGCAACCCCCTTTTGGATCTGTGCCTGGGCTTTAGCCATCTTCCACCTATTTGTCTGTGTCATGTGGTTTTGATTATATTTACTTTAGGGCAAATTTTAATAAACAGTATATATCAATACTTTCTTTCATGATTTTTCATTAAAAATATTACTATCAATACATGCATACTTCTTCTATGTGATTTTTTTTACATTAATTTAGGAAACCTGGATAGTTCTATTGTCTAACTCATCAGTTACTCAGGACTTTTAGTAAAACTGAGTATATATATATTTTCCTGGGTTTGAAGATTGTCCATAATAGAACTTCGTTCAAATTGTTTAACCCTGCCTCAGTGATCAATCAGACTCTATTCCTAAGAGTCACCCACACAGCTATTTAAATTAATAACAGCAGTAAATTACTTTGAATGTACTCTAAGTTAGTTGCCAAGAACTTAGCAGAGTTGGGCAAAATATGCTTTCTTTCTTTGAGAAATTTGGAATGTAGTAAAGAGAAAATTTAACACAGGTAACAATGACACGAGTTAATTTGTAATAAATGTGGCATAGTAAAGATGTGATTCAATTATAAACGCAACCTGCCCCCATCCTGTCTCCATCACTTCCTCAGTATTTTGTTGTTGTTGTTCAGTCACCCAGTCGTGTCCCACTCTTTGCGACCCCATGCACACCAGGTCTTCCTGTCCCTCACCATCTCCTGAAGTTTGCTCAAGTTCATGTCCATTGCATCTGTGATGCCATCCAGCCATTTCATCCTCTGATCCCCTCTTCTCTTTCTGCACTCAATAGCATCAGGGACTTTTCCAGTGAGTCAGCTGTTCACATCAGATAACCAAAATACTGGAGTTTCAGCATCAGTCCTTCTAATGAGTACTCAGGACTTTAAGATTGACTGGTTTGATCTCCTTGCTGTCCAAGAGCCTTTCAGGAGTCTTCTCCAGCACCACAGCTCAAAGGCATCAATTCTTCAGTGCTCCACCTTCTTTATGGTGAGCTCTCAAAACCCTACATGGCCACTGGGAAGACCATAGCATTGACTATATGGAACTTCATTGGCAGAGTAATGTCTCTGCTTTTCAACACACTGTCTAGGTTTGTCATAGTTCTTCTGCTAAGAAGCAAATGTCTTCTGATTTCATGGCTGCAGTTACCATCCACAGTGTTTTTTGATCTCAGTGTTCATCCATCTTCAAAGCCCAGATCAAAATAATTTCTTACATGAGGTCTTATTTATTGACTATACTTCACAGTGATCACATTAATTCTATTATATTTCATAATATTAACTATATAACTAACACTGCATTTCCACTTTGTGCTAGATAATGTAGTAGGTGCTTTAGATTTGGAAGGTATATTTTTCAAATTTTGCATGGAATGTCATTCTCATTTTACTGATGAGAGAACAGAGACTCAAAGAATTTTTGTCCTCTGAAGTTATTCAATTAATAATTAGTCGAATTAGAATTTGATCCTTTATCTTTTTGGCTTCTATGGTTCAGACTTTTTCCAACTTATTTCCTCTTCACTCAGATTAACACTAACTTAGATGCCACACTTTTTAGCTTCCCATTGAGCCATGTGTATTATTTTATTTCCTCAATGCCCATTTGTTAACAAAATTCTGTTAACATGTTGCCTGTACTTATTTAATGTCATAAACAATTCTTTTATATATTTAACAAATTTTGTGGTCCAATACTCCCTTAAAAAATCTTCTCTTTTACCTTGAAAATTTTTCAGTACATACTTTACTATTTTATCACTAGTTAATCCACAAAAATAGTGAGTTTAGCAAATAGTTCATAAATGTTCTAGTTTAAAAGGTCGTGAGAGCCACAGTTTGATTGGCTCTACATGATACTTAATTTTGTCTAAAATATTCACTTCATTCACTGTTCGTTTACTCAGTGTCTATGAGGGCATGGTTATAAATAAGTGAGGGTAAGAAGCCTGAGATCAGATGGTGAGATGAAACAGAGGAAGAGCTTTTTAAACAATGGAAAAAGTATGTGTAGAAGTTCAGTGATTTAGGGAAGCATAAAGAATTACTAAAATAGAATATATGTGTTGGTATGGAGTGGGACTTGGGATTATGTGACACTAAATTGGGAGACCCAAGACCTGAGTTGTGTGGAGGGGGATGGTTACACAGCTTCTGAGAAGTCTGGACTAAGTCGTGAAGTCAGCGAACTGCCAGGAGACTTCAAAGAGGTGTATGGTACTCAGAATTGGGTGGTAGAAAGATTATTTTACTCTGGCTTCACTTTGGAGGATGCATTGAGCAGTGGAAGGTGATAAGACAAAAAGCAAAGAGCCTAGTTAAATGGACAAATTAAAAAGATACTCGAGGTGGAACCAGCAGGACTTTGTGATTGAATGCAGAGATTCAGGAGTATTGCAGACTAACAACAGTAGACCAGCCACATGCAACCTGAAGCTACAATTTTTTGAAGAAAATATTTAGGCATAATAAATGCAAAGATGACTATAATTATAGGTGTTACTTCTCGATAAGTTCTATAGTGGGAATGAAATATTTTATAAACAGTATTTTAAAATGGCCTTCAGAAAAAAATAAATAAATAAATAAAATGGCCTTCAGATGTGATCAACATGTAAAGGCTGTTTGAGATTTCTGAAATGCCATAATTTGCTCCATTCCTGGTTTAATTCACAAACAATATTTACTTAGTCAAAGAGACTCAGGAAGACAGTGATTCTTCATTATATGCAGTGGCTTTGGCTAGTTCAAACCTAATTAACTACTGCTGCTGCTGCTGCTAAGTCACTTCAGTCATGTCCGACTCTGTGTGACCCCATAGATGGCAGCCCACCAGGTTCCCCCATCCCTGGGATTCTCCAGGCAAGAACACTGGAGTGGGTTGCCATTTCCTTCTCCAGTGCATGAAAGTGAAAAATGAAAGTGAAAAGTGAAAGTGAAGTTGCTCTGTCATGCCCGACTCTTAGCGACCTCATGGACTGCAGCCCATCAGGCCCCTCCGTCCATGGGATTTTCCAGGCAAGAGTACTGGAATGGGTTGCCATTGCCTTCTCCATTAACTACTACAGTAACATTATTTCTGACAATGTATTTCAGAAATATGTTGCTATTATATGCAATATGTATTTCATTGTTATTATATGTCCTTGCAGCTACAAGACCCTAGTACTACACAGAAATTCATTTTTTATCTGGTATTCATTTCCTCACTGCTATTAAACCTTGAATCTTTCCAAATTATTGCATTAACATTTTCTATTTTCCCTCAGATTATTCTGTTGTCCCTATAGGTGAAATGTGTAAGATGAAAATTAAACTAAAATTAAACATAATCAAACATGATTTCATCAAACCTCAGTACATATTCTCTAATGAATGGAAATCTTTTTTCTCATTATACACTAATGTCCTAAGAATGAAAGGAAATTACATAGAAAAATCACCAATAAAGAAAAGGCAAAATGAATAAACTAATTGCAATGAGAGGACAAATAATTAATCTGTGAATATTTTTATGTTATTTAATTACAGTGCACTCTGTGGTGCCAATATTACTCAGTTATTTAATTCAAGTTACTGTCACTTGAAGTAATGTTTATTTTGTGGTACAATAGAAGGCAAAAACCATTGGTATAGTAACACTAATTAGAATTTTTTCATCATATTGGTGGGTTAAAATTGTTTTTAATGTTTTATTTATCTCTACCTACCTTTGAAAATATTTGGATATCACGTTTGAGAAAACTTTCATATTTTTTACCTTTTTTTTGATTCTACCAATAATTCCGTTAGAAAATTGTTTTTAATCAAGAAAAATTGAGATTTGGTGAGTTTAAGTAACTTTTCTGACAATACAAGCTGGTAAATATCAGAGCTGGCAGTCAAACTTAGATGTTCTGACTGCAAATCCTATTTTCTTTCTTACATCATTATGCTTAAAAAATGAATAATCATAATGGCTCATTTTCTATTCCACTGACACTCGCTGAATGCTAATTAAGTGTGTTCAGGTAGCGCCGTGCCACTCCAGGTGTAGAGTTGAACAGAAGCTCTCGTCCCAAATATAGGTAACTTCAATACATCTGGGATATGTCTTTTCATTTACATTTTTGTTGCATTAGTATAATCTCCAGTAAAGAATTTATGAATGTAAGCTTAATAAAATGAAAATATGCAAAGAAGTGCAAAAGAAATGCCATGCACTGTGAAAAAATGTGAAGAATCAAATTACAGTTCAGTTGGTTTTCACTAGATTCCAGTGGTAGGAAAGGAGGTGATAGTCTATATTAGTAACTCATCTTTGAGTACAGGTTCCTCCCCACTGTGGTACTAAAGAAAAGAGTTAAATAAATCCAATACGTGTAAGAACCCAAGTATGGCCTTCTGCCTTTTGTAAGATTTTGCACAGCTTTCTTCAGTCAAACCAACAATGCAGCACACCTCATTGCCCTATATCACAGGAACTAATGGAATATTCCAAATGCCACATTTAAAGTAACCTCTCTTCAAAGAGAACCTATCTTTCACAAAGGTTTGAGAGATGAACTCTAAGTAGCTTTTCACACACACATACGCAAAACAAATACATATTTCTAACAGGCTTCCATGTAGTCTGGGGAGCAACTTATTTTTGAAATAGGAATGGGACTTACTGGGTTTGTCCTTAAAAAGTAGTCTTAAAAAAAAAATGATGTCAAAACTATCTTTTACCTATTGGAGGTAAACATTAAATCTAAGTTTATCACATTAAAAAACTTCCTCCATTATATAAACTTGAGTCTTGAGTGAGTTTAGATAATGTTTTCAATTATAAATAGTGATTTTATTAGGGATTTACTGGTAATGAAATGATTGCTGATAGAGCAAGCAATATTCTCAGCAGCAAGTTAATAGACTATAAATAGAAATCCTCATAGGTAAATGATCAATACTCTGAAATTATAATACTCTGAATGCAATTATCTTGGGGAATGTGAACATTTTAATATGCTTGCAATTTTCATTTGTAGTGTTTTTTCCCAGTTTACTTCTTTTCATAGCCAGAGAGAGAGAGAAAGGAAAAAAACTGCTTATTTATTTCTGGAAACAGTTATTAGTGCTACTTGCTGCTGAGATTCCATTGGAACCGACTGAAAGCTTAAAGGATACTGATAACTCTTCTTTCTGAGAATGAGATCACTGAAACAAAACAAGCCTCAAGAAAAAACCATACAAATTCCAAATTTTTGAACTTAGGTAAGAAGCTTCAATTTTACATCCTGAGTAGATTCTTGGTAATTATTAAGGAATTTTTAAAGAATATATCTTGAAAAGTACCAGTGAATTTACTCTGTCTTTAGAAATCTGTATGCAGGTCAGGAAGCAACAGAACTGGACATGGAACAACAGACTGGTTCCAAATAGGAAAAGGAGTACATCAGGGCTGTATATTGCCACCCTGCTTATTTAACTTATATGCAGAGTACATCATGAGAAATGCTGGGCTGGATGAAGCACAAGCTGGAATCAAGATTGCTGGGAGAAATATCAATAACCTCAGATATGCAGATGATACCACTTTTGTGGCAGAAAATGAAGAATGAAAGAGCCTCTTGATGAAAGTGAAAGAGGAGAATGAAAAAGGTGGCTTAAAGCTCAACATTCAGAAAACTAAGATCACGGCATCCAGTCCCATCACTTCATGGCAATTAGATGGGTAAACAGAGGAAACAGTGGCTGACTTTATTTTGCGGGGCTCCAAAATCACTGCAGATGGTGATTGTAGCCATGAAATTAAAAGACATGTACTCCTTGGAAGAAAAGTTATGACCAACCTAGACAGCATATTAAAAAGCAGAGACATTACTTTGCCAACAAATATCCGTCTAGTCAAGGCTATGGTTTTCCCAGTGGTCATGTATGGATGTGTGAGTTGGACTATAAAGAAAGCTGAATGTATAAGAGTTGATGCTTTTAAACTGTGGTGTTGGAGAAGACTCTTGAGAGGCCCTTGGACTGGAAGGAGATTCAACTAGTCCATCCTAAAGGAAATCAGTCCTGAATGTTCATTGGAAGGACTGATGTTGAAGCTGAAACTCCAATACTTTGGCCACCTATTGTGAAGAGCTGACTCATTTGAGAAGACCCTGATGCTGGGAACGATTGAGGGCAGGAGGAGAAGGCGACGACAGAGGATGAGATGGTTGGATGACATCACTGACTCCATGGACGTGAGTTTGAGTAAACTCTGGGAGTTGGTTATGGACAGGGAGGCCTGGCATGCTGCGGTCCACGAGGTTGCAAAGAGTTGGACATGACCGAGTAATTGAACTGAACTTAAATATTTAGAAATGCCCTGTATTAGGTTGTTGGAAGATTTGAAAGCATTAGCAAGTGGGGAAAAAGTGACCTTGTGCTGCTAATGGCAGGTGAGGGAAGTCCTGAGTCTGGTCACTAAGAGGCTATGTTTCTCTCTGTTACCACTATGAGAAAGTGGTAACACTTTCACTGTTGTTTGCCAGACACTCAGTAAGTCAAACGCTGAGATGCTGAGGTTTGCAGCAGAGAAAGGGTTTTTCACGAGGCAGCTAAGTGAGTTAATGAAGAACAAGTCTCAAATCGGCCTCCCCAAAAGAGACGAGTTCAGGATATACATGAACTTAGGAAGTAGGGTGGTCTGAAGTATAGGGAACATGGGGAAACATTATTGGAGATAAGAAAAAGGTGAGGTCATCATCATTCTATACAGACACAAGTAAGCTACAGGCTTCTTCATGAAATGCGCATTTATAACAATTCTTAAATCATTTGACTTATCCAGTTTTTCCTTTGAAACCCAACTCCTTCACTAAGTCAAATCCCTCCTCCATTTTCTTCTTCCTCAGATTTTTTAGTCTGTTCAACATATTCTGTTCTCTGTACATGAGGCTCAAAGCTATTCTATGCTAATTGTAGTCATTAATACACAGCACACAATGTTCCCTAGATATTGCAAAAAGATTATATTGTACTCTGGGAAAACTTTCTAGAATCAAATATATTTCCAACATTTTTGTTAATTGTCTTATTCATATGTAGATCGAAGTTTCAACTTTCAATATTTTCCTCTACAGTTTACAACTTTTAATTTTAACTTAAGTTTTAAGTGTAACTTTTTATACTAGCACATGAGCTTTTCTAGGGCTCTTAATTCAATTATTTCCATTAAAACCTTTTAACTCATTTTTGAAGACATCTTTTAACTTAATAATGTGGGGGAGATAATAGCCAAAATACATTTAAATGACAGAAATGCAAAAACACAGTCCTGTTGGAAGAAAAGCTGAAATAGGATAAGTTAATTTTTAATTCTCTTTTCAGATTCACAAGCAATTTATTTTTTTGTTAATACATGAATACATATTCACTATAAAGATTTTTTATTTAGATATAGAAAATTGATTCTACATGACAGCACTCCATGGAAGCACATATTCAGATAGAGAAATTTGAACTGGAGAGAATGTGGCCAAACGGATTTCTGTTCCAGCTCCTCACTCTCTCTCCAGTAATAGAATAAGACATCCATACCCTGTACCAGGCAACTTTACAGTCCCTCCCACTGTGGGAAGACTCCCTTCTCCTGTCCCTTATCTGGGTTTAGCAAGTGACTTGCTTTGACCATATATTAGCAGATATAATGCAAACAGAGGCATGGAAAACCTTTGTAACTGTGTCTCCTTTCCACTGTCATGGGAAGAACATGCCATGTCAGTACTCTGGTCCTGGGAGGAGGATGACAAATACACGGAGCAGAACCAGCCAAGCCAGGTTGACCACAGATCAGTCAACTCTCACCTTTTCCAGTGAATGAGCCAGTTGACACCAGCAGAGGCACTCAGTGAAGCCTGGACTAGAGCAGACCCTAGCCAACTCACAACTTGTGAACAATAACAACCCACAACTAGTGAACTAAAAAACATTATTGTGTGCTGAGATTTATTTTTTTTAACGTGTAATTATTGTAGCCATAGTTAATAATATAGAAGAATATTTATATAAATAACTGAAACATAAGTTTCACATAACAACTGTTTTTGCATGCTAGCTTAACTTTATTGAATACTATGTACTCTGATTGTTCTATAACAATTTTATTTTCCCTCTTTTTTTGTTTCTATTTATCCATCATTTAAAAGTGATGAGAGCTAATCAATGAATATAGTAAAGTTTCAGGATATAAAATTAATACACATAAATCCCTTGCATTCCTATACACTAACAATGAAAAAACAGAAAGAGAAATTAAGGAAACAATCCTATTCACCATTGCAATGAAAATAATAAAATACTTAGGAATAAATTTACCTAAAGAAACAAAAGACCTATATATAGAAAAGTATAAAACATTGATGAAAGAAATCAAAGATGACACAAACAGTTGAAGAAATATACCATGTTCATGGGTCAGAAGAATCAATATAGGGAAAATGAGTTTACTACCTAAAGCAATCTATAGATTCAGTGCAATCCCTATCAAGCTACCAATGGTATTTTTCACAGAACCAGAACAAATAATTTCACAGTTTGTATGGAAACACAAAAAACCTCAAATAGCCAAAGCAATCTTGAGAAAGAAGAATGGAACTGGAGGAATCAATCTGCCTGACTTCAGACTATACTACAAAGCTACTGTCATCAAGACAGTATGATACTGGTACAAAGACAGAAATATAGATTAATGGAGCAACACAGAAAGCCCAGAGATGAACGCATGTACCTATGGACACCTTATCTTTGACAAAGGAGGCAAAAAAATACAATGGGGAAAAGACAATCTCTTTAACAAGTGGTTCTGGAAAAACTGGTCAACCACCTGTAAAAGAATGAAACCAGAACACTTTCTAACACCATACACAAAACTAAATTCAAATGAATTAAAACATCTAAATGTAAGACCAGACAGTATAAAAATCCTAGAGGAAAACATAGGCAGAACACTCTCGGACATAAATCACATCAAGATCCTCTATGACCCACTTCCCAGAGTAATGGAAATAAAAGCAAAAGTAAACAAATATGACCTAATTAAACTTAAAAGCTTTTGCACAACAAAGGAAACTATAAGCAAGGTGAAAAGACAGCCATCAGAATGGGAGAGAATAATAGCAAAAGAAACAACTGACAAAGAATTAATCTCAAAAATATACAAGCAGTTCATGCAGCTCAATGACAGAAAAATTAATGACCCCCCAAAAAATGGGCCAAAGAACTAAACAAACATTTCTCCAAAGAAGACATACGGATGGCTAACAAATATAACTAAAGAGCCTCTTAATGAAAGTGAAAAAAGAGACTGAAAAAATTTGGCTTAAAACTCAACATTCAGAAAACTAAGATCATGGCATCTGGTCTCATCACTTCATTGCAAATAGATGGGGGAACAATAGATACAGTGAGAGAGTTTATTGTTTTGGGCTCCAACATCAGTGCATTTGGTGACTGCAACCATGAAATTAAAAAACACTTGCACCTTGGAAGAAAAGTTATGACCAAACTAGACAGCATATTAAAAAGCAGCAACATTACTTTGCCAACAAAGGTCTGTCTAGTCAAAGCTACGGTTTTTCCAGTAGTCATGCATGGATGTGAGAGTTGAACTATAAAGAAAGCTGAATGTATAAGAGTTGATGCTTTTGAACTGTGGTGTTGGAGAAGATTCTTGAGAGTCCCTTGGACTATAAGGAGATCCAACCAGTCCATCCTAAAGGAAATCAGTCCTAAATGTTCATTGGAAGGACTGATGCTGAAGTTGAAACTCCAATACTCTGGCCACCTCATGCAAAGAAGTGACTCAGGAAAAGACCCTGATGCTGGGAAAGATTGAAAGAAGGAGGAGAAGGGGATGACAGAGGATGAGATGGTTGGATGGTATCACTGACTCGATGGACATGAATTTGAGCAAGCTCCAGGAACTGGTGATGGGCAGGGAAATCTGGCATGCTGCAGTCCATGGGGTTGCAAAGAGTCAAGCATGAGTGAGCAACTGAACTGAACTGAACAAACACATAAAAAGATGCTCAACATCACTCATTATCAGAGACCTGCAAATCAAAACCACAATGAGGTACCATGTCCCACCAGTCAAAATGGCTGCAATCAAAAAGTCTACAAACAATAAGTTCTGGAGAGGGTGTGGAGAAAAGGGAACCCTCTTACACTGTTGGTGGGAATGCAAACTAGTTCAGCCATTATGGAGAATAGTGTGGAGATTCCTTAAAAAATTGGAAATAGAACTGCCATATGACCCAGCAATTCCACTGCTGGGCATACGCATTAGAATTGAAAGAGACACGTGTACCCCAATGTTCATCACTGCACTGTTTACAATAGCTAGGACAAGGAAGCAACCTAGATGTCCATTGGCAGATGAATGGATAAGAAAGTTGTGGTACATACACACAATGGAGTATTACTCAGCTATTTAAAAGAACACATGTGAGTCAGTTCTAATGAGGTGCATGAAACTGGAGCCTATTATACAGAGTGAAGTAAGTCAGAAAGAAAAATACCAATGCAGTGTATTAATGCATGTATATGGAATTTATAAAGATGGTAATGACGACACTATATGCAAGACAGCAAAAGAGACACAGATGTAAAGAACAGACTTTTAGACTGTGAGAGAAGGCGAGGGTGGAATGATTTGAGAGAATCACATTGAAACATGTATATTACCATATGTGAATTTGGATGACCAGTCCAAGTTCGATGCATGAAATAGAGCACTCAAAACTGGTGCACTGGGACAATCCAGAGGGATGGAATGGCGAGGGAGGTGGGAGGTGGCAAGGGGCTTTGGGATAGGGGGACACATGTACACCTGTGGTTGATTCATGTCAATGTATGGCAAAAAACCACCACAATATTGCAAAGTAATTAGCCTCCAATTAAAATAAAAAAATAATTTTTTTAAAAAGTGATGGTTATAATCAGCTAGAAGAGATTACATGACTACTACAGGATCTCCCTCCCAAATATCTTCTCATTGTGTCAGTTCACCTGGACTTTTCATATGCTTGGTGACATCTTAAGTTCTATCTTTAAATGCCACATACTCAATTTTGAGATGCTGTTACCGTTTAGCTAACAGACAAGATTGGCAAGGCCAAGCCCAAGGCTTGATTGATCCAATTCATAAAGATACAATGAGTCACTTGTAGATTTAGACTATTTATTACTAACATAGGCAATGAAAAGAAGATTAGGCCAAAGGTGCCAGTTCCCAGTGATTCATGTTCCACACACTAAGAAGGACAATAATGAAACCAAAGGAGCTGGAGATAGCAATAAGATCTGTTGGACCACCACTGCTGAGGAACCAAAGACAGACTATCTATGTGGGTTTATATTCTGACAGTATACTGAGGAGGATGGGGTAGAAAGCCTCAAACTTCATCAAAACCCAGAGACCAAGAGAAACTGCTTTGTAGACTGCCTCCCAGGGGGACAACGATGAGTAGGAAATGGCCTCATAGCAGATCCTGAGTCATCGCATCCTCTTGTATTCTAAGAGAATCATAAAGCATCCTGCCAAGACTCAGATCTAAGCTGTGATTCAAGTGAAAGTGAAGCCGCTCAGTTGTGCCTGACTCTTTGCGACCCCTTGGACAGTAGCCTGCACCGAGCTCCTCCATCCATGGGATTTTCTAGGCAAGAGTACTGGAGTGGGTTGCCATTTCCTTCTCCAGGGAATCTTCCTGACCCAGGGATTGATCCCAGGTCTCCCGCATTGTAGACAGATGCTTTACCGTCTGAGCCACCAGGGAAGTCATATGTGCAAGGTAACAAGGACATCATGATAGAGTTATTCCTCTGTAGTTAACACATTTGATTTTTGTTACAGCAAATGCTCAAAGTTCACAGATGTTACAGAAGTATGACATGCCTCCAGGACTCTATGTAAAAACAGTAATGGCCTGTTTTACTTGTTATCACAAATGGCTACACAATAAACATATTAGCATCTTTCTTTTAAATACACTTAGGAACTGATTTTTACCCCTGACCTAATAATTGTCTTCTCTTCAGTGATTAGTATTATGCTGTCCAAGGTATTTGAAAGAGTACTTAAACCTCCATTGGAAGGAAGAGTAACTTTCTGTTTCAACTGTGAACTAAACACGGACTTAGTTTGGACAGTGACGTGGGGCTTCTCATGCAACACAAATGATTTTCATTCAGATGCAATTTGTTCATCCAAAGATTTTAACATTTCATTTCATTTGATATTATCATATTATTACCATGCTCCAGTAGTTTTTTGATGACATTTAGGATTTTCTATATATAGTATTATGTTGTCTGCAAACAGTAACAGTTTTATAAATGACTGCTATAAAGGACACAAAATTAATATACAGAAATCTGTTGCATTTCTATATATGAACAATGAAATATTAACAAGAGAAATTAAGGAAACAATACATTTACCTACCATTAAAAGTAAGCAAATACCTAGAAATAAGCCTATTTAGGGAGGCAACAGGAATCAAGACCATCCCCAAGAAAAAGAAATGCAAAAAGGCAAAATGGCTGTCTCAGGAGGCCTTACAAATAGATGTGAAAAGAAGAGAAGCAAAAAGCAAAGGAAAAAAGGAATGATATACCCATTTGAATGCAGAGCTCCAAAGAATAGCAAGGAGAGATAAGAAAGCCTTCCTCAGTGATCAATGCAAAGAAATAGAGGAAAACAACAGAATGGGAAAGACTAGAGATATCTTCAAGAAAATTAGAGATACCAAGGGACCATTTCATGCAAAGATGGGCTCAATAAAGGACAGAAATGGTATGGACCTAATAGAAGCAGAAAATATTAAGAGGTGGCAAGAATACACAGAAGAACTATACAAAAATATCTTCATGACTCAGATAATCATGATGGTGTGATCACTCACCTACAGCCAGATGTCCTGGAATGCGAGCCAAGTGGGCTTTAGGAAGCATCACTATGAACAAAGCTAGAGGAGGTGATGGAATTCCAGTTGAGCTATTTCAAATCCTAAAAGATGATGCTGTGAAAGTGCTGCACTCATAATGCCAGCAAGTTTGGAAAATTCAGCAGTGGCCACAGGACTGGAAAAGGTCAGTTTTCATTGCAATGCCAAAGAATGCTCAAACCACTGCAGAATTGCACTTATCTCACATGCTAGTAAAGTAATGCTCAAAATTCTCCAAGTCAGGCTTCAGCAATATGTGAACTGTGAACTTCCAGATATTCAAGCTGGTTTTAGAAAAGTCAGAGGAACCAGAGATCAAATTTCCATCATCAGCTGGATCATTGAAAAAGCAAGAGAGTTGCAGAAAGACACGTATTTCTGCTTTATTGACTATGTCAAAGCCTTTGACTGTGTGGATCACAGTAAACCGTGGAAAATTCTGAAAAAGATGGGAATACCAGACCACCTGACCTGCCTCCTGAGAAACCTGTATGCAGGTCAGTAAGCAACAGTCAGAGTTGGACATAGAACAACAGACTGGTTCCAAATAGGAAAAGGAGTACGTCAAGGCTGTATATTGTCACCCTGCTTATTTAACTTATATCCAGAGTACATCATGAGAAATGCTGGGCTAGATGAAGCACAAGCTGGAATCAAGATTGCTGGGAGAAATATCAATGACCTCAGATATGCAGATGACACCACTCTTATGGCAGAAAGTGAAGAAGAACTAAAGAGCCTCTTGATGAAAGCAAAAGAGGAGAGTGAAAAGGGTGGCTTAAAACTCAACATTCAGAAAACTAAGATCAAGGCATCTGGCCCCCTCACTTCATGGCAAATAGATGGGGAAACAGTGAAAAAAGTGACAGACTTCATTTTGGGGGGCTCCAAAATCACTGCAGATGGTGACTGCAGCCATGAAATTAAAAGACGTTTACTCCTTGGAAGGAAAATTATGACCAACCTAGATAGCAAGTTAAAGAGCAGAGACATTACTTTGTCAACAAAGTTCTGTCTAGTCAAGGCTATGGTTTTTCCAGTAGTCATATGTGGATGTGAAAGTTTGACTATAAAGAAAGCTGAGTGCCAAAGAGTTGATGCCTTTGAACTATGGTGCTGGAGAAGACTCTTGGGTGTCCCTTGGACTGCAAGGAGATCAACCAGTCCATCCTAAAGGAGATCAGTCCTGGGTGTTCATTGGAGGGACTGATGTTGAAGCTGAAACTGCAATACTTTGGCCACCTGATGCGAAGAGCTGACTCATTTGAAAAGACCCTGATGCTGGGAAGGATTGAGAGCAGGAGGAGAAGGAGACAACAGAGGATGAGAGGGTTGGATGGCATCGCCGACTGAATGGACATGAGTTTGGGTAAACTCTGAGAGTTGGTGATGGACAGGGAGGCCTGGCCTGCTGCAGTTCATGGGGTCGCAAAGAGTTGGACACAACTGAGCGACTGAACTGAGGGAGGCAAAACCCAAAAACTATAAGACACTGATAAAATATGTTGAATATGACACAAAAAGATGAAAAGATATACATGGATCTTGGATTAGAATAGTCCATGTTGTTAAAAAAGACCATATTACCTAAGGTACTCTGCACATTCAATGCAATTCCTATCAAATTACCAATAGCATTTTTCACATAACTAGAATGGAAAAAATTAAAAATTTGTATGGAAACACAAAAGGTCTCAAATAGTCAAAGCAATCTCAAGAAAAACAGGTGAATGGAGCTGGAGGAATCATGCTCCCTGACTTCAGACTGTACTATAAAGCTACACTAATCAAAACAATGATGGTGTCACAAAACAGACATAGAATCATATCGATTCTATCAAATGGGATAGAATGCCCAGAAATAATCCCACACACTTACAGTCAGTTAACATACCACAAAGGAGGCAAGAATATACAATGGAGAAAGGACATTCTCTTCAATAAGTTGTACTCAGAAAACTAGGCAGCTATATGTGAAAGAATGAAATTTAAGCATTCTCTAAATATATATAAAATAATGTATAAAAACAAACTCAAAATGAATTGAATACCTAAAAGTAAGACTGGATACTATAAAACTGCTAAAGGAAAACGTAGGCAGAACACTCTCTGACATAAATCACAGCAAAGTCTTTTGATTCATCTCCCATAGTAATGGAAATAAAACCAAAAAATAAACAAATGAGGCCTAATTAAACTCAAAAGGTTTTATACAGCAAAAGAAACCATAAACAAACCAAAAGGTCCACAGAATGGGAGAAAATATTTGCAAATGCTGTGACCCGCAAGGGATTAGTCTCTGAAATTTACAAACAGTTCACGTGGCTTAATATAAAAACAAACAACCCAGTCAAAAAATGAGCAGAAGACTTAAGTAGACATTTCTCCAAAGAAGATACACAATGACCAAAAGATACTTGAAAAGATGCTCAACATCATTAATTATTAGAGAAATGTAAGTCAAAACCACAATGAGGTATTACCTCATACCAATCAGAATAATCCACTAATAAATAACAAATGCCAGGGAGGGTGAGGAGAAAAGGAAACCCTTCTAAACTGTTGGAGAGAATATAAATTGGTGCAACCTTGTGGAGAATAGTATGGAGGTTCCTTTAAAAATTAGATTTTCCATACGATGCAGCAATCATTCCAATCCCAAAGAAAGGCAGTGCCAAAGAATGCTCAAACTACAGCACAATTGCACTCATCTCACACGCTAGCAAAGTAATGCTCAAAATTCTCCAAACCAGGCTTCAACAGTACATGAACCAGGAACTGGTAGAGGAGCCAGAGATCAAATTGCCAATAACTGTTGGATCATCAAAAAAGCAAGAGTTCCAGAAAAACATCTGTTTCTGCTTTATTGACTATGCCAAAGCCTTTGACTGTGTGGGTCACAATACACTGTGGAAAATTCTTAAAGAGATGGGAATACCAGACCACTTGACCTGCCTCCTGAGAAACCTGTATGCAGGTCATGAAGCAACAGTTAGAACTGGACATGGAACAACAGACTGGTTCCAAATCAGGAAAGGAGTACGTCAAGGCTGTATATTGTCACCCTGCTTATTTAACTTCTATACAGAGTACATCATGAGAAACGCTGGGCTGGAAGAAGCACAACCTGGAATCAAGATTGCTGGGAGAAATATCAATAACCTCAGATATGCAGATGACAACACCCATATGGCAGAAAGCAAAGAAGAACTAAAGAGCCTATTGAGGAAAGTGCAAGAGGAGAATGAAAAAGTTGGCTTAAAACTCAACATTCAGAGAGCTAAGATCATGGCATCTGGTCCCATCACTTCATGGCAAATAGATGGGGAAACAATGGAAACAGTGGTTGACTGTATTTTGGGGGGCTCCAAAATCACTGCATTTGATGACTGCAGCCATGAAATTAAAAGATGCTTACTCCTTGAAAGAAAAGTTATGCCCAACCTAGACAGCATATTAAAAAACAGAGACATTACTTTGCCAACAAAGTTCCATCTAGTCAAAGCTATGGTTTTTCCAGTAGTTATGTATGGATGAGGGTCTAAGAACTGATGCTTTTGATCTGTGGTGTTGGAGAAAACTCTTGAGAGTCCCTTGGACAGCAAGGAGATACAACCAGTCCATCCTAGAGGATATCAGTCCTGAATATTCTTTGGAAGGACTGATGTTGAAGCTGAAACTCCAATACTTTGGCTGCCTTATGGGAAGAGCTGACTCATTTGAAAAGACCCTGATGCTGGGAAATATTGAAGACAGGAGGAGAAAGGGACGACAGAGGATGCGATGGTTGGATGGCATCACTGACTCAATTGACATCAGTTTGAGTCAACTTCAGCAGTTGGTGATGGACAGGGAGGCCTGGAGTGCTGCAGTTCATGGAGTCAGAAATAGTCAGACACAACTGAGTGATTGAACTGAACTGAACTGCAGCAATCTCATTCTTGTGCATGTATCTGGAAAAGACAAAAACTCTAATTTGAAAAGATACATGCACCCCAGTGTTCATGGCAGCATTCTTTACAATAGATAAGACATGGAAGCAACTTGTGTCCATCAACAGACAAATGGATAAAGATTGGTGTACATATATATACAATGGAATGCTGCTGCATCTGCTGCCGCTGATCACTTCAGTCATGTTGGACTCTTTGCAACCTCATGGAGTGTAACCCACAGGCTCCTCTGTCCATGGGATTCTCCAGGCAAGAATACTGGAGTGGGTTGCCATGCCCTCCTACAGGATGGAATGGAATACTAAGATTTTTTGTCTTAGAATGAAATAATGCCAGTTGAAACAACATAGATGAAACTAGAGATTATCATACTAAGTGAAATAAGTCAGAGAAAGATAAATATCATATGATATCACTTATATGTGGAATCTAAAAAATGATCAAATGAACTCATTTACAAAACAGAAATAGAGTTACAAACATAGAAAACAACTTTATGTTTACCAAAGGAAAAGGGGAAGGAGGAAGAATTAACTAGCAGTTTGGGATTAATAGATACACACTGCAAGGAGATCCAACCAGTCCATCCTAAAGGATATCAGTCCTGAATATTCATTGGAAGGACTGATGCTGAAGCTGAAACTCCAATACTTTGGCCACTTTATACGAAGAACTGACTCATTGGAAAAGACTCTGATGCTGGGAAAGACTGAAGGCAGGAGGAGAAGGGGATCACAGAGGATGAGATGGTTGGATGGGATCACCGACTCAATGGACATGAGTTTGAGCAAGGAGTTGGTGATGGACAGGAAGGCCTGGTGTACTGCAGCCCATGGGGTAGCACAGAGTCGGACATGACTGAGCGACTGAACTGAACTGAACTGAGATACACACTGCTGCTGCTGCCGCTGCTGCTAAGTCGCTTCAGTCGTGTCTGATTCTGTGCAACCCCATAGATGGCAGCCCACCAGGCTCCCCCGTCCCTGGGATTCTCCAGGCAAGAACACTGGAGTGGGTTGCCATTTCCTTCTCCAATGCATGAAAGTGAAAAGTGAAAGTGAAGTCGCTCAGTCTTGCCGGACTCTTAGCGACCCCATGGACTGCAGCCTACCAGGCCCCTCTGTCCATGGGATTTTCCAGGCAAGAGTACTGCAGTGGGGTGCCATCACCTTCTCCGGAGATACACCCTACTATATATAAAACAAATAAGCAAGAAGGAGCTATTGTATAGTATAGGGAATTATATATATATTACTAGGCCTTCCCTGGTGGCTCAGATGGTAAAGAATCCACCTGCAATGTGGGAGACCTGGGTTTGATCCCTGGGTTGGGAAGACCCTCTGGAGAAAGGAATGGTTACCCACTCCAGTATTCTTGGCTAGAGAACACCATGGACAGAGGAGCCTGGTGGGCTATAGTCCATTGGATCACAAAGAGTCAGACACGACTGAGCGACTTTCACTTTCACTTTATATATTAGTATGCTAGATAAAGATATTAATTAAACAAAAAATAGTTGGGAATTTGTATTTCAAATAGTATTGCCAGATGTAAGTTTTCTGTGATCAGATTTTCAGAGGAGGCAAAATATTACATCAGGGCAGTGAAGATACTTTGCATGATGGATACATGTCATTATATATTTATCCACACTCAGAATGAACCTTAAAGCAAAATGTGAACTTGAGTGACTGTGATGTGTCCAGTGTGGGTTCATCAGTTGTAACTAGTGCAGTACCCTGGTGGGGGATATTGATAATGGGAGAGGCTACGTCTGTGTGGAGGAAGGGGTATACAGGAAATCTCTGTACCCTCTTGATTTTGCTATAAATCTAAAAATGCTCTTAAATAAACAGTCTTTCAAAAAGAAGACAAAAATATATTACAGTTCAACCATTATGTTGTACTTATTAAAATGTGGTCTATTTCAAAGTAAATTTGGTTTCCTTATAAATATAGAAAAATTTGAATTAGACCTTTACTTTTATATAGTCATAAAAATGTCTTTTTTTCAGAATTGGTATGATTAGAAAATTACAGAAATAATTACATTCATTATTTCATGAACATACATGGCTTGATTGTTCTGAAGGAAGTAAAACAATTAATTTTGCACATGGTTTCCACAAATGTTTTGACTAATAAATTCTTCAAGATAGCAATTTATGTCCCTTAAGATATGTTTTGTAGGACATAGGTAAAAGTAAAAACATCCCACAATATTAGAGCTAACTCTAATGATTTAAAATAGCTATTCTTGATGAAACTTTGCATGACAAGTTTAAAATTAGATAATAGTTGATGCAAAGTTGTTAAAAATAAAAGACGGGGAAAAATGTGTTCCTTTAACATATATAGTCAACAGTTTCAACACTTTATAAAAAGAAAGTTGTTTCACAACTTTCCTAGAAACTGCATTGAGAAAAAGTGCTATTTTTTGTTTCCTTTCTTCTCAGGATAAAATTGTACTCTTAATTTAGGGATCCCCCATGTTTTTGAACCACAGTCTTCCATTTTAACCTTGTGATATGTCACTTACAATTGTACCAAACATTCTTTGACTCACTGATGTCAGAGATAAAAATGGTAATGGGATCCCAATATAGCTTTCTAGTTGGGATTCCTATATATATTTAAAGTAATCTAGAACTGAGAGTACTCCTTTTGGCAGGGTGCATGGATGCAGTCTTGCTCTGGCAGGTCATCAATGAGTAGGGTGTTTTCCTGCCCTATCCCAGTAGGACATGCTGCTAATGTAAGAGTGAAAAGATCTGTTAACATTCATGCATAATTCAACTCGTGTCTTCTGATTTCCCTAGACTGTGCCTATTGTAGCAAAAGGAAAAAAAAAAAAAATCACTGAAACAGAAAAAAAATATATGTAATGAGGCAAATAAACTGCTCTGTACGAGGAAAGGAAATATTTCAATATATTTTTTATTGATATGTTGCTGCTGCCGCTGCTGCTGCTAAGTTGCTTCAGTTGTGTTGGATTCTGTGCGACCCCATAGACGGCAGCTCATCAGGCTCCGCCGTCCCTGGGATTCTCCAGGCAAGAACACTGGAGTGGGTTGCCATTTCCTTCTCCAATGCATGAAAGTGAAAAGTGAAAGTGAAGTCGCTCACTCGTGCCCGACTCTTAGCGACCCCATGGACTGCAGCCTACCAGGCCCCTCTGTCCATGGGATTTTCCAGGCAAGAATACTGGAGTGGGTTGCCATTGCCTTCTCTGATTGATATGCTGCTGCTGCTGCTAGCACATACTAAAAAAACCCTGACACAAAGGCTAATATAATGAAAATTAAGGCTGTTTCCATTACATGCCCACAATACCACCATCCTCAGAGGAAATCACCATGAACAGACTTTTGTTTTTTTTTCTGGAAGTAGTATTCTATGTGTTTGCAAATATAGAAAGATATATTTTAAAGGTAAAATAAGGGTATACCTTGAGAAATCATTTTAAATTAATATGCCATACATAAGTATTCATATGAGTAGAACCATTGAACATATTTCCAATGGATATATTTAAAATATTTTACTGGCAGTAGCTGGTTCTCCCTAGATTCAATTTACTAACAATAATTCAACATTACCTATAAATTATGTTAATAATCTACAAGATTCCTATAAGGAATACATTATTCAAATAGGATATTATTAACTTGAATAATAACAATAATGAATAAATTACTGTGAGTGCTTATATTAAATCATTGAGTGCTCACTATGTAGCAAACCCTCTTCTAAGTGATTTACACCTGTTAGCTTATTTAATCATTATGACAAAAGCCTACAGTTTTTTCCATTTTATAGATGAGGAAGCTGAATGACAGAAAGATAAGTAACTTGTGAAAAATCACGGCATATAGATAGCAAAAGCTGAGTTTTAACCCAGATACTCTGATTTTTGTTCTTATGTACCCTGTTATATTAGTTATCAATATTTAATTAAAACTACTTTATTGTTCTTAATTGAAAATATTCTAAATATCATAAAGCTTTTAAAGAAAATTTCTATTACATCATAATACTCCCTTTATTTTTCCTTCTCTGTCTTTCAAACACAAAAGACAAGAAATTGCTCTATTTTTCTGTCATAATATATACTCCATGAATCACTCTCCACAATTGATAATCCTCTAAGTCCTTACTCTTTCCAGTAGAATGCTCAGAAAAAAAGTTTCTATGGGGCTGTCTTGGCAGCTACATAGAAAATGCTGGATTTATCTTGTATATCTAAGTTATAACATCAAGCTTTTGGCCTCATGCAGATCCATCTGAAAACTGACTTCCTGTCTGTTTCAGCATTGTGTGCCTCAGCTATGTGACATTTAGATAGCTATTGGGCTCTTCTTCCTGGCTTCTCTCCTACCTTCCCTGTCACTCCCATCAAAACCAAGGATCTTTTAGTGATATGTTACCTCTTCTGGGACCAAACCTTTCTTTAGGAGAGTAACTGTGATTTTACAAAAAGAAAAAGTCTTCATCAGTGCTCTGGAAGTGTTGACCCACATTATCTTCCTCAATAGCAACATTTTGCTAACTGTGTCTGAACGCAGCTGTGCTTGACCAAAATACTTCTGTATACACTTTCCAGTTGTCCTTACATAGCAGAAGCTAAACAATATTGCTGGAAAGAAAAATAACTAAGATTTGAAAGTTTTTGGGAAGATCTCAGCTTCCTTTGAAAATTACATCCAGTTCCTATCATTGTAATTAGGTATTTATTTTAAGCCCTATATCTTAAGTTATTAAATCCTTGGATTATGTCTAATCAGAAGTTGAGTCACCTGAATGAAAATGGAAAGAAAAAGGAGGGTGCCACAGGAAGATGTTCTTAAAATTATTCTAAGAAGAATAAATGTCTAGAAGTATGATTTAGTCCTTCTCACCTGACGGGGGAGATCCTATATATGGTATTTTACATTCAATTTTATGCAAGGGGCAATTTTAATCACTTAATGATGAGCTAGATGGGAAGGACTGGAGAAGAAAACGGCAACCCACTCCAGTGTTCTTGCCTGAAGAATCCCGTGGACAGAGGAGCCTGGTGGGCTGCTGTCCATAGCGTTGCACAGAGTCGGACGCAACTGAAGCGACTAAGCATGCATGCGTGCATAGGAGAAGGAAATGGCAATCCACTCCAGTGTTCTTGCCTGGAGAATCCCAGGGACGGGGGAGCCTGGTGGGCTGCCATCTATGGGGTCGCACAGGGTCGTACTGAAGTGATTTAGCAGCAGCAGCAGATGGGAAGGACTGCTTGGTGTCAGTTTCTACGTTTTTCATAGGGCGCAAGTCATAAAATAGTTTTATAGGTTTGTCAGGAACTAGAGATTTTAACTGCTTAGTTTAACTGCTTATAAATATGTGTGTATGTGTGTGTGTGTATACATATGCCTATTTTTGAGAAAATGTGCTATTGAAACCATGTACAAGCCTCTGTGTCCTTGTCTTTTGACGTAAAATGTTAACTCGAGAGTTAATGATTGGGAAATATGAAGATGAAGCGAAAAATAGCTGTTGGGTTAGAGAACTGATAACAATTTAGACTATAATTCTGCTGCATAGCAGAATCACCGAGCTCCTAGTTTTCTGACAGATATAGATAAAGGCGTGACACACTTTTCTAAGTTGTTTTTACAGGAAGCAGACCCCCTGCAGATGAAAACTGCTGATCACAAAAATATAGACCTTAGGCTGATTGAAACCAGAAGGTTGATGATGCTTGAAACTTCACCTTGATGCCAACCAATCCAAGAACTGACCATGAGCTGATCATGCCCTGCTCCTTAAACACTACATAACTCCTCACCACCCACTCCAAGGTCGGTTACATGGTCCTCAGGGCATTAGCCCCCTGTTGCCCCTCTTTGCCTGGCAAAACAATAAAAGCCAAACCTTTCTATTCACCCAAAACTCTGTCTCTGTGTTTATATTTGGTACCCGTCAATAGAGGCCAAGTTTTGGCAACATTATTTGGCTGGATTAGTTTCATTATAATTTTGTTGTGGTCATTATGGCTATTCACAAATCTTTCACTTCTCTGCCTTTGGCACGTTGGGAAATTGTGACCAGATACAGTATGCATAACTACCACCTGTTACCATACCAGTGCAGGATGGAGACTCTGTCAACCTGGGTCTTTTGAGTGACCTCTGTGAACAGCCATTCTGATGACCTACATTGGACATGTAGCATGAGAGAGAAACATTTACTGTCTCAAACCATGGAGACTTGTGGATTATCTGATACTGCAGCATAACTTAGCTATCCTTGGCTTATCCTAACATTCATGATTTCTGTCTTTCAAATATATCTCCATGTATGCTGAATAATTTTCTGACAAAGGTCCATATAGTCAAAGCTATGGTTTTTCCAGTAGTCATGCATGGATGTGAGAGTTGGACCATAAAGAAAGCTGAGCGCTGAAGAATTGAGGCTTTTGAATTGTGGTGTTGCAGAAGACTCTTGAGAGTCAGTCCCCTGGACTTCAAGGAGATCAAACCAGTCAGTCCTAAAGGAAATCAACCCTGAATATTCATTGGAAGGACTGATGCTGAAGCTGAAACTCCAATACTTTGGCCACTTTATACGAAGAACTAACTCATTGGAAAAGACTCAGATGCTGGAAAAGATTGAAGGCAGAAGGAGAAGGGGATCACAGAGGATGAGATGGTTGGATGGGATCACCGACTCTAGGGACATGAGTTTGAGCAAGCTCTGGGAGTTGGTGATGGACAGGAAAGCCTGGCATGCTGCAGTCCATGGGGTCACAAAGAGTTGGACATGACTGAGTGACTGAACTGAACTGATGCTGAATGATTTATAATTTGTTAAAATTTCTAAGAAATATCTTGTTGGAACACACTGGTTTTGTTATTCCAGTCATCATATGGTATTGTGTCATTAAATTACATTCCTCATAATTCTCATTCTTGTTTCAACTTCTAAGAGAATTCATACTTGATTCTCCATGCTACCACTTGTTCAGATCATACTCATATGTTCTCTGACTTTATTGTCTTAGCCATTATGCTTTCATATAACCTTGGCAGTTAATATTAAGGAGCGCCTCCACTGATCATATGTTTGATTCTTAAAATTAATAAACAATCTTGTATAAATTGGTGCACCTGATGCATACTCATCCCACTGCTTATAATAGAGGGATATATCAGTCTTCTGAGAAGCTGCTCTGATATCACATACTAGGAAAAGAAGTTTTCCCTCCCTCCATTTATAACATGGGGAAGACTTTCATTGGCAACACTGACTATAAATTCTTTTGGGGGTTGATTCACAAAGTCATGTAGTTTAACACCATTTAGCAATAAGGTTCAGAAATAATGCAATTAACTAAATTACCTTTTAGTCCAACAACAAAGCTTTAGATTAAGATGGATATTGAAGAACAGAAAATTTACACCAATCATCAGAACCAATAATGTTACATATGACTTTCATTTCTCGAGAATTTTATTTCTTCTTTTGCAGTCACTCTCTTGTGACTTAATTTGGAGCATTTAAAAATATTTCCATAGATAATCTCTCCACCAACTGATGCTCTCTGGATTTTACCTCTTGTCCATCTATCTTGTCTTCTATCCTACCTCAGGCATGAGTTTCCATGGAAATACCTCTAAGGCCCTGTCCTTTCCACAATTACAACCACTCCAAATTTCAGTTTCATGTATTCTACACCCTAACCACATCCTTCTATTTTTATTGTTTACCTTGAATACCCAGACCTCAAGCCTCCTTCAGTTTAACCAGTACTCTCACTGCATTCATATAGCCTTTATTTCACTGTTCTTCACTCTCTACATATCTTTTCTCCACTAAGATTAAAATTGTGATCTCTGATTGTAATTCCTTGTGTATATTCTCTATTCCCTTTATTTTATGTTATTCTTGCTTTATTTTACTTCCTTAGGAAAACACAAGTTTTGTCTAATTAAACTATTCTCCTATACCAGGCTTCCACCTGTGCAACATAAGGCTGGCGAGAAAAAGCACAGCTATGCTAACTTGTCTCACTTTATATTCATGACTTTGAGTCACAGATGAATCCTTCATTCTGCCCAGCTCTCCTACTCTGCATTCCTATTCATATTTCCTCTCTTTTAGATAACTATTTGTTTTCTTCTCCTCCTTAAAATATCAATACCTCTTCATCCTCAACTCAATTCCTAGTTCAGAGAGAGAACTGTAGCAAGTATCAGGGAATTTTCACATGAAAACCACTACTAACCATTTACCAGTATTAGCACATTCATACTCCAGTCTTCCTGTTTGCTGCTGTGTGAGTATTCAAAGTGTTTCTATTGAAAGACTACTCCTCTGTTTATACACTAGATGCCATCTTCTGTCACCTACTCAATGCCATCGTTCTAGAAATCCTCTCCTCTCCAATATGTTAATTTTTTACTTGCTGGTAGATTAGTTTGCAAATATATTACTTCTTCTGTCTGAACATATTTCTTTCCCCATTAATTTCAGTGTTGTTTTTCCAAAGAAGATATACAAATAATCAATAGGTATATGCAAAGGTGCCTAACATTATTGATCATCAGGAAAATGTTAAGTAAAACCCACAGTGAGAAATCACCTCACACCTGACATGATAATTATTATCAAAAAAAACAGAGATACCAAATGTTGGTGAGGATGTGGAGAAAAGGAGCACTTGCACATTGTTGGTGGGAACAGAAATTGGTATAGCCATTATGGAAAAAAATTAAAATTGAACTGCTGTATGATCCAGCAATCCCACTTCTAGTAATGAAGTGAAACAAAATCACTATCCCCAAAAGACATGCACTCCCATCTTCACTGCAGCATCATTCACAGTAGCCAAGACATAGACACAATCTGAGTGCGTTTTCAGATGAATAGATAAAGAAAATGTAGCATATATGTCCAGTGGGATATTATTCAATTTTAAAAGAGAAGGGAATACTGCCATCTTTGACAACATGGATGAACCTTGAGGGGATTATACTAAGTGAAATAAGCCAGATATGGAAAGACAAATACTGTATGTTATTACCTGTATGTGGGCTTCCCTCATAGCTCAGTCAGTAAAGAAACTGCCTGCAATGCAGGAAACCCGGGTTTGATTCCTGGGTCAAGAAGATCTTCTGGAGAAGGAAATGGCAACCTACTCCAGTATTCTGGTCTGGAGAATCCCATGGTTAGAGGACTTTGGCAGGCTATAGTCCATGGGGATTGCAAGACTCGGACACAACTTAGTAACTAAACCACCATCACCTAAATGTGAAGTCTAGGCTAAGAAAAGTCAACTCATAGAAACAGAGAATGGCAGTGGTTACCAGTGGCTGAGGATGGAGAACATGGGAATACGTTAGTCAAAGGGTAAAAATCACAGTTATAAAATAAATAAGTTCTGAGGAACTCACAGTACAGCATGGTGACTGTAGTTAATAATTCTGTATTATATGCTTGAGATTTGCTCAGAGCAGATCTTAAGTGTTCCCATCATACACAAAAGTATCCATGTGAAGTGATGGATGTGTTAATGAACTTGATTGTGGTAATAATTTCACAGTGTGGATATGTATCAAAACATCAAGTTGTACACTTTAAGTATATACAATTTTACCTATCAATCACATCTCAATAAAGCTGGGAGAAAATTCACTATTTCAAATTAATTCTTTTTAGAGTAGAATATGATCTATCCCAGACTTAGCCACACATTTATATATTTTAGCTTCTAATCATTTTTCATGTTGTCTACAGTTTTCTTATGAAAAATCTATTTTTATACCTTGATTTCATAATTAAAAATGAAATACTATTCCATAAAATAATTGGTATCCCTGATGTTGCAAGCTAACCCAATAGAAAATATACTCTTCAAAGAATTTGTCAAAATCCTATAAACATGTATTATTCCAATTGTATTTTTCTGTCCTCACAAGTCCTTTATAGAAAAAAAAGGACATAATGCTATAAGTGTTTCAGATTCATCTGTGTATTTGTTTAAGAATTCTTCTAAACACGCAAAGGAAGTTGAACTTAAGGAGTATTATAAATGGTACACATTATTCTATAGAGAGGAAATATCTCATTTAAGTCATATGCCTGCTTAGTCTATAAATAATTCACAGATATCTTTGGCTAGCTCAAAATAGAGTCCTGCTAACTCATAAACTAAAAGTGGAAAATGTAAGAAAATAACAAAATGGGCAATTCTAGTTGCATAATTTTAATGGCAGATTATTGCAAAGTTTATTTGAATTTTTAACTGGTTTTCTTTATGAATTATATTTGACATATTTTAGATGAGCTCTTTACAGTATTTCATTTACAAAAATAATACCACACTTAATCCTTGCTTCTGGTTAACAAAGGTATACTTGTTTACTCAGAAAATGCTCTAAGATTCTAAGATTTTATTAGATTATAATTTATGATATTATAAATTGTTCCCTATATATTTAAGTAAAAGTTGCTACTTGTAAAATATTTTGAGCACCTTTATGATATTGTTTCAGAGTCAAGTTTTTGAGCAATAAAAGAACTAGCCTGATGAAACTGAATTGTGAATCACTCCATTTCACTGGTTTTTACATTTTTATATGCATGAGGAAAACTATGCCTGGAGTCCCTCTCTCTATATATATAAATATCTACATACATATGTATATACATAACAAAATTTTACGACATTCAACTAATTGAAAACACTATCAGACTTCTTCAACAATCACATACAGTTTTACTTGTGATCTTGATTTTTTTTTTTTTTTCCTGAAGAAGCAGACAAGGTGAGAAGGTGAGGTCATGAGACTTAAAAATGGAGTTATAGTTATATTAAGTGAGCTTTCCCTTACAAAATAATCACCATCAGGGACTGTATGTAATGTTTAAAATATTTTAGAGCACCTTCTCAAAATTATTTTGGAGCTAAATTTATGGATAAAATAATTAGCTCATTGTTAGGCTTCATATATAATGAAGTAATGGTAATATTGTTAGTCGCTCAGTAGACTGTAGCTAGCCAGGCTCCTCTGTCCATGGAATTCTCCAGGAAAGAATACTGGACTGGGTAGCCATTCTCTTCTCCAGGGCATCTTTCCAACTGAGGAATCAAACCTGGGTCTCCTACACTGCAGGCAGATTCTTATACCATCTGGGTCACCAGGGAAGCCCCAATAAATAATGGAAATATAGCTGAAATTATATTCATATTTTTAGAGTCAAAACAGCATTCTGAAATTTTAGTATGGTAACTATGGGCTGCATATAAGTTTGAACAAAGAAAACTTGAAATAGTAAAAAAAAAAAAAAAAGTTTCATTTCATATATTGAATATAAGTTCTACTAATATGTGTTATACATTGCCTTAAGGAAATAATGGGGGAAAATGATTATGGAACACAATCACACATGCAAGAGTTACCTGACATTATAATATAAATGTAACCGAAATTAGAATCCACTCATCAGTTGTATCATTTCATCAGTTCTTTTCAACCTACCATTGGTTTAAGACATGAATTAGCTACAGGCATGATCTATTGATTTCCATTGTCTAGAAAGAAAGTAAAATATTTCTATTGAGCCAATGCACCAATACTGAAGTTCTTTTGACAATATTTTTCTGACAACTGCACAATATGCTTCGGGCTTTGTTTAGAAAACCTATTTAAGTAAGATATCAGATCAGTTGTGGCTCTCTTTTGTAGTAAAATCAATACCATGACATTCTTCCATTAACTTTCTCTCTCTCTTTTTTGTCTCCATAAGAGTAGTCATTTCTAAAATTTTTGTATCTTGTATTTATATAACTATGTAAATTAGCATAAACTTTTTAAAAAGGCATAAGTAAACAATAAAAATGTTGGTTGAGTGTAGAATAAAAAGAATAAAACTAAAAATGCATTTGTTTTTTACACAGTGAACTTGCCATGAACAAAACTAAATTCCAATTATTTAAGTAGCTTATAGGATAACTAAATGAACGATTAACTATTAACTAATCTTAAGTAAAAATTCTGGCATTCGTTCACAAGTCTTTCAATAGTACATTATAAAGGATTGAAAAATTCTTTGTTACTGAAATTTCAAATATCAACTTTTTAAACTACATTTCTCATGCTACTGAATTCTGTTTCTTGTAATTTTCACTCTGAGCTGGGAGGTAGTATGATATAATAGTTAAGAATTTGGTGGTGGTGGTTTAGTTGCTAAGTCGTGTCTGACCCTTGAGACCCTGGAGTGTAGCCCACCAGGCTCCTTTGTCCATGTGATTCTCTAGGCAAGAATACTGGAGTGGGTTGCCATTTCCTTTTCTAGGGGATCTTTCCCACCCAGGGATTGAACCTGGGTCTCCTGCATTACAGGCAGATTCTTTACTGACTGAGCTATGATGGAATTCCATTTATTTTAGGCTTTATAAAATAAATGAACAAACCAAACCAAATAAAACCAAATAGGCAGATACAGAGAACAAATTAGCTGTCACCACAGGGAAGGGTAGGGGAGGGTAAATGGGTAAAGAGGGTCAGTTATATGACGATGAATGGAAGGAAACTAAACTTGTGGCTGTAAGTACCCTGTAATGTACACAGAAGTCAACTATAATACTGCACACATGAAATTCATACAGTGTTACAAGCCAACGTTATTACCTCAATAAAATAAAAAAAAAATGAACACATTAAAAAAGAATATCCCTTAGTGGCACGTTAAAAAAAGAATTTAGGCTTTTTATTTAAACTATATATATCAAATGTTAAATGTGCCGCTTTTAAGTTTTGTGACTTTTAGTAAATTAAATTCTCTGACCTTCAATTACCCCCCATGTAAAGTGGGGAGAATAAGGGTACTTGATCAGAGGTTGATTGAGGTTTAAATGAGACTGAATATGTAAAATGCTGCTGAAAAAGAAAGCCTTCAGTAAAGGTAAAGTATTCAGGAGAGCATTCAATACACGTTGGCCTATCAACTTGTAAAATTTTAGTCCTTTCTAGCCTTAAAATGGTAGATTTCTATTATTTTGGGTAATGTCTATGTAAAGCAAAGTAGAAATGTAGTCAGTTATTCGGTGAACAGAGAAAATATCCAATCTATAATCAAGGTTCATGAACAAATTGTAAGGATTAGTTTTATATTAATGACCTATTGAATAAGTACTCACTTTTCAACTGTAAGAGTCAATCTCATTAAATCTTCCTTTTAAAGTATTTATATATGTCACAGATATAGTTATATTGTATGCTAAATTGTCTTAGTTTCCAATTACCTCATCCTTTTCTTCCAAATTATATTTTTCATGTCTCCTTCACATTAAAGATTTTATAATTAGAACAAAGCATGTATAAAATTCAGTTGAGCTCAGTCGCTCAGTTGTGTCCAACTCTTTGCAACCCCATGGACTGCAGCACGCCAGGCCTCCCCGTCCATCACCAACTCAAGGAGTTTACTCAAACTCATGTCATTGATTGGTGATGCCATCCAACCACCTCATCCTCTGTCGTCCCCTTCTTCTCCTGCCTTCAATCTTTCCCAGGATCAGGGTCTTTTCAAATGAGTCAGCTCATCACATCAGGTGGCCAAAGTATTGAAGTTTCAACTTCAATATCAGTACCTCCAATGAGTATTCAGGACTGAATTCTTTTAGGATGGATTGGTTGGATCTCCTTGCAGTCCAAGGGACTCTCAAGAGTCTTCTCCAACACCACAGTTCAAAAGCATCAATTCTTCAGTGCTCAGCTTTCTTTATAGTCCAACTCTCACATCCATGCATGACTACTGGAAAAATCATAGCTTTGACTAGATGGACCTCTGTTGTCAAATTAATGTCTCTGCTTTTCAATATGCTGTCTAGGTTGGTCATAACTTTCCTTCCAAGGAGAAAGCGTACTTTAATTTCATAGCTGCAGTCACCATCTGCAGTGATTTTGGAGCCCCCAAAAATAAAGTCAGCCACTGTTTCCACTGTTTCCCCATCTATTTCCCATGAAGTGATGGGACGAGATGCTATGATCTTAGTTTTCTGAATGTTGAGTTTTAAGTCAGCTTTTTCGCTCTCCTCTTTCACTTTCATCAAGGGGCTCTTTAGTTCTTCGCTTTCTACCATAAGGGTGGTGTCATCTGCATATCTGAGGTTATTGATATTTCTCCCAGCAATCTTGATTCCAGCTTGTGCTTCTTCCAGCCCAGCATTTCTCATGATGTACTCTGCATATAAGTTAAACAAGCAGGGTGACAATATACAGCCTTTCCCTATTTGGAACCAGTCTGCTTTTCCATGTCCAGTTCTAACTGTTGCTTCCTGACCTGCATACAGATTTCTCAAGAGGCAGGTCGGGCGGTCTGATATTCCCATCACTTTCAGAATTTTCCACAGTTTATTGTGATCTACACAGTCAAAGCCTTTGGCATAGTCAATAAAGCAGAAGTAGATGCTTTTTTTGGAACTCTCTAGCTTTTTTAATGATCCAACAGATGTTGGAAGTTTGATCTCTGGCTCCTCTACCTTTTCTAAATCCAGCTTGAACATCTAGAAGTTCATGGTTCATGTACTGTTGAAGCCTGGCTTGGAGAGTTTTGAGCATTACTTTGCTAGTATGTGAGATGAGTGCAATTGTGCAGTAGTTTGAGCATTCTTTGGCATTGCCTTTGTTTGGGATTGAAATGAAAACTGACCTTTTCCCATCCTGTGCCCACTGCTGAGTTTTCCAAATTTGCTGATATATTGAGTGCAACACTTTCACAGCATCATCTTTTAGGCTTTGAATTAGCTCAACTGGAATTCCATCACCTCTACTAGCTTTGTTCATAGTCATGCTTCCTAAGGCCCACTTGACTTCACATTCCAGGATGTCTGGCTCTAGGTGAGTGATCACACCATTGTGATTATCTGGGTCATGAAGATCTTTTTTGTATAGTTCTTCTGTGTATTCTTGCCACCTTTTCTTAATATCTTCTGCTTCTGTTAGGTCCCTACCATTTCTGTTAGGTCCTTTAATGAGCCCATCTTTGCATGAAATATTCCCTTGGTATCTCTAATTTTCTTGAAGAGATCTCTAGTCTTTCCCATTCTATTGTTTTCTTCTATTGCTTTGTACTGATCACTTTGGAAGGCTTTCTTATCTCTCCTTGCTATTCTTTGGAACTCTCAACTTAATTTAGTTTGGAATAATGTTTTTATCTTGTGTTTGGTGAAAAGACACATTTTTTTTCCTTTTCTAAAATATGTTTATTCTCTCTCTCCTTAGTACTGTCAAAGTAAATATTTGCTAAAGGTGATAACATTAATGGAAAGATGGGTCCACTTTCTCTTCCAATAGAAGAGCAAAATAGACTTAAAGTTAACAACAGAAAAACATTATTGGAATTTACAATTACAGAGGGTCTGACAGCAGAATATAACTAGGCAATTGTTTTAACAATTTAGAGATCATACACAACATTTACTTCATTTCACTCCATGTCTTGAATTGATAGAGTAAGCTATCTTACTTATAAGCAAAACAATCTTTATTCAAAATATGCTGTGGAATTTTTCCTTCAAAATTAATATCTCTAAAAATGTGTGCATGATGAATGACATTTTATACCTTTAGTGATGATCTTCACAATTCTCAACTATTTCTTACTGTGAAGTACAAAGTAGCTATAGTAAAATAAACTTGCATCAGGCTGTCCATTGTTTTCTTTAAACTGTTCACTGATTTCTCAGTTTTGGATTTAAGTGCCTGACCTGAAATTGCCTCATTGATTGTGATTCACCTCTGTGTGCTTCTTCTAGTAATTGGTTGTCAGACAATGTGGCTTATACATTAAATGTTAATGGTTTGTATAGGATTGGGAGATATTTGTGATGACCCAAGAATAAAACACCTAGTATATAATGAAATACTGATAAACCTTAATGACATAAATAACATTGCAACTAGCAAATTCCATGAAAGCCTTATAATTAAAAATGGCCTTATAGTCACAGACATTCATAATTCTAATATTGCTCAAATATTATCTAAAATATGGAAGAAATTAACATATATATATATTAATGATGAATGAGGAAATCTCAAATATGCTGTTGGAAAATCAGCTTAACCTAAGACAAAGAAAAGACTTCTGCCCTCTTCTCTCTGCTAAGTCGCTTCAGTCGTGTCCGACTCTGTGCAACCCCATAGATGGCAGCCCATCAGGCTCCGCTGTCCCTGGGATTCTCCAGGCAAGAACACTGGAGTGGGTTGCCATTTCCTTCTCCAATGCATGAAAGTGAAAAGTAAAAGTGAAATCGCTCAGTCATGTGTGACTCTTAGCAACCCAATGGACTGCAGCCTACCAGGCTCCTCAGTCCATGGGATTTGCCAGGCAAGAGTACTGGAGTGGGCTGCCATTGCCTTCTCCGCCTCTTCTCTCTAATTCTCTGTTAATACTAAATTTAGACCAGGTCTCACAAGCATAAATGCCTGAGGGAACTGTACTGACATACTAACTCTACTAACATTAACTGCTAACATAAATGGGTAAAGAGAGTAGCGTAATAGACAATAAATGTGTTTAAGAATCCCATGCATGGCATCTACCTATTTTCGCTGCTGCTATTAACAAACAGCCTAAACAGATCACACCTTGGTTAAGACTAGTTTTAACAGTTTGGTTTAGACTGTATCTTCATTTTTGTCTAACTTGTAGCACCTATTGCCTCTGCCTTCCATCTCCGATAACTCAAATATACTCTGCATGTCACTACACTGTTCTACTGGATAACCAAGCTGATATTATCATTTCCTGTTGAAAATGTCCTCAGTTTCCTTCTCATGTTCTGCTTAGTTGATCAGTTGTGTCTGACTTGTGACCCCATGGACTGTAGCCTGCCAGGCTCCTCTGTCCATGGAATTCTCCAGGCAAGAATACTGGAGTGGGTTGCCATGCCCTCCTCCAGGGGATCTTTCCAACTCAGCGATTGAACCCAGGTCTCCCACACTGCGGGCAGATTCTTTACCATCTGAGCCACCAGGGAAGCCCCAAAATACTGGAGTGGGTAACCTATCACTTCTCCAGGGGATCTTCCCGACCCAGGAATCAAACCAGGGTCTTCTGCATTGCAGGCAGATTCTTTACCAGCTGGGCTGCCTGGGAAGCCCCAGTTGTATTTCTTTCTTGATGCAAACACTTCACTTTCCAGTACTATCTTCTACCTTTGGCTTCACTGCAGCAGCTCATGCTCCAGACATACAAATGTCTCACTGAGCCCTTCAAGTCCCTCAAGATTTTTCAAGACTAACATCCACCTTCTAATATCCCTCACTCCCTAAAATTTATGTAGGATATAATCCGTTCCTTTAAAACCAACTGTTTTTCATCCAGGACCCTGAGTCTACCTACATCAGTACCACTTCTCACACTGTATTGCAAATTTTAGTGTCTATGTAGGCTTCCAGGACAAAGAAAATTCTCATTCATGTTTAAGCAAAACCTAACAGTATCTAGTATTCAAGGGACTTTCGATTAATGTGTGTGTGTGTAGAAACAAATGAATGAGTAAGCTAGCCATGTGGTAAAATTAAAATTTGAATATGTGTACATCAAAGCATGGCAAATGTTTCCTATAATTTTTTACATAGTGAAGATTGCTTCCAACAAATGTGAAAGCATAGATATACACAAAAATGAAGCAAGAGTTTTCAAAGGAAACGTTTCCTTTATTTCCGTATTAGCTGAGATTAGTCTGTACATGGTATCTACCATTGTTTCTTAGCCTTGACCCAAATGACTTTCATATCTGCAATTCTTTTATGATTTACTACTTTTCTGTAGAATTTTCACCTGCTTTTCATTTA
The DNA here is from genome assembly GCF_002263795.3 of Bos taurus. Classification (NCBI taxonomy): domain Eukaryota; kingdom Metazoa; phylum Chordata; class Mammalia; order Artiodactyla; family Bovidae; genus Bos; species Bos taurus. The sequence continues at coordinate 11,603,260 of NC_037332.1, read as the reverse complement.
AGCAACAGAACTGTCCTTGAAATCTCAAAGTTTTTAAAATAACTGAGTTATTTAGCCTATGTTTTTGAGATAACAGAATGAGAGAGTCATTTCCTAGGCAGGTTGATAAGAAGTCTAGGGGTCCCCAAGGAGAGAGGGGTCTGGAATCCTCAAGGAGGAAGAAAGGACAAACTTTTTTTTCTTTCTCTACATTCCTTAGGATTATATAACAATAATGTATCCTGCCTGAGGACAGTCTCTGGATTAAGGACAGTCTCTGGATTAAATTTTCTGTTATCTTAAAATGTAAATTATGGGAGTAGACCTGGTCTTTACAAGGATGTATCCTGCCTGAGGACAGTCTTTGGATTAAACCTTCTGGCTAATTCTGTTATCTTAAAATATAAATTATGGGAGTAGGTCTGGTGAGGTCTTTACAACCTCCAGACATTCTTTGGATTCATTGGAGAGTATATAACTTCATTGTTAACACTAGCAAGCGGGTACTCTTTCTGCCCCCTTCTGATGCCTATGTCAGAAGCTTTCTCTATCTCCTTTATACTTTAATAAAACTTTATTACACAAAAGCTCTGAGCGATCAAGGCTCGTCTCTGGCCCCGGATTGAATTCTTCTCCCCCAGGGGCCAAGAATCCTGGTGTCTTCGTGTGATTCAACAACCTTTCAAGACTTTTCTATGATATTCTGCACCTGGGTCTCAAATACACCTCAAAAGACACCCCCAAAAAAGCATAAAAACTTTCATTTGGTTCACGAATGTGTGTGTTTAATAGTGGGCTCAAGGTAGTGACTTAAAAATTCACTGTAGTATTCTAGAACATATATTATTACCTAGGAATTTATAAAAATCTTTATTTTTCTTTGCTAGACTTAAAATATTGCTACTGCCTGTCTCTGTGATTACTCTGCTCTATTATGGGAACAACTTTTAATTGAACTTCCATTAAAATTGATTATAAAGACTGATGAAGGAATAAAGTCATTGTTTACTTTTTAAAATAAAGGCAATGGTGTATGTCTAAGATATGCCATAAAACTTTCTTTTTTTAATTTTTTGTATTTTTTCTGACATCTTTAAAACATTATCTACATTTTTATTAAATTACACTTCAAAAATGAGAAACATTTACATTTCATATTGTTGAGTCACTTTAATACTTCTTTGTCCTTCTCCAGTTCTCTGGAGTACTACAAAGTTCTAAAACTGTCCTCTGTGATTTCTGTGTTCACCAGAGAGCTAAAATTATGAATCAAAACTTTAGTGTCAGATCCAGTTAGAATAATATCTCTGCCAATTAGTTCTATCTTGATTAAGATATTTAATGTTTCTAAGCTGTAGAGAAAATAATACTATTAGAACCCATGTCATAAAGTTGGAAAGATTAAATAATAAAATGCATGTAAAACAGATTGCAAAGTGTATAGCACATAATGAACATTCATAAACATTGGTTGCTGGAATAATAATGAAGTCAATGATGATGATGCTATTTTCCCAGTGCCCATTTACATGGCAACACCCTTGCAATCTAGCTTCTGCCTACATTGCTTTACATATATAACAACTGCTACCTATAGTGATAACCATTCATCATATCCATCAATAAGACATTCTAATATGCACCAAGCATTATTTAAACAGATGGCTTGGCTGGTAAAGAATCTGCCCACAATGTGGGAGACCTAGGTTTGATCCCTGGGTTGGGAAGATCCCTAGGAGAAGGGAAAGGCTACCCACTCCAGTATTCTGCCCCGGAGAATTCCATGAACTGTATTGGACACAACTGAGCGACTTTAAATGTAAAAAAGTGAACAAAAATCCCAGTTTTTTGAAGCTTACATTTGGGCTGAGAGGCAATAAAGAATATGAACATAAAAGTGCACTGTGCTGTATTTTAGGTGTTAGTAAGTGCCATGGGGAAAAAAAAAAAAAAGGCAGGAATGGAGTAAAGATAAATAGGAAGCAAATATGAAGTTTTAAATAGGGCAGTCACAGACCTCCTACTAAGAAGGTGATATTTGAAAAAAACACAAAAAGGGGTGAGCAAACAATGTCAATTTCCTAGGAAAGTGCATTTCAGGTATACAGCAAAAGCTTGCTAAGTGTGATGATCAGTACAAAATCAGAGGGTTATAGAGGTCAGGATATGGCTACAGATCAGTTCCACTGTGATAGAGGGTATTACCATATTTTGCTTTTCTTCAGGGGAGTGGAGGTTTTGAGCTCTTGATCAAGTCTTTTCAGTTTAGGATTGCTGTATGCGCCTGCTTACAGAAGCAATGGGACAAGAGAGCACCAGAAGGCACCCAGGTGTATCATTTGGTTTCTACACAGATCCTTTACTGTCCTTATTGTGTGAAAGCATTTCGACTTCCTACTGAATGGAGTCAGTATCCCATGGAGGATGGTGAACATCTCTTTTTGCCAGTTGCTCCTTTGATATTGGAAATCTAAAGCTCTGACAGCAGCCGTATCTTAAAATTCAGTGGGTCCTTCCAACATCTCCTGACAAGAGTGTGCCTCCTTTGGGCACTGAAGCCTCCAACACTGATGAACCCAGAGTGATGGGGCCAGGAAGCACAAAATCCTCCAGTGAGTCTTTGGAAGGGATGGTATGTAGGAGAACTCCTGCTTTCTGGAAGGACATATGTATCTTTCCTATTTGAGAATATAACGCTATAGAATGGTCTCTGATTTAATGAATGCACTATGTCCCGAGGGAATAACACATCATCTTTTCAGAGTACTTTCTTCAGTTACACCTTTAGAAGATGGTTGCAGCTTTGTATGAGACTAGCTCGTTCTGGATGGCATGGTGCAAGACTTGATCAATAGATTCTATGATCATGAATTCTATGATTCTCTGAATCATCTCATATCTCCTTCACCGTGAAGAGGGTCCTCTGGTCAGTTGCTATGCTGTGTGGGATTTCATGTCTATAAATTGGACATTTCAGAAGCTCCTCACAGTAGGTTTGCCTGAGGATCTCCAGGGAGGAAAAGCAAACCCAACCCATAAAAATTTCTCATGCTATGAGGACAAAGAACTGGCCTTTCCATGATGGAAGGCAGGTGATGTAGCCAAATATTCTGCCTGACCTTACTGACAGTTACAGTAATTGCTGCCTCTTGGTTTCTGGCAATTAAGTGCTAGTTTGTGCTTCCCAGATGGCTCTAGAGGTAAAGAATACACTTGCCAATGCAGGAGACATAAGAGATATAGGTTTGCTCCCTGCATCGGGAAGATCCCCTGGAGGAGGGCATGACAACCCACTCCAGTATTCCTGCCTGGAGAATCCCATGGACAGAGGAGCCTGGTGGGCTACAGTCCATGGGGTCACAAAGAGTCAGACACGACCGAAGCAACTTAGCAAGCACACACATGTGCATGTGTGCTCAAGTCATGTCTGACTTTTTGCAATCCATAGACTATAGCCCCCCAGGTTCCTCTGTCCATAGGATTTCCCAGACAAGAATACTGGAGTGGGATTCTTTCTAACCCAGTCACTGAATGCATGTCTCCTGCATTGCAGTCGGATTCTTTACCACTGACCCACCTGGGAAGCCCCATTAAGTACTACCTCTAGCATCTATTATTTCTAGGTTCCCATCATTCCATGAACATTAACAACACCAGCTTTCTAATCTCCTCTCTTACCATCCTTCCTGGACTAGAGAGGATATCCATCAAGGGACTTCTTAGTGATAATACCCCTCTCACTAAACATTGGTGACTTGCTGAATGGCGTGTTCTTTGGATCTTCTCATGGATTGTAATCTTCTGGTGGATTTTTTGCCCTTACAGAATATAGCTATTTCACTATGCCCACTTCTTTCAGCTTCTTAATTCCTTCCTCAGTTATCTTCCAGGGTAATGTAGGCATTTTTACTTCACTTAGACTCAACCATCATTCTTTCCCAGCATCTAAGAGCCACTACAGGAAGAACTTTGTTCCATCTGATGATGTTCTTAGTAGAGTATTAAATCCACACCCTGAGAAAATGCCTTGCCTCCTCAGTCAATGAATTCTTCCTTATCCTGTATTATGTTCTGGCACTCTTGAACAAGCCCTCTTCAAATGCAATCCCAGGAGCATCCCCTGGCTCCTTTTGGTAAATGCCTGCTAAATCTTGCAATTCCTTATTATATATTGTTTCTATCCCCCCTTATCAGCCTGAGCATATCCTCAGCTGGATTTTGTTGGGATTTAACATTCATTATCAGCTTGGTGTCCAGGAGAGGAGGTGGAAGAACACTTGGTGCTTCATAAGAGGGAGAGGCTCTGGCAGCTTATTCCAGCAGAGTGACATGTTAGCTCTTACCAGTGAAGGGTGGGTCACCTCTCTGCTAGACCAGAGAGTCTGAGTGGGCAAGGAGTCTCCATCTAGAGGTATCCATGTCATAGTTTAACATCTCAGGGTTTCTCTACCAGGCCCTAAGCTTTGTAAAACAGACTTGCCTTGACTGAGCATTTAAGAATTTCTGGGGTTTTGTGCCTTCAATTCATCCAGGTGCTATGTCTGTTCATCTTGTTCAGGTAATAACCTCTATCACAGAGGCTCTCTGTCCCACTTGGCCATTAACTGCTTTTGAATAGCCCTCAGTCTCTCTTAAAAGAATCTACTGTATAGCACAGGGAATTCTACTCAAAATTCTGTAAAAACCTGTGTAGGAATATAATCTAAAAAAGAGTGGAGATATATATATATATATATATATATGTATACTGACTCACTTTTTTGTACAGCAGACACTAACACAACACTGTAAATTAGCTATATTCCAATAGAAATTAATTTAAAAGATAGCCTTAAGTCTCTCATTATCTTTCCATAAAGTATCAGTATAATTTAGCTGTACTCAGTTAACTTCACTGCCTTTGTAGGTATCCTCCCACTCCCAAATTTTTCAACGGCCTACATTATTTCATCTGCCAGGTTAAAATCTCCATTGGGGCTGTTTTCTCACTTTTTAAATTTTCAAGTCACTACAAGTGAAATTGTTAGCAAGTACACTGCCCCTTTGTGCCAGTGACTATCCATGTCTCATTTATCAACCACAGTGACACTCTCTTCACCTTTTGGGCAGTGGGTGAGCCAACCCCAAATCCCCATCTTATTGCCCTCTTTCTCAAATCACCCTACTTCTGATATCACTTATAATAGTCCAGGTTCATCAACAAGCAGGTAGTGAGGAGCATTAAAAATAGGCAAGGACTTTAGTACAGAAAATGCCATTAAGGCAGAAAATGAGAGGGAGCTGGAAAAAGCTGGTAGAAGCAAGTATGACCCAGGGTAAAGGAAGATTGAAGGAAAGCATATTAGTCTGCCTAGGGAATTTTAGAAGCTTCGGCAAAGTCACTAGAGAGTCCTGGAACTATTTCAGGATGCACTCAATCATTGACTGGGAACAGCAAATAAGGAGTGCAGTGTTGGTGAAGTTATAGTAGTGGGTTCAAAGTGCAGCATTTGATACCTTTGGCCAGTTAAGCTCCCTAGAATTGGAGGTTTGTACGTGCAACCTCATGCTTGCCATAATAGATGAATAAAATACAACATAGTAGTTCACGGGGTGGAGAGGAGTGGATTATGAACTCAAAGCTATAGAGGTGAGGCAGGTAATACAAATTAAAAAAACAGGCAGCTTGGTTACTGGAAACACTTCTCAAGCTTGAAGATAACTTAGTCTCAGTGTTGGAAAAACAAAGTTTGGTGTTGCGAGGGAATGATTGTTGCATGCAAAAATTGGAGTTCACCATGGCTGTCTGGGGAGGCCTTACAAATAGCTGTGAAAAGAAGAGAAGCAAAAAGCAAAGGAGAAAATGAAAGATATAAACACCTGAATGTAGAGTTCCAAAGAATAACAAGAAGAGATAAGAAAGTCTTCTTCAGCGATCAATGCAAAGAAATAGAGGAAAACAACAGAATGGGAAAGACTAGAGATCTCTTCAAGAAAATCAGAGATACCAAAGGAACATTTCATGCAAAGATGGGCTCGATAAAGGACAGAAATGGTATGGACCTAACAGAAGCAGAAGACATTAAGAAGAGATGGCAAGAATACACGGAAGAACTATACAAAAAAGATCTTCATGATGCAGATAATCATGATGGTGTGATCACTGACCTAGAGCCAGACATCCTGGATTGTGAAGTCAAGTGGGCCTTAGGAAGTATCCCTATGAACAAGGCTAGTGGAGGTGGTAGAATTCCAGTTGAGCTATTCCAAATCCTGAAGGATGATGCTGTGAAAGTGTTGCACTCAATATGCCAGCAAATTTGGAAAACTCTGCAGTGGCCACAGGACTGGAAAAGGTCAGTTTTCATTCCAATCCCAAAGAAAGGCAATGCCAAAGAATGCTCAAACTACCACACAATTGCACTCACCTCACACACTAGTAAAATAATGCTCAAAATTCTCCAAGTCGGGCTTCACCAATATGTGAACCGTGAACTTCCTGATGTTCAAGCTGGTTTTAGAAAAGGCAGAGGAACCAGAGATCAAATTGCCAACATCCACTGGATCATTGAAAAAGCAAGAGAGTTCCAGAAAAACATCTATTTCTGGTTGATTGACTATGCCAAAGCCTTTGACTGTGTGGATCACAATTAACTGTGGGAAATTCTGAAAGAGATGGGAATCCCAGATCACCTGATCTGCCTCTTGAGATATTTGTATGTAGGTCAGGAAGCAACAGTTAGAACTGGACATGGAACAACAGACTGGTTCCAAATAGGAAAAGGAGTATGTCAAGGCTGTATATTGTCACCCTGTTTATTTAACATATGCAGAATACATCATGAGAAATGCTGGGCTGGAAGAAACACAAGCTGGAATCAAGATTGCTGGGAGAAATATCAATAATCTCAGACATGCAGATGACACCACCCTTATGGCAGAAAGTGAAGAGGAACTAAAAAGCCTCTTGATGAAAGTGAAAGTGGAGAGTGAAAAAGTTGGCTTAAAACTCAACATTCAAAAAACGAAGATCATGGCATCTGGTCCCATCACTTCCTGGGAAATAGATGGGGAAACAGTGGAAACAGTGTCAGACTTTACTTTTCTGGGCTCCAAAATCACTGCAGATGGTGACTACAGCCATGAAATTGAGAGACACTTACTCATTGGAAGGAAAGTTATGACCAACCCAGATAGCATATGCAAAAGAAGAGACATTACTTTGCCAACAAAGGTTCATCTAGTCAAGGCTATGGTTTTTCCAGTGGTCATGTATGGATGTGAGAGTTGGACTGTGAAGAAAGCTGAGCGCCAAAGAATTGATGCTTTTGAACTGTGGTGTTGGAGAAGACTCTTGAGAGTCCCTTGGACTGCAAGAAGATCCAACCAGTCCTTTTTGAAGGAGATCAGGCCTGGGATTTCTTTGGAAGGAATGATGCTAAAGCTGAAACTCCAGTACTTTGGCCACCTCATGCGAAGAGTTGACTCATTGGAAAGGACTCTGATGCTGGGAGGGATTGGGGGCAGGAGGAGAACGGGACGACAGAGGATGAGATGGTTGGATGGCATCACTGACTTGAACTCCAGGAGTTGGTGATGGTCAGGGAGGCCTGGAGTGCTGCAATTCATGGGGTCACAAAGAGTCGGACATGACTGAGTGACTGATCTGATCTGATTGTCAAATCATCTGATATTATTTTAAGAAGCCAGAAATGTAGATATTAATATATATATATATATATATATATATAGATAGATAGATAGATATTAGTTCTACACACTGAAAACTAATTTCAAAAAATCCTATTAGGCTATCAGAATAGATGGCAACAGTAGGTTGATGTTGGCTTAAAGACCTCAAAGTTTGTACTCCCCCATTTAACTAATCCTAGTAGGATTCATTCCTCTCACCTTCTTCTCTATTTACAGACTACAGGGAGAACGCTCTAGCTCATTCTGCATTCCCAAATGTGAGGTGGGATAACACTAGCTTCATCACCTACTCTTTCTTCTCTTTGCCTCTTAGTGTTTGAGTTCCTGGCAGTGCTGCACACAGATAACCGAGTGAAGCACATTCTGCTCCCTGTGCTGTAGTGCTGTCACGGCCACTCCCAAGGATGCCTTCAACCCTTCCCTACAAGTTTCTGTTGATCCGCTGCTTTGAGTTTTCTCTAGCCCTTGCCAATATCCTTCCCAGACTATTTGTCACCATTGTGTACTGGTCACCATTTCAACTCTAAAACTCTTTTGCTAGTTTTACACTATTACACTCTTTGCTTTAGACAAAATGCTTTCCATGTGTACATACCTGTAGCTTGCCAGCTTTCTTCTTAATGCAGATGTACAAATGGAGATGATAAAAATGACAAATTTTTTCCCCTTGCTTTAGATCCTCATCATCAAAATTTTTCTAAAGCTAGAACAGGTTGAGACATCATGTCTGCTACATTAAAATGTGTTTCCCGCCCCGCGCTCCCCCCCGCCCCCCGCACCCGTGAGAAAATACATAGTTTTTATCTGAATCGTAAAGGAGTCCTTGACCCAGAAAATAAATATGAAAATTTGTGTTCTTTGGTGTTTTCTTTTTTCGGACTTAAACCCCCGCCCCGCCTCCCTTTCTTGGAAGGAAATGTAGTTGGCCCCAAGCACCCTTGGGGCACATTTTTGTGTTCTCTGTTTCAAAGCCTTGACTTCCTCATCTACCAATAATAGACATTTAGAGAGGTAAATGTTCTCTTCTGCACACTCCTCCATATCTGAACCATTCCGCCTTTAGAATTAGTCCCACTCAATAAATACATGATTGCATTCTTCCACCTTTCTTTGCTTAAGTGTTCATCCAAAGAAAAAGCATTTGAGAGATTGAGGTCTATTCGCAAACATTATTTTCAACCCCTAGCAACCTCAATCTAAACTATTTACTTGCTAAAATGCTAAATGTTAAAATGCTAACAGCAGTGTAAGCTGAAAAAGAGGAATTATTATCTTAGCATGTGTAGATATAGAAGTCTCATTCATCCATTTCCTTATAAAAACAATTCCACATAGCTTACATGTCCCATAAGAATGTTATTGAAGATGTTGTTCAGTGCATTAAAGTCTTCAGTCCACCAGAGAGGGTCTGTGGGATAAATATCACTCTGATCTCAGAACCACGAAGAGTTATTATTGCTTTTCTTGAGAAATTAGTTGTTTTTATCTTAACATACTAAGAACATAGCTGAATAAATGCCATTCTTCTGGAAAGCTTGGAGCCAATCTGCGAACCCTTCAGAAAGGTTAATAGTATTTATGTTCTGTTAAGCTCATGCTGGTCCGTTTTACTTCCCCATGCTTGTTTCTCTTCTCGTTTTATTGTAGAATTTAATCTTACCTTGTTATATGGCATCATGTCTAAAATAACTGTATCTCTTAAGTCTTTTCTGAACCAAAGCAACATACAAATACATTGAACATAAAGTCAACACTCCTCCAACTAACAAGTTCCTAATTACCCTGAATGGCCACATCTGAGGCTTAAATATCATGTGAGATCTTATGAGAGCCTTTAGCCTGTCTGATTGCAAGACATATTACCACAGGTAGGATTAATTTTAGAGTTGTCTTCTGAGTACATGGTGACATTTATTGAAAACACATTGCAGAACGAACGCACCGAGTGAACTTCGGATATGTTTGCCAGCGGAAATCTTGTGAAGTGTGGCTGCAGAGGCTGACCTTCTTCAATCCCTAGTTCTCACGGGTGTCAGTTGTGTGAGATGAAACTTCCTGCAGAACTAATCTGAACTTCTAACCCTAGACATTTGTAAAGTAGAGAATAATTTGCTGCTTTTCCATCTAATAGGGGTAAAGAGAAGAACATAATAAGCAGGCCAGGGTTTCACTATATTTCTAAAGCTTCAACTCTTTCTTAGATCAATAACTTCTCATAAGAAAACACAGACCTTAGTTGATAGCGTCTTTATTTATTTATGTTTTGCTTGTAAAATAACAATTGTTGATTTCTCCAGTATTTTTTCCCTGCAAATTCTATGCTGTTTTATTGCAATGTGGATAAAATTACTCCTGCTATTTCACGTGCTATCACTTAAAATGCCATTCACGTAGCTTACATTTAGTTAAGACTCCTAATAGGTTAAATGGCCCCATGAAAATTTTCTATTTCAAAACGGTGGATATCACATCTCCACTGCCTAGGACCCTTCAAAAGCTCCCCACTGAATTTGGAATGAACCTAAAATCTATATCATGATATCTAATTCTCCCCTAATTTAAGGTCTTCCTAACTCCTCTGACCTCCCCCACCCACCATTCTCCCTTTTATTTCCTGGGCCCAATAATACAGATCTTCTTTTATTCCTCTAATGACCAACAGGGGTTTCCTCTCAAGCTTTTGCACTCACTCCTCCCTTTTCATGGAAGTGTCCCTGAGAATCTTGAAATGGCTGGTTCTTCTTCTTTATAAATAAACCTAAAGAGAAGACTATAATAAATAATAGTCTATAATAGCGGAGAAGGCAATGGCACCCCACTCCAGTACTCTTGCCTGGAAAATCCCATGGATGGAGGAGCCTGGTAGGCTGCAGTTCATGGGGTAGTGAAGAGTCGAACACGACTGAGTGACTTCACTTTCACTTTTCACTTTCATGCATTGGAGAAGGAAATGGCAACCCACTCCAGTGTTCTTGCCTGGAGAATCCCAGGGACGGGGGAGCCTGATGGGCTGCCGTCTATGGGGTCGCACAGAGTCGGACACGACTGAAGAGACTTAGCAGCAGCAGCAGTCTGTAATAGACTACTTCCTTTTGTTTCCACCCAATCACCTCATCATATTATTCCATTGTTTGCTCTACACAAATTACACTAGTTTGTTTTCTTTTTATTAGTTTACTTACTTCCTGTTTGTTTTCCTTTTGGTTGACAGTAAGCTCCTTGAGGGTAAACTAGTTTGTCTAAGTGATTGTTTTTCTCCTTTCTGTGACAAAATCTAGTTGGCTCTCAATGAACACTGTTATTTTACTGAATGAAATAAAAAAGTACAATGGCTTATACAAACCATTGTATGTATATTGTGCTGGATATTAACCTCAGCTGTACTTTCTGACTTGGTGAATAGATATCCTAGGCATGTCTTCTCCCGCTGTTCTCTAGCAGCTGGACTGAGGAGGAGGACTAGACATGCTGAACCTTTTTTCACTCAGTGACAGGTTGTTTTTTTTTCCTACCTGCAAATATCTGGATCTGTGAAATATCTCCATCAGTTTTAGAAGGTTCAAATACATGGCAGAAAGGGCAATCTGTAAGATTTACTTCTCAATTTGGCAAATCTCAATGGTTTCACTTGCAGTTCAAGTACACTTTCTACTTGAGCTTCTTAATTGAAAATAATATATATTTTGCTTGTTTGCTTTATTTTAAAGTTAGTCTCAAAACCCTGAAACCTGGAGTCACACAATGTGATTATATAAATCAGAAAAGCATTAGAATAAAATTGGTTTCTAAATTCCATGCGACAGAGTCTTTATTCTTGTTTAACCACATATTTGATGGTAAGACTACTTCATGATGTAACCTCATATTTTGTTCAAAGTATATGAAATACTGTTGCAGAAAGTCACAATGATAAAGTAATATTAACTAAGTTCATATCATGTGCCAGGACCTTCTTTTCTAAGTACATTGATGCATTATCTCATTTAATCCTAGAACAAACTTCCTAGTTCTATTTTACAAATGAGGTGATGGAGGCAAAGAGTGAAGAAATAGTGTGGAATTAGACTTTCAGTCAAAGTAATCTGTTCAATGGACTTTGTGACTTTCAGAAGGGAAAAAGACGAGCATTTTCTTCCCTCTCCACAGAGGAGTCTGTGGATCACCACCTACTTGCTATTTGCTGGGATCACAGTCTAGGCAGATTGTGAAATCTTCGTTCTTCCCCAGGATTTTCCTTCACTTCTACCCAGAATTCTCCTGCCCATACTGTTGCTCATTCCTTCCTTAAACATTTGTATTTTGTTTTATTTTTCTTCCTTCCTTCTTTCTTTCTTTCTTGAAAGACAAATTTACTCAGATTCGGATAAGGAGGTGGGGGAGGCAGTACCAGCCAGTCACTTGAGGATCAATAATGCCATCAAGGCAGGAATGAACTGCCTCAGAATGTGTTGAGGTGGAAGCTTCCCATACCCTCCTGGGCAGTGTGTGGGGGCACAGGGCATGGCCTGTGACCTTCCACTCACAACTCAGATCACACAGAGCGTTAAGAGCTCACTTTACCTTCTGGGCAAACTGTGGGCTGAGTGAAGGAGCTGCCTTTCAATCAGGCGGAGGCAGACTCCTCTGTCCTCCATTCTGGAAGCACTTAAAGGGCTCCAGCTGCTGGAGCATCGTTTTCTGGTCTCTTTTGATGGCTTTTTATAAAAACATTTTCATTGGAGTATAGTTGATTTACAATTTTGTGTTAGTTTCAGGTGTATAACAAAGTGAATCTGTTATACACATAAATACATCCACTCTTTTTAGATTCTTTTCCCACATAGGCCATGACAGAGTATTGAATAGAGTTTCCTGTGCAACACAGCAGATTCTTATTAGTTATCTGTTTTATATATAATAGTGTGTTTATGCCAATCCCAGTCTCCCAATCCCTCCTTTTCCCTCCTCAACTCCTGGTAACTGAAGCTTATTTTCTATATCCATAAATCTATTTTTGTTTTGTAGATATATTAATTTGTACCCTAATTTTTGATTTCACATATAAGCAATATCATATATTTGTCTTTCTCTGACTTACTTCACACAGTATGACAGTCTCTAGGTCCTATCCATGTTGCTAAAAATGGTATTATTTAATTTTCTCTGCTTTCTCTGATTATGAAAATATTCTTCCATTCTGAACAATTTTTAAAGAGTAAAGATACATTTAAAAAATTATAAAAATTTCCTATAATCTCTAAATCGCTAACAATTCTTTCTTTTTTTCCAGTCTGTTACCATGTCTTCCCTTTATAATTAGAAGCTTTGTGCCCACATATCCTTATGTGTTGTTTCAGGTCTTCCTAGAAATAGATGCCAATGGGGCTAAACATGCAACAGATTTACTGGAAGAAATGCCTGTGCCAGGACAAAGGGAAGAAGATGGGGAATCTTTAGATCATGATGCAGGCCTGATCCCAGGGAAGGAGCATAGGAAGGAAAGAGGATGGAGTAGGAAGAGTTTTAACTGTAAGGCAGTTCTAAAAGTTTCAGTGCAATGGCAGATCACAGACATAGCAACTGCAGCTGTTCATCAATTATGCTCTGCATGGTTCATTGTTAAGGTCACCAAATGGCAACCCACCCCAGTATTCTTGCCAGGAAAATTACATGGACAGAGGAGTTTGGTGGGCTACAGTCCATGGGGTTGCAAAGAGTCAGACACACTGAGTGAGCAACTAAGCAGGCACTCATGAGGTCATTATGGGCGGGGTCCTAATGCAGGACTGCAATCTATTTAAGCAGATGGAAAAACCAGAACTCAGAAAAAGGCCATATGAGGACACAGCAAGAAGGTGTCAATTGCAAGCCCAGGAGAGAGATCTCACCAGCAATGAACCAAGCTGGTAGCTTCATCTTGGACTCGAGCCTCCAGAACTGTGAGAAAATAAATTTGTGTTTTTTAAGCCACCCAGTCTGTGGTGTTATATTATGGCAACCTGAACAGACTAACACTGCTGCCCACAGGATGGAAATTCAGGGAGGTAGCATCTGGAAGTGTGAGTCCAGTGGACTCTACAGCAGCTCTGAGAGAATGGGACAGAATCAAGTCTTCCACTCTGCATTTATTATCATATTATTCATTAGGCAGGCAACTCTGGAACAGCTGAGATTGTTTCAAATGTGAGTAAACTATAAAGAGGTGGCAAGAAAACAAAAATAACTATGCAAAAAAAGATCTTCACAACCCAGATAATCATGACGGTGTGATCACTCACCCAGAGCCAGACATCCTGGAATGTGAAGTTAAGTGGGCCTTCAGAAGCATCACTACAAACAAAGCTAGTGGAGGTGATGGAATTCCAGTTGAGCTATTTCAGTCCTAAAAGATGATGCTGTGAAAGTGCTGCACTCAATATGCCAGTAGATTTGGAAAACTCAGCAGTGGCCACAGGACTGGAAAAGGTCAGTTTTCATTTCAATCACAAACAAAAGCAATGCCAAAGAATGCTCAAAGTACTGCATAATTTCACTCATCTCATATGCTAGTAAAGTAATGCTCAAAATTCTCCAGGCCAGGCTTCACAGTACATGAACCATGAATTTCCAGATGTTCAAGCTGGATTAAGAAAAGGCAGAGGAACCAGAGATCAAATTGGCAACATCTACTGGATCATGGAAAAAGCAAGAGAGTTCCAGAAAACATCTATTTCTGCTTTATTGACTATGCCAAAGCCTTTGACTGTGTGGACCACAACACACTGTGGAAAATTCTTCAACAGATGGGAAAACCAGACACCAGACCTGCCTCTTGAGAAATCTGTATGCAGGTCAGGAAACAACAGTTAAAACTGGACATGGAACAACAGACTGTTTCCAAATAGGGAAAGGAGTACTTCAAGGCTGTATATTGTAACCCTGCTTATTTAACTTATATGCAGAGTACATCATGAGAAACTCTGGGCTGGATGAAGATGAAGCACAAGCCGGAATCAAAATTGCCAGGAGAAATATCAATAACCTCAGATATGCAGATGACACCACCCTTATGGCAGAAAGGGAAGAAGAACTAAAGAGCCTCTTGATGAAAGTGAAAGAGGAGAGTGAGAACGTTGGCTTAAAACTCAACATTCAGAAAACTAAGATCATGGCATCTGGTCCCATCACTTCATGGCAAATAGATGGAGAAACACTGGAAACAGTGTCAGAGTTTATTTTTGGGGGCTCCAAAATCACTGCTGATCGTGATAATAGCCATGAAATTAAAAGACACTTGCTCATTGGAAAAAAAGTTATTTCCAACTTAGCATATTAAAAAGCTGAGACATTATTTTGCCAAGAAAGGTCTAGTCAAAGCTATGGTTTTTCCTGTGGTCATGTATGGATGTGAGAGTTGGACTGTAAAGAAAGCTAAGCGCCAAAGAATTGATGCTTTTAAACTGTGGTGTTGGAGAAGACTCCTGAGAATCCCTTGGACTGCAAGGAGATCCAACCAGTCTATCGTAAAGGAAATCAGTCCTGAATATTTATTGGAAGGACTGATGCTAAAGCTGAAACTCCAATACTTTGGCCACCTGATGTGAAGAACTGATTCACTGGAAAAGACCCTGATGCTGGGAAAGATTGAAGGCAGGAGGAAAAGGGGATGACAGAGGATGAGATTGTTGGATCCCATCACTGACTTGATGGACATGAGTTTAAGTAAACTCCAGTAGTTGGTGATGGGCAGTGAGGCCTGGCTTGCTGCAGTCCATGGGGTTGCAAACAGCTGGACATGACTAAGCGACTGAACTGAACTGAAACTATACAATTCCAATAAAAATTATTTTCCATTCACATTCTCATTAATAGTCTTGGATATTTAAGTTAACATTGCAAGAAAAGAAATAAAAAGGAAAAAAACATTAAAGCAAAAAGATAAAAATAACTTAATATTGAATATACTATCAGTTCAGTTCAGTCACTCAGTTGTGTCTGACTCTTTGTGACCCCATGAATCTCGGCACGCCAGGCCTCCCTGTCTATCATCAACTCCCAGAGTTCACCCAAACTCATGTCCATCGAGTCGGTGATTCCATCCAGTCATCTCATCCTCTGTCATCCCTTTCTCCTTCTGCCCCCAAACCCTCTCAGCATCAGGGTCTTTTCCAATGAGTCAACTCTTCACATAAGGTGGCCAAAGTATTGGAGTTTCAGCATCATCATCAGTCCTTGCAATGAACATTCAGGACTGATCTCCTCTAGGATGGACTGGTTGGATCTCCTGGCAGTCCAAGGGACTCTCAAGAGTCTTCTCCAACACTACAGTTCAAAAGCATCAATTCTTCAGTGCTCAGCCTTCTTCACAGTCCAACTCTCATATCCATACATGACCACAGGAAAAACCATAGCTTTGACTAGATGGACCTCTGTTGCCAAGTAATGTCTCTGCTTTTTAATAAGCTGTCTATGCTAAGTCACGTCAGTCTTGTCCGACTCTGTGCAACCCCATAAACGGCAGCCCACCAGGCTCCCCATCCCTGGGATTCTTCAGGCAAGAACACTGGAGTGGGTTGCCATTTCCTTCTCCAATGCATGAAAGTGAAAAGTGAAAGTGAAATCGCTCAGTCGTGTCCGACTCCTAGCGACCCCACTGACTGCAGCCCACCAGGCTCCTCTGTCCATGGGATTTTCCAGGCAAGACTACTGGAGTGGGGTGCCATTGCCTGATCATAACTTTCCTTCCAAGGAGTAAGCATCTTTGAATTTCATGGCTATAGTCACCATCTGCAGTGATTTTGGAACCCCAAAAAATAAAGTCTGACACTGTTTCCACTGTTTCCCCATCTATTTCCCATGAAGTGATGGGACCAGATGCCATGATCTTAGTTTTCTGAATGTTGAGCTTTAAGCCAACTTTTTCACTCTCCTCTTTCACTTTCATCAAGAGGCTTTTTAGTTTCTCTTCACTTTCTGCCATAAGGGTGGTGTTATCTGCATATCTGAGGTTAGTGATATTTCTCCCAGCAATCTTGATTCCAGCTCGTGCTTCTTCCAGCCCAGCGTTTCTCATGATGTACTCTGCATATAAGTTAAATAAGCAGGGTGATAATATACAGTCTTGACGTACTCCTTTTCCTATTTGGAACCAGTCTCTTGTTCCATCCAGTTCTAACTGTTGTTTCCTGACCTGCATATAGGTTTCTCAAAAGGCAGATCAGGTGGTCTGGTATTCCCATCTCTTTCAGAATTTTCCACAGTTTATTGTGATCCACAAATCACTGCAGATGGTGACTGCAGCCATGAAATTAAAAGATGCTTACTCCTTGGAAGGAAAGTTATGACCAACCTAGATAGCATATTCAAAAGCAGAGCCATTACTTTGCCAACAAAGGCCCATCTAGTCAAGGCTACAGAGAAGGCAATGGCATCCCACTCCAGTACTCGTGCCTGGAAAATCCCATGGATGGAGGAGCCTGGTAGGCTTCAGTTCATGGGGTCGCTAAGAGTCGGACACGACTGAGCGACTTCCCTTTCACTTTTCACTTTCATGCATTGGAGAAGGAAATGGCAACCCAATCCAGTGTTCTTGCCTGGAGAGTCCCAGGGATGGGGGAGCCTGGTGGGCTGCCGTCTCTGGGGTCGCACAGAGTTGGACACGACTGAATTGACTTACCTGTAGCAGTCAAGTCTATGGTTTTTCCAGTGGTCATGTATGGATGTGAGAGTTGGACTGTGAAGAAAGCTGAGTGCCGAAGGATTGATGCTTTTGAACTGTGGTGTTGGAGAAGACTCTTGAGAGTCCCTTGGACTGCAAGGAGATCCAACCAGTCCATTTTAAATGAGAACAGCCCTGGGTGTTCTTTGGAAGAAATGATGCTGAAGCTGAAACTCCAGTACCTTGTCCACCTCACGCAAAGAGTTGACTCATTGGAAAGGACTCTGATGCTGGGAGGGATTGGGGGCAGGAGGAAAAGGGGACGACAGAGGATGAGATGGCTGGATGGCATCACCAACTCGATGGACATGAGTTTGAGTGAACTCTGGGAGTTGGTGATGGACAGGGAGGGCTGGCGTGCTGTTATTCATGGGGTCACAAAGAGTTGGACAGGACTGAGCAACTGAACTGAACTGAACACAGTCAAAGGCTTTGGCATAGTCAGTAAAGCAGAAATAGATGTTTTCTGGAACTCTCTTGCTTTTTCCATGATCCAGCGGATGCTGGCAATTTGATCTCTGGTTCCTCTGCCTTTTCTAAAACCAGCTTGAACATCTGGAATTTCACAGTTCACGTATTGCTGAAGCCTGGCTTGGAGAATTTGAGCATTACTTCACAAGCATGTGAGATGAGTGCAATTGTGTGGTAGTTTGAGCCTTCTTTGGCATTGCCTTTCTTTGGGATTGCAATGAAAACGGACATTTTCCAGTCCTGTGGCCACTGCTGACTTTTCCAAATTTGCTGGCATAATATACTATAACACATGATTAATATAGTACCTGAGTCTTTCTGCAAGAAGGTACTTTTTGCCTTCAAAAAGACATTTTGCTGAGATTGCCCAAACTAGAAAGTAGAATGGTTTGAATAACTTTTCTTGTCATTCATTTTTTAAAGATCAAGTGTGAATAAACATAAATCTGATATATTTTAAAATCTTGAATACATAAGAAAACAATTTTCTACATATTTGGACATGACATCTCTGAGCCAGTAGATAAGTTCCTAAATTTTATTTTGCACCTACAATGTGTTTAGTATATGGTGGGGATAAAACAATGAAAAAGATAGATGATAGTTCCACCCTTAGGACTTTCCTGGTTGCTCAGATGGTAAAGCATCTGTCTACAATGTGGGAGACCTGGGTTCGATCACTGGGTTGGGAAGATTCCTGGATAAGGAAATGGCAACCCACTGCAGTACCCTTGCCTTGAAAATCCCATGGATGGAGGAATTTGGTGCAGGCACTATCCATGGGGTTGCAAAGAGTCGGGCACAACTGAGCAACTTCACTTTCTTTCATTTTTCACCCTTAAGAAGGTTATAGACTAAAGGATTCCTTATTAGAGTTTCACTGTATGTGTCAAGGTTAAATATCTGTTACACCTTTTGATGTGTTTTGAGGCCTGTGTATCTGCTCTAATTCCATTACCATCTGCATCATCAAGAATAATAGCATAATGAGAGGAAAAACTGTCCAGAGTAGCTGTCATTTTATTCAGTTGAAACACACTGTGAAGATCAGAACAGATCAGATTAGTTGCTCAGTCGTGTCCAACTCTTTGCGACCCCATGGACTGCAGCACGCCAGGCCTCCCTGTCCATCACCAACTCCCGGAGTTCACTCAAACTCACGTCCATCGAGTCGGTGATGCCATCCAGCCATCTCATCCTCTGTCGTCCCCTTCTCCTCCTGCCCCCAATCCCTCCCAGCATCAGAGTCTTTTCCAATGAGTCAACTCTTCACATGAGGTGGCCAAAGTACTGGAGTTTCAGCTTTAGCATCATTCCTTCCAAAGAGATCCCAGGGCTGATCTCCTTCATGATGGACTGGTTGGATCTCCTTGCAGTCCAAGGGACTCTCAAGAGTCTTCTCCAACACCACAGTTCAAAAGCATCAATTCCTTGGTGCTCAGCTTTCTTCACAGTCCAACCCTCACACCCATACATGACCACTGGAAAAACCACAGCCTTAAGTTGGAAATACAAAGAAAAGTGAAAATGGAAGTCACTCAGTTGTGTCTGACTCTTTGCGACCCCATGGACTACAGAGTCCATGGAATTCTCCAGACCAGAATACTGGAGTGGGTAGCCTATCCCTTCTCCAGGGGATCTTCCCAGCCCAGGGATTGAACCCAGGTCTCCTGCATTCAGGGAGAATCTTTACCAGTTGAGCAACAAAGGAAGCTGAAGAATACTGGAGTGGGTATCCTATCCCTTCTCCAGTGGGTCTTCCCGACCCAGGAATCGACCTGGGGTCTCATACATTGTAGATGGATTCTTTACCAACTGAGCTATGAGGGAAGCCCAAAACATAAGAACAAAGAAAGGAAACAGTGTACATGAATCAAATCCAGTTCAAACTGAATTCAAAGTCTACAGAAATGGGACCTTGATAAAAAAAAGTTAAAGTGTTTTATTATCTTCATAAGTTACATTCTATAGACTATTTCTATAATATGTTCTAATGTGGAAAGATATACAAGATAATAAATAATCTCCAGTGATGGTTCTATGAAGACCTAAAAGACCTTCTAGAACTAACACCTAAAAAAGATGTCCTTCTCATTATAGGGGACTGGAATGTAAAAGTAGGAAGTCAAGAAATACCTGGAAGTAACAGGCAAATTTGGCCTTGGAATATGGAATGAAGCAGGGCAAAGGCTAATAGAGTTTTGCCAAGAATGCACTGGTCATACCAAAGAGTTTCTTCCAACAACACAAGAGAAGACTCTACACATGAACATCACCAGATGGTCAACACCAAAATCAGATTGATTATATACTTTGCAGCCAAAGATGGAGAAGCTCTATACAGTCAGCAAAAACAAGACTGGGAGCTGACTGGGGATCAGATCATGAACTCCTTAATGCCAAATTCAGACTGAAATTAAAAGTAGGGAAAACCACTAGACCATTCAGGTATAACCTAAATCAAATCCCTTATGACTATACAGTAGAACTGAGAAATAGATTCTAGGGATTAGATCTGATAGACAGAATGTCTGAAGAACTATGGACAGAGGTTCATGACATTGTACAGGGGGCAATGATCAAGACCATCCTCAAGAAAAAGAAATTCAAAAAGGCAATATGGGTGTCTGAGGAGGCCTTACAAACAGCTATGAAAAGAAGAGAAGCAAAAGGCAAAGGAGAAAAGGAAAGATATATCCATTTGAATGCAGAGTTCCAAAGAATAGCAGGGAGACATAAGAAAGCCTTCCTCAGTGATCAGTGCAAAGAAATAGAGGAAAACAATAGAATGGGAAAGACTAGAGATCTCCTCAAGAAAATTAGAGATACCAAGGGAACATTTCATGCAAAGATGGGCTCAATAAAGGACATAAATGGTAGGGACCTAACAGAAGCAGAAGATATTAAGAAGAGGTAGCAAGAATACAAAGAAGAACTGTATAAAAAAGATCTTCACCACCCAGATAATCACGATGGTGTGATCACTCACCTAGAGCCAGACATCCTGGAATGTGAAGTCAAGTGGGCCTTAGGAAGCATGACTATGAACAAAGCTAGTGGAGGTGATGGAATTCCAGTTGAGCTATTTCTATCCTAAAAGATGATGCTGTTAAAGTGCTGCACTCAATATGTCAGCAAATTTGGAAAACTCAGCAGTGGCCACAGGACTGGAAAAGGTCAGTTTTCATTTCAATCCTTAAGAAAGGCAATGCTAAGGAATGCTCAAACTATACACAATTGCACTCATCTCACATGCTAGCAAAGTAATGCTCAAAATTCTCCAATCCAGGCTTCAACAGTACATGAACCATGAACTTCCAGATTTTCAAGCTGGTTTTAGAAAAGGCAGAGGAACCAGAGATCAAATTGTCAACATCTGCTGGATCATCAAAAAAGCAAGAGAGTTCCAGAAAAACGTCTATTTCTGCTTTATTGACTACGCCAAAGCCTTTGACTGTGTGGATCACAACAAACTGTGGAAAATTCTCAAAGAGATGGGAATACCAGACCACCTGACCTGCCTCCTGTGAAATCTGGGATGACCCAGAGGGATGGTTTGGGGAGGGAGGAGGGAGGAGGGTTCAGGAAGGGGAACACATGTATACCTGTGGTGGATTCATTTTGATATATGGCAAAACCAATACAATATTGTAAAATAAAAAATAAAATAAAAAATAAACTTAAAAAATTAATTAATTAATTTAAAAGAAAAGAAGCAACAGTTAGAAGTGGACCTGGAACAACAGACTGATTCCAAATCAGGAAAGGAGTACGTCAAGACTTGTATGCAGAGTACATCATGAGAAACGCTGGGCTTGATGAAGCACAAGCTGGAATCAAGATTGCTGGGAGAAATATCACTAACCTCAGATATGCATATGACACCACCCTTATGGCAGAAAGGGAAGAAGAACTAAAAAGCCTCTTGATGAAAATGAGGAGGAGAGTGAAAATTTTGGCTTAAAACTCAACATTCAGGAAACTAAGATCATGGCATCATGTTCCACCACTTCATGACAAATAGATGGGGAAACAGTGGAAACAGTGACAGACTTCATTTTTTTGGGCTACAAAGTCACTGCTGATGGTGACTGTAGCCACGAAATTAAAAGACACTTGCTCATTGGAAGAAAAGTTATGACCAACCTAGACAGCATATTAAAAAGCAGAGACATTACTTTGCCAACAAGGGTCTGTCTAGTCAAAGCTATGGTTCTTCCAGTAGTCATACATTGATGTGAGACTTTAAAGAAAGTTGAGCACCGAATAATTGATGATTTTGAACTGTGGTGTTGGAGAAGACTCTTGAGTGTCCCTTGGACTGCAAGGAGATCCAAGCAGTGCATCCTAAAGGAGATCAGTCCTGAATGTTCATTGGAAGGACTGATGTTGAAGATGAAACTTCAACATCTTCAACAACTTCCAGTACTTTGTCCACCTGATGCAAAGAAGTGACTCATTGGAAAAAACCCTGATGCTGGGAAATATTGAGGGTAGGATGAGAAGGGGATGACAGAGAATGAGACGGTTGTATGGCACCACCGACTGCATGGACCTCAGTTTGAGTAAACTCCAGTAGTTGGTGATGGGCAGGGAGGCCTGACTTGCTGTAGTCCATGGGGACACAAAGAGTTGGAATCAGTGAGCAACTGAAATGAACTGAAGTGAATATCCCCTAGGACTCAGTCTTACAGAAAGTAGCTTCAGTTCAGTTCAGTTCAGTCGCTCAGTCGTGTCTGACTCTTTGCGACCCCATGAACTGCAGCAGGCCAAGCCTCCCTGTCCATCACCAACTCCCGGAGTTTACTCAGACTCATGTCCATCGAGTCAGTGATGCCATCCAGGCATCTCATCCTCTGTTGTCCCCTTCTCCTCCTGCCCCCAATCCCTCCCAGCATCAGAGTCTTTTCCAGTGAGTCAATTCTTCGCATGAGGTGGCCAAAGTACTGGAGTTTCAGCTTTAGCATCAATCCTTCCAAAGAAATCCCAGGGCCGATCTCCTTCAGAATGGACTGATTGGATCTCCTTGCAGTCCAAGGGACTCACAAGTGTCTTCTCCAAGACCACAGTTCAAAAGCATCAATTATTCGGCACTCAGCCTTCTTCACAGTCCAACTCTCACATCCATACATGACCAGTGGAAAAACCATAGCCTTGACTAGACGGACCTTTGTTGGCAAAGTAATGTCTCTGCTTTTCAATATGCTATCTAGGTTGGTCATAATTTTTCTTCCAAGGAGTAAGCGTCTTTTAATTTCATGGCTGCAGTCATCATCTGCAGTGATTCTGGAGCCCCAGAAAATAAACTCTGACACTGTTTCCACTGTTTCTGCACCTATTTCCCATGAAGTGATGGGACCAGATGCCATGATCTTCGTCTTCTGAATGTTGAGCCTTAAGCCAACCTTTTCACTCTCCACCCTCACTTTCATCAAGAGGCTTTGTAGCTTAGCAGGCAAATTACTCAAAGACCTTTGCCTTCCAGGGTAAGTCCTTGTTTTTGTTCTGTCCATATGACTTTTGTGAAAGGAATGTTCTTATGTGAATGAAACAGAAATGGGTCACTTGTAATAGCTAAGTGTTTGACAATCTCTAGTTAGGACCACAGTGGGCAGGCATCTTGAGGTAAGTGGTTAATTTAGCTCCTCACAGTGTTGGCTTCATGAGTTGCCAAGTTTACCTGATGATAGAGCTACTTCTGTAAAGTAAAGCAGTATTTTCATAGGAAAGTAATCCAAGGGCTTATTTCTCTGGTTTCAAAGGATCAGGCTTACCACTTGTCACAGCTTTACAGGAAAAGTGTATCTTATCTTTCTGTTTAAGAAGTGACAAGTATATTTCTGGCCTCTGTAGTGTTAGTAATGAAAATCTACATTTACTAAGTAATAAATTGCTGAATTTTTACTAACTACTCTCACAATAAAATTACATTAATTATATAATTATTTCTAAATTGGAATATATGTTGTCAAGTCAGGTAATACTTTCTTGTTTTGGTATTTTTCCAGAAATAAGATCTGTGAAATGTAAAATCTATTTGCAGAGCAATCATTGATCCAGAACATCTGAATAATACTCTGTGTAGAAGCTTCAAGAGTTTCTAAAAATATTTAGAAAAATTTTATGTCGTGGCAGGCTAACAGGGCCAAACAGACCTGAAAAATTATTATTGTAAATTCACACAATTGGGTTGAGATTTTGCTTTCAATTTCACATTCAATCTATTTACTTTCTCTGAATACACACACTCACACACATATATAATTGATTTATGAAAGAGAATATTAGACTGATTGTACAAAAATGTCAGACATACTACTATAGACCTTACAATGCTGTATTTTAGCTGTGTCTTTTGTACTTAAGAAGTGTTTTACACAGTTGCTTAGCAACAGTCTGGTCATTTAGTTCAAAAGTGGTTTCTAAATCACAAAGCTTTCTGTCAAACAAATCAAATAATATGATTTTCTTCATGTATAGGGGAAAAAAATGCAGAGGTCTTTTGTCATGCATGAAGAGCTATAACATTAAATGCTGAAAAATAACATTCTGACTAGATTACTTGTTGTGATCTTTAAGTCTTTCTATCTAATATATTAGTAACAATAAAGTCAATTGTTCTTCACTCTATTCAGTTGCTGGTTAATGTGACATCCAATTTATATCTGAAAGGTTAAGTGTGTAGAATGACTAATCTTTTAAGAAAAAGCTGTTTGAAAATGCATTCCTTTATTTTCTGTTTTTGTATTGCCTGAAGAAGAGATTAAGTAGGGACTTAATATATAAAACCATAAACATATAATATATGCATAGCACTGATTCCTATTATGGAAAACTTGTAACATCCTGCCTGGTAGAGCTTTGTGCATATTTTATCCTCTACACTAGTCTCTGTGTTCCTTAACACAGAACACTTTCTTATTCATCTTTGCGTCCTAAACCTAGTAGTATCTTGTATATAACAGACTCTACATTAATATGTGTCAAGTTGAGTATTTAATAATAGTAATAATCATAATAACAACCATGATATTTTTGAGCAGTTACCTATGTGTCATGTATTATGTCAAGTACTCTATTTCAACTGTAGAAGTATGGTTATTTTTCCTATTTATATTAAGGACAGAGGAGAAGGAAATTTACACTACAGCAATGAAATCAATGACCAAGAATTTGCAGTCTTCTATATTGTGATAAACAAGATACATTTAAGTGCTTATATTTTTAAGCACTTTTATATTTATGGGTTTAGAAACTGTCTTTCACAAACTTGGATCTCAAAACGTATCAAGAATAACTGGCTATCCCTTAGTGTGGCAGGTATCCTGATGGTGCCTCTGCAGCATCTACCATCTCTTCTGGTAACAATATACTGCTTTTATCTTGGGGAACCTCCTCTCCTCTGTTCTCAGTTCCTGTGGTTATAGTGGGACAACCGAACCCATCCTCCAACTGCAGGTGTGGGAGCATGACCCCGGCTTGGTCTGTGACAGGGGCCTCCCCTTGGCTATCTGAGGTATCAGTTCAGCAATGAATATATGATCTAAACTAAGGAAACTACCCGTGGCACTCAGTGTTTTGTTGCAACTGGAGGAACTGGTTCTTTCATCGCGACTGCTGAGCTGGTTGGATGTCCCCAAGAGCAACTTGTAGTCCCTATTTCTTTAGCACTGTCCCTTTGAGACTGAAGCTAATGAGGAAGCACAGCTGTGGCAGACATCACAGAATGATTTTTCCAGACAATACCTTCCGAAAAGTGATAAAATCATTGGGTGAAAGTTTGAGAAGAAACAAGTTGTTTACATAGTCTCAAAAGTGGCTCTTCCAAGTTATTTATCAATTACAAAGAGAGAAATATTAACTAATGGGGAAACCTGGCAGAGGAAACCTTAACCAGGCGATCAAGGTTAACATCTTCAGAAATAAGATATATTGGCATTGTTTTCCTTCAATATGATGCACTTGGAGAAGAAAAAAGTCATTACTTCTATGGTGTTATTGCCAAAATTGCATAACCTCAACCTAATCATTAGATAAGGAATACCAGAAAAACTCAAATTGAGACCTCTCTACACAAGTGAGTGATCAGTATTCATCAAAAGTATCAAGGTAATGAAAACAAGGAAAAAATGGAATTTTTACAGTAGGAAGAGACTGAAGTGACAAAACAACTTAATGCATGGTAGCATTGTTTATTTCCCAGTTAGACAATTGCATTATGGCTATCTAAATGACTAATGTTAGGGAAAGCTAAATAAAGGATATATGTGAACTCTTTGTAATAGTCTTCTGAATTTTCTGTAAGTTAATAAGATTTTCAAAATAAAATGGTTAAAAAAACACAAAGAAATGGAATTAAGGGATAAAGAACAATAGATTCCTGGCACCTTATATACCTCTATCCAGCTATATTTGAATACACTAGGCTTTTCAGATGCATAAACTAACTGAAAAATTCTTTAATCATTTTAGCTGGATTTCTCTCATTTCCAAGCAAAAGCCATATGCCAAATATATATCTCTTACCTTTACCAGGGAGTTTACGGTGGCTTGTCTAGAAAATGCCTCATGACCAGTGAAATGTTTCATAGAAGGGAGTTTTCCAGGTTGCTTCTATAATCAAGGCAGCAATTTTTTACATTTTAATACTTTTGCATGGAGGCATTTCCATACTGTATTTCTCACTTTCATGTCTTTGTGGTAGAGTGTACTAAAGATGATTTTTCATTCTTCCAGCGATTTTTGAGGCATCACTCTAAATTTAAATCATCTTACATCATAGAATGTGTTGGTATCATGATCAATCAAGGTGCAGAAATGTATGTTTCTACATAGATTGACTCCTGATTAAGATTTATTTTGTCTCATGATTTTTATGAAACCCCCTTATCTTTATGGCTTTACAAATATTTTTCATCTGATAACCTTTTTATAGCAGTTCCTTCCCTCTGAACTTTCTACTATATATTTGCTGTTGGAGAACACAAACTTGTTGCAATAAAATCTGATGAGGGCGTCTCAGATGATCAGAATGGATGGGTTTTATGATATCCATTTAGGACAAAGCAATTTTTTATTAGTTTTGTTTTCTTTGTATTTGTAACTATGGACTATAATCTATAATGGTGAATTTATTACATATGTGACTTTGGGATATGACAGTTGACTCAATTAGAAACTATAGTTTGTTTTTATTAATATTTTTCAGCACTTGCTTCCTTAATAAGTCATCAGTACTCCTGTTTACCATAATGCATTTCTCAAAATGGCTTAAGAAAAATGAACATCACATGATGACAAGAACTAGAAGTTACTCCCTTGAGCAGATTTAATGTGTCTCCATGTGCCAGGGCCTGTGATTACCTCTTCCTGCTTACAGAGTCATTCATGATGTCCTTCTTGTGACAGGTCCTTTATCCTAACTGATGTGAATGTAGTCTTTTTTGTCTGAATATCAATTCCCTACAGCCATCCTACCTGCTTACTCTCTTTTATCTTGAATTTCTTCAAAATGTGTCTCTGCACACATATTGGGCTCATAATCTGAACTGATTGCACTTCTTCTCACTGCCCACATGCATCTGTTATTATCTATTCTTTTATTTTTCCTTCTTCAATCCAGCAGCAGCTATACTGTACTGTCATTTCCTTGGCTTGGAATCAATACTTTTCCTGCCAAGTGCCATAGATCCTACAAAGTGCTTCTGTTGCAGTAGTAATTTTGTTACCTGATAGAAATGAACAGCATAGCTTCAGAGTCTTTACTATAAATAGCATGGAGTCTCTCAAAGGTCTCCCACTGATTGTGAACCAGATTAATTTAACCTCTACTAAGAGTCTTAATTCATAAATTGACATTTTAGCAGTCATTTCTAAATCTTTTCCCATCGCAGTGTCAACTATTTTTTCTTATTGTTTGTAGGTACTGGCTCTTAATTGTTTATTCTTTGTTTACTTTACAGCACTTTCATGTAAATATATCTCCGTTTAAAGAGGAAAAGAAGAAATAAACAGGAAGATTCAGAATCTTCCCCTATTTCTTATTCTTGTGAACTATTCGTCGCTTAAACCTCAGAAAAGAATGTAACTGTGAAGAGACTCTTCTGTGCTTTTTGTCAATTTCGATCAGCAGTTGTTAAGCAAATTTATTGATCGCTGACTTTGCTCAGAGTCTAGTGTTCAGTAAGAGAAATGATGTAATGGAGAAAACTTTGGGCAGGGAGCCAGGAGAGGTAGGTTTAATCCCAACTATGCCAATATATTTCTGTGTGCTACTGTGTAAGTTCAATTCCATTTCTGAAAATAAGCTGGACTACATAAACCTAAATTGATCTTATTTCCAATATTTTATGAGTCTACAATACTGTGTTACTTGAGGAATTCACAATTTAATTGAGATGTACACTGAGAAGAGTAGCATTGCCTGCAATTTTTGTAAGAGTTCTGTAGCACAGGGACCATGTCTTGCTCTACAGTCCTTAGTCCAAGCACAAAACTCAAACAGAAGTTCCAGTTTTTTCCAACTGAGACACAAATGACAGATGACATTCACATTCATAATACCGACTCAAAGGAGTACACAGGATTATGGACTATTCCATATCTAAATGGTAGCTTGCACCCTTCTCTGTCATGTCTAAACCCAATAATATTCTTGAATCTGTTCATTTATTAAAAAATCTTGTGAGCATAAATGATATACAATAAACTTTGCATACTTCAAGCATACAATGTAATATGTCATTATATGGATACACCTATAAAATGATCACAATCAGTATAATAAACATATCTATCAATTCCAACAATTTCCCTGTGATTCCTTATAATTCCCTTTCTACTTCTTCATAGTATTTTTCCATCTTCAGACTGCAACTGACATGGTTTCTATCACTAAAGATTAGTTTGAGTTTTCTAAAATTTTAAACAAATGAAATCACGGAATGAGGAGATACTATTTTGGCAAGAGGTGAGGTCTGGCTTTTTGTACTGAATAATAATTTGGTATCTATTCATCTTGTTATAAATATAAATAGATCATCACTTTTTATCCCTGTATCATTCATATTTTATTATATGAATATACCATAGTTTATTAATCCTTTTCACTGTTGATAAACTTTCACTTGTTTCAAGTATTTGACTAATATAAAATAAAGCCTCTGTGAACATCTGTGTATATGACTTGTATGGACATACATTTTCATTTATTTTGGGGTAAATATCCAGGAGCAGAATAATTGGATCATATGGTTGCTATATAGATCATATGGTTGCTATATGTTTACCTTTAAAAAAAATTTCTAAACATTTCAAAGTGATAGTTATACCATTTACATTCGTAGTAGCAGTGTATGAGTGTCCCGGTTTCTCCACATCTTAATCAGTATTATAGTCAATCATTTTAATTTTAGCCATTTTAATAGGTGTGGTGGTATATCACTGTGGTAAATTTCCCTTTCTTTAATGAATAATGATGCTGAGAATTTTGTGTGTGTATATGATAGATATCTGTGTATCCCTTGTAATATGTCTGCTAAAATTTTTGCTC
The DNA here is from genome assembly GCF_002263795.3 of Bos taurus. Taxonomy (NCBI): domain Eukaryota; kingdom Metazoa; phylum Chordata; class Mammalia; order Artiodactyla; family Bovidae; genus Bos; species Bos taurus. The sequence continues at coordinate 11,573,891 of NC_037332.1, read as the reverse complement.
ACTTTTTACAAATTTGGGTTTTCTGTTTTCTTATTAAGTCTTGAGAATTCTTTACATATTATTGATGTAAATTATCAGATATATGACTTATACATATTTGCATTCAGTCTGTAGTTTGTATTCTTTTTTATAGTTTCCTTTGAAGAGCAGAATTTTTAAACTTTGCACTCATTTATTTTTGAAATAATAAATGGCTTGTATATTTTTGAAGAGTAATTTTGGAATACTACCCCTGAAAATAGGAGATGGCAACACAATAAGTTACTGTATGTAGAAAGATTAGGAAAGAGCTAAAGACAAATACTAGAAGTCCAACATCTATTCATTATCTCTCTAATTTTAGAGCTCCTAAGTTTTAGCAGAGCATATGGTTATCACGTACAGGATATGTTCCCAGTTTTCTCCACAGTTGGCATACCCGGGTGACTAAGTTCTGGCCAACAGGGCATAACTGGAAATAAAGAATGTCATTTATAGGCACATCCATAAAAGGAATTATATTTGCGGTCCCTTACCTTCTCCTTATTTCCTCATTGTGGCAGACAGTAAGTACTGAAACAGCATCTTTTGTCCCAAGGATGGAAGTCACGTATTTAGGACTACACATTGCCTTCTAATCTCAGAGAGATGAGAGATGAATCTACTTTCTTTGTTTCTATATTTTTTGATTTCTTTGTTATAGTAGCTTAGTAATTAGCAATGTCAAGATTATTAAGGAAAAGAGGTTATCATAAATTTCTAAAGAAGTATAGAATTTTGTTTCATATATTTTAATTTTTCTTAAGCTTGATAATATATGGACAACATTTTTAAATACTACCATTGGACTATTTTTTCCTAAATAAACTGTGTATGTTTTCACCTTATAAGAATGTTCAAAGGATTCATCTGCCAAATGATGTTTTTATATGTAACCTGAGTAAAATGGAATTCTTCAGAGATCATTTGAAAATCTCATGGATACTCTTCCGGAATGGTAAATAAAGTATCTGATCGCAAGATTAGGAATTATTGCCTAATTACATATTCAGTGGTTGCTGCTGCTGCTACGTCGCTTCAGTCGTGTCCGACTCTGTGCGACCCCAGAGACGGCAGCCCACCAGGCTCCCCTGTCCTTGGGATTCTCCAGGCAAGAACACTGGAGTGGGTTGCCATTTCCTTCTCCAATGCATGAAAGTGAAAAGTGAAAGGGAAGTCGCTCAGTTGTGTCCGACTCCTAGCGATCCCGTGGACTGCAGCCGACCAGGCTCCTCCGTTCATGGTATTTTCCAGGCAAGAGTACTGGAGTGGGGTGCCATTGCCTTCTCCGATTTACTTCCTTCCAAACAAATTTGCTGATACACACATGTATGCATGCATATATACATACACATATGATGATCAGATCAGATCCGTCGTTCAGTCGTGTCCGACTCTTTGCGACCCCGTGAATCGCAGCCAGGCCTCCCTGTCCATCACCAGCTCCCGGAGTTCACTCAGACTCACGTCCATCGAGTCAGTGATGCCATCCAGCCATCTCATCCTCTGTTGTCCCCTTCTCCTCCTGCCCCCAATCCTCCCAGCATCAGAGTCCTTTCCAATGAGTCAACTCTTCGCATGAGGTGGCCAAAGTACTGGAGTTTCAGCTTTAGCATCATTCCTTCCAAAGAAATCCCAGGGCTGATCTCCTTTAGAATGGACAAAACTGATAACTCAGTCTTTAAGAATTGTACGGATCTGTTTTTTTAATTGCATTATTAGGTCTAAGATTTGTACATTTCCCAAGGTCTGAGCATCTTCTGGTTAAGGCTTGACTGAGGTTTTAAGCCTTAGATTAGCATGTGGGAGTTGTGGTAGTTTTGACCTTAATAGTGTTCAGAAGCCTATGAGGTTCTTGAAGTCAAGTGTTTCCTGTTTTGCAGTTGACTTTTTATCATCCAGCCTGGGGAGCTTGCCTTGATCTTAGCCTTTTGTAAGGGTTGTCCACATGATTTTATGAATTTGCCAGGTCACTACACTTTAGGAAGGCTTTATTCACAGGCTTGTGGCAATTTTTATTTAGGTGAGCAAGTTCTATGCAGGCAAGGGGCTACCTTTAAATCAGTAGGACTATAGTAGCAGCATTAGGAAATGCAGGAGGACAGTATTGCCTTTAGCAATCTGGCACAGCAGAGGAAAGGATTCAGTTACAGACAAAAAGAGAGTAAATTAGATTATGTGACTGTGTCAACACATTTCCACAATTTTAATAGTTTAAAACAATACAAATGTACTATTTCGCTGTTTCCAGGGTCAGGAATCTAGGCAAGTGCTGGCTGAATCTTTTGCTCAGGTCTTCAACTGTTCCAATAAGGTATAAGGAGGGGATGCATTTTTTATCTGAGGTTTGAGGACCTCTTCCAAATCCATTGGCAGAATTCATGACATATTCCAGTTTTTCTCTTAGACCAACCCAGGGGAATCTTTCTCTTATACCTCATTTTATTCTGCGTCTCTGCCTATCTATCTACGCATTTATGTGTTTACTCATCCAGCTGTCTGTCTAGTTATCTACGTATATATCTACATATTATTTATTATTGTGGTAAGAATATTTAACATAAGTTCTACTCGACAGATTTTTAAGTGTACAATACAGTATTATAAATGGCAGGCATAATGCTGTATAGCTGACATCTACAACTTATCCACCTTGAATAATCGAAACTTTTTACCTGTTGACTGGCAAATTCCTATTTCCCCCTTCCCCCCGCCCCCTCCGGCAAATACTATTCTACCTCTGTTTCTCTAAACTTGAGTTTTTTAGATGCCCATACAAGTGGCAGTGTTTATCCCTCCGTGACTGCCTTATTTCACTTAGCATAATGTCCTTTAGCTTCATCCATTTACTGAATGGTGCTGGGAATGCTGAAAATTCACATGTGCAAGAATGAAATTGAACCCTTATTTGATACCACACACAATATCAGCTAAAATGTATTAAAGACTTAAACATAAAATCTAAAACTCTAAATCTCTAGAGGAAAACAGGAGGAAAGCCTTATGACAATGAGTTTTTTGGATATAACACCAAATGAAAATACAATAAAAGAAAACATAGACAACTGGGACTACATCAAACTATAAAACTCTGCACAGCAAAGAAAACAACCAACAAAGTGAAAAGGCAACCTATAGAATGAAAGGAAAATATTCACAAATCATATCCTTGATAAGGGGTTAATTTCAAAACATATAAGGAACTCCTGCAACTCAATAGTAAAAAAAAAAAAAAAAAAGACTAAAAAGTAGGTTAAGGCCTTGAATAGTTATCTCTTCAAGAAAGATATACATATAACCAGAAAGGTGCCCAAACTCACTAGTCTTCAGGGAAATGCAAACTAAGACCATGGTGTGAAAATACCTCAAACCAGTTAGAATCGCTATTACATATTAAAAAAAAAAAAAAAACAAGTGTTGGTAAGTCTATAAAGAAACTGGGATTTTTAAATGCTATTCATTGAAAAGAAAAATGGTGCAGAACTATGTGGAAGTTCCTCAAAAAAGTTAAAAAAGGCAGTATCATATGAGCCAGCAATCCCATTTCTGAATATATGTCCTAGAGTTGAAATCAGGATGTTGAAGAGATACTTGCACTTTTGTGTTCACTGCAGCATTATTCACAACTGCTATCTCCATAATGGCATTTATAGCATAATGGCATTACCTGACATCTCCAATGGCAGGTGGCATTTAGACCACCTCAATGCCTGTCAACAGATGAATGGATAAAATGGATAAAGAAAATCTGGTATATGTATTAATAGAATTTTATTTTAGCCTTTAAAATGAAAGGAAATCCTACCACTTCACTTTACTAAAAGACTTACTGATCAAATCAGACTCCCTTAGGATAATCTCCCCGATTTAAAGCCAGTTGATTAGGGAGTTTAATTAAAGATGATTCAAAGAAATGGAAATATATCCTATGCAGTTGGATTGAAAGAATTAATATTGTTAAAATGGCCATACTACACAGAGTCTACTGACTTGATGCAAGCCCTATCAAATTGTCCATGACATTTTTCACAGAACTAGAACAAATAATCCTAAAATTCATATAGAACCATACAAGATCACTCCAGTATTCTTGCCTGGAGAATCCCAGGGATGGCAGAGCCTGGTGGGCTGCTGTCTATGGGGTCACACAGAGTCAGACACAACTGACATGACTTAGCAGCATACAAGATCAAGAATTGTCAAAGTAACGCTGAATAAAAAGAACAAAGCAGGATACATAACCCTCCCAGACTTCAGACAATACTACAAAGCTATACTAATCAAAAGAGCATGGTATTGGCACATAAACAGACATATTAATCAATGGAACAGAATATAGAGCCTAGAAACACACCCACACACCTATAGTAAATCAATCTTTGACAAAGGACGTATGAATATTGTTGTTCAGTCATCCAGTTGTGTCTAACTCTTTGTAACACCATGGACTGCAGCATGTCAGGCCTCCCTGTCCTTCACCATTTCCTGAAGCTTGCCCAAGTTCATTTCCATTGCATCACTGATGCTATCCAGCCATCTCATCCTCTGATGCTCTCTTATTCTTCTGCCCTCAGTCTTAACATCAGAGACTTCTCAAATTAGTCAGCTGTTTGCATCAGATGACCAAAATACTGGAGCTTCAGCTTCAGCACCAGTCCTTCCAACAAGTATTCAGGGTTGATTTCCCTTAAGATTGACCGCTTTGATCTCCTTGCTATCCAAGGGACTCTCAGGAGTATTCTCCAGTACCACAGTTTGAAGGCATTAATTATTTGGCACTCTGCCTTCTTTACAGTCCAGCTCTCATAACCATATGTGACCACTAGGAAGACCAGGGAGAAGGCAATGGCACCCCACTCCAGTACTCTTGCCTGGAAAATCCCATGGACAGAGGGCCCTGGTGGGCCGCAGTCCATGCGGTCCCTAAGAGTCGGACACAACTGAGCGACTTCAATTTCACTTTTCACTTTCATGCATTGGAGAAGGAAATGGCAACTCACTCCAGTATTCTTGCCTGGAGAATCCCAGGGACGGGGGAGCCTGGTGGGCTGCCATCTATGGGGTCGCACAGAGTTGGACATGACTGAAGCGACTTAGCAGTAGCAGCAGCAGGAAGACCATAGCCTTGACTATACAGAGCTTTGTCAGCAGAGTGATATTTCTGCTTTTCAACATACTGTCTAGGTTTGTTACAGCTTTCCTGTCAAGAATCAACTGTCTTCTGATTTTATGGCTACAGTCATCATCTGTAGTGATTTTAGAGTCCAAGAAGAGGAAATATATCACTAATTCCACCTTTCCCCTTCTGTTTCCCATGAAGTAATGGGACCGGATGCCATGATCTTAGCTTTTTTATTTTATTTTTTTTTCTAATTTTATTTTATTTTTAAACTTTACATAATTGTATTAGTTTTGCCAAATATCAAAATGAATCCGCCACAGGTATACATGTGTTCCCCATCCTGAACCCTCCTCCCTCCCCATACCATCCCTCTGGGCCGTCCCAGTGCACCAGCCCCAAGCATCCAGCATCGTGCATCGAACCTGGACTGGCAACTCATTTCCTACATGATATTTTACATGTTTCATTGCCATTCTCCCAAATCTTCCCACCCTCTCCCTCTCCCACAGAGTCCATAAGACTGTTCTATACATCAGTGTCTCTTTTGCTGTCTCGTACACCGGGTTATTGTTACCATCTTTCTAAATACCATATATATGCGTTAGTATACTGTATTTATGTTTTTCCTTCTGGCTTACTTCACTCTGTATAATAGGCTCCAGTTTCATCCACCTCATTAGAACTGATTCAAATATATTCTTTTTAATGGCTGAGCAATACTCCATTGTGTATATGTACCACAGCTTTCTTATCCATTCATCTGCTGATGGACATCTAGGTTGCTTCCATGTCTTGGCTATTATAAACAGTGCTGCGATGAACATTGGGGTACACGTGTCTCTTTCCCTTCTGGTTTCTTCAGTGTGTATGCCCAGCAGTGGGATTGCTGGATCATAAGGCAGTTCTATTTCCAGTTTTTTAAGGAATCTCCACACTGTTCTCCATAGTGGCTGTACTAGTTTGCATTCCCACCAACAGTGTAAGAGGGTTCCCTTTTCTCCACACACTGTCCAGCATTTATTATTTGTAGACTTTTGGATTGCAGCCATTCTGACAGCTTTTTTAATATTTAGTTTTAAGCCGGCTTTTTCACTCTCCTCCTTCACCCTCAGCAAGAGGTTCTCTAGTTCCTATTCACTTTCTGCCATTATAGTGGTATCATCCACATCTCTGAAGTTATTGACAAGCAGACCATCTTACTTATAAGTAAGGTGTCTCCTGAGAGACTGGTCTGTGGGTCAAGAAGCAACAGTTAGAACCCTGTATGGAACAACTGTTTGGTTCAGTATTGAGAAAGGAGTACAGCAGGGCTGTCTGCTGTCACACTGTTTATTTAACCTATGGGCTGAGCACATCTTGAGAAATGCTGGGCTGGATGAGTTACAAGCTGGAATCAAGACTGGTGGGAGAAACATCAACAACTTCAGGCAAGAATATATAACAGGGCAAAGACAGTCTCTCCAGTAAGTGATGTTGGGAAAGTTGGAGAGCCACAAATCAATGAAGTTATAATGCACTTTCACATCATACACAGAGTTTTCTCTGACATAAATAGTACCAAAGTTTTCTTAGTTCAATTTCCCAAGGTAATAAAAATAAAAGCAAAAATAAACAAATGGAACCTAATCAAACTTATAAGCTTCTGCACAGCAAAGAAAGTCATAAATAGGGTGAAAAGACAATCTATGGACTGGGAGAAAACATTTGCAAACAATGTGACCTACAAGGACTTAATTTCCAAAATATACAAATAGCTTATACAACTCAACAACAACAAAAGAAAAACCCAAAAAACCCAATTGAAAAATGGACAGAAGACCCAAATAGACATTTCTCTAAGGAATACATACAGAGCCAATAGACACATGAAAAGTTGCTCATCATCATTAATTGTTAAGAAGGGCAAATCAAAACTACAATGAGGTACCACTTCACACCAGTTAGAATGGCCATTATTAAAAAGTCTACAAATAAGGGGTTTCCTGGTGGCTCAGTGGTTAAAAAAAAAAAAAAGAAAAAATCTGCCTTCCAATGCAAGAAACATGGGTCTGATTCCTGGGCTGGAAAAATCCCACATGCCACAGAGCAACTCAACCTGTGCACTACAACTGTTGAGCCTGTGCTCTAGAGACCAGGGGCCAAAACTACTGAGCTCATGTGCCACAGCGACCGAAGCCTGTGGGCCCTGGAGCCTGTCCTCAGCAGCAAGGTAAGTCCCCGCAGTGAGAAGTCTGCTCGCCACGTAAAAGAGTAGCCTCCTGCTCACCACAACTAGAGAGAAGCCCACGCAGCCATGAAAACCTAGAATAGCCAAAAATAAATAAATAAATATATTATTTTTTAAAAGTCTACAAATAACAAATGCAGGAGAGGGTGTGGAGAAAAGGAAACCCTCCTACACACTTGGTGGGAATGTAATTTGGTACAGCCACTATGGAAAACAGTATGTAGGCTCCTCAATAAACTATAATTAGAGTTGCCATATCATCCAGCGATCCCACTCCTGGGCCTCTACCCAGATAAAACTATCATTCAAAAGGACACATGCTTCATATATTCACAGCAGCACTATTTGCAATAGCCAAGACATGGAAACAGCCTAAATGTTCATCAAAAGATGAATGGATAAAGGAAATGTGATTTATGTATATAAAAGGATATTACTTAGCCATACAAAAGAATAACATAATGCCATCTTGCAGCAACATAAATAGACCTAGAGATTATCATACTAAGTGAAGTAAATCAGGAAAAAGAAAAACAAAGACAAATATCATATGATATTACTTACATTTAGAATCTAAAATATGACACAAATGAACTCATCTATGAAATGGAAACAGACTCACAGATATAAAGAACAGACCTGTGGTTGCCCAGGGGGAGGAGTGAAGGACGGTTTGATTGATAGTTTGGAACTGGCAGATGCAAACTGTTATATATAACATGGATGAACAACAAGATCCTACGGTATACAACAAGGAACTGTATTCAATGTCTTGTAATAAACCATAATGGAATAAAGTATGAAAGGGAATATATATATATACACCAGAGAAGGCAATGGCACCCCACTCCAGCACTCTTGCCTGGAAAACCCCATGGATGGAGGAGCCTGATAGGCTGCAGTCCATGGGGTCGCTGAGGGTAGGACACAATTAAGCAACTTCACTTTCACTTTTCACTTTCCTGCATTGGAGAAGGAAATGGCAACCCACTCCAGTGTTCTCGCCTGGAGAATCCCAGGGACAGGGGAGCCTGGTGGGCTGCTGTCTATGGGGTCGCACAGAGTTGGACACAGCTGAAGTGACTTAGCAGCATATATATATATACACAACATTGTAAATCAACTATACTTCAGTAATAGTTGATTTTTTAAATAGTTTTAAAAAGACATGAAAAGAACAAAAACAAAAAAAAAAGAAAAAGAAAAATTACCAGATCCTCAAGAGAAATGTGGAAGACCATTAAAAACACCAGTGTACATGTATGTAGTAGGACTACAAGGAGAGGAAAGCAAGAGAGACTAACAATTAAGGAAATAAAGGCTAAAAACTCCCCAAAACTGATGAAAAATAAGCATGTACTACAGCCAAGAACCTCACCAAACTATAGGTAAAATAAATGCCAATGGTGAAACACCCAGACCAATCACAGACAAAATGTGGAAAAACAAAGAGAAAGTCTTGAAAGGAACAAGAGAAAAGGAATCATAACATCAAACTGACTGCTCATAAGAAACAACAGAAGCCTGAAGGCAGTGGGACGACATATTCAACACACTAAAAGCAAAAATTGTCGCACATAGACTGTTATGTCTAGCAAAACTATTTTTCAAAACTGAGAGCGAGAAAAAGCCATTCCCAGATAAGGAAAAACAGAGAATCTGTTGCAAGTAGATCTACCTTAAAAGAAATATTAAAAGAAGTTCTGCAGACTGAAAACAAGTGAAAGATAGTAATTCAAAGCCACAAGAAAAAACAGAGTGCCATTAAAAGTAATTTTGTAGGTAGTTATTGAGAGAGTCAATTCCTACACAGGTTGATAAGAAGTCCGGGGATCCCCAAGGAGAGAGGGGTTCGGAATTCTCAAGGAGGAGGAAAGGACAAACTTTTTTGTCTATATTCCTTCACTTCAGTTCAGTTCAGTCGCTCAGTCATGTCTGACTCTTTGCGACCCCATGAATCGCAGCATGCCAGGCCTCCCTGTCCATCACCAACACTTGGAGTTCACTCAGACTCACGTCCATCGAGTCAGTAATGCCATCCGGCCATTTCATCCTCTGTCGTCCCCTTCTCCTCCTGCCCCCATCCCTCCCAGCATCAGAGTCTTTTCCAATGAGTCAACTCTTCACATGAGGTGGCCAAAGTACTGGAGTTTCAGCTTTAGCATCATTCCTTCCAAAGAAATCCCAGGGCTGATCTCCTTCAGAATGGACTGGTTGGATCTCCTTGCAGTCCAAGGGACTCACAAGACTCTTCTCCAACACCACAGTTCAAAAGCATCAATTCTTTGGCACCCAGCTTTCTTCACAGTCCAACTCTCACATCCATACATGACCACTGGAAAAACCATAGCCTTGACTAGATGGACCTGTGTTGGCACAGTAATGTCTCTGCTTTTCAATATGCTATCTAGGTTGGTCATAAATTTCCTTCCAAGGAGTAAGCGTCTTTTAATTTCATGGCTGCAGTTACCATCTGCAGTGATTTTGGAGCCCAAAAAAATAAAATCTGACACTGTTTCCACTGTTTCCCCATCTATTTCCCATGAAGTGATGGGACCAGATGCCATGATCTTTGTTTTTTGAATGCTGAGTTTTAAGCCAACTTTTTCACTCTCCTCTTTCGACTTCATCAAGAGGCTTTTTAGTTTCTCTTCACTTTCTGCCATAAGGGTGGTGTGATCTGCATATCTGAGATTAGTGATATTTCTCCCGGCAATCTTGATTCCAGCTTGTGCTTCTTTCAGCCCAGCGTGTCTCATGATGTACTCTGCATGTAAGTTAAATAAACAGGGTGACAATATACAGCCTTGACGAACTCCTTTTCCTATTTGGAACCAGTCTGTTGTTCCATGTCCAGTTCTAACTGTTGCTTCCTGACCTGCATACAAATTTCTCAAGAGGCAGGTCAGGTAGTCTGGTATTCCCATCTCTTTCAGAATTTTCCACAGTTTATTGTGATCCACACAGTCAAAGACTTTGGCATAGTCAATAAAGCAGAAATAGATGTTTTTCTGGAACTCTATTGCTTTTTTGATGATCCAGCAGATGTTGGCAATTTGGTCTCTGGTTCCTCTGCTTTTTCTAAAACCAGCTTGAACATCTGGAATTTCACAGTTTACGTATTGCTGAAGCCTGACTTGGAGAATTTTGAGCACTACTTTACTAGTGTGTGAGATGAGTGCAATTGTGCAGTAGTTGGAGCATTCTTTGGCATTGCCTTTCTTTGGGATTGGAATGAAAATTGACCTTTTCCAGTCCTGTGGCTACTGCTGAGTTTTCCAAATTTGCTGACATATTGAGCACAGGACTTTCACAGTATCATATTTTAGGATTTGAAATAGCTCAACTGGAATTCCATCACCTCCACTAGCTTTGTTCGTAGTGATGCTTCCTAAGGCCCACTTGGCTTTGCATTCCCGGATGTCTGGCTCTAGGTGAGTGGTCACACCATCGTGATAATCTGGGTCATGAAGATCTTTCTTGTATAGTGCTTCTGTGTATTCTTGCCACTTCTTCTCAATATCTTCTGCTTCTGTTAGGTCCATACCATTTCTGTCCTTTATTGTGCCCATCATTGCATGAAATATTTTCTTGGTATCTCTAATTTCCTTGAAGAGATCTCTAGTCTTTCCCATTCTATTATTTTCCTCTGTTTCTTTTCATTGATCGCTGAGGAAGGCTTTCTTATCTCTCCTTGCTATTGTTTGGAACTCTGTAGTTAAATGGGTATATCTTTCCTTTCCTCCTTTGCTTTTTGCTTCTCTTCTTTTCACAGCTATTTGTAAAGCTTCATCAGACAGCCATTTTGCTTTTTTGCATTTCTTTCTCTTGGGGATGGTCTTGATCCCTATCTCCTCTACATTGTCATATGGACGGATGAACCTCCATCCATAGTTCATCTGGCACCTTATCAGATCTAGTCCCTTAAATCTATTTCTCACTTCCACTGTATAATCATAAAGGATTTGACTTAGGTCACACCTGAATGGTCTAGGGGTTTCCCCCACTTTCTTCAATTTAAGTCTGAATTTGGCAATAAGGAGTTCATGATCTGAGCCACAGTCAGCTCCTGGTCTTGTTTTTGCTGACTGTATAGAACTTCTCCATCTTTGGCTGCAAAGAATATAATCAATCTGATTTCAGCGTTGGCCATCTGGTGATGTCCATGTGTAGAGTCTTCTCCTGTGTTGTTGAAAGAGGGTGTTTGCTATGACCAGTGCGTTCTCTTGGCAAAACTCTATTAGCCTATGCCCTGTTTCATTCTGTACTCCAAGGCCAAATTTGCCTGTTACTCCAGGTGTTTCTTGACTTCCTACTTTTGCATTCCAGTCCCCTATAATGAAAAGGACATCTTTTTTGGGTGTTAGTTCTTACAAGTCTTGTAGGTCTTCATAGAACCATTTAACTTCAGCTTCTTCAGCATTTTTGGTCAGGACATAGATTTGGATTACTGTGATAGTGAATGGTTTGCCTTGGAAATGAACAGAGATCATTCTGGGTTTTTTTGTTTTGATATTGCATCCAAGTACTGCATTTTGGACTCTTTTGTTGACTATGATGGCTACTCCATTTCTTCTAAGGGATTCCTGCCCACAGTAGTAGATACGATGGTCATCTGAGTTAAATTTACCCATTCCAGTCCATTTTAGTTTGCTGACTCCTAGAATGTCGACATTCACTCTTGTCATCTCCTGTTTGACCACTTCCAATTTGCCTTGATTCATGGACCTAACATTCCAGGTTCCTATGCAATATTGCTTTTTACAGCATTGGACCTTGTGTCTGTCACCAGTCACATCCACAACTGGGTGTTGTTTTTGCTTTGGCTCCATCCCTTCATTCTTTCTGGAATTATTTCCCCACAGATCTCCAGTAGCATACTGGATCATACCGACCTGGAGAGTTCATCTTTCAGTGTCCTATCTTTTTGCCTTTTTATACTGTTCATGGGGTTCTCAAGGCAAGAATACTGAAGTGGTTTGCCATTCCCTTCTCCAGTGGACCACATTCCATCAGACCTCTCCACCATGACCCGCCCATCTTGAGTGGCCCCAAATTGCATGGCTTAGTTTCACTGAGTTAGACAAGGCTGTGGTCCATGTGATCACATTGGCTCATTTTCTGTGTTTCTGGTTTCAGTCTGTCTGCCCTCTGATGCCCTCTCTCAGCACCTACTGTCTTACTTGGAATTACATTAAATCAGTATAAATGTGAAGTAGACTCTTATAAGTTAAGATGTGTATTATAAATCCTTGAGAAACTAATATCTAATACAAATTACTCAAAATATAGTTAAAATCTGTTTGTGACTAAAATTTACACTAAACAAAATCTGCTTAATATAAAAGAGGCCAATAGGGGAGAGACCAAGACGCGAGTTGGAAGACCCTCAGTACATGTCCTACTATGGACATGCCAAAATTACAACTATTTACAGAGCAATCACTGATGAGAAAGCCTGAAAACTAGTAGAAGATGTCTACAACTAAAAATACAAAGAAGAAACCACAACAAGACAGACATGTGAGGGAGAGACACAGCACAGTCAAGATCCACATTTCCTGGTAGATAACCCACAAGCAGGAGGATAATTACAATTTGTAAGGTTCTCTTCAAGGGCTGAAGGGTTTAAGCTCCACATCAGGCTCCCTAGCCTAGGGATTGTGCATTGGGAATATGAGCTCTGCCAACATCTAGCTTCAAAAGCCAGTGGGATTTGCTTTTGGAGAACCAAAAGGATGTAGGAAAGGGAGACTCTGCTCTTACAGTGTACACAAACCTCACATGCTCTGAGATCTATGGCAGAAGCGGTAATTCAAAGGAGCCTGGAGGAGACTCAGTTGCTGATTTTAGAAAGCCTCTTGGAGAGGGCAGGAGACAATTTGGATTCACGCTGGGGACACAGATGCTGGCAGTAGTCATTCTTGGAAGCTCATTCTACCATGAAGACACTGGTGCTAGCAAGTGCCATTTTAGAGCTCTCCTTTTAGCTTACTAGTGTCAGAATCCAGCGCCAACTGTGGCCTGTATACACAACTCTCAGGACTTTCCAGCCAGCCTCACAGGGACACAAACCCACCCATTGGTAGGGTGTCAGCTGCCACAGCTCCCCACCTCCACCAAGACCCCCGCCCACCCTGGGACTTAGCACTGGCCACCATATGACCCAGCACCTAGTGACACAAACCAATGGGTCAGCACTATCTCTGGATCCTTCAGGACCATACATCCAGTCAAGTTGGGACCTGACCCTATCTACCAGTGGGCTGGCTCTGGGAGGACCTGAGCCCCACATCCAGCCACCCCAGGAACCAGCTCCACTCACCAGTGGCTGGTAATCTATATATTAGACAACACACAGGACCAGGGACAAACCATACCTACCAGTGCACCCACAGAAGTTGGTCCCACCACAACAGAAGGGCCAACACAACCCACATAAAGAGTGCCTCTAGAGCATAAAGCTCTGAGGAACAGAGGGGAGTGTGTGCTGGACCCCGTAGGACATTTTCTACATCAGGACATGTCTGCAAGATTGAGAAAATAAATGACCTACCTGATACTTAGAAAGAAAAATAGAGAATCAGGCAAAATTAAGCAACAGTGAAACATTTTCAAAAAGAAAGAACAAGATATTTCAGAAGAAGGGCCAACGTGTACCCCAATGTTCATCGCAGCACTGTTTATAATAGCCAGGACATGGAAGCAACCTAGATGTCCATCAGCAGATGAATTGATAAGAAAGCTGTGGTACATATACACAATGGAGTATTACTCAGCCATTAAAAAGAATACATTTGAATCAGTTCTAATGAGGTGGATGAAACTGGAGCCTATTATACAGAGTGAAGTAAGCCAGAAGGAAAAACATAAATACAGTATACTAACGCATATATATGGAATTTAGAAAGATGGTAACGATAACCCTGTATACGAGACAGCAAAAGAGACACTGATGTATAGAACAGTCTTATGGACTCTGTGGGAGAGGGAGAGGGTGGGAACCTTTGGGAGAATGGCATTGAAACATGTGAAACGTCATGTATGAAATGAGATGCCAGTGCAGGTTCAATGCACGATGCTGGATGCTTGGGGCTGGTGCACTGGGACGACCCAGAGGGATGGTGTGGAGAGGGAGGAGGGAGGAGGGTTCAGGATGGGGAACACATGTATACTAATTAAATAATTTTCTATTAAAGAAAAAAAAAAAAAGAAGGGCCAAGCAAAATGAATAAGCAATCTACCCAATAAAGAATTCAAGTTAATGATCTTTGAGAGTGAAAGTGAAAGTCACTCAATCGTGTACAACTCTTTGTAACCCCATCGACTATACAGTCCATGGAATTCTCCAGGCAGCCTTTCCCTTCTCCAGGGGATCTTGCCAACCCAGGGATTCAACTCAGGTCTCCTACATTGCAGGCAGACTCTCTACTAGCTGAGCCACAAGGGAAGCCCAAAAATACTGGAGTGGGTAGCCTATCCTTTCTCCAGTGGATCTTCCCGACCCAGGAATCAAACTGGGGTCTCCTGCATTGCAGGCAGATTCTTTACCAACTGAGATATCAGGGAAGCCCCCAATGATCTTAAAGATGCTCAACTAACTCAAAAAAAAAAAGAATCGATAGTGACAAGTTTAACAAAAACCTGGAAAATATAAAGACGAACCAAACAGAGATGAAGAATGCAATAACTGAAATAAAAAGTGCACTAAATGCAACAGCAGATTAAATGATACAGAGAAACAGGTCAACAAATTAGAAGACAGAGTAGTGGAAATCATCCAAGCTGAACAGAAAAACAAACAAACAAAAGCATTAAAAAAAACTAGAAGAGTTTAACAGATTGCTGAGAAAACACCAAGTGTATTACATTCATATTGTACAGGTCCCAGGAGAAGAGAGACAGAAAGGGGCGAAGAACATATTTGAAGACATAACAATCAAAACTTTCCTAATCTAGGAGAAGAAACAAGTATTTGAGTCCAGGAAGCACAGGGAGTCCAACAAGATTAAACCAAAGACATCCACATCAAAACTGTTGTTCAGTTGCCCAGTCATGTCTGACTCTTCATGACCCCGTGGACTACAGCATGCCAGGACTTTCTGTCCCACACCATCTCTCGAAGTTTGCCCACATTCATGTCCATTGCTTTGGTGATGCCATCTAGCCGTCTCATTCTCTGACTCCTTCTTCTCCTTCTGCCCTCAATCTTTCCCAGCATCAGGGGCTTTTCTGAGTCAGCTGTTTGCATCAGATGACCAAAATACTGGAGTTTCGTTTCAGCTTCAGTCCTTCCAATGAGTATTCAGGGTTGACTTCCCTGAAGATTGACTGGTTTGATCTCCTTGCTGTCCAAGGGACTCTCAGGAGTCTTCTCCAGCACCACACTTCGAAGGCATCAATTCTTCAGTGTTCCACCTTCTCTACAGTCCAGCTCTCACAACTGTTTGTGACCACTGGGAAGACCATAGCTTTAACTACACAGACTTTTGTTGGCAGAGTAACGCCTCTGCTTTTCAACACACTAAGTTTGTCATAGCTTTTCTGCCAAGAAGCAATCGTCTTCAGATTTCATGGCTACAGTCACTGTCCACAGTGATTTTAGAGCCCAAGAGGAGGAAATCTGTCACTACTTCCACATGTCCCCCCTCTTTCGCCATGAAGTAATGGAACCAGTTGCCACGATCTTAGCTTTTTTATATTTAGAATTAAGTCAGCTCTTTCACTCTCCTCCTTCACCCTTATCAAGAAGCTCCTTTGTTCCTCTTCACTTTCTGCCATTAGAGTGCTATCATGCACATATCTGAGGTTGTTGGTATATCTCTGGCCTATCTTGATTCCAGTTTGTAACTCATCCAGCCCGGCATTTCTCATGATATGTTCAGCATATAGATTAGACAAACAGGGTGACAGCAGACAGCTGTCATACTCCTTTCTCAATCTTGACCCAATCAGTTGTTCCATATAGGGTTCTAACTGTTGCTTCTTGACCTGCATACAGGTTTCTCAGGCAATATGTAAGATGGTCTGCTATTCCCATCTCTAAGAGCTTTCCACAGTTTATTATGATCCACACAGTCTGAGGCTTTGGTGTAGTCGATGAAACAAAGATAGATGTTTTTCTGGAATTTCCAGGCTTCCTCTATGATCCACCAAATGTCAGCAATTTGATCTCTGGTTCCTCTTCCTTTTCTAAGCCCCGCTTGATTATCTCAAATTTCCTGGTTCGCATAATGCTGAAGCCTAACATGCAAGATTGTAAGCATGACCTTACTACCATGGGAGATGAGTGCAACTGTCCAGTGTTTATCACATTCTTTAGTACTATCCTTCTTGGGAATTGGGATGAGGATTGACATTTTCTAGTCCTGTAGGCCACTGTTGGGTCTTCCAGCTTTGCTGACATATTGAATGCAAAACCTTGATGTCATTATCCTTTAGGGTTTTGAAAAGTTCTGCTGGAATTCCATCACATCCACCAGTTTTATTAACAGCAGTGCTTCTTAAGGCCCCCTTGACTTCGCTCTCCAGAATGGCTCACTCTGGTGGCTGACCACACCATCATAGTCATCCTGTTCATCTGGATCCTTTTTGTACCATTCTTCCGTGTATTCTTTCCATCTCTTCTTGATCGCTTCAATATCTACTAGGTCTCTATCGTTTATGTCCCTTATTGTATCTATCTTTGGGCAAAATGTTCCCTTGATATCTGCCATGTTCCTAAAGAGATCTCTAGTCTTTCCCCTTCTGTTGTATTTCATTGAAGAAGGCCTTCCTCTCTCTCCATGCTGTTCTTTGGAATTCTGCATTTAGTTGGATACACCTTTCCCTTTCTCCCTTACTTTTTGCTTTTCTTCTTTCTTTAGCTATTTGTAAGGCGTCCTCACATAACCACTTTGCGTTCTTGCCTTTCTTTTTCTTTGGGGTGATTTTGTTTGCTGCCTCTTGTACAATATTACAGACCTCCATCCACAGTTCTTCAAGCACACTGTTCATAGGTTCTAATCCCTTGAATCTATTCATTACCTCCATTGTATATTCATGTGGGATTTAAGTCGTAACTTGCTGGCCTTGTGGTTTTCCCTGCTGCCTGATTTTTTTCTATGAAAAGCTGATAATCTGAGCCACAGTCAGCTCCAAGATCTTGTTTTTGCTGACTGTATACAACTTCTTCATTTTTGGCTACAAAAAATGTAATCAATTTGATTTCAGTATTGGCTATTTGGTGATGTCTTTATGTAAAATCATCTCTTGTGTTGTTGAAAAATAGTATTTGCTATGATTAATGCATTCTCTTGGCAGAATTCAGTTAGCCTTTGCCCTGCTTCATTTTGTACTCCTAGGCCAAACTTGCCTGTTACTCCAGGTATCTCTTAACTTCCTACTTTTGCATTCCAATTGTCAATGATGAACAGAACATCTTTTTTTTTTTTTTTTTTTTGGTGTTCTAGGATGTCTCCTAGGTTTTCATAGAACTGATCAACTTCAGCTTCTTTGGCATTGGTGGTAGAGGCATAGATATGGATTATGTGATGTTGAATGAATGGTTTGCCTCGGCAATGAACCAAGATCATTCTGTCATTTTTGAGGACGCACCCAAGTACTGCATTTTGGACTCTTTTGCTGATTATGAGGGCTACTCCATTTCTTCTTTGGGATTCTTGTCCACAGTAGTAGATATAATGGTCATTTGGATTAAATTAGTTCCTTCCAGTCCATTTTAGTTCACTGATTCCTAAGATGTTGATGTTTATTCTTACAATCTGCTTGACCACATCCAATTCACCTTGATTCATGGACCTAACTTTTCAGGTTCGTATGCAATACTGTTCTTTGCAGCACTGGATTTTACTTTCATCACCAGACATATCCACAACTTAGCGTCATTTTCACTTTGGCCCAATTGCTTCGTTCCTTCTGGGGCTACTAGTAGTTCTCCCCCACTCTTCCCCAGGAGTATACTGGGCGCCTTCAGACCTGGGGGACTCATATTTCAGTGGCATATCTTTGTGTCCTTTTACACAGTTCATGTGGCTCTCACATCAAGTATATTGGCGTGGTTTGCCATTCCTTCCTCCAGTGGACCATGTTTTGTCAGAACTCTCCACTACAACCTGTCCGTCTTGGGTAGCCTTACACAGCACAGCTCATAGCTTCATCAAGTGATGCAAACCCCTTTGCCATGACAAGGCAGTGATCCACAAAGGGGCCTCATCAAGATACAGTATAATTAAAATGGCGGAAATTAAAGGTAAAGAGAGAATCTTAAAAGCAGCAGGGGAAAGCCACTAGTTATGTATAAGGAAACTCTCGTAAGATTATCAGCTGACTTTGAGTGGAAACTCTATAGACCAGAAGGGAGTGAAACAATATATTTATTTATTTATTTTTTGAAACAATATATTTAAAGTGATGAAAAGGAAAAACTTACAACTAAGGATGGTTCAATATCTGCAGATTAATCAATGTGATACACCATATTCCAAATTGAAAAGTAAAAATCATATGATTATTTCAATAGGTGCAGAAAAGCTTTTAATAAAATTCAGCATCTATTTATGATAAAAACCATTCAACAAAGCAGTGGGAATATAACCCAACATAAGAAAGGCCATATATGACAAGCCCATAGCTAATATCATATTCAGTAGTAAAAAGCTGAAAGCATTTTCTTTCAGGAAGAAGACAAAGATCTAGGAGAAGACAAAGGTGCCCAACCTCGCCACTTTTATTCAACATCGTATTGGAAGTCCTAATCACAGCAATCATGGAAAAATAAAATAAAATTGGAAAGGAAGAAGTAAAACTGTCACTATTTGTAGATGACATGATACTACATATAGAAAACCCTGAGGATGCCACAAAAAACTCTTAGAACTCACCAGTGAATTCAGTAAATTTGCAGAATACAAAATTAATTGCAGCACTATTCATAATACCTGTGATATGGAAGCAGTGCAAATGACCAGTGATAGATGAATGGGTAGACGGGTGTTTGTTTGTATTTGTGTGTGTGTGCTCGCCAAAAGAAATAGTCAAAGAAGAACAAAGTTGGAGGGCTTAAACTTTCTGATTTCAACCCTACTGCAAACTATAGTAATCAAGACAGTTGTTATTCCAGCAGTACTGACATAATTATAAACATATGCTCAATTTATTTTTGAAAAGTAAGAAAAGAAAATTAAATGGTGAAAAAAATACTCATTTTAACAAATGTTGTTGTGACAACTGGATGACTACATGCAAATGAATGTAGTGGGACCTTACCTCAAATCATATACAAAAAATTATAATATAATACAACACAATATGATAAAATGAAAATAACTCAAAATTGATCATAGACTTAAATGTAAGGACTACAAATATAAAACTCCTGGAAGAAAACACAGAAGTAAATCTTAACAACCATAAGCTAGGCAATGGTTTCTTTGGTACTACACAAAAAGCCCAAATGATGAAAGAAAAAAAAAATGGACTACATTATTTCAAACTTTTGTGCTTCAAATGATACCATCAAGAAAATAAAATAAGCTTCACATACTGGGAAAATACACTGGCATATCATATATTTGATAAAGGACTTTTATCCAGATATTTTAAAAGGACTTTTCAATAATAAAAAAAAAAAAAAAACCAAATAATGAAAATTTTAAATGGACAAACAATTTAAATAGACATTTTTTCCAAGGAAGGTATATTAATGATCAACAAGCACATATAAAGATGTTCTACATTATAAATGAAAATTAAAAACACTACGACATACTACTTTACACCCACTGCTGCTGCTGCTAAGTCGCTTCAGTTGTGGCTGACTCTGTGCGACCCCATAGATGGCAGCCCACCAGGCTCCCCCGTCCCTGGGATTCTCCAGGCAAGAACACTGGAGTGGGTTGCCATTTCCTTCTCCAATGCATGAAAGTGAAAAGTGAAAGTGAAGTCGCTCAGTCATGTCCAACTCCCAGCAATCCCATGGTTTGCAGCCCACCAGGCTCCTCTGTCCATGGGATTTTCCAGGCAAGAGTACTGGAGTGGGGTGCCATTGCCTTCTCCATTACACCCACTAGAATGGCTATAATAAAAGAGACAGACAATAACAAGTTTGGTGAGGACGTGGAAAAACTGGAACTCATACCATCATTGGGGGTAGTATAAAGTGTAGCCATTTTGCAAAACAGAATGGTGGCTTTTCAAAAAGTTAAACACAGTATTATCATATGACCTGAAATTCCATTCCTAGGTATACATTCAAATGAAATGAAAATATATGTCCACACAAAAACTTGTGTATGAATGTTCATAACAGCAGTATATAGCTCAAGAGTGTAAACAACCCAAAAGACCATCAACTGACAAATGGGTAAATGAAATGTGGTATGTCCATATGCTGCTGCTGCTGCTGCTATGTCACTTCAGTTGTGTCTGACTCTGTGCGACCCCATAGACAGCAGCCCACCAGGCTCTGCCGTTCCTGGGATTCTCCAGGCAAGAACACTGGAGTGGGTTGCCATTTCCTTCTCCAATGCATGAAAGTGAAGTCGCTCAGTCATGTGCGACTGTTCACGACACCATGGACTGCAGCCTACCAGGCTCCTCTGTCCATGGGATTCTCCAGGCAAGAGTACTAGTGGAATGTTATTCAGCAGGAAAAACTGAGGTACTGATATATGCTGTAACATGATGACTATTGAAAATATTATGCTAGGTTAAAGTCAGTCACACAAGAACATATATTGGACTATTTCATTCATATTAAGTAGCAAGAATAAGAAAATTTATAGAAATGAAATGTAAATTAGTGGTTGCTTAATGCTAGAGTTTAATGGGGAGAATGGAGATTGATTGTTTATGGGAACAGGTTTTTTTCCCAGGGAGATTGAAGATGTTCCCAACTAAGATTTTCACAATGGCTGCACAATTTAGTGAACATACTGAAAAATGTTGAATTTTATACTTTAAATGGATAACACATAAGTATGTTAATTATATCTCAATAAAGCTGTTTGAAAACAAAAAACAACAAAAAGAGCTATGATATACAAGGCCTGAGACTTTGCAAAGCTGTACAACACAATGTATTTAAGACCACCTGACAGAAGCTGGTCCATTCTAAGCCTCTGGGGTTACAAGCCACAAGAGGGGAAAAAATCACAGGTAAACTTTACCTTAGAAATATGCTGACAGTGATTCTCCAGTTGAAAACACTAGAGGACTAGAGAAAACATTTCTTACACCAAAGATTTCAGAAGCATCTACCCTTATTAAATGACCTAAAGTAGGAGGCTAAAATGCTTGCTTACATAATAGTGTGAAAGCATACAACCCCAAAGAGAAATTGATTAGAAGGGATGGAATTAAATTTAAAGGCTAGACAGGGAAGGAGTAAGACAGCATATGGTGACTGGAGCTGACAGCAAATTTCTAGGCTTCATAAGAACGCAACAATAGCTCAAATTCTGCATGAAAAGACAGCATGAGTAGGTGGCTTTCCCAGCGCCAAATGAAAAACACTTAGTGAAAAACATTAATCCCTCAATGGGAGCTTTCTCCTGATTTTGTTTATCACAAGTGTGTTTAAATATACACTGACAATGAGTAGTCTGACACTCAGCCATGGCTAAAATAAATGTTTCCCAATTTCTTCTCCTTCCTTCAAAACCAATTAAATTTCTGCTGTGGTCTATGGCAGTGATTTTTTAAACTCTGACTGGACATTAAAATACCCTGGGTCAAGATGTCCTTCAATGGGTCAATAGATAAATAAACTGTGATATATCTTTGTGTTGGAATTTTATTCAACAATAAATAAATGAGCTCTCAAATCATAAAAAGACATGGAAGAATCCCAAATGCTTAGTGGTAAGTGAACACACTATATGATTCCAACCAGGGTATTCATGTGGAAAGGCAAAACTATGGAGACAGTAGAAGAATCAGTGGTTTCTAGATGGTGGGTGGGGGGAAGAAGAGATGAATAGGAGGAACCCAGGGGATTTTTAGGGCAGTTAAACCATTCTGTATAATACTGTAATGGTGGATACACATAAAAATTTTTTAATAAAGCACACAAGAGACTTTGGCTGAGATAAGCTGAACTTTATTGGTGCTGTGGGATTTATACTTTACTCAGTAGACAAAAACTGAAACTCTAGCTGCAAGTGTTGAGACCTCTTCTTGCAGAGATTAAATGATTCATGAAATTGGGGAAAACTTTAAATTAATTAGGCCTTAAAGTCATCTGAAAAAATTATTTTAGTTTTAAATATAAAATTTCTTTGGACTGCTTTTTCACATTTTCCTATGAATTAATAATGCAAGAGATTTATATTCAAATATGGCACGTATCTTAGTTGTTATTTTATCACTAGTATACTTAAAGTCACTTAATCTTATTGCTGAAGCTGATAAGCTATAATGACATGAACTGATGTAATTTGGGTTGGGAAATAGTAAAGGGTATTAATTTGGATTGAGAAACACTTGAACTTAATTTGATTGATGTATTAGGATGGGTTTAGGATGGATTGTGCAGCTTTTTCTGGAATATACCTTACCAAGCATAAGATCAAAGATAGTCTGAATAGGAGTTACTGGTATTTTGGTGGGAGCCTCTTGGGTATAGTAGTGGGATAATCCTAATGAAATTGCTGATATGCTTACCTGAGAGGGAAAACCACACCTAGGTAAGTCATAAGTCAGATGATCAAGTCCTACAGCTGAGAGAAAAAAAAGTCCTGGGAGGTTGACAATGGCCGCTTCTTACTCTAGCAAGTCTTGCCTAGAAAGGAGGTTTCCAGGATGGGCTGTATATTAGATTCACCCAGAAAACTTTAGATAGTATCAATGTCTTGCTAACACCCAGGCTAATTAAAGAAGACTATCTTTGATGAGAACTAGCATCACAGACAAGTAGGCATGGCATTATTTAGTGAATTTTGGAGAACACACTGAATGTATGTAGATTACCCATTCTTTTCTTTGAGTGCAGAGAAATGTATTAGCTATACCACCTTCTTCAGGATCAGGACCTCATGAGTGAAACCTACAGTATTCCTTTTAGGTTTGTAACTGGGTATATATATCTGACAAATTTAGGGTAAGTTATTAGATTGCCCTTCTCTTAGATTTCATTACTAATTAAAGCTAACAATTTGGTCTCTGTTATGCTTCCAAGGTTGTCTCTCCATGGTTCTAGCTGGGACCTAATTGATGAGCTCCATTGTTGTTCAGTTGCTAAGTCCTGTCAGACTCTTTGCAACCCCATAGACTATAGCATGCCACACTCCTCTGTCCTCCTGTCTCTTGAAGTGTGATCACATTCATGTCCATTGAGTCAGTGATGCTATCTAACCATTGCACACTCTGCTGCCCACTTCTCCTTTTGCCTTCAATCTTTCCCCAAATCACAGTCTTTCCAGTGAGTCAACTCTTCATGTCAGGTGGCCAAAGTATTGGAGCTTTAGTAACAGTCTTTCCAATGAATATTCAGGGTTGATTTCTTTTGGATTAACTGGCTTGATCTCTTTGCTGTCCAAGGGACTCTCAAGAGTCTTCTCCAGCACGACAGTTCAAAAACATCAGTTCTTCAGCACTCAGCCTCCTTTATGTACCAACTCTCACATCTATACATGACTACTGGAAAAACCATAGCTTTGATTGTATGGAACTTTGTTGGCAAATGATGTCTCTGCTTTTTAATACACTGTCTATGTTTGTCATTGCTTTCCTTCTAAGGACAGAGTGTCTTTTAATTTCATGGCTGCAGTCATCATCTGCAGTGATTTTGGAGCCCAAGAAAATCTGCCACTGTTTCCATTTTTTGTACATCTGGAATTTCTTGTTTCACATACTGCTGAAGCCTAGCTTGAAGGATTTTGAACATTACCCTACTAGCATGTTAAATGAGCACAGTTGTATGATAGTCTGAATATTCTTTGGCATTGATCTTCTTTAGTCCTGTGGCTACTGCTGAGTTTTCCAAATTTGCTGGAATAATGAGTGCAGCACTTTCACAGCATCATATTTTAGGATTTGAAATAGCTCAGCTGGAATTCCATTACCTCCACTAGCTTTGTTTATAGAGATGCTTCCTAAGGCCCACTTGACTTCACACTCCAGGATGTCTGGCTCTAGGTGAGTGATCACACCATCATGGTTAACTGGGTCATTAAGATCTTTTTTTGTATAGATCTTCTGTATATTCTTGCCACCTCTTCTAAATCTCTTCTACTTCTGTTAGGTCCTTACTGTTTCTGTCCTTTATCGTGCCCATCCTTGCATGAAATATTCCCTTGATAGCTCCAATTTTTTTGAAGAGATCTCTAGTCTTTCCCATTCTATTGCTTTCCTCTATTTACATTTTTTCATTTAAGAAGGCTTTCTAATCTCTCCTTGCTATTTTCTGGAACTCTGCCTTCAGTTATGTATATCTTTCCCTTTCTCCCTTGCCTTTCACTTCTCTTTCTTCACTTGGCTGTTTGTAAAACTTCCTCAGACAAGGAAACAACTTATACAATTAGCTCTGTACCATCGTGATATGTCTGTGAAGCACTTAGGAACCAGAGTACTCTCAAGGAACCAAGTCATAAAGAATACAGATAGTTTCATGTGTATAAGGTTAATAAGTAGCCTCTGTTCTAATCTTTTGTCCTCTTTCTTACACTCAAATTCTCTCTTCTAATTATTTGCCTCAGGCTGCATACTGCACATTGCCTTCATTCTTTCCCTTCAGATAGGCAGTCTTGTCAATGAGTCTTTTCACAGCTCATGGTGACTCTAGGTTTCTGTTAACACTGGTTCAAACACTAATTGAAATGAACAATACCTTATAACTCCAAGAACCAATACCAACAAAGTAAGTCCCTGAATCAGAAAACATAAACTTCTGAAAGAAACAATAAGGTTAGGTTATTTTGGAATTTATGCCCACTTTTGTTCTCATTAGCAGTGCTTGCAGGGAAGTCACAGGTGCATAGGAGGGCAGTTTAACTCTTCATCAGAGCCTGGGTCTGGGGAGGCTTCTCAGATAATTATCGGCTGGGAAGATATCCCATAGTATACTTACAGAATCACTAGGTTTTTTTTTTTTTTTTCTTTTCTATTTCCATATTTATTCCAGGTCTTCTATAAAATTTCAAAAAGCCATGGAAACTTTTCAACCCATAATTGCAAAATTACAAACATTCTCATTGTAAAAATAAATGAAATAATTGTATTTATCATTTTGAGAATCTGAGGAAAAGCCCAATTCATTGTAGTTTTAGATGGTTCAATTGTATATATTAAAATTCAGATGAAATAGGAGCAGTTGTTTAAACTTCAGATGTTGTTACTGCAGGTAATACTACTTTGGGAATGATAATAATCACAATCATTGTATTTCAACAATGATTCTTTTTTAGGTACTAATTATTGTTCTATAATGCTTATAGATCATGGCATCTGGTCCCATCACTTCATGGGAAATAGATGGGGAAACAGTGGAAACAGTGTCAGACTTTATTTTTCTGGGCTCCAAAATCACTGCAGATGGTGACTGCAGCCATGAAATTAAAAGACACTTACTCCTTGGAAGAAAAGTTATGACCAACCTAGACAGCATATTCAAAAGCAGAGACATTACTTTGCCAACAAAGGTCCATCTAGTCAAGGCTATGGTTTTTCCAATGGTCATGTATGGATGTGAGAGCTGGACTGTGAAGAAAGCTGAGCACCAAAGAATTGATGCTTTTGAACTGTGGTGTTGGAGAAGACTCTTGAGAGTCCCTTGGACTGCAAGGAGATCCAACCAGTCCATTCTGAAGGAGATCGGCCCTGGGATTTCTTTGGAAGGAATGACGCTGAAGCTGAAACTCCAGTACTTTGGCCACCTCATGCGAAGAGTTGACTCATTGGAAAAGACTCTGATGCTGGGAGGGATTGGGGGCAGGAGGAGAAGGGGACGACAGAGGATCAGATGGCTGGATGGCATCACTGACTCGATGGACATGAGTCTGAATGAACTCTGGGAGTTGGTGATGGACAGGGAGGCCTGGCGTGCTGTGATTCATGGGGTCGCAAAGAGTCAGACACGACTGAGCGACTGAACTGAACTGAACTGAATGCTTATTTTTTAAAAATTAGAGCTATCCTGCTCAAACTCTTCCAGAAAATTGCAGAGGAAGGTAAACTTCCAAACTCATTCTATGAGGCCACCATCACCCTAATACCAAAACCTGACAAAGATCCCACAAAAAAAGAAAACTACAGGCCAATATCACTGATGAACATAGATGCAAAAATCCTTAACAAAATTCTAGCAATCAGAATCCAACAACACATTAAAAAGATCATACACCATGACCAAGTGGGCTTTATCCCAGGGATGCAAGGATTCTTCAATATCCGCAAATCAATCAATGTAATACACCACAGTAACAAATTGAAAAATAAAAACCATATGATTATCTCAATAGATGCAGAGAAAGCCTTTGACAAAATTCAACACCCATTTATGATAAAAACTCTCCAGAAAGCAGGAATAGAAGGAACATACCTCAACATAATAAAAGCTATATATGACAAACCCACAGCAAACATTATCCTCAATGGTGAAAAATTTAAAGCATTTCCTCTAAAGTCAGGAACAAGACAAGGGTGCCCACTTTCACCATTACTATTCAACATAGTTTTGGAAGTTTTGGCCACAACAATCAGAGCAGAAAAAGAAATAAAAGGAATCCAAATTGGAAAAGAAGAAGTAAAACTCTCACTCTTTGCAGATGACATGATCCTCTACATAGAAAACCCTAAAGACTCCACCAGAAAATTACTAGAACTAATCAATGACTATAGTAAAGTTGCAGGATATAAAATCAACACACAGAAATCCCTTGAATTCCTATATACTAATAATGAGAAAATAGAAAGAGAAATTAAGGAAACAATTCCATTCACCATTGCAACGGAAAGAATAAAATACTTAGGAATATATCTACCTAAAGAAACTAAAGACCTATATATAGAAAACTATAAAACACTGGTGAAAGAAATCAAAGAGGACACTAATAGATGGAGAAATATACCATGTTCATGGATTGGAAGAATAAATATAGTGAAAATGAGTATACTACCCAAAGCAATTTATAGATTCAACGCAATTCCTATCAAGCTACCAATGGTATTCTTCACAGAGCTAGAACAAATAATTTCACAATTTGTATGGAAATACAAAAAACCTCGAATAGCCAAAGCGATCTTGAGAAAGAAGAATGGAACTGGAGGAATCAACCTGCCTGACTTCAGGTCTACTACAAAGCCACAGTTATCAAGACAGTATGGTACTGGCACAAAGACAGAAATATTGATCAATGGAACAAAATAGAAAGCCCAGAGATAAATCCACGCACATATGGACACCTTATCTTTGACAAAGGGGGCAAGAATATACAATGGATTAAAGACAATCTCTTTAACAAGTGGTGCTGGGAAAACTGGTCAACCACTTGTAAAAGAATGAAACTAGAACACTTTCTAACACTATACACAAAAATAAACTCAAAATGGATTAAAGATCTAAACATAAGACCAGAAACTATAAAACTCCTAGAGGAGAACATAGGCAAAACACTCTCTGATATACATCACAGCAGGATCCTCTATGACCCACCTCCCAGAATATCAGAAATAAAAGCAAAAATAAACAAATGGGACCTAATTAACCTTAAAAGCTTCTGCACATCAAAGGAAACTATCAGCAAGGTGAAAAGACAGCCTTCAGAATGGGAGAAAATAATAGCAAATGAAGCAACTGACAAACAACTAATCTCAAAAATATACAAGCAACTCCTACAGCTCAATTCCAGAAAAATAAATGACCCAATCAAAAAATGGGCCAAAGAACTAAATACACATTTCTCCAAAGAAGACATACAGATGGCTAACAAACACATGAAAAGATGCTCAACATCACTCATTATCAGAGAAATACAAATCAAGACCACTATGAGGTACCATTTCACACCAGTCAGAATGGCTGTGATCCAAAAATCTACAAATAATAAATGTTGGAGAGGGTGTGGAGAAAAGGGAACCCTCTTACACTGTTGGTGGGAATGCAAACTAGTACAGCCACTATGGAGAACAGTGTGGAGATTCCTTAAAAAACTGGAAATAGAACTGCCTTATGATCCAGCAATCCCACTGCTGGGCATACACACTGAGGAAACCAGAAGGGAAAGAGACACGTGTACCCCAATGTTCATCGCAGCACTGTTTATAATAGCCAGGACATGGAAGCAACCTAGATGTCCATCAGCAGATGAATGGATAAGAAAGCAGTGGTACATATACACAATGGAGTATTACTCAGCCATTAAAAAGAATTCATTTGAATCAGTTCTAATGAGGTGGATGAAACTGGAGCCTATTATACAGAGTGAAGTAAGCCAGAAGGAAAAACACCAATACAGTATACTAACGCATATATATGGAATTTAGAAAGATGATAACAATAACCCTGTGTATGAGACAGCAAAAGAGACACTGATGTATGGAACAGTCTTATGGACTCTGTGGGAGAGGAAGAGGGTGGGAAGATTTGGGAGAATGGC
Organism: Bos taurus; assembly: GCF_002263795.3. NCBI lineage: Eukaryota > Metazoa > Chordata > Mammalia > Artiodactyla > Bovidae > Bos > Bos taurus. The sequence continues at coordinate 11,544,931 of NC_037332.1, read as the reverse complement.
ATTGAAACATGTAAAATATCATGTATGAAACGAGATGCCAGTCCAGGTTCAATGCACAATACTGGATGCTTGGGGCTAGTGCACTGGGACGACCCAGAGGGATGGTATGGGGAGGGAGGAGGGAGGAGGGTTCAGGATGGGGAGCACATGTATACCTGTAATGGATTCATTTTGATATTTGGCAAAACTAATACAATTATGTAAAGTTTAAAAATAAAATAAAATTTAAAAAAAATATGAGAATACAAAAAAAATTATTTAAAGTGTATATTAACTGCTCTCTTGGATATGTAATTTTGTTTAAAAATAGTCGCCACAGAGTTTTACTTCTCTAGTGAACTATGTACAAATTGAGTTTTGCTTTTCAAGAAGAGTGTTGAAAGGTAGCTTGTTACAGAAAGACTGTTTCATTTTGTTTCCTTCCCCATGCGTTTCAATTTTTTTCATTTGGTTGTACTTTTGTGAATGCTACCCACTCCAGTATTCTTGCCTGGAGATTTCCATGGCAGAGGAGCCTGGCAGACTACAGTCCATGGGGTCACATAGAGTTGGACACAACTGAGCGACTAACACTTGTACTTTATGTTGTAGGACTTGAAAATTTCCTAGGGAGATGAAAGTGCCTATTTTGGTTTCCTTTTTTATTAACCAGTCATTGATTCTAAGTAGTACTTTGATAGTTGAAAAGCACTGGACAGAACCTCAAAAGACCTGTATTTGGTTCTAACTCTCTAACTAATGAACGGTATTACTTTGGGCTGGCCACAATATTTCTGAACCTCATCTGTTTTCTGAAACTCATCATAGTTTTCTCATTCATGAAATGTTAAAATACATTTTCTTTAGTTACCCTTCTAGCTCTGACCTACTCTTCTATGAATGATTCTGTGGCATAATTCTTGCTTTATGGTTATTATGATAAACAATCACACAACCAGAGAATTACATTTTAAAATATCTATGAAACAGCATCAGAAGTTCACTGACAATGAGAGAGATTGTACCACAAGAATCTGACACAGGATCCTAAAAACTGCTAGTAAATCTTGATTTATCCACATAGGTGAGTTGATCTAAATGGTCTCTGGATTTGTCTGAATAGAATGGTATGATAGTAAAGGTGAAATAAAAGATATGTGCAGAGTAGGGTCTTTTCTGAGAAATCTGAAAGTAAGTCTCCCAAATACAAATTTAGGAAAGCTTCGTGGTTGGGGTCTACTCCCGGTTTTGTTCATTTATTCCATTATCTTTAACGTGTGCTTTGGAACAGGGATGTATGGATGATGGAAGGCATGCAAGACAGAAGTCCAGACTCTGAACTGGTATGACATCACTCCCATTGCCTTCCAGGGGTCAAAGCAAGCTACATGACCAAGCCCTGTGAGGAAAAAAGGCTTCATCTCTTAATGGGAGAAGCTGCAAAGTATTGAAGCTATTTTTCAAATCTATACATCCTTAATTGTTATAAGATTAACATATAATATATACCTGAGAGTTTTCATGAGCATTGAGTAAAATACAGTGCTTGTTTCAGTGTCTGACAAAGAGTAGCCACTCAACAGATGTACCTGTTTATCAGCGACAAGCTGCTGCTTCTGCTGCATCGCTTCAGTCGTGCCTGACTCTGTATGACCCCATAGACGGCAGCCCCCAGGCTCTTCTGTCCCTGGGATTCTCCAGGCAAGAATACTGGGGTGGGTTGCCATTTCCTTCTCCTATCAGCTACATAGCTATTGTTTAAAAATATACGGAATCTAGAAAAATGGTCCTGAAGAACGTATTTACAGGGCAGCAATGGAGAAACAGACATAGAGAATAGACTTACGGACATGGAGAGAGGTGAGGAGGGGGTGAGATGTATGGAAAGAGTAACATGGAACCTTACATTACCATATGTAAAATAGATAGCCAACATATATTTGCTGTATGGCTCAGGAAACTCAAACAGGGGCTCTGTATCAACCTAGAGGGGTAGAATGGGGAGGGAGATGGGGGGAAGGTTCAGAAGGGAGGGGATATATGTATACCTGTGGCTGATTCATGTTGAGGTTTGACAGAAAACAGCAAAACTCTGTAAAGCAATTATCCTTCAATTAAAAAAAAAAAACTTACCTGTGTTTGTTGTTCAGTCACTCAGTCCTGTCTGACTCTTTGCGACCCCATGGACAGCAGCACGCCAGATTTCCCTGTCTTTCATTATTTCAAGTTTGCTCAAACTCATGTCCATTGAGTCGGTAATGCCATCCAACCACCTCATCCTCTGTCGTCCCCTTCTCCTCCTGCCTTCAAGCTTTCCCAGCATCAGGGTCTTTTCCAGTGAGTCAGTTTTTTGCATCAGGTGACCAAAGTACTGGTGTTTCAGGTTCCAGCATCAATCCTTCCTGTGAATATTCAGGGTTGATTTCCCTTAGGATTGATTGGTTTGATCTCCTTGCAGTCCAAGGTACTATCAAGAGTCTTCTACAACACCATAATTCAAAAACATCAATTCTTTGGCACTCAGCCTTCCTTATGGTCCAATTCTCACATCCATACATACTGGAAAAAATAGAATAACCAAATCCTGTTACTTCTACTCCTATTTTGCACTATTTCTTCTCTACATTCTCAACAGTACCTGTTGCTACTGACTGAACTGTGACCTCCATCTAACCACATTTATTGAAATAACTTATTAAATTATAAGCAGTTGGCCATCTATCTCTGTTGAGGAACTATAAACTCCATGAGGGCAGGGAGCCTGACTTTCTAATTTATAGTTGCACTTTTATTTCTTGATACACTACATTCTCACAGTAGATGCTCAACAAATATTTGTTGAATATATGAAGAGAAGATTAAACTCTAGGTACAAAGAATATTTTGAAAAAAAAATCAAAATCTTGTTACTCTGCTTTTTTGTATTCTTCCAATGGCTCCCCAAAGTGTTCAGAATTAAAGTTTCTTAGTTTAATTTTCCAGAGAAGGCAACGGCACCCCACTCCAGTACTCTTGCCTGGAAAATCCCATGGACAGAGGAGCCTGGAAGACTGCAGTCCATGGGGTCGCTGAGGGTCGGACACGACTGAGCGGCTTCACCTTCACTTTTCACTTCCATGCACTGGAGAAGGAAATGGCAACCCACTCCAGTGTTCTTGCCTGGAGAATCCCAGGGATGGGGGAGCCTGGTGGGCTGCTGTCTATGGGGTCGCACAGAGCCGGACACGACTGAAGGGACTTAGCAGTAGTTTAATCTTCGTGGCTCCATGATCTAACCCTTGGCTCTGAAACTTCATCTATCACTCTTTTGGTACAAGTAACCTATTTGCTAGTTCTCTGTATCACTTACTGAAAGATGTCTCCTTCCCCTGCAGTAGCCAGATATCCCTTCATTACCTGGCCTGGTTCTGCCTGCCTTTAAGGCTTAGGTCAATAATTTCCTTCTCTAGGACATCTTCTCTGAAGTTCCATCATTAGTCAAACATCTCTCCTTTAATGGCATGCGTAAGCCTGTCACAACAATTATCAATCCACAGATCCCATGCTACATTTTCATCTCCATTAGACCAGCAAACATCTAGCATATAGTAGTAGATGTTTCATAATTACTATGTGAATAGACAGAGGCAGGATAGCAGGTGTGGAGGCAATGAAGCTTTCAAATTCATAGCCAGGAGTTCGATGAAGTATCCCTTGTAAGCCTGGAGATGTATATTTCTTCTATTATTAAAGTCTCATTAGAGTTTCCCCCACTCAAAGGACTAAATTGCCTTTCTTTGTTCTTGAAATAACTTTGTTGTGAGCTTGGTATTACTCTATCCCCAAAAGACTACTGTCCTAACCTTTTTTTTTTTTTTACTAAAGCCTGACTTCATTTCTTTTTGACTGGTGCCTTATGTTTTATTCCTAAACAATTTCATATGAGTCAGACTACTCCAAATAAAGCTATGTTTGTATGATGCCAAACAATTCATTTGGTAGTGACTAAATTATTTTGGCATTTTGAGCACAAAGCCAGCCTCAGCTTCTTTAATAATAATAATGATACTTTGTTAGTATAAGTGCCTCCAGGAAGAAAGAGAAATCCAACATCAATTTGACAGGACTAATGCTTAAGTGGGTCCTGCTTCATTTGTTTTTCAATAGAAAAAGAAAAGTGATAGTCATACAAAGCACTGTGTGAATCCTGTGTGTGTCATTGATGCATCAGTTAAAGCAGCCCTGGGCAACCTTTTACTTACTCTTCTTTGATTTACTGTATTTGTTAAAGTGGAATACAAATGCATTCTAAACAATTTTAGGTCACCAAAGGATTTCCCCTATTTCCCAGCTATAGGTCAAATTTTAAAATTCTTAACCAGAGGAAGAGCAAGAAAAAGGCACACAATTTAGTAAAGAAAAACATAGCAGAATTACCACAAATAATGCACAATATATGAGTAACCACAGTTTCCCATATTTTAAGAGTAAGTTGGAGCTAATCCTTTCATAAATACACTTGATAATTTCAGAAGATGAGGGGATTCTTTCTAGAAAAATTTTATCTCTTGCTTTTCTTTGTTATGTTACCTAAGATGGAGCATGTGCTTTCACTGTGTATTAATTAATTCCTCTCCTTATTGCACTAAAATGCAACCTAGGATGAGCAGAGGCATCCTTGATGAAAACTGACATTCTCTTTATTCAGGAGAGAAAACTGAGGCCCAAAGAACCCATGAGACAAGGTCATACAGCTGCGGACAAAGAATATCATCTGACACTTCCATAAACAAGGCTGTCAGGGCCATAAAGCCATCACCCACTGTGACTGCCCAGAGGGTACACCCTGAAGGGAAGACAGTGTGGAGAAAAGCAGGTACGTATCAGGAGAGTGATTTCCATGAGCTTGGCATCTTGAGTTCTCCCATACATAGAAAAGCACTAAAATCATTAACTTTGAGTGTTTTTGTGATTAACAGTAATCTTTTGGTGTTTTATTACTTTTTCATAAAAAACTATATATCCTGGCTTCTCTGCTACGTCTTTGGAACAGTCCATCACAGCTGTCAGAGAGGCAGTTTCCTGGGCTTAAGTTCTCAATAAGTCCACCAAATAAAACATAATTCTCAAATTTTAGGTCGTATTTTTTTTTTTTTCAGTCAACAAAGGTATCTAATTCAAGAACTAAACTAGATACTAAAACATCAGTCTCTTTCTATTCTTTCTACTACATCAATATATATTTTTATTCTTTATTATTCTTTTGGTATCATCCTTCTGATTTCGTAGTAACTATGCTGCTGCTGCTAAGTCACTTCAGTCGCGTCCGACTCTGTGTGACCCCGTAGACGGCAGCCCACCAGGCTTCCCCGTCCCTGGGATTCTCCAGGCAAGAACACTAGAGTGGGTTGCCACTTCCTTCTCCAATGCATGAAAGTAAAAAGTGAAAGTGAAGTCACTCAGTTGTATCCGACTCCTAGTGACCCCATGGACTGCAGCCTACCAGGCTTCGCAGCCCATGGGGTTTTCCAGGCAAGAGTACTGGAGTGGGGTGCCATTGCCTTCTCGAAACTATAAATTGTTTTAAAGGTAGCTATATTGTGGTACATATACACAATGGAATATTACTCAGCCATTAAAAAGAATACATTTGAATCAGTTCTAATGAGGTGGATGAAAATGGAGCCTATTATACAGAGTGAAGTAAGCCAGAAAGAAAAACACCAATACAGTATACTAACACATGTATATAGAATTTAGAAAGAAGGTAACAATAACCCTGTATGAGAGACAGCAAAAGAGACACAGATGTACTGAACAGTCTTTTGGACTCTGTGGGAGAGGGCGAGGGTGGGAAGATTTGGGAGAATGGCATTGTAAAATGTATATTATCATATGTGAAACGGATCGCCAGTCCAGGTTGGATGCATGATACAGGGTGCTCGGGGCTGGTGCACTGGGATGACCCAGAGGGATGGGATGGGGAGGGAGATGGGAGGGTGGTTCAGAATGGGGAACACATGTACACTCATGGCAGATTTAAGTCAATGTGTGGCAAAACCAATACAATGTTCTAAAGTAAAATTAATTAAATAAAATACTTAGGAATATATCTACCTAAAGAAACTAAAGACCTATATATAGAAAACTATAAAACACTGGTGAAAGAAATCAAAGAGGACACTAATAGATGGAGAAATATACCATGTTCATGGATTGGAAGAATCAATATAGTGAAAATGAGTATACTACTCAAGGCAATTTATAGATTCAATGCAATCCCTATCAAGCTACCAACAGTATTCTTCACAGAGCTAGAACAAATAATTTAACAATTTGTATGGAAATACAAAAAGCCTCGAATAGCCAAAGCTATCTTGAGAAAGAAGAATGGAACTGGAGGAATCAACCTACCTGACTTCAGGCTCTACTACAAAGCCACAGTCATCAAGACAGTATGGTACTGGCACAAAGACAGAAATACAGATCAATGGAACAAAATAGAAAGCCCAGAGATAAATCCACGCACATATGGACACCTTATCTTTGACAAAGGAGGCAAGAATATACAATGGATTAAAGACAATCTCTTTAACAAGTGGTGCTGGGAAATCTGGTCAACCACTTGTAAAAGAATGAAACTAGACCACTTTCTAACACTATACACAAAAATAAACTCAAAATGGATTAAAGATCTAAACGTAAGACCAGAATCTATAAAACTCTTAGTGGAGAACATAGGCAAAACACTCTCCGACATACATCACAGCAGGATCCTCTATGACCCACCTCCCAGAATATTGGAAATAAAAGCAAAAATAAACAAATGGGACCTAATTCAAATTAAAAGCTTCTGCACAACAAAGGAAACTATAAGCAAGGTGAAAAGACAGCCTTCAGAATGGGAGAAAATACCAAATGAAGCAACTGACAAACAACTAATCTCAAAAATATACAAGCAACTCCTACAGCTCAATTCCAGAAAAATAAATGACTCAATCAAAAAATGGGCCAAAGAACTAAATACACATTTCTCCAAAGAAGACATACAGATGGCTAACAAACACATGAAAAGATGCTCAACATCACTCATTATCAGAGAAATGCAAATCAAAACCACAATGAGGTACCATTTCACACCAGTCAGAATGACTGCGATCCAAAAGTCTACAAGCAATAAATGCTGGAGAGGGTGTGGAGAAAAGAAAACCCTCTTACACTGTTGGTGGGAATGCAAACTAGTACAACCACTATGGAGAACAGTGTGGAGATTCCTTAAAAAACTGGAAATAGAACTGCCTTATGATCCAGCAATCCCACTGCTGGGCATACACACTGAAGAAACCAGAAGGGAAAGAGACACATGTACCCCAATGTTCATCGCAGCACTGTTTATAATAGCCAGGACATGGAAGCAACCTAGATGTCCATCAGCAGATGAATGGATAAGAAAGCAGTGGTACATATACACAATGGAGTATTACTCAGCCATTAAAAAGAATACATTTGAATCAGTTCTAATGAGGTGGATGAAACTGGAGCCTATTATACAGAGTGAAGTAAGCCAGAAAGAAAAACACCAATACAGTATACTAACACAAATATATGGAATTTAGAAAGATGGTAACAATAACCCTGTATATAAGACAGCAAAAGAGACACTGATGTATAGAACAGTCTTTTGGACTCTGTGGGAGAGGGAGAGGGTGGGATGATTTGGGAGAATGGCATTGAAATACGTATAATATCATATATGGAACGAGTTGCCCATCCACGTTTGATACATGATACTGGATGCTTGGGGATGGTGCACTGGGGCGACCCAGAGGGATGGTATGGGGAGGGAGGAGGGAGGAGGGTTCAGGATGGGGAACACATGTATACCTGTGGCGAATTCATTTTGATATTTGGCAAAACCAATACAATATTGTAAAGTTTAAAAATAAAATAAAATGTAAAAAATAAAATAATTCGAAAAAAAAAATCCTGAGGATGCTTTTGCCCATTAAAAAAAAAAAAAGGCCCCGCGGCGTGACGCGAGCATGGCAGCTCCGCGCCCTGCGTCTCTGGCCTTGCCGGCCTTGGGGGGATGGTACCAATTAAAAAAAATAAAAGAAAAAAAGAAAAAAAAGAAAAAAATAAAGGTAGCTATACATTTTAAAAGGAGTGAGCAATTTAGCTTAGCAAAATTATTTTTAAGAAGAATTTGTTTAAAAATAAAAGAGAATTACTATCTTGTCCTAATTTCAAAAAGCATTCTTTTTCATGGTATTTTACATAAATAAGAGAAATTATATTTAATATATGTTACTATGAAGATTGTAAGTCTTATTAAGAGGTTATTTGGGGATATATACTATAGGGAAAATACATCTTGGAAGTAAAATGTATTATCTATTTTTAATTTGTATTGAATTTTATTTTTACTTGATGCATTGAGAATTGCTTGGAAGTATTCTAAACCATTGCTCTGGATCTGCCCATGACATCTTACGTTGCACTTAGCATCTAAAATAAAATAAATCTATATATAGAAACTAAGTATATTTATGATCAGTCTATTTTGCAGTTCTGGCTAGATCACTATTAATGCAGACAAGATATAAATATGTCTGCATAGTATTAAACAATAGCTGAGTTCCTTTCCTTTTAAACTAAATCCTTTGTATGCACATTCAAGTGCTATAATGTATATGAATTCTATACAGTTTACTATATTTGTAAATACATGAAAGAACTTGCAGTTTTATTTACAAAAGTAGGGTTATTTGAACAAGAATACAAATGTTGTATATTTCAAGATAAAAATTACATATAGGTAAGTCTGGAAAATCCCATGGACGGAGGAGCCCGGTGGGCTGCAGTCCATGGGGTCGCTAGGAGTCGGACACGACTGAGCGACTTCCCTTTCACATTTCACTTTCATGCATTGGAGAAGGAAATGGCAACCCACTCCAGTGTTCTTGCCTGGAGAATCCCAGGGATGGCAGAGCCTGGTGGGCTGCTGTCTATGGGGTCACACAGAGTCGGACACGACTGAAGCGACTTACCTTACCTTACCTTACCTTAAGTATTTATATAGGTATTTCTTTTAAGATTTTGTCCATTTAATGTCTCCTAATTTTCTTTTACTTTTAAATGTGTATCTAATTCTTTGGAGATGTCATTGTCAAAGAACAATTTCACAAGGTTCAATTATTTCAGAGCTCCTACTAATTAGGCTTTTTGTAACATTGAAGGCTCAGCAGGTAAAGAATCTGCCTGTAATGCAGGAGACACTAGAGATGCGGGTTTGATTGCTGGGTCAGGAAGATCCCCTGGAGGAGGGAAATGGCAACCCACTCCAGTATTCTTGCCTGGAAAATAACCATGGACAGAGGAGCCTGGCAGGCTACAGTCCAAAGATTCACAGAGTCCTACACAACTGAGTGACTAAGTACACACATAACACTATGAGGGGTAGGTATTATAATTTTTATTAGGGGAAAGATAAAAATGTAGAAATAATTTTGTAAAATATGTGTTTCCTCAGGTAGTTTTATTGTTAAAATAGATGGGATGAGTCCCAGGTTTCTTGAGTTTATATTTTACTACCTGTCATGATCATGGCATCCGGTCCCATCACTTCATGGGAAATAGATGGGGAAACAGTGTCAGAATTTATTTTTCTGGGCTCCAAAATCACTGCAGATGGTGACTGCAGCCATGAAATTAAAAGATGCTTACTGCTTGGAAGGAAAGTTATGACCAACCTAGATAGCATATTCAGAAGCAGAGACATTACTTTGCCAACCAAGGTTCATCTAGTCAAGGCTATGGTTTTTCCTGTGGTCATGTATGGATGTGAGAGTTGGACTGTTAAGAAGGCTGAGTGCTGAATAATTGATGCTTTTGAACTGTGGTGTTGGAGAAGACTCTTGAGAGTCCCTTGGACTGCAAGGAGATCCAACCAGTCCATTCTGAAGGAGATCAGCCCTGGGATTTCTTTGGAAGGAATGATGCTAAAGCTGAAACTCCAGTACTTTGGCCACCTCATGCAAAGAGTTGACTCATTGGAAAAGACTCTGATGCTGGGAAGGATTGGGGGCAGGAGGAGAAGGGGACGACAGAGGATGAGATGGCTGGATGGCATCACTGGATGGATGTGAGTCTGAGTGAACTCCAGGAGTTGGTGATGGACAGGGAGGCCTGGTGTGCTGCGATTCATGGGGTCGCAAAGAGTTGGACATGACTGAGAGACTGATCTGATCTGATCTGATCTGATGTTTATACCTTATCTCTTTCTCTAGTGAAAACAGAGAACTGTGTTTAAATTAACTTTAATAGCTACACTTTCTCAAAAGAACTGTTTATTAAATAAGAGCAAAATGATAACTAGCATTTTGAGTTTGTTTCATCATGTCTGTATATGCATGCATGTGTTGACTTAGGAAAAGTTCATGATAATAGGAAAGTGAGAATGGTTCTGGAAGAGCATAAGACTATTTCCTGCAAAGGCTATTTGTCTGACCTTGGGAGAAAAATAAAGAAGTGACCAAGACAGGAACTCCAGGGCGAATGGCAGGAGGAAACATTGAGGAAGAAAGCAGTCTAAAAAATATCCCTGAATCAGCCAAATAAGCATTTGTTTGTAAGTAAGAGAAACTCAGCTCAATATGGCTTAAGCAAGAATTCTTATTACAAAACAACCCAGAGACAGATTTAGTTTCAGGTCAGCTAAATCCAGGGTTTTGACATTTTTGATGTCATCAAAACTTTCTCTACCTCTCTTAGCTCTGTTCTTGGCCTGTTACTTAGGAACAAGTTCTGTAAAAGAGGAATAAATTTAGGCATTATCACTGGATCAATGTTGATTATATCCTTGAAAAAGGATGAAATCACCCAGGAGAAGGTCCCAGAGAGAGAGGAGAAGAGGACCTTGAAGAGAATCCTGGAAATCACTAGCAAAATTTCAGGATGAGGGAAAATAGTCAAGCAAAGATTCTGAGAAAGATTCTCCTGAAAATAAAGAAAACTAGGAACGTGGGGTCCATGGGAATGATGAAGGTGCCATACATTTTCTGACTAATTTACAGCAGTTTCTCTTTATCCAGAAGTAGTCTCTATACTCAGGTATGGCCGCCAGGATTATATGACTTGACTCCTGACCACAGCTGAACGCTTTAGTGGATCCAGTTGAGCCAAGCTGGCCCTGTCAGGGTCTTTTTTCCAATAAATTTAAATTTAGAACTGAGAGACACAGATACCACATATGCAGGCTGGTTCAAGACAAACAAGTAAAACAAATTAAGTAAAAATGAAGCCAGGAACAAGTCGGGAAGTAAAAGAGTTTAAAGGGTCTCAGCAGAGAAAGAAGCAACTGTTGGAGAAGGCTGAGGAGCAAAAAGCATACAGACTGGGAAAGGTTTTGTTTTGTTTTGAAGTTGTAATGTCTTAATGTATTTGCCTCACCATTCTCACCAGATGAACTTGATTCCTGAACCACAGAAAAAAAAAAAAAAGAACTCAGGAAGGAGATCAAACCAGTCAGTCTTAAAGGAAATCAACCCTGAATATTCATTGGAAGGACTGATACCGAAGCTGAAGCTCCAATACCTGGCCACCTGATGCAAAGAGCCAAGTCACTGGAAAACACCTGATGCTGGGAAAGATTGAAAGGAGAAGGACAAAGGGGTAGCAGAGGATGAGATGGTTAGATAGCATCACTGACTCAGTGGACGTGAATCTGAGAAAACTCTGGGAGATAGTGAAGGACAGGGAAGCCAGGCATGTTGCAGTCCATGGGGTTGCAAAGAGTCGGACACGACTTAGCAACTAGACACCACCAACAAGGTAGAAAATTCCTCAACTCCTTGCTACCAACGCTGGAGCTATCAGCATCTTTGTTCCTTCCTTTGTTTTTCTTTGTACTGTGTCACAAAGGAAAAAGGTGTCTCTCAGGTAATTTACCCCACTCTAATATAAGTAGACCCCAAATTAAATAACGTAATATGTGGGGCTCACTTTATAGCAAGATTAATGAAATGGAGTCCAACCCTGCACAGCAACCATCCTGAGTTCCAGGGATCTGTCCGCAAGGTACAAGTCCAGTTTGTTCTGGCTGCTGTTCAGTACCATTTAGTGCTGCTCCCCACTCTGGTTTAAATATATATGAAGATGATTTGAGGGCCTGAAGCTGGCTGTGACTTCCAGGATAGCACATGCAATTCCAATGTTCCTAGTCATTTTGCCTCTGAGACCAGGACTGAAAAATACTGAAAGCATAAAAATCTGCAAGGCTTGCAGTTTACCTGCCTGACTCCAACCCCCTTCTGTATTCTTCTCTTCGCCTCAGAAAACAAAAGTTCTGATCTGCTTTAGTTTGAGAAGAGAAGCTGGAGGCAGGACAGGAGCTTACTGCCAGGATCCACTGGGCTGCATGTCTCTCCTCTTTTCTCAGGCACTTTCTCTAGGGTTATTGTGTCCTCATTGCCAAGCATAGTGCTCAGCACATAGTTGGATTGCCACACAATTTTGCAGAATACGTGGAAGGATGAATAAATGAATGAACAGGTGGATGATTTATGCAGGTTTGGCAGCGGCCAGGATCCAGAGTACAAGGAGAGGGATATATTTTCAGGAAGAGGAAATTTTATTTCCATCAAAACCTTTCTATTCTGCAAGAAGGGGACAATATGGGATTCTGCCTCACACACTACAAAGAAAAAAGAAAATCAGATAATAGATATTTGATGTTCTTTTAAATTCTCAGAATAAGTTTCTTGTGAATAAAGAATTATAATAATTGGGAATATCTTTCAATGTTTACTTCTAATTTTCATTTACAAGTGAATTAATTAAAGTAGCTTGATATAATTTTCTTATTTTGGAACAACCAGAATTATTAAAATAAGTTATCATGATTTTGACAGTTGCAAGATTTAAACTAAGCATGACTATTAAAGCAATGTATCTTGTGTTTGAAAATAAAGTGGCTTATTTACATTGCTAAAATTAAAATGTGGTTGGGTTTGAAAAAAACCTTTAGGTTTTTTTTTTTTTTTTTTTTTTTAGAAAAATATGTATACATATTCTTTTAAAATACTAATGTTCACTTTCTGCACCTTTGTTCTTTAAAACAGGCAGAAACAAAATCATATTCCCTAATTCTCTTGGAATTTTAATCTAAGGCAGGAAGAAGCAACTATTTAGAATGGGCTTTATTTTTATTGTATGTCTAAAAGCCCCTTAGACAGCAAGGAGATAAAATCAGTCAATCCTAAAAGAAATCAACCCTGAATATTCATTGGAAGGACTAATGCTGAAGCTGAAGCTCCAGTACTTTGGTCACCTGATGTGAATTGCTGACGTTGGAAAGACCCTGATGCTGGGAAAGATTGAAGGCAGGAGGAGAAGGGGACGACAGAGGATGAGATGGTTGGATGGTATCACTGACTCAATGGACATGAGTTTAAGCAAACTCAGGGAGATAGTGATGGACAGAGAAACCTGGCGGGCTGCGGTTAATGGGGTTGCAAAGAATTGGACACAACTTAGCAACTGAACAACAGGTTACATTGGTCCTGAACTTCTTCATATTGCTTGGTTTTATCTCATTATGAAACTATCCTTGGAACACTCTATCTGTTTGATAGACCCTTTCTGATGAATAAAAAAGTAAACTGCTCAGAAATCTATTTTCAAATTTATTTTCAAAATCTATTTGTTTCAAATTTTCAAAATCTAATTTATTTCAAATCTATTTTCAGAAAAGGTTGGAGATCCTTTAGTATACAGGGGAGAAGATCAAAAGAAGTGTAATTTTGTTACTTTAATTGCACTTGGCCTCCATGCATAGAGCAGAAACCAAAGTTATAGTGGTAATATAGTTTCTGTGGGGCACCTGTTAGGGACAGTTTCCAGTTATGGTTAATTTTGTGTCAACTTGAATGAACTAAGTTATGTCCAGGTAGGTGGTAAAACATTATTTCTAGTTAGCTCTATGAGGGTGTTTCTGGAAGAGATTAGCATTCGAAAAATAGACTGAATAAAGTTCTCCTCATCTCTGTAAGGGTGAGAATCATCAGTTCTCTGTGGGTCTAAATAAAATGAAAAAGCAAGGTAGAGGAAAGACGAATTCTCTCTTCTCTCTTCTTGAGCTGCCCTCAGACACTGGCACTACCTGCACTCAAACTTATGGACTCAGACTAAGAATTATACTATTTGCTCTGCTGGTTCCCAGTCCTTTACACTCAATTACACTACCGGCTCTCCTTGTTCTCCAGCTTATAGATGGCATATTGTGGGACTTTTAATCCTCCATAGCAGTCTGAATTAGCCTTTAATAAATCTCTTATATATATATGATATAATTATTATAATAATGATTACATAGTTAATACATTATTATATATAAAGCCATATATATATATACATGGCAACCCACTCCAGTACTCTTGCCTGGAAAATCCCATGGATGGAGGGGCATGGTAGGCTGCAGTCCATGGGGTCGCTAGGAGTCAGACACGACTCCTAGAGCGACTTCACTTTCACTTTTCACTTTCATGCACTGGAGAAGGAAATGGCAACCCACTCCAGTGTTCTTGCCTGGAGAATCCCAGGGACAGGGAGCCTGGTGGGCTGCCATCTATGGGGTCGCACAGAGTCGGATACGACTGAAGCGACTTAGCAGTAGCATATGCAGACCATGTACACACAGAACTTAGCTTGAGGGGAAGAAGTCAGAAAACAGAATACCAATGTGTATGTTGGTTTTTGTTGATCACATTTGCCCAGGAATCACAGAAGGAAATGAGCTTAAAAAAGAATTTGCTAGTTCTGCAAGTAAGAAATAACGGGACTATATATCCCAGAAACTCAAAGTCTTAAAAAGCTGGCAGAGACAAGTGTTTTTTGAACCTAAACAGTGGCGATAACATCGAAAAACTCTTTAAGCAGCAAAGATATATGTGTGTGTATGTGTGTAAATGGGTGTGTGTGTGTGTGTGTATACCTATAATCACGTGTGATGCCATCTTACCACACTACATGTATCAGAATGGCTAAAATACAGGACACTGACAATATGAAATTCTGCTGAGCATATATAGCAACAGAAACTTTCATTCATTTCTACTGGGAATGCAAGATGGCACAGCCTCTTTGGAAGACAGTTTGATAATTACTTAAATATAGTCTTTCCATATGATTCATTAATTCTGGTCCTAAATATATACATACCAAAAGGAGATGAAACCTTATGTTCGCACAAAAAACTGAACATGAACATTTATGGCAGTTTTCTCATGATCGCCAAAACTTGGAAACAACCAATATGGCCTTCAGCTATAAATCTTAAATTTATACAGCGATGTATGTCAATTCTTAATAAAAGTGGAAAAAAAGATGTCCATCAATAGATGAGTGGATGAGCAAACTGTGGTACATCCACGCAATGAGGTATTATTCAGTGATAAAAAGAAATGAACTATTAAGCCAGGAAAGACATAAAGAACCCTTAGATATATTTTGTTAAGTGAAAGAAGCCAGTCTAAAAAGGCTATATTCCGTGTGACTCCAACTACACAACATTCTGGAAAACTCAAAACTATGAAGACAGGAGCAAAACCGTGGTTGCCAAGGCTTCAGTGAGCCCTACTCCCTGAAAGTAGGTCAGACACTAAGATGTGGAACCAGCACAATCATTTCAGCTTTGACTGGAAATTTCTGCTGATATTTGAGTAGCCTTGATGAAGGATGAGGTTCAGCAATCAGCTTATTTCTCATCCTCAGCAAGGCCAAGGAAAACTACTTGAAACAAGAGTGAGAATCTAAGTGTTTGGTACAAATAGTTTGCATCCTTATGAGTGTTAATTCCATGTAAACTTTGGTAATATTCAAGGTAAATATTTACCTTCTTATTACACTATCTTATTTGAGGACAAATAGTTACCTTTTAGAATGTATATTGTGTGTGTGTGTGTGTGTAATTAAGTATATTGGACTCAGAGCTGCACACCTGTAAAATTAAGAATCTGTGGATATCACCCTTGTAAGAGATCTGAAGGAGAAGAGACTTGGATTGTCATAGTATAAGTGAACATTGCAATAGTACAGTATAGTGGGAGGAACCTGGGCTTGGGGTCAGGCTTTACTGTTAGGGCCACTGAAGAATTTTTGTTAACCTCTATGAGCATGATTGGGCTTCCCAGGCACTAATGGTAAGGAATTTGCCTGCAGTGCAGGAGATGTAAGAGATGTGGGTTTGATCCCTAGGTTGGGAATATCCCCTGGAGGATGGCATGGCAACCCACTCCAGTATTCTTGCCTGGAGAATCTCATGGACAGAGGAGCCTTGCAGGCTACAGTATGTGGGGTTGTAAAAGTTGGACATGACTGAAGTGACTTAATGTGAAGTCAAGTGGGCCTTAGGAAGCATCACTATGAACAAAGCTAGTGGAGGTGACGGAATTCCAGTTGAGCTATTTCAAATCCTAAAAGATGATGCTGTGAAAGTGCTGCATTCAATATGCCAGCAAATTTGGGAAACTCAGTAGTGGCCACAGGACTGGAAACGGTCAGTTTTCATTCCAACCCCTAAGAAAGGCAATGTCAAATAATGCTCAAACTACCACACAATTGCATTCATCTCACACACTAGTAAAGTAATGTTCAAAATAATGCTTAAAATTCTCTAAGCCAGGCTTCAACAGTACATGAACTGTAAGCTTCCAGATGTTCAAGCTGGATTTAGAAAAGGAACTGGAGATCAAATTGCCAACATCTGTTGGATCATTGAAAAAGCAAAACAGTTCCAGAAAAACATCTACTTCTGCTTTATTGATTATGCCAAAGCCTTTCACTATGTGGATCACAAAAAAACTGGAAAATTCTTAGAGATAGGACTACCATACCACCTGACCAGAAATCTGTATGCAGGTCAGGAAGCAACAGTTAAAACTGGACATGGAACAACACACTGGTTCCAAATTGGGAAAGGAGTACGTCAAGGCTGTATATTGTCACCTGGCTTGTTTAACTTATATGCAGAGTACATCATGAGAGACATTGGGCTGGATGAAGCACAAGCTGGAATCAAGATTGCTGGGAGAAATGTCAATAACCTCAGGTATGCAGATGATACTACCCTTATGGCAGAAAGTGAAGAACAAAAGAGCCTCTTGAAGAAAGTGAAAGAGGAGACTGAAAAAGTTGGCTTAAAACTGAACATTCAGAAAACTAAGATCATGGCATCTGGTCCCATCACTTCATGGGAAATAGATGGGGAAACAGTGGAAACAGTAACAGACTTTATTTTTCAGGGCTCCAAAATCCCTGCAGATAGTGACTGCAGCCATGAAATTAAAAGATGCTTGCTCCTTGGAAGAAAAGTTATGACCAACCTAGACAGCTTATTAAAAAGCAGAGACATTACTTTGTCAACAAAGGTGAGTCTAGTCAAAGCTATGGTTTTTCCAGTAGTCATGTATGGATGTGAGAGTTGGACTATAAAGAAATCTGAACATGAAAGATTTAATGCTTTTGAACTGTGGTGCTGGAGAAGACTCTTGAGAGTCCCTTGGACTGCAAGGAGATCCAACCAGTCCATCCTAAAGGAGATCAGTCCTGAGTGTTCATTGGAAGGACTGATGTTGAAGCTGAAACTCTAATACTTTGGCCACCGATATGAAGAACTGACTCATTAGAAAAGACCCTGATGCTGGGAAAGATTGAAGGCAGGAGGAAAAGGGGACGACAGAGGATGAGATGGTTGGACGGCATCACCGACTCCATGGACCTGAGTTTGAGTAAACTCCTTGAGTTGGTGCTGGACAGGGAGGCCTGGTGTGCTGCAGTCCATGGGGTCACAAAGAGTCAGACACGACTGAGTGACTGAATTGAATTGAACTGAAATGATTTAGCATGCACACACACACCCAAGGGCAAGATTATATGTTAAGAAAGATAATTCAGAAGAAAAGGGAAATATAGGAGTAAAAGGGAGGAGCAAAAATAGACTGTGAAAAATCATAAAATGCAGTTGTTAAGTGACAGATAAAATCTGTGATAGAAATGCAAGTAGTCCATTTCTTATGATGGAAGTCAGGTAGAGAACACAAGTATTAGTGCAGTAGATTGAAGAATACCATGGTGAGAAAATGAGAATGTTCTGACAGACTAGGATATATCACTTTACTTCCTACTCTCTAAAAATTCTGAAAAAGATCTGATTTTTGAGCTTTCTTATTTCATGGGAGAGAAATGGACAAAGAATAAGAATACCATTTCTCCAAAGAAGATATACAGATGGCTAACAAACACATGAAAAGATGCTCAACATCACTCATTATCAGAGAAATGCAAATCAAAACCACAATGAGGTACCATTTCACGCCAGTCAGAATGGCTGCGATCCAAAAGTCTACAAGCAATAAATGCTGGAGAGGATGTGGAGAAAAGGGAACCCTCTTACACTGTTGGTGGGAATGCAAACTAGTACAGCCACTATGGAGAACAGTGTGGAGATTCCTTAAAAAACTGGAAATAGAACTGCCATACGACCCAGCAATCCCACTACTGGGCATACACACCGAGGAAACAAAAATTGAAAGAGACACGTGTACCCCAATGTTCATCACAGCACTGTTTATAATACCCAGGACATGGAAGCAACCTAGATGTCCATCAGCAGATGAATGGATAAGAAAGCTGTGGTACATATACACAATGGAGTATTACTCAGCCATTAAAAAGAATACATTTGAATTAGTTCTAATGAGGTGGATGAAACTGGAGCCTATTATACAGAGTGAAGTAAGACAGAAAGAAAAACACTAATGCATATATATGGAATTTAGAAAGATGGTAACGATAACCCTGTATGCGAGACACCAAAAGAGACACAGATGTATAGAACAGTCTTTTGGACTCTGTGGGAGAGACAGAGGGTGGGATGATTTGGGAGAATGGCATTGAAACATGTATAATATCATATAAGAAATGGATCACCAGTCCAGGTTTGATGCAGGATACAGGAAGCTTGGGGCTGGTGCACTGGGATGACCCAGAGGGATGGTACATGGAGGGAGGTGGGAGGGGGGTTCAAGATTGGGAACACGTGTACACCCATGGTGGATTCATGTTGAGGTATGGCAAAACCAATACAATATTGTAAAGTAATTAGACACAATGGAGTATTACTCAGCCATTAAAAAGAATACATTTGAATCAGTTCTAATGAGGTGGATGAAACTGGAGCCTATTATACAGAGTGAAGTAAGCCAGAAGGAAAAACATAAATACAGTATACTAACGCATATATATGGAATTTAGAAAGATGGTAACAATAACCCGGTGTACGAGACAGCAAAAGAGACACTGATGTATAGAACAGTCTTATGGACTCTGTGGGAGAGGGAGAGGGTGAGGGTGGGAAGATGTGGGAGAATGGCAATGAAACATGTAAAATATCATGTAGGAAACGAGTTGCCAGTCCAGGTTCGATGCATGATGCTGGATGCTTGGGGCTAGTGCACTGGGACGGCCCAGAGGGATGGTATGGGGAGGGAGGAAGGAGGAGGGTTCGGGATGGGGAACACATGTATACCTGTGGCGGATTCATTTTGATATTTGGCAAAACTAATACAATTATGTAAAGTTTAAAAATAAAATAAAATTGGAAGAATAAAAAAAAAAAAAAAGAGGAAAAAAAAATAAATAAAATAAATAATTTTAAATTAAAAAAAAAGTGATTCTGTTTAACATGAATCATGTTAAAGTTTATTCTTTAACAGATTTATTGAAATACAATTGGCAAAAATTATATAGATTTAAGGTGTACATCTTGATTATTTTTAGGACCTTACTTAATCCTGCCCCTGCCAGATCTATTAACGTATAATTGACAAATAAAAATTTTGTATATTTAAGACATAAAAAAAAGAATAGGGATACCAACATGTTTTTTTAAATACCAACATTTATGGAATATTACTACATTCCACATACTCTAAAGAAATTTTTCTTGTTGTCACATTTTATCCTCATAAAACTCCTGAAATAAAGGCATTAGTGTGACTATTCTGTTGAGAAGAAACTGAGAGACAGAGACAATAAGCTCTTTGTCCAACATGATACGTTGAAATGACAAAGTCAATATTTAGCACAAAAGTTCATTTGACTTTAGACTCCCTGTTCTTTCCATAACTCATCATTGCTTTAAACAATTGAAAACCACATGCATGAAAACCTATTTAAATTCATTTTAATGAAAAATTAACACTAATATGTTTTTTAAGTACTTATTTTATTTTTTTAATATTTATTTTAATTGGAGGATAATTACTTTACAATACTGTGGTGGTTTTTGCCATACATCTTTCCTAGGGTGTAAATTTTATGATAGTGGTTGGACATTATTATAATCTTTCTTTCTTTTCAGTTTTCAAGGACATAAGATCACATTGGCATTCTTGTAAGTACTTAACAGGCAATTCCTAAGGGAGGGCACTTAGAAACTAGTTTGTATTTTTTAGAGTTCAAAATATGCCTTAATTTGCTAATTCATCCATTTTATTATATAATTTAATACCCAATAATCACTTATAACTTTTGAAACTGACAACACACCATATATTTAATGTAAAAAATCCACTACTATTTTCACAAAGCCTTGAATTTCAGGTAAAATATCCTCATTTTGAAAATAGTGCAATGTCAGAAAGTAACTGTACAGATGCTGCTGAATATAAGTAATTCTTTTCCATTTTTCTACACTAGGAAAATACACTGTGTATTCTTCCATTTTATTAGTGTTTATGGTTATTTATAAACCAACAGCTTAACTTTAACAAACATTTTACAACATTAGCAGATAAATATTTGATGCTATCCATACATAGGAGACTCAATAAGACTTGAGAAATCTTTATAAATTGGAGAAAAGAAACCTCTATTCTGCTTTCTGTAGCTATTATTAATATTTAAAACATCTCAGAAACATGTACATCACCAAAAGAGATTCTGTTATATACAAAGTTAGTAGAATGCAAAATAATTTCATGGCAGTCAAAACAAACTGCACAAGGAACAAGCTAATAATATATGTAACTCCACTCCCCTCATCCTTTTCAATGATGGAGACAAGTCACCAAGACAGAACAGGTCTTAGAAAATGTGAAAAAACATTAAGCCTGCTCAAAATGAAAATTTTCAGAAAAAGTATTATATGATATGTAGGGATGTATGAGACAAGTCTATTATGTTTCAAAACACAAATTATAACAATTAGAAATATTTAGACAAATTATTTTATGATGAACATTCTGGATGGTACATTATAGAAAGCCTGGATTATTTTGACTTTTTGAAAAGACTATTGAGCTTCATTCTGGAAGGCAGTTAAGTAGAGCCTTTTGACCCCATAAAGTTTTATTCTTTGGGAAATTTATTTTAGTTTTATGCTTACTCCTGGGGTGTGTCATTTTACTCTATGCATAGTTCCCTTTGTTAAGATTTGGGCTTCTAAGAATTTTACCTGAGTAATGGCCTTACAGGGAAGTTCTCTTCACTTTCTTCAAGCTGGAATATCATGGTATGACCATCATTCAATCATGCAACACTAGGTCTTGCCCTTTGCATTAACATAGTTATTGATCAAAGACTAATAAGGAACCCCCACATAGGTTTCTGGATCATGATCCTTAGAGTTGAAATTGGCATCCATTTCATCATCCTTAATTCCAATCTGTGATCTTTAGTTCAGGGAAACCATGACTTATATTCTCTATGTAGTTTTATAATTATTTACATAGAGGCTAGGTCCAATATCAATTACTCCATTGTAGCTGGATATAGATAAATTGTTTCTTATTTGTTTTTTATTCTCCCAAGACCTCTTTTCTTTCCCGAAATGTATGTATTGAGTCAATTTTAAAGTAATAGGCATCCTTTGTATGTTGTAAACGTGTCAGCCGCTCAATCATCTCCCACTCTTTGCAACCCCGTGGACTGTAGCCTGCCAAGCTCTTCTGTCCATGGAATTCTCCAGGCAAGAATACTGGAGTAGGTAGCCATTTCCTCCTCCAGGGGATCTTCCTGACCCAGGGATCGAGTGAATCAATACTATGCTTTGTAACTTATGCTATTTGTTGTTAACTGAGCTTTCTAGCCTAAAGCAACATGCTGCAGGTATTAAATCAAAGAAAGCAAGCAAATAAAAACCCTATAATTGTGCAATTCATGGGAAACAGCCATATGACCACTTTCGTTTTTCCCTTTTTAAAACTTTACACGTATTTTAAAGTAATTAACCTCCAATTAAAATAAATAAATTAAAAAAAAAAAAAAAAACTTTACACATTCCTCAATTGAAAAGGCCTAGAGCCAAAGACTGGGCTTCCCTTGTGGCTCAACTAGAAAAGTATCCACCTTCAATGCAGGAGACATTAGTTCAATTCCTGGGTTGGGAAGATCCCCTGGAAAAGAGATAAGCTAACCATTCCAATATTCTTGGTCTTCCCTGGTGGCTCAGATGGTAAGGAATCTACCCACAGTGTGGGAGACCTAGGTTCAATCCCTGGGTTAGAAAGATCCCCTGGAGGAGGGCATGGCAACCCATTCCAGTATTCTTGCCTGGAGAATCTCATGGACAGAGGAGCCTGACTGGCTACAATCCATGGGGTCACAAAGAGTCCAACATGACTAAGTGACTAAGCACAGCACAGAGGCAATGACCACATACTAATATCGAGCTCTTCTAGCTCTCACATAAAATATTTTCACACTAAAAAGGGAGCCTTCTTGAAAACATGCTTGATTTCAAGTCTGTGTCATGAAATGCACAAGAAGGGCCTGGGACATCCCGGTTTTGCTAGAAAATAAGTTATAGAAAACAAATGGGGAGATATCAAAGTTCACAGGAAGTATCACTGACCAAAGATGAGACAGCATGAATCTCAAAAAAAAAAAAAAAAAGACTAAATTTGTTTAAAACAGAGTGAGTACAAAAGGTCATAATTTTATCACAGTATTTATAAGAGAAAGTAACAAAATTCACCCCATACCACAGGAAATAGCATAGAAATTATTCCAATTGGATTTAAAGTAGGATACTTCTTAAAAAAGAATTAATAAATTATTCTACCTTTTCAACATAAACTGTAATTCAATGTAACAAAAAGACCCTAGTAGGTGAAGAAAACTATCCTTTATAAAAGAATTATTCCAGGTAATAAACGTAGAACAAATAACACAATTAGAAAAAACACTGTTTTGCTACTACTAACAAAAGAACTGATTTAGGCAATGGTCAATAATGGATGTTAAAACTATTAAGTAAAGATGGAGAATTTTGCAATGAAGGAATCAGGCTGTAACCATCTGAAACTATATATCAATCAATATCACTGAATTGAGGCAACTGGAGAATATGTGCCTCCAAAGTGATACAATATGATGTACAAAGCATCATAGCATCATCTACAAAACATTTTTGCAAGAAAGTAAAAAAATTACTTGAATGAAATCAAGTTTTTAAGGACTTATATCCAGTCTAACAGAATAGAGTGTGAAATGCCATAGGAAATAATCACCCAAACCAGACAGTGGATCATCTATAAGATAACTAATCTAATTTCCTTAAAAAAGCAATGCCAAGAAAAATAGAGTGGAAGGAGGGGAGACTTATCTATATTTAAAAAAAAAAAAAAACATAAAAGGGAAAGACAGAAAGAGAATGACTTAGGAAATACAATTTGAATAGATCATTTGGATTAGATTCTAATGCTCAAAACAGCAAATTTAAAAGATGTTTTTGAGACAATTCTAGGCATTCTAGTTGATAATAAGAAATTGTTAGTTTTGTTAACTGTTCATAGTAATAATGACATGGATTTTTTGCTTTTGATGTGTACTAAAACAGAGTGAAATGATACACTATCTGGGATTAGCTTTAAAACATTTCAGGCCTATCCCTTCTCTTACCACCCTTCTTTTCCTGAAAAAAGGACAAGGAAGGTAGACTGATACAGTAAAATATACAGGGTTCTTGAAATGGGTGATGGAAATCACAGGAGTTTATTTTACTGTACTATAGTGTAGGTTTGGAATTTTATTAATGTAAATTTATAAAGAGATAATGAAGATACCTGTGAAGTTATATTCTACTGTCTTTGAAAAGTTAAAAACAGGCCTTATTTTAAAATGTAATGTTACTTTTCTCAATTGTCTTAGATAGGAACTTGAACTCAGTTCACATGTAGCATCAATATGATACATATTATATCCAGCAGAGAGCTCCAGTACTCTTGCCTGGAAAATACTATGGACGGAGAATCCTGGTAGGCTACAGTCCATGGGGTCGGAAAGAGTCGGACACGACTGAGCGACTTCACTTCACTTCACTTTATTTACTTCAAGGAGATCCAACCAGTCCATCCTAAAGGAAATCAGTCCTGAATATTCAGTGGAAGGAGTGATGATGAAACTGAAACTCCAATACTTTGGCCACCTGATGCGAAGAACCGACTCATTTGAAAAGACCCTGATGCTGGGAAAGGTTGAAGACAGGAGGAGAAGAAGATGACAGAGGATGAGATGGTTGGATGGCATCACTGACTCAATGGACATGGGTTTGAGTAAACTCCGGGAGTTGGCGATGGACAGGGAGGCTTAGCGTGCTTCAGTCCATGGGGTCGCAAAGAGTAGGACACGACTGACCTACTGAACTGAACTGAACTGAACTGAAAAGATTTATGGAAGTGAGTATTATCATGGGCCTGAAAAAAACAAGAACAGGGAATGGAACAGTGTTAACAGAATCTAAGAGAGCTGAAGCCCTGGAAATGGGCCACAGGAAAGCAGCTAGCGCCATGGAAACAAGGTGTGTGCAGGCAAAGCGTCATCTTTTTATCCAGTGCTGGTGTTTTCCATCCCCACAGAGAGCAGAGGCAGCAGGCCACAGAAAGCAGGCTTCAGGAGCACAGAGCAAGGCAGACATGGGCAGAGAACGGATGGTGGATGAGGCAGGTGAGGAAAAGTGCAATGGGGAAAAGCATTAATCTAAGTGTTCATTCCACTGAAAATCTGGCTTTGGTTTGCAATAAGTTCAGGTAACTTAAGGTGAAATTTTACAAGTTTTTCAGAAGCGTCATAGTATGGGTAATACCTGTCAAATTTGTACATTTGTAATCCATAAGTTGTGCATTATTTCCATGTCTTGGCTCTTCTGAGACAACATGGATGGACCTTAAGAGTATTATGCTAAGGGAAATAAGCCAGAAAGAGAAAGACAAATACTACACGGTATTACTCACATGTGGAATCTAAATAAAAAGTCAAACTCACAGAAACATAAAGCAGAAAAGCGGTTGCCAGGGACTGGGAGGTTGGATAAATAAGGAGAGATTGGTTCAAGCTTTGAACGAAAAGACGAGCAAGGTCTGATGTTCTACTGAATAACACTGTGACTACAATTGATAACATGGTACTGTATAATCTAAATTGCTAAGAGGATAGAACTTAAAAGTTCTCACCAAAAAAGATACATGTGTTAGATGATGCATCTGTTAATTAACTAGAGGGGAGGAATTCTTTCACATGTATACATATATCTAATCATCATGATCTATACTTTATAAATGTTACAGTTTTGTCAATCATATCTAAATAAATGTTAAAAAATCATTCATTGCCTTATGTGGAATTACTAATATGTTACATTTTAATAATATTTGATCACTATATTTATATTTTCAGTTCAGTTCAGTTCAGTCACTCAGTAGTGTCCAACTCTTTGTGACCCCATGAATCACAGCACGCCAGGCCTCCCTGTCCATCACCAACTCCCGGAGTTCACCCAAACTCGTGTGCATAGAGTCGGTGATGCTATCCAGCCATCTCATCCTCTGTTGTCCCCTTCTCCTCCTGCCCGCAATCCCTCCCAGCATCAGGGTCTTTTCCAATGAGTCAACACTTCACATGAGGTGGCCAAAGTACTGGAGTTTCAGCCTCAGCATCAGTCTTTCCAAAGAACACCCAGGACTGGTCTCCTTTAGAATGGACTGGTTGGATCTCCTTGCAGTCCAAGGGACTCTCAAGAGTCTTCTCCAACACTACAGTTCAAAAATATCAATTCTTTGGCTCTCAGCTTTCTTCACCATCCAACTCTCACATCCATACATGACCACAGGAAAAACCATAGCCTTGACTAGACGGACTTTGTTGGCAATGTAATGTCTCTGCTTTTGTATATGCTGTCTAGGTTGGTCATAACTTTCCTTCCAAGGAGTAAGTGTCTTTTAATTTCATGGCTGCAGTCACCATCTGCAGTGATTTTGGAGCCCCCCAAAATAAAGTCTGACACTGTTTCCCCTTCTATTGCCCATGAAGTGATGGGACCAGATGCCATGATCTTAGTTTCCTAAATGTTGAGCTTTAAGCCAACTTTTTCACTCTCCTCTTTCACTTTCATCAAGAGGCTTTTTAGTTTCTCTTCACTTTCTGCCATAAGGGTGGTGTCATCTGCATATGTGAGGTTATTGATATTTCTCCCGGCGATCTTGATTCCAGCTTGTGATTCATCCAGCCTTGCGTTTCTCATGATGTATTCTGCATACAAGTTAAATAAGCAGGGTGACAATATACAGACTTGACATACTCCTTTCCTGATTTGGAACCAGTTCATTGTTCCATGTCCAGTTCTAACTGTTGCTTCCTGACCTGCATATAGGTTTTTCAAGAGGCAGGTCAGGCGGTCTGGTATTCCCATCTCTTTCAGAATTTTCCACAGTTTATTGTGATCCACACAGTCAAAGGCTTTGGCATAGTCAATAAAGCAGAAATGGATGTTTTTCTGGAACTCTCTTGCTTTTTCAATGATCCAGCGGATGTTGGCAATTTGATCTCTGGTTCCTCTGCCTTTCCTAAAACCAGCTTGAACATCTGGAAGTTTACAGTTCACGTATTGCTGAAGCGTGGCTTGGAGAATTTTGAGCATTACTTTCCTAGCGTGTGAGATGAGTGCAATTGTGCGGTAGTTCTAGCATTCTTTGGCATTGCCTTTCTTTGGGATTGGAATGAAAACTGACCTTTTCCAGTCCTGTGGCCACTGCTATTTTAGAGTATACTAAAATGTCCTTTTTCTCAGTGTTACACTTTCTCCGTTACTTGCCAAACTTCTTAATTATAATACATTTTAACCTTTGTCTAAATAATTATGGACACTTGAAAGAAACCCGAAGCTAAAATTACTGTTAATCTTTAATTCAAATGATAATTTACAGAACTCTACAATGAAGGTATACCTGAGAAAATAGCATACAATAATTTTAAAAACTGTGACATGAATATGATGAGAATTTAAATAAAAGACTTGTGTTGGAAACTGTATTGGCAAACACTACACGGACCAATACCATGCTATTTCTTTTGATTTCGAAACTGTATCAAATTAGCAAGATAAGAATGACTTTGGTCAAGAGATTCTGAGTATCACAGTCCCATTCGATTTTGTGCATGGGCTATATAGCTGACTGAATAAAAGCTACGTACAAGTCAGCACTGAATCTTTGTCCATTTGACCCATTATATTCGTATGCATGTTAGTCACTCAGTCATGTCCAACTCTTTGCAACCCCATGAACTGTAGCCCGCCAGGTTCCTCTGTCCATGAGATTTCCCAGGCAAGAACACTGGAGTGGGTTGCCATGCCCTGTTCCAACATATTCACATAGTTTTTAGGAAAAGACAAATTATACCAGGTCAGTTAAACAGGCAATGAAGACTTTCTTCAAGACAATCACAATGGAAAAGAGAGACGGTTGTAACAGGGCAGAAATATTGAACTCGACTCCACTGAAAGGAAAAGTGGAAAGTACTGAAGGACACAGGGGTGTGGGAGGGGAGACTCAGTCAATGTGAACGAGCCATCTGTGCTTACTAATTAACAATTAAAGAAGTTAGGTTACTACTCTCCCACAGACACGGGGAGACAGGAATGAAATCTTTTCTGATGATTACATTTCAAAAATAAAAATGAATCCCAGGTCCTTGAGAAAGACATTCCTGGGCTGTAGAAGATTTACAGAAAACTTTTCTGTCCTTTACAAAGGACAGAAAAATAATTTACAATTGCAAGTTTTCTTTTTTTTTTTTTAAGAGCGTAAAACAACAAAATTTATTAATCTCACAACTTCTGTGGGTCAAGAATTCGGAATTGCAAGTTTTCTAAATTAAATGTTCTAAGTAGGGAGTTCAGGGGCATATACTCAGGAGGAAGCATGCTTAATGTTTGGACAAGCTGAGGGAAACATTAAGGTAAGTCCATCTTGGTCAATTATATCAATATTCTAAATACTGGATGGAGATGCTGCTGCTAAGTCGCTTCAGTCGTGTCCGACTCTTAGCGACCCTATGGACTGGAGCCTACCAGGCTCCTCTGTCCATGGTATTTTCTAGGCAAGAGTACTTGAGTGGGGTGCCATTGCCTTCTCCGGATAGAGATGAGGGTGCCATAAAACAATGTATTCGTATTTGATGTTTTTCAAGGCATTTATGGATATATTACTATTCAAAGTTAATCTTATGTTTAACTTTGAAAGAATCTTGTTAGTTGGACATTTTGTTTTACCTCAAAGAGCTATTCTTCCATAAAACTAAGGCTTCCATATAACAGACCAAAGGATGTGAGGACTCTATTCCAGACTGAAAAAGCAGCCAAATTGTTGTCATAGATAATGAGGGGCCAGGAGCAGCCCAACTGTTGAAAACGTAATAGGCTTGCCTGTTAACTAGAAAGGAACTCTGTACAGCAGGGCTCCTTTGTGGGAGGATTGGCATAACCATAAACTGTAAATCAAAGCATAAAAAATCATTGCATGACAAAAAAAATTCTTTCAGGCAATTCAGTGAATAAAATCCATCAGATAATTGTTTTCTTCTCTCTTTTCTGTTTGAGATGCAATTAGTATCTCAAAAGGCTCTAGTTTCTTTTGGCTTAAAACTTTTTACCTTCTGCTTCTTGAGCTGTCTCTTTTTTTAAGCTAGGTGAAAGTATATAAGGAAATATGTTGTTAGAGTATTTAAGGGAGAATAATTCTATAAAATCTCTTGGAAAAGGGAAAAATAAGTGGTATTTTTGACCGAAGAAAGGGCAAATCTAAGGTTATCGTCTCTTAGATATGACCAAAAATGCTGCAATTAAAGGCATTTGGATAAATATGCTTATATAAAACAAAAGAATGACTATTTAGGTATAGAAAGTACATTTGCAAAAGGAAAAAAACAAGAAAGGAAAAGTCAACAAAGGATTATGATGAAAAATTGCAAAAGTAGGGAAAAGAAGCCATTTTCTGAAAATGCTGAAGTCCACTCTATATCTCAATGAGAAACTGAATACTAATATTAGAACAACTCTACTTTATTTAGCCTTTTATTATTTAGAGTTATGTAGCTGCTCATGCTTAAGTTAATCATTAGAACATAAAGTATAGCTCACATTAAGGTTACACATTAAAAATCAGGTTAGACATTAAAAAAAAAATATATATATATATATAAAATGCTTTTTTTTTTTTCCTTTTCAAGCTCATTCTATCTGTTGCTAAATTTGAAGCTATTCAAAGCAAAGTGTACCAAAACTCTCCCTATCAATTACATCTATAACTGTGGCTTTTTGTCTGTTTAATCACATGAAGGATGACTGGATGACTCACAACTTGCATATCTGATCAAGGATTGTACTCTAAACTTCAAAGCAAATACCAACAGTCTGCCTGGCATCTTCTTCTGGGTGTCAGAAAAGCACCTCAGCATATCTGAAGCTAAATTAAAACCAATGCAATCCTTTGCCATTGCTCTCTATCCTGTGAAAGGCAGCATCCTGCTCATTTCCCTTTTTCTCATTACCCTCTTTATCCAGTGCTTTTCCCATGACTGTGATGATTACATTGTTTTAAATATCTGTTGAATCTTTATGCTTCTCTCCATTTATACTGGAAGTGAAAGTTTCTCAGTCATATCCAACTCTTTGCGAACCCATGGAATTGTCCAGGCCAGAATACTGGAGTGGGTAGCCTTTCCCTTCTCCAGGGGATTTTCCCAACCCAGGGATCGAACCCAGCTCTCCCACATTGCAGGTGGATTCTTTAGCAGCTGAGCCACCAGGGAAGTCCATTTGTACTGCCACCACCTTTATCCAAATTAGCATCATTGACATCTACCTAACTGTAACTGCCCAGAACATCCATATCTTTCCTCCTTGTCCTTTCATCACCTTCTGCACCAGAGCATTTTTGCCACTTTTCACTACAGCTGGAGCACGTTTTCTGGAGTGTAGAGCTAACAACCACATCTACCTCTTCTTTCAAGTTTTCAGTGGTTTCCCTTTGCTTTTAAATAAAACAGAATTAATTTCTATGACTTTCAAGAGTCCTATCTTGCCAGCCTTTCTCTCCTTTGCTGTTTCTCAGCAACCACATTGGCTTTATGTTACTTTTTTTTACCATTTCACTAACAAACTACATATAGTCATACATACCGTAAACTTGGTTCCAGACTATTGCAATAAAGTGAATATTGCAATAAAATGGATTTTTTGCCTTCTGAATGCTTATAAAAGTCAGGTTTACACTACATTTTAGTGTGCAATGACATCATATCTAAGCAAACAATGTATATACCTTACTTAAAAAAAAAAAAAAAACTCTATTGCTAAAAAGTGCTAAGCATCACCTGAACCTCTTTTGCTAGTGGGGGTCTCGCCTCGGGGTGGATGGTGGTGGCTGACCAGGGCAGTGGTTGCTGAGGGTTGGGGCGGCAGTGGCAATCCCTTAAAATAAAACAACAATTAAGTTTGCTGTGAACATCTTTACAGAAAAATGTCTACTTCTGCTTTACTGACTACACCAAGCCTTTGACTGTGTGGATCACAACAAACTGTGGAAAATTTTTGAACAGATGGGGATACCAGATCACCTTACCTGCCTCCTGAGAAATCGGTATGAAGGCCAAGAAGCAATACAGTTAGAACTGGACATGGAACAATGAACTGGTTCCAAATTGGGAAAGGGGTATATCAAGGCTATATATTGTCACCCTGTTTATTTAACTTATATGCAGAGGACATCATGCGAAATGCCAGGCTGGATGAAGCACAAGCTGGAATCAAGATTGTCGGGAGAAATATCAGTAACCTCAGATATGCAGATGACACCACCCTTATGGCAGAAAGTGAAGAGGAACTAAAGAGTCTCTTGATGAAAGTGAAAGAGAAGAGTCAAAAAGCTGGTTTAAAACTCAACATTCAAATAACTAAGACTATGGCCTCTGGTCCCATCACTTCATGGCAAATACCTGGGGAGACAGTGGAAACAGTGACAGACTTTATTTTCTTGGGCTCCAAAATCACTGCAGATGGTGATTGCAGCCATGAAATTAAAAGACACTTGTTCCTTGGAAGAAAAGCTATGACCAACCTGGTGGTGGTGGTGGTTTAGTCACTAAGTCATGTCCGACTCTTCTGACCCCATGGACTGTAGCTAGCTAGGTTCCTCTGCCCGTGGGATCTCCAGGCAAAAATACTAGAGTGGGTTGCCATTTCCTTCTCCAAGGATGACCAATCTAGACAGCATATTAAAAAGCAGAGACAAAAAATAAAATAAAATAAAAAGCAGAGACATTATTTAGATGACAAAGGTCCAGTCTAGTCAAAACTATGGTCTTTCCAATAGTCATATATGGATGTGAGAGTTGGACCATAAAGAAAGCTGAGCACTGAAGAATTGATGCTTTTGAACTGTGGTGTTGAAGAAGACTCTTGAGAGTTCCTTGGACTGCAAGGAGATCAAACTGATCAATCCTAAAGGAAATCAATCCTGAATATTCATTGGAAGGACTGATGCTGAAGCTGAAGCTCCAATACTTTGGCCACCTGATGCAAAGAATTGACTCATTAGAAAAGACCCTGATGCTGGGAAAGATTGAGTGCAGGAGGAGAAGGGGGTGACAGAGGATGAAATAGTTGGATGACATCACTGACTGGATGGACATGAGTCTGAGCAAGATCCATGAGTTTCGATAGACAGGGAAGCCTGGCATGCTGCAGTTCATGGGGTCGCAAAGAATCGGACATGACTGAGCAACTGAACTGAACTGAAAGTTTTCTTATTTAACTGACTCTTCCTTTCACGAAAGATTTTGCTGTAGCATCAATGCTCTTTGATAGCATTTCACCCACAGTAGAAATTCTTGCAAAACTGGAATCAATCCTCTCACATTGGCTACTGCTTTGACAACTAAGTTTATGTAATATTTTAAATCTTCTCTTGTCATTTCAACAATATTCATAGTGTCTTCACCAAGAGAAGTTTCCATCTCAAGAAACCACTTCCTTTGCTCATCTCTAAGAAGCAACTCCTCATCCATTCAATTTTT
Organism: Bos taurus; assembly: GCF_002263795.3. NCBI lineage: Eukaryota > Metazoa > Chordata > Mammalia > Artiodactyla > Bovidae > Bos > Bos taurus. The sequence goes on along the minus strand of NC_037332.1, from coordinate 11,512,564 downwards.
ATTATGAACTATCACAGCAATTCATTCCCATCTTCAGACTCCACTTCTAATTCTAGTTTTCTCACTATATCCACCACACTTGCAGTTACTTCCTCCATCGAAGTCTTGAACCCCTCAAAGTCATCCGTCAGGCCTGGTATACACTTCTTCCAAACTCCTATTAACATTGATATTTTGTTCTTTTCCCATGAATCATGAATGTTCTTAATGGCATCTAGAATGGTATATCCTTTCCAGAGGTTTTCAATTTACTTTGCCCAAATCCATCACAGGAATCAATATCTATGGCAGCTATAGCCTTAAGAAATGCATTTCTTAAATAATAAGGCTTGACAGTTGAAATTACTCCTTGATCCACGGGCTTCAGGATGGATGCTGTATTTGCAGCATGAAAACAACATTGATCTCATTATCCGTCTCCATCAGAGCTCTTGGGCGACCAGGTGCATTGTCAGTGAGCAGTCATATTTTGAAAAGAATCTTTTTCTGAGCAACAGATCCCAGCAGTGTGCTGAAAATATTTATTAAACCATGTTGTAAACATGTGTGCTGTCACTCAGGATTTGCTGTTCCATTTAGAGAGCACAGGCAGAGCAGATTTAGCAAAATTGTTAACAGCCTTATTTGGGGATGGTAGATGAGCATTGGCTTCAACTTAAAATCACCAGCTACATTAGCTCCTAACAAGAAAGTTAGTCAACCTGTCCTTTGGAGCTCTGAAACCAGGCATTGACTTCTCTTCTCTAGCTATGAAAGTGCTAGACGGAATCTTCTTTCAATCAAAGGCTATTTCATCTACAATGAAAATCTGGTTTTCAGTGTAGCCACTGTCATTAATGATCTTAGCTAGATCTTCTGGATAAGCTGCTGCAGCTTCTACATCCGTTCTGTTTCACCTTGTACTTTGATATTAAGATGGCTTCTCTCCTTAAACCTCATGAGCCCACCTCTGCTAGCTTCAGACTTTTCTTCTGCCGATTCCTTACCTCTCTCAGCCTTCATAGAATTGAAGGGAATTCAAGACTTGCTATGGATTAGACTTCAGCTTAAAAGAATCTTATGGCTGGTTTGATCTTCTATCCTGACCACAGAAACTGTCTCCATACCATCAAGAATGCAAGCTAGCTTTCTTATCATTTGCGTGTTCACTGGAGTAGCACTTTTAATTTCCTTCAAAACTTTCCCTTTGCATTCACAACCTGGCTAATTGTTTAGTGCAATAGACCTAGCTTATGGCCTATCTCAGCTTTCAACATTAATTCTTTCCTCATTAAGCTTTTGTTGCTAAGTCACTTCAGTCGTGTCCGACACTGTGCGACCCCATGGACGGTAGCCCACCAGGCTCCCCTGTCCCTGGGATTCTCCAGGCAAGAACACTGGAGTGGGTTGCCATTTCCTTCTCCAATGTGTGAAAGTGAAAAGTGAAAGTGAAGTCGCTCAGTCGTGTCCGACTCTTCGCGACCCCATGGACTGCAGCCCACCAGGCTCCTCCATCCATGGGATTTTCCAGGCAAGAGTTTTGGAGTGGGGTGCCATCGCCTTCTCCGTCATTAAGCTTAATCATTCCTAACTTTTGATTTAAAGTGGAAGATATGCAATTTTTCCTTTCACTTAGAAACTTAAAAGCCATTGAGGGTTACTAATTGTCTTAATTTCAAAATCATTATCTCTCAGGGAACAGGGAGTCTGAGGAGAGGGAGAAAGATGAAGGATCTGCTAGTTGGTAAATGGAGCAGTCAGAACACACACATTTATCAATTACGTTGGCCATCCTATATGGGTATTATTTATGGTGTACCCAAACAATTACAATAGTAACATCAAAGACCACTGGTCACAGATCACCATAACGGGCATAATATTAATGAAAAGTTCTGAAATATTGTGAAAATCACCAAAATGTGACCCAAAGACATAAAGTGAGCAAATGCTGCTGAAAAAATGGTGCCAACAGACTTGCTCAATTCAGGATTGCCATGAACCTTCAATTTGCAAAAAAATGCAGTATCTATGAAATACAGTAAAATGAGGCTTGCCTGTATCCTGTTCTCACCTAGAGATATATGCTTGCTGGTACCTCTGCTTGAAATGTCTTCTCCTTAAATGACCATGTAGAATCCTCTTTAAGGTCTTTGCTCATATACCACTTCCTCAGTGGCCACCTTATTTAAAATTAAAACTTTTACCCCACCTTCTACACTTCCTATTGTTCCCTCTATTCTTTCAATGCCCTAGTTTTCCTCCATAGCCATTATCTTGTATACTATATATTTTGCTTATTTTGTTTCTTTTATGCACTGTCCCAGTGGGATGTAATCTTCCTGCCTGAAGACATTTTCTCTGTGTACTAATAATAACAAAGAGCCTGAAAGAGAAACATAGTGCTACACATTCTCCATTTGCTTTACCAGATCTGCTTCAAGTTCTTCTCTTAAATGTTCTGTGCTAGGGGAGGCTGGCCTCTACAGATTGCCAATCTGGACTTCCTTGCCCTCTGGCTTTACCCGTGTGGAATTTTGTGAGTAGGAAATACTTTCAGAGATTCAGAGGAGACAGGAAAATTAGGATGGCTGTTTATTCCCTTTAAAGTACCCAAGTAGCTAGTGGCTGTGCTCTCTAAGGCCACAGCTGTCCCATAACACCTTTCCAAAGGTTGCAGCATCCCCGGATCAGGTAACTACTAGCTGTCCTTGCCTCTCAGGGAACATGTCTCTGAATTCCTAGGTTTTCATCCTGTTTCTTTGGTTTCTTCATCCTTGTCATTTATCTTTCATCAAATTTCAGTTATTCACTAGAGTATGCCATCTATTTTCTGTAGGTATGCTGACTGATAAACTAAGCATTCAACAATAAGACCAAAAAAAACTGTTAATAAAGCTATTTCTAGGAAAATTAGATGTGTAAAGCGTGGTATATTTCTAAGTACACTGTTAATGCTCAATAAATGGTACTAATTATTAAGCCAAAATGTATTCTCAATATTGGCATCTTAATAAATTCTGTATAGCATATAGAATATAGTATAACATTTTAGAATTTACTATAGCATGCAGTATAGCATTTTACTAAATCCATCTGCCCTTTCCCAGATTAAAATATGTCATCAATAACTAGAACATAATATAGTAACAACTTTATTAAGACATAGGTCTTAATGATTAATTTGCTGTCCTTTTATAAAATGCATTCTTTAAAACTGCTAGAGAGGCAAAAATATATTTACTTTGTCTTATGTCAACTGGATGACTCCTCTGTGTACAATAATATAGTTCAAATACAGCTCAACTTATGATGCAAGAAGAAGATAAATCATAGAACAATGATTCTAAAAATAGCCAGCAATTACATGTGAGCAATCTGAGTTTCAGACTGCTATAGCAAAGCGACTCACTTCTACTTAATTCAGACAGTAGCCACAAAATCCAAATGGCTTAATATAAAGCTATAGGGAATTCAATGATTAAAGGTAGGTTTCAAATTCTGTGTTCTTCTACTTAACGTTGTGTGTGTGTATGTATATATATGTGTGTGTGTGTATATGGAAGGTAAAATCTACATGATATTTATGACTTCTACAAATTCTCCCTAGTGGAGAAATCAAAGTTGCAGCCTTCTGTATGGAATTCCCCTTGAGCTCACACCTGAGCAAAATTTAATCTCTAAGACATTGCATGGAACCCCAGAAGATCTTTAATGAGCTTAGATAAGAATTATGCTGATGACTACAGGGAATCTTGCAAGCTCTTCACTGTCAAGAAGATAAAATTCATAAGAGGGAAGACAAGGGTCTTTGGTAAAGATAAAAAAAAAAAATTCTGTAGTTTCACTTCTGTAGCTACATCATGTAATTTATTTCATGCTATAATTATAATTTTTAAACTACATAATTAATAATTTTAGTCATTAATAATTTTAGTCATTTAGTCTAGACATCTACTTTTATCAGCAGTACAAAATACATGATTCCAAAAAATCTGATGTTGTTTAAGGCCAAGTGTCCCTTGAGACATTCCAAATAAATCCATGTGGAATCTATATTTCTGTCATTCCTATTCACTATGATTACAAAAGGCAAAAAAATTCATATTCCCTTATTTTCCATAAATTCCTTTAATTCAAATTCTTCTGTGTCAACTACCTATTACATTTGTCTTCCAGATTTATAGCTAAGCAATTTGTCAGGCATCTCTCCACTCCTGGCACACAGAAACCAACCAGCTGTTTACAATTTTTATCCTTTCCAATTCTTTTGGCCCAGTGACAATATCTTACCTCAAAAAAATCATTGATACCTTGGAATATGATGATGAATAATAAACTTCTTTGGAAATCTCAATATGCACTATACACAAAAATTGTTGAAAATTGTATTCTATTCATCTAATCTCCAAATTGATTTGCACCTTCAACAAACAACATATTTCTCTCTCTTTTTTTTTTTTTTCCCACCCTGTCTGGAAATTTTTTCTCTATATTCTTATATCTCGGAGCTAGCAATGTCATAGTTTCTGACTATCACTGACATTCAGCTCTGGAGTATACAATGTCCTTGACCGTCTTCATCCGATGTCTCATTTCTGCCTATGCTAACTGTTTGAAAATGTGGGCAGACCCATAGCCACATTTCACAATTGTAGGGTCTGCTTAGGATTCTCCTGGAGTTGGGCAGTGTGGAAAGTAGGATTTCTCTGTTGATAGGCAAGAGAAACAAGTTTAAAATCCTACAAAAACATTTGGTAAGTACACATCTAATGTCATGATAGAATTAATAAGGCTGACTACCACTACAAATGTGGGTACCCATGATATCACACCACAAAAAGTTGCTTCTGGGAATGAAAGGCCATTCCGGTTCTCCAATCTAATGATAAAAATGGCCACAAGTCCAGTTCGTTCACAGATTAAGATAAGGAAACCCTTATGCTTCAGGGAGTTAAATTCTGAACATTTCCCACTCCAGAGTAAAATAAAGACTACTATGCTAACTATTTAACTTTTATGCAGGATGAAAGTGAAAATGAAAGTTGTTCAGTCGTGTCCGACTCTTTGCGACCCCATGGACTATACAGTCCACGGAATTCTCCAGGCCAGAATACTGGAGTGGGTAGTGTTTCCCTTCTCCAGGGGATCTTCCCAACCCAGGATACATCATGCTAAATGCTGAGCTGGATGAATCACAAGCTGGAATCAAGATTGCCAGGAAAAATACCAACAACCTCAGATACGCAGATGACACCACTCTAATGGCAGAAAGTGAAGAGGAATCTCTTGATGTAGGTGAAAGAGGAGAGTTAGCTGGCTGGAAACTCTGTATTCAAAAAACTAAGATCATGGCATTGGGTCCTATCATTTCATGGCAAACAGAAGGGGAAAAAGTGGAGGCAGTAACAAATTTTATTTTGGGGGACTCCAAAATCACTTGGACAGTGGTTATAGCAATGAAATTAAAAGACACTTGGTCCTTGGAAGAAAAGCTATGACCAAACTAGACAGTGTATTAAAAAGCAGAGACATTACTTTGCTGACAAAGGTCCATATAGTTAAAGCTATGGTGTTCCCAGTAGTCATGTATGAATGTGAAAGCTAGAGCATAAAGAAAGCTGAGTGATGAAGAAATGATGCTTTCGAATTGTATGATGGAGAAGACTCCTGAGAGTCCCTTGGACAGCAAGGAGATCAAACTAGTCAATCCCAAAGTAAATTAATCCTGAGTATTCATTGGAAGGACTGACTGATGCTGAAGCTGAAACTCCAATACTTTGGCCACCTAATGCAAAGAGCTGACTCACTGGAAAAGACCCTGATGCTGGGAAAGACTGAAGGCAGGAGGATAAAGGTGTGACAGAGGGTGAGACTCTTGGATAGCATCACTGGCTTAAAGGACATGAGTTTAAACAAACCCTGAGAGATAGTGAAGGACAGGGCATACTGCAATCGATTGGGTTGCAAAGAGTCAGACATGACTTAGGGACTCAACAACAAAAACAATGCTAACTGTTGTGAGTGTTCATCTTAATTTGTCTAATCTACCTGCATTTTTAAAGATCTACAATGTCTAAGTTCAATGAAAGTCTACAGAAGATTCTTAGAGTTAATTTAAATTTGTTGATATTAAAGTAGCTTCAAATGCAGTCAATAAGAAGATCAATAACTGTTTTTAACTCAATAACTGCATTAATTCAATAATTTTATCAATACTTTGTTAATCAGACCATATGATCTTTTCTCCTCATAGAATTCCGATTCCCTACTTTGGCCACTCCCACTTGACCAACTGGAAGCTAGTCAAGAGAGGCAACAGCTGTGGCATATCCCTTTGCTAAACTGTAATACCTCATGCTTATGCCTGATGGTGAGGTAAAGGGGAAAGCGGATGAACTGGAAAGAGCAATGAGAAATGTACAGATGATCTCTATGGTGTCTTTTGGCTTGAAGAGTCTGGGGCCTGAGATTATACTCTAAATTACTCACTTAACTGTGCTTCTGCCTAGACAGTGCTCTTTACATACACCTTCAGCAATTATAATAAAATTAAGTTTTGAGATAATTGCTGCATCAGGCATATTATAACATTTCTTTCCAAGGTTTTTTTTAATGGAATTCATAGACTGTTACATTTTTCTCTTCACTGACTACTCACTACTCCAATTTTGCTTTCATATAAAGATATTTATCAAAGTAATATGGAATGCAACTTAAAAATACGTAATATTGCAAATCACAGTCTCCGTTGCTAATCCACAGTAGTAATCATTTCTCATTCATTCAGTCGTCTCATGATATTTACCTACAAATTTCTAGGTAACATGTTAATATCATTACTTATTAATTTGTGTCTTTGTATAATAAATATTGGTTTACTTTTATTGCAGGTAAAGATTTTGTTTCCTTGTATTCTTGCTATTCCCTTTCTTTCACATAATAAACTCATAATTTTTAGTTAAATCAGTATTCAGTGTTCAGAATACCATGGCTATGTAAATGTTAAATTTTATTCACTGTTGAGTATATTGTGATTTATATTTTCTTTCTTGACTATATTTTCAAAAAGTTAGTGACTTTTTCTTTTTTCATAAATTTGTTATTGTTGTTATTGGATTCTCTGGTGAAAGTCTATAATCACAAAGATGATAAAATATGAAAAGATAATGTTGAAAAAGACACACTCATGGGAAATTCAAAATGCTAACAGTCCATCATATGAGAGTTTTGTAGAGAAACAGAACCAATATGATGTGTGAATATACGTAATATGTCTATCTGTCTATCTACTACCTATAGAGAGCGAATACGGAGCTGGCTTACACAGCTATGGACACTGGCAGACATCTAATGTGGAACAACAAGGTCAAAAGCCAGGAGAGCTCGTGGAGCAGTTCTAGTCTGAAGGCCAAAAGATGAAGATTCAGGAAAGCCAATGGTACAAATAAACTCCAAAAGTAGCCTGCTGGAGAATTTGCTCCTTCCTGCTCAGGGGAGGCCATTCTTTTTGTTTTAATTAGGCCTGTAACTGATTAGACAAGGCTCACTCACACTATGGAGGGCAATCTGCTTACTTACACTGTACTGAATTAATTATCAACTTCAACCAAAACTACTCTCCAAGTTGATACATAAAATTATAATCATTACATCCATGATTTTATAAAGTACAAGAACTATATTGAAAATTACATCCCAGCATAACCATGTTTCCCCTAATATGCATAGCTTAGGAAAATTTTGAGAAAAAATATAATCTCCTTCATACATGATTATTTATTTAAAAGAATACTTGACTTTGTTGTATCCTCTGGGGATACGAAAGGTCAAATAAAGACAGGATATGAGCTTTGAGTGACTAGACATGAAGCAGAGGGAAAGAAATAAACTGTAATTTTAAAAATACTTTTCCTGTGCATGATATTTTAGAGGAAAATCAAAGTGCCTCATGTTTGGGGATGTGGCACATGAAGGAAGAGTGCAAGCCTATGGCAGGGCAGGTGAAGGACTAGTTTCTGAAGGTATGTAAAACATATTAACAAGTGTAGTTTTAGTCCCATGGAGAGTAGAAAAAACATTCAAAATTCTTGAACATCTAGGCAGCATAAGCAAACTACTTTCTTTGGAAGCAGCTCTCAGTTTTATGAAGAGAACAAGCTAGAAAGCAGATAGGATTTAAGAGTCAGTTTTCTGTGGATTCATATTATCTTTCCATCTGTCATAATCTGAATGGTCTGGTACAAGTTCCTTAAGCTCCATCAAGGCAAACCATTCAATATCACAGTAATCGAAGTCTATGCCCCAACCAGTAATGCTGAAGATGCTGAAGTTGAATGATTCTATGAAGACCTACAAGACCTTTTAGAACTAACACCCAAAAAAGATGTCCTTTCCATTACAGGGGAAAGGAATGCAAAGGTAGGAAGTCAAGAAACACCTGGAGTAACAGGTAAATTTGGCCTGGGAATACGGAATGAAGCAGGGCAAAGGCTAATAGAGTTTTGCCAAAAAAATGCACTGGTCATAGCAAACACCCTCTTCCCACAACACAAGAGAAGACTCTACACATGGACATCACCTGATGGTCAACACCGAAATCAGATTGATTATATTCTTTGCAGCCAAAGATGGAGAAGCTCTATACAGTCAACAAAAACAAGACCAGGAGCTGACTGTGGCTCAGATCATGAACTCCTTATTACCAAATTCAGACTTAAATTGAAGAAAGTAGGGAAAACCACTAGACCATTCAGTTATGACCTATATCAATTCCCTTATGATTATACAGTGGAAGTGAGAAATAGATTTAAGGGACTAGATCTGATAGATAGAGTGCCTGATGAACTATGGAATGAGGTTCGTGACATTGTACAGGAGACAGGGATCAACCATCCCCATAGAAAAGAAATGCAAAAAAGCAAAATGGCTGTCTGAGGAGGCCTTACAAATAGCTGTGAAAAGAAGAGAAGCGAAAAACAAAGGAGAAAAGGAAAGATGTAAGCATCTGAATGCAGAGTTCCAAAGAATAGCAAGAAGAGATAAGAAAGCCTTCCTCAGTGATCAATGCAAAGAAATAGAGGAAAACAACAGAATGGGAAAGACTAGAGATCTCTTCAAAAAATTAGAGATACCAAGGGAACATTTCATGCAAAGATGGGCTCAATAAAAAACAGAAATGTTATGGACCTAACAGAAGCAGAAGATATTAAGAAGAGACGGCAAGAATACACAGAAGAACTGTACAAAAAAGATCTTCACAACCCAGATAATCACGATGGTGTGATCACTGACCTAGAGCCAGACATCCTGGAATGTGAAGCCAAGTGGGCCTTAGAAAGCATCACTACGAACAAAGCTAGTAGAGGTGATGGAATTCCAGTTGAGCTCTTTCAAATCCTGAAAGATGATGCTGTGAAAGTGGTGCACTCAATATGCCAGCAAATTTGGAAAACTCAGCAGTGGCCACAGGACTGGAAAAGGTCAGTTTTCATTCCAATCCCAAAGAAAGGCAATGCCAGGGAACGCTCAAACTACCACACACTGCACTCATCGCACATGCTAATAAAGTAATGCTCAAAATTCTCCAAGCCAGGCTTCAGCAATACATGAACCATGAACTTCCTGATGTTCAAGCTAGTTTTAGCAAAGGCAGAGGAACCAGAGATCAAATTGCCAACATCTGCTGGATCATCGAAAAAGCAAGAGAGTTCCAGAAAAACATCTATTTCTGATTTATTGACTATACCAAAACCTTTGACTGTGTGGATCACAATAAACTGTGGGAAATTCTGAAAGAGATGGGAATACCAGACCACCTGACCTGCCTCTTGAGAAATCTGTATGCAGGTCAGGAAGCAACAGTTAGAACTGGACATGGAACAACAGACTGTTTCCAAAGAAAAGGAGTATGTCAAGGCTACAGAGTGTCACCCTGCTTATTTAACTTCTATGCAGAGTACATCATGAGAAACGCTGGACTGGAAGAAACACAAGCTGGAATCAAGACTGTTTGGAGAAATATCAATAACCTCAGATATGCAGATGACACCACCCTTATGGCAGAAAGTGAAGAGGAACTCAAAAGCCTCTTGATGAAAGTGAAAGTGGAGAGTGAAAAAATTGGCTAAAAGCTCAACATTCAGAAAACGAAGATCATGGCATCTGGTCCCATCACTTCATGGCAAATAGATGGGGAAACAGTGGAAACAGTTGTCAGACTTTATTTTGGGGGGCTCCAAAATCACTGCAGATGGTGACTGCAGCCATGAAATTAAAAGACGCTTACTCCTTGGAAGGAAAGTTATGACCAACCTAGATAGCATGTTCAAAAGCAGAGACATTACTTTGTCAACAAAGGTCCATCTAGTCAAGGTTATGGTCTTTCCAGTGGTCATGTATGGATGTGAGAGTTGGACTGTGAAGAAGGCTGAATGCTGAAGAATTGATGCTTTTGAACTGTGGTGTTGGAGAAGACTCTTGAGAGTCCCTTGGACTGCAAGAAGATCCAACCAGTCCATTCTGAAGGAGATCAGCCCTGGGATTTCTTTGGAAGGAATGATTCTAAAGCTGAAACTCCAGTACTTAGGCCACCTCATGTGAAGAGTTGACTCATTGGAAAAGACTCTGATGCTGGGAGGGATTGGGGGCAGGAATAGAAGGGGATTACAGAGGATGAGATGGCTTGATGGCATCACGGACTCAATGGACATGAGTCTGAGTGAACTCCAGGAGTTGATGATGGACAGGGAGGCCTGGTGTGCTGCGATTCATGGGGTCGCAAAGAGTTGGACACAACTGAGCAACTGAACTGAAATGAACTGATCCTAGGTTCTCATTTGCAAAATGGAGCTAATAATATTTCATGAGCTGTTAAGCAAATGGAATACAGCATGTAAAGAGTCTTTGAATACTTGACATTTAATAGGGGTTTTGTAATTTGCTAGTGCATGGTCCTTCCCTTATTCACATATATTTATATTAAAGCTATCAAAAGATATGAAATATAAATAATGTAGGTTTATATATATTTGAGCCCATAGTTCAAGATGATTTATACACGATTTAATTGCAGGGAAGTGTAAGAAGTTTGAGACTAGTAAACAGTCTGTCAATCAGCCTGTAACAGCTCTGAGTCCAGCAACATCAGAATGTAAACGAATACCTTGTAATCGAGTGGAAGCAGACATCTGCAGATGTACTGACCACCTAACTAACCAGATATTCTAAGATCCATGGGTGTAACATTAGGCATGGTCATAATACACACAAGGGAGAAATTAGTTTTTATCATATAAAAATGTTTTTTTAGTTAGTGCTATGGTTCACTGGATACCACAAAACCACAGATGTGGTGTCAATCTTTAAGAGATGTGTATAATTTATATTTTCTACAACTGAGAATACATAATATGAATATGCTTATTTGAGCCACTCATATGGCTAGAAAGCTTCCTTCCAAGAGATTCATGTCATTAATTTTTTGCTTCATTCAGGCATCTGCTCAAGTGTCACTCTTCCAAAGGCACCTCCTTGACCATGCCATCTAAACAGCAGTTTTCCATACTAATTTGAAAAGTTACATAGGCACCCCGATGTTCACAGAAGCACTATTTACAATAGCCAAGTCAAGGAAGCAATTTAAGTATATGTAGAGAGATGAATGGATAAAGAAGATGTGGTACATATATACAATATAGCTGTGAAAAATAATAAAATTTTGCCATATATAATAACACGGATGGACTTGGAGGTTACTATATAGAGAGAAATAAGTCAAATAGAGAAAGGCAAATACTATATCTTATCACTTATATGTGGAATCTAAAATATAAAACAAACTAGTGAATAAAACAAAACAGAAACAAACAAATATAGAAAATAAACTAGTGGTTACCAGTGGAGAATGGGAAGGAGAGAGAGGCAAGATCGGGGCGGGGATTAAGAGGTATATATTTTATATTAACTATAAGTGAAGTATAACTTTTAAAAATTATAAGTCCCACTCATATACCTGAAATTTATATCATAGTGTAAATCAATTATATTCAATTTTTTAAATAAAATTTATAGAAAAAATAATTTAAAAAAGAAATGCTCAACTAGTGAATGCACTAGTAGTGCTGATAAGATTTGGTCTTGTAGTCTTGTGTTTATCTTGGATTATTCTCAAACTCTAAATTGCCACATTTGAAATCTTTCACATGTTATAATAGATGTTTATACATATAGGGACTTCCCTGGTGGCTGAGAGGTAAAAGCATCTGTCTACAATGTGGGACACCTGGGTTCGATCCCTGGGTTGGGAAGATCCCCTGGATGAGAAAATGGCAATCCACTCCATTGTTCTTGCCTGGGAAATCCCATGGACAGACGAGCCTGGCAGGCTACAGTCCATGGGGTCACAAAGAGTCGGACACGACTGAGTGACTTCACTTCAGTTCTTCACTTTATACATATTGAGGTACTGTATATAATAGTAAGAAAGTCAGAAAATTTCTAAAAGTTTATGGATTAGTATATGGATACATTCTAAAAGTATAAGGATTAAAAATAAGAGTTGTTGTTATTGTTGTTTAGTGACTACGTTGTGTCTGACTCTCCTGCAACCCCATGGACTGTAGCCCACCAGACTCCTCAGTCCATGGAATTTCCCAGGCAAGAATAATTGAGTGGATTGCTATTCGCATCTCCAGGGGATCTTCCCGATCCAGGGACTAACATGCATCTCCTGCACTGCAGGTGAATTCTTTAATGCTGAGCCCCCCAAATAAGGGTACATGTAGATATTTTGCCTTCTCAAAAAATAATATACAGTAGACCTCTGAACACAACTACACTCATCTCACATGCTAGGGAAGTAATGCTCAAAATTCTCCAAGCTAGGCTTCAACAGTACATAAACAAGAACTTCCAGATGTTCAAGCTGGACTTAGAAAAGGCAGAGGAACCAGAAGTCAAATTGCCAATATCCATTGGATCACAGAAAAAGCAAGAGAGTTCCAGAAAAACATCTACTTCTGCTTCATTGCACTATGCTAAAGCCAATGACTGTGTGAATCACAAGAAAATGTTGAAAATTCTTGAAAAGATAGGAATACCAGACCGCCTGACCTGCTTCCTGAGAAATCTGTATGCAGGTTGAGAAGCAAAAGTTGGAATGGGACATGGAACAGTGGACTGGTTCCAAATCATGAAAGGAGTATATCAAAGCTGTACATTGTCACCCTGTTTATTTAACTTATATGCAGAGTAAATCATGTGAAATGCCGGTTTGGATGAAGTACAAGCTGGAATCAAGATTGCCGGGAGAAATACCAATAACCTCAGATATGCAGATGACACCATCCTTAAAGCAGAAAGTGAAGAAGAACTAAAGAGGCTCTTGCTAAAAGTGAAAGAGGAGAGTGAAAAAGCTGGTTTAAAACTCAACATTGAAAAAACTAAGACCATGGCATCTGGTCCTATCACTTCATGGCAAATAGATGGGCAAGCAATGGAAACAGTGACAGACTTTATTTTTCTTGGGCTCCAAAGTCACTGCAGATGGTGACTTCAGTCATGAAATTAAAAGATGCTTGCTTCTTGGAAGAAAAGCTGTGATAAACGTAGACAGCATATTAAAAACTGGAGACATTACTTTGCTGACAAAGCTCCTTCTAGTCAAAGCTATGGTTTTTCCAGTAGTCATGTATGGATGTGAGAGTTGAACTATAAAGAAAGCTGAGCACCGAAAAATTGATGCTTTTGAACTGTGGTGTTGGAGAAGACTCTTGAGAGTCCCTTGGACTGCAAGGAAGTCCAACAAGTCTATCCACTGATGTTGAAGCTGAAACTCCAATACTTTGGCCACCTGTTGTGAAGAGCTGATCATTTGAAAAGACCCTGATGCTGGGAGAGATTGAGGGCAGGAGGAGAAGGGGACAACAGAGGATGAGATTTTTGGATGGCATCACGGACTTGATGGACATGAGTTTGAGCAAGCTCTGGGAGTTCGTGTTGGACAGGGAAGCATCACGTGCTGCAGTCAATGGGGTTGCAGAGTCAGACACACCTGAGCGACTGAACTGAGAGCTCTGAACAACATGGATTTAAACTGGAGGGGTCCACTTGTATGCAGATTATTTCAATATATATTTTGGAAAAAAATTTTTGAGATTTGCAGCATTTTGAAAAAAATCATAGATGAACTGCATAGCTTAGAAATACTGAAGGAAAACAAAAAAGCAGATATGTCATGAATGCATAAAATATATGTACATACCAGTCTATCTCCCATAGGTATAAAGTGAGTGGTAATATAAAATTAATAATGTATTAGTGTTCTTACAGTTTTATAACTTTATTTTCAAAGGATTACATTACTACATAGTATGGCTCTCTCTATCATAATTGAGAAATTGTGTAATTTACATCAGCCTACATTACCAGTAGGTACCTTTTTTAAACAAAGTAACAATGTATCCAATACTGTAATAAGAATTTGAGTGTAGTACTGTATGCCAAAAAATTATGCAACAATCCATTCATTAGTGTATAGGCTAGGATATCTTGAAGCAATTGTATTGATTATACTAGTCTATCTTAAAGCAATCATATTACTTCTTCATTATCAACGTATGGATCATTTTACTTGTAAATAAACATAAATTTCTTTTCTCATTATCTTTTCATTTCTGATGTCTAGTGCTAGTAATATGTAGACCAACTCCAGTGTTTTGGATCATATAAGACAGTATTGATGTAGGTACTGACAAATAATTCATTTTGAAAACAGAGAATGTAAACACAGTATCAAAAAAAAGACTGTAAATGTATTTTCTTTGCCTGATGACTTTCTTATAACATTTTTTCTCAGACTTACTTTATTGTAAGAATAAAGCACATAATAGCATATAATGCATATACAATACAAAATATGTGCTAATCAACTGTTTACCTTATCAGTAAGACTTCTGGTAAACCAGAGTCTATTCCCAGTGTAGTTAAGCTCTGAAGGAGTCAAAAGTTATATGCAAATTTTCAACTGCATGGGGTGTTGATGTCCCTTCCTCTCGCATTGTTCAAGGGTCAACTGTGTATCCATCTTTATTAACCTATTAAGCAAAACAATGCCCAAATTTGCATGTTATATCTACAATCAACCTGGAAAGTTACTATGCGTAGGGTATTCATAATTACTTTGAAACTTTGTTTATTAATTTTTTATTTCCAAATTTTCTGCAGTGAGGTTTTACTCATTATTATAACAGAAAAAATGAAATTCAGCAAAAGAAAAAGGGTATTTGTTAGGGCTATATTTATTCAGTTCAGTTCAGTTCAGTTGCTCAGTCATGTCCGACTCTTTGCGACCCCATGAATTACAGCATGCCAGGCCTCCCTGTCCATCACCAACTCCCAGAGTTCACTCGAACTCATGTCCATTGAGTCAGTGATGCCATCCAGCCATCTCATCCTCTGTCATCCCCTTCTCCTCCTGCCCCCAGTCCTTCCCAGCATTAGGGTCTTTTTCAATGAGTCAACTCTTTGCATGAGGCAGTCAAAGTATTGGAGTTTCAGCTTCAACATCAGTCCTTCAAATGAACACCCAGGACTGATCTCCTCTAGGATGGACTGGTTGGATCTCCTTGCAGTCCAAGGGACTCTCAAGAGTCTTCTCCAACACCATGGTTCAAAAGTATCAATTCTTCAGCGCTCAGCTTTCTTCACAGTCCAACTCTCACACCCATACATGACCACTGGAAAAACCATACCCTTGACTAGACAGACCTTTGTTGACAAAGTAATGTCTCTGCTTTTGAATATGCTATCTAGGTTGGTCATAACTTTCCTTCTAAGGAGAAAGCATATTTTAATTTCATGGCTGTAGTCACCATCTGCAGTGATTTTGGAGCCCCCAAAAATAAAGTCTGACACTGTTTCCCCATCTATTTCCCATGAAGTGATGGGACCAGATGCCCTGATCTCAGTTTTCTGAATGTTGAGCTGTAAGCCAACTTTTTCACTCTCCTCCTTCACTTTCATGAAGAGGATTTTTTAGTTCCTCTTCACTTTCTGCCATAAGGGTGGTGTCATCTGCATATTTGAGGTTATTGATATTTCTCCTGGCAATCTTGATTCCAGTTGTGCTTCTTCCAGTCCAGCATTTCTCATGATGTACTCTGCATATAAGTTAAATAATCAGGGTGACAATATACAGCCTTGATGTACTCCTTTTCTGATTTGGAACAAGTCTGTTGTTTCATGTCCAGTTCTAACTGTTGCTTCCTGACCTGCATACAGGTTTCTTAAGAGACAGGTCAGATGGTCTGATATTCCCAGCTCTTTCAGAATTTTCCACAGTTTATTGTGATCCACACAGTCAAAGGCTTTGGCATAGTCAATAAAGCAGAAATAGATGTTTTTCTGGAACTCTCTTGCTTTTTCCATGATCCAGCAGATGTTGGCAATTTGATCTCTGGTTCCTCTTCCTTTTCTAAAGCCAGCTTGAACATCTGGGAGTTCACAGTTCATGTATTGCTGAAGCCTGGCTTGGAGAATTTTGAGCACTACTTTACTAGCATGTGAGATGAGTGCAATTGTGCAGTAGTTCTAGCATTCTTTGGCATTGCCTTTCTTTGGGATTGGAATGTTAAGAAATAATGTCAATTCAAATCAATATTTTCTTTTCTTTTTTTTTTTTGAAATTTTTTTTCTTCCTTTTTTTTATTTTAATTTTATTTTATTTTTAAACTTTACATAATTGTATTAGCTTTGCCAAATATCAAAATGAATCCACCACAGGTATACATGTGTTCCCTATATTTTCTTAGTTCACTTCCTCAAGGCAATAGAAATAAAAGCAAAAATAAAAAGGTGGGACCTAATGAAATTTACAAGCTTTTGTACAGCAACGGAAACCATAAACAGAATGAAAAGACAACCTACGGAATGAGAGAAAATATTTTCAAATGATGTGACTGACAGGGTTTAACTTCCAAAATATAAAAACAGCTCATACAATTGAACAACAACAAAACAACCCAATCAAAAAATGGGCTGAAGACTCAAATAGACATTTCTTCAGGCATGCAGGTGGCCAACAGGCACATAAAAAATTACTCATCACTGCTAATGATTCAGTTCAGTTTAGTTCAGTCGCTCAGTCGTGTCTGACTCTTTGCGACTCCATGAATTGCAGCATGCCAGGCCTCCCTGTCCATCACCAACTCCCAGAGTTCACTCAGACTCATGTACATCCAGTCGGTGATGCCATTCAGCCATCTCATCCTCTGTTGTCCCCTTCTCCTCCTGCCCCCAATCCCTCCCAGCATCAGAGTCTTTTCCAATGAGTCAACTCTTCGCATGAGGTGGCCAAAGTACTGGACTTTCAGCTGTAGCATCATTCCTTCCAAAGAAATCCCAGGGCTGATCTCCTTTAGAATGGACTGGTTGGATCTCCTTGCAGTCCAAGGGACTCTCAAGAGTCTTCTCCAACACCACAGTTCAAAAGCATCAATTCTTCGGCGCTCAGCTTTCTTCACAGTCCGACTCTCAAATCCATACATGACCAGTGGAAAAACCACAGCCTTGACTACACAGACCTTTGTTGGCAAAGTAATGTCTCTGCTAATGATTAGAGAAATGCAAATGAAAACTACAATGAGGTAGCACCCCACACTGGTCACAATGAACATCATTAAAAAGTTTACAAATAACAAATACTAGAGAGAGTGTGGAGAAAAGGGAACCCTCCTATACTGTTGGAACTATAATTGTGTGCAGCCACTATGAAACACAATTTACAGGTTTTCAAAAAACTTAAAATAGAGTTGCCATATGATCTAACAATCCCATTCCTGAGCATATATCTGGACAAAACTGTAATTCAAAAAGATGCATGTACCACTATATTCACAGTGGCACTATTGACAATGGCCAACTCATGGAAACAATCTGATCTCTGACAACAGATAAATGGAAAAAAAATATAGTACCTCGATATAATGGAATACTACTCAACCATACAAAAGAATGAAATAATGCCATTTGCAGTGACATGGATGAGCTTAGAGATTATCATACTAAGTGAAGACAAAAAGATAAATATAAATTCCATATGATATCACTTATATGTGGAATCTAAAAGTGAGAGTGAATGAAAGTGAAAGTGTGCATCACTTAGTCATGTCCACCTCTTCATGACCCCATGGACTGCAGTCCACCAGGCTCCTCTGTCCATGGAATTCTCCAGGCAAGAATACTGGAGCCAGTTGCCATGTCCTCTTTCAGGGAATTTCCCAACCCAGGGATCAAACCCAGGTTTCCTTCATTGCAGGCAAATTCTTTACCGTCTGAGTCACCAGGGAAGTCCCATGGAAACTAAAATATGACACAAATGAACGTATTTGTGAAACAGAAACAGACACACAGACATTGAAAACAGACCTGTGATTGCCAAGGGGGAGGGAGATGAGGGGTGGACAGAGTGGGAGCTCAGATTTAGCAGATGCAAACTATATACATATATACACACACATATATATAATGGATACACAACAAGGTTGTACTCTATAGCACAGGGATCTGTATTCAATATCCTGTGATAAACTATAATGAAAAGAATAGGAACAAGAATGTGTACATATATATATATATATATAAAGCTGAATCACTTTGCAGAAACAAATACAGCATTGCAAAATCAACTACATTATAAAAGGAAAAGAAATAATGTCACTGATGATTAAACTGGTAAGAACTTCTAAGAATATTACATAACACATTAAATTTCTTTTATTTCAAATTAAAATATAGCCATATGGGAAAAGTGAATATTGTATATAACAATTTAAGCAGGGGTTGGGAGAATTGATAAGCTGATCATGCTAACTATGCCTCACTGATATTTTTGAAAAATGTTTCTCACCTACTATTTTAAAATTTTTGAAACAAAAGCCGTTTTTTCTTGGATTTTTTCCATTTACAACAAACTTTGAGCATTTCCAAAAGTTTCAAACTTCCTATTTCTGAATAGCTATGGATAATCTGGGGCTTCCCTCCTGGTGGCTCAGAGGCTAAAGCATCTGCCTGGAATGTGGGAGACCCGGGTTCGATCCCTGGGTTGGGAAGATCCCCTGGAGAAGGAAATGGCAACCCACTCCAGTACTCTTGCCTGGAAAAGCCCATAGTTGGAGGAGCCTGGTAGGCTACAGTCCATGGGGTCGCAATGAGTCGGACACGACTGAACGACTTCACTCACTCAGTCACTCACTCATGGATAATCTGATCTGGAGCTACAATGGGTCCTCAACTTGAATGTTTCACTTGGAACTTTTCTGAACTGCAAAAGGCATGTTGTATTAGGAGTTAGAGCCTCTAGTCCCAAAGGCACAATATTTTTATATAATTTATGTCACAGAGGTTGCAAACAGGATGCCCCCTTATCACATCCTGCTTGAAGTCATGTTTTCTTTGGCTTACATGGTATTTCAATGACAATTTAAAAATGCTTCATTTCTTAGCAACTGAAATTTGGGATTCTCGGCTCCATTCTTACTATCCTGCAGGACAGAAAATCTTCTGGAATAAAGCAACTGCAGGGCTACCAGGATGAGGGCTTCACATTTAAGTTTGCCACACAATATCTGCATTGCTCGTGTGTCTTACTTGCCAGACTACAGAATTTGAATTAATGATCACTTCTTTAAGCTATGTCCAAAGTCTTGCCTGACAGAAAGTGATTTCCCAAAGTGCTTGCTATGTCATCAAATTTCCATAAATAAACACATTTTTTGGTTTATGAAACTATAGAATTTTCAGGCAGAGAGCAGATATGTATCATGGAAAAGGTTAATAACTTCATCCTCATGTTAACAAAGGTAGTGTATTAATGCCCGAGTAGTGAGCAGAGATCTGAGAGAGGGCGATATAGAGAATATGAGAGTGTTCACAAGGGATGCACTTAGAAGCAATAGGTACCAAATGTCTATAAAAGTGTGAGTGGTCAGGCTGCAGAGAGTTAAAACAACAGTTCGCAAAAAATAAAAGAGTTAATTTACTTTTTAAGTTAATGGGTAACAATTCCCTGACCTAGATGAACACAAACAGGAGCAGATTACAAAGCTGCTACATTGGCTCTTGAACTATTTTGAGTACATTGCAGATTTTTTTAAATACGTGCTTAAATATACATCTTTTTTTTTTAAAGAAGAATCTGCAGAGGATTCCCAGATTGAATGCTTCACTTGGAACTTTTCTGAACCCTGAAAGGCATGTTGGCTTAGGGGTTAGAGCCTCTAGCCCCAAAGGGGTTGTATTTTTGACACAACTTATGTATCACAGAGGTTGCAAACAAGATACCTTCTTGTCATACTCTGTTTGAAGTCACGTTTTCTTTGGCTTACAAGATATTTCAAAAGTGTTAAATGATTTAAAAATATACAATAATATGTTTAATATTCTATGGTCCATTGATCTCAGAAGTGCTTTTTTAAGTCTCATGTTTCCCTCGCTTTTCAACAGAAAAAAAATTGAAATCTGTTATTTTCTCTTTAAGATACAATAATTAGTTTTTTTTTTACATTGAGTAAACATGATTAAATGGTAATGAAACCATTCCTACAGCCATTAATAAAATGTGAATTAAGTCTATTTTTAAAAATTCCCACGTTGTTCTTTCAGTAAATCTATTCAACTCTTTGAACTTTGTCTCAAGTAAGTTTGGAACTGAGATTTACCACAGTGAGCCATTATCAGAATCATTTGCTGCAGTAAAAGATGATGAAAACTGACTCAGGGAATATAGGTCTAATTGAGGAAACAGAGTATATGCTCTCTTTACACACTCAAAAACATTTATCAAAACCTGATTACTTGATTATATATTAATTAAACTACTCCTTGCTGAGAAGATTATATATATATATATGTGTGTGTGTGTGTGTGTGATCATTGTTATATATATTGTTGTTCCCATCCATAAGGAGCCAGCACCTTAACCAAGCAGAAAGTCAGCTAACTAGAACAACCCGATAACAGTTGTAATGATCTTGTGGCAAGTACAAAGGGAGCACAGTTCATTTCAGTTCATTTAGTTGCTCAGTCGTGTTTGACTCTTCGCGACTCCATGGACTGCAGCACGCCAGGCCTCCCTGTCCATCACCAACTCCCAGAGTTCACTCAGACTCATGTCCATTGAATTGGTGATGCCATTCAACCATCTCATCCTCTGTCGTCCCCTTCTCCTCCTGCTTTCAATATTTTCCAGCATTGGGTCTTTTCTAATGAGTCAGTTCTTCGTATCAGGTGGCCAAAGTATTGGAGTTTCAGCTTCCACATCAGTCCTTCCAATGAATATTCAGGATTGATTTTCTTTAGGATGGATTGGTTGGATCGCCTTGCAGTCCAAGGAACTCTCAAGAGTCTTCTCCAACACCACAGTTCAAAAGGATCAATTCTTCGGCACTCAACTTTATAGTCTAACATCCATACATGACTACTGGAAAAACCACAGCCTTGACTAGACGGAACTTTGTTGACAGGTAATGTCTCTGCTTTTTAATAAGCTGTCTAGGTTGGTCATAACTTTTCTTCCAAAGAGCAAGCATCTTTTAATTCCACTGCTACAGTTACCATTTGCAGTGATTTTGGAGCCCCCAAAAATAAAGTCTGACACTGTTTCCACTGTTTCCCCATCTATTTCCCATGGAGTGATGGGACCAGATGCCATGATCTTAGTTTTCTGAATGTTGAGCTTTAAGCCAACGTTTTCAATCTCCTCTTTCACTTTCATCAAGAGGCTCTTTAGTTCTTCTTCACTTTCTGCCATAAGGGTGGTGTCATCTGCATATCTGAGGTTATTGATATTTTTCCCAATAATCTTGATTCCAGCTTGTGCTTCATCAAGCCCAGCATCTCTCATGATGTACTCTGCATGTAAGTTAAATAGGGAAGGTGACAATATACAGCCTTGACATACTCCTTTCCCAATTTGGAACCAGTCTGTTGTTCCATGTCAAGTTCTAACTGTTGCTTCCTGACCTGCATAAAGATTTCTCAGGAGACAGGTAAGGTGGTCTGGTATTCCCATCTCTTGAAGAATTTTCCACAGTTTTTTGTGATCCACACAATCAAAGGCTTTGGCATAATAAATGAAGCAAAAGTAGATGTTTTTCTGGAACTCTCTTGCTTTTTTGATGATCTGATGGATGTTGGTAATTTGATATCTGGTCATTCTGCCTTTTCTAAATCTAGCTGGAACATGTGAAAGTTCACGATTCACATACTGTTGAAACCTGGCTTGGAGAATTTTGAGCATTACTTTGCTAGCATGTGAGATGAGTGCAATTGTGCAGTAAGTAGTCTGTCAACATTCTTTGGCATTGCCTTTCTTTGGGATTGGAATGAAAACTGACCTTTTACAGTCCTGTGGCTACTGCTGACTTTTCCAAATTTGCTGTCATATTGAGCACAGCACTTTCACAGCATCATCTTTTAGGGTTTGAAATAGCTCAACTGGAATTCCATCACCTCTACTAGCTTTGTTCATAGTGATGCTTCCTAAGGCCCACTTGACTTCACATTCCAGGATGTCTGGCTCTAGGTGAGCCATCATGATTACCTGGGTTGTAAAGATCTTTCTTGTAGAGTCCTTCTCTGTATTCTTGCTACTTCTTCTTAACATCTTCTGCTTCTGTAGGTCCATACCATTTCTGTCCTTTATTGAGCCCATCTTTGCATGAAATGTTCCCTTTGTATCTCGAATTTTCTTGAAGTGATCTCTAGTCTTTCCCATTCTATTATTTTCCTCTATTTCTTTGTACTGATCACTAAGGAAGGCTTTATTATCTTTCCTTGCTATTCTTTGGAACTCTGCATTCAAATGGATGTATCTTTCCTTTCTTTTCTCCTTTGCCTTTTGCTTCTCTTCTTTTCATAGCTGTTTGTAAGGCCTCCTCAAACAACTGTTTTGCCTTTTTGCATTTCTTTTCCACAGGGATGGTCTTGATCCCTGCCTCCTGTATGATGTCACGAATCTCCGTTCATAGTTCTTCAGGCACTCTGTCTATCAGATCTAGTCCGTTAAATCTATTTCTCACTTCCACTGTATAATTGTAAGGGATTTGATTTAGGTCATACCCGAACGGTCTAGGGGTTTTCCCTACTTTTTTCAATTTCAGTCTGAATTTGGCAATAAGGAGTTCATGATCTGAGCCACAGTCAGCTCCCAGTCTTGTTTTTGCTGACTGTACAGAGCTTCTCCATATTTGGCTGCAAAGAATATAATCAATCTGATTTCTGTATTGACCATCTGGTGATGTCCTTGTATAGAATCTTCTCTTGTGTTGTTGGAAGAGCTTATTAGCTGTGACCAGTGTGTTCTCTTGGCAAAATTCTATTAGCCTTTGCCCTGCTTCATTCTGTATTCCAAGGCCAAATTTGCCTGGTTACTCCAAGTATTTCTTGAATTCCTACTTTTGCATTCCAGTCTCCTATAATGAAAAGGACATCTTTTTTTTTGAGTGTTAGTTCTAGAAGGTCTTGTAAGTCTTCATAGAACCATTCAACTTCAGTCTCTTCAGCATTACCAGTCAGGGCATAGACTTGGATTACTGCGATACTGAATGGTTTGCCTTAGAAACAAACAGAGATCATTCTGTTGCTTTTGAGATTGCATCCAAGTACTGCATTTTGGACTCTTTTGTTGACTATGATAGCTACTCCATTTATTCTAAGGGATTCTTGCCCACAGTAGTAGATATAAGGGTCATCTGAGTTAAATTCACTCATTCCAGTCCATTTTAGTTCGCTGATTCCTAAAATGTCAATGTTCACTCTTGCCATCTCCTGTTCGACCACTTCCAATTTACCTTGATTCATGGACCCAACATTCCAGTTTCCTTTGCAATACTGCTGTTTACAGCATCGGACTTTACTTCCATCACCAGTCACATCCACAACTGGGTGTTATTTTTGCTTTGGCTCCATCTCTTTATTCTTTCTGGAGTTATTTCTTGACTGATCTCCAGTAGCATATTGGGCACCTACTGACCTGGGGAGTTCATCTTTCAGTGTTCTATATTTTGGGGTTTTCATACTGTTTGTGGGGTTCTCAAGGCAAGAATACTAAACTGCTTTGCCATTTCCTTCTCCAAGAGGGAGCACAGGGGATGGATAAATTATATTGCTATGAGAATCAGAGAGTTTCCCCCTAAACATAATAACTGTGAATTGGAGTTAGAAGACTATGATATTATCAGATGTCACAGGGATATAGAAAAAGCACATTAAGTAGTTTCAGGGAGCCAATAAACAAACTCATGATTGAAAAATAACTTTGATGAAAGATAAGACTGTAAAAGGGTATTGAAACAAAATAGCACATTTCATACTGAGACCTTGTTGAAGGAAAATTGAGGACAATTGCAAAATAGTCCAAGAGTCTCAGAAGTTACATACGCCTCAAACAATTTAACGTACTGGAGTTTTTTCTAAGAAAACAACGTGGATAGAGTCTGACACCGCAGCAATGATGTGACTCACAGGCTTTTCTAGAAACAAAAATTTGGAAGAATCTTTAAGTGGGAAACAACAGGGACCTGAAATAGGGATGGAAATTTGGAACAGACCTTTAGAATTACCTACATTTTGATATTCAAGGATAGGATTTTATAGTTAAAGGAAACTCAGTTATACAGAGACCAGCTTCCAATGTCTCTAACTCTTTCAGGAGTTGACTATTTCTCATATCCCCATCTGCAACATTCCCATTGACTTTAATCACTTGTGAAGAAGTCAGTAGACTCAGAAGCCTGGGGGAAGTGGTTGGTTGACAGCTGAGTCTTCTGGAGAGAGAGCTAGGTTTCTACATTTGTATCCATTTCTTCATTCCTCACCCTTTGGTATCTACTGTTCATACATTTTATTTACACTTTTCAGGACAAATTTATGATGTTTATGTAAAATGTGAGTCTTAGTATATCTAATATATACTAAGACAACCTCCTATCAAAGGAAAGTTTTTTATTTATTCTAGCTTCTAAATTCAGAAATGGCATGTGAAGTCAGACAGCTTGACTGCAAACTTTACCTCCACCATATTCCACCATATTCTATCTGGGTGACCTTTGGCAATAAACTTAACCCTTCTCTTTCTCAGTTTCAGTTCAGTTCAGTTGCTCAGTCATGTCCAACTCTTTGTGACCCCATGAACTGCAGCATACCAGGCCTCCCTGTCCATCACCAACTCCTGGAGTCCACCCAAACCCATGTCCATTGAGTCAGTGATGCCATCCAGCCATCTCATCCTCTGTGTCCCCCTTCTCTTCCTGCCCTCAATCTTTCCCAGCATCAGGGTCTTTTCAAATGAGTCAGCTCTTTCTCAGTTTAGTCATCTGTAAAAATTTAAAACAAATTAAATTTACCTGTTATGGCTTGAATTGTGTCCCTCAAATATTTAAATATTGATGTCATAACCCCTAGTATCTCAGAATAGCACCTATTTGGAAATAGGATCATTGCACATATAATTGTCATTGAACATATAATTAAGTAATAATCATTTAATTATTATTTAAATGATGTCATTTGGGAGTAGAGTGGGCTCCCAATCCAATGTGACTGGTGTTCTTATCAAAGGGGAAATTTAGACACAGATGTGGACAAAGGAAGAATGATACAGCGAGATGGAGGCACAGATCTTTAGGCCAAGGAATGGTAGAGAGGGCCAACAAACCCCAGAAGCCAGGAGACAGACATGGGACAGATTCTCCCTATAGCCATCAGAAGAAACCAAACCTGGGATATTTTGACTCTAGACTTCTACCCTCCAGAACTGTGAGACGATGTATTTCTGTTGTTTAGATCACCCAGTGTGTGGTATTTTGTTAAGGCAGTCCTAACAAACTGATCGGAGAAGTCAGTGGCACCCCACTCCAGTACTCTTGCCTGGAAAATCCCATGGATGAAGGAGACTGGTGGGCTGCAGTCCATGGGGTCGCTACAAGTCGGACACAATTGAGTGACTTCACTTTCATGCATTGGAAAAGGAAATGGCAACCCGATCCAGTGTTCTTGCCTGGAGAATCCCAGGGACGGTGGAGCCTGGTGGGCTGCTGTCTATGGGGTCGCAGAGAGTCGGACACGACTGAAGCGACTTAGCAGCAGCAGCAACAAGCTGATATTACTACCTCATAGGACATTTGAGAGAATCAAATGTAAAGCTTATGGAAGGATTTTTCTGACATAATTAGCTAACATTTTAAGCTATGTACTGAAATGAAAATAAAACTCTAGGTACAGTTGCTCTTTGTGATATACTCCCCAATTATGACAGCTACCCAGATCTAGTCTGTTTTCTATAAACCAGGTAAACTAAAACTTAGCACTGAAATAACCAACTCATGATTAAAAAAAAAAAAAATGCAGCGTGAACCCTTCAGGAAGACTGCTCCCTATCCAAAGAATGCTGTCATTTTATTTTTTAACCCTTTCAATTTGATACAAAAGCTTCAACTCATTTTCAGCTTTTCTATTTTCTTCATTTTATTTTTTGTGTGTATGTTCAGATTTTCATAGCACAGAATTTAGACTATGTTAATGGTCTCCATATTGTTTTCCTGTTTATTGTAAACTTAGCTGCTCCCTGAAATGCTTTTCTGAGCAAGTCATTACCTTGCTAGAAAATGTAGTGTTTTCAAAAATTGGTTTAAACTTTTAAACTTGACATTCAAGACTCTTTATGATTAAACTAATATTTAGTTTCCCAAACTCATATTTCACAACCAAAGTTTATTTCCATATTCTCACATAGCAAAAAAAGAAAAAAAGGCCATCTGTGTTTGCATTTCACCTTCTGCTAAACAAATATTGTGGTTCAATTTTTTAATAAACTGTCTTCTTTGTTCCCATAATACTTCACTACTATTGTTTTTATTTTTAATAACTATGTTAGATGTACAAAAAAGCTTAAAAGATAATATGATGCATACTTATACACTAATTACCCAGAATAAAATATGAAGCATTAAAAATATCTTCAGATGATTCATTATGTGCTCCTCCCTAATCTAACCTTCTTTCTTAACCCTCAGAGAAAGCCAGGTTCATAAATGTCTTTATATTTGTACAATGCTTCTATCTTTAAAAATACATAATATCATTTATACATTTTGTATTTTATATTTATGCTGTATGTATCCTTCTATAACATTTTTCTGCCATATTATGCCTTTGGGACTCATTCTGTTGGTTCATGTAGCTCTAGATCATTTATTTTTCCTTTTGTATGGATTTTTATGTGTGTATCAGAAAGAATCCATTGTAATGTTGGTGGATATTTAGTTCATATCTGATTATATTTCATTCATTTATCCTTCATTAAACAAATAGTTATCAAGCATCAAAAATATGAGGAAAATGAATTTGCTGTCCTCCTGAAGCTTATGTTCTAGTACAAATCCATCCTCTTTTACAAACAAACATGAGCTTATCTAGAGCAAATTTCCACTGATGAAATTGCTGGGATATTTGTTATACATATCTTTAACATCAGTAGAAAGTGTCAAATTTTTCTCCACAGAGATTGAACCAAAATATTAGAATCTTACTTGATCTACATCCTCTTTAATACTCGACAGTGTCAAACATAAATTTTACCAACCTGAAATGGTTTCTCCTTATGGTCTTAATATGTAATTCCCTAATTACTATTGATACATAGTTTATAGGACACTTACATTTTCTGTGTTTTTGTCTACTTTTTCTATTTTTAGATTTGACATTTAAAAACTGATCAGTAAAATTTCTTTACATTTTTTGCATGCTAATCTTAATGCCTTTAAACACAGTTTTACAATTTTCTCTACAAATGTCTTAATATTATTTTCAATATATTAGCCTTATCCTATATATTAACTTTTGGAAATGACACTTATAAATTACATTTTCTAATTGTTTGTGTCTGTGATTAGATTTTGTTTAGAGATCTAAGTCAGGGATTAGCAAATTCTTTCTATAAAAGTTTGGTTAGTAAATATTTTAACTTTGTAGACCAAGGAGCAAAACCCATCAATTATTCTCAACAAACAGCTAAGAAGTTTTTTACATTTTAAATCATTTTTATCTCACAGTTCTTAAAAAAACAGGCAGCAAAATAGATTTTCTCTACAGGCTGTGTAGTTTGCCTATTGTTTGACTAAATTGTGCATGCGTGCCAAGTCACTTCAGTAATGTCTGACTCTGCGACCCCATGAACTGTAGCCCACCAGGCTCCTCTGTCCATGGGATTCTCCAGGCAGAAATACTGCAGTGGGTTGCCATTTCCTCCTTCAGGGGATCTTCCCCCCCGCCCCGCCCCCACTCAGGGATCAAACCTGTGTCTCTTAAGACATACATTGGAAGGCGGGTTCTTTACCACTAGCGCCACCTGTGAAGCCCAAGTGTCAGTACAGGGAAGCAATAATCACTGATCTCCAACGCCTGTGCTGCTGCTGCTAAGTCGCTTCAGTCGTGTCCAACTCCGTGCGACCCCATAGATGGCAGCCCACCAGGCTCCTCCGTCCCTGGGATTCTCCAGGCAAGAACACTGGAGTGGGTTGTCATTTCCTTCTCCAACGCATGAAAGTGAAAAGTGAAAGTGAAGTCGCTCAGTCATGTCCGACTCTCAGCGACCCCATGGACTACAGCCCACCAGGCTCCTCCGTCCATGGGATTTCCCAGGTAAGAGTACTGGAGTAGGGTGCCATTGTCCTCTCCGCCTGTGCAGTGCACTCTAAATTCTGTTGTTAAGCCTGGTGTGCTGCATTCCTTGGGATCACAAAGAGTCGGACACAACTGAGCGACTGAACTGAAGTGTGATAACTTGTAGATTGGTGTGAATGCTCTAGTTGGGCAATCATACTGTCTAGAATGTGGAGTACTTGTACTTATCCTGCTAGTGATCATAAAATGACACCTTTTCTATGGTATTTGCTTAGGATTTCCAGAAAAATATTTAGTAAAAGTGTGTTATGTACACTTGTTTTTTTAATTAATTGATTTTATTCTTTGGCTGCATCGGGTCTTTGTTGCTGCATGCGGGCTACTTTCTAGTTGCAGTGCACAGGCTTTTAATTGTGGTGACTTCTCTTGTTGCAGAGCACATGCTTTAGGGTGTGTGGGCTTCAGGAGTTGCCGCCCCCGGCTTAGTCATCCCTCACTATGTGGGATCTTCCTGGAGCAGGGACTGAACCCATGTCCCCTAAATTGGCAGGTGGATTCCCAACCACTGGACCACTAGGAAAGTCTTACACTGTTGTTTTTTGTATAAAAGGGACCATCTTAATATTTCACCATTCAGATCAGATCAGATCAGATCAGTTGCTCAGTTGTGTCCGACTCTTTGCGACCCCATGAATCGCAGCATGCCAGGCCTCCCTGTCCATCATCAACTCCCGGAGTTCACTTAGACTCACGTCCATTGAGTCAGTGATGCCATCCAGCCATCTCATCCTCTGTCGTCCCCTTCTCCTCTTGCCCCCAATCCCTCCCAGCATCAGAGTCTTTTCCAATGAGTCAGCTCCTCTCATGAAGTGGCCAAAGTACTGGAGTTTCAGCTTTAACATCATTCCTTCCAAAGAAATCCCAGGGCTGATCTCCTTCACAATGGACTGGCTGGATCTCCTTGCAGTCCAAGGGACTCTCAAGAGTCTTCTCCAACACCACAGTTCAAAAGCATCAATTCTTCAGTGCTCAGCCTTCTTTACAGTCCAACTCTCACATCCATACATGACCACAGGAAAAACCATAGCCTTGACTAGATGAACCTTGGTTGGCAAAGTAATGTCTCTGCTTTTGAATATGCTATCATTGGGTGTGATTATTTGTTATGGGCTTGTATTGAAACATTTGTCAGATTAAGGCATTGTCTTCTTTTCCTAGTTTCCTGAGGATTTATTATTATAATTATGACTATTATTCTTATTTTATTATAAATGTATATTTCAGTTCAGTTCAGTTGCTCAGTCATGTCTGACTCTTTGTGTCCCCTTGAATCGCAGCATGCCAGGCCTCCCTGTCCATCACCAACTCCCAGAGTTCACTCAGACTCACGTCCATCAAGTCAGTGATGCCATCCAGCCATCTCATCCTCTGTCGTCCCCTTCTCCTCCTGCCCGCAATCCCTCCCAGCATCAGAGTCTTTTCCAATGAGTCAACTCTTTGCATGAGGTGGCCAAAGTATTGGAGTTACAGCTTTAGCATCATTCCTTCCAAAGAACACCCAGGACTGATCTCCTTTAAAACGGACTGGTTGGATCTCCTTGCAGTGCATGTTTAACCATGTTTAATTATTTTTCTTCATTTTAAAATTAAAATTATTATATATTCCTCTTATGACTAATGCAAAGCATATGGAGATATTTCTCATATTAAACTTTTCAATTACTTGTATTAAGGCTTTGCTGAATAAGATTTGCTGCTATTTTATTGAGAATTTTTCATCTATGATATATATGAGATTAATCTATAAATTTCTTTTCTCCTATTTCTCCTTTTCTGACTTGGGGATCAATGATGTATTAACTTCATAAAGTGAATTCAAAAGTATGCTCACTTATGATGCTTTGAAAGAATTTACATGTAAGTGAAATTATCTTGTTTCTTGAAAATAGGCTTCACCTGAAAAAATACTTGAGCTCAGTAGGTTTAGGTACGTATGTGTGCAGTTTTTAAATGATTGATTCCATTTCTTTAATAGTCATATAACAGTTGAGATTTTTATTTCTTAAAAGTGAGGTTTGATAAGATATGTTCTAGGAAAAATTGCCCATATTACCTAAGTCTTCAAGTTCACTGAGAAAGTAGATTTGTACTACTTTGAGTTTTAAGACATTTATTATATAAAATTTCCAAACATTCATCAAATAGATTAATAAATTTCCCTATATCCATTTGCCAACATCAATTAAAGTATATAAACATTCTACTGTTTAATTTCATTTATTTTCCTGACATATACTTTTTTGGCATAAACATTTTAAAACAATCCAATAAATCATATATTTTCCCATAAATAATGTACTGTGTATTAATTTTAAAATTAATAATAATAAATATATTCTAATATCCATCTGCATTAAGCTTTCCTCTATTTTTTTGGAATGCATCCTTTGGGAGAAAGAACTAAGCTTCTAAGCTTAGTCTGTTTTTTTTTTTTTTCCTGTAATTTCTCACTTAGAATTAATTAGTTTCAATGCTCATATGGCCCTGTTAGTCATTTTATCTTCATAGCTAAAAACTATTCTGTAATTATAAGATAATACTTCATACATAAAAAAATATGCAACTTGAAATTAAGACAATCTGAATTTTAATTCCCACTTACTACCTATATGCAATTTGCAAGTTATTTAGGTCTTTGTATCCCTGTTTTCTTAATTGGTTCAACAGAGAAAAGTATTTTTATTTATCTCCTACTGATAATTCAAGAATTTAAATATATACTAATACACTTGTAAATTTTAAAATGCTATAAAGAATGTCATTTGCAAAAGCAATTATGAAATGCTCTGATTAAATCAGTGCAAACGTCTCTCAACTTCTGGACTCAGTGTGCATGATCTTGATGGCATATAAGTAGCCCAATCTCTGTGTATTAGGGATCAAGTTATAAATTTGTTCTGTAATATTTGATATGAGCAGAATTTTGCAAAGGACATAATTTAATAAAAGTCTTACTGCTGTTGGTTTGGAATTGAATAACAGAGGTGATGATATTTTCCATTCCTCTTTTAAAGATTATGTTCTACCCAATGGCAAAAAGAAGAATATTCTACTGTCCCAGTAGAATTTATACTTTGAAAATTATGGCAGAGGTGCTAGGACTGTATGTATTCAAACATTTTCCAGCTACCATTTGCAATCTCTTCCATTCATTCTCTTACTCATTTTCCTAACCCTTGTATTAAAATATTCCATTGGCTTCTAGGCTTAAGCCAATTTTTGGCTGCTGAGATAAAAATGAGCAAGAAGTATAAATGGAAAAGCATGTTATGTCATCTTTTTTCTATATGCTTGTCTAATTGTGGTACTGGAAACATTTGGGTGATGATGGAGTTAATTTAGCTTAGTAAAGAGGAAGAAAAATGAAGGCAT
Source organism: Bos taurus (assembly GCF_002263795.3). Classification (NCBI taxonomy): domain Eukaryota; kingdom Metazoa; phylum Chordata; class Mammalia; order Artiodactyla; family Bovidae; genus Bos; species Bos taurus. The sequence goes on along the minus strand of NC_037332.1, from coordinate 11,480,473 downwards.
CAAGGGTAAGTGGGTATCCTAATTGAGCTTATATAAGGACATTTGAAATGCTGAAATATGAGAAACTTGTTTCTATTTCCTGCCTTCCTCCCAATCAGTTTGCATATATACAGAAATGTGTTTGTTCGCAAGGACTGTTTCAAACTCTTAGTGTATGCAAGTATGTTTATATACATGTACACCCCCACCTCCACACACACACAACCCTTTGGCATTTGCAATTTTGTCTTTGTAGCAAATGATGTGATTTTAGTCCAAAAAAGATATGATGAAATTGTCTTAGAAATAAAAGACATGGATATATTGTCTCTCTACTCTTCTTCTCTGTTTAGGATGATATTTGAATCTTAAATATCTACTTTCCACAATTGCTTATAACATATATTAATATGACTATGGCAAGAGCCATGTCAGACTGCTCATGCCAGCTGACGTCCAGTCATTAAAGAACTTTATCAGTCACCATGATGCTCAGAATTGAAAAGTAATTTTATCACACAATAGCTGGCCATGAATAAAAGGCTAGTGGCCATTTTGAGTGTTAGCCTTTTGTTTCTACAGAATATATAAAACTGTAAACTTGATCCAGCTAATAAAGTCTTGCACTTCTGCAGATACTATAAAGCTGTAACAGTTTTACTAGGACTATAACTCACTTACCATCAAAGTATCAAAAACCTCTGAGTTCTTATTTTTCACATCACACTGGAGAGTAGATATTGAATCAGCAACAATAACAACAAGAAAACCATGCAGTATATTGGCAACCTGCTCAAGCCACCATAAGATGAAACCTAACCTTGCTAGAGCTTTATACTGTAGCTATATGATTCAGCTGGTCCTAATATATGCCAGTGTGACATACCAACTGGGTGTTCCGATTATTCAGGCACTTCTTTTGACAAACGAACTTCTAAAAACACTGAACTTTATCATTGTTTAAAGCTTAATAATAAAGTGAAATATGATCAGGAACAAGATACTAGTTAATATAGGGGAGAGAAAGGAAGGTTTTTGAAAAGTGGAGGCAGTGAAAAATTGGATGGGGAGAAGGACAGCACAAAATGGCTTATGCTCAAACGCTTCCACTTATTACTTTTGAAATCTCTAAAAAGAGTCCTATAATTTACAAGCGAGGGTAAATGTTGTCAAAGGGATTTTAGAACACAGGGAATATACAGTGTTGTCTCGGCTTAGGAGACAAAGTATGATGTTGAGTGATCAGAAGCCTTACTTCGATTTCTGTGAGGATCATTCTACAGCTCTGACACCATGAGAACTGAAACATTATTAATGTCCAAGAAAGCTTCACATACAGATGGAAATAAGTAGAAGAACTTGAGAGAATGTCTTTGGAATCATATAAAATACACATTGGTGACCTTCAGAAACAATTGGAGATTGGGGAAAGAGCAGAATGAGTGTTGTGGTGCTGAAGTCATTCTCTTAAAACTAGAAGGTGGAAAAATAGGGTAACAACAATAACCTAATACATATAAGTTACATAGATAACAAGGGATGGTACTTCATGATCTGATCTTAATAGCCACTGGTATAGAAGGAGAATATGTTTTTATGTATCTCATAAGGTTAATAAATTATACATATTTGAATTCATATTCAAAAAAAAAGAGAAATTATCTCATATTCAGGGATTTTTGTGCAGACATTAACCATTTAAAAATAATTGATAAGTAGATGCTCTAATATCTGAAATTCAATATCTTTGTGGTTGAACATCTAAACATATTTTTGTTCATTGTTTCATCTGACTTTGACTTTTAGCGACTTCTTTCACATTTGATGATCTTTAATAGACTTTATGGCTTCATCTTAGCCATTGAGAATCAAGCATACCACAAATTGGGAAATCTTTTCTCTTAGACAATTTACTTCTACATTTACTAGTATCCACACTGAGATAATTTTAGCCTCCTGATGATCATAGTCAGTGTGGGGAATTATAGACTTCGTGTCTCAACTTCATTCCATCCAAGGATGAATATCTTTCAGCAGTGTTATTGCTGGAAGATGTCCCCAGAACAATCATTTTTAGGGTCATATACTGTTCTATTACCAGATCATATACATATGTAACTTTTACTATGAGGAAAATAATTAAAGACATCCTTATCTCTTATGAAACCAGCTCTGCCTTTTGGGGAGTGTTCTATTTAGGACATAGTTGGACTGTTGTAACAATGGCTTATCAAGTGTACACTTAGTCACTTAAAAACATAATGTGTGAAGCAGAAGTAACATTAACTATATGCAGGCCTTTGTCATCACTATCTCCTAGAGCTTTCATTGTTAGAATCTACAAAATAATCTGAAATACTAGTGTGTTATGCTTCCTTTTTTAACTGATATTACTCTTTTCCCTTTTAAAAAACCTTGGAAGTCACCAATTAGAGAGTTTTCAAACAGTGTAAAATATTTTATGTCTGGGGTTTTTTGTTGTTAATATTAAAGTTTATGATTTTCTCATTTTGAAAAAAAATGTATACTTGGGCAATTATATATTTTAAAAAGAGGAAAAATGACAACTGTGATTCCCTCATATAGAAAAATTGTTGTTGTTCAGTCAATAATCATGTCTGACTCTGCGACCCCACAGACTGTAGCATGCCAGGCTTCCCTATCCTTCACTATCTCCTAGAGTTTCCTCAAACTCATGTCCATTGAGTCAATGATGCAATCCAAATATCTCGTTCTCTGTTGCCCCCTTCACCTCTTGCCCTCAATCTTTCCCAGCATTAAGGTCTTTTCCAATGAGTTGGTTCTTCGCATCATGTGGCCAAAGTGTTGAAGCTTCAGCTTAAGCATCAATCCTTCCAGTGAATATTCAGGACTGATTTCCTTTAGGATTGACTGGCTTGATTTCCTTGCTGTCCAAGGGACTCGCAAGAATCTTCTCCAGCACCATAGATCAAAAGCATCAAATCTTCAGCACTCAGCCTCTTTTATGGTTCAACTCTCACATCCATATATGACTACTGGAAAAAATCATAGCTTTGACTATATGGACCTTTGTCAGCAAAGTAATGTCTCTGCTTTTTAACATGCTGTCTAGGTTGGTCATAGCTTTTCTTTCAAGGAGCAGGCATCTTTTAATTTCATAGCTACAGTCACCATCTGCAGTGATTTTGGAGCCCAAGAAAATAAAGTCTGTTACTGTTTCCATTGCTTCCCCATCTATTTCCCATGAAGTGATGGGGCCAGATGCCATGATCTTAATTTTCTGAATGTTGAGTTTTAAGCCAGCTTTTTTACTGTGCTTTTTCACCCGCAACAAGAGGATCTTTAACTCCTCTTCACTTTCTGCCATTAGAGTGGTACATTTGCATATATGAGGTTGTTGATGTTTCTCCCAGCAGTCTTGATTCCAGCTTGTACTACATCCAGCCCAGCATTTTGCATGATGTACTCTGCACAGAAATTATGTAAATAGGTTGACAATATACAGCCTTGACACACTCCTTTCCCAATTTTGAACCAGTCCATTGTTCCATGTCCAGTTCTAACTGTTGCTTCTTGATGGGTATACAGGTTTCTCAGGAGATAGGTCAGGCTCACTGGTATTCCCATCTCTAGAAGAATTTTCCAGTTTGTTGTGATTCACACAGTCAAAGGCTTTAATGTAGTCAATGAAGCAGAAGTAAATGATTTTCTGGAATACTCTTGCTTTTTTTATAATCCAATGGATATTGGCAAAATACCATTATCATTTTGAATTATTCAGTTCCAGCATACATAGGCATTATTACTAATATCTTTTCATTTAATATGAATAACATATTTTCCTTTAGGTAATATATTTCAAAATGAGTTCATGTGATCAACCTAGCAGTTCAAATAAACTTTAAAAGTTGAAACAAAAAATGACACAAAATTTTAGCACCCTTATGTAACCACTCTAATACTTTAATAAACACTTTCAAGATCTCTAAATAGAGACACACAAATACACACACCGTTTCCATATATAGCATATTATATAATATTATGATATACATGCTGTTCTGTAACTAGTCTTTTCTCTATGTTCCTAACTGCACAGGAACAATATTTTTTAAAAAATTACAATGAGGAGACAACTCAAGAGGATAGTTTAGTTGAGACACAGTGAAAACTTTATATGTATCATATTTATTCTTATCTTTTCAAGAGATCTTTCAAATATGTGCCTTTATAAACTAGTGCCATATGTAATTCGGTTGATTTTCATTCATTCTTGCATGCACTTATATATTAGGCATTAATTCTATTATCGAGAGTCCATTATTTTGAGTGCTAGAACTAGATGCTGGGAAACAAATGTAGCTCTGCCCTTGAGACACACCAGCTCAGTGAAGAAGAAACAGAATTAAATATATATGTAAAACATATTCATGACCTATATAGAAAACACTAGGGGTACTTAGAGGAACGGGCAATTTTTCCTAAAGGGGGAAAATGGTTTAAAAACTTTAAGGAAGGCCATCTGAGTTGAGCGCTGAAAATAAAAGATGCTTGTTTACATTATGGACTTGAAAGACTCAGAGTATAGGAGAAGAAATATGAAATAGTATCTGGTATTCAAGTTACAGCAAGTTCAATAGATTCAGTAAATCAAAAGCATAAGAGTATTAACCTATAGGTAGCAGTAGTAAAACTGCTTGCAGTAGTAAAACTAAGCAAACCTAATTAACAAGAAAGTTAATCAGGTTGAAAAAGACATTTTTCCAAATTCATTTTCAGTGATAGGTACTCCTTATATTATCAGTCATAGCAATATTATATGCTCTCCTGCTATGATGGTGAGATTAGATATTCATTTCAGTAAACACTTGAGTATGTTTTAATTAAAATGCCTTCTGAGAAAATGGAATGTCACAGTTTTAAATAGAATTTCAGGTTGCCATAGTAATGAATAAAACTGCCACTATTTATTCAAAATAACATAAAAACATCTTTAAAAATGGTACATCATTTTCAAAGCATCCTGATCATTAGTTACTGATATTAAATTGAATTGCATTAACAATTAGTTGAATGTTTCATGTGTGAGAAACTGCAGAAAATGTATACAGAATAAGAGAAAATAGAGATACCTTTCAAAATCTTATGTGTTAAGATGGAAACAAATGTTTAATACAGCTTCTACAAAAGAGAAGACACTTTCCTGTTGCTCATCAGATCATTTGTTAAGTTCAAATCATCCAGTAAAAGTATTTTTTGTTGTTGTTCCCATGAAAGTACGCAAGCCACGGAAACATAAGGGTTGCTAACTGAGGGGAACAGTGAGTGACATAAGAGAGTCCTGCGTTCTAGAAATATGTAGCTCCTGTGGTAGAATTCCTGCAGGAATATTTTTTGCACACCTTCTGACACCAGAAACAAAAGACCAACTGCAAAACTGTTTACATATTTAGTTTCTGCACAATATAATGAATGCAATTAAAATATATGTGTGTGTGCTCAGTCACTTCCATCATATCCAGCTCTTTGAAACTTCTTGGGTATCCCCCCAGGCTACTCTGTCCATGGGATTTTCCTGGCAAGAAAACTGAAATGGGTTGCCATGCCCTCCTCCAGTAGGTCTTCCTGATCCAGGGATTGAATCCGTGTCTCCTGAGTCGCCTGCATTGCAGGCAGATTCTTTACCACTGAGCCACTGGGGAAGCCCAATACTTTCTGATATAGTTTGAAAATTAGTGTAGTAAAATTAATACATAATCATGTCTGTATTTATCCAATAATGACTGAGACTTGTATTTTTTTTTTAATTAAGTTAGGAGCTTGTGGTTAAGAATCCAAGTTTAAAAGTTAAGAAGAATGCCAGTCAATGGTTTCAAGGATATTATTCAAGGCTTGAAAGCAATTTCCAGAAATTACAAGTGTGCCTACTACTAGTGAACACCATGCTGCTTTCTCTTCTTTTAAAGAAGATTAGTTGCTCAATTGTTCTAGTTGATCTTTCTCTGGCCTTCATTTCCTTATCTTCAGAATGGTGAAAATAATGCCTAACGCAAATTGATCAATGATTTTAAGGATTGGAGCACAATGCCAATAAGCCTTGTTTTCCTTCTTTTGCCCACCATCTTCAAGTTTCATAAGATTTCATAAATCCTACTTTGCCATAGGAATTTACAGAACAGTGCTTTCTTTGAAGCTATAATTTTGAAACTAAGGAAGAGTTAAAAAACTCATACAGATTTTAAAAAATGAGCCGACCACACATGGCGAAGCAAAGTAATTGCTTTCATCGATAAAAAGATGCAAAAATATTGTGAGATCTTTTGTCTTATTAGTGCTGACATGATTCATTACTTTCATTTAAGAATCCCATCCATATTGTTTTGCTTTTATGTCTTTGCATTTCCTAGATTAGTAAAAGAAAAAAAAAGTGTATTTTTGCTTTTATAATGTTTTATTTGTATGTTTAAAGAATTTGAAAACTTTAGCTGAAATCCTCCTTACATTTTAATGTCTTTCAAGGTTAGTCATTTATCAGTGAGGTTTTCAGGAATTTTTTTATGAAGTAATAAAACAGACATAAGCATATCTTATCCATAAAAAAAGTATGATAACTTGGAAAAGGAACTTAATTTTTAAATATAATTTTTTTGATTAACTATTTTCCTCATTTGTTTCAGCAATGCTTCACGGGTAACACATCTTTTCTTTAAGGTATGATCAAAAGAAAAAATTAAATTCTGTCAGAGGAAAAAACTGCTAGGCGTTCATAAGAAACTAATATTTTTGAACTAGCCCTGGACATATTAGTATTATTTTTAAAATAGTAAAACAACATAAAATGATGTCTGCTACTGCTAAGTCACTTCAGTCGTGTCCGACACTGTGTGACCCCATAGATGGCAGCCCACCAGGCTCTGCCATCCCTGGGATTCTCCAGGCAAGAACACTGGAGTGGGTTGCCATTTCCTTCTCCAATGCATGAAAGTGAAAAGTGAAAGTGAAGTCGCTCAGTCGTGTCCTACTCTTAGCAACCCCATGGACTGCAGCCTACCAGACTCCTCCATCCATGGGATTTTACAGGCAAGAGTACTGGATGGGGTGCCATTGCCTTCTCCAAAATGATGTCTACTAGCTAAAAATTATCCAAAAACCAGATGGCAAGAAAAAATTATTTTGGGTATCATCAATTAGTTCACATTAGTTCTAGAATTTTAAGGAAAGAAAAAATCTTTAAAATTTTTTTTTCTAGTGTTAAAGATAATTACCCTGATACTAAGGTGGTGAAATCAAAGCATAAAAATTAGGTGCTAAAATTAGAAAATTGTGAGTTTTCATCTCATATCCACTGCATATATTGAGTATATTATTAACTTATGTAAAACCCAGTTTCCTCAACTATAAAATGGAGAAAACAGTTAACAACTGCAAGTAAAATATGAGATTGTATGTGTGACACCTTTTGCAAACACTTTGTGTTGTTGATGGCAAACAATCAATAAATGTTATCATTGCACTTATATTTATTTTTCAGCATATAGTGTTTCATTCAACCTAACCAACATAAATTTACTTCATATTTTTATTCCCTTTGCATGGTTGCACTGTTGATCAAGGTAAAGCTAGCAGTGAAGCTTCAGGAAAAATACAATTTTCAACTTCATTTCTGCATTTCCCTCAAGTTTTCATGACCATTAGAAAAACATTACAACAAACATTCATACTTTTTTCCAAGGCATGCTATAATATACCAAATAATCAGCATTCTGTGAGGTGAAAGTGAAAGTTAGTCCTGTCTGACTCTTTCCAACTGCATGGACTATAGAGCCCCTGGAATTCTCCAGACCAGAATACTGGAGTGGGTAGCCATTCCCTTCTCCGGGGGGTCTTCCCAACCCAGGGATCAAAGCTGGGTCTCCTGCATTGCCGGTGGATTCTTTACCAGCTGACCCACTAGGGAAGCCCTTGCAAGGTGAAGGAGGGAACAAAATGACTACAGTTTCCTTGAGTACTTTAGTATTTAAAATACTTGCACATTCTGAATGGATATATGTTTAAGACACAGGAGTGTATCTTTATGCCACAGAATGCCCTGAAAAGCATAATGACAGATATTTAAGGATTAAAATATTAAAGGTAATTTTACCACATTATAGGAATATTCCTGAATTCCATCTAATTTTCACTTAAGTACAGTAACTTCAACCAAGTAACAGGAATAATTATACACTAAATTTGTATAAAACCATTTCATGCATACCTTTATAACTTTAACACATCAGAGGAAGAGCCGACAAATGTTTTAATCAGTGTTTTATAAACTATTTGGGGAAAATCTTGGCAATAAATTGGAGAAAACCAGTTTAGAAAGGGCTTACTGCAGTGTTTATCACATACAATCCCTCACTGTATACAATAATCACAACGTTTTATTGTTTCTGTATATAGGGATTTATATTTAAAACATTTATTAGTCTTAGAATGAGTTTCTGCATTATGTCATCAAATGTGTAGGTTTCTTTTCTCAAATCATGTTATAAATTCCTAAAGGACAGAACTCCTTTCCATCTGACTTTGAATGCACATCAGTCAGTACCTGGTACTCACGGCTGCTTGACTGGATTAAACTGAACTGCATTCAAGACTTCTGGAGTCTGATTTTAGGAGACTTAAATTCACATTCTAGGTCTTCTATAAATAATCTGTGGGAAACTGAACTGGTTGGAAACACCGACGCTATGATTTCTCAGCTCTGAAATAGGCATCATAACATTCTCTGTCCTGCTGACCTCTAAGGTCTATTTAGTGCAATAATATGAATGAAAGCCTTTGTTTTACCACAGAAGTATTGCCTCCTTTCTATCAGTCAGGAGCTGTCCTTTACCGAGTGATACTAAATTATAGGGCCCAGATTTTACAAGGCCAACCTTGGTTGGCAAAATAAACAGTCTTATTCCTATTTCTTTTATCAAAAACAAAACAAGCTATGTCCTCTAATATTAACTGATACACTTTTCTATAGAACCAATTATACAGTAAAATTAAGGAAATTGCCAAGGACAGGAGTATGGCTATTAAAATGTTGAGACTAATTTATACATCTGGATAATTTTATTACTTCTAGTACTCATTTCTAATTTGCACTGTACATTGTCAACTCTGACTGTTTGCATTTGATTTGCTTATTTATAAATTGCCCTGAACTGGGTTTGTGTCTCAACTGGGCAAAATTTTTTCAAACATAAAATCCTTCATAAACCAACTACAAACTTTTATTAGTGTTTTTATTATAGTATTTCTTGTAATTATTTTATTGAATTATTCTCACTATGATACCTAACATATATTTGACACTTTTATTAAATTCTCCATAACTACCTGTGTGAATGTACTACTTTTTTTTTTTTTGAGAAAAGACATGACTTTTAATATTGTCTTTGAGGATAATACCTTTTTAAATATAAATTTATTTATTTTAATTACTTGAGGTTAATTACTTGACAATATTGTATTGGTTTTGCCATATATCAACATGAATCCGCCATGGGTGTACACATGTTCCCCATCCTGAACTCCCCTCCCACCTCACTCCCTGTACCATCCCTCTGGGTCGTCCCAGTGCACCAGCCCCGAGCATCCTGTATCATGCATCAAACCTGGACTGATGATTCGTTTCACATATAATATTATACATGTTTCAATGCCATTCTCCCAAATCATCCCACCCTCTCCCTCTCCCACAGAGTCCAAAAGACTGTTCTATACATCTGTGTCTCTTTTGCTGTCTCGCATACAAGGTTATCGTTACCATCTTTCTAAATTCCATATATATGCGTTACTATACTGTATTGCTGTTTTTATTTCTGGCTTACTTCACTCTGTATAATAGGCTCCAGTTTCATCCACCTCATTAGAACTGATTCAAATGTATTCTTTCTAATGGCTGAGTAATACTCCATTGTGTGTATGTACTACAGCTTTCTTATCCATTCAATGTACTGTTTCTTTATGGACACTGGTGACACAGAATACACAAGATAGTAACTAAAAAGAAAAAGAAGCTTACTGTATGTGAAGGATTTTCATTTTGCTAAAGGAGTAATGACTTGACTTTATCCTATAATCAGGATTTTAAGCAAAAGAGTGGTATTGTCAAATTTCCATGATTGCCCTAATAGTAATAACCCAAGGTCATGACAACCCAATATATCAAGAGATTCTGAAACTTCAGTATGGAGAACATTCAGATCTCATTGTTTAATAAAAAAATAAATTAACAAATGGCTTGCTACTTCAGTTTACTGATTGCTGTTAAAGATATTTATCCCTGATGGGACATGATACTGGAAATAAGGAGTATCAATATTAGTCTTTTCTCAATAATACCTTCAGACTTCTCAGACATTCATCAGCCTCCATTCTTAGCCCACTTTGTCATTATCATGATTTTTCCTTTCTTCTACTATATCAGAAGTACTAATTGGCATGCCCCTGACATCTTATCTTGATTTGATTTGTATGTTGTTCTCACTTCTGAGAAGTTTCAGGAACTTTACTATCCTGTATAACATATTATGCAATTTTTCTTACACTTTTTTGTCAAAGTCAGAAATTTCACAACTTATTCCTAGAGATGTTCAATAAATGTTATTTATTCTTTTTAAAGCTGCTGGCAGTTTTCAAAATAAATTAAAGTTGCTCCATCTTAAATAAGTTGATGAGGGGAAACAAAAATTTCCATTTAAAATTGTGAGTGTGTGGTATGCAGGGGACCAAAGAATCTATAAAGTCAGATTTGGTTTAGAACAGCTATAGTTATTGTGTTGGAGGTTGGATGGGGTGAGGCAGGAAGCTCACAGGATGCATTTCAACAGTATCAATAAGCTAAGTGAGTGAGTACAGAGTGCAGGGAAGAGATTTATAAATGAGTCACAAAACACAGAAGATGACATTAATAGAAGAGCTGCTGGCTAAATGTGGAAGATAATATAAATAGAGAACAGTCATCATTGAGTGAGACCTGGTACATGATATGGCTATTTCTGTCATTCTATGTAGGATCTGATGCTTTTGAACTGTGGTGTTGGAGAAGACTCTTGAGAGTCCCTTGGACTGTAAGGAGATCCAACCAGTCCATTCTGAAGGTGATCAGCCCTGGGATTTCTTTGGAAGGAATGATGCTAAAGCTGAAACTCCAGTACTTTGGCCACCTCATGCGAAGTGTTGACTCATTGGAAAAGACTCTGATGCTGGGAGGGATTGGGGGCAAGAGGAGAAGGGGACGACAGAGGATGAGATGGCTGAATGGCATCACTGACTGGATGGACTTGAGTCTGAGTGAACTGCGGGAGTTGGTGATGGACAGGGAGGCCTGGCATGCTGCGATTCATGGGGTTGCAAAGAGTCGGATACGACTGAGCGACTGATCTGATCTGATCTGATGTAGGATCTCATATATCATTGCTGGGGTTATAAACTGGTACTTCTTTCTTCCTATTTTCTGTTATGCTACTCCAGTGGAAGTGCTCTTGGGAAGGACACCGATGCTTTGTATGTTGCTACATCCTTATGGTTAATCCTGTTCCCATTTTATGTGACCTCGTAGCAGTGTTTAACAACATTGATCACTGTGTACTCCTTAATATACTTTTGTTTCTGGCTTTCTGGACACCACACTCTTGATTACTTTCCTGTATAATTGCTACTTTTTACCAGTCCCTCCTCTTCTTGACCTTCTATTTTCTTCTCTATATATAATCATGTCCTTATAGTTTTGTTCAGGATATTCTAACTTTTTCCAAATTTATATTGCCTGCTAAGAATTTACTAACTCCAAACTCCCCTTTCTCAAACAGAGAATGAAGCTGTTTCTTTGATATCCAATGGCACCCCACTCCAGTACTTTGTCTGGAAAAATCCCATGGATGGAGGAGCCTGGTAGCCTGCAGGTCCATGGGGTCACTAAGAGTCAGACACGACTGAGCGACTTCACTTTCACTTTCCACTTCATGCATTGGAGAAGGAAATGGCAACTCACTCCAGTGTTCTTGCCTGGAGAATCCCAGGGACAGGGGAGCCTGGTGGCTGCTGTCTATGGGGTCACACAGAGTTGGACACGACTGAAGTGACTTAGCAGCAGCAGCAGCAGCTCATACAACTCAATAACAACAATGACCCAAAAAATAACTCAGTCAAAAAATGGGCTTAAGACTTCAATAGACATTTCTTCAAAGAAGACATACCCATGGCCAATAGGCACATGAAAAAAAATGCTCATTGCTAATTATTAGAGAAGTGCAAATCAAAATTACAAGGAGGTACCACCTCACATTGGTCATAATGACCATCATTAAAAAGCCAGAAAGAAAAACACCAATACAGTATACTAACACATATATATGGAATTTAGAAAGATGGTAACAATAACCCTGTATACGAGACATCAAAAGAGACACTGATGTATAGAACAGTCTTTGGACTCTGTGGGAGAGGGAGAGGGTGGGAAGATTTGGGAGAATGGCATTGAAACATGTATACTATCATGTATGAAACGAGTCGCCAGTCCAGGTCCAATGCACGATACTGGATGCTTGGGGCTGGTGCACTGGGACGACCCAGAGGGATGGTATGGGGAGGGAGGAGGGAGGAGGGTTCAGGATGGTGAACACACGTATACCTGTGGCAGATTCATTTTGATATAAGGCAAAACCAATACAATATTGTAAAGTTAAATAAAATAAAATTAAAAAAAAAAAGTTTACAAATAACAAATTCCAGAGAAGGTGTGGAGAAAAGGGAACCCTCCTGTACTGGTGATGGAAACGTAGGTTGGTGCAGCCACTGTGGAAAACAGTATAAAAGTTCCTCAAAAAACTTTAAATGTAGTTGCCACATGATTCAGCAATCCCACTCCTGGGCATGTATCTGGACAAAACTATAAAAAGACACATGCATCCCTATCTTCAAAAAAGCCCTATTTGCAATAGCCCAAGCATGGAAACAACCTAAATGTCCATTGACAGATGAATGGATAGGAAGATGAATATTACCTGCCTACACAAAAGAATGAACTAGTGCCTTTTACAGCAACATGGATGGACCCAAAGATCATCACACTCAGCTAAGTAAGTCAGAAAGAGCAAGACAAATACTATACGATATCACTTAAATGTGAAGTCTAAAATAGGACACAACTGAACTACGAAACAGAAACAGACGCAGATATAGAGAACAGACCTGTGACTGCCAAGGGGCAGAGGGGGTGGGGAAGGGTTGCGCTGGGAGCTTGGAACTAGCAGATGCAAACTATTACATATAGAGAGGATAACAGCAAGGTCCTCTCATATAACACCAGGAACTGTATTCAATATCCCATAATAAATCATAATGCAAAAGAATGTGGAAAACCCTGTATATTTGACATCTTTACTTGGGTGCCAAATGGATATTTTAAACTTGTATGAACATACCCAAAACTATGCTCCTGAGCTTTCTTCAACAAACTTTTTTGTTAGACATCATTTCAGTAGATGGCAACTCAAACTTCCGGTCACTCAGGATAGAAGTCCTGGGATTATATTTGACTTTTATATATCATTAAACATCATATACATTTTTTTAGAAAATCCTTGTCTGCTTAACCTTCAAGTGCAGATATCCTCCACTTTCTGAAATTTTACATTAGTCCATTTCACTTTTGTGAAAGATCTAAATACATTAGTACACACTGATTTTCCATAAAATAAAAATACTCTTTGAATTTCTTTTGGAGAGTGAAACTGGGTATTCAATTCTTGCTCGAATGAATTTTCAATGGAATTAAATTCTTCCCTGTGCTTGCTCAACAGTCCTTTCAATACACTTAAACCTATTATACTTTACCCCATAATGCTTATCACCTTCTAGCATACTCTGTAATTTACTTGTCACATGAATCGTTTGCATTCTACACCTACCTGTAAACTCGGATGAAGGAAATATCCTTTATTTTCATTCACTAATATACCATGGGTACAAAATGATGCTTCTCACAGTATTTAAAAAAAAAAAACTTTTTGAATAAATAAACCATTCCACAAATCACTTTGGCATTGTTTTATGATACAGAACATTTACATACTCTCCAGCAGTTTCACTTCAGATTACACATACCCAAAAGAAATGTTGGCATACACTAGGAGATATATACAATCCAAAACATATAAGGGACTCCTGCAACTCAATAGTAAATAAGAAAATAACTCAGTTTTTAAAATGGGCAAAGAACGTGAATAGTTGTTTCTCTAAAGAAGTCATCCAAATGACCAATATTATAAAAAGATGTTCAACATCATTAATTATCAAGCATATGCAAATCTAACTACAGTGAGTTATCACCTCATATCTTTTAAGAAGGCTATTATCCAAAAAACAAAAAACAAATATTACAAGTGTTGGCAAGATTGTAGAGAAATGAAACTTTTGTACATTATTGGTGGGGCTGTTCAATACTACAGCCACTATGAAAAACGAAATGGAGGCGCCTCAAAAAATTAAAAACAGAATGACCATACAACTCAGTAGGAGCACTCTGGGTATATATCCAAAAAATTGGATTCAAGATCTCAAAGACGTATTTGTCCTCCCATGTTCGTTGCATTACTATTTACAGTAGCCAAGATATGGAAACAACTCAAATATCTATTAACAGATGACTGGATAAAGAAAATATGGTACATGCATGAATGTAATATTATTCAGCCATAAAAAGAAGGAAATCAAGCGATCTGCAACAAGATGGATTAACTTGGAGGACATTATGCTAAGTGAAATAATCCAGTCACAGAAGGAAAAATATTGCATGTAAGGTATCTTAAAAAGTCAAGAAATAGTAATAGTAAGAAATAGTCAAGTATAGGAAAATATGCAATGAATCTTAGTAACAATATTGAGCAAAAAATGCAGGTTCAAATAGACTACATATGGTGATAATAAATATAAAACCCAGAATACAAATTTGATTAGGAAAGGAATAAATAGTAAATATAAATTAGATTAATGTTATAGCTATTTCTGCTTCATTGACTATGCTAAAGCCTTTGACTGTGTAGATCACAATAAACTCTGGAAAATTCTGAAAAAGATGGAAATACCAGACCACCTGACCTGCCTCTTGAGAAACCTGTGTGCAGGTCAGGAAGCAACAGTTAGAACTGGACATGGAACAACACAGTGGTTCCAAATAGGAAAGGGAGTACGTCAAGGCTGTATATTGTCACCCTGCTTATTTAACTTATATGCAGAATACATCATCAGAAATGCTGGGCTGGAGGAAGCACAAGCTGGAATCAAGATTATTGGGAGAAATATCAATAACCTCAGATATGCAGATGACACCACCCTTATGGCAGAAAGTGAAGAGGAACTAAAGAGCCTCTTGATGAAAGTGAAAGAGGAGAGTGAAAAAGTTGGCTTAAAGCTCAACATTCAGAAAACAAAGATCATGGCATCTGGTCCCATCACTTCATGGCAAATAGATGGGGAATAGTGGAAACAGTGGCTGACTTTATTTTTCTGGGCTCCAAAATCACTGCAGCCATGAAATTAAAAGACACTTACTCCTTGGAAGGAAAGTTATGACCAACCTAGATAGCATATTAAAAAACAGAGACATTACTTTGTCAAGAAAGGTCCATCTAGTCAAGGCTATGGTTTTTCCAGTGGTCATGTATGGATGTGAGAGTTGGACTATAAAGAAAGCTAAGTGCCAAAGAATTGATGCTTTTGAGCTGTGGTGTTGAAGAAGACTCTTGAGAGTCCCTTGGACTGCAAGGAGATCCAACCAGTCCATCCTAAAGGAGATCAGTCCTGGATGTTCATTGGAAGAACTGATGTTGAAGCTGAAACTCCAAATCTTTGGTCACAGGATGGGAAGAGCTGACTCATTTGAAAAGACCCTGATGCTGGGAAAGATCAGAGGCAGGAAGAGAAGGGAACGACAGAGGATGAGATGATTGGATGGCATCACCAACTCAATGGACATGGGTTTGAGTGGACTCCAGGAGTTGGTGGACAGGGAGACCTGGTGTGCTGTGGTTCATGGGGTCACAAAGAGTCAGACACGACTGAATGAACTGAACTATAGCTTTTAGTTGGTATTACATTTTTGGTACTATTTGTTTTTATAAAGAAGGAAAACAACTCAGAAGACTATATATTAACCAATGTTAAATGGTGTAACATGAGCTTCATAATATTTTACAATAAGCTATTTAACTAATTCTCTGCACTTAAGTTCCAAACAGAGAAAAAGAATAATATTATTTGGAATGTGGGAAGAAATTGTTTATATTTCTCTTGGTTGTACATCAACTGAATTTTCAATCTCTTTTCATTAGAAGGCCTCCAACTCTCCAGGGCAATTATTGCTTCCTTGTCCTGGATGTCTCAGATCTTCTTCTTCTTCTTTTTTTTTTTCTTATTTATTTTTATTTATTTATTTATTTTGTTGCACTGGGTCTTCATTGCTGCACGCGGCCTTTCTCTATCTGTGATGAGCAGAGGCTACTCTTTGTTGTGGTGTACGGGCTTCTCCTTGCGGGGGCTTCTCTTGGTGTGAAGTACAGGCTCTAGGCACTCGGGTTTCTGTAGTCACAGCATTTCGGCTCAGCAGTTGCAGCTTGCAGGCTGAAGAGCACAGGGGCTCTGCAGTTTTGGTGCAGGGGCTTAGTTGCTCCACTTGAGGCATGTGGAATCTTCCCAGACCAGGAAGCCAACCTGTGTCTCCCCTGCATTGGCAGGCAGATTCTTTCTTAACTACTGGACCACCAGGGAAGTCGTGAATGTCTCAGTTCTTATATAGGCATGCTCAATAAGCTATTTGAATAAACCTGTATCTGTGACCCCATGGACTGTGGTCCACCAGGGTCCTCTGCCATGGGGATTCTCCAGGCAAGAATACTGGAGTGGGTTGCTATGCCCTCCTCCAGGGGATCTTCCCAACCCAGGGATCCAACCAAGGTCTCCCGCATTGTAGGCATTTTCTTTACCATCTAAGCCCCCAGGGAAGCTCAAGAATACCAGAGTGGGTAGCTTATCCCTTCTCCAGGGAATCTTCCCAACCCATGAAACAGACTGGGGTCTCCTGCATTGTAGGCGGATTCTTTACCAGCTGAGCTACCAGGGAAGTTCCGTGATCCAGAATACCAGAAGTTCAAAACATCTCCCTACTCATGTGGTTTCAAAAATAGAAATGTATTCTCAGCATGTAGATAAGAGAATTTGGTTTGACAATATATTCTCTTTAAAACTGGTCAAAAGCAAAAGTAGCTTAATTTTAATAACACCAGATTCTCTGGTTTTTGAACTAATTTATGAAAAAAAGTAGAAATGTGAGTAATTAACTACATGGATGAATTAAAATGAAAACAGCTACAAATATGATGAAATAATATTTAAAAATCAATTTCTTTGAAATACTGTCAAATTTAATTCAGGATGTTTTGGCCACTAACAACTCTCATTTGGCTCTCCCAATACAGATAATCATTTTATTGCTTTTAAAATATTCCTGTGTATTTTAAAATTCAGCAATATCTTAGGTTATGAATTTTATTTTACCCAATAGACATAAGACAGCAAATTTGATGATGATGGTGAAGATAATATACTATTTATCCATGATACTTTCTGAAAATAATAATTAAAAATATGTCATGAGTGCTTGCAATATAAATCAAATGAAAAATAAAATCTGGATCAAGTAATTGACATAATTTAGGAAAGAGCTAGAGTTTTAGCCATTATAATTAGTCATATTTTTCTTACTGGAACAGTCTTATGAAATACATATCTAATATTTATAATAGTTCCAAGAGAATGATAGGAGTTTTGTATTTCCAAACATGCTTAGAATACATGAATAATATGCTGCAAATTCTGTAGAAACAATTAAAATTATTTTGGTTTTTTTTCTTCCTTTTTAAATTTTATTTTATTTTTTAACTTTACAATATCGTATTGGTTTTGCCATATATCAACATGAATCCGCCACAGTTATACACGTGTTCCCCATCCTGAACCCTCCTCCCTCCTCCCTCCCTGTACCATCCCTCTGGGTCGTCCCAGTGCACCAGCCCCAAGCATCCAGTATCATGCATCGAACCTGGACTGGTGACTCATTTCATATGTGATATTATACATGTTTCAATGCCATTCTCCCAAATCATCCCACCCTCTCCCTCTCCCATGTATAGAACAAAAGACTGTTCTATATGTCAGTGTCTCTTTTACTGTCTCGTATACAGGGTTATTGTTACCATCTTTCTAAATTCCATATATATGCGTTAATATACCGTATTGGTGTTTGGAATCAAAGAGTAGATGACAAAAAGGAAAGCCAAGTTTTTTGAGTAGGAAATATTTTATTCTTTCTATAAGAAGTTATAAAGTTTATCACTTTCCTGGTTCTTTACACTGCAAAAAGACTAGATAAAATTAACATGAAAAACTGTCTCTAGTGATAAAAATATAAATGCCATCACTAAAGACTTAGTAAAAATTTTTAATGAAGAAATGGTTTGTGATTTTATTAAGTATGATACTTTTACGTAAAAAATTCCATTTTGATTTTAAAACACTAGTTAAAGGCAGTTTATATTTTAATATTTTTAAAAATAATAATATTTCACATGAAGCCAATGCCCCCAAATAAATCAGGTTCATTTATTGTGTTTTCCTAGAGATGTTAGCCAAAATTAGCCTTGACCATTATTATAATATAACTAATTCAGGTGACAATGATAAGCAAAGCAGCATTAAAATTATTTTCACATTAAATAAGTATTTTCTAATGATAAAATTAAGTACATTAGAGTTCTTTTAATATGTGAGTAGTTGTCTATATACTCACAGAGCATAATCTGTTTGATATTGATAAACAACCTGCTGATTATTTCCTTTGTATTAAATATAATTCCATTTTGACCAATAAGAAAGCTATAGCCCTCTTGAAAAGAGAGAAGAAAACCAAATCAAAGGGGGTTAACTGATTTGCATGCTCTGAGATGTTACCAGATGTTGCACTTAATAATAAATGAAGTCATCACTTTCAACAATCTGGAAAATAAACTGAAATAATTATGTTTCAATTTTGATTTAACTGAAAAACAGTTAATGGGAGAGGAGCAAGCATTCTCCCCATTGAAAAAAGCTGTAGTTCAATGACAACCAGGTCAAGTGTATATTTTTCACAATGGCCTAATTTATTGTTATGCACATCCACTGAAGTGAAGGAGACTTCAGTGGGCCTGAAAGCAGAGCCCTAAGAATGAAACTCACAAAGCTCTATATTGACAGTTGCTAGATACTATTTAATAGCACTGTTTTGAGATTAATAATTATTTTTTTATCTTATTTTATATCAATAGCTAACATTATCACTTTAACTTGTTTTTCTGGTACATTAAATATCACATTTAATCACCAAAATATACCTGACAGAGGTTGATGCTATTATGATGCCTATTTTAAATGTAAGGCAAGTGAGGCTTATTCACTTGCCCAAGGTCCCACAGTAAATGACAGAACATGAATTTCTACAGTCTTTCTAATTCAGAGCCTGAGATTTTTCACCCCTGTGATGCTGACTTCCTGTATGCTCATTATTAAAGCACTATTTACGATGAGGAATTCATATGTACATCACTTATTTGGTTTAAGGAATATTTTCAAGAGAAACATAACAACTGTTTATATGGGCATACAGCGTTGGACCCACAATCTAGAAGCATGAATATGTAAAAGGCTCAATATTCCAAAAGAAAGAACTAAAAATATCTAGCAGATAAGTTTAAATATTTTTTTTACCTGATCTTATAAGCTGGTAGTTGTATATCTAACTAGAGCAACTCAGGGTTAACAATGTACAGTTGTGGTGCCGTACACACACA
Organism: Bos taurus; assembly: GCF_002263795.3. Lineage (NCBI taxonomy): Eukaryota > Metazoa > Chordata > Mammalia > Artiodactyla > Bovidae > Bos > Bos taurus. The sequence goes on along the minus strand of NC_037332.1, from coordinate 11,460,587 downwards.
GATCTGGTGGGCGTTATTCATGTTGCAGACTGTGTAACTGAGATGAAGCACTATTAAATAAATATCCAACTTCTGTATTCGTACTTCCAGCACATTTTAGACTTTTGATTCAAAGAGCTACCACTGTAACCCATACCTTTTCTATGTATCTCACTAAGCAGAAAATAACCAGGGATTAGTATTTACCCTCTCCTAATCAAGGAACTAAAATACAAATTAAGAAATAATAGAATCTTACATGTGTGCTTAGTCATTCAGTCATGTCTGACTCTTTGTGACCCCATGGAGTGTAGCCCACCAGGCTCCTCTGTCCATGGGGATTCTCCAGGCAAGAATACTGGAATGCTTTGCTATGTCCTCCTCCAGGGGATCTTCCCAACCCAGGGATCAAATCCAGGTCTCCCGCATTGCAGGCAGATTCTTAACTGTCTGAGCCACCAGGGAAGCTTACATAGTCAGGGCTTTAAATATGTTCAAAGACAGACCAAAAGCAATATGTCAACTGGAATAGGTTAGATTTTTCTAGGGAAGTAAGAGTTCTGGAGTCTGTTTTAATCTGATTTCTGGTTTTCCTTACTAGAATTTACTACTAAACTATTTTATACATAAGTTTCCTATCTCTAAAATGAGAGCTACAATAGCATCTTTCTCATAATTAACTTTGAGAATTTAATGAGGTAGCGTATGTAAACCCCTAGGCATGGTGGTTATGACATAAACTAGTTCAATTAGTGTTCAGTAAGTATTAACTAGTTTTAAAACAAAGTTGCAAATATGGCAGAAATAATTGCTTGTTTTATACATAATTCTTACAAATTAATTAGAAAAGATAAAATAAATTATAATTATAATATAAGTAGGCAAACAAAAGAGGAAATATAAGTAGCAACTAAATGTTTATTTTTAAAAATTCAGCCTTGGTCATAATCAAACAAATGCAAAATAAAAAAGCAATTCTTATATACTCTTTAAATAAAATTAAGCTGCAATACTTTGGCCACCTGATGTTAAGAGCCTATATTGGAAAAGATCCTGATGCTGGGAAAGATTGAAGGCAAAGGAGAAGCGGGCAACGGAGGATGAAATAGTTAGATAGCATCACTGACACGATGGGCATGATTTGAGCAAACTCTGGAAGATAATGGAAGACAGCGTAGCCTGGTGTGGTGCCGTCCATGGGATCGCAGAGTTGGATACCACTTAGTGACTGAATAAGAACAACAACATTCAGGAGAATATGATACAAAATAGTTTTATCCTTCACTGACGGTGACACTGTAATCACACAATTGTATTAGAAATATATTAGGCAATTATTAAAAGAAATCTTCATGTGAATAACCTTTGATCTAATAATATCTGTGCTGTGGATCTTATCTAATGAAATAATCCTGATAATAAGAACAAATATATATGTTTGGGGCACATACAGGAAAAAAGTTACTGGAGTTTAAGAGTTTAGAAAATATATTCTGGAGGGACTTATATCTCAGCCAAATCTTGATGGATGAGAAATGCGCAGAGTCAGAGAATACAGCATGAGAAGAGATATTATAGAAAAAAAATGTCATGGAAGAGGCAGTTTGGTATTATTATAATGTAATCTACCAGGCAGCGGTAGTAAGAGATGAAGGCAGGGAGATAGATATTCAGGTCATGGAAGAGCATGCGTACAATACTTAGGGAAATAAGCTCAATATTTCCTCTCTTGCTCTGGGTCATGGGCCTCTTATCACCCAAAAAAACAAATTAACTGACTTCCCTTCAAAACTGTATATATTAAGAAATGTACTTGATTATTTTGTACACAATTTTCGACAGCTCACTAAGAACCTGAAATCTAATAATTGACTCACCGAATCCTGTGACAAGTGAAAAGCAAAACAAAGCAGCAAAACCTAATCTCATTAATTAAATGAAAATTACTGCAGAAAAAAAAGAAGCTGTAATTTCTTTACCAGAAGGTCTACCAGTAAATCTCACTTGTTCTAATTCTGAAATAAATTCCAAATCAATCCACTTTTTTCCCTTCCAAAGCCCGCTCCCAGACCCAAACCACTGTTTGGCTACCTACAAGACCTCTTAGTTTATATCACTGTCTCCATTCTGCCTTCCTAAAATCTATTCTCTGCCTTGCAGCCAGAGTGATCTGTCTAAAAGGCATACCAATTCATGGTTGCCATTGATTAAAACCCTAAAGGCATTTTACTGCACTCTGATTAAACCCACAGCAAGTACCAGGGCCCACGAGATTGGTGCTCTGGCCAGGGTTGACGTCCCTAGGCTCACCTGATACTCTGCTTTCCTGCTGTGCCTAAGCTCTAGCACTGCTTTCTTCATCCTCTTCCCCTGCCAACTTGTTTCCGATCTCAGGTCTGTGAATCTGCTCTTTCCTCTGTATTATACACTTCTCCCAGCCTTCTCGTGATTGATTCCTTCCTAGCATAAAAAAAACTCAGCTCAAATGTTTATTATTGAGAAAGGAATGCCTTAATAACCCAAACAAAAGTACCCTCCCATCACTATATTAATAATGTATTTTATAGTGACTATTAATACCTGGTATGCTGTGATTATTTATAATTATTAGTCTTTTTCTCTCTTTCCCCCTAAACACCTCTGAATAGAATTTGACTGTTTAGTTCCTACCATCCCTATCTGCTTGGCAAACAGTAAGTAGTCCATAAATATCAGTTAAATCAAATTCTGTAAATAACTGAGATTATGTACAGTGCAGTATTTAGACTAAGTCTAAAATATTAGCTTCCATGTGTGTCCTGAACAGATGTAGAAAGGAAAGGATAATATCTTTTAGTATTGTTTCATGTTGACATTTCTGAGATGAACAATTAACCTCTGCAAATGGATTTAGGTGTACATGCAGTGCTTTGTTTTTCAATTACCATTGTTAAAGAAATGACAAGCAATGTTGCTTAAAAGTTTGACATTTCTGTATATATAAAGGGAACATAAAACTCTCTATATGTTTCCTCTCTCGCTCCTCTGCCAAGTTATTTTCTTGCTTATTTGAAGTATAAAACAGACATTGCTGAAAACTGTTTCTCAGTGTTGCTACTAAGTAGGCTCAATACAGTCAGTCCCAAGGATTTGGAATTAGTGAAATAAAAAAAAAAATAGAATTATAGATATTTAAATGCTGGAAAAACAATGACTAACATGTAGCATAACTTCTACTTTTTAAAATTCGTTATGAAATATAAGGGGGATGACCATATATTTTCATGTGTCTGGGCTTGTCCTAGGTTATGTCTGCTGTCTTACCTTTATTATTTATGCCTTAATTCTCAAAGTGTCTGAAAAAAGACAGCAAATTATATACTAACTATAACTACAGACAATATTTAACTTTGGCAGCATTCCTTGTCAAATGGTAAGAAAGGATAATCATAGTATCTACTTTTATAGGTTGCTTTTTTAAAGCATTTGCTGTATGTCATGTGCGTAGAAGGGGACCTGCATTTGATGCACATGAATAAATGTTAGCCTTCACTCTCCAGTTCCAAAGGAAAGGATGGACGAGCAAAAGCTGCTCAACTAGGCAAAATGACAGCATTCAGCGGATCCAGAAGCACTGGCCTATCACAGATACCTTCTTCTATCTAGCTGTGTTCAAATTTTCACCAGATTTTTCTGTGTAAATGGGAAGCCAAATAATCACCCAGACCACCTGGAGTCCTTTGAAATGAAGCTTACTTTGTTGGTGGATTTTCCTGGCATTTGATTTCAGTAGGAATAGGTTATGTTGAACAAAAGACTTTCAAAAAATATAACATTCAGACATTATCTGGTCAAGAATAGAGTAATACATTTTTTTTTTTCATGTGAGGAAGGAATTAGATTTTGAATCATGTGAGAACTGCAAGACTGAGGTAATCTGATTAGAAGTATAGTGCTTTAGTTAATATAGGTGTTCTAGGCCTCTTGTTTTAGAATAGCATTCACTCATTTATCTTAGGTAAATCACCGTCAGATTCAATAGACTCACAATTGAAATGAAATTATATGTATTACATTCACGGTGAACACCAGAGGGCTGCACTACTTCATGTATTCATGTCTTATATTTTAAAATAAAATAGGATTTTGGGATTCCTTTTTTTAATGTTCAAGATATTAAGCAAAATTTAAGAAATAAAACACTTATTTTCTTTATGGGAAACACAAGTTTGTTGTTTAATTTATGCATGGAAAATTCAATCATAATAAATATGAAACAGTTTACTTAAATTTCTCAGGAAACATCATCAGTAGCAGAAACATAATTGGTCAGGAGATAATCACTCTTGAATATGTCTGTGTAAAAGTTCATTATTTATTTCAGGATGACAAGTTACCAAGGTATTTATAATTATTTCTTCATTTATAAATCAATTATGGGAGGATTTGGAGAAACTGCTGACATATTTGTATTTTTATCATTGTTATCCCATTCTAAAAATTCATCTATCAGCAGATACTTCTGAGAAATCTATAGATGAAATCATCCTGATTATTGATAGAGAACAGTTAGTTCTTCAACTCCCAAATTTTGAGTCAGAACAAAGAATTTTCAATGCTTATATTTTTAGTCCATACTTCTTCAGACTATTGTCTTCTAGGAGTATATCTGTGGGAAATGTTTTGATTTTTTTTAATTTATAAAAGGTATCAAAGTGACAAATATGGTGCATTTAAGTTGTTCATTACAGTGCAAAAGCAGATGCTTAATTTGAACTTAAAATCAGTATCACTCGCTTGGATTTATAATCCTTCCTATAGACTAAAACAAAAAAGTAACGATCATTTGCCAATAAATTGGTTGTGAAATACTCTGAGCCAGTGGAAAATATCTGGTTTGTGGATGACAGGAATCCTATATGATTGTAAGGAGCTAGAGAATAATGGTTTGTCATAAAAGGGTACTACTGTGAAAACAAGAAACTGATGACAGATACTCCAGAAGTGACAAAGAAAGTTACAGCCCAGGCAAAGAGAACTCCTAAGAAATAACATGTCTGATATAAGCTGTCAGGTAACAACTTCTGTGTTAGGTAGGATTTATACATCCAACAAAACTGACAGATTGTTGATTATGAAATGAATTACTGAAGATGTGATTAGCCTCCATTGAAAGGGCAACCAGAAAAATGTAGTGCTACCACTTTGTCAAAGTAACCATTTGGTTATTTTAGATACTGACTTTCTTCTACAAACATGAAGCTGGCAAAACAATTGCTGAACCCCCTAACCAGTCATTTTTAGCGCATTATCTGAAATTAATCAGTAGAGTTGCTACATGCTAGCTTTGGAGATGATTATCAATCTGGATCATGCATTTGTTCATTTATAAAATAATGACAATAACCACATAAAAAAAGCATTGTGCAAAACCCTGGAGATCCCCCTTTGTCAGAATAGCTTGTTTTCTTTGACTAACACAAAATACTTTTTGGGTCAAATGGCATACAGGTAACATGGACCTAAAAAATTGGATTTATTATTTAATTCTCTCAAGTTAGAGTTGACTGACATTTTTTCAGCTGTCTTATAGAAAGAACTGATTGATAAGACAACTAAGCAAATTTCAGAAATATTTTACAGTAAAAGCACTATTTATAGCATTTATTGTGCTTTTATTACGGATGAGGCTATATGTTAAATCGTTCCTCACAACAACCTTAGGTCATTTGTATTAGAGTAGGTAATCTACTTTAGGCTTTCCCTGGTGGCTCAGACGGTAAAGCGTCTGCCTACAATGTGGGAGACCCAGGTTCGATCCCTGGGTCGGGAAGATCCCCTGGAGAAGGAAATGGCAACCCACTCCAGTATTCTTGCCTGGAAAATCCCATGGACAGAGGAGCTTGGTTGGCTACTATCCGTGGGGTCGCAGAGTCGGACATGACTGAGAGACTTCACTACCAAGATCACTGTCACTAATCTACTTTAGGGGCTTCCCAGGTGGCTCAGTGGTAATCTGCCTGCCAATACAGGAGATGCAGGAGACACAATTTTGATCCCTGGGTTGGGAAGATCCCATGGTGTAGGAAACACAGCAACTCACTCCAGTATTCTTGCCTGGAGAATACCACGGACAGAGGAGCCTGGCAGGCTACATACAGTTCATGGGGATGCAAAGAGTCAGACACAATCAAGCACACACACACAAAGTAGAAAAAATCTATTTTAACAGATAGCTCATCCCAATGGCTTAGCTAAGTAGTCAAAGGAGATTATTATGGTAGGTGGAAAGCAATACTCCACACACTGACCTGACAACAGCCAGTGAAATCAGAGAGAAAGCATTCAAGAAAAACACTCTCTTTTTAATAATCTTGGTTCAGAAGAGACAAAGATTACTTCTGTCCAGATTGCTTCAGTAAAACCTACACTAATAACATGGCCACAGCTGGCTATAACAGTAACTGAGAAATGGAGTCTATAGTTGGGCAAATCTTGCCCAGCAAAACCTGACTAACATGGAATTGGAGAGAGTTGAATAGCCAACCTGCTTGCCTAGCATGTGTTAATGTGATCCTCATTTTACTGATGAGGAAAGTGAGTTATACAATTGTTAAGAAACTTGCTCAAGATTACATGGCTAATAAGTGATTTTGTTGAGAACGTGTTGCCTTTTTGTTTCCTATATCTTTAATTCTCAATTACTATTTTAATTAATTTATAGTTAATTGCAAGTTGCTTTTTAAATTTCTTTAGTTTTCTCACGTTTATATTTTGCCTTTCCCTAGCTAGCATTTATATTTAACAACAGAGACTTTGCTTCTTCCCATTTTTGTAACATTCTAATATCTTTGTGGTTCTGAGATCAACTCATAATTAATGTTCAATAAATTTTATCTGAAGATCTGACTACAGGTTAATGTTGAATCTAATTTAGAAACATAGGGTATGATGTAGAAATTGACATAAGAAAGGAAGGGTAGTAATCACTGAGTTAAGTGTCTTGGCAAATTTTCAGAAATAAATTACAATGTACCAAGTTGAATTATTAGCACAATTTCTGATTTACCAAAGATATGATGCATGTGACATAAAATACAACTAAAATTTTTTCTTTTGGTATCATTTGGAAAGATTCTTTCTAAATAAGCTGTTCATGCTGTATGATAAATAAAGGAATGATTGCTATAGAATGCTTAAGCTTATTTTTAAAATGCATCAAGCTCTGACTAAATGAATAATAACTATACACTTGTAATTTTTTTCAGAAACAACAGAAGCATTTTTCCAATAAAGGAACAAAATTTATTATGCAGGTAGTAATAAAAATATGCCACAGTAAGTACATTGTTAACTTACTGAATAGTCTCTAAAATATTTTATATTAATACAATGTTTCCCTTTCAATTTCTGTAGAATACTTTAAATCTAGACTTAAATGGGCAAATGTGTTGAGTATGTTCTTTTGGAAGAGAGAGGTCAGATTAAAATATGATCATATTGTAATTGTAGAATTGATGGAAATATTAAAAAAATTATATGAACCATTCTAAAACTTTATAGGTTGACTACAGGTTGAAAAGATAGAGATAAAGCTTGGAATTAAACAAATGTTGAGTTTTACATAGGACATCTGGAAAAGTAATGTCTTTGCAAAAGACAAATTAAGCAGTCCTTATTTTGACACATTGAAATGCCTGGTCGCTGTGCTGGTTGAATTTAGAAGTTTCTTTATAGATTGCTTTCAAATCTTGAATATGCTATTTCCCCAAATTGAGGCACTTACATATGACTTTTGAAATTTTTACCATTTTGCAAACTCTATTAACTATTGTCTACTAAATATATTTAAATTGACTTTTTTTTTCACTTAGACTTAAAGGAAAACTTTATATCATGCTTTAAACAAAAAAGCATTATTTTTTGAAAAAAATATAAATGTAAATAAAAAGTTTAATCAATAAAAATAAAATTTATTAAAAATTTAACAAACATTCAAATTTTTTCCAGATAATTATTACTTAAAAAACATATATATCAAGTCTAGAAAGGTGTTAAAGACAAGCAGTAAAGTGAGATTTTCCTTTTGAAATAATTATAAATATTGAAGAGAATATTTGTCTTAGTATTTGATTTAATTTTTTAACATAGTGTTCACATAAATGAAATCATCTTTTACCACCAGTGGTATGATCCACAGTTGGGATGTATCAAGAAAAATGTACTGGAAATTGTATTGGTATGGAAAGCATCAGTGTTTCTAAGGGAATTTGACTACATCTTGAGTTTTTGAGTTACTGCTACAGAGAATGAAAAAAATGGTTTACTTAAAGACAGTAAAATAGGTCAGGAATTTTTGCTACAGCCATTCTCTCTGCCTGTAGTATCTTCACTGCCATTTCTGCCTGTTAAACACTTCTTCACCTTTTAAATCCCAAACTTAGTGCTACCTCTTCTAAGAATTCTTTCATGATCACAGTCAGCAAAACATTTCTTCTCAGTTTATGACTGTTGACCTGGAATCTCAACTGATTTAATATATGTTCCAGAGTTTTCGCTGTTTAGTTATTACCAACAGTACATTAAAATAAACTGACATGCAATTGGTTGACCCTACCCTGCCCATTTTTTCCCATCATATTTTTTAGCAGTGTCTGAAATACATGTGTAGAGCACAGAGCTTTCACTTTAAAGTGCACACAAAATAGAAAAACAACTAGTATCAATCTACCTCTTTCCCACTGCCTTTTTCCAGGCACAAGAGAATAAACCCTCTCTTCATGGGCAGTATGAAGAACAATACTTCCCAGGTGGTTCAGTGGCAAAGAATCCTTGTACAATGAAGGAAACATGGGTTCCACCCTTGGGTCAGGAATATCCCTAAGAGAAAGAATGCAACCCGTGCCAGTATTCTTACTTGGGAAACCCCATGGACAGAGGATGCTGGCAGACTATAGTCTATGGAGTCACAAAAAAGTCCGACGTGACTCAGTGATTAAACAACAACACATGAAGATACTCTGGGCCTCTGCTGAGCACTGAAGTGACCATCAGTTCTGTCATGGCCCATTCGCGGTCTGTCAGATGTGTGAAGCTTTATGAAAACAGCATTATCCATTGGAAATTATAAGTTAGCTATATGAAATATGAGCAAGAAAAAGAGTCTCAGCCCTGTGGTTTAGAGAGCATAGAGATAATGAATGTTCCTGCTTCTATAGTTTTGCCATTTATTATTGGATATAAATGCAGAGTATAAAATGTGAATTTATTTCATGTTTGTTAACATTTTGAAATTTTGTTTGCTTACATTTAACATCTGCCATGGGCCTCATGATGATATCAATGGCCCATGAAAAGTAAAAGTCATAAAATCTGCTTAAGAGGCATCAGCATCTACATCAAATATAAGTATTCATTTTAAGAAGATGGTGTTCCACAAGATGAGATTTCACTCTGAACCATGACTTTTTATTTAAAGCAAGTAAGTATTCTTCTAAATTAATTTCCTATTTTGCCCCAAATTTCTTTTACATGCAGAGGTGAAATACTAACCGTTAATGTGTTGTTCATTAGCAGAACTTTGGAAGCTGGTAAAGGATGGATAATTGTTTCATACCAACAATTAATTTTTTGTCAGTGTTATCTGATGCTTCAGAGAGAAAATCAGTTGTTGAGTTAATCTACAGTTTTCATGAAATCAAAGTAAAATATTAGAAGTTCATTTTGTACAAAGTGAAATACCTGACATAGTTATTAATACTACTGTATTTCAGTTTAAAATTCAACATTAAACATAAAATGAGTGGTTTTGTAGTGAAAAATTAAATTTTGATGGAGCACAGTCATGGAAAACTTGTTTTCTTATCAAACTCAGAACCCTTTCGAGGAGTAATGTGGTTTGATTTTGATTACGGAACACCCCAATTTATGATTGCATAGAAATAAGCTGTGATATTCTACTAATCGAAATAAAATAGTCAACATTCACAAGTACTTTTTATACACTATTTATACTACCTAAACTATTTTACAATGACAAATGAAAGTGTTAGTTGCTCAGTCATGTCCATCTCTTTGTGGCCCAATGTACTTTAGCTCACCAGCCTCCCCTGTCCATGGAATTCGCCAGGCAAGAATATTGGAGTGGGTAGCTATTTCCTTCTCCAGGGGATCTTTGTGACCCAGGGATCAAACCCAGGTCTCCTGCATTGCAGACAGATTCTCTACCATCTGAGCCAGAAGCTGATGCTAAATACTGATACTTCAGCACAGCATTACGTGCTTGCTTTCTTTGCTGCCCATCACCAGCTGGATCTTTTAAATGTTGAGCCTTTGATGAAACTACCTTGTAAATTAAGTGCCTTAGAATAATAATGAGCTTATTTTATGAATTTGTGTTTTAAATCGGTTGAATTTGGCCAAAATTATTTAGAAGCCTAAAACCAATAAATGATGCAATAACAATCTACAGCTTTTGGAGATTTTAATAAGTTTCAGTTACTGAAATTAACAACTGCAAACAGGAATGGATGTTTCCTATCAAAGCAAGGGAGGCAGTGAGCAAATTAGATGATGGAAACATAAGGGGTAGGAGAAGGCAATGGCACCCCACTCCAGTGCTCTTGCCTGGACAATCCATGGATGGAGGAGCCCGGTGGGCTGCGGTCCATGGGGTCGCAAGGAAGTTGGACACAACTGAGCCACTTCACTTTCACTTTTCACTTTCATGCCCTGGAGAAGCAAATGGCAACCCACTCCAGTGTTCTTGCCTGGAGAATCCCAGGGACGGGGAAGCCTGGTGGGCTGCCATCCATGGGGTTGCACAGAGTCAGACACAACTCAAGCAACTTAACAGCAGCAGCAACATGAGGAGTATATGAGATGTAGTTTTGAAATAGGGCCATTATTATTATATATTGATTTGTCTTAAAGCTCTTTGAAGGAATTGGTATACTTAACTGAATACACTTATATTCTATGCCAAAACTGAATGAACTGGAGAAGCCTAATGATTTTGTAGCATCTAAATTTTGTGACATGTTTAAAGAAGTAAATATAGAATTTATTGTTTGTTTGTTGTTAAGTCACTAAGTCATGTCCGACTCTTTTGCAACCCCATGGGCTATAACCCACCAGGCTCCTCTGTCCATAGGATTCTCCAGGCAAGAATACTGGAGCAGGTTGCCATTTCCTTCTGCAGGGGATCTTCCTGACTGAGGAACTGAACCCATGTCTCCTGCTTTAGTGGTGGCTTAGTCACTAAGTCGTGTCCAACTCTTGTGACTCCATGGACTGTAGCCTGCTAGGCTCCTCTGTCCATGAAATTCTCGAGGCAAGAATACTGGAGTGGGTTGCCATTTCCTTCCCCGGTGGATCTTCCCAACCCAGGAATGGAACGCAGGTCTCCTGTATTACAGGCAGATTCTTTACCGACTGAGCTACAAGGCAGGTGGATTTGTTACCACTGAGCTGCCAGGGAAGCCCATTTATTGTTTGCTGTAAACTGTAAGAAAAGATTTTTGTGAGTGGAGGCATTTGAAAATCTGTGGGTTGAAATGACTATCTATTTCGGTATATAAAAAAAAAGTAGGGAGAGCCTCCATTTACTAGAATCTTCTCTGAGCTTCCTTTACCTCAGTGCCTATATGGAGATTATTTTCTCAAAGAAGATTATGGTCTCTAGAAGAGCTTCAGTTAAATATGTCAACCATAGCAAATGTATTAACCATAAATGCAATTTTGAAGATAATTCCAAAGGACAACTTTATGAAAAATTTTAAAAGAAACCCCTTATTCTTCAGAAATAGCAGACATGACATCAGAATAATACACATTTATGGATCACATTAAAGATTATGCACGCTCAGCAAGAATAACTTTGCTTATGGAGTATACCAGTGATTTTAAAGAAACTGTTATTTGAAGCAAATGTGTACAAGTTCACAAATATGTGTACATCTCTAAAGAGTTTCACTAATTGAATCCAATAATGTAATCAAGAAACAAAACACTACCAAAAGACATGAGCACTATTTATGCCCTGCTCTACTTGTTATTGGGCTTCCCTGGTGGCTCAGAGGGTAAAGCATCTGCCTGCAGTGCGGCAGACCTGGGTTCGATCCCTGGGTTGGAAAGATCCCCTGGAGAAGGAAATGGCAACCCACTCCAGTACTCTTGCCTGGAGAATCCCATGAACATAGGAGCCTGGTAGGCTACCGTCCATGGGGTCGCAGAGTCGGACACGACTGAGTGACTTCACTACTTATTATTAAGCTATACATTTGTTTTGTTAGTTTTCAAATTTTACATAAATGGAGTCATATACTACGTAGCCTTCATTTGGCTTCTTATCTAAAAATATTGATAATAATCTTTTCATATTCCCTAATAGTTATACTTGTGGGTATTTCATTCTTATTGCTCTGTAGATTTCCATTATGTGAATATACTAAATTTACTTATACATTCTCATTTTGATGGACATCTTGGTAATTTTCATTTGGGCTAGTGGATAAAAGTACTTTATGAATATTTTAATGTATGTTTTTGAAAATATATTAATGGCTTAGTGTTGAGTATATAAGTAGAAGTCATAAGGTCATATGATTGTAGTTATGGTTTAATCATTTTATATATCCACCACAAATAATAAAAGAATTTTGCAAGTCAATATTTATATACTGATTTAATTTTAGGTCTTCTTATCCTCTCAAAACTGTCCCAGTTCAACAATAAAATAAATGACCACACTAATAATAACATTTTCTACTTTATCAGTCTGCAAACAAGAAGGGATTATTTTGTTGGGTGTGCTTTTTGTTCCCCAAGTAAAAGGAAACAATTATTTACTGTGAATAAAATATATCAGCAATTAAAAATTTTCTTTGAATGTAACTCAAGTTGAACACAGTTCAAAATGGAGCATTAACAGAACATAAAATGTTCCTTGCCATTACTCAAATTTTTTTTCAAATAGCGACCGAATCTAATTTCATGTGAGTAATCAGAAGCAGAAAAAATGGTTTAAAAACTAAAATGATTCCTTTTTTAAAATCTCTTTTTTTTTTTTTTTTGGTTTTAATTTTATTTTATTTTTAAACTTTACATAATTGTATTAGTTTTGCCAAACATCAAAATGAATCCACCACAGGTATACATGTGTTCCCCATCCTGAACCCTCCTCCCTCCTCCCTCCCCATACCATCCCTCTGGGTCGTCCCAGTGCACCAGCCCCAAGCATCCAGTATCGTGCATCGAACCTGGACTGGCAACTCGTTTCTTACATGATATTTTACATGTTACAATGTCATTCTCCCAAATCTTCCCACCCTCTCCCTCTCCCACAGAGTCCATAAGACTGTTCTATACATCAGTGTCTCTTTTGCTGTCTCATACACAGGGTTATTGTTACCATCTTTCTAAATTCCATATATATGCGTTAGAATACTGTATTTATGTTTTTCCTTCTGGCTTACTTCACTCTGTATAATAGGAGGCAAGAATATACAATGGATTAAAGACAATCTCTTTAACAAGTGGTGCTGGGAAATCTGGTCAACCACTTGTAAAAGAATGAAACTGGACCACTTTCTAACACCATACACAAAAATAAACTCAAAATGGATTAAAGATCTAAACGTAAGACCAGAAACTATAAAACTCCTAGAGGAGAACATAGGCAAAACACTCTCCGACATACATCACAGCAGGATCCTCTATGACCCACCTCCCAGAATATTGGAAATAAAAGCAAAAATAAACAAATGGGACCTAATTAACCTTAAAAGCTTCTGCACATCAAAGGAAACTATTAGCAAGGTGAAAAGACAGCCTTCAGAATGGGAGAAAATAATAGCAAATGAAGCAACCGACAAACAACTAATCTCAAAAATATACAAGCAACTCCTACAGCTCAACTCCAGAAAAATAAACGACCCAATCAAAAAATGGGCCAAAGAACTAAATAGACATTTCTCCAAAAAAGACATACAGATGGCTAACAAACACATGAAAAGATGCTCAACATCACTCATTATCAGAGAAATGCAAATCAAAACCACTATGAGGTACCATTTCACACCAGTCAGAATGGCTGCGATCCAAAAGTCTACAAATAATAAATGCTGGAGAGGGTGTGGAGAAAAGGGAACCCTCTTACACTGTTGGTGGGAATGCAAACTAGTACAGCCACTATGGAGAACAGTGTGGAGATTCCTTAAAAAACTGGAAATAGAACTGCCTTAAAATCTCTTTTATTTAATGGGCAGATAATATTGAAAAAGAAATAGTAACATAATTCAATATTTTGAATACCAAAACTTTCCATATTTGAAACTATTACTTAAAACTAATACTTGAAATAATTACTTGAATACTACTTTAATTACTTAAAACTAATACTTGAAACTATTACTTAAAACTAATACTTGAAACTAATACTTAAAATATTACTGTGCAAGTATAATTTAACACAGTGCTATTGCTTTTGCATAGCATTCAAAAATAGTTTACATAGAAGTATTATAGAATGAAAGAATCCTATTTGAGGTTTTTGGCTAACTATTCTTAAGAACCTATGTAATTACTTTTTTTTTATATTTAAAAGCCTTCTTTCCTATTAGTAAATAAACACATCTTTTGAGATAATATTATATAGCTAAATATATTATAAATAACCAAGTTTTAAGCTTCTTCCTATGAAGTGAAGTGCTTTGGGTTTGTAAATTTTAAATGTGTGTTTTAAATGTTTATTGTCAAAGGGTTCCAAAAATAGCAAATACAGCATTCTCCAGTTACTTCATAGCTTTCAGTACTGATTGGCTTTAAAAGAAATGGTGAACTGTCAAAGGAAGATGAACTATGACATTGAAGGCATTAGGCTCCCGTCCAACAACCTGTTATGGTTGCTACAGATTCTTGACTTTTTCCACAGAAACACATCTTTAGGCTCCCATCCAACAACCTGTTATGGTTGCTACAGATTCTTGACTTTTTCCACAGAAACACATCTTTTGATATCGTGCCCACTGGTAAAAGTGTAACTAAATCAAATGATACTATCCTTTAGTAGGGCGTGTGATCATTAATCCTGATTTAGACTGCTTTTATGTATTTAACTGGGCTTCCCTGGTGGCTCAGCGGTAAAGAACCTGTCTGCAAATGCAGGAGAGGTAAGACACGTGGGTTCAGTCCCTGATAGAGGAAGATTTCTGGGAGAAAGAAATGGCAACCCACTTAAGGTTTCTTTCCAGGCAAATCCCATGGAGCGAGGAGCCTGGTGGGCTACAGTTCATGGGTCACAAAAGATTCAGACATGACTGAGCAGCTAAACACACAAAGTATACAACTATTTGGTTTGAATTTCTACAAGCCATAAAGCCCTAGTAAATTCTTTCATTTATTTAATAAATATTAATTGAGAACTTACTTTGTGTCCACCACTGACTAGGTATCTGGACTATAGTAACGAAGTTAGATAACAACTCTAGTGAGAGGAAACAGATGGGAGGATATTTTAATATATGTTTGAGGAAATTAAAACAGTGTTGTGAGAGAAGACTATGTACTTACTGTATGGTGAGAGTAATACATCTTACATATGAAATAACGCTTAAGATGAGAACTTCCAAGTGAAAGATGATTTCAATTTTCCAAGTTATTTCAATGAGAACAGATGTTAACAAGATAATTCTATTCATATACTAAATAAATCATCGGTAAGAAGAAACAATATTTTAGTTATCAAAGTGTACAATAAGCAAATTACCTATCAATGTGCATTTCCGCCAGCCCTTTCAAAGTTCCATGAAGTAGTGCTCCTTTTTTCCTCAGTAGATTTTTTTATTAAATCACTTTGGAAATTGTAGCATACTTTATTTTACTATTACTAAATCTCAGAGTGGTAAAGAATCTGCTTGCCAATTCAGGAAACATAGGTTTGATCCTTAGGTCAAGAAGATCCCCTGGAGTAGGAAATGGCAACCCATTCCAGTAATCTTGCTGGAAAATTCCCTGGACAGAGGAGTGAGTAGGACCCAGCTGAGCTATTGTGTAGGACACACACAAGCTGTTACACTATTAAAGTGTCTAAGAAGTCCTGCAGTACAGAAACCTATTTAATTTTATTTAACCCCAAACTTTCCCAGTATTGTATTTGATATTTCACATATATATTTCATAAGCATTTATTAAAACCTTAGTAAGTTTTTGATGCATGAAATGCATTTTGAGGCATATTTGGAAAATATGTCTATATCACCAAACACTAAAAAGAGATTTGAAAATTTTAGTCACAGTCTAAAGGTACACTTTAGACTATATCTGGAACGGAAAAAAAAACCGGATTGCTAAGTCTCTATTGAATTCTGAAGGACTTAAGTCATTGATATTTACTGATGGTTGACATGAACAAGTATTATTTAGTTCTATATTTAGCTCTTATGTCCTGAATATACCTATGAACACCTGCAAGGAAAGGATACCTGAGAAACAATTATTTAAACATTATATGTAATAAATATTATATACTTAATAAATATATGCATATATTGATATTTATTTACTTAGTGTTTCATTCAAATAAATTATTAGTTGAAATGGAATATCTTAGAATATCATGGAGCTATTAATTTATTTAAATATATATTGTTGTAAAACAGGTTTAAAAATTTTCCTTATTTGTTTTGCATCCATTTTTGAAGAGATTTCCATAGCCATAACACCCTTGCTATGCTAAATGCATTTTAATTCCATAAGCCCAGCAGGATTAGGTATAAAATTTGCATAAAAAGAGGAAGGAGTTGGTCAGGATCATATCTTATTTTAAAGCATTTTATTTAGTATTTTTTGGAATATGGAAGGCATTGGGAATTTTACTCCAATTAGTTTGCTTCATTCAAGTGATTAGCTGAGTATATGTTTCTGGAAAAAACTACTTAGCTTGTAGAACACTGACTTTGTTAGGCAGGTACCAAATGATGTAGGCCATGTTGAAGATTTTTAATTCAATCCTTGGATCAAAAGAAAGACTGAAGATCTTCCAAGTACCATAATCATATTTCCAATTAAACATGATTTGAGGGGAATAGACTGAATTAAGGAAAAAACAGTGAGCTAAAGGTCAGTATAAAAGTTCAGTCTACTATTTTACCTACCTTTTGATTTTAGATCTCCTTCTTTGCCTGTTCTCCCAGTTTAAGCAAAAAATCCTGAATCTCCATTATGAAAGTTACACTCATCAAAACAAGATATAGAAGAACATCAAAGGAGAAAGAATCAAGAAATGGATTCTCAGTATAGGGCAGGTGGAATTACTTATAGGCAGGGGCATAACCAAAGGGACCCATGGAGTATGAATGCAATAGTGGTAGGCAATGTTTCAAAACCCAGAGCCTTAAAAGTCACTGCTCAAATCAATTTCACCTAATTTCTATTTCTTGGCAAGATCCTGAAAGAGAAAACAGTTTGTAGAGGTAAGGAGATAAGTAGGACAAATAGTAAGGAAAATTATTTTAAAATGATAATACTTAATCTTGAATGATATTTTAGATGTGTGAATTTTTATGTTGACTCACAAATCTGAAAATAAATCATATTCAAGTTGATTAATTATTTTTGCTAAATTCAGGTCATATTTAGTTTTCAAGTAGAATTTATCACTTTTGAAGTAACTTGCAATTTAAAAATGTATTGCTTACTTTCAACTCACCTCATGTATATTATGGCCAAATAGAAGTTATATCTTAAAAGAAAAGAATAATTATCTTTTAAATTATATTTATAGTTTTAATAATTTTCCTTAAATTGTTTTATTCTGCAAAGCCTTTTGCTTTGATTGTATCAAAGAAAAAGCTTTATTAAGTCAAATATTTTATGTGAGATAGAACATATAGCTTTACATGTCTAAGAAATTCAACATATTTTACTTGATAATTGACACTCATGATTTTAAAAGGTTTTCTTGTGCAACTCAGAAAAATAAATATAAATGTAATCAGGTTAATAAACTATCTTTTATCTTTTATTTCTTTTTTGTACATCAATTCAAATTTTCAGTTCAGTTCATTTCAGTCACTCAGTCGTGTCTGACTCTTTGCTACCCCATGAACCGCAGCACGCCAGGCCTTCCTGTCCATCACAAACTCCTGGAGTTTACCGAAACTCATGTCCATCGAGTTGGTGATGCCATCCAGCCATTTCATCCTCTGTTGTCCCCTTCACCTCCTGCCCCCAATCCCTCCGAGCATCAGGGTCTTTTCCAATGAGTCAACTCTTTGCATGAGGTTAACATCAAGTATTACATGAAATAATACACTTGTGGCTTGTGGCTCAGATGGTAAACAGTCAGTCTGCAATGCAGGGATCCCAGGGTCAGGAAGATCCCCTGGAGAAGGGCATGGCAATCCACTCAAGTATTCTTACCTGGGGAATCCCAAGGACAGAGAAGCCTGGTGGGCTACAGGCCAAGGGGTCGCATAGAGTTGGACATGACTGAGCGACTAACACACATTACATGAAATATGTTCAATTCATTCACTTTTATCACATAAATAGTAGCCTATCAGTACTAAAAAATTAAGTATGCAACAAAATAACTTAATGTAAGCATTTTTAAAGAGATATCAAAATATGAGAGTGGATGGGAGAATGGTAGGCATCCTGAAAACTACAAATTGCTAGAGGCAAGCTCTACACTACATTTCTATTTGAAAAGCACACCCAGATTAACTATGGGTCTCATATTTTGAAGGAAAAAGGAAGTAACAACTTAAGGATATTATTATTATGGGGTAAAATTGCTAATCATTATAAAGAAAGAAATATTTTTTGAAAAATCCTTCCATCTTCAAAAGTGATTCATCATCTGTTCAATTCAGTCACTCAGACGTGTCCAGCTCTTTGTGACCCCATGAACTGCAGCACGCCAGGCCTCCCTGTCCATCACCAACTCCTGGAGTTTACTCAAACTCATGTCCATTGAGTCGGTGATGCCATCAAACCATCTCATTCTCTGTCATCCCCTTCTCCTCCTGCCTTCAATCCTTCCGAGTACAGGGTCTCTTCAAATGAGTCAGCTCTTTGCATCAGGTGGGCAAAGTATTGGAGTTTTGGCTTCAGCATCAGTCCTTCCAATTAATATTCAGGACTGATTTCCTTTAGGATGGACTGGTTGGATCTCCTTGCAGTCCAAGGGACTCTCAAGAGTCTTCTCCAGCAGTTCAAAAGCATCAATTATTCAGCGCTCAGCTTTCTTTATAGTCCAACTCTCACATCCATACCTGACTACTGGAAAAACCAAGGCTTTGACTAGATGGACCTTTGTTGGCAAAGTAATGTCTCTGCATTTTAACATGCCGTCTTGGTTGGTCATAAATTTTCTTCCAAGGAGCAAGCGTCTTTTAATTTCATGGCTGCAGTCACCATCTGCAGTGATTTTGGAGCCCCCCAAAATTAAGTCTGTCACTGTTCCCATTGCTTCCCCATCTATTTCCCATGAGGTGATGGAACCAGACGTCATGATCTTAGTTTTCTGAATGTTTAGTTTTAAGCCAACTTTTTCCACTCTTCTCTTTTACTTTCATCAAGAGGCTCTTTAGCTCTTCTTCGCTTTCTGCCATAAGGGTAGTGTCACCTGCTTATCCGATGTATTGATATTTATCCCAGCAATCTTGATTCCAGCTTGTCCCTCATCAAGGCCAGTGTTTCTCATGATGTACACTGCATATAAGTTAAATGAGCAGGGTGACAATATACAGCTTTGACATACTCCTTTTCTGATTTGGAAGCAGTCTGTTGTTCCATCTCCTGTTCTAACTGTTGCTTCCTGACCTGCATACAGATGTCTCAGGAGACAGGTCAGGTGCTCTGGTATTCCCTTCTGTTTAAGAGTTTTGCAGTTTGTTGTAATCCACCCAGGCAAAGCCTTTGGCATAGTCAATAATGCAAAAGTAGATGTTTTTCTGGAGCTCTCTTGCTCTTTTGATGATCCAATGGATGTTGGTAATTTGATCTCAGGTTCCTCTGCCGTTTCTAAAACCAACTTGAACATTTGGAAGTTAATGGTTCACGTACTGTTGAAGCCTTGCTTGGAGAATTTTGAGCATTATTTTGCCAGCGTGTGAGATGAGTGCAATTGTGCAGTAGTTGGAGAATTCTTTGGCATTGCCTTTCTTTGGGATTGGAATGAAAACTGACCTTCTCCAGTCCTGTGGCCACTGCTGAGCTTTCCAAATTTGTTGGCATATTGAGTGCAGCACTTTCACAGCATCATCTTTCAGGATTTGAAATAGCTCAACTAGAAATCCATCACCTCCACTAGCTTCGTTCATAGTGATGCTTCCTAAGGCCCACTTGAGTTCACATTCCAGGATGTCTGGCTCTAGGTGAGTGATCACACTATCATGATTATCTGGGTCATGAAGATCATTTTTGTACGGTTCTTCTGTGTATTCTTGCCACCTCTTCTTAATATCTTCTGCTTCTGTTAGGTCCCTACCATTTCTGTCCTTTATTGAGACCATCTTTGCATGAAGTGTTCCCTTGGTATCTCTAATTTTCTTGAAGAAATCTCTAGTCTTTCCCATCCTATTTTTTTCCTCTATTTCTTATGACTGATCAATGACTAGGCTTTCTTATGATTCATCATGTCAGGATATTCATTGTAAAAGATTCTGGATGTTGTCAGCAAATCTCACAAAGCATGAAGAAAATAGAAGGGAGTCATTATGTATCAGCATAAAAGAATTTAACCAGACTAGGGCTTGAGGCATGTGACAGGATGATTAGGTATCTCTTCAGTTGAATGTGTCACAGGAAAAAGTAATGACTTTCTCCTCTACATTTCCAGAGCATTTGATCATACTTGTGTGAGCATGAGTGTGTGTGTGTGTGTGTTTATTTTAAAACTGAAGTCTCCATCCATACAGCTTATTGTTCTTATTTTAAGTGCATGGATGGATGAATTTTGCCCTATGATTTTTGACATGAATGCACTCATTTAACAACTACCCAGATCAAGATATTAAATTCTAGAAGTTCCCTCATTCTGTGTTTCACCCCACTGTCCTTCTACTAGAATTAACCAATATTCTGATATCTATCACCATTGGTTTCACCTATCCTTGAAGCTAATATACATTGAGTTGTCCACTGTGCATGAGTTCTTTTAATCAACAGTTTGTGAGATCTATTGATGTGTGGTTGTCACTAATTTGTTCTTTCTTATTGCTGTGTACTATTCCTCTATGTATGTATAATACACAATCTGTATACCCATTCTATTATTTAGAGCCATTTAAGTTTTTTCAAATACTTGGGTACTGTAAATAAAGCTGCTACAAATAAATCATTTATAAGACATACACAGTCTTGGGAACACCAAAATATTTAAAAGTAATGGGTCTAAGATAAATATAGGTTTAATTTTCCTAAATACTACCTAAAAGTTTGCCAACCTAGGTGTACTGATTTACACTATATTCAGCAACATATGTGGGTTTTCCTTACTCCTCTGTCCTAACACTTGGGATACACTCTCATTTTAATTTTTGCCACTCTGCTGGTTGATCTATGGTTTTAACTTGCATTTCTTTGATTAATAATTTGAAACTTCTCATATGCTTATTGACAATTTGAACATATTCTTTTGTTAGATGTTTGTCAGTCTTTTGGCCACTTTCAATTAAATAGAAACTTTTTTTTCAAAATGAGATTTTAAAAATATTTGCTTAGTAAATTTTTTATATTCTCAGTATGAGTCCTTTGTATAATATATTTACAGTGAACAATTTCTTAAATATATCTTATTTATTAACAAAATAATTTTTGATGAACAATTCAGTTCAGTTCAGTTCAGTCGCTCAGTCGTGTCTGACTCTGCGAGCCCATGAACCGCAGCATGCCAGGCCTCCCGGTCCATCACCAACTCCCGGAGTCCACCCAAACCTATGTCCATCAAGTCGATGATGCCATCAAGCCATCTCATCCTCTCTCGTTACCTTCTCCTCCTGCCCTCAATCTTTCCCAGCATCAGGGTCTTTTCCAATGAGTCAGTTCTTCGCATCAGGTGGCCAAAGTACTGGAGTTTCAGCTTCAACATCAATCCTCCCAATGAACACCCAGGACTGATCACCCTTAGGATGGACTGGTTGGATCTCCTTGCAGTCCAAGGGACTCTCAAGAGACTTCTCCAGCACCACAGTTCAAAAGCATCAATTCTTCAGCACTCAGCTTTCTTTACAGTCCAACTCTCACAAACATACATGACCACTGGAAAAACGATAGCCTTGACTAGACGGACATTTGTTGACATAGTAATGTCTCTGCTTTTTAATATGCTGTCTAGGTTGGTCCAACTTTCCTTCCAAGGAGTAAGAATCTTTTAATTTCATGGCTGCAGTCACCATCTGCAGTGATTTTGGAGCCCAGAAAAATAAAATATCTCACTGTTTCCACTGGTTCCCCATCTATCTGCCATGAAATGATGTGAACGGATGCCATGATCTTAGTTTTCTGAATGTTGAGCTTTAAGCCAACTTTTTCACTCTCCTCTTTCACTTTCATCAAGAGGCTCTTTAGTTCTTCTTCCCTTTCTGCCATAAGGGTGGTGTCATCTGCATATCTGAAGTTATTGATATTTCTCACGGCAATCTTGATTCCAGCTTGTGCTTCATTCAGCCCAGTGTTTCTCATGATGTACTCTGTGTAGAAGTTAAATAAGCACTGTGACAATATACAGCCTGACATACTCCTTTTCCTATTTGGAACCACTGTGTTGTTCCATGTCCAGTTCTAACTGTTGCTTCCTGACCTGCATACAGGTTTCTCAAGAGGCAGGTCAGGTGGTCTGGTATTCCCATCTCTTTCAGAATTTTCCACAGTTTATTGTGATCCACAAAGGCTTTGGCATAGTTGATCAAGAAGAAATAAATGGTTTTCTGGAACTCTCTTGCTTTTTCCATGATCCAGTAGATTTTGGCAATATGACCTCTGGTTCCTCTGCCTTTCCTAAAACCAGCTTGAACATTTGGAAGTTCATGGTTCATGTATTGCTGAATCCTGGCTTGGAGAATTTTAAGCATTACTTTCCTAGCGTGTGAGATGAGTGCAATTGTGTGGTAGTTTGAGCATTTTTGGCATTGTCTTTCTTAGGGATTGGAATGAAAACTGACCTTTTCCAGTCCTGTGGCCACTGCTGAGTTTTCCAGATTTTCTGGCATATTGAGTGCAGCACTTTGACAGCATCATCTTTCAGGATTTGAAATAGCTCAGCTGGAATTCCATCACCTCCACTAGCTTTGTTTGTAATGATGATTCCTAAGGCCCACTTGACTTCACATTCCAGGATGTGTCACTCTAGGTGAGTGATCACACCATTATGATTAACCTGGGTTGTGAAGATCTTTTTTGTACAGTTCTTCTGTGTATTCTTGCCACCTATTAATATCTTCTGCTTCTATTAGGTCCCTACCATTTCTGTTCTTTATTGAGCCCATCTTTGCATGAAATATTCCCTTGGTATCTCTAATTTTCTTGAAGAGATCTCTAGTCTTTCCCATTCTGTTGTTTTCCTCTATTTCTTTGCATTGATCACTGAGGAAGGGTTTCTTATCTCTCCTTGCTATTGTTTGGACCTCTGCATTCAAATAGGTATATCTTTCCTTTTCTCCTTTGCTTCCTACCTTTTCACAGCTATTTGTAAGGCCTCCTCAGACAGCCATTTTGCTTTTTCGCATTTCTTTTTCTTGGGAATTATCTTGATTCCTGTCTCCTGTACAATGTCATGAATCTCCATCCATAGTTCATCAGGCACTCTATCAAATCTAGTCCATTAAATCTATTTCTCACTTCCACTGTATAATCATAAGGGATTTGATTTAGGTCATACCTGAATTGTCTAGTGTTTTTTTTCCACTTTCTTCAATTTCAGTCTGAATTTGGCAATAAGGAGTTCATGATCCGAGCCACAGTCAGCTCCTGGTCTTGTTTTTGTTGACTGTATAGAGCTTCTCCATCTTTGGCTGCAAAGAATATAATCAATCTGATTTCGGTGTTGACCATCTGGTGATGTCCATGTGTAGAGTCCGGAGAAGGCAATGGCACCCCACTCCAATAATCTTGCCTGGAAAATCCATGGATGGAGGAGCCTGGTAGGCTGCAGTCCATGGGGTCGCTAAGAGTCTGACATGACTGAGTGACTTCACTTTCACTTTCCTGCATTGGAGAAGGAAATGGCAACCCACTCCAGTGTTCTTGCCTGGAGAATCCCAGGGATGGGGGAGCCTGGTGGGCTGCCGTCTATGGGGTCGCACAGAGTCAGACACAACTGAAGCGACTTAGCATATGTGTAGGGTCTTCTCTTGTGTTGTTGGAAGAGGGTATTTGCTATGGCCAGTGCGTTCTCTTAGCAGAACTCTGTTAGACTTTGCACTGCTTCATTCTGTACTCCAATGCCAAATTTGCCTGTTTTCCAGGTGTTTCTTGACTTCCTACTTTTACATTCCAGTCCCCTATAATGAAAAGGACATCTTTTGGTGTGTTAATTCTAGAAGGTCTTGTAGGTCTTCATAGAACTGTTCAACTTCAGCTTCTTCGGCGTTACTGGTTGGGGCATAGACCTGAATTACCATGGTATTGAATGGTTTGCCTTGGAAATGAACAGAGATCATTCTGTCGTTTTTGAGATTGCATCAGAGTACTGCATTTCGGACTCTTGTTGACCATGATGGCTACTCCATTTCTTCTAAGGGATTCCTACCCACAGTAGTAGATATGTGAGTTAAATTCATCCATTCCAGTCCATCTTAGTTCACTGATTTCCTTGAATGTCAATGTTCACTCTTGTCATCTTCTGTTTGACCACTTCCAATTTGCCTTGATTCATGTACCTAAGATTCCAGGTTCCTATGCAATATTGCTCTTTACAGCATCGAATCTTGCTTCTATCACCAGTCCCATTCACAACTGGGTGTTGTTTTTGCTTTGGCTCCATCCCTTCATTCTTTCTGGAGTTATTTCTCCACTGATCTCCAGTAGCATATTGGGTACCTACTGACCTGGGGAGTTCATCTTTCAGTGTCCTATCTTTTTGCCTTTTCATACTGTTCATGGGGTTCTCAAGGCAAGAATACTGAAGTGGTTTGCCATTCCCTTCTCCAGTGGACCACATTCTGTCAGACCTCTCCACCATGACCAGTCCATCTTGGGTGGCCCCAACAATAAGTTTAATTTAATGTTGTAAGGTTAGAAATTTTTAGTCAATTTTTTGTGTGTCTTACTAAAGAAGTGTTTGCCTACTCTAAGATCATAAAGATATACTCCTTGGTTTCCTTCTACCTGTATTATTGTTTTACCCTTCTCTTTTGTATCAATAGTTGTAATTGAATTTCTTCTTTATTATGGTAAACATAGGAGCAGATCTTTCTTTGTTATTTATATTTTCTAGTGCCATTTATTGAAAAGACCACTCATTCTCCACTGTCTGACACTGGCATATTTATTTATAAATAAAATGACTCAGTATGTATAGGTCTACTTCTTGACTGTCTATTCTAGTCATTGGTTTATTTGACTAGCCTTATGGTAACATCACTTTGTCTGAACTGTTATAGCTTTATAGTAATCCTTATAATCTGATGGTGTAAATTCTATAAAATTACTTTCTAAAAATTGTCTTCAATATTAAAACTTCTTTGGTTTTTCAATAAACTTTGGGAATTCTAATTAGGTTAGAGAAAGACCAGTTCATCTTTCAGCCTGTACATCTTTATTACAGTAAGCAAGACTTTGTTATTTTCCTATAATATTACTTTTTTGCTCTTCCATTAGCCAAAATTCTTCCATAGAAAAACTGGAGAAATTAGCAGTGAGATGTAGTTTTTATTATGGGCAATTATAAATTTTTTAACGTACCACTGAAATTTTCCAGAATATCTAGACTCATCAAAAGATATGAAAGAATAAGAAATTCACAGTGTATCTGACCTCATTTTGAAACAAAGGTCATTGAGTTAAAATTCCAAAGAATTAGCTAGGAAATTTTTAGTTCATCAGTTGAAGCTTTTAGAAAAATACTATAAGAGGGTTGTGATTTTGTTTTAATGCAATTTGAAAAGATCTTTATGCAGATTTAAGATTCAAAAACTTTTTTTTTAATTTTAAAATTCCTCCATATATTCTTAGCAAAAGAAAAAAGGAAACAATTTGTTAGCTAGAAAAGTGTTTGATTTAGGAAGGTTTTGCTCTTATTTGCTGGATTATAGGCTTGATCATACTTTAATGCAAAGACTTAAAAGGGAAAACTTGAATGTAAAGGAAAGAGAAATGATAACCTGTGGTGTGAGTTGAGGTTCCTGAGAAGGCAGAAAGGTGCAGGATAGAGCACAGATAGAAGAATTGGGTTGGGATGTGATGAGGGACAGCTCCATTGAAATGGGAAGGATAGATAGGACAATGTGGACAGATGGTTTGCAAGATTGGTGGAAGAAACTTAAATGACTTTTTCTTTCTTTTCTTCTGTGAAATAGCAAGGGAGATCACTTGATGACAGGGAAGGCCCAGAGGACAGGATGCACAGAGTGGAGAAGTTTGCAAATAATCTACAGAGTAAGAAAACAATTTGACCAGAGAAACTTTGTAGATCAGTTGTTGGGTGGGATTCAAGGTTACTGTTAGTTTTGTTATTATACATTTGCTTACTATAGAATTCCTTCCAGAAGTAAGTGTAAAATTGTCCTCTTATGTCGCCATAAGTTATTGCGTTTTTAAAAGTCTTTTCAAAATGTTATCTCACAGAAGTTTATTTCAATACAAGTCTAGGTATTCTGACTTTATAGGCAAACAGTCTTTGATACAGAATGTTGTTATACTTGGAAGTTTTAAGAAAAGTCTTTATTTTAATGTTCCTAGATTATAAAACCTCTTGTTCTGTCTGTGGTAAAGAAGGAAAATAACTGTGAACCATTACTTGTATGACTGATTATCAGCTACTTAAAAGTATTTTAAAGTCATTGCAGCTTTTTATCACCAAATTAGAGTTAGAATTATATATCTACATAGGTAGATATAGATGCAGATATACATAGGTGCTCCCCTCTAGTCAGATGAGCTTCCCGGCTATCTTCTTTATATCCTGTTTTTTGAATTTTTATTGGAGTATAGTTGCTCTACAAGGTTGTGTTAATCCCTGCTGTACCTAAATGTCCGTCAACAGGGGAATGGATAAAGAAGATGTGGTACATATATATTACTTTTAATTGTCAGGTTTAGAACTATTAATGCCTTATGTGTGCATAAAACTTTAAAGTTTATGAAATATTTTCTCTTCTCTTGCCCAAGTTCATGCAACCATTATGCTATAGATCTACACCACAAATGCAATTCTTCTGAATCGAATTCCAGTGTTGTTTCCACTATGCTATAGGAGGAATAGTAATACACATTTACCTAAATTGATTTAATTATACTAGGAAGATTGGCTTGTATATATTCCCACATCTGCTGTTATTTGAACATTACTATTCATATACTTGCTTTTATCCTTTAGTATTTCATAAATATATTGTATAAACTCACTATAATTAGTCAGATGATGATTAAACAGTGGATAAATGTTCTAAAAGGATCCTTTAATCATTTCTTTCTTACTTGTCTTAGCAAAATAACATTTTATAGTGCATATGTAATTTTACCTTAATTTATTAGTTTTATAAATGTAGAATCTTTTTTCATTCCAGTACTTTTTAGATGGGGCATACTTGGATTTATAAAAAGGAATATTAAATAACATTCAATAACCAAGAATTTGAATACCTGCTTTTTAACTCTGTATATTTTAGGGAACAAGCACAAGCTTTGAAGACACACTTCATGGTTTAATGTCTATACTAGTTGAGATTCAAAAAGTAAACAGCATGACCAAAAAGGAAAATAAAAGCTTCTATTACCTCATGACCCACATGAAAATTTTTGTTGCTTTTTGGTAAATACTTGTTGCTGTTGTCCAGTTGCAAAGTTGTGTCTGACTCTTTGTGACTCCATGGACTGCAGCATGCCAGGCCTCCCTGTCCCTCACCGTCTCCCAGAGTTTACCCAAGTTCATGTCCATTGAATCAATGATGCCATCCAACCATCTCATCCTCTGTTTCCCTCTTCTCCTTCTGCCTTCAATCTTTCCCAGCATCAGGGTCTTTCCCAATGAGTTGGCTGTTTACATCATATATAACAGCAAAAAATAGGACAACTGAAATGTCCTTTTGAAAATCATTTTAAACTTGAAATATTAAGACAAGGCCATTTTAAATTTCGATCTATGTGAAGGATTTGAACAGATATTACTCCAAAGATGATAAGCACATTAAAAGATGCTCAATTTCATTAGTTATTAGGAAATACAAATAAAAACCACAATGAAATATCATTTTATAATCACTAGACTTGCTGTGGAAAAAAAATAGATAATAAAAAGTGGTGGCAATGCTAAGGTAAAATTTGAATCCTCATACATTCTTGCTCAGAAGACAGAATGGTGCAGCCACTTTGGGAAACAGTTTGTCAGTTACTCCAAATATTACACAGGAAGCTATACAGCAACTTCACTCTTTGGTATACATCCCAGGTAAATGAAAATATATCCACATAAAACTTGAACATGAATGCTTATAGCAGGCATTCATAAAAGACAGAAAATAGAAAGAACTCAAATGTCTATCACCTGATGAATGGATAAACAAACATGCTATAGACATAAAAATGAAATACTATTTGGCAGTAAAAAGAATTAGGGGTTCCCTAGTGGCTCAAACAGTAAAGAATGCACCTGCAGTGTGGGACCTGGGTTCAATCCCTGGGTCGGGAAGATCCCCTGAAGGAGGATCTATTCTAGTATTCTTGCAACCATTCTAGCAACCCATTCTAGTATTCTTGCCTGGAGAATCCCCATGGACAGAGGAGCCTGGCAGGCTACAGTCTATGTGGGCACAAAATGTCACCCAAGGCTGAATGGCTAAGTACACACAAAAAGGAATTAAGTATTGATACATACTACAACATCATCAAACTTGAAAGCATTAAGTCAAAGGAAAGAAGTGAGTCAGTGACTTCAGTATTGTATGATTCCACTTATATGAAATGTCCAGAATAGCCAATAAATAGAGATAAAACATAAATTAATGGTTGCTTCCTATATGTAAAGAAAATTGCACAAGTTAAAGAAACAAGGAAGACTTTATTCAAGGCTATTGTAATAGAGGAGAGAAACTGAATCTCTAAACAAAAGATGTGAGGATTGTTAAGTGACTAAGGGTGTACGAATGCCAAGGTCAGTCGCTTCTAGGAAATAAATACAGGACTCGATTGACCACTTTTGGTTCAAGATCACAAATGGCCTTGTCTCCATCCAAACTTCTCCATCTTTTTCACTCATTTTCAACGCAGTCTGACAGCTTTTCCATCCTTCCATAGTTCCCTCTATTTCTTTATACACAAACATTTCAAGGACTATGGCAAACAGAATATGAGTTGGCATCAATACCCAGAGACCCAAAGTATTGTCTTACTCTCCTTCTTTCTCTCTTGAGTAAATGGGAACCTATGGGAGCCAGGTAATAAGTGGAGTTTTGGTGAAAGTCTGCCCCACAGTGAGTCTACTGGGTCTGCACACCCAGTCAGTACTCATTTTCTCAATTCCTAACCATTAAGTGGAATTACTGTACTTGGCTGTAGGAGTGACTCCACACTGAGTCCCTGGTCTATGCGTATGTGCATGCTCAGTCGCTTCAGTCGTCCGACTCTTTGCGACCCTACAGGCCGTAATCTACCAGGTTCCTCTGTCCATGGGATTTTCCCAGCAAGAATACTAGAGTGGGTTGCCACGCTCTTCTCCAGGTGATCTTTCTGATCCAGGGATTGAATCTGCATCTGCTGCATCTCCTGCATTGCAGGTGGATTCTTTACCACTGAGCCACTGGGGAAGCCCCCCACTAGTCTACGGCATAAGAGCTAATGAAATTTGGAAAGTCAGATGGAATACTTGGAAGCTACCCCCCTTAACCTCGATCCAAGAAAACAATATGTTTTTCCTGAGGAGTATGATGAAGGTTAGCATTTAATTTGCTGTTGTGGTCATTGCAGAATTAAGAGAATTACCCGTAGACTATTTCAGGCTCTACCAACTAGCAGTTCCAATAGCAGCTGTTGTGTCACTGCTGGAGCAGATTAATAATACTTCAGGCACATGGTATGTGGTTATTTAGTTCACAAGTGCATTTTTTAATATTTCAATTATAAAATAAATCAGAAAGTGTTTGCATTCATGTGGGATGGACAAAATTTAGAGTTTTTTCCACAGGACTATGTCAACTCTACTGCCTTGTATCATACTTAAGTCAAAAAGATTTGGGCTATAGATAAATTCCATATAAACGATACCAAACTACATTGATGGACACAATGCCAATGTGACACAGTGAGCAAAAAGTGACCTGAGTTAAGAATTTATATAGATCCGTATTATTGATCATTGACTTGGTCAACTGGTCAGCAGCTTAGGTGAAAAAAGCCTGAAAGGTCAGAGACAAAATCTCCAGCAGAGGTGTGCAAATGGACATATGGTGCAGGGCACAAAGTAAAGTAAAATTTTGTATTTACCTTACACAAGAAAACATCCATGATGGAAGAGGCACTGAATAATGAAGCAGACAAAATGATTTAGCCAGTTTTCTTCAGCAACCACCCCCAAAATGGGATGTTAAGCACAATAAAAAAGTGGCCAAAATGGCAGACATGGAGGCTATTTATGGGCCCAATTTTACAAAGTATTTCACCAATGAATATCTAGCTACAGTTGCTTCTGAATGTGTAACGTTAAAAAACAGAAGCTAGTGCTGAGCCCTCCACATGAGGCTACTCCTTAAGAACCATCCGGCTATGACCCTCATCAGCAGAAGTCTTTAAGACAGTTCTACATATGAGAGCAGGGAGTAATACATGTGAAACCCTGGTGATCCACTTGGGATTCCTCCTGATAGTCCCTGGTTCCTTGTAACTGGACAGGCATGCAGTACACTGAGAAGGGTATGACTATCAAGTGTTCAGACCATCAGAGGGAGCGTTTTATAAGGATTTTTTTTTAACTTAGTATTGATTAATTTACTCAATGTTGATGCCTTATACTGCTAAGTCACTTCAGTCATGTCCGACTCTGTGCAACCCCATAGACGGCAGCCCACCAAGTTCCCCCGTCCCTGGGATTCTTCAGGCAATAACACTGGAGTGGGTCGCCATTAGGCTAAAAAACAAACTAATTGCTTATTTTTAGAAAAAAATTTGTTTTCTCTATAGACTTTATCCATAGACTTCTATATGCACTATATAAAAGTGATAATGCAGATTACCTTGAACTCAGGGGGTATTAGCTCTGTAATACCTTGTTACAAATTCTCACAGTTTTATCCAGTATCATACCACTGTCTCACCATATTTTCATCAGTCGCTTCCCATATTAATTTAGATTAAGATTAATACAAGATTTTACTTAGAAACATATTTCAAAGATAATGATTCATCCATATATTTTCACTTTCAAGAAAGTAACGAATTTTAGAAACTATCTTCCCTTTGTTGGTTACCCTTAAACACTATTGTGTTGAATAGCATCTGTTTACCCCATCCACCTTTTTACACTCTGTTTTCTGACCTAAGAGACTGACCTGGATATCCTATATCAATAGGTTCCATTTCTGTATAGCTTGCGGGACAGAAAATTGGGAACTGTGGCAAAAGATAAGAAAAAATATGAAAATAATGTTGGAAAACTTGTTGCCATGAAATCTTTCCTGAAGAGGTTCTTTAAACTGGCTGTTTTTCTCAACAAAAGTTGTATTTCTTCTCGTCAGTCTTTTAAATATGATTATGTGCTTACAAGTTCTTTAAACTATTTCTCCTTTCTGTCTCCTTTGAGGTTAAAGCACCTGCCTGGAATTCAGGAGACCTGGGTTTGATCCCTGGGTCGGGAAGATCCCCTGGAGAAGAAAATGGCAACCCACTCCAGTACTCTTGCCTGGAGAATCCCATGGAGGGAGGAGCCTGGTAGGCTACAGTCCATGGGGTCGCAATTCACTTTCACTTTTCACTTTTCACCCTCAGGTTATTACATTAACCTTTATGGTTTTCCAATATCCTTCTGCTTCTGTTGTAAATAATATTTTAAATAAAAGTATTGCAGTGGGTGGTATAACTACAGCCATGAAATTAAAAGATGCTTCCTCATTGGAAGAAAAGCTATGACAAACCTAGACAGTGTATTAAACCTAGACAGTGTAGCAGAGGCATCACTTTGCTGACAAAGGTCCATATTGTCACCCTGTTTATTTAACTTATATGCAGAGTACATCGTGAGAAATGTACTGGAAGAAACACAAGCTGGAATCAAGATTGCCGGGAGAAATACCAATAACCTCAGATATGCAGATGACACCACCCTTATGGCAGAAAGTGAAGAGGAACTAAAAAGCCTCTTGATGAAAGTGAAAGTGGAGAGTAAA
The DNA here is from genome assembly GCF_002263795.3 of Bos taurus. Lineage (NCBI taxonomy): Eukaryota > Metazoa > Chordata > Mammalia > Artiodactyla > Bovidae > Bos > Bos taurus. The sequence continues at coordinate 11,428,092 of NC_037332.1, read as the reverse complement.
AAAGTTGGCTTAAAGCTCAACATTCAGAAAACGAAGATCATGGCATCCGGTCCCATCACTTCATGGGAAATAGATGGGGAAACAGTGGAAACAGTGTCAGACTTTATTTTGGGGGGCTCCAAAATCACTGCAGATGGTGACTGCAGCCATGAAATTAAAAGATGCTTACTCCTTGGAAGAAAAGTTATGACCAACCTAGAGAGCATATTTGAAAGCAGAGACATTACTTTGCCAACAAAGGTTCGTCTAGTCAAGGCTATGGTTTTTCCTGTGGTCATGTATGGATGTGAGAGTTGGACTATAAAGAAGGCTGAGCACCGAAGAATTGATGCTTTTGAACTGTGGTGTTGGAGAAGACTCTTGAGAGTCCCTTGGACTGCAAGGAGATCCAACCAGTCCATTTTGAAGGAGATCAGCCCTGGGATTTCTTTGGAAGGAATGATGCTAAAGCTGAAACTCCAGTACTTTGGCCACCTCATGCGAAGAGTTGACTCATTGGAAAAGACTCTGATGCTGGGAGGGACTGGGGGCAAGAGGAGAAGGGGACGACAGAGGATGAGATAGCTGGATGGCATCACTGACTCGATGGACGTGAGTCTAAGTGAACTCCGGGAGTTGATGATGGACAGGGAGGCCTGGCGTGCTGCGATTCATGGGGTCGCAAAGAGTCAGACATGACTGAGTGACTGATCTGATTTGATCTGATCTGATCTGATGGTTTTTCCAGTAGTCATGTATGAATGTGAGAGCTGAACTATAAGAAAGGCTGAGTGCTTAAGAATTGATGCTTTCCAATTGTGGTACTGGAGAAGATTCTTGAGAGTCCCTTGGACAGCAAGGAGATCAAACCAGTCAATCCTAAAAGAAACCAACTCTGAAAATTCACTGGAAAAACTGGTGCTGAAGCTGAAGCGCCAATATTTTGTCCACCTGAAAAGAACAGTTGACTCTGGAAAATACCCTGATGCTGGGAAAAATTGAGGGCAAGAGGGAAAAGGGGCAATAGAGGATGAGATGGTTGGATGGCATCACTGACTTAATGGGCATAAACTCAAGCAAACTCATGGAGATAGTGAAGGATAGGGAATCCTGGCATGCTACATTTCACAAGGTCACAAAGAGTTGGACACGACTTAGCAACAACAAAATATAGTAACTCAATGTCTCTCAATGTTTCTTCATTATCTCTCTCCTACAGAATTTTTTTAGACATTGCTTTTTCTAATTGTGCCACCCCCACATCCTGCCCTTCTTCCATCAAATGCTATTTTGATATTTCAGATTTTTTTACACTCAAAACTCAACATCCCCCACTTAGGGATACCCCTATTGAGAAAGAATGGAAAAGCGATAAAAGAATAAGTAGCCTAATGGGGTTTAAGGGTTTTATATTCATTTCATCAAGCACCTCAATTTGGGGGAGGGAACAGGATATAGTAGGCTTACAGGATATGTGATATATGCCTTAAACCTCAACTCATGTATACCCAGAATGCATAGATATGGGAACAAAGAGATGACAGTGAAGGTGGCCTCTCTCAATATTACATATGGTAACATTTGGAGAAATTTTTATTTTTGGCAATGCAACATTGAACTTGGTAGGTGTGGGGGCTCTAGTGCTCAAAGAAGGAATGTTAGTTCAAAAAAAATACAGTCATGATTCCAACAAATTGGAGGCTAAATTTTCTCCTGGCCATTGGGGGAGGGTTCTCATGTCCCTAAATCAATAGAAGAGAACTAACTGGGGTCATTGATCCCTTTAGTTGGGATGTACTGGACAAAAAGAAGACTGTTATTGGAATCCAGGGGTTCACTGGGTGTCTCTTTACACTTCTATGTGCTTGTTCATAACCCTGACCAGTGAAATACTGTGGCAACACAAGGCGTCAGATTCTATAGGAAAGATGATTTGGATTACCATGCTAAGGAACTCTGTCCAGAAAGTTACTGGCACAGGGTAAGGAGAATATGGAATATATCATGAATTAGTTCAGTTCAATTCAGTTCGGTGGCTCAGTTGTCTCTGACTCTTTGCGACCCCATGGACTGCAGCATGCCAGGCCTTCCTGTCCATCACCAACTCCCGGAGTTTACTCAAACTCATGTCCATTGAGTCGGTGATGCCATCCAACCATTTCATTCTCTGTCATCCCTTTCTCCTCCCACCTTCAATCTTTCCCAGCATCAGGGTCTTTTCTAATGAGTCAGCTCTTTGCATCAGGTAGCCAAAGTATTGGAGTTTCAGCTTTAACATCAGTCCTTCCAATGAATATTCAGGACTCTTTTTCATTAGGATGGACTGGTTGAAACTCCTTGCTGTCCAAGGGACTCTCAAGAGTCTTTTCCAACACCACATTTCAAAAGCATCAATTCTTCAGCACTCAGCTTTCTTTATAGTCCAACTCTCACATCCATACATGACTACTAGAAAAACCATAGCTTTGATTAGATGGACCATTGTTGGCAAAGTAATGTCTCTGCTTTTTAATATGCTGTAGCCCTAATCAGTGAAATACTGTGGCAATGCAAGGTGTCAGATTCTATAGGAAAAATGATTTGGATTAACATTCTAAGGAACTTTGTCCAGAAAGTTACTAGCAGAGGGTAAGGAGAATGTGGAATATATTGTGAATTAAGACATTTATAATCAACCTAGATCTTTTAATCAGTTAAAGAATTGGTGACTTAGCCGTATTTAATATTATTTAACTCTTTTTTTCTCTCTCTTTTTCTCCTACTTTCTTATATGAAAACTGGTTGCAGTTAATATTTTAGATGTCAGATAGGAGTTTGACTGACTGAACATGCTGTGGGTCTCTAAGTGTCTCTTGTATTTGCAACACATTCAGGGCCAAAGACTACAGTGTATACTGAGAAACAAAAGAATGAATGGTGCCATATATCTTGCTTGTCTTATTAGATTCACTCTTCACTCTACTCTCCTTCCTGGAAAGTACACCTGTTATTGACCATCTCTGAAGGCTCTCTTGTCCTCTTCCAGTTGAGTTTTGCCAATAAAGAATCCCAGGCAGATGATCAGAGAGAAGGAAGACAGACATGCTGGGTATTTAGTGTACCAGTTCCTCCCCTATGGAAGTCTTCAAAGGTTTTCACACTGCTAACTCTTAAAACAATCTCATTAATAAGCCTCTTCAATTTATCCCAAATGAATATACCATCTTTATCCTGCTGAGACCTTGACTTATACATTAACTCTGATATACTGATATTTCTGTTTATATGAGCCTAATTGCAAGATAATATATTTATATTAGTTATATCACCTATAACATGGTATTTAAAGCTAAACTGGAGGAGACAAAGAAAGTAATCTTAATCTTGAAAGCTATAAAATTAATTGGTAGTGTGTAAAAAACAGAACACAATCTGACATGATAAGTTGAATAATAACAGGGTAAGACATATGAAAACCGAGTTTGTTTTCAGAAGACTGCATGGTAATTTACATACTATTCAACTCATGGACAATAATCTTAATTGAACTATTCTCTATATTTGCATTTTTTCCACTCACATGCAGGTATAAATCATTGCATGCTTAATGAGTCTTAATGTATAATGTATTTGACTTGAAGTGAGTGAGTGAGAGTCATGTCCGACTATTTCTGACACCATAGACTATACAGTCCATGGAATTCTCCAGGCCAGAATACTGGAGTGGGTAGCCTTTCCCTTCTCCAGAGGATATTCCCAACCCAGGGATCGAACCCAGGTCTCCTGCATTGCAGGCGGATTCTTTACCAGCTGAGCTATCAGGGAAGCAGTATGTGACTATAACCCTGTATACGAGACAGCAAAAGAGACACTGATGTATCGAACAATCTTATGGACTCTGTGGGAGAGGGAGAGGGTGGGAAGATTTGGGAGAATGACATTGAAACATGTACAATATCATGTATGAAACGAGTCGCCAGTCCAGGTTCGATGCACGATACTGGATTCTTGGGGCTGGTGCACTGGGATGACCCAGAGAGATGGTATGGGGAGGGAGGAGGCAGGAGGGTTCAGGATGGGGAACACATGTATACCTGTGGCAGATTCATTTCAATATTTGGCAAAACCAATACAATATTGTAAAGTTTAAAAATAAAATTAAAAAAAAAAAAACTAACAATTCTATTTATAAATTTTATAACCCCAAATATAAAACTAGAGGTCAATTAAAATATTTTTAAAATATAATTAAGATTATTTTCTTAGGAAAAGGAAAGTGAACGTTGCTCAGTCATGTCCAACTCTTTGCGACCCCATGGATTATAGTTCATGGAATCCTCCAGGCCAGAATACTGGCGTGGTAGCCGAGCACTTCTCCAGGGGATCTTCCTGGCCCAGGAATTGAACTAGTGTCTCCTGCATTGCAGGCAGATTCTTTACCAAAGGAGCTATCAGGGAATTTTCTGATTAAATGTATCGTCTTCACTGTTTCTTCCCCCAGGGTATAGCACAGTGAATGACCTACTTTCATGAATTATAATAAACAATCAATATTTATTGAATGAACAAAACCTAGTTTAAAAAAAAAAAACTACAAAAGATAATACATAAAGGATCCAAACACCTTATGTAAAATCTAAGCATCTAAGTTAATTCAAAATAATAGGAAAATGAATATAATGTAAAATTGTTGACAATTTTCAAATTTTGTTTATATAATCTTTTAGAGATATAAAACATAAAAAAGTAATCATTATCAATAACAAAAACATGAGATTATTCTAGTCAACTCTATCAATTAAAATGATGCATGACCCAGACATTTAAATTAATAATCACAATTTTCTAGAATGGGGAATGAACAACTTGGATTTTCCTCTTTGTAGTCCAATAAACTTTGTTGATTTAGTCCATTTTGGAAATCCACATCTTTCAAATTTGCATTGTGACCCATCAGATTAAAAAGCAGAAATATCTGTTCTATAATTCAGAGTAATCTCTGTATATAATGATGTATGTCTACCCACTTTATATATGAGAATGTATATTTATTGAACCAGCTATTGAGTAATTTTTATTAACTTAAACTGCCTATGACATTCTTGCTTATATGAACTGTGTCTATGTCATGACTTGATTGTCCATAAACAAGAAAGGTAAATGTTTATAAGTAAATAAAGGGAAGTTTTTAAATTATCAACTAAAGTAATCATCTAACAAATTATATTAAACTCCTCTCTAGTGATTTTAATGAAATTACTAAGAACCCTAAAGGGAAAAAAATCAAAGTTCCAATCTATGTGTTCAGAAAATTTCATTCAAATAAGAGAGATAAAGAATAATCATCCTTCCCTGTTTCCTCAAGGCAGCCTGAATTTCTACCTGTGCTCCTGGCTTAATTAACAAGATGCTGCATTTATTTTCAAAGGTGGTGTTGCCATGTCAATAAATCATATGGTCACCCCAGAGATAATGCATACCCAATAACTAAAATATAAAGTGGTAAGTAATAACTATTAGGATATAAGCACAAACCAAGTACCGCTGCAATTCCTATTTGGGTGAGTTCTATTCTCCCTGGAGACCAGGGAAGGCTTCAAAGCAGAGGTGGCAGTTATGTCAGATCTTAAAGAAAGAGGAAGATTTCAATAGAGATAAGATGTATGGAATGAAGCTTATTTAAAATGTGTTTATACTGAATATGGGAAAATCACATTAAAGTTTGAATGTATGTTAAATATGGATTTTTTAAAATAACAAATTTGTTTCTCTTTATTACTGACCTTGAGGCCACTATTCAGTGGAAGAAATTTTAGATTTTAGTTTTATTCAGTTTCAACCCTCTCCCATGAAGATAATTTAATCAAGAGACAGACAATAAAACACAATGCTCAGTCTCTCACATTTTTTACTTTTTCATTCAGAAGAATATTTACTGTGAACTATTTGCAATGTTTTAACATGGTTGATTTTTTGTTAGAATTTTAAGAGTAGTACTACTGGTGTTGTTGTTCTGCTGCTGCTGCTGCTAAGTCGCTTCAGTCGTGTCCAACTCTGTGTGACCCCATAGACAGAAGCCCACCAGGCTCCGCCGTTCCTGGGATTCTCCAGGCAAGAATACTGGAGTGGGTTGCCATTTCTTTCTCCAATGCATGAAAATGAAAAGTGAAAGTGAAGTCATTCAGTCGTGTCCGACTCTTAGCGACCCCATGGACTGCAGCCAACCAGGCTCCTCTGGCCAGGGGATTTTCCAGGCAAGAATACTGGAGTGGGGTGCCATTGCCTTCTCCAGTGTTGTTGTTCAGTCAATTCTAATTAGTTAAGACTGCTATATTTTTTCACTCCAACAATATTTCCATCACAGTTTCCTCATCTTGAGTGAAAGGAGAGTGGCTGCTGGTATTTAGGGGTTCCGCTGAAAATGCTGTTGTTGTTATTGATTGGTTGCTAAGTCATGTCAGCTCTTTGTGACCCCATGAACTACAGCATGCCAGGCTACCCTGTACTTCACCATCTTCCTGAGTTTGTTCAAACTCATGTCTATTGAGTCAGTGATGCCATCCAACCATACCATCCTCTGTCACTCCCTTCTCTTGGCCTCAGTGTTTTCCAGCATCAGGGTCTTTTCCAATGAGTTGGTTCTTTGCATCAGAGGGCCAAAGTATTGGAGCTTCAGCTTCAGCATCAGTCCTTCCAGTGAATATTCAGGGTTTATTTCCTTTGGGATTGACTGATTTGATCTCCTTGCTGTCCAAGGGACTCTCAAGATCTTCTCCAACACCACAGTTCAAAAGCATTAAAAGAAAAAAAAAAAAAGAAAACACCAGCCTTCTTTATGGTCCAACTCTCACATTCATACATGACTAGTGGAAAAACCATAGCTTTCATTATATTGACCTTTGTTGGCAAAGTGATGTCTCTGCTTTTTAATTTACTATCTAGATTTGTCATAGCTTTTCTTTCAAGGAACAAGTGTTTGTTGTTGTTGTTGTTGTTTTTAATTTTGTGGCTGCAGTCACCATTCACAGTGATTTTGGAACCCAAGAAAATAAAGTCTGTCACTGTTTCCATTGTTTCCCCTTCTATTTGCCATGAAGCAATGGAACCAGATGCCATGATCTTCATCTTTGGAATGTTGAATTTTAAGTCAGCTTTTTCACTCTCCTCTTTCACCTTCATTAAGAGGCTCTTTAGTTCCTCTTCATTTTCTGTCCTTAACATGGTATCATCTGCATATCTGAGGTTATTGATATTTCTCCCAGCAATCTTGATTCCAGCTTGTGAGTCATTCAGCCCAGCATTTCACATGATGTACTCTGCATATAAGTTAGATAAGCAGGATGACAACATGCAACCTTGACATACTCCTTTCCCAATTTTGAACCAGTTCATTGTTTCATGCCTGGTTCTAACTGTCATTTCTTATTCTGCACACAGATTTCTTAGGTAATTTCTAAGAAGACAGTCTGGTATTCCAATCTCTTTAAGAATTTTCCAGTTAGGTGTGGAAAGCCTTTCCACACAGTCAAAGGTTTTATCATAGTCAATGAAGCAGAAGTAGATGTATCTTTGGAATTCCCTTGCTTTAGGTTAAGAGTGATATGTTTTTGAAGATCACCCTTACATCATATAGAGTTCTGTTATGCTAGCTATATCAGTGCAGCAATGGCTTCCCAGAATTACTCCTACTACTCTCCACTGTGATAGCTCAGCCTACTTCATGACATGAAGATGGCAGGGCAAGAGGATTTAATATCGTATGAACATGTCTGATGGCAGCAGAGATTAGAAGTGTGTGGATATTGATGGAAGAGAAAAAATCTATAATGTATTAAATGTTCAGAGCCAGAAATTAATCTGTTAAAAAATGTCTTCCAATTATCAAATTATAAAATTGCCCAGGGAGCCTCTCTCTGTCTCTCTTTGTCCACCCTCCACTCTCTGTGTCTGCCTTTGTCTGTCTGTCTCTCTCTCAATATATATGAGATTCTATGTCAAACAATTCTTTGATTGACATAGAATTGATCGGACTCCAGTTTTGTAGGGCACAAACCTGCAGCAATACTACCAAGAGTTAGGTCTGAAATCAGAGACCAGTAATACACAAAATCCATTTCCTTTCAGTTTGGTTAAAGCATGATGGTCCTTCCTTATAGACTTAGTTTCATCTCAGTACTTTCTATGACTTCCTACTTGGGTGACTCACCTGCCTCAGTGACCTCAATACCATCCTCAAAACCTAGCAGTCAGCACTCTCACAACCTTCCAGGTCCCACCTCAATTCACGCAAGAATTTTGAAAAATCAAACCTTACCATTATTGTCTGACTCAGAGGTTAAAGCGTCTGCCTGCAATGCGGGAGACCTGGGTTCAATCCCTGGGTCGGGAAGATCCCCTGGAGAAGGAAATGGCAACCCACTCCAGTATTCTTGCCTGGAGAACCCCATGGACTGAGGAGCCTGGTGGGCTATAGTCCACGGGGTCGCAAAGAGTCGGACACGACTGAGCGACTTCACTTTCCTTATATTATATGACCATCTACTCCGATATTGAGACCCAAGGTTGATGTGGGAGAAAACACCTGGGAGATAGTTTTATACACTAATCCGAAAGGAAATGGATTAGGGCATGCTCTCTATTTCATTATCTGACTCTACATTCCATGTCAAAGACTAGAAAGAAAAATCAGAAGAGGAGTTTTAGCAATTTTGCTTTCTTCTGTCTCCCTGCTTCCACAATTGCATGGGACAGAGAAGGACTGGCTTATTCCCATTCTCTGTATCTTAACTCCTTTCTAGTAAGAACAAAGAACCTTCAAGCCTAGTTGTCACAGGAGGAAGAGGCATCTTCTATATATAATGGCTATATACTTTATTGCATGTTCAGATGAGTCTGACTCTTTGCAACCCCATGGACTGTGGCTTGCTAGGCTCCCCTGCCCGTGGGATTTTCCAGGCAAGAATACTAGAGTGGGTTGCCATTTCCTACTCCAGGGGATCTTCCTGACCCAGGAATCGAAGCCACATGTCTTGAATCTCCTGCATTGGCAGGTGGATTCTTTAGCAACCATGCCCCCTGGGAAGCCCTCAAAATGTTAAATGGGAGCTGAAACAGACTGGTCATTTTTTTTTTTTTTTCTCTTCATAGAGCCCATTCTTCATGTTCAATGTCTTACTAAAAACAGGGAGATTCTACCCTCTCTATACACTTCCTGACTTAGTTCTGGAGGTGGGAGGTGGAAAACTCAAACATGATTTAAGGGGGAAATTAAAATGCATGTGGGTCATCATTTGCAAAATATTAATCATGGTACACAGCTTGTGTCTTTAAGCAGATTTTCTTTTTCATTTATCTTGTTCATAACCCAACCCTCCTTTTCAGAATGGAAACAGAAAAATGATAAAATAAATCCTGAGATACTTTTTAAGAGTATATAATATAAAACTGATAGTTTTAAAAAAAGAAAATCTCTGCTCCAGCCATTGTTAGTACCCTTTGAAACTATGAATTTTATTTTCCTGGGATAAAAGAACTTTCATGAGCAAAGTCCAGGAAACAATGCCTATATAAGAGTATTGAAACTTTTATGCATTTGAATAAAAATAATATTATCAGTACTCCATCATAACTTATAGCATAACTCTCAAATCACATCTCTGATTTATTTTCTTTTAAATACATATTTAATAAAAATAAACTGTATAGGTTAAAGTATCAAATGGTAACACAGAGTCTCAACTTATCCCACAGAAAATTCTGTTATTCTGATATCTAAAAGTAATATTATAAAAACATCCCTTAGCTTCTGTCATATTTTCTGTGATAGGAAGAAAGGGAAGAATTCTGTCTTGAAAATCACTTTTAAAATTATTTTTTCCTATCACTGCAACTATTTATATTAGATATTTGCTCTATTGGGATAATGAACTTGTTAATTTTCTTCAAGATCAAAAATCTGGAGGTTACAGGGTCCAAGTCCAGCAGAGCTACTCAAGAATATCTTCAGGGAACCATGCATCTATCCTTCTCTTCTGCCCCTAACACATACCTTTTCTTCCCTGACCTTAAGAAAAGTGCTGAACTTCTGGTCATCATTTTCAAGTTCTAGAGATGAGGAAGGTGATAAAAGAGGGTCAGAAGCAAAAGCCTTATTTTCAGGAGATTCTGACATTTCATTCATGAGGTAAGTCCTGGGGTATCCTTCTACATCCTACTGGTCAAAACTCTATATCCTGACCAACTCTGTAAGGAGGTTGTAAAGAGACTGGAGTAATTAGTGTTTTGCTTCCTAGTCCACAGTAAAGGGATGAAGAAAGGTTTTCAGTAAGCTATGAGTATAAGCCAACTGCCAGCAGCCCACACTGGTATAAGGCTGTCTTTTGGCATGAGTTCAAACTTAAAGGATCTTTGAAATTACAAATTACATTTCTATGATAAGGATTTATTTATAGCAAATGTTCATGATTTGGGGTAAAGAGTGCATTAACTAGTGACTGTACCATTTTACATGCTATGTAGCATCTAGTACAATTAAAAATAATTCTGATCTATCATGGCAAAACTTTCTTCATGACTGAGACAAAAATTCTCAGTCAAGAACATAGTAAGCTGACAATATTTTCAGTTACAATAAAAAGTTAAGGTGCTCAATATTAATTTTTTCCCAGGAAACAAAAGCAATTGATTTTCAGCTGAAATTCTACCTGAGCCTCAGTGAAAAAATCTTTTGGTCAGCATATTCAAAGGAACACAAAAATTAAAAAAGGAAAAGGCAAAAGTCATGAATGAGGATGAACTTACTCAGGAGAATGTCATATGTAGCTCCTTTATTTCCTACAGGTAAAATTTTTATTACAGCTACAGTTAAAGGAATTATACTGGATTATGCACGATAACTATGACAGGATAAGTTTGAGGATAAGGGTCAGATGGCATCTTAAATTTGTCTGAAATAACTGACCGTACAGTGACAGACACCTAGTGACGAGAATACAGTAGCAAAGGAGAGCAATGTCAAGATCTTTGAGCCATGCTTTGAACTCAGCCTCCAGAACATGATATTACTATGCGTCCTGAGTTTAGGGGCTATTAGGGTAATCAAGAATCACAGTCTAGGGTGGTGGATCTCCACTGTGGTAGAGGAACAGCACTTTAGCAGTGGCTACAATAAAAGGTCTAGATATCAGCGTGTTGAAAAACTAATGCTTTTCTAGTTGACATACTGAACCTCAGAAGTGGATTTATTTTAGTGACAAGTGTGACTCTTGGCTATTATGTGAAAACTACATTTGGGGATTAGCGGAAAACCTAACAATATTCAAGAAATAGCCACAGGTTAAAATGTCTTAGAACTACTCCCCTCCTTTGCACAATGGAGCATTAAAGGCTAGCAAATCATGAATCTTGTGTCCTACAATCAACCTCAGGCAGGGTGCTGGCTTGCTGCCTGAAGATGACCATAACTATGATAGAACATTCTTTTATCAGCCCTTTGTCCAATGTGTAGCTGCCGTCCCTAAAAGGACAGAGAGCTGAGAGAAGGAAAGGAAGACTGTGGAGGAAGGCTAACCTACTTCAAAGACCTCTTTGCCAGGTACTGTAATCTACAAATGTGAAACTAAAAGAATAAAAACTTAAACACTGTGCATGACCAAGTCTACTTAGGTCGGATGACAACAAAAAATACCTTACCCTATGGACCTTACATTCTAAGAGAAATGAATGATATAGACAAAATATAGTGAAACAGTGCAAGACTCATGGAAGCTTCCCAGGACAGATCCTTGCCCCACCTCACGTCCTCAGCTGACATTTTGTCTTTAGGAAAACTTTAGGCAAAAAGTAAATTTAGTCATAGAAGTGAGGAGATGCAGAATCAAAAGAAAAACAATCAAAACAGGTCAAAATAATAGTTTAGTCATTAAAGAAAATTCAAGGACCTTTAGTTTCTCTTCAAGGGCTATAGATAATATTCTGAGCCATATCCTTGGAGGTATATTGTAGAGACTGGAACCCTCACCACGTGGAAGAAATTAATTACATAATGACTAGACTGTAGCCATGACACACACTGCCACAATTCTGAGAATTGGCCTCAAAGAAATGGGGCAAAAATCAATCCTTGGTGGTGATGGTTAAATGCACTTAGAAAAATCAAGATAGTGCTGATCAGACCAACACCTAATTTCAAGATAACTGTCAGAGCTGACTACACTGTTATACATGTAGATTCCTCTGTCTGCAGATATACACCCGAAACTCCCTTTTAAAAACTCCTTCCCCTTGATTGACAGGGGACCTTGGCTTTCCCCCCAGGTTGCAGACTTCCTGAATAAAGCAACTTTTCCTTTCTACAGCATGTTTCTCTTGAGTATTGGCGTCTGAGTGGCAAGCAGCTGGACCTGAGTTTGGTAATAGTCTATACTAAACTACTTTATTGAGTATTCATAGAATGCCTTTGAGTGAATGATGGTTGAGCCAAGATCTGAAGGAAAGGAACTGAAGCATTTTTTTTTTAATTATATGAGATTTTTTTTTTTTTTCCAGGTATCAACAGGATTTGGGAGCTCTTCTTCCTAAAATGTACATAAACCAAGGTTGTTGGAACTGCCTGCTAACCATATAAAATAAATAGTAGGTGGGAGAAAATAATCCTCAGTTTAAAAAAACAGTTTGGACATCTAGCTTTGACATGTGGAGAGAGACAGTGACTATACTGTACTTTATGATACATAAACTGAGACTGGAATATAAAATATTTAATGTCTCTTTCTATCCTAAAATTTAAGTGGTTCTTATTCTAAATAGTCAAGGACTAACTGCCATTGTAGACTTTGATATAAGTGAAAGTCTAGGCAAGTACATTTTTATAAGAGCTTCATTTTTCTATAATTCATATAATTTACAATTCATGGGCATACAATTCAATCATTTTCAGTAGATTTACAGAGTCATGCAACCATCACAACAATCAATTTTTATCCACAACCCCCCCCAAAAAGACCCTGAACCTATTAGCAGTCTTTCACCACTTTCCTCAAACCATTCTTTCTAGCCCTAGGCAATCATTAATCAAGGTTCTATCTCTATGGATTTGCATACTCTTGAGTATCTAAAATGGCATCATAAATGGCATCATCATACAATATGTGGTCCTTTGTGATTGGCTTCTTTCACTTAGCATACCGCTTTCAAGGTTCATCCATGTAATAACATTTATCACTACCTCATCTCCTTCATTGTCATATAATAATATTCTACTGTATGGATATACCACATTTTATTTATCCATTCATCAGTCGATTTACATTTTACTTGTTCTTACTCTTGCTTGCTATAAGCATTTTTGTGTGGATTGTGTTTTAATTTCTCTTGGGCATATATCTAGGAGTGGAATTGTTAGGGGAAGCACACTGATTGAAACTGCCCACTCTGGCCAGGCACCATAGTAACCATTTGCATGAGTTGTTTTATGACAGGAGATCCTGATAAGGAATACAGAACTAATAAGCTACCACCAACCGGAAGAACTCGGGAAAGGTCGAAAGGAGATACCGCATGTCCGTCCACTTCCCAGAATCCCTCTCGATAGCATCCATCTTGGCTAAGCCATGTGTGAGCCACCAGGAAAGACTCTGAATTAGAATGATTGGCCAAAGACCACCTGGAAACTAATCTCATCACCATAAAACCCAAGACTGCGAGCCATGCGGCAGAGCAGTTCTCCTGGGTTCCCTTACCCTACTGCTCTCCACCCAGGTGCCCTTTTCCAATAAAATCTCTTGCCTTGTCAGCACATGTGTCTCCTTGGACAATTCATTTCCGAGTGTTAGACAAGAGCCCAGTTTCTGGCCCTGGAAGGGGTCCCCCTTCCTGCAACAAATGGTGACTCTGGTGGAACTCTTCTTCACTGAGACTGACATCCTGACCACTCGGGGTACTCAGGGGCCAGCTTGCCTGCCAATGGACCAGATCCAGCGGCCGCAACTGGGACCCTTTTGTCCCTAGTCCCCTCTGACGCAGACAACTGGCCAGAGTGCCCCAACCGGGTAAGGAACAAGAGACTTTATTGACCTCTCTCCCCTTCCCTCTCTCCTCTCCTTAACCCTTCCTATCCTTCCCCGTTTTTCTAGTCCCCCAGTCCTGAACGCAGGAATCTGGTCAAAAGGCCTCAGCCTGAGCTGAGGATTGGAGACTGATCACCATCCCTTGGCAGAGAACTCGAATTCTGGTTGTGGTCTGGTCTGATTTCTGGTAGGGCTGAGTTCCAGTCCTCCCTTTTCTGGAGGCCCAGGGTAAAGTCCCATAACGCCTGGGTATCTGCAGGTGGCAGGAAACGTCTGTAAGGCCACCCCTTTTGCCCCCCTCTCCCGTCTCCTCCCCCTTTTTCTTTCAACCTGGCTTCCTTTCCTCCCTTTGAAATCTTTGAAGACCTGAGATATTTTCCTTTACTCTGTTAGTACTTGGATCTGAAATTCTGTGTCTCTATAGGAGGTTTTCTGAGAGACTGTATTCTTGTATTTAAGGAGTGTCTGATGAGGACTGCCAGGTTTATATGTGTGTTTTAACTCTGTGTTCTGTGTTGTGGTTTTTGATGGCCATTTTGCTTTGTCTGGCCACCATTTGGTTTAGACCTGCCGCCATTTTGTTAGAACTTGATTTTCTTTCCCTGTGCCTTGAGACCAGGGCTCTCAGGAACACTTATCTAGACCATCTCTAACTCCTGACACTGAGGAAAAATGGGAAAGTGCCTTTAAAAGTTTTATTTATTCCAACGGTTTTTTTATAAACTAGTAAATTTTATATTGTAATGTCTAATTCATGACTAAACTTAGTAAATGAAGCTAGATCTTGCATTGTGTCTGTCTAAATATGTCTCAGTATGTCTTTATCTCTGGATAATATTTTTGAGGTTAATTTGTAAATGAGCTCTATTTAATTGGCTTAAAGAAAGGTAAGCACTTACAAATCAAATAATTCTAAATTAAACAATAAATTCCAGGTTCATGTGAACTGGTAAATATTCAGTATTAAATACCTGATATTAATGTTTGTTTGTTGATCTATCTAATATAGACATGTCTTAGAGTACTTAACATTAAATAGAATATTTACATTATACCTAGGTTTAATATAAGTTAAATATTATATCTGTTACAAGTTTGTCGACAAGGAAATTACCTTGAGTGAAGAAACTTCTAAAAAATGTAAATGAGATATGAGCTTTTTTTTTTGATATGAGTTTTATATAAACTCTATTAAGAATAATTATTCTTTAGGAATAATCTGTCTAAAATAGTCTCTCCAGATTGGCGTAACTTGAATTTCTAAGGGTTGTGCTAAGTGTTGGAAGTCTATTGAGTAAGTTAGGTCATTTCCAAATAAAACAAGATTTTGAAACATTTACTACTGAACACTAATTTCCTTTTACAGAGAAACTAAAGAGATTTGGGACTATAAATGGATAATGTTTGGTGCCATACTAAAATGTTTTAAGAAACCAAGGGTTTTAGAAATTATCACTGGTACTTATGCTCACCAATCTATAAAATGCTAATATAAAAGTTAGTTCTTGGTTGCTAAAGGAAAGTAGGAAGTGTGTTTTCAGTTAAAAAAAAAAAGTATGAAAAAGTATTAAAAAGAATTATGCATGATCAGGATTTTCTAAAATTGGATTACAATTAGTTAGATTAATGGATTTTGTTAGAAATGGCACAGCCATAAGAAAACTGGTTAGAGTCAACCAGGACCACGATGGCAGAGCTGACTTTCACTAGACCTTGAGCCTTGGTATTTAGGCCTATTGTGACCTATCAACAAGCTAAACGATACACTCATTAACATTGACTAAATCTGACCAAATGTTCTAAACCCTTTTAATTGATCTTTTCCATAAAACTTCCTAAGTCGAATTCTTTTGAAGTTCTTTTGACCTCTAGCTAACTTTGGGGTGCTTCAGAGGGCCCCAAAGAGAGATATTAAACTGTGTTTATTTGGTTGGTTAAACTACATGAAAAAGATTATCAAATGAGTAATAAATCCACTCATGTTATAATGTATGGTAAAATTACTAATACAGATATCCTAGAAATTATATGGAGTTTTAACATCCTGATATGTCCCGGTATTCTAATGGAAAACCTGATGACTTCACAAAAGTTAACAAAGGACAGAATGAAACAGTGAATATGCTTATAACTTTTATGGTTTCTATCTGAAAAATTACAGGTTTGAATCTTGTGTTTTCCAGGGGTAGGGTAAACCTTCCTCTCAAACTAATTATGAAAATAATTTGGTAAAATTATACATTATAAACAAAACAATTATATTTTCTCTCTATCTGACTCCTCCAGAAATTTGAAACTCTTAGGTTTCCAGTAAGTTTATCAAATGAGCTAGGAAGTTTATCTCCCTAACAGGTACAAAAATCTCAAGGAATTTTTGAGACCTTAAAAAGGGAAGAATTCACCTAGATTTGTTAGGCAAAATCTGTGATAAGCCTTTGGTGTGCGTTTCTCAGCCCTGTTTTATTTTAAAAGTTCAGTCTGAGATTCTATACATGTTTCAGCAAAATAAAAAGTCTATGATCAATTATGGTTATATAAATCATCAGACCAAAATTAGTGAGAACACACCTATTTTGCAAACAAGCTAGCCTTTATTTGGTTATATTTGATAAAAATATGGGTAATTTTAGGGAGAAAAATATGTTTTAATAAATGTTAAATCCCAGTTTGTTAATGGAGGTCTACCAATGGAGATAATAAGACTCATTTCTTGGATAGCTCTTTGCTGTTGTGATATTAATGTAAAATTTAATTGAATTCTTAAAGAACACCCTAAGTTTGTTTCTGAAGCTTATCTCAGTAATCTATCTTTGGATGAAGATCAGATGCCTCATGACCTGCAACCAGGACTGGAAAAAGACATAATTTAAGGGACTGTCTCCAACCTGGATGGAAGGACTTTTTTTATCAGGTACTCTTAACTGGCTCATGCACAATGAAACTGAAGGGAAATTAACTCTTAGATTAATTCCTACTTCCAAAGTCCCCTACACTGGATTGGTCTATAGAGAAGACAGCTGACCTGATCTCACCTTAAAATGATACTCAAGCAAGAGAAACTACACTGCACCAGGATGAGAAGATGACGATATCAGAGGTAGACAGCTTGCCCAAGATGCTGGACCTGATTCGTATAATCATTTATGTTTTCTTGACTTCTTAGACCTTTGCATATAAATCAAATGCTTTTCTATCATAGGCCTGATTCTATGCTAGTTTTAGAAATCAATTCAATTGTTGGGTTTGTGGCCAATTACCTGTGTCTAGTTCTGGGTTACCTTGGTAAATTTCTTAACTACAAGACTCTAACTGGTTGGCCCTCAGAAAATTTACTTAAAAAAAAATTATAGTCATATTCAGGTCACTGTGATATTACTAGATGGGATCACTTCACTGGGCCAATTAATAATGCCTGCTCAGACTCTGGCCATAAATTTGAGCTGTTTTCTATTACTCAAGCTCAATCAAAGCAACAAGAAAAGTTTCAGCAAAGGAGGAAAAAAATCTCCCACAATTATGGGATGGATCTATATATATAACACCAGACTATGGTAATTTAGGTTTAAGGTCTCCTCTGTGTTGGAAACAATTAAATCATGCAGGAGGAGAAGGGGACGACAGAGGATGAGATGGCTGGATGACATCACTGACTCAATGGCCATGAGTCTGAGTGAACTCCGGGAGTTGGTGATGGACAGGGAGGCCTGGCATGCTGCGATTCATGGGGTCACAAAGAGTCGGACACGACTGAGCAATTGAACTGAACTGAACTGAAGGATAATCAGTCTAGTAACACTAGAAAACTGGGCTATGTGCCTTATAGACGGTGGTGCCAATATATAATTTCCCTGGAAGATAAAGATTCTACAGAGCAGACTAAGTCAGATGACCTGAGATATACTGGGCTACATCTAATGGAAGCTCTTAACTTAAGTCTTACTTGTGACTTTACTAGTACTGCTGGCTATGTTATTTGTATTTCACTTGTTTTACAAAATTGCTGTTTCTTACACTGTCAAATGTGTGTCTGAGGCCTCTAATAGAATAATATATAGTCCCATATGAGATTGATAATGGTAACAGTGTAACTCTAGATATGGGAAGAAGCAACAAGAGGGAATATTTTCCTGGACCAAGAGGCTAGTAAGACAGATGGTCCAGAGAATTTTGGATACTGTTTTATGGCCTAGTCCAGTAACAGCACACTGAGTGGCCTGTCAACAAAATCTTTGCCAAACCTGAGAATGGACATTCTCAGCACCATGGGATAAAATGGTCATGAAATGCCCCCCTCAAAATCATGGTCAAGTTTATAAGCAAAAAGGGGCTCTTCGAACTGAAAACTGACACTTGCCATCTACATCTACAAAGATTAAATCATGGCCACTGCAACTGCTGACTTTCAACACCCCTGAAAGGAGTTCAGGGTGAAAATCAGGAATGAAGCATTCTGTGCTCTGGGAAAAACTGGCAGAACAGACCTTCAGATAGTTAGATCTTTTCAGGAGAAGATTTTAAGAGTTTCAATTCTTGCATCTTCTCATACCTTGAAAAACACTGACGTCATTAATGGTGACATCTGCTTTGGCTATTAAGGAAAAGTTTACAATTAAAAGTCAAAATAGAGTAACTATGGTTCAGACATCCTGGGAAATAACTAGGCGATGCTATGGGTGTACTTTCAGATTAGACCTTGTGTTGCTAACACTTGAGTTTTCTGAGTCGTGTCAGGCTTGGATGCCACCATTCTCAAAACAATGTCTGCTAGAAGCTAGTAACCACAACCTTACTTTTTATAAAGCTAGGTAACTGGCTACCTGGCTACAAGTCTCCCCGAAGTGCCAGGTCCAGACTGGGTTTCAGACCTATTCTTCTAAAAAGAAATGAGATTTATTTTGTCTATTAAAATTCCAGTTATCCCTCCTCCAGCTACTTCTAATTGGGTCTGTTACACCAAAATGGCAGACCAAGGGATTGAGATTTTAATCATACAAGGCTCAGATCTAGGACTTGGAACTCAGGAATACTTCCAATTCAGTGTCTGTTCTCCAAGCTGAGGCAGTCCGATGCTCCATTTTGACAGGAAGTTATCACAGTCATAGTTGCCTAGTTCCCTAAATTAAAACTGAGCAGGACTCTGTGGGGCTGTGGAGTAGAGATCTGTCCTGTATTCTCCTTTCTTGTCTGTAGGATATATGCTTTGTTCAGGCTCCTTGACCTTCCCTGAGTTCCAAAGGGTGGATTCAAACAGTTGCTAATCAGGAAAGGGAAGGGATCCAGAAACAGAGGAGAAACAACCAAATGGTGGTACAGCCTTGAGACAGGGTCCTGGTTCCTACTCAAAGAAATATGCATAAAACAATGTCTTTGAGTTCTTCTATAGAACTGGAGCCCCTATCCAGGTGGAGGATGGTAACTTTAGACTGAACACAAGATTCCTGGAGCATAGCTCTGTTGCTTCACCACCAACCATCAAAAAAAAAAAAAAAAAAAAAGTCACAAACCCTGCAGCCCTCACCCCAAATGTTGCCTCCTCTTTCTGGGGACCAGTGATGTGGTCATCACTGTTAGGTCACCTGTTTGGCCCCTGTCTATTTCATCTCTGAGAGGAGCCAACAGTTTCAAACTAAATTGCTATTACTAGAAGAGTGGAAGCTGGTTTCAGATGTGGAACACCCCAACTTAGATCAGGTAGAAAGAGACTTCTGCTCTGCTAGGCAGGCCTACGCCCATGCACAGCAGGAAGAAGTTACAGAAGAAAGAGACCTCTACCCCAATTCCCAAGAAGTATCTTGAGTATGAAGTCTCTCAGGGGGGAGTTGTTAGGGGAAGCACACTGATTGAAACCGCCCACCCTGGCCAGGCACCATAGTAACCATTTGCATGAGTTGTTTTATGACAGGAGATCCTGATAAGGAATACGAAACTAATAAGCCACCACCAACCAGAAGAGTTTGGGAAAGGTCGAAAGGAGACACCGTGTGTCCGTCCACTTCCCAGAATCCCACTCACTAGCATCCATCTTGGCTGAGCAATGCAGTGTGCCACCAGGAAAGACTCTGAATTAGAATGATTGGCCAAAGACCACCCAGAAACTAATCCCATCACCATAAAACCCGAGACTGAGGCGAGCCACGCGGCAGAGCAGTTCTCCTGGGTTCCCTTACCCTACTGCTCTCCACCCAGGTGCCCTTTCCCAATAAAATCTCTTGCTTTGTCAGCACATGTGTCTCCTCGGACAATTCATTTCTGAGTGTTAGACAAGAGCCCAGTTTCAGGCCCTGGAAGGGGTCCCCCTTCCTGCAACAGAATCACTGGGTCACATGATACTATATGTTTAAACTTTTGAGGAAATAACAGACTATTTTCCAAAGTTGATATAACATCTTATATTCTACAAGTAGTGTACAAGTGTTCCAGTTTTCGACATGAACATTTTAAAATAGTACCAACAGTGTATATGTATTAATCCCAATATCCTAACTCCTCTCATTCCCTCCCTTTCCTCCTTGGTATCTATGTATAAAACAGACAACTAAGGAGAACATACTCTATAGTACAGGGAGTTCTACTTAATGCACTGTGGTGATCTGAATGGGAAGGAAGTCCAAAGGGAGGGGGTCTACAAATATGTATGTCTAATTAATTTTGCTGTAAGTAGAAACTAACACAACATTGTCAAGTAACTATACTACAATAAAAATTAATTTAAAAATACGGGATACTGAAAAAAAGAGTCATGCAAAGCACCTAGAGGCTTTGTAAATTTTAATACTCCATATTATTTATTGAAGAATTGCTTTAAATTTTCTACCTTACCACATCTGAGCGTCTCACCTTTTCTGTCTGGAGAGTTTTGTGTATATGTGGACACTGTAAACAAACCCACATGGCTGCCGTTCTAGTTCTACATGGATCAAAAGGTATTGGCCATTTATATGTTACTTGTTTACAGTTCAGTCTTTTTCAGTAGATTTACAGAGTCAGGTAACCATCACAACAATCAGTTTTTATCCGCCCCCAAAAGAAATCCTGAACCTATTAGCAGTGATAATATTATCCACTGACAGTGCCCCGAGGGGAGTTTCAGTTCAGTTCAGTCGCTCAGTCGTGTCCAACTCTTTGCGACCTCATGAATTGCAGCACAGCAGGCCTCCCTGTCCATCACCAACTCCCAGAGTTCACTCAAACTCACGTCCATCGAGTCAGTGGTGCCATCCAGCCACCTCATCCTCTGTCGTCCCCTTCTTCTCCTGCCCCCAATCTCTCTCAGCATCAGAGTCTTTTCCAATGAGTCAACTCTTCGCATGAGGTGGCCAAAGTACTGGAGTTTAGGATGGAGGAAAAACAGGAAGCCTTCTATGCTGTGGAGTCTGGCCCTACATAATTAAGTGAAGTAAAAAAGCCCTAAATATTCATTGGAAGTACTGATGCTGAAGCTGAAACTCCAATAGTTTGGCCAACTGATGCGAAGAACTGACTCATTTGAAAATACCCTGATGCTGGGAAAGACTGAAGGTGGGAGGAGAAGGGGACGACAGAGGATGAGATGTACATGAGTTTGAGTAAACTCCGGGAGCTGATGATGGACAGGGAGGCCTGGTTTGCAAAGAGTGGGATCGCAAAGAGTTGGACACGACTGAGCAACTGAACTGAACTGAAAAAAAGTAAAAGGGTTAGTTGCTCAATCGTTTACAACTCTTTGAGACCCATGGTGTCTGTGGTATTCTCCAGGCAAGAATACTGGAGCAGGTAGCCAATTCTTTCTCCAGGAGATCTTCCTGACTCAGAGATCAAACCTAGGTCTCCTGTATTACAGGCAGATTCTTTTCTGTCTGAGCCACCAAGGAAGCCCAGATAGTTAAGATGCATATCTAAAGAAAACAATTTCAGTGAACCCAGATTCTTGTATTTTCCCACACACAATAAAGCACTAAAATCATTATCTTGAGTTTGTCTGTTCTTTGTGATTAGCAGTAATCATTTGACGTTGGACTACATTATTTTCTTCAGCAAAAAAAATTCATATACATTTTGGTTCCTCCTTTACCTCTTTGGAGTAGCCTCAGAGCTATCTGAGAAGCTGTTTCCTGGCTATACTTCTAA
Source organism: Bos taurus (assembly GCF_002263795.3). Taxonomy (NCBI): domain Eukaryota; kingdom Metazoa; phylum Chordata; class Mammalia; order Artiodactyla; family Bovidae; genus Bos; species Bos taurus. The sequence goes on along the minus strand of NC_037332.1, from coordinate 11,405,962 downwards.
GTTAGGTTCCTGAATACAACTTAAATTGCAGCTATTAGGTTGCACATTTCCCTTTCAGTTCAGTCACTCAGTCCTGTCCAACTCCTTGCGACCCCATGGGCTGCAGCACACCAGGCCTCCCTGTCCATCACCAGCTCCCGGAGTTGACTTAAACTCATGTCCATTGAGTCGGTGATGCCGTCCGTTTCAGTTAGCAGTGGCTAAAACCTGAGTAATGAGGTGATGTTACTGTGTCTTTCAGCCTGTCACATCATTTTTGTCACAACACTGTGTGTTCCAAACAGTGTTGCCTGGATCCCATAAACCACTGGGGAAAATCCCCTAATAGGGGGCCCCTTTACTCAACCCACCTACACAGTGCTTGGTGATAAAGAGGTTTTTGCAATTCTGAAAGCTTCCCTGGGGGCAGCATCCTCAGGCCTGCCACTTGTGCGTAAATTTGTTTCTACTTTTGGGAAAGGAACCTTGTTTGCCCTGATAGAGAGACAGTCACTCAGTCGTGTCCAACTCTTTGCAATCCCATGGACTATACAGCCTGCCAAGCTCCTCTGTCCATGGAATTGTCCAGGCAAGAATATTGGAGTGGGTTGCCATTTCCTTTCCCAAGGAAGGAACTTCCAGCTCCAAGGAAGTTGCCGTTTTCCTTCTCCAAGTTATCACGCCATCTGCCATGATAACTCTCAGGCAAATATCTAATGGAGCTCAGCTCACATGGAATCCAGACTCCTGATTCAGTCCGGCATGGGGAGGGAAAAAAGCACCCTACACGAGCATATCAGAGTCATGGCTGGAAAGAAACAAACAAAATATTCTGAATTTTATGGATGATTTTTTTTTCAACAACGTTCACAGCAGTCCATATAATTTGATTTCATAAACACTATTTGGATTACTTTTCTTAAGTGTGACATTCCACTGTCACATATGCATATGTGTAGAACACTTAGAATGCATCATCATATTTACTCTAAAAGATACCCTGGAATAGATATTATTAACCCCATTTTGCATTTGAAGAAACAAAGATGAAGATAAGTTAGGTAACTCAGAAAAAGGCACAGATAAAGGAGAGAATCGGGATTTAAATCTATGCCTACCTAATCTCCCAACAGCAGAAGGCTGTGCCAATGTGCTTTTAATCATTTTCCAAACATTGAACATGTTGGTTGTTTCCAATATCTTGCTGTTAAAAGTAATGCCACAATGATACACATGGATATTAATCTTTGTCAGAATGTTTATTGCCTCTAGTTAGAATAGTACAAAGTAACACACTAGGTCAAAGTGTATGCAGTATTTTTAAAGATTTTTTTTTTTTAATATATGAGATGAGATTGTTTCTCAGAAAAGTTGTTCTGGGGCATACTCCCAGTAGGTGTAAGAGTGTTTATTTTGTGCACTTTCACCCACACTGGGCTTCCCTGGTGGCTCAGAGGTAAAGCATCTGTCTCTAATGAGGGAGACCTGGGTTTGATCCCTGGATCGGGAAGATCCCCTGCAGAAGGAAATGGCAATCCACTCCAGTACTCTTGACTGGAGAATCCCATGGACAGAGGAGCCTGGTGGGCTACAGTCCACAGGGTTGCAAAGAGTCGGACACAACTGAGCGACTTAACTTTCACCTACACTACTACTCTTTTCTCTTTGTGAATTTGACAGGTAATAGAATATTCATTTAAGCAATTTAGAACATTAATTTAAGCAATTCATGATGAGGATGAAAATTTTTGTATGTTTATTACTCCTTCATATATCATCTATGAATTGTCTACTCATATCTTTTATACACACACACACATATAAAAGCAATGCTAAAGAATGTTCAAACTACTGCACAATTGCACTTATCTCACACGCTACCAAAGAAATGCTCAAAATTCTCCAAACCAGGCTTCAACAGTATGTGAAGTGTGAACTTCCAGATGTTCAAGCTGGATTTAGAAAAGCCAGAGGAACCAGAGATCAAACTGCCAACATCCACTGGATCATCAAAAAGCAAGAGAGTTCCAGAAAAAATGTACTTCTGCTTTATTGACTATGCCAAAGCCTTTGACTGTGTGGATCACAACAAACTGTGGAAAATTCTGAAAGAAATGGGAATACCTGTCTCCTGAGAAATCTGTATGCAGGTCAGGAAGCAACAGTTAGAACTGGACATGGAACAACAGACTGGTTCCAAATCAGGAAAAGAGTATGTCAAGGCTGTATATTGTCACCCTGTTTATTTAACTCATATGCAGAGTACATCATGAGAAACACTGGGCTGGATGAAACACAAGCTGGAATCAAGATTGCCAGGAGAAATGTCAATAACTCAGACCTTCCTTTGTTCTATTTTCATGGGCTTTTTTCTGCATTGGCTTTTAGCCACCATCATTCTGGACTCCTTTTCCTTATTCTAACTACATAACATATATATATATATATATATATATATATATATATATATATATACACACACACACACACACACACACACATACATACATATCCGGAGAAGGCAATGGCACCCCACTCCAGTACTCTTGCCTGGAAAATCCATGAACGGAGGAGCCTGGTAGGCTGCACTCCATGGGGTCGCTAAAAGTCAGGCACGACTGAGCGACTTCACTTTCACTTTTCACTTTCGTGCATTGGAGAAGGAAATGGCAACCCACTCCAGTGTTCTTGCCTGGAGAATCCCAGGGATGGGGGAGCCTAGTGGGCTGCCGTCTATGGGGTCACACAGGGTCGGACACAGCTGAAGCAACTTAGCAGTGAATATATATGTGAATATATATATATATATATGTATATCATGTATATATCATATATGTACGTATATATCTCTTCACTGTTGTTGTTTATTCACTAAGCCATGTCCGACTCTGTGACCCCATGGACTGTAAAGCACGCCAGCCTTCTCCATCCTCCACTATCTAGCAGAGATTGCTCAAATTCTTCTTCACTGAGTCAGTGATGCTATCTAACCATCTTATCCTCTGCCACCCACTTCTCCTTTTGCCCTCAATCTTTCCCGGCATCAGGGTTTTTTCCCAGTGAGTCAGCTCTCCATATCAGGTGGCCAAAAGTATTAGAGCTTCAGAAACCATCCTTCCAATGAATATTAAGGGTTGATTTCCTTTAGGATTGACTGGTTTGATCTGTTTGCTGTCCAAGGGACTGTCAAGAATGTTATCTAGCACCACAATTTAAAATTCTCTATGCTGTACAGTAAATCTTTGTTGCTTATCTAGTTTATGTATGGTAGCTTGTATCTGCTTAAATTCTCATGCTTAAATTTTATGATGGTCTTCTTGTTTTAAAAGGTAAGTATATTTAATAATGTTTTCACATTAATTTTTTCCTTTATGATTTATTTCATGATTTTGTGCTTAGGAAACTTTATTATCTCTCTCCCCTAGATCACACACACACATGTTCCTCTATAATTTCATCTTGTTCCTTTGCAGTTGTGACGTAGGAGATAGATGGGCTTCAGCTTAGATATTTATAACTGGCCTCTAGTTTACATTTCATGGGGCATGAAGAAGAGGGTTTCAGGCTGGATACTTACACCTGTTAGCATTTTCTGGGACAAGAGATAGTTGTGCTCTAGTTAAGACATTTACAATCAGCCTCCTGTCTGCCCTTCAAAATGGATGCAGAAACAGGGTAATAGCAAGTGTTGGTCACTTGTAAACACTTTAAGGTAATAGTCACGGTGAGAGTCAAGGTAATAGTCATGCCAAAGACAAAGAGGGGTAAAATCCTGTTTGACTGAAGGGTTAAGGGATCTCTCCTCCCCCCACTTTCAGGACATGGGAGGCACTACACATATGCAGAAAGGCTCCCTGTTGGTCAAAAGTCAAGGGATAACACCAGATCATAGAGTCGTGTGCCTCCCAAAAACCTTCAGTTCAAGATCCATCTTGGCTGAGGGGTGCATGCCCACTCAGGAGGTTCCCAGGGTAGGTCAGGTGTGGAAAAAGAAATCAGATAATTTGCCTGAAGGAAGACGAAGACCCGAAAGAACTGACTAAAATGATTTAATCGCTCTTATTTTGCTCTTCTTCATGAGGCAGGGATGCCCACATCTTTTCTCTCCAGCTGTGCATCTCTGTCTTGCTTCTGTCTTAACTAAACGAACCATTTCTCTACGTGCACTCGTTGCTGTGCGATGCCTCTAATAATTAAACTCTGTACCTGCATTTGCAGTTTCTGCCTCCGTGATAAATGCATTTCTCACTGGCCGCTAAGATCCAGGAAAACACAGCTTCTAGCCTCTAGCCCTTGCTGATCTGGTGGCTGGGATTCCTGATTCTCATCCAGGCTACCCAGGTTCAGTTCTTGGGCAGAGAATTCAGATCTGGTTTCACAGTAGAAGCTGTAAAGTCCACTCGCTGTTGCCTTGCCAAGATCAGTTGTATGTTTCACACATAATTCTTCAAACCGCTTGGCATTATTATATGGTATGAGGTTAGAATAAAAGTTTTTTCTCACATTTTTGTAGATATGTCATGTATTGATTTCTTCTCAGTAGTTCTTAGTAAAGCTTTTAATTACACCTGTATTACAGACATTACCCTCTACTTTTCTTTTTATATTTTTGTACTATTTTTCTAAATTTTTGTATCATTTTAATTTTCCTTTATTATCTGCAAGGATGCTTATAATTCAATAAAGCTAAATAATCAACTAAAATCATAGAGTTGATAACTGATGTGGCCAAACCTGGATTTGAATGCAAATTTTCAAGCTCTAATGCCATGGAGCTATCATCATGCCTGTCTGTCTCCATTTTATTTTCCTTCCTTTACTTTCCTTCTTATTTCAGATAGCATGCATTGTTCATATATTTTAGTGACAGCACATAGTAAGCGCAGTCTAACATTTTCTCACATTTATTGAGGTACTACATTTTTAGAGTCAACTGTCTTCTACGTTTTTAAGGCAATGTCCCCAATATGCCCTGCAATAGTCTTTTAATTACCCTGAGGCAATTTCCTTCCCTCACTATAGGAAGTTTCCTTTTTCATGAATAATGAAGCTATATCTTAGTAGTTTGCTGTTCAGCACAGACAAGATGTGGATTTTCCCCTTGGGCTCTTCAGGTCCACCTGGATGCTGCTAGAACACTCCTCTCAGATCTTCAGCTCGAGGACAGTTCAATGTAGGCATTTCCCATATTTGGCAGCCTTTAGCCAGTGTGGGCCTATAAGATTAAGGAATGGGCTTGTTCTTCTCATTTTCCCTGTTCTTCGAACTCTGAATGATGGCATTTCCCCTCCTGGATATTTTTGAGATAAATGATCTTTGTTTTGCTAGCCCCAGAATGGCTGCCCCAACATACAAGGCCATTCACGTCCCAGGACCGAATCCCTGTCAGGAAAATTTCTCAGTTGACCAAGCCACATCATGGATACTTAGTCTCCAGGGCAAATGCTTAGAGACAGGTCTAGTAATGACCTAACACTAAAGAAAACAGATTCAGCTTTGGTGCAGATCGTGTTGCTCCAAGGGCACCACCATTCATGTGATTGGGCCTGAATTTCAAATTAATGACTTCCCTGTGTGGTGGTGTTTGTTCCATCCACCAAAATATAGAGCAGCTCTGAGTCTTTGCAGAGTCTTGTACATCTGCTGTGTGGCAGAGGGAATGCCTCCCAGAATATGGCAAATCAGAATCAGTACTCTCCCTTCTAGAGGCATCGTGACTCGGACACTTGCGATTTCATGGGTAATCTGAAGGGAAAGTAGAGGAGGCGGATGAGTCAGTCATTGAGAAGTGTTAGTCACCAACGCAAGAGAAAAGCCATACTTGTATAAGAGTTCTAATATTACACAAACTACAAAGAGCTACAAACTCGTGACGCATCCATTCAATCCATTTCCCTGAGAACTGTTGTTGTAGTTCATGACTTCAGGCAAGCTAATGCAAAAGTTCTGCCTACTTCTTGCCCAGGCTTTGTACTTTTTCCTGTCTAGTTCTCTTCATGGAACCCAGCACTATCATGTCTTTGTGAGACATAATCAGTGGTTGTAGGTTGACTTGTTAGAGTCAAGTTTCCCTCTCTTACCATTTTGCTCTATAGTTTCCAAGCACTCCTAATTAGTTACTATGCTTTTCTTCATTTATGAAGATAAATGCAGATAAAAGTTGCTGCTGCTAAGTCACGTCAGTCGTGTCCAACTCTGTGCGACCCCACAGATGGCAGCCCACCAGGCTCCACCGTCCCTGGGATTCTCCAGGCAAGAACACTGGAGTGGGTTGCCATTTCCTTCTCCGGTGCATGAAAGTGAAAAGTGAAAGTGAAGTTGCTCAGTCATGTCCGACTCAGCCACCCCTTGGACTGAAGCCTACCAGGCTCCTCCATCCATGGGATTTTCCAGGCAAGAGTACTGGAGTGGGCTGCCATTGCCTTCTCCGAGATAAAAGTTACACCGGCCCTAAAAAAACATCCGAATCATTTTCCATTCCTTCTACTTCACTTATCTTTAAAAGGCACACATGATGAAGTCCTGTACCTATTCTCTTGGATCAACAGTTTGTGATTTAAGAATATCTTCTATTTTGTTTCCTCCTCCTCATTCAGTTATTATTTTGAAACAATTTTCAAAATATAAGGCCAATTGTTAGCAGTGTTTTCAGTGGCTTTCCCATAGTCATATAACTGATATATAAGTAGTAGAGCTCAAAGTGGATGTAAGGATGTGAATCTTGTGAATCTGCAGTTTAAAATTCTTGCCAATATAGTCATTACCTCATTGGAGGTTATCATTCATATTAAAGATAATGATCACAAATTAATATGAAATATATTTTGATAAACTATGACATAATGTGAATCCTTCATAAAGCTAATAAAATAACCACCTTGATTATATTACATTTTATAACAGCTGATTAAAGGGAGTAAATGAGACAATAAATATAAGTGGTTAGCACAGGTTCTGGCACATAGTAAGTACTCAATTAGTCTGTACTATTATTATCTATTAAGTGGCTAACAGATGCCAAGTAAGCATTCACTCTATAGCTAAGGAAGCCTTTAAAGCAAATTACTTAATTGTTCTGAATTTACTTTGGGGCTTTGATATTTGCCTTAGGTTTATTATATTTACCCACTATCATTTCCAGTATAATTGAAATAATGGTATATTATCAAATGATTTAGAATTTATGTGTCAGAGTGGTCTGGTTTTTGGTGTTTGTTTTTTTTTTTTTTTTTTTTCATTTATTTAAATTCCTTTAGTTGTATGCTGCAATGAACCAGCCAGGAACAGAACTGTGTTTGATGGAAAGAAATACAGTCTCACAAGTCCAGTTATAACATTTGTCATAGTTTCTGTTTTAAAAAAAAATGTTTAAAATGCTTTTATGCCCTAATATTTCTTACATACTTTGTATATCAAATGAAGCTCTGTGATTGAAGATAAGCAATTGCTGTGTGATAACATGGCTTCAGTTAGTACCAGATACACATTAAGGCCATAGCTGGGTAAGGGTAATTTCTAAATCTTCAAATGTTTAAAATGAAAGTGTATAATAATTCATTTCCCAAAAACATTTTTTACAGAGGGTGCCTAACAATTTCTGTGTATGAAACACTATCAGGCTGTATTTCCATTAGTAACCTAGGGTGAAAATGACAACCACAGCAATGCTCTTAATACTTTCTGTTCACAGAAAGTCTTATTTATGGTTATGATTGGGATTCCAAGACTCAGATCTTTCTGTTTTTCACAGTCTTCAAAGACAAGACCTTTCATACACCGTTTCCTGCCTGCTGGCTGGCAGCAGTGGCTAATCCTTTCAATTGTCCACAGCTGGCTTTCTGTCCCTTCTGGTGGGTGTCATGCTGACCTCTACTCATTCTTGGGTCTGTGTGAATGACTCAGACACAAGAAATGGAACATATGTGTACTGCTAGCCATCAGGCAGGGCATTCTGTCTATTCATTTTCCTTTTCTGCCCTAATATAAAACAAGCCCACGTCAGAAGAGGTATCGTGTCTGAATATGAAGTGAGACGAACTAGGGCAACATAACATGTAGGGGGTGACATATCCCTTGAGGAGAGGCAGAGCCCATTTTCTTTGAGAAGGAAGGCTTAACCTGCAAGGAACACATATCCTTCTGTGTTATTTAGTTGTCTTCATTGAGTAATACAGATGAAGAAGCTTGATTACATTCGGAATCAGGGACATTTCCTTCAGGAATTGGAGTTTGCTTGTGGTAAATCACTCTCTCTACAGTATTCCACATCTCCAATTTTTTTTTTTCTCCACTATAAAGAAAATCTCAGTTATTTGTAGGTCAATCCCACTAAGGTGCTGATCCGAGAGTAATCTAAGGGAAAGATTTTCAGACTACATGTATGTATGTATATTTGTGCACCAAGAGGTAAAAGAGAGACTTTGAAGCTCCAGAATAAACATAGTTAGGAGGAAAGTTAATTTCATGTTAAAGAACCTGCCTATCTACTCAACTAAATAGAGATATAGTCTAGTTGCACTATCTAATATAGTGGCCACTGGATATATGTGGCTCTTATTTAAATTTTAAAATGCATTAGATTAAAAATTGACTCTTCAGTCTTGCTGCTGCTGCTGCTAAGTCGCTTCAGTCGTGTCCGACTCTGTGCAACCCCATAGACGGCAGCCCACCAGGCTCCCCCGTCCCTGGGATTCTCCAGGCAAGAGTATTGGAGTGGGCTGCCATTTCCTTCTCCAATGCATGAAATTGAAAAGTGCGAGTGAAGTCACTCAGTCGTGTCCGACTCCCAGCGACCCCATGGACTGCTGCCCACCAGGCTCCTCCGTCCATGGGATTTTCCAGGCAAGAGTACTGGAGTGGGGTGCCATCGCCTTCTCAGTCTTACTAGGTGCATTTCAAATGCTCTGTAACTCCGTGAGGACAATGGCTAATGTACTGGACAGCACCTAACAAAGCAGAAATTTCCAATGGACATCAATGGCAGTCACAGCACGGGTGACACTCAGACCCCTACTAGATTCTGACTGGTGGTTCACTGTCACCTATCCATGATTCCACAGTTCAAAGTGACCACCTCACCTTCAGGCCTCATGTTAACGCTGCAAGCAGGAGAAAAGGAAAGAGGAAGAGCCAAAAAGCTGATTACAGCTGATTCTATCCTCATTTTTTTTTTTTCCAGAAAAATAATAGCTTTTCCAGAACCTCTTTATAGCACATGAAACTGAAATAGGTCACACGGCCTCCCCTGACTGGGAGAAGCTCTAGGGTGGTGAATGTTTCTATTGAAATATTGCTATTAAAAACAACATCAGAGTTGTGATGTAAGACAGAAGAATCAAGTGAGTAGGCAACGTCCGAGTCCAAAACTCATGGATACCTCTTTTATGGCATCAATTTTACACAATTTTAAATATTTGCTTTAAATTTTGGGGAAGCAAATTTTAAGCAATATAGAAAACCATAGTACACATTAAAATAAACATAAATATGATGTACTGAATGGTAGAAAGTAAAAATATGGTTTGTTAGAGCTTGATAATACAAAGAAATGTCTTTGGCATGACCACTTCAGTATATACCTCTACAAACTTTGGGATCCTTGTTCCTCTTCTGCTGTTAGGGAGATTTTAGCTAATTAAATATAGCATAATTATATTTAATTAATTATATATACATCCATACTAAATATACATACATATACATCAGAATGTGTGTGTGTGTGTGTGTGTGTGTGTATATATATATATACATTTAGTTAATAATATATACATACACACACACATATATATATATACACATATAGTACTTCCTTTTGATTTTCATAGGGGAGTGTAAAAAGCTGGTAAGTCTTCAAGGTGTAAGGAAACAATGAGCTCTCCACCATGATGAGAGTTGAAAGTATCTTGGTTGTTTGGGGTTGTGTGGGGACCAAAGCTTTATGGAGTCCTTCAGATAAGCCTCAACCACAATTAAGTATATTTGTGATAATAATCATGTCCCTTAAGAGGCTCTTTAAAATTTATATACCATCTTCTTAAAATTAGACTTTGGATTTCCAAATAATATAGAGAGAAACCATCAATTTAATTCTTCTACCATCGAATGATTACTCTCAGGTTGTGACTATGCATTTATTAGCACATTTGTTTTGAAAGTCCTATAATATATCTTTTCAAACAACATTTGTATGTATAGAGAGGTGGGTAGAGAATGAAACCTTTTCTCCTTTCTGGCAAAATAAGCAATATTAGGAATGGCTTGCCTTTTTATTCCAATCACGGTAACTATTTTAAAAGTATAGTTTCTTTCACGCATGCACGCTAAGCTGCTTTAGTAGTGTTCAGTAGTCACAGAGTTGTGTCTGACTCTCTGTTACCTCACAGACTGTGGCCCGCCAGGCTCCTCTGTCCATGGAACTTCCCAGGCAAGAATACTGGAGTGAGGTGCCATTTTCTCCTCCAGGAGATCTTCCCAATACAGGAATCAAACCCATGTCTCTTATGTTTCCTGCACTGGCAGGTGGATTCTTTGCCACTAGCACCACTTGGGAAGCCCAATTTCTTTCATGGCCATTACATTCAGTTCTTCCAGGATCTGAGCCCAGTTGACTCACAATGTCTTTCCTTAAGCCTCTACTTTGAATAAACTTAATAACTCATACTTCCTTGACAATGCTATTTGTTCCCTCTCAGAATTTTGATAATGTTGTTCCCTTCACCAGCATGGACACAGGCTTAATGTACCACATGGGTGGGCCCAATGAACGCAAGTCTTAGTTGGGAAGAGCTATGACTTTGTAGAATAAGAGACCAACAGGGGATCAATTGTCCATGATTTTCCTGACTTCCCCTTCACACATTCTAATATTTACAGTTAAAAAATGGGTTTTGATACATCATCATTTCTTGATGACTTCATCATGAAAGTTTCATATTAGTCACAAAGACTAAAAAAAGAAATGACCCTTCATATTGTCTCTGTGGGTACACTGTTTAAGTCATGATTTAAAATATTTCATGTTTAATGTTCCTCAAGATGCAGCATTTTATTCTGTTGCTTGGACAAACCTCTACAAATTACTCTGCTCCGTATACTTCTAGGAAAAGAAAGCACCAATATAAGTAATCTCTCCCTTACAATTAGAATTTCACATGGATCCTAGGATATGTACAACACAGCAAATAGCAAGAAGTGAATAAATTTAAGCATTTATGTCTCAAATACACAGAAACTGAAGCAGTAGACATTTTACCTTTGTTTTTGTTGGAATGACAAGATTGGACAAAAATTCAAAAGGTCACTGAATTCACTAATTTTTTTTAACTTTTACAACCAAACTATATGGTACATACATCAGTTCAGTTCAGTCACTCAGTTGTGTCTGACTCTTTGTGACCTCATGAATCACAGCACGCCAGGCCTCCCTGTCCATCACCAACTCCCGGAGTTCACTCAGACTCACGTCCATCGCATCAATGATACCACCCAACCATCTCATCCTCTGTCATCCCCTTCTGCTCCTGCCCACAATCACTCCCATCAGAAGGGTCTTCTCCAATGAGTCAACTCTTCGCATGAAGTGGCCAAAGTACTAGAGTTTCAGTTTCAGCGTCAGTACTTCCAATGAACACCCAGGGCTGATCTCCTTCAGAACGGACTGGTTGGATCTCCTTGCAGTCCAAGGGACTCTCAAGAGTCTTCTCCAACACCACAGTTCAAAAGCATCAATTCTTTGGTGCTCAGCTTTCTTCACAGTCCAACTCTCACATCCATACATGACCACTGGAAAAACCATAGCCTTGACTAGACAGACCTTTGTTGGCAAAGTAATATCTCTGCTTTGCAATATGCTATTGAAGTGAATAAAATGGTACATACATAAAAGTACACAAATCAAACTGCATTGCCTAAGTGATAAAATAAACACACCTAGGTAACCACCATCTATACCAGAATACAATAGAGACCCTGAACTTTGAAAAGATTCTTCCACATAACCCTCCAATGTTCACTCCACAGATCACCACTATTCTGACTTGAGTCACCAAAAACTATCATTGTTGCTTTTTTTGCATTTTACTATTTCTGTCCTTTATTAAGCCCATCTTTGCATGAAATATTCCCTTGGTATCTCTAATTTTCTTGAAGAGATCTCTAGTGTTTAAGAAGAGGAGGCAAGGATACACAGAAGAACTATACAAAAAAGATCTTCATGACCCAAATAATCATGATGGTGTGATCACTCACCTAGAGCTAGACATCCTGCGATGTGAAGTCAAGTAGGCCTTAGGAAGCATCACTACGAACAAAGCTAGTGGAGGTGATAGAATTCCAGTTGAGCTATTTCAAATCCTAAAAGATGATGCTGTGGAAGTGCTGTACTCAATATGTCAGCAAATTTGGAAAACAGCAGTAGCCACAGGACTGGAAAAGGAGAGTTTTCATTCCAATCCCAAAGAAGGGCAATGACAAAGAATGCTCAAAGTACCACACAATTACACTCATCTCACACGATAGTAAAGTAATGCTCAAAATTCTCCAAACCAGGCTTCAGCAATACGTGAACCATGAACTTCCAGATGTTCAAGCTGGATTTAGAAAAGGCAGAGGAACCAGAGATCAAATTGCCAACATTCACTGGATCATCAAAAAAGCAAGAGAGTTCCAAAAAAACATGTACTTCTGCTTTATTGCCTATGCCAAAGGCTTTGACTGTGTGGATCACAATAAACTGTGGAAAATTCTGAAAGAGATGGGAATATCAGACCACCTGACCTGCCTCTTGAGAAACCTGTATGCAGGTCAGGAAGGAACAGTTAGAACTGGACATGGAACAACAGACTGGTTCCAAATAGGAAAAGGAGTACGTCAGGCTGTATATTGTCACCCTGCTTATTTAACTTATATGCAGAGTACATCATGAGAAACGTTGGACTGGAAGAAGCACAAGCTGGAATCAAGATTGCTTGGAGAAATATAAATAAACACAGATATGCAGATGATACCACCCTCATGCAGAAAGTGAAGAACTAAAGAGCCTCTTGATGAAAGTGAAAGAGGAGAGTGAAAAAGTTGGCTTAAAGCTCAACATGCAGAAAACTAAGATCATGGCATCCAGTCCCATCACTTCATGGGAAATAGATGGGGAAACAGTGGAAACAGTGGCTGACTTTATTTTGGGGGGCTCCAAAATCATGGTAGATGGTAACTTCAGCCATGAAATTAAAAGATGCTTACTCCTTGGAAAGAAAGTTATGACCAATCTAGACAGAATATTAAAAAGCAGAGACATTACTTTGTTAACAAAGGTCCATATAGTCAAGGGGATGGTTTTTCCAGTGGTCATGTATGGATGTGAGAGTTGGACTGTGAAGAAAGCTGAGTGCCAAAGAATTGATGCTTTTGAACTGTGGTGTTGGAGAAGACTCTTGAGAGTCCCTTGGACTGCAAGGAGATCCAACCAGTCCATCGTAAAGGAAATCAGTCTCGGATGTTCATTGGAAGGACTGATGTTGAAGCTAAAACTCCAATACTTTGGCCACCTGATGTGAAGAGCTGACTCATTTGAAAGAACCCTGATCCTGGGAAAGATTGAGGGCAGGAGGAAAAGGGGATGACAGAGGACGAGATGGTTGGATGGCATCACTGACTTACTGGACATGAGTTTGGGTGAACCCCGGGAATTGGTAATGGACAGGGAGGCCTGGCGTGTTGTGGTTCATGGAGTCACAAAGAGTCAAACACTTAGAATGTGACTCCATTCTAAGTGACTGAACTGAACTGAACTTGTGTTTTACGGGAGGAGTAGAATCATAAAGTCTATGTTTTTTGCTTGGATTAATTTTGTTCAACACAATACATCTGACATGACCCATGCTGTTGTGTGTAACAGTGATTTTTTTTCAATTACTCTGTAATAATCCACTTTAAGAATGTAACACTATTTGCTTATTCTATTGCTGATGGTGATCAGCCCTGGGATTTCTTTGGAGGGAATGATGCTAAAGCTGAATTCCAGTACTTTGGCCACCTCATGCGAAGAGTTGACTCATTGGAAAAGACTCTGATGCTGGGAGGGATTGGGGGCAGGAGGAGAAGAGGACGACAGAGGATGAGATGGCTGGATGGCATCACTGACTCGATGGACGTGAGTCTGAGTGAACTCCGGGAGTTGGTGATGGACAGGGAGGCCTGGCGTGCTGCCATTCATGGGGTCGCAAAGAGTCGGACACGACTGAGCAACTGATCTGATCTGATCTGATTGCTGATGGTTATTTGTTTTTTTTTTCCAGCTGAGTGTTACTATGAAGGGTGCTATTATGAATATACAGCACTGTATTCATATTATGTAGTTCTGTTTACAATTCTACTGTGTATCTGCCATGTATTATATCTACCTGGGGATGGAATTGAATAGATGATTAGAGTCTGTTTTTTTAGAAACCAGAAACCAGTTTCCCAAGGAGATTGTACCAATTTACTCCCCAGTAGCAGTATATAAGAGTTCAAATTTTTCCTTATCCTCAAGGACACAGCACTGACAGCTATACCTACTATTTTTTAAGGTCATCTTTTGGGTGTAGGGTCATATCTCATTATTGGTTTTCATTTTACTTTTCCCTGATGATTATGGATGTGAAACACTCCTTTATACACTTAAAGGCAATTTGGGTTTCCCCTTTTGTGAAGAGCCTGATCAAATCATTTGTCTATCATTTTTTTGTTTTGTTTTGATTCTGAAAGGGTCATCTATTTCTTTATTGGTGGATTTTTGAATTTGAAATATTCTGAATGAAAGGTCTCTTTAGTTACAAGTATTACAAACATCATCTCGAGGAAGATTGGCTTTACATAGTTCCTTTTGATAAATAAGTTTTTCAAAAAATGTATTGCAACTGGAGGGATATTGCTTCCATGCAGCAGAACTTAATAAAAATTTCTATAGGACTGTTCTTGTCTCTTTCATCAGTATTTTCTCCTCCCCTTTCCTTTTCTGATGGCCTGTTTAACCAATTTGTGCCCACAAGTTCCTGTAAATCTGTGCTGTAAATTCCTTTTATTCTCCTATTCCAATCCCTAAATATATTTTATTTTCAGATATCTATTTCACTTGTGAATAAAAACACATTCATGGCAGGAAAATATTAAAATATTTCAAGACCCCAAAGCTTTATAAAGAACATGTGTTGCTTGCTGAGCTGGGTGATAAGAATGAGGAAATTGCAAGACTTGAGACGCTGAGGGGTAACTGCATTCTGCTGAAGAAGAGCTGTGAAATAAGGAAACTCCGAGGGCAGATTCCAGAGGTTGAAAAGCCCTAGTCCTGAGGCTGGAGAGGCCTGTGCGGAAAGTTCGAGGGGAACAAGGAATAGAAGGTGCTTAGAAAGATTTTTCTGGAGTTCTGCTATGTGGTTGTGATAAATTACCATTTTCAGTAAAATGTACACTGCAATTATTGCTTTCTAGAATTGTATCTACTTTGGGGAAGGGTATGCAAAACGTTCTTACTCAGGATGGGAAAAATAAATGAGATGACGACCACGGGAACGACATTGCACTTGCAGTTCTAACAATATCTGCACAGTTAAATACGCTATTAATATTTTTCAGTTGCATTTTCAGTAAACAATAAAAAATGATTTATAGCTCTACAGCAATGTATTTATTACAAAAATAAAATTATGTCATATTTCCAGTCTATTATACTTCTCTAAAATGTAGACATGGGAGAATTATACTAGATGACATTTGATTTGGGCTTACCTTCGATAATTAGTCTTTTTTGCTACATCCTTTTCATATTGTTATTAAATCACATTTAAATAGAAGGTCACTTGCTATTTTGTATCAATATTTACAAGTAGGATTTGTCTTATTTGACCTCCTTGTTTTTTCCTCTCAATTTACATAATTTAACTTAAGAGGCAGTGTGTTTTACTGTGTCCTGCAAAGAATACTGATAGGACTAAATAGTAATAGTAATAATTGCCTATCTTTTATATTGACATTTCTTTTTGAAAAATGAATGCTGCACCTTCGAAGGGTACTATCAACACTTTTATGTTTTAAAATTGTATTTCATCATGGTGTATCACTAATCTTCCCTTGATTCTCTAATGTTTTCTTTTCTATAGGTCTAGAAACTGATAAAATTTACTGAACTACTGTCCCTCATAGATAACTCCTGCCCTCCTTTTCACAAAAGAAAGACTTTCACCTAAAATTACTACCAAAAGAATTTCAAGATGTTTACCAGTTTCTATGCACGTAAAATCCTTGTAATGTACAGTCACAAAGGAACATACACTTACTGCTAAAATTATTGTTGGGGAGAACTGAGTTAATGGGAGGGAATGTCAACACGCTGCCAAGTGAAAAAGCAGAAGATGATTTTCATTGAGAACCTGGGTGTCAAAGCAAGAGTCTTGATGGAACACATTGCTTAGGTTTTCAGCGGAGATTTTCAAAGTCATGAACTTTAAATGCTGTTAATTCCAACATTTTAAAAAATGACAGATAACTCATTTTATGTTATCTTCTACCAAAATAAGTTAATTTTTGGTCTTTGTCTTGCTGTCAAGAGCTGATTAGATAGCACAGAATCTGAGTACTAAAAAAAATTACTTTTTTAAATTAAGGAATTCATATCCACAACTTTCCAGAATGAAAAAGATGTCTACTGTTATGCCACTGGGATGAAGAGAATTTTTTTTTTCTTAATGGAGTGCACGTGAAATCATGGAAAACATTCAATAGACACAAAGGGAATTTGCTGAAGTGCCTCCTCCTGTTTAGAGTATGGACATATGTCTCAGGAAATTACTGTTGCTGTATATACTGCCTTCTACACGTCTATAGACCATGACTACCAAAAATTCCCAGCAACCAGTGAGAAAAGTTACTTTGCATGAATTTCAACACCCAAGGAAGGTGGCCTAAAGATTCTTTTATTTTTTTCATTAGTCTAGAAAGAATGTTAATGAACAGGTGCCAATTCTCACCATACTTTTTTTTTTTTTTTCTCTTCAGTTTGCCTTACAAACTGGTGTTTAAATAAGGCAGACATTACTATTTCTGTATATTTTACTGACTCAGGGGAACTGTGTCATACAAGATCAATGTAGAGTGTCCCCAGTCCTGCTGAATGTTTGCTCAGCCATCTGTTTCATGATTTTTCACTTTGCTTCTTTTATCTGACTCCAATAAGCAAACAACAGAGAAGGCAATGGCACCCCACTCCAGTACTCTTGCCTGGAAAACCCCATGGATGGAGGAGCCTCGTAGGCTGTGTTCCATGGGGTCAGTAAGAGTTGGACACGACTGAGCGACTTCACTTTCACTTTTTACTTTCCTGCATTGGAGAAGGCTGGAGAAGGCAATGGCAACCCACTCCAGTACTCTTGCCTGGAGAATCCCATGGATGCAGGAGCCTGGTGGGCTGCCATCTATGGGGTTGCACAGAGTCAGACACGACTGAAGCGACTTAGCTAGCTAGCTAGCTATTGGAGAAGGAAATGGCAACCCACTCTAGTGTTCTTGCCTGGAGAATCCCAGGGCGGGGGAGCCTGGTGGGCTGCCATCTTTGGGGTCACACAGAGTTGGACACGACTGAAGCGACTTAGCAGCAGCAGCAGCAGCAGCAGCAATAAGCAAACAGAAAGGTATCAGCAGTCTCAGTGGTTTTTCTTTCATCCAGTATGTATCATCTGGATGATAATTTTGTTCTCTTGAGGCCAAATATCATTAAAAACAAAAACAAATTACTAAATGCAGTATGTTGTGGAATGAAGAGGGAGGGTTTTGAGGCCAAGAGTCTTCAGTTTAAAAGTGGCTTTATCATCTACTTGGGAGTATGGACTTAGTCAAGTCACATATTTTCTGTGACTTGGTTTCCCTAATATAAAATGGTGATAACAACACCTAGCAGGAGGTGCTGTGTAATTAGATATATGAGATATACAATGTTCTTAGAATACTACAGGCATGATTTAAATGATGCCAGAAGTTAAAAAGCTAGGAGTTAAAAGTAAAATTTAATTTCTCTGTCCTTAAGCAGCTTAGAATATAACTGGAAATACGCCACGCATACACACAATCAGTTTTAGAATACAGTACATAATTTCACCAAATGATCAATAGGGATGGTGATTAGGGAATTTTAGAAGCCCAAGAAAAAGATTCAATGACATTCTTAATCTAGTGACCTTTTCTGAGCCAAAAACACCACAGTGAAATTCTTGTCTTAGGCAGGCTGTCTTGACAACAGTTGCCCCAAGACAGCAGCTGCAGCTGTGGAAAGTCAGAAAGCTACTGCAAAAATCTAACAAGGTGTTAAAGGCCGGAATTGTACAGAAAGATAATTCTGTTTACGTTAAAATTAACATTTAAGTACTGAGGGTGGCAAGCAGCACAAATAGGTAATTCGCTCACCAAATGTTACACAGAGATAAGTGTAATTTTCTTCCACAGAGAGATGGGTCGCATCATTGATTTAAAATGAATTAAATTGCATTGCTCTACTTATTAATCCATAGAAAACCAACTGGGGCTATGAATAAGTATCTTTCCAAAATTTTTCCCTAGCAACTTCACACCCTGGTGCTAGTGTTGAATTTAATAAAATGGGGCCAAAGAAACTGTAGCAACTGAAGCATGAAGCTTAGCTGCAGAGCTGAGGGAGGCCATGCAGGGCTCTATCAAGACCATTTCCCCAGGATATGTAATATCCACAGAATGTGCCTCATTTTTGCTCTCCTACAAATTCTTAGTCCTCCCTTTACTCTCGGCCTTCCACATACAGATGCTGAAAAGATAATACTAATTCTAGTGTCTGGTAGAGTAATACAGTAACTGTATTATTCTCCATTTGCTTAGTACTTTGCCATTGTCAAAGTGCAGTCACATACAATTTCAGGAGTTGTTATCGTCTCTTTCCTAAGTTCCTATGGATATTTTTCTAAAATATTTTATTTTTTCAAAGGCTATATAATATTCACATATTATTGGAGGTTTTTTCTGAGAATTAAATTTAAAAGGTCATTTAAGATGTCACTATTTTCAAATCTCTTTAGAGATATTAGATGAAGTTAAGTCAGACTTAGAAGTTAAGTCAGAATAATTATGTTTCTTGGTAGGAAAGACAACAGAAGTGTGAAGGATCTGAATTTTGTTTAAGAAATCAAACTGAAGTGTTTGAAATGGGGCCTTGAAGATTCTGGGCAAGAGAGAAAATGGTAACATTTCCCCCTATATCTTAATTCAGCTTCCTTAGTGCATCAGTGTAACATTATTCTGGTTTCATAAGTCTTTACAGAAAGAGATTGGAGTTTCTAGGACTGTAAACTCCAACACTGGGAAGAATAAGTATTCTCTGAGTACTAAAACTGTTTCAAATACAGCATCCTCAAGGACAAATGCCAAAGTTAACAAGTATGTCTTGTTTATCATCAACACTAATAAAGATGAGCTATGCAAGTTGCAATGTAGCTACCAGCGTTTCTAACAAGAAATTGAGTATTTTTAAGAAGTATTGCCTTGAGTGGATGAGTGGAGATTCAGCTCTTCAACTACAGGATATCACTGGTAAAGCATAAGAAGCCAAGAACAAGTGAAATAGAGAGTCTTTTACCCTCTCTTGCTCTCTCTCTGTGTATAAGGCGGGGGAGGGGGGACACTTAGTACAGATGAACAATTGAGGTTAAAAAAAATTGAAAATGACTTTCATAAGTGCTGTAAAGCATTGTGAATTTCAAAGCAAAGAGTTCAAGATTTTCATTAATACTACATTTCCTAAGAGTTTAAAAATCATATTTGGGGAAGGTATAGAAATAATTAAGACTTAATCATGTTATCTCTATTTTTTCAGTCAGTTCAGTTCAGTCACTCAATCGTGTCTGACCATTTCTGAACCCATGGACTGCAGCACGCCAGGCCTCCCTGTCCATCACCAACTCCCGGAGTATACTCAAAGTCATAACCATTGAGTTGGTGATGCCATCCAACCACCTCATCCTCTGTTGTCCCCTTCTCCTCCAGCCTTCAATCTTTCCCAGCTTCAGGGTCGTTTCAAATGAGTCAGTTCTTCGCATCAGGTGGCCAAAGTTTGGAGTTTCAGCTTCAACATCAGTCCTTTCAATGAATATTCAGGACTGATTTTCTGTAGGATGGACTGGTTGCATTTCCTTGCAGTCCAAGGGACTCTCAAGAGTCTTCTTTAACACCACAGTTCAAAAGCATCAATTCTTTAGCACACAGCTTTCTTTATAGTCTAACTCTCACATCCACACATGACTACTGGAAAAGGCATAGCCTTGACTAGATGGGCCTTTTGTTAGCAAAATTGTGAACCATTGCAAAGAAAAGAATAAAATACTTAGGAATATATCTACCTAAAGAAACTAAAGACCTATATATAGAAAACTATAAAACACTGGTGAAAGAAATCAAAGAGGACACTAATAGATGGAGAAATATACCATGTTCATGGATTGGAAGAATCAATATAGTGAAAATGGGTATACTACCCAAAGCAACCTATAGATTCAAAGCCATCCCTATCAAGCTACCAAAAGTATTTTTCACAGAGCTAGAACAAATAATTTCACAATTTGTATGGAAATACAAAAAACCTCGAATAGACAAAGCAATCTTGAGAAAGAAGAATGGAACTGGAGGAATCAACCTGTCTAACTTCAGGCTCTACTACAAAGCCACAGTCATCAAGACAGTATGGTACTGGCACAAAGACAGAAATATAGATCAATGGAATAAAATAGAAAGCCCAGAAATAAATCCACACACCTATGGACACCTTATCTTTGACAAAGTAGGCAAGAATATACAATGGAGAAAAGACAATCTCTTTAACAAGTGGTGCTGGTCAACCACTTGTCGAAGAATGAAACTAGAACACTTTCTAACACCATACACAAAAATAAACTCAAAATGGATTAAAGATCTAAATGTAAGACCAGAAACTGTAAAACTCCTAGAGAAGAACACAGGCAAAACACTCTCTGACACAAATCACAGCAGGATCCTCTATGACCCACCTCCCAGAATATTGGAAATAAAAGCAAAAATAAACAAATAGGACCTAATTAAACTTAAAAGCTTCTGCACCACAAAGGAAACTATAAGCAAGGTGAAAAGACAGCCTTCAGAATGGGAGAAAATAATAGCAAATGAAGCAACTGACAAACAACTAATCTCAAAAAAAAAAAAAAAAAAAAGCAATTCCTGCAGCTCAATTCCAGAAAAATAAACGACCCAATCAAAAAGTGGGCCAAAGAACTAAACAGACGTTTCTCCAAAGAAGACATACAGGTGGCTAACAAACACATGAAAAGATGCTCAACATCACTCATTATCAGAGAAATGCAAATCAAAACCACAATGAGGTACCATTTCACACTAGTCAGAATGGCTGCGATCCAAAAGTCTACAAGCAATAAATGCTGGAGAGGGTGTGGAGAAAAGGGAACCCTCTTACACTGTTGGTGGGAATGCAAACTAGTACAGCAACTATGGAGAACAGTGTGGAGATTCCTTAAAAAACTGGAAATAGAACTGCCATACGACCCAGCAATCCCACTGCTGGGCATACACACTGAGGAAACTAGAATTGAAAGAGACACGTGTACCCCAATGTTCATCGCAGTACTGTTTATAATAGCCAGGACATGGAAGCAACCTAGATGTCCATCAGCAGATGAATGGATAAGAAAGCTGTGATATGTATACACAATGGAGTATTCAGATCAGATCAGATCAGTTGCTCAGTCGTGTCCGACTCTTTGCGACCCCATGAATCGCAGCATGCCAGGCCTCCCTGTCCATCACCAACTCCTGGAGTTCACTCAGACTCACGTCCATCGAGTCAGTGATGCCATCCAGCCATCTCATCCATTAAAAAGAATACATTTGAATCAGTTCTAATGAGGTGGATGAAACTGGAGCCTATTATACAGAGTGAAGTAAGCCAGAAAGAAAAACACTAACGCATATATATGGAATTTAGAAAGATGGTAATGATAACCCTGTATGTGAGACAGCAAAAGAGACACAGATGTATAGAACAGTCTTTTGGACTCTGTGGGAGAGGACAAGGTGGGATGATTTGGCAGAATGGCACTGAAACATGTGTAATATCATATGTGAAACAAATTGCCAGTCCAGGTTCGATGCAGGATACAGGATGCTTGGGGCTGGTATACTGGGATAACCCAGAGGGATGGTATGGTGAGGGAGGTGGGAGGAGGGTTCAGGATGGGGAACATGTGTACACCCGTGGCGGATTCATGATGATGTATGGCAAAACCAATACAATATTGTAAAGTAATTAGCCTCCAATTAAAATAAATAAATTGATATTAAAAAAAAAAACAACCTAAAAGATGATGTTGTGAAAGTGCTGTATTCTCTATCTTTTGGTCTGTTCAAATATGTTGTGAATATAAATTTAATCTACAGCCTATATGAGACCTTGTCCAGGGATATATTAATATGACAATACCATAATAATAATGTTTAAGTATTATTAACATGAGAAGTCTGTGCATTGCCCATGTTTTTCACCTGCTAGGTGAGATGATCACAGAAGCTGGACATTTCGCAAGAGCAGTTTACCAAATACAACTTGCCATACTTAATGCAAAAGTTAATAGATTTTACCAAAAGATGAAAAGTCTCAGGCAAAAATAGAACTGCATTTGACACAATTGTTGTTGTTTGGTCACTAAGTCATAGAATATGACACCATAACAGCAACCATAATTCAAGTCTCTCCAGAGCAAACCAAGCAATCGCATCATTCTGATTATATAAAGACTGCAAATGCCCATATGATTTAGCAATATGAAGCTCAAAGTTAATCTTAGGTAGAGAATATCACTGTGGGTTGTAGAATGAATGGAAGCTAATAAAATGGAGAGATCATAGATGAATATGTCAGGAGATTGGTTGTAAATAGGAAGAGACCTAGAGTAGTAATTGGGAGAAGAGATGGGTCCTTGAAGGGAATTTAAAAGATAGATGAGATTTGAGCAGGTTTATTTATTTCAAATAATAAGGAGTCAAAAGAAAGTAAGAGGTTGATAATGAAAGAGAGAAAGAAGATCAATAGAACAAAACAGAGAGAGAGCTCCAAAACACAGGAATATATTTTCAACCTATTTAAATGAATTTTCAACGTTCTATAAAAAGTTCATTTGTACTTGTGTGAAACAAATCTAAAGTGAATCAGAACCAACAGAAATAACAGAAAAAATTACTCTTATTACTCTTATTAAGAAGGGATAAAATAATAAGTTATGAAGACAAGCCTTCAGCAGTTTGAAATGAATTTCCTTATAAAATACATTAAATAAATGAGAAAATATTAAGAAGATTGATCTTGGCAGTAATGGGTTTTAAGTTTTATGAAATGCTGTGATAATTAGGATAGAATTTTCAAGTGGAAAATGAGTGATCATCCTTAGAGATGCAAAATATCCCTGGAACTTATAACAAGAATATCATTAAAGTACTCAAATAAATATAATTCTGGCTCAAAATAATGAGTTTTCATTTATCATCCTAATAAATTTTAGGATCCTAATAAATCCCAATAAAATTTACCTCTAAATGTTTTTCTAGAAACTAAAATCTGTTTTATGTTTTTTACAGTTTCTGGATGAGAACTTCTAAAACTTCTAGAATTGAAAAAAAAATGCTTTTAAAGAGTTGAAAACCAGTGAAACTGCTGTTCAAATGAGATATAATTGAAAAATTTATTTGTTTAAAACTTTGATTCAATTTAGTCATTATTTCAACTTCTCACATAACCGTGTAACTCAATAAAGGTTGAGTTTATTGCCTACATTAGGCTGTGACATTCCATTCTTTTATTATTTATGCCAGTACTAGAAAGAAATCAGTACCTGTTTATCTGCTATCACTGATAAAAAGTAGGTTTCTTCATTATTAAGGTACATGATATGGTGACTCTAGTAAAAAACCTAATAATGAGAAATCCTATATCATATAAGAATGTGACTTTCTCATTGAGTAACAGTACAAAAATCAGTCTATCTTTTTGATATTTCACTGCTGCAAGTGAAACTGAATGAGTTTTCTTTTCTACAAAGATACAGCCATCCTATCCTCTAAGGCATTTTATCAATACTATTACTATCAATGATATAGTGTGTTACTAAGTTATTTTACCCAATGTGTTCAAAATTTTAATGAAATAGTTTTCACTTGCTGTCAAAGTAAGACAACATAATTTAAATGATTTTTATTTATAGTGGTGAAAAAGTTACAATGTGGGTAAGAAACTCATTCTTAATGCAGTGAAAGACTACACATAAGAGATGCCACATCTGCAGACACTTTGAGAATAACAGACAGATTTCAAAATTAAATGTCTTTTAATTGAAATAAAACATGTTTTAACGTGTGACTTCATTCTGATTATTAAGATTATTCCAAGAAAAGGCAGAGCAACGTAAACTAAAGAAACATACATTTTGACTAGTTTTACTCTATTTTAGTGATTATCCATATGTGATTTAGTGATTATTCATAAACTGTAAAGCTGTATACAAAGATTTTCTTAGTATATTTGCATTCTGGCAGTTATTAATAAATTAATTTTATCAAAACTTGTGATATCAGGAAAGTAAACATTTAGGATGGATTTTATGAAACTGTGAAATTTTATTTTAATTTGCCATAAAGTTTGATAATTATATACCCACATATCCTGACTCCAAGGTCTTTTGAAGTAGCATATTCTATGTATTCATTATTTAACTAATACATTATGAATTAACTAATTTGATGTTTTTATTGTTTTTGTGATGGACTAGGTACTATAAAACCAGAGGGGTCACTGGTTGCTAAGATGCTAAAGAATTTCCCTGCAGTGCAGGAGACCCAGGTTTGATACCTGGGTTGGGAAGACCCCCTGGAGAAGGGAATGACAGCTCACTCCAGTATTCTTACCTGGAAAATTCCATGGACAGAGGAGCCCGGTGGGCTACAGTCCATGGAGTTACAAAGAGTTAGACACAACTGAACAACTAACAGATGCTATAAAAGTATATATTAACTGTAGCTCATCATTTCTTAAGCTACATGCATTTAATTAGGTTTTGAAAAACTCTAATTACAAAATAATTCTTTCAGTGGCTTCATAGAGTTGACTAAAATTTTTCCCATATTACTGAAATAGCTTTCCTTAAAGCATCTTTTTGTTCTTCACTGTGAACTTAATCATATAATGTAAAAGTAAAGGGAAAAAATAACTTGAAAGATAATTCAGTATGGCATGTAAAGTGGAATAATTCTCCAACACTATACCACATTAGGGGAAATTTCTATTTCAAATGAATTTGGAAGCCAGAAATGCAGGGAAATTAATTTGTGTAGAGGAGGGCATTTATCCTAAAGTGGGGATGAGGGATGAAGGGTGCTTGTGAGTAAGAAGTAATTGGGAATGGTGATAGTAGCCAAAGGCCAGAGCTTGTCAAGGGGAATTCCTAGCCCATAGCAATGCTTCATGCCAGGCAAGAGTCGTTTTCCAGGTCCTAGTGGTCATCTACCTTCCTGGAGCATATGAAGAGAAGCTGGAGTTGGGCAGCAGAGCCACTTGCAGGAGGTGGGAATCAGGAGCACTAGGCAGGGTATCGCCGAGAGCTATATGCACGGAGGTTCAGGGGAGAACTCCAACCCTGTGAGGGGACTGGAGCCGTCCGAGGAATTACAGTAGATCTTCAGACCTGTGGTTGCCAGAGGGGAGAAGGGTAGACGAGGAAAGGACTGGGACTATGGACTTGGCAGCTGTAAACTATGTACGCTATTAAGTATAGGATGGATAAGCAACAAGGTCCTACGTATAGCACAGGGAACTATATTCAATATCCTGTGATAAACCATAGTGGAAAAGGATATTTTTAAAAAAAGAATGTGTATATGTATATAACTGAGTCACTCTGTTGTACAACAGAGACTGGCATAACACTGTAAGTCAATGATACTTCAATAAAAGATAAAATAAAATATTGCTGAGTCTCTAGGGCATGCAGTCACTCACTCCTGTCTGACTCTTTGTGACCCCATGGACTGTAGCCAGCCAGACTCTTTTATCTATGGGATTCTCCAGGCAAGAATACTGGAGTGGGTTGCCATGTCCTCCTCCAGAGGATCTTGCCCAGTCAGGGATAGAACCCATGTCACCTGCATCGCAGGCAGATTCTTTACCACTGAGCCACTGGGGAAGTCCCGGGTCTCTAGTGAATAATAATAAAAAACCTAAGTGTGGACTTCTGCTTCTGGCCAAGATGATGTGACAGAAATTCAATTTAACCCAAAAACAATGAAAAAAATAAATGGACAAAATTTGTAAATCAAAGATATTCAAAACATTGGACATAAAGCAAGGAAGGACAGTGATCCCTAAGAGATATGACAAAAATGAGATGAGACTTCTCCCAGCTTTTTGCTGTAAGAGAGTTCTCATGCTGTGTACACAGGGAGGGGGGACCTAGGTAGAGACCACCATCTCCCTGAGTTAAGTAGTCGGAGCTGAGGTCAGGAAAGCTGAGGTCTTTCCACAAAGGTGGAAAGAATTCTGCAAATCAGAACACCTGCGGGGGTGTGGGGGGGTGGTGGCGGGGCGGGGAACATGCACAGAGCTCTGCAGTGGATTCCCTGAGTACTGAAGACAATACTGATCAGTGCATGGCTATGAGAAGACTACCTAGACTGGGGAGAGAAATGCCCTAAAGGATGGGGATGTTGTTTATAAGCATGACATGACACACAGTAACCCTAAAAGCAATAGGTTAATGGATTTCTTTACAAAATAGCTGAGAATACATCAAAAAAGACAGAAGACAAATAATGAGAGATAAAAATGTAAGCAATACATTAAACAGATGAGGGCCAGTCTCCTGAATATGCAAAACAATCCATAATTAGTTAAGAGAAAGATAACAGCCCAGTGGAAAATGAGGAACCTGGGAAAGTTGCAAAGTATGTGGAAGTGTGATTATTAAGGGATCATTTCTAATTTTAAAAAACATTTTTCTATATTCTATCAACGTGAGTCTCAGTGAACTCTGGGAGTTGGTGATGGACAGGGAGGCCTGGTGTGCTGCAATTCATGGGGTCGCAAAGAGTCGGACACGACTGAGCGACTGATCTGATCTGATCTGATCAAGAAAAATGTGGTTGAATATATTTTGGTACACCCACAAACTGAAATATTACTTAGCACAGAGAAAGAACAAGAAAAACATCTATATCCAGATATGAGGAGACAAATAGGACAGATTATTTTGAAAATAACAAACTGAAGAATATCAATATAGTATAATCCTACATTTGTAAAATATGTGGTTATAATATAAAAAGAAGATGGAAGTTTATAAAATTATATACCAATAATGAATAAATATAAGAAAATCACATACCAAACGCCATCATATATGATTATATGGATGTATTAATAAAAAACTGATTTGTAAAAATATACAGTTGATAAACAGCAGTGTTTACATCTGCTGTGTAAAACAGATTTATCAAACAGGTGGTGTTAATATAACTGGATTGAACACTTTTGTTAATAAGACAATGAATGTTGAAATTACTCTTTTAAAAAACTAGAAATTCCACTTGCAAAAGTTTGGAATAATATATGTATAGTCACTCTTTATAATAGGCAAAACTTAATGACTATTTTTAAGGGACTGCATTAATAAATTAAGGCTTTAAAATAGAAGTAACATTCTGAAATATTTTAAAAGAATATGGTATATAAGAATTTTTGCCTTCCAGATCAGCTCTCCATCTCTCCACTAAGTTTGTGCTCCCTGGTTGTGTAAAAATGTCACCAATAGACTACTTTGACTTTGGTTTGCAGTTGCTGCTGCTGCTAAGTCGCTTCAGTCTTGTCCGACTCTGTGCGACCCCATAGACGGCAGCCCACCAGGCTCCCCTGTCCCTGGGATTCTCTAGGCAAGAACACTGGAGTGGGTTGCCATTTCCTTCTCCAATGCATGAAAGTGAAAAGTGAAAGTGAAGTCACTCAGTCGTGTCCAACTCCCAGCAACCCCATGGACTGCAGCCCACCAGGCTCCTCGGTCCACGGGATTCTCCAGGCAAGAATACTGGAGGGGGTGCCATGCCCTCCTCCAAGGGATCTTCCCAACCAAGGGGTGGAACCCCCATCTCTTACATCTCTTGCATTGGCAGATGAGTTCTTTACTACTAACTCTACCTGGGAAGCTGAGTATGGGAGGCAATAAATCATAATGGTTGAACTTAAGAGATTCTGGAGTCTGACTTGAGTTCCAGCTGTACAACTAACAAAGAGGGGCTACAGGAAAATGGCTTAACTTCTTTCAGTCTTAATTCCACATCTCTAAATAAAGAAGGTGTTGTCTGCTCCACTGGGTTATCATGAGAATTAAATGAGAGGATGAATGTAACATACCAGTCAGAAAGACTTGGGTTGTTAGTAATGAAAGGCAATCTTCACCGATTGCTCACCTGTACCACATATTCTAGAAACTCTGTATTAACTGTTTAGTCTTCAATAGCTTTATGAATGGAGACCACTACATATGGTGATATGTATATATTTATATCCTATATAGTGCTCAGATTGTAGACAATATTATATAGATGTTTTATATTATTGTCACTGTCATCTTAATTTCCTAAACTTAAAGATGAGGGAACTGAGAGTTTAAATACTGAAGGTTAGTTTATCCAGCAAGAAATTTACCTTTACTGTGAATTTAGAAAGTGGGACTTTAGAACACAATCTTTATTTTATGTGCACTTACTAAGTAATACCTATGATTGTTACTGTTAAAGTATTTGATTTCTGTATAAGTGAATGTGTATGTTCAGAGACTATGTCAAGGAAGACCATTCATCAAGCCATTATTTTAAAAATACAATTGTATGAATTCATATGGATTGGAAGAATCAATATAGTGAAAATGAGTATACTACCCAAAGCAATTTATAGATTCAATGCAATCCTTATCAAGCTACCAACGGTATTCTTCACAGAGCTAGAACAAATAATTTCACAATTTGTATGGAAATACAAAAAAGCTCGAATAGCCAAAGCTATCTTGAGAAAGAAGAATGGAACTGGAGGAATCAACCTACCTGACTTCAGGCTCTACTACAAAGCCACAGTCATCAAGACAGTATGGTACTGGCACAAAGACAGAAATATAGATCAATGGAATAAAATAGAAAGCCCAGAGATAAATCCATGCACCTATGGACACCTCATCTTTGACAAAGGTGGCAAAAATATACAATGGATTAAAGACAATCTCTTTAACAAGTGGTGCTGGGAAAACTGGTCAACCACTTGTAAAAGAATGAAACTAGACCACTTTCTAACACCATACACAAAAATAAACTCAAAATGGATTAAAGATCTAAACGTAAGACCAGAAACTATAAAACTCCTAGAGGAGAACATAGGCAAAACACTCTCCGACATACATCACAGCAGGATCCTCTATAACCTACCTCCCAGAACATTGGAAATAAAAGCAAAAATAAACAAATGGGACCTAATTCAAATTAAAAGCTTCTGCACAACAAAGGAAACTATTAGCAAGTTGAAAAGGCAGCCTTCAGAATGGGAGAAAATAATAGCAAATGAAGCAACTGACAAACAACTAATCTCAAAAATATACAAGCAACTCCTACAGCTCAATTCCAGAAAAATAAATGACCCAATCAAAAAATGGGCCAAAGAACTAAATAGACATTTCTCCAAAGAAGACATACAGATGACTAACAAACACATGAAAAGATGCTCAACATCACTCATTATCAGAGAAATGCAAATCAAAACCACTATGAGGTACCATTTTATGCCAGTCAGAATGGCTGTGATCCAAAAGTCTACAAGCAATAAATGCTGGAGAGGGTGTGGAGAAAAGGGAACTCTCTTACACTGTTGGTGGGAATGCAAACTAGTACAGCCACTATGGAGAACAGTGTGGAGATTCCTTAAAAAACTGGAAATAGAACTGCCATACGACCCAGCAATCCTACTGCTGGGCATACACACTGAGGAAACAAGAAGGGAAAGAGACACGTGTACCCCAATGTTCATTGCAGCACTGTTTATAATAGCCAGGACATGGAAGCAACCTAGATGTCCATCAGCAGATGAATGGATAAGAAAGCTGTGGTACATATACACAATGGAGTATTACTCAGCCATTAAAATGAATACACTTGAATCAGTTCTAATGAGGTGGATGAAACTGGAGCCTATTATACAGAGTGAAGTAAGCCAGAAAGAAAAACACCAATACAGTATACTAACGCATATATATGGAATTTAGAAAGATGGTAACAATAACCCTGTATACGAGACAGCCAAAGAGACACTGATGTATAGAACAGTCTTTTGGACTCTGTGGGAGAGGGAGAGGGTGGGATGATTTGGGAGAATGGCATTGAAATACGTATAATATCATATATGAAACGAGTCACCAGTCCAGGTTCGATGCACCATACTAGATGCTTGGGACTGGTGCACTGGGACGACCCAGAGGGATGGTACGGGGAGGGAGGAGGGTTCAGGATGGGGAACACATGTATACCTGTGGCAGATTCATTTCGATATTTGGCAAAACCAATACAATATTGTAAAGTTTAAAAATAAAATAAAATTTAAAAAATAAAAAAAATAAAAATACAATTGTATGAATTCAAAGTAAATTATGTAGGTATCTCTGTGTATATCTGTATACTCTTTACCTTTATACATGTGGATGTTAGTATCTATCTATAAATGTATACATATATACACTAAAATGTGGCAATTTCTTTATACATGTACAACAAAAATTAGCATATGCATTTGGTTATTTTGCTTGCAGTTCCTAATGTAAAGAACATATATATATTTTCTTGTAGCCAATGAATAATAGTCAAAAGTTTAAAACTCGTTTCATTGAATAAAATAATTAAATATATGTGTTAACAATATATAACAGAGAAAATAAAGTTGTTTTCTATGGATATGAAGAAGAATATTTCTAGCTACCTGAGAGGCATTTTGGTTTTGTGCTAGCACTAAACTTATGTGATTATAATTTTTATCTGCAGAATGCTATTTTACACATTAAATGAAAGAGTATACCTTGTTCATTTCTGTTTTATTTAGAAGCCTCTGATATTGTTTAATATAGTTAGTTGATCTTTTAAAACCCTATCTCTTATTGTATCTCCCTCATGAATAGAAGTTGCTTTAAAAATACTGGAATATGTCTCAAATGATGGACATAACACAAATTAATAGAATCTCTGACTAATGCAGAACTTCTTCTAATGTAACCATGGTTTCATAATTTCTATTGTTAGTTCTCTGTTCTAATGGAGAAAGGCAAAACTGCAGGACTTTTTGATACCAGGATAATTTGCATATAAAATGACAGAATAAAATACAAAAGGAAGGTAGCTGAGCTTTATGTGAGTATGGATTTAAGTATACATCTTAATTTCCAAAAGGTGATATGGATTCCTATGCCAAAGCAGTGCCTCTAATTTGAACTACAATCTGTTGTGAAGAATGAAATTCATGATGAAACATTAAGGCAAACTGTCAGTACTAATGCTTAAATGTTGTGATTATAGTTTCTATTTGAGGGTAGAGACCATTTTGCTTGAATTATTTGCTGGCAAATTTACTGTTCATATAATACGGTCCCTAAAATGTGGTATACAACAAATAGCAACAATCAATAGACTTGTGATTTACGTATCTGTTGTAGGTATTTTCATTGTTAGTTTACTTTGTATAAAAAAATAAAGAGGGCAAACCTGTGGGAAAAATATTGAAGATGCAAATTACAGATTATGCTTTTCATTCACTCAGTGGCAGGGAAATTTTAGGCATACACCAGCTTCACACATTAATTGGAAGAGAGTAAATCTTCTAAAAATATGTAAAATAAAAAGCACAAGCTTCTTTGGTAAATAATATTGAACAATACTATGTGATGATGAAGTTAAATTACACATCATTTATATTGATGGACAGATTTGTGACATGCTGATTGAATTAATAGCTATAATGTGAAGTTTAAATTTAAAAGCTCCCAGAGCAAAACCTTCAAAGATAGTAAATTAAGTTCCCTTTGACATATCAAACATTGATGGACACAGAAAAGGATACTTCTTTTTCGATAATGTTGCTCTTACCCTCATCAAATTGTACCCAAATAAACAAAACCCTCCAAACTTATCCTTTAGAATGCTGTATCAGAGTTCCTAGTTAGGTTTTGGCAAGTTTTTAAAAAATTCTTTAAACTGAGATATAATAATGATGATCTAATGACCGACTCGGTTAAATAATTTCTTGAAAAAATATCTCAGTGTGGCATTTTAAAATGCCCATGACATTTTTTTTTATGGAATTTAGAAAGATGGTAACAATAACCCTGTATACAAGACAGCAAAAGAGACACTGATGTATAGAACAGTCTTATGGACTCTGTGGGAGAGGGAGAGGGTGGGAAGATTTGGGAGAATAGCAATGAAACATGTATAATATCATGTATGAAACGAGTCGCCAGTCCAGGTTCGATGCACGATACTGGATGCTTGGGGCTGGTGCACTGGGACGACCCAGAGGGATGGTATGGGGAGGGAGGAGGGAGGAGGGTTCGGGATGGGGAACACATGTATACCTGTGGCGGATTCATTTCGATATTTGGCAAAACCAATACAATATTGTAAAGTTACTACAGGCTTTACATATATATTTCTTAAATTGTTTAGTATTGGAAAACATTTCTTAACTAATCAGAGATGCAGATTACAGGAGTAAACGTTGTATTTGAGTTCTAGCTTTAATCCTAAAGCACTGCGCAAAATGAAAAGAGTAATTTAATACTTATGGCCTGACTACCTTAAACAGAAGGTTTTATTATTATTTGTGTCAGTATTACTAATCAATGACTAGTGGATTTTTTTTTTTTTTTAGTTCACAATAAGATAATGAAATGGTGTCATGTGTTGTGGTAGGCAAGAATTGGTCTTACTATGGAAATCATATTTTTCTCAAGTTCCTTACATGTGAATAAATTATTTGCACATGAAGGAGTTAGAAATTTACAAATGTATTTCAAGCCCTCCCATACTATATCTACTACTTAACATTTTATCTGATCATACTTGAAATTCTTTGAAGACATGCAGTATAATTAGCTTTATTATATTTGTGTGTATATACATATACGTGTGTTGTTGGACTTCACATGCACACAAGCATGTTTAATCGCTAAGCTGTGTCCCAATCGTTGCAACTCCATGGACTATAGCCCACCAGTCTCCTCTGTTTATGGGATTTCCCAGGCAAGAATACTAGAGTGGGTTGCCATTTCCTTCACCAGGGGATCTTTCACACACAGGGATTGAACCCATGTCTCCTGCACTGCAGGAGAATTCTTTACCGCTTAGCCACCAGGGAAGCCCATATGTGTGTGTGCATACATAGAAAATCTAAATACATGTTTTTAATGTATGATACAAAGATAAGCAAATGCTTTTCTTCTGTGTGTTCTGCGCATTTTTAAGTTAAAGTTTTTTAAAGTACCTTTACTCATTTTCAAAGATCTAAATGAAAGTGTAGTGGTAGCCCTCTGTTTAAAGCTGTCATATAATGACTACATTTTAATGCATTTTCCTTTTACAATAATTAAATTGTAAAGTGCATGGCCAGATTAGCTCCTGATGTGAACAGTTTGCACTACAGTGATATCACTTAGGAATTGATTTATCTTAGAAAACTGACAGTGTAATGGATATAACATCATTAACCTTGAAACCAAGATCTATAATTAGCCAAAGTTGAAAGGAACAAAGGTCACCATCTGAAGGTTATCCTCAATATCTTGATCTAATTTCTAAAGGACAAACTACTTCATCTAACACCCATTGTCTAACTGATCAGAAAACAATCATTGTAAATTAGTCTAAACTAAATCACCTTGTCCATCTGTAGATTTCCTTTGTCCCATAATAGGTAAATGACAAAGGAAGGGAATATTGGATTACTCTTGTTGATGTCCACCTGGTGCCTGCCCCATAAACATATGCAGCCTATTAAGCCCTTTGGTGTTTTATTAATCTTGGCCAGATTGGCCAGTGTGGTTGCTCCTTTCTAAAAGATGTTCTTCCTTCATCAAGTATAGATTTTTCTGAAGTTTTTCAAGAAAATGACATCATTGCAACCCTGGAGTCTTGAATAGTTTTCTCACTTGAATAAGTTTAAGCAATCTTGAAATGCAGCCTTCAATTTACATGGTAAATACATCATTCCAGTAAAAGACAAGAAAATAAGTACAACTATTATTTCAGAAAATCTTCATGTAATGTATAACATGGGTTTATAAGATAATATAAAGGAAGATATAAACGTAAATGGGCTTCCCAGGTGGTGCTAAAGAACCCGCCTGTCAATGCCAGAAACATAAGAGCCACAGGTTCCACCCCTGGGTCAGGAAGATCCCGTGGAGGAGGGCATGGTGACCCACTCTAGTATTCTTGCCTGGAGAATCCCATGGACAAAAGAGCCTGGCGGGCTACAGTCCGTGGAGTCGCAGAGTCAGACACGACTGAAGTGACTGAGCATGCTGCTGCTGCTGCTGCTAAGTCACTTCAGTCGTGTCCGACTCGGTGCGACCCCATAGACGGCAGCCCACCAGGCTCCACCATCCCTGGGATTCTCTAGGCAAGAACACTGGAGTGGGTTGCCATTTCCTTCTCCAGTGCATGAAAGTGAAAAATGAAAGTGAATTCGCTCAGTCGTGTCCGACCCTTCACGACCCCATGGACTGCAGCAGGAGGCTGCTCCATCCAGGGGATTCTCAAAGCAAGAGTACTGGAGTGGGGTGCCATTACTTTCTCTCGTGACTGAGCATGAATGCATGCAAACTTAAATACCTAAAATAAGTGTGCATGTAGGAAGTAACTATAAGTAATATGAAGAGACTGGGTAAAATACTTCACAGAGATAGTTATTGATAAATGAAAGATATTCTTTAGTTGCAGGCTCATTTTACAATGTCATGATAAGTACTTATTCTATTAGTCATATCTTCAGCTATTTATCCAAGTTTAAATATGCATAATGCCTTATGTACAGTTTTCATTTCTATTTAAATTATATTCAAATGGAATATTATAATCTATTCATTAAAATTAGAGTTTTTGATATAAGTATGCTGCTGCTGCTGCTGCTAAGTCGCTTCAGTCGTGTCCGACTCTGTGCGACCCCAGAAAGGGCGGCCCACCAGGCTCTACCGTCCCTGGGACTCCCCAGGCAAGAACACTGGAGTGGGTTGCCATTTCCTTCTCCAATGCATGAAAGTGAAAAGTGAAAGTGAAGTCGCTCAGTCATGTCCAACTCCCAGCAATCCCATGGTTTGCAGCCCACCAGGCTCCTCTGTCCATGGGATTTTCCAGGCAAGAGTACTGGAGTGGGGTGCCATTGCCTTCTCCGGATATAAGTATAATGTAATGTCTTTTCTAAAATGAACCAAACATAAACAACACATTTAAATTCTTTTAATATAATGTTTATGGCAATAAACATAACAGGATATAATATTCTTTAACACTGATAGGAATAGAGTCTTTTCTTACAGTTAATGGAGAAATTAAATTAAATTACATTTTCCCATATTAGAAAAACAAACTCCCAGTTTTAATCCCAATATAATTTTAACATTCAGTTTTCGATAATACAAACCAAAATATTTAAATTATCTCAGAGTCTTAAGAGATTTTCCTATAATTGTCTTCTGTTTGAAACAGTAGCTTCTGTGTAGTAATTACTTTTAGTAGCCCATATTTTATTTAAAATTTTGAAAATGTTTCCTTCTAAGAAAATGCAAAATCCCAAGATTTGGAGATGAAAATATTTTCTCATAAATGCTATCCTTGATGGTATCAGAAATTAACCTGACACTGTTATCATGCTCCATCAAATAAGTGACATTTTGGTGAAGAAGAAGGAGTAAACAAATAAATAAAGCTGAGTTTTAACAAATACAACCAAGTCTGACTGACAGTGAAGCAGTTTTGAAGTTATTCAAGTAAACTGTCTTTGCATATTTCAATTTACAATTCTAAAATGTAATTACTTTTTCCTTTCATGAGTAAGTTCAGTTCGTCAGCCACTTTATGCATTAGTAGAGTGATATTTAAGCACATACAACTTTATACCTTTTTAAAGCAAAAATAATACCTTATAATAATTTGATTAGATACTGTTTGCTTTTTAAAAATTGAAGTATTAGTTTCAGGTATATAGCAATATGATTTAGTTACATATGTTATATACACATATTTTTTTCAGATTCTTTTCCATTATAGTTTATTACAAGATATTCAATATAGCTTCCTGTGCTATATAGTAAGTCCTTGTTCCTCTATTTTATATACAGTAGTATGTATCTGCTATTTCCAAACTCCTAATTTATTCCTTCTCCACCCTTTCCCCTTTGGATACCATCAGTGTTTTCTATGTCTGTTGGTCTATTTCTGTTTTGTAAATAAGCTCCTTTGTATCATTTTTTCAGATCTCACTTATAAGAGATATCGTATGCTATTTGTTTTCCTCTAACATTTCATTTAGTACAACAATCTCTAGGTTCATCTAGGATGTGCAAATAGCATTATTTCATTCTTTTGAATGGCTGAGTAGCATTCCACTGGGATTCCCTGGTAGCTCAGCTGGTAAAGAATCCACCTGCAATGCAGGAGACCCTGGTTTGATTCCTGGGTCATGAAGATCCCCTAGAAAAGGGATAGGAGACCCACTCCAGTATTCTTGGGCTTCCCTCGTGGCTCAGATGGTAAAGGATCTGCCTGCAATATGGGAGACCTGGGTTTGATCCCTGGGTTGGGAAGATCCCCTGGAGAAAGGAACAGCTACCCACTCCAGTATTCTTGCGTGCAGAATCCCCAGGCAAAACAGAGGGGCCTGGCGGGCTACATACCGTAAACACAGTACAGCATGGTATTCCACTGCATATACAGTAACTCCTCTACATGTGAAAGACTTCCATTCCAAGAGCACGTAAGTCCAATTTGTTCCTAAGCCCAAAAAAGTTAGCCTAGGTACCCAACTAACACAGTCAACTATATGGTACTCTACAGTAACAGGTTTATAATACTTTTCACAGAAATAATACATAAAAACACACACAAAAAAATACTTTTAATCATACAATACAGTACCTTGAAAAGTACTGAAGTACAGTACAATATCTGGCATATAGAGGCTGGCATTGGGTCAATAGGCAAAAAGAGCTACTGATTGGAGGAGGGAGAGGAGATGGGAGATGGCAGAACTGAAGGACTGTCAGCAAGAGGAGATGGAGTTGTTGTTGTTCAGTCACTCAGTCGTGTCTGACTCTTTGCAACCCCATGGACTGCAGCACGCCAGGCTTCCCCATCCTGCATTATCTCCTGGAGTTTGTGCAAATTCATGTCCACTGGATCTGTGATGCCATCAAATCATCTCACCCTCTGTCACCCCATTCTCCTCCTGTCCTCAAACTTTCCCAGTGTCAAGATCTTTTCCAAAGAGTCGGCTCTTTGCATCAGGTGGCCAAAGTATTGGACCTTCAGCCTCAGCCTCAGCCCTCCAATGAATATTCAGGATTGATTTCCTTTAGGATTGACTGGTTTGATCTCCTTGCAGTCCAAGGGACCCTCAAGAGTCTTCTCCAGCACCACAGTTCAAAAGCATCGATTCTTTGGCACTCAGCCTTCTTAATGTTCCAACTCTCACATCCCTACATGACTAATGGAAAAACCATAGCTTTGACTATACAGACGTGATATCGCTGCTTTTTAATACACTGTCTAGGTTTGTCACAGCTTTTCTTCCAAGGAGCATGAATCTTTTAATTTCATTGCTGCAGTCACCATCTGCAGTGATTTTGGAGCCCCCAAAAATAAAATCTGTCACTGTTTCCACTTCTCCCCCATCTATTAGCCATGAAGTAATTGCACTGAATACCATGATCTTAGTTTTTTGAATGTTGCGTTTTAAACTGTTTTTTCACTCTCCTCTTTCACCTTTATCAGGAGGCTCTTTACTTCTTCTTTGCTTTCTGCCATTAGAGTGGTATCATCTTGCATATCTGAGGTTGTTGATATTTCTTGATTCCAGCTTGTGAGTCATCAAGCCCAGCATTTTGCATGATACACTCTGCATATAAGTTAAATAAGCAAGGTGACACTACACAGCCTTGAGGTACTCCTTCTCCAATTTTAAACCAGTCAGTTGTTCCAAGTCCGGTTGTAACTGTTGCTTTTCGACCTGCATATAGGTTTCTCAGGAGGCAGGTAAGATGGTCTGTTATTCCCATCACTGTAAGGATTTTCCACAGTTTGTTGTAATCCACAGTCAAAGGCTTTAGCATAGTCCATGAAAGCAGAAATAGATGCTTTTCTGGCATTCTCTTGCTTTCTCCATGATCCAATAAATGTTGGCAATTTGATCTCTGGTTCCTTTGCCTTTGCTAAATCCTGCTTGTACCTCTGAAAGTTCCTAGTTCACACACTGTGAAGCCTACATTTTGGAGGAGATGGAGGGCAATCTGCAGTTTTACTCACTGACTCACAAAGATGGCACAGGTTCGGGCTCCTTGCTGGAACCAGACGCATGCTTGCGACTTGAATATCTATATGTAGGGGACTTAGTGTATATACCACATTTTCTTCATCCATTCATCTGTTGATAGACATTTAGTTTACATCCATGTCTTGGCTACGTATAGAGTGCTGCTCTGAACGTTGGGGCACATGTATCTTTTCAAGTTAGATTTTTCATCCTTTCTGGATCTATGTCCAGGAGTGGCATTACTGGATCACATGGTACTCCTATTTTTAGTCTTTTAAAGAACCTTCATACTGCTCAAGTACTTACATTCTGATAAAATGGAAATGACAACTATATTAAAAAGCATTTTATAAATTCATTAATAAACTAAATGGTATGTTGGTGGCATTCATGCTAACATAAATTCTACGTAATTTAGCTAGGTATTTTCTAGATGAAATCGCAGAACTGAGAGGGTAAAGCAAAGTATGTTTATCTATCAAGACCATCCCTGACATTTATCTGTTTACACAAATTTGCTCTATTGTGTGTGACCTCTACTTTTTATCTCAGCTGCAAATACTAGGTTTTGCCTGATTTCTCAGGTCTGGTATTACTG
This sequence comes from Bos taurus, assembly GCF_002263795.3. NCBI lineage: Eukaryota > Metazoa > Chordata > Mammalia > Artiodactyla > Bovidae > Bos > Bos taurus. Next base: position 11,366,708 of record NC_037332.1, on the reverse strand, counting down.
GTGCTAAGAATAGCTGGCATTTATTTAGCTGTGTATATAAATGATCTCCTTTATCCTATGATGCAGATACTCTTTTATCCCAATTTTACACATAATATAATGGGAAATACAGAAAATCATTTGCCTAAGGTAAGCTGGCCTATGAGAAGACGTGAGACCAGGCACCCTGTTTAGGTGATGCTTTTAGTACTATATTTTATTTCCTTACTCAGGCAGATGCTCTCCCTTGCTCTTTCAACCTCTGAAGGACTGAAATTCTGCTTCTGTCTATTTTGGAGTAAAGCCCACATGCTGCCAGGCATTCTACTTGCCCTGCTTGATACTGGATTGTGACCTATTATGTATGGACATGATGACTCAGATGCTCTGCTTGCTGAATTATTTGTGTATAGTTTATCACTGCACCTCAGTGGTATATCTCTCTGCCTGATTTTAGTCCCAAGACTCTCTCTGTATCCTGACTTCCTCCTACACTTGCTGAACTCCTTCAAGATTATTAAAAACAACTCGGTTACATGGTGCTGCTGCTGCTAAGTCGCTTCAGTCGTGTCCGACTCTGTGCGACCCCACAGACGGCAGCTAATGTGGAGTGAATATTGAGTCATGATGGTAAAAACAGAAAGAAAAATTGAGAAATATTTTGTAGTTAAAGCCAAACAAATCTAAGTATTACATTAGATACTGGATCGAAATTTAGAAATAAATGGAGATTCCAAAATTATGATTCTTACTTATTGGGAGGATGGAGGTGTCATACTCAGAAAATGGACACCATGAGGAGTTAGGAATAAAAAAAGGAAAGAAAGAAATTTGGTTTTGGCTACATTCAGTTTGAGGAAAAGGAGAAATATGTGCAGAGTATCTTGACACGACCATGTTCACAAGTTTATCAATAACTCTGCAAGATATCATGATTTTTTCTTTTACTTTTTAAAATATTTCATAGAGAGATCAAGTAGGAGCTTCGTAAGTTGCACTAAAATCTACACAATATTCAGAAATTTCATTGTAAATTTAATTGTAATTATTAGACAAAGGCATAGATGATATCTACTCGTCATTTTACTACACTCAATTGATAATGAATTTTAAAAAACACATCAAATACTCTCATTAAGGCAGAATCTGCTTTACAGATATATTCAATTCATCTCAAAAACTTTCAGTGTCAAATTTAAGAATACTGTTAATAATTTTTATTTGTGACTTTAATAACTTTAAAGTGGAATAAATAATCAGTCTAAAAGTTCCTGACTAATGATCTTAGGTCTTAACTGCAGGTAATTTTTAGATATCATAGTAAGTATCTTAGATGTTATAGCAAATATCTTAATATAGAATTTTATATTATAAAGAAAGAGAGGTTTGAAGGAAGGTATTTTCAGATTTATTCCTGGTAATTAATGCATTAATATTTATAGAGCAAAAAATTTTTGTTTTCTTTGACTTTTTCTCATTCTCTCTTTGAATTATTTAATTCAAACACTGAAATCCAATTCAACAGAAATTAATTAAAGGAGAATTATATTCTTTGCTATAGCTTTAAAACTGAATGCCCTCAGATTCTGAAGGGGTCTAAAAGACACTAGTATAATTTTGTGCTTTTTAAAGTTTTCAAATATTATTCCAAATTTGTTGATTTTACTATAACCTGGAAATATCATAATAGTCCTAAAATCACATATGAAAATAAACAAATGCAATAAAGAAATAACAGTTTTGAAAAGAAGTTCATTTTGCATTTAAGCTTTTCTGTAACTTCATAGGAATATAGAAGTGAAAGGCTTTTTTTTAATGTAGTTGACTTACAATATTATAATAGTTTCACTTGAATAACATAGTAATTCAATATATATTCTACTTCATGTAAAGTTATAAAATATTGACTATATTCCTTGTGCTTCACATTACATTATTGTTTCTTATTTATTTTATTCACAGTAGTTTACATCTCTTAATCCCCTACCCTTATCTTGCCCCTCGCTGCTTTGCTCCCTCCAAAGCTAACCACTTTTTGTTCTCTGTATCTGAGTCTGTTTCTGTTTTGTTATATTCTATTTATTTTTATTTTCACATTCCACATATAAGTGAAAACATATATTATTTGTCTTTCTTTGTCTGACTTATTTCACTAATCACAATACTCTACAGGCCCATCCATGTTGCTGCAAATGGCAAAACTTCATTCCTTTTTATGACTGAGTAGTGTTTCAGTATGTGTGTGTGTGTGTGTGTGTGTGTGTGTGTGTACGCATATATCTTGCTTCTTCCTTATCCATTCATCTTTGAGGGGTACTCTCAGTGTCAACTGAGGGACATTTCAGTTGCTTCTGTATCTTGGTTATTATAAATAATGCTGCAATAAGCACTGGGATTCATATATCTTTTTGAATTAGTGTTTTGGTTTTCTCAGATGTAAACCCAAGAGAAGAGTTGCTGGATTATCTGGTAGCTCTATTTTTAATTCTTTGAGGAAGTTCCATGATGCTTTTCGTTATGGCTGCAACAATTTACATTCCCATCAACAGTGCACTTTTCTCCATATCCTTTCCAACACTTGTTATTTGTTGCATTTTTGATGATAGCCATTCAAACAGATGCGAAGGCATATCTTGTGGCTTTGATTTTCATTTCCCTGGTGATTAGTGATGTTGAACATCATTCCATGTGCCTACTGGCCATCTGTCTTCTTTAGAAAAATGCCTATTCAGGCCTTCTGCATTTTAAAAGTAAGATACTTGTTATATGTTTCTAGGGTCAAAACAAATTTTTTTTTTTCTCTCTCTCTCTCTACAAACACACACAGACTGTGGGTCTATGGTTTGAAAAGTACCATATAATAATTGATATTTATAGTTATAAACTGATATTTATAATGATATTTGTAACTGAGTCCCATACTACTGATGAATCATCTGATGAAAGATATGTTATAAATATTTTGGGATGAATGAATATTAGAATGTAAACTCCATGAGCACAAGCTTGTTTTGTCTTGTTTTGCTTATTCATTGCTACATTCTCAGCATCTACAACATTGTCTGGAATATCATAGATGCTTAATAAAGCATACACGGGATGAAAGAAATTAAATTTATAAATAAAAGGTAATAACAGGGAAAATTATCTGAGCACAAAAATATATTTCAGACTACTTGGATTAACACTGCCCTCCAATCCCTATCTTCTTAATTCTCAACCAAGTATCAAGTCACACTTTGGATTTCTAACTTAATTTCTTGTTCTTCCTCTCCTGTATTTATTTTCATATAAAATTAATATAATGTCAAAAGATCTTTACACCAAATGTCTTTTGGTTTTTTTCATCACTAAAGCTTTAGTGATGTTTGAATAAGTTAATAGTTTCATGTCTGATCATTTAGATGTCTCACTCCTCTGTGCCCAGGTCATTCTCTCAGTCAGATGATCTTTCTCATTATTTTACCCTTTTCTCTGCTTCTCTCATGCCCCAAATAAATTCTGTATATTTGTTCAAGTTATGTACTCATACTTTCCCTTAGAGTTTCTACTGTAACTCATAAGGAACAGTTAAAACCAAATTCATATTTACTTGAGACATTACTAGTTTGATCTGCATAAATTTTTATTGGCTTATAATTTTGCTTTTTCATGCTTAAATCCCTTGTGATTTTGTCTTATTTATCCCTTAAGGGGCCAAGGACTGAGGCACCCCAGTTTTCTCTTTGCATTGTTCATATTAAGTAATATAATGTCATCATTCAATATATACTTGTTCTGTGCAAAATTTCTTGATGTAGTCCTTCCTTTTCATTACTTATATAGAATGGGGAAGGGGAAAACACCTGAAAACGGCAACAATATCCAAATAATAGTGATGTGAACACATTAGAAAAGGTATAGTTTTGAAGAATATATTTATGTACTAGTTGGGCTGCTGCTGCTGCTAAGTCGCTTCAGTCGTGTCCAACTCTGTGCAACCCCATGGACTGCAGCCTACCAGGCTTCTCCGTCCATGGGATTCTCCAGGCAAGAACACTGGAGTGGGTTGCCATTTCCTTCTCTTGTTGGGCTGAAAGAATAGCAACTATTTCAGATATATGACAGAGGGAAAAAAGGCATAGGAAGTTGTGATGATCTTTCACATTTCTATTAGGTCTTGACATGGCCACTTCTGCTCATATTCCATGAACAGAAAGAAGTAACATGACAAGGTCCGTGTCAGTATGGAAGGGATACATACTCCTTCCACAAAGGGCAGTAAAATGAGCATTGCAACAGGTAGTGATTTATAATCTTCTTCAGGGAATATTGTGAATAATGGCAAATAGTAATAAAATATACCATGATATGTTTTATAGTAAAGTAACAAGATTTCTTTTCCTGTCCCAAACCAAAAAAAAAAAAAGTCTCAATAATATTGTCATCATATATAAACTCAAGTCTCTTCAAGTTATAAAGATTATACAAATAGTGTATAAAACTAATGGCTATTTATTTAAATAATATACTATATACAACTCTGATTGGGCTTCCCAAGTGGTGCTAGTGATAAAGAACCCACCTGCCAATGCAGGAAACACAAGAGACGAGGGTTCCATTCTGGGTTGGAAAGATTCCCTGGTGGAGGGCCTGGCAAGCCACTCCAGTATTCTTGCTTGGAGAAACCCATGGACAGAGGAGCCTGATGGGCTATGGTCCATAAGGTCACAAAGAGTCTACTGAAGTGACTTAGCATGCACACACACAAATATAGCTCTGATTATTAATATTTTAATATTAGTATTAATGCTAATATTAAAATGAGAGTTGGACTATAAAGAAAGCTGAGTGCCAAAGAATTGATGCTTTTGAACTGGTGCTGGAGAAGAGACTCTTTTGAGAGTCCCTTGGACTGCAAGGAGATCCAACTAGTCCACCCTAGAGGAAATCAGTCCTAAATATTCACTGGAAGGACTGATGCAGAAGCTGAAACTCCAATACTTTGGCCACTTTATACGAAGAACTGACTCATTGGAAAAGACCCTGATGCTGGAAAAGACTGAAGGCGGGAGGAGAAGGGGATAACAGAGGATGAGATGATTGGATGGCATGACGGACTCAATGGACATAGTTTGAGCAAGCTCATAGAGTTGGTGATGGACAGAGAAGCCTGGTGTGCTGCAGTACGTGGGGTCGCAAAGAGTCAGACATGACTGAACTGAACTGAAATAATATTTTGATCTCTGATTGCCTCAAGAATCTCATATTATAAATACTCACCTCAAATAAATGCACTTATGCATATACCCTGGTGGCTCAGAGGGTAAAGAATCTGCTACATTGCAGGAGACCTGGGTTTGATCCATAAGTTGGGAAGATTCCCTGGAGAAGGGAATGGCTACCCACTTCAGTATTCGTGCCTGGAGAATTCCATGGACAGAGGAGCCTGGTAGGCTGTCATCCCTGGGGTCACAAAGAGTCAGACATGACTGAGTGACTTTCACTTTGATTCATATACATGCAAATTTTGGATACAATTTTAAGATTCTGGAATTTTCTAATGCCCAATTAATCACCACCTAGAGCTCTATTGACTCCAAAGAAAGGAACTTTTATAATATCTTTTCAGCTTCCTTCCAAATCTTTCATACCATTAGTAGCTACATTTCTTGGATGGCCACTATTTCAATATGTAATCTTCTTAAGCCATAGTGATTTTTTCCCTGCAATTCCACTTCAGTAAAACTCCCCTTGTTAAATATTCTAGTAATGTCTGTTGCTAAATCTACAGAACATTTTCCAGTTTTTACCTTACTTGATTTCTCAGTCATATCTGACATTGGTCACCACTCAGCCCTTCCTTCAAATGTTTGCTCTCTTTCCCTGGTATGCATGACATGTGTGTGTGTGTGTGCACACGCTTATATTCAGGCATGTTCAACTCTTTGCGACCCCAGGGAATGCAGCCTGCCAGGGTCCTTTGTTCATGGTATTCTCTAAGCAAGAATACTGGAGTGGATTGTTATTCCCTTCTCCAGGGATCTTCCTGACCCAAGGATTTAACCTGGGTCTCCTGAATTGCAGGCAGATTCTTTACCACTGAGCCATAAGGGAAGCACCATCTGTGACATATACTCACCTAATTTCCTCCCTTGTCTCTGCCTAACTTGTTAGGATTATTTCTTAAATATTTGTATTTATTGAGGTTCTATGACTCGACCCTCATCTTGTCTAATTCTATACACCTTTCATTGTCGCAAATGTCACCAATGATTCTCAAACATTTATCATTGGCCCGGGTTTCTCATTTGATAGATTATCTTTTTCAGCTCTTTTTTAGTATCTCTAATTGGACGGCTCACAGTCAGATAACAAAATTCAACATGATCAAAAGTGAATTCACTGTTTTCACTGAAAATACTCCTGCCTCTTTCATACCCCCTTGAAGGATGGTTCCAACTTCATATCTTAACCATAGCTTGTTTTGTTCCCAATTTTTACCCTTTTCCTTCCAAAATGTGCTCTAACTTTTCTTGATTTAAAACTTTACTAGACTTTGCATTCCCCTCAATACATTTTAAGCTCTTTAATAAGATTTACATGTTCTTTCACACACGGTCCCTGCTTAGATTTCCATTCACTTCTGTCAGTCTAAGCCTGTCTTATCTCTATACAGCAGCCAAACTGGCACTTTCCCCTGTTTCCTATGCAATCTATAGATTATCTGCCTCTGCTTACTTGCCCTTGCTGTTACATCTGCACACTATTCATTCACAGATTTATTTAGAAAATACTTCTCATCCTCGTCTTCCACAAGTAGATTAGATGGTTACTCGCTATGCTCCTACATCACTTCCATTATATCTCTTCATATTGTGTGACCCCTGACTCCCTACACAGCCACTTCCAAAATGATGTATGGACACCTAAAATTATGAGTGAAACCTTCATTTACAAATGTATAATATTATAACATAAGTTTCAGTACCAAAGACCCATTTTACAACTTCAAAACTCTAAAATTCATTGGGAAAGCAAATGCAAATAAAACACTGATGTATGCAGCAACAGTTATTTACTAACCATGGTGAAATGATTACTGAAATAAATTGAGTTACACAATATGCCAATTTGCATAATTTCAATATTACTCAAAGGGATCTTAGCAACACTGTAACCCCAGCTTGCCGGAGTCCACTTTATGGTTTCCCTGTGTAAATCTAAGTTGGGCCCAGTTACAGCTTGGCACTGTTTGATGATACTTGTCTTTTACAACATATGTTTCTGTGAGATGATTTTGCATTCTGTGACTGAAGGAGATTTCAGAGAGCATCCAGGAGGATGGCCCTTGGTTAATATCAGGGATTTTTGTTGCTGCTGTTATTGCTGCTTTTAGTTAGTTTGTTGTTGTTGTTGTGAGCCTAATCGAGAGAGTTAACACTGGAAAAATATAAAGATCCCCAAATTTCCCTTCCCACTTCCCAAGACAAAGTGTCATATGAGACATCACCCTGAGGGAATGGTAGCCTCCAAGTACATTACCAGCAAATGATATCAGAGGTCACGGGATAGAAAAGCTCACAAAACAAAATAGTCAAAATCATTCATTTTATCAAGTCTATTAAAAACACACCAAAGCAAGGAAAAAGAGATAAGATATGTTAACACACATACGATAAGGTGCAGTGGGAAAGATCACACTATTTGAATGCTGGGTTGCTGCTGCTGCTGCTTCTATGTCGCTTCAGTCATGTCTGACTCTGTGCAACCTCATAGACGGCAGCCCACCAGGCTCCTCCATCCATGGGATTTTCCAGGCAAGAGTACTGGAGTGGGGTGCCATTGCCTTCTCCGGAATGCTGGGTTATCTATGTTCAGATGTCCTCTTCCTTCTTCTGCTGTATCAACTACACTGACTGGCGATGTGGTTATAAAGCCCAGAGATAAAGTCTGAGCTGGTGCCAAAATGCCAAAAGATGCTCTGGGTAAATGACACACACTTGTTCTACTAGAGAGATGGAGGGACGAATACACCTGGCCAATAGCTCTAGCTCTCCAATTAGCCTAATGAATAGCTAGGGATTTTATATGGTTACTTGAGCAGATGACATAAAGGGTCACAACTGAAGTCACTAATGGGTGGCCAAATAAAGACTTCATGAAAGATAATTCTCATGTGTATCTTGTGTATCTATATCTTTCTCAAGCCTACATTTGTATTCATTTTGTGAATCTTTAAACTACATCAAAAATGAGGATTACCCATATCAGTTATTTTCATCATTTAAGCTTGCACATGTCCTGAAGTAGTGAGCATTAAGGTAAAGCTCATTTTCACATTGGTGATTATTATTTTCCAATGATTTCTCATCCAAAGAATAGCAGTGATCACTGATCTCAACTTCATGCAGTTTATTTGTGCTGCCAATTGATTCAAAGAAATAACTGGATTAGTATCAGTTATTATCAGTATCAATGATCCAAGTAGGTAGGTAATCATGAATAAGTCTGAGTCAAGTTCTGGAAGATTTATATTTAATAGGAGGCATCAAAAAGTAGATATCAAAATTGAACCAGTGCCTGCTTAGTTTCTTTAGGTACTTGAACCAGAAAACCCAGGAATTAGTGTTACTATATGCATCTGTAAGAATGGAGTTATATCAGAACTCTCAGCATAAAATTCCATGATTCTACAATTCTAAAGCAAGGCTCCCTGAATTGGAGTAGCAGCAAAAATTAAAATCTTTTCTTTCTAGATAATAAAACAACTACTGAATGCATTTAGAATGTTTCTTTTAATATTTTCCCTCACAGTAGTCTAAAGAGTAATGTAAGATAATTTTTCCCCATGAAATGTTATTTTTTCCTTAAAAAGGAGAAAATGTTATTTCATAAGGCATCATTATTCTAATTTATGTTTTCAGTGCCCTTATATTGCTCTTCGATTTGATGTTACATAGTACTGAATGATGCAAAATAAAATTATCTGAAACCTGTCTTCTCTTATCATATTTTGACTTCAAAAAATAACAATTTTTGCTCTGCTACAACACTAAGATTCCTTAGTTATAAATTTAAATCCCTGTGACTATTTGTCAAATTGCTATATATTGTAATTATCTCATATAAATGCATAGATAAAGGCTGATTAATGTAGCCTCGCAAAAAATTTATCTCGGTAGAATTGATACTCATATATTTGTGTGGAAGCACAAGAGTCAGCAACTATGTGTTTAAATAACTTTCATATTCTTCAGTTTGCTCTTTTAGACAGGTTAAAAGAAAAATGTGTAGGATAAACACAAGATACATGAAACCTCTATAATAAACAATGCTAACTGTGAGAGAATTGGGTACTGACTGTTATGACCATTGATTCCAATTAATTGCATTTTTTTAATGTACACATAACAGAAAGTTTAAACATAACATATTGTTACATACTTTTTATTTCCACTGTCACTTTCACAAACAGTATGTGAGAGAAACTGGCTAAGTTTTTACCAAAAGGCTCTTTATTCTTTTTCCAGCCTTAAGGATAGACTGTCTTCCCAGGCTCTCTTGTAATTGAATGATGCCATGTGAGTTATTCTCACCAGTGACAAATGAAAAAAGTACGTATCACTTCTGGACCAAGGGTTTTAGAAGTGGTGTGCTTATTTCTCCCATTTTTTGGACCATGTAGGTTCAAAACCCAAAGAAATGGTAGATATCAGACAAGGACCCTAAATTATTGTATGGATGAGAGTAGCCCACTGACCAATTCTTACCTTGGAATATTGAAAGAGTAAAAAATAAAGTTCACTTGAGTTTGTGACCCATTATTTATTTGGGATTGTTTTATTGCTCGCTCTAAATTATACAGCATAATAATATTATGTGGTCTTATTGTTTAATGGAAATAAATTCATGTTCTCACAAAACTATAGGTAGGTAAAGTGTATGGTGGAAGTTATTTATATTATCAATCTAAGCCATGTTAAATTTTAAATTCAACAGTAAGCATAATAAGAAAATGCAATTTAATTCTTTCAATAATGCTAGCATTAATATATATAACAATATGAATAATATTCATAATAGTTAATAAAGTGTTGTGAACATAGGCAAACTATTTTCATAAATGGTAAACTCTATAGCTGAAATGATGTGACACTGAAATTAAAATGTCTATTACAACTGTAAATATTTGCTTTACTTTGCATCAAAATTATATTTGAATTTAAAAGACAACTTACTGCAACTTCCTCAATCTTTGCTACTGTCATAGCCGTACTTAATTACTCATTTTCTTTGGTGCCTGATTTTAGCACACTTTATCTTGACATACAAAACCAAAGTGCTCATTATTATTATTATGCTATTATGTTACTAATATACCATGTGATATTTGGAATATCCAAAGAGATGGAAGGGCTGGCCACCACAGTAAATATGAGAGTAGCTGTATGACATGCTCCCCTTGAAAGAACATATAGACAAAAAAGTGGTATTTGAAATAAAATATGCAGAATAAGAATTAATAAGTGTGGTTAGTGACACTGAATGCCTCTATGAATTACTTTTTTTCATTGAAGGTAGGCACTAAAATTAATGAAAGAGGTGGGTTCCACTACTTCTGCCTAAATGTAATTAACTTCTTAGAAGATAAGCATATTTTATCTTAACCATTGTTCCATGGCTTCCAAACACCAGTAGGAGTAGAAGATAACCTCAGCATAATAATTAGTTTTATATTTGTGTGGGAGACTTTTTGCCTTAAATATATCAGTTGTTTTCTTGTTCTGTAATCATACTGTTCCCAAATTTCTTCAGATTTATTTATTTAGTGTTCTCAGAGTGGGATTCCTGACCGAGCAGTATTCTATTACCTGGGAACTTACTAGAAATGCAAATTCTCTAGCCAAACCACAGATTTGTTGTTGTTGTTCAGTTCAGTTGTGTCAGATTCTTTGCTATCCAATGGACTTACAGCAAGCCAGGATTCCATCTTTCATCACCTCCTAGAGTTTGCTCAAAGTCACGTCCATGGAGTCAATGATACTATCCAGCTCTCACATCCTCTGTTGCCCTCTTCTCCTCCTGTTCTCAATCTTTTCCAGCATCAGGGTCTTTTCCAGTGAGTTGGCTTTTCCGATCCGGTGGCCAAAGTTTTGGAGCTTCAGCTTTAGTATCAGTGCTTCCAGTGAATATTCAGGGTTGATTTCCTTTAGGATTAACTGGTTTGATATGCTTGCTGTCTAAGGGACTCCAACACCACAGTTCAAAAGCATTAATTCTTTGGTGCTCAGCCTTCTTTATGGTCCAACTCTCATATCTATACATGACTACTGGAAAAACCATAGCTTTGACTATAGGAACCTTTGTTGGCAAAGTGATATCTCTGCTTTAAAATATGCTGTCTAGGCTTGTCAGAGCTTTTCTTCTAAGGATTAAGTGGCTTTTAATTTTGTGAGTGAAGTCACAGTCCCCAGTGATTTTGGATCCCAAGAAAATAAAGTCTGTCACTGTTTCCACTCTTTCCCCATCTATTTGCCATGAAGTGATGGGACCGGATGCCATGATCTTCATTTTTGAGTGTTGAATTTTAAGCCAGCTTTTTCGCTCTCCTCTTTCATCTTCATCAAAATGCTTTTTAGTTCCTCTTCACTATCTGCCATTAGGGTGGTATGATCTGCATTTCTGAGGTTATTGATATTTCTCCGAGCAATCTTGATTCCAGCTTGTGATTCATCTAGTCTGGTATTTCCCATGATATACCCTGCATATAAGTTAAATAAGTAAGGGTGACAATATACAGCCTTGACATATTCCTTTCCCAATTTGGAACAAGTCAGTTGTTCCATGTCCAGTTCTAACTGTTGCTTCTTGACCTGAATACAGATTTCTCAGGAGACAGGTAAGATGGTCTGATATTCCCATCTCTTGAAGAATTTTCCACAGTTTGCTGTGATCCAGTCAAAGGCTTTAGTGTAGTCAATGAGGCAGAAGTAGATGTTTTTCTGGAACTCATTTGCTTTTTCTATGATCCAACAGATGTTGGCACTTTGATTTCTCATTCCTTTGCCTTTTCTAAATCTAGCATGTACATCTGGAAGTTCTTGGTTCACATACTGTTGAAGCCTAGCTTAAAAGATTTTGAGCATTAGCTTCCTAGCATGTGAAATGAGCTCAATTGTACAGTAGTTGAAATGTTCTTTGGCATCACCCTTCTTTGGGACTAGACTGAAAACTGACCTTTTCCAGTCCTGTGGCTATTGCTGAATTTTCCATGTTTGCTGGCATAATGAATGCAGCACTTTAACAGCATCATCTTTTAGGACCTGAAATAACAGCTGGAATTCCATCACCTCCACTAGCTTTGTTTGTAGTAATGCTTCCTAAGGCCCACTTGACTTCACACTCCAGGATGTCTGGTTCTAGGTGAATGATCACACCATCGTGGTTATCTGGGTCATTAAGATCTTTTTTGTATAGTTCTTCTGTATATTCTTTCTACTTTTTTAAAAATCTCTTTTGCTTCTGTTAAGTCCTTACTGTTTCTGTCTTTTATTATGCCCATCTTTGCATGAAATATTTCCTTGGTATATCTAATTTTCTTGATGAGATCTGTAGTCTTTCCCATTCTATTGTTTTCTGTTTCTTTGCATTGATCACTGAGGAAGGCTTTCTTATCTTGCCTTGCAATTCTCTGGAACTCTGCATTTAGTTGGCTATAACTTTCCCTTTCTTCTTTGCCTTTCATTTCTTTTCTCAGCTATTTGTAAGGCCTCCTCAGACAATCACTTTGCCTTCTTGCATTTTCCCCCCCTTGGGGATGGTTTTGGCTACTGCCTCCTATACAATGGTATGAACCTCTGTCCATAGTTCTTCAGGCACTCTGTCTATCAGATCTAACCTCGTGAATCTATTTGTCACTTCCACTGTATAATCATAAGGGATTTGATTTAGGTCATACCTGAATGGCCTAGTGGTTTTCCCTAGTTTCTTTATGTCTGAATTTCACAATAAGGAGCTCATCATGATCTGAGCCACAGTCAGCTCCAGGTCTTGTTTTTGCTGACTCTGTGGAGCTTCTCCATCTTTGGCTACAAAGAATATAATCAATCTGATTTTGATATTGCCCATCTGATGATATCTATATGTAGAGTTCTCTCTTGAGTTGTTGAAAGAGGGTTTTTGCTATGACCAGTACATTCTCTTGGCAAAACTCTGTTAGCCTTTGCCCTGCTTCATTTTGTACTTCAAGACCAACCTTGCCTGTTAATACAAGTATCTCTTCATGTTCTACTTTTGCACTCCAATTCTCTATGATGAAAAGGACATCTTTTTTGGTGTTAGTTCTAGAAGGTCTTATAAGTCTTCATAGAACCAGTCAAATTCAGTTTCATTTGCCTATTTATCCATAGACTTGGATTACTGTGATGCTGAATGGCTTGCCTTAGAAATGAACTGAGATCATTTTGTCATTTTTGAGATTTCAGCCAAGTACTGCATTTCAGACTCTTTTGTTGACTATGAGGGCTACTCCATTTCTTCTAAGGGAGTCTTCCTCAGAGTAGTAGATACAAGGGTCATCTGAATTAAATTTGCCCATTCCTGTCCATTTTGGTTCATTTGATTCCTAAAATGTTGATGTTCACTCTTGCCATCTCCTGTTTGAGCACTCCCAGTGCACTTTGGTTCATGAACCTAACATTCCAGGTTCTCATGCAGTATTGTTCTTACACCACCAGACACATCCACAACTGGGGCTGTTTCCACTTTGGCTTAGCCTCTTCATTCTTTCTGGAACTACTTCTGTGTTCTTCCCCAGTAGCATTTTGGGCACATCTGAACCTTTAGGGATGGGGCCCCCAAATCTGTTCTGTAACCATTCCTCTAGAGATTCTCTTGCATGCTAAACTTGAGAGCCACTAGATTAGAACTAGTGTACAACTAGTGTAGGGTTGACTATATCACCTAAATGTTATTTACGCCCTTTGCAGTGGTTTTAAGGGTGAGAATGTGAGAACATATAGTTTCTAAGCTGAGGATGACCATAAAGACAATTTATTCTCTGTAAAATAGTCTTTACTATATGCTTCCTGCCATCCATTATCAAAATGTTCTCTTTTGTGCTATCAATTCTGAGTTGGCCTTCAACTCTGTTGTGTCAACTATATGTGGGCATTATATTTAGAATTAATATCTGTACTTCTTATATGAATAGGAATCAGACAAATCAAGACTTTTCTTGGAAATACTATTAATAACAACTTTGTGGCTATACTTGGCAAATGTTGATTACCAAGGAAATTGTAAGGAAGGAAGGAAGAAATTCTTGTACAAAGAGACATGTCAACTGTCTCTAAAAATAAGAACGTTTCTGAGGTATAAAGAACATTTTATATCTTCCAGGGGAATTCCAGAGAATGAAAATTATGAGTACTGATATATGATCAGTATGTAAAATCTGTTATTAAATTAGATCTATCTGAAAATGGGCTGGGGTGCTTTGTGACTTAGTGAGTCTTCCTGTGATTAAGAATATTTAAGTCAACATCACATAGTAGGTTGACTGGGTGATCTAGATCCTTGCTACCCAAAGTGTAGTTTCATCCAGGAGTTGTTACAGATGCAGAATCTCAGGGTCCACCCCAGTCCAAGTGAGTCAGAATCTACAATAGAACAAGATCTATGGGTGATCTATGGGGCTTCCCCGATGGCTCAGTGCTAAAGAATCGCATACCAATGCAGGAGAAATGGGTTCAATCCCTGGGTTGGAGAAGACCCCCTGGGGGAGGAAATGACAACCATTATACTTGCCTGGGAAATCCCATGCACAGAGGAGCATGGTATGCTATAGTCCATGGGGTCCCAAAAGAGCTGGACATGACTTGGTGACCTAAACAACAGCAATAAATATGCTGTGTTTGAGAAACAGTGCTCCAGTTGACATCTAATGAATCCTTACATTAAGATTATACTTAATTCTAATACTTATACTTAATTCTAATACTTAATTCTCTTATACTTAATTCTAATAAGATTGTGTTGTGATACAGAATTTGAGTAACAGTCTAGAAGAGAAGGGGGTAAATATGTGAGCTTGAGCTCACATTCTACTATGAGGTCATCAACTTAATTAAAGGGCAACCCACTCCAGTGTTCTTGCCTGGAGAATCCCAGGGATGGGGGATCCTGGTGAGCTGCCGTCTATGGGGTCGCACAGAGTCGGCCACGATTGAAGCAACTTAGCAGCAGCAGCCTAACATAAAATGGTATGTTTCTTGAATACTGTACTTAATGTAAGTGAGCAGTTATTTGAATAGTATTTCTATAGTTAGCTTTGGACTATTTGCCTAACACAAAAGTGAAACATATCTTTTGGATTTATTGCACTACATCATAAAAGTATTTGTACTAACTTCCAAATTATACACAATGTTGAACCCTTCTCCCAATTCTCTTTTGCATGTCCTCTTCTTTATACTAAAACTAGGATATCTTAATTTCCCTTACTGAAACCTTTCCTTTTTGTTTAGAGCAGGTACCAGTTTTGTCTTCTGCATCCTCTCTATCCCTAATGGGTCTGTATGAATGGACAGAAGAGGCAGAAAGAAAGGAAAATATGTTACGGGTTGTTCAGGTATGAGAGAACTGGAAAAGATCCAGGGAGCAGACCGCTCAAAGCTAAAATTTACTCTGGCAGGGAGTACTTAACACACAATTCTCATCTCCAAAGCTATGAATGGAAAAGAGCTGGACAGGTAATGAGAAGTGACAGATGCCGCCACACCCTAGATTGACTCAGGTCTCTACTACCGCAACTACCATGCCCTTGGTCTTGAGAGAAGGAAGCCGGTTAAAGAAATGACAAGCACGGAAGGCCAGAGAGCCAGAAGGTGCTAAAGCCTGTTCTGTCCCTACCAGTACGGGCAACACACGTCTTCTTGTAGAGACCATTGTGCGTGAAGCCAGGGCAAGGAGGAACGCACCCGCCTTGTCACACCTGCCCAGCCCCAGCCCTTGCCTCTGCCGGGGGCACTGGGACCAGCGCACGCCTCAGCAGCTTTGAGGGAGTCGTGTGTATCCGCGAGTGCGTGTACGTGAGGAGGAGAGCAAAGACGTGATTACTTCAGAATTTATTTAAGGGCCGGTGGAAACCACTGCACCAGCTTCCAGGGGAAGCCCTTGTTTCAGAGGAAGAGGAGGTGGCGGCTGCCAAGGAGGAAGGGGGTGGAGGTGGGGGAGACAGACGGAGGAGGAGGAGCGGCAGCAGCAACCGCACAGGCAAGTAAGAAGATGCTGTAGCATCCGCACCGGCGCCCAGCAGGTTGGTTCTCCCGGCCAACCGATGCCAGCAAAGAGGCTGGGAGGCGAAGCTGGGTGTGGGGGTTCTGACTGCTTGCCCTTCTGGAGAAGCAGCAGCTCTTTTAAGTGAAACAAGACACCTTTAGCTTGGAAATAGGCAGAGGGCCAGGAGGGGATCTGCCCTGCTTCTCGCATCCCTGCGGACTCGCTTCCCTTTAGCTTTTCAACTCCTGGAGGTAGACATAAACTCCAGAGGGGCTCCGGGTCGGGGGCTGGTTGGAGAAATTCCCTTCCAGGTTCTCCTCACACCTCTTCCCAAAGCTCACGTTTGGGGGTGACACCCTCCAGGTGGCCCGGTGGCGGAGTAGCGCCGCTTGGTTAAGTTTCTACAAGTCAAACCCAGTCCCCACTTGCCGACTCCCCGCCCCGGGTCTCCAGCTGCACGCGAGGAGCTGCGGCTGCTCTGGCAAACGGGTCGCTGCTGCTTTAAGAGCCGCCTCCCCCTCTCCTCCCTTTGACAATGGTCTGAACCGAGCTCTGCTTCCCAAAGCAAAATTTGTAATATGCCATTTTTCCGATGGACGCTTCTCCTTTTGGCTGCTGACGGAGCCGCGGGAAGATGCCGAGCTGCTGCCACGCCAGCCTGCCGGGGCACGTTCCGGGAGAACGCCGGGGCACCCGAGTGTCTAAGCTGCTTTTCTCCTCCCGTTGCTAGGGAAATGGTCCAGGAGTGCCGGCTGTGAGCCTCCCCTCTCGTCAAGCCTGAGACTGCGGTTGTCATTGCTCAACTGAAGAAGCGGGACCCGAAATTACAAGACATTAGGTACAGAGACTGTGTTTGAGTTACCTGGTTTCCCATCTGCTTTATTTTTTTACCCCTTCCCCCTCCCCAGCCCTGGCCCCACCCCGCCCCCAGGGAAGATGAGATGCAAATTCCCTCCTTGTCAATTAGTGTTCCTTACCTTTTGCTTTCCACCCCCACCCTCTGCCTTCTCCTATTTCCTCTACCTTGGCTGTCTCTTGTGGGGCAGGATGGACAATTTTGGTGTGCAGATCATGAAGTCAACTTCTTCAGGGTGGTGGGGGGGTGTGGCTGAGAGAGAACTGTCCAGCCAGCCTTATGGGGGTGAGCTGGCTCTTTGGCCAGCTGTAAATGCACTAGGGTGAAGATAGTGCAAAATGCTGGCATTAAAAATATAATAATATTTCCCGAGGACAGGGGACTTCAAAGAGTTAAATAGGAGGAGGAATATTCATGTAGTGTAATCAGACAATGGCTAAGATTTCTTTCACCGAATTATTCCTTGTGGATTAAGTGAGGCGGAGATAGGTAGGTTCTAAAGACTAAATCTTTGCAGAAGAAACTGACTACAGAGAATAATTAGATTTTTGTCTCCAGTAGGCTCTAAATCCTAATTATCTGTTTGAATAAAGTGAGTCATTGACAGAAAAAAAAAAAAAGCTTTTGTAGTACTGTCATATCTGGATACATACTGTTGGAATAGCATATATTGCTAAGAAACACTCTGGATCTTGAAAGCCCTTGGGTAATGACTCCAGTGGGCATTCAAAAGTTTTATTTTGAAATCAGAGATTTAGAAGACAGTCAAGGTTATGTGCTAAGAATAAGGGAGTTGGTTTTCCTGGTATAAAATTCTTCAAGCTAAATTTCAGCACTGAGATAATTAAAACAGCTATTTTTCTTTTTTTTTTAACAACAAAAAAATAAACAATGTCTCTAACTAGCCCTTGAAACCTTCAGTAATTAAATGACCAGGGCATCAACACCTAGGAAGAGTATAACATAATTCATGTACCAGTTGATTTTGGGAAGGGAATGATGAAAAGGCAAATATCAAAGCAAATTGTTAGTATGCTCTCTCTAGTTTATTAGGAATTATGTCATACAATGAAGTTTTCAATATTGAAAATGATTCTAAAAGTTAAAAGTGGCAATATGAGGATGAAATAGAAGATAAGTTGAATGATCATAGCCTTCTGTACTATGCAAGTTACACTGAATACAGATTTTTAATTGCTTTTAACACCTAAAATGTACACTTAATAAGTTATAGTATATTTCAAAAAATATACAACTGTTTTGTAATTTATATTAGACGTAATATCAGTTTTATTGCAAGAAGCTAAACTAGCTCATGAAAGTTGCCTTGTTTTTTGTAGACAAATGTTTTCCTTCTAATTTTGATGAAAAGACTTTAGATTTACTCATGCGGGTTGACTGTGAGGGGAAAAAAAGCATCTACCATGTGTTCATCTTATTTTCTAAGTAACTTTTGAATTGGATTTGAAAAGTCTAGAGCACCCACTGGAATTAAACCTTTAGGCATAGAAGCAGAATAAATCATAAAGGTAAAATGTTCTTTTTGCAAAGGTTAATGTTGGCCATTTTATAATAGGAATAAATAGTTGAATCTGCAATAGTTCTTTATAATTTTACTATGTGTTTTCAGTCAGGTATCCTATTGGAACTATGGGCTTGTTTTTTAAAAAATGCCTACATTATTATTCCTACTTTACAGAAAAGAAAACTGAAGTTTGGAGACATGGAGTGAACTGCTCTGGCTCACATGCCTTGGGAATTGAATTGAATCAAGTTCTTTTGAGTGTAAATTTAATGGACTTTATAAATCCCTTAGCTGCTTCTCATCATAGCATCTTCCAACTATGTCAAAGACCAACTTTTATATTTATTGATCAAAGAGCCTAAAGTTTCTGAGTGTCTAATGTCTCCTGATGACGATGGTTGTCAGAACTAGAGTAGCGTATTCAGAAGAAAGCTGTAGCTGAGGTAATTGCTGCAGTTAAGTTTTTCCTCATAATTTAAAGTTATTATGAGTGACTTAGAGTAGAGGTTGGCTCAGAGCTTTCTTTCAGGAAGGACACATTTAGAACACAACTTTGAAAATGTCCAACCAACCTTAAACTGAAACCCTGTAAGTGTTTCGGCACTGATTGTCACTGTACAACCATTTCCTCGCCCAGGATTTTGTTTTAACATTAAATGTCAGTAGAAACACATTGGCTCTTTATAATGAGTCCTCAGAATGACACAGCTGTTCAGTGTTGTGGATTTTATGCATGGCATGTGAACCAACTGCTTTAAATATTCAAATATATTAGAGCTTTTTTTGGTTTGTTTTCCAATTTCGTTTTAATTAATGTAAAGAAATTTATAACAGAAAAGAGTCTCATTTTTCCCACCTTTGTGCTATTGTTTGAATGAAATTCAGGTTGAGAAAAATAAAAAATAATTTATTTGCAACCATTAAGTGGTTAACAATATTAGCAAATGCATGAGTGTGATTGAGTGTGTACATGTGTGTTTTTAAATATTCATACGTCCTATTTGAATCACTTACTTTAGTTTAGGGTGAAAAAGAAATTGAACAAGTCAAGTTCTTGCCTTCAGGGAGCCCAGTGTTTTGAATGATGAGCAGTAATTCAAAGCATTACTTTGAATTGTTCTAAAATTTACCCCTGCCTTAATCCTTCTGTATAGGCTGTCAGTGACAGAATACTTCCTTTTATCTTTTTAAAAGTATCTCCTAGTTTTCAGTGGGCCTTGACCAAATAATGCACAGATAATTGAATTTCTCTATTTAATAACTCAATTTATATGAAGAATTACATAAAAAGTAATTAACTATTGAACTGTTAAATCTTGACATTTTATTTGAAAATATCACCAGAAATATTTTCCCCAAGGACAGGAATATGTAGACAGAAAAATAAATTGACCTTGTATTATAAAACCAAAGAATGCTGCAGGATCAACAGCCAAACCAGCCTTTCTCCACATCAGACTTTTGCAAAACCAAGCCCTCTAATTAATAGCTTCTGGCTTCAGTGCAACTGAAACTGAGATGGATTTGATGTTTTCTTAAACATAAGAAAGAAAAGAAAAGAGTAAATGAGATAATTTCTGATTTTTAAAATGCTACACAACAGGTCAATGTTACATCTTAATGTCTGTGTTTTCAATTTTAAGTAAATTAATTTAAAAATATTCTGAAGAGTTCAATTATTTTATGACTAGCTGCTTCTGATTAGCAGTTAGGATGTAAACTTTCTACATTAGCTAATGTAATTTATGGCATCTGTTTTGTGGAATACTTGAAAGAGTGTTAGTTTGTATGGTTTGGATGGAAAGCAGACAAAGTAATTTGCAGGAAACAAAAGAATAAGAATAATTAGTAGCATAATAATCTAAACAAATTTATGCATTTCAATCTATATCCTAAAGCATGTGTCTAATTCAGTCAGCATTACTTATCTACTCTGTGTAGAATATTGTAGGAATTCAGGAAGAGAGCTTGTAATAATAAAATGGGAGTTGTAAAGTCAAGAAGCTTTAAAATAGTTGTATGAAAAAAACTTGATAAAATTAAAAAGTAAAAGCTGATTTTTACATAAATGAATACCCAATTATTTTCAGATCTTCGAAATGAAAGAATGAACATCAATTCATTCATTTATTTAAGTAACACAAACATCATTTGCTTCCTACCTGTTAAATGTCAGCCACTATGCTTGCTTTTAACAATGTAATAACAAATAAGGGTAAGATGGAGGTATTAGCTATAAGTGATTTGTAAATTTGAATGGGAAGAAAGGTGATCAATTAATAAGTGTTGTGTGACATCTTATTATAAATTGAATGAGGTGGGGTAAATCATTTAAAAAAAAAAACAAATTTTGAGAAGTAAAGAAATCAAGCTGTGTTTTTGTAGGTAGGAGATATGTAGATTGTCATGCAAAGAGAGAGCATGTTTGAGGAAGTCAGTGAATCATATTTCACTGATGTCAGATTTTTAGTATGGTAGGATTTGGGGCATTGAGGAGAGGAGAAAGGCTGATGAGCTGCAAAGAGTTGGGTGAGCTGAGAGTCAAGTGGGTTTATTGGAAATCTTGTTTTACTAAGATTTCTCTCCCCTTTAATTTCTTTAAGCAATGATGTGTGAAGTGATGCCCACGATTAATGAGGACACCCCAATGAGCCAAAGGGGTTCCCAAAGCAGTGGCTCGGACTCAGACTCCCATTTTGAGCAGCTGATGGTGAATATGCTGGATGAAAGGGATCGTCTTCTAGACACCCTTCGGGAAACCCAAGAAAGCCTCTCACTTGCCCAGCAAAGACTGCAGGATGTCATCTATGACAGAGATTCGCTCCAGAGACAGCTCAATTCAGCCCTGCCACAGGTATGCCTCCTGGGAGCTTCTGTCCTTCGTACTGCAGCTGAAAATGTGATAAGATACAATATGCTTTGCTTTATTTCCATTCTGATAATTATTTTTTCCCTTAGTAGAGATGATATGCAAATTTTGGTGAGAAAAATTTAAGAATAGATCATTAGTTCACATGCAACTTTGCCTCAAACAAAACAGTGGCACTTTGGTGGTGGGAGATTTGAAGCATGAGTCCCTATCTGGTGTTTCTCTTGAAATTTTATCTGTTTTTTGGTGGAGGTAGAAGATCACCTGTTGATCAGCTTTTAATTACCAGAGTGTGAGAATAGTTTTCTCTTTCTTGCTTTTTAAATACTTTTATGATATTTGGGCTTCCCTAGCTCAGCTGGTAAAAAAAAAAAAAAAAAAATCCACCTGCAATTCAGGAGACCCTGGTTTGATTCCTGGGTTGGGAAGATCCCTGGAGAAGGGATAGGCTATCCACTCCAATATTCTTGGGCTTCCCTGGTGGCTCTGATCGTGGGAGACCTGGGTTTGATCCCTGGTTGGGAAGATTCCCTTGGAGGTGGTCATGGCAACCCACTCTAGTATTCTTGCCTGGAGAAGCCCCATGGACAGAGGAGCCTGGGGGCTACAGTCCATGGGGTCACAAAGAGTTGGACACAACTGAGCGACTTAGCACAGATGACATTTGGAAAGATGTATTTTACATTTTCAGTTTCGTGGTCTGTCTTTGGATATGATAGTGCTTGGAAGTCTGTTTTCCAATAGTTTTTGTCTTTCTTTAGAGAAGGTTAATACTGCTTAAAAGTATTGAATTTATTGATGTATTACCCTCCCTTCGAAAAAACATTTCAACCAGTTTCTTTAAAAAAGAAAAGTATTTTGGAAATAGGAGAATAGGCAAAAGTTCAGCTTTATTCTCACAAACTTAAAACTGTTAGATTTTAACAATTTTATTTATAAGTAAATATTTAGAAAATAATTATTTTATGTAATAACATGTTATATGCATTATTTATATGTATTGTAATAATATTATTATATGTAATAATATAACTTATTTTTATTATATTATTGTCATATACTTATTTTACAGAAAAAGATATTTTAAGGATTTTCAGCTAATTTATGTACCAATTTAATAATTAGTCAGTTCTCTTACTTAAGAATTGCATATTTTAGGTATGAGAAGCATCATAGAATATGAACTAAGTTTTTAATAATCACCCCTCAATAAATGATATTTTTCTTTTAAAACAAGTTTGATTCGCCCTTCACTTAAAAGACAGTACAGCAAATGCTGAAGAGTTGATCTTTCTCCATAAATTTATATCTTGTAGGTAATATCTTTTCATAAATACTGAAAATTACATAATCAATGTTGATAAAATTCTAAACCAGCCGTACAATAAACGTGTAGTATGATGTTGAGATATTTATGACTTTCAGAATAAAAAGGATCACCTAGATTGCTCTGTCACATTCCCATTAGGTAATTCCATAATTCCTGTCCCAGTTCTTTTCATTTTCAGTCTGCTTTGTGTTGAAATGCAATAATACTTCCAATAACTCTAACCTGTTGACTTACACTAACTTGTTTGCACAGAATGCATTGTATTGGTTCATTTCAAAGGACAACTGTCATACCTTCACCAAAAATTATATTTTTCAAACTAGACATTTCAGTGCTTACAACTGTTCTTCATACAGTCATTTCTAGAATGATTATCATCATGCTTACTCACCTCTAAAATTATCTGAGTTGGTTAATGCTGTTGTTAAAATATGGTCTTATAACCAATCACACTATTCATTACCTTCTGTGATGAGCATAGAATAGGGCAATCATTTCTCTTTCTGGATAGAGTGTTTCATTAAGAATCCTAGAATTGTATTATATTATTATTTGGGGGGCAAGTTCAACATAATTTTATTATGTATTAGAATGGCAAAAAACTGAAGTTTATAACTGAGTTGCAAAAATGCCATGTGTTTTTCCCACACTCTTCTTAGAAGTTGACTCTTTGGTTGTAAGTGTAGGACTATACAGGTACCCCTCCTAAAGTTATCTTTTTATATTTTATTTAAGCTTGATGCTATCAATTTGTGATCCTAACACTATTAAGATGATTCTAAGAATAATTTGGGTCTTACATTTTTTTTTTCTCTATCATGGTGATATGATAGAGACATGGGTGAATCTTTTATAAAGATGTTGTAAAAATAAAATATTAATGCTAGAACAAGGTATTCAGGAGGGAAAGGAGAAAACTGAAAATGTTTCGTACATAACTATATTGTGTAGATAAACCTCTTTTGAATGGTATAGGAATGAAAATATTTTAATTATAGCATTCAGTTATGTTGAAAACCTGTATAATATCATCAAAATTTGAAAGTGAAAGTCACTCAGTTGTGTCTGACTTTTTGCTAATGGGATTCTCCAGGCCAGAATACTGGAGTGGGTAGCCATTCCCTTCTCCAGGGGATCTTCCCAATCCAGGGATCGGACCCAGGTCTCCCACATTACAGGTGGATTCTTTACTGTCTGAGCCACACCTAAATTTAAAATTTTTGCTTTTAAAAAAAATAATAAATAAATAAATAAATAAATAAAAATAAAATTTTTGACTTTTAATTATACTGGTACACAATCTCTTATTCAAACCCATTGTGTTTGAAAGTTCAGAATTTTCCTTATTATGCATGTATTGTACAACTTAAACTATGATCTCCTCTAGCCAGATTCTAGGAAACACTATATAATTATACACTTCATATTTCTGAAGAAATATGAGAAATTCCTACTGTGTGAAAAATATTAAGACTATAAATGGCCTCATACTTACAAATAAATGTCAGTTTTCAGAGTGTTTGAGTTTTGGAATTATAGATTAGGGATTAGGAGCCTGTACATTTAATGGGTATAGTTCTAGTCTCTTTTATAAACACTTTGACACAGTTTTCAATATTTATTTGTATTTTACTATTAGAAATATTTAGTACCCTTAGCAATCCACAGGTCATTAAAGATAGTGATGGTCCTGTCATTTGTTAAAGCAAATATTTAATAACCTAATCTACAACTTCAGGGATTTAAGTTTTCTGCAAGTAACAGAGGAATACAAAATTCTTCAATTTGCATCCTTGAACCTTTTAAACTATTTTGTAAGCAATGTACCTGAACTGTTTGGTGGCAGTACATTTGACATTCGCTTGGGAGAAGAAAATGACTCCCACAAATGTGAGTTTTTCAGTTCAGTTCAGTCACTCAGTCATGTCTGACTCTTTGCGACCGCATGGACTGCAGCACGCCAGGCCTCCCTGTCCACCACCAACTCCCAGAGTTTACTCAAACTCCTGTCCGTTAAGTCAGTGATGCCATCCAATCATCTCATCCTCTGTCGTCCCCTTCCCCTCCTGCCCTCAATCTTTCCCAGCATCAGGGTCTTTTCAAATGAGTCAGCTCTTCACATCAGGTGGCCAAAGTACTGGAGTTTCAGCTTCAACATCAGTCCTTCCAATGAACACCCAGGACTGACTCCTTTAGAATGGACTGGTTGGATCTCCTTGCAGTCCAAGGGACTCTCAAGAGTTTTCTCCAACACCACAATTCAAAAGCATCAATTCTTTGGCACTCAGCTTTCTTTATAGTCCAACTCTCACATCCATACATGACTACTGGAAGAACCATAGCTTTGATTAGACAGACCTTTGTTGAAAAAGTGTCTCTGCTTTTGAATATGCTCTCTAGGATGGTCATAACTTTTCTTCGCATCTTTTAATTTCATGGCTGCAGTCACCATCTGCAGTGATTTTGGAGCCCCAAAAAATAAAAGTCTGACACTGTTTCCATATTTTTTTGCCACAAAGTGATGAGACCAGATGTCATAATCTTAGTTTTCTAAATGTTGAGTTTTAAGCCACCCTTTTCACTCTCCTCTTTTGCTTTCATCAAGAGGCTCTTTAGTTCTTCTTCGCTTTCTGCCATAAGGGTGGTGTCATCTGCATAGCTGAAGTTATTGACATTTCTCCTAGCAATCTTGATTCCAGCTTGTGCTTCATCCAGTCAGCATTTCTCATGATGTACTCTGCATATAAATTAAATAATTAGGGTGACAATAAACAGCCTTGACATACTCCTTTCCCGATCTGGAACCAGTCTGTTGTTCCATGTCCAGTTCTAACTGTTACTTCCTAACCTGCATAAAGATTTCTCAGGAGGCAGGTCAGGCAGTCTGGTATTCCCATCTCTTTAAGAATTTTCCAAAGTTTATTATGATCCACACAGTCAAAGGCTTTGCCATAGTCAACAAAGCAGAAATAGATGTTTTTCTGGAACTCTCTCACTTTTTTGATGATCCAATGAATGTTGGCAATTTGATCTCTGGTTACCTCTGCCTTTTCTAAATCCAGCTTGAATATATGGAAGTTCATAGTTCACATACTGTTGAAGCCTGGCTTGGAGAATTTTGAGCATTACTTTGTTAGTGTGTGCTGCTGCTGCTAAGTCGCTTCAGTCGTGTCCAACTCTGTGCGACCCCATAGACAGCAGTCCACCAGGCTCTGCCATCCCTGGGATTCTCCAGGCAAGAACACTGGAGTGGGTTGCCATTTCCTCCTCCAATGCATGAAAGTGAAAAGTGAAAGTGAAGTCCCTCAGTCGTGTCCGACTCTTTGAGACCTCATGGACTGCAGCCTACCAGACTCCTCCATCCATGGGATTTTCCAGACAAGATTACTGGAGTGGGTTGCCATTGCCTTCTCCATGCCAGTGTGTGAGATGAGTGCAATTGTGTGGTAGTTTGAGCATTCTTTGGCATTGCCTTTCTTTGGGATTGGAATGAAAGCTGACCTTTTCCAGTCCTGTGGCCACTGCTGAGTTTTCCAAATTTGCTGACATATTGAGTGGAGCACTTTCACAGCTTCATCTTTTAGGATTTGAAATAGCTCAACTGGAATTCCATCACCTCCACTAGCTTTGTTCATAGTGATGCTTTCTAAGGTCCGCTTGACTTCACATTCCAGGAGGTCTGGCTCTAGGTGAGTGATCACACCATCATGATTATGTGGGTCGTGAATTTCTTTTTTGTGCAGTTCTGTGTGTTCTTGCCACCTCTTCCTAATCTCTTCAGCTTCTGTTAGGTCCATAGCGTTTCTGTCCTTTATTGTGCCCATCTTTGCATGAAATGTTCTCTTGGTATTGTGAGTTTTTGGCAGAAATAAAGTATGTAAAATAAAAACTACAATAACGTAAAAGTGAAATTTGTTTTAGGAAACGGATAGAATTTCAAAGCTGAGTCAAATTTCATGACATATTATGTTTTCAATCGCCTATACAATATTTTTTAGTTGATGATTTCATGCTTTGAATTAGTCATTTTCTCTCCTATCATTTTTTAGGAACAAATGCAGTGGTGATTTTTACACTCCTAACCATGAAAATATTTTGTAATCATATTGTTTTCTTTTTCATTATGTAATTAAAGATAACCGTGTTTAACAAGAATTGATAATTCCACATCATTCCACATTTTAGGCCTGATGTTTCTAAGCAATACACTAATGTCTAATACACAGATCCATTTTAATGAGCCATAGAATCTGAGATTCAAGATGCTCAAACTCAGTTATCATCTGCTGCTGCTAAGTCGCTTCAGTCGTGTCCGACTCTGTGCGCCCCATGGACTGCAGCCTACCAGGCTCCCCCGTCCCTGGGATTCTCCAGGCAAGAATACTGGAGTGGGTTGCCATTTCCTTCTCCAATGCATGAAAGTGGAAAGTGAAAGTGAAGTCGTTGAGTCGTATCTGACTCTTAGCGACCCCATGGACTGCAGCCTACCAGGCTCCTCCATCCATGGGATTTTCCAGGCAACAGTAATGGAGTGGGGTGCCATTGCCTTCTCCTATCATCTGCCTTTCACTCAACCAAAGATTCTCTAACTCTTCACCCAGACACTTGATAGTCCTCATAGCTGACTGCCCAAGAATAGCCCAAGAATACTGGACTGGGTAGTCTATCCCTTCTCCAGTGGATCTTCCTGACCTAGAAGTCAGACCAGGGTCTCCTGCATGGCAGGTGGATTCTTTACCAACTGAGGTATCAGGGAAGCCCTTTCCAGCCTCGTATTTAGCATATACTGAGGGTCTTCTGTGTATTACTGAATGATTACATTTGTTTGTAAAGGGGATAGAAAAAAAAAAAAAAGAAACATAGTTTTTTTTTTCCCCAGAGAACTTAGGAAATAGGTATAACATTAAAAGATCAAAATTAATATAGTACCCGAAGATTACAGAGGTACTAAAAGTATTTGTACCACAACACTGATATGTAATAAACTACATAAAGTTTCATGTGGAAGATGATATTAGAGATATTTTTAAGAGAAGGTTAGAAGGGACTAGAGGATATTTTGTATCAGACAGTACAGTTATGCAGGGATGATCCTGCTGAAGGATATGTGGGGACTGAAATTCAGCCCATGCTCTGCTCCAGGCTAGGTGAGGTGTTCCTAATTCCCATAAAGGAACCAGCTGGGCTAGCAGTATCCCTGATTAAAGAGAGAAGAGTAAATAGGGATTAAATAAGGAGAGTGACTCAGAGAAGGCAATGGCACCCCACTCCAGTACTCTTGCCTGGAAAATCCCATGGATTTTCCATGGGGTCACTAGGAGTTGGACACGACTGAGCGACTTCACTTTATTTTTTCACTTTCATGCATTGGAGAAGGAAATGGCAGCCACTCCAGTGTTCTTGCCTGGAGAATCCCAGGGACGGGGGAGCCTGGTGGGCTGCCGTCGATGGGGTTGCACAGAGTTGGACACGACTGAAGTGACTTAGCAGCAGCAGTAGCAGCAAGGAGAGTGACTGAGAAGTTTGTTGTTGAAGGGCTGTAGGGTAGGAATGCATCTTTTGTATAGTGACAGTGGAGGATTCTAGCCTGTTCATATGTGTGGTGAAAGGTAAGGATGGACATTTGTATACAGAGTAATCAGTAGGAGCTTGAGTGAACTAGTGACATGATAAGGCAATAATGAAGGGATATTGTTCTGCCATTTTGATTCAGAATAGGTTATATAATACTTGTGTATCAGTTATCTATGGCTAAAATAATGCTATGTAATAAACAACATAAAACCTAATTATCATGCAATATAATAGGTTTAAGGAATTCAGCTGACCTTTACCAGGCTTCCCAGGTGCTGCTAGTGGTAAAGAATCTGCCTGCCAATGCAGAAGATGTAAGAGACATGGGTTTGACTCATAGGTTGGGAAGATCCCTTGGAGGAGGATGACACCCTACTTCAATATTTTGGCCAGGAGCATCCCATCTACAGAGAAGCCTGGTGGGCTACAGTCCATGGAGTTGCAAAGAGTTGGACAAGACTGAGTGCCTGAGCCTGACCTTGACTTGGATTGGTTAATCTTGGCTGGGCTTACTAGGCCACTTGTTGTCTGAAAGTTGACTGGCTATTGTTTGATCTAGGATGGCCTTAGCTGGACCGACTTGGGCCCCTCAACTCTAAGTTTGTATCTGATCCTTCAATAAGATAGTCTTTGCATGTTTTCATGGTGATGGCAAAAGAGTAAGGGCAAAGCAAAAAAAAGCAAATACTTCTTACGCTTCTGCTTGGGTCATTTTTTTTTTTTTGTAATACTCCTTGGCCAAGCCAAGAGACAGAGTGGAAAGCAATATTACATGGCAAAATTCCAAGGATGGATGCAACACAGTTACCATCAGTGTAACTAATCTACCACAAATAGGTGTTAAAAGAGTCATCTGGGTCATTATTATGTTAGAAGAACTTATTGTGATAATGTAATCATTCTGATGAGGTGTGGGAATTTGAAATAGGACTGTGAACCTTGAAACTAAGAAAGACATGTCAATGTAGAGAATACTGAGGAGAAAGAATGGACATAGCCAGAACATGAACTAAATGGCTGTGATTTGGGACTTGTTAGAAGATCTGAATTTGAATTGGAATTCTTCCACTTATTAGCTGAGCTGTCAAGGGTAAGTGACTGACTTCTCTGAAACTCTATTTTTTTAATTGGAAGGAGAGGATGATATCTACCATATGAGTGGTTAAAAGGAGGTGTGTGTATGTGCTTCAGAAACCTTAAACATTATTAAATGTCACCTGGTATTTTTCATAAATTGTGATGTGCCAGTATCTACTCTGATGAGGAATTAAGTTAAAAGAGGCTACTTGTGGAGAAGAGGGAAACATTTATACTTTAACATTAAAAAAAAAAATATTTAAGTGAAACTTACAGGAAGTGACAGAAGTCACTCTTATTCCAGAGACGCTGTACCTAGGTATATTTTTGGCTTGCTACTTACTAGCTTAGTAACCTTGGTCAAAGTAATTAGTTCAAATAATGATAGAACCTGCCTCATAAGGTCATTATGAGACATAAATGAACTGGAACATGTCAAATGATCAGTTCCGTACCTCACAGATAGTACATGCTCAATAAATGTTAAATGCAGCTATTGATGTTATTATTACCATAGATATTACCATCATTATCCTTAGCCAATCTTAATGGCACAATTTTCCTAGGTAATAATGAACACCAGCACAAATTGAACGCACTAAAAACCCTACTCTCCACAATCATTATCAAATTTTGTAAGTTTTTGATTGATCTTATTTAAAAGAATCTTAACTGCATTTTCTTTAATTGTTTTCCCAATTTCTTCACTTCCTTGATGGCCAGTCTCATGTCTCTTGATTAAGTCAAACAACAGCCTTCCTGTTGTGCTAAGAAGATCACATCTGGATTGAGAGCTCCTTCCTTTTCAGTGAGACTTAATGCCACCACACCACATACAGAAGGGTTTTACCCCTCACTCCTGTCAAAAATAAAGATACTATTATCTTTTGCTATCTCTGATTATGGTTATTCTATCTTAAATGTGTTTCTCTTTCTTCCAGTTATTTTTCCCCCAGCCAAATGAAATGGTATTTACCCTCAGCCCTTATTGCCTGTTATTTATGGCCTTTTATTTGTCTTTATTTATAACTTTTTTTGTGTGACTGTGCTGTGAGGCATGCAGGATCTTAGTTCCCTGACCAGGGACTGAACCCATGCCCACTGCAGTCGAAAGGTGGAGACCTAACCATCAGACTGCCAGGGAAGTCCCTCTCTTTTCCTTTTTAGCGCTTATAATCAGGCTTCTATCATCACCATTCTCCTGAAAACACACTCCTGTGTGCCACCGATGTGTGCACATTTGGCAAATCCAGTGATCCTCTTTCATTCTTCATGTTCATGGCCTCTTTGTGCCAAAATGTGCTATTAATTATCTCATCTTGAAATTCTCATGTCCTTAATTCTTCATAACCATTCTCCTCATAGTCTACAAGGTGTGGTGTTCTTTAGTACTCACTCTTTTCCTACATATTCTCATATACTTATTTATATCCATACTCATCTTTATTTACCTATGTTCTCCAACCTTAAGCACTACCCTTCTTGTTTAATCCTTCCCTCCAAATCCCCAATCCCCTCCTTTGTATCTCTTTGACTTTTTTTTTGTCTCCTGTATCTTCAATTTCTCCCTCTCCTTCTCAACTGGCTTTTTGGTAACATATTCAAGTCTATTCCTTACAAGTACAGTGATGGTAAGTACAATAACAACAAAAGGCTTCCTTAACACCATGTCTCCATTTAGCTACCAATCTCTTTTTTCCTTTATTCCCCAACTTGTCTATTTTCACTGTCTCAGTGTCTTCATCTTCTATTCACTTTCTGAGCATCTGCAGTTGGGCTTTTCTTCTAAAACCTTACTAAAAATTATGTTACCAGTTACCAACTGATGAATGTAGGAGGTTTGTTTTATTAAAATTCACTGCAAAATGTGACATTGTGATTAACTGCCTTCTCAAAAAATACCTCCCAAAACAAACGAACAACAAAAAAAATTTCACTCTTAACTTTCATGATACCACATTGTCTTCATTCCTAAATCTTTCAAACTTTTTTCTCCTAATACTTTTTTCTGTGAGCAATTCCTCACTTAGCCACTTTTAAAATACTAAATAATAAATAGAAGATGACTGACAGTAATATCTAACATTTCTGAACACTCCATCTATGCCAGGTAATGTTTCATTTAAGCATCCAGATATTAAAATGGGAGGCTGTCTTTCTGTTTGAGGGGAGGCTAAATAAGTGAGGTGCAAGACTTTATTCGCAGGAGGTGCTAAGATATAATCCAACTAATTAATCCAATATTAGCTTAAACTCCATTTTAAGACTCTACAGAAGTTGGTAAAGCTAGAAGAGAGACAGAGCTGTTTTGCATGGCAGCTGGTCTGCTGTGCATAATCTACCACACCACGTATGAAGCATGGGGTGATTTCTGTTGAACTTAGTCAAGTGAGAAGGGCTTCAAGAGCAATGTTCAGAGAGCTTGATGTGCTTCCTCCACAAGTTGAAGAATATAGAGGCTGAAGTCTAGAAGCCACAGGTGTGGCCGGAAATGCCCCTTTCTCTACAGCAGGTTGAAGAGTCACCTGTCAGATAAACTGCAACTCCTCCAATATCAACACAAAGGTTAGTTTTTTGAAGAGCAAGAAGTTCCCTCGAAAGGGGATATTACTTACGGTAATTTCTGTGTAAACCCACAAAGTAGAATGTTAAAACCCCGAGTTTCTAAATGGTAAGCAATGAGAGACAAATTGGGATACTGACTTCAGAGAAGATACTGAGAGCAAGTCAATGAAAACCAAAGAAGAATCTACAGAGGGGTTTTTTGAGGAAGCCACAAATGCACCTCGGAAGAAGGACCACTGATTATCTATCTGCCATTCAGAAAGCCCTGATCCTGGATGACATGTAGGTCAGCCCATACCACTGTGATCTTTCTCCCCAGTTTCCCTTCCACGGCCCTGATTCTTAGAATGGTCAGAAACTACTGCTATGAGTAGGGGATGTCAGGGTAAAGAGAGACCGTACCCTCATCCTCCAATGCAGACCTGCTTCAAGGCTTGAAATAAGCCTGAACTATGTGTGGTGGGTGGATGGGAAGGATGGCAGGGGCAGGGAAGGACAGAGCACATCTTTAGATTGGGATCGGAGCTCAGAACTAGTATGTTATTGAACTAGCACTATGGAATTGTGAGACTGCACAATTTCAGAACAAAAGGAAAGATAGTTTGTTTTCTAAGCATGAGCAAAAAAACTTAAGACATTTGGTGAAATTTCATTTGGGGCTAATTTCTTTACCTGAGGGAATAGGAAGAGATATAATAATATTAATTTCAGAATCAATCCTTAAAACATTCCAATGAGGGTGTTATCATTCCCATTTTACAGATGATAAAACTGAAGCATAGACAGGTTAAGTAACCTGTTCAACCAGGGTTCTATTCATGGCTTAATTTTGTTTTACTCTAAGTCATCTTTATTTCATTATATTCATAAAGAAGTATTTAACTTCTCTAGAAACCTTTAGGGCTTCCCTTAGCCTAGCTTAGTCAGTAAATAATCTGCCTGCAAGGCAGGAGACCTGGGTTTGATTCCTGGGTTGGGCAAATACCCTGGAGAAGGAAATGGCAACCCTCTAGTAATCTTGCCTGGAGAATCCCATGGACAGAAACCTTTAAGAGACATGGGCCACAGAAAGCACTCATCAGAAATACTCTTAAGTTCTAACAAGGAAGGAAGGAAGGAAGTGAAGTCGCTCAGTCCTGTCCGACTCTTTGCAACCCCATGGACAGTAGCCCACCAGGCTCCTCTGTCCATGGTATTTTCCAGGCAAGAGTATTGGAGTGGGTTGCCATTAAAGAAATGTGAAATGATTATTAGATCTGGTATAATTAGACTGAATATAAGTATTCAAGGACTCCAAATCTTCATATTTATGTTACCATGAATTTGCTTTTTATGTACTCAGCATACTTTTATAGCCCAAGTGACTTCACTTTCACTTTTCATTTTCATGCACTGGAGAAGGAAATGGCAACCCACTCCAGTGTTCTTGCCTGGAGAATCCCAGGGACGGGGAGCCTGGTGGGCTGCCGTCTATGGGGTCGCACAGAGTCGGACGCTACTGAAGCGACTTAGCAGCAGCAGGTCCATCTAATGAGTAGGACAGTATAGGCTTTATGGAAAAGTATTTAATTAGAAATTACAATACCTGGATTCTAGTTTCAATTTTTCCAAACCCTGTGACAATAGAAAACCACTGAACTTCTGAGGCTTCTGTTTACTTACATATAAAAGAAGGAATTCTAATACCATTTAATATGTTGTATACATTTGCCAATTTCAAATGATTATAAAGAGTATGCACCTCAGCTTTACTGATTTATTCACAGCCACTTAATACCCATTATGGTTTATTCAACAATATTTTAGGGCCTACTCTGAGTCAGGTTCTGTGTTTACAGTATAGAGTGGCTGATACGTACTTTTTTTTTCTTTAAGACTTTACCCAATTATGGTTTCTAGGAATCTGTTATGGTAATAAGAATCTAATGTCTATAATCCACTGAATATTATATTTATTTGTAAATTCTTTGAAACTATCATTTCTAGTTATTTATTGCCTTTTATTCTCAACTGTGATGAACTGTCCATGTTTCTATAATAGGCTAGTTCCCTCTTTTGTGTTCTAAATCTCCTCCCCTCTTGCAATTCTAGGACAAAACATTTTCCCTCTTTTTTTCTACATCAACAATAATGTGTCCATCTCTAATGAATTATAACCAACAGCATTAAATATTCCTATATTTCTCCCATTTAAAAAATATATTAACAACCCTGCCATACCAAGCTGTCACCACATTTATCTTTCCATTTGCTGGAAAAGTTAATTTTTTTTCCCCTATACTTGTTCTAATTTCTCTCTCCTTATTTCTCTTGAATCTACACCACTCAGGTGTTCATCTCAACAACTTCATCTAAACTACTCTTGCAAATATTGTTTATAACTTCCGTATTGCTAAATATAGTGATAACTTTTCAGTTTCCTTTTTTTTTTTTTTATCATTAGACACTTTCCTTGTACTTTCTTCATTTGGCTCTAGGTCAGCCCACTTGCCTGGTTTTCCTTCTACCCTCATTGGTTATTCCCCAGTCTTTGTTGTTAGTTGCTTCTCATCCCCCTGACTCATTAATACTTTTTACTCCCTGGGCTCAATACCTGTACCTTTTCTCTTTTTATCTCTATTGACACCACTGGTTATTTCTTCCATCTCCTGGTTTTAGACAACATCTAAATATTGATAACACTGGAATTTACATTTCTAATCCAGACATTTCCTCTGACCTTCAGATTCATAGTCAAAATGTAGCAATTTAAAATGTCCAAAACTGAGTTTGTCATCTTCAATTAATCTCATGTATCTCAATTAATAGCAATGCTAATCTTGTGTGTGTGTGTGTGTGTGTGTGCTTAGTCACTCAGTTGTGTCCAATTCTTTGCAACCCTATGGACTATAGCCCACTAGTCTCCTCTGTCCATGAGATTTTCCAGGCAAGAATACTGGAGTGGGTTGTCATTTCCCTCCAAGGGATCTTCCTGACCCAGGGATCAAACCCAGGTCTCCTGCATTGCAGGCAAGTTCCTTACCACTAAGCCACCTGGGAAGCCCAATCTTATGTGGGCTTAGGCCAAAATATTGGTGTCTTTCTTCTTTCACATTTGTATTCAATTTAGCAGTTAAACATTTCAGTTTTAGCTTCAAAGCATATGTAGAACTGAACCACTATAATCACCTCTACAGCTGCATCTTAATGCAAGTATGCTTGGATTTTCCTAATTGGTCTTCATGCTTGTATCCCTGTACTGTATCAGTTTATTGTAAAAAGAACAGCAAGAGAGATCTGGACTCTGATAAAAGGTAGGTCAGATTTTGTTTCACATCTGTTCAAGTCTCTGAAATGCTTTTCCATCTCAATGTAAAAGGCCAGGTCTTTAACCTGGTTCAAAGGTCTAACATCTGCCCCCTGCTCTTTATCTGTCTGATATCATCTCCTGCTATTATCTAGTTCACTCAGCTGTACTCCTACCATCCTGATGTTCTTTCTTTTCAACATGTCAGGCATTCGGACTTACGGACTTTGCCATGACTCTTCCCAAAGCCTGGGAAAGTTGCCTTTCCATAAACACATGCTCTCTCAGCTCATTCTGGGCTTTACTCAGATATCACATTCTCAGTGAGACCCTGCCTGATCACCCTATTTAAAATTATAATTTCTCTTTCTGCTAAGTTGTGTCTGACTCTTTATGACCCTATGGACCATAGGTCGCCAGGCTCCCCTATCCATGGAATTCTCCAGGCAAGATTACTGGAGCGGGTTGTAATGCTCTCCTCTGGGGCATTTCCCAACCAAGGGATCAAAGCTGTAGGTTTCTTACGTCTCCTGCCTTGGCAGGTAAGTTCTTTACCACCACCACCACCTGGGAATAGCCCCTGCTTAATACTCCCAGTCCTTCTCTAGTTTTACTCTATAGCAATTATAAGCATCCATCATAGTGCATATTTTATTTCTTTGTCTTGTTTATTATCTCATTCTCCCTCACTATATTCTATTCTATGAAGCCAGGAGATTCTTTTTTAATGGTTCACAGCTGTGTTTTCTGCCTACAGCAGTATCTGGCATTTAGTTGTTCAAAAATACTAAATAATAAAATGAACACAAAAACCAGTTCTTTGCTTTTTTGAACACATTTTCTGTATCCTGTGGTTATTTGGCAAGTCATATAGTCATAAACATGTTAGATAGCATATATTAAGTATCTTCATAAAACAGAAGAACAAATATAATTTATAAAGCCTTATGGCTAGAGTGTTTATAACACTAAAGTTATAGTATATATGAGGCTGGTGTTAATACTATACCTCAAACCCCCTCACATAATGAAATGAGTTTTATATCAAGAGGTGGTAGCATTTTGAATATTTTACAAATCAGAGCATGGAAGATCAGAATGTAAATAACTTTCTTTGAAGATATGAATAAATTCTTCTGACTTCAAATTTGTTTTTGCATTTTAATACTCTTTTACTAAGGAGTTTAGCTCCTAAATCAAGTCAGCTTTCATAAAAGAAATGGTGAAAATAGCTTTTGATGTTATAAAACTACTACCACTGTTTGGTATCTATATCTGACTTTCATTATGAGAAAACAATAAGAAAAGTAGAATGTTTGGGTTAGTTTTTTTTTTTTTTTTTTTAAGCAGTTTATTGTTCCACTCGTTCTCATTTTCTCAAAAAAGAAAATATTAAGAGAAAAAGGCCATTAATATTCTCAAGATGAATTTCTAACCTGAATTTTCCAATAAATCTTATAGTCTACTTTAGTATACTTGATGTTAGCATCCATGTGATTCATTTGTTTCTTGTTCATCTTTGAAGAGAAAATCTAGATTCAATAACAAAGATATTGAAATTCACACTATTTTACTTGCCCTGGATATTTATTTTCAGAGCCCTATGGCTCAAAGCTAGGTAGCAACAACAAAAACGCTGTAGTTTGGGAAAAGAGAGTTTAGACTATAGTGAAATTCTTCTAAAACATAACTATCACACCCTGAGTAATTATATCATCCATCTTTGTATTGATCTCTAAAATTTAATTTACACAGAAGGCAATGGCACCCCACTCCAGTACTCTTGCCTGGAAAATCCCATGGACGGAGGAGCCTGGTGGGCTGCAGTCCATGGGGTCGCTAAGAGTCGGACATGACTGAGCGACTTCACTTTCACTTTTCACATTCATGCATTGGAGAAGGAAATGGAAACCCACTCCAGTGTTCTTGCCTGGAGAATCCCAGGGATGGCGGAGCCTGGTGGGCTGCCATCTATGGGGTGACACAGAGTTGGACACGACTGAAGTGACTTAGCAGCAGCAGCAGCTCTGTTCACTTATTCTGTATGGTCCTTAGTAAAACCTTACTATTTCTTGTCCAACAATTTAACAGTCATAAAGATTATGCAATTTAATCTTATTGAACATTAGCATGTTAAAGGTACATAGGACTCAAATTTTAAATTACTCATTGTATTCTAATCCAAGTTTTATTTGTGATCCTAGTGATTTTTTTTACATTAAAGTCTACTAATTTCTCCCAAACATGACAGAATTTATTAAATGAGATTCTGTTCAGTTCAGTTGCTCAGTCGTGTCCGACTCTTTGTGACCCCATGAACCGCAGCATGCCAGCCTCCCTGTCTATCACCAACTCCCGAAGTCCACCCAAACTCATGTCCATTGAGTCGCTGATGCCATCCAACTATCTCATCCTCTGTTGTCCCCTTCTCCTCCTGCCCTCAATCTTTCCCAGAATCAAGGTCTTTTCAAATGAGTCAGCTCTTCGCATCAGGTGACCAAAACTGGAGTTTCAGCTTCAGCCTCAGAACTTACAATGAACACCCAGGACTGATCTCCTTTAGAGGACTGGTTGGATCTCCTTGCAGTTCAAGGGACTCTCAAGAGTCTTCTCCAACACCACAGTTCAAAAGCATCAATTCTTCTGTGCTCAGCTTTCTTCACAGTCCAACGCTCACATCCATACACAACTACTGGACAAACCATAGCCTTGACAAACAGACCTTTGTTGACAAAGTAATGTCTCTGCTTTTTAATATGCTATCTAGTTTGGTCATAACTTTCTTTCCAAGGAGAAAGTCTTTTAATTTCATGGCCGCAATCACCATCTGCAGTGATTTTGGAGCCCCCCAAGAAAATCAGCCACTGTTTCCAATGTTCCCCCATCTATTTGCCATCAAATGACAGGACCAGATGCCATGATCTTCGTTTTCTGAATGTTGAGCCTTAAGCCAACTTTTTCACTCTCCACTTTCACTTGCATCAAGAGGCTCTTTCGTTCTTCTTCGATTTCTGCCATGAGGGTGGTGTCATCTGCATATCTGAGGTGATTGATATTTCTCCCAGCAATCTTGATTCCAGCTTGTGCTTCTGCCAGCCTAGCATTTCTCATGATCTACTCTGCATATAAGTTAAAAAGCAGGGTGACAATATACAGCCTTGACATACTCCTTTTCCTATTTGGAACCAGTCTGTTGTTCCATGTCCAGTTCTAACTGTTGCTTCCTGACCTGCATACAGTTTTCTCAAGAGACAGATCAGGTGGTCTGGTATTCCCATCTCTTTCAGAATTTTCCACAGTTTATTGTGATCCACACAGTCAAAGCCTTTGGCATAGGCAATAAAGCAGAAGTAGATGTTTTTCTGGAACTCTCTTGCTTTTTCGATGATCCAGTGGATGTGGGCAATTTGATCTCTGGTTCCTCTGCCTTTTCTAAATCCAGCTTGAACATCTGGAATTTCATGGATCACGTATTGCTGAAGCCTGGCTTGGAGAATTTTGACCATTACTTTACTAGTGTGTGAGATGAGTGCAATTGTGTAGTAGTTTGAGCATTCTTTGGCATTGGCTTTCTTAGGGATTGGAATGAAAACTGACATTTTCCAGTCCTGTGGCCATTGCTGAGTTTTCCAAATTTGCTGGCATATTGAATGGAGCACTTGCACAGTGTCATCTTTTAGGATCTGACGTAGCTCAACTGGAATTCCATCACTTCCACTCGCTTTGTTCATAGTGATGCTTTCTAAGGCCCACTTGACTTCACATTCCAGGATGTCTGGCTCTAGGTGAATGACCACACCATCATGGTTATCTGGGTCATGAAGATCTTTTTTGTACAGTTCTTCTTTGTGTTCTTGCCACCTCTTCTTAATATCTTCTGCTTCTGTTAGGTCCGTACCATTTCTGCCTTTATTGAGCCCATTGTTGCATGAAATATTCCCTTGGCATCTCTAATTTTCTTGAAGAGATCTCTAGTCTTTCCCATTCTATTATTTTCCTCTATTTCTTTGCATTGATCGCTGAAGAAGGCTTTCTTATCTCTCCTTGCTATTCTTTGGAACTCTGCATTCAAATGGGTATATCTTTCCTTTTCTCCTTTGCTTTTCACTTCTCTTCTTTTTACAGCTACTTTTAAGGCCTCCTCAGACAACCACTTTGCTTTTTTGCATTTTTTTTTCCTTGGGGATGGTCTTGATCTCTGTGTCCTGTACAATGTCACGAACCTCTATCCATAGTTCATCAGGCACTCTGTCTACCAGATCTAGTCCCTTAAATCTATTTCTCACTTCCATTGTAAAATCATAAGGGATTTGATTTAGGTCATACCTGAATGGTCTAGAGGTTTTCCCCACTTTCTTCAATTTAAGTCTGAATTTGGCAATAAGGAGTTCATGATCTGAGCCACAGTCAGATCTGAGCCCGGTCTTGTTTCTGCTGACTGTATAGAGCTTCTCCATCTTTGGCTGCAAAGAATATAATCAGTCTGATTTAGGTGTTGACCATCTGGTGATGTCCATGTGTAGAACCTTCTCTTGTGTTGTTGGAAGAGGGTGTTTGCTATGACCAGTGCATTCTCTTGGCAAAACTCTATTAGCCTTTGCCCTGCTTCATCCTGTACTCCAAGGCCAAATTTGCCTGTTACTCCAAGTGTCTCTTAAGATTCTGAATAATAGCTAATTTCTTTCTTGGTCCATGAATTAGGATAGATTTCTCCCAAAATTAAATTTTAAAATATTTTTGCCTCCAGTACTGAGATCCCTTATCCTGGAACTTGGAATGGGTGCCATGGGAGCAAAGTCAATCTCATCTCTCTTGGCTCTTATATCCTCCTCCCTCTTCTTTCAGAAGGTGCTCAAGAGATTTCAGGTTGCTTTCAAAAGCAGGTATAAGAACTGACAGTTATTCCTAGAGTATTTGGCAGAAGACTTCTGCTTTGAAGTGTTCCTTTGCCTGTAAGCCCATGTTAATTTTGCTATTTGCCATCTATTTCTGCTTTACTGACTATGCCAAAGCCTTTGACTGTGTGTATCACAATAAACTGTGGAAAATTCTGAAAGAGATGGGAATATCAGACCACCTGACCTGCCCCTTGAGAAATTTGTATGCAGGTCAGGAAGCAACAGTTAGAACTGGACATGGAACAACAGACTGGTTCCAAATAGGAAGAGGAGTACGTCAAGGCTGTGTATTATCACCCTGCTTATTTAACTTATATGCAGAGTACATCATGAGAAATGCCAGGCTGAATGAAGCACAAGCTGGAATCAAGATTGCTGGGAGAAATATCAATAACCTCAGATATGCAGATGACACTACCCTTATGGCAGAAAGCAAAGACGATCTAAAGAGCCTCTTGATGAAAGTGAAAGAGGAGAGTGAAAAAGTTGGGTTTAAAACTCAACATTGAAAAAACTAAGATCATGACATCTGGTGCCATCACTTCATGGCATACAGATGGGGAAGCAATGGAAATAGTGAGATATTTTATTTTCTTTGGTTCCAAAATCACTGCAGATGGTGACTGCAGCCATGAAATTAGAAGATCCTTGCTCCTTGGATGAAAAGCTATGACCAACCTAGACAGCATATTAAAAAGCAGAGACATTATTTTGCTGACAAAGGTCCATATAGTCATAGCTATGTTCTTCCAGTAGTCATGTATGGGTGTTAGAGTTGGACCATAAAGAAAGCTGAGTACTGAAGAATTAATGCTTTTTACCTGTAGTGTTGGGGAAGACTCTTGAGAATCCCTTGGACAGCTAGGAGATTAAACCAGTCAATCCTAAAGGAAATCAATTTGGAGTACTCATTTGAAGGACTGATGCTGAAGGGGAAGTTCCAGTACTTTGGCCACCTGATGAGAAGGGCTGACTCATTAGAAAACACCCTTATGCTGGCAAAGATTGAAGGTGGGAGGAGAAGGGGATGACAGAGGATGAATGGTTGGATGGCATCATCGACTCCATAGACATGAGTTTGAGCAAGCTCCAGAGTTGGTGATGGACAGGAAGGCCTGGCGTGCTGCAGTCCATGAGGTCGCAAAGAGTTGGACAAGACTGAGGGACTGAACTGAACTGAATAACAAGACTATTGTTATTTTTATATATGGGAAACATTATTTAACAGTTCTATTAAAAATGCCATTTAAACATTTTATTGCCTGATATATTCTGTTATCAGAATATGGTCTTATGAACTATACAATATATTCCATACAAAATATTCCATCGCAGTTTCCATCGCCAGAGGCAGAAAAATTTTACCTACTGATGTCTTTTTCTTAGAAAATATTTGATCTCTAAAATCCTATTTTTCAGAACATTGTTAAGTAAATTTAATTTTTCTTCTAAAAATTCAACTTCACTTTACAATTCCAAGTTTAAAGTTCTATGTTGGTATAAATCCAAACTTTAATGCCCCCCACTATGTATAAAGTTCCCATTTCTCTTCACAATTCTATAATTTTTTGCATATGTTTTGAGATTTTTATTAGTTGTATTCAGCTGCGTCCTTGTTCTCTTCATGGTCAATTTAATCTTATGTCATCATGAAGTTTCTTAGACAGGAATTTTCTCATCAATTCTGTTGTCTCTGAGTAATAGTATTGTAGCAGATTTCTTTTTGGTTAGCTTTTGCACTGTACATCTTTTTCTATCCTTTTACTTTCAATGTGTCTGCATCTACACATGTATCACTCACAAGCAGCATTTAATTTCTGGATTTTGTTTTTATGTAGTTTGTCAATTTTCCTTTTAAATTATTTGGTCTTTTTATATTTACTGTGTTTACCTGGATATTTGTACTTCATCTATTGTCTTACTACAGGCTTTTCATTTTCTCTGTATGTTTTGCATTTCTGTTACTAACATTTCATGTCTCCTTTTGAATTGATTAACAATGCTTTTTTAATCATTCAGTTTTCACCTTGTACTACTCTGGCAGTTTTACACTCTTTTGCTATTCTTCTAAAAGTTAATGTATAGATTGCAACATCTATTTCAGTGTACCAAAATGTAATGTTAACGTGTACTTTTCCTGCTTTATATTTCCATGTGTATGATATGAAGATATTATTTTGTAGTTGTCTATAGGCAATTTTTATTCCTTTTTTTTTTTTTTACACATTTGCCATTTGTGTTACTAATCACTCTTTCTGAATCTTAGATCTTCCATTTGAGGTCATTTTTATTCTACTTGATGAGCAGTCCTTCCATATTTCCTGTAGTGTTGATCTAAAGATAACTCATTTCTCAGCTTAGGACTTTCTGAAAATGCCTCTATTTCACCTTTTTCACTGGATATAGACTTTTAGATTAGCAGTATTTTTTTTTTTTTTTGATGACTCAACATATCATTTCATTCTGAACTTCATCATTGCTATCGAGAAGGTAGTTGCCAATTTAATTGTGGCCCCCTTAAGGATAAATGGGCTTCCCTGGTAGTTCAACTGGTAAAGAATCCACTTGCCATGCAGGAGACCCCAGTTTGATTCCTGGGTTGGGAAGATCCCTAGAGAAGGGATAAGCTACTCATTCCAGTATTCTTGGGCTTCCCTGGTGGCTCAGATGGTAAAGAATCTGCCTGCAATGTGGGAGACCTGGGTTCAGTCCTTGGATTGGGAAGATCCCCTGGATATGGGAACTGCTACCCACTCCAGTATTCTGATTTGAATTCTATGGACAGAGGAGCCTAGCAGTCTACAGCCCAGGGGTCACAAATAATTGGACAAGACTGAGTGACTTTCACTAGGATAAACAGTACTTTTTGTTTTTCTTTTTGGCTGCTTTAAGGGATTTCTTAAATGAGTTTTAAAATGATGATCCTTACAATGAAATGTATTTTTTTTTCCCTGTTTTGTGTTCGTAGGGATTATTGACATTGTAACTTAGTGCCTTTTATTATTTTGGGAAAAGTTTTTTTCTTTTTTTCCTTTCATTCTTGAGTTCTACTTCCCATATGCTTATTCTTCTCATTTTGTATTCTATGCCTCATATAGCCTGTCTGTATTATCTACATCTTTGTCTATGATTTGTCAAAAATCTTATTTGTACCTAACTTTTGATTCACTAATTTTCTCTGCTGTGTCTAATCTGTTGTTGAGTTCATTTATTTGGTTCTTTATTATGTTTACTTTCCTTTTAGTTCTACAATTTCCATTTGTTTTGCTTTTTAAATTTTCCGTTTCCTATAAAAATTTACCATCTTGTCTTTTATC
This sequence comes from Bos taurus, assembly GCF_002263795.3. NCBI lineage: Eukaryota > Metazoa > Chordata > Mammalia > Artiodactyla > Bovidae > Bos > Bos taurus. The sequence continues at coordinate 11,323,169 of NC_037332.1, read as the reverse complement.
ACTGAGTGCTGGAAGCATAGTTATTTTGTCTTCAATGTCTGTACCTCCTATGCCTATTTCTGTTATTTTCTATTTTTTCTTATTGCTCATTCCTACTGTCTTGTCATTTCATGTGCATGGTTATTTTTGACTCTGGCAGTCATTTATTTTAAAATTGTTAGTGGAAGTCATTTTAGTTCTAGGATTATATTATCTTCCTCTACAGGAAATATCGATTTATTTTGGCAAGGTGCCTAGGAAACACAGCAGTCCTTAATTGCTGCTGCTAAGTCGCTTCAGTCATGTCCGACTCTGTGTGACCCCATAGACGGAAGCCCACTAGGCTCCTCTGTCCCTGGGATTCTCCAGGCAAGAATACTGGAGTGGGTTGCCATTTCCTTCTCCAATGCATAAAAGTGAAAAGTGAAAGTGAAGTCGCTCAGTAGTGTCCGACTCTTAGCGACCCCATGGACTTCAGCCTAACAGGCTCCTCCGTCCATGGGATTTTCCAGGCAAGAGTACTGGAGTGGGGTGCCATTGCCTTCTCCATAATCCTTAATTACCTCCATTCAAATAATTTCTGGGAAGATCCTTCTAGATTACAGGCCTTCAGAATCTCAACTCCACATGAGGAGGACTCACCAGGGCCTTTCTACCTTGTCAGGAATTGACTCTAATATCTGTCTCTCTAGCCTCATGAAGCTGCAAAATGTGCTGATCCAGTCCCTCTAAAATTAGGGGAAAAAGCAACTAAAAGTCAGAAACCTAACCTTCTCCTGATCCCATACTCTCTATTCTTTACTATCTTTTGTGTCATATTAGATTATAGGTGAACTTTTTTTTTTTTTTTAATGTGAAACATTGGTAGTTTTCCTTATCAACAAAGCTGATTTTATTTGCAGTCTGCCATTATTGGAAGCAGAAGTCTACGAGCTTTAATGAGCTCAAAATGTAATTAATTGAAAAGACAGCTTAAGACAATTTTCTTAAAATAAACATAACTGGTTCTGTGAAAAAAAAGTAACCAATTATCTTTCTTAATTCATTTCTGATGTATTTCTAGTCTTGTTACATGTTCCTGCTGGATTCTGGTTGTCAGTAACTATTCCAACAGTGTTGAAAAAATAATCTCTTTTGCTCCAGCATTTCCTCCTGCAAATACATACTCCTCACAGCTGCAAACTTATCTATTTAAAATTCAAATATGATTATACTACTCCCTTTCTTAAAATTCTTTCATGTGCAAAAGAAGACAGTGAGAAACCTCCCAAACTATCAGACCCAATAAACTAGTTCAGCAAGGTTACTGAATAAAAGAAGAATATACAAACATTGATTATGTTCCTACCTAGTATGAAAAAGTAATAAAAGAAAACGATTCTATCCACAATAACAACAAAATAAAATAACTGAGAATAAATTTAGCAAAATACATAGCTTGTATGTACTGAAAATTAACACTGAAAAAACACATTAAAAGTTATAAAATATTGCTAATAAAAATTAAAGAAGATTTAAACAGAGACATTCCATGTCCATATTTCAAAGACTCAAAATTAAGAAAACACATATGCACACATTGATCTATATACTGGGCACATGTGTATGCTTAGTTGCTTCAGTCATGTCCAACTCTGCAGCCCTATGGACAATAGCCCTCCAGGCTCCTCGGTCCATGTGATTCTCTAGGCAAGAATACTGGAGTGGGTTGCCTGCCAACCCATGTCTCCTGCATTGCAGGTGGACTCTTTACTGCTGAGCCACCAGGGAAGCTCCATATTGAGCACAATTCCTATCAAAATGTCTGCAGACATTTTGCAGGTAGGGAGAAAGTGATTCTAAAATTTATATGGAAAGGTGAAAAACCTCAAATAGCCAAACAGTCCTGAAACATGACAAACTGAAGGACTTACTAATTTCACAACTTATCCTAAAAGTGCTATAATCAAGCTAGCTTAAGAATAAACATGTCCTTAAGATATAATAAGCACAGACATAAGGATAGAACATGGAAGATGAGAGAATCCAAAACAAATTCTTCAATTTACAGTCAATTGATTTTTAACAAATAATGAGACAGTTTAATGTGGAGAATACAGTCTTTTCAACAAATGATGCTGGGATAATGGATATTCACACAAAAGCATTATTTTAGACCTTTATCTCATACCATACACAAAAATTAACTCAAATGGCCCAAAGATGTAAACGTTAGAGCAAAACAGTACACATTTTAGGAGAAAATGTTTGAGGCCTTGGATTAGGCATAGATACATAGTACTAAAAACAATTCACAAAATACTGATATATTGGACTTCAACAGAATTTTAAAATGCATACTTTAAAAGGACCATAAAGAAAAATGAAAAGACAGAGACAACTAGGAGAAAATATTCCCAAAGTGTTTACCTGATAAAGGACTTGTATTCAGAATATAATAAAAACTCTCACAATTCAATAATGAGATATTTAAATTATTCCCAAATAGAAAGTGATATTAAAAACGTAGTCACTCATATTGCCCCCTCAACAACAACAATTTGGCACCAATTCATGCATTAAAATGCCTTTGTGGAAGCTGTGGGATTCAGCACTATATGCCAGGAGACCTGAAAGGGGTCTCCCCCATTGTGTATTGAGTGATAGACATATAGATCCTGCGTCCAACTGCAGATCATGCAGTGGTCCGTGAACCGTCTCCAGCCCCTCTCGGCTGTGGGCTTCCCCAATGGCTCAACAGGTAAAGAATCTGCCTGCAGTGGAGGAGACACAGGTGACACCGTTTCAATCCCTGGGTTGGGAAGATCCCCTGGAGGAGGAAATGACAACCCACTCCAGTATTCTTTCTTGCCTGAAAAATCCCATGGTCAGAGGAACCTACAGGCTAAAGTCCAAAGGATCGCAAAGAGTCAGACATGACTGAGTGCCTAAGCACTCATGCCTCTTGACTGTGGTACGTAAGGCATTAGAGAACACTGTCTTAGACAATCACCAATAATCAGGAGAGGCTTTGCGGAAATCCAAAATTCCAGTAGACAGGCTGCAGCACCAACAAAATTGGTACTTTCACTATGGAAAAGAGTATGGAGGTCCCTCAAAAAAGTGAAAATATACCTATCATATAATCCAGCAATTGACTTATGTTTGTCATGAGATAGAAGGAAATCCAGTCCTGTAAAAACACAGATGGACTTTGAGGGCATTATGCTAAATGAAATGAGTCACATAGAGACAGAAAAACACTAAGTGATCTTACTTATATGAGGAATCTAAAAGAGTTGAAATCATAGGAAATAGATGATCATAGATTGTATGAATAGAATGATGGTTGCCAGAGATTGAGGGCAGTATGTGAAGAGAGACTAGGGAGATGTTGATCACAGGGTACAAAGTTCAAGTTATAAGATGAATAATTTCTCAGGGTCTAGGGTACAGCATGGTGACTATAGTTAACAACAGTGTATTACATTACTGAAAATTGCTCTCAGCACAAGGAAGAAATAGTAATTATTTGAGGTGATGGACATGTTAACTAATCCTAGTGTGGTAATCATTTTATGATGTATAAGTGTATCAAATCATCATGCTGTACACTTTAAACTGACACAATGTTATATGCTAATTATATCTCAATAAATCTGGAAAAAATTAAGATAGTGGAACATTAAAAAAAGTGGGCAATTTGAATAGATGTTTCACTAATAACGATAAGTGGCTATCAGTGAACACATGTAAATATACTCAGTACCTTTAGTCATTTGGAAATCCAAATTTAAACCAAAATGAGATTACAGTTCACATCCAGAGAATCCTATAATCAAAAACAGAGCCAATACTAAGCGCTGATGATATTGTAGAAAACCTAAAACTTCCATGAATTGCTGATTGGCATCTAATATAATACAGCCACTATCAAAAACATTTTGGCAGTTTCCTAAAAAAAAAAAACATAAGTTCAATTTAGAAATCTACCAGGAGAAATGAACTCATATGTCCACATATAACCTATTTACATATGTTGGTAAAGGCATTATTCGTAACAGCCAAAAATGGAAGTGGCATAAATATCCCTCAACTGGCAAATGTATGGACAAAACACTGTATATCTATGTAATGAAATGCTACTCAGAAATACCAATAGTGAACTACTGATACTACAGTATAAATGAAACTAAAAAGATCATGATAAGGGAAAGGAGCCAATCACAAAAGATTGCAAACTGTATGATTCCATGTATATGAAATATCTAGAAAAGGCAAAGCTATAGAGATGGAGAGTACACTAATAGCTTCCTAGAGACAGAGATTGGAAGACGGTGGTTGCTACGACCAGTGCATTTGCTTGGCAAAACTCTGTTAGCCTTACGGAGTTTCATTCTGTACTCCAAAGTCAGGTGGGCCTTAGGAAGCATCACTGTGAACAAAGCTAGTGGAGGTGATGGAATTCCAGTTAAGCTATTTCAAATCCTGGAAGATGATGCTGTGAAAGTACTGTGCTTAATATGCCAGCAAATTTGGAAAACTCAGCAGTGGCTACAGGACTGGAAAAGGTCAGTTTTCATTCCAATCTCAAAGAAAGGCAATGCCAAAGAATGCTCAAACTACCACACAATTGCATTCATCTCACACGCTATTAAAGTAATGCTCAAAATTCTGCAAGCCAGGCTTCAACAGAATGTGAACTGTGAACTTTCAGATGTTCAAGCTGGCTTTAGAAAAGACAGAGGAACCAGAGAACAAATTGCCAGCATCGACTGCATCTTAGAAAAAGCAAAAGAGTTCCAGAAAAACATCTACTTCTGCTTTACTGACTATGCCAAAGCCTTTGACTGTGTGGATCACAGTAAACTGTGGAAAATTCTTCAAGAGATGGGAATAACACAACACCTGACCTGCCTCCTGAGAAATCTCTATGCAGGTCAAGAAGCAACAGTTATAGAACTTGACAAAGAACAACAGACTGATTCCATATCAGGAAAGGAGTATGTCAAGGGTGTATATTGTCACCCTGCTGATTTAACTTATATGCAGAGTACATCATGAGAAATGCTGGGCTGGATGAAGCACAAGCTGGAATCAAGATTGCTGGGAGAAATATCAATAATCTCAGATATGCAGATGACACCACCCTTATGGCAGGAAGCAAACAACTAAAGAGCCTCTTGATGAAAGTGAAAGAGCTGACTTAAAACTCAACATTCAGAAAACTAAGATCATGGCATCTGACTCCATCACATCATGGGAAATAGATGGGGAAACAGTGGAAACAGTGGCAGATTTTATTTTAGGGGGCTCCAAAAACACTACAGATGGTGACTGTATCCATGAAATTAAAAGATGCTTGCTCCTTGGAAGAAAAGTTATGACCAACCTAAACAGCTTATTAAAAAGCAGAGACATTACTTTGCCAACAAAGGTCCATATAGTCAAAGCTATGATTTTTCCAGTAGTTACATATGGATGTGAGAGTTGTACTATAAGGAAAGCTGAGTGCCGAAGAATTGATGCTTTTGAACTATGATGTTGGAGAAGAGTCTTGAGAATTCATTGGGCTGCAAGGAGATCAAATCAGTCCATCCTAGGGGAAATCAGTCCTGAATATTCATTGGAAGGACTGATGTTGAAGCTGAAACTCCAATACTTTGGCCACTTGATGTGAAGAACTGACTCACTTGAAACAACCCTGATGCTGGGAAAGATTGAAGGTGGGAGGAGAAGGGGATGACAGAGGATGAGATGGTTGTATGGCATCACCAAATCAGTGGACGCGAGTTTGAGTAAACTCTGGGAGTTGGTCATGGACTGGAAGGCCTGGCGTGCTGCAGGGCATGAGGTCACAAAGAGTTGGACATGACTGATGACTGAATTGAACAGAGGTAAGAAAATGAAGTGACTCCAAGTGAACACTAGGGGTCTTTTTTAGGATAATGGGAATATTTTAAAATTGTATTATGTTGATTTCTGGTCCCATTACTTCATGGGAAATAGATGTGGAAACAGTGTCAGACTTTATCTTCTTGGGCTCCAAAATCACGGCAGATGGTGATTGCAGCGATGAAATTAAAAGACACTTACTCCTTGGAAGGAAAGTTATGACCAACCTAGATAGCATATTGAAAAGCAGAGACATTACTTTGCCAACAAAGGTCCGTCTAGTCAAGGCTATGGTTTTTCCTGTGGTCATGTATGGATGTGAGAGTTGGACTGTGAAGAAGGCTGAGCACCGAAGAATTGATGCTTTTGAACTGTGGTGTTGGAGAAGACTCTTGAGAGTCCCTTGGACTGCAAGGAGATCCAACCAGTCCATTCTGAAGGAGATCAGCCCTGGGATTTCTTTGGAAGGAATGATGCTAAAGCTGAAACTCCAGTACTTTGGCCACCTCATGTGAAGAGTTGACTCGTTGGAAAAGACTCTGATGCTGGGAGGGATTGGGGGCAGGAGGAGAAGGGGACGACAGAGGATGAGATGGCTGGATGGCATCACTGACTTGATGGACGTGAGTCTGGGTGAACTCCGGGAGTTGGTGATGGACAGGGAGGCCTGGCATGCTGTTATTCTTGGGGTTGTGAAGAGTTGGACATGACTGAGCGACTGAACTGACTGAACTGACTGATAACTATATAACTCTATCCATTAAAATCATGGCAGTGTATACTTAAATCAGATTAATTTTGTTGTATTTAAATTATTCCTCAATGAAGGTGCTAGAAATATCTTTGTGTGGCTCTCAGTCCTTAGAAACTTTATTGAAAATAAGAATCACAATGCTTGTTGCCAATGACATCTTCATCTCTGGATATTTCGAGTTCATATTTTTAATAATCACCTTAGATAACTCATATAATTAGATTTGAAAACACTAATCTGGTAAAATAAATTATTAATCTTCTTACTATATCTCAAAATCTGATCTCAAATCTGCCTTTCTTCCTCCTCATATTCTATTGACTGCCTCATAACTTAAAATACAAGTCTAAATTTCTTATTAATGCTGTCTTGCTCAGTGTCATTTCATTTATTTTCTTCTCCAAATACAGTGTAATCTCTTGAGAATATAGAGATTTTATCTTATATCTCCATATCTCCCCAAATTCCTAACACAGTGCTAAGCCTTGCCTTATCTAACAATCATTAGATATTTGAAGAGGTTCATGTGGGTTAGAGAGAAAATCAAACTGTGAATACCACAAGCACAGGGAGAGCACCTGTCATTTTTACAACACGGTTCTCAGATTTGAGTGCTATCAGTTCAGTTCAGTCACTCAGTCATGTCCAACTCATTGCTATGCATGGACTACAGTATTCCAGGCCTCCCTATCTATCACCAACTCCCGGAGCTTGCTCAAACTCATGTTCGTCAAGTCGGTGATGACATCCAACCCTGAGTGCTACATGTACCTTAAATAGAAAACAGTGGTAACATGAGACCATGGTTTTATCTAGGACAGTACTGAATGTTTTTAAGCTGGGAGACACTGTATTCCTACCCTTAATGATATTACATATCTTCAGAAGATACAGATTCCTAATCAAAACATTATAATAAAAGGTACATGTTACAGAGAGTCATGTGACTAGTAGTAATGGAGCACAAAGGGTAGATGTTTAGGTTATACTGGGGAGTTATGGGTACTTTCCTTTATAGAAATGAAAAAGGTAAATGAAAAATATCTGTCCCTTCAAGGAATGCCTAGTTTATTTAAGGTGACTGATGATCAAACCTATATTTATGATGATGTATGATAGATGTTTGACAATGATGGAAGTATGCAGATAATGAACAAGGGCAAAAATCTCAGAGTAGTGGAATAGTGGGAGGGAAGCATGTTGATCATGTATTATATTAGTTGACTCCTTTAAATGTTTTATTTTGTTCTCAAAGAGTTTAATATAAAATAAAAATTTTTTAAATAAAAAATAATATGACAGGAAGAAATATAAAAGAAACATCTGGATTAAAACAATCCCATAAAAAGAAAAGAGTTCTGAAAGTAATCACTTTATTTTTATTTTATATATAGTAAGATAAAATCTCAGAAACATATGTTTTCTCTCTCACACTACAGGTAAATATTAGAAGCAGGGTTTAAATACAGGTTTCCCTAATTGTTTTATCATTTTATTTATTCATTACAAAATTTTATTTATTATGTTAAGGATACAGTATAAGATGTTAATTTTTTTAAGTGCACAATACAGGACTGTTAACTATAGGGACAATGTTGTAGAGCAAATCTCTAGAACTTATTCATTTTGCACAACTGAAACTTTCTACAATTTTATCTTTGAAATGCAATCTCTCTGAAAGCACTTAAGATTTAGAGTCAAAGATAGTAGAGAGCCTGTAATGCGGGAGACCTTAGTTCAACCCCTGTGTTGGGAAGATACCTGCAGGAGGGCATAGCAACCGACTCCAGGAGAATCCCCATGGACAGAGAAATCTGGTGGGCTACAGTCCATGGGGTCGCAAAGAGTTGGACATGACTGAGCGACTAAGCACAGCAAATACTCAAGAGCAATATTAAACAGTTGGTACTTACTAGTAGTTTTCTTGAAAAATTATTTAACTGGAAACTAAGTAAAAAAAATTCTTAAGAATGCTGACATACTTTAGAACCATAATTTTATCTGTATCATCATCATCATAAATTTAATATATTCTATATAATCCTACTATATAGAGACCTCAAAGGGATTGCTATCTTAATTTATAAAAGCTCTTCAGTAAGAGATTTGTCAAAAATACAAGATCAGCTAACTATGAGAAATTTTTTTGGATGTTCTGAGCTGAAGATAACAAAGCAGAGATATTAAGATATCAAGAAGATATTAAGATATTAAGAAGAGGTGTAAACAATACACAGAAGAACTGTACAAAAAAGATCTTCCTGACCCAGATATCATGATGGTGTGGTCACTGACCTAGAGCCAGACATCCTGCAATGTGAAGTCAAGTGGGCCTTAGAAAGCATCACTACGAACAAAGCTAGTGGAGGTGATGGAATTCCAGCTGAGCTATTTCAAATCCTGAAAGATGATGCTGTGAAAGTGCTGCACTCAATATGCCAGCAAATTTGGAAAACTCAGCAGTGGCCACAGGACTGGAAAAGGTCAGTTTTCATTCCAATCCCTAAGAAAGTCAATGCCAAAGAATGCTCAAACTACCACGCAATTGCACTCATCTCACATGCTAGTAAGGTAATGCTCAAAATTCTCCAAGCCAGGCTTCAGCAATATGTGGACCATGAACTTCCAGATGTTCAAGCTGGTTTTCGAAAAGGCAGAGGAACCAGAGATCAAATTGCCAACATCCGCTGGATCATGGAAAAAGCAAGAGAGTTCCAGAAAAACATCTATTTCTGCTTTATTGACTATGCCAAAGCCTTTGACTGTGTGGATCACAATCAACTGTGGGAAATTCTGAAAGAGATGGGAATACCAGACCACCTGATCTGCCTCTTGAGAAATCTGTATGCAGGTCAGGAAGCAACAGTTAGAATTGGACGTGGAACAACAGACTGGTTCCAAATAGGAAAAGGTGTACGTCAAGGCTGTATATTGTCACCGTGCTTATTTAACTTCTATGCAGAGTACATCATGAGAAGTGCTGGACTGGAAGAAACACAAGCTGGAATCAAGATTGCCGGGAGGAATATCAATAACCTCAGATATGCAGATGACACCACCCTTATGGCAGAAAGTGAAGAGGAACTGAAAAGCCTCTTGATGAAAGTGAAAGTGGAGAGTGAAAAAGTTGGCTTAAAGCTCAACATTCAGAAAACTAGGATCATGGCATCTGGTCCCATCACTTCATGGGAAATAGATGGGGAAACAGTGGAAACAGTGTCAGACTTTATTTTGGGGAGCTCTAAAATCACTGCAGATGGTGACTGCAGCGATGAAATTAAAAGACGCTTACTCCTTGGAAGGAAAGTTATGACCAACCTAGATAGCATATTGAAAAGCAGAGACATTACTTTGCCAACAAAGGTCTGTCTAGTCAAGGCTATGGTTTTTCCTGTGGTCATGTATGGATGTGAGAGTTGGACGGTGAAGAAAGCTGAGCGCCGAAGAATTGATGCTTTTGAACTGTGGTGTTGGAGAAGACTCTTGAGAGTCCCTTGGACTGCAAGGAGATCCAACCAGTCCATTCTGAAGGAGATCAGCCCTGGGATTTCTTTGGAAGGAATGATGCTAAAGCTGATAACTCCAGTACTGTGGCCACCTCATGTGAAGAGTTGACTCGTTGGAAAAGACTCTGATGCTGGGAGGGATTGGGGGCAGGAGGAGAAGGGGACGACAGAAGATGAGATGGCTGGATGGCATCACTGACTCGATGGACGTGAGTCTGGGTGAACTCCGGGAGTTGGTGATGGACAGGGAGGCCTGGCGTGCTGTGATTCATGGGGTTGCAAAGAGTTGGACGTGACTGAGCAACTGAACTGAACTGAACTGAGCTGAATATCAACACAGTTTATGATACATGTTTTGCTGATTTTTCCATTTTGAGTCACATACTAACCTTGTTCAATTTTGGTCTGTTCTTGGAAATTACTTTCTTATATATTGCTTTTTTTATGCTTTGCTGAAAATGTTCACTTATCTACACCCACAATTATTTAAAGTTCAGTTTAAATAGATCTTTGTCATCTCTCAAACTAGTTTAAAGGGCTTTCCTGGTGGTTCAGTAGTAAAGAATAATCCTGCCAATGCAGAAGATCAAAGCAGGGTTTGATCCCTGGGTTGGGAAGATGCCCTGGAGAAGGAAATGGCAACCCACTCTAGTATTATTGCTTGGAAAATCCAACAGATGGAGGAGTCTGGCAGGCTATGGTCCATGGCGTCACAGTCAGGCAAGACCCAGCAATGAAGCATAAGCATGAGCACACAGTTGAGACGCTTTTCTCAAAGTCAGAATCATACTATGTGTAATTTTATATGCTGCTTTTCTCATTAAACTATTATGAGCAATTTTTCTTGTCTTCAAAATTTCTTTCCTTTTTCTTTCATGTTTCCTTTTTTTTTTTTTCGCTTTGGCTGTTGAACTGGGTTTCTTTGGTTTATACTCTTCAATACATGACAAATACAAATTATTTGTAATCAAACTAGTGGATCCTGTTTTTCCTGAAAAAAATCACCTATATTTCTTTATTGTAATTGTATCATTTTTGCACAACTTATAAAGTGGAAGAATTGAATGTTTCTGTATTCTTGCTCTTCTCCTGTACTAAACTTCTCCATCTGTGTTAACATAAATTCATATTATTAGAAACTTGTATACAATACTTCAATGTATATTGTCTATTGGGTCACAGCCTTATTGTGGTGAAGGGGCTTCCATAACTCAATGAATCTATGAGCCATGCCATGCGGGGCCACCCAAAATGCACAGGTCATAATGCAAAGTTCTGATAAATCCTGATCGACTGGAGAAGGAAATAACAACCTACTCCAGTATCCTTCCCTGGAGAACCCCATGGAGAGTATGAAAAGGCACAAAGATAGGATTCCTGAATAAGAGCCCCCCAGGTTGGAAGGTGTTCAGTATGCCAGTGGGGAAGAGTAGATGGCAATTACTAGTAGCTCCTGTAAGAATGAAGCAGGCAGGCAGAAATGATGCTCAGCTGTGCATTTATCTGGTGGCAAAAGTAAAATCCAATTCTATAAAGAACAATATTACCTAGAAACTGGGAATGTTAGGTCCATGAATCAAGGTAAACTGGATGTAGTCAAGCAGGAGATGGCAAGATTGCACACCAACATCTTAGGAATCAGTGATCTAAAGTGGACAGAAATGAGCAAATTTAATTCAAGTGACCATTATATCTACTACTGTGGGAAAGAATTCCTTAGAGGAAATGGAATAACCCTCACAGTCAACCAGAGTCCAAAATGCAGTACTTGAGTGCGACCTCAAAAAAGACAAAATGGTCTCAGTTTGTTTCCAAGGCAAACCATTCAATATTACAGTAATCCAAGTCTCTGCCCCAACCACAAATGCCAAAGAAGCTGAAGTTGCCCAGTTCTATGAATACCAATGACACCTTCTAGAATTAATACCTAAAACAGATGTCCTTTTCATAACAGGGGATTGGAATGTAAAAGCTGGAAGTGAAGAGATACCCAGAATAACGGGCACGTTTGGCATTGGAGTACAAAATGAAGCAGGGCCAAGACTGACAGAGTTTTGTCAAGAAAACTTGCTGGTCATAGTGAATGCCTTTTCCAACAATCCAAGAGACTCCACACATGGACATCTCTGGATAGTCAATACCGAAATTTGACTGACTACGTTCTTTGTAGTCAAAGATGGAGAAGTACTATACAATCAATAAAAACAAGACCTGGAGCTGACTATGTGTCTCAGATCATGAGTTCCTTGTTGTGAAATTCAGACTTAAATTGAAGAAAGTATGGAAAACCAATAGGCCATTCAGGTATGACCTAAATAAAATCCCTTATGATTATATAGTGCAGGTGATGAATAGATTCAAGGGACTGGATCTGGTAGACAGAGTGCCTGAAGAGCTATGCATGGACGTTTGTAAAAGTGTACAGGAAGCAGTGATGAAAACCATTCCAAAGAAAAAGAAACACAAGAAGGCAAAGTGGTTGTCTGAGGAGGCTTTAGAAATAGCTGAGGAAAGAAGAGTAGTGAAAGGCAAAGGAGAAAGGGAAAGATATACCCAACTGAATGAAGAGTTCCAGAGAATAGCAAGGAGAGATAATAAGGCCTTCTTAAGTGGATAATGCAAAGAAATAGAAGAAAACAATAGAATGGGAATGACTCTTCAAAAGATTTCTACAAGGAAACTGGAGATTCATCAAGGGAATATTTCATGCAAGGATGGGCATGATAAAGTACAGAAATGGTAAAAACCTAACAGAAGCAGAAGAGAGTAAGAAGCGGTGGCAAGAATACACAGAAGAACTATCCAAAAAAGGTCTTAATGACCTGGATAACTATGATGCTGTGGTCACACGTCTAGAGCCAGACATCCTGGATTGTCAAGTCAAGCTTGCCTTAGGAAGCAGTATTATGAACAAAGCTAGTGGAGCTAGTGGAAGTGATGGGATTTCAGCTATTTTAAATCCTAAAAGATGATGCTGTGAAAGTGCTGCACTCAGCACATCAACAAAGTTGGAAAACTCAGCAGTGGCCACAGGACAGGAAAAGGTTTGTTTTCATTCCAGTTCCAAAGACAATCAATGCCAAAGAATGTTCCAACTATCATAAAATTTTGCTCATTTCACATGCTAGCAAAGTTATGCTCAAAATCCTTAAAGGTAGGCTACAGTAGTATGTGAACTGAGAACTTCCAGATGTTCAAGCTGTGTTTCAAAGAGACAGAAGAACCAGTGTTCATGGGAAATTGCCAACATTCATGGGACCACAGAGAAAGCAAGAGAGTTTCAGAAAAACATATTTTTCTGCTTCACTGACTATGCTAAAATCTTTGACTGTGTGGATCAGAACAAACTGTGGAAACTTCTTAAAGAGATGGGAGTACCAGACCACTTTACTCGTCTTCCAGAAAGCCTGTATGCAGATCAAGAAGCAAGTTAGAACCAGACATGGAACAATGGACTGATTAAAAATTGAGTAAGGAGTACATCAAGACTGTATATTGTCACTCTGCTTATTTAACCTATATGCAGAGTATATCATGTGAAATGCCAGGCTGGATAAAGCACAAACTGGAATCAAGATTCCTGGGAGCAACAACAATAACATCAAATATGCAGATAGGAAAGGAAAGTGAGGTCAACCAGGTGTGTCCAACTCTTTGGGACCCCATGGACTGTAGCCTAAACCAGGTTCCTCCATCCAAGGGATTTTCCAGGCAAGAATACTGCAGTGGGTTGCCATTTCCTTCTCCAGGAGATCTTCCCTACCCAGGGATTGAACCTGGGTCTCCCACATTGTAGGTGGACACTTTAAGGTCTGAGCCACCAGGGAAGTCTCCAGATGCAGATGATACCACCCTTATGGAAGAAAGTGAAGAAGAACTAACGAGCCTCTTGATGAGGGTGAAAGAAGACAGTGAAAAAGCTGGCTTGAAACTCAAAGATCAAAAAACTAAGATCATGGCATCTGTTCCCATTAGTTCTGTTCAGTTCAGTTGCTCAATCATGTCAGACTCTATGCAACCCTGTGGACTAAAGCACGGCAGGCTTCCCTGGCCATCACCAACTCCCAGAGTTTACTCAAACTCATGTCCATTGAGTTGGTGATGCCATCCAACCATCTCATCTTCTGTCATCCCCTTCTCCTCCTGCCTTCAATTCTTCCCAGCATCAGGGACTTTTCCAATGAATCAGCTCTTCACATCAGTTGGCCACAGTATTGGAGTTTCAGTTTCAGCCTCAGTCTTTCCAATGAATATTCAGGACTGATTTCTTTTCAGAGGGACTGGTTGGATTTCCTTGCTGTCCAACGGACGCTCAAGAGTCTTCTCCAACAACACAGTTCAAAAGCGTCAATTCTTCGGCGCTCAGCTATGTTTATAGTCCAACTCGCACATCCATACACGACTACTAGAATAACCATAGCTTTGACTAGATGGACAGTTTTGGCAAAGTAATGTCTCTGCTTTTTAATATGCTGTCTAGGTTGGTCATAACTTTTCTTCCAAGGAGCAACCATCTTTTAATTTCATGGCTGCAGTCACCATCTGTAGTGATTTTGGAACCCAAGAAAATAAAGTCTGCCACTGTTTCCCCATCTATTTCCCATGAAGTGATGGGACCGGATGCCATGGTCTTTGTTTTCTGAATACTGAGCTTTAAAGCAACTGTTTTAACTCTCCTCTTTCACTTTCATCAAGAGGCTTTTTAGTTCCTCTTCACTTTCTGCCATAAGGGTGGTGTCATCTGCATATCTGAGGTTATCGATATTTCTCCCAGAAATCTTGATTCCAACTTGTGCTTCATCCAGCCCAGTGTTTCTCATGATGTACTCTGCATATAAGTTAAATAAGCAGGGTGACAATATACAGCCTTGATGTACTCCTTTTCCTATTTGGAACGAGTCTGTTGTTCCATGTCCAGTTACTGTTGCTTCCTGACCTGCATACAGCTTTCTCAAGAGGCAGATCAGGTGGTCTAGTATGACCATCTCTTTCAGAATTTTTCACTTTATTGTGATCCATACAGTCAAAGGCTCTGGCATAGTCAATAAAACAGAAATAGATGTTTTTCTGGAACTCTCTTGTTTTTTCAATGATCCAGTGGATGTTGGCAGTTTGATCTCTGGTTCCTCTGCCTTTTCTAAAACCAGCTTGAATATCTGGAAGTTCATGGTTCACATATTGCTGAAGCCTGGCTTGGAGAATTTTGAGCATTACTTTACTAGCATGTGAGATGAGTATAATTGTGCGGTAGTTGAGCATTCTTTGGCATTGCCTTTCTTTGGGATTGGAATGAAAACTGACCTTTTCCAGTCCTGTGGCTACTGCTGACTTTTCCAAATTTGCTGTCATATTGAGCACAGCACTTTCACAGAATCATCTTTTAGGGTTTGAAATAGCTCAACTGGAATTCCATCACCTCTACTAGCTTTGTTCATAGTGATGCTTCCTAAGGCCCACTTGACTTCACATTCCAGGATGTCTGGCTCTAGGTGAGTGATCACACCATTGTGACTATCTGGGTCGTGACTATCTGCTATTCTTTGGAACTCTGCATTCAAATGGTTATATCTTTCCTTTTCTCCTTTGCCTTTCACTTCTCTTCTTTTCACAGGCTTCCTCACACAACCATTTTGCCCATTTGCATTTCATTTTGTTGAGGATGGTCTTGATCCCTGCCTCCTGTACAATGTCACAAACATCCATTCATAGAAACTTCAGGCACTCTGTCTCTCAGATCTAATTCCTTGAATCTATTTGTTACTTCCACTGCTTAATAGTAACAGACTTGATTTAGGTCATACCTGAATGGTCTAGTAGTTTTCCCCACTTTCTAAAATTTCAGTCTGAATTTGCCAATAAGGAGTTCATGATCTGAGCCACAGCCAGCTCCCAGTCTTGTGTTTTCTGACTGTATAGAGCTCCTCCATCTTTGGTTGCAAATAATATAATCAATCTGAATTCGGTATTGACAATATAGTGATGTCCACGTGTAGAGTCTTCTCTTGTGTTGTTGGAAGAGGGTGTTTGCTATGACCAGTGCGTTCTCTTGGCAAAACTGTTAGCCTTTGCCCTGCTCATTCTGTACTCCAAGGCCAAATTTGCCTGTTACTCCAGATATCTCTTGACTTCCTACTTTTGCATTCCAATCCCCTATAATGAAAAGGACATCTTTTTTGGTTGTTAGTTCTAGAAGATTTTGTAGGTCTTCATAGAACCGTTCAGCTTCTCCAGCATTAAAGGTCAGGGCATAGACTTGGATTACTGTAATATTGAATGGCTTGCCTTGGAAACGAACAGAGGTCATTCTGTTGTTTTTGAGTTTGCACCCAATACTGCATTTCGGATTCTTGTTGACTATGGATGTTTCTTCTAAGTGATTGTTGCCCACAGTAGTAGATATCATGGTCATCCGAGTTAAATTCGCCCATTTCAGTCCATTTTATTTAGCTGATTCCTAAAAGATGTCAACGTTCACTCTTGTCATCTCCTGTTTGACCACTTCCAAGTTGCCCTGATTCATGGACCTAACATTCCAGGTTCCTATGCAATATTGCTCTTTACAGCATCGGACCTTGCTTCTATCACCAGTCACATCCACAACTGGGTGTTGTTTTTGCTTTGGTTTCGTCTCCTCATTCTTGTGGAGTTATTTCTCCACTGATCTCCAGTAGCATATTGGGCACCTACCAACCTGTGGAGTTCATCTTTCAGTGTCCTATCTTTTTGCCTTTTCATACTGTTTATGGGGTTCTCAAAACAAGAATACTGAAGTGGTTTGCCATTCCCTTCTCCAGTGGACCACATTTTGTCAGAACTCTCCACCATGACCCATCTGTCTTGGTTGGCCCTACATGGCATGGCTCACAGTTTCATTGAGTTAGACAAGGCTGTGGTCCATGTGATCAGATTGGTTAGTTTTCTGTGGTTGTGGTTGTGTTTTTCATTCTGCCTGCCCTCTGATGGAGAAGGATAAGAGGCTTATGGAAGCTTCCTAATGGGAAACACTGACTGAGGGGGAAACTGGGTTTTGTTCTTATGGGCAGGGCCATGCTCAGTAAATCTTAATTCAATTTTCTGTTGATGGGCAGTGCTATGTTTCCTCCCTGTTATTTGACCTGAGGCCAAACTGTGGTGGAGGTAATGAAGATAATGGTGACCTCCTTCAAATGGGCCCCATACATGCATTGCTACATTCAGTGCCCCCAACCCTGCAGCACTTTATGGTAAATAGAAGCGGGGGCGATGGGGGGGGGGGCGGGGGCGGGGCAGGGAGTGGAAGCAGTGACAGATTTTCTTTTCTTGGGCTCCAAAATCACTCTAGATGGTGACTGCAGCCATGAAATTAAAAGATGCTTGCTCCCTGGAAGGAACAGTCTAGACAACATATTAAAAAGCAGAGAATCACTTTGCTGAAAAGGTCTGTATCATCGAAGTTATGGATTTTCTGGTAGTCATTTATCTATTTGAGAGTTCTACCATAAAAAAAGCTGAGCGCCAAAGAACTGATGCTTTTGAATTATGGTGCTGGAGAAGACTCTTGAGAGTGGAGATCAAAGTAGTCAATCCTAAAGGAAACCAACCCTGAATATTCATTGGTTGCTGATGCTAAATATCCAATACTCTGGCCACCTGATGTGAAGAACCGACTTACTGGAAAAGGCCCTGACGCTGTGAAAGAGTGAAGGCACAAGCAGAAGGGGTCAGCAGAGGATGAGGTGGTTAGATAGCATCACTTACTCAATGGACATGAATCTGAGCAAACTCTGAGAGATGGTGGAGGACAGAGGCATCTGGTGTGCTGTAGCCCAAGGGGTTGCAAACAGTTGGACACAGTTTAGGGACTGAAAAACAAAACATATTGTGTATAATTGTATTCATGGCTGCAATTAAGTGTTTAGCAGCTAATTAAATACCACTTATGTTTAATATGTTTGAATATTTGTATCATTCCTGAATACATCATTTATATATTTTTTTATAATTTTACCTTTCATTTCTTGGCCAGATGGAATGTAATCTTAAGTAACTTTTTCTGTGAAAAGATATTTGAGTGGTGGTATATTTTCTCAGTCCTTACATATTCAACAGTTTCTTTTGACTTTTTATATGGTAAAATTCCATATATATTCATCATATCATGTTATGACATAGGTTTTAATATTTGATTTTCATTATTGATCATGTTTTCTGAAATCTTTTATAACTGCTCTTCATGCAGCCTTGAACCACCAACTCTTCAGAGTGGTGACTAGGATCAGAAACAGAAATGATAGCTATTGTTTAAGAACTTATGTTCCAGAGACAGTTCTAAGGACTTTGCATATACAACATTCAATAGGAACCACTACCCTATGGACCAAAGGTATTATTATTCTTCCTCTTTTACAGGTGAGGAAATTGGCATGGAGGTTTCATTCACCTTCTTCAGGTTGCAAAGGTAGTGTAAGTCAGGGTTCCATTTCTAACAAAGTCTAATTTCTGAGCTCTCACACTGACAATCAGTCTACATTCAAACTTATCCGAAAAGGAAAGTTTAAGGTTTTTCCTGTTAAGATATTAGCAAAATAAAGCCCTTTAGCAAACCCAAGACACTGAGGTCTACAGACTCTAGACCGTGATATACAAAAAAAGCATTCCCTATGAAATTTGAAGTTTAGATTTCTAGTTACATCAATCTAGTGAAACTCTCTGTGCTGCAGATTTTTCACTTTTTAATAGTTACTAAGGTTCGCATCCATAGCCAAGAAAAATCAGCAAAAAGGACTGAGCCTCCAAATTCAAGTATTTCACTTTGTCATAGTTCTTAGTTCTCCCAGACAGACCAGAGATAGTTTTCTTTTAACTGCTGAATTCAAAGAAGAAAAACAGAAAGGGGAATGAAAGAGAAGGCAGCAGTCAGCACCAGTCCACTGGATTAGCATCCAAAGCAAGACTTCTGAAGACAAAAACTGAATTTAGCTGAGCTTTGTAGCAGTGGTGGCAGTGATGTTCGTCAATGGAAATGGTTGTTCTTTCAGTCAGAGTTAGCAGATCCAGGAGGTCTGGAGCTACAGAGATTGTTGGCTCTTTTTTTGCTATCATTAAAGAATACCATTTGCGTGTATAACAATTTCACTGTGCCTTGTAAAAATTTTGCTTTAGTTAATGGTATCTTTTTTTTACCTTAATTATTTATAATCCCAGGGAAAGTAACAACTGTTTTACACTAGAAATTTCTCAGAAGCAAAGCCTGTATCTAATTAAACTTTGGGTATCTAGCATATTGTATTAATAATTTTCATGCAAATTTTTGGTGAAGCAGCATGGGCAAAGGGCATTTTCTCCAAGTTTCAGGGAAAATGAATAGAACAGAATTAGAGATTTGAAGTACAAAGATAGGTTTCAAGAAACTTTGCTATAAATAGGAAGATACAAACAGGTGGTAGTTGATAGGTAA
Organism: Bos taurus; assembly: GCF_002263795.3. Classification (NCBI taxonomy): domain Eukaryota; kingdom Metazoa; phylum Chordata; class Mammalia; order Artiodactyla; family Bovidae; genus Bos; species Bos taurus. The sequence continues at coordinate 11,303,620 of NC_037332.1, read as the reverse complement.
AGTGGAATCAAAAGAAATAAATATTTTCTTTTCTTACAGATAGAATAACAGGATTTTTTATACTGTTAGTACTGATGGAAATAACCTCCAAAAATTTGTGATGTATGAAGATGGGGGGCCTTCCTGGAGTTACATCTTTCAGAACGTTGTGGGAATGGGAGAATATATAGCATTTTACATAGATGAATACATGGTTGTTTTGTTTTTGTTTTTTCCTGTGATAGTAAGTGAAAAGTTCAAGTATGTCAGTAGAGATGCTAGAGAGCCTGTGAAAGTTCTCTGCTGGTTGCTTCAGTATTCTTAGTCCAGTAGAGTGCAAGGCAATCAATTAAGACTGAATATGGGTGATAAGTTGAGGATAGAAGAATAGATGTGAAATACATTTCTAAGAGAACAAAAGAAAAATGAATTTGAACGTAGAGTATGGTTGCTAAAAAAGCATTTAAAGATCCTCTTAAAGTTTATTATAGTACCTGTTGTTATTTTGCTGCTGTTTTTGTTCATGCATTCTCCTCCTTCCTTTGTTCCTGATTAGAGTACTCCAAAGGTTATCTTTTTGTGTTGTTGTTGTTGTTGTTTCTCTTCACCTCGCTGACGTTTATTTGGCTTGTGTGCTGTACTTTGTCGCTCAGTAATATCCCTCTCTTGGGACCACATGGACTGAAGCTTGCCCGGCTCCTCAGTCCACGGGATTTCCCAGGCAAGAATAATTGGAGTGGGTTTTGACTTTCTTCTCCATTATTTGGCTTATTAGCTCTATAATATTTATGTTTCCCTATTCATCAATTTATTTTTTATCACTTTCAAATACTTTATTCTCTCACCTGTAGCTTTATTATTTGTTCTTTTTCTAACTTTATATGTTGGATGTTTAACTCAATTATTTTCAGTTTTTCTCATCATTATTTTGAGAACTAAGGATTTTTTTCCCCTGAGAATTGGATGGTGTCTCATCAATAGATTCTGATATGTAGTGTCCAAAATATTAGTATGCTGCAGTTTTTAAACATTAAATAATAGAGTAAGTAGTTTTGAACTTTTCAGATGAAATAGTTTTGGCTACTTTATCTAGTTTTATTGCTATTTTTATTTTTAATATATTCTGATCAGAAAATGTGGTCTCTACTAGTGCCAACTTTCAAATTATTGGCTTTTTAATATTCTTATATGGTAAAACTTGTGACCTTTCTACAGCAACTTGGGTGAAAAAAAACTTTATGCTATTATTTTCAAGGTAAAATTAATGTATATATTATGTAGACCTACCTTTTTATGCAATTCTTCTAAACTGTTATTTAATTTTGGTACAGTTGACCTCATATGAATTGAAAAAAGGCTGAATTATAAAAGAAAATTAATAACATTTTGACATTTTTAATAACTACAGAGCTTTCAAGTTATCAGCCATGTATATCAGCCAACTGTCATTTTGAAACATAATAAGTACAACAATTGACAATCACTATTAACGATGTCCAACACAATCTTTTAAAAGAAGATACTGTACAAATCTTTAGTATTATTTTTAAGATTATTCAAATTTAGAGATAACCAGTTGTGGCCAAACCAAAATATAATTGGAAATACTCTCATATGAAATAAGTTATAGTTTTCTTTCTTTCTAATATTTGCAGATAACCCCATTATTTAAAATAAGCAAAGCAATAATAATATGAAATTCCTTAAAATGTGCTTCAATCTTAGACATTTTAGTTGACAATTTAGATAAAATTAACATAAAATATTGTATATAATGCATCTCATTGAGAAATGTCTTTAATTTTATCCTCTAATTTGTGCTTTCAGATATAAAGCACCTTAAGTGGCAGGAATTATCCCATTGTATTACGAAAAATTTTCTCAATGAGCTGCTTTATAGACAGAAATTCTAGAGAGTGTTTATATTTCGTAATTTGCATTATAATAGATGTTTTTTGCAAAACAATGCACTCAACTGGCAGCTCTTTAATGTGTACAGAGAACTGTATTCTATTAAGCTATGACATGATCTTTTTTATGAAGAAGAGTAATTATTTTCTTGGACACCTGGAGACTGTGTTAGAATTAAAATACCAACAACAGAATAGGTGATTGTATTGATAGATAAGACTGGGTCTCATTGATTCTCCTAAGTACATCAATATGGACAGCTTTCAACAGAGTGATAGTCTTTGGTCACTGTTTTCATGAAACTAAAAAGCGAATTATTAACATTTTATTAACATCACTTTAACTTTATATATTGAAAAGCAGAGACATTACTTTGTCAACAAAGGTCCATCTAGCCAAGGCTATGGTTTTTCCAGTGGTCATGTATGGATGTGAGAGTTGGACTATAAAGAAAGCTGAGCACCAAAGAATTGATGCTTTTGAACTGTGGTGTTGAAGAAGACTCTTGAGAGTCCCTTGGACTGCAAGGAGATCCAACCAGTCCATTCTAAAGAAGATCAGTCCTGGGTGTTCATTGGAAGGACTGATGTTGAAGCTGAAACTCCAATACCCTGGCCACCGGATGTGAAGAGCTGACTCATTGGAAAAGACTCTGATGCTGGGAGGGATTGGGAGCAGGAGGAGAAGGGGAGATAGAGGATGAGATGGTTGGATGGCATCATCGACTGGATGGACGTGAGTTTGAGTGAACTCCAGGAGTTGGTGATGGACAGGGAGGCCTGGCGTGCTGCAGTTCATTGGGTCACAGAGAGTCAGACAAGACTGAGTGACTGAACTGAACTGAACTGTAGGTGTGCCATATATTATTACAATTAATCATCACCATAAACTGAGGCAGCATGTGCAATCTTGCCCGTGTATTTTCTGTGGACTGACAATGCATGTCCTTGTGTTTTCAACTGTAGGCAGAAAGGGTGCAGTGAATTAGTATTTCAAAGGGTGCAGTGAATTAGTATTTCAAAGTGTTAATTATAGGTTTCAAAGAGGTTGCATGGAGTTAGTGGTGCAGTGAAATATGAGGCAGGCAAGGAAAGGCACAGCATATTTCTAACCTGTGTGTTCCTGAACCTGTTTGCCTATATGCTTTAACCTGTACACATGTGCAACTAAGGTTTTAATTGAGGCTAGGCACAGATGATAGAAGGTTATGTGCTCAGGCTAGATTCTGTTGTTCGGTGTTACATAATGCCAACAGACATGTGATTCATGTGTTTCGGAGACTGGACAAGTTGAAGAGGTAATTAGTATCCTTTATGTTTGACACGAAGCACTCTGTGAACTATCAGAAGAGAAATCTGGAAATAAATCATGTCATGGCAAAGCAGCAACAATTTTGATAAGCATCAAGTAGGCAAGGTTTTTAGAACAGAGATCTTCCTTATGTGGGTTGGAATGAAGCAATCTAGAAAATCTGTATCAAGACCAACATTTTGAATACTAAAAAATTCCTCCATAGAACCAGAGCTTGCTGAGATGGTATCCTGATTTGTCTTTGGGGAGACAAGGAGAAGAAAATATAGTAACTATTTCTTAAGAGATTTTGCTGTGGGAAGCAGAAGTTTCATAAAAAGTGAAATGGGTGCTCTTTCTCTCATGTGGTTCTGTGATGTTAGACAATCCTTTGTTGATAAATAAGGAATTAAAAGAAATGTTTTTTGAAGCAAACTACAGAAGCATTGTTACTTTTTATCTTAAAATATTCCAGAAAGTTTAGTCTCAGATCTAGCCAGTTTAGATTTGGGAATAAGATATATGTACACTGTGAAAATTCCCATATGAGTTGATGGACAGTGAATCCTGTTTAGAGAAAAGTCTATATTAGAAATGGGTTGATATATATGACATCAAGTTCTTATTGTTGATTATTGTATAGTGAATTCTAATTCAATTCGAATGCAAGGTTCAAGATACCACTTGATTTTTGGTTAAGATCAAACTTTGCTGGGAAGTAGGAGCTGGGGAAGAAGAGTGAGGGTGTGTCACATCACTGAACTCTGGGTTATACCTGCTCTATACATTACATTATCTCTATGAAGTTCTGCAGAAAAACATTATTTTAGAGACAAATGCTGTAAGAAAGAGCTTTCTCTGAAAAATGGGTATTTCCCCTTCTGGACAATAGGAACAATTACAAAGCAGAGATCTAAACTAGTGACCTATATCTAACACTACAGATATATTCTGTTTTACTACACATTATTTTAAATAGTAAAAATAACTAATATCTATTAAATTCTTATATCATATATCCTATTATCTCACTGAAATCCTTTAAAAACCTCTATGAAGCTGATATTATTGTTCTTCCATATGAGGTGTAGAGAGAATGATTGTCCTGCCCACGGAAAAAACAATAGTAAATGATGAAGTCAAGGCATGAGCTCCAGCAGTCATGAGCTCCAGCAGTCATGAGCTCCAGCAGTCTGATCCCAGAGCTAATTTTTTTACTTTAAACTGCTAATTATAGGTTAATTTCCAAGCTTCAAATCTGGGAGATTTCACATAAAGTCTGAAATTAAAAGTCTCTAAAAAATTGGGCAATCTGGTGACTAGAGTCTGCATTTCTTCATGGAACCAGTAAGAGTGAGAGGAGCGCCAAGTGGCCCTTTAGACCCGTTTTGGCAGCGCTGTCACAACTGCTTACGCTCACAGGGGCTGAGATTCTAAACAGTAAAAGCGATCATGTTCTCCTCTTTGTTTCGGTCACCAGGATATTCAGAATGATGTTTGTGACTAGTAATTTTCCCCCTCTGGTATTGAATTTTAATCTTCATAGCTCACTAAATTTTTGTGTGCATTTATTTTTAGGCCTGTCAAAGCTTCATAGGATGTTTTGACTACTGTGCTGAATCTCTTCTGTAATTGTATAAAAGCCTTGGGATTTAAACAGACATAAATTTTGTCATAAATAATTTAAATAGATTGGCATTGAAGAGTATTAGAGCTTCTATAGTTCCACCGTGCTATCCTTAAGTATATGAAGTTTATGTAACTAAAAAATTCTGTGGATGGTACAGTACCAGTGCTACATATGAGATTATGAATAAAGTGGTACAGTTGCTTTTAGAAAAGACTTGTAGTAAAATAATATTTTTCTAATGGTAAAATGGTGCAAAATATGCTTTGTGAGACCCCGCAATTCTTCTGAAATTGTGTCTCAACCACAGTTACCCAATCATTCAGGGCACTCTTAGCAATCAAATTGTCACTAGATGTGTATATGTGTGTGTGTACTTATTAACAGGAATGAAGTCAACATGTGTTAATAGAATAAAAATTCTCCAAGAGTCACTCTACTAGATAGAGAAAACCTAGTAACCAAAAGCTCTGTCCAATTTCAGCTTTAAAATGCATTAAAGAATGCAAAAGAGCTTAGAACACATGGAAAACATGTCCCCGCTGCTGAGGGGACAGCAAAATGGATCAGTGGAATTTTCCTAGGAAATCTCTGGGATCAATGTGAAAGAATATCCAAACTTGGCTTCATCTACACCTGTATCCCTATTTCACTTTTTTCTTTATTGCTGATAATTTCTAATAGTAGCAGCTGAGCAATAAAAACTGTCAATTTGTTTTTCTTGATAGGGTGTCAGCATTTATTCATTAATCAACTTCCTGTTTCTCTTTCCAACTTAAGGTCTAAGGCACATTTTATGTGGCAATTTTTATTTCCATACAATAACATTTTTTTTCTTAACATATAATATTTTATCATTTTTGTGAGCTTTCATTGGCCAGAGATTTTTGCTTATAAGTAACAAAAGTTGATTCTGGCTAACTAGAGCCAAAAAAGAATTTATTGAAAGTATGCAAGGCAATGTATACAATGTATGCAAGGTCTCAGAAAGGAAACCCAATAGTTCTCAGAAAGAATAGGAACCAAGGAAAATCCATGGATGTGAGCAGGAACAAAAGAACAGTTAATGGGGTGTTTGCATATGAGTTCTATCACCTTCAATTCTTTTCATACAAAAAGAATTTGGCAAATTCTGTTCAAAATTCACATACCCAAGTGAAAGAACTGAAGCAGGCCAAGTTGAATCACGTGCTTACATCCTGGCCACAAGGGATCAGTAGGTTAATTCAAGGTCCAAGTGTCTGTATTGGAGGGGGTAGTGTTCCAAAGAATTTGAAGTCTCATTAACAGACAAGGGGAATTAATGCTGTGCTAGAAAATCCATAGATAACACTTCTGTTGTAGTCTTAAATTTATTCATTTTAGTTCCATTTATATGTATATAGCTCTTAGCCAAAGAATTTACTGTGTATATGCATTTGACATGCAGACCCAAATGTATTTAATGCCAGTAATTTCAACTCATTTTTCTTCCAAAAAACATTTTAAAATCAGTTAGAGCTTTTTCCAGAACCATTTCTCTTCCTAATTAAAGAATCCTGTTGAGAGCAACTGTCTTCACAGAAGAGAGTAACAATTAGGGATTTTATTCTATTTGAAATTTAAGATGTGGGCATATGTAGGCTATGCTTTCTCACCAATTATATCACAGATTGGTTCACAGGAATCATATTTAACTTCTTAAAAAGAGAATGCCAGACTATGTTTAAATTGCATTAAGTTTTCTTGAGGTTTACTAACTTTAAATACATTAGAATGGTTGCAATTTGTTAATAAAACAAAAAAAAAATACTTTAACTGTAAGGAAAGGAAATAATGCTCTTTCACACTTAAATACTCTTTATATTTAAAACAGGGTATTTAAATAAATTAAGCTAAGTATGTCGTGATGTTATCAGAAACACCCTATTTTAGAAGTCAGTGGACACACACACTATTTTGAAATGACTTTGTCCCACCAAGATATTAAAATATATACAGTTGCAGGAAAGTACTGAATTTTTTATTCAATATCTCTTTTAAGATGTATGGTTGAATGTTGATTTAATATTGACTTAATTAAACTAAGATAGACACAGGTATTCAGGTAAAAAATTTAACTCCTCCAAATGCATCAGTGTGCCAAGTTTCTCTCTGATATCATTGGAATCTCAACATGTTTATAAAAAAAGAAGCAGAAGAAGTGTGACACAGAGATGAAAATTAGGCTTCTTTTCCAAGGACACCTCCTCAGTAAGGCTTAATCACCACATTGAGAAGTTTTTAATGGCAAATAATCAGGAAGCACTATTAGGATCAGAAATTTGTATTAGGAGAGAATTAACATCAGAGTAAGATGTGGGCTACTTAAAGTAAATAATAAATGTGTAGAAACTTAAAGACATTGTGTTTCAAGAAAACAAAGTATGGTTTTGCACTGGAGCATATAAACGTGTTTTGATTTAATAGAGGCACTGGATATAGTAACTCTTTATTAAGCAAAAACAACATCAGAGAGCTGAAGCCATTAAGAAATACTTCTATGAAGGCTAATACTAATGAAATGGAATATTTCTCTCAAACTAATAGAAGCGACAGGATACATTAGTGTTATTGGGTATTCATATGCAGTGTTATTTTCAAATTACTTTATAACTAGTTACTGATTATCCTTCAAGGGTAGTCTGCTGTTCTCCATTCATCAACTTGAACATAAAAAAATACTGTGGACTTGCTGGAACTTGCAATTTATGGAGCTATAATCATCCTGGCAGTAGCTGACCATTGCATGTAAGGAAAATATGGCCTGCTTGCTTAAAACCATTATCACTATTTTTCTTCCCCAAAGTGATGGAATTACAGCTAGAATAAATGCCAAGCTAATGTCAGACTGTGAACATACATTCTCTGTATATCAGCCAGCTAGCTCTCATCATCAACAGTTTTGCCATGGATAAGATGACATTACGATTTAAGACTTAAACAAATGGAACCTATATATAGAAACTGTTCCAACATTTATAGCAGAATTTCCTTCAAATATATTAGACGGGAAGTTGCTTTTCATATACTTCAGAATTCTGCTTTTGCCTTTTAGCTTCAATGAGATTTTTCCACTGTAGAAACTCTCTAAAATTTAGGAGGCAGACCAGATGGCTTTGAGGGCCCTTCTGTTTTTAGCCATGAGGCAGGTATGTTATAGAACTTGGTGCATTTGTTCTCTTAGTGCAGGAGATTAATATCCTACTGTGATCTTCAAGGCTCTGTACAATCCGTCACCACCTCTTTCCTCTCTAGCCTCAGCTCCTGTCTCTCTACCCATTCTTAACTACTTCGGCCACATCCACCTTCTCACTCTTCCTAGAACATTCCAAGGCTAGTTCTATTTTCATTTATTGTCTTCCTTCTTTCAGATAGCTACATGTCCATGATTTCTAATGTCCTCATATTTCTTCTCAAATTTCACCTTATTGTAGAGGCCTTCCTTGACCACCCTAGCTGAAAGCAATCATTTCACCAACTTCAGTATCTGTCCTCCTTCACCCACACAACCATGTATGACCTGATATATTAAATATTTATGTGTTTAGTGTTCCTCTCTCCCTTTTAGTGGATGGGGACAGTTCCCTGGCTGGATCCCTCTACTGACCTCTCGCTGACGTGCCTATCTCCTTATCTTAGGAGAACTGCCCCCAGGTTAAATAGGAGCTGTCCATCCAGTGAGCCATGCTCACCCCCAGACAGGAATAATGAAGTCCAGTTCCCTCCCCTCAAGGTGCAGCCAACTGTGCATTCCTACTTCAAATTTTTTCCATGGGATTGATCTGAAACCAGTATCTAGGTAAAACTGTAATTCTTGCTTAGTTTTTACTTTCCTACAAAGCCTTGCTTCCTCCATTACCCTCTTCCTCAGGCTCTTGCTTCTGGAGAACTTGATCCAAGGCATCCCTCTGGAATGTAAGCTCTCAGAGGTTACACAGTTTGTCTCCTATATTCACTGCCGTACCCTCAGCACCCAGGCTGGCACTATAAATGCTTAAGTGATTTTGAATGACTGTTTTGGACTTGAAGGCCCCCATTATTTTATGTAGAGCAACACCCTAGGTGGTTAGAACATGCACTCTGCATTGGATGAAGACAATTAAGACAATGAAGACAATTAAATAACAAACAAAACGTCCACCTACCACCTTGCAAGCATCTTACAATTCAATTACAGTTTATTAACATAAATCTTTACTAATATTTTCAACTAACATTGCATTTTCTGAAGTTCTATGATAATTTAAGCCAAACTTAAGCCTGTGAGTCAAATACAGCCCTGTTTTGTCCACAAGATAAAAAATGCTTTTTATATTTTTAAATGATTCAAAAAGATTGAAGGAGAATACTATTTTGTGACACATGGATATTGCATGACATTCAATTTTCAGTGCCCATAGTTGCATCAAAACACAACCAGAACCATTTATTTATGTATAGTCTATTGCTACTTTCATGATACAAAGGCAGAGTTTTTAGTAATTGTAGCAGAGGTTACATGGCCCACAAAGCCTAAAATTTCACTATCTGTCTCACTGTAGAAAACATTTGCTGATTGTTTTCTTCTTCAGACCTAGACTCTCATGATGTCTCACTATCTCTTGGAGTCTTCTAAGCATTATTTTGGATCATGAAATGTCTTTAGTTCAATAAGACCTATGACATATTTTGTCATATCATCATTTTCTGACTTCTTTAAGCCAAACTGCTCTTCCTTGAAGAAGCTTCATTCTATTCCTTGTTAGCAGCTGCTACTTGTTCAGCTAGAATTCCTTCCTAGTTATCCAAAGCATTCACAACTAAATATATTTGGTGTCTCACCCAGGAAAACATCCCCAGCACAAGTCTTGCTAGCAGAAACAAGAAAAAAATAGAACACGAACAGAAGACAGAGGATTTCCATTTGTGGCAGTTTTCTTCTAAGAAGTCTTTATTCTTGTCATGCGTGTGTCCCACAATACTTCATTCCAAAATAATACTTCATTCCAAACTAATTTTATCTCCATCTCCTCTAACTTGCATTTCTTAGATCACCTGTATTTTCCTTCCTACACAGTGTATAGAGAAGAAAAAGTGCACATGTGTGTGTGTGTTGGCTTTCTAAGACGTAGTTTATTATCTAGTGGAAGAACAGTTGGGTGAGAAATAGAATCTCAAACAATAACCATGGATTACATTTTATATTAAAATTAAATGTCTTGGCAACTTTAGGAACTGCTTTATGCTTTAACTATCTCAGTAGTTAGACCATGATTCTAATGAGTTGAAAAGGATGAGCTAATTTTCTCTAAGCTAATTAGCTCTCTGTTCTTTGGTCACATAACTTGAATTGAGTGAAATGTTTTGCTGGTCTATTTCTTTAATGAGATAGAAAATATCAATTGAAGGAAAAAAGCACAATGTAAGATCAGTGAGTTTCAGTGTTACTGAGAACTATAACCGAGGAGACACTCTGTCAGATAGATATAAGGAACTGTTCTGAAGAGGTGGGGGAGGAGCAAGTATATATATATGATTTTTTGGGCGGGGAGGATCTGGGAAGTACATATAGTCAACCATAAAGCAATTACTGTTAATCATACAGAACAGATATCTCAAGTTAATGATTTTAGTGTTTTTCCATGAATGAGAAGATGCAAGAATCTGGGGTCACTGAAATTCGCCCCTAGATATGCATCTTCTCTATGGGTCCCTTTATCCAAAAACACAGAATGCATCCTATCTTTTTTCATTCTAAAGTCCCCTCAGGGAGTACTGGCACTGGGTGGCTGAAGTGGGCTGTGACTTAACCCTCTGTAGAGGGGGATGATCAGTGGTACTCTTTGTTCGTTTTGTTTATGAGAATAAGGCAACAGAGTGGATGAAACTGGTAGAGTCTAATTACATATCTTGTAATCATATTCTAGAAGAAATCTTATTTTATATAAGAAATTTAGATTACATTTAATATTTAAGATTAATTTAATATTTATGAAGTTATTCTAGATGACATGTCGATAAATACAAAATCAAAGGTAAAAGTGAACAATTAGTCTTTATTATTAAGGCTATGACAAGCAGTACTAAACCAAATGTTTTTAGAACTATATCAGTGTTAAATGTTATTATTTTATTTACTCAATAATGCTTTATTAAAGAAAATTTATTAAAGAAATTTACGTTGGTTATATCTAAAGTTTTTAACTGAACTATGAGTTGAAATTTAAAACTTATGGTTCCATGCAAATTTTAGGATATGTTTTCTATTTCTGTGAATACTATTGGAATTTTGATAGAGATTTCATTGTATCTGCAGATCGTTTTAGGTAACATGGACATTTTATCCATACTAACTTTTCTGATCCACGGACAAAGTCTATCTTTCCATTTCTCTGTGTTCTTTTCAATTTATTTCATTAATGTCCTACAGTTTTTAGTGTAGAGATCTTTCCCCACCCTGGTTAAATTTATTCCTATGTATTTTATTGCTGTCAATGCTATTGTAAGCAGGATTGTTTATTTTCAGATAGTTCACTATTAGTGTATAGAAATGCCATTGATTACTATATGTTGACTTCGTATCCTTAGACTTGTGTTGTTCATTCACTCAGTCGTGTCCAATTCTTTGTGACCCCATGGACTGCAGCACACCAGCCTTCCTTGTCCTTCACTATCTCTCAGAGTTTGCTCAAACTCATGTCCTTTGAGTTGATGATGCTATCCTTAGACTCACTGAATTCATTTATTAGTTCTAAAGGTTTCTGATGGTCTTTAGTGTTTTATTATAACTTTATTCACATAACATGAATAAGTTCTGGGGATCTAATATACAAAATAGTGACTGTAGTTACCAATACTGTATTACATTTTAAAATTTCTACAACAACAATAAAAAGTAATTATGTGGGGAGATGAATGTATTAACTAATCTAACCTTATTGAGGTAATCATTTTACAATATATATGATTATCAACTCATCACCTTGTATACCTTTAACTTATACAATGTCATGTGTCAATTATATCTCAGTAAGGCTGGAAAAATTATGTATAAGGTCAATCCTAAGTATTGATATATAGTTATGTTGATAATGATATGCTTAACTTTGTTTTAAATTATTTTTATAGAGATATAATAGACATACATAACTTTGTATTCATTTTGGGTTTACCACACAGCAATTTGATATTCATGTATTACATTGTGAAATGATCACCACAATAAATGTAGTTACTATCCATCACCATAGTTACAATTTTTTTTCTTTTGATGAACTTTTAAAATCTACTCTGTTAGCAACTTTCAAATATACAATACAATATTATTAATTATAGTCCCCATGCTGTGCATTATATCCCCATGACTTGTTTATAACTAAAAATTTACCCTTTATTTTTAAATGGTAAAATATACAAGGTAAAATGAGATTAAGGATGTATAAGTTACTAGCTTCTCTTAAATGCATGTGAATCATATACTTTTGCCAGTAGTTGTTTATTTGATTTATATAATTTAGATGTCTTTGCCTAAGTTTTGTACATCCAGCTTGCAAAGCACTATTTAAATTACAAATGAGTCTTCATTATTCACCCTAGCAGTGAAGTTTATGTTCATAAAATCTGAGAGTAAATGCTGCATTCCTCTCATTAATGTTATGGCCTTAATGTTATGGAAAAAAAAAAAACCAAACAGAAAAAAGCACATAACATTTGATTATTATCTAATCTGCCTATCCCCAGTAGCTTTTTTTCACCTGAACATTCAACATAAAATCATCTGATAAAAATGTACCCTTAATTATTATCCCCTATTTTAAAAATTTAAAATGTTTCTTATATAAAACTTACAGCACAAGCATGAATTTAAGAACATGTACCAGATTCTGCTATTAATATGTAGCTATGAATGTAGCACATTCTCTTAATATAAGTAAAAGAGAGAAACAGGTGAATGAAGATTAAAAAAATTCTGTCTTATCAATGTACAGAAAGTGTTCTTAGAACTAGAACTCTATGTAAAAATTGTGTTATCTCTATGGTCTGTTGTGTATATTAGGAAATATTCTGTACCAGGGTTCTTGTGCCATTTTGGGAGATCAGGGCCAAGGAGCACTTTCATTTCTCCACAACTTTACCTCCTACTGCCTGCCAGATTAATAATGAGAAAAATGACTCAGAGGAATTTGTAAACAGACTTTCCTTTCCATTAATATCAGTTGACCATTTAAAGATTTTTATAACAAATTCTCCATCTTTACCTCTTGGAAATGTTCAGTGTTGACATATGCTCTTGGTCCAATACAATGCCAAGAATTAACATAAGTATCCCTGTTTATTGCCTTTATTTTCATAAAATAACATCAACTTCATATTCTTAGTTCACTGGAAATGCCAAAGGCTTTTCCTTTATTCAAATTCATTATCTCCATGAACTCTACCATGAATCTTTTATGAAAGTGTAGTTGCAAAACATAATACACATATTGTCATAGAATATCGTCTGAAGGATATTCAGATCCTACTCTTCCAGAATTTATATTCTAATTCTTCCTCATTATTTAAACAATGTAATTTCTCTATCATATTCCTAGCCTCTAAATGTCAGCTGACATCAAAGTTGGTCCTTTGTCTTTTCCTTTTACGTGGATTCTGAGGGTAAGCTCATTCAGTCTCATGGCATTGAATACAGTTCATAATGTTACACCTCCCAGATTACATCTCCAGCTAGTACTGCTTCCTCAAGAAGAATTTACAACTGCAACTGGTTATTCAATAGCTCTATTTTGACACTGAATAGGAATCTCAAATTTAACATGTCCATCAGATCAGATCAGATCAGTCGCTCAGTCGTGTCCGACTCTTTGCGACCCCATGAATTGCAGCACACCAGGCCTCCCTGTCCATCACCAACTCCCGGAGTTCACCCAGACTCACGTCCATTGAGTCAGTGATGCCATCCAGCCACCTCATCCTCTGTCGTCCCCTTCTCCTCCTGCCCCCAATCCCTCCCAGCATCAGAGTCTTTTCCAATGAGTCAACTCTTCGCATGAGGTGGCCAAAGTACTGGAGTTTCAGCTTTAACATCATTCCTTCCAAAGAAATCCCAGGGCTGATCTCTTTCAGAATGGACTGGTTGGATCTCCTTGCAGTCCAAGGGACTCTCAAGAGTCTTCTCCAACACCACAGTTCAAAAGCATCAATTCTTCGGCGCTCAGCCATCTAACTTCCACCCCAAACCCTGACCCTAAATTGCTCACCTATTTGCCCTCAACATCTTTGATTAAATGCTAACCAGCATTTAATATTTCTAGCTCTACTTTAAATCTTTAAATACATAAAAATATGTGCATGTCTGCATATATGTATGTACACACACACACATTTCCCATTTCATATGCCCCTCTATCTCTTTGACCATATTATGTGTATGCTGAGTTGCTTCAATCGTGTCCAACTCTACGCGACCCTATGGACTGCAGCCTACCAGGCTCCTCTGTCCATGGGATTCTCCAGGCAAGAATACTGGAGTGAGTTGGAGGTCCTCCTCCAGGGGATCTTCCTGACCTGGGGATCGAATCGGAGTCTCTTTATGTCTACTGCATTGGCAGGAAGGTTCTTTACCTCTATTGCCACCTGGGAAGCCCCTTTGATCATACCACTCTCCTCTATTTTTTTTTCCCTCCAATCACATTGGATATTCTTCAGAACTCTTTCTGAAGAGGTCTTCTCTCAGAAATCTACCTGGATCATGCCTTTATTTCATTTAGGTCTTTAATCAAATATCATCTTATTGTTAAGGCCTACCCTTACCATCTCATATAAAATGACTTCTCCCATCTTTGATTTTTTCATCCACAGCACTTATTGCTCACAAACTATTTATCACTTAGCACTGTTACCTAGAATATAAGCTTCACAAGAACAAGGATTTTATTTTATTCTTTCCTATTTTCCCAGCGGCTAGAACAGTAACATATACATAGTAAGTATTGAATAAATTCTAATGAATAGAACCAGGCTGACCCAGGAGTTAGTATACATAGCAGAAAACTTCATGGCAATGACATGAGAAATATGCCTTAGACTAAATACATTGGTGAGCCCATAATACAACTCTAACGCATTAGGATTTCCAGAGCTTCTTAGGAGTAACTGCAATTAGGTTGCTGCAGAACTTGAGAAGCTAGTCTTGCTCAATCAGTGAAATGTCGATCACTTTCATTATAACCCCATCATAACTTCAGAGTATGGAAGCTGGAGAAAAGTGTAAGCTGTATGAAGCAGTTGGAGAGTGTACTCTTTGGAGGCGCTGTAGAAGCAGTCTGCCTGCCTTAGTGTTTTAGCTCTGGAACTCCTAGCTATGTGACCTTTGGTAAGTATTTTACTTTTCTGGTGGTTCAGTTTTCTTGCATGTCAAATAGAAACAAAAATAGTACTAACCTTATAAATTTGCTATGATGATTAAATGAATTAATATACTTAAAACTCTTAGTATATAGTCAGTCCTCACAACAACTTTGTTATTTTTATTTATGGTATTTTCTAGCAAATCTGTACTGAAATATTAAAGGGGACCATAGAAATATTAATCATGGCTATGAATCACACAGGTGAAAATTTGTCTTATGATTAATTTCTATTATGCCTAAAAAGAGCAAGAAAATTAAAAATGTTAACCATGAAAATGAAAAATGCAGTATTTCAAGCTTCCAAAGCTGGGCTCCACCCTTTGTCTTGAATAATGAGTTTATGATAAACGCAAACTTTACTTACACAGTGGGACTCTAGCCACATTATCACTTCTCTTGGAGATGTGGTTGAAAATAACACAACGTTTAAGGAAGTCTTAGGCACTGACAGGATGGTAGCTTCATTATCCAAGTTAAAGACAGTCAGCATAATTGGAAGTATAACTCAGTCATTTCTGCGTGTGGCTGGTGTCAAAAAAAGAACAATCAGGTCCTCTAAAAATCCTTTTATGTTATTGTTACAGCCAGAGTGAAGGGGCTGAGTCACTCACTAAGCCACCTGTTAAATCATGATGTTTCAAACTGTATCTACCTTCAGAATATATTTAAGAGTGGGCTGTTCCTTAGTCACAACTGAAAACATTAGGTGGTACAGAGTGCAACCTCCACAACTGGTACTCATAACTAAACTCTTACTGTAAGTCTCTAAGTCTGTTTTGAAGTCTGCTGCTGCTAAGTCACTTTAGTCATGTCCGGCTCTGTGCGACCCCATAGACGGCAGCCCACCAGGCTCCCCCGTCCCTGGGATTCTCCAGGCAAGAACACTGGAGTGGGTTGCCATTTCCTTCTCCAATGCATGAAAGTGAAAAGTGAAAGTGAAGACGCTCAGTCGGGTCCGGCTCCTAGCGACCCCATGGACTGCAGCCCACCAGGCTCCTCCATCCATGGGATTTTCCAGGCAAGAGTGCTGGAGTGGGCTGCCATTGCCTTCTCCAGTTTTGAAGTCTAGACAGCCCCTTTTAAGGCATATCCCTATAAACCAAAATTAAAGTCAGTTGGGAAAGACACATTTGCAATTAAGAGATTTTAGCATTTTTGTCCTATAGAGAAACAGTATTATTTGTGAGGTTCTCTTTGAGAGCAATAGAAAATATTTACCATTTTGTATCAGACTATTAGAATGATACATTGATATAAGCCTTAATATTTCAAACTTGCAAAGTAATTTCTCTGATACTTATATTTTTGAATAAAGATGCAAGTAAGAAAATATATAGTATATATATGTGTGACACATTACAATATATACACATTTTATATATGTGTGTGTGATTTTCATCATCTTGGGATAAAGTGGCACTTTTTAAAACTTGACAGTAAAAATAAAAAACCTGAAGGAAACAGATTTTACTATAAAACAGCTGGAAAAAACTATATGTAACTGAGAGTTATTTGACTATATATTAAATAATCTTAATACATGAATGGGCTTCTCTGGTAGCTCAGCTGGCAAAGAATCTGCCTGCATTGCAGGAGACCCTGGTTTGCTTCCTGGGTCGGGAAGATCCCCTGGAGAAGGGATAGGCCACCCACTCCAGCATTCTTGGGCTT
Organism: Bos taurus; assembly: GCF_002263795.3. Lineage (NCBI taxonomy): Eukaryota > Metazoa > Chordata > Mammalia > Artiodactyla > Bovidae > Bos > Bos taurus. Next base: position 11,286,733 of record NC_037332.1, on the reverse strand, counting down.
CCCTGGTGTCTCAGACAGTAACAAATCCTCCTGAAATGTGGGAGACCTGGGTTTGATCTGTGGGTTAGGATGGTGGACTACAGTCCATGGGGTTGCTAAACACACATAAAAAAGATAGACTACATATTAAAAATTGGAAAAATTTATATGTAACTGACAGTTATTTGACTATATGTTAAATAATCTTAATATGTAAATAGATCTTAGAAACCATTGAGAAAGATAAACTTTCCAATGGTCCAAAGGCCATGAACAATTTATTCAAAGAGAAATGATATATCCTCCCCTTTTGAATTGACAAGTATTGATAATTTCCATATTGGCAAGACTATGGAGATAGTCATTTATATACAATGTTGATATAAGTAGAAATGGGTAAAATATTTTTGTAGAAAAGTATTACCATACACATACCAAAATTTGTGTGTGTGTGTGTGTGTTTTTTACTTAGTTTATCTTAGGAGAACTTATCTGGAGGAAGTAATCAGGCAAGTGTTGAAATATCTACCTACAACATTGTGATTCAAAATATTGTTTATAACAGTGAAAAAATGATAGGAACCTAAATATCCAACAATAGAAGATGTGAGAACAAACTCTAGTATATTGAAATGGTGGAACACCCTGTAACCATTAAAACACATTCTGCAGAGATACGCTTACGAACTTTGAAAAGCTAATAGACTTTTAATAGAGAAAAATATGCTACCAAATATCAGGAGCAATATGACAACACATATATTTATAAATATATATGTGTGTAGCCTGTATGTATGTATATCATCATTTTAATAATCAGTTTGTTAGCAGAGGTGGACAACCCAAATAATGTTTCTGCTTTCATGGAGTGTGTGTTCTGCAAAGGAAAGGCTAACAACAAACGCTGCATACAAATTAACAAAATAAATTCTAATTTGATGATTATTCTGAGGCAAAGAAAGGAATAATTCCTGCATTAGGGAAAATGATGGCACTTTAATAAGGGAACTCTGGAAAGAGGCCTTCCAGGTAGTAATGTTTGAATGGAGATTTAAATGAAAAGAAAGAGCTAATTATGAGAGATCTGAGGAACACTGCCTTCTTGGAAGAAGGAACAGCTAGGACGAGGATTCTCAGACGGAATAAGCTTGCAGGGAGGGCTGCAGCAGAAAAAAGCCCTCCATAATAGGGGTCCCTGCACCCCGAGAAGTGTGTGAGAGAAAGTCTGAGATCCTGGCAGTATAATGGCCCTACTGGGTCCCGAGTATTTAAAAGAAAAAGTGTACTTTAATCTTAGTGCAGTCTATGAATTTTTTATAGTTACAAAAACAATGAAACAATTTTATTTTTAAAATTTCCTTGCCTTGGCAAGTAAAAATTCACATAGAATCTTCAGCATTGCCCTCTTAAGACAACACTGTTTTGTGTTCCCCAACAGTTTAACAGGGGATCAGGTTCACTGAATCGCAGCTAATTGTAAAGCTTTCAAAATTAGCAGAAATCTTCCATTAAGGGCCCAGTGATTATGTGTACTGGTTTTTCTGGCCTGAATGTTACTAGGTAAAAGATGCCATTACAGTGTAATCTCATACATTTTAAAAGCTGTGTTATTCCTGATCATTTGAAGAAGCTGACTGAGTCTCTTATATTAGCAGAGATTCCCTAAACAGTAAATACTAACAATCCATTTTATTTTAAGGCACTTCACAGAAATTAGTGGATCTATGTAATTAGTTAAATGTTACTGAATGCCACTATTGCTTCATGCTAACTCTACTAAATAAATATTAGTTGTAATTTTTGTATAAGTAATAATTTTGTCAAACTCAGAAACCTTTTTTATTTTAGGTTTATGACAAGTAATTTCTAGGTATATTTTCTTAATTTTATAATAATTGGTAGATGGTCCCCCAAATCTCTAGTTTTAACCAAAAAATATTGACGATTTTAAGCCATTTTCAATTTGATTCCAAATTATGTTATCCTCTTTACTTTTATATTTCTCAAAATTAAAAGAAAAAACTAGTCACACTAAAAATAATTGCACTACATTTCTACCTTATTTTTAATTTTACCTTTCACATATACGAAGTGCTTTTAAAAATAAACAGAGTCAAAGGAAGGGTATCATACATGGATCAGAAAAGCATTTTTGTATGTTAATTTTGTATGGTTGTGGAAATAACAAAAGTAACACAATAAATAGCCTCATTTAAAAACTAAAAGTGAAGTGAGGTCGCTCAGTCGTGTCATTCTCCGCTTTCTAAGTTTAATTAAAATTACAAAATACAGCTTCTCTAGGTGAAACCACTTTTTAAAAAATGCTCAATGTTTTCCCACGTGTGTAAGAGAATACTTCTGTGTCATAAAATACTGAACTTTTACGGCTTTCATTCTAATCACATAAATTTTAGAAAGGATTTTATGTGCTCAGTGTTGAACAATCCCTAATCTTCTAAATTGGTGTTGTCCATTCCTAGGAAATACTATTAATTTTGTTTTATAAACCTTTTTTAGAACAGTACTCTTTAATAGAAATAGCTGCACGTGTAGTTTAAAATTTTCTAGAAGTCATTTAAAATAGGAAAATTAAATACAGGCATACCTCATTTTATTGCATGTTGCTTTTTGTGCTTTGCAGATGTTGTGGATCATTTAAAAAAAAACAAAAAAACAAATTGAAGGTTTGTGGAAACCCTATCTTGAGCAGGGCTTCCCTGGTGGCTCAGAAGGTAAAGAATATGCCTGCAATGCAGGAGACCCGGGTTCAATCCCTGATTGAGAAGATCCCCTGGAGGAGGAAATGTCAGCCAACTCCAGTATTCTTGCCTGGAGAATTTAATGGATAGAGGACCTTGGCGGGCTACAGCCTAAAGAGTCTGACATGGCTGAGCAACCACCACTACCTCAAGCAAGCCTGTGGGTGCCATTTTCTACAGGCTCTGCTCACTCTGTGACTCTGTCACATTTTGATATTTCAAACTTTTTCATTATTATTATATTGTGGTGATCCGTGATCAGTGATCTTTGATATTAATATAGCAAGAACACTAAGACTCCCTGAAGGCTCAGATGATGGTTAGCATTTTTTAGCAACACAGTATTTTTGAATTACGGTATGTACATTGTTTGTTTGTTTTTTAGACATAATGCTATTGCACACTTAAAAGAACAGTTCAGTGTAAGCATAACTTTTATATGCATTGGGAAACCAAAATATTTGTGTGACTCACTTTATTGTGATATTTGCTTTATTGCTGTGGTCTGGAACAAAACTAGGAATATCACTGAGGCATGCCTGTAGGGAAATCATATTAATAATGTTTTATTTAAACCAATATATCCAAAATGTTCTCATTTCAGTGTGTGGTAATAGCCACGTTTCCAGTGCTCTGTGGCCACCTGTGGCTTGCAGCTCCTAATTGGGCAGTGAAGCTTTAGAACATGCACTGATCTATGTTTTAAAAGAGTTCCTATAGTTTCTCCAAAAGGTAAACTATTTTTCATTTAATGAAGATAGTTAACAAGGCAGAAAGAAATTAAATGACTGACTAGGCAGTTTTACATTGTGGTGAAACAACCAGCTGTATCACAGTATTTGGTTTGAGTTTTTGCATTTTTCCTTTAACTAGGATGTTTTAGCTTGGGTAGGCAAAGTCTTGTATGCTCCAAGAACCTACTGTATTAATTCACCAAGACTTCTTTGCATTCCATTTTCCACAGATACCTCATTTCCTCTCCGGCCTATGACTTTAAACAAGCCATTTCTTCTACCTGGAATAAGTGAAGTGAAAGTTGCTCAGTTGTATCTGACTCTTTGTGACCCTGGACTGTAGCCTGCCAGGCTCCTCTGTCCATGGAATTCTCCAGGCCAGAATACTGGAGTTCTCTCAGTACTGTAGCCATTCTCTCCTCCAGGGGATCTTCCCAAGCCAGGGATCAAGCCCAGGTCTCCCACATTGCAGGAAGATTCTTTGCCGTCTGAGTCACTGACTTTGAATGAGTCATTCCTTCTACCTGGAATAAGCTTCTCTCATTTTTCCAGCAGTCAAAACACCAGGGCTTCCTTGGTGGCTCAGATGCTAAGCAGTCTGCCTGCAATGTGGGAGACCTGGATCTGATCCCTGGCTTGGGAAGATCCCCTGGAGGACGGCATGGCAATCCACTCCAGTATTCTTGCCTGGAGAATCCCCATGGACGGAGGAGTCTGGTGGGCTACAGTCCATGGGGTTGCAAAGAGTTGGACATAACTGAGAGACTAACATACACACACATTTTTCACGCAGTCAAAACTCTACTTATATTCAAGGCTTGGTTCAAATGACATACTCTCAGGCAAGGCTATTGGTGCCATTTACTCTGTGTAACTTCACTGTAGACCCCACAAGCAAATTAGTTGACTCTTCCATTGTGGCACTTGCATAGGATCTGTGTGTGCATTTCCTTCTATACCACCTGTTGATTCGGTATTTATATGATTATTTTACTTCCCTTTCCCTCAACTGCACTATGGAGACACTGTGAGTAGGTAGTATACGTTATTCATTTTTGCCAGCCTGACATCAGTCAGAATATAATGCAAGATAGGTTACTATTGTTTATATATTATATTTTGCCACCCCGAAGTATTATGTTATTTGACTTCTTCAGATAACTACAATTCTGAATTTTTTTCTGCAGGTATTAAAAATTCCCAAGGCACATTAACTTTGCATGTGTACACACATATGTGATGTGATTCTGTAACTTCAGTGGGACCTCTCATAGGTGGTCAGTTTTTGAAGGGCCATGACTATTCATCAAAAAGACCATTCATTATCATTAAGTTTCCTTAAATATTCTACAGCTATTTTTCACAGTAGGAAATCATTTTCTGCATCTTTTCCATGTTGTGTATTTAAATATTAGCTCCTCTAGATTGGAACCCTTTTCAAGAGCAATGATTATCTTTATTTTTATTCAACTCTCCCTGTAACACCAAAAAACAAGCATAAGGTAGATACTGGTTTCAATAAAAACGTATTGGTGAACTCAAAATATTTCTCCATAACACTTATGTATAATATTTAAACATTACTAAACTAAGCCATGCCCGTGGGGCAACCCAAGATGGGCGGGTCATGGTGGAGAGATCTGACAGAATGTGGTCCACTGGAGAAGGAAATGGCAAACCACTTCAGTATTCTTGCCTTGAGAACCCCATGAACAGTATGAAAAGGCAAAATGATAGGATACTGAAAGAGAAACTCCACAGGTCAGTAGGTGCCCAATATGCTACTGGAGATCAGTGGAGAAATAACTCCAGAAAGAATGAAGGGATGGAGCCAAAGCAAAAACAATACCCAGCTGTGGATGTGACTGGTGATAGAAGCAAGGTCCGATGCTGTAAACAGCAATATTGCATAGGAACCTGGAATGTCAGGTCCATGAATCAAGGCAAATTGGAAGTGGTCAAACAAGAGATGGCAAGAGTGAATGTCGACATTCTAGGAATCAGCAAACTGAAATGGACTGGAATGGGGGAATTTAACTCAGATGACAATTATATCTACTACTGCGGGCAGGAATCCCTCAGAAGAAATGGAGTGGCCATCATGGTCAAGAAAAGAGTCTGAAATGCAGTACTTGGATGCAATCTCAAAAACGACAGAATGATCTCTGTTCGTTTCCAAGGCAAACCATTCAATATCACAGTAATCCAAGTCTATGCCCCAACCAGTAATGCTGAAGAAGCTGAAGTTGAACAGTTCTATGAAGACCTACAAGACCTTTTAGAACTAATACCCAAAAAAGATGTCTTTTTCATTATAGGGGACTGGAATGCAAAAGTAGGAAGTCAAGAAACACCTGGCTGCTAAGTTGTGTCAGTCGTGTCCGACTCTTAGCGACCCCATGGACTGCAGCCCACCAGGCTCCTCCGTCCATGGGATTTTCCAGGCGTAACAGGCAAATTTGGCCTTGGAATATGGAATGAAGCAGGGCAAAGACTAATAGAGTTTTTCCAAGAAAATGCACTGGTCATAACAAACACCCTCTTCCAACAACACAAGAGAAGACTCTATACATGGACATCACCAGACGGTCAACACCAAAATCAGATTGATTATATTCTTTGCAGCCAAAGATGGAGAAGCTCTATACAGTCAGCAAAAACAAGACCAGGAGCTGACCGTGGCTCAGACCATGAACTCCTTATTGCCAAATTCAGACTTCAACTGTAGAAAGTAGGGAAAACCACTAAACCATTCAGGTATGACCTAAATCAAATCCCTTATGATTATACAGTGGAAGTGAGAAATAGATTTAAGGGCCTAGATCTGATAGATAGAGTGCCTGATGAACTATGGAATGAAGTTCGTGACACTGTACAGTAATCAGGGATCAAGACCATCCCCATGGAAAAGAAAGGCAAAAAACCAAATGGCTGTCTGGGGAGGCCTTACAAATAGCTGTGAAGAGAAGAGAAGTGAAAAGCAAAGGAGAAAAGGAAAGATATAAACATCTGAATGCAGAGTTCCAAAGAATAGCAAGAAGAGATAAGAAAGCCTTCTTCAGTGATCAATGCAAACAAATAAGAGGAAAACAACAGAATGGGAAAGACTAGGGATCTCTTCAAGAAAATCAGAGATACCAAAGGAACACTTCATGCAAAGATTGGCTCGATAAAGGACAGAAATGGTATGGACCTAACAGAAGCAGAAGATATTAAGATGAGATGGCAAGAATACACAGAAGAACTGTACAAAAAAGATCTTCATGACCCAGATAATCACGACGGTGTGATCACTGACCTAGAGCCAGACATCCTGGAATGTGAAGTGAAGTGGGCCTTAGAAAGCATCACTACGAACGAAGCTAGTGGAGATGATGGAATTCCAGTTGAGCTCTTTCAAATCCTGAAAGATGATGCTGTGAAAGTGCTGCACTCAATATGCCAGCAAATTTGGAAAACTCAGCAGTGGCCACAGGACTGGAAAATGTCAGTTTTCATTCCAATCCCAAGAAAGGCAATGCCAAAGAATGCTCAAACTACCACACAATTGCACTCATCTCACACACTAGTAAAGTAATGCTCAAAATTATCGAAGCCAGGCTTCAGCAATATGTGAACCACGAACTTCCTGATGTTCAAGCTGGTTTTCGAAAAGGCAGAGGAACCAGAGATCAAATTGCCAACATCCGCTGGATCATTCAAAAAGCAAGAGAGTTCCAGAGAAACATCTATTTCTGCTTTATTGACTATGCCAAAGCCTTTGACTGTGTGGATCACAATAAACTGTGGAAAATTCTGAAAGAGATGGGAATACCAGACCACCTGATCTGCCTCTTGAGAAATCTGTATGCAGGTCAGGAAGCAACAGTTAGAACTGGACATGGAACAACAGACTGGTTCCAAATAGGAAAAGGAGTAAGTCAAGGCTGTATATTGTCACCCTGTTTATTTAACTTATATGCAGAGTACATCATGAGAAACGCTGGCCTGGAAGAAACACAAGCTGGAATCATGATTGCTGGGAGAAATATCAATAACCTCAGATATGCAGATGACACCACCTTTATGGCAGAAAGTGAAGAGGAACTAAAACGGCTCTTGATGAAAGTGAAAATGGAGAGTGAAAAAGTTGGCTTAAAGCTCAACATTCAGAAAACAAAGACCATGGCATCTGGTCCCATCACTTCATGGGAAATAGATGGGGAAACAGTGAAAACAGTGTCAGACTTTATTTGGGGGGGCTCCAAAATCAAGTGCAGATGGTGACTGCAGCCATGAAATTAAAAGATGCTTACTCCATGGTAGGAAAGTTATGACCAACCTAGATAGCATACTCAAAAGCAGAGACATTACTTTGCCAACAAAGTTTCGTCTAGTCAAGGCTATGGTTTTTCCAGTGGTCATGTATGGACGTGAGAGTTGGACTGCGAAGAAGGCTGAGCACCGAAGAATTGATGCTTTTGAACTGTGGTGTTGGAGAAGACTCTTGAGAGTCCCTTGGACTGCAAGGAGATCCAACCAGTCCATTCTGAAGGAGATCAGCCCTGGGATTTCTTTGGAAGGAATGATGCTAAAGCTGAAACGCCAGTACTTTGGCCACCTCATGCGAAGAGTTGACTCATTGGAAAAGACTCTGATGCTGGGAGGGATTGGGGGCAGGAGGAGAAGGGGACAGCAGAGGATGAGATGGCTGGATGGCATCACTGACTTGATGGACGTGAGTCTGAGTGAACTCCGGGAGTTGGTGATGGACAGGGAGGCCTGGCGTGCTGCGATTCATGGGGTCCCAAAGAGTTGGGCACGACTGAGCGACTGATCTGATCTGATCTGAAATTGGCAATATAGTTAAATGTTTATATTGTCTAGTTTATAATAAACCCTACTTGGTTATTCAAGTGCATGTGGTATGCCTATTTGATACTTGAGTTCATTCATTTAGCACATTGAGTGCTTCAGGTCTAACAAATGTGCTGGAGACTGAGTGTGCATTAATGAATACAAGGAATAAGATCCTGCCCTTTTACATTTTATAGTGTAATGAGAAATACAGATAGCAAATAAGTAACAAATGTATACAGATAATTTTCTTAATTCATGAGGAACACATGATTGAGAAAGAATACCAAGGGGAATCCACATAGATGAAGTGGGCAGGGCCTCCATGAGTAAAGGACATTTAAACTGGATTGGGGGCAGGAGAAGGGGACCACAGAGGATGAGATGCTGGATGGCATCACCGACTTGATGGACATGAGTTTGGGTGAACTCCAGGAGCTGGTGATGGACAGGGAGGCCTGGCGTGCTGCGATTCATGGGGTTGCTAAGAGTCGGACACGACTGAGCGACTGAACTGAACTGAACCTGGATCTGAAGGACTAACACAGAATTGCTATATGAAGATCAGGAGAGACAGCATTCCCAGGAGAGCCAACAGCATGAGTAAGACAGAGCATGGTGCCTGCTGGGATTTCAGAGATGGCCACTGCAGCTAAGACTCAGTTGCTTGAAATGAAGGTAGAAGGTTGGGCAATGCACAGGATTAAGCTGAGATCTGCAGGCAACAATAGGTTGTTACTTAAAAGATTTTGTAATGAGGGTGTCATTAATATTTAACAGAAAAATCTGCAGAAGCAAGTGGAGGAGGGCAGGAGAGGAAACAGAATAAGAGTAAGGGGCACACTCTGGGAATTCCTAGGATAGAAGACGGTTACTTGGGCAGAGTCACAGCAGTGGTGAAAAGAGAGAAGAAGACAACGTATTTTGGATTGATTTGGAGAAGACTTAAGGGATAGGACGGGAGGATTAAAGGCAAGTAAAGAATCAAGAATGACTAACACGCTTCTGCTTTGCAACTTGTGGGTGTGTTAAAACTTTTTTTTTTTTAATGGGCAAGACTAAGAGAGAAACACAATTTAGGAGGCTGTAAGACAAACAGACTTGAAACTTAAGTTTGAGTTATCTGTTTGAGACCCAATAAAATGCAGGATAAACACATTATTATAAAAATCTGGGGCTCGAGGAAATTTAGGAGGACAAAAGTACAAATCTGGAATTCATTGACACAGGTAGATAGTCTTTAAAACGCATGGAACTGGATGAAAACCTCTGGAGAAAAAGTTTAGAGAAGGAAGGAGGGGGTCTCCAGACTGAACCCTGGGGAACATCTGTATATGAGTTCGGGCTGCCATAATAAATACTATAGACTGGGTGACTTAACATCATTTAGTTCTGGAAGTTGGCAAGTCCAAGATCAAGCTGCCAGCAGATTTGGTTCTTGGTGAGTGCCTTCTCTCTGGCTTGCAGACATCTGCCTTTTCTTTATGTTCTCGAATGGAGGAGAGACTGAGAGCTTTGGTGTTCCTCCTCTATTTATAAGGGCATTAATCCCATCATGGGAGAAGGCAATGGCACCCTACTCCAGTACTCTTGCCTGGAAAATCCCATAGATGGAGGAGCCTGGTAGGCTGCAGTCCATGGGGTCGCTAGCAGTCAAACATGACTGAGCAACTTCACTTTCACTTTTCACTTTCATGCATTGGAGAAGGAAATGGCAACCCATTCCAGTGTTCTTGCCTGGAGAATCCCAGGGACCAGGGAGCCTGGTGGGCTTCCGTCTCTGGGGTCGCACAGATTCGGACACGACTGAAGCGACTTAGCATAGCATAGCAATCCCATCATGAGACCTTCACTCTCCTGACCTCATCTTAAGCTAATCACATCCCCAAAGCTCTCTCTCCTAATACCATTGCTCTGGGGATTAGGCTTCAACATGTAAATTTTGGGGAGATGAAAACATTTAGTTGATAACAACTGGCGTTTAGAGTTTTGTTTGAGGAGGCTGCACTGTAGAAGGAGGCATAAAGCCCAGACAGAATAGTGTCATTGGAGTCTTCCTGCCCCAAAAATCTTTCTGTGGTTTTGTAATGCACTTTGGATAAAACATCAAAAGGCTTATTGTGATGCATAAATCCCAGTGTTTTGAAAAACGATGTGAACAACTCCAGGAAATGCTGCTGAAATGTAGCAAAATGGACTTAAATAATTTGGTGATGTCAGTAAGACTGGCTTCCCTAGAGTGAAGGTATTTGAAGCCAGACTGGCCTGAATGGGTGATACTTACAGAGGAGGGAGCTAGTGGAGACAAGGTTATAATTGTGGCTGTCAGAGGCAAGAGAGCAACATAGTTACTGGGAAAGAACATGGACAGAGAAAAGATACATTTAGCAGGGACATGCTCTTGCAATTTCCATATGGAAGTGGGGTGTATGCAGAGCAACATCAGCTTGCAAAATCTGGGCTCCAGTGTGTCCCTGGAGAAGAGTAGCTGCAGTGCCTTTGTGGTGGGAGTGGGACTCAGAAAGAGAAGCTGCAGTCGGGTATTTGCCACCTGCACTATATTTCTCGTTCCTATCCAGCAGGCAGCTGCTAGGAGCAACTGATAGGAAATTCCTGCTGACATCACATGTTTTCTCTCACTTTCTTTGGTTACCAGTCTGCTGTTTCTTTCTCATTCCTTACTTATCCAACTCTTACACATCTCAGCTTTCAGCCACTTTCTTTTTCATTCTTTTTACCTTCCCAGAATATATACAGCTTACTCTTATGAGGTTAATTGAAAGCAGAAAAAGTTCAGTTCAGGCTTTACCAGAACAGTTTTGTGATGTAATGATGCATAAGTAATAAGCCTCTATTTAATAGTTTTAATGGATAACCTCATTAATATTTTTACAACACACTTGAAGGAGAAAATGGTAGATTAGGCAGTGACTGATATTTATCTATTGAGCACTATATTTCATATGCTGGTATAAGTGCTTTATGTGAAATGTTATTTAAATTTCACAATAACTCGGTCAGCCATTATTTTCATCCTCATTGTATAGATAAAGAGGTTGCATGAATTAAGATCATGCATTTGCAAGTCTTGGAGCCAGGAGTTCATTCAAGTAATCTGACACAAAGCCTAAGCTTTAACCCTTAAATTCTACTACATGAGGAACCATTACATGGTACGGATGCAGATCCAAGCAAAGTTCAGAATCATGTGGTTCCTCAGAGATGGTGCTCTCTGAAAGGATCAGTTTGATCCAAGCGCCAAATGGAGAGAACCATGTCTCTGTCTAAAACTTATAAGCAGTAGTAATAGCAGCAGCTACAGCAGCTGCTTTTAATTAAGAGTTATCCTCTGAATGGTGCCTGTCAGGCACATCCCAACCACTTTACTTGTGGCATTTTCATTTCATCTTCCCGACAATGCTGTGCAGAGGGCTCATGCTGATATTCGTCTCACAGATGAGGGAAATGGGATTCACAGCGGCTGAGTAATGCACAACCTAGCCACGAAGTGTAGGAGGACTAAATATTCCTCTGCAGTTTAGGTTGTCAGTCTCAAAACCTTGGATACTTTCACTTGTTCAAAATTCTTACTGAGTATAGCCATTTCTCCATAGTCCATTTCTATTTTCTAAACCTTTTAATCTCAATTTGGGAGCCATCTGTAGGTGACATTTTGTTTATTTTTAATGAAAGCAAAATATAGAAAGTCCATATTTTGAGCATTCTCAGTGAAGCTTATTTCCATTCAAAATGCTTCCTTTTACTCAAATTTAATAGTCAACTATTTGGACTTTGTGTTTTTTTGTTTTCTTCTTCCCTGCTGCCTTTACTGGTAATTGTCCTGTGAAATATTTCTGTAGTAATTTTTAGCCATCACTTTACTTTTTATATCATTCTCAACACTGTATACATTTGAAATGTAAATTCAAACATAATGCATAATGCCAGAAGTGGAACTAGTAATCTTTTATATAGTGATATAAAACTGTTTTGAAACACATGTTCTAGAACCATATGCTTTGGAATGTGAATAAAACAAAACAAAACTTTAGACAGAGAAATTTTCAGGTTCCATGTTTTATTCCTATAAAGAATAAGAATCTTTATTCCTTATAAGAATAAGCTCATCGTTTTTTTCATAAGCTATGACAAGTTTTATACTCGGCAGAAGAAAACAGCTTTAAAAAGTCTAAGAACAGGAATAACCTTTTTTTTTTTAATTTGAAAGCTATAGACATAGTAAAACTTTGCCTTTGATGAACAACTGTAATGTTTCAAAACATTTTCATTCACACATCAAGTACAATGATCTTTGTTATCACTCTTACAGTTACATAGGTTTATCTTTGCTTTTCAAAGGCTGTTTTGGTCTGCCGAGTGTAGCCTCAGAGAGCCAGATAATGTTATAAACAAGCAAGCCCAGAAATAACTAGATGGCAAAGATAGAACATTCTACTTTTCTTTTTTTTTGTCATTTTGGCCCTTACTCAGGGACATCGCTCACAGTAGGGAACAACCCTGTGGATCCAAGAGGTGTCCCCAAAGAGAATCAAAAAATACTACCCTCCCAAATCCAGTGCCACTCCTAAAGACAACAAGAAAGGATTCAGACAATTCCCAACAGTCAGTAGGAACATTAGCTGGAGAGTGCAACCCACATTTCTGTCCAGCCATGTTTTGGGGACCCCCCCACCCTCCACGCCAGCCTGACTGTTAGGAAGCCAACAAGACAATCAAGAAGGCAATAGCTTTCCTGGAAAAGAATCAGCAACCAATCGACCTCCAAAAGCAAATTCACAAGTCAGTTCAAAGATCTTACTAGGGCTTTCTGCCTGCCACTATGAATTTGGGAAGGAAAGGACCACCTGAAATTTTACTTTCCTCTCTCCACCAAGCACCGCTGATAGAAATCTAGTAAAGCTGACTTTGATAAGCATTCTTACCCTTGGCTGTCTTCTGCCAGTTTCCCCCAGGATTCCGCAGACTCTGGAGCGAGTGGGATATCCCAGCTGGCTTTCTCCTGGTCGCCAGGAGCTCATGAGGAGGCGGAAAAATAGTTTTGAGTCGCCTCTTGTTATTGAGTTTTAGCCCTCCCCCCTCGCCCTTTTTTTTTCCACTAAGGCACGTCGTAAATGGAAAAGTTTATCCAGGTTAAAAGTTCTCGCGTTGGCCGCTGTAACTCAGGATTATCCTGGATAAGGTTAACCTGCTTTTTCGGCCTCAAAACACAATAGGATTCAGCTGATGCTTCACGCCGGGCCCAGTCCAGCTTCAGGCGGACCCACACTGACCTGGAACCAGCCCAGTCTCTAACTTGTCCGAGGTCCAGCCCCAAACCCGGTCCGTTTCTGAGTCGGACCGCAGTCAGACCCCTAGTTTGGTCCTGTTTCTATGTTGGACCCAGTCCGACTTCCGAAGATTTCCGCGCAGAGTCTGAAGCCCGGGAGACATTGAGAGGGAAGGACCCAGCACCTCCGGAGGCGAGGGGGCGGGAAGGATGCGCGCTCAGCACTCTGCAGGTACCGCGGCTGCTTGCTAGTGGCTCCTGGGGCCCTGGGCGTCTGCTTCGGTTCTCACACTAAGAGCTTTCAAAAGATAAACTGAGGCGTGTTAAAAAATTTAAAAGTTTATAGGAGCAGAAGTCAATTCAGTCGGGCAGCATCCATCTTAACAAATAGAAAGGGGCTCCAAGTTGAAAATGCAGAAGGGAGCAGGAAGAAGGAAAATAGGCCCAAAAGCGCGTTGGTTATAGCAGTTATTTTCTTTTAACAGATGGCAGGGGTCCTCACGCAGATTACTTAACTGGCTCTGATCTGGCGACTGATTGCTGACTGGTGTTTCTGATGCTGTTTCTGGGAGAGCCAAGCGCTGTTTGGTGATGTGCTTAGCATAAACCACTCCATTTTGGGCTTCTTGTTTTAAATAAAGAATAGTCTTTTCTAATGCAGTACAAAATAGAAGAATAAAACTCGAAAAAGAAGCAGAAAAAGGTATCTTACTGGCTTATACGGCTAAGAAAAGACAAGGTACCTTAATACATCCCCCACACCTCCACTCCTTTCCAAGTGTTGTGCATTACCAAATGTTACAGGACTGATTTCACAACAGAGGGGTGCCTACATGCCTAACAACATTATTAGTTCCTTCTGTTCTTTGGTGTCTCCTTATCCACAGCCAATCTTCAGCCTGTAAGCCTGTTCAGATCTTGCCCATCCTAAAAACAAAATTCCTGTACTAGAAATGTAGATTTTCATCCCCAGAACCTCTGGATCACAAACTTTTGGGTGAAAGTGTGGGATATGTCTTTTTATCAGCTTACTGTCTGTGCACTGAAATTTGACACTTACAAGATAAAAGTAGCAGGACTGAGTAATTAAATATGATCAGATCAGATCAGTCACTCAGTCCTTTCCGACTCTTTGCGACCCCATGAATTGCAGCAGGCCAGGCCTCCCTGTCCATCACCAACTCCCAGAGTTCACTCAGACTCATGTCCATCGAGTCAGTGATGCCATCCAGCCATCTCATCCTCTGCCGTCCCCTTCTCCTCTTGCCCCCAATCCCTCCCAGCATCAGAGTCTTTTCCAATGAGTCAACTCTTCGAATGAGGTGGCCAAAGTACTGGTGTTTCAGCTTTAGCATCATTCCTTCCAAAGAAATCCCAGGGCTGATCTCCTTCAGAATGGACTGGTTGGATCTCCTTGCAGTCCAAGGGACTCTCAAGAGTCTTCTCCAACACCACAGTTCAAAAGCATCGATTCTTCGGCACTTAGCTTTCTTCACAGTCCAACTCTCACATCCATACATGACCACAGGAAAAACTATAGCCTTGACTAGACGAACCTTTGTTGGCAAAGTAATGTCTCTGCTTTTCAATATGCTATCTAGGTTGGTCATAACTTTCCTTCCAAGGAGTAAGCATCTTTTAATTTTATGGCTGTAGTCACCATCTGCAGTGATTTTGGAGCCCAAAAAAATAAAGTCTGACACTGTTTCCACTGTTTCCCCATCTATTTCCCATGAAGTGATGGGACCGGATGCCATGATCTTCATTTTCTGAATGTTGAGCTTTAAGCCAAGTTTTTCACTCTCCACTTTCACTTTCATCAACAGCCATTTTAGTTCCTCTTCACTTTCTGCCATAAAGGTGGTGTCATCTGCATATCTGAGGTTATTGATATTTCTCCCAGCAATCTTGATTCCAGCTTGTGTTTCTTCCAGTCCAGCATTTCTCATGATGTACTCTGCATATAAGTTAAATAAGCAGGGTGACAATGTACAGCCTTGACTTACTCCTTTTCCTATTTGGAACCAGTCTGTTGTTCCACGTCCAGTTCTAACTGTTGCTTCCTGACCTGCATACAGATTTCTCAAGAGGCAGGTCAGGTGGTCTGGTATTCCCATCTCTTTCAGAATTTTCCACAGTTTATTGTGATCTACACAGTCAAAGGCTTTGGCATAGTCAATAAAGCAGAAATAGATTTTTTCTGGAACTCTCTTGCTTTTTCCATGATCCAGAGGATGTTGGCAATTTGATCTCTGGTTCCTCTGCCTTTTCTAAAACCAGCTTGAACATCAGGAAGTTCACGGTTCACATATCGCTGAAGCCTGACTTGGAGAATTAAGCATTACTTTACTAGCGTGTGAGATGAGTGCAATTGTGTGGTAGTTTGAGCATTCTTTGGGATTGCCTTTCTTTGGGATTGGAATGAAAACTGACCTTTTCCAGTCCTGTGGCCACTGCTGAATTTTCCAAAAGAAATGCAAAAAAGCAAAATTAAATACAATAGAGCTGCTTAAATCCAGGGGTTCTTCAAAGTTTGCTGTAGGTAATGAATGGTGATATTAACTGAGGTATGAAGGACAGTTGAAAGGATGAAGACTTCAGTTTGGATACAGTGTATTTGAGATTTCTTGATGACATTAAGCACCAGGACAGGTAACAATTTAGAAACCATCAGTATATATTACTACTAGTGGTTATGACTCTATGAATGAATGAGATCATCCCAGGGAATCACAGTGCAAAAAAGACCGGTCAAGGATAGAATTCTGTGGGATACCAGTTTCAGGGGCACTCAGGTAAAGAAGTAATCATGGGGTTAAGAGTAGATGTCAAATATTTTATGGAAGAAAAGTTTCATGGATTAAAATTTTAAGGAGCAAAGATTCACCCATGTTATAGTAGTACTGGCATCCAGTAAGAATTTTATTTAGCAGCATTTGAGATCATTGTGCCTTTGGCAAGATAAGATTCTGTACAATTGTGGAGGCAGAAATAGGTTTGGGATTGAATGATTAGTTAAGATATGGAGAGATATAAATTTATACTACATCTAGAGGATGAACTGGAAAGAGAGATAGGGAGATACCTGGGGATGATTCATATGTTCAGAGACAATAATTAATATTATTCCAATATTATAAGATGGAGAATTATCATGGTGATAAAATCCACTGAAAGCAAACTTTTGTATTTATAGAACTATCCAGAATCCAATCATTTACTTTCCTTTCATTATGACTGCACTTAATTAACCTCTTATAATCTGTACGAGTTATCCTAAACTATTAATAATCAAGGGAGAAACTCACTTTTGTTTTAGAGTATGTTTCATAATTTTTAATTTCTATATTCTCAACAAAAGCTTATATTGCTAATACGAATAAAGTGATTTTACCACTACACAATTTTTACATCAAATATTCACAATAAACTGAAAAAAAAAATTAAATCAAGAAGAAAATATCTCTGCAAAAAGTCATACTTACCCAATTATAACATCATAAAAATTTTTCAATAATTTTATGTATTGAGTTGACCAAAAGATTCATTTGTATTTTTCTATAACATCATACAGCAAAACCCAAACGAATTTTTTGGCCAACACAATATTATTAAATTTATTCTTTAAAAAGCTTGCAATATATAGCAGAATAGGGTCTGTGCAACCATATCACATTTTTAAACTGCTGTTGAAAACAAATCAAATTCAAATCAGTAGTCAATTGATCTGGTTTTATCTTTGAGGATAAATCTTCCCATTAAAAAAGGTTTAAACACTATGTACCACCTTTAGTAACTTTATAATTTCTTGAATCCTATAATGTTTTATTTCTGAGGTTTTGATTTTGCATATTCTTTGATGGTAGAATATCTGATCTAAAGGCTTTTCTGAGTTAGAGAAAAATAACTCTGCTTTCCATAGTTTGGAGAAGGAAATGGCAACCCACTCCAGTGTTCTTGCCTGGAAAATCCCATGGACAGTGGAACCTGGTAGGCTTCAGTCCATGGGGTCGCAAAGAGTCAGACACGACTGAGCGACTTCACTTTCTTTCCACAGTTACTAAAAGCTAGCAAATATCTTCAGAGAAGGCAATGGCACCCCACTCCAGTACTCTTGCCTGGAAAATCCCATGGACAGAGGAGCCTGGTGGGGCAGTCCATGCGGTCGCTAAGAGTTGGACACAACTGAGCAACTTCACTTTCACTTTTCACTTTCATGCTTTGGAGGAGGAAATGGCAACCCACTCCAGTGTTGTTGCCTGGAGAATCCCAGGGACGGGGGAGCCTGATGGGCTGCCGTCTATGGGGTCGCACAGAGTCAGACATGACTGAAGCGACGCAGCAGCAGCAGCAAATATCTTAGCTCTGACAATATTTGTTATAAAATCTCCTGTGCTCCAATGTATTTTATTACAGTACATGGTAATTATCATGGAACATGAAACAGATAACTTGCATTCAGGTTACTTGAAACCACTGCTTTAAAGAAGAAAAGGAATCAATCTGTTTCCATAACGGTGTTTGTGTGTGTCTGTCTGTGTGTAAGTGTATGCATATATATGAAAAGGATAAGGTAGGTTAAATTAATAGCAACTCTAAGCCACACTTTCTGAGCACCACTCCTCCATAGGTGCAGGAAATGGTCAAAAGTTACACAAATTAAAGGATTTGCCTCAAATTAGATAAAAAGTATGTTTTATCCTCGGGGGCCTATATCATCATGCTCCTTCTTCTGACTCTTTACCCACAGCAGTCCTACATAAACAAATCTCTTTTCTTAGAAACAAATATTTTCAACTCTTGCTCTACGAAATCAGAAAGTCTCTGAATAAGACATGACATCAGTATTTTTGTCATCTTCATGTTTCTCTTCTGGAATAGTAATATACATGATGAAATTTATATATATTTTATGTGACTTATTTTAGAATATCCCTCAGTAAACTTATCTGAATAGAGCTATTCTTATCACATTGGTTATAGTTGCTTGTATTGAATACTTTTAAACACTATATATAGATTTGTTTAAAAAATTAATGTCAGTTATTTCCTTGATTGATTATTCTAGCCTGACTTGAATTGAAATGGTATATTCATCCAGTCACTCAGCCATATTCATTGAGGGCCTGTCTTATGTACACATTGATCCAGATTCTGGAAATTGAGCAGTGAATAAAACAAAGTCTTTGCCTTGAGGAAACATGCTGAATAGTGAAGGGGAGAGACAACTTGAGAGCATTTGTAACATTTTAGAAGTTTTTATTGATCGATTTTAATTTTACTAAAGAAAACCCATGTTCTCTTGCAGTTTCTAGGTCAATGTTATTGCTAGAAAGTGTAAAGTGCCCTCTTCTGAATAATGTAAATCTAAATCCAATAGTGTGATATAATTATATATAGATTTTTCAGCTGAAGTGGCCTATAAAACTCTTCATAATTACAAATATAACACTTAATTTCTCTGTTTTTCTTTTCCTTTTCTTCCCCAAACTAATTAGATATATCTCCCTAAGTCTGAGCTGAGAGTTGTTGTAAGGGAATAAAATTGTAACTACAGTAAATAATAATATTTTGTAAGTTGGTTTAAAACAGATTATTATATACTACAGCATTTAGTGAACAAACATATCCTAAGGTCTTAAAAATTGTTTACTGATAAATTATCTCATTTGGAATATATACTTTCCAGTAAGACCTCCCAATTGAGAGGGAGGAGGAAAGATATCTTCCTTTTTATGTTTAATTCATTACACAATTAGAAACATGTTCATTAAATAACATTTAGAAATCAGAGGAAAATCTACATTTCATATGGAAGCCTGACACTTCTCCCATTAGGTAATGTCTATCATGATTTATTTCAATAATAAAAATGATTCTACATTCATAATAAACCGAGATTTGAGATTAAAATCATTTACTTTCACATGCAAAAAAGTCTTTGATTTCTTAAGCGAAAAAATGAAGGTCAAAAGTCAGAACTTTTAAGTGTATGAGGTTTAAGGATGAAAGACTGTCTTTTCATCTAGTGGAGAAAAACAGCAGGGGATCAAATAGGTCAGGACTAACTGGATCCCATTTTAATAGGTTAACTTTTTTATTGCATATTTTCAAAAAACTGTCCAAAAAAATCTTTAATTCCTTTCCTGAGAGAAGAATTCATGATATGGCTTTAAAAATTTCTTGATCAATAATGAATTCCAAAGAAATGAAAATACAGTAACATGTATTATAGATAAAAAGTTTTGCTGAAGCCATTACATATCAAGAAGACTTTAAGAGACCATATTAATTATAAGTCCCAATTAAATCTGCAAAAATATCATGAGATCTGCTCACCTTGGTTTGTGTCTGTGCTTCTTTAGATAAACCTGGTTTCTTCATAGTTTTGTAAGTCAAATATAAAAGGTTTAAATGTAAAAACATGCATTTTGTGTCTTTTTCCTTAAACTTGACTCAGTCACAATGTATCCTGATGAAATTATAATCAGATCAGATCAGTCGCTCAGTGCTGTCTGACTCTTTGCGACCCCATGAGTCACAGCACACCAGGCCTCCCTGTCCATCACCAACTCCCAGAGTTCACTCAGACTCACGTCCATCAAGTCAGTGATGCCATCCAGTCATCTCATCCTCTGTCGTCCCCTTCTCCTCTTGCCCCCAACCCCTCCCAGCATCAGAGTCTTTTCCAATGAGTCAACACTTTGCATGAGGTGGCCAAAGTACTGGAGTTTCAGCTTTAGCATCATTCCTTCCAAAGAAATCCCAGGGCTGATCTCCTTCAGAATGGACTGGTTGGATCTCCTTGCAGTCCAAGGGACTCTCAAGAGTCTTCTCCAACACCACAGTTCAAAAGCATCAATTCTTCGGTGCTCAGCCTTCTCCACAGTCCAACTCTCACATCCATACATGACCACAGGAAAAACCATAGCCTTGACTAGACGAACCTTTGTTGGCAAAGTAATGTCTCTGCTTTTGAATATGCTATCTAGGTTGGTCATAACTTTCCTTCCAAGGAGTAAGCATCTTTTAATTTTATGGCTGCAGTCACCATCTGTAGTGATTTTGGAGCCCAGAAAAATAAAGTCTGACACTGTTTCCACTGTTTCCCCATCTATTTCCCATGAAGTGATGGGACCAGATGCCATGAAATTATGATACCACATTCTTTATGACTGGATTATGAGAATGGGGAACCTATCGGCTATATACCTGGTAGAAGAATGGAAAAACCAGATTTTTCTCTCCTACTGGTATGTGGGGGCTTCCCTGGTAGCTCAGCTGGTAAAGAACCCTTCCTGTTTTGGGACAATCTCCTGGAGAGGGATAGGCTACCCACTCTAGTATTCATGGGCTTCCCTGGTGGCTCAGATGGTAAAGAATGTGCCTGCAATGGGGGAGACCTGGATTTGATCCCTGGATTGGGAAGACCCCTTGGAGGAGGACCTGGAAACCCTCTCCAGTATTCCTGCCTGGAGAATCCCTATGGACAGAGGAGCCTGGCAGGCTACAGTCTATGGGTTCTCAAAGAGTCCTACACAACTGAGCAACTAAGCACAGCACAGAATCAATATGTGATTCAAAAAAAAAGCACATCAATGACCACTGTTGTTTCTACAATGGCTACTTATGCTACTACCAGCTAAACCTTACTTGTACTTGCTATGTGCAATCATTTACTCCCCTTTCAATCATGTGAGACGGTTACTCTTATTAGATAAATTTCATATATAAGACACTAAAGCACAGAAATGTAAAGTAGCTGCTAAGTCGCTTCAGTTGTGTCCGACTCTGTGCGACCCCATAGGTGGCAGCCGACCAGGCTCCCCCGTCCCTGGGATTCTCCAGGCAAGAACACTGGAGTGGGTTGCCATTTCCTTCTCCAACGCATGAAAGTGAAAAGTGAAAGTGAAGTCGCTCAGTCGTGTCCAACTCTTAGCGAACTCATGGACTGCAACCTACCAGGTTCCTCTGTCCATGGGATTTTCCAGGCAAGAGTACTGGAGTGGGGTGCCATTGCCTTCTCCGGTAAAGTAGCTAGCCAAGATTATATATCTAATCAGTGTCAAGGTCAAGATTTGAACCTAGCTATCCTGGCTTCCCTGGTGGCTCAGAGGTTAAAGCATCTGCCTCCAATGCGGGAGACCCGGGTTTGATCCCTGGGTTGGGAAGATCCCCTGGAGAAGGAAATGGCAACCCACCTCAATATTCTTTCCTGAAGAATCCCATGGACGGAGGAGCCTGGTAGGCTACAGTCCGTGGGGTCGCAAAGAGTCAGACACGACTGAGCGACTTCACTCACTCGCTCACTCATCCTGGCTCTAAAGCTGTGTAGACCCATGTATTAATAAAACACTAACATGAACTACATGACAAAACCATAATATATTGAAATTAAATTATCACCTTTGTTGAATTTCTGCTTGCAAAATTCTGGATAAATTTTGTCATTTTGGGGGGTCCTGCTTGTTCAGATAATTCTGTTACAACACTAGGAATTCGGAATGAGGTCAGGGAGCTGCCTAAGGAAATTAGAGTTGAGGAATATAAATGCAAAACCATTTAAAAGAAGCAGAAATCAGTCGAAGTGTAGAGGTGGTCATTGGAGGATAACATATTTTTCTAAGGGAAACATTTTTTTTTTTTGACTAGCATGTGTATGTTCAGAGTGAGGCTAGACCATTTGTAAAAGCTCCTATGGAGGAGGGGGGAATTCTATACATGGAGTTTTAGGATTGTCATATACTTCCTTGTGCCTTCTTGAATGGATGCTTTTTAATTACCTTACGTTTTACTCAAGCACTGCTGCTGCTGCTAAGTCACTTCAGTCGTGTCCAACTCTGTGTGACCCCATAGACGGCAGCCCACCAGGCTTCCCCGTCCCTGGGATTCTCCAGGCAAGAACACCGGAGTGGGTTGCCATTTCCTTCTCCAATGCATGAAAGTGAGAAGTCAAAGTGAAGTCGCTCAGTCGTGTCCAACTCTTAGCGAACTCATGGACTGCAGCCTACCAGGCTCCTCCGTCCATGGGATTTGCCAGGCAAGAGTACTGGAGTGGGGTGCTATTGCCTTCTCCGACTCAAGCACTAGATAGGAATACATTGGATGCGTATGTTCATATTTTTAATTCGTGATCAGATACTGAATGAGGAATATTTTTAATCTATGTTATAAAATATCTCTGGTTAAAAATAACATATGAGTCATCAGCCATGATGGTATATTCAGCATCTAAAAATCACGATGCTATTTAAATATTCTTTTGTGTCAGTGTGACTGAGTCATTCATACATAATTGAAAAGAAATTGCTTTTTTTTAAATAGAATTCCATGTCATAGCTGATAGTTACAAGTGGCTTTGAGGTATCAAAATTCAACCTAGTAGTAATCACAGCAAAAATTGTTTTTCTTAGAAATTTAAGAATTCTTAAATATTTAGAAATGGCTAAGACAACAGAAATGTGTATGGAAGAAGATGTGTTGTGAGTTTTGCATACTTTTATGATTCATACTGAGAGTTGTTAATAACCATGTAAGCAATTGGTTGATCACTTAGTGTTTATACCCCCAACATTCCTTTTAGAATGTTTTTGGAAAGACTGTTTTTAGATAGAGTTGTATAAGTGCATAAAAACCAGAACAAGAAAAATGTTATTTCTTTTATTGACTCATTGGTATAAAAATTTTAATTCTCTGAAGTACTTCTATGTTATATTGAGCCGTTATGTGGCAGAAACTATTAGAAATGTATATTGAGTTTAGTTGCTGTATTAGTTATCCATTCCTATTTAGCTGCTATCCATCCCTGCATAAACAATTACGCAGTTTTATAAAACTCAAAACCAGCTGACTTAAAACAACAATATTTGTTATCTTATGGCCCCTGTTGGTAGGGATTTGGGGTGGTTTAGCAGGTTCTCCAGACTCAAGGTCTCTCATAATTCTGCAATCAAAGCATCCGCCAGGGCTGCAGCCATCTCAGTCTCACACAGGGAAGCAGTGGCTTCTGAGTTCACTTACATGAGCTCACAAGCTTTATGTCCTGGCTGCTTGTTGACATGAGACATTAGTTTCTTACCACGTGGACATCCCCATAATGATACTTGTAAGGGGCAGCTTCCCCTAAGGGTTGAGAGAGAAAGACAGAGACACAGAGAGAGATCACAATTTTTGCAGCCTAATCTTAGAATCTCGTCACTTACATCTCGTCACTTTTACTATGTTTTCAAAATTATCCAATTCATATTCAAGGGGAGACGAGTACACAAACCTATGGAATTTAGGAGATGGGATCATTGAGATTCGTTTTAGAGTCTCTCCACCCCAATTTCTAAAGATATATTAAACAATATTGCAAAATAAGTGAGATATATCCTTTCTCCCCTTTCCCTTTTTGATAATTTTCTCCTTTATGGAATTCTCTCCCTGAGTGTTACCTCTGGTCTGAAATGATGCATCTCCTTTCCATGACTGATGAAAATTTGCTTTGAGCTATTATCCATCAGTAGGTACTTGTTGAAGTAATGTTTCATATGCAAGACATTTGGCAAATGCATTGTGGACAGTGAAAAAGGATCAACTTCTTCCCATTGAGTTTGCACTTGAGATGTTTGAGATTGGATAGAATCTGTGGAAATGACTCACTTAGTGTTAGTGACTAATTCCAATAATGTGTCATCTTTCAATGCCCTAGAATAGAAAAATAATTTATAATAGGAGAATATAAAGTTGCTGGGGCCTGAAGGAGATTACTTTTTGGCAGAGGCCTTAAGAAAGCTTTGCTACAACCCTACAGTCAGCTGTTAACTCCAAGCCTCCTTCCATGACTTTGGGGTTTTTGAATCAATATATTTTTGAGAATCCACACAACATAGAGAGGTAGATAAATCTCTGCTAAGAGAGTTCGAGTTTCTATGGAAAGAAAGCACATAGAATGATAATATAGGGCATATATATATATATACATAAATATAATAGAAATTCAGTGGATGCAATTTTTGAAAAGTGTATTTGGCATTTTTATTTTAGGGTACAAAAACAACCTAACAAACTCCTGGCTGGGCTGGTCAAGAAAGTGTTTTTTGTTCTGAATCTGTAGTGTCCTCATACATCCTGTGATTCAGGCCAAGCCTACTCTGGCTTGCATTTTTAATATCCCCTTTGGTGGATTGAATAATGGATCCCAAGACATCCACATCATAATTCCCAGAACTTGAAAATATGTTACCTAACATGGTAAATGGGACTTTGTAGATTATGTCTAAGGATCTTGAGATGGGGAGATTGTTCTAAGTTACTTGGGTGGTTCAGTGTTATCTTAAGAGTCCTTCTCAGAGGGAGGCCAGAGGGTTAGAGTCGGACAAAGGGGATGTGAAGGTGCAACAGAAATCAAACTGATGTTCTTTGAAGTTGGAGAATGGGACTATGAATCAAGAAATGTAGGTGTCCTTTATAAGCTGGATAAAACAAGAAAGTAGGTTCTCCACTGAGGTCTTCAGAAGGAACACAGCCCTGCCACCACCTTGATTTTCAGGTTTCTGGTCTCCAAAACTGTAAGAAAATAAACTTGTTTGGTTTTAAGTCACCAAATTTGTAGTAATCTGTTAAAGCAGCAATAGAAAAATTAATAAACGTCTTCCCCCTGGGCATTCTTTTTATCCACCTCCAGGCTAGTTTGCTCTGTCCTTCTGGGTAGTCCTCTTGGGTCTACTACATTTCAGGATGCACCTTTCCTATGCAGCCAACAGCTAGTCTTAGGAATGAGTGTGTGTGCACACATGTGTGCGTGTGTGTGCATGTGTGCTTAGAGGTTAGGGAGTGAGAAAGAAAGACAGTCTTTGGTGCTCGTGTCTAAAGATGTCAAACGTCCTGAAAAACAAAGATACCATACTGTACACACAAAAAGGCAACAAATTTTGGTGAAGATATAGAGAAATTGGAACCCTCGTACACTGTTGGTGGGAATGCAAAATAGTGTAGCCACTATGAAAAACAGTAGAGATTCCTCAAAAAATTAAAAATGAGATACCATGTGATCCAGAAATCTTATTTCTGGATCTTTACACACAAGTATTTAAATCATAATCTCAAAAATATTTTTCACTGTGACACTATTCAGAGCAGCTGAGATGTGCAAAAGATCCACATGGATGAATGGATAAAGAAAATGTGGTGTTTATACACAGAGACTTACACATATACACGCACATGGAATATTATCCAGACTTAGAAGGAAATCCTGCTAAATGCAAGAACATGAATAAACCTTGAGGATATGCTCAGTAAAATAAGCCAGTCCTAGAAGAACAAACTCTGCATAATTCCATGTATACGAAATACCTAAAATAGTTCAAGTCATAGAAGGAGAGATTAGTGGTTTCCAGGGGCTATGGAGATGAGGAAATGAGGAGTTGCCAACCAACAAGTATAAAATGTCCATTATACAAAATGAGTAAGTTCTAGAGATCTGTGCAACATCGTGCCCACAGTTACTAGTGCCGCACTGTGCACTTGAAATTGTGTTAAGAGGATAGAACCCATTTTAAATGTGCTTAAGGTATGTAAAATGTATATATATATATATATATTTATTTTTTTTCCTTTCAATAATGCAAATAATGCCCCCATTAAGAGAAGAAGCTTTTTTATTCTGGCAGAACTTTTCTTTACAGTATTTTATCAAGACCTGGTGCAGCTACTTGCTTGAGGATGTGGGGATGCCTGTTACCGTAGCACTGTTCTTGGCCTGTGGGCCAACCTAAAATGGATGGAGGTTCGTGACATTATACAGGAGACAGGGATCAAGACCATCCCCATGGAAAAGAAATGCAAAAAAGCAAAATGGCTGTCTGAGGAGGCCTTAAAAATAGCTGTGAAAAGAAGAGAAGCTAAAAGCAAAGGAGAAAAGGAAAGATATTCCCATTTGAATGCAGAATTCCAAAGAATAGCAAGGAGAGATAAGAAAGCCTTCCTCAGTGATTAATGAAAAGAAATAGAGGAAAACAACAGAATGGCAATGACTAGAGATCTCTTCAAGGAAATTAGAGATACCAAGGGAACATTTCATGCAAAGATGGGCTCAATAAAGGACAGAAATGGTATGGACCTAACAGAAGCAGAAGATATTAAGAAGAGGTAGCAAGAATACTCAGAAGAACTGTACAAAAAAGATCTTCACAATGCAGATAATCACGATGGTGTGATCACTAACCTAGAGCCAGACATCCTGGAATGTGAAGTCAAGTGGGCCTTAGAAAGCATCACTACGAACGAAAGCTAGTGGAGGTGATGGAATTACAGTTGAGCTCTTTCAAATCCTGAAAGATGATGCTGTGAAAGTGCTGCACTCAATATGCCAGCAAATTTGGAAAACTCAGCAGTGGCCACAGGACTGGAAAAGGTCAGTTTTCATTCCAATCCCAAGGAAAGGCAATGCCAAAGAATGCTCAAACTACGGCACAATTGCACTCATCTCACACACTAGTAAAGTAATGCTCAAAATTCTCCAAGCCAGGCTTCAGCAATATGTGAACTGTGAACTTCCAGATGTTAAAGCTGGTTTTAGAAAAGGCAGAGGAACCAGAGATCAAATTGCAGCATCTGTTGGATCATTAAAAAGGCAAGAGAGTTCCAGAAAAACATCTATTTCTGCTTTATTGACTATGCCAAAGTCTTTGACTGTGTGGATCACAATAAACTGTGGAAAATTCTGAAAGAGATGGAATACCAGACCACCTGACCTGCCTCTTGAGAAACCTATATGCAGATCAGGAAGCAACAGTTAGAACTGGACATGGAACAATAGACTTGTTCCAAATAGGAAAACGAGTATGTCAAGGCTGTATATTGTCACCCTGCTTATTTAACATATGCAGAGTACATCATGAGAAACACTGGGCTGGAAGAAGCACAAGCTGGAATCAAGATTGCTGGGAGAAATATCAATAACCTCAGATATGCAGATGACACCACCCTTATGGCAGAAAGTGAAGAGGAACTAAAAAGCCTCTTGATGAAAGTGAAAGAGGAGAGTGAAAAAGTTGGCTTAAAGCTCAACATTCAGAAAACGAAGATCATGGCATCCGGTCCCATCACTTCATGGGAAATAGATGGGGAAACAGTGGAAACAGTGTCAGACTTTATTTTGGGGGGCTCCAAAATCACTGCAGATGATGATTGCAGCCATGAAATTAGAAGACACTTACTCCTTGGAAGGTAGTTATGACCAACCTAGATAACATATTAAAAAGCAGAGATATTACTTTGCCAACAAAGGTCCGTCTAGTCAAGTCTATGGTTTTTCCAATGGTCATGTATGGATGTGAGAGTTGGACTGCAAAGAAAGCTGAGTGCCGAAGAATTGATGCTTTTGAACTGTGCTGCTGGAGAAGACTCTTGTGAGTCCCTTGGACTACAAGGATATCCAACCAGTCCATTCTAAAGGAGACCAGTCTTGGGTGTTCATTGGAAGGACTAATGCTGAGGCTGAAACTCCAATACTTTGTCCACCTCATGCAAAGAGTTGACTCATTGGAAATGACCCTGATGCTGGGAGGGATTGGGGGCAGGAGGAGAAGGGGACAACAGAGGATGAGATGGCTGGATGGCATCACTGACTCGATGGACGTGAGTCTGGATGAACTCCGGGAGGTGGTGATGGACAGGGAGGCCTGGCGTGCTGTGATTCATGGGGTCGCAAAGAGTTGGACAGGACTGAGCGACTGAACTGAACTGATCTGAAAATTGAGAACAATTCCAGTTCTACTATTGGTTATATATAGCTATCGCACTATGTGTTCAGGATTCACATTCCAGTTTTGGGGATGCTGGAGGCAAAGGAATAAAGACTAATCTACCTTTAAAAAGTAACTGCAGGCAGTTCTTACTTTGCATACCGCCACGTTAACTGAAACCAGTGCATGTTGAAAACTGAAGAACTGTACTCCTGCTTTACACAGCAGCTGAATTGCCACAGACTGAGCCATTGAAAACAGGATGTGGTTCTTATATTCACCAGGTTTGATTAACACTGTATCAAGCAAAGTGTTGGCTGTTTGCATTTTCTGCCTGGGTGGCTTTATTTAACAGAAATAGTCAAATTTCTTTGCCACTGAGCTAACCTAAAGAGACTTTCACTTTGGAGTTTCTGGCTATATAGCTCAGTTGAATTGCTCTCATTTACATCTAGAAGGAATGATAAATAAGGAAAAGTAAGTTCCAGAAATATTACAGAAAGGGGAGATAAAGATTCCAGTTTTATGTGATTTATCATGTCTTACAAATCAAAGCATATTTATTATAAACTTTGAAACTTGGTTTTGATTTTTTTTTTTTTTTTTTTGCAACTTGTTCGGTTGAATAGAATAAAAGAAGACTATCTATAGAACATATACTGACTATAGAACATTTTGTCATTGCCTCTGAATCTCCAGGTTGGAAGACTCTTATACTATGCTATAATGTCAATTCATTTAGTAGCATAATATCAGTGCAATCATGATCTGATTTCAGTCAGTTTTATTCCTTTATTCCCTTTTATTTAATTGTATTTTTTAAATGTGATATTGATCTTGTGAACATGGATTAGTATCAGAATCTTGTTAGCATCAATTGAAATATAGCTGCCCATAAGAAAAGTAGAAAATGATATATCCTCTTGCTATTTCTGATTACCATTATAGTCATCATTCTTTATTTCAAAAGGAGAAGAAACAGGAAATGAATGTAAAATTTATCTCTTGTGATCTAGAACTTAAGTTTTTCTCTTAAAAATAGCATTATGGAGAGAACTCGTCTGCATACCCATTAGATTGAAATTAGACTTCTTTCTGAAAATTTTGCATGTATTATTTTCGGTAATGCTACTTACCATCTGACCTGCCTCTTGAGAAACCTATATACAGATCAGGAAGCAACAGTTAGAACTGGACATGGAACAACAGACTGGTTCCAAATAGGAAAAGGAGTACATCAAGGATGTACATTGTCACCCTGCTTATTTAACTTCTATGCAGAGTACATCATGAGAAATGCTGGACTGGAAGAAGCACCAGCTGGAATCAAGATTGCTGGGAGAAATATCAATAACCTCAGATATGCAGATGACACCACCCTTATGGCACAAAGTGAAGAGGAACTGAAAAGCCTCTTGATGAAGGTGAAAGAGGAGAGTGAAAAAGTTGGCTTAAAGCTCAACATTCAGAAAACGAAGATCATGGCATCTGGTCCCATCACTTCATGGGAAATAGATGGGGAAACAGTGGAAACAGTGTCAGACTTTACTTTTTTGGGCTCCAAAATCACTGCAGATGGTGACTTCAGCCATGAAATTAAAAGACGCTTACTCCTTGGAAGGAAAGTTATGACCAACCTAGATAGCATATTCAAAAACACATGTATGCCTGTGGTGGATTCATTTCAATATATGGCAGAACCAATACAATATTGTAAAGTTTAAAAAAAAAAGAAAAAGCAGAGACATTACTTTGCCAACAAAGGTCTGTCTAGTCAAGGCTATGGTTTTTCCAGTGGTCATCTATGGATGTGAGAGTTGGACTGTGAAGAAAGCTGAGCGCTGAAGAATTGATGCTTTTGAACTGTGGTGTTGGAGAAGACTCTTGAGAGTCCCTTGGACTGCAAGGAGATCCAACCAGTCCATTCTGAAGGAGATCAGCCCTGGGATTTTTTTGGAAGGAATGATGCTAAAGCTGAAACTCCAGTACTTTGGCCACCTCATGCGAAGAGTTGACTCATTGGAAAAGACTCTGATGCTGGGAGGGGTTGGGGGCAAGAGGAGAAGGGGACGACAGAGGATGAGATGGCTGGATGGCATCACTGTCTCGATGGACCTGAGTCTCAGTGAACTCCAGAAGTTGGTGATAGACAGGGAGGCCTGGTGTGCTGCGATTCATGGGGTCGCAAAGAGTCAGACACGACTGAGTGACTGAACTGAACTGACTGAATGCTACTTATTACTATTTTATCTATTTTTCATCTCTCTGATTCTTTCATGATTATTATTTCCAGAATTAAGGTATTATCTATACATACTTAATAGTTAGCTGAAAATCCTGTGTCAGACTTTTCTGGAAGCATGAACTTAATGAATTTAAAATGTTTTATCTGCATTCTCACTAGTTTCTCAAGATTAGCTTAAAAACTCTGTGTTAGTTGGCCTAATACATAAAATTCAGAGAGATATTGTTAGATATTTGTTAGAAATATCTGATGTAAATCAAAAGGATACATGTCTTTGAGAAACTAAGTCAGATAATAGTTGGATAAGAGTTATATTTTACTCTTTTCTCTAAAAAAGTCACCTCAGGATAATATTCAGATTTTTTTTAACCCAGTAAAAGTTTTAAGCAGTTATTTACTGAGTTAAAAATAAAACCTGATCTAAAAAAGGATAGGTAGGGTATTGTATTTTTTTCTAGTTATTTACTTGTGTTTGTATCAGATAGGAAAAGCTGATGCATCATATAATTGGAGGTTTAATTGTAAATTAAGATCATAGAAATTGAGTCTCAACCAATGAAGGATAATAAGATACATTTTCATGAATTTTGTGTACCTAGGATCATAACATTGATGCCCTCTTTTGAATGTTGGATTCTTCCTCTCACTTGCTATAGTGCATTTCAAACAGACTTAAAGCTGTTTACTATGGTATATAAATATGTGATAATGTCATATGACTCAACACTGAAAGAGGAATAAATTGTGTATACATTCATGAATTTTTAAAAAAAAAATCATTGTTACTCTGCTGCAAAAAGATTGCTCAAACTTAGAATAAAAGTTATGCCTTCAAAAAAAGATACTGGTGAAAAATGTGTAAGAACTGAAGCCGTAGAAATGCGTAAAATTATAGGGATAGGTGAGGAGGTAGAATATGACACTTAGCATCTCTTGCCTTTCAGGAAAAATACATTCTATAAATTTATGGATTCATACCTAGAATTAATCTGGATCTGGATCTCATCTACATGCCTGCTAATGCTTATGTTTCAATGTATATCAATATGTAATGTACCCGTAGCCCATCTTTATTTTATACATGTGTAATCTAATCTATACCTGTGCATGCATAATAAAGCTACTTTTAATTGATAATTTACTATATAGTTTATCAATATAACTTTCTATGAACTATTATAATTAATAACCCAAGGTCCTTCTAGGATAAAGTAGTAAGACATAAGTTGACTTATATGAGACATATAAAGCAATTTGGCCACGGTAACATAGCTAGTAAGTAGTAAAACTAGGCTTGAACCTGTTCTCTTGATCACTAAGATATTTCTACTTGCATGTCTATTGCATTTTGTAGGCGTGAGGTAGAAATAAAGGGCTGCTGGCTACTCAGCCAGGTTCTCTTGGGATGGTTCTCTGTTGTGTTAACAAAGATATGTGATCATCAGTTTTGTCATCTAGAAGTTTAAATTTTGCAGTAAACTCAAAGATAACCAGCTTCTCAATGGCTGGTATACACTAACGAAACCGGTAGATATATATCCATAATGAAAACGTTCTAATATAGGATAATGCACATTTCAGAGTGGTCCCAAATACTACTGTCAGCCATTTAGCTCTCCCTCTCCTTATAGGACTTCACGGGAGGCTAAATTCAACATAGATTTATTCCTTTAACATTTATTGGTCATGCTTCATAATAACTATTGAAGATACACAGAAGGTAAGTCCCTCACTGAGCTAATTTATCCCTCGAATGGCAAAGACAGATGAGGAGAATGACAATTATAAAATGATTTGGTAGAGTTGTGAGTGAGTTAAGTGGAAGATGCTGTGGAAGTAGCAGCAGAACCATTACCCCAGCTCCTGGGACTCAGGAAAGTCTCCTGAGAAAAGGTTGTGCCTGGGTGGAGTTTCAAAGGGTAAGATTTATCCAGAGGAGGGAAGGATGGCTTTCTAGGCAGAAGGATCTGTGGTACAGAAGCACAGAAGTAAGAAACACTTGTCACAAAAGGAAGTACAGGATTCATTATGAAGGGAGTATATGGTTTCTTTTGAGGAGGCGGTAAAAAGTGAAATAGGAAAAGAAGTCTAGAACCATATAATGAAAAACCATGCATAAAGATACTTGATATGTTTCTAAGAAGAATAAGATCTTATTATTAAGGATAGAGCATGCTGCTGCTGCTGCTGCTGCTGCTAAGTCGCTTCAGTCGTGTCTGACTCTGTGCGACCCCATAGATGGCAGCCCACCAGGCTCCCCATCCCTGGGATTCTCCAGGCAAGAACACTGGAGTGGGTTGCCATTTCCTTCTCCAATGCCTGAGATTGAAAAGTGAAAGTGAAGTCATTCAGTCGTGTCCAACTCTTCATGACCCCATGGACTGTAGCCTACCAGGCTCCTCCATCCATGGGATTTAACAGGCAAGCGTACTGGAGTGAGTTGCCATTGCCTTCTCCGAGGATAGAGTATAGGAGTTAACATATACATGTTTGCATTTGAAACACATCATTCTGAAGTAGAGATTCTTAAACTTTACCCTGCATCAAAACTCAGCGGAGGGCTCAACAAGCATTAAACACAGAGTTTCTGATTCAGCAGGACTAGAGTAAAGCTCAAGAAAATGCATTTCTAAAGTTTCCAGGTGATACTGATGCTCCTAGTTTCCAGGTCACATTGCAAGAAGCACTTCTCTGGAGAAAAGACCATATTGATATAAGGATTAGAGTAGATAAAAAAGAACTCAAGAAAGACACTATTTTGGAGAAAGCTAGGAGTATGGGGAAAATTAGATGAGGCTTTGAACTAAGGTAATGACTGGAGTGGATAATGAAAGGAGGTAGTAGAATGAACTAAGTGGAAACCCAGAAGGAAAAAATTGACTGGCATTGTTATTTGAATACCAGAGTGAGGGAATACTCTACTGACCTCCAGAAATCTTGATAGGCTGTTTTTTGGGAAATGCCAACAGAGATAAATGCTGAGGGAAGAGACTGGGTGGAAGCAGTTGGCCAGAGTAATGACAGAGGAGGAGAGGAGAGGAGGTCTGATTTGGCTATACTGAATGTGAGACAACAAGGACCCATCAGTGTGTAAACAAACGTTGGCAAAACCAGAGCTGAGTCTGAGTCAAGATTTAGCACAAGTTTCCCTTTATCACCTCAGCCATATGCAAGGGAGCAGACAGGGAAAAAAGTAACACACACACACACACACACGCACACACACGATAGTGGAAAGTGCTTCCAAGAGGGCCCTCCATAGAAAAGGCAGAACCTTAAATCTCTTCAGTGCTTTCTTCAGAAAACCCTATTCCATGCAATGCTGACACAATTAGGTTTTTAAATTATGTAGAGTTCCTGTCCTGGTTTAAATTATTTGAGGAGGATACTTTGAATTTAGAAATATAGAGCAAAAATCTTTGGAATTTAACTTTTTTGCTAAATCCAGTGGTGTCAACGCTCCTATCTGTAAGTCAAACTAGGATGTTTTTTGTCCCATCAGAAAATATCCACCTCACTTCAGCAGAATTCTGCTTAAAATTTTATTCATTCCTTATACAAATATTAAACAAATATGTTTTATCCTAAGTCTCTGTGTGGTGTGCCAAGATGTCCTCCATAGTTTTTCCACACCTCCAGTTAGTCAAGAGAGCCTTGTTGTTAAAAATCATTGCCTCTGAAGTTAGCCTGTCTAGATTTGAACACTTATTAGTTATGTAACCATTGTCAAATCGTTTAAAGTCTTGAAGATTGTTTCATCATCTGAAAAATGATGAAAATATTAACAGCTAAATGAACTGGGATGTTAAATGAGACAGTAGAGCTCTCAGCATGGCATCTGGTACAATAGGTGCTTAATAAATGTTAATTATTGTGTCACCCAACCAAGATCTTAGGGCAGACTTACCTGGTATGCATTCAAAAATAAATACAATTCCAGCAACATGAAATACTCAGACTTACTGTCTCTCTGTGACATTTACCCCATAACCCCGATGTGTTGTGAATTTAGCACCTTATTCTCTGAATTCTTCCTCATGTTGTTCTTCAGATCGATATACTGAAAGATCCTTGAAGTCAGAGAGGATGCCGTAGCCTCTGGATTCCATCCATCAGATTCAGTGTGGTGCCTTATGCTTATTTTGTGTGTGATATGTTTTTGACTAAGTTGTCATTGTCCTTCTGATGGCCAGCTAGACTCTGGACGCTTTGAGAGCTGTGACTTTGACTTATTCAACATCATGCTGTCTGTATCCAGCCCAGTGCCTCAGTCATAACAGGTGTTCAGTCATTCTCATTTTAAGGAATCAATTCTGTGGCTCAGAGAAAATTCATATTTGGGCAGACTATGTTCAAAGTAAAACTGTAGCTATTTTCCTCTATTAAAAATTTTAAAGAAGTACTAAATAGAACTCTCTCTGACCTTCTTAAGGAAGACCATTTATGAAATTGGTTGTGTGTTTGTTGCTTCTTCTCTGCCTCCCAGGAAATTTACCCTGTAAAGTTGCCAAGGAAGGACTAACAGCTTAAGTCTGGTAAAAGAGGAAAGATGCCTCATTAATAAACTCAGATTCATTATTTGGATGCTTGCCTCAAGGAGCTGGTGTTCTGTGATGAAAGATTGTTTCCATTAAGTCTTATGTAAAAAAATGAATGATTTTTTTAAGGAAATTTTGTTTTCTGACTTTTACTCATATCCAGTACTATGTACCTACACTCTGAAATGTTACATAAAAATGAGCATTTTTGATTTTTACTTTAATGTATTCGAACTGTTTATTAATGTTCAGTGCATATGTTATATAAAGTTTTCAACCATTGATTTATTTATTGTACAATAATTAGGGTATCAGGTCTTTAATTTGAAGTATTGGCAGTATTTCATCAGAAGATGAATTTAATGTTTCAGTTCAGTTGAGTTGCTTAGTGTGTCCGACTCTTATTTTCTATTAAATCATTTTGTATATTTTCCTTCTTTGAACTAGAAACCATGGGTATAGAGAAATGTATTGCCTCAAGATAAGATAATATAGAGTTGAGTGTCTTTTTTGAAGGAGGATATCTCTTTAGTGATGTATAATGGAAAAAAAAAATGTATACTGTGCTTGAAGTTATAACACCCAGGATTTCAAAGGTTCTTTGGAGCATTTTCCAGATGTGTGCTCTTGCACAAGTCATTCATTAATTTGTTCATTCAGGCATACTAAAAATACTTGGTATGCAGACACTATCGCCTTGAGCCATGCTTTCAAAATGATACATTTATACAACAATGAGAAATACTTCAATTACATCCTCTGAGACTTGCCTTTTTTAAGTATAAATTGTATTACCTGATTTATTCATTCAGTCATTCATCTACAAAGTACTTCTTGAGATCCCACTGTATGGCAAACTGCTCTAGAGGCTGGTGAGTGGTGATCCTCCCTTGCTGAACTCCAGACAACTCTGTTCTGTCACCAAACTCCTTTGGGCTTAGACTGGTTACGGCTTCCTGCCAGTTTCCATGCTTCACCATCGCACTGGATCCATTAAACCAACCATATCTCTGTAAAATACCCTCGGATTAAGCATCTTGCTTTTGAGTTTGCCTGTTGCTTTTGGGTGGCACCTTCACTGATTCAGACAGTCAATTGTATTTGGGTAGTTTTTCAAGCAGCAGTGAAGCCAGTGTGGCTGGGTGGCATGAGAGAGAGGGATGATGGCAAAAGACAAGATCAGTGGGACAGCCAAAACCAGATCATCAGGGGCTTGCATGCCATAGTACTAAGTTTGAATTTTATTCTAAGATTAATGGGAAACCATGGAGGGGTTTGGATCATGGGAGTAATCTGACCTAACCTTCATTTTAAATGGATAGTTCTGACTGCGTGTGGAGAATATATGCAGAAAGAAGGACCCATGAATGGACAACAGTTAGGAAAATAATTCTTTAGCCCAAGGGAGGATATTGTTGATACAGTCCAAGGGGTTAGGATGGTAGCAACATAGATGGCGGGGCTTCCTCGGTGGCTCAGTGATTCTTTAGAATCTGCCTGCAATGCAGAAGATGTGGGCTCAATACCTTGTTCGGAGAGATCCCCCGGAGAAGGAAATAGTAACTCACTCCAGTATTCTTGCCTGGAGAATTCCATGGAGAGAGGAGCCTGGCAGGCTACAGTCCATGGGGTTGCAAAGAGTCAGACACGACTTAGAGATTTAACAACAGCAATGGAGGTAATAAAAAATAGTCTACTCCTGCTGCTGCTGCTGCTGCTAAGTTGCTTCAGTTGTGTCCAACTCTGTGTGACCCCATAGACGGCAGCCCACCAGGCTCCCTCGTCACTGGGATTTCTCCAGCCAAGAACATGCGAGTGGCGTTGCCATTTCCTTCACCAATGCCAGGAAAATGAAAAGTGAAAGTGAAGTCACTCAGTCGTGTCCGGCTCTTAGCGACCCCATGGACTGCAGCCTACCAGACTCCTCCATCCATGGGATTTTCCGGGCAAGAGTACTGGAGTGGGGTGCCATTGCCTTCTCCGAGTCTACTCCTAGCCATATTTTAAACATAGAATTGGCAGGATTTGCTGATGGATTTGGACCTGAGAAATTTGATAAATGGTGATGTCAAGATGGACAGTACTGGAACAAAAACCTACTTTGAGGGAGGCGTTGAGGTGAAAATCAAGTTTGATTTTGCAGTGTTAAGTGTTAGATGACTGTAATATACCCAAGTGGAAATTGGAGTAGGCAGTGTAAACCTCTGAGTACAAAAGCCATGGTACTAAATAAACTAAGGGGAAAAAAAATAGTATTTCAAGAAGGATGGAGTGGTTAACTGTGCCAAATGTGGCTTAGAGATAAAAAAAAATGATGATGGAACCCTGACCATTGATTCAGCCAATTAGATGTCATTAGTAACCTTGATAAGAGGGGTAGCAATGATGTAGTGAGGACAGAAGCCTGCATTGAGAGGAAATGGAACATGAGGGACATTTGGGGGGTTTTCCATAAAAGAGATGAGAGAAATGCTGAACTTTGATATTTTTTAATATATGAATCATGTAAACTTCTCTACAAACATAAGATACCTCATCATATTTTTGAAGACCTTGAAACAAATTTTATATGTAATCATTCAATAAATAAAGTTAATGTTTTACTATTTTATATTTATTTCACTGTACTAATACATTTTTCATAGATTATTTTGTGCATAAAAATGTATTATGTACTGAAATATGGTCACTTTCCTCTAAAGAATTTCTAAAATAATTACAAGTTAAAAATATGCATACATCAAATTTTAACATACCCATAGCTGGTAACAATACTGTATTGCTTTAGGTATTTTCATATTATATAAAGTAACTAGAAGAATAATACTTGAATACTTGATATTAACTTTAAATGTAGCTATTAGGTTCTTAGATGTTCTGAATCTGATGATATGTGCAATGTTAGATTCAGTTGACTGTTTAAAACTTTATTTTCTTCATTTTAGCATATTTAATACCCAGATTACCTTATCATCTTCTCCTTAACCATAATTGGCTGATTCTACTCTTCAGGGAAAAAAATAAGGATCCATCAATTGCCCTGAGGAAAATCTCTAGTCCTAAAGTATTCCTTTTTCCCATCTCCACACAGAAGAAGCAGTATTTTCAACATCTGATCTTAATGATTTGCATGAAAAACCAAATTATGTATCAAAGGGAAAAAAATATATCAATTTTTTGATCATGGGAAGGGGGTGCAGATAGGCACCCAAGAGCATCAGTGTAGCACAAAGTGGAATTTATTTTAAGCCTGCCCTCAAAGGGCTGCCCTCAAGTCTCACTGTGTTCAGAGCTCTGACACTGATTGCTCCATCCCACTTGCAGTTCAGCCTTCCCAAGATTTCTGATTCATGGATCAGCCTTGAATTACTAACCTTCCGTCTCAGGAGCAGGGTTTTCCCATATAAAAGAGACTGACTCTACATAGCTTGCGTCAAATACTGGCTAATAACCTCACTCAGGTGTTTGACACCTTGGAGAAGGAAGTGAAACTTTCATCACCTGGATTTTCTTTTAAGAAAGTTGATTACATAATTCATGCAGTTCATTAATCCTAGTTTATTTGGTTCTGTGTAGATGATAACCAGAGAAGGTGATGGCACCGCACTCCAGTACTCTTGCCTGGAAAATCCCATGGACAGAGGAGCCTGGTGGGCTGCAGTCCATGGGGTCTCTAAGGGTCGGACACGACTGAGCGACTTCACTTTCACTTTTCACTTTCATGCATTGGAGAAGGAAATGGCAACCCACTCCAGTGTTCTTGCCTGGAGAATCCCAGGGATGGGGGAGCCTGGTGGGCTGCTGTCTATGGGGTTGCACAGAATCAGATATGACTGAAGTGACTTAGCAGCAGCAGCAATAGCAGATAACAATCCATATAAAAGAGGCTGTGTCATGCTGACGTTAAGCAGCAAGCCATCCCTGAGCAGCACATGGCAGGTGCCAGGTTAGCTTTCCACATTTCTGTAGATTTGACTGAGGAGACAATGAGTCCAAAGGGACTGAAACAGTACATTACATATACAGCATGAACAGCTACCGTTGTGTCAGCTTTCCACACCCCTAGAAAGGCCAAGAGTAGGGTGAGAGATATTTTATAAGACTGTTTATAATGTATACAAAGCATTTAAAGAGTATCTGCATGTAGTAAATGTTCAGTAAGTAGTAATTATTTTATTAGCTATTAAATCTAAATTCCATAACCTAAAAAAAATCAAAGTTTGATTTGAATGTTTTAATCAAATAGCATTATTGCAATAGCAAATTTTAAAATTATCTATAAAATTAATGTTTTTACTTTCTAGTGTCTCCCTTTTTGTTATGTGTTTATGAAGACATGTAAAAACAAAATAGACACATTTATCAAAGATTTAAGTTATATTTGGCAGATGAAATATTCAACAACCATCTAAAAGACTGACTCCCTTTCAACTATTTTCAGAGTTTCTCAAGGGATTTGCTTATTTCATCTATTAATTTTACAAGATAAATGCATTCACACATGCTTCTCTTGTTCACAACTGAAAATTTTCTTGGCGTCAAGTGATGGGTAAGCTGTGTTTAACTTGGGTTTCTGTGCAAGTAGGAAACTGTCTCAACTTCACTCAAAGTAGAATATAAGCTCAAAAATTGTTTTTTAATTAGAAGAGTAAAAGAATACATCTGTATTCTCTTTAGAGCCATGAATTCATAATTTGCTTTCATTCAGCATGTTAAAAATCTTGAATAACAATGCCTTTTCCATGCATCTTCAGAATTCTCTTGTTGATTAATTTTTCTCAAGACAGTGAGAATTAGAAGCATTCTTAATGACATCCAGGTGTTTGGCTGATTCTCTGATCATAGATATTTAAATTTCTTTGCCTTCTGTCTTTACTCAGTTGCCTTTCTTTCATCTCCGATTTCTAGCTGCAACTACTTCCCCAGATTCCTCAAACCTATGCATTCAACTAGAGGCAAACAGATAAGAAGTGACCAGGGTCTCAAGAAAGAAACATTTTAGCAAAAAGTGCGATTTGCTTATGTAACCCTAAACTTCTTTCTGCTACCTCTGAGCAGACTGTTTGTTTTCTTTTTTCTTTTTTTATTTGGGAGGAGAGGGGGCTGGTTTAAAAATTAAAAGCTGCAAACGTTAACATCCCGAGAGATTTTATTTAAAAATCTACAATTCTAGCTTCTTTTGAAAAGATCATGATTAGTAACCCTGGAACCAAAGCCATACAACTGATAAGAAAGAGCTGCAGTTGTCCCTAAAACAGGGCACTTGCTTTCTAGTCCGTCACAGCATCACCCATTTCTTCATTTGTGGTATCTTTGTCAATTGTAAATTTTACTTAGGCATGATCTACTGTGTCTACCAATTTAAGATTTGAAATCAGTCCTTGTGAAAGAATAGCTAATCTATCCAGATCTGTTTAAATTTTCATCTTCTATATGTAGTAATTGGAGAAGAAAATGGCCACCCACTCCAGTATTCTTGCCTGGAAAAATCACATGGACAGAGGAGCCTGGTGAGCTGTAGTCCTTGGGGTCACAAAGAGTCAGGCACAACTTAGTGACTGAACATGTATAGTAATTGAGTGAACTGTAGATAATTCGATTTTTTTGTAGTTTGAGCATTTTTCCATAGGTTCAATATTCTTGCAAATAATGTGATAAATTGCGATTTCATTCAATTTTCTTTATTCAGTTCCACCCTCACTTCAGCTTCTTAGAGGATGAAGCATCTGCTTTCTAACCTAGGGCCATTTTCTTTGCATATTTAAAGAATAATTAATGTTTGTATTTTTTTTTTCTATTTACAGATTGTACAGAAAATATCTAGATCTTTAGATAACAACAATTGGCATAGCTTTACCATAAGCAAAATTATCTCAAGACAAAACAAAAATGTAGTTGAGTGCCCTCATTTTGTAGCTAAAAAATATAGTGCACTGTGGGACTGGGAAATTCTCCTTGCTGTTCAGTAGCATTTTACAATCAACACCTCTCCCCTTTTCAGGATATCGAATCCCTAACAGGAGGGCTGACTGGTTCTAAGGGGGCTGATCCACCGGTAAGTTAGATTCTTCATTAAATTTAACTATTGACAAATTGAATTATGTACATACCAGATCATCAGGATTACTTGTATACAAGTGGTTGTACAGGTAACTTTTTCGAATAGGTTCTTTACAAACGTTATAGCTATTGCAATAACTAATTAAAAATGTGAACTTGCTTCGAGGTGTCATATGGTCTTTTAAAAAGTTTTAATAATTCATAAAATTCATCCCTATATTGACTCTAAAAATAAGAATGAAAGCTTCATCAGAACGTATAAACACTTTGCATCCTACTAATGCGCTACAACATCAGTTACAACATTTTGGAACTTGAGAGTTTATTGTTTCAAATAAGTGTATGATTTTGGTTGCAATATACTTTCTTGTTACTGATGGAAAAAAACACAATTTTTTTCAGGCCATTTTTTTCACAGTGTTGATTCTTGATATCATTTCTTTCCTACTTTACCCAGGAAATGCATGAAAATTTTAGAAGAGTATTATTTTTAGACAATAACAAGAGATTAATAGTCTGGTATTGGAACACTGTAGTCTTTTCTGTGATGTCTGATCTCAGAAAACATTCAGTAAAGTAACATTCCTGTGATTTCACGCTTCAGGCACAAACAAGTTCATGGCACTATCTCAAGTGATAAAATTCAGTGTATTTCAACAGATAGCCAATGTATAATTTTTTTTTTCTTATCACTGCTTCCTTTTCTCTTAGCTCTGTGAGGTTTAATGTGAAACACAATCCTGTGTTATCAATTTTCAGCTATACTTCATCTAGGCATCTACCTGAAGTCCATAATTAAATTAAGACATGACTGAAGTGTTAAAGAAAGCTAATTGTAGCTTTTTCTCTCCTGTCTTACTCTCATGTATCTCCTGATGTTGTCTAATCTTTATCAGATTCCTCCTAAAGTAGGCTACACAACGTATTTTAGTCCATTCCTGTCCTTTTAGTTTCATTGTCTGAATTTATGCAGAAAGAAAAATGTATTTTCTTCAGATAGCTGCTTAAATTTAGTCCCTGAACCTATTATACTGAAGCATAAGAAAAGATGAAATGTAAGTCAGCCCAGCAAGTATATTATGACAGGATTTTTGGCCAGTCCTATCCACCTCCAATTTGATTGTTTACTTCGCTGCTCATTTTCTGGAGAAGGCAATGGCATCCCACTCCAGTACTCTTGCCTGGAAAAATCCCATGGACGGAGGAGCCTGGTGGGCTGCAGTCCATGGGGTCTCAAAGAGTCGGACACGACTGAGCAACTTCACTTTCACTTTTCAGTTTCATGCATTGGAGAAGGAAATGGCAACCCACTCCAGTGTTCTTGCCTGGAGAATCCCAGGGACAGGGGAGCCTGGTGGGCTGCCGTCTATGGGGTCGCACAGAGTCTGGACACGACTGAAGCGACTTAGCAGCAGCAGCAGCAGCATAGCAAGTAGTGGAGGTCCCTGCTTCTGTGATGCAATTCCACCCCGCTGCTTTGCATTATGTTTGTGTATAGCATTCCCCTTTTATTAGAAGAATAAGTCCATTCCCTTTAAAATACCTCCCCTCACTGTTCACTGATTCCTGAAAGAATTCTGCAATTAGAGATAAGTTGGTTTTAAGAGGATTTGTCTCCTGTTCAAAAATAAACAAAAGACCTCTCTTCTACATGTGGCCATAAAACTCTTACCTGCTATTTTCATGTTAAAATAAGTTAATCACATCCTTTCAAGACGGCAAATTACAAAACATGGAAGATTGAGCCAGCATTAAAGCCCTCGTTATTAAAAGAAGCCACTGTAGCCAAAAGGTCACAGAAAGGAAAGTTGATGACCTGAAGGCAAACTTAACCAACTTCATTTCTAAGCGCTAAAGTGAAGTGAACATGTGTCTGTGTTTTATACTACACATGTTTGTCTTCTCTTTGGACATAATTTATAAAATCATGAGGATAGAGGGTCTCTCTTGGCATCTCCTACCATGAAAATGTGTTTATTTTATAACATTTTGTAGAGTGGAAATTCATCACACAAATGTCATTGTATTTAAGAGCTTAGACAATCTAGGGTGTTAACAGTGTACATATATTTACTGTTTCCCACTGTTAAAGAGATATCCAAAGCATATTACCAAGAGCTATGTAATAAAATCACTTTTTAATATTCTATATAGCTTATAAAAGTAGTCCAGATATGAAGGTGAAATGATAATAATGTCTACAGTTGCTTCAGTCATTTAAGACTTCGAATTGAGATACCGTTTTTGCACCCAGAGTAGAAAACTGAAAGTCAGATTAAATCATACATAACCTAAGTGCATTTGAAGTTTCATATTACTTTTTTCTTTCTTTAAAAAGGGTCTTTATAATAGATTTTCTAAATACTATTATTCATTATCCATTTCTAAAATTATGTATTTTTAATAAATGTTTACCGTGTATTACTAAAGCCATTCTGTGTTGAAATTTTCATTGGTAAGAAATTCAAGGTCTTATAATTTTTGCTCATTGAACAGAGTAATATAAAATGTTGAATGAATGATCTCTCACAGGAATGCATAGCTGTGGAGTAATAGCTTTACCAGTGTAATAGAAATACCAGATACATCTTTAAGTATGAGTGTATTTAAAGCTTGAAAAATTTTCTGTGAATGGATATAAATATTATTTCTGAAGCATTAAAAAAGAGAATGTTACATTTTTTCATATAGCAAGCATATATAAAAATTTTTGTCAAATTTGCAAATGTGTTTATACATTTGCATATCTGGTAAGAATAAATTTGTGTAACTCTAGGAATTTAGTTTGCATTGATATTTTTAACTCTAAATGTTAAGGAGGTATTCTGAAAATTCAGTAGTCTCAGTTGTAATTCTAATAATGAAAGGAGACTGGTTCATTCATTATTTTCAGGGAACAAGTCAAGATGTTTTATAATGGTTTTCTTCTGAAAAGAATTTTGGGAAGTATGTTTTTAAATCATAAACTGGACAACCATTGTTGCTTCATATAGAACTTACAGATTTTTCTAAACAACACAATTATCTTAGACAAAATGTCTTCTATCATTGAGAAAAATATTGCCTATTATGTTAACTTAAAATTATCTTTGAAAAATTGTATCAGATATTTTATATTCTGCATATATTTTTCATTCACAAAAATTAGACCACAGATTAACCTCTAATGTAAGCACATTGCATATATTCACATATAGACATAAGTAAACTTCTTAACAGTAAAAAATCTGCCTGCAACATGGGAGAGCCAGGTTTGATCCCTGGGTTGGGAAGATCCCCTGAAGAAGGGAATGACTACCCACTCCTGGATTCTTGGGGCTTCTGTTATAGCTCAGATGGTAAAGAATCTGCCTGCAATGCAAGAGACCCAAATTCAATCCCTCGGTCAGGAAGATCCCCTGGAGAAGGGAATGGCAACCCACTCCAGTATTCTTGCCTGGAGATTTCCATGGATAGAGAAGCCTGGCAGGCTACAGTACATGGGGTTGCAGAGAGTCAGATGTGCTGCTGCTGCTGCTGCTGCTGCTGAGTTGCTTCAGTCGTGTCCGACTCTGTGCGACCCCGTGGACAGCAGCCCACCAGGCTCCTCCGTCCCTGGGATTCTCCAGGCAAGAATACTGGAGTGGGTTGCCATTTCCTCCTCCCAGTCAGACATGAC
Organism: Bos taurus; assembly: GCF_002263795.3. NCBI lineage: Eukaryota > Metazoa > Chordata > Mammalia > Artiodactyla > Bovidae > Bos > Bos taurus. The sequence goes on along the minus strand of NC_037332.1, from coordinate 11,241,905 downwards.
TGAGTGACACACCCATATAAAATAAAGGGAAGACAAATAGATCATTAAAATGTCATTATTAAATTAAATAGTGCTTTTTAAATACACCATTTCACCATATTGTTTTAAATTTTAAATATTAAAAGTGAAAAACTTGTGAAATGTTAGATGTCAGGAATGTCTCACATTATCAAATTGTCAGGCCCTCAAGCCAGCCGATAGGAAGGTCAGGATAAGATCTAAACAACTCGGTTTCTGATGGCCAAGGGGATTTTGATGCTGAAAATCAGGTACAAAGCATAAACGGTTCACCTGCTACACCAGCTGAACCTTGTATCTGGAGAGCTGAGGCTATGCAGGACCATGTAGAATCAGCAGTATGACAGATCTCTGTCTTGTTTTGAGCCCATGAGCCAACGAGGCAGAGGTTTTGGCCACCCCTTGGCCCAAAAGCTCGGTACGTCTAAGTCTGCAGGGGAGATTTAGTAGCTAAGCTTTGGCCACAAAAGTTAAGTTTAGTGATATAGAGCTAAGCAGACTAATGTACACAATGAGAGGAGTTTCTCTTTGTCATTTGGTTTAAGAAATGTTCTTACTATTTATATGCTGATATAAACCAGCTATTCACTTTCTTATTGTTTCTGATTATTTTTAAGAGTTAATATGGACAAAATCTAATAAAGAATAATGTGAGAGAAACCCTAGACAGACTATGTGAAACAAATTTCTGAGCACACTGGTCAAATGTCAAAGTGTCCTGATAGTTCAGAGTGCTATGACCAGTGTTTGAATTAAGTCCACGTCATTGCCTAACCCAGGACTTAAAGAGCAGTGCTGCTGGGGCTATTCAGCTCCTCCCTTAGTTTCTTTCTGTTTGTTACCTTGGCGGAATAAGATCTATACATTTGCTTCCTACACAACTTAGTGTTTTAATTTTTCTAAGCTTCCTTTATTCAAATGCTACTGCTTCTCTTTATTTCTAGAGTATGGTGAATAAGTGACTATCCATCTAATCTGTATCCTTAGCTTGATATGCACACTGTCCTGAACATTCTCCATCTGTATTAATTTTTTTCCCACTGTGGAAGCAGAATTGTACATTCCATATTTTTGTACTTTCTGTTCTCTTTTTAATGGTCTTCCTGATGGTTCTTAGCAATTTGAGTAAACACGCCACAGGACTTAAAACCAATTCATTTTCCTGAGGGTGCTGTTTAGATCAGGTTATATATTTTTCAGATTGTAAATAGCATTAAAATTTTAAAGTTTCCAAACTGATTTTAATTTGATTATTCAAAAAATACCAATGTTCTAATCACTTGCTTCAAAAGATAAGGCAATGCAAAATGTGAGTTTGAATTGTGATCTAATTTAATTCTTTCACCTTGAACATTCTATTGCTTTATTACTTACTTTCATGTCCTATTTGTTTAGTCAGATTTCAGTGTATATTTTTTTTTCTTACAAAAGTTTATTCTTAAATGTACAATAGGTTCCAAGACAACACTTCATTCTAGCTATAGGTGGCAACAGATATTATGGCAGGGAATCCAGGTGTTTAAATAGAAATGGAACTAAGGGTCATCATTGCCTCAGGCACAAGGAACAGCTTACTTTTTGCCAGATTTCTTAATTCCACCGGTGGCCAGGGGGCCTTTCCCCGCGGCCTTTGCTTTTAGCTCCTCAAGTTTCTTCTGCTCCTCTTTCTGCTTCTGCTTGAATGCCTCATCTTCCTCGTCCATCTCCTTGGCTTGCTTCTTGGGCTGCTTCAGGGGCTTCTTCTTGCCACCTTCACGGCCCGACATGGCGCCTGCCGCCCCTTCCCCAGACCCTGCCACCGGAAGCAGTTCAGTGTATATTTGAGTGTACGCTGTGTGCTAGACGTTTACTTAGATTTTGGAAATACTGTGGTAAGCAATTCACAGTTTCTTTTTTCAGCATCTTATAATATAGTTAAAGAGACAGGTTGGTAGAATAATTACAATGTAATGTAAGCACAGGTTGAAATGAAAGTAAGTAAGACGATCATGTAATCCAAGTTGGGAGTAAGAGGTGGCTGGAGGATCAAAGAAGGCAAATAAAAGAAAACAAAGTCTAATTGTAGAATGAGTTGAAGTTTTCCAACTGAAAAAAGTCAAGCATGGAATTTTAAATAAGGAAATACTATATGTGTAAGTGAAAAATTAAAAAATAGAGTGGCTAGGGCAATGGAACCCCACTCCAGTACTCTTTCCTGGCAAATCCCATGGACGGAGAAGCCTGGTAGGCTGCAGTCCATGGGGTCGTGAAGAGTGGGACACGACTGAGCGACTTCACTTTCACTTTTCACTTTCATGCATTGGAGAAGGAAATGGCAACCCACTCCAGTGTTCTTGCCTGGAGAATCCCAGGGACAGGGGAGCCTGGTGGGCTGCCGTCTATGGGGTCGCACAGAGTCGGACATGACTGAAGTGACTTAGCAGCAGCAGCAGCAGCAGCATATGAAATAAGCTGGAGGATGGTAGGTGGTGATGAGATAGAAGGTAAAAGATAACTCAGGGCAAGAGGAAGCAATTCCATGGAAAAACATTGAGCTCTGTACTAAAGAACATGAGGACCCGTGAAAGTCTTTAAATAGGAGAGTCACTTAATCAGCTCTGTCCTTTAGAAACATTTTTCTGGCTCTACTGAAGAGAGATTTAGAGAAAAGCTGAAGCAAGAAAGCCATTGAAAGAGGCTCTTACAGTCATCCCAAGGACAGATGATACAAATCATCATGGTGACTTTTTTTTGGTCTTGTCCCAGTACATTATAAAACTAATTGAGGCACTATCTCAGGGGAAAGTCAACATTTTATTTTGTTAAAACATTAAATTTTTAGTTTGAGCCTATCAAGTGACAGTGAGAATGGAGAGGAATAAACTGATTCATGAGCTATTAAGGACTTGATGAACACAGGGATAGGTGGTTGGTTGGAGGGAGGAGAATAAAACTTCAGGCTGAATGAGAATGAAACATTCAGGCAGACTTTGAACTTTCTAATTTGGCAATTTAGTGAATAAAGGTACCATACATAGAGACAAGAATCCTACTGAGTGGAGCATTTCTGGAGAGGGGATTCTGAGTTCAGTTTTTCATACATTAAATTGAGGTATCAGAGTTGGGAATATATAAATGATTTTGGAATTTAAAGGTCAGATATTATTTATAGTCACTGATTTGAACATGTAGAATAGTTAGAATAGTTGAATAGAACATGTGAAATAGTTGACAAAATATTGGAGCTGATGAAATCTCTCCAAAAAATGTATTCTTTTTTTTTTTGAACTAATAACCAAAATTCATCTTTTTAAAATTTATTTTTAATTGGAGGAAAATTGCTTTACAATGATGTTTTGGTTTCTAGCATACAGCAATTCAAATCAGTCATAATAATATATTTATCCCCTCCATCTCGAGCCTCCCTCCCCTCCCCCTGACCCACTCCTCTAGGTCATCACAGAGTATCAGGCTGGGCTCCCTGTGTTATGTAGCCCAGCCCCTTCTCAAGAGTTGTCTGTTTTCCACATGGTAGTGTATATGTGTACTTCTTTCTCAAGTCCAATCGTCTCCTTCCCCTACTGTGTCCACAAGTATGTTCTCTACATCTATATCATCATTGCTTCCTTGCAGATAGGTTCATCAGTACTTAAAAAATGTATTCTTAAAGAGAAGATAAGAGAATTCAGAATAAAGCCCTGAGTAAGAAAAGTATTTAGAGATCAGAGGAAAAGTAAAGGTAAGAGGAAGAAAAAAAGAAAAAACAGAGATGATTACAAGGAAAGAATACCAGAAAAATGTGCAGTTATGCATGCCAAGGTCACAAGAGGCTGGCGAAAAGGATTTTTAGCAGATTCATGATGTTGAGAGGGTACAGGATGGGGAACACGTGTATACCTGTGGCGGAGTCATGTTGATATATGGCAAAACCAATACAATATTGTAAAGTTAAAAAATAAAATTTAAAAATTAAAAAAATAAATAAATAAAAGAACCTCTCTGGAAAAAAAAAAAGAGTTCAAAAACAGAGTGCCCCATTAAAAATTAGCAATAAGAGGATAAAGGGTGGTCTGCTATTTAGCTGCTAAATCTTGTCCAACTATTCTTCTCTTCTTGTCTAACCCCATAGACTGTAGCCGCTAGGCCCCCCTGTCCATAGGATTTCCCAAGCAAGAGTACTAAAGTGGGTTGCCATGTCCTTTTCTAGGGGATCTTTCTGACCCAGGAATCAAATCTCTTTCTCCTGCATTGGTGGGTGGATTCTTTACTACTGAGACACCAGGGGAGCCCAAAAGGTGTTCTGCTGCTGCTGCTGCTAAGTCGCTTCATTCGTGTCCGACTCTGTGTGACCCCATAGACAGCAGCCCACCAGGCTCCACTGCCCCTGGGATTCTTCAGGCAAGAACACTGGAGTGGGATTGCCATTTCCTTCTCCAATGCATGAAAGTGAAAAGTGAAAGTGAAGTCACTCAGTCGTGTCCAACTCTTCACAACCCCATGGACTGCAGCCTACCAGGCTCCTCCATCTATAGGATTTTCCAGGCAAGAATACTGGAGTGGGTTGCCAATGCCTTCTCCGAAAAAGTGTTCTAGGTGAGAGTAATTATAGTGGAGTAACTCAAGTAGGATCTAGTTCATTTCCAAGGCAAACCATTCAATATCACGGTAATCCAGTCTATGCCCCGACCAGTAACGCTGAAGAAGCTGAAGTTGAATGGTTCTATGAAGACCTATAAGACCTTATAGAACTAACACACAAAAAAGATGTTCTTTGCATTATAGAGGACTGGAATGCAAAAGTAGGAAGTCAAGAAAAGATGTCCTTTGCATTATAGAGGACTGGAATGCAAAAGTAGGAAGTCAAGAAACACCTGGAGGAACAGGCAAACTTGGCTTTGGAGTACAGAATGAAGCAGGGCAAAGGCTAATAGAGTTTTGCCAAGAGAATGCACTGGTCATAGCAAATACCCTCTTCCAACAACACAAGAGAAGACTCTACACATGGACATCACCAGATGGTCAACACCAAAATCAGATTGATTGTATTCTTTGCAGCCAAAGATAGAGAAGCTCTATACAGTCAGCAAAAACAAGACCGGGAGCTGACTGTGGCTCAGATCGTGAACTCCTTATTGCCAAATTCAGACCTAAATTGAGGAAAGTAGGGAAACCACTAGACCATTCAGGTATGACCTAAATCTAATCCCTTATGATTATACAGTGGAAGTGAGAAATAGATTTTAAGGGACTAGATCTGATAGAGTGCCTGATGAACTATGGATGGAGGTTCCTGACATTGTACGGGAGACAGGGATCAAGACCATCCCCAAGAAAAAGAAATGCAAAAAGGCAATATGGGTGTCTGAGGAGGCCTTACAAATAGCTGTGAAAAGAACAGAACTGGAAAGCAAAGGAGAAAAGGAAAGATATAAGTATCTCAATGCAGAGTTCCAAAGAATAGCAAAGAGAGATAAGAAAGCCTTCCTCAGTGATCAGTGCAAAGAAATAGAGGAAAACAATAGACTGGGAAAGACTAGAGATCTTTTCAAGAAAATTAGAGATACCAAAGGAACATTTCATGTAAAGATGGGCTCAATAAAGGACAGAAATGGTACAGACCTAACAGAAGCAGAAGATATTAAGAAGAGGTGGCAAGAATACTCAGAAGAACTGTACAAAAAAGATCTTCATGACCCAGATAATCACAATGGTGTGATCACTCACCTAGAGCCAGACGTCCTGTGATGTGAAGTCAAGTGGGCCTTAGAAAGCATCACTACGATCAAAGCTAGTGGAGGTTATGGCATTCCAGTTGAACTGTTTCAAATCCTAAAAGATGATGCTATGAAAATGCTACACTCAATATGCCAGCAAATTTGGCTGACAGTAAGTCAGCAGTTGCCACAGGACTGGAAAAGGTCAGTTTTCATTCCAATCCCAAAGAAAGGCAATGCCAAGGAATGCTCAAACTACCAAACAACTGCACTCATCTCACACGCTAGAAAGTAATGCTCAAAATTCTCCAAACCAGGCTTCAACAGTACCTGAACTGTGAACTTCCAGATGTTCAAGCTGGATTTAGAAAAGACAGAGAAACCAGAGATCAAATTGCAACATCTGCTGGATAATTGAAAAAGCAAGAGAGTTCCAGAAAAATAACTATTTCTGCTTTATTGACTATGCCAAAGCCTTTGACTGTGTGGATCACAATAAACTGGAAAATTCTGAAAGAGATGGGAATACCAGACCACCTGACCTGCCTCTTAAGAAGCCTATATGCAGGTCAGGAAGCAACAGTTAGAACTGGACATGGCCAGGTTTGGTGCATGATATAGGATGCTTGGGGCTGGCGCACTGGGATGACCCTGAGGGATGATTTCGGGAGGGAGGTGGGAAGGGGGTTCAGGATGGGGAACACATGTACACCATGGCAGATTCATGTTAATGTATGGCAAAACAAATAAAATATTGCAAAGTAAAAAAAGAAAAGAAGAACTGGACATGGAACAATAGCTGCTGCTGCTGCTGCTGCTGCTGCTGCTGCTGCTACTAAGTCGCCTCAGTCATGTCCAACTCTGTGCGACCCCATAGATGGCCTCCTACCAGGCTCCCCTGTCCCTGGGATTCTCCAGGCAAGAACACTGGAGTGGGTTGCCATTTCCTTCTCCAATGCATGAAAGTGAAAAGTGAAAGTGAAGTCACTCAGTCGTGTCCGACTCTTAGCGACCTCATGGACTGCAGCCTACCAGGCTTCTCCATCCATGGGATTTAACAGGCAAGAGTACTGGAGTGGGGTGCCATTGCCTTCTCCGATGGAACAACAGATTGGTTCCAAATAGGAAAAGGAGTACATCAAGGCTGTATATTGTCACCCTGCTTATTTAACTTATACGCAGAATACATCATGAGAAATGCTGGGCTGGAAGAAGCACAAACTGGAATCAAGATTGCTGGGAGAAATATCAATAACCTCAGATATGCAGATGACACCACCCTTATGGCAGAAAGTGAAGAACTAAAGAGACTCTTGATGAAAGTGAAAGAGGAGAGTGAAAAAGTTGGCTTAAAGCTCAACATTCAGAAAACTAAGATCATGGCATCCAGTCCCATCACTTCATGGCAAATAGATGGGGAAACAGTGGCTGACTTTATTTTGGGGGCTCCAGAGTCACTGCAGATGGTGATTGCAGCCATGAAATTAAAAGACGCTTACCCCTTGGATTGAAAGTTATGACCAATCTAAACAGCATATTAAAAAGCAGAGATATTACTTTGTCAACAAAAGTCCATCTAGTCAAGTCTATGGTTTTTCCAGTAGTCATGTATGAATGTGAGAGTTGGACTATAAAGAAAGCTGAGCACCAAAGTATCGATGCTTTTAAACTGTGGTGTTGGAGAAGACTCTTGAGAGTCCCTTGGACTGCTAGGGGATCCAACCAGTCCATTCTAAAGAAGATCAGCCCTGGGTGTTCTTTGGAAGGACTGATGTTGAAACTTAAACTCCAGTACTTTGGCCTTCTGATGCAAAGAGCTGACTCATTTGAAAAGACCCTGATGCTGGGAAAGATTGAGGGCAGGAGGAGAAGGGGAGGACAGGGGATGGCTGGATGGCATCACTGATTCAATGCACATGAGTTTGGTGAACTCCAGGAGTTGGTGATGGACACAGGCCTGGCGTGCTGCAGTTCTTGAGGTCCAACGAGTTGGACACAACTGATCGAGTGAACTGAATTGAACAATAGGAAGATAAGAATTGGATTCTGCTGTTAAGGAAATAATTGCAAAGAGTTTAATTATGAAGGAAGTGAAAAGAAATAATAGCCAACATTAGAGATGAGCTTGAGAAATTGTTTTAAGGAGAGAAAGTTTGAGTGTGTTGAAGCCCATAGAAAGCTCATAGAGAAGGAAAAGAGTTTTTGAGACAAGAGAAATTAATAGGTCACTGGATGAAGCAGAATAAGATGGACTCCAGGGCATGTTATATAGAAAGAGCAACATCAGTTCAGATGTGAAATAAGGGTAGAAAAAATTATGGAAACTGATGCAAACATTTTTTTTTTTGGCGGGGGGTGGGGGGTGGCTCTTATAAAGCTGAGATAGTTTCCATTGAATGGCTTCTATTTTCCCCACATTGTAAAAAAGAGCTAATTAGCTGACAGTGGTGGGGAGATGATGAGTTAAGATAGTTCAAGAACATAGAGAAGATATATTTAGCCTTTGTGGATTGCAGAAGAACTATGCAAACCATAGATGGATTAGTGGAAAGTGTTAGGGTCTGCTTGTTGTAGGTAGTGAATTTGTACTGGTTATAAATATGTAAAGCTGTGTTTGCTTTTGCTTCAACAGTGCTCTGTAGCTCAAGTATGGGACAGGGGAATGCCTGCAGTTATTTTGATTTCAGATTGTTGTTCTGACAGGCAATTACTGTGGAAGACCAATGAAGCAAGGTAATTGAAAGCATTAGCAAGAATATCATAAAGTCTAAGCTGAGTAAGAATTGCAGTGAATATAGGAAAGGATCTCAATAAGTTGAGAAACCAGTACAGTGAGGGTAAGGTGTTACAAGAGAGTAGGATGCTTGATTTAAGCACTATAAGACCAAAACATTCCCAGGTGCTGTTAAGATCCAGATTGTGGTCATGGAAATAGATGAAGTATAGAGGGCATGAAGTTCATTGGAACTGATGACATCAAGGAACTGAGAAACCAGTTTGATGGATTATTTATGTGGACCCTGCAATCTTTTTTACCCATATTTACTCCCTTGATAATCCTAACCTATTTTACAGTTTAAGTGCCATCTAGACACTGATAATTGAATAATTTACAGCTCTAGACTGATCACTTCCCTGAACTTCAGACTTGTATAATCCAACTAAATATTTGACATACCTATTTTTATATCCAATAGAAATTTAAAGCATAATGGATTAAAAACTGGAGCTTCTGGTCTTCTCTGTCAGTTTCCACAAATCTGCATTTTACCCCTAAAAATGAATGTCTATTTCATACCACTATTTCCAAAAGTCAAAACCTTAGAGTCATCCTGTAGGTTTTGTCTTCATAATTTATTCATAATTTAACCAATTTTCACCACCCCTACAAAATTACTGCCCTGGTATGAATCACCATACTTTCTCATATATCCTTTCTCAGCGAACGAAGCAAGATAAATTTCTTAGAATATGTCAACTCGTGTTACATCAGGGCTTAAATCATTGTTGGCTTCCCATCAGAATAAAATTCCCAAAGCCCGTGGGGTAGTTTCTAAGACCCTTCATGACTCCTCTCCTTACAAAGTCTCTAGGAACTCAAGTCGTAGCTTCCTTTCCATAGTTCATTCCACTCTGATGGCACCAACGAGTTTCTAGCCCTTTACAAGGGCATGCTGTTGCCATTATTCCTTCTGCTTACCGTGATGTTTCCACAGATACCTGCTAGGCCTACTCCCTCACTTTCTTTAGGTCTCTGTTCAAAAGCTACTTTATCAGAGAGATCATCTAATATTCTTTTCTCTGCTCCTATGTGCTTATTGTTTGTTTTCTTGCTGGGAGAAATATCAATAACCTCAGATACGCAGATGACACCACCCTTATGGCAGAAAGTGAAGAGGAACTAAAGGGCCTCTTGATGAGAGTGAAAGAGGAGAGTGAAAAAGTTGGCTTAAAGCTCAACATTCAGAAAACGAAGATCATGGCATCTGGTCCCATCACTTCATGGGAAATAGATGGGGAAACAGTGGAAACAGTGTCAGACTTTATTTTTGGGGGCTCCAAAATCACTGAAGGTGGTGACTGCAGCCATGAAATGAAAAGACGCTTACTCCTTGGAAGGAAAGTTATGACCAACCTAGATGTAATATTGAAAAGCAGAGACATTACTTTGCCAACAAAGGTCCATCTAGTCAAGGCTATGGTTTTTCCTGTGGTCATGTATGGATGCGAGAGTTGGACTGTGAAGAAAGCTGAGCGCCGAAGAATCGATGCTTTTGAACTGTGGTGTTGGAGAAGACTCTTGAGAGTCCCTTAGACTGCAAGGAGATCCAATCAGTCCATTCTAAAGGAGATCAGTCCTGGGTGTTCTTTGGAAGGAATGATGCTAAAGCTGAAACTCCAGTACTTTGGCCACCTCATGCGAAGAGTTGACTCATTGGAAAAACTCTGATGCTGGGAAGGATTGGGGGCAGGAGGAGAAGGGGACGACAGAGGATGAGATGGCTGGATGGCATCACCGACTCGATGGACGTGAGTCTGAGTGAACTCTGGGGTTGGTGATGGACAGGGAGACCTGGCGTGCTGTGATTCATGGGGTTGCAAAGAGTCGGACACGACCAAGCAACTGAACTGAGTTGAACTGAAGTGAATTATAATAAAAGCTCCGTGTAGTTAGAGACTGTCTCATTTGTTCACTATTATATTGCAAAGATCTGGAAGAATACCGGTCATATGACTCCATCAATGTATATTTGCTGAATGAATAAGAACACAACTCAGACACATGATATATATGATCATATTTGTGTGCTTAATGTAATAACTCTAGCAGAATACTGCATGGTGAAAGGGATTGAGCCTGTTATAATAATTCTGGAATCAGATTACATGAGTGTACTTCACAATATGTTAGTGGTAGCAGGAATTAAAATAGTAGAGAATAAAAACCTTACAAAGGCAGTATTAGTAGAATCTTCCAGTGGGAAAAGATTAAGGACTCAAGGGTAACTTCAAATATTGACCATTGGGAAACATAATGGCAATGCCAAAGCATAAGGATATATTTGGATACTGAATATCTTATTTGTCTCATTTAATATCACTAAATATAATCCCTTTGAAAGCAGAAAATTCTGTCTGGTTTATAACTATACACTTCAGTGAACAAATGAATGAAGAAGAATCTAGTAGGTCTTCAGACAGAATTAATGTGAATCAGGTATTGAAATTTTCAATAAATAAGAGAGTAAAAGAAAAGAAATGGAACTTTCATTGGTGGTTTAAAGTTATACTTAGGGCCTCAGAGCATAGTATCATTGGTGGTAAGTATCTCCACATTGTATGGAGTAGTGCTAGACATACTCAGCACGCATGCGTGCTCAGTCACTAAGTCGTGACCCCATAGACTGTAGCCCACCAGGCTCCTCTGTCCATAGGATTTCCCAGGCAAGAATGCTGGAGTAGGTTGCCATTTCTTTCCTCCACATCTTCCTGACCCAAGGATGTAACCTGGGCCTCCTGCACTGTAGGCAGTTTCTTTACCACTGAGCCACCAAGGAAGACCATACTCACCATAGACTTGTTAATTAATAATTACAGTAATGTCAGTACTGCCACTGTGAATCACCACCTTTAGCCTCTCTAAGTGGTGACCAGACAGGACTTATTAGCAGAATTTCAGCTGGTAAGAATTGGTGCAGAGTTTTAACTCTCATGATAAAGAGAAGGGTGTGCTTCTCCTAAGCCAAATGAGAATGGACCCAGAGCAATGACTCGTGGAAGAAAGCAGTGCTATCTCTCTTTGGATATTTATTCAGCAGCTACATCAGCAGGCAATTCCATGGGATATAAGGCAAGGGGGAAAAAATTAATGTGTATCCCTTAGAGTTTGGAGATACACATAACAACTGAATCAGATGTTTGCTTCCTCTATGCAAATATGGATAAGGGATAGGAAAGGAAGAAGTCAATAACTTCATTTTAACTATTTAATTTATTAATATTTTAGCTAGTCAGAATAGGTACTTAAACTATTAGTGTCATAAATATGTAGCAACAATAATGAAAGTTCATATACAGGGATTTTATCATGAGAGAAATGTAATGCTCAGTGTAAATAATACCAGAAGATTTACATGTTAGGTATTTTCCTGTTTATTAGTGCTTTATTGATTAGACCAATTTAAATATATGTATTTCAACACTAATTAATTAGAGGGTACCTTTGATCATGGTTTCCTGTATTCAAGGATTTGAATCATCTTAAATATGAAAGGGAGCAAAAAAGATATGAATTATAGATTAACATCCAAAGGTTGCATTAGAATAACACTGAATGTGGAGGCATTTTTTTTTTTTTTGAGATCTCTCAGAATATTGCTTCACTGGTGTTTTAATAGGATAAGAGACATTTTAGAAATGGTTTTTCTATTATGGGTGAAGTTATATGAGAAGCTGACAGTAATAAAACAACTTATTAGAAATAAGGGTCATGTAACTTACTATTAATTTCTTATCAATCTATAAAAATAAAGATATAGTACTTGAAATTTAGGCAAAAGGGAGCAATGTGATATATGAGGCAAAAGCAACATGTTAATGAAAAAGGACATAGTAAAATAAATTAGGAACTTGCATTATTGCAAAATATATTATTTTTGTTAATAATAAAACATTGAACTATATATTAATATATACTCAGTTTTCTGATCATATAAAGCTTAATATGAATCATTTTCATTTACTTATGTTTGTTCCTTAAAAGCTATATAATAATTCTGTCAAAAATAGTAATATACTTTCAATTATAGATATTGTACATGTATTATGTTATTTCCCTAGTTGCTTTTCTCTTTCTCTTTATTTTTATTATACAGGAATTTATTTATATATGTGTATATTTATATATATATACACACATTTAACTGTGTATATACATACATATTTGTATATATATACATTTTAATATATATTTCACCCTACAAAAAATGGGATCTTTTTTTAGTTTCTTGACTAAACAAGGGGCTGGTTTCTAATTAGACTGTTCTTATCCAACATAATAAAGTGGAACTATTTTTATTCTTGATCAAAGATGCTTATAATTTAGGATGTTTATCTGAAAAGACAGATGGATGAATACAGCTTTATGCATGTAACTGCTCATTAAAATGTGAAACATATAAAATAAAAATAAAGTTTTATTTAGGAAACATATTTGTAATGCCTATTATGTGTGCAATACTATTCTCAGCACTTGAGAAGAAATGAAAGATACTAATTAAGCTCTATAGATTTTTGTACTTTAACTGGTTAGCAGTTGTTTCTTTTCAAAACATGATTGATTAGTGTAAAAATGGTACATAGATAAATAATTGCTTTTCTTTTAAATGGAAAGAACCATGGTAAGTGTGTTTGGGGGATTTTATTTTTACTTTTTGTAAGACTTATTTTGAGAGGTGAATGTTGAACCAAATCTTGAAGATCTAATTTGCATTTAATTAAAACCTTTATTTTCAATGGAAGGAATTAAGGGTCTGTCTTTCTCTTGTATCCAAAAATAGTTCAATTCTGTAGACTTCGGCAACTCATAAAACTGACTATATACAGTATATCAGTTTAAATGTAATTACTGAAGCTTAGAATATAAGATTTAAGGGGTCTGGGGTATTTTTAAACTATATATGTTTTTATTTTTTAGGAAACCCCAGACACCCTCCATGTGCCTGTGCAGCTTAATGGCTAAACACCTGTTCGGCCTCAATGAGATTAGGCTTCAGGCCAAGGGTTGTTTGGCTCTTCTCTAATAGAAGAGTCATAACTGCAAACAGTGAAAGTGAAAGTCACTAGGTCGTGTCTGACTCTTTGTGACCTCATGGACTGTAGTCCATGGAATTCTCCAGGCCAGAATACTGAGAGGGTAGCCTTTCCTTTCTCCAGGGGATCTTTCCAACCCAGGAATCAAATTGGGGTCTCCTGCATTACAGGTGGATTCTTTACCAACTGAGCTATCAGGGAAGCCCATGACTGCACACAGCTGGCTTTCTTAAAAGGAGGTCTGGTGGGCCATTTCATATAACCTGAGACAATAGGATTTGCACAGATTTAGGGCTGCTGCTGCTGCTCTCCCGGGGATCCCAATGAGGTGATACTCCACCTCCTCTGGGAAAATGAGAAATGAGCTCATTTTCTGAGGATTTTCCCTTTTCTACCATTCAGTTCAGTTCAGTACAGTCACTCAGTTGTGTCCAACTCTTTGCGACCCCATGAATCACAGCACGCCAGGCCTCCCTGTCCATCTCCAACTCCCAGAGTTTACTGAAACTCATGTCCATTGAGTCGGTGATGCCATCCAGCCATCTCATCCTCTGTCGTCCCCTTCTCCTCCTGCCCCCAATCCCTCCCAGCATCAGAGTCTTTTCCAATGAGTCAACTCTTCACATTAGGTGGGCAAAGTATTGGAGTTTCAGCTTTAGCATCAGTCCTTCCAATGAACACCCAGGACTGGTCTCCTTTAGAATGGATTGGTTGGATCTCCTTGCAGTCCAAGGGACTATCAAGAGTCTTCTCCAACACCACAGTTCAAAAGGATCGATTCTTTGGCACTCAGCTTTCTTCACAGTCCAACTCTCACATCCATACATGACCATGGGAAAACCATAGCCTTGACTAGATGGACCTTTGTTGGCAAAGTAATGTCTCTGCTTTTGAATATGGTGTCTAGGTTGGTCATAACTTTCCTTCCAAGGAGTAAGCATCTTTTAATTTCATGGCTGCACTCACCATCTGCAGTGATTTTGGAGCCCCAAAAATAAAGTCTGACACTGTTTCCACTGTTTCCCATCTATTTCCCATGAAGTGATGGGACCAGATGCCATGATCTTCGTTTTCTGAATGTTGAGCTTTAAGCCAACTTTTTCACTCTCCTTTTTCACTTTCATCAAGAAGCTCTTTGGTTCCTCTTCACTTTCTGCCATAAGGGTGGTGTCATCTGCATATCTGAGGTTATTGATATTTCTCCCAGCAATCTTGATTCCAGCTTGTGCTTCTTCCAGCCCAGCTTTTCTCATGATGTACTCTGTAAATAAGTTAAATAATCAGAGTGACAATATTTCTACCATTAGTATTCATCAAAACTTAGCGGGGTTAGAAACTGCAAACTCGTGGCTCCCCTTTTGCCTTATTGGGCTTCCAGAGGAGGCAGCATAAAGCTTCCTTGTCTTCTGGTCCTGTGTAGGAACTTGTGCCTCTATGTGAAAGAATACTCATCCGGAAGGAAAGCAACTTACTCTAGCTACTTCCCAGTAAAGATTATCTTTTTCAAATGAACACTCACGGAAACATGAATAAGCAAAATGTAAATGCTGAAATTACATGCATATGCTTATTTTTCACTTAACATTAGTTGCAACCACCAAAGGCACTTTAAAAAGGAATCTGATTATATGTTCATAATAAAGTTAATATTATACAGAATTCTTACTTTTCAAATAAAATCTGTGTTGTGTTAAGAACACCACATAATAGGAATCTGCCTCAGAGATGTATGATAGGCTATTAAATTGTTTTTGTAAAGATATATGAAGTTATTGGTATATGATTATAAAGTTATAAGTATTATGGGGGGGAAATGGACTTCCCTGATAGCTCAGCTGGTAAAGAATCCTCCTGCAATGCAGGAGACCCCAGTTTGATTCCTGGGTCAGGAAGGTCCACTGGAGAAGGGATAGGTTACCCACTCCACTATTTCTGGGCTTCCCTTGTGGCTCACCTGGTAAAGAATCTGCCCACAATTTGGGAGACCTGGGTTCCATCCCTGGGTTGGGAAGATCCCCTGGGGAAGGGAAAGGCTACCCACTCCAGTATTCTGGCCTGAAGAATTTCATGGACTTTATAGTCCTTGGATTCACAAGGAGTTGGACACAACTAAGCAACTTTCACTTTCACTTCATAGGAAAAATAGAAGAGTTATAATATTAAAATTTAATATTTGTCCAAAAACATTCATCAAGCTTCCCTGAAATTTGCAAAATTATCTTTTGTCTACATAATACATTCTCCAGATATTCTTTTGTTTTACTCATAGGAATATTTTATATTCTTATTGGAGTATGGTGGAAAGTTTTGTGGTAATGCTAATTTTTCTTCTGTTTTTCCTTTTCTTCATCATAGATTAAAATGAGTAATCCACAACTGACTATTTTTTCTTCTAGGAAAAACACTTTTTGCAAAAAAAAAAAAAAGAGAAGTTTAAAATCTTAGTATTCATATCTAGAAACACTAAGTTTCATTAAATTCGTATGACCATTCTCTAAAAGGCCAGATAATTCATTAAAGTTTGACATTACAAACAAGATCATTATTCTAACTTTTAAGTAAATGTATGTAAGTAATTACATTAAATATAAGTGAAAAATAGTCAATGTGAAATAAAGATCGTCAGAAAAAAGTTTTTAAAGTATATGTAGTTTGTAAAAGAATTCTAAAATATAGAAATGAAGGTTGAAACCAAAATGATAGAAAAGGCATACCATAGAAAATGAGGTGACAAAATAAAGCAGGTATAACTACATGAATACCAGAAAGTGTAGTCTTTTATAAAGAAATACTAAATATAAAAAGAGAAACTTAAATATAAAAAAATGGTATACCAGGAAGATAGAAATTTTAAATGTTTATGTACATGATAACAAACACTTAAAATATATAGAAAACAAAAATTAGCAGAAATAAAAGGAGAATAAAAATGTCCTCTGTCATGGTGGAACATTTCAATAATTCTTTCAATACCTGACTGAACAAGAAGATAAAAACTGTAAAGATAATGATAATTTGATCAGTGTGATAAACTTTTCCTCAGTAATGTATAAAGAATTTTGCATTTTATTTCCCCAAACTGAACAAATATGGGTCTTACAGAAAGTTCAAAAAATTTTGAAGACATGAAATCATACAAAGTATGTTCTTTTATACTATCAGAATTACACTAGAAATATAAAAATGAAGTTAAAAGTGATAAATAGGAAGTACATAAGTTTTTGGAAAGTATGCTTTATATTTCTAATTAACTCATGGTCAGAAAATTCAAAGTAAAAATAAGAAAAAAATGTTGAATTCAGTGATATTGGACTACTACATACTGAAAAATCTTAGGATGAAGTTAGTGTCACCCCACTCCAGTACTCTTGCCTGGAAAATCCCATGGATGGAGGAGCCTGGAAGGCTGCAGTCCATGGGGTCGCTAAGAGTCGGACACGACTGAGCGACTTCACTTTCACTTTTCACTTTCGTGCATTGGAGAAGGAAATGGCAACCCACTCCAGTGTTCTTGCCTGGAGAATCCCAGGGATGGGGGAGCCCGGTGGGCTGCCGTCTATGGGGTCGCACAGAGTCGGATACGACTGAAGCGACTTAGCAGCAGCAGTGCCACTTAAAGACATATTTATATCATTAATATAGATTAGAAAAGATTAAGGCCCCAAATCAATGATCCAAGCATTATCTCAAGAAACTAGAAGTAAAACAGCAAGTAAAACCTAGGGTTTAGAGAAAGAAGGCAAAAATGAAGCTGCTGCTGCTAAGTCGCTTCAGTCGTGTCTGACTCTGTGCGATCCCATACACGGCAGCCCACCAGGCTCCCCTGTCCCTGGGATTCTTCAGGCAAGAACACTGGAGTGGGTTGCCATTTCCTTCTCCAATGCATGAAAGTGAAAAGTGAAAGGGAAGTCGCTCAGTCGTGTCCGACCCTTAGCGACCCCATGGACTGCAGCCCACCAGGCTCCTCTGTCCAAGGGATTTTCCAGGCAAGAGTACTGGAGTGGGGTAAAAATGAAGCCAGCAACAAAAATTAATAAAGTAGAAATATTTAATATAGAGTATAAGCAAAGCAAAACTTTTTTTTTAAAGAATTAACTGATTATTCCCTGGTGGGTTAGTAAAATTTAAAATAATGGAAGTTTGAACACAGTTTATGTGGGTTCATTTAAAACTGTAGATGAAATGAGAAAATTCCTAAGCAAGCACATCTTAACAATGTTAACCCCCAAAATAAAACAGTACAAATACTTTGTATGAAAGTAATGGAATCTTCAATTTAAAAAAAAAAATCTCACAAAGAGAAATCCAGGACAAGATGGCTTCGCCTGTGAATTATGTGACCATTTAAGAAAGGAATTGTACTATTAAAGTTCTAAGAGAAGAAGCACTTCTCAAGTTGTTTTATGAGGTATATCAGTTTCCTATTGCTATATAACGGATTAATACAATCTAATAGAATTAAAGGAGCTTCCCTGGTGGCTCAGTGGTAAAGAATCCACCTGGCAATGCAGGAGGTTTGGGTTTTATCCCTGTTGTCAGGAAGATCCCCTGGAGAAGAAAGGGCAGCCCCCTCCCGAGTTCTGGCCTGTAGAATTCTATGGACAGAGGAGCCTGGCAAGCTACAGTCCATGGGGTAGCAAAAGAGCTGGACACAACTTAGCAACTAAACACACACAATAGACTCAAAACAACACACATCTTATCTCAGTTTGTGGGTCAGGAGTCTGAGAATAGCTTAGGGGACTCCTCTGTTGAGGGTTCTAACTGGTTGCAGTCAAGTTGTGGGCTAAGTGATATTATTATATGTACATGTATGTATATGTGCATACACATATATAGACATGCATATATATATACGTATTTTATTTAATTAGACGCAAACTGTAGGCCCTGTAATGCTCAACAGTGGCCCTCATATTCATCCCTTTTGTCAACCCCCTGCAGTTGCTCAAAAAGAGGGTTTTATGGAAGGAATGAACATGGAAGCCAGCTTTGGATCTGTCTGTGATACAAGGCCAAAAAAACTTAAAGCAAAACACGATATATTAACTTAAAATGTTGGCTAGTTAAATGAAGCAATGCATAAGGTATGACATCATGGTACATCAGGAAGACAAATTTTAAATATTTATGTACACATTTATGTATACATGTTGCTCTATGTCTTCTCTTATATTTGTACATTTAGTGTGTGTGTGTATATATATATGTATGTCCATATATACATATGTATTTCATATGATACATTTAAATATAGTATTGAAATTATAGATGTTTGGCTGGTGTTGTGAAGGAAACAACAGAATGGAAGACAAGACAAGGATGTTTTCTCTGAGGAAGTGACTTCAATAAAGAAGAGTAGTAGATGAATATTTGGGCAGATGTAATAACCTGAGGAGTGTAGTGGGTTAAATAATGTCCCCTTCTAATTCATGTTTACGCAACATCTTGGAATGTGACCTTATTTGGAAGTATAGTCTTTATAGATAGAGCTTAGAATTTTGAGATGAAAACATCCTGGATATAAAGTGGGCTCTAAATCCAGTCGTTAGTGTCCGTATGAGAAGAGGAGAGCACATAGAAAGACACAAAGGAAAATGCCTTGTAAAAATGGGGACAGGGTTTGGAATTTGGCACCTATAAATCAAAGACTACTAAGGATTGCTGACAATCACCAGCAACTAGGAGAGAGTCTAGTTAGAATAGATTCTCCTTCAGAATTTCCGGTAATTTGATTTCAGCCTTCCGGCACCCAGAACTATGCATTTCTGTCATTTGAAGCTACCAAGCTTTTGGTCATTTATTATAGCACCCTTGGGAACCTAAGACAGGGATCAAGAGTGACAAAAGCTTAGTAAGTTAACAACAAAGTACATTTGCTTGGAGTTGTTGCATTTGATTGGAAGAAGAGGCAATAGCATGGTCACATTGGGTCTTACAGGAGTTTATTTCAAGTGCTATAGGAAGTCGCTGTTGGTCAGTCACTCAGTCATATCCTACTCTTTGTGACCCAGTGCACTGCAGCATGCCAGGCTTCCCCGTCCTTTATCTTCTCCTGGAGTTTGCTCAAACTCAGGTCCATTGAGTCGGTGATGCCATCCAACCATCTCATCCTCTGTCATTCCCTTCTCCTCTTACCTTCAGTCTTTGCCAGCATCAGGCTTCTTTTCCAATGAGTTAGCTCTTCACATCCGGTGACCAAAGTATTGGAGCTTCAGCTTCAGCATCAGTCCTTCCAATGAATATTCAGGACTGGTTTCCTTTAGGATTGACCAAAGGTCAAGGTGCAGCCCAATGGACTCTCAAGAGTCTTCTCCACACCACAGTTCAAAAGCATTAGTTCTTTGGCACTCAGTCTTCTTTATGGTCCAACTCTCAGAGAGAAAATTACTTAAAACTTATGTGCTAAAATAACATGGTGGATGCTCTTTAAAACTGAGTAGAACAGGATAAGAATTAAAGCAAGAAGAACCTAGTAAGGGGATAGGATACCATGGAAGTCCAGGTTAGAGATGGTGGGAGTTTGGTGTGGAGTCATGGCAACAGAGAAGTAAAGCAGGCTGAGATATATTTTGAAGTTAGAACTGATGACTTACTGATGGATTGTAAGTACATGTTGAGTAAAAATTAGAAATGTCTTCCTAAGATTTGAGCTGAGCTAATGGATACATGTTCATGAAATTTACCAAAACAGAGAGCGTGAGGGAGACAAATTGGGGAGGAGTGAGAAAGAAGGATGATTTTTAGCTTGACATAGGTGAGTTTTTTTTTTTTTTTTTTGTATGGATTGAGATTTAAATTTCAGGGACTCCAGTATGTAAATAATATTGAAAGGCATGTGAATAGCTAAGGTCATTTAGGGAGAAAGTGTAGAGAGAGTTTTGTCCAAACACTTTTTGTCAAAAGTTTTGTCCAAAAAAGAGTTTTGTCCAAAACACAAAAGTGTAGAAAGTTTTATCCAAGCCAAAACTGAAGAAAATTAGAGGAAAATATGCAATTTGTGTGTGTGTGTGTGTTAGTTGCTCAGTCGTGTCCAACTCTCTGGGACCCAATGGACTGTAACCCACCAGGCTCTTCTCTCCATGGGATTCTCCAGGCAAGAATACTGGAATGGGTAGCCATTCCCTTCTCCAGGGGACCTTCCTGACCCAGGGATGGAATCCAGGTCTCCTGCACTGCAAGCCAGTTCTTTACCCTCTAAGTCACCATGAAAACCCCAAAATATGCAATACAGGACCTTAAATAAGAAGCTTCCTGCTGGAAAATTTATGAATGTTTGTGAATGTTACAGAAATAGTGGTAAGTAGGGAACTAAGTTCTACCCACTGCTATAGTGACTATAGCAGATTTATTTGTGTATAAATAAGGGATTCATGAGTCAAATGATTCAACGTTTAGGACTGATTGCCTATCATCTCAAGAATTTTCCTCAGTAACACAGTCAGAGTAGTCTCTGCCACTTCTGTGTTTTTAGTCCTTATGCTACTTTTTACTATTTAAGATGGGATAAGGAATTCTGAAACAAACTGCCAATGACATTTTTGTAAATCCACAAATCTAATTCACATTGCTTTTGATAGCTTCTATGAGCAATAAATTTCAGTAGTATCCTATTCTTAATTTCATAACCAGTTCAAATAGTAAACTTTAAAATGTTTACATATGAAATCCAAATGAAAAAAAGGTGGGTATAAACCTATACCCAATCCAAACTTTGGATCATCTATATGGTAGAACTGGTCTTTTACAGTCAATTTTTATGTTTATATACTGTAGAACTAGAATTGACCTCACAGACTGTATGACTGTATACCTTTACTTTACAATTAAGGGTGTC
The DNA here is from genome assembly GCF_002263795.3 of Bos taurus. Taxonomy (NCBI): domain Eukaryota; kingdom Metazoa; phylum Chordata; class Mammalia; order Artiodactyla; family Bovidae; genus Bos; species Bos taurus. The sequence goes on along the minus strand of NC_037332.1, from coordinate 11,220,545 downwards.
AGGATTCAGAAAGACAACCTTTCCATGGGGGTCATGTCTTGTTAGTGGCAGAAGTGGAACTAAGATCACTGGTTTTCTTTTGTCTGATCAAAACTGTAACTGGAAACTCTTCTTTGAAATTAATCTCAAGGGGATGCTTCCTTTAAAATGCCATATTAGATTTTAGTTTCATTGAGGGAAGCTAAATATTTTCTCTTTTGGAGAGGGAATATTTATTAAATACCGTGATTATATAAGATAGAAATAAAGACTTAAGAAATGACCCTAGGGTTTAATCCCAAATTTTATCACTTTAATAAGTGTTTGGATTTTAGACCAGCTACTTATTCTCACAGAGCATCGGTTTTCTCATCTGTAAAATTAAACCCACATTTCACTGTTATGTGAGGATTTTTCATGTTCCTTTAGTAACTAATTAAGATTCTGAGCCTCTTGTAGCCTTCAATAGCACTATTAAAGTAACACAATTTTGAATCATCACCTTGGAAGCTGGCCTTGAGAGGAAGAATCAAGTAGAGGTTACTGGATAAACTCTGGCTTGTACTGATGAGTGATGTGAACAAATAATATACAATTTTGAATATTATTTTGAGCCTCAGAAAGGTGAAATGTAACAATATTCTGAGAGGCTTGAGGGAACTAAGTTGCGCTGAAGAAATAGCAAATTCACTCTTCTTAGCTCATATTCAAGATGGATGGATAAAAATAATCACTGTCATTATTCAACTTCTTCTTTATTTCTTTCCTTCTTTCTCACTTTTTCTATTTTTTTCTCCTGATCTCTTTGCTTTCCTCCCTTCTTCCCCGATAGGTGAAGTCTAGTTAATAAAATATGCTTACTGTATGACTTCTTTGTACTTAATAATGGAGATTTTCTAGACAGTTTCCATGTTGTACTCCAGCTTCCTTCTATTTCCAGAGAAGAACTTGTTGCATACAAACTTATATTCTTACTGTGTTTTCCTGCCATGTTTTTGCTTATGAATAGAATGCATTTTGCCATTCAGATCTTAACTCTTAAAACCTCTAAACTTTCAATAACTGAATTGCTACCACAACTTGATTGCTCATTTGATCATTTACAATATGCTGTGAAGCCTGCATTATGTCTCTGAGCACTATGCAAATACAGAAAAACTGCTTCCCATTGGAATTTTTAAATAAAGAGCACCACCTTGTGGGAATATATGCTTATATGTACTGGAAGACAGGAATATTAATAATAGTTCATTTAAAAAACAGTGCTTGTAATTTGTACTATACTAAGTTATTAACATAGAAATAAAACCTCATGCTTTTTCCTAAGGAAAATTTAAAAATGGAAAGATAAAATTAGAAAAATTTTATTTTAACCATATAAAATAATTTTATTGTACATCAACTTTTTCCGTTTAGTGAATCAATGAAAATCATCTGTAAAATTATATACTAATGATTCCTTTTATATGAACATTATTTTAGAACTAATATTTAGCATAAGATAATAAATTATAAAAAACTATTAAGACCTGATCCAAAAAAAAGCCTTACTTTAAAAATAAGGAAACCAAAATTGAGGGAATGAATTTATTGTGTTCACCAAGTTACATATAACCAATGGAGGGCTAAATATGGCCATGAAAACATCAGTCCTGTCTGCCTGACTCTTTTTTTGATCAATTGTCAGATATTAGAATATAGTAATAGTTCATTGACCAGCACTGGGGAATCCTTCATTGACCTTTACTGGGAACTAGATTATTTAACAAAAATGAATTTTGTTATCTTAATAATAAAGCAATGCTCACATATACTATTGCGTACTTGAAGATAATACTTTTCTAGCGTCTTTCTAGATTCTGGTGCATTATCCCAGTTTTTCTAAGAACAAGTAGTTTATCTAGTATTTCTTGGAATTTAACTTGAAAAAGCTTTACTATTTTTATGTATTATATTGATGCTGATTCTTTTAAGGTTCCATGTATGACATTATTTCATCTCAATTTACTTTGAAGGTTGAACTAAAGTTTTAAGCTATTCCTCTTGCAATGGAGAGCCCACAGCTGAAAAGTATTTCCTCCTCATGAATATAAAAATAACATGGGTTTCATCATCTTGCAAACTCAGACATTGTACTCATGCTTTGGGATTCCAAATTACCTTACAGCATTTTATAAATCATATTACTCCTCTGTGTTGAAACTATAGAAGAATAAAATCCATTCTGGTTTTTGTGTTTTAATGGTTTATTGTTTGGTGGTTTAGTTGCTAAGTCGTGTCTGACTCTTGCAATTCTATGGACTATGGCCTGCCAGGTTCCACTGTTCATGGGATTCTCCAGACAAGAATCCTGGAGTGGGTTGCCATTTCCTTCTCCAGGGGATCTTCCTGACCCAGGAATCAAACCTGGATCTCCTGCACTGCAGGCAGATTCTTTGCCGACTGAGCTATCAGGAAAGCCCCTAAACATCAAATTTTCTTAAGCCAGGTTTTCCTCACCACTATTCTAACATGTTTGACTTGGGCGACTTTTCTAATGAGTCTAAGCAATGTGACTTTCATCCTTCTAGTTTGTTAGAATCTTTATATGTCTTGCTTCTGTTCTTTGCTCCTTATTTCTATAACTTTGAGTGATAAACATAAATTGTAAAGGTGCCTCTCTGTCTTCATATACAGCAATGGCAAACTATTAATGGGTCAGTTAAAAAAACTTGAGTCTTATTCTGGGAACCAACATTCAGGTGACTTGTAGGCCACATATTCATGCCTTATCTTTTATCCAAAAACCTCAATTCAGATAATCATACCCACCAGGATTATTGCACTATAGCAATATTTATCTTTCTTTTCTTATAACAAATTGTAATTCAAATAAACATTTTTCTTGCATTAATAATTCATTATGTCTAATTAAAGTATGATTCTGAAGAACTGCTGCTGCTGCTGCTAAGTCGCTTCAGTCATGCCCGACTCTGTGCCACCCCATAGATGGCAGCCCACCAGGCTCCCCCGTCCCTGGGATTCTCCAGGCAAGAACACTGGAGTGGGTTGCAATTTCCTTCTCCAATGCATGAAAGTGAAAAGTGAAAGGGAAGTTGCTCAGTCATGTCCGACTCTTAGTGACCCCATGGACTGTGACCCACCAGGCTCCTCCACTCATGGGATTTTCCAGGCAAGAGTACTGGAGTGGCGTGCCATTGCCTTCTCCGTCTGAAGAACTAGTCACAGATTTATTGGATTTTGCATGATTTCAGACATCATTATATAGGGTAATTCATGGTAGCTTTAGGACAGGAATCTGTGAAGGCATTTTAGTAGCTGAGAGGTCTTTGATGTTTTTCTTTTAGTTTTTAGATAGGGCAGGTGTGTTCAGTAGCCAGCAGTGGCAGAGGTTTGAAGATGGAGAGCAGAGCTTGAGAAGTCTCTTGAAACTTTGATTCAGGACTCATACAACCTCATTTCTGGACCATTCTATGGTCCTCAGTAAATCACATGCCAGCCCAGATTCAAGGTGTAGATAACTGTACTCCAGCTTCCCTGGTGTCTCAGTGGGTAAAAAAATCTACCTGCCAATGCAGGAGCTGTGCGTTTGGTCCCAGGTTTGGGAGGATCCCCTGGAGAAGGAAATGGCAACCCATTCCAGTATTCTTGCCTGGCAATCCCATGGAGAAAGGAACCTGGTAGGCTACAGTCCATGGGGTTCAAAAGAGTTGAAGACAACTTAGCAACTAAAACAGCAGCAGCAAACTGTACTTCACTTGTTAGTGGGTATATCTGCAAAAAATTGTGACCGCTTTTGTAACCTACTGCAACCAGGTTTGTAGCAGTGGAAATGGAACTGGCACTTTTTTTTGTATTCCTGGACCAAATTCCAGTGTGTGTGTGGGAAGAGGGATTGGGGGCAGTCTGATAATTTAGCTCAAATCTGACACTGTCTATCCAGAGATAAATCAGACTCCATAGGTTGAGGGTTCATTTTCTTAAGATTCCCCCAACCTCCACCCCATACACACACACTCAGATACCAGCCAGTTGTAAACCTAAGCATTGCCTGGGCTTTGACCAATAAGCTACAAATTGGAGGTTCCAATGGCCCACTCCTTTATTTTGATAAATTTGCCAGTGTGGCTCAGCAAACCTGTTTACTCACTGGATTACCATTTCTTATGACAAGTCTAGACAGTATATTAAAAAGCAGAGATATTACTTTGCCAAAAAAGGTCCGCCTAGTCAAAGCTATGGTTTTTCCAGTATTCACTTGTGGATGTGAGAGTTGGACCTTAAAGAAAGCTGAGCACTGAAGATGCTTTTGAACCATGATATTGGAAAAGACTCTTGGGAGTCCCTTGGACTGCAAGGAGATCAAACCAGTCAGTCCTAAAGGAAATCAGTCCAGAATATTCATTGGAAGGACTGATGCTGAAGCTGAAACTCCAATACTTTGGCAACCTGGTGCAAAGAACTGACTCATTAGAAAGGACCTTGATGCTGAGAAAGATTGAAGGCCGGAGGAGAAGGGGACGACAGAGGATGAGCTGGTTAGGTGCATCACCTATTCGATGGACATGAGTTTGAGCAAGCTCCGGAGTTGGTGATGGACAGGGGGGCCTGGCGTGCATGGTGTCACAAAGAGTTGGACACGACAGAGTGACTGAACTGAACCATTTCTTATAAAAGGCTTTAACTCAAGAACAGCCACACAGAAGAGATGCATATGGCAAAACATAAAGCAAAGGTGTGGTTTCACAGGTGCACCACTTTCCCCGAATCTCCACTTGTTCACCAATCCAGAAACTCTTGAAACTGTGTCCTTTGATTGTTTAGCTTTTTGGCCATTGGTGACTGAACTCAATGTCCAGCCCATCACCCTCCACAGAGGTCAGTGAGTGGGACTGAAAATTCAAATCCTCTAATTGTTTGGTTGGCTCCACTTTCATAGGAGCTAACCAAAAGACAACTTTATCACTCTCCACACTTAGGAAATTACAAGGATTTTGGAAGATGTGAGCCAAGAGCCACACAAAGACCAAATGTATGTGGGTAATATATTTTGGTCATCTGAATGACTATGTATGTGTCTGTGTATCTATGTATGTATATATATATATTTCACAATATTATTATATACCCTGTGAGATAATAATCAATGGTACCTGATATCAAGGAAAACATTGAAGAAGTGAGAAAAGTCATGTTAAATCATTTGACCTAAGTGGCTTTGTTAATGAGAAGCAAAATAATTTTTGTGTTTAAAGATTTACAGTAAGACTGCCCTGGATTAAAAGTCTGTTCATTTTAGCACTGACTTCCCTTTCCTAAAAACTGACCTTAGACATGTCATTTATTTTCTGTAAGTTCAAATTTGTTTATTTGCAAAAAACTGGAAATGATAATAGCTACCTTATCAGGTAATTGGTTGGATTAAAAGAAATCATGCAAGTGCATGACTGTATGCTTAATATAGTAAGTGCTCAGAACATACGATTAGTATATTATTTATAGAATTAATAATTTCCTTAGTATTCTGAATAGTGTTCTGATTACAACAAAAACACATGTCAGAAAGAAAACTCTCTTGAAAGTAATCTGTGTTGGACAAGACTTGATTGGATTGTCAGTGGAAATAATTGCTGGGGCATTGAAAGTTTAAAACTGGGATTTTAGATGGAAATCACAGATAGAAGTGTCCATGTGGAGATGAACATAAAATCCTTGGCAGTGAGGTAAATTTAAAGCAAATATCTGTACAAGAAAAAGAGCAGGCAATCAAAAATAAATATTTCGGATTTTGGAAGACTAGATCATGATTAATTTGGCAAGCTTGATGAAATACATAGAATAAGATGGTATTGTGTTGTTTGCTTTTCTGGCACTATAGTTTTGCTCATCGTGTTTCTAGTTATTGGAATTGTCAACTGCTAGAATCCTTTCCCTCTGAGGTGACATTTCGTACATCCCCAACTTTCCATGCTTAACGATCTCAGCCTGAAGTATAGTGTAGGTGAGTAACAATAGCTCAGGAAATATTTTAATTAATTTTAAAAGCGAAGATGCAAGGTTCATAATATAAATAAAGTTCCAAAAATGTTACGATTGTCCTTCATATCGCATAAACATTCAATCTAAACATATCTAACCATGTATGTTTTTACATAATCATGTTCACATTTGAGGAACATCAATCATAGATAGCTAAGCTTCCCCTAAACTCAAAACTCAAATACTTATTTAAAAAAAACAACAAATAGTTATTCCCATAATTGAGTATAAAATTAACAGTACCATATACAAATGGTAGTAACTAACTGAATTGATATAGAAAACCATGGAATCATCTGGTTCTTTCAAAAACAACCTTACATTCATTTTATTAATGAATAAAATGAATTCATTAATTCATTTTGAATGAACTAGACAATATCTAGTTTGTCAACAGTTTTGGACTCCTATATAATTATCACAACCTTAGTGTGAGCTCTTTTTTAATTGAAGTCTACCTGATTTATAATGTTGTGCTAGTTTAGGTTTACATCAAAGTGATTTGGTTATTTTAACTGAATCATATGTGTATTATATGTATATATTATTTTCAGATTCTTTTCTATTATATATATTATTTTTATATTCTTTCATATTCTTTTCCATTATAGGTTATTACAAGTGTGAACTCTTTAGTGAAATATGACAGTTTTGGTTCTATTTAATAGACATTTACTGAGCTTATATTCTTTGAAGGGTGTTCTCATCAATTAAGAAAACATTTATAACCTTTGTGTGAAACACGTGTACTTTAACTTTCTTAGTTTAAATCCAAAAATATATTTCAGCATTGGTAAAACCTATTGTGGCTGAATAATGTATGATATTTTATTGCTGACTTTAGGAAAATTTAATTATTCAACTGAGTAGACATTCTCTGTAAGTGAGGTTAAAAGGAAAGTGTGTGTCTGAGTCATGTTGGCTGTAGGGACGGTGTTGTGGGTGGTTGTATTTTATTTTTCTAGGCTGTAGGTGGTGTGTTGATATATTGGGGGATATTTCAAGGCTTGGGAGTGAATGTTCTATTGTAGTTCCTGTTTTCTTTTGTCAGAGATCTGCTGAATGTTGTTTTTGTTGCAAGTGGTATTTGGAAATGTGATCCAGAGGAACATGTTTTCAGAGAAAAAGAGGGGGAAAATTGATACCAGTCAAACGTCCTCCCACACTACTCATCTGGTGGTTGTGACTGCTTCTGTAATTTTGTTCCTCAGGAGATGGATAGTGAGGAACAAGATTGTTGGCTTTCCTATTTGACATAAGAAGGGCTTTGACAGTCCCCTTGCTAACAATTACTTCCTTCAAAGGACAGAAGGGAAAAGCCACAGGAAACTAGAGAAAAAATGTGGGAAGGAGACTTCAGAGTGAGGAAGAAAATTTAAGGCAAGTAAAGAAAAAATTGAAATTGCAGTTTTAATCTTACCATGCCATATTTGGAGCTCTAAGAAATCTTTGAATAGAGACTCCACACATTCATAAATGATAATCATCCTAGATAGAACACACGTGGATGAAATCAATTAGACAAATATTGCTCAAAGATCCCTCCTCAGATCTCTGCTTATCATCTCTCCATAAATCATCTAAACTGGTGACTGCAAATATAGTTTTAAAAATTATGTATCATTATAAAGATAAATTTATCTCAACATATGCTGCTGCTGCTGCTAAGTCACTTCAGTTGTGTCCGACTCTGTGTGACCCCATAGATGGCAGCCCACCAGGCTCCCCCATCCCTGGGATTCTCCAGGCAAGAACACTGGAGTGGGTTGCCATTTTCTTCTCCAGTGCATGAAGGTGGAAAGTGAAAGTGAAGTCACTCAGTCGTGTCGGACTCTTAGCGACCCCATGGACTTCAGCCTACCAGGCTCCTCCGTCCATGGGATTTTCTAGGCAAAAGTACTTGAGTGGGGTGCCATTGCCTTCTCCCAACATATGCTAGTTATTACTTAATATTTATTACTTAGGCTTCTCTGGTGGCTCAGACAGTAAAGAATCTGCCTGAGATGCAGGAGACTGGGGTTCGATTAATGCATGGGGAAGATCCTAGATTTTATATTTCAGTAAATGGTTCCACCACCAAGTCAGGTGGTTTCACTGAAGCACTTAAATATTCTTGAATCTTTTTTTCCTGAACTACTCTTTCATCACAACTTGCATCAATGTATTCTCCAAGCTTCATCAATTAAATCTTTAAACTAAATCTCAAACCCAAACATCCCTTCCACTGTTACAAACCTAGCCTCAATCATTGCTGTCTCCTAACTGGACCTCTGCAATAGCCTTCTCATTAGGCTCCCTACACACAGCTTCATTCCCTGAAATTTTCTCAAACTTCTATACTAAGTTGCTGCGTGAAATGTAAATCTGATCACAGCACAGTTGCAATGGAATACTGGAAGCAGTGAGTCAGAGCACAGGAGATGGTCGTCAAATAGATTCCTCAAGCTGGGCTTTAGAAGATCAGGACGTCACTGGTGATGAAAGATCAAGTATTGCCATATGAGTATGGGTGTCTGGCAAACTAATGGAGGCGAAGAGACTGAGAAAACTAAACTAAAAAAGGAGGCTTTTGAATGACTTTCCTTTAATTTTTTAAGCTATTAAAGATGGCGGTAGGAATAGATGGAGAAACTGGACTTCTACTCCTACCTTGAATTAATGAGACAGCAACCTTTTCACCACTGGAGAGCAGACCATGGAGGTTTGCTAAATATAAATTTTTAAAATAAGGTTTGGAATTCATACCATGATACCCAAAATGTCCAAGTTTCAATAGGGAATTATTAGCATAGCAAAAACCAGGTAGAGTTCAAACTGGATGAAAATTAACAATCAACAGACATCAATCTTGAGATGTCACAATTGTTAGAATTATTTGTAAAGTTTTTTAAAGCAGCCATCACTATAATGCTTCAGTGAGCAACTATAAACATGTTTGAAACAAAAAGTAAAGTGTCTCAAAGAAATAATGAAGTTTCAGCAAAGTAATAGAGAATATATTGTTATTTAGTCGCTAAGTCTTGTCCGACTCTCCTGCAACACCTTGGACTATAGCCTGCCATGCTCCTCTGTCCATGGGATTGCCCATGTAGAAATACTGGAGTGGGTTGCCATTTCCTTCTCCAGGGGATCTGCCCCCACACAGGGTCTAACCCACATCTCCTGCTTGACAGATTCTTTACCACTGAGCCACCTGAGAAACCCTAATAGAGAATATGCTGCTGCTGCTGCTAAGTCGCTTCAGTCGTGTCCAACTCTGTGCGACCCCATAGACGGTAGCCCACCAGGCTCCCCCATCCCTGGGATTCTCTAGGCAAGAGCACTGGAGTGGGTTGCCAGTTCCTTCTCCAATGCATGAAAGTGAAAAGTGAAATTGAAGTCGCTCAGTAGTGACCCCAAGGACTGTAGCCTACCAGGCTCCTCCGTCCATGGGATTTTCCAGGCAATAGTACTGGAGTGGGTTGCCATTTCCTTCTCCAATAGAGAATATAAATGGAACCAAATGGAAATTTTAGAACTGAGTAGTACAATAACAAAAATAAAAACTCGAGTGGCTGGATTCAATAGCAGAATGGAGAAGGCAGAGGAAAGCATTACTGAATCTGGAGATTAAAAAAGAAATAGATATCACCTAATCTGAAAAGAAAAGTCTAAATCAACTGAAAAGCAACATAAATAGTCTCATGAACATATGCAACTGAAACAAAATCTCTATCATTCATGTCCATGCAATCCAAAAAAGAAAGGAAGAAGAGGGTGGGCTGGAAAAGGCTTCTAAGAAACAATAGCTGACATTTTCCAATTTTCCCTTTCTACCTAAATTTCTGAAAACAAGACAAAGAAGGTATCTTGAAAGCAACCAGAGAAAAATTACATGTTATAGATAGGGGAAAGCCAATTCAAATCACAGTGGAATTTCATCAAAAACCTTAGCTGTCTAAGAATGTACTGCGGTATGTTTTTAAATGCTGAAAATAAAAGATCTGTCAACAGAAAATCTTATATCCAATAAAAATGCCCTTTAAAAACATGGGATAATCAAGAAATTCTCAGATGAGAGCAAAGTAAGAAAATTTGGCACCAACAGGCTTCCTCTAAAAAACAATGTCTGAAGAAAATTCTCTAAACAGAAAGGAAATAATAAAAGAAGAAAACTTGGAACATAAGGAAAAAAAAATTAAAAACATGGAAGGGCATAAATATAGACTTTCCTTTTCCTCTTGAGTATTCAAAATTATGTTTGATATGTGGAATAAAAATTATTACTCTGATGTGGTTCTCAAAACTAATTATGATGACAGGTAATATCTATGAAAATTGTATCATAATGTGCAGCATGTTCCTTAAAGGAAAAATATTTCACTTTTATCCACAAGAGGGCAATGCAAGAGCCTTGGGGGAAAGGAACTTGTTTTAACTGTGGAGAATTAATGTGTAAGACAATAAAATGACTCAGTTTCAGAAAGTTATTAACAGCCTTCCCTGCTTTGAGGAACAGCAAAGTTACAGTTGAATTGCATCACTTCATCAAGTCACCTAAAGAGCAGAAATATTACCTTTGCCATGAGGAATACAAAATAAAAGCTTAAATGTTTTCCACAAAATAAGCTTACAGAAATTCATTCTGGCTATGAAAATTAAGGTTAGTTAATTGCAGCAAGAACATTCAAAAAAAGAATGGAGACTTCTTGCCTTATCCATAATTTTAACCCTTAGTTATAGAGTTCATATTTCAAGCCACAGAAAGATGCCAACCTTCAAACTAACAATTTATGTACAGCAGTTCATGAGATCAAAACCTATTAAAAAGATTACAGACATTTCTAGAAGTGAAAGAAGCTCCAACTTCTATTTGCATTCATACTTGGTGTGGAAGGGCACAAAAACTGCTTTACTGACCAAAAAATGGTAATATTTTATGTATATTCCAAGTCATTCCAAAGTGAATACCAGCTTACCACAGTGAGTACCTGTAAGGAGACTTTCAAACTTTGCCAAAGAGTCCAGCAGAGTTTTGAGTACTTGATTCTCTCATTTTGGGGCTTCCCTTGTGGCTTAGCTGTCAAAACATCTGCCTGCAATACAGGAGACCTGGGTTCAGTCATGGGTTGGGAAGATCCCCTGGAGAAAGGAAAGGCTAACCTACTCCAGTACTCTGGCCTATACAGTCCATGGGGTCGCAAAGAGTCAGACATGACTGAGCAACTTTCACTCTCTCTCATTTTTGGCATGAATTTTCCTGAGATCCTAATAAAAATAGAAACAATCTCTCTATAACCCCCCGCAAACACTCACACACAAAATAAAAGTAAAATCACCTTAGATATCATCATAATAAGGGATTATGGCTCATTTTATACTCTCCTATCTTGTTTAATGGACTTCCCTGGTGGCTCAGATGGTAACGCATCTGCCTACAATGTGGGAGACCGGGGTTCAATCCCTGGGTCGGGAAGATCCCCTGGAGAAGGAAATGGCAACCCACTCCAGTATTCTTACCTGAAAAATCCCATGGACGGAAGAGCCTGGTAGGCTACAGTCCATGGGGTACCAAAGAGTTGGACACAACTGAGCGACTTTCTTTCATTTTCTTTTCATCTTGTTTAATAGTTTTCATTTAGTCTTATTATCTTCTTCTATTTATACAGTTTTTATTTGTATAAATCTGTGATCTTTAGTTTATTTAGACTTCTTTCCTTTGATCATAAAATTCCTCCTGCCTGGAATACTTTATTACTGTATCTACCATGTTGCACTTAGTCGCTCAGCGCTCGATTATGTCCGACTTTTTGCGACCCCATGGACTGTGACCCACCAGGCTCCTCTGTCCATGGGGGTTCTCCAGGCAAGAATACTGGAATGGGTTGTCATGCCCTCCTCCAGGGGCTCTTCCCCACCCAGGGACTGAACCCAGGTCTCCCACATTGCAGGTAGATTCTTTACTGAGTCACCAGGGAAGCCTATTCTTCTCTATTCACCAATTCTGTTTTAGCTTTCAAGAACAAATTTAAAAGTCACTTCCTATGGGAAGTCTTTGCAAGTATTTTCTTGCTGTCCTACAAGAAAAAGAAAAAAATGAAGAAGAAGAAGAAAAACCATCCTAACCTAACCATGACTACAACCATGTCTTAGCTAAGTTCCTAGGTGACCATGCATCACATTGTATTAGAATTGTTTTCCTGCTTATTTCATTGAAGAAAAATGTGCACACCAGATTGTGGTTCATGCAGTGTATTATGTAAAGGAACATATATTAAAAGTATTTCTAAGAGAAAAATGCAATGTATTACAAAACACCTATTACTTTTTTATTTTAATGGTTTACTACAGTAGAAACATATGGACTAAATAAACATAGTATATGTCCCTAATAATGGACACAACTGTTATTCACTCAATATAGATTTGACTCATCCCTGGCTTAACATTACTGTATTTATAACTAACACGTACTGAGTAGTTATCCTCTACTAGATAATGCACCAAATCACTAAGGCCTTACGTCACTAAGTCATGTTTCTAACTTATGAGGTGAGTACTGTGATGACTACCATTTTACGGGTGAAGAGGGTTGTCGGGCGGTTGGAACTAGGTGAGAGCTGAAAACTGGGTATCAGGTCTGTCAGGAATGCAGTCTTTGCTGTAGAACACAGTTCTATACTTCCTAAATGTTTAGAAGCCATTGTAATGCAGTATTGGGATGACAGTGTTCAGTTCAGTCGCTCAGTCGTGTCCGACTCTTTGCGACCCCATGAACCGCAGCACGCCAGGCCTCCCTGTCCATCACCAACTCCCGGAGTCCACCCACACCCATGTCCATTGAGTTGGTGATGCCATCCAACCATCTCATCCTCCGTGACAGTGTTATGGAAACATAAATACTGAGTAGTAGACATTGTGGTAATTACGTTGTAACTTGACTGAGATGATTATCTTCCAAATTAAAATTCAGCAATTCATGAGTTAGGTGTTATATATTTATCACCAGAAAATATTAAAAAAGAATGAAAGACCATTCTGAGTTTTGCCTTTTGTGTTTGTATTTTTATATGACAGTTCTGTAATTTCATGCAGCATTATCATTATCATTTTGTTTTCCCTTCACTTTAACACACTATCAGACCTTTGGGTTAGGTGAGGTAGAGGATTATTCCGCACACACTGCATCTTCTTTATCCAGTCCGTTCATCTGTTGGTGGACACCTCGGTTGCTTCCATATCAGTTGGATTGTATGAGCTGTTTATATATTTTGGATGTTAACCCCTTATGGGTCATAATATTTGCACATTTTTCTCCCATTCAATAGGTTGTCTTTTTGTATTGTCCATGGTTTCCTTTTCTGTGCAAAACCTTTTGTTTAATTAGGACCCATTTGTTTATTTTGACTGTTTCTTTTGTCTTAGGAGATAGATACAAAATATTATTGCTATGATTTACATCAAAGAGTGTTCTGCCTATGTTCTCTTCCAGGAGTGTTAGAGATTAGATTTTTTTAAGTCTTTACATCTAAAATTTTTTTTTTAATGATGCATAAGTTTTGTGTTCCTGTCTACTTAAATCATACTATCAAAGCTCATTCAATGCAATATAAATTTTATTGGTATAATCAATACATTGTAACTTCAACATATATATTATAGATAGGTACCTGTTCTCAGATCTGTTATATAAATATTTGCAAAGCTTAGGTGATCTAATCTATGTCCATTTTTTATTCCAGTGTTAGCACAGAGCTTATTTTACCTTTCTTCTTGGCATATATCCCTTCTGGAAGAGGTAGAAAGGTCAACTAGCTTCATTTACCCACGGGGGCCTGCTCAGCCTCCCTCTGCCTGTGGTCCTTTTCCTTCACTCTTTTGGCTCTGGGCCACATCTTGCCAACCAGCACTGAAAACAACAGGAGACTGTAAACATGGTGTGTCACTGAGTTCCTTTGTTCTGCAAAGAACCATCTCTGAAGCCTGCACACGTGAACCGGAGGCAGCAGCCTCAAAAAAAAATGAGAACTTGGTAGATGTTTTGACTTGCATTCTAGAAATCAGGTGGAGAGAGGAGAAACGAGAACAGAGCTGTTGATTGCTAGTTAGTTCTTGTGAATGGGATATATTAATAGACGGATCTAAAATAGGTGTTAATCAAGATCACCTGGCTCAAATTTCTTATTTTACCACTGATGAAACCGAGGCCTAGAAAGCTTAAATAGTAGCCCAGGATCAATACATTTCAACAGCTTATGTGCCTGGTGTACCTGATTGTATATTGTTATTATTTTTATGGTGTCTTTGAGAATAAACATGCTTTAGTAAATATGTTAGAGAACCAAGAAGAAATTCTAACACCAATATCAGTACTTAGTACTAATCTTAGATATTACTATTCTATTCTAAAATTTCCTTTTCCTGAAAATTATATCATATATAGCACTAAAGCCTTATTTTATGATATTAAATCATTATATTAGTTTTATGGATCAATGCATGTTCATGGTTCGAAACTAATAAATAACCAAAGCAAACCTTTTACTGATTATATTTCTTGAAAAATTTTATTGTTGCCAATACTGAATTTTTAGAAATCAAGATTTTGCTTATAATTTAAATTGAAGAATATGCATGGTTATTTATCATTAACGATAAAGTGAATTTTCAGATGTTAATAAAACCTCAAGGCTTTTAGCTAGAACAAAACTAAATATATAGCATTTTCATTTTGTTGTTAGTAGCAGCATATATATGGCCACAAGAGGGCGATCGAAGAAAATAATTGAAATTCCAAGGATTATTTCAGCTGCATATAATGTGAGGATGTTATAAGTTATCTTTGATCATGAATTTAACATTATTGTCAGTTCTGACAATATAAAGCTCCATAGTACTCATCTTGGAAATGAAGACAAATTAAGCTCAATCTTTTCCTTTAGGTTGTGATATTCACAATTATGCAATTGATACATCATCCCATGTATGATACGAGAATAAGAATACATCCTTCTTTGTAACGATGTCATGGAAAAACAGTTGTAATGAACAGCCAGTACTCTCCCAGGAGACTGGAAGTCTTTCATGATCAAAATCACTCTAATTTTTAAAGACTGTCATGGATATTGATGACCTTGCCTGATCGCTGCTGATGTATGTAGTTATCTGCTTTCAAGCACATCATCTAAGACCAAGATGAAAAAAAGGATCCTGT
This sequence comes from Bos taurus, assembly GCF_002263795.3. Taxonomy (NCBI): domain Eukaryota; kingdom Metazoa; phylum Chordata; class Mammalia; order Artiodactyla; family Bovidae; genus Bos; species Bos taurus. The sequence goes on along the minus strand of NC_037332.1, from coordinate 11,205,334 downwards.
ATGAATTAAGATCTATTTTGAGAGTTAAAAGGAGATTGATTCGTAATATTGTCTGTATCCCCATAACTGAAGGTAATGTAGCATAAATAATTGCTTTTTCTAGGGCAAAGAAGAAAAAGTATTTAGAGGATAAAGAAAGATTTAATATACTGAGTACTTCAAAAATCTCTGTCCATGCTAACCTCAAATCCCCAAAATAATGCACATCATTCAAAATGTGCGTTTGCCTTGTTCCCAGGGAAATAATGCAATCGTTTCCCAATTGAATTTCTGGAAGCAGGTGTCCTTTATGATAGCATCACCTTAATTCTTGCCAAGAACATAATGTTCAGAACACAATTCCTGTTGTATTAATTTCATTATTGTTTGTAGTACTCTGCCCATTCTACCAGACATACTGCAGGGTGATTCAAATAGCTCGAGAGAATTCCTATTTATATCCAACGTTGTGTCTATTTGATCACATGCCTTAGTTTTGAAGATGATATGATTTTTTAATTTAATGAGGATGTAATAATATACTAGATTAAATAGTTTATGGATTTATATTTTTGATGGTCCCTCACACCATATAATATAGCCTTAGATTTAAGATTTTGTAAGTTGAAATAGGCTATATTAGTAGAAAAACATCCCTTTGATGTGCAATGGAGAAAGCTTGAAAATAGCTTCTTTTTCAGTTTACAGAGAAGAATTCTTTCAACTTTAGAGTCTTTTTTGACCTAGAATAAGTCCTCTCCACTGGCTTTAATATTCCTAAAATAGGTAGGATATATAAATTACATTTACAAACTTGCTATAAATGCTATCTGCATGAGTTGCTAATCTAATTTAGAAAAGGAGTAACAAAAACTAGCTTTAAATATTCTGCTGTGGGATCTAGAGATTTCTGTCAATTAAGGCTCTATTTATTTAAATGAATGTAGTTTTGAGCCAAGTTTCTCTATGGCACAGGACAACTGTAAGACAGTGTGAGTGTGGAGTGACAGTGCCTCTTCAGAGAGTGATTTTAATGAAATCTGAGAGTGATTGCTGTTGAGAATCGATCTCTCCTCTTTCTATGGCTTACAAATCATATTTCTCTCTATCACGAACAGCTAAGTCATAGCACACAAGATAATTACAGGGAGTAAAAACAAGAGAGAAAAAGTCAGGAAATGGCAATAATACTTAGAAAATACAGGAGAATAATAGAAATAGCAGAAATGAGTTTACTACTTATCATGATAATTATTTTCAAATAAGATGTTCGAATACAATCTGCTCAAGAACTCTGTCAGATATGTGTTATTGTAGCCAGTTTACAGCCTTAGAAACCATGACTTTGAAAGTCAAGAATCAAAACAAAGCAAGTCACGAATCTTGCCCAGGGACACAAAATAGCTGCTATACAAAGTAGCAGAGCCAAGATTCATGCTGTCTGAGTCCAAGCTGGGTGATCTTTTTTTTTTTTTTCATCTTGTGAAAGTTTCTAATGACAGTCACTAGATTACCTGAACACTGGAGATCAGCAAGTTTCCTGGCCTGATAGAAAAGATTGAGGAAGAACATAAAAGGAGGAAAAACAGAGTAAGAGCAAAGAAGAGGAAACGTTTGCCAGAACGGGAAATGGAGAATTTGGGGCTCTGTATCTGAGAGGCCCCAGGGCCTAATGGATCTGTGTGGCCCTTCTCCACACAGATGCTCTTGCTCACCTGTGTTCCGTCCATCTTGACCTCTGCTCCATGCTCGTGCCATCATCCCTTCTGGTCTGTGCATATGTCTCTCCCAAACGTGATAAGGCTTCCTCTCAGATATTTACAGCTATGTCAGTCAACTTTGGCTGAATTTTGAAAGCTCTTTGGGCCTTTGGCTCAGGCTTTTTTTTTTTTTTTTCAAAGCTGAGAGATTTTTGTTAAGTCTGACCAAGGAACCAAAGAAGATCATGCTGTGACATTACTATATCAGTGATACCAGCTGTGGATTTTAATACACAGCCTTCCTCTCTTTCCTTCACACTGAGTTTTCCTGCCTTGTTGGTGAGCCCTCCAAAGAGAGTTCACATTTCAGTAATGAATCTGAGCACAAGCATAATTTCTCTTGTTAAATTTCTTGTTTCAGGATGTAAACATAGGCTTTGAATCCTTATTCACATCTCTAACAACTACTTAGGGCATGTCCACACAAATCAGACATATCACAGGCAACCTTGACCTATCAGTTACAGAGATTGATAAGGTTAGACCCCAACCATTACCCTAAAGTGTGTAAGTACATGACAGTGACATGTTCCATTCTGTCATGAATTTTTATTTAAATGAACTTGGTAGTTTTCAGCCAAGTTTCTCTATGGCGCAGGACAACTGCTTGTAAGACAGTGTGAGCGTGGAGTGACAGTACCACTGCAGAGAGTGATTAGTTTATGTGAGCAGCATCATTCCATCATTAACCTCTATGCTTTAACAAACTGAGTTGATGTCATTCTACATGAAATTTGCTCAGTTATTCACATTTAACTGACCAATTAATTAAGTTACTTTGCAGTGTTTTGCTAATAATGTAGTTCATTGCAAGATAGCCTAACCTCCTTGACTTTTGCAAGTTGATATCATATTTAACATATGGAAAGATTTTAAAATGTATACAACCTGTAACTTGGAAGTAATTACTTCTATCAAAATTTTGTGTAAGGCCAAAACCAGTAAAGTGTATGTCATTATCTTAATTCTTGTTGTCTATGGTAGATTTGGGCTCCAAAATCATTGCAGATGGTGACTGCAGCCATGAAATTAAAAGATGCTTACTCCTTGGAAGGAAAGTTATGACCAACCTAGATAGCATATTCAAAAGCAGAGACATTACTTTGCCAACAAAGGTCTGTCTAGTCAAGGCTATGGTTTTTCCAGTGGTCATGTATGGATGTGAGAGTTGGACTGTGAAGAAAGCTGAGCACCAAAGAATTGATGCTTTTGAACTGTGGTGTTGGAGAAGACTCTTGAGAGTCCCTTGGACTGCAAGGGGATCCAACCAGTCCATTCTGAAGGAGATCAGCCCTGGGTGTTCATTGGAAGGACTGATGCTAAAGCTGAAACTCCAATACTTCACCCACTTCATGCGAAGAGTTGACTCATTGGAAGAGACCCTGATGCTGGGAGGAATTGGGGACAGGAGGAGAAGGGGACGACACAGGATGAGATGGCTGGATGGCATCACCGACTCGACGAACGTGAGTTTGAGTGAACTCTGGGAGTTGGTGATGGACAGGGAGGCCTGGTGTGCTGCGATTCATGGGGTCGCAAAGAGTTGGACACGACTGAGCGACTGAACTGAACTGATGGTAGATTTTGAGGGGTAAACCTTTAAGATATCTCATCATTATCCTTATCATGATTAGATATTATGTATAGAAGTGTGTTCTGAGGTAAGTGCTAAGCAATGTATGAATTATAGGATTGGCCTGATTCTGAACCTAAGAAAATTAATAATTAAAAATTGGGGTGTACAGAGAGTAGTAACAGCCACATATCCACTGTGTATTTTTTGGATTTGCAAGTTGACATATGATTATCACCTACTCTAAGAAGAGTGTATGTCGACCTTTAGTGCTTGTGAAAATGAAGATCCTCTTTTCAGCCTGTCTTCATTGAACCTGTTCCTTCCTCTGTACCACTTCACATGGAATCTTTTCCTTTGGCAAAAGGAAGACATTGATCACAATAACCAATTAGTACAAAATAATATGACATGTGATTATATAAAGGATTACTAGCATAATGTTCTGATCAAGGAAATAGGGAATATTGTTTTGGTTGTGTGTCTGTTCTTTTTCCTTTTTATGTAGTTATTTAAGTAGTGCCCAAAATTTAGCTGACTTGTTTACAGGAGATAAAAGGGTACTAAGTAAAATTTACCTTTTTTAACCCCAATATCACAGTCTTACTTTCATCACATCTTAGGTGGAAAATGATGTGGATAACACTTCTCTATTCAAAATAGACTCCAAACTCAAAACATGATATCTTTAGCTAGCACATAATAATTTCCATTTTCACACACAAATTTCTTGGCATCCTGATTCATCTAACTTGAATTCTACTTGTTTAAGATTTCTTGTATAAGCTTTCTAAACTTACATGTATCGCAATAACACAGGCTATTTATTCTGATATCTTGTATTGTTAATGTAAGTTACTCTGACATCTTTAGGGCTTCCCTGGTGACTCGGATGGTAAAGAATCTGTCTGCAAGGCCAGTTTCAAGCCCTGGGTCAGGAAGATCCCCTAGAGAAGGGAATGACTACCCACTCCAGTATTCTTGCCCAGAGAATGCCATGGACAGAGGAGCCTGGTGGGCTAAAGTCTATGACATCTTTGGCAGGTCATTTCACCTTTGTAAACTAGTGATACGTCTTTCAGCCTTAGAAGAAATGATGTCCCAATTCGATGTAGTAGATGCACGAAGTTAATGTGTATCATTTAGGCTATTAAAGTTGCCAAAGTTCCTCATCACTTAAGTGAGCATTTACAAATACTGGTTTGTGTTTCTCATGACTCTTATTCCATCTTATCTGCTCTTTTAAAATAGTCCATGCCTTTCTGAGTGTCTCTATTTTCCCTATTTTGAATACCTCCTAACAGTCTCACATCTCTAAATAAGTTGGAATATTCCTCTTGAGGGACTCTGCAAGATTGCATTCTTATTCACACTTCCACTTAGTGCTGGCAGGAAGGCTAATTCCCCATTTGATTAAAATAGATTAATATTGGATGCAATTGTAGGTTCATTATCGAGTGTGCTCCGTCACAACTTCTGTCTTTCCCAAGGTGGTTATGGAAGAGCATTTTCACTGTCTTGTTTTCCTTTCTCTTTTAAAAACTTTTAAATGCTTTTTTTTTTAACCCCTTTACCTTAGAATCAATGTATTCATGAAATGGATGAAACTCACTGAATATGTATATTCTTACTCACATCAAGTTTAGTTTTATTCTGGACTATACATTTTATCTCTTCCTTAAAATTATAGTTAATTTAACACTATTGCTAGATGATTCTGGTCATCTCCAAGATGTTTTCTTTAGTTTGGAAGTTTTACAACTGAGATATCACAATTCTGGAGGCAGGAAAATCCAAAACATTGACAACCTGGGCTCAATCTGTCTATCTGGTCCTGTTTTCCCAGACCTTTCCTGAGAGCTTCAAATGCCAATTTTTTTCATGTCTAACCTGCTTTATGTTTAAGTCTCTGCCAGTGTTCCTAAGCCACGTTTACCAGGGCTCTAGGACTATGTCAAGATGCCCAAGAACAGTCCAGTAGGAGCTCTGAACAAGCATGTCTCTGATTCTGCTACCTCTGCTTCAAACAAAGACATCTCACTTTTATATGTCTATATCATGGGTTTCCACGTTTAATTTTATTTAACATACATTTCTGTTTAGGAAAGAGTCTAAATTACTAGTTACTGGACTATATCAACATTTTATCAAAGAATCTATAATGTACCCCATAGCACTGACATCTGGCCCTCCAGATTATTTTGGTGTTGGTATTTAGTTCTGTGGGCTTCCCAGGAGGTGCAAGTGGGAAAGAACCTATCTCCCGATGCAGGAGATATAAGAGATGCAGGTTTGATCCCTGGGGTGGGAAGATCCCCTGGAAGGGGACATGGCAACCCACTCCAGTATTCTTGCCTGGGGAATCCCTTGGACAGACGAACCTGCTGGGCTACGGTTCATAGGGTCGCAAGGAGTTGAACACGACTGAAGCTACTTAGCATTCATACTCTGTATATCAGATTGCAAGCACATGTTGTTTACTGATGTATTTCCATCCTGCCTGCCATTAAAGTCAGAATAGGATAATAATCACGTGATAATATGTCACTTCATTGGTCACTACTGTGGATTTGGCAGACCTGGTTGGCTGGAAAGAGGCAACCTCCTTTTTCAGTCCACCTAGCTATCTGTCCAAATTCTCAGCTTGGACAAAAAGGCTGTCTGCTCTACACAGGAGGCTCTTTTTTCAGGAGAAGACTGCTCCGCCCATGGAACCCCAGTCCCAGCACTGTGATTTCTGACACCCACTTTTAGGCCCCTTTAGCTACTTTTTCAGCACTTCCTCATTTCACTGGATTCTGTGATGTCGGGGTGGAAGATTCTGTTGTTGAACTCTCCTCTTCTCGCCTTAAATTTACTCCTATACACTGAAGCCTTCCAAATGTATAATTCTTGCCAGTACTCTCTACTGAAATCCAAGTTCATACATCTAACTGTCTACTTGACATCTCCCCGTGAATGTCTCATAGTTATCTAAAACACAGCTTGTTGAAAGCTGCACTCTGGATCATCCTTCCAAACCTGATCCAACCATAGTCTTCCCATCTCCGTTTATGGTTATTCTACCCTTTTATGTAGGTAAAATTCTTCAGGTTTTTTTTTTTTTTTTTGTACTCCTGTTTTCCTCATATCCAAACCTACCTTCAGAATATTTTAGAGCGTAGGTAAGTCTCACCAGCTTCCCTCTACCACCTTGGTCTGAGCCACCATCAGTGTTCACCTGAACAGCCTTCTAGCCTGTTTTCCTTGTTCCACTCTGACTACCTCCCTCCATGCTTTTCTTCTCAACCCATCATTTTTGAATGGGGACTTAACTCCAAAGAAGTAGTGTGATGATGTTCACAATCTTTGTGTTTTGATTTTTATAATTATATATATAAATAATTATATATATATATGTATAAAAGGCTGTTAATAATTAAAGATGCCATTTTAAAAATAATTATATCCATCTTCTGAATGTGTGTATATTCTGTGCTTAGTACAAAGTTTAGAATGTTATGAGCACTCAACAACTATTGAATTAATGAAGAGGGATCTCATTTAAAGAAGTTTGGCAGGTCCTTGTTTTCTATAAAAAGTACCATGGGCATAAAAAAGGCAGAATTTTAAAATAGAAATTATTTCCCCAATTATTAAGGAATAATATATTATTGAATAAATTTCAGTTTTCTTGGCTTTACCTTTTACATTTAATAACCATGAGCTGAAGCTAATTATTACCTGCATTTATTTATTTAATAGATATCTATTATAACTATGGCAAATACTGTCCTAAGCACTAGAAATAAAATAGTTTATATATATATATATATATTCATTGTAAAATGAATAAATATATAATGTAGTGAAGAAAATAAAGCTAATTAGGGGAGTAGAGAGCTGCAGTGTGGGAGCGGGAGCATACATTTTACCCTCTTCAGATAATGATTTTCAGAAATGTTGACATTTAGGGAGACACTTAAATAATTGATATAAGGAACTATGTGAATATTGGGTGGGCTGGCAAGGGGAGAGCCAGGCAAAAGGATTAGCAGTTGCCAGTGCTAGGGGAGAACATGCTTAGCATGGATTTGAAATCACAGCTAATCCCTTCTTCCCTGGCTCTTCTCCCTTTCCTCTACCCTGCTCCGCCTCTTTCTATTGTACTTATCCCTTTTGAAAGACAATATAATTTACTTATATTGCTGATCTCCACGCTTCTTCCCACTGGAGTGAAAGCTCTACAAAGATGGGTATTTGTTTATTGTATTCACCAATGTTCCCCAGATGCCTAGAATGGCATCTGACTCATAGCTTCTGATCAGTAGATCTCCACTGTATCATTGATATTATATTCTGGGGCAGAGAAGGAGACTGTGTGGCCTCTGGATAGTGTGCAAGGGCATGGTGGAGTGCAGTGGACAGGCAGGGCCAGGATCAAATATTGATGGCTTTGTAGGCTTGGAAAGGACTTTGGATTTCCTCTGAAGTGTGATAGAAACGTACTAAAGAGATGAGAGTAAGAGAACAGCATGGTCTGATTCACATATTTACAGACATTATAGACTTCTGTATGAAGAAAGCAAGTCATATTTTCTAGGAGCTAGTTGAGTGGACAGGTGCACCAGTATGCTAATTGCTCACCCGTAGCAGGCCTTGGTAAGGGCTACAACTGAAGTACAGACTAGTGGTGTGGAAATAAAGTTTCTGGACTGGTGAGACTTCATAGGCAATGGACACTGGAGTTGGCCCCTGAATTTCAGTGAAAAGAGAATTCTGGGTGATAGCAGGCAATCAAGAAAGGCAGAAGTGCAATACAATCTATTGGTTTAAAAAAGGAAATTTAGAATGTAGATTTGATTCTGATTGAGAGTGGTGATGACACTTAGAGCTTTACCTACATAATCTTACTTGATTTTTACAACACCACTGATTGTTCAAACCTATTTTAGTCCTCACTTTGGAGAGAAAGAAAACTGAGGCTCAGAGAGGCTAACTCAAAGTTTTATTAGTCAGGAAATTAGAAGCATGGGGATTTGAAATTGGGTCTGTTTGATACCGGTCTTCCCAGGTGGCACTAGTGGTAAAAACTTGCCTGCCAATGCAGGAGACATAAGTGATATGGATTTCATTCCTGGGTTGGGAAGATCCCCTGGAGGAAGGCATGGCAACCCACTCCAGTATACTTGTCTGGAGAATCCCCATGGACAGAGCAGCCTGGCGGGCTACAGTCCATAGGGTCTGAAAGAGTCAGAGATGTCTGAAGCGACTTAGCTTGCTCTCACTCTGTTTGACCGAGAGCCCTTGTACTGAGTCAATCATTTAATGATAATATAATTCCAAGAAATATCCAGTTCCTTGAATTTAATCAGTTCAGTCAAATCAACATTTTTTGTATGACTGGAGTTGCCAGTGCTGCCCAAGACACTAAAATTATTTTGCTGATTATGTGCCCTTTTGATAATTAAAGCAAACTGCTGCTGCTGCTGCTGCTAAGTCACTTCAGTCATGTCTGACTCTGTGCAACCCCATGGACAGCAGCCCACCAGGCTTCCCCGTTCCCTGGGATTCTCCAGGCAAGAACACTGGAGTGGGTTGCCCTTTCCTCCTCCAATGCATGAAAGTGAAAAGTGAAAGTGAAGTTGCTCAGTCGTGCCAGACTCTTAGCGACCCCATGGACTGCAGCCTAGCAGGCCTCTCCATCCATGGAATTTTCCAGGCAAGAGTACTGGAGTGGGGTGCCATTTTCTGCCTCTGTTATGAAGTGTTAATATTTATGTTCCTTTCATTTATTTATGTGTGATGGATGTCAAGTACAAAGCAGATAAATTGAAGGAATTAATAAATGCCCACAATTTATCATGGAATAATAAAGTCTTAATTCTGTGTTTATACAGCTTCCTAATCAACAAGCTACCAAACTGTGACTTGATCACAGTCATTCAGTTATCTGTCTACATTTCCAGCTAAGAAATTGGATTCTGGAATAATAATTCACTGTCAGTATGTTGAAAATAAAGTTTTACTGAGGTTCATTCTCTGTCTTAGTGGTGGTCAACCATTCATTCCTTATTTAGTTATTGGACTGAAGAATGTACTAATAACACAAAACTGGTCACATGACCTGGATTTAGAAATGATCAACATTTAAAAAATGGAATTTAATAGAGAACAAGGTGAAAGATAATCTTCTCAGAGAAGAAATATTAGTCAGCAAATTTTGAGGATAAGGGTGTACTATATCAGAGTTTCTCAAACTTGTTCACATAATGACACAAAGAGAAAATCATGGTATTTCTCTGTCACACTAATGCAGGCAGGGGAGGATGCTCAAGCCTGGAACTGAGCAACCTCAGGAGCCTAGGAAGTCGCGACTTTGAGGAGTCACCCTGAAGCTGAGAGACTGGTGTTGCAGCGTGCTTGTAACCTATTTGCAGCACACTAGTTGAGATGCCGTGCCCTAGTTAGCTCAGAATGATTCATGGTATGACCAAGAAGAGCAGGACATTTTTATCTCTCTTATGTTCAGCTTGATTGCAAAATAAAAGACTTGTACTATGTCAATGATCCCTTAGTGTTGACTGCACTTTGAAAAACACCAGGGGAGCTTTAGAAAAATACTAATTTGGCATCCTTAAACTAATTAAACCAAGAGGGCTAGAAGTAAGGCCTAAATATTAGTATTTTTTAAAGCACCCTAGAGAATTCTAATGTTGGAAGATTCTACTCTGCTGGATGATTGCTAGGGCCCTTTGTGTCTCTAACCATCTGAAACTTTGTTTGGAGATAGTCTATAGCAAGCTAAGTTTGGAGGCCAATGAATAATGGATGCTTTAAAGGGACAATCAAGGAAAGAGATATGGATAAAAGACACCATAGAAGAATGATACTTAGGAAGATCCCCTTGTAGACTTGAAATGGCCAGGAAACTTCCCTTTCTCCTTGTGACAAAATCGAGTGGAAGGATCAGTCTCAGACTTTGAGATGAGGTGAGACACAAAGATAAACGTGGGTGCAAATGTAGGTAAGAGTACAAAGAAAGGGATTTCAGTATAAAGCTTCTGTGAGTGAGTGAGCAAGCAGTGGAGAAAGACCTTAAACAGATTAGAGGAAAGTTTGTGGAAGTGCTGTGAAAGGAGACAAGTGGGAGATGAGGAGGGGCAGGCAGCACAGGGAGCACTGCTGAGGTGGAGAATGGCCCACTTGAAAATGCATCAGTTGTGTGATGTACTCCAACACCACATATCCACTCAGGCTGTAGGAGACAAAATGGACAATTGGAATAAAAAATATTTACTGAATGAATCAAATAAAAATGTATTAGGAAAATAGGATGAGAATAGCAAGAGAATGGAAGATGTAATAGATCATGGATTCCTGATTAGGTATGGAGAGAATGGAAATAAAAGTTAACTTATAAAGCAGGAGAAAACTGGGCCAGATGATTCCTATTTTTAATATGTCCAGGAAAAAATACAGTGAATCATAACAAACTGTGGAATATTGTTAAAGAGTTGGGAATACCATATCATCTTACCTGCCTCCTTAGAAACCTATATGCAGGTCAAAAAGAACAGTTAGAACCAGACATGGAACAACAGACTGGTTCAAAATGGGGAAAGGAGTACATCAAGGCTGTATATTGTCACCCTGCTTATTTAACTTATATGCAGAGTACATCATGTGAATTATCTGGGCTGGATGAAGCACAAGCTGGAATCAAGATTGCTGGGAGAAATATCAGTAACTTCAGATATGCTGATGATACCACTGTAATGGCAGAAGAGGAGCTACAGAGCCTCATGATGAAAGTGAAAGAGGAGAGTGAAAAAGCTGGCTTAAAACTCAACATTCCAAAAACAAAGATCATGGCATCTGGTTCCATCACTTTGGCAAATAGAAGGGGGAAAAGTGGAAATAGTGACAGATTCCATTTTCTTGTTCTCTGAAATCACTGAAGATGGTGACTGCAGCCATGAAAATTAAAAGATGCCTGCTCCTTGGAAGAAAAGCTATGACAAACCTAGACAGTGTATTAGAAAAGTAGAGACTTGACTTTGCCAACAAAAGCCCATATAGTCAAGCTATGGCTTTTCCAATAGTCATCTATGGATGTAAGAGTTGGACCATAAAGAAGGCTGAGTGCCAAAGAATTGATGCTTTTGAACTGTGGTGTTGGAGCAGACTCTTGAGATCCCTTTGGACAGCAAGGAGATCAAACCAGTCCATCCTAAAGGAAATGAACCCTGAATATTCTTTGAAAGGACTGGTCCTGAAGCTGAAGCTCCACTGCTCTGGCCACCTGATGCGAAGAGCCAACTCATTGGAAAAGACCGTGAGGCTGGGAAGGACTGAGGGCAAGAGGAGAAAGTAGCAACAGAGGACAAGATGGTTGGATGGCTTTGCAGTCAATGGACATGAGTTTGAGCAAACTCAGGGAGATAGTGAAGGACGGGGAAGCCTGGCGTGCTGCAGTTCATGCAGGTCACAAAGAGTTGGACACGACTTGGGGACTGAACACCAACAAGTTAGATTATGAGAATGAAAATGAGGGATGTTTGTTCTGGGAAATCCCTTCTAGTTTACGAGGCATTGTGCGTCCCCGTGTGCATGTGTGCTCTGTTGCGAAGTTGTGTCTGACTCTTTTTGACCCAGAGAGTCACAAAGCCTGGACTCCAGCCAGGCTCCTCTGTCCATGGGACTCTCCAGGCAAGAATACTAGCATGGATTGTCATTTCCTTCTCCAGGGGATCTTCCCAACCCAGTGATTAACCCCCGCCTCCTGCATTGCACACAGATTCTTTCCTGCTGAGCCCTAGGGAAGCCCCCCGTGTGGCAGGGACACCACTGTAATAATGAAATGATAATGAAAGTTGCTCAGTCATGTCTGACTCTTTGCAACCCCATGGACTATACAGTCCATGGAATTCTCTAGGCCAGAATACTGGAGTGGGTAGCCTTTCCCTTCTCACTTCTGGCCTAACTGGTATTCTTCAAAGCGGAACTGATTTCCTGGGTAAGCAGTCTGAGAGAATTAACAAGAATCATGTCTTGCTTTATTCTTCCCTCCCTTCATTAGTCTCTGGAACCGCCTGCCTCCAGTGAGCCTCCATTCTAAACTGCCTTTTGCCAAGCTGGAAACTTTGTAGCTTCTCTCAGCCCAATCATCTATTGCCAAAGCCTTTAATTTAAAGAAGTAAAGTCAACTAATTTGCTCACATATCTAATCTGTGTTCTTTAATATGGATGTATTTTAATATTCTCTCTCTCCTACATGATTAATTTATACCGTTCTGTTACATCTCCAACATTCAAAGCACCCTTCCTCAATTTACTCTCAGCTGATAACCTTTCTTCTTAAGTCCCTGGAGACTTGCACCACCTCCCACCACCACAGTTACCAAAATAGGTATTCAGTACTCTGCCTTCCATGTGTTATCAAAGATGGGATCCTCTTCCTCTCTAAAGCTAGTCTTTTTTCTAATAGATTCTATCTCCTCTCATCTACTGCAGAAATTTGCCTCTTTTCATTCTACATCATCAGTTTTTTATCATCTGCCTAGAGCCTTTCCCTCCGCAAAACGTGTTCTTATTTCTCTCCTTTCTCTCTTTTTGCCAGCCAGTGTGCCATTTCTTTAATTCCCTTTGCAGCAATATGTTTTGCTGCACAGTTTCCAATTTCTCTCCTCTCATTTTATCTTAAGCTTCCTTTAATCAGCTTTTCTTGCAACCCTCCACTGAAGCCAACCTCTGCTTTGTTATTAATAACTCCAAGAGCCAATCTTCACCTTACTTGATCTCAGCATCTGATACAGATGACCACTCTCACTTCTTGGATTCAGGTTGATCAGTGGTCTTTCAAACACATCATTGTTTTGGTCTTCCCTCTGCTTTGCTGATTAATTCTGCTCATTCTCCTTTGCTGGTCTACCAAGATGCTTAAAAATAGAGTGCACTAGGGCTTTGGCTCTGACCTCTTTTCTTTTCTATTTGCATTCATTCCACTCTTTTGGTTTTCATCTGTATGCTTATTTGGTATCCAGATTTGTATATTCAACTGCCTTGTAAATCCCTATTTAGATACCTAGCAGAAACCTCAAGCTCACCATGTGCAAAACTGAACAACTGAATTGTCCCTAAACCTGCTACTCTGGCAGTCTTCTTCATCTCAGTTGGTAGCTATTTCATTCTTCCATGGATAAGACCAAAAAAAAAAACAAGCACACACAAAGAAAATGTTAGTTGTTCAGTCGTCCAACTCTTTCCAACCACGTGGACTGTAGCCTGCCAGGCTTCTCTGTCCATGGAATTCTCTAGGCAAGAATACTTGAGTGGGTAGCCATTCCTTTCTCCAAATATCTTCCCAACCAAGGAATCGAACCTGTGTCTCATGTGTTGCAGGCAGATTCATTACCATCTGAACCATCAGGGAAGGCCCTTCCATGGATCAGACCAAACACTTGAGAAATTGCTCAGGTCAAAAGACTTGAAGTTGTGGATTCTTTTCTTTCACAACCCACAACTGATCCATTAGGAAAATCTGAGCACTTTAATAATATTAAAATAAATAGTTCATCAGATAGCCCACCATCTAGAGATTCTTAGATGTATGAAATCAATCATTCAATCAATCAGGGTTTGTTTTTTTTTTTCTTTTTTTATATTTCTGTACTAAATTAAAATCAGTGGTGGATAAGCAATGCCAACATATAATTTTGAGTTGTAGTGTGGTTTTGCCATTAGATAAACCTGAAAGTAAGTGACTCTCTCACATACCTGCTGGGTGACCTTAGACAAGTTATAATTTTTCTAAGATTCAGATTCCTTATATATAAGTGAGAAATAAAATACTTCCTTTAACAGGTTTTGAAAAAGGCAACACTATGACTGACATATAATATCATTCAATAAATGGAAACTACTGAGCCATTGTTCTTGCTCTTAAAAGAAAATAAAACCATACAGTGATTGGCTTTAGCTTTCAAGGAAAATTCTTGGAAAAAATAAAATTAAGAAGAAAATAATGTACTTGCTACCTTGGCAACTGTGGCAGTAGAGAATTTAAAGAGTTAGAAATAAGATATTCTAAAGTTTGGAAATCTACTCCAGAGTTTTGCATAATAATGCCCTTGTTCCTGTAATCTTGCAGTCTTTCTAATTTAACATGGGATTATGAATGTCATGTACATCCATATAAATTAATAATTAAATCATCTCATTATTCCAAGCAAACCATGGTAATAATGCTATCATGAAGGTCTTTGTATAGAATTGGTTACCATCATGATTTCTCTAATCCTATCAGTTAAATCTGTTTCTCCTGGGATGATATAATCAAGATGTTTAGTATAAAGTAAACTTATATGCAGAGTACATCATGAGAAATGCTGGGCTGGGTGAAGCACAAGCTGGAATCAAGATTGCCGGGAGAAATATCAATAACCTCAGATATGCAGATGACACCACCCTTATGGCAGAAAGTGAAAAGGAACTAAAGAGCCTCTTGATGAAAGTGAAAGAGGAGAGTGAAAAAGTTGGCTTAAAGCTCAACATTCAGAAAACTAAGATTGTGGCATCTGGTCCCATCACTTCATGGCAAATAGATGGAGAAAGAGTGGAAACAGTAGCTGACTTTATTTTTCTGGGCTCCAAAATCACTGCAGATGGTGACTGCAGCCATGAAATTAAAAGACGCTTACTCCTTGGAAGGAAAGTTATGACCAACCTAGATAGCATATTGAAAAGCAGAGACATTATTTTGCCAACAAAGGTCCGTCTAGTCAAGGCTATGGTTTTTCCAGTGGTCATATATGGACGTGAAAGTTGGACTATAAACAAAGGTGAGTGCAGAAGAATTGATGCTTTTGAACTGTGGTGTTGGAGAAGACTCTTGAGAGTCCCTTGGACTGCAAGGAGATCCAACCAGTCCATCCTAAAGGAGATCAGTCCTGGGTGTTCATTGGAAGAACTGATGTTGAAGCTGAAACTCCAATACTTTGGCCACCTGATGTGAAGAACTGACTCATTGAAAAGACCCTGATGCTGGGAAAGATTGAGGGAAGGAGGAGAAGGGGATGACAGAGGATGAGATGGTTGGATGGCATCACCGACTCGATGGACATGGGTTTGGGTGGACTCTGGGAGTTGTCCACCAGAGACAACCAAAAAGTCAGACATGACTGAATGACTGAACTGAACTGAAATGTAAAGTGAACTGCATAAAAAAGCATTAGAATATCTGTCTTGTTTGCTTGGAGTATATGTTTATTTTCTTTAATATGATATTTCTCTCAAAGCTCTGTGAATATGTGGATGAAGATGAATTTATGTGTACATTTGGGTGAGTGCATTCATATAAGTGTATAAAAGTGAGGTGTCTCAACATATATTTTTAAATATATTTTCTAAACCACTATACAGCATTATTTAATAAAAACAATATAAGTTGATAGAATATCTATATTTGTCCATTTTTATTTCTGTTCATTCATTCAGCAAAGACTTCCCTATTATATACCAAACAGTGCACTCAGCCCAAAGTTGGAACATTAAACATACCACATACTAGCTGTAAGAATCTGAGAATGAGGAAACAGATTTCTAAGTGGTCCAGACTAGTCAACAAGTCAAAATGAGATAATATTAAAATGTAGTCTTTGAAAAGAGAGAAGCAAACCAATCAAAGGAGAATGTTTCAGTCATTACCCAAGTATTTATTGCATACCTGTTCTGTGGCATGGGCTTCCCAGGTGGCTCAGTGGTGTAAAGAATCCACCTGCCAATGCAGGAGATCTGAGTTTGATCTCTGGGTTGTGAAGGTCCCCTGGAGAAGGAAATGAGAACCCACTCCAATATTCTTGCCAGGGAAATCCTGTAAACAGAGGAGCCTGGCGGGCTACAGTCCATGGGGTCACAGAGTCGGACACGACTTGGTGGCTAAACAACTCTATGCCTGCATGGCGCTGGCTCTTGTTAGGGACAGACTAGAAGATAAGTTCCATATAGGTCACAACTTTTGCACACTAAGGAAGATTCTTTTATCTCAGACTTTAACAAGGCATTATATTTCCTGATTAAAAAAGACTAAAATTCAGATCCTTTATGAGCAACTGAGAATTCTCTGAATCTTGATGCAATAACTTCAGTGTATAGTATCTGAGAACATATATGGAAACTGGGCAGTGAAGAAGAGAACACAAATTTGTCCAGAGTGAAAGTATTTGTCTGATCATGAGTAGATAAGAATTTTACCAATTTTTTAAGAAAAAGTGAAATTTAGTGCAAAAACTGTACTATATAGTACAGCATGTGGGGCATATCCAATTTCAGGTTCAGCATATAATACTATATATGGGTTATCATGCCATAGAATGGACCCACAGCTTCTCAGCTAACTGTTTTTATGTGTATAAAGTCAGAGCTCTGAAATCTTTTAAAGTATTATAATAAAAACTTGAGCTATTTGAGCATCTGATATCCAGAGTGGTAGATTAGGAAATAACATCCTGTTATAAAACTTTATGTGATTTTTATAAAATCAAATTGATGATATATATTTCAGAATATAAGCAACGTATTGTAACGAAATTACGGACTTGTAAAATTTAGAGTTCTAATCAGCTAATATTTTTCTCTGTTATAAGACAAAACAAAAATTGAATCCTGAATTTCAGACAATTAATATTTGTAATTTAAGAATTAAAGTATTCATAGTCTATCATCATAATACAGGTAAACATTTGTGGAAGATGTGGTTCAGTTAAAGAGAAACTAAAGTGAAAGAGGACAAAAAATATAAAAAGATAATATTTAAAAATTTTCTAATTTGAATTTTGAAGACAATATACTTGCATATATGTGTGTCTATATGCATATATGCAATGACATGTGTGCATGAACATGTGTATATGTATATAATTCACATATATGCATATACATGCACACATATGTACAGACATATATAAAACTTTATGAGATAATGTAAGAAAATGCAACATACTATTATCAAGATATGGATTAAAGCCAAATTTAATATTTTTGTTTTGTTATAAATGGAAGGTTGTAAAATTTTATTTCAATATGCCCATTTTTTTTTTTCTTGGTTTACATGGTCACAAATCTTGAAGGATACCAAGGATTGTCTTGATTTATTTGGGACAACCTCAATGAATGAATGATTAATTAGCTAAAAAACAGTCTTAAACTTGTCAAAACGTCTCTGAGACATTAGAAACTTTTTTTTTAATTGAAATACTTTAATCAAGTTCTCATTGCTAGACTTGATGACACCTGTTGGATCAATCATGTCTTTGACATGCTACTAAATGAGTATTTCCTCTCAGTTCACCTGTCTTTCATTTCTGTCATAACTATAATGGGTATCTGACACATCATCTCTCTTCAATAAAGATTTGTTGAATTAATGAATAAGTGAATGAATGAACAACGTGCTGTGAGTGTCAGAAAATAGAAAACTCAGAAGCAGGATGTGACGTAATCTAAGAGTTTTGGCTATATGTATAGGGTCATCTTTGCTGCATCCTGAAAAGCTCATGATATAAAGACAATACAGATATGGATAGTGATGCATAATTATGAATATATATTTAGATAAATAGATGTTTGATAGATAGATAGCAATATATGCTTAACTGTCTTCCATATGCCATCCGTATGGATTCACTAGGATGTATTTCCCATCTGGGCTGTAAATTTCACTCCATCTGGCATGACTTCTAACTGAATGCTTGGCTACAAAATTCTTTGTTACCTTATAATGCTATGATGAAAACTGTATTGATACCTCTCCTCTCTCCTTTCCTCCTCCACCTCCTCCTCATCTTACTCCTCTTCCTTCTTCTGCTCTCTCTCTCCTGTTCTTCATCCAGTATGGCATTTATTGGAAACTAACAGCAAATGAACAGCCCTTTTCATTGTACTCCTTTAACTCTGCAAACTCTTATTTTAGCAAATGTTTGAGTGTGTTATCCAATGCCTGTAAGTGAATGAAAGACAAATTATATTGAATTGCTTGTCTTGAAGCAGGATATGTTATTTGTTGGAAAAAAATGTGTTGAGGGATGAAAAATGTTTGTGCTTAATCTTCCTGACAGGATATGAAATGGTAGCTTTAAACTATTCTCGAACTTTTTATAAAACCAAACTGATAACCTGTATTTCAGAAGACTTAAGGGTAATTATTCCCAGAGGCAGAAAGATGTATTATATGATTTCTGGGAATCATCTCTGTAAGTCTATTAAAAACAAGTGTCTGGCTTGAAGAATTTTATTTTACTCATTAAAAAAATGTAATTTATTTATCCTTTTTTATTTTCAGTTTGTTTTTTTCTGTAAAAATTCAAGCACTTGAGATTGCTGGCATTAAGCCGTCTGGAGTTAATATTGTTAATTTACTTCTCTTTGTGGAAGATAGATCTCGAGAGATTTAAGGGAGTGATCTGTGTGTAGTAATTGAAACAGACATATTTACCCATCCTGTGGTTAATATTGCCTGGAAACTGATGATTGCTACCATCAGTGTATTAAATTTTATATTACAGAACAATAATGTACTCTTTAAACTTTTGAGTTAATACTTAACATAGTCTTAATTTAATTCAAAAACAGTCAAGCTAAGTATGGAATTTCTTGACAAGCCACAATCATCCTGGAAAACTATTTGGAAAAGTAATTAACTATAAGTAAGAGAATATGTCTCTACATTTCTTATATTTTTAAAAGACAAGTATGTTCTAATTTCACTGGATTTCATATGAAAAGGGTGTTGACTAAGTCTCTTTACTAATTTCACATGAGCAAATGTTTCTATATGAAAAAAAAAAAAAAAAACCACCTAGCAGGGTCACTTCTTCTGCCCCGCAATATTTTCAGCCATGCTTTCCCAGTCACTCTACTTCTATGCCATCTTGTGCCTTTTCACATATATATTCTTCTCTTCATCTCTTTTGAGACATTTTCCCACTCAGAACTCTTGGGGAGCAGGAGTTACATGACCCCATGCTTAACAGTAAATATGATCCCAACATTTATCTTTAAAAGGGAAGAACCAAAAAAAAAAATATATATATATATACACCACTGATTACCACAACTAGTATGTGTGTATAGTTATTTGAGCATCAATGGAACAAATCCCACGTGGGCTAAGAAATCAGAAGGGGAAAAGCAGTTAATTTGAGGAATGAAATAATATGGCTACTTAACATAGAAATGGAAAAGGAAAACATGACTTTTCAAGTAAACTTGCAGTAGTAATTAGAGTTATAGTTAAGGAGACTAAAAGTAATCTTAGCAAATAATATTTATACCAGAAAAAAAATTTTTTTAAATAATCATTTGGGCTAAAAAAAAAAAAAAGATGGGAACATATCGAAGGGAAACAGGATCCAACCTGAAGGATTTCCCAGTGACCAATGCTAGGACAATTTAAGCATCAAATAAATTGTATTATAATCCAAAGTATGAAATAAACATACCTGAGTTCATGCCTACATAAATAAATAATTGAAAAAATAATCGAAGGAGAGATGCAAGGCTTCTGTATAGAAGAATTCCATATAATATACATACATACTCTCCCCTCAGGGAGGTAAAGCTTAATTTCATCTCTCCATATTTCTTCTTTGAGAGTGTGCAACTTCCAAAGAATAGAGTGAACAACTTCCAAAGAATAGGGTATGGAAACAGAAAGAGAGTAATTTTATAGTTGAAAAACCTGACAAATACTTCTTTAACCAAATGACTAAAGTTAACATCGCTAGTAAAATGTGGATATCGTTCATGCCTAATATGATGTGGTGAGGTCACTTCACTAATATTAATGTGATGTGATGAGACAGACACTTCACCCCTCTAGTATTCTCCAAAACCCATGCTAAGTCGCTTCAGTCGTGTCCGACTCTGTGTGACCCCACAGACGGCAGCCCACCAGGCTCCCCCGTCCCTGGGATTCTCCAGGCAAGAACACTGGAGTGGGTTGCCATTTCAACCTAGTCTAATCTTGAGGAAAACATCAGACCAAGCATTGGGAGATACCCTACACGATACTTGACCAGAAATTCTTTCTAGTCTTCAAGATCCTGAAAAATATGGAAAAGCTTAGAAGCTGTCACAGACCAGAGGAAACTATGGAAAAAAACAAAAAACGAAATAACTGTGGTACCCGCCACTGGCACGTAGATCAGAAAAGGGACACTATTGGAAAGACTAGTGAAATCCAAGCGAAGTCTGAAGTTTCATTAATAGTAATGTTCTGTATTGGTTACTTAGTTTTAAAAAATGTACCATAGTAATGTAAGATGTTGACAATTAGAGAAATTGGGTGAGGGACACATTTGCAACTTTTCTATAAATCTAAAATTATCCCCCAATTAAGCATTAATTTAACACATTATCTTCTGCTTTGTTTAGTAGCTTGGTAAGTAAACAGTTACCTACTTACATAACTTGCCAGAATATAGGAATTCTAGGAATTAAGAATTTCTTTCTATTTTCTACTATTTGATATTATGAATTAGAATCATAACTAGAAATTCAAAAGTAAAAAGGAATAGTAATTTAAGTTTTGAGAGCTCATCACCAGCATATTACTTTTATAGTCTTCAAGTTCAGAACAGTTAGTTCCTGGTGGTTGGTTGTGAATAACTATGTCATCTTAGATACATTCCCAAAGACACATTTTTTGGTTCTTTTTAATCTCTGTCCTCCTGAAGTCTCCACTTTTGAACCATGTGTAAATGGAACATTTATTTTTACCTCTGAAAAGTGTAAAGTCATCTGAATATGATCCTTTAGACAGACTGAACAATTTGTGTAAAAAGACATAGAAAAATGGACATGCATCACAACACAGTCTAAATATTTATAATCAATATTTTGAGAGTTTGGGTCAAAATTTTCATGTATCTAAAGTATGTTTTATTAATTATTTTCTACATGTTTGAGATAAAGTTGTAATTATTTAGAATAAATGTATGGTACTTTATAAAGCATTTATTATGATATCATTTTTTTAATTAAGGTGAGGGAAATAAGAAAGCAATGATACATTCATATTCATGATGTTATTTAAAAGCAGAAATTAAAAATAATTGATACATTTTATTTGATAATATGCCTAGATTATATAGCATTACTGAATTATATGCCTTGCCCCAGAAAGTTTTAGCCAGCTGCAATATGATTTGATCTATACAATTTATACAATTTAAAAAGAACTGTTTTTTTTTAAAGGCTTTAAAATTTAAAATCATGTTGAAAATACATGAGTAACAAAGAGATTTAGAAAGGTATAGAAATAATTGTGATGAAATTATGTTTTGTTACTAGATATATCTTTAAATGGTGTAGGAAACACGCTTCAGGTTAGTCAGGAGAGGTCCTCAGAATTACACTGTGCATGTTTCCCTGAATTGAAACTGTATGTTATTGGTTAACCAGGATATTTAGCATAATCACTCTGCTAGACTGTGGTGGAGGGAGGTGATTATCACTGAGAACAGATGGGCAGGTCCACAGCACTGCCAGATTCTGCACAAGCTCCATTTATTGTTGGTTCTTGCTTTTTTCCTTCGGTGTTTTAATTTTTTTTTTTTTTAAACACTGTATGTTCTAAAGAACTAGCTGCACAAAAGGTCAGTAGCTGATGACCTTTCAGCTTAGATTTCAAAGGTAGAAGAAAGATTCAAAATGCTATCACTGTGTATCTAAGAAGGATGGAGCAGGTTTCATTTTACACTCTAGCCTCCCTCAATGCATGCACGGATTTATCTGTGTGCTAAGCTCTCTGCTCTGCATCTGTAGCTCCTTGTGGATTATATTGTCTCTCTGATCAGAAATGATCTTCTCGGATATGAACACCGTTTCTGGCTCCCCTAAAGTGCATCCTCCTAATGGGACCCGGTTTTATACTTTTCAAGTAAGTGTGCTTTAAATGGCTTCACTACCTAGGGAGTTAATCCATAGTCCAACTTTTAATAAAGAGAAAAATAAGGGAAGGAAAACTGCAAAATGGAAAGTATTAAAGAGGATGTAAGATGTAGAAAATGTGCATGTCCTTTTAATCCAGGTTTTTTGATATGGAAATTAGATAGCATTATGATTCTCTGTGAATTCAAGCCAAATAATAGTGAACTAATTTTCACAAGGATTTTTAAATCTGCTGTATTATCATATTTACAAGGTTTATGAGATAGTCTCCTGAAATTGTTCTTTATGGATATAATATGGTGAAAATTATTAAGTTCCTTCCCTGATATATTACAGAGAAGATAAAATTAAAAGACATTTTATGGAACTTTGCAAACTATGTTCTGTAGGCTTAGAAAAATTTTGTATTTCTTATACATAGCTTAACATGACTCTTGTTATTTACTTTTATGAGTGCAATATAAAATTAATCAATAATACAGTAGCTTAAGTGTCATGTTTAGTATGCTCTTTCTATTTGAGGTAAAGTAGAAACTCATTAAGATGGAAGATTTCCTGTGTTATCAAAAAGTCAAAATGATTTACAATATAAATGTAAATGTGTGTTACAAAGCTGTTACTGACTTTCAGTTGCCTTTGAATAAATCAGTCATCAGTCTAGAAAATGGTTACGTCTAAAGTAAATCATATTCTACCTCATTTTTATCCTCAAATTGCATTTTTCAGTGCTAAGGTTTACTTTGTAGTTCAATCATATCATCATTAGATTAAAAGGGGGAATGAAACTCTTCTCTGTATATTTTACACTCTGGGACTATGAACAGCCTAGCATTTAATTATTTTAGCTATAAAGTTATAATGTACTAAAAAATAAGTGCAAAAACCTAGAGAATTAATGTAGTAGAGGTAATATTTCTTGTAAAAAGAAGCTCTGAATAAATGCACATATGATTTATTAAAATCTCCTGCCTTTGCACACTCTAGCAGTAGATATAATTACTCTCTCTCTCTCCTCCTTCTTATACTTCTATTTTTAATCCTGTTGCCTCTCCTGCTTTACACTGATGTCTACTGATAGTGCAAGTCTGTGCTGTTACAGAATATTTTTGCTTCCCAGTGGCGATCAGCTTATTGTGGAAGTGATTCAAAATGCAACTGCCCTGGGGCTCTTGTACAGAATTATTACTTTTTTCTTCTCCGTACACTGAGATATAAACACTCCTTACAATATCCTGTAGCTGCCTCTTAGGGGCAGTTTTTGACATTGGGTATTCTGCTTCAGTCTCTTAAAGTTTAAGGGTCAGTAAATTCCATATGCTCAGTCATGACAGGCGTTTTACAATTCTTTCAGCAGGTCTTGCTGACACATTTCCTGACAGGTGATTTTCTTTGAAAACACACTGGAATGATTTTTAACCACTCTTTTTTTTTTTTTTTGCTGATGTTATAACAATTCATGTAAACAGCAGTAAGATTTCAGATAAAATAGAAATGTTGACAAATATGAGATCTATTTTGCTACATTTTTAAAATCACAGAAAGGTATTTGATCCTGACATTTGTGGTGACAGGCGTTGTGTGTTTACCTTTTTGTTGCTATTGTTTGTTTTTGCTTTTGGTGGAAGAGAAGGATGGTTTTTAAAGCACGAAAACTGGCTTATAAAAGTTAAGTCTTTGCTTTTGTCTTCAAGGGACTGAATTATGCAGGATTATCTTTCTTATTTATATATACATTAGCCTATTTTAAGGTGATGTAGTTTTGATTGTGGTACTGTCATGGGAAATGAGATGCTGTAAAATAACAGACCATTTGTCAGAAGTATATCTTGTGGAAATGATCAGTTAGATTTTTGAAAGTGGTTCTCATTATGGAATGGCATAAATGCATTTCTGAAATGATTCTGCATCAAGGAACTGAGATTTTAATGCTTACCTTCTTAAATTAATTCTAGCACAAGAGTTAACATATGCAAAAACATTTAAGATAGCTTAGCATGAATAATACTGAGTTTCAGTTCCATCTTCTCATCAGATGTTTAAACTATCCTGTCATTTTTGCTGAAATTGTATAATATCAAATTTTAAAAGTAAGATTTAGAACATAGTTGACCTGAACTGTTTAAAGATGACAAATAAGAAGCTGAAGGATATTCTAATTACAAGCCTATATTTTTCATTGCATTTTAATTAGTCACATACATTTACACTTCTATTCACATGTGCAAATACTATCTTGTATAGACTAACACTTAATTTAAATTAATTTCCTTATAAGTGAGATCTCAGTTCTATATACTATGAAAATACTTGAATCTGCATTTTTCATTCAGAGGTCCCTGTACCCTGAATGATGCCAACACCCAATTTGCACTATATATTTAGTGAGTAACTTGCCTCCAAAAATTCAAGTTCTAGAGTATAGTTGTCTAGAATGATTTTTGATTGACAAAAATTAAAATTAATTATAATATTTGAATGGATTAAAGCTGTCAGTCTATGGTCCTCAAATATGTACAAATGGGAAACCTACTTTAAAACAAAATTAAAGTATATATATGAATGCAATAAATTATTTTTAATTTTATGTCCATAAAAGATGATGTCCTAACATCATTTCATATTTAGTTCTATTTCTGCAAGTAAAACTATTTACTATATTTTACTAAACCTGTAGATAAGCTAACCAAGACATAATGTGTAAATTCTCCCAGAAGTATTGATGACCACCAAGCTACCCCGTCATTTCCTAGAAATTAAGTATCTTCATCTAGAGGTTTCATACTGTCTGCAGAATCCTAAGATTCGAGGGGTGCTTGTCAGTAGTTGCTAGAGACAGTAGGGAGGAGGAATACATTCTTCTGAGCTTATTAATGCTTCCTCATTCTACACTTACCTGTTTTATTCATTGGAACTCTATGCAAGCCTTCAGGCACAGCAAGTAACAAATGGCATATTCCTTTCAAAAACAAGGCAAAAGTGGTGTGCAAACCACTTCCTCAAACCAAAGGAGTTAATTTCTGATGGACCAGTTTTGATTTATTGAACCCACAGAGCAATTATTTCTGCTTAGGATATATTTCTTTGCCATTTAATCCTGGCATTAATAACATGTACTGCCAAGAATGTGTGAAAGTGTTTGACTCTGTTGCCCGCTGGCACCCACTGAAAACAAGAGAAAGACACTTTGCCACAAAGCAGGGAAACATATTAATGTGCCATTTCCATGTTTAGAATAGTTTGTGTCCCCTGTCCTTAGAGAGTAAAATTCATTTCTTTAGTTTGTTATAAAGAAGCTTTTCCTGGTCTGGAGCTCATGCAACATACTGCTTTCTTGACTTGCTTTCCCAGAAAATTGTCTGTATGCTTCCGTTCTTTGCCTCTTCACTGAACCAGTCTATTGAAAAGTTGTTTTTATTTAAAGACTTGTTTTAAATGCTACCTCCCCTTCACTCATTCACCTGATTTATTCATGATGTATTAAGTACATTTTCTTTGATCATTTGCTTGTTTATATCACTACAGGAGTACTTAATATGCTTTGTTTTAATCACTGAGAACATTTTATTCATCTACATCCCTAGCAAATGGATATAGTTATTATCCCTGTATAAAAAGTGGGGCTTGTTGGAAAGTAAATGATTAAAATTAGAAAATTCAACACAAAAACTATAATTTTTTGTTTAAACTATATAAGCATTTGTTGATATATATATATTATTAGAGAAGTAGCTAAAGATATTTAAAGGTAAATGTATTTAAAACTAAGCCTTTGAGTACCATCATTGGGTTCTTCAAAATAAATGACAGTTACATTATTGTTCTCAGAAAAGTTTTAATTTCATCGTTTTTGTAATAGATTTCTTTTACAGCTAGACAAAACATTTTTGAAATTTTTTTCTTTATACCTATGTATAATTCCTTAGTAATTGAGGCTTTTTATACTTTATCAAAAGAACTTTAAAATTGTTTAATGTATAATTTTTAATTTAGCAGATACTATTACTTGAAATATGTAGAAGAGTAATAGGCAAATTGAAAATCTCAATTGCATGAACAATTTCACTCAAAAGATATTACTGATAATTAGCGTGGGGTACCATATCTTTGTGATCATATGAGGTTGAGGTAATTCTGGCTTTTCAGAGGAAAAAAACAGATTTTTTCATATTCTATCATTTTTTTTAATACCTGGGAATCCACTGTTACTCATATTATTTGAAGCACATTATATTAACTTCCTACTGTTGATGTTTTTAAAAAATGCACTGAATATATCTATCAGTATGCTTGGAACATGTTCTGTATTTAATAGAAAATGAAAGCAAAGTAGCCCAATAGAAATAAGACAGACCCTTTGGCTCTAGGGTTATAGAGTAACATTGGCAGACTTCCCCAGCTCAGTGAGAGAACCAAGCTTTTTCTCTGTCACCCAATTATATGCAGTATGATTATGATTATAAATGGTAGAGACAACGCAATAAGTCTTTCAAGCAAGTAGACTGACAACTTCTTGGTGTGTGGGAAAGGCAGACTTTAATATAACTAAAACATAAACTGGAGACAGGAAATGGCTAAAAGTCAATGTCCAAAGTCAAGAACATAAAGGTAGGTTTAAATGTCAAGTCCAGATCCTCAGGAACTTGAACTTAGGATTCAAGGATTTTCAATGAGAAATGATAGGCTTCAATTTACCATTTAGCTGGAATACTGGATTATGCCTTGGCTGGTTGATGGGACAGCAAAAACTATTCAGTGGCTTTCCAAAGTAAAAAAAAAAAAAACAAACCTAGAGGAATTATGAAATTATGATTTCCCTGCTTTAGAGATAGAAAAAACTGATGCTCAAAAATGTACTTAAAGTAGTTGTTAATAATATAAGATATATGTCTGAATCCAGAGTTACTGAACCCAAAATTCCATACTCTTTCCCCTATGTTCTTCTGCTGAAATTGTTGATGATTAAATACATCAGCAAAATTATTTCGAGGTATATAATTTCTAATCCTCTGTTGATCTATTAATTCAAAAACTTATAGAAATTTAGCTCTACTTCTTCAAAAACATTGTATTTCAGACTCACTGAGTTTTTAAACTTGAGATTCTTGTTTAGTTACATCTCATTTAATCCTTATTGACACTTTTCTTTTAGTTAGAAATATGTTTTTATAGTAATCAAATTGCCAATCAAATTGTGCTGAAAGGTAAAAAGGGAAACCAAGGGGGGAAGTGTTTGCTTAATACACACCTTTATTTACACAAGAATGCTCTTTACATTAGTGAGACCAACCATAGAAAACAATGAGTGGCTCCTGGGCTCCCCATAGGAGATCATATCTCTTCCATCTGTAGAGGTTTCTGTTTAATAGATGTTGGCTACGCTATCTGTTCTGTGAGGACAGGCCCTTCTGTCCTCTTTTTTTTTTTTTCTTTCGTTGTTAAATCACGAACACTAAGAGATTGTGCAGCACAAAACTGTAATTAGTAAATAGGTGTTGAATTGAATTATAGACTGAAAAGAATGTATCCTCATCTAGAATGACTTCCCCATAGGAATATATAAATGGTGGTAAAATTCCCAGCATGAGGTCCACAAATGTATTTCACTTATATACTTAGCTACAATAACTTAAGTTTTCAAGTATTGACTGAAGGAGAAGGAAATTGGCAGTAGGGACATTTAATTAGGGTGCTCTTAAGAGTTGAGCACCCTAATTAATGTCCCTACTGTCAATTTCCTTTCCCTTCAGTCAGGAAATGGCAACCCACTCCAGTATTCTTGCCTGGAAAATCCCATGGACGGAGGAGCCTGGTGGGCTATACTCCACAGGGTAGCAAAGAGTTGGACACAACTGAGCGACTTCACTTTACTTTCTAAGAAGAGTTGACTCATTGGAAAAGACTCTGATACTAGGAGGGATTGGGGGCAGGAGGAGAAGGGGATGACAGAGGATGAGATGGCTGGATGGCATCACCGACTCCATGGACATGAGTTTGGGTGATTTCCGGGAGCTGGTGATGGACAGGGAGGCCTGGCATGCTGCAATTCATGGGGTTGCAAAGATCGGACTCGACTGAGCAACTGAACTGATGCCAAGGTACCATGTTTCCTATGCCTGACTTACAGGAGGACAGAATTGCCCAAATCAAGGCGACTAGTGGGTCATGAAAGGTACAGAATTAGCTGGGAGCACATTTTCCACTCTCTGACTTCTTTATTTGGTAGACATGTATTTAGGTTCATTTTCTTTGTTTCTATTTGTGTACATGTACTCTACTGAGGGAGAAGGCAATGGCAACCCACTCTAGTATTCTTGCCTGGAAAATTCCATGGATGGAGGAGCCTGGTAGGCTGCAGTCCATGGGGTCGCTAAGAGTTGGACACGACTGAGCAACTTCACTTTCACTAAGATAAAGTATTTAATTCAGGGAGCATAGTGCCTGCTAGTTAGTAAGAGGTCAATAAGCTGCAGTCACAATGGAAGCAGGAGCCAAAGGGGGGTCTGCAAAACACACTAGAGGTGGCAAGGGTATGAACTAAGAGATGTTAAGGGTGAGGGAAAAGTCATTAAGAGAGAGATTTTAAAAATTCATTAACATACTGAATATAGGAGACAAGACAACAAAAGGCAAGATTACCTCCCAAGTTTCTATTGAGGGAGAGAGAAATATAGAGGAAGAGTAGTTTTGAAAACCAATATATTGAGTTTGGTTGTGGGCAGACTGAATAGACAGTTGGAAATACGGGTTTGGCTCTCAGGAAAGAGGTCTGTCTGAAGAGTTGACGTAAATGTGGGAGTCGTCTGTTTACAGGGTTAGGGGAAACTGGAAGTGGATGAAAAGCCTTTGGCAGAGAATGAGGAGAATTGGGTAGAACGATGGGGCTGGGCATGAAATCCTTGAACCTACTGACTTCCCAGAATTACTGTCATTTGGAGTGTGTGTGCTTGGTTTATTTTGCAAATACAGTTTGAAAGCTTTTTCCTAATTACCTCTCCTTGAATATCACCTCGGAATCTAATTTAGAGGCTCCTGCCTTTTTGTGTGTGTCTTTGCTAAACTCCAGAAAAGCATAAAATTTATTTTACTTAACTACTTATATTTGTTTATTGACACCTAGCCTGATGCTTGTCGTATAGATGGTATGTGTTTTCTGAATGAATGAATTTGTGTGTAAATTGAAGAGTATCTAAAATTAATTCTCTTATATTAGTTTGTAAAATCATTTGATACACCTTGTTCTACATCCCCATTATGCCAGACTTTAGTGATAATGAGCAAAACACCAGATTTCTATGCTCAAAACTCTTAGAGTTGCCTTGTGGAAAATTATCCAAAAATAATAGCACATTGTTTGTTTCTCTGAAAATACTTTGACGTTAAAGGTTTATATGTTGTTGTTGTTCAGTCACTAAGTTGTGTCCGACTCTGCAACCCCATGAACTGCAGCACACCAGGCTTCCCTGACCTTCAGTGTTTCCCAGAGTTTACTCAAACTCATGTCCATTGAGTAGGAGATGCCATGGAACCACTCATCCTCTGTTGCCCACTTCTCCTCTTGCCCTCAATCTTTCCCAGCTTCAAGGTCTTTTCCAGTGAATTAGCTCTTCACATCAGGTGGTCAAAGTATTGGAGCTTCAGCTTCAGCACCAGTCCTTCAAATAACATTCAGGGTTGATATCCTTTAGGATTGATTGGTTTGATCTCCTTGCAGTCCAAGGAACTCTCAAGAGTCTTCTCGAGTACCACAGTTCAAAAGCATCAATTCTTCAGCACTCAGACTTCTTTATGGTCCAACTCTCACTGGTGTCACAAAGAGTCAGACACAACTGAGTGACTTTCACTTTCAAGAACATCCATACATGACTACTGGAAAAACCATAGCTTTGACTATACAGATCTTTGTCAGGAAAGTGATGTCTCTGCTTTGTAATAAACTGTCTAGGTTTGTCATAGCTTTTCATCCAAGGAGCAAGTGTCTTTTAATTTAGTGGTTGAAGTCACCATCTGCAGTGATTTTGGAGCCCAAGAAAATGAAATCTATTACTGTTTCCACTTTTCCCCCATCTATTTGCCAGACGTGATAGGACTGGAATGCCATGATCTTCATTTTTTGAATGTTAAATTTTAAGTCAGCTTTTTTATTCTCCGCTTTCACCTTCCTCAAGAGACTAGTTCCTCTTAACTTTCTGCCATTATAGTGGTGTTACCTACATATCTGAGGTTGTTTATATAGATATTACTATTATAGTTTAGATAATTTCATGCTTATTCAGTACAACCTTATGAAGATGGTGATCATGAAGAAAAAAATACTTCCTCTAAGAGGCTTTCACAAATAGTCTCATTCCTGAGCTAGCATGGTATTCTGAAAAGAGCAATGACTGTTGTTTTACTATATCCTAAACATTCAACTTTTACTCTTTTTTAAAGCAAAAACTATTTTGCAAAACAAGAAAGAAACTATGTATTTCCTTTGACCATGTACATATGTATCCACAGAGGGTAGAGAAGACTAGAGAAATCAAGAAGGGTGAGGGTAAAGGAAGAACTGCAACATTGGCCTTGGAAGGAAGAAAGCTTCATCTTCTGAGAAATAAGGTGAAGAAAGTGAAAATGGATCAAGAGAGAGGAAGATGGCTGAGCCCGAGATAACAGACATCAAGTAGAACGAGAATTGAGCCAGGATTGGAAGCATAGTTTTGGATCAGTCTTAATATATGAGTTTCTTATTAATCTCCCTAAATGGAAATTGGAATGGGAATAAATATTGGCAAATGTGGCAAAAAAATCAAGCAATCAGAGTGCTAATGAGATTAAGGTTGAACTGAGTGTGGGTCAGTCTTCAGTGTTAATGAACATAGGAAGTAATTGATTGAAATTTCATTTTTTAAAGAAAAAAACTCACTGAAAAATTACACTTTACTCAATGTTTCTATAATATATTGTTAAAAACATAAATTCTGAGAAATTATATTTTATTTAACAGTGATTCCCAGAGCATTCTATCGTGCCTAGTACTTAGTAAGCTCTCCAAAAATATAAGTAGAATGAATAGATGTTCTTTAATAATATAAATTTAAAGGGGTTTTTACCTCATGAAATATTACAACTGAAATAAAGTTAGTGTAGTTAGCACTATTAGGTAATTCTCATATTTATTTAAATATTTTGCCTGTATGTAATATTAAAGATTAAATGGAGCAAATAAAACATTGTAAGTAATAAGGATACAATAGTAACTTATTATAAGCTAAAGAAAATGTAGGAGACTTTGTGCCTCTGTGGGGAAAGATCAGCATTACAATCATATACATGGAATGCCCCAAACTAGATTATCCAGAAAATTACTCTTACTTTTCACATTACATTAATGTAATTTCATTATATATAGCCTGTTAGGGTACAATACTTTAAATTAAATACAGAGATAAATCTTTAATACAGAATGCTGCCAGCATAATTTATTATTGAAAAACAGATCTTTGAAGAAAAGGTGGAAAAAATTGTGGATGTTATGTAGTCAGGGAAAGAAATGTGGAAAAAAGACATCATCTCTGCTGCTAGGATTCCCTGGTGGCTCAGACGGTAAAGAGTCCGCCTGCAATGTGGGAGACCTGAGTTCAATGCCTAGGTCAGGAAGATCCCCTGGAGAAGGAACTGGCCCCCACTCTAGCATTCTTGCCTGGGAAATCCCATGGATGGAGGAGCCGGGCAGGCTACAGTCACAGGGTCACAAAGAGTTGGACACCACTGAGCGACTTCACTTTCATTGCCACTCAAAAGAGATGTTCTTTCGGTTTGAATACAGTGAAGTTGTTCAGCATATGTGGTAAGAAAACTTCAGGAATACGTGAGTCTGAATAAAAACAGAAAAGGTTTCAATTGAATATAGAAAATGAGTCTGTTCGAGTGATGAAACACAGAAGTGGGCAGTTGTCACTGACATCTCAGTGGAACATTTGTATTGGAGATTTTCAACATGAGGCAGAGTACAAAAAGCAGGGAGCAAGTGAGACTCTTGGAGTCTCATAGCTGCAACTTGAAATGGGTACATATACAAAAATTATTAAACTTCACTGAGATTCAATTTCTTTACCTTTACGTAATGAAAATAATAAATATATTTTGCAGGGTTGATATGAGCAAATGTACTTGAAAGCATTTTGTACATTTAAAAACAAAGTTCAGTTAAGGCTCTTTTCAAGCAACAAAAAGTGACTGCGGTATGTTATTCAAAAGAGAAATATTTGAATGATATGGGAAGCACTTTTATTGACTCATGCAGTCAACTAAGTGCTTGCCCCTATTCTATGCATTGGATAAATTAGTGAGCAAGCGAAAAATCACCTTATATTCAGTGGGGGGGTGGGGAAATGGATTATAAATAGGATAATGTGTAGCAGTGAGTAAGTAAAACATGAAGTTTATATTCTAGTTGGATGAAACAGTAAAATAAATAGGATAATCTATAGTCTGTTGCTGCTGCTGCTAAGTCGATTCAGTCGTGTCCGACTCTGTGCGACCCCATAGATGGCAGCCCACCAGGCTCCCCCGTCCCTGGGATTCTCCAGGCAAGAACACTGGAGTGGGTTGCCATTTGCTTCTCCAATGTATGAAAGTGAAAAGTGAAAGTGAAGTCGCTCAGTCGTGTCCGACTCCTAGCGACCCTGTGGACTGCAGCCCACCAGGCTCCTTCGTCCATGGGATTTTCCAGGCAAGAGTACTGGAGTGGGTTGCCATTTCCTTCTCCGGTATCATATGTTAGATGTTGATAAATGCTAAGGAGAAATATAGAACATAGGAAGCAGATAGGAAGCATCCAAGTGCACAAAGAAGACATTCTGAAGAAGAGAACATATGAATCAGAACAGCTTTGCATCTTTGTACTGGAATAAATTGAAGAGTATTCTGTTCACAGTGCTGTCACTAAATAGGTTAACTCTACATGTATTCTCTCCATTCCCAAGATTTTAATTCAAGAGAGATAAAGTCTGTTTTATCCAACCTGGATCTCACTTAATCATAAACATGCCATCATCTGTATGTATTAACCTTCTATCTGGCTTGTTCAACCTAGATCCCAGCAATTTTCTATTTACTCTAATGAGGTATGGGCTTTCCTGATGGCTCAGATGGTAAAGAGTCTGCCTGCAGTGAGGGAGACCCGGGTTCAATCCCTGGGTCAGGAAGATCCCCTGGAGATGGAAATGGCAACCCATTCCAGTATTCTTGCCTGGCAAATCCCATGGATGGAGGGGCCTGGCAGGCTACAGTCCATGGGTCGCAAAGAGTCGGACATGACTGAGCGACTTCACTTATAATGAGGTATACTATCGAAAGACTGTGGTACTCAAACAGATTTTAGGCTTCCTTTAAGTCAAAAAAATTAGCAATTGCATCTCTATATTCCTCAGAGGTCCTAAAACTTTCTTTCCCCCTTTTCTATGTTTGTTCCAAACTCACTCATTCTTTCAAACCAAGTACAGTGTGTGTCTTTCATGAATGTGTCACAATTCCCAGTTAGGTTCACCACCATCCTTGGTGAGATCCTGTAAAATGCTGTGCTTACTTATTTAACACCAATCTAATTTAAGTAGGGGCTTCCCAGGTGGCTCAGTGGTAAAGAATCCACTTCTAATACAGAAAATGAGGAGACACGAATTCGATCCCTGGGTCGAGAAGATTCCCTGAGGTGGAAATGGCAACTCACTCCAGTATTCTTGCCTGGGAAGTCTGATGGACATAGGAGCCTGGTTGGATACAGTCCATGGAGTTGCAAAGAGCTGGACACAAGTTAGAGACTGAGCACACACACACACACAAAATTTAAGTAGGTGTAGAGTTTCCCCATTATACTATGATTTCCTTAAGGACACCATATATATTCGTTAGGTGAACAAATTGTGAGTGCTTAACAGGTATCAGTGGAGAAGGCAATGGCACCCCACTCCAGTACTCTTGCCTGGAAAATCCCATGGACGGAGGAGGCCTGGTAGGCTGCAGTCCATGGGGTCGCTAGGAGTCAAACACAACTGAGCGACTTCACTTTCACTTTTTACTCTCATGCATTGGAGAAGGAAATGGCAAGCCACTCCAGTGTTCTTGCCTGGAGAATCCCAGGGACAAGGGAGCCTGGTGGGCTGCCGTCTATGGGGTCACACAGAGTTGGACAGGACTGAAGCGACTTAGCAGCAGTAGCAATAGGTATCTGACTATATAAAGGATACATGTCGTTATCTCAGAAGTTACAAGTTACCTTTTATACCAAGCTTTCTGTTGAGACTATGTCAATTAAACTTGACATTGTCACTATAAAATATGAATTATCCAAGAGAAGAGAGGTGATTAACCCCATTATGTTGCCTAAGTGTCTGTGTATGCACATGTGCACGTGAGCACATGTTTATATTATTTTTGATGTTGTTTTCTTTTTTGGTGGAGAGAAGATATAATTAACAAAATAAGTTTTGTAAAAATTTTGGAAAAAAAATTTTTAACATTCCAAAATTTTACATAAATATATTCTTTCTTATTTAATGTCTACTAAATGATGTCAGGATCAATGCACTTCATGTGAACTGCATGTAACACTTAGATGTTCCATTTCAATCTGTTTGATATTCTATATTACCATGCTGTACATCAGCTTCAATTTTCTTTGAATATCTAATATCTTCCTAAAGTTATCAGGCTTGAGTAGTAGTGGTGGTGGTTTAGTTGCTAAGTCGTGTCTGACTTTTGCAACCCCATGGACTGTAGCCTGCCAGGCTCCTCTGTCCATGGGATTCTCCAGGCAAGAATACTGGAGTGGGTTGCCATTTCCTTCTCCAAGGGATCTTCCTGACCCAGGAATCAAACCTGGGTCTCCTGCACTGCAGGCAGATTCTTTACTGACTGTTGGAAATGGCAAGCCACTCCAGTTATAGTGCTATATTATAGCAGTTTGAAGTCAGATAGACCTAAGTATTAATCATTCTCTGCCACCTACTAAACAGGTGACATAGTCTAACTTCAGTTGTTTCATCTGTAAATGAAATTGGAATATTGTCCTCAAAGGTTGTCATTAAGGTCAAGTGAATTGTTTACCATGGGGTTCAACAAGTACAGATACAACACAGTAGTACTTACAGCATAATTTTTAGTATTATTCTTATTAAAGTATCAAAGAGTTGAATGAAATACTTTGTTTTCCAAGGCTATGCTACTTCATACTGTCAATGCACATTCTCTCTGGGAATGGAAACTGGGCTTTCAGATTTTATGTTATTGACAACAGCTTATTTTATTCTTCTTCTGTTGTGGATCATAATAAAAATACTTAGAGCTGTTATATGGGTTGTCAAACTTTAGAATACGTAATTATCCAGAAATTCAAGCTACCATATTACCGCCCCCAGAGATGATTCAGAAAATCTGGTAAGGGCCAAGGAATCTTAATTTTTAAACAAAATTCCAGCTGATGTCAGTACAGAAATGTCACACATTGAGAAACAGTGGACAGGAGGAGATAGAGTTCTTTCAGCACTATAAATGGTACTTTCTATTTGAAAGACAACTGCTGGGTAGAAGGTTAAATATCCACAAGGCCTTTTTCTAGTTATAAATAATTATTCTTCTGTTTTATAAAGGCATGATTTTGATTGGTTGTGATAAAGTCATTTAGTTATTTCTTCTTGGACCAATTTATAAGTTCAGTTGAGGTACTAATTGTGAAGATTCCAAACCATTTTTTTTTTTTCATTAAAATAAACTAATTATATCAAGGACTGGCCCTCCGTAATGATGACCTTTACCTTACTTCTCCTTTAGGGCATGTGTTTGTCAAGGAATTTTTCAAACTCAGACTTAATATATTGATGTGTCAAGAATGATACTCATCTGTTAGTAGTTAATGATTTATCTGTAACCCAGAAACTGTGTAAAATGAAATAAAACCTTTAAATTATCTACCATAGTAAAAGTGATCAGTTCTGTTAAAAATTTTTTTTAATCAAATTTGATTAAAGTAATAAATGTTCATTAGAAAGGTGGTGTTACATGATTGCTATTCATTGACTAACTAATCTTGAATACCAAGAACACAGCCCTTGTGTGTTTGATGATTATGCCCTCAGCGGAATTTCAGTAATAAGGCCTATGAAGTATCACTTTGCTTTCATAAAATATCTGCCCTTATGTTAAGATATATTTGCAAGTTCAAAGTTACAAGTTCGTAGGGAAATTATGTTAAACTGTCATGAAGAAAGTCCTATTTTGTGTTTGGTTTCAGTTCAGTTCAGTTCAATTCAGTCGCTCAGTCGTACCCGACTCTTTGTGACCCCATGAACCTCAGGCCTCCCTGGCCATCACCAACTCCTGGAGTCCACCCAAACCCATGTCCATTGAGTCAGTGATGCCATCTAACCATCTCATCCTCTGTCATCCACTTCTCCTCCTGCCCTCAATCTTTCCCAGCATCAGGGTCTTTTCCAATGACTCAGCTCTTTACATCAGGCAGCCAAAGTATTGGAGTTTCAGCTTCAACATCAGTCCTTCCAATGAACACCCAGGACTGATCTCCTTTAGGACGGACTGGTTGGATCTCCTTGCAGTCCAAGGGACTCTCAAGAGTCTTCTCCAAAACCACAGTTCAAAAGCATCAATTCTTTGGCACTCAGCTTTTTTCACAGTCCAACTCTCACATCCATACATGACCACTGGAAAAACCATAGCCTTGACTAGACAGACCTTTGTGGGCAAAGTAATGTCTCTGCTTTTTAATATGCTGTCCAGGTTGGTCATAACTTTCCTTCCAAGGAGTAAGCATCTTTTAATTTAATGGCTGCGATCACCATCTGCAGTGATTTTGCAGGCCAGAAAAATAAAGTCAGCCACTATTTCCACTGTTTCCCCAGCTATTTGCCATGAAATGATGGGACCAGATGCCATGATCTTAGTTTTCTGAATGTTGAGCTAAGCCAACTTTTTCACCCTCTTCTTTCACTTTCATCAAGAGGCTCTTTTGTTCTTCTTCACTTTCTGCCATAAGGGTGGTGTCATCTGAATATCTGAGGTTATTGATATTTCTCCCGGAAATCTTGATTCCAGCTTGTGTTTCTTCCAGTCCAGCGTTTCTCATGATGTACTCTGCATAGAAGTTCAATAAGCAGGGTGACAATATACAGCCTTGACGAACTCCTTTTCCTATTTGGAACCAGTCTGTTGTTCCATGTCCAGTTCTAACTGTTGCCTCCTGACCTGCATATAGATTTCTCAAGAGGCAGGTCAGGTGGTCTGGTATTCCCATCTCTTTCAGAATTTTCCACAGTTTATTGTGATCCACACAGTCAAAGGCTTTAGCATAGTCAATAAAGCAGAAATAGATGTTTTTCTGGAACTCTCTTGCTTTTTCTATGATCCAGCGGATGTTGGCAATTTGATCTCTGGTTCCTCTGCCTTTTCTAAAACCAGCTTGAACATCAGAAGGTTCACGGTTCACATATTGCTGAAGCCTGGCTTGAAGAATTTTGAGCATTACTTTACTAGCATGTGAGATGAGTCATCTGCATATCTGAGGTTATTGATATTTCTTCCTGCAGTCTTGATTCTAGCTTGTGCTTCCTCCAGCCCAGCATTTCTCATGATGTACTCTGCATATAAGTTAAATAAGTAGGGTGACAATATACAGCCTTGATGTACTCCTTCTCCTAGTTGGAACCAGTCTGTTGTTCCATGTCCAGTTCTAACTGTTGCTTTCTGACCTGCATAGAGCTTTCTCAAGAGGCAGGTAAGGTGGTCTGGCATTCCCATCTCTTTCAGAATTTTCCAGTTTATTGTGATCCACACAATCAAAGGCTTTGACATAGTCAATAAAGCAGAAATAGATGTTTTTCTGGAACTCTCTTGCTTTTTCGATGATCCAGCGAATGATGGCAATTTGATCTCTGGTTCTTAAGGTTTATTAATAGTTGTCTCAAGATTATATTGAATTTAGCTTCAATGAAGAGATAGCAATCTTATTCTAATATTATAAAATAAGTATCATCATCAAGTATATTTTAAATACAAAATACCTTAAAAATACCTGAATTATTTGTGGTGATTAATGTCTCTGTCTCATGCACTTTACGCTGCATTTAAGAGGTGCAGCAGTCACCATGCAGACATTTTTTCATCCAGCAGAATCATCCTAGAATGGACAATATTTTCTGAGACTTCATGGCATGGATAAAGGAGTGTAAGATTAGAAATCAGATCAACATATATCCTGCCACTAACTACCTGTGTGACTTTGGGCAAGTTATTCAACTACTCAATTTTAGTCCTCTCACTATAAAATGAACACAGTAAAAGCTATCTCTCAGGGATTTTATGCAGATTAAAAATGGGTAAACTACCAAGCATGGAGTTCAGTTCAGTTCAGTAGCTCAGTCGTGTCCAACTCTTTGTGACCCCATGGACTGTAGCACGCCAGGCCTCCCTGTCCACCACCAACTCCCAAAGCTTTCTCAAACTCATATCCATCGAGTCAGTGATGCCATCCAACCATCTCTTCCTCTGTCGTCCCCTTCTCCTCCTGCCTTCAATCTTTCCCAGCATCAGGGTCTTTTCCAACGAGTCAGCTCTTCGCATCAAGTGGCCAAAATATTGGAGTTTCAGCTTCAGCATCAGTCCTTCCAATGAATACCCAGGACTGATCTCCTTTAGGAAGGACTGGTTGGATCTCCTTGCAGTCCAAGGAACTCTCAAGAGTCTTCTCCAGCACCACAGTTCAAAAACATCAATTCTTCAGCACTCAGGTTTCTTTATAGTCCAACTCTCACATCTATCCGTAACTGCTGGGAAACCATAGCTTTGACTATATGGACTATATGGACCTTTGTTGGCAAAGTAATGTCTCTACTAGGTTGGTCATAGCTTTTCTTCCAAGGAGTAAGCGTCTTTTAATTTCCTGGCTGCAGTCACCACCTGCAGTGATTTTGGATTCCAAGAAAATAAAGTCTCTTACTGTTTCCATTGTTTCCCCATTTATTTCCCATGAAGTGATGGGACTAGATGCCACGATCTTCATTTTTTGAGTGTTGAGTTTTAAACCAGCTTTTTCACTCTCCTCTTTCACTTTGATCAAGAGGCTTTTTAGTTCCTCTTCACTTTCTGCCATAAGGGTGGTGTCATCTGCATATCTGAGGCTATTGATATTATTCCTAGCACTCTTGATTCCAGCTTGTGCTTCATCCAGTCAAGGCATTTCTCATCATGTACTCAGCATATAAGTTACATAAGCAGGGTGACAGTATACAGCCTTAATGTACTCCTTTCCCAATTTGGAACCAGTCTGCTGTTCCATGTCATGCTGTCAGTGTTGCTTCTTGACCTTCATACAGATTTCTCAGGAGGCAGGTCAGGTGGTCTGGTATTCCCATCTCTCGAAGAATTTTCCACGGTTTGTTGTGATTACACAGTCAAAGGCTTTGGCATAATCAGTAAAGCAGAGGTCGATGTTTTGATCCCTGATTTGGTTTTTGACTGTGAGGATAACCACCAGTGATTCTCACCTCCTAAAATGCATGCCTTTTGTGTAGACCTCTCCTTCATGAAATTAAAACTGCCCTTATGTGAATAAAATGTGGCCTAAGCAAAAGTATATGCCTTCTGAAATGAGGTTATGAAGGCATTGCCGCTTCTACCTTCTTGTCTTGGAATTGTTCACAAGCCAGCTGCCATGCTGTGAGGGTGCTCCAGAAGCCCTGAAGCGATGCCCACAGAACTGAGGCCCCTAGCCAAGAGCTAGCACTAACTTGCCAGCCATGCAATTGAAACACTTTGGCAGTGGACCCTCTGGTACTGCAGTCAAGCCTTTAAACGGCTGCTGCCCAGATCAGTCTCTGACTGCAACCTTCTGAGATGCCCCAACGTAGAACTTCCCAACTGAGCCATCCCCAAATTCCTGACTCACAAAATAATGAATAATAAATAATCACTATTGTTTTAAGACGCTAAATTTTAGGATTCAATTTAGTACTAGATGATTAGCACAACCCCCAAGGCAACCTTGTCATCTCTAAGCAAGTTCGTAGTAAGCAATTTTGTCTATATATATCTCATCACCCCTCACAGAGCTTTCCTACCCAAACCAACTTGCTCTTTCTCCACTTAATTTATCTTTGCTTTTCACTTACCTCCCTGTTTTACTTCATAAATACTTCAGTCTTACAGCATCAATATCTTTCACATGAAAACTATTTCATTGGCCTTTCTTTCAGAAAGTCTTTTCTAAGATGTTTACAAAATACATGTATACACTGCTTATCAGCAAGTACCTTAACCTCTCTTTTTTGTACTCTTCTGGCAGCTCATCTGGTGTAATCTCATTTTATGGATGTTAAATCCATAAATGTAATCCCATTTTATGGAAGTTAAATAAATATATATATGCTCTCTGGTACTTACCAATGACTTTTCTTAGTAAAAAAGTCATGCAATTGAAGATCATGTTTGCTTGCTAAGATTATGCATATAGGACAGAAGCTTTTCAGGCCGTGGATAACCAGTCCAAAAACGAAATTTGGAAGAAAAAAGAAGCAACCTTCTATAGGATTTTTTTTCCCCCCAGCGGAATATTTTGATTAATTTATAGGTTTTTTTTTTTTTCCTAAATGGAGGCATGTTTATTTTTGTAATCTGGATAGTTAATTATTTTATGAAGGATAAGATATACTATGTTTATTTTTCTTGAATAAAATAGCATTTTGCTTGGAAAAAATTGAACCTCTATTAAGTAAATATACAGATTAAAATAGCCTGGTTAGTAACGCGTTTTATTATCCTAACAACATTTGGAATAGCATGAATTCTCATATTTGAGGTTTGATAGTGTTTATGTGAAATTTTAGTATCGGCAGTGGTACTTTAAAACTATACCTGTCGACTCTGGGTTTGTCAGCAAACAAATGATTAGCTTAAAAGTATTTGAAATTGTTTTCGATAAATTTCTAATCCCCTCTCCTCAAAAAATATATTGGCGGGGATATTTTTGGAGAATGTATATATCAGAAGAAAACATATGCACTTAAACTGACTTATTTTAGCATATGTTTTTGGATAAATATTTCCTAAAATATGAGATTTTATTATCTAAACATTTTCAAAATTTTTGCTGTAGCTCAACAAAAAGTATTTCAAGCAGATCCCCTTATAGAATGTTTATGTATGTGTGTGTATGTATATATATATGTGTGTGTGTGTGTGTATATATATATATATATGTACTCATTCTTATGACATTTATGTGATCTTGACTAGATTTATTTCCTTATGTATCTGTAATAATGTTCGAAGCTTATATAAACTCATAAGAATAAACCTAATGTAATTAGTGAAAAAGCAAAAAACACTAATGATGTGCTGGGCTCAAAATAGTAAAATAGAGAACCTGGAACTTGTCTAAAGGGTTAGCAAGGGCTGTTATTTTAGATACAGTTAGGATTCAGCCGAATTGCATATCTCTAAATTCTCAAAATAGCATTGCCTACAAGAGAGAAGTTCTTTTCTCTCCTACTTAAAAGGATACTAAATACAAGTAGTCTATGTCCAGCCACGTTGGAGGCTATGTAGTCATGTGGATTGTGCATCAGCTGGGAATACGCTTCACTGTCCCCTTCCTCCCACCACTTGTTTAACATTTATGCATTCTGCAAACCTCATTTTCAAAGTCATTTTCCCAAGCAAGTTATGGTAAATACTGCTGCTGCTACTGCTAAGTCGCTTCAGTCGTGTCTGACTCTGTGCGACCCCACAGACAGCAGCCCACTAGGCTCCACCGTCCCTGGGACTCTCCAGGCAATAAGTGGGGTTGCCATTTCCTTCTCCAGCTACTTGCCTCCAAATATGTATTTTTATCTTCTCTATTTAAGTAGCTCAATTTTTAATTAGTGATATCTTATGTGACTATATCATCCTTCCTCAAAGCTAGGTATGACTATATGACCAAGTTCTTACCCACTAATGTAATAGGACTAGTTGTGCAGTACTTCTAGGAAGCTCTTTTAAAGAGTTGAAAGGCACCATTCCCGACTTTACTCCTTATTGATAGTTGGAATGCAAAGCTGACTGTTGGAGCTCACGCAGCCATATTTGATGATGAGGTAAAAGCCCATGCTCAGATTGAGAGAAAAAAAAGAGAAGGAATATGGGCCTCCATCTTATTGGAACTTCCACAGTTAGCCTTGGACCACATACATCAATCAGTCTTTTATATGACACAGCAGTGAACTTCTTTCTTGCTTCTGTCCCTTTTTTGTAATTTTTATGTCAACTGGACCTGATCCTAACTAGGAAAACAGCTATTGCTAACTCATTAGATAATGTCAAGTTCCTCTGTTTTACAGCTTTATAAGTG
The DNA here is from genome assembly GCF_002263795.3 of Bos taurus. Taxonomy (NCBI): domain Eukaryota; kingdom Metazoa; phylum Chordata; class Mammalia; order Artiodactyla; family Bovidae; genus Bos; species Bos taurus. The sequence goes on along the minus strand of NC_037332.1, from coordinate 11,162,715 downwards.
CCACACTCTTTGATGCTAGTTTTCTCAGTACATAATTATACACATATGTGTATTAGGTTTTTTAAATTGAAATCCAGAGAACAGAGCCAGTGTGTGTTTTTCCTCACTTTTCTTAACTGAAGCCTATCTTGATGCTGACCACAAACTCAATATTTCATAAATATCTATTCTATAAGGACGGTTAGTATGTATGATCTGAGATTGACAAGCTTAAGTGGAAATTTAAATTTCTCATGGATTCTCATGTTTGTACCGGTTGCCTGTCCAACAGTAGTGGTGGATTTATAACTATCTGCTTTGTCATAAGACCTAGTTAATGAGAAAAGTAGTGTGAAATATTCTCTGTTTTGGTGTCCTCATCACTTTGATGAAGTTCTCAGTTTCCACTTTTCTTAATTACATTTATCTTTAGTTTCATGAACTATTTCCATTTGGAAATGGGAATATTGAAAAAGTAATTATTAAGTGGAAGTTCACAAATCTACAGTAAGAGAGAAATTTAACAATCTTAAGGAGATTTTAAAATCAGTGATCTCACAAACATTGCATACTTAAATCTAGAGGATATTCTTCAACCTCCTACATATTTTGAAGATAATTTAAATATATACACACATTGCTTCAAGAGAATTCTGTCAGTTTTCAGAACCAAGACCCCACAGTTTGGTTTTAGTTTGTTTAGCATTCAAATTAGTTTTGATACAGTTCCATGAAAACAGGAGAAAATATCAAAAGAAACTGGGTATCCTGTCATCTAACCTCAGGAACACAAAGCCTTACCAAAGCAATTTAAGCTTTGCAAATGTAAGAGCAGTGTGAAGCACAAAAGAATAAATTAAATTAGGACTTTGTTTCTGTAACTGGACATGAATGTAAGCCTTCTCAGGGGAATAGAGGTTTTTTCCCACAAGAACAACAACATCTATGGAGGTGTCATGGTAACTACACAGGTAGAAATGAATCTGTATTTTGTTCATGGGAACTGGAAAGTTGAAGGCTATTCTAAGGCTCATATTACTAAAAAGGTAATTGGTAAGTTGATAATTGCAAATTATTATCATTGCATTCAATAGAAGGATGTAAACATTTATGTCTGGGAAGCTGAACACAGTGGCATAAAAATAAGAATCATCCTCCTCTAATTCTTACCATTTTCTACTTAGTGGGATTTATCTAAGATTTTTTTAATACAAGTAATCTTAAAATACTGATGATCCTTCTGAAACACCAAAAAAAAGTCAATAATACTTCGTGAAGTTTTAGTCTTAGATATATTTTAATTTCTTAAAAAAGATAATAAATTGCTATTAAATAGAATCTTATTATCTAGAATTTTCCATTAATTCCCTGATTTAAAACAAAAATATATTAATAAGCAATACATCAACAGATGGTAAGGCGTGACATGCAACCTTCTGGCTGCACAGAAGTAGATGATAAAAGAGGAAATGTGAAAGTTATTTTTCCTGGGTGTCTACAGAAAATGGATATGCAGCCCATGATAACTATTTTTGTATTGCAGTATTAGAAGATGTAACATTAAATGTGCAATTGAATGCCATCTGTCTAATTGCAAGCCAAAATCATGATCACAGATCAGGCAAATTAAGTAAAGCTCTAATGATAGGGTGAAAGTCAGAGGTACAATTCCTGCTGAGAATGCTTCCAGCCTAGAACAGTATACAGATTGGATTTGGTTTTTCTTTCAGTTAAGATATTAGAGTATTTTAAGTTAGAAAGAAATGTTGACCATTCTAGGATCTTAGGGTCAACTAAAACTTCTTTAACAGCCGTACATTTTAAAAATAATTTAATACATTTAAGGACTATAATGAATTGCTATTCCATAGGAGCATTGTAATGAACAGTTCAGAACCTTCTAGCATCAGTGATTGAAAGCATGCTACTCTTTCTCTGTCTTCCATAGGGGCTTATAAATTCTTGGGAAAGTGAAGAAAATGTAAGTGATTGTCAGATGAAACCCAGGATCAAAATCACCGGGTTAAGGCTCTGATGTTAGAGACAGAATGGAATGTGGGGATTCAAATTTACCAAAAAGAGCCTAGAAGTAGACACAGCTTGTGAAAATCTAAGTATTAACTGTGTTATTTCCCCTTTGAGGATATAGTCTTGCTAAAGCCAAGTGTGGGTCAAAAATCAGAAGAATCGGAGTCTGTAAACATCTTTTAAATGGACACACATAGATTGTTGGCATTCCAGAACGATGACGTAAGGTCTAAGTATAGAACACTGTTATATTGTTCAGTTCAGTTCAGTCGCTCAGTCGTGTCCGACTCTTTGTGACCCCATGAATCGCAGCACGCCAGGCCTCCCTGTCCATCACCATCTCCCGGAGTTCACTCAGACTCATGTCCATCGAGTCAGTGATGCCATCCAGCCATCTCATCCTCTGCCGTCCCCTTCTCCTCCTGCCCCCAATCCCTCCCAGCATCAGAGTCTTTTCCAATGAGTCAACTCTTCACATGAGGTGGCCAAAGTACTGGAGTTTCAGCTTTAGCATCATTCCTTCCAAAGAACACCCAGGGCTGATCTCCTTCAGAATGGACTGATTGGATCTCCTTGCAGTCCAAGGGACTCTCAAGAGTCTTCTCCAACACCACAATTCAAAAGCATCAATTCTTCAGCGTTCAGCCTTCTTCACAATCCAACTCTCACATCCATATGTGACCACAGGAAAAACCATAGCCTTGACTAGACGAACCTTTGCTGGCAAAGTAATGTCTCTGCTTTTGAATATGCTATCTAGGTTGGTCATAACTTTCCTTCCAAGGAGTAAGTGTCTTTTAATTTCATGGCTGCAGTCACCATCTGCAGTGATTTTGGAGCCCAAAAAAATAGAGCCAGGCACTGTTTCCACTGTTTCCCCATCTATTTCCCATGAAGTGACAGGACCAGATGCCATGATCTTCGTTTTCTGAATGTTAAGCCAACTTTTTCACTCTCCACTTTCACTTTCATCAAGAGGCTTTTTAGTTCCTCTTCACTTTCTGCCATAAGGGTGGTGTCGTCTGCATATCTGAGGTTATTGATATTTCTCCTGGCAGTCTTGATTCCAGCTTGTGTTTCTTCCAGTCCAGCGTTTCTCATGATGTACTCTGCATATAAGTTAAATAAACAGGGTGACAATATACAGCCTTGACGTACTCCTTTTTCTATGGAACCAGTCTGTTGTTCCATGGCCAGTTCTAACTGTTGCTTCCTGACCTGCATATAGATTTCTCAAGAGGCAGATCAGGTGATCTGGTATGCCCATCTCTTTCAGAATTTTCCACAGTTTATTGTGATCCACACAATCAAAGGCTTTGGCATAGTCAATAAAGCAGAAATAGATGTTTTTCTGGAACTCTCTTGCTTTTTCCATGATCCAGCAGATGTTGGCAATTTGATCTCTGGTTCCTCTGCCTTTCATTAGAAAGAAATTGGCCATTTCCTCACAACTACAGAGAATGTGATAGCAGTTGTGTATCCATCCCTTAGGGAGTCAACTGATAAGGAAAAGACAAACCAAGATAATGCTACTGCTTTGACTGGTACCCCTTCTTTTCATAAGGTCTGTGACTGTCACCATTTAATGTAATTGGAAACTTACAGACCAGGCATGGGCCTCCCAGATGGCAGTAGTGGTAAAGAACCTGCAGGAGACATGAGATACGGGTTTGATCCCTGAGTCAGGAAGATCCCCTGGAGAAGGCAATGGCAACCCACTCCAGTATTCTTGCCTGGAGAACTCCATGGACAGAGGGGCCTGGCGGGCCATAGTCCATAGGGTCACAGAGAATCAGACATGACTGACAGCAACTTAACACTAGCACTAGAACACTAGAACATCTGTGTTGTTTCTTTCCATCAATATGCAACCCAATCTGATAATCTAAAGATACTCATATTTGATATTTGGAGTATGATATTCAATTAAACTTATCATTAATTTAATTAATAAATTAGTTAATCAAGCTTATCAGTGCCTTCTTATGATATCAACCAGGCTATATTAGTTTCTATTATATATTTTACAAGTATTTTTGAATTTAGGTTATGAATTTTTGTTAATTTTCCTCAAGTACTTTCTTTACATATAATGTGTTAATAACTCACCCTTATTATCAAGCAACTAAAAGGCTTTTCTAGAAAAAGAAAATGCTTTATTAAGCATTGAATTTTTAATGTGATTATAATTAGGATTATAAGCAAATTCTTATTTTATAATTAGGATTATAAAAAAATCTTATTATTTTTATAAACTAACAACAGCAAAGCTGACTTTTTGTACACAGTTCTATGAATTTTAACATGTATATAGATTCATGTAACCACCGCTGCAGTTCATCTACAGAACTGTTCCATCACCAGGAAGACACCCCTCTTGCTCTCACTAAGTCATCCTACTCTCCCTCTGTCTCTGTCCCCTGGCAATTTGCTCTGCTCTCCATCATTATAGTTTTACTTTCATCCTTCAGGAATGTCATATAAATGGAAGCATACATAATTTAACCTTGTGAGAATACCTGCTTTCATTCAACCTAATACCTATAGAGATTCATCCAAGTAGTTGTATGTATTAATGATATGCAAGCTTTTAAAAGCTTCTTATACACAGTTCTGGTGGTAATTTTTGTTCCAAATGCCTGTATCTTTTTTCCTAGTAAATATGCCATGGATCAAATTATAATTGTAATATCTCTTACAAGAAGCGGCAAGCTTTAAGCTACCAGGCCAAAAAATTTTTGTTTGATCTTTATTCAGAATAATGGTGTGGAAAAAGGCAAGATTTTATTTTAAAAAATTTGCCAGAGGCTTTATCATAAAAGCATTTTAAAATTGGATGTTTAAAAATACTCTTTTTTAGCAATCCATTCAACCATTTTTATTCACAAGTATCAGAGTAGAGACATATACTTTGAGTGTGTTTAATGGGAAGAGTTAGATTTTAACAAAGTTTATACTAAAAATGAATTAATTTTTATTTTTTAAATATCTGAAAAGTAGCAATTTGGAGGAATGGCCAATTTTTTTTTTTAAATCAACATGTAAAGCAGTGCTTCCCAACCAGAGAAAATTTTGCTCCCCCAGGGAACATATGACAATTTTTATAGACATTTTGAGGGATTTTTTTGGGGGGTGAAGGGTAAAAGGACAGTATCCAAGCATGTAGTGGACACAAGCTGCAATATTTTTAAACGTTCTACAATGTACAGGACTGTTGCTCACAACAAAGCTATCCAAAACACCACTAGAGCCAAAATAGAGAAATCTCAAATAGGGTGTTGTATTCCACAAAGGTAAGCAATTCGTTTTCATTAACATTTTAAAATTGAATCCAAATATTATATTATGTATTGTCATTATGCCCATTTTAGGCCTTTCAAGTTTTGGCACTTATATTTCAACTTTTTGTTATGAAAAATTTCAAAATACAGTGAAATTGAAAGAATAGTATAATGAAGATTTGAATTACCATATCTTGATTCAATATTGTTTCTTTATGCAATATTTGGTCATATTATGTCTATTTTTCCTTTTTCTGAACAATCTCAAAGTAAGTTGTATACATTCATTGCAATTCAGCATGAGCTCCTAAGAGTAAATATTCTCCTCTATAACCACCATCACATCACATGTAAGAATATTAACACTATCGCCTGATACACAGTTCATATTTCACATTTTTCCAGCTGTTCCAGAAATATCCTTTATGACTTTGTCTTTTGAAGAAGAATCAAGTATGACATTGTATTTTTGTCTTTTTAGTCTCTTTTACTCTAGAACAGTTACCCAACTTTTTTAGCATTAAGGATCCATGGTCCTTAAGTGTCTTGTTTTCCTTTGACAGTTATGAAACAGTAACTTTGTATTTTCTCTTCTATTTATTAGCTGGGAAACCACTGTAAAGAAGGGCTTTCTCTTATGAACTGTGGATGAACTACAGTTCCACCTAATAACAGAGTTCATCTGAATTACCAATAGACTAAAGAACCCATGCTATAGAAATTGTCTTATTTTGTATGTGTACATGGATAGAGATTTTATAGGTGAAATTTCTCACATGTAAAATAGCACAGGAATCATGTTAGACATAGTACAATCAATATAGCTGGAGTTACACCTGTGCTGTGTTGCTCAATGCTATACAACTCTTTGCAACCCCATGAACTGTGGCTCCTCTGTCCATGGGAATTCTCCAGGCAAGAATACTGGAGTAGGTTGCCCTGCCCTTCTCCAAGGGATCTTCCCAACCCAGGGATCAATCCCAGATATCCTGCATTGCAGGTTGACAACTCAGTTGCCTCACAAAATTTGGATATATGATTTTAAAATATCTTTTCCATTCAGTAAGTTGCCTTTTCATTTTGATTATGGTTTTCTAGGTATGCAGCTTTTAAGTCTGATGTAGTCCCCTTTGTTTATTTTTTCATTTGTTTTCATTTGGAATCAGATCCACAAAACATCACTAAATCCAATGTCAATGTGAGCAGTATCTACATTTTATGCTAAGAAATTTATGGCTTAGGTTTATATTCAGGTCTTCAATTAATTTTGAGTTAATTTTTGTGTATTGTGTAACATAGCGGTCTAGTTTCGTTCTTTTGCATGTGGTTGTCCAGTTTTCCCAACACCATTTATTGAAGAGACCGTCTTTTCTCCATTGAATGTTCTTTGATCCTTTGTCATAAATTGTTGTTCATATATGTATGCATTTATTTGGGGACCTTCAGTTCTGTTCCATTTTCCTGTGCGTCTGTTTTTGTGCCAGTACCATATTGTTTTGACTACTGTAGCTTTGTAATTGTTATTATTGTTTAGTTGCTCAGTGGGTCTGACTCTTTGCAACCCCATGGATTGCAGCATGCCAGGCTTCCCTGTCCTTCCATCTCCCAGAGCTTGCTTAAACTCATGTCCATTGAGTCAGTGATGTCAGCCAACCATCTCGTCCTCTATCATCCCCTTCTCCTCCTGCCTTCAATCTTTCCCAGCATCAGGGCCTTTTCTAATGAGTCAGTTTTGTGCATCAAAGTGTTGGAGCTTCAGCTTCAGTAACAGTCTTTCTAATGAATATTCTTGACTGATATTCTTTAGGATTGACCGGGTTTGAACTTGCAGTCCACTGGACTCTCTCCAACACCACAGTTCAAAAGCATCAATTCTTTGGAGTTCAGCCTTCTTTATGGTCCAGTTCTCACATCCATACATGGCTGCTGGAGAAACCATAGCTTTGATTGTGTGTACCTTTGTCAGCAAAGAAATATTTCTGCTTTTTAATGTGCTATCTAGGTTTGTCATAGCTTTTCTTCCAAGGAGTAAATGTTTTTTACTTTCATGACTTCAGTCACCATCTGCAGTGATTTTGGAGCCCAAGAAAATTAAAGTCTGTCACTGTTTCCATTATTTCCTCACCTGTTTGACATGAAGTGATAGGACTGAATGCCATGATTGTCATTTTTTAAATGTTGGGTTTTAAGCCCACTTCTTCAATCTCCTCTTTCAAGAGGTTTTCTAGTTCCTCTTCACTTTCTGCCATAAAGGCGGTATCATCTGTATATCTGAGGTTATTGATATTTCTCCCAGAAATCTTGATTCCAGCTTGTGCTTCATCCAGCCCAGCTTTTTGCATGATGTACTTTGCATATTAGTTAAATAAGCAGGGTGACAATATACAGTCTCGATATATTGCTTTCCCAATTTGGAACCAGTCCACTGTTCCATGTCTGGTTCTAACTGTTGCTTCTTGACCTGCATACAGGTTTCTCAGGAGGCAGGTAAGTCTGATATTCCCATTTCTTTAATAATTTTCCAGTTTGTTGCAATCCACACAGTCAAAGGCTTTAGCATAGTCAATGAAGCAGAAATAGATGTTTTTCTGAAATTGTCTAGCTTTTTGTATGATCCGGTGGATGTTGGCAATTTGATCTCTGGTTCCTCTGCCTTTTCTAAATCTAGCTTGAACATCTAGAAGCTCTTGGTTCATGTACTGTTAAAGCCTAGCTTGGAGAATTTTGTGCATAAGTTTGCTAACAAGTGAGATGAATGCAACTGTGCAGTATTTCGAACATTCTTTGGCATTGCCTTTCTTTGGGATTGGAGTGAAAACTGACCTTTTCCAGTCCTGTGGCCATTTCTGGGTTTTCCACATTTGCTGGCATATTGAGTGCAGCACTTTCACAGCGTCATCTTTCAGGATTTGAAATAGCTTAACTGGAATTCCATCACCTCAACTAGCTTTAATTCATAGTGATCCTTCCTAAGGCCCACTTAACTTCACACTCCAAGATGTCTGGCTCTAGGTGAGTGATCACACCATTGTGGTATCTGGGTCATAATGATTTTTCTTTTTATGGTTCCTCTGTGTATTCCAGCCACCTCTGCTTAATATCTTCTGCTTCTGTTTGCTTCATACCATTTCTGCCTTTTATTGTGCCCATCTATACATAAGTGTTCCCTTGGTATCTCTAATTTTCTTGAAGAGATCTCTAGTGTTTCCCATTCTATTGTTTTCCTCTATTTCTTTGCATTTTTCACTTAGCAAGGCTTTCTTCTCTCTCCTTGCTATTCTTTGGAACTCTGCATTCAGATGGATGTATCTTTTTTTTCTTTTCTCCTTTGCCTTTCACTTTTCTTTCCTCATCTACTTATAGGATCTCTACACAGCCATTTTGCCATTTTGCAATTCTTTTTCTTGGGGATGGTTTGGACTGCCTCCTGTGAAGTGTCATGAACCTCCGTCTCTTGTTCTTCAGACACTGTCTATCAGATCTAATCCCTTGAATCTATTTGTCACTTATGAAGCTAATCAAAGAGTGTGATACCTCTAGCTATGTCCTTCTTTCGCAGAATTGTTTTGGCAATTCAGATCTCTTGTGGTCTCAAATTAAACTTTTAGAAATTTGTTTTGTGAAGTATGCTATTGGAATTTTTATTGCATTGAATCTATAGATTGCTTGAGTTTTAGCAATATTGTACATGTGTGCTCAGACCCTTATTGTGTAGGACTCTTTGCAACCCTATGGACTGTGGCCCGCCAGGCTCCTCTGTCCATGGCATTCTCCCAGTAAGAATACTGGAGTAGGTTGCCATTTCCTCCTCTAGGGAATCTTCCCAACCCTGAGATGGAACTCGCATTTCTTATGTCTCCTGCATTGGCTGATGGATTCTTTACCACTAGTGCCACCTGGGAAGCCTTTTAGTAATATTAATTCTCCTAATTAATGAACAAGGAATATGTTTCCTTTATTTTCGCCTTCCTTAATTTCTTTTATCAATGTCTTATTTATAGTGTACAAGTCTTTCAGATCCTTTATTGATTTTATTAGTAGATATTTTATTATTTTTTGAGGCAATTAAAAATGGGACTATTTTCTTAATTTGTCTTTCTGATAGTTTGTCATTAAAATATATAAATGCAATAGAGTTTTTAAAAATTTTTTTTTATTTGGTTGCATTGGGTCTTAGCAAAGTAATGCTGAAAATTCTCCAAGCTAGGCTTCAACAGTACATGAACCGTGAACTTCCAGATTTTCAAGCTGGATTTAGAAAAAGCAGAGGAACCAGAGATCAAATTGCCAACATCTGTTGGATCATCAAAGAAGCAAGAGAGTTTCAGAAAAACATCTACTTCTCCTTTATTGACAATGGCAAAACCTTTGACTGTGTGGATCACAGCAAACTGTAGAAAATTCTGAAAGAGATGGGAATACCAGACCACCTAACCTGCCTCCTGAGAAATCTGTATGAAGGTCAAGAAGCAACAGTTAGAACATGACATGGAACAGACTGGTTCCAAATTGAGAAAGGAGTACGTCAAGGCTGTATACTGTCACCCTGCTTATTTAACTTATATGCAGAGAACATCATGTAAAATGCCAGGCTGGATGAAGCACAAGCTGGAATCAAGATTTCTGGAAGAAATATCAATAATGTCAGATATGCAGATGACATCACCCTTATGGCAGAAAGTGAAAAACTAAAGAGCTTCTTAATGAAAGTGAAAGAGGAAAATGAAAAAGTTGGCTTAAAACTCAACATTCAGAAAACTAAGATCATGGCATCTGGTCCCATCACTTCATGTCAAATAGCTGAGGAAATAATGGCAACAGTGAGAGAGCCTATTTTCTTGGGCTCTAAAATCACTGCAGATGGTGACTGCAGCCAAGAAATTAAAAGACACTTGCTCCTTGGAATAAAAGTTATGACCAGCCTAGACAGCATATTAAAAAGCAGAGACATTACTTTGCCAACAAAGGTCCATCTAGTCAAGGCTATGGTTTATCCAGTAGTCATGTATGGATGTGAGAATTAGACTATATAGAAAGCTGAGTGTAGAAGAATTGATGCTTTTGAACTGTAGTGTTGGAGAAGACCCTTAAGAGTCCCTTGGACTGCAAGGAGATCCATCCAGTCCATCCTAAAGGAAATCAGTCCTGAATATTCTTTGGAAGGACTGATTCTGAAGCTGAAACTCCAATACTTTGACCACCTGATGCAAAGAACTGACTCATTTGAAAAGCCCCTGATGCTGGAAAAGACTGAAGGTGAAAGAAGGGGACGACAGAGAATAAGGTGGTTGGATGGCATCACTGACTCAGTGGACATGAGTTGAGTTAACTCTGGGAGTTGCTGATGGACAGGGAGGCCTGGCGTGCTGCAGTCCATGGGGTCCCAAAGAGTCAGACACGACTGAGTGATTGAACTGAACTGTACTTAAAACTGCAGTTTAGACTGCAGGTAGACTTGACTTCAAACACCTATACAAACTATTATCAGTTCTGTAACCTTGAGTAATTGACTTACCACATCTAACCTATTAAAAAAATCAATAAAAGAAATAATGAGAATGCTCATATAGTGTTTACATATTAAGTAAAATAAAATATAGAGTTTTTGTGATATTGCCATTTTCATTAAGGGCTAGTGAAAGCTACTGCTTGGTGTTATTTAATTACTCCTTAATTCCATAATGAAAGTGTTCTGAACTTTTTTAATATTGTAATTTTATGTTTATTATTTGATATTAAATTAAACATGTAGGGCACAGTGTTCCATGTACAGTGCAATCCTATTGTTCTAAATTTTTTGAGTGACTGTATTTAAAAAATCCTGCAAGTATGCCCTGAAAGATATTGCAACCAGTTTTCTTTCTTTCCAAACCACTAAGGTTTTCAGTGATTTTACATGTCACAAAATACTAAAGAATTTTTTGGTAAGATTTGGAAAAATTTTAGATAATTTTTATTTTATTTTTGCTTATTTATACTTTTAATTTGTTTCAGAGTAAATGTAGTTCACTTTTTTGCTAGGAGAGATAAAATTTGCATACAGTACTAATCTTAAAACATCCTTGAAATTCTTCACTTGAACAACATAGTTAATAAATAAGGTCAAAGTTCTTTCAAATCAAGGAAGCCTTCTAGGTATTTATCATGTATTTTGGTTATTAAAGGTAAAAGAACATAACAACTCTATAGTCACCAGTGCCTACTTTTAGTCTATATAATGTTACTGTGAGCTTGTTTATTGTTTCGCTCTGACCTGAATAAACCTGAAGAACTGAAGCATAGAAAGATGACATCATTTATGCAAATTGTGATACCATGTAAGTAAATTTTCTTTTTTTTTTTTTAATTTTCACTAGTATTAATGAAAAGGCATGATTCAACATAAATGAGTATTGGTGACCGAAGTAAATACTTCAAATATTGGTTTGTTTTAAACAATTCTAGTTGAATATATTATTAAGAAAAGTATAAAAATACCTAATTCAGTTTTACTATAAACAGTGGTTCTCTATTTTTGGCTACACATATTTTATTATTTTAAATAATTAAAAATCTATACCCTTATTTAATGAAAATAATGTTTTGAAAAAAGTTATTTTCCCACCAAGCCATGGTTTTGTTGGTAGCTTCTGACCTCTGACACTAAGTAATGATGTAGAGAATGAGATAAAGCCTGACCATGTCTAACAAGAGGGAAAATAAAAGGAAGGATAGACAAGAATTGAGCAGTCCACATATGGTAGGTAAAAGAGTGGCCTATAAGGCAGAGGGATGTTTTGACTATAATGGACTTCTTATTAGTTACTCTGAGATGAGATTCCCTCAACTAGGGACAGTTTAAATTATCAGACAGCATTAAGTTCACTTCTTATCTATCACCTAATATGTGTAGCTCCTTGAGGAAAATTAGATGAATTACATAATAAACAGACAACCCACTCTACCTTCAGACATGGTGCTGGTCACATTTATGGCAAAGTTACTGTAGTGCAATTCTGACACCAAATACCCAGCATTAACGCAGACCTCATATTTGAGGGCATAAACCTCTATAACAGTCTCATACTGCAGACACCAGTGACGAGCTCTGGGGTTCCCAATCCTCCCACACATCAGACCAACTGTCTCTAAATTTGAGGGTCCCCTATACCCTCTCAGTTTCAATAATTCACTTAGTTCAGTTCAGTTCAGTTCAGTCGTGTCCGGCTCTTTGCGACCCCATGAATCACAGCACGCCAGGCCTCCCTGTCCATCACCAACTCCCGGAGTTCACTCAGACTCACGTCCATTGAGTCGGTGATGCCATCCAGCCATCTCATCCTCTGTCATCCCCTTCTCTTCCTGCCCCCAATCCCTCCCAGCATCAGAGTCTTTTCCAATGAGTCAACTCTTCACATGAAGTGGCCAAAGTACTGGAGTTTCAGCTTTAGCATCATTCCTTCCAATGAACACCCAGGGCTGATCTCCTTCAGAATGGACTGGTTGGATCTCCTTGCAGTCCAAGGGACCCTCAAGAGTCTTCTCCAATACCACAGTTCAAAAGCATCAATTCTTCAGCATTCAGCCTTCTTCACAGTCCAACTCTCACATCCATACATGACCACAGGAAAAACCATAGCCTTGACTAGATGGACCTTTGTTGGCAAAGTAATGTCTCTGCTTTTGAATATGCTATCTAGGTTGGTCATAACTTTCCTTCCAAGGAGTAAGCGTCTTTTAATTTCATGGCTGCAGTCACCATCTGCTAGAACACATCAAAGAACTCAGGAAGCTACTATACTTCTATTTAAGTTTCACTGAAAAGGATACAAATCAGGACCAGCCAAAAGTAGAGACACTAGGGTGAAACTGGGAGGTTCCTAGCTGTAAATCTTCTGTGTTCTGAGGATACATCATCCTTTCAACATACTGATGTGTATCACCAATCAGGAAGTTCTTAAGGCTTCAGACGTCCAGAATTTTTATTGGGGTTTTATAATACAGGTATGATTAATTGAATCATTGGCAGAGTGAACTTGATCTACAGTCTCATCTGCTCACTGGAGGTCAGGTTAACAGCACCTGCTTCAAAGCCCCAATCTTCTAATCAATCACATGATTGATCTTTCTGGATTGCTCTGACCCTGAAACTACCTGCGGGCCTCTCTTGAGTCATCTCATTAGCATAAACTGAGGGGTGCTCCCTGGGACCCACCATGAATAATAAAGAGACTCATCACTGGGCACATTCCAAAATTTTAGAAGCTTCCTCTTAGGAGGATGGGACTAAAGACCAAATTTGTTATTAAGTAATAGTTATATATTTTAGAAATTTGATTATTAGAATTTTAACAAAACTCAGCATCTTTCTGAAACAAATCATTAAAACATTTTTTTCTACTATATACATGTGTATAGTTGAGTAATGGCATGCATATACATACTATATATATATACGTAATACATAGCTGGTATACACAGTATAATATATATATCAGAGTATGTACACATATATATATGAACAAAGTGTATATTAAGCGAGATGGCACCATTTGGACATGTACCTTAGGTAAATTCAACTATTCATGTACTGCAACAGCCGAAAGGGAGACAAATAAAGATGTAAATATTATAGAAGATGCTATGCAATGAGCATATCCCCAAGTGACTGTGATATGGGGAACCTAAACAATTTCTATAGTAGCTCCTGTGCTTCTTATAGTGTGAGCACCTTGTGAAGCTGAATGTAATCCCTGTTTTAAAAGATAATTCTCATCCATCAAAAAGTACACATTGTACTTTTCATTCCACAAAACCCTGAGGCAGGGCAGCTCATCCATCCTGTGCTCTTCCCCAGTGGGAGTCATATGTTCTAAGTTGGGAGGGGAACGGCCTGGGGTGGACTCAGTGGATTGTACATGCTGATCTCCAGAGTGAAGCTTCCCTGAGGTACTGTCTAGAGTGGTTTTGAATAAATTGGTTTTTGCCTTGTGCTGCTGCTGCTGCTAAGTCACTTCAGTTTTGCTTATGAACTGACTTTTTTTTTTTTTTCCATTTTATTTTATTTTTAAACTTTACACAATTGTATTAGTTTTGCCAAATATCAAAATGAATCCATCACAGGTATACATGTGTTCCCCATCCTGAACCCTCCTCCCTCCTCCCTCCCCATACCATCCCTCTGGGTCGTCCCAGTGCACTAAATCCTAACCCTCTCTCCAGAGAAGATGTGATTTCCCTGTAAACATATATATATCACAGGATTGAGGACACCATGTACAAGTCAGCCTTAGGCAACTAATTAAAAAAAAAAAAAAGAGGGAATAGTTTCAGATTTGTCCTAAAATAAAGTGACCAGATGACAGGTAACATAAATATTTGTTGCATTGCCTGTGACAGTTTTTGAGACATAGCTCATAATTTTTTCTATGAAAGACATTTTTAGGAATCTAATTTTCTCATTCTTGTTTCTTAGGGCAACACAGTTTCAGTTATGTTAAGTAACATCAATTTGATCATTCCTGGGAGTTTAACACTGTGTTTAGGAGTTGGTTTATCATTTTATAATTGTGGGGGTAGGGGGTTCAAAAACACATGTGATACTAGTTAAAATATTTTACTTTCAGTTCAGTTCAGTTCAGTTGGTCAGTTGTACCCGACTCTTTGCGACCCCATGAATCGTAGCACGCCAGGCCTCCCTGTCCATCACCATCTTGTGGAGTTCACTGAGACTCACGTCCATGGAGTCGGTGATGCCATCCAGCCATCTCATCCTCTGTCGTCCCCTTCTCCTCCTGCCCCCAATCCCTCCCAGCATCAGAGTCTTTTCCAATGAGTCAACTCTTTGCATGAGGTGGCCAAAGTATTGGAGTTTCAGCTTAACCATCAGTCCTTCCAATGAACACCTAGGACTGATCTCCTTTAAAATGGGCTGATTGGATCTCCTTGCAGTCCAAGGGACTCTCAAGAGTCTTCTCCAATACCACAGTCCAACTCTCACATCCATACATGACCACTGGACAAACCATAGCCTTGACTAGATGGGCCTTTGTTGGCAAAGTAATGTCTCTGCTTTTGAATATGCTATCTAGGTTGCTCATAACTTTCCTTCCAAGGAGTAAGCGGTCTTTTAATTTCATGGCTGCAGTCACCATCTGCAGTGGTTTTGGAGCCCCCCAAAATAAAGTCTGACACTGTTTCCACTGTTTCCCCATCTATTTCCATGAAGTGATGGGACCAGATGCCATGATCTTCGTTTTCTGAATGTTGAGCTTTAAGCCAACTTTTTCACTCTCCACTTTCACTTTCATCAAGAGGCTTTTTAGTTCCTCTTCACTTTATGCCATAAGAGTAGTGTGATCTGCATATCTGAGGTTATTGATATTTCTTCCTGCAGTCTTGATTCCAGCTTGTGCTTCCTCCAACCCAGCGTTTCTCATGATGTACTCTGCATATGAGTTAAATAAGCAGAGTGACAATATACAGCCTTGACGTGCTCCTTTTCTATTTGGAACCAGTCTATTGTTCCATGTCCAGTTCTAACTGTTGCTTCCTGACCTGCATATAGGTTTCTCAAGAGGCAGGTCAGGTGGTCTGGTATTCCTATCTCTTTCAGAATTTTCCAGAGTTTATTGTGATCCACACAGTCAAAGGCTTTGGCATAGTCAGTAAAGTAGAAATAGATGTTTTTCTGGAACTCTCTTGCTTTTTCGATGAACCAGCAGATGTTGGCAATTTGATCTCTGGTCCTCTGCCTTTTCTAAAACCAGCTTGAACATCTGCAAGTTCGCAGTTCACGTATTGCTGAAGCCTGGTTTGGAGAATTTTGAGCATTACTTTACTAGTGTGTGAGATGTGTGCCATGAAATTAAAAGATGCTTACTCCTTGGAAGGAAAGTTATGACGAACCTAGATAGCATATTCAAAAGCAGAGACATTACTTTGCCAACAAAGGTCCATCTAGTCCAGGCTATGGTTTTTCCTGTGGTCATGTATGGATGTGAGAGTTGGACTGTGAAGAAGGCTGAGCACCAAAGAATTGATGCTTTTGAACTGTGGTGTTGGAGAAGACTCTTGAGAGTCCCTTGGACTGCAAGGGGATCCAACCAGTCCATTCTGAAGGAGATCAGCCCTGGGATTTCTTTAGGAAGGAATGATGCTAAAGCTGAAACTCCAGTACTTTGGCCACCTCATGCGAAGAGATGACTCGTTGGAAAAGACTCTGATGCTGGGAAGGATTGGGGGCAGGAGGAGAAGGGGACGACAGAGGATGAGATGGCTGTATGGCATCACTGACTCGATGCATGTGAGTCTGAGTGAACTCCGGGAGTTGGTGATGGACAGGGAGGCCTGGCGTGCTAAGATTCATGGAGTCGCAAAGAGTTAGACACGACTCAGCGACTGAACTGAACTGAGATGAGCGCCATTGTGCGGTAGTTTGAGCATTTTTTGGCATTGCCTTTCTTTGGGATTGGAATGAAAACTGACCTTTTCCAGTCCAGTTTTCCAAATTTGCTGGCATATTGAGTGCAGCACTTCCACAGCATCATCTTTACTTTAGACTATTGTAAATACTTACAAAAAGGGATGTGTGCATTTCATGATGTAGAGTTACTATTGTGCTCAATTTTCCTATTTTAGAAAGATCATTTAGAAAAGAGCATCCTGAGTTCTAATTCAGTTATGCCCCTAAAATCTGTAATGTGGAGCAAGAACCTTCCAGAGATCAGTCCTTTCTTTATAAAATAATGGTGGTGTTTTAGTCACTAAGCTGTGTCTAACTCTTTGTGACTCCATGGACTGTAGCCCACTAGGCTCTTCTGTCCATGGGATTTCCCAGGCAAGACTACTGAAGTGGGTTGTCATTTCTCTTTCCCAGGATATTCTCTGACCCAGGGATCAAACCTGCAGCACATTGCAGGTAGATTAACGCTGAGTCACCAGAGAAATCCTATAAAATAATAGGCTGGGGCTAAATGGTCTCTAAGATCCCTTCAGCTTTAAAAGACTATATTTGTGTGTGTGTGTGTGTGTTTCAGTTCAAATATACCACCTCTAAAGTGCCATTTGAATAATGATTAATTTCATAAGTTTCCAATGAAGATGAATCTTTTCTGTTTACAATGTTAATCAAAACTAATATCATTCAAAATAATCATTTTTCATACTCTAGTCTATTTTACAAAATGAATGAGTAATTTTATGTCATTCACACAGAACTCTTTAGAAGCCATTATTTCTATTTAAAGGATGAGCTTTATATTGAGTAACTTTTGTTGATTTTATATAGTGGAATTGAAGCAGTGATTTATATTAAAATTTTAAAAAATGATTCCTCTTCCCTGATACTGTATTGTAATGTAAATATCTCTACTATAGCATTTATCACATTTTATGACAATTATTTGTGTGCTTTTTTCCCCTAAAAGTTACAAGGACCACACCTTACTGAAGTTTATACTTTGGCATCTACAATAATGTCTGCCGAATGATAACGGTTTAATATCTGTTAAGTGGAAAAAATTAATGAATAGTGACTGAAGAATGTGTTATTATAAAAGGCATGAGTGGAGACAGTTTTAAAGAAAGGAGTAATCAACTGTATCAACAACAGATTATTAGAAGTAGACTAAAAGGATAATTGGATTTAATTCATTAGAAATGAAGCCAGATTGCAATGAACAAATTAAACTAAGTGGAAGCAGTGAAGTTAGACTACTTAAGAAGCATAGAGATGAAAAGGAAAAATCTAAGCAGTAGAGGTTGTAAATATATTAAAGGCGTTTTTAGTGATATATAATATTTGAAGGTCATCATGCAGAAGGATCCAGTGGAGACCCTGGGAGAAGAAGGTACCCAAGATGTGACACCTCAGAGGAGGTAGAGGAAGATAAAAGTAACTCATAAGCCAATTGATATGTGTGGAAAGGAATAGATGACTGGGTTCTTTGTTTAAGAAATTTTAAAAGTAAAATGAATACATGCATAGAAAAGAGGATAAGATAAAGATATTCACACCTAAAAAAGACTAAAAATGGAGACCATGACTTCTCTGTGTAGACAATATTCATTGTCCATTGTGATGAACAATGACTTATAAAAATTTCTCTCCTTGTCTGATACTCTGAATTTATATTAGCATGTTGGAATTCTCCAGAGTAAGTGGCTCTTGTTCAGTCAACACAAGTGGTTATAAAGTATGAAGTGAAGTGTTAGTTGCTCAGTCATGTCCGACTCTTTGCAGACATGGGAGTCACAGACTGTAGCCCACCAGGCTCCTCTATCCATGGAATTCTCCAGGCAAGAATGCTGGAGTGGGCAGCCATTTCTTTCTCCAGGGGATCTTCCCTGACCCAGGGATCGAACCCAGGTTACCTGCATTGCAGGCAGATTCTTTACCAACTGAGCCACCGGGGAAGCCCCTAAAATGGCTATTCACTTTGAAATATTCCTCAATGAATTATTTTCAGCTATCACTGTTAGTCCTAACTACAGAAGAGTTTTAATTTTTTTCTCTAATAGTATTGTTTCTACAATTATCTGTAGAATAAAATTATCCATGGACACTAAAAAGAGTGCATAATTCTTGAATTATTTTCATTTTATATGCTGACAATCATCTCGTTATAATTTTATGATTAGAAAATATCTGAAATTAACCACTGTTTGTATATCGGTGTGGTATATTAAACTTTTCAATTAATCTTCACACTGTAATACTCTCTGGATTTTGGGAGCCTCTTCTTGAAAAGCTTTTCAAAACATTTATCTGAACTTTTAACTATGTATTTTAGAATAATACTGAGAGCAGAGTTTTAAATTGGATAATTGTTGATATTAAAATGCATTCATGCTTTTCATATCCTCTTGATTGTAGATATATAACAGCTAGTTTTTTATAGAAGATGTTGAACTGAACTCAAAATTCCTGAATTATTATCACTAGATGTATAACATCTTTTTTTATATAAAAGATGCTAAGCTATACTCACAATTCCTGAATTATTATTATAATTATTTTTATCAAAGTTATTGCTTTTTAACTTATAAGCATGCAATTGGAAGAAAAGTAGATTTTTTACATTTGGTTTTCTTTAAACTGTAATGTATGACTGTATTTATTCTTTTTAGTTATTTTAAAGTACCCATCTGGAACTTTTTCAGACCGATGATGTGATGCTTTTCAACACAATGAGTGCCTATTCCAAACTCTGTGGGTTGCTTCTCCGTATCAGGAAGCCCCTGGTTCCCTCTTACATCGTCTGTAAGATGAACTCTACATATGTTTTGTCTTACTTCCTCCATGAATCATCCTTGATTTTCTTCCCACACTATTCTCTTTTCCTTGAACTCCATGTATTATCTCCTAATAACCATCTCAAAAGTTAATGCAAACATGAAATTAAATGACATCTGTACAATGACAAAGCACCTAAAATATATCAATCCTTGTACAGATGTCATCTAATTTCATGTTTATGTTAACTTTTGAGATAATTATTCGGTGCTCAGTATATACAAACTCTCCCTTTGATGAAGTAAATAAGTATCTAAAGACAGACATTTTGACTTTAACCGAACCATGCAAAAATAGGTGCTGTTTCATATATATATGTGTGTGTATATGTATGTATATATATGTGTGTGTATATATACACACACAGCCTAGGAAACACATACACACACACATATACACACACACAGCCTAGAAAAAAGTTAATGGCTTGCATCTGATACTAATTCCATCAGAACTCTGTTGTAATTAGGACAAAGTGGTTTTTGAAACTGTGTCAGTAAATTCTCCAGAGAATACAAAAATTAATCACCAATAGAAGCCAAACCTTTTATCTACATAGGTTTAGGAACCCCTGAAGTGCCTGAAGCAATGTCTCTACACACTGATTTTCACCTGACCCACACTTTATAAAGCCATATCTTTCCTATACACAGTCTCATACCTGAGGTAAGCCTCATATGAAAGTTTTAATAAATTATGAGTTTAGTTGTATGTTTGTAAAATGTGAATAGAAATCAGCAATTAGCTTTTCAGTTTTAGAATCAAAACTTATTTTTTATAATTTGCGCAGAATGTCTTTGGCATAAAAGATGATTTGTGGATGTATATTCTTCATGATCAGAAATCTCAATTAATTAAATTTATCAGCTGTTTTTAGACAGAAATATTGTGTTAGCTTTTATAAACTTTGATCTCTACAGTCACCACAAAATCATTTTTATAATGACAGAATCCGAGGCACCTATACTAGAGATGAAACTGAACTTAGGTCTCTGTGATTCCAAATATGACTGCCTTCTCCAATCCTACGCTTTCTGTTGCTTACAAATATAAGGTTATATGATGTTTCAGAATAGTAAAGGCAAATTGTTGACACTTTTAAGTCAAGTTAAAATATTTAGAGCTATACATTTAAGATCTGAAAAGTCTTCTGTGAAAGAGAGCCCAGTTTTCTGCCTGACAAAAATAAGTCAGCTCAGTTTTTATTTAAGGCATAAATAACTCCAGTTCTTTTCAAAATACATAAGATTCTCTGCTCATATTTTATAAGAACAAGCAAATTGTGAGGTCATGGCACTACTTGTAACTAATATATAAGTACACATTGCTTTTCACATATAATTCTTAATACAATGCTAAAGAATTCTCTCTCCTCTCTCTGTTTCTGTCTCTCACACATG
Source organism: Bos taurus (assembly GCF_002263795.3). NCBI lineage: Eukaryota > Metazoa > Chordata > Mammalia > Artiodactyla > Bovidae > Bos > Bos taurus. The sequence continues at coordinate 11,141,752 of NC_037332.1, read as the reverse complement.
CACAGTTATGTTTCTTAAAAGAGAGAGATGCCGGTACTTTTTCAGTCTCTGGTACCTGTATTTCTCATGATTACAAGTATAGTCCCATAAGTGAAAGTGATAGGCACCTCAGTCGTGTCTGACTCTTTGCAGCTCATGGACTGTAGCCTGCCAAGCTCTTCTGTCCGTGGAGTTTTCCAGGCAAGAATACTGGAGTGGGTAGCCATTCCCTTCTCCAGAGGATCTTCCCAACCCAGGGATTGAGCCTGGGTCTCCTGTATTGCAGGCAGATTCTTTACGGTCCGAGCCAAAATGTCATTTAAAAAGACGAAAACAAGAAAGAAGGTGTACAAGTCTTCTGCCTCTGTTGGTGTAAGCATATAAGGTGTTATACTTTGGTTGAAAGAAGCTACACTGGCCCACAAATTAGCATTTGAACTTTTTATTCAGGCTAAATGAGTCTACTGAGATACACTGTTTATTAATTTGAGCAGATGTATGTCAACATCACTCTGGGGAAATAAATGAGCCAAAAGACTACAAAAGAACTTAGCATTATGGAAAAAGTATTGGATAAGAGAAAAATGTAAAATCATTTAATAAATATTTTTACTTTGCAATTTTAAAGAGAACATCCTATTTAAATAAGAAAATCTTTTCTTTTGATGTTCTTATGAACTCTTTGATATAGTAACGCATGAATTTATTCTTAAGTCTAGAATTACTGAGCCCCAAACAAAGAGTCTTTTAATGGCATCTTGGGTATAATTTTCCATATATTTATAACATTTTTTTAGCTTGAAATCATATGTTTGGTCATGCAACAGGAAAACCATAGTTTAACTTTGGGATAAATATTATTTTCCTTTCAATTGAATAAAACTATGGAATCCCATACCACTCAACTACGTGAAATTCCAATCTTGGATCATCTTTTCTTGGCCTTTAATTGTCCTACTACCTAAAAATGTGTGCACACATGCATGGACACACGCATATATATACACACACTGCTGTCATCTCACTCACCTTCCATTTTTAAAAAAAGAAAAACAAGGCTCTTTAACACTTATTTTTGAAATAGAGCTGTTACTATCTGAGTTTTGTACCACTTAGAGTATCATAAAGCAATTCTTGATTCCTTTAGTGAAATGGAAATGACCTTTTCTCCCTGTGTTTTAAAAGTTTTTCAACTGTTTCATGAAACGTAGCATTTTTTAAAGGTTCAAAATTTCTTAATTTTCAGGGGTGTTAATTCTGAGATAAGTTTTAAAAAAGAGATTTAGCTAGCCAAATAGCCCTTTGTTGAAATTCAAGAACTTATAAAGCAAGTTTTATGCTGTTTCTAATGCAAAAAGGACTAAATTTCAGCTTTTTTTAATACATAGCTTCTCATCTAGAAATGGTCCTAAATCCATTGTGAGAGATAGACTGGTAGATAGAATGTGAGATAGTATGGAAAACATGCCTGAGATAGATGTGAGATAGAATGGAAACATGCTTATGGTTCATAACAGGCATTGCAGTGCATGCTTCCCCGGGCAACTCCAGCCAGAGTTTAAACTGACAAGTGTGTGCATGACTCTAGCCTACCAGGCTTCTCTGTCCATGGGATTCTCCAGGCAAGAATACTGCAGTACGTTGCCATGCCCTCCTCCAGGGGATCTTCCTGACCTAGGGATCAAACTTGCATCTCCTACATCTCCTGCATTGGCAGGTGGGTTCTTTACCACTAGTGCCATATGGGAACCCCAATTAGCAAGTAGTAACCCATATTTCCCTAGTGGCTCAAACAGTAAAGAATCTACCTGCAATGCAGGAGACCTGGGTTTGATCCCTGGGTCGGGGAAGGTCCCCTGGAGAAGGAAATGGCAACCTACTCCATATTCTTGCCTGGGAAATCCCACGGACAGAGGAGCCTGAGGGGATACAGTCCATGGGGTCACAATCAGTCAGACACAACTGAGCGACTAACACATGTATTTCACTAGCTATGCTCTCATATGCCATTGCAGGACTTTAAATATTTAGCATAGGGCCAACCACATCTTGAAGTATTTTAAAGGTCTCCTGAGACATCTCAGGAGTTCTAAATAAATTCGATGAGCTACTGTTACCTTCATTGGCTGTCCTGGCTTCTATAATGTGCATTGCTCAATAGCTCTGTGATCATACTCAGATGGTCTTGTCTCCACTGTCACCAATATTCCAGGACTATGCTATGTTCTGTGCAGAAACATGGGGATGCTTTCTCTGGGTGGTCCAGAGAGAGCATTCTCATGTATTTCACTTGCCTAGTTTTCCTGACTTTTTTCAGTGAGCTTATCTCATGTTATAAATGATAAGAAAATATACTCACATTTGGGTAAAGAAATATAGATCATATTAACTATGTATCAGTCCTCCATTTGTTCTAAATACTGGTTGAAATCCAAACTCCAGAAATTGAGAATTATAGAGAACATTTGGAAAACCATGAATTTAATTTTCTGTACATTTCAATTTAGTTGTGTGAATAATCGGGCATGATACAATAGTATTTCTTACTTATTATAGAGTGAATCATCTATATTTCCTTTGAGGAATGAGCCAACATCTGGGATCTCAAGAACCTATTGATAAACACAGTAGAATATTATCTTTTAGGGTGATTTTGTTCAAAAGGATATCTTTAAATAACAATCAGTCTAGTCACTCAGTCGTGTCCGACTCTTTGCAACCCCATGGACTGCAGCACACCAGACTTCCCTGTCCATCACCAACTCCCAGAGCTTGCTCTAACTCATGTCCATTGAGTTTGTGATGCCATCCAACTATCTCATCCTCTGTCATCCCCTTCTCCTCCCACCTTCAATCTTTCCCAGCATCAGGGTCTTTACCAATGAGTCAGTTCTTCACATCACGTGGCCAAAGTATTGAAACTTCAGCATCAGTCCTTCCAATGAATATTCAGGGTTGATATCCTTTAGGACTGACTGGTTTGATCTCCTTGCAGTCCAAGTGATTCAAGAGTCTTCTCCAACACCACAGTTCAAAAGCATCAATTCTTCGGTGCTCAGCTTTCTTTATGGTCCAACTCACATCCTTAGGTGACTACTGGAAAAACCATAGATTTGACTGTGTGGACCTTTGTTGGCAAAGTAACGTCTCTGCTTTTTAATATGCTGTCTAGGTTGATCAGAGCTTTTCTTCCAAGGAGCAAGCATCTTTTAATTTCATGGCTGCAGTCACCATCCGCAGTGATTTTGGAACCCATGAAAATAAAGTCTGTCACTGTTTCCATTGTTTCCCCAGCTATTTGTCATGAATTGATGGGACTGTGCGCCATGATCTTTGTTTTTCAAATGCTGAGTTTTAAGTCAGCTTTTTCACTCTTCTCTTTCACCTTCATCAAGAGGCTCTTTAGTTCCTTTTCACTTTCTGCCATAAGGGTGGTGTCATCTGCATATCTGACATTATTGGTATTTCTCCCAGCAATCTTGATTCCACCTTGTACTTCATCTAGCCCAGCATTTTACATTTAACATTCTGCATATAAGTTAAATAAGCAGAGTGACAGTATACAGCCTTCATGTACTCCTTTCCCAATTTGGAACCAGTCCATTGTTCCATGTCCGGTTCTAATTGTTGTTTCTTGACCTGCATACAGTTTTCTCAGGAGACAGATAAGGTGGTCTGGTATTCCCATCTCTTAAGAACTTTCCAGTTTGTTATGATCCACACAATCAAAAGATTTGGCATAGTCAATAAAGCAAAAAAAAAAAAAAATAGATGTTTTTCTGGAACTCTCTTGCTTTTCTGATGATCCAATCGATGTTGGCAATTGGACCCCTGGTTCCTCTGCCTTTTCTAAATCCATCTTGAACATCTTGAATTTCACTCTTCACTTACTGTTGAAGTCTGGCTTGGAGAATTTTGGGTATTACATTGCTAGTTTGTGAGATAAGTGCAACTTTGTGGGTGTTTGAGCATTCTTTGGCATTTCCTTTCTTTGTGATTGGAATACAAACTGACCTTTTCCAGTCCTGTGGCCACTGCTGAGTTTTCCAAATTTGCTGCCATATTGAGTGTTGCACTTTCATAGCATCATCTTTTAAGATTTGAAATAGCTCAACTGGAATTCCATCTCCTGAACCCCATGAACACTATGAAAAGAATAACAATATAATGACTCAAAAATGTTTTAAACATTATTATTATTATTATTCCTCCTATACTGGCAGATTTCAGCCGGACCAATTGGTTCCAGGAGAAACCCTATAGTTGTGCCATCCTATGACTTTTATTTAAGAAATCTTTAGTTTAATAAAATATATACATTTCTTGTCAGTGAGAGTGAGTTAGCTTTTACAACTATTTTTTTCCCAATTATAGCTTTTTCTCTGCATTCTGCAATGTATATCTTTGAAAATGTATATCTTATTCTATACTATTTTCAAAATGCATTATAGATTCATATTAAAATATTACTTATTTGCATTCTGTATTGGATAGTGTCAATAAAATGTGCAATATAATTTTTATTATAATACCAATATTTGCAAATCTAGATAAATTTGGTATATTTTCTTACTACAGTAAAAATCATTTGTTATTCAAAATAAATGAAATGTGTGGTATTATACTTCTGCATGTTAACACTGTAACAAAATTGAATTATTCAGTCAGATCAGATCAGTCGCTCAGTCGTGTCTGACTCTTTGCAACCCCATGAATCACAGCACGCCAGGCCTCCCTGTCCATCACCAACTCCTGGAGTTCACCCAGACTCACGTCCATCGAGTCAGTGATGCCATCCAGCCATCTCATCCTCTGTCATCCCCTTCTCCTCCTGCCCGCAATCCCTCACAGCATCAGAGTCTTTTCCAACGAGTCAACTCTTCGCATGAGGTGGCCAAAGAACTGGAGTTTCAGCTTTAGCATCATTCCTTCCAAAGAAATCCCAGGGCTGATCTCCTTCAGAATGGACTGGTTGGATCTCCTTGCAGTCCAAGGGACTCTCAAGAGTCTTCTCCAACACCACAGTTCAAAAGCATCAATTCTTTGGTGCTCAGCCTTCTTCACAGTCCAACTCTCACATCCATACATGACCACAGGAAAAACCATAGCCTTGACTAGACGAACCTTTGTTGGCAAAGTAATGTCTCTGCTTTTGAATATGCCATCTAGGTTGGTCATAACTTACCTTCCAAGGAGTAAGTGTCTTAATTTCATGGCTGCAGTCACCATCTGCAGTGATTTCAGAGCCCAGAAGAATTATTCAATATGAACATATTAATGTAACAAATTTTTTGAGAGTTATGTTAACAGCTGTCATAAAATTTGACCCAGTACAATTCCATATTTCTACCTTTCAGATTTTAGAAAGTAAAGGCAGAAAACTTCTTTGCCACTTTTTACTTAATAAGATAGAAAAGCACAATGAACATTACATTTTGTTTGTATTAGTTATGTAAAATTCTTAAAAAATAAATGAATCATTTGAACATATTTTTAAATAGTATCACTAACATGTTTCTTATCCGATGAAGTAAAAGAAAACACCATATTTTATGCCCAAACTTATTATATGAACCAAATAAATGCAATTAGAAAAGGATTGTTGTATAATTATAAAATTATGAACCAGGGCCACTGATTCCCAGCACATACTTATAGCTGGAAACCCACCATACTTGAAGGACTTTGTTGATCACTTTTTCTATGATAATTCATTTGGCTCTTGAGAAACATGTTAGTCACATATAAGTGTGTGAGGCTTAGTACATTTATTAATTATTCATATAAACATTCATACATATTAGACCATAGCTTTTCTAGAACTCCTTTCCTGAACTTCTGATGATATTTGAGGCATAATTTATGGCCAGAAACTTTATAAGTGCACTTTACCATAAGTATTAATTTTCTCAAACCAATAATACTTTTAAGTAAATTACCCACTTAGTGAACTGAATGCTGTTTAATTTGAGAAGGCTCAGTTATGATCTGAAATTATTTAACTGAGTAATAGCCTAGACTTTCTGTATTTTCAGGAATTAGCTCTAATAATAGAGAAAGGAAATTATTGTAGCCATTCACCTATTCAAAGACTAACTTTAATGATAGCTAATAGAAATTGCTGAAATAATGCTGCTTCCCAGAATAATTGATAGCCTTTGTGATGAGAACTTTGAATAAGAAAGCATAACTCAAATATATAACTTTTAAAAGTTGATAAGTTTTAAAGATCCTTCTCTGCTCAGGTAAGCAGAAAAAAAAATGCAAAAGTTCTAACCAAAGGGATTTTGTATATCTGCAGCAGAAAATATGTTAAATATTCCTTTAAGGTTTTGGTATTTAGGTGTTTTGAGTCTCTCCTGCGCAAGAAACTCTCTTGATCTGGGAATATCCTGATGAATGAAGGTAGTAGGCCTGATCTCTTCATTCATGCAGCTTTCTTTCAGTCCTGCTGGCAGACAGTAATCAGTCTAAATACAGTAATATATAACTGTAGATCACAGAAGAAAGTTCAGTTCTATAAAAATATGTCAGAATGTCCTTCCTTTCATTTGTAGAGGGAACACGATAAGGTTCCATAGGTAAACATAATTATATTCCTTTTGATTCAAAAGTCAGTGGAGGGGGTAGATAAACTGAATCAAAACAGCCTGCTGCTGCTGCTAAGTCACATCAGTTGTGTCCAACTCTGTGCAACCCCATAGACGGCAACTCACCAGGCTCCCGTCCCTGGGATTCTCCAGGCAAGAATACTGGAGTGGGTTGCCATTTCCTTCTCCAGTGCATGAAAGTGAAAAGTGAAAGTGAAGTCGCTCAGTCGTGTCCAACTCTTCGTGACCCCATGGACTGCAGCCCACCAGGCTCCTCCGTCCATGGGATTTCCCAGGCAAGAGTACTAGAGTGGGGTGCCATCACCTTCTCCCAAAACAGCCTAACATTCATGAAAAGCTTGCTCAAATTTCCCCATTTCCGTTTCACTGCCTACCTAATCTCACCTTAAGTAAAAAGCTTTCACTCATAGAATGACCTATTACACCCAATCAATATATTTTACATTTAGTTGATTAAAACAGTACAGAATTTTGCATCTTTTAAAATGCATGAAATTATAAAAATAAATATATCCTATTTATTTTTTTGTGAAAATATTCTGTAATCACAAAACCAAAGTGAATGAGGTTCAACAAGAAGCCTGTTTAAAATGTTAGAATGTCAATAAACCCACTCTGTTATGCATAGTAAGATACATTATTCATCTGATAGCCATAGATTTTGTTTATTCCTTGGGTTAATTTTGGTAAAATAACCATGACATGTATAATTATTGGACTATGGTGGTTTTTTAGTCACAAAGTCATGTCCAACTCTTGGGACCCCATGGACTGTAGCCCACCAGGCTCCTCTGTCCATGGGATTTTCCAGGCAAAAATCCTCGAGTGCATTGCCATTTCCTTCTCCAGGGGATCTTCCCCACCCAGAGATTAAACCCAGGTCTCCTGCATTGCAGGCAGATTCTTTACTGACTGAGCTATGACAGCTCTCTATTGGACAATCTTCACCTCAAAGTATTTTGCCTAATCAGTAAGTTTTAAATATGATGAATAAGCCGTGATAACTAGAAAGTATACCAATATAATGTATATTATTTAAAGTATTTGGAAACCATTGGAAAGTGAACTAGGTACCTCCAATCTAGTGATTCCTCATGTCATGGCTAGTCATAGACAAGTGGTGTATATAAGAGTTTATTAGTTCCATGCCAACAACTTGTTATTCAGTTTATTTAATTTAGGGTTAAACCCTGGAAGTCTCTATTTCTAAAGACTATTTGAAGTATCCTAACAGGCAGCAATGTATAGGAGCTACTGAATTTGACTGTGTTCTGTTACAATATTTATCAGTGTCAAATTTAAACACCCAGAAGTGTAACTGTAGTATCCCTGAACCTTAAGTTTTGTGTTCTTCAGACATGGATTGAGATTCTGGATATATTTTTGTTTCTCATTTGCAATTAAAGTTCTATTGTTTATTTTGAAAACTATCTCAACTCTATCAAGTTACTGATTTGCTGATTTGCACTCAAATATTATTTTTGCCCTTTTATGGAATTAATTATAATGATTTGTGTTTTGCCTAAGTATCAGCAAAAAGATTAAATAACAGAAACCCATGACTAAAGACTGTTTTATCCTTTCATTAATTCTGTAACTGTTTGAAAATTATGCCTATTAAGATTTACATTATCAATTCAAAGAATCTCAGATTAGTGAGGCATAATCCCTTTTTGGGATTCCCAGGTGATAAAGATCCCTCCTGCCAAAGTGGGAGACTTAAGAGACGCTGGTTGGATCCCTGAGTCAGGTAGATCCCCTGGAGAAGGGCATGGCGACTGACTCCAGTATTCTTGCCTGGGGAATCCTCATGGATGGAGGAGCCTGGTGGGCTACAGTCCATGGGATTGGCCAAGAGTCTGACACGACAGAAGTGACTTAGCACACGTGCAATCCCTTTTGGGAAAGATACGAAAAGAATTAGTGTCAGTGTTCTTTAGTTATAGTTATCATACTTAAAGAGATTTCCTTCTCAGATTTCTTCCTATCTCTGAGTCTTCATCTCTTTGGCCATTAACTATCAATTTCCACCAGAGTTCACTTCTTAATCTACTAGTCTTTTCACTTAAATTTTCTTTCTTCACATTTTTACTCACATATTTACCTTCACTCCTTATGTTCTAATGACATAGCAAAGGCATCTTGAGTTTATTTTAACGTTTATTTCTACTAAAGAATCATCCTGTGTGCATATTAGTTCAACTTAAATGGCAAATACAAAACACCATTAAACATTACTTTTACACTGCTCTGTGGAGACCTCAGCCAGAATCCTCTTAGTCCACTGAACCCAGATTCTGAATAGGAAGTTTGTTTATGTCCAAATCCTGTAAGTACTAGTTATTTCCACTCTCTGCCTTACCGAGATCATCTAAATATTAACCTACTACCTTCTGGCTAATTGCATCATATCATTTTATATATACCCTATCAAAAATATTCCATTATTATTTTTTCCAGATAAATTACTTTCATGATTTTACAAATGCTTTTCCCTAGATCTGGAATGCCTTAACTTCCCAAATGCCTAGCACATTCTTATCCATCTCTGAAGACTTAGATCAGATGTTTTCTGTACATGAATCCTCCCCTTCGGCCATGAGCTTGATAATCTCTGGATTTTCCCAGCTTCTTAAACACCCCGTAGAACCCTCTTACAGCATTTAATTAATTATATATAACCCTTTTCACTTTTCCCTCTTCCTGGCTAGACTGTGATTTTTTTTTTTTAACTTTATTTCTTTTTTTTTAATTTTTTATTTTATTTTTTTTTAACTTTACAATATTGTATTGGTTTTGCCATATATCAACATGAATCCACCACAGGTTTACACGTGTTCCCCATCCTGAACCCTCCTCCCTCCTCCCTCCCCGTACCATCCCTCTGAGTCATCCCAGTGTACCAGCCCCAAATATCCAGTATCGTTCATCGAACCTGGACTTAAACTTTATTTCTTTTTGGCTGTGCTGGGTCTTCGTTGCTGCCCATGGTCTTCCTCTAGTTGCAGCAAGAGGGGGCTACTCTGTAGCTGTGGTCCATGAGCTTCTGTTTCTGCAGAGCACTGACTCTAGGTGTGTGGGCTTCAGCTACTGTGGCCAGTGGGCTTAGTCGCCTCAAGGCATGTGGGGGTTTATCCTCCTGAACTAGGGATCAAACTGGTGTCCCCTCCATTGTAAGGCTTTTTCTTGACCACCAGGGAAACCCTAGACTGTGAATTCTGAAAAAGCAAAATTTATATCTCTTGTGTCTAGTGCTAATTGTATAATGGTCCATTTATTTGGTATTAAAAATTGTAAATGTTTTTGTACTAAATTATCTGTTTTACCAAGAAGTTCACAAACTCATCTCAGAAAGAAAGCTATTGTCTGCTTCAGAATGTATGTTAATGACTTATTTTCTTAAATTAAGATAAAATGATCTGAGGCTGATTTGGGATAGGCAGAGACAAGTTAATTGCTTTGCATAATAAGTTAATTGGGATCTGTGGATACGGAGAGAAAATAATAGACCTCCCAACCGAAAACCAGTCAGCTTGGCAGCAACAAATTCATAGTGATGTGGGAAGAAGTGGCTAAAATAGCATTTCAAAATAAGACTCCCTCATACTCATAGATTACTACTATTTTTTCTGTTGTTACTATGTGTAACTATTATTTATCCTATTACTATTATTAAACATGCAAATGAGTCATATAAATAATGCTTTGAGACCCTTTGGGGGAAAGGGCCAAATTCAAGAATTCAGTGAGACAAGAATTTTGAAATAGGCTATTATGAGAATGAGCATGCCCATATTTTTAAAAAAATCAAGGAATGTGTTGTACTTCCCACTGGACATGATATGGGAGTAACCATCAATATTACTTAAATCTCAAAATCTAAAAGGCCTCAGTTGACATCTAGGTCATATTTTTGTAGAAGCTAAAATCTCTTGTTTCTCTAGCATCTAACATATATCATCAGATATCTTAAAAGTTGTTTTTTTTTCTTAGAATATATTAATATTTCACTTGTCAATTCAAATATTATCTCCATTTATGAATGGTAGTGACTGGCATCTTTCCAACAAAGCTTACTCAACATCATTAAAGGACAGAAGGCTCTCAGAATATAGTGGCAAAGCTAGAACTATATATAAATGAGAGGAATAATAAATATATGTGACAATGCTCTTTCCAAAGAGGCATGTGTTTCTAAAGGATGCAATCGGGTTGGGACAGATGGGAGAGCATGATTCACTACTTGTGTGGAGGCAAGCTATGGCTCAAAGACATTGAATTTTGCTATTTATTTCTCTTGTGAGAAACTAAGCTTCCTTATATTTTTTGCTAATTAAAAGCTTACCAACTAAGTCTTGGGAATGGCAGAAATATCTTCTTTGCAAATGTGTTATGGTTGTATGAAAAGCACCTGCAGTCTCTTGTGTATAAATCATAGTACCTATTGTAACATTAGTTTAATGACCAACCTCATAATTCCTAACTAAGGCTATAGGAGTCATGAATTAATATTGTTATTATTTAAAGGAAAGTAAATATTCTAATTCTCTCTCACTTTTTAAAAAGTTATAATAATCCTTAGCTGGTAAAACACAACAGAGTTCCACTTCATTTCCTTATTACATTTTCCTAGATACTTTTATTGTTCTTAGATACTTTTAATTAAAGATCACTTATTATCCCTGTTTTCCATATTAAAATATTAGTCACATGGAATTTACATCATTTGTCAAAGAATTTTAAATTTGTTCCAGAACAAATTATGGTGAAATATAGCTCAAATTTGCTATTCTCTTCATTCTTTCTATAATTTTGTTGTCTCTTTCATTAAATACATTACATCCATTTCTTAGTCAGCCAGTTAACAGTTACCATAAAGTGAAGAGTGTGTAACTTTGTTTTAGACTGAGACTCAGAAGTAGACTCTTGATACCTGGATTTTAAATCATTCAAAATATATTATTGATCAATACATTTTTTGGTAATAAAATGAAATGCCAGTGAAACTTATACAATATAACTTAGGTTTGTAGTTAAAGTGAGCATAGTTCCATAAATTGAACACAGTTTCCACAGAAGATAAATGCAGATTGTCATGGACAAATAATTTTACTGCCAACACCAAAATCTAGATACTGGAAAATATTATTTTCTTTTCCCTTCCAGAACACCCACCCCCAGCATCTGCCACACTTATCACTGCCAGGCTTAGGGCATGATGAGACACTGAGGAGTCACAGCCTGCTGTCTCTATACTGCAGGAAAAAAGAAGACCAGAAGCTCCTGAACCAGTCGTGAACCAATCCTGACTTATAATAAATCCAGTGCTTTCCATTGTGATGCTCTTTTTTATCTCCTTAAGTGAAACTCTTACAAAATATAATTCATCTAAATTTTTAAAAAGTCAATGTAACACTCTAACTGAAGTATAAAAGAAATGTTGTGGTGGTTTATTTGCTAAGTCATGTCCAACTCTTGCGATCCCTTGGACTGTAGCCCACCAGGTTCCTCTGTCCATTGGATTTTCCAGGCAAGAATACTGGAGTGAGTTGCCATTTCTTTCTCCAGAAATGTAAAAGAAAATAAATGCAGTAATATATAGCACATATTTTAATATGTAAATGTTCAGGCACATCCAGACCTAATGAATGTTTAAGGTGTGTTTAGTTACGTATAGAATCTATGTGCATATGACTGATGAAATATGTTATATTGGTGACTTGAGTCACTGGTAGTTAGGCTTTCCAAAATGTTTTCATATAAAATAGGATCTGGTCAGTATTCCGTTTGCTATCGGGGTATCATTACCTCTAGGCCCTTTCAACTGAAAGAGTAATTAAATACATGCATGCTAATCTATCTATTAATGTCTGTCTATCTACAAAGAAGTGTAGTGTATCTAGATATCTATCTAGATAAATTAGATAGATATATAATATAGATATATAGATCTATATTCATTTCCGGAGACTGCTATAATAAATTGTCATAAACTGAATAGCAAAAAAAAAAAAACCAGAAATATATTCTCTCACAGTCTGGAAGCTAGAAGCCAAAACCTGAGGCAGAGCCATGCTCTATTCCAGGACTCTAGAGGAGAATTCATTTCTTGCCTCTTCCAGTTTTTGTGGGTTCAGGTATTCCTTGACTTTTGGCCACATCACTCCAGTCTTTGCTTCTGTCATAATCATTGCCTCCTCGTCTTTTGTCTCAAAACTTCTTCTGCTTTCTCTTGTAAAGATACATGTGACTGCCTTTAGGGCCACCAGGATAAACTAGAATAAGCTAGGGGCTTGCCAGGTGGCCCAGTGGTAAAGAATCCACCTACTAATGCAGGAGATGTGGAAGGAGCCTTGAGTTGGATCCCTGGGTCGTGAAGTTTCCCTTGAGAAGGAAATGGCTGCCCACTCCAGTATTCTTGCCTGGAAAATCCCATGAACAGAGGAGCCTGGTGGGTTATGTCCATGGATTGCAAAAGAGTTGGACACAATTTAGTCACTAAACACCACAACTAGATTCTTAACTTAATTACATCTTTTGCCAACTAAGATAATATTAATAGGTTCCAAGGATTAGGACAAATGTATCCTTTTAGGGTTCATTAAGTATCCCACTCAGGGCTTCCCCAGGGGCTCAGCAGTAAAGAATCTGCCTGCCAATGCAGGAGACGTGGCAGGAGCCTCGGGTTCAATCCCTGGGTCCCCTGGAGAAGGAAATGGCTACCCACTCCAATATTCTTGCCTAGAGAATCCCATGGACAGAGGAGCCTGGTGGGCTGCAGTCATTGGGGTCTCAAAGTGTCAGACACGACTGAAGTGACTTAGGACACATGCAAGTATTCCACTACAATGTTCCTCTTTATCTCTATTGAACTAAGCGTGAATTCATACTAATGTCTCTAACCCTAATTCAGTTTCATATTGATCATTCTGGTCTTCTTCCCTTGCTTCTCTATAACCTATCAATCCAAGAGAGAAACCTAGCTGCCCCCATTGGCCAAACATTACTTAATTGTTCAATTCCATTATGTGTCTACAGTGGTTTCAAAACTGTTAAGTTTAGAGCCTGGACAGGTCAATTCCGGAGCAAGTCAACTCAAGAAAAAGTGCTTTTTTGTCAGAAGCCTGATCATAGTTATCCTAAATATTCAAGAAAATACCATCCTTTCGTTTACTGATCACTTTAAAGACATAATCAATCTGATTAATATTTTAAAAAAAGGAGCTATTTTGTTGAGCAATAACATTTTTTTCATAAGTCTGTTTCATTTCCCACAAAATAAAGCCTTTTTTCAAATTGTCATTGATACTGTAAACATCATGTGGAGAACCACCAAAACAAATTCACTGTGTTGTATATTCCTTCTTGAAGATTATGGTTTTTCCTTTGGCCCTTGATTTCCCACCACAGAAGACAACTTTTTTCATGGAAACTTCTTACAGAAACATTAGTTTATACATAAAATTATCTTACATTCGTATGGACAGCTGTTGAGGTGGGGCTTATGGTCAGGATTGTCAGATTTTACTGTGCCATGGAAAGTTTCCTACAGCTGAGTCCATTTGAATTGCACTCATTAAAAAGAGAAAACACTTGCCAATGAGCTGTTTGCAATTCGAGAAGAAAAAACAGTAAGAAATGACCTGATTTCTTTATGAAAGAATAAACTGTTTTGTTCTTGTAGTAGAAGACTGTTTCTCAATGAAAATAAATGGACGACAGCTACATGTATCCATAGTGATAAATTTCAAAAATGTAATATTAAGTAAAAAAACTAAGTTATTTATGCAAATTTTGGACACAATCCTTATATATACATGTATAATTGTATAATATGCAAGAATCATTGTGGGAATAATATGCTCCATCTTCAGGATAGTGGATATCCCCGGAAAAAGAGATAAAGGCGGTTGAGCTGAGGGGGTACAGGCTTTAATTGTATGTCTGACATACATAGTTAATATGGAAATATGAAGCATTTCTAAAGTGTTGATATGTATGGGTTGTCTGTCATATTATTTCTGTGCTTTTCTGTCTGTTACTTCCATTGAAATGGAACAAAATGTCTTAGAATTCTAAAATGTAATATTTTTAAAATATGGATATTTATTTGAGTGTGTAACTTTTTGTTTTGAACACTCCCTGTTTTTGTCAATAATAGCACAAATAAATACATAGACATATGCTTTATACTCTTAAAAATATTTTTAAAGCTGTAAAGAGCTATATTTATTTAATATTAAATGATTGATAAATTCCCCATGTCAAAGTTTCCTTTTTTTATGAGAGATAATTTCTTCCATCTATTTTGATAGCAACTTAACCTTTACTGCAGAGAAGGCAATGGCACCCCACTCCAGTACTCCTGCCTGGAAAATCCCATGGACGGAGGAGCCTGGTAGGCTGCAATCCATGAGGTCGCTAAGAGTCGGACACGCTGAGCGACTTCACTTTAACTTTTCACTTTCACGCATTGGAGAAGGAAATAACCCACTCCAGTGTTCTTACCTGGAGAATCCCAGGGATGGGGGAGCCTGGTGGGCTGCTGTCTATGGGTTTGCACAGAGTCAGACACGACTGACGCGACTTTGCAGCAGCAGCAGCAGCAACCTTTACTGAGTTCCTAGCTTGAAAAAGGTTTTGTCACATGAGAGATTCATCTCAGCCTTCATGGTGGGTTTGAAGGAAAGGCTTTCTAGTTGTATACATATTTGTTGTTGAACGTGAGGAGGTTCTGAGACGATAAATCACTTTCCACAGATTAGTCGTTGAGTTAGAATCCAACACAGTTCTTTTCATCCTTACTTGCTAACTCTTACAATAAATCATCCTACCTTCCTTAAACATTAGAGAGAACTTCAAAAGGTCTGTCAGGTATTTATTCCCTGATTTGTGTGTTTATTCTCTTGCTATTTGCCACTTTATTTGGTTTGTTTGCTTTGGTAAGGCAGGAGTGGTAGCTGACAAGAAGTGTAAAATCTGTGTAAAATCGGCCATTTACCCAAACCTCTACTGGTTCACTCATCCCCTCTCTGGCCCTCTGTCTTCCCTCCCACTATGGGAATTCATTTGGGTAAATGAGGTCCTATTTTGGAATGTTATTATCCCTGGTTAAATAAAGCTTTAGTTAACTTAAGTTGCTTTAATCAGATTAAACAGAAAGACATTGAAGTTAATAAAATTTTGGGAAGATAAAACTAGCTCCAAGCAATTATGCCTAATAGAAATGGAAAATGAGAGAAAAAGGAATATGAAAGTAAGTAAAAGCATTAATATATGCACTGTGTCAGACCTTGGAAAACATTAGTGAAACAAAGAGTTTACTCACTAAGAAGAAGATGGGATTCTTAAAATACTTTGTGATCTGCACTCTAGTAGAGGTGTGTTGACAGTAGAATAAATTTTCTACCGAGGGCATCTACACTTACCAGGAGGTACAGGAAGCCACCTCAGGGATCTGGGTTAGGTGAGTAAATTATCCAGAAAATGTTGGTTGAAAGCAGGAGAGGGAATCTAGCTACAGGGCTCTGCATGGTCAAAGAGACAGACTGAGCAAAGCTGATATATTCTTAGATGTCCTCAGTTCTAGCTGGGGCCACTCTGTGCTGTTCTCTCTCCCTCCCTCTCCTCCTTTACTTCTTTAACTTAGCTTTTTTCTTGTAAGTTAGGGAGTAAAGGATTTAGAGATAGTGGCTGGATGGCCAGTGGGAAGGATTTGTGAAAAAAATGGTAAAAATCAGTCAAATGTCTAGATGCTGAATCTCATCTAGGACTTAATTGTCCCAGCAGAGATTTTTTTAAACCTTATATCACATCAAGTAATTATTCTCTGTCGCAGATTTCTCTATGACTGTTTCAGATTAAACTTTGTATTTCATCTATAAAGTACATATGTACATATTTAAGTGCTTTATTGGAAGATCCTTATTTTTAATTCTTTATCCTTCTACTTTCCACCTAGGTTTTAGGGCCTGTATTTTACAAATACTGCATGATTGATAAATTAGTATTTACTGATACAAAAAAAAAACAAAATTATCAGGCATTGGCAGGGAACCATACATGACTTTTAAAAATATTTATTTTTAATTTTCTCTAATGAAGTCACTCAGGGGAATACAAGAAGTCTTTAGCTGATATCTAAAAGTAATTTTTAATATGGTACTTGAAGAGTTTGGAATATACAATTGAACTCTATTTGTAAAGTACAATAAGAATCTGAGCTTTAAAATTATAGTTTATGTGTAATATTAAATATCTGACTATGTTAGATTAAAATGTAGAAGTTATGCTGAGTCAGTGAGGATTGCTGGATAGATAATTCAGAATGGATGATACATTTATCTTGTTTCATGTTTTTCTTCAGCTAATCTCATGTGGAAATAAGTAATAGCTGTTAGCTTTGTCATGATAATTGATGAATTTTAAGTGCTTTGACATTTGATTCTTATAGTGTATTCTACACATGCTAAAATGCCTACTATATTTATAATACTCATATTTTCACTGAAGAGTTAGCTTTAATGATGTATGAAAATGAATTTGAGAACAGATCTGAAAATCTGACTTTGCTTGTCTTTTATGACTTGCCTAATTTAGTGATGTGACAAAACAGCACAGTTTGCTAATGTTTTTTTTCCTAGTTCTTACCTTATATTTTTATTTTGGTTTCATATATAAAAGAGAGACTTGTACTGAGTTACAACAAAGAACACGTGAGTGAGTTTTTCAAGTTATGAGTCTTATAATAGAACTTCAGTTCAGTTCAGTTCAGTTCAGTCACTCAGTCGTGTCCGACTCTTTGTGACCCCATGAATCACAGGACGCCAGACCTCTCTGTCCATCACCAACTCCCGGAGTTCACCCAAACTCATGTCCACTGAGTTGGTGATGCCATCCAGCCATCTCATCCTCTGTCGTCCCCTTCTCCTTCTGCCCCCAATCCCTCCCAGCATCAGAGTCTTTTCCAATGAGTCAACTCTTCGCATGACATGGCCAAAGTACTAGAGTTTCAGCTTTAGCATCATTCCTTCCAAAGAAATCCCAGGGCTGATCTCCTTCAGAATGGACTGGTTGGATCTCCTTGCAGTCCAAGGGACTCTCAGGAGTCTTCTCCAACATCACAGTTCAAAAGCATCAATTCTTCAGCGCTCAGCGTTCTTCACAGTCCAACTCTCACATCCATACATGACCACTGGAAAAACCATAGCCTTGACTAGACGGACCTTTGTTGGCAAAGTAATATCTGCGGACCTTTGTTAGCAAAGTAATATCTGTGCTTTTTAATATGCTATCTAGGTTGGTCATAACTTTCCTTCCAAGGAGTAAGCGTCTTTTAATTTTATGGCTGCAATCACCATCTGCAATGATTTTGGAGCCCAGAAAAATAAAGCCTGACACTGTTTCCACTGTTTCCCCATATATTTCCCATGAAGTGATGGGACTAGATGCCATGATCTTCGTTTTCTGAAAGTTGAGCTTTAAGCCAACTTTTTCACTCCCCTCTTTCACTTTCATCAAGAGGCTTTTTAGTTCCTCTTCACTTTCTGCCATAACGGTGGTGTCATCTGCATATCTGAGGTTACTGATATTTCTCCTGGCAATCTTGATTCCAGCTTGTGCTTCATCCAGCCTAGCGTTTCTCATGATGTCCTCTGCACTTAAGTTAAATAAGCAGGGTGACAATATACAGCCTTGACGTATTCCTTTTTCTATTTGGAACCAGTCTGTTGTTCCATGTCAAATAATGTGTGTGTGTGTGTGTGTGTGTGTGTGTGTGTGTGTGTGTGTATGGAGCCATTGGTGTCCATTGTCCTGGACACCAATTTTGAGTACATATGTCGTATTTCAGACTGGACTGTGCCAGATCTGCTAAGGATGCTCTCATGTTTATTCATCTAGACAGCCTCTCCAGTCATTAATTATGGTGTTGTATTGTGGGGACCAAAGCACCTCGTAACACTGGGGTTTCTCTGAGGGCATTGTGGCTTGCCAAGACTATACAGGAGAAAGCAGGGAATTTCCCCAAGATGATCAGTTTCTCTAATCAACCTGAGTTGATTCAATATACCTAAATCTATTTGTATGTCAGTTACTTTATCTGCTCTTTGTTCTGACATCATGGTCTATCATCTAAACTTTGTTTCTTGATAGATATAAATTCTCCTTTGATTGCTTGAAGAGAAAACGTTTAATCTTTTGAAAGTATGCTTAGCTATGATTTTTGTGGTTCAGTTTGAAGTTCAATGTTCAGCAATGAACGTTTAGTCCTAGAGGTTCCCTCATTGTTCCCTAAAATAATTCTTAAAGAATGGAAAGCAACAAGAAAGTAATTTAATTTCCAAGAAGGGAAAATGCATTGAAAATATTTCAAAACTTTGGGCCTTCTTAGTTGCACTCTTATTTGGTGAAATATCCAGCTAGGAAGTGATGATTGAAAGATAAATATGACATTTTTCAAGGTCATTGAGAACCAGGATAAGACAGTAGGATAGAACAATGATTTGAAGCAAGGAAATGTGAGTTTAGGAACCATTGTAATTGAAGAGGATCTTTGTTGTAATATTGATAAGTTGTAGTTTATATTTCACATATTTGTCACTATAGTACTATTCTAAGTCAAAATGTTCACACCCAATTTCATTCCCACTCAAAATTTTTACAGATTTTAAAATTAAAAAGTAGTGAAAGTAGTAAAAATTTTAAAGTAGTGAAAATCACTGTGGAAAGTCTGTAACTGAGTATAATCTATAAGCCCTTATTGCTGTGGATTTTGAGGTCTGCTCAGTTGTATTTTGTGTTTTTAAATAAACACCACCTAAAGGATAGGATAAAAAGGGACACACACCATTTAAAGAGTATATGTATACATTTGATAGACCCTAGATTTATATATAAACTTTGGAGGAGATTAGTACCTTTATAGAATATCCTTTTACATCAAATGTTGCAGCATTATTTATAACAGTACCATATTGAATACATATACATTTTGAACGTTTTGACCAGTGACCCTTCCATCTGGTTACCCACTGCATTTCATTCATCCCTTTCTTCAGCTGAGGCATTGGTGACACTGAATATGAAACTGAACCCTACTTTGCTCAGAAAGCTAAGTGCCCCTTCACAGCATTTCATACCAATGTTATGATACAAAGTTGAAATGTCAGCTACATTTCGGCCAAAACCAGATACATGAGACATACACTATTAATAGAAAATTCTTAAGTGATATTTGATAAATGGAGACAACTTAATTGAGATAAAGGGGCTTTTGCTCCTCTTAGTGAGAAGCTACTTCTATTAATATGTTGAAAGAGAGGACGATGCAGATAACAAACTTAAAACCTTTCTAAGACATACTGCTAAAGATAGAAGGTTTGGGGATGAGGAAAAAAGCAAGCAATAGGCATAGTTCATGCTTTGATAATTTCATCATAATATCAAGAAACTGCTAATAATTGATACCAAAAATTCTAAAAATAAAATAGTGTATCCAAAAAAGATATACTTCTATTAACTAGATATTCACAAAGAAGCTGGATTTTCTTTTGTACATAAAAGGAAATCCTAACTGCAAAGCATCTAGTGTGTTTGATTATTGATTTCTTACATTTTCCACCCAGTGTTCTTTTAGTTGCAAGCAACAAATGCATGTGAACTAGATCAAATAACAGAGAATATTAATTATAAAGTGTTAAAGGACCTCACAAAACCCAAGGATAGGAGTGAAAGGATTAGCTGACTCAGAACCAGCAGAATGAGCCAGTTCAGGCTGGGAGCTGAGCTGCATGAACAGTCTCTCTGGGACTGCATGAATATTATTTCACTTTCTTTTTTATGTCTGCTCTATCCTCCTTTCTCTACAAGTTGGCTTAGTCATCAGTTTGCACAAGTCTGAATATATCCACCCCAGAACCTAAGGATACAAACTCTTCCAGCTATAAAGTCTACAGCTCACTAGTAACAATCTCTCAACTCTAATGTGATTGGATTAACTCATCTGTTAAAGCCAGACCACCCAAGTCATAAAGTCTGTCCAGCCAATGTCCTGGCGGCATTTATTTCAGAAGACTATTTTTATCCAATTAACTGTGACCAAAGGTTGTGGTTGGGGAGACATTAAAGATAATGCTGACCATTTCGAAAACCGAGCAACACAGTTCCTAGGAAATGTGTCTATTACGTTTATTTTCTTAATTAACATCCATAAATCTGTTATTCCCAGAAGTGATATTGTAAACCTGGGAGTTGATCTCTGAGTTTCTAATTTTCAATTTTGTTGTTCTCATTATTTCTTACCAAATTAGTTATTATCATAGCCCTTAAAATCACCTCCTTGCCTCCAGTCTTGGTCCATTTCAGTCTTACTCCTCCTGTGTCATTCTCTTTAAAAAAAACAAAAACCAAAAAAAAGCCCTTCAAAACTCCCCAGCACCCTTGGGAAGAAATCTTCCCTTTCACATCCTAAAACATATGTGGGAATGAAGAACTTCTTCCTTCCTGTCTCATATCTTCCCATGTCCTCATATTCCAGTATATCAATCATCTGATCACTTGCTGGTTGCCAATTATTATCTTCTTCATCATTTCTTTGTTTTTTGGTTTTTTTTTTTTTGCAGTTTGACTGATTAAGTCATAGCCTACGTAACTCGTTATTCAGTATTCCATCCAAACATTAACTCATTGTGAAAGTCTCTGATTCTTTGATGTTGCATTTTTTCCCCTTTTCTGTGATGTCATGGTATATTCTACTTACTCTATCATCATATTTTATTCTCCAGTTTTGTTATCTTTTATCTTTGTGAGAGCTGGACTATAAAGAATGTTGAGTGCTGAAGAATTGGTGCTTTTGAACTGTGGTATTGGAGAAGACTCTTGAGAGTCTCTTGGACTGCAAGGACATCCAACCAGTCCATCCTAAAGGAAATCAGTCCCGGATATTCATTAGAAGGACTGATGCTGAAGCTGAAACTCCAATACTTTGGCCACCTGATGCAAAGAATTAACTCATTGGAAAAGACCTGGATGCTGGGAAAGATTGAAGACAGGAGGAGAAGGGGATGGTAGAGGATGAGATGGTTGGATGGCATCACCAATGCAATGGACATGAGTTTGAGTAGGTTCTGGGAGTTAGTGATGACAGGGAAGTCTGGCCTGCTGCAGTCCATGGGGGTCACAAAGAGCTGGACATAACTGAGCAACTGAACTGAACTGAGAGCCTTGTTGCATCCCAGGCACATATTAAATAATTACTTAATTACTCAACAGGCATTTTTTAATGAATAAATGCTGTAATACTATTTATGCCAGTGTGATTTGCTGGCATGGTTTCCTTTTCCTAGATATTAGAAAAATAAAAATTTTCTCTTGAGAAAGGTGAATGATAGAGTAGAATAATAACATTCTATTTTATATTTTTATTTCCAAAGAATTATAACTTTTTGCACCTTAGATTTCTCACCAATAAAATAAAGAACAAGGAATCAATGATCTCTAGTAAGTTTTCAACACTAAAACATTGCCATTATAGAAAAATACTACTTTTTTAGGGTTTAGTACTAACATCAGTGTTTTGTTTTTTTTTTTTTAAATCACAATAATGGCTATGGTAAATCAAAGTTCCCTTGGTATCTCTAATTTTCTTGAAGAGATTCCTAGTCTTTCCCATTCTGTTGTTTTCCTCTATTTTTTTGCATTGATCACTGAGGAAGGCTTTCTTAGCTCTCCTTGTTTTTTTTTTTTGGAACTCTGCATTCAAATGGGTATATCTTTCCTTTTCTCCTTTGCCTTTTGCTTCTCTTCTTTTCACAGCTATTTGTAAGACCTCTTCAGGCAACCATTTTGCATTTCTTTTTCTTGGGGATGGTCTTGATCCCTGCCTCCTGTACAATGTCACAAACCTCTGTCCATAGTTCTTCAGGCACTCTGCCTATCAGATCTGAACCCCTCAATCTATTTCTCATTTCCACTGTATAATCATAAGGGATTTTATTTAGGTCATACCTGAATGGTCTAGTGGTTTTCCCTACTTTCTTCAATTTAAGTCTGAATTTGGCAGTAAGGAGTTCATGATCTGAGCCACAGTCAGCTCGTGGTCTTGTTTTTTCTGAATGTATAGAACTTCTCCATCTTTGGCTGCAAAGAATATAATCAATCTGATTTCAATATTGACCATCTGGTGATGTTCATGTGTAAAGTCTTTTCTTGTGTTGTTGGAAGAGAGTGTTTACTATGACCAGTGTGTTCTCTTGGCAAAAACTATTAGCCTTTACCCTGCTTCATTCTGTACTCCAAGGCCAAATTTTTCCTGTTACTCCAGGTATTTCTTGACTTCCTACTTTTGCATTCCAGTCCCCTATAATGCAAAGGACATCTTTTTGGGGTGTTATTTCTAGAAGGTCTTGTAGGTCTTCATAGAACCATTCAGCTTCCTCAGCATTACTGGTTGGGGCATAGACTTGGATTACCATAATATTGAATGGTTTGTCTTGGAAATGAACAGAGACCATTCTGTCATTTTTGAGATTGCATCCAAGTACTGCATTTTGGAATCTTTTGTTGACCTTGATGGCTACTTCATTTCTTCTAACTTATGTAACTTATATATAACTTTTTTAAGCGTATTTAACTTATATGCAGAGTACATCATGGGAAACACTGGGCTGTATAAAGCACAAGCTGGAATCAAGATCGCTGGGAGAAATATCAAAAACCTCAGTTATGCAGATGACACCACCCTTATGGCAGAAAGCAGAGAAGAACTATAAAGCCTCTTGATGAAAGTGAAAGAGGAGAGTGAAAAAGTTGGCTTAAAATTCAACATTCAGAGAACTAAGATCATGGCATCTTGTCCCATCACTTATGGCAAATAGATGGGGAAACAGTGAAAACAGTGACAGACTTTATTTTTAGGGGGTCCAAAATTACTGCAGATGGTGACTGAAGCCATGAAATTAAAAGACGCTTCCTCCTTGGAAGAAAAGTTATGACCAACCTAGACAGCACATTAAAAAGCAGAGACATTACTTTGTCAACAAAGGTCCATCTAGTCAAGCTATGGTTTTTCCAGTGGTCATGTATGGATGTGAGGGTTGGACTATAAAGAAAGCTGAGCGCCAAAGAATTGATGCCTTTGAACTGTGGTGCTGGAGAAGACTCTTGAGAGTCCCCTGGACTGCAAGGAGATCCAACCAGTCCATCCTAACGGAAATCAGTCCTGAATATTCATTGGAAGGACTGATGCTGAGTCTGAAACTCCAATACTTTGGCCACCTGATGCCAAGAACTGACTCATTTGAAAAGACTCTGATGCTGGGAAAGATTGAAGGTGGGAGGAAAAGGGGATGACAGAGGATGAGAGGGTTGGATGGCAACACTGACTCAATGGACATGAGTTTGAGTAAACTCCGGGAGTTGGTGCTGGACGGGGAGGCCTGGCGTGTTGCAGTCCATGGGGTCACAAAGGGTCAGACACAACTGAGTAACTGAACTAAACTGAACTGAAATCAAAGTTATGTTTGAGAATTATACTCTAGGCTTATGACCAAACTGATACAAATGAATTTGAAGCATATTAAAACAAAGAACCAAATAAACAGGTATAAGTCTCAAGTATATTTCTCTGCTGCCCTGACTTCCTAGCCGTACATAACGTGTATATCCAGCCACATACTTCACATCTCTACTGAGATGTCTAAATACATACCTCAGACATCCTCAAAGGAGGATTTTCCTCCCTCAAGCCTTGTGTACCTCCAGCCATCTCCATTTCAGTAAATAACATAGTCTCTTTCAGATTCTCCTGAAACTCTACGATTCATTTTTTCCTTTTTAGGATTCATTCTTGATCTCACCCTTTTGCTTTTGTATACCTCATCTGCCAATTCTCAGTGAAAATCAGCACATTCTGTCAACTTTCCCTGATGTCATACATCCAAATACTCTAATTCCCTTCCAGCGTAAGACAGTGTCACCTCTTCAGTGAAATAGAATAGCCATTCAGCAGGCCTTCCAGGCTTCCATTTCATCTCCCCACCATAGCAACCAAGGTGGTCTCTTAAAATACATATCAAGTCTCCTGTCTTCCATACTTAAACCCTCTAAGGTTTTCCAGTGTACCTGGTAAAAAGAATTCTTCACATCCTGACTCTTGCCTACATAGTCCTCCCCTCCTATTCTCATGCATGGTAGGAGTGCTCTGCCCCCAGATTTTTGACTTCCTCTTAAATGGCACCTCCTTACCACTGGGTTCCCTAGTCAAGAGTTCAATTCATGTTTCTCTCATCATACTGTGATCCACTTTCTTTTAATATACATTGCTATGTAAAATAATATGCATTAAGATTATTGGTTTTTGTTTTTGTTTTATTCCCACCCTTCAAAAATATCTAGAGAGACATGTAGAAAATATTTATTAAATGATTATTTTAAGAATTAGTATTCATTGGTTTAAAGTTATATCTCTCATTTTTAAACCTTAAATTTTAATTGGCAGTCATATTTTTCTGCTCGTAATTGTAGCAAATTTTAACATTGCAGAGCTTTGTTAAATTTATATGTTGTCATTTACAAACTTAGTACCTTTTTATATTTCGGTTTGCATTTGTACAGTGCATACCTTAATTTCCCTTTAATGGTTTAAATTGCTTGAAAGATAATATTATAAATTGCTTAAATTACACTTTAGAAGTATAATATATGGAAGTCTAAATTTCCTTAAGTATTTTAATATTGCAAACTTAGCAAATATGTTACTTAAAATAACAATTATAACTGACATAGAATTGGAAATAACCTTGGTCACCATTGTAACTAGAACAATCTTGTTACATAGATAATTTCTCTCTGTCTCTCTGTTTCTATTTCTATCTCCCTCTTCCTCTCTCATCTCCATCTATACACCTATAACTGGAATAAATATACAGATTATATTCTTCCTAGAGGTTAGTCTTTCTTGGTGGACTATTGGATTGGGATTTAGTACTCTCATTTGCACCCCACTGCAGTACTCTTGCCTGGAAACTCCCATGGACGGAGGAGCCTGGTGGGCTACAGTCCATGGGGTCGCTAGGAGTCGGACACAACTGAGCGACTTCACTTTCACTTTTCACTTTCCTGCATTGGAGAAGGGAATGGCAACCCACTCCAGTGTTCTTGCCTGGAGAATCCCAGGGACCGGGGGAGCCTGGTGGGCTTCCGTCTATGGGGTCGCACAGAGTCGGACACGACTGAAGCGACTTAGCAGCAGCAGCAGCAGCTCTCTCATTGACCTTCAATTTTTTTTCTCTCCTTCCCCCCCTCCGCCTTTGTATTTTGTTTTTTAATGCCTTACTCATTATTTTAGAATTGTAAAATAAAACATTAAGAATATTATATTGAAAATAGGAAAATATAATTTTGAAGAAATTAAGATGTTAGCTCATCACTTGATCCTGGAAAGGAAAATAAGATATTAGCATTAGGCTCAAAAGTCTTCTTTGACTAGCTGGAGAAATCTATAACAACCTCATTTTTACATTTTGTTTCTTAAATCTTTATTTAATATACAGGAATGTTTTCTTTGTTAATGATGTTCATTAAAATGAAAATAATTTTCATTTTGGTGGTCAGTTTTTTTTTTTAATTTCTCTGACACATTGACTCTACTAGTCTGTGCCTTTCTTGTTTTCAGATGAGTTGTTCTTTGTGCTGAGAAGAAAATAGTTTCCCGAATGAGTTATAAATGAAAATGATTTCTTGCATGTCTTCTTTTAAAACTGAAACTCTTGATGCAATGCTTTAATTTTAGAAATAATACAAAATTGGAATATGATCCATTTTACTGATGTTGAAAATACCACTATTGTTTCTTTTCAAAGCTATTGTTATAAAGTATGTTTTTTACACTCACTGGTTTCTATATGATTTTAGAGTGCACAATGGCTGATTTATGTGTAAAATATAATTTCATGCTACTGATTCTGTTGTGTGGGTAAGCTCCACAGTCCCATGAATCTGAGAAAAATAAAACTTGGCTTTAGTGCATTTCCTCTGCTGCTGATTATAGGATAATTATTCTGATGTTGCTTTGGAAGTACTTTTAATCATGCTTTTGGTAGCTGTGTTGCTGTATAATATTTCTGCTTACTTATTTGCAAATTTGTGAACTTAAATTGTATTTTGTGGGCATAGACAGTTATAAGTCACTACTGCTTAGGGCTGAACACATAAGTACCCAGTAATTTGAATGGAATGTAGATTCCCTCTCATTGTCAGGAACTCATTTTTATTTCACCCCACAGAAGTTATATTTGCCTGCTTCCACTTATAAAAAAAGCTCTGTTTAAAATAAGTTCTGGCTTTAGAATATATGAAGTATGTATGAAAATTACATAAAAGCTGATGTTTTATCTAGTTCTGTTCTTTCATTTTACCTAGTCTTTTGTAGAATCTGAATTCCTGTTACCTATACTATTTTTTGACTTATTAATCCTTTTAAATCAGCCTGTGTGTTTTAGACTGTATCCTGACATCCTCTGTCTACCAATAGTGGCTTCCTTAATTCTTGCTTACTTGATCAATGGCTCTCTCTCATTTATTCAACAAAAATTATTGTGTGTCTATAAATGGCCAGGCATTGTTCTAGGACCTGTGATACTGCAATGAAAAAACACTAGAAGCCTTCTTTGTGGAGCCTACATTCTAGTGAGAGTGACTGGTGATGATGACAAATATATAAATAAAATATAGAGAATATCAGATGATCATTAGGCACTAAAGAGAATGGTAAAGCAGGGTGCTGGAGGTTTGCTGCTGCTAAGTCACTTCAGTCGTGTCCAACTCTGTGCGACCCCATGGACTGCAGCCTATCAGGCTTCTCCGTCCATGGGATTCTCCAGGCAAGAACACTGGAGTGGGTTGCCATTTCCTTCTCCTTCTGGAGGTCTAGGGAAGGCTAATCTAAGAATGTTACATTTGGACGTGAACTCAAATGAGGTGAGGAGGGGACTGTGCAGATATTTGAGAGTGAGTGTGTGTGTGGTGTCACTGTGTACCTTATCAAAAATAAGCTTTGGTCAAGAGGATTTAAGAGGGAATAGCACGAGTGTAGGTAAATACCATATGTAGAGACACTTTTTTAAAAGAATTTTATTCTAAAGGAAAGTAGAAAAATGGTAGGAGTAGGTAGGAGGAGACAGAAGGATAAATAAAGTGTCTTTCAGGATGGAAATTATCCAGTGAAAAGAGGAAAGTAATGATGCGTTAGATGCATAATTCTGGGTAATTAGTCTGTTTTCATCTAGTACTGACACCTATTAAGTTTAAATATTGATTATCCCAGTTCCTATATTATGGTTAAAAAATAGATCAAGACTCAAACACTTTGACTATATAATTTGCGTGCATTTTCTTATAAAACTAGCAGAATTTCCCATCAGTTTTTCTGTTAGATCAATGCCTTGGTTTTAATCAAAGGCTAATTTAAATTCTCGTGGAAATTCTTTAGTTTAACCATTAAGTCATACTCCCATCTAGAAGCATAAATTTATTATTGGAATTCAAAAATATGGATAACTGTATCATTTAAAACAGATATAAATCATATGTAGCCTAAACTTATGCAGAACCACTTGAGTATGAGGAGCTAGAGATAAACACTATCAAGAAATTAAGCATATTAAATGTTTTAAAGTATCTGATATTGATTATTCTAGTTATATAGCAACATGAAGGTAAGAAATGCATTATTTTCTGTTTACATTATCATATAAGGACTGTATTAACATGTCAAAATTATCAGTTCATTTATTTGACATTCCATAAACAACTAGTCAAATGACTAAATGTTTATATCAAGTCCTAAGAATATCATTTAAGAAACTGTAAATATGTTAAAGCAACGAAATCTCATCTAAGACTAATTTTAAACCATGAAGAGATTTACCAGTAACTCATCCAAAAATAAGGTAGGATTCAGCACTGGGTGAACAGTGCTTCAACTATGTCATCAAGAACACAGTTTCATGTTTCTCTGCTCAGCCCTCCAGAAATGTCATCACCATCCCCAAATAGGCAAAACTCAGAGCCAAAAGTTATCTTCCATTAGCGAGTAGGACCACATGAATATTTATTCACATCTAGTAGAAGACAAAACACTTTCTGTTTCCAGGATTCCAAGTAAGAGATTCAATCAAGGGTACATCCCTAGGCTAGTGTCCGAGAACAGAGAAAAGAAAATTCTGGTTCTCTCAAGTCAAAAACGTACTCTGAAATTAGGAGATTAATTAGCTTTTCCCAGGCTACCTGGGATGCATGTAGGAGGGAGAAATAACTGTTCTAAAATCTAGATATTTAGAAAGAAGAAAAGGACACAGCAGTGTCCACTACTGAGACCTAGATTTTATTAGAATGTCTTGATTTTTAAATTTCATCTCTTTTACTAATGACTAGATTTCTTAGACATGTAAGTATGTTATTTAATTCTGCAAGAAAATATTTACTGATTTATTAAGTTTTATAGATGAAATGTGCTTCCCACCTTCAAGGAACTTAGAGTCTCACCGTGAAGAAAGGCATGAATGTGGCATACTTACAGTATGTTAAGTGTTCCTCGGTGTTGAATAATACATTACCACAAGCATAGCAACTTAAAACTGGATATAGAGAGAGCATCACTGGGGCCATTGTTTAACAGCTATTGATGGGTTAATATGGGTTTAGCAAGACAAGAGATTTAGGTGGGAAAATTCAGACTAATTTGCTGAAGTTAGTATAAATTTTTTATTTTTCAAAATCCTTCACATTACAGAGTTAAGTTCTAGTTTCTTAGATAACACAGAGTACAGATCCATCTTCAGACAGTAGAAGGAAAGGCCAGGAAAGAATCCCTTGTAAATAGAGCTTAATAACAGTTGCAAGAGGGATGCCAATGAGAAAAAGGATACAGAATTCAAGAACTACAATAATTCAAATGTCCAAATGACAAGAATGCGTAAAGCAGTTCACACAAGTGTACATGAATATGGGTGGCAGAAGAGATGAAAGGTAAAGAACAATTACTTATGTTGAAATAAATTTTTTAAAAAATCTGGAAGCTAGGTTTTGGAATGGGTCGACCACATAAAGACTAAAACTTCTCACATTGATGAAAATATAGAAGGTAGTCAATTCTAAGATGTGATTCCTATGCAAGTCTCAATGAATAAAGAACTGTTTTATAAATAGAAAATGCCAGCAACATGTGCCTGTTGTACGTGAAGCATAGAATACTGAGAGACTGCTTAGTTATTTAGCAAAACCGGTTTCCTTTCCTTCCATGCACTTGGCTATAGGATATGTCCCTTCTTCCCTTGTTCTTAAGAGCATCCAACTGACAGATTTGTGGCCCATGAATGAGTGGCCACAAAAGCAAACACCAATTTCTGGCCTATAAAATCCCATGTCATCTTCTGACCCGTGGATGTTGATTCCACAAGTGTACTAGAAGCAACATATTAAAAACTGCAGAACCTCCATCACCCTGGGTCCTTGATAGAGGACGTGGAGCGAAGTTCCCAGCCTACTAATTAGAAAATGCTTCTATTGAGATTTAAGACTTTCTCTGCTCCAGGAATTGGTGAGGGACAGGGAAGTCTGGCGTGCTGCCATCCATGGGGTCACAAAGAGTCGGACACGACTGAGTGACTGAACTGACTGACTGTTATAGAAGCTACCATTCCCTTAACTGATACGGAATACTATCCCCACAAGTAAGGGAACAGGAGAGTGATGCCTTCTAAAGAAAGATTGCTTTCAGTTAAGGGCAGGCAATTGGAAAAGTATTTTGTAAGGAAAGCAAAGAAGAGAGTTATTATTGTGGAAAAGGGTTTCTAAGGAAAAATTTGGTTGGGAGGGAAATAAAGTGGGGTGAAATAAAGAACTAATGTAGCTTTTACAGTAATATGTAGGATAGACTGTACTACTGAACTAGCAGGAGCTTGGAGGAAGAAAGCTTGTGTGATTTCCGAGTCAGAAATACTTCTGTGTATTTCTGACATTGTACAAATAGAAATA
Source organism: Bos taurus (assembly GCF_002263795.3). Taxonomy (NCBI): domain Eukaryota; kingdom Metazoa; phylum Chordata; class Mammalia; order Artiodactyla; family Bovidae; genus Bos; species Bos taurus. The sequence continues at coordinate 11,111,129 of NC_037332.1, read as the reverse complement.
CAGATGTATTTCTATGTATTTCTGACATTGTACAAATAGAAATACAGATGTATTTCTACATCTGCTGAGACAGATGTAGAATGATTGACTCAAGTTTTTATATCTAAGATTTTCTGTATGAGAATTGTTAAAACATTTTTTTTAATTTTTTTAAATTTTATTTTATTTTTAAACTTTACATAATTGTATTAGTTTTGCCAAATATCAAAATGAATCCGCCACAGGTATACATGTGAGAGAGCTAATCTTCAGATGGCTTCCCAGGTGGCTCAGTGGTAAAGACGTGGTTTCAGTTCCTGGGTTGGGAAGCTCCCCTGCAGGAGGAAATAGCAACTCACTGGGCTATTCTTGCCTGGAGAATCCCATGGGCAGAGGAACCTGGCAGCCACAGTCCATAGCATCACAAAGAGTCAGACACACACACAAAAACCGACTTAACAGGCATGAGATAAGTCAATTTTAATGTATCATACCTTCTGAACATAAAGACACATAGAGTTACATCAAATGTCGCCTTTATTGTGTTTTATGTATAGGATCCACAGTAGAGAGTCAATGCATATTTCTTGGATGAAGTTAAATGTATACCTAGGAGAATACATGTCCATTTTGGAGGGAGGTGTAGGCAGTGGAATCAAAGGAAAAATATAACCTGCAATAGATTATTTTGAGTCAGTGAAATAGCTAGCTTTAAATATCTTGAATAATGGATGCTTGCAGCCCAGTTCACATTGCTTATATATTCAAGTCTACAGATTTAATATTTTCCAAAAGTCATGATGGATCAAATATCTGAAAGAAGCTATATTTTTGGTGTTTTCCTTAATGCATGACAATTATTCGCTTAGAGAAATGTATTCTCTGATTATGTTTGGTTGGAATGAGAACCACTGAAAAAATCAATTCTTGCTGTTTTCTTTACATATTGATAACAACCTATAGTGTAAATTTTATGTTACAAAGTCAAGCAGTCCTGGATATAATTTATCTTCTTCAGAAGATAAAAAATTGATAAATATATAAAATGTGAAGTTTTAACAACATCTATTAACATTAAAATTTTTTTCATTTGGATGTCTCATCACTACTTAAAATACTTCAGTTAATAAAATAGCCATATTGAGTGCTTACTGATACATATATTGCTCTTGCAGAAGCTTGCAATATATTGCTTCTGTTCCAAGAATTCATGATTAGTAAAGATTAAAATAAACCTCCATTCACTCAATTAGATGATTAATATCTCAAATTACCACTCACCAGAGTTACTGCATTAAGCAGTATTTAATAAGGACTGTTATCTAGGGTGTGCAGAAGTCTCAAAACTCACTTTGATCTTTTGTTAATGATCATTAAGCCACATTTTCCTTCATGTGACTCCTTAAATTTGTAAGGGTCAACAATACATTGTTTTCCATTAACTAATCATTTAGTTATACTCTAGCAATCCATCTATGAATATTTAGCACCATCCTTATTTAAAAAATATATATACTATAGATTTTGGATTTATGTCATTCTCTAACATTAAACACAAAGTAGGGCATTATATAATAAAAAGAAGTTTCTGCTATTATCTTTTATATGATGCTTAGGTAATTTGACACTAACCCATCTGGGCTCCCTCCTGAAAGGCACTGTGAGCCCTGCTCGGTCGCCTTAGTCCTGCCTGACTCTCTGTGGCCCCATGAATGGTAGCCTGCCAGGTTTTTCTGTTCATGGGATTTTCCAGGCAAGAATCCTGGAGTGGGTTGCCATGTCCTCCTCCAGGGGATCTTCCTGACCTAGGGATTGAACTCGCAGCTCCTGCATCTGTCTCCTACACTGCAGGGGATTCTTTTACCACTCAGCCACTGCTACAGGGGGAAGACCCAAAAGCACTATACCGGCTTCTCATTGTGCACACAACAGAATGCAAATTCCCGCTCTGGGCCACCAGACACTGCATGGTGTGAATGCTGACCACCTACTATCCCCGTCCTTTCATACACTCACTGTCATCCCTTCTGTCCCAACACACTAACTCTTAGAATATGCTTTGCTTTTCCCACCAAAGAAATAGGAAAGCATGCTGACCCCCTTTCTTACAGCTATTCTCTTAATTGACTGCTTCTTATCTTTCAGATCTCAGACACTTTTTTCTGTCTTGCTATGTGTTATCCTGCCAAACTTGTCAAAGTACCTGGCACGTAGCAGGTAACCAAAAAATATTCGTGGAAGGAAGGAAAGAAAGAAATCAGAAAGGAAAAGGGGAAGAAAGCAGCAGTTGCCTTTTGTACTGTGAGAGGTTACAAAATACACAAAATCAGATAATTCCATTCTTTAAATAACCCATCATAAATGTTATTATGATAATCTCTAAATAGCATTTTGTTGTGATATGCTTCTACAGCTAAAGACTGTGTAGCTTTTAGGAACATGTTAATTACAAAAAGACTTGAAACATTTTTTTTTTTAATAGACTACCTCATGCAATTTGACATACTATAGATCTCTGGAAGGTTCACTAGAGTAATGAAAGCAACATCACTGTCAGCAATCAAAGTTAGGTGCATGTAAGTGTACAAATATAGGCTCTCCTTTTGCATCCTTATGTAATATGAGCCTCTATAATTAGGTAATCAGTTTAAGTAGTTTCCTCTAATTTAATTTTCTTCTTCATTTCCTATTAACAGATTGTCATGGTTGACTTACCTGATGTAATTAATAGCTTGGGAACTACATTATGACTGCTGAAAGGCATCATTAAAATGAATCTTTAAATATTTTCAAGCTATTTAATTTCCTTTCTTAAAGACAAATTGAAGAGAGTAGAATCAATTTGAAAAGAATAAGAGTTTCAGTACAACATTAATATATCTATAGTTATTTTAATTGACCAATCTGAGAATTCATTCATTTAGTTATCTCACATATTTTTAATCTTTAGACATTATATTGTTACTTTGTGTGCTTAGTCACTCAGTTGTGCCCAACTCTTTGTGACCCCATGGACGGTAGCCCACCAGGCTTCTCAGTCCATAGGGATTCTCCAGGCAAGAATGCTGAAGTGGGTTGCTATGCCTTCCTCCAGGGGATCTTCCCAATCCAGGGATTGAATCCAGGTCTCCTGCATTGCAGGCAGATTCTTTACCATCTGAGCCACCAGGGAAGCCCATGAATACTGGAATGGGTAGCCTATCCCTTTTCCAGTGGATCTTCCCAACCCAGGAATCAAACCAGGGTCTTCTGTATTACAGGTGTATTCTTTACCAGCTGAGCTACGAGGCAAGCCCATTGTTACTTTATTTGAAGTAATTATCATCAAAAAGGTGGCAAATTTTATAAGGGAAAATAAAAGAGGAAAATTTTTAAATTTTATATTGTGAAAATTTTAATTTTATATGAAATTTTAAATTTCATAAAATATAAATAAAACATCAAGATAACTTTGTATTTCTTAAGTATTATTGACTTTACAAAATGGCCTTTTCCACTTACCTTTAATGGATATACCAAATACAATTGTAAGGGCTTACTTCATCTTAGAATTGTGGTTCTTTATGACTTATTTATTCAAAAAAGTATTTGAGCACCTACCATCTGACAGCCACTGTTCTAGTTAAATTAAAGAATCATTATAAGATAACTATGTCATTTATTTACTCAGAAAATATTATTTGAGTTCTTATTACATCCCAGACATTACTGTACAATCTGGAGCAACAGCAGTGAATAAAACAGTCTTTGGCCTCATGGCAATTGCAGTCAAGTGAAAAAAGAAAAAAAAGATAGATGGCTACACAGGTGTTAGGGAAAATTATACATCAGGAAAAGTGGTTTAGAAAGTGCTTGAGAAGACAAGGAGATGCTTGGAAAGGTGTAGATGTCTGCACAATTTTAATTATGAATTACAGTATCTAAGATGGATGTTACGGATGTAAGGACTTGAGATAGAATGAAGAGATGATATGTAGTAGATTCAGGCCCTTCTCACTTTGGAGAATTACTGATTCTTGGGTATTTAAGGGAATAGTTAGAAATCTAGAGGATGGTATATAGAAATGAGGTATTTATAATTTAGATTATGATATTAGGGTATAGCTATTGATGTTAGCAGTGGGCTTCCCTGATAGCTCAGTTGTTAAAGAATATGCCTGCAATGTGGGAGACCTAGTTTCAATCTCTGGGTGGGAAGATCCCCTGGAGAAGGGAAAGGCTACCCACTCCAGTATTCTGGCTTGGAGAATTCTAAGGACAGTCCATGGGGTCACAAAGAGTCGGACATGCCTGAGTGACTTTCACTCACTTATTGATGTTAGCAAGACAAAGCATGACCTTGAAAGCTGGTGGTAGTGTTGTTTAGTTGCTAAGTCGTGTCCGACTCTGCAACCCCATGAACTGCAGCACACCAGGCTTCCATGTCCTTCACTATCTCCCTGAGTTTGTTCAAACTCATGTCCATTGAGTCAGTGATGCCATTCAACCATCTCATCCTCTGTTGCCCCCTTCTCCTCTTGCCCTAAGTCTTTCCTAGCATTAGGGTTTTTTTCCAATGATTCAGTTCTTCGCATCATGTAGCCAAAGTATTGAAGCTTCAGTTTCATCACCAGACCTGACAATGAATATTCAGGGTTGATTTCCTTTAGGATGGACTGGTTTGAACTCCTTGTAGTCCAAGGGACTTTTCCAGCACCACAGTTTGAAAGCATCAGTTCTTTGGTGCTCAGCCTTCTTTATGGTCCAAGTCTCACATCCATACATGATTACTGGAAAAAACATAGCTTTGACTACATGGACCTTCACTTGCAAAGTAATGTCTCTGCTTTTTAATATGCTGTCTAGGTTGGTCATAGGTTTTCTTCCAGGGAGCAAATGTCTTTCAATTTCATGGCTGTAGTCACTGTCTACAATGATTTGGAGATCAAGAAAATGAAATCTGTCACTATTTCTATTTTTTCCTCATCTATTTATTTGACATGAAGTGATGGGACCAGATGCCCTGATCTTAGTTTTCTGAATGTTGAGCTTTAAGCCAACTTTTTCACTCTCCTCTTTCACCTTCATCAGGAGGCTCTTTAATTCCTCTTCACTTTCTGCCATTAAAGTTGTTCTTCTACATATCTGAGGTTATTGATATTTCGCCTGGCAATTCTGATTCCAGCTTGTGTTTCAGGCAGCCCAGCATTTTGCATGATATACTCTGCATATAAGTTAAATAAGCAAGGTGACAATATACAGCCTAGACGTACTACTCTCCCAATTTGGAACCAGTCATTTGTTCTGTGTCCAGCTCTAAATGTTGCTTCTTGTCCTGCATACAAGTTTCTTAGGACAGGTAAGGTGGTCTGGTGTTCCCATCTCTTTAAGTATATTCCACAGTTTGTTGTGATCCACACAGTCAAAGGCCTTGGTGTAGTCAATGAAGCAGAAGTAGATGTTTTTTGGAACTCCATTACTTTTTCTATGATCAAAAATGGGTGACTAAGGTACAACTGAGGATCAAAAAATAGGTCAAGATTCTTTTCTATGCATCAAAAATTCTGATTGGAAAAAAAATGATTTTGAGCCAGGTGTTAAAATATTTAATATATGAAAGAAAGTAATTAAATCACATCCTTAAATTACTACAGAAAGAAGTGTGGCTAGCAGTGCAGCATAAGAGTTGAGTTTCAAAACTGGAGGCTTTTAGGAAGGAAACAGTCTGCAAGCAGCAATGAAGAGTAAGAACTGCTATACAAGAGATTTCATCGTGCGCCTAAGTTGCCTCCATATCAAACCGACATTGCTAGTTTATCTGGTGGTATGGTAGGTTGGTGCTCAACACCATCCTACTTCTAATGGGGCGTGATGACTAGCAGAAGGCAGACAGCTACAACCTACATTTTCAAGATTCTCTTGCAGTCAGAGCTCCTAAAGTGATTTTATTCAGGTTCTGTCAATGTCCGGAGAAGGCAGTGGCACCCCATGCCAGTACTCTTGCCTGGAGAATCCCATGGATGGAGGAGCCTGGTAGGCTGCAGTCCATGGGGTCGCTAAGAGTCCAACACAACTGAGCAACTTCCCTTTCACTTCTCACTTTTGTGCATTGGAGAAGGAAATGGCAACCCACTCCAGTGTTCTTGCCTGGAGAATCCCAGGGACGGGGGAGCCTGGTGGGGCACTGTCTCTGGGGTCGCACAGAGTGGGACACGACTGAAGCGACTTAGCAGCAGCAGCAGCTGTCAATGTCATATCTCTCTCTGTGGCTTCTGTCCTGTCAGCTGAAATGCACAGCAGAGAGGAATGTAGGACTTCTCTGGCGGAGTTAGCAAAGGTCTCAGCATCCTGTTGGGCACTTTGTGGATGCTGAGAGGCAGGACATGTGGCACAGATCTCACTGGTGCCGGCTCTAGCAGGGAGACTGGGCTTCTGGAGCTTCTGCCGCTGCTGTTTTCCTGGTCACTGTGTGTTGTCTGAAAGCTGGAGACTTCCTGATTGGGAAAAGAGAGCAGGTCCCCTGGGTCCCTGTTCTCTGGGTTTACTTTAGGGTTAGTTACTAAATGTTTAATCTAAAGTTTGTTTATTTAGCCCTCTCAGTGATTCACTTAAACTATGGTCTTTCTAATAGAAGCCTCTTTGCTGCTAAGTTGCTTCAGTCGTGTCCAACTCTGTGCGACCCCGTAGATGGCAGCCCACCAGGCTCCCCCGTCCCTGGGATTCTCCAGGCAAGAACACTGGAGTGGGTTGCCATTTCCTTCTCCAATGCATGAGAGTAAAAAGTGAAAGTGAAGTCGCTCAGTCGTGTCCGACTCTAGCGACCCCATGGACTGCAGCCTACCAGGCTCCTCCGTACATGGGATTTTCCAGGCAAGAGTATTGGAGTGGTGTGCCATTGCCTTCTCCAGCTATTAAATAGAAGCCTCTCTAATAGTACAATAATCCAGCAGTTAGAGAAATTACACAGAATTTCAATGGTAGTCATACAGAGAGGAGTTAAGGAAAATATTACATGAATGACTTTGTTCAGCTTCTCTTGATCATGAGGGCTTCCCTTTGGCTTGGTAGAATGTAAATGTAATTATTTTGACATGTTTCCCTCTGAGATTTATAGAATTTCATGTGTGGCATTATAAATGTCTTGAATTATCTAGTTACCTGTGTACTAAGTGACACATGATCTACATTTTCAAGTGTGTCTTTTTTCTTACCTAACCCTCTAAAATGGTTAACACAAGAATGGACACATTTACATGAAACAAAACTGCTGCTTTACTTTGCTGGATTTTCTTTTACAAGGTATTACAAACCAGGTGGCTTAGACAGTATACATTTATTGTCTAATAGTTTTAGATGCTCAAAGTCTGAAATCAAGCTATTGGCAGAATTAATTTCTTCTGAGAGTTATATGGGAGAATCTGATCCATGCTTCTTATTGCCTCCGGGATTCCATGGCTTTAGATAACGTTTTCCCTGTGTCTTCACCTTGTCATTCCTCTGTAAGTGTCCATCTACCCAAATTTCCCCTCTACTTATAAGGACACAAGCATATTGGATTAGGATCCAACCAAATGACCTTATCTTAGTGTGATCATCTGCAAAGATCTTATTTCCAAATAAGGCCACATTTATAGGTACTAGGTCTTAGTACTTTAGTATCTTTCGGGGGAACACAATTCATCCCATAACAAAAACCTAGTAAAAATGTAAATGTCTGACAACTGAAAAGGAAATGTATAGTAGAGTTGATAAAGAGACAAGATTGTATATCTAATTCACTAATCTCCATAAGAACTCTGTCAGAAAATATCATCCTTATTTTATTAATGACTAGACGGTCAGGATATTCTTTCTTAATTTGATAAATGTACCAAGATTACATAGGATGTTGACATTCTGGGTATTTGCACTATTTAGCTAAATTTAAACAAGAAAAAAAAAAAAACTATTTGAACTCTAAAGTTCTAAAATTAGTCTATTTGAAACAATTCCAGTTCACTTTTCTACTCTTCTATACTGTTCTCCCCAAATATAAATCTACACAAGAATTATAAATCTACTGTAGAAAGCATATTTCCTTGATTTTCACAGTATTCGGGGAAAAAATAATGTTGTGAGAACTATTTCAAGCATGAATTTAAGTTTAGTTGCTCAGTCGTGTCCGACTCTTTGCGACCCCATGGATTGTAGACTATCAGGCTCCTCCATCCATGAGATTTTCCAGGCAAGAGTACTGGAGTGGGTTGCCATTTCCTTCTCCAAAGGATCTTCCCAGCCCAGGAACTGAACCTGGGTCTCCCACATTGTAGGCAGACACTTTACTGTCCGAGCCACCAGGGAAGTCCATGCAGGGAAGTTTCAAGAATGAGGAACAGAAAATTTGATATGCTGAGAATTTAAGGTCCTTCCAGGTATGTGATGCTACTGTGTGGAAACTCTGGTAATAGTTTTTGTAAGAGGTGATGATGGTGGGGAGGGAGAGACGAGTAAGATCCTATAGATGTATCTGGTGTAAAGTTTATAAGTCTTATGAGTTATTGGATGTATAACAATGAGAAAAAAAAGGTTTTGAATGACTCCCAAGTTTCTGATTTGAAAAAAGTTCAGTCACAAACTTCTCTGGTGGCCCAGATGGTAAAGCGTCTGCCTGCAATGTGGGAGACCCAAGTTCCATCCATGGGTCGGGGAGATCCCCTGGAGAAGGAAATGGCAACCCACTCCAGTACTCTTGCCTGGAAAATTCCATGGATGGAGGAGCTTGATAGGCTACAGTCCAGGGGGTCGCAAAGAGTTGGACATGACTGAATGACTTCACCTTCTTTCTTTTCTGTCTCAGTTATAAAAGCATTCATGTATATATAAAACTGTATTCAAAAAGAGAAGATGCAGAGAAAGTAAGTTTTGAGGACATTGAGTTTGAGGGGACTGAAACATTCAGGCGATGTGCACTAAGTTCAAATATGAGAATCTGAGCTGATGGAAGAAGCTGGTGATAGTCTTTGGAGGCCTGGACTGAACATCAGAGTAAATGTTGAAAAGCAGCCAATTCCATATATGAGTAAGAAATCGGAAAAATAGATGATGAAGCTGACATAATAGTGGCACAGTGTTGAGAATGTTTTGCCATTTCCTTTTTTATTAAGTAAGCAAAGTATGTTGATCAACATAAATAATATCCTTTTGGATTTGTGTATGATTTATAGTCATTAAAGCGTATTTATGCACATAAGTTGATACTCCAGATTTCTAAGAAACAACAGGTTTTGTCCTCCATGTAAGTTGCCTTTTGATTTACCCTTTGCTGATGATCCAGCACATCAATGGGGTAGGAAAGAGGCAAGTAGCCTTGTTGTAGATTACATTACTGTTGAGTTAGCATTATCTGTTATTTTTCAAGTGTCAGATACTGCTCATTACACATAAAGTATAGCATTAATTGTCAGTCCACTTTTATAGTGATTTAAAAATACTTAAAAGTAAATGAGTGTTATAAAATTCATGGAGATGTCAATAATAGGAACATATTATACTTTTTCTCTCGTTGAATCCCTTTTAGGTTCCATGTGTATCATCTCACAGATTAAAGTTAATGCAGGAAAGAACACTGAAGGAATGCCAAAAAAATACGTAAGAAGGAAAACACAGAGTCCACAAGTAATTCTTCTTTATAATAAAAGCATTGGTGACAGCTTAAATACTAGAATGACATAGAATAACAAATGAGTTAATTTATTTCCACAATCTGTTATCAAGGAAAGGAAAAGGATTGCAGAAAGGAAAAAAATAAACCATGCAGCATAGTTTAGTATGTTTACTATAAGCAATAGAAATCAAATTTATTGTTATTGTATAAAAGTGATTATTTTGAATTTCCAACTTTGTCAATAATGTATTGTTTAGTTGCTTCAGAATACTATGATACCTCCTTAAAGATGTTTTTCCACCTAATTTCCTGGCCTCAATAAAGTGTTTATTGATATGTGAATAAATTATGAGAAAGTGCCTGAGTGCATCCTAAGTCACTTCAGTCGTGTCCAACTCTTTGCAACTCCATGGACTGTAGCCCACCAGGCTCTTCTGTCCATGAGGATTCTCCAGGCAAGAAGACTGCTGTGAGTTGCCATTTCCCAGGGGATCTTCCAAACCTAGGGGTTGAACCCAGAGGTCTCTTGCCTCTCCTGCATTGGCAGGTGAGTTCTTTACCACTAAGTGCCACCTGGGAAGCCCTATGAGAAAGTACGTGTCTCCATACAGATCCTAACTTTGTGTGGGTGAAAATGCTCATTTGTATAGAACAGTCTTATGGGCTCTGTGGGAGAGGGAGAGGGTGGGAAGATTTGGGAGAATGGCATTGAAACATGTAAAATATCATGGAAGAAACGAGTTGCCAGTCCAGGTTCGATGCACGATACTGGATGCTTGGGGCTAGTGCACTGGGACGACCCAGAGGGATGATATGGGGAGGGAGGAGGGAGGAGGGTTCAGGATGGGGAACACATGTATACCTGTGGCTGATTCATTTTGATATTTGGCAAAACTAATACAATTATGTAAAGTTTAAAAATAAAATAAAATTAGAATAAAAAAAAAGCAAGGAACAAAATGGAAAAAAAATAATAAAAAAATAAAAAGATACTTCTAAAAGAGTTAAAGTATCCTGACTTATAATTAATTCATTTTCTCAGATGATTGCAAAAGATAGGTTACAGGCCTTTATTATTTAGCAATCCCGTATGTAATTACTGTCATAGGATGTAAAAGTCAAGGCCTTCGTTTTGCTTGTAAATTAGTCTGCCCCCAGGGTAAAAAGAAGGTGATGTATGCTGAATGATGGCATCAATAGGATTGTACCTGTGGGAGGGCTTAAAGAAAAGAAGAAATTTTCTGAGCAGATCAGCTTATTAGACTGACTCTGTGTATTTAGTTTGTGTCCAAGGGTTCAGGGGAGGAATCTGGGCTGGGACAAAAAAGGGCAAGACCAATTAACAAATATAGTTTTTACTTAGATCCTTCTAAGAATTCTGTTGAAACAGAACTTAAAAAAATTTTCTGTGTATCCTCACAATTCCAACTCAGTCTGCTCATGTAGTACTGGTTCAGGTCTTGTACTGGTTTAGTACTGGTTCAGTACTGGTCTTCAAGAAATAATCATATAAATAAATGAGAAGATGAAACACAATTTCTTGCATATCACACTTATTTTATTTTTATTGTTTCATTTGTTTATTTTTATAGAGCAGTGTGGTTTAATTGTGGCACAGAAGGGAAAATCATATATAAGATGGGCTGCTAATTTCTTGCTATTTAAATGTCACAAATGAGAAGTAAATCTAGATTTGTCTGATCAATTGCTATTAGAAAACTGATCTCGAGACCAGTCTACCTATCTATGCTTGGTTAGTCTACATTTATTATGTGTTATTGATCTACTTCAAATGATGTAGCTTTTTAAAAATACATAAATAATTTTTTTAAAGTGTTAATTTCTTAGTTTGATAAATATATCAGCATTATGTAAGACGTTGATATTAAGAACATTAGGATACAGAGTATATGGGAACTATATATTTAGAGCTCTTTGAAAAGAATATAAACTGTCTTTGTTCAAAGATGACATAATAGTCTCTGGATAAAATCAAAAAGAATCCTGACAAAAACTTCGGGCCTGATAAACAAGGTGATAGGCTAACACACTAAAGTCAATTGCTTTCCTATATACCAACGATGAACAAGTGAAATTGAGATTAAAAATACAACATTCACATTAGCTCCCAGCAAATGAGAGGCTTAGGTATTAATGAAATAAAATATATACAAGATCAATATAGCACAAAATACAAAACTGATGAATGAAATCAAATAACTAAATCAATGGAGGAATATTTCATGTTGATGGAAAGAGGTCTCCTATAAATCTAAAAGTATTTTGTAATAAACTGTTAAGAAAGTAAATGTTGTTTAAAAAAAAAAACTAAAGTTATAAAAGAAAACTCAGTAAAAACTAAAACACACGATCTACTTCTTTTAATGACTGTATAGTATTCCATTGTGTGGATATATAGTACTGCATGTAATCATACGTGAATGATGGCTGTTGAGTTCTTTCCAGTTTTTTGCTGACAGAAAAAGTAGTGCAGTAAGTTTCTATTTACATACTTTTAAATACTTTTAATAGTATATGCGTGCATGCTCAGTCGCTTCAGTCATGTCTGACTCTTTAAGACCCATGGACAATAGCCTGCCAGTCTCCTCTTTCCATTTTCCTGGCAAGAACAATGGATTGGGTTGCCATGCCCTCTTTTTTAGAATTATATGGAACAATAAGTTTTTAGAAGCAGAATTAAAGAATACCTGCATTTTCAACTTTGCTAAATATTACTGAGTTCTTTTCCAAAGAAATGTGTGACTTACGCTTCACTAGTTGAATGCGTGCCTCCTCTGCCTAAATCACCTGATCAATGATATTTGTGACTTTTATGATCTTATATGTGACAACTAGACTATGAGGAAACACTAGCTTCCTTTTATAAATGAGGAAAATGTATATATAGTCATATGGATATTTATTTTTTCTGTTTACTGACCTGTTGTGTTATTTGACAAAGCCTTTTTCTGCCTTTTACCCAATTTTACAAAACAAGTTTGGTTTCGTTTTTAAAAATGCAAGGTATTCATGTTTTTAAATTTATCTCTAAATTTTTATTGTTTTGTTAATCTTACCAAGCCCTTGTTTTTCACTGATAGCCACTGACACTGTTTGCCAATAACTCTATGATGGGTTTTATGTATCTATCTAAATATTAACACTATTCATACATCCCAATAAAAAAAATGAACGAGAGTATTAACTTTTTGGTTTCCTTATTTTATATTTTCCCAAGTCTCCTCTTTGAAGACATTAGGGAATAAGTTACATGTACTCTCAAATATAATTTTTTTAGTTTTATTAGAAACTATTAAGGCCTTCCCATTAGCTGTTAGACTATTTTAGGAAAGAAGTCTTAATGGTATTTGAGATATGATAAATGACTTTATCACACACAAGGTTACACATATATTTATGATGGAAAAAAGGCAGATGATCAAAGCCTGTAACAATAAAGTACTGTGTTAGGAAAAGAGGCATGCCAGTGAGATGCTCATGAACATAAGTATTTCGTTTCTAATTTGCAAAGTACCTTGGAAAGCTAGATCCATGTTGAGAGTGCTGTTAGGTTTAACTTGTCTCTTTGGTAAACCTGCCTTAAAGAATTAAAATTTCTCTGAAAATTTAAGCCTTTTTTGGTTCTGAAAATACTGTAATTTTTAAACTAATTTAGTATAGCAGCACATCAATGAAATGACTTCATAAATCTCTATCTGGGGCTAAGCTTTGTTTTGAGCACTGGAAAAGAGAGTATAACACAGTACTTGACTTTGAGCGTGTGCCAGTTTAGGGGGAGGACAGTCAAGGAAAGCTGCAGTGATGTTGGAGGCACGTAGGGGCTTCCCAGTTTTGCTAGTGGTAAAGAACCCACCTGCCCGTGCAGGAAATTTAAGAGACACTGGTTTGATCCCTGGGTTGGGAAGATCCCCTGGAGAAGGGCGTGACAAGCCAATCCAGTATTCTTGCTTGGAAAATCCCATGGACAGAGGAGCCTAGCGGTCTATGGTCCATAGGGTCACAGAGAGTCAGACAGGACTGAAGTGACTTAGCATGCAAACATGCAAATATGGAAGAAAGACAAGTCCAGCTGAAAGAAAAGATGGCAAGTTTTAAATTTTAAAGAAAGATTGGAAATCAGGCCAAGGGAAAAGTGTATTCTAAGCTGGGGTACAGCATGGCAAAGTCCACAGAAGAGAGCCAGGGAGTATAAGTAATGTGGTTTGGCTGAGGGCACCTACTTTTGGGAGATGGGATAGGACTGGTTGGGAGGTGCCAGGCTGTCCAGGGTGTCTTGTGTCATCATGAGGAGTTGCGACTTTGTCACACAAACAATGGGGAGATATTGTGGGATATTAAATGAAGGATGATAAGCCAACATCTACTAAGTATTGAACACACTGTGAGCTAACATGCTGACATTTATGGACACTATAGAAAATACAGCTGAAAGTAGGCAGAAAACATTGCATCTCAGTAGGCCCTAAGGGCTTCAATTTGCAGTTAGCACTTCGTATCCCTAGGTTCTGCCTCCCAGGATTCAACTTAGGGCAGGTCAAAAATACTAAAAAAAAAAAAAAAAAAAAAATCAGGAAAGTTCTGTAAAGTAAAACTTGAATTTGCCACAGGCTGGAAATGATTTACACTGTATTTACATAATATTTATTTGTTATTAGGTATTATAAATCATCTAGAAATGCTTTAAGTGTATGGGAGGATGTGCCTAGGTTATATTCAAATACTATGCCGTTTTATATGAGGGACTTGAGTATCCTCAGATTTTGATATCTGTGGGGTGCTGGAATGGATTCCCCTCAGATGCCAAGAGACAACTGTACTACAGTAACTGCAGCACTTATTTCTTTCATGCTATATCTTTATGTGTAAAATGCTTTCCGTGCCCTGTGTCGTCTAAACTGCACAAAAATTCTATAGATTGTAACTAGGCTGTTATCTTTTATTTTTCATGAGCAAATAAAAACACTTTACTACTTGACTTTGCAAAAGAGTGAGACAGGATTTAGCAGCTAAACAACAGGAACTTAATTTTGCAATGCTGAAAGAGAATGCAAGAATATCTGCTTGTGTAGATATGCTTGGTCTTTTGAGATAAACAATCAGTTCAGGAGTTGGAAATGGTAAGATCTTTAAAGGATCTTCTTACCAGATGAAATGAAGTGAAGTGAAATGAAAGTTGCTCAGTCATATCTGACTCTTTGCAACCCAATGGACTGTAAAGTCCATGGAATTCTCCAGGCCAGAATATTGGAGTGGGTAGCCTTTCCCTTCTCCAGGGGATCTTCCCAACCCAGGGATTGAAGCCAGGTCTCCCTGGTCTCCCACATTGCAGGCAGATTCTTTATCAGCTGAGCCACAAGAGAAGCCCAAGAATACTAGAGTGGGTAGCCTATCCCTTCTGCAGTGGATCTTCCCAACCCAGGAATCGAACCCAACCCAGGTCTCCTGAATTGTAGGCAGATCCTTACGAACTGAGCTATGAGGGAAACCCCCTTACAGATATCCAACTATAAACATTCATTCGGTTGTTAATTTTATTTTTTTGCATTGAGCATTCAGTTCAGTCACTCAGTTGTGTCCGACTCTTTGCAACCCCATGAACCGCAGCATGCCAGGCCTCCCTGTCCATCATCAACTGCCGGAGTTTACCCAAACCTGTCCATTGAGTCAGTGATCCCATCCAACCATCTCATCCTCTGTCATCCTCTGCTCCTCCTGCCCTCAATCTTTCCCAGCATCAGGGTCTTTTCAAATGAGTCAGCTCTTCACATGAGGTGGCCAAAGTATTGGAGCTTCAGCTGCAACATCAGTCCTTCCAATGAACACCCAAGACTGATCTCCTTCAGGATGGACTGGTTGGATCTCCTTGCAGTCCAAGGGACTCTCAAGAGTCTTCTCCAACACCACAGTTCAAAAGCATCAATTCTTCAGGGCTCAGCTTTCTTTATAGTCCAACTCTCACATCCATACATGACTACTGAAAAAACCATAGCCTTGACTAGACCGACCTTTGTTGGCAAAATAATGTCTCTGCTTTTTAATACACTGTCTAGGTTGGTCATAACTTTCCTTCCAAGGAGTAAGCGTCTTTTAATTTCATGGTTGCAGTCACCATCTGCAGTGATTTTGGAGCCCCCAACCATAAAATCAGCCACTGTTTCCCCATCTATTTGCCATGAAGTGATGACCCGGATGCCATGATCTTAGTTTTCTGAATGTTGAGCTTTAAGCCAACTTTTTCACTCTCCTCTTTCACTTTCATCAAGAGGCTCTTTAGTTCTTCTTCGCTTTCTGCCATAAGGATGCTGTCATCTGCATATCTAAGGTTATTGATATTTCTCCCAGCAATCTTGATTCTGGCTTTTGCTTCCTCCAGGCCAGCATTTCTCATGATGTACTCTGCATTGAGCATTACTTATGTAAATTACATGCCTGAGACATGAAAGTGAACAGCACAATTTTTCCCCCAAAGATTCTCCAGTATAGAGGGGAGCTTTATGTAGCTTTCAGTGTATTTTTATGTATTTGAAATAAAATTTTATATATACATATACATATTATTGTCCAGTGCTTTATAAACAGTACTGTTTAGGAATATTTTTCTAAACCATTTAAATTTGAATGATTATAAGTTGTATTTTAGTCAATTTTATTTACAGATATCTTCATACATAAAATTTGATTTGCATTTCTGATTATTCTTATGGTGATTCCCTTTAGGGTATATTATTTGTTTAAAAAATTAACTTTGCAGAAGGCTATACCAGTTAACTGGAGAAGGCAATGGCACCCCACTCCAGTACTCTTGCCTGGAAAATCCCATGGATGGAGGAACCTGGTGGGCTGCAGTCCACGAGGTCAGTAAGAGACAAACATGACTGAGTGACTTCACTTTCACTTTTTACTTTCATGCATTAGAGAAGGAAATGGCAACCCACTCCAGTGTTCTTGCCTGGAGAATCCCAGGGACGGGGGAGCCTGGTAGGAGGATGTCTACGGGGTCGCACAGAGTCGTACACGATTGAAGCGACTTAGCAGCAACAGTAGTTACCAGTTAACACCTCCCACAAAGTGTTCAGTAGCAATGATTAGAGGGTTTTTTGTAAAATGGTTTTTCAAATGTAAATATTTTCTCTTGACATATTGTTGGGAAATATTCAAAGATGGGTCAGAAGTGGTCACACAACTGAACTAGAATTTTATGGAATCTTCTTTGTATGCCAGAGTTTTCTGCTTTTTATTTGATTTTTTTTCAGAATTTTCTATTGCTATTACTTTCAGAAAATCTGTCATATATTCTGCAATGAAAATCTTACAGTATGTGGCTTTTCCTTTTACTAGTAAATTATTATTGTGAATTTAACAACTATACATCCATCCCGCTTCCTTCTGAAGACTATGGAAGAAATAAAGATGGAAAACAAAGGGAAAACAGAAGACATCTAATTAGAGTACTTTAAAAAGTGCATAAACTTCACTAGCTGAAGCTCAGTTAGTTTTGCATGGGTGGATATGTGCTCAGACTTGGCTCTTTTTATTTTTCCTTGTCATGAATATTTCGTTTGCAATAGCAATTTCTTTGAAGACTCTCCTTTTATGATAACTGTACAAAATTAGTGTACCATAACATTGATTTGGAAAAAAATAAAAGCAGAAGTAGTTTTGAATGAAAACTCTGGGTCATAGCCTATGTTTAAATCCCTGCCTTGCCATATGTATTTGTAACTTTCTGTACCTCCCTTGTTTTCACTGAAATTGGTGTAAAATTGGTGTAATGAAACTTATCTCATAGCATTGTTTTCAGAATTAAACACATTAAAATTTGTAAAGAGCTTTGAATACTACTTTGTATCTAACAGGTGGTAAATCATGTTAGATATAGGATTCTATATTTTTCTTTTAAAATTCTTTTTAGTAGTCAATGATTTTATTATGGCTCTACTGATAAAGTTACATAAGGATCAAATTCAAACTTAAAAACAAATGTGAATTTATATGTAAAAATTGGAAAAACTAACATATAGACATTTGAGGTTCAAATAACCTGAGAATGGTATATTTCTGAGGAAAGTTATTATGCTTATAATATGTACACATACACACAAATGCATCTCTTATGTGTCTATTTGTATATATATTATTATGGGAATATATATAAAATAGCTGTTTGAAAAATATTCAACTTCAGGGGGTTTAGCTGAGATTTGGAATATGTATTAAGATAATTTGCAATGTGCCAAGTGAAGAAACCAAATTATAAGGCATAGGCAATCAGGTAGTTAGAATAGTTAGGTTGCTGTATGTTTGTGGAATATGTACCTTTCTTTTTACCTCTTCTAGTCTTCCTTAACATCTAATAGATAGAGAATAATGGTTCTGAACTTTTAAAAATGTTCACATTACTTCTGATGAAGAAGCACAAAGTTGAGTTCTCACAGAAAAGATCTTGAGTTCTTTGTTGTTAGAGAAAAAGGGAGAATATTTTCTTTCAAGGTGGTGTCTGGCTTTCTCTTTTGTTCAAGCTCCGTTTTCAGAACCTGACCTGTCCTGGATTGAAAGGAGCCACATTTGATAGGGGAATGAGCAGAGGTGACCTAGAGCTTTGAACTTAGGGCAGAGAGAAACCAAAGACTGAATTTCACACAAGAAGGCATTATACAATTTCAGGTTTAAAGAGAAAAATGGATCCATGTATACGTATGGCTGAGTCCCTTTGCTGTTCACCTGAAGTCATCACAATATTGTTAATCATCTTTACCCGAATACAAAATTAAAAGTTCAAGATTATGTTTAAATTTTTTAAAAAATCAAGAACTAAACTTGAAGTGAAGGGTCCTTATGTGGGGTTAGGTAGAGTAAGCAGGTTTAGACAGAAAGGCCTGGAAGTGCTCCCTGAAGCAAGAGGACATGGTTCAGGGGCACATCAAGAGTCCCAAGATCCCTGGGACAGAGGACTTTATATAAATCACTGTAAGTAAAAGCTTGTTCACCTTGGCAGTATATTTTGGATTTGGCCTTGATGTACGATCTCAGACCAAAGGTAGGAGAAGAGAGTGATGGAACAGGTGCACTAGTAATATAATTTGAAGGACTTCTCTCATGAGCAGGAGGGCTAATGTTAAAAATCTTTTTCCCCTTACTATTTTCCAATTTCTGTGTAATATCTGAAGTCTGAGAACCACTGTGGAGGGGCACCACCCAGATTTCCACCATCTATACATCCATACTTAACCGGGAATTAATGGAAAGATAGCTCTGCTTTCGTTCAGACCCCTGTGAGGTGGTCTTGTTTCTGTTCTTTAAAATGCTTTATTTTGTGTGTAATATGATTGAGGAAGACTGCTCTAGAGGAGAGCCACATCTGTCTGGTCCCCTGTTTTTGTAAATAAATGTTTATTGGAACAACCACACCCATTCATTTACATAATATCCATGCCGCTTTTGTGTTGCAATAGTAGAGTTGAGTGGTGGGAAAGAGAGTGTATGGTCTGCAAATTTGAAAATATTTTCTATCTCGCCCTTTACTATCCAACTGATAGTCTGGATCAATGAAAATAATAGACCGACTGTATACCTTTCTGGTTATATAATATCTAAATATTATGTCACATTTATCACAAAAGACATCAGTAAACATTAGTTTTGAGATAAAGATGAACAGAACAGTATAGGCATAGTAAACCTAATATCAATTTATCAACAAATAGTATCTTTAGTATATAACAGTACTGTATTTTGTTTGGAGTAAAGAATGAGCTGCAGTCCATGTTGTCAATGTCAATCAACTAATATCTAAATAGAGAAAATATACATAAAAATATAATGCTATGTGGCAATATTAAGGGAGAGTTATAAGCTAAGTGGTATCCGAATGTTAGTTAGTTCTGGTGGTGAAATGGGAAAGTTCTATACAGAGTAGGCATTTGACCTGAGCTGTTAAAAAACAACAGCAACAAAACAAAACACCTTGGAATTTGCTAGGAAGACAAGAAAGAAAAATTATTCTAAGAGAAGGCCATCCAGGAGCAAAGTATATGAAAGTTATAAAAATATATGGGATCTCTTCAGTTCTTTGGCATGCTATAACAAAAAAAAAAATGGAGTTTTTATTGCTTTTTAACAAGTTTTATACCAAGTATTACTTAGAAGTCTGACTCAGTTTTCTATACATTGTAGATTCAGATTAAAATAACTTTTTTGTATGTTTATTCATGAGCTTTGGCATGACTACTTGGTCTTTGAGGTCAATTTTTAAATGTAAGACGCATAGGAAATAATGAACAATCTTCTCAACTTTACCAGGGACCCAGGAAAATAAATTTCTATACAAAGATTGAGATTTCAGTTCATATTTTACCAAAAGGCTATCAAAAATGCATTGAAAACATCTGCATCTTTTTGTTTTGTTTTTTCAGTTAGTAAAGGTTTTCTTTTTACAAAACAACAAAGGAGTGAATAATTCTGTATATCTAGACTTGGCTAGCTAGAGGTGCACCAGAAAATTTGATCCAAGTTATGGAAAACTTGATACATCATGCCAAACCTCTTAATCCTTGAACTTTATCATGTGAACAATGGGAATCTGTTGGACTTCTTTTTTTTTTAACCGTGTGATGAAAAGATCTGAGTTTCAGGGATATCTTTTGGAGATGTGAAGTGTTATCTGGAATGCAAAGATTTTAGAAAGGAAACTCGTTAGAAGGCTGTCACCATAACCCTTGCCAGAGGAACCAATCTGGACCAGGGCTGTGGCAGTGAGGAGAAAATGAGAGAAAAGGATGCAATAGAGAGAAGTGGTTATAGGAGATGGAGACATTCAGTCTGAGAATAAAAGTCGCACACAGCGTTTAGAAATGATTGAAGTGTTCTTGTTTGTTCTTAAAGTAAATGTTCTCTGTCTGTCTGTCTGTCTCCCTCTCCCTGTCTCTGTCTCTACTCTTTTGAAGTTTCTGATGGCAGGTAGCTTCTGATGGAGGCTGGGCTTTTTCCTAGAGGACTTACCAAGTAAAGGAAAAGTGTAAGTGTTATTAGATAAGAGACAGTGGCCTATGTTTATGAATCTTAGATCTTATTTAGATTAATGATGAAAAATAACTGTAGATTAGCTTGAGTTCCAATTATCTAAGGCTGAAACTAAGAAAGACTGAAAGGTTTGCTTATAATAAGAAAAGATAATTTTATCTATTTTCTTAAAATTATAAATCAGGTCAAGGCATGGATTCCACGAAAATACGGTATTCCACTGGGAAACAAAGAAGTGCCCCCCAAATGCACATCCCTTTTTCTGAGAGAAAAATGTTCCTTATTATGTAACTTCCTCTCCATGCCAGTGCTCAGATCTCTCTCTCTTCAAAGCCACACTAATGTCTCTAGCTCTGGGCACCCTTGGCTTTCAGTTCTTCTTTGATCTACCTTAGCAGTGAATTGACAATAGGAGTATTAGAAGCACTAAATATACTTAAGAGACCATCTTCATCTTGGAAATAATACTGCCTTTAGCGTATTATTTTAAAATTTTCATTAAAAAATAAAAATACTAATTTTTAAGTATAAAGATTTAGTACAGTAAGACCACATATCAGCTTCTAAGAACTAGCTCATATTATTTAGTAAAAATAATCCAAGCCACAAACATTTGCAAAAGTTGATAATGACATGTCCATTTATTTATTCAGTCACTTGATAAATATGTTTCAAGCATCTGTTAGGTGCCAGGTATTTCTCTAGGCTCCATAATATAACAGTGGTCAAAATACAGAAACGTGCCTTTATCATGGAGTTTACAGTGTTCAGGGGGACTAGACAATGAACACAACAATCTAAGCAAATATACAGTATGTTGGATAGTGATAAATATCCTTATTGCAAATAAAGCAAAGAAGAGATATTAGAAATTTTAGTAAGGTGACAGAATGCCTTGATGACATGAGGGAGAAACTCTCTGGGAAAGGCAAGGGGAATAGCAAGTGGAAAGTCTTTGTGGTGAAAGCATTCCTGGAATGCTTGAGCAAAAAAGGACAATTCTGCTATAAAAGAATAGATTAGGGGGAAAAGTAATCAGTGATAAAATCAGAGAAGAGGTGTGCAGATCATGTAGGACATTGTAGGCAATAGCAGTGACTTTGTCTTTCTTCTACTGTGAGTGAAGAAAGAGGCCCCTCAAGGATGGTGAGCAGTGGGTGGAGGTGCTGAGCTCACTTTGGTGTGAACAGACTCTCCCAGCTAGTGTTGAAAATAGACTGAAGTAGGGCAACTACTATTATTGGCAATGGTTTTGACCTCTTCCCTGATGCAGCTTTATCTGAATTAATCTGATTATGAGTAGCAGAAATCAGGAGTACAAGAGTTAAGTCCATGGACAAACTGAAACAGCACTTGAGAAATCAGGCTCAGATTAACAGATAAAATTCAGAAAAGCCCACAGTTCAAAGATATGGGTCATATAGCAGGTCAGGATTTGAACATTATTAGCACAAATGAATGAGTGACCATGTGACACCCTAAATGCTACTTTCAGTAAATAGCATCTTTAATGCTATTTAATGTAGCATGATACCCAAGTAAGACAAATATGTGAATTATGTTAAGTTAGATTTTTAAAACAAATAATTTACTGTATTGTTTGAAACTAGAAAGTGAGCAGCTTCTCCTGTGTATCAGGGGCAGCAGGTTTTTATCATGACAAGATGTTGGATGCTGTTTGCCAAAAGTAGTGTTGTACACGGAGTGTGTTCTTTGATCTGGAAGCTTTCCAACCTGAAGTGGCTAAAATTTGGGGTAAAATTATAAATGAACTCGAAATGAAAAATGAACCCAAAAAATGAACTCAAGATGAAAGCTTATGGCAATTCTCAAAGTGGTGGAATGCTCATTGTGTTCAAAGGATCTTACAAGAAGGGGCTGGGCAGGGCTGGGTGTTGCAAGCATGCACAGGGTAGAGTGTCTTTGGTTCAGAAGTCAGGTTTTCAGCCAAAGAGACTAGAACTTCAGCACGCCTACTGGGTGGTTTTATCACACTGAGTAAATAATTTAATCTTTCTAAACCTCAGTTTCCTCAAGTGTAAATGGGGCTTTGTATTATAGGGCTGATGGAAGATTACATAACTATATAAAGTACTTGAAGAGTTCAGCACATCACAGCGACTCAGTTAATGGTGCTAATTGCTCTGTTGCTGCTTTTTGTCTAAGTTTAAGAGTTTACCAGTTTTATGATAGCAAACTCTGCAATTCGCAATGTTATGTGTTACAAAATAGATTGGGTAGTATATAGAGATAGATGGCTCAATGTAATTGCAAGAAAGTTTATCTAAAGGTGTCTGGTGGAATCAAGAAAGATGTCAGGAGGGAGCCAATAAGCCGAATTTTGAAGAATGCATTTGAGTTTCCAGGTGGAGGTCATCATTCATTCATTGTCAGTCATTTAATTAACATGCAAGGAGATGGCAACCCACTCCAATATTCTTGCCTGGAGAATCCCAGGATGGATGAGCCTGATGGGCTACAGTTCATGGGGTCTCAGGGAGTCGGACACGACTGAGCAACTTAACTAACTAACTAGCGTGTGTATGCTATATCCTAAAATTGTCCTGGAACTGAAAATGCAAATCTTGATAAGAAATGATCTTTTGCCCACCCTTTTCCACTATGATGAGAAAAAGAACTTGTAAAATATCAACTGTTAAACTATGTGAATGTGTGTTTTCCTAAATCTGCCTGTAAGTTATATGCCCTGAGAGTGGAGTGGCAACAAGGTAACCTTTGAGTCTGTTTGCAATAATGAGAAAAAGAAAATGAAAAGAAAATCCTGCAATATCCATTCTTGATGCTTTACATACTCTCTTAACCCTTACAACAAACCTATGAATCAAGTAGGTGTTCCTCATGTCACAGATGAAACTAAGGTTTGGGGATGTCAACTATCTGTTCAGGTTACTAGCAAAGGGAAGAATTAGGATTTGAAGGTAACCACAGCTAACTTCAAAGAGGGAAGGGAAGTGTGTGTTGCTATGTGCCCAAAAGAAAACAAGACCTGGGACATTTGTAAGCATCCCTAAAGACATCCACAGATGGCTTCCTTGAGGGTCTGATCAGAGTTGCACCGGCTGAAGTAAGTCAGATCAGGAGGATCATGTCCTTAGATGTAAGGTTTCCTGGGGATGGTGGTTTAGTCGCTAAATTGTGTCCAACTCTTGTGACTCGTGGACTACAGCCCTCCAGGCTCCTCTGTCCATGGGATTTCCCAGGCAAGAATGTTGGATTGGGTTGCCATCTCATTTATTTTCCAGGGAATTTTCCTGGCCCAGTGATCGGCCTGCATCTCCTGCATTGATTGCAGGCAGATTCTTTATGCTGAGCCACCCACTAGTGAAGTCCAGTAAGTGAAGTTTCCTGGTAAGGGCTCAAAATCGCAGTGCATAATATTGCAAGGGTAGTGTTCTGGAGAGATTGTAACATAGGCATTTAGGCGTAAGAATAATCAGAGACCCAGACATGGAATCTCTTAAGAAATTAAGTTTTCTGAAAGTGCTGGACAGCCCATGCTGCCGTGAGAAATAGGGAGCCCTACAACCTTGAGTAGTAAAGAATCTGTCTGCTATGCAGGAGATCCAGATTTGATCCCTGGATAGGGAAGATCCCCTGGAGAAGGAAATGGCAAACCACTCCAGTATTCTTGCCTGGAGAATTCCTTGGACAGAAGAGCCTGGCAGGCTACAGTCCTTGGGGGCGCAAAGAGTTGGACAGGACTGAGTGACTCACACTTTCACTTTATCACTTTAAGGCCTTGAGCATGAAGAAATTTGTTCTTTAAATTTAAGATCTTTACAGATAAGTAAAGCCAAGAGTTAAGGTAAGAATCTTTGTCTTTAGTCTCTTATTTTGCCACGTTCCTACAAGGAATTCTTAGTTATAGTTGTATATGACACAGGGAGCCATCAGAAACAGGGAAAAACCATTTTTGTTTGTGCTTTTTTGTATTAGAGTAGGACGAGCCATGTGAAAGGAGAGGCACTGAACTCTTAGGGAGATGAACAAAACCCTCAGACCTCTAACAGGGTCCAGTCCACATACAATCAAACAGAATTGAATAAGAACTTTGTGGAACCCTTTGTGCTTTGGATATTATTGTTTACATCCATCTCTTCCTTTTAAAAGGGATCAGAGTCATAGAAATAGCCTTTGCCAATTATTTCAGGGTGATTATCTGGGTACTCACCCTCTAGGGGAATGGTATCAGGATTGGATTTGATTGGTCAAAGCATGAAAATGTATGCCTTTTAACCTTGAACTCAGAGAGTGTGCACAATCTATATCTCCGGTGAGAAAGGAGGGACCTTTGTCTTTACCCCTTACTACCTGACTGTCTTTGAAGAATTTTTTTAATCCTACTGAACTCTTCTCTCCTCATCTGTAAAACAGGCAAAATAATATTCACCTCATAGGTTCTCAGATTTAAATGGGATCTGATGGAAAGTGCTGAGCATGGTACATCCATCATGACTCATCTTCCCTTCCTCCCCTTTTGTTGTTCTTCAGCCATATAATTATTATTAGCTGAGCCAATATCTCCAAGGTGAGAATTAACTTAGGGAAGAGTGTGGACTCCCCTGGGGCACAGCTTTTGACTGTGTCTCTCTGCTTTGATGTAGATTAAAAGAGACGATTGAGAAAATGAAAGAGAGAATAGAAGTTAATAGCCATTTTTTGAAGTTATCAGCAATTTTCTTAGCTTGAACAACAACAACCACAACAAATAACAGTCAGGGACTCCCTTTATGGTTGTAACTGTTGACAATAGAAGATGGAGAGCAGCTGTGTAATGGCGCACCCTTTGAAGGGGCATTGCAGAGCCATGGTGCCCACTCAGGATGTGTGCCCTGGCAGAGAGAACATTCCATGCATTCGCTGCAGGGGCAGTAGGGCCTGCAAAGATGAATGTGGTAGAGGTACCCGAGTCCTTTCAGCACCCTGCATGCTGACTTCTAGTGTTGCCTTATGGGAGCAGGCCAAAAATGCCAGCAGGGAAAGAGTATCATAGTAACTTTTTTTCTTCCATTGCTTCATGCATTATGCTTTTCTTTCCCAAGGGGAAACATGCATTTCTAAATCTCTATAACTGCATGCCCTGAGGATGCAATAAGAGGGGCATAAAAATTCATCATCTCCATGTAATCATGAGGAAATATCAGATAAACCCAAGTCGAAGGTCATTCTACAATATATGTGGCCAGTCCTTTTCATAAATGTCAAGATCATGGAAGACACAGAAAGACTGAGAAATTGTCACAGATTAGAGGAGGCTAAGAAGACCCGATGACTAAATACAGCATGGTGTCTCAGGATTGGATCTGGAATAGACTAACATTATTAGTGGAGAAACGTGGGAAACCTGAAGAGTTTAGTTGACAATTTTGTACCAGCGTTAATTTCTTAGCTTTGGTAAATATTCCATGCTTATATAAGATGTTAACAGTAGGTGAGCTTGGGTACAGGATATATGGGAATTCTCTGTGCCATATTTGTAACTCTTCTATAAATTTAGAATTAGTTCACACTCCATTTGTGGTGTTGGAGAAGACTCTTGAGAGTCCCTTGGACTGCAAGGAGATCCAATCAGTCCATTCTAAAGGAGATCAGTCCTGGGTGTTCATTGGAAGGAATGATGATGAGGCTGAAACACCAATACTTTGGCCACCTCATGCGAAGAGTTGACTCATTGGAAAAGACTGTGCTGGGAGGGTTTGGGGGCAGGAGGAGAAGGGGACGACAGAGGAGATGGCTGGATGGCATCACTGACTCGATGGATATAAGTCTGAGCGAACTCTGGGAGTTGGTGATAGACAGGGAGACCTGGTGTGCTGCAATTCATGGGGTAACAAAGAGTTGGACCCCACTGAGCGACTAAACTGAACTGAACATTTGAAGGAAAAAAAAAGTCCTCTATGGCGTATACCACAGTATGCCCTCACCAGCCAAGCCAACTTTATGTAAATTTGTGAGAGAAACATCTATTAGGGTTTTCTGTTTATAAGTATTTGTAATACTGTGTCCCCTTCCTCCAAATCAGTTTTATTGAAGAGCCTGGGAAAAGCAAAATTATGGAAAAAAGAAATTGAGCATGACCCATGAAATGTGAAAGAAACGCTTTAAATCTAGAACTTAAGCTTGTGCTTAAGAGGATCAAAAAGGACACTAACTGTGAGTTGTGGGGCCTTATTGAGACACAAGATCATCATGACTGCTATGAGGGCAGAGAGGAGGCCTTTTATAATTCATTCCTATTACGTTTTCTTACGTAACCCATATGCCAGAAACACATAGGGAAACCTGTGTTCTAGTAAAAAGATTGATTTACAAATAATCTCAGTAAGAAAAGATCTCAAGTCACCAGTCTCATCTTAGGAATTCAAAGACATCTCATTTTTTTAATCCTTAATTTTCAATATTGTTGAACCAAATATAATCATGAAATGACCTGAAAATGTGGCCTCAGCACAATAGTTTCTGTTTTCATTGCTATTAATCACAAAGAACAATCTGTAAGAGGATTATTTCTGTAGTCACAACTGTCATTGGTGAATAAAGCATTTGGTTGTCTCTAGGGAAGTGGGGCTGCTGCCAAACAGCTCATATGCATGAGAAACTAAGCATGGGTTAGAATGTATATTTTGACCTTTATGATTTTGGAGTATTCATTATGACAGATTTCAGTACTGACTGTTGCATTTTAGAAAACAATCTGTACCCCCACTCTCCAGGGAGACAGTGGGCCAGTAGGACTAAAGCCATTTTAATATTAAGGCAGCTCCATTTGCTCTGAGGCATACTATAGTCAAGAAGAGCAAGTTGTGGTACCTTGCATAATATACTAGCTTCTCAAGTTTATTTTTATGCCTCAAATCTATCTCCTTTTCTATTGTACTAAACCATCCATCTAGTCTTACTCATATAAACATAACATCATCAAGATCCTATGATACATATATATTAATACTTGGCATATCCCTTCTGTTTCATTGCTGGGTGTTGAATTATCCCATACTATACAGCAGGTTGGGAGAAGGCAATGGCACCCCACTCCAGTACTCTTGCCTGGAAAATCCCACGGACGGAGGAGCCTCGTAGGCTGCAGTCCATGGGGTCGCTAAGAATCAGACACGACTGAGCGACTTCACTTAAACTTTTCACTTTCATGCATTGGAGGAGGAAATGGCAACCCACTCCAGTGTTCTTGCCTGGAGAATCCCAGGGACGGCGGGGCCTGGTGGGCTGCCGTCTATGGGGTCGCACAGAGTCAGACACGACTGAAGCGACTTAGCAGCAGCAGCAGCATACAGCAGGTTGGGTGCTGTTAATAGAAACACTGAACTCTGACCATGTGTATTAAAGCTGACAAAACATAGAGTCAAAAGTTTATTCTTATCAAGTTTTCCCTTCACCTACATTTATGATATTTTGCACATTTGCTTCACTTGTTTCTTTCTCTGACTTTTTATCTGAAACATTATAAATTAAGTGGCAAATTACATTGTGCCTCAACCCAACCCTAAAAACCTTAGCATCAGTTTAGTTCAGTTCAGTAGTTCAGTCATGTCCAACTCTTTGCAACCCCGTGAATCACAGCACGCCAGGCCTCCCTGTCCATCACCAACTCCCAGAGTTCACTCAAACTCATGTCCATCGAGTCGGTGATGCCATCCAACTATCTCATCCTCTGTTGTCCCCTTCTCCTCCTGCCCCCAATCCTTCCCAGCATCAGGGTCTTTTCCAATGAATCAACTGTTCGCATGAGGTGGCCAAAGTATTGAAGTTTCACCTTCAACATCAGTCCTTCTAATGAATATTCAGGACTGATTTCCTTTAGGATGGACTGATTGGATCTCCTTGCAGTCCAAGGGACTCACAAGAATCTTCTTCAACACCACAATTCAAAAGCATCAATTCTTTGGCATTCAGCTTTCTTTATAGTCAACTGTCACATCCATACATGACTACTGAAAAAACCATAGCCTTGACTAGACGGACCTTTGTTGGCAAAGGAATGTCACTGCTTTTTAATATGCTATCTAGGTTGGTCATAACTTTCCTCCCAAGGAGTAAGCATCTTTTACTTTCATGGTTGCAATCCCCATCCCCTCTTGCCTGCTGCTGCTAAGTCACTTCAGTCATGTCTGACTCTGTGTGACCCCATAGACGGCAGCCCACCAGGCTGCCCTGTCCCTGGGACTCTCCAGGCAAGAACACTGGAGTGGGTTGCCATTTCCTTCTCCAGTGCATGAAAGTGAAAAGTGAAAGTGACGTCGCTTAGTCGTGTCCGACTCTTCCCAACCCTATGGACTGCAGCCCA
The DNA here is from genome assembly GCF_002263795.3 of Bos taurus. NCBI lineage: Eukaryota > Metazoa > Chordata > Mammalia > Artiodactyla > Bovidae > Bos > Bos taurus. The sequence continues at coordinate 11,082,165 of NC_037332.1, read as the reverse complement.
CCAGTCTCCTCCATCCATGGGATTTTCCAGGCAAGAGCACTGGAGTGGGCTGCTATTGCCTTCTCCAATCCCCTCTTGCCTACTCAGAGACAATTTCTGTATTCTTCCTCTCTCTCTCTCCTTTTCTTTTCCATCAGTGTTCAAAACTCTGTTACTTTCCATTATTAATAATCACATTTGTACAAGTTCTCTTGACTGCATTGTGGCTTTACTTACTCCCCACCCCAGTCTCTCTCATTTCCTGTACAGCAAAGTGACTCAGAAAATTGTGAATGCTCATTGTTTCCAATTTCTTCTAATTCTCTCAGGCTCTTGTCACCAGCTCTCCAGTGAAACTGATAATATTAAGAACATTAGTGATCTCAGTGTTGCCAAATCCAGTGATTAGAGTTTCTAGTCTTCAGGGGTATTCAGCAGACTTGATTACTCTCACCTCGGAACATCTTCCAGCCTTCTAGTAATAACATTTCTTTTTTTTCCTTCTGCTGCCTCTTAGACTCTATTAGTTTCTTTTATTGACTCCTTTCTCATCTCCCCCATCCAAACACTGAGATGTGCCCCAGACTCAGTCTGTGAACCTCTTCACATTTTATTCATTTTATCTCATCCGTTTGATAATCTTGGCTAAATTACAGATTTAAGTACCATTTTATATATAATGATTCTCACATTAGTGTTGCCAACGTGTATTCCTCTGCTAAACTTCAGACTTCAAAAAAATCCACCTTAGTTTTCTAAATGACATCTGCATTTAAGACATCAAAAACTTACCTCCTAACTCCCTGCCCTTGCTCCAAACCTGCACTTCTCATAATTTTCCAGATCTCTATTCTGTTTTTCAGATGCTTTGGCCCAAATTCCCCAAATCGTCACCCATCATCCTTGACTTTCCTCTTTATCTCACACCCAGATATAATTTTACAACATATCCTATTAGCTTTATCTTTAAAGTATATTTATATTATACCCTGGTTCCTGAAACTGGCTGCCTCAGTCTGGTCCAAGTCACCATTGTCTTTCTCTGGATTTTTGCAAGAGCCCTTTCATGGGTCTCCCTACTTCTTTTCTTGCTGCTCTTAAATTGCTCTCTCTCTCAAGCAGCTACTCAAAGGATTCCATTAACACAGAAATCCCATCATGTCACTTCCAAATGCTTCCCTAAAGCCAAGTCCTCACACTGGCCTACAAAATTCTACATGCTTGAGCCCCAGGTTAGCTCTGGGACTTGGTTGTCTTCTCTTCCTTGCTCCCTTTGCTCAAAATATGCATGCATGCTAAGTTACTTCAGTTTTGTTCAACTCTTGGCAACCCTATTAGTCTGTAGCCTGCCAGGCTCCTCTGTACCTGAGACCAGGCAACAATACTGGAGTGGGTTGTCATGCCCTCCTCCAAGGGATCTCCCAAACCAGGGATCGAAGCCACATCTCCTCTGGCTCCTGCCTTGCAGGCGGATTCTTTACTGCTGAGCCACCAGTATTGCTCAGAATACTCCATCCTTTATATTTGCCCTTCCATCATACCAGAAGCACTTCACCCACCCCTTAGATATTCATGTCTAACTCCCTCATCATCTCTGGCCTTTCCTCAAATGTCATACTCTCCCTGAGTGCTTTCTGCACTTCTTATCTATGTTGCAATCCCCTCCCTCCCTGTTTTGTTATACTCCTTAGCACTCACCAGGGCTTCCCTGGTGACTCAGAGGGTAAAGAATCTGCCTGCGGTGTGGGAGACCTGGGTTTGATCACTGGGTGGCAAAGATCCCCTGGAGAAGGGCATGGCCACCCACTGCAGTATTCTGGCTTGGAGAATTCTGTGGACTGTATAATCCATGGGGTCACAAAGAGTCAGAGACGACTGAGCGACTTTCACTTAGCACTCACCACCGTCTACTGTTCTCTATATTTGCCTATTTGTCTTCTTTACTCTCTGTCTTCTTAGCCCCTACCACCATCTCTTCAAGAATGAAGCTCCCTAAGGGCAACAATTTTTGTCTGTTTTGACTGAATATGACTATTTCCATTTTCTGACAGAGTGTTTGATCCTCAACTAGGAAGCCTATCAGTGTTTTGGGGTGAATGTGATGAATTTTTTTTAAAAAATGATAATTGAAAGGTTTTTTTTTTTTTATTTTACAACTTTATCAAATACAAACAGCATAATGATTTTTTCATACAACAATTTATGAATATTTTAAATTGTCTTAATATTTAGGAAAGCAAAAATCTTTCTGCTTAGATCTGAGTAGGTATGAATAAAAAGGGAATGATCGTTAAATTCTGGAACAGTTGGAGAAGTGTTCATTGAAGTGTTAGTAAAACAAAGAAAAAGATTTATATATGTAGATGAGTGAATGAGGCAATAGAAATGATGTGAAACTGAACTGAACAGGCAAGAATGTATGTTAACATGATTTTTTATTCCCTGAGGCAGAGCATTCCTTTTAAAGGACTAATAGAAGTTGTAGTTTGAGGTTTTCCTGGTGGCTCAGTGGTAAAGAATCTGCCTCCAATGCAGGAGACTTGGGTTCAATCCTGGGTTGGGAAGATTCCCTAGAGAAGAAAAGGGAAACCCACTCCAGTATTCTTGCCTGGGAAATCTCATGGGAAGGGAAGCCTGGGGAAGGATACAGTTTATGGGATTGCAAAAGAGTTGGACATAACTTAGCAACTAAACAGCAAGTTATGCTTTAGAGCTATAGATAGAGGCTCCATGTGGTGACTTTGAACAAAGGGCTAAGGACTTTTACTTTTATCCTCTAGGCATGGGGTATGTATCAAATATTTATTATATTTTAGTAGGAGAGTGGAGGAATGAGATGGTTAAACAAGTGTTGGGATCAGTGCATTCTAACTGTAAGATGAATTAAACATAAGAAAGATTGAAGGCAGAAAATCCAAATTGGCAATTATGTTAGTAGAGTGGGACTAAAGCAAAAAAAAAAAAAAAAAAAGCTAAATTCAAAGAAAATATCAGAAGGTAATTTTCCAAAAGCATGAAAGAATAGAGATAAACTCTTATGGAGAGGTTGCAGAAACTTAACTTAGAGTGGGTGAAAAAGAAGCCCTCTCTCAGAAGATCGCATTGAAGACAGAAGAGCATTTCAGGCTTAAAGAAAAGCAAATGGGAAGCCCATCTTTAGGCAAGAGTCTGATGTAACAGAGGAATGGGTAAAAGTAGCATTATGCTCAAGTGAGAAATGGCAGCAGATGAGGCCAGAAATTGTCAGAGGCCTTGAAAAAATGAAGTCAAATAATCACTTACAGTTGACAAGTTAGGCTGTCGTTCCCTTGCATTGAAAGATTCTTAGCAGAGGACTTTATGTCAAAGAAAGGATGAATTGAGGGTGAACGTGAGTGAAGTCAGTGGAACATGTTTAAGCAAATGCCTAAGTTTCAAAAGAAGAAAGCAGGAAAAATCTAGTGAGACTGAAGGAAAATGCATATTTGAAAAGTAAGGGAGAGTTCTGTGATAAAGAATCCGAGGGTTTGGAAGTCTAAGAAGTCTGAAGAAATTTTTGTTGCTTTTTCCCTTGCACAGAGCTATGTAGCAAAAATTACTTTTATCTGATATGAATATGACACACACAATTCCTATAGTATCTAAATACACAAATTTAATTTAACCTCTAATTGTATTTAGTTCTCTTATTTTTGCATTTTCTTAAACATAAGCATCCAATTTAGAAGAAAGAGTATGTTGCTTATTTAGAAACATTATTGGTTGCAATGTGGTGATAAAACAATGGAAAAGAAAGATGTTGATACCCAGATACACTTTTCTCTCTTTGACAATTATGAGCTTCCATTGAGGCAGGTGTTTATGTTTATGCTGAGTTTCTAATATTTGCATTTGCAATTTTCAGTGGGTTGCCTTTCTATGATAGAAATATGCTACAAAGCTGTATGCCCAGGGTAAAATTAACAACATAGACAAAAAAATCAGAATTTTCCGAAATGTGACCTTACAGCTCCTAAAATTCCCTGGGTAGACGCAACTATAAATCAGCAGATGTCATAAGTTTGAGATTTGTATTTCCAAACTAATTAATCAGTTTAATTACCATATGAATTTTTTAGTCATCTACCATATGCTCAACACTGCTAATGTTTGTTTATCGTAATACCAAAATGAATGTTAAATCTTATAACAGGAAAGATCTTGTATGGGGAAACTGGACATATATACAAAAGAAAGACTGCAATAATGAAAGAGAAATATAAGCACCACTTATTTCTAACTAGGAGGATATTTGAGTAGGCCTCTCTGTAGTGGTAGAATACAAAATGAGCCTTGAAAGATGGGTACTATATCAAAAGGAAATTATGCGTAAATAAACCCATGTTCTTATTTATGATTGATTAACCTACAACCAAGCAGGAAATAGTATATATTTTTGAGGAAAGACAGTCTCTTCTGTAAGTGATGCTAGGAAGCTCCCTGGTGGTCCAGTGGTTCAGACTCGGCACCTTTGTTGCCTTGAGCCTGGGTTCAGTCCCTCACTGGGGAGCTAATATCCCACAAACCCCATGGTACAGCCAAAAAAAAAAAAAAGTGGTGCCAGGAAAACTGAACATCTAAATAGAGAACAATGATGTTAGAAGATTTCCTCACCCTGTAAACTAAGACAAACTCAACATGGATTAAAGACCTAAGTATAACATCTCTCATCATCAGAGCAATGCAAAACCCACAATGAGATACCACATCATACCTATCAAAATGGTTATGAAAACATTTAAATGTAACAAAAGTTAGTGAGGATGTGGAGAAAAGGGAACTATTGTACATTGCTGGTGGGATTGTAAATTAGTGCAGTTACTATGTACGGAAAGGATTATAGAGGGGCCTCCAAAAGCTAAAAATTGAACTAGCAAATGATTCAGACACTAAAGAAACTGCCTGCAATGCAGCAGACCTGGACTCGATCCCTGGGTCTGGAAGATCCCCTAGAGAAGGGAGTGACTACCCATTCCAGTATTCCTGCCTGGAGAATTCCACGGACAGAGGAGCTGGAGGGCTACAGTCCATGGGGTCGCAAAGACTCAGGCATGACTGAACCACTAACACTTTTCACTTTCATATATATGTATAGGCCTGGCATGCTGCGATTCATGGGGTCGCAAAGAGTTGGACATGACTGAGCGACTGATCTGATACATATATATATATATATATATATATATATATATATATACACACACACAATGGACTATTATTCAGCCAAAAGAAAGAAGGAAATCTTGCCATTTGTAACAACATAGATGGAACTTGAAACTGATTTTCACTATGCTAAGTAAAATATATCAGACAGAGAAAGACAAATAGTGTAAGATCTCAATTTTAGAGGGACTCCGAAAAAAAAGAAAGGCTCTTATAGATTCAGAGAACAGATTGGTGGTGGCCGGAGTCAGGGTGAGGGATAGGCGAGTGGATGCAGGTGATGAAAATGTACAGACTTGCAGTATAAAAGAAATGCATGGGGGTGTCATGTACAGCATGGTAACAATAGTTTGCAATACTCTGTTGCATATATTTGAGAGTTGCTGAGACATTACACCAGACTAGACTTCTTGTGGTGATTATTTCACAATATATACAAATGTTGAATCTTGTTGTATACCTGAAATTAATATAATGTTATTTGTTGATTATACCTTAATTTAAAAATCCTGAAATGTCGTAACGGCAGGTGATGCAAATTATCAGTAGTGCTGGTGGGAGGAAACAGATGACAAAGTAGTGCCTTTTACTAATTTGCTCATGAAAATTGGAGTGGATTCTGGTTCAATATGGCCATACCCTCTGTATGTGACAAATGTTTCACATTTGTCCCATCCTATTTTCCAAATGCAAATATTTAAAAAACTTGGAATAATAAAATAACAGGAAAAGACTGAAAGACAAACTTAAAAGAGAAACTATCAACTCTGTAATTTATTTTGTGTAGTATTATTACATAAAAGAACTTTTCTTTGGATAAGTGCTAGAATTCTCAGCAATAATGTATTCATAAAGCACTTAACAATTAATATATTTTAAATCACTAATTTAAATATGAAAATAAATAAAAGTTTAAATGGAAATACTAACGCTAATCAAAATAGATTATGAGACTCATTATCCTCACACACATTCTAACTTGTTTGTTAGTATGATATATTTTTTACCTTTTATATCTGTGGTCATTTATATTAATTATTTTTTTTGTCCAGTTCTGTTCAGATCCTTTAAACATCAGGTTGACCATCGAACATCATATTTTTATGATATTTGACCCAAGTGCAACCGTTTTTCTCTATATAACAGAATTAATTGAAATTGACTATCTAGAATTCTGAGGAGGGACTTGAGAGCATGGATGTGAAATATCGTCCGTGCAAGCTGGTGATTAATGTGACAATATCAGACCCTATTGATAGGTGGGGCTTAGGAATATAAAGTTTACTCCTATAATCACCTGTGACATGAGCTTCTCTCCTTAAAGATACAGGCTCTGAGTTTGTTCTAGTAATAATAAAAACAATTAATAATAATAATAGTGTTAATCAGCAAGTACTTATACTTCTAAGCACTTTACATGAATAAAGTAGTAATTTCTCACAGCAACCCAAAGAGATGTGAGATTAGTTCTGTGATTCATCTCTATTTTACAGATGATACAGTATGAAATATAAAAGGTAAATTTCCAAGCAGCTGCTAAAGGGATGGGGCTGGGATTCTAACAAAAGATTGCCTCCAGAGTTGGAGATTTTAATCAATTTCCTAATTTACCTTCCCAGAAGTCACCTTTCTCTCTCATGTAAATGAACTTATGATAGACTCAATGACAGATTTAACCAGAAGGCCCTATCCCAAGTATATAGCTATCTGCTTTGTTTTTCCAGTAGATAATCAGAATCAATGTGGTTGAAACTACATCTTATTCAAAAATGTCTAGCAGAGAGTCAGGCATAAAACAATGTGGACTAATTTTTTTTAATGTGTGCTTTATACCTACCTCAAAGAGTATTTGATTCTTACCCTGGTGGCATTTTCAGCCATTTATTTGATCTTAATAGGGTAGTAAAATGAAACTAAAATTATTAGAATATAATGGAGATTTTTAATAAGGAAATGGCCTTTGCCCAGGCAATCCAACATTTAATTTTTTTCAGTGTCTTTTAAGAATATATGACTGCAGATGAAGGAGTACGGCATTTTGAAAGTGATCCCTACCCCAAAGGCCCTTCAAAGGCCCTTCAAAGGCCCCATGGCCTCAGTCCATGGGGTCACAGAGTGTGACATGACTGAGTGACTGACACTACTTTCACTATATTCTATAGAATTGAAAATAATAGATTTCAAAAATTGGGGAAACTGTCTTCTATGAAAGTCATTTTCCATTTTGATTTTTTTCAAATAATTGAAGGTAGCTCCCATCCCCTCTTCTCTCAGTCCTGAGGTTTTGTTTTTCTTCTTCAGACCAAACGTCTTAACAGAAAGCACTTTCAGTGAGGAAATATGAATATTTTAGTTGACTGAATTATTTTAAATACAGATCATATTTTATGTTATATAAACCTAGATTCCTTGTGTTTTCTTTTATGAACTCATTAATTCTTTATGTCACATTTGATCATATGTCTCACAGACTAGGTAACCAGCAAAGAAAAAAAAAAATTCCCAATGATAATTCCCTGATGGCTTGAATTATGTTTAATGTTAATTCAGTATGGAAAATAAGCATCTATGAATATTTTATCATGTTCAACTTCCACTTTCTGCTAGTGTAGCAAATAGGAAAGCCTCAAGGACCTTTATAGTACAAAAGCCTGGATAAAAAATAACAGATAGGCTGTTGAAAAACTAATGCAGTGTTTTCTGAAGACGTAAGCATCCTGATGACCTTTCCTGATCCCAGGAGCTAAAAATTTGGGGCTTATTGTCAGTGCAGTACGCTGGGAGCAGGGCCTTGAATCTAGGAAGAAAAATAATTAAAACCCCTGTATAAATCCAGAACCACTGAAGGGCTATCAAAGTCAGGATAGCCTAGAAGAAGACTACCATCAGCAAAAAGATGTTCAGACTGTCACTATGAACCTGAGTTAAGGCCTAGGAAAAAACAGTGATTCCATAGTGCTCTCTTTGAACTTAGAATTTTAAGTTACTAGCCCCTGCTTCACAGTACCTACCAGAAGGAAAAATATATTCTCTCTGAAAGAAGTTCTTTCAGCCAGACCTCACAGAATTCCCACACATTAAAATAACCAAACATGAGCTTGCAATCACTATTTTAAATCCCAAGAACTAAGTTGCCTTATGCAAAAATCAGATAAAACAGTTTCTATTCTCAAGGATGTCAAATATTAGCATTATAAAAAATGTAATATGTATTCAAAATGTTTAAGGAATAGCACTTTTAAAAGAATGAACGTGGTATGTTTTAAAATTCATACCACAGTAGCTTTATCAGAATAATATTTTAGTTGTGTTTTTTTCTGTTGCTAATTCATCTGCATTAAAGTTTTCATTACTAAATGTGAACAGTTTAACACTGTCTTTATTTAACAAATATAATCTCTTTGACAAATCCAGAGTGAGGAATTGGCACTATAACAGAGGAAAGAAAGCCTTAGATCTGGCCCTCACAGAATTTACCACCTAGATGCAGAGTTATTTGTTATATTGGATTAGAATGAAAACTTCTAGTCTGCTGTCTTACTGGGATCTGAAGACTTACTACCCTTGAGTAACAAAAATTCAAGCAGGAGTGGCATGACTAATTTAAATGAGATAAGCCACGTACAGAAAATCTCATTAACTTTAAAAGAACATTTCATTTTAATGTTATATGTATCATTGTGCTCTAAACAATTTATATTTAATATCTCTGAGGAGTCTTCAACCAATCTGGGTCCTCCTTTTGCCTGTAACATTGACTTCACCACTTAAATAATTCTAAGAGTAATTTTTCTCAAAATGAGCAAACTCGTGGCTGAATAAGTGGAGAAGGCAATGGCACCCCACTCCAGTACTCTTGTCTGGAAAATCCCATGGATGGAGGAGCCTGGTGGGCTACAGTCCATGGGGTCGCTAAGAGTCAGACAAGACTGAGCGACTTCACTTTCACTTTTCACTTTCATGCATTGGAGAAGCCGAATAAGACTAAATTTTCTTTAATGCATTAAAAGCAGATAAATAGAACAGCTAATTTGATTTTTGCTTACTTGTGAAATATAAATACAAGATTTTTTAAAAACACAGTAAAGCCTAAGGCAGTAATATATTTCAGAGTAATTAATGCTATTATAGTGAGTCTGGGTGCTAGTATGTATTCACAAGTGTGGTGCTGTTAAATGAAAATGTAAAAACTCAGCATGAAGGAAGTGTGGAAAATGTTTTATTCCCTGAAAAAAATAATATCCTTTTACTTTTCGCTGTATAAAATTCTTACTCATAAAATATAATCTTCTTTTTGAGGAATATTAAACTATTTCCACACTGAAAGCTAATATTAAACAAATTAAGCAAACTAATATTAAACCATTTCCACATTGAGAAATAAAATTGGGAAAAAGGAACATCTGAATATTTAGTTTGACTCATAGCTATTTTCCATTCTCCCAAGAAACATTAGCTTAAGTAAATTAAAAACAAATAAGGAGTGCTATGGACTTTCAGTCAAATAAAGAGACTTTCCAGCGTTGCTTTATCTGCATAATGTGGACAAGAGTCAATCATTCTAATTCTTTTGAATCATTCTAATATCTTTTGTCTACACACAAAATATAATCTAAGATATGATTCCGCAGTTGAAAAAATTGTCTATAGAAGTTAATGGTTTGGACTATTTGCAATACTTTATTTTTTTAAGAAGACATGAAAAAAATGTACAGTTTTTGGTCCACTTTTCAAAAATGAAAAGTAAAATGAAAGTCATTGAGTTGTGTCCAACTCTTTGCAACCCCATGGACCGCCGCCTGCCAGGCTCGTTCTGTCCATAGAATTCTCCAGGTAAGAAAACAGGATGGCAAATAGGGTTCATCTCCTCTGTCAGTTTGGGTAACTAAGTAGTTGCTACTTAAATTTCAACATCAAGGACTATTACAAGACTGCTTCAATAAATAAGTGATTATTTCATGTTGTCTCAAGCAAGGGAAGATATGGTGCCAACGCACATGTGATTTATTTCATGAAGTTGTAGAAAGGCCTTATAAGATAGTAAAAAAATCTATGTATTATATACAGCATTATACATTATACCCTATATGTAATTTTATGCATATGTATGTTTGTGTGGCAATTCAGTATTGATAAGATTTGTTTTATAAATAAATATCTATAGGGTAGAGGGAACTCAAAAGTTTTTCCTAGCTTTGGCTAAGTCTTTGTAGATTTCTTATGAGCAATTGAAGAGGTTAAGAATATATGTGAGATATTTTCCACATATCTTCTTCTTGAAAAATTTATCTTGAAGAGTACTTCCCGAGAAAGTAGCCTCCTGAGTTTCTTCCTGCATCTACTGACCAGAAAGATACTCAGATGTTAGGGGATGTTTCCTTGAAGGAGAAGTTAAAGTGGCATATTTCTTATGTAAAGTGTTGTTCTAACATCTTTTGTTCCTGGAGAGAGGATATCAAGATGGTCCAAAAAACAGGAATGGAAAAATTTCTAATGACAACAATCAATGGATGTTATTGAAATTAAAAGAATTGGATGTCTGTAAGAAGATTGAATGGTTATTAAAAGGAATATGCCAGGATATTGTTACCTTGTACTTTTAATAAGACCCAGAATCCTTCCTTTAGCTTGGCAAGTCCAGAATTTCGTTGTTTTAGTATCTCTGAGTAGTTGCTGAACTCGTAAGAAGGAAGACAAAATCAATAATGTCATTCTCCTGCTTAAATCTCTCCTATAGCTGCCATTGCCCTTTACCAAAGTTCGAAATATTTAGCATATCATACATCACACTGAAGGGCTTCCCAGGTGGCTCAGTGGTAAAGAATCCGCTTGCCAATTCAGGAGATGCAGGAGACACAAGTTCGAACCCTGGGTTGGGAAGATCCCCTGGAGAAGGAAATGGCAACCCACTCCAGTATTCTTGCCTGGAAAATTCCAAAGACAGAGGAGCCTGGGGGCTATAGTCCATGGAGTCGCAAAGAGTCAGACACAACTGAGCTCACATCCCCACTACACTGAATCCACGCTGAACTGTCTTTTTCAAACAGTTTTATTGAAACATCATTCACGTGCCATCTAATTCACCCACTTAAAATGCAGTCCATTGGCTTTCAGTAGAATCATGGTGCTGTGCATTCATCACCACAGTCAATTTTAGAACAGTTTATTACCCCCAAATATCACCTCTTCCAACTTCCCCTTCTCCCCTAGTATTAGCAAGCACCAATTTCCTGTTTCTATATATTTGTCTCTTCTGGACATTTAATATGAATCGAATTATAAAATATACCATCCTTTGTGACTGGCTTCATTAGCTTAGCACAAGATTTTTAAGGTTCATGAATGATATAGTAAATATTAGGACTTTTGTTTCTTTTATTTCTGCATAATTTCCATTTTATGTATATACTACCCTTTTCATCAGTCCTTTAATTGTTGAACACTTAGTTTGTTTCCATTTTTTAGCTATCATGAATAATGCTACTGTGAACATTCATGTTCAAGTTTCTGTGTGGATGTGTGTTTGCCATTTTCTTGGGTATATTCCTAGTAGTGGAATTGTTGGATCATATGATATCTCTTTTACCATTTGAGATATGACCTGACTGATTTTCAAAGCAGCTGTGCCATTTTACACTTCCATCAGCAGTGTATGAAGTTTCTCTTTGCTAACATCTTTGCTAACATTTATCACTTATCTTTGTGATTATATCCATTCTAGAACATGTGAAGTGGTATCTCATTATGGTTTTGATTTGCGTTTCTCTGATGGTTAATGATGTTAAACATCTTTTCTTTTGCTTATTGGCCATTTGTACATCTTTGGAGAACTGTCTATTCAGATTCTTTGCTCATTTTTAAGTTGGGCTATTTGTGTGTTTATTCTTGAATGGTAACAGTTATTCATACATTCTAGAAACAAGTACTTATAATAAGGTACATGATTTTCAAAAATGATCTTTCATTGTATGGGTTGCCTTTTCTGGATGATTTCATTTAAAATGCAAAATTTATTAGTTTTGATAGTGTATTAGTCAATTTGGACTGCCATAACCAAATACCATAGACGTGGTGGCTTAAACATTTATTTCTTCACAGTTACAGGGACTGAAAATCTGAGTTCATGATACAGCATGGCCACATCCTCTTCCTGGCTTACATATGGCTGTTTTCTGACTTTTCCTCAAATGGCAGAGAGAGAAATCTCGATTTACTGCCTCTTTGCTTTCTTACAAAGGCCAATAATCCCACGGCCATGACCTCATCTAAATTGAATCATCTCCCAAAGGCCCCATCTCCAAATACCATCACACTGGGGGTTGGGACTTAAACATGTGAATTGGGTGAACACATTTCAGGCCATAGCAGATGGTGTACAATTTATCTATTTTTTCATGTGTTGCTTGAGCTTTCAGTGTCATCTCAAAGAAGCCATCGCCTAATCCAAGATTCTAATTTATCCTTGTGGCTTTTTTAAAAGTGTTATAATTTGAATGTTTTAAGGTTTTTTTTTTGGCATGGGAGGGGGGTGTTATTTGTGCTGCTTCTTTGATCTGGAAAAATTTTTACTCAACAGATACTTTACCTGGCTAACTCTTATTTTTCACATATTGTGTTACATGCTCCCTCCATACCCATACCCACTCCAGGGGTTAGTTGAAACATGCCTGTGCATGCTGAATACCCTGGTTATAGCTCCACCATAGTGTTTCTCATATTATATTGTAATTGCTTCACTTACCTTGGTTTATTGTGTCTTTTTCACCCTTGTTCACATTGCAACATCTGAAAAAAATTGCAGAATCCCCTACATATTGGGCAGTCAATAATATTTTGTGGAGTTAATAAAAGAATTTTCAAAATATCAGTTTATTCATTTACAGTGAGAAAGACTTGTCAAATAACCTGGTATCCAAACTGGGCTGACAGATCTCTTCACTGTAGGAAACTACACAAAAAATTCAATTATTCTAAGAATATTTCTTGGTATCCATGGACTCAGAACATGTTCAGTTCAGTTCAGTCACTTGGTTATGTCTGACTCTTTGCAACCCTATGAACTGCAGCATGCCAGGCCTCCCTGTCCATCATCAACTCCTGGAGTTTACTCAGGCTCGTGTCCATTGACTCAGTGATGCCATCCAACCATCTCATCCTCTGTCATCCCCTTCTCCTCCTGCCTTCAATCTTTCCTAGCATCAGGGTCTTTTCAAATGAGTCTGTTCTTTGCATCAGGTGGCCAAAGTATTAGAGTTTCAGCTTCAGCATCAGTCCTTCCAATGAATATTCAGGACTGATTTCCTTTAGGATGGATTGGTTGGATCTCATTGCAATTCAAGGGACTCTCAAGAGTCTTCTCCAACACCACAGTTCAAAAGCATCAATTCTTTGGCACTCAGCTTTCTTTATAGTCCAATTCTCACATCCATACGTGACTCCTGGAAAAACCCTAGCTTTGACTAGATGGACCTTTGTTGGCAAAGTAACGTCTCTGTTTTTTAATATGCGATCTAGGTTGGTCATAACTTTCCTTCCAAGGAGCAAGCGTCTTTTAATTTCATGGCTGCAGTCACCATCTGCAGTGATTTTGGAGCCCCCCAAAATAAAGTATCTCACAGTTTCCATTGTTTCCCCATCTATTTGCCATGAAGTGATGGGACCGGATGCCATGATCTTGGTTTTCTGAATGTTGAGCTTTAAGCCAACTTTTTCACTCTCCTCTTTCACTTTCATCAAGAGGCTTTTTAGTTCCTCTTCACTTTCTGCCATAAGGGTGGTGTCATCTGCATACCTGAGGTTATTGATATTTCTCCCGGCAATCTCGATTCCACCTTGTGCTTCTTCCAGCCCAGCATTTCTCATGATGTACTCTGCATATGTGTGTTACTGAACTTTTAATGGTACTAAGTCGTGTAGTGTGTCCTGCCAGTTCTAGACTTCTAGATGGAACTCCACATCTCTCTCCCCTCTCCCTGATGACTCTAATCCTTGAGATTTGACTCCCTTTCAAAGACAGAGTACCTAGAAGGGCCCTGCCAGCTCTTCCTCTCCTATGGCCTGTGTTTCTTTGCTATTTGGTGCCATCATCTCCCCCATTTCAGTGACAATTTCTGCTTTAGTTATATATCAATACAACATAATAGAACACAGTGTTTTTCTCTGGGCCTTGATCCTCTTATAAACACTGCACACAGTAGAATTCTCCAACACAGAACAGTGCATTTTAATATGTTTTATAACTTCTATAACACCTCCTGCAGCATTTTAATTTGTGTGTGCACGTGCTCAGTCGTTCGTCTGTGTCCTTCTTATGTGTCCTGGCAGAGGCCTGCCAGGCTTCTCTGTTCGTGGAATTTTCCAGGCAAGAATACTGGAGTAGATTGCCATTTCCTACTCCAAGGGATCTTCCCGACCCAGGAATCAAACCCACCTCTCTTGCGTCTCTTGCAATGGCAGGCAGATTCTTTACCACTATGCAAACAATGTCATAGAGCAAATATTTTTGGCTATATAATTATAACTCTTGTTGATTTCTAGAGAGACATGATTTAGTTTTGTTTTATTTAGAGTTAGAGCTTTGTTGGGCTATGTTGGGAGATTTAAATATTCAGCTTGAATGCTATTTTATGTGCCTGGGGGTGCTCGCCACAGCAGGTGTTACCTAACCAGATGCTAAAGCCTTTTAAATTAATACACAGCATCTTGTCAAACATGCCTCCTGCTTTACACTGTCAGAGCTGTTGAAAATTGGCTTTTCCTGCCAACAGGGTTTTTGGCTGGCAGTGACTAAGCCTGACATGCTTTAGCTACAGTGCTTGCTGGGCCAGGTGATTTTACTAATATATCCAGAATGTTGAGTTTTAATAAGTGTCCAGATTTTTCAAGCACAAATAAGCAGATATATTTTGGACATTGGTGGAGATAAAATATTATTTTCCCCTTTCCATAAAGATGAGTCTAAATCAAAGACAAGATCATTAACTGGGTTATAGAACTAGAAGCCTTGGTTCCTCTGTGAGGATTTCTCTCTGGTGATCTCCCTCTCTCTACTTCCATACATCTGATGCAATAATATCAGGCCCAAGGGCTTTTTCTGTTTGACTAAAAAGTACACTGGGAGCTGGAGGAGGTTAAAGGGAAAGGATTTGTGAAATGGGTAACTTTAATCTTGATTCTAGGCCTTTGGGTTTGTCTTTCTCGTTCTAATTTGTAATACTAGGCAGAGGGCAGGATGTGGAAGTCAGAGAAGCTACTCAAGCTTAGAGACCGAGCCCAAGGAGGAGAGCTCCTCATTAAACATCGTTCGTCCTCATCTCTTGGGTCAGGAAATCTGTAAAAGGTTTTACATTATAGCCCTGGATTCTGGCCAGACTTATAGGCAGCCACACTCCTCTGAAATAGGATCTTATCAAAGCCAACACAAGGATTCATTGAAAGCTCCTCAAATATGTTTTACTCTGTCATTTCACATCTTACACCAGACAATATCTTGAGAGTTGTGTAAACCCCAGGGTAATGGTAATAGATACAATCAAAAAAAAAAAAAAATGCGGAGAGAATAATAGCAGATAAGGTCAGAGACGTATTTTCTAAGAAACTTTAAAGAACAATTTTGTGATGTTCAGTGACTTTCCTCGTAGTTTCTGTCTTTACAGCTGTTAACATTACGGCTTAGTTTAATAAGAGAACATACTGTGTTTCTCAGTGTGTTGCATAATAATAACCTCATTAATTGATCAGCAGTAGTTTACCAACTGCAAAGGAACAGAGGGGTAAAATAAGCACTTTCTCTTTCAAAAATGTGCTGAGTTTACTGTGTCACATTGCTTTGGATAATTTTTTATCATTCTAGTCCACTAATGATAGAGTGGAACCCTCTCTTCTTTATAGTTACTCTTGAGAACAATCTTTCTCTCCCTGATTTATTATTAGGAGTGATATCAGGATCTTCCTGAAAAAGAGGAGATAGATAATTAACGAGATTCATGTAATTTCAGTTACCACAAAAAAAAAAAAAAACATGCATTTTCTTTAATTTCCTGAAGCACCTAATGAAATGTCCCATCTTAACATGGAAAATTTTTTCTTGGAAGAAAAACATTAACTGTCAAATAACTACATTTAGCTCAAAAACTACTAGTATATATCACTTATGAACATCTATTATAACGAGGACCTATGCTATTCACATTTCCACTAATGTCTCATTTTTTTTATTCTTAAGACTATGTAAAATATCATGTATGAAACGAGATACCAGTCCAGGTTCAATGCACGATACTGGATGCTTGGGGCTGGTGCACTGGGACGACCCAGAGGGATGGTATGGGGAGGGAGGAGGGAGGAGGGTTCAGGATGGGGAACACATGTATACTAATAAAAAAAAAAATGTATAGAATAATGATTTGATTTATATATGGCATGAAATGATTACCCCCAATAAGTTTAGTAAATGTCCATCATCCCATATGTTAATAAATACAAAATAAAAGAAAAAAAAAGACTTTAATTTTTAGAGCAATATTAAATTCATAACAAAATTGAGAGGAAAGTACATAGACTTGCCTTACACTCCTGTCCCCCGATGTGGATAGCCTCCCTATTATTCATATAGCCACCACCAGATGATACTTTGACTCATTATCATTTAGAAGTCTATAGTTTACCTTATAGTTTACTTTTGATATTGTACATTCTGGGGTTTTGAAAATGTATAAAGACATGTATTAGTCATCACAGTATCGTAACAGAGATTTTCACTGCCCTAAAAATCCTCCGTGCTTTGTCTATTCATCACAGCCCACTCCAGTTCAAACCCTGGTAACCACTGGTGATAAAAGTGTCTGTCTCCACAGTTTTAATTTTTTCAGAATGTCACATAGTTGAACTAATACAGTATGTAGTCTTTTTAGATGGCTTATTTCACTTGTAAAGTGCATTTCAGGTTTCTCTATGTCCTTTTATAGTTTGGTAGTTCATTTCTCTTTAGTACTGAATAATATTCCATTGTATGGATGTGCCATTTCTCTTTTTAAAAGTTGGTTTATCTTTGTACCTATTGAAGGACACTTTTGGTTGTTTCCAATAAATACATTGCCTGCTCTTGAGAATTCAACAACAAAGCTGAATCACGTCAAATGATGCTGTTAAAGAGCACCCAATACCCGGGGCAGCTCTATACACATACTGACAAGTTAAAGTCTGCAAAACCAGCAGGGGTAATATATAAGATAGGCACATTTCAGTGGGAGTGAGTAAGTGAGGCATGATAGGAACATGACTTGATGGTCAGAGAGCCTGAAGCAGCCTGACAGCACTGTATCTGACTCAGCAAACATCTACTTTTGGATAATGACAATTACCTTGATTGGAAGATTTTTGAAAATAAAATCACCCAGTACCCATGTCCACATCTACCATGAAGTGTCATTTGTAAGCATGTTTGATTTTAAAGACACCTGCATCTCTCAGGTCATTATTAACAGAATCTTCTTACATTAACATAATCTTCTATTATGCAGTTTTAGCAAAAAGACAAAACAGTGTCTTATTGAAACAGGCATACATAAAAATCAAAGGGATACAAAATAGTATTTGCATAAAGTTTGAATCTAATTTTCCTTTTAAATTAAGCAGGCTTACTCAACAATTTCTGTGAAGACTCTGGAAGTCCAGTTGTGCCTGTCTAATTGTATTAGTTACGCGGGCAACTCTACCTTCGAGCTGTCTAGCCCAGGGCTGCCTGTAAGACGCGGCTGTTTCTCACAGTAATTTTGGATGACAGCTTTCCCTGGGCTCATGCAAGTCTAGGAGGCAATTATAAGACCAGAGGTCATTAACACCACATTTGATTACATAACATAATAAAATAGGAAACAATATATGTAGAGAAGAAGAGAGAGAGATTCCTAGGAAATAAATGTGTTTTTTTGTTTGTTTGTTTCCAAACTAAATTTATAAAGACTCTTGTGAATTTATAGCAACTAATATTCTGAGATTTGTACACATATAACATTTAGGGACTATATCAATTATTTTAGCTGATTTGTTTTCACCTCTCTAGTGTAATACTTCCGTTATTAATTCCAGGATGTGTGGTGTGGAGAAGATGTGTATCTTTACACCTGTAAACTTATGACAAGTTATATCCAGCTAAATGTAGGGTTAAAATCCAGAGCTTTCCACCAAGTATTACAAATAGAATTGCTTGAAGAATTTTCAATTTTCAAAAGAGGAGAAACCAAAATATACTAAGTTGGGGGCACAGCCTAAGGAAGTCATTATAAAAACATGTTGAAGTAGTTAATTTGTCTAATTTAAATGCTAGATGGTCAAGTCAGCATGCTTTCATGCCATATGCTTTCCTCAGAGCTATTTTTGAATTGCACAAATGTTAGATGCTTGGAGAATAAATTTTAAAAATGCTTTCTGTGGTTAGGGAGGGTGTTGGTGGTATGTAGGAAAGCTGCATTTTAGCTCATCCTTTATGTTTTTTCTTCTCTGTCTGATTTTTCAGCCAGTGCTTACTCATATATGGTTGCAGAAATAAGGCCATTGTCAGTTCATTAATTAAGTGGCCCACAGAATGCAAGTTTAATTGAAAGATAAAGAGTGTTAAAATTGTAATTATGATGAACGGATTGTCATAGATTACTCTGGAGACTGCTGCCAGGTGTCAATGACATGAAATTAAAAGGCTGAATTCCCCTCCTGTCATGAAGCTTCTCCTGACCTGCTTTTAGGAGGTGAGGACTCATCTATTAAGTCAAGACCTTTTGGACATTTAGTTAGTGAGAAAATATATCATTTTTTCTTCAAATAAATCTCCTCAAGTAAGCACACCATCCTGAACTGAGGCAAAGAAGTCAGTAGTCTCTTTCCATCCTTCCATCTTTAATATTAGCTATCAAAAAATGCATTTGAAGATGAACATGTATACTGTTCTGTATCTGTGTGAAGCTGGCAGCCTGTAATCTGTGGTGATTCACAAGGTAGAAAGAGACATAAGGAGAAGAGAAGAGGAAGGATGGCCTGAGGAAGCTCTGAATCTATACACTTTTCACCTGACCAGATTCCCTCTATAGAGGGTAAGTAGGCACAGGATCTGAGTCAATCTACACTTTGCTGATGTATCTTTTCCTTTGAAAATATACATGGAGGGACCAAAACAGGAGAAGTTTCTCTGCACTAAACTGAGAACACCCCACAAACCTAAGGGATATTAATTGAAGTATTAGCAGCTCAGGCATGATATCCTGATGACCCTCCTTAGCTCACTTGCCAGCACGCACCAGCAAAACCACTGTTAAGATACAAAGGCAGGCTAGCTCTCTCTGGGGAGCTGACAAGCTTGAGGGATGTTGATACCAGCATGGATATTGTTGTGTATCAGCATGAGCCTTGCTAGAGCTATTTAGTCTCTTTCATTCAGGTTTTCTCATCCAGAAAGAATAAAGCTGTCATCATGAATAAATGATGTAACAAATGTAAGGATCCTAACACTATCTCTAACCTTTAATAAGTGCTCAAGAAACAATAGCTTAAAAAAAGGATGAGGTGGGCAGGAGAGAAAAGAAGTAATACCAAGAAGTTAGTGTTAAAAATCGACAATAAAGAAACTAAATTTCATGCAATTTCTGAAACTTGTAACTTAGAATTAGGAGGGTGCAGAAATTAGATAACTTGTGCTGATTTCTAAGAAGCGATACCTTCTTCTGTTGTACAACTGAAACTAACCCAATATTGTAAATCAGCTATAATCTGATTTAAAAAAAGGAAAGTAAGGAAAAAAGGCAAAAAGAAATTATACCTTCAATTTTTTTAAGAAATGTGTTTTATTTTGCTCTCTTTCTAAAGGAACTAATGCTCTATATCATGAGTGGAATTCGTATTAAGAGGGGATTGACATAACTAGAAATGATTTGCTCTGAATAAAAGTATTTTGAGTGCTAAGTACCTGAAAGTGTATAAACATTTTGAGAGTAGGGACTTTAACTTGCTTCTTTCACTGTCATCTCCCTAGCATAGAGGGAGTGGTCATGTGAAGTGTGTGTGTGTGTGTGTGTGTGTGTGTGTGTGTACACACATATATGTGTGTGGTGTGCATGAATACATGCTAAAAAAGAAACAGGACACTCCCTTCTGTCTGGGGGCATTTCTGTGGCACTCTGTGTCCTGACCGCTCTTAAAATAATTCCAAGAAAAAAGTGCAGACTGGGGAAAGTCATTTTGGTTCTTGGGAAAAGTAAGAATTTTGGCAGGCTATGTTTGGGGAACAAAATGACTAGTCTGAAAAGTTGTTGAATATGGTTTCTGATTGGCAACTGACCTACTAATTCTGTCTCAGTGATTCAAAGCAATCTCCTTTGACTTTAGATGGGGGGGCAGAAATGAAGTTTTCATCTAAAATTTATCCTTCGCTGCCTTTAGCTTCTGACAGTGCTCTGTGTTACACATTATGTTCTGTATAACTTACCTCTTTTCATGCAAGATGGTATTTTTGAAACCTTCACGTGATATTATATAAAGCTCTAGCCAACTTGTTCTGCCTTTTACACATGTACATTTACTATATTTGATTCATCCATTTTCCTATAGATAGAAATCTAGATGGTTTCCATTTCTTGGCCACAAAACCAGCTTTCGTCATAATCTCTTATGTGCTGATGGCTATAGTACATTTTCAAGAGCAAAATATATACCATAAATCATTTCTCAAATCTATTTGGCCTTTTCTTTTGGCTAGGAAACTTGTGGAAATACTGTTCTATGGAATATAGTTTAAGAAACTCTAGATTAGAGAAGTAACGTATGAGTTAAATATGCATTTTTATTTTGAGAAGGAATAAGACTGAAATAGCATGTCCAATGAACAAATGATAAATATGAATGTGTGATTTGATAGGAACAATAGTATTACTTCATATACATGCAATAAAATATAGCAGACAGTAAAACCATTGCTATGTAGAATATAGAACAGCAGAACAGTAAAGTTTCAGATATTGGAGAAAACAACAGAAATGAAGCAAAAAGAATATTGGGCATGTTCAGTTCAGTTCAGTCTCTCAGTCATGTCCAACTCTCTGCGACCCCATGGACTGCAGCACGCCAAACCTCCCTGTTCATCACCAACTCCTGCAGCCTACTCAAACTCATGTCCATTGAGTCAGTGATGCCATCCAACCATCTCATCCTTTGTCATCTCCTTTTCCTCCTGCCTCCAATCTTTCCCAGAATCAAGGTCTTTTCAAATGAGTCAGTTCTTCGCATCAGGTGGCATGTTATAAATGATCAAGTTCTAACAATCTCAGAAAAAAGAAATGACTCTTAATTATTTACACTTTTTAAAAAAGTGTTTTTAGTATTAAAAGCAAGCATTTAGGAAATGAACTATTCACTTATTGTTACAAGGATTTACAGAATATCTGCAATTTGTCCAAAACTCTGCTAAGTTCTAAAGCTATAAAAATAAACAAGGTAACAACACTGTTTTAAAGGATCATGCTGTTGATTTGGAGGAGATGAACAAATAATTCAATTATTATGAAAAATACAGTAACTGCATTGCTAGATCTTGAACAAGTTATAATAGATCATTAACAAGTCAAGCAGGTACTTTACACATATGTCAGTTAGTCAGAAAGGATAGGGAAAAGCATTCTTGGTAAAGGAAATAGTATGTGAAAGAAGTAGAAAATAAGAGAGATGAGAAAACCTAAAAATGGAGATAGAAACAGGAATAAATCTTTGGTAGAGGCAGAAGATAAACCTGCTAAGAGGAAGGTACTAGAGCAAGAGTTAACCTGTTAGTCAACAATGCCTCTAAGCACATAAACCAGTATTACCTCCTGTGTGGCACTTTGGAGATGGGTTTTCAGTGCTTATCAGTGATGAAAGCTCCTGATATGAATGAAATGTGAATTCCAAAAGATCTATGAGGTCAAGTGCAACAACTATGCCTAAGTTATTTCCACATCTTCAGCCCCTAACACAGGGTCTGGTATGTGTAGTTCAGTTCAGTCGCTCAGTCATGTCCAACTCTTTGCGACCCCATGGACTGCAGCATGGGACAGGCTTCACTGTCCATCAGCAACTCCCGCAGCTTGCTCAAACTCATGTCCATTGACTCAGTGATCCCATCCAACCATCTCATCCTCTGTCCTCTCCTTCTCCTGCCTTCATTCTTTCCCAGCATCAGGGTCTTTTCAAATGAGTCAGCTCTTCACATCAGATGGCCAAAGTATTAGAGTTTCAGCTTCAGTATCAGTCCTTCCAATGAATATTCAAGACTGATTTCCTTTAGGATGGACAGGTTGGCTCTCCTTGCAGTCCAAGGAACTCTCAAGAGTCTTCTCCAACACCACAGTTCAAAAGCATCAATTCTTCAGCTCTCAGTTTTCTTCACAGTCCAACTCTCACATCCATACATGACCACTGGAAAAACCATAGCCTTGACTAGACAGACCTTTGTTGGCAAAGTAATGTCTCTGCTTTTCAATATGCTATCTAGGTTGGTCATAACTTTCCTTCCAAGGAGTAAGCGTCTTTTAATTTCATGGCTGCAGTCACCATCTGCAGTGATTTTGGAGCCCCCCAAAATAAAGTATGACACTGTTTCCACTGTTTCCCCATCTATTTCCCATGAAGTCATGGGACCAGACACCATGATCTTTGTTTTCTGAATGTTGAGCTTTAAGCCAACTTTTTCACTCTCCTCTTTCACTTTCATCAAGAGGCTTTTTAGTTCCTCTTCACTTTCTGCCATAAGGGTGGTGTCATCTGTATATCTGAGGTTATTGATATTTCTCCCGGCAATCTTGATTCCAGCTTGTGCTTCTTCCAGCCCAGCGTTTCTCATGAAGTACTCTGCATAGAAGTTAAATAAGCAGGGTGACAATATACAGCCTTGACGTACTCCTTTTCTATTTGGAACCAGTCTGTTGTTCCATGTCCAGTTCTAACTGTTGCTTCCTGACCTGCATACAAGTTTCTCAAGAGGCAGGTCAGGTGGTCTGGTATGCCCATCTCTTTCAGAATTTTCCACAGTTTATTGTGATCCACACGGTCAAAGGCTTTGGCATAGTCAATAAAGCAGAAATAGATGCTTTTCTGGAACTCTCTTGTCTAGGTGCACAGTGCTATATGTGTGGATGGAGAGTTAGAGGGATGATATGTTTATATCAATTGTTACTATTGAAAAATTTGATGATTTTCCATTTTCAGTGAGAAAGAAGCAGTGTTGCAGAAATTAGAATTTTGTAATCAAGGTGAATTATTTTTAGCTGTGTGACCTTGAGCAAATTATTCATCCATGCTAAGCTTCAATATTCTCATCTGAAAAATAGGAAAGAAATGAAGTAATTCATATAAAATACTAAGTTCAGCATGAAGTGGCTCTTGCTCAAAATGGTAGTTTCTGTTTTTTGATGAAAAAGAAAGCTAATTAATTGAGAAAGGTCATGTTTTGGATGGTTTGGATTTTTAAAGTTAAAAATATATTTAAATTTGATGTGCTTAAAAGTAGAAAGCTCTGAAAATTTTTGTGAGCTTGAGGAAAGTATAACTTTTCAAAGACTAAGAAAGGGCAAATTAGAAGGGGAAAGAATGTGGTCAGGAGAGGGGAAAATAGAAAAACAGTCTACTGTAGTCATCCAGTGTGAACCAGCTTGTCTGATTTCAGAACCCAGCTATACCATGACTAAGTGTCCAACTTTGCAAATTTTATTCACTTATCTAGGCCTCAGTGTTGTTGTTTTTTTTTTTAAGATTTTATATTCATAGAGTAGTTTAGGATCATAGCACAATTTAAAAGAAGGTGCAGAGGTTTCCCATGTACCCTCTACCCCCACATATGAGTGATCTCCACCATTAATTACATCACACATCAGAGTGGTACATCTGCTACAATTGATGAAACGACATTGACACATCTTTATTACCACTGGTCCATAGTTTGGGTGTTGTATGTTTAGAGGTTTGGACAAATGTTTAATTACATGTCGCTGCTGCTAAGTTGCTTCAGTCATGTCCGACTCTGTGTGACCCCGTAGACGGCAGCCCACCAGGCTCCCCCGTCCCTGGGATTCTCCAGGCAAGAACACTGGAGTGGGTTGCCATTTCCTTCTCCAATGCATGAAAGTGAAAAGTCAAAGTAAAGTCGCTCAGTCGTGTCCGACTCTTAGCGACCCCATGGACTGTGGCCTACCAGGCTCCTTCATCCATGGGATTTTCCAGGCAAGAGTACTGCAGTGGGGTGCCACTGCCTTCTCTGTTAATTACATGTATAAGTCATCAAATACCACACAAAGCTTTTTCATTTCCCTAAAAATCCTCTGTCCTCTGTCTGTTCATCCCTTCCACACCTGCAACCCCTGTGGCAACCATTCATCTTTTTACCAGTCCCCAAATTTTATTTTTTTAAGAATGTTATATGGTTGGAATCATACAATAGTAGCAATTTCAGATTGGCTTCTTTGATTTACTAATATACATGGAAGGTCTCTCCATGTTTTTTCCTGGTTTGATAGTTCATTTCTTTTTAGCACTAGATAATACTCCCTTCAGAGAAGGCAATGGCACCCCACTCCAGTACTCTTGCCTGGAAAATCCCATGGATGGAGGAGCCTGGTGGGCTGCAGTCCATGGGGTCGCTAAGAGCCGGACACGACTGAGTGACTTCACTTTCACTTTTCACTTTCATGCATTGGAGAAGGAAATGGCAACCCACTCCAGTGTTCTTGCCTGGAGAATCCCAGGGATGGGGGAGCCTGGTGGGCTGCCGTCTATGGGGTCACACAGAGTCGGACACGACTGAAGCGACTTAGCAGCAGCAGCAGCAGCAGTACTTCCTTGTCTAAGGGTGCTACTGTTTATTTATCCCTTCACCTACTGAAAGGCATCTTGATTGCTTCCAAGTCTTAGCGATTATGCATGGAACTGCTATAAATGGTGTATGCAGGGTTTTGTGTGGACATAGTTTTCAACTTCATTGGAGTGTGATTTCTTTGGCATGAGATACCATGGAGTGAGATTTGCTGAATTGTATGGTAAGCGTTTAGCTTTGTTTAGCGAGATTTTAGTATCACCTTACAGAATTTCATTAGGATTAATGAGATAATCAATATAAATTGCTTGGCAGAGTACCTGGTGTATGGTAAGGGCTCACTCAATGTTAATTACCTCTTCTATTATTATTATTAATGTTATCTAGGAAAAGTTGATTTAAAAAACTCAGTTCATGTGACAGTATGGATGGAGAAGTTGGTACAGAATAGAGAAGTGTCAGAGAAAAAGTGTAAAAACATTTGATGATTAACTCCATACAAGACAGGTGCATCTACTTCAGTCCTAGATTTTCAGGATGTCCTTGTCTCACACTTGTAACCCTGCATGGAAGAAATACGCCACTTCCTAGATCCCCACGCTCCCT
Organism: Bos taurus; assembly: GCF_002263795.3. Taxonomy (NCBI): domain Eukaryota; kingdom Metazoa; phylum Chordata; class Mammalia; order Artiodactyla; family Bovidae; genus Bos; species Bos taurus. The sequence continues at coordinate 11,056,574 of NC_037332.1, read as the reverse complement.
TTGGACTAATTAAGAAGGATCATATCAGGTAATTATAAGTAATGGTTATGTAAATCTCCAGATAAAGAAGAAGATTGCTGAATGTCCTCCAACTCTGATCCATACATACATGCCAGGTCAAAATGGTGTAGTGGAAAAGCCCTGGAAGTCCAGTCTGGAGAGCTGTATTCACAATATTCCTCACTATGGGTTATGAGCTTTGTGAACTTGAACTTTTATCTTGGTAATTCAGTTTCCTCAGCCATGAAATGGAAATGAGACTCCCCCACTAGTTACTGAGAGAGTAAAATAGGATAATGAATGTGAAAATAGTGCCTGGAATTTGAGAGAAAGTTAATAAATGTAAGATTAATCTTAATACATGGAGTCACTAAATAGCTTGTTCAGAGTCAGCGCCATGATAGTAAATTAAAAATGCAAAGTCGTCTGTCACTAGTAACATCTTGACTAATATCTGTCATTGGTTATGAACACATGACTGTTTCAGTGAATTTATAGATTCGCATTTTCTTTTATTCACTAGGCATAAAAGCATATTTATTCTAGAGAGTTTTGATAGCAAAATACATAGCATAAAGCCAAAAAAACAAAATTCACTTATAATTTTACCATCTGGAGATAAGAAATGTTAAAATTATAAATTATTTTCTTCTGACCTTTTTTCTTTCTGAAGATAGTAAGTTAAACTTCTAAAAAGATAATCCAGATATATGTTTCACTTAAAAAAATGATATGATACTAAATTTACAGATTTGATTAATATTTTGTCTTATGATATTCGTGTAAGTTTGCATGTATTCATGCTAAGTCCCTTCAGTCATGTCTGACTCTTTGCAACCCTCTGGACTACAGCCCTCCAGGCTTCTCTGTCCATGGGATTCTCCAGACAAGAATACTGGAGTGGGTTGCCTTGCCCTCCTCAAGGGAATCTTCCTGACCCAGGGATTGAACTCACGTCTCTTCTCTCTCCTGTATTGGCCAGCGAGTTCTTTACCATTAGTGCCATCTGGGAAGCCCTATTCGTGAATATAGGATTAATTTTAAAAAGCAGTGCAGGTTCTTTCTTACTCTCTTCTTTTCTCCATCAAAACTATGCAGTTTATATGAAGAAAATTTTGTTTTCTATACAAGTGTTGTGTTTTTTTTTCTACTTGTTGCTTATTTCCATTCTCCACTTGAATAATATACTCAGAATATGAACATTTAAGCAGGCAGCAATCAGAGGAGAAAACATTTATCTGTAATGCCAGCCAAATGAAACAATGAACTCTTTCATCTTGATTCTAAACTCTAAATGTCTGCTCCGAGGTTTTTGAAGTATCCAGTTGGTTTGAAGCCACTCAGAGAACCAGCAAAATAAGTGGTTGAAGCAGGCAAAAATATAAACCCTAAACCTTTCCCAGCTTTGCATAATCATCATATTCATTTACTTTTTACTAAATTTGCCTTTGTGAGGGTTAGGTCAACCAAACCTATCTCTCCATTTTTGTTTTTTCTTTTTGATATTCTGACAGTTCCTTCCCAGTCTAGTCCCAAATTTTCCCAAATACTTAACACATTTGACAGCCATCAATTTTATTAAAGAACCACTGTGAAGAATTTTATAATAATATGGATATGTTAAAATTACTTAAAAATATTTATTTGTAAATTGAAGTAACAGAATAGTTCAATAGGTGTTTCTGCCTTCTTTTTAAGCATTCTTTATTGTGTCTAAACACACTACCTAATGGTAGAAATACTCACATTATTTAATCTCTGATCCCATTTTGGGGAAGGAAGCCATTGACAATTACTCCAAAGTGTCATTTGTAATGGAGAAAGGATTACTCCAGAATATGTTGTTGTTTACTTGCTAAGGCGTGTCCAACTCTTTTGTGACCCTGTGGACTGTACCCTGCCAGACTCCTCTGTCTAGGGATTCCCCAGGCAAGAATACTGGCTTGGGTTGCCATTTCCTTCTCCCGGGCATGTTCCTGATCCAGGGATTGAACCCCCATCTCCTGCTTGGCAGGCAGATTCTTTACCACTGAGTCAGTCACCTGGGAAGTCCTCCAGAATATATTACCTGTGTTCTTTTATTGAAAATAAATACTAGTTGAGCACCCACTATGTCTTAGACACTAGGACTTTAGCAGTGAAGTCAGTGAAGTCAGTAAAGTCCCAGTTCACATGGAGCTTACCTTTCAGAATGAAAAACTGAGCAATACATAAATTAATAGGAGACTCTCAGATAATGATATCAAGTATTAGATGCATTTATTATTATATTATATTATATATATAATTATATATTATAAATATATTATATTTATTATTTTGTAGGACACAGGTGTATTCTCTTTCTTCATCCTATTTAATAAGTACACTTCTTAATCTCTAAATAGTGTATTTAAGAATTTTAGCTTGGTGTTGATGGTAGCTGTTTTTTCCTTATGATGTAGTACACCCAGTCTAAACTTTGTGATACAGAGTGAGAGTGTAAGATCTTCAGAGTTGTTCACAAAATTAGCAAAGTTTAAATTATTCCATATTATCAATATGTTATCATACTAATGTTAAATTCAATATGCTATATCTGATACATTCTGAAATATATTTTATACTCTCATCTGAACAGTGTATTATAATATTATGTGTATGTTAAGTATCATGGACTAGCATTTGTTGAAGGTTGGAATGAGGTTGATTTAATGACAGCAATGTATGTATACATAACAGCAAGGTATAATCAACTAGGCCATTTCTTTCTATTCTTTACACTCAAAAGTTTATATTTTGATTTTTTTTTTCCTTCCTGCTGGAATACATTTTTTAAAAATCTGGTATATGTCTTCAAAAAAATTTTTTATTCCCCTTTCAGGAATTTGCTGCTCTGACAAAAGAATTAAATGCTTGCAGGGAACAACTTTTGGAAAAGGAAGAAGAAATTTCTGAACTTAAAGCTGAAAGAAACAACACAAGAGTAAGTATAAAACTGCCTCTGCTTGGAAGTAATTCCATAGTTCAGTGTCTTATCTCTAATACATTCATAAAAATAGAAGCCTTTAAAAACTTCAGGAAGACTTCAAGCAGACACCAACTTATTGTCTGTTACTTAGAGTGAAAGAGAATATACTACAAAACTCAGAACAGGAAGACCAGAAACCTAAATTATAGCCTTGCCTACTGAATCATGGTGTTGCCTTAAAAAATGTTAGTGTTTCTTCTGACCTTTGTTTTTTTTACTTTAAAAGGAAAAGTGGCATTTCCATTGTGAGTTCCAGACTGTTTTGCAATGGAGTAGGTGGGTCATGCTTCAGACACTGGGAGTGGGCAAGATGGTAGGGTCACAGGTTTGAAAGGGGAGCATGATTTTGCCTTCTGGGTACTATGAGGGAATGGCCTGATGTTCATCCTCACCTCACCCTCAGAAAAACAATAATTTTTTAAAAAGATGTTAAAAATGTAAATCACTGAAAGAGGACTCTCCTAATTAAAAGAGGCATACCTTTTCTATTTTAGAAGCTCATGAAGGAGACTTCCAGTTATGATATTTTTATTTCATGAACCTGATGGAAATTACAGTAGTCTGCTCTTGAAAACCCATGTATTTGTTTAATCACATGACTTGCTATCATCAGAGGTACCTTATTTTCTAGTTCAGAAGAAAAATTTACTAAATTTCAGACTGTGTAAACTGTCATATTACTTATCAATGAGAGAAGTTTTTCTAGTAAAATAATGTAAAGTAAAACCACTTTGGTGTGACTGTAGTTCAATTTCAATATGAAGTAAGTGAAAATATTTGAAGTGTTAAGAGTTCTGGCAGATTAATACTGAGAGAGTAAGGTATGTTAATTATGTACTCATTGTACGCTTGGTCTTAGTAACATAAAAATGACAGCTGAATATTGTAAGACAAAACATGAATAAAGCTAGAAAACATTTTTTCTACCTTTCTAAATGATGTGGAGGATTTTTGTTGTTGATTACATCAAGGGAAATAGATTTATGAAGCCTTCCTTGTGCAAACCATTGATTTATATGTAACAACTTAGTTACATAATCACCTCCCCCACCACCTCAGAAATATCCAGGTCTGAAAATCAGAAAATCTTTACTCTTCCCCTATAATGCCCTATTCTGTTCAGTTCAGTTCAGTCACTCAGTCATGTCCGACTCTTTGCGACCCCATGAATCGCAGCACGCCAGGCCTCCCTGTCCATCACCAGCTCCTGGAGTTCACTCAAACTCACATCCATCGAGTCAGTGATGCCATCCAGCCATCTCATCCTCTGTCGTCCCCTTCTCCTCCTGCCCCCAATCCCTCCCAGCATCAGAGTGTTTTCCAATGAGTCAGCTCTTCGCATCAGGTGGCCAAAGTACTGGAGTTTCAATACCCTATTAAATGTTGCTAAATATAAGATTTTTAAATGGATTTACATAATAGTTTCTCCTTCTGTGTGGTGTATTTTTCTTCTTGCTATAAACACCCACTTACTGGTCATGGAGAGAAAGCAACAAAGTAATGTGATCTCACACCCGAAAAGAATTTTTTATTAGATTGTGGGAAAGTTTGAGTAGAATTGAGTGTCTCAACTTCTAGGGTCATGATAAGCTTGTGACTCTCTCTTTCAACATTGAGAGGTTAACATATGCTTACAAACTGAAATAGATAACACAGAAAACACAGTTCATAAAGAGAACTCATAAGTGGATGGAGGTTTTGTTGTTCATTTTGAGTATCAGCAAAAGCAATAGATCAAGAGGTAGGATATTTGAGTGAATTATATCTGTTCTCAAATAGAAAATAGAATTTTCAGAGGAAGATGAATGAATAAATTTTATCTTGTGTATCGCACAATAATAATGGTAATCATATAGTGACATATTGATTAAAGGTGAAATGTCTCTCTCTCTGTTTTACGTGTTTCACTCACATTATCCTCACAGCAATCCTATTGTCCCCATTTAACTGATGAGAAAACTAACACAGCAACTTGCCCCAAGACACACAGCTTGTAAGTGACACACCTGGAGAGTGCGCTCTGTGGCTTCATCAATGGCTGTATATTTTAAAAAGCATATTCCTGTTACTCACAAGTAACGTGTGACCTAAGGGATTATCTCTAGGAAGGAGCAGAGTTTGTTCAACTTCTTGTAATTCAGCCCCAATCTGTTTAGTAATCTATTTTCTATCAGCTGTGTGGAAAGTAATGTGCTAGGTATTTATTCTGATGTCACAGGTAAAGCTGTGGCCATTTATCATTTTGTCACTACAGATAAACCTGATCCTTGCCCCCAAAATAAAAGTGTACAAAAAAAAAAAAAAATCAAAAGTAATCACTAGAGTTGCTCCTAAACCCAACTGCCTCAAGTAATTAAATTGAGAAAATCCAAATAAAGTCATGTTAATCTTATTCATGATTGTACAAAAATAAAAACTTCAAAAATTGTAGTGCATATTTACAGAAACGTTCAAAAATCTTTATTGTTTAATATTTCCACACTAAAAAGAATGTGGAAAAAAATAATGAAACAAAATTTGTTATTCCTAAAACTTCTCTAACCATACCCATGCAAGTTGTATTTGTAGAAAACAGCATTCCTGCCATTTTTCAACATACTGAAATCAACTGCTGAAAATTACCATATTTTTGCAGAATTATTCGAATTAAAGGGTGAGGGGAAAATATAAATATTTATATAGTTACTATTTCTTAATATAAGAGTAGAAAAGTTTTGTTGTTGTTTCATTCTTGCTGTTTGTTGTTTCAACTGCTCTGGTACCTGAAGAGCTCAGAGATGACTTATTAACAATGATCCTTAGTTTAAATTAAAGACTGAGTTTGAAACATTCCTTACTATGCCCTTACTTTTGTTTTGAGCCAAAAGAATTATATTAAATGAATGTTCAAATAAAATCAGACACTAAAGAAAAGCTTCCCATTCTTGATCAGCCTGTCTGTACAAGTTAAAATCCCTCTAAATTTGTTTCCTTGAGGAGTAGAAAGTACAATCCAGTTGAGAAAAGGAAGACCCTGGTAGTTAAAAGCAGATAAAATATGTGTGTGTTTGGGTTCATGTATATTTTTTATGAAGTGCTACAATAGGTTATGACAAACACAAGAGTGAGTAAGGTACAACACATGTTCTCCCTACAGCTATTCAGTGTGGGACTCAAACTTGCATAAAACCCATTGTCAAACGATGGGTCATGTCCAGCCCTTTTGCAACGTTATGGATCATAGCCCACCGGACTCCTCTGTTCATGGGATTTCCCAGGCAAGAATACTGGAGTGGGTTGCCATTTCCTTCTCCAAGGAACTCTTTTCTTAATGTGAAAAGAAAACAAGATCCTGTAGGGTACCTAAGCCATGTTTGAGAGTAAAGGATACTAAGTGGACTGATTAAGAAAGCAATTTGACTGTTTTCATTTTCCGATGCTGCTATTGTGTTATTTGACCGTATTACAGAGGCCAAATTAGTTTACAGGGCAGAATACATTTCTACTTGAATATTGTATGTGATTGAAGATAATTGCACACAAGGTGATATTGTAGAAAGACTTATAGTTTTAGAAATTTAGTTTAAAAATTCTCAGTGAGGCAATATGTGTCTATGGATATAGGATTTGATACGTTTATGTGTATAAATATCCAGGCTGTGGTCATTTAAAGTGAATTCCAACATAAATTAATGGCCACTCACATCGTCCCTCCAGTCCTTTGAGTGTATACCAAAGGGTGCCTTCTGCAAGATTCATTAAACATCAAAGTTTTGTTTCTAGCAAAGGTGTACAAATTAGTAGACTGTTAGTGGCATCTTAGGTAAGTTCCTTTTTATTTGTAATAGGTTTTCATTTAAAGCTTAAAAGCCATAGATACCTTCTAGATTAGAACATTTTCTGGCCACATTCTCCAAGATAGATAATTTACAAGCATTATTACTTCAGTTCAACAACTATTAAGCCTCTATTATAGAGAATATTTTTCTAGGCATCAAAGAGTGTTCAGAATATTTAAATTGTCAAACTCTTTAAAGAGTCTGGTTTATATCACTAAAAACACAACTGTTTTTGTTATTACATGGACGAGAGTTCCCAATTGCACAAAACAGTACAGTCTGCCGTTTTAATCAAGAAGGCTTTAATTAAAGCCTATGAGAAATGTCTAAACTGAGCTTACGTGCATGATTTCTAGGACAGCATTTCTTAGCTTTGTGTTTTTCTTCCATCCGATGTCCCAGAGACACGCAGCCTCTGCTAATACCTGTACCAGCAAGACGGATGCCCCCTGCCCAGCTCCTGTCCTCACCTGACTCCCCTCAGAATCTCTCCTGTGCAGGGGGCCGGCTATTAAGTCACACGTCTGCCACCTGGTGGTGAACATGCCTGAGAAGTGTTTTTTGGATTGTCCATTGGAATGATGGCATTCAGAATGTGGGGGCCTATCAAACATGGAAGATACATTCAAAAGATTGGGGGCAACCTGAGATGTTAGTCTGCATTACCACCCAGATTTTATCATACTTGTTTTCGTATTAAAATTCCAAAAAGCAGCAATACTGATATGTATCTACCCAACAATACAAATAGACTTCTTAGACAAAAATAAAATCTCCTATTCACAAAAAAGATTAATAATATCTCAATACTGTATTCAGCCACGTGCATATGGTTCTTCAGTGCACAGTTATGCTCTCATTAAATATCAATATTATCCTAATATTTTGTAACCTATGGACTACATAGGTATTCATCAGAATCAACATCAGTTCAGTTCAGTTCAGTCGCTCAGTTATGTCCAACTCTTTGTGACCCCATGGACTGCAGCACACCAGGCTTCCCTGTCCATCACCAACTCCTGGAGTTTACTCAAACTCATATCCATTGAGTCGATGATGCCCTCCAACCATCTCATCCTCTGTCGTCCCCTTCTCCTCTCACCTTCAATCATTCCCAGCATCAGGGTCTTTTCTAATGAGTCAGTTCTTTGCATCAGGTGGCCAAAGTATTAGAGTTTCAGCTTCAAAATCAGTCCTTCTAATGAATATTCAGGACTGATTTCCTTTAGGATGGACTGATTGGATCTCCTTGCAGTCCAAGAGACTCTCAAGAGTCTTCTCTGACACCACAGTTCAAAAGCATCAGTTCTTTGGCACTCAGCTTTCTTTATAGTCCAACTCTCACATCCATACATGACCATTGGAAAAACGATAGCTTTGACTAGATGGGCCTTTGTTGGCAAAGTAATGTCTCTGCTTTTAATATGCTGTCTAGGTTGGTCATAACTTTCCTTCCAAGGAGTAAGCGTCTTTTAATTTCATGGCTGCAGTCACCATCTGCAGTGATTTTGGAGCCCAAAAAATAAAGTCTGACACTGTTTCCACTGTTTCCCCATCTATTTCCCATGAAGTGATGGGACCGGATGCCATGATCTTCGTTTTCTGAATGTTGAGCTTTAAGCCAACTTTTTCACTTTTCTCTTTCACTTTCATCAAGAGGCCCTTTAGTTCTTCTTTGCTTTCTGCCGTAAGGGTGGTGTCATCTGCATATCTGAGGTTGTTGATATTTCTCCCGGCAATCTTGATTCCAGCTTATGCTTCATCCAGCCCAGCGTTTCTCATGATGTACTCTGCATATAAGTTAAATAAGCAGGGTAACAATAAACAGCCTTGACATACTCCTTTGCCTATTTGGAACCCGTCTGCTGTTCCATGTCCAGTCTAACTGTTGCTTCCTGACCTGCATACAGATTTCTCAAGAGGTGGGTCAGGTGGTCTGGTATTCCCATCTCTTTCAGAATTTTCCACAGTTTATTATGATCCACACAGTCAAAGGCTTTGGCATAGTCAATAAAGCAGAAATAGATGTTTTTCTGGAACTCTCCTGCTTTTTTGATGAATGTAAAATAGAATAAAAAGTAAAAACATAACAAGAAAATGGGAAAATAATTTAATATATGCTACGTATATGATACCATAAAGTAGAAAGATCTTGTTTTCTCCAACTGGTCACAAAGCCCTATTAGCAAATATAAATTCCAATTCTAAACCTTGATTCCTGGACCTATGTATATAGACCCATACATATCCTGAGAAAAATTGAACCTTGCTTTCATCACTAATTCTGAGTGTATACTTACAGAAAGGGAGCATCCCAGCCTAGCAACGTGTTGTCTCTCAGCTTAAATCAACATAGTTTCTTCCTTGGATGACTTAACCATTCTTTAGGATTAGCAGCTTCTGAAGATGTGATGGCATGGTAAAACCAGGGCTGAGAGCATCAGGCCATTGCATTAGCTCTTTCACTGTTTTTTTTTTTTTTTTTTTTTTTTTAAGGAGGTGGTGTTAAAGTAGTGTTGTGTATGATAACAGGATTGTTAGCAAAAATCTAATAAGATGGTGTTACTGGTAGAAGCATAGCCATTAGAGAAGGCAAATCTATATTCAGAAAAAGGGTTTATTACAGTAACAAAAAACAGCTGCTTTTTTGATGGGAGGATTTGACTTAATCTGCTTGCTTCAAGATAAATAGTTGGTTTCCAATTATATTGTATTCAGAAGTTCAAGGTTGATGGCTACAGCAAATAACTTGGCTATTGGTCTTGAGTAGTATCCTGTCAACCTTGATGATGAGAACCCCATTTTGTCAGGCCAGTGAATAAGTCCTATCCCTGAAACCATGGTCACTATTTTATGCCCACTGAGAAAATGCTGTGGTGGTCAAATAAATAGGCCAGTTTATCCACAGGATGAATCATTATGTCTACCAGATTATTGAAAAGCTGTACACCAGTGAGCACCAAAAATGTAGTTTTAGCTTAGAGCTAATATCCAAAGAAATGTTTGCATTCTCTTTTCCTTAGGGAAGATTTCCTGATTATCTATTGCTTCAAAACAGACCATCCCAAAATGTAATGACACAAGCAATATTTTGCTACACTCACAGTTCTATGGGTCAGAGATTCAGAAAGGGCACGGGTACGACAGCCCTTTTCTGCTCCGTAAGTTTTGGGCTCTCAGCTGGGATGACTTGAGGTCTAGTGGGCTTCCCAGGTGGCTCAGTGGTGGAGAATCTGCCAGCTGATGCAAGAGATGCAGGAGACACAGTTTCAGTCCCTGAATCTGAAAGATGCCCTGGAGAAGGAAATGACAACCCACTCCGGTATTCATACCTAGGAAACCCCATGGATAGAGAAGCCTGGCAGGCTACAGCCCATGGGATTGTTAGGAGTTGGACACGACTGAGCGCACATGCAGTGACTGGTAAACAATTTATTTTTTTTAATCTGAAAAAGAAAAAAATATATAGTGTTACTCATTTTCCATGGTGAAAATACTCCCATTGTTGCTGATTTCAAACTACCAACATGTTGTCACCGAATGCAGAGTTGGGAAAAAATGCACAGTAGTGAACCATTATATAGTATTTCTATTATTCAAATAAATTAAAGTAAACAATGCCGTGGACATTGGTAATAGTAAAATATAGTAAGATAATTAGGAAGTGATATATTTTGAATGGTTACTATTTTTTAAAAATATTTAATTATTTGTTGTTGTTCAGGCTCTAAGTCATGCCTGATTCTTTACGACCCCATGAACTGCAGCACGCTAGGCCTTCCTGTCCTTCACTATCTTCTGGAGTTTGCTCAGACTCATGTCCATTGAGTCATAAGCTTACATAATTTAAGCTTTACCTAACTGTGTTTAACCACAAGCTCACAAGATTTCTGAAAATTATCCTTTACCATAAGATGGTATGGGCCAACTTTAGCCTATGGTCTTCAGGTGGTGACGCAAATATCTGGGGATTGAAAGGTCTACTTGTGAGATGACTTCTTTGCTCTTGTGTCTGGCACCTAGGCTGGAATGACTGAAAGACAGACAGGTTTAATTGGGACTTTACATGTAAGAACCTCCATATGAGCTCTATGGCACAGTGGTCTCAGAGTAGTGAGTTTTTATGCAGTGGCTCCAGGACCTAAGAGCAAGTGTTCCGGTGAGCTAGCTGGAAACCGCATTGCCTCTTAGGACCTAGACTCAAAAGTCACAAATTGTAACTTCACTGTACAACGCAGGTTGGTCAGAACAGTCAGAGGCCTCCACAGATTCAAGAGGAGGGAACATAGGCTTTGTTTTGCAAGGTAACTGCTCTAAGTAAAGTCATGCGTGGTCACCAAGACAAATGAGATGTAACTTATCAGTAAAGTGTGGCAGCTCATTGGAATTCGGGGGATAAGAGTATTTTCTAAATTTACTTTTTCTAATTCTTGGGGGTGCCTTTTATTTTCAAAGTAGTTCCAAGTTTTCCGAATAAGATATCTGGTAAGGCTCTGAATTCATCATACATTGTAATTCAGTGACCTCTCCTAGATCAGGCTCTTTCTCTTTTTTTCTGTTTTGTCTTGGGACCTCAATAAGAGGCTCTTCTGAGCAGCCGTAGCAGCTTCTGGGTTCTCTGAGCTTTGACCTAAATCTTAAAACCTTATGCTAGTCATTTTATTTCTTTTAACTCTTCAATGCAGTTCAAAGCAGCCAGCTCACCTCATTGTCCTTATATTCCTCCTGCCCTTCAAAATGGTCTATTGTCCCTATGACTCAGTCCATCAAAGCCTTACTTTCAGAGACACCTCATTTTAGAATAACTCAGGTGGTCATTTAACTATCCATGAATCATAGAAGATACTGTTCCTTCTTTTGATGTTAATTTAATTATTGATTTTTCAAATCTATCTGGGTCAGATATCCCAGATTCCCATTTGTCTGAGGAGTTCTTACTTATAGACATAGCTCTTACAAACTCCTGTTTTAATCAGGGTTCATTTATTCATTTAACAAAAATTTGTACACATCTATTATGTGCCAATCTTCTAGGCACTAAGAGATATGGCAATGGACAAAATAGGGAAAATATTAATAAATAAAAATACTTTCTTTCCTCATGGACCTTACATTGTTTTTTGAGAGACAGACTTAAACAAGGTGAATGTGTACAATAAATGGTGAATTAGATATAGACAAATGCTGAGAAGGGAAAACTAATATTAGATAAAGTTGGAGAAATAGGCAGAGCTCTATAACTTATGTGAAACAGCTTGGATTTAAGCAATGCACACATCTATAGATGTGTCTATAGAATCTACATAATTCAGGGGAGTAGAATACCATGATTATAATAAGAGGTTGGTAAATAAAAGCTCTTTGAAAATAATGATTATATCATCTTTATACTGAAGAACTTTAAATATTATTTTGATGCTTAAATATGATTCCTACTGACTGATCTATATACATTTAGTATCTCAGATATTTGTGTTTTTTTGTGTTAATAATAGGCAAAGTTTTCTGACCTACTGAACCATAATTAATGACAGTGAATACAGAAAAAATAACTTATTAAGAACTGAGAAACATGACACTAATATGTGACACTGAAATTAATAGTAGTTTTGTGGGAAAACTAAATTTCTCACTATAGTATGAGCTTTAGGAAAACTCTTGAAAGATAATAGTTTTTCTTTACATCTTTCCAACTCAGTATCTTATATCTGCCTTTTCCTATATTGTTTCAGTAATCCTGCTTGTTTTGCCTAGACACCATTTGTTAGCCTATGCTTTCACTAGCTTCTGAAAATCTTTTCTCCCTTACTAGTCATTTGTTGTTCAGTTCAGTTCAGTCGCTCAGTTGTGTCTGACTTTTAGTGACCCCATGGACTGCAGCACGCCAGGCCTCCCTCTCCATCACCAACCCCCGGAGTTTACTCAAAATCATGCCCATTGAGTCAGCGATGCCATTCAACCATCTCATCCTCTGTCGTCCCCTTCTCCTCCTGCCTTCAATCTTTCCCAGCATCAGGGTCTTTTCCAATGAGTCTGTTTTTCCCATCAGGTGGACAAAGTATTGGAGTTTCAGCTTCAGCATCAGTCCTTCCTATGAATATTCAGGACTGATTTCCTTTAGGATGGACTGGGTGGATCTCCTTACAGTTCAAGGGACTCTTGAGTCTTCTCCAACACCACAGTTCTTCACTAGCAAAATTTAATAACTGATAACAGCTTTTTCTTTTTTTCATATATCTTTACTTTTAGTTGCAGAACTGCGTTATAAAATAAAGGTGAAACTCCAATTCACAAAACATTTAAAAGCAAAATTTATTTGGGAAAAGTCAGAGCATAAAGTCTATGACAGAATGAAACATTGTTCACTGGACTTGCCCCTAAGCTCTGTCATGGCACCAAAGACTACTCTGGGTGAATGTACATTCCAGAGCAGACAGTTTAATAATTATGTCCTTAATCTCTTTCCCCAAAATGACTACTGCTGGTCTCAATTACTATATTCTTGTTGGCTGCATATATTTTTCTGTTATGTAATCCAAGAATTTAATTGTGAATAAAATCATTAGTGTTACCACATTAATTACTATAGCAACATGTGATTGTCATTATAATCAAGTTTAAAGCAACATGAAGTTTATGCTCATTTCCTTCAACTTAAAAAATTTAAATTATCAGATATAAGTGAAATTAATTTTGACTTTGAATTCTATTTTCTAATAAAGTCATCATTGTATAACATTTTTCAATAGTTATCCTATTTATTGGATCTTCCCCTGTGGCTGAGCTGGTAAAGAATCCACCTTCAAAGCAGGAGATCTGGGTTCAATCCCTAGGTGGGGAAGATCCCCTGGAGAAGGGAAAGGCTACCCATTCCAGTATTCTGGCCTGGAGAATTCCATGGACTGTATAGTCCGTGGGTTTGCAAAGAGTCGGACTCGACTAAGCAACTTTCATTTTCACATATGGTGTTTTCTAGTTCTCCTCAACTTAAACTGAAATTATTAAATCTTATAAAAGAATGTATATAATTCACATTATATTTTAAATTTAATAAATTGTTATGTGATAGAAATGCAATTTACTTCTAGTATATTTTTGAACCCTGGTTTATGAACTCAGGTTTGTGTTTCACTGATGCTACCTGTAGGATAATCTGATGTTATCATTAGATAATATATAAATCTTCAGTCTGCTAAAATAGAAGTCCTCTCTGTGCATTAGTGACCTGTATTCATAAGGCAATTACATTTTCTGTTAAACCCAATAGCTATTACTGGAGCATTTGGAGTGCCTTGTGTCACGACACGAGAGGTCACTGAGAATGACGGTGGTGAAGCGACAAGCCCAGTCACCCTCGGGAGTGTCCAGCGAAGTTGAGGTTCTCAAGGCGCTGAAATCTTTATTTGAGCACCACAAGGCCTTGGATGAAAAGGTATAGTACTGGGAAAGGATTATTACAGTTTGATATGTCAATTATAACTTCAATAAAGCTGAAATTAAAAATCAAACTACTGGAAAAAAGGTATAGTATTACCAAAAGATTTCAAGCTTAACTCTGCTTTTGTCATCATCGTCAAGCTCCTTGTCTTCATCCACGACTCAGTTGATTGCTGTAGTCAGGCAGTTCAGAGGAACATATTTGAGTTACAGGAAAAAATCACTCAAAAAATGCAACTGGACTATTTCATGTATATTATTAATATTCATAACCACATTCTTTTGTTTAATCCCACTGAATCTATGGCTTATTAAGGCTCCTATTATGGCACGCTGTAGTCCTAGTCTAGATGGCCATTTGAAATTTAATACTGTCATTTAGCCTTTCTTTCTTTCTCCCTTTCTCTCTTATTCTCTCCCTACCCCGCAGTCTCTCTCCTCCCTGCCTCTCTGAAGTGTGTCGCCATATAGAAGACTCCTAGCTGACAGTAAAACATCTTGAGATGTAAATTGGATGTACTTTACCTTTAGAGATTCATATTAGAAGTTTAGGGTTTTATTTGGGGAATTTCTAATAGCTTAGTACTGAACACACATTTTAAAGAGTCTCCACATGGGGCAGCATAAGGCATTAGTAGCAAAATCTGCTTTAGGTCTTTTTTAAGTAACTGTAAGTTCTCTTAACTGTTACTCAAATAAGTTCTATGGACATTAATAAGCCAATATGATGATAATATTCTTTGGAGATTAGTAAGGCTTATGACATGATTTCAATTTTGTTAAATTTCAAAGATTAAAATTTTAAAATTAATAAGGCTTTAGGATTTTCTACAGTGGGAATTGGGGCACTTCATTGTAAATTATCTGACAAGTTCTGAGCACTAAAAGCCAAACTAGGGATTATTACTCAGTTATATATAGATTTTGAGCATACAGATACTTTTGCTCTATTTAATATTTATATCCATACATATTTTTATCATCAGTCTTTCAGATGTTCTTAGAGCAGGGGATTTTGTGCATGTATAAGGATAACTACAATTCTGTCTTCAAGATTATTAATAAGGAACTGTATCTTATTTTTAATTTTAGTATAAGAGGCAATTAGTTTATAAATAATTTTGAATAAGACACAAATGGATATTATATAAAAATCCCTATCTATATAATATCAACTAATATAAAACAGTAATTTAATATCTTTAATGTTTACTTTCTTATTATATTTCTTTTCTTAGTATAAAACTGCATTAATAAGAATTAGCAAGACTGTACATTTATACAATAGCTATTATGTGTTAGACTCCTTGGCATATATTTGGCACACTTTCTTTACAAGTAAGGAGTTCATAGCGCTGGAGTTCCCATGTCAATAACAGGCTATGTGACGCAAAGATATACACAATGTGATATGGAGTCACAGGAAGAGTTGCAACTAATTGTGCTTGAAGAAGTAATAAGAACGTCAAGAATGTCTTCACAGAGGGGGTGACATTTGATCTGGGTATTAAAATGTGTAAGGGTTGTTAGGCAGAGAAGTAAAGATACTCTAAGCAGTATGCTCAATTTGTGAACTAACCAAGAGTGTTGAAAAGAGCATGGCCTATTCAGAGAAAATCTAGCAGTTTTGAGTAACTTGAGTGAGGGTCTAGAGAGTGAATAGTTTTGGCTGTTCCCCAGATGTCCCACATCACTTAAATGAGGGATGCTGTTATGAAAAAAAAATGAATAGAAGGCAATAAATAAAACAGCACTTCATACAAATATGAGTACATTTAAGAAGAAAATGGTTGTTGTACAACTTAGGATCTAAAAGTAATTTAGTACATATTAAAGTTCAGTGAGCTTAGCATAAGCTATTTCATACTGTGACCATAGGGACTGTAATAGGGTTTAGTAACTCACCAGAAGTACCCTGGATGTTGCTAAGTTGAGGGGCAGCTGAACTGATTGTCAACTAAGTAATAACAAATAGCCTAAAGGAAAAGTATTATGAGCTTGAACTTTGGAGTTAGACTGAATTAGACAAGTGTCTTAAGTTCTCTAATCTGTTTTCTCTTCTTTTGAATGAAGAGAACTCTACCCTACCCAGTAGAGTTGTCTGACATATAAAGCTCCTAGCCAGTACTTAGTAAATGAGAAATGCTCAGTAAATGTTAATGAATGTTATTGTTAATGATAAATTTCAGCACTTGACAAAAATTACAAACTACGTAAAGATATTAGTATCACTGTTGATTCACATGCTTATTTAAATTAGCATTTCATTTAATTATTGAGGGGTTGACGTGTGCCTAAGCATCTTCATAAACAATTTTCCTAACTAAGAATAGCTAACAGCTTCTTGTGGTGATCAGGAGAGGTGAGGAGAGACCCATATAAACAAGTACTTACAATATTCTATTTTAAGTGCTTTGGTTATTAACATAAAACATATATGAAAGATCAGAAGAAGATGTAATGAAAAACTTTGCCACAGAAGGTTTAGAACACAAGAAGAGCTAAATAAAATACAAAGACTGAGCATAGCTCTGGACAATTGCAATGACTGGCAGTCTTCATTATTAATGTCCTCATTTATATTTCACTGAGCTGTAGGGTAGAATACACACCAATTTGCTAAGACCAGCAGTGATTTTGACATAGTTCTCCAATATGTGTACCAATTTTGTGGGCTAGAGGAAATGAAAAATGTATGTCTTTTAAACATAGTACTCTAACCTCTTTATTTCAGTCTAAATGTGATCTGATTAGTGTTGCATATGTTGAGATTAATTTACATTTTGACTATTTCATATT
The DNA here is from genome assembly GCF_002263795.3 of Bos taurus. Classification (NCBI taxonomy): domain Eukaryota; kingdom Metazoa; phylum Chordata; class Mammalia; order Artiodactyla; family Bovidae; genus Bos; species Bos taurus. The sequence continues at coordinate 11,039,510 of NC_037332.1, read as the reverse complement.
GCTCTTCTCATCAACCCAAGATTCTTAGATTTTTATCAGAATATCCAATATTTTATATCTAGTATTTTAGGAAATGGTGCATAAAACTTTACAATCATCTCTGTTAAATATCAAGAACTTCTACTGAGGTTTCTGTTGATATCTGCATTCAGTGTATCAGCAGTCCTCCTCATTTTCATGCCTATGGAATATTTGTTTTGTTTGCATCTTTCCAAGCACTCATAGAAAAAAGTATTTCCCAAGTCAAATCATCAAAGATTTCCTTCTAAGTCACTCTTGTTCAGTTATTAATCAACATAAGTTTCATGCATTTTTATGAACAGTTGGATATTTGTCTAACAGCATTGGTACCTGGCAGCCAATCTGGCATACTTAAACATCATGAAGGATCTTGTGTAATTACATTTGATATCAAATATCCATTTATGCATGTATTATTAATTTTCAGATTTTAAACATAATGAAATATAATGAAAATATCAATGAAATTAATATTAAAATTCCACTCAGGCATTAATTCTTTCTTATTTAACATGTATTTCAAGAGTTAAGTACACCCAGTCACCTGAATAATTTCAGTTTCATTATGCTGTATTAAAATAATTGAGATTTTTTAAAATCAATTAGAGTCTAGATTCATAAGATATCACTTGTTTTTTTTATGTCTGCTAACTAGAAAATGTACTTCAATTTTAAAATTATTATGTACATAGGTTTCTAGATATTCTGTGTATTTAACTTATATCCCTAGTTAAATCTTACTTTAAAAAAGAAAAAGAATTAATTAAACTATACCATTAATAAATTAATAAAATTGAATTTTATTATGTAATTTATTTATATAATTACATATTAAAATGCTTACTGTTATATTCCCATGGAAAATCAATGTTAATCATAAATAATCTAAAACTCACCATGAATTCTATTTTAAATTAAATCTATAAATTTTGTTGATGTTTTTAAGGAAAATTAAACTGCTGTAGTCATTTATTTTAGTTTAGCCAAACTTCTTTCTCAGCTTTTCTACTTTTGATGCATTTAATATGAAGCATATCTGTAAATCTGAACATAAGATAACTAAAACAATTTTAGAAGTTCTAAGAAAACAAAGATCAAAGAAACTTTTCTCTGAGTTTCATTTGTATATGAAACATTTGGAAATCATTACTTTCAAACTGAATGTGCATTCTTTGGTTCTGTAAAATATAATGGTTTAACCTTTGGTATCTGAAAAGTAGTTAGGAATTCCAGAGTAATTACATACTTTCCAATCCCTCAATTACGATGTAGACCTCTAACTAATACAAAATTAATTTTGTGAGCAATGGGCAACAATTTTCAGGTTCTAAGAATCCTTTGCTTTTAGACAAATTATTTTGTACTAAACATCAAAGGAAAAAACTTATTTTTTAAAGCAGTAAAAGTTTTTTGCCTTTATCTTATGCTTAATCAGTGACTGTTTTTCAGATGAATTCATAATAAACTTTTGAACTTTGCCTCCACTTTGTATCAGAATTCAGTACAAGAGGAGTTGATCTTAACTGAAACACTAGAAGGACTTGCTTGCAAGAAAAATCCCTTGTTACAGTCATATTGTAAAGTGACAACATAGTCATAGTATTCCTGAGCACTTAGGGATATAAATAGTTTAATAGTTTGCCAAATGTGACTGTCTCTGGTAATATTAATGGATTCAGCACAGTTCAATATGTATGGGATGTACATTACTGCACATATTTTGGTTTTTCTTCTAGGTAAGGGAGCGACTGAGGGTTTCTTTAGAAAGAGTCTCTGCACTGGAAGAAGAACTAGCTGCTGCTAATCAGGAGGTAACATACCAAACTTTCTCCTCTTTCGAGGTGCAATATCGATAACATTATATCCCTTGTGTTTCACGTCACATTTATTAAAACTGTCACAAAAAATAAATTACATTCTGTTTATGCCACTGAACAAGGCCTGTTCAAACTAGCTGCCAGAATTATGTTTTCTGATTTCTGGTGATTCAGATCTGTCACTAAGAGAGGAAAGGAAAATTATCAAGAGCTAGTGATATGAGAGCTACTGAGATGGGGATTTAGAAAGACTGCAGTCAGAACGCCAGTCCTTTTAAGAAGTAAAACACAGCTCCAAAACTGGAACACATGTCAAATATCTGTTAAATTAGGAAATTGTTTCAAATGAAGCATCGTGCCCATGTTTAGTGGCATCATTGAATCCACTCTTTTGCTCTCATTCATGACGTTAAGAAAGTATTTTATAATCATAATCATCCATGAGATTTACAGAGTTGTTTTTCCTTTAGAATATTTTATTTCCTTGTTTGTCTACCAGTGAACTTGGGTCATTGGATAAGATATAGATGAGGGATAGATAGATGGATCTCAAATTAAATGTATTCAGGCCACTAAAATAGCCCCATCTCGCTCTGTCTCTCTCCTTTTCTCTGATAATTATTTACAAGGCTACCTTTTTTCAGAAGTCTGTTCCAGGAATGTAAATACAGGTATTATTATTACTAAACAATTTAGCAAAATCTTCGTACTTTTAAATACTTAAGCAAGTGGGAGATCAGTGTCCCTAATTATAGGTTTGCCAAGAGATTCTTAACAAAATAATACATTTACACTTCACATACAAACAAGTATATATTTACAACCATGCTAAAATTCTTGTCTGGTACGAACTCCCTTGTTTTTTTAAAATTAGCTAGGCTAATGAAATAAGCTTCTATAGGCTTTTGTTTGTTCTAGGTTTAACAATTTAAACTTCAGAAATAATGCATTTCCCATTCTCACAGATGATTTTAGAGTTAGCACCCTTTAACACTTTTCTTTATGTAATCTATTCTTCGGAGACTTCATCCATATCTCCTTCATCCAAGACTTCAACCATGACTCCTGTGAAAAAGAAACCAAATCTGTAACTCAGCATTCATGCTCTTTTCTGAGCTCCACTAAAGGTTTTAAAAATTGGTTTGGAATCTTCAAGGGCTCTGCTAATGTTTGTATAGATTGTTCTCTGCCACAGGTGTCCAGCAAGCATGAATCAAGGATTAAACCATTTTAGGATTTAATAATGAAGACATGCACTAAAGGGACTGTAAACATTTATAGGCACCCATTGTTCTAGTTAACAAAAAGTTACCATGTGTGCTGACGGGCCTCCCTAGGTTCCCTCGTGCCCCTTAGATTCTCTGTGGCATGTTAATGAAGTGAAATAAGCAGTCTTATTAAAAAGAATATGAGATAACTGTATGTTCTGTTCTGAAAGCTCCAAAGCATTCTACTATGGAAAAAGGAAGAAGTTGTACAGAGTGCTCCCAATTTTGCACAACTACAAATAATAGTAATGCAATTTTTAAAAATTAATTAAGAAAATAATGTATTACTATAGGACTAGAAAAAAAACTAGCCAAATTGTTACCATTAGTTGTCTTTGGTGTTTGCAAACATGTACTATATATTTCTATAGTTTTTGATTTTTTAACTAACTTTTCATTATACTTATAAATAAATGAAATAATAAACATTTTAGAGTCAGATGCCATTTTCCATATTAGATTATTCTATTGGTATGTTAATAATAGCAATAGCTAATATTATTGAGTGCTTTAAATCTCTAGGCTTTACGCTAGGTACACATATATCAGCAGAATAATACTGGAAGTTCAGTTCAGTTCAGTCACTTAGTCGTGTCTGACTCTTTGCAACTCCATAGACTGCAGCATGCCAGGCTTACTAGTATTATTTTACAAGTGAACCCAGAGAGATTATTTCTCCTAATGTACCACTATTCTCTCTTGAAAGTGTGATTGTCTTTGAATTTATCTTAGCTCTATGCATTCACGGGGTTTCGATGCATACATTTAACCTTATCCACACTCTATCCTGCACTAATTTGTTCTCATTTTTCCATATACATCAAAACTACCATAGTTCAGATCTTCCTTATTCTCAACTGGGATATTACAGTAGGGTTTCTGCTGTATAATTCTTCAAGGTTAAATACACTAAGCAAAGCTCCATTCATACTGATTATTATCATATTTTCTGATATATAATGTAATCTATGCCATATTAATATGTTACTAACATAATGATATAATTTACATATTCAGTTCAGTTCAGTTGCTAAGTTGTGTCCGACTCTTTGTGACCCCATGGACTGCAGGACGCCAGGCCTCCCTGTCCATCACCAACTCCTGGAGTTTACTCAAACTCAAGTCCATTGAGTCAGTGATGCCAACCAACCATCTCATCCTCTGTCGTCCCCTTCTCCTCCCGCCCTCAATCTTTCCCAGCATCAGGGTCTCTTCAAATGAGTCAGTTCTTCACATCAGGTGGCCAAAGTATTGGAGTTTCACCTTCAATATCAGTCCTTCCAATGAATATTCAGGACTGATTTCCTTTAGGATGGACCAGTTGGATCTCCTTGCAGTCCAAGGGACTCTCAAGAGTCTTCTTCAACACCACAGTTCAAAAGCGTCAATTCTTCGGCACTCAGCTTTCTTTATAGTCCAACTCTCACATCCATACATGACTACTAGAAAAACCATAGCTTTTACTGGATGGACCTTTGTTGGCAAAGTAATGTCTCTGCTTTTTAATATACTGTCTAGGTTGGTCATAACTTTCCTTCCAAGGAGTAAGTGTCTTTTAGTTTCATGGCTGCAATCACCATCTGCAGTGATTTTGGAGCCCCCAAAAATAAAGTCTGACACTGTTTCCACTGTTTCCCCATCTATTTCCCATGACGTGATGGGACCAGATGCCATGATCTTAGTTTTCTGAATGTGGAGCTTTAAGCCAACTTTTTTACTCTTCTCTTTCACTTTTATCAAGAGGCTCTTTAGTTTTTCTTCACTTTCTGCCATAAGGGTGGTGTCATTTGCATATCTGAGGTTATTGATATTTCTCCCAGCAATCTTGATTCCAGCTTGTGCTTCTTCCAGCCCAGCGTTTCTCATGAAGTACTCTGCATATAAATTAAAAAAGCAGGGTAACAATATACAGCCTTGATGTACTCCTTTCCCTATTTGGAACCAGTCTGTTGTTCCATGTCCAGTTCTAACTGTTACTTCCTGACGTGCATACAGATTTCTTAAGAGGCAGGTCAGGTGGTCTGGTATTACCATCTCTTTCAGAATTTTCCAGAGTTTGTGGTGATCCACACAGTCAAAGGCTTTGGCAAAGTCAATAATGCAGAAATAGATGTTTTTTCTGGATCTCTCTTGCTTTTCCAAAAATTTACATATTTATGAATGTTAATAACATAATGATCTCTACTACTAGGGCTAATAACTCTTATTAGCCCACTTTTCTGAGTCATTCTAACATCTTGTTAAATTATAGTATTCATTGTTTTTGAAAGCAGCCAGCATTTTTCCTGACTCTAAATCTTACTTACGTTAATGTCTCTCTTGGAATGTGTCCACAACCCCTATTCACCCATTGAAATCGTACTTCCCCATTTAAACTCAAGTTCAGACATCACCTTTCTAATGAAATCTTTTATGATTTCTATCCGATAATCATTGCTTCTTTGTTTAAATTGCTTACTCTCATTGCTTCAGCATTTGTTTTGACTGTTAAACAAGTATTAGAGTTTATTATATACCTAAGTCTAGGTTGTTAGTTCCCTGAGAAAGTGAGCTATGTCTTGCTTATTTGTGCTTACTTCACTCAGTACAGTGATATCAACTTTGTGACCAATATATATTTGTCAGCTTGCATTGTATAGAGTTCCTTCTATTTGGTGTTTTCACATTGTTCCTTGGGTATTTCCTTAATTAAGTAGTTGGAACAACCTTCATCATGCTCAATAAACAGCACTACATTGATCATGTCTATAAAATAAGGGTATTTGTCTTTTCAAAATATAATTATTGAGTAACTACTATGTACAGAAAATTCTGTGAGTCTCTGATGGTAGAAATAGAAAAAAAAAATGAAAGGATAAATAAGCATTATGCAGATGTTTATATGGACTTCCCTGGTGGCTCAGAGGTAAAGAATCAGCCTGCCAGTGCAGGAGACTCAGGTTTAATCTCTGGATTGGAAAGATCTCCTGGAGAAGGAAATGGCAACCCACTCCAGGATTGTTGCCTGGGAAATTCCATGGACAGAGGAGCCTGGCAGGCTACAGTCCATGGGGTCTCAAAGAGTTGGACATGACTCAGTGACTAAGCAACAACAAAATGTTTATATAATTTGTCCTCCAGTGATGAAGACAAACATATAAACATAAGTAAAATGTAATTTAGTACAAAACTAAATAAAAATAAAACAGAGACTCAAATAAAGTACAAAAGAGCAGAGAGATGAAGAGTAGAAGGAAAATTATGATTTGGATTCAAAACTGTAGGGAAACATTTTAAGGTGAGCAAACAGTATGATTAAGGAAACCTGAATTTGCCTATTTCAGAAATAATGGATGATATTGTATTGGTAAGAATCTAAGTATGAAAAAGTGTGGAAGAGGAGGGAAGAGAGGATAATAGGACTCAGATTCTAGAAAACCCTGAAGTCATGCTCAGAATGTGGCATTTACTCTTTATGAAATTAAAAAGCACTGAGGTGTAGTTTTGTATTTGTTTTGTAGTGTTTTATTTTTGGTTTTTGTTTTTGTGTTGGTAAAGTGAAATCCACTGAAAATGTGTCCTCTTTTTCTCTTTTATAAACTGTGGGGTTAGGGTGCAGTAGAGCTGGAAAGTTGACAATCTGATATGGCTAGCTGACATAATAAACTGTGATTTTGAGCATGATACATCAATTCAACGGACATTTATTGAGCATTTTCTGTTTACCAGCCATTATATTAAGTACTGGGTATAAATATATTGATAAACTCAGATATTAATAAAGCAACAGTTTTTTTTTCAAATCTGTTAGGGAAAATAGACACAGTAAAAAGTAACTATAATGAGGAGTTACTATTTAAGGGTCCAGAATCTCAGTTTGGGAAGATAAGAAAATTTTTGAAGTTGAATGGTGTTGATGGTTATATAACAATGTAAATCTATGTATTGCCACTTAGCTGTACACCTAAAATGTTTTAAATGGCAGATTCTATATACTATTTACCACAATAAAAAGTAATTATAATGCAATAATACTAAAGTGAAAATGAAACCACAAGCTTTAGTAGTAATTAATTGTATGGACATGAATGAGGAAAAGCAGATGGTATTACAAAAAACTTCCTAGAGATATCCTGCCATTTACAACAACATGGATAATGATGAACTTTGAGGGCATTATGCTAAGTGAAATAAGTTAGACAAAGAAAGACAAATACTATGTGATCTCATATACAGATTCTAAAAATGTCAAACACACAGAAAGACTAGATTGGTGTTGCTAAAGGCTAGAGTTTGGGTAAAAAGGGGAGATGTTTGTCAAAGAATATAAACTTTCTCTTATACAATGATTAAGATTAGGAGATCTGATATACAGAATGGTGACTATAGTTCACAACACTTATCAGTTCAGTTCAGTCACTCAGTCCTGTCCAAATCTTTATGTAGTATACCTGAAATTTAATAAGAGCAGGTCATAAATGTTCTCAACACACACACACACACACACACACACACACACGTGAAGTATTAGATATGTTAGTTAGGGCTTCCCTGATAGCTTAGTTGATAAAGAATCTGCCTGCAATGCAGGAGACCCTGGTTCAATTCCTGGATCCAGAAGATCCACAGGAGAAGGGATAGGCTACCCACTCCAGTATTCTTGGAATTCCCTTGTGGCTCAGCTGGTAAAGAATCTGCCTGCAATGTGGGAGACCTGATTTCAGTCCCTGGTTTGGGAAGATCTCCTGAAGAGGGGAAGGGCTACCCACTCCAGTTAGTTAACCTTATTGTGGTAATCTTTCATAATATATACATATATCAAATATTCACATTGTATACCTTAAACTTATAAATGTTTTTCATCAGTTATATATCCATAAAGCTGGAAAAAAAATTTAAATATTCCTAGGGAAAAATATTTACCTAGAATTTTGAGGGTGACTACAAAGAGCTTGTCAGATGAAGCTGGAGGAAGAAAAGAGAAGCAGGCAGTATTACAGATGGGGATGAGGCTGCAGAGAAAGGCAAATCTGAGTCTGGGATGCCTAGAGCCTGGCTTCATCCTGTAGACAATGGTGAATCAGCAACAAGCTTTTTTAAAGGGAAGAAATATAATCAGATTTTTAATGTTGCAGACTAGCGTACAAGAGTTACAACTAAAAAAATATATGTCTGAGTCAATATTCTATGTTTATAGTTCAGATAAAAATCACTACTGCTTCTTGAAAGAAAGAGGACTCCTGATGCAAAATACAGAAGTTAAACAGAGAACTTGAACAATCTGGCATTTCTTAAGTTCTTTTACTAATGGAAAATACTAATAAATGAAAGAATCAAAACAACATTGTAAATAAATACATATACATAATGAAAATTTGTTGTTATTTTATGCCTCTTTGAATAGCCCCACAAGGGCAGACTGTATTGTTAACATTGAATACATCTTCCAGGCCATTGTCCTAAAAAAGTGAGTCCAGATTCTTTAGACAGAGAAAATGCAATCAAGTCTTTATTTCTTGAAGAGTACTTTTGTTATTGCTTAAAACTGGAAAACTACAAAAAAAAAAAAAAAAAGTACAATAAAGGGAAGTACAGAGGAATAAATAGATTACATTCTAACAATGTGTTCTCTTTTAGCAGAAGCCCATATGCTTTTTTAATTATTTAATTAAGCCAGACAAAATGGATTATTCAGAAGCTACAGTAAAAGTTCAATTGACAGACTAATTTCACTGAGTCCACAGCTGTACTTATTTTAAAAGCTTTTCTATGTGATTGTATTATATCTAAAATGAACTGGCACATTTAGTTGCAGACTGTATTTTTATGTTGCTTTATTCTATGTTTTCATTTTATTCCAGCCACTGAATCTTTCAACTTTCAATAAGAATTATCTTAAGGAAATTAGCATTTCATGTTACTTCATCTACAACCAGCCTTATTCCTAAAGTCTTATTTCCTAAGGAAAAATTAAATAACTTTATGGGCAAACCAGGTATCACTCACATTCAGAATACTGGATCAAGATCATGAGAGGGGCTAGAGACAACAAATTCACATTTGAGGAGTTTATGGAACCTTGGAATATGGCCATTGTTTTAAGTACATTGCACTTTTAATCATCACTACAGTCTTTTGAGTTAAGAACCAGTACTGTATTGAATCCATGGATGTGGAAAAGGTAAATAGGTACAGGCAAAGGTGAAACCTACACCAAAAAGTAGTCAAGAGTCCTCGAAGCAAAAAAAAAAAAAAAATGATAGAAAGAGGGAGAGAGAGACAAGAGTTTTAAATGGAGATTGGATGTGTCAGCAGCATCAAATGTTTCATAGAAAACTGTGAGATCATGTCTAATATGAGGTTATTCGATTTGCAATTAGAAAGTCTCTGAAAATGTTTGCAAAGACATTATAGTAAACTATAATGGAAGGAAACTATAATGGCACTATAATGGAATAGCTGTGATGAAAAGAATTTGAGTAAATTAGAAGTCTAAAAATGGGAGACAGTGAGGAATACTCATCTGAGAAGTTTGGCAATGGAGAGAGGAGGGTGAAAGCTAAATAAGTAGGCAGTATTCAGGGACAGCCAGTTGAAGATGCTTACAGCCACTACAAAAAAGGAGAAAGAAGGGGTTATTGATGGACAACAGGGAAGAGGATAAGAGTGATTTGGAGATCAATGGAAAGTAGTAGCACTCCTACCTTTGAGAATTGTGGGAAGGAAAATGGAATGTGTAGTAGAGACGTGAATGAAGATTTTGATCTGGAGAGGAAAGAAGACATAGGAATTTTATCAGAGGGTCATCCCAAGGAAGTGGATTATCTGCTAAGGGAGGTGGAAACAGAGTTACTTTTGTGAGTTCAAAAAGCTTGAGAATACCATAATGTAGAATATGGCAAAGAGTCAATTAAGACTAAGCAAGAACAATTTGGGGTGGTGTGGTAGACTCAGAGGAAGCTCTCATTAAGTTACCCTGGCAAATTAAATAAAGCCAGTTTCCACAGCACTTCGGAGAAGGCAATGGCAAGCCACTCCAGTACTCTTGCCTAGAAAATCTCATGAACTGAGGAGCTTGGTAGGCTGCAGCCCATGGGGTCACTACTCGTCGGGCACGACTGATCAACTTCACTTTCACTTTTCACTTTCACGCATTGGAGAAGGAAATGGCAACCCACTCCAGTGTTCTTGCCTGGAGAATCCCAGGGAGGGCGGAGCCTGGTGGGCTGCCGTCTATGGGGTCACACAGAGTTGGACACGACTGAAGCAACTTAGCAGCAGCAGCAGCAGCCACAGCACTTATGAACTGAAACAACATAGATTCGTCATGGTATTTCCTTATCTAAATCTATGAAGTTCTGTTCTGTTATTCATCATAATTTGAAAGAATGAGATACAAATATGAAACTAAAGTTGTCTCAGGTGACTTTGCTTCAGAGGTAAAATGTTGCCCTAAAACTTGATAGAAGTAAAATTCAGGAAGCTTCTGAAATTCATGAGCAACTCAATATTTAAATAATTAGAAAGAAATGTGTTAAAGATAAACCAGAAGAACCAGGAGGAAAGTGGAAAAGTGGTTGAGCAGTGCTTATTAGAAAAATTTGCCTTGGGGGAGCTGATAGCAATACTTATAGAAATTTGTAGGATCACTTATTTGCAGAATTAATGAAATGACCAAGTAATTTTTCTCTTTAAATTAAACCTGCCATTTCTATTAGTGGAAAACTCCAGATATAGAAAAGGACACCACTGAAAAAGTTCTTGAGTTAAATTATTTCATAATCCTAAAATTGGTAATTATTTATGTTGATAGGCCTTTTGCCAATTACTCATTTTTGGGGTTCATTTCATTCTATCTCCTTCCCAGTTCTATGAGATAAAAGCAGATTTAATATTTTATGTCTCTCACTGCCTTTATTAAAATGATTAATCTTAAAACAGCTTGCTGATTTCCTACATGTTTATGTACACAACATATCCTAATTCAACTGGTTGGTTTATTTTCATCATTAGTAAATGAAACTTTTCATTATCAGTAAGTTCCTTGATCAACTTGAATTCTCATTCCAACAGAAAGTCTAATGTAAGTTTCATGTCTTATTAGCATTTGAGTCATCATGACTCAATTTTATTAGCATTTGAGTCATCATGGCTCAGTTTTTTTTTTTTCTAGATGTTTATTTGGATTTTATTTTTTTATTTATTTTTAATTGAAGGATAATTGCATTACAGTATTGTGTTTGTCTACCATCAACATGAATCAGCCCTCCCACTTGAACCCTCCTCCCACCTCCCTCCCCATCCCACCCCTCTAGGTTGTTAGGAGCCCTGGTTTGAGTTCCCCGAGTCATACAGCAGATTCCCATTGGCTGTCTATTTTACATATGCTAATGTATGTTTCCGTGTTACTCTCTCCATACATCCCACCCTCTCCTTGCCCACCCCCCGCCAGCCGTGTCCATAAGTCTATTCTCCATGCCTGTGTCTCCATTGCTTCTCTGCAAATAGGTTCATCAGCAAAACTTTTTAAATGACAACAGTGTTTGCATAAGATAATGCCATCCTTGCAGCTGCAAACTTAGATCCCTTGAAGGTAATGAAAAATCCTCTGACATGGTCTTTTTAGATTGCGTGCAAACTGTTATGAGTTTCCACAAAGCCACTTACTGGGAACCTACTCTTCCTGTTGGAGTTGTATCATTTGGAGTTAGAAAATTGTGTAATTGTTAATTGATTTTATTTAATGGTAGTGTTTAATCATCGTGAAGGATGTCCTTTTTTGCTTGATATTGATCAACTCAAAGTTTCAGCATTGTCACAACTATAGTTGTTCACAAAGGCTTACAATTCCCTATGACACCTCTAGATGTTCCTTTGTGATGGTACTCCACTATGAACATAAGTATAGAGACTGTAAATTACCCAAATTATTATCATCAATAGAAAATGTCTTCTTTGTTGCTGATCATTGTATTGTTCCAGTACAAAGAATATTTCCCAAATAGAAAGGAATCAAGACATCTTACAACAATGTATGTTAAATCTCAGCAGTGAAAAGAGAGCTAAAGAAACTGCTATTTGCTACTTCCATTATTTTTACTATTTTCAAGACCGGGGTGAAGCAATTGTTTAAAATATAGTTTAAAATTTTCTCCTGTTATTTATGAGACGTTTGAAGTCTGTCTTCAAGTCTTTTAAAAGTCTCTGTTTTGGTTAGAATCTTGTCTTTGATGAAAGTATAAAGTTTGTTTTTCTTGTGATAGCAGACTTGGTTGTTTTATATTTGCATATGGAGATCATGAATTATTTTTTTCTATTAGCAAAATCATGCTTGATATTAGTATTAATACTTTGGTCATAACATCATAATTGATGGATATTACTTTTTTTTTTCCCTTCAGTTCACCTTGGTTGACTTTTTTTTTAATTTTATTTTATTTTTAAACTTTACATAATTGTATTAGTTTTGCCAAATATCAAAATGAATCCGCCACAGGTATACATGTGTTCCCCATCCTGAACCCTCCTCCCTCCTCCCTCCCTTTACCCATGTGTTTATTAGCATATTATTTTTAACTCTAAAACTAAAAAGTTGAGCAAGATTACGTATCCTTTTTAAGTGTAGTACTGAATTTAGTAAGAGACAAGGTACAAAGTAAAAATTAAAAAAGTATGTTAAATTCAAGTCAAAAGATTTCAGTTTCAGTTGACTCCTGTATCTATCACTTATTGATTCTATAACCCATGGTAATTTATTTAACCTCTGCACCTCAGCTTTTTCATCTGTGAAATAGAATATTAATAAATTTTGGAAAATAAATAAATAAATTTTGGGCTAGCCTATCTTTCAAGGGAGTCATGATTTTAGATAAAATAGTATACAAGGAAACACTTTGTAAACTTGAAGTACTTAAGTTGTATTACTTTTATTAGGTTTAAAAAGTGAATATCAGCTAATTAGTTAAATAGATGAAAATTCTCTTCTGTTGACAGTGCAAACTTGATGATATAATAGCAGTGCTTTATTTAAACTCAGAAAAAAATCCCCTTTTATTAAAGAAACAACATATTCATTCATAGGATGATTCTGTAGCACTACACAAATGTTATATATGACTTTTCAATTCACTCATTTATACAGTTTGTAAAAATAATAGCACCTGCAAATCTGAGGGAGATTATTGTGTGCCTGGCATTATGCTAGGCACTGTTCCTACCCCCCATTAGACACGCACACATACAGATATATTTTTCAGTTAATCATTATAACCTATGAGAAAGTGTAGTTATTACTTGTGTTTTGAAACTGAAACTTCAAGGCAATAAGTGAATTGTTTAGCATGTTTTCACTACTCAGCAGGGATCCAAAGCCAGGATGTCAGAAGACTGGCCTTTCTCTTAATAACAAAATTTCTTTAAATATGGAAACTGTTTCTAAATCAACAGTTTACTTATTAGTAGTTATTTAAATTCATCATGACATCTTTATATTTGTTGTGTTTCTATGGATTACTTCAAGGATCGTGACTTCATTATATTGACAGAAAGATGCAATAGGCATTAATTAATGACATGCATTAAATCAGTTGGGCTTTCCTGGGTGGCGCAGTGGTAAAGAATCTGCCTGCCAATGCAGGAGATGCAAGAGATGCGGGTTTGATCAATGGGTCCAGAAGATTGCCAGAACTAGGAATTGGCAACCCATTCCAGTATTCTTGCCTGGAAAATACCAAGCACAGAGGAGCTCAGAGGACTGTAGTCCATGGGATCACAAAGAGTCAGACACAGTGTTTAATGTTCAGCAACTGAACACACATACACAAACAAATCAATTAGTTAAATTAACGTGCATTTGAACTGCCTTATATTGTGTTGAAATTAAACATTTCACTGTATAGAAAAAAGCACATTAAAACATCTAGATGCTTTTGTAATTATTTGGATAAATTTAATTACTAGATTTTGGACCTTGCATCTAAATATTTTCCCTTGGTGTAAACTACAGTATAACTCTGCCTGGAATCCTGAAGGAAACAGCATGAGAGCATCATGGTTGTTTTCAGTCACTCAGTTGTGTCTGATTCTTTGTGACCCCTTGGACTGCAGCTGTCTAGGTGAACTCTGGGAGTTGGTGATGGACAGGGAGGCCTGACGTGCTGTGCTTCATGGGGTTGCAAAGAGTCAGACGTGACTGAGCGACTGAACTGAGCTGAACTGGACTGAAGCATGCCAGGCTTCCCTGTCCTTGACCATTTCCCAGCGCTTGCTCAAACTCCATTGAGTCAGTGATGCCATCCAACCTCTCATCCTCTGTCTTTCCCTTCTTCTCCTGCCTTCAATCTTTCCCAGCATCAGGGTCTTTTTCCAGTAAGTTGGCTCTTCATATCAGGTGGCCAAAGTATTGGAGCTTCATCCTTAGCCTCAGTCCCTCCAATGAATATTCAGGACTGATATCCTTCAGGATGGATTGGTTTGATCTCCTTGCAGTCCAAGGGACTCTCAAGAGTCTTCCCCAACACCACAGTCCAAAACCATCAATTCTTCAGCACTCAGCCTTCTTTCTGGTCCATCTCTTACATCCATACATGACTACTGGAAAAACCATGTCTTCGACTAGATGGACTTTTGTTGCCAAAGTAGTGTCTCTGCTTTTTACTGCGCTGTCTGGGTTGGTCATAGCTTTTTTTCCAAGGAGCAAGTGTCTTCTAATTTCATGGCTGCAGTCAGCATTGGCAGTGATTTTGGAGCCCAAGAAAATAAAGTGTCATTGTTTCCATTCTTTCCCCATCTATTTGCCATGAACTGATGTGACCAGATGCCATGATCTTCATTTTTTGAATGTTGAGTTTTAAGCCAGGTTTTTCACTTTCCTTTTTCACCTTCATCTAGAGGCTTCTTTATTCCTCTTCGCTTTCTGCCATAATGGTGGTGTTTTCTGCATATCTGAGGTTATTGTTACTTCTCCCAGCAATCTTGACTCCAGCTTGTGCTTCATCCAGCCCAGCATTTCGTACGATGATTGTGCATATAAGTTAAATAAATTGACAATATGCACCTTGACGTACTCATTTCCCAGTTTGGAACCAGTCCATTGTTCCATGTCAGTTCTAACTGTTGCTTCTTGATTTCTCAGGAGGCGGGTGAGGTGGTCTGGTATTCCATCTCTTTTTTTTTTTTTTTTTTTAGTTTTCTGAATGTTGAGTTTTTTTTTTTTTTTTTAACTTTACATAATTGTATTAGTTTTGCCAAATATCAAAATGAATCCGCCACAGGTATACATGTGTTCCCCATCCTGAACCCTCCTCCCTCCTCCCTCCCCATACCATCCCTCTGGATCATCCCAGTGCACTAGCCCCAAGCATCCAGTATCGTGCATCGAACCTGGACTGGCAACTCGTTTCTTACATGATATTTTACATGTTTCAATGTCATTCTCCCAAATCTTCCCACCCTCTCCCTCTCCCACGGAGTCCTTAAGACTGTTCTGTACATCAGTGTCTCTTTTGCTGTCTCGTACACAGGGTTATTGTTACTATCTTTCTAAATTCCATATATATGCGTTAGTATACTGTATTTATGTTTTTCCTTCTGGCTTACTTCACTCTGTATAATAGGCTCCAGTTCCATCCACCTCATTAGAACTGATTCAAATGTATTCTTTTTAATGGCTGAGTAATACTCCATTGTGTATATGTACCACAGCTTTCTTATCCATTCATCTGCTGATGGACATCTAAGTTGCTTCCATGCCCTGGCTATTATAAACAGTGCTGTGATGAACATTGGGGTACATGTGTCTCTTTCCCTTCTGGTTTCCTCAGTGTGTATGCCCAGCAGTGGGATTGCTGGATCATAAGGCAGTTCTATTTCCAGTTTTTTAAGGAATCTCCACACTGTTCTCCATAGTGGCTGTACTAGTTTGCATTCCCACCAACAGTGTAAGAGAGTTCCCTTTTCTCCACACCCTCTCCAGCATTTATTATTTGTAGACTTTTGGATGGCAGCCATTCTGACTGGTGTGAAATGGTACCTCATAGTGGTTTTGATTTGCATTTCTCTGATAATGAGTGATGTTGAGCATCTTTTCATGTGTTTGTTAGCCATCTGTATGTCTTCTTTGGAGAAATGTCTATTTAGTTCTTTGGCCCATTTTTTGATTGGGTCGTTTATTTTTCTGGAGTTGAGGTGTAGGAGTTGCTTGTATATTTTTGAGATTAGTTGTTTGTCTGTTGCTTCATTTGCTATTATTTTCTCCCATTCTGAAGGCTGTCTTTTCACCTTGCTAATAGTTTCCTTTGTTGTGCAGAAGCTTTTAAGGTTAATTAGGTCCCATTTGTTTATTTTTGCTTTTATTTCCAATATTCTGGGAGGTGGGTCATAGAGGATCCTGCTGTGATGTATGTCAGAGAGTGTTTTGCCTATGTTCTCCTCTAGGAGTTTTATAGTTTCTGGTCTTACATTTAGATCTTTAATCCATTTTGAGTTTATTTTTGTGTATGGTGTTAGAAAGTGGTCTAGTTTCATTCTTTTACAAGTGGTTGACCAGATTTCCCAGCACCACTTGTTAAAGAGATTGTCTTTAATCCATTGTATATTCTTGCCTCCTTTGTCAAAGATAAGGTGTCCATATGTGTGTGGATTTATCTCTGGGCTTTCTATTTTATTCCATTGATCTATATTTCTGTCTTTGTGCCAGTACCATACTGTCTTGATAACTGTGGCTTTGTAGTAGAGCCTGAAGTCAGGTAGGTTGATTCCTCCAGTTCCATTCTTCTTTCTCAAGATCGCTTTGGCTATTCGAGGTTTTTTGTATTTCCATACAAACTGTGAAATTATTTGTTCTAGCTCTGTGAAGAATACTGTTGGTAGCTTGATAGGGATTGCGTTGAATCTATAAATTGCTTTGGGTAGTATACTCATTTTCACTATATTGATTCTTCCAATCCATGCACATGGTATATTTCTCCATCTATTAGTGTCCTCTTTGATTTCTTTCACCAGGTATTCCATCTCTTTAAGAATTTTCCACAATTTGTTGTGATCCACAAAGTCAAAGAATTTAGCATAGTCAATCAAGCAGATGTTTTTCTGGAACTCTCTTGCTTTTTCGATTATCCAACAGATGTTGGCAATTTGATCTCCAGTTCCTCTGCCTTTTCTAAATCCAGCTTGAACATCTGGATGTCCTTGGTTCTTGTACTACTGAAGCCTAGCTTGGAGAATTTTGAGCATTACTTTGAATTTGAATTTGAGAGCATTGTATTGGTCCCTAAATTTTCAGTGTAGAAAATCTGAGACCTCACTTTTACTAAACAAAATCAGAGGATTTCTGTAGCACTTCTCTATTCCCATTTCACTTTGGCAGGGAAGGACAATGGATCTCAAATGTTGAGAAATTTGGAAGTTCCAAAAAGGTGAGCTACGGTGATACTAAAAGGAAATATATGGAACAGAAAGTTTGCATGGATTTCTTTAATCTGCTTTGTGTGTGTATGTCAATGTGTGTGTAACTATTAATTTGACTGCTCATAATTTTACTTTTTAAAACCTTGGTAGCAGAAAACATCACAAGTGTGATCAACTTATATTTGCCATATACTATTTGTTTGTCTTAGCCTTTGGTGGTGGTGCTTGAGTCACTAAGTCATGACCGACTCTTAGCCTTTAGGGATGCTAAAACAAACTACCATAGGCTGGGTGGCTTAAACCACCGCTTACTTCTCACAGTTGTCCATGCTACCTAATCAAAGATCAAGACCTGGTAAATGTGGTGTCTGATAAGAATTTGCTTCCTGGTTCATCAATGGTGCGCAGAATGAATGAGAGAGACCTCTAGAGTGTCCTTCATAAGGGCACTAAATCCCACTAATGTGGACTCCACCCTCATGGCTTAATCATCTCCCAGAGGCTACACCTCCTACAACCATCACATTGGGGGTTTGGATTCAAGATATGGATTTGGGGGGGGGGGGCACATAAGTCTTCAATCCGTTAACACCATTACCAGCATTTAGCCAAACTTCAAATTCCAGGGACACAGTCATTCATAAGACTGGCCTCACTTTTGACACCAACTCCAAGTTTATGGGATACACTAGAAAGACTCACAGAACTCACTGGATGCTATTACATTTACCATTATGGCTTATTACAGGGAAATGATACAGCTCAAAATTAACCAAGGAAAGAAATCTATAGGGCAGAGTCTGGGAGGGTTTCAAATGCTGAATTTCCATTGTCCCCAGGATATATTACCCTCCTGGAACTGACGTGAGATAATTCTCCAAGCTGGGAAATTCACTCAAGCTTTGACTCTCCAGAGTTTTTATTGAGTTTTATTTTACTTATTACGTAAACATAACTGATAGTTTGATTGTCCATGTGGTTGATCTCAGCCTTTAGGTCAAGACACAAGCCCTCCTAAACCATATGGTTGGTCTTTCTGACATTATAAGTCCTGAAATAAAACTATTAAGTGTGACCAACCACATCCTATGATCCTCTGTAATTAGATAATTAGACCTCATTCTAAATGAAGACATTCCTATCAAGTTTGATGCAGATTACCTCCAAAAGCTATAGGCAGAGGCCTGACCTCTCTTCAGGCAGAGCCAAATTCTTCACTACACAGCTAGAGATCATCTTAACTGTCTCTATCCTAACTGAAGATTTTTTAAATGAATGATTATTGTTGATAATATCTCCTTATTTAATAACACGCTCATAAAGCCAATATGTTATTTTCTACTCAGAAAATACTGAGATTGGGAGATAAGGAGGGAGAAAAAACCCTGTAAGTAGAATCAGAATATGTGTTGAGAAAGTTTTATAAAACCAATTAACAAGAAACTGAGAGGGACAGAGAGAGAGAGAAAAAGAGAGAGAGGGAGGGAGAAAAGCCTGGAAAGGAGTAGGAGAAAGAAAATATAATTTTCTTAAGATGAAATTTCAGTACAGTTATAGTGTCAGAAATATTTTAGGGGAGCCTACTATTTGGGGCGGTGGACGGGGTCAAGCACTTCAGTGCTGCGTTTTAACGCACTTCCAGGAAATTTCACTGATTTACCCTCCTCACCTTTATGGAACTCCAGATTATGAGATAATTGCTGCTATTAACAGTGAGAAGTTATTGAGATCCTGCTAATGCCTCATCACTGTATAAGGCAAAATGTGGTGTCACAGTTTTAAAGATGCAGAAGACATGGTTCTAAAGCATAAAGTAACTCACCTGAAATACAAAGCTAGTAAACATTTGAGCATCTGTTCTTTCTTTGAGTCTATTCATTTCTTCACATCTCTGCCTTTTAAAACGTTTTGTAAGGTAGTGATTAATTCCCACTGATTCCCAAAGGAATAGCTATTTTCTATCCAAGGAATTGGATGGGTTTGCACCCTTGCTGATATTTTTGTTGTATCAAAAACAAAAGTGACTAAGTGAGGAAAATAAGTTACTATTTCAATATTAGAAAAAGAGAAAGCTACTGATATCTTTTTAAAAATATTCTTTCTAACACAGAGAAGCCTGTCATACAAAGGAAGAATAGAAAGGTTGTCCACCCTGGGGCACTAGTTTTCGATCTTGACTGAACACCAGCTTCACCTGTAGAGCTTTGAAAAATACAACCACATCTAGAAATTCTGATTCACGGTTAGCATGAAGCCTGACTATCTGCATTTAAAAATTATATAGTTTAATTCTGATTTAAGAACTATAGGGATATAGTAGAGAAAAACTATAGCAGACAGACATAGGTCTGTCTAATTGACTCAGTCTGCCAATTAAAAAACTATGTGGCTTTTACAAATATTATCACTTAATAGAAAAGGAGAAAGTCACAGAGAAGGTAAATAAGGTCATATTGTGAGAAAGTGGTAGAACCAGAATTCTGCTTCACAGTTCATGATCTTAATAAGTGCTCTGCAGAATCTACTGGACAGCTATCAAGTACTGTTTTGTGTCTTGAGGACATACCACTGACTAAGTAAGAAGTAACTAACTGCCTGCTCTCAAAGAGCTTATGTTAGAAATGTATAAACCTAAAATTAAGTTTAGGTAGAGAAAGATTCTGTAAAGCAAATTACACAGAGCTGTGAATAGAAAGCACTGCAAATATAATCTACACTTATTTTTAGTTTTTTTATACATTCTCTCAGTTCTTACATTTGTAATGTTAACCAATGTCATCTAAAATATTCCTATTTAGACACAAGTTAGCAAAGAGTATGTGGGAAAAAAATCTACTTCATCAAATAATTCCTTTTCAGGGATAATTTATTCTGTGTTTCTACTGATTTAAATGAAATTAGAAATAATGTGTGAAAGTGAATAGAAAGCATAAGTCTAAAAATCAGGAAGTAGAGTTATAATTCTGATCTTCCCTAAGTCCACTTGAATAGTTTTTAAAGAAAGAGATGGACATGAGCTGCTACACCAAGGATTAGCAGACTTCTCTTTAAGGACCAGGTTGTAAATATTTTAGGTTTTATGGGCTGGAAGCTCTTTATCACAACTTCTTTATCATTACAGAGAAAAAGCAATCAGACAATTATGTAAATAAATAAGCTTGGCCCTGTTCCAATAAAAATGTATTTATGGATAGTAGAAATTTAATTTCTTTTTATTTTCATGTATCACAAAGTATTATCCTTCTTTTGATACTTTTTAGCCATTCAAATATGTGAAAACCATTTTTAGCTTGCGGGCCTGACAAAAATAGGCAGCCTGAAGGCTGTAGTTGGCCCCCCACAATACATGATCCCTCAGGTCATGTCCTGAGGCTTACTGTCACAGCCTTCAGAGATCTTTCACTGGGCTGCTGCCTCTGCCCGCCATACAGTAATAGACAGGAAAGAAACCCTCTGTACCCGAAGACCTCATATGCATTGGTCCTCAAACAAAGGGGTGTATAACAGTCACCCCTGTTAGAATATTAAAATATTAATTTTGTTAATTTTATATTAATATTAAAATAATAAAACCCACTGAAAGAATATTAAAAAATGCAGATTCATTAAAATGGGATCTGCATTTAATTCATTTATTTGTTTTGCAGTGAGTTATTTATTTTTTATTAATTCATTTTTATTCACAACGTTGTGTTAGCTTCTACTGGACGGCAAAATGAATCAGCCATACATATACATACATCCCCTTCGTTTTGCATTTCCCTCCCATTTAGGATACCACAGTGCATTAAGTAGAGTTCAGATATCATATACTAAGCTGTATATGTAGAATCTAGAAAAATGGTTAAAGAAGCATGACGATGATGTTGAACTGCTAAGAATCCTGATCTAAACATAACATAAATATAGGACATAAAACCTATAAACTGCAGATTGCAACACAGTGAGATATATATCACAATAAAGAAGAGACAAAAATATGAACTGTTCTATGAAAAGTGAGTAGTAAAGAGCCGTTAGAAGTTAGTATTGGCAAGTGGAGAGAAAGTAGCAAGTGGTGTACACAACCGTCCTTCTATATAGATTATTCAGCTGAGTGCTGTGCATATATTCTGCCCTGGCCAATGACAAGAAAGGCCTGAGCACACTCTAAACAGGAGCTGTAATCTCCACCGGGGGAATTTACTTTCCCCCTGAATAGTTCTGTTCTTTGCTAGCTCTTGACTACAGGCAATTTCCTTATAACCTGTTTCCCTCAATTGCATGCATGCTAAATCGTTTCAGTCGTGTCCAACTCTTTGCGACCATACAGACTATAGCTGGCCAGGCTCCTCTGTCCATAGGATTCTCCAGGCAAGAATACTGGAGTGTGTCGCCATGCCCACCTGCATCTCTTATATCTCCTGCATTAGCAGGAGGATTCTTTACCACTAGCACTGCCTGGGAAGCCCAATACCTCAATTCTAATAGAATATTGCTCATCAGGTTGTCAAGAGGTTTAAATGAGTTAATACATTTTTGA
Source organism: Bos taurus (assembly GCF_002263795.3). NCBI lineage: Eukaryota > Metazoa > Chordata > Mammalia > Artiodactyla > Bovidae > Bos > Bos taurus. Next base: position 11,017,497 of record NC_037332.1, on the reverse strand, counting down.
CTGAAAATTAATGCAGAATGTGAGAGTTGTGAGTTAAGTTTTATTTGGGGCAAAATGAAGTCTATAGTTTGGGAGACAGCATTTCAGGTAGCTCTGAGAAACAGCTCCAAAGAGTCAAGGGGAAAGTCAGAAAACAGGTGATTTTTGTGAAGGGGGAGTCCATGCAATCCAGCACTTATGTTTTGCAGAAGGTTATTGCTAGTCATGAAGGATTTTAGTGCTTTTCTAGATATGAGGAAATGTGAGAATTGGGCTCATAAAATCTTCTCCGGAAAATATCTAACCATCTGAAGACCAGTTCTGCCAGTTTTTTTTTTCAGTGCCTCACTCCTGATCCCCACCCTGAACTCTTTTCAGGAGATGTTGAAGCCAACACCTTCTGGAGCTCATACCTTGCAGACTGCAAGTGCCAATGGCAAGCGCCAATTTGTGGGTGACACATAGAGTGCTTAAAACTGTGCTGGGCACAATAGTATTTTTCAGTAAATCTTAATTGCTATTGATGTTGACATTGATCTTTTCAGCCATGATACTGTTGGACCTCTTAATAAGACGATTGAATTGAGATCTGTAGAGGTGGAGTGTGTCCACAGTAGGACTGACCAGCTGGCAGTTATCGAGTGTGGGACGTGGTTTATGGTTTACTCTCTGTAAATATCACTTTCTTCATCCATTAACAAAAGGTATAAAGACTACATAAGTTCTGGACAATTCCCATTTTGACATTTTATAATATGTACACAATTTAAAGTCATATAAATACAATATTAGAATGCATGCAAATGAATATAACACAAGATTATTACTGTTAGAACCCAATTAAATGGATTGTTTTAAAAGGGATTGTTAAGAATAGTGGGTTTAGTATACTTCCTTTGTGATGTCCAAGGAAGGAACTAAATGGATGAATCCTTTTTATTACCCTGGCTTGCTTTTTTATACGCAAGAAATACTAATGGATATGGTTTCTGCCTTCTACAGTTTTTCAAGTACTTTCAAGCACCTTGAAATACTTTTATTTGCCTCAAGACTCTTTCCCTTAGCATAACAGAGCTAAAAGCAATTGTTGCAAGACATAGCCTATAATTTTGTCACTTCTGCCCTGATTGAAGGGAAAAAAATCAACTGTGTTCTTACAGTGTTAGCCCTGCCTGGCTGAAAAAAGTGAAAAGGTCATTTCTCATGGTACTGAAAGGATAGTATAGTCCATCTCCAAAGAGATTTATTCTATTTTTTTCATATGCCTGTTGGCCATTTTGATTTTTTAAGCATTATTGAGGTATAGCTGATATATAAAAAGTACACTTTAAAGTATGCATCTTGATGAGTTTGGACATACGCATACACTCATGATAGCATCACCACAATCAAGGTACTCAACTTATATATCAACCTCCAAAAATTCCCCTTGGTTCTTTTTTTGGTTTTGTTTTGTTTTTATTTTTGCTTTTGTCATAAGGACACTTAGATGAGATCTATCCTCCATTAAAAAAATTTTGAAGGAAACAATTAAGCTGATACAGACCAGCTTTATATAACACCCCATGAAATAGTCTCTTTTCAGAGAACTGCAAAATGAGATGGAAGGCAAGAAGGTTTTATAAGATAAAGAGTAAAGAACAAATAATAGAAAACATCTGATTGACTGGGGCGGCATTTGTCACCTTGATAGGAGTGAAAAGGCCCAGGGTTGGCTTGGCATTTGGCATTGGCTGACCAGACATGCTGCTTTTCTGGTCGAGCAAAGCATTTACAAGGACACAAAAGTTACCCAAGTTCTGGTGTGCTGATGTGGCTTCATGTTGGACCTAGGAAGTTATTCCAACACCTAACATATTTTAAAGTGCACAGTATCATAGCGTTGACTCTAGCCCCATGTAGTGCAGTGCATCTCTAGAAAGGATTCATCTTGCATAACTGAAACTTCATACCTATCAAGCAACAACCTCCCATTCCCCTCTACCCCCAAACGCCAGAAGGTCCTAATATTTTGTCTGATCTCTGAAGCAGATTCCAAGCCTGGTTAGTACTCAGATCGCAGGGATGAATTTTAATGCAGTCTTTTCAAATATTTGTTGATGGAAATACAGCATGTTTGGATTACTAAAACATAATGTTCATTCTAAAACACCCCAAATTTCCTAACAGCGGATGGGCTGCACTTGAATAAACAGATGACAGAGATGTGATTAATATTATGTAGACTTACCTTGATTAATTTAATAATCAGTATTTGCTTGATGAATTTTAATACTGCTTAATATACATGAAATAACTAAAGAAGCTTTTATTCATGTCAGCATAATTCATAAAATATATTGAGGATTTTGAAGACAGAGATTCATAAGTCTCAGAGTATACTTGCCACTGCATAAATACATCATGTAGGGAGTCATTGGACTCACTCCAGTGTTCTTGCCTGGAGAATCCCAGGGACGGGGGAGCCTGGTGGGCTGCCGTCTATGGGGTCGCACAGAGTTGGACACGACTGAAGCGACGCAGCAGCAGCAGCAGCAGCAGGGAATCATTGGACTATTCAGGTTCCTGTGACCTTCTTTCTCAGCATAACTTGGTCTCCTTATTTTGCCCTCTTTTTTATTTCTTTGGAGGAGGAAGGATAATTACTTCAGTCATTCCTCTGCTTTTGGCTGAAGCCCAAACCAAATTAGCATTTTTGATACTTCTGACGTTACAGAATAATGGTCCTTAGGGGAAGTGATTGTGGCGAGTATGAAGAAGGAAGCCTTGTTCTCTGTCAAGAAGTATGAATACTTTATCATAATCAACACCTTTAGTAAGTCCTATTTGCTTTTTTTCATTGTGACCCAAGAGTTGAAAGATAAACTGAGGCAAATCAAAAATTTGTAAGAGTTTATTTGGAAAAAAATCAACTCAAATCAAGCAATGTCAAACCAGGAATGCATGATCAGGAGTGCTCCACCACAGGAGCCAAGGGAGAACTTCAGATACAGTGCAGAAACAAAGAAGAGAAATTGCAGTATTCAATTGATGACAGCTTAAAAAATAAAGCCTGGTTGGCTGTCCATGGTTGGTTATCCTAAGCATTTTCGATTTCGCAACCTTGAGGCATTACAGGCTTAAATTTTGGTTTACTTCTATAGGTTGCTGCTGCTACTGCTGCTAAGTTGCTTCAGTTGTGTCTGACTCTGTGCGACCCCATAGACGGCAGCCCACCAGGCTCCCCCGTCCCTGGGATTCTCCAGGCAAGAACACTGGAGTGGGTTGCCATTTCCTTCTCCAATGCATGAAAGTGAAAAGTGAAAGTGAAGTCGCTCAGTCATGTCCGACTCTTAGCGACCTCATGGACTGCGGCCTACCAGGCTCCTCTGTCCATGGGATTTTCCAGGCAAGAGTACTGGAGTAGGGTGCCATTCTTACCCTGGCATTAAAGCTACCTCAACTTACTGGTCTCCTTTTCTAATTAAACAAAAACCAGTTTATCTTTAAATAGAATTCTGCTGTCCTCTTTGGGCAGGGAAAGTTGTAAGCAATGGCATCTTCCTGGGTGATAGAGATTGTAATACATTTTTTCCATGACATTCAAAACCTTCAGCTAAGTGGCTGCCAACATTCTCAGCACTCAACACCAAATTTTGCCTCTTACGTGTGGTGGTGCACTTCTCAGTGTCTTTCATGTATTTCCGTGAATATTTTCCACCTGTCCTCATTTATTTATTTGCTTATTTATATTTTCAAAGGAGGCTTGCCTGCTTTCAGTGAAAAATATTTTTTTCCAATGTGTGTTTTCCTATTTACTGACACTTTTAGAAAACTCTTTTAGGACTTAATTTTTGCTTTTGTTCTCTGGACTAATTCTTGTACTTTATCACACTAGCAGTTTCCTCAGTCATTTTTATTCCTATTCTTTTATCTTTTCCCATTCTTAGCTGCTAATCTACTACAATAGCTTTATAGTGCCTTAACAATATCCACTAATTCTGTCCAATTTAAGTGGTTTATATTTTCTGAAGCCATTTATATGCTTCTAATGAAAATGCTGGCATTTGATTTTATTGTCATTTTAAATATCAGACAACAATTTGAGTAGTGGAAATAAATAAAAATAAAGAGTAACCAAGTATCCAAAAAATGTAATGACTCAAATACCGATTAGATGAATAGAATAGAGATTCATTTGATAGGGAGTTGAATTTATATTAGAATTATATATCAATCACTATATTAAAAACATAGCTTTTTTGAATGCTATAGTTAATGTTGGAGATAGAGATTATAATCATCCACCATAAAAGCAAATCTATCTAAGCAAACATCTGAAGTTTTTGCTATTGCTACTGTTGTCTTAAACTTAAAACTAAAAATAATAGTTTTCCAGGCCTGTTATTTTAAGAATCAGTCTTAAAATGTTTAATATTATTTTTAAAAGAATTTTTTCATCATTAAGAACTAAATAAGCTTAGATTCCACGGTCAGAGAGAGTATCCTTGTTTTTAGAGATAAGCCAAATCAGTTCAGATATAAAATTTGGAAGCAGTCAAAATTCATGTACTGTTTGTATACTATATTTTTCATCAAAAGATCACCAGAAATTTAAGGTGATGTGCATATAAATTAATGGAGAAGGGAAAGGCTACCCAGTCCAGTATTCTGGCCTAGAGAATTCCATGGACTGTATAGTCCATGAGGTAATGAAGAGTCGGACAGAACTGACCGAAATTATAGTTCCTAGTCAATTCATCTAATGGGAATTGGGGAGGTTCGTCAGTCAAAATGGAGGAATTAAAAAAAAAAAAGTGCAGTGTGTTCTCATTCATTCAATAAACATTTGTTGACTGAACAGAGATAGAGCAGTGGTAAAAATTCTAAGCAACCACCAACTTAAACTATACTTCCCCCTTCCAAGCTATTCAGTCATTCATTAGAAAAAATGGATTCACTCATTAAGTTATTAACTATTTTTTTGAACTTGACAAGAGATGAATCCTCACAATGTAAACCTCTGAGTCTCATCTCAAAGCAATTTGATCATTCAATGGACCAGTACTGTTATATAGGTTTTTAGTCTATCCATTCTCACGGACAAACATTGAAAATGAATATTGCATATGAACTGATCGAAACTGCATTGAACTACATAAAGTTACTTTACACTGGTTTTGATATGCTTCAGTGATGCTTTTAAATCTCATGTCCAAAAGCCAGAGTTGGAAAGTGAAATTGCTATTGGCTTAGTGTCCTTAGTTCTCTTTGGAATAAGTGTCTCAATCTTTTTGGTTTCCCAATTAATAGATAACAACACAAATCCAAACTGTTGTGTCTGGAGAGTTGCTTAAATGTAAATTATGAATCCCTATGCTCTACTAGTTTCCTGTCTTTGTTTTTTGTTGTTGCAACATCAGTATAATCTAAGCAGAGAATTCAACTAAATTAGAATAAGTTATTTGTGCAGAAGCCAAATTATGTGTTGGTGTAGTGAGACTTCTCTAAGTCTCACTCTTGGAATTGTTAATTGAGTTTGGAGTAAAAATAGATGAAAAGAATCTTGCTAATTAGATGTGGGCACTGTCTGGAAGTTGTTGTTGAATAGGTAAAGGCGAATATGAATTTAAAAGCATCAGAATGAAAATCTCTAGAGAATTAGCATGAGGATGGTAGACATGATTTATTTAAAAAGTTTGGAAAGTTTTCAACATAAAATGACATACCTGTGCCACAGAAGAGTTATAAATAAAAGTGATAAATAATGTAAACAGCATGATTTTTATTCCAAAAAAATAATTGAAGACATATTTTGTGTCTAAATTGTTTGCCAAATCAGGGCAGGTAAATTCCCCTACCATCAGACCACAGAACTGTAGTCATGACCTAGATAAATATTTGGATTGTGTATACAGTGAATGACTTCATTACTTTTCAAAAGGCATTATAACATAATACTTAAAAACCATCCCTTTGAAAGGTATCATACCTGGATTGAAAACCTGTCTCTATCATATCCTTTTCTACAGACTTTGAATATATTACTTATTCCCCTTATGTTAATTTCCTAATTTGTAAAATAAAAATAGTACCAAATATATAAGGTTACTGGGAAGATTAAATGAAATAATGTAAGAGTATATGAATTGCTTTGCATAGGAAAAGTGAAAGTGAAGTTGCTCAGTCATGTCCAACTCTTTGCAACCCCATGACTATAACCTACCAGGCTCCTCCATCCATGGGATTTTCCAGGCAAGAGTACTGGAGTGGGTTGCCATTTCCCTCTCCAGGGGATCTTCCCAACCCAGGGATCAAACCCAGGTCTCCCGCACTGCAGGCAGATGCTTTACCTTCTGAGCCACCAGGGATATGTGGCATATGATTAATTTTCAACATTCAGCAACTGTATTATTGTTAGCTGTTCTTAATTAGAAATTTAATTTCTAAACTCCTATTTCTTATTTTCTTCCTTCCTCATTCAACCTCAGAGAAACATCCTGTGCATTAACATTTTCAAAAATATGAGGGAAAAGGGGGAAAGTGACAGTTAATTTACATTGCTTTTCTGTGTCCAGTTTAAGAATTTTTGGCACGAATAAATTCCTAGATACCCTTGGAATTACACATTGCATCTAATGTAAATCTCTTCTAAATCTAAAGCATTTAAGCACAGTGCTGCTTCAGTGCACCTGAATCACATTACCTAGGTTACAATTGTGAATGTTTTTTAATGTTTTAAGACACAATGACATTTCCTATTACTTTGTATTTATGTACTATTTCTTATAGACGTTCCTTAAGCTGCCCTTCCGAGATCCTATTCTGACCTTCCTGTGCAGTTGCCTGTGCTGTCTACTTTGTCTGCCTCCTCACACCGAGACTTGTGAATACTCTACAAGACTATGGCAATATTTCTTGTTCTTTTCTTTCTTTATTTACCCAGTGAGCTATTCCACACCCGGGGTGCCTTTTTTAACCTTGAATCATGTAATATGAACATTAGGAAAGACTTCAAGTTCATGTGGTCTTTAATGTGGATAACTAATTTTCTTCTCCATATATACATTCTTGAGTATTTTTCCAACTCCCCATAGGTCTTTTCCATTCATACAGTCTGCTGTCATTCAACATTCCATAAATATTTCTAGAGTGCTCTCTACTTGTCAACAAGTTACTAAGAACTGGGAATAATCAATCAGATATAGTTTCTGATTTCAAGAAACTCAGTGTCAAAATGGGCAGTCACAGAAAAAACAGCCAGTCAGTCATGCTGAAGAGTGATAATTTGTATGATATGAGTTACTGGAGAATGCTAAGGAATTTTGTAACTTAAATCACTGGGGTGCCACCCATCCCAAAGTGAGTGACATAATAGTTCAGTCACCTCAGTTCAGTTGTGTCTGACTCTTTGCGACCCCATGGACTGCAGCATGCCAGGCCTCCCTATCCATTAAACAACTCCCAGAGGTTACCCAAACTCATGTCCATAGAGTTGGTGATGCCATCCAACCATCTCATCCTCTGTCATCCCTTTCTTCTCTCACCTTCAATCTTTCCCAGCATCAGGGCCTTTTCAAATGACAGCTCTTCACAGCAAGTAGCCAAAGTATTGGGGTTTCAGCTTCAGCATCAGTCCTTCCAATGAATATTCAGGACTGATTTCCTTTAGAATAGACTGGTTGGATCTCCTAGCAATCAAAAGGACTCTCAAGAGTCTTCTTCAACACCACAGTTCAAAAGGATCAATTCTTTGGTGCTCAGTTTACTTTATAGTCCAACTCTCATATCCATACATGACTACTGGAAAAACCATAGCCTTGATTAGATGGGCTTTTGTTGGCAAAGTAATATCTATGCTTTTTAATATGCTGTCTAGGTTTGTCATAACTTTTCTTCCAAGAAGCAAGCGTCTTTTAATTTCATGGCTGCAGTCATCATCTGCAGTGATTTTGGAGCCCCAAAAATAAAGTCTGTCACTATTTCCATTGTTTCCCCATCTGTTTGCCATGAAGTGATGGAACCAAATGCCATGCTCTTAGTTTTCTGAATGTTGAACTTTAAGCCAACTTTTTCACTCTCCTCTTTCACTTTCATTAAGAGGCTCTTTAGTTCTTCTTTGCTTTCTGCCATAAGGGTGGTGTCATCTGCCTTAAACCTAGGACTCATAAGATACTCTCCCTTTGAACTGAGGTTCCTTGAATATCTGAAGTTATTGATGTTTCTCCCAGCAATCTTGATTCCAGCTTGTGCTTTATCCAGCCCAGCATTTTGCATGATGTACTCTGCATATAAGTTAAATAAGAAGGGTGAGATTGTACAGCCTTGACATACTCCTATCCTGATTTGGAACCAGTGTGTTGTTCCATATGCAATTCTAACTGTTGCTTCCTCACCTGCAGATTTCTCAGAAGGCAGGTCACGTGGTCTGATATTCTCACCTCTTGAAGAATTTTCCACAGTTTGTTGTGATCCACATAGTCAAAGGCTTTGGCATAGTCAATAAAGCAGAAGTAAATATTTTTCTGGAACTCTCTTGCTTTTTCAATGATCCAACAGATGTTGGCAATTTGATCTCTGGTTACTCTGCCTTTTCTAACTCCAGCTTGAACATCTGGAAGTTCATGGTTCTAGTACGGTTGAAGCCTGGCATGGAGAATTTTGAGCATTACTTTGCTAGCATTTGAGATGAGTGCAGTTGTTCAGTAGTTTGAGCATTCTTTGCCTTTCAGAATGCCTTTCTTTGGTATTTGAATGAAAACTGACCTTTTCTAAACCTGTGGCCACTGCTGAGTTTTCCAAATTTGCTGGCATATGGAGTGCAGCACTTTCACAACATCACCTTTCAGGATTTAAAATTGCTCGACTGCAATTCCATCACCTCCAGTAGCTTTGTTCATAGTGAAGCTTCCTAAGGCCCACTGGACTTCACATTCCAGAATGTCTGGCTTTAGGTGAGTGATCACACCATTGTGATTATCTGGGTCGTGAAGTTCTGTTTTGTACAGTTCTTCTATGTATTCTTGCCACCTCTTCTTAATATCTTATGCTTCTGTTAGGTTCATACCATTTCTGACCTTGAAAAGTTCCCTTGGTATCTCTAATTTTCTTGAAGAGATCTCTAGTCTTTCCCATTCTATTGTTTTCCTTTATTTTTTGCATTGATCAGCGAGGAAGGCTTGCCTATCTCTCCTTGGTATTCTTTGGAAATCTTCATTCAAATGGGTATATCTTTCCTTTTCTCCTTTGCCTTTAGCTTGTCTTCTTTTCACAGCTATTTGTAAGGCCTCCTCAGACAGCCATTTTGCTTTTTTGCGTTTCTTTTTCTTGGGGATGGTCTTGATCCCTGTCTCCTGTACAGTGTCACGAACCTCCATCCATAGTTCTTCAGGCACTCTGTCTATCTGATCTAATCCCTTAAATCTATTTCTCACTTCCACTGTATAATCATAAGGGATTTGATTTAGGTCATGCCTAATGATCTAGGGGTTTTCCCTACTGTCTTCAATTTAAGTCTCAATTTGGCAGTAAGGAGTTCATGATTTGAGCCACAGTCAGCTACCGGTCTTATTTTTGATGACTGTATAGAGCTTCTCCGTCTTTGGCTGCAAAGAATATAATCAGTCTGATTTTGGTGCTGACCATCTGGTGATGTCCATGTGTAGAGTCTTCTCTTGTGTTGTTGGAAGAGGGTGTTTGCTATGACCAGTGCGTTCTCTTGGCAAAACTCTATTAGCCTTTGCCCTGCTTCATTCTGTACTCCAAGGCCAAATTTTCCTGTTACTCCAGGTGTTTCTTGACTTCCTACCTTTGCATTCCAGTCCCCTATAATGAAAAGGACATCTTTTTTGGGTGTTAGTTCTAGAAGGTCTTGTAGGTCTTCACAGAACCATTTAACTTCAGCTTCTTCAGCATTACTGGTCAGGGCATAGGCTTGGATTACCGTGATATTGAATGGTTTTCCTTGGAAACGAACAGAGATCATTCTGTCATTTTTGAGATTGCATCCAAGTACTGCATTTTATACTCTCTTGTTGACTATAATAGCTAAGTCATAAAAGATGATGAGAGGCAGTTAAGGAGAAAAGGTATGTAAGAAAAACTCTCTTCTTCCTCCTCTGATTCTCCTTTACTCTCACACTACTATCATACTTACCAACACTTCTGACAGCAACACTTCCCCTACCAAGCAATTCACTGCAACACCAGCAGGATGTCCTAGAGTTTAACTCAGTTCTGACACTGCCAACAGTTCTGACACTGGAGGTAGCATCAGATCCTACAGGTCAAGGGCTCAGTTCCACTAGAGCACGCCCAGCCTCCTTCAGATGCCACTTGCAAGTCCAATTTGTCATTTGTGCTTCTGGCTAATTGGGTACAAATCAGAGACTCCCACTAACCCCTCCTTGGGTTCGATTAATTTGTTGGAGCAGCTCATGGAACTCAGGGAAACATTTACCTACATTTATGGCCACCTGATGCAAAGAACCAGCTCATTGGAAAAGACCTAAATGCTGGGAAAGATTGAAGGTAAAAGGAGAAGTGGGCAGCAGAGGATGAGATGGTTAGATAGCATCACTGATTCGGTGGACATGAATTTGAGCAAACTCTGGGAGTTAGTCAAGTATGGGAGAGCCTGGAGTGCTGCAGTCCATGGAGGTGCAAAGAGTCAGACATGACTTAGCAACTGAACAACATAGTAATAAAGGATACAGATTAACAACCAGATGGAAGGATACATAATGAATAAGGTCTGGGAGGGTCCTGAGTTCACGGCCTTCTGTCCCTGTGGGGTTGGGATGTATCACTTTCCAGTATGTGGATATGTGCACCAACCTGGAAGTTCCCCAATCCATGTACTTTTGGGAATTTTATGAAAGCTCCATTACATAGGTATGATCAATCATTTATTGAATGAGTAATTAATCACTGATTCATTTCCCTGTTCCCTGTCTGGAGAATGGTGGGTGGAGCTAAAAGTTCCAAGCTTGTAATAATGACTTGATCCTTCTGGTGATGAGCCTCCATCCAGGAGCCCACCCAGAATCCCCCATTAGAAGAAAAGATGCTCTGAATGAGTACTGTTATCACTGAGGAATTTACAAGAGTTTTAGGATCTCTATGTGTGAGCATTCCAAATGAATATAAAAGCATACGGCCAAGGTGGCATTCTGAGTATGTGTGACTGCAAATTCTTCATCAGCTAGAACATGAAGTATGAATAAGAAGATAAAGGTGATCCTCATTATTACATTATGAATATTGACATAATAAACACTTAATGTACATCATATTTGACTAAGAACTTTACAAACACACTAAAACATAGGTATTATTATCCCTCATTTTATAGCAGAGGAGCATGACCTTAAGGTTAAGAAACTTTTACAAAGTCAGACAACATTTTCCCCCAATTAAAAGTAAATTAAAAATGAAAAAAAAAAAAATAGAGTCAGAAACCAGTAACAACTAGAAGGGCCAGGATTCCTCCTAGGCCTTTTAGGAATATTTAAGAATGCTATGCTTCTGGGAATCACCTCCCAAATAAACTACTTGTGTGCAATTATTCATCTTAGGGAGGGTCTGCTTTCAAGAAATCTTGAACTTGGAAAGAAAAGATAGTCTAGATGAAAAGATGATGTAAAGAAGTACATTTATATAATGTGTTAAGCCCAGATTTTGGCACATTTTAAGAGTTCATTAGATTGTTGGTGTTTGTTGCTGCTGTCTTAATGTTCCTTTCCTTTGCTAGAATGTAAGCTTCTTGAGGGAAGGGCTTTTCTCCCAGTGGTGTCTCATGCTTAGAACAATGATCAATGAACATTTGTTCAATGGATGAATTAATATAGTTCCAACACTTGAGAAATCCCAAAATGTGAGAATATAGAGATACAAACTACACTGTATTATTTTCTTCCAAATCACCTTTCTCTTAAGAATCACATGTTTCTGTGCACTTCTTGACACCTGAAGTTTCCAAGACATCAATTTTCAGTGATCTTTTGAAGGAATCAGTTTTCAAGATGTCGACTTTCAGCTATCTTTTGAAGACATCTTACATCATATGAAGAACTCACTAAAACATTTTTATGAATCTCAGACTTTTGTTTTCAATAATGATTTTCATTTTCTGAACCCTCTGCCTGAAAAGTTTTCTCCCAGGTATCCACATTGCTTCCTCTGTCTCATTCAGATTTATACTCAGAAAGCACCTAGTTCCTAATTGTATCCCTCCCTTGCTTTAATTGGGCTTCCCTGGTGGCTCAGACAGTAAAATGTCTGCCTACAATGCGGGAGACCCAGGTTTGATCCCTGGGTCAGGAAGAGCCTCTGGAGAAGGAAACGGCAACCCACTCTAGTATTCATGCCTGGAGAATCCCATGGACCGAGGAGCCTGATGGGCTACAATCCATGGGGTCACAAAGACTCAGACACAACTGAGCGACTTCACTTCACTTGCTTTAATTTTCCCTTTACAATTATCACCATTTAAAAATGTATTCCACTTATTTTTGTTTACAGTTTCTCTCAGCCAACAAGAATGAATTAAAAGTATTTCTGCCTTTTCCCCCTAATAATTTCCCTAACACCTGATACATCATCAGTGAAATATCAACGAATATTTGTGAAGTGTGTGAATGTCTCCAGACCATCAAGGAAAACTGTTTTTCAAAGAAAGAAGATAGAAGAGAATCTGTTGTAAAGCATACTAGGATCCTTGAAATAGTCTGATAGAAATAAAGGAATGGGGAATGGGGAATTTTCCTGACTGGAAGACAGGCCACCAAGACCAGCCGTAGTCCACTGTGTGAGATCAGAGCTTATCAGAGATTGATAAGGGCCAGAAGCAACCTGACAGAGGCAAAGGTTAAAAGAAAAAAAAAAAAAAACTTGGAAAGTTGCCTTGGAAATATAATGGGTTTGGGAGTGCCTAGAAGCAGAGTCAGGCTGTCAGAAGCTTAATAAGCTATCAAGAAACCCAAAGAAGGGTCAAGGCAAACCAATAAGCTGAAGAGAAACAATCACACAGATGCCTGAGTTTTAGTTGAAATACTTTAGCTTCCTGAGTCACCTGTCATTCTTTTATCTTCTTCCAGATATGTTTCCCACCGGAATATTAAACAGCCTGCAGTACTCGGAACACAAAGAGCTCATGCTCTGCTGACCACTGAAAAGTTGTCTCCTACTGTCTCTCTCATAAACTCTTAGTCATTTTTCCAAATCCCCATGTAGATATTGAGTGTGTTGTGTTGCTTTCCATGTTCCCTGTTATATTTCCAAGGACACTTTTAGTTGCAATTGAGAGAAAATCAATACAAAGTTTAAGCACAAAGACAAAATTTGGGGCTCATTTTATGGAGATGTCAGGGATAGAATTGATATAAGAATGGCTAAAACCAGCAGTAGAAGTCATTCATCAGGGCTCCATCATTTCTACCTGCTTCTCTATGAGGAGGAACTGATGGTAAACAGTACTCTGATTATATCCCACTAGCCTACTTTCCATACTAGAAAGAGGCTCTTACCCTATAGTTCTGCAAGAAGCTTCTCTCAAGGAAGCTGCTGACTTAGACCATGTGCTCACCCATCTTCCATGGGCTCTGGCTGCCTAGTGTCTCTAGGATTAAAGTGCATGCTAAGTTGCTTCAGTCAAGTCCAACTCTTTGTGGCCCTATGAACTGTAGCCTACCAGATACCTCTGTCCATGGTATTCTCCAGGCAAGAATACTGGAGTGGGTTGCCAGGCCCTCCTTCAGGGGATCTTCTCAACCCAGGCATCAAATCAGCATCTCTTACATCTTCTGTATCAATAGGCAGGTTCTTTACCTCTAGCACCACCTGGGAAGTCCAGGATGAGAGCTGAGAAGGAAAATTCCTCAGTGAAAATGTAAGATGTCTTCACCAAGAGAAATATGAATGAATTCCGGGCATTTAAAAACAAATGTCAACAAACACTTGACAAATCATGGTTTATCAGTTAAAAGGATTGTGGAAAGACTCTTGACCAGAGTGTCATGGGCCTTCAGTGGATTGATATGCGTAAAAATGCGTGCAGAGTTCTGCCTACAGGTGCCTCTCTTCAGGGAGGGGTCCATAACTTCAATGAAGTACAGGGAAGCCCAGGGTGGGCAGACAACAGTACTTGGAAAAGAAATGCTTCCTACCCACCCTCACCCACTGTTAACTTCCTCTGACTTATCAGAGCCCAAATGCAAAGCCATGCAAGACAATGTGATAGAGTAGAAAACCTAAAGATAAGGACTTTTATTTGATTCCTTAGTTCTCATTAAGTTCTCTTTGTCTCAATTTAATCACTTGCTAAATGTGGGTCTTAAGACCTAACTTGCAGATGAAAATAGTTTAACATGGTGGGTTCCCAGTACATTCTTGCAGTTACATAGCAACTGAGTAAGCTACAGAGACTCCCCAGAAATGACTCCTCTTGCCCACCACACCACCCTATTTGCAGTAGGGTTAGCAGTTTAGCAATGAGGGATTCAGTCCCTCTTTGGTATTCCAGGCAAGTCACTTGCACCCTCCCTTCAAGAGCATCCACTGTCAGTACAGCCAGAGAATCAGTCGCTTTCATTCCACTTGTTATTTGTGAACTACTTCCCAAGCCACCTTCTGCATTCGTTTGTGAAGTCAGCCGGGAGAATTTCCTAAGGAGGCCTGTGCTACCTTCAGCTACAGATTTCTAGGTGACCTTCTCTGCCCCTTTGAACACACACAGAAGAGCGAGCCCTACCCCCAAAGCAGTATTCACAGGAGAGAACCTCTCACTTTCCCCAGTGTGAAAGGAAGAATCAAGCTTATTAACACCTACAATTAAATCAGAGGCTGGAGCTTTGCTTTCAGAACTACTTAGGATAATTTGTTGTTGGGCAAAAATAGAACAGAATATAACCATATTAGAATGATAGAGAATATAGAGGATTTTGCATCAGTTCTCCAGTTTCAGAAATCTAATTTGTGAGAATGATTTTAGAAAAAGCAGAGTTTGCACATTAATGGCTGAAAAGTTTGTCTTTCTTGGAATTATCATGGGTATATGTTATGAAAAACTGGAAGTTTGCAATTTTTAACATAGTGGCACAACCATATTGGCGTAAGTTTTCTATATGAATTTGACATTTTGACTTCTTTAGTTAAGGTTATTAATTAATCCTTTCACTGAGTCATTTCAGTAAATCTTTACAGATGACCACTTTATTTTAGGCACTAGGGTATATTTGATATTTATCTGAATTACTATACAAATGTAAGTTATTCTGTAAAGTGAGAAATTTATTTAAAAGGTCTCTCTTCACTTCTGAGTAAATTAAATAATGGAAGAAAATGCAAAGAATTTTTAAATTAGTTGTTACCTTTGCCTTAACATTATTTGTTAAGTCATGAATGTTATCTGGGATTCCCTGGTAGCTTAGATGATAAATAATCTGCCTGCAATGCAGGAGACTCTAGTTCGATCCCTGGACAAGGGAATGCTACCCACTCCAGTATTCTTTCTTGGAGAATTCCATGGACAGAGGAACTTGGTGGTCTATAGTCCATTGAGTTGCAAAGAGTTGGACATGACTGAGCAACTAACACTGGTGCTGGATGTTGTCTTAGTGAGATTTCAATATACAATTCTTTAATTTTTAAAATTCATAATAAAGTTTTATTATGTACTGTTAGTACTATAGTATTATTGCTTTCTGCAAGAGACAAGATGTTAAGAATGTAATATAAAAATGGTATATTCAGAGACTATTTCACTCCTGTTTTTCCTTTGATGTAATTCATTTCTATGCCAACATGAGAGGAATGTCCCTGAAGATTCTCAAGCACTCTAAATCTTTATCTATGGTTATTTCTGAATAAGTTAGATCTATATTCTTTGGTTTTCCATACCCATTCATTTTTTAATTCAACATTTATATTGAATCCCTGCACATACTAATGTGATGTGCTGCTTCATTTGAAAATGTTGTTTTCAATAAGGTATTCCTTTGAAAATTATTTTCCCATGAGATGTCATTAGGACTTCTGCTAGCTAAATAAACAAGCAAAGTGAGTAAGTAAATAAAGGAATAAAATATTAGATTTTAATGAGTAAGAGGCACACTGAAATAAACACAGATATATTATAAAACATATAATGGTTAGGTACACTTTCCCGGAGGAGCATGTTTTTCTGCTGAGTTTTGAAATATGATTGTGTCAGGTGTACTCTGAGCTGGGGAAGAATGCTTCAGATGGAAAGATGAGCAAGTCCCTCAGTTCTGAGTGAGAAAGAGTCCAGTCTACTTGAGGGACTGAAAGGAAGCCATTGTAATCAAAAGGATCCTGAAGGTCAAGAAGTTTAAAATTATGCTAAATAGGGAAAAATAGAGAGGTTGTTTGGAAAGCTAAAGAGAGACACAATATAGCTTAAATTTAGAAGATGACTCTGGCTGCTTTGTGGAGGATAGGTTGTAGGTGGGCAAGAATGGTATTTTTAGGGAACCAATTATTTGGTGATCACAGTACTGCAAGAGAGATGCACCTTTTCAGAGTTGTTCTTCATTATGTTGATATGCCCTTAAGAAATGTGTTGAACTGCTGGAGGTCATATGCACAATCACTTTTTCTCAAGAATACACTGCTGGCATATAAACAGCAGAGGCAGACAGTAGGACAAATGACCAGTCTCTTGATGTATTTTGTTTATTGGATAATTATTTGTCTATGTGACATGTTCATCTTATAATTTCAACATATAAGTTTAATATGATTCCATATTTATCGTGTACTGAATACTATGGACATTAATTTCCTCTAGAACCAATACTGACTCAATATCTGAGTTGACATTATAATAAAACTTGCTAAGAAATGACTAATTTGTGGTATTGATATAATGTAAAGTACTTTTGAAATAATATGCATAAATAGCAAATATATTTTAAAACACCATTTTAAAATGCTAGAACATGATCTTCCACTCTGTACATTAAGATCACTTAAACTGCAACTATCTGAGAATCTGTTTCTTAGTTCAAAGTATCATGTGTATCAAACTGAGCTAAGGTTTTACAAGAATTAATTGCCTTCTGAGAATTCTTTTTGTAAATTAACTATATTTGGACTAGATCTACTAAGATAATGACTGTTAAAATAATGACAGTGAGACCAATTTAACTCTAAGTGCTTATGGTAGTGGTACAAAATTAAGTCCAGCTTACTTATTTGCTTGTTTTAAAGCTGCAGATGTACTGTCTCTTAGGGAAGATGAATGTGCTCATAATTGGTCTTCAGTATTCAGTCTTATTTTTTTTTATACTTTAAGGATTCAGACTAAAACAAATTTTATTGCATTTCATAAACTAAGAAGTAATTTCAGAGTTAAAAACTCATGGATCCTACCACTTTAGAAACATTTCAAACTTGATAGATACATTTTCCAACTAGAAAATATTTTAAGTAAATTTTACAATGCATAAATATTATAATATTTTTTAAAATGCTAATCTAAATTTTAGAAATATTTATGAAATAATGAGTACAATTTAACGGTTATTTTATGGTTATTTGTTTGTGTTCACTAGTTCTTAACCACATTCAAGTAAGCTCAATTTTTGTATACTTCATGTTGGTATTTTAGATTTTAAAGGCACGATGGTTTTATTTTGCAGATTGTGGCCTTGCGTGAACAAAATGTTCATATACAAAGAAAAATGGTATCAAGTGAGGGGTCCACAGAATCTGAACATCTTGAAGGGATGGAACCTGGCCAGAAAGTCCATGAAAAGGTATCATGCATATGACATGCTCTTACATGCAAATGTGTACTTGCTATACCGTTTGACAGGAATATGAAATATCTGTGTAATTCTTGTAATAAACACTATGTTTTGACTTGGTCAAAAGTGCCTTATGATTTCCCTTATTAATTGCTCATAGTCTGATTTTCTCAAACATATTATGTGTGTGGATTTGCACATATATATGTTTATGCGCATAAATATAAATCAAATATACTTGTTATTAACTTGATTCTCTTAAGAATTTAATTATATATCTGACTGAACAGATCTATAATTGAATAAATATGTCTGTGTGTATATATATATATTAGTAATACATATACAGGACTGTTTAAAGTAAAATAAGTTTGATTTATAACTGGTTCTATGTATAATTGGTGACTTATCTGTGGCCTATCACTGCAAAAAATGTTGATAATATCTTATTTGACTTTTCATTTTCCATGTGTTTGATGCTAGAGGTACTCTAGCAGTACCTCTGTTAATGAGAAATTACATGAAAGGATATATGAAGTCATCCAACTTTTGCTATTTTTTTAGAAGGAATTGATTTTCCTTGTGGGTGGGGCATAGACCAAGGTCGAGGAAACTAACAGTCTCTTCTGGCGCCTTTCTGCACTCTTCTGTGCTGAACCACTTGTTCCCAGCCCAAGAGAAAGAAGGTCAGATGCTGGTAGATCTGGAATCACATGAATATTAAATATGGGTATTTGTACATCCTGCACGTGAGGCTTGGACCATCTCCTGGGTGTTTGCAAGTTATAGCTTTGGATGACTGAGCTCCTTAATCATCAAGAGCTCATGAAGCAGGTATCTAAACTGGTATCATTGTGAATATCAAGAGGTTTTGAAACATAGAGATTAAGAAGTAAGTGACTGGACCACAGTACAAATAGTCCTAGACCTTTGTTGTTCAGTCACTAGGTCATGTCCAACTCATTGAGACTTCACGGACTGTAGCCCGCCAGGCTCCTGTCCATGGTATTTTCCAGGCAAGAATACTGGAGTGAGTTGCCATATCCTTTTCCAAGGGATCTTCCCAACCCAGGGATCAAGCTTGCATCTCTGCATCTCCTACATTGCAGGTGGATTCTTTACTGCTGAGCCACCAGGGAAGCCCTAGACTTCTTACCATAAAATAAATTGCACATTTCCTCATTTGTCCAGTTGAAACAAGTGAAGGGGCTTCTTATGTTTCCTCCTTTAAGTGTTAAAGCAAAAGAAGTCAAGTAAATCAAACTAGTTTCCCAGGAAGGCCATCAATTCTGATGGCTGAGACGCAAACAACTCTTCATTAAAGGCCTTAGTATTTTAGCCTTTATCCATGTATTTTATAGAAATCTTAAGCTAGGTATTAAAAATAAGCTATAATCTGACAGCCAGATTTCATGAACTATATTTCAAATTTGAGTAAAACTTATTTCTCTTTTCTTTAGATAACTTAACTGACATTAACTCAGTAAATAAACCACCAAGCTCTTAAGAATAAGGCATCTACATGAAATATTCAGTTTAGGAAACTAGCATGTCATTTTTCTATTACTGTTTCAGTTTAATTATGTCATCAGTGATACAGTGATATATCTTTTCTCAGAGAATTACATAATCACACTGTTTTGAATGTGAAAATGAACTTTATGGTCATTTAGTCTTTTTCTTAGAAATCTTCAAAATATAACGATGCCACATTATGCTAATCCAAAGTCAAATTAAAAAAATATGCTTTCAAAGGTATAAAAAGTTTAAGACCGTATCTATTTGCTAACAAACCATTTTGTGCTTAAAGCATTTCTTTAATACTTCTGGGGAGTGAGCAGTACTCATACATGTATTTTGTTTTCAAATTTATTTCTTTGAAATATAAACCCTAAATATTCAGGCATTATAGAATGTAAGACAATTGATGTCAGATTAATTACCTAATTACAGAATTAGAATGAGAACCTACAAATAAATGATGTTTGTCTCTGTTGGACTCAAAAGATAGTGGTGTATATGTGGAGGATTCTGAGTATTTTAAAACCCAAAGAACTTGTTTTTAACGATCTTTGCCTTCTAGTTCTGGGTGAAGGCTTTTCAGCCAGTGCAGAAGAGAAACTCTGTGCCATTGCTAACTCACTCTTTTTAAAAGGGTGTAAAGAATGGATGTAAATGGATTAAAGATTTTTAAATATTGTAATTAACAGTATTCTGTTTTTCAATTTCCCTGAATTGTAGGAAGAGTGATTGCCAAATGCTCAGAGTAGTGATATACTAGGGTATTTCCAAATATCATGTACCTATCCTGAAACATAATCCTAAAATAAGTATTATTTTATCATCCTTATATAAACACTTAAATTATATAGATGAACATTATAAATCTTTTCAAAAGTATCCCTTCTAACAGGATTATTTAAAGTGTGTTAATACCATTGAATAACAAGTGTTATAAGGTTGTAATTTAATTCCTTACACTTAATTTTTCTATAAGGAGTATTTAGAAAGTATGTTAAAGCAAAGGAAAAGAGATTATTTGGGGGAGTGCCTGTGTAATGAAGGTTATCAGTGTAGGATGACTGGAGTATTCGTGTATAAATTGCAAAGTGGTTGTTGGGAAGGAAAACACAAAACTATTACTAGGTGCTGTGGAACTGTCAGAAAGTGGCTGGTAAATCCTAGTCACAAGGATTACTCTTTGTTTAGGGCAGTAAAGTTATTTAAATTACATGGTCAGAGTGGGTTATTAGCCAAGAGGAGATGTTTTACGTCAGTGGCTTGAACACTCTGTTGACAAAATAGTTGATAAAAATAGTCTTACAAAGCACACTCTGAAACAGGCCTATTACTCATAGAAAAGTTGTGTAATTATTACCAACATGTAAAAAATAAAAATGAAAAGAAAAAATAAGTTTAACTGAAACAAGTCTGTTTCTTTATGCCACACATTTAATCGGTTGTTCTAGAAGAACATAAATATCCACAGGATAATAACAATTTTTCAGAACACTAAATTTTGCCTCATTAAAAGTTCAGACTAGGACCAATAAGTTTCTTCCTGTTGCTTTCTACAGGGGAGTTAATGTGTGGAAAAAACTTAGTAAACACACTGCTCTGGTAAAAGAGGTAATAATGCTCCTGACTTATAACTCTACTTGCAATTATTTTTTTCAGCTGAAAATGTTTGCTAAGTAGAATGTTAGACAGTGATTGAGATTCAGAGGACATAGTCACTAAATTTTGCAGGAGTGAAAATAATCTGCCCAAATTAATATTGCAAAACGTGATGAATAAAGTGATGTCAAAAATGATAATAGATTTTAAAGGAGAGATGCATCAGTTGTGATAGGAGGTGTCAGTGAGGCAGCATGGAATAGTAATTTGGTTGAAGTCAGTAAACCCGGATTCAAATCCCATCTGTGCCATTTAAATAGTAGCTGGGTGTCCTTAATGCTACAACCTCCCTGAGCATCAGTTACAAGTAACTAGTCATGCCTTCGGAGAAGGCAATGGCACCCCACTCCAGTACTCTTGCCTGGAAAATCCCATGGATGGAGGAGCCTGGTAGGCTGCAGTCCATGGGGTCACTAAAAGTCGGACACGACTCATCGACTTTACTTTCACTTTTCACTTTCATGCATTGGAGAAGGAAATGGCAGCCGACTCCAGTGTTCTTCCCTGGAGAATCCCAGGGACGGGGGAGCCTGGTGGGCTGCCATCTATGAGGTCACACAGAATCGGACACGACTGAAGCGACTTAGCAGCAGCAGCAGCAGCAGTCATGCCTTGCTTGTAACTTCGTTGTTAGGAAAACAAGCAATGGATAAGCACTACGGTCATTATATTTATTAATACCGGGTTCTCATGGTCATTGATTTTTCAGTAAATTTTTAGTGGTTAACTTACTGAAGTGCTCAGAAATAGGTTCTGTTCTGGGTGGTTGGAATGCTAATGAATAGGGCAGAGGTAAGTAAAATAAGTACGTACACATAAAGGGAAATGAATGTGATCACGGGGCAGGTGCCAGGTCGATGTGAAGGTTGCTAAGTAGGCAGGGCACTGAATGGTTTCTCAAGGGGTGGTGTTTGAACTGGAACCTGAAAGAGCACAGGGTATCTGTGGAAAAGCGTCAAGAGTTCTTGAAACGAAGGCAACGCTAAGTGCACATGCTCCAACAGTGGGAAAGAACTTCTTGGGCATATTCTTGGGAAAAAAGGAGCCTAGTTGTCAGGAGAGGGAGAAGCAGGGGACACGGCACACAGGGGCAGGGTGTGTGCCAGACAGTCTTGTTGGCTGCAATAAGAAGTCAAGTTTTATTTTCAGAGAAATGGGAAGGATTTTAAACGTGGAAGCATCTTGATTAGGTATTTTTTAACAAATCATTTGTACTACATCGTTATATCCATTTATCATTTTTTCTCATATCAGACTTCTGAACCTGTGAGAGATTTTTTTCCCTTTTCTTAATTTTATAGCCAATGAAATTGAGGTCTGCTTAGGTTGAGTGACTTATTTGTCCAGAGTAGGACCAGAACTTTGGTCTTCTCACCTCCTCTGTGCTCTCATGTTCCTTCATGCCAGGATGCTTTCTCTAGGTGTTATATTGGTTTCTGGAAAGTCATTCTAATCCAATATTATTTTTTTCTGAACTTTTAGTCTTTCATAATTACACATATGTCCTTTTTTTCTAGAATTATTTTAGTCTATTTAAGAGTATGCTTTTAAAAAATTTCTTCCATTTTTTCTTCCCCCAAATCTCCCAGTTATATCCCTTTTTACTCTGAACAGGTGCTTGAAGACAGTGGCATTTACAAATGTTGATTGCTATGAATATGGTTTTTAAACCTAGGCAAGAGGGGTCCACAGTTGAGCGGGGTCTTTCTCTGGCCCCTCGTGCCCCTCTCTGAGGATGGGCACAGGGAGAAGTTGCAGAGGTGTGAGTCACAGCAGCACCTCTTCTTGACAACCTGCCAAGTTCCTAGCAGCCCAAACTTTCAGATCAAACAGACCTTGCCCTCCAGAGCCTTTGTGAGTTTCTTCCTAGGAACAACGTCTGTCTCTGCCCACACTCCAGTGGACCTCAGAAGAAGCTAAGGGACACGTATTTTTAGAAGCACTGTTTATGCAGATAAAGCATACCAGGATTCTGGAAGGAGCTGAGGCTGGGAAGAGAAGCAGGCTACAGTCTAGGGCATATCTGGGTAACTAAGCTCTGCTGTGGAACTTCATTAGAATTATTCATTAAATCTAGCCTAAAAGTCAGTGTGAAAGGCATTTCAAGGAAGATAGTAGGATGATTTTTTTATTTGACTGTCATATTTGGATTTATGGCATGTAAGCCTCTCTGTTCTTTTGCCTTGGATCCACAAGGACTAAGGACCCGCCTGTCTGCTCCCCGCTGTAAAAAATGTAATTCAGTTGCAACATTTTACTACGCACTTCTGTGTTCATATGTATGTATGTATATATCTGTGTGTGTGTGTGTGTGTGTGTGAAACTGAAGTCTCACAAACCAGTAGTTACACTTGACACAATACATTTTGATGTTTGTTGTTCATTAGTGACTAAGAGATTACTGTGGTTCTTCTCAGAGCTCAGGGTGAAGTGGGTGGCTGATCTTTCAAGTGATCACACAACGCACCCTTGGCACGTCATAGGAGATCCTTTCCCAACTGGCTGACCTCTTCTCACCTTTCAAGCTTCTCTGCTTGTCACCCCACTTTGCACTTAGGTACTCTTAGTGAACCAAGCTGGTGCTTCCCTTTCCAACAGCGCTGCTCTCATTATTCATTCCTCTTAGAATTTGACATTAATTCGTGACTGTTCTTTAATACAATGCAACAAAATAATTGGGTAACAGTCAATGTAAATGTGCATGCTGAGTCAATATAAAATCAGAAACAGATTTTTGTTTGCATTTTTTTCAGTTTTTTAATTCCTGCCAGGAAGGCGGAAGAGCTTTGGCCAAACACATGTAAAACGAAATGAAGGATCGGTGACAAGAATAATACTCAGATCAAAAAATCTAGCAATTAAGTGTCTAATGGTTGCATTCTGTGCATAAAGGACACTGAAGTTTTATAAAAGATGAAATATGGAATGTGCCTTTACCAAAATTAAGGGTTTTATAGATTTTTAGTGATGCAAGACTGTTTTAGACTGAACCACCAATAACAAAAATGGGCACTTAGAAAAAGTTAATATAGCTTCATGAGCAATGTGCTCCTCACTGGTGACAAAAGGGCTTTATTTCCTCATACCATGGCACTGGATTATAAAATACTGTAATACGCAGATTCTACATAGTCTCACACAAACCTATTAGCTATACATTTAAATGTTTGGCTTATGAATATACTACATATCTATTTTAAAAATACTATAAAAGACCATTAACACAAATGCCATTCTTTTAAAGATCACTACTATGTTACAGCCGAAATCCTTCATCCATAGGGATATCTCCAGTAATTAATTGTATTTTGCCAATTTTTATATGCTTTCCTCACCCCGTGTCAACTACTTTCAGTAACTGTTCATCAAAAAATTCAGTTCTTTCTTAATTATGGCTTATTTTATTCATTGTTAAGTTTCTTCTCTGTTTCAAAGGTAATTATCCTTGGGATTTTTTTTTTTTACCTCTTAATCAGGCTTCCCAGGTGGCTCGGTGGTAAAGAATTCAGCTGCCGATGCAGGAGACTCCAGACCTGGATTTGATCCCTAGGTAGGAAAGATTCCCTGGAGGAGGAAATGACAACCCACTCCAGTATTCTTGCTGGGAAATCCCATGGACAGAGGAGCCTGGTGGACTACAGTCCATGGGGTCACAAAGAGTCAGACATGACTGAGCCAGAAAAGGTGCAGCCCTAACAGAATAGTTTCTTCTGTGTGTTGATCCCCTATGCAGTGATGTAATTCCTCATAATAACATTATAATAAAGTATACAGTTCCCTTTTATCCATCAATTGAATTTTTAAGCATTGGAGCCAAACAAAAGGATGAGATTTATGAATTTGCCATTTTGGGATTGGTGCACCTCCCAGGAAATAGAGGGTCCAAGTATGGCCTTACATATATAAGGCTTGAGTGGCCTAGAAGTCTATGATTGGCTAGAAAAGGGCACAGAAGAGGCGAGGTTAGGCTGTTTCATGGTTCATCCATATGCACAGGAAGTTATCCCGTATCAACTTTATAGGAGCTGAGTTGGAGAGAAAGATTATAACCAAAAGCCATCTTATAAACAGTGGCAAAAATAAGAAGCAAAAATCTTCTAATGTTGTGAGTGAAAATCACTCAGTTGTTTCCGACTCTTTTCGACTCTAGGGACTGCATAAGTAAGTGTTAGTCGCTCAATCATGCGGACTCTTTGCGATCCCATGGACTGCAGCCCACCAGGCTCCTGTGTCCATGAGGTTTTCCAGGCAAGGATACTGGAGTGGGTTGCCACTTCCTTCTCCAGAGGATCTTCCCAACCCAGGGATCCAACCCAGGTCTACTGCCCTGCAGGCAGATTCTTTACTGACTGAGCTACAAGGGAAGCATAGTCCATGAAATTCTCCAGGCCAGAATACTGGGGTGGGTAGCCTTTCCCTTCTCCAGGGGATCTTCCCAACCCAGGGATTGAAGCCAGGTCTCCTGCATTGCAGGTGGATTCTTTACCAGCTGAGCCACAAGGGAAGCCCAAGAATACTGGAGTGGGGAGCCTATCCCTTCTCCTGGATCTTCCTTACCCAGGAATCCAACCAGGGTCTCCTCCATCACAGGTGGATTCTTGACCAACTGAGCTATGAGGGAAGACCTCTAATGTTGTATGAGAACTTAAAAAGTTCAAAATAAATCCTTTGAATCCAGTGACTGGGTTTTTATATTTCACTATGCTTTTAATAGATGGGAAGTGAAATTGACTCCTCTATCTTTAATAACAGATTTAGTATCATTTGTATCATTAGCCCAGATCCAGGGGAAGCAGGATAAACACATCTTTGCTGAAGCAGGATAATTTCAGACTTTAAAAGGCTGACTGATTCACAAGAGTTTGACAGAAAATTTGTTCATCTACCTCTGTCCTATTGGTATAATTTGAGTGTCTATTTTGCGCCAAGGACTCTGCTTTCATATAGGGATATAAAGAAGAAGTACTTTTCCTTCCCTCAGCATTGTTTTGTCTGATCTTTAAGCCAATTCAGGAGAATTTTTAAGTCTATCATTCAGATGTCCTGCAATTGACCTAATTTTATTTTTCATTTTGGTAAGGTTTATTCATCTTAATATTTCTCATAAAGCAATAGTTCTCCAGAAACAAACCCATTTCCCCCAAAAAAGAGATTTCTTGGGCATGAGAATATTAAGATATATTATGCTATACAATTTGGAACTGTTATCTTTACTGTAGTATTTATTCAAATTCCCCAGTACTACATGTTAATACTATTCAGTGTTTCCTAAATTTGTGTGACCAAAAATCTTATTAATCCTCAGGAGAATTGCACATGCCAAGATGAGTATTCTGAAAAACATTCCCTAATGGTGGCTCTAGACTTATAAAGACAGGCAGACTGTTCTTCAAAGTTGTCTGTAAACCTCATTAACAAAAGGGCTACATGCCAATGAGAACAAGATAAATAACTTCTGTAAAGCCCTTTAGTTTCCAAAAGTGCTTTTATATAGTTGTTTTACTTGATCTCTGTACTAACCCTGTAAGATTTATAGAGCAAGGATTATTGGCTCTAAAGTCACATAGCTTGTGAGAGGGAGGAGCCAAGATAAATAGTGTAACAAGTATATAAATATTAAAAGTGAACATGAGTGAAAAGGTATCACTGAAAACTACATGATTTAATGAATTTTGAAATATACGACTATTTCTGAAGTCTGAAATCTGGCTGGGTACCTAGAAGCATGAAAGAGCTTTTTAGACAGAAGCATAAGCCTTTAAGAACTTTAAAAAAAAAGACCTCATAAAAAGGAAACTTTGTGACACCATGTCAATGTTTCCCAGTCATCTGGTCAGGTGTGCGTGCTCATGTTCAGCTGTGTCCAACTCCTTGCGACCCTTTGGCCTGTAATGTGACAGGCTCCCCTGTCCACGGGGTTTTTTAGACAAGAGTACTGGAGTGGGTTGCCATTTTCTCCTCCCAGGGCTCCTCTCCACAAGGGATTGAACCCGCCTCTCTTGTGTCTCCTCCTCTGCAAGTGGATTCTTTATTGTTGAGCCATCAGCAAAGTCCCCTTAGTCACATGTCCTTTTCCAGCAATTCTTACTGTGCTTTCCTTTGTCTTCAGTTTTTTTTTCTTCATATATCCCATTGTAACACACTAAGTTCTTCAGCTTAAATTCTTTTTTGGTCCTACTTATACAATCAGCTATTGCTTCATTTTTTACTCCCCTGTGTAGCAAAGTTCTTCAAAATAGTGGTCTACTCACCGTGCACAAATGCTTTCTTTATGAACCTACCCCAGGAAGGTCTTTGCTCCATCACTGCACAGGAACATCTCCTGTTACCATCATCACTGATTTTATATTACTAAATACAGTGACCAATGCTCAGCCCTTTTTGAGTTAACGTCATAGTTGTTCAGGGCTTTCTAGGTAGCTGAGTGGTAAAAAATACGCCTGTGTGATGCAGGAGACATAGGAGATGAGGGTTGGGATCCTTGGGTAGATCACCTAGAGGAGGAAATGTCAACCTACTCCTGTGTTCTTACCTGGACTATCCCATGGACAGAGCACCCTGGTGGGCTACAGTCCATGGAGTCACAAAGAGTCAGACATGACTGAGCGACTGAGCGTACATGCGTGCATGCAGAGCTGTTTAATTTACTCTTTCCTTCTAGGTTCATTTTTATTTTTCATTTGCAGTATAGGAAAGTATACTCTCTGTTTTTCTGTTACCCCACCAGTTATTCTGTCTCAGTCTCCTTTCCTGGATCATATTCTTCTTGATTTTTTTTTAAAGCATCTAGATATTCATGTTCAATGAGAGTATTTTATTCTGAGAGTTGCATTAAACTTGCTTTAAACTCCTATTCCCATAAAATGAAAACTCCTATATACTTTCCAAGATTTCTTCAGTTTCCAGAAAGATTACATTCTCATGGTCAGAACTTGCTCTAATATTTATTTATTTATTGAAGTATAGTTGATGCAAATATTATACTAATATTAGTTTCAGATGTACAGCATAGTAGTTCAGTGTTTTTTAATAGATTATACTCTATTTAAATAGAGTTACTTCCTGTTTTCTTATTGAATTCTTAATGTTGGGATAATCCAGGGTTTAGTCCTCCATCTTTTCTCTCAGTGATTTTGATCATAAATGCTATCTGTGTGTGAATAACTTATAAATCTTTACTTCTAGTTCAGACCCTACAACCAAGCATATATATTGACCTGCCTATTGAACATCTATCTCCACTAATATATCTAAAAGACACTGAACCTTAAAATGTCAAAAAACTTATCTTTTGAAATTCCCCTCCAAAATTCCCTGCATCTGCTCTATCTCAGATAATGCAAATCTCAGCTTTCCAGTTGCTCAGTCAAAAGAATTTGGAATTATTCTCAGGTCTTCCCTATGTCTCATGAAAGTGAAAGTCACCCAGTCGTATCTGACTCTTTGTGACTCCATGGACTTCTGTGGAATTCTCCAGGCCAGAATGCTGGAGTGGGTAGCGGTTCCCTTCTCCAGCGGATCTTCCCAACCCAGGGATCGAACCCAGGTCTCCCACGTTGCAGGCGGATTCTTTACCAGCTGAGCCACCTATATCTCATACCGCACATCAAACTGTAAAGAAATTCTGTTTGTTCTACTTTCAAAATATGTCTAAAATCTGCCACTTCTCACCACCTCCAGTTAGCACTCGGCTCTAAACCACTATCATCTCTCACCTGGATTATTGTAGTCAGACTCCTTCCAAGGCTCTCTGCTTCTCTCATGGGCTCTTACTGTCTATTTTTTAACATAGCATGAATCAGTGATTTTTAAAACCTAAATCTGAACATGTCAATCATATGCTTAAAACTCTGCAAATGTTTCCTATTTACCACAAGACTCTACATGATTTATGGGGATTCCCAGGTGGTGCGGTGGTAACAGGAGCTGCGGGAGATGTGGGTTCAATCCCTGGTTTGGGAAGATCCCTGGGGTAGGAAATGGCAACCCACCCCAGTATTCTTGCCTGGAGAATTCCATGGACAGAGGAGCCTGGCAGGCTACACTCCATGGGATGGCAAAGAGTAGAAACGGACTGAGCAACGAAGCATGCCCACTACATGATGTGACTTCCCTTAGCTTCTGACTTCATCTCTTCCCTCACCCCAGCTACACTGGCCTCCTGTTGACTTCTTTATGGCAGTTGATATCTGCCATACCACATTGTGAATCAGCCTTAAGTATACATATGTCTTCTCTCCTGATCCTCCTTCCCATCCCCCCACCACATCCTACCCCTCTAGGCTGAGTTTCCTCTGTTATACAGCAATTTCCCACTGGCTATCTATTTTCAGTTCAGTTCAGTTCAGTCACTCAGTCGTATCTGATTCTTTGTGACCCCATGAACTGTAGCACGCCAGGCCTCCCTGTCCATCACCAACTCCTGGAGTTTACCCAAACTCATGTCCATCGAGTTGGTGATGCCATCCAGCCCTCTCATCCTTGTCATCCCCTTCTCCTCCTGCCTTCAATCATTCCCAGCATGAGGGTCTTTTCAAATGAGTCAGCTCTTCGCATCAGGTGGTCAAAGTATTGGAGTTTCAGCTTCAGCATCAGTCCTTCCAATGGACATTTACATATGATAATATATGTTTCAGTGCTACTCTCTCAATTCGTCCCATCCTCTCCTTCCTCCCCTGTGTCCACAGATCTGTTCTCTATGTGTGCGTCTCTATTCTTGCCCTACAAATAGGTTCACCAGTACCATTTTCCTGTTGACTTATGACTTGATCTTCCCTCTGTCTAGAATGCCCTTCTCCCAGATATCTGTGTAGCTATTTCCCTCTCTTGCATCAAGCCTTTGTTCAAGTGCCATTAATGTATTCTAATATAGAGTATAATTCATTTATTTATAATACCTATAATTTATAGTCTGTCGTTCTAGCTAAGAATAAACTCCATGATGTTTAAAGTTTCTGTTTTATTTCTGATCAGGTTTAAGTACCTACAACAGCTCCTGGCACGTGGTAAGCTCTGAAAGTGAAAGTGTGAAAGTGTTAGTCCCTAAGTTGTGTCCAACTCTTTGCAACCCCATGGACTGTAGCTCACAAGATTCCTCTGTCCATGGACTTCTCCAGGCAAGAATGCTGGAGTGGGTAGCCATTCCCTTCTCCGGGGAGTCTTCATGACCTAGGGATGGAACCTGGGTCTCTTACATTGCAGGCAGATTCTTTACCATCTGAGCCACCAAGGAAGACCCATAAAAATATGTTAGGTAATTAAATGCCACACTATTTTAACTAGTATTACCTAAATCCTGATTATTAGAGCTTAATTATAATAACAGTTTTTGAAGTCCCATTTTAAAACCCTATCATATTTCCATTGGAATTGCTTAAGTAAATAAATGAATTTTGGGAGAATAGTCACCTCTATGATACATTGATTTTTTTTTTTTTTTTTTACCATGGGGATGGTCTTGATCCCTGTCTCCTGTACAATGTCATGAACCTCAGTCCATAGTTCATCAGGCACTCTATCTATCAGATCTAGTCCCTTAAATCTACTTCTCACTTCCACTGTATAATCATAAGGGATTTGATTTAGGTCATACCTGAATGGTCTAGTGGTTTTCCCTACTTTCTTCAATTTAAGTCTGAATTTGGCAATAAGGAGTTCATGATCTGAGCTACAGTCAGCTCCTGGTCTTGTTTTTGCTGACTGTATAGAGCTTTTCCATCTTTGGCTACAAAGAATATAATCAATCTGATTTTGGTGTTGACCATCTGGTGATGTCCACGTGTAGAGTCTTCTCTTGTGTTGTTGGAAGAGGGTGTTTGCTATGACCAGTGCATTCTCTTGGCAAAACTCTGTTAGACTTTGCCCTGCTTCATTCCGTATTCCAAGGCCAAATTTGCCTGTTACTCCAGGTGTTTCTTGACTTCCTACTTCTGCATTCCAGTCCCCTGTAAGGAAAAGGACATCGTTTTGGGATGTTAGTTCTAAAAGGTCTTGTAGGTCTTCATAGAACTGTTCAACTTCAGCTTCTTCAGCGTTACTGGTTGGGGCATTGACTTGGATTACTGTGATACTGAATGGTTTGCCTTGGAAACAAACAGAGATCATTCTGTCATTTTTTAGATTGCATCCAAGTACTGCATTTTGAACTCTTTTGTTGACCATGATGGCTACTCCATTTCTTCTAAGGGATTCCTGCCCACAGTAGTAGATATAATGGTCATCTGAGTTAAATTCACCCATTCCGTCCATTTTAGTTCGCGAATTCCTAGAATATCAACGTTCACTCTTGCCATCTCCTGTTTGACCACTTCCAAATTACAAATACCTGTGAAAATAAGAGAAGTGAAAAGCAAAGGAGAAAAGGAAAGATATAAGCATTTGAATGCAGAGTTCCAAAGAATAGCAAGAGGAGATAAGAAAGCCTTCCTCAGCAATCAATGCAAAGAAATAGAGGAAAACAACAGAATGGGAAAGACTAGAGATCTCTTCAAGAAAATTAGAGATACCAAGGGAACATTTCATGCAAAGATGGGCTCAATAAAGGATAGAAATGGTATGGACCTAACAGAAGCAGAAGATATTAAGAATATCTTCTTAATATTCTTGAATATTAAGAAGATCTTCTTAATATTCTTGAATATTAAGAATACAAAGAAGAACTGTACAAAAAAGATCTTCACGACCAAGATAATCATGATGGTATGATCACTCACCTAGAGCCAGACATCCTGGAATGTGAAGTCAAGTGGGCCTTAGAAAGCATCACTATGAACAAAGCTAGTGGAGGTGATGGAATTCCAGTGGAGCTATTTCAAATCCTGAAAGATGATGCTGTGAAAGTGCTGCACTCAATATGCCAGCAAATTTGGAAAACTCAGCAATGGAAAAGGTCAGTTTTCATTCCAATCCCAAAGAAAGGCAATGCCAAAGAATGCTCAAACTACCGCACAATTGCAGTCATCTCACACGCTAGTAAAGTAATGCTCAAAATCCTCCAATCCAGGCTTCAGCAATACGTGAACCATGAACTTCCAGATGTTCAAGCTGGTTTTAGAAAAGGCAGAGGAACCAGAGATCAAATTGCCAACATCCGCTGGATCATGGAAAAAGCAAGAGAGTTCCAGAAAAGCATCTATTTCTGCTTTATTGACTATGCCAAAGCCTTTGACTGTGTGGATCACCATAAACTGTGGAAAATTCTGAAAGAGATGGGAATACCAGACCACCTGACCTGCCTCTTGAGAAACCCGTATGCAGGTCAGGAAGCAACAGTTAGAACTGGACATGGAACAACAGACTGGTTCCAAATAGGAAAAGGAGTACGTCAAGGCTGTATATTGTCCCCCTGCTTATTTAACTTATATGCAGAGTACATCATGAGAAACGCTGGACTGGATGAAGCACAAGCTGGAATCAAGATTGCCAGGAGAAATATCAATAACCTCAGATATGCAGATGAAACCACTCTTATGGCAGAAAGTGAAGAGGAACTAAAAACCCTCTTAATGAAAGTGAAAGAGGAGAGTGAAAAAGTTGGCTTAAAGCTCAACATTCAGAAAACGAAGATCATGGCATCTTGTCCCATCACTTCATGGGATATAGATGGGGAAACAGTGGAAAGTGTGTCAGACTTTATTTTTGGGGGCTCAAAAATCACTGCAGATGGTGATTGAAGCCATGAAATTAAAAGACGCTTACTCCTTGGAAGGAAAGTTATGACCAACCTAGGTAGCATATTCAAAAGCAGAGACATTACTTTGTCAACAAAGGTCCATCTAGTCAAGGCTATGGTTTTTCCAGTGGTCATGTATGGATGTGAGAGTTGGACTGTGAAGAAAGCTATGTGCTGAAGAATTGATGCTTTTGAACTGTGGTGTTGGAGAAGACTCTTGAGAGTCCCTTGGACTGCAAGGAGATCCAACCAGTCCATTCTAAAGGAGATCAGTCCTGGGTGTTCATTGTAAGGACTGATGCTGAAACTGAAACTCCAATACTTTGGCCACCTCATGCAAAGAGTTGACTCATTGGAAAAGACTCTAGTGCTGGGAGGGATTGGGGGCAGGAGGAGAAGGAGATGACAGAGGATGAGATGGCTGGATCACATCACCGACTCAATGGTCATGGGTTTGGGTAAACTCCAGGAGTTGGTGATGGACAGGGAGGCCTGGCATGCTGCGATTCGTGGGGTTGCAGAATCAGACACAACTGAGCGAGTGAACTGAACTGAACTTACAGTTTTGTTGCTATTGTGATTGTTAGTTCCTTTTAATTTTTCCAATAAATTAATAAAGGCATATAAAGGTACAGTTGATTTCTAAACAGTAGTATGACATGCAGCAAACTTGCTAACCTGTTAGTAATTCTAAGGGCTTGCTCTTGAGCTTTTAAGTAGTAATTAAATAAGGAGTTTTACTCTCTTCCTTCTCAATTTTCATTTTACTTCTTATATACTGGTCCAATACAGTGTGAATAGCATGGGTCAGAGTGTCATGCTTAATTTTATAGTCTTCAGAGTTTCACTTTTGGAAATCAGTGGCCCCTCAAAATCAAATGCCATCCATGTACTATTGCAATAACCCACTGACATACAAGCTAAATGAAACCATTCCATCCTAATTACTGCCCTGGTTTTGAAGTTTTGCCAGCAGCAGTATCATTCCCTAACAGAGTGGTTCTTCAGAGAACTTTTGCTCTTTACAAGTTATGCTAGATTGAGGCTTAGTTTCACACTTAAGTTCCCAAATGCATTGAGATGACTGAGCCAGGAAGGTTATACTCTTACTTCCCTCATAACAGGGTCTCCTTGCTAACCCTTAGAGACTTTTCTGATCCAGTCAATTGACTTAGTCTGTAAGAGAATTTGGAATAACATTAAACTTCACAATTAAAAGGTGAGTAATTGAAACTCTGGTTTGCCTTCTCCCTTTGGAGATTTCATTGTAATTATGCAAATGCCCCTCCTCTCATCAAGACATAGTGGAAGAAATAGTTTATCGAGGCTCTACTAAATATTATTCCTCTAGCACAGGGTGTATACTTTTTATATTTACATATCTAAACGGACTTCTAAGTAATTCTTGTAGCTGGAAAGATCCTCGTCACTCTTACTTGTTTGTTCTATAGCTGAACAAAGAAACACAAGAAGACTTTTAATTGAAAACAAAAATAAAAAACAAAATCAGACCAAAAAATCTTTATGTACTCTTCATCTCCTTATATCTTCTAGTTATATAGATTATTTAAGAATTTTACAGAGGAATGTTTTTCCATATTAATATTTTAAGATTTGTATTTTATGTTGTAATATGGGAAACAGCTACTTTTCCCATTTATGAGTGTTGTTAATTTTGATCATAGGAACATTGACTAGAAATTTCTTGATATTTTATTTAGACTTAAGAGTATAAAAAAGAAATGTATTTCTATTAAGCCACATACATCAGAGAGTGAGTGATTTGTATTCTAATTTAAACATAATGAGAGCACTGGAACTTCAGAATAACTGAGGTTCCTCTGATGAAACGATCCTTCTTTTAAATTTTGTGGAAATTTAAATGGCTTAGAATTTCTATAAAAATAATAAATCTATTTTATACTTATTAATAAACACTGTTCACATTAAACTAAGAACTGACAAAGGCCTCTTGCTGGGCATTTGGATTGAATAAAATTATCAAGAATTAAATATATCATAATGAATTTGCAAATCTCAGTTTTGAACAAAAAAATTATTAATGGAGAACTAACTATTAATATAAGAAATCATCTGGTCTAGAAACCTTCCAAGAAGAGCAACATTTAGCCAACTCTATTATAGAGGTGTTTTTCTTCTCATCTTTCATGAATAAGAGATAAAGTCAGGTCATTCCATCTGAAATAGTACATTAAAAATAATTAGTTTATATTAGGATAAAAAATACTAATTTCTTGGGTCTATTATCAGATCTTTTATTAAAATTCATTTCATCAATCCTTATCCTTTTATTTTATTACTTTGAAGCTTTCCTCTTTGGGCCAGAGAGTTTGTTTAGGTTTAATAAATAAATTGGATATAGTTATTAGTAAAGTACCTGCATAATAGAGGTCTGTGGTTCTTAACCTCAACTAAACATTGCAATTACTTGGGAAGATTTAAAAACAATTATATGTCCGGACCCCACAATTGGATGGAATATAGAGTGATTTCCATTCTATATTTTTATTCAGTTCTTCCAAGGATTCTAATGTGTGGTCATAGTTGAGAATAACTGATATGTAGTACAAATATTAGTGCTTTGTTCTAGGCTCTAGGTTTGTAGCGATTGTAAATAGATGATTTATATATAGTAAAACAGGTTTAAAGAGTCACTGTGGAATTGAAAATAACAGCTGTGAAATCTGTACTGGAGAATTTCAAATCAAAGACAAAATGTTATTTGTTGAACAATACTTGAAATCTGAGGTCAAGTCTGATTTTTTGAGAGCTAAAAAGCAATATGTGTGCTGGAGATTAAAAAAAAAAAAAAAAAAAAACAGTTTAGGCAGGCTAAGATGCCCAAAAGCAACAACCTTGAAGCATTAGGAATCCACATTGTTTAAATGCTATCTGGTCCTTATGAATTTTATTTTGTTGTCAATCAGTTGTGTCTGACTGTTTACTACCCCATGGATTGCAGCCTGCCAGGCTTCCCTGTCCTTCACTATCTCCTACAGTTTGCTCAAACTCATGTCCATTGAGTCGATGATGCCACCCAGCCACCTCATCATCTGTCACCCACTTCTCCTCCTGCCCTCAACCTTTCCCAGCATCAGGTGACTTTTCCAATTAGCTGGCTCTTGACATCAGGTTGCCAAGGTATTGAAGCTTCAGCATCAGTTTCAGCATCAGTCCTTCCAATGAATATTCAGGACTGATTTCCTTTAGGATTGACTGATCCCCTTGCAGTCCAGGGGACTCAAGAGTCTTCTCCAGCACCACAGTTCAGAAGCATCAATCAATTCTTTGGTTCTCAGCTTCCTTTATGGTCCAACTCTCACATCCATATATAACTGCTGGAAAAATCATAACTTTGAATTTATGGACATTTGTTGGCAAAGTGGTATCTTTGCTTTTTAATACACTGTCTAGGGGCATCATAGCCTTTCTTCCAAGAGTCAAGTGTCTTTTAATTTCCTGGTTGCACTCACTATCCACAGTGATTTTGGAGGCCAAGAAAATAAAGTCCATCACTGTATCCATTTTTACCCATCTGTTTGCCATGAAGTGATGGGACTGGATGCTATGATCTTCATTTTTTAAATGTTGAGTTTTAAGCCACCTTTTTCACTCTCCTCTTTCACCTTCATCAAGAGGCTCTTTAGTTCTCTGCTTTCTGTCATTAGGGTGGTGTCATTTCTTAATTGGTTGCTTTATTTGATTTATTCTTTTTCCCCACATTATGTTGTATTTAGGCAGGAATCTTCATATTCCTGTTTCACAGCACATCCAACCTAGTATCTGGCATGTGGTAGAAGCAAAGGAAATAGAGTCTTGGTGATTGAACGAATGAGTAAATGAAACAACAAGTAGGTTTAATGAATGGTTAAATGATATAATAAATGAACAAAAGAGAATGCACAAAGACATAGAAAGAGAGAGAAAATCAACAAAAGAAATAAGAGTGGCAGGAGTAGACTCCTAGGAATCAGAAACTTGAATGCCTTCATTCAAATCTTAATCTTACGACGTTTCAGTAATTTGACCCTAAAATATTTACACTCTGTGCTTCAATTTCCTTTACTGTATCCAATAGGTTGTTATGGACCTAGAGTTTGTCATATAGAGTAAAGTCAGTCAGAAAGAGAAAAACAAGTTTATTAATATGTATGTAGAATCTGGAAAAATGGTACAGATGTACATATTTTCAGGGCATGAATAGAGATGTTGACATAGAGAATGGATTTGTGGACACTGGGGTAGGGATAAGGTATGGGATAAACTGGGAGATTGAGATTGATGTATATGCACTGCCATATGTAAGTCAGATAGCTAGTGGGGGCCTCCAGTAGAGCACTGGGAGCTCAGCACTGTGTTCTGTGGTGACCCGGATGGTTGGGATGGGAGGGGAGGTGCGGCTGGAATGGAAGGCCAGGAGGGAGGGGGATATATGTATACCTGGAAGCTATAATTTTCATCATTCTAATGAAAATGCAGTCTTAGTTTGGATTTGGAGGCAAATCCAAATTTGAAAATTTAAAGTAAAATGAGGAGTACAATGATCTCTTGGAGTAAAAGGAAATACTTGCAAGGGTATCAGATCAAGAGAATAATGATTTGGAAAAAAAGCTATATATTCTTTTTTCAAGACATAAATCACAGGTTTAAAATGACCTTTCTACTCTGAAATTATGAAAGCATATATTAAACTCAGCACAGAATATATTTAAGATGATTTGAATAGATGAAATATATATTTTTTTAAACAGATAATGCCGTAGTATTCTTGCCTGGAGAATTCCATGGACAGAGGAGCCTGGCAAAAATTACAGTCCATGTGTCACAAAGAGTCAGACATGACTGAGCAACTTTCACTTTCATGTACTTCAGAAGATAAAAATGAGAGTTCAAAAAATTTCCATGGATAGTCCAAAATTCCAAAGTAGCATAAAGACTTTGTAAGACACATCTGTTACTTAATGGACTTAAAGGAATTGAGGAGGTTAACATTATGAAAGTGTTTTATTTTCATTGTCTGATTACTGTTTATATTTACTTAAATTTCTCTTGCCTTGAGCCCATTAAAACTATGCAATTTTTAGATAAGATTTTAATGGACTTCAGATGCACAAAATTGGAATAATCGTTTTTCTAATTAGAAAATTAAGATCAATCAGTTGCAGTGAACAAATATTTGCAGAATTTATATACATATGTGTGTGGTTGTGTACGTGTGTGTGTGCTGTTTTATGTATGTTCATATAGCTATATACACACACACAGCCGTATTCTTGGTACTTGTCAATACCATCCAACATGTGTTGTTTATCCTTTAGATTATATGTCCTAATTAAAAATAATAAAGTATAGATGAAATGAACTGTGAATTCAAAGTTTTGCATTTTAATTCAAGTCAGCTTTGTGTAATTACCTAAGTCTCAGTTTCTCCAAAGTTCTTAAGGACTTCAATCTTGAATGTAATATTTCAATAACATAAAACATTTTTCAAATAAAAAAAATTTATTTTCTAATTTTCATAGTTTCTAAAACTTTCCTTTTTTCTAGTTGGCTAGAGAAAATTCTCAATGTGAAGATGTAGAAATTCTATTAAAGCTCAAGGTTTCCTCCTTACTTACAGGTTGTATATAGAGATCAAAAAAATTTGCTGTTATTATAGAAATTCAGTAATATAATACCCCAGTGATCCCAAATTTGGACATAACTGACTGGCAATTGGCTCTAGCCTTTCTTCCTAAATCAGTTCTCAGTTGCTGTCTAATGAATGTAAATTGGCTCTTCCCAGTTCAACGTATAGATAATTATGTCATATTTTAGACCAGTTCAGTCACTCAGTTGTGTCCGACTCTTTGTGACCCCATGGACTGCAGCATGCAGGGCTTCCCCATCCATCACCAACTCCCAGAGATTACTCAAACTCATGTCCATTGAGTTGGTGATGCCATCCAACCATCTCATCCTCTGTCATCCCCTTCTCCTCCCACCTTCAATCTTTCCCAGCATCAGGGTCAGTTCTTCGCATCAGGTAACCAAAGTAATGGAGTTTCAGCTTCAGCATCAGTCCTTCCAGTGAATATTCAGGACTGATTTCCTTTAGGATGGACTGCCTGGATCTCCTTGCAGTCCAAGGGACTCTCAAGAGTCTTCTCCAGCACCACAGTTCGAAAGTATCAGTTCTTCGGCACTCAGGTTTCTTTACAGTCCAACTCTCACATCTATACATGACCACTGGAAAAACCATAGCTTTGACTAGACAGACTTTTGTTGGCAAAGTAATGTTTCTGCTGTTTAACATGCTGCACTGAGTGCCCCCAACCCTGCAGCAGACCACCGCTGACCCACGCCTCTGCCGAAGACTCCTGGACACTCATGCAGTGACCCCAAAAGAGACTGATCCAGACTTGCCCATGAATGTCATATATAAAGGTCACAATCAATGTTTTTCCATTTTGTGTTCTTAAAAACTGTCTAGAATGTTGGATTTTTATTAGCTTCACAATATTACTGGTCTATGTGGTCAAGAATTCACCTGCCAGTACAGGAGACACAACAGATGCAAGTTGAAGAAGATCAACCTGGGCCAAGAAGATCCCCTGGAGTAGGAAATGACATCCGTGTCTAGTGTTCTTGCCTGGAAAAAAATTTCATGGACAGAGGAGCCTGGCGGGCTACAGTCCATAGTATCGCAAACAGAGTTGGACACAACTGAATGACTGAGCACAAACACAATACTGGTCTGTGTTGTATGTGGTACTGCATACCCCAGGAAGGACTTTTAACTCTGGAAAGGCAGTTCCCTTCCACCAACAGCAATTCCTGGGCATGTTCTCAGCTCTGATCCCTCAGTGAGCATCAGTCCCAGCAGCTAAGGGAATCAAAACTGAAGGAGCATCTGGTCGACTGATCTGTGGTTCCTCTTCAAAATCCCTACCTAATTGTAACACCTCTTACCCATTTTACTAAGTAATTAGAAGTTTGGCACCTGCATTACAGACATTCAGTAATATTTTTGAAGTACTAACTGCAGATCCAGCTGGTATCTTAAGATGCTGTCTAAGACTGTCTTTCTCTGGCCTTTTAATTTTGATGTGTCCAGCTGTTTCTCCACATGTTAGGTAACTGGACTTATCAACATGCCTTGCCATTTGTTTGCTTTCCCATTCTCTCTGTTTTATCTTTCTCACTTATCTTCTGTGATGCAGTCGATAGTCCTCCTTTTCTCCTATGGGCACACATGCTAAATCATTTCAGTTGTGTCTGACTCTTTGCCACCCTTTGAACTGTAGCCCACCAGGCTCCTCTGTCATGGGATTCTCCAGGCAAGAATACTGGAGTGGATTGTCATGCCTTCATGCAGGGAATCTTCTCAACCCAGGGATTGAAGCTGAGTCCCTTTTGTCTCCTGCATTGCAGGCAGGTTCTTTACCACTAGCACCACCTTTTGTCTAATGTGACATTTGCATTCCCAAGTGTCATGAGTTACGCAAAATCACAAAATAAAAAACACAGAGCTCATGGGGGAAAGGGGTTTGCAGCACAGCTTAGTGACTTCGAAAAGAAATAGAATACTAGTAAAACTGGTAGCACAGTTTTACCCATGTTAAATGGTTAAGAATTGCATAGCTATGATAAATTTAACTCTTTACCTTGAAAAAGATGTGAAGTTTGCTTATTAAAGTGGGTGTCGGCAGGGGTATAACTGTGAGCTGTTGTGAAGTGGTGGAAGGAGCGGGTAAGTAAAATCGGACAGGTGTACAGATATGGATGGGTTAACCCGAACTGCTCCCTGAAGTGTGAGTTCGGTGTTTGATGCTTGAGAAATGAGCATGTGTGGCATTTTGATTAATATATTCCTACACTGATTGATTCAGCAAGGTCTGTTTTTCTGCGTTCGGCCAGTGATTCTCAAGAATGAGATTGCACGTGAGAAAACACAAATTACATTATGTTCAATTTGTTCCTTAATGTATTTATCATGCTAGAACAAATTCACATTTCTCAAACAGGCATTCTAGCAGAATTGATAATACTTTCTTTGCTCTCTCTCCATTCTTTCCTATTTCTGCTTGATTGTAATCTTTTTGTTTTAGCACTTATTTCTCCCCAGTTCCTGCACTGTCTTCACCACAAAACTCCAGTGCAGTTTGGCTGTAGGGCATCAGTCTGAAGACATGGATCACCCTGGTTTCCAGGCAGCCCCTTCAAAAAGAGGACAAATCAGTCTCAAATTATTTAAACTCTTTCAGCCTCTTTCCTGTGGATTGTGCACACTCATAACTTTTATGTTGATAGCAATATAGAAAGCAAGACTTTTCTATGCCATACCTTTGTTCCAACAAGGTCAGATTCACAATAGGAATAATCTTATTTAAAAGAAAAATGTTGTGTAAGCTCATTTACTGAGTGTCATTGAAAATTAATTGCAAATTCATAAAGGATCTTGAATAAAAGTAGAAAATATTACATAGTTTCTTACTAATGATAGGCTGTGTTACATAAATATAATATTATTTTATAATAAATTTCATATGTAATTGATTAAAAATAGCTGCCACTTACTGAATGCTTAGGGTTTACCTGTGTTTTGTGCTAAACTGTGTATAATGTGTATATAGTAGCTTCCAGTTCAAATGCGCCTTTTAACCTACTTGAAAATTACTGGTCTACTTTTATATTTTAACGTCAATTAAGAGTTTTCTCAGAAGCTTAGTTTTCCTCCAAAGTTAGTTCTATTAGAGTTCTTACTGTTCAGTACGAAATGTTTATCAGTCTTAGGTCTTTAAGGTCATGGATTTCAAATTAAAGAGGTAGATAATTCTCGGTGTCATTTCTTTCTTTTTTCCCACAGCGATTGTCCAATGGTTCTATAGACTCAACTGATGAAACAAGTCAAATAGTCGAACTACAAGAATTGCTTGAAAAACAAAACTATGAAATGGCCCAAATGAAAGAACGTTTAGCAGCCCTTTCTTCCCGAGTGGGAGAGGTGGAACAGGAAGCTGAGACAGCAAGAAAGGATCTCATTAAAACAGAAGAAATGAACACTAAGTATCAGAGGGACATTAGGGAGGTAAGTGATTCATAACACTTTCAGTCTCTGCTTCCTAAATGCTGCCTCTGAGATATTTTTCCATAATTTCCACTGATGGCATGTGCTCATATATTTTCCCAAAAGATCATAAATTGGAATACATTATGTTAGTTATGAAACTTATTCACTAAGGCAAAAATAGTTTATTTCATCACTTCTCTAAATATGTACAGAAAGAAAATGTTGGTAGCAAGTCTCAGAATTAATGAAAACTATAGTTTTTTAATGAATTTTTAAAAGTTTAAGCTGTTAATTTTAAATAACCCTAGATTTGGGTATGAATAATGAATTGCTGTACTCTTAGCAGATGGGAATACCCACAGACATTACTTTAAAAATGTCTCTCTTATTTTGGTTTTGTATCTATGAATGTGAATGTACATGTGTGACAGTGGGAACCTTTCTTTTTCTATATATTCAGTTCTTCCTAAATGTAACATCACTTCATCTATTTGAAAAAGAGTACTTTATGACAAAAGTTACAAGATGTCTTATTTGTGACATTGCGGGATCATCTTACCAACTAAAGTGCAAAGTTTAGAATCTTCATTTTATCACTCCATTTAATTAAAAAGAAAAATTATCTACATTCATGAACTTTTTATGATTTTCACATTTTCCATTTTACATGTTCTTTTAAATCACATTTTTAATTTTTTTATCTTTTGTGTTTCATTAATTAGCTATTATTGGAGTTGACTCTGTGTATCCAATTCTTTTCTTCCCATTCTCCTTTGAGCCCCTTTTATCTGTCATACTTTTGCTTCCACAGTCCCGTCAAAACAGTTCTTATTTAGTTTAACTTCCATGTTGCTAAATCCAGGAGCCACTTCTCAGTCCTTTGAAGCACTTGATCTGATTCCTGATATACTTTTTCATCCTGCTACTAGCACACTACACTCTTCCTGATTTTCCTGCATTTTTGCTTGCTACCCCTGTCTCAGGCTGCTTTACGTTCTCTGCTTCTCATCCCTAACTGTGGAAAGCCTTCCCTCTTCAATCAGCCTTAACGCCCCTGGTAAATCCATGCTGTTTCATAGCTCCAAAAACTACCCATGGCCTTATGATTCCCAATTTATATCTGCAGCTTATCTGTCTCTCCCGATTTCCAGATGCCTGAATCTAGATCTCTAATGGGGGTCTCAAAATTAACATCCTCAAGACTGGTTTATTGCTATTCCCCCTAAGAAGTCAGATTTATTTGCAGCCTTACTTATCGCAGCTGATGGCAATACTACTTATTGGTGTTCAGACCAAAAACCTTGGAACTGTCCTTGGTACCTCTCTTTCACTCACACTGTATTTGATACATCCACAAAGCGTATTACTTCCAACTTCAAAATGAGTTTGTCACATGACCTCTTGCCACAGTCTTCGTGGCTCTTGCTTACTCCACACAGCAATCTTCTGCCATTAGAGCATCATGATAGTGTATACTCAGCACTGCAGCCTGAGTAACCTGTTACCGTGTAAGTCAGCTCAAGTCACTTTCTCCTCGAAGCTCTTCAATGACTACCTATTCTACTTATAGTAAAAGCAAGGTCCTTGCGGGGGTCTACAATCATACTATCTCACTGCCACCCTCTGACCTCTTGGAACTCTACTCTTTCCCTTTACTCCATTCAATTCAGTTACTGTGGCCTCTTAAACAAGCCAGATCTATTCTGTTGCATTTTCTTTTCCTTCTGCTTTTTACTCAAATGTCTTCTCAGTGGAGCACTCTCTAAACCTAGTGTTTATAAATATACACTCTCCTTCTTTCATTTTTTAAAAATCTCACAGAATTGCTGCCATCTGACAGCAGCATATACTTTACTGATTTACTTGTTTGTCATATGCCTCCCTCTCCAATGTACATAAATATTCATAAGAGCTGGGATTTTGTGTTTTGCCTAGTTTTGTTCATTGCTCTATTTTAATCACATATACAACTATTGAGTATATAATAGGCACTCAAAAGCTCTTTGTTGAAAGAATGGATATTTATGAGTGTTTGGTGTAAACATCGAAAGGCATGGATGAAACCAGGATATGTCTGCAAACAATGCCTACTATCTCAGAGTAAGATAGATGATCCATGAAGTGAGAGACCAATCTGCCACTGCTTAGATAATGCTCTCTATGCCTTTATATTGGAGAAGGAAATGGAAACCCACTCCAGTGTTCTTGCCTGGAGAATCCCATGGACAGAGGAGCCTGGCAGGCTATGGTCCATGGGGTCACATACAGTAAGACATGACTGAAGCAACTTAGCATGAATGCCAGCCTTTGTATGAATTAACAGTTCACAAATGCATCTCTCATCTTCACTCCTTCCAGCACTCAAACTCAGATAATTTATAAAGTAGGCGAAGTGTAACCTCTCTTCTGTATTACTGTTATGAAATGCTACAATTTTTGAGCAGTAAACCACCAGGGCCATTCTTGAACTTTTAATAATTTTCTACTTCTTCATCTCTTAGTCTCACAGAATTAGCAGTGTTTTGTTTTATTTTGTTTTCACTTAACACTCACCTGTTCTATTTACACTTGTT
Source organism: Bos taurus (assembly GCF_002263795.3). Taxonomy (NCBI): domain Eukaryota; kingdom Metazoa; phylum Chordata; class Mammalia; order Artiodactyla; family Bovidae; genus Bos; species Bos taurus. Next base: position 10,973,277 of record NC_037332.1, on the reverse strand, counting down.
TAATCCAGTGTCAACTTAGACAGCATATTAAAAGGCAGAGACATTACTTTGTCAACAGAGGTCTGTCTAGTCAAGGCTATGGTTTTTCCAGTAGTCATGCATGGATGTGAGAGCTGGGCTATAAAGAAAGCTGAGTGCTGAAGAATTGATGCTTTTTAACTGCGGTGTTGGAGAAGACCCTTGAGAGTCCCTTGGACTGCAAGGAGATCTAACCAGTCCATCCTAAAGGAAATCAGTCCTGAGTGTTCATTGGAAGGAATGATGTTGAAGCAGAAACTCCAATGCCTTGGCCACCTGATGCGAAGAGCTGATTTATTTGAAAAGACCCTGATCCTGGGAAAGATTGAAGGCAGGAGGAGAAGGGGACGACAGAGGATGAGATGGTTGGATGGCATCACTGACTCAATGGACATGAGTTTGGGTGAACTACGGGAGTTGGTGATGGACAGGGAGGCCTGGCGTGCTGCAGTCAAGAGTCAGACACGACTGAGCGACTGAACTGAACTGAATCCAGTGTCGCTCGCAGATAGAGCCCAGTATCCCCAGCTACCCGTTTCTTATGATCTATGTAAAAATAAAACTTTGATTCTAAATAGTTTGGATGTAGGTGACAAAAAGTTGAGTCAGATTTAAAATATCAGTCACATATTTGATGCCGGATATTTTTGTTCAAATTAGGAATTCCTTTCAATAGCTAAGGTGTGTTCTGCTTTCAGAAGGAATTCTTTTAAAATAGAACTATTCTTATCAGCTCATAATTTCTATGTAGTTATAATATAGAAAGGTTTCATGAGAAAGGAATATTTCTCATCATTCACATTTGAGGGAGAGTGGTGCAAACACAAATGTTTCCAGAGCTCAGGCAAACAATATAACTGTGTAAAGAGGAGATGCATACAGTAGGAAGTGATAGGGTTAATGAGATCCGGACGAGGAACCTATATTCTGCCTGTCTTTTGGATGCGTCGTGTGTGTGTGTGTGTGTGTGTATTAAGGACACTGTGAAGGCCAAATAAATTATGTCCCATAACATCCAGGTCACAGGCCCTGGGGCTCTGGTTTGCTGCTAGAAATCACTTGAGAAGCGACCTTGGAATCTATTCCAGATGGATTATGTTTAATTTCTTTCATTTCTCCTGTCCTATAGGGAAGATACTTCTAATTGTGCCATTTTTCTCAGGTTATGTAAATAACTTGTCCAAGGCCTACCCACTGTTCTCCCAACACACCACTTCCCCACTTCCCAGCACCATAAAGGATGGAAGACTATTCCATCTTCAGAATCCGTGCTTCTTCCATTAGGGGTAGCTTCGAAATCAGCAAGATGCAATCATTTATTCAGAGATAGCAGCCATCAAAAAGAATGCAGCTCACTATAACTACTTCCTATATTATCAAGCCTTTTACCTTTTATATAAGCAAGAAAATATGAAAATCATGTACTTTCAAAAGGTATCATATAAACATTAAAAATTTCAGACTTTGCTTTGTATCCTTGTCTACTAACTTGCAAGCTACAAAGACTACTAGCTTGCAAGATTTCTAAGTAGAAAACAAAATAAGGTGATCCTCCTTGCTATCTCTATAATGCTGCCAGCACAGTATCATTTATATATGATATACACAATAAATATTTGTCTAATTAAGAAAAAAATAGAGAATAGGAAAAATTGACCATAAAATTAAAAACTTCAATGCAGTTGCTGTGCATATGCATAGTCGAATATATCTGAAACAAATTGTGTGCTTATCTTTCATTAATGGTTTCAGACTGTATTTTAGCAAATATTCTTTGTCAAGAAATAAATCTATTCAAAATTAATTTTTAAGTTTCATCTTAAGTGCTCCTTAAATTAACTGTAGCCTGTTAGAGTAGGGGCTTGGTTGAAGCTTTGCACAGGACTCACACTAGAAAATATAGTCAGTCTCATGACAGAGACTGAATTACCTCTCCACTCTTTAAAAAAGGCTACTAGCTAGTAGTAATGAGTAATAGTAATACCTCCTTAAACATATTGCTAAGTAAAGAGTTAAAATTTTCTGTGAAGTATTTCAGTTATATTTTATTTTGTGAATAAAAACAGCTCATCACTCTAACTTCTTAAGAGCTCTTTGAATGTTCCCTAAGTGATTGTATGAATGACTACATATAATTTAATCTTTTCTGTTATCTGAAACATGGAGTTATATTTTTTCACTTTAGTAACTCTAAGTTATTATAGAATTACATTTATTTGTTATAATAAAATATAGTCTATAACCTTCAAGTCAAGAGAAAATTAATTATGCAGTTTTCTCCCTTTTTTAGGCTGAAGTTTTTAGGAACTAGGAAAAACTTTCTTGCTTAGAATTTCTTAGTAATACACAAGGAAAAGATATTTCTCCAACTTGTAAATTCAAAATTTATTTTTGGCAACACAGCCTGTAGTTATAAATTGAATCTCCTATATGAATCATTGAATTAAAAGTGAAATACCGAAGTCCCATCCAATGACTCTTACACATAACATATGTCATAGTCAGATCAGCTATTAATAATTGTAGGTATAATAGTAATAAAAATAATACATAAATAATAACAAAAAGCTATTATTTATTGAGTGGGTATTGTACATGATAATAAAAAAGAAGCTAGCATTTACTGAGTGTGTATTATATACAGGACATCATGCAAAGCACTTACAATATTATATCATGACAGTGTTACGTAGTAGGTATTAATATCCCAACCAAAGTCCAAATTTTAAGAAAAAGAAGATGACACATAGAAAAATTAAGCAATGCGTACCTAGAGCAGAGCTAATAAGTATCAAAAACTAGGATTAAAAGCAAGTATATGCTACTTCATAGTCACATTCTGAAGAAGCACGTGTATGCCTTTAACTGAATTTTGTAAGACATTTATATATGTAAACTAGGTTTAGAATTTTTTCTTGGGCTACAAAATTGACATAATATTCCCAGAGTTCTGAATGAAAACAAAATTAACACTATGATATATAACAATACGATTAATAATTGTAGCCACTCTGAAGGAATACTCTGAAAACCCTACCATCGTTGGACTAAAAAATATAGAAAATAGAGTAAGTCTAAATTTTAAGGAAAAGTTTTTTGAATTGTAGCTTCTGTTTGGATGGCTATGATCTAGGGAAGTGTATATACTGTTGAAAAAAATAATTTGGATGATTTTTGACAAATTGATGGATTAATTTTCACACTTTTGAACATTAGTATAAATACAAATAACCAAAGAGGTGTTAATTTGGTCTTGAAGTTCGGTAGGATTAAGGTAGTCAAAGAAGGCAACAAAGCCTAATTTCAATCCTTTTAGCCATTACTTTCGGTATTTCTCTCTTATTTAAACTTAACCTAGATGTCTAAAAAAATTATCAGCTGTGGTTTTAAAGACTGAAATGCTCTGAGACTTTCTGAGCCAAAAAAATGTTACCTTTATATTAATTGTTGTTTGACAAGTCGTAAAGTCTTAAAGGCTTCTGTGAGAGGTATTTAAAGTACTTTGAGACCTGGTTCATGCCCTTCAAAGGCTGCATTTAAAAAAGAAGTATTACTAGTAGTAGTAGCAGCAATGAAAGAAAGGAGATCTAACAGAAACCTTTAAGTGCCTTTTGATTTGAAAACAAAAGAAAAAATCATTTTGCCGTATTCTACAGGAAGGAAAACATGCAGTTGCGCTTCTGCTTTGGATATGGTTGTGATCGCTTACCTTTAGTTCCTCCGTTCTGGGTGTGGACATTCCCTAGGAGTGAAGTTGGGGTCTGAGATTCTATTGCAGCTTTAGAGCTTCCACAGGCAGACAAGTTTTCAGAGGAGTGCCGCTGTCCTCTAGAACTGCTTCTATGCTATGCTGAGTCACTTCAGTCGTGTCCGACTCTGTGCGACCCCACAGACGGCAGCCCATCAGGCTCCACCATCCCTGGGATATTCCAGGCAAGAACACTGGAGTGGGTTGCCATTTCCTTCTCCAATGCATGAAAGTGAAAAGTGAAAGTGAAGTCGCTCAGTTGTGTCCGACTCTTAGCGACCCCATGGACTGCAGCCCACCAGGCTCCTCTGTCCATGGGATTCTCCAGGCAAGAGTACTGGAGTGGGGTGCCATTGCCTTCTCCAGAACTGCTTCTAGTCTTATATAACTGCTTGCGTTAAGTGATATTTATTAAAGACAGTACTAAAGAGCTATATTTTATATTTGAGGCATGTAATTTCTAAACTAGAGTGGGTGAAAATCCTATTAATTTAAAACATGTATAGAAAACAGTTTTAATATGATCATAAAACCAGTTCTTACAATTTAAAAGTTCTTTACTTTAAAAAGAACCAACTTTCTGAAAGGAAACTTTCACTGACTTTTTTTTTTTTTTTTTGGTGAGCTTAAAAAGCCCTATGTCAGTTATAACTTCCTTTATACCAGTTTAGTGTGATAAAGTGTAATTTTCCAATATGAGATGCTGGCTTAAATAAATTTGACTTTGGATATTAAGGGTATTTTTAACATAGGTAGTTTTAGCAAAGAATTGTATTGCTTTTTGATAAGCTTAAAAATTATTTGGACTAGTGGGTGATAGGGTTGAGGATTTTTCTATTACTAAAAGAATTCCCAAAAGAACAGACATTTTATTGAAAATGAAATTAAAAAACATGTTTTTATATATCATGAAAGCATGCTTGTAAAAGAAGCACCATATCAATGAATTTATTTCTCTAAAAATATGTTTGTTACTTAGAAATAGCAACTGATGTTGAAGTATTATTCACATGGTTACATTTGTGTTAATTTATTTAAAAAAAAATGCCAACAGTTTGGCATATGTAACAATAAAACAATTCCTTTCAACAACTTTAATTATAAAACTAAAACTGTTAGTTAATAAAATAAAACCTTTCTGTGTATAAATTGATATGATTTAAGAAATGTGTATGAGCTTCCCTCATAGCTCAGTTGGTAAAGAATCCGCCTGCAATGCAGGAGACCCCGGTTTGATTCCTGGGTTGGGAAGATCCGCTGGAGAAGAGATAGAATACCCACTCCAGTATTCTTGGGCTTCCCTTGTGGCTCAGCTGGTAAAGAATCCACCTGCAATGTGGAAGACCTGGGTTCGAACCCTGAGTTGGGAAGATCCCTGGGGAAGGGAAAGGCTATCCATTCCAGTATTCTGCTCTGGAGAATTCCATGAACTCTGTAGGTTCATGGGGTCACAAAGAGTCGGCACGACTGACCAACTTTCACTTTGACTATATCTTGCTATCATATGAGGATTTTATCTGTTTTGTTCTTTCACTTCCTTTCTCTTCCATCCATCCTTCCACTATACTCATCTCAAAATTACATTCAGTGTTGTTATTGTGTGAATGTGTGTGTGTGTGTGCTCAGTCATGTCTGACTCTTTATTATGTTCATCATTATTATGACTATATAAACAGTTTCCACAAATGATCCGAGGAGTGGTTTTCAATAATATTTTCTTTTGAACAGCTTTCTGTTTCTCTAGGATTTTATTAATTACCTGATAAATTAATTTGCTTACTTAATTTTAAAGCTATGGTGAATCTTCCCATCCTCTCCAACAGTTCGGTTTCATAGTTTCAATTCAGTTATGGACAGTGGTAAAGCAAATTATTTATCTTTTTTATTTTTATTTTCTTTGAATTATCTCTTTTTCCTCTGCCCTCCACCTTTAATGTATACCAAAACTTTTATAAGCCTGTTTCATTCTTTCAGCTATTGTTTTGAGATTTACCTCTACTATCAGCTTGAAAATTCAAGAGAAAAAAGTGACCAAGATCTCTACAGTAGAAAAAGCATAAAGCCAGAATACATATAATGAGTAAACTTTGAGGGAAGGCAGAACAGCTGTTCTAAAGTGAAAGGTAGAAGTTAAGGATGTGTGGATGTGGTTAAATTTCCAGATGCTGGTGAGGGAAGTTCAGGATGCTAAAAGGCTGTCCATTTAAGGGCTTCTATTTCTCTTGGAAAATAGGAATAGAATTTATCTCTTCTGTGGGTGTGGCAGGATTGATTCTGCCTGTAGGAGAGTAAAAGAGACTGGTTAGGAACAAGTGATTAAAGAGACCTTGATAGTAATATATGGAAGCTACCGCCATCTCCTCAGTTTTAGGCTTTTTATACAAAAATGGAGAAGGAACCCACTCCAGCTTTCTTGCCTAGAGAATTCCATGGACAGAGGAGCCTGACAGGCTACAGTCCATAGGGTCGCAAGGGTCAGACACAACTTAGAGGCTAAACCACCAACATGTAAAAGCGTTTTCCGAATTATCAGAAAACCACACCAAGCCCAAGGTGTTCACTTCTGGAGCTGATTTTCCCCAATAGCTCAAAGAAGTAGGTTATCTGCCTATTAATAAATTCTCATCTAGGCTCTTTGGAAGATAAAATTATGTCCATGTTATCTGTGAATTATATGGTTTAAAAGTATTGCTTAATGTAATATTTAATATATTTATAATATAATATTTAGAATTATTGCTCCTTTTGCACCAATAGTTGATTTTTCCCCTAGAGATCTGTGTTTGTTGAAGTCTCTAAATTCTTTTTCAATTGAAAAATAACATATTCCAATTAAACAAGGGAAATGGTTAAGTTCCAAAGTAAATTTGTCAATTCATTTGTGTGACTCAAGTTTACTTTTTATTTCATTTTTGCCCTGTTTTAACCACTGAGTTATTCTTACTTATAAATGAAGATACGGATACTGATGATATTTATTATCGTCATTTGAAAATTCCTATGCAATTTGGAACTGCAGGTACCATTGTGCCAATTTTATGGTTTGTAACTCTATCCATATTTGTACTTATCTCTACTGTATAACGAGCTAATTTTTCTGCCACTTCTTTTCTAAGAATACCAGTTGTGCAGTAGGTAGATTTAAAATGTACTTTGTTGCATTCTCAAAGAGACAATGCTTTTTGCTAACCCAAGATGCAAGAATTCTGACAGATAAGCTGAGAAAATACATATGAAATCCTGCATCCCTTTTATGAAAAGAAAAGAATGAAATTTACCTCAAGGAAGCAATAGTTTTTTTTTTTTTTAATATCTTACTATTTTATTTAAATGATAAGATAATACACAAACTGAGAATCTGATTTGATTTTTTAATTATTTTCATTTTAGGCTATGGCTCAGAAGGAAGACATGGAAGAAAGAATCACGACCCTTGAGAAGCGTTACCTCAGTGCTCAGAGAGAATCTACCTCCATACATGACATGAATGACAAACTAGAGAATGAATTAGCGAATAAAGAGGCCATCCTACGGCAGGTTCAGTATCTCCACCTTGGTTTCGTTCTGGTCTGTATGTGTTCTCACCATTCTCACAAAACATGGAGTACGTAAACTATGGTATTCCTTAGCAGTAAATTATTCTCTGCAATTTAGAATCAAACTAACTAAATAGATGTGATTTTCAGTATATAATCTAGAAATTTGTCTTAAAAATTATGATTAAGATTTACTTTGGATCTGGACATGAACCAGAAACTGTGGTAACCAATATATATATATATATATATATATATATACATATATATACACACACACACACACACACACACACACACACACACACATATATATATAAAACCTCACTTAAATCCAACCACCACATGTAAGTACAATTATTATAGTGTAAAGGATAATAATTATTATACAATTATTTTACTGAGAGTAAAATAAGTACATTTATTATACAGAGGAAACTCAGGTTCAGAGTACATGACTGCCTTCCCAGGGTCACAAGTACAGCAATTGCAGAGTCAATAATGGAAGCCTAGGTCTATCCAGCTCTGGAGAAGGAATGGGCAAACTATAGCCCACATGCCAAAACTATGGCTCTGTTTTACAAGTATAGTTTTATCAAAACATAACCATACCCATTCATTTAATCATCATCTCTGACTGCTTTTGTGCTACAATAGTAGAATTGAATAGTTGAATCAGAGACTTTGTGATACACAGAGCCTGGAGTATTTACTATCGGGTCTTTAGCAGAAAAAGTTAGCCAACTTCATCTCTAGAGCCTGAACTCTCAACCACTGTGATCCGTTCCCTCTCCTACTCTAGCTATTGTTAAGATTTTCAGTCAATTGATATTATGGTGCATTTGAGGTTTGAGTACTAAGTTGTGTCTCATTTGTCCAAGTTAATTCTCACTATTAACTTCATTCCTTTTTGCTGTTGTTGGTAAAAGGTTTTCATTTTTTATGTGCTAAATTTATTAAGGCATATTGATAAGCAATATATGAAAACAAGTGGTAGTAGTAGCTGATTTTAACTCTAGGATAAAGGCTGAAGCCCACAGCCCCTAGTGACTGGTGTTTGCTATCCTAACTGTGACAATTCAAGTGTCTCTTTCTTCATCCCTGGTTCAGATGGAAGAGAAGAATAGACAGTTACAAGAGCGTCTTGAGCTGGCTGAGCAAAAGTTGCAGCAAACTATGAGAAAAGCTGAGACCTTACCTGAAGTAGAGGCTGAATTGGCTCAGAGAATTGCAGCCCTGACAAAGGTACTACAATAAAACAATTGGTCAATCTAGATATATTAATACTTTTAGAAATGACTAGTAATCGAGATGGAATCTATAAAGATGTTCTTCAGGCTTTATGGAGTTTATATTATATTGGTCTGTTGTTTAGATGACTTTTTATATTACATATATCTTATTTATGTTGAAATGAATGATTGATAAATGAATATGATTATTTCTTTGCCTATTTAAACATTAGCAAAAACAAAGTTTCATGTTCTTATAGCTAATTTTCCATGGTAATATTTGTACATAAGAATAATCAACAAATATAAAAACATAATGATTTTAACATAGATATACATGAGACACAATAATTTAGTAAGCTTAATATAAATTGTATAGTTTTAAAAATGCAGGAAGTATCATAAGCAGTTGATTTCTTTCTGATTACAGTATGAAAAAAATTTGTTAGAAGTTGAAAATTAGATTTGTAGAGCCATAAAATCTAAAGGTATTAAATAGAGAAAGTGATTTTAATAGTTGAAATTTCTTCTGAACCAATAAAATCGATAATATTCTGAAGAATGTTCAGAATTAACTGCTCCATTATGGACGTAAAATTCTGCAATTTGCTTACTTTAGAACTTAGCAACCATTATAATGTTGTAAAGTGAAAGTGAAAGTTGCTCTGTCATGTCTGACTCTTTGCAACCCCATGGAATAGTCCATGGAATTCTCCAGGCCAGAATACTGGAGTGGGTAGCCTTTCCCTTCTCCAGGGGATCTTCCCAACCCTGGGATTGAACCCAGGTCTCCTGCATTGCAGGTGGATTCTTTACCAGCTGAGCCACCAGGGAAGCCCAAATGACTGCTCTTACCTTTCACGGTTAAATGGAAATGGCAATTGCTTCAAAGTGTATATGCATGTCACTAGAATAAAGGTCCAGATTTTGTCACTAAAAGCATGTTTGAATATTAATATCAATTCAAAAAGGTACACACGTTTTAGATGTTTAAACATTGTTGGTGAAAAGTGAAAGTGTTAGTCACTCAGTCATGTCTTGACTCTGCAACCCCATGGACTGTAGCCTGCCAGGCTCCTAGGTCATGGAAGCTTTTTTTCGTGCCATTGTAATAAATAGCTCAGATAGATATATGAACTGCAAATGATAAACTCTGATGTTAGGGATTATCCCAAACAACTGATGCAGCAAAGTAAAAGTAGGCACACATTGTTGCTTTCAGAAGAAGCACATGGTTAGAAAGAAACAGTAAACTGATGCCTGTTCATTCAAATAGGGTAGTTAATCAGATAGAGAAAGGAAAACAGTTGACAGAGTAGAAAGTATTGGAATAGTTGGGTGTCGGTAGAGTTACTGGACTAACTAGCTGAATAGAACTTTTATCTGATTAGGGTGATAAAATGTGGATCCTTCTATAGTCACAGATCAGAGTACCATAAACCATTATGGCAGTTTCAGAAATGTATGCTTTCTTTTTTTTTTTTTTATCTTGTTGTTATTTTATTTTTTTAATTAACATTTTATTTTATTTATTTTTTTGATGGTTTATTTTTATTTTATTTTTTAAATTTAATTTTATTTTATTTTTTAACTTTACAATATTGTATTGGTTTTGCCATATAAAATAAATATAAACTTATTTAATTTGAGAAATATTCTTGAAATTATATAAAAAGTACAAACAGATTAGTAGTATTCTATTTTTTTGGAAGCACATTTTAAATTACTGTAATATGGATTAAGATATGCATACTTAGGCTTTTCATCTGAGGAATATAAAGGATTTTTATAGTTATCTTATTGAATTGAAATATTTTAGAAGGAGTTAGGCAAGTGGTTAAATAATAAAAGTAACTTTTGTGATATTTTAGTATAAAATAGTCATCAATACTGTGTGAGTAAAATACAAGAACGTCTGGAATCTCTCTCCCCAAATCACAATTTAAAATTCAGCAAATTTGCCCCAAATTAACCTCTGATTGATTGAGAATAAAGCATAATTTAAAACATAATACTTGACAAATGAGGCTTTAATTAAATATCCCTAAGAATCCTTAATTTAGAATTTAAAAATAACTTAAAGTAGGTATCTCATCTGTCTCGCCCTCCATTTAATTGTATTGGGATCCTATTTGATACCTGTATTCATTTATGCAGCCAAAGTACTTCCTCAGTTTATTGGACTTCCCTGGTGGCTCAGATGGTAAAGCATCTGTCTACAATGCGGGAGACCTGGGTTCCATCCCTGGGTCGGAAAGATCCGCTGAAGAAGAAAATGGCAACCCACTCCAGTACTATTGCCTGGAAATTTCCTCCGTTTACTCCTACCTAATAATACTTTGGGCTTCCCAGATGGCTCAGAGGTTAAAGCATCTGCCTGCAATGCGGGAGACCTGGGTTCGATCCCTAGGTCAGGAAGATCCCCTGGAGAAAGAAATGGCAACCCACTCCAGTATTCTTGCCTGGAGAATCCCATGGACAGAGGAGCCTGGTGGGCTACAGTCCACGGGGTTGCAAAGAGTCAGACACGACTGAGCGACTTCACCCAGAACCTCTCCAATAATACATTACTAAAATTCTACTTCATCTAGACCTTTTGGTTTCCTCCCTTTTGAGCAGTTTTATCTCTCTTAAAATGTGTGAAGCTGCTAGAATTCACTCTGCTTGTCCTTTTTGCTGTTTTCTCTACTGACTGGCTGTGTATCAACAGATTATTTCAGATATATAGTTTTCAGATGGCCATATTTAATTCATTATTCACGCTCCTCCAGTCCTGAGATTTTGTTTTCAATTTACTCCCTCTGCTTGTAACCCTTTTATAACATTTGAAGATCAGTCTTTCAGTCTTTCATTTGCTCTCCCAAGTTTGATGGCTAAAATAATTTTTAAGCATTTTCTTATCTTCTCTTCTCAAGACCTAAAGGGACTGTCTCTAAAACCAGCTTTAGTTCATTGTTTCCATACCCGTTTGTTTTTGAAACCTTACTGTTATTGACCTCCGTAGTCTTTTTCTACTTCATAATATTTTTGACTTCTCACTAATTTATGATGTATGCTTAATTTAAATCTAGACTCCCTATCCTATGTTTTGAATGATTTTATTAACAACCTTTCATGTATTTTATTTGGTCTATATGTATTTTTTCTTTTATTATCTGCTATGTATTTTTTATTCTCTTTGGCCCTCCTCTCTTTAATTTTAATTCCTTCTCCATTTCCAAATATATTCCCCTTCTTCTCAAAACCATTTTTTCCTGTAATTTTTTCTAAAACTTTAGCTTATTTGAAAATTGTCTTGTCACATTAGAGAGTGAAACCACTATACGCCCTATATCCTATCAAGGAGTCATAAAATTGCAGACTGTTTTTGCGTGACTCTAGCATTTACATCATTTCCTTAAATTGCAGTCTTCCTCGGGTTCAGATGAACATAAATCAGTAGTGCTTGCACATTTATCCAGTGCTTGTTTAGAGATGATGTCTGAATTTACCTTTTGGTTGATAAGACAACCTTTTCTTCTGCTGGTGGTGTGTATGTATGTATGTATGTGGGCTTATGTGTAAAAATAGGTAGCTAAAGCTCAGTTAAGGCTTTCAGAAAGTCAAAAGATTTGAATGCTGGTGGCTAGGGATAAAATGAAAAATTTGGCTTCGGTGAGTGAATACACAACTAATAAACATTTTGGGCTCCCAATCTTTTGATTTATGATGTTTACTTTTTTAATTAAAATGCATATTCCCTCAGCAAGGACATAATTCATCTTGAATTTCATAAGGTATTTCATCCGTTTTTAGTACCAATAAAAAATATGAACAAAATAGTGACTTAAAAATATCAACAAAATAGTGACAGAATTCTTGTTTAATCTCTGAAGTGGAGTTTCACAGTGTTTGGTGTGTTTTCAGTCGTTAAGATGTAAACAGTAGCAGTTTTAAGGACCTTGGAAAGATATACTAACTCTACTTGTATATTGGAGTGAACAGTTTTGCAAATAGAAATGTTCATGCTTTGACTACCTTGAATCAATCACCTGACTAATTGTCATAACATTACTTGTTAAAATTTAATTTTGAGAGATTACAGATCTGTTTAAGAATTTAAAGTATATCATTTCAGTAATATTTTGACCTATATACAGTATTAATAATTGAATTATAAATTTTAAATAATATTATAAAATTGTCTTGTAGCATTTGAAGACTATGGTAGCATTCTTTATTGCTTCTGGTTGGAGATTTGGGGAGAGAAATTGTTTATTTCTTTTTTCTTCATTACTTTGCCAATTTATGAAATAAAAATATCAGAAGGAAAATCTTATAAAATATAAATGTTGAATTATAATTCACATAAGCCGATCAGTTAAATGTTAAATGTTCATTTTATAGATTAAGTTGGAATTTGTTGGATAAAATAGTACATATGCATATGAACCAATACATGAATAGGTTACTATTTCTTTTCAGGTACTGCATGACATATTTATATATAGTCTCATATTTGCATAAAGTAAGTTTCTCTGTTTTAGAATGAACTTATAAAATGTAATAGAATATGCTCTGGAGTTAAATATTGTTTATACTGATATAAGGTACTTTGGCTGTTGTGATCATTTAACTTGTAATTATGATTAAAATGTTGATGTAACTTTACATGTAATCTGTGCATAACATACTAATACAATTCAGCTATCAGCAATGTCATGTGTTGAACACTCTGCATCTGTGGTTACCTGACATTCACCTCCAAGACATGTAACTAGCCTTGTGACGGGCAAACATTAAGTGCCTCACAAAGGCACTGTCCCGCCTTTTCACTTTAGGGCACTCTTTAGTTTCCATAGCAACAAATCAATGCAGAATCGGTTTTGGAATGGCCCCTTGTGTCTTTCAGGAAAGTTCACCATAAGTATTCTTGTCCTCACGGCACTACTATCCCTTTGGTAATTTGAGGACTTTTAATCATTTTCATTTAAAATGTCAAATTAAGGCTATGTCTAAGAGTAGATGCTAAGGTTTTACACCTACAACCATAGTGTGTATTCAGAGACCAGAAGTCATTTTGTAAGTTTGCCACTGTTGCTGAGGAAACTCAATCCTGCTTGAATTGGAGAATACTCCAATTATTAATTAACCCCATAGCTTAGCTTCTTCTCTGATTTCTACAGAGTTGGGTTTATAATAAATACTGTTCCAAATTTATTTCACCTGAGATCATTGCCTTGGCCTACTCCTCAACATTGAGGTACACTGTTTCCATGATTTTTAAGTAATATAACAAACCAAAACACAAAACTTATGACAGTGTATCAGAAACATATTCTAGTGTTTGGTTTCCCATAATTCCAACGATTACATGACTCTCAGAGTTGCTTTACTTCGTTCTGTAGTAATCGTTCATCGCCAGCCATCACTAACCTTTCATACCTTAGGTTGGTAGCTTTTTATTTGAGCATATCATTGTTTTTCACTTACAACCATCAACTGCATCATGTTCACCAAATATCAGTGTAGTTCTTTCCACATAAAATTCTGTCTATTAAAGTATTAAATTTGCTGTCACACTTTTCTTTTAAGCATTCTGTGCTATGTTCTGTTCAGTGTCAGTGTCTTTAGTTCTGATTTTTCAATTTTGTCCCTCTCCTTTTCCTTGACTTGTTAGTCTGATCCAACCTCTTCTACCTCATCTGATGATTATCAATATGTTATGGAAGCTAAACTACAAGAAATGATCTCCATACGTAGGAAGGTAGTCCTACTGGACTTTACTTTCTATCGCTAAATAGAATCCATCTAATTTTTTCTTTTCATTTCTAAAAATTTTGTTACTTTTTATTTATTGATAATCGACCATCTGTGCAGTTGAGTGCTTCAGGAGCTTAAGATTGGACAATGGCAGGTTTGTGTTCAAACCATGCACAGTCTGCATGTTACATTTGGCTGATCTCATTGCTCATAAATAACTCCAATGTTTTGCTGATGCTTGGATGTGACAGGCCTTTGTAGCTGACACATTTCAAGCAATGCTGTTCAGCTGCCTGTTGAAAGAAAGTTTATTTTTTGAAAACTACATTTGCAGTTGGTAGTAGCTTGCTTTACATTTTATTTCAGTTTATTTAGAGGAAAAGTCTTAACCACATCTTACGTGTCAGATGCATTCTTCATATTTCTTAACAGGCTGAAGAAAGACATGGAAACATTGAAGAACGGATGAGGCATCTCGAAGGTCAACTCGAAGAGAAAAATCAAGAACTTCAAAGAGTATGTATTTTAACAGCCATCCCTCTCAAGCCTCAGTTAATGGATTTATACTCTACATATAAGAAATGAATGCCTTTCTTGATTATGGGTTATATTTAAAAATCATATGGATATGCCAGAGCTTCTGCCAATTTAATCAAAACAGACATAAAATTAAATCCAATATTTAAACTAGAAAAAATATAAAAACAAACCCAAATAATTTTTAAACGATTCTTATGTTAAATTTATTTATTTGGATATAAGGCTAGGCAAAGAGAGAAAATGAATGAGGAGCACAACAAAAGATTATCTGATACTGTGGACAGACTTCTGACAGAATCCAATGAACGCTTACAGCTACATTTAAAGGAACGGATGGCCGCTCTAGAAGAGAAGGTAAAATGACCAATCACATGATTATTAGCTATATTCTTATGATCATGCTTGCTTTCTGCTCTCCTGCAATCATAGTATTGGTCAGAGGATCCATTTACTTTCTTTAATTTGAAAGGAGCCTGATACATCTTAAAAGTGAACAAATGGCTTCTATAAAAATATGTAAGATCAATTTTTAAGTGAAAAAAAAAGTTACATGTTATATAATATATGTAGCATGATCATATAGACAAATGTATTGAAATGTGGTATGGTTTTGTGATGAAAGTGTTTCATTTATTTCTCACCTGGTGTGCAAAAAAGATTAAGACAAAAAATAGTATTTTGGATATGAACCATTCAAATGTTTCAAGTATCTGAATCTGCTACTAATCTAAAAGCCAAAATGTGAGTGAGTTTATATCACCAATAAAACCAGTGTCAATCTCACCACAGAATTTAGAAATGCAATACTTTCAGCCATATTGTTTCCAAAAACAGGCTTTTGTACCATCTGCAATTTCACTCACAATTTATATGTCTCATTAATAGTTGTCAACTACCAGATCAACAAAAGTTTTGTCAGCTGATTGCCAGTTCCATGGTATAAAAAAGGTAGGAATTAAAACCCAGGTGGAGAAATCATTTTGGAAATTTAGACTGAATGCCAGTCACTACTTAAACTAGACATTTCCCCCTGCTCCATACAGTAAACCAAAACAGGAAAAATGTTTCAAGAAAATGTTAAAGAAATTTGATCAGTTTACCCATCAAGTCATAAGGCATACCTTCTTCCTATTCAGTTCCAAGTGCATGCCAGTTCCCAAACTCTTACTTTTTTACTCTATGAATTTAAAAAGAATGCATTATTATAAATCATGCTTTGTAATACTACAAGAAAAATATAAAGATTTTAAAAATAGTAATACTTTTATGGCAAGGATTTTTTTTTAATCTGTCATGCAAGTTATTTATATATCATGTCATGTAACATTAATTTTTAAATAGCTAAATTTTATTTTTATTTAATAATTTAATCATTATTAGAAATTGTTCATTCTGTATATGAAATAAAGGTTCAGAAATTGAATCTTTAAAATATATGATCTTAAATTTTTCTTTCTTCAGGTAATAAAAATGAGTTCATCTGAATTCTTCTCTGTGACAGCTTTAGCTAATATTTTGCTTTTTATTCACTTTTTCTCATTTAAAGAGTAAACTGATTATTTCAAATTTTATTTTATTTTTTTTAAAAAAGACTAAGAAGAGGTTGACAAAAATAGTTTAAAAGTTAATAGTTATCTTATATGTCAATCCAACTGTTACAAAATGACACTTCCCATTTTAATTATGTATTTCTAAAAATGTTCAAGTGTCTTGTTTAAAGATTCCATTGAAACTTAGTTTCCATGGAAACCAAAAAATAAATGGTGCCAAGGAAGGAATCAAAGAAAATTCTTGAGTCATAGAAAATTAATCTACACATTGAGTGATTTTCTCTTTACTTTATTAATTATTTATCTGTTTTTCTTTCCTTTTCTGTAGAATGTTTTAATTCAAGAATCAGAAACTTTCAGAAAGAATCTGGAAGAATCTTTACATGATAAGGTATTATGGAACCTTACATTTTGTCCACTTTTCTATTTCACCATGGTGAATGTTTTTTTGTAAAATAAATTTGATAATAATTTTAGGATATTATCTTTTAAAATAGTTTAAATTTTATGTAATACATACAGAAAAGTGTACATATAGAAAGAGAGCCTGATAAACTTTTACAAGCCAACACACTAAAAATCAACAGCCTGGAAGCCCCCCATTGTTAGCCTATAATTGCAACTTTTATGCTAAAGGATAATCACTATCTTGACTGCTAACAGAAAAATAAAAATTATTTTTACTTTTTTGAACTTTATATAAAATTGTATGCACTGATTTGTGTCTAGTCTGAGATTATTTTAGCTGCAATGTATTAAATAACTACTGTGCATAACAGTTGTGATAAGTTACATCTTTGCGAACAAAATCTTAGTTCTAAAGTATCTGAAAAAGTCTCAGGCGAAAAAGCACAAGGCAATGAATTGTAGAGTAGCAGATGCCAAGTGCCAAATGAGGGAAATAGACGATAAGAACTACAGGTAAGAGAGATCACCATATACTGATGCTCTAAAGAAGGTTTCAGAAAACTTTAAGGAAAGATAGGACTGTGGTGCAGGTCTTTCAAATACAGTACCTGTGCCCTGATTGCAGGTGCTTAGAGTGGGGAGAGGATGAGTAGTTAGGTTTGAGATCTTAAATAATAATGGGCTTAGCAGTTTTACTAGAATCAGTTATTCTTATTGTAGAATACATGAGAGACTAGACAGATAAGGACCAGATTATGAAACATTAAAAGCTGTCATTGATAATGTCTTTTCCTCCTTCCTTAGCATGTAAAATTCTTGTTAGCAATTTTGTCTTATTTTGTTCAGCATAGGTAAATGAAATAATACCTAATCACTGTCTTAAGAAGTGACTTATTAAACGTGTGCTCAACAAAAGATGAAAGGAATGGAAACAGAGATGGGCAGGAGGGAGGGAAACAGGGAGTAATAGAGGGAAGGAAGAAACAGATGGAAGGAAGAAAGGAATGAAGGGAGAGAGGCAGAAAAGGAGAGGGAGAAGGAAGGGATGGAAGATCTGACAACATATGACATTTGGAAGGTATTGGAAAAGATGAGAGAATAAAGAGAAGAAGGAACAATTGTACATCTAACCGTATTGAATGCTACATATTATGATATTAATTTAAAAATAGCTATTTTGTCCCACAGTCAGGATGCACATACTCTTATCCCCTGAAAGATAGATGTATTAGAACAATTCAGTATGGTGCCTAGAAGATAGCATCTAATTCTTTCTGGAGTAGTTCAGAATGTCTCCATGAAGAAGATGACATTTCATCCAGCTCTTGAAGGCACATATGATCTTAACCAACAGAGAAGGATAGGGAAGAGGACATACTTATGCAGTAGTGTGGAGAAAAAACAAAGATGGTTGATTTGCTGAATCACCAGAAGTTTGCTGTGACTAGTATGTGTTTAAAGGACTAGAGTGTTACCAGATTGTGAATTTTGGACTGGATCCTATTCTGGAATGTTATGTTATTCAAAGCTCTGTGTGCTTCTGGCAAGATCCCCAGAACCCACTCCCCAACCACCTACCTGAACCTTATAACTCCAACAATCTGCCCAGGCAATCAGCAGTACAAATCATTCCATGCTTTACATCCCTGTTCATGTCAGTATCTAGAGGAAGCAAATCCCAGGTCATACATCATTTCTGAATGCCATTCCATACAGCTGAACACATTTCCTAATCTAACCACATCTATAACTTCTCAAATTTCCATTCAGTTATCTATAACTCAAAGTCCATTATGGAGAAAGCAATGGCACCCCACTCCAGTACTCTTTTGCCTGGAAAATCCCATGGACGGAGGAGCCTGGTAGGCTGCAGTCCATGGGGTCACTGAGAGTTGGACACGACTGAACGTCTTCACTTTCACTTTTCACTTTCATGCATTGGAGGAGGAAATGGCAACCCACTCCAGTTTTCTTGCCTGGAGAATCCCAGGGACGACGGAGCCTGGTGGGCTGCCGTCTATGGGGTCGCACACAGTCGGACACGACTGACGAGACTTAGCAGCAGCAGCAAAGTCCATTATGAGTAAAATCCTTCATATAATCAACTTATTTTCTTCATGTTTCTCTTCATTATCTTGATCTCTAAAGTTCCTAGGACCATCCTTGGATATATTCTGTATGTTCAGTCCTTGGTGAGTTCATAGATTTTAAATACCATTTGTAAATTGAGTACTTACAAATTTAGATCACCTACTGGGTCCTCGTTCCTGAAGGAGTTCATTTATTCAAGAGCCAATTCAGTATCTCTATTTGGACTCACGGGCATCTCCATCTTAACAAGTAATCCCCTCAACTCCCAAAACGCCACTACCAATTAACCTAATCAACACCCAGCAGTCATATCAATAGGTCACAACTTCTTCCCCTTAATTATTCAGGTTAAAAATCTTGGAGCTATTCTTGACCTCTTTCTTGATCCACACCCCTTAGCCAGTTCAATAGCAAATTCTCTCAGTTCTATCTTCAGAATGCAACCAATATCCTTGCCATTCTCTTCTGACACCACGGTTGTCCAAGCCATAATCCTCTTGGCCTGTTTTTGGAAGAGCAGTAATAATTTCATTTCTTCCCTGCCTTCCAGTCCCATTCATCAGTTCACCTCACAGCCATCAAAATCATCAGGTCACTTCTCTACTCAAAAATCCCCAAGTCATTCCCTATCTCACTCAGAGTAAAAGCCAGACACTTTAAGATGGTTTACAGAGCTTTCAGGCCTACCCTTACCAAATCCTGTTAGCATGATTTCCTAAACCGATTACCACTTGCCTTTCTCCTTAACTTTTCCAGTCCAGACACAAAAGCCTCCTTGCCCTCTCCCTCACCAAATGTGGTCCCCCCAAGAGGCCTTTGCACCCACCATTCCTCCTACTTGCCATTCCTTTCCTGAAGGTATTTTTTTTATCTCCCTCCCTTTCTCTCCGTCTTTGCTCAAGTATCACTTAATTCAGAGCCTTCCTTTACTCTGCTATTTTCTACTTCCTACCAACATCCTATAAACCCAAATTGTTTACTCTCTTTTCTGCTAGATTGTAAATTACACGAGGGCAGGAAATTTGACAGTTCATTGCTGTAGCATGCATGCTGTATCTTAAAGCCTACCACACAAGAGATGCTCATTGTATATTTGTGGAAATAATGAATCAATGAATTAATAAATATAATAAGAATGTATCAGATAACTATAAGCAAGAGTTTTATTTGATCATATATGTCTTTAAAGATGATACAGCTAGCAGAGGAATGTGTGGGCAAGAGATGGAAGGGAATGATGCCTCTGTGGAAGTTGGTAAAATAATTCAGGAAAAAGGTAAAAATATGTGTAATAAAGGATGGCAGTAGAAAGAATAAAAAGAACAGATACGATAAACATTGCAAAGGCCACACTGAAAAAAAGTCATGGTGAGAAAAGAAGTATGGGTCCAATAAAATGGCCATCATTGGCCCCTGCGAGGGGGAAAAATAACAGCCATGGAAAATACAGAAGGACACATTTAAATATTTATAATGCTATAAAATTTATAATCACAAAAACAAAACTGAGTGCTTACATGAGCATTTAATTAAGGGCTATAAGATCACTCTTGTCTTCATAAATTTACAGACTGAAACTGATAATGCCAATCTTAGAAAATTCTCAGATGCACAAGTTATTGTACCAATACCAAGCTAATAACTTTAGCTCATATCAGGTGATGACTTTTTATCATCCTTTTCTTAACCTTTTCTTGATTTTTTAAACAGCTATGCTTTCTACTCTGATTTTGAAGTGATGTATATATAGCTAGTCATGATCTTAGTTTTCCCATATGTTTAGAAAGATTTAGGATTAGTGAGTACTAGAGAATGTGGGTAAAATTGTATTAATTTCTTCTGTCACATTTTCATCTCAAGGGGAAAGTCAGGCATTTTTTGCTGTCATATCTAACAATACTTAATAAAAATATATTAATTCTTTCCATTTTTAGAAAGTTATTAAGCTTAGTAGTTGGTTTATCATAATTGAATGTTGGTATTATTGGTATATGCCTATCATCCGAGTAACACCTCTTTGATTTTTAGGAAAGGTTAGCAGAAGAAATTGAAAAGCTGAGATCCGAACTTGACCAGTTGAAAATGAGAACTGGCTCTTTAATTGAACCCACAATACCAAGGTAATATTAAATTAAAAGCTTATCTATAGTTCACCAAAAATCAATGTGAACTTTCTTATGGGTTTTGTATCTCCTCAAATAAAATAACTAAATGCCTTCTGTTGGTCAGCAGGCATTGCCCTATTTTGATTCCTTACTGATTTATAGTTTCTATGCTCCAAAATAATTCTCTAATTTAGTAATTCTTTCCTCACACATGCAATAAAATATAAATCATTACCTTTTGTATTCTTCATTTAATATATATAGAAATATATGTCTTCTTATATATTATAAACCATACATTAAGACATGGAGCTATAGATACAGAGATTACATGTTTTTCTAGTAAGAGGCATCGGTCATTTTCTCTATATGCAGAAATGCTTTCAGTGTTTCCTGTTACTGAAGAAGCATCATTGGTTATGATTACTTATATTTACTCATCATTGGTAAAGATCTGTTTTTGTCGAGGCAAAAGAGGAAAGGAGAAATATGTTAAAAAATTTTCAAGTAAATTTATTTGTACTCAGCTGCTTTGAGTCAATACCTCATCTTTAAAAAAAAAAGCAAAGAGATGCTTATTTACTATGTAGATAGATATATATCTAAGTTAATAACAAGCATTTATTTGTGAAACAACACAGTATCAGCTATTTGAAACTTTTGACCACCACAGACTTCTATTATAAAAGTGCATTTTTTTGGTCTTAAGCTAATCCTAAGAATGTTAGCTCCACAAGGGTTGGAGTTCTTTGCCTGTTTTGAGTACTATAATTTCAGCACCCCAAAAATATATATATATATATATGACTCTCAATAGATATTGTTGAAGAAATGCATATCCAGTAAAGCATTTTTCAAGCATTCAAGTGAAAAATCCAAATAAAAAAAAATCCTAAAAGTACTTATATTCTCTTCAGAATTTTGAATTCAGTTTAATATAAGAATCAGTTCTACAGATGTAAATACACCCAAGGAACTTTTAGATATGTAGATCTTTGATTTTGAAAATAATGTTTAGTTTTCTAATGTTTTATTATGATTTGTGTATCTGAACTTGTTATTGATTCAGTGATATACATGGTGATGATGATGCTGATAATGGTAAAGATGAAAGAAAACGCCAACAGAGTAAATACACAGAACTAGCATTATTCAATCAACAAATGTATATTTTATTAGGACCAAATGGCCATTTCATTGTCTTTTTTACCTTCAGTCTCAGAAATACAGAGTTGTAAAAGTGCTATCTAAAAGTTTATCACTGTAGTGAGTCATCATGGCAGCCGAACAATGTGACATTTATTGACAGTGAAGAATCATCAGGGAAGCCTGGGAACTACATGCTGCTGCTGCTGCTGCTGCTAAGTCGCTTCAGTCGTGTCGGACTCTGTGCGACCCCATAGACGGCAGCCCACCAGGCTCCGCCGTGCCTGGGATTCTCCAGGCAAGAACACTGGAGTGGGTTGCCATTTCCTTCTCCAGTGCATGAAAGTGAAAGTGAAGTCGCTCAGTCGTGTCCGACTCTTAGCGACCCCATGGACTGCAGCCCTCCAGGCTCCTCCGTCCATGGGATTTTCCAGGCAAGAGTGCTGGACTGGGGTGCCATCGCCTTCTCCTGGGAACTACATAGGGAACAACTATTCTTTGGTACAACAGGTTGTAGAGGAAACACTAGACTAAAAACAACTAAGTCGACATTCCTAGGTCTTAGGCATGTAATAACAAAATAACTGTTTGATTTTGGAAAACCCTTTTTTCCTTAATAAATTCAAATTAAATATATATATATTTACATTAATTACATATAAAATAACATTTTATGACAAGTTTACTTTGCAGATAAGATGAGACAAGTGAGAAAAGGGTGTTTTGTAAACAGTAAATCAACTCACAAATATACAGTATTATAGGAATTATTAAGACAGCTAATTTATAAAAAGTTAAGAGACAACTGAAACTTTATTAAACAAATTATTTCTTGAACAATCATATTCTGAGTGCACACAATTGAAAAAGAAATAAAGAAAACAAAGTACACGAGAACTTCATCTAGTTTTTGATCTTACAGGTGGGAAAGTAGGAAGAGATGAGCTGGAGTGAGTAAGACAGTGACCAATATCCTCTACTAATATAGTGTTTTGAAAATAATGTTCATTTTTCCAATGTTTTATTATGATTTATATATCTGAACTGAAGTTATTAATTCAGTGATATATATGGTGACAATGATGATAAGAAAGAAAAATGAGTTCCAAAGTGACTGGAAAAAGGCCTCATTTGGCTCATCTCTGGAGAAAGGTTAGGATCTGGATAATTGCAGAGGACAAGAAAGGACATCCCAGGAAGCAGAGAAATGAGCAACAGGTTTTCTCCAAGAAAATTCATATCTACTTATCTGTGCAAGTTCCTTTATGAGATTGTATTCAAGAGTCCCAGGAGATCCTGGAGGGGAAACCTCATGGTTCCTTGTTTAAGGGAACCAGGGACTGTGTTGTAACTTCCATCTATCTGCCAATGCCTCTCAAAATACTGTACACCAAAAATAATTTAAAAATTGAAATATAGGGAAATACTGCCTCTGACAGATCAGAGTTGAATAAAAGGAGAGAGGTGAGGAGTAACTGCTTCCAATAAAATAATAGCAATGCTTTCCTACAATTAGTGTTGCTTCAGGTCTTTTGTTCTTTCAAGATAACTTAAGTGCTTTCTACTTGTGAGATGTTGTAACATTGGAGATAGGTGATGGTAGTGAAGAATACATGTTCCAGATGGAAAATGCACAAATACGAATTTGAGGATTACAGGGCTTCCTGTAATCCTCAGGAAGCCAGGGCTTCCCTGTTGGCTCAGACAATAAAGAGTCTGCCTGCAATGCAGGAGACCTGGTCAGGAAGATCCCTTGGAGAAGGGAATGGCTACCCACTCCAGTATTCTTACCTGGAAAATGTCATGAACAGAGGAACCTGGCAGGCTACAGTCCATGGACTCTCTGTGAGTTGGACACAACTGAGCGACTAACACATTCACATTCACACAGGGAATTCACATTCATACAGGGAATGTGAATACATTCACCAGGAGCTAGAGTAGTATATGACGTTGAGACTTTTAAGCCTCAGCTTAAATAGAAACAAGAAATAGTAATCATATAAATGTGTGAAGAGACAGAAAGAATAGCATGTTCAAAGGCTTGAAGCAAAAGAAAGTTTGACTTTGAGAGTAAATGGAAATGAAACTGGGAAGTAGAAGCCCAGGTAGAGGGCTTTGTAAGAACAATGAAGAGTTTTGAGGAGGGCATCAATGGGACCAGATCTGTGTTTGTTTAGTGTTTTTATTGATGACCTGGAATTGAGAGATAAAACAACATGAAAACAATACTCCTAGCATGATGAGTTATAATTTTAGAAACTCTAGTGCCCAAAGAGACATTACCCTAAGCAGCCACAGACTAATAAAGGTCCTTAAACAGGGAATATGCTGACCTGGACAGTCTGGACTATAATATTAATATAATCAATTGCATTCATTTCTTGTCTTACCAGATATTTATCAAGTTCTTATTATATTCTAGGAATATCTCCTTGAACACACAGTGGTGACTAAAATCTGATCTTTGTCTTGATGAAATTTATATCCTCTGCTATAAATAAAGACTGACAGTTGTGCCATTTAATGGCTATGGCCTGATTGGCTAGTTTGTAATATATAACTAATTCACAATAAAGCCATTTTGCCTGATTAAGCCTCAAGTTTGCTGCTATAAAAACAATAGCTGTCATCTATTTGGAGGATGATTCCTTAG
Organism: Bos taurus; assembly: GCF_002263795.3. Lineage (NCBI taxonomy): Eukaryota > Metazoa > Chordata > Mammalia > Artiodactyla > Bovidae > Bos > Bos taurus. Next base: position 10,948,505 of record NC_037332.1, on the reverse strand, counting down.
TTCGTCTGTTTTAACATCCAATTGGGCTAAACAAGAACCTGCATCAATTAAGTCAGTGTCTTCTACTTCTTCAAAAACCCAGAACTCACCTAACCTTTTATAGTCTTGCCAAGTATTTGGAGATGTTTGTTTTTGTCCGCAAAGAGAACTGAGAGTAAGAGCAGAGTAGATCAACAGAAGCCCCAGGTTCAAGAGAAAACAGCTTTAAGAGTATTTCCTATTGATGATGGATCATTTATATGACAGCATGTTGCATTTGTTATTATCATCATTACTATAGCTGCAAACTTAATTTTATATAAATCCATATATAAATAATATACTTGGAGAAACCTTTAGTGCACTTCAATTACAATGTACTTTATTTTCATGTTTATTGAAAACTAGTCTGATGATATTTTCCAATTAGAATTTTCAAAGTGTTTTATCTCTAAGCAGATTTCAGAATTGAATGTGCTTATTAAAAGATTCTTCCTTAATATTTTTGGAACAATGTCTTATCCAAACCTGAAAAACTGTTCTGATGGACTATCATATTTTATTTTCCAAAAAAAAAAAAAAAAATTATTAACCTTAGGTCAATCTGATTTTAAGTATTTTGTTAATTTCCTAAATTGAAAAATAAAACAGTAGAAAATAGATAATGCAGTGACTCAAAATGTTTACTCATTTTTCTCTTAGGTTAATGAAGAATATTTAAAACAAACACAGTGATAAATAAAATGTATTGGATTATCCACTAAATAGCTCAAAATAAAACAGAGTTGTCAGAATGTAAGCCAGTGGATTTTGGTTGTCAATCTTAACATGTTTCAATTGACTAGGGAGTTTGAAAATGATAATGAATAAACAGAAAGGCTTTTTAATATTCTAAAAGGAACCTGATCTTCAGAATGAACCTGAGACTGGAATGTATGACGTAAGCCTCTGAAGAGACCTCTAAGATTCATAACATATTTTCTTCCCCCTTGAGCGTTTGAGTTTTATTGCCAATTAAGTGGTGGATGGTGATTTGCTGATAAGTTTTCCTCATTTCCAGAACTCATCTAGACACCTCAGCCGAGCTGCGGTACTCTGTTGGATCCCTAGTGGACAGCCAGTCTGATTACAGAACAACCAAAGTGATAAGAAGACCAAGGAGAGGCCGCATGGGTGTGCGGAGAGATGAGGCAAAGGTTAAGCTTTTGATTTCAAGTCTTTGATGGTTTAAGTAAATACACTCTTCCATTTTGGATAGTATTTTTATACTGAAAGCATTCATTTGTGTTAGTTTCAAGTGTGATATATGACAGATTTTTTTTTTAACTATAGCTAACATAAAACCCCTGTGCACGTGCTAAGTTATTTTAGTCATATGTGACTCTTTATGACCCTATGGACTATAGCCCACCAGGCTCTTCTGTTCGTGGGACTCTCAAGGCAAGAATTCCCTTCTCTGGGGGATCTTCTCGACCCAGGGATCGAACGTGCATCTCTTATACCTCCTGCTTTGACAGGCAGGTTCTTTACCACTAGCACCATCTGGGAAGTCCAACATAAAACACCTTCTAGGTACCATAAGTTGAACTAAGCATGTGTCAAGTATTTATTCATGTAACCTTATAAATTGAGTACTATTTTATACTAATTTCATGTATGAAAAAAATTGAAGCCCAGGAATTTTATGTGTCCTACCTTGCATAGTCAGCCAAGTGATAAGATAATTGTATCTATATTTGAGTGATTTCAAATTATGCCATGTGGCCAAAAATGGCTTTTTGGGCAATATCACTTTTGTGGTCCCCCCCAAAATCATTTTACATCATCACAAAAATGAAAACCCACTTGTAAATAGCAGGAAATCTAGGACTGCTCTCTTTCTTTCAGCCATCTCCTGCCTTCAGGTCATAGCCTGAAATTTCAAGCACTGGTCTCTTGGTTACTTAAGACTGTTACTCATATGGAGGACTTATTGTATTAATTTAAAAAACATAGTCATGTAAATTGATGTGCCTTGGGCTTAAAAAAATCAATGAGGCATTTAAGCAACCAGAGCAGTGGAGATTAAATTAAATCTTTGCAATGTTTTTGCTACTTTGTTAGAATACAGGAGAAAGAATTCCTGTGTAATTTATTGTGTGATAATATGTGTTCCCTCAGGCTAATTATTAATAGTATAAGAAATGGAAGTGCTTAAGTACAAGTAAATAGAGATTGTTACATTTACAAAACATGAAAACATTGGAAACATAGATGCTTTAAAATAAGTACTACCTTGAATTGAGGTTGAACTAAAAATCATGCAGAAGTTTAACATTTTTATTCCTATTAAAATATTGATATTTATGCTGAAATTAATACCTTCCATTACTTAAGTATCAAGGAACTATCTTATTGACATGATAAATAAAATGTTAATAATCAATTCTGCTTTTGCCAAGGAAGCTATAAAAGCATGTGTGTTTTTGGTTTTTATTTTCAAAATAGTGCTTTGAAAATGAGCAAGATGAAATATACTGTAATTTTTCCTTTACCTTCCAGGTGAAATCTCTTGGAGATCATGAGTGGAATAGAACTCAACAAATTGGAGTGCTAAGCAGCCACCCTTTTGAAAGTGACACAGAGATGTCTGACATTGATGATGACGATAGAGAAACAATTTTCAGCTCAATGGATCTTCTCTCTCCAAGTGGTCATTCTGATGCCCAGACACTGGCCATGATGCTTCAGGAACAACTGGATGCAATCAACAAGGAAATCAGGTGAGTTCAATGATTTCTGATGGTCTCAAGGGATTGGTAGACCTTGATTCTAAAATTGTGTTCATCAAATCAGGAGCACTGGCATCCAGATACTCAGACCTCACCCTGCGCCTACGGAATCATAATGTACAGTTTCACAGTTTCCCAGGATAAACTTAGGACAGCTTTTATAAGAAACATATGTGAAAAATGCAGATTAATGATGTTCAGTTCAGTTCAGTTCAGTCACTCAGTCGTGTCCGACTCTTTGCGACCCCATGAACTGCAGCACGCCAGGCCTCCCTGTCCATCACCAACTCCCGGAGTTCACTCAGACTCACGTCCATCGAGTCAGTGATGCCATCCAGCCATCTCATCCTCTGTCGTCCCCTTCTCCTCCTGCCCGCAATCCCTCCCAGCATCAGAGTCTTTTCCAATGAGTCAACTCTTCGCATGAGGTGGCCAAAGTACTGGAGTTTCAGCTTTAGCAGCATTCTTTCCAAAGAACACCCAGGACTTATCTCCTTTAGAATAGACTGGTTGGATCTCCTTGCAGTCAATATTAGAGCAATATAAATGAATGAGGTAAAGGTGAAATCTTGGATCAGTTTTCCAAATGAATTGAATATCTGAGTAGAACTGGATCTTTAGTTTGATTAAACTTCAACCTATCTCTTACTCAACTATTTCTTCTAATTTGATTTTCCTTTACAATTAATAGAATGCCTAGAGTTTAAAACTGTATTCTTTTATTTAGCAAAACCATGTCACCTCTCACCAGGTTTTTCTGGAGTCGTGTATGGCCAATCATTTTAAAGTACAAAATTTCTTTTTTTTGAAGAGGAGGCAGTTTTTCCATTAGAATGTGTTTAAACATTATTAATGTTGTACTATGTTACATTATTAAAACTTGCTCTGGGATTCTGATCTTTCAGATCAGATCAGATCAGTCGCTCAGTCGTGTCCGACTCTTTGCGACCCCATGAATCGCAGCACGCCAGGCCTCCCTGTCCATCACCAACTCCCGGAGTTCACTCAGACTCACGTCCATCGAGTCAGTGATACCATCCAGCCATCTCATCCTCTGTCATCCCCTTCTCCTCCTGCCCCCAATTCCTCCCAGCATCAGAGTCTTTTCCAATGAGTCAACTCTTCGCATGAGGTGGCCAAAGTACTGGAGTTTCAGCTTTAGCATCATTCCTTCCAAAGAAATCCCAGGGCTGATCTCCTTCAGAATGGACTGGTTGGATCTCCTTGCAGTCCAAGGGACTCTCAAGAGTCTTCTCCAACACCACAGTTCAAAAGCATCAATTCTTCGGCGCTCAGCTTTCTTCACAGTCCAAGTCTCATATCCATACATGACCACAGGAAAAACCAGAGCCTTGACTAGACGAACCTTTGTTGGCAAAGTAATGTCTCTGCTTTTGAATATGCTGTCTAGGTTGGTCATAACTTTCCTTCCAAGGAGTAAGCGTCTTTTAATTTCATGGCTGCAGTCACCATCTGTAGTGATTTTGAAGCCCAGAAAAATAAAGTCTGACACTGTTTCCACTGTTTCCCCATCTATTTCCCATGAAGTGATGGGACCAGATGCCATGATCTTCATTTTCTGAATGTTGAGCTTTAAGCCAACTTTTTCACTCTCCACTTTCACTTGCATCAAGAGGCTTTTGAGTTCCTCTTCACTTTCTGCCATAAGGGTGGTGTCATCTGCATATCTGAGATTATTGATATTTCTCCCAGCAATCTTGATTCCAGCTTGTGTTTCTTCCAGTCCAGCATTTCTCATGATGTTCTCTGCATATAAGTTAAATAAGCACGGTGACAATATACAGCCTTGACGAACTCCTTTTCCTATTTGGAACCAGTCTGTGGTTCCATGTCCAGTTCTAACTGTTGCTTCCTGACCTGCATACAAATTTCTCAAGAGGCAGATCAGGTGGTCTGGTAGTCCCATCTCTTTCAGAATTTTCCACAGTTTCTTGTGATCCACACAGTCAAAGGCTTTGGCATAGTCAATAAAGCAGAAATAGATGTTTTTCTGGAACTCTCTTGCTTTTTCTATGATCCAGCGGCTGTTGGCAATTTGATCTCTGGTTCCTCTGCCTTTTCTAAAACCAGCTTGAACATCAGGAAGTTCATGGTTCACATATCGCTGAAGCCTGGCTTGGATTATTTTGAGCATTACTTTACTAGCGTGTGAGATGAGTGCAATTGTGCGGTAGTTTGAGCATTCTTTGGCATTGCCTTTCTTTGGTATTGGAATGAAAACTGACCTTTTCCAGTCCTGTGGCCACTGCTGAGTTCTCCAAATTTGCTGGCGTATTGAGTACAGCACTTTCACAGCATCATCTTTCAGGATTTGAAATAGCTCCACTGGAATTCCATCACCTCCACTAGCTTTGTTCGTAGTGATGCTTTCTAAGGCCCACTTGACTTCACATTCCAGGATGTCTGGCTCTAGGTCAGTGATCACACCATCGTGATTATCTGGGTCGTGAAGATCTTTTTTGTACAGTTCTTCTGTGTATTCTTGCCATCTCTTCTTAATGTCTTCTGCTTCTGTTACGTCCATACCATTTCTGTCCTTTATCGAGCCCATCTTTGCATGAAATGTACCTTTGGTATCTCTGATTTTCTTGAAGAGATCCCTAGTCTTTCCCATTCTGTTGTTTTCCTCTATTTCTTTGCACTGATCGCTGAAGAAGGCTTTCTTATCTCTTCTTGCTATTCTCTGGAACTCTGCATTCAGATGTTTATATCTTTCCTTTTCTCCTTTGCTTTTCACTTCTCTTCTTTTCACAGCTATTTGTAAGGCCTCCCCAGACAGCCATTTTGATTTTTTGCATTTCTTTTCTATGAGAATGGTCTTGATCCCTGTCTCCTGTACAGTGTCAAGAACCTCATTCCATAGTTCATCAGGCACTCTATCTATCAGATCTAGGCCCTTAAATCTATTTCTCACTTCCACTGTATAATCATAAGGGATTTGATTTAGGTCATATCTGAATGGTCTAGTGGTTTTCCCTACTTTCTTCAATTTAAATCTGAATTTGGCAATAAGGAGTTCATGGTCTGAGCCACAGTCAGCTCCTGGTCTTGTTTTTGCTGACTGTATAGAGCTTCTCCATCTTTGGCTGCAAAGAATATAATCAATCTGATTTCAACGTTGACCATCTGGTGATGTCCATGTGTAGAGTCTTCTCTTGTGTTGTTGGAAGATGGTGTTTGTTATGACCAGTGCATTTTCTTGGCAAAACTCTATTAGTCTTTGCCCTGCTTCATTCCGTATTCCAAGGCCAAATTTGCCTGTTACTCCAGGTGTTTCTTGACTTCCTACTTTTGCATTCCAGTCCCCTATAATGAAAAGCACATCTTTTTTTGGGTGTTAGTTCTAAAAGGTCTTGTAGGTCTTCATAGAACAGTTCAACTTCAGCTTCTTCGGCGTTACTGGTTGGGGCATAGACTTGGATTACTGTAATATTGAATGGTTTGCCTTGGAAAAAAACAGAGATCATTCTGTCATTTTTGAGATTACATCCAAGTACTGCATTTTGGACTCTTTTTTTGACCATGATGGCCACTCCATTTCTTCTGAGGGATTCCTGCCCGCAGTAGTAGATATAATGGTCATCTGAGTTAAATTCACCCATTCCAGTCCATTTCAGTTCGCTGATTCCTAGAATGTCGACATTCACTCTTGCCATCTCTTGTTTGACCACTTCCAATTTGCCTTGATTCATGGACCTGACATTCCAGGTTCCTATGCAATATTGCCCTTTACAGCATCGGACCTTGCTTTGGGTGAATTTAAAAGGCACCATGATAATAAACTTCAGACTAACAGAATTCATATTCTTTGTGTAAGTGAAATATTATAATTAAGAGTAGTTATATTAGAATTTTTAATAATGTAATTTCTTAGAGAAGTCTAAGATTCAGAGCAAAATTGAGAGAAAAGTGGAGTGAGTTCCCATATACCTCCTGGCCTCAAACATGCATATCCTCCCCCATTGTCAACATCCTTAATAAGAGTAGTTTTTGTTACAACTGATGAACTTACATTGATGCAGCATATTTTTCAAATCCATAAGTTACATTATGGTTCACCTTTTTTTTTTTAATGTCATTTTATTGTGGTAAAGAGGCTTCCCTGGTGGCTCAGACAGTAAAGGATCTTCCTGCAATCCAGGAGACCTGGATTTGATCTGTAAATTGGGAAGATCCCTTGAAGAAGAGAATGGCTACCTACTCTAGTATTCTTGCCTGAGAAATTCCATAGACAGAGGAGCCTGGGAGGCTATAGTCCGTGGGGTCACAAAGAGTTGGACATGACTGAGTGACTAACACTATTGTAGTAAAAGTCACATAATATAGAACATACTATTTTAACCATTTCATGCAAAAACTGGCACAATAAAGGACAGAAATGGTATGGATCTAAGAGAAACAGGAGATGTTAAGAAGAGGTGGCAAGAATACACAGAAGATCTATACAAAAAAGATCTTAATGACCCAGCTAACCGTGATAGTGTATCACTCACCTAGAGCCAAACATCCTGAACTATGAAATCAAGTGGGCCTTAGGAAACGTCACTATGAACAAAGCTAGTGAAGGTGATGGAATTCCATCTGACCTATTTCAAATCCTAAGAGATGATGCTTTAAAGTGCTGCACTCAATATACCAGCAAACTCAGAAAACTCAACAGTGGCCACAGGACTGGAAAAGGTCAGTTTTCATTCTAATCCCAAAGGAGGCAATGCCAAAGACTGTTCAAACCACCACACAATTGCACTCATTTCACATGCTAGCAAGGTAATGCTTGAAATTCTTCAAGCTGGGCTAAAACAGCATGTGAACTGAGAACTTCCAGATGTTCAAACTGGATTTAGAAAAGGCAGAGGAACCAGAGGTCAAATTGCCAAATCCATTGGATCATCGAAAAAGAAAGAGTTCCAGAAAAACATCTACTTCTTCTTTATTGAAGAAGTATGCCAAAGCTTTTGACTGTGTGGTATGGAAACTTCTGAAAGAGATGGGAATACCAGATCACCTAACCTGCCTCCTGAGAAATCTGTATGTAGGTCAATAAGCAGCAGGTAGAATCAGACATGAAACAGTGGATTTGTTCCAAATTGGAAAAGGAGTATGCCAAGGCTGTATATTGTCACCCTGCTTATTTAACTTATATGAGGAGTACATTGTGTGAAATGCTGGGCTGGATGAAGCACAAGCTGGAATCAAGATTTCCAGGAGAAATATCAATAATCTCAGATATGCAGATGACACCATCCTTATGTCAGAAAGCAAAGAGAAACTAAAGAGTCTCTTGATGAAGGTGAAAGAGGAGAGTGAAAAAGCTGACTTAAAACTCAATATTCAAAAAACAAAGATCATGGCATCTGGTCCCATCACTTCATGGGAAGTAGATGGGGAAACAGTGGAAACAGTAACTTTATTTTCTTGGGTTCCAAAATCACTGAGGATGGTGACTGCAGCCATTAAATTAAAGGACACTTGCTCCTTGGAAGAAAAGTTATGACCAACCTAAATAGCATATTAAAAAGCAGAGACATTACTTTGCTCACAAAGGTCTATATAATCAAAGCTATGGTTTTTCCAGTAGTCATGTATGGGTGTGAGAGTTGGACCATAAAGAAGGCTGAGCACCTAAGAATTGATACTTTTGAACTGTGGTGTTGGAGAAGACTGTTGAGAGTCCCTTGGACTACAAGCAGATCAAACTAGTCAATCCTAAAGAAAATCAGTCCTGAATATTCATTGGAGGGACAGATGCTGGAGCTGAAGCTCCCATACTTTGGCCAGCTGATATGAAGAACCAACTCATTAGAAAAGACTCATACTGAAAAAGATTGAAGGCAGGAGGAGAAGAGGATGACAGAGGCTGAGATGGTTGGATGGCTTCACTGACTCAGTGAACATGAGTTTGAGCAAACTCCAGGAGATGGAGAAGGACAGTGAAGCCAGGCTTGTTTCAGTCCATGGGGTCTCAAAGAGTCAGGCATGACTGAGCAATTGAACAACAACATTTTAACCATGTTTATCTGTAGAGTTCAGTAACATGAAGTACATTCACATTGTTCTGCAACTCTTAACGTCACCCATCTTCTGAATTTTAACCTTCCTGGACTGAAACTCTGTCCCCATTAAACACTAACTCCCCATTCACCCTCCCCACCCTACCCCATGTCCTGGTTCCTGGCATCTACCAATGTACTTTCTGATGCTATGAACCTGACTATTCTAAATACCTCATATCAGAGGAATCACAGTATTTGCACATTTTGGTTCACTGTTGGTTGTCTGGAAAATTTATGATGATGTATACCCAATATCATGATATCATACAGACAGAATATTTTTACTGCCCGAAAAACTCACTGTGCTCTGTCTATTCATCCCTTTCCCCATCCCAACCCCTGGAAATCCCTAATCTTTTTTTTGTATCCATGGTTGCCTTTTCCAGAGTGTCATATATTTGAACTCATACAATATGTAGCCTCTTCAGATTGGTTTATTTCGTTTAATCATATGCATTTATTGTTCCCCCATGTCTCTTCATGGCTTGATAGCTCATTTCATTTTAGCACTGAATGTTATTCCATTGTATAAATGTACCAATTTATGTATCCATTCACCTACTGAAGGATATCTTAGTTGTTTCTAAGTTTGGACAATCATGGATAAAATTGTTCTAAACGTCTATGTGCAGGTTTTTGTGTGGACCTCAGCTCTCATATTCTTTGGGTAAATATCAAGGAACACAATTATTGAATTATATATTAAGAGTATGTTTAGTTTTGTAAGAAATTGCCAAACTTTTCCAAAGTAAATATGTAAAAAGAAAACTTTGTGGTGATCATTACCTTGAAATTAAAGATTATATATCATTGGAAATCACAGTAATCCATTTATACTTAAGAGGAAGATATCTCAGGATGGATCAAATTGCCAACATCTGCTGGATCATGGAAAAAGCAAGAGAGTTCCAGAAAAACATCTATTTCTGCTTTATTGACTATGCCAAAGCCTTTGACTGTGTGGATCACAAGAAACTGTGGAAAATTCTGAAAGAGATGGGAATACCAGACCACCTGACCTGCCTCTTGAGAAACCTGTATGCAGGTCAGGAAGCAACAGTTAGAACTGGACATGGAACAGCAGACTAGTTCCAAATAGGAAAAGGAGTATGTCAAGGCTGTATATTGTCCCCCTGCTGATTTAACTTATATGCAGGGTACATCATGAGAAATGCTGGACTGGAAGAAGCACAAGCTGGAATCAAGATTGCTGGGAGAAATATCAATAACCTCAGATATGCAGATGACACCACCCTTATGGCAGAAAGTGAAGAGGAACTAAAGAACCTCTTGATGAAAGTGAAAGAGGAGAGTGAAAAAGTTGGCTTAAAGCTCAACATTCAGAAAACAAAGATCATGGCATCTGGTCCCATCACTTCATGGGAAATAGATGGGGAAACAGTGAAAATAGTGTCAGACTATTTTGGGGGCTCCAAAATCACTTCAGGTGGTGATTGCAGCCATGAAATTAAAAGATGCTTACTCCTTGGAAGGAAAGTTATGACCAACCTAGACAGCATATTAAAAAGCAGAGAGATTACTTTGCCAAAAAAGGTACGTCTAGTCAAGACTATGGATTTTCCAGTGGTCATGTATGGGTGTGAGAGTTGGACTGCGAAGAAAGCTGAGTGCCAAATAATTGATGCTTTTGAACTGTGGTGTTGGAGAAGACTCTTGAGAGTCCCTTGGACTGCAAGGAGATCCAACCAGTCCATCCTAAGAGACCAGTTCTGGGTGTTCATTGGAAGCACTGATGTTGAAGCTGAAACTCCAGTACTTTGGCCACCTCATGCAAAGAGTTGACTCATTGGAAAAGACCCTGATGCTGGGAAAGATCAAAGGCAGGAGGAGAAGGGATGGCAGAGGATGAGATGGCTGGATGACATCACCAACTCGATGCACATGAGTTTGTGTGCACTCCGGCAGTTGGTGATGGACAGGGAGGCCTGGCATGCTGTGAATCATGGGGTCGCAAAGAGTCAAAAATGACTGAGCGACTGAACTGAACTGAACTGATCTCAGGAGAGATGTTTCTAACCCCCATTTTTCAAATAAATTATATGGGTACACAGTTTTATTATAACAATATGCAAATTGTATATAGATTCAGCTTAAATAGGATCTTTGCACCAACCCCGCTAATGTTCTTTATTCTTTGTCTGTGTAATAAATAATTTATGTATATTCTTGAAATTTCTCCCTGATAAAGAAAAATAGTAATAGTGATTTGTCTTCTCAAAAGCATTTACAGCAATAGTTTTTCTTAAAACATTTAACTATCTAGCATATATACATTATTTAAATTGCTTAGTGCTTATGTAAAAGCAAGTTGGCTAAGTCAGGGTTTTATTTGGTCAAATTATAATTATGAATGACCATTTTTTGAGGAGTCTATCAATCATACTTTTTCACTGGATAGGAGGTAAGAGTCAATGACCTTGTTGAGACTTGAGTTCTTAAAAGTCTCACATATTAGTTCCTAAGTACAAATGTAAGATTAAGATTAGAGGCAGTAATTAACTAGACACTCAAAGTTTTAAAAGAGTTTTAACAGGTAGCAGTATAGAAAACGGAGAAGGCAATGGCACCCCACTCCAGTACTCTTGCCTGGAAAATCCCATGGACGGAGGAGCCTGGTAGGCTGCAGTCCATGGGGTCGCTAAGAGTCGGACACCGCTGAGCGACTTCACTTTCACTTTTCACTTTCATGCATTAGAGAAGGAAATGGCAACCCACTCCAGTGTTCTTGCCTGGAGAATCCCAGGGACGGGGGAGCCTGGTGGGCTGCCATCTATGGGGGTCTCACAGAATCGGACACGACTGAAGCAACTTAGCAGCAGCAGCAGCAGCAGTATAGAAAGGGTATCAAACTGTAAACCCAAGGGATTATATGTCATTTGAAAAAAAAGATTTTCTAGTTCTCAGCCAAGAAGTCTCTGGAATTTATTGAAAGTTATATTGTCTAGGGAAAAAATAAAAATGTTAGATTTGATATAAAAATATTCAGTTATTTATTCATTTATTTATTTGATGAATTCCAAATATTAATAACTTTATAACAACATGTAATATATCAAAATTAAACTAATATCTTTCAGACTAATTCAAGAAGAAAAAGAATCCACAGAGTTACGTGCTGAAGAAATTGAGAACAGAGTGGCTAGTGTGAGTCTGGAAGGCCTGAATTTAGCAAGGGTCCACCCAGGTACCTCCATCACTGCCTCGGTCACAGCTTCTTCGCTGGCCAGCTCGTCTCCCCCTAGCGGACACTCAACACCAAAGCTCACACCTCGAAGTCCTGCCAGGGAAATGGATCGGATGGGAGTCATGACACTGGTATGATGTGTCCAGAGAACCTTTGCTTCCATTAGAATTACTGATGCATTAGCTAAAATTTATTGGATATTTCTTCTCATCTAAAAGCTTTCTGTGTGTTTTATCATTTTTCTCTTTTTCTTAACAAACCTATGTGATAAGTACAAATATTAATCTAACTATTTCATATTAATATGAAATATTAATAAATATGAAATTAATATTTCACATTAATATTTCCTCATTTCATAAATGAGGAAACAAAGCCTAATAAAAACCTATGTGATAAGTACAAATATTAATCCAACTGTAAAATAAGGAAATGAAGCCTACACAGCTATAATTTCCCAAGGCCACGTAATTAGTAAATGGAAGGAAGAGCAGAAATCTAAATATCACATCAGAAATCTGAATAATTTAAACCGTTAAGTTCATTTTTACTGATGACATCTTGATGAAGTACATTGAGACTGGGTGTTTTTTTTTTAACACAGTTTCAAAAATATTTATTATAATTGCTTCAATACACCAACATAGAATGTTATAATTTTATAATGTAAAATTATAATTCTAAAAGAAGAGCTTAAATTCTAAAACAATAGCAGCAATTTCCTGAGCCTTATAATTCCATGTCAAAAGTTTCACCCTTCTTTATCCTTTAATCTTTTATTTCATGTATCTTCCTTTGAGATTAAAAGTCAGAAATCTAAATTACGAAGTACTCTTAACATATGAAAGAAAAATTAAAATACCCCTTGCCAAAAATAATATAGGCAGAGTGACTGCTGACTGTCATGATGTTTAGTCACTTTATTCTCATGATAACATTTGAAAATCTAAGGGCATTATCTTGACTATAAGTAATTGAAATGTTGAGGGTATGGATAAGTGTCCTTGTTCAACACAGCTAGTAAAGAGGAGCTGAATTTTTCTTCAAATTTGCTAAGTCAAAAGCATATACTATTTTATCTTTGTTGTTTTCAGTGATTAGGAGGGAAACATATTTCAATATATTTTCTGTGATTACCTGGGAAATATGTTGAAAGGACAACAATAGTGAAGATGTAAATATTCTGAACTCTTTATGAGGGAAAAGTCTATGTTTTGTCATGAATATTAGAACTATATTAAAACAATAAAATTTAAATTAAAAATAAAAGTTTGGAGATGGAGATTAATTAAAACATAAATAGATCAAATAATAGATGATATTCTGCAAAAATCTTGTACAAGTATAACAAATGGAGGAGAAATTAATAATAGGACAGAATAATATGATATAAGTGTATATAGTATTTCTGGTCAGAAGGCTGTGAAGCCTCTGTAAAAAGTGTCACAATGCCTGCATCTGTGTACGTGTGTATAATATATGAACAATGAAGTTTAATTCAATTTCTAAATGATCGTTAAATAAATCTTTAAAAAAATATGTTGCAATAATGTGTATTGTGGTAAAAAATGGCATTAGAATTAATATATATAAATGCACACATGTGTGCATATATGTATGTGTGTGTGTGTGTGTGTGTGTGTATATATATATATATATATATATATATATAATATTCCACCCCAAGGGGAAAACTACCTTGTAAGTAAATGATTTTTAGATTTTATCTTCATAAAATTTCTCCTATGTATATCAGTTTAGGTATGTTTTTCTTAAATTTTGCACTGAAAATTGGAACAGAAGGCTATTTATGAGGCAGTATTTCCTATATCCAAAGTCTTTACAATTATGAAACTTCCAGGCAATAAAATCTATATAAAAGAGAAATGATGAAAAAAAATTAAAAAGGAAATACCTCCTTCAACCATTGAGTATTCTGCTGCTGCTGCTGCTAAGTCGCTTCAGTCGTGTCCTATTCCTTGCTTATTTCCAGATGGAAAATCCAAATAAAGACCAACTAATCAAAGCAGATCCCAGCTAGATACAGCACAACCTTTTAGCCAATGTACTAAGATAAACTAACCCAATATACTGAGCTACATTTTGATCTATGACCAAATTATGATCTCCTTATTTTAGAAATCAGGAACCGAACTTCCTTGGTGGTCCAGTGGTTAAGACTCCACACGTCCACTAAAGGGAACACAGTTTTGATCCTTAGTCAGGGAACTGAAATCCCACAGGCCGTGGGGTATGCCCTCCCCTCTAAAATCCGGGAACCATCCATCTGATTAGAGTCATTAAAAATGATATTGTATTTGGCTTAGTTTCTGCATGTGCAATTTATGCTATGTATGTTGATGATCTACTTGTCATCAAAGCTGTAGTAAGAATATTGGCCCACAAGGGTATAATTTACTTAGCATTCAAGCCAAGAGAACTTTGATTATTTCTGTACTGCTATTATTTTCTACACTTTTTCAGCCTATTATTTTGACCTTTTAAGTATTTTCATTATATATTAGCATTATAACCCTTGACAGTGTTGTTATTTTTATAATAACAAAATAATATATTTGTATCCATTTAGACATAATGTTTGGTTGTGTATGAATAGGATGCCACTGCTCTCATGCATTTTCTTGAGCAGTTATAAATAAAACAATGGTAAATGAACATTACTATACTATAATTAGAGTACTTAAAAGCTATTTAGAGAATTTCCTGAGGGTAAAAAGGAAAAAAGTAAACAAAAATTAAACATTTAAAATGTTTAATATCTGACTCAATAAAACAAAAAATAAAATCCAGGAGATCCTTATCACCTAGTAGAACTCTGTCATCAAATTCATTTTTGTTACGGTGAAAGACAGGTTTTCCTTTACCTGTAGAAAATACTGGAGAAAAAAATAATTTTGTTGGATGTAATTCATGTTTGAATATAAATTTGAAATCAAAGCAAAATTTGAAATTTTAGGGACAGACAAGCAGAGATTTAAAAGACATTATATTCACTCATATTGTTTATATTTACATATTTAGCAAACATAGGTATTTGTCCTGGTAGTAAAACCTATTGATATCTACATTTACCTCACCACAAATCCACAGGCATAAATAACATTAGTGATATCTAGTTATTTAGAATATTGAATGAGGTAAATCAACCCAATTTTCCATAGCAACAGAAATGTAAAGTATAATGGAATAGTTTAACAAGTGTTTTCCTTACATAAGAAAAATGAACAAATATTAAGTGAATAAATTTTATCTGAGGTCATAAAGAAATAACTTTTTCATTTTGTTTAATTCTGTAAGAGAGCACTATGAAGAAAACAGAAGCCGCAGATATATGCTGTACTTACTGAAGCCAGAGTTTTCGGTATTTGGGTAATAGCATCTGAGAAAGCAGAAGCTTTCAGTATTTCAGATGTCAGAAAGTTTGAGATCACGTAGGAATAGCATAACTGCCCAAAGGAGGTCCAAGGCCCGCATAGGCAAGATAAAAGGGAATGTTTATAAACTACTTGTGTGTGCATTGGCTCTCCCTTTACACATAGTCTTCTTCACTCCCATCTATATTTCCTTGGGAGGATATAGTCCCATATTTACTTATGGCTAGTCACTTCATGTATGTTTCATATTCCCTAAGGTCTGTGTCTCACAGCTCATGTTTCAGGCATGTACACATGATCCCTTCATGAAGACCTGCCCCTCTACCTTGCCATCTAGGAAGTTTCCTCTTGAAAATAGCTCCCTGGAGGAATGCTTTTATAGTGATTAAAATACATTTATTTTGAAAAGAATGGAATGAAAGTTTAAAAAAAGAAAGTTAAATTATAGCTACTATTTAAATTTGTGACCTGGCCAAATGATAATCATTAACTGGTTCTGTTTTGTCTTGTTTTTATTACTGCCAATCATAGCCAAGTGATCTAAGGAAACATCGGAGAAAGGTACTGTACATTTCTTTGATATGATTATTAATTGAATGTTTTTTCTATGAAAGATTTAAAATTATCTTTCTGATAATTGAAGCATTTTATTAACATAAAAATATTAAAAATATTTAAGTGCTTTTGAATTGCTTAAATGCAATCATAAGAGCAAATGTCTAAAGATAAAATTGTTTATACTTTCTAGGGTAATGTTTAGACTGTGGGGACTAAATTATCCTGATTTTCCACAGAATTTATAGACCTCTTTTGGAATAATTAGACAGTTTACTGTTGATACTAGAATAGTGATGCTTGTTTTAAAATGTAGGTTTTAACATTGTTGTTGTTCAGTCACTAAGTTGTGTCTGATTCTTTGTGACCTCATGAACTGCAGCACACCAGGCTTCGCTGTCCTTCACTGTCTCCCAGAGTTTACTTAGTTACATAAGACAAGCAAATCAAGAAACAATTACCAATAAAAGATAAAAGATAGCTTTTACTATCTTTAGTAAATAAAAGATAGCTTTTATTTTTAAATAAAAGATAAAAGATAGCTTCTTACTCATACTTCCCAAGAGCCCGGGCATGCCATGATATGTCTGGCCAAGGGGAAGCACCAGGTCAAGACTCAGAAAGTGTGAGGAGAAATCATGGGCAGGAATGTTTATTGTGAAGGTAAATAGGGTCGCAAAGAGTCGGATACGACTGAGCAACTGAACTGAACTGAAGATAAGCAGGCTTAGGACTGACTAGTTTGAGTCATTTCAGTGGGTCATAGGGTCTCGGGTCTATCTCTAGTTGTCTGACACCTAGCCTGTGATGATTAAGGCAGAAGAATAGTGCCTCCTAGAGGGTAAGGACTTCCCTAATAGCTCAGCTGGTAAAGAATCTGCCTGCAGTTCAGGAGACCCAGGCTCTATCCCTGGGTCAGGAAGATCCCCTGGAGAAGGGAATGGCAACCCACTCCAGTATTCTTGCCTGAGAAATCCCAGGGACAGAGGAGCCTGGCGGGCTACAGTCCAGGGGTTTGCAAGAGTCAGACACAATTTAGTGACTGAACCACAATCAGAGTGCAAGAGCCAGATAGAAAAGATGATTTGGGATACTGATCTAGAGTGTTTGGTGTGCATATGGAAGGCACACTCCAGGAACATAGTTTGCTATCTCTAGGAATTAGCTAGCCCAGGGAGGGGCATTCTCAGCATGGCTCCAGATACTACTTTCCTGTTTAGAATGAAGTCAAGAGAATAAATCTTGGGTATAGGAAACAAGCTTCCCTTGTGGCTCAGCTGGTAAATAATCTGCCCACAATGCAGGAGACCTGGGTTTGATCCCTGGGTTAGAAACAAAATGGAATAAAGTTCAGATTCACAAAATAACATTGTGTTAGATAATTGAGAGTGGAAGAGCTCAGATTCAGGAAATCAGATGGGACAAATTTTAAAGATTCAACCTACTATCCAATACATAAATAAATCTATTTTTCAGCATCTTCAAGATGTGATAATCAGCCTATGCCCAAATACTTCTGCAACTAGGGAACTTTTTTTTTTTTTTAATTAAGGGAATCATAGTATGCTTACATGACCTAAATTGATTGAATTTTCTTTTTATTGTCCATCATCTATCTTCTTTTAGTATCTTCTCCTTGACGCTATCCGTTAGTTCTCAACTGCCAAATTTATCACGCATAATGTTATTACCACTTGTCTTTGACTTCCTTCACCACTTAAAAGGATTATACTGGAAATACAGGAAGAAATCTGAGTATATGATATGTGAAATAATTTCAGTGTGCATAAGAGGGGGAAAAAATGTAAAGGAAGATCTTGTGCAGAAATAAAGCCTCAGGGAATTTAGGGAATATAGAAAGATGATTGGTAAGAAAGGAAGGTTATAGTGCGATGACTTCCGCTCCGTGCAGACTGCAGCGCGGACTCAAGCGGCGCCTGCGTGGGCCCGGGACTGAGTTGCTGAAGGCCAGAGTCCTCCTTGGGGGCCCCTGCGAGAGTGGAAAAACCATTTTGGCCTACTTTCTGACACAAGCTTCTGATATCACTGAATACAACCCAACCCAAGGAGTGAGGATCCTGGAATTTGAGAATCCACGTGTTACCAGCAAACAACGAAGGCGCGGGTGTGAATTTGAGCTCTGGGATTGTGGTGGTGATCCAGAGTTCGAGTCTTACTGGCCAGCCCTGATGAAGGACTCTCATGGGGTGGTGATCGTCTTCAATGCCAGCATCCTAAGTCACCTGAAGGAAATTGAGATGTGGTATTCCTGTTTCGTTCAGCAGCAGTTCTTACAGAATACTCCGTGTCTGTTAATTGCACACCACACACCAGGCTCCAGAAGTGACAAAGAAAACCCAGCTCTGGCACCACCCTTGAACAAGCTGAAGCTGGTGCACTCGAATCTTGAGGACTACCCGGAAGAGATCAGGATGGAATTCATCCAGTATTTAAGAAGCATAATCAACTTAGTGTCCGAGAGCAGAGACCCGGAGGAGATATCCACATCCCAAATGAAGTTAATATCAGTGCAGAGCCTGAAGTCCATCCACCTAAGAAGGTTCTCATTTCCCTTTGGCTGTGAAGGCATTTTCTTTATTTGCCCCAAAGACCAGTCAGCCAGGGAGTTGACTCCCTACGGTCTATTCTCTATCCTTAGTTCAGCTGAGAAAATCCTACTGTTGAATTCTGATTCCTTTGCCCCAGATCTCTCCAAAGAGCTGAAAAGGCAAGGTGATTTTTTTTTTTTTTTTTGCCATCTTCCATATGTCATGTCATTCAAGTTGTGGAATTGTAAAAAAGAAAGAAAGAAAAAAGAAAGGTTACAGAAAGAAAACCACAAACTAACATTTATTGTATATCAGGGTAAGGAGTTATATGCGTGATTTAATTTGCACTTCAAAAGAAATTAAACTGAGTATATTCACTTCTATTTTATTGATAAGAAAATTTAATCTTAGAGTAGATAAGTAATTAGTACGTCACTCAATAAAGAAGAGAAGTCAAGATTCAAATCCATCTCTGAATCTGAAGTCTTTCTCTTCCACTTTACTCATATAGCATGAGATTTAAGTATTATTCAGCGAAAGGGTTTGTGTTTAATGTTTTTAAGAGCTGATATTTTGAAAGTTGGCCTAGTTTGACCTGCCATCTGGAGAGAAGAAGGTGTTTTATAAGAGGGTGTTTCAGAGGAAAAGTCTGAAAACAGAAATAATCAGGCTTCCCAGAAACAATTGTGGAAAACAATCTTGGTAAAATAATGGAACTGTGAAAACATAAATATGTATTAGGAAGAGTTTTGAAATACGCTTTACAAGTTTAGATGAGATGTGAGTTTAGAAAGGGTTTTCCATAGTATCAACATTATGCTGAAAGCAGTTCTTGAAAAAGATTCTTCTAATAGCACTATATTCATTGAAATGGAGAAAAGAGATCTTATTAAGATGTCCTATCCTGTTAAGGGCTTCTCAGGTGGCTCAGTGGTAAAGAATCCACCTGCAGTGCAGGAGAAGGAGATGAGTGTTTGATCCCAGGTCAGGAAGAGCCCCTGGAACAACAGATGACAACCCACTCCAGTATTTTTGCCTGGAGAATACCATGAACGGAAGAGCCTGGCAGGCTACAGCCCATGGTGTTGCAAAGACTGAAGCGACTGAGAACACATGCACTGTGCTGGTAAAAGTAACCTAGGTTTGAATGACAAGAGCCCAGACAGACACTTGTATTGTTTCTCCAATACATGAAGTATCACATATAAACACACTTAAGTATAATAGCTTAATGTAAAGAAACTAGCGAGACATTTATAGACAGAAGACGAGAACATAGTTTTAAACCTTTTGTTATAGCCCTATTGAGACATTTCTTCATCAGAACTTCTAGAACCATACATCTTTCAGCTACGGTTTCCACAATCTTTCAATCTCTCTCTCTCTATATATATATATAATGCACAGTGGTACTATGAAAAATGCAGCATTGTTTTTAAAAATCTTTATCATACAATTCAGTTGGTTGTTGAAAAGTCTTATTTTAATACAGTTCTGTATATCCATCTCTGGCAAAATTTATGGTATCATGAATTGTTCTGGACTTGGAACTAAATTCTTTAAAGAAATCCCTTTCATCGCATCTGCTTATGGTGAACTGTATGTCCTTCTCAATTTTCCCATAAGAAGTAGTGAAATTAAACAGTTTGCGAAAATTCCATTCTTACCTTTATTATTCTCACTTTAAAAAGAAAGTTTTTTTCTTATAAACTGCAGCTTTTTTTTTTTAATATCTGGGAACACATTTAATTAGCCTGATTTAAAACACCCTATCTGATAACATTTTATTTTGTCAAATTCTCACTTCAAAAGTCTCCCACTTAAAAGATGACTATGCATATTTTTAGTGAATTAGTTCAAATATGTGTTCAATAACTTTGTAAAGCTTTTACATTCTGATATATTTAATGGATTCCAAGATAGCTTTTCCATAGTCCCTAGATATTGATGTATGGTGTTTATTTACAGTTAACTAATATTTTTATGTAGTAAGTCCATTTATGTGTGTGTATGTCTCTTTTAACTGGAGTGTCTTAACTTTTAAATAGTTATGAAATTCCTGCTCTTTAATAATGTGAGTTTTTATGTGTAAGACTTATATGCCCTAAATTTCTTGTTTTGCTTTTATATTATAATTACTCAAATAGCCTTGCTTTAATGAGTCTCTATTTTCATCAGTTTCAGTTAAAATTTAGAAAAAGTGAATCTGGTGTATTTTTTTTTTTTGCTTCCAGATTGCAGTGGTAGAAGAAGATGGTCGGGAGGATAAAGCAACCATTAAATGTGAAACTTCTCCTCCCCCTACCCCTAGAGCCATCAGGATGACTCACACCCTCCCTTCTTCCTACCATAATGATGCCCGAAGGTATGACCTTCCCAGCGCACTGCCACTGTATGTCCTCCTCCCCCAAGTATTCCTTTTAGTGTTATCAGACTGCTTAAAATTTATATAAAGTTTTTTATTTGAGCTGTAATTCTCCTTCTCCGTCTTCACAATATCACTTGTGAAAAAGCCGAATTTTCATTCTGAGATCAAATTTTCATTTTTAGAATTAACTGTATATTTTTAATCTTGTTACTAAATGGAGTCAAAGTATAGGAAGTACTGGTCAGGACTAATTACCAAAAACTAAAGAGATTCCAAGGCAAGACTATAAGCTTGGCTTCTAGTGTAAAGATAATTAAGTCCATGATTGAACCCCAGCTACTTTTAACAGACAGATATGTAAATCACCCTATGGGTGCTGCTACTGCCAGCTCTAAAGCTTCTCCTTAGAGAAGGAAAAAAAAAAACTGAAATATTAAAAGAAGAGATAAGTTTACATGGGAAAATACCCTATTTGTCATAGCAACTCATCATACTGTCCTTTCCATCTGCCTAAAAATTGAAGCAGATTTCTATAATAACTAATGCCATAAATAAATACATCTAAGCATACAATTTACATCTTAAATGTATGTTCTTTCACTGTCATCATTTATAGCATCTCTGAACATGTAACTGAATATAATGATTTAAGTAAGAATCTATTATCTAAATAATGTGTTTTACAATAAACATTTTTGAAAAGACTTTTTTGTGATATCAAGCATTTTTTCTTTGTTTTATTTTTATTTCCTAATGTGAAAGTTATTCCAGGTTCAAAATTTATACTTAGTGTGTTGTGTGTGTTAGGCACTCGGTCATGTCTGACTCTTTGCAATCCCAGGGACAGTAGCCTGCCAGGATCCTTTGTCCATGGAATTCTCCAGGAAAGAATACTGGAATGGGTTACTGTTCCCTTCTCCAGTAGATCTTCCTGACCCAGGGATTAAACCGAGGTCTCCTGCATTGCAGGCAGATTCCTTACTGTCTTACTGAACTCAGATTAATTAAGATGAATAAGTACAGTTAAATAATTCATCATGATACTGTCAAATTAGCAGCTATAAAAATGATAACAGTATCATCGAACCTATCCTATTAAAAGTGTTAAATACATTGACCAGGGATGGAACCTAGATCAGCTTGCTTGGAAATCATTTCAGCTTATCATGTACCTACAAGACCTGAGAACTATAAGGAAAATATACAGTGATCACTAGGGTATATGATTTGTTACTTCAAAATCTCACCCAGATGATTTAAAATTCAACAAATTAAGCACAAAAACTGAGAAAGATACCAAGAGGAAAATCCAGTTAAACCATGGGCTAGAATATGAGCATAAACTTCATTAGTTATATTTAAATTTCTTGTCATAGGTCATTATGTTAAAGATCTAAAAAAATAAACTGCAAGAAAGAAATATGTAAAGGGTCCAGGACTAAATTATAGAAGGTCACTTCACATGAACTTAATAAACCAATCTATGTTCATTGATTGGTTTGATATTGTATGAAAAATAAGGAAAAATACTAGGAAAAATATTTTCTAGAGAAAATTTGGAGGCTGAGGGTCCTAAGGCTGAGGAAATCATACTTTAATGTGCTTAAGAAGAAACATGGGAGGCAAAGGAGAAAGTAGCATTCAAGTCTACTTGTTCCTCCTTTGGTGCCTTTATCAAGGAATTAGGTCTTATGTACCCTGTGGAAGATCCCCTGGAGGGCATGGCACCCCACTCCAGTATTCTTGCCTGGAGAAGCCCATGGACAGAGGAGCCTGGCGGGCTGCAGTCCATGGGCTCGCAAAGAGTCAGACACGACTGAGTGACTTAGCACGCACGCCCCTTGTGGATGTTGCAGAATTGTCTTGTGACAGGTACAGTCTTGTGTGCCTGCTGAATGTTGCACCAAAGCAAGCAGTTTTCCCTCTTTTATGTTTGCAGTAGTTTATCTGCCTCCCTCGAGCCCGAAAGCCTTGGGCTTGGCAGTGCCAACAGCAGCCAAGACTCTCTTCACAAAGCCCCCAAGAAGAAAGGAATCAAGTCTTCAATAGGACGTTTGTTTGGTAAAAAAGAAAAAGCTCGTCTTGGGCAACTCCGTAAGTATGCATGTTTGACTTTCCACTGCCACTCATTTTCCTTACTTTTTAATACCCATCTATCTTTCATCTTATTTCCCCTACCTGATCAACTTTCTAGTTGAATCATCTTGTAACCGATTTAGCTGAATAATGCTTGGTTAAAGTTTCAAAGGAAGATATTATAAAATTTCCAATCCTTGTGATTCCTCTGTTAATAATAAGAACTAGAATATAGGTAATTTTAACATTGTGATAGACACAAGGACTCTCAAGACAGGTGTTACTAGTGTCATCCTTGTTTATTGATGAGTAAGCAATGTATTAATAATTAGCCAAACTGAAATATTCGTCCAAGGCCACGTTTCAAAACCAGCTTGAAACCATTGAGCATACTACATAGATGTATATAAAAACTAGCTGTGTGTATTTTAAAAGTTTTTCTGTTGAAAAAATTAAGAAACCTACAAAAAAAATCCAAAATAACTCTTTTTAGGTCAAAATAAAGCATTTAAAGGACCTAGATGTAAAGGGTAAGGTTTCTTTGTTTTAAAGTATTACAACTTTGTATTAACAAACTCTGTAGCCTATAAATGGGGAGACAGAGGAAAGGGCAACAGGAGTTTCATTAGAATTATTGTCAGTGACTAATTAACGAAATGTGGATCAATACATCTGAAATGACCCTAGGTAAATATATACATATATAGATAGGTTATAGGTTGATAAACAGATGGATGGATAGATAGGTAGATAAATAAATAGATATAGTCTGAAACAAAAAGAATATGTGAATTGTATTTTCTAAATGATGATATATACTCTTGGCTTTTTTTTTCCTTTGATGTCATTTTACATATTGAATTTTTATCCTGAAATCCTTTTCGTCGTCTTGCTTATTTATGCTTACCTTTAATTTTTCCCTGCTCTTCTCATTCTGCTGAGTTCAGAACTAGAGTTAAATTACAGAGAAAAAGATTTAGGAAAAAATTTAGCTCCTGCTTCTGATGGTAAGTGATGAACAGAATGCGGCACTCCCTTAATACTCATTTTGAGTTCTCAAATAAAGGAATGATTATTCACAAATAATGTCCCATCCCCCAGAATTAGTTTACTGCCCTGGCACTACAAGAATTTCTGAGAATAGTGTTCATATTTGCAGATTTACAACTGTAGTATTATTCAAAAATACCTTCCCCAAGTTCCACAGTGTGAAACCCATAAAAAACGTCAGAAGCCATAGGAAACCCATCTCTGTAACACATGGGCAGTCAACTCTGTGACTGTTACTCAACAGAAGAACATGTTCCTTGGGCTTCTCTTTCTCAGGAAAGGACCCTTTTATGCTAAAAGAAGGTGGTTATTTGGGGGATATAAAACACACCAAGACATTATTTTAAAATCTGTTTCACTTGACAACTATTTATTGTCAGAATTAAGATATCAAGGATATAATTTCAAGCCTGCAAAAATATAAAAGCTTCTAGAAACTTAGCCTTTTGACTCATTTTCAGTGACCATGTGTCTCTATGTTAGAACAGATGAGAATTAATTACAATTATGTTCTTATCAACTCCATCCAAATCAGAAAATAGCAGTAGTTTTTCAAGATCACATTGTAGACCTGAGAAGATTTCTGAGTTCTGAGCAATTTTGTTTTGCTCTGTAGAACAATAGAGTATAAACAAAGCTAGTGACAATAGCAGAGTAAGAGCTACGATGCTGATGAGGAAGACAAAGACAAGAATCTGTACTTCCGGAGCTGTAGAAAAGCTACATGGTGGGTGGAACAAAGTTCCTGCAGAAACCAAAAATAAAGGTCTTTATCGGATATAGTACTTGAGAAAATAAGGAAACACAGGCACACATGAGCTTCAGTACATCATGTTTTGATGTGTTTTGTTTTCTTTTCCTGAAGAAATGGTACCTGGTACCACTAGTGCTTTGGTTGAGGAATACAGACTCATGTTCACGTCTGTCCTGAAAAATGGGCTTCCGCGTTGTGAGGGGAAGACCGTGGAAGCGTAACCAAGTCCAGGGCTTGCCACCTGGTGCTGCTGATGCACACATTAGAAGGAATTAGGGAAACATCTCTAAGGATCATGATTTTAATAACTTGATCTAGAAAATTCAGACATGGGAGCACTGTGCCAATATTCTTTCTTTCATCAATGAAAAGAGAAATAGGAGATAGAAGATGATGCCATGGAAAGTAACATGGTAGAGGGCTGATGGTGTCAGAGAACCAAAATTGAGATTTGGGACCGTGTCCCAGGTCTTAGAACTCTTGAAGAGTTTAGCTCATAGAGGCAAAGAAACCTAAGTTAACTTGACAATAGCTACCCTGCTGCTGCTGCTGCTAAGTCATGTCAGTCGTGTCCGATTCTGTGCAGCCCCATAGACGGCAGCCCACCAGGCTCCCCCGTCCCTGGGATTCTCCAGGCAAGAACTCTGGAGTGGGTTGCCATTTCCTTCTCCAATGCATGAAAGTGAAGTCGCTTAGTCGTGCCCGACTCTTCACGACCCCATGGACTACCGCCCACCAGGCTCCTCAGTCCATGGGGTTTTCCAGGCAAGAGTCCTGGAGTGGGGTGCCATTGCCTTCTCTGGACAATAGCTATGCTAGATACATTTAAATGAAATGTGGTGCAGAGGAAGGAAACTTTCTAAATAAAACTATGAAAATCTTCACTCAATTCTGTCTAGTTTGACAAACAACAAAGGAGAAATTCATAGTAATTCACAGAATAGAGTATTTGTAAAGGGGGTGTTATTCACCTTATAGATTGTTATATACAGTCTGAAAAGCTAAGGTAATAAAGTGAACATCAGATGTGATGGATCAGTCAATGTGACTGCATTGATAACTGCTAACCATGGAGCATCAAATTCAATATACGTAGATCTATTTTTTATTGGAGAAGGAAATGGCAGCCCACTCCAGTGTTCTTGCCTGGAGAATCCCAGGGACGACAGAGCCTGGTGGGCTGCTGTCTATGGGGTTGCACAGAGTCAGACATGACTGAAGTGACTTAGCAGCAGCAGCAGCACATCTATTTTTTATGAATATGTTGCTATCAGAGGCAGTATAAATGTGGAAACTCCAAAACTCAAAGGAAGCAACACATTGAAAAGCATTTGAATAAAGCTAAAAATACTTTACAGATAAAGGATTTAAAACGATAAACCGTATTTATGAGCCTTGTCTCCTTGAAGGTCACAGTTGAATTTGGGGAGAGTGTCCTGACAGAGGGAATATTGTTTTAGCAGACTTGGGGGTCTGGTTTTAGTTTCTCTCTCTATTTTTTCTTCTTTGATTTTCTCTCACTTTCTTTCTATATTACAAACCCCTAAAAAAGATGAAAAAAAAAAAAGTTTAATACTCTCATTGAGAGACATGGAAAAAGCAGGCCAATAAATATCTCTGCTTACTTCCTAGAATATAGAATAGATTCAGGATGTAATAACATGCATTTTTTTAGATTTGCTTTTATTAGAGGTTAGTTGATTTATAATGTTGTGTTAGTTTCTGCTCTACAGCAAAGAGAATCAGTTAAATGTATACATATATCCACTCAGTTTTAGATTCTTCTCCCATATAGATCAATACAGAATATTGAGTAGAGTTTACTGGGCTATATAGCAGGTCGTAAAAGACTTAACAGCCCAGTGACCATGGTTTCACCCCCCTGATTTATGCATCCAGATGCAACGCATCTCTGTTGCTTCCATAAATGTTTAAACATGCTCATATCTAACCTTCATTTTAAAAGTCATTACTTGATCCTGCCATCTTCCCTAAATATTGACTTATTTTTCCCTACCCGTATCATCCAAGCTTAAGTGAGTTTTTTCTTCCTCATCTGTCAGTCACATTACAACCTACTATATGCTGACTTCCACACATAAAATTCTAGACACAAGTTCAATCTTAACCAACCTGGAAGACTGGTTAGGACATCAAAGCTAGATATTATAAAGAAATAAACTCAATTATATTTATGATGATGTAAACTTAAGCAGTATATCTAAAATAGGTGACCTCTTCCTAAAAACAAATTCTAAAACATTTTTTACATAAGTTGTATCTATGTGAATGACAGATATAGTTGAATGTCATAGATAAGTAAGAATAGTATCCAAAAAGGCACCAACCAAAATAAAGTGATAATTGAAAAACCTGCCCAGGTCAAAAGGGGAATTATAAAATTCTTATTTTTTATTATTTTTGTTTATTATTTTTGAAAGTTTAAAGAAAATGAATAAAACAAAGATTTAATGTATTTGAACAAAATATGCAAATAAGTGCAACTATTCCAAAACACTTTTGCCTCTATCTCCTTACTTGAAAAGCAAAACTTCAACCAGAAAAGAGGCATTAACAAGAGGACATGGAAGCCCAAGAGAATTGATATTTTGATGGGTGGGGGCAGGTAGAATGTTGAATCATCCAAAGTCATTTATCTACTCCTATTTTGAACAAATAGCATATGATGAGCCACCGTGAAGTACAGAGTACTGACCGTGGACTTTAGGAAAATGGTGAAAGCATGGCACTGACGTCAAAGAACACTGAATTTAGCAACGGGGGTGGCATATAAGCACAGACAACCTTTCATTTAAAAAACAAACACTTCATACTGAAACGTACTGTTTCTGGCCCAAAAGAGCTTTACCTGCTACATTGTCTGAACTCAAGACAATCAGAAACAGAGGTTCTAAATCTCAAGATCCACGATTATGCATCAGTAATCAGAATGTTGACTGGCTTGACTTGTAATTTTATCCAAAGGCATCAACCTGTTTCAAAGCAAAGCAAATTAAATTGTGTTCAAAACAGCCATGTCAGATGAAGCCTGTTTGTTTCTCTGACAAAGTTACTCAGTAATAGAACAGGAAAGGCATTTGGGTGAGCTGGGATTCATGGCAGCCCTGTACACAAGATGACAAAATGGAGCCTGAGTGATGGAAAAATTAGGTGGAATTTGCAACCAGGTGAATAATCCTCCTTTAATAGTGATGATGAGTAGAGTGATGACATCCTGAATCCAGGTTTCTAATGGCTTGATGAGGATTCACTGTTTGTGATCAACACATCCCCCAATCACTTGAACATGAATATTTCAATAGCACAGTGATCTGATTTATGGATTGGTGATATGGAAAGAAATCACAAATGGAAGAAAAATAAGTGTTCTTCCTTTAGGATTACCTTAAAAACCTGAGACATGGAAGGCCCAAAATATCCTATTTTTAAAAGTGTAACTCTTGGGAACATTTTTTGCAAGAAAAATTTGGTTATTCATGTAACTTTAAAGTTAATAAGTCAATGAATTTAGGACACATTAATAGACATACAGTATTGAGATAAAAGAAGACCTTTTCATCCTGTTCTTCTATTGTAAAACATGAGCCAGGGAATAGAATCCATCTCTCATAACTACACTTTCAGAGGCATATCATAACTTTGAAGTAAGTTTGGAGGGAAATATTAAGCTAATAAGGAGAATTGAAATTATGTGAGAAGTAACTAAGTAGAAGGGCATGCTGTTCCCTTTGCTGACCTGTCTGGATGGCTGATTATGAATATTTGAAAAGCTTGTTATATGCAGAATCTTTGGCCTTTTCATTGTTTAGTAAGGCTACAAAACTCTAGCCAAAGTGTTAAAAGACCAACTTCATCTCAATAAGAAAGAGAACACTGCGGAGTCACAGTTATATACAAACAAACTGGCTTGTGAAATAATGAGTTATTAGTCACTGGATATCATCAAGCAGAAGCTAGGTAAATAGTAGGAAGAACTGTTGTAGAAAGGGGTCCAAGAATTGGAAGGGCAGTTGGACAGGATGATCTTTAAGGCCTATTTCAAACCTAGTAGTCCTGAATCTATGAAGCTCTAACATTTAAGCCTTAGACCCAGCAGCTCTCCTGTCTATAAAATACGTAACATGAGTTTTGTACTATGAAAATGCATTTTATTTTTCAAATTACAGACTTTTAGAGTTAGAAGATATCTAAAGGCCATGTAATGACCCATGCTCTATACTGTACAGAAACAGATGATTTTAACAATCATCCAGGTAAAGCAGCCACTGGTAGGAGGGTTGGCAGTGGTTCCCAGCTCTCATTGCTCGGCGAGTGCTCCAGACAATATACTCTTGGGACTGTTTCCATCAGAAAGAACTTCAGTGAGCTCATAGTCTCATGGAACATGTTTGGAAACTTAATGAAATTAAACTTTTTTTTTCAAAAAGTTTATAACTTCTTGAGGGTATTACACATAAATGCATAAAAAGTAAAGAACAATTCAAGGCAATAGTAAAAGCATCACAGAATATATTATAAACTTTCTTATAGAATATATAGACATAAGGTTAATTTTTTCCCTCCCTCGGTATGTTTGACTCTACTCAGAACAAAGTGAAGTTTTCCTTTAGAATTGAAAAGGTATAAAACTTGAGTTTCAAATAAGGCTTATCTCTCAAAAAAAAGTACTGAAGCCACATGAAAAGATAAACTCCATGGGAGATGTGATGGAAAGGAACCTGGGTCTTTATAGGGTTAGTTAGGAAGTGGATGCCAGGCTGGGGTGTGAAGTGTGAAACCAAATGATCAAGGCAAAGAAGTGATAAGGATTGAGGATCAAGTTGCCTAGCTGTGGAGACACTGGAAATGCATAGACTAGGAGGCAGCCCCCTGAAGGAGGCACAGCACGCCAAGGAAATGGTCTGGGTCCCGGGATCAAGTATCCGAGCACAAGCGAGAGTGAGGAGTCGGAGCGATCGCACACCATGCTGTGCTTCAGAGACAGTTAACCAGTGAGGAAGATGGCAACAGAGGGTCAAGACGTAATGATGCTAAATGCATTTATTACCTCTGGTGGGTCATCTGTTCCACATGATTTTAACAGATTTACTACCTGGGAAATACCCAGGTAGAAGACCCACCCAGGACTTCAGAGTCCTAATAATAATGACCATAAACAAAAATGAACAGAGCACACGTGATTACCCAAGCAGGTGGGAAAATGCTAAAAGCAGAAAATACATATAAATCATACAGGCAGTATCCCTAATTAAAGATACATAAAATGTATATATTATTGAGTAAAAAATTAATAAAAACTACTGTTGCAAGTTTCCCTTAAATGCATATGAGAAGCAATACATTTCAAAGACACGTTTATGCCTGCTAAATTGCAATTGTCTTCATGGTTATCTGTCAGATTGTATTATATCATAATGGTCTGATTTCTATTATTTATTATAATCAGCATAAGAAAATAATGGGCAGAAGCAATAGCAACATCAGAGCAACATTGTATAGCAAGCATGTTTCTACACATAAAATTTGGGTTGCTGTGCTAGCCTTTACCTCAAAATTCAGATTGTTCCTAGATGTTATGGGAGTAGTAAATACAATATAAATTCTCAAAGCATCAGTTAGAGATGAGTCATGCTCTACATAATAAAAATGTCTTCTTCTGAAGGAAGCAGTGTTTAGGTTCAGTTATGAATGCATTTATTACATGCCATTTAGGAGCCAGGCCATGGTGCCTAGGTGCCTCCTCCAGAGAACTAATAGACTGAGTCATGAAACAAGTCATCATTTATACATTCAAGTGTGTTTAAAATCAAAATGAGTAGTATGGATTCATTCCAAAGAGAGGTCAAGTAGATGAAAGATGGAAATACTGATCAGCTGCAGATTATAGTTTTAATCTCTCTGGGATTAGATTTTCTTTTGAATACAATAGCAAGGAACTCTGCTGGACAAATGGAGATATAGAGCCCTTGCCATGTGGGTCTTGGCCTGAATTTCCTACAGATTCTTACCTCAAGTGCCAACAGGAAATAAATTATACTCAGTAGAGTCTAAGGCCAGGCAACATAGAGATATTTGCCTTCACAATCCCAATGAATCTCTATCTAGTACCCGTGGAGAAGAAAATGTCAATCCTCTCCAGTGTTCTTGCCTGGAATACCCCATGGACAGAGGAGCCTGGCAGGCTACAGTTCATGGGGTGGCAAAGAGTCAGATACAGTTTACCGACTGAACAGTAACAAAGCCATCCATAGATCTAGGCCTTTGCACATCCTTTGGTAAATTTCTCAGCCTGGATCTTAGGAGATCTTATGCTGTAGCACCTCTCCTGAAATTTCTCCAAGACCTTCCTCTGGTGCCTGGGAGAGCTTGGGACTGGCAATGCTATCCCGGCAGCACACCCTTTTCCCAGACCTGTAACTGTGTGGGTCGAGTCTCTGCTGCTGCTGAGTCACTTCAGTTGTGTCCAACTCTGCGTGACCCTATGAACCGCAGCCCACCAGGCTCCTCTGTCCATGAGATTCTCTAGGCAAGGGTACTCGAGTGGGTTGCCATGCCCTCCTCCAGGGGATCTTCCCAACCCAGGGAATGAACCTGAGTCTCCTGCATTCCAGGCAGATTCTTTACCACTGAGCCACCAGGGAAGCCCCAGGTCAAGTCTCTAGAAGCATTCAATATTTTTGTTACCTTTCAGATGGAACCAGACAGGAAGGCAGTGCCGTCTGGGCACGATGCCTGATACAACCAAACCATGTGCACCTGGGTCCCTGTTTCTCCCTAATTCTCTGGACTGTATCTGGTATTCTCCGGATTCCTGGGGGAGCCTAGAGACTTTACCTGTAGGGTTGCTCTGGGCCAGAACAACCTGACCTTGTTGCCTGACCTTGGTTCCAGAAGGATGGCCTAATAATTGAATCACTCCTGCTGACAGAATGGTGTCATATGAGATTGGATCACAATAGATTGTTGTTCCACTAATTTTGGATTACTCAAAATATTTGTCTAGAAAGGGGTCTGGAAGAAATATTTGACTAGGCCCCTCACACCCTAAAAGCGATCCTGTCTCAAACACTTCAAAGTCCTTGAAAACCTCACAAAAGAGTCTGCGGAGTGCCTGATGGCCCAGAGAACTTCATAGAGGGTATGGATTTTGCCTTGGGATTTTGCATGTGCCACCTCTAGGGGGCCACTGACAAGGTGATAAGCAATATTTTACCTGAGTATCCACTGAATCATGGGACTCAAGCCTTCTATGCCTAAACACCTTATGCTGTGAGATGGGGTATAGTAATGATGCTCTCGCTGTATCACTAGGCGCTTCCCAGATGGCACTGGGCTTCCCTGTGGCTCAGATGGTAAAGAATCTGCCTGCAATGCAGGAGACCTGGGTTCAGTCCCTGGGTTGGGAAGATCCTCTGGAGAAGGGAAAGGCTACCCACTCCAGTATTCTGCCTTGGAGAATTCCATAGACTGTACAGAGGGGTCACAGAGTAGGAACAACTGAGCGACATTCACTCCCTGGTGGCGCTAGTGGTAGAGAACCCACCTGCCATGTAGGAGACATAAGAGGTGTGAATTTGATCCCTGGGCCAGGAAGATCCCCCTGGAGGAGGGTATGGCAACCCACTCCAGTATTCTTTCCTGGAGAAACTCGTGGACAGAGGATCCTGGCCGTCTACAGTCCATAGCATTACAGAGAGTCAGACACAACTGAAGCGACTTAGTATGTACACACTCCGTATTACTAAGAGGTCTCCTGGAGAATGAGTGTTTCTCACTAGGCACACTCTTGCAATTTCAAAATGGGTAAACTAAAGGATTTTCTACTTACTGAAGGGTGTTTAGAATTCTTGACTCCTATCTAATGTATATCTGTTGCACTTCGCAATCGTTGTGACATATAAAAATTTGCCTCCTTTCCCCCACCAACGTATGCAAATATTTACACTCCCTCTGAAAACTGGTATTGTCTCCTGTATAGAACCAATACAATGGAGATATAATGCAAACCGCAAATACGAGTTGCATAGGTAATTTTCAATTTTCTAGTAGCTATATTAAGAGGGTTAGTAAAAAGAGACAGGTGAGATTAAGTTTAATAATGTTTTTATTTAAACCAATATAGAAAACTTATCATTTCAACATGTTCAGTTCAGTCGCTCAGTCATGTCCAACTCTTTGCGACCCCATGAACCGCAACATGCCAGGCCTCCCTGTCCATCACCAACTCCCGGAGTTCACTCCTGGATCAGTGCTATGAAAGAATGTTTTTCTCATCTATAAATGTTTTATTTGGACTTAAAAGTGCACATAATTAGATTTTTTTCCTGCTTAAGGGTACAGCCCATGCCACTTGAAACTAATTTTGCCTACTGTGGCTTATGTGTCATTTTCTATTGGCATTTTCAAACACGATGTAGCAACAATTCTTTATCAGATTTCTTTAAAGAATATTAGATTTTGAAGTGATCAATATTTCCAAGCCCCTCATGCCTTTTACTTTTAGAACTGTATTTGTGAGAAGAAAACTCTACTATTTTTTTCTGGATCTGGTTTGGACTCACAAAATTCCTCTAGAGCTCTCTTTGTTTCTCTTCCAGAGCACTAAACTTTTTAAAATGTTCTTTTCTCTAATTAAAATGTAAAAAGTTTAAATCATAATTTACATGTTCTTTCCTCAGAAGAATAAAAAGCCTGATTTATCCAACCACATAGTGGTTGAGAATATCTCATTGTTTATGAAATAGGTCTACTCATCAATCTCTGTGTCCCCATCTGGACTGATGAAGAATTTTGTGACTTTTAAGTGAATCGCTATTCATTTCCATTTATATTTCCAGAGAGCAATTTTATTGTTATTGCATATGGTGAATAGTAATTTATAGATGTACAGTAGGGCAGGGATACCAATGAGAAAAATAAAATGAAAATATTCACTCATTCTGCATAGTGGAAATTTCCACATTTAAAAATATTCCCTGAGTACTTTAGTCAACTAGTAGGTGACTTCCCTGATAATACCCATAATGAAAATCATTCACAGTATAAAGTTCTTTAAGTTTTAATTGCTTATGTGTATAATTGAATAAAGTAAATTTCATTCCTCAAACTCTGAATCCCTGAGTAAGATCTAGATAGCAATCAATATGTTTTCAGTTGAAGATGACTTTCTTGTAATTATTCAGTTCAGTAACAGAATAACGGGGCTATGAGATTAACTTATTTATGACAGTGTTCCCGAACTAATAGTATTGAGTAGTTAAATTATTCTCTAAAATAAATTATGAAAAACAATTACAACAAAATTATCTTTAATAGTACATACCTACTGATATATTGGTGAATGTTTTTGTGTAGTCTTTGTAAGAGGATTAGCTTAAATCTCTCTACCTAATCTTGAGCTTAAATGGAATTTAAATCTCTTTTAATTAAAAGCATATGTATACCATAATGTACTTAAAGATAAATTAACTTAATGTTTTCCACACAGTAAATAGCAGAGAGAAAACAGAGCCCAGGTTTTAAGTTTTCATTTTTCAATTACAACTGATAATTTATGAACAATGATATGTTAGAGATGCTAAATAATTGCTCTGTAAAATTGTTCAACGCCCAACACACTTACATTCTCCTCTTACTCCAAGGTTATATAAATATATCATATATATCCCAAAGCCAAATGAAACTGACTCTACATCAAATAGTTTATGAACTGCTTGGTAAAAACAATTCTTACCAGGGTCTTTTGAAAAAAGATTTAGAATTTTTTTCAGGTATTTCATTAAAATTACGAAACAAAGCAAAGCCTTCCAGAACGTAGTAAGCTCTGAAAGTCAGGTTTGTACTGAAGGATATAGGAGTCAGCCAGGTGAGCAGAGGAGGGTTCTAGAGCAAAAAGTTTTAACTCAGCAAACATCTCTCCATTCTCTCAATTTGGAAGAGAAGACATACACTTGAGTTTCTGTGCATTGGGCTATCATTTATTCCATCATACATGAAAAATTTCAAATATTTCAAACAGTGGAAAAAACCTCACACACAGCACAAATTTTTTCATTTTTCGTAAGAAAAGTAGAAAAACAAACCTCAAAGCTTGCAGACTATGTAGTTAAGTGTTTTTCAGTGTATAGGCCACATGTATTAGTTGCTACTGGGTGTGATTGAATGGCCTACCTTTTTTTTTATAGGTGCTTTCCCCACCCCCATTCTCTCGGTGTGTGTTTATGTGTATACCCACCCCCATTCTCTCCGTGTGTATACCCATGCCAGCGAATGCATATTGAGTTGGAAATACAAAGACCAGCCAAAAAAGGAAAAAAAAAAAAAAAGTGATACTAAACAGTTGCTCAAATAAACTTTAAAAAATGTAATTCCAGAATTGACACAATGTATCCAACCTAACATGAATGGTTACTTCTTCACAGGAGGCTTTATGGAGACCGAGGCTGCAGCTCAGGAGTCCCTGGGGTTAGGTAAATTGGGAACTCAAGCTGAGAAGGACAGAAGACTGAAGAAAAAGTAGGTTTGGAGATTTTTTTTTTCCCTTCTCTTTCTAACTTTTACTTACTTTGTATCATTGTTTGTGGGGAATTAAAAACAGAGTAATTGGAAAGAAAACAATAGCCCGAGGCCAGTGTTATCCGGGTATTCCCTGAAACTATTTGGTGCTTCAATGTTAACGGTATAATCATCCAACTATTAAAAGATTTTAGTCCCTAGTATAAAGAAACAGTTTTTTTTTTTTTTAAAGAGATCAAAGCTTTTATTTCAAAACTCAAATATATTTAAAATATTTAAATGTAGCCTTACAAATAATATAATATTCCATTTGAAGTTGAATTCAGTACTGAACTGGCATGATAAAATGGAGATTATACCATCCAACTTTGTATTTCCTCTCTTGACAATTAAAGAACCTCCTCTTAAAATGGAGTATTTAAAAGGAGACCATTTCTCTGATTGAATGTAAACTTATTTTAGAATCACAGCAGATTGTTTTGCATCTGTCAGGAAACTGATAGTATATTTTTTCATTCACATATAAGATGGAACATTTAAATGAACTTGCAAAATTGGCAATTTTGGAGTCTCAGCAGCTGTTAGACACAAGTGGGTCTATATGTAACATATTTTTTAAATGCATAGTAACATTTTCAATGATGAAATAGCACCTTTAGACCATGTTCTTTAAAATCCAAAGAATTTCTCTTTATTCCAGGATCTATTAGTTGGTTATTCCTTTTCTTCCCTCTCAAATATTTATTATGTTAGGCTTGTAGTTTTCCTATTTATCTTCATTCCTTTGAAAGTATGTTCATCGCTCTAGTCATCATTATTATTGACATGCAAGTGGCTATACTATGCTAATTAATTTACTTCATATTTTCCCTTCTCACTTGCTTTGCAGATGTTTGCTAATAATGAGAAAAATATGTATTTAAAAGTTGTAGAAGAATCCACTGGTATAACTGTTGCATTAACTTTCTACTTACTAAAATTAATTATATATCCAAATTTAGTGGAAATGCTATACAGAAAAAAGAAGTGACCTTGGGAGCATTCTCTCTTGAATACAATTAAATGCTCGATCACATTCCATACTAATAAATATTACCTTTTTATTTACTGGTCACTCAAAGTATATATATAAATATTAAATTTACTTGAAGTCTAAAGGATTTTCAGTGTATTTATTTGAGATTGCTTTAAGTCTAAAGTAGTAATAATAATCAAACCCTAGCCTGGCTAATCCACTTAGTTTATTTCCCTTAAAAGTTAATTCTCATTTTCCCCACAATGAAATATTTAAAAATAATGGCAATCTGTCCAGTTTTCATCTTACATATAAGGCAGTATGGAGGCAATGCCTCACATAATTCGTTTGTTGTTTAAGACCAAGTTAAATGTCAATTTCAACAGCTACTGAAGTTAAAAATTCCAATTATACCATGACTTAACAAAATCATAAATTTAGAATTAAAGTTTAGGAATTGTTAACTTTATACACTGTTAGATTGATTTGATATTAATCTTATGGAATTATTCCTTAAATCCTAAGTATTCTCACAGTAAGAAAATGATTTTAAGTTCTGGACTTGGTTTAAAGATCTTCCTGTGCTTAACTTGATTACTTCATTTTGAAATACATTTGGGCAAAATATAATTTTAAAATGTAGTACATAGAGTCCTTGTCTTGAATATCAAGAAGAATATTAAGAACAAGCCATAATACAACAAAGGCTAACATTCCTTAGCACAACTGTTTCCTATAGAATAATATTATTTGAGTTAAAATGGATACAACAAGGCAAAGTGTTGTTGCTAATTAGTGAAAAGACCGAAGCATCTCTCTTATTATTGACCATCTCATAGCAAAAGACCAATAAGAATAGATATTCAACCTATATTTGTAAGACATATAAGGAAGTGCTAATGCTCATCCGTGCCTTCTATGGCACCATGTCTGGGTTTCTGGGTTACTAAAAAGTCACGTGTACTCATGTAATGGGTTTTACCAGATAAGCAAGGTAAATTATTGTTAAATGATATAGTTTCAAACTTTACTGCTATCAAATTTCTTATTACATGATTAAACATTGGTCATGTTCTCAAATTTTCTGAAGCATTTAAATTTTTATTTAAACAATTCTCATGTTCTATGTTTAAAAGACACTATATCCTCTTTAAATGTGCTTCAATGAATCATACTCTTTTCTGTGTTCAAGTTTCATATATCTACTTTCAAGATGAAAAATAAATTCAAGTACATTTTTTAAAAAAAATACACAAAAAAATGGAGAAAACAATTTCAAATCTTTAAACACTATAGTTTGTGCATACGTGGTTACAATGACTATGGCTTCCCACCAGTTCTTCTACATTCTATCCAATGACCAAGCCAAGTGATGTGTCCAGGACCCAGTACTTATACTTATGATCACTGTACCAAAGTTCATATCAGAGATTCATTTCATTAGTCTCCCTGTGGAAATAGCATAGCTGGAAAATCTTATTTTTAACTTTACTAAGATATCAGGTATCTCTGATTGACAATCTGTGAGTTTAAATTTAATTGATTGAAATCTTTAAATAAGTTACTTATGACACATTTTGAAAAACCATATGGGAGAGAAATCAGAGAGCAGCATTCAAGATATTCCAAATGCTTGCAAAGTTCAGAAATTTACAACGTTGGCAGTCCCAGACAAAGGTCTAATTTGAGGTACACTTACCATCCAGCAACTAAAGACAGATAGATTAAAACATCTTACTAGGTCTGTGTTCCTACTTTGTTCTGCTTTTGCTTTGCTTCGCGGTGCAGACATTTGTTTTTCTTCTGTTTCTAGCTACTGTCCTATGATGAGAAATAGGAAATTAAGAATACCAGATCTGTTAAAGCATCCACTGTCTTAATAATTCTTAAGCTGAGTACTATCTTCCTGAGTTGTGTATTATCACACAGGTGCTATTCTTCCCTGAGAACAGCATCTAACCTGAAGGTCTAAAGTCAACCTATTGTTGTTCTGCCTGGTTCATTTTTATTACATCTTATCTTTGTTATACTTTCCTTAAAATCTTCAGTTCCATAAATTTCTTCAGCAGGCTTATATGGAATACAGTTAATACCTATGATAATTATGTCAAACTGAAACTCATCTTGAAATTCTTTGAGCTGTAGTTGTTTAGTAGCTAAGATGTGTCTGACTCTTTGCAACCCCATGGACTGCAGCACGCCAGGCTTCCCTGTCCTTCACTATCTCCCAGAGTTTGCTCAAACTCATGTCTGTTGAATCCATGATGCCATCCAACCATCTCATCCTTTGTCGCCCCCTTTTCCTCCTGCCCTCAATCTTCCCTAGCATCAGGGTCTTTTCCAATGAGTCAGCTCTTCACATCAGGTGGCCTAAGTATTGAAACTTCAGCTTCGGCATCAGTCATTCCAATTAATACTCAGGGTAAGTGAAAAGTGAGTGAAGTCACTCAGTTGTGTCTGACTCTTCGCGACCCCATGGACTGTAGCCCAGCAGGCTCCTCCATCTGTGGGATTCTCCAGGCAAGAATACTGGAGTGGGTTGCCATTTCCTTCTCCAGGGGATCTTCGCCACCCAGGGATCAAACTCAGATATCCTGCATTGCAGGCAGATGCTTTAACCTCTGAGCCACCAGGGTACTTCACATTAATTTGTCTAGTCTTCCTCTTTAAAATTCGGCCAGTGTTTCTGTAGCCTTGTGGTATAGTTCTCCAAATCCTAAAGGATTGCATCATTTATTATTTTCAATATGTCTCCGTATTAAAATTGTGATTCTCCAGAGTTCTCTTAATGTGTCATTACTATGTGAGGTCTTTTCCACCGTCCTTTGTTTGATTTCATCGGATGGCAAGCATCTTTTCTAATTAATATCAATTGGCTATCTTTGCTATTCCTAAGACTAGACCTGAGAACTTCACTTCTTCCCTTTTATACCTTCCATCCTGATCTTCAAGAACCTATTTCCCTATCTTAACTCTCCAGCAAATGTTTTAGACTAAACCCTAAACCTTCTTTCTCAGGATGGCCAGTTAGTCAACCACACAACTCTATAAAAGAACTGCACCTTATTAAAAAGCTACTGCAATATCCAAAATGTACATGGCCTAGCTCACCAAAAACCTCAGTTTATAAATATCCTTTGACTCCCTAACTCCCTGAACTTCTCTTAGAATCTGGATGTTGGTATTAATATTTTAGTACCCAGTGAATAGAAACTCTGTTCTTTGCTAAAGTTTAGAATTTATTTGCTGCTAAACAGAGGAGTCAGACAATAAGAGATAAAAATGTCAGCTTTGTTACTGATGCAGCTGTTACAACACAGCTTAGTATATGGAAATAAAAGGAGGTTCCTAAAACTGAACCGCCAAGTTAAAGTCACTTGGCATAGAAAGAAACGCTAGTCACACGTTTCCAGGATGTACAAGTGTAAGGTATATGTAGTGCAGTGAAGTCGCTCAGTCGTGTCCAACTCTTTGTGACCCCTTGGACCTCCATCCATGGGATTTTCTTCTTAAAAATAGCATTTGCATCATTATGATTCCATAAATATGTTACTCTAGAATCAATAACTATGAACTCACAAAAAAAGAAAAGAAATTTTGTCCTTAGCATCTTTGCCTAAAAAAGAGCTTTAGAAGTATCCATTATATGTATTAATACCTCTTCAGATTTCTTACCCTTTTTTTTTTTCCTCCTGGAACATATTTAGCTGCTAATTTCCCATATTACCATCTCCATAAATGTGTTGGTAAGGTTTATGACAAACTTCTTATATGCTTAGAGATCTGTAAATATATTTTATACCTAAATTAATGGAAAATTATAAAAGTATTAGTTTAAAATAATTTCCCCTCAAAGCTTTAAACATACTACTCTTTTGGCTGCCACTTATGTCTAATGTCAGTTGATTGTCATTGTTTCCTGGTATAACATTCCTTTCTCTTTCACTGAAAGCTTGATTTCTCACTTAATCCTGAGGTTCAGAAATGTCATAATACATTTATATTCAAATAATTTCTATGTTTCATTTTTCTACTTTATACTTTCAATCTAAAGACTTGTTAGATTAGACTGCCTTTCATATATTGACTTAAAAGATTTTTATTTCTAAGCTTAACTTCAATTCTAAGAAGCTTATTTTTACAGAGACTGATGAGATTAAAGAGCAGTTGTCTGTTTCAGTAGTAATACACTTGTCTAACACTCATGACAGTTCATGATAGTCAGTAAGCATATTAAAATCTACAGTTACCCAGTGAATAGCTCCAGAAATATAAATCCTAAATTTTTGTATGTTTTTTATCTGCTTTTTTATGTTTTATTTTTGCATTTTTAACACGGTGTAATTTTTTATTAAAACATATATACATGTTGAAATCGGTATTTTGAGACTAAATTGGAAGATACTATATGAATATTAATATACTAATTTATCATTTTTAATATTTAGTTATAGTATAGGTAATATATTATTATATGTTAGATTTGTTATGCTCTCCTGAATGGATACCACTATGAAGTGAATATGGATTCTGTATTTGAAATCAATTTTTCAGCATCATTAAAATGAAATTAACATTCCAACTTGGCAATCAGCAGCATCCTCCAGAGAAGCAGTTTTATCCTTGGAGCATAACACTCACAGTTAATCACTACCAATGAATCTTTATGTTAGAACATCAAAGACATAAAAGTGAAGCTCTATAGATTTAGTTAATTTATTTCTATTGCAATCCTAAGGGTCTCCTTCAGTGCATAAACATTAATGTGTTTTGAGACTTGGCATTTTTAATCTTTAGCATTTGGAAGTTTCAGAGCTTGCATATCTCTAAGCAAAATAAATGTCACTGAAAATATTCATACCTAAAGGTATCACAGAATCTCCACAACATTCTTTCATTCAACAAATATTTATTAAGTACCTGGGTGCCAAGTTAAACTTATAAAAGAGTTGTATTCCATAAGTTAATCTGTAAGACGTGTATTATAAGCTTTGAATACATTTTTCCATCCAAGTAAGGTCATATACATGGAAGGTAAATGTCTTTGCTTCCCTCCACAAAAATATGTTTTGAAGAATGTTATAGAAACTAAATTTGGCTGAACAAAGCCAAAAAAAGAAAAAAAAGGAATTCACTTGTAGGATATTAGAATGTCTCAGAAATTGCAGAAACAACAGAGCCAGGACCACTCTAAAACTTCAACCATGACAGATTATGAAATGTTTCTCTAGAGTATTGTCAATAACTTATCTTTTCCATTTCACATTTTTAAGCTCCTGGGTGAAAGAATGTGGTTGGCCTAATATGGAAGAGATATTTGTACTTGAATCAATTAGTTATAGTCAAGTGTTCCTTTAGTACAGACATGGTTAAAGGGAACACTCTTGGGTAATCAACTCAAAAAGATCTAATAAAGTAGAATATTTCAGAATCTAAACCCAGTGTTCTCAGTATTTATCTGGGAAATATATCTCAGTTTCCAGCTTTGCACTTCGGAAATTTGCCCTCTCTGCCTGCACTGAGTTAGAGCTATCATTGCCTTACCATCTGATCATGCATGTCCTGCCAAGCTCCTGCCACGAACAATTCTAAGACTTCCCTGAACCTAAAAAATAATAATAGACAAAAGCTAAAGGCCAAAATCTACTGAAATTTGTTAGGAAAAAAATGAATCTAAGGAAAACCAATGTGCCCTCTTGGAGGAAGGAAAAAAACATGGAAGAAATAGGGATATTGTTATGAACCTATGGTGCAATGTTAGTAGATTACAGAGTAAGTATCAATAGAATCAGAATCCCTGTATAGCCTCTGTATTTTCTGCCCATGAAAAATAAAAAGAATACACCCATGGCAGATTCATGTTGATGTATGGCAAAACCAATACAATATTGTAAAGTAATAAATAAATAAATAAATAACAAAACAACAACAAGAATAATAATAAGTGAAAACTCAGATAGTTACATGTACCAGAAAAATGACCTCCTTCTATAAAAAGATCCATATTGTTTGTCTTGACTGAAGTAAATCCTGGATTAATGAAACATGCAAATGATAACTTTTCAGTCATTTACTTAGTGCCCATTTTTTTCCAGGAACTGTGTGAGAAACGACTGATATTTGAATTATACAGCCCTACTTTTCAAAGAGCTTGTAGAGAGACAGTCATGAAAACAAATTATTGCACTTTAGTATTTCAGTGCCCATGATCCTTTCTCTAAGTTTCTGGCCTTTGAGCAGAACGAGAAGAGTGCCATATGACTAAAACCACATAATGTTCTTATTTAAAGGATGTTCTCCAAGTTAAGGCTGTATATTGACACCCTGCTTAGACTGGTTAGCTTTTCAAAATAAACAAAACATCCAATAGGTTATTTTTGAACAGTAAGAAAGGGATTTTCAATCACCAAGAATAAATGGAATCCCTTAAGAATGAATTGTGTCCTTAAACATTTCAGACATTTTCTATACATGTAGATGAGAAAAAGGCTGTAGAAACACCACACATTGAGTTCAGCAAAGTGTTTTGATTACTTTCTAAACGAACATAAGATTGGAATGAGACTAAAACCATGAAAATATAACTGGTGGAGTCCTTGTAATCACAGGGGCTGGACAAGTGAATTCCTGATGACTGAGTGAAATGGAAATTGGCAAACTCACCACTTTAGTATTTGACTTAAATATGAATATGATATTTGTGAAAGCACGAAGCTAGAAGACGTAGTTAAGTTTAGATAAAGAATTTTGTTTAAGGGAAACCTTTGAAGAGAGATGCAAATCTAAGAAGATGAAGTTTAACAGGGTCATTTATATGTTAATAAATCTGCACCCAACTTCATATATGCTGAATGCTTATGTATAGGGGGATATGTATAATTTAACTGCAACTCCTGAGAAAAATGTTTCTACAAAAAAAGATAAATTGCCAATGCCTGATAAAGATATTAATGATTTTCAGTACCCAAAAAGCAGTTGATAAGGCCAAAATTCTATGTACTGACCAGAACATACCTGGATATTGTATTAATTTCTGGGAAATATGCTTGAAGCAGATATATTCAAACAAGCATATATTCGGAAGAACATGATCAGCATAGCAAGATGACACTGAACGCCTTCAAGGAGTGTTGCAAACAATTAGGAATATGTGGGGTACGGATAACAAAGATCCAGACACTCCGAAGAAAAAAGAGCAATCAAATGTGTTCTTTTGGCTGCATGAGAAGATCTTGGGCCCAAAGTGAAAGGCTGCTAACAGATAAATGTGAGCTGCGTGTAAGTGAGGACTGCTAACAATCACAGATCTGAGAAGAAAGAATTGACCCCCTAGAAAGAGAGCTATTTCTTGTGATTAAGTCCAACATAGACCTACCAAGTGTATGAATGTGGCTAGATTATTATATGAGGGATTCAGGTTTCAGTTGAGAAATTGAATTACATGCTCTTCAAAT
Source organism: Bos taurus (assembly GCF_002263795.3). Classification (NCBI taxonomy): domain Eukaryota; kingdom Metazoa; phylum Chordata; class Mammalia; order Artiodactyla; family Bovidae; genus Bos; species Bos taurus. Next base: position 10,904,724 of record NC_037332.1, on the reverse strand, counting down.
TGCCCCTGCCCCGGATTCTGTGTTTTTCTACATAATTCAAAAAGCTGGACTCAGAGAACCTCTGCTTTTTTAAACAAGTGCAGTGCCTGGCACAGTGTAGATACTCAAGACATGCATTTTGCATAACTGAATACATAAATAGCATCTGGGGGGAAAAAGAAGAACAAAAACCCAAGAATATGGAACAGGAACTGGGGCAGTGACTTCCACAAACTAACCGAACTGGAAACCAGGGCTTCGTCTCTGCCCTCATCCTGCCTCGTCCTTGCTCTTCCCTCTGTGCGCCTCCACACAAGGTGATCTAGATAATAGCTCTTTAAAATCTCTCAAGCTTGCTGATTTTCTTCTTTCTTGCTCAGGCCATCATACTAAAACAGTGTCTTCTAGTCTTGCCTTCCTCAAATTCATTCTTCACACTTCAGCTAAAGAAATCTATCTAAATCATTATGTCTAAACTTGCCTAAAATCCCTCAATCATTTCCTAGCATCCCTAGGATAAATCTCAAATGCCTTCATATAGTCCCTAAATCCCCACATTATCTGGTTCCTATCTATCCCTTTGTCTCTGCTTCCCATCCTGCACATTCTGTTCTTAATATACTTAATATCTATGTCTTTTTTATGACTACTCTTGTCTCCTTGTGTGTGTATATCCTGTTCTGTGTTCCTCCTCATCCTTTTTGTGGTAATGATAATAATGATCTTCTTTATATGTAAGAAGTATTTAATAACCACATTGAGTAGTTGCAATATGCCAGGCACTGTTCTATACATTTACACGTATTTTTGTCTTGTAGTTTTCACAAAGCCTTTGAGGTAGAAATGCTGTTGCTTCCACAATGAAAAAACACAGCTTTCCAAGCACTGTGGTATACAGAGGTGCAGACCTCTGGAGCCCTATTTTCTCTGAACTATTTAGAATCTCAGGATAAGGCTGCAATTTAAAGATTATGTAGTCCAAACTTTCAGCTGGATCTTAAGTCTCCTATCTAATTTTAAATAGTCTCCATGGGGAGTCAAAAAAGAATCTCTCTCTTTATACTCTGAAAAGAGAAGCATAGTTTTTTCCATAGGGAATAATTAGTTTCTTATCTGACCCCATCCCATCCTTCCAAATTAGCAACAAATGTATTCAAATCAGACACTTATTTAAGAATGAGAAATGGAGGTAATTTCAAAGTAGTGTAGTTACTTTATAAAGTTGATTTTTTTCTGATGTAATTAGCCACACATACTATCACCAAAGTTTGATATGAGTATAGTAATGATTACTAATAAGTTATGTAAGAAATGTAAATGTCTGCTTGAATCAATCTAACATTATTTGTCCCAATAAAGTTTTCAAAGTCGGTGTCTAACAGTAAGGATGATTAAGTTCTTTCATTAAAAGAAAAGAAAAAAGTGACTAATTAGGATACATTCAAATATAATGCTGACTGACATCTTGATCTAAAAGGTATTCTCTATATTTGTTTCCATAATATAGAAGCTTATATTAGCTCTATATGGTATTTTTATAAGGTCTTTGAAGATGTGCTTTTTGCCCATAGTTATTTAAAGTTAGCCTTTCAGAAGCAAGCTTCTCTACCTTGTTCCCACATTTCTAAGGTCAGTGATTATCTATATCCTATTGACAGGGTTTTATAAAAAAAATAGATAACAAGAGACTTTTCATTCAAAAAATATATGTATGCATGTATACATATATATAACTGATGCCGGGAAGGGCTGAAGGCAGAAGAAGGGGCCATCAGAGGATGAGATGATTGGATGGCATCACTGACTCAAATGGACATGAATTTGAGCAAACTCCAGGAGATAGTGAAGGACGCGGAAGCCTGGCATGCTGCAGTCGATGGGGTCACAAAGAGTTGAACATGACTTAGCGACTGAACACACACACAGATATATATATCTAGGCAGCATATTAAAAAAGCAGAGACATTACTTTACCAACAAAGGTCCATTTAGTCAAGGCTATGGTTTTTCCAGTAGTCACGTATGGGTGTGAGAATTGGACTATAAAGAAAGCTGAGTGCTGAAGAATTGATGCTTTTGAACTGTGGTGTTGGAGAAGACTCGAGAGTCCCTTGGACTGCAAGGAGATCAAACTAGTCAATCCTAAAGAAAATCAGTCCTGAATATTCATTGGAAGGACTGAAGCTGAAGCTCTAATACTTTGGCCACCTGATGTGAAGAACTGACTCCTTGGAAAAGACCCTGATGCTGGGAAAGATTGAAGGTGGGAGGAGAAGGGAACAACAGAGGGTGAGATGGTTGGATGGCATCACCAACAGAATGGACATGAGTTTGAGTAAGCTCTGGGAGCTGGTGATGGGCAGGGAAGCCTGGCGTGCTGCAGTCTATGGGGCCAAAAAGAGTCAGACATGGCTGAGCGACTGAACTGATTGATACATATATATATATATTACATATATATACAGCATACAGTTAAATGTATTTATTTCAGATTCTACATACTTAAATTTTTTAATTGGGGCTTGACTGGAATATAATCACGGGCAAAAGAATAACAAAATTCTTGAAAAAGTAAAGATTTCTCAGCCTCTTTTAAAGAGTCTTAAATACTTCAGCTATTTGGATTCAATATTGACTTTAAAGAAAAATTATTTCTGTAGAAGTATAATAAACCATACTTAACACTTCTGAATCATTTTCTTTAATTTATAAGGATCACTATAAATGTGCTTGGCTATTTATTTTTATCTGTATCCCATCACTGTATATAAAGCAATTTCTGCTATCATCCCTGGGTGCTCTTATATCCACATAAATCAGCTGTTTGCAACTTAACCTTTAAGTTCATGGCTTCATTACTTCCAATGTCATTCTCTCTTCCAAGTCAGACACATCCTATGTTATATTCTGAATCCTGTCATTGCTCCCAGATCACCCCTACTCAGAAGTTACTAATTCATGCATATCATTCCTTCCTATCTCCTTCTTTCAGCTTGGTTTTATCAACTTCTTCTACTATCATCTTTTTAAAAACTTCTATCACTTTTTAGTGTATCAGCTGCATTCGGTCCTCTTCTATCTCCCTATTTCGCTTGGATTCTATGACCATAATTTCACCATGCTCAGAAATTCCAAACCCATGATTTTTTTTCATTTGGTTATGTCCATATCATAACTAGAGTCACCAATGAATTTTTCTTTCTCCATGGCTATGTTTGGGTTACAAGAGAAAATTAATGCAAGGGAATTTGAATCAGCTTCATGTGGGAATTCAACACTGCCAGGTATTCCCAATATTTTTCTGTCACCGGTCTTCTTTCTATTCTCTGCAGCTTTTGTCAGAGACCTCCACTGTCCTCAAACCTGTGTCTTCTGCAGGTGCATTCACATTCTACTCTAGAGGGAGAGAGAAAGAGACCACCTCAGTCCTCTGAATTATTTGCTGCTGAATTCACACTAACTCTTGCCCCCATCCTGCTTTAACACAGCAAAGTAGGTTAATTTCTTCTCATTTAAGACCATCCCTGCTTATTTTGTCTGTCTGGTTGTGCCAGTTTCCCACTTGTACTTCAGATTCTCTTCAAATTCTCCTCTCTTCTGGATTGTGGTCATCAGCATTTAAACATGCTCAAGTTTCACCTATTAAAGGAAATCATTTCTTCATTCTACTTTTTCGCTTCAGTCACTATCTGTTCACTCCTCAATCTCAATTGTTAACAATTGATTTTTTAAATTTCTGAGTCGTTAACTTGAACTTTAAGAAGCAAAAGGCAACTACATTCCACATATGAAGTTCATTTAATAAATATTTCTAATGTGAAATTTTGCATTCAAAGTTAACTAGTTTATAAATAGACGGCTCATTCATTCAGTGGAAGATCTAGAAGATTAAAGTGAGGCAATTAAACATTTAAGAATCCTGTTTTTAAATATAAGATATATGTTAGTTGATAATATCTTCTTGTTTGTGCCTGGATGTATGCTGATGTTCCCAAGGAAAATATTGTGCCAATAACTGACTTGTTCTTATTGGTTAGAGGGTAACTTAAAACCTATTTTTTCTAGGTCAGTGAAAAATTATTTGTCTATTATATACTACAGTGGTCTTTAAATGAAGAAGATTAATTTTTGACAGAATCTCTCTTGGTATTCTCATAATTTTGACAATCTGGAGTAGAAAGAAAAAAATAAGTTATATGTTCCTATAAATAATTGCATGTAGAAAAGAATATCAATTTTTATAAGAAGAAAACTGTCTTTATCTAGACCAAAAGCACTACAAATATATATTACCTCTGATATGAATTTATAATATATTATCACAAACTCTCTTAAGAGTCATTTATAATTACAGCTTTTTGTCCGTTGCAGAACATGTCTTTTTGAAAGTTGTGAGCTGAAATACTTAATTCTAAAATGAAATAGCTAGTCAAGATTGCTCTTAAATTAATTGCCTGTGGAGGAGAAGAAAGTTAGTAAAAACTATGAGAAGTCAGATAACTTATGCACACTGATAAATATATTAGAACTTTAAGCAATACTTTTTGAGTCATATGTTTGTATTTCCTGTTTATTTTCACAATTTCTCATGTTTTATATTTAGGGTATTTCTATAGGTACAGATTTCCTATTTTAAAAATGATAAATATGTGAAAAAAATTAATATTCCACTGTGTGCAGATTTATTCAACTTTATTGGAGAGCAATGCCTAGGTAACTTGTAGGCTGAGGAAGATTATTTTGTCCATGGTAATAACTGGCCCCAAATGCTTCATGAAAAATAGTTTTCATGGAGAGCTCAGAAATTGCTTTTTTCTCATAACTCATCAAAGAGTTCACAGGTATGTTGACAGGAAAATCATTCTAACCACCTAGAATGTATTTCTTTGGGTCTTAATTTCCTTTCTGTTGCATATATGATGCAAGAAAGATGCCTTAAGTTTCTTAGGACATTGAGATGCCAATGTGTATGGGCTGCTGTGTTTTTGTTTATGTGAAAAATTTAAAAACTAGTCCCAGCTGTTCTGAAGCTAAGGTCAAAGAACTGCATTTCTCCAAAATGCACATTTAGTGAAAGAATACACAGTTTCTCTGAATGAATGCATTTGGAGGAGGCACGTGCAGGGTGTTCATCGCACTTCCAGCTTTTCTTTATAATGATTGTGTAATTAAAAAAGGGAGCTCTCTAACTTGCTTCATTTCTTAGATAGGAATCTCTGCTTCATATTTTGTTACATTGACTATATTTTATGTAGTAAAATTTTATTTTTCTAAGAATTGGTCTAGTATGCTTTTATAAAAAAATTTAAAATAATATTCTCATGGCTTTTTATTGGGTTATTTAAATTCCATATTTTCCCAGTGCCTCTACTCTCCCCAGGGAACAAGTGGGCTACTTCAAACACCACAACAAAATCAACCTTTCTGTGATGACATCTGGTAACATTGGTGAACTAATCTAGTTCATTTTCCCCCTCAGAGCAATGTTTACCAACATCTGTCCAAATAAATAAATGTGTCTACTTAAAGACACCCAGTTGCCAGCTTAAATAGAGGAGGAGGAATTACTCTTCTAGAGGGGAGAAGACTGATAGAATTTTTTAGGACTTTTTCATGACCTGATTACTGGCACATAATTATTACTATTGTTATACCACATGTGTAATGTCACAATAAAATTATGGAACTAGGATGTGAAAATTTCTTCTTGCCTCAAATTAAGTTCGGGAGATTGAACATCAGAACCTTCCCAGTGATTTTGATCAAACCATGTATGTGAACCAGAATCCAGATAGACCCACCCTCAAACCAGTGCTTTCTTCGAGTCACTGTCTTTCCAGAAGTCTGCTGTATTTTTCTTAAGCTCTAAGCTTATAAATCTGTTTGAGATCCCAAGCATCACTTAATAGGTTACTGCTTCTATTTGTAAAATAACCTGAGTGGCCTGAGGTGAAGAATCTTCTTTAACAAGCTGCCTGACTTCCTCCCGGGGTTTACTATAGGCTGGGAAAATGTGGTCATGCATGTTTCAGAGTGGCTCATTTTCAAGAGACAGACTACTGGTCAACTATTAGAACTGCCTTCAGCCTGATTATGCTTTTGGATGCAGTGAGTATCTGTGTCATGGTGAAATTTAAAAAAAAAAAAAAAACAGAACACCATGTCTTTCTCGTATCTGAGCTTTAGCACATCTGAAATGATGCTCTTGTTTTATTCCATGGCTTTCTTTGGATTGAAATGTATCCATTAACATTTGTGTGCTTTTCTTTTTCATCTGTCCTCCTCCATCTCATGAAAAGCACATCAGGGTAAGTTGAATCACAATGGCTGCTGAACATGTTTATTTTCAGCACCATCCTCTTTTTCTTTTGTCTTTAGTATTTCTCCTTTCAGTTGTAACACAAGCTGCACGGCCTCTGACCTAAAATGAAAATTGTGAAGTGTATTCATTTTCTTAAAAGGAATCATTGGTTCAGAGAAATGTTCACATTTAAATGAATCATGTTGGCCTTTCAGGCACTTCAATTTCTTCGGTTCTACTAGACACACATCAAAAGACAATCCAGATGACATTTTCCCTAGTTCTTAAGTCACTCTCTAGGGGTGAGTATGACATTCAGTGAGGCTTAAGTAATAGCTGCAGGTCACTTGGGTATTTTTGACTATGCTGCATGGCTGACTCTGCCTGTGTGTTTCAAAGTGCTTCATGGTTCTCCACTAGCATTATATTCAAGAGATAAATTTATTTGTCAGTTACCAGAACTGCCCTTTGATGAAGAGGGTTAAATGTTGAATCTCCCCCAGTAGAACTTATATGTAATCCTTGGTTTTGGCTGAACCCTTTGGTCTCGTGTGTTCTTTCTCCTGTTTCCTATACTACGAGTTAATTCTTAAAGCTTTGAAAGGTGTATTACTAAGATTACTGTTCCAAATTTCAAATCCTGCTTTTTGAACTAAATTTAGAATATGTTATTTATTTCTAAAACCAAGTAGGCTTCAGTTTATGCATAATATAAAGTATTACATTTCTATAAATGCCCACATGGACAACATGATGAGCTATAAAACACTTTAGATGGAGAGAGGTATTGATTTTTACACTTAAGCAAAACATTTTGAGGGAGCAAATAAAACGGCTCTAGTGAGATGCAATTTTTCAGGAAGCTATGGAAAGTGTCACTAATGGGCAATATGGATATTTTATACACCAATACAGGTCATGTGCTTTGTTTATTAGTTTGGTTTACATTTGTTACATTTTTCCTACTCTAAGATATAATTACTACTACTAATTATTTAACAATGCAGTATTTTTTTAAGTTAGGATAATTTATATTAAGGAAAGCTCTAGGAAGTGTTCTTGAAAATGCAAGGCAAACTGTGATTGGAGTACTATTCAACTACATTGGCCAAATGCAAATTGTAAGACCTTACTTTTTTAAAATATTCACTACTCTGACCCTGGATTTTAAAGAATTGTTTACATGTCATCATGTAATAGTAGCCTTCTGTTTTCTAATGATTTTAAGTTTCATGAGAAAAATAATGCCAAGAAATAAAACTTTATTCTCCCTTTTCTTTTTGAATGCAATATTGAAAAATAATAAATTCATAATACATCAATGTCTGTGGACTTTAAGAAACTGATATAATTACCTTAATTCTAAAATTTAATTTCTTGTCTTGCGCATGCTCCTAGAATTTAAACATTTTAAGACCCCAAAATCATTTCCTTGGTCCAATTACTAAAGGAAGCTTGGGAAGTTAAATGTCAGGAGAAGACAGTACGAACATAGCATAGACGTGGGAAGATTTGGGTGGAAAGAATATTGAATTAGGAACAGAAGACAAGACTTTAAGCTCCATGTGTTTTCTGCATACCTTTGAGTGAATGACTTATATTATCTGTACTTTCTGCCAACTTCCTAATACTCACAAGAGTATGGGAAAAAAATAATCTCAGAAGCTTAGAACTATAAACTTCAAATCTGATTTAAAGAGGACTCAAAATTAATGAAGCACCAAAGCAGTCTAGTCTAAATGGCCTCCAAATAAACCTGCAAACTTCCCAGTGTCTCTCCAGTAAGTTCCTATTTAACAATCAGGAAGGGACTGGGGAGGACAGACCACAGTGTACTGCAAAAGGGAAATTGTTTACCGGGAAGAAATACAAGCCCCGCTAGCTGTCAACAACAGCATGAGTAACTGCATTGCTCCATCACATTTGTGCATGCATGTGTGTGTTTATACCTTTTTAGCGGTTTTGAAAGTAATTAAATTCAAAATAAAATGAGGAGTGAAATTATGTAAATCCCAACTCAAATTCACAAATATATTTCTTTCCTGAGGCTCTGCCCTCCATTTTTGCAGGAAAAAAAAAAAAAAGGTTTCAACATGAATGAACTTAGGATTTATGTATTCAAATAATTTCAGTTTCAAGCAATGTAGCATGCATCTGAGGATCTAAATAAAGCACCACGTAAATGTGCAATGGACTTTTATATGTACTACATGTGAAAATGTGCCAAATAGGATATACCTACATGTACACTTGCACTTACCCACATACAGAATCACAGCATGCTGTGCTTTCAGATCAAGTCAACCTTGTTAATGTTGGATTTGAAACTCTTAATTTTATGGAGCTAAATGTGTATAGTTAGGTAATCAATGTCTGAAGCAGTTGATTGGGATTTGGAATATATTTCTGTTCAGAATAATTATGTTAATTAATATATATATTTTTTCAACTTACATGTGTTTAAAAAAATTGATATGGTGCTATATTTCCTTCATATTTACTGACCAGAATTTGAAACAGTTTTTTGTACTTTTGATTCTCACAGAATTGGTCAATAGATATAGATTTCTGAAAAATGGCATTATAACCCATTGTCTGGTTGAAATTCGAAGAGATCATGTTTTATTTACCCTCTTCACTGTTGAAGTTTATAGGAATAGGATACATTTTATAATTAATAATAGTGCAAAGTTATGTAAATTTGCTTTTAGAACTATGTATAGATTTATTCTCTGTATTATACTGTTAAGAAGTAGATTCAACTGTCAAATTATTTTGACTTACATTTCATTCTTGGTTCTTATCAAGTCATTTATTTCTCCTGGTTATATTAATAAGTAAGTACTTGCTGTGTGCCACAGTAAATAAATAAACCCTAAAGATAAATTTTTCAACCAGATAATTACTTTGTATTACAATAATGCAAAATTAAACTGAAACAAATTACAAATTCAGCTTTTCCATCCTGATTATATAAATGGGGCTAACTTCCTTCCTCTGGCCAAGATTCAGAACCTGTTTTTAATAGGAAACAGCAAGAAAAGGAAGGTTCCTTTTTTATCTTATAGTGTTGGGAACTGATGTGTGATGGTGAAGGTGGTAAAGACTATCTATATTACCAGAAATCAAATTAATGTGAGTCTACATGTGAATGAAAATGAGAGGAGAAATACAGGTGGGAGAGCATCATTGCCTTTCATTTTAACAAAGATGTGGTTACTCCCATCCTCCTTTCATGATTGTGAAAAGTTCAGAGAGTTTAGTTAGCTAAAGGATAATGTGGGGGGTAAGAGGCTGACTCTAACCAGGTTGTGATGCTCAGATTCTGGCTCTGGCTCACTGACTGTGTGTTCCAAGTGGTCTCATCTTCAGTGTCCTCATCTGCAAATGTGTATCAGCATGTATCTTGTTGGATGGCTGTGAAGGTTCATGACTTATACGTATAAGGCACTAAGGATCGTGCTTCACACTGTCACTCAGTATCACAGAGTAAGTGGTAAATGCATATCAGCAATTATTATCCAAGATCCAAAGCCTAATTCGTCTGCATACAGAAACATAAATTTTTCAAACCATGATATTTTATCTCAGAATATGAAGTGGTTCATATAAACAAGAAAGTACAATAGATTCAATTACTCACTGTACTCAATTGTAATACATTTCAATTACATTTAAATACAATATTAAATCATAAATGAGAAATACAGCAAGTGCAATAACTAGAATGTATGCAAGTTATAATATTTGAAGAGAATATGTATTCTCTTCAAATATATGTATTTGTATTATATGTACAGAATATGTATTCAAATTTCTCTTTCTCTCGTAGAAGAGAAAATGAATTCTGCCTGGGACAGGTCTTGGAATCTTGACAGGAAGGATAAAGTTTAAACTGAGTCAGAAAGATAAGTGTGAGTTTTCCACAATTATGATGCAAAGAAGGATGTCCCGGGCAGAAGATAAAGGCATATACAAAGTCATGGAGGGTAAAAAAATAGAATGAGGTATTTGGGACATAGCAAGCACTGCAGTACTGGTTGAGCAAAAGAAGCTAGGAGAAATCCAAGGGCCATTTCACCAAGGGTCTTTTTAGTTGTGCCAAGATATATGACCTTTATTTTCAGTTCTCTGTGTGCGCTCAGTCATGCCCAGCTCTTAGTGACCCCATGGGCTGTAGCCCACCAGACTCCTCTATCCATAGGATTCTCCTGGCAAGAATACTGGCATGGGTTGTCATTTCCTCTTCCAGGGGATCTTCCTGATGCAGGGATCGAGCCTGCATCTCATATCTCCTGCATTGGCAGGTGGATTCGTTACCACTGTGCCACCTGGGAAGTTTATTTTTAGTTGCCTGCTTTAAAATCTTCCCTCCCCCTTTGAAGTTTTTAAAGCAGGCAACCCTTCCAAAAATATTTGTGTTTAGAAAGGTCTTTCTGGAAGGTGGAACAATGATGAGAAGTAGGGAATACCACCGGAGAGGCAGACTGGGAGTTCACTGCCATGATCTACAAATGAGTTTAAACAAAAGCTTTGGTAGTAGCCAATCAATTTACAAAATATCATATTTAATTTTAGAGAGGACATTTTAATCTCTTTCTGCAGCCAATCTGTGTAACTGATAAGCAAAATTCTTACTTCTTATTAAGATGTAATAAGTAGTTGGATCTTAACAAAAACATAGAATACTTAAAAGTCAACCTTCGACCAAGGATCCTGGATGGTTGTCAACACTGAGAATTTCATGGATTACGAGACAGCAATCTCTCAAAAGATGTTCTTGGCTAGATCAAGCAAAGATGCATGGTGCAGTAGAAGAGTAAACTCTTACTTCTGAATGTTAGTCTTGGGAGGAAGATGAACCTCATGCATTTGGTGCCGTTAATGGGCTTCCTAAGTGGCACAGTGGTAAAAAATCTGCCTGTCGATGAAGGAGATGCAAGAAACGCAGTTCAATCCCCGTGTCAGGAAGATCCCTTGGAGTAGGAAATGGCAACCCATTCCAGTATTCTTGCCTGGGAAGTTCCATGGACAGAGTGGCCTGCCAGGCTAGAGTCCATGGGGTCACAAAGAGTTGGACATGACTGAACACACACGCAGGCAAGAAGGAAACAGTCTTTATGAATGACACTCACACTATGAATTTCCAGATTTTGAAAGATAAGAGTCATTGTGGGATCTGGGATGATCAAAAATAAGAGGATGTTTTATGATTTAGGTGTCCCAGAGCTTCTCTGATAGCTCAGATGGTAGAGAATCTGCCTCTGAGGCATGAGACCTGGGTTCGATCCCTGGGTCGGGAAGATCCCCTGGAGAAGGAAATGGTAACCCACTCCAATATTCTTGCCTGGAGAATCCCATGGACAGAGGAGCCTGGCGGGCTACAGTCACAAAGAGTCAGACATGAGTGAAGCAACTTAGCTAGCACTCGAGATTTTGATCATCAAAGACAAGAAACAACTTACTATTGCTAGAAAATGGTACTTGCAAAGATGGAATTATTCATGTTCAAATTATTTGGCAAAGTAAGTTTCTAGGTCTAATTAGAGGTCAGGGAAGATTATTAGAAAGGAAGGTTTAGTCTTTGTAATCCAAGTTGATGATTGTGTTGTAGGCATTTGAGTAACTATTGAATGATTTTCAGAGGACAGTTCAATAATAAATAGCTCATATTTATTGGCTGTTTCTTTTGTACACATTATAGTTGTCATCACATTAAATATATTTTCTTATTTAACTCTCATACCAACCCTCTGAAATAGGTACTGTTATCAACTTCATCTTACACATGAGGAAGCTGACTCTTTGTGACTCTCTTTTCACTGACACCAACGAACCATCCACATTGGGAAAAATATGGAGAAGGAGACTTCACTGCCCCCAGGGTTGTGAATTTTTGAATAATGAATTTCATTTCTCAGCATTTAACATCTTAGTGAATTTGTTGATTTACAAGTTGTTCTCCCAAACTATAAGAGCATGAGATCAGGGACTGCGGACGCCCTGGGACTAGGGTCAGCAGGCAGTCAGTAGATTCTTATAGACCTACTATGCATTGAATTTTTGACCTCAAAACAAAATAAAACTAACAAAATTTCTGACTCAGCAAAATGTTAAAGATATTCTAGGGAAAATTGCTTGGTACTGAGGGGCCTAAAAAAATAAGTACTAAGTGTTGCCTCCAGGTGCAGGGTAGGCTGGTTTCAGAGAGAAAGCGTTTTTGTTGTGTCTTGAAAAACAAGACACAGTGGGAAGACAAGACAGGAAAGCATATGGATATCATTCAGTATGAAAGACACAAAGCTAAGAAACGCAAACATACTCTACTTGTGAGGTCAAAACTGAAACAGTTGAAGATATAAAACCTAGAAAGGAGGAACCAGACATTTCTATTTGGATGGAATCATTCAAGCAAAGCCATACTTGCTTAAATTAGTCTGGATTAGGATTTAGGAACTACAAGCCCAGAAAATGCCCTTGATGGATTTACATTTTTTAGACATTTCCAGCCCTTTATCTAGATGTCCTTGGTGGTAGATATCACTAGGGTGCCCACGCTTTGCTCCTGTCTTCGGATCAGGTGCGGCAAGTGCAGGCTACCCTCTGCACGTTTCCCTGTGAACTTGCCAATTATTCACACCCCTGAGTGTTCCCCACGTGCTTCTCGACACACCGCATTCCATTGACAGTAACTCACTGACACCCTTCTCAAGAGAGTCTGAGGCCTTTGGGGAAATCTAATGGCATTCTTGGAGAAGGCAATGGCACCCCACTCCAGTACTCTTGCCTGGAAAATCCCATGGATGGAGGAGCCTGGTGCGCTGCAGTCCATGGGGTCGCTAAGAGTCGGACACGACTGAGCGACTTCACTTTCACTTTTCACTTTCATGCATTGGAGGAGGAAATGGCAACCCACTCCAGTGTTCTTGCCTGGAGTATCCCAGGGACGGGGGAGCCTGGTGGGCTGCCATCTATGGGGTCACACAGAGTCGGACACGACTGAAGCAACTTAGCAGCAACAGCAGCAATGGCATTCTTTCCTGCAGACAAGAATGTGTTTGCTGAAAAGACTCAGCAACGCAGAAGTTTTTCTGATTCAAAACTGACCTTCCTTTACAACCAGTACTTTGTTTCCACACAGGAAATGACAGTCTTGTACCTGAAACTTCCTGTACAAGGAAGTGCTACTGACTGTCCTCTAAAATCTGTTCTAAAATTTAAAACAAATGTGGGTGCCCAATATTCCCTGGTGGCTCAGACGGCAAAGCATCTGCCTACAATGCAGAAGACCCAGGTTCGATCCCTGGGTGGGAAATATCTCCTGGAGAAGGAAATAGCAACCCACTCCAGTACCCTTGCCTGGAGAATCCCATGGACGGAGGGGCCTGGTGGGCTACAGTCCATGGGGGTCACAAAGAGTCGGGCATGACTGAGCTACTTCACTTCACTTCATGGGTGCCCATGTGTATAGTGATCGGTAGATGTAGGTGATTTGAGGGGAAAGGATGGCTAGATATTAGATTATCTAAAAGAGAAAAAGAAGAAGGAAGGGAGAAAGAAAGAAACAAAGGAACAGAGAGAGAGAAAGAGAAGGAAGGGAGGGAGCAAGGGAAGAAGGAAGGAAGGAAGGAAGACAAAAGCAGAGAACACCAGTGTATCCAAAATGCCTATTTATCCAGTCACTTTTTTTTAATTTAGTATTTCCTAATACTGCAGGTCACTATTTCTCTGAAAGTATCTTCAAAATATCTGATGACCACAAACATGCCTTCATGCAATTAATGCTATACTCATTCTTAATAATCTCTCGTGAGATCACCATGTATTAAACTCAGTGATTTCCAAGAACTTCAGCAGTAACCATATTGCTTCATTTTCCTAACCATGCCTCTCTCCCAAGCCAGTGTGTCCAGATATATGTCACTTAAATAATTTCCATATGATGCAGATTTTTTTTAATAGAGAAAAATTAAATGAAATATTGCTTTGAGAATTTCAGTGCATTGCTTTACATAATTAATACCGCCCTTGGGTTAAGGAAAAGCAGATCTGGATTAATATCATGCAACATACAGTCATCCACTCCAGTCTGGCCTGTTTCTCACAGTTTCAAATGTATCAGTTCAGAGGCCTCTATTTGGGATTTAGCCCTGCCAGCCAAGGGCCAAAGGCAGAATCCCCTGGACCCTTACCTCATTATCTTTGTGTTAGGTAGTTAGAGTAGGAAAAAGGAGTCCAGAATGGCAGTGGCTAAAAGACAAAGTAGGGAAAAGCCCTCGAAAACAGAACAAAGGAAGGTCCGGGGACTGGAGTGAGACCCTCAGGTGAAACAAACAGCCCTCCTGGCTCGCCCAGTTTACATAGGGCAGGCTCAGGGGGAAGAGAAAAAACATTTGAAAAGAGCCAAAAATGGGCCTCTGGCCTCTCTTCTCTTCACTTTTCCTTTAAGGTCAGCCTGCCTTCATGCCTTGAGGGTGTATGTTCCTTTGCTTGCCAAATAAAATTCTGAGCTGTAATCGAGCTGTGACACTGGTCTGCTGTTTCAGATGTTTACGGTGAGACAGAACGAAGGAAATTACACGCTCCCCATGACATTTGCATACTCTTACTAAAGCTGCTGTGCTATGAGTGTTTGTGATTTAAACATAACAAAGCACAAGGAAATATTTTCCATGGGATATAATGTCCGATGATTTCTCAGACAACTGTATGATAAATTTCTGTTCAAAAGGAGAATAGGATTATTTGAGCTCATTGGATCGCCTCTTAATCAGATTCCTACCAGGAGTCTCAAACCAGATCGAACTCTTAGAATCATCTGTCATGGGTGTTGTTCTCATAAAGTGACTGGAAAAAATATACTAAAAATATATTATGAGATGTAATTTACTGAAACAAGAAGCAACTAAATGTAAACAAATACTGGCTGACATGTTCAACATTCACTACTGTTTACCGAACACCTCTTTGGTGCCTGGCTTTGTTCTGGATGCTTCAGATGCACCTCTGAACAGAGTATGTACTTGAACCATTGGTCCCCCTTGAGCTTACTTTCTTTCATGAGATGACAGGTCGAGACATAAATGATACGTTATATTAGAAGATAAGTGATGTGGGAAAAAATAAGGCAAGGAATGGGGATAAGGAATGTCTGCTTGGTATTATGGGAAAGAGGGGAAGAGACATTCAGAGAGAAAGTGACATTTGAGTAAAGATTTAAAAGTATACAAAGAGTAAGGCATGTGAAGATACAGGAGACAAGCATTCAAAATGAGGCAACAGCATATGCAAAGGTCCTGCGGCAGAAAAAAGTCTGGACTGTGTCCAGGGAACAACAAGGAAACCAGTGTTGCTTGCTGAGATGGGAGTTGAGTCCGAGAACAGAGGGTAGAGTGGATCCTAACAGCTGCTTTAGCTTTTATTCTCAGTGAGGCAAATAGTAATTGGAAAGTTATGAGCAGAGAAGTTACATTATCTGACTCAACTTTTAACAGGATCACTCCAGTTCCTGTGGTGTGCTTTTTAAATTAGGGAACTCATTAGAAGTTTCACAATTGAAATGTTCTACTTTCCAAAAATGGCTTATGTATGATTTATGTCATTTCCTTGTGAAAATGTTATGTGCTTTCTAGATGGTGAGTGCATATTGACTTGCCTTTTTTTTTTTTTTTTTGCTAAATGTAGCAAAAACCAGTTGTAAATGTGTATTTGTTTCTTCCCCTTTAATGCTACTCACCTGTCACATAACTGAAGTGTTTTCCCCCCCTAATGGATATAACGTTGCAACTCTTGATAATGCTCCTGGGCTCTGTGGAAACCTACTCTGAATTTTCTTGCATGTGTCTTGTGTTCAGTCCTGCCTCTGCCCCTCCACCCTTACTGCTCGTCATGCTTGGAATGTCATCCCTAACTCCTTTCCACCAGCCCTTCAAAGTCAGTTCAGTTGCTCTAAAGTCTCCACTGCTCATTTCCATTGCTACGAATATTAACCCCTTCTCCAAAACATCCCACTCAGAATGTGCTTCATTGAGGTTAGCATCTATTTGTGAATTGTACTATATTTTTAAACAGTTTCTTGTATTTGCTTTTTCTGTTTAACCAGGGATCTCCTGTAAAACTGGGTGCTTGTCTGTGTGAGTCTCAGGTCTCAGCTCACAATAGGTGCTCGATAATTACCTGATGGTTTGTTGTTTAACCCTTCAACTCATTTATATTCAATATATTGAATATATTGATATATTCTATAACAGTGAGACTAGGCTATTCAAAAAGCCCAGTTCTCAGTGCAGGAATGTCATTGGAAAGCCTGAGGGGATGGGTGAGAGGAGAGCAAGCCAGGTTCGAGAACTGCTCTAGTTTCACTCTGGAGTCAGGGCGCCAGTGTCGCTGTCCCCCTTCCCAGGTGCTGAATAGCTTACGCATGCTTTCTTTATTACCCTGTGAAGTGAAAAAGCAGTTGATTTATGTGTCTCTTCAGCTACAATTAACTTCAATCTTTGTTTTGCCTCCTCATTTCTTTGTTGCGCTGCATTTTGTGGTAGCATCTATCGCAGACATGGAAAGCTTTTGTGTTAGAAGACATCTTTATTATATATTCTAACATGTTATAGTCCACCTCAATAAGCAATTAATCAGTTGATAGCAGGAAATAATCAAATGCTTCATTTTGGAGTTCCTAAGCATGAAAGACACACATTCAAAATAAAACAATATGTATAAAATGTGTGTGTAAGATCAATGTATCTAAGGAATAGAGAATATATTTTCCAGTATAGTCCTGGCCAGGAATATATCAATTTGAGTTCCAAAGAAACACAAACTTGTTATTTCAATCATTAACAAGCTGAAATTGGTTTTGTAAATGGATGTCAAGGGTCAGTAGTAGGGATAGTGATTAAAGATGCATTTGTCTAGGCTCTTCACATATTTTTGTTTTCAGAAACAACCATTTGTTGTCATTGAGATGCTTTGCTTTTATTAAAACCAGTAGTGATTGTAAATGAAAATAAGTGTACTATTGAATTTTATACCTTACATTGTTTTTAAAGATGGAAGTCAATGTACCTCAGAGTTCCCTTCAAATGAGAAGTAATGTTGTAGTCTATACAAAAAACTAACTCCTAAGATAGCCACCTGGACCCAGAAAGCATACTAAAATCAAGTGTATCATTTAAATGGGGCTAAAATTATGGACTTGATCTTCTGCCTCTATAAACAGGCATTTTTTTTTACTATTGAAATAATAAAGAGAAGCAGACAAGACAGATGGAAGAAACTTCATTTAGACCCTGTAATGCATGCAGGAATATGTATATGTGGGCCACTTTCTTGTTTAAGGGATAAAGATATTTGTTGATAATATAATTCAGTTTCTTAGTCCATTAACATTTAATGTTTGAATTTCAGAGAATCAGTGTTTAGATTATGTTTAGATATCAATGTTTCATTTCTAATAAAATCAATGGATGATTTGCATGTATTATTCAAAGAAAGAAAGAATTCTGTTATTCTGTATTAACTCATTAAAAGCTTATAAAGATTATTGGGCTTTTAAAAAATATTGTCATTAAAAATAATCACAGCCATCTTTTCCCATATTACCTGACTAATAATCCTTGCTGTATACTTCAGGCACGAACTTCTAGAAGAAGCTCGGAGAAAGGGATTACCTTTTGCCCAGTGGGATGGGCCCACTGTAGTCGCATGGCTAGAGGTAAGAGAATTAAATCAGAAGACTCTCATCCAATCCAATGTTTAGAGACAAGTAAAGCTGGGTTCCTGACGTCTTCATTTTTCCCATAGTCTGGAATAGCTTATAAAGAGAATGTTTGCTTTATCTAGGGACCCACAGTCATAGCTGTGATTTTACTCTGATGCTTTCTTGTGACTGTGGCAGAAGCAGCAGGCAGTGAGATGAAAGAAACTCTTAGTAAATTCCGTGTTCTTTATATCTAGAGTAAATCAAGAAGCAATTCTTGAGTGACACTCCTCGGACAGTAAAGAATCTGCCTGCAATGTAGGAGACCCGGATTTGATCCCTGGGTCAGGAAGATCCCCTGGAGAAGAGAATGGCAACTCATTCCAGTACTCTTGCCTGGAGAATCCCATGGACAGAGGAGCCTGGGGGGCTACAGCCCATGGGGGCACAAAGAGTCAGACACAACTGAGTGACTAACACTTGCGCTGTGTTGTTGCTAGGAAGCATCTGTCCAGTACATTAGTCCAGAGCCCTTCCTCATCAGCAGGTTAACAGAAAAGAGCCATCTCCGTATTTTTAACACTTCTGTGTGATTCAAGACATTTGCAGCCATTCCTTTGCTTGTAGTATAATTCCCGAACATGAAGGAGCCAGCTAGATTTAGACATTTGGAATTTTGCAGAATACACAAACCCTTGTTCCCCTCTGGGTCTAGACTGAATGTTTTTAATGAAATGAGAACTACATTTAGCATATCCTGCACAATACAAGGGCCTGGATAAATGAATCAATACCTGATCAGCAGAAGCAGACGAGAATGGGGAAGGAAATACATATTTGACCACAAGGGCCCTTTCATGCCACTTATCAATAGTTTCACCACCCCTTCCATTCAGTTCTCTAATGTGGGCTGTTGGCAGCTGCTAGGAGATGCTGATGTCAAGATGAAGGGGAGTATAGTCAGTCCACCGTATCCATGGGTTCCCCGCCCGTGGATTCAACCAAACACGTTCAATCTGAAACAAATCCATGGATGATAAGCCCTGGATAGTCAGGCCCGACAGGGACTCCAGCATCTGCAGATTTTGGTCTGCGATGTCCTGGAGCCAATAGCCCAAGAACACCAAGGGACTGACTGTATGAACTTTTGTTGCTTGGCAGAGGCAATTAGAAACCATTGTTTTAAAAGGTTCAGGATTCTAAAATTGTTCACCTTCATTATTATATCAAATCCAGAGCTAACGAATTAATCAATGAGGGACAACAAAACATTTAATTTTAAAAAATTATCTTACACAGATAAATATAAAAACATGCTTTGCATTTTTTCCTTGGACTGAGTGAAAGAAGCCTGTGTCTTGCTTTATTCTTTCATATCAGTCAGGAAATTTTTTAGCTTATTAGTGATCACAGCTGTTCTTCCGAATATGTCTTTAAAATTACTATATTTTAAAAATCAATTTATAAGACAAAATGTTTAAGAAAGCCCACTGCAAAACTGAGAGCAACTCATTGTGCAGTTTCTCTCCAGCGAAATGAGCTACAATTTCACAGAGTTAGCTGCTATTTTGGCAAGTGATGAACAGATCCTTTATTAAAAAAAGATTTACTGACATTAAGGGCCTAGGGAATGACAGGCAGTGACATTTCTGCTAATTAAAACTATCCTGAGCACACAGAAATTGCTCCTTGTGTGTTCCCTAAAGTGACTGAAATTATAAAATGGAATAAACATGATGAATGAGGTGGGTGATCCAGTGAGTGAGAGCTCTTAACTTTCACCTCCTTTAGTACCTCCTTGATTGCACAGCCCACTGAGTGATGGGTACAAATAAGTCTGATGCTTCATACACCATTTATAGACACCAAGAACTTTGTGAAAGTCTAATCAGGAATGGGGGCTTTCCGGGTAGCACTAGTGGTAAGGAACCTGCCTGCCAGTGCAGGAGATGTTAAGAGTCATGGGTTCCATCTCTGGGTCTGGAAGATCCCCTGGAGAAGGGCATGGTGACCCACTCCAGTGTTCTTGCCTGGAGAATATCATGATCGGAGGAGCACAGCAGGCTATAGTCCATAGGGTTGCACAGAGTCAGACATGACTGAAACGACTTCGCACACAGAACAATCAGGAATGACCTTGGTAACTAGGTATTGGCAACCATGTATTGGTAATGTTAACTGGTATGGAAGTCCAAATATCTTAGTATAGAGGAGGTGAAAAGAAGTGAAAATCATTCAGGTCCAGTGAAGGTATATTTAGATGTTTAGTTATTTTGAACTTCAGGTTACAAACTATGAATTCAAATCCCGTCTTTACTCGTATATAATCATTATCTGTCAAGGCAAGGTCAATTCCCATGCCTAACATGTAGGAGATGCTATCGTCAGTCATGCATTGCACCTGTCTCCTTTCTCTCTCCGTCACAGCCCAGGTCACGTTGTGTGAACGATTTGACTTTTTAATTCCTCTACAGAAGCAAGCAACCCCTTAACATAGAAGAATTTTTAAAATTAAAAAAAAAATCAGTATTAGTTATTTACTATCATGTAGCAAATTATCCCAACACGTAGCATTTCTTTTCCTCATGACTTCTGTGGGTCAGGAATCTAGACATGGTTTACTACGGCCTCTTTCCAGAGTCTCTCACAAGACTGCAGGCAGAGTGTCAGCCCAGGGCCCCAGTCGTGTCAAGACTTGACTTGGGGGAAAATCCAGTTCTGAGCTGACTCCATTCCTTGCTAGCTGTTGGCCAGAGACATCTGTTCCTTTCCACATGAGCATCTCACAGGACTGCTCGCAGCTCGACAGCTGGCTTCCCCCAGAGCAAGAGCTCAGAGAATAGAGGCAGAGAGGACCAGCTGGAATGAAGCCCGTCTGTTCGTAACCTAACCTGGAAAGTCACATCCCATCATTTTGCATGTGTGCTAAGTCGCTTCAGTCGTGTCTGACTCTGTGCGATCCTATGGACTATAGCCTGCCAGGCTCCTCTGTCCATGGGATTCTCCAGGCAAGAATACTGGAGTGGGGTGCCATGCCCTCCTTTAAAGGATCTTCCCAGGGATCAAACCTGGATCTCTGGCACCCCTTGCATTGGCAGGTGGGTTCTTCACCACCAGCGCCAGTCACTTTCATCACACAGTCTTTTCATTACAGTAAGTCTCCAGGTCCAGCCCCAACTTGGAGGAAGAGGGTGATACACGTGCAGGAATATCAGGAAGTGAGATTATTTGGAACCATCTTAGAAGCTGCCTAAAACAAAGCCTTAGAAATAATAAAGCCAAATCCCTTCCATTTTACAAAGGAGGGAAATAGGGCTGAGGTACAGAGGACTTGTACAACTCACCGATGACAGGGAAGGCCCGAGCCTTCTGATTCTTAGTCTAGAGCTCTTGACGCTATATATTGCTGATTTATGGTTGTTCTTCACTTTTTCCTTCACTTGCTCTCACTCTCCTTTTGCTCAGTCTGTTCATACCAACAAATAAAATACCCCTCCCCCCAAAATAGTACTTTAGCTTTTTAAAAATTTAAACTCACCAGCACGTGCCCCGCTTCTTCTTCATAGGGGAGCGGGGAGAGGAATGGCAAGAATATTCCTTATTAAAATAGTGTGTGTAATTCTGCTGCTACAACTCAGCGCATCCACCCTGGGCTTCAGATGCGTGCTGGGCATTATGCTGTGTTCATTGCACTGCCAATTCAACTCCTTCCAGAGTCTCACAGCAAAGTTGAAAAATCAGAATCCGTAATTTCTAGAGCATTATTTGTTTCATAACTCTCTTTAATTAATGTTTTACAGGTGCTTATACTGTTAGCCTCTTCCATTAGCCCATCATTTCGTTCTCCAAAAAGTATTTTCCTATTTAGCATCTAATGGAGCACATACAAATTAGCACATAGCATAGGTAGGTAGGTTGGAAATGTCGCTTAGCCACATTAAAGCCTTTGATTAAAAGCACTCAGAATTCCAAAGGAGAATTCTAAATTGAAGTCATTTATTAAACAAATGTGTTAATTGAGCCTTTACCAAATGCAGCTTGTAGCCATTCTTGTCCTTAAACTCTAGAGGAGGTTTGGTGAGGTGCAGCTATTATATTTATCCCTCATAAATTCGTTGTTAAATTGCAGACCCTGAAGGCTACCTTTCCAATCTTTATTTCCATTACTGCCTAACTGGTTCTTTGAATAAATTATTTAATGTCTTTATGCCTCTCTCTCTCCTGGGGGAAATAAGAATTGCATCTCTTTCATGGGGTTGTGGTAATAAATGAGTTCATACAGGTCAGGTAATTAGAATACAATGTAGCACATAGCGTTAATGGTTAACTATGATTATAATCTGGGTACATTTTCCTCCCAATCCAACAGCTCTGGTTGGGAATGCCTGCTTGGTATGTGGCAGCCTGCAGAGCCAATGTGAAGAGTGGTGCCATTATGTCTGCTTTATCGGACACTGAGATCCAGAGAGAGATTGGAATCAGCAACCCTCTGCATCGCTTAAAGCTCCGATTAGCAATCCAGGAGATGGTTTCCCTAACCAGTCCTTCAGCTCCTCCGACATCCAGAACTGTGAGTCCCTTTGTGCTCCTTCCCTCTCCCAGGGCTGGGCAGACAGCAGCCTCCCCAGGCCCACAGAGCAGAACTGTGGCAGCAAGCATGTCAATGTCAGCATGCATTATTCTCAGGAGATCTAGCTTGCTCTTCATTAACCTTGATGCTACTTTTAATAGGCTTTCAATTGAAGAGCTATGATTCCTATCAGACTTGAAGGCTGCAACCAAAATAGACTTTTGAGCTAGCCTCTAAAGTTTAGATTTTTCTCCCAAGCAAGACCAAGAGTTTATTCTTTCATGAGATTTTTCCTTTTTAATGTAATCCAGCATCTCAAGAGATGAACTCTGGGCAGCAGTACTTTTTGAAGATGTAACGCTAAACTCACTACCTCTTAAGCAGTTTTCATAAATCAAAGTACCTGATATTTAATGTTTTATAAATACCATGTGAATTACCTGCCCTCAAAACCTGTTTGCTTTTTATTTATAAATCCCTATTTCTCTCATAATTTTGTCCCTGTCTTAATATTAGAAAAGATCAAAATATTTTAAAAAGGAATGCCAGATGACAAATTCAAACACTGAGAGAAACTTGCAAATAACATTCATTCTTTCCTTAGTCCTTCTCCAAATTATATCATTTTCTGATAAAGAATGTGATTTCTGATGTTAATTGGATTTTTCTTATCCCATGTCTTATACAAAAAAAAAAAAAAAGGAAAAATGAGGTAAGTTCAAATAGTGGGCAAAAGATAGGAAAGCAAAATTATTTCAGTTTTCAGGCACACAGCTAACTTGAGTATAACTTTTTGTCATATGGGTCTTAAACATCACCATAAATTGGAGAATTGGCTTCATTTTATTATATATATTCTTATATTCCTTCCCAGTGTACTAGATTCCAGTGCTAGAAACACAAAGTCAAAATTTAATTGTTTATCTTTCTTATATAATTCCATTTTAACTTTTTCCTAAGATATATTTAGGAGAAAATATATACTTTAACAAATTCTTATATATGACTTGTTGAAAGTGAAAGAGGAGAGTAAACGTTGAGTAAAAACTCAACATTCAGAAAACTAAGATCATGGCATCTGGTCCCATCACTTCATGGCAAATAGATGGAGAAAGAGTGGAAACAGTGACAGACTTTATTTTGGGGGGCTCCAAAATCACTGCAGATGGTGACTGCAGCCATGAAATTAAAAGATGCTTGCTCCTTGGAAGAAAAGTTATGACCAACCTAGACAACATACTGAAAAGCAGAGACATTACTTTGCCAACAAAGGTCTGCCTAGTCAATGCTATGGTTTTTCCAGTAGTCATGTATGGATGTGAGAGTTGGACTTTACAACTCTTTACAGTCCAACTCTTTACAGCATTGCTGAAGAATTGATGCTTTTGAATTGTGGTGTTGGAGAAGACACTTGAGAGTCCCTTGGACTGCAAGGAGATCCAACTAGTCTATCCTAAAGGAAATCAGTCCTGAATATTAATTGGAAGGATTGATACTGAAGCTGAAACTCCAATACTTTGGCCACCTGATGTATAGAACTGACTCATCTGAAAAGACCCTGATGCTGGGAAAGATTGAGCACAGGAAGAGAAGAGGGCAGCAGAGGGTGAGATGGTTGGACGGCATCACCGACTCAATAGTCATGAGCTTGAGTAAACTCTGGCACTTGGTGATGGACAGGGAGGCCTGGTGTGCTGCAGTCCATGGGGCCGCACAGAGTCGGACACGATGGAGCAACAGAACTGAACTGATAGCATATTAAAATGTATATAAATGTTATATACTATAGCTGAAGTATTACTGAAGCTAAAAAAGTAATTCAGAATATATTTAAAATAAAAACTGAGAAGGCCATTGAAATAGTTACTACAGAATTCAGATCTGATGATGAGTTTCCTGCGTAACTTCCAACTGAGAGAGAAGTATCATGACTGGTTTATGTTAACATTCTCCTCCCAAGAGCAAATTTGAACAAAAATGTTTAAAATTTCTAATCTTGCAAAAATAAAAGCAACAGAAGTCCCAATTTAAATATGAAAAGTAGAGTATAATTTATATATATTTAGCATCCTATTTCTTAAAGGAAAATTGAATAATTAAGCAGTATTTTTCTAAAAATCTCTAAACAAACTGAAGGAACTTAAATCACAAGCTGTTAAAGGTAAGAGCATACTCAATTGTTCAAAGAATAGTCAAATGTAAAGAGAGCTTATGAGACCCTTCATCATCTATTCTCAATTCCCCTCAAAGGCTTTATTTCCTCAGATCAGGATCCCAGGAACACAGACCTGATTTCAGTTTCCTAAACTTTTATGATTTGGGTTGATCATTAGCTTTTTCAGTCATTCTTCTCTCTGCCTGGAACATTCTTTCCACTCCAGGGTCACTGTCCTCCAGTGATGACCCCTGAATGTCCTTCCTCTAAAAAGTTTTCACCAAACTCCAAAGTCTGGGCTTGCTTCCCTTCCCGAGTCATCGCTCTGTATACTTAGAAGAAAGGACTGCATAATTTTCTATCCTTGATTCATCCCACACTAGAGCAAGTGTATTATGAGGTTTTCCATAGTCCCTGGGCCTTAACTCAGTGCCTGGCAAATTGTAAATAGTCAATAAATATGCACCTTAAAATGATGATTTTATAAGTTGTACTACCCACCACTACACAGGATATGAAATATGTATGCCCTGATTACAGAGAGGGCAACCATGCTAAGAAAAGGAAGACATAGAAGCAGAGTGCTCTGGCATTCCAATGAGGGAAAAGTCACTTTTGATTAAGGCTCAAAGAGAAGTTAACATTTGAAAGACAGCTAATATATTGCTAATTATTAAAATAATTCATATTTTCACTATTAACTCTTTGATAGAGACCTTTTCATTCTACTTTCTCATTTTATAAAAATATTTTCACATAATACATTATTTTGTACTTTTAAAACTCAGTAATATGACATGAATGTTTCCCCCATTTTATTAATATTAAATATGTAATTGTAGTATCATTGTTAATTGCTGCATACCTCCTTTAATTTATTTAACCAACCCCCTTATAAATTGGACATTTTGCTTATTTAGCAATTTTCATTGTATTTACAATACAATAGTATGAATATAGTTATGTTATTACATTAACTGTGGTTATTTCCATACCAATATTTGTATATAGGGCATTTATATTTTTATTACTTTTGAACCTTAACTACCAGATAGTATTGTGTAGTCTTCTCTCCCCCTTTGTCAAAGTTAATGACTACATTGCTTAAGTTTACATTTTAAAAGTTACTAGTAAAGTTAAGATGTTTTCATATTCTTATTTATTTTAGTATTTAAATGAATTTCCTATTCATAGCTTTTTTCATTTTTCTGTCAGATTATAGGAATATTCTTTTTTTTTTTCTTTTTGCTAATGTGTAAAAGCTCTTTATTCACAGAAGACATATGCCCTTAGCTAAATATTGATACAGGTTACACAAGAGAGAAGTTGTCTCTATTTGCTTTAAAAATAATCTACTGAGTGCTTTTTGTAAATACTTCTTTAACTCTATCTACATGAAAGTATTTACTTATTTTTAATATATTTCAAATACGATTTTCTTTGCAAAAAAATTACATGTCAATTTATAGTAATTAATCTACTACATAAAGTGAAGATGAAAACATTTTAAAGTCATCACCTAAAATTATATACTAGGATTCACTCTTTGAAATTTTAAAAGGAGTTGACTTTTTTTTTTTAAGAAATGTTATCATGTCTTCTGGAACACTGCCAACAGTTTTGATCATAAAAGATATTCCGTGTGTTTAGGTTTGGGTTCCTGAGAAAGATGTACCTTATTCATTCACTCAAGTTCTTAAGAGAAAAAAACAAGATACTTAGATTAAAAAAAAAAAACAAAAAACTGAACAGAACTCTGCCTCCTTTTGTGTTTAGATGAAATGGACGAATAGAAAATCTAGTGTTTTCATTCATTATTATTATTTACATTTACTATTTCCCTGGGCCAGCCCTAATCTTCCAGCTTTCTGTTTCTTTTTCCTAAGCTGTTACTATAGTTACTATAGAAGGCCTCCTATATAATAGAATAGAGATGGAGATATCAGATAATTGAAATATTTGGTTTAAGAGGTATATCATAAAGAATACATAAATTCTTTAAATATTTCATCTTAAGTAAAAATATGTAAATATTCAGGCACTTGCAAATTTAGATGAAACCCTAAGGACTTTTCTTTTAGCTAATTCCAGTACCTGGAGTTTCACATTATGTTTATTTGATAGCTTCATCCTTTAAACATTTTCAACATTTTTAGTTTGAGTTTCTTTTTAAAGTGATAACTAAGATACTCGAAAAGCTATGTGAATGTAGAATCCTCTTGGAAATTTACAGATTCTTCCCTAGACTTTGCTGAAGTTGTATTTCTGATTGATAATGTGTTTTAATATTTACCCTTATCTAGTCTTTCCAAATAATTCAGCTTAATGTTCAGACATGAGCCAAGTTCATTTAATTTTTGGCTCTATATAATATTTACTTAAATTGCCTGATTTTTTTTTAAAGTGCTGTGAAAGTAGAAAGGTTTGGAAACAAAAACAAGTGATCTTTGGTAAACATATAATTTAGCAATTTTGAGCAGACATGGAAGGCATAAGATAAGTTTCAACAAAATGTACAGGGGAAATAAAGAGCATTTATTAAACTAAAGATTTACTTGGGTAGAGATTGTTTATGAGAATTCTAGTAAAACTGTAGTAACAGCCAACATCAATGGAGAACTAAGGTCAGGCCCTGGTCTAGGTGTTCTACATGCAGTAACTGATTTGAGTCTGAGGACGATATGAGATGGGTACTTTCATGATACCTATTTCACAAATGGGAGGAATTGATGAACAGAGAGGTTAAGTGACTTGTCCTAAGGTGGTTTTGCCCGTAGTCTGTGCTCGTAACAAGTGTAGTTTCCTGCTTCCTGCACTCTACCAGTTTTCCTTCTTTTTCACAATATTCTTTCAGTCTACTTTGGTTTCCCTTTACATAATTAATAACCTCCTAAACCTCAACCTTTAAGTAAATAAGGTGACATACAGTTGTGTTAAACTAGTCTTATTATAATGAGAAATATTTTTCCTTATGGTAGAGAAACATCAAGTCAGATTAGGGAGAAATGTGGATACAGGCCATTTTAAATGTGGAAGATCAGATCAGATCAGTCGCTCAGTTCTGTCCGACTCTTCGCGACCCCATGAATCGCAGCATGCCAGGCCTCCCTGTCCATCACCAACTCCCAGAGTTCACTCAGACTCACGTCCATCGAGTCAGTGATGCCGTCCAGCCATCTCATCCTCTGTCGTCCCCTTCTTCTCCTGCCCTCAATCCCTCCCAGCATCAGAGTCTTTTCCAATGAGTCAACTCTTCGCATGAAGTGGCCAAAGTACTGGAGTTTCAGCTTTAGCATCATTCCTTCCAAAGAAATCCCAGGGCTGATCTCCTTCAGAATAGACTGGTTGGATCTCCTTGCAGTCCAAGGGACTCTCAAGAGTCTTCTCCAACACCACAGTTCAAAAGCATCAATACTTCGGTGCTCAGCCTTCTTCACAGTCCAACTCTCACATCCATACATGACCACAGGAAAAACCATAGCCTTGACTAGACGAACCTTTGTTGGCAAAGTAATGTCTCTGCTTTTCAATATGCTATCTAGGTTGGTCATAACTTTCCTTCCAAGGAGTAAGCGTCTTTTAATTTCATGGCTGCAGTCACCATTTGCAGTGATTTTGGAGCCCAGAAAAATAAAGTCTGACACTGTTTCCCCATCTATTTCCCATGAAGTGGTGGGACCGGATGCCATGATCTTCATTTTCTGAATGTTGAGCTTTAAGCCAACTTTTTCACTCCCCACTTTCACTTTCATCAAGAGGCTTTTGAGTTCCTCTTCACTTTCTGCCATAAGGGTGGTGTCATCTGCGTATCTGAGGTTATTGATATTTCTCCCGGCAATCTTGATTCCAGCTTGTGTTTCCTCCAGTCCAACATTTCTCATGATGTACTCTGCATATAAGTTATATAAGCAGGGTGACAATATACAGCCTTGATGAACTCCTTTTCCTATTTGGAACCAGTCTGTTGTTCCATGTCCAGTTCTAACTGTTGTTTCCTGACCTGCATACAGATTTCTCAAGAGGCAGATCAGGTGGTCTGGTATTCCCATCTCTTTCAGAATTTTCCACAGTTTACTGTGATCCACACAGTCAAAGGCTTTGGCATAGTCAATAAAGCAGAAACAGATGCTTTTCTGGAACTCTCTTGCTTTTTCCATGATCCAGTGGATGTTGGCAATTTGATCTCTGGTTCCTCTGCCTTTTCTAAAACCAGCATGAACATCAGGAATTTCACAGTTCATGTATTGCTGAAGCCTGGCTTGGAGAATTTTGAGCATTACTTTACTAGCGTGTGAGATGAGTGCAATTGTAAGTTGTTTGAGCATTCTTTGGCATTGCCTCTCTTTGAGATTGCAATGAAAACTGACCGTTTCCAGTCCTGTGGCCACTGTTGAGTTTTCCAAATTTGCTGGCATATTGAGTGCTGCACTTCACAACATCATCTTTCAGGATTTGAAATAGCTCAACTGGAATTCCATCACCTCCACTAACTTTGTTCGTAGTGATGCTTTCTAAGGGCCACTTCACTTCACATTCCAGGATGTCTGGCTCTAGGTCAGTGATCACACCATCGTGATTATCTGGGTCATGAATATCTTTTTTGTACAGTTCTTCTGTGTATTCTTGCCATCTCTTCTTAATATCTTCTGCTTCTATTAGGTCCATACCATTTCTGTCCTTTATCGAGCCCATCTTTGCATGAAATGTTCCTTTGGTATCTCTGATTTTCTTGACGAGATCCCTAGTCTTTCCCATTCTGTTGTTTTCCTCTATTTCTTTGCATTAATCGCTGAAGAAGGCTTTCTTATCTCTTCTTGCTATTCTTTGGAACTCTGCATTCAGATGTTTACATCTTTCCTTTTCTCCTTTGCTTTTCGCTTCTCTTCTTTTCACAGCTATTTGTAAGGCTTCCCCAGACAGCCATGTGGAAGGTAGATTTCAAATTAATTTACTTTGACATTCAGTTATAAAGTGAAAAATGCTTCAAAATGATGAAAGTCATTACAGCAGTGACAGCTAGATAAGGTTCAGGGTTGTTCTGAGGTCTGGCTGCTTTATTTATTTTGTATTTCTGACAGCAAGAGAATTATTTTCCCCCAATTAGTTTTCATAAGTTATCCCTTAAACTCATTTTAATATTTATTTTTATATCATAAATCTCTCCTGAATGATTTAATTAGGTAAGTGCTTTAATTCTTAACCTCCTTTAGGAACTTTCCGTCTAGATTTCAATTGATAATAGTAGCTGCATATTCTACTGCATCTGGGCTAAGGTCAGGCTAGCAAGGCACCTCCAACGAAACTGAATGACGGTCTCACTGTCAGTGCCGACCTTGCACTTCCACGACCCTGAGAGTGAGTGCTTCCTTAAACAGAGCCCCCTTGACACCTCACCTACCTCATCCTAGTCCCAGCCCTGGATCAGAATATATTGCATCATAATTTAAAATTATTAGGGTCTTTTACAGTATGAGTATGTAGTTTTAGCCTACTTAACAGATGTAGAATCTAGAGAAGCTTGGGAAATGACCTAGTTACTGAGAAGAGGCACTGCTAGAACTCAAACCTCTTGATTCTGATTTAGTAAATTTCTAGATAACTAAAATTTTAGAAATCATTTTCTGGGCTCAACTGGTATTTGCCATACACACACAAAAAATCATTTACTGGTTTGCATTTTCCAGTTCATTTATCAGGGGTTGCAGCATTGACACCAAGGGCAGTAAGTAAATGATTTTCAGTGGCTCTCAGAAAGCCACAGCCAAATGATATGATGCTTGTCCTTTATGCTTTTCCAGGCCACTTTTTGCAGTCTTTATCCCTGGACTCAAGGCACCAGTGTCCTATGTCCTTTCCTTCTCGAAGCGTCCCAATTCTAGCTATAATCTAAGATGTGCTCTTTGCTGAAATGCTCATGCTCTAAAGCACCCTTTTTATGACTTACCCAGATGAAAGTTCCATCCTTGAAACTGGTGATAAAAAGAAACAAATCTAAATA
Organism: Bos taurus; assembly: GCF_002263795.3. Lineage (NCBI taxonomy): Eukaryota > Metazoa > Chordata > Mammalia > Artiodactyla > Bovidae > Bos > Bos taurus. The sequence continues at coordinate 10,874,023 of NC_037332.1, read as the reverse complement.
ATTGACTTACTACCTGTAGGCGTGCTTATAAAATAAACCTGTTGAAAACCTCAACTAATGCCTAAGTGGTTGGGTCGTATAGGAGTCATTTTATGAGTTACTTTTCAAGACTGTAGAGCAGGCAGTGCTCCTCACAAGTAAAACTGCAGAGCACAAGTGAACAACCAACTTACAACTTCGGGAAGTTTGCCAACCATTCTTTAGGAAATTGTCCTGGATATATACTCATTTTGTATATAAATTGTCCTGAATATATACTCATTTTGCATGCAAAGATACAGATTAAGTCATAGCTCCTTGAATCCTACTCCAGAATATGGTGATAGACCGGCAGATACAGACTTTAAATAACCTGTGAAAGAGATTATGTGAAGTGAAGTGAAATCACTCAGTTGTGTCCAACTCTGTGACCCCATGGACTGTACAGTCCATGGAATTCTCCAGGCCAGAATCTGGAGTGAGTAGCCATTCCCAGAAGATCCAGAGGATCTTCCCCACCCAGGGATTGAACCCAGGTCTCCCACATTGCAGGTGGATTCTTTACTAACCAAGCCACAAGGAAAGAGATTATACATGTCTGCATTTCAGTATGAAATAATACTGGTCAAATTTCTTACAGAAGGAGGGCGGTCTTCATTTCTTGGATTCACAAACAAGGTGGAATCTATAGACATCATTGTAAAACAGTCTGGCTTAAATGAATTTCCTCTCAAGTAACCATCACTGAAGCTTGTGATGAAGAGACAGTTCAGGCAAAGCAGTGTCATCACTGAGTGTAAAGGGAATGTGACAGATAAGTGTAAAAACACTTTTTGAGCATAGTACACTCCTCAAAAAGGCAGTGAAAGCAGTTTCTGCCAAGTGATTTAATAATCATATATTCGTATGCAACTTTCTGTTTATAATGAGCACCATTTTTAGAAGCTGGGGCTAGAGGGAGGGGCTTTTAATGACATGGATGGCTGCTGTATTCCAAGTATATTTTACAGTTGTACAGTTTTATCTTTTAAGAAAAAAATTCATTTATACTCAGAATTCCAAAATGGTAGGAAAATGAGAATTCTATATGTATAAATGATACTTATCCTTTGAGATCTTTATGCCTATATGATTTACTTATAATAATGAATATTTACTGTTTCATTGCTCAACCATGAGTAATTCTCTTATACATGAGATTTACCATATGTTGAATTATACTCATCGGTTTAGTTTATATGCAGTTATTTTTTAAAATATTAAATTCCATCATCTATAATAGAAGCTAAGTTAACATGGCACTGTATCGGTAGAAATGGCCAGAGAAAATTATGGTAATGACATATTGGGGTGTCAGTTTTGCTACCTCCAGTTCTTTAAAATGAGACCCCTTCCAAAATAAGTAACAAGTAATACATAGGATGTAAATGCCACTGTAACTATAGAATTGCTGTACTTAGACAATGTTGAAATGTTCATAATGATATCCCAGTTAAATGGTGGAATTTGATGGGAAGTGGTTCCCAGTGATCTGTGTGTTACTAAATGGACTTTGGTTTAGAAATTGTATGTAACTCAGTATATAAAAGAAATATCATGGGTTGTTTTTATTAAAAGAAAAATGAGACTTCATAATAGAATAGTGCCTGCTAGAGGGAAACTTTCCGTTTCTCTATAATGGTGTAGGATACTGCTGAAAAACCAGTTAACCCAAGTTTTGTGACTTCTGACAATATTTACTGAAAAAAAATAACTTTTATTACACCCAAAATAGCATTTCTTTTTTTTTTTTTAATAATATAGGAAAACAACATATTTACTGAACTATGAAAGGAAGAGGTCATTTGGGAAAAACTGATATCGATTTCCAGACAGGTTATGATAGTACTTTCAGCTTTGTATTGACAATCAATTTTCTCTTTCCAAGGACATTGAAGAATCAAAACTCTGTGAAGGAAATATTGGCAATAACATGACAAAACACATGTGTCTTTGTTTACTGAAGAAAAAATATTCTTCTACAGATCAAATTTATTCGGTTCTCCATGATTACAAAAAGATGGATCCAATAGCCACGTACCTTTGAAATGCAAATTTTGATTAAGCCTTTTTCCTGATTAATAATTACAGAAGTATCATTTTAAACCTATCCCACGTGAGCTTCACAGCATGCCTCTTTCTATTTAATCTTTTGAAGTAGAAGCAAAAGGGAGCTGTGAGAAGCCAGCAATGCTGTCTCTTGCACATGCTGTAGAAGCAAGAGCACGGTGCGTTACTGTGGTTCCGTTAACTCACAATGGCGCTGCCTTTCTTCTTTACCACTGCTTCCTCCCGTGGATCCCACTGCTTCCCTCTGGGCCTCCTCACCAGCCTTCAGGCAACGTCTGGGTGACCCATGAAGAAATGGAAAATCTTACGGCTCCAGCAAAAACGGTTAGTCTTTACAGCTTTGTTGAACATGCAAAACCATTATTTTGCTGCTATTTGGATGGAAAAGCTATTTGGTTTATACCATAGGATCAGAGTAATGGGTATGTTTACACAGTGATATGCAATGATTATGGTCTAATTTCACTGCACTTAGACATTTTTAAATAAAGCCGTACTAGATTGTCATAATGTGGTTAATATAAGAGTTTGTAACATGCAAACAAGTAATCAAGAATTCAATAATATTTATCTATTTCACAACACTGGAAATGTTTTATAGCAAATATCACTTAAAACTTAGCATATTCCCAGGTAATGCATGTTATGAAACCCAATTAAATTTGTAATAGAATGTATAGATTGAATATCCTTTTTATTTTTTTTTTTGTAAATCTATGATTTATTTTTTTTCTTTTTTTTTTAAATTTTATTTTTAAACTTTACATAATTGTATTAGTTTTGCCAAATATCAAAATGAATCCGCCACAGGTATACATGTGTTCCCCATCCTGAACCCTCCTCCCTCCTCCCTCCCCATACCATCCCTCTGGGTCGTCCCAGTGCACTAGTCCCAAGCATCCAGTATCGTGCATCGAACCTGGACTGGCAACTCATTTCTTACATGATATTTTACATGTTTCAGTGTCATTCTCCCAAATCTTCCCACCCTCTCCCTCTCCCACAGAGTCCATAAGACTGTTCTATACATCAGTGTCTCTTTTGCTGTCTCTGAATATCCTTTTTAAATGCAATCATTTAGCTTCTTGTACTTTCCCAATCTCAGATACAGAGCTTCACCCCCAATCATCCCCATGAAAAGTGTTCAGTTTTTAAAATTATTAAAAGTACATGCTTAAAGAAATTCATGGTGACTCATAATTGTCAGCTTTAAAAAATACAATATTATGTATAGTCATTTCTCATTTAAAGTTGCAAAGTTGGGCATGCCATGCATTTTATTATGAGCAACTTATTTTTAATTTAATGTCCTTTTCATTTTATTCATTTGAATTTATTTAGCCTATGGTGAATAAAAATGCCCATGTTGTTTACTAATTACATTTTTACTTTAGCTTGTTGTACTTGGTCTTTTCTTATTGAGTTCTGTTTGTTGCTGCTTGTTGTTGAGACCCATTTCATTACCACAAAGCTTAGTTGGAAGGATGCAGTTCCTTTGTCCACTCCATTAATTTACTTTGCACCAGATTTCTCCATCATATGTATATATACGCATTTGTGCATTGTATATTTGTATGTATATAATCAAAATTTTTTATTATAACTTATTATGAAAAATCCCACAGTTTTAAGAATCAAAAAGGTTTAGAATGACCAGATCAAATGTATCATGAAAATTCCATATGTCACATGTGTGTATTTAATTAGCCTAAATTAGAAATTACATAGGTGCCCTCGTAGTCACCCTTGAACTCCTCAGTTGATTGCTGTGATCTCAATAAGGATTGTGTATTTATTTGCCTGTGTCCTAATTAACATTTTATTAGCAAAACAATTTTACTTCTACTAGAAAAAAACTTACTGTATCAATTTTGAGATTAATTTATATTTATCTGCTTTATTAATCATTTCCTGCTGCTAACACAGAAAGAATCTGAGGAAGGAAGCTGGGCCCAGGTAGGAAATTCATATGCTTTAAAACAGTATCATTTAGTAGGCTATGAATATATAAAGTAAGAAAACTGTATGTCATAATATTATAAATCTTCACTTAGCTTAAGATTAGCTTAATCGTGTATTCAACTTTATTATGTTTAATACTATATAAGTCTTTTTAATCACCATATTTTGCAATCAAGAAGCTGATTGTCATTTTACACCTGGCCTCTTTTGAAAGGAAAATTTCCTTTCTCCTTTAAAAGAACTACAAATTAAACTTCTTGGAAATCGCCCTCTGAATATATTTAATCAGGAATCATTTATGTTGGATGTAAGGGGAAGAGGAGAGATTTCAAAAAAATTGTTTGGAATCACCTATTCTTTAGGTGGCACTGGTAGTAAAGAATCCTCCTGCCAATGCAGGAGACGCAACAGACATGGGTTCAATCCCTGGGTCAGGAAGATCCCTTCGAGGAGGAAATGGCAACCCACCCCAGTATTCTTGAGAAACCCCATGGAAGAGGAGCCTGGAAGGCTATGGTCCATGGGGTCACACACAGTAGGACATGACTGAATGACTGAGCACATACAAGCTTTATACTATAATGAAAAGTGTGTGAGAAATGGAGTTGGAGGGGCATGGGTTAGCTTTGCAACTGCACATCAGAAGTCACTCCCATTTATTGAGATGGCGTTATGAGCCAAACATCTGTAATGTGAACATACATATATGTTTGTAGAGAAGTTATTCCTTTTTCAACATTTCCGCACTATACTACTAAAGTAAAAGAATTAATGTGTTTTAGGTAATGTGATTCAAACTTTGACTGTATGAAAAATTTCGGTAGTTATTACTAGGACCTTGCTGCTGTTGCTGTTTAGTTGCTCAGTCATGTCCAACATTTTGTACCCTCATGGACTGCAGCTGGCCAGGCTCCTCTGTTCATGGCATTTCCCAGGCAAGAATATTGGAACGGGTTGCCATTTCCTTCTCTAGGGCATCTGCCTGACCCAGGGATTGAACCCGCGTCTCCTGTGTCTCTTGCACCGCAGGCCCATACTTTACCTCTGAGCCACCAGGGAAGCCCAAATACTACTAGGACCTACATTTAGTAAGTTAGGGTTGCATTAGGTTTTTATTTTGGTAAGCATTCCATTTTTTAGGAACACACAAAATAAGAGGAACACCTCAGTTTTAATGAGAAATACATGTTCTAACTGTGACTTTGATAAGGACCTGAATGGAAAATACTGTCAAATTAATAGAGAGTAATAATTCTTTTTAAAAATTGCTTTAGTGGCGATGGTTGATCTGAGTTTTAGACTTTTACGAACAGGGTTTGGTAAGATCAGTTTATATTGTTATATTAAATAATTAGATTATATTTTACCATTTTGGTCCTGCTCTGATTCTTTAAATACAAAGTCTGTATTGACTGATATCTAGAAAAGATTTCATCAGTTTTTATAGAGTACTGTTTGCATGCTTCACTAGGTAATGGCAGAGGCCACATAAAGCGTCAGCATTCTGCCCTCTAGCCTTGTGGCTCCTTTCTCTCTTCATTTACTGAGGCTTCTGTTTTCACAAGATTTGCCATTACACCACAGCAATATAATAGTAGCATTGAAGAGAGGGAAATGGTGGCATACTGGCTGACAGATAAAGATAAAATAAGTTGAATTAAATAAATCCATCTGTACAAAGTAAGGATCTTTCAGCTCAGCATTTGTTTATATCATTCATTTTAACTTTTGAATTTAAAATGTATTTTGTATAAAATGTAATTCCTTTTGAGAAAACAAAGTGAACATAATCATTCGCTGTAAGCAAGGACCCTGTAGGCAAGGACACAGACTTCCACTTTGTACAAAATACATCAAATTTAGAGGCTAAATATTATTTCTGCTCCATTTCAATATATAAAAGAATTAAATATCAATTAAAATGACAGCCCATATCCTCCAATTACCATCTCATTTTATTGGTTAAGAAACTTGACTGCTATAAAACAATTCTAGTGTCCGGTTTTTCTACAGACCCTGGCATATGGAGATATGAACCATGAGTGGATTGGAAACGAATGGCTTCCCAGCCTGGGGTTACCTCAGTACAGAAGTTATTTTATGGAATGCTTGGTAGATGCAAGAATGCTAGATCACCTAACAAAAAAAGATCTCCGCGTCCATTTAAAAATGGTGGATAGTTTCCATCGGTAGGTTTTAGGTTTTTTCTGAAATAATTTAAGTGAAAAAGTAATTAATGTATATATTACTAGAACATAAAGAGATATTTAAGAAATATAGAGTATGTGCTCTTTGAAACATCTGTGTACATCTAGTTGGCAAAAATATCTTCATGCAATTAATTGCAGGGAGTGTCTAATGTAGAGCTGGGTGCATATTACAGGCCCCAAATTTACAGAATTAGACAGTACTAAATTCCATACAGTGTGGATCTTTTCTCCCCCCTGTATATTTAGGAAATTTCATGTTTGCAATTTGAATCTATGTGTTCATTGTAGAAAAATATTTATTAAGAGTAAATTCATCAGTTTCAACTATAGATATATGTAGTTATAAATTAAATAACTTAGGGATATGCTAGAAAAAAATTTTGAGAAGGAATTCTCTGCTGAAAAACATTTTTGTTTTTATATAAATCTTTCAGTGCTTTTGCTTATTCGTGCATTAATTTTCAGGGAAAAAAACCACTGAGTAGGACATGAGACAGTGGGAGGAAAACAGAGCAGTAAATTGCTGTGATTAAAAATATGAAAATTCTTTTTTCAAGTTGTTTATTATCCAGGGGGTAGAAAAACACTTCTTATAATACCATGTCATAGATGTTATGTTATGGCCTGATCTCCTTGTAAGTTATCTGCAAAACTGTCAGTTGTATTATGATCATTTTAGGTATAGTTAATTATAGTAAATTAATAAATATAAATCTAGACAATTTGGCAAACTATTTGCTCACATCCTGTCCAACATTTAATTAATGACTGAAATTAAAATGGTATAAAAATCATTTATGTTAATGACATACAGTTAGGAGAAAGAGATAATAATTGAGATTCTTCAGTCAAATTTATCAAAATCTTTTGAATCTTAACAGTTGTTGACACTATTGGATTAAATTTAGTAGAAACAAATATAATACCATTTTTAAAAACCATTAAAATGCCGGATTGGGAATTCATTATTTAAAAGCAGTTCAAGTGAAAAATATGTTATTTATAGTTGACTTCTGTGACACCTGTCAAGCCATTAACCAGCACTGAGACTGTGTTTATTGGCAGGCACAATAAGAGTCCTACAACGTGGTGAGATGATGATAAGAAACTGTGTTCATTGATGGATATTAAACTGTGATACAGTGGTAGAAGTCTAGGGGAAAAGCAGGAATCAAATTTAGCTTGGATAGGGAAGAGTTCAGATAAATTTACTTATGTTTTAACATATGTGATAGAAGAATAATATTTGCTGTCTTGAACATACACTTTCCTATTTCAAACAGGTGTAGATTATAGAGTGAGTGATTTATGTCCAATAGAAAAACCTTTGTATCACTATTGCTGTATAGCGTACATTGTGAGGTAGTGAGTTCTCTGTCATTGAATGTTTAGGCCCTCAAATTTTGTGTAGTTGCAATAGGCTTTTGAATACTAGAATTTTTGATGACACATTTACGCCTGTTTTGTATTCTTCAGTAGATCGAATTTAGTTATTATTATTATAATAGATATGGTTAATCCAGTGACCAGGTTTTAAAAAAAAAAAATAAACATTGTTAATTAGCCATAGCCCAATAAAAAATGTTTGGGGTGTTAAAAAATATTTCAAAGAAATCAAAATTCCTCAAATGGCAGAGTTCTTGTTTGTCCTGAGCTCTGACTTAAAGCAGGTAGGACTTGACTGCATATGACAGCCCACTGTCTTTATAGCTCAGTTTGCCATCTGTCAGACATTGTTATAACAATATATATATCCCCTTTACAGCACAATTTTACATTACATCTAAAAGTTTGGCAGAAATTAGGCAAAGAGCCACTGGTTTAATCTCAAGCTGGCTAATGTCTATGATGGTTTTCACATCAGTATTATCTGGCATCCACTGAATTAGTTTAATTGGGCTAACATAACCAAATACCACAGATGGGTGGCTTAAACAACAGAAATTTACTTTCTTAAAGTTCTGGAATCTATAAAACAAAGTGTCAGCATTGCAGGTTTCTTCAGCTTGACTTGCAGATAGCTGCTTTCTCAGTGTGCACACACATGGTCTTCCCCGTGCCAGAATACTTCCCAGTTTTCTCCATGTTCCACATTTTCTCTTCTGTAAGGACACTGGACATACTGGATCAAGGCCTACCCTGATGTCCTTATTTTATCTTAATTACCTCTCTTAAGATCCGATCTCTAATTACAGTCACATTCTGAAGTAGGGTGTGTTAGGGCTTCAACACAACAATTTAGGGGAATACAATTCATCCAATAGTAGCAATTAATGTAGATTTTTTTTTTCATTTTCCTCTGATTCTGAACTATTTGAACTCAGCATTGTTTTACGAAAAATGCAGGGCTTAGAAGTGCATCCAGCACGTAAGAGTAGCCTGGCCAGCGTGTTGTGTCTAAGTGAAGTGAGGTGAAAGTCACTAAGTCATGTCCAACTGTTTGTGACCCCATGGACTACAGCCTACCAGGCTCCGCTGTCCATGGGATTTCCCAGGCAAGAATTCTAGAGTGGGTTGCCGTTTCCTTTTCCAGTGTATGTCTTTGTCTGTAATTCTAAACATTTAAGAAATCACTAATAATCAGTGTTCTTCATTCCTGAGGCCTAGAGATTCTTTCTACCTATTATACTCTTTCATAACCTTTATATATAGTATCACTAATTCTTCTTTCTTCTCTTCAAAGATCCCTGGGTTTTGGATTTTCTTTTCATGCTTTTCATTGTCTTTATCGTGAGCATTATTTTGACAGCACTGATTCCTCATTTCCCTGTTACCTAGAATTACCTATTTCTCCCAACTCCTCTTTTGCTATCAGATTCATTCTTTCTTAAATCAAAACCTTTCATGCTTTTCTCCTTTGAAAATCATCCAGTAATTTTCTGTCATCTTGATATGTCCTACATTATTGTGAATGCACACTTTTCTTAATGTAACCCCATTCTCCATGTGAAGTCACATTCCTCCTTATTTCCTGACATGGATTCTCAACTCTGGACAGTGGGTCTCAGTACCACCACATATTTAACATTTCATCAGCAATCCTATGTCATGGTGCCCTGTAATCTTTCTCTGCTTGATCTTTAAGGATCAGTTTTTCATTCATCCACAATATCTTTTCCATAGGGAGTTCCATTGTTTATTGACTTTTTCCTTTCACATACTTCTCTGTCACTTAGAGTTGGTGGCTATTTATTTTATTTGCTTCTGTATGTTAATATTTTACTTACTCATATTTTTATATTATTTTTCTCATCATGAAAAGGAGGGTAACCATTTCCTATAAATTCCTTCTTGACTCCATAATAGTGACTCTCTTTAAGTTATTTTCAAATGAGTAAGATGTTCATTTGTCTTCAAACAATGCTAAAATAGCTTAATGGAAAACAAAAATGTAGATGAACAACAAAATCCAAGATTGTTTTAAGACTATGCTTAATTTATTTCAAAAATACTTTCTTTACTCTTTAGAAACACTGAGTGCTTAAAATAACTATAGTTTTATTTCCCTATAATCCTAAGTAATTTAATTACAGATAAAACATTAACGTATTGGCGAAGAAGTAAGACATAGTGTTGACTATGCTTAATCATCTACCGAGTAAACTCACTGTGTTTTCTCCTTTTTTAAAAAAATAACAGAACAAGTTTACAATATGGAATTATGTGCTTAAAAAGGTTGAATTATGACAGAAAAGAACTAGAAAGAAGACGAGAAGCAAGCCAACATGAAATAAAAGGTACTATGTCTTTCTTTCATACCAAATCATAAGTCTTTCTTTGGAGGAGGGGGATTTTTAGTTTTCATTTTTATGAACGTAAAGTGTTGTATGCATTACTGTTGTCATTAAATAACATAAATATTCGACTAGAAGTATCATCATTATTTCTTTTTCATAACTTTTCTGATTAAAACTCAGAAAAGGATATCATCACTATATAAGATAGATATCCCATTGGGGTCATATTGTTGATTTTCTGAATTAAGGTCTATTCCTCTGAACCTATTAATTATACATTCTGTTTATCCTACAGATGCCTCCACATAGCTATTTTTGTCAAACTTTTAATAGAACCTTCTCATTATGATTCAGAGAAACATGGTATATAATTTATTTATAGCAGTTCATCTTTGACTTGTATCATTTGATTTTATTTCAGTGCCCAGAGATTTTATTTCTGTAAGACATATAAATTATATAGGAATTTTTATATAGAAGTTAGAGAGGAATTTTTCCCCTATGAGACTAGTTCACTAATAATTTTAACTAGAAATGATTTTAGAAAGATTACTGGCTGCTGCAACTAATATCTGTATGAAAATATTTGATTTGAATTATAAGAAAAGACATTCCCTGTAACAGACTTTTTAGAAAAGTACTGTATTTAGTAATTGACCTTTAAACATTGAGATATACCTTAGTATACAGAGGAAAGAACTGTTTAAAAAGAACATGTTAGGTCTTATACTTGTTAGAGACCACTTTATTTTTATTATTGTTATTGTTGAAGGAAAATTTAATGATTTGATGTAAGATATAAGTTATCATGGAGAAGGCAATGGCACCCCACTCCAGTACTCTTGCCTGAAAAATCCCATGGACGGAGGAGCCTGGTAGGCTGCAGTCCATGGGGTCGCTAAGAGTCAGACACGACTAAGCGACTTCACTTTCCCTTTCCACTTTCATGCATTGGAGAAGGAAATGGCAACCCACTCCAGTGTTCTTGCCTGGAGAATCCCAGGGACAGGGGAGCCTGGTGGGCTGCCGTCTATGAGGTCGCACAGAGTCAGACACGACTGAAGCAACTTAGCAGCAGCAGCAGCATAAGTTATCTATAGGACTTTTGTGGGGGGAATCATGTCCTTTTATGTCTATTTTTAATGGAAAAAAGGCTCAAAGTTTTTGAAAAAAATTTTGAGTATAAGCTCAAAATGAACTCCATATAAGTTATTATTTGTTTGCTATTTCCTGGGAGTTTATGTTTAGAAGCATTTCATTGAATTCAGTAAGTGTTTGTAATTAATTGTTCAAAGTTAGGCGTGACTTTGTTGTTATTTTCACTGCCTTTAGGGCTTACTTTAGATATGAAAACAGTATGTATTACATGTTATCTATCTTCCCCATATTAAAGTTTAGCACTGTTTTATTCTTTAAGATGTTAGACTTCTATAGTTTTCATTTGTGATAAGCATTGTCAGAAATTACTTTTACCTTTGGCAGTTCTTGGACAGTACATTAGTTATAGTAGAATGGGTCTGAATGCCTGTGAAGGTGATTGATTAAAAATATTTTTCGATAAATGGTTCATTGGAGACTAGACAGACACAATGGATTTCTTGTAACACTTCATTTGACTCACTGCTTAGGAGCAAGAAAGTGTTTTTCCATTATCAAAATTGAGTTGTTTGATTTCACTTTGTTTTGGGGACCCAGGAAATTGCAAGCTATCTTTAGACCACTGCTGTTCAGGTGAATTGAAATTTGGGGATTAATTGGCCAAGAAAGACCCCAGAAGGAAGTCTGTGTTTAACCTAACAAAAGATGCTTTAGCACACAAATAGACTTTACCATGGGACATGCCTTTCTGGTTTTCTTTTTGAAGTACTGTTTTCCAATTAGATTTTTTTATGCTTGGTTTCACCACGGAATGCTTCAGATATAGATGTTTTTGGCACTACATCAAATATTATATTAGTACTTGGCAATTGTAAGCATAACTCTGAGAAAAACTGCCATGATTCACCGTGATTATACACAGGCAACTCCATGTGTGATATAGCTCTGAGTGAGATCATAAAAATAGCCCATTTCCTATGACTGATCTGATACCATTTACAGGAATAACTCTTGACTGTGACTAGGGGGTCTCTGTTATTATCTGAAGTATTAATTAACCTTGACCTTAATAAACAGCTTTCTGAAGTGAAGAGACCATGTGCATATCAAGGATCTACAAGCATTTAATTTGTTGCTAGGAAACCGTCAACACTGATCTTTAGCCATTTATTGTTTAGGTCAAGAGAATCCTTACAAAGTTTTAAAGTCAGAGCATAAGTTTTGCTTCAAAACAGATTTATAGAATGGGATCTAATTTACAATATGAAAAAAAAAAAAACCTATGATGTTCTGAGGAAGAGCAGTTGGGATTAGTATCTTATTTACCTTCAGCCTGTAAATAAATTATTTTATATTATTTCATAAACAGCTACAAGTATGTTAATAGAATTTTTGATAGACATATATTTATAGAAATATGGTAACTATATATGTCATAGAGTAACAAAACATAAACCCAGCTCTAGAAAAGAACGCTTTCTATTTACAAATTTGTTTAGCATAAAGAGAACTCGACATTTTTGTTGAACTGTTGTGCCATTAGTAAAAATAATTACAGAACTGTTACTGCCAACCATACATACCTACCCAACTTTTGACATACAGTGTGGTATAATCAGTAGATAGAACTATAGTAACTGATTAGTGAAAGTGAAATCACTCAGTCATGTCTGATTCTTTGCAACTCCATGGACTGTAGCCTATCAGGCTCCTCCCTCCATGGGATTCTCCGGGCAAGAGTACTGGAGTGGGGTGCCACTGCCTTCTCCAGGGGATCTTCCCGACCCAGGGATCGAACCCAATGTAACCAAAATATAATACCACCAACTTACATCCTGTTTTCTGAGGTCTAACACCTCAATGGAAAAAGTTAATGAACACAGAGGAACACATATACTTTAGGACTGACCCAGGGAGACCCAGTGAACATACATAATATAAAATGTCCTTTGATAGTAAAGATTATTACTGAAGTCCTTTGCTTTGCTGAAGACATGGGGAAAGAAAGAGCTAGAATTCTGAGACAATAAACATCCTACTTCCTGAAGAAATTCATTCTGCCTAGGCTGGAGCAGGATATAGTAAAGTGATTCTGAAAAGTGGGCATTTTGAGTCTTTCCTCAGATGTTTCTCATTAAACCAAATCCAAGAGACTCTTAGGGGCTTTGCTTTGAAGATTGTTTGCTTGAAGATTGTTCAAGCCACAATTGAAGTTAAGTAGAGGTATGTGAAGTAGATATGCCTTCCAGATTCATATGCAAATACTTTACCATCGCTGTGGATTGGCAGAGACAAAAAGAATACAAACTAATCTGAGGAATTTCTACTTCTGACTATAAATGGAATACATTCAATCAGATCAATCTTCAACCATGAACAAGTAGAAAAACTAGATCAATCAATAAATAGCTGTTTGAAGGCAGCAGAAAGCAACTAAGAAACACCCAAGCCTTGAGAGGCCATGATCTTGAGAAAAAGAGAAATGTGTTGAGAGGTAAGCCTGTAGCACTGGGTGTTTTAAATTGTGAGAGTGGGTATTTATTTAGCAATATCTGCTAACATTAAATGTATGTATATAACATGACATCAATTCTATCATTGGCTACTCAATAGCTGTATATATATTCACAATATACACCAAAATACACAAATAAGAGTGTTCAAGGCAGCACTATTCTTAACCCACAGTAGAATCCACATTTCCATCCACAGTAGAGTGGATCCATTGTGGCATAATCATACAATGGAATATTAAATAGCAATGAAAATAACCATAGCATGGGAGAACTATTGAGTGAAAGACACAGACACAAAAATACATGTTGCATGATTTCATTTATAAAATGCTAAGAAATCAGACAAATCTAACCTGTGGGGAGAATAGTCAGAATATTGGTTACCGTTGGAGTGAGGCTCGTGACTTAGAAAGGACATGAAGGCCTGGTGCTGAGGTATCACTTAACTGCTTTAATATTATACACGAAATCCTAAATTGGTGATTAATTAATGTATTATACAATTAGTATAATGTTTTTGAAATTAATGTATAAATACTACACACACACATTAAGAAGAAAATAATATTAAGATTTTTGCAGATAATTTGGGAAATAAGCAGTTGAAGAATGTTTCTCAATGTATTCTTTATACTTTTTGTGGATAAGGTATAAATTTCACTCAGAAAGAAAAAAATATATAAGTAAGGAAAACTTATTTTTACTGTACTAGTAAACTATGGACTACATTTCCCTTTCTACAGGATTGAGAAAAACTTTTTTTTTCCCCTCATTTCCCCTAAGTTCTTAAAATATGAAACAATCTGATACTTCTATTTTGATGTATTTCTGTCACTCATAATGAAAGAAAATGAGGAAAAAGTGATAAAACTTTTGATATGTTTTGATATTTTTGATACTTTGATGTGTTTTGGTCCAAATAAAGGTGTACCTAATATTTTTCTCTAAAGGTTTTAGTTTTAGAAAATAAAATTCAAAGTATTTGTACCTCAGTAAAATACTGCTTTTCAACCTGAAAGGAAAAAAAAAATTATGACTTGAGAGTCATTGATTTTTGGATTAATATGTAATTGAGAAATAGTGGGTTGACAAAATAGTAGGGTAAGTATTAAACTATTCAATGTCTGTTCTATCTTATTCTGACTTATTGCTTCAGATGAAAAAAGAGTTTCTTCTAGTACATAAGTAATAATTAGGTAGTAGTTTGAAAACCACTCTGATGAAGAACCATACTAAACTCTCATCTTGCTCTCTTGACAGAAGAGCTGTATATCGACACAAATAAGAAATGTCCCCAGTTCAGTAAATTCAGTCATTCAGTCGTGTCCGATTCTTTGTGAACCGCTGGACTGCAGCACGCCAGGCTTCCCTGTCCATCACCAACTCCCGGAGTTCACTCAAACTCTTGTCCATCAAGTCAGTGATGCCATCCAACCATCTCATCCTCTGTCATCCACTTCTCCTCCTGCCTTCAATCTTTCCCAGCATCAAGGTCTTTTCTAGTGAGTCAGTTTTCACATCAGGTGGCCAAAGTATTGGAGTTTCAGCTTTAGCATCAATCCTTCCAATGAATATTCAGGACTGATTTCCTTTAGGATAGACTGGATCTCCTTGCAGTCCAAGGGACTCTCAAGAGTCTTCTCCAACACCACAATTCAAAAGCATCAATTTTTGGTGCTCAGCTTTCTTTATAGTCCAACTCTCACATCCATAGATGACTATTTGAAAAACCATAGCTTTGACTTTTTTGACCTTTGTTGGCAAAGTAATGTCTCTGCTTTTGAATATGCTGTCTAGGTCAGTCACAGTTTTTCCTCCAAGGAGCAAGGGTCTTTTAAGTTCATGGCTGCAGTCACCATCTGCAGTGATTTTGGAGCCCCCCAAAATAAAGTCTGTCACTGTTTCCATTGTTTCCCATCTATTTGCCATGAAGTGATGGGACCAGATGCCATGATCTGTTTTCTGAATGTTGAGTTTTAATCCAACTTTTTCATTCTCCTCTTTCACTTTCATCAAGAGGCTCTTTAGTTCTATTTCACTTTCTGCCATAAGGGTGGTGTCATCTGCATATCTGAGGTTATTGATATTTCTCCTGGCAATCTTGATCCCAGCTTGTGGTTCATCCAGCCTGGCATTTCTCATGATGTACTCTGCATAAAAGTTAAATAAGTAGAGTGACAATATGCAGCCTTGATGTACTTCTTTCCCCATTTGGAACCAGTCTGTTGTTCCATGTCCAGTTCTAACTGTTGCTTCCTGACCTGCATACAAATTTCTCAAGAAGAATCTCTTGAAGAATTGTCCACAGTTTGTTGTGATCCACACAATCAAAGTCTTTCGCATAGTCAATAAAGCAGAAGTAGATGTTTTTCTGGAATTCTCTTGCTTTTTCGATGATCCAGTGGATGTTGGCAATTTGATTTCTGGTTCCTCTGCCTTCTCTAAATCCAGCTTGAACATCTGGAAGTTCACAGTTCACGTGCTGTTGAAGTCTGACTTGGAGAATTTTGAGCATTACTTCGCTAGGGTATGAGATGAGTGCAATTGTGCAGTAGTTTGAGCATTCTTTGGCATTGCCTTTCTTTGGGATTAGAATGAAAATTGACCTTTCCCAGTCTTGTGGTCAATGCTCAGTTTTCCAAATTTGCTGGCATATTGAGTGCAGTACTTTCACAGACTCATCTTTTAGGATTTGAAATAGCTCAACTGGAATTCTATCACCTCCACTAGCTATGTTCATAGTGATGTTTCCTAAGGCCCACTTGACTTTGCAATCCAGGATGTTTGGCTCTAGGTGAGTGATCACACCGTTATGGTTATCTGGGTCATGAAGATCTTTTTTGTATAGTTCTGTGTATTTTTGCCACCTCTTCTTAATAATGAGTGTAGCAGTGTGTGTATGGGACCTTTGGAAGGAGGTGGCCATTATCTTCACTACCTCCATCATAGTTTGGCCCCAGGTCAAACAACAGGGAGGAAACACAGCTCCACCCATCAACAGAAAATTGGATTAAAGATTTACTGAGCATGGCCATGCCCATCAGAATAAGAGCCAGTTTCCCCCTCAGTCAGTCTCTCCCATCAGGAAGCTTCCATAAGCCTCTTATTCTTCTCCATCAGAGAGCAGAGATACTGAAAACCACAATCACAGAAAACTAACCAATCTGATCACATGGACCACAGCCTTGTCTAACTCAATGAAACTATGAGCCATGCCGTGTAGGGCCACCCAAGACAGATGGGTCATGGTGGAGAGTTCTGACAAAACGTGGTCCACTGGAGAAGGGAATGGAAACCACTTCAGTATTCTTGCCTTGAGAACCCCATGAACAGCATGAAAAGACAAAAAGATAGGACACTGAAAGATGAACTCTCCAGGTCGGTAGGTGCCCAGTATGCTACTGGAGAT
Organism: Bos taurus; assembly: GCF_002263795.3. Taxonomy (NCBI): domain Eukaryota; kingdom Metazoa; phylum Chordata; class Mammalia; order Artiodactyla; family Bovidae; genus Bos; species Bos taurus. The sequence goes on along the minus strand of NC_037332.1, from coordinate 10,857,003 downwards.
CAGTGGAGAAATAAATCCAGAAAGAATGAAGAGACAGAGCCCAAGCAAAAACAACACCCAGTTGTGGATGTAACTGTTATTGCCTAGGAACTTGGAATGTTATGTCCATTAATCAAGGTAAATTGGAAGTTGTCAAACAGGAGATGGCAAGAGTGAACATCGACATTTTAGGAATCAGTGAACTAAAATGGCAATGGCACCCCACTCCAGTACTCTTGCCTGGAAAATCCCATGGATGGAGGAGCCTGGTAGGCTGCAGTCCATGGGGTCGCTAAGAGTTGGACACGACTGAGCGACTTCCCTTTCACTTTTCACTTTCATGCCTTGGAGAAGGAAATGGCAACCCACTCCAGTGTTCTTGCCTGGAGAATCCCAGGGACAGGGGAGCCTGGTGGGCTTCCGTCTATGGGGTCGCACAGAGTCGGACACGACTGAAGCGACTTAGCAGCAGCAGTAGCAGCAAGCAGAACTAAAATGGACTGGAATGGGCGAATTTAACTCAGATGATCAAGAAATGTCTCCATCTGGTGGTAAAAGCACTGAACTTCATACAGACCCCTAGAGAATGAAAACAAGAAATGCTTTGAGACATTATGTTCCATGTGATGGAAATGCTCTCATTTCAGTGATAATAAGCACTCTTAAAATGACAGAATTTTTCTAGGCTAAAAGTATAGTTATTCAGACAGTAAATATGTGTAACACAAGGGTGCCAGGTGCCTCAGGAAGTAGATAAAGAAGTCAGCATAAATGATGATCTGGCCAGACACCCTTGGCTTATTTTAGTTAGCAGTTTTTTATTTATTATGCAAAATACCGAAGCCTAAAATATTGCACCTCTTTTCCTAGATGTGTTGGTGTGGAGCAATGATCGTGTTATTCGCTGGATACAAGCAATTGGACTTCGAGAATATGCAAATAATATTCTTGAAAGTGGTGTGCATGGCTCACTGATAGCCCTGGATGAGAACTTTGACTACAGCAGCTTAGCTTTATTACTACAGATTCCAACACAGAACACCCAGGCAAGCCCCTCTGTGCTGTGGTTGTGCTGTGGTTGTGCTGTGTCCTAGCTTATATAAGTGAGAGTGAATGTCACTCCACCATATCCAGCTCTTTCCGACCCCATGGACTCTACAGTCCATGGAACTCTCCAGGCCAGAATACTGGAGTGGGTAGCTGTTCCCTTCTCCAGGGGATCTTCCCAACCCAGGGATCTAACCCAAGTCTCCCACGTTGCAGGTGGATTCTTAACCAGCTGAGCCACCACGGAAGCTGTATATAAGGTCAAAGTAAACTTTTAGGAAAAAAAAAAAAAGTTGTGTATTCATGATTCTTAATGGGCGTTAGCTCAACCTTTGAAATATGTCACTGGGGCTTTAATTTTAAGCTACTGGATTTCTAGCCAAAACAAAATCATAAAATGAAGCAGCACAGGATTTAGAAGTTATGTGGTCCACCCTCCCACCTGAATGCCAGATTCCCCCAAGCAATGTCCCTGACAGATGGCCTTTAGTCTCTGCCTCTCTGTGGGCCAGTCATTTCTATTCACATGTCTGAATTAGACAGACAAGCAGCTTTGCTTTTTGCCATTGATTCCCAAGCCTGGGTAATTATTTGAATCATGGGAGCTCCTTAAAAATTTAAAAGAAAATTTGCAATCTACATCACAGGCCTAAGAAATCAGATATCAAGAGAGAGGACACAGAAATCCTAATTATCTAGTTTCCCTGAATGATGATCCTTGGTCAGATTTGAGAACTGTCTGCATAGATTTGATAAAAGTATGGCAGTCTAACTTTACTTTCCAATTCATTTTTACATATTTCAAAGTTTACATCAAGGACTCAATTAGAAAAAGTAATAAGTGAGGTCAAACCCCTTTACCTCAGATATTTAGGCGAGGCTATATGTCCACTGTCCACACTAAAGAAAATTGTCCTTCCTTGTGTTTATAGTTAAAATTTACAATGGCTTATATATGGAAGACAAAAAAATAAGACCCTTATAAATAAAACAGGGTATTAGGATATTTTCGGAGGTAAATATAATCGCTATGATTTTTTTCAAATAAACTGTGACTTCCGTGATGGTAACTGTAATTGGATGTCAACAGGCAAGGCAGATTCTCGAAAGGGAGTACAATAACCTCCTGGCTCTGGGAACCGAACGGCGCCTGGATGAAGTAAGTCCTTGTCTGTCACTCAAAAGGGGCCTTAGTGCAAGCAAAATGGCTTTCAAGGACCACTGCTCAAGTTTTCCAGATGCTTGTATAGATGGAATCTAGAATTTCCTCCACTTAGATATTTGTTATTCATTTGATTTGGAAAAGAACTTTATGAATTCATAAGTATTATCATATCAGCAGTTAGATACAGTAAGAAATAATTCAGAATCAGCCATTTTTCATGAGTTGTTAAAGCAAAATACTGTTGAGCAACATTTTTTCAATTATAAGTAATGGTAACACTAGTCCTGGTAAATTCAGCTTTTCAGTAAGGCATGTGCTTATTTCTAAATACCAGTTTATCTTCACAGGAAATTTTAGGATATTTAAAGAAACAGAAAACTTGCTTTCAATAAATGGGAAGCTTTATTTTAGATATCGTTATTGTGTTTTCCTTAAAAACATATGTGTAACATTTTAACAGTCATAGGAATTGAAAGCTATATTGAGTATGAGAAATTCTACGCATCGTATATGCATGTTTAAATGATTTGAAAATAGTGAACAGGTAAGTAGCCTCCTGAGCTGAAGGAATACAAGGGACTTTATCACACTCTGTGCACTGATGAACTATGGATTTTAATAGTCCTTTTGAGCTTTTCAAAGATCTTTCTGGAAGAAATGGGGAGGAAAATCTGAGTATGAGGTGGAAAATACAGAGATGCATAATTATGCGTTGCAAAATGCAGGTGTTTCTAAGCTGTCAAGAAAAGCTGATTACAATAGCTTTGTGAGTGAACCCAGCAATTCTTAAAATGGCACAGTAATACCACATTCAAATGGGCAGGGAACATGATCTTGGTTTTATAAAACTCAAGCTTGTCCTTTGTGGAGGAGGTTAGAGGCAGACAAGTTCTACGGTCTGAACCTCAACTAGCTTCCTAAAATTCTTACTCCTGTGCGATTAGGATAATATTTACTATTTTTAAAAACCAATACAATATTGTAAAGTAATTAGCCTCCAATTAAAATAAATAAATTTAAATTAAAAAAAAATAAATGCTTGTAAATACAAAAAAAAAGTTATTTAACTGACCTTAATTTTATAATTTGTTGGATAATCTTTTCAATCCTTAGTCCTTTTTAAAAAATTTATTTAAGTATAGCTAATCTACAATGTTGTGGTTTCTGGTGTACAATAAAGTGATTCAGTTCTATATCTATTCTTTTCATATTATTTTCCATTATGGTTTATTATAGGATATATTATTATTATACAGTTTCCTGTGCTATATAGTAGGACCTTGCTGTTTATATATTTTGTACAAAATAGTTTTCACCTGCTTTTAATCTTTATTCTTAATTGTTGAACCAGAAAGATAGTCTACATAAACCCATACACACTTTTAAATACAACTATCCTTACTTAAAAGGTAGAAAAGGAATTTTAATAAAAATTGTTAAAGATCTGTCATAGTGTTAGATTCTAAAACACAGACTGACCTGAAGCAGAGGTCTAGGCTGAGGTACATGTCTCTGTGGGTTCTAGTGTTGCTTCTTGAAAATAATGGACAAGCTGAAAAGCCTAAATGGAACACAACTATCTGCCTTTAAAATATGCTGCCTCTTTTTCTTAAGAGCAGCACATGACTTTATCACTGAAACCCTCTAGTCTCTTGTTTTAGTGTTTTGTTTGTTGCTGTGCTTGATTTCGGTTTTGTTCTTTGAATGTGAACAAAAATATCTAAACAACTTAGCTAGAGCCAGAACAGACTTGTTTCTGAGAGAAGCTGATTATTCATATCCCAGTGAAATAATCTCATGGGCTTCTATAGACGCCACTGAGAGCATATCCTCAATTGAGATTAGAGAGCATATCCTTTAATATCCTCTCATGGAAACCTTTTCCTGTGATGTTGTTGCTTATTGTTCTCATTAACTTTGTTACATGTTTCTAAGAACACAGTTTTAAGCACTTAGACTAGTTTACTTGTTTTCATTACATCAAATTATAACTCTGTGCTGGCAGAGTGAGGACAAGAATTTCAGGCGTGGGTCAACCTGGAGAAGGCAGTTTCCTCCCCGTGAAGTACATGGAATCAGCATGATGCCCGGGTCCTCAGAAACACTGCCAGCTGGATTCAGGTTAACTACAACGTCTGGGCAGTCAAGGAAAATGACAACGGATGGTACAGTAGTTTTGCATTTGTGCTTATAAAGTAAAACGCTTGTTTAGCAAATGCTATCATTCTCTGATCTTGCACAGCTTTCTGAAATTGACTCTTTCCTTAAGTTGGTTTGCTTTGCTTGAAGTTTGCTTTGCTTTCATCAGACTATTCTCTTTTGTAAATTGCTAATGCATGAACTCACAGCACTTTATTCACATTTAAAAAATAATTTAAAATTAAATCCTGAAAAGGACAATTTTGGCTAATGTCCACATCTAGGAAGAAAAACATCTGCATGATTTGTGTTTCTTTACTCTTCTATTCACCAAGTAAATAATTTGTTTAGAGTTTGGATTTGGACTAACTGTCCTTAATAAATGGAAATTAACTCCACTGTTGCCCTACATGCTTGAATATTGCAAAGTTTTATATTTCATCTTAAAAACTTGGACTCATCAGATATTTTCATCTCTGACCAAGGCAGAAGGCCTTAAATAAACAAGCACAACCATGAGAAGAGAATTAAACAAACACAAAACCAACAGTAATTTCCCAATTAGTATTTCCTTCTGTGGACATTAGACTTGTGTTGTATATTTCACAAAGGAAAACAGCCATTCTGGAGGAGAGAGACAGCCCTGAAATTGTAGTCACCAAGTTTTGTCTGTTGGGTAGGCACTTAACAAAAGAGTCCCACTCTCTTTTACTGAGAAAACCACCTATAAATCACTATTTCTTTTTAAGGTGGGAGCTATCATGGCCCTTAACATTAGTTCTAGTGTAAGCCGTGAGTTTGGTCTACATTTCTTCTAATGTGTTCCTATTATGGATACAGTATCAAAATTCATGAGGAAGTTAAGATGATCAAAATGAGTGTAGAAGCTTTTCACTGTCGGAGGGGAAGAAAATCCATCGTACTGAATTCTCCAAGAGCAATCTTTGCTTCAAAAACAGGAGCACCCAAGGGAACTGTTGCTATTAACAGACTTCATCTTAGGAGGAATACAACTTGAAAGCTCAGTTGACTCACACTGGAATACATTTTCATTAGTAGCTTGGTCTCAAGGAAAGGAATATGAGTGGCTTCTGTCTGAGAGAAAGAAGATCTATTAATATGTCCAGATCCCTTTATGCAGGGAAAGTAAACCTTTCTCATCGGAAATTTTGTACTCCATCACCTGAGTCCCTCTAAAGCCCTTTTCTCCGTTTGCAGTTGCTTCATCAAGACTGCAGAGGTTAGACAACTCCACTGTTCGTACATACTCATGTTGACAAGCCACTCAAAGGAGGCAGCACTGACTTGCTGTGAGTAGTTTTCGTTGGCTGACAAAAAACAAACCACCAAAAAAAGAAAAACGGAACCTACATAGACTAGGAAATATATACATGATACTCTTTGGTATGGCCTAGCAGTACAGAAGTGAAAATAATAACCCCTTTGAATTTCTAGAGAGTAAAAGGCCTCTTCATAATGTAACTCTTCATCTAGGATTTTCTATCACTGTCTGTCTGCTATGGTTTAAGGCCTGTCTGTTGGAGGCCTGTCACTCTCTTATTTCACATCAATGCATGGCTACCACCCTGGCTTCTACTTTTTAGGAGCATTTTATATTGATGCACATAGCATTTGATGATGAGAGTCTGGCATTTATAGAATAAGACACTATTAAGTGAGTACTTTATATAGGGGAAGCGGAAGTAGGCAAACAGTTATTCTTGTAGGTGTCCAGAGTCAAAATAGTAGTAGAGACAGGCAAGTGACTTGGAGGTGATTTCATATTAAAAAAAAAAAAAATATAACTGAGAAAAACTGAACGTCTGGTATGTTGTTTTTCATCAATATGATTTATATCTGTTGAAATACATAGGAATTTTAAGTATCTCAGATGTACAGCATAGGAACAAAGTGAAATAACTTTATAACAATGGTGGACAGAATAGAAAACCATGCTGTATAATCATTAAGGTACAAGGTATTTGTACTTGGAGAAATACTAGTTGATGGAACCTACTTCCAAAGTTTTATTAAAGAACAGTCTTTAGCAAAACTAAGTTTTCCTAGAGTATAAATGTCAAGGACATTTTTTTAATCTACAACTCTACTAAAATAGTCTACCATGGACAATGGATCGATATTTTGGAAAAATGTTTTTTAGGGCAATATTTAGAAACAAATGTGTGCACAGGGATGGGGAGAGGAACAGCTCATCTTGTGCTGTTTATTCATTGCCTTGAACTAAAAGCTCCACGCGGTTTACTGATGGTCTTTGGGGCCTAATATAGGAGCTGGTATGCTGCCTTATTTGGGTCACTATTTTGAAACTGCTGATGATAAAACAAAAGCTTTCAGATAAGAGATGTAATTTCAGAATGTAAAACCCTAACATTAAAAATTTAATGACAGTATCCAATTAATAATTTGGCTAAATGAGAGGTTTTCCAAAATACCATTTTTAATAGTTTCTACACATAGTATAACAATTTACCAGGAGCAGAATACATCACTAATTCACAAATGACTATTTAATATATTGAGTACTGCTTGCTTCTTAGCTCTTAACTGATGGGTAGAACTACTCTTTAACTATTTGCAGTCTGTATTTTGTGCATGGCATTCTAGTTCATACTTCCTAGCTTTTACCATTAAATGGGATAAATGTATTTATTTCCAGTAAATTAACCTGGGACGACCAATTTCTATTTTGAGGAACTATTAGCACGTTTGTCATTAACGTAATTCAGAACATATTGGGCTGGCCAGAAAGTTCACTCTGCTTTTTCCATAAGATCTTATGTGTATATATGTACGTCTGCGCACACTCAGTCACGTCCAACTATTTGTGGTCCCATAGACTGTAACCTTCCAGGCTCGTCTGTCCATGGAATTTTCCAGGCAAGGATACTGGAGCAGGCTGTCATTTCCCCCTCCTCCAGGGGAATTTTAGTGACCCAGGGATCAAGTCCACATCTCCTCTGTCTCCTGCATTGGCAGGAGTGTTCCTTATCACTAGCGCCACCCAAGAAGCCCCCATAAAACCTTATGGATGGAAAAACCTGAATGAACTTTTTGGCCAATCCAATGTTAATATTTTTCTTGTGTTGGGATAGTAATTGTGATCTTTTCCTTATTATGACCGGAAAGAATCTGTGATGACCCAGATTCTTTATGTTACTGATTATCACTGTTTTTGTCACTATTAAACAACGGTATCTTTTGAAGAGCACATAGAAGTTAGAATACAGATCTATTCCATGGAAAAAGTCAGCTCAGTGTATTAATGAGCAAGCCATACATTTTTCAAAAAGGACTGCTGACATTTTCTCTGAATACCTTTGTTTGTATTATGGCCATACTTTCCATGAAGTTGAGCAAATCTTATTTTTGAAGCTTGCCTGCACAAAATTAGAGAGGAGCAAATATTAATTACATACAGCTATTAGTTGGCCCCAAGATAATCCCCTACTCATTATCTCTTAGGACAAAAGTGGGCAAGATGCATGGAACTGCACCAAAAATAGCAGAGGGAGAGTTTCCAGTCTGGGGTCTTTCCGTAAACTAACGCTGTCCATTACACATTTTAGATGTCGTCTTTTCAGTCTACTCTACCTAAAGTGCACTACCATCCAAGAAGACAAGCAGTGAAAACCTTTGTGAAGACTGGATTCCAAGGAAATAACCACAAGTAATGCTTCACTAACTGAAAATGTGATTCTGGGGGGAGTCAGATATTAAGTTTGATTAGTTTACTACACTTGTAAGAAAATGCTCATTTGAATACTAAGCATCATCCACATCATAAATTCTGTACAACAGATGCTTTTATGAAATGGAGCCACTTGTTTTTTCATGTTTTATTGTAATATACTAGGCCTTTATGTATTACTGTGTATGTATTTCTTTTTAAATGTGTAAGTCTTATGTAAATGGATATAAATATGATTTTTTTAAAAATAAAATATATGGTTCATGGAGTCCTGAGTGCAAACATTTGACAATTCCAAGTACTGTTTGTATTTTACCATTCCACCATTTTTACAGTTTTTGAATTGTAACAGTCAAATCGGTATGTTTCCGGGAAGCGTGCTTCATGCTTCCACATGGTTCTCCTTCAAGTCTGTCAATCCTTAAAGCTGAAAACCTGCCTCTGATCATGTAAAAAAGAGTGATTTAACCTGGAACTGGAGCCAAAAACAGACCTTTAAAGGCAATCAGGGATGTCCTATATCTTTAGAAATAGCACTGTGATGGCTCGATCTCCTTTTCAATACAAAACAAAGCCAAACTGTTTACAAGAGTCAAAGCAATTATTTAAAAAAAAGAAAATATTTATAAAGAAAAAACATTATCTTCTCTTGTTACCTGTGGACCAAGGAACAAAAAACCTCTTTACTAAGAACCCCACGTTCATCCAAATACCCTGCACGGCCAGCCGTCAGCAGCACTGTTCAGTGACTCAACCACTGCAGAGTCTGAGGTCATCTCCACTGGAAAAACAGAAATCCCCAGAAACCCTTCCTTTCTGTCAATGTAACAGGGCATTAGCCAGACTCATGTCTAATGTTTTAAGCTTTTAGCCCAGAAGGCCTTGTTGGGACTTCCCTGAAGTCAGTCTTATCAGAGGAAATAACTGAAAGACAGAATGATGAACATATATAGTGTATAAAAGTATCGAAGAGTAATCTCTTCCCTGTGGCTTTATTTGGTGGTGTTAACTGTTGTTTATTCTTTGTTTATATGGGAGATTTCAAAGTAAAATCTATTTAATAATATCATTTATCTAACTGCTGATTTTCTGCTGCTTGATCTTATTAAGAGCAAGACCTGTCATTAGTAATTCTTTTTTTTTGTATTTAATTTGCTGTGTTTGCACGTACATTACATTTGTTTGGATGTCGATTTTTTGTTTAACAGACTCAGTCAAAAGGTAATGGTAACAGAAAACCTCTCCATTGTCAATAAAAAAAAATACTTCCAGTTCTCTGTTTAAGCTTTATTTTCTAGTCACATATAAATATTTTACTCAAACTATAATGAAAATCATTCTTTTTAGTGATTCTCAATCTAATATTTATCGACAAAGGTGAGGCTGCCACAAGAGGGTGCACTAAACTTGCTTGTGAAAGTGATTTTAAATTTTCTAAAAATGCTGCTTGATTGGAAACAATGGTAAAGAGCTTTTTAGGTTCATCTGAATATGGGGATCTTGACTTACAGAAATGAAGTATAACATAGAAATTATGGTATCATAATAACAAAGTAGATTTGTATCTACTGTCATGCATGACTTAATTGTGTAATAGTTTTTCCCCTTTAGAGATCACCTAGCAAGACATATTAATCATTTAGAATAGACTCAAACATACAGAGATATACAGTTACTTACCTCAAAACCCATAAAATATTCTTCAGTGTATAAGATCATTTGTGTCAGATTCTAAAACCCAATTAACTGATTAAGCTTAGAACCTTGGTTTTCTTGCTTTTAACCACCATCATCATGAATTTTTATATTTTTAATAATCAGAAATTTACACGTATAATTCCCTATAAATAAAACTGCTTCTTGTAAAACAGTTCTCACTTATATACACTTAGTACATTTTAAAAAGCAAACTAGCTTCATTAATTGGCAAACACTTTTCTATAGATTTTAAAATATTTACATTTTAATTTTTCTAATACCTTACAGTAAAAAAATTCTATGAAATGACAAATGAAGATCATACAGAATTTATTTCAGCAAATTACATTTTTTAGTAACATTATTAGTGTTATTTTTAAAGACAGGTTTAATTCAAAATATTTTAAATACTTTCGAGTGAAAGTACCTTATAGTCAGTATTAAGATAGAAAATTCCTTTTTTTCCTTCAAAATTTAAGCAATCTGATGGCTTGACTGTATTTTTCTGGTCCCACATTCAGTCTTGTGAGAATAACAGTACTTTCTCTGACCCTGCAAAGGAGATCAATTTCCTCAACCAGATACAAGAAAACATTACTTGCCTGGTCTTGTGCACTGTTTCCCAATCCCACTCAACTGGAAAATAGCTCAAGCCTGCTTGCTGAAGTGTCTTCTCCATGAAAAATGTGCAAGAGGATCAAAGACAATCTGTATGCAATTGTTGGATCTGCCTGAGCTTACACCTCACAAATGAACAGCTAACGAATGTGCCGTTTCAAATCAACTGAATTTTATATGAAAAACACGGCAATACATCCTAACGCGAAGACATTAAAAAGTGTATTATTTGTTAAGATTACAGTTGTGATAATAGATAAAATGTACGGAAGAGAAGAGACAGTTTAAGGAACCTAACAGCTTCAAATTATAAATTGAATATCTATCTAATCAGTGTAACTCAGGCTTCTAAAATAAAGGGAACAATTAGATGAATATATTTTTTCAGGTGTAACAATCAAAAAGTCAATTTTAGCAAATAACAATTTACTCTGAGAAGCCATTTGTTTTACAGTCTACGATCCAAAGAATCCTAACATTTTCAGAATGTCTTCATACAATTTGTAAGCAATTTTTATGGAACAAACAAGTAAAAAAGCTCATCTATTATTTCTCATATATACTTCTTCATGTGTTACCGGACTTTTATGTTAGGACAATTGCTCTTAAAATAACGTTACTGATGGACTGAAAGATTGAGGAATACTTTGAGAACCATCAAAGACTCAATAGGTATGGCATTTTTTTTTTTTTTTTAGTTTGAATGTATTCTTTAATAACTGATACCATGTAGAACCCTAAGTAAACCAAATGTTTAATGATCTGTATATACTCTGGTTAACTGGCACAAAGACTCATTTCTAGTTCTTTGTTAATGCTCAATAATTTTACAAAAGTTTAAATAGAAAGATGTGCTTTGGATGTGACAACTTTTTTTCAGTGAGTTATTTTAAAATTAGAGATTTCACATAAAATCTGGAATTTTGGTTTCTCTTAAAACTTCTCCTGGTCTTTAGCATATGTAAAATGTAAAAAATTTTACATTTCTTCCTTAAGAGCTTTCCTTGACAGTTTACCCATTTCTATATCATTTCCTTTTTTCCAAAAGAAGTTGAGATCATTACAAAGTATCTAGTCAACTCTGAACCTGAAGCAGTAAGAGGGGCTGCAAGGAGGCCTCATCTGCATGACTAAGAGATTGGATGAATGGACCTCTGTGCTCTCTACCTGGCCTGTGACCTCCCTTGACTAAGTGACACAGGACTGGAGAGAGCTGTACCTTTGTACCCAGCGTTCCCTGAGGATGTGTGAGGAGACAAATTCTCCTACCTAGAAAATTATGTCTCAGTGATTATCTAAAACTTCCCATTTCACCCATTTCATTTAAAATAACCAACCCTGTGAGCATCTCAAGAATATTCAAAGATATTCAGAACTTCTATAAGAAAATAATAACTTTTCTGACTTCAACTTGAGTTTTAGGTCTTGGATCAAAGCTGCAGAGTCCTAATTTAAGGAAGTGGCTCGATAGTAGTGTCATTTTTTTGGTGGGGGTAGGAGTTACAATTTATAAAAATCACACATTAGATATATTTTTCTTAAATGCAAGTTCTGGAAAATCTATATAATAATGAGCATGATACAGGCAACTGGCAACAGTGCTAACTGGGCTAATCAAACAGAAGGCACAGGTCTTATTAGTCTTCAAGTACAGTCTTTTAGACTAAGCCCTACAATTTACATTTCAGTTTGCATATTATTTCGATATTTATTTCTGGGAAGTAATTCTAAAAACTTACTCCAATTAGAAAAGTGACTCAAAAAAGAAGAAAAAAAGTCATGATGCCTGCTTCAACATGGCTTCTATGTGCTCAAAAATTCCAGGATCTTCAATTGTAGGAGACACCTGGAAAGAAGATTAGAGTCTGATGAAGGTGCTTTCATGAACCCCTTCCACTCTCTGTATTAGCAGTTCAATGCAATTTTGTATTCCCTACTATCATATATATATGGAAAGGTTCAAAAATAGCAAACTTGAACTTAATATTTTAATATGGCTTCCCTGGTGGCTTAGACAGTAAAGAATCTGCCTGCAAAGCAGGAGACCTGGGTTCGATCCCTGGGTCAGGAAGATCCCCTGAAGAAGGGAATGGTAACCCACTCCAGTATTCTTGCCTGGAGAATCCCATGGACATAAGAGCCTGGTGGGCTACAATCCATGCAGTGGTAAAGAGTCGACATGACTGAGCGATTAACATTTTAACAGTAAAATAAATGGTTCAGTTAGCAAAACGATCAGTCCTAGACGCGCAGCATTTAGTCACTCAGCCCTGTCAGTCCTAAATGGTACTTGTTTTATCGGTCTTTGAATGAACCTCCATAGAAAGATTTTTGTTTGTTTTGCTTTGCCCACACAACCACTCTTTATTGCTGTATCACTTTTTGCAAGACTTTTATGATTAAAATGTATAACTATGCATATATAATATGCACACAAATTAAAAGAATGCATTATGTTTGAATCAACTTAAATACCCTAAAATAATTTTCACTCAAAGCAGGAAAGATAATGAGCATATATATCAAATTAGAACTGTTAAAATATCTTATAGCCAGTCTCAAGTGTTTACTTTCTCACTAACAGTCGCTATTGACTGCAATGAAGCAAAATTTATCCTTAATAAGACTGAGTTTCCACAATTTGTTTGAAATTAACTGACATATTCATTAATACTTTATTAAATAATAAAGATATTTAAAATATTTTTATTTAAAAAATAAAAAAATTTTAAATTAAAAAATAAAATATTTCACATACTGGTTCTTATAATCAAAGAATATGATCTTAATGTTTCCTCCAAAACCCTCATTTCTACAGAGAGAATGGCTACGCAATCTGCTCCTTAACATTAAAAAAAAGAGAAGTACTATTATGTATTTTTTAGGAATATAATTCATGATTGAGAACCATTTAAAGAGTTTTGTTGACACCAAAGACATGGGGGAGAACATTTCAGAACCAAGCACTAAACGGCCTTGATAATTTACCTTATATGGCTTGCCATTGACAAGGGCAGACAGCGTTGAGCGGGGAATTTTGCCAGATCTGGTTTTGGGTAACTGTTTGACAAACACCGCTTTCCGAAAAGCAGCCACAGGGCCAATGGTCTGTCTAACGTGTTTCACAATTTCTTCTAAAACGTGTTCCTCTGTTGTATTTATATCTAGGGAGAAAGTTCAGATGGTAAGCTCTGCATTAACCTTAATCATTCAGGGCCCAAACAGGGAAGACAAAGACAGCTTACCTTTTTTCAACACGCAGAGGGCTAATGGGATATGACCTTTCAAAGAATCTTCCTTCCCAACAACAGCACAGTCAGCCACAATGCCAAGGGAAAGGATAGACTGTAATTTAAAAAAGCGTTCATTTAGATGTTTATACACGTATATATGCAGTATATATAATTTCAACTCGGAAAAACAGTACGTGACAGAGAACTTAAAAACCCAGAGCTGCCTCTGTGAAAATGACTATCAATTCACTATTCATATCTTTATGACTGAGGTGAATGGTTAAGATCCCAAAGTCACTAAAGACTGGCAGTAATTAAGACAAATTGCTTAGCTTACCTGGAAAGTAAGGGAATGACTTCTTCATCTCAGTTGTTTATTAATGAAGTCAGGGAAACTATGCAATGGATACCACTTGGGAACAAATTGCAATGGGCCTTGGAAAACAGATGGCCTCATGGTGATTTGACTTCAGGGCTGGCTACCAGAAGAACCCCAAATCATGAATAAACAGTGATTTTATTTCTCTTCTTGAGTGCCCACCTATCCAGAGAGGATTTTCCAAGAAGTGGAGAAAGAAGTTGGACAGAAAGTAAAGCCCTGACATCAGATAATCACCATTGTTGAGCACCCATTTTCATACTGTTCACCCTAAGCTCTAGAAAATGGGCTTCCCTGGTGGCTCAGACTGTAAAGAATCTGCCTGCAGTGGGGAAGACCTGGCTTAGATCCCCGGGTTGTGAAGATCCACTGGAGGAGGGCATGGCAACCCACTCCAGTATTCTTGCCTGAAGAATCCCCATGGACATAAGAGCCTGGTGGGCTACAATCCATGCAGTGGTAAAGAGGAGCCTGGCGGGCTATAGTCCATAGGGTTGCAAAGAGTCGGACTCAACTGAGCAACAAAACACAGCACAGCACAGGCTCCAAATGCCTTAAAGAGCAAAGCAATTTCTGTCCAGAATCATGAGAACCCACAGAGTAATCACATGAAATAGAGAAGCTTAGGATTAAAAAAACAAAACAAAACAAAACATTCTGCTATGATGGACTTTTAAAAATGAATGTTCAAAAATTTCTTTTCCATGAGATTAATATACATTTCTTATGACTTCTCCCCTGTGGGAAGCTGGTGCCCATCGAAGGCTGAGTTTTCAAGGAAGGATTTCCCACACTCACTACATTTAGAGGGCTTCTCTCCTAGATGAGATATACATTTGTGTGATATACATTTCAGTGACTCCAAACCCTTAATGGCTGGAGAAAACAGTAAGCAAACTTGTAACCAAGGGCTAGTGTGGCAGTCCCCATTCTTTCTTCAGCAAACATTTACAAATACCTCCTAACCCCCAACCCCCTATATTGCAGAAGGCTTGGTGGTGAACAAAAATAGGCTGGGTACTGTCTTAATGGTACTTGCAGTTTAGAAAGAAAGGCTTCCCAGGTGGCGCTAGTGGTAAAGAACCCCCCATGCCAATGCAGAAGAAGGAGAGGAGCTGGGTTCAATCCCTGGGTCAGGAAGATCCCCTAGAGAAGGGAATGGCAACCCACTCCAGTATTCTTGTGGAGAATCCCATAGACAGAGGAGCCTGGGGCTACAGCCCATGGGATCACAAAGAGTTGGACAAGACCAAGCAACTGAGCAGGCAGAGAAGTGATTAGACCAAGAGGAAGACGGGGCCAAAGCCAAAGGGAAGGGCTGGGCATATTCCATTCAAATAAAAAGGAGACCAGTGTGGCTGGAAGTTCAGTTCAGCTACTCAGTCGTGTCTGACTCTTTGTGACCCCATAGACTGCAGCATGCCAGGCCTCCCTGTCCATCACCAACTCCCGGAGTTTACTCAAACTAATGTCCACTGAGTCGGTGATGCCATCCAACCATCTCATCCTCTGTTGTCCCCTTCTCCTCCTGCCCTCAATCTTTCCCAGCATCAGGGTCTTTTCCAATGAGTCAGTTCTTTGCATCAGGTGGCCAAAGTAATGGAGTTTCAGCTTCAGCATCAGTCCTTCCAGTGAATATTCAGGACTGATTTCCTTTAGGATGGACTGGTTGGATCTCCTTGCAGTCCAAGGGACTCTCAAGAGTCTTTTCTGACAACACAGTTCAAAAGCATTAATTCTTCAGTGCTCAGCTTTCTTTATAGTCCAGCTCTCACATCCATACATGACTACTGGAAAAACCAAGGCTTTGACTAGACCTTTGCTGGTAAAGTAATGTCTCTGCTTTTTAATATGCTGTCTAGGTTGGTCACAGTTTTTCTTCCAAGGAGCAAATATCTTTCAAGTTCATGGCTGCCGTCACCATCTGCAGTGATTTTGGAGCCCAAAAAAATAAAGTCTGTCACTCTTTCCATTTTTTTCCCCATCTATTTGCCATGAAGTGAATGGGACCGGATGTCATGATCTTAGTTTTCTGAATGTTGAGCTTTAAGCCAACTTTTTCACTCTCCTCTTTCACTTTCATCAAGAAGCTTTTTAGTTCCTCTTCACTTTCTGCCATAGGGTGGTGTCATCTGCATATCTGAGGTTATTGATATTTCTCCCAGCAATCTTGATTCCAGCTTGTGCTTCATCCAGCCCAGCGTTTCTCATGATGTACTCTGCATTTAAGTTAAATAAGCAGGGTGACAATACACAGCCTTGACATACTCCTTTTCCTATTTGGAACCAGTCTGTTGTTCCATGTCCAGTTCTAACTGTTGCTTCCTGACCTTTATCCAGATTTCTCAAGAGGCAGGTCAGGTAGTCTGGTATTCCCATCTTTTTAAGAATTTTCCACAGTTTGTTGTGATCCACACAGTCAAAGGCTTTGGCATTGTCAATAAAGCAGAAGTAGATGTTTTTCTGGAATTCTCTAGCTTTTTCGATGATCCAACAGATGTTGACAATTTGATCTCTGGAAAGCCTAGAGCAAAAGTGAGAATGGTGCAAGAGGAAATGAAGCTACAGAGGCAGAAAAAGGGCTGTGCCTGTGAAGGATTTTCTTATTGTAGTAGCATTGTCTGTGTTCATTCACCTCTGACTCTTTACAACCCCTGGGACGGTAGCCCTCCAAGCTCCTCTGTCCATGGGATTGCCCAGGCAAGAATACTGAGTGGGTTGCCATGCCCTCTTCCAGGGGATCTTCCTGACCTAGGGATCAAACCCCTGTCTCCTGAGTCTCCTGCACTGCAGCCGGATTCTTTCCTGAGCCACTGGGGTTTCCCTTTAGTAGCACTGGAAGATGATAAAGCACTTTCAGGAGGTAAGGAGGCTATGAAAGATCAGAATGGATTTTTTAAGACTTTATTTTTTTCAGAATAGTTTTAGATTCATAGCAAAACTGAGCAGAAAGTCCTGAGTTCCCATGTATCTCCTGTCCCATTTACACACAACCTCCACATCATCAAAATCCCTCACCAGAGCAGTGCAGTCATTACAGCGGGGGAGCCACCACGAACACCACTATCACCCCACTCCAGAGCTGACATCGGACTTGGTGTACACTTTATGGGTTTTATGCCACATAGCCATGATTACAGTATTCTACTGAGTACATTCACTGCCCTAAAATCCTCTGTGTTCCGCCTCTTCATCCCTCACTTCTCAATAACTCCTGGCAACCACTGATCTTTTTGACTGTCTCCAAAGTTCTTATCCAGAACATTAATACACCTGAAACTGTACAATATGTAGCTGTTACTAATTGGTTTCTTTCCCTTCAGTGTGGATTCTGAGAAATACAGACTTACTTTGGTTTCATTGTGAAGAATAAACAAAGGGTTGTTGAATGTGGGTGCAATGATTTACACAGAGAAAACCCTAGAGAGGCTATAAGAGTAGACTGAAGTCATAGGAGGGGGTATAAAAAGATCCAGAGTTTTTTAGAGGTAAAATGGACAAAATTTGATGATAAGTGGGATACAAAGCAAGAAGTCAAAGGGGTTAAAAATGATTCTGTGGTTTTGGCCTGAATAGCTGGTGTCATTTTTCTTTTCTTTTTTTTTTTTTTTTTACAGTTTTTCAATTTTATTTATTTTTAAACTTTACAATATTGTATTGGTCCTGCCATATATTGAAATGAATCTGCCACAGGCATACACGTGTTCCCCATCCTGAACCCTCCTCCCTCCTCCCTCCCCATACCATCCCTCTGGGTCGTCCCAGTGCACCAGCCCCAAGCATCCAGTATCGTGCATCGAACCTGGACTGGCGATTCGTTTCATATATGATATTATACATATTTCAATGCCATTCTCCCAAATCATCTCACCCTCTCCCTCTCCCACAGAGTCCAAAAGACTGTTCTATACATCAGTGTCTCTTTTGCTGTCTCGTATACAGGGTTATTGTTACCATTTTTCTAAATTCCATATATATGCATTAGTATACTGTATTGGTGTTTTTCTTTCTGGCTTACTTCACTCTGTATAATAGGCTCCAGTTTCATCCACCTCATTAGAACTGATTCAAATGTATTCTTTTTAATGGCTGAGTAATACTCCATTGTGTATATGTACCACCGCTTTCTTATCCATTCATCTGCTGATGGACGTCTAGGTTGCTTCCATGTCCTGGCTATTATAAACAGTGCTGCAATGAATATTGGGGTACACGTGTCTCTTTCAATTCTGGTTTCCTCCATGTGTATGCCCAGCAGTGGGATTGCTGGATCATAAGGCAGTTCTATTTCCAGTTTTTTAAGGAATCTCCACACTGTTCTCCATAGTGGCTGTACTAGTTTGCATTCCCACCAACAGTGTAAGAGGGTTCCCTTTCCTCCACATCCTCTCCAGCATTTATTGCTTGTAGACTTTTGGATCACAGCCATTCTGACTGGCATGAAATAGTACCTAATAGTGGTTTTGATTTGCATTTCTCTGATAATGAGTGATGTTGAGCATCTTTTCATGTGTTTGTTAGCCATCTGTATGTCTTCTTTGGAGAAATGTCTATTTAGTTCTTTGGCCCATTTTTTGATTGGGTCATTTATTTTTCTGGAATTGAGCTGGAGGAGTTGCTTGTATATTTTTGAAATTAGTTGTTTGTCAGTTGCTTCATTTGCTATTATTTTCTCCCATTCTGAAGGCTGTCTTTTCACCTTGCTTATAGTTTCCTTTGTTGTGCAGAAGCTTTTAAGGTTAATTAGGTCCAATTTGTTTATTTTTGCTTTTATCTCCAATATTCCGGGAGGTGGGTCATAGAGGATCCTGCTGTGATGTATGTCAGAGAGTGTTTTGCCTATGTTCTTCTCTAGGAGTTTTATAGTTTCTGGTCTTAACGTTTAGATCTTTAATCCCTTTTGAGTTTATTTTTGTGTATGGTGTTAGAAAGTGGTCTAGTTTCATTCTTTTACAAGTGGTTGACCAGTTTTCCCAGCACCACTTGTTAAAGAGATTGTCTTTAATCCATTGTATATTCTTGCCTCCTTTGTCAAAGATAAGGTGTCCATATGTGCGTGGATTTATCTCTGGGCTTTCTATTTTGTTCCATTGATCTGTATTTCTGTCTTTGTGCCAGTACCATACTGTCTTGATGACTGTGGCTTTGTAGTAGAGCCTGAAGTCAGGCAGGTTGATTCCTCCAGTTCCATTCTTCTTTCTCAAGATAGCTTTGGCTATTCGAGGTTTTTTGTATTTCCATACAAATTGTGAAATTATTTGTTCTAGCTCTGTGAAGAATACTGTTGGTAGCTTGATAGGGATTGCATTGAATCTATTAATTGCTTTGGGTAGTATACTCATCTTCACTATATTGATTCTTCCAATCCATGAACATGGTATATTTCTCCATCTATTAGTGTCCTCTTTGATTTCTTTCACCAGTGTTTTATAGTTTTCTATATATAGGTCTTTAGTTTCTTTAGGTAGATATATTCCTAAGTATTTTATTCTTTCCGTTGCAATGGTGAATGGAATTGTTTCCTTAATTTCTCTGTTTTCTCATTATTAGTGTATAGGAATGCAAGGGATTTCTGTTTGTTGATTTTATATCCTGCAACTTTACTATAATCATTGATTAGTTCTAGTAATTTTCTGGTGGAGTCTTTAGGGTTTTCTATGTAGAGGATCATGTCAACTGCAAATAGTGAGAGTTTTACTTCTTCTTTTCCAATTTGGATTCCTTTTATTTCTTTTTCTGCTCTGATTGCTGTGGCCAAAACTTCCAAAACTATGTTGAATAGTAATGGTGAAAGTGGGCACCCTTGTCTTGTTCCTGAGTTTAGAGGAAATGCTTTCAATTTTTCACCATTGAGGATAATGTTTGCTGTGGGTTTGTCCTATATACCTTTTATTATGTTGAGGTATGTTCCTTCTATTCCTGCTTTCTGGAGAGTTTTTATCATAAATGGGTGTTGAATTTTGTCAAAGGCTTTCTCTGCATCTATTGAGATAATCATATGGTTTTTATTTTTCAATTTGTTAATGTGGTGTATTACATTGATTGATTTGTGGATATTGAAGAATCCTTGCATCCCTGGGATAAAGCCCACTTGGTCATGGTGTATGATCTTTTTAATGTGTTGTTGGATTCTGATTGCTAGAATTTTGTTAAGGATTTTTGCATCTATGTTCATCAGTGATATTGGCCTGTCATTTTCTTTTTTTGTGGGATCTTTGTCAGGTTTTGGTATTAGGGTGATGGTGGCCTCATAGAATGAGTTTGGAAGTTTACCTTCCTCTGCAATTTTCTGGAAGAGTTTGAGCAGGATAGGTGTTAGCTCTTCTCTAAATTTTTGGTAGAATTCAGCTGTGAAGCCGTCTGGACCTGGGCTTTTGTTTGCTGGAAGATTTTTGATTACAGTTTCAATTTTTGTGCTTGTGATGGGTCTGTTAAGATTTTCTACTTCTTCCTGGTTCAGTTTTGGAAAGTTGTACTTTTCTAAGAATTTGTCCATTTCTTCCACGTTGTCCATTTTATTGGCATATAATTGCTGATAGTAGTCTCTTATGATCCTTTGTATTTATGTTGTCTGTTGTGATCTCTCCGTTTTCATTTCTAATTTTATTGATTAGATTTTTCTCCCTTTGTTTCTTGATGAGTCTGGCTAATGGTTTGTCAATTTTATTTATCCTTTCAAAGAACCAGCTTTTGGCTTTGCTGATTTTTGCTATGATCTCTTTTGTTTCTTTTGCATTTATTTCTGCCCTAATTTTTAAGATTTCTTTCCTTGGTGTCATTTTCTAAGCCAGAAAATGCTAGTGGAGGGCTAAGCTTGGGAGGAAAAATCATGTATTAAGTCTTGGAAATATTCCATTTGAAGTACTTTTAAAGATATCCAAGTTGAGGCAGTTGGATCTGAAGAGAGTCTTTACCTTAAAATGTGTATTTGAATGCAATTAATGATCATGAAGGACATGGCAACCCACTCCAGTGTTCTTGCCTCGAGAATCCCAGGGACAGGGGAGCCTGGTGGGCTGCCATCTATGGGGTAGCACAGAGTCAGACACAACTGAAGTGACTTAGCAGCAATGATCATGAAAGCTATGGACATGGATGAAATTATTTGGGGACAAAGCAGTAGGGTGGGGGGCAGGAAAGGGCAAAAGCCTTAAAGAATCCTGATATCTAATGACCATATGAAGAAGGAAAAGCTGAAAAACTCAACAAAAAAAGTTACATTCAGAGAGAGAAGAGAAGAACCAACAAAATTTGACATGCCACTAAAAATCCCTAACTTTCCACAGAAAAAAGTTAAAAATGGGTCCAAGCCGAAAACGAGCTTTCTCTTCTCCAAACTCCTAGAAGCCTCAATGAACTGCTAGAATGTTTGGTACAAACGCAGTGGACACACTGCCCCTAATTAAGCATGCAAGTCAGCATTTCCCATATCCTATCATCAGCATTAGTCGTGAGATGTTCAGTTGTGAGGTTTGCCATCCATATAGTTTTTGATTCCTACAATGCTCTTGGACAATATGAGTTAAATAAACGATTTTTATACTATTGTTTTCTTAACTTCATTGCTGAGGTAAAGGTGTCCACACCCTCTCCTTCAGTTGGTACAGACTCAAAAACTTCTGCAAGCACACTATGCAGATGCCAAAATACCACCTTCTCTCACTGCTTGAGCATGAACTCTCAAAATGTTTCCTACAGCTTTGCCATTTGTTAAGGTCTTATTTACTTTTCAGTCCATATGCTAAGAGTAGAGACACATTTTACTGCGAGAGTTTTGTTCGGGCAGTTGGTATGGACAGTCGCCCATCATGGAAAACAATACCCTCTTGACAGCAGGGAGGACACAGACTTGCTAGATTCAATCCTTTCATCCCAATTTAACACTCCCTTTGTGGATAGAGAAAAATAATTTAACCTAGCTAGCCAGAGTTTTACATATACTGAAGTGTTCACTCCTGCTTTTATACCTGAGTTTTTAAAGTTTTAGTTTAAATCACTGTTTAAAAATTCATACATCCAGATATTTTGTCATCTAACCACTATGACTATGATTCTCATTGAATTGAACAACAAAAACTTCTAATGTGCTATTATTTCACCTGGTTATTTTAATTTCCATCCTCAGTTGCAGTGTTTTTAGAATAGGATGGGAAAATGCTAACTGGTTTTTCCATAAGGGCAGAGAGCATTTTAAAATCAGAAGTAATATATAACACAATTGTAGTATCAAAGCGTCCCATTTTTGCAGACTGAAGACAAAGTCTTAAAAATCTGTGGAAAACATGTCGTTTTCCAGAATTCCACGTCATCTGTAAATACAGTTCATTATAGTGGATAAAACATTATATTAATCTATCAGTGCTAAAAAGATGCCATACAGGCAGGAGGCAGCTTTCTATGTTGGCTCCACAAATGGTATTTGCATGCCAAATAATGATTTCAACAACTGACTCGTTAAAAAGAAAAGCATCAAAATATGTCCTGGCAACATTTAAGAGACAGAAGCCAACCAAATGTCCTACGGGGTGGGGGAGGGTGGGAATCAAAAGCCACATTCATATATTCCCTCCATATAAAATCCATGAAGCATCTGTAGTGAATTGGCACTCAAGTACCCAAAATGTGATACAACTTAAAAGGTGATTGTTTCACCCAAAGCGAGCACATAAATGCTATGGCAACAAATTGCCTTTGTTTCTGGGGTACTGCCAGTTTTGTGTAAATTTTAATGACTTTTAGGGTTTTAGTTTGCTAAATTATACAGGTTTCTCAATTATGCTTTAAATATTTTAATTTTAGAAGAATTAATTTAAATCAAACACCCTGGTAAGATGCAAGGAGCCACTGTGCCGTGGAAGATTGTCTCTGCAGTAGGAAGAGGAGGAATATTGTTTTCTTTGCTCTGATACTGGAGTGATGTAGAAAACCGTCAGCTTCCACATCTTCATCAATATTCATATCAGTGCCTAGAAAAATATTCAGCAATTTCACAACTATTTAAATCAATATTCGTTTAATATTGGGTAGAAATGAAATTGCATGGCATCTTTGTTGAATGCATCCTTTATAGAAATGTATCCAATCTAGAAGAAATCATTCCTAAAATAGCGAACAAAATAGCTAACTTGGAAAAACAAACAGTGACAGTTTGGTCAGAAAAAAGGGCAAATTTTATGTGAACGCTCCCCTAGGCTTTGAAAGTGAGTGTTAGTCGCTGGGTTGTGTCCAACTCTGTGATTCCATGGTCTATAGCCCACCAGGCTCCTCTGCCCATGGGATTCTCCAGGCAAGAATACTGGAGTCGGTAGCTATTCCCTTCTACAGGGGATCCTCTGGACCCAAGGATCAAACCTGGGTCTCCTGAATGGCAGGCAGATTCTTTACCATCTGAGCCACTAGGGAAGCCCTAGGCTTTAAATACAGTATTTTAATACCAGATTTCCAAGTTCCCAAGGATACTCCTAGGATTCTTTAGCAAACTAAAACTTAAGTTACAAGCAAACAAATGAAATCAGGGAGCCCAATTTGCTCCCTGCAGATGTCTTTGCATGAAAAGATCTGTTATCAAAAGTAAAAGAGAGCTAAGCAGAAGGACCACACTGACTCCTAGTAATCTGGGCTCACAAGACCTGAACTAGGAGATTCAGGACAAAACTTTTTTAAGAATACCTTGAACTAGCTAGATGCTAGGCTTTCAAAGATCAACTGTTCAAAGCAGATTTGCTTATTACCTAATATTTATAGAAGGCATGTGTTAAGATCTGCAAGAATAATGCCCTCTTAAATTTCTAAAAGCCATCCTAGAATTCTGTTTTCTTACGGTGGGGCTTCCCTGGTGGCTCAGTGGTAAAAAAATTCGCCTGTAATACAGGAGACGCAGGTTCGATCCCTGTGTGAACGATCCCCTGGAGGAAATGGCACCCCGCTCCAGTATTCCTGTCTAGGAGATCCCATGGACCGAGGAGCCTGGCAGGCTTACAGTGCATGGAGTCGCAGGAGAGTAGGACACGACTTAGCGACTAGACAACAATGTTGAGAAGAGAAAACCTCACATTAATAGTTCCCTGATATATTTTTGATGTCATTTTAGTAGAATTTCTCTTTGATTTAGTCTTATATAAGGTAATAAACTGTCAAATGAAATTTTAAAAGGTTAGATGTTTTCACTGTATATAAAAACAACAGTATTTTTATTTCCACAAATAATACTCCCAGTGGATTAAGACACTCAAGTCCTATTTCAAAAAAAATCAGAGTAGAATCCAGTATTCATTGCTGAGAATCCTGAAAAAGCATTTAAGGATAAAATTTGGGGCACTGTAGTAAAAGCTGGTAATGTCATCAATATAAACATCTCATACACATATTATCAATTTGTTAAGCAATTTTTCTAGGTGCTAGGAAAAAGCCAGTAAAAATATTGGTTCACAAGCCCCTAACAGATTCTAATATGGAGAAGACAAACTTGATATGAATTAAGATATGATTAATAATTTCCTTATTAGACATAAATATGCAGTAAAGAGAATCTTGTCATTCATATGAAGGGAGACATTCACTTCAAGAAGGCTTAACCCTGAGAGGTGTCCTGCTGCGTGCTATAAGAACTCTTAAGACCCAATGGCAAAATTCTTATTAGATGCCACAGGTCCTGTCCTTTTATTTTTTTAATTTTGCCATTTTTAACTGCCTATCTTCTGCTTGCCCCACTCTTCTGTTACATACAGTGAGAAGCATGTCAGTAGAAACATATTAAAGCACAATATATATTTGAATAAGTTGGCATTTCCTTCTAAAAAATAAAAGAGAGAACCAAGAATTTCAACTGATAAGAGTTATGCATATGTAAGCTCTGTATTTGGATCAGCCGAGTCTGGCAGAAATGCAGGTGAATACTGGAGGTAATCTATGAGTAAGAAATTAAAAGTTCATGCACCTGCAACCACCTTTTGTCAACGCGCCAAAATACATGAAGCGTAAATTTCAATTTCAGGTTATCACAAAATTCACAGTTGGTTAAAAACAAGGCAATATTATAATAGCAGGTAAAAGTCACATGTTCCAAAATATTTTATAAAATTCTTTCCTTTTACTCAAATAATATCACACTGACTATCACTAAGGGAAAAGAAGGCCTTCATGACAAGTAGTGTTAAGTCAGTAAGTCTGAGCTGAAGTATGACCTTTAGAGAAAGTGACCATCGTCTAAGTAGAGAGAACTAACTATGTTTCTGCATACTCTGATCATACTGCATTATCAATCATACTATTTTAAGCATTTTCTTTTATCTATATGGCAGTGTTCCCCATTTCATCCAAAAACTATTATGGGTTTGGCTCCAAAAAAACCGGAGTAGATACATTCCACCCTATCACTTCCACTACTTGCGATGGAGTACTCTGGGCCATAATTTGTATAAGAAGACTCCATCAGAACTTGAGAGGCAACCTGGTGGTTGAGGCCCCTGTTTTCTGTTTGCTCAGAAGCTTCTGGGTTTTGTTGTGGTTATGGTTTGTTGGTTTTGCCTCCTATGTATTCTGGCTTGGGTTCTACAGCAGTCCAAAATATGGACAGAAAAAGCCCTAGAGATGCTCGCAGGGTCTACTCAGAGATCCAGGAAAAGAAGCAAAGGAGCCGGGGAACAGAAGCCTTTGGTTTCATCCTCCCTACTCCAACCCAAGAAGCGGTGCCCCTCTTCCTTCCTATAGAGATGTAGTGACCTTGTTGACTCTCCACACCTTTCACCAGGTGAACACAGCCACAAAGCTGTGTCCTTTCCCTTCTCCACCATCACTATGCAGCAGATCCTGGGGATGGAGCCCTGCCCACTCTCCTATCCCAAACCAATAGAGCCTGGGAAGATTCCGGGCCACTTGCCCTGCCCACTAGTGAACATCCAGTCCCTGAGCGTGAATCCCTACTGACTCCCTTTGTCCTATGGGAGGCGAGTGCTAGCAAAGAGACGAGTTCCTTCCTCCCCTCAGGGACGCTGTACAGGGAGACTGTGTAGGACGGAACCCTGGGAGGGCTGCCAGGAGGCTGAAGCCCTGACTTTACACTGAGTAGAACAGTAAGGGAGAGCCCTGAGAACCAAAAGGAGAAGATCGCAGAGAGAAGGGAGCTAAAAAAGGGATACTTTAAATCCGAGTATGATGTCCTGAGCCTACCCCCAAAATTGTGCATGCATGAATCCCACCAGAATCAGCACCACAAAAATTCTGAGCACTTGAGTTTCAGATTGGCCTCTGGGAGAAAGACACAGTGAGATGGACCAGAATAGCACTGTAAAGGCTTTGAAAACAAGACTGACACTGGAACCACAATCCACAGAAAGTGAGTAAGGACATGTGGTCTGATCTTAACTGGGCTGACCATCTGCTAAAAGAAACAATCACAAGAACGTAAATCCAGATGACTTTAAAAGGATCCAGAATATCATAATGTAAAAGTATAATCATAATGTAAAAGAATTCAGAAAACCTAAACACCTCGGGAAAGGAGCATTTCAAGGCTGTATATTGTCACCCTGCTTATTTAACTTCTATGCAGAGTACATCATGAGAAACGCTGGGCTGGAGGAAGCACAAGCTGAAATCAAGACTGCCAGGAGAAATATCAATAACCTCAGATATGCAGATGACACCACCCTTATGGCAGAAAGTGAAGAAGAACTAAAGAGCCTCTTGATGAAAGTGAAAGAGGAGAGTGAAAAAGTTGGCTTAAAGCTCAGCATTCAGAAAACTAAGATCATGGCATCCAGTCCCATCACTTCATGGCAAATAGATGGGAAAACAGGGGAAACAGTATCAGACTTTATTTTTGGGGGCTCCAAAATCACTGCAGATGGTGACTGCAGCCATGAACTTAAAAGACACTTGCTCCTTGGAAGAAAAGCCATGACCAACCTAGACAGCGTATTAAAAAGCAGAGACGTTACTTTGCAAAAAAAGGTCCATCTAGTCAAGGCTATGGTTTTTCCAGTAGTCATGTATGGATGTGAGAGCTGGACTATAAAGAAAGCTGAGCACTGAAGAATTAATGCTTTTGAACTGTGTTGTCAGAAAAGACTCTTGAGAGTCCCTTGGACTGCAAGGAGATCCAACCAGTCCATCCAAAAGGAAATCGTTCCTGAATATTCATTGGAAGGACTGATGCTGAAGCTGAAACTCCATTACTTTGGCCACCTGATGCAAAGAACTGACTCATTTGGAAAGACCCTGACGCTGAGAAAGATTGAAGGTAGGAGGAGATGGGGCCAACAGAGGGTGAGATGGTTGGATGGCATCACCAACTCAATAGACATAAGTTTAAGTAAACTCCGGGAGTTGATAATGGACAGGGTGGCCTGACATTCTGCAGTTCACGGGGTCACAAAGACTCAGACACAACTCAGCGACTGAACTGAAACACCTCTTTAAAAAAGATGCTCAACAAACGCCAAACCCAAGATGACCCAAGTATTAGAAATACCAGATAAAAATTTTAATGTAGCTATTATATCTGTAGGGCAATATTCCCCAACCATTTGGCACCAGTTACCGGTGTCATGGAAGACAATTTTTCATTGGTACAGGGGTTGGGGGGAAAGGGGGGATGGTTTCAGGATGATTCAAGCACATTGAATTTATTGTGTACTTTATTTCTATTATTATTATATCAGCTCCAACTCAGATCATCAGGCATTAGATCCTGGAGGCTGGGGACCCCTCCAGTGCAGGGAAATAAAACTTTTCCAGATTTCTCATTGCTCCTATAAAAAACCTAGCCTTCTGAGACTCTTCAAATACCTTGAGAATTTGATCAACACCTGTTGGTTAGTTAATTGCTCTGATACAGCAGGATAATAAAATTTTCTAATTTTCCTGGGCTACAAAATGCTTACAGCCTTGACGAGATCCCTGGGGCTTCCAAGGTGGCACTAGCGGTAAAGAACCTATCTGCCAGTGCAGGAGACTTAAGAGATGCTGGTTTATCCCTGGGTCAGGAAGATCCCCTGGAAGAGGAAATGCCAACTCACTCCAATATTTTTTTGACAGGAGAATCCCACAGACAGAGGAGCCTCGTGGGAAATAGTCCATAAGGTTGCAAGGAGTCGGACAAGACTGAAGCAAGTTAGCATGCAAGCACAAACTAGATCCCTAGGTTAAACTCAGAAGGTGCCGAGGAGACTGGCTCACTATCTTCCTCGGTATTTACATGTCAAAAAAGAGGGTTTTGGAAGTTGGAAACATTTCTAGGTTATAAAGGTAGAGACACACAGGGCTATCTGCCTCCTGGAGAGACGTTATGTACATATCAAAGAGCTGGAGTTTAGATTCCAGCTCTTTGTTACCAAGGAGACCTCTTTAGGAAGAGTGAAGCATAGGTGCCTCCTGCCTCTTTATCAGCAGCTGCTGCTAAGTCGATTCAGTCGTGTCTGACTCTGTGCAGCCCCATAGACGGCAGCCCACCAGGCTCCCCTGTCCCTGGGATTATAAGCAGAGAAAAGTTATTTTCCTTGTCTCTCATCTATGGTGTGTTTATGTAGGGAAATTTCCCATAGGCTCTTGTTGGGTCATAGGGATAAGCCCTGGAGTAAGAGAGCACTTAGCCTTAAGAAATCTGTTTTTGACCCAGAACATCACATTTACACATTAAGGGTAAAATTAACAAAGATAAATATTAAAAACCCCACAGCAGCACGGCCCAAAAGTATGGGCAAGCACCCTTGGAATGAATGGAGAGGTTCTCAGCAAAGAAATGGAAGTTACAAAAAAACAACCAAACGACTTAAAAGAAGGGAGAGGGATTTCCCTGGTGGTACAGTGGCTAAGAATCTGCCAGGGATGCAGGGCACATGGGCTCGATCCCTGGTCTGGGGAAGATTCCACGTGCTGCAGAGTAACCAAGGCCGTGTGTGTGCCACGACTCCTAAGTCTGTGTGCCGAGAGCCTGTGCTCTGCAACAGGAGAAGCCACCACAATGAGAAGCCCACACACCCCAACAAGGAGTGGCCCCTGCTTGCCACGATTAGAGGATGCCCGCGTGCTGCAATGACGACTCAGCGCAGCCAAAAATAACTTACCAAAAAAAAAAAAAAGGGGAGAAAATATAATATGAAGGAAATAAAAAGAGAAAAGGAAAAAAGGAAGCTAATAATAAACCTGGAGACATAAATATATCAACACTTGATTTAAATGTAAATGGTCTTAAAAAACATTAGTCAAGAGATATAAATTGTAAAATTGGATTAAAATAAAAACTAGGCCCAACTATATGTTATCTACAAGAAGGGAAATATAATGATCCATATATATCAAAACGGAAAAGATAAATATAATATAATGATCCATATATATTAAAACGGAAAAGATAATACTAACACTATTAAAAAAATGCTTACTATCAGTAGTTGACTTCAGATCAAGAAAAATTACTCTAATTTTTAAAACATCAATATATTAAAACAATAATATACTGCAAATAAAGCTTATCCCAAGTAGTGCAAGATTGTTCAACAGTTAAAAATTAATTAATGTGATTCACCATATTAATAGGCTTAAAAAGAAAACCCATACAATCAAAGCAATAGAGGTAGAAAAAGCATTTGACAAGATTTAACATTCATTCAAATAAGAAAAAACCTAGCAAATCAGGAATAGTAGGAAATCTGATTTGATAAAGTTCATCTTTAGAAACATCTACAGATGACATCACTCGTAATGCTAAGAGATTGAACCCTTTCAGTTTAAAATCAGCAAAAAGATAAGGGTAACTGCCACCATCACTCTTACTCAATAGTATACTGGAGATTCGAGCCAGTTCAAGAAAGCAAGAGAAAGAAAGAAAACACATTCAGGTTGGAAAGAAAGCAATAAAACTGTCTCTAATGAGAGACAACGTGATTGTCTACACAGAAAAATCCCAAGGAATCTATACACACACACAAATTTTTAGAATTAATAAGCAAATTTAACAAGATCATAAGATACATATCAGTTCATAAAAGTCAACAGTATTTTTATATCCACTGTGCTGTGCTGTCCTTAGTCCTCAGTTGTGTTTCGTGACCCCGTGGACTGTAGCCCACCAGGCTCCTCTGTCTATGGGGATTCTCCAGGCAAGAATACTGGAGTGGCTTGCCACCGCCTCCTCCAGGGGATCTTTCCAACCTAGGGAATGAACCTAGATCTCCTTCATTGAAGGCAGATTCTTTACCAGCTGAGCTACCAGGGAAGCCCAAGAAAACTTGGAAACCAATTTTTTTTTTTTAACTTCTATTTACAGTAGCTAAATGGTGACTGCAGCCATGAAATTAAAAGACGCTTACTCCTTGCAAGGAAAGTTATGACTAACTTAGACAGTATATTCAAAAGCAGAGACATTACTTTGCCAACAAAGGTCTGTCTGGTCAAGGCTATGGTTTTTCCTCTGGATGTGAGAGTTGGACCGTGAAGAAGGCTGAGCGCTGAAGAATTGATGCTTTTGAACTGTGTGTTGGAGAAGACTCTTGAGAGTCCCTTGGACTGCAAGGAGATCCAACCAGTCCATTCTGAAAGTGATCAGCCCTGGGATTTCTTTGGAGGGAATGATGCTGAAGTTGAAACGCCAGTATTTTGGCCACCTCATGCAAAGAGCTGACTCATTGGAAAAGACTCTGATGCTGGGAGGGGTTGGGGGCAGGAGGAGAAGGGAACGACAGAGGATGAGATGGCTGGATGGCATCACTGACTCAATGGACGTGAGTCTGAGTGAACTCCAGGAGTTGGTGATGGACAGGGAGGCCTGGCGTGCTGCAGTCCATGGGGTCACAAAGAGTCGGACACAACTGAGCAACTGAATTGAACTGAAGGTATATATTAGGAAAATATTCTACATACTTAAAAATAAAATGTTAATGAAACATCAAAAAAATAGACTAAATGGAGAGATGTATGAAATTCATGGATTAGACAATTTACTATAATCCAGATATCAATTTTTCTCAAATCTGTCTACAGATTTAACATAATCGCAATTAAACATCCATGCAGGATTAATTTTAACTATAGAAAAGCTCACTCTAAAATATATATGGAAAAGGAACAGAATATCCACAACAATTTTGAAAAAGTGGAGCAATTTTGAAAACTGTGGACACTATTCAATTCTTAGACATTATACAATGCAATAGTATCAAGACAGAAAAGTATTGGTGACAAGATAAACACAGAGATTAAAACAACAGAAGATACTCTGGAAAAAGATCCACTCAAATACTGTCAGCTAATTTTCTACAAAGGTGCAAAGGCAATTCAATGGAGAAAGTCCAGCCTTTGCAACAAATGACACAAGGAATAATTAACATCCATATTTAAAAAAATCCTCAGCCTGTACCTTGCACCATATTAAAAAAAAAATGCCCAAAATGTAAATGTAAATTGATGTAAAATGTAAAACAATAAAACTAAGGGTAAATGACAAAATTACAAAATGTTTAGGTGAAAACAAAAAAGAAAATATGACCTTGGTTTAGGAAAGAGTTCTTAGATAAACACCATGATCCATAAAAGAAAAAACAAATGGTGAATTAGACTTTTCTCTATTAAGATGGCTTAATCCTGGATCGGGACGATCCGCTGGAGAAGGGATAGGCTGCCCACTCCAGTATTCTTGGGATTCCCTTGTGGCTCAGCTGGTAAAGAATCCACCTGCAATGCAGGAGACCTGGGTTGGATCCCTGGGTTGGGAAGACCCCTTGGAGAAGGGAAAGGCTATCCACTCCAGTATTCTGGCCTGGGCAATTCCATGGCCTATACAGTCCATGGGGTCACAAAGAGTAGGACACGACTGAGCGACTTTCACTTCACTTCATTAAGCAGTAAAGAATTCACCTGCCAATACAGCAGATGAAGTAGATGCAGGTTCATTTGATCCTTGGGTCAGGAACATCCCCTGGAGTAGGAAATGGCAACCTACTCCAGTATTCTCGCCTAGAAAATTCCATGGACAGAGAAACCAGGCAGGCTACATTCCATGGGATTGCAAAAGAGTTGGACATGACTGAGTGAGCAAGCGCTATTAAGAGTACTTTTAAGAGAATAAAGACACAAGTCACAGACTAGAAAATATAGGACTTGTATCCAGAACATTATATATATATATATATACACATATATATATACATACACATATATGTATCTTCTTTGGTGAAATATCTGTTAAAATCTTTCGCCTATTTTTTAAAAATTGTTTTTTTTTCTTATTGCTCAGTTTTGAGAGTTTATATATATATGGGAGCCTGACAGGCTACAGTCCATGGGGTTGCAAGAGTTGGATACAACTTAGCAACTAGATCATCATCATATATACATATACATATAATCCCCAGGAGTTCATATATTTTTTAAAAATAGGCAGAAGATTTTAACAGATATTTCACCAAAGATATATGAATGGCAAATAAACACAGGAAAAGGTTTCTAGCATCACTAGTCATTGTTGCTGTTGTTTAGTCACTAAGTCATGTCTCACTCCTTTGTGATTCAGGACCAGGCTCCTCTGTCCATGGGATTTCCCAGGCAAGAATACTGGAATGGGTTGCCTTTTTTTCTCCAGGGATCTTCCCAACCCAGGGATAAAAATCCACATCTCCTGTGTTGGCAGGCGGATTCTTTACCACTGAGCTACCAGGCAAGCCCCATTAGTCATTACAGGCAAGCAAATTTAAAGCACAATGAGATACCTTTACATATCTATTAGAATGATTAAAATTAGGAATAATGACAATTCCAAGTACTAATAAAGATGAGATGAAACAGGAGCACTCAGACTCTACGTATGGGAATATAAAATGGCACAACCACTCTAGAAAACCAACTGGCAATTTCTTAGAAGCTTAAACATACACTTACCAGTGTAACCTAGCAAACTCCCTATTAGTATTTAACCTAGAGAAATGAAAATTAATTTTTGCACAAAAACTTGAATGTATACAACAGCATTATTTACAACTGCCTCAGACTAGAAGCATTTAGGGAAAGTGAAGTTGTCGCTCAGTCGTGTCCGACTCTTAGCAACCTCATGGACTGCAGCCTACCAGGTTCCTCCGTCCATGGGATTTTCCAGGCAAGAGTACTGGAGTGGGGTGCCATTGCCTTCTCCGAGAAGCATTAAAAAAAAAAACAAAACCCTTTAATGGTGAAGGACACACAAATGGGTTAGTACATCTACACAATGAAATACTGCACAGAAACATAAAAGGACTAATTATCGATACACACAACAACTTGAATGGATCTCAAGTAAAATAATCCAGTCTCCAAAGGTTACATACTGCATTATTCCATTTATACAACATTCTAGAGGAGGCAAAAACAACATAGGAACAGAAAAAAATTAGTGGTTCCCAGGGGTTAGGCATGGGAAGGGTCACAATAACTCTTTGGCAGCGCTGAAATTTTTCTTTATCCTGTTTGTTTGTGATAGTTACAAGAATCTATACAAGTAAAAAGCTCATAAGTGAAGTTGCTCAGTTGTACCCGAATCTTTGCAACTCCATGGGTAGTAAAGTAGGAAGTCAAGAAACACCTGGAGTAACAGGCAAATTTGGCCTTGGAATACGGAATGAAGCAGGGCAAAGACTAATAGAGTTTTGCCAAGAAAATGCACTGGTCATAATAAACATCCTCTTCCAACAACACAAGAGAAGACTCTATACATGGACATCACTAGATGGTCAACACCGAAATCAGATTGATTATATTCTTTGCAGCCAAAGATGGAGAAGCTCTATACAGTCAACAAAAACAAGACCAGGAGCTGACTATGGCTCAGACCATGAACTCCTTATTGCCAAATTCAGACTTAAATTGAAGAAAGTAGGGAAAACCACTAGACCATTCAGGTATGACCTAAACAAATCCCTTATGATTGTACAGTGGAAGTGAGAAATAGATTTAAGGGCCTAGATCTGATAGACAGAGTGCCTGATGAACTATGGAATGAGGTTCGTGACATTGTACAGGAGACAGAGATCAAGACCATTCCCATAGAAAAGAAATGCAAAAAAGCAAAATGGCTGTCTTGGGAGGCCTTACAAATAGCTGTGAAAAGAAGAGAAGTGAAAAGCAAAGGAGAAAAGCAAAGATATAAGCATCTGAATGCAGAGTTCCAAAGAATAGCAAGAAGAGAGAAGAAAGCCTTCTTCTGCAATCAATGCAAAGAAATAGAGGAAAACAAAAGAATGGGAAAGACTAGGGATCTCTTCAAGAAAATCAGAGATACCAAAGGAACATTTCATGCAAAGATGAGCTCGATAAAGGACAGAAATAGTATGGACCTAACAGAAGCAGAAGATATTAAGAAGAGATGGCAAGAATACACAGAAGAACTGTACAAAAAAGATCTTCACAACCCAGATAATCACGATGGTGTGATCACTGACCTAGAGCCAGACATCCTGGAATGTGAAGTCAGGTGGGCCTTAGAAAGCATCACTACGAACAAAGCTAGTGGAGGTGATGGAATTCCAGTGGAGCTATTCCAAATCCTGAAAGATGATGCTGTGAAAGTGCTGCACTCAATATGCCAGCACATTTGGAAAACTCAGCAGTGGCCACAGGACTGGAAGAGGTCAGTTTTCATTCCAATCCCAAAGAAAGGCAATGCCAAAGAATGCTCAAACTACCGCACAATTGCACTCATCTCACACTCTAGTAAAGTAATGCTCAAAATTCTCCAAGCCAGGCTTTAGCAATATGTGAACCGTGAACTTCCAGATGTTCAAGCTGGTCTTAGAAAAGGCAGAGGAACCAGAGATCAAATTGCCAACAGCTGCTGGATCATGGAAAAAGCAAGAGAGTTCCAGAAAAACATCTATTTCTGCTTTATTGACTATGCCAAAGTCTTTGACTGTGTAGATCACAATAAACTGTGGAAAATTCTGAAAGAGATGGGAATACCAGACCACCTAATCTGCCTCTTGAGAAATTTGTATGCAGGTCAGGAAGCAACAGTTAGAAGTGGACATGGAACAACAGACTGGTTCCAAATAGGAAAAGGAGTTCGTCAAGGCTGTATACTGTCACCCTGTTTATTTAACTTAGATGCAGAGTACATCATGAGAAATGCTGGACTGGAAGAAACACAAGCCGGAATCAAGATTGCCAGGAGAAATATCAATAACCTCAGACATGCAGATGACACCACCCTTATGGCAGAAAGTGAAGAGGAACTCAAAAGCCTCCTGATGCAAGTGAAAGTGGAGAGTGAAAAAGTTGGCTTAAAGCTCAACATTCAGAAAACGAAGATCATGGCCTCCAGTCTCATCACTTCATGGGAAATAGATGGGGAAACAATGGAAACAGTGTCAGACTTTATTTTTCTGGGCTCCAAAATCACTACAGATGGTGACTGCAGCCATGAAATTAAAAGACGCTTACTCCTTGGAAGGAAAGTTATGACCAACCTAGATAGCATATTCAAAAGCAGAGACATTACTTTGCCAACAAAGGTTCATCTAGTCAAGGCTACGGTTTTTCCTGTGGTCATGTATGGATGTGAGAGTTGGACTGTGAAGAAGGCTGAGCACTGAAGAATTGATGCTTTTGAACTGTGGTGTTGGAGAAGACTCTTGAGAGTCCCTTGGACTGCAAGGAGATCCAACCAGGCCATTCTGAAGGAGATCAGCCCTGGGATTTCTTTGGAGGGAATGATGCTAAAGCTGAAACTCCAGTACTTTGGCCACCTCATGCGAAGAGTTGACTCATTGGAAAAGACTCTGATGCTGTGAGGGATTAGGGGCAGGAGGAGAAGGGGATGACAGAGGATGAGATGGCTGGATGGCATCTCTGACTCAATGGACGTGAGTCTGAGTGAACTCTGGGAGTTGGTGATGGACAGTGAGGCCTGGCATGCTGCGATTCACAGGGTCGCAGAGTCGGACACAACTGAGCAACTGATCTGATCTGATCTGATCTGGGTAGTAGCCTGCACCAAGCTCCTCCATCCATGGGATTTTCAAGGAAAGAGTACTGGAGTGGGTTGGCATTTCCTTCTAGAGGGAATCCTCCCAACCCAGGGATGGAACCCAGGTCTCTCACATTGTAGACAGACGCTTTACCGTCTGAGCCACCAGGGATGGTGGCTCATAGTATTACACAATAAGGGCTTTCCAGGTAGCTCCACAGTAAAGAATCCACTTTCAATGCAGGAGAGACACAGGAGTCATGGGTCTGATCCCTGGGTCAGGAAGATCCCCTGGAGAAAAGAACAGCAATCCACTCCAGTATTCTTGCCTAGAGAATCCCATGGACAGATGAGCCTGGTGGGCTACAGTCCATGGGGTTGTAAAGGGTCAGACACGACTGAGCAACTTAGCACAAGCATTACACAATAAAAAGGAGCATTTTAGGGTAAACAAAAAAAAAAAGAGAATATTTTAAAACACTCTTCTGGAGACTTGGTATAATTTACATTGGAAGAAAATTCTCAGGATTTAAGAATACAATAAAATGTTTAAATATCACACCAAGTAAAGACTATATACAAACCTGGTTATCAAACAAGAGCAAATCAAGATGCTAGAAGCAATCAAGTAGCAAAGATCGAGGTGCAAATGTATACAGAGTCTCCCATAAATTACAAATACATGTAAGTGCTTAAAATTCCTCTCTATTATGCAGGCAGAAATCAGAGGAATATGGAGAACAGGAAAATCTACAGGAGAGAAAGGAAGGTGAGGGAAATACCTGAGTGACCACCAAGCCTATGCTTCAGAGGAAGGGCCTGATCATTTTTCAGGTCGAATGACAACCTCAGTATTGACTTTAACTTAGATTTGTCCCTAAATACTATCTAGAATAAAAGACCAATATTCATCAATACCTCCTCAAGGGCACCTGCAGAAATCCTGTGACCTGCAACATTTATCACGTCATCAACTCGAGACATAACATAAACATAGCCTTCTTCATCCATGTACCCAGCATCCATGGTGTCATAGTATCCCTGAAAATAAAGAATAAAGAATGTCTGATTAGCATCTAGTATTAGGTAATGTAATTATTTTTAATCTTGGTAAAATATAAAATAGGATAAAAATAGGTTTGCATTTGGCTTTCTCACAACTAGCCTATTGAATTCCATTACTTCTGGTTTTGAAAGCTTACTATTAATAGAATCTGTTTGCTCCCTTGACATCCAGGAATAAATTAAAGTGTTCTTATATATGTTGAAGCTAAGCATTTGGACTGAAAGTTCCAAAGTTTATGAACCCAATTTCTTCTTTTAATGGAGAAGTAATAGCTCAATATTTCCAGTAGGCTTTGGTATTGCAAAAGTAGTTCTTTGATAGATTTCTTGTGTTAATTTCTAAAGGTGTTAAAGCTCTCTATTAATAATTACAAAATAGACCACTAATTTATTAACATAGATTTGGATTGGACTCGAGCTTCACTGAAATTATAGTTAAATAGTAAGTATAAAACTTAATTTTCTGTCAACTCAGAGTAGCAGTACAGTTTCACTGGTCCAGATGTTACAACAGAATGAAAAATCAAGAAGAATAAAATTAGAAAGAAAGAAATATTTCTCCCCCTAATGCTTCAGAATTGCGTTAATACCTGTATTATGAGCTTGGGCTTCCAGATAAATCCAGGCAAGTCACTATTTGTGCTTCTTAATCTTCCTAAAACTCAGTATGCTCATCTATTAAATAGG
Organism: Bos taurus; assembly: GCF_002263795.3. NCBI lineage: Eukaryota > Metazoa > Chordata > Mammalia > Artiodactyla > Bovidae > Bos > Bos taurus. The sequence goes on along the minus strand of NC_037332.1, from coordinate 10,819,356 downwards.
ATAATGGACCGTGCCTTATAAGGCTATGAGTAGCATAAATGAGACGAAGCATATGAAGAGGGCAGACTGACGCACATCATAAATCCTCAATAATTGGCAACTCTTACAGCAATTACTACAAGAAAGGCCATCTAGAATACAGTTAAGAACGTGGGCCCTGGAGCCAGAAATTACAGGTCCAAAAGTCAGCTCTGTTCCTCTAAACAGTGAGCAAGTTACTCAACCCTTCTGAGCTGTTCAGCTGACAGGGCTGAGGTAACAAGACAGAGTATAGGTTCACTATATCTAGTTTAATCATAAACTACGGTCCATGGGGCTTTGAAGGAGCTTTCCATTTTGTTCAAGGTGCTCATGTTGAAAACCACATGCGCATATCCTGTGTCACTGTCAGGCTGTAATTAATCACAGCAGTCCTCTGATGATTTGACTGGGGCCCATCGGGCAGATAGATGGGGCTTATTGGCGTCAATTCTAGACAGATCTTCTCAGCCACAGTCCTTTGGGGCATGTTTAACCTTGGCTACTGAGGTCATTTAACCCTGAGATGTCTTTCTCAAGGAAGCTATTTTAATTCTTGTCATTTGTCTAGTTGATTAGATTAGGTTTCCTTCACTCACAAATAATAAGGATAGAATGCTAAGTACTTAGACTCACCTTTGTTTTTTAATGCAATTCTAATCATTCACTCTTTTTTTACCCGGTGCATAATGAGGACCAGGTATTTCTCTAAGGGAAAGAAATAGAGGTGAAAAGACAGCAGCAAGATGAGAGTGGGGCCCTTTTGCGTATTATCAATTACATACTATTATAAACATAAACCACAGAGTAACAGGAAAATGATAAAACAGAATGCCAAAAGATACTTTTCGTTATCCAAAGCACTACAGTTGGATGTTAAGTATACTGTCTTTATCCTGTATTTGTATTTCAAAATAAAGAACTCAGAGGGCACTCAGGAATGAATGCCAATAATAGGCAAAGGGATTAAAAAAATACAATTTCTGGCAAGCAGAACAAATGTTCCTCAAATTTTGCTCATACAGAGGAGTTGTGCATGCATGCTAAGTTGCTTCAGTTGTGTTCGACTCTTTGCAACCCTAGGGACTGTGGCCCGCCAGGCCCCTCTGTCCATGAGATTCTCCAGGCAAGAATCCTGGAGTGGGTTGCCATTCGTCTTCCAAGGGATTTCCCCAAGCCACAGATCGAACCCATGTCTCTTATGTCTCCTGTACTGGCAGGTGGGTTCTTTACCATTAATGAGGTTCTAATGACAACTGTCCAGTTCTGATCAAGTGTTCTCAGTCTGTGAGGAGAAATCCAATGCAAGAAATCATATAGAAAGTCTCCAAAAGTTTTAGTTTAGCAAAGGGAAGTCGCTCAGTCGTGTCCGACTCAGTGACCCCATGGACTGCAGCCTACCAGGCTCCTCCGTCCATGGGATTTTCCAGGCAAGAGTACTGGAGTGGGGTGCCATCAAAGGCTGTTAACTTTCAGAAAAAAATAAGAGAAACTGAGATATTTCTATGTCCAGAAACTGATAAAAAAAAATATTAAAATGACTTATTTAGACATTTGAGCTTTGGGCATTCTTTCCCTCTGAGGTCTGGAAACTGGTCCAGATAACCTTTAAGGGTAGTTTTGCGATCCATGATTCTAAGAGTAAGCTGCCTAATGTAATAGGCGAGAACTACAGAGAAGTATGTAAGGTGAGTTTAAAAAAAGAATAATAAAATTCTTACAGGAAATTTTTCAAAGTATAAATGCTTGAATGCCTCTTGATTCTTCCAGAGTCCTGAAAAAGCTCCAGGTGGTAATGGCAACCTTGTATAAAAACAGAGCATGGGAATTAGGACAAAAGTGGTAGTAAAGACAGATTGATTAGAAGTACTCATTTTCCGCCATGATGAGTAAGAACAATTCAAGTCCCACATTGAATTGTAACCCCTAAACCTGATAGATAGATCATGTCTAACTGAGGGTGAAGCAGCTGACCAAGACATAGGAAATTCACGGAAGGGTAACTGTAGTTTCTGAGAAGGGCACCAAAGGCACACCATCTTGGCATTCAGATAGTGATTAGCATCAATCACTCTTTTGGTAAGAAGGATAACATCTGCAAAAAGGAACCAGAAATGCATCATTATATTACTTTTTAAGGGAAATTTCCTTCCACCATAGGCAAATAAATCAAAAAAATTTTTGACGTATCAAGGTACCAACTGCCACCTTTGCCAGTCTCGTTGTGCAGTGAGATGATCCAATGAAACATCTCATGCATAGTCTTATCTTCACAATCAATGTGTCTCCCCACTCTTCCATCTCCTGTTCTTCCTTTTCATGACAATCCAGACCTATGTTATTTCTCACCCCTATGAACCCATGAAGACATGTGAGCATATAAAATAGAAGATAGCATATATCTGTTCTTTGTAATCAATTTCCTCTTCAATTTCCTTCTTTTTTTCCATAATATTAAACAGGGATTATACATAAGAATCCGCCTGCAATGTGGGAGACCCCAGTTTGATTCCTGGGTTGGGAAGATCCCTTATGGCTCAGATGGTAAAGAATCTGCCTGCAACGCGGGAGACCTGGGTTCGATCCCTGGGTTGGGAAGATGCCCTGCAGGAAGGCATGGCAACCCACTCCAATATTCTTGCCTGGAGAATCCCCATGGACAGAGAAGCCAGTCCATGGGGTGCAAAGAGCCAGACACGATTGAGCAATTAAGCACACACATATGACAAGGGCTCACCTCTATCTGCACGCATGTGTGCTCAGTCATGTCCGATTCTTTGTGACCCTGTGGGCTTAGCCCGCCGGGCTCCTCTGTCCATGGAGTTTTCCAGGCAAGAATACTGGAGTAGGCTGCCATTTCCCACTCTACAGGATGTTCCAGATCCAGGGATCAAAACTGCGTCTCTTGTGCCTCGTGCATTGGCAGGCGGATTTTTTACTACTGTACTACCTGCGAAGCCCATACCTAGCTACCTATCTTTACATGAATAAATACGTAAATTCTTATATCAGTTCCCTGTAGGAAGTACCACCTATCAAAAATAACCGCTCAGTGTACTTTCTGGACACAGAAACTTTTGAGATGCTTTATAGTTTGTAAATTCAGATACTGTCAATTTAAAGATTTTCAAAACCCTACCCTCTGGTACTCACAAAAGACACCAAGTGAAGCAGTGATTTCCCAGTGCTGAGGTGGGAAATGGAAAGGCAGGCAGACACGGAGACTGCCAACATGAGGCAACATCAGCCGCTTCCAACCCCAGTCCCAGTCCTAGACTTCTGAGACACTGAATTGTATTCTCACATTCTGTCAGGAGAAAATGCTGTTCCCGTTGGGGTCAGCCACCAGCTAGGATCCTCCTTTTCCCCCATGTTAGCCTGCCCACAGCTCTTCCCTTGCTGTCTCCTTTTTGTACTTTTTTAAGATGGAGGAAAACTGTGACCCCAGTGTTTCTGGATCTCGTATCGTTTCATAAAACACACGGGAAAGCATTTTATAACCTGAGAAATTAAAAACCACAGAGATGCTGCTGTATCGTTACTGCTGTTACTATTACTGTTCATTGCTAATTTGCAGGAAGGCAGCAAGCTGAAGCACACAGTCCCTTCAGGTCCTTTAACTGACTTTTCTATGTTAGGCTGTACTGGAGACAGCAGAGCTGGGTGGGGTCTGAGGTACATTTGAATGTACACGTTGGGTAGAGGGGGGAGCAGTTTTCACTTAGTTCCACCTGATACAGAGATACACAGAACTGCCGATCCAAATTCTTAAACACGTAACATTGCCCATACGAAGAGCAATGAGTACAGAAGGACATGCTGTTCAAGTGTCTCATCCATTGTATCTACCCCAAATGTAAGATTTCCAACATCCATGCATGGCCTCTTCCCAGTAACAGAGACTTCTGAGTATCTGCAATAATAATCCAAATGAGTTACTACTTCATGTACAGAACGTGAGCTGCGTTTCCTCAGTCCAGTTCAGTAGCTCAGTCATGTCCGATTCTTTGCGACCCCATGGACTGCAGCATGCCAGGCTTCTCTGTCCACCAACTCTTGGAGCTTACTCAAACTCTCATCCATCAAGTCGGGGACGCCATCCAACCATCTCATCCTCTGTCATCTCCTTCTCCTCCCACCTTCAATCTTTCCCAGCATCAGGGTCTTTTCCAACGAGTCAGTTCTTGGCATCAGGTGGCCAAAGTATTGGAGTTTCAGCTTCAGCATCAGTCCTTCCAGTGAATATTCTGGACTGATTTCCTCTAGGATGGGCTGCGTTTCCTAGTGGCCTACAATATACCTAGTTCAGTGTGTGCACATAGGACCAGGAGTTTAGCATTTTCTGGTAAGAGTGTTCCTGGAGAGAAAAGGAAATCTTACACTTCCCAGAAGTTGATTAAGTTTGCAGTCTCTATTCATAAAAGAAGACATCCTGATGATCTGTTTTCTCTTACTTCCTGAAAAAGTTTGATACTAGCAATTAGTAACATATAGATTGTATGTGTTAGTCACTCAGATATGTCTGACTCTGCATCTCCATGGACTGTGGCCTGCCAGGGTACTCTGTCCATGGAATTCTCCAGGCAAGAATACTGGAGTGGGTTGCCATTCCCTGCTCCAGGGTATCTTCCTGACCTAGAGATCCAACCTGGGTCTCCTGCATAGCAGGCAGATTCTTTACCATGTGAGCCACCAGGGAAGCCTAACAGATAGATTATATTCTTATAATTAATTAAAGTCTAGAGGGTTACAAGTACAGATAGCAATTCCTTCAGAAAAATTAAGCTTTAAGGATACTTGCTTTCTCAGCCACTGCACAAAACTTTAAATATCTTCACAAATTTTCCGAAGAATAGGGACAGCAGGAATTTTTACATCATCTGTGAGAAAGGTTTGCCTAAGTTTGGATACACCTATAGACCCTGGGAATTAAGTATAACACAGCAAGAGTATGATCCATGGAGAGGAGTACAGAATATTAAGGAGAAATACAAGGTCAAATATGAGTCTTAGAGAGGGACCAAGAAAAAGAAAAAAAAAAAAAGACCATGAAGAAAAAGAAGAAAATCAGAGTTGTATGAGAACCAGGAGACACTCGTATGTGAAGAGCCTCCCGAGCAGAGTTTTAGTAATACTGAGTGTTCAACAAGGTCAAGTGAAGGGCAAATTATTTTCCAAGTGGATTTCAACAGAGGTCATGCAACTCAGTGACCAAGATATTGTGAATTTCCCTCAGGACAGCCATTTCTGCAGAGTGGAGCTGAAATGACTGCAGTGATCAGAGAGTAATCAGGAAAGTGCAGACGGTAAGGTTAGACTATACTTTTTAAAAGTTTGTGGGTGACCAGAAGGAGAGAAGAAAATCGGGGTTTAATGAAGAGACAGGCAGATTTAAGACGTGAAATACTTAAGCAGAAGTAGCCAGTGGAGAGAGGGTGGAGATTTGACAGTTAAAGAAGAAAACACCAGAAGAATTCTTTGACCATTTAATTAATTTATTCATTCATGCACACATTAACTCATGCATTTGTTTTCTGCATTCAATCGCGTATTTGTGGAGTGTCTGGCATTCCTCAGTCACTGTGTTAGACATGAATGGTAAATATATATAAACCATTTTCCAAGATGAACAGAGATTCTGGCATATTGTATATTACAGGAAATTTAGTACTTTTTTAGAAGGCAATGGCACCCCACTTCAGTACTCTTGCCTGGAAAATCCCATGGACGGAGAAGACTGGTAGGCTACAATCCATGGGGTCGTGAAGAGTCGGACACGACTGAGCGACTTCACTTTCACTTTTCACTTTCATGCGTTGGAGAAGGAAATGGTAACCCACTCCAGTGTTCTTGCCTGGAGAATCCCAGGGATGGCAGAGCCTGGTGGGCTGCCGTCTATGGGGTCACACAGAGTCGGACATGACTGAAGCGACTTAGCAGCAGAATACATGTAGGGAGAAAGACTGTAAAGAATGATGTCTAATCCATTAAATTAATGACATAACATCAAAACATCTTGAATTTTTATATTCAAGAAAATTTGTCAGGCAAGTTTTACAGCAGATGGTTAAACTCTATACTATCAGGAACTCTTGGAAGGGAAGTTTTTTCATCACCAGCCAAGGTATGGATCTGTGGCAAATGGCATATGTGTCTGGTCCTGAGTCATTTTTGAGATGCCCCGAGGAAACTTCTTTATTATCCCCAAATCTAACTGAGGAACAGGCAGGAAAGCAAGATATGAAGTTGCAGTTGATAATTAGTAGGATAAAGTAAGAGAATGCTACCGATTCTTCACTAATAAAGTCTGGTGAATTGAAAAATTCAAATGTTAGTCGACTATTGAAAAGAGACTCTAAAGAAGGAACCTTCGAAGGTAACACTTAACGGTCCTAATGCAAAGCAAGAAAGAAGAGGGAGTTCCAGAATTGGAAGTATCAGTGATTTTGTACATGAATATGTATAAAATATGTTATAAGAGAAGCAATAGTCTCCAGAAAAAAAGTTAGGTGTATATGAACTAGAGCAGAATTGTTTTCTGCAGTATTCAAAAGTAACACTTTTCTTGTTGCTAACCTAATGCTTATTCTATATTAAATGCAGGTTTTACTTAGAAAAAGAATATTTTTTTCTGTAGTTACAATAACATAAAAATTCATTGGAAAGGTAGACGGAAGGAAATTTTCTGAAAATACTAAGAAACATGCTGGTTAATGCTTTGTTGTCTGCAAGTTCAGTCACTAAGTCCTGACTCTTTGTGACCCTACGGACTGCAGGACCCCAGCCTCTCTGTCCTTCACTATCTCTCAGAGTTTGCTCAAACTCATGTCCATTCAACCATTTCAACCTCTGTCGCCCCCTTCTCTTTCTGCCCTCAATCTTTCCCAGCATCAGAGTCTTTTCCAATGAGTTGGCTCTTTACATCAGGCGGCCAAGTATTGGAGCTTCAGCTTCATCATCAGTCCATTCAATAAATATTTAGGGTTGATTTCCTTCAAGATGGGCTTTGCTTGTGACTCAGCCGGTAAAGAATCCACCTGCAATTGGATTCGATCTCAATTGGGTTGGGAAGTTCCCTGGGTTGGGAAGATCCTCCGGAGAAGGGAAAGGCTATCCCTTCCAGTATTCTGGCCTGGAGAATTTCATGGACTGTATAGTCCATGGGGTTGCAAAGAGTCAGACTTGACTAAGCAAAATTCACTTTCCTTCAGGATTGACTGGTTTGATCTCCTTGCTATCCAAGGGACTCTCAAGAGTCTTCTCCAGCACCACAATTCAAAAGCATCAATTATTTGGTGTTCAGCCTTCTTTATGGTCCAACTCTCACATCTGCACATGACTACTGGAAAAACCACAGCTGGGACTGTATAGACCCTTGTCAGCAAAGTGATCACTCTGTTTCTTAAAACACTGCCTAGGTTTGCCACAGCTTTTCTTCTAAGGAGGAAGATTCTTTTCTTTTCCTGGATGCAATCACCATCCTCAGTGATTTTGGAGCCCAAGAAATAAAATCTGTCACTGTTTCCTCTTTTCCTGTTCTATTTGCCATGAAGTGATGGGACTGAATGCCATGATCTTTGTTTTTTGAATGTTGAGTTTTAAGCCAGCTTTTTCACTGTCCTCTTTAACCCTCATCAAGAGGCTCTTAGTTCCTTAGAGTGGTGTCATTAGTATCATCTGCATATCTGAGGTTGTTGCTGTTTCTCCTGGAAATATTGATTCCAGGTTGTGATTCATCCAGGCCAATATTTCACATGATGTACTCTACATATAAGTTAAATAAGCAGGGTGACAATATACAGCCTTTATGTACTCCTTTTCCAATTTGGAACAAGTCTGTTGTTCCATGTCCAGTTCTAACTGTTGCTTCTTGACCACATACATACCAGGCACATAAGGTGGTCTGGAATTCCCACCTCTTTAAGGTGGGATTTTCCACAGTTCGTTATGATCCACAAATGCTTTAGTCAACGAAGCAAAAGTAGATATTTTTCTGGAGTTCCCTTGTTTTTTCTATGATCCAGCAGATGTTGGCACTTTGATCTCTGGTTCCTCTGCCTTTTCTAAATCCAGTTGTTATATCAGGAAGCTCTCAGTTCACATACTGTTGACATAGCTTGAAGGATTTTGAGCATTACCTTGCTAGCATAAGAAATGAGCACAAGTGTATGGTAGTCTGAGCATTCTTTGGCATTGCCCTTCTTTGGGATTAGAATGAAAACTGACCGTTTCCAGTCCTGTGGCCACTGCTGAGTGTTCCAAATTTGCTGGCATATTTATGGCAGCACTTTAACAGCATCATCTCTTAGGATTTGAAATAGCTCAGCTGGAATTTCATCATATCTACTTTGTTCATAGTAATGCTTCCTAAGACCCACTTGACTTTATACTCCAGAATGTCTGACTCTAGGTAAGTGATCACACCATCGTGTTTATCCAGGTCATTAAGACCTTTTTTGTACAGTTCTTTGCATTCTTGCCACCTCTTCTTAATATCTTCTGTTTCTGTTAGGTTCTTTGCCTCTTCTGTCCTTGATGTGCCCATCTTTGCATGAAATGTTCCCATGCGATCTCTAATTTTCTCAAAGAGCTCTCTAGTCTTTCCCATTCTATTGCTTTCCTCTATTTTTTGCATTGTTCACTTAAGAAGGCTTTTTTTCTCTTCCTACTATTCTCTGCAACTCTGCATTCAGTTGGGTATATCTTTCCCCTTTTCCTTTGCCTTTTATTTCTCTTTTCTCAGCTATTTGTAAGGCCTCTTCATACAACCACTTTGCCTTCTTGCATTTCTTTTTCTTTGGGATGGTTTTGGTCACAGTCTTCTGCACAATGTTATGAATCTCCATCCATACTGTTTCAGGCACTCTGTCTACCAGATCTAAGGCGTTGATTATCATCCTTCAAATATAAGGTCAAATGCTACCAGCCTGTGATATCTTCCCTAAGTCTTCCCAGAGTGAAAAGGAGAGTTCTATTACAACCCATCCAATTGAGAATGTGGAGTTCCTCTTAAAGAATATTTTTTCCAAGTGTTAGTCGCTCAACCTGCCAGGTTCCTCTGTCCATGGAATTCTCCAGGCAAGAATACTGGAGTGGGTTGCCATTCCCTTCTCCAGGGGATCTTTCTGACCCAGGAATCAAACCCGGGACCCCTGCATTGCAGGCAAATTCTTTACCATCTGAGCCACCAGGGAAGCCCATTCTTCTCAAGGAAATCCTTAAATAGCTAATAAAGGAAGAGAAGGTTCATCACTGTAGAAGGTAAACATCCCTGACCAATCTGAAAAATAAAATTCCTAGGTCCTTCCAATCCCACACAAAGGATGGTCTATATTCAATACTCTGTCAGGAATGCCCGTTTGTATCAGAAATAAATTGAAGACAAAACTCCTGTTACCTAGAGAATTCTAGAGTCATATCCCAACTTTGCACTCTCAGAATTTCCTGTGAGGTCTTTAGGCTATACCGGAGATTTTCCTATGAAGCTATTTTTCATCTCCCAAGAAGTGACTTCAGTCAGTTCAGTTGCTCAGTTGTGTCTGACTCTTTGCGACCCCATGAATCGCAGCACGCCAGGCCTCCCTATCCATAACCAACTCCCAGAGTTCACCCAGACTCACGTCCATCGAGTCGGTGATGCCATCCAGCCATCTCATCCTCTGTCGTCCAATTCTCCTCCTGTCCCCAATCCCTCCCAGCAACAGGGTCTTTTCCAATGAGTCAACTCTTCGCATGAGGTGGCCAAAGTATTGGAGCTTCAGCTTTAGCACCATTCCTTCCAAAGAACACCCACAACTAATCTCCTTTAGAATGGACTGGTTGGATCTCCTTGCAGTTCGAGGGACTCTCAAGAGTCTTCTCCAACACCACAGTACAAAAGCGTCAATTCTTTAGTACTCAGCTTTCTTCACAGTCCAACTCTCACATCCATACATGACCACAGGAAAAACCATAGCCTTGACTAGACGGACCTTTGTTGGCAAAGTAATGTCTCTGCTTTTCAATATGCTATCTAGGTTGGTTATAACTTTTCTTCCAAGGAGTAAGCATCTTTTAATTTCATGGCTGCAGTCATGATCTGCAGTGATTTGGGAGCCCAGAAAAATAAAGTCTGACACTGTTTCCACTGTTTCCCCATCTATTTCCCATGAAGTGATGGGACCGGAGGCCATGATCTTTGTTTTCTGAACGTTGAGCTTTAAGCCAACTTTTTCACTCTCTTCTTTCACTTTCATTAAGAGCCTTTTTAGTTCCTCTTCACTTTCTGCCATAAGGGTGGTGTCATTTCCATATCTGAGGTTATTGATATTTCTCCCGGCAATCTTGATTCCAGCTTGTACTTCTTCCAGCCCAGTGTTTCTCATGATGTACTCTGCATATAAGTTAGATAAGCAGGGTGACAATATACAGCCTTGATGAACTCCTTTTCCTATTTGGAACCAGTCTGTTGTTCCATGTCCAGTTCTCACTGTTGCTTCCTGACCTGCATATAGGTTTCTCAGGAGGCAGGTTAGGTGGTCTGGTATTCCCATCTCTTTCAGAATTTTCCACAGTTTCTTGTGATCCACACAGTCAAAGGCTTTGGCATAGTCAATAAAACAGAAATAGATGTTTTTCTGGAACTCTCTTGCTTTCATGATGATCCAGTGGATGTTGGCAATTTGATCTCTGGTTCCTCTGCCTTTTCTAAAACCAGCTTGAACACCTAGAAGTTCATGGTTCACATATTGCTGAAGCCTGGCTTGGAGAATTTTGAGCATTACTTTACTAGCATGTGAGATGAGTGCAATTGTGCGGTAGTTTGAGCATTCTTCGGCATTGCCTTTCTTTGGGATTGGAATGAAAACTGACCTTTTCAGGTCAGGTTTTTTTCAGGTCTTTATTGACATTAGTAGGCCACAATTTCTTTCTCTCTGGGTTGACAAACAACTGGGTAAGAAATGTGAGTTCTGGCTGCATGACTACTAATGATGCTTAGATTTTAATGATGTTTTAGATAAAAAATTAGATAATATATGTCCCACTGCCAAACTCACAGTGTTGTTTTAAGGTTAATAAAAAGATCATACTAAAATCTGCATAGGAGATACAGGAAGGAATGGGATAACAACCCCATGCCACCCCTGGTTTAGTCACAGGATACACTGGTGAACAAAAGCTATCCTGATCTTCTCCCGAGACGGCAGCCCAGGGAGTGACCAAGTCACTCTTGCCAAACTGTAAAGATGCAAACAGATGTCATTAAGGACCGTGTTCAATATCTGGAGGCTGAGAAACCAGCAGGCATCAGAGTAAAAGCCCCCCAGACAAGGCCATCTAACTCCCTGGCACCCCATTACTGCCTGCAGGGCACAAGCCAGCGGGACACCCAGCAGGAGGCAGACAAGCTGCGCTTCCAAGAGCAACAACTGTGTCTGGTCAAAGAAAAATGCGTGTCCACGAGTCAGGAAGAGGCAGAGACCTATGGCTTTAATAACAGTCAGCGCTGTGGCACCGAGGAAAGCAACTGCAGTTCAACTTTTCTTTCATGCCCTGCATGGTGTTGCCTGGAAATTACTGACTCACAGTTTTATTTCTATACTTTGGAGCTCTGGATGCAATTACAGAAAAACCTTCTAAAATTCATGAACATTCTGTATTCATAGCAATTCAGATATCATAACTTACCCACAAAATTAACTGCCTGGAGTAAGTTTCAAAATCAAAAGAATTCTCTACCTCCATGCAGGCATGTCATTTTCTCTTGTTGTAGAAAGATAAATTCTTTGAAAGCAAGAAATCTACAAGAACTGTAAGATTCATGTTTATTACATCATAGGATCTACAGGAGTTTAGGAATCACTAAAATGTCTACCTTCTCGTTAGGGATCCTCAAGAGAAAAGCAGAGATTTTTAGAAAGCCTTAACAAAGGAAGTTAAAAGAGCAAAAGTGGATCAAGAGGGTTTTTTTTCAAAATTACCACATATTATTATTTCTGATTTGGGGATGAGTCATCGTAACATGATAAAATGAATCATATAATGGTGCTAAGCATAGCTTAGCACCTTGTAAAACTTGGACATATGATTATAGCTTCAGATTTTAAAGAAACTGCCAGAGAAAGATAATTTCAAATATCATTTACACTAGTCATAACAGATTTTATAGTGCAACAAGAAGCTACAGCTGTATTTACAAAAAGCAAACAAATTTGGAATTAAAACAGAGAGGCATAATATATATTTTTTTACTGAATTACTTTAATGTAGTTTGAGCCCCATACATCTCAAATATTCCATGTAGATTTTTCTTTCTATTCTTTCTAATCACTACAAGTATAATTAGTGAACATGAACAGCATTACAGAATCTTGTTCTTTTAAAGAATATTCCTCTTAATTATTATCTACGTACTAACAAAAAGTGTAACTAGGAATAATAGAGAAGAATGACACCTAACTCTGACTGGCAGTCACCCCCCACAATGGCTTTTAAAGCCAGATCAGTTTTAAGTCCCTCATGGACTGAGTCATTCTTATTATTGGTGGCCTTACTTTATATCCATGCAAAGATAATAAAACATAGCAATACACCATACAAACTAGAACATTTTCTGAAAAAGAAAAGGCTATATTTTTGCTTTTGAAATCATACAGCAAGTAGACATACCTACAGTTTACCATTCATTATTATTTCTTAACAATCACTGTACAGATTTAGCAATGAGGGGAAGAAAATACAACCTGCATGTTTGCAAATAAAATGAAACATTTATGAAGACTATATTGACAATGAAGTTGTTATGATGTTAAATGTTATAAATTTTTAATTTCTCAATACAGTTGAGAAATACAATGTATTGAGTCAATACATTTCTTAAAGATTAGAAGCTCAGATATTTTGTGAACCTTAAATATCATATACAATCCTTAACCAAAAACCTTTTGAAAGTGAAAGTGTGAGTCACTTCAGTCCTGTCTTTGCAGCCCCATTGGCTGTAGCCCACTAGGTTCCTCTGTCCACAGAATCCTCTGGGCAACAATACTGGAGTGGGTTGCCATTCCCTTCCCCAGGGGATCTTCCCGACCCAGGGACTGAACCCAGGTATCCTGTATTGCAGGCAGATTCTTTACCATCTGAGCCACCAGGGAAGCCCATAGCCACCAAGCGGTTCTGGGGACCCAGGTAGCTACTTTAGAATACGGTTTACCTAGAAAATTATTCTCTTCTCAGACTACACAGTTTTTTTAAGCCACGGTAATGTTTTTAAGTAAAGAAGGTGTGCTTTTCCCTTAATTCACTTAAACATATATCTATTGTGTGCTCTTAAAAAGCATTCATTGGCCATTTTCCATTCTGGATGAATGATACGTCCCCTCAAGGCACACAGAATAGCTCTAGATGAATACACACAAGCCTTGATAGACATTAAATATGAAATACCCTATGCATACTGCAAGCAACTATTGGGATACGTGAATAATTTTCAGGTCAATGAGTCAGAATGGAATGGCTACTGCAGATTAGAGTTTCAAAATGAAATCCTTACTATCACAGGTAAAAATGAGTTCCTGAAATAAGGTTTCAAGAGTCTGAGATTTTAAAAAAAAGGAGAGATCTTGGTGGTAACTGTTTTGGGTTTTTTTGTTTTTTTCATTATTTCTACCTTACTTTTTGAAAATAACTATAACTATAATTATCTATCTATCTACATATATATATATATATATATATATAAATATTTACAAACACCTAGTTTCACTATTAACCTAAGGGAGGAATCCAAGTCCACTGCATGTCATAATATTCTGTATCATCAACTAATTTATAATGAAATCTCAGAATCCCGAATCTGTACAATAAAATTCCCTGTTTATGAACAGAGAGGGGGAAAAAAATCATTCTGAATTGGAGACAATCTAAAGCACTGAATATTTTAAGACAATAGTTGTGTCATTTTCAAGTACTTGAAGTAACACTAATGGGTATGAGAAAAAAAATTATAGTTTATTTGCTTTATTATTTTGGAATGGTTGTGGGGTGAAGCCACCAGTGATTAGAGTCACAGGATGCATGAGGGATTAAAACTGTGCTGGCATCAAACGCTACCTCTGGGATCTTGCAAGCACTGCTTTATAAAACAGATGACTCACTTAGAGTTAGGGTGATATAAAAATGTAAGCTGCTGGAGTGCTTTTAAAAATTCTCACAAACCATGTACTTCCCTAAGCGAGCTAGACATTCACCCACAATTTTGTTCAGATTTATTATTTAGCAAGCCCTCCCCTTATTTCAACCAACTGAAAGATTTCAATCAATTCTATGTTAATATGGATTCCTATTCAGAAAAAATACGAATGCAAATGGCATATTCAGAATTAATTTTCCATTTGTCGACATGTCTTAACATTTAAATTAAAATAATGATAAAGTGTTTTCGTGTTTACTGATTACAACAGGAATCTGAGAAGAACTGTATCATAAGGTGCATCTCCTCTATAGATTTTTGTAAGGTTACAGCATCTCTCCCTGAGAAAAAACACATGCTTTTAAAAATTACTACCTATCATTTAGTCTTTAAAGAATTTAAAATGTTCATTAACCTGAGAAAAATTTTAGACCAATTTGAGAATGCCAAGTAATAAGAGTTCTTTTAAATAAATAGAAAATAAAACTTTAAAACACACATGCAATGTTCTTTACTTATAACAGCTCATTCTGGCAAATTCTACTATTTAACACATGTCAGTAAAGATGCCAACATTGTGCTAATCAGAGGTACTAAAGCTACCTGTATCAGTTATTAAAATGTCACATACTGTGTATCTCTAACTTAACTTCCATTTCAGCTGCTCCAAGCTTAATAACTTCAAAGTATTGATTCAACCAAAGTAAATTTGAATATTTTTATGGTAAATTCTAACACTTTATCTGTCAAATGAACAATGATGAAAACTGTTAGCAAGGAACTGTGGTACCTGAAGAGTCAGGAATTACATGTCATGCTACTATTTGACCCACGCTACTAATTACACATTTAGAAATTTATTCAGTACCATTGTAATGATCAGAAAAGACAACACAGAAAGGATATTCAATACAGCATTATTTATAATCATAATATTCAAAAAAGACTAAGAGGCCTAGAAAGGGATAAACACTTTTAAGAGGTAGATAAAATTTAAAATGCTGTGAGATAGCATTAAGTAAAAACAGGAATACATGAGAATAAACTAATTTCAATAATCTAAAATCCTCATCAAAAAAATGTCATGTATATTTATATATTATAAAATCAACACTGTATTACTGAAGGGCTACAGTATAAAAACTATATACTTCTTTATATTTTTGGTATTCATATTAATTTTATCATCTGTGCATTACTCATATAAACAGAAACATTTTTTAAAAGATGCAAGATTTATCTTTTTAAAAATCGTATCTAAATTGGTTCCACTTTATGGGGCTTCCATGTTTAAATTACAAGGCCAGGCAATGAGTATTCTCAAACAATACACAAGCTTCTTCTGCAACCTCTTCACTAGTAATACCATTGCAACCACTCTACTTTTTCTTAATCTTATATATCAATTCTTGCTCTTTTAAATAATAGATGGCAAATGTTGCTTACTTTACCACGATGTTTCCTAAACACCGAGCCTTCAGTTTTTGCATGTTGTCATCCAAAATCATAACTGCAAAGTAAAATATAGATAAATAAAAACAAATAACCTTAAAGCATGAAAGTTTTCATATTTAATCTCCCAACTCTAGCTTAAAAAAGGCATCCTTTAACTCCTGTGAGGTCACGAACATATATAAATAAGCTAAAATGTCTCACAGAAAATTTAAAGTGTACATGTCTTTGATTTTTAATTAGATAATTCATTTTCTTCAGAGCCTTCCTTAAATAAGGACACAGTATTTTAAACATGCTGGTAATATTAAAATCTATGTTTATACCCATTTGGTTTTAGGAAACCAAAGCTTGCACCCATAGCAGTAACCTAGTACAAACTAGAAATAAGGACATATCATTATGTTTTAAGCTTTAATAGATCCTTTTTGTGGCTTCATCCATTCAGGTTATGCTACTCAAAAAAGGGATCAGAAAAGAAGAGCATTACTTATAGAAAAAGTTAGTCGCTCCCATCTCTGTGTTCCCAGTGCACTATTCTATTCTGGCAGTTATTAGCGGGGTCAGTATCTGTCTCTCCCTAATGTGAGCTCGTTAAAGGTGAGGCCATGATGCATGATAATTCATCTTTGTTTCCCCAAATCTCAGCACAGTGGCCAATTTACTATGTGCCCCAGAACATATTCTCATTCTATTACCCCTCCAATTTCTCTATCTAAAAACTGGAAATAATTCCCTTCTCACAGTGTTGTACAGTAATCACTTGAAAAGAAAACTCAGTGACAATCTTGCATAACGTACTAATTGAATGAGAGATTAAGTATTATATTACATTGCATATTTTTTACACAAAATGGTGTTCTTTCCTTTCCCAAAAGGATATGGCTTTTTTCATTATAATATTAAATGTTACATTATACTTTTGAATCTCTGAATAACCACAAAACATAAAAATCATGAGTCATAAAGTCTTTATTTCCTTGGTTATACTTTAGTTCTAGTGCTTAAGCTGTGCTGTCTGTAAGCCCATGACTTTCAGACAATGAGAAATGTCTGTACTGAAATTCCATGAGGCCTCAAAGCTTTAACTCTTTCTTATAACTGGATATAAAAATGGTACTGAAATGCTGAAAGGGAAATGGAGTCAACATCTCCCACGGTCATCAGCCCCAAAAATGGCCCAACACAAAAGCATTTTTTCTGATAAAAGGAGTAGAGATGACAGAACTGTTCAAAGGGAGGATTTCACTGAAGTTGGGTTCACCCTTCCATGCCTGGAGAAGTCACTGACTTCACAAAGTATCTATTCTTACACTTAAAAAAAAATACACTTTTGTCTTTTTATAAATATATCTGCTAGGCTAAACCAAATAATCCTTAACCAGTCATTGTCCTAGAAAGAAAATATGTTTTTATATTAGAGAAGTAAAAGACAAATCTCGAAACTTTGTAATTTTCATGCAAATACAAACTGCATGCAGGAATTATCTTCTTTCCAGATGCTGGGTTTAAGCTAAATGTGTGACCTTATGCAAACAGCGTAACTTCTGTATCTCATTTTTCTTGTCTGTAAAATGAATGTGTACATCTAAAACAAGTCAGTCCCTCTGGCTTCTCTGAAATACTAATGATCCTACTAGCTAAGACTTCGTTCGGTTTTCCTACCAGCAGGCATTATGCCACTGCTTCACTGTGTTTCATCACAAAAAACAACCCTACGAAGCATACAGAATTATTATTCCTGTTTATAAATAAGGAAATTGAATGTTTGACTTGTAACACATACAACTAAGAGGTGAAATCCAGAGGAAATTATTGAACTATTATAATCACTACTGATGACTTTAAAAAACTTAGATGGAAAAGACAGTGTATCTCATTGTCACATACTGCCAACAAGAATGAAACCATTTTTTCTTTTTAGAATCTTTACTCTTCATATGCATCTTCTAGCCAACAAGTTTTAAAAACTTTATTATCACCCCTAAAATAAAGATAATATATATAATGGGAACAACTGCAGCTTTTAATCCAGAAACAAACAAACAAAATAAAACACAATGGTCTGCACTGTCTTCAGGACCTAACCAGCTGAATTACTTTAGTGAAGTTATTTAGTCTCTCTGGGTACCAGCTAACTTATTGCTAAAATGGGAATATCACTAAATTAAATAAACTCATGATTAATTGAAATAATGTATGCAAAGTACTCAGCACCTAGCATATATTCCATAGGAATTAATCTCTCACATAAGTTCTTGTACGCATGCTAAGTCGCTTCAGTCATGTCCGACTCTTTGCGACCAGGTGGACTATAGCCCACCAGGCTCTTCTGTTCAAGGGAGTCTCTAGGCAAGAACACTGGAGTGCGTTGCCATGCCCTCCTCCAGGGAATCTCCCCAACCCAGGGATTGGACCCGTGTCTCTTATGTCTCCTGCACTGGCAGGGGGTTCTTAAGTGCCACCAGGGAAGCCCATAGGTCCTTAACTTGCCTTATATTTTGATAGTCATTTACAACATGCCCTTAGAAGTCTACAATATCACTTCTGACAAGATTGGCTAATAACAAAAGTTATCACAAGAAGACGTTTTTAATACAAGGCATTAACTCAATCAAATACTTATTAAGCAACTACTACGTTTCAATCAATATGATTCACACTAAATACAGAAAAATACCAAATTTATTAACATTAAATATTTCAAGTAATCAAGGTAATTTCTCACCATTGTATCCTGGAACACTTTTTCCTGCTTGCCCTGGAGGAGGTGTTTTAGAATTACCTAATCCAATGCAAGATGCTGTAATTGGGGATCCAGTCTCTGGAGAAACAAGTAATATTTATGATTTAATATTTCAACTTGAGATCATAATGTTTCTTCGGTGCTTGCACCACACTTCTCCCTCCACAGAATTTCATTGCATGAGGAATAAATAGGGCAAGCCTATTTTTAAAAATGAAACAAATCCAGTAATTTATATCATATTGACATTTTTAAAACTTAAGCATACAAATTTAGAATCACATACATAGTAGTGCTCCTTTTAAAGAAAGGCTTCTTTAGTGTTCTCAGTTGTGAATCAGCAGGCATGAAGAATGGAGAATTATGTGACTGTAACAGTTTTACAAAACACAGTAAAAACTGAAAAATCTCTAATAAAGATGCTTTCTTTTAATTCACCTAAAGTTATTTTAATATCAGGGTAAGTAACAGCCATAGGAAAAATATTTCTGTAATTTATAACTTAGTCTCTGGAATAGGTAACACCAAGATTTTTAAAAATATATATGAGCAGTATCATATTCTAATGTTTTAAGAACTACTTTTGCCTAGAAACCTTGCTTCGAAAACGAAATTCATCAATGGTTTATCAAATTCCTCTTAATCTGCTGCTCCTGGACTTCTGAAGGCCCAAAACCTTGGGAGGAAGATATTTATGTTATGCTGATTATTTCCTCAAGACCAGAGACTTACAATTAGCCTGCATTGATTATCGAAAACTTTTAAATTTGTCTTCTCTGTCTCAAGTTATAATAGAATAATAGCAGCTATTATTAATACATGATAATCTTAAGTTCTGAAACTTTTATAATTTTTTATAAAGCAATGCATTTGTTATTATTGGCAAATGCAAGTTTGAAGTTACCAGAATATTCTGAATATGAGATTTGTCTCTGTGAGGGGCAAGTGGGTATTGATACCAAAAAGTTTCAGAACTACTTTACATACATAAATGTACATCTACATACACGCAAGGGATTGACTGTCAAAATAATGAGATACAAAGTAATCCAAAATATTAATAACATCTATCTTCCTAAGGACCCAGAATGTGTTTCTTTCACCATGATTTGTCACATATTTGTGTCACTTTAGAATACATCTATTACTGTTCTTTACCTTCTGGAGTAGTTCAGTTTATTATTCACATTCTGATGGCAGCTCAGCTGGCATCAGTAACAGAGGAAGACCTCTCAAACATCAAAACCCAGTTCCTGAGTCACAGTCCAGTGCTTAAGATGCTAAGCCAGATGGTCACTGCTGAGCAGAAGCAGTGAGTAACCAGAGCAGACATTGCTGATGTTTAACAAAGAATTCTCAAATAGTTTCATATGATGACAAAAAATCAGGAGGTATTTTATGACATGGCATTCTATCAGCTATGAGCATTCTCCCCGCAGCACAATCAAAGCATGGGAGGAAACCCACAGGTTTGGAAATTTAGCAGCATTTTCCCTTTGCCTTTTGGAAAATACCTGAGTACTCATCTCATCTCAGCTGCCCTTGAAGAGCAGTGAGACAAGAGCCGTGGTGATGACAGGAAGCAGCCCTGCAGAATGAGGTGGTTAAAGGAAGGTACTCCGAACAAAGTGACAAGAGGAACAGAAGCTACTAAGACACAGTAGGAAAGAAGACGTCCCCTTCGAGATGCTGCTGCTCCCTCCCACCCTGGAGAGAAGCAGCTGCTGAAATCAATCTGCTATTTCTGAAGCATATCTTGTCAAGTTGAGTTGATGAGTAGGACCACTTCAGTCATCTGAAGTTCAAATTCTCCACACTTCTCAACACCATGAGGCCTCTCAGCAACTTATCAGTGGACAGCTCCGGAACCTACAAACGGACCTTCCAGGGGCTCTAATGCCTATCGACACTTCTAGAACCGGCTGCCTACAAGAAAAGCAAACAAACTACCACAACCAAACTCTGAGCTGCACCCTGCTTCATCTCATCTCAGTTTGGATTTTTATAAAGGATGCGGGCTCTCTGTTCTTCTGATAATACTGGGAGTAGGGAGGATGGGAAGGAGAGGTGAGAAGAAACCTACTCTGAAACAAAGACTTGAGAAACCGGAGCACTGTCAGAAGCTGACACTCTGGGGCTTTCCAAGTGGCTCAGTGGTAAAGAGTCTGCCTGCCAAGCAGGAGATGTGGGTTTGATCTCTGAGTAGGGAAGACTCCTTGCAGAAGGAAATGGCAACCCACTCCAGTATTCTTGCCTGGGAAATCCCATGGACAGAGGAGCCTGGGGGCAACAGTCCATGGGGTCACAAAGAGTTGGACAGGACTTAGCAACTAAACAGCAACAAAGCTGACATTATATATCCTTCCCAAGATTCTTAACCATCTTCTCATAGTGATTACGTATTCATAATCTTCAACCTTCAATTGTCTTGTTTATGAGTATAAAACAACTATGAAAAGTAGAAACTTACAATAATACCATATGTAAAATAGATAGCCAATAGGCATATGCTGTATGACTCAGAGAACTCAAATAGGGACTCTATAACAATCTAGAGGGGTAGGATGTGGAGAGAAGTGGGAGGGAGGTTCAAGAGGGAGGAGACACATGCATACCTATGGCTGACTCATGTTGAGGTTTGACAGAAAACAACAAAATTCTGTAAAGCAATTATCCTTCAATTAAAAAATAAATAAAAATTTTAAAAGTATATTCTTTTCTTCTGTATGATCATTTTGACTGACTTTTAAGAGCAATGGAAAGGATTATGCATTCAGTTACTTCAAGTAGATAATATAAGTTTATATGTTGAAAATTAGTAATTTCAGTACCTTGTTGATTTTATTTTGTGCAGGGGCCACACTCATCTTCTCTAGATTTTCTTTTTTTTTTTTTTAAATGATAAAACATTTTAAATTTTATTTTATTTTTAAACTTTACAATATTATATTAGTTTTGCCAAATATCAAAATGAATCTGCCACAGGTATACCTGTGTTCCCCATCCTGAACCCTCCTCCCTCCTCCCTCTCCATACCCTCCTTCTGGGTCGTCCCAGTGCACCAGCCCCAAGCATCCAGTATCTTGCATCGAACCTGGACTGGCAACTCGTTTCATACATGACATTATACATGTTTCAATGCCATTCTCCCAAATCTGCCCACCCTCTCCCTCTCCCACAGAGTCCATAAGACTGATCTATACATCAGTGTCTCTTTTGCTGTCTCGTACACAGGGTTATTGTTACCATCTTTCTAACTTCCATATATATGCGTTAGTATACCGTATTGGTGTTTTTCTTTCTGGCTTACTTCACTCTGTATAATATTAGTGTATGTGCTACCAGAGAGAGCACTCATTGACTTTATTTGGATATTCACTTTGGGGATTAAAAAGAACTGTTCGTGGTGACATACAAAGGGCACAGACAAAATGACAGATCCTAGGAATCAAAGTCTAATAAGGAGCCACAGTCAGGACAAAAATGGGATGCGAAAGACCCAAGACTGGTTGTTAGAGACTTTGCTTTTTCTCTTTATACCTCTGAGCGTCCTGAGACCCAAGAAACTGATCCATCATTACTGGAGGCACACAGGTGCTCACACATTCCTGCACACCCACTGATTGTATAACCACCCTGGCTGCCCAGTGGGTCTGTATACAGAATAGGCTTCCAGCTGGGGAAAGCCCCCAGGAATGCTGCAGTCCTTAAACCCCAAAGGACTCCCAAAGCCCCATTTCAAAGATGTGCTAAACACATCTGCTTCATATTGCGCAGGCTGTAATTAACTGGCTCACAGTAATCTAAGCTGACAGGAAATCCAGATGTAACATGTGGACTGGGAAATAGCTACAATGAAGAAACCACAACATTCTCTTTGAAGTAAACAACTGGACATTTCATTTGGAGAACTTTCCAAAGACATCCAACCTTAGAAAGGTACAATGCTCAGCAACTCACCAGCACAATTTCTTTAGATAAGAGACAACCAGGAAGAAGATCGGTGGAAATAGAAAGTTGTGAAGAATAAGTCACCTGAGTGTGTTTATATCCATACTGTCTTAGAAGCTAATACAGACACTTCACTATTATTTCAGCATTTTTACTGCCTCACTCTACCTTATTGCATCAGTGAGCTATTATCCCCATGAAGTTTCCTTAAAACCTCTAAAGTAGGAAGAGGAAAGAAAACAAGTAAACATAATTTTCTCAAATATGAATTATGCTGTGTACCATGTGTAAGTGCTTTTTGCCTGTATTATTGCACTGAATTCAACTATAAGCAGATAGAAAAGGAAATATCATTTTAACAGATTTAAAGTATTGAAACCTAACATAGAAAATTTAAACCATTACCCTAGTCCACATAGTTCTTTTCAAAGAGCAGAATGGAACAGACAAGTGTACTACTTGGAAGGCTCTCACGTAGAACGCAGACGATGAGAAGAAAAGAGAGCTCATCCAGACTACATAACAGCAGAGGAAGAAAAACCTTTCTGACAGGGAGTAAGTCCAGTCTCTCATATTTGCAAATGGAAGTAACGGGGGTACATATCACTTACTAGCAAATATTTATTGAGCAGCTATTATGAGCTAGGTGCTGTCATTAGAACCGGGGATAGAGCAATAAACAAAAGTGATCAAAATCTCTATCTTTACGGAGTTCATAGTTTATTTGGGGAAACAAACAATAATAACAGATAAAAGTATAATATATAGCATGTTAAAAAGAGATAATTACTAAGAAAATAAAGACAGTATAGACAGGATATGAGATGAGATGTGAAGGGAAAAGACTGCCATTTTAAACTGGGTAGCCAGAAAATAAACTCCTAGAGAAGTGACCTTTGAGTGAAGACCTGAAAGAAGAGAGGACATGTGCCTTGGATCTAGGGACAGAGGAGCCTGGTGGGCTGCAGTCCATGGGGTCGCTGGGAGTTGGGACACGACTGAGCGACTTCACTTTCACTTTCATGCATTGGAGAAGGAAATGGCAACCCACTCCAGTGTTCTTGTCTGGAGAGTCCCAGGGACGGGGGAGCCTGGTGGGCTGCCGTCTCTGGGGTCGCACAGAGTTGGACACGACTGAAGCGACTTAGCAGCAGCAGCAGGGACAAAGAGTCAGGAAGAAGGAATTGCAAGTGCAAAGGTCCCAGAGGTAGATGTATTCCTAGAGTATGTGAGGAACAGTGAGGCAGCCAGTTTGACTGAAGCAGAACAAATGAGGAAAGTATTAACAGGAAATAAGGTAAGAGAGATAGTGAAGAGGCAGCAAAACTACTTCAAAGTTCTCATCAGTTCAGTTCAGTCACTCAGTCATGTTGGACTCTTTGTGACCCCATGGACTGCAGCACTCCAGGCTTCCCTGTTCATCACCAACTCCCAGAGCTTACTCAAACTCATGTCCATTGAGTCAGTGATGCCATCTAACCATCTCATCCTCTGTTGTCCCCTTCTGCTCCTGCCTTCAATCTTTCCCAGCATCAGGGTCTTTTCAAGAGTCAGTTCTTCACATCAGGTAGCCAAAGTATTGGAGTTTCACCTTCAACATCATTCCTTCCAATGAATATTCACAGTTGATTTCCTTTAGGATTGACTGGTTGGATCTCCTTGCAGTCCAAGGGACTCTCTAGAGTCCTCTCCAACACCACAATTCAAACAGCTGAGAAAAGAAGAGAAGCTAAAGGCAAAGGAGAAAAGGAAAGATATACCCATTTGAATGCAGAGTTCCAAAGAATAGCAAGGAGAGATAAGAAAGCCTTCCTCAGTGATCAATGCAAAGAAATAGAGGAAAACAATAGAATGGGAAAGACTAAAGATCTCTTCAAGAAAATTAGAGATACCAAGGGAAAATTTGTGGCGTTAAGATGGCAGAGTAGAAGGACATGCACTCATCTCCTATGAGAACTCCAAAGCTACAACTTGCTGCTGATCAACCGTCAACTGGAAAATGTTGGATCTCACCAAAAAGAGATACCCCACATCCAAGGGCAAAGGAGAAGCCCCAGCAAGATGGTAGGAGGGGTGAAATCGCATTTAGAATCAAACCCCTTACCCGCCAGAGACGCTCAGAGGGTTCAAACAAACCTTGTGCATACCAGGACCCAGGGACCCAAGAGACTGAGCCAGAACTGTGTTTGGGTGTCTCCTGAGGAGGTACGGGTCAGCAGTGGACTGCTGCAGGGCAGGGGCTCTGGGTGCAGCAGACCTGGGTATGGCATAAGCCCTCTTGGAGGAGGTTGCCATTAACCCCACCATAGAACTGCCAGAACTTACACAGGACTGGGGAAACAGACTCTTGGAGGGCACAAACAGAACCTTGTGTGCACCAGGACCCAGGAGAAAGGAGCAGTGACCCCACAAGAGACTGACCCAGACTTGTCCTGAGTGTCCAGGAGTCTCCAGTGGAGGCGTGGGTCAACGGTGGCCCTGGCAGGGTCAGGGGCACTGAGGGCAGCAGTGTGAGCATGGCCCTGCCCATCAGAACAAGACCCAGCTTCCCCCTCAGTCAGTCTCTCCCATCAGGAAGCTTCCATAAGCCTTTTATCCTTCTCCATCAGAGGGTAGACAGAATGAAAACCACAATCACAGAAAACTAACATGAGACCTTAAATTTTTAGTCTGAGTAATGTTGCCATCTCAGATATGCAGATGATACCACCCTTATGGCAAAAAGTGAAGAGGAAGTATAGAGACTCTTGATGAAGGTCAAAGAGGAGAGTGAAAACTCTGGCTTAAAAACTCAACATTCAAGAAACTAAGATAATGGCATCTGGTCCCATCACTTTATAGCAAATAGATGGGAAAGCAATGGAAACAGTGACAGACTTTATTTTCTTGGCTCCAAAATCTCTGCAGATGGTGGCTGCAGCCATGAAATTAAAAGACATTTGCTCCTTGGAAGAAAAGCTATGACCAACCTAGAGAGCATATGAAAAAGCAGAGATATTACTTTTCAACAAATGTCCATATAGCCAAAGCTATGGTTTTTCCAGTCATGTATGGATGTGAGAGTTGGGCCATTAAGAAAGCTGAGTGCTGAAGAAATGATGCTTTTGAACTGTGGTGTTGGAGAAGACTCTTGAGAGTCCCTTGGACTGCAAGGAGATCCAACCAGTGTATCCTAAAGGAAATCAGTCCTGAATATTCATTAGAAGGATTGATACTGAAGCTGAAGCTCCAAGACTTTGGTCACCTGATTGAAGAGCTGACTCATTAGAAAGGACCCTGATGCTGGGAAAGATTGAAGGCAAGAAGAGATGGGGATGACAAAAGATGAGATGGTTAGATGGCATCACCTACTCAATGGACGTGTGTTTGAGTAAGCTCAGGGAGTTGGTGATGGACAGGGAAGCCTGACAAGCTCCAGTCAATGGGGTCACAAAGAATCAGACATGACTATGTGACTGAACTGAACTCAATGTTGCAAGCTAATGAAGACTTTCAAACAAAGAAGTTAATGAATCACAACAATGCAAGCTGGGAAAGACTGAAGGTAAAAGGAGAAGGGGATGGCAGAGGATGAAATGGTTAGATAGCATCACCGAATCAAGGGACATGAATTTAAGCAAACTCTGGGAGATAGTAGAGGACAGAGGAGCCTGGCAGGCTACAGTCCATGTGTTGCAAAAAGTCAGACATGATTTAGTAACTGAACAACAAGAACAATGCAAATAGAATTTACTTAAATATTTGAGCATCATACGGGTTCTATGATCAGGTTTATTCTATCTGGGGTTTTGAGAGGGATATATGGGACAAAATGGACAGATGGGAGCTGTTTTAGGATGGTTGGTTAATGATAGAGATTCCTGTGGCTTCCTGAACATCAAGAACCAATTCAAAAGACTGACAAAAAGACTAGAGCCCGGTTAGGCAGCAGACAGGACACAGACTGCCCAGACAAGCCAAAGACAGTCATTTTTGTTATGTAAGAGTTGTGCGTGTGTGCATGCTCAGTCATGTCCAACTCTGCGACCTCATGGACTGCAGCCTGCCAGGCTCCTTGGCCACAGGATTTTCCAGGCAAGAATACTGGAGTGGGTTGCCCATTCCAGTTGCCATTTCCTCCTCCAGGGGATCTTCCTGACTGGAGATCAAGCCCACATTTCCTGCATCTTCTTCACTGGCAGGCACATTCTCTCCCACTGTCACCAATACGTGCGTGCGTGGTAGGTCGCTTCAGTCATGTCTGACTCTTTGTGACCCCATGGACTGTAGCCCACCAGGCTCCTCTGCCCATGCAGCATTTCTGAAAGGCAACAAGGCAATTCTCATAAAAAGCCTTAAAAATGGCAATTCTTATAAAAACTCTTAAAGACTGATCATAGCCTTTCACGCAGCTGTTCCACTTTATGGGATATACACAAGGAAATATTTGAAAGAGCTCACAAACATTAAGCACCAAGGATGTTTATCACATGTAAATGTTTATATTAGAGTTTAAAAGATTATCCAAAAAATAGGAATTTTTCCATATTAAGGAGTAATGCAAAGTCATTCAAATACCATAGAAAATTGTCTAGTGATAGGAAATAATTCTTACCAACCACTATTTAGATAAAAGTTGTAAAACAATGAATACTATGATTTAAGTTTTTTATAAATATTATACATTGGGGAAAAATATATATTTTGGCAAGGGACACATTCAAGTATAAACAGAATCTCTGAACACCACTTATGAATTATGAGCAAAGGGGAAATTACACTGAAGAGTCCTGAGGCTACATCTACAACTCTGAAATCTCTCCATGGTGGTGAATTAAAGGTGGATGCAATTTACTTTGGGCTTTTGATGGCTTTGAGTAACAGAAAAGAGTGAAAGTGATGCTTTGTCAGTTTCTAAGCACAGACCTTAAGAAATTCAGAATACTGTCTCAAGAGTGAAATGCCATGTAAGACGGTCCGCTACTCCAATGCCTCCAGGCTAAAAATGCCACTTGCAAGCTTTCCAGACAACAGTCCTATCTGAGTCCAGCCTTCCAGCCTATCCCAGGCATGAGTGGGATGCCATCTAGGACCCTCTGGACCAGCTCATTCATCACACAATTTTCTCTGGGTTGTCTCAATCAATCGTACAAAATCCCTAATTGAGCTCAACTCATATATTTGATCCAAAACACCATGAATTAGGGTGGCTGTAATAAGCCATTAGGTTTTAAGTATTTTTTGCACAACAATAGATACTTGGAACACTTGCCATTATAAATGTGACAAAATCTTTCAGAAAAGAATTGTGCACGTAATTATATGAAAACACTCTCCTAGCCTGCAGCTGAAATCAGATGCTTATTGGATGCTTTAAGAATCATTTGTATCAGTAGGACCAAAGTGTAATCCCTGACATTTTGTGCTTGGGAAATGTTTTCTGACTAGTAAATACATACTTACATAATTTAGGCTCGGGCTCCCAATATTAAGATCAGGGTTCTTAAAAAAATAAGCAGCAAATCACACAATGCAATCCCAAAATGGATAAGGGGGCAAGACAAAGAGAAGACTCAGGTAAGCGAGGGAAAAAAAAAAAAGCTGTATATTACTGTTATGATTCTGCTACAATCTTTTTCTTATTCTAAGAATGATATTCAAAGGTCAGTCCTTCAATAAATATTTATTAAATATATGAGAGTTACTTAACGCATTTCTTTTGGGGAAAAAGGAGTGTTAAAGGCGGAAAGACATGCCTAACAGAAATAGAAGGATGTGCAAAGTTGAGAAGTTAGGTCAACCACCAAAGGACTGACTTCAAGCTGTTTAGCAGAGCAAACTTTGCGGGAGTTAGGGGTGGGGGGTTGAGTGTGAGAAGAAGAGGTAAAGTAAGAGAGATAATAAGGACCAAAATGAGACGGGGAAAAGGAGGACCACTAAGCGCCTTCTGTGCCATGTTAAGAAGTTTGGCTATTATTCTGGGAACACTGGGGGACTCAGGGATTTGTTCAGAACTGCATTTTAGAAAAATCTCTTCAATTGCACACTGGAGCATTAAAATGAGAATCCCAGCCCAGAGCAACTAATCAATCAGACGGTGGTGGTCTGAGGCAGCGGTAGTAGACGACGAGACCAACTTGGAGTGACACTCAGCATTAAAAGGCCTTGCTGATGGTCTGGATACAGAGACAGGAAAAGAGGGAGAAATTTAGGACAAGCTCCAGGGTTTTGGTTTACAGATGAAAGACAACATAGAAAGAAGAGCAGATGTGAGTGAGGGCTAAGAGGAAGAACGTTATGCAGGTTTAGATCTATAAATAAGAGCTCCTGCTATATCTGGAAGTTGCCACTGTGCTCCCACTGAGGCTCTAGAAACACACATTAAAACAATATGGATTTTAGAAGTTGGTGGCCCATGCAGAGAGTTAAAGTCCTGGAAATAAATCAATTCAGTGGCCCAGGGCCCTTGAGTCATATTAATCACAGCATCATGATGGGCACAGAAGCAATCTGTAAAGAAACCATTCTCTACACCTCTAAATCTATACTGTGAGCTATAAATAACTTGAATGGTGGTAGCAGAAAGAAAGCAGAAACAGTGAGATGTACTGCAGTGAAAGAAAATCAATTTAATCTTTTGTGTTCATGAGATAGGACGATCATAGTTTAAAATACTTAATTCAAAGCAGTCTAACTTTTGGTACTGGGAGTAGATCATTAATTCAAGCTGTGAGACACTGGTCTTATCCTACTGTCTTACCAGCAAGCTGCCTCTCACCTTAGAGACTTTCATAAATAACCTGCAGCTGAATTAGATAAGAAATGCTGAATTAATGAAGGCATAAGATAAAACATACAAAGAAAGGGCTCTAATCAACACAGAACAATGAGGCTCTGGTCCTAATCTTAACTAGTTGACTCTAAGAAATTAAATTCTCTATGATTAATATTTTCTTTTATGAATTAAGCTCTTATGTTCTAAGTTTTCTTGGGTCTGAACTACCTACAGACCAGAATACTAAAAGATGGCCTTTATATTCATGAAAGGTTATTATTCATAGAAATGAAAGGAAAAGAAAAACATTCATTGAGTGTTAGTAAAAGCCAGAACTTGCTGCATTGTTCATACATATTTCACTTCATTTCAGGATTTCTACAAACCTTTGAGCAAACAGACGTGCCCTAGAGATTAAGGACTTGCCAGTGGCTACACAATAAGTGGCTAAACCAGGATTTAAAGTCTTACTGGGATTCAGTGTCACTTTTTACTACCCGTGTTGCTTGTTAAAGAGAATAGCCACTTTTTGTTTCCTAATTAGAACTGACAACAAAAGAGGAATCGGGAACTACTACTTCATGGGGCCAATGGGCCCACAGTGCAGAGAATTACATGCAGGAGGGGAAAATCAAATTTCCAGACAATAAGGTTTATCAAGGGAGGGTTTCAGAACTCTTTTCCTTATAAAGATCTACAAAATCATTACATATTTTCACCCTTCTAGAATGGATTAAATGTGATTCTTGCCAAGGGTAGGACAATTAAAATAGATGATATTTCTAAGACCAAATCAATTTTACATTCTTAATTTCTCAGTGTTTAGTCACTAAGGGACTTCCCTGGCAGTCTAGTGGCTAAGACTTTGAATAAGGGGATTATGGGTTTGATTCCCTGTAGGGAGTTAATATCCCACATGCTTCATGGCCAAAATTAAAAAACAAACAAACAAACAAAAAACACAGAAGCAATAGTGTAACAAATTCACCAAAGACTTTAAAAATGATGCAAAAAGATTATCACTGATATAATAATGGGCATAAATAGAGATTCTAAAAAGCAAGTATACATATCTGAACAGCTTCATGTATAGTAATCATACCTGAAAAAATAACAACATGGAGTTCTTCCCACATTATAATGCTATCGAGATGAAAATGTCTGATTCAGTGGCTGCTATTTGACTTGGGATATTCATTAGCAGGTGGATTAACAATCTGTAAACAGTTAACTCATTTCAAAAAGAGAAAGCCTCATCATGCCTGTCTAACATTTGACAAAAGATTATTCCTTCCACAAACCAAATTCATGTAGCTTACCTTTAAGCTCGTGTTCTCAAATTATCAGTAAACATTATCTACTTTAGACTAATGAAGTCTTGCTCTAAATGAGAAAAAAATCCGGTTGCCAGGCAACAAAGACACCGTCAAGACAAATTTTTCCCCTCTCACCAGATGAACACTATCACAGCATCACTAGCTGAATGTTGCTGAGATGACTCTGTGTCTATATGATGGTTCTTCCCAATCACAACTTCTCATGCCAAACTATCTACAATTTCTTTCCCATGAATGAATAAAAAAAGAGATGAATTTATTTTCCATGGTTATGTTGAGAAAAACAAAAATGCATCAGACAGTACTGATTCATTCATATTACTAAAGACTCTTCACACTCTAAATCATAAGGTACATTCTGGACAAACCAGTTCATGGGGCAGTGGCCTTGTCTGTTCAGTCTGACCCAGCTCTCTGAGTTCCATAATGTATATTTCAAAAGTCTAGTGCAATCTATTGTCTTTAAAAATGTAGGCCTATACTTTAACCAAACCCTACAACCACAGCCCAAATTTGATGGGCTCAGAAAATATTAAGGAAAACCCAGAAAGCAGGGGATGACAGTTTACAAGTATTAAAATCTAGGAAGGCAGCATTTGGTTGTATATAGAAATTTTTTACTTCAAGATCTGCAACAAAAGGAATGTTTGCTAGAGACTATAGGCACCCAAACCACAGAAAACAGATTTTTGAATAATTAAAGATAGTGTCATCAAGATCAAATTACCAGGAAGATACTTTTCCTCGCTGTACTGTTAGCCATACAGAGCTTTTTATCTCTTAGCCCTAGGAAGCCATTTTTCAGGAAAATATACAGGATTTTGCATGGGGCCAAGCTAGGTATATTAAGATGGAAGAAAGTCACACATCCAGCACGTAGTTGTAACATGGCTTTTTCAAAGGCACAATAACCAGACTCATAAAATTCCCAATGGAGACGTCCAGGGATGAAGAAAATCCCCTATCACGGACTAAACTCAGGACTACACACTGACAGGTAGAAATTCCTCTGCAACAAGTCCATCAATCCAGATGCCTGAAGGTGGAATGTGTGAAACACAAAGGTGACAAAGGAAGAGGATGAGTCAGAAGAAAAAAAAAAAGCACGACAAACTGACATTCTGCCTCCAGTATCAAGTCACAATGCGTCTACCCGGGAGGAAGGAGACAGAACTACATTTGAGTCTATCATTTCTCATAGAGCTCTCTGTTTAGGGTAACTGTTGTTAAACTACAATGAACTATTCCATTTTGTGGTTTTGATTCTTGCAAATAAAAGGGATTGCCGCCTTTAAAAAATCCTAGGCTGATGGATATTCTCCAGATACACCTAATGATATCGACTGAATCTGGTCAACCTAACCAATCTTCGTGGCCCTCAGGAAGTATATCCTACTGAATACTACATAAATAAGGATTACTGGATCAGGCAGCCTTGACATATTTTAATAATATGGTATTAGGATGTATGTGCCTTTAGGATCAATGATTTTGATTTAAGAGCCAGCTTGATTAAAGTTTGCTGGAGCCTGTGGGTCTACTTTAATAAAATCTAGAATTATCAGATTCCTCCTCAAAGGAGGAGGATTTAGGCTATATATAGAATATATTTACTTCAGAAGTAGCAATTGCAATTAAAACTGCAGCAGTTCAAACAGGGAGAGAAACACTGTGATTACTTTAAAATATAAGAACTCAGCAAAGATGGCTCAAGGCAGCTAAAGTAAGATCAATAACTTCAATCGCCACCAATGTCTCAATCCATTAGGAGACTACCATTTTCTCATTGAAATCCCTCCTAGAGGCTTTAAAAATTCTAGGAAGAAATTTACTCCTCCATTAAAGTGATGGAAACAAAACAAACAACAAAATCACCCAGTGCTACTCAAGTTGGTGGTCATTACCTCATTTCAATTACTTCATCACTCCTGGGGCATCACTTAAAACACTTTCAACAGAAGCTTTGTATCTTCTGATGCAAACCACAGAGATCTGTTCTGCTAGCAGGTGGAAAGAATCATGGATTCTTTTGATCTAAGCCCTTCACCAAGTTGCCTCTTATAAAAGCAACTGTGGAACTCAAGTATTCTACCTTTGCAGTCAATACCTTTAACGGACTGATAGCAAATGAAAGAATACAGTATTTCTACTTAAAATTAAATAACATAACAAAGCAGGATGCCCAACTTTTTTGTTACAATCATTTCCAAACCAGTGCCACACGTGCTCAGGCACCTCAGTCATGTCCAAATCTTTGCCATGACCGAAGTGACTGAGCATGCATGGCCAGGTCTGGAAATGACTGTGCCACATCTTACAGTAAATAGGGAGGAAGGAGAGAAAGAAGGAAAGAAAGAGGGACAAGAAGAGGAGGCAGGAAGGAAACAAGGGGAAAAGGAAGGAGGAAACTTCAAAAAGGAGTAAGGTCTACTATGTTTTGGGTTTTAGTAGTCCTCTTGCCTGGAAAATCCCATGGACGGAGGAGCCTGGAAGGCTGCATGGAAGGCTCCATGGGGTCGCTAGGAGTCGGACACGACTGAGTGACTTCACTTTCGCTTTTCACTTTCATGCATTGGAGAAGGAAATGGCAACCCACTCCAGTGTTCTTGCCTGGAGAATCCCAGGGAATGGGGAAGCCTGGTGGGCTGCCATCTGTGGGGTCGCACAGAGTTGGACACGACTGAAGTGACTTAGCAGCAGCAGCAGTTACTTGCTTACACTAGACGATTCACTCATAAGGAAAACATTTCCTTCATAGTCATCTTAAGTCAGGGGAAAAAAAAAAAATTCTTGCCAGAGACACAATGCACTGCACTGAGAGTTCTTTCTTTGTGCAGTTTGATTACTGGAAAAGCTCATCTTAGGACTAAAAATGATCTGCAACAGTACAGTGTTTTATTAGTGATTGTACAACTGAGGAGAATGAAGTTCTGGCTGTTTATATTTTTGTGCACAAATTATCATATCTTAAGGGAAGAATCATCAATTCTCTTAATTTACCCTTCTCAGATTATAACTGTGACACCTCTGTTTCTCAAACTCCAGGTTAAAAAAAAAAAAGAAAGAAAAATTCAGTCAATAATCCAAATGCTTTCAATCATTTTATGGATAAATTACTGTGAAGATAAAGCACCTGGGTAAATGACATTCATCTATTACCCAGAATTATGAATCATGTAGATACAACTCTCCTATATAAACTAGCAAGACCAATTTCCTTCATGAAAGCATTTCATGTTTACATTATTACAATCCAAAACAAGCGTTTAATGCTTCAGTGGTGTTGAACGGTGACAATTCTTTATTAAATGCCCCTACAAGGAGTTGATCTGTTCCTGGATTTTTTTACAGATTAGTTTGCAGTTTAGAATCTTAGGTGCTATTTAAATCAGACATCAGAGAGTGTTGATATTAACAGATCAAAAAAGTCACTAGAAATGTTGTGGTTAATAAAAATTTCACTTGAGTAACAAAAAAAAAATGCTGCTGCTGCTGAGATGCTCAGTCATGTCCAACTCTTTCTGACTCCACAGACTGCACCCCACTAGGCTCCTCTGTCCATGGACTTTTCCAGGCAACAATACTGGAGTGGGTTGCTATTTCCTACTCTATGGGAACTTCCCAACCCAGTGATCGAACCTGCATCCCTTACATCTCCTGCACTGGCAGGCAGATTTTTTACCACTAGCGCCACCTGAGAAGCCCAACAAAAACAATGTCGTAACACAAATGGATTGACTGCAGAATGCCTTCTTAGAACCCAAGTCACAGGAACTAATCAATTTTCACTCATGTGCTTTAGTTACTTACCATATCCCTTACTAATTCCAAATTATACATCACGGTTTCTTAACAGCTCATTTGTATACATATATTAATGTAATCAGAGAGCAAATTCATAAATTATGCATTGTATCTGAGGCTCATAAAAGTGTATGATTATATAAAATAATATCAATTTCTAAGTCAATAACAAGAACAACCTTGTAGAAAATTTGAAATTTTAAATAAAGAAAAATACTCCTTTGGTGAAAGGTTAACCTTCCTCGAAATGTTATCAGGTTTATACTGACATACCTCTTGGTGAAGCACACACCATCTATTTGACATGCAAAATATTAGGAAACTCATAAACAAGCTAGAAATATCAAATCTTCTCTTCTTTCTGAGTTAATAATAACCCATAAAGTGTTTACCTTTTCCCCTAGTAATCTAATATCTTAAGAAAAGTGAACAGTTGCAAACATTAAACTTCATTTTTCAATTATTTACCACAACATATATCACTGAAAATAGTGAACTAATTTCTTTTATGCCAATGAATAAAGATTCTAACTAAATTTTCTGTTAGTTGCAGACACCTGCACCACGTAGGATGAATTTTTTTTTATAATGATTAAAACCACTAAAATAGCTAGTTCTCTGAAGGCAAAAAGTGAAAGTGTAGGTTGCTCAGTCATGTCTGACTCTTTGCAACCCCATGGACTGTAGCCCGGCAGGCTCCTCTGTCCATGGAATTCTCCAGGCAAGAATATTGGAGTGGGCTGCCATTCCCTTCTTCAGAGGACCTTCCTGACCAAGGGATTGAACCCAGATCTTCTGCATTGCAGGCAGATTCTCTCTCTCTTTTTTTTTTTTCAAAATCAAAATATATAAGCCTTTATTCTAGGACCATTTCCAACTTGGTCTTTTTTTAAAAAAATTATTTATTTTAATTGGAGGCTAATGCAGGCAGAGTCTTTACCTACCATCTAAACCACCAGGGAAGCGCAGCTAGATACTTACCCATCTACATACCTATCCCTATGTATGTATTTGCGTACTCAATTGGATACAGTATCAAATGCTGTAAAAATAAATGTGGTGGATGGAAAGAATCAGTTATTGTTAGTAGAAATTCACTGTTTTCCACAGTAATGAGCAGCCATTAAAAGCTGATTAAGGTGACTGCACACTGACATAATGTGGTGATTAATTCCCTCTGAACGATACATTAAAGAAAAACTGCAAACTCACATGGAACTCAGTACTCACCAGAGACCTCTTATGCTTGTTTCTCAGGCTTCAGTGAGCTTTTCTGTAAGCCTGGATTCACTAACTGCACACATCTGCACAGGCTATTATGTGCAAATATCAATAAGAAAAAGTAAAGGAATCATAATTTTATTTATTAACGCACTGATTTCCTTCAACAATCTTCAGCATAGTCACCTTTAATGGAGCCAGGGGTGGGGGACAGAACTCTTGTGCAAGTATTTGTGTAAGGTCACTTGTATATTGGAAACAAACTGTATGTTGACCAGGAAAGGAAAACCATCATGGAAAGCAATCTTAAAGGTAATCAAATATTTTCCTCTTTATGCCCAGGAAAATAACTGTTGGAATTCTCCTGATGAATAGGCGATGTATCAAGTCTATAGACACTCTTCCATACAGAGCAGTAATTCCTCACTTGTTTTCTATATGTATTTTACACAGAGCATTGCTTTCTCCACATTCAATCTTATCTTTTTTATTTCCCAAATAGTTACAAATTTGAATTTAGATAAGAAATTTCTTCCTTAGCAAATCAAATTAGACAGAATAGAACTTTTCTTTCTAATTTTCATCTTATTTAAAGAACGTGTATTCTTCTCTGATCATTCATTTTATATTTCAAGTTACAAAGAATATAGAAAACACATTTTTTCCAAAAGAGCAACATCCAAGAAGATAATACAAAAAGTATAATTTATCAGAATCAAAGAGTTCCAAAATATTAAACACCAAACTTCAGTTTTAGTCTCTCAATCTTCTAGACTGAGTCATTTTAAAATGAGACCTAACTTTTACTAAGAAATTTTATTATTTTAATTCAGATTTGATGCCCTGCCTAAAATGTTCAGAAGATGTAAATTCTGAAAACACTCATATACAACTGTTGATCTAATTAGTTGAACTAAGTAGGATTGAACTGAAATATATCCATATGAAGGCTACAAGGCTCTCATAACTCATAGCTATTTTCAGTGAGCCAAATGGCAAAGCCAGCAAAATCACTACCTTCGGTGACAAGGAAAAGAAATTCCAGATGAACTACTTACTTGCACATATGTACATAATCATCCCTCAAAAGAAGTTACCAAAGTTTTATTCTATCCACTTAATATGACAAGTTGTTTCCCAAGGATCACTTGGTGGGAGGAAAATAGAGAATAAATAAGTAAATAAATAAATTACACATATAATGATAAGTGTGTTGGAGAAAAATACATTTGTCTGTCGAGTGCTAAGCAGAAGAGATCTGATCCTAAGAAAGGACTAGAGAAGCACAGGAAATTCTATAAAAGAAACAGAGCTTTTAAAAAGTACTCTTGGAGCAGTTATAGGAAAGCTAGGTTACAGGAAAGCAGAGAGAACAGAGATGAGTGATGACGATAATTTCAGTAAGGGTGGATGACAGCGCGGCTGCTGCAGCTCAAAGGCAATCAGAGCGCTGAAGGTGGGATGAATCCAAAGGAAAACCTGAGATTTAGTGACTCACCAGATATATGAAACAAGGAGGATGAGAAAGCAAACGAGGTCTCAGGGCTTTATATCCAAGGTCAAGAGAACGATAGTATCAATGTAATTTAAGAAGATTTTTTAACAAAAGGATAATCAAATAATTGCTTCCTTCTACTGAAGCCAGAACCGCCTGATTGCTGAGTTTGTGCCTGATGGTCACAGTTCAGAATTCCCTCCCACCCCCGCGTGTCTCTCAGCATTTCTGCAATATTTATGGACATGGTTGGGAAACTCTCACCAGTTTGCCACCAGTGGTCTAGCACAGGCACTCTGAAGACCTTTTTGGACCATTCCAGCGTCTCCACATCACATCGTTCTCCAGCCACAAACAGTGTTTTGAACCTGAGTGTTAAAGGGAGAGTGAATTGAAATTATTCATTGAAACTAAACTGAAACAATTTCAGTTTTTGCCTTCTTTTAAACACTGTAGAATCTAGTCACATTAATTCTCGGAGGAAAACACTGTAGAATGGTTGTAGACAGCAGGCATCACTTGTTTGGACCCAGCACGCTACGCAGGGCTAATTCACTTCAGTCGTGTCTGCCTCTTTGCAACTCTATGGAGCCCGCCAGGTTCCTCTGTCCACGGGATTCTCCAGGCAAGAATACTGGAGTGAGTTGCCATGCACTCCTTCCAGGGGATCTTTACTACCCAGGGCTTGAACCCATGTCTCTTAAGACTCCTGCATTGGCAGGTGGGCTCTTTATCACTAGCGCCACCCAGGAAGGCCCCAGTATAACTAAATACATATCACAGCACTGGAGAGAAATGCTTCAGAAGCATAATTCACAGCTATAGCTTTCCAGTTTTGAGAAAAGCAACTGAGTTGATCTTCATAATATATCTGTCATATTCATCTAATAATCAAAAAATGAAAAATCTTTTCCTCCTTGACATTACCTCAGCTAATTTTAGCTCCAAATTTGATTGCTGTATGCTATTTAGGTCCATGCACAAAAATATACTCTAGAGTATCAGCTAAGGCAACAAATGTGCTCATACATATGATACACTTGCTCCTTCTCATGAGTTCCTTCAATAAACATTACTCTGATTTCAACATATATTTCTCCTATTTCAAGGACATATAGGAAAGGTAGGTGATTTAAAAAGAAATGGCATTGTGGCCTTCCAGGATAAAAAGGCTCTTATCAAAAGGAATAAATGATTACTAAGAGATGAACAATCCTTTGCAGGGAACACTATGCCACAGTATATAAAGGATGAAATAGAAAAAAACAGAACTGGCTTGACACCATTGATGGTTCATTGAGAGAAAAACTATTTTTTTTCTTCCATTCTCAATGGCCTGTCTGTCAAAACAAAGAAGGTGTGTATGAAAACCTAATTCACTATCATTAAAATAAAAACATAATAAATACAAATCAAATGTAAAA
The DNA here is from genome assembly GCF_002263795.3 of Bos taurus. Lineage (NCBI taxonomy): Eukaryota > Metazoa > Chordata > Mammalia > Artiodactyla > Bovidae > Bos > Bos taurus. The sequence continues at coordinate 10,780,987 of NC_037332.1, read as the reverse complement.
ACCTGCCTACCCATCCTGTACAATGTAGTACAGCCACAGAAGATTTCTCATTCCCTTAACTTATTTCATAAAAATCTCATGAAGATTCAAATATTCCCACACTATGCTCCACAACATGGAGCCTCTATGCTGCCTCCGTTACAAACATATATCTCATCCTATAATTACTTGCTTCTTGCTTATTTCTCACAGCTCCTTAGGATCATTCATCTTTATGACATCAATACCAATCAAAATATCTGAGAATTTTAGATACTTAAACTTTATGCAAACTATATATATATTTGTAATTCAAGCAAATATATTACCTAATATTACCTAAAATTTAGGTAATCAAATATGTATTCACTTACAACTTGCTTGAAATTAAAATCTGGATTATCAATTATGACCTCATCAGGCAGACATGTTATAGCAGGGTGAAATAGATAGTAACACATTAAGCTATTAAAGTAGGCTAAAATATAACAAAGACTAAAGTTGTAAAGTTTAAAATAAGGTTGATATATCTATGATTTTAGATACTATATAAAAACAAGACAAAATAAGGATATAAATGCCACACTGTTGATAATCTTATGACTGAAAAACATGAACATGTTTTAATTGTATCTTATTCAAACTATCAAAACTATTTTTCTAAACTTCTGTGATTAAGTATATTATACCTTTCTAGGGTAAATGAGGAGCAAGTGAAGCCATCTGGAGAGCCAGTCCTGGGCCTTGTCACAAAGGAGCTTACAGAACTTTCTAAAGAATTTGGATTTCATCCTGAAGGTGGTAAGAGGTGTGATCACTAACCTAGAGCCAGACATCCTGCAATGTGAAGACAAGTGGGCCTTAGAAAGCATCACTACAAACAAGGCTAGTGGAGGTGATGGAATTCCAGTTGAGCTGTTTCAAATCCTGAGAGATGATGCTGTGAAACTGCAGCATTCAATATGCCAGCAAATTTAGAAAACTCAGCAGTGGCCACAGGACTGGAAAAGGTCAATTTTCATTCCAATCCCAAAGAAAGGCAATGCCAAAGAATGCTCAACTACTGCACAATTGCACTCATCTCACATGCTAGTAATGTTCAAAATTCTCCAAGCCAGGCTTCAGCAATATGTGAACCGTGAACTTCCAGATGTTCAAGCTGGTTTTAGAAAAGGCAGAGGAACCAGAGATCAAATTGCCAACATCCGCTGGACCATAGAAAAAGCAAGAGAGTTCCAGAAAAACATCTATTTCTGCTTTATTGACTATGTCAAACCTTTGACTGTGTGGATCACAACAAACTGTGGAAAATTCTGAAAGAGATGGGAATACCAGACCACCTGACCTGCCTCTTGAGAAACCTATATGCAGGTCAGGAAGCAACAGTTAGAACTGGACATGGAACAACAGACTGGTTCCAAATAGGAAAAGCAGTACGTCAAGGCTGTATATTGTCACCCTGTTTATTTAACTTCTATGCAGAGTACATCATGAGAAATGCTGGACTGGAAGAAGCACAAGCTGGAATCAAAATTGCCAGGAGAAATATCAATAACCTCAGATATGCAGATGACACCACTCTTATGGCAGAAAGTGAAGAATTGATGCTTTTGAACTGTGGTGTTGGAGAAGACTCTTGAGAGTTCCTTGGACTGCAAGGAGATCCAACCAGTCCATCCTAAAGGAGACCAGTCTTGGGTGTTCATTGGAAGGAATGATGCTCAAGCTGAAACTCCAATACTTTGGCCACCTCATGCAAAGAGTTGACTCATTGGAAAAGACCCTGTTGCTGGGAGGGTTTTGCGGCAGGAGGAGAAGGGGACGACAGAGGATGAGATGGCTGGATGGCATCATCGAATCGATGGACATAAGTTTGAGTGGACACCGGGAGTTAGGGATGGACAGGCAGCCTGGCGTGCTGCAATTCATGAGGTCCCAAAGAGTCGGACGCGACTGAGCGACTGAACTGAACTGAAAGATTTTCAGCAGGAGAGTGGCACAGTAAGATTTTAGGTTTAGGAACATGCTACTGGCAGGAGTGGGGAGGATGGAAAGAAAGTCAGGGCAGGATCCCAGGGTCCTGGGTTTGGGAGGCTATTACCATCACAGAGAAGTGGTGAGACCTAAACCCAGGCAGCCCTAGGGGGAAAAGATGGAGGTGGGTGGATTATCTGAGAAGTCTGAGCAACAGGACTTATCACCACTGACAACTCCTGTTTCCTTGAAAAGCCTTTTAGAAATATTTGTATGTTGTTGGAAGAAGAAAAACCAATACATAAACAACGCCAAACCCAAACTTTAAAATACCTGATCCTGACTATGTCAAAGCCTTTGTCTATGTGGATCACAATAAACTGTGGAAAATTCTGAAAGAGATGGGAATACCAGACCACCTGACCTGCCTCTTGAGAAACCTATATGCAGGTCAGGAAGCAACAGTTAGAACTGGACATGGAACAACAGACTGGTTCCAAATAGGAAAAGCAGTACGTCAAGGCTGTATATTGTCACCCTGTTTATTTAACTTCTATGCAGAGTACATCATGAGAAATGCTGGACTGGAAGAAGCACAAGCTGGAATCAAAATTGCCAGGAGAAATATCAATAACCTCAGATGTGCAGATGACACCACTCTTATGGCAGAAAGTGAAGAGGAACTCAAAAGCCTCTTGATGAAAGTGAAAGAGGAGAGTGAAAAAGTTGGCTTAAAACTCAACATTCAGAAAACAAAGATCATGGCATCTGGTCCCACCACTTCATGGGAAATAGATGGGGAAACAGTGGAAACAGTGTCAGACTTTATTTTTCTGGGCTCCAAAATCACTACAGATGGTGACTGCAGCCATGAAATTAAAGACACTTACTCCTTGGAAGGAAAGTTATGACCAACCTAGATAGCATATTCAAAAGCAGAGACCTTAGTTTGCCAACAAAGGTTCGTCTAGTCAAGGCTATGGTTTTTCCTGTGGTCATGTATGGATGTGAGAGTTGGACTGTGAAGAAGGCTGAGCACTGAAGAATTGATGCTTTTGAACTGTGTTGTTGGAAAAGACTCTTGAAAGTCCCTTGGACTGCAAGGAGATCCAACCAGTCCATTCTGAAGGAGATCAGCCCTGGGATTTCTTTGGAAGGAATGATACTAAAGCTGAAACTCCAGTACTCTGGCCACCTCATGCGAAGAGTTGACTCATTGGAAAAGACTCTGATGCTGCAAGGGATTGGGGGCAGGAGGAGAAGGGGACGACAGAGGATGAGATGGCTGGATGGCATCACTGACTCGACGGACCTGAGTCTGAGTGAACTCCGGGAGGTGGTGATGGACAGTGAGGCCTGGCGTTGAAACATTTTCCAACAGTGAAATTTCTCATTAATGACATTGCCACTATTTTATTAATTTCACAAACAGATGAATGCCCCATTTTAAAAATTCAAAAATGTATTTTTATTTAAAAAATAAAAGTAAAAATTAGCCATCTTTTCACAGGTATTTGGACTCTCTGGAGAGAAAATTTACTCATATTCATTATATACATCCTGTCTCTGCACTGTACAATATGGTAGCTACTAACTATCTCTGGCTATTTAAAATGTAGTTAAAATTGAAAAAAATTAAAAATATCAGTTTCTTCACAGTAGTAACCCTTTGTCAAGAGTTCAGTAGTGACATGTTGCTAGTAGTTACTGTGCTGTAGATATCAGTTTTACCAGATAGCACTGCCCTAGATTGTAGAGTAACTCAGTATATGAGAGATACTCAGATGATGGCAACACATGGAAAGATGAACCTACTTCCAAATGTGTAACACTAAAAGGATAAACAAAATGACAATATACAGTATCTAGAGCAGAAAAAATGGAGAGAGAGATGAATGGGAATGAGACCTATACATCTTTCCTCATTTTTATATAAAATCAAGCACAATTCAACACTCAAATGAAGTTGAAAATTAAGCAATAAGGGAAACAGTAAAATGGTATTGTTGTTAAATTAATTTTATTCCTAAATACATAGGAAGCTGCATAGTAATGGATAAAAAGCCAAAGCCAAAATATGGTGAAGAATTTTTGGTAATAAAGTATAAGCAGAAGAAAACTAAAATGAATATTTTCTTTGAAGGTCCATAAACTACCAAACAATAGAAAACTACTCTTTACTTGTGCCAACATAGGTTAAATAAAACATATCATTTCAGTAATGCCTTATCAACTTCTAGTTCACACAACAGAACATCATCATTTTTTACATCAATGTCCCAGTGGTTAACTCCATCTTTTTCCTTCATTCTATTTTCTCCCCACTAGAAAATTCAAATAACCTTTTGAAAAAAACTCTCCACCATTTTATTACTGTTATTTTGGCTTCTGTTCAAACAGAACCGATTCTTCCCTCCAAGTCTCTTAACTGTCCTTTCAGACTTTTTATTTCGTCTGTTTTGCATTCTGAGTAATTTCGTCAGTAATATGCTATCATTTTAACAGAGCCTTTCATTGTATCCATATACTTATTTAGTTTACACTATCCACTGTACTTTTTTATTGTTTCATATCCAAGTTTAATAATTTTACATAAAAGTTGTTAGTTTACGACTGATTATCCTCAAAATACTTATTTTCAAGTTTGATTTGACTATATTACAAAAATAAGGTCAATTGGAATGAATCCATGTTCTGTTGATTTAAATAGCATTAGAGTTCTTCATGTATTTAGAATTTTATTTCCCACAATCTTTTCAAAATAGAAGTTCTCTGTTGTCATTTGTATCTCTTTCTCTCTCTCTCCTATGCTCACCTTCTCTGTTCAATAGGTTTGTGACATCTAATGCCATAATGATGGTTCAGAATTATTAATCCACAGTGATACTTGGGATATCACAGATCCTATTCCAGGATGACGATGGGCAGTTTTGTTCAGTCTCTGATTGCTGGATGGTCCTTTGTCTGATTCAGACCCCTGGACCAACATCTGCTATAAGTCACAGTCCCAGAAAACAATTGACAGTCATTATTATCAGCCGCCTTTTCTGAGTGGTGTGTTAACACCCCAGCTCACCCTCAATCAGTGAGCAAACTCTGACTCCATAGGGAGTACAAGGCAACACTGGGTCCCTATTACTCTGCCAACACCTGCCTGCACACCTAGCAAGCCTCTGGCTGCGGCCACCCTTGCCATTTTGCCACTCTAATCCATTTCTAGTCCACAGAAGAGTTTATTTTTCAGCTCAGCGCTGACGCTCTGCTTCTTCTTTTTCATATTAACTCTCATTGCTATGTAATTGGAAAAGAAAGGCTACATCAAAGTATGAGGTACTGCGCTATCTTGAATGGAAATCCCAGCAGAGATTATTTTTCTAACTTTACTGAAATTGAACTATAAGATCATGGGGAAAAAAAATCACTATGATGTATGAAAAAGAGCAGTGAATTAGAAAGCAGATGATAATAATAGCTAAGACAGTCTATGTTAAGAACAGTTCCAAGTGCTCTGCATGAATTACGTACCTTCTATTTTCATCATATTCTTGCACTAGCTCACACACACACACAAAAGAACAGAGAGACTACATAACTTTCTGAAGGTCACACAGTCAGTAAATGGTAGATTTGAACCCAGGGAGTCTAACTCCACAGTCAGAATCCAAATTACCATACAGTACTGCCTAGCCCAGCTCTTGCCCTATAGTAGCTTTGAAATCCTGGGAATGTTATTTTACCTCTTTGTGGCAAAGTTTTCTCTACTGTGAAATGAAATGATTTCACTAGACGATGTCTTACCTATTTTCCCAAACTCTAGTTGTCTGATAAAATAACATAGTTCTGGTTAGTTACCTATTTCAGAGTACCCTCTTAAATTTAGGGGAAATCTTTAAATTTATTTTAAAACAACCTTTGATGAGCTATGTAACATTTAAAAAGAAAATACCATCACAAAACATTCTACAAAAGGAGAGAGAAGCAAACTGCAAATCAATCTCAAGGCTGCGATTATAATATCTAAGAAATATCCATTCAGTAAGTCATCATGAAATTGCCTTGAACATAAATATAAAATTAAAGGTATAGTTGTATGAGAAGACTTGGGTTCTGGTTTTCATTCTGTCTCTAATCCAAACTTAACTTTTTTTGAACTCCGGTTGCCTACAGTAAGATAATTGGATTTTGGAGGTCTCTTCTAACATTCTGTTAGTCCACAAGTCAGAACCTATCAAAGTAGATCAGTGAAGGTACTATTCGTATAGACTATAAATATATGAAAAGGAAAAGCTGCATTTATCCCATGAGTGACAAAAATCCCTAGGTCAAGTTAGTCTGCTAACTTACTTTATATAGAAAGTGTTATGTTCATGGTATTTAGTTAGGAGTGTAGGCTCTAGTTAGATCGCCTGAGTTAGTTTCTTGCTAAGAAGTCACTTAACTTCTGGCCCTAACCTCCCTTACCTGTAAGATGAGAGTAATCATAATTCCTACTTATTGTGATAACCAGTGAGACAACAAACTATGACTGCTTATGCCTAGCACATAGTAGGTGATCAGCAAGTGTTTGCACTTATTAATAGTAGTCATTTGAATAATTGAGGCTGTTTTAGAGTCTGCAGTCCTAAATAGATACTTAAAACATAGGTTCACATCATCATGAATAACTTAAATGCCTAAAGACAAAGGGGCTTGATCAGGGGAGTTTATTGCAATTTCTCTTACATTAACATCTCATGGACTAAAATTTCATACTCTGTGTCTATACCTATTAGTTTGAAACAGTTGGTATTTTGGTATTGAAATTCATTCAATACCAAATGAATACCTATTAAATCTGATATTTAATAGGTGTTCATTTATTGGTGATTTAATAGGTATTCATTTGGTATTATTTGACCCTTTATACTGAGAAGGCAATGGCACCCCACTCCAGTACTCTTGCCTGGAAAATCCCACGGATGGAGGAGCCTGGTGGGCTGCAGTCCATGGGGTCGCTAAGAGTCGGACACGACTGAGCGACTTCCCTTTCACTTTTCACTTTCATGCCTTAGAGAAGGAAACCGCAACCCACTCCAGTGTTCTTGCCTGGAGAATCCCAGGGATGGGGGAGCCTGGTGGGCTGCCATCTATGGGGTCACACAGAGTCGGACACGACTGAAGTGACTTAGCAGCAGACCCTTTATACTTCAGGCAAATTAGAAATGGTTTCTTGCCTTTCCAGTAAAGGATACCATCTGAAACCCATGTACCAAATGGGAAACGATGACGTAGCACACAACAGACCGTAGCTTGGTCGTCACACCCCCATGCCCTGTCATCAGAATGCATTTGTCAGAAAGGGACACTGCAAGAATAAGGGCACTATTTCTTCAAAATCCCTGGTCTTGTGTTAAGACATGGAGACTATACACAGCCTCAGATGTGTTTACCAAAACCTATGTTCTCTTCTTTTACTGAAATGGAGTAAACTAAATCACAATGTAGTAAATAAAGTTAATAGAAATATAAGAGTATTTCATGAACACATTATATGCTCATTTTATGAACATTTTATGTAAATCCAGATCCCTTTTTTTTTCCCCCAAAAAAGAAACAAATGAACCAAATCACTGACCCTGCCCAAATTGAAATCTTCTTGCTTACATCTGCAATTGCTGTACAGTATCTGTTTTAACCCCTTCTTTGGGTCATAGCAGCATAAAATTCATAACATCTGGAATTTAATTTAAAAATTTCAAACTGACTTAATTTAAAACCAATTTTGACTTGAAGAAACTACAAAATCCTTTTAGTTTATGATAGCAGTGACCTATTTCAGAAAGGTTCAATGAGAACTGATGCTGGAAACTGCCTTGAAGATACAAATTGCTATAATTATCTCTGAATGTACATATCATTAAGCTAAAATGAATGGCAATAAACCAGCACAAAAGTATCTATTCTGAGCACATTATTACAAAACAACAGGAAAATAATTTCCTTCACTCTTTCAACATAGGTAATATGGACTATAATTTGCACATTTTATCTTTATAAGTAAAATCAAGTATTTTCCCTCTATTTAGACTATTAGTCTATTTTCAAAAGGTAGATATTATATATATGCATTTATATATATGTACATGTGCAGGCTAAGTCGCTTCGGTCTGTCTGACCTTTTGGACTGTAGCCTGCCAGGCTCCTCTGTGCATGGGATTCTCCAGGCAAGAGTACTGGAGTGGGTTGCCAAGACCTCCTCCAGGGGATCTTCCTGACCCCGGGATCAAACCTGTGTCTCTTATGTTTCCTGCATTGACAGGTGGGTTCTTTACTACCAGAGAGAGTGGGGCTTCCCAGGTGGTGCTAGTGGTAAAGAACTAGATTACAAACACACATACATGTATATATATGTATAAATCACAGTTAGCCTTCTGCTTTAAGGAAAATATAAGCAGAGTAGTTTTAAAAAGAGAACTAATTTGAGAAAATTTGAACAGAAATAAACAGGACATGGTATTAAAAAATATTCACAGTATAGCTAAATTTCCAACTCTTTCAAAAATACATTTAGAACAGCCATTCTTAACATTCAGAACCTCTGACTTTTTCCGTAACGGTACTGCCGTGCTAGAAAAAATGTACAGTGTTCAGTTATTCACTGTGATTGCAGTTCTTAATGTAATTTGCCCTGTGTATCCCAAGTTCACCTTGTCAGCGAGTACTGCTTCCCCAAGGCTGCCCCAGGGTCCTGTTGACGGATCGCTCTAATTGCAGTCGGCGCTGTAAACAAGGCAGCCACTCCATGCTCCGCGAGCACACGGAAATAGGCACCAGCATCTGGTGTCCCCACAGGCTTCCCCTACAACGAGATTCATTCAAAGCGTCACCAGGTAAAATGTCTCCTACTTCATTGACTGTTCAATACTTACACATTTAACATAGCAATATTAATAAAATGGGGTTCTCACCGTATCTTAGTTTTAATATGTTTCCATGTTCTGTCATAAATAAACAAAATGCCCAGATATCAGACAAGCGATTTGCTCCAATACTGTATCCTAAAAGCTTTTCAAATAGCAACTTCTCCTTTCTTAAGTTTTGAAACATAAAGGACTAGAAATATATATATATATATAATTAAATCAATAAAACAGTCTTCTATTTTCCAAGCAATTAAATATATTGTTTTGTCTGGCAGACTAAATGAGAAATGTGGTTGCTATGAATTTCTAACATTACACATTTTTCATGATCTCCATTAAAAATGACAATAGCAAGTCTCAAAATATATGAGAAGACAGAAAAACCTGGAATTACAGTGATTTCTCAGCACTGACCTTTTCAATTAAATGTCTCACTTCAAGAAAACCAATTTCTAAGAATTAAAAAAAATCTAATAAGATATCTCAAAATGTAGGTTTTCCACAGCCTCAAAATGACATTATGCATGTTCAACAAATAATCCACTCACAAAAACTTAACAATCTTTGTGGACTATGCAATTCAAAAGGACACAAAACATTTTTAACTGAAAATGAGCATGGCATAAATAAATCAGTAATTCTGTAAAAAATCAAAGGATCCCATAAAATCTATGTTGGTTCAACTATATTCCTTCATTCCTCAATCCATTCTCATCACTGGTACTTCTTCCTTTGTTTCTGAAGTCAGGTCCTGGAATGTTTATATGCATATAATGTATATTTCACAAGCAAATCCTTTTGGAAGTGGTTGAGATAAATAGGTTTCCTATTTTGGGCCATTTCTTGAAGACTGAAGAGCATATGAGCATCCTTTGGACCTTATATCCTGGAAAACACACTTGGGAAACACTGAGCTATCGTAAGCAAAGAAAAGAAGAGAAAAAGAAAGAAGGAGGGAGGGAGGGAGGAAGGAAAGAATTTGCTGCTGCTGCTAAGTCACCCCAGTTGTGTTCGACTCTGTGTGACCCACAGACGGCAACCCACCAGGCTCCCCCGTCCCTGGGATTCTCCAGGCAAGAACACTGGAGTGGGTTGCCATTTCCTTCTCCAATGCATGAAAGTGAAAAGTGAAAGGGAAGAATTTGCTAGAAGCCAACTTAGAGGTCTCCCCAAACAACTAATAAGAGTGGATGATGATATGACATTTATCATAAGTATGATATGATAGCTGTTTAATAATTTTGATTCACTATCCACTTCTAATTGGATCTCTCCTAGGGTACTATTTAGTTTTCACATATTTTTTAAAGTTATTCTCAATATTCTTTAATATAGTTATACTTTCCTTTTTTAAATTACCTCTTTATTTTATTGTTACTTCTCCTTTTGCTCTTTAAATACCAAAGATACTTCTTGCAATTAGAAATTCATTTTTATTATCACAACTACCCTGAAAATCTGATTTTAATTTATTTCACTACCATCGTAGGATTTCATTACCATCGCAGGTCAACACATTGATGTAGTAGAAAAAGCTGCCAAATACATTCTGGCAACTCATGTATGTAATTTAACTTATACCTTTTGAAGGCATGAGCATATCAGCACCAACTTTATTATTTCTAACCAAGGCAGGTAAAGATTTGACTTTTACTTCTTCAGTCTGTCTTAGGCACTGATCACCGGGGGCGGTAGACTGTAACCTTGGAAACTTCACCTCACCCCCATATAAATGATTTTTCAACTGACCTTACACAATTGGCTTGCCCTGTCAATGCTGCCATTTTCTTGTCTGCCAAATAAGAATAAATCGCTTTTCCAATAAGTCTTTGATAAGCTAAAAGCACTGAGATAATATTTTAAAGTGGTTTGACCTCTACTGAAGAAGGTTATTTTATAGCCAATTTGAGTTGAATTCTACTACAGCGCCAGTGTCACGAGACAATGATAATATACTCACTGAAGAGTGACATTAGTCACCAAGAAAATGCTACACCACAGTGACGACCTACACACGGGACACTATTTATTGTATTTTACAGCACCTTCAAATTAATTATATCCAAGGATAATGAAACAATAGTTCATTAGAAATAATAGTTAAAACTGTACCATATTTTTATAGATAATAAATTCTGACCCTGCATCAAACAAAATTCCATTAATATATTTATTAAGCATAAAAAATGATGATAACATGTCATTACAATTAGGATACTAATGGAAGTGATGAATAAAAGCTCACACTTTTTTGTAAATTAGTTGAACTACGAAAGGTTCAGTTATCTTGCATTAGATTGTCTATTCCTCAGAAGAACATGAGGCAATGAGTGATATTTTTTTTATTATGGAATTCAAGTTCATTCAGCCACTCAGTTGTGTCCAACTCTTTGCAACCCCATGGACTGCAACACGCCAGGTTTCCCTGTTCATCACCCACTCCCGGAGCTTTCTCAAACTCATGTCCACTGAGTTGGTGATGCCATCCAACCATCTCATCCTCTGTCATCCCCTTCTCCTCCCGCCTTCAATCTTTCCCAGCATCAGGGTCTTTTCAAATGAGTCAGTTCTTTGTATCAGGTGGCCAAAGTATTGGAGTTTCAGCTTCATCATCAGTCCTTCCAATGAATATTCAGGACTGATTTCCTTTAGGATGGATTGGTTGGATCTCCTTGCAGTCCAAGGGACTCTCAAGAGTCTTCTCCAACACCACAGTTCAAAAGCATCAATTCTTTAGCAATCAGCTTTCTTTATAGTCCAACTCTCACATCCACACATGACTACTGGAAAAACCATAGCTTTGACTAGATGGACCTTTGTTGGCAAAGTAATGCTGTAGAGGTTGCTCATAGATTTTCTTCCAAGGAGCAAGCATCTTTTAACTTCATAGCTGCAGTCAACATCTGCAGTGATTTTGGAGACTGTCCCCAAAAAAAGTCTCTTATTGTTTCCATTGTTTCCCCATCTATATGCCATGAAGAGATGGGACTGGATGCCATGATCTTAGTTTTCTGCATGTTGAGTTTTAAGCCAGCTTCTTCACTCTTCTCTTTCACTTTCATCAAGAGGCTCTTTAGTTCTTCGCTTTCTGCCATAAGGGTGGTGTCATCTGCATATCTGATGTTATTTCTATTTCTCCCAGCAATCTTGATTCCAGCTTGTACTTCTTCCAGCCCGGCATTTTGCATGATGTACTCTGCATATAAACTAAATAAGCAGGGTGACAATATTCAGCCTTTATGTACTCCTTTCCAGATTTGAAACCAGTATGTTGTTCCATGTACAGTTCTAACTGTTGCTTCTTGATCTGCATACAGATTTCTCAGGAGGCAGGCAAGGTGGTCTAGTAGTCCCATCTCTTTAAGAATTTTGCATAGTTTGTTGTGATCCACACAGTCAAAGGCTTTGGCATAGTCAATAAAGTTGATATTTTTCTCGAACTCTCTTGCTTTTTTGAAGATCCAGCGGATGTTGGCAACTTGATCTTTGGTTCCTCTGCATTTTCTAAAACCAGCTTGAACATCTGGAAGTTCACAGTTCATATACTATTGAAGCCTGACTTGGAGAATTTTGAGCATTACTTTGCTAGCATGTGAGATGAGTGCAACTGTTCAGTAGTTTGAGCATTCTTTGGCATTGCCTTTCTTTGGGATTGGAATGGAATGAAAACTGACCTTTTCCAGTCCTGTGGCCACTGTTGAGTTTTCCAAATTTGCTGGAATATTGAGTGCAGCACTTTCACAGCATCATCTTTCAGGATTTGAAATAGCTCAACTGGAATTCTATCACCTCCACTAGCTTTGTTCGTAGTGATGCTTCCTAAGGCCCTCTTGGCTTCACACTCCAGGATGCCAGAGACTAGATGAGTGATCACACCATTGTGTTTATCTGGGTCATGAAGATGTTTTTTGTATAGTTCTTCTGTGTATTCTTGCCACCTCTCCTTACTATCTTCTGCTTCTGTTAGGTCCATACCATTTCTGTCCTTTACTGTGCCCATCTTTGCATGAAATGGTGTCTTGGTGTCTCTCATTTTCTTGAAGAGATCTAGAGATCTCCTTCCCATTCTATTGTTTTCCTTTATTTCTTTGCATTGATCACTGAGGAAGGCTTTCATATCTCTCCTTGCTCTTCTTTTGAACTCTGCATTCAGATGGGTATACTTTTCCTTTTCTCCTTTGCCTTTCAGTATCAATAGCATTTCAGTCACTCAGTCGTGTCTGACTCTGCGACCCCATGGACTGCAGCATGCCAGGCTTCCTTGTCCATCACCAGCTCCCAGAGTTTACTCAAACTCATGTCCATTGAGTCTGTGATGCTATCTAACCCTCTCATCCTCTGTCAGCCCCTTCTCCTCCCACCTTCAATCTTTCCCAGCAACAGGGTCTTTTCAAATGCATCAGCTCTTCGCATCAGGTGGCCAATAATTGGAGTCTCAGCTTCAAAATCAGTCCTTCCAATGAACACCCAGGACTGATTTCCTTTAGGATGGACTGGTTGGATCTCCTTGCAGTCCAAGGGACTCTCAAGAGTCTTCTCCAACACCACAGTTCAAAAGCATCAGCTCCTCGGCACTCAGCTTTCTTTATAGTCCAACTCTCACATCCATACATGACTGGAAAAACCATAGCCTTGATTAGATGGAACTTGTTGGCAAAGTATTGTCTCTGCTTTGTAATATGCTGTCTAGGTGGGTCATAACTTTTCTTCCAAGGAGTAAGCGTCTTTTTATTTCATGGCTGCAGTCAGCTTTGCCTTTAGCTTCTCTTTTTTTCTCAGCTATTTGTAAGGTTATACTCCTCAGATAATCATTTTGCCTTTTTGCATTTCTTTCTCTTGGGGATGGTCTTGATCCCTACCTCCTGTACAATGTCATGAACCTCCGTCCATAGTTCTTTAGGCACTCTGTCTATCAGATCTAATCCCTTAAATCTATTTGTCAATTCCATTGTATAATCGTAAGGGATTTGATTTAGGTCATACCTGAATGGTCTAGTGGTTTTCCCTACTTTCTTCAATTTAAGTCTGAATTTTGCAATAAGGAGTTCATGATTGTGAATTCCTTATTTCAGAATTACTTTAATATTTATGAATTTATTTACTTTCTTAAAACTTCTATTCAATCTCAAATCTTGATATAAATATGTTATATCAAAGAAATTATTGTTTCCCAAAACAGCCTGCTGATTAACATAAACATTAAGTTCTGGATGATATAACAGCTCAGCAAATACAACACAGCACAAAATAAGATCTGTCATCAGAAACCATTGTTGCATACAATCATAATACATTAGACTGTGCTAACATATTCATTCATTTAATAAATATTTATTGGTCATCTACTATGGACTAGATACTCTTAAAAATCCTAGGAATAATTTTTTGAACAAGCCAGGAAATGTCCTGCTCTAAAGGAACTTATACTCTAGTAATTATGGAGGGTTACGGAGGACATGGTGGCTCAGATGGTAAGGAATCCACCTGCCACGCAAGACATACGGGTTTAATCCCTGGGTTGGGAAGATCCCCTGGAGAAGAGGATGGCTACCCACTTCAGTAGACAGAGGAGCCTGGACAGGCTGGCAAGCTTCAGTCCATGAGGCTGCAAAGAGTCAGACGTGACTGAGTGACTAACATCTTCAATTTCATGTAGTAATACTATTAAAAATTACATAGTAGGTGCTGTAAGCTATTTTGTGTCTAATAAATGGAAAAGACCATCATGACAAACATAGGACCCATATATCTTCAACACTAGTAGCTTCAGAAAACTGAAGCAAAGCTAGTAAGCCTCCTGAACCACAAACTCTAAATGAAAATGACTTAATAATAATCAAACAGCTTATTGATTTGATGGAATACTCTCCACTCCTCCCCTCCTGTACATCATTGGCTCACGTGCACATATACACATCCATGCACACATAAGTAATACAACTCCTTTACAATGCTTTTAAAAATTAACCATTAATACACTAAGCATGCTGAGTTGCTTGGAGACACTGACTCCAGAACTTGCATATTCAATAAGGGGCAATAGTCCCAAACCCATTCAATTTTAAAACAAGAAGAGTCTAAGATTATAGGAATTTTCAACAAACACACACATCCAAAGCAGTAATACAGCTAAAAGGTAGCAATAACTGAAAATCTCTTTAAAATTCAGTCAATGTCATTACCATTTGCTTTGATTTCCTTCCTCTGAAGTCTACAGTGTTTTGGTTGCTACCCAGAAAACAAAGGCAGGAAGCAATCGCTAAATGGCAAAGCAGAGATTATGAGCTTTCAGCTGTTACAAACCATGAATTTTTAACATCGGAGATTTATAAAATGTCAACTGCTTATATTTACACATTGTGGTTAGCAATGGTACAAAGCATGGAGAATGTGACAGTTTTCTTAGACACCAAATATCATAAAATTAAGCTTCACTTACAAACCATCTAGGCCTTACTGCTTCAAGGTGTTAATATTAATGCACCACAAGTGTAAGTTCAGAGTCAGAAAAAGGTAGTATCTAGACTTCTCACACAGTTTCCAATAGCTTAATTTTTCAACACAGAAGACAGTGGAATACAACAACTTAAAACAAAGGTATACTTAAATATTAAATTTTTGAGCAAAAAAAAATTTAATTGACTTAATTACTAATCCTATGATTTCATTTTATTCAAGGCTTGGGGGTCAAGAGTATGTATGATTTCTTAGACTCTGACATAACATTTTTGAGTCAACTACAGTTTTTGCCTCTTTTTGTGGCAAGATTTGAAATACACTTGGTCTCTTTTTGAACACTACTTCTGAGAATGTCATCGAAGGCATGTTTTTACTGCAGTTCGAAAGTGAAGACAGCAAAAACCCCTTATGGACTACTCCTGAATTTCATTTCAGGAGACAGGTGCAGCAGAGTCGGCTGATTTATTTTGGGAGAATGATGAAATTGGCGATAGCATTTGTTGAGTTCCTATGACATGCCTGGTGCTTTTTTATCAAGGGATACGAGTTTGGGCATGCAACATCTAAACTGGAGACTTGTCAACACATAAGCAATTCTCCAGGGTATATTATTTAGTGAAAAAGCCAAACATAGACTAGTGTGCATACCATTTGCACAAGGCTGTTTGTAGACAAAAAGAAAAGATGCGGTTTATACATGAATGAACTATTGTAAACAAGAGACTGACTGCTTCCAAGTAAGAGAAATTGGATAGCTGAGCACAGAGAACAGGGAGATGCATGCTCTTTACCCTTTTGTGAGCTCTGAAATATGTGCCAAGTGACTATATGCTTTGTTTTTGTTTAGTTGCTGAGTCATGTCCAATTTCTGTGACCCCATGGACTGTAGCCTACTATGCTCCTCCGTCCATGAGATTTTCCAAGCAGGAGTACTGGAGTGGGTTGCCATTTCCTTCTCCAGAGGATCTTCCTGACCCAGGGAGTAAATATACCTATAAAGACAATTTAATAACTAAAAAATTATATCAACTGACTCTATTTGCTAGAGATTTTTCACCAGTCCATGGGCTTCACCTGTGAGGATATGCTTTTATCTTGCTTTCCTTCATTGTATCCATGTTGCTGCTGCTTCTTAGTCACTCCAGTCATGTCCGACTCTGTGCGACCCTAAGGACTGCAGCTTGCCAGGCTCCTCTGTCCATGGGATTCTCTAAGAGTGTTAGAGTACGTTGCCATGTCCTCCTTCAGGGGATCTTCCCAACCAAGGGACTGAACCCAGGTCTCCTGCACTGCAGGAAGATTCTTTACCACTGAGCCACCAGGGAAGCCCCCATTATATCCATACCACCATCTAAATCAATTCTAAACCAGTGATTGCCACAACTAAATATACATTAGAACTTCTCAGAATTCCTTTGAAAGGTACCAATGCCTGGTCCCCACTCCTTGAGAGTCTGATCTAATCGGCCTTGATATGGGGTTGGATATTGTTATGTTTTATGTGTCCTCAAAGTAATTATTAATATAATCCACAGCCAGGATTGAGAAACCAATGCCTAGTCCTTATACTAAGCATTACCTAAGGCTTCTCTGGTGGCCCAGTGGTAAAGAATTCGCCTGCCAATACAGGAGTTGCAGGAGACCCAGGTTTGATCCCTGGGTCAGGAAGATCCCCTGGAGGAGGACATGGCAATCCACTCCAGTATTTTTGCCTGGAAAATCCCATGAAGAGAGGAGCCTGGCAGGGTACACAGTCCATGGGGTTGCAAAAGAGTCAGACATGACTGAAACAATTGAACACATTACCTAAGGCTAGGCTATTTTTTCGCTATCTACATGCCTGGTTATCCCAGTAGATGAGCCTAGAATTTAACACTAAATTTTGCTGCTTTTTTCCATTTGTTATCAGTAAATGAGCCAATCTAAGTATTGATAAAAAGAATATATTGATATAAGTGAAATCTGATAATAGGAGGCCATTTACTGAGAAAACAATCGAAGAGAAATGCCTTATTCCCCCAATTACTTATGCCTTGATCCCTAAATCAGATTCCAGACTGGAGATACCGATATCTATATCTATATATCATGATTTGTAGACTTAGCACCCTGTGTAAAACTGCCTTATCCACAAAGATGAAACGATTAACCCCTGCTCAGCAGAGGTTAATGTGTTGTCCAGAGACCACTGAAAATTAAGTTTTAGTTTGGGGTTTTACTTTGGTTTTATTACTGCTTGAAAGCAATATACCTTTATCTTTAAATGAAGGGTTTCTGATCTGAATTTCAGAGGGGTTCATAAATATTCTGATTTTTTTAATGTGTATATGCTCTTTTTCCTAGGGAAGGAAGTCAATTGCTTTTATCAGTTTCTGAAATCCTTCATAACCAAAAGATTTCTACATATATCCCTAGGTTTCTAGGTAAAATCTCTTTAAGATTTTGTTTCACTCTGAGAAACAGCTTGATGAAGCTAGAGGGCAGATGATCATAACTCAGTTCATTTTCCCCCCAACAGGGTGGATAAGCCTCCCTATTGCTACCCTCTTAATCCACTTTTACAAAGGGCTGCAAATAGTCTCAAAAATCCAAACTTAGTGTCCTGTCTGAGGTCCCCAACCACACTGTCTTCTTTATCCCCCTATTATTTTGATTACAAGAATTTGCCATTTTTGTAAATCAAAGCCAGTCAAATATCAGAAGTTTCATGTGGTTCAAATTAATGCTTTGAATACATCTGCTATTTTGACAATCCCTCTTCACTATCTCCTGTGGTAGATACCACAGAGTTGCAGTTCCTCAGGTTTGAGTCCTTGCCTTTCTTCGGTTAGGAAGGATAGGCTCTAGCTTCCAGCCTGAAAAGGTAAGACTTCTCCATGCCTACATTCAGGCTGCATATGTTGATCTATAACCTCATCTAGATCTATCCCTTTTGTACAAACTTTCAGCCATAAGGTGAATAGCACCTGGGGATCTAATATATAATATAGTGACAAACAGTTGACAATACCATATCACTGAAATTTGTTAAGGGTAGAATTTGAATATTCTCAACAGGAAAAGAATGATTAATATGTGAGACATTTTAGTTAAGCAAATGGGAGAAATCCCTTCATAAGGTACATGCAGGCATGCACGCTCAGCTGTCATGTCTGACTGTCTGCGACCCCATGGACTGTAACTTGCTAGGCTTCTCTGTGCATGGGATTCTCCAGGAAAGAATACCAGAGTGGGTTAGCATTTCTTCCTCCGGGGAATCTTTCTGACCCAGGGATGGAACCTGCGTCTCTTGCATCTCCTGCATTGGCAGGTGGAGTCTACCACTGAGCCGCCTGGGAAGCCCTTATGATGCACACATGTATCAGACAGCCTAAATTTTATTCGCCAATTATACCTCAATAGAGTTTTAAACAATCAAAAATAGGTCTGTCCGTTTTGGTTTGTTTTCTTCCCCTGCCTTTTCCCAACTCTGAGAGTTGACCATACTGACACTTTTGACGATCTTACCCTCAATGGGATAAACCATTTCTTTCACCTAGGTAATAAACGTTATTAAAAAGATGCTTACTTTCAAAAGTTATTAATGCCAAGTAAATGAAGCAGAGCACAGTAATCGGTAATTCCACAGACCCAGTGCTGAGCTAATTAGGGACTCTGACATATGTACCGTTCTCAGCAATCAGAGAATATTTATCTCTAGGATAGCTGGTAGTTCAAGGCTAGATAAAAGCAGGACTGCTTTCCTCTCTGAATTCCTCCATGCAGATGAGCAATCACTCTGCTATATCCTGTAATGAAGGAACAAATTCAGGCTCTCTTTACTCATAGCAAGGAGTGAGAATTCACTGTTAGAGAAACTAAATGGCCTCTTGCATTATTACACCAACAGGTTCCCACCCAGAAAATAAAGTGTATTCCGTATGTATACTGCAATTCAAAGTGTATTCAAAATAAAGTGTATTCAATATGTATACTGCAATTCAACCTGAGGCTGTACAAAGTCTAACTCTTCCACACCGTTCCATAATTTACCAAATACAAACTTCAGCATGCTCTTGTTTCTCCATGTTAAAAATAAAATGAACACACAAACTTTCCTAGGAGACTGCCCTCATACACCCAAATTGCCAAAACTCTCTTCAGTTTTGTTCTACCAGGCCTCTCTCCGTAGCACTTAGCTCACCGATTCCTCATCTTCTGGAAGACCTCCCCTCCACTGGTTTTTAGGAAATGGCTTTCTGATTCCTTTATCACTTTTCACTTTCTCATCCTCAATTTATATTGCTTTCCTTTCTCAGACTTCACCTCGCTGCATAACCTGATCACTTTAGGTACCTGAATTATTAACTCTTTCACATCTCTAATTCTGAAAGTTCTTCTGAGTTTCAAACCTCACTTCCCAACACCACACAAATGTCTGAGTAGCTCCTTTAAACTCAACATTACCAAAACTAAAAGTACCGTTCTCTCCTCCACAATAGCCGTCACTCCTACTACAGTATTTCAGTTGACAACTGCCACTACAGCAGCTGTCCTAGCTGAAGACATCTCAACTATTTTCAATTTCCATTTTACCTTTGTCCTACAATATCCACCTGACACTCTAACATCCTGCCTTCTCCTTTATGTTCAGATCACGGATACTCTGGTTCTGGCATATAGGAGAGCAAACTAGTCTGCACTACTCAAGTTTCCCAACTGTTCATCTCAAAATTATGAACCCAAGGACAGAGACTTTGCAGCCAGAAAGCCTTGCTTCGAATCCCAGCTCCATCACTCTTATGCTATTGGCAAAGTTATTTAATGTCTCCGAAACTAAGTTTCTACAACTGTAAATAGGTAGGCAAAATATTTATCCCATGAGTTTGGAGACAGAATTAATTAAAACCATATAAACTGCTTAGACGAGTTCCTATCACCCAACACTCATCCATAGAAGCTGCTGTTATTACTTGGACTATATCATCCACAAACCTTTACTGTCTACTCTAGTCCTAAACTTCTCTTAAGGGACTAATAGAAAGATTTTTGAGCCAGGATATAATCCATTTACAAGGTATGTGACCTAAGGCAACTTATTTAATTTCTTTGATCTTCATTTAGTTCTGTCATCAGAAAATTGCACCAAACCAGGTGCAAGTATCTAATGTAGAGTATTAATGGTTCAATGTAGCTTCTGGAAATTTTTTCACATTTTCTACACACTGTAATACATTTCTTAGGTGGTGTCTTCAATTTTGCTTTCTATCCTTTACACTACTCTTAATTCTTTGACTATATTGTCAGTGCTTTTATTGCAAGGAGGGCATCTGATACTTTCTCTGTTTCTCTATCAATCCTAGCAAGATGCTACGCTCACAACAGGTACCCAATAAATATTGTTGTTGGAGCTACGACAGTAGTTGCACTTGCCTGTTCTATCATGAAACACAGGCACACACAGAGAAAAATACTCAAAAAAAGGAATCTTTCAACAACTAGTCTTGTAAGAAACCTAAAAGATGCTAGCATCAGGTTTACAATCCGTTCCAATTGAGATACTAAAATTATACAGCCTGAATCAAAGTAATAACTGAGTCATCATTTTTCTTATTTCATACAAACACAAAAAATACATTGTTGTTATACTATACTTAAAAGAAAGAAAGAAATTTCCATTGTACGAGGAAAAAGAGAGAAAGTCTTTGGTGTATGCCTATGGAGTATATTAGTTAACAATATTATGGCAATTCGTGGCTAAAAAAAAAAAAGGAACAGATTTCATACTTGAAAGAAGCAAATCTCTGTCCTTGAAAAGGGGATAATCAATAAAGAAAACAGGTTAACATAGATGGAAGTGCAAATGTCTTGCAAAAGGATTATAACTCTATACATGCAAGTAACAATTACACTGTTAAAATGAAGCCTGGGAGGCACTGAGAATTCAGAACATTCACATGTGGAAAATACATCATAGGATGTCTTCACAGAGATTACAAACACAAAGCCGAACAGAGCAGACGACAGCCATGGAGGAAACACTGGGGATGACCTAACAAGAGTGTTCAATACTAAAATAACTTGAAAGTAGTTCAAAGAAGTATCCTCAATATTCTGCAACATGAGCCTTTCATACTGCAAAATGTTTTAACGTTTTGATCCAGGTATATATGGTGATGATAATGTCACTATTTCATATAAATTGATATTATACATGCTATATTTTGTATATATTTTATAGATACATATCCATATCATAATATTTCTTTGAAGCTTTCACACTGACTTCACGTACATTATTTTACTAAACTTTTACACAAATAAAGGCGAGTGCAGAGTTCATTTCTACACTAAGCATACTGTAAAGGAAAAAAAAATAGGGCTATCTAAACTTTTCCTTCCTCCCATGAAATCAGGAAAAGAACATTCAAAAAGAGACTATCAAGCTGAATGACCTGAAGTTTTCAAAGATATACAGGCAGTTTAAAAGCTTGTAATGATAAAGCCCATCAAAAAGTAGAAGTGAAAGGTTATATATGTTTGGAGAATAATGAACCATGAAATGTTCTGTACTATTTGCAGATGAAAGACTTCCAGGCCACTCTCATTTCAATCACAAGTTCTACTCTGAAAGGACAGATCCTTGAGGGGAGAGACCACGGGGTTATTTTCCACATCTGCTGTGCATTCTTCAAAGATGGTAGGAGCAGGATCAACACATGCCCGTGTGCTGATTCCTTTGACTGGTGCTCAGAAGAGAATGAATGGGGTCCAAAGGGAGCGGACTCTAATGTGCTGATGACCACGTCAGAGTTGGGAGGACAAACACTTTGAAAGAAGAAATGCGGAATATGTGAAAATTCAAGCATTACAATGGCTGGGCTGCATGGGAATGAATGCCTGGTGTTTATATTGTAGAATTTTATTCTGGGAAAGAAAACATTCATAGCTTTGAATAACAGTAGCTTATAATATCTAGCATTTATGGCACAATTATATTCTGGCAACTATCCTAAGGTATTTCAATGGATTAACCAATTTAATGTCATGTAAGAGAGGTACTATTAATAGTAATATTTATAGATGAGAAATAAAGGGCTGAATTATTCAGAATTGGTTTGTATATTTTAGTTGGGCAGGCCAATGTGGCTTCCAGAATTGCATATATTAAATATGTACACATCAGTGAACAAAAATAAATCTTTGCTTCTTGAAAAAGATACAATGGATTACTTAATTTGTTCATGAAGTTCTCTACTAAAGAGAAAATCAGAATTACTTTTTCCTTTCTTGGGGGAAAAAAGTCTTTACTTACAAATCAAGTTTTTTTTTTTTTCCTGATATCTTCATTCAGGCATTTATTAACAAATATTTATTGAGAACTGAAAATCTGTCCAGAACAAGACAAGAAGCTGAGACTCGATGGTGAGCAAACACTAACATGATTCCTTTCCTCACAGAGTATGGAGCAGAGAGAGGTAGATAAATCAGAGGAGCATAAAAATTAAAGTGAAATGGCAATGGTGCCATAAACCAAGAAGGAAAAAAACCCAGGTGCTTAAGAAAGACTATGTAGATTTGCCCTAGTCAGAGAGGTCAAGGAAGGCTTCTCTCAGGAGGTGACACTTGGCTGTGCTGTAAAGGATAAGAGGTATATATTTCAGGCAACGAGTCAGAAAATTCCTGTAGCAGATATGAGCATAACAATAACATCAGAAAAATAGAAGCATGTTTTCCTCAGAAGGGAAGAAAGTAACTAAGATAGATGAAAGTCAAAACTTCCAAACATTGAAGAGTCAAATATGAAGAGGACTGAAAATGTCCACTGGCATATGCAAAATATAATTACTAGTTGCTGTTGTTGTTTAGACGCTAAGTCCTGTCTAACTCCTTGTGACCCATGAACTACAGCATGCCAGGCTTCCCTGTCCTTCACTATCTCCCTGAGTTTCCTCAGACTCATGTCCATTGCATCAGTGATCCATCCAACTATCTCATCCTGTCTCCCCCTTCTCCTCCTGCCCTTAATCTTTCCCAGTATCAGTGTCTTTTCCGAACAGCTGGCTCTTTGCATCAGGTGGTCAAAGCACTGGAGCTTCAGCTTCAGCATCAGTCCTTCCGATGAATATTCAGGACTGATTTCCTTTAGGATTGACTGGTTTGATCTCCTTGCAGTCCAGGAAACTCTCAAGAGTCTTCTCCAGCCTCATAGTTTGAAAGCACCAATTCCTCAGCGCTCAGCCTTCTTTATGGTCCAACTCTCACATCCGTACATGACTACTGGAAAAAATCATAGCTTTAACTATACAGAACTTTGTTGGCAGTGATGGCTCTGCTTTTCAATACACTATCTAGGTTTGTCATAGCTTTTCTTCCAAGGAGAAAGCGTCTATTAATTTCATGGCTGCAGTCACCATACACAGTGATTTTGACCAGGAAAATAAAATCTGTCACTGTTTCCACTTTTTCCCAATCTATTTGCCATAAAGTGATGGGGCCAGATACTACCATCTTTGTTTTTTGAATGTTGAGTTTTAAGCCAGCTTTTCCCCCTCTCCTCTTTCACCTTTATCAAGAGGCTCTTTAGTTCCTTTTTGCTTTCTGCCATTAAAATGGTATCATCTGCATATTTGAGGTTGTTGATATTTCTCCTGGCAATCTTGATTCCAGCTTGTGAGTCATCCAGCCCAGCATTTCATATAATATACTCTGCATATAAGTTAAATAAGCAGGGTGACAATACACAGCCTTGATGTACTCCTTTCTCAATTTGGAACCAGTCCATCATTCCATGTCCAGTTCTAACTGATGCTTCTTGTCTTCCATTCAGGTTTCTCAGGAGACACAGGTAAGGTGGTCTGGTATTCTCACCTCTTTAAGAATTTTACAGTTTGTTGTGATCCACACAGTCAAAAGCTTTGGCACAGTCAGTGAAGCAGAAGTAGATGTCTTTCTGAAATTCCCTTGCTTTTTCTATGATCTAGAGGATGTTGGCAATTTTATCTTTGGTTCCTCTGCCTTTTCTAAATCCAGTTTATACATCTGAAGTTTTCGGTTCACGTACTGCTGAAGCCTGGCTTGGAGAATTTTGAGCATTACCTTGTTAGCATGTGAAATGAGTGCAACTGTATGGTAATCTGAACATTCTTTGGTACTGCCTTTCTTTGGGATTGGAATGAAAACTGACTTTTCCAGTCACTAAAGAAATTATCAAAAGCTGTTATTATGAAATGAAGATGACAGATGTCAGTTTGAGAGGATTGTGGAGTTAAGTTCTAGGTTAGAAAGTGGAGCTATTGGGTATAGGCAAGAGCCTTCCAAGATGAAGAAAGCTGTAACTGCATGGGGACAGGGAATCAACAATTTATGGGTTTTTTTTTTTTTTTTTTTGCTGCTGTTTGTTTGTTTTACTGAAAGAAACAGGAATGTGTTGAAAATTTGGCAATTATCAGGAAGCTAAAATCAAAGCAGACAACCAGGAACATGTAGGCCTACATGGCCTGTATGGCAGGAGTTCCCAGCTTCCAGGATCTAATGCCTGATCATCTGAGATGAAGCTGATATAATAATAATAATAAAAATAAAGTGCACAATAAGGATAATGTGCTTGAATCACTTGAAACCATCCTCCAACTCCAGTCCGAGGAAAAACTGTCTTCCACGAAACTGGTCCCTCGTGTCAAAAAGGTTGGGGACTGCTGCTCTGTGGCAAAAAAGAAAATCTTATTTAAATATCCATTGTAAGTTTTATGGTGAAACAGATTGCTTCAAGTGGGTAACTATTCTGTACTTGGAGGTTTCACTGAATATCCAACTTAATTATAACCATTTTTAATTTTTTTTCAGCTAATGTAATTATTCATTCATAATATCATAAACCATTTGTACTCAATAAAAGAGAAATGTTTCATGAGCTGATTTTTGTACTCTAGATGATTTGGCACAGAGTAAGCTGCAAATCTCCTAATACTTCAGAACATCAATTTTTGTTAAATTAAAATGCATCACTAGGGAAAGATATCATCACAGATACCAATTCACTGTCTACCTCATACTATAGTTTTAATATGCTATAATTCATTAAGAATAAAAATAAATCTTTGATCAATGAAATTTACAAATTTATTTTTATTCAGAAAAGATAATCCTATGAAGACATGAATGATCTACTAAATTATTCTGTTCACTATTCAAAGAATCCATTTATATTATGTAATGGAAGATTTTTGTTTCCTAAATTAAAAATAATAATAACACTAAAATAAAACAATGCCAATTTAGCAATCCAACTAAAATTGGGGCACAAGTGGGACAATTATTTTGTGGAAGTTAATAAAGACTTTTTTCATTTCCTGGCCTAGTGACGAGTCAGGACTCCGTTATACTTTAGTTTTGCTTTAATTAATCAAGCAAGTTTTCGCCCTGTGTTCTGCATGCTCCAGTTGTCAATTAATCCTCTTAGAAATTCATTTACACAATGAATTTTCTGTGTTTCCTGAAAGGCACTGTGCTGGACACTGCACGTACAGAAATGACAAACATCCCCGTCCTCAGTTGACAGTATCACAGGTCTGTATTCACAAGACCAAAGGAATCTAGACGGTAGAATGCAATTATAAAGAACTTCGATCAGCCAGAGGAAAGCACGGAAATATCAGAGAGAAGATGAAATCCAAGTTGATCCCTTAAGAAAAAGAACCACTCTGCTACATGATCAGAACAAAAGTGGAATTTCAGTAGAGGAGACAACTTAATCACTGGCAGTTCGATCCTGGGTTGGGAAGAGCCCCTGGAGAAGGGAAAGACTACCCACTCCAGTATTCCGGCCTGGAGAATTTCATGGACTGTATAGTCCATGGATGGCAAAGAGTCGGACATGACTGAGTGACTTTCACTTTCACTTTTTTCTGTTCATGTAAGTGCTAATAATGACTGGATTGCTGAGTAGGAAGCTGAATTAGAGGTCAGAACAAGAGACAGATGTTAAAGATGGGCAAAGAGCAGATGACTACAGATCATTCGTATCATGCAAATAAGTTTGAATTTTGTTCTTTGACATCTCTTTTAGTAACTTTTCTAAAGGAGATCAGTCCTGGGTGTTCTCTGGAAGGAAAGATGCTAAAGCTGAAACTCCAGTACTTTGGCCACCTCATGCAAAGAGTTGACTCGTTGGAAAAGACTCTGATGCTGGGAGGGATTGGGGGCAGGAGGAAAAGGGGACGACAGAGGATGAGATGGCTGGATGGCATCACTGACTCAATGGACATAAGTTTGAGTGAACGCTGGGAGTTAGAGATGGACAGGGAGGCCTGGCGTGTGATTCATGGAGTCGCAAAGAGTCGGACATGACTGAGCGACTGAACTGAACCGACTGAATTAAGTTTTTTATATGAGATAATTTTAGATTTACAGGGAACTGTAAGAAATAATACAGAAATATGTCATGTACCCTTAACAGCTTTCCCAATCAGTAACATCTTGCAAAACTATAGCTTACTATCACAATTAGGACACGATATAATCAAGATAAAGAACAGTTCCATCTCTACAAGGAGATGTTGCCTTTTTGTAGCCAAAGGTGTTTACTGCAGTATGTAGGAAAACCACTGATGTTTGCATGTTTATCTTGTATCCTGAGATCTGGCTGAACTCACTTATTAATTACAGGTTTTTAAATATGTTTTATAATTTCCTAGACAATCATGCCATTTTCAAATAGAGACAATTTTATTTCTTCCTTTCTGATATGTTTCTCTTTTTGTTTTCATATATTGCCTTATCAAATTAACTAGGACCTTTATTGAATGAAGAGGTGAGAGTGGACATCCTTGCTTTGTTCTCAAACATAAGAAATACTTAGTCTTTCATTATTAACTACTGGCCATTAGCTGTCCCTTTTAGAGAGGCTTATGGCTCCTCCAGTGGCTCAGCAGTAAAGAATCCACCTAAAGCGCAGGAGACGCGGGTTCGATCCCTGGGTCAGGAAGATCCCCGGGCATAGGAAATTGCACCCCACACCACTATTCTTGCCTGGGAAATCCCATGGACAAAGGAGCCTGGCAGGCTTCACACTCCATAGTGTTGTGAAAGGGTCAGACACGATTTAATGACTAAACAATAAGAAAGTGGTAACACATTTTCCAAATTTTTCTTTCCCTTGAGAATGTCTTTATTTCTCCTTTATCTTCAAAATATATTTGCATGAATACAGAATTCTGATGGACAGTTCCTTTCTTCTCACACTTGAAAAACATTCTGTCACTTTCCTTTGATCTCCCTAGTTTCTAAAAAATCCTATCTTTCAAAGGGATTTACCCATACAGATGAGAAATCTTTTCTCTCTCACTACTTTCAAGATAATTTTTTTTGCCTTCAATTTTCAGAAGTTTGATTAAGGTTTTTTTGTGTATGTCGATTTCTTTATAGTAACGTTGTTTGAGGGTTTACTCAGTCTTGAACCAATAGATATATATACCATTGGCCAAGTCTGAGAAGATGAGAAGTTTTCAGAAGTTTTCCATTATTTTTTTCAAGCCCGCTGTCTTTCTCCTCGCCTTTCACGACTGAAATCACAAATGCTATATTTTTTGTTATCATTCCATATATCCCTGAGGCTCTGTTAGTTGTTTGTTTTCAGTCTGTTTTCTTTCTGTTGTTTAGATTGCCTAATTTCTATTGCTTCTTCTTCCAGTTCATTAATTGTTTCCTCTGTCCCCTCCGTTCTGGTATTGAGCCCATCCATTGAGTTTTTATCTTTGCTATTACGTTTTTCAACTCTAAAATTTCCCTATGATTATTCTTTATAGCATCTATATCTTTGCTGGAACTTATTTTTTAAGGTATTTTTATTTATTTATTATTTTTTAACATAGATTTATTTAAAGCGGAGGCTAATTACTTTACAATATTGTACTGGTTTTGCCATACATCGACATGAATCCGCCACGGGTGTACTTGTGTTCCCCATCCTGAACCCCCCTCCCACCTCCCTCCCCATACCGTCCCTCTGGGCCATCCCAGTGCACCAGCCCTGAGCACCCTGTCTCATTCATCGAACCTGGACTGGAGATCCATTTCACATATGATATTATGCGTGTTTCAATGCCATTCTCCCATATCATCCCTCCCCCTCCCTCTCCCACAGAGTCCAAAAGACTGTTCTATATGTGTCTCTTTTGCTGTCTCGCATACAGGGTTTGTTACCATCTTTCTAAATTCCATATATATGCATTAGTATACTGTATTGGTGTTTTTCTTTCTGACTTACTTCACTTTGTATAATAGGCTTCAGTTTCATCCAACTCATTAGAACTGATTCAAATGTATTCTTTTTAATAGCTGAGTAATACTCCATTGTGTATATGTACCACAGCTTTCTTATCCATTCATCTGCTGATGGACATCTAGGTTGCTTGCATGTCCTGGCTATTGTAAACAGTGCTGTGATGAACACTGGGGTACACGTGTCTCTTTCAATTCTGGTTTCCTCAGTGTATATGCCCAGCAGTGGGATTGCTGGGTCATAAGGCAGTTCTATTTCCAGTTTTTTAAGGAATCTCCACACTGTTCTCCATAGTGGCTGTACTAGTTTGCATTCCCACCAACAGTGTAAGAAGGGTTCCCTTTTCTCCACACCTTCTCCATCTTTGCTGGAACTTTTTATTTCTTAACTGTAACTATTTTTTGACCTTAAAAAAAATAGAATGTTTAAAGAATGTTCATCATCACTTGTTGAAGCATTTTTACCACAGTTGCTTTAAAATCTTTGTCAGATAATTCTAACATCTCTGTCATCTCAGTTCTGGTACCTATCAACTGTCTTTTCTCATTCAGCTTGAGATGTTTTTAGTTCTTGGTATGAGGTCATCAAATCCTGGATAGTTTCTTGGTATTACATTATGAGACAGACTCCTATTTAAATCTTGTTTCAGGTGGCTTATTTAGATTTCACTCCAGCAAAGAAGGAAGACATAGGGGTAAAAATCCAGGTTCCTCATTTGACCTCCATTGATACCCAACTGGGTACCTTGGTGGCTCAAATGGTAAAGAATCTGTCTGCAATGCAGGAAATCTGGGTTTGATTCCTGGGTGGGAAAGATCCCCTGGAGAAGAGAATAGCTTGGGAGAATGCTCTTCATGACTCTGGGTTGGTTCCCGTTCTAATTGTAGGCTTCTAAAGGCACCTCCCTGCCTGGATAAAGTAAGAGCTCCCTGTTACTGCTCCCAACAAGGCCTCCACTGATATCACAGGGAAGAGACAGGTGGTCTTGTTATTGAAAATCCCCAAAATCCTGTACTCTCTACTAGGCTTCCACTGACTCTATCCCAATGGAGAATGGAAGGGGTATCTCATTACTGGTAGGTTAGGGGGATAAGCCCAGGCTCCTTATTTGGTCTCTACTGTTATTGCTTGTTCAACGGGTCCTCATTATAATCTAACAGGAAGGAAAATCTTGGCTTCCTATTCAAACTCCTCTGACACCACCCTGTGGGAAGAGGGTTAGAATTAAGCTCCTCCTTAAAGCCTAACAATTGTGGAAGTCTAAACTTCCCACTCAGCCTTTGCTGTTGGCAGTGGGGTTGGGACCATGGATCTGTGTGTGTCATCTGTCTGGAGTGCAGCCATCTAAAAGTTTCATGTCTTAGACTGCTCCTTCCTAAACCTTTGGCTTGAGAGGTCAGGCTTGTTGTTTTTGTTATTGTTGTTTCCCTTTTCAGAGGGTTTAGTTTTGTTGTGATTTGCTTTGTCTGCAGTTGTTGGCACTTATAGGTTGTCAGCTTCTTTAGACACAAATCTAAGAGGGAAAAATAAAGCCAAGGTGTCCTCACTATGTTATTTCTCAAATTTCAAGGTCCCTAAAGTCAGTTTTCCTTCTTATCTCCATCTTTTTTTGTTGTTGTTTTTGGTTTTTTTTTTATCTCCATCTTTTAGTCTTACATTTGTTTTAGACATAATGCCTAAAATGTTCAGTTCTACTTAGTGGGAGGAATAGAGAAAAGTATGCCATCTCTAACTTCCTGGAGGCAGAACTCAACCCTTTGAAAAAATTTAAGCAGCGAAGTTCTGCATTCATCTCTGCATTTTAGATGGACAGTGAGGAGAGCTCAGAAATTAGAGTTTTGGCAGAGATGGCCTGGAAAGACATCTGAAGGCAGTATTTATTAGAACATGGTTTAGACTGGCTGTCTGAAATATACAACTGGAAAGCACAGGCACAAGTGAGATCAGAGGCCAAACACAGAATGCACACCAGTCAACAACACACTTACTAAATTGTCACAGCCTCGACTATGCGGCAGGAGGCATGGAAACAAGAGGACACTTTTGACATGTGCTAAAATATGGGAATACCAGACCACCTTAAAATATGGGAATAAGACCACCTTACCTGCCTCCTGAGAAATCAATTTGCAGGTCAAGAAGCAACAGTTAGAACTGTTCATGGAACAACCGACTGGTTCAAAATTGGGAAAGGAGTACATCAGGGCTGTATATTGTCACCCTTATTTAACTACATAAGGATACATCATGTGAAATGCCTGGTTAGATGAATCACAAGCTGGAATCAAGATTGCCGGCAGAAATATCAATAACCTCAGATATGCAGATGACACCATCCTAATGGCAGAAAGCAAAGAGGAAATCTTGATGAAAGTGAAAGAGGAGAGTGAAAAAGGTGGCTTAAAGCTCAGCATTTAAAAAATGAAGATCATCGCATCCAGCCCCATTACTTCATGGCAAAAAAGATGAGGAAAAATGGAAATAGTAACAGACTTTATTTTCTTGGGCTCCAAAATCTGGCCAGACTTCTTACAGGCAGCTGGACTCCTCTCAAATAGCATCTTATTTGCTATTGTGACCAACACAAGGATTCATTGAAAGTTCCTCAAATATGTTTTACCCTGTCATTTCACATCTGACAGCAAGGAGATCAAACCAGTCAATCCTAAAGGAAATAAACTGAATATTCATTGGAAGGACTGAGACTGAAAGTCCAATACTTCGGCTACCTGATGAGAAGAGCTGACTCATTGGAAAAGACACTGATTCTAGGAAAGACTGAGGGAAGTGGGAGAAGGAGGTGACAGAAAATGAGACGGTTGGATGACACCATGGATTCAATGGACATGAGTCTGAGCAAACTCCGGGAGACAGTGAAGGACAGGGAAGCCTGGAGTGCTGCAGTCCATGGGGTTGCAGAGAGTCAGACATGACTGAGCAAAAGAACAACGAGAACAAAAAAAAATGTAAATCAACAAGCTGTAGTGAGCAATAGAATATGATACATAAGGAGAATGAAGTTAGAATCACTTCTTGATTCTTAGTTTAGCTGACTGTAACGTTAACAACAGGGCAGAGTACACGGAAAGAAATGTCTTTGGAGGGAAAAGTGGAGACTGTGAGTTCATTTCACAGCACCTTGACCATAAGGGATGTCTGGGCCATCTGAAAATCCCTAATAATAAGCTGGTGCTTAGCAGGAAGGTTAGATATAGATAGGAGGAGTTAGGAGCCTGGGTTTAAATAATAATACTCAAATCCAATTGCATGGAGATTATCCAGGAAATATAAGCAGAATGAGAAAAGAGGGCTAAGAACAAGACTCTACTATCACCCAATGTTGAGGATCAAAGTAAAAGAAACCAAGAGAGGAAACGGAAGACAGGATGTCAGAGAGGCAGAATGAGAACAGAGAAGTAGCATCCAATTTAGTTCCATAAGCACTTGCTACATGTTTAGTGTGTATTGTCTACTACGCTGAGACTGGCTTGTGACGCCCTCACACTTGACTAGATATAATTCCAGAATAGTGTGGTCAGCTAACTAACAGGCATATGTTCAAGGGGCAATGGAGCCACAGAAAGGGGAACAGAGCAGTCAAAGACTTTGAGGAAATTTTCCAAGCGATGATTACATCTAATCAGAATCTACAAGATAGCTGGAATGAACCAGACAAGGAAAGGACAGAGGGAAAGTCATGTAAGTCAAAAGAAACAGCCTAAACAATAGCAAAAGGATATACAGGGACTCAAGAGGGCAGAGAGAATTACCATCACCAAACACAGGCACCAGGGTTGATGCCATTGAGAGAAAAAATAAAATCAAACTGAAGAAAATCCTTGACTTTGTCTCTTACTAAGCCACCACTGACCTCTGATACAGTAGCTTATGAAACAATGTGGAGAAAAACTGGACTTCACTGGGTTGGAGAATAATTGGAAGAATATAAAGTTCAGACAATAAGGGAAGGGTATTTTTTCCAAGGACTCAGTGGAGAAGAATATAAAGATAGGATAGCTAGAAATGTGCAGAAGTCTAAAAGGCTTCGTTTTATGATAAGAGAGAATCGAGGATGTTTATAAGTTGTAGGAAAGAAACCTGAGTTCACAGATAAGATTTAAAAGGTTAAAAAAAGAAAATCACCCTTTTGTACAACAAATACTAATAGAGCATCTAGACTGTTCTTGAGCTCATCATTTCAAGATAAAGACAAGCAGAGCCCTTTTAATGGTGTGGCAATTATATTTTAAATAAGCTTAAAAAATAAAAAAAAGGCCAATGGTAAATGCACAAAAATTACATGTACTATAATCCTAAAGGCAAACTAATACTTAATAAATACTTATCAATATAATGGCATCTTTGGCTTTGTCACTTTATATTAGCAATTCCACAATTCATTATAAGTATTAGTGTTAAGGCTTATTTTGTTTACTTCCGAGGGAATTATTATTTTAATAAAAACACTTATTCTATTGCAAGGACTTCAGTATGGACACAATTATCAAGATAATTTTATGTTTTAATTATTACAAATACCACAGGGCATATTAAGTCTACAAAGGACAGAGGGATAGTATAAAAGACAAGGAGTAGTACAAGATGGCATAATATTTGTGTCAAAGTTTGCCTTAATATCTCTGAGCATTTCAATACAGAAAATCAGCCAGCTGAAAATGCAGGAATAATCATGCTTTTAAATGTTGACTGGGACTAGGAGATTGCCACAAAGATTAAGAACAGTCTCTGATTCTTTCAGAATCATTGACTTGCAGAATGCTAAGATTTTAAAGAACTTTGACATAATCTAATACTATTATCCACACGTCACATAAAATTCTCTTTTTCATATTCCTCTCTTGATGTTGAAAGACTTTAAGTGAAAGAGAGCCTTCTATTTCAGAAGCTGCCTATTCTACCAATGAACAGTTAAATTTTCTCTGATTTCGCCCAAAAGATAGGTCTCTGGAATTCCACATTACTACATTACTATGTGGCCACTCTTTAAATGTCAAAAGGTTCTTAACAAATATGCACACTAAATATATTACTATTATCAGACTAAACCATTCACAATTCCTTCATTGCTTTCTTGTATGACATTTTCACTCTATTTCCTTTCATCCAAATGCTTTCTAATAAGTTAATGATTTTTTTCTTCTCCTCATTAAACTGAACATAAGTTTCCAAATGTAAGAAGGGAAAATAAGATACTATTGCATATGGTGACTATTTTTTAAAGTCATCCTATCAACCACTGATGTTTGAACTACAGACAATTATAATCACAGGGATTTAACCACATAAATTGTAACCAACTCAAATTTCCCTGACTTTATTTTTGCAATTATATTTTAATATAATTATAAAAGGATTTCCATATTCTCCCATCTTGTGTGTTTTATCCCAAAAGTCCAAGATTATTTTGTGTACTGATTTAGCAAACTACCATTTTACTGTTCCTCTCAACTTCCGATATCCTACAAATCTGATGGACATGTGTTTTAAGTATTTATACAAGGCACTTACTAAAATTAAATAGAATAGGCATAAGAGCAGAATTTTCTAGTATACACACAAAAATATTATTCCTGGTTAACATTAATCCATGCAACTGAATCTTAAAGCTACGAAGATTCAATCTGATCAGTCTAGAAGCATATATACCTCCAACAATTATACATACATACAACATCATCAGAAATTATACATACATCATCTATTATACATACAGAAATTATGTATACATCATCTATTATACATACAACAATCATCAGAAACTACCAAAAATATCTGCTAAAATCAAGAAACCATACAGTTGAAATCCATTAATTCTCTAAAAACACAAAAAGGTGAATCTCTGTTTTGTGATGACTGTTTTCTAAGGTTCTAAATCAGGATCAGTCCAATGATATTTTCTAGAAAGGGACAGACATAAAGTTTTTTAGTGTATATTTTTCAGAATATGGCTTTTGTTGTTTTATGGCTTTGTTCAACACAATTTAAATAGTGTATTTTTTTCTGTGTATTTCTCTGTCTTATGAAATCATATTTTTAAACTGGAAGAAGACATAAAAATGTTCCCTGTCCCCATTCAATTTTTTTTGTTCCTACTTAGACTACTTCTCAGAAACTTTCAGTGAAATTAACACTATGTATATGTGGTATGAATTTTATTACCTCATATAAAACTGTAGTATTTCCATGTAGAAGAGGTCCGTAACAGATATAGGAATGTCCGACAACCCAGCCTAAGTCAGAAGCTGCCCACCACACCTAAACAATAAGAAGAAAATAAAACGCATATATCTTAATCAGATAAATGTCATATAATATGAACTTAAAACCATGATTACCTCTCCAGGTTTAAGTCCATATATGGAAGACATCGACCAGTTAAGCATTACAGCGTATCCTCCAGTGGGCCTCACCACACCCTAAAGGAAAGAAGAGATGAAGTTAAAATCAATAGACAATGTGTTAAAAGATCCTCTTTCTTCATACTATCCACTTAAGAAAAGCACCTGTTTAAAGTATTTCATATTCTAAAGCTATAAATAACTTGGGCTTTCATGTATTAATAATTGTATCTGAATCACCATTTCTTTGACACCTCCAATAACAAACACAGAATAATTTGTTCATACCAGTCCATTTGTAGAATTCATTCTCACAGACCATTCTGGACTTTCTAAAGAAAATATGATTTCACAGAATCACATGCAATAAAAAGAAAAATTTCCAGGGGTAACATCAATTATCAACACTGCATTTTAACACATATTTCCAGAACAAAAATGAAAACCTTCAAAATTAAGTCCACAGAAAGATCAAAGATAGCTGTGTGCCTACGACACAGACCACCATAAGGATATTTATTCCTTAATAGTATTAAATAATAATAGGATGCCTAGAGGAAACAGTCATATTCTAACTAGAGTCTTATTAAAATGCTAACCTGAAGGACCATGCTATCACAGTAGTAGAGCCGAGCAGTTCTTTAGATCTCACTTCTGATGAGTTAGATCTAAGGCTGACAGATTTGATGGTTACAGCATAGCACCATAGCGTTCATGAATCAGTTTGTGAGCAGATATTCTTGAGAGTGAATGTATTCAATGTTAATACAAGATTAATATTTGAAAACTAAGTGCAAGAGTCATCACAGATAAGAACTGACAGCAAATTTAATAACTAATTTCATTTATTGCTTCATTATAAACATTAGTCATTATTGGCTCACAATGACTTAATGATGTGAATATTCAGAACGAGAAAGTGAATGCTTGCTAAGAAATATGTTATAGTTCACTCACAAGTATTTTCAAACATCTCTTAGTAGAGCAACTATAATCACTCAGTGAAGAAAATAATTATTTTACCTGAAAGGCCACACATGGCTGTAATTAATGTTCGTGCTACTGGTTGAACTATTTTGGCACAGCTCTGTAACTATAACACACATGCATGCATCAGGAGAATGAAAAAGAAGCTGACTTCCTGTTTGTTACTAAAATTGCTACTTTCCTCAGGTACCACTAATAAAACATAGGTATCAAGCTGTGGAATACTTTTTATCTACCAGCAGCAACACCTGGTCTCTTGGCAAATGTCACAGGAAGCTTTGCTGGCATTTGACAGGTATGCTTTCTAGCTTGTATGACATGGGTAGCATGCAGCTGGCTCTTTTGATCATCTTGGGAGAGTCAGAAATCCTAAGCTCCTACCAATAATTTTCACACATGCATTTTCCCATGTAATCTGAGCAGATCTTCAATTGCTATATACTATACATGTCTTCCATGTACTTTGCTAATTTTTTGTCTTATTGAGAAGATCTTTTCCTACAGTTCAAAATC
This sequence comes from Bos taurus, assembly GCF_002263795.3. Classification (NCBI taxonomy): domain Eukaryota; kingdom Metazoa; phylum Chordata; class Mammalia; order Artiodactyla; family Bovidae; genus Bos; species Bos taurus. The sequence goes on along the minus strand of NC_037332.1, from coordinate 10,744,553 downwards.
TTGATGAATTTGAAACGAATCCACTTGCAAACACTCTTTTCTAAAAAGTTTTATTCATTTGGTAAAGGATAAAATTGGAGGTTTTTTTCATAGACAATATGCTATCAATATTCTGTGAAATTTAATGTCAGGCATGATTTCACTTAAGATGTTTTAGAATTTCTCTTCACCTGTCTGTTGTCCCTGCATTTAGAGGTCATGTTTAATTAATAATTCTAAATATCATTACAAAAGGGTAAATTTTTTATATTAAATGATAGAGAGTAAGAGTAATCAACTGGAAGTGATAGAAAGGAATAAAAGGCTAAGGAGAACATGAATGAGTAGTAATTCATTTGTAAAACTTAGAAGATAATTTAAAGGACAGGTTGTCAAATTTCCGCTTACCTCTCAAGTGAACCCTTCTTTAAAGGTTATTTACCAGTGTTACTTTGTCTATATAATGGTGGCTACTTAAATTCATTTAACCCCAAGAAAGTTAGACTTAAAAATGAAAATTTGCATGAAAAAACTAAGAATTATACAGTCAATAATTTAATGTCTTACTAGCAAAATTATTTTCTTAATTCTAGCAATTACTGTTTTTTATGTTTCCCCACACAAAAGACAGAAATGTCAAAAAATTAGAGGTTGTTATCAGAGATTCTCATTAAAAACAATGAAAACAGAGTTAACAGAGACAGAAAAGCCATGTCTGTTTTTCACTGATATTAACATCCACTTACTTTTAATTTTTTAACAATGAGTATAAAATTTTCATCTGGCATCATTTCTCTATTCATTGATCTATATTCTCAATATGAAATTTGGTCTTGCCACTAACATATTCAGATGACAGCTTTCAATTTTCTTGTTATTTAGTACAGTGTAGGGAAAAAGTGCATAATATCATACTCTCCATGTAGATCTTTTTTTTTTTTTAAACTTTACATAATTGTATTAGTTTTGCCAAATATCAAAATGAATCCACCACAGGTATACATGTGTTCCCCATCCTGAACCCTCCTCCCTCCTCCCTCCCCATACCATCCCTCTGGGTCGTCCCAGTGCACTAGCCCCAAGCATCCAGTATCGTACATCGAACCTGGACTGGCATCTCGTTTCATACATGATATTTTACATGTTTCAGTGCCATTCTTCCAAATCCTCCCACCCTCTCCCTCTCCCACAGAGTCCATAAGACTGTTCTATACATCAGTGTCTCTTTTGCTGTCTCGTACACAGGGTTATTGTTACCATCTTTCTAAATTCCATATATATGTATATATCCATGTAGATCTTTCATAAGAAGTTCAAGAGTAAAAACACTGCAAGATTAGTTTTAAAAAGATAGTTTCTTTCTTATAATATTCAGTTCAGTTCAGTCGCTCAGTCATGTTCAACTCTTTGCGACTCTATGAATGCAGCACGCCAGGCCTCCCTGTCCATCACCAACTCCCAGAGTTCACTCAATATTAACATGTGGTTAAAATTAATATGATAAAGCATTTTTGTTTCTAGTCATTTTTTCCAGGTAATGATAATTAAAATGCAACAGATAAACTCTGTTCAACCTCTGAAAATACATAAACCGTGCTCAAAAAAAAAAAACACCCCACAAATCATTATATTCCAGTATGCATAATTAACCAGAAACAAAAACTGGCATTCTGAAGTCTATTTGAGTATGAGGTAAAAATACTGGTGACCATCAGTGCTTACCCCTACAACACAAGCATGCTGCATTTCATTCTTTTGAATCTGTTACTTTATGCACTTATATCCTACCTTCCTTAAAAGTAAAGCCATTAGATGACCTAATATATTTTCAGAAAAGCCCTATAGCCTCCCAATACACTGCTTTGGTTTTTGTAGGATTAGCATAATACTTAAATTCTTCTGGAAAACTTAAAGACGTTCAGGTGGGAATAAAACTCTGTGCCCCAAATAAAGACACAGAAGTGAATTCTATCTCAGTACAAAAGTAGACAATGTGAAAGTATTCTTTAAACAACACAAAACACTTTTAATGTATATAGATATTCAAAAAAATTCAATCCACACAAGTGAAACTAAAGGCTAATTATTTATCCCCCAGGAATAACAGTTAGTCACAGATGGTTCTTTACGGTTTCCAGTTTAATGAGCTGCCTGTGAACAAAGACAGCCACAAAATATCATAAATGGGTCAATTACTGTAAAACAGAAAACTTGTTTATATCAAGTGTGCACTGTTTGGGTACTACAATTTATGAAGAATGCAGCTGGAATAACATCAGTTGTAGTACAAAAAGTAAGGAAGACTGAGATATGTGGTAAGATTAAGACTTTGGGAGTCTTATCTGAAAAATGTTTTATAATAGATCTAAAATTTGAATGGAAAATCTCAAAATATTCAGGTAGGAGAAGTCTACATAGAGTAACCAACAAAACATTCTTCCCAAGTTAAGCCCCGCTATTAACCTGTGCTATGAGTTTAGTCACTCAGTCGTGTCTGACTCTTTGCGACCCTGTGGACTGTAGCCTGCCAGGCTCCTCCGTCCATGAGATTTTCCAGGCAGGAATACTGGAGTGGGTTTCCATGCCCTCCTTTAGAGGATATTCCCGACCCAGGGATTGAACCCACATCTCCTGTGTCTCCTGCATTGCAGGCAGATTCTTTACCTGTTGAGCCACCAGGGAAGTCATAAAGACTTGTACAAGACAAACACACAAATATACATACATATAATATATATCCATTCACACATACATATGTAAATACATATGCATATATGTCTACATGTATACACACATGCATATGCTTTGTATGTATGCATGCTTATATATACATTTCAATTCAGTCTGGCAAATTAAGTAGAAACAAAAGAAGAAGAAAGGGGAAACAAAAATATTACCTGAAAAAAAGAAATCCACCACCATGGGACCATTGGAGTCAATGAGTTGAAAAGTATGAGGTATTGCTCTGCTTACTTAAAAAACCCACCAACCAACAATATTCTTGTTCTTATAAGAGTTTTACGGATGATATCCCCTCTTCCTAAAACGAACCCTCACCCCTTTTCTGCACCTGGTAACCTCCTGCTTCATCACAGGAGTACCTAACAGCATTGTGAAAGTGCTGCCTCTTCTGGAAGCCATCCAAACCCACTGCTTGTGTTAAAAGCCTCTCCCCGCTTTTTCATGGCCACAAGTCCTGCACACTTCGCTGAGCCTCTGGGCACTAACAACATCCACCCACTGCTCAGTCTCCTCCTCCACTCTCAGCGCCATAAGAACGCCTTTGTATCTTCAGCATAGAACAGACAATTAATACATACGTCAACTGATTTAAACAGTGAACAATTTAATGAATAAGCAATATATGAAAACTATAATTAAAAAAATATTATTCTTTGTTCAAGAGAAATCCTTGAAATTTACAGAACTTAATGCCGTATTAGTAGAAATGGAATGATTCCATTTGGTTTACTTCTTCAAACATAAAATCTCTTGCTGCAGGCTTTCTGATGACTCTGAAGCCACCTCTATCGATGATACTTCAGCAGCAGTATAATTTTTTATGGATCTGAGCAACTGTGAGATCAGGGACAAAGGTATAGTGAGTTCAGCCTTTAGCTGCAAGAATTGTGAAAGTGAAAGTCGCTCAGTCTTGTCCAGCTCTTTGCAACCCCATGGACTATATAGTTCATGGAATTCTCTGGTCAGAATACTGGAGTGGGTAGTCTTACCCTTCTCCAGGGGGATCTTCCCAACCCAGGGATCAAACCCAGGTCTCCCACATTGTAGGCAGATTCTTGACAAGCTGAGCCACAAGGGAAGCTGCAAAAATTGTACTACAGATTAAAAAATTTTTTTCACAGGTTTTTTTATTTAACTTTCTCTTATCTTTCTCTATGGTCTAGAATATAAATAAGTCACCTAACACATAGGAATAAAAGTTGATGTAAGTTATAGAAAACTCACATCAGAATAAAGGCCTTGCCTACCACCTTCCTATTACAGCCGTCTTCCTAATTATTTCCCCTGTGCTCCTATGCCACTTTTTATTTTTTTGGTTATCACCATACCTCCATGACAACAAGCTGAAAGAAGGTAAATATGACCATCACTAAATCTCCCATTCCCAGAATGACACCCAATCCAGAGGAGGTATTCTTCTACTGTATAGTTCCTTGAAGTACCTTGAATACAGTCAACCAAACCAAACAGAATAAACACACATAACAATACAGAAATGTATGCAAAGCAGCTCAGTTGTAGAATATGCTAGAATATGTGCAGCAGCTAGCAGATCAATCTGTCATACAACAATCTGACAAATCCAGAATTGGCAGATGCAGAAATGCAAATATGCCCTAAATATATCTGCAAATTACAGCCAAAGAACAGAAAGAATTATGTGTCTTATAGGCACCTATGGGAAACGAGCATTTTAAGTAGAGTATTTTTATGGGTTCACAACACTATTTTTCTTCATAAAGATCAAGAAAACAAACTAAATTATGACATGAAATTTATATTTAAATATGTCATAAATTCATGTATGCTCATCTTTCCTGTATTTCTATTCCTGGAATCTCAATATTAAAAATTCAGATCCTATTAATCCTGATTATACCTGCCAAAAATGAACTGAGAATCTTATGAATAAAGAGGCATCGGGATACTCAGTATTTTGTGATAATCTATAATGGAAAATAATATTTAAAAAGAATATATATTTATATATATATGGGATTTTTGGTTCATGTAGTTGTTATTAAATTATGAATTGATTTTAACATATATATATTTATATATGATTGAATCACTTTGCTGTATACCTGAAATTAACACAATATTATAAATCAACTATATTTCAATTTAAAAAATTAGAGGAATCTGGAGCTAACTGGAAAAGTAGATTATTAAATATTTTGGATCTGTTATGGCCCAGTTCTAAGGTTAGTGCCATAGTATATTCAAAGGTGTATGAAATATATTCTACACTTTTAGAGAACATGCAATGTTATGAAGATAAGTAAATGAAAAGTAATATATTTCAAAAGTAGAAAAAAATAAGTGGCAAAAGTATTTGTTGGCAACATATACTTTCAATGCAATTGAAATTCTAAAGTGCACTGAAGGGATAAGAGAAATATTTCTGAAAGACCTTTAAAATTGACTACTTTGTGTTGCCATTCTGCATGCCCTGCTCTGTAAAACCTACTCAATCCCATGAATTAAACACTAGTCCTCTACATCATCTAGCTGATGATATTCCAAGGGTCTAGCTCCAAATCGAGATGTACTCTTGAACCCAGAACTTCATTTCCAACTACCGGCTGGGCATTTCCATGTTAATGTCCCAAAGAGACATCATACTCAGCATATACAAAACCTCCCAGTTTTCCCAGCCCCAAACCATTCTCTTGTTTCTAGTTTAGTAAATAAACAAAACCACTTTCCTATGTTCTCAGGTTCAAAGCCTTGTACTCTTCCTCTGTTTTACTCTTATCCTTGATTGCTGCTGCTGCTGCTGCTGCTAAGTCGCTTCAGTCGTGTCCGACTCTGTGCGACCCCATACACGGCAGCCCACCAGGCTCCCCCGTCCCTGGGATTCTCCAGGCAAGAACACTGGAGTGGGTTGCCATTTCCTTCTCCAATGCAGGAAAGTGAAAAGTGAAAGTGAAGTCGCCCAGTCGTGTCCGACCCTCAGCGACCCCATGAACTGCAACCTACCAGGTTCCTCCGTCCATGGGATTTTCCAGGCAAGAGTACTGGAGTGGGGTGCCATTGCCTTCTCCGATTGCTCCCTAATAAATGGTCCAAAACTAAGCACAGCTTGAAATCCAATCTCCTTGCTTCCATTGTGTAATGGTGCAAGGGTTACCTTCCTTCATATTTTTGTCTCCTTCTTAAGAAACATCAGTGCTCTCCATTCCTTACAGGCAGTATATAACCTAAACTTCTTGGGTAAATTTTAAACAATTGGCCCCTGCCTATAAATCTGGCCATTTCTCTACTTTTTTTGCACCAACTGCAGTAGCCATCCTGGAGCCTTACACGCTCCTGTCTTTACTTATATTGACCCAATCAACCTGGAATGCCCTCCTCCTCATGAGGTCACCTGATGTAAAATTTGTACTCGTCCTTCAAATGTCATACCATCGAGTGCTTTCCCTGACATCTCCCTGATAAAACAGCACTCTCACTCTCCCATCACCCTTCCTCTGTTTTATTTTTCCTCATAACACATCACCTATTACATAGCTCTTTGTTCAGTGCCTGTATCCAGCCACAGAACTCTAAAAAGATGGTCAGATATGTATTTGGGTGCTCAGTAATATTTGTTGAACTAATGGAATTTAATCCTTCAGATGCCATTCAAACTCATCTTTTCTTCAAGAGACCAAAGTAGGGTTTTTTCCTCTTAGGGAAAGATCACAGTCTATCTTACATTATCTGTGTTGATATATTGCAACCCCTACTATGCTGAAGGGACTGTGGTTTACTAATTTTTTATCTCTTTTAGCACCCAATGAACATCCATGAACTAAATTCAGCGTGAATAGAAATCTTCAAACAATTAAAGCTTTCTCCAATCTATAGAAATAGATTAATCTTTGGGATGGTACTGTTAATGTAACAAAAAAAAAAAAAATGAGGATGATAAAAACATCAAACAATTTTCAGTTTGGGCATCTAAGAATTCCAGAAAGTAGTTCTTGATGCAAAGAAAATATGGGATATCTAGGTTTCTTCTTTATTTGGAATCATCACTTTTCAGACTGAATGCCCTATATATTACTTTTATTTTATTTCCACTACACTAGCTGAGTCAATTTTAAACTGATGGCAAACTATTCTTCTGCCCTCTCATATTGATCCCCATCCAGGCAACAGTGAATTTCAGTGATTAAAAGTCTCAAGGTAGCACCAAAAGTTTTTGTAAGATTCCTTCAGGCTTTTAAGGAACTAAAGTGATTTTTATTTTTTGGTTAGGCTCTACTATGTTTTCAGGGTCAGTGGTTGGCTCTCATGTTGATACTTTTATATGAGATTATAACTTGCTGTGTCCCTTTTATTTCGCAGCCAAATGTTCATTTGGATTCATTGTGGCTGGTACATAATGCTTAACTGCACAAAGTGGAAGGGACAGACTGCATCCAGTAATCATTTGGACTGCTTAAACAGACAAATCTGCAATGTAAGAAAATTTTATTTTTCAGATGACCAGAGTTCTTAAAAAAGCACAGGGCTTTGATTCTACAATGACACAAATATTTTTATGTATATGCATTAATTTATTTATTCACACAACAAAAGTGTGGGTACCAACTACATACAGAACACGATGGTAGACCAAAATGTAACAAAACATTGTGTCTGTAGTCAGAGAGAATATACCCTTCTACCAAATGTTTTCTTTTTCACAAGCAAGTGAATTTCATATAAAATGTTTTAAGTCTTGATCTTCCTTTGCTGCTGCTGCTGCTAAGTCGCTTCAGTCGTGTCCAACTCTGTGCGACCCCGTAGACGGCAGCCCACCAGGCTCCACCGTCCCTGGGATTCTCCAGGCAAGAACACTGGAGTGGGTTGCCATTTCCTTCTCCAATGCATGAAAGTGAAAAGTGAAACGGAAGTCGCTCAGTCGTGTCTGACTCCTAGTGACCCCATGAACTGCAGCCTACCAGGCTCCTCCGTCCATGGGATTTTCCAGGCAAGAGTACTGGAGTGGGGTGCCATTGCCTTCTCCGTGATCTTCCTTTATTTAAATCTAAACTAATAGAATCACTATTTTGAGAATATTAACAGGTTATGGTTCAGAATTCTGATGCTATAGAGTTCCAATATTAATAGTGGGCCAATGTCATATAGGATTTGAGTGACTGTGAAAAGTCCCTTTGCCTACTAACATTCTGTGATTCAATGAATACTGAACTCCCTAATAAAGATGAAAGATGATTGCATAAATCTTTATGAAATTGTATAAAGAAACAGTGTTATTTGGAGATACCAGGCAAAAGTGGTAATGGTTTGGTATCTGACACGTTCAAGAATACTGACATTGTTAACTTTGCTTTGTGAAAACACCTTTCAGGGTAAAAAGACTTAAAAATCCTTGAGTATCTTCAGTGCTGCAAATCAAATAGCTCAACACTCTGGATAAATTACCTGTTGATCAAACTGTCTAGGCCAGTTCTCCAAGCTGCATTTATAATGATAAATCAAATTCCTCTAAATAAAAAATCAACTTCTGTATGAAAGTTATACTTCAGTTTAAAAAATAAAAATATTTCACTTAAAATATATTTTATAAAATGTTATTAAGCCAACTGATATTCAATCAAATATATGTTAATACCTTACTAAAGCACTTGAATATTGCTGATATTGTAAAGATTTTTAATGAAATACAGACAAAGCATTTGGCATTAAATATAATGAATAGTTCTATATATTTAGACACAGGATTTAAGATATAAACTACTTAAGCCTGAACCTCAAGATAAAGTCTGCAAACATTTTCAATCAGTAATCAAATATTCTACGTGCAAAAAAATCTGTCACTATAACTATCCCTAAGAGAGTGCCTATTTTGGCCACCTGATGGGAAGAGCTGACCCATTGGAAAAGACCTTGATGCTGGGAAAGACTGAGGGCAGGATGAGGAGGGGGCGGCAGAGGATGAGATGGTTGGATGGCATCGTCAACTCAATGGACATGAGTTTGAGCAAACTCCAGGAGATGGTGAAGGACAGAGAAACCTGGCGTGCTGCAGTCCATGGGGTCACAAAGGGTCAGACACGACTGAGTGACTGAAGAACGCAACAAGAGAGAGCATACCTTTGGCAACCCCGTCGTTCCAGATGTGTAAAGGATATACAGCGGATGTTCAGAAAGAACGGGAACACAATCATGTGACTGTGCTTTTGAGAGCTCTTCATCCCAATCAAGATAATAACCTGGAGCCAAGGGAACCATATCCTACAAAACAAAAACCCAGGAATATGCACTGAACAAAGGAGATTACATCAGGAAAACACTGGAGAGTAACGAAATCTACATTAGTCTGAGTGTCTGACTGAAATCTAGGCCTATACAGCTAAATGTCAGACCTATAAGTCAATATCTCAGGGTCATGAGTTTGGATAAATGTTCATAAGAAATTCAACAGTTTGATGTTGACTTCAACTGAACTTATCGCAGAAAATGTTTTATTTAAACCTAGAGATATATTGAAGAAATTAAATGTGATGCAGGCATGATTTCATCAACAGTAAGAGCTTAACTAACAGAGGTTCATGATTCTACAACTGTATGTACACTATCGACTTTAAAAACTAACTTCTATTTATCATAATCTATTTCTTTTTACTTTAGAACTACTGTCTTCACAATGAAATCTCAACTAACCTACTAAAGTTTCTCTTTACACAAGGGTAATACTGCCATTTAAGGGTAATACTGTGGTCATTTTTCCAAACAGGAGAATATTAAATCACTTTCAGGAGAGGAGGGTTAATCTACTTTAACTTTTTTAAGGACAAAAATCAGTTCTGAAATTAATGAGAGTATGAGACATGTATACAAAGCTACCCAAGTTTTTCTCCACCAACGATACTAATATGGTAGAAATGCGTGTTTTCTTTTGTGTTCCTAGAACCAAGCTCTGTGTTGCAAACTTATGATAATAGAGCCATGAATTGGACAGACACATCTTAAGTTAGACAGGTGTCTTTAAAAGGTGCCAATGAAACAAGCCACTGAAGAAGAAAAAAGTGGCTTAGGGAAAAATTATTGTAGTGGAGAGTTATAGCTATTTAGAGTTATGATCCAGTACATGTCTAGTTATTTTCTGAAATGTTGACTAATCTCAAGATGACAAAACAGTAAATTTACAGGTGCTGAACCTGTTAGTAAAGGCACAAGGCAAGACTACACAGTCCTCACTGAAAATAAGTTCACCACCTAGAGAGCATATGTAACTATCACACTTCATTCAGGTAATCCCTCAACTAAATTCAGAGACACTGACAGATTTTTAAAAGCCAGGTCATTTCCGCTTCTGTGGTTCCTTAATTTATTGATTGGGGTTGTAAAAAAAATGGTCATATATTTAAATGGATACAATTACAAACTGCTACTTCAATATATTAATAGTATCACAAATATAATGCCTATATGAATAAGCACATGATAGACAATAATCTGAATTGACCTTCAAGAAGAGGACGTTTTAGCCCCAACTGATTTTTCCAGCCCTACCGTGGATGTGTCCTGGAGGCACCATTTAGATAAATAAATATAATTAACTGTGATCAAACTTTCCATTTCCATTTGTTTTTATGCATCAGATAAACACAACTCAATTCAAACTATCAAGCCTAGGGCATCACAGTTACAGACCTATAAAAAAATCATCACACTGTGTAACAAAAAAAAAAAATGTCAATTGAGTAATCACAAAAATAACTGCAGTTCAAACAAAATGAGGATTTGAATGAAGGGTTATTCTTCAGGCTAAGAAATGCAGGCATGTTTAAAGAAGATCTAATGAAAGGAAGACAGGGGAAAATCAACGTTAGCCTTTCCATACATGCATTTACTTCTATAGACATATCCCTCCTAGTTGTTATCACTCTTAAAAGGCAGTCCTGGGGGAGCACAACAGATGAGTGATGTGACCTGCCAATGGAGCCCGTCACAGCCTCCCTGAGGCTTAGGAGTGGCAGCCAGGTTTTTATCTTCTCTGGCAAAAAAACAATCCTAGTTAGGAGATGCATCAGCGAGCCTCATAATTTGTATCTTTTCTAAACTCAAAGCAAAGCCAATCCACTGGGTTTAATTACTGCCTCCACAGAAGGTCAGATATGAAGGACAAGAGACATCCAGCTGAAATAAAGGAGAGTCAAAAAAGAGGAAAGGTCTCAGGAAAAATAAGGAGAGGGAGAAAGGGAGCTAGTTATGGGAGGGGGGAAAGTAACAGTGGATCTCTACCTATTAAGAGGAAAGAGAAGGCTGTCATCCTTTTTAATCAAATGTACATGGATTTAATATTAATACTTTATTTAAAAGGCAGAGACGGTCAGACTGGATGAAAAAATTAAGATCCCAAAATGTTATCTATGAGAGTTTTTTTTTAAAATACAAACACATTACTGTTAAAAAGAAAGACATGGGAAAACGTTACATCATGCAACAGAAAGTACAAGATTAAATAGTTATATATCAAAGTAGATTTTTATAAAATACCAAACAATAAAGAAAATGAGCAACTAGAACTCATAATTTTCTGCTGGAATAATAAAATGATTATGTCCACTATGTAAAATTGTGTCAAAGTTCTTAGTAAAGTCAAATATACATCTACTATATGAATCAGCAATACTACCTCCATATATTTACTTAAGAGAAACGGAAACACATGATCCACACACAGCCCTGATTAAGAATGTTCATAGCAGCTCTAGTCATAACAGCTCCAAAGTGGAGATAACCCAAATTTCCATAAATAGAAGGACAGAAAACCAATTTTTTATATATTCATGCTAGGAAATACTACTCAAAAGTAAAAAACAATGAACTATTGATACATGACACACAAGAAGTGTATCTTCAGAACATCATATTGAACAAAAGAAGGGAGACATAAAAGTCTATGCATAGTATGATTCCATCTATTTGAAGCTTGGGAATGAAGCAGCAACAACAAAAAATCTATGACAGTACAAATCAGAAAGCATGTGCCTCTAGGAATGGGGAATTGTTGACTGGAAAAAGGAACAAATATGGAAAAATTCTCTATCTTGATTCGGATGGAGTTATGCAGGTGCATGCAGTTTTGAAAATGCATCAAAATGTACTCTTATGATCTATCTTAATGTATTAAAGTGAAAGTGAAAGTGAAGTCGCTCAGTCGTGTCTGACTCTTTGTGACCCCATGGACTGTAGCCTATCAGGCTCCTCCGTCCATGGGATTTTCCAGGCAAGAGTGCTGGAATGGATTGCCATTTCCTTCTCCAGGGGATCTTCCCAACACAGGAATTGAACCTGGGTCTCCCTCATTGCAGGCAGACGCTTTACCATCTGAGCCAGCAGGGAAGCCTAATGTAATAAATTATCTCAAAAATTAAAATAATAATAATCTTCTGAGTGCCTACAATATGCATAATATTGCATTAAGATGTGAATGTTAGAGATGTATGCAAATATTAATAATAAAAAAGGTAAAAGATTATATTTGCTTGAGAAAAATCTGATTGGAAACATATCCATATCCACAGCATTTATAAAGCAAAAGAAAACAGCATATATCTCTTTGGTTAAAAGTCATTAAACTGAGTTTAAATGCTGGCTCTACCACTTCGTGGCTGTGACTCTGTGGTGTGACCTGTCCATGACTGTATTTTCATCTGTAAAATTGGACCAGTAATAACATCTACTTTACTGGTTTATAAGAATGTAAGAATTGAATAAAGAATATCTGAAAATCCTTTGGGTCTAGCCTTAAGTTCTTTGGAAATTCTACATGAATTCACACATGTGTGAATAGCATACACACACACTGAACACTTGTGTTATTGTGTTCCTACCCTTCCCCTAGCCTTTTCTTACTCAAAGCCTTCTGGATTACTGACTTTACACTCCCTGACCCAACAGCAACAAGCCTTTTTTAAAAACATGCTGGAGGTCATCTGAAAGAAATTTAAAATTCTCCTTCAAGACATTGAAAATATTAAAATCACTGAGTGCAGCCTTTCCTGAGGAACCACAGACTACTCAGACTACACTGGAACGTAATGTGGTGATGGGACTTCCTAGGTGGTAATCAAACTGAGAGAGCTCTAATGCTCTCTGTTCTTACATCTTGTCATTTAAGCATTTTCCACAGATAACCTCTCAAGAGTTCTACAAATTATGCATGATTCTTTGCACACTTGCAATTTTCCTTCTGCAAAAAATTTTAATCTGCTAGAAACCCAAGTCAGTCTAACTATAAATAGCTGGAGACCTAGCTTGGGATGTAGAAATAAGCTGATTATTTGGGCAAATTTACTAGGAAAAAGCATTGTAAAATACAGTCATTTATGTATTATACTGCTTTTTCTTCCTTCATGGATCACAGTAATTTATCTGTTTAAAATATTCATATTTTGTTTTCCTGAACATAGTTTTTATTTCCAGACCGATTACTTTTTCTAACATTTTTAAAAGACATTTTAAAAAGAAATTAATCACACCTCACCACAGGACTAGGTAGCTGAGAGATTAAGCATACTGTCAGAATGCACGCATTCAGATCATGACCCTGATGCTAGCTGGACAAGTTACTTTATCTCTCTTTTTCCTGGACTCCTCTTCTTTAAAACAGGAGTAATGCCAAGCTCATAAAGTTATCAGGAAGTTTTAAAAAAATTATCCATGAATGGAGTATCTTAAAAATTATACGGTAAGCTGTCAGTAAATGTTTCTGGTACAGTTGAACCTTGAACAATACAGGTTTGAACAACAAGGGTCCACTTACATGTAGATTTTTTTCAGTAAATATGTTGGAAAAATTTTTGAAGATTTATAGCAATTTGAAAAACTCGCAGATGAACCATACTACTTAGAAATATCAAAAAAGTTAAGAAAAAGTGATGTCATGAATACATATGTGGAGATACTAGTTTGTCTTTATATAGGCATAAAGTAAGTGATATTTAATATAAAATTAATAATGTGGTAGTTTCCCTACTGTTTCCTAACTTAGAATTACATTACTTTACAGTATACCTCTTTCTCTGGTACTTAGAGAAACTGGGTATCAGCCTATCATCACAGGGAAGTGATTTTTTTTAAGTTAACAATGTTTCCAATATTATAGTATGAATATGACTATAAGGCCATGCCATATGCCATAAAAACTGTGTATTTCATTCATTAGTGTATAGCCCAGGCTATCATGAAGCAATTGTATTGTTGCTTCTTTGCTATGAATGTGTGAATCATTACATCTGTAACTAAATATGAATTTCTTTTTCACATTATCTTTTCATTTTTGATGTCTAGGGTTGTAATATGTAGTACATCTGCAGTATTTTGTATCATATAAGACAATATTGATGCAGGTACTGATAGACAATTCATCTTATAAACAGACATAAACTTACAATATGGATAAATATAATTCAGGTAAATACAGTTCTTTCTCTAGCCTACTTTCAACAACAGGCTATTAGTTAAATTCATGGGAGAGCCAAAAGTTATAAGCAAATTTTCAACTGTCTGGGGGCTGATGTCCTTAAACCCTGCATTGGGTCAACTGTATTATTATTAAAGTTATAGTATAAATTAATAAAGGACACCACAATAGACTATTCACTGGATCCAATTCATTAATATTACAGATATTTCTATGTTTCAATCTTTTTAAGTTAGTTTTTTATAAAGACAGAAAACATCATTGTCTTTTGCCCCAAATAGTGACATTCATAAAGGATACTTAAGAGTTTATAAATCAAGTGCTCCTGTCAAATCGTCAACAACAATCATCCTTAGCACACCAGCATAAGCAAGAACCAAATTCAGTATTCAGATTACCGTATGTGGACGATTATAGATGAGAACTTTATCTGGCTTGTGTTGTCCTATTCTCAGTGCCTCTTCTACGAGTGGTACGTACTCTACCTTCCTTCCAGGTTCAATGCCAAATGATGCTGTAATAACCAGCTTGGGCTACAATGAAAAACAAACGACAAAGCTGAACCATCCTAGTTAAGGTAATCACAATATTTCAGATGCAGGCTGACAATTTAACATTTCTAAAGAAATGTTTGAACGATTCTGTTCTCTCTTGAATAAATGGCCTGAAAACCAAGAAACTAGTTTTAAATGGTATAGCCCTAACCACTTCCACATAAATCTCCCTTACCTGTTCAGAATTCCACATTCAATGATGCTTTTGGCCAACAAACAGGAGCTGTTAAAAAAATACTTCCCAAAGAATTCATTAAGCCAGGTAGATGTAAATTTGCCATGAACCAGTGAAATGGAAGCTTAGAGTCCCCTCACTTGCATACGCCCACATAACAGCTGGTTGTTACTGAAGTTGTAGCATTTCTTAGAGGGGAGAGACCCACCCTGACTGCTATCAATAAGCATTTCTAAGGTCTTTCATGTAAGCGTCTTTGCTTAAACACCTAAAGTGACCTCAGAAGGAAGAGACTGGAATCTCTAATACTTTTTTATGATTCTTTCTCATTTCAAATGCATACTCATTTTCACAAAATATTATATTGCAAATTTGTCCTGTGTTTCTTAAAAGGGCCCTCAAATGATTTAAGTTTCAAGTCCCACAGAGTCTGAGTCTGCTTTTGTCATTAAGACACACTTGGCACTTTCTTTGCCCGACAATTGGCCAGTCATTCTTCAAGATATGTGCAGGTGTAGCCGAAAGAGTCAAGGTGAGTCTTCCCTCCTTGGTAGATTCTGAGCAGGCCTCAGACATCCATGTAGAGTCAAGGTGCTCCTTCGTTCCCATCTCTGCACAGGGAACTCTCCACGGACAAGTCTGGGCCCCAGTACCTCCCTGTCTCCTATGCCTGGTACAACGCTTGTCGTAACATAAGCTCTCAACAAAATACTTGTGGCATGGAACCAAAATTCTCAGTAATTTACAAAACAAACATGCCTTTGTTCTTTTAAGTACACTGCTTCTTCACAGAGAAATCCAAAGCAAAGGAGACAGATAAATTATTCAGGAGACAGAAAAATCAATCCCAGAAGGTGCATCCATTCCTGAATTTTGATTTCTGGTTACAATATGCTTCCTCTAGGGAAGGGTTATATTGTGCCAAATATATGCATATATAGCACTTTCCAGTTTTCAGTATCATTCAATACTCGCGGAACTGAGGCCCAGTGCCCGCGGCATAGTGAGCCCCAGCTTCTAAGTGGTGGAATCAGAAAGAGGGCCAGTTCTGACAGATTTCAAAACATTCCTCTTTCCACTATTTTAAGCTGCCTTTTAAAAGCAAAAAAAGAAAAAAGTAAAAAGTAAATCATGTATCCTTTTATTATATTTTTAAAGGTCAGACGTTTGAATATAATTCACATATTAACGTCTGTAATATGTACAAAAATAACTCTAGATAACACTCCCTACAATTAGAATTCTGAATAAATGAAAGTTACACATCAAATTAAAAACATGTATAGAATATATCAAAAGTTGAATAAGTTAATAAAGTCAAAATTAGATTCTTCCTCTAGAAAATCATTCTTTTGCATTTCTATTAACAGCCTTTTATTGCAGGTTTTATTCCATCTCAATCAGAATACATTTTTCCCATCTTCATCTATTAAAATAAAACTCTTCTCAAGCTATTTAGTTGAAAATCATGACATCAAAATCATTCCTGGTTTCAAATATTAACTATTTTCAAATATCTCAGGTATGTATTGCTGTCTCCATCTTCTCATCATCAATTTGACCTGCTCAAAAGTCTTGCCCGTAAGAACACACACTTATTGCCTAAACTCCTTAACAAGATTAGGGTACGTATGTGTGTGTGTGTTGTTATGAATGAAAAATGCCAGTGATGCAGCATAAGTTTTACAAATTCTTATTATGTGTGTGTGTGTATATGTTTTTCCCCATGTCATATAAAAGCTTTTTATAAAAAACAATGTATCTCATGTGTTAGTTGCACAGCTGTGTCTGACTCTTTTGATCCCATGATCTGTAACCTGCCAGCCTCCTCTGTCCATGGAATTCTCCAGGCAAGAATATTGGAAAGGGTAGCCATTCCATTCTCCAGGAGATCTTTCCAACCCAAATGCCCAAATGCTGTTTAAGAATTTCTGTAGCTAAAAAACTAGAGAAGTCTCCAACTGCCCACTGATTTGCAGATCAGTGACACATTTCCCCCTAGACTTCCCTTCAAAGGACTAAAGGAAGTGAAAGTTAATTCGCTCAGTTGTGTCCAACTCTTTGTGACCCCATGGACTGTAGCCTACCAAGATCCTCCATCCATGGGATTTCCCAGGCAAGAGTACTAGAGTGGGTTCCCATTTCCTTCTCCAGGGGATCTTCCCAACCCAGGGATTGAACCTGGGTCTCCCACATTGTAGGCAGATGCCTTACCATCTGCACCACCAGGGAAGTCAAAGGACTAACTCAACATGTTTTTAAAAGGAGAGAGGGAAAAAAAAGAACCAGCCAATTTGTGTGCAAACCAGCTTCCTAGTTCTAATAACTAATCTATTTATTACCAGATGAAGTCACATATGTAAAACCTCACTCCCTGCCTAGCACTCAGGGGACCCTCAGTATATACTAGTTCCCTTTTTGTTAAGAATGTCTCATCCTGGGCTTGCAAAACTCTCTGGATCAATCATCTCCTACTCCCATAATGACAGTCCTTCTTTAACCTTCCCACTGCTATTCCTCTCTTGCACATCGCTCACTGGCCACTGATTCACAAAGAGACCAGCGACCGAAGGTTCTCATTCCCGCCTTTCTCCCATTCACACCATATTGCCAGACTTGCCTCCTCTTAACATTGCTCAAAACATGAGGGTCACCTGCTCAAAAACTTGACTGGTCGGCATCTACAGGATGCAACTCAGACAAAAACTGCCTTTGCAAGCTCACCTTCTCTTCCTCTTCATCACATTGATCTATTTGCTGTCCTTCAAAAGGGTTTTACCCTTTCCTGCCTCTAGTGCTAGCCTCTAATTCTTTTTCTCACCTTTTGGATCCGACTACATCATTCTTTTCAACTAGCTGAATCATAACCAAGATATTATATAACTCAAATCTCACCTCTTTCAGGAAGCCTTCTTCAGCCACCCCAACCAAGAGATATCATCCCTGTCTCTAAATCAGGGGTCTGAAAACTATGATTCAGAGCCCAATCCTGCCCAAATTACATTCTGTAAAGTGCTGTTGGGATGCTGCATGCCCTTCGCTTCTGTAGTGCTTAAGTGCTACAACACAGCTCCGTAGTTTCAACAGAAGCTCACATGTGACCCACAATGCCTAAAATACTTACTACCCGGTAACTTACAGAAAAAAGTTTGCTAATCCCTGCTCTAAATTCATAGAATAATAACAGCTAATCTTTTTTTAATGGGTACTATATCCCAGACACTATGTTAAGTGTTTTAAATTCAATATCTCAATGATATTTCACAACAGCCTTTCAAGTTTGTGATGTCAGTACCCCATCTAAATGTATAACTTCACCCGTCCCTGACACTCCCTCTTAACCACTATGCTATATACCACCATTCGTGGAAATATACAGGTTATAAAACTAGTCATGTGCCCCATCCATGTGATAAGTATCATTTTTTAACCAGTTCCACGGAGAGTACCAGACATAGAGTGGAAGCTTAATAAATATATGCTGAATGAGTATATTAGTTATTATCTTTCTTAAAGTTCTTATACATCCAAATGTAAATGGCAAGTTAATTTGAAAGACTTGCACCTTATATGTCATACTCTTCACAGTATTTAGAGTGATATCTTTCACATAGGACCTACTCAAAAATAAAATTTTGGTTAATAGTGTATGCCAAGTAAAAAGTCAACTTCATCTCATTTGATAAGAGGATCTAGTAAACACAATCACTCTTGCATGGTTCACTTGCAGATGAACACAGCTGTACTATATGTGGTTATTGCTTGATTTCTCCAAACAAAGCACTTACCTTTGCATGATCAATGCGAGTGCTTAGTTCTTTGGATGCAAATCCCCCAAATATGAGACTGTGGATGGCTCCTATCCTGGCACACGCCAGCATGGCGTACATCGCCTGTGGGATCATGGGCATGTAGATAACCACGGTGTCACCCTTCTTGACACCATGCTTGACCAAAACACCAGCCAGCTTAGAGACCTGTAACAGCATCACCAGATCAGCAAAGTGTTCTCTGTATGAATTCACTAAACTTGTAAGGTATAGGAGTAACCCCAGAAGACACTCAGCCCACTGGCAGTGGGTTATAGAAGCCTGAGTAATACATACTGATGATGATGATAAGTGTTTAGATGGTGACAATAACAGACATTTGGACTATTGTAATAGACTACAGGGCTTTCCTGATAGTTCAGTTGGTAAAGAATCTGCCTACCATGCAGGAGACTCCGGTTTGATTCCTGGGTCAGGAAGATCCCACCCACTCCAGTATTCTTGGGCTTCCCTTGTGGCTCAGCTGGTAAAGAATCTGCCTGCAATGCAGGGTACCTGGGTTCGATCCCTGGGTTGGGACGATCCCCTGGAGAAGGCAATGGCTACCCACCCCAGTATTCTGGCCTGGAGAATTCCATGGACTGTACAGTCAATGGGGTCAGAGAGTCGGACCCGACTGAGCGACTTTCACTTTACTTCACTTGACTACAAGCCGATTTACTATTATTATGCCACGTGAATTTCATGGCTTAAATTTGCTTAATTATTCACTCAACAATATTTTTACTGAAAAACTATCATATGCCATTGTGTTTAAGGTTGGGAAAACAACACCAAAAAAAACAAAGACACAGGCTCTTCCCTGTGGAGCCTGTATGTTAAAGGGTGATCTGTCAAGTGAACAGATAAATAAACGAGTCTCAAATTCAGATATATGTTGGGCTAATTGTTGAAGGAAACAAGCATGGATTAACAGGGAAAACATATCATCAAACATTTATAAAGTAAATAAGACAGATTCTATTATTATTATCATTCCTATTTTAAAGAAAAGGCAACTGACACTCAGAAATAATAAATAGCTAACCTTAGGTGTAACCAGGATCCATTACAGGCCTTTTGACCTCATATTCTTGGTTCTTTCTGTTGCCCTAAAACCAAGTATTTTTTCTTTGCTGTTTTTAATACTAATTATCTATATAAAGTGACTGCCCTCTATATTAAGAGCATACATTCAAACTTTTTTTTTTACTTCTAACATGCATTTAGGAATCAAACAAATATTTTTCATCTTAACATGTATTTCTAGTAATAAAGACAAAAATGGGTTTTTCCTGGTGGCTCAGCCGGTAAAGAGCCCATCAGCCAATGCAGGAGACACAAAGAGACACAGGTTTGATCCCCGGGTAGGGAAGATCCCCTGGAGAAGAAAATGGCAACCCACTCCTGTATTCTTGCCTGGAAAATTCCATGGACAGAGGTGGCTGGCAGGCTAAAGTTCATGAGGTCGCAAAGAGTTGGACACGACGGAGCACACACGCAAGTCCAAGTTCAAAGATAAAATAGATCATAAGCCTACACATGACATAGTTTGTTGCAAGAAACCTTTCCACTGCAGCAGACTGCAGGAAGTATGCACAGATTTAAGTGAACAAGAACTTCAACATTCTTTCATCTAAAAAATATATATTGAGTTTCCATACATCACACACATTGTTTTCTGACACATCAGTAAACAAACAAGACAAAGATCTCTACCCCCAGAGTACTCATGCTTGTTTTAACAGAGAGTATGAAATGAACATAATAATCATGTATTACGTTAAAAGGTACTGAGTGCCATTTGATGGGGGGAGTAGAGCAAACCAGAGGGGACTGGGATACAGGGGATATAATTCTCAACGGGACCATCAGGACAGACCTAAGAAAGCAACCCTTGAGCAACGACACGCAGGAGGTCAAGAATAAGTGGCTATCTGTGAGTATACTATTTCAGGCAGACAGGACACCAGTACGGTGGTGTAAATGGGATCATATGTGATGTGACTGTGGAACAGAAAGATCAAATGAGAAAGTAGTCACGTATCAGGTCAGAGCACTTAAGGGGTGGAAGGGATCCGCTAGGCAAATGGAAGGACTATGCTTGCCTTTAAATGTGACGTTTAAAAGAGTGAACAGAGGAGGCCTGGGAGAAGGAATTAGGCCACACCGCTATTAGTGGTTCCTTTCATTTCACTCTGCCTCTCCTACTTTTTGAACAAGTTCAAAGGATTCAGAATCCTGATCATTCTTCCTTTTTCTCTCTATTCACTTCCTCTGTGCAGATGGCAAAAGATGTGGTCAAGGTCAAGGGCTCTGGGGAAATACAGAAAGTAACAACAACTATCTCAGTGTTTCATCCTGCCCTGTATTGCAAACTCTAATTTTGTGCTATTTTTTTAAGAACCCCAAGTTGCCCAGTAGGAAGTTATAAGAAAAATAAATCAAAGTAACATCAACCATGAACTTAAATTCCTAATGGAGTTTAAGAACCAACATAACACCAAAAGTTATATCCAAACATCTCACTGTAAACCCTGCAGAAAGTAGCCACGCTCTGGGGTTGCATTACTGGGTGTTCCATTTAAGGTGGAGCACTGGGAGAGACCAACGAGAAGAGTTTGTCCTATTCACAGCTATAGTCTTGGCATCTTAAATAGTGTTGAATAAAAAGAATTTTCAACCAAAACCCAATCCAGCAGTGATTCAGTAACTTTAAAATCCAGTCGCACTTCACAATGTTGCTGGAAGATGTCTAAAATTTGTCTGTCCTCTTAAAGAAATGAAAATCACTAAATTCAGCTCTTTAAAAAAAAAAGAAGAAAAGATCTCACAATGGCTAAATGTAGCCCCAAGATGTATTTAAGGTGAGGTCATGTCACACCTAAAAAAGACAAAGAGCCAACATATTAAAATCAGAAGATTTCATATGCAAATTCAGATTTCTAGGTTCTCTTAAAAAACTGGAAGGTCTAGTCACAGTGGCTTTGTGTTCTTGAATGACAACAATCAACTGAACCCAAAGATCAGCTGCTGGGTTTGCCATGAACTTGCCATTCCCTAGGGCTATTCATAACAGAGCTTGCATTGTTCTTTCCTTCTCAGTTTAGAATATATTCTTCTGCAACCTGTTTATTTTGTCATGTGCTTACACCACAGTTCCATAATTAAAGAGATGTGAGTTTTGTTGTTACTTAGTCACTAAGGCATGTCTGACGCTTTGCAAACCCTGGGCACTGTAGTCTGCCAGGCTCCTCCGTCCATGGGATTTCCCAGGCAAGAATACTGGAGTGGGTTGTCATTTCCTTCTCCAGGGGATCTTCCCCAACCTAGGAATTGTACCCATGTATCCTGCAGTGGCAAGCGGATTCTTTACCATTGGGTCACCACAAAAGCCCACAGAGATGTGATAACTGATGGATAACTGATTTTTCTCCCATCCATTTCTCCCATACATACTACCTGCCGGGCTTCTGCAGGCATCTGAGTTCTTAACCACGGCCCTGGAAGACTCTCGTCAAATTAAGCTGCACTGTGTCTGTGTCACCACTAGATGGTGCACATTTGGCCTTGTTACCCTCCCTCCAGGCAGCTACTCTTCTGTTTAGATGCTATACTAATCACGCTTGAGTCGCTAGGAAGACACACGTTTTATATGATCAATAGAGAAAATACCTTTTTTAGTACTTTTTGGGACTACATGTTACTCCAGCAAAATTTTCCACCGTTACTTGTAAATTATAAAATAAATATAATTAATATTTTTTATAAATTTGAAAATGAATGGGGAAATAGGTTTCAAGACTTTTAATAAATACACTCATGAAAAATAAAATATTAGCTCATAAAAAACGGGATTTATTAATATGAAAGCATTTGTGAATGTTTCATTAAAAAATATTCCCTCAACACAAATATGAACATTAGTCAAAACTGATCAAAGATTATGTTCCACAGAGTAAACAGCACTTGCTTCGCAAACCACCAGTGTGTCCATCTAAGGAAAATCACTGTTTGTAAGACAATGAGAGCATTGTTGTCCAAATTATAGTAAAAAGATAACAATCAGAGGCAACCTTAGGGCCATGTCAAAGAAAATTATATGAAAGAGAAGACAAGAGAAAGCATATTTCTAAATAGCAATGATGTTACTCTGCAAACTCTGCTTGAATCAATATCAGAAAATGGAAGTAGCTTAAAAATAAATTATAGGGGCTTCCCTGGTGGCTCAGTGGTGAATCTGCCTGCCAATACAGGAGACATGGGTTCGACCCTGATCTGGGAAGATCCAACATGCTGCAGAGCAACTAAGCCCGTGCACCCCAACTACTGATTCTGTGCTCTAGAGCCCGGGGGCCGCAACCACTGAAGCTGGCGTGCCCCGAGCCTGTGCTCTGCAAGGGAAGCCACTGCAAGGGAAGCCTGTGGACCACAGCTCAGGAGAAGTCTCAGCTAGAGAAAAGCCCACGCACCAACAAAGACCACGCACAACCAAATGAATACATACAAGTATTATTTAAAAAGCATCTCTTTACCAAAAAAAAAATTAATTATAATATCTGAGGAGACAGTTTACTAAAGTTGGATATGAATGACCTGCTCTTCAGACTATACTTAATTTCCCATAGAAAGAGTTAAGTACCTAAAGTACCTATATGTTACTTTTAAACATATAAATTAATCACATATTCTGTACCCACACATCATACAGACATGGTTTTGCTTTTTCTTTACTTGTACATACATAGAGAGCCACCAAGAAGGTAAAAATGTATCTCTAATGAATTGTTTCTTCTTTTGGTCATGCACCAACCATGCATCCAGGTAAATAAGTATCTGTGAAAAGAATAAATTATATCAAAACTGCTTAAGATGTGACATAATACTAAAATTATTTGAAAGGAACCTTTCAGGAATGCAAATATTTTCATCTAACATAAGAAGTTTCTACAAATGTAACTTTTTAAGACAGTGACTACTTATTGGATATGACATTGAGATAATTTTCTGTTAAATATGATGCTATATTAAGTCCATTCAATTGTGAGCTATGCTTTTCAATAGAAAGAAGGTAGAGGTGATGTGATGTTAATTAAAAGAAGAGAAATCAACCTTTCCTCAAAAGATAAAACTATACCATTTATATTCAAGAGTAAAATGTATTATTACTATCTAAAACAAATAATATGTGTTCATATTTTAAAATGGAATTCTATTGAGTTTTAGAAAAGAATATAAAGTAGTATCTTATGTTCAAAACAGTTATCTGATAATGAACTAGAAAATATATACTAACACATTTCTTCCCAAATAGTTTTCCCCAAATGAAGGAATTAATATCATTCCTGAGAGTAATCATTTTTCTCATTCCCAACTTTCTTCACAAGTGGGTTTCAATCATTATTTGGTCATTTTAAGGCTGTGTATTTGCAAGCAGAATGAAATGGAGAATTGTTTAATCTATTTAGTTCAGGCTCAAAATAACCACAATTTCAATAATCTGTGTACTTTCAAGACTAATGTGATTTTCAGACTGTATTTCACAGAAAATTAGTTCAATCCTACCCTTTTCTATGCATGTTGCTCAGAGACTTGATAAGGAATATGTTCTCCATTTCTTTAATGTTGATATGCTGTGATTTACAAGCAGATCATCAAAATTTATCACATCTTAAAAAGGACATCTTGTTCATTTTAAAATAGTACTCCTATTTCAGTCAGGCCATTGTTGACAGAGAAAATAATCCTCCATAAAGGAGAAGTCCAAGGTCTAAAAGAATAGAAAATGTAATTGACGCCTATCATTTACTCATGACATGACTACTGTATGTATAATTAAAAGGAAAGAAACTATATAGAAAAGAATAATTAAGGATTGCTTCCACTTTTTACCATTTTAACATCTTTTCACTCAGGGCATTAATGGTTGAGTAATAATGACTTCTTCCTGCTTTTACTCACTTGATAGTTTCTGCCAAAATTCCTAATCCTCAGGAAATTTGCTATTTTGATTAGGCATTTGTCTGAGAAAGTAAAGCAGTTCAGAATAGACAAGCAAGAATTCAGGGTGAAGAATGTTGTGAGATGACTTGGAAAGATATAGAGATTCAGTACCATGTATCTTTTAGAACCTTGCTAAGCTTTGTTAAGTTAGATTTATATTCAGGTTAAGATCTCTGTAGAAGTAGGCACTTTCCTTATCCTTACAATGCAATTATTTTTGCAAGATCTAGGGCTGTGACAGTGGTGATAAAAATAAATGACATGATTTGAGAAATACTTTGTGTAGACCATATAGGAAATGATGGTTGAAGGATGCAAGAAGTAATGGTAGGAAAGAAAGAACGGGTTCAGGTTTGGGTTCCAAGAACTGGTTGGCAAATGCTTTCATCCACAAAAATCAGTTGCCAGGCTTGAATCAAAGTTCCCTGTTAAGCTTGAGGCATAGAAATGGGACAGTCAAAGGTTTAAAATAGGCTTTGGAGGGCAGAAGACAAAACTTATCAAAGAAATGCTAAAGGAAAAAAGATACAGGACTGAAATCCCAATGGATACTGGGGATGATGGATTTGTAGTAAACCCCTATTTGCAGTTAGGACATTTTTCTTCAATTTTTCAAGCGAGGTGGGCTTCCCAGGTGGCGCCAGTGGGAAAGAACCTGCCTGCCAATGCAGGAGACATAAGAGATGTGGGTTCAATCTCTGGGTCAGGAAGATTCTCTGCAGAAGGGAATGGCTACCCACTCCAGTATTCTGCCTGGAGAATCCCATGGACAGAGGAGCCTGGCGGGCTACAGTCCATGGGGTTGCACAGAGTCAGACACGACTGAAGTGACTTAGCACACACAGCATGCATTCAACACATTAAGATACAGAAATGGAGATGGCAAAAAACTAGGCTGATCAAGGTCTGCAGTTCCATCATGGAGGTGAGATGGAACAACAACAGGTTAGACAGGTGAGGACATTAGCGAGAGGGCTGCGTTGTTAAAGAGTCTAAGCAGGATAGCTGAGAAAGAAAAACAGAAGAACCCTTAGGTGGTGACTACACACAGAACCATTTAAAACTATGATATTAAAACTTTGAGACATTTGTCTGCCATCTTCTCGGTCAGCCAGCTTTTTAAATAAAGTCATATTCTTTGTCCAACAACAAGAAAAAAATGATACTCTGTCTAAAATGCAGACTGTGTGTAAACGTGGTTTTGCTGCATTATCTACCAGAGGTTTAAAACAGACACTATGAAAGTTATAAACCCCAATTTACATGTGATCTTGACCCTTTCCCCACCTTTCATCTACCAAAAAGCCAAACTCCAGGGTCCCCTCCTGGATCCATTTCCAGCTGATCCTCACAACATCCTCCTTTTGTCCCTGGGACATCATACCATGTCCCCTTTCCTGCCACTGTTTACCCTCTCAGTTTATCCCACCTTAGGCAAACATCCTTCTTACAGACCACCTCCATTTGTCTTCTTCACAGTAACATCCACCTCTGTAACTCTTTCAACTGCCCAGAAAGACTTCTCAGAACTAACTCATTGTTCTCTATCTCTACACTCTTCTCTAATTGCACGTGTTTTTTCTCTAGCACCAATATTTCCAATAAATTCTCATTCATTTTATTTTCCTCCCTTAATCCCTGAATTACAAGTATTGCAAGCATATTGACTGTATTATTTGTCACTGCTAATGTACTAAATTATGCACTAAATTATGTCCAGCTAAATTATGTGTTAAACAGTTTGGTAGCCAGCCTGGAACCCAAGCACCATTCAGAGACACATGGAGAAATATTATACAGATTCCAATTAAAGACTTCTCAAATGAATTTTTAAACCATAGCTCAAGTCAAAGTTGATTACTTTCTGTATGCTTTCTAGAGCGTTTCTAAGGGAAATATTCCAAGTCCTAAAGCAAGTTTTATTACATTTTTTTACAATATAACCCACCTGGACTACAATGAAACAGAATTCAACTATTGGAGAAGTCATTCTTCATAATTTTGCACTCTCATAGCTTTACAAAGATATTCTAGAAAAACTACAGTATAATGTAGTTAATGTACACATTTTTCCAAATGTATTATATGTTTAAAAGGTACAGAATCTACTATGCTCTATTAATAAAGAACATTCAATTAAATATAAACTCATGTAAGTCATCTGGATATGGCTATATTCTTCAATGAACATAAAGACCATGATAAAAAATCACTGCCTTACATATTTGTGTATATAGTAGTAAACAAGCAAAATGTAAAATGAAATCAATATTTACAAAGAAATTACAGTGTGACTGCTATAAACACCATGTTAAAAGACCAATGGAAAATATTTTAAGTAGCACTAAGTGAATTAAAACTATATTCCTTTTTATCAGTCTAATAAATTGTTTACTGTTGTGTTTCTCAACCTGGGGTCTGTGGAGACATTCTCATGGTCATCCATGAATTCTCTATGAGAATTTTTAAACCTGGTGTTTTGATTTTGATGACAATTTTTAAAAAATTAATCATGTAAAGCATATTCTGGATTTATGAGCACTCATGCAGTTTCACTGTATTTATTTGTAATTTTTTTTATAATTCATGCATATTAAATAAAAGCCAGGTGATGTAATGATTTTTTATAACAAAACTGTAAAATAAAAGGCTTTATGAAAGTTTAAGCACTACTATGCGACTTCACTTTCTTTCTTTCTATAGTTCCTTTTGGAGAAGGAAATGGCAGCCCACTCCAGTGTTCTTGCCTGGAGAGTCCCATGGACAGGGGGGCCTGGTGGGCTGCAGTCTGTGGGGTTGCAAAGAGTCAGACACGACTAAGCAACTAACACACACACACACACACGTGACAGAAGAATTGAGGCATCACAGAGAACGGGTTGCCAAAACTCAAAGGACCCAGGGCCGCAGCACTCAAACCATAAGCACCTTGCAGTTAGATGTTCAGGTCTACCTCAACATTACTCACTATATGAAATTAATTTTGTCAATCTGAGCTTGGTTGAACTTGTAGATTTGTTTTTATCCTGGCTTATAAATCATAGATGGCTTTATGTATCTATTGAGCTATAAAGAAAAGACATTAAAACCTAGTTTTAATTGCACATTAAAAAACAATTTGTGTCAATACAAAAAGTATGTAAGAATGCTTTTCCTTTATGAAGTATTCATATGTCTCCATTTTTAAGAGGAAAAAAATTGCTTCATTGATCTTTTTTCTCATAAAGAAAGACAAATATAAAAGCAGCAAGAGATGGCAAGAGATGTCAACAGGAACCTTGCATCATTTAGATCGATTCTACACTGATTATTTAATCAAAGCTTTAATTAAACAAACACCCTCAGCATTTTTATAGACAGTACATAAACATGACAACTACTCCGGGTACACCAATCATACTTTCCAGAATTTGCCTGTGTTCCTGTTAACCTTTATGATTTCATTGGTCAATACAATCTAGAAGTCAATGAATATATACAAATGGCTCACAGAGAAGTTGCTAAATATCCCAGGAGTTGTACAAGGACACAAGATCATTGCAATAGTTGGATCTGTTCCCAATAGCATTAATATCACTCACCAAAAAGAGGCACACATTATTTTTAAAAAATGAAAAATTCACAAAGATAATGCACACACTAGTAGGTAATAAGGGCTTCCCAGTGGCTCAGTGTTAAAGAATCTGCCTGCCAATGCAGGAGACACAAGGGCACAGGTTTAATCCCTGAGTCAGGAAGTTCCCCTGAAGAAGGAAATGGCAACCCACTCCAGTATTCTTACCTGGAAAATTCTACGGACAGAGGAGCTAGGTGGGCTACAATTCAGGGGGTCACAAAGAGTCAGATGCAACTGAGCAAGCACGCATGCAGAGTAGCTAATAAAGCAATGTAGATCATCACAAATGCCAAGAATATATCATAAATACCCATAAATAGATAAAATTTCCCATAAAAACTATATATGATATCAGATCAGATCAGATCAGTTGCTCAGTTGTGTCCGACTCTTTGCAACCCCATGAATCGTAGCACGCCAGGCCTCCCTATCCATCACCTAAAGTTAACATAATTCAGCTTTATAATGAAAACAAAATTATCTTCAATCAAGTATAGCATGAAAAAATGAACAATCAATTCCCCCACGATCTCCAGTCTTCACAATAACTCTACTGAATGCAACATGCATTGATTTATTAACATTTATTTTACTTAACTAGTACAAATGTCAAAACTATGAGTATAAAACTGTCAAATGAATTAAACTAAAGTTAATAGCATCATTTCCCATGTGTAGATCTTTACTGATTTCAAAAAGCCTAACAAAATATTTCACACACTTGAAATATGATTCTATCCTCATATCTCTATTTGCATCACTTAAGCCAATCAACGTCTTCCATTATATTAATTAGCTTTATCCTCAACTTGCTTTGAAAATTCTATCAAGTCAAATAATTCCGTAGCTTCAAACATTTATTATTAAAGGTCAGAAGCTGAAAGCTGATGACACGCTCAGCTGTCCTAAAGTCGCTGACAGTACAGCGAGTGCAGGCGGTGGTCAACAGAAGAATAACTGTTACCAGTTCCTCGCACTTCCACGTGGAGGAGCACAGTTTCTCTTTCTACTCAGTACCTTCTTGACTTTAGTAACTGTCTCTCTCGTGTTCTTCAGCCATCTTTCTACTTGGGATCCCATGTAATTCATCTTGTTGGCCTCCCCTAGGTCAGCAAACACAGCCATTCTTGCCTTCACAGTGCACGCCATCATTAACCATGTCAGGTCCAACTCTGGCACAAATCTGCTGCAGACCAGGGACACCTGTAGGGAGGCCATCTGTGTATGGGGCACAGATTCCTCTCCATCTGTATCTCCATTCCTGCCCTGAAAACAGGTTCATCAGAACCATTTTTCTAGATTTTATATATATGCATTAATATATGGTATTTTTCCATGTTGGAGAGGATGTGGAGAAAAGAGAACCTTCTTGCACCATTGCAGGGAATGTACATCGATACAGCCACTATGGAGAACAGGATGAAGGCTCCTTAAAAATCTAAAAATAAAACTACCATATGATCCAGCAATCCCACTACTGGGCCTACACCCTGAGAAAATCAAAATTCAAAAAGACACATATACCCCAATGTTCACTGTAGCACTATTTACAACAGCCAAGACAGGTGGCACGTATTTCTTTCTTTTATGATCCAACTAATGCTTCACTTTCACAGCAAAGCCTTCTCTCAACTACTGGAGCCAGATTAGTCCCTTCTTCCTCTGTGCTATAAATGTTACATTACACACAGTTGCTTTTGTGTTCTTCTCACCAGGCAAACTAGGAGTTCCTTGAGAGTAGGAAGCATTCATTTTTTCTGAGCCCTCTGCCTCATACAATAAGCATTCAATATCTGGTTGAATATGCATTTCCCGGAAGACGTCTTCATTCTCCATCTCTCGTATGCCACCTATGGGACTTGGTTTTCAGCTATTATTTGTCTCCCTGAAGAATTATTTACTGTTCAAACAAAATGTCTATTATAACATTAACAGGTTACAATATTTATATACCAAAATCTGGGATTTGTTGTGCATGTGCTAAGTTACTCTGCTGCTGCTGCTGCTAAGTCCCTTCAGTCGTGTCCGACTCTGTGCAACCTCATAGAGGGCAGCCCACCAGGCTCCCCCGCCCCTGGGATTCTCCAGGCAAGAACACTGGAGTGGGTTGCCATTTCCTTCTCCAATGCATGAAAGTGACAAGTGAAGTGAAGTCGCTCAGTCGTGTCTGACTCTTAGCGACCCCATGGACTGCAGCCCACCAGGCTCCTCTGTCCATGAGATTCTCCAGGCAAGAATACTGGAGTGGGCTGCCATGCCCTCCTCCAGGGGATCTTGCCGACTCAGGGATCAAATCCGTGTCTCCTGCATCTCCCGCACTGGCAGGCAGGTTCTTTACCACTACTGCCACCTGGGAAGCCTTTTGCCCGATATCATTTCCTCCAAATGTTGACATGGTTTCTTCCAGCCTTTATCTGAGTCCATGTCACTGGGTTATCTCTTCAGTGATGAGCAGTTTTCTCAGACAAATCTATATAAAAGAGAGGCCAGGTCACTCTAGCCTTATGCTTTTCTTCCCTTATGTCATGTTACCTTTTCACTTGTATTATCTTTTTTATTCATAACCTATCTCCCCAATTAGAATGCAATTTTCCTGTAGGCAAAGACTGTATCATTCACTACTGTAATGCATGGTGTCCACAGAAGCGCCAAATACATATTAGGTATCTAAAAGTATATTTTGAACAAATAAATAAACTTGGCTCCATCATCATTCCAGTCCAAGAAAATAAATGGAAAGCAGATCATCCATTGATCTTACCGAGTTAACTTTCAAAGAGGTCAGAGTTTAACCACCTTGTAGACAAGACAAATCATCTAACAAGAACCTACCAACGAATGATAAAAATAAATTCATTAAGCAAATGCAGGAATAAAAACTACTAGAGACCAGACTTCTACATTTCCAAAATGACCAAATTAGGTAAATGTTTTAAGCAGAGCTTTGAGATGCAGATAGAAACTTTTAGTCAAGCAAAACATTAAAATAAAGAAGATTTTTGCCCTATTAAAAAATTTAAATTTCCCAGTATATAAAAAAATTACAATGTGGAAGAGACAAGTGATATTTTTGGAAATGATTATTTCTCTTAGACAATAGTTAATTTTTCTTTACTTTTTAATGAAAGTTACTGAATATTCTATTCATGAATTCATTCAGTATGTAATTTGAGCTTATGCTATGAGGCCTATATTAAACATTGAATCAATTCAGTTCAGTCACTCAGTCATGTCCAACTCTTTGCGACCCCATGGACTGTAGCACTCCAAGCTTCTCTGTCTATCACCAACTTCTGGAGCTTGCTCAAACTCATGTCCATCGAGTCAGTGATGCCATCCAAGCATCTCATCGTCTGTCATCCCCTTCTCCTCCAGCCTTCAATCTTTCCCAGCATCAGGGTCTTTTCCAGTGAGTCAGTTCTTTGCATCAAGTGGCCAAAGTATTGGAGTTTCAGCTTCATCATCAGTCCTTCCAATGATATATATATTGGAATATATATATTATATATATACTTATATATAATATATATATAATGTAAATGATAAAGCATTGTATAAATAAAATAAATTGATAAGTAAAATATAACCCTTATTCTCAATAAGCTTTTACTATGGTCACGAGGTACATTAATAAATACGTAGGTATACCAATAGTGTAGGTACACTGCTAAGTAAAATAAAAAGCAAAAAGAAACCAGTGCTTAGAGAAAGGTACAAGTAAAGTGGTCTGGACTTCGAAGCATGGTGAGGATTTCTGGCATAGGGGGAGTGGAAAAGAAGTGAGTTTATACTGCAGACAGAAAATTGATTTCAGAAAATTAGAGAAATATAATTTCTTTAAAAACCTGGCTGAGACAATTCAAAAGGGTTGCCCATATTGTTGCTATTCTGTGTTGATGTAAAAATTATCTTTAGACATTTCTAGTGTTGAATGCATGGCTCTAACAATAGGGAAAAAAGAAGCCAGGAAATACCAAAATGTTGTTTTCTGATTTAATTTATTCCCTTCTATATTATCTATTAGATTGATCTAATACCTATTTTCTTTCTGTGGAGTATTCTCAGAATCTAACTTAAATTTCATTAAGCTGAAAAGTTACTCAAATAAAGTTCCAGCTATAATTTAGATAAAAACTTAAATCAGTAGTTCATATGTAAACATCTTCAATTTCAAATGAAATATAAGTGTTTCTGCTAAACCACATTATACAACTTTGCACTGCACAAATTAGCTCACAAAAATAACAAGGTTTCTGGGAAAATTAGATGAAGCCAGACCACTCAAAAATCAATGTAAGTAGAGCCTTTTAACATCCATGAAAGTACTAACACAGCATCATCTTCAGTAGATCATTTACAGCCTTAACACTGGGGCTCATGCTTCCTGCTTCTACTGTAAGGAATTTGCTTCCAAACTTTCTTCAAAAAAAAAAAAAAAGGTTAGTCAAGATTAGTAAAGCATAGACTTTCACATTAATTATTTTTAAAACAGGCGACAATGTCCTCATCTTTAGATTTCTAAAACTATTTAATCATCATTTTTACTAAAGGACCTTCATCTTTTAAGGTTTTCAGATATTGATAAGCTATTCTCTTCAATTGTGAGAAAATCTCTCACCAAAACTTCCTGACGTGGAAACCATCCAAAAGAAAAGTAAATGCACAAAAGACCTGCCTGGGCTCTTCAGAAAAGTAGAACAATAAATGGCCCCAAAGCACAGGACAAGGAGTTAACTGCATTAGCCATTAGGGATGATGAAATTAAATCCAGACTTCCCCAGGGGTCCAGTGTTAAGAATCCGCCTTGCAATGCAGGGGACGCGGGTTCAAACCCCAGTGGGGGAACTAAGATCCCACATGCCGTGGAGCAACTAGGCCCGTGCACCACAACTGCTGAGCCCACGTGCTGCAACCACTGAGTGTGGGCAGCATAACAAAGATCCCGCGTGATGCAATGAAGTTCACGCAGACCACAACTAAGACCCGACACAGCCAAATAAATCATAAACACTTAAAATGTATTTATTGCCAGAAGGCAGTATCAGTGCACAGCTACTCGAAAGGCCCAGACTAAAAAGACTTGGCATGGGCAACATCAAGTTTTGGCAACTAGCATTCTCCTACCACCAACACTCAAAATGTTAAGTTGGTACAACCACTCTGCAAATTGTTTGACCTTATCTATGCAAGCCAAGCGGAGAAGGCAACGGCACCCCACTCCAGTGCTCTTGCCTGGAAAATCCCATGGACGGAGGAGCCTGGTAGGCTGCAGTCCACGGGGTCACTAAGAGTCAGACAGGACTGAGCGACTTCACTTTCACTCTTCACTTTCATGCATTGGAGAAGGAAATGGCAACCCACTCCAGTGTTCTTGCCTGGAGAATCCCAGGGACGGGCAAGCCTGGTGGGCTGCCGTCTATGGGATCGCACAGAGTCGGACACAACTGAAGCGACTTAGCAGCAGCAGCATGCAAGCCAAGCATGTGCCTGCTCCATAATCTGCCATCTTACTCCTAAGCTTGTCCCTCCAATTAATGCACACATATTGTCACCAAATTTTGCTCACAAATATATTCATATCAGCATTATTTGTAACAGCCCCAAACTAGTCATTAATCAAGTGACCCAACTACAGCCTCTTACAATTAAATGAAAGAGTCTCATAAACAAAAAGTTGGAAAAAAAAAAAGTATATTGATTTATTCCGTTTCCACAAAGTTGGAGAAAGCAAGGCAACCTCATCATAGATGGTGTTTAGACGTCTGGATAACAATCACATGCGTGTTGAGAGAGAAATGACTAAAAGGAAGCATAATAAGTGCTTCTGGGAGCTGGGAATACTCTGTTTTCTGATCTGGTGACATGAGTGTGTTCTGTTTGTGAAAAATCTAACAAGTTTATACTTATGACCTGTACACTATTCTAAATGTATATCACATTTCAATAGAAGTTTAAAAACCTGCATGCTAGAAAAATACATGAACTGCTTTAAATTCAATCTCATAATAGCCTCGTTCACAATTTACCAACCATGGAAAACATAAGCTGTCTTACAGAGATATAATTTTTAGTGGTGCAGACTGTAACACAACTGAAGTATTTATTGTTTATTTAGGAAGTTTAAGAAAAGAAAACTAAGTATACCCACTGCTGTATATCTTCTCCTCAATAAGGCAACCTCTGGCAGGGCTGGACTTCTGCGTGTTCTGGTTTTGGTGATTTAGGGGTTTGCTTCTGGAAATACTGATGATGTGGCAAGCAAAGAAATATGAGATGATCTTACCCTGACATGTTTCTGAGAAGACAAAATTCACATTTTGAAGAGAGCTTCCTAAAGGGGGCAGAGGTTGGAAGGAGGCCTTCTCATGGGATATAGCCCTTGATTTCAGAGTAATTTTCTCCTCTAAATTATTCAGCCTTTATAACTACAGCTCCTGCCGTAATTATATTTCAAAAGCTACCTTTAGTAAAGATAATAGACACTTTCAGTTTGAATTAAATCAGGAAAATGTAGTACACACTGGGCTTCATTTTCCCTGCATACATATATTTATGAAAATTTCTCAAATGCCCTTTAGGGGGTCATATTTTTGTTTAGTGAATACACACATAAAAATTTACAACTGTATGAATACCAAAAAAACACAAACTTAACACATGTAGAAGTAAATTTAAAATGTAATTAGATGCAGAGAAGATAAACTCATAGTAGGAATTTCTAAAAAGAATAACTACATATAATATACACATACACATGCAACATAAACTCACACACACTTTTATTTCAATGAGCTTTGCTATAACTAGTAATTTGAAAAAAACAAAGAGAAGGAGAAACGCTGGGCTAGAGGAAGCACAAGCTGGAATCAAGATTGCCGGGAGAAATATCAATCACCTCAGATATGCAGATGACACCACCCTTATGGCAGAAAGTGAAGAGGAACTAAAAAGCCACTTGATGAAAGTGAAAGAGGAGAGTGAAAAAGTTGGCTTAAAGCTCAACATTCAGAAAACTAAGATCATGGCATCTGGTCCCATCACTTCGTGGCAAATAGATGGGGAAACAGTGGCTGACTTTA
This sequence comes from Bos taurus, assembly GCF_002263795.3. Lineage (NCBI taxonomy): Eukaryota > Metazoa > Chordata > Mammalia > Artiodactyla > Bovidae > Bos > Bos taurus. Next base: position 10,709,165 of record NC_037332.1, on the reverse strand, counting down.
TTTTGGGGGCTCCAAAGTCACTGCAGATGGTGACTGCAGCCATGAAATTAAAAGACGCTTACTCCTTGGAAGGAACGTTATGACCAACCTAGATAGCATATTCAAAAGCAGAGACATTACTTTGCCAACAAAGGTCCATCTAGTCAAGGCTATGGTTTTTCCAGTGGTCATGTATGGATGTGAGAGTTGGACTGTGAAGAAAGCTGAGAGCCGAAGAATTGATGCTTTTGAAGTGCGGTGTTGGAGAAGACTCTTGAGAGTCCCTTGGACTGCAAGGAGATCCAACCAGTCCATTCTATCTTTTTTTTTTTAATTTTATTTTATTTAACTTTACAGTATTGTATTGGTTTTGCCATATATCAAAATTAATCTGCCACAGGTATACATGTGTTCCCCATCCTGAACCCTCCTCCCTCCTCCCTCCCCATACCATCCCTCTGGGTCGTCCCAGTGCACCAGCCCCAAGCATCCAGTATCGTGCATCGAACCTGGAAACCAGTCCATTCTAAAGGAGATCAGTCCTGGGTGTTCTTTGGAAGGACTGATGCTAAAGCTGAAACTCCAATACTTTGGCCACCTCATGCAAAGAGTTGACTCATTGGAAAAGACTCTGATGCTGGGAGGGATTGGGGGCAGGAGGAAAAGGGGACGACAGAGGATGAGATGGCTGGATGGCATCACCAACTCGATGGACAAGAGTTTGGGTGAACTCCGGAAGTTGGTGATGGACAGGGAGGCCTGGCGTGCTGCAATTCATGGGGCTGCAAAGAGTCGGACACGACTGAGCGACTGAACTGAACTGAACAATTCAAAGATAAAAAATCCCCACAATAAAGGAAGCTACAGTCACTTAGAAATTCCAAATGGTAGCTCATTCATTAATTTTTTTTGCACGTTCATGCTAAGTCACTTCAGTCATGTCCTGAAGTGACGATCCTATAGACTGGAGCCTGCCAGGCTCCTCTGTCCCTGGGATTCTCTAGGTAAGAGTACTAGGGTGGGTTGCCATGCCCTCCTCCAGGAGGTCTTCCTGACTCCGGGATCGAACCTGCATCTTTTATGTCTGCTGCATTGCAGGAAGGTTCTTAATCACTAGTGCCCAGCTGGGAAGCCCATTCATTCATTCATTCATTGCTTCAGTTCAGTTCAGTCACTCAGTCATGTCCGACTCTGTGCGATTCCATGAATTGCAGCACGCCAGGCCTCCCTGTTCATCACCAACACCCGGAGTTCACCCAAACTCTTGTCCATCGAGTTGGTGATGCCATCCAGCCATCTCATCCTCTGTCGTCCCCTTCTCCTCCTGCCCCCAATCCCTCCAATGTTTTTTCCAATGAGTCAACTCTTCGCATGAGGTGGCCAAAGTATTGGAGTTTCAGCTTTAGCATCAGTCCTTCCAAAGAACACCCAGGACTTATCTCCTTTAGAATGGACTGGATGGATCTCCTTGCAGTCCAAGGGACTCTCAAGAGTCTTCTCCAACACCACAGTTCAAAACCATCAATTCTTTGGCGCTCAGCTTTCATTGCTTCACCAGTCAAAAAATGTTTACCATGTGCCAGGCACTATTCTGTGAGCAAAACAAAAATGCCTTCCTCCATGGAACTGACATCCTATTTTATTTATAAAATAAAATATCAAGAGTGGTACTCAGTAATAAATAGGTAAATTTTAAAAGGAAAAAAGGAAAGCAGTAAAAGGACTCATGAAGTGGGGTGCATGGGAACCTCTGTATTTAACATGGCCAAGGAAAGTCTCACTGAGAGAGTAATATTCAGGTACCATGAATCATAAGATATCTGGAAGAAACACCATCTGAAGCAGAAGGCAGGCAAGTAGAAAGGCTCAAAGGTGGGTGTGCAGCAAGCCTGGGGAGTTGACTGCAGTAGGTGGGGGGCAGTGGGTGCTTGCTGGGGTGTGTAGTGTAGTGCAAGGGGGTGTTGGGGAGGAAGTCCCAGGACTCATATAAGACACTGACTCTTGCAAAAGCTTTCCTAAACCCTATTTGCCTCTGGCTGAGTTGGGTGCCTTACCACAAAATACTATGCTGCTAAGTCGCTTCAGTCGTGTCCGACTCTGTGCGACCCCATAGACAGCAGCCCACCAGGCTCCGCCATCCTTGGGATTCTCCAGGCAAGAACACTGGAGTGGGTTGCCATTTCCTTCTCCAATGCATGAAAGTGAAAAGTGAAAGTGAAGTCGCTCAGTCGTGTCCGACTCTTAGCGACCCCATGGACTGCAGCCCACCAGGCTCTTCAGTCCATGGGATTTTCCAGGCAAGAGTACTGGAGTGGGGTGCCATTGCCTTCTCTGACAAAATACTATACTACCCTACACAACCAGTCTTATGTTTCCATGATTTTTTTTAGCTCTTTAAATATAGAAAATAAGTTCATTTACCTTTATTCCTTATTCCAAGGAAGGTGTGGCATGCAAACTAAGTATGTGTTGAATGAACAAGGGATCTTGAACCAAACCATCTCTAACAAATATCTTAAACAAGCGTTTTCATTATCAGCTCCCCCCAAGAGATGACAGTTTGAGAAAAGCTCTACTTCTGAATCATTCTGTAAAATCTTCAGATCCTTCATGTCACTGAAACACTTTACCCTAAAATGTTCTGGTTCACTAATTAACAAGTATGGACTTTAGTTTTACCTAGACAGAAACTCCCAAGAAATGAAGCAGCAGAGATAAAAACAAGTAAAGTACAAAGGCTCTTCTTTTTGTTTGTTCTCAATGGCCTTACCCATTAAACCTTTCTTTGTCTGTCTTCTCTACTTAATAAAGTAAAAGCCACAGGGAACCAGGAGCAGGTAATCAAAATACAGCACAATGCCCCCCTCTTTCCTAACAGTCCTTCCTTTAGTACTTTAGAGAAGAAAACCCTGGGGAATCAGAAGCTGTCAGCAGATGAGAGAAACAGGCCTTTTAAGTACTTTGATGTCAGGCCAATCTGAAACCAATGAACCAGTACAAACCTCAAAAGGGTCTAAGAGTCCAGACTCCATATGAGAAAACCAAGAGGAGTTAACAGAATGGCCTCTAAGCAAACTGTGTGTGTGTACTTATCAGATACACTTACTAATTAAAAACAAAACAGCAGAAAATGAGAGTAAGAACAATGTATTTAACACTTCCTAGTGTATGTTTCCAAAGTGTGTTCTCTGACTCTGATGTTTGGTCATGTATCAAATTCAACATACTGATATAGATCATATATGTTAAATACATAAGTAAGTTTCCTCATCAGGTTAGCAATTAAGATTAACCAGGATCTTAATATTGTTGTTGTTACTGTTTAGTCACTAAGTCGTGTCTGACTCTTTTCGGAGCCCACCAGGCTCCTCTGTACATGGGATTCTCCAGGCAAGAAGACTGGAGTGGGTTGACACTACCTTCCCCAGGGGATCTTCCTGACCCAGGGATTGAACCCATGTCTCATGCATTATAGGTGGATTCTTTACCACTGAGCCACCTAAGAAGCCCATCTTAATATCAACCTGTCTTAATTATGAATGAGACTATGACCATATACCCAAATCATAGGATTAAGGTTTTGAACACAGGCTATAAACCTTATCTAAAAGCTGAAAACACAAACATAAAATAAAACACAGAATATAACAGGTTATCAGATTTATGTTATCTTTTAAAATAAAACACAGCCTCAGATGAAAACCAAAATTGTTTGATAACAGACTGCCTTTCCTCCTCATACCACTGTAAACTCTGTCTCTAGATACTTCATTCTGAAAATACACAGTTCCCACGTTACAGACTCACGAACAGTATCCAACACTGTATTTGCAGCATTATTTTCTTTTTTTCTGTAGTCAGCTGCCCAGTATTTGAACTCTCTTGTTAGACTGGAATTTCCCTAGTATGAGTCCCAGAAAGAGGCAAGGCCCTATTCCTGCTATGAAATGAAAAGACAAGACAGTTCCTCCCAGCTGCCCGGGACTGGAGGCGTGTAACCTAGTTAGCCAACCAGTGCGCTTTCTCTGGCAGTCTAGAAGTCAAGTCAGCAGCTCTACTTCTTAGGCAATTTGTGGCTTCTCCTTAACTCTTCACTGCTACCCCTTCTCCCTTGGGGTCTTCACTTTTCATAAACTCCTCTTATGTTCCAGTGAGCTGGAGGTAGAATTTGTTGCTGTAGCCAGGCTGCAAAGCCTCCTTGTTTCCTCCCTTTATTGCTTGCAGCAACTCGGGACTGGGGCAGTAACAGTTTTCTCTCAGTTGCTTTGTTTGAAATCCCTTAGAAGGCTAAACAGAAACAAAGATGGTGCCAAAGGATATTATTTCAGAGAGCCAGGGGGAGTTGACCAAATACTCTAAAACTTGCATGGAAATTCTACATGAGTTTAAAAAAAAAAAAAGCAAAATAAAAGAATGTGATTCAAAAACCCTCCATATAAAAGTAAAGGCATTTACATGGGAGATTTCAGCAATACCTGCAGACATTTTTGGTCATCACGACTGGGAAAGGGGTGCAAGTAATGAATGAGAGCAGAAATGCCGCTAAGAACCCTACAGTGTCCATGACAGCTCCCCACAACAGAACTACCTGACCTAAAACATCAACAGTGTCAAGGCCGGGAAACCTTGCCCTCTAGTCTACCGCCCTTCAAATCACTAACAAATAAAAGCCCTCCCCCAGAGCAAGAATAAGTCTCCTTCAGTCCACAATACCCAAATACTTTTTTTTTTATTTTATTTTTTAACTTTACAATATTGTATTGGTTTTGCCATATATCAAAATGAATCCACCACAGGTATACACGTGCTCCCCATCCTGAACCCTCCTCCCTCCTCCCTCCCCATACCATCCCTCTGAGTCGTCCCACTGCACCAGCCCCAAGCATCCAGTATCGTGCATCGAATCTGGACTGGCGACTCATTTCATATATGATATTATACATGTGTCAATGCCATTCTCCCAAATCATCCCACCCTCTCCCTCTCCCATGGGAATGCAAACTAGTACAGCCACTATGGAGAACAGTGTGGCGATTCCTTAAAAAACTGGAAATAGAACTGCCTTATGATCCAGCAATCCCACTGCTGGGCATATACACTGAGGAAACCAGAATTGAAAAAGACACGTGTACCCCAATGTTCACTGCAGCACCGTTTATAATATCCAGGACATGGAAGCAACCCAAATACTTTTATAATTACTTAGGACATCTCATTTCTACCCTAATATTGGAAGAAAAGAATCTCATAACTTATCTGCCAATATCATGATTCACCTGAGAACCACCCAGATGGGGGGAAAAAAAAACTAAAAAAGAGCAAATAAGGGAAATGAATGAGCATGTACAAAGACCTTTAAAGGGCCAGGAGTGCCTGAGGGCGTGTAAGGACATCTAGGGTGAAAAAGAGTTGTATTCATGGCCAAGAGCATTGGGGAATGAAGCTTGGAGGGAGGCTGGGATCAGATTCCAAAGTGTCTTATACATCACAGGAATCCAGATTCTGCTCTCTAAATAACAGTAGTTTTTAAAGAAGAGGTTTGTACATGGGGGTAGAGTAATAAGTCGTTTCTTAGGAAGAAAATCTTAGTGTCATCTTGGTGGCAGTGTGTGAGTCAGAAGGCGAGGGGACCGCTGCAACAGCACAAGAGTTGGAGAGAGCGGCCAGGTGATGCCAGCATGGACGGAAAATGAAGGCCAGAGACAGGAAAAGCACACTATCAGAGATTCGTTGACCTCTTCCTTTAAAATAAGGTCCCATTTCCAGTTTATTTCTGTGTATGATGTTAGGGAGTGTTCTATTTTCATTCTTTTACATATAGTTTTCCAGTTTTCCCAGCCTTTTATTGAAGAGGCTGTCTTTTTTCCATTGTATATTCTTGCCCTCTTTGTCATAGATTAAGTGACCACATGTGCGTGGGTTTATCTCTGGGATTTCTGTCCAATTCCATGGATCTAGACAGTGTCATACACAGTGAGGGAAGTCAGAAAGAGAAAAAATATCGTATGTTAATGCATATATGTAGAATCTAGAAAAATGGTATAGATAATCTCATTTGCAAAGCAGAAACAGAGACATACACGTAGAGAACAAACATATGGATATCAAGAGGGAAAGGGGTGGGGTGAGAAGAACAGGGAGTTTGGAACTGATACATACAGCCTTTTGATGTTTGCTGTCATTGAGTTGCTAAGTCATGTCCAACCAACTCTTTTGCAACTCCATGGACTACAGCCAGCCAGGCTCCTCTGTCCATGGGATTTCCCAGGCAAGAATACTGGAGTGGGTTGCCATTTCCTTCTCCTCACCTAGGGATCGAACCCATGTCTAAGGCATTTACCACTGAGCGACCTGGGAAATGCTACATGATTGATACTATACATAAAATAAACAACTGATGGGAACATACAGTGTAGCCTGGTGAGCTAAATGGGAGGGAAATCCAAAAGGGAGGGGATATTTCTATATATATGGCTGATTCATTTTGTATGCAGTAGAAGCTAACACAACATTGTAAAGCAACTATAATGCAATAAAAATGTTTAAAAATAATAAAATGAGTATCTTTTAGTACTGTAAAATATAAAGAATAAAAACAATTTAAGTGAGTAAACACACATCTATTTACAGTGTGCACTAAAAGTACAATAACATGTCAATGAATTAAGAGAATTAAGGCTATGCAATGAGAATGTATGCTATTTAAATTAATTTCTGTATGATTTCCAAAGAACATGTATAGAAAGTTAATAATATTACCTGTTCCAGGACTTCTTTATAGGTAATAGTGGCTTTAGTGTTTGTAACAGGACTGTCATAAATGATAGCAATCTTATCTCCTTTACCATTTTCAATATGACGATCGATGGCATTGTAACAAATGTTCAGCATCCCTTCCACAAACCTGAAAAATAGTTGGAAAGTCAAAGTGAATGACTCTTTTCGAAACATAAACGTTGCTTAACCAGGTTTCTGTAGTTCTAGTTTGGCGAGCTGCCCTTAAAACAGTGTTTTCCCAGGCATGTTATACCAAGTAATGATGATTGTAAACTATTTAAGATGGTACAGAAGTGACATTTTGATTTTAATAAATATGTGCTTATTTTCATGTGCACTAGAAGAAAACATACCTCGCACTTCAAGGGGGGCTTCCCTTGTGGCTCAGACGGTTAAGAATCCGCCTGCAAGGTGGGAGACCTGGGTTCAGTCCCTGGGTTGGGACGATCCCCTGGAGAAGGAATGGCTACCCACTCCTGTATCCTGGCCTGGAGAATCCCATGTACTATACAGTCCATGGGGTCACAAAGAGTCGGACACGACTGAGTGACTTTCACTTCACTCACTTCACTTCAAGGTGACAATTTTGTGGATATTATTGCTTAGGATGAAACCAGAGTATACAGCACCAAAATAATCTACTTTACATGAAATGAATTGTAACCAACGGCAGCACAGATGCACAGTTGAGAGGGCAAATAGTAGACGCATGACTGAAGTCTGGGTCTCTGCTATAAAAAGACAGACTTACTGGAAAGAAATCAATTCTTCTTGGAAATATTTATATTCCTTGAAAGATATATATTTGTTTCAATTAAATGTAATACCCCCAATTTCACAAAGTATAGGTAAGTTCTTTTCAGAATTTTGAGACACTTCATAATTTGAATAAGCAATCAACATGTACATATGGTTAATAAATTTTTTAAACTTCTCAATTCACTACCTTATCTCTTAATTGCTGAGTGCATCCCTTGGAAAACACAGATATAATGTAGATAGATGGAGATAATTTTTAAGAAAATATAACTCATTTCCCTGAGAATTGAATTTTCTACTTTTTTAGGAAGAGAATTTTAGATAAAAAATACAAGTATAGTAATGGTTCATTTGTTCCAACATCAGACTAGCAAATATTATAAAAATGCAAAATAATAGGAAAATATTGAAGCAACAAGAAAAAGTCCCCTTATGAAACTGAGTGTCACCATCAGGTACTCATTCAAATAGCCCTGTGTGAAAGGAAGCAGGTAATACACCTATAGATACAGTGGCAGCAATAAGAAATAACAGATACAGAAGGCAGTAGGAGGAGGGATCATTTAATCAGCATCAAATGAGGCTGCACGCATCAGTGATGGTGAAAATGATGACCTTACAGTACAGCACAATGAGTAATTAACACAATGATTCTGAATTGCCAAGTGCAACAGATTCCACGTTTGTTCAAAAACACGGTCTCTTCTCCTCGCCTCTTCTATTAAAAATACTTTGTCTCTTCCTCTTGCCTCCGTTTTCATCAGTGGAGAATACTTCCCCTGACTTTGGGGCCATCCATGTGACTTGCTTTGGCTATCAGCAGACAAGAGGCACGCACTTACTTGAAAGCACTTGACACAGCAGATATAATTAGGCTCGCTTTCCAGCACCTCTACCCTCTCCTGGAGGAGAGCCTCCAGGCATTCCTGCTGCCTCCTCTTCAGCCTGGAGCCCGGAATGAATATTTGCAGGTGGAAGCAGAGCCCAGAAAGAAGCAAGGAGCCCAACTCAGCCAGATAGATAGATATCTGAAAGCAACATTTCCAGTCATACCGATCCCATGACAACCTACAGATTAACTGATGAATGAGCGACTTCCCTTTCACTTTTCACTTTCATGCATTGGAGAAGGAAATGGCAACCCACTCCAGTGTTCTTGCCTGGAGAATCCCAGGGATGGCAGAGTCTGGTGGGCTGCCGTCTCTGGGGTTGTGCAGAGTCGGACACGACTGAAGCGACTTTGCAAGCATCTTCTGACTCAGATTTTTGTGGAGATATGAAGCATAATTATGGCCATAATTAACTAACACATCAAGAGAAAAGTAAAAAACGTTTACTCAGGCTTAAGTTCCAGCTCCTCATTAGGCCTCAAAGAAGGACCTCCTTACCACTGAGCTAGGGTCAAAGTTCAGGCTCCCACTAGGCTTCCAGTACATCATTCTGGCTCCCAGGGGGAATGGCATCCAGGCTCCCACTAGGCTTCCATTACATCATCCTGGCTCCCAGGGGGAATGGCATCCAGGCTCCCACTAGGCTTCCATTACATCATCCTGCCATCCAGGGGGAATGGTACCTCACTAAGACTCCCCACATGGACTCCACTGACACTGCCAGGGCCAACAGCCTCCTTACCTCTTTATCTCAGCTGTAATGAAAGTTCCGATTCCTGATAAAACCTTTTCTGATACCGCTAGGGGAGCTGGCAATGTTTAGGGTACCCTTGACACACCCTGGCAAAGTAGAAGCCTAGATTCCTCACCATCTTTTCACTGGTGAGGATGGGATGGGGATCCCAGTTTGCTGTACTGTTTGACTGGATTAGGGTGGTGACTGTCCAAAGATGTCCCATCTTGGCAGGCTGCCCTTCCCTACCCTTTTTTATTTTGGGTGTAGGGGGGAGGGATCCAAAGAGAAAATTTGCTGGTACTTTTTTTCTACATCCATTGGCATTTCTGAATTGCCACCTTCTCCAGTGCTCAGTCTAGGATAATATAAGCAAAAAAGAAAACTTGGGGAATTCAAGTGTCATGTCATTTCTCCGGTCCCAAATCTGAGCTGATCTGGTTTCTTCTCTTTTCCTTTCAGAGTCTTCTTATGTGTGTTTTATACATAATGTCCTATGTTTTTAGCTATATTTAACGGAATGAATAGGAAAAAGTACATTTTGTCCACCTTGTCATGAAAGTCTCTAAGTAATATTTATTAATAGCTTACTCTAGACCAATATTTCATGTGTATTAAGTCATCTAATCAAAAAACAACCCTAGGGACCCTTGTGCACTGTTACTCAGAATGTAAATTTGTTCTGCCACTATGAAAAACAGTATGGAGGCACCTCAAAAAATTAAAAACACAACTACCATAAAATCTAGCAATTCCATTTCTGGGTATTTACCAGAAGAAAACAAAAGCATTAATTCAAAAAGATATATACACCCTTATGTTCACTTCATCATTATTTACAATAGCCAAGATATAGAAGGCACCCAAAATTCACCTATACTCAAAGAACTTTGTTTTTTTTTTTTTCCTCCAATTATTTTCAAATTTTGGGTGGCTTAAAATGTAAATTATTTGCACACTAGCATTTTCTTTTTTAAGTATGCCCTTAGAGAAATTTAAAGAATTTTAAGGCACCCTTTGGGACAGACAGGAAAGAAATTCAAACAGAAGGAAAGGCCTGCAAGCAATAATAAGCAAGAACTGTTGAATGGAGTGACATGTTGGCGTGGCTCCAGAGGTGGTTACAGGTAATGAATATACTGCTATAAACTGGCTAAACTTAAGGGCTGGATTACTGCGGATAACGGGACCAAGTGACCTGCAAAAGGCCTCACAGCTCAAAGATCTGATTACTCTACTATTACAAGATTTTATTTCATTTCAAATCAAATCATTTCAGTAAAGATCAACTGGATGCCTTCTATGTGCTGTCTCTTCACTACCCCTTCTAAAAATTTATGAGATTTTAAATGGTTTGTCAGCCCAGATTATTAAAATCAATAATGCTCACTGTAGAAATTCCAGAAAATCTACTATGGAGTATTTTCTTTTATTTTTTTTACATGTAAATACTTTGCCTCTGTTTAAGAACACATTATAAGTTTTTTCCAATGACCTGAAAAATTCTCAAAACATGCTTAATCAAGGCATTATATTCCATTCAATTGCTGTTCAAAAATAGCTTCTGCAGCACTATTTAAGCACAAAGTTCCCTTGCATTGTGGCAAATTGCTTTTCACAATGCTGTCATTATTTTAAATGATCCCAGGATGATGTTTCTTTTACAGAAACATTGGTCACATTGCTTTTTATTATGTATGCCAACAAGATTCCTACAATCACACACACACACACACTTTCACACACCAAATGACCAATTGCTTTCTGGACATGTTGAATCAATTTATATTACCATCAGCATTACCTGGAAGTTCATTTTATCACACTACTCTAAACACAGATTGTTCTCAATTTTCTTCAATTTTAGAAGTAAAAAACTGTTTTAGTTTTGCTTCATGTGACTACTAGTATTAAACACAATGCCTTGCCAATTTTTAAATGCTCTTTATATAGGATATTGAATTTAAGTCTAACATTTATAAATTATTTTAATTTATTCACAAATTTTAATTTATGGTATTTCCTTCTGAAAGACATGGGAATACCAGACCACCTGATCTGCCTCTTGAGAAATTTGTATGCAGGTCAGGAAGCAACAGTTAGAACTGGACATGGAACAACAGACTGGTTACAAGTAGGAAAAGGAGTTCATCAAGGCTGTATATTGTCACCCTGCTTATTTAACTTATATGCAGAGTACATCATGAGAAATGCTGGACTGGAAGAAACACAAGCTGGAATCAAGATTGCCGGGAGAAATATCAATAACCTCAGATATGCAGATGACACCACTCTTATGGCAGAAAATGAAGAGGAACTAAAAAGCCTCTTGATGAAAGTGAAAGAGGAGAGTGAAAAAGTTGGCTTAAAGCTCAACGTTGATTCAGAAAACGAAGATCATGGCATCCAGTCCCATCACTTCATGGGAAATAGATGGGGAAACAGTGGAAACAGGGTCAGACTTTATTTTTCTGGGCTCCAAAATCACTGCAGATGGTGACTGCAGCCATGAAATTAAAGACGCTTACTCCTTGGAAGGAAAGTTATGACCAACCTAGATAGCATATTCAAAAGCAGAGACATTACTTTGCCAACAAAGGTTCGTCTAGTCAAGGCTATGGTTTTTCCTGTGGTCATGTATGGATGTGAGAGTTGGACTGTGAAGAAAGCTGAGTGCCGAAGAATTGATGCTTTTGAACTGTGGTGTTGGAGAAGACTCTCGAGAGTCCCTTGGACTGCAAGGAGATCCAACCAGTCCATTCTGAAGGAGATCAGCCCTGGGATTTCTTTGGAAGGAATGATGCTAAAGCTGAAACTCCAGTACTTTGGCCACCGCATGCGAAGAGTTGACTCATTGGAAAAGACTCTGATGCTGGGAGGGATTGGGGGCAAGAGGACAAGGGGACGACAGAGGATGAGATGGCTGGATGGCATCACTGACTCGATGGACGTGAGTCTGAGTGAACTCCGGGAGTTGGTGAACAGGGAAGGCTAGCGTGCTGAGATTCATGGGGTCACAAAGAGTCGGACACAACTGAGCGACTGTTCTGATCTGAACAGAAAAATATTTTAAATTCATATGTCATCAAATAAATTCACAATTTTCCATCACAATTTCCCCTCTAAGATAATTCATATTACTCTCTTCTGATTTAATTTTTTTATACTGATGTCTTAAAGGTATTATTAACATATTTATATACATATATAATCTGTGTGTAAAATCTGTTATATATTATATTTTAATGCTTATATTATGATATATAAGCCTCCCAGGTGGTGCTGGTGGTAAATAACCTGCCTACCAATGCAGAAGACACAATAGACTTGTGATCGATCCCTGGGTCAGGAAGATTCCCTGGAGGAGGGCAAGGCAACCAACTCCAGTAGTCTTGCCTGGAGAATCCCATGGACAGAGAAGACTGGCAGGCTCCAGTCCATGGAGTCACAAAGAGTCAGACACAGCTTAAATGACTTGGCACGCACTATGATACATGTGTTATATGTGTGTATATATATATATTTTTTGATATGGCAGTACAGTTAAATTTGTTTATTCATCAACAAATTGCCAAGCATCGTTTTTTTTGACTAATCCTGTTTTCATTCATTTGTGATGCTCCAATATTCCCAAATTTATTAGTATTTCATGTATCACACAGAAACACACATATATTTGTGTGTATGAACATATATATATATGGACATCAGCATCTGTATCAGGCATATACAGCCCCTAGACATAACCTCTGGAATGTTCTGCCAATACAGTCTTTGAATAGCTCTCTTTTTAAACTCAGTCAGATTTAATCCTGCTGCAAAAAGGAAAAAACTTCATATTCTTTATCCTACCCAACCCCTGCCCTGAATTTCTTCTGCAGAAAATTGGAAGCAATCTGAAATTGCCATATCTACCTGAATAAGAGAGAAAATATAAAACTAAAATAAAATTGAAATCAATATGGAACCCCTAGAAAATGGTGCTACCACTAGATCATAAAAGTGGAAAAATTTTTAATTTATAAAACAGATAGGATCAATGACTGGTAAATCCAGAAATCATGAGAAACATGGCAGACCCATAGAATTTGTGACATTTTATATACTGCTAAGTTAAAATAAAAAAATAAAAAAGGAGGAGCAGAAAAATGTATACAGCCCTACCACAGAATACATTCATAAGGAACCTATAAATACTAAGCAGGAAATACAAACACTTATCAGAAAACCTCTCTTTTAATAAAGCTCTGAAATAACTCCCAGATCAGAGGGAGGTAGGAATAAAGAATGGGTCACTGGTGTTTAGATGGAAAATTAATAATAATCAAACACACTCACTCACATGCATCATGCAAAAGTTTACCTTTCTAGAGTCTTTCTGAAACAAGGATAATTTCTGCATGCATAATTGTCCTGAAGATTTAAGACCTGTAAAATAGGAACAAGGCTCTACATAACTTCCAAGAGGCCCAGAAACTCTGTATACCACTGCCACCTGGCAATTCCCTCTTCTCCCTGAAAAATTATAGAAAGAAGGACTGTAGCAATCAAAACCTGCATCCACTGATGAGTGAATATGGATCCTTACTTGGATTTTGAAATGTTCTCCACTCAGCTACCTGCTATACCTCACACTCAGATGAGCACGTTTGGGTGTACGTGTGTGTGTGTGTGTGTGTGTGTGTGTATTATGTGTTTATGTGTGCATAAAATAGAAGACAAGATAAAGTCGAGGTGTGGGGAGGGTGGGGAGGGCATATTCTCAACATAACTAACAAGTAAGTATGTGTTAGTTGCTCAGTCGTGTCCAACTCTTTGGGACCTGATGGACTGTAACCCGCCAGGCTCTTCTCTCCATGGAATTCTCCAGGCAAGAATACTGGAGTAGGTAACCATTCCCTTCTCCAGGGGATCTTCCCAACCCAGGGATCAAACTCAGGTCTCCTGCACTGCAAGCAGATTCTTTACCATTTGAGTTACCTAGGAAGCCCTAACTAACAAGGGGAAAGGTACATTTGCAACTTCAGTAATATTCAAAGTGCTCCTACGAGTCAATAAGAAAAAAAAAAATTTTAATCTAATAGACAAAGAATTTCAGCACACTATCCACAGAGGAAAAATATGATAGCTAAAAAGCATAAAAATGGTACTCAGTCCTACAAACATCAGAAAAATGAACATTAAAACAATAATGAGAAGTCATTTTTCTACACTGAAAGTGAAAGTGAAGTCTCTCAGTCATGCCGACTCTTTGCGACCCCATGGACTATAGCCCACCAGTGTCTTCCATCCATGGAATTTTCCAGGCAAGAGTCCTGGAGTGGGGTGCCATTTCCTTCTCCCGGGGATCTTCCCGAGCCAGGGACTGAACCCAGGTCTCCAGCATTGTGGGCAGAGGCTTTATCGTCTGAGCCAACTGGTATAAAAAATATAGTATACACACTGTTGGTGATAGTAAAGAGAAACTGGCATTCTCACATAAAGTAGGTGACCAAGTAAATTAGTTCAGCAATTTAGGAATATGCATACACACACATACAAAATGTACTTTTAACATAGCCATAGCAAGTTGCTTACATGTTCATCTCTGTGTTGCATAAAAGCACAAGAAGTCTAGAAAAATGGACAGGAAAATATTAACAGTGGTAAACTCTGCGTAAGAGAAAGTTGAGGGACAGAATGGAGAAGGGATAGTCTATATTTTTATATGATAAATACTTCCTGTGTTATTTAATTTTCATGAGCATGTATTTATATATTGAATAGATGATTTAAATATATTTCAGTCAGTTCAGTCACTCAGTTGTGTCTGACTCTTTGTGACCCCATGAATCGCAGCACGCCAGGCCTCCCTGTTCATCGCCAACTCCCGGAGTTCACTCAGATTCACGTCCATCGAGTCAGTGATGCCATCCAGCCATCTCATCCTCTGTCGTCCCCTTCTCCTCCTGCCCCCAATCCCTCCCAGCATCAGAGTCTTTTCCAATGAGTCAATTCCTCGCATGAGGTAGCCAAAGTACTGGAGTTTCAGCTTTAGCATCATTCCTTCCAAAGAAATCCCAGGGCTGATCTCCTTCAGAATGGACTGGTTGGATCTCCTTGCAGTCCAAGGGACTCTCAAGAGTCTTCTCCAACACCACAATTCAAAAGCATCAATTCTTCGGCGCTCCGCCTTCTTCACAGTCCAACTCTCACATCCATACATGACCACAGGAAAAACCATAGCCTTGACTAGACGAACCTTTGTTGGCAAAGTAATGTCTCTGCTTTTGAATATGCTATCTAGGTTGGTCATAACTTTTCTTCTAAGGAGTAAGCACCTTTTAATTTCATGGATGCAGTCATCATCTGCAGTGATTTCAGAGCCCCCCAAAATAAATATATTTAAATAACTTTAAATAATTTGTCTAGATGGCTTTTCTCCTGATCTGACTGAATCATCAACTCTGTAATCAGCACAGCTACCATTAGTAAAAAAATTTTTATAACAAAAACATCTTTTTTTAATATTCTTCTGGTAAAAAAGAAGCATTGCTTACATATATGATAACATCTAAACTCAGTTTATTATTCTGTTCCTGCATAATATTTGTGGTCCCCTGTTTGGTGCCATGTGTTTCTGAATTCAGGTAATATAAAATGTTTCTGTGCTTACTGGATACTGTAGGTAAACCAAATTTTGATATTATTTAATTTTAAAAGAATGAGAGTCTTTATAACTATATGTATATTTATTTAGCCACAGAGCATAGCTTATTAAATAGCCATTACAGATGTGTTTCCTCTTCCCATCTCACCGTCCCCAGTTCCAGCTAAACTTCAGGAAGTGAAAAATACAAAGCAGCTGGGAAAATGATTGTAAGAATTTAACAGCTGTATTTGAATGACTTAAATATTTTAGAGTCAAGTACAAAATAAAAATTATCTGATTATTGTTTAATAAAATTTCTTAAAGATATTTAAATAAAAAAAAAAAGAAACCAAAATTTGGGCCATAAAAACTTTGTTCTTTTTATTTTTTTCACCAGAATTAACCTCAAGCAGCTGAAGAGTCAATAATAAATAGCTAGATAGAACCTTGAAATCACATAAAGATATCTGTCATAAATTTGTGTCATTATTCCTGCTGTCCACTATGATTTTGGCTGTCCTCATTCCAAGCACTTGTAGGACTGCACTTTCATATCCACTTGAAATGAAGTATAACTGCGTGGCTTGCTGTGGCCCATGAAATGGCAAGAGAGGTAATATACAGAGTCTTCAAGAGCAAATGCAAGCTGACAACTTCTCCTCCTCCCTGCCACAAGGATACTGCAAATGGAACTGCACTATCAGCCTATATCCCTGAGTTAGGATGGATGACATGGAGCGAATCTCCTGGGTAACCCAAAATAAACCTGTAATACGAGTGAGATACACCTGGGCTATTTTAAAACACAGAGATTTGAGGGCTGTTTATTCCTGCAGGATGACTTAATCTATCCTGATACAAATCTTGAGATCTAGACACTTTCACAAATGCAAACTAGCTTTAAAAATTGTCCTATTTTATAATTTGAGAGCCAACGGAATGAATTCTAGGACAAACGAAATGGGAGAAATCTCAGCTAGTGTAATTCTGTAGCAGTAATGTTAGATTCCTTGAAAAGAAGTCAGAGATGAGCTATTATCAGTGTCTGAGCTCACAAAGGCAGGACTAAGGGGGGCTCTGGAGAGAAGAAACATCTTGAAATTCCTTCTAGATTTCCTGAAGACAATTTACTACTTTTCTTTGCCTCTTTCTCATCAACCCCTGCTAGCTTATATCTGGCATAAAATCTTAGACTTAGCTCTTCAGAAAAAATCTGCCTTGAGTTGTATTCTTCTTCTGTTTCTTCACTTCAGCTTACCCTGAGTCTTCCCTGTCGTTCCTAATAGCTGATTCTAGCCAATGGTGTATTTGACTTCAGCTTTTTCATCGTATGAGTTAGACTGGAGTGTGTACTTGGCCCACACCGTGAGCTAAGGTGGTGACTGTGGATGGATGTCTGAAATTTTTTTCAGAAGCAGGGAGCCTAACAAGTTTCATGGTCTTGATCTCTTGAAGCCAGAAAGAGCTAGTGGCAAATGTGTATATGATTCTTCTGTTCCCATCAGTTCTCATCACCACCACCCTTCCCTTTGTTTAAGGCTAACTTTCCTTTTTAAGGATGTATTTATTAAGTCAATCTTCAAACATTACAAAAGGAAAAAGAAACTCTGACACTCAAAAAAATAATAATCCTTGTTTCAGAAGGGGAAATTGATAGAAATTTATTCTGTGAATCTGATTATCCAGCAATGAAAAGTTAAATCAGTAAAATCTAAAATGTTCCTCTCAATTCTACCACTGCCTCCCATGCCAAGAATAACATTTAATAAAGCAATGCTTTTAACAGGGTGGCCTATGAAACTCTTTCACAAACTACAATATTTCAGTTTCCATGAAATAACTATTGAAAGCTTCCTCCGGCAAAACCATATTTAGTGGTGACAATGTTGTAACCCTCTCTATATACTCAGCTACTGATTTCTCTACTCTGTAAATTTTCATTACTAAATAACTGGAAAGTCTAACTTATAATTTACCTTCTGATATGAGCTTTCTTCCTTGGATCAAATTATAATTTCCTTCTTTGAAGATCTCCTATGGGGGTCTTCATTTCATCATAGTTTCAGGGGAAAAAAAGAAACTCCAAGCTCTTTTTCAAAAATTAAATAAACCAGAAGCAACATACTGAAAACAATTTGATGATGGTGAATACATTTAGTTATCTGTATACGGAAATACTGAATCTATAAACTAAAATAATAATAAACATATAATTTTTATAATAATTCATTATTTTTTAAGACGACTACAGCTGATTACAGTCTCCTCTATTAACTGTCAATAATACTTTTAAAACATTTTTCTATCCGAAAATTTTAACAATAAATAATCTGTTGTTGATTAGCTGAGACTGTGAAGGAAGGGGAAAAAGTATAACTGGGTACATGTTCTCTACGCTGAAAGGCAGACTAATTTGCAATAACTATAATAAGAAGCAAAACGTGGCAAATTTCCTGACAGAAGTACAAACCAAGTATGATGAAAGCACAGCAAAAAGAGATTAATTCCAACCATGGACATGTGTAAGGAGTGGTGGATGTTGAAATGAATGTAGTAAGCCTGGGCTTTAAGGTCAAAAGACCAGAGTTCAAATCTCAGACATGGCATTTACAAGTTGCATGAATGCAGACATATTAACATATCTAAGTCTTTCTTCAATCACCTATGAAACTAGAAAAATAAAATGAAAACCAACTACATCGCCCTTACTCTATATCAACATAATACTATGAGCATTTAATACAAATTAATTTAATTATCCCAAAAATGTTATGTGTATACTAATATCCCCATTTTACAGATGAGGAAACTGAGGTACACAGAGTTTATGTGGCCTATGTCTGGTCCATAGTGAAGTCCGACAAGCTGGAACTGGATGTCAGGATGTCACACGCTGGGTCACAAACACTATTCTATGTGGATAAGTTAATGTGAGAGAAATCTAAATCCACCATGAGTACAATTTTATACACATTTCATTGACCCCTTTCAATAACCCTATGAAGTGATTACCATCACTACATACATTGACAAGTGATGATCTGACTTCGATGAATTATGAAAGAACAGTTCTGTGCCAGTGGGTACAATGAACTGCAGCAGGAACAGGAGAGGGGACTAATGAGATTTTTTGCAGTAATCAAGTACTGGGATGATAAAGATGGAAAGGAAGGAGAGATCTGAGAAATACAGAAGAATGAAAAGAAAATGTTTTAGGAAGTGAAACCAGGGCTCGAGAAGGGTCAGCAAATTCTGGCCACATGCCAGATCTGGCCCACCACTTCTTTGTATAAATAAAGCTTTATTGAAACACAGTCACACATAGTTGTTTATATATTTTCCGTAGCTGCTTTTGTTTGACAACAGTAGAATTAAGTGGTTGCAATGAAGCCTATCTAGTGTGAAAAGCCAAATATTTACCATTTTGCCCCTTAAAGAAAAATTCTGCCAATCTTTACTCCAGAGAAGCCCTGTCCAACAGAAATTTCTGTGATGATGCAACTGTACTATATCTCCACTGCTCAACAGAATAGCCCCAAGTGGCTGGCTAAATTTAAACTAATTAAAACACAAATTAAAAAAAAAAAAATTTAAAATGTAGTTCCTCAGTCACACTTACCACCTTTCAAATACTCAAGAGCCATATTAGCTATGTAAATTAAATTTTATTTAATTCTAACTAAACAAATTTCAGTAACCACGTGCGGCTATAGGCTACCATCCTGGACAACAGAGCCATGGGGAATTTCAGAGGTAGAGATGGTCCCCAGAGTCAAATACTAAAGAGAGATCAAACAAGGTAAGGACTTGAAGTCAATACGTAGAATTAAGCAATAAATTGACACTGATGAATATTTGGAAGAGAATCTGGGTCGAGTGATGAGGCCTGAGGCCACCTTTCAGTGGACGCAGGAGTGTAAGAGAAAAGAGGACTTGGAAAACAGACCACAAGGCAAGACTTTATGATGTGAAGAGAAGTATCTCTTTATTTATGCCGATCTTTCAGCTGGATTGTATTCAAAGAGAAGGGCAAAACGTGAAGGTAGCTGAGGGGAGAAGGACAGAACACCAGTGGAAATACTGTTTGTTTTTTAATGGCACTGGCAAGTGGGAAAGTGAAAAACAGGGCAAAGTTCAGGTTCTGTTTTACAAGTGCATCAGTGCTGCGGAAAGAAGAGATGTGTGTTTGGGGTGGGAGCATAACAAGAGCTAAGGCAAGAAAGACCCGTGGAAGCCTTACCTTAAAGGCCTGGAATACCTTGTCAAGGAAGGGGAGGCCTTTTAAAGGGAATGCCCTGTTCAGGATGGGATTTCAGGTCACAGTGGGAGGCAAACAAGGAAAGATAATCAGTTCGGATCTATTGACTAGCCTAGAAAATCACAGGAAGTAAAAAAAAAAAAGAAAAAAAGGTGGTGAAGTGTAGAAACAAATCAAAGGAGCTTAAAGTAGGAAGGGTGTATCAAAGAAAACTGAGGTCTTATCATCTCTGGGTATCAGGTTTATGTTCTCTTTAAGGGAGAC
Source organism: Bos taurus (assembly GCF_002263795.3). NCBI lineage: Eukaryota > Metazoa > Chordata > Mammalia > Artiodactyla > Bovidae > Bos > Bos taurus. The sequence continues at coordinate 10,688,874 of NC_037332.1, read as the reverse complement.
CTGAAATAAAAAAAGAAAAATAAATACTTTTTGAAGTAAGAGAAGGAATAGCATTTTGTTAATTACCCATAATGGGCCAGGTTCTGAGTTTGGTCGTTTAAACCGAGTTTGGTAAAGCATTTAATCCATGCGCTATCCCTTGAGAAAGACAATATTATATCTATCTTACAGATGAGAAATGAGGCTTAAAGAGGTCAAAAAGCTTCCCAGAATTATCAAACTAACACATTACAGACTAGAACCCAATACTTTCCGACGCCAGGGAAAATGTGAAGAATTTCCAGTTTTCCATGTCTGTATGCTAACTTGAGTAATTCTTGTACCCTCACTAGATACCACGTCCTATGGGCATAGGCCATGTGCTAGCTCATTAATGTGAAGTCACTCATTCATGTCCGACTCTTTGTGAGCCCATAGACTGTAGTCTACCAGGCTTCTCAGTCCATGGGATTTTCCAGGCAAGAGTACTGGAGTGGGTTGGCATTTCCTTCTCCAGGGGATCTTCCCGAGCCAGGGATTGAACCCAGGTCTCCCGCATTGTAGACAGACGCTTTACCCTCTGAGCCACATTAATGGCATATTGCAAATGCTCAATTATTATTTTTAAATTAATGCTGCAAGTGTGAATGAATGTATATTGAAATAGCACTCTTCTGACACATTAACACAAATAAGAATAAGGGTTTCATGAGGTAACTGCTCAGCAAAAACAACAACTAGCTCAAAAGACTACTATTGGACACAGAGAAGGCTTTAAGCATTTTTAAGAGGGCATCATATTGCTTTTCTCGCACTGTGACATCTCATCTAAGTTACAGGTACTTGGCCTTGGACAGTATCAACTGACTGTTCCAGGAAACCCTCCAAATTGGGTAATTGCTTACTTGGGGCAGCATAATAACCTCATGCTCATTTAACCACTAAGGATATTGTGTTTGTAAAAGAAGCTGGAAAGCACATCTCTCTATAGGACAATATTTTAACAGAGAAACCTAACATAAAGTGAGAGGTGCTCTTTAGCCCTATTGATAATGTCCACACTAGTAAATACACTCAGAACCTGGCCCCAGTCTACCAGCTTTCGCCACAAACTGTCCCACCTCAGCATGAAAGGACATGAAATAATGATCTACACCCTTGCCAGATCATCTCGGATTAAAACAGAGAGAACTGCCAGTAGTGAGAAATGCAGCCAACAGGAAAAAGAGTAAAAAGAAAGGCCTTCAAGAAATCAATACCTGTTATCTGAACTGGATCCATTGTCAATAGACAGAAAAGGCATGAATGAGTGATCCTAAAGAGCCCTAGGTTGTGAGTCATGCCTGGCAGCTAAATTCAAAGCAGAAGAAGAGGACACAATTTTATCTTGCTTGTTTTATTTTTATTCTAGAGGAAATGCAGGAAAAATGAAGAATTGAAGCAAAAGGGAGTAGGATTCAACTCAATTCAAAAAAGGAAAAGCTAAAATCAAAATTAAGTAAAGTTAAAGGTCAAATGTAAAAGTTAAGATCAAGATATTAACATTTCAAAGCATAAATTTATTAAAATCTAAATATAATCCTCAATAAATATATATTTAAAAGTACATTCTAAAGGAAAGTTAACTTTATCAGTCAGCCCTTTTCAAGAGAACTACTTAGGGCACTCAGGAGCAGTGGTCCTCAGACAACCAACTCAGAAACAGATCACGATGAGCTCATAAGGAACAGAACTCCAAATCAGAGCAGGTTCCTGGAAAACCAGACCTACAGACCAGGATGCGCATGGAGACCTTAAGCAGGTAACCCTGAAATCTCCAAACCATCCAGAGAATCAGAGGGGGCCGAAGAGGGTGCACACTCTCCAATGCCAACCTGTATCTGATGGAAGAAAGAGAAGATGCCTTTTAGCATTTAATCCTGATGATAGTGATGACGTGATAAAGAAAGAACGTGATGATGTGATAAAAAAAAGGAAAGGACAGAAAGAAAGAAAGAGCAACCCCAGCACCCAAGGGAAGAAAAAGCCAATTTGATGACACGGTGTTATTTTGCTCTGGTTTTCATGCATTGGAGAAAGAACTGGCAACCCACTCCAGTGTTCTTGCCTGGAGAATCCCAGGGACGGGGCAGCCCAGTCTATGGGGTCGCATAGAGTCGGACACAACCGAAGCGACTTAGCAGCAGCAGCAGCAGCAGCAGGGAGAAATGGGAAGAAGAGAGAGGGAAAAGAGAGGATTGAAACTAATGTGCTCTAAACCTGAGGACTTCAGGGCTGTATTTTTTCTACGTTCACATTACGTCTTCATCGTAGCTATCCATTTCTTTCTCGTTAAGGCTATAACTCAGGCAGAATGACACTGCAATGTTCTGAGGAAATTGTCCTCTACAGTTGAGGCTCCCAGAAGGCAGACACCACATTTATTAACTCATTCTACACACTTAGCTCATGTCCACAGAGAAATGGTCTATACAAGCTCTTATTAAAGAGGAAGAATACAATCAATCATTTTAGAATGTCTAAAAAGAACTTTTCTTCCCATTGAGACTTCTAAATTATTCTGAGATTGTTTCTATAAAGACTATATAATTGGGGGAGATACACAGGGAGCATCAATTTTATTTTATTTCTTAAAATAAAATGATCTGAAACAAATGTGACACAATATTAAGATCTTAAAACACCCAATGTTCAGTCCACTAAATTATTATCTTTATTTATTCTCTAAATATCTCATAAGGAAAAAGGCTGTGGAGCCTTACAATATTTACTAATATTTTTGGAGAAAAATTTTGACAATATATATCAGAAAGCGTATAATTCCTCTTTGACTCAGAAATCTAAGAATTCATCTGCAAGAAGGAAGGAAAGAAACAGAGACAGACAGACAGTCAGACACAGAGACACAGAGATCTTTAGAATGCTGTCTCCAAAGAAGAAAGTATTCTTGCAAGTAAAGAGAAACCACCTCAAAATCAACAGGAAGGGATTGTGAAAAAAATAATTTTACATTCACCCAGTATGTTTAGATATTCTGCATACATAAAAATCACGGAATAGAAGAACAGAGGTATGAAAAAAACCACAACTTACTCCAACTGGGAAAATAAGCTATCAAACAATATAACAGTATAACTCTAAAGTTCTATGTTTTTATAATTCTATTTCTCTGTAAGAAAAACAGTAGAGAGTCAAACAAACTGACAAACAGAAATAGATACTAGATTTTTTAAAAGCACAACACATACACAAAACAAAACCTGGTGAATCTGAGTAAGTTGGTTGGTCAAGTTAATTGTATTGAACCAATGTCAATTTGTTTTGATAATTTACTATAGTCATGTAAGGTGTTGCCATTGGAAGAAGCTAAGTGGTAGGTATAAATGATCTCCTCGTACTATTTTTGCAACTTCTTATGAGTCTATAATTATTCCAAAATAAAAACTTAAAAAGAAAATGAAAGACTGAAGGGAAATATACCAACTATACCAAGATATATATGAGACTAGATATTGAACTATAATTGATATTCCATCTATTCTGGCTTTCCTGAGTTTACACAATTAAAATTTAAAGTAACACTGCATCTTTCTGGGGAAAAAAAAGCATAAACCTAAATTTCAGTCAGAATTACTTTTGAATAAGAAATGTCAATGAAAAGTTATTCAAAATCTATGTCTCAAACCAAGGCTTTTGGATGATAAAATCTCTGCTCTTTTAATTAAACCCCACTAAATCTCTTCCAATTTCCCACCTTCACTCTTGCCAAAACAACCTTAACACACAGCCGGAAACTAAAGCCAACTTAACCAACCAGATACCATTGAGTGTAAATTAAAACATTAAGAAAAGTAGACAAAATTGTTATTGTCTTTTCCCCTAGTCTTATCCTCAAAATAATCTAACAAGGTCACAAACTGTCTTTGCTCTATCCTTGCCCATTTCCTCACTGTCTACATATAATATCATAGATTAAACATTTTCCATTCACATTTCGTTAATTTGAAACTTGAATGCAGTGCAGCCTGCTCAATTATCCAAGAGTTCATTATCTAGCTGATGCTAACCAAGCCCATTATTTCTCTTTATTCTTTTTGTGTTACTTGTCTTTTCCTCACTTTCCTGGGTGTTAGCACTTCTGGCAGAAAATAAGAAGCTACACAAAGGGATAAAATTAAAATTGGTTGATTATTTTATGTATCAAAGGATTTCTTAGTTAGAAAATGGCCACGGATCACCATGATGTGAGCCTGTATATTCTAGTTACTCACACCTCAATGGTCAAAGGTAATTCAGAGTAGACTTGATTGCAAAATAAAGCAAATTTTATTACCCGTATTTTCAGAAAATAACTCGATAGTCCATATCACTCATGATTACTCTCCTTTTATTAAATAGGAAAATGAAAGCTATCTTATTACAAGCAAAAACACTTTTTCCCTTTGATGTATGAAATCACTCCTCAACGTTATACTCTACTTGGACTCTTATTCAGCACCTGGAATAGTGCCTGGCCTAGATGACCATTCAGTAAACATTAATGAGTGAACAATAGAAAGAAAGGAAGAATAAAAGAAGGAACAAACAGATTAAGAATTAATAAGTTCTAGAACCAAAAAAAACAGAGAAGGCAATGGCACCCCACTCCAGTACTCTTGCCTGGAAAACCCCAAGGACGGAGGAGCCTGGTAGGCTGCAGTCCACGGGGTCGCAAAGAGTCCGACACGACTGAGAGACTTCCGTTTCACTTTTCACTTTTGTGCATTGGAGAAGACAATGGAAACCCACTCCAGTGTTCTTTCCTGGAGAATCCCAGGGACGGCGGAGCCTGGTGAGCTGCCGTCTATGGGGTCACACAGAGTCGGACACGACTGAAGCGACTTAGCAGCAGCAGCAGAACCAAAAAAAACTCCACTTTTATAACAGGTCAGCAAACATGTCACCAAAAAACTATGGTAAGGAATATTACTGGTGCTATTCTTACTGTAATAATATATATTTGTGTTCTGTAATGCTTTAACACACTCAAGCAAGTACTTAAGTATTTAAGATGCCCCTCACCCATTTCACCTGCACCCAACTCCATCTCTGACAACCACCAATCTGTTCTCAGCATCTGTGAGCCTGGTTTTTGCTTTGTTTTGTTGTTTGTTATGGTTTTTAGAATTTACATATAAGATCAGGGCTTCAGAGAAGGCAATGGCACCCCACTCCAGTATTCTTGCCTGGAAAATCCCATGAATGGAGGAGCCTGGCAGGCTACAGTCCATGGGGTCGCTAAGAGTGGGACACGACTGAGCGACTTCACTTTCCCTTTTCACTTGCATGCATTGGAGAAGGAAATGGCAACCCACTCCAGTGTTCTTGCCTGGAGAATCCCAGGGACGGGGGAGCCTGGTGGGCTGCCGTCTATGGGGTCGCAGAGTTGGACACGACTAAAGTGACTTAGCAGCAGCAGCAGCAGCAAGATCAGGGCTTCCCTGGTGGCTTAGTGGTCAATAATCTACCTGCAATGCAGGAGACATGGGTTTGATCCCTGGGTCAGGAAGATCCCCTGGAGGAGGAAATGGCTACCCAGTTCAAATATTCTTGCCTGGGAAATCCCATGGGCAGAGGAGCCTGATGGGCTACAGTTCATGGGGTCTCAAAGAGTCAGACATGATTTAGTGACTAAACAACATAAGTAAGATCATATGGTATTTGTCTTTTATTACTTTTAAACAGTGAGTTTTCTTTTGCTTATCTGCTAATATGTTTACTAAATAAGGTGACTAAAACATGACAATCTGGTAAAATGACATGGATACAACTCTTAAACCTGAAATAGTTTGACAGACATATACAAGGTCAGGTGCATTCCACGGTAGAGACAGCAAAGATGACTGAGACCTGACCCCTGCCCTCTGTCACCTAGCTGTGATCTTTTAAGCTACTGGTAAAGAAAAGTATCAGTGGAGGATGAGCTTACATAGTGGATGTATAGTGACCAAATGCAAATGGGAATTGAACATTCTTTGCCAAACTAGTTTAAAGGGAAATAAGATTCAAGGTGATAGGCTTTTTAGGAAAGAACCATTTACCAAGAAGACAGGTACAAGCTGACTCTGGGAAAATAGTGAAGATTTAAATTCCACTAAAATGAGAGAAGAAAATGGAAGACACATAGAAACATCAGTGACAAATGAGAGAAGGGAAGTTACATCTCTGATTAAAAAATGTTTTTAATTCAAACATTGCTCTCATTCCTTTGTACTTTCCAGGTACAGTCATGTGACAATCAGGCAAAAGACGTTTTAAAGAGTGTAGTCACAATTCATTACAGAAATTGGGCTCTTACAGTGTGACCCAACGGGTGTGAAAAATTAAGTCTACCACTATATTACAAGTCATTTAATCGCTCTGTCCTTCAGTTTACACAGTCATAAAAATGCATTATATGTATCTCATAGGGTGTCAGAAGGATTCAAAGTACACATATAGTATTAGCATAGAGTCTGACTCGGCACAAGTGCTCCACAGTGATTTCTGTTGTATCGCCATGATTGTTATTACTGTTATTATCATTATTGAAACGCATTCCTCAGTCTTACAGAAAAGAATGAATAACTCAGTCATGTGCTAGAGAACAGTCATGTGTGTTTTCTTCTCAATCTATTACAGACTCTTCAGATATTGCTGTGGCTCATCCCTTAGACACTCAAAGGAAGGTTTAACATTTTCAGATTATTTGTTCCCTAAAGTTTGGCAACACCTATGGAATAACACAGGTTAGTGAGAGAGCCCACAGTTCATGGTTCTTGTACTGGATTTCAAAAATAAGATATTCATCTTAGAAACAAGAGAGATGGATGCAATATGATTCCTTGGGGAAAAAACTCATCCCTGCACTTAACATATGTTATGTATCAAGGTCTGTCCACCTGCATTAGGATCAAGATGAGAAGCAATGGAAGCAAAACAGCAAAGAATACTATACTTGAATGCACTAAAAAAAAGTAATCAAAACAAACAACTTCCATAATTACAAACATGTAACAAGTCCTATTATTTTTTCCTGAGAAGTTGGAGGAAAGGAAATTTTTCAAGTACTCATAATTAGATGAATTAATTAGGCTATTTATCATGTGTTCTCATAAAAATAATGCTAAAGCACACTACAAGCAATGAGTAATAATGTGGTCATTAGATTTTCCTTAAGACAGAAAACCAACATAGCATTCTTAAGAGAAGGGATTAATATCGCTTTCTACTGTTCAGGAAACATTTCTAAAGTAGGTAACAATTAATATAAAGTCCCTCTCCCACCACTTTTGGGACTGTTATATACATTTTAAATATTTTACATCAAACATACAGTTTATTTTTTCAAAGAACATCAGTCTATCATTCTAAATAAAATAGAGATACTTTCCAAATGCTTCTGAGATATAAGTCCAGATTTTTAAAGTTACTTTTAGTAGTTTCAGTGGAGAAGGGGTAAGAAAAAAAAAAGCAAAAATTAAATAAGACAATTATTACGGAAACAATATAATGTAGTGTATATTTAGAGCACAGATGCTAAATTCAACCTGTACCATGCTGTGCTATGTTGCTGTGTTTAGTCATATCCAGCTCTTTGAGACCCATGGACTATGGCCCATCAGGCTCCTCTGTCCATGGGATTTCCCAGGCAAGCATACTGCAGTGGGTTGCCAGTTTCTTTTCCAAGGGATCTGCCCCAACCCAGGGACTGAATCTGAGTCTCCTTCATTAGCAGGCAGATTCTTTACCACTGAGCCACCTAGGAAGTGCAAATTCAGACTGCCTGGGTTCAAATCCTAGATCTGCTACTTATTAGTTTTATATGTTTAGGCAAGTTTTCTTAAACTCTCTGTATGTTCATTTCCATACACACTAAACAAGAGTATAAGGTCCCCTACCTCACAGGGTTATTAGAAATATTAAATAAATTCAAGTACTTAGTATTCTATCTGGCTCATAGCACAGATACCGTAAGCCTAGCTGTTTTCACTATATGCTGGACTGCTAAATTGCTGCTAAGTCACTTCAGTCGTGTCCAACTCTGTGCAACCCCAGAGATGGCAGCCCACCAGGCTCCGCCGTCCCTGGGATTCTCCAGGCAAGAACACTGGAGTGGGTTGTCATTTCCTTCTCCAATGCATGCAAGTGAAAAGGGAAAGTGAAGTCACTCAGTCGTGTCCCACTCTTAGCAACCCCATGGACTGCAGCCCACCAGGCTCCTCCGTCCATGGGAGTTTCCAGGCAAGAGTACTGGAGTGGTTCACCAATGCCTTATGCTGGACACTTTCATTCAAAAAGTTCTATGTTATTATTATATGTTATTAATATATACATTAATGATGTCACAATCAATAAAATAGGCTGGATTACACACAGTAACAATAGCGAATACTCAGTAACTTGAAACAATGTTCATTCCTCACTCATGCACCCTTACTGGACTCCCCAGAGAACCATCCCCTGCATGTGCTCGGTTCCCCAGGCTACACATGCTTCCACCATGGCTCTGACTGACAGGGAGGACTAAGCATTGAAGCACTAGCCACTGATTGTTTCACAGGAAGTGACACGCCTTTCTCTGGCTGCTTTAGCCAAAGCTAGTCACATAACCACCCCTGGGAGGGGAAGCTGGACCCTCCTGTGGGCTCAAAAGCAGAGAACAGACACTGCTGAACAGCAGTACTCACCACGGTCCACATTTTGGTACCGTAAACTGCTCAAGGACTAGGGACCTAAGTTTTAACCCAGAAATCAATTTGTTTTTCTCCACTAATAACAATCCTCAACACTTTTTCCCCTACCCACATTTTTACCCAAGGGGAAAATGATAGCATATGGTACAAATTTGCATCGGTAACACTGGCAAACTTCATTCAGCCTTGATTAAGCAGGGAGAGTTGGGAGCAAGGCAATGTCACGGCATTTGTGGCTTAGAAAAGCACTTAACTCACAACTGAGAATCAGTGAAACTGAAAATTTTAACAAGTGTGGAGAGAAAGCAAAGAGATTAGTGCAAAAGTAGACTTTTCTAAGTTCCAGGGCTTTCACTTACGGTTATTTTAGCAAACAATCAATAATAATGATTTTACATCCCTTGGGCTATTTAAATTTTTTATCATTTTATTGTACTACTTTTTTTTTGCACAGATATCTATATTGATCATGTCTACAGAGCAATCTTTCCTTTCCCTTAATCTTCCCAAATTTCTTTTACTTAACTAATGTCACTTGGGAGAGACATCTCAAAAATTATACTTGGGAAATGTTGCTATTCTAACATCAAAACCTGGAGAAGGTATTCCTCTTGCCTAGAGTTATCTCTTAAGTCAAGACCTACAGACTTTAGATGCTTTTATCCCACTTAGAGCAACTAGTATTTTAAATCAGTAAAATTCACTACTTACCTAAAAGTTATAAATCGAACTCTCCTCTAACGTAGTTACCTGATCTGTTTTCAGCTATTCTAAGACTTTCAGCTGGACGATTTCAAACTGGAAATTCTTAAACTTCGATTTTCCTAGATAAGAATAATACTTCTCCTTTCTATGCATTGTCCCTTACCTCATTTGGCCATAATGCCAGCAAAAGTACATATAATTCATACTTTTTATAAGTTCTCTAACCACATGGTTTACATAAAGAATATAAGTTTTTCAGATGTGTTTCCTAAAACTGTAAAGAGATTATTACATTCAGATACATTATCACAAATATTCATTAGCCTCCCACATGTTTCTCTCACAAATTTCACACAATAGAAAGAAATGCCACCTTCACAGAGTCACTGCTTAAGTGGAAATTCTTTTAAGAAAAAAAGAAGAAGGAGAAGAACAAGGAAGGATGCAGGGAAGAAGGTGGGGGGAAGGGGAAAATGAAAAAAAGGAGGAGTTGGAGGGGGAAAAGGAGAACAAGAAGAGAAAAATAACTTCAACTACTGGATTTTTTTCTCAACTAATAGTATGTGGCATGAACAAAAGAAAAAGTAAGCCACCTTCCAGGAGGTCCTAAGAGCGTGGACTTTACCCCACACTTGGTAGAAGACTGGTCACAGCTGATTGAATTTCCATTGTGCACTGACTGTGCATTTGTCAGGCAATCCATCCCTGCTTATGTAATCGCAGCATTCCAGTAGTTCATTCTGTTCTGTCCTGAACCTTCAGCAGCATGACAGACTGAGAAAATTAGATACAGCACAGCACCAAGCTGTTGACCTTCAGAATATAAAATAAAGCCCATCTTTTTAAATTGGTCTTTCTTGATGAGTCTATCTGAGGGAGAGTATTGCTAACAGGCCATTTTTCATGCTCACCATGTACCCTCATAAAATATTTTTTCATTTCTAAAACATGATAATTTAAAATTTAAATGTATCTGTACTGTGCACAATATTATGAATAAATTCATTTCATTTAGAGTTTGTCAGAAAGGGATACATTTTTTTCATCCCAAGATAAAACTCTCACCTTTCAACTAGAACTAAATACACTGATAAATATGAAGGAAATTTTATTAGAGAAAAGAAAGAGAGGGAGGGAGGCTGAATTTCCAAGACAGCTTAATGTGGCTAATTGTTTGCCAAAGAATCAAAATTCAATAGAGGAATAAATTACTTTCTGATTATATAAAATCCACATTATATTTTCCTTATTTGTTTTCCTTTGAAAGAATGTCAGACTCAGAAAAGTTGCAAGTAAAAGATAAAGAACTTTTTTCCCTCTGAACCACTTACTGACAGGTCTGAAACCCCAGAATAATTTAACAAATCAACAAATATTAGTTCTTTCATCTTTTTTTTTAACTGTCTCTTTATCTTCCCTGTTAAACTCATCATCAAATGCTTAGCTATCTACCTCATGTAAATCTATTAAGTAGCTTTTTATTCCATCTTTTAGACTTTTCCATTTTGTTTTTTCCATGAACTTCTGGCATCTAAAGAAAACAACAGATAAGAAACCACACAAAGTTCAACTTGTAAAAACAAGGAGTCCTATTAATGAGGAACAGGTTTCAAAATAAGCAAAATTCCCTTCATTCCTATTTCCCAGATTTCTTCACTTCTTCCTTTAAACAAGAGATGCTCTTAAAGGGGGAGGTGGGGAAAGGAAAGATAATGAGGAAACTTCTTTTCAGGTAACCCAGACACCTCCACGTGCTGTCATCTCGCCTCCCCTTCCTGTCATTGTCCAATATGTTCCTGGACTGTTTTTGCCTACCACCAGTTCCCTCTGTATTTCGGGATCCTGGTTTTGGCCTTCACTTCTCCACTGACATCACATTATTAAAAATCACTGAAGATTTCTGCGTCAAGACTGTTATCTTTCAGTCCTCAATAGACTCAAAACTTCTCTAGAGCCCTTGACCACTGTCGACCTTCCCTATTTTTATCTCTTCTCTCCCTCTTACTCCATGGCACCAAAATATTCTGCTCTTCCTTATCCTACTTCTCTGAACAAGCCTCATCCACTCTCACAGGTTTTTCCCCCTCTTCCATTTATCTCCCCAGTTCAGTTTTTAGTATTTTGTTCATTCTCTCTCTCTCTAAATTGCGCTCTCTCTCCCCCCCAACTCAACATTCACCAAGCTTTAGCTCTCAGGTCTTTACAAATGTCAGTCAAACCTATAATCCTATAAGCTCATGCCAAGTCTTCAAATCAGTATCTTTAATTCACAATCAATTCCTCCACCTGGGTACCTGAGTCAAATTCTCAGGTTTATCATAACTCCTTTCCTTCCCTACACCCCACCTGGTGATCGGTGTGTCTAATCTCACCTGGAACAGCAGCTACTCAGTTCCAGCCAAGCGTTGCCATGTGAAAATGCTGACCAAGCGCTGACAGTTAATCTGCTTTTTTTCAAAAGAAGACCCCCCCAGACTGAATCATTAAAGGAAATTTAAATTTTAGATGAAATCCTCCAATGTTTAAATACTGACAACTACTTCAAAAACAGACAAACAAAAAACCCAGCACCTAGGTCACACAAAACCTATCTGCAGACTTACAGACAGGTTGTGACGTACAGCCTAAAAAGCGAATGCAAATGTCTTAGCTTGCTATTCCAAGCCTTCCAAAACCATCCTGAAACCACCTTATGGAGTAACCATAACTCCACAATAACCACTACAAGCCAACTGATATCCTATCCATTCTGACCTACAAGCATATTTGGTTCTTTCTCTCCTCTATGCCTACGTCATGTTTGGTTTGGACACAAAAGTTTTTCTTTTGCACACAAAAAGTGGTTTTCTTCCTCTAAATCCTACTTTAAGATTGAGTCTATATGCTACCATTTCTCTGAAAACTTTCTGGTCCACACTAGCTTCTGGGAATCTCGCTTCCAAATTTCAAAAACATCAGTAACGAGGTCTGTGTGCCAGGTACAGTCCTAGGCACTTTATGCTCCCACCCACCTCTATAATCCTAAGAAATTGATCCTATCGTTACTCTTATTTTACCAGTACGGATATTGAAGCCTATCCAAAGGAAGCGGCAGAGCCGGGGTTGAACCCAAACATTTCTTGTTCCAGTGCAGAAAGAAGAGTAGGAAGTTCAAGTTTTGATCATCCACTATGGGACCTGTTTGTGCTAGGAAAAAAAATTTTAATCCTTAATATGACTCACCAGATCATTCACAATATGGCTTTCTCCTTCTGTTTCTTAATTATTACCTGCCAAGTCAGCCTTCTTTCAGTTCCTAGAACTTATTGAGCTACTTCATACCTCACGACCTTTTCATCTGCTGTTCTCTTTGTCTGGAATGTTCCCTCCTCCATCTGAGTCTAATCCCTACACATTGTGATCTCAGTTTAACCATCATTTCTTCAAGACTCCTACCACAATCCTTCCAGAAAAGATTATGGCAAATCCCCTTATTATTTCATAGCATTTACTACAACTCTAAAGAAATAGTTTTGTAATAATTTACTGTATGTCTCCCATCTCTTTCATCATTTTCTTTATACTATACACACAATGAGTGAATAATTGATACCTTTAACACTTATAAGCCCTTTTAAGACTTGGAGACTTAAACAACCTTTATCTCATAGTCAGTGAGAAACTGAGATCCTGCATGTTAAAAAAAAGTACCTACACGATTTCCATTGTAGATATGTTAACCAAGCAGAAATCATTTTCTAATCATCTGCATTTAGACTTTTCTTTGTTAGCTTATGGTCACTGTTAATACATTTAAATTAAATAATCAAAAAAAAAATAAATCAAACAGTATGTGAGAGTCTGATTATTGAATGTTGTTTAAATATAAACAAACTAAAATAGGACTGCAATGTTTCCAGACAAAGGGATAATTAATGACCCAGACCGCAAAAATTAACCACAATGCATAATGCAAAAGTGAATTGCCTAATTCCTCTGAGAGGGGTAGCTGGATTTCACTTTCAGGAAAGGCAGTAGGATGTCTAATTCATCAGGAGAAAACAACCAAAACATCCTTTCTGTGGTCCCAGGACTACAGAAATTACTAGGGGTTCTAATTGCTTCACCATATAGTCAGTTCTCCACTGAAGTCTAATAGAGACTCTATTCTCCCCAAAGCTAGGTGTCAACAATGTGAATGAACCAACAAACTATGAGGAAAGGTAATTCTTCACATGTTCCTAAAGCACCTACATGGAATTTGTTTTTCAAAGATCTCAGAGATTACAGAGAATACAGAAATCTATTCTACAGGGCTATTCACTACAATGGAAGGTCCCTAAAGTATCACCCTCAAAGACTTCGATTCCATGCTCATACTACTGCATGTGTAAACTACTATTGAGTAGTTTATGTCACTGTGAAACCTAATATGCATTACTATTTATGTGTTGGGGCTTTTGGTAGGCCTGTAGATTCAGAGGGGAGTTTGCTTCCACAAAAAATAAGCAGATAAGCGTATAATGAGGAAGAATCCATCCAACTTCTGGGAAACCATGGGGCTTCAGCAATCTTGACTACACACCTCTGTCAGCTCCACCTCGAAGAGAACAGCTAGCTGTAGCAGCCTTCCTCATTTTACTTAAGGATTGGTGGTCAACAGCTCCCTTCCCCAGATCCCAGCTTCAAAAAGTAAGTAAAGCACCTTCATATCAAATTGTGCCTGGATCCACTTGCCACCTCCCAAGACATGCAGAATCAAAAATCATTAAGTCCGTGTATCCTGTTACCTATCACTTTTTAAATTCATGTGTCTGTTCTGCCCTAGAATATAGGGGTATAAAGGGGGGCGGGTGAACACTTGCCCTGACCTTGAGTTTACCTTTGCAGAAAAATGTTAACCAACGAAGAATAACTCCAAATAGGATTCAGATTGAAACCATTTTTTGAATGGAGTTTCAGACTGGATGGATGGTCTCCTATGTCTACCTGCCTCTCCAACTCTGCTCTGCCAACCAAACTCCTCAGTAAGATTGAATCACACTGCTAAAACAAATACAGACTCAAAGACTTATCTGTTATTCACTTTGATCTGTTGGGCTGCTATAAAACAGGTACAGCCACGTGATTCCAAGAGTACAAAGATGAAGAATTTGGATACAATATTATCAAATACTGTGACCTACAATGTACTGATACTGGATGCTTGGGGCTAGTGCACTGGGACGACCCAGAGGGATGGTATGGGGAGGGAGGAGGGAAGAGGGTTCAGGATGGGGAACACATGTATACCTGTGGCGGATTCATTTTGATATTTGGAAAAACTAATACAATTAAGTAAAGTTTAAAAATAAAATAAAATTTAAAAAAATAAAATAAAATACATACAAAGACCCTTTGGCCAAAAACCTCTTTAAAAGTAGACATTTTATGCCTACAATTTTTAAAAATTCAGGCAAGCAACTAGAAATTAAGAAGAGAAAAAACATAGAGGGAAAATCTCCAGATCTTAAAGGTCGATTTGATGGACATTTTGAGTTCCACATTCTCTGTACTCCCTTGAGCCCTCCCCAACTTCAATTAATCCTCTAGAGACCTGTTCTAGAGGTAGTGCCACTGCCACTACCTTAGGTCTGGCCCTCATTGGTTTTGATGTGGAGTGTCCCAGTGATTTCTTGAGTTTTCTGCACAGTTTTATGGGATGGTGGTCACATAAATAATTTCAGTTCCATACTTTTTGACAGATATATGGACACAGAACTTTGAGAACACATTCTCAGGTGAGACAATAATCTCAGTGTTTTGATCTTCTCAGATCTAGAAATTTCCTGCTCTTAAATAATTGTGGAATGAGAGTGCAAAGATAGCTATTCTTACTCTAACATTTATAGGGTCTATTTCTTTTAAGACTTGGTCTTAATCCTTTACTAAATTAATCTTACTAGTTACACATTTATATATGACAAAACTGAAGAACAGAGCGATTAAGCAACTTGCCTATGAACACACAGCCAGTAACTATAAAAGCCAGAACTCAAACACAAAATTCTGGCCCCAGAGAACAGGCTGTTAACCATCATGACACCTCCCCGTGCCCCTTGCCACATGCATGCCACATGCTTGATTCGCTGATGGGTACATAAGAGAGGATCAATCAAACACTACTGGAAAACTTGAACTGGATGGGGAAACGTGCTAGACTCTAAAGGTAAAACCATGTAAATAGCTCCAAACAATCATGAGGGGACAGAGCATGTTGGTGACAGAGAACAGTCTCTGGTCGAGAGGTCATTCTCCCTTCCAGATTCCTACTCCCAACAAGAACACATTCATCAAATGCAAACCTGACCATGTCATTCTCCCATTTCACTGCTGGGGACTTGGAAATGGCAGTGGGAAACCTCACTGCAGTGCTTTGCAGAATTTTTTAGAGAAAACATCTCTCCCTCGGGGCTGCCTGAGGAAAGCAACCACATTCTTAAGGGCTAGGCACATGGCCCAAAGAGCAGCCATAACTCGAGTCCTCCTGTGTGATTCACCCTTAAGAATCTGACAAGTTTGGCATTTATTCGACAAATGTATCTTTTGTTTGTTGTAACACAAAAACAATGTTTATAACTACTTACAATCATAACTCTAAAAGAAAAAGAAAAAAGCACCTTTATTCCTACCATGATTTCTAGCACCTCCTAGGCAGGTATATTACCTATTCTCTCTATGCAGAGAGAATAGGTCTCTCTATACAGCCCTATCCTGTATATGCAGCTTCATATACAGGATAGGGCTGTGGACCCGATCCCAGCTACTTGGCGTGATGCATAAATCCTTTCCCAAACCAACCCCTGACTCACCAGTCCCCTTTCCCACCAACACAATTATTCGCAGCCACATCAACAGTCAAATTTCAACCTGTGTTCCACCTCCTGGACTTTAATAACTGAAGCCTTGTGAACTTTGAGAGGATATATCCATTTTTCCAATCTCTACTTAGGTGTGATCTTACTGAAGTCTTTCACCAACTCTCTTCCTCCCCACAGCCTGAGGATACTTAGAAACCCTTAGTTCATCACTCTGCTTGCACCTGTTTCCATGGTTGCTTACCCTTCCAGACTGTGTGTCTCTCGGGGGCTGGCTCTTGCTCAGCTAAGCAGAGCCTGGCCATACAGGTAAATTTCTGGTCTACAGGAACCAGGGCTCTCACCCTAGGTAACCGAATCCCTCAAGACAAGGCAAGAGAGCTTGACTTATGAAGTTGAAATTAAACACGGATTTAAAAGGTGTGATCACACCTCCAGTCTCACTCTCTTTTCCCAAAAGAACTCCAGGTTCCGATGCAGGGGACGTCGAGCCTGGACGCCCAAAAGAGATGGGGGTGGGCGCAAAGTCACTCACCAACTGGTGGAAGGCGAATGTCTGTTCTCCAGCGTCTTGGTCCAGGGCTTGTACCAGCTGATCTGCTCCGCGGCTTTGCCCCAGAACCTCTCGGGGTCGGTCACCGAGGCCGCGAAGTGGGTCTTGTACTCGCCGCCGCCCGAGGACAGCGCCCTGCAGCCCCGGCCCCCGAGAGCGCCCCGCGGGCCGGGGGCCACGTACGCCCGGCGGGCCGGGCCGGCTCCGCGCGCGGGAGAGGACGCGGGCAGGGACCCGCCGAGGCCCCCCGCGCCGGTGACTTTGCGACACTGCAGCCAAGACGGCTTCATAGCTGCCGGCGGGGTCGCCCCTTCCTCCCCAACTCCTTGCAGGCTCCGCCGCGCGCCGCCCGGAACGCACCACCCGTGGGGCGCTCGCGACTTCCTGGGGCCCCAAGGAGAGCAGGCGGGGGGCGGGAGAAAACCCCGAGGTGTGCCCAGGGCCCTGGGACTTTGGAAGGCACCACCAGAGTCGCCGGGAAAAACCGACCTGGAGCGGCGGGGGGAAGCTGGAGAGGGGGCGCGGAGTCGGGGAGGGGTGTGGGGTCCCCGCGTCCTGGAGAGAAACCCGGCGCGTCCGCAGCCCCGCGACCCCGCCGGGAGGGGCGCCCCCGCCCCGACACTGGAGAGCCCCTAAGGCGAGGACCGCCGGCCCAGCCCCCCCTGTTTTCCAGCAAACAAGTAGCGTGCAGCTGCTCGGGGTCGGTCTCCGAGAACCGGCGGGAAGAGCCGCCTCCCCCCGGGGGGGGCGGGAGCCGTCGGCCGAGCCGAACTCTGCGGCCCTCGGGCCCCTGAAGTCTCAAGTTTTTTTATTTACTTCTTTTGAAAACAAAGCTCCATCCCTGGCCACTTAGAAAACAAGTGGCTCCGGGGCGAGGACGGCTCCAGGATTTCCTGACAGCTGAGAGAGGAGGAGTAGAGGGAGGTTGCCCAACCGAATTGGAAAGAGCCTCGTGGGGGTGACTGACAGGCCGCAGGGAAGGTAGCCCCCGACCCCCAACCTTGGGATGGGACCTTGGGCTCAGAGCCCCCACGCGAGCTCGGCAGAAAGCAGGACGACCTGTTGCTTTCTCTCTCTTCCCATTTGCCTCTTCGGAGTTTCTTTGGCCCGTTTTTTGTTGTTTTTTTGATGAGTCAAAAAAAAAACCCAACAAAACAAAATTTAAGTCAAAAGGAAGAGCAAAGTCAAGATGAATCAAAAAAGAGGAAGCTGAGGAAACTTTAAAAAGAAAGGCAGGAGGTGTAAGTTACTGTCTGGTGGACTTAACATTCTTTAAACTCCTCACTATTCTGTTTGGTTTGGGGTTTGGGTTTTTTTGGTTTTGTTTTTCTAACTCATTAGTGAAATTCAGAGTCTGTCTCGTTTGCCTTGTATTATGCCACATGCTGTTTGGTGTGACAGCATTTGCACTTTTAACTGTAAACATGTGTGTGCCCAAATCCGACATAACAAATGAAGAATGCCCCGACCCTAGGAAGATTGTAAACTTGAGAAGCTGTAAACAGATTTTTTTTGTGTGCAGGAAAAGAATAATGTGAAAATAAAGGTTAAACAGAACAGGGATAAATATAATAAAACAAAGAACATATCTTTAATCACCTCAGCCCTTTCCTTTCATCTAAAAAACAAGACACTAGACTTTTCCTTAACACCTGCAGCCAACTCTTCTAAGGCCTCAGGGCCAGTGATTTCCAAAAGCAAAGGCCCTTCAGTGCAGAGGCAGGAAGCCAGATAGCCTCCTGCCTCCTCCTGTCCTCTGCCCAGCTGTGGATGCTGCTCTCTGGTCTACAGAATGCTCTGACCCCAGATCATCCTCTGTGGTGTTACAGTGCTGTCCATCTTAGTCATCTGATGAACAAATACGTTGGCCCCTGCATTGTGTAAGTTGAGACTGACTCAGGGGGATATAAAGGAAGCAAGGAGGTCTCTGCTGGCTCCTACTGTGTGTCAACATTGTGCTGGCACTTTCAGATATGTTAGCTCCTGCATTTCCCAACCAGTACTAAGAAGCAGGTGAGAAAGAATTCATAGGGCCTGAAACTCCATGTTAGGCCTGTTCATGCTGATCATGCTCAGCCACCTTTCCAATGGACTCTGAACTCTGGGTTTAGTGCCTATGAAAACAACAACAGAAGGAGAAGACCCCCTCCAGACAGGGGAACCTTGAAGATCGTATCTAGCTTACTCATCGCCCAAGAGAAACCATACACTAATCACCCCTTCCTCCAGACAGGCCATAAATTTTTCTGTATCTACTGGAGTGTAACCTCGGCTTTATTGATTATTGGCTAACTGTTTGACTGTTTGAGCACATGAGCACATAGCACATGAATGATGGGGTTATTGGGACTGTATTTTCCTTGGCTTATGTAAGTCTCAAGGGATTTGGAGTGGTGGGTTCAGATACGTACACATGGGGTATAAAAGATTTTCACAAATGCTGGTCGGGGTCCTTGGCTAAGAGGAGACTCTGCCTTGGGCCCGCCGGTGTAATAAACTGCACTCCACTATCTGCATTGTCCTTCTGAGTGAGCTTGTTTCCCGGAACGCGTGGCTACAACACAGGAACTGTAATCCCCATGTTGACCACCTTGAGGCAGTGTGGTGGATACCTTGGCACTCCTGTGATTCAAGGTGCACTGACCTGTCGTGTTAGTGCTGCCACTTACCCCAGCATACAACACAAATACATTTTCTCTCTGTGCCCCAACTTGGAAAAGGTGGGGAATCTGACTCCAAAGTCCACAATTTTCATACCAGGCTAATGATTCAAAAGAAGAAAGATTTTAGACTTCCAGCAAAATATAACAAGGTTACTACCCACATCCATTCCTCTTCTTCATCTTCCTTTTCTTTCTAAAAAAGAAAGGACAGTGGTGATGGTTGTGGTGGTGACTGTGATGGTGGTGGTAAAAATCTGTAAGAATGAAGAAAACAGGAGAGGACAACAAGCCAAATGAGACAATGGAAAGAAATTAAATTCATGGTGTATGATTTAAGGGGGCAGGAGGGTGGCAGGGGGAAGCTGAAAGGAGAAAATGCATTTCCTTATCAGAAACCTGAAATGTTTCAGCATTAGGAGGCCCTGGCTTCCTCTGAAAGTTCAGGATGAAGTTTAAGGACTGAAAAACAAAAGGGCTGATTAAAAGATTGTTTAAGAAAAGTTAGACCCCCACACTGCTGGATTAAACTGTTTTTTTCTGGACCCTGCATTGTGCTGTTTTGGTTTAAGTACTTTTTGAAATAGATTGTGATTACCAGTTTCATTTCAAGAAAAGGGAAGAGCATAAGTAAAGGTCAGTCCACAGGAGGAGTAGTGGAGATGAGAACTGGAGTGAGCAATAAAACTAGAAACTTGAGCCAAGCTCCCCCATCCCTGGGATTCTCCAGGCAAGAACACTGGAGTGGGTTGCCATTTCCTTCTCCAATGCATGAAGGTGAAAAGCGAAAGTGAAGTCGCTCAGTCGTGTCCGACTCTTATTGACCCCATGGACTACAGCCCACCAGGCTGCTCCGTCCATGGGATTTTCCAGGCAAGAGTACTGGAGTAGGGTGCCGTTGCCTTCTCCGAGGAAGCTAGAAAGTAGTGTGCAGATCTGCCTGAGGTTAGACCATTTCACCTTTAACACCAAACATTATTTGAGGCTGATAATCCTTATCTCACAGGATTGTTATAAAATTTAAATATGTATAAACTGCATAGCACCTAGGCATTAGCAAACCAACACTCAGTCCAAAAAATAAATCCCTCAAATCTCCAACTTCACTAACACCCTTAAAATTTTAGTCAGAAATTTTTGTAAGAAATTATTTTAATTGAAGCATGCATGTACATTCTGTACTTGTTCAAAAAAAGCAAAATTATATTTTTAACTAATTTGGGGGCAACATGGTTTTCACGCCCTCTAAAATTCTAGCTTTTTGTAATAAGTACAATATTTCATTGTATGGCAATAAGTGGTATGTTTAATATGCTATTCAAGATGACATATTAAACACCTTGAGCAAAGATTAGTAGATCAAGATTATCTGAAACTTTCATATGATGAAGAGTCATGCAGGGAAAGTGCATAGAGAATCAAAGAAGTGTGAAAGACTGCTTGAGAAAGAATGAGAGAAAGGAAGGAAACTGGAGTTGGAACACTTACTGCCTAAGAAAAAGATGCTGAAAGTTAGGATGACAGAGTAGAATTAGAATTAAAAGAGGAAAAAGATACAGGATCCTACAACTTTTTCCTAGGATTATAACAGCCTCTGATCAGTCATTCTTAGTACAGGCTAAACTTTTAGAGTTGTTATTCAGTCGCTAAGTCTTGTCCGACTCTTTGGAACCCCATGGACTGTAGCATACCAGGCTTCCCTCCCCTCTAGTATCTCTTGGTGTTTGTTCAAACCCATGTCCATTGAGTCTGTGATTCTATCTAACCATCTCATTTTCTGCCTCCCCTGTCCCCTTTTGCCTTCACTCTTTCCCAGCATCAGGGTCTTTTCTGATGAGTCAGCTTTGCACATTAGGGGGCCAAAGTATTGGAGCTTCAGCTTCAGCATCAGTCCTTCCAATGAATATTCAGGGTTGATTTCCTTTAGGATTGTCTGGTTTAATCTTGCTGTCCAAGGGACTATCAAGAGTCCTGCTGCACCACAGTTCGAAAGCATCAATTCTTCTGTGCTCAGCCTTCCTTATGGTTCAACTCTCATATTCATATTCATACATGACTATTGGAAAAATCATAGCCTTGGCTATCCAGGCCTTTGTTAACAGAGAGAGTAAAAGGAATGAAAAAGTACACAGTTTAAAAATAAGTGTAGACTACCCTGATCATGTATTCTGCTGGCTACAGAATTTTCACATAAATTTGTTTAGAGTTAAATGTCTACCTTTGTGTATTGGAACTAGTAAGATTTTTACTACCGACAAAAGTAAGAATGTCCTCATATATCAAATTTCCTGGATATTATGAAAACTTGGCATGGAAGTATTTGCATAAATTATTTCTGCAGCAGGTAAAGACTGTGCTGAAATTTGAGCCTGCAGAAACACTGCAGATTAATTCTGATTTAGTAAAGAATTTCTGGAAAATATGCTAGTTTTCATAGCTCAGTAAATATTTTTTAAACTTCTGAAGTGAAATAGCTAATAGTAATGTAATTATAGACTCCTGTTTTGAAACTTTCTTCTTTTTTGCTCACACAGTAACTTCAGTAAAGTCAAGGAGGAAAAGGCAGATGAAAGAATTGTTTTAAAACAAATAATATTTCGGTGGATGGGAAGAGCTCTACAACTTCAGTTCATCCTAGCAACCAAATATAAGGTATGGGATTCATCAACCAGCTTAATTTTTATTTTTTAAAGACATTCCTTATCAGTTGCATGAGTGCTAAGTTGCTTCAGTCATGTCCAACTCTTTGAGACCCCATGGACTGTAGCTTGCCAGACTCTCCTGTCCATGGGGATTCTTCCTTAAGGCAAGAAAACCCAAGTGGGTTGCCTTGTCCTCCTCCAAGGGATCTTTCCGACCCAAACCACCATCTCTTACGTTTCCTGCGTTGGCAAGCAGGTTCTTTACCACTAGTGCCACATTATCCTTTTTAAATAATCAAAAAGGGTCTATTGTATAGCACTTGGAACTCTGTTCAATGTTATGTGGGGCAGCCTGGATGAGAGGGGAGTCTGGGGGAGAATGGATACATGTATATATATGGCTGAGTCCCTTCACTGGTCACCTGAAACTAACTATCACAATATTGTTTGTTAATCGGCTAACCCCAACACAAAATTAAAGATTTTTTAAAGTAAACAATAAAACATCTTAAAATTTATTTTTAGTTAGTAAAAGTTAATAAAAATATAGTTGCTTTTATTTGAAGAAAACTGAAAAGGAACAACCTAGGCAAATACTTCTAATCATTTTTTTCAAGTTCTTGGGGGTTTTGTTTGCGTTTGTTTTTCTCTGTATAACAATTTACAGTTGGGGGGGAGAAAAATCTCATCAGTGGAGCTGTGAATAAAAATGGTTAATATTTTAATCAGATCCCCCAAATCCTTGAAAGATCATTTTAATTCTTTTTCAGAGGTAATTCCTTAGAAAGTATTGCTTCTACTTTATTGTCTTAAACTAAAACCACTGCTTGTTACTCAATTTTTGTATTAATAATAAAACTTTATACAAGAAAGGATCTCATTATCAGGGAACAAATGATGAAAAGGAAAAGAAATATCCTTTATAATAAAAGTTTTTGTAAAATGTAGTTGATTGCCTAACATTACTTCAGGTTCCCAGTTTGTGTGTGCATGTGTGTGCACGTGTGTGTGTGTGCGTGTGTGTGTGTGTGTGTGTGTGTGTGTGTGTGTGTGTGTGTGTATTTGGAAGATACAAAGTTAAACCAGAAAATGAAACAAGCCCAAAACAAGAGTTGCTCTTACATAACAAGGAAGTGGGTAATGACTTTGAGGTTTTAAAGACAACACAAGTATTTCAGATGAAGTACTATTTTAAAATGGAAGAAAATATGAAAACAAAGAAATTACTTTTAGTAGATCGTAAAAACGGATATCTCATTTATATGCATAAGACAGTTTTAAAGTATTTGGACATTTTTTCCAGCCATTATTCTGAATGAGAAGAGTTTAGCTGATTCTTGTGATACTAGTATGTGTTACCTGTTGATTCAAATCCCTACCTTTTAAAAAAGTAAATAACTGAATATTTAGAGTTCTAGGGTGTGTTCACAATCTCCAATGAAGATATTTTGTGTATAGCAAGGATTTCAGTGGACTTCTCTTTGTTACTTGATTACACTTGCTTTTTTGCTTAATCCAGATACTCCTATAACTTGGTGTGAATATAAAATTTGTCTCTTTATATCTGTTTACTTTTGTAGATATGATACAGGGTTTATTTCTTTATAACATTATACTGCTTCTTCCCATTGAAACTTTTATTAGCCTAGTATAAACCAACTCATAAGCTTTGAAAGAGTAAGACAACTGTTGTTGCTATTTTTACTTTTCATCACTTTTTGGTAGCATTGTTTTATATCTACAAACTACAAATAATATTGCTGGGTTCTGCCAGACTATTCCAGCCACCAGAATTCTCTTCCTTTGATCTCTGCTGTGACAACACCAAGAGACAGTACAAAGATTTAAGCTTTTTAATAGGTGATCGCACCTGCAAAGCTAGCTATTAGTGTGTGTGTGTGTTGTGTGTGAAATGACTGATTTCTCCTTTCTTCTCCTTTGACATCTCTAAAGGCCATTCCTTCATCATTCCTTCAGCAAGCTAATCTAGTCACTTGCTAGCCCAACTGCCTTTCTGCAGGCTCTACCACCTCCTATCACTCAATTAATTCACAAGTGTTTACTGAGTCCTCTCCCTACTAATGCTCAGCAGAGTTCTAGGAGCACCAAGAATTATTTATAAATGACCAAGAGGTACTAATAGATCCATTTCTGATCCTGAGTAGCTTATAGTATAGTCAGGAAAATAACACAGCAAGTGTCATATACTGTTAGGTTCTTCAGAGGCAGATGAAAAAGCAATAGTGGAGGAAGGACCCCAAAATGGAATGGAAAAACCCTATGACTAAGGCAAAAGTAATCATCCTAAAACATGAATCAATTTTATCACTCCCTTGCCTAAAATCTGTCAGTGGCTTCTCACCACCTATAGTAAGGAGTCTGAAGCTGTTAGCATTGATCCGTCATTTTCACTTGGGATCTATTCTGCTCCCCTTAGAAGTCATTTGAAAATGAGTAGTATATTATTATCTATTGCTGTTTAATAAATTATTCCCTAACTGAGCAGCTTAAAACAACAGACATTTATTCTCTCATGTGAGCGTCTGTGGATCAGGAATCAGGATGAGTTAGTTAGCTGGGTGGTTCTGGCTCTAATGAAGTGATAGCCAGGAGGTATCTTGCTCAGGACTAAGACCATCTCAATGGGCAGGAGGATCAGCTTCATGCTCACTAGCATGGCTGCTGCCAGGAAGCTTCAGTTCGTGGGGCTGTTCAGAAGACACGACAACTGACTTCCCCCTGACAAGTGACTGAGTGATGGATTGATTGAGTGATGTGCTATGTGTGGGTGTGAGAGAAAGACAGAGAGAGAGAGAGCAAGACAGACCCCACAATATTTTATATAACCCAGTCCCATTAGTTCTGCTGCTGCTGCTGCTAAGTCGCTTCAGTCGTGTCCGACTATGTGCGACCCCATAGACTGCAGCCCACCAGGCTCCCCCATCCCATCAGTTCAGTTCAGTTCAATTGCCCAATCATGTCCGACTCTTTGCAACCCCATGGACTGTAGCACACCAGGCTTCCCTGTCCATCACCAATTCCCGGAGCTTACTCAAACTCATGTCCATTGAGTCAGTGATGCCATCCAACCGTCTCGTCCTCTGTCGTCCCCTTCTCCTCCCACCTTCAATCTTTCCCAGCATCACGGTCTTTTCCAAGGAGTCAATTCTTCACATCAGATGACCAGAATATTGGAGTTTCAGCTTCAGCATCATCCTTCCAATGAACACCCAGGACTGATCTCCTTTAGAATGGACTGGTTGGATCTCCTTGCAGTCCAAGGGACTCTCAAGAGCCTTCTCCAACACCACAATTCAAAAGCATCAATTCTTCAGCACTCAGCTTTCTTTATAGTCTGACTCTCACATCCATACATGAGTACTGGAAAAACCATAGCTTTGACAACATGGACCTTTGTTGACAAAATAATGTCTCTGCTTTTTAATATGCTGTCTAGGTTGGTCATAACTTTTCTTCCAAGGAGCAAGCGTCTTTTAAGTTCACAGCTGCAGTCACCATCTGCAGTGATTTTGAAGCCCCCCAAAATAAAATCTCTCACTGTTTCCACTGTTCCCCCATCTATCTGCCATGAAGTGATGAGACCAGATGCCATGATCTTAGTTTTCTGAATGCTGAGTTTTAAGCCAGCTTTTTCACTCTCTTCTTTCACATTCATCAAGAGGCTCTTTAGTTCTTCCTTGCTTTCTGCCATAAGGGTGGTGTGATCTGCATATAACAGGTTATTGATATTTCTCCCAGCAATCTTCATCCAGCCCACATCCAACTGTGCTTCATCCAGCCCAGCATTTCTCATGATGTACTCTGTATATATTCCATGAGCTGGTACCTCAGACACTAAAGAATCTGCCTGCAATACAGGAGACGTGAGTTTGATTGCTGGGTTGGGAAGATCCCCTGGAGAAGGGAATGTCAACCCACTCAAGTATTCTTGCTTGGAGAATTCCATGGAGAATTCCTGGCAGGCTACAGTCCATGGGGTCTGAGGTCAGGGGCAGTGGCCAAGAGGAGTTACCCCATGCCCGAGGTCAGGGGCGGCAGCTGAGAAGAGCAACCCCATGTCCAAGGAGCAGCAGCTGCATGGGTGCAGGAGGACTGAGAGGAGCTACTCCACATTCAAGGTCAGAAGGGGCGACCATGAGGAAATACCCCTCGTCCAAGGTAAGGAGCAGCGGCTGCGCTTTGCTGTAGCAGGCATGAAGAGATACCCCATGTCCAAGGTAAAAGAAACCCAAGTAAGACGTTAGTTGTTGCAAAAGGACATCAGAGGGCAGACACACTAAACCATAATCACAGAAAACTAGCCAATCTGATCACGTGGACCACAGCCTTGTCTAACTCAATGAAACTAAGTCATGCCGTGTGGGGCCACCCAAGACTGGCGGGTCATGGTGGAGAGGTCTGACAGAATGTGGTCCACTGGAGAGGGGAATGGCAAACCACTTCAGTATTCTTGCCTTGAGAACCCCATGAACAGTATGAAAAGGCAAAATGATAGGATACTGAAAGAAGAACTCCCCAGGTTGGTAGGTGCCCAATATGCTACTGGAGATCAGTGGAGAAATAATTCTAGAAAGAATGAAGGGATGGAGCCAAAGCAAAAACAATACCCATTTGTGGATGTAACTGGTGATAGAAGCAGGGTCCCATGCTGTAAAGAGCAATTGCATAGGAAGCTGGAATGTCAGGTCCATGAATCAAGATAAATTGGAAGTGGTCAAACAGGAGATGATAAGAGTGAATGTCGACATTCTAGGCATCAGCGAACTAAAATGGACTGGAATGGGTGAATTTAACTCAGATGACCATTATATCTACTACTGTGAGCAGGAATCCCTTAGAAGAAATGGAGTAGCCATCATGGTCAACAGAAGAGTCTGAAATGCAGTACTTGGATGCAATCTCAAAAATGACAGAATGATCTCTGTTCGTTTCCAAGGTAAACCATTCAATATCACAATTATCCAAGCCTATGCTCCAAACAGTAATGCTAAAGAAGCTAAAGTTGAACGGTTCTATGAAGACCTATAAGACCTTTTAGAACTAACACCCAAAAAAGATGTCCTTTTCATTATAGAGAACTGGAATGCAAAAGTAGGAAGTCAAGAAATACCTGGGGTAACAGGCAAATTTGGCGTCTTCCAACAACACAAGAAAAGACTCTACACATGAACATCACCAGATGGTCAACACCAAAATCATATTGATTATATTCTTTGCAGCCAAAGATGGAGAAGCTCTATACAGTCAGCAAAACCAAGACCAGGAGCTGACTGTGGCTCAGATCACGAACTCCTTATTGCCAAATTCAGACTTAAATTGTAGACAGTAGGGAAAACCACTAGACCACTCAGGTATGACCTAAATCAAATTCCTTTAAGTGGAAGTGAGAAATAGATTTAATATTAAATCTATTAATTTAATAGATTTATTAATAAATTATTAAATTTATTAATAAAAAATAATTTAATAAATCTATTAATTTAAAAGATTTAATAGACTAGATCTGATAGATAGAGTGCCTGATGAACTATAGACAGAGGTTCGTGACATTGTACAGGAGACAGGGATCAAGATCATCCCCATGGAAAAGAAATGCAAAAATGCAAAATGGCTGTCTGGCAAGGCCTTACAAATAGCTGTGAAAAGAAGAGAAGCAAAAAGCTAAGGAGAAAAGGAAAGATATAAACATCTGAATCCAGAGTTCTAAAGAATATCAAGGAGAGATAAAGACTTCTTCAGCGATCAATGCAAAGAAATAGAGGAAAACAATAGAATGGAAAAGATTAGAGATCTCTTCAAGAAAATTAGAGATACCAAGGGAACATTTCATGCAAAGATGGGCTCGATAAAGGACAGAAATGGTATGGACCTAACAGAAGCAGAAGATATCAAGAAGAGGTGGCAAGAATACACAGAAGAACTGTACAAAAAAGATCTTCACGACCAAGATACTCACGATGGTGTAATCACATCCTGGAATGTGAAGTCAAGTGCGCCTTAGGAAGCATCACTACTAACAAAGTTAGTGGAAGTGGTGGAATTCCAGTTGAGCTATTTCATTCTTTTTTTTTTTTTTTAGAAATTTTTTATTTTCTTTCTAATTTAAAAAAAAATTATACATGTGTTCCCCATCCTGAACCCTCCTCCCTCCTCCCTCCCCATACCATCCCTCTGGGTCGTCCCAGTGCACCAGCCCCAAGCATCCAGCATCGTGCATTGAACCTGGACTGGCATCGCGTTTCATACATGACATTTCACATGTTTCAATGCCATTCTCCCAAATCTTCCCACCCTCTCCCTCTCCCACAGAGTCCATAAGCCTGTTCTATACATCAGTGTCTCTTTTGCTGTCTCATACACAGGGTTATCGTTACCATCTTTCTAAATTCCATATATATGCGTTAGTATACTGTATTGGTGTTTGTCCTTCTGGCTTACTTCACTCTGTATAATAGGCTCCAGTTTCATCCACCTCATTAGAACTGATTCAAATGTATTCTTTTAAATGGCTGAGTAATACTCCATTGTGTATGTGTACCACAGCTTTCTTATCCATTCATCTGCTGATGGACATCTAGGTTGTTTCCATGTCCTGGCTATTATAAACAGTGCTGCGATGAACATTGGGGTACACGTGTCTCTTTCCCTTCTGGTTTCCTCAGTGTGTATGCCCAGCAGTGGGATTGCTGGATCATAAGGCAGTTCTATTTCCAGTTTTTTAAGGAATCTCCACACTGTTCTCCATAGTGGCTGTACTAGTTTGCATTCCCACCAACAGTGTAAGAGGGTTCCCCTTTCTCCACACCCTCTCCAGCATTTATTCTTTGTAGACTTTTGGATCGCAGCCATTCTGACTGGTGTGAAATGGTACCTCATAGTGGTTTTGATTTGCATTTCTCTGATAATGAGTGATGTTGAGCATCTTTTCATGTGTTTGTTAGCCATCTGTATGTCTTCTTTGGAGAAATGTCTATTTAGATCTTTGGCCCATTTTTTGATTGGGTCATTTATTTTTCTAGAGTTGAGCTGTAGGAGTTGCTTGTATATTTTTGAGATTAGTTGTTTGTCAGTTGCTTCATTTGCTATTATTTTCTCCCATTCTGAAGGCTGTCTTTTCACCTTGCTAATAGTTTCCTTTGATATGCAGAAGCTTTTAAGGTTAATTAGGTCCCATTTGTTTATTTTTGCTTTTATTTCCAATATTCTGGGAGGTGGGTCATGGAGGATCCTGCTGTGATGTATGTCAGAGAGTGTTTTGCCTATGTTCTCCTCTAGGAGTTTTATAGTTTCTGGTCTTACGTTGAGATCTTTAATCCATTTTGAGTTTATTTTTGTATATGGTGTTAGAAAGTGTTCTAGTTTCATTCTTTTACAAGTGGTTGACCAGATTTCCCAGCACCACTTGTTAAAGAGATTATCTTTAATCCATTGTATATTCTTGCCTCCTTTGTCAAAGATAAGGTGTCCATATGTGCGTGGATTTATCTCTGGGCTTTCTATTTTGTTCCATTGATCTATATTTCTATCTTTGTGCCAGTACCATACTGTCTTGATAACTGTGGCTTTGTAGTAGAGCCTGAAGTCAGGTAGGTTGATTCCTCCAGTTCCATTTTTCTTTCTCAAGATCGCTTTGGCTATTCGAGGTTTTTTGTATTTCCATACAAATTGTGAAATTATTTGTTCTAGCTCTGTGAAGAATACTGTTGGTAGCTTGATAGGGATTGCATTGAATCTATAAATTGCTTTGGGTAGTATACTCATTTTCACTATATTGATTCTTCCAATCCATGAACATGGTATATTTCTCCATCTATTAGTGTCCTCTTTGATTTCTTTCACCAGTGTTTTATAGTTTTCTATATATAGGTCTTTAGTTTCTTTAGGTAGATATATTCCTAAGTATTTTATTCTTTTCGTTGCAATGGTGAATGGAATTGTTTCCTTAATTTCTCTTTCTGTTTTCTCATTATTAGTGTATAGGAATGCAAGGGATTTCTGTGTGTTGATTTTATATCCTGCAACTTTACTAAGTTTACTATAATCATTGATTAGTTCTAGTAATTTTCTGGTGGAGTCTTTAGGGTTTTCTATGTAGAGGATCATGTCATCTGCAAATAGTGAGAGTTTTACTTCTTCTTTTCCAATTTGGATTCCTTTTATTTCTTTTTCTGCTCTGATTGCTGTGGCCAAAACTTCCAAAACTATGTTGAATAGTAATGGTGAAAGTGGGCACCCTTGTCTTGTTCCTGACTTTAGAGGAAATGCTTTCAATTTTTCACCATTGAGGATAATGTTTGCTGTGGGTTTGTCATATATAGCTTTTATTATGTTGAGGTATGTTCCTTCTATTCCTGCTTTCTGGAGAGTTTTTATCACAAATGGGTCTTGAATTTTGTCAAAGGCTTTCTCTGCATCTACTGAGATAATCATATGGTTTTTGTTTTTCAATTTGTTAATGTGGTGTATTACATTGATTGATTTGCGGATATTGAAGAATCCTTGCATCCCTGGGATAAAGCCCACTTGGTCATGGTGTATGATCTTTTTAATGTGTTGTTGGATTCTGATTGCTAGAATTTTGTTTAGGATTTTTGCATCTATGTTCATCAGTGATATTGGCCTGTCGTTTTCTTTTTTTGTGGGATCTTTGTCAGGTTTTGGTATTAGGGTGATGGTGGCCTCATAGAATGAGTTTGGAAGTTTACCTTCCTCTGCAATTTTCTGGAAGAGTTTGAGCAGGATAGGTGTTAGCTCTTCTCTAAATTTTTGGTAGAATTCAGCTGTGAAGCCGTCTGGACCTGGGCTTTTGTTTGCTGGAAGATTTTTGATTACGGTTTCAATTTCCATGCTTGTGATGGGTCTGTTAAGGTTTTCTACTTCTTCCTGGTCAAGTTTTGGAAAGTTGTACTTTTCTAAGAATTTGTCCATTTCTTCCTCGTTGTCCATTTTATTGGCATATAATTGTTGATAATAGTCTCTTATGATCCTTTGTATTTCTGTGTTGTCTGTTGTGATCTCTCCATTTTCGTTTCTAATTTTGTTGATTTGATTTTTCTCCCTTTGTTTCTTGATGAGTCTGGCTAATGGTTTATCAATTTTATTTATCCTTTCAAAGAACCAGCTTTTGGCTTTGTTGATTTTTGCTATGGTCTCTTTTGTTTCTTTTGCATTTATTTCTGCCCTAATTTTTAAGATTTCTTTCCTTCTACTAACCCTGGGGTTCTTCATTTCTTCCTTTTCTAGTTGCTTTAGGTGTAGAGTTAGGTTATTTATTTGACTTTTTTCTTGTTTCTTGAGGTGTGCCTGTATTGCTATGAACTTTCCCCTTAGGACTGCTTTTACTGTGTCCCACAGGTTTTGGGTTGTTGTGTTTTCATTTTCATTCGTTTCTATGCAAATTTTGATGTCTTTTTTGATTTCTTCTGTGATTTGTTGGTTATTCAGCAGGGTGTTGTTCATCCTCCATATGCTGGAATTTTTAACAGTTTTTCTCCTGTAATTGAGATCTAATCTTACTGCATTGTGGTCAGAAAAGATGTTTGGAATGATTTCTATTTTTTTGAATTTACCAAGGCTAGCTTTATGGCCCAGGATGTGATCTATCCTGGAGAAGGTTCCATGTGCGCTTGAGAAAAAGGTGAAGTTCATTGTTTTGGGATGAAATGTCCTATAGATATCAATTAGGTCTAACTGGTCT
Organism: Bos taurus; assembly: GCF_002263795.3. Taxonomy (NCBI): domain Eukaryota; kingdom Metazoa; phylum Chordata; class Mammalia; order Artiodactyla; family Bovidae; genus Bos; species Bos taurus. Next base: position 10,657,067 of record NC_037332.1, on the reverse strand, counting down.
ATTCCATCGTTTAACGTTTGTGTTTCCTTGTTAATTTTCTGTTTAGTTGATCTATCCATAGGTGTGAGTGGGGTATTAAAGTCTCCCACTATTATTGTGTTATTGTTAATTTCTCCTTTCATACTTGTTAGCATTTGTCTTACATACTGCAGTGCTCCCGTGTTGGGTGCATATATATTTATAATTGTTATATCTACTTCTTGGATTGATCCTTTGATCATTATGTAGTGACCGTCTTTGTCTCTTTTCACAGCCTTTGTTTTAAAGTCTATTTTATCTGATATGAGTATTGCTACTCCTGCTTTCTTTTGGTCCCTATTTGCATGGAAAATCTTTTTCCAGCCCTTCACTTTCAGTCTGTATGTGTCCCCTGTTTTGAGGTGGGTCTCCTGTAGACAACATATGTAGGGGTCTTGTTTTTGTATCCATTCAGCCAGTCTTTGTCTTTTGGTTGGGGCATTCAACGCATTTACGTTTAAGGTAATTACTGATAAGTATGATCCCGTTGCCATTTACTTTATTGTTTGGGGTTCGAATTTATACACCATTTTTGTGTTTCCTGTCTAGAGAATGTCCTTTAGTATTTGTTGGAGAGCTGGTTTGGTGGTGCAGAATTCTCTCAGCTTTTGCTTGTCTGAGAAGCTTTTGATTTCTCCTTCATACTTGAATGAAATCCTTGCTGGGTACAATAATCTGGGCTGTAGGTTATTTTCTTTCATCATTTTAAGTATGTCTTGCCATTCCCTCCTGGCTTGAAGAGTTTCTATTGAAAGATCAGCTGTTATCCTTATGGGAATTCCCTTGTGTGTTATTTGTTGTTTTTCCCTTGCTGCTTTTAATATTTGTTCTTTGTGTTTGATCTTTGTTAATTTGATTAATATGTGTCTTGGGGTGTTTCGCTTTGGGTTTATCCTGTTTGGGATTCTCTGGGTTTCTTGGACTTGGGTGATTATTTCCTTCCCCAGTTTAGGGAAGTTTTCAACTATTATCTCCTCAAGTATTTTCTCATGGTCTTTCTTTTTGTCTTCTTCTTCTGGAACCCCTATGATTCGAATGTTGTAGCGTTTAATATTGTCCTGGAGGTCTCTGAGATTGTCCTCATTTCTTTTAATTCGTTTTTCTTTTATTCTCTCTGATTCATTTATTTCTACCATTCTATCTTCTAATTCACTAATCCTATCTTCTGCCTCTGTTATTCTACTATTTGTTGCCTCCAGAGTGTTTTTAATTTCATTTATTGCATTATTCATTATATATTGACTCTTTTTTATTTCTTCTAGGTCCTTGTTAAACCTTTCTTGCATCTTCTCAATCCTTGTCTCCAAGCTATTTATCTGTGATTCCATTTTAATTTCAAGATTTTGGATCAATTTCACTATCATTATTCGGAATTCTTTATCAGGTAGATTCCCTATCTCTTCCTCTTTTGTTTGGTTTGGTGGGCATTTATCCTGTTCCTTTATCTGCTGGCTATTCCTCTGTCTCTTCATCTTGTTTAAATTGCTGAGTTTGGGGTGTCCTTTCTGTATTCTGGCAGTTTGTGGAGTTCTCTTTATTGTGGCTTTTCCTCGCTGTGTGTGGGTTTGTACAGGTGGCTTGTCAAGGTTTCCTGGTTAGGGAAGCTTGTGTCGGTGTTCTGATGGGTGGAGCTGTATTTCTTCTCTTTGTTCAGTCGCGCTGTGGGGAGGGAGGGAGGGATGCTGCAAACAAATAACACTGGCGTGCGCTCGCAGTGCCTCAGCCACACTGGGTCTGCCCCCGCTCACGGCGCGTGTAGCCTCCCTGCCCACACTGCTCGGGCTCTAGGTTGTTCCGCCAGGAACAATCCGAGGCTGGCCCTGGGTTGCATGTACCTCCCAGGTCCAAGCCGCTCAGGTTCAGGCACTCGGGTAGTCCTCAGAGGCGCAGACTCAGTTGGGCCTGAGTTTTGTGCTCTTCCCAGGTCCGAGCAGCTCAAGTGATGAGGTGTTTGGCGAGCGCCAATGCTGCGACTTATCGCCTCCCCGCCACTCGGTTATCTGGGTGTAAAACCAGCGCACCTTCTCAGGCAGATGTTAACCGTCCAGACCCCCAAAAAGTTTTAGTTAGCAAAGAAGCCTGCTTACAGTTTTATAGATAATGTCTCTCTGGGGCTGCGATTGTCCGCTTCCGGCTCTGGCTGCCTGTCACCGGAGGGGGAAGGTCTGCAGCCGGCTATCTCTGTTCTATTCTTTGTTCCGTGTGCGGGCCTGGCGGTGTCTTAGGTTGGGGCTGGCTTTTCGCGTGGTAGATATCCCACAGTCTGGTTTGCTAGCCCAAATTATTTCGCTCAGATAGTGCTCAGGGTATTCAGGCCAGATTGTTACTCTAAGCGATGCAGCCCGCGCTGCGCCTCCCTGCCCAGCCCCCGCTTGCTAATCAGTTGAGCTATTTCAAATCCTGAAAGATGATGCTGTGAAAGTGCTGCACTCAATATGCCAGCAAATTTGGAAAACTCAGCAGTGGCCACAGGACTGGAAAAGGTCAGTTTTCATTCCAATCCCAAAGAAAGGCAATACCAAAGAATGCTCAGGTGAAGTGAAGTCGCTCAGTTGTGTCCGACTCTTTGCGACCCCATGCACTGTAGCCTACTACACTCCTCCATCCATGGGATTTTCCAGGCAAGAGTACTGGAGTGGGTTGCCATTTCCTTCTCCAGAGGATCTTCCTGACCCAGGGATCGAACCCAGGTCTCCCGCACTGTACACAGACGCTTTACCCTCTGCACCACCAGGGAAGTCCAAGAATGCTCAAACTACCGCACAATTGCACTCATCTCACACGCTAGTAAAGTAATGCTCAAAATTCTCCAAGCCAGGCTTCAGCAATATGTGAACCGTGAACTTCCAGATGTTCAAGCTGGTTTTAGAAAAGGCAGAGGAACCAGAGATCAAATTGCCAACATCCACTGGATCATGGAAAAAGCAAGAGAGTCCCAGAAAAACATCTATTTCTGCTTTATTGACTATGCCAAAGCCTTTGACTGTGTGGATCACAATAAACTCTGGAAAATTCTGAAAGAGATGGGAATACCAGACCACCTGACCTGCCTCTTGAGAAACCTATATACAGGTCAGGAAGCAACAGTTAGAACTGGACATGTACCAATAGACTGATTCCAAATAGGAAAAGGAGTTCGTCAAGGCTGTATATTGTCACCCTGCTTATCTAACTTATATGCAGAGTACATCATGAGAAAGGCTGGGCTGGAAGAAACACAAGCTGGAATCAAGATTGCCAGGGAGAAATATCAATAACCTCAGATATGCAGATGACACCACCCTTATGGCAGAAAATGAAGAGGAACTAAAAAGCCTCTTGATGAAAGTGAAAGTGGAGAGTGAAAAAGTTGACTTAAAGCTCAACATTCAGAAAACTAAGATCATGGCATCTGGTTCCATCACTTCATGGGAAATAGATGGGGAAACAGTGGAAACAGTGTCAGACTTTATTTTGGGGGGCTCCAAAATCACTGCAGATGGCTATTACAGCCATGAAATTAAAAGATGCTTATCCTTGGAAGGAAAGTTATGACAAATGTAGATAGCATGTTAAAAAGCAGAGACATTACTTTGCCAACAAAGGTCCGTCTAGTCAAGGCTATGGTGTTTCCAGTGGTCACGTATGGATGTGAGAGTTGGACTGTGAAGAAAGCTGAGTGCCGAAGAATTGATGCTTTTGAACTGTGGTGTTGGAGAAGGCTCTTGAGAGTCCCTTGGACTGCAAGGAGATCCAACCAGTCCATTCTAAAGGAGATCAGTCCTGGGTGTTCACTGGAAGGACTGATACTGAAGCTGAAACTCCAGTACTTTGGCCACCTCATGGGAAGAGTTGACTCATTGGAAAAGACCCTAATGCTGAGAGGGACTGGGGGCAGGAGGAGAAGGGGACGACAGAGGATGGGATGACTGTATGGCATCACCGACTCAATGGACAGGAGTTGAGTGAACTCCGGGAGTTGGTGATGGACAGGGAGGCCTGGCGTGCTGTGATTCATGGGGTCACAAAGAGTCAGACATTACTGAGTGATTGAACTGAACTGACCTCTGTATATAAGTTAAATAAGCAGGATAATAATATACAACCTTGAGGTACTCCTTTATTAATTTGGAAGCAGTCTGCTGTTCCATGTCCAGTTCTAACTGTTGCTTCTTGACCTGCATACAGATATCTCAGGAGGCAGGTAAGGTGGTCTGGTTTTCCAGAACTTTTAAAGAACTTTCCACAGTTGTGGTGATCCAGATAGTCAAAGGCTTTGGCATAGTCAATAAAGCAGAAATAGATGTTTTTCTGGAGCTCTCTTTCTTTTTCAATGATCCAACAGATGTTGGCAATTTTATGTCTGGTTCTGACTTTTCTAAATCCAGCGTGAACATCTGGAAATTCACAGTTCACATATTGCTGAAGCTTGGCTTGGAGAATTTTGAGCATTACTTTGCTAGTGTGTGAGATGAGTGCAATTGTGTGGCAGTTTGAATATATTTTGGCATTGCTTTTCTTTGGAATTGGAATGAAAACTCACCTTTCACAGTCCTGTGGCCACTGCTGAGTTTTCCAAATTTGCTAGCACATTGAGTGCCGCACTTTCACAGCATCATCTTTCAGGATTTGAAATGGCTCAACTGGAATTCCATCACCTCCACTAGCTTTGTTCATAGTGATGCTTCTAAGGCCCAGTTGACTTCACATTCAGGGTGTCTGGCTCTAGGTGAGTGATCACACCATCGTGGTTATCTGGGTCATGAAGATCTTTTTTGTACAGTTCTTCTGTGTATTCTTGCCACCGCTTCTTAATCTCTTCTGCTTCTGTTAGGTCCATACCGTTTCTGTCTTTTATTGTGCCCATCTTTGCATGGAATGTTCCCTTGGTATCTCTCATTTTCTTGAAGATATATCTAGTCTTTTCCATTCTATTGTTTTCCTCTATTTCTTTGCACTGATGACTGAGGAAGGCTTTCTTATCACTCCTTGCTATTCTTTGGAACTCTGCATTCAAATGGGTATATCTTTCCTTTTCTCCTTTGCTTTTTACTTCTCTTCTTTTCACAGCTATTTGTAAGGCCTTTTCAAACAACCATTTTGCCTTTTTATGTTTCTTTGTCTTGGGGATGGTCTTGATAACTGCTTCCTGTACAGTGTCACAAACCTCTGTCCATAGTTCTTCAGGCATTCTGTCTATCAGATCTAACCCCTTGAGTCTGTTTGTCACTTCCACTGTATAATTATAAGGCATTTGATTTAGGTCATACCTGCATGGTCTAATGGTTTTCCCTACTTTCTTCAATTTAAGTCTGAATTTGCATTAAGGAGTCCATGACCTGAGCCACAGTCAGCTCCCAGTCTTGTTTTTGCTGACTGTATAGAGCTTCTCCATCTTTGGCTGCAAAAAATAGAATCAATCTAATTATATATTATATATTGACCGTCTAGTAATGTCCATGTCTAGAGTCTTCTCTTGTGTTGTTGGAAGAGGGTGTTTGCTATGATCAGTGCATTCTCTTGGCAAAACTCTGTTAGCCTTTGACCTGCTTCATTCTGTATTCCAAGGCCAAATTTGCCTATTACTTCAGGTATCTCTTGACTTACTACTTTTGCATTCCAGTCCCCTATAATGAAAAGGACATCTCTTTTGGGTGTTAGTTCTAGAAGGTCTTATATGTCTTCAGAGAATCATTCAACTTCAGGTCCTTCAGCATTTTTTCTTGGGACATAGCCTTAGATTACTGTGATATTGAATGGTTTGCCTTGGAAACGAACAGAGATCATTCTGTCATTTTTGAGATTGCATCCAAGTACTGCATTTCAGACTCTTTTGTTGACCATGATGGCTACTCCATTTCTTCTAAGTGATTGTTGCCCACAGTAGTAGATACAATGGTCATCTGAGTTAAATTCACCCATTCCAGTCCATTTTAGTTCGCTGATTCCTAAAATGTTGATATTCACTCTTGCCATCTCCTGTTTGACCATTTCCAATTTATCTTGATTCACGGACCTAACATTTCAGGTTCCTATGCAATATTGTTCTTTACAGCCTTGGACTTTACTTCCATCACCAGTCACATCAACAACTGGGTGTTGTTTTTGCTTTGGCTCCATCTGTTCATTCTTTCTGGAATTATTTCTCCACTGTTCTCCAGTAGCATATTGGTCCCCTACCCACCTGGCAAGTTCATCTCTCAGTGTACTGTCTTTTTGCCTTTTCATACTGTTGTTGGGGTTCTCAAGGCAAGAATACTGAAGTGGTTTGCCATTTTCTTCTCCAGTGGACCACATTTTGTCTGAACTCTCCACCATGACCTGTCCATCTTGGGTGGCTGTGCACAGCATGCCTCATAGTTTCATTGAGTTAGACACGGCTGTGGTCCATGTGATCAGTTTGATTAGTTTTCTGTAATTGTGGTTTTCATTCTGTCTTCCCTCTGGTGGATAAGGATAAGAGGCTATGGAAGCTTCCTAATGGTAGAGACAGGAGGAAACTGAGTCTTGTTCTAATGTGCAGGGCCATGGTCAGTAAATCTTTAATCCAATTTTCTGTTGATGGGCAGGGCAGTGTTCCCTCCCTGTTGTTTGTCCTGAGGCCAAATTATTGTGGAGGTAATGAAGATAACGGTGACCTCTTTCATAAGGAGGTCAGCATACACTGCCAACCTCAGTGCCGCCAACCCATGCCTCCGCGGGAGACTCCTGGACATTCATGGGCAAGTCTGGGTCAGTCTCTTGTGGGGTCACTGCTCCTTTCTCCTGGGTCCTGGTGAGCACAAGGTTTTGTTTGTGCCCTCCAAGAGTCTGTTTCCCCAGTCCTGTGTAAGTTCTGGTGGCTCTATGGTGGGGTTAATGGTGACCTCCTCCAAGAGAGCTTATGCCATACCCAGGTCTGCTGCACCCAGAGCCCCTGCCCTGCAGCAGTCCACTGCTGACCTGTACCTCCACAGGAGACACTCAGAGGGAGGTCTGGCTCAGTCTCTGTGGGGTTTCCTGGTGCACACAAGGTTTTGTTTGAGCCTTCCAAGTGTCTATGGCGAGTATGGGGTTTAATTATAAACATGATTTCACCCCTCCTACCATCTTGCTGGGGCTTCTCCTTTGCCCTTATATGTAGGGTATCTTTTTTTGGTGGCATCCAACGTTCTCCTGTCAATGGTTGTTCAGCAGCAAGTTGTAATTTTGGAGTTCTCGCAGGAAAAGATGAGTGCATATCCTTCTACTCCACCGTCTTGTACTTGTACTCCCAGTCCCATCTCAGAAGGGCAATTTATCACTTCTGCTTTATGGTGTAGGTCACACAGACAAACTTTGGTACAGTGTGGAAGGAAACTATACAAGGGTGTGAGTAGGAAGAGTTTGAATGATTGGGGACCATCTTGGCAGCTGGCTGCCAAAAGTAAGAGCACTTTTGGCTTTTCATAATTACTGGAGTTTACTTATTAACATGGGCAAAGACCAGGGATAGTAAAATCTTGTACAGGAATTATGACCCCCTAGCAAGCTGCCAACAGTGTTGCCAAATAGCTCTTCTACACTTGTGTACACTATCTTTTCCTACATATTCACACCTGGCTCTATTTGTACCTAGCTTCTTACAGTTCCCTATAAAATCCTAGTCCTTCAACTTCCACAAATCTTCCTTCAGCTGCAGTGCCTTCTTCACCTTGGCAACCCTTTCAACTCCCTCTTTAGGGTTTAATATATGCAAATCTCTTCATCTCGCGAATGTGTCCCTGATGGCATTAAGCAGATGAGCCCTTGCTATTCTCTGCCCTATCCATATATTTGTTATATCATCTATTACACTGCTGTAATTATTACCTTCTCCTTCAGAAGATTGTGAGCCCCTGTAGTAATGTGTGTTACAAGTTTACTCTCAGTGTCCCCAGGCCTTCCACAGTTGCTACACATGGAAAACACTTAATACAACAAGCTAGTTAAATGAATGACCAACTTAGTGGCATGTTGTCTGTGTTTGTGTATGTGAGTGTACAAGGATGGTGCCACTTAAGAGAGAATTGCAGAATGCAAAAGCTTGGGAACAGCTGATCTGCTCTGTTTTAATCCAGACTCTGTTTTGCTCCATTTGTTTCCTATTAAAATACAAATTTGCCTTCATATCCCATAATCTATTTTTTAAATAAATGTTTTCTATCTTTGCCAAAAGGATAGCTGAAAGTTATATTTTCATAGACATGTCTATGAATTTTAGGAGGCACTACCTGATTAATATACTTATTTTTCAGAAAATGTTCATGTTAAAGAATTTAAGATCCTCTCTAAATCAAGAAAGAATAATTCTGCTTCAGTGCATTTAATGATGTTTAAATGTTAAGCTCAAAGAGTTAATACAAATTCTAAATGTGCTACAGCCAATTGAATTTATTAAAATGAATCTGCAGTAATAGATCAAAAGGTTATTATCCTAAAAGAGTTATGACAAGCACCAAATGGGCCAGGTTATGGGAAAGAGCAATCTGAAGCTATGAAACTTAAAGTTTTCTATTCTGAAAGAGCTAATGTAATATCCAAATGCATTTACCTGAGGATTATTTTATTAACTAAAGTATCTATGCTATTTAAAGTGAAAGCGAAGCAAAGTCGCTCAGTCGTGTCCGACTCTTAGTGACCCCATGGACTACAGCCCACCAGGCCCTCTGTCCATGGGATTTTCCAGGCAAGAGTTCTGGAGTGGGGTGCCATCTGTGCTATTTAGGAATAATTTAATATCCTACTAGGGCTCGGAGTTTTGCTCCTGGTGCTGGATTCCAGAATTGTCCATTTTCATGAATTTCTCTTTATGAAAGATTCAGCCTGCCAGTCATGAATGTACCCTGACACACTTCTGCCAAATTTTCCAGATGTTGGTGACTTCCTGGACCTTAACCTGCTTCAAAATGCCTCCGATATTCAGTTTAGAGATATGACTGGTTCAACATGTTGGGGAAGTTTGTAATTTCCTCAGTTCTGTCTCGTCACAACAAAAATTTCAAGCAACGAATGGACCAGTTACAGCCCCATATTACAGCTCAGTTTTATTTAGAAAGTAAAGGAAAATACATCCTAGAGGCGTAACGGCAGGCCGACCCAAAAGACTTGAAGAGAAGAGAAGCCCCCAATCCTTCTAGGCTTCCTCCTTTTATACCTTTCTTTCCTCCCCTCTGAGCCTGCCCTATGTAAATTGGGCTAGCCAGGAGGGCTGTTTGTTTAGGTCCTTAGGTCCTCACTCTGGTCCTCGGACCTTCTTTTGTTCTATTTTTGTGGGCTTTTCTCTTCTTTGTCTTTTAGCCACCACCATTTTGGACTCCTTTTTCCTATTCTAACTACCTAACATTCCCCCCTCAAAAGATGGGAGGCCCAATTCTTTGTGAATAGGGGTGTGCCGGTCTCTCTGGCTACTTCCTGCTGAACTGGGATGGCGAGGGGCATTGGGCCTCCCTCTCTTGCTAGTCTCAAAGCTCGGAGTCCTTATAGTGGTGTTCATCTAAGGGTGAGTGATATTTCCTGTGGTCAGGTGTAGTTTTATATATCCTTGAAATGGCACTGCATGTTGTAGCTTGTTGACCTGGGCAGAGACAAAACAGGTTAGACAACTGATAATACATGGAGCAACCATAAGCAGCATCAATATCATGATGACAGGGACTATTGGGGATTCAGTTCAGTTCGGTTGCTCAGTCGTGTCCAACTCTTTGCAACCCCATGAATCGCAGCACGCCAGGCCTCCCTGTCCATTACCAACTCCCGGAGTTCACTCAGACTCATGTCCATCGAGTCAGTGATGCCATCCAGCCATCTCATGGGCATTAGCCAACTCCAAATTTCCCGTCACCAGGAGGATCCCCCAAAGAGAGATGGTAGCCACCCCAAGAACTCTCCAGCTCATTCTTTGAGGTACTGTAGGATCTATAATGTTTTTCTTGAGGCCTGAAACTCCAACAATTTTGCCACCTGATGCAAAGAACTGACTCATTTGAAAAGACCTTGATGCTGGGAAAGATTGAAGGCAGGAGGAAAAGGGGACAACAGAGGATGACACAGTTGGATGGCATCACTGATTCGATGGACATGAGTTTGAGTAAGCTCCGGGAGTTGGCAACGGACAGGGAGGCCTGGCGTGCTGCAGTCCATGGGGTGGCCAAGAGTCGGACATGATTGAGTGACTGAACTGAACTGTAGACTTTCTTTAACTTAGCTGGAGATATTTACCCAAAAACAATACGTCTCATTCAAGATGGCTCAAGTCCCTCCTTGTTCAGGGATCAGGAGATCTATCTCCTCTCTATTTTGGAGTACAACCCCTCCCAAGCTGCATTGGCTCTTTAGCTCTATCATGAGAAATCTTATCCCCAGAAACTTGATTTTGGGGGTGTTCATTGGAATGGCACTCATTTGTAGTTCTGAATAGGTATCTGAGACCTCCCAGGGGCTCACAGGTGGATTGAGTGTCCTCTTCTGTTTTCTTCCATGGTTTGACTCATAAGTAGTGAATCCAGGAGTTGTGTCCTGGAACTGTGACTGCTGTGGGGGTAGAAAGATATACAGGGTAGGGGCCCATCCATGGGGGCTGGAGTTGAGCCTTTGGGGATCCATCTTTCCAGACTTTAATTAGGATTTGAATCCATGGAGCATATAGTGCTGGCTCTTTAGAATCTTTTGGGTCCTGGTTGACATTCCACAAGCGTATATCCTGTTGGAATTGCCTAGTGGTCATAGTATAAGACTGGAGGGTCTGAGCCTCTGATCTAGGAAGAGGTCATTGACATAAATAAAAGGTCTCCCATATAGCATCTCATAAGGACTAAGACCAACCTGTTCCTTAGGGGCAATATGGGTGTGGAAGAGAGCTATTTGTAAAGCCTCATTCCATCCCAAGATCTCCTGGGTTATTTTTTTATCTCTGATTTTAAGAATTGGTTGGCTCTTTCTACTTTTTTCCTGAAGACTGAGGCCTCCAGGCACAATGGAGATAGTAAGTAATGCCCAGTGCTTTAGAGACCCCTTGGGTGACCTTAGAAATAAATGATGTCCCATTGTCACTTTGTAATGACCTGGGCAGACCAAATCTCAGAATGATTTCATGGAGCAGCTTTTTTTTTTTTTTTTTTTTTTTTTTACCATTTCTTCAGCCTTCTCAGTCTGGGTGGAAAAGCCTTCAATCCATCCTGTGAATGTATCTGTCATGACTAATAGGTATTTATACCCTTGAGAAACTGGCATCTGGGTGAAGTCCATCGCCAGTCCTCTTCTGGGTAGGTCCCACACTGTTGTACGGGTTGGGCCAGCTGGGGTCTTCGAGCTCCTTGGGCATTTGTTTGACTGGCAAGTGGGACAAGAGTAGACTACTTGCCTTATAGTGGTTTGGAGGTCTGTTCCTCTGAAGGACCTTTCTAGTAATCTTTGGAGGGCCTTTTCCCCTAAATGAGTGGTGGCGTGTAAGGAGTTAACCAACTTCCACTGGAGGTTTCCAGACAGAAAACGGCGTCCCTCCTTTTGGAACCACCCCATATAATCTTCTTGAAAGCCCTCACTCCTAGCTTTAAGAGTTTCACCTTCAGTATATGAAGGAGTTTCTGGCAAATTAGTCTGTGAAACTAAGGTAGCAACACCTATTAGGTCATTGTTCTGTAATGTTGCTCTCTTAGCTGCCTGATCAGCTTCTTGGTTCCCTTATGCCGCTTCTGTGTTCCCTTTTTGGTGTCCTTTACAGTGGGAGACTGAGACCTCAGTGGGCAGATGGACTGCCTCCAAGAGCCTAAAGATTCAATCACCATATTTGATTGGGGACCCTCGGGTGGTCAGGTGGCCTCTTTCTTTCTAAATAGTGGCATGTGTAGGTAGCACCAGAAAGGATACTTGGAGTCATTATAAATGGCTATTTTTTTTCCTTTTCCCAGCTCTAAAGCTTGAGTCAGGGCTATGAGCTCAGCTAATTGGGCTGAAGTACCTGGTGGCAAAGGTTTAGCCTCTATGGTCTCAAAATTGGAGACTACTACATATCTGAGTGTCCTTTGATCAGACATCCATAAATGGCTTCTCCCATTCAGGAGTTGTTTCACTTGCTGGCTGGGAAAAATAGTCAGTTTGCCCCCAAGAGAGAGTTTTAAAGCATCTTCTATCAGGACTGCAATATCTGCAAGACTTGAAGGCAGGGAAAGATCTCTTCCCAATAAGGGACCAATAATAGGACCCAATAATAGGGACCACCAGAAACTGGTGGGAAAATATTTGTCCACACCAGCAACAAAGAAGTGCTCGGGTGAATATTTTTGTAATTTTTTTTTTTTTTTTCTGTAGCACCCAAAATAGTACAGGTTTGGGAAGAGAAGGCTTCGGAGTAGGAGGTCAGGACACAGTAGGTAGCCCCTGTGTCAACCAAGAAATTCTCAGACCCACCTGCCACATGCAATTGTACCCTTGGCTCCAGCCCCATGATGGTTCTCTGTGCCAGGCAGGCTGGCTGGAGCGGCTGCTTTAGCCAAGGTCTTGTTGAACCATCACAAGGGAAGTCTTGGCGCTTGACCTTGAGGCTGTTGGGTCCTGAGGGCACAATGCCGCCCAGTGTCCCAACTGATGACATTTGCAGCATCATTTTAGGAGACTTGTTTTGGTTTGGACACTCTTTGGCCCATTGTCCTGCCTGTCTACAGATTAGGCATTTGCCTCATGCCTTGTCCTTCAAGGGTTGTGCCGTAGGGCTTCCCTGGAGGGCAGCCAGTGTCTGGGCATGCCTTATCTCTTTCCTTTTCTCCCTTTCCTGGGCCTTGGCCTCTCTCTCCTGTTCTCTGTTACAAAAGGTATTGGTGGCTGTCTGGACCATCTCATCTAAAGAGGCAACAGGGTTCTGCTGCTGTAGCTGTTGTAGCTTTATCCTGATGTCTGATGCACATTGGGACAGGAATTTGTCCTTTAAAATCACTTGTTCCTCATAATAGTCCAAGTCCAGATTGGTAAACTTTTGGAGGGCTTCTTTTAGCCTTTCCAGAAAGGCAATGGTGTTCTCATTGGGCTCCTGAGTTATTGCTGAGACCTGGGCATAGCTGATTACTTTTTGCTGGGCTGCTTTCAGTCCTACCTTTATACAGATCAGAAAATGATCACTTTCCCAGATGTGCTCAGGGCCATTATAATTCCAATTAGCATCTGAGGAGGAGACCACATTCCCCTACTGGGCATTTATCACTTGATGTGTGAAGCCCCATAGCATACCTTTGGGCTTCCTTTAAGATCCTAGCATGCTCAGTGTCAGATAAAGTTTGACTAAATATGACCATGATGTCCTTCCACATCAAGTCAAAGGCCAAGGTAATGTGTTGGAATGTATCTATATATTTGCCTGGGTCATGTGTATAGCTTCCCAGGTCTTGTTTGATCTGTCTTAGTTCTAAGAGGGAGAAGGGCTTACAGACCCGGGTTGGTCTGATTTCTGCTCCAGTTCCGACTAAGGGACATACTCGAGTTGGCTTTTGTGGAGGCGGTGCTCCCAGATATGGGGGGGACGTTTGGATACAAGAAAGAAGCACCAGGTAACTTGGGGGCACAAGCTCCTTCTCTTGGTTGTCTGTGTCTAACACCATTTGCCTAGTATGCTCACTTTTAGGGCATACAACAATCCCATAAGTTAAGACAGAGTTCCTTCATGTCTCTTGAAGTGAAGTGAAGTTGCTCAGTAGTGTCCGACTCTTTGCAACCCCATGGACTGTAGCTTACAAGGCTCCTCTGTCCATGTAATTTTCCAAGCAAGAGTACTAGAGTGGGTTGCCATTTCCTTCTCCAGGGGATCTTCCCGACCCAGGGATTGAACCCGGGTCTCCTGCATTGCAGGCAGACACTTTACCCTCTGAGCTACCAGGGAAGCCGCCATGTCTCTTAGTTGGAAGAAAATTTGGACATAGGGGATCTCTGTGCATTTCCCTTGTCTTTTACAGAATAAGTCTAGCTACAGGATGGTTTTGTAATTTAAGCTCCCATCCTCAGGCCAGTGTTCCTTGTCCCCCAGAGGATACCGTGGCCACTCAGTGGCACAAAAGAGTTTTAAGGAACTTCTCCTTAGAGATAGAATCTCCTTAGAATTTGCCTGCAATGCAGGAGACCTGGGTTCTATTCCTGGGTCAGGAAGATCCCCTGGAGAAGGAAATGGCAACCAACTCCAGTATTCTTGCATGAAAAGTCCCATGGACAGAGGAGCCTGATGGGCTACCACCCATGGGGTCACAAGAGTTCGACACAACTTAGTGAGTAAACCACCACCACCACCCTTAGAGACAGAGGACCAATCAGCTTCCAGTTATTAAGGATGCATCTCAAGGCCATCTGTCAACAAGTAGATTGGTTATTTCCCCTCTGAAAGACAGTGATGACAGGGAGGAAAAGAAAAAACTAATAGGCCTCCTTCAATTTCCATGGGTCGACTTCCTTAGGGGTAAGTCTTTTTGAAGCTTATCCTACCCAGTACTGTTACAACCTGAGAACCAGGCATCCCCAGGTCAGGGTGCAGATCACTAGGCAAACTGAGGCATGACAGCCTATTGGAGATCGAATCCCCAGGCAGGTCGAAGCATGTTGACCTCCTGGGACGCCTGGACTGGCAGATCCCTGAGCAAGTTGAGGTATGACAACCTTTTGAGGACCAGATCCCTAGGCAGGTCAAGGCAGGTCGACCTCCTGGGATTCCCAGGCTGGAGTTGGGCATCCCCGAAGTCTCCAATGTGACTAGTACTGGGTAGGATTAAGGGGTTGTAATATTAATTTATTGCTGGCTTGTCACCACGGATAGGAATAGATACCATGATGTAAAGCAACCCAAGCCTGTCTCTGAGACTGGGAACTGGAGAAATAGCCATAAGCCTTATCCTCTTATTGCTCTGAGGGAATGTAAGTCACCAGTTTCCTCCCCTAATCCTCCATAAGAGCAGGTTAGGGTGTCTCCAATGGTAAACATTGTCAAAGACCCACTCTAGGTAATAACAGAAGTAATGACAAAGGAGTGGGCTATCTGGTCCTGTTAAGGGCATTAAGAGTATTTTAATAATAATAAGTGGGGTGGAGTGATGTTGCCTACAAGTGGGCAGGGTCCTAGTTGTAGGAGTTAGTACGTGGCTTAAGAACAAACTGATAAGAGGCAACAGACCAGATGTTCCATAAAAGTGGAGTGGAGGTTTGACCCAGGGGTATTTTTGTAACTTTTAGAAGTGTAGTAAGTGGGCCCAAATGGCCTGCAGGGTTAACTCCCAAAGTGGCAAACATTATCCCTGGAAGCCCAGTTGCCCTTGAAGGGATGCCAACAGATGGACTTTTAACAGGCGTACCTGTCACCCATCCTAGCGGGTTCAATGAGAGATGCTGTTGTTGCACATGTTGTAGGAAACACGGAAGATGAAGGCCTGAATATCTAGAGAGACTGGATATTATACAGTATTTTCCTCCCAAGGGCCAGCTATTTTCTGTTTGTTCCTCCAGAAGATTGTAGAGGCAATATTGTGGGCCCAGACACGGCTCAGGAAAAGAGCATGAAACAGGAGGGAAGGGAGCAGGGCACAACTTTTGAAAGAATGACATAGCACAAGTGCATAACGTAAATGGATTAAAATCAAATGGGTCCAAGATAACAAGTCAAATTCAACTAAGCATTGATCCTCAATCTGCAAGCTACACCCAGAGGTGACAGGACAGTTCCAAGGAGTGGGTGGTTCCCTTATTGTTGGAATGATCCTCCCACTCATTAGCATATGAGATCACCCAGCTTGGAAATCACACCACATTCCAACACTGAAGCCCTCTCCTCCTGCAATGGCCCACATCCTGCGGGGTGTGTTTCTCTCTGAATCCAAACAAATCCACCTCTTACCTATGCTGTGTCTCTCACTGAAATTTTGTGATGAGACATCAGAGCCGGAGCTTCATTAAGTCCTGAGGCCAGGCACTGTGGGTTTTGGTTGGGCTCAAGTCCCAGGAGAGAGGAGCTGAAGGATGGGAGGAAAAACACAGTGGGAAAAACGTGCCGAGGAATCCCCTTCATAACCTGCCAGAAAATCTGCTATATACCTGACCTGTGCTCACAGTTTTCATTGGCTTGATCCTTGGCATAAAGAAAAGTAAGGACAGAAGGGCCCCTACCCTCTTGGGCAACAGCTCCTGGGGCCCACCAGATAGTGGAGCCTTTGGGACACACTGAGGAGTAGCCCCTGCCAGAGTCCCTCAATTGCACTTACTGTTGCTCACCTGTTCATGGTGGGGGGTGGGGGGGGGGCAGGTTCTGTGAGGAAACAAGAGACACAAGGTTGTAAAGGAATTAAGATTTTGTTAGCCATATGTCCTTCCAGCCATCAGAGCAAGGACCTCCTACCTTAACCAGAGGTCTTCTGGAATCTGAGACTGAGCCATGTGAGCTTTCTGCCAAGTTTGTTTTTGCTGTCCAGCTTCCAGCACGCTGGGCTTCTTGATACTTCCCTGGAGCTGGGTTTTCTTTGCATTCTGCTTTTACCGCGGGAGCTTTCACTGTGTTGGGCTTCCACTGTGCTTGGCCTCTGCCCCATGGGGGCCAAGCTGAGGTTGTTTCAGCCAGGTTAAATCCAAGTCATGGCATCATAGATGTCAGGGGTGTTTGTAATTTCCTCAGTTCTGTCTCGTCACAGCAAAAATTTGAAGCGACGGACGGACAAGTGTTACAGCCCCATATTACATCTCAGTTTTATTTAGAAAGTAAAGGAAAATACATCCTAGAGGCATGATGGCAGGTAGATCCAAAAGACACAAACAGAAGAGAATCCCCCAATCCTTCTAGGCTTCCTCCTTTTATTCATTTGTCTCCTCTCCTCTGGGCCTGCCCTATGCAAATTGGGCTAGCCAGGAGGGCTGTTTGTTTAGGTCCTTAGGTCCTCACTCTGGTCCTTGGACCTTCCTTTGTTCTATTTTTTTGTGGGCTTTTCCCTTCTTTGTCTTTTAGCCAGAACCATTTTGGACTCCTTTTTCCTATTCTAACTATCTAACTCATTTATTCAGGTAGTCTTGAGAGGGAAACAGACAAGAAGGCCAGGGGTCTCCAAAAGGAGGAAATAGGCTGCAAGTGTCAGACATTTTTTATCTCTCTCTTAAGTGGCAGGAGGAAACAAACAAGTGTTAGATTTTTCCCCTTCTCTATAAAAATTTAAAAAGAGGTTTTGGTTAAAATTCTGTGTTGCCAGGATGACACCTGACTCCACCTGAACTTAACTTTTCTCAAACCTTGAGCTAACCAATGTGTTTTTCTTATGGAAATATTTTTCTTCTTAAGCCATGTTAATGAACTTTGTATTTACCCTAGACTCTGTCTTTCTTCAGGTTGTTTCCACTGAAGACTCAGAACTGATAAGGGCTCAACAAACCAGTATGTTTTACTCCTATCATTGTTCTCCTAATCTATGTTAATGAAACTATATATTTACTTGGAAACCTGCCTCTCTTCAAGATTCATGCCAATGGTTTTATTGCCCGGAATGACTCACCTGGTGCCAGTGTTATCTCAAAATGCATGTTGTGGGTGAGGGGCCTGGTGCCACTCTGAGTTTTGAGACATCTCCTTTCCATAATTAACAGTTTGCTAGTAGCTCTACAACATCCAGCTGAAGACTAGCAGGGGGGCATTCTTTCTGTCCCCTTCTGATGTCTATGTCAGACGCTTTCTCTATCTCTTTTATACTTTAATAAAACTCTATGACACAAAAGCTCTGAGCAATCAAGCCTCATCACTGGCACTGGATTGAATTCTTCTCCTCCAGAGGCAAAGAATCCCAGGGTCTTTCATGGTTCAACAATAACCTTCCAGTCCTTTTACCAGAGAGCTATTGAATATGAATTTATGTCAGGAGTATATGGAAAACAGACACTTTTTGTTAGATCTCATAGTGTTTACATTCTAGTGATCAGATATAGAAAATAATAACCTAGCATGTACTATAACACAATACATAAATATTATTTGAGATAAAGATGTGGGCTGTGATTTTTAAAAATCCCCTGGATCATCGAAAAAACAAGAGAGTTCCAGAAAAACATCTATTTCTGCTTTATTGACTATGCCAAAGCCTTTGACTCAGTGGATCACAATAAACTGTGGGAAATTCTGAAAGAGATGGGAATACCAGACCACCTGACCTGCCTCTTGAGAAACCTATATGCAGGTCAGGAAGCAACAGCTAGAACTGGACATGGAACAACAGACTGGTTCCAAATAGGAAAAGGAGTTCATCAAGGCTGTATATTGTCACCGTGCTTATTTAATTTAGATGCAGAGTATATCATGAGAAATGCTGGACTGGAAGAAGCACAAGCTGGAATCAAGACTGCCAGGAGAAATATCAATAACCTCAGATATGCAGATGACACCACCCTTATGGCAGAAAGTGAAGAGGAACTAAAAAGCCTCTTGATGAAAGTGAAAGTGGAGAGTGAAAAAGTTGGCTTAAAGCTCAACATTCAGAAAACGAAGATCATGGCATCTGGTCCCATCACTTCATGGGAAATAGATGGGGAAACAGTGGAAACAGTGTCAGACTTTAATTTTTTGGGCTCAAAAATCACTGCAGATGGTGACTGCAGCCATGAAATTAAAAGACGCTTACTCCTTGGAAGGAAAGTTATGACCAATCAAGATAGCATATTAAAAAGCAGAGATATTACTTTGTCAACTAAGGTCTGTCTAGTCAAGGCTATGGTTTTTCCAGTAGTCATGTATGGGTATGAGAGTTGGACCATAAAGAAAGCTGAGTGCCGAAGAACTGATGCTTTTGAACTGTGGTGTTGGAGAAGACTCTTGAGAGTCCCTTGGATTGCAAGGAGATCCAACCAGTCCATCCTAAAAGAAATCAGTCGTGGGTGTTCATTGGAGGGACTGATGTTGAAGCTGAAATTCCAATACATTGGCCACCTGATGCAAAGAGCTGACTAATTTGAAAACACCATGATGCTGGGAAAGATTGAGGGCAAGCAGAGAAGGGGACGACAAAGGATGAGATGGTTGGATGGCATCACCAACTCAATGGACATGAGTTTGGGTGAACTCTGGGAGTTGGTGATGGATAGGGAGGCCAGGCATGCTGTGGTTCATGGGGTTGCAAAAAGTCGGACACGACTGAGACTGAACTGAACTGAAAAGGCAAGTGAGTGAATTCTTTTAGGAGGTGATATTTAAATGAAGACCTGATCTATAGGGAGGAATTGCCAATATGACTATCTGGGGGACGATAGAAGAAAAGAAAGAACTCCTGCAGGGTCTCCATGGGTGGAACAAGCCTGATGAATACGGGAGTTTGAAAGTTAACAGATGATGTTGGAGCATGTTAAAGGATGGAGAGATGCTGTTTAGAGACAGGAGGAGTTAGATCATAAAGGACCTTATAGAATACAGAAAAGAATTTAGATTTTTAATCTGAATGTGGTTGAGAGCTGCTGGATGGATTTTAAAAATAGAAGTGTGTCTGATTTATGCTTATAAAGTTTTGGGATTTGGAGCCTCCTATTCTGGTCCTTGGGGCTTCCCAGGTGGCTCAGTGGTGAAGAATCCACTTGCCAGTGAAGGAGACATGGGTTAAATTCCTGGGTCATGAAGATGCTGGGAAGGCAACCACTCCACTATTCTTGCCTGGAAAATCCCATGGACTGAGAAGCCTTTCAGGCTATAGTCCATGGGGTCGTGAAGAGCTGGACACGACTGAGCACACACACACATTCTGGTCCTTACGTCTATGACAAAAGGCCTTCAAAGAGGTGGCTTGGGGTTTGCTAGTGGGATACTGTTTCCTTTTATCTATGATGTTTGTATTTCATAAAATTTTAATACTGAGTCCCACCCTGACTCAATTTTAGGAAGCTCTTTCTCCTAGACTCTGTATTCCAGTTTTACCTGTTGTATAGACAGGCACTTAATTCTTCAACCATTCTCAACCTTTGCTGATTCTCTTGTCTTGTCCATATTAGAGAGCTATAAAGAAATTTTATTCTCCTCACCTGCAAAAACAAATTTAAAAACCTAAACAAACAAACCCCTAAACCTTCAATATCTCAAACTCCATTCTAGACTTCCTGAGACTCAAGAAAAGTTGAGTGCATTAGCACCGCCCTCCCAAAGTATATAATATTAATGGTGTTAAATAATGCCAAATGCCCCCTACCCCTTATTCATTCACTGTCATAACTGACAGTCATTTTCCAAATTGGAGTACACTTAATGGCTATTCTAGACCCAGGATATCCAGCCTGCTTAACAAAAGTCTTAGGCTACTAACCTAGACAAAAGATCAGTGATTTTAAAGATATTCCTCACCTCTTTCCTCAAAAACATTTTCCTCAACATTATCGGTTCAGTTCAGTTCAGTCACTCAGTAGTGTCTGACTCTTTGCAACCCCATGAATTGCAGCACGCCTGGCCTCCCTATCCATCACCAACTTCTGGAGTCCACCCAAACCCATGTCCATTGAGTTGGTGATGCCATCCAACCATCTCATCCTCTGTCATCCCCTTCTCCTCCTGCCCTCAATCTTTCCCAGCATCGGGGTCTTCTCAAATGAGTCATCTCTTCACATCTGGTGGCCAAAGTATTGGAATTTCAGCTTTAGCATCAGTCCTTCCAAAGGACACCCAGGACTGATCTCCTTTAAAATAGACTGATTGGATCTCCTTGCAGTCCAAGGGACTCTCAAGAGTCTTCTCCAACATCACAGTTCAAAAGCATCAATTCTTCGGTGTTTAGCTTTCTTCACAGTCCAAGTCTCACATCGATACATGACCACTGAGAAAACCATAGCCTTGACTAGATGGACCTTTGTTGGCAAAGTAATGTCTCTGCTTTTGAATATGCTATCTAGGTTGGTCATAACTTTCCTTCCAAGGAGTAAACGTCTTTTAATTTCATGGCTGCAATCACCATCTGCAGTGATTTTGGAGCCCAGAAAAATAAAGTCAGAAGAGATACCCCACGTCTAAGGTAAGAGAAACCCAAGTAAGATGGTAGGCACTGAGAGAGGGCATCAGAGGGCAGACAGACTGAAACCACAATCACAGACAACATTATCAAGACCATGCTTTTTGATGTATGTTCTCTGTGATGAGAAAACACTGAAAACAAACAGGAGTCACTTTGTATAAACAAGTACAGAAGAGGCAGAGACTCAGTTAAGTAGATGCCTCCTTTGTAATTTATAATTTAAGAGATCAGATGCACTAAGAACTGAACTAAACCTTTATTTTGTCATTGAACAATACTGTTTTGAATGACACTTAGACCATAATCAATATTTGAATTAAAAGTTTAACTCAGAAAACACAGTTTTCTTAAACATACACATTTCTTCTTTTCAGAATTAGGTAAGCAATAATAGAAAAGTGACTAACTTTTGCTCTGTATTGTTTGTTACTTACTTCATGGGCAGTGCCCATTGAGTCAAACAATGCTACGTGTAGTAGCACTCTATTAGACTCTATAGAAGCAAAACAAATTTGAGCCTTCACACTGTAAGTGCATTTGTGGTAATTAGATAGACCAACAATTATAATCAAGTTATAATTAACATATGTAACAAAATTCTTAAATTTCTATGAAAATCAAAATACCTATGTAGAGCAGAGTAAAGATGGTTACTGTAAAAACTAAATTAAATCTATCCTAGGGATTTTAGTTATGGTGTATATAACTGAATGGTAACCAAATATTTTCGTGATTGTTATGATAACCCCAAAGTTGACTCGTTTCTCCACAAATATTGTTAGAAAGCAACATTTAAGTGACTTATTGCAGTACACTTTTAAATCAATTTAAAATAAATAATCCTGTGAATATTTAACTGAACTTGCTGCAGTTTTACTTTTGGCAATTTGATCAGGATTTTTGTGCCAGATCTAGATCTAAGAGATTTGGGATTTGCAGGCAATATTGCTCTGTTTCACAAAAATATGCTTAATCAGTTCCAGTTAGAAAGATAACAATCAGAAAAGTTTGCCAAGGAAAGAACGCAACCCACTTCAGATTTCTCTTTGAAAATGGAACATAGGTTAGAAAACATTTAAAAATAATAATACCATTGATATGCAGTCAAAACAGATTTATTAAGAGAAAGGAGCGTAACTCTTTTAACTCTAAACTTAGCTGTAACCTGTGCTCTTATTAAGAAAAAGAACCAAGAAGCTTAATAGGTAGCACTAGTGGTAAAGAATCTGCTTGCTGATGCAGGAGATGCAAGTGATGCAGGTTTGATCCCTTGGTCCGGAAGATCCGCTGGAGAAGGGAATGGCTACCCACTCCAGTATTTTTGCCTTGAAAATTCCATGGATAGAGGAGCCTGGCAGGCTATAGTCCATGGTGTCTCAAAGAGTTGGACACAACTAAGCAACTGAAGCACAAAGCACACATAACAGGAAATAAGGGGAAAACTGTTATAATTGAGTGGATGAAAGTTCAGTTTCTTGAGTAAGATAGTCCTTGCTTTCAGTCCTTACTCTGTTGCTTACTAGCTGTATGATCTGAAACAAGTCTGTTATTCTAATAAGAATCCACCTGCAATGTGGGAAACCTGGGTTCGATCCCTGGGTTGAGAAGATCCCCTGGAGAACGGAATGGCTATCCATTCCAGTATTCTGGCCTGGAGAGAGTCGGACATGATTGAGCAACTTTCACTTTCTTATTCTAAGACTCAGTTTCCTCATGTGTAAAATGGCAACAATACTGGGGAGCTTAAGTAAGAGTGTAGATAAAGCAGTTGGTAAAATGCTTAATTCATAATTGGCACTAAACAGATAGTTCTTTCATTCATTCATTCAATATATATATTTTTAGTTATCAGCTATATGTCAGGCATTCTGTTGGCCACTTGGAATATCACAGGAGCAAGATTCTTGTTGTCATGAATTTATAGTTTAATAAGAATAAATTAAAATAATCAATTACAAGAAAAGGGCTGTGGGAGTATGGAAGCACTTGATAATACATGAAAAAAGTTGGGGAAGGAGGTAAGCCAGAGAAGTCTGCTTGAACGAGATGATTTTTAAGCTAGAAATGCAGGGACAGACAGGTTGAGCAGGAAACAAGGTGCCAGAGTGTTCCAGACAGAAGAAAAAGCTTATAAAAATGGCTGTAATTTTTTCAGAGATTCGGATAGGCCTATGCTTTTCTCATCTTCACCTCTGGCCATTTTCATGTGTTGTAATCTCTGTCTGGAACACACTTGAGCCTTGTTGTACTTTCCCCCTGTGTACTCGCTGTAACACAGAGGTTGTTACTAATTGTCGAGTGAAGATGTGGCCAGGATTTATAAGATCGTATTAGGTCAGTGCAAATGTAATTGCAGTTTTGAACCATGAGTTTTAAATCATCATAACTGGGGAGGGAGGTGGGAGAGGGGTTCAGGATTGGGAACACGTGTACACCCGTGGTGGATTCATGTTGATGTATGGCAAAACCAATGCAATATTGTAAAGCAATTAGCCTCCAAAAAAAAAAAAAAAGACATAAAATATAACTAGGCTCAAATGCATCTTTATTAAACAAATAGGAGTTGTAAAAGCAACACATTTTTGCCAACAACAAATAAGTCTGTTTATTCCTGTAGCATAAAAATCCATGCCTCAGGATTCAGCAAACTCTTGGAAAGTACTTTCTGAATCCTGCTGATTGTGGAAGACTTTTCGCTGCCAAAAGTTGTTGAAATGCCTGAAGGAGCGGTAGTCCGTTGGTGAGAGGTCATGTGAATGAGTGAATATGGGTTGCTAGGAATTTCCTAGCCCAATTGCTTCACCTTTTGGTTGTGCAACTTACTGTAGGGTGTTGTTGTGGAGAAGAATTTGGCCCTTTCTGTTGACCAGTACCGGCTGCAGGCATTGCAATTTTCTATGCATCTCATTGATTTGCTGAGCATACTTCTCAAATGTAATTATTTTGTCAGGATTCAGAAAGCTGTAGTGGATCAGACCAGCAGCAGGCCACCAAACAGTGATCATGACCTTTATTTGGTGCAAGTTTGGGCTTTCCTGGTGGCTCAGATGATAAAGAATCTGCCTGCAATGCAGGGGACCTGGGTTAGATCCTTGGGTTGGGAAGATTGCCTTGGAGGAGTAAATGGCAACCCCTCCAGTATTCTTGCCTGAAGAATCCCATGGACAGAAGATCCTGGTGGGCTATCGTCCATGGAGACACAAAGAGTCATACACAATTGAGTGACTAACTTTGGCTCTGGGAAATGCCTTGGAGCTTCTTCTCAGTCCAACCACTGACCCTGGTCATCACTGGTTGTCATATAAAATACACTTTTCATCAAAATCACAACCCAATAAAGAAAGCTCATTGTTGTTGTGTAGAGTAAGAGAAGACAACACTTCAAAACAATGAGTTATTTTATTTGTGGTCAGCTCATGTGGCACCCACTTATCCAGCTTTTTCATGCCACTATGCTCTTCATCTCCAAGGCTCTCATCTCCTTTGCAAAACTTTTTGAACGACCACTGCACTGTATATTCATTAGCAGTTCCTGGGCCAAATGTGTTGCTGATGTTGCCAGTTGCCTCCACTGCTTTATGACCCATTTTGAACTCAAATAAGAAAATCGCTCAAATATGCTTTTTATCTAACGTCATTTCCCTAGTTTAAAATAAACATAAAATAAACATCAAGAAATAAGTGATTCGGAAAAAAAATAAAGCAAGAAATATACATTAAAATAACATAACCACATTCACTTAAGCATGTATTCTAGTATCAAATGGCAAAGTTCAACAATGCAAAAACTTCAATTACTTTTGCAGCAACCTAATATTAGTGCCTTTTAAGCCACTTAAATTATATGGAATTTATCTATAAAATCACAGGAAATTGAAATTTTGTTAAATACGTGTGCATGTACCTCTGTGTGTGTGGTAGTGTAGTTTCCTGAAGGGTTATACTCCCCATTATACTTTATTAATTACCTTGAAGAAAGGAGAAATGGATCTTCCTGGGCTGCTAAGAAAAGAGACTGATAGGTGGAATGGTCCAGAAGCTTCAAGTAAAAGCATTAAGTTTCAGATAGCCCCAGGGTCAATGTGAAAATGGTATCTGCTGTGATAAGAGGCCAATAACGTGAATCAGGAAGGAAAACTGTACCCAACAGGATATAATGTTTAAGTGTGCAGAATAAATCGGTTCAGTTCAGTCACTCAGTTGTGTCCGATCTGCTACCCCATGGACTGCCACATGCCAGGCTTCCCTGGCCATCACCAACTCCTGGAGCTTGCTCAAATTCATAGCTTGGACTATATGGACATTTGTCAGCAAAGTGATGTCTCTGCTTTTAAATATGCTGTCTAAGTTTGTCATAGATTTTCTTCCTAGGAGCAAGAGTCTTTTAATTTCATGGCTGAAGTCACCATCTGCAGTGATTTTTAGAGCCGAAGAAAATAAAGTCTGTCACTGTTCTCATTGTTTCCCCATCTATTTGCCATGATGGGATGGGATCGGATGCCATGATCTTAGTTTTTTGAATGCTATGGCAGTGACAACAGACACATGACTGTATCCTGAGAAAACTCACAGAGGACTTTATGCTAAAGCAAAAGCAAAAGTGTTCGTCACTCAGTGTGCCGACTCTTTGTGACCCTGTGGACTGTAGCCCAACAGGCTCCTCTGTCCGTGGGATTCTCTAGGCAAGAATACTGAAGTGGGTTGCTATTCCCTTCTCCAAGGGATCTTCCTGACCCAGAGATCGAAACTAGGTCTCCTGCATTGCAGGCACGTTCTTTACTGTCTGAACTACCAGAGAAAGCTAAATTATGACCCAAGATATGCAGGTCAGAGACAGAAGAGGAACTGGAAAAATGTTTTGATTTGCCTATTCCACTCCTTGGATGGACATCAAGAAGATAAGACCAGTCAATCTTAAGGGAGATCAACCCTGAATATTCATTGTAAGGACTGATGCTGAAGCTGAAGCTCCAGTATTTTGGTCACTTGATGCGTACAGCCAACTCATTGGAAAAGTCCCTGATGCTGGGAAAGATTGAGGGCAGAAGGAAAAGAGGGTGTCAGAGGATAAGACTGTTGGATGGCATCACTGATGCAATGGACATAAACTTGGGCAAACTTCGAGAGATGGTGAGGGATAGGGAGGCCTGGCGTGCTGCTGTCCATAGTGTCACAAAGAGTTGGACATGACTGGGTGACTGAAGAACAACAACATTGCAATCCAAATAGACTAAAAATTATTCAACCTAACTTACAAGGCCCTCCATGACCTCGCCTCTCTTTAGGTCCCCTTCCTTATCTCTTACTACATCTCCAAGTGGTTCCCTGGACTTTTAGTTTCTTTAAGACTGGTTCTCATACTTCTCTGCTAATACACAGTATTTTGTTTTGCCTGACATTTTTTTTTCTGAGATAATTCCTCCATAGCCTTAAGATCTCTCCTTATACATTGCCCCTTCCAAGAAGCTCTAAGTACAGGAGATGCCTCTGCTTCCGCTGTCTTAGCACTCATCACACTCCACCCTCTGCCAGAATAAACTCCGTCTTGTAAGGGTAAGGATCAAGCTTACCTTGATATCCATGATATGTAGCATGGTACTGTTACATAGTAGATATTTAGTAAGTGTTTTTGGAGAACATATCTGATTTGCCAACTGAGTTAATGGGTGAGTGCATTGATAAGGCAAAAAACAAACAAACAAAAAAACCCACATAAAAAGTCAAAAATCAAAATGACAAAAAAACTTCAAGACCATGGATAAAAAAGAAAAAGCAAGACACTCTTGAGCTTTGCCCATAGTGTTTACAAAGAGTTTACCACTCATCTTATTTAAGTTTTTTACAAAACCTTGTTAAAATGAAAGGTTTATCCCTATTTTATAGGCAAGGAATTTAAACCTCAGAAAAATAGTTGTTGTTCAGTTCCTAAGTCATGTCCAACACTTTGCAACCCTGTAGACTGCAGCATACCAGGCTTTTCTGCCTTTTCCTATCTCCCAGAGTTTGCTCAAATTCATGTCCATTGAGTGGATGATGCTATCTAACCATCTTATCCGTTGCCTCCTCTTTCTCCTTTTGCCTTCAGTCTTTCTCAGCATCAGGGTCTTTTCCAATGAGTTAGCTCTTCAGGTGGTCAAAGTATTGGAGCTTCAGCTTCAGCATCAGTCCATCCAATGAATATTTGGGGTTGATTTCTTTTAGGATTGACTGGCTTGATCTCCTTGAAGTCCAAGGGATTCTCAAGAGTCTTCTCCAGAACCACAATTCAAAAGCATCAATTGTTTGGTGCTCAGCCTTCTTTATAGTCCAACTCTCACATCCATACATAATTACTGGGGAAACCGTAGCTTTGACTATCCGGACCTTTGCTGGTAAAGTGATGTCTCTGCTTTTTAATATGCTGTCTAGGTTTGTCATAGCTTTGCTTCCAAGGAGCAAGTGTCTTTTAATTTCATTGATGAAGTCACTATCTGAAGTGATTTTGGAGCCCAAGAAAATAAAATCTGTCACTGCTTCCACCTTTCCTACTTCTATTTGCCATGAAATGATGGGACTGGATGACATGATTTTAGTTTTTTGAATGTTGATATTCAAGCCAGCTTTTTCACCTTCATCAAAAGGCTCTTTACTTCCTATTCAACTTCTCCCATTAGAGTGGTATCTGAAAAATCAATACCTTACTAAAGACTAAACTCATAGTATTAGAAGAGCTTGTCAGTCAGTCAGTTCAGTTGCTCAGTCACGTCTGACTCTTTGTGATGCCAGGCCTCCCTGTCCATCACCAACTCCCAGAGTTTGCTCAAACTCATGTCCTTTGAGTCGGTGATGCCATCCAACCATCTTGACCTCTGTCATCCCTTTCTCCTCCTGCCTTCAATCTTTCCCAGCATCAGGGTCTTTTCGAATGAGTCAGTTCTTCATGTCAGGTGACCAAAGTATTGGAGTTTCAGCTTTAGCATCAGTCCTTCCAATGAATATTCAGGACTGATTTCCTTTAGGATTGACTGGTTGTTCTCCTTGAAGTGCAAGGGACTCTCAAGAGTCTTCTCTGACACCACAGCTCAAAAGCACCAATTCTTTGGGATTCAGCTTTCTTTATAGTCCAACTCTCACATCCATACATGACTACTGGAAAAACCATAGCTTTGACTAGACGGGCCTTTGTCAGCAAAGTAATATTTCTGCTTTTTAATATGCTGTCTAGGTTGGTCATAACTTTTCTTCCAAGGAGTGTCTTTTATTTTTTTTATTTTTATTTTTTCAAGGAGTGTCTTTTAATTTCATGGCTGCAGTAACCATCTGTAGTGATTTTGGAGCCCAAGAAAATAAAGTCTGTCACTGTTTTCATTGTTTCCCCATCCATTTGCCATGAAGAGCTTGGACTAGAATCAAATCAGAAATGAAAAGGTTTTGAGTTAGAGAGTAAAATGTAAATACAAAAATATTGTTAAGTGCTGTAGAACTTCGATTACTAAGTAGACTCACATGTATTGATATTTAAAGTGAAATAAATATGATCACCTTTGATGTGAGTATAAAGTTTGGTTTTCCACAGTTTTATGGACATGATAAAATTATTGCATTTTTTAAAGTTTGAAAATATGTAGGTAAAAGTATTGTAGTCCACCTAGTATTTGGATGAGTAAATGCTTTACCCAAACAAACAGTGGGTCATGGACCACACGATCCAAAGCATACAGTGAGTCATGTGGTCATGAGTTATTTCACTGTGGGAAAGCTGAGAGTTGGAAATTCAGCCCCAGATATCTTACATCTCCCCTTCTTGGATCCCAGCTTTGTCATGATAAAGGGGTTTGCATAAATCAGTGAAGCTATAAGTTAACTCTTGCAGGACCATGTGTAGGCAGAGGACCCAGAGATCAAATTGGCAACATTTTTTGGATCATAGAGAAAGCAAGGGAATTCCAGAAAAAAAAATCTGCTTCTGCTTTATTGACCATGCTAAAGCCTTTGACCACATGGATGACAACAAACTGTGGAAAATGCTTAAAGAGATAGGAATACCAGACCACCTTACCTGTCTCCTGAGAAATCTGGAAAAGCAACAGTTAGAACTGAACATGGGAACAACAGATTGTTCAAAATTGGGAAAGGAGTCTGTCTGTATATTGTCACCCTGCTTATTTAACTTTTATGCAGATTACATTATGAAAAGTGAGAGGCTGGATGAACTACCATCTGGAATCAAGATGGCTGGGTGAAATATCAACAACCTCAGATATGCAAATGATACCACTCTAATTGCAGAAAGTGAAGAGGAAGTAAAGAGCCCCTTGATGTGGGTGAAAGAGGAGAGTGAAACTAGCTTAAAACTTAACACTAAAAAAACTAAGATCATGGCATCCAGTCCCATCACTTCATGGTAAATAATGAAAGTTGCTCATTCATGTTTATCTCTTTGTGACCCATGGACTATACAGTCCATGGAATTCTCCAGACCAGAATACTGGAGCTGGTAGCCATTCCCTTCTCCCGGGGATCTTCCAAACCCAGGGATCAAATCCAGGTCTCCCACATTGCAGGTTGATTCTTTACCAACTGAGCCACAAGGGAAGCCAAATAGAAGGAGGGAAAGTGGAAGCAGTTACAGATTTTACTTTTGGGGGCTCCAAAATCACTTTGGACAGTGACTATAGCCATGAAATTAAAAGACGCTTGCTCCTTGGAAGGAAAGCTATGACAAACCTAGACAGCATATTAAAAAGCAGAGACATCACTTTGTTGACAATGGTCTGTAAAGTCAAAGCTATGGTTTTCCCAGTAGTCATGTGTGGATGTGAAAGCTGGCCCATAAAAAATGCTGAGTGCCAAAGAATTGATGCTTTCAAAATGTGGTGCTGGAAAAGACTCTTGAGAGTCATTTGGACTTCAAGGAGATCAAACCAGTCAATCCTAAAGGAAATCAACCCTAACTATTCATTGTATGGACTGATGTTGAAGCTGATGCTCCAATACTTTGGCCACCTGACTCAAAGACTCTGATGCTGGAAAAGATTGAGGGAAGGAGGAGAAGGGGGTGACAGAGGATTAGATGGTTGGATATCATCACCATCTCAATGGACATGAGTTTGAGTGAACTCCAGGAGACACTGAAGGACAGTGAAGCCTGGCGTGCTGCAGTCCATGGGGTCACAAATGGTCTGACATGACTTAGGAACTGAACCACCACAGCAAATCTACATCTGCTGATAAACAAATATCACCATTTTTAACCAACAGCGTTTGCCCAGTTTTTCTCAGAGTAAACATATTTTTAGGAGTGGAGATTTTAAGAAATCTATATCTCTAACATTTTTAATGTACATTAATTAAAATAAATGTAAATGGCACCTCCAAACTTGAGTGACTAGAATATTGAGAGAATTAAAGTTAAACTTAAAGTTCTTGATACAAATATTTTGCAAATGCAAATCAATGGGCCAGGCTTTAATATCTGGTAAATAGTAGTACAATAGATGATGAAGAATATCTATACTTCAAACACCTTTAACTTAGCAAGGTTTGGGTATTGTTCCTTTCTTGTTAGATCCTGTCATCATAAGATTTATGTCTTAAACATAGTATGTCATATTTATGTCAAATATAATATGTCAAATTTCTGTCATAAATATAGTAATTTATTTGCAAGAAGATCTCTTATGAGATTTTACTTTTATGATTGTCATTTTTATTATTAACCTTGAGCTTTGATGCTTGTTTACTTGAGTATTATGGAAAATTGTACTTAATCTTTGTGGATTCTTTTTAGGAAATTAGATTTTTAAATCATTCATATTTAACCAGCTGGCAATTACTTAACTGATCTTGTTGTAACAGATGTAATCTCTTTACAATAGAATTAAGTCCATATGTATACAAGGCTGTTTAGAATCTCACAGAGTTAGAAATGAATGAATTAATATCAATTATGATTAAATAAAAAGTTTCTGAATGTAACAGAAACATCTGTAAAAGAAACAAAAATCAATAAGAATTTTTGAATTTAAACCAAATCCTGAATTTCTATAGAGGATTAGCAGAGCCCATCCAGTTGGGACTAATATCAATGTTCTCATCTTTTTTTTGAATGATGTATACTATCCTCTTGAGAAATCTGTATGCAGGTCAGGAAGCAACAGTTAGAACTGGACATGGAACAGCAGACTGGTTCCAAATAGGAAAAGGAGTACGTCAAGGCTGTATATTGTCACCCTGCTTATCTAACTTATATGCAGAATACATCATGAGAAACGCTGGACTGGAGGAAGCACAAGCTGGAATCAAGATTGCCGGGAGAAATATAAGTAACCTCAGATATGCAGATGACACCACCCTTATGGCAGAAAGTGAAGAGGAACTCAAAAGCCTCTGTTGCTGTTGCTAAGTCGCTTCAGTCGTGTCCGACTCTGTGCAACCCCATAGATGGCAACCCACCAGGCTCCCCCGTCCCTGGGATTCTCCAGGCAAGAACACTGGAGTGGGTTGCCATTTCCTCCTCCAATGCATGAAAGTGAAAAGTTAAAGTGAAGTCGCTCAGTCGTGTCCGACTCCTAGCGACCCCATGGACTGCAGTCCACCAGGCTCCTCCATCCATGGGATTCTCCAGGCAGGAGTACTGGAGTGGGGTGCCATTGATGAAAGTGAAAGAGGAGAGTGAAAAAGTTAGCTTAAAGCTCAACATTCAGAAATGAAGATAATGGCATCCGGTCCCACCACTTCATGGGAAATAGATGGGGAAACAGTGGAAACAGTGTCAGACTTTATTTTGGGGGGCTCCAAAATCACTGCAGATGGTGACTGCAGCCGTGAAATTAAAAGACGCTTACTCCTTGGAAGGAAAGTTATGACCAAACTAGATAGCATATTCAAAAGCAGAGACATTACTTTGCCAACAAAGGTCCGTCTAGTCAAGGCTATGGTTTATCCAATGGTCATGTATGGATGTGAGAGTTGGACTGTGAAGAAGGCTGAGTGCCGAAGAATTGATGCTTTTGAACTGTGGTGTTGGAGAAGACTCTTGAGAGTCCCATAGACTGCAAGGAGATCCAACCAGTCCATTCTGAAGGAGATCAGCCCTGGGATTTCTTTGGAAGGAATGATGCTAAAGCTGAAACTCCAGTACTTTGGCCACCTCATGTGAAGAGTTGACTCATTGGAAAAGACTCTGATGCTGGGAGGGATTGGGGGCAGGAGCAGAAGGGGATGACAGAGGATGAGATGGCTGGATGGCATCACTAACTCGACGGACCTGAGTCTCAGTGAACTTCTGGAGTTGGTGATGGACAGGGAGGCCTGGCGTGCTGCGATTCATGGGGTCGCAAAGAGTCGGACACGACTGAGCGACTGAACTGAACTGATACTATCCAAGGGCTTTCCATGTAGTGCCAGCAGTAAAGAGCCTGTCTGCCAGTACAGGAGATGTACTAGATGGGGTTTGATACCTGGGTCAGGAAGATCCCCTGGAGGAGGACACGGCAACCCACGCCAGTATTCTTTCCTGCAGAATCCCATGGACAGAGGAACCTGGTGGGCTACAGTCCTCGGGTCACAGAGTTGGGCACGACTGAGGCGACTTAGCATGTACGCAGGCATACTGTCTGAGGTAGGTCCCAAACCCTTGGATGAGATACTCTTGATATTTTTTCTTACGTCTGCTGTCTGCCTGCAAAAGTTCTGTGGAAGACTCTGAGACCTTAGAAAATGCTAAAGCTGCCTGACAGGAATCTATGTCCTAGAAGTCTACCATTTCCTAGGTTAGATGGAACATGAGAGAGAAATAAACCTCTATTGTGTTAGGACATTGAGATTTAGGGATAGTCTGTTTTGGTAGGTAGTCTAACCTGAATAATACAGAGGATGTGAGGAAAATCCCAAAGATTCAGTGTGTCTCATGTTTTCCTCTCAACATCCTCAACCTTGCTGCATATTAAAGTATCATTAATTATGCACCAATTGGTCTAAATAAGAGTAGCTTTGATTTGGATATTGCTAGGAAATCTATTTGTTGCTTGTTTCCAGCATTTCTGCAATAAGAAATGTAAGTCTAAATTATAATTATACAGTGCTTACCACAGGGCCAAAATATTCCCTCTGTCCCACAAAACATTGAAATGATTTTGTTAATGATTACTGATGTTTTCCTCTCCCACAAGCTCCATATTTTATGCTAAGACAATTTCCTATCAGTAGAAAAAGCACAATTTGGAATTCTGGGGAGTCTGATTTAATGAAAAGCTGTATTGATAGTTAAAACTCATTTCAATTACAGTTAACCCTCAACTTATCTGCACTTATAAAATGAATATATTTTCTATTAGAAAACCACAATTTTATGCTAGCTATCAGACTGATTAATTTTTAGCAATATAAAGTTTCTTATTCTTTAAATGTACACCAAAAATTTGGTCCTGAAGGCTAACAAAAATAGTACAGATATTTCTGAAGCAGTGTGCACTACTTTGACTTAATTATACACAGAACACAAATAATAAGTCTCTGTTGTTCTGAAATAGCATTTTTGACTTATTGATTTTATGGGTAAATGAAGTATTTATCTTGATTAATTCAACCTAAGAGGATATGAGCATTTTACATTGTCATTTTACGGATGAGAAAACTGAGATTCAGAGAAGAAAGGAAACTTCCCCAAGGATCCACAGTTGGTAAGGGGGAGAGCTGCAATCTGAGATTGACTCTGATGGTCTGAGCTCTTAATGACAGTGCATTAACCAAAATTTCTCAGACCTGAGGCCCTGCAGATTGTTGAGAATGTTTCTGTGGATCCCAAAGAGTCTGTGGACCCTAGATTGAGAAATACTATAATTAAATATTAAACACATGTTTACAATTTCTACTCAGCACATATGTCTCATTTGGTAATATCTTGGTCTAGTAAAACCAGAAACACAAATTTACATGGAAAGTACAAAACAATTGCATGATGACAAAATAGTCTATCAGATGAAAAAAAAATAATCAGATGATCTAAAATGTGTGTATACATACATGCAAATCTATCTATTTTTTCAGTTATTGAACACTCTAGACTTCATTGCGTACAAATAGAGAGCTTTAGTTTTCTTAAATCACTGGCTTAACAATAATCTATGGAGCAGTTTTTAAACCTCAGTATGCAAACCACTATAATGCCAAGACTTTAAAAGGAATAATGGAGCAATAATGTATTCTTTCCTGAGACAGATATAGCTGAGGGTGACTGTAGAAAAGACTTTGAGGTGGTTTCCTCCCTTCCACTTTCCTCTCCCTATCTCTTCTATCCTGCTTCACAAAAGAAAGGCACACCTCTCAAAAATCTCTCTGGATATCCAAGAAAGTGACTTCAAAATATTGGTGTAAGAGAACAAATCAGTATAAATGGATAGCCAAGGAAATACAGACCACCTCAGGATGTGTGTCTCTTTCGGTCTTGCAGATATTTCTGTTAACACGTTACTACTGACAGGGGAATTTTTGCAGAAACTAATGCCTACGACATTAATATGCCTCAGCTCAATAATGTGTTACAAGTGAAAAACTGGTGTTTAAAAGGCAGAGGGAGAGGGTGGGGAGATTTGGGAGAATGGCATTGAAACGTGTGTAATATCACGTATGAGACGAGTCGCCAGTCCAGGTTCGATGCACGATGCTGGATGCTTGGGGCTGGTGCACTGGGACGACCCAGAGGGATGGTACAGGGAGGGGGGAGGGAGGAGGGTTCAGGATGGGGAGCACGGGTATACCTGTGGCGGATTCATTTCGATGTTGGGCAAAACTAATACAATATTTTAAAGTTTAAAAATAAAATAAAATTTAAAAAAATAAAAGGCATCGGTATTGATAATTGCTGTTTAAAGATTTTATTTCTTCCAACTTTTCATATTGTCAAAGACAGCATCAATTTTTGAGGTAGTTCCAGAAGAGCAAAGCAAATAACATAGTTAAGAAACATTAAAAAAAGAAAATAGCTTTTTTTCCCCATGTATTTAAATATAAGCAGTTCTTTTCAGCTGTTCTTAAGACTCATCCTTGGGAAACATCATTAGCTAAAAAAAGAAAAAATACTTTGAAGAGTTGGAGCACTCTAGCTTAATGAAGTAGATCATAATTGGAATATGTTTAACATAATTGGAATATTTTTTGAGATTACCAAAATTTTCAAGATACACTGGATAAAACTCATGGGCAAAATCTTTATGCTTTCTTTCAGATTAGGTATGTATTATTGAAATATTTATCATAATTGGAATATTATTTGAGATTATCAAAATTTTCAAGATACACTGGATAAAACTCATGGGCAAAATCTTTATGCTTTCTTTCCGATTTGGTATGTATTATTCAAAGTGGTTAAAATCTACTTTATCAAGTCAAGTCATATTGTGAGATATTTAATTATTTAATTCTCCTCTTATTTCATCTTATGAAATGACTATATTTTCTACCTTCTATTAATAAAAAGTAAAAGTAAATGCTAGCCAGACTTGTTAGTTTTGGCTATAGAGAAGTTTCTCCATTTAGATACAGGATAAGTTTGTTTGATCATGATAGCTAGTAAAATTAATAGAGTTCCTTCTGGTTTTACACATTCTTTATTTATTCAAATGACCAAGCATCAGAGTTTGATACATGTATACATAGATTTAACAAGGAAATATTTCTAGGTAAATAAATTACTTATGATCTGAGCTATGTAATACATTGCATTATTAAAAATAAGTAATAAGAAATAGTATATTGCTTTATAAATTTATTTTATGAATTATAAAATTGTATGAATTAATCTTATCTTAAGAGGATGCTATCTTACATGTTCTACACTCTATTTCTCAGTGGTTTTGAAATACTTTTCAAAATAAGTATTGACATACTTATTTGACTAGAAAAATAAAGTTAGGCTTTCCATGATAGTGGCTTTTTATTTTGACAATGAGAACTGACTTTACTAATTAAATTGCTTGGTAATCAAGTTTAGCTAAATCTGCAGCTCCAAAGTTTTTTAAAGTCTATTTAAAGCATATGGCAAGATAAAAACCTTTTATCAAAAAATATTATATTGGTAAGTATGTATTGAAATTGAGAATGCTTTTATTTTCCAAATATTTCTGAGTACACTGAGGAGCAACTTTTAATTCAGTTGATAACAGAACAAACCAGAGTAAGATGACCTGAATTCACATTCTGAATTTATTGCTTTTTATCCAAGAAAAATTAAGGCAAATGACTTAACATCTCCTTACTTCAGTTTTTGTCTTTAAAATGGAACATCAGCAGGACCTATCCATAAGGCTGTGACGAGGAGTGAAAGGTTAAGATATAGGTTAAATTGTATGAAATTTCTGTGTTCAATCACTTTTGACCTATAATTACAGCAATTTCATATGATTCCTGATATAGTTAGGAATATAATTAGTATTCCTAATATATTTCCCAGAAATGGAGAAAGTAAATGATTTTGACCATGAGGTAATAAGTCCTTTTGGTCCGTGTTTTTCAAATGTTTAGATTTTGACAAAATCGAAGGAGGACCTAATTGAGCTATGAGAAAATAGGTTATTAACAACAATTTTTGATAATAATGTTATTTTTACTTATAAAAAGAATTCAAATAATTGAGAGATATTTATATTAAAAAATAATGTCATTCCAACCAAAATGTTTATAAAAGCCATTTTTGATTCATACAACTATAAAAATTTGAAATACAATTTATGTGAACTTGTTGCATTCTAATGCTAATATAAAAAATATTCTAACACTAAGAAATATGACATAGTCATCTCTGCATACACTAATATTTTGAAATTACTTAATCTCACTGAGACTCATTTCTAAGAAATTATTATATATTTTAATAAAATTTTACTTTTAGTTATTGTGTTTTGATGAATTACAGATCATATTGAACCAACTGGTTCCAGAAAAAATACATGTTAAGTGTACAATTATAGGAAATTTTAAGTAAATCAAATTCACTTTATATCCATAATCTAGTTCTCTTACCTCTGAACAGATATGCATAAATCAACAAGTATGCTGCATAAGAAAACAACTCACCTGGGTAGTAAGATAGCAATGTTGTTGAAGATACCAGTGTTGACTTCTCATTTCTGGTGGTGGCATTTCTTGAGACTTCTCTCATGGATTTGGTAAACACCATTTCTTCACTCTTAAGGCAAGGAAGTGAAAATCCATAGTTTCTTCTTTAGGTCAATAATTCACAACTTAAATACATTTCAGCTCTCCCTGTTTGCCGGGCTTGTGCTTAAAACAGTTTAGAGTTGGGATAGAGACCAGGAATGATGAGTAGTGGGAACCAGCCATCAGAGAGCTTGAAGCCACTGTTATTTTCAACATTCTTTAAAATGCAGAAAATTGAGTCTGCTTTTTTCTCAACCTTCATTTTTTTGCTGTTGAATTTAGGACTTAATAAGAACATTACTACTCATCATACATACACAGAATGCAGCTCAATTTTTAAAAAATTGAACAGTGAAATGATTGTTAAAAACCACAGAATACATCCTCAG
Source organism: Bos taurus (assembly GCF_002263795.3). Lineage (NCBI taxonomy): Eukaryota > Metazoa > Chordata > Mammalia > Artiodactyla > Bovidae > Bos > Bos taurus. Next base: position 10,619,575 of record NC_037332.1, on the reverse strand, counting down.
ATCCATGTGGGCTGAAGATCCCAACTTCAGTTTCTATAAGCAGAATGCTTTCCAATTTTTAGACTGATGCCATCTGAATCCAAGACAGTCATGAACTAGAGATTATATCATTCTTCACAGAATAAGTCTATACTACTGTTCATAAAATGAATTTCACTGGAGATGCATTAAAAATATCAAAATAGATATGACCATTTCTAAGTAATCTGCCATTTTATTGAGAAATTTCAAGAAAAATCATGAGGAAAATTAAGATTATCAAAATCAACATTGTAGGTTAAAATTCAGAACAATTTTTAGTACTTCAGTATCAATTGATTCTTTAAAAACTTTATTAAAGAATAAATATACCAAAACTACAAGAGAATGAATAAAAATATAGAACTATAATTGTTCTAATTAAGTTATATTTTTGTAGGGACTCCAACAATCTAGATGAAAAGAATATTGCTTCAGTACACAAATACTTACTAAAAATAATTATCTAAAACATTGCTTTTTTTGACTTGTTTTTGGTCACTGTTTTCTAATTTATCACCCACTTAATCAAGTTTACATCACTAGCGTTTGGGAATAGTCTTCAAGTACATGAAAAAAAGTTTGTGAATATATAAAGAAACCCAGAGAGTTCCCAAAGGATGCTCACTAATCACAGGTTTCAACTTATATACCACATTATCCTCTCAGGGTACCATTGAGTACAACTGATTCTGGCCCCACATACAGAAAGACAGCAAATTGTAAAGTTGATGTGTGAGTTTTCTTTATAGCTAAATCAATAACTAAATATAAAAATCATTTAAGGCAAAGCATAACTCAGTCGGTAAAGAATCCACCTGCAATGCCGAAGACCCAGGTTCAATTCCTGGGTCGGGAAGATCGGCTGGAGAAGGGTTAGGCTACCCACTCCAGTATTCTTGGGCTTCCCTTGTGGCTCAGCTGGTAAAGAATCCACCTGCAATGTGGGAGACCTGGGTTTGATCCCTGGGTTGGGAAGATCCCCTGGAGAAGGGAAAGGCTACCCACTCCAGTATTCTGGCCTGGAGAATTCCATGGACTCACTATACTGTCCATGGGGTCAGAAAGAGTTGAACACGACTGAGCGACTTTCACTTTCACTTTTCATATGTTTGTTAATAATAGTATTCCCCAAGAGCACTACGTATTATTTCCACGTGTCATTTCTCATTGATAATAACATCTGATTTATTCAGTGATCAATCTTTGGTAAATTCAACATCTAACAACTCTGAGAACTTGACAGTGAATGGATAAAGTTCTGATCGACTGAAATACTTGGTATTGAAAGATTCATGTGACTTGTCTACTGGCTAGACCATTGAGTCAACCTTAGATATATAATGAATGTACACTTTCAACACTTGGGTATCTTACTTCTCTGTCCACATTACATTAGTAAGAGCTTCATCTGAGAATTCGTGTGTTTATTCCATAAATATTTTTTTAAAACTTCTCATGTGCTCAGCACTTCACTGACAAACTAAATTGTTATTTAATAACTAAATAATAGTAAGAAATGAACTAGCAACCATACTAAAGCCAAGCATAAAACTGATGATTGTAAAAATGACTCTAATTGTTAAGAGAAAACCTAAATTATGCTTGATATTTTCTGCTTAAAAAAAGCAGGTAAGTGTGTTTATTTTAGTAAAAAATAATATTGTATTTTCAGGTTAGTAGAATCATAACTTGAAATACATATTATTTTAAAAGGTTATTCTTTATACTTAAAGAAACAGTTTGTTATCTGAAGTTCATTTATTGAAGCAAAGTAATTCGTAACAGCAGCAGGTGTATGATGTTAGTAAGAGGCAGTGTCTCACTGCTTCTTTAGGAACTTTTAGAATGTATTCTTATAAAAATAGTCACCCCTAAAGGCTGGTACAGAAAGTTAATAAGCTTGAGATTAATGATGATTGAATTATGTGTCAGAAAATGGACACTGTGAGAGAAAGCACAGCTAGGTTCCCTGGAGAAACCACAGTGATTATTTTCAATTGGCTATTTCTATTAGATACAGGAATAGCATTGTGAAGCTTTGAAAATTTAATAGTCTCTGTCCTTCCTAGAGGACTAAATCAGCACATTGAAATGAAATGTTATGCTGGATTTCAGAATAGAATATTGGGAATTATGAACACAAAAGAATATTAGTGGTCATTCAGAAGAACAATCAAACATGGCACGTGTTAAACCAACCATGTAGACTGGCATGGGTTCATAAGTTCAGGGGCTTCATAAAATACTGCTGTGTACAAGCAAACATTTAAATCAAGATGGAAAATATATCCCTCAGATTTGCAGCATCGTGTACTTTTCAGTCTGAGCTATATATGCATTAACCCATTTTGTGACCATATAAAATACACAGGTTCCCGAAATAAACAAAGTTACCTCCAATCAAGTTATTAACAACCCAGTGAAATTGAATTTGGCTAAAAATCAAAATTGGCAATCTGATCTTCTATAGATGTCCTTTCTTCCCTGTACAATATATCCATTGTTTTAACCTAACGACATGCACCAGTACTAATCATTAACAAAAACAACTCTGCATGAGCATCCATATATTTTGATATGTAAAGCTGACAATGGTTTCTGAGAAAATGTTTCATATTTTACTTGCCACCTACTGATTTCTAGACTTTTCCCAGAAATGGCAGCTTTGAATTAATAATCCTACATTGTTATTATTATGTTCCTATAAAAACATTCTAACTGTTCTTAGCACTCCATTATATATAATTATAGTTAAAAGTTCAAATGAAATAAAAATAAAAATTCTACTGGATGTTTGATTCATCCATTGGTAAAGCAATTGAATAAAATGAAAACCTGCCATCTGTTCCATGGATTAAAAATCCACACATTTGTAACATGGCCTTTTATATAGCTTTTTGATAGCTATGATTTCCAGAGGGAATGTATTAATATAATTTTTGTTATACTTCTCAAGTTATTTTGGATTCCCAGCAGTTTTATGAATTTATGTTTCTTGATCTGATGAGTTTTTATTTCCATTCCTTACTTTATGTTATGAATCATATAGGTATTTTAAATAATGAAAATAAACTTTTAGCTTATTTTGTTTAATGCTAAAAAAGAATTAAAGAAAAATGTGTTTTTCTGGACCCTATCACTGAAATCTCAAAAGAATGAGTTTTTAGACCTATTACAATTGGGGAAAATAGAGTTTTTTTTAGTACTGATATTGTATAAAGTCACCAGATGGCATCTTCTAGTCAGAAGATTTCTGTACTCTTGGTAGACAAAACATTTAAAAGAACAGCAGAAAAATTATGCTATACTAAAAAGGAGCCATTTCCATGTACTAACTACTTGTTTTGTATTGTACTTTTCTCACTTGTTAGTCTCTTGCTTCCATTTGTACTGATTTCAAAAAACATTTATTGCCTATGTAAACTGTAAGGTTTATAGACAAGGAGAGGTCTCAAATCAATCACTAAAATTCTCTTCTTGAAATCTCTCTCCAAGGACGTTTAAGTCCAGGGTGAATGTCAAGTATCTTTCTAAAGCCCATAATATGATAATGGTACTTCTAATTTAAAGCTGAGCTTTGCTACAAGAGACAGAGCCCAGAAGACAAAATTAAATGCACAGTGTCTAAACTGAGCTCACTGATCATTCTTCTTTCCCTCTGAGAATCTCAAGCTGTGGTTTACAGACAGTTTTCTTGCAGGAAGTGCTGTGAAATAGCAAATGGAATTTAACTTATCTGTTACTGTGGGGCTGTGTTTACTTTCCTAAATGGAGAAGCAGCAGGATGTAAAGAAAGAATCCTGGAAAAGTAAACCATCTAGAACTGTTTCCCAACCACTCTTCCAAAGAAAAACATTATTATGGTCAAATATATTGTAGAAATAACTGATTAAACACAGATAAACATTTTTGTTTATCTGCTTGTTTGAGACGGCTCAGGTTCAGTTCAGTCGCTCAGTCGTGTCTGACTCTTTGCGACCCCATGGCTCAGGACTTCTATTCTAATGTGTCTGCTGAATTTCTCAAAAGGAAATATGGATTGAAGGAGTATAAACAGTTCCTTCACCCCAGTATATGTATTTTGTTGATTTCTTGTCAAGATTTTTATTCGAATGAATATACTTTGGGAAAAGTTGACCAGGAGGAAGGTAATATTAATCATCAGTTTTAAGGGATCAATTATAAAAGTTTTCTACAGTATCATTTATGATGTAATCTTTTTGCTTGCAGTGTGATGTTAATGAATGAGCACACTTGAAATAATTTTCTATTCCAACTTCTATTGCTATTTTCTTTCACTGTTTAAAAGTAGAATGTTTCTGTGAAAACTTTGGTTAGCAGAAATAGAGTAAAGTAAAAAAGCAATTACCCTAGGGCACATCTTGTTAACAGCATACAAAAATAAATAGAGATAAAGCACAGATGCCCACAGACAGTTCAAAGCTATGGCGGCCTGACACAGAGATGCTGAGCGTAATCCCAGGAAAGGAGTTTCGAAGTGCCCCTTTGCTGCTGGGGGCTAAGCGCTGCCTCTACAACTGGATCCCTGGAAAACAAATACTGAATACTTATGTCCGTTTTTGCCTTTTTTCCTAAAAAGGAAAACCCTCTTCAGATTTGTTTCAGTTAGCAAAAACAAGTGTTAATGTGGGTCTTCTGTAAAAGCAAAGTGGTATAAAGCAAACTTGAAAAGAGGCAGATACCTGTATGTTGTATTCCATTTAGGTATTTTGTATGGTATCGTGTTTTCTCAAAGAGAAACTTCCCTACATTTGACAATACCTGAGTAATTGAACTTTTTACTTCTATGTGAGATGTGTTGATGTAAAGTGTGACACGGTGCACTTGCTCAAATAGATTTTTTTTTTAATTTCCTGCTAAATCATACAGAACGTTAAGTATGAAGATATCAATGGGGCTATCTTAACAAAGTTACCTCCATCATTGTAAGGAAATTCCAGCTCAGGGAGGCAAAATAATATGTTCAAGTTTGAGTATTTTTTAAAGCAAAATAACATAAATGAGACAAGTTCAAGTCTTTCACACATCCAGAGAGCCCAGAGGTTTCCAGCCTAGGCTCCTGTCTTGTTACTATGCTAAAAAGGACTCCCATTCCCAAGGCCACCTCAAGGTCCCTGATAACTGTTAGAGTCTCAGAATTTAGGTGCTTATTTTAACCAGCAAGAAGAGAAGGATAAAAAGATCCTCTTTAAAAGCATTTTCTAGAAGTTGTGCACCCTGTTATCCTTAGAGTCATTTGCTAATACTTAGACATACGATCATACCTAAAGGCAAGGAAGCTCTGTGCCCAGCTAAAAATTGAGAATAAAATAAGAATAGTAATCAGGAGATAATTAGAAGCCTCTGTACTCAGGTAGCTGGTGAAGGCAGAACTTGAGATTTAATTCAGCTCGTTAGAAGGCCTGTCTTTTCTTTCTTTCTCACATTTCCACTTACTGTGTGAATATACTCAAGGTTCTTTTTTGTTACATTCTTCAAACTGTAATTCACATCTCCCCTACTTCACGAAGTTTTTCCTAACAACCACATCTCAAAATGAGGATATAGCTCTCTAATTTTGATGTTCAGTCTCTACCTCCAAGTCTGAGCTGTATTGGATTGTAGATGGTTCTGTGTCTGTGAGGCCTTTCTACAACAGTATTGCAACTTTCAAGAAGCAAGGCAGTATAACTTTATTACAGGGTTGTGGCTGGCCCTAGGTTTTGATTTGCTGGATCGATCCAATGGTCTTTGAGTCCACATCCTAATTTACTGGGTGTAATCTTGTCTTACCCCTTGGCTTCTGTGGCGTACTGGCCAACTCTTCTTATAAGTGCCAACTAATGTGGTAATTTTGGAAAACTGTGTACCCAAAATCCACAGGAAAAGAGATCTTTAACTCTGATCCCCCTCAGTGTTCATTTATAGGATATTTTATTTAGTACCATCAAAGTTTGTAGACTATTACCCTGTAGACTGGATCCAGCTTGGACACATATTTTGTTTGACTCATATAAGGTCATTAAAAGAATGATTTAATTGCCAACATATAAAAATCAGAGATATCAAATTTTAAAGAAAACTGAATTTCTATCTGCTCTTAAAAAATAGAAAGGTCTGGCATCACAGGTCAGCATTCCCACATGCTGAGCAGCTGTCATCTCTTGTGGAAGAGACAGTGCTTTGTGCTCACTAAATCTCATTTCTTTCCCTGTGCACACAACTAAATTACATTTCCCAATAAATTAGGTATGGCTGTTTGATTGAGTTCAATCTATCAAGTGTAGATTTGTAACTTCAAGGACTGGCTATCGAAAAAATTACCCATAAGTTGCTCAGTGCTCACCTTCTCACCCAGTATGTCAGAATGATGTGCTTTTACTTTGATAGTTCCTAATATCAAAAACAGATACATAAGCTTTTATGTTTTTTATGTGAACTCCATCAAAACAGGTCCAATAACTATACAGTATAGCTATGTTTAAATTTCATGCTGATTTGTACAGAATTCCATCATCAAGATATAAAATATGTTTAAGTGGCTTTCCTACAATAATTCCTTTACCCAAAAGCATCAAATATTTCCACACTTCTATCCTTCTCTGTACTTTTTCAATCTGTATGACCTAATTTGAAATGAAAATGTGAAAGATACAGTTGAAGTCACTTCGCTTCTTCTCCAATTTATTCATATCTTTCTCTTTCCAGAAATAACTGTTAGCCTAAATTTGGAATTTATCATTCCCGTGCATTAAAAATTATTATTATGTAAGCAAGTATCAAGTTGCATATTATTGATTACATATTATTTTGAGTTATATATTGTTGTTGTTCAGTCACTCAGTCCTGTCTAACTCCTTGTGACCCCATGGGCTGCAGCACACCAGGCTTCCCTGTCCTTCACTATCTCTCTGAGTTTCCTCAAACTCATGTCCATTGAGTCAGTGATGCCATCTAACCATCTCATCCTCTGTAGCCCCTTCTCCTCCTGCCTTCAGTCTTTCCCAGGATCAGAGTCTTTGCAAATGAGTCTGCTCTTCATATCAGATGGCCCATCTGATGGGCCATTAGTATTGGAGCTTCAGCTTCAGCATCAGTCTGTCCAATGGATATTCAGGATTGATTTTCTTTAGAATTTACTGGGTTTTTCTCCTTGCTGTCCAAGGGACTCGCAAGAGTCTTCTAGAGCACCACAGTTTGAAAGCATCAATTCTTTGTGGTCCAACTCTCACATTCATATGTGACTACTAGAAAAACCATAGCTTTGACTATATGGGTCTTTGTTGACAAAGTGATGCCTCTGCTTTTTAATTCATTGTCTAATTTTGTCACCGCTTTACTTCCAAAGAATAAGCGTCTTTTAATTTCATGGCTACACTCACTGTCCTCAGTGATTTTGGAGCCCAAGAAAATAAAGTCTCTCACTGTTTGCATTTTTTCCCCGTCTATTTGCCATGAAGTGATGGGATCTGATGCCATGATTTTAGTGTTTTGAATATTGAGTTAAAAAAAAAAATAAGCCAGCTTTTTCACTCTCTTTTTTCAGCTTCATCAACAGGCTCTTTAGTTCTCCTTCACTTTCTGCCTTTAGGGTAGTGTCATCTGCATAGCTGAAGGTTTTAATATTTCTCCCTGCAATCTTGATTCCAGCTTAGCTTGGACTATTAATTTTACTGCTGCTATTATTTAAGATGCAACAAGTTCTGTTTTAGATCTTGATCTAGGCAAGGAGAGAGGACACAATAAGAGCAGAATCTGGAGTGGACAGTGAGAAGTCAGAGAAGGATGGGCTGGCGAGTGGCATCAAAGGATTGGGCAGTAAGTAGAAAGGACTGAAATGAGGATTGGAAAATGAGAAGGGGGGCACAGGAGTAGTAAGCCTTACATACATCCAGTAATGTTACTTATATATTACATAAACAAGTGTCAGTAAGTTATATAATGTTTGCCTATTGTAAAAACATATACATGCACCACACAGAATGCAATTTTCTTTTTCTTATTCAATTTTATGTTGTGCTTTAGAAAAAGAAAATGAACTTCTGTTAAATATTTTACTTATTTTTCCCTTTAAGCCTTTAAACATTTAATTAATTTGTGAAGCAGCTAATTCATTCACATAGATTCCAAAGTCAATTAGCATAAAAAACTATAGAGTTGAAAGTCTCCCTCCCACTTCTGTACTTACAGCCACTCAGTTTCCACCCACCTCAGTCCCCCAAAATAGGTACCCATGGTTACTAGTTTTTTCTGTATCTTTCCAGAACAGTTTTATAGGCATAAATAAATGTTAGCGTGTGATGTATTATTTTGTACATTGCTCTTCCATTTAATAACTTATTGATTATCTTTTCATATCAGCGCATTAAGAGCCTTCTTATCCTTTTTTGGTGTAGCAGCATGTTTTATTTTTGAATGAACCTCCACTTATTTAACTATTATTCTATTAATGTACATTTAGATTGACTCTATTTTTTAGCAATTATAAATAATGCATCAACATATAACATACATATATAATTTTTCCTATATGAGTTATGGATGGATGCTAAATCACTTCAGTCATGTCCAACTCTGTGTGATGCTATGGACTGTAGCCCACCAGGCTCCTCTGTCCATGGGATTCTCCAGGCAAGAATACTGGAGTGGGTTACCATGCCTTCCATGTATGAGTTATATCAGCTATTTATTATAACATAGTAAATTAGCATTTTAAAATTGATAAGCATTGATTATCTCACATTTTTTTGTGGACCCAGAATACAGGCAGAGTTTATCTAGAGTCTTCTGCCTCAGTAAGTCTCACAAGACTGTAAAAATTTGGATCTGCCAGTTCTGTGTCTTCATTTGAAGGCCTGCTTGGGGAGGATCTGCTTTCCAGCTCATTCACACAGTTGTTGTCAAGATTCAGTTCCCTAAAGACTTTTAGACTGAGGGCTTCAGTTCCTCATGGATTACTGGCTAGAGGCTTTCTTTACTTCTTTGCCAGATTGGCCTCTTTATAGGGAAGCCAATAACATAGCAGCTTGCTTCTTCTAGAACAAGGGCTGTATGACAGAGAGAGAATGTAATGTAAACAAGGAGCTACACAGAATAAGAAATACATTAATAAATGCACATGCACGGGTGTGTTTGTGTATGGATGAAGAGGCTGCCGGTGGAGGGGAAGTAGAAGCAAGCAGTAGAGCCACGGGCAGAGCATGAGAAGGGAAAACCCTGCAAGATAGTCACAACCAGAACTGACACTGTGGGGGAGTTTGGGCATGCTCCAAATGTCGGTAAGTGCAAGAGCTTGTAGCAAGGAAGTCTGAAGGAGAGGGGACATTCTATCTCTAAGAAGGCTTGAAATTGACCCGCCAAGGCTAGCTTCCAGGGCAGGGCCCCCAGGGAGTAACTTCTGGAAGTTGAACCCAAATTTAGCATGACATAAATAACAGAGAAGAAGGAAAAGGGGTGTTCAGGTAATAGTTGGGGAGAGAAGAGAGCCAGGTATGTCAGGAAGCAAGTTGCTACAGCAAATGACAGAAGAGTGAGCTCTGTGAGATTGGAGAACCAATCAAATCAAATCAAAGCTTCCTTTAAAAATTCAAGAAAATTAATTTCACAGAAAAAAATGAGTAAGAGAAAAATAATGCGTGAATCTCATAAGTAAAAAGAATAAAAAAGAAATGGAAGAACATCTACACAATTCAAAGACCCCAGAAAAGACATACAATAGATAAATATTAAAACCATGCTGAGCGAGCTAGAAGATATCAAGAAAAAGACATAATAAATAAACTAATAAAGATGCAACATGGAATCAGAATTAGAAACTCTCAGCAATGATATGACAGAACTAAAACAACTCAGTTTGACTTTTTAAATGCTCTTATAAATATTTTGTTCCTTTAACTTGGAACACATGTGCTAGAGTTTTACTGAGGCGTGTGCCTCGATGTGAGATTGCTCTATCAAGGTATGTGAACATCTTCAAATTTGTTTCAAATGTTCCCAAATTACTATTTAAAATGGTTGTGCTAGTTTACATTCAATCAGTATCTTGGAGAATCAACAGTTCTGTTTTATTACCCACCTCTTTTGTCAGCCTGTTATGGTTTTTTCTATCTATTGGGTGTGAAACAGTATCAAAATATTATTTAAAGTTTTATCTCTGTGATTACCAATGAGCATTTTTAATGTAATTTTATCAAGCTTTTTCTGAGTCATCTGCTCACATCCTTTATTTTTCTTCCGTATTGGTTCTGTTTTCTTTATTGATTCATAATAATTCTTTTATTTATTCTGAAAAACAGTATATTCTGTTATATAGATTTTTAAGTATTTTTTTAAGCTAAAGATCTATCCAGTCCAGGTTCAGTGCATCATACAGGGTGCTCGGAGCTGGTGCACTGGGATGACCCAGAGGGATGGGATGGGGAGGGAAGTGGGAGGGGGGTTCAGGATGGGGAACCCATGTACTCTCATGGTGGATTCATGCCAATGTATGGCAAAACCAATACGATATTGTAAAGTAAAAAAAGAAAGAAAGAAAGAAAAACAACTAAAAAAAAATTTATTAGAAAATTAAAAAAAAAGATAAGTCATTTTAGTTTATAATATCTCTTCTCAAAATAAACCTGGTAATTTTAATATAGTGTATATTTCAGTAAGTTTTCATACATGGTTTGTGGTATAATGTTTTGTGCTCTTTTTCTCTTCTATCTCAGTAACCAAAATAAATGCCCTCTAAATTCTTGAACATTTTTATTAAGTTTTGCTTTTACATTAGAGTCTTTAACCCATGTGGAATAGATGTTAGGTATAATGTAAGAAATGGTTCTAATAATTTCTGTTTTCATATCAATAACCTCAACCTAGATAGCATATTCAAAAGCAGAGACATTACTTTGCCAACAAAGGTTCGTCTAGTCAAGGATATGGTTTTTCCTGTGGTCATGTATGGATGTGAGAGTTGGACTGTGAAGAAGGCTGAGCACCGAAGAATTGATGCTTTTGAACTGTGGTGTTGGAGAAGACTCTTGAGAGTCCCTTGGACTGCAAGGAGATCCAACCAGTCCATTCTGAAGGAGATCAGCCCTGGGATTTCTTTGGAAGGAATGATGCTAAAGCTGAAACTCCAGTACTTTGGCTACCTCATGCAAAGAGTTGACTCATTGGAAAAGACTCTGATGCTGGGAGGGATTGGGGGCAGGAGGAGAAGGGGATGCCAGAGAATGAGATGGCTGGATGGCATCACTAACTCGACGGACCTGAGTCTCAGTGAACTCCAGGAGTTGGTGATGGACAGGGAGGCCTGGCGTGCTGCGATTCATGGGGTTGCAAAGAGTCGGACACGACTGAGCAACTGATCTGATCTGATCTGATCAATAACCACATTGAAACCAATTTTCACTAATGCAAACAATGCTGCAGCTGGTACCTCTGTGCTTCCTTTTGGGAGCACCTAGAAATGGAGGCGGAGAAGGCAATGGCACCCTACTCCAGTGCTCTTGCCTGGAAAATCCCATGGACGGAGGAGCCTGGTAGGCTGCAGTCCATGGGGTCGCTAAGAGTCGGACACGACTGAGGGACTTCACTTTCACTTTTCACTTTTAAGCATTGGAGAAGGAAATGGCAATCCACTCCAGTGTTCTTGCCTGGAGAATCCCAGGGAAGGGGGAGCCTGGTGGGCTTCTGTCTATGGGGTCGCACAGAGTCGGACACGACTGAAGCGAGAGCAGCAGCAGCAGCCACAGAATTGAAGGGCTGGGATGAAAAGGATGCACATTTTTTTAATTCAGTAGCTGCTATTAAGAAATTATTCTCCTAATGGAATTTTTGAATTGACACTATCACCGAGGAAGTGTGAATTCTGCTTCCCTATGAGTGTCATCAGACATTAATTTGAACCCATCTGATAAATACTAATTGCTTTATCAGTAGTCATTTTACAAAGATTTTTTCTTTCAATTTGTTTCCTTTGAACTATATAATTACTTCAGATTCAAAGTGGGCTGTCTGTTTTCTGAAGTTGTATGATTTGTGAATCCTAGTCTATTTCTTTCAGAGTGATAAGCAAATATCCCAAAGAAGGTATTAAGCATTCCTCCCCTGCATTGTTACCTTGAAGATCAAGGAAAAGGAATTTGATTATTTATTTGAATTTTCTCATGCCCATGCTTTAAATATTCATACTACTATTAATAACATATCTGTATGGGCACTGGACAATTTTTTCAAAAAAATATTTAATTGGAGGGTGATTGCTTTACAATGTTGTATAGGTTTCTGCCATACAACATTGTGGATCAGTCATAAGTATCCATATAGCCCTTCGCTCTTGAGCCTGGCTGCCACCACCCACCCCAACCCACCCCTCTAGGTTGTCCCAGAGCACTGGGATGCAGTCCCTGGGATACACATTAGCTTCCCACTACTTGTTTCACAAATGGTAACCTATATGTTTCAATGCTACTCTCTCAATATGTCCCACCCTCTCCTTCCCCTGTTGTGTTCACAGCACTTGACAATTTTAAAGACTTCTAGAGATGGCCGGATGGAATCACTGACTCAATGGACATGAGTCTGAGTGAACTCCAGGAGTTGGTGATGGACAGGGAGGCCTGGTGCGCTGCGATTCATGGGGTCGCAGAGTTGGACACGACTGAGCAACTGAACTGAACTGAATTGAACATTCATTTGGACAAGAATTTAAAACTCAGATCAGAATTTCTCATAACTAAATCTTAAGAAAAGTGATAAAATGTTCTTTTTTTGTGTCAATGAGTCACTTCCAGTTTTCAGCTACCTATTATTTTATATTTTATCAAAAATGTTTGCCTATTTATATCAACTTTCTATTTACCCCTTAGATTATTCATGCCTGAGTGGTGTGCCAGCTGTAGAAATGGAAGTTTAATGAGCTTCATGGGAATACCTCATTCCAGGAACAAAAACTAGAAAAGGAATAAAACACAAGGGCTTGCATACTAATACGGCCCCTTGTTAGAACCAATCTCAGAACACAAAATGATAGATAGTCCCTACATAGTATACATTTCCTTTAGAGAGGCCTTTACTTCCAATCTGGCTTTCTTCATGTAAATTAATCTCCTGCAGACACCACACTAATTCCAAGCATATAAATGATGACAAATAGCCAAAGACAGAGGTTACTGTATTTCTCTGCACCTGCTCAGGTTTTATTTTATAGACTACTGCTTTGTTCTGCTGCTTTTTTCATTCTTCTTCTTCTTTTTTATTTTTAAAGAACCACTATTGTTGGTAATAGAAATGGTCGCCATAAAAACAAATATTTAACTTATTAGCATTCTACACAGACATTGTTTTCCATTGGAAGAGAGCCTTAATTTACTTTGGTGAAGATAATGCATTATAAAGCACCTGTTTTACATATTTAATATATGCTAGGTAGTACTAGTCTATTGGGACAGCAAGCAAAGTTAATTTGAAAGAGTAAAATTTAAAGTTGATCTATGAAATGCATAAAAATGGAGAACTAAGGTAATTACTCATGCTTTTCAGATTAAAAATTCTGATATACATATAAATAAAAAGAGAAAAACTTTAGACCTCTATAATTTAGACACATTATTTTATGTATAGTTTCCTTTTTGTGTATGTGTGTGGGCATACACAGCAAAATATATGGAATTATAATCTTGATATTCTAATACTCATGATAAATTTGATATTAAATTTTACAGTAAATAAAAGATTTTCAAAGAACTCTGCATTTCTTAAACCCAGGATAGTTTTGGAAGCAATATTATCCAGTGGTATTTGGAAGAAATCCATTAATTTGTCTTAAACATAGGGAGAAATAGTGCTTGATTTCGTTTTGGTCACTTTGAACACTTTAAGTGGGTACCTTTAAGATGGATAACTCTAAATTTTCCAATTTCCTTAGATTTCAAAGAAAATAATTTTCACTCATTAAAGGAGAAAAGTGCTGATTCCTCCACACATTAAAAAAATATTCTGATGTGGTGCTTGGGTGACGATGGTGAAGGAGACAGACAAGAGAGACAAATAGAAATGAACATTAATGACTAACTTATGGTGAGAACTTTATACATATTTATATTATCATTGTGTAATATCTCTTGTAATCCACTCATTTCATTAAGAAAAAAAAGCATTCTTCTTTTTTTGACAAAAGACCTGAGACAAGTTAGCAATTCCTCTGTTTGCATGGTTGGTATTAGAGTTGGGATCAAAATCAAGATTTGAACTATTTAGTCTGTATGAGTACAAAGTCTGTGTCCTATCCTATCTAAAACACCATGCAACAAGGAGAAGTAAATAGGAAATTTTGACTAAGGGTGATAATATGTGCAAATGTGTTCATTAAGAGCATAAGTGTGCTCTTAATGCTATTCAATATTGTAGAGAAGGAATGAATGTATGCCAACACCATTTACCTAAGGAACACAGGTGGCCCAGACAGTAAAACCTCTGCTTGCAATGCGGGAGACCTGGGTTTGATCCCTGGGCTGCGAAGACCCCCTGGAGAAGGAAATGGCAACCCACTCCAGGACTCTTGCCTGGAAAATTCTATGGATGGAGGAACCTCGTAGGCTACAGTCTACGGGATCTCAAAAGAGTTGACTTCAATTTCACATAGTGATATATTGCTGCTGCTGCTGCTAAGTCGCTTCAGTCGTGTCCGACTCTGTGTGACCCCATAGACGGAAGCCCACCAGGCTCCCCCTTCCCTGGGATTCTCCAGGCAAGAACCCTGGAGTGGGTTGCCATTTCCTTCTCCAATGCGTGAAAGTGAAAAGTGAAAGTGAAGTGGTTCAGTCATGTCCGACCCTCAGCGACCCCGTGGACTGCAGCCTACCAGGCTCCTCCGTCCATGGGATTTTCCAGGCAAGAGTACTGGAGTGGGGTGCCATTGCCTTCTCCGAGTGATATATTAGTTTGGCACAAAAGCAACTGTGGTACTTTTAACCTACTAGAATTTACAAAAATCTTTTATGATTTAGATACCATTTACTGAAGGCTCATTTTCTGCCAGTTATAGTCCTTTTATCACATTTCATCTGTTCAACACGCCAGTGAAGAAAAGAAAAAAGTATTAAACGTATTATTAACCACTCTTTATAGAAGAAACTGAAGTTCAAAGACTAATCAACATCATAGAGCCTTTCAGGGGTTTATCAGAATTTAATCTAAGGTCTCCAAACTCCTCTAAACTCATGCTCTTTCCACTATTTCAAATCAATTGCTCAATACATCAGATAGAGAGGACTTGCAAAACCCCAACAATGATTCCAAGTTAGAGAAATGGAAGAAGTGTTATGACTGTTCATACTTTGAAAATTCCTTTTTTTATACAGAGTGGTCCAACTATTAGGATTCCAAAGCATCCAAATTATTATGTCTATCCTTTAGTTCACATTGTTCCAAACAAAGCAAAACCAAAAAACTCAAAACCCCAAACAAAAACCAACCTCACCATCACCATTTTTTCAATTAGGTGAAGAAATAATAAAAAATACTTCTTTAAACTTTTTTGAACGTGATAGTAAATGCTACAGTGTTTCCCAACATCATTTAGGAAGACCATCTATTGTAATGGTTGCACACTATAACGCTAGAGTTCTGACTTCCAGAATCCAAATTCTACTTTTAGAACTTACATTCTTAGGCAATGACATAGCAAATTTAATTTTCCCCATGTGTGTAATGGAGATAATAATACATCTCTGACTCAATTTGGATTCTTGATTATAAGTTTCGAAAAACTACCCCCCCCCCAATTTGAATAGCCAAAATGTATTAGCTCTTGGAAATTGAGAATTCAGAAGTTTCAAGGATGCTTTGCTCACAGCTCTGGCTCCATTTTTATGAGGTTGTGTGCCAGTGCTAGCTGGCTGTGGACTAGGCAAATGTCTAGCTGTTGAGATCCTCTTGTTTCACCGTGTTCCCTCCAGAGTAAGAAAGCCCTACTCTCCCCACAAACGTCAAACACCAGCCCTTCAGACTTCATCTGGATTTAATCATCCAGAGGCTCATGCCTACCCTTTAAAATCATTTCTATCAGAGGAAAAATGGCAAAGAGTGCTCTTACAGGTTTAGAGCAATGTGTTGATCTGGGGCTGCGTTCAGTCTTAAACAGACCACATAGCAGCTTCACAGTGACGGGAGAGAAACGATGGCTGGGGATGCCAAAATCAGCGTCCCGTGCAGCCTCTTTATTAGGGTAGTTGTAGACTGAAAGAAATCACGTATGTAATGCACCAAGCAGAGCTTCCGATACACAGTAAAAGACACATAAATGTTAGATAATATCCTTCTACTGTTTTTACTTTATTTTTATTTGATTTGATAGTTTTATTAGTAGGCAAATGAAAATATTGAAGGAAAGATTAGATACAGTATCTTAAAAATAATTGTTCTGGGTATAATTCTGCTGCTGCTGCTAAGTCGCTTCAGTCGTGTCCGACTCTGTGCGACCCCATAGACGGCAGCCCACCAGGCTTCCCCGTCCCTGGGATTCTCCAGGCAAGAACACTGGAGTGGGTTGCCACTTCCTTCTCCGGTGCATGAAAGTGAAAAGTGAAAGTGAAGTTTTTCAGTCATGTCTGACTCTAGCGACCCCATGGACTGCAGCCCACCAGGCTCCTCCGTCCATGGGATTTTCCAGGCAAGAGTACTGGAGTGGTGTGCCATTGCCTTCTCCGTGAGGATAAAATTCTATACAACCAAATTAGACTGTTGTAACTTTATGTGTTGAATTTGGTCTTAGAAGAGAACCAAATCATATATCTTGATTTCACCAATTCCTTTCTCACATCCTCCTTCATTTTTTTCCATGAAAAAATATTTATATATTAAATTAATCTTTCAGCAACAGTTGCTTTGCCAATAAAAACCACAGTAATTTCATTAACTAGTCCGTTGGTTCTCAAACTGCATGTATTCATGATACACTTTCAAATGCATCAATTTTGGCTGAATACTTAAAGGGATTAAAAGAAAATGGGGGATTTTTTTTAAAGCACACTTTAGAAAACTGAAGGGAAGAAAACCCTCATTTCACAGTTATATGGCTATCCACTCCAGAGCTGAGCCGCTGTGTGGTTTTATTTTCTACTGTGACCACCACACTGTCATGAACTTGCAGGGCAAATTTGTCACATGTTCTGATGACAATGTCATTTTTTTCTTCTTCACTTTCCCTTTCCTTCTTATGCTTATAAGAGATTCGCCAAATCCAGTTTTTCATAACGATGATAATAGCTAAAATTTATTGAGTGCCCATTATTTCTCACAGACCGTTTGAATTTTTTTATATGCATTAATTCCTTTAAGCCTCAAAATGGTGACCTTTCTTGTGAAAGGTTTTTATGGTCCTTTATGCTGTAGTACACATTATTTGTGAATCCTTGAGTATGCCTGTCTTTTAATACAGTGTATGCTTTATGAAGTTATCTTTATAGTTTGAATAACGTACTATGAGAAAGAATGCTTTCATAGTCATCCTCTAGCACAAACACAGACACACATGCACACATCTAGTCTATGTAGTAAGTCTCAAGCTCTTTATTTATTTTTATTGGGGTAGTTTCTTTACGATGTTGTGTTAGTTTCTGCTGTACAACAAACAACTAAATAAGCTGTATGAATACATTCACCCCCTCCCTCTTGGACCTCCGTTACACCTCCACATCCCACTCATCTACGCCATCACAGAGCTCCCTGTGATATACAGCAGGTTCCCACTAGCTATCTCTTTTACACATGGTACTATATAAATGTCAGTCCTAGTCTCCCAATTCATCCCACTTGTGCCCAAACGTCTGTTCTCTATGTCTGCATCTCTATTCCTGCCCTGCAAATAGGTTTGTCTGTACCATTGTTCTAGATTCCATTTACATGTTTTAATACGTGTTATTTGTGTTTCTCTTTCTGACTTACTTCATTCCAAGTTTCGAGCTCTTTAACTAGCATCGATCTCCATACACAGGAGCTCTGCAGTTCCTGAAGTTACAACTTTGGATTCACGTACACATGAAGAATTGATGCTTTTGAACTGTGGTGTTGGAGAAGACTGTTGAGAATCCCTTGGCAGCAAGGAGGTCAAACCAGTCCATCCTAAAGGAAATCAGTCCTGAATATTCAATGGAAGGACTGATGCTGAAGCTGAAGCTCCAAAACTTTGGCCTATCATTACTATCATTACTGTAGTGTGAGTTGAATCATTTTCATTCAGTTTCTCATAATTTGAGTCAAAGAAACTATCCTAATATTGTCATAAACCTATATTGGAATAGAAACTTTCATCAGAAATTATAGTTAATATTCTTATACTAGCGCAGATCACATAATTAGCAAAATTTGTAGAACACTGCAGTAATGATACATTGCTGTCTGCAAGTATTCTGCCATTATACTTATTATTTTTTAGTTATTTCTACAAGAAAAGAATTGAGGAAAGACTATAAAGGCAAACAAAACACAGAAGTGCAATAATCAGTTCCCTGGACATGATGTCTCTAGAAGCTTCTTCACATCATTTCATAGAGAGTAATATATGCTATAACTGAGTTCTGTTCGCAACTTTCTATGAACCCCTCTCTTCTTGTCTTGTTTGTGCTTTCTCCCCACTGTACTGAAGAATACCATAGTTTTCTTTGTTAACATGAAGAACCACAGACTTTCTTCCAAAAAGCTTACTAGTTAGTAACTGTAATGTTCCCTGGGAATATTAACGTGTGCAGTAAAAGAAAGAATAAAACCCTGCATTAGACATAGAACACAGACTTACGAACACAGCTGGGGAAGCAGAGGGGGGGACAAATTGAGAAAGTAGCATTGAAATATACACTCTAACATGTATAAAATTAGATACCCAGTGGAAATTTACTGTATGATGCAGGGAGCTCAAACCTGGTGCTCTGTGACAACCTAGGTGGCAGGTGGGAGGAAGTTTCAAGAGAGAGAGGACATACATATATCTATGGCTGATTGATGTTGATGTACGGCAGAAACCAACATAATATTATAAAGCAGTTATCCTCCAATTAAAAATAAATAAATTTTAATAAGACCCTAAAAGAGCCTGAATTAGCAATTTAAACTGAATCTCAAATCAAGAATCTGAAGTTCATCTCATATCCAAGTTTTTTTAAAGAAGGCAACATTTGATATTATTAATCTTCTAATTTTAACAATTCCAATTTCTGTGCAGTGATACCTCACTATATTTTTAATTTGCATTTTGCTGATGACTAATGATAATGAACATATTTCATGTTTTTGGTCACTTGGATCTCCTCTCTTTGTAAGCCTTTACCTTTTCCCCATTTATAAAATCGTGATCTGTGGTTTTCTTATTGATTGATTTTCTTAATCTTATTGATTGATTTCTACTGAATAAGAGGTATACATATTCTGAAGACAAGTTTTCTGATGGATGTATGTGAGGCAGTTATCTTGTTCCACCAGTGGGTTAGCTCTCCACCCTCAAAACGATGTCCTTTGTGTAACAGGTATTCTTAATTTCATCAAAACCAACTTATCATTTTTTTTTTCTTTCATCATTTGGTTTTTGTGAACTGTTTCAGGGATCTTTGAGTACCTCAAGCACTTGAAGACTGCCTATATTTTGTCTTGAAAGGTTTATTATGATCATTTTATAATTATATCTATGATCCATCTCAAATTAAATTTTTATGGGTAAAGGTTTATCCATGTTATTTGCGAATATTCAGTTGACCCAGCACCATTTATTGAAAAGACTATTTTTGTACAACAAACTTCAGTGACGTTCTTATCACCAAACATGAACACTGAGTCGTGCATGAGTCCTCAGTCGTGTGCAACTCTTTGTGACCCCATGCATTGCAACCCACCAGGCTCCTCTCTCCATGGTATTTTCCAGGCAAAGATACTGGACTGGGTTGCCATTTTCTTCTCCAGAGGATCTTCCTGACCTAGGGATGGAACCCATGTCTCTTGAGTCTCCTGCATTGGTAGGTGTGTCCTTTACCGCTGAGCCACCTGGGATTTCAATGAGCACACACATGTGAATCTGAGAACTCCCTGTTGTGTGTTTTTAATTTGCATGTCTATCCTTGCACCAATATTTCTGTAGATTTATGTATTGATGTCTAAGAATATAAGTAATCCAGCTTTATTCTTTTTCAAGATTTACTTGACTCATGTTTTTGCATTTTCTTAATAAAGTTTTAGAATTAGCTTGTTAATTTTAATTTTTTAAAAAGCTGCTAGGATTATTATTGGAATTTTGTTAAATGTATAGATTAATTTGGGTGTGATTTAGAAATTTTAGTTTGGGTTTCTATTACTGCATAACAAATTACCAAAAATTTGGGGAATTAAAATGACACCCACTAATTATCTCATGTTCCATAGTACAAAGTCTAGGCATGATTTATATGGGTGCTCTACCCAGGGCAAGGGCTCACAAGGTTGCAGTCAAATTGCTGGCAGAGTCTGGGATCTGATCTTAAATTCAGGGTCCTCTTTTACGTATTCATTTCTTCTTCCTTTGTTTTCCATTTTTGCTGCACAGAGCACTTTATTTGACTGATTGTTTTAACAATTGAGGTAGCATCACAGTTCGCTCCGGATGTAAAATAAATTGGAAGATAAGGGATGGAAAGGGGAGTGGGAAAAGACAAATGAAGAGACAACTAAATAATCCAGGAAGAGAGGAGCGCAAAAGAGGAAAGGGATTTACAGCAAGAGGAAATGTATAAGCCCTGGAGAAAGCCACCCACCAAGAGTGCCCTGAATTAAACACTTTCAACAGGTAAAAGCTGGTTCAAATTTTTCAAATCTGCATTTGGTAAGTCATACATGGCAGGTGGAGTAGTTAAATAACCAGCATAAAGTAAAGAAGCTGGATACCCTCTAAGATGGGGGTGGGAGGGCAGAAAGCTACTAACTTGAGGGGTGGAGGAGTCGGATGGAGGGAGAAACAGGTTCCTGCTGCCCTCCCAAACCTCCTGATCTTGTTCTTGGATGAGTTTAGAAGTAAGCAGGTAGGCAAATTATTACAATGAGGTTTTGACCAACAGTTTCATCAACATAAGCTTTCCCTTTCAGGTTAGTCCTGTCCCAAGGCCAGGTACCCCTAATCCAGTTGGCTCTTCAACCTCACAGTTTGTGAATGTGTGAAAGTGGTCCCAAACATATGTCAATCCTCTGGATCAACTCAAATATTAATTTCACATGGGTCTCATAGACTTGGACTGTGATTTTATTGTTTATTTCTTGGATACTCCTGGAGCCCTAAGGCTGAAGGTGGACTAAGTTGAAGTGGTAGATGCTCGCTCGTGGTGAGGCTCATATAAGTGTCAGCTATCTGAAAGACCCAGTAGTGACCACAGAACTGGAAAAGGTCAGTCCTCATCCTGATTCCCAAGAAGAGTGGGGCTAAAGAACGTTCCAACCATTGGACAGTTGCACACATCTCCCATGCTAGTAAGGTGATGCTTAAAATGTTGCATGCTAAGCTTCAGCATTACATGAACCAGGAACTTCCAGACATTCAAGCTGGATTTAGAAAAGCCAGAGGAACCAGAGATCAAATTGCCAACATTTACTGGATCATAGAGAAGGCAAGGGAATTCCAGAAAAACATCTACCTCTGTTTAATCAACTATGCTAAAGCCTTTGACTGTGTAGTAGTAGTAGTAGTAGTTAAGTCGCTAAGTCGTGTCTGACTTTTCAAACTGTGGAAAGCTCTTAAAGAGATGGGATTACCAGACCATCTTATTTGTATCCTAAAAAACCTGTATGCAGGTCAAGAAGCAACACTTAGAACCCTGTGTGGAAGAGCTGATTGGTTCAGGACCAGGACGGGGCTGCCTCCTGCCACTCTGTTTGTTTAACCCGTATGTGGAGCACATCATGAGAAATGCCAGGCTGGATGAGTTACAAGCTGGAAGATACATGGGAGAAGTATCAACAACCTCAGATATATGGATGATAGCACTCTAATGGCAGAAAACAAAGAGGAAATAAAGAGCCTCTTGATGAGGGTGGAGGAAGAGAGTGAAAGAGCTGGCTTAAAACTAAATATTAAAAAAACTAAGATCATGGCATCCGGCTGTGACAAATAGAAGGGGAAAAGGTGGAAGAAGTGACAGATTTCCTCTTCTTGCTCTCTAAAATCACTGTGGATAGTGACTGCAGCCATGAAATCAGAAGGTGATTGCTGCTTGGCAGGAAATTTATGACAAATCTAGACAGTGGGTTGAAAAGCAGAGACATTACTCTTCTGACAAAGGCTTGTGTAGTCAAGGCTATGGTCTTCCCAGTGGTCATGAACGGTTGTGAGAGCTGGGCTGTAAAGAAGGCAGAGTGACAAAGAATTGATGCCTTTGAACTGTGGTGCTAGAGAAGACACCTGAGAGTCCCTGGACTGCAAGGAGATCAAAACAGTTAGTCTTAAAGGAAATCAACCCTGAATACTCATTGGAAGGACTGATGCTGAAGCTGAAGAAGCTCCAGTATTTTGATCACCTGATGCAAATAGCAACTCATTGAAAAAATCCCTGATGCTGGGAAAGATTGAGGGCATAAGGAGAGGAGGGCATCAGGATGAGATGGCTGGATGGCATCACTGATGCAATGAACATGAACTTGGGCAAACTTCAGGAGATGGTGAGGGACAGGGAGGCCTGGTATTCTGCAGTCCATGGGATCGCAAAGAGTCAGACATGACTGAGTGGCTGAACAACAGCATCTGTGTTAACAGTAGTCACTACAGTAGTAGTTACGGGCTAAGACTGACCTACAGGAATATGGATTGCATGATCTGATAGAGCAGTTGGTAGCCCAAAGCTAGGTCATCAAATTGAATGATGAATAGGGGTCAAAGGCATTCAACATGTGGAACTGGACACAGTAAACAGTTCTTAATGAGCTCTAGGATCTCCTGACTGTCAGTGTAGGGTATGTCTGGGAGTTGGTTGTGACCTGAATCATTGGGAGCAAAAATACTTACTTGACCCCTGCATCAAACATGGTAAATGTTATGAAGAGCCTTATCAGCTCATTGGTTATGTGATTTCTCTTTATTAATTTGAGACCTTGGTCTCTTTCTATATTAGATCTGCCTCAGGCTCACTCAGAGGTCAGGAATCAGTATCTGTTCTTTCACCATATAGAAATCAAGACAGCTTGTTTCGTCAAGACCAGGAGGAATGAGTTTCTTGACTTCTTCCTTCTTTGCTGTCTAAACTCTTTTTAAATGGTTCATGTGATAGCCAGACCCACTCAGGACAATGACCCTTTTAAAAAAAATAATTAGAGATGTTGATTATATCTGTAAAATCCCTTCACCATTGCCATCAATTCAGTTCCGTTCAGTCACTCAGTCATGTCCAACTGTTTGTGACCCCACGGACTGCAGCACGCCAGGCCTCCCTGTCCATCACCAACTCCCAGAGTTTATTCAAACTCATGTCCATTGAGTCAGTGATGCCATCCAACCATCTCATCTTCTGTCGTTCCCGTCTTCTCCCGCCTTCAATCTTTCCCAGCCTCAGGGTCTTTTCAAATGAGTCATTTCTTTGCATCTGGTGACCAAAATATTGGAATTTCAGCTTCAGCATCAGTCCTTCCAATGAATATTCAGGACTGATTTCCTTTAGAAGGGACTGGTTGGATCTTGTTGCAGTCCAAGGGACTCTCAATAGTCTTCTCCAACACCGCAGTTCAAAAGCATCAATTCTTTGGCGCTCAGCTTTCTTTATAGTCTAACTCTCACATCCGTACATCTTCTATAGATTAGAAGCAAGTTAAAAGTCCCACCCATTGTTTCAAGAGGAGGAAGTAATGCAGTAGTGTAAATCATTGGGGCTCTTTAAAAAATTCTACATGGTACAAAGTAGTGAGTTCCAATGCAGGAATGTGGCATTCTTTCTATTCATTTTTGTTATTTTTAACATGTCTCAACCATATTTTGTAGTTTTAGCACATCCATTGGAAGACTTATTTCTAGGAGTTAGATTTCTGGTGTTATAAATGATATTTTATTGTTATTTTCCTTTTTTATTAAAATTTTTGTTTTGTATTCCAGTATAACCAATTAACAAATATTGTGATAGTTTCAGTATTATTTTCTATTTTTTGTCTTCAACATATAGAAATAAAATTTACCTTTGTATATTATTATTAGTTTTGAATCTTGATAAACTTATACAGTAATTTCTCCTAGCTTATCTGGAAATATTATTAGATTTTATAAAGATACACAATCATGTCATCTGTTTCCCTTTATCCTCTCCACCTTTATCCTTTTCAGTACTTTTTGACCTGGACAGAGGCTACAATTCAGAGCTTAATAGAAGTGGTAATAATGGCATTCTTGCCTTTTCCAAGCTAAAGAAAAAATGTTAAATATTTCATCATTAAATGTAATCATAGCTGTGGATTTTTAAAATAAATATCCTTTATGAAATTTAGGAAGTTTTCCTCCATTGCCATTTGTAGTTTTTTTTTTTTTAATCATCATTGATGTTGAATATTGTCAAACGGCTTTTCTGCATTTATTGATTTATTGATATAGTTAAATTATTTTTATTTTTCATTCTCTTAATGTGGTTAGTTATATCAACTCCTCTAATATTAATGCAAACATGCTTTCCTGAAACAAATCACAATTCATCATGATAACACATCATATATTTTATATACTACTTTATTTGACTTGCTAATGTTTATTTAAGGATTTTGCCTACATGTCATGAGAGATTCTGGCCTGTAATATATCTTTGTTACATTGTCCTTGTTATATTTTCATATCAGATTTATTCTGACTTCATAAAATACACTGGAAAGTAGTCCCTCTCTCTATATGCCAAGGAAGGTTTTGCATTGATTAATGCTATGTGTTTTTTGTATATTTAGAAGGACTCACAAGTAATGGCTGGTATTTACATTTTTGTGAATGTTAATTTACAGATTCGGTGTCTTCCATAGATATAGAACTGTTCAGAAACTGTTTTTTATTTTGTCATTTTTGGTAAATTATCTTTGTTAAGGAATTTTTCCTGTCGTCCTTCTGTGTTAGTCTCAGTCCAGGCTTCTAGAATCTCCACCCCTACTCAACTACCAATAGAGAGTAAGTTAATTATTGGCACAAATTCTTCTGAAGCTGTTAAGTAAGCTTACTATTAATGGTTGATATATTTGAAAATTTTCCATTTCTGTCTCATAACTAATTGACCATAAACAATAATCAAGTAAATTTTGTTTATATTTCAGTTCAGTTCAGTCGCATAGTCGTGTCTCTTTGCGACCCCATGAACTGCAGCAAGCCAGGCCTCCCTGTCCAACACCAACTCCCGGAGTTCACTCAAACTCCTGCCCATTGAGTCGGTGATGCCATCCAGCCATCTCATCCTCTGTCATCCCCTTCTCCTCCTGCCCCCAATCCCTCCCAGCATCAGAGTCTTTTCCAATGAGTCAACTCTTCGCATGAGGTGGCCAAAGTACTGGAGTTTCAGCTTTAGCATCATTCCTTCCAAAGAAATCCCAGGGCTGATCTCCTTCAGAATGGACTGGTTGGATCTCCTTGCAGTCCAAAGGACTCTCAAGAGTCTTCTCCAACACCACAGTTCAAAAGCATCAATTCTTCGGTGCTCAGCTTTCTTCACAGTCCAACTTTCACATCCATACATGACCACTGGAAACACCATAGCCTTGACTAGATGAACCTTTGTTGGCAAAGTAATGTCTCTGCTTTTGAATATGGTATCTAGGTTGGTCATAACTTTCCTTCCAAGGAGTAAGCGTCTTTTAATTTCATGGCTGCAGTCACCATCTGCAGTGATTTTGGAGCCCAAAAAAAATAAAGTCTGACACTGTTTCCCCATCTATTTCCCATGAAGTGATGGAACTGGATGCCATGATCTTTGTTTTCTGAATGTTGAGCTTTAAGCCAACTTTTTCACTCTCTTCTTTCACTTTCATCAAGAGGCTTTTTAGTTTCCCTTCACTTTCTGCCATAAGGGTGGTGTCATCTGCATATCTGAGGTTATTGTTATTTCTCCTGGCAATCTTGATTCCAGATTGTGCTTCTTCTAGCCCAGTGTTTCTCATGATGTACTCTGCATAGAAGTTAAATAAGCAGGGTGACAATATACAGCCTTGACGTACTCCTTTTCCTATTTGGAACCAGTCTGTTGTTCCATGTTTATATTTAGTGTCTTTTAAATCCTTTTTTTTTTTAAAGAGATTTTGGTTTCTATAAATTTTGCTAAGTGAAATCTCTGGAGAAGGCAATGGCACCCCACTCCAGTACTCTTGCCTGGAAAATCCCATGGATGGAGGAGCCTGGTAGGCTGCAGTCCATGGGGTTGCTGAGGGTCAGACACAACTGAGCGACTTCACTTTCACTTTTCACTTTCATGTATTGGAGAAGGAAATGGCAACCCACTCCAGTGTTCTTGCCTGGAGAATCCCAGGGACGGGGAGCCTGGTGGGCTGCCATCTATGGGGTCGCACAGAGTCAGACATGACTGAAGTGATGCAGCAGCAGCAGCAGCAAGTGAAATCTCAGTAGCTGAAGTAGAGAGCTGCTAAAAAGTCTGAAAGGACTTCAAGCTGTTCTTTGCATGCTACTCCAGCCACTGCAGTTTGTCATGAATTAGTCATATAAATATCCTCTCAATAAGTCACCTAATGTGGATATACGTTATAATAAAAATGAATTTTTTCATGTCTTCATAATGTCAAAACATCCTAATAAAAAGTGAAAAATCTGAATAACCATTTGAATATTGATAGCTTCTACCTAAAATACATGATGTTTTGACTAGTTCATTCATTATATGGATATATATTTTTAAGTATTCTAGAGATACTTTTGTACATGGGTACTAGAATACTAGGAAATACAGCTAAAATTGGGGAAATCTGGAATTAGTTACCATATGTTGTTGTTTAGTCACCGAGTCTTATCTGACTCCCTTGTGACACCAGGCTCCTCTGTCCATGGGCAAGATTACTGGAGTAAATTGCTATTTCCTGTTCCAGGGAATCTTCCTCATCCAGAGATTGAACTCACGTCTTTGCATCTCTTGCATTTCAGTCAGATTCTTTACCATGGAGTCACCTTAGCAAACACATTTGAATTTGGGGAAATCTGAAATTTGTTACCGCGTGTGTGTGTGTGTGTGTGTGTGTTAGCTGCTCAGTCCAACTATTTGCAGCAATGGCACCCCACTCCAGTACTCTTGCCTGGAAAATCCCATGGACGGGGGAGCCTGGTAGGCTGCAGTCCATGGTGTCGCTAAGAGTCGGACACAACTGAACGACTTCACTTTCACTTTTCACTTTCATGCATTGGAGGAGAAAATGGCAACCCACTCCAGTGTTCTTGCCTGGAGAATCCCAGGGACGGTGGGGCCTGGTGGGCTGCCGTCTATGGGGTCCCACAGAGTCGGACACGACTGAAGTGACTTAGTAGTAGCAGCAGGACTGCAGTCCTCCAGGCTCCTCTGTCCATGGAATTCTCCAGGCAAGAATCCTGGAGTGGGTTGCCATTTCCTTCTCCAGAGAATTACTATCCGGGGATCACATCCAGGTCTTCCACATTGTAGGCAGATTTTTTTACTGCCTGAGCCACCAGGGAAGCCACTTTTTACCATACAGTTAATGCTTATGTAAATACTATTTTAATATTTTTTAAAGATTGGGAATACTTCATGAATCTGTGAAATGACAGTATTAGACTAAACATTTGGGAATTTTGAGTTTTAAGTCTTTATTATCTCTTTTAGTTTTTACTTATTACCAACACTTATAATTGTACCAAAATTATACTTGTTTGAAACTAATCTTAGAATACTATATCATTCTCTTGTCTAATCAAATAGAGAGATACTTATTTTTACAAAGTATAAAGAAACAAGGTTTCAATTTATACTGTTCTGTATAAAGTAAAAAACAAAAATCAGGCAAATAAAAATTGCCTGATTTTGTTCATTGGTTGATTGGTGTTTGCACTCTCTTGCTTGTTTCAGGTACACTTGGAAGGATATAGAAAGCTATTGGAGGGGTTAGCGAGGGATCAGATGGAGGGTATGCATACTCAGACAAAGACATGTATGAGTTAAATATTCTGTGCTGTGTAATAAGCGTGATCAGTGTTTCACACACCAGTTACATATACTGTGTTTGCTCTGAAGTCCAACAGAAGGCTGTCCTTTCTGTACACTTCAATGCTTTATCCCCTCTCACTGCCTAAGTAGTTTCCGGCTGATACTCAGCTGACATGCCAGCTACTCTTTCCTGCTGCCAAACATTCCTTTGATGGCCTCTGTCTAGACCTCAGTCCCTCACTACCCATATCTTTAATGCTTAAATGGTTTACACCATTTATTTTCTTCTGCCAAGGTAAACCTGAGTTGGTGCCTGAAACCCAAGGAAATAGATCTGTAACTGTTTAATACGGAGGTGCAAATGTATGACCAGCTTTCTCTGGGAGTATCTATTTGGTGGTCTGATGAATGAGAACATTGCTTAAATATACTATAGTATTCAGATTCCACCACTTAAGTACCCATCCCCTTTTGGTCCTCATTGTTAAAATCCATGTATATTTCACAGGGTAGGCTCTACCTTACACTGCTGAACACTTGCCTTATAGAGAACAATCATTTGAAAACTAGAGTCCGTGGGCAAAAGAACCTTATTGCCAAGGTTAGAAAATACATTGATAATGGAAGAAGGAGCCCAGCATGAAGATTAAATGTTTGGGATGCAGAAAGCTGTCTTCCTATAGATTTGTCGTATCTTTACCTATGTTGATTTTGTCAAAATACATTTATTTTGCAAGTGGGATCAACTGAAAAAGACACTTTGATAAAAGTTGCAGATTATATTTTCAATCCTTTCATATGGGTTATTTTAAATGAAGAGAAGAGTTATTTCTCCTGTCTGCTATAATTGAAAGATTTTCAGTTAAACAAATACCTCTTCTTTGTGCATAAAAGATTTTTTTCTAAACACAGTAGATATATACAGACTGAGATTAAACTATGGGAAAGAAAAAGATAAGACACACAACTTATCTTCTGGCAAACCCTTTGTATTTTCCATTAAGCCCTTGTTTCAGAATCTTTGCATTCTAGTATCAGCGTCATGAAACTTTAGAGCTGATAAAGACAATCTAATTTACACCCCTCATTTCCCAAGTGACGAACAATCTCCTAAATCCCAGTTCAGAGGTGATTCCACAACATCAAATGCCATTGTCTCCCTTACATATTTATTTTTATTTATAGTTGTTTCAGGGATGGAACTAATATCTGTACGACAATAATGTTCAAATTAGTTAGCATATTGGGGTAATTTTTGAGTAAGTGCTTTAGACAAAGCAGTGTTGACTAGCTATTAGTATCAAAGGTCATATGTTTTAGTGTATATTTTGTTCAAAGACTAAGTATTTATTTTCATGTCATGTGAAGATGCTAAAATGACATTATCAGTATTAAATGCATATAAATTAATATAAAATCTAGTCAAAATTCTCCCTTGGCTAAGTGGACTTATACATAACACATATATCATTTGGAATTTCCATTTTAAAAAGCATAAATCCAAGTATTCAAGTGGACGTATTAATAAACCATCTGTCTTTAATTACAGTTCAAATTACTTGCACTTTAAAGCATGAAACTTTACTAAAAATCCTTAGTTTAAATTCACTGGTGCTTTTAATTTTATGCAGCTTTAAGTATTGAGTGTCCTGCAGCTCTGTATCCTTCTATTCATTAAACGAAGATTTTGAACAAAGAACTGACTCCTTGAAATGCATGTTGTTACATTTTACTAAGTGAATGACTAAGTAGATCAAGAAATAAACTTAAATTCTTCTGACTTAACACACTTAGCACTAAAATATTTTAGTGAACTATATTTTAGAAGTTATATTAAGTAAGAATAACTGGGAGGAAATATTATCATAAAGTACATAGACATAGATGTGTAAAGTTGTCAGATTTATAGGGTACTTTCTGGCAATCTAGCAGTTAGGACTTCACACTTCCTTCAAACTGTTGGAGGGCCTGGGTTCAACATCTGGTTGGGGAACCAAAATCTCGCCAGCTGCGTGGAGCTTCCAAAACATAAAAATAAAAATATTAGATTTATAAAATTTCTAGATCTATAAAATTTAATTGTAAGAACATTTATTAGTTAGAAAGGCTCTGTCTTGAGCAATTTTCCCCTCCCCTTCCAACTTCAGAAAATGGAAAACTATGGCAAAAATAAAGTAAATGAAATTAAAGAAATATTTTTTAAAATATCTGACCACTGTTCTTTCAGGTTAGCTGTATTTTGGTCACTACTTCCTGTGCTCGTCTAAAATTGTGGGACCACATTTCAAGAATCACTGAATCACTTGACTTTTATCTACTTTTTCTTCATATCTTTTCCAATTGCCTGTTATTCTAAAGCTTTATTTGTCATTCTGAAAAGTGGAATCCTTGAAAGTTTTCCCCTCTTCTGAATAACATATTATTCTGATACATGAATGTATTTATTATCTGCTATTGTTTTGAATCATATAAAATTGCCATTTGACTAGACAAACCATTAAAATATTGGTAGTTTTATATAATTCAAATTAATATATGCCAAGCAGTCCATGTATGCTTTCAAATGTGTGATTTACTTCATTCCGTCACATCCTCATTGTATACCACATTTTACTTTATTATATGTAATTAAATATGTATCAATTTCCCATCTAACTTATAAACTCCCAAAGAAAAGAATAGTTACATTTTTTGTTTTTAATAAAGAAGAGCAAAAAAAAAAATTTTGTTGAATGAGCAAGTAGAAAAGAAGTAAATGCTATCGTTGCATTAACAAATGCACTTTTAATATCTCTTAGCCTGAGTTCTGACTTCTTATATAGCTTCTTATTGGTTAAGAAAAAAACAGAGAAGCAATATAAAATTTCTTCAATAAGTGATATGTATCTTTTAATACAGAAACATAGGTATTCATTCATTCAACAATATGTTGGCTGCACCTACAATATTTTGGACATCATAATCTAAGCATGAGAGGAAAATAATATCAAATATTTATTGAGTTCTTGTATGCCAGGCTCCATTCTACTGGTTTACGTATTTTAAGCTCACATGAAAACTATGAAATACTATTGACAATTATCAAATGGTGAAAATGAGGCACAGAGAAGTAACTTTTCAAGGGTATTTAGCTCGTAAATAGTAGAGATGGGCTTCAAACAGTGCAGTCTAGTTCCAAAATCTGTTCCCTTAACCACTGACTAGGTACTGCTTCTCAAGACAAAATCTGAACACAACACCCAATACATTCTGCGGTAAAAAATCATTTCTATTGTTTTCATCATGGTATCCTGAGCACCTATAC
Source organism: Bos taurus (assembly GCF_002263795.3). Lineage (NCBI taxonomy): Eukaryota > Metazoa > Chordata > Mammalia > Artiodactyla > Bovidae > Bos > Bos taurus. Next base: position 10,588,153 of record NC_037332.1, on the reverse strand, counting down.
CAATACCTCTTACATCTTATGTACAGAATAGCTGTTGTTGAATAAATGAATAATGTTCAAGAATTCCACTAGAGAACTGGTATGATGAGATAAAATCTGTTATAGACACATGAAAAAAGTATTGTTGAGGGTCTCAGGATGCAGGACCTAACCTTGTCTAATAGAATTACGACATGTTTTTTTGAGTAATTTGTGAGTAGTATTGAAAAGATATTAGCTATAAGCCTATTCTTGATGTAGAACACAGCATTTGCAAAAATTTAAGTCTTGAACAGAGTTAGGTTCTACTGCTGGGTGTTAGAAGACAGAAGAGACTGGAAAACTGGAAAGGTGCTCTGAGATGGGACTATAAAGAGTGATATATCTCAATTTGGGGTGATTGCATTTATCCCAGGGGCAAGGGGAAGGCAACCAACTTGTTTTCTTTCTTCTTTTCTCTCTTTCTATTCGAATACCTTTTAAAAGTGATTGTCAAGTAATCCACTAGTGTTATTGTTATTGCTCTCAACTACATCTTACTTAGATTTACTGAAATATCAGTCATTAAAATGACAAGTTTCAGATTTTAAAGCAAAGTAGTAATGTATTAAACCAAGCCTCCAGAAAGTCAAGGTGAATGAACAATAATTTAACTGTTAGAACAAAAGTAAACACTTTCAGAGGAAGATGACAGAATTCAGTTTTTACATCTTTCCCCTACAATGTCTAACACTGTCTAACATCTAATAATGATGTTAGATGTCTAACATTTAATAAAACATACTCAACCTCAAAGAATCAGGGAAAAGTGATTCATTGTCAAGAAAAAAGAATTTTAAGTATTCAGTAGGAAAAAACTCTAAGATGGCTGATGTATTGAAAATAGCAGATAAGGGTTTTACATATGTTCAGTGGGCTTAACAGCAGATTGGAGACAACAGAAAAAGATGTCAGTGAAATTGAACTTAGGTCAACTGAAATTCTCCAATATGAAGATAGAAGAAAAAAATGTAAGATAAATAAATAAAGAGTATCACTGAACTGTGATAAATGCTACGTGGTCTGACATACATGCAAATGAAGTTCTAGAAATATAAGAGGGAGAATAGGGCAGATTAATTGGAGAAATTTTTCACAAGCGTGGAAACCAACAAGAAGTTCAGCTAACTCCACACAGGATAAATACAAAGAAAATACACTGAGAGACATCATAATCAAACTACAAATGAGTATCAAAAACAAAGAAAGTGTCTTAAGTAGCAAGAGGGGGTAAAACATACATTACAATCAGAGGAATAGCTATATGAATTAAGTGGACTTGTTTCTCATTAGGAAAAAAAAAAAAACAAAGAAAATGCAATAGCATCTTCGAAATCAGAATTTGATGTTATGAAAATTATTCTTTTAACAGTAAGAATAAAAAACACTGTTTTTCAGATAAGCCGAAACTGAATTCATTTCAGATATCTACACTCGTGGAAATGCTGAAGACTGTAAAATGTGGCTGGGCAGACTGGTTTTCTTCCTTTGTGCATTCTTCCTATTGCATGTTACAATACCTGACACAGGTAATAATAATCTTCTCAGAATCCATGTTTGCAGTTAATTAACAAATAAAAAGTAGTTTCGGATTAGTTATCTGCACTATGGATCCTATCATTCTCCAACTTCCACAATTTTGTTTTCCTAGTCCAGTTTTTTTTTCCTGGCATTTTTAGGTTTTGATTTACTTATATTCTTCAAAAAACTACTAAAGTTAGGTCAATGTTTAAATAGAAAATGAGATTTGTGATAGCCAAACAAATTCTGAACAACCAACCATTTTCCTTGAAAGATTCATGACTTCATTTAATCATTCTTTATGCCTGAAGCATCCAAGTAATTGCCTTTTGTTTACTTACACTTTATCATGGTGTAATATATTTAAATATCTGTACCTTTATTTTCTGAGCTAAAATATAATTTTAAAAGTATTAGTGTGCATTTTTCTGGAATATGCTTTAAACTACAGTCTGGGAGAAATAATTATGAAAAGCGTTTTGCTGCATGTGCGTGTGTGTATGTGTTTGGCCTGGACAAAATTTATTATACCCCTATTCGGAGAGGGCAATGGCACCCACTCCAGTACTCTAGCCTGGAAAATCCCATGGACGGAGGAGCCTGGTGGGCTGCAGTCCATGGGGTCGCTGGGAGTCAGGCATGACTGAGCAACTTCACTTTCACGCATTGGAGAAGGAAATGGCAACCCACTCCAGTGTTCTTGCCTGGAGAATCCCAGGGACGGGGGAGCCTGGTGGGCTGCCGTCTATGGGGTTGCACAGAGTTGGACACGACTGAAGTGACTTAGCAGCAGCAGCAGCAAACCTTCTATTATGTATTTTTATTATCTTAATTCCCAAAACTGGAATACAAACTTCTCATGAACAGAATATAATCTGGAATCCTTTGCTACAGTGTTTTCTCCCTAGCAGCTGCTCAGCTATTGGTGAATGAAAGAATGAATGAATATGACAGATGATAGAATCTCTAGTTGGTTGTACAATCCTCTAAATTCTAGTTATTCCAAAGTTTGATATTAAAGTAGTTGTATTGTTTGCCACACAATCCGATTATTTGCCTGTTTTTGACCTCATAGCCAATATCATAGAGTTATCTATATTTCCTTTCTGTGTTTGTACTCTACTCTCCCTTTTTTTATGCCCTGCATTCCACCTGAAACTCTGTTTATCTTGGTCACAGTACTTGCCATCTTAATGCAATTGCTTTCTTTCTATCTTCATAATATTTCAACTTTTAGAACTAAAACCCAACCCGTTACTGAAACATTTTTCTCTACATTTCTATAATGCCATATTTGCCTAATTTTCCTCCTGGTTCATCAACTTCTAGATGTGTAATTCTATTATATAGTTTTGATAATTTATTGAGATGGTGATTTTTCTGTACTACATTGATGATGTAATATCAATATCTTTCCCAATGTTAATATATCCTTGAATTCCTATGGATAACTCTATGTGGTTGTAGAGGGTTATTAGCTTGTTATGATTTTTTTACTGAAGCATGTGCTCAGTTGATCAGTTGTGTCTGACTCTTTGCAACACCACAGACTCTAGCCTGCCAGGCTCCTCTGTCCATGGAATTATCCAGGTGGAAATACTGGAGTAAGTTGCCATTTTCTACTCCAGGGGAACTTGCTGCTGCTACTGCTGCTAAGTCGCTTCAGTCGTGTCTGACTCTGTGCGACCTCATAGACGGCAGCCCACCAGGCTCCCCTGTCCCTGGGACTCTCCAGGCAAGAACACTAGAGTGGGTTGCCATTTCCTTCTCCAATGCATGAAAGTGAAAAAATAAAGTGAAGTCGCTCAGTCGTGTCCGACTCCTAGCGACCCCATGGACTGCAGCCCACCAGGCCCCTCCATCCATGGGATTTTCCAGGCAAGAGTACTGGAGTGGGGTGCCATTGCCTTCTGATCTGGAATTGAATCCCGATCTCCTGTGTCTCCCTTGGTGGGCAGATTCTTTACCACTGAGCCACTGCAGAATGTTGAGTTAGTTTCTGATGTATAGCAAAGTGATTCATTTTCTTTTTCCATTATAGTTTATTACAGTATATTAAATATAATTCCCAGTGCTCTGCAATAGGGCCTTGTCATTCCTCTATTCTCTGTATGATGGCTTGCATCTGTTAGTTCCAAACTCCCAATTCGGTCCTCCCCCCTTCTCGTCCCCCTTGGCAACTCTCTGTGAGTCTGTATCTGTTTGTGTTGTGACTTTTTAGTGAATCCCGAAGGTGCTTTTTTTATTCTACATATTCATAAGCAGGTTTGCCTACAGTGAGTGAGGGAGAGAGAATTTTCCTATATTCTGAGCTCAGGAGGATGTTCACTTCGAAAATGACAGAGAAACGTTCTATGTTTCTAACCTGTGGTAGTTTGTATAGAATCAGTTGCATCTACAATTAAGCCATTAAGGAAAGAATTCTTTAATAAATTTAATAATGTATTTTTTTATTTTTCCATGGTTATTATTCAATTTTTTGTTTACTCTGGAGTGAGTATTGGTAATTTTTCAGAAAATTGCCACTTGCAATAATATTTTCAAATTTATTAGTGGGTCTATGAAAGGTCTCAAATTTCTTATCTCTGATTTTATCTCCTATTATATGTTTAAAATTAATTTTTTCTTTTGTCACATTTGTTATAGAGTTTATGTTCTATGTGTTACACATTCTTTCTATCCCTACTCTCCACAAACATGTAAGAACAAAGATAAGTACAATAGAAATCACAAATTTTGGATTTACTTATGAATTGTTTCTCTTCTAATATTTAAAAATTTTTCATCTTTCTACTTTGATCCCATTTATTTTCGTTCTCATATTTCTATAAACTATTTTCATCTCTTCTATATTCTTTACCTGCATAATTTATTAATGTTTTCTTTTTTAAAACATGATGCCCTCTTTGAAGCATGTTATTTTACTTCTGAGTATACATTTGGCTGTATCCCCTAAGTTCTCATTTTTCTTTTTATCTAAGTAGTTTTTTAATGCAGATTTTATTATCTATTTGAATAAATAGTTGCTTTGGGAATTTTTAAATTAAAATTTTAAATTCTTACCCTTTGAAGGGCTCTCTCCTGAGAGAGATTATTTCCTATTAATGTTTAATACTTGCCAGAACTTCCTTTTCTCCCCTGACATCCTGCACCCAGCAGTTTCTCCTTTAGATTCCACAGGTCTCATATGCTTTCTTTATATGTACATGTGGTTTCCATAATCTCCATGCTTCCTAGTTTTGTAGAAAATATAGTTTGCAAATTCCTCCTTTTCCCCTCTCCATTCTCCTTGATGCTCTCTATGGTTTCTAGAAGAGCAATGAGAAGATAAATAACTAAGCCGTTGCTGCCATATTTTGGAGACTGAATTTGTAAAATATTTATAGTAACTTAATAAATCTGCTACAGCAAAAAGAATCTTTTCTCTCCACCAAAGTCTCTGCTCATTGAATATATGAATATACTTTTTACACTGTCTCATTACTACTAAAGTTAATTTTAAATTAAACTTTTTCATCAACTAATCTAACCTTAATTAATGTTCAGGCATCCTGTATCTGTTCAGAGAATGTATGATTAACATTTTAAAAACTAAATTGATTTTATACCTATTATTGGAATTATACCAACAGGGGTAGCTAGATTATAAAGCATTTTGCCTGAATGTTTTTAATACTTAGAAAACTAAGTAAATGGCTAGAACAATCTATTTTTTTAAATTTTATTTTATTTTTAAACTTTATATAATTGTATTAGTTTTGCCAAATATCAAAATGAATCCGCCACAGGTATACATGTGTTCCCCATCCTGAACCCTCCTCCCTCCTCCCTCCCCATACCATCCCTCTGGGTCGTCCCAGTGCACTAGCCCCAAGCGTCCAGTATCGTGCATCGAACCTGGACTGGCGACTCGTTTCATACATGATATTTTACATGTTTCAATGCCATTCTCCCAAATCTTCCCACCCTCTCCCTCTCCCACAGAGTCCATAAGACTGTTCTATCTATTTTTTATCATGGACTCAGTTATTTATATGACTTAATGAGTATTATTGTTTGACTTCTTTTCTGAGTTTGATTTGATTAATTTGTATGTATGATATGATCAAATCACCATATATTTTAGACTCTTTGAGCTTTTAAATATAAAATGAAAGTCCATTCAGATTTCTAAATAGAGGAAAGTATTAATATTTATTAATGTAAGTTAAAAAATATCTTTCATTAGAAGAATATTATTGAGATCCTGATTTTCAAGTTTTAAGTTACAGGCTATAAATAGTGAGATGGCACCCCACTCCAGTACTCTTGCCTGGAAAATCCCATGGATGGAGGAGCCTCGTAGGCTGCAGTCCACGGGGTCGAGAAGAGTCGGACACGACTGAGCGACTTCACTTTCACTTTTCACTTTCATGCATTGGAGAAGGAAAGGGCAAACCCACTCCAGTGTTCTTGCCTGGAGAATCCCAGGGACGGGGGAGCCTGTTGGGCTGCCGTCTATGGGGTCGCACAGAGTCAGACACGACTGAAGCGACTTAGCAGCAGTAGCAGCATACACAAGATCTACTCTTACCAAAGGTACAAATGAGCCTGCTACATATAAGCTTATTATTCATCACAATAGCATAGTCTCTCTTCCAGCTAACAAAATTGTCTTTAAAAATTCTGGTGGTAGATTTATATTCATGAGCACTAACCTGTCTCATAATACTAAATTGCATGCACATTTCAAACTATCATATATGATTACCTTTAAAAGTTGCTACCTTTTGCTTGCCTCATTTCCAACACTATTTTGGTTTCAGGTTTTTTTTTAATTAATTAATTTATTTATTTTTGGTTGCACTCGATCTTCGTTGCTGCATGCGGGCTTTCTCTACTTGTGATGACTGGGGGTCCTTCTTGGTTGCAATACACGGACTTCTCATTACAGCCTCTCTTGTTGCGGAGCCCAGACTCTAGGCAGGAGAGCTTCAGTAGTTGCAGAGCAGAGGCTCAGTAGTTGTGGCTCCTAGGACAGGACTGCACAGATTTCAGTAATTGTGACACAAGGGCTTTAGTTGCCCCAGGCACATGGAATCTTAACAGTGCAGGGATGTTAATCTTAACAGTGTCCCCTGCATTGGCAGGCGGATTTCTATCCACTCTACCAGCAGGAAAGTCCTTGGTTATAGTTTTGAACACAGCATATTATGTTTTGTTTTACACTTATTTTGCAATTTTAATTCATACCTTTTATGGTTACTTGCCTGGGGCTTCCCAGGTGGCACGAGCAGTAAAGAATCCACCTGCCAATGCAGGAGACTCAAGAGAGGAAGGTTCAATCCCTGGGTTGGGAAGATCCCTGGAGTGGGAAATAGCAACCTGCTCCAATATTCCTGCATGGAAAATCCCATGGACAGAGGAACCTGGTGGTCTATAATCCATGGTGCGCAGAAGAGTCGGACTTGACTGAGCATACATGCATACACATCCATGGTTAACTTGATTAATAATTTGCAGAGGTTCTATGGACTCTGCTAAGAGTAAACTGGATCCTTCTGTCAAAAGTATTATAGTAGCATTGTGGTAATTACATTAATAATTTCTACATTAATACATTTTAATGTATTTCACACCAACCACACAAACCCATTTTCTTACTAATAACGTAACTGTGATATCTACGAAGTTCAATCCTTTTCTTTCACGCCGTAACTCAAGTGTTATCTTCTTGGCAACATCTTTCTTAGCCATCCTATTTAAAAATATACCTCCAATGTCCCGTATCCTCTAACCTGAAATATTTTGCTCCATAGCATTTAAAAATTTTTTTCTATTTCTTTACTTTTTTTTGGCTTAATGGGTCTTCCTTGCTGTGAGGACTTTCTCTAGTTGTGATGAGTAGGGGCTGCTCTTGATAGCAGTGTGTGGACTTTTCACGGCCGTGACTCCTCTTGTCGCAGATCTCAGGCTCTAGGGCACGCAGGCTTCAGTACTTGCGGCACATGGACTCGGTGGTTGCGGCTCCCAGGCTCGGGGGCACAGGCTCAGCAGCTACGGTGCACAGGCTTTGTCGCTCCATGGCACATGGGGTCTTCCCAGACGAGGGATCGAACCCCCATGTCTCTTGCACTGGCAGGTGGATTCTTTACAATTGAGCCACCAGGGAAGCCCGCTCCATAGCATTTATCATCTTCTGATACTGTTTTACTTATCTGTTGTCTGCCTTTCCTCTTTAGTTTTTACGTTTTCTGATGTCAGAAATAATATGTGCCCTCTCCATGTTCCAGTCTCTGCTGCCAGAATAGTTTCTGGAATGCAGTAGGTGCTCAATAAATATTTGTTGAATAAACAAACAAACAATAACAACAACAAAAAAACCAGAATAATATGGACCTTATAGAAAAAGATACATAGAAAGTGTCAGGGGTGTTATAAAGAAAGTAACGTTTGGCATAATCTTGAGATAGAAAAGAAGAATGGAGTCTCAGCCATCTGGATTCATGTTTACAATAAAGATGTTAAATCAGTAGTGAAATGATGATCTGAGCATGGGTTATGAAGGGGTGAGAATGTAGTAGGAGCCAGAAAACTGAGTCAGTTATGTTCGTGCTAGGTTGCTTCTCCGTTTCCCTTCAGATGCTGGGTCCCATTCAGTCATCCTCACTGTGACCTGACTCTCACTGTAAAGAATACTCTGCTTGAAAGATTCAAGACAGCTCCGATCCGGCTGATTGTTTTCCTGTCTTTGGCATGGATGGTACTCTGGGGAATAAAAAACCCTTGATATAGTTGGTTTCTCTACTATTTAAGGTGTTTCTCAGTGTTTCATGAAGCAAACTGTTCTATAACTGAGAAGGCAGGCGCATCACTACCAAAGCAGCTAAAATCATAGCTCATTTTGCCCCTAGTACCTGAAGCAGAATGAAGAAAGCAGCAATGTGCCAGGTGGAGAACAGTCACTTAGCTGACTGATTACATCAAACTACTCCCAATGTAATCAGCCGGGACACATTTACCAAATTGGCATTTTAAACCATTGTAAGGAAGTTGAATTAACTACCTCGGTATGTGGTTTTAACATTATGTATTTGGTATGTACTCATAGCAAGCACTTAATAAAAAATAGAATAAAATCATAACTGATTTCTTGGTAATGCTAGACTTATCTTTACATTATGACTCTGCAGTATTGTCCTAATGGTAAACTCGGTTAGGCATCAATGAATGTTTTTGATTACCCGAAAATCTGTACTGAGACAGAACAGGCTACAACTTCCAACACTCAGCACCTGAAATTTCCTTGTGTCATTTTCCATTTAGAGTCAATCAAAACTGGATTACAACTTGTTTTTAAATGTCCCTGGTTCTTCACTGCTATGTCTGCCAGCCCCTGAATCAAACCTCAGCTGTGCTATGTCCCGCATACAGTTCCCTTGATTAAGAGGCTTGTTAGTTGGTTGTGATGAGGTTGTGATGTGGGATCCCGTGATCCCACAGAGCTCACTGTCCTGACCATTTTACATTTCATTACATGGAGAAAACGAAACTTGGGAAAGATTGGGGCATAATATACGTCATTTTTCTAAACTTTGAAACTGATGACATGACAAATGGCAATAAAAATGCATCTTAAATCCTAGTACAGTGACACTGAAATTAATATAAATGGTAAGTTCTGTGACTATCTTCCTCTTGCACTACAAATAATTGTTGAATACAATTGCCTTTATGATATAATTGCCTTTATATCATAACAAAAGATTTTTAAAGCTTTTTTAAAGCTGTTTCCAAAACTAAATTATCTTTTTCTTAGCAACTTTAAAATTCTTAAAACATCAAAATTACAAAGATAAAGAATTTATGAAGGCTTTTTAATCACTTCAAAATAATTCAATCAGAGAGCCTCTAAAATTTTACTCCTGGCACATAAAAAAAAAAAAAAAATCCTACCCAACTATTAACATTGGCAACCTTATGAAGGATTATGATTTTTTAAAATTTGATTTTATTAAAACCAGAAATACAATTTTTTAAATTTGAAGTATTTAACAACATGCTACTGCTGCTGTTTAGTCACTCAGTCGTGTCTGACTCTTTGCAACCCCATGGGCTGTAGCCCACCAGGCTCCTATGTCCATGGGATTTCCCAGGCAAAAATATTGGAGTGGGTTGGCATTTTCTACTCCAGGGGATCTTCCTGACCCAGGAATAGAACCCAAGTCTGCTGGAAAAACTATAGTTTCCACTATATGGATATTTGTCAGCAAAGTGATGTCTCTGCTTTTTAATATGTGGTCTAGGTTTGTCATAGCTTTCCTTCCAAGGAGCAAATATTTTTTAATTTCATGGCTACAGTCACCATCCGCAGTGATTTTGGAGCCCAAGAAAATAATATATGTCACCACTTCCACTTTCTCCACTTCTATTTACCATGAAGTGGTGGGACTGGATGCCATGATCTTATATTTTTGAATGTTGAGTTTTAAGCCAGTTTTTTCACTCTCCGCTTTCAGCCTCATCAAGAGGCTCTTTAGTTCCTCTTCACTCTCTGCCATTAGAGTGGTATCATCTGCATATCTGAGGCTGTTGATATTTCTCCCTGCAATCTTGACTCCACCTTGTGAGTCATCCCCCTGGGCATTCCTCATGATGTACTCTGCATATAAGTTAAATAAGCAGGGTAACAACACACAGCCTTGTAGTACTCCTTTCCTAGTTTTGAACCAGTACGTTGTCCCATGTCTGGTTCTCACAGTTGCTTCTTGACCTGCATACAGGCTTCTCAGGAGACAGGTAAGGTGGTCTGGTATTCCCATTTCTTTAAGGATTTTTCAGTTTGTTATGATCCACACAGTCAAAGGCTTTAGTGTAGTCAATGAAACATAAGTAGATGTTTTTCTGGAATTTCCTTGCTTACTCCATGATCCATCGAGTGTTGGCAATTTGATCTCTGGTTCTTCTGCCTTTTCTAAATCTCCATCTGGAAGTTCTTGGTTCAAGTACAGCTGAAGCTTAGCTTATACATCTGGAAGTTCTTGGTTCAAGTATAGCTGAAGCTTAGCTTGAAGGATTTTGAGCATAACCTTGATAGCATGTGAAATGAGCAAAACTGTACAGTAGTTTGAACATTCTTTGGCATTGTCTTTCTTGAGACCTGGAATGAAAATTGACATTTTCTGGCCCTGTGGCCATTGCTGAGTTTTCCAAATTTGCTGGCATATTGCACTTTAACAGCATCACCTTTTAGGATTTTACTTCGTTCAGCCAGAATTCCATCACCTCCACTAGCTTTGTTTGTGGTAATGCTTCCTAAGGCTCGCTTGACTTGACACTCCAGGATGTCTGGCTCTAGATGAGTGATCACACCATCGTGGTTATCCCGGTCATTAAGACCCTTTTTGTATAGTTCTTCCATGTATTCTTGCCACCTCTTCTTAATCTTTTCTGCTTCTTTTAGATCCTTATTGTTTCTATTTTTTATCATGCCCATCCTTGCATGAAATATTCCCTTGGTATAACCAATATTCTTGAAGAGATCTCTGGTCTTTCTCATTCTATTATTTTCCTTTATTTCATTGCGTTTTTTATTTAAGAAGGCTTTCTTATCTCTCCTTACTATTCTGTAACTCTGGAACTCTGCATTTGCTTGAGTGTATCTTTCCCTTTCTCCCTTGCCTTTTGCTTCTCTTCTCTCCTCAGCTATTTGTAAAGCCTCCTCAAATAACCACTTTACCTTCTTACATTTCTTCTTCTTGAGGATGGCTTTGTTCACTGACACCTGTAAAATGTTACAAACCCCTATCCATAGCTCTTCAGGCACTGTGTCTGTCATATATTTGTCTCGCTCTGTCTGACTTACAACACTCAGTATGACAATCTAGGTTCCTCCATGTTGCTGTAAATGACATTATTTCATTCTTTTTTTTTATCACTGAGTAATATTGCACTGTGTATATGTACCACATCTTCTTTATCCATTCATCCGTTGATAGACATTTAGGTTGCTTCCCTGTCCTGGCTATTATAAATAGTGCTGCGGTGAACATTAGGGTGCAGAACTCACGTTTCTGGCTCAAAATTTATGGCACTGGTTCAGAAAGAGTAAAGATGCAGTGGGTATGGTTATATAAGTGAGATTATTAGGATTTGAAAACATGCGCTCATTATCCAATCCTATTAACCAGATTTAAAAAATCCTTTTCATTTGCTTAACAGCTAATCACCTTGCATGAGAGTATCCTGTAGACAATTAAATCAATTTCCTCATATCCAATGGCCCAATCATACTCATGATCTCCAGGCTTCCAACTGGAGCCATGTATCGGCATGTTTCATACAGACTCAGAGAGCTTCAGAACTTTGATATTTATGTGTGTAAATGTGTGAAAACAGAAGGTGCTCTACCAAAGAGGGGGCAATGTAATTTGAAACTGCGCTGAAGGGCTCACTATGAGCACGCTTCTCAGAGAGTCCTGATTCATTCAGTGTGTTACCTCAATTTGCTCATATGGGTCTACTTATTTGCTCCCCTAAGATGACTTATGACTGGTTACCCAATTGAACTGAGCCACGTTAATGCCCAGTATCCCAGACTGCCCCTACAGAGAGTGAGAATGAGAGTTTACTGCAGTCAGATGGTTGGTTGAGTTCTGGCCAAAGTCTGCCTCTTGGTTGGCCCAACTGAAGACAAGTCCATGGTGATTTTATTTCACAGGTCCTGACACTGTTCTGCCAATTTCATTTCTGCTGAAGTTAATCGGAGTTCATTTCTATTGCTTACAATAGAGGTCACTCACTGGCTGATGCAGATCTGTGGAACTTATCCATGTCTTTCATTGATTGGAAAAGGGACTGGTGTTAATATGAATACACCTACTTTTATTTTTTTTTAACTTTTTTTTTTTACTGCCTTTCATTCTGTTTCAATACAGTCATCATTTTAGAAAATAATGGTTTGGCCGCACCAGGTCTTGGTTGCAGCAGGCAGCGTCTTCGATCTTCACTGTGGAGTGCGGGATGTTCAGCTGCATCATGTGAACTCCTAATCGCGGCATGTGGGACCTAGTTCCCTGACCAGAGATCGAACCTTGGATCCCCTGCATTGGGAGCTCAGAGCCTTAGCCACTGAGCCACCAGGGAAGTCCCCTCTACTTTTAATTTCAGCTTTGAAACTAAATAATGTGTGACTTTGAGCACCTACTTTCTTCACTTGTAAAATGAGAAGATCTGACCATCATTTGGCTTGCTCCCAAGCCTAAAATTCTTGATTCTTTACACCATAACTGAGTCTACATGTAGCATCTCCAAACTGCTTTTATTTTTAACCCAGTGGTTTGACAGCTCCCAAATACTAATGTGTCAATGGAATTAGAATTATTGGTAAATCCTGCTCGAAATCTGGGTGTTTTTTTTTTTTTTTTTCCCACTTTCCTGCTCAGTGATATAGTCACCAAAGTTCTAAAACATAAACCTACGTTCACTAGTTTATCCCCTGAAAAAGTGTTTTTTCCTGTTTATTTTCAACCATATGATTATTGTCTTCGTTAATTTACAACAGTTACAACTAGATCAATTTCTTTAGTCTACAGTAGAACATAATCTCCAGGCCAAAGAGGAACAAATACAGAGAGAATACTTTTACAAATAGAACAACTGTGGCAAGTGCCACAGAGTTTAACAGGGAGCTGTGAGATCACATAATGAGACAGACACCTGGCAGATAACTGCCTCCGAGAGAAGCATTGTGTGTTTCCGGGGAATGCTAAGATGAAATCTGGATCACTCTAAGGCTGGCAGCTGACAGGTACAGGGCTTCTCCAGCTAGTATGTTAAAGTGAAGTGAAGTCACTCAGTTGTGTCTGACTCTTTGCGACCCTGTGGGCTGTAGCCTACCAGCCTTCTCAATCCACGGAATTCTCCAGGTAAGAATACTAGAGCGAGTTGCCATTTCCTTCTCCAGGGGATCTTCCCGACCCAGAGATCGAACCTGGGTCTCCCACGTTACAGGCAGACGCTTTACCGTCTGAGCCACCAGGGAAGCCCCGCTGATATGCTAAATGCAGATCAAACTGAGGCACAGGGTAATGTGTGGTGTGCCAGTTTGCTGACATCAAAATGCTGTATTAATCCTCACTTCCTCTTGGAGTTCTGGAACCTGAAACCTCAAAGAGCTAAGATTCAGGTTTCTTCCCCTCATCAGCCCCAAACAGGTGTTCATTTCACTTGAGAAGGAGAGGAATGGAAAGGCAAATGCATGCCTTCTGCTTCAAACATCAAGATATCTGCAAAACTCTGCCTTATATCTCTGCAGCCTCCTCTGGTTAGTTCCACTTTCTTTAAACTAAGCAAATAAAAGTTCTCACCTACACGAAATAAATCCAAAATTCTCCTTAAGAAGCAGTGTCCTATAAAAATCCACTATCCACAAAGCAGAAAGTAGATTTTCTTTTAGGCCTCCTGTCCTCATTTGCTTTGCCACTTTCATTTAATTTAGGCCCTGGGCATGAGTTTATTTTCGCAGAGGTATTTATAAAGAGAAGAAGAAAAGACAGAGAAGTTTACACTTTAATTTCTCCAATGCCTTCAAGATGCTGGGGTTTTCTCTAAGGCACATAAATGTATGGATTTCCTTCATGGTGACAGTTTTCTGAACATGATAGCCTGATTAAGTGCCAGGCTCTGGAGAGAGTAGGCTGGGTTATTATTGATGCTGTCATCTACATGGAAAAAGCACTCAATCACCTAAGCCTCAACTTTTCCAGTCTGTGAAATGAGAGCAGTAATAAGGTTGAATAACACACATTTTTGAAATGCTTGGCATGGTACCTGGCCAATATCTGCTCAATAAACATTAGTTATTAACATAGCCATCATCATTACTTTTAACAAATAGCCAATACCAGAAAAATGGTGGGAGTCAAGAGAAGCAGGGTGCAGAAAGACAGGCAAAGGAGCATAATTATGTTACAAGAGACAGCCTCTGAAAACATTCTAACTTAATATGCTCACCTACATTATACATTTTAACTACTTTTATTGACTATACCTCTTTGGATTAACTTTTTATTTATTGCTTGTATCAAAAAGCAGCACATTGCAATGTTTAAAAGTAAGGTCTTGGTAAGATTTTCTGTTAGGTCCTTGCGTTTTTGTCCTTTATTGTGCCCATCTTTGCATGAAATTTTCCCTTGGTAGGGCTTCCTAGATAGCTCAGTTGGTAAAGAATCTGCCTGCAATGCAGGAGACCCTGGTTTGATTCCCGCGTCAGGAAGATCCCCTGGAAAAGGGATAGGCTACCCACGCCCGTATTCTTGGGCTTCCCTTGTGGCTCAGCTCACTGTAGAGTTAGCTACCATCTGAAGTTTATTTTGACTTCCCTGGTGGCTCAGACGGTAAAGCATCTGCCTACAATGCAAGAGACCAGGGTTTGATCCCTGGGTCAGGAAGTCTCCTGTAGAAGGAAATAGCAACCCACTCCAGTATTCTTGCCTGAAAAATCCCATGGACATAGGAGCCTGGCAGGCTGTAGTCCATAGGATCACAAAGAGTTGGATTCAACTGAGCCACTTCACTTCACTTCCTTTGGTATCTCCAATTTTCTTAGAGATCTCTAGTCTTTCCCTTTCTATTGTTTTCCTACATTTCTTTGCATTGTTCAGTTAAGAAAGCTTTCTTATCTCTCCTTGCTATTCTCTGGAACTCTGCATTCAGTTGGCTATATCTTTCCCTTTCTCCTCTTTTCTCAGCTATTTTAAGGCCTCCTCAGAGAACCACTTTGTCTTCTTGCATTTCTTTTTCTTTGGGATCGTTTTGGTCACCATCTCCTGTACAATGTTACGGACCTCCATCCATGGTTCCTCAGGCACGCTGTCTACCAGATATGGTCCCTTGAATCTATTCGTCACCTCCGCTGTATAAACATAAGGGATTTGATTTAGGTCATACCTTAGTGGTAGTAAAGTAATGCTCAAAATTCTCCAAGCTAGGCTTCAGCAATATGTGAACCATGAACTTCCAGATGTTTAAGCTGGTTTTAGAAAAGGCAGAGAAACCAGAGATCAAATTGCCAACATCTGCTGGATCATGGAAAAAGCAAGAGAGTTCCAGAAAAACATCTATTTCTGCTTTATTGACTATGCCGAAGCCTTTGACTGTGTGGATCACAATAAACTGCGGAAAATTCTGAAAGAGATGGGAATACCAGGCCACCTGACCTGCCTCTTGAGAAACCTATATGCATGTCAGGAAGCAACAGTTAGAACTGGACGTGGAACAACAGACTGGTTCCAAAGAGGAAAAGGAGTACGTCAAGACTGTATATTGTCACCCTGCTTATTTAACTTATATGCAGAGTACATCATGAGAAACGCTGGGCTGGAGGAAGCACAAGCTGGAATCAAGATTTCCAGGAGAAATATCAATAACCTCAGATATGCAGATGACACCACCCTTATGGCAGAAAGTGAAGAGGAACTAAAATGCCTTTTGATGAAAGTGAAAGAGGAGAGTGAAAAAGTTGGCTTAAAGCTCAACATTCAGAAAATGAAGATCATGGCATCTGGTCCCATCACTTCCTGGGAAATAGATGGGGAAACAGTGGAAATGGTGTCAGACTTTATTTTTTGGGGCTCCAAAATCACTGCAGATGGTGACTGCAGCCATGAAATTAAAAGATGCTTACTCCTTGGAAGAAAAGTTATGACCAACCTAGATAGCATATTCAAAAGCAGAGACATTACTTTGCCAACAAAGGTCTGTCTAGTCAAGGCTATGGTTTTTCCAGTGGTTATGGATGTGAGAATTGGGCTTTGAAGAAGGCTGAGCGCCGAAGAATTGATGCTTTTGAACTGTGCTTTTGAAGACTCTTGAGAATTGATGCTTTTTGAACTGATGCTTTTGAAGATTCTTGAGAGTCCCTTAGACTGCAAGGAGATCCAACCAGTCCATTTTGAAGGAGATCAGCCCTGGATGTTGTTCTTTGGAAGGAATGATGTTGAAGCTGAAACTCTAATACTTTGTCCACCTCATGCGAAGAGTTGTCTCATTGGAAAAGACTCTGATGCTGGGAGGGATTGGGGGCAGGAGGAGAAGGGGACGACAGAGGATGAGATGGCTGGATGGCATCATTGACTCAATGGATGTGAGTTTGAGTGAACTCCGGGAGTTGGTGATGAACAGGGAGGCATGGTGTGCTGCGATTCATGGGGTCACAAAGAGTTAGACATGACTGAGCAACTGAACTGAACTGAACTGACCTGACCTTAATGGCCTAGTGGTTTTCCCTACTTTCTTCAATTTGAGCCTGAATTTTGCAGTAAGAAACTGATTATCTCAGCCACAGTGAGCTCCAAGTCTTGTTTTTGCTGACTGTATAGAAATTCTCCATCTTTGGCTACAAAGAGTATTATCAGTCTGATTTTGGTACTGACCATCTGGTGATGTCCATATGTAGGGTCATCTCTTGCATTGTTGGCAGAGGGTGTTTGCTATGACCAGTGTATACTCTTGGCAAAACTGTTAGCCTTTGCCCTGCTTCATTTTGTACTCCAAGGCTAAATGTGCCTGTTATTCCAGATATCTCTTCACTTACTACTTTTGCAAGAATGCACAGAAGAACTGTACAAAAAAAGGTCTTAATGACCCAGATAACCACAATGGTGTGGTCACTCACCTAGAGCCAGACTTCCTGGAGTGTGAAGTCAAATGGGCATTAGGAAGTATTACTATGAACAAAGCTAGTGGAGGTGATGGAATTCCAGTTGAGCGATTTCAAATCCTAAAAGATAATGTTGCTAAAGTGCTGCACTTATTATACCAGCAAATTTGGAAACCTCAGCAGTGGCCACAGGACTGGAAAAGATCAGTTTTCACTTCAATCCTAAAGAAAGATAATGGCAAAGAATGTTCAAATTACCACACAGTTGCATTCATTTCACATGCTAGCAATATTATGCTCAAAATCCTTCAAGCTAGGCTTTATCAGTACATGAACTGAGAACTTCCAGATGTTTGAGCTGGATTTGGAAAAGGCAGAGTAACCAGAGATCAAATTGCCAACATATGCTGGATCATAGAAAAACGAAGGGAATTTTTTTAAAAAATCTACTTCTGCTTCATTGACTATGCTAAAGCCTTTGGCTGCGTGGATCACAACAAACTGTGGAATAGTCTTAAAGAGATGGGAACCCCAGACCACCTTACCTGCCTCCTGAGAAATCTATATGCAGGTCAAGAAGCAACAGTTAGAACTGGACATGGAACAAGGGACTGGTTCAAAATTGGGAAAGGAGTACATCAAAGCTGTATATTGTCACTCCGCTTATTTAACTTGAAATAATGCAAAATTATGGGCTGGATGACTCACAAGCTGGAATCAAGACTGGCAGGAGAAATACCAACAACCTCACATATGCAGATGACACCACTTTAACGGCAGAAAGTGAAGAGGAACTAAAGAGCCTCTTGATGAAAGTGAAAGAGAAGAATGAAACGCTGGCTTAAAACTCAACATTCAAAAAAACGAAGGTCATGGCATCTTGCCCCATCACTTCATGGCAAATAGTTGGGGAAAAAGTGGAAACGGTGTCAGATTTCATTTTCTTGGGCTCCAAAATCAATGTGGACAGTGACTGTAGCCACAAAATTAAAAGACACTTGCTCCTTGGAAGATTAGCTATGACAAACCTAGACAGTGTATTAAAAAGCAGAGACATCACTTCGCCAATAAAGGTGCATATAGTTAAAGCTATGGTTTTTCCAGTAATCATCTATAGATGTGAGAGTTGAACCATAAAGAAGGCTGAGTGCCAAAGAATTGATGCTTTTGAACATTGGTGCTAGAGAATACTCTTGAGAGTCCTTTGGATTGCAAGGAGATCAAACCAGTCTATCCTAAAGGCAGTCTGAATGTTCATTGGAAGGACTATGCTGAAGCTGAGGCTCCAACACTTTGGCCACCTGATGGGAAGAATGATTCATTAGAAAAGACCCTGATGCTGGGAAAGATTGAAGACAGGAGGAGAAGGGGACAACAGAGGATGAGATGGTTGGATGGCATCACCAACTCAATGGATATGAGTTTGAGCAAAGTCAGGAAGAGAGTGACGGACACCTGGAGTGCTGAAGTTCTTGGGGTCTCAGAGTCAGACATGACTTAACTGAACCACAGCAACAAGATTTTCTAAAAAATATTTTTAAATCATCACATCACTCTTTTGCCTTACTCCAACTTTTCTAGCCTTCTTTCAGCTGCTTGTAGTCACTGTGCTCTCGCTCGCCCAAAGATTTCTGTGGCTAGCAACCTTCTCTTTCCACTTTTGCTAGTAAATGCCCATTCATCCTCAGGTTTCCACTGAGCTTTACTTCTTTTAGGAAGCCTTCCTCAGTCACTCTAACTACCTCAAACACCTTCTTATGAGTTTTTATAGTGCTAGAGACTTTTCCTTTGAGAAATATTAAGGGTTGAATTGTGGCCCCTCAAATTCACATGCTGAAGTCCTAATCCCAGTACCCCAAAGTGTGACTTTATTTGAAGACAAGGTCATTACAGAAGTAAAGTTAAAATGAGGTCACTAGGGGGATTCCCCAAACCCCTTCCTTTTTGGGAGGTTTCCCAAGTGGTGCTAGTGGTAAAGAATCCACATGCCAGTACAGGAGATGTTAAGAGACATGGGTTTAATCCTTAGGTCAGGAGATCCCCTGGAGGAGGACACAGCAACCCACTCCAGTATTCTTGCCTGGAGAAAACTATGGACAGAGGAGCCTGGCTACAGTCCATAGCTACAGTCCATAGCATTGCAGAGTAGCAACTTAGCATGCACAGGGGTTTCCCAGGTGGCACTAGTGGTAAGGAACGCATCTGCCATTGCAGGAGACATAAGAGGCTTGGGTTTGATCCCTGGGTCAGGAAGATCCTCTGAAGAAGGACATGGCAACCAACTCCATTATTCTTGCCTGGAGAATCCCATGGACAGAGGAGCCTGGCAGGCCACAGCCCATGAGGTCGCAAAGAGTCAGACATGATTGAAGCCACTTAGCACGCATGCACAAGGTCACTAGGGTGCTCCCCAATCCAACAGGATGGGAGTCTTTTCAAAAGGGGAATTTGGACACTGAAACTGTCAAGAGAGGGAAGATGATGTGAAGAGACACAGGGAGAAGATGTCAAGGAGAGAGACTTGGAACAGATCTTTCTGTCAGAGCCCTCAGAAGGAGCCAAACCTCTTGACACCTTAATTTGAGACTTTAGACTTCGAGCCTCCAGAACTGTGAAGCAATAAATATCTGTTTTAAAACCAACATAATAATAATAATAATAAATGTAAAAAATTTTAATACAAGTCATATCTCTGGAGTCACAATACCTGGATACAAATGTAGTCTTTACCATTTTCAAATTCTACAATGTCAGGCAAATTACCTATCTGAGACTCTGTTACTATATCCTTAAACAGGAGTAAAAATAGTGCCTGCCTCATAGGATTGTTGTGAGGATTGTAAAGCTTTCAGAAAACAGTCCAACACAAAGTAGGCATTCAGTAAGTATTAACTCAATATAATTATAAAGTATCATAAATTTTTTATATTCTTCCCCAAGAATCAATAGTGTTATCTCATTTCTTACCCTGCAAAGCCTGTTTAAGGATTTTGTTTAGTGTGGTAAGAGTTGATCTATAAAATTTTCATTTCAAAATTGAGGCTAAAACAAGAAGTATTGCCAAATCTCAAAATTTTTAAATTGATTCCAGCAATTGCGTGGTATCAGTCAGAATTCAGTCATAAAAATGAAGAAACCAGTCTGGTATTGCAAGCAGGAAGACACTTATTTATTTTTTTTAAAGCAGAAGCCACTTTTATTACATTATTCCTGTTGAAATCTGTTCTGCTTTTGCCTGTAGACACAGGGAGCAACTTATTAATTTTATTTTATTTTTAAACTTTACAATATTGTATTGGTTTTGCCAAATATCGTAATGAATCCACCACAGGTATACATGTGTTCCCCATCCTGAACCCTCCTCCCTCTTCCCTCCCCATACCATCCCTCTGGGTCATCCCAGTGCACCAGCCCCAAGCATCCAGTATCGTGCATGGAACCTGGACTGGCAACTCGTTTCTTACATGATATTTTACATGTTTCAATGCCATTCTCCCAAATCTTCCCACCCTCTCCCTCTCCCACAGAGTCCATAAGACTGTTCTATACATCAGTGTCTCTTTTGCTGTCTCGTATACAGGGTTATTGTTACCATCTTTCTAAATTCCATATATATGCATTAGTATACTGTATTGGTGTTTTTCTTTCTGGCTTACTTCACTCTGTATAATAGGCTCCAGTTTCATCCACCTCATTAGAACTGATTCAAATGTATTCTTTTTAATGGCTGAGTAATACTAAGACATTTAATACAGTGAACTAGTGGCTTAAAAATACATTGGAAGGGCTGGAGAAGCAGCGACCATAGAAAGCATTCATTATTAGTCACTATTGCGTCCCCAGCCATAAGGGCATTAGGAACTTCTAGGATCCCAGGCAACTTCCAGTGATGATCTCAGGTCACTGCTACACCAGAGGAATAACTTCCAGGAGGAAGCAGTGGAGCTGCAAAGCATCTCTTGTTGAAGCCCAGGAGGTCTCCTGATTGGATGAAGAGCAATGATTTCTGTTTCCCTTGGCATTTCAAACTTTGTGGCCTCTGCCTGGTGGACTCTAAACTAGAAACCTACTGATAAGAGATTCTGGGAAATGTATTTCCTAGGCTTCCAGCCACTGTGGCATAAGGCCAGCAAGGAAAAGAAATTAGAGTTCAGGCTGGTTGGTTCCCCTAAAATAATACACAACACAGTCATTGCTTTGGCTATTCAGCATTCATAGAGAACCTTCTACCTATATTCAAATTTTGAAATAACATTATTAACTCTAACATAATATAATAATTTCTTCTTCAAATAAATATATGCTAGCTCTCTCCCTGTAAAGGTATGGTCCCACGTTCCATCAGTTACTTTATCCAAATCAGATGATATACTTATCCTTCTAGTTCGGTCACAGTTCTTTTGGTATAAATAGCCCAAACTTTAAAAAATAAGTGATAAAATTAATCACCCACCAAAATAATTGAAATAGGAGAAAGCAAAAAAATGACATAGGTTAATATACAGAAATATATTCATAGCAAATTAAGCAAGAAAGTATACCATACCTGGGCACTATGGTGATTTCTGCATCTGGATGTGAATCAATAGTTGATATTAGTTACTTCCTTTCTCTGGTAGCTGTTCTTTGTCCCCTTCTCCCTTGGCTGCTCTTCTGGCTTTTATCTGGTGGACTGCCAGGTACAGAATTCTGTGGTCCCCACCTTCATTTGGCAGCTGTAATCCTCCATTCATTTCTTCCACCCTCAGAGAGATCAGAGATCAGTCGCTCAGTCGTGTCCGACTCTTTGCGACCCCATGAATCGCAGCACACCAGGCCTCCCTGTCCATCACCAACTCCCGGAGTTCACTCAGACTCACGTCCATCGAGTCAGTGATGCCATCCAGCCATCTCATCCTCTGTCGTTCCCTTCTCCTCCTGCCCCCAACCCCTCCCAGCATCAGAGTCTTTTCCAATGAGTCAACTCTTCGCATGAGGTGGCCAAAGTACTGGAGTTTCAGCTTTAGCATCAGTCGTTCCAAAGAACAACACCCAGGGCTGATCTCCTTCAGAATGGACTGGTTGGATCTCCCTGCAGTCCAAGGGACTCTCAAGAGTCTTCTCCAACACCACAGTTTAAAAGCATCAATTCTTCAGCGCTCAGCCTTCTTCACAGTCCAACTCTCACATCCATACATGACCACAGGAAAAACCATAGCCTTGACTAGACAGACCTTTGTTGGCAAAGTAATGTCTCTGCTTTTGAATATGCTATCTAGGTTGGTCATAACTTTCCTTCCAAGGAGTAAGCGTCTTTTAATTTCATGGCTGCCGTCACCATCTGCAGTGATTTTGGAGCCCCCAAAAATAAAGTCTGACACTGTTTCCACTGTTTCCCCATCTATTTCCCATGAAGTGATGGGACCGGATGCCATGATCTTCGTTTTCTGAATGCTGAACTTTAAGCCAACTTTTTCACTCTCCTCGTTCACTTTCATCAAGAGGCTTTTGAGTTCCTCTTCACTTTCTGCCATAAGGGTGGTGTCATTTGCATATCTGAGGTTATTGATATTTGCCCCGGCAATCTTGATTCCAGCTTGTGTTTCTTCCAGTCCAGCGTTTCTCATGAGGTACTCTGCACATAAGTTAAATAAACAGGGTTCTTCCACCCTAGATGGAAGCAATAAGAGTTTCCCAGAGAATCCCTTCTATATCACAGGCCACTCCACTGTGTAGCAAAGACCTATTTTTCCTTAATTATCAGGACCCTTCATCTAAGACAATTCAGTAAACCTCTCCTTTGCCTGTTGGTTCATTGGCAATCTCAACTTCTAATTTTATAGAAATGTGTTTTGTTCCAGGGTAGAAGTATCCCTGCCTTAGGTATCAGGGAGCCCGAAGTTATTAGGACAGGAATTGAAACAATAGTACTGATTTGAATCATTCCCACTTATTCTGTTAGTTGCACATCTACTTGTTCTCATTGTACTTTTAGATGTTTGAGTAGCGGTAAGGTCAGTAAATCCTAGGGGTTTATTTTATTGCGTCACACTGCACAGTAAATGAGTTTCTTGGTCAGAAACAATGTTTGAGATTCTATGACAATGAATGAGACATTCAGGGGCCCAAAACTTTGTGAAAGGATTACAGAACTAAGGAATATTCATATACACTGACAGACTATTTTTGCGGGCTCCAAAATTACAGCAGATGGTGACTGCAGCCATAAAATTAAAAGAAACTTGCTTCTTGGAAGAAAAGCAATGAGCAACCTAGACAGCATATTAAAAAGCAGAGACATTATTTTGCCAACAAAGGTCCATCTAGTCAAAACTGTGGTTTTTCCAGTGGTCATGTATGGATGTGAGTTGGACTGTGAAGAAAGCAGAGTGCTGAAGAATTGATGCTTTTGAACTGTGGTGTTGGAGAAGACTCTTGAGAGTCCCTTGGACTGCAAGGAGATCCGACCAGTCCATCCTAAATGAGATCAGTCCTGAATATTCATTGGAAGGACTGATGCTGAAGCTGAAACTCCAATACTTTAGCCACATGATGCAAAGAACGAACTCACTGGAAAAGACCCTGATGCTGGGAAAGATTGAAGGTGCAAGGAGAAAGGGATGACAGAGGATGAGATGGTTGGATGGCATCACTGACTTAATGGACATGAGTTTGAGTAAACTCTGGGAGTTGGCAGGGATGCCTGGCGTGCTGCAGTCCATGGGGTCGCAAAGAGTCAGACACGACTGAGCAACTGACCTGAACTAAACTGAAGTGTCTGTTCCACAGAGCACAAATTGCTACCCTTAATAAGATACAAAAATTCAACATGTCAGTTTGTTACCAGGTGAGTGGCTGGTCCTGGGAAATGGTGCCATACTAGGGACTCAGCTTTCATCTCAAGTCTTGACAGACTGCATAGTCAGCAAAGTGTTCACTGGCCAGATAACCCTTAGAGAAAGTATGCCCATGTGGCTTAACTTTGGTACTTCCATCTGAATGGCCTTGGACACTGTTCTTTAATCATTGAGCAAACACTGGGGTGGCTGTTGAGAGAGACTGATTAACATCTATAGGTCATGTCATCATATCTACTTGATTATGGAGAATCTTGGCACTGTATGTCTTTTGATGAGACAGGGTATATATGGGATACAAATTTCTTCTCACTCAGTAATTACCTAAAAGGGTTCTCTTCTGTTGATTTCCCATTTTCTTCCTCCTCTGACTTCCCTATTACCTATGCTCCAATTACATTCCTTCCATATTCATTATTACTCAGTAAATTCATTGAGACCATCTATTAATTGGTATATACAGACTTATGATGGTTTGACTTATGATTTTTCAGCTTCATGATGGTGCAAAAGTGATACACAATCCAGTAAAGACTCTACTTCAGATTTTGAATTTTGATCTTTTCCCAGGCTAGTGATATGCAATCTGATACTCTCCAGCGATGCTGGCGAGTCAAGTGAAGATGAACAATGGACACTTTTACAGCCATCCTGTCTGCACAACCATTTTGCTTTTCACTTTCACCACAGTATTCAACACATTATCTGAGATGTCCAACACTCTATTATAAAATATACTTTGTGTTAGATCTTTTTTTTTTCCAGCTGTAGGCTTGTATAAGTGTTCTGAGCACGTTTAAGATAGGCTAGGTTAAATTATGATGCTGCAGTCCATGGGGTTGCAAAGAGTCAGACACGAATGAGCGACTTCACTTTCACTTTTCACTTTGATGCATTGGAGAAGGAAATGGCAACCCACTCCAGTGTTCTTGCCTGGAGAATCCCAGGGACGGGGGAGCCTGGTGGGCTGCTGTCTGTGGGGTCGCACAGAGTCGGACATGACTGAAGCGACTTAGCAGCAGCAGCAACCCCATTATAAGTCAAGGAAGATGTGTTTCCATGTATCTTGTTATTTTATCTTGTTATTTCCATTACCAGCCAAGTGAAACACTAAATGTAGTGTAGCTCAAGCTGCTGCCCACTAGGCGGGTCTCGCTGTGTCTTCTAGGACCCCAGCTGAGGGGAGTTGTTATGGTATATTGTGTCATTCCGACTGGCTGAGTTCTGTTTTCTTGTGTAAACCATCCTTCAGAGTTTCTTTTCTCATACAACTGGCTGTAAGAACCTTTCCATGAGGTCACAAAGCATGTGGAGGGAGTTGTGGCAATGCAGGTTGCCTGTGAAGTTTAGAGGGGCCTTTTTCTCAATGATAAGGGGTGAGATGCAAGATGAAGCAATGTGTCTTTTACTCTGGAAGGACTGTGTCACCATAACACAGGCCAATGACACTTTAGAAAATTCACCAAGATAGCAAGCCCTGGAATAATCCTGGAAATTATTACTCAGCTTCTGGTACATTGTAATGCCAAGGCATCTGAGATATTTATTGGTATATCAACCAACTAGATGTTCAAAGGATGTTATTAGTTAGTAAACTCCAAACACTATGGGTTGAAGAGATGATTAAGATTTCTATACAGAATTCCTGTGGTGTGGTAGAAAATTAAAATAATCCTGGTAGGTGAAAAAAAAAAAAACTGCTACCAGCAATAATTTTTATGAGTTTAACTTCAAAGACAGACTACAGGGTTTTAATTTATGTGAATTACTGCTTTAGAAAGATTCAAAATTGGATGAAAAATATTTTCATATCTAATAAGCAGATTTATAAAATAAAGCCAGTGAATAAAAGTGATATCTAAGAATAGGATAAAACTATTATGTAAAAATAAAAAATAAGCATGTCAAATGGCAAGAGCTAACAAATAGGATCATAGGATAGAAGTTAGAAATTAAAATAGAATTTTAGAGAGATAATGAATATGAGTTTGGAGAAGACTTTTGAGAGTCCCTTGGAAGGCAAGAAGATCAAACCAGTCAATCCTAAAGGAAATCAACCCTAAATATTCATTGGAAGGACTGATGCTGAAGCTGAAGCTCCAACACTTTGGCCACCTGATGTGAAGAGCTGACTCATTAGAAAAGACCCTGGTGCTGGGAAAGATTGAAGGCAGGAGGAGAAAGAGATGACAGAGATCAAGATGGTTGGATGGCATCAATGACTCGAAGGACATGAGTTTGAGTAAGCTCTGGGAGTTGGTGATGGACAGGGAAGCCTGGTGTGCTACAGTCCATGGGGTTGCAGAGTTGGACACGACTGAGTGACTGAATTGAACTGAACTGAACTGAATGAATATGAGGCAAAAGTGCGGATAAGGCAAGGGGAAAAAAGCAATGATTATAAAGAATGCTGGGATAATCTACTTATGAATTATTCTGTCTACTATAATTATTTTTTTTTAAATTAGTATCTACGAAAGCGAAAATATCCCTGGTGCTAAAAGCAAATATGACTGGTATAGAAAAAAATAACATTTTGCTACAATGCTGATGCAGCAAAATCATAGGTTTTATTTGAAATTTAAATGTGCCCAGTGTTCATCTTTATGTAGATATTTAAAACTGAAATATGCTGATGCATTATTTCATTTTCTTAGTTGCCATTGTTCTAAAAAATTTAAATATTTCTCTTGAATAATTCAATGTCATTCTCTCCTAGTAAAGTTAGTCACCTTCATGCTACTGTTTTAAATCAGAAAGATATTGCTAGTTTTAAAAATAGATTTCTTTAGTTCAGCTTTAACATAATAAATACAAAAGCATATTTCCCCCAGTTTCTTCCCCCAGTTTAATGCTATTTAATAATTATTTTGTTTCTTTTAAAATTCACATTTTATACCTTCATTTTATGTTAATGAGCAAATAACAGACTTATTAAAAATCAGAATATATTTCTAGATTATTTAATTTTACTAAGTCTAAAAGTTTCAGAAGTTCACATTCTTAATACTGCAGTGCTGGAAGAAGTTGAGAGAGAAGCATCATTAAAACTTTGTATTAGGCATCCATATTGTAGAGTTGACACCACGTTAAATATAATATAAAGCATAAGTGCTCATTTTCATCTGGTAGCATGTAATCTAATTTATAAGCCACTCCATATCCCTCCTCATTTTATATAAAATGAGTAAATAAAATTTTAGAATCTCATTTCATTGTTTTATAGTTTGTTTTGTGTTTTATAGCTTACAATTCTAAGTGTCAGAGTAGAAGGTTAAATGACTAGCATTCTGTTCTTTGTTTTTATTTTCAGATTTCAGCTTTGCCAGTTTAAAAATTACAATTATATTGAAATATAATTCACATACCGTGAAATTCAGTTACTTAAAGTGTATAATTCAGTAGTTTTTGGCATATTCATCACTATCTAATTTTAGAACATTTGATTATTTCCAAAAGAAACTTGGTAGCAATCATTACTCATTCCTCCTTTACCTCAGTCCCTAGAAATCACTATCTATTTTTTGTCTCCATGGATTTTTCTATTCAATATATTTCCTGTAAATGAAATCATGTATTTGTTGTTGTTCTGTCACTCATTCGGGTCTGACTCTTTGCAACCCTATGGACTGTACCACACCAGACCTCCCTGTCCATCACCAACTCCCAGAGTTAACCCCAAACTCACGTCCATCGAGTCGGTGATGCCATCCACATCTCATCCTCTGTCGTCCCCTTCTCCTCCTGCCCCCAATCCCTCCCCGCATCAGGGTCTTTTCTAATGAGTCAGTTCTTTGTATCAGGTGGCCAAAGTATTGGAACTTCAGCTTCAGCATCAGTCCTTCCAATAAATATTCAGGGTTGATTTCCTTTAGGATTGACTGGTTTCAAATCATGTATCTAGTTTCACTCACTTACAATGATATTTTCCAGATTTATCCATGCTCTAGCATGTATCAGTACTTTATTCTTTTTAGGATGAATAGGACTATAGGATTATACCACGTTTTGTTTATCCATTCATCAGTTGATTGACATTTAGGTTGTTTCTAGTTTGACTACCATGAATAATGCTGCTATAAGTATTTATATGCAAGCTTTTCTGTAGACTTGTGTTTTCAATTGTCTTGAGTATGTATATATATATAGGTAGGACCGACATGCTACATCATATTGTAACTCTATGTTTAACGTTTTGAGAAAATGTGAAGCAGTTTTTCAAAGTGGTTGTAGCATTTTACAGTCCCATCAACAGTATATGAGGGTTCCTGTTCCTCCACACTCTGATATTTGGTATTATCTGTTTTGTTTAAGCCCTCCTAGTGTGTGTGCAATGGCACCCCACTCCAGTACTCTTGCCTGCAAAGTCCCATGGACGGAGGTGCCTGGAAGGCTGCAGTCCATGGGGTCGCTGAGGGTCGGACACAACTGAGCAACTTCACTTTCACTTTTCAGTTTCATGCATTGGAGAAGGAAATGGCAACCCACCCCAGTGTTCTTGCCTGGAGAATCCCAGGGATGGGGGAGCCTGGTGAGCTGCCGTCTATGGGTTTGCACAGAGTCGGACATGATGAAGCGACTTAGCAGCAGTGTGTGTGAAGTGGTACTTCACTGTAATTTTAATTTACGTTTAGCTAATGAGTGGGCATTTCCCTGGTGGCTCAGATGGTAAAGAATCTGTCTACAGTGCAGGAGACTTGGAGAAGGGAAAGGCTACCCACTTTAGTATTCTTGCCTGGAGAATTCCATGCACAGAAGCGCCTGTTGGGCTACAGCCATGGGGATCACAAAGATTTGGACACGACTGAGTGACTAACACATACACACAATGAATGAATGACGGTGTTGTGCCTCTTCATGTGTATTTTTTTTCTCATTGGTTTATCTATATTAAAGTTTTTTTTACCTTTTAAGAATTAGATCATTTGTCTTTTTATTGTTGAGTTGTAAGAGTCTTTTGTATATTCTTGATACAATTCCCTTATCAGATATATGATTTGCAAATTTTATTTCCTCCTGCAAATATTTTTTCCTCCTCTTTGGGTGGTCTTTTTACTTTATTGATGCTGTTTTTTTGAAGCTAAGCATTTTTGTTTTGATGAAAATGAACTTACCCATTTTTTTTCTCCTGCTGCTTATGCTACTGGTGTCATGTTTAAGAAACCATTGCCTAATCTAAAATTGAAGATTTACTCTTATGTTTTCTTCTAAAAGCTTTATAGTTTTAGCTATTACATTTAGGTTTCCGATCCATTTTGAGTTAGTTTTTGTATATTATGTGAGGTAGGGGTTCAATTTCATTCTTTTGCATGTAGTTTTGCATGTAGTTTTGCATGCATATCCAGTTTTCCTAGGGTTTTTCCATGGAAAGACTATCCTAATTGCTAATGCCTACAATTAGCATTTATATTTGATTGTTATTCATCTATGAAATATATATATATATTTTTAACATAACAGTATAAATAAATAAAACTGAAAATATGTGTATCAGTAAAAGTAAATTTCATTCTTTTTTTTTTTTTTAAAAAGACCAGGCTAAAAACTTTGTGAATGCCTTTATCTCACTTAGCGTGTACCTACTTGGATTAGTATAAATGTCATTTTCCCTCATCTATGTTAGTTGGAAACTTAGGACCATTTCTGAATCATTCTATTCACTGTCTGTTTCCCTTGCCAATGAGATGGTGGTCTAGATTTACCAAGAAAGGCTCTCATGTGAGAAACAAAAAGCATTGCTCCCGGTCAACAGTGGGATATATTTGAGCTTCAGTGGATGTGAAATTTTGCAATAACCTCTAAGAATTTTTCTGCAAATTATCTGCCTTGGAGCTTCAGGCAACTGTAAACCTACATAGTAGATCCCTACAATTTCCTTAAATGGCCTGAGTCTCAGAAAGCTAGCAGTGAATCTACAAGTTATGGTAGCTTTTTCTTACCTTTACTCTTCTAACATAGACAATGGTTTTCCAAGCTTCCAGTTCTTTATATTAAATCTCTTCCTCTTAGATTATGTAAAGTAATTTTTGTGTTTATTTTGCAAGTATAACTGATATATTTATGTTGGAAGATATGCCACATACATATTTTTAAGTACCATGAGTCAAAATTATACTCACACATTTAAGATTTTTTTAAGCCTTAACTATCATTAGATTCTTTCTCTTGCTGCCATCTCCCTTGCTTTGAAACTGCTGTAGCTTCATCTGGAATATCTACAAAACAGCAAAACTTTTCCACTCATATGCCTTACTGAGATCAGTGTTTTAGTCCCTGTTGCATAATGGGTTTTGCTTCCTATCCCCTGAAAAGCCATAGCCCCTAGAATGTTCTTTCCATTTTCATCAGATGTTTCCTCATGGATGATATATAGAACCTTCTCTGACTTCTTATGGGAGGACTGAGTCTATATTTATGCCTTTATTAAGGAAGTTTATGCCTTCCTTCTATATTATTCCAATCCATCCTCCATTACCATGGGATGCTTTTTTTCATAAGCACCTAATATAGTCCCCTTTGCTCATAAATTTTCAGAGGTTCCCTACCACCTACACTCTTTAGTATGGCTTAAATTTCATTCTATACTATACATACCACACTTGGTTATTTGACCCCCAGAACCTACTGTCTTGCTTCCTTTTCTTCCTCCAAACTATATCTTATTCTACCATGTTTTCCCTCTGTCTTGCAATTCTTACACGACTGGCAAGCTCCTAATCATTCTTCATGTCTTGCCTCCAAAGAGCACCTTCTCTGTGAAGGTTCTTATGATTTGATTTCTTCAGGGAAACTTGGACAGACCTTTTCCTCTGCTCCCATAGCTTCTTGCATATGTGTGTAAGCAAAGTATGCCTTGGTCATAAGTTCACTGTGGAAATTAATTATCCATGTGAAAGACTCAACAGAATGCCTAGCACACAGTAAATGCTTGTCAAAATATTTGTTATTATTTTTCTGTTTTTATTACTAAGCATTACCCAAAAATATAAAATTAGCACATTGAAATTTTTAGTTCTTATTATAGCTTTCCATTTTTTAATTTTTCTACCTTTTATATTATAAATTCTTTTTACATAGTATTTGTGTTTCTGACCAGAGAAAATCCTGGGAATATTCTAGGCAGGGCTTGATGGCTAATAGTTACCTCTTGCCAAAGACTGTCTAGTTGGTTGACAAATTTGGCAACTTGAAAAATTTTGAAAAAGTTCTTAGGCCCCTGTTTTTGTAATGTTTATTTATTTGGCAGCATCGAGTCTTAGCTGTGACGTGTGGGACCTCGGTTGCATCACTCAGGGTCTTTTATTGTGGTGCACAGGCTTAGTTGTCCTGCGGCATGTGGGATCTTAGTTCCCCGACCAGGGATCGAACCCATGTTCCCTGCATTTGCAAGGTGGCCCCCAGGGAAGTCTCTTAGGCTCTTATTGAAGACAGTTTGTTATGATGATGTACATGTTGCTTTGACTTAAATTGCATGATGGACTGGGAAGAGCTGAAGTGAACCAGCTGAGTATCTCTGGTCATGGCAGAGGAGAAACACAGTTTCAATTGCTCAGCTATCTGAAAGGTGGTGGTGCCAGGCTGCTTTCAGGAACAGCTTAATGGAACCACACAAGCTCCTTGCCTGCTCTGTTGGCTGCCATGACAACATGCTTATAAAGGTTTCATCATTTAACTAAAGCATAGAACTTGACACAGACATGGAGTCAGGTCTATAACCAGAGTAACATCCTTAGACATCACTAACGCACTTAAAAAAAAATCTTTATAACCATAATTCTTAGCAATATATTTGTACCACATCAGACATTGGGTGAAAGATAAAAGGAAAAAAGGGGGGAAAAGAGAGAGAGGTAGAGGGAGAAATGGAAAGAAAAAGAAGGAAGAAACGAAGAAAGAAAAGTAAGGAAAGGAAGGAGGAAATAAAGAAAAAGGAAAGTCAATGTAAAGAAAGGAGGAGATGGTTGGAGGTGACATTTCTCACTTTTACTGAATTCACCATGCACATCTTCACTTTCCTGTTGCCTATATCTCTGGATTGTTTGCTAAAGAGTGTTTTTTTCCCCTCCACATCTTTTTCCATTATGCTACCCTGCAACAGCCAGTTTCTATTGTAACTATTCTTTTATACTCAGAGCTCTTATGGCAGACATAACTAAAACTTTCTTGGATAGACAAGAAGAAAATCAGTTCAGTTCAGTTCAGTTCAGTCGCTCAGTCATGTCTGACTCTTTGCGACCCCATGAATCACAGTACGCCAGCCTCCCTGTCCATCACAAACTCCTGGAGTTCACCCAAACTCATGTCCATTGAGTTGGTGATGCCATCCAGTCATCTCATCCTCTGTCGTCCCCTTTTTCTCCTGCCCCTAACCCCTCCCAGCATAACAGTCTTTTCCAATGAGTCAACACTTCTCATGAGGTGGCCAAAGTATTGGAGTTTCAGCTTTAGCATCAGTCCTTCCAAAGAACACCTAGGACTGATCTCCTTCAGAATGGACTGGTTGGATCTCCTTGCAGTCCAAGGGATTCTCAAGAGTCTTCTCCAACACCATAGTTCATAAGCATCAATTCTTTGGCGCTCAGCTTTCTTTACAGTTCAACTCTCACATCCATACATGACCACTGGAAAAACCATAGCCTTGACTAGATGGACCTTTGTTGGCAAAGTAATGTCTCTGCTTTTCAATATGCTATCTAATTTGGTCATAACTTTCCTTCCAAGGAGTAAGCGTCTTTTACTTTCATGGCTGCAATCACCATCTGCAGTGATTTCGGAGCCCAGAAAAATAAAGTCTGACACTGTTTCCACTGTTTCCCCATCTATTTCCCAGGAAGTGATGGGACCAGATGCCATGATCTTCATTTTCTGAATGTTGAGCTTTAAGCCAACTTTTTCACTCTCCATTTTCACTTTCATCAAGAGGCTTTTTAGTTCCTCTTCACTTTCTGCCATAAGGGTGGTATCATCTGCATACCTGAGGTTATTGATATTTCTCCCGGCAATCTTGATTCCAGCTTGTGCTTCTTCCAGCCCAGCGTTTCTCATGATGTAGTCTGCATCTAAGTTAAATAAGCAGGGTGACAGTATACAGCCTTGATGTACTCCTTTTCCTATTTGGAACCAGTCTGTTGTTCCATGTCCAGTTCTAACTGTTGCTTCCTGACCTGCATATAGGTTTCTCAAGAGGCAGGTCAGGTGGTCTGGTATTCCCATCTCTTTCAGAATTTTCCACAGTTTATTGTGATCCTTGGAAGGAAATGACCAACCTGATAGCATATTGAAAAGCAAAGACATTACTTTGCCAACAAAGGTCCATCTAGTCAAGTCTATGGTTTTTCCAGTGGTCATGTATGGATGTGAGGGCTGGACTGTGAAGAAAGCTGAGCGCTGAAGAATTGATGCTTTTGAACTATGGTGTTGGAGAAGACTCTTGAGAGTCCCTTGGACTGCAAGGAGATCCAACCAGTCCATTCTGAAGGAGATCAGCCCTGGGATTTCTTCGGAAGGAATGATGCTAAAGCTGAAACTCCAATACATTGGCCACTTCATGCAAAGAGTTGACTCACTGGCAAAGACTCTGATGCTGGGAGGGATTGGGGGCAGGAGAAGAAGGGGACGACAGAGGATGAGATGGCTGGATGGCATCACTGACTCGATGGATGTGAGTTTGAGTGAACTCCGGGAGTTGGTGATGGACAGGGAGGCCTGGAGTGCTGCGATTCATGGGATCGCAAAGAGTCAGACACTACTGAGCAACTGAACTGAACTGAACTGATTGTGATCCACACAGTTAAAGGCCTTGGCATAGTCAATAAAGCAGAAATAGATGTTTTTCTGGAA
Source organism: Bos taurus (assembly GCF_002263795.3). Taxonomy (NCBI): domain Eukaryota; kingdom Metazoa; phylum Chordata; class Mammalia; order Artiodactyla; family Bovidae; genus Bos; species Bos taurus. The sequence continues at coordinate 10,554,298 of NC_037332.1, read as the reverse complement.
CTCTCTTGCTTTTTCCATGATCCAGCAGATGTTGGCAATTTGATCTCTGGTTCCTCTGCTTTTTCTAAAACCAGCTTGAACATCTGGAATTTCATGGTTCATGTATTGCTGAAGCCTGGCTTGGAGAATTTTGAGCATTACTTTACTAGCATGTGAGATGAGTGCAATTGTGTGTTAGTTTGAACATTGTTTGGCGTTGCCTTTCTTTGGGATTGGATTGAAAACTGACCTTCTCCAGTCCTGTGGCCACTGCTGAGTTTTCCAAATTTGCTGGCATATTGAGTGCAACACTTTCACAGCATCATCTTTCAGGATTTGAAATAGCTCAACTGGAATGCCATCACCTCCACTAGCTTTGTTCATAGTGATGCTTTCTAAGGCCCCCTTGACTTCACATTCCAGGATGTCTGGCCCTAGGTGAGTGATCACATCACTGTGATTATCTTGGTTGTGAAGATCTTTTTTGTACAGTTCTTCTGTGTATTCTTGCCACCTCTTCTTAATATCTTCTGCTTCTGTTAGGTCCATACCATTTCTGTCCTTTATCGAGCTCATCTTCACATGAAATGTTCCCTTGGTATCTCTCATTTCTTGAAGAGATCTCTAGTCTTTCCCATTCTGATGTTTTCCTCTATTTCTTTGCATTGATCGCTGAGGAAGGCTTTCTTATCTCTCCTTGCTATTCCTTGGAACTCTGCATTCAGATGCTTATATCTTTCCTTTTCTCCTTTGCTTTTCACTTCTCTTCTTTTCACAGCTATTTGTAAGGCCTTCCCAGACAGCCATTTTGCTTTTTTGCATTTCTTTTCCATGGGATGGTCTTGATCCCTGTCTCCTGTACAATGTCACAAACCTCTGTCCACAGTTCATCAGGCATTCTATCAGATCTAGTCCCTTAAATCTATTTCTCACTTCAACTGTATAATCATAGGGATTTGATTTAGGTCATACCTGAATGGTCTAGTGGTTTTCCCTACTTTCTTCAACTGAAGTCTGAGTTTGGCAATAAGGAGTTCATGATCTGAGCCACAGTCAGCTCCCGGTCTTGTTTTTGCTGACTGTATAGAGCTTCTCCATCTTTGGCTGCAAAGAATATAATCAATCTGATTTTGGTGTTGACCATCTGGTGATGTCCATGTGTAGAGTCTTCTCTTGTGTTGTTGGAAGAGAGTGTTTGCTATGACCAGTGGGTTCTCTTGGCAAAACTCTATTAGTCTTTGCCCTGCTTCATTCCATATTCCAAGGCCAAATTTGCCTGTTATCCCAGGTGTTTCTTGACTTCCTACTTTTGCATTCCAGTCCCCTTAATGAAAAGGACATCTTTTTTGGGTGTTAGTCCTAAATGGTCTTGTAGGTCTTCATAGAACCGTTCAACTTCAGGTTCTTCAGCATTACTGGTTGGGGCATAGACTTGGATTACTGTGATACTGAATGGTTTGCCTTGGAAACGAACAGATACCATTCTGTCGTTTTTGAGATTGCATCCAAGTACTGCATTTCGGACTATTTTTTTTTGACCATGATGGCTACTCCATTTCTTCTGAGGGATTCCTGCCCACAGTAGTAGGTATAATGGTCATCTGAGTTAAATTCACCCATTCCAGTCCATTTTAGTTCGCTGATTCCTAGAATGTCGACGTTCACACTTGCCATCTCCTGTTTGACTACATTCAACTTGCCTTGATTCATGGACCTAACATTCCAGGTTCCTATGCAATATTGCACTTTACAACATGGGACCTTGCTTCTATCACCAGTCATATCCACAACTGGGTATTGTTTTTGCTTTGGCTCCATCCCTTCATTCTTTCTGGAGTTATTTCTCCACTGATCTCCAGTAGCATATTGGGCACCAACGGACCCGGGGAGTTCCTCTTTCAGTATCCTATCGTTTTGCCTTTTCATACTGTTTATGGGGTTCTCAAGGCAAGAATACTGAAGTGGTTTGCCATTCCCTTCTCCAGTGGACCACATTCTGTCAGATCTCTCCACCATTACCGGCCTGTTTTGGGTGGCCCCACATGGCATGGCTTAGTTTCATTGAGTTAGACAAGGCTGTGGTCCATGTGATCAGATTGGTTAGTTTCTGTGATTATGGTTTCAGTGTGTCTGCTCTTTACCTTGGACAAAGGGTTCTCCTCACCGCCGCCCCTCCTGACCTTGAACATGGAGTAGCTCCTCTCAGCCCTCCTGCGCCCGAGAAGTAAATAGGTCCTCTTAAAATCAGGAACGTCCATGTGACTTGCTTAGGTCCATTATGTGTGAGCAGCAGTAATGAGTGTCTCTTTTCTTCTTTTGGATAGAAGCGTTTCCAAATGGAGAGCAAATGTTCATTGCCTCTTCCCTGCCAGGGCAAATGTGGAAGCATCATGTTAAGAGAGCAATTTGTAAACTAGCATATCCTTGTGTCACCATGATATGCCCAGCTTTCTGGCTAACCCAAATTCATATATGTAACATAAATAAAGAGTAAACATTATTGAAACTAGACATATATATCTTTCGTAAAGTTGATCACTTGGGCTACACAAGTCATTAGCTACACTGAGTTTTAGCCTGACCTCACAGTATTATTGGTCCATCTCTCAGTGTCTTGGCAAAAATTCTTTTATCAACCTTGTTGATATTTGTGAGTGAAAAGGAAAGTTGCATGCCCCCATTAAAGTAATAATATAGAAAAATCTTTGGCTTACAATGGACAGCTACCACAAGTTAAATAGCCACTATTTCTCTCTATTGATATTCTAACTTTTACCCTGATAAAGACAAATCCGTATGACTAAAAGGATGCTTTCCTATCCAGCACCCTTCTTACAAATAAATTCTACCTTCTCAAAATAATTACCATCAATCATTTTTTTTGGGTTCCTTGCATTCCTAATTATATTCAGTTCCAGCCTAGCTCCTATGATCTGATATAGCTCAGCATTCCTTTGGTTTCTGTTTCATAGTACTTAAAGTAGCTGTAGTTACTCAGAGATTTTAAGAAATGCACGATGCTGGATGCTTGGGGCTGGTGCACTGGGACGGCCCAGAGGGATGGTATGGGGAGGGAGGAGGGAGGAGGGTTCGGGATGGAGAACACATGTATACCTGTGGTGGATTCATTTTGATATTTGGCAAAACTAACACAATATTGTAAAGTTTAAAAATAAAATAAAATTAGAAAAAAAAAAAAAAGAAATGTAGAAGGCTAGGTCATTCTGGTTTCCTTTTTCTCACTGCAGGAAAATGAAGGGTGTAATAGGAGCAGAACTGTTTCCTTGTTTCCCAGGGATGTGTCTATAGTTCTGTTGGGGGAGTTTGTAATTTCCTCAGTTCTATCTCGTTGGAGCAAAAATTTAACACAACAGACGGGCCAGTGTTATAGCTCGGTTTTATTGGCAAGCAAAGGAAAATACATCCTCGAGGCATGAGGGCAGTCCGACCCAAAAGACATGAAGAGAAGAGAAGCCCCTGGCTCAATTTTAGCTCCTCTTTCTATATGTTTTTTCTCCTTCCCATGAGCCTGCCCTATGTAAATTGGGCTAGCCAGTAGGGCTGTTTGTTTTACCTGAGGTCCTCAGACCTTCCTTTGTTCCATATTCATGGGCTTTTCCCTTCTTTGTCTTTTAGCCACCACCATTTTGGATTCCTTTTTTCTACTGTAATTACCCAACCGTTCTAAACTAAATTAAACACATCGGTCTGACAACAATAATTACTTTCCTATGGAGGAAACCCTTAAAACCCTTTGCAGTCTTCATTTATTTATTAATTAAAATAAATATTTACTCTGTAATGATAGTAGTTCAGGTGGTTTTCTAAGTCCTGGTGGCCCTGCCCTCATGGAGATAACAGATAAATAATATACAAGAAACCAGAGGAACCAGAAAATGTCAGGTAGTGATATGGGTTACAAATAAAATGGAACTGTTATTGGACTAGGCAGTGCCTGGAGGTGGTCACTTTAGATTGGGTGGTCCGCAAAGACTCCTTGCTTTATTTGTGGGCTCATCCAGGTGAGTACACACCTGGAAGCAAAACAAAAATAGTAGTGGATAGAAAATGACCCTCCAAGATATTAGTGAATTGAGGAAGAACTAGGACCAGATTGACTCCAGAGAATCTGTGTTACTATGCACGCCAGGCCCCCCTTCCAACAGTCAGGCCTGAACCAAATCCAGCCACAAATTTCCACCAGAACAAGATCAGGGTTTATGAAAGTGGTGAAGCATACTGCCTTCTGACCCTGCATTTGGCTCTGAGTGGTGCCCCAGGCCTGGAGACATGTAAAGCCAATTCACTTCAGATCTGAAAATATCAACAGTATTATATTCACTAAAGACCCTCACTTTCATCACAGAGCTTTTATTGACAGATATAAAAAGGCAAATTAGGCTAATCAAAAGCAAATTTTTTAAAAAGTTAATGAAAAAAGTTCAAGTGCCTTGGGGATACCAAAGATATTTTGTTCTGTGTCGACAGTAAATGAAATAGTCCTTTAGAAAAGCTAATAGCATGTGGATTACATGGTCAACAAAGACTTAATTCACAGTCGATTTGAGTCTTTCATTAACATCTAGGAGGGCAGTTATTGAGCCTCAGTGTGTGGAAAGCTAAAAAATCTCCCTCTGAATTTCTCACTCATGCTCATACAGAGGATGACTTTCCAAAAGCTGGACAATCATTTAGCTGACACCTACAGACTGAAGGAAAGAAGGAAAAGATAACGTTTTATTTAGTGTTTCTGGTGGCTACTCATCCCAGGTGCCCTTCCATTTCCAATATTGGAATATTTTACCAGGGTATCAACCTTGGCCCTTCTAGACTCCTCAGTTGTGTTCTGGTCATTCTGCAGCATTTACTGGGACATGAACAGGGGCTCCATTGCTGTAGTTATAGTTTATCAGTTCAGGAGAGCAGTGCGCATATTCCCATAAGACAAGTAAATACAAACTCATAAAAGATTAAAAGTGCACATTTACAGAATCAATATAGAGACTGTATTTAAGAGATGGAGAATTCTGTGTTGTAACCATATCCAAATTATACATGCATAATATCTCTGATAAAAGAAAACAAAGGGCAAGAAAGAAAGTAAGCAAAGGTTTCTATTGTCTTGCCTCTGATTTTTTTAAAAAAGCATTTTATAAGGTAAGATCAGCAATGAAAAGATAATGTCAATACTGGGAGGAGATGAAGGGAAGAACCAGACGCTGGAACGCAGGTTGACAGCCTCTGAGGCGTACACCCTTAGGCTAGGACATGAATTAATCCATCCCCCAAGGGTTGCCTCACAAGAGCAGACTGTCTATTAACGCAAGGTTGAGAGACTGTCTTATTTATCATCTGGGTTTTTGTTGTTTCTTTTTGTAACTATAGCATAACGGACTTTTTTTCTCTTATGTTTTCACTTGAACCAAGGTTATAAAAGTGATCTGAATTGTATATTAGCCATTTTACATCCTCATGAAATCTCTCAATATGACACTTTTGAAAGTAAATGATTGTGTGAGATATGTTTAGAATAGTAAAGTTGTACTGGGAAATGTGGATTGCATTTTTGACATTTATCCATAAATTAATTACTCAAGTATTATGCATAAGGAAAAATTGTTGAATTATCTTCTTATGTTAATTATTGACCAAGATCTTGTTAATATTAAGATATACATCATTCTGGCATTATTTTCTTATGTGCAGTGTGTCTCCAGAAATAAAATAAAAGCCTCTAGGGAAATTGAAATGCCACTACATTTTACAATTATCAGATAAAGTCTAAGTGACAAATATTGCTTTTAAAATGCCTGGGAAACTATAATTTCTAAAAATAAATTGTAAACTAAGCATGATTTTATTTTGCAGGGCTTTGAAGCTATGAATCAATTTATGCTTGCCTCTATTAATTTAACCTATTGTTCCCTCACTTTCCTGTTTCCAAGGAAGTGATGATAATAACCCCTCTGTATCTCCTAGGTGCTACTATAAAGATAACTGGAATAATATATGTGAGCATGCTTTGGGACACTTGAATGAGCATACTTTTGGGAAAATTTGAAAGAATATATAAATTACAATGTGGCTAATATTAATTTTTGTTGAGGAGCTATAGAATGAGCATTTAATAAGATTTTTATACTTTAAAGAAAATTTCATAAATATATTCAACATATTTCAGTAAAAGAATCAGTGACTTAACACATCCCCTGATTCAGGTGATTCAGAATAAATGCTGTTAATTTCCTACTGACTTTATTGTTTCTGATCCTCCTAGGAAGTCCTCACAGGCCAACATTCACTAGTGCATTTTATGATCTGTTGAGCCTAGATTCAGAAACACACCCATACCCTCCTACCCTGTGTTACAACTATAAACAGTTAAGACAGTGGCTATCTAGAGTTAACAAATTATATTCTTCAAGTTAATTTTTAAAAGTCATTGTGTTATTGTCAATCTTAATTGTGTTATTTTAAATCCACCATTTTATTCCTAAATAGAAATAATGATGTAAGTTATCAGAAACAACAGATAATCCATTGATCCTTTTCACAGAATAAGCAGTTGTGTACAATGGGAACCATTATGGGGACTGTAAAAATGTGGCTGTTACTAGGATGAATTTCTTCTTTCTATGTCTTTAGTATATTATTGAAGGAGAGTCCCATCTGTGCTCTTCAACCCCCTTGCCAGTGGCTATTCATGGTTTCAAGGTCATCAACAGTCAGCAAATGAATGCAGATTAATATAGGGAATTGAATTTAATTCTCATTACTCTGGAGAAATAGCACTGGGAATGGATGTTATGCCTGCTTGTCTAATAGACCCTTCTTCTGTGTTCCCCAGGCACCTTGCCTACAGAAATATTTTCACTTGGACAAATAAATAAGTTAGACACTGGCATACATCCTTTAAAAGATTAAAAACATGGATTGTGAAGTTTAACCCCCAGAAACTAGAGCAGTTGTGGGATAGAATTAATGTAATATAAAATATTTGAATGAATGAATAAAAACATTCATTGACAATTTTAGATCTCAATTTGGAAAAAATGTTACTCTTTTATTCTGTCATTAGATAAAAGTAGAAAAAGAGGCTTGGAAAGGAACTTTGGACAAAGTGATGGAATTCAAATAGTCCTTTAAAACATTGATGGCTTTCTTGGAGAAGGGAAACACCTCATTAGGCTATTCAGTTACACACAAATAAAGTAAGCACTCTGCCTCCTATTTTTTGTTCTTGAGGGAAACTGGTACAATTATTTGGACCTTTTAAATCAAAGCTCTACTTGATTTTTCTTTTGTCCAAATGTCTTTCTTTCTTTTGTTTGAATATGTCTACAGCAAGATGCCCTGCAATGCCAAAGTATTTGCTTTGTAGATGTGGTGTATTCTTCTTTGGAAAGTTACTTATGAAATAAAAAGATGAGTCAGGGTCACATAAGATGATGATAGTTTCTGTGGAGTATTAATTTTTCAAGTGTTACCTCCATTACACTATTCAAACATGAAACTTTATAGACTAATTCCAAGTATTGCGTTATAACTTTATAAACAATTTCAGACAAAATTTTCCAAATTGAAGTTTTTAAAGCAAATAAAGATATTTAAGAACTATAATGTCCAGCCAAGATCTAATTTGGCATTACTGTCAATAGAATACAAATTATATGAAAACCTTGATTATAACAATGTAATAAGTAATTTTGCTGAGGGCTAAAATATTAAATTATATGAAATAAATATATAATTTTCAATTTGCTTTACTTTATTATTCATCCAAATATCTTCCTCTTTTCAATGGACTAACCAAGTATGGATCATAATATTTAAACTTGTTCATTTTTGGTATTTTGCTGACCTTCAGTAATGAAAATTACCAGAGCCTAATGGATATTTTTCAATGTGTTTATTATAAAGTAAGTAAGTGTTATTCGTCCAGTTATGTCCGGCTCTTTGTGACCCCAAGGATTTTAGCCTGCTAGGCTCCTCTGTCCGTGAAATTCTTTAGGCAAGAATACTAGAGTGCGTTGTCATTCCTTTCTTCAGGGGATCTTCCCAAACCAAGGTTTGAATCCAGGTCTCTTGCATCGCAGACAGATTCTTTACTGTCTGAGCCACGAGGGAAGCCCTATTATGAAGTGACATTTGTCAAAGGAGGAGAGAAGAATATATTTCATTTAATAGACTCTAGTCATAATTTATGTTTTAAACATTTAGTCTTACTGTATATGGACCTACATTCGTAATATTTTCCAAGTCCCACAAATATTAGGTATAAATCTGAGGACGATTTGCTCTGAAGGAAGTAGTCATTTCTATTTTTACCAATCTTGTGAAGAAGCTAATCAAAGTATCAAAGTATAATTTTCTAAAAGTTAAAAATATAACTCACAGAAACAAAAAGTAAATTCAAATAAAAAACATTAGTGAGGGATTAAGCCAAATGTTAAACTGACTCAACGCAATACAAGAAAGGACAAAGTACATACTACAGTCAGAGGAAACAAACTGCTGAAATGACATTGCTGAATGAAATGCAAAACTGTTTAATAGCTTCCCTGACCATAAAATGTAATCTTTTAGGTTATCTTTTCAATTAGAAATCATTTGTATCTCAAATGAACAAAAATCATTAACAATTTAACAATCTTCTAAGGGTTAACAAGGGCTTCCCTGGTGGCTCAGACAGTAAAGCATCTGCCTTCAATGCAGGAGACCCAGATTCAATCTGTGGGTCAGGAAGATCCCCTGGAGAAGGCAATGGCAACCCACTCCAGTACTCTTGCCTGGAAAATCCCATGGACGGAAGAGCCTGGTGGGCTACAGTCCATGGGTCGTAAAGAGTAGGACACGGCTAAGCGACTTCACTTTCACTTTAACTTCAAAGGTTAACTTCTAACTGCATAGAGTGTGGAACTTTATCAATAGTAAATAGTTAATCAGACAAATCTGAGTCCTCTTAGAGAATTAGATAAGCCTTGGGCAGACCTGTTAGATATTGCATCCCAAGTTTTGGATACTTTTTCTTAGTAAGGGAAAAGAAACAAACATTGGGAATTCAGTCTTGAGAGGGACTTCTCTAACTGGAGCTTGGAAACTGGGCCAGGACTCTGTGAATGGAGATAGACACAAAAACATGCCACATTGTACAAGGAAGCTGGACCCAGCCATTTAGAGACAGGTCTGAGACAATACTGGTCATAGCAAACACCCTTTTCCAACAACACAAGAGAAGACTCTACACATGGACATCACCAGATGGTCAACACCAAAATCAGATTGATTATATTCTTTGCAGCCAAAGATGGAGAAGCTCTATACAGTCAGCAAAAACAAGACCGGGAGCTGACTGTGGCTCAGATCATGAACTCCTTATTGCCAAACTCAGACTTCAATTGAAGAAAGTAGGGCAAATCACTAGACCATTCAGGTATGACCTAAATCAAATTCCTGAAGGGCTGGAAAAAGATTTTCCATGCAAATAGGGACCAAAAGAAAGCAGGAGTAGCAATACTTATATCAGATAAAATAGACTTTAAAACAAAGGCTGTGAAAAGAGACAAAGATGGTCACTACATAATGATCAAAGGATCAATCCAAGAAGCAGATATAACAATTATAAATATATATGCACCTAAAACGGGAGCACCGCAATATGTAAGACAAATGCTAACAAGTATGAAAGGAGAAATTAACAATAACACAATAATAGTGGGAGACTTTAATACCCCACTCACACCTATGGATAGATCAACTAAACAGAAAATTAACAAGGAAACACAAACGTTAAACGATGGAATAGACCAGTTAGACCTAATTGATATCTATAGGACATTTCATCCCAAAACAATGAATTTCACCTTTTTCTCAAGTGCACATGGAACCTTCTCCAGGATAGATCACATCCTGGGCCATAAATCTAGCCTTGGTAAATTCAAAAAAATAGAAATCATTCCAAGCATCTTTTCTGACCACAATGCAGTAAGATTAGATCTCAATTACAGGAGAAAAACTATTAAAAATTCCAACATATGGAGGATGAACAACACCCTGCTGAATAACCAACAAATCACAGAAGAAATAAAAAAAGAAATCAAAATTTGCATAGAAACTAATGAAAATGAAAACACAACAACTCAAAACCTGTGGGACACTTTAAAAGCAGTCCTAAGGGGGAAGTTCATAGCAATACAGGCATACCTCAAGAAACAAGAAAAAAGTCAAATAAATAACCTAACCCTACACCTAAAGCAACTAGAAAAGGAAGAAATGAAGAACCCCAGGGTTAGTAGAAGGAAAGAAATCTTAAAAATTAGGGCAGAAATAAATGCAAAAGAAACAAAAGACACCATAGCAAAAATCAACAAAGCCAAAAGCTGGTTCTTTGAAAGGATAAATAAAATTGAAAAACCATTAGCCAGACTCATCAAGAAACAAAGGGAGAAAAATCAAATCAATAAAATTAGAAACAAAAATGGAGAGATCACAACAGACAACACAGAAATACAAAGGATCATAAGAGACTACTATCAACAATTATATGCCAATAAAATGGACAACGTGGAAGAAATGGACAAATTCTTAGAAAAGTACAACTTTCCAAAACTCGACCAGGAAGAAATAGAAAATCTTAACAGACCCATCACAAGCACGGAAATTGAAACTGTAATCAAAAATCTTCCAGCAAACAAAAGCCCAGGTCCAGACAGCTTCACAGCTGAATTCTACCAAAAATTTAGAGAAGAGCTAACACCTATCCTGCTCAAACTCTTCCAGAAAATTGCAGAGGAAGGTAAACTTCCAAACTCATTCTATGAGGCCACCATCACCCTAATACCAAAACCTGACAAAGATCCCACAAAAAAAGAAAACTACAGGCCAATGTCACTGATGAACATAGATGCAAAAATCCTTAACAAAATTCTAGCAATCAGAATCCAACAACACATTAAAAAGATCATACACCATGACCAAGTGACCAAGTGGGTGTATCCCAGGGATGCAAGGATTCTTCAATATCCGCAAATCAATCAATGTAATACACCACATTAACAAATTAAAAATAAAAACCATATGATTATCTCAATAGATGCAGAGAAAGCCTTTGACAAAATTCAACATCCATTTATGATAAGAACTCTCCAGAAAGCAGGAATAGAAGGAACATACCTCAACATAATAAAAGCTATATATGACAAACCCACAGCAAACATTATCCTCAATGGTGAAAAATTGAAAGCATTTCCTCTAAAGTCAGGAACAAGACAAGGGTGCCCACTTTCACCATTACTATTCAACATAGTTTTGGAAGTTTTGGCCACAGCAATCAGAGCAGAAAAAGAAATAAAAGGAATCCAAATTGGAAAAGAAGAAGTAAAACTCTCACTGTTTGCAGATGACATGATCCTCTACATAGAAAACCCTAAAGACTCCACCAGAAAATTACTAGAACTAATCAATGATTATAGTAAAGTTGCAGGATATAAAATCAACACACAGAAATCCCTTGCATTCCTATACACTAATAATGAGAAAACAGAAAGAGAAATTAAGGAAACAATTCCATTCACCATTGCAACGAAAAGAATAAAATACTTAGGAATATATCTACCTAAAGAAACTAAAGACCTATATATACAAAACTATAAAACACTGGTGAAAGAAATCAAAGAGGACACTAATAGATGGAGAAATATACCATGTTCATGGATTGGAAGAATCAATATAGTGAAAATGAGTATACTACCCAAAGCGATTTATAGATTCAATGCAATCCCTATCAAGCTACCAACGGTATTCTTCACAGAGCTAGAACAAACAATTTCACAATTTGTATGCAAATACAAAAAACCTCGAATGGCCAAAGCTATCTTGAGAAAGAAGAATGGAACTGGAGGAATCAACCTACCTGACTTCAGGCTCTATTACAAAGCCACAGTTATCAAGACAGTATGGTACTGGCACAAAAACAGAAATATTGATCAATGGAACAAAATAGAAAGCCCAGAGATAAATCCACACATATATGGACACCTTATCTTTGACAAAGGAGGCAAGAATATACAATGGATTAAAGACAATCTCTTTAACAAGTGGTGCTGGGAAAACTGGTCAACCACTTGTAAAAGAATGAAACTAGAACACTTTCTGAAACCATACACAAAAATAAACTCAAAATGGATTAAAGATCTCAACGTAAGACCAGAAACTATAAAACTCCTAGAGGAGAACATAGGCAAAACACTCTCCGACATACATCACAGCAGGATCCTCTATGACCCACCTCCCAGAATATTGGAAATAAAAGCAAAAATAAACAAATGGGACCTAATTAAACTTAAAAGCTTCTGCACAACAAAGGAAATTATTAGCAAGGTGAAAAGGCAGCCTTCAGAATGGGAGAAAATAATAGCAAATGAAGCAACGGGCAAACAACTAATCTCAAAAATATACAAACAACTCCTACACCTCAACTCCAGAAAAATAAATGACCCAATCAAAAAATGGGCCAAAGAACTAAATAGACATTTCTCCAAAGAAGACGTACAGATGGCTAACAAACACATGAAAAGATGTTCAACATCACTCATTATCAGAGAAATGCAAATCAAAACCACTATGAGGTACCATTTCACGCCAGTCAGAATGGCTGCGATCCAAAAGTCTACAAGCAATAAATGCTGGAGAGGGTGTGGAGAAAAGGGAACCCTCTTACACTGTTGGTGGGAATGCAAACTAGTACAGCCACTATGGAGAACAGTGTGGAGATTCCTTAAAAAATTGGAAATAGAACTGCCTTATGATCCAGCAATCCCACTGCTGGGCATACACACTGAGGAAACCAGAAGGGAAAGAGACACGTGTACCCCAATGTTCATCGCAGCACTGTTTATAATAGCCAGGACATGGAAGCAACCTAGATGTCCATCAGCAGATGAATGGATAAGAAAGCTGTGGTATATATACACAATGGAGTATTACTCAGCCATTAAAAAGAATACATTTGAATCAGTTCTAATGAGATGGATGAAACTGGAACCTATTATACAGAGTGAAGTAAGCCAGAAAGAAAAACACCAATACAGTATACTAACACATATATATGGAATTTAGAAAGATGGTAACAATAACCCTGTGTACGAGACAGCAAAAGAGACACTGATGTATAGATCAGTCTTATGGACTCTGTGGGAGAGGGAGAGGGTGGGGAGATTTGGGAGAATAGCATTGAAACATGTATAATATCATGTATGAAACGAGTCGCCAGTCCAGGTTTGATGCACGATACTGGATGCTTGGGGCTGGTGCACTGGGACGACCCAGAGGGAGAGTGTGGGGAGGGAGGAGGGAGGAAGGTTCAGGATGGGGAACACAGGTATACCTGTGGTGGATTCATTTCGATATTCGGCAAAACTAATACAATATTGTAAAGTTTAAAAATAAAATAAAATTTAAAAAAATTCCTTATGATTATACAGTGGAAGTGAGAAATAGATTTAAGAGTCTAGATCAGATAGATAGAGTGCCTGGTGAACTATGGACGGAGGTTCGTGACATTGTACAGGAGACAGGGATCAAAACCATCCCCAGGGAAAAGAAATGCAAAGGAGCAAAATGGCTGTCTGGGGAGGCCTTACAAATAGCTGTGAAAAGAAGAGAAGCAAAAAAAACAAATAAAAGGAGAAAAGGAAAGATATAAGCATCTGAATGCAGAGTTCCAGAGAATAGCAAGAAGAGATAAGAAAGCCTTCCTCAGTGATCAATGCAAAGAAATAGAGGAAAACAACAGAATGGGAAAGACTAGAGATATCTTCAAGAAAATGAGAGATACCAAGGGAACATTTCATGCAAAGATGGGCTCTATTAAGGACAGAAATGGGATGGACCTAATAGAAGCAGAAGATATTAAGAAGAGATGGCAAGAATACACAGAAGAACTGTACAAAAAAGATCTTCACGACCCAGATAATCACGATGCTGTGATCACTCACCTAGAGCCAGACATCCTGGAATGTGAAGTCAAGGGGGCTTTAGAAAGCATCACTACGAACAAAGCTAGTGGAGGTGATGGAATTCCAGTTGAGCTATTTCAAATCCTGGAAAATGATGCTGTTAAAGTGTTGCACTCAACATGCCAGCAAATTTGGAAAACTCAGCAGTGGCCACAGGACTGGGAAAGGTCAGTTTTCATTCCAATCCCATAGAAAGGCAATGCCAAAGAATGCTCAAACTACCGCACAATTGCATTCATCTCACACGCTAGTAAAGTAATGCTCAAAATTCTCCAAGCCAGGCTTCAGCAATTTGTGAACCGTGAACTTCCAGATGTTCAAGCTGGTTTTAGAAAAGGCAGAGGAACCAGAGATCAAATTGCCAGCATCTGCTAGATCATGGAAAAAGCAAGAGAGTTCCAGAAAAACATCTATTTCTGCTTTCTTGACTATGGCAAAGCCTTTGACTGCGTGCATCACAATAAACTGTGGAAAATTCTGAAAGAGATGGGAATACCAGACCACTTGATCTGCCTCTTGAGAAACCTATATGCAGGTCAGGAAGCAACAGTTAGAACTGGACATGGAACAACAGACGGGTTCCAAATAGGAAAAGGAGTATGTCAAGGCTGTGTATTGTCACCCTGCTTATTTAACTTAGATGCAGAGTACATCATGAAAAACACTGGGCTGGAAGAAACACAAGCTGGAATCAAGATTGCCGGGAGAAATATCAATAACCTCAGATATGCAGATGATGCCACCTTTATGGCAGAAAGTGAAGAGGAACTAAAAAGCCTCTTGATGAGAGTGAAAGAGGAGAGTGAAAAAGTTGGCTTAAAGCTCAACATTCAGAAAATGAAGATCATGCATCTGGTCCTATCACTTCATGGGAAATAGATGGGGAAACAGTGGAAACAGTGTCAGAGTTTATTTTGGGGGGCTCCAAAATCCCTGCAGATGGTGACTGCAGCCATGAAATTGAAAGACGCTTACTCCTTGAAAGGAAATTTATGACCAACCTAGACAACATATTGAAAAGCAGAGACATTACTTTGCCAACAAAGGTCCATCTAGTCAAGGCTATGGTTTTTCCTGTGGTCATGTATGGATGTGAGAGTTGGACTGTGAAGAAAGCTGAGCACTGAAGAATTGATGCTTTTGAACTGTGGTGTTGGAGAAGACTCTTGAGAGTCCTTTGGACTGCAAGGAGATCCAACCAGTCCATTCTAAAGGAGATCAGCCTTCTGGGTGTTCTTTGGAGGGAATGATGCTAAAGCTGAAACTCCAGTACTTTGGCCACCTCATGCGAAGAGTTGACTCATTGGAAAAGACTCTGATGCTGGGAGGGATTGGGGACAGGAGGAAAAGGAGACAACAGAGGATGAGATGGCTGGATGGAATCATTGACTCGATGGATGTGAGTTTGAGTGAACTCCAGGAGTTGGTGATGGACAGGGAGGTCTGGTGTGCTGCAATTCATGGGGTAGCAAAGAGTCGGACACGACTGAGCGACTGAACTGAAAAAATACCAGTAGGGTCCCTGGGACTGGGACTCTCCAGAGATGCGCCTGGATGGGCACACTCCAAGAGCAGCCTTGTTATACTGTAATTATCATTCATTCTGTATTTCCAAATCCTTTATCTCCAGCCTTCAATAAAATCCAGCCAAGTGGTATTTCAGCCTTGTATTTAGCTGTGTTGTGGGAACTAGACAGGGTCTCTTTTCTGTTTGTGTGAGGTATCCATGTAAGGCATGAAGTAAAAGGGGAAGGGCAGTGGTTTTCTTCATGTTGATGCCAGAATAGTGATAGCAGCAGTGGCTAAAGGGGATGACTAGCAAGAGAAATTACTCACCATTGAAATTGTTGGTCATGCAAAAAAGAGGTGCTATGTTGATCAAATGTGGCTAACAGCAGCGAATCAGTCATCTGAAATACTTGGGCAGACATGTATCTGAGATACTTGGGCAGGTATATATCAGAAATACTTGGATGGGGGTCCTGGGAAAAATTAGCTTTTACTTTGGACAAATGAAACAGGATCCAGAACACCTGGCTTGTTAAATTGTAGTACCATGATTATAGGAAATATAACTAGAGTTATATTTCCTGGTTCAAATCCTAATTCTACCTCTTAATAGTTGTATGATACCATCTAGCTTCTTTATGCCTCAGTTTCCTCATCAGTGAAATACGTATAAAGCATATCTACTATGCAGGGTTGTTATGAGGTCTAAATTAATATTTGTCTATCTGAAAATAGTTAAAATGGTACCCATCATATTGTATGCATTTTGGTAATCTCTTGGCATAATTCCATTTTTGCCTTCCTTCATTCACTTTTGAACTGTAGAAGTAGGAGCCTGGAAAATGCATTTCCCTTTTTAGTTGGGTACAGAATGTTGGAAAGCAAGAGGAAGAGAGATACTGTCTTTCTTTGCTTCTGGAGATGCCTTCAGCAGGAGTAGTGGCATTAGGGCCACACAGGCTCTGCAGTGGGAATGTGGCTCCCAGGTTCCCACTCAGCTGCAATAACAATGGGGACATAGCCTCTGTCAGAGTAGTGGCATGGCGAGGCTTCAGCCCAGGAATGGTACCAGCTCTGTATCAATGGATAGAGCACTAAACTCTTTGGTTCACCCAGCTTTTCCAATATTTTTGTAACTAATTCTGTGCATTAAATCCCTTTACACTTGAAATATCTAGAGAGGTTTTTGTGTTTCTGACTGATGGACACAGTCACTACTGTGTCCATCATTATATTATATATATTATATTATTTCCATTATTAATGTCAATTATACTATTGATGTTATTATTAATATCCTCTGAAATATCTATGAACCAAAATTCTAAAAATATAACGACTGAACTGAACTGACCCAATTTTTCCAATCTACCACTCTAGTCATTTTTTCTACAGATTTCATCCTTGAGCCAGAAGCATATAGAGTGAATGATCAATCATCATATGAACTGGTTTATTGTTTAAATACATCACTATAGGTGTATATCTGTCACTGATCGATAACCTAGTAGGTAGGGAGATTTATTTCTTAGACACTAGTCTAAGAAAGATCATATTATTTTGGAGAATGGACTATGAACAATTAAAAAAATGTATAATCAATAACAGGAGAGTTCTTATGTCCTATATAAGGCATATTATGTGATTAACCTTTAATACATTATCTTTCTCCAGCTCTTTATTGATTACCCATGACTTATAATAGTTTGAAGGAGAAACATATACCGTTAACTAACTTCGCTTCACAGCTAAAGCTAATGTAGTGAGGGAAAATGCCTTGGTAAGAGAAACTATGATCAATGGATTTAACATCCAGAATTATAAATTCATAGAAGAATTTGTGCACGTGAGAGCTTAAAACTGGGGAATGATTTGGAAAATGGTCTGTAAAGGACAGAATTGATATAAAGGGAAAGTACCTCAACGGTTACCTTGAAATGTTTAAAGAGATCAATCTGGCTCACGTTTTTCCTTTATTTTAATTCTTCCTTTTCTTTAAGGGTTGAGTTCTGTTCTGAAACAGCCATACTCATCTTTTCTCATTGTCTTTCTCTGTTAGTCTCTGGAGAAGACTACTGTCATCTCTTTACTCTGGTTTTTGCTGGCAAGCAAGAGACTCCTCATTACACAGTTACCTAATATAGCTGGTCAGGAACCATGTCAGTTGGAAGATGTCTTTACTTTGAATGAAGTTTTTCCAACAGTTTATTTCAGCAAACAGCTTGCTTGGCTATGTTGATCTCTTTATTAATAACCTAGAGTATGTAACTATACAACGTGTGACTAAAAGTAAATAAGATTGATATCCAGCTATGACATGTAAGCCAGCATCATTACTATAGTTATACCACTTGAGACACTTGATTAGTCTATGCATGAGACTTTCTGCAAGCTGGAAAAACAAAATACAAGGAACTTCCGGGATATAATTTGAAGAATCATTGATTAGAAGACAGTATGTATGCTGTTCTAAGTCGCTTTGGTCATGTCTGACTCTTTGCGACCCCAGGGACTGTAGCCTACCAGCTTCCTCTGTCCATAGGATTCTCCAGGCCAGATTACTTGAGTGCCATGTCCTCCTCCAAGGGATCTTCCTGACCCAGGGATTGAGCCAGTATCTCTTACATCTCCTGCACTGGCAGGCACTGGGGGAGCCCAGAAGACAGTATGGCAAAAGAAAAATAACGCTTTCTTTGTAATCAGACCATTTGACCTCAGTCCCTAACTCTTTAAGGATGAATTCATATCTTGTTTATCTGCTTCTCTTTTCCCCTCTATCCCCCTCCTTCTCACACCACACAGGCCACACCTACAGCTTATATCTTAAGTTAGGTGACTATGATCCACAGGCCAAATTCAGCCTGTCACCTGTTTTTGTAAATACAGCTTTGTTAGAAAATAGTCACATCCGTTTACATATGGCCTAAGGCTTTTTTTCCCTCATTAAAGTCAGTTTTCACAACAAAGTCATTGTGAGAGATGATAGGTTGCAAAGGCTAAAATATTTACTATCTGGTCCTTTACAGAACATATTTGCTTATCTCTGGCTTAAATAATAGTAGAAGCTCAAGAAATTTTAGTCTCATTTTTTTAGCTAGAAAAATAATACAACAGAACATCTAGTTCCCAGATCTTGCTTTCTAATAAAAGGATCCAGAGCTCCTTGGAGAAATGTCTGATTCTATGAGCTGAGGCAGGAAATACATAGCATGAGCCTGGAGCATCTTGTAGTGCCAGAAATTAAAGAAATGCAAAAAATACAAACTAAACAGACAAAAGCAGGAGTGTGTCAACAGGACACAGGAGACATGAGACAATTCCCAAAGCTAACAACTTGAGTAAATAAATAAATAGATTTCATCCAGTTATAACTCAAAGTCTAAAATAAATCTCCATGAATCCATACTGATATCAATAAGTGATTCAATACATAAATAATGGGGGTGATAGAAAAATCTACAGTACGGAAAACTTCCAAATACTTTATGTAGATACTCTGTTCTTGAGAAGCGAAACATAACTGTCTACTTCTCAAAGTGGGCTGTGCCTGGTGACTTCCTTCAGAGAGTTACAGCAGAGAACAGGGAAAGAACAAAGAGTAACATTAGAGAAGCTTGAAGAACACTCTTTGAGCCAGATGATCAAGGTCAGCATCATCAATAATAAGTCAGATTGATGTGAATGTACTTTTGATATGATATAATGAGAATGATACTTTGCCTCTCTGGTCTTTCTCCACAAAATATATAACCCAGGTCTAGTCATAAGAAAAACATCAGACAAATCCCCCTAGAGGGATATTTTGCAAAATATCTGACTAATATGGCTCAAAACTGTCAAGGTAATCAAAAACAAGGAAAATCTGAGAAAGTGTCACAGCCGAGTAAGCTAAGAAGATATAACTACTAAATGTGTTGTGTTTTTCTGGATGGAATTCTGGAACAGAAAAAGAATATTGATGCTTTTGAACTGTGGTTGTTGCAGAAGACTCTTAGAGTCCCTTGGACTGCAAGGAGATCCAACTAGTCCATCCTAAAGGAGATCAGTCCTAGATGTTCATTGGAAGGACTGATGCTAAAGCTGAAACTCCAATACTTTGGCCACCTCATGTGAAGAGTTGACTCATTGGAAAAGACCATGATGCTGGGAGGGATTGGGGGCAGGAGGAGAAGGGGACGACAGAGGATGAGATGGTTGGATGGCATCATCGACTTGATGGACATGAGTTTGGGTAAACTCTGGGAGTTGGTGATGGACAGGGAGGCCTGGCATGCTGCAATTCATGGGGTCACAAAGAGTCAGACACAATTGAGTGACTGAACTGAACTGAAGGAAATCTTTAGCTATAGACTTTAGTTAATGATAATGTTTTGATTTTATTCCCATATTAATTGTAACAAGTGTTTAATACTAATATAAGCTATTAACAATAGTGGAAACTAGGTTTGGGGTATACATGAACTCAGCTCTATTTTGTAATTTTTCTGTAAATCTAAAACTAATGTAAAACAAAATGTTTTAATATTTGGCAGAATGCTTGAAAAGTTATTATATTTTGATGACCATAAATTATACATTTTGATACAGAAATTATTTCACCATATAGATCAAACAAAGCAGAATAAAATGAAGACAGAATTCCAAATATGTTTATTCTTTCACAGTCATATACCATACTAACATGTTTTACATGAAAAATGTGTGCCTTTTGAATATATAACTAATGGTCTCCAATCCTAAAAATCCTAGAGAAATAAGAAATTCTTTCTCAAGTAGAAAAGACAAAAATAACAGGAAATAGCAGTCATACACTGAAATATAGTAAAGTCATTGGAAGGTCCTATATAATAGCAGTATAAAAAGGAGAGAAGGACACAGCTAAAGGGTAAAATCTACCGGGGACACATTTAATCCAAGTATTGTATTTTGGAAACTACCCAAAAGCTGTAAGAGAGTTAGCATAACATCTGGGAAATCAGAGTGAGTGCTACAAATAGAATGGTGGTTCATTTGTATATTTGCAGGGTGGGAAATCAGCATAATAAGAAAGAAAACAAGTTTTTCCACATTTAAAGGAAAAAAATAGTCTACATCATGAACATATTTCCCAAATAAATGTCTCCCAGGTAGCAAATATGCAGCTTATAATGTGCTGCTTGAAATGCAAGGGCAATTCTATGTCAAGAATACATCTAAAATTGACACGCAATTCATTGAAGAGATTGCTAAAGTTTGAATACTTTAAAAAACTTAAGCAAAGAAATCCAAAGCTGTCATCTGAAGCATTTTAAATCTGTGACAACATGCTTAGTTATAAAATGATGGTTCGAAGCCAAATTAAGTGATACTGGCAATCTTACTGAAAGAGTAACTGATACTTCACAAGGGCTGTGTCACATCAAATTGGAATAAGGTATCACGGATACCCTGGGCTTCTGATGCTAGAAGCAAAGTGATAGACCCTGACTTAACCCTCAGCAAATATCTTTTTCAATCTTGTTCAGTCGATCAGCCGTGTCTGATTCTTTGTGACCCCATGGACTGCAGCACACCAGGCTTTCCTGTCCTTCTCCATCTCCCGGAGCTTGCTCAAACTCATGTCCATTGAGTCAGTGATGTCATCCAACCATCTCATCCTTTGCCATCCCTTTCTCCTCCTGCCTTCAATCTTTCCCAGCATCAGGGTCTTTTCTAATGAGTTGGCTCTTTGCAGCAGGTGGCCAAAGTATGGAGCTTCAGCTTCAACATCAGTGCTTCCAGTGAATAATTAGGACTGATTTCCTTTAGGATTGGCTAGTTGGATCTCCTTGCAGTCCAAGGACTCTCAAGAGCCTGCTCCAACACTACAGTTCAAAAGCATCAATTCTTTGGCACTCAGCCTTCTTTACGGTGCAACTCTCTTTTCAGTCTACCTGAAGATAAGCAATATAATCATTTAGAAGACCTATGATAGTCCTTTCAAAAGACATATTATTAGGAATGTAGTTAACCACAATGAGTGATTTCAAGGGTTTCCTCTGACATAACAGGAAAAAAAAAAAAACTAGACCCACCCTGCCATTGTGTAGAAAATAGATTTTTTAAATGGATAGTCCTTCAAGCAAATCAAGCGACTTAACTGTTATCTATTTTGTGATGCTAGATCAGAGAATATCTGTTAAATAGAAAATATTTATTAGTTTATTGGTACTCTATGCTAATAGTTAAGCATAGAAAATCAATATAATGTGCTATTATGAACTTAATTATCAAAGTAATTTTCAAAATCTAATTTTACTGATTAACTCCAAATTGAATATATAAGTTCTACATATGCTTGTTTTGTCCACATGTGGCTTGATGTGCACAGTTTGAACATTTTTCTTTAAGCAACTAATATTTCTTTCAATGAAGAGTAAAGCATTAAAGGTGAAACAGACAGACTGATTCCTTTGATTTCTTGATAGTTATGTTGTTTAACTTCTTGGCTTAAAGGAATTAATTTTGCTTATTCCATTATAGCCTTAAAATAGACCACTTATTAACATTCATTTATTTAGCAAATGTTTACTGATGGCAAAATTTGCATTAGCTATTGTGATAAAACTCAAAAGATGCAACTGTAAACAAAATCAGAAAGAATTTGGACCATGGATAAGCTTTGAAGGTCATGGTAAAAATGTTTGTCTTTAAGAGGACAGGGAAAATGTTTAAGAGTTTTACTCAAAGTTACATAATTATTTTTGCATCTAAAAAATGTCATGCAGTCTATGTGTGGATAAATGGTGAGATGAGGCTGGGCTGGATGCAAGTAGATTGCTCAAAGGGTTATTATAGCACTTAGAAGTCAGTTTTTTAGAAGAGGAGGCATGATGTTTCTACTGGAACTGCTAAAAATGGATAGATTTGAGAGCCATTTAGGCAATAATATACACTGGACTTGCTGATGGATTGAATATGGTGGTGGGAGATAAAAGAGACTTCTGGTTAGTACAGCCTCATGGGTATTGAAGACAACCTATAAAAGAAGATTATTAAAATATGGGGAAATGTGATGTGTAATTAATGATTCAATTTTAGGATGTTCATTTTAAAATACCACTGAAACACACACGAAGGGATAACCCAAGGAGAACTTCCAGAATGACAGAGTGAAGATCTCCAAAAATCTGCTCCCTATAAAAACAATGAGAACATTAGCAATTATTCTCAAAGGCAACTTTTTAAAGACTTCTGAAATTAACTAAAGGCTTGCAACAATTACAGAAGCTATTATTCAATAAAAATGACTAGATCTCTGTAAGAAGAATAAGCATTGTGGCATTTTATACCTTGTCTGGCTCCCATGACCCCCTTTTCAGCTCTGTTGTAGAACTGAAAACTTGCAGACTAACAACCAGACAGCTGGAACAACCAGAAGTCTAGCAGCCACTGGAGGGACAGATTTTCCTAAATCTGGATTTTGATAGAAAATTTAGGAAAATCCAGCTTGGATTTTCCTAAAATCTCATCTCCAGAGAAATGTTATTATTTGGCCTTTCTAGGAGAAAGCAATGGCACCCCACTCCAGTACTCTTGCCTGGAGAATCCCATGGATGGAGGAGCCTGGTAGGCTGCAGTCCACGAGGTTGCTAAGAGTCGGACTCAACTGAGTGACTTCACTTTCACTTTTCACTTTCACACATTGGAGAAGGAAATGGCAGCCCACTCCAGTGTTCTTGCCTGGAGAATCCCAGGGATGGGGAAGCCTGGTGGGCTGCCGTCTATGGGGTCGCAGAGTCGGACATGACTGAAGCGACTTAGCAGTAGCAGCAGCAGCTCCTAGGCAAAGTTTCATTCTTAGAACTTGCCTTTATTTGACTTAACCCAGAACTCTCTCTGTGTGACTCTTATCTCCAGGATATTTGTAGAAAATATTTAATAGTAATTGATATTATAGCTAGCTGAGGCAGTGATACCATCTGGAGCTAACAAGAGGTTGACCAGAAATCTCAAAAAAGAAAATGGGAATAAGATATGCATTGAGGGATTTGAAAGAGTCCAAAAATTCCTGAAAATGTAGGTGATGTTCATATGCAGGACTGTGCATATCCCCAGGAATGACCTTGGAATGCCCTAATATTGCACCTTTGGCTGATACTGATGCTCTGCCTAGCTACGAGGTAAAGACTAAGCCATCCCTGGTAGCTCAGCGGTAAAGTCTGCCTGCCAATGCAGGAGACATGGGTTCAATCCCTGGTCTGTGAAGATCCCACACGCTGCGGAGCAACTAAGCCTGTGCTCCACAAGTATTGAGCCTGTGCTCTAGAACCCAGGAACCACAACTACTGAGCCCATGTACCACAACTGCTGAAACCCAGGTGCCCTAGAGCCTGGGCTCAGCAGCAAAAGAAGCCACCACAGTGAGAAGCCATACACTGCAATGAAGAGTAGCACCCGTCTGCTGCAACTAGAAAAAGCCCACAGGCAGCAATATATATATATAATTTATATATTAAAATATATTATATTTTATTTAAAAAATATGATAGTGCTTGTCATTAAAAAGGAATTAAGTACTTGTGCTATAACATGGATGAAGCTTGAAACATCACGTTAAGTGAATAAAACCAAACATAAAAATGCATATATTGTGTGATTCCATTTATATTACATGTCCAGGTTAGTATATCTAGAGAGGTAGTTTAGTGGTTGCTAGGGGCTAGAAAGGTGGGAATGGGGAGCGGTGATGAACATACTCTATAAAGTTATATTGTGAAAGTGAAAGTGCTAGTCACCCAGTCCTGTCCCACTCTTTGTGATCCCTTGGACTGAAGCCCACCAGGCTCCTCTGTCCATAGAATTCTCCAGGCAAGAATACTGGAGTGGGTTGCCATTCTCTTCTCTAGGGGATCTTCCCAAGCTAGGGATCGAACCCAGGTCTCTCACATTGCAGGCAGATTCTTTACCATCTGAACCATTAGGGAAGCCCAAAGTTATATAGTAGAGATGGCTGTACAACTTTATGAATGTGTGTAATTGAATACTTTAAATGGGTAAATTTTAAGGCATATGAATTATATCTCAATAAAACTATTATAAAAAAATTTCACATTGAGGAAATAAAAAAATACAAAAAAAAGGATGAAATTATAAACTTGAATGGCTTTTATAGGATGGATAATTTGACTGCAAGTTAAAAAGTTTTCTGTTAACTATTTTTGATATGTTGATACATAAAATTTCATAATTGTCTTAGTTCATTCAGACTGGTAATAGAATATCAGAGACTGGGTGGCATATATAGAAATATATTTCTCACAGTCCTGGAGTCTGGTAAGTCCAAGATCAAGGTGCTAGCAGATTCTATCTGTGGTGAGGGCCCTCTTCCTTGTTCTCAGATTGCCGTGTTCTCTCTGTGTCCTCACATGGTGGAGGGAAAGAGGGAGCTTTCTAGGATTTCCTTTATAATGGTGCGGATCTCATTCATGAGGGCTCCATCCTCGTGACCTAATCACTTCCCAAAGGCCCCATATCCAAATGCCATCATATTGGGGGTTAAGATTTAAACACATGAATTGAATTCATTCAGTGCATTCATAGCAATAATGAAGTTACAGAGTACAGTGTTTAAAAGAATATGACAGTAAAGATTTCAAATAAAATTGATCTAAATGCAAAAAAAAATAAGGTAGGAGAGATATGAATAAGGGATTCTATGAGGAAATAGTTTTAGAGAACATCTTGGAGATATTACATCTATGTCCCTGCTTTATACTGGTTTAAAGCTATCACGTTAGAGAACATAAATATGACAAAAGTTACTTTGAATCCAGACAAGAAATATTAAGATAGAAGGAGCCAGCTAAGAAAATTAAAGCATCTGGTCCTTTGCTAAACTTTTCAAAGCAATTTGGGTAACAGAACAAAGCATAAAGACAGAGCAAAAACTAAAGGAAGTCATTCACAGTAGTTGAAACAGCTGAATGTAAAATGCAAATAATTTTTAAGGCATTGGTTCTGCATTTTGAGAATTCTTGAAGGTTTTGCAACAGAAGCTAGAAGATGGATACTGTTTAAATGAGTAAAGAGATAGAAATGTAAAAGAAACAAGATTTTCCTCCATGTATGTGGTGCATTCAAACCGCTAGGCAATTCTTAGGACCAATTATATACATCTTTGATGGTGGTGGTGGTGGTTGTTTAGTCGCTAAGTAATGTCCAACTCTTGTGAGTCCATGGATTGCAGCCCAGGCTCGTCTGTCCATGGGATTTCCCAGGCAAGAATATTGGAGTGACTGTCATTTCCTCTCCAGAGGATCTTCCCGACCCAGGGATCAAATTCAGGTCTCCTGCATTGCAGGTAGATTCTTTACCAACCAGGGAAGCCCAGGTACATCTGTAACAAAAGCTAAGAAAAACACTTTTGAGAGTGTTAGTTTTCCACAAGTAATACACTGTAGCATCAAATAAATCAATCTCCTCACTGATTCACATTGTGTTATATAATTACAGGGTCTCTATCTGCTTTGTCCACATTAGAGTCTTATTCAAAAAACTGTTTATATCAATTCAGAGCCTCTTGGCCAGGCAACCTGCTGGCATTTAAACAGTTGCCAACCTTGAATATTAATATCAGAACTATCAACATGAAACAGACTGGGATGGCAATAGATAAATTAGTTTTTGAATAGTGGTGAAAAGTTGATATGGTCCATAGCCAGTCTTTAAATGTCATTTTTGGAGGGGGGACAGGTAATGCAGAATGAGAAAAGGTAAGCTTTGAAATTAGGCTCATGATAAAGCCTGGTTATCTTCCTTAGCTTTTCTGGGTATTGATTTTATTATCCGTAAATAAAGAATAATTATATCTTCTTCGTAGAGATTCAGCAAAGATTAGATGAAAAATAGTTACTATTTGTGTGTCCCTGCCACATAATGGGCCCGCAGTCACAATCACTATCATTATATCTGTTATTTTGGAACCTTACTTTATAACTAAAAAGCATCCGTTAAAAAAGAAACACTTTGTGATGTTATAAGATGTCCAGATATTTATAAAAAAGCATGATCAGCTTTGGCCAACAGTTCCATATCCTAAAAACTTGGCTCCTACCTGCATGAGAAAAAGTGAGGAAAAAATAATCTCTCTATTCAAATATGCCAGAGGTACAGTGTCCATGAAACAGTGTTTTCTTCATTTTCCCCTTCAAAACAAAAAAGAAATCAGATCAGATCAGATCAGTTCCTCAGTCGTGTCCAACTCTTTGCGACCCCATGCATCGCAGCACGCCAGGCCTCCCTGTCCATCACCAACTCCCAGAGTTCACTCAAATTCATGTCCATTGAGTCGGTGATGCCATCCAGCCATCTCATCCTCTGTTGTCCCCTTCTCCTCCTGCCCCCAATCCCTCCCAGCATCAGAGTCTTTTCCAATGAGTCAACTCTTCGCATGAGGTGGCCAAAGTACTGGAGTTTCAGCTTTAGCATCATTCCTTCCAAAGAAATCCCAGGGCTGATCTCCTTCAGAATGGACTGGTTGGATCTCCCTGCAGTTCAAGGGACTCTCAAGAGTCTTCTCCAACACCACAGTTCAAAAGCACAAATACTTCAGCGCTCAGCCTTCTTCACAGTCCAACTCTCACATCCATCCATACATGACCACAGGAAAAACCATACCCTTGACTAGATGAACCTTTGTTGGCAAACTAATGTCTCTGCTTTTGAATATGCTATCTAGGTTGGTCATAACTTTCCTTCCAAGGAGTAAGCATCTTTTAATTTCATGGCTGCAGTCACCATCTGTAGTGATTTTGGAGCCCAGAAAAATAAAGTCTGATACTGTTTCCACGGTCTCCCCATCTATTTCCCAGGAAGTGATGGGACCGGATGCCATTATCTTCGTTTTCTGAATGTTGAGCTTTAAGCCAATTTTTTCACTCTCCTCTTTCACTTTCATCAAGAGGCTTTTTAGTTCCTCTTCACTTTCTGCCATAAGGGTGGTGTCATCTGCATATCTGAGGTTATTGATATTTCTCCCGGCAATCTTGATTCCAGCTTGTGTTTCTTCCAGTCCAGCGTTTCTCATGATGCACTCTGCATGTAAGTTAAATAAGCAGGGTGACAATATACAGTCTTGACGAACTCCTTTTCCTATTTGGAACCAGTCTGCTGTTCCATGTCCAGTTCTAACTGTTGCTTCCTGACCTGCATACAAATTTCTCAAGAGGCAGATCAGGTGGTCTGGTATTCGCATCTGTTGAAGAATTTTCCACAGTTTATTGTGATCCACACAGTCAAAGGCTTTGGCATAGTCAATAAAGCAGAAATAGATGTTTTTCTGGAACTCTCTTGCTTTTTTGATGAGCCAGCGGATGTTGGCAATTTGATCTCTGGTTCCTCTGCCTTTTCTAAAACCAGCTTGAACATCAGGAAGTTCACAGTTCACATAATGCTGAAGCCTGGCTTGGAGAATTTTGAGCATTACTTTACTAGCATGTGAGATGAGTGCAACTGTGCGGTAGTTTGAGCATTCTTTGGCATTGCCTTTCTTTGGGATTGGAATGAAAACTGCCCTTTTCCAGTCCTGTGGCCACTGCTGAGTTTTCCAAATTTGCTGGCATACTGAGTGCAGCACTTTCACAGCATCATCTTTCAGGATTTGAAATAGCTCAACAGGAATTCCATCACCTCCACTAGCTTTGTTCGTAGTGATGCTTTCTAAGGCGCACTTGACTTCACATTCCAGGATGTCTGGCTCTAAGTCAGTGATCACACCATCGTGATTATCTGGGTCGTGAAGATCTTTTTTTTACAGTTCTATAGCCACCCCAAATGAGATCATATAACAACTGGTAGAATGAGAAAAAACTCAAACTGTTTTGGACCTTCTCTTCTTCATAGATGAAAAGTGGAACGCAGAAAAATGTTGATTTTTCAAATGACTACACTTGCCACTCAAATACAAATAGTGCCTATATCAGAATACTCACAAGTATTTCATAATTATGCAGGATGTATTCCAGTCTTGCTATCCTACAAAAGAAAGTTAGCTAAAGCTTTGCTTTGATGACATATATTATGGCAAATTGTCACTAATATAATTTTCATTCTTTCTTCCCAGCTCAAAGGTGCCATGAGATCAGTGTACCTTCTTCACCTATCAGTGTCCTAAGTGTATTGTATCATCCCTGGTGTGCTGCCATACTGACTTAACACTGGTTGAATGAATGAAATATTCGGACTAGGTATGCAAGGAACACATCTGCTACCTCGTTTCAGGAGGAAAAGATACAGGTTGTCCTTATACACATGCAGAGGCAGGCACTCAGGGAAAAGCTCAGTGGAGGTGATATGACAAAGGGGTAGAAGCTTGGGCTTCCCAGGTGGCGCTAGTGGTAAAGAATCTGCCTGCAAGTGCAGAAGACTCAAGAGATGAGGGTTCAATTCCCAGATTGGGAAGACCTCCTGAAGGAGGACATGGCAACCCACTTCAATATTGTTGCCTGGAGAATCTTCTGGACAGAGCAGCCTGGAGGGTCACAGCCATAGGGTTGCAAACAGTCTGACACGACCGAAGCTCAAGGAACCACAGTTACAGAGGGTGTGGGTGTGTGTGTGTGTGTGTCTGCGTGTGTGTGTCTGTGTTAGGTAGGGAGGTGCAGAGTAGATAATGGAACCAGAGACTTTAAAGGCAGAACACCTAGAGAAAACATTTTTTGGAATTCTAGCTGGGGCTACATATGTGATTGAAACTTGGCCAGGTGTAATGGTAGAGAAGGCTCTTTGGTCAAGTAGCCAAAAAAAAAAAAAAAAAGTGCATTTTTAGTGCAGGAGAATTATATTAATAGGAATACAACTTTTGAGTGGGATTTAGAACCTAACCCTCATTTAATTTGCATTTAATGCCTAAGCACATGAGACTGATTCCTGTTCAGTGAGGCCTCAATAGGTACTGACAGTCTGGAAAGGCAGATGTAAGCTGTCAAGGTCTTCGCCCTATCTTTTTCAAAAATGGTATGCATGTCCAACCGCTCACATGCAAAATTTTGGTTAAAATCCCGTGAGCATTGCCTACTGTGTGCCAGTGACACTTTATCTTGTTACTTCCTCCTAAGACACATTTATTTACATTCATTAAGTTTACAGAGGCTGATTTATTAAAACAGAATGGAGTAAATCCTTCAGGCAAACAAAAACATTTTATAATTCTCATCCATCATTTGTTCTCTATTAGGAATTTTATAGTTGTCATAAAGTCAGGAAGAATAGCAAACACGCTTACTGCATGCCAGACTATTTCAGTTTACACAGATTATCTCACTTGACCTTCATAACAACCTATTAGGTTCATAACAACCTATTAGGTAATCCAGTTTTGCAGATGTGGAGACAGAGCAAGACATACTGTCATTTAGCCAAGGTCACACAGGTTCTAATCACTGGACCTAGGATTCACACAGCAGGCTGGTATCAAAGCAGAGACTTTTAATCTTGAAGCCATCCTCTCACTGAGCACTGAGTCATTCACTCCTGAGGGTGTCAACTTTGTTTTGACTTAAGTTTAGCACAGTACTCCTAAAATTTTAATGCATTTAAGAACTACAGTATCAGGGTGAAAGTGTGTTAGTCACTCAGTTGAGTCTGACCCCATGGACTGTAACCTGCCAGGCTCCTCTGTCCATGGAATTATATAGGCAAGAATACTGGAGTGGGTAGCCATTCCTTTCTCAGGGGATCTTCCTGACCCAGCAATCAGGCCCGGGTCTCCTGCATTGCAGGCAGATTCTTTACTGTTCTGAGCCACCAGGGAAGCCCACTATATAAGGATATAGACCCCAAATCAAGTTTTATAGATGATAGAAAGGATTTTTCAAGGGCATTTTTTGCCTTAGTAGCTGACTTTAGAACTTAACCCTAGAAAGAAGCAATCTCACTGTAATTTGCAAGATCACTGCCAGCCTGTGAAGAAAATGAAACATAAGTGGAAGTCAGTCCTCCCTAATAGGGTGCTGGGATATGCCAATTACAGATAACTTATCTATTCATTGGGGCTCAGACGTTTTTAGGTAACACTAGTCTACTTGCTGTATTGCACTTAGTGTATATTTAGGATATAAAATAAATACTTAGAAATATTTTTATTAGCAGTGTTGCCTTTTCAGACAAGTTTTGATCACTCTTCATTTGTTTGTTCATTCATTTGTCCCTTTCCTCTTTTCCTTCCTTTATCTATTTATTATTCATTCCCTACTATATGTTAGGTATGCGGACAAATTAAAACAAAAGAAAATGAAACTCAAACGTGGTCTTGTCCATGTTCAACTTATGTCTTTTAAAAGAATAAGAAGCTTTCATATTTTTCAGTATTGGCTTAACTCTTAGAAACATGCCCAGTGTTCATTAATGGAACTGGATCTTTTGCCTAAAACCACAGAAAAATTTTAAATGCATAGGATTATGCTTTCATATTAATATTTTAGAACTCTAATGGGTAAAAACCACAGAAAAATTTTAAATGCATAGAATTATGCTTTCATATTAATATTTTAGAACTCTAATGGGTAAAATTCTGGTACAAGATAAGGATTATAAGAATCTTATTTGAATTTGGTAAATGTATTTGTTTGTCATCACAATATTTTCTTTTAATTCTAGATAGTAGAAATAATGTGTTTAGCCCTAAAAGTGTCCGTCTTTTATCAAGCTGGGGAAATTAGTTTCCGTTGTCTATATTCTGTTTTTATATTTCTACATTTAAAATTTTCTTAATAAAAATTCCTGGATTTTAGCTTCTAAACTGTTCCAATGATACAAATAAAATCAGACAAGTTTGATGCCCAAATGCTACCATGTACAAGTGAAAACTTCTAGGACATGAGTAACATTAGAATATTATTAAATAAACTCTGTAGGAGATGGAGATTCTAGACCAATAAGATGAAGAAGTTCAACCTACATCTCATTCTGGAGGAAACACAATTACAGTTCTTCAATGCCATAAAGTAATGCCCATCTGAGAAGATCTCATTTAATGGAGGTGTTGCCAAGTTTTAGAAAGACATCTTAACATATTTAATTTGTTTAAATTTTACAATGAGCTTATATGTTGTATATCCAGGAAAACGAATGTATGACTTATGGATTCTATGAAGTTAAAAGAAAAATGAAAGTCACCAATAAGCCAGTGGACACAAATACAACCCTTTTTACGATAGAATACATTCAGGTTTGTTAAAATTAAAAGACAATTTTCATTGATTTTTTAAAAATCAAAATAGACTTTTTCTGTCAAAAACTTAAATTGTGTGATAAGCAAGGTAATGATAAATTTATACACATGTTGCATTTAATGCTCAAAGCTAACAAACTTGGTTTGTGTGATTGTTTCACTAAATTATGCAATAAAATTTGTAACTTGATGGAAAGTTGTTTTCCAGAGCTCTCTTTGAAAGGTGAAGGCACAAAATAAAGTTTTGTTTATTCCTCTTTAAGAGGACGTTTTGCATTTAATAAGCATGACAACTTAACAGTCCATAAAAGGTTTTATATTTCTTTCTGATACCTTCAGTTCTCTCAGGACTTGTATAAATGTTTTCCAAATTTAGCAATGGAATATCTCAAAAATTTTTCAAAAGACAGTATTCATATTGGTAAAATAACCTGAGTGAAAATAAAAGCAAACACAGAAGTAGAAACTTTGAAGAGTGAGAAGAATAAAATGATACTCAAGAAGACAAGACACAAAATACAGGCATTCTTTAATCTACACAAATGTTAACTTTCTACATTAACAAAGTAGTGAAAGAACACTGATAACAATTTAAAGTCTCAAATGTGAAAAGAATTGCTACCTGGAGCTGGTGATAATTAGGCAGTAGTATCCTTGACACATTATTGTACTATAACCCAGATCTAAATCACACTGTGAAGATGAGAGGTCAGGGAATACGGAGGCCGAGTTCCTGAGGCTGCATATTTGGAGTCAGAGGTTCTTTCCTGACATAGAAGAAACTAATAGTCATTGAGAAGGTGGATCCCAAAGGACTAGAAAACTACTAAAAAAGAAAAATGACCTGTCGGATTATAATTAAAATACCTGCGGGCCTACCAGTGATGGCGCACCGCAGTCCCTCGCTTGCCAGAGAGGCATGTAGGAAAATACCTCTTTCCTCCCAAAATCTACTTTTCAATCAGATTACTTGGCAATATTTTCTGAGGAACTATATTTCCAACACTGTATTGAAAATGAATAGATGACTGGCATTTTATTTTTAAAACATCTTGAAAGTCAACTTTATGGACTGTATGTCTTCAATAACCTAAAGGAGTCAAGGGAGGAAAAACTTCAGACGTGGGAAATAAATAATAACGAGTGAAGAAAACACAAGTATAGAGATGAAGGAAAATTGAAGGGCAGAAATATAAATGCTGCAATTTTATCTCCACTTTTTCTCCTGAATGATGTTGAATGCAACAATTAACCTGGCTCTAACCCCCACCCACACCTCCCATTGACTCAGTGGGAGCTCGTCACAGAGCTACAATTATGAGCTGCACATAACACAAAATTGTTAACTTGCTCATTTACCATCTCCCCTATTCCCTAAATATTTTATCTCATCTCCTACTGTAAAAGTTCCACTGATATAAAATACAGATACTTTAAGTCTTAAGAGTTATAACATTTATATATACCTCATATGAAAATGGAGAGGGCAATGGCAACCCACTCCAGTACTCTTGCCTGGAAAATCCCATGGATGGAGGGGCCTGGTGGGCTACAGTCCATGGGGTCGCTAGGAGTCGGACACAACTGAGCGACTTCCCTTTCACTTTTCACTTTCATGCATTGGAGAAGGAAATGGCAACCCACTCCAGTGTTCTTGCCTGGAGAATCCCAGGGACGGTGGAGCCTGGTGGGCTGCCGTCTATGGGGTCGCACAGAGTCGGACACGACTGAAGCGACTTAGCAGCAGTAGCAGCATATGAAAATAGAAGATTAAAAATCTCATATCTATGCTTAAAATATGTCTTACACACCTATGAATCTTAATTTTCTATGACAACTAATCTGGATAAAAATGCCAGTCACTATACACTAACATTATGACGCTGAAAATCAAGGGTGGGAATGTTGTTCAAAAAGACTTGGGGTAAAGAAAGGAAGATACCTCCCACCTGATGTTATAATTTCTACAGGCTCAGTGACATATTCCATATTTTTCTTCAGGGTTTGTCTCTAATTTTAAAACTGGTGTTAATAATAATTACAATGGACATAAATGACCCAGTATAGACACCACCATTTAAATCTCTATAACCACTCCCTGTCCTGATCTACTTCATTTCTTCAAAACACCTCAACTGAATGAGCATATTATTACTTCAAAACTTATATTGGAATGAACAAGTTTCCTGAATTAGTCCCTAAAATCTGTCCTAATGAATATCTTCTTATTGATGTAATAGCAGTATCTGCATCACATTCTATCTATAACAAAATCTCTCATATTTTTTCCTGTTACTTCATTGTTCTTTTTAGACTACCTGAAGATAAGCTATGTCAGTTAGTCAGATCAGATCAGTTGCTCAGTCGTGTCCGACTCTTTGCGACCCCATGAATCCCAGCACGCCAGGCCTCCCTGTCCATCACCAACTCCCGGAGTTCACTCAAACTCACGTCCATCAAGTCAGTGATGCCATCCAGCCATCTCATCCTCTGCCGTCCCCTTCTCCTCCTGCCCCCAATCCCTCTCAGCATCAGAGTCTTTTCCAATGAGTCAACTCTTCACGTGAGGTGGCCAAAGTACTGGAGTTTCAGCTTTAGCATCATTCCTTCAAAGAAATCCCGGGGCTGATCTCCTTCAGAATGGACTGGTTGGATCTCCCTGCAGTCCAAGGGACTCTCAAGAGTCTTCTCCAACATCACAGTTCAAAAGCATCAATTCTTCGGCACTCAGCTTTCTTCACAGTCCAACTCTCACATCCATACATGACCACAGGAAAAACCATACCCTTGACTAGACGAACCTTTGTTGGCAAAGTAAGGTCTCTGCTTTTCAATATGCTATCTAGGTTGGTCATAACTTTCCTTCCAAGGAGTAAGCGTCTTTTAATTTCATGGCTGCAGTCACCATCTGTAGTGATTTTGGAGCCCAGAAAAATAAAGTCTGACACTGTTTCCACTGTTTCCCCATCTATTTCCCATGAAGTGGTGGAACTGGATGCCATGATCTTCGTTTTCTGAATGTTGAGCTTTAAGCCAACTTTTTCACTCTCCACTTTCACTTTCATTAAGAGGCTTTGGAGTTCCTCTTCACTTTCTGCCATAAGGGTGGTGTTATCTGCATATCTGAGGTTATTGATATTTTTCCCGGCAATCTTGATTCCAGCTTGTGTTTCTTCCAGTCCAGCATTTCTCATGATGTACTCTGCATATAAGTTAAACAAACAGGGTGACAATAAACAGCCTTGACGTACTCCTTTTCCTATTTGGAACCAGTCTGTTGTTCTATGTCCAGTTCTAACTGTTGCTTCCTGACCTGCATACAAATTTCTCAAGAGGCAGATCAGGTGGTCTGGTATTCCCATCTCTTTCAGAATTTTCCACAGTTTATTGTGATCCACACAGTCAAAGGCTTTGGCACAGTCAAAGTTCACAAAAGAGCAGAGAGTTACTTGGGGTATAAACAGTGATGTTTTAGGAAAGATGTGCGGTGTTAAGAAATCCTGAGTCCTCAGAATTTCAAATTTAAGCCACTGATCACTTTTCCTTTGTATACCAGCATTACTTCTATGTTTTGTTGTTGTTTAGTTGCTCAGTCATGTCCAATTCTTTTGAGACTGCGTGGACTGTAGCCCATGAGGCTCCTCTGCCCACAGGATTATCCAGGCAAGCATACCAGAGTGGGCTGCCGATCTGCCACGATGACAGTGAAAAAGATGGCACTGAGTGCTCTCCAACCATTCCACCAAGCTATAGTTCTGTGTGAAGGCCTGTCTGTGTGACCTCAGAATGGATCTGTTCTCTTTATATGTGACTAGAACATTATCAGTTGATATGGATAGTTTTGACTTTCTGCTACTCTATTCAGCCTTCCCTGGTGACTCAGACGGTAAAGCGTCTGCCTACAATGCAGGAGACCCGGGTTTGATCCCTGGGTCAGGAAGATCCCCTGGAGAAGGAAATGGCAACCTACTCCAGTATTCTTGCCTGGAAAATCCCATGGACGGAGGAGCTTGGTTGGCTACTGTCAATGGGGTCACAAAGAATTGGACACGACTGAGCGACTTCACTATCACTATCACTATTCAGCGTTTATAATCATTTTTCTATAATAAATTTTAATATACTATTTCAAGAAGAACCTCATACCACCTGCCTGCTTCAAAAGCTTTAATGGCTTTCTGAATAAATTCTGAATTTTTTTGAGTGACTTCACAAGCCCTCCAGGGTAAATGCCATTCCTTTTCCCTACCAGCTTCTTCCTGATTTTACTATTTTGCTACTTCCTTCACATCTTCATACTGCTTCAATAATGTACATGCCATTGCTTTCTGACGCATACATTTTTACATTCTGTTCAGTTCAACTGAAAGTCTATTCAGTTCTACCTCCACCTAAGAAATGCTTTTGTTTGGGATTTCCTTGGTGGTCCAGTGGCTAAGACTCTGCACTCCTAATGCAGGGGACCTGATTTCAATCTGTGGTGAAGGAATAAGATGCTACATGCCACAGCTAAGATATCCCCCATACAACCAAGACCTGAGGCTGCCAAATACACAAATATTTTTTAAGAAATCCTTTTGTTTTTAAAGACCCAGGATAAATGCCATCTCTTTCATGATGCCAACCATGTTCCATGAAATCCTTTGTTCATCTTTTACTGTTCTGGCATTTATCAAGCCTTACATTTCTCAGGACAGACGGAGCCAAAGCAAAAACAACACCCAGTTGTGGATGTGACTGGTGATAGAAGCAAGGTCTGATGCTGTAAAGAGCAATATTTATAGGAACCTGGAATGTGAGGTCCATGAATCAAGGCAAATTGGAAGTGGTCAAACAGGAGATGGCAAGAGTGAAAGTCAACATTTTAGGAATCAGCAAACTAAAATGGACTGGAATGGGTGAATTTAACTCAGATGACCATTATATCTACTACTGTGGGCAAGAATCCCTGAGAAGAAATGGAGTAGCCATCATAGTCAACAAAAGAGTCTGAAATGCAGTACTTGGATGCAATCTCAAGAATGATAGAATGATCTCTATTTGTCTCCAAGGCCAACCATTCAATACCATGGTAATCAAAGTCTATGCTCCGACTAGTAATGCTGAAGAAGCTGAATGGTTCTATGAAGACCTATAAGACCTTCTATAGTGATAGTGATAGTGAAGTCGCTCAGTTGTGTCCGACTCTTTGTGACCCCATGGACAGTAGCCAACCACTCTCCTCCATCCATAGGATTTTCCAGGCAAGAATACTGGAGTGGGTTGCCATTTCCTTCTCCAGGGGAATCTTCCCAACCCAGGGATCGAACCCGGGTCTCCGGCATTCTAGGCAGACGCTTTACCATCTGAGCCACCAGGGAAGACCTTCTATAACTAACACCCAAAAAAGATATCCTTTTCATTATGAGGTACTGGAATGTAGAGGTAGGAAGTCAAGAAACACCTGAAGTAACAGGCCAATTTGGCCTTGGAGTACAGAATGAAGCAGGGCAGAGGCTAATAGTAGAGTTTTGCCAAGAAAACGCACTGGTCATAGCAAACACCCTCTTCCAACAACACAAGAGAAGATTCTACACATGGATATCACCAGATGGTCAATACCGAAATCAGATTGATTCTATTCTTTGCAGCCAAAGATGGAGAAGCTCTATACAGTCAGCAAAAACAAGACCAGGAGCTGACTGTGGCTCAGATCATGAATTCCTTATTGCCAAATTCAGACTTAAATTTAAGAAAGTAGGGAAAACCACTAGTCTATTCAGATATGACCTAAATCAAATCCCTTACGATTATACAGTGGAAGTGAAAAATAGATTCAAAGGATTAGATCTGATA
The DNA here is from genome assembly GCF_002263795.3 of Bos taurus. Classification (NCBI taxonomy): domain Eukaryota; kingdom Metazoa; phylum Chordata; class Mammalia; order Artiodactyla; family Bovidae; genus Bos; species Bos taurus. Next base: position 10,516,771 of record NC_037332.1, on the reverse strand, counting down.
GACAGATTGCCTGAAGAACTATGGACAGAGGTTCATGACACTGTACAGGAGACAGGGATCAAGACCATACCCATGGAAAAGAAGTGCAAAAAACAAACTGGCTGTCTGAGGAGGCCTTACAAATAGCTGAGAAAAGAAGAGAAGCAAAGAGCAAAGGAGAAAAGGAAAGATACACTCAATTGAATGCAGAGTTCCAAAGAAGAGCAAGAAGAGATAAGAAAGCCTTCCTCAGTCATCAGTGCAAAGAAATAGAGGAAAACAATAGAATGGGAAAGACTAGCGATCTCTTCAAGAAAATGAGAGATACCAAGGGAACATTTCATGCAAAGATGGGCACAATAAAGGACAGAAATGGTAGGGACCTAACAGAAGCAAAAGATAGTAAGAAGAGGTGGCAAGAATATACAGAAGAACTATACAAAAAACATCTTCATGACCCTGATAACCATGATGGTGTGATCACTCACCTAGAGCCAGACATTCTGGAATGTGAAGTCAAATGGGCCTTAGGAAGCATCACTATGAACAAAGCTAGTGGAGGTGATGGAATTCCAGTTGAGCTATTTCAAATCCTAAAAGATGATGCTGTGTAAGTGCTACACTCAATATGCCAGCAAATTTGGAAAACTCAGAGGTGGCCACAGGGCTGGAAAAGGTCAGTTTTCATTCCAATCTCAAAGAAAGGCAATGACAAAAAATGCTCAAACTACCGCACAATTGCACTCATCTCACACACTAGTAAAGCAATGCTCAAAACTCTGCAAGCCAGGCTTCAACAGTACATGAACCGTGAACTTCCAGATGTTCACGCTGGATTTATAAAAGGCAGAGGAACCAAAGATCAAATTGCCAACATATGTTGGATCATTGAAAAGGCAGGAGAGTTCTTGAAAAACATGTTTTATTGACTATGCCAAAGCCTTTGACTGTGTGGATCACAACTAACAGTGGGAAATTCTTCAAGAGATGGGAATACCAGACCACCTGATGTGCCTCCTGAGAGATATGTATGCAGGTCAAGACGTAACAGTTAGAACTTGATGTGGAACAACAGACTGGTTCCAAATTGGGAAAGGAGTATGTTAGTTCATTTCAGTCGCTCAGTCGTGTCTGACTCTTTGGGACCCCATGGACTGCCGCACTTCAGGCCTCCCTGTCCATCACCAACTCCTGGAGTTTACTCAAACTCATGTCCATTGAGTCAGTGATGCCATCCAACCGTGTCATCCTCTGTTGTCCCCTTCTCCTCCTGCCTTCAATCTTTCCCAGCATCGGGGTCTTTTCAAATGAGCCAGATCTTCGCATCAGGTGGCCAAAGTACTGGAGTTTCAGCTTCAGCATCAGTCCTTCCAATGAATATTCAGGACTGATTTCCTTTAGGATGGACTGGTTGGATCTCCTTGCAGTCCAAGGGACTCTCAAGAGTCTTCTCCAACACCACAGTTCAAAAGCATCAATTATTTGGCACTCAGTTTTCTCAGTAGTCCAATCCTCACATCCATACATGACTACTGGAAAAACCATAGCCTTGACTAAACAGACCTTTGTTGACAAAGTAATGTCTCTGCTTTTTAATATGCTGTCTAGGTTGCTCATAACTTTCCTTCCAAGGAGCAAATGTCTTTTAATTTAATGGCTGTGGTCACCATCTGCAGTGATTTTGGAGCCCCCCAAAATAAAATCTGTCACTGCTTCCTCTGTTTCCCCATCTATTTGCCGTGAAGTGATGGGTTTTGAATGTTGAGCTTTAAGCCAAGTTTTTCACTCTCCTCTCAAGGCTGCATATTGTCACCCTGTTTATTTGACTTATATGCAGAGTACATCATGTGGAATGCCAGTCTGGATGAAGCACAAGCAGGAATCAAGATTGCCGGGAAAATATCAATAAACTCAGATAAGCAGATGACACCACCCTTATGGCAGAAAGCGAAGAAGAACTAAAGAGCCTCTTGATGAAAGTGAAAGAGGAGAGTGAAAAACTTGGCTTAAATCTCAACATTCAGAAGACTAAGCCATGAAATGAAAAGATGCTTGCTCCTTGGAAGGACTGCTATGACCAACCTAGGCAGCATATTAAAAAGCAGAGACATTACTTTGCCAACAAAGGTTCGTCTCGTCAAGGCTATGGTTTTTCCTGTGGTCATGTATGGATGTGAGAGTTGGACTGTGAAGAAGGCTGAGCGCCGAAGTATTGATGCTTTTGAACTGTGGTGTTGGAGAAGACTCTTGAGAGTCCCTTGGACTGCAGGGAGATCCAACCAGTGTATCCTAAAGGAAATCAGTTCTGAATATTCATTGGAAGGACTGATGCTGAAGCTGAAGCTCCAATACTTTGGCCACCTCATGCGAAGAACTCACTCACTGGAAAAGACCTGATGCTCTGAAGGATTGAAGGTGGGAGGAGTAGGGGACGACCGAGGATAAGATGGTTGGATGGCATCACTGACTCTTGATGGACATGAATTTTAGTAAGCTCCAGGAGTTGGTGATGGACAGGTAAGCCTGGTGTGCTGCAGTCCATGGGGTCTGCAAAGTCTGACACAACTGCGTGACTAAACTGAACTGATGCAAGTCAATGCTTTGAGCAAGAAGTAAAATTAAAAATCTCTGAAAGAGGAAATTTCTCAGGGATGGCATTTCAGTAAGTGGATCTACCTTGCATAACCGTGGACTCGGGGAATGGCACAATAAGACTTTAGGCAACAGAAAGATTCACCTGCACGAGCAAGGGGATGAGAGTTAATCGAGGACCAGGAAAGTAGGGAAGACAGAGAAGCAGAGGATTGGGCATTTAGTTTAATAAAAGCGTAATCTCACCCTACTGAGAAGTTTACGAAATTGATCTTTATGCTTCAGTTTGAGCCCCAGAAAGATCATATTAAACCAATTAAAGTTGTAATCATTTTTGCTTAGAGCATTGGAGGATAAAAACAAGAGTTTATAACTCTCTCCTGAACATGCTGTCCATGCTAATGTTGCATTTTGCTCTCAAGCTTGCTAATTCCTGGCAGTATGGCCCTCAGCACACCTACAGTAAATTCTGTTACTGCCTCAATCACTGTACACTGTCACAATCTGGGAAGAACTTGAAGATGCCCTTTTCATCTGTTCCTACGATTTCTTTTTTTTTTTTTTTTTTCGTTTTTAAAATATAACATTTATTGCTTGTAGATGGTTTGATACAGAACAGCGTTTCTTCTCATTTTGAATCTGGAAGTCTATACAACTGGACACAAAGAGGGACGAGAAGTACCAAACCCGGATCTGTGATTCTCTGTTCTTGTGGCATAAACCAGTTTTGTACACAACATGTAGCAGCAGTTTTTTAAGTTCCCTTTAGAAAAATATGAATTCTACACATTTATTATTGTTTCCTGTTTAATGCATGGGCTGAAATCACCAGGATCAACTTCCTTCTGGAGGAAAGAGAGGAACAGAGCGTGCAAAGAACGGTGAGACTTTCTGAAACAAACGGGCATCCGACTGCCACACGGCTTCCCCTGGGGGCTGATGGGAAAAACAGCCCCGGGTTTTCGTTGTTCCTACGATTTCTAACTAATTCCATAGTACCAGAATTTGAGAGAAATGAATAAGTTGGGCAGGATTAAGAAAAAAAACGAAAATCAGGAATTAAGTTAGAAAGAAAAAGCCATCGAAACCATATTTTAAACAAAGCCAAAGTCCGAAACAACTAAGCCTTAACCATCCTTAGTGTCCTTTTAAGGGTCAAGGCAATAGAGTTCTCCCCTCACCATGGTAAGATTCTCTAGCAACAAAGACACTCAATTACAATAATCATGTCCCTCCTTTTCTTTAGTTCTCAGAAAATCCTGTAGAAGATCCTGGTCCACTTGTTTAGCAATCTTTTGATTCAAAGTTGCACAGTGTAGCTTTCTCCTCAAAGATGTGACATTTTATTATCTGCATACAGGAGAGAAAATACCTCCAAGTTTTGACTAAAAGTGCTTGTTAAGTGCCTCCAGGAAGCATTCAAAGAATCTGGACTTTCCTTTGATTCTGTATGCCTTTAACACATCGAGATTTATACTACCACTTATTCTTGTTGATATATCATTGTGTAATTAAATCTTTGATTTTCCATTGATGCTTCTATTTTCTTTCCAAATATTTTGTAATTCCTCAAAAATAACCTGAATGTCTCCTATTTCTTCTAACTCCATCCCAGGTCCAGCATCCTAGTCAATACTCCATCAAATACTGGATGGATATGTTATTTTTGAAAATTTTCTATCAAGCACAATGTGACTTATTTTCTGATCATTCTAATGTTGCCTGTTTCCTGCTGCATATTTCGTCACAACTTTCTATTTTATTTTCTTTGTGGACTTTATGGTATGCTGGTAAATATTTAACAACCAGATTTCCAGAAGAAAGCAAGCAAGCTAAATACTCCTACCTTGGCCAGCTTAAAGATACGAATGTGATATCACAAAAAATGATATTGGGGCAAGAGGCACAATAACTGGGCCTCACATAACACTGTAAACAGGCATGCCACTGTTTCTGGTTCTTACCATTGCCTAAAATTATCTCATTTATTGTTTACTTATGTTTTATCTGCTTCCTTCATAAAAACTAAGCTCCATAAGGGAAGGCATTCCCTGTGTTTACCACTGAACATAGAACAGTGTCTGTTATATGCCAGGTGCATCATAAGCATTTGCTGGATAAAAGCATAACTATAGACTCAAAATTGAATATACTACAATTTTTTAATGTATTGATAATAAAAATATTTTTTAAAAACCATTAAAATTTGTGGGTTCTAGAAGTTCAGAAATATCTCCTGAGTAGATGTGAGAAAGAGATGAGTCCAGTATCACCTTTGAAAGTCATTTTATCTTGCCTCTCTGTGTCTATTAGGCTTTCCCAAAGGTGGAAATATGAGGATAGAATGCATAAAGAAAATGAAGAAAATGATAAGCTTTGAATTTAAATTCATTATAAAATATCAATCATAAGTTCTAACTGTGAAAGTAGAAAAATGTTCATTTCAAAATGAAACAAAAACATCATTTTATATTTTATGAGTTAAACAGGCATAAGTAAAACATTTTATTACCAGGAAGCCTTTGCACTTATTATATGTGCTATTGCCTACGGCAGAATTAGAGCAAACATTATTATATTCATTATTTGCATAACAGATAATGTAAAATAATGCAAATAAGACCCTCAAGTGAAGATTAATTATTCAGATTTCATATTTCTTTCAGAGTTTTAAAAAATTTCTTTTGAAGGAAATGAAAAATAATTAAAATTGACATTTTATATTTTTATTGCATCTTCAGTTTTCTAACATCCAACACTGAATTAGTAACTCATTCTGATGTTAGTAATTTTTAATCTAGATGCTACAACACAATTCTTTCCTTCTTAGCCTAGATGGTCTTTGTACGTTTCATTGTATGATGGGCACAAAGCAATTCATGAAAGGTTCATTACATTTCTGTTAATTACATTATCTGTCACAACCTGACTCTCCATGGCCCTCTCTAGGCTCATTTCTTATGCTCCAAATTGAACTGGCTGCTTTGCCCAAACATACACCATGTCCGCTTTTCCATCCCTGGCTTTTCTCTCCTGTTTCTCAGAATGCCCCTTTCCCTTATCTCTGTCTTTTGTAATCCTGACATTATTCTAGATTCAATTCAATCTTTATTCATTCTTTGCACAACACATAGTCACTAATTAATCTCTTTCTTGTTTGTTTCTTAGTTTGTTTATTGTCTTTCTCCCCTTATAGAATATAAGCCATGTGAGAACAGGGCCTTTTCGTGTTCGCTACAATATAGCAGTGCCTAGAACAGCACCTGCGACATAGTAAGTAGAGTATTTACTGAATGAACAAACAGATAATAGTTATTAAACAAGTCTAAGATTCAGATATTTTGCCATGAACATATTTGCCACTCGGTTTTAAAAAAGTCTAAGGAAAAATAAATATAATAAGATTCTCAATGATTATTTAAAAAACACACACAAACATTTATATTCCAAAGTATAGGTTGGCACTTCATCTTAATCTAGCACTATTTTGACTAAGCTGTGAGAATTAAAGAAGATAACGTGATATCTTGAATCAGTCAAAAATAATTTCTAACACCCAAGGCTGAAAGAATTCCAGTTTGAAGGTGCTATTTTCTTCATATGAAACTGTGCTTATTATACTACATTTATAGTCTAACTAAACACATTTTCTTAGTATGCTAATGCTTTATGCAAACCTTCTCTTGATTTTGTCATATAATTCACAAAGATTCAAATAAGTGAAACAGACCTTAACGTAACTTTGAATGAATTTTTTAACAAGAACAGATTTTATATTCAAAGCAGATAGTCATTTTAATATTAACCTGTATTTATATAAAATGGAACCAGTATTGTAGTTCTTTCGTTTGACCTAAATTTCCTCCATGCATTTCTCTCTCTGAGTATATCTCAAGCATAACATGAAAAGATAAAGGATACACACACACACACACACACATATGAACACACTCCAAAATACAAGGCTGAAATCACTAAATCTTGAATAGTGCAAGATGAAGTATGTTTTTCAGTAGAACAAACAGGGGCTCTTGAATACAGGTGCCACTATTTTTAAGCAAGTTGCTTAGCCTTTCTGAGTCTCAGTTTATTTATCTATAAAATGGGATAATAATACCTAATCCTCTAGGCTGAAAAGATAAGGAAAGAGAAACCAACCTAGCCCTAAGCCCGGCACACAGAAAGTGTTCAGTAAGTATTTCTGAATTAATGAATTTCATTGAAAATAAATATGCCACAGAAGTATATATATGCTACATATAATTTATTCATATGTATAATTTATTTATAATTAATTTATTTATAATTATATGCTACATATAATTTAATGAAAAAGTACATTGACTGTGTAACCAAATAGCTAAGATAAAAGTATAATCACAGGTGTCTTTGATAATTTCCTAATTAATACACAATCAGCAAAGCATATTCAGTATACTTGACTAGATCAAGTGTACTGACCTTGATGGAACACTGTGGCTGCTACAGGAGTGATCCAGACAGTTATTCAAGCAACCTGATTATTCAGGAACCTATGACTTCCCTGGTGGTTCAGACGGTAAAGAATCCCCCTGCAATGCAGGAGACCTGGGTTTGACCCCTGGGTTGGGAAAATCCCCTGGAGGAGGGCATGGCAACCACTCCAGCAGTCCTGCCTAGAGAATCCCCATGGACAGAGGAGCCTGACTGGCTACATTCCATGGGTTTGCAAAGAGCTGGACACGACTGAGTGACTAAGCACAGCACAGCACACAGCACAAGAATGGTAATTATCTACCAAAGCAATAAAAGAGATTAAGGACTTTTTTTTTAAATGTTTATACATATCTCAAATCAGTTCAGTTCAGTTGCTCAGTCGTGTCCGACTCTTTGCAATCCCATGGTCTGCAGCATACCAGGCTTACCTGTCCATCACCAACTCCTGGAGCTTGCTCAAACTCATGTCCATTGAGTTGGTGATGCCTTCAAAACATTTCATCCTCTGTCATCCCCTTCTCCTGCCTTCAATCTTTCCCAGCATCAGGGTCTTTTCCAGTGAGTCAGTTCTTCACATCAGGTGGCCAAAGTATTGGAGTTTCAACTTCAGCATTAGTCATTCCAATGAATATTCAGGACTGATTTCCTTTAGGATACACTGGTTGGATCTCCTTGCAGTCTAAGGGATTCTCAAGAGTCTCCTCCAACACCACAGTTCAAAAGCATCAATTCTTTGGTGCTCAGCTTTCTTTATAATCCAACTCTCACTACTGGAAAAACCATAGCTTTGACTAGATGGACCTTTGTTGGCAAAGTAATGTCTCTGCTTTTTAATATGTTGTCTAGGTTGGTCATAGCTTTTCTTCCATGACTGAGTGACTTTCACTTTACATTTATACATATCTCAAATAGAAATTCACAAATGTTATTGGAAAGACAGTAGCTACTCATCCTTCATAACAGATAATATTTACTATTCATTTTCTACACCTGTGCAGACATAAGCTAAAAGCATTGAATTTGCCACTACTAGAAACAATAATTAAAATGTCCAACTCTTTGCAAAGATATATGGTGATTTGTTCTTCCTCTTACTTTCTCTTTCAATTCTTAAAAGAACTCTCCAGAGTCAACACAGAGGGAGAATGGTAGAATAAATTTTCAATTAGGGAGCTCAAAGCCTAAGTCCAGAAACATGCTATTAAATATTTGGTGCTGAGAATACATCAGGAAACCAAAAGACAAAAAGCCAACTTTCTTGGACTTCACAGTCTGGGATTTGCATTGAAATGGCTTTTAGAATTATGAATCAAGCCACTCAAATACATATTCATGATACCGTATGTTTTTAAGAACTACTCAAGTGGTCAAAGGATCTGTATATTCTTTTCACCCTAAATTATTGAATGAGGTTTGATATTTTGTGCAAAGCCCTGCCACATACTCTGTTGCTATTGTCCACAATTCAACTTCTTTCTATTGTTTAATTTAGGGGATATGAATAATGATAATCAGGCAGAATTGTTGCTTCTTCTCTCTCTCCCAGTATATCCTTTCCATGGTGCTTAGAGTACTTACTGCTCTCATTTTTGCTCAGAGCTTACTCATATTCTCACAGCCTGCTCATTATTTGTCTCCCAACTTGTACTGAGCACTGTCTAGAAAAAGGGCCATGTCTTATTCAACTTTGTTTGGCTAGCACCTAGCACAGTGCTTGCCATACAGTTCAGGTGTAATGTGTGTTTGTTGTATGCATATATTTGTATATATTTTACTGTTTTCAAAGCACATACATGTGCATGATCTCATTAGACCCTCACAAAACTCAGTAAGCTTGCAGGCAAGAATTAATTCCCTCATTTTACAGACTCTCAATAAGCTTGAAGATTAAAAGTGTCCTTGTTTGACAGATGAAGAAACTGGGGATCAGTGAGAGATTATGTGGTTTCTGGAGAGCATATAACTAAGACTTGAATTTCAAGATCAGGGTTCTTTCTAGACACTAAATGAAAATACAAGCACGCTATTATAAGCAAGAACTATTATTTTAGGTATGTCTTTAAGGTCTGTTAGGGTTTGACCAATCATCTTTGACTTTCTCAAATCACTCGTGAAATCTTGTTTGTTTGTTTTTTCAAACATAAACCATGAGATGGGAAAGGTCTTCAGAAACCATCCATATTGTAATCAGAAGACAATGATGTAGATTATGTGCAAATATTTTGCTGTAAAACAGTGTCTGTCTTCAGGAGTATACTGCTAGCCAAAACAATTCTGCCCTGTCATAAGGACAGGGAAGGAGGCAGCTTTGTCATTTCCAATCCTGAACTCATAGTCATCACCATTTTGGTTACATAAGATATCTATATCTTAGTTTCTTGATCAAAATGAGAGTCCCTATGTGGCAAGACAGTGAAAGCAATCTGTTAGGTGAAGGGGTCACAACCAATATTTGAAAGTTCTAGTCATTGAATCTTGATTGACTGACTCTAAAGTCACCCTTTTAAAAACATCCTCTCCCACTAGATAGCTGGCTACTGGAAGGCAGGGACTGTACTGAATTCCCCAATTCCTGTCAAATATGTTAATTAACCAGCAAGTGGCAACCCTGAGTAACCACTGGCTATAGAACAAGCTGGAAAAGTGCTAGGTACGTGTCTTTCAAACTTTGTGATAGAAACTTCTCTTTGCGATTTTTAATTTAAAACCATTTTAAAGAAGTTTACTTATAAAATAAGTTGTTTTCTAGGCAATATACTCAGGTCCTTAATGGAGACCTAGTGGTGATGGAACCCTGGCTTTACGTCAGTTATCTTGTGTACTCTTAAGAGTCAACGTTCCAAAATAAACTTTAACAGAAATTAACAGCAACCACAATTAAAACCCAACATTTCTGAACTAGAAGCATTTTCTCTCTAGGGGGATGGGATTACATCCCCTCGATTACAACTAGAGGATTGACAAACTCTCTTAATTAAAAAAAAAAAAAAAATCTCTCTGCCTTCCTCCCCTCTATCCCCTTTCATTCTTCTCCTTTCCCCCGAACGCCCGCACGCCGTGACCATTTTATTCGAGTGGAAAGTTGAAAGAAAGCAACACACTAGCTACACCCATCCGGCGCTCCTCGGGTCGAACAGCAAAGTTCCTTCCCAGAGCCAGCGAGGCATTCGCTCTCCCATACCTGCTCAGCTTCACGCCGCATCTGAAGGTCTGCCCGCCGCGGAACAGTTGCGTCTCCATCTGGCTGCCAACCCACCCAGGCTCTCTTCTCCTCCACCACCACCACCACCTTCCCTCCTCCCCCTCCTTTCCGTCTTCCCTCACCACCCCCGCCCCCAGTCTCCTCCTCTTTTTCTCACTACAAGCGGTTGCTGATGCTGAAGCCGAGCGTCACTTCGGCTCCCACGGCAGACATGGCGACACTGACAGTGGTCCAGCCGCTCACTCTGGACAGAGGTAAGGGAGCGGCTCGCCCTTCAGGCCGCTGCGTCCCCCGCCAGCCTCCTCCTCTGGCGCCGCCAACTCCCACCCAGACCGCCAGGCAGCGCTCGGGCAGGGGGAGCAGGGCAGCGAGGATCAGCCTCGGAGAGGGCTTTCGCGCCGAGAGCAGGACACTTTCTTCCCCTTTCTCGCCCGCCACGTCCCCGCTGCCCCTTCGCGCTACCATCGCCCGGCCCAGGGATGCCTCTGCGGGGCTCTTGCAGCCCACGGCGCCCCTCTCAGCCCCTCGGCGGCTCGCCTCCCGGCCGCCGGCTTTGTTGGAGCGGAGGCGCGGGGACCGCTAGGCGCTCGCCCGGGGCTCGGGGTTGGAGAGGGGCAGGGAGGAAAGCTCGCACTGCCGGGCGAGGGCGCCTGCAGCCGGAGCCCAGGGAAGCCTGCAGAGTGAGCCGCCTGGCAGCCTGCGCGGCTGGGGGCCCAGGACGAAGGAAGTTTGTCCCGGCGCCGGGGGGCGAGGGTCGGTCCGGCTGCGGAGACCCCGGCAGCCTCCCGGGAGCGGGCCAGGCGTACCCCCGGGCGGCCGGTGCCGGGGCGTACGGCGGCTGGGCTGCGGCGGCTGGGAGCTGCCCTCCGTGGAAAGGGCGAAGCGAAGCGCGGGCAGCGGGGCCGGGGTCGGGGCGCAGCGTCGCGGCAGCCGCGCCCCGCTCTCCTGGCTTCGCGCTCGGAAGGCGGCGGGGGTCGCGTCTGCCCTCGCCGGGGGCGGCTCTCCGGCCGTGGCAACTCACAGTTTCTCCTGCCCCAGCCAGCCTTGTTCTCTCCTAGCCCGGTGCCACGGCGATACCCGGGCTGCGGAAGGCGCTGGGACGTAGCGCAGGCTGGGTTGCAATTCAACTTCTGACCTGCGACCCTGTGCGTCCTGCTTTCTGACTTGACTGGGAAAGCAGCGTTTGCTTCCTTTCTAGGACCTCCCCAAGCCCAAGGATGGAATCCTTCGCTGCGATCGCGGCCTCTCCCGCGCACGGGTGCGGGGTTATACCTGTCCTTGCGTGTTCGACTTTTCTTTCTGGCTTTCCGACGTCCAGTTATGAATGCTCAGGAGTCCCACGACTCTGCTGCGGAGGACACCTGCTTGTCCTGGTCCGCAGCGGCCGGATTTAGGACCCTGTGCGGCCATTTGGAAATGGTGTGCTCAGATGAAAATGATTCAATCCGATGTGCCTCTAAAAATATTCTTTCTGGAGGATTAAACCGGACTGTGGGGCAAGGCAAAAGAGCATCCTGCTGCGAGTACAGTGAAAAAGCCAGTGCAAAGTTAGGGAGGTTTTTTAATTTGGAGAGATTGTGGGGTGACTTTAACGCAATCTGTTGGCGCCAGAAGAAATGTTATGTGGTGCCCATAGCAACCTTACTCGGGGTACGAGTTGAAAGACAAAAAATAATTGACTTTATGTTGGGAAACGTTGGTTTGCCAGCTAGTAAATTAATAATATAATTAAAGAGTTCAGAAATCTATTGCATAATCCATGATTTCTCCCCAGTATCATCATCTCCACTAAGCAGGATAAACCCACTGCCTCTAAGAACCTAACAGATGGCAAGCTATTAGAAATTATGGACTCCCAAGTATTTCTGTTTTAATGTAATGAGATCTTATATTGTCCCATTCCTATATCACCGTTTTTAAACATCCCAAGTAAAACGACTACATTAGGAAAGAAAGGGGGAAAAAAAAAAGCAAGCAAACTCCAAGAAAATTGCGTACCTGAGCAATTTTATATACTACTACTACTACTAAAAACATTTCACTTTGAAGGGCTTACCTTAAATGCCTGGTCAATTGTGGAGGGGAAGTGCAATCAGATTAAGATCTGTTCTTAGAGTTTGTTCTTGTTCACAGCCAGACTGTACCTGTCCTTCCCAGTTGTGATTCAGAAGCTCAAGAGGCAAGTTGGGTGAGACTGAATGTATCGGAATAAATTCACCAGCAGCTTACTTTGAGGTCTTGTAATTTATGGATGGTGGGTTATTGACGTCATTACTGTGTATGAAGTCAATACATATCCATAATTTCCCCTCTAAGTTGTTTTAAAGTATGATTGTTAATTATATAATAAAATTGATAAAGTAAACTGATGAGAAATTTCCTACAAAAAGTAAAAAAATCTCTGAAAAGATAGTAATTATCTGGTTCCTGGGCGTAACTCTGATACTTACTTTGGAGGAGTTGGTCCACCTCTTTGGGGAGCAGTTTTCCTTTTTGGCACATAAGGAGTTTGGAGTGAAGGATTCAGACAATGTGCAACTCTAAGAGCCTAGAATTTGGTGAATTAAAATTAGGACTCAGTTTCTGGTCACCTACTGGAGGATTTCACAGATGACTTCCTCGCCCACCTCTTCCAGGTGTTCTTTGACGTGCTCTGAGGTCACCCACTACTTTGGCCTCATCCAAGCATTTCTCAAACTGTTGCATCTATCTCCTTTCGAACGGAACTCCCTGAGGGAAGGGACCATTTCTAAATTCATCTCTGCATTCTCAAAGCCTTCCATAGTCCCTGATCACAGTAGAAAAAAAAAAAAAAATTAATGTACGTGAACTAAAGGATTGCAACAATTTAAGCACTGTTAAAATACAGGGATTTCATAGTGAACAGAAAAGTACAGGTCATAGATTCACAACATTTTAACCCTGGGAAGAAAGGCAGGGAGAACACAGGCCAATGATTCTTAAGCTTTCTTTTCTCCCATGCTCTTGACAGATTTCCATCAGCAACCAGAGCTCTGTGATTATTGAGCAAGGAGGGTCATGGCAGGTGGGCGAAGGAGAGAAAGAGAAGAAGATGCCTTATAAAGCCCCCTTCCTAGGCATCTTATCAAGCAAACCCAAATACATAATCCATGTGTATTCTGCAGGTTCTTTTCTAGCATCTTCATTTTTCAGGTGAAAAACATGAAAGAAGCAATGATAAAGAGATGTTTTCAAGGTTACTCTGCTAGTCAATGGGAGATTTTATGCTAAAATCTAATTTTTCTTGTTTGATGCCCTTTGGCATTATCCACGGATTCATCTGGAATCTTTAGGGCAGCAGTTTTAAGCAATCAGATCACAGCTAGAGCTTGAAATTAAGATGGAACACCCCCAGAATTCCAAAGATATCATCTGAAAGTAAAGCTCAGTAGTCTGCACTAGCTTCCTGGGTCTTGTGCTGGAAGCAAGCCTTTGCCAGAACCTGGATGGCCTCTGAAAGGGCAAACAGGATGGCTTCACATTTTCACTGCTCTGTGTATATCCTAAACTCTTTTCCTTCTGCGACTAAGACCTCAGATTAACTCTGTAGGGGCCTCTTGGTGGCTTTGGTCATAGTAAGTTCCTGTTCCTCCTTGCCCCTGTCCTTAGGATTACTCATTGAGTGCTTACAGCAAATCAGACCCTACTGTGGGATTGCTGCATATTGGTGAGCTGAACAGACTACCTCATGGTCTTCATGGTAGTTAGAATCTAAGGAGGGAAAGAGATTTAACACACACACCCATGCTCATGTAAATCATTCATTCATTCATTGAATAAATATTCATTTATCACCTTCTGTATACAAGATGTTACAGGAATGCCAGAGACAAAGTTTCTGCTTTTATGGTCTTTAAGAATCTAGTCACAGAAAAATATCAGTAAGAAATTCGTTCATTCCACAACAAAGTATTGAGTGTCAGCCTTTTGGAAAGCACTGTTTTAAGCAATGTGGTGGTCCTAATGAACAAAGTAGATAAAGGCTAATGGAGTTGACATACCAATGAGAGCCACACACTGAACACATAGGTATATGAGTGCTGGTGAGAAGAACTAAGACTGGGTCAAAGAGAGGGATGTGGTGCTACTTGAAACTTGATAGTCAAGAATTGGTGCCATGGGAGGAGAGACCTGAGGAAAGTAAGGAAGCAAAATTTACAGACATCTGGAGGAATGTGCTCGAGAGAAGGACCTCACGCGTGCGTCCTGGGAGCATCAAGAAAGTCAGTGTGAAAATGTGAACACAGGGAAGAGTGGCAAAAAGCCCCCCCAAAAAAACCAGCAAAGGGTTTGTGAACTGGCCAGGGGCCAGATGATGTAATTTATAATTAGGATTTTAGGTTAGTTGAAAATATGACATGCTGGGAAAACAATGAACATGACACAAAGATAGAGAATAATGAGGAAGGACCTACTTAGATGGCTCACTGAGAAAGTAAAATCTAATCTGCGTTCTGATGTGTTAATAAGACCCTTAGGAAAAACATTATGAATAGAGCAAAGAATACATGAAAGAGCAGTTCTACATCTTCAACTTGGCCACCATCCCATGAGTACATCTATAACCAAGCAAATGATCGGAAAGAAAAACCACCAAGAAATAACAACACTAAGGATGTATTTGGAGTAGGCATTTGGTTATAAGTATACCTCCAGGCAAGAACACTGGAGTGGGTTGCCATTTCCTTCTCCAATGCATGAAAGTGAAAAGTGAAAATGAAGTTGCTCAGTTGTGTTCGACTCCTAGTGACCCCATGGACTGCAGACCACCGGGCTCCCCCGTCCATGGGATTCTACAGGCAAGAACACTGGAATGGGTTGCCATTGCCTTCTCTGATACCAAGAAAATCTATAGAGCAACTGGTTGCTTCTTATTGCTAGACTAAAGCACTGTATATTATAATTAGATTTTCAAAGATATCCTGAACATTATAATGTACATGTCACTATATGTAGATTTACATGTGGAACCCAAGTGGTGATGAGATATATTCATTTTCAGTGTAATATTTTATATTAGACTGTGATGTAGAAAGTAGTAGCTGTAATTTACCCTTGTGGCCAAGAGAAGATGCTGATAAGGAGATTAGTGTGAATAGTCTCTTCCAGAATAATGTTCAGTGTAATTCCTACACCTTTGCCCAGATCTTAATCTCTACACCAGGAATGACCTTCAACTAAAATCAAGGGAATAAAGCAGTGTCCAATCCATGTACTTAATACCATCATAGCAAAGAACATAGGAATACTTCACTGTCTTAAGAATTGCATGGATTCAGGCACTTTTCTTAAGTCCAGTAGCTCTAACTCTCCTTCACTTTCCATCTCAAGGTCAGAAAAGATAATACAATGGAATTCTTCAAAATTTTACTTCAGCTTATCTTTTTACCCTTATTTTTAAGCAGAATTTTTTTTAATCATGACTTATAAGGAAGTGTTTACATGACTTATAAATAAGACTCAAAAAATGAACTCTTGGAGAAAAATGGATAATTAAAATAGTTTCCAAGAGTAATTGAAGTTGTGTAATATTCAATACTTGAGACCTTATAACGTGATCAATGGTTTACAGTCTGCATTTAGGCACCAGTATAAAATAAAATGCTGGTGTTACAGCCACCAAACTTTTCTGTGAGTTAAATTCAACTTGGATACCTTGCAAAAATGTAAATGTAAATCTTGATTTCTTGAATTCTAAAATAAGTTGTAATCTAAAATATTGATTAAACAAATTTTGATGTGTTTTTACTGTAAGAAATTAAAACTTTTGCCCTTTAAAAATTCTAATAGAAAACCAAGAGCTTTTATTTTGTGGGTTTCAACCTCATGAAAAGGAAATGAGCGCAAAAGTTGACTGCAAATGAAAATCCCATGAGTGCCATACTTTTCATAAAATTTGTGATACATTAAACTTTTTCTCTCTTCCCTTTTCCCTTTCCAAGGCAAGCAGAGCTTATTACTTTATGTATTTCCCAATTCAAGCCTTGGGCAACCTATAGATTTTCTAATCAGCTATATTCACCAGTTTATATAAAATCTGTATTTGCCTGAAAATTACTTTTGTTCACAGTCCAGTGGACTTTCCTCTTCTCTTTCTCTCTTTGTTTTTTATTTATTTAGTATGAGGAGAGATTAAGGAAGAAGGAAAGTAAAAATTAAACTAGCCTTTATGTTGTTTTAAGGTTGTATGTCCTGATAGTCGTGGTGGGGAGGACAGAAAGAGGGTTTAACTATATTTTCTGACTCTTGTCCTAAAATCTTTTTACAGCCAGGTATATTTTAGTCTACAAACATTAAGTATTTGCACTCTTTCTCCTGTTTTCCATAAGTTTCACTAAACACTTTAAATATATACATGTATTGAATTTTCTTTGGAAATCAATATTTGAGTTTCTTTTTCCACTATACTTAGAGAATATTTTCCAGGAATCAGAATTGTGTCATATTCATCTTTTCTTTTTGTCTGATATGAAAAGTTGGAAAGAGAAGGGACCAAACTTCTAAAAAGTCTTGATTATTGAAAAAGGTATTTTCCATTTAATGAGAGTTTTAGAATTGAAATTGAAAATTAAGGATCAAACTTCCAGAAAAAGAAACAGAAATTTGGTGCATACCTTCTAGTTTCCTACACCAGCCATCTAAGCTCTGAGGTGTATTTGGTGCACGCTGGTCATTTATGAAAGCAATGCTTTTGCTTTTGGAGTCCTTTTTCAGAATTGCTAGGTAGAGTTTAGCTATTTATTAGGGAATAGAGAATATTTGGAGAGTAGTATCAAATTGGAAGATATATACTGAGTTTTAGGGGCGCTATTCTAAGCTTTCTCTTGGAGAAAGCTCTTTACTTAGTTCTGACACTTGTCTGTTGGGATGAAGTCTTCATTAGGTCAGAGACTATCCTGAATTTGTTTGAATAGAGCTCAATGCATCGTCTGGTACATGGTTGGTGCACTCTTCATATTGATTGATTGAATAAATGGATGAATGAAATTGACTTAGTTGGACTAGCTAGCTTAGAGTCATTCTTAATGCTAAAAAAAAAAAAAAAAAAGCCTTCCAACCTGTTATAACGTAAAAGTGGTAGCTATCATCCTTAATCATGTTGCTCTGTGTGTGTGTGTGTGTGTAGCAGACCTAAATGTGGAATGCTCTCCAGGGCCAAGAAGGGATGTGAGTTACCAGTGTTGAGGCTTGTAGCCCTACTTCCATTGCCGACATCCACCTGCCATCTTAACTTGTTAATTGAACCAGAGAAGTTAATGCCAGAAGACAACTGAAAAGGTTACAAAAAGAGACAGGATGAGAACCAAGCAGAATCCACCTCTTCCCCTACCCTCAACCCCAAACACACATGTAAACTATACTGCCTTATTTTTCTTTTAACCACAAGTGGATGAATGATAGAGCTGTGTCCTGATAAACAAGTTAGAATGGCTTTAATTTGAAATGACTCTGGGTTGGCAAATGAAAAGACAACCTTTAAGTCGTGTTGATTACATCAGTGTTGTCAAAGGTAACTCTGGTCTAGGTGATAGAGTTGTTTTTTATTCTCCATGACTGAGTTTTACTACCTAATGTGCTAGCTGAATTTGAAGATTTGCCTATTAAAAGTAAATATGCCCAAAGACTACTTGAAAAAAGTTATGCTGAATTGAAACTTAAACTGAAGTTATACTCAGATGGTATCTATCTTGGAAAACAAGGGCTTCTAAATTAAACTGGTGGTCACTTCCCTGGTGGCTCAGTTGGTAAAGTATCTGTCTATAATGCGGGAGACCTGGGTTCGATCCCTGGGTTGGGAAGATCCCTTGGAGAAGGAAATGGCAACCCACTCCACTACTCTTGCCTAGAAAATCCCATGGACGGAGGAGCCTGGTGCAGGCTACTGTCCATGGGGTTGCAAAGAGTCGGATGTGACTGAGTGACTTCACTTTCACTTTCAAGTTCCTCTAGAAACACAGTAGCTCTTTCAAGTCCAACTGGTTCTGCTATTTTTGTTTACTTGCCTATTGTGGTGATAGTTAATGAAATTTCATTATGATCTAGTTTTTTTTTTTTTTTTTCTATCCAAGAATCATCTTTCACCAAAAGAAGGGAAGGGGATAGGGTAATGGGAATTACAAATGGCAATAATATTTAAACTCAAGTTAGATGGACTTTAAATGAGTTAAAATGTGCAAAATACTTAAAACAGGCCTGACACATGGGAACCATTTAACAATGATAGTTATTTTTTCTGAGTCCTCAAAGTCCAGAAAGGCATCCTTTGATATCCGCAGGGCATTGGTTCCAGGACTGCCTGCAGATAACAAAATCCTTGGGTGCTCTAGTCCCTTATATAAAAAGGTGTGGTACAGTTGATCATTTGTATTCTTAGGCCTTTATGTTCTGCATTCCGAGATTCAAGCAACCCATCTGTGATTCAACCCAGCTGAATCCGCAGACGCTGAACCCCCAAATATGGAGGGTCAACTGTACTCCTGCCATACTGCCAGGAGGCAGGGCCAGATAAGGTTTGTTATCTTCAAGCATACGGTACCAAGAGGCAGTTGCTGTTCAGTTGCTGAGTCGTTTCCTAATCTTTCCATGGACTACAACACGCCAGGCTTCCCTGTCCGTGGATGGTTCTCCATGCTATCTCCTGGAGTTTGCGCAAACTCATATCCATTGAGTCAGTGATGCCATCCAGCCATCCCATCCTCTGTCACCCCTTTCTCCTCATGCCCTCAGTCTTTCCCAGCATCAAGGTCTTATTTACAATGAGTCGGTTCTTCTCATCATGTGGCCAACGTATTGGAGTTTCCGCTTCAGCATCAGTCCTTCCAATGAATATTCAGGGTTGATTTCCTTTAGGATTGACGGGTTTGATCTCCTCACTGTCCAAGGGACTCTCAGGAGTCTTCTTCAGTGCCACAGTATTTCAAAAGCATCAATTCTTCAGCACTCAACATTCTCTATGGTCCAACTCTCACATCTGTATGACTATTGGGAAAAAACCATAGCTTTGACTATATGGACCTTTGTTGAAAAAGTGATGTCTCTGCTTTCTAATATGCTGTCTAGATTTGTCACAGCTTTTCTTCCAAGGAGCAAGCATCTTTTCTTTTCATGGCTGCAGTCACTGTCCACAGTGATTTTAAGAAAATAGTCTGTCACTGTTTCCATTTTTTCCCTATTTCCATGAAGCGATGGGACTGGATGCCATGACCTTCATTTTTTGAATGTTGAGTTTTAAGCCAGCTTTTTCACTTTCACCTTTATCAAGAAGCTCTTTAGTTCCTCTTCCCTTTCTGCCATAAGGGTGGTATCATCTACATTTCTGAGCTTATTGATATTTCTCCCGGCAATCTTGATTCCAGATTGTGTTTCTTCCAGTCCAGCGTTTCTCATGATGTACTCTGCATATAAGCTAAATAAACAGGGTGACAATATACAGCCTTGACGAACTCCTTTTCCTATTTGGAACCAGTCTGTTGTTCCATGTCTGATTCTGACTCTTGCTTCTTGACCTGCATACAGGTTTCTCAGGAGGCAGATAAGGTGGTCTGGTATTTCTGTCTCTTTAAGACTTTTCCACAGTTTGTTGTGATCCACGCAGTTACAGGCTTTAGTGTAGTCAATGAGGTGGTGAATGTTTTTCTGAAATTCTCTTGCTTTTTCTATGATCCAACAGATGTTGCCAATTTGATCTCTGGTTCCTCTGCCTCATCTGAATCCAGCTTGTACATCTGGAAGTTCTCAGTTCACATATTGTTGAAGCCTAGCTTGAAGGATTTTGAGTATTACCTTGCTAGCATGGGAAATGAATACAATTGTATGGTGGTTTGTACATTTTTTGGCATTGCCCTTCTTTGGGATTGGAATGAAAATGGACCTTTTCCAGTCCTGTGGTCATTGCTGAGTTTTCCAAATGTACTGGCATATTGAGTGCATCACTGTAACAGCATCATGTTTAAGATTTGAAATCGTTCAGCTGGTATTCTAGCACCTCCACTATCTTTGTTCATAGTAATGCATCCTAAGGCCCACTTGACTTCACACTCCAGGATGTCTGACTCTAGGTGAGTAACACACCATTGTAGTTGTGTTGGTCATTGAGACTTTTTTGTATAGTTCTCCTATGTATTCTTGCCACCTCTTCTTAATCTCTTCTACTTCTGTTAGGTCCTTACCATTTCTTTCCTTTATTGTACCCATTTTTGCGTGAAGTGTTCCCTTGGTATCTCTAATTTTCTTGAAGAGATCACTAGTCTTTCCCGTTCCATTGTTTTGCTTATTTCTTTGCATTATTCACTTAAGAGGCAGAGACCATGTTTATTTTGGTATTCTGTAGAAGCAAGGAGCACTTGGAGATGCCTGGAGGTCAAAATAAAAAGTTTCCTGTACAATTACTAATGTGTCAGCTACCTTTTTCCCCAAATCACTTCTTTCTTGATGCTTCTGTTACATTATTTTTTCATAACTGTACCACACAATATAGAAAAATTTCATTTACACTACTGTCACCCTAGCAGCATAAGTTATTTATATTCATCTTTGTGTATGCATTGCCTATCACAGTACCTGAAAGATAAGTGCTCAAAGGTGTGCTGAATAAATTAATTTTTTTTTTCATTCAAATACCACATAGCTTCAGGGGATAAACCTAGGTAAGTTACCAAAGGATACAGGATGACAGAATTTTTATTCAAGAAAAAATTTCCTGCATTCATTCTGTTTAAAATTAGAACAGGTGCCTTCCGGGAATTCATGAACATCCTATTACTGGATTACTGGAAAAGTACAGGCAAAAGTTGAATGACAAATTGGAAAAGTTGTTATAGATGGACTTTTAAGATTCAGTAATTGTTAAGGACATGGACCAGAATTTATGTAGATGTTTGGGGGTTTTATTTTATTCTATTTATCTGCAGATATCAAAAGTGTACTAACATGGATGGACCGTGAGATTGTCATACTGAGTGAAGTCAGATAGAGAAGGAGAAGTATCGTATGACATCCCTTATAGGTGGAAACTCAAAAGAAATGATACAAATGTACTTATTTATAAAACAAAAACAGATTCACAGACTCAGAGAACAAACTTATGGTTTCCAGGGGAGAAGAATGGGATGAAGGGATAGTTAGGAAGTTTGGGTTGGACAGGTATGCAGTGCTGTGTTTAAAATGGATAACCAACAAGGTCCCACTGTATAGCACATGAAACTCTGCTCAATAGTATGTGACAGCCTGGATGGGAGGGGAATTTGGAGGAGAATGGATATATGTACATGTATGGGCGAGTCCCTTTGCTGTTCACCTGAACCTATCAACATATTGTTAATCAGCTGTACTACAATCGGCTATTTTTAAAAAGTTAAAAATAAATAATTAAACAGTTGACTGTGGAATATATAACCAAGAGTGACTCTCTGACTCTTGTTTAGTGCAGTTTAATTGTGAAGCATCCCATGATGCTGAGAGAGGCATACAGGTGCCAGTCAGGGGTGCGAGCACTAGATCCAGACATCTGGGTTCAAATCCTACCTCTACCTGCCCCTTCCTTTGCTCTGTAACCTTAGCCTGTTAAAATCTTCTCTCTTTCCTTTACTTTTCATCTATAAAGTTGCAAATAATAGTAGTCTCTTCCTCCTAAATTTACTGTAAAAATGAGAAAATGTATTTAAGTGCTTAGAACACCGCCAAGTTCATACTATTAAATAAGCTGCTCAATATTGATTGATTATTCCCCATCCCCTTCTCCCCAGGGCATGGATTTTTCCCAGTGCAATAAATGTGAAGTGCACAAGCTTCAGATTTAGACAGATATGGATTTGAATTGCAGTTCTGCCACTTACTATCTGTGGGAGCTTAGAATGCTGCTTACTTTCTCCGCATTCTATTTCTTTCATCCTTAATATAGCAATAGCGATGCCCACTTCGTATGGTGATGCATTCCTTTGGTTCTTCCCTCTCTTAGCCATGCAAGACAGAAGGAGAATCTGCCATGTGCCAGGCACAGAGTCCAAGGCTAGGGGTAAAGCGTGCAGCCCAGGGAAGATAGACATTATCAGATAATTTATGATAACATAATTTGAGTATTTTAGCAACAGCTCACACATATTGAGTATTTACTGCACACCAGGCATTGTGCTTAGAGGTTCTCATATTTGACTTCAGTCAGTCCTGAAGACAAACCTCTGGTGTCGGTGCTATTAGTATTTTGAAGACGTAGGAATTGAGGCAGAAAAAGGCTAAATAAAGGGATTGGAACTCAGGCTGGTTGATATTGAGGCCTTGAGCTTAATCACTGTGATACACTGTAGAGAGCAAGTACATGGGCCTATAACAGGGTCTGTAACAAGCCTTGGGAAACTTGAACTTGTAAGGCATGGCAGGCACAGAGGCGCTTGCAGAGGCTTCAAAGAGCAGACAGACGGATAGGAGGTACCACCAGGAGAGTCCGTTGTCCAGACAGAAGGGAAAGTCAAAGCTTACAGAAGGGACATATACTGATGTTGGTAAAGACTAATTGTGATATATTTTAAAAGCCTAGCACAATTATTTGAAAAGAGCACGTGTTTCATACATGGTTGTGCTTACTCTTAATCATGTTTATTACTTTCTTAGTACAAAAGATGAGAATGCCAATATATGAAATTGTAAGAAAGTACTAGCCACATTCTGGTCCTTCTTTCCATGCTGTGCCAAGGAACCAAGAGATAATGACTGTGACATTTGGATTTTCTTTCACTGATCTGTCATGCACAGGTGAAACTTCTTTACAGACTTGGAGTGTTGACAGGCTCACAGAGGGAGCTGAAAAAGTGATAACAGGGCCCTGGGTCTCTTTCCCTACAATCTTTTCCTTTAAGTGGAACAAGTGCAGCACAACCTGACTTTTCAGGCACAAAGAGAAAAATTGTGACTTCTTTTTTTTCCTTCAAGATTGGCTCTAAATATCCTGAAGGGTATAAACACACTATGCTTACCCATGATCATTAAACTAAATGCCTTGGGGTTTTAACATGTGTTTCAGTGGCCCAAGCTATGCCATATTTGTCTACCACCTAAGCAAACCTCCTGTGAGGCAACTGAAAATTACTCCTTTAGGCCAAAATTGTTAATTTTTTAACCATTTTTCACCTGAAATTACAGGATTTATTTCCTTCTCTTTTCTGGGTACAGAAAATGTTCTCTGGAAAATGAAGTTCTTGTAAAAATATAGTGGAACATAAAATAAGTAAAGCAGTACACCAGTGCATGTTACTAAAGGCATGATGAGGTTTTATTTGCATGGCTCAAAGGGAAATTCTGCATCCCACCAGCTTTTCAGACTTGTTTTAGTCTGTGGAGGTTGACAGATACACACCTCTGGATAAATAAGGTATTCTGGATCATGTAGACACTCATTTCTTCTGATGACTTACATCTTCTAAGTATTGACAATTTGGCATCAAATGATAACTTCGTGTAGCAAAATATTAAGATTGTATATGCTATGGACTGCAGGCTTTTGTCTCTCCCTTTCCCCTTCATATGTTGAAGTCCTAAGCCCCAGTATAGTTTGGATGTGGCGCCTTCAAGCAATAATTAGGGCTAGATGAGGTCATGAGGGTGGAGGTCATGATGTGACTGTTGTCGTTCAGTTGCCAAGTCACGTCCAACTCTTTGTGACTCCATGGACTGTAGCACACTAGACTCCTCTGTCTTCCACTGTCCCCCAGAGTTTGGTCAAATTCATGTCCATTGAGTCCGTGATACTGTCTAACCACCTCTAGAGCACTAGGGCTCTCCCTGTCCTTGCCGTGTGAGTGTGTATACATCCAGGAGGCAGATGGCTGCCAGCTGGGAAGAGATTCTCACCAGAAGCTGAATTTGCTGGCACCTTGATCTTGAACTCCCCAGACTCCAAAACTGTGAGAAAAAAAGGTCTGTATTTTAAGCCACCTAGGCTTAGGAGAAGGCAATGGCACCCCACTCCAGAACTCTTGCCTGGCAAATCCCATGGACAGAGGAGCCGGGTGGGCTGCAGTCCTTTGGGTCGCTAGGAGTCGAACACGACTGAGCGACTTCACTTTCACTTTCATGCATTGGAGAAGGAAATGGCAACCCGCTCCAGTGTTCTTGCCTGGAGAATCCCAGGGATGGGGGAGCCTGGTGGGCTGCCGTCTATCGGGTCGCACAGAGTCGGACACGACTGAAGTGACGCAGCAGCAGCAGCAGCAGGCTAGGACATTGTAGCACTCATCACATGATCTTGGCCTTAGCAACCCTCTATCCTAAGTAGTTGAATAAATTAGCAGTGGGTAAGATTAGCTGTACACAGATATACACTGAAGTATGCCTAATTTCCTGCTTAGTTTAATTT
Organism: Bos taurus; assembly: GCF_002263795.3. Taxonomy (NCBI): domain Eukaryota; kingdom Metazoa; phylum Chordata; class Mammalia; order Artiodactyla; family Bovidae; genus Bos; species Bos taurus. The sequence continues at coordinate 10,492,154 of NC_037332.1, read as the reverse complement.
CTTCCCTCAGTGGGTTTAGAAATCTTTGTCTTGGGACTTGCCTGGCAGTCCAGCAGTTAGGACTTGAGCTTCCAGCACAGGGGATGCAGGTTCGATCCCTTGTTGGGGAACTGAGATCCCACATGCCACACAGAACAGCCAAAAAGAAAGAAATCTTTGTCTTACAAGTTCTAACATGTTTTCAAAGCTTCTATTCTTGGATTTTTCTCCATTGTTTTCAAATACATTTAATTATTTAAATACATTTAATTATTTTTTTCTTATAGGTTTCTCCTGGGTATCTTTCAAGGTGAAAGATTTGTAAATTATGCCTTTTCCAAATGTAAAGGAGCTGTAACTAAGCATATTACATTCAAATAATATTTTACTGATCTAATATTTAATAAGCCTTTGCTTATTTTGGGCTTCCATAATAGCTCAGTTGGTAAAGAATCTGCCTGCAATGCAGGAGACTCTGGTTCAATTTCTGGATCAGGAATATCTGCTGGAGAAGGGATAGGCTACCCACTCCAGTGTTCTTGGGCTTCCCTTGTGGCTCAGATGGGAAAGAATCTGCCTACAATGTGGGAGACCTGGGTTGATCCCTGGGTTGGGAAGATCCCCTGGAGAAGGGAAAGGCTTTTTGCTGTAAGTCTTTCTTTTAATGTTGGGGGTAGAGTTTACGGAATTTGTCTTTAACTTGTCACAGTCTTCCTTAATATATTTCCGGCTGCTCCCTCTTGGCTTTTATGCTATTGCTATTTCTGTGTCATAAATGCAAAAGTCAATGCTACTAATCGTGCTTTAAACCAGGGCTTGGTTATAGACCCAAAACCAAATTCAGCTTGTGAGCTAAAAATGAATGTTTTTTTTATATTATTTTAAAATGGTTGGAAATATAAAAAAGAAAAATATTTTGTGATACATGACAACTATTTTAAATTCAAATCTCCATGTTTATAAGTAAAGTTTTATTGGAACACAGCCATGGTCATTTGTCTATGGCTAAGCAGCCATAGAGAGAGACCAACTCGGCCACAGGGGCAGAGTTGAATAATTGCAACAGAGGCCATTTGGTCTGTAAAGCGAATACTATTTACTCTCAGGCTCTTTACAGACAATGCCTGCCAACCTTTCAGAGCATTAAAAGAAATAGGAAAGAGAGAATGGCTTTTAAGTTTGCATCAGTTTAACCATTTGAGTTGCTTGACCCTCAGCTTGCAGTCTTCCTTGTACACAGTGTCCCAGATGGTTCTTGCTCTTTGCTCTCTCCAATCCCCCAGAGGTACACTACTGTTGCTTGATTCTTGGTAGTTGCTAGCCTGGTGGTGGGAGACAAAGGAGCTTCTCTGTTGTCCCAGCCCAGCCTTGGTCTCAGGAAGACCCTGTTCCCGAGTTTCAGGAATGGGCTTTCTCAGTGATCCTGTCTCTCCCCGGTCTACCAGACTAAACCTTTCCCTCATCCTTGGAGGGTCTTGGTGGGAGAGCTCCCTGTCCCTTCTTCAGTGGTAGAGGGCTGCTAATAATACCAGTATAAGATCGCAGAGTTAGCACTCTTTCCTGCCTCCCTCTCACTCCACCCTGGGGTGGGTGCATGTATGCATGCTCAGTTGTGTCCAAATCCTTGAGACCCCATGAACTATAGCCCGCCAGCCTCCTCTGTCCACGGGATTTCCCAGGCAAGAATACTGGAGTATACTGGGGGAATACTGCCATTTCCTCCTCCAGGGGATCTTCCCGACTCAGGGATCGAACCCGAATATCCTGCATTGGCAGGAGGATTCTTTATCACTGAGCCACCTGGGAAGCCCCCACCTTGGGGTAGAAGTGTTTTATCTGTCTCCTAGCTGTAATGGGTTTTTACTTTTACTCTTAACTGTGATCCATTCTTTCTCATCAGCTCCTAGTAAAAGTTTGTGAAAAAAGCGTGTGAAAGATTTCCCTGGTGGTCCGATGGTTGAGATTCTGCCTTCCAAAGTAGGGGTTGCCAATTTGATCCCTGGTCAGGGACCTAAGATCCCACATGCCTCACAGCCAAAAAACCAAAACATAAAATAGAAATATTATTGTAACAAATTCAATAAAGACTTGAAAAATGGCCCACATTTAAAAAAAAAATCTTGAACAAAAGAAGGTCTGGAATTATTCACCACTCCAGAGGTTTTATATTGTCATGTTAGCTCATGTTTGGACTCTCCTCAGACAGTTAAACACTTTAGCTAATTCTCTTTCCCCACTTGTATGGCACCTAGTGTCTCTCCTGCCATGCTGGGTGTGAGCCTGGCTCACCTTCCCTCTTTGCTTGGATGAGTTTCTATACCTTTTACTATTACTGTTGTGCAAAGTTAACTCATCCTTATGTGAGCTGTAATTCACACTAACCTAACTGAGTAAGAAAGTGTATTCCCAGTTGGGGAGGTAGACTTTGAAAGCAGTTTTGTAGCCTGGTTAATATTTGGTATTTATTTGCACATCTGGGCAACTATTTGGTTAGGCAGACTGTCTTTATGTTGTTGCTCACATTTCAAATTAAAGTTCTATTTAGAGACTAATTTGAGTGAATCCGTAGTATGGCAGACTGAGCTAACACAGAACCTCTCCAATCACAAACATCAAGATGTGCCAGATAAAAATCTAACAATTAAAAAACTCTCTATAGTTTGGATTGCAAGTGAGAAAGCGTAATCTCCAGGTGCCAGGAATGAAAGGGGAAGTGAAGGCTGTAATGGCATTGATATCGAGCTGACATCTTGGCAGGTGAGGACAGAGGGAGATGAAGTGGATGCCAAGTGGTCATAGACTGAGAAATAAGCCCATGGCTAGGGACAAAGCAGGTACTGGAGGAAATATGTTAAATTTTCATTATACCCGTACCCTAAACTGTATTACTTAGCTTGGAGTCTGAATATATACCACTGAGTTAGTTTAGAACACTTTCTCTCAAGGAACTTAGATAAAATGAATCTAAGCCTAGGACAGACTAGAGGAAGTAAAATGAAAGCACTCTTAAGAAACGTCCAGTCACACTGGTTTCTCATCAAAGAAATAATCCCTGCCAAATGGGAGCTCACAAATAAACATTAGAAACAAATGAGGAGAACATAGGAGTGAGTCAGTGCTGACAAGTCAGGGGGTGAGTGAGTTCTGTGTTTTTTGCAGAAGGAACAGAAATTCATAGAGAAGAATGGGAAATATAGAAGAAATCAGAAAGAGACCATAAACATATTTATAATGATTTAAAAGTGTACTCTAAAAAAATAGAACTTATAAGGAAAGAATATGACACTGAAAAATAGTAAGTATGCTAAGAAAGAAGACTTTCAAAAAATAAAATGACATTAAATTATATTAAAGTTTTGAAAAACTTGAGAACTTCTATTTATAAGACCATTTAAACAATTTACATATAGGAAAATTAGCACTGTTTTGCTTTATCTGATACTATAGGCTTATATTAGAAATGACTGTGGAACCTGAATGGAAGCTATTGTTGGTTAAGTATCAAAACAGCCAGGAACTGGGGGTTAGCTTTATGTTTAGTTTTGATTTTCTGAAATGTGAAAGTGATCATGTCACTCTTTGCATTAAACTCTTTGGTGGCTTATCATTTTCCAACATTTTAAATATATCTTAATATGTTCTTAATTTTATGAACTGACCATATGCCAAAAATAATTTATGTGTGGCCTTTCCTTTTTACTATGTACGTCCCAAATGCCTAGAACACAGCCTGGCACATTGCAGGTGTTTAATGAATGTTTGTTGAAGAAACAAACTCAGAGTCAGCACTGTTCTCTGTGTGGGGAGAAACTTTCCCTTCTTCTTCCTCCCTTTTCTTGGCAAATTCCTACTTGTCTTTTTAGCATTTGGGTTTCAGATTCCGCAGAGTCTTTTCTTGTTCTCTAAGACTAGTTTGGTTCCCTCTGTTTCATGCTTCCTTAGCAGTTTATAATGCCCTTTTGTGTGTGTGTGTGTTCAGTCACTCAGTTGTGCCTGACTCATTGTGGCCCCATGGACTGTAGCCTTCCAGGCTCCTCTGTCCATGGGCTTTTCCAGGTAACACTGGAGTGGGTTGCCATTTCCTACTCCAGGGGATCTTCCCAACCCAGGAATTGAACCCATTGGCAGGAGGATTCTTTACATTTGAGATATCTGGGGAGCCCACCCTTTTGTAAATTCACTCAGATACTCACTCCAGTATTTCTTGAGTGCCTACTAAGTCTTAACTCCTGTTCTAGGTCCTGGGGATTCAGCAGTTAACATAGACATAATTTCAACTCTTGTGAAGCATATATTCTAGTGAGGTGAGGGTGGAGGGCGGACAAGACAAACAAGTGAGTACATAGTACTTTCTATCATTTTAAGTCATCTGGAGAAACATAGGGCAAGGAAAGTAGGGGTGGATCTGAGGAAGTCCTCCTGCATTAGATATTAGTAAATAAGGAGTTTTCCCTGAGGATAAGTGGAGAAAAGTGGCCCAGGAGAAACAGCAAGGGTAAAGGTCTTGAATGAATAATATTCTGAAAGTATTTTAGGAAAAGCACTGAGGCCTGGTATGCCTGGGGCAGTCAACAATGGGAAGGGTAGAAGTCCATGAAGATAAAGAGACTTTGGGCCTCCAGTTTTTTTCGGAGGGGGCGGGGGGTGAGGGGGCTTCCCTGGTGGCTCTGATGGTAAAGAATCTGCCTGTAATGCAAGAGACCTGGGTTCCATCCTGGGGTGGGAAAGATGCCCTGGAGGAGGAAATGGCAACCCACTTCAGTATTCTTGCCTGGAGAATCCCATGGACAGAAGAGCTGGCGGGTCACAGCCCATGGGGTCGCAGAGTCGGACACGACTGAGCACGAACTCGCACTCGGACAAGTGGTGTCGTTTTAGTTGTCACAGTTACCTCTGAGACGGGCAGGGCGGAGGGGGAAGGCGCAGGGTGTGGACTCTGCATGGGGAGTCCTCGGAAAGCCAGGTGCAGCCCCAGGAGCAGCCGCGAGGCGGCGCCAGGCCGCTCCCGGAAGTGCGGCCCGAGGCTGGGATCCGGGATTGTCGGCGCCGGCAGGCCTAGCCTCCCGGCGGGTGGGCCCGCGGAGAGACTAGAGGGGCTTCGCATTGGTCGGGGGTCCGGGGCCTAGCCTGGTGGCGCCCATCTGTCTGAGGACAGTGTGGTTGTCCCAGCCCAGCCTAGCCCCCGCGGCAGAAGGTCTGCCCGCAGCAGTTTTCAGAGCTGCCAGCGTGGTTGGGGCAGGGTCCCAGGCCGCCCGGTCAGCACGCAGGTGCTGTAGGTAACCCGCCGCCATGCGGGGTGACTGCGGCCGCTGAGGGCCGTCTGGCCGCCTCAGGTTAGACTGTGGCGTGGACGAGCGAGCTCCGGGGCGAGCGCTGCAGGTAGGCCACAGGCCCTCCGCCCAGCAGAGCCTGAGGTAGGCCACGGGCCCTCCGCCCAGCTGTTTTGAGGACTTTGACTTTTATTCTTAAGATGATAAAGCTACAGGCGGTAGGGTTTTTAGTTTGAACGGGCTCTCGCAGCTGTGTTGACAGTAGGGGGTAAAAGGTAGACGGGGAGATTAGAAAGTAATTAAAAGAATCCGTCCATATCAAAGATGATGGGGGTTCAGATCTGGGTAGTAACAGGAAAGGTAGTGATAAGTGGTCAAATTCTGCACTTGCTAGGAAGACTTAGCCAGCAGGATTTGATGAAGGCTTGATTGAGTATAACGTGTAGGAGAAACAAAGCGGTTAATAGAGAATCAGGTCTTTGGTTTGAGAATCAGACAAGATGCCATTTCACCTGATATTGAAAAGACTCTAGAAGAACATAGAAGGGAAGGGGTTACATCCAGGAGAAATACCGAGTTTGGACTTGTAGAGATATCTATTAGACACTCCAGTGGAGAGTTTGAATTGGCAGATGTATATAAAACTCTGGAGCTCAAGAGAAGAGGCCAGGATGGAGATACAAATATGGGAATTATCAACATATAGATGGTATTTTGCCTTGAGAATCCCAGGGACGGGGGAGCCTGGTGGGCTGCCGTCTATGGGGTCACACACAGTCCCACACGACTGAAGTGACTTAGCAGCAACAGCAGCAGATGGTATTTAAAGCTGTCTGGGATCCGTCTAGTCAAGGCTATGGTTTTTCCAGTAGTTATGTATGGATGTGAGAGTTGGACTATAAAAAAAGCTGAGCACCAAAGAATTGATGCTTTTGAACTGTGGTGTTGGAGAAGACTCTTGAGAGTCCCTTGGACTGCAAGGAGATCCAACCAGTACATCCTAAAGGAGGTCAGTCCTGAATATTCATTGGAAGGACTGATGTTGAAGCTGAAACTCCAATACTTTGGCCACATGACGTGAAGAACTGACTCATTTTAAAAGACCCTGATGCTGGAAAAAATTGAAGGCGGGAGGAGAAGGGACCGACAGAGGATGAGATGGTTGGATGGCATCACCAATCAGAGGACATGAGTTTAAGTAAGCTCCAGGAGTTGGTGATGGACAGGGAAGCCTGGCGTGCTGCAGTCCATGGGGTCACAAAGTGTTGGACACGATTGAACAACTGAACTGAACTGAAAGGCATATGGAGGATGCAAAGATGTGATGTTTGATGACTCAGCTCTGGGTAATTATAACACTTAAAGGTTGAGAAGATGTGGAAGCACCAGCCAGGGAGGAAAACTAGAGAGAGGTGATCAGAAGCCAGGTAAATAAAATCTTTTAAGAAGATGGAAAGATTTATCTATGTGAAATGGTATTAATAACAGGTGAAGTAAGACATTGTCTGGGAATTGACCATTGTGGTTAGCAGTGTGAAGGTCACTGATGGTCCTGACACTTGGTTGAAATAGTGGTTGAAATAGTGGTTGAAATAGTGGTAAAAGCTTCATTGGTATTGGCTCAAGAGAGAATAAGAAGAGAGATGTTAGTGACAGTATGGACAACTTTTTTGGATAACTTTTGCTTTCAGAGAAATAGTATAGTAGTAGCTAGAAGGAGATAAAATACTCAGCATGCCTGGAACTCCTGTGTCTGTAAGAATGGTAAGAACTACACTGATAACAACTGTGTCTATTTTATTGACTGCTTTTTGCCTGGTACCAATGCCTGACCAAAAGCAAATGTACAACTAATTATTTCTTGAACAGTAAGTACCATTTCGGTTAAAATTGTAATTAAAAAAATTGTAAGGTTTAGAAGTATTTTCAGGAGATGTTACTTTTTTTAAATTGGATAAGAATATGTATTTTGACACTGGTTAAGAAATGAAGTGATCACAGGTAATGTGATCATTCTACATCTACTTACCAATTTCCTATCTGGCTTAGTTAATGCTAAGTACCACATACCACCTTTATTTTAGGAAAACAGTGCAATAATGACAAATTAATTTGCTAAAAATATTCAGTGCAGGTACTTTGGCCACCTCACGCAAAGAGTTGACTCATTTGAAAAGACTCTGATGCTGGGAGGGATTGGAGGCAGGAGAAGGGGACGACAGAGGATGAGATGGCTGGATGGTATCACTGACTCCATGGACGTGAGTCTGAGTGAACTCTGGGAGTTGGTGATGGACAGGAAGGCCTGGTGTGCTGCGATTCATGGGGTCACAAAGAGTCAGACACGACTGAGCGACTGAACTGAACTTTATCTAGAGTACAGTTTTTTAAATCATGGAGACAAGAAAGGAAATACATTTTTCTTTAGCATAGTTGCTGCTGCTGCTGCTAAGTCACTTCAGTCGTGTCCGACTCTGTGTGACCCTATGGACAGCAGCCCACCAGGCTCCGCCGTCCCTGGGATTCTCCAGGCAAGAACACTGGAGTGGGTTGCCATTTCCTTCTCCAGTGCATGAAAGTAAAAAGTGAAAGTGAAGTCCCTCAATCGTGTCCGACTCTCAGCAACCCCATGGACTGCAGCCTACTAGGCTCCTCCATCCATGGAATTTGCCAGGCAAGAGTACTGGAGTGGGGTGCCATCACCTTCTCCATAGCATAGTAGAGAAACCATTAAGTCTTTAAAGAGATGTTCATAGTATCAGAGTTGTGTGTGAAAGGTTGATTCGTTGCTAAATGATGGTATGCATTTATTTGATGAAACACACTTATTTGGTTTGAAGATGAGCAGTTATAGTACAGTAGATCCTAGGCTTGACATACGGTGAACTACAGAGATGAGTGAAGTCATGGAAGATAAGATTAAACATGTAGGTTGCAGTGAGAGGCGCTTAGCTTTGTTTGATGGGTAATCTAGAACAAGGAAATTTAAAAAAATTTTTTTAAACTTTTGAGCAGGGAAGTGAAATCATCTGAGCTGTATATTTATTGGTTAGTTTGAAAATTGGCTGCAAGATTTAATATACGGGGAAGATGAAGGCTTTACAAACATAACTCTGGAAGATTTTATTGGATGCTCTTTGAAAAACTTTCTGTGGTAAAATGAATTAGGAAATATTGGGTTTCCCAAACATCAGGCTAAACAAACTGAAAGATGTTTCTTTAATGTGTAGCCTTTAAGATACTTTGTGAATCTACAAATTGTATGGAATATGCAGATCATTCAGTTCAGTTCAGTCACTCAGTCATGTCCGCCTATTTGCGACCCCATGAATCGCAGCACGCCAGGCCTCCCTGTCCATCACCAGCTCCCGGAGTTCACTCAGACTCACGTCCATCGAGTCAGTGATGACATCCAGCCATCTCATCTTCTGTCGTCCCCTTCTCCTCCTGCCCCCAATCCCTCCCAGCATCAGAGTCTTTTCCAATGAGTCAACTCTTCGCATGAGGTGGCCAAAGTACTGGAGTTTCAGCTTTAGCATCACTCCTTCCAAAGAAATCCCAGGGCTGATCTCCTTCAGAATGGACTGGTTGGATCTCCTTGCAGTCCAAGGGACTCTCAGGAGTCTTCTCCAACACCACAGTTCAAAAGCATCAATTCTTCGGCGCTCAGCCTTCTTCACAGTCCAACCCTCACATCCGTACATGACCACAGGAAAAACCATAGCCTTGACTAGACGAACTTTTGTTGGCAAGATAATGTCTCTGCTTTTGAATATGCTATCTAGGAACTCTTTATTCCAGGAACCCTGTTATTCTTTGAAACAGTTGACGATTTTGGACTGTCGTCATATTACCGTTGTAATCTGAATGAGCTTACATGAATTTGACAAGGAGTTTTGAGAGTGGAAAAGAAGGAAGAGATAATGATAGGCATGCCTTATTGACTAATAGGTGGTGAGAATGGGAGAGGGAAAAAGTCAAAGGGGAAATGTGGGTCCACAGCCTTGATGAGCTTAGCTTAGCCCCTAGTGAACTTTAAGATGCTGGAAGACAACCAAGAGTAAATTAGGGTTCCTCTCCCCTGAGAGTACTTTTATTGTCTGAAGCCATAGGTTCATGATTGTAATGAAAAAACATAGCAACACACTATGCAGCACACTTGAAACCGATATAATATTGTAAATCAACAATTAAATTAGGGCTTTAACCTGGAAGGCTTGATTCAAGGCTGGAAACAAGTTTTAGGAGCGCAGATACCATGTAGCATATAGTGCACGAGGATAATCTTGAAATGAGTAGAACATGAATTAGGGATACTGAAGAAGTATAGCTGCAGGTTTTCTTTCCTTTTTTTTTTTTCCCCAGAAAAATAATGTGGGGTACGGCCAAAGACTAGTTTTGGAAAAAACGCGGCAGCAAGTACTTGAAAGTAAGCATCATTTTCAGTATTTAGACTGAGATATAAAAAGATAACCTATGTAAAACCTGTTTTTATTCTTAGCATATTAATTCCCCATGTCAATAAAGTGTGATGCTTCTTTCAGAAATCCTGCAGGATGTCAGTTAAAATCCTCTGCATACTTGGGTAGTCGGTATATTGTGGTAAGCTGGAAACTCCTTACTTTTTCAGCTTTGTCGTCTGTCCATTGTGTCCGTATAAGGAGTACTGTCCTAGGTTTATGGCTCCTTTCCTTGACATTCTCACGGGTCTGCCTTTGGGCCTCCTTGTGAGCCTCTCAAAGAAACACTTGTTCTCTAGAACTATGCTGTCGATACTTACAGATGTATCATGGAAAGTCTAGGAATTTACAAAACGGTTGTGAAAGGCTGAAAAAGTATCAGAAATAAAACCTTTAAAAACTCAGAAAATTGAGATTAAATAAACTACAAAACACAGTATGTCATTTGTTGTATTAATATCCTTTGCATAATTGCATCTGCCTGCATTTATGTTCAGAAGGAGGTGCACATAGCAAAACATGTAGATGCACTCTCAAGGTCAGAATGTGGAGTTTGGAAGAAAAATATGGAGCAGACGGTAAGCTCATAGGAAAATTAAGTCAGCCAGCTCTCCCCAGATGGTCATCTTTATACTGGTTTTTTTTGTAGTTTGCGAATTAGGCACCTGTGTTTTCTTTAACTCACTCTGTGCCATGTGAATTCTTACATTTGACATTTAATTGCGAATAAAAACAATAAGTTCTGATTTTTTCCACCAAAACCCCCATATTTTTAATTTTTTTTCTTGAAATGAAATAACACTTATTCATATTTTGGAATTTCTAAAATGCTTATTTGAATTTTACAGGTTATTGCCTGGTATGATAGTGGTTCAACTCACATAAATCATTTCTTTTTGCACTTCTCAGGACACTGGCTTGAGTAGCTTTTAACAACTGTTCAATTGTGTATGTATATATAATTTTTTTTTCTGTAGAATATATTTTTAAAGGAAATCTATGGTTCATGATAAAAATAGTTGTACTGATTTCATATCTAATTTAGTTTAAAATGTTCCTGGATTGTGACAGTCTGATGTTAAGTACATCGTCTAATCTCATATATAAGAAGAACATAATGCCTTTAAATACACAATGATTTTCAGGTAAACAATATGTTTTTCTCAGCCACTGCTTTCAGACTTCTATGGCATTTGAACTGGCATTCTGTTATTGAAATGTCAGATAAAAATAGTAACGCTACCTCTATCCAAGCTTAATAAACCAACACAATTTCCTCCTTCTTTTGCTTCATTTATATGCAGTAATAAGTGTTGACATTGACATGCGTGTAGGAGAAAAGGATTCCTAAGAGAGACATGTTTATCTTTTTCCTTTCCCATTAAAGATATCCTTGATAAATGTCCCGAAAGTAAGTTTGTTTAAAGCATTATAAGAATGTGATGATGTTCTTGCACCTGAGTTAAGGTATTCAGTGTATATATAATTAAAGATAAAATAAAACTACTCAGGAAATTATGGCAGGTGTGGCTTGTGTTAATGACACTTGAAAAATAATGCCTTTAAAATTAAACTTTTTAATGTAAGAGTAGCTTGTTTTGCATTAAAACATGTGAATTCATACTCAGATTTAAGTATTGGGATATTATCTTATTCAAAAGATAAAACAAAGCTAAGCTTATTTAATTTTCTCTGAAATAGAACAAAACCCGGCTATTTCCTATAAATTCAAGACCTTGTTGAGCAAGTCATTTCAAGTTTATTGCATTTGCCTGTTTGTTTTGAGGTCAATTAGATCCTAATGACTCATGAACTAGAAAAGGTACAGGTATAATTTTAAGGGCATCTAATGGTCTAATGGTCTATGGAGAAGGAAATGGCACCCCACTCCAGTGTTCTTGCCTGGAGAATCCCAGGGACGGGGCAGCCTGGTGGGCTGTCGTCTATGGGGTCGCACAGAGTTGGACATGACTGAAGTGACTTAGCAATGGTCTGTGGGATTAATTTTTTTTCATCTGACAAGAAAGTATTGTTATTTTAGTCTAATATGAAGTTGCAGCATCTGTTTTTATCCAATTAAATGTTTTATTTGTGAATTTTTAACTCCTCATGCTTAGAGTCTGCATCCCAACCTCTAAATTCCATCTCCTAGAACTTCCTTAGAATTACAGTTGAAAAATGTTTCCGATCCATTTTCATACATACAGCAGTTAAATTCTGGTTACAGAGTCAGTGGAGCGGTCTTTCTGTGCAGTGTGTTGAATAGCATTATATAAGTCACCCCTACTCCAAAATGTTTCCTCCATCTCTGGACGTGTATTTTCTTTGGGCTCATTTGTTTATTCAGTAAGTATTTAATAGTACCTGCCTTGTTAACAGCCTTCAACTGGGCATGGACAGCAAAGAAGAACAGAACCAATCATGGTTCTTATTTTCCTGAAGGTTACAATCTACAGGAGAGGAGTAGTGGTCAAATAATCCTGGAGATAAACATAAAATTATAATAATGATAAGTACTAGGAAACAAAGATGGACTATGAAAGAACCATGGCACAGAGTAGGCATTTAATAGTAGGTACTTCATATTTGTTGGCTGGATTAATGAAAAATAATTGAATGAAAGGGATGACATGGAGAATTATCCTAGAGAAAGCTTCCCTGAGGAAGTTATATTTGACCTGAGATCTGAAGCATAATCAATCAATCATTCAGTTGGTAAATAGTATAGGAAAGAGAGTTTCAAACAAAGAGAAAAACAAGGTTTTGTGGCAAGATGGACCATGGCAAATAAGAGAGTGAGCCTATAATAAGAGTTCAAAATAGAACATGGTGCCAGGAGACACTGGAGTGATTAGTCTTCATTCACAGACAAAATGCTTATCTGTGTAAAAAATCCTACATGTATGCATGCTAAGTCACTTCAGTGGTGTCTGACTCTTTGTGACTTTATGGACTGACTGTACAGCCCACAAGGCTCTTCTGTCCATGGAATTCTCCAGGCAAGAAGACTGGAGTGGGTTGCCATATCCTCTTCCAGAGATCTTCCTGACCCAGGGATTGATTGAACCCATGTCTCATGTCTCCTGCGTTGGCAGGCAGGTTCTTTACCACTAGTGCCACCAAGGAAGCCTTCTAAAATGAATAGATGACTTTAGTAGGTGAGAAGATGTAAGGTTACCAGGAAAATATCAATTGTATCTCTATATAGCAGCAGTGAGCAATTGAAAACTAAAATTCAAAAACAATATTTATGATAGCATCAAAATCATGAAATACGTAGAGTCAAATTTAACACAATTTGTGTTAGAACTGGATTCTAAAACATACAAAATGTTGCTCAGAGAACATAAAGATTTAAATAGAATGGTATACGATGGTCATGTGGTTAGGGATTCAACACTTTAAAGATGTCATTTTTCCCCAAAGTGTTACACGGTTGTAACACAATCCCAGTTAAAATGTTAGTGGTTTTTTTAAATTGATGATTTAATTGTAAGATCTATATGAAAATACAGACAGGATAGAATAGCAAAATTGAAAACCAAGAACAAAGTTGGAGGGTTTATGTTGCTACTTCATATCATAATTTGCTATAAAGATATAGTAACCAAGATGATGTTAGTGTATATGCCAAGCAATGAAATACAGGATAAAGGTCAGAAATAGGCCCACAAGTGTATAGCTAATTGATATTCAATAGTTGTGCTGGGGAAACTCAATGGAGAAAGGCTAGTCCTTTTAGTAAGTGGTACTATAAGAATTTGATACTCTATGCAAAAAATCAACCCTGACGCTTCCTATCATACTCAAAACTCACACTCAAAACTCAACTCAAAAATGCACCATAATTCTAAATGTAAGAGCTAAAATTATTATACTCTTTTAAAATATAGAATAAAATGCTTGAGAGCTTGGGTTAATCCAAGATTTCCTAGACTGAATGTAAAACGCATGAATGATAGTAGAAAATGATAATAAATTTTAAGTTGTTGGTATTGCCAAGAAAGGTTTGTTAAAGACATTTTCAATTAGAAGGTATTGTTAAGAGAATTAAAAACCAACTCAAGAACCAGGAGAAAATATTTGCACAATATATCTGTTAAAGGATTTGTATACAGAATAGCTCAGATGGTAAAGAATCTGCCTGCAATGCAGAAGACCCAGGTTCGATCCCTGGGTCGGGAAGATGCCCTGGAGAAACAAATTGCAATCCACTCCTGTATTCTTACCTAGGAAATCCCATGGACTGAGAAGACTGGTGGGCTATAGTCTCTGGGGTCGCAAAGAGTTAGACACCACTGAGTGACTAACACTTTCACTTTAACCCCAAATATATGAAGAACTCTTAAAACTCAATAATTTAAATAAGTGACCTAGTTAAAAAAAAAAAAAAAACATAAAATTTAGATCAGATCAGATCAGTTGCTCAGTCGTGTCCGACTCTTTGCAACCCCATGAATCGCAGCACGCCAGGCCTCCCTGTCTATCACCAACTTCCGGAGTTCACCCAGACTCACGTCTATCGAGTCAGTGATGCCATCCAGCCATCTCATCCTCTGTCGTCCCCTTCACCTCCTGCCCCCAACCCCTCCCAGTATCAGAGTCTTTCCCAATGAATCAACTCTTCGCATGAGGTGGCCAAAGTACTGGAGTTTCAGCTTTAACATCATTCCTTCCAAAGAAATCCCAGGGCTGATCTCCTTCACAATGGATTGGTTGGATCTCCTTGCAGTCCAAGGGACTCTCAAGAGTCTTCTCCAACACCACAGTTCAAAAGCATCAATTCTTCGGCACTCAGCCTTCTTCACGGTCCAACTCTCACATCCATACATGACCACAGGAAAAACCATAGCCTTGACTAGACGAACCTTAGTTGGCAAAGTAATGTCTCTGCTTTTGAATATGCTATCTAGGTTGGTCATAACTTTCCTTCCAAGGAGTAAGTGTCTTTTAATTTCATGGCTGCAGTCACCATCTGTAGTGATTTTGGAGCCCAGAAAAATAAAGTCTGACCCTGTTTCCACTGTTTCCCCATCTATTTCCCATGAAGTGGTGGGACCGGATGCCATGATCTTCGTTTTCTGAATGTTGAGCTTTAAGCCAACTTTTTCACTCTCCACTTTCACTTTCACCAAGAGGCTTTTGAATTCCTCTTCACTTTCTGCCATAAGGGTGGTGTCATCTGCATGTCTGAGGTTATTGATATTTCTCCCGGCAATCTTGATTCCAGTTTGTGTTTCTTCCAGTCCAGCGTTTCTCATGATGTACTCTGCATATATGTTAAATAAACAAGGTGACAATATACAGCCTTGACGAACTCCTTTTCCTATTTGGAACCAGTCTGTTCCGTGTCCAGTTCTAATTGTTGCTTCCTGACCTGCATACAAATTTCTCAAGAGGCAGGTCAGGTGGTCTGGTATTCCCATCTCTTTCAGGATTTTCCACAGTTTATTTTGATCCACATAGTCAAAGGCTTTGGCATAGTCAATAAAACAGAAATAGATGTTCCTCTGGAACTCTCTTGCTTTTTCAATGATCCAGCAGATGTCGACAATTTGATCTCTGGTTCCTCTGCCTTTTCTAAAACCAGCTTGAATATCTGGAAGTTCACGGTTCACATATTGCTGAAGCCTGGCTTGGAGAATTTTGAGCGTTACTTTACTAGCATGTGAGATGAGTGCCATTGTGTGGTAGTTTGAGCATTCTTTGGCATTGCCTTTCTTTGGGATTGGAATGAAAACTGACCTTTTCCAGTCCTGTGGCCACTGCTGAGTTTTCCAAATTTGCTGGCATATTGAGTGCAGCACTTTCACAGCATCATCTTTCAGGATTTGGAATAGCTCAACTGGAATTCCATCGCCTCCACTAGCTTTGTTCGTAGTGATGCTTTCTAAGGCCCACTTGACTTCACATTCCAGGATGTCTGGCTCTAGGTCAGTGATCACAGCATCGTGATTATCTGGGTCATGAAGATCTTTTTTGTATAGTTCTTCTGTGTATTCTTGCCATCTCTTCTTAATATCTTCTGCTTCTGTTAGGTCCATACCATTTCTGTCCTTTATCGAGCTCATCTTTGCAGGAAATGTTCCTTTGGTATCTCTGATTTTCTTGAAGAGATCCCTAGTCTTTCCCATTCTGTTGTTTTCCTCTATTTCTTTGCATTGATTGCTGAAGAAGGCTTTCTTATCTCTCCTTGCTATTCTTTGGAACTCTGCATTCAGATGTTTATATCTTTCCTTTTCTCCTTTGCTTTTCACTTCTCTTCTTTTCACAGCTATTTGTAAGGCCTCCCCAGACAGCCATTTTGCTTTTTTGCATTTCTTTTCTATGGGAATGGTCTTGATTCCTGTCTCCTGTACAACTTCACGAACCTCATTCCATAGTTCATCAGGCACTCTATCTATCAGATCTAGGCCCTTCAATCTATTTCTCACTTCCACTGTATAATCATAAGGGATTTGATTTAGGTCATACCTGAATGGTCTAGTGGTTTTCCCTACTTTCTTCAATTTCAGTCTGAATTTGGCAATAAGGAGTTCATGGTCTGAGCCACAGTCAGCTCCTGGTCTTGTTTTTGCTGACTGTATAGAGCTTCTCCATCTTTGGCTGCAAAGAATATAATCAATCTGATTTTGGTGTTGACCATCTGGTGATGTCCATGTATAGAGTCTTCTCTTGTGTTGTTGGAAAAGGGTGTTTGTTATGACCAGTGCATTTTCTTGGTAAAACTCTATTAGTCTTTGCCCTGCTTCATTCCGTATTCCAAGACCAAATTTGCCTGTTACTCCAGGTGTTTCTTGACCTCCTACTTTTGCATTCCTGTCCCCTATAATGAAAAAGACATCTTTTTTGGGTGTTAGTTCTAAAAGGTCATGTAGGTCTTCATAGAACTGTTCAACTTTAGCTTCTTCAGCGTTACTTGGTTGGGGCATAGACTTGGATTACTCTGATATTGAATGGTTTGCCTTGGAAATGAACAGAGATCATTCTGTCGTTTTTGAGGTTGCATCCAAGTACTGCATTTCGGACTCTTTTGTTGACCATGATGGCCACTCCATTTCTTCTGAGGGATTCCTGCCCGCAGTAGTAAATATAATGCTCATCTGAGTTAAATTCACCCACTCCAGTCCATTTCAGTTCTCTGATTCCTAGAATGTCGACATTCACTCTTGCCATCTCTTGTTTGACCACTTCCAATTTGCCTTGATTCATGGACCTGACATTCCAGGTTCCTATGCAATATTGCTCTTTACAGCATCGGACCTTGCTTCTATCACCAGTCACATCCACAGCTGGTTATTCTTTTTGCTTTGGCTCCATCCCTTCATTCTTTCTGGAGTTATTTCTCCACTGATCTCCAGTAGCATATTGGGCACCTACTGACCTGGGGAGTTTCTCTTTCAATATCCTATCATTTTGCCTTTTCATACTGTTTATGGGGTTCTCAAGGCAAGAATACTTAAGTGGTTTGCCATTCCCTTCTCCAGTGGACCACATTCTGTCAAAACTGTCTATCTAAACTGGAAAAAAAAATATTTAGATAGACACCCCAGAAAAGAAGACGTACAGATGGCAGGTAAACATATGAAAGGATGTAGCAGATATGAGAATATTGATTTCGAAAATGTTGCAGTCATTCTCATGAGTTGTACAGATTTGCATATACCATAAGCTATTTTTAATTAGGACCAAGTGACGAAGGCAAGTCTGAACAATTTCAGTGAAATATTGAGTAGTGTAGTGGATAAAGATCAGGCCTGGGGTTCAGAGTATGTTACTCCTAATTCTGACTTCATCATTGACATGTCAGACTACAGAGAAAATAGCAAATGTAACTAAACCATCACATCCAGTGGCAAAGCATCCCTCTTCCTCCTTGCTGAAGTGGCCATTCCTCAGGTACTTGCATACCTAGTCCTGGAAATAGACTTTTAGTATTAGAAACTGTATTCACTGATGAATGGGAATGTCTGTTTGATTATGGAAGTATAATACCATTTAATATAAATCCTAAAGTTAAATATTAAGTAGAAACAAAAAAATCACCCCTCTTTGAGGACAATTTTTATAAAGGCACCTATGTCAGAAAAAATATTACTCAGAAAATAGAGTTAATAGAATAAGCAATACATGCTATCACAAATATAAGAATATCAAGAAAATAATAAGCTGATATGAAAAACAGTCATAAAGAGAAAATTTGGAAATAAGATGGAGAATGCCATACCAGGGAAAAGTTAGAACAAAAATAGGCAGAATGATAATAGAATTCAAGCCAAAACTATGACAAAGGATGATATTTAGTAGAGAAACATTAGTAAGAATCTATTAGAATCCTAAACCTAGCATCAATTTAGAAGTATATGTGTATGAGTCAGAAACTGTTAGTGGAAAAAATCAGCAACTCAACACAACTTTCTCAGAGATTGACAGCTAATAGGCAATAAAGACTATTTGAAATCTCAGTAAAACATTTAACAAGCTCAAGCACACATTTTATATGTCTGTATCTGTTTTGTCTCTTATTTTCATCCATCTGTGACGTATTTACCATGTATTACTCCAAAAATTTGTTAAAATGTGAAATGAGAACTCACACAAGTAATTTTCTCTGATCAATATATGATGCAATCAAAAAGTAAAGAGTAAAGTACAATTCTCTTAAAAGCATTCCCTTGAAAAAAATCATTTTTCTGTAAAGTGTTCACTTTAATACATCAAGTGGTGGGGTACAAAGAAATGATCTGTCAAAAGAAGCAAGATATTGGTATAATGGGATTCTGAGAAAAAAGTAGGGTCATTAAAACACACAGATTCCCTGGTGTCTCAGACTCACCTCTAATGCAGGAGACCTGAGTTCAGTCCCTGGGTCGGGAAGATCCCCTGGAAAATGGGAATTAAAACATACACACGCACACACAGACACACACACACACACACACACATTAATAAATCTAAGCAAATGATAAAGAAGGAAGCTATATAGATAAAAGCAGTTATTACTAAATAAATGGTGATGAAACAAAATATGTTTTATAAAATCAAATGCTGGATCTTTGAAAAGACCAGAAAATGAATAAATATATTGCCATGTTTGATCAAGGAAAAGAGCAATGTTATAAATAACTTTGAAATAAGAATTAGAACATAGCTGTAGATATTGAAGAGTTTTGTTTGTTTGTTTGTTTGTTTGTTTTAAGTATCAAGCGGTGTATACAACCTTAGAGCAAAAAAAAAAAAAAGAAAAGAAAAGATGAAATAGATATACATTGTAGGGGGACTTCCCATGTGACTCAGTGGTAAAGATCCACCTGCCAAAGCAGGAGACACAGGTTTGATCCCTGGGTCAAAAAGATCCCCTGGAGAAAGAAATGGGAATCCACTCCAGTATTCTTGCCTGGAAAATACTACGGGCAGAGGAGCTTGGTGGGGTATAGTACATGGGGTTGCAAAAGAGTCAGACACAACTTAGTCACCAAACAACAACAATACCTTGTAGGACCATAGAAATTCTTTACGTTGACTATGAAGTAATAGGAAATCATAACAGCCCAATAACAGAAAAAATTGAAAAAAAGTAAAACTTATCTGTAATAAAGGCCCCAGGTCCTGATGAATTTACAAAGATATTTTTCAAATAACAGAAAAATACCGTAACTATTCCAAAGTATATGTTAAAATTAATGGAAAATATTTGGTAACTCAGTAAGTAAAATACTAGATAGAATTCTATTTATTATATAAAGGATGATCTGAATATAAAGAAAATGATTATCATAGAACTAAAATTTTAAAGAAATGAAATCGCCATATACCCATGATTAAAAGTCTTTGTAAAATAATGAATTTGGGGGCTTAGAGAAAAATAAAAAAGCTACTTCAATCTTAAGCTACAGTTATTCACTTAAATTATTTTGAATCATCTTTGAAAGTTTTAATTTTAGAAGGATTAGTGATAGTCTTGATAACATAATAAACATTTTAGTTACACATTTTTAAAAAATACCTAAAGCCTAGGACTAAAATTCATATTTACCTGTAAACCACCCTGAGAAGTGAATTATTTTGTAATTAGGGGGAAAAGTAGCCATTTGTTTCTTGTCATCTTTAAATTTATTCAATAGATAGTGTAACTTTCAGTTCAGTTCAGTTCAGTTCAGTCGCTCAGTCGTATCTGACTCTTTGCAACCCCATGAATTGCAGCACACCAGGCCTCCCTGTCCATCACCAACTCCCGGAGTTCACCCAAACTCATGTCCATCGAGTCGGTGATGCCATCCAGCCATCTCATCCTCTGTCATCCCCTTCTCCTCCTGCTCCCAATCCCTCCCAGCATCAGAGTCTTTTCCAATGAGTCAACTCTTCGCATGAGGTGGCCAAAGTATTGGAGTTTCAGCTTTAGCATCATTCCTTCCAAAGAAATCCCAGGGCTGATCTCCTTCAGAATGGACTGGTTGGATCTCCTTGCAGTCCAAGGGACTCTCAAGAGTCTTCTCCAACACCACAGTTCAAAGGCATCAATTCTTCAGCACTCAGCTTTCTTCACAGTCCAATTCTCACATCCATACATGACCACTGGAAAAACCATAGCCTTGACTATACTCATGACCAAATAGCACTTTATTAGTTACTATTAGTTTGCTATGCAAATACAGTAAGTTACTCAATAATTATTTTTCCCCCTCCTCCATTCCCAAGATTTGTTTTAGAAAAGAAATATCTATGAAAAATCTGACAAAGCAGCCCCAGGGAGTCTAACATAATGAGGAGGAACTCATTATTTCATCATTTTTAGTTGGAATTTTAAGTCATCTTTTGTACAGCCTGATAGTAATCACGTTCTTTTGTACAGCCTGATAGTAATCACGTTCTCAATAACTATTCATTCACCATAGCAATTGCTGCAAACACCAAGCTTCACTTTGTCCTCTAATCATCTTTTAAAGATGAAGATAGCACCTCACTAACCTCACCATACAGTTCTCAAAGTATCTAAAAATCCGAGTGACAGTATGATATAGTAGTGATACTGTAACAGAGGAAACATAGTATTAAGTAGCTTGATAGCAGAATAATATATCAGAGTGTCAGTTTAGAGAAAAACATTCATCTGTTCTCTAGTTTAGGAGATATTTGAGGACATGAAAAGTTAAATTTGTAAGATTTCTTTATAATGAGCTCTTTGAAAACACCCAGCTTGATTGGGTGTCTCTCCAGCAATTCCCTGATAAAATTTTTCCCTTCCAACTTCCTGAGCACTATAAAAAGGGGAATTGGAATGTGCTAGTAATACTTACCAGGAAAAAATTCCAGTTTTACCATATACACAGGGGGAATCAAGCTTCTCAGGTGGTGCTAGTGGTAAAGAACCTGCCTCCCAATGCTGGAGACCTGAGAGACACAGGTTCGATTCCTGGTTTAGGATGATCCCCTGGAGAAGGGCATGGCAATCCGCTCTAATATTCTTGCCTGGGGAATCCTATGGACAAAGGAGCCTGGCAGACTATGGTCCATAGGGTCACAGAGAGTTGGATACAACTGAAGGGAATTAGTACTCCTGTCTCCTTCATTGCCAATTACTTCAGGTGGAATCACTACCAATGTAAAAGCTTGGTAATTTTTGATGTACTAAGCTGGAGATATACTAAAACTCATAGAGCCTAAGGATCCATATCTTTTTTGTGTCTAGTATTTTAAGATTTGCTATTCAGTTCCTCAGTCTTGTCCAACTCTTTGCAACCCCATGGACTGTAGCATGTCAGGCTTCCCTGTCCTTCACTATCTCCTGGAGTTTGCTCAAACCCATGTCCATTGAGTCGGTGATGCCATCCAACCATCTCATCCTCTGTTGCCCCCTTCTCCTCCTGCCCTTAATCTTTCTCAGCAGCAGGATCTTTTCCAATAAGTTGGCTGTTTGTATCAGGTGGCCAAAGTATTAGAACTTTGGCATCAGTCCTTCTAATGAATACTCAAAACTGATTTCCTTTAGGATTGACTGGTTTAATCTCCTTGCTGTCTAAGGGACTCTTAAGAGCCTTCCCCAGCACCACATTTTGAAAGCATCAGTTCTTTGGTGCTCAGCCTTCTTTATGGTGCAACTCTCACACCTGTACATGACCACTGGAAAAACCATAGCTTTGACTATACAGACCTTTGTTGGCAAAGTAATGTGTCTGCTTTTTAATATGCTGTCTAGTTCTTCCAAGGAGCAAGCATCTTTTAATTTCATGGCTGCAGTCACCATCTACAGTGACTTTGGAGCCCAAGAAAACAAAATCTGTCACTGTTTCCATTGTTCCCCATCTATTTGCCATGAAGTAATGTGACTGGATGCCATGATCTTAGCTTTTTGAATGCTGAGTTTTAAGCCAGCTTTTTCACTCCTCTTTCACCTTCACCCAGAGGCTCTATAGTTCCTCTTCATTTTCTGCCATTAGGATGGTGTTATCTATGTATCTGAGATTATTGATATTTCTCCTGGCAGTCTTGATTCCAGCTTGTGATTCATACAGCCCAGGATGAAGGGCTGTATGAAGGTACTATGATGTACCTTGCATGTAAGTTAAATAAGCAGCGTGACAATATACAGTATTTTAAGATGTTGGACAATAATGATTTAACTTTTTATTGAGAAACATTAGGTAAGGAGTTATGAAAGGAAAAGTAAAATACATAGAGTTCAATTTAAAGCTTTTTGAAAAGTGTTTTTGTTCTTTCATCCAACAGCATCTAAAGTCAGTTGAGGTCTTAGATGAAATATAAATAAGGGATAGTGGATGGACAGGCTGGTTAGCTGTGATGCACTATTGAGGTATCATCTTGCTAATCTGTATGTGCTAGTTGTATTCCTGAAACTATACTCCCAGTACTTAATTGGCTAATGAAGAAACACGCATTATATTCATTTTTAAAGAAATTTCAGAAACAGTTTTCTGTATATACAATGTAGTTTTGACAAAGTATTTTAAAATACCTCCCAGAGAGTTAAAAATAAGGCTTCTCTAAAAATTTTCACAAGTTCTAAAATAAACTCTGATCTACTTTCCAAGTCATCCCCATGGTTCTTACTCCTCCCATTTGTAGAAGGTTAAATTTGATCTTTATAAAAAGATGGAGTCTACTCCCTTAAACCCTAATTTTCTCCAAATTCACATTTTGTAAAAAAATCTAAATCTTGTCAAATCGGGCTTGATATAGTATCATTGTTAACTAGTGAGGACAAATACTTATATAATATTAAAAGTATATAATATATACTACTTATCTCACAACAACATCTAATTCCTCACAATCAGTCTTATTCAGCAACCAGTTTTTAAGTGCCTACAATTATCATGATTCTGTAGTGGATACAACAGAGCATACAGAAATTAGTAGGACCCTGGTGTTCTAGTATTTAGTGTGAAAAAGGGCTGTAGATTGTCCCACTTCTTTTAGACATGCAAGAATAGATTACATTTTGGCCAGGTCTAAGTCCTCATATATTTCCCCAATACAGTCAAATCAGGTGTTCATTTTTGTAGCTGCCAAGAAGGCTGGAAACAAGAGAAAATGAGATGAGCTAATTTCACTGTCATTAGAAGTTAAGGTTATAGTTGGCTTTCATTATGTAAAGACATGGAGGCAAGATTAAAAAGAAAAGTGAGGTGAAAATATAGAAAAAAGGGAAAGACATCACATATAGTAGAGATAAAGCTCAAACAGAAAAGGAAGTTGAAACTTTTGATTTCCTGAGGTTTCAGGTAATGGTAGGCAAATTAAGCTTCAATTTTAGCTGCCTGGGAAAGTTAGATGAGTTTTTTTTTAAAGGAAGAAAAGAGAAGAAATATAGCTGAATTGAATATAGTTCCTGGAGAAACTGGCAACATGTTGTTCATTCAGACCATGTAACAGGGATTGTTTGACAAAGAAAGCTGTATCTTAAGCTTTGTATACCTAAAGATTTGTTTATTGAGTAAGCAGTCACTTTCAAATGAAACATGTACCTACTACTTCAGAGAATCACTTGGTAACTACAGCTTTTCATTTTGTTACATAAAGTGTTCCTCTGATTGCAGTAGGTTTGGCAAACACTTTGAGCAGAGTCTGGACCAGGTTTTCACTCTATAAATTCATGATTTTAAGATTCTAGTATTGTCAAACTTCTTTGTGGTGACACTTCAGTGTCGTCCCAAATCCTGGGAAGAGAATTCATTCAGCTTTTGATAATAAATATAAAGTGGGATTATTTTTTAACAGCATACTAAGTAAGGTTTTTAATTTGAGCACATTTAAATTGAGCTAGTTCATCCTGCTGCTGCTGCTAAGTTGCTTCAGTCATGTCTGACTCTGTGCGACCCCATATATCGCAGCCCACCAGGCTCCCGCGTCCCTGGGATTCTCCAGGCAAGAACACTGGAGTGGGTTGCCATTTCCTTCTCCAATGCATGAAAGTAAAAAGTGAAAGGGAAGTTGCTCAGTCGTGTCCAACTCTTTGCGACCCCATGGACTGCAGCCCACCAGGCTCTTCCGTCCATGGGATTTTCCAGGCAAGAGTACTGGAATGGGGTGTCATTGCCTTCTCCGCTAGTTCATCCTAAGGTTTACCAAATTGTCTGCATTTAAAAAACATGGCAAGTTGTGAGTAGATCCAAACAAAGATGAGTGTCAGATGAGAAGGACACACTGGTTGTCATGTCTCATTTATAACTTGTAAATTGGCAGAGTTGCTTTCCAAATCGGAGCAATGCAAGTGCAAAGCATTATTATCCACATATATTAATTCGTTGGTACACATGCTTTGTTGTACAGCATTAGGTTTTTAAACTGGATGTTCTTTGATCCAATTTTTGGATACTTCATAAAGCTAGTAATCAGTTAGTATTTCATGTACACTATTTAAAATGTAGACTTAATAATGACTTCTCTAATACTGTACTTGAAATACTAATGTATGGCTAAATTTAGTTGTTCAAAGCCATCCTACTTACACTCTGTTGGTCAGATATGGGTATGTCTTAAAAAAGAGGACATCTGATAATGAGTGATGTTGAGCATCTTTTCATGTGTTTGTTAGCCATCTGTATGTCTTCTTTGGAGAAATGTCTATTTAGTTCTTTGGCCCATTTTTTGATTGGGTCATTTATTTTTCTGGAATTGAGCTGTAGGAGTTGCTTGTATATTTTTGAGATTAGTTGTTTGTCAGTTGCTTCATTTGCTGTTATTTTCTCCCATTCTGAAGGCTGTCTTTTCACCTTGCTAATAGTTTCCTTTGATGTGCAGAAGCTTTTAAGGTTAATTAGGTCCCATTTGTTTATTTTTGCTTTTATTTCCAATATTCTGGGAGGTGGGTCATAGAGGATCCTGCTGTGATGTATGTCAGAGAGTTTTGCCTATGTTCTCCTCTAGGAGTTTTATAGTTTCTGGTCTTACGTTTAGATCTTTAATCCATTTTGAGTTTATTTTTGTGTATGGTGTCAGAAAGTGTTCTAGTTTCATTCTTTTACAAGTGGTTGACCAGATTTCCCAGCACCACTTGTCAAAGAGATTGTCTTTAATCCATTGTATATTCTTGCCTCCTTTGTCAAAGATAAGGTGTCCATATGTGCGTGGATTTATCTCTGGGCTTTCTATTTTGTTCCATTGATCTATATTTCTGTCTTTGTGCCAGTACCATACTGTCTTGATAACTGTAAACCACTATGAGGTACCATTTCACACCAGTCAGAATGGCTGTGATCCAAAAGTCTACAAATAATAAATGCTGGAGAGGGTGTGGAGAAAAGGGAACCCTCTTACACTGTTGGTGGGAATGCAAACTAGTACAGCCACTATGGAGAACAGTGTGGAGATTCCTTAAAAAACTGGAAATAGAACTGCTTTATGATCCAGCAATCCCACTGCTGGGCATACACACTGAGGAAACCAGAAGGGAAAGAGACACGTGTACCCCAATGTTCATCGCAGCACTGTTTATAATAGCCAGGACATGGAAGCAACCTAGATGTCCATCAGCAGATGAATGGATAAGAAAGCGGTGGTACATATACACAATGGAGTATTACTCAGCCATTAAAAAGAATACATTTGAATTAGTTCTAATGAGGTGGATGAAACTGGAGCCTATTATACAGAGTGAAGTAAGCCAGAAGGAAAAACACCAATACAGTATACTAACGCATATATATGGAATTTAGAAAGATGGTAACAATAACCCTGTGTACGAGATAGCAAAAGAGACACTGATGTATAGAACAGTCTTATGGACTTTGGGGGAGAGGGAGAGGGTGGGAAGATTTGGGAGAATGGCATTGAAACATGTAAAATATCATGTATGAAACGAGATGCCAGTCCAGGTTCGATGCATGATACTGGATGCTTGGGGCTGGTGCACTGGGACGACCCAGAGGGATGGTATGGGGAGGGAGGAGGGAGGAGGGTTCAGGATGGGGAACACATGTATACCTGTGGCAGATTCATTTCGATATTTGGCAAAACCAATACAATTATGTAAAGTTTAACAATAAAATAAAATTTTAAAAAAAGGATAAAAAAAAAAGAGGACATCTATTCACCTTTTCAAAGGTAATTTGAGTAGCATAGTTTCATTCCTATAATTTAACATTTTCTCTTCAAACATTTCCACTAAATAGAACAGGAAGTGAGAACTCATAGAAAGAAAGGATTAGAAGTATAGATCTCATATATATAGCTCGTGTGCCAGGCACTCTCTATGAAAATCTCATCATAATTATATTCTCTTTCAGACTTCATAATAGCTATATGATCAGTTATCCCACATTTTATAGTTCTCAGGTCTCTGACTTTTGGGTTTATATCCATATTCTCCAACTGCTTGGTGCAGTGATAAAACATTTTACATAATCCCTAATTGACCCTGAATGGAGGGATCTTAAATGGACAGGAAGAGGCTAAGCAGGAGAGAAAATGCCACCCTGTTATTAATGTCTATTTAAAATAATTTTGTCTTCAGGGTTCTGATACTTCTCTTTTACCTTGTTACTCTTGTTACTTGTGAAGTTTCTTGACACCATTTGCTCATGGGTAAAGCAGCAGACACAATTATTGATGAAGCAGGCTAACATGTATGACTGTATTCACTAATAAATCCTTTTGTGATGAGACATTTTTTTGAGACCTCATCATACTGATGTGCATCCCCTTGGGGCACTGATTATTCTCCCTGCCTGTGCTGTCCATGTCTTGCTGTCCCCGCTGCCACCATTTAATCTAAGCTTTCACCATTTCTTGCCAACGCCACAGTTATAGCCTTCTTTCTAACTGGTTTTCTTTGTATACCATTGATCTGCTATAACTATAGCTATATCTATATATATATATAACTATATAACTATATCTATATATAGATATAACTATATCTATATATAGATATAACTGTATCTATATATATATATAACTATATCTATATATAGATATAACTATCTATATATATATAACTATATAACTATATCTATATATATAACTATATCTATATATAGATATAACTATCTATAGATATAACTATATAACTATAGTTATATCTGCTATAACTATAATTTCAAACAGTAATCATAATGATATTTATGAAACATGAATCAAATTATATCATTCTTCTGCCAAAAATTCTTCAATGACTTTTTTTAGCAATTACATGAAAATAAAATCTTCTTATTAGATCTTTGCATAAAGTCTAACCTGTTTCCTATACAGTGATGTGTTGGAATTGGTACTTTCTGCCTTGTGAGAGCTGATTGTTAAGTAGTCAAGAATTCTTTAAGCCAATGTTAACATGTCAGTAGTTTGAAATTGGTCATGGTAGTAGTATTTGCACTACAGAGATCAGTTGTTGTTGGAGAGTCCCTCAGTCATGTCTGACTCTATGATCCCATGGGCTGCAGCACACAAGTCTTCTCTGTCCTTCACCATCTCCCAGAGCTTGCTCAAATTCATGCCCATTGAGTCGGTGATGCCATCCAACCATCTCATCCTCTGTTATCCCCTTCTCCTCCTGCCTTCAGTCTTCCCAGCATCAGGGTCTTTTCCAATGAGTCAGCTCTTTTCATCAGGTGGCCAAAGTACTGGAGCTTCAGCATCAGTCCTTTCAATGAGTATCCAGGACTGATTTCCTTTAGGATTGACTGGTTTGATCTCCTTGCAGTCCAAGGGACTCTCAAGAGTCTTCTGCAACACCACAGTTCAAAAGCATCAATTCTTCAGCACTCAGCCTTTTTTATGGTCCAACTCTTACATCTGTACATGACTGCTGGAAAAGCCATAGCTTTGACTGTATGGACCTTTGTTGGCAAAGTAATGTTTCTGCTTTTTAATGAGCTGCCTAGGTTGTCATGGCTTTTCTTCCAAGGAGCAAGTGTCTTTTAATTTCATGGCTGCAGTTAGCATCTGCAGTGATTTTGGAATGCAAGAAAATAAAGTCTCTCACTCTTTCCATTGCTTCCCCGTCTATTTGCCATGAAGTGATGTGACTAGGTACCATGATCTTCATTTTTTGAGTGAGAACCCCATGAACAGAAATCAGAACGTGCTACAAATAAAAACTTTTTCTGTTTTGTGTTTTAGAGAACTGGTGGTTAATCATTTGCCAGCATACCATTGTGGCTGTTGCTTCCTCCTGTCTCACATAGTGCTCCACTGACACTGGTTTTATCTATTCTAATATGTAGGCTTGTTCCCTTCAGTTTAGAGTCTTTACTTGCTCTTCTTCTTGTCTGAATATTCCTTCTTTGGATTTTCATATGGCTGGCTCCTTGTCACTATTCAAGTCTCAGTCTGGTGTCACCTTCTCAGAGAGGCTTTCCATGACCATATTTTTAAAAAAATATATTTATTTGGCTGTGTCAGGTCTTGGTTGAGGCATGCGGTGTCTGTAGTTGTCGCATGTGGGCTTAGTTACTTTGCAGCATGTGGGATCTTAGTTCTCAGACCAGGAATCAAACCTATATTTTCTGCATTGCAAGGCAGATTCTTAACCACTGGGCCACCAGGGAAGCCCCTCCATGACTATCTTAATCAAAGGACCACCATCCATGTTTGACCACAGTTTCTGAATAACATCAACCTTATTCCTGCTAGAATAATGCCTTTAAAGTCATTTCATTTGGTAGTAGTTTGTATTTGGCTGCAAGTCACAGAGAACCAAATAGTTAAGCGTGTATTTTTCTCATAGACAAGAATCATGGGGTTGCACAGTTCAAGGCCACTGCACAGCTTGGTGATGACATCAAGGGCTTGGTCCCATCCTTCTTCATACCCCACCTTCCTCAGCACATGATAGTCTTTTCATGATCACACAATAGCCAGTTCACATCTCAGCAGATTTGAGCCTGGCAAGAGATGGGGAAAGAGTAAGGGTGCAAAGACCAAAATGCTGAAGCATATGCCAGCATTTTATCCATTTAAGAAGCCTTCCTGGAAGCCAGACCCAGTGACTTTACCACTTACAACAACTCGGCCAAATGACAGAAGAGTCTGGCAAGAGAAGTGTGTTTGCTTTCCAGCTTTTGTAGTAGAAGAAGGCAAGGAACATGAGGGTTTGGATGACTTTGGGGTAGATAATTCATGTTGTTTGCCATAGTACTCAATAAATTTTTATGAAATTTGTGATGATATGTCTTAAATGACCCAGCTCCATCTTCATCCAAGTTCCAGATGCAAATGAGTCATGGTTAAATTCTGCAGTCTAAATGTTAGCAAAGTTAATAAAAAGTCATCATTAAGGAAAGAGAAGATGATAATTGAAGTATTCCAGATGACTGGAAGCTCCTCCCACTTAAGTTTCAATATTTTGTTTTTGGTTATAATATTCAATTATTTTAAAGGAAGTTTTTCAAGAACATGTTATCTTACTATCATCAGGCAGTTGATGATGATTTAATCATTTTTGATGATTAAAACATGTTATCAATATAACCACACTGATTATCAGTTCAGTTCAGTCACTCAGTCGTGTCTGACTCTTTGCAATCCCATGGATTGCAGCACGCCAGGCCTCCCTGTCCATCACCAACTCCCAGAGTTCACTCAAACTCATGTCCATAGAGTCGGTGATGCCATCCAGCCATCTCATCCTCTGTCGTCCCTTTCTCCTCCTGCCCCCAATCCCTCCCAGCACCAGGGTCTTTTCCAATGAGTCAGTTCTTCACATCTCGTGGCCAAAGTATTGGAGTTGCAGCTTCAACATCAGTCCTTCGGATGAGTATTCAGGACTGATTTCCTTTAGGATGGATTGGTTGGATCTCCTTGCAGTCCAAGGGACTCTCAAGAGTCTTCTCTAACACCACAATTCAAAAGCATCAATTCTTCGGCACTCAACTTTCTTTATGGTCCAACTCTCACATCCATACATGACAACTGGAAAATCCAAAGCTTTGAGTAGATGGACCTTTGTTGGCAAAGTAATGTTTCTACTTTTTAATATGCTGTCAAGGTTGGTCATAACTTTTCTTCCAAGGAGTAAGCGTCTTTTTAATTTCATGGCTGCAATCACCATCTGCAGTCATTTTGGCGCCCAAAAACATAAAGTCTGTCACAGTTTCCACTCTTTCCCCATCTATTTGACATGAAGTGATGGGACCAGATGCCATGATCTTCGTTTTCTGAATGTTGAGCTTTAAGCCAACTTTTTCACTCTCCTCTTTCACTTTCAACAAGAGACTCTTTAGTTCTTCACTTTCTGCCATGGTATCATCTGTATATCTGAGGTTATTGATATTTCTCCCGGCAATCTTCATTCCAGTTTATGCTTCATTCAGCCCAATGTTTCTCATGATGTACTCTGCATATAAGTTAAATAAGCAGGGTGACAATTACAGCCTTGATGTACTCCTTTTCCTATTTGGAACCAGTCTGTTGTTCCATGTCCAGTTCTGTTTCCTGACCTGCATACAGGTTTCTCAGGTGGTCAGGTGGTCTGGTATTCCCATATCTTTAAGAATTTTCCACAGTGTTTTGTGATCCACACAGTCAAAGGCTTTGGCATAGTCAATAAAGCAGAAATAGATGTTTTTCTGGAACTCTCTTGCTTTTTCCATGATCCAGCGGATGTTGGCAACTTGATCTCTGGTTCCTCTGCCTTTTCTAAAACCAGCTTGAATATCTGGAATTTCATGGTTCACGTATTGCTGAAGCCTGGCTTGGAGAATTTTGAGCGTTACTTTACTAACGTGTGAGATGAGTGCCATTGTGCGGTAGTTTGAGCATTCTTTGGCATTGCCTTTCTTTGGGATTGGAATGAAAGCTGCCCTTTTCCAGTCCTGTGGCCACTGCTGAGTTTTCCAAATTTGCTGGCATATTGAGTGCAGCACTTTCACAGCATCATCTTTTAAGATTTGAAATAGCTCCACTGGAATTCCATCACCTCCACTAGCTTTGTTCGTAGTGATGCTTCCTAAGGCCCACTTGACTTCACATTCCAGGATGTCTGGCTCTAGGTCAGTGATCAAGCCATCATGATCATCTGGGTCATGAAAATCTTTTTTGTATAGTTCTTCTGTGTATTCTTGCTACCTCTTCTTAATATCTTCTGCTTCTGTTAGGTCCATACCATTTCTGTCCTTTATTGAGCCCATCTTTGCATGAAGTGTTCCTTTGGTATCTCTCATTTTCTTGAAGAGATCTTTAGTCTTTCCCATTCTGTTATTTTCCGCTATTTCTTTGCATTGATCGCTGGGGAAGGCTTTCTTATCTCTCCTTGTTATTCTTTGGAACTCTGAATTCATATGGGTGTTTCTTTCCTTTTATGTTTTGTTTTATGCTTCTCTTCTTTTCACAGCTATTTGGAAGGCCTCCTCAGACAGCCAGTTTGCTTTTTTGCATTTTTTTTTTCTTGAGGACAGTCTTGATCCCTATTTCCTGTACAATGTCATGAACCTCCACCTGTAGTTCATCAGGCACTCTATCAGATCTAGTCCCTTAAATCTATTTCCCATTTCCACTGTATAATTGTAAGAGATTTGATTTAGGTCATACCTGAATGGTCTCCTGGTTTTCCCTACTTTCTTCAACTGAAGTCTGAATTTGGCAATGAGTTCATGATCTGAGCCACAGTCAGCTCCCAGTCTTGTTCTTGCTGACTGTATAGAGCTTCTCCATCTTTGGCTGCAAAGAATATAATCAACCTGATTTCAGTATTGACCATCTGGTGATGTCCATGTGTAGAGTCTTCTCTTGTATTGTTGGAAGAGGGTGTTTTCTATGATCAGTGCATTCTCTTGGCAAAACTCTATGAGCCTTTGCTGTGCTTCATTTCATACTCCAAGGCCAAATTTGCCTGTTACTCCAGGTGTTTCTTGACTTCCTACTTCTGTATTCCAGTCCTCTGTAATGAAAAGGATATCTTTTTTGGGTCTAGTTCTAAAAGGTCTTGTAAGTCTTTATAGAATCGTTCAAGTTTAGCTTCTTCAGCATTACTGGTCAGGGCATAGACTTGGATTACTATGATATTGAATGGTTTGTGTTGGAAATGAACAGAGATCACTCTGTCATTTTTTAGATTGCATCTGAGTACTGCATTTCAGACTCTTGTTAACTATGATGGCTACTTCATTTCTTCTAAGGGATTCTTGCACACAGTAGTATATATGATGTTCATCTGTTAAATTCACCCATTCCAGTCCATTTTAGTTCGCTGATTCCTAAAATGTTGATGTTCACTCTTGCCGTCTCCTGTTTGACCAGTTCCAATTTGCCTTGATTCATGGGCCTAACATTCCAGGTTCCTATGCACTATTGCCATTTACAGCATCAGACCTTGCTTCCATCACCGGTCACATCCACAAATGGGTGTTGTTTTTGCTTTTGCTCTGTCTCTGTATTCTTTCTGGAGTTATTTCTCCACTGACTTCCAGCAGTATATTGGGCTCCTACTGACCTGGGGAGTTCCATCTTTCAGTATCCTATCTTTTTGCCTTTTCATACTATTCATGGGGTTCTCAAGGCAAGAATATGTTGATATACTGTAATGTATTGAAGGGTTATCTTCCAGGACTTTGAGCAGTGTTATGTCTGTTTGCCTTAGTTTGCAATGATGCTGTATTTAAAAAATAAATTTGCAATACCTTTATTGTTTTATTTCTAATCCTTTTTAATGGCAGGATAGAAAAATAAGTAAGCATGGGCACTGGAGTCAGACGCATCTGATCTTGAATCCTGATTCTACCATTTCCTAGCTGTGTAGCCTTGAGCCAGATAATTTTTCTTTCTCAGCCTTAGCTATTTTTTAAAATATTTCTTTAACTATTCAATGAGGACAGTAGTAAGTAATCCTTATACATGTTTTTGAGGATTTTATAAGATGATCTAAGTAAGGCAAATACAAGTGAATGATGGTCTTTAGCTCACCTTTTTCTGGATCACATATTAAACTATCATTAACCTACACAGTGCATTTGTGGACCACTGCCTGCATCAGCACCACCCACGATGACTACTAAAAGAGAAAATTTCAAGGCTTCCCTGTCAGTCTCTTTTTAAAAAAAAAATCTTAATTTTTAATAAATGGTACAAGGTTAATTTTTTGTTGTTGTTGACTAAAATTTGAGAACCACTGATTTCAGTCCCAAGCAAGGATTTATTGATCAGATTAGCTTAATCTCTGTTAAAGGCTTGGATAAGAAGTGCTGGGAATGATTTTAAGAATATGCTTTCCTGAGCCATGTCTTAAATGTAGTCCAGATTCTAGAGCCATACTGCCAGGATTCAAATCCTAACTTGACAACTTACTAGCTCTTTCTCCAGAGAAGTAATTTTAACTCTATGGGTCTCAGTTTCCTTTCCTGTAAAATGGAGATAATATTACGTACCTCATAGTGCTCAGAGAAGGAAAATGTTGAACATTCATGCTATACCAAAGTCTATACATGACAGCAATTAGTATTATAAGTAACATTGTTTTTAGAACCCATAGGGTGCACCTTAGAGGACATATCAGTGATTCTCAACACAGCCACACATTATATCACTGGAGAGCTCTGAAGATTCTGATGCCCAGGCCATACCTGAGAACAATGAAATCAGAAATAATATGTAGCTAGGATCTATGTATCTGGTTTTTGTTTGTATGTTTGTTTATTTTCAGTTCCTGCAGGTGATTCCAGTGGGTAGCAAAGGCTGATAAAAATTCTTCCCTCTCATTGAAAAGCTCTCCAGGGAATTCCTGGAAGTTCAGTGGTTAGAACTCAGTGTTTTCATTGTCAGGACCTGGGTTCAGTCCCTGGTCAGGGATCTAAGATCCCATAAGCCAAAATAAATAAATGAATTAAATAAAAGCTCTCCAGATAATTTTGATGATCACTGAATATTCCTTGAGAGAGGTATACTGGTAAATGAATTAGAGGTTAGTTTTTATTGAGAAAGGGAAAATAAGAGCTCAGCCTCTGACCAAGAAAGCCTGCAGGACACAGGGCTATTATAAAAGTATTGAATGTTGAAGGAAAAAGCCTCTAAAAGAAAATCTATTACTGGAATAAAAATAAAGGGCATAGGGTCTGGAATCACTTAGATCCAGACTCCAAACCCAAGTCTCCTATTTGTTAATGAAATACTTAATATCACTATAAGCCTCAATGTTCTCATTGTAAAATGTGGATATTTACTACCACGTAAAGTTTTTACGTGGAGAACGAAATGGCAACCCACTCCAGTATTCTTGCCTGGAGAATCCCAGGGATGGGGGAGCCTGGTGGGCTGCCGTCTGTGGGGTTGCACAGAGTCGGACACGACTGAAGCGACTTAGCAGCAGCAGCAGCAGCAGCAAGGTTGTTACGGGCTTTCCAGGTGGCTCAGTGATAAAGAACCCTTCTACCAATGCAGGAGACATAAAAGACAGGGTTCAATTCCTGGGTTTGGAAGATCCCCTGGAAGAGGACATGGAAGCCCAATCTAGTATTCTTGTTTGGAGAATCCCATGGACAGAGGAGTCTGGCAGGCCACAATCCATGGGGTCATAAAGAGTCAGACATGACTGAAGTGACTTAGCAAGCATGCAGCACACAAGGTTGTTAGAAGGATACAGTGGGTAAAGAGATGGAAAGCTCTTGGCTAGTAATGACTCCTACTCCATAGACATTAAATAAAGGTTTATCGTTATGGTTGCTTTTTGAAGTGAGATTAATGGGATCCAGAGTGTGAAGGAGAGTGAGGAGGGGCAAAGGCAATGCCCAAGTACTGTGCTTAGATAATAGGATAGACAATGGAGGTGTGCACCTGAGAGTTGGTAGACGAGAGGAGGAGTTCATTTCAGGAAAAACTTCTGAGATCTCCTTGCTTGCTTAGTGTTTATCAAGCAGCCTCCCCAGTCCTTTTCTAATATTCCTTCCAATGTGAGCTATCCTGGTAAACCCAGACTTCTGTGTTAGTAACCAGATTTTGTAGAAAATTTCATAAAGTGAATGTAAGGAAGTTCTCAGCAAGAACCTTAAGGGGACTTGTAAATAAACTACACACAATTTATTATAGTTGTTTTAAGAACAATTATTTCACTTATTGAAAGGTTTACTTGACTTCCTTATAGATCTTGGGTCTTGCAGGTTTCTGGTACTTTTATAGAGCTAAAGGGAATCAGAATTAATTTTAAACTCCATTTAAACTGCATTTTAACATCCAATTTGTCACTCACCACATCTTTGCAGCACCAGTCAGAGCTAGGCTGGAAGGACCCGATCTCTGCCATTCTTAGTCTCGGGGCTTCTTTTGGCTTTTACCAACTGCCGTATAACCCCATGACCTCACATTGCTAGACTCGCTAGGTGGGTGCCAGCGAGTTGGCTCTGGTGCCAGTGCTCGCCACGTCTCCGCCTCTGACCAGATGGGCAGGGGCAGGCAGATCACCTGAGCGACCAGGAAAGCAGTTGTCTCCCTCTTCAGGCGACCCCCAGTGCCTGCAGGAGCACTCCTTGCTTGGCTCATTGGAGAGAAGACCTAATATTTTGTCCAAAATTAATGAGTCAACAATTCTTCATACATTTTTTTTTTCATCTCACAGTTACCTCTTCATACATACTGGAAAAGGCCTATGGTATAATGTAACAGAACTGGCCCAGCTTTTAGTAATTTTTGGTGGAGTGAAGGGTGACTAGTTTCTTTGATAGCTCATTTTGAACAGTACTTCTCAATTTTGAATGGTCACAGGAATCATCTGGAGTCTTAAAGAACCTGATGACCGAATCTCATACGTAGAGATTGTGAATACAATTATACAAGTTTGGGGAGCAGGCTGACTTTATGACTCCACAGAGGTCAGGGTGACCAGCCTTTGCTAGGAGCACTGTTGCAGAATAGGGTAGATACTTGATACTACTTACTTTCATTTATGGACTTTGATCAATTATTCCAGACTCTCAAAAGAATC
Source organism: Bos taurus (assembly GCF_002263795.3). Taxonomy (NCBI): domain Eukaryota; kingdom Metazoa; phylum Chordata; class Mammalia; order Artiodactyla; family Bovidae; genus Bos; species Bos taurus. Next base: position 10,456,083 of record NC_037332.1, on the reverse strand, counting down.
CCATTCAGTATCCTGTTATATAGGGTGTCAAAGAATAATAGAAAGTGCAGGAGTTTTGGGAATGCTGGGACGAAAGGAAACCTGAACTATCATTCATATCTCTTGGAAACAGGATCTGTGAAACAACAACTTTAGAATCACTTGAATCTTGGGATTGACATATACACACTACTCCACAGAAAACAGGTAACTGATAAGAACCTACTGTATAGCACAGGGAACTCTACTTAATACTCAGTAATTACCTACATGGGAAAAGAATCTTGGAGTGGATATATGTTTATGTGTAACTGATTCACTTTGCTGTACAGCAGAAACTAATACAACATTTTAAATCAACCATGCACTAATAAATTTTTTTTTATAAAAGCTAAAACTAAAAAAAAAAAAAAATCACTTGATAATTTTAAAATTCCTGAGCCTTATCCTCATGCCTCCTTAGTCAATGTCCCTCAAGTGGCAGTTGGGGGGGGGGGGGATGTCAAGAACCTATATTTTAATACATTTCCCCAGGTGATACTTAGGCACCATTCATTTCTAGCAGAGGTTCTCAACATGCACATTTGAATCACATAGGGCTATAAAAACACCCGTGCCAACTAAACCAGGGGTTCTCAAACATGGCTTTTATCAACCATTGGCATCACCTTGAAGGCTTCCAAAAGCCCTTGCTCAGGCCCCACCCTATGCCAGTCACACTAGAATCTCTCTGTGAGACCTAGGCATCCATGGTTGTCAAAGCTCTCCACGTGGTTCCAGTCTGAAGCCAGGATTGAGAACCACTATACCATATATTCTGGTTTAATTCATTTGGGGTGAGTCTCAGGCATTAAAAACTTATTGTGGCAATCATTTTGCAATATACATATATCAAATAATTATGTTGTACACTTAAACTAACACAATGTTCTGTGTCAACTATGTCTCAATGAAACTGAGGGGAAAATAAATAATTTCTAAATGTACCCCAGGTAATTTTAAAGTGCAGTGCAAGATAAGAACTCCTAAATAGTCATTTTCAGCTTTCTGAATTTCCAGTTCAGTCACTTGATACCCTTTAGCCTACACATTCAGGCTTTCATCCTTCCTGCGCATCAGACCCAACCCAGTCTTGACCAAAGCTGATAGTGATCTGGAGGCTTATTCTCATGAGAAGTTAGTTATATGTCCACCTAGACATAGGCCTCGACCCCCTTCTTTTCTAGGCTCATCAACTAATCTATCATTCATTCAACAAATATAAACACCCAGTATTTGTCAAGGACTCTTCATTGAACTGTGGATACGATGATAAATAATACACTGCTCCTGACCTCTCAAAAATCTTATGTATTTGCAGGGTGAAGGAGGGAGACATACATACAAAAAGAGCTATAGCAGAGAGTAGTAATTATTACAATGGATAAGTGAACAAAGGACTGTGGGAATACCAAATGATAGCAACTAAATCTGCCTTGGAGAGTCAGGGAAGACACGTCTAAGGAGAGGCTATCTAGGCCAAGTCTTCCCTGCGTGACCTGTCACACCCTCCATGATGTGATTCCTCTCTACTGCATTTCTTGCTACTCTTGACCTGGTTTCAACTTCGATCACATTAAACTCTCAGTTCTTTGAATGCCCCACACTCTCTTGATAAAACTTCAGTAGTCTGTGTTTGTTTGCCTGGAATTTTTTCTCCTTTTCCTCATCTGTACCTCCTACCCAGGGCTCCGCTTAGCTGTTATTTTCACAAAGAGCCCCTCACTGACCTCCTGGATGATGATACATGTCCTGGTTAGACATCCGTGTACTAGCCTATAGAGCTGTTTTTATAGCTCATGCCCACTTTATTAGGTATCTGTGATCCTTCAGACCTGTGAATGCCATGAAAGCAAGAGCAACCAGTGGTCTCTATTGCCAGTGTCTCTCATGCCTGGCACTACTGGATGAATAAATTATTGCATTCCAGGAACAGGGGATGATATGTTCAAAATCACAGAGACATGATGTACTGTGTTGTGTTCTAGAGTAGCAAAAACTTTGGATAATCAATGTATAGGTTCGGCAGGAGGAGGTTTTTAGAGATGAGTCAGAAGAGGTTGATTGTTAAGGGCTTTGTATGTATTCCTAAATGGTCTGAACTTCACCCTGTGCAACAGGAAGCCAGAAATATGTTTTATGCAGGGGAGTATAATAATGAGGTTTATCACTCTACAAGAGTGGACTGAAAAAGAAAAGCCATTAAAGAACATTAGGAGATATTCTAGTCCCTAGGTAAAAAATAATAAAGGCTTCCCTGAAGCAATAAAGCACAGGGTTTCCATTCAAAAGGCTTTCTGAGATTGAACCTATAGCACTTGCTGACTAATTACATGTGGGGGTGAATGTAAAAGATGATGCCATGGTCTAGCTTGGAAGACAGGCTGGGTGGAGATGCTGTGAATGGAAATACGGCTGGGTGGAGATGCTATTAATGGAAATACGGAGTGTAAGAAGAGAAGAGCTACTTTCAGGAAAAAATATAACAAGAACAGTTTTAAACATGTTGAGAGTTCCAAGTACCTATTGGAATCTAGAGAGTCTTTCATGTGGTTAGAAGTGCATACAGTTCTTAGCTTGGTATCTTATTGATTGTGGATGCAACTGGTTTTGTCCAACAGACTATATTGACTTTCAGTTAATGTACAAAAAGACAGATTTTTGAAACTGACAGTGTCTTACTGATTTCATGATTTGTGCTTCCTTGGGCCACAATTGGCAATACTTCAAGGGAGTCTCCATTAAAGTTACTTTTTGGTTCTTGTCTTTGATTACATACATAAACCTATGCCAACCCCACCTGAAATTTTAGGTGGTAGCAATGCTCCCCCTGATAGCTCAGTTGATAAAGAATCTGCCTGCAATGCAAGAGACCCCAGTTCGATTCCTGGGTCAGGAAGATCCCCTGGAGAAAGGATAGGCTACTCACTCCAGTATTCTTGGGCTTCCCTTGTGGCTCAGCTGGTAAAGAATATGCCTGCAATGCAGGAGACTTGGGTTCAATCCCTGGGTTGGGTAGATCCCCTGGAGAAGGGAAAGGCTACCCACTCCAGTATTCTGGCCTAGACAATTCCACGGACTGTATAGTCCATGGGTCCCAGAGAGTCAGACACGACTGAGCGACTTTCACCTTCAGTCTTATTATGGGTGACTATACTGTTATGTTTTCTTCCCTCATCTGACTCTGTGTTCAGAAAAGAAGCATGTCTTATTATTCTTGTCAGTCTTAGTGCCAAGTATACAAAGTGATGGATGGATGGCTGAATTATTTATTTAATTAATTAATAATCTGATGGCAGGGATATGGGTACTTCCTGGGGTTAATCACATAGGAATTGAAAATCTCTGTATGTAACGTCTCAGTGTCTTTCAGTGAGTTACTGGCCACAGCAACAGAGGTAGAAGAGATCACTGTAAATATTTTTTAAATGGCCTTCATCTTATCATTTTCTCTTGACAGTACAAAACCATCCTGGGAATTTTAAAGCTATGGTTATAAACGACTGTGTTTCTTGATATATATCATCAGGTGAAAGAGAAGCATTTAAGCTAATTGTTGTTGAAAAACATATTTGGTGCTAAGAGATGGCTAGGTGGGTACATGATCAGATTTTTATTTTCAGAAGATAACTTTATGGATCATATGAAGTGGCTGGAAGAGAATAAATGATTCCAGTTGGACAGAGGACAGATGATGTTGAGGGTCTGCATTAATGCAATGGCAGTAAAATGGAGAGTACTTGTTCATTCATTCATAAATATGAAGTATTTATTTATTGTTTTACACCAGACTCTGAGGATGCAGTGGTGAATAAGCCCAATTAAATTCTTACCCTCAAGGAGATTATAGATTGTAGAGAAGATGCACATAAATCAGATCATCATACTAATAAATGTAAAAATGCAGGTTTGATAAATTTGGAATGAGAAAAGAAAAACTGAAAAAAAGCCTCTCAGAGGTAAAATGGACAGAATTCATTTCGTTATTGGGGTATCAGAATATACAAAAGACCTGCTTCCTGCTCTTCTTTTTTGAAAGAATATTCAGACTAATTTGTGTAACAGAAATAACATATGAGAAATACCATTGAGGAAGATGTATTATGTGACAAATGGTGTGGAACAGATTTAAATGACCTTTTACCAAAAGATGAGATCAAAAGACTACGAATTGTAAATTCTGATTTTGCAATAAATTCCACTTACTTTTTCATAGTCACTGTTTAATTGGAGTAATGGTACTTTTTGATAAGATACAGTTTACTCCATGTCTCTCTCCATTTTGATTTATTTTTTTTTCATTCAGATGTTGCCAGAGCAATTGAATTACTGGAAAAACTGCAGGAATCTGGAGAAGTACCAGTGCACAAGCTACAATCCCTCAAAAAAGTGCTTCAGAGTGAGTTTTGTACTGCTATTCGAGAGGTATGGGACTAATATTTTTATAACTATATTCTGCGCTATGCCTTCTGAATAGAAAGCATGTCTTTTCCACACAAACAGTTGAACTAGTTAAGAATGTAACTGCATCTTAAGCTTTCTGGTTTTAACTGCTTAGACAGATGATAAAATATAATTTAGTCTGCTAAATTCCAAAATTAGATTCAGTTAGGATTTTTGCATTCATGTAAAACCAAATGTTGAGCTTATGGTACCCGTGAAGTGACTACTTCAGTGGGTGACTCTGACACGTAGTCTAAACTTTTTAGTAGTCACTTGAAGTCGTCTGGAAATTCAGGTAGAAGTAGTCATCATTAATGGGGACTGAGCTTTTCTTAAAAGAACACTTGACTAAATCTTTCTCAGGTAAATCTGAAAGAGTAACTCACTACTGACTAAAGTTATAGTTATTTGAAAATTACTGTCTAGTAAAGTAATGGGCACAGGCTGATATGCTCTTCAACAAATCTTTGTAATGCTTTCCTGTTAATGGTTTCAAAAAGCCTGAGGTAGAATAAGTGTGTTCAAAATGACTGTTTGAATTTTTTATTAATTTGTGGTGAAATTGACTAGTCAGTTAATGAATTTCACTGGTTATAAGATAGTTCACTTAATGCTTTCTTCAGTAAGCCCATCACCTCTTCTGCATTTAATTAGCACCTAAAGTACATATATCCAGCATTATTTATCCTGCCCGAAGTCCTCAATAGTAAATTACGTACTGTCATCCTTTCCAAAGTCAGTTGAACCCAATGGCTGCCAAGAGGGTCTGTGTAGCAGAGGGCATGCATCTCTCAGAGATGCTTGTATCAACCTTCCTCTTTAAAAAAAAATTTTTTTTACATAAATGCATTGCTATATTTATGTATTATTTATATATTTATTTTTGGCTGCACTGAGTCTTTGCTGCTGGTGGACTTTCTCTAGTGTGGAGAGCGGGCTCTACTCTAGCTGTGGTTTGCGGGCTTCTCTTGTCTGTAGTGACTTCTTGAGTGACCTTTCTTGATTATAGTGACTTCTCTTGTTGTGAAACCTAAGTTCTAAGGGTGCTGGCTTCAGTTGTTGCAGACAAGGGCTCAGCAGTGTGACTTGCTGCCCCGCTGTGGGCTTCAGCAGCTGTGGCACAAGGGTTCACAAGTTGTGGCTCGCGGGCCCTAGAGAGTGCAGGCTCCGGTAATCATGGCACGCAGGCTCAGTGGTTGTGACTCACAGGCTCTTGTGCACCAGCCTGTAGTGGCACATGGGCTTCGTTGCTCCATAGCATGTGGGATCTTCCCAAACTGGGGATTGAACCTGCATCCCATGCATTGGCAGGCAGATTCTTATCCACCCTACCATGAAGGAAGTCCTCAGCCTTCCACTTTGCAACTGTACTTGTGGTTAATGCATGTTCTCCACCTGAACAGCGCTAGTTTCTGAGTTGTCGTTAAGTAGAAAGCCTCATGTGACATTAAAATACACAAAACCTGTCTCACTGCATATTTTAGCCATGCCTACCCAATGAGGTTAATATTTGAATTTTGCTAGGATTTTACTTAGACGGTGCTTGTGCTAAATCTTCACTACATGAGGTTGTTAACTACTTAATTTGTGTTTACAGTGAATGCAGTTTAAGGAAGTAGCCATAATTCTATCTCTAAATTTTAATTTATGAATTGTACCAAAGACTAAAAGAAAATTTCTCCAAGTGTATGAATTTTCGGCCATCCACTGCTCAGTGGGAAAGGTATAAGATACATAGAAACCCCATGGGCCTCCCACAGTCACTCTGTAGACTAAGGCTACATCCCCTATACACTCTTTTCTTCCTTCACAGAGTGCTACTCCCCTGTGATTTGGTGGCTGACTTTTCATCTTATTCTGTCCCCTTTCTACTTTCTACAGAATTAAGTAAAGAATAGTATCCATTAAATATATGTCTCTGCTCACTGGGAATTTGGCTTGTGATCCATGTAAAGTCTCTACTTTTACGGAACTTAAATTCCAGTGCAAGAATGATGATTAATAAATATATAATACAATGTCAGAAAATGGCACTATGGAGAGAAATGAAGCAGGATTAGGGGAGTACGGGTAGGACTCTTAAATTAGAGTGGTCAGAATATAACTTAAGTCATGGAACACAGGTATTGGAGGGGATAGTGTTCCAAGTAGAGCAAACCACAAGTGAAAAAACCCAGAGACAAGAATTATCTTAATCCATGGACGCAACAGTCCAAAAGCCAGCTATGCCTTCAGTGAAATAAGAAAGGTAGGCTTCCTAGAGGCAGCTGCTGCTGCTAGGTCGCTTCAGTCGTCTCCGACTCTGTGTGACCTCGTAGACATCAGCCCACCAGGCTCCCCCGCCTCTGGGCTAGGGAGCAGGAAACACAAGGCCTCACAGGCCATGGTTAGAACACTGGATTCTATCCTAAGCATGATAGGAAGCCCTTGGAGCATTTTGACCTCACCTGCTCAGCTTTTGAAAAATGTTTTTCTGACTGCTGAGAATACATGGGTCTGTGCAAGAGTAGAAACAAAGAGATCAGTCATAAGGTAATGAGCAGTTCAGGAGGTGAGATGATGGCAGCCCAGATGAAGGTGGCTACAGTGCAAGTTGTAGGGAGTTGTCAGATTCAATATATATGGTTTTGAGAATAAAGGCAGTGGGAATTGACATACAGAGTATATCAATGAGAGAAGTCTCAACGGATTCTTACATTTGGACCTGAACAGTTGGATCAATGTGATGTAACGAGATGGGAATCCTCGGGGGTGGACGAGGTTTGGAGTCGACTATACAAGCACTCTCTTCTGGATATAGCAAACTGGTGATTCTTTTCAGAAATCCACCTAGAGATGTCTGGTAGACATCTAAGTCTGAAGCTTAGGGGAGAAGCTGATGCTCGAGGTGTAAATGAAGTGTCGATACCTGTTCAAATAAACACACAGGCCTTTTTCTTTAAAAAGTTTGCTAAGGAAAGAGAAGATTCAAGTGAAAAAAAAGAAAAATGTAAAGAAATGTGGAGCCATTGTATAGATATTGTAAACACATCTTACAAGCTCTGTGGTAAAGTACGCTGTCATTAGTGGCCCTTGGAATTTATAACTGATGAATAAGCAGTTCAGAAGTTGTAGAAGGGAGAAAAAAGATGATGTAGTTTATCTACCTTATATTTTATAAATTTCACTAATAAAATTAGTTTATATTCACATTACTGTCCTTAGTAATAATTTTAAAGGCAATGCATGTTATATAAACATTGATTTTGTCCCTTCTTCTCAGCTAATATTTCATAGTAGTTGCATGGTATTGTTTATATTTAAGTTTGGAATTTTTATTATCCTCATAGTATTTTTGTGTTAATCATATGAAGTAATGATAAAAGTAGCCAATGTGTATACAACAATTCTGATTCATAGAATAACATTGTGACCTCATCTAGTGAAAGTTCTTCAGTAAAATATAAGATATGAATGCATGTTGATGGATAGGTGAATCCACAAGCAAGTAAAGTACAACGAAGAAGTTATGATGTAAGGTGTTAACTACCTGAAAATTAGCTTTAATTTTACTCCTGGTCTCTTCGGTTTTGACTGTTATGCTGGAGTGAAACCATTAAAGTGTGGGTTTCTTATTCATAATAGGAATAATACTCAGAGTCTCTCTGATTAAATTATTTGAGTTTTCAGAAATATTTGCCAGTTAATACTTTCCAGTGTGAAAGTTATAAATGTTGTCATCACAGGAGGAGAAAAGAACTGGAACTATAGAGGCATCATTCTTTGTTAAAATGTATTTGTTTATGTTTCGGCTGTGTCGGGGTTCTGCTGCTGTGTGCGGGTTTTCTCTAGTTGCAGTGAGTGGAAGCTCCTCTTTGTTATGGTAGACGGGCTTCTCATTGTGGTGGCTCCTCATTGTGGAGCACAGACTCTAGGCTTCAGTAGCTGTGGCACTCGGGCTTAGTAGCTGTGGCCTGCGGGCTCTAGAGTGTGGGCTCAGTAGTTGCGGTACATGGGCTTGATTGCTCTGCGGTATGTGGATTTTCCTGGACCAGGGATTGAACTCACGTCTCTTGCACTGGCAGGTGGCTTCCTGTCTGTTGTGGGAAGTCTGAGGCATCATTCTTAGTTGCATTCACTGGAGCAAAAATAGGTACAGGTCATGCCATTGCCAACAAGACTGTAAAACCCAAATTATGCTTAAAAAGAAAGCAGAACAATCTATTGCAGTTTTTTGTAGGTTTTTTTTTTCTCCATACATAAGTGTTAATAGTAATTATTATTTTATGTTGAGGCAATTCCATATTTTGCTTTACCATCAAATAAAGCCACTGAATCAGCTTCTGGCATATGTGCAGCAATTATATGGGGAGAATAATTTAATTAAATTTAATTTTTTTATGAAAATGGATGATTAAAAGAGATTACATGTTTTCTCTGCTTAACTAATTTTATTTAGTCTGTAAAAAAGACTGAAAAGGTTTTGTTGTGATCAGTACTGAAATAAGACCATCTGTATATACAACAAATAAAGCACTGATCTATTAATAAATGAGTTACACTTGAATGACAGTGCATGCAGAGCTTTATTCATAGAATACAGATAGTGGTTGGCAATACTTATCTTGATTGTGTTTTTTTGCTCAGTGATTTTAAAAGGACTGATTGATAATTTGCTTGTACCTATTCAGGACAGGTAATTTTGGAGTACATGACAGAAAACTGGAGTGACAGGTGATGCTGCTTTTCCAAAGTGAAAGGCACTGGCACACAAAGAAAGTTCATACAAAGTTTAGAATGAGAGGTGAAATTTATAAATTTATTCTCCTTACATTCCCAGCAAAAACTATTTCTGTGACTTTAAGTGGCTTTCTCAAGTTTTAGTTCATCCCTGTGTTAATTAACTTGAGTGATCCAAACTTATAAATTAAAATATAGGGGAATATAAGGATTGAAATAAAAGGATTATTAAATGTTGATTTTTTGATAAGAGAATTTCCCAAGATAATTGCAATGCAGTTTGAATAGTTCAATTGGCAACATATGGACTTTCCCCCGACACTTTGTATTCTTTGTGCCTCAGAGTAAGAAATCAATAGTATCAGTTTAGTTCAGTTCAGTCACTCAGTCGTGTCCGACTTTGCAACCCCATGAATTGCAGCAAGCCAGGCCTCCCTGTCCATCACCAACTCCCGGAGTTCACTCAGACTCATGTCCATTGAGTCAGTGATGCCATCCAGCCATCTCGTCCTCTGTCGTCCCCTTCTCCTCCTGCCCCCAATCCCTCCCAGCATCAGAGTCTTTTCCAATGAGTCAACTCTTTGCATGAGGTGGCCAAAGTATTGGAGTTTCAGCTTTTGCATCAGTCCTTCCAATGAACACCCAAGACTGATCTTCTTTAGAATGGACTGGTTGGATCTCCTTGCAGTCCAAGGGACTCTCAAGAGCCTTCTCCAACACCACAGTTCAAAAACATCAATTCTTTGGTGCTCAGCCTTCTTCACAGTCCAACTCTCACATCCATACATGACCACAGGAAAAACCATAGCCTTGACTAGACAGACCTTTGTTGGCAAAGTAATGTCTCTGCTTTTCAATATGCTATCTAGGTTGGTCATAACTTTCCTTCCAAGGAGTAAGTGTCTTTTAATTTCATGGCTGCAGTCACCATCTGCAGTGATTTTGGAGCCCCCAAAAATAAAATCTGACACTGTTTCCACTGTTTCCCCGTCTATTTCCCATGAAGTGATGGACCAGATGCCACGATCTTTGTTTTCTGAATGTTGAGCTTTAAGCCAACTTTTTCACTCTCCTCTTTCACTTTCATCAAGAGTATAGGAATGGTCATATTTTAAAAGGGCATCCACTTTCTGCAACAGAATTCCAAAAATTTCTTTCCGAAACGAAAATGATTTAAAAAAACAGAATTAGCCATCCATTTGCTACCATTATCTTCCAAGTTTTAAAGCATTTAGGCTTCCTGCTCTTCAGAGTCATGTGCTTATTGACCTGTGTATGCAGACTGTGGTGAGCACTCACTCCCACTATTATGCCTGTCACTTGCTTGTTTGCACCAAATACACAGAACTGAATGCCATAGTCACCAAAGACTGCCTTCCTTGGGCGATCACCAGATGGTATGTGTTAGTAACGTCTAATGTAGTAGAACTATAGAATAAGAAAATAAAACCGAGTACACATAGCAGCTATCGTTCTGTGATGGTGGATCATTGAAAAACATTGTAGTTCTCTTGTCCTTCTTAGCCCATGACGCAGTTGGACTTCCCCATCCTCCTTTAAGCTCCATGGGGTTATGGGAACCGCTTTGGCTAAGGAAATGTGAGTAGAAGTTATGTGTGCCATTTCCTCATGGAAGCCTTTGAGTCAGTGCAGTATTTGCTATGTCCCCTTCCCTTTTCAATGTGACCTAATGGACATGAGTTTGAGCAAACTGTGGGAGATAGTGAAGGACAGGGAAACTTGATGTGCTGCAGTTCGTGGGTTTGCATAGAGTTGGATACAACTTAGTGACTGAACAACAACAAAGTGATGTTTTATGCGATAATCAATCATCCTGGATTACAGAGTGAGAAAACCAGAAATACAGGTTTAGCCAACTCTTAATGAACATATCGGCTCAGCAAAAAAATAAATCTTTGCTACTCTACGCCCCCAAGACGTTGGGGTTATACCACAGCAATACCCAGCTATCCTGATTGATACTAAAACAGTTACAAAGCCAAATTTACCTTGGCAAAAGCTTATAAGCTTTTATCAGCCCTTTCACTGCTATAAAACAAAGTTAATTTTTAAAAGCTAGGTTGTATGTTTAGTAAGCAGTGATAAATTGGTTTGAAACTATGTAAAATTGGTATCTGATATAAGGACCAATGCACATTAGGTGTCGCATGCATTTGGTCATATTTTGTTTGCTTCTAGCTCCCATTTGCTCTTACACTCTTTTTTTTTTTCTTCCTTAGGATGGAGCTTACTAACCTTCCAGCACCACCTCCCACCCCATCTAACCCCCACTGCCATGTATTAAATTGAGCCATTGCATCCTAATTCCACAATCATATGGGTCATAGCATTATGACACAAGTGCTTGTTCTTGATGCTCTTTTGTTCATCTTAATTTACTGTGTGGATGAAAGCACAAACAGCAAACGTTATTACCTTTATGAGAAGGCTAATGATTGGTCATCTAATAGCATATAGATTTCTAATTATCTTAAGAAAACATATCCTCACATCAATAGTGACAAGATGAGATGAAACAAGGATACACAGAAGGAGAAAGAAGAGTTGGAGAAAGGGAGAGTGAGAGGAATGAAGGAAGAAAGGCAAGAAGGGAGGCTGGTTGATGTTAATTATGGCATAGTGTACTATAATGGAAAGACAGAGGAACATTGCATGGAGTCAGAACATTGACAATGCATTCAGACAACCTGGATTCAAATCCTTGCTTGGCCGCTTAACTGTGTGATCTTGGGCAAGTTACTTAAACTCTGTGTCTTGGGTTTGTTTAGCTTTTCTTTCTTTTTTATATATATATATAAAATAAGGTAACTTCCTAGGACTGTTGGGAGGATTAGATCAAATAAGATAAAAAAAAAAAAACTCCAAAATACCTTGACTAATATACCTAGCTAAAAGAGGAAGTAGTTAGGAAATGGTGCTTATTTTGGTGAAAAGTTTAGTGGTTTTAGTGATAATACAAAATTTTAATATGTTTTAATAGAAACATTATTTACAAATATAGAGAATAATAGTTCTATAGTTATCAATCATCCAAATGTAGAATTTTTTTCCTTAGGAGGAGGATCCACATTTTAAGTTAAATGTTGACAGTCTAGTAGTGTTAGAATAAACAAATATAGTAAGGAATCTGGAAACCTTGCCATATGATGAGAAGTTAATAACAACAGGGGTTATTTGGTCATATTTCAGGTTATTTTAGAACAAGAGTTTTTAATTTAATGTAATATATAGACCCTGGTGGCTCAGGTGGTGAAGAATCTGCCTGCAGTTCAGGAGACCGAGTTTTGATCCCTGGGTCAGGAAGATCCCCTGGAGAAGGGAATGGCAACCCTCTCCAGTATTCTTGCCTGGAAAATCCTATGGACTGAGGAACCTGGCAAGCCACATTCTATTGTAAAGAGCTGGACACAGCTGAATGACTAATACACACCATATATAGGCTTCATGTTGTAGATGAGGAACAACTATATATTTTTTTATTTCTTTCCCTTTATTGGCAAAAATTTTACGGCAAAATATGTTTTTAAAGTTTTACTTCAAATATGAATAGAGTGGCATGGATTCATTGTATAAATTTATCATCCTTGTTATATAATGGCATCTTGAATAGCATTACACTCATCAGAATTAACAAAAATGTATCTGAAATTATGTTTATGCATATCTTTTGTTTGTATTGAACTTAGCATAAGTTGGCAGATGACAAAGAAAAGAAAGCTTGGTCGCTCTTACATTTCCTTTGATTTTGTTTGCATTGCTAAATATGATGGGGCACAAAAGTCAAACTTTCTTTTGTGATAAGTTTCCTGCCAATGAGAGCATGAAGTCAAGGAAGCTTATTTCTGAGCATCTTGAAAGTACATTACACATTATAGAATTTTTCCTTTTTTTTACAGAAAAAGCTCAGCTTTTAAAAACTGAAAATTTAACCAAGACTTCTATTTTTCCCAGTGTATCTTGACACATTTCCAAGCAAAAAGAAACCACCGAATAATTGGAAAAAGCTTGATCAAATCATGTACTCTAGAAATGTTTGAACTGGTGGGTTGCTCAGAAAAACAACAAAAAAATTTAAAGAGTGTCTGTGTTCACTTCACCTAATTCTGAACTTTGACATTTTGCTAATGTTTTGTAACCAGTTATGGTGAAAATAATAGCTGTACATTTCCATTTGGCATGCAATTGGGTGAAAACTATGATTGTTTCAGTGAAGTTCTGATTTTGATCTGTCTCGTGAATGCTGATACCCTAATGTGTGTGTGTGTTGTATACCCCGTGAATATTTTCAAGGCCAGTTGTTCCAACAGTGAAAAGCTTCTTTGTCAAGCAGAATTTCTAATGGGAGAAAACTCTTTGATACCGTGTGCGCATGTGGAGTGCATATGGAGTTTCTGGGTCCAGCAACCAGCTTGCTTGCTCTGGTGAAGACAGGCATTCCCCACTTTATTCATAGAGACTTACTTCTTTTAACATCAGGGTAAATTAGTGTCACAGACTCCAATAATTATCCTAAAAGATGCCTGGCCTTCCCTGCTCTATGGAAAGTGGTCCAGTAATCTCACAGCTCTAGCCTGGAATGTATATTTTCAATGTTTTATTTAGGAATGGAGCAAAATGTTTTCTTTTTATTTGACAAAAGATTCTTGGCTTTCCAGAAGATAAGTGTTAATATGCTTGGTTGCACTTGGGTCAGAAATTTCAATGTTTATTTTTCTAAGTAAAGGATTGCTATATCTTAGCAAAGTGTGACAGAAGACTCTCATTCATGGCTGGATTTTCTTGTAGCAATATTAGGGCATAAGAAGGAGGCTGTGGTCCCTAGATTCCAGGTTTGCTGATCTTATTGTGGTTACTGTTGGAAACAGCTGCCATTTTGGCGGGAGAGATTTAGAGCTGAAAATTCGTGATGTTTCCAGTGCTAAAAGGGTGTCTGTGAGGGGAAGGGAGTTGAAAAGGAGAAAGCCTTGTCAGTGTATCCACAGGGAAGACCTGCAACAACTGGAAAGCCTGCAAAACTCTTTTAAAGGTTACTTCTACTTAGATTTAAATGAAAAAAGGATTCAAATGTCATTCTTTGCGGACAGAAGCCTCCTTGCTGATGCCAGCCTTTCCAAAACTAACATCACTTGACCTGAGGATAAAGGCTTTGCTAGAACCTGATTCAACCTGAAGTGTCTTAGAGAAAGCTCAGGTGTCAGAAGTCCTACTCTGCCCTGATGAAGAATTTAACCCACTGCTGTTGAAACTGATCTGAACTGAAGCTTTGAGCACTTGCTGCTATGAGAACAGACACTAATGGATTGGAAATTAAAAATGACCTAAATATTTGTAAAAGATGAGTCCAAATTTTCCCTTTTTCTAAACAAATAAAGCAGTCTTCTTATTGAAGCATACTTTAAGTAGACACAAAGTTTTCCTATTTTATATGAATTGTTTAATTTGGAATTATTATATTTTCCAGGAAATGATTAATTAAAAAAAAAAAGTCATAGTATCGTTTGTGAAGTGATTCAATGTTAAAGGCAAAACAATGGCATGAACATTTATTTACATGTCTGTTTATCTTGGGATAACACCATATACTTCATTAGACTCTCAAAAGAGCCCATGATATGTCCTCCCACCTCACTCCTCAAAAAAATGAAGAAAACTCCCTAATAAAGGGTGATGGTATCAGTTGAGAAATACTACATGACTAGTTTATCTGACTTAAGGTCCCTCCAATTCTATGAATCCATACATAGTTATGTAGCAAGTAAGTAATGTTTTCCTTGGTGTAGATTATATGGAATTATGTAAAGTTGAGCATGTATGTATGGTAGGAATATGAGACTATGTGAGACTGTATCAATTAGATATGGGAAAGACAGATACCATGAAGATTTTCAAACTGATAAAAAGAGTAACATGTGTCCTCATTTGATTGAGTTTTTTTGGAGAACCTAATCTATTAATATCATTTTATCACAGGAAATTGCAAAAGCAATGAGAAACAGAATTTGTAAACTACAGTTATAGTTCTATTCCTGTTGCTTTTTCAGAGAGAAGACACATTTTAAACAATGTGAAGAGTGTTTATAGCATCAACATGTCACTTTCTGGTGGCAAGAACAGGGTCTGTGTGGCAGGAACCATTTTAGACTATAATTGCACTAATGGGTCATTGATCTTACAGATATCTAAACAGACCCTTACAAATCATCTGTAATGACTCTGAAGGCTGTTAGCATCACTGTTGGGTAAATGCTCAGCTCCATCCTTTCTGTTTGCTACTACAAGTGATAAAATAAACAGTACAGATTTCCCCAAACTTGTAATTACATGTAATACTTACACAGTAGTTCAAAATAATAGAGTCTTCAGAGAAGTTGTGTTTTATATCAGAGAAAATGAACATTTCTGTCTTCTGTTGAGATCATAGGACTGGAAATCAGAACTTCTATTTTTGGCACCAGTGATGATAAAGTTTTTTTTTCTCAGTGAGCAAATCATTTAACCTTTCCTTGCTTCAATATTGCCAACACATGTGGAGACAAGTCCATTTGTACAAGCCATCTAAAATGAATGTTAAGTTACAATTCATGTTTTTAACAAGATTGCTGTTATCCCTGAGTGTGATTTGCACACAGAAAAGGGAATGAAATTAGTATCACTTATAATTCAAATATATGCAAGGCGATTACTAACTTCCTCCCTCTCTTCTTTTTTCCCTTCTTCCTTCTTCTTTGTTTTTCTTTCATACAAGATTTAGGGCTGAAAACTGACCACTGCATCTTGTATGCATAATTTCCTTGATTTTTATATAGTCTGAGTGCTTGTGTTTAATTCTGAAGCACATTTATTTTAATTTTATGTGTTTAAAATGTTATAAAAAGGTATCGTGCTGATGAAATCTTTAGGAATATATTCTTCTCCACTTAAAGTGAAAGTGTTAGTCACTCAGTCATGTCCAACTCTTTGCAAATCCATGGACTGTAGCCTGCCAGGCTCCTCTGTCCATGGAATTCTCCAGGCAAAAATACTGGAGTGGGTTGCCATTCCCTTCTCCAGGGAATAATATTATAGGGCTTAAGTTCAAACTTTTTTTGTGTATATTGCTGTGATTCACTTGTTTTGACTATTGTGTGATAGTCCATTGTGTAAATGTTTTTTCACTCTCTCATTGGTGAGGATGTGAGTTGTTCCTTCTTTTTCACTTATGATCATTGGTGCTGCTATTAACATACATGTATTTATTAGATGATTAAGACTTTTCATGGATATATATGTAGATATAGAATTTCTGGATCATAAGGTATAAAATGTTCAACTTTTTATGAGATAACACCAGTTTTTAAACTTGGTTGCTCTAATTTATGCCCCAAATGCAATATAGAAACTGTGTACTCACATTACCTCTAATCCTTGGCATATGAAACATTTGAATTTTTACCAACTGAATATACTAAAATGGGATCTCATTGCAGTCATCATTTGCATTTAATTGATCACTAAATTGCTGAGTGTCCCTTCATTGGTGATGTATGTTTCTTTATCTGTGAAACATCGGTTTATGTATTTTCCTATGAGTTTGTGTTTTTATATATGTATGTATATATACATATATATTTAGTATATTCTTGTTTTCAATTCTTTACTGGTATATATAGTGAATATATTCTACTACTTTGTATCTTATCTTTAAGATGTCTTATAATTGTTAATTTTTAAATATTCATATTGATCATTTTTTAAATAATCAGTGCTTTTTTGGTATATCACCTCAGATATCTGGTACCTCACCCCAGGTTCTAAAAGATATTGCACCTGTATTTTCTATTAAAAGTAAAACTTTTATTTTTAAAATCTGTGTCCTTAGTATGAGGTAGGAATCCAGTGTTTTTAATATGTAAAGATGACTTTATTTTCAGCTCTATTTATTAAATAATTCATGGTTTCCTCTGATTTATTGCATCATTATATACCAAAAACTATACACATGGATCTGTTTCTGGTTTTTCTGATTCATTGGTCAGTTTACATTATTTCCCTATTTGCTCATTGGGAGATCCAAGGCAATAAATATTGGAGGTGGGGAGAACAGGGCATGAGGAATAGTTTCAATTCTATCTAGTTTTGATCCTAGCTTTTGTGTGTGTGTAAAAGTAAATTAATAAGAGCAAGCCATTCATGGATCAGTGGACAATGATGAGTATATGCCATAAATTAAAGTTTATGATAATTCCAATTCTGGTCTTTGCACCTGAGGTCCAAGGAAGGAAGAAAGAAAGAAAGCACACAGCCAAATGGTCTCAGAGAACAGTTTCACACTCACGATTTGTGGGTCTCTTTCTATTTCTTTCATCAAGGTTAATTAAAGTTTTAACTAAAGTCTTACTAGAATGAAGTAAGCGAATGTCTATTTCAATCATCACAGTGTAATTAGCATCTAGTATATAATGTGTGCCAAATAATGAGTATTTATAATTATTTGTTGAGTGCATGAAGAAATTCATTAAGATGGCTTAGATAAACATATATTTTATTTTCATAAGTCTTGAATTTCAAATAGGACTCTGAGCTCTTACAAATCCCAGCTAAAACATGTGTTTCTTACCTTTAGGAAGTTATAAACTTCTTTGTGATTCTGATGATTGTGAATCTGGTAAAATATATGTGCGATTTTTTTCCCAGAATATGTAAATGTGCAATTTTTTTTTTTTTTTTTTTAGTTCAGAGGCTGATAAACCCTCTATAACTGATCCATTTGGGGTCTTGATCTTTTTAAATCTCTTAATTTTACAGATGAGAAAATAAGATCTGTAAAGTTTACATTGTCTTTCAAGCTAGTTAGAGCCTGAATTAGTATAGAATCAAATTTCATGATTCCTAGTCTAATCTGGTTTAACTTGTGAGCAGTGGCAAAAACAGAATATTCTGAAATGTGGAAACAGTGAAACATTTGTTTCACTACTTATTGGTAATGAGCTAAAATAATTGGAAAATTGCATCATGCATGATTCCATTTCCATAATTCCTCTTCATATCATGTTCCATGTATGCCAACATCATTATTTAAAAATTTTGTTTCCAATTATTTTCTTTGCTTCATTTAGCATGAGACAATGCATGGTGTTTTCATAATGTATTATATCATATATTTATTATACAAATTTCCAGAAGGCAGTGTAAAAATTTAGTTACTAATCATGGCATAATTGGCATTAAATCACCAAAACAGTTATGACATTCCCAGAAAATTTGAGTCCCTTCTGGAATAACTTAGGGTTTTGGGGGAACTATAGCTGATTTATAAGAATATTAGTTTCAGGTGCACAACATAGTGATTTGATATTTTTATAGATTATACTCCAAAGTTATAAAATATTGGCTATATTCCCAGTGCTATATATTGCGTACTACATTCTTATAACTTATTTACTTTATGCCTTCTATAAAACTGTATATCTTAATCCCCTTCACCTATACTGTACCTTACCCAACCTCTCTATACCTTCTGGTAACCACTAATTTGTTTTCTAGATCTGTGAGTCTGCTTCTGTTTTAATTTAGTTTTTAAGATCAAGCTTTAGAAAGTCTTTAAGGATATATCACACATATTTATGTCTATTCAAATGTGTCCCTGCTGCTGCTGCGAAGTCGCTTCAGTCATGTCCAACTCTGTGCGACCCCATAGACGACAGCCCACCAGGCTTCCCCATCCCTGGGATTCTCCAGGCAAGAACACTGGAGTGGGTTGCCATTTCCTTCTCCAATGCATGAAAGTGAAAAGTGAAAGTGAAGTCGCTCAGTCGTGTCCGACTCTTAGCAACCCCATGGACTGCAGCCTACCAGGCTCCTCCGTCCATGGGATTTTCCAGGCAAGAGTACTGAAATGGGTTGCCACTGCCTTCTCCGGATGTGTCCATAGTCCTTTTCTAAGTTAGCTCTACGCATGCATGTGTGTGCTAAGTTGCTTCAGTCGTGTCTACTCTTTTGTAACCCTATGGACTGTAGCCCACCAGGCTCCTCTGCCCATGGGATTCTCCAGGCAAGAATACTGGAGTGGGTTGCCATGCCTCCTATAGGGGATTTTCCTGACCCAGGGATTGAACCTGTGTCTCCTGCGGCTCCTGCATTACAGACAGATTCTTTACTGCTGAACCACTGAGGAAGCCTCAGCTCTACATACAGGGAAGCCATTTCAACCAATAGCCACAACTTTAGGGAGAAGGCTTGCTTTCCTAGATAAAGAGAAAAGAAACCTGTTACCGGTAATCTTATCTTCCAGAACTACATTGTATCCTCATGTGCGCCTGTTAATCATAAGAGACCCCTAATATTTATTAAGCCTGATACTTGAAAAACTTTTGAATTGCATTTTCTCTCTGGTGCTGTTTCCCATAAATCAGCAGTAGCACATCCCAGACTTGGCCGACTGGCTAAAGTCCAGCCAAAAATTCCTTTGCTCTCCATTCCCAAATTGCCAGCAACTGGAGGTGAAATCACAGCATCTAGTCCTACCAGTTAATAAGCAAGAAACAGCAGTCATATTAATTAGTTAATTATTTTTATTGAAGCATAGTTGCTTTACAATGTTGATGTCAGTTTCAGCTGTGCAGCAAAATGATTCCATTATATGTACATAGATATCTATTTTTTTCCTATTCATTTCCCTTGTAGATTATTATAAAACACTGAGTATAGTTCCCTGTGCTATAGAATAGATGCTTGTTGGTTATCTATTTTACATCAAGTAGTGTATATAATTTAACCCCAAACTCCTAATTTATCCCTCCCCTGGCCCCTTCCCCTTTGGTAGCTATAAGTTTGTTTTCTCTGTCTCTGGGTCTGTTTCTGATGGCAGTCTTTTTTTTGACAACAGTCATTTTTAAAGGCATCTTTCCAAGTTTCTCAGGGGCTATGCAAAGACATACACAAATATAAAAATCAAATAAACAAAGAACTAACTAGACAACAGCAAAAGCAACTCAGTAAACCATTAAGGCCTTGCTGTCACACACTCTCTTCCTCTCCTCTGTCTTGCTACTGGAAAGATGGGACTTGCCAGAAATACCAGTAATGAAAACCATGGACTTCTGGATAGCTTACAAAAGCATCACTTTGATGATAGTGGACAGATGTGTACCTTCTGCACTAAATATAATAATGTTCCTCTTTCTTTAAGGTCAAGAAAAGAAAGGGAAATTAGCCTCTCTGGAACACCCAGTAGAATGGATTATTTCTCTTTCACTGATTTCTTGATATCATTTTCTCTACACACCTTGATATACAATTTTTAGATCCTGTCCACTTGGAAATATCAGTAGGCATGCAATTGCACAAAGATGACGGGGCTGTACCACGTATTTCTTAAAGAATATGCAGGGCTAACTATTCTGAGAACTACAAACTCATATGGAGTCAACGTGGGAAAGGTTACTGGCTGTGTAGTGAAATTAAAGAATACTACCTCCTGAAGTTTCTGATTGAAACAGTATTCTGTTAGATTTACTCTGTGACTACTTACTTAACTGCCAGATACTTTTGACTCCTTATTTCAGAAAGTGAATTATAACTGGATTCTATTAAAAATTTCTTTGAAAATCATTCAATTTCCTCACAGATGGGACAGCAGTTACTTTTGTGTCTAGGATAGAGATTAAATAACTATCACTGCACATTGAGAGAATTGGTATTGCCAGACATTAGCTAAGTAAATTAGACTTGTGTCAACAAGCTATAAAATATGTCCTTCCTCCAGATATGACAAAGACTCATGTCACTTATATTTCAATAAATAATATATCCAAATAATTAAGTTGGAAGAAATTAAAGGACTTAGAAAATTATAGAAGCCCTGTAATAGTTCGGTAGAACTTATCAATAATAAATACTTTAAATGTTTGAAGATAGTCCCATGAGAGGTCAGTAATGTATTAATTACCGTGGTTGAAGATTTTGTAATCATGAGTATGATTTAAATCACACTGTTGATACTTCATGCAAAATACCTTGTCAAGAATAGGCAATTATTCAAACAATAGTTAAAGAACAAATCCATTTAGAATGTTCTTTTGCCTCGATTAATTATATCAGAGATCTACAGCTGAGGGAGGAATTGTGAAGATTTCTATGACTTAAGGACTTAAAAGTAATAGAATTGCTGAATCATACCTGTTGCCAAAATCTTGGCTCTCTGTGGGCCAATGCCAAATAGAAATATAGAGACAGAGTTACGGAGGAGAAGGAAAGAGTGGCTTGATTACTTTGCCAGGCAAAGAGGAAACACAGCAGGCTAGCGCCTCAAGAACTGTTCCGTTCCTCCCCCCACCTCCTGAGAGGTTATATAGTCTGGGGAGGAGTATGTGAAAAGGATCAAGGCAGTAAGACTCTTGTATTTTTTCTTCTGCAAAGTTTCAAAATGGTGAGGTTGCTGACAAGAACAGGGTGTGTGCAGGGTCTTAGGTGATCAGCCTCCTAATCTTGGTGAGATTATCTGGTCTGTTAGTCTTGCCTCAGATGGTTTCCTGGCTGCTGCTTCTTTGATTAGGAGCTGTTCTGCCCTTTGGAACTTGGGTCCTGAAGTCTGGAGTCTTGCCTGTAAGAAATGGGGGACAAAAAGACCTTCATGCCTAGGAGCCCCACAGGGCCCTGCTCTGCATCATACCTGATGTTCAGATTTTCGTCTTAGAAAGAATAAACTTGGGTAATAAAGAATCCATATAAAATATGATTTAGTCATCATAGTATAAAAATAAAAGCAAATGAAATTGACTTATTATAATTACAACTTTAATAGTATTTGCATTGCCAAATACAAAGACAGATTGAAGTGTCCAAATATTTGAACATGTGACTACACATATGAATTTCCCCAATTTGAATTTCTGTATAATTAAAATTAGACCCTGTGATGTTAAAAGCTTAAAAAAAAATTCCCATAACATTTATTCTGTCTTTAGTTAGCTAGTTGTAATGATCTAATAGTGAGAAAAATAAATATTGACTATGTGATTATATTTCTTAAAATATTACAGAAGATAAAATATTTATCTTCTGTAGAAGATAAAATGTTTTTCAGTCATTGAACTTCTAGTGATTTAAATGTTTACATTTGTTCATTTATTATAAGATTCCAGAAAGTTTTTGATCATCAAATACTTATATATAATTTTGAGAGATGTTTTACAATGGATGCTTAATTAGATATGAGTTTACAGGCGAAAGACTTAATCATTTATCTGGCTATTTATTTATTTAATGTTAAATGTTCAGATGTTTACAAATATTGGTTTCCTTTGAGGAAAGCAGTATTTTCAATTACTAGAAAAACACATGCTTATTGAGCTATATTTCAATGTGTTTGGTATCAATGTACATTGTTTTGGTTTTCAGTTGCTAAGTTGTGTCTGACCCTCTGCGACCCCATGGACTGTGTAGCCCACCAGGCTTTTCTGTCCATGAGATTTCCCAGGCAAGAATACTGGAGTGGGTTGCCATTTCCTTCCTCAGGGAATCTTCCTGACCCAGGGGTTGAACACACATATCCTTTGTCTGCTGAATTCCAGGCAGATTCTTTATCACTGCTTTGGAGAAGGAAATGGCAACCAGTCCAGTGTTCTTGCCTGGAAAATCCCACGGACAGAGAAGCCTGGAGGGCCACAGTCCATGGGGTTGTGAAGGGTTGCACACGACTGAAAGACTGACACACACACCAATCTTTATCACTAAGCCACCGGGGAAGTATATCAGTGTACATATTAGCAAAGAAGCAAAAAGAGAGTTTTCCTCACGTCAATGGCTAATTTGAATGTATAAAACTATTTAACTGGATTCAGAAGTAGTTGCCTGGTAATTAAGCTTGTTGATTTACTTAATAATTCCTCTATTGTTCCTACTAGAGGAATAACCTTTTAGAGATATCATTTCAGATACTGAAATTCACCATATGTAATTTTATATTAATGGAGCAAGTTATTTAGGAAATAAATAACATAAACTATATGCTGTGTTAACTCTGAGGGACATTTCCTGTTTCCCACTCTTCTCCACTTCTCCATTCACTTGGCTTCTGAAAGCCTAGTAACCACTGATATATTCTCTTTACCTTCCATCCTCCCAAAGCCTTTCCTGTTAGTGTCTGGAAGAGGGAAACAAACAGAATGAGATGGGTGCACTCCCCTCCAGCCCACCTCCACTCTGTTTTTACCTAAGGTTCTTTAATTCTGTGTATGATAGTGGTTCCTCTTCTTCTTTTTTAATGTAGCAGTCCTGCGTTTCTGACATTGGGGCTTAGATCATTTTTTATATGAATGCTTTCTCCATTTATAGCAGAATTTTTCATTGACCTTTCCTAAAGTATACACATAATTCCTTAGAATCCTTATTTGGTGCCTAAAATGATACAGACATATTACATTTACACTTTCATATACAACAGTAATTTAGGCTCAAAATTAGTGAATTTGAATGTGCCTATGATAGTGCAACAAAAATATTATACCCTATGCAAAGAAATACTAACTTTCAGTATGCAGCTAGTAGCTGGAGGCGCTCTTGGTGTGAAGTTCATAACGCATCTCTACACAGCCTGGCCATAGTCTTGGCTCAGCTGAAACTTGGAGAGTTACCTCCTGCTCACAATGTCTAGTTACAGAAGGGCTTTGTCTTCCTTTGTGGCCTCCCACTAGGCCATCGATGATGGTGCCAAACGTGGTAGGTGTTTGTGATGATAGCCATAATTTAGTGTACCTTTAGAACATTTCTTGAGTCCTCTGTGCTTGCTGTGCTCCCCACTTCTGCTTATTTTGCAGCAACTGCTTGTCCTTCGCCCTCTGCCCAGTACTTCTGGACACTTTTTGTATGTAATGCCAGTTGTTATAGGGATAGCAGGATTCACCCTCCTTTTTATTGAAAAGGAGAGTATATTTACATTAGTAAGTCTCCTGAACTTCTCAAGAGTACCATGTAAAAATGTGCACTGAACTTTTTAGGTGCACCATTCAATTTTGTGGTTGTCCTGAATTTAAATATCATTACAATTTCCTGGCAGATGGCTGTGTCTTGAGGAAGGGCCAGCTCTTTCTAATAGGCACAGAAGCAGCAATTGTGCTAAGAATAGGACTGGATTTCTCATAACATTTTCTTTGTCGTGTTGTGCATTTATCACAAAGAGGCAATACTATGTACACTGACATTCTAAGAGAGACCACAAATTAGGATTTAGCAGTTCTTGGAGCCTTGAAACAGGCAAGTTTCCTCTTCCTGATTTAAACATCATTTCTTTTAACTTTCCCCTTACAGCATGGTGTCCCTTCCTTTCAAGCATCTAGTTATTTCTTCTCCATGAAGAACTCCAAAGCTTATAAGAAATGCTTACTGGAAACATTTGATTCTATAATTTTCTATTTTGTATGATTGTTTTATGTACAACACAGTCATATAATTCACATCCACTTACTCTCAGTAACCCATGGGCAAGATTTAAGAGCATTCAAGTGTGACCTTCTCTTAGACTGAAGAAAAGAAAATTTGTAAAAAAAAAAAAAAAAATTTGCATAAGGAATAATCCAACTGAGTTAGGCTCTTAGTAGCTGTATAGTCGTTTAAATTTATAGCAATACTTATACTGTTTGGGGCTTCTCAGGTGGTGCATTGGTAAAGAATCCACATCTAGTGCAGGACACGTGAGTTCCATCCCTGGGTTGGGAAGATCCCCTGGAGAAGGAAATGGCAACCCTTTCCAGTATCCTTGCCTGGGAAATCCCATAGACAGAGGAGTCTGGTGGGCTACAACCATGGAGTCACAAAGAGTCAGACACGACTTAGCGACTAAACAACAACAAAATACTATTGTATGGCTATCAACTTCTTAGAATCTTCCAAAGTGTGTTATGCAGTGAAATGACCCAGCAGTTTTAAAATTAAGGATATGGCTATTTGAGGATACTTGAAAGGTAAATTAAAAAAAAATAAAGAGGTGCCAGCAAATTTGGTTTTTGACCTAAACTTCTGAGACCCTTTACCAAGCATATCCCATGGTGCTCTTATGGAGTACAGTGCCTTCTGCCTGAGGATGACTCTATACACAGCACACTAAACACTCTGACCATTCTGACCGAATTGGGTATAAAGGGTGGACAATCCAGATGTCCACAGAATGGCCTCCACTGAGGAATCCTCTAATCAGATTGAATGCTCTGTTTACGTGGGACCAGAAAACATATGCATTGCTGAATGCCAGCATCCTTTCTCCACCTAAGCCACAATTTAGGCCGCCTCCAGTTCTCCTTATGCTTCACCTTGCAGCTTTTTGCTGGGAATTGTGTCATTGTTTAGATTGGGTATCACATCCATATCAGTCTTCCTAAGTTGTCAAGTGCAGAGCAGTTGAGATCCAGTGAGTAGGTTTTTGACCCTGGAGGCAGTGTCTTCTCTAGGGTTTCCTAAAGGGTGCGTGTGTCCTGTGACTTGATAGCCATTATGGTTGATTGGAGCCCCTCGTGAATCCAGCCCAGAGGCAGGTGCTGCCTCCAGGGATCTCATCCAGTAGGTTGTACATGCTCACTTAGTAAACTAAAGCTCAGCAGTGGGTCTGCTGAGCGCTGTGGTGGGTAACATTTCTGATCTGTCTTGTCAGAGGACAGTTCAGTGAGATACTACTAGCCACTTTTTTAGTTTCTGAATCTGTTAGTTCGTGGCAACTTTGACCCCAAATGATACCAAAAGACAAATAACACACAGTTGTGTAACTCCATCAGTTTCTTTCATTATCAGCAGGGCTAGTGTGTCTTTATCCTTGAGTAGACAAAACACTGACATGTTGGAATAACTTTGTGAATGATTACCTTGCTCCTAGGCGAATGGCCTCCCATAATTATTATTACAATCTTGTGGGAGGCAACTTCAGCATTATCAGAGGAAAGAAAAGTTACCAAGGTGCAGTCAAGTTTAACCATCCATAATTTCACCACACAGGGCTTAAAATAGCTGTTTCCAGCTTTCCCTTGCTCTGCTCTCAGTGTAGTAACACTTCAAAGATAAGTATTTTCATGTGGACTGTAAATCTGAAGTATGCTTAAGTGAAAGTTGAAATACTACTAATATGTTAAGTTGGCAATATAAGATGCATGCAGCGAAAGTGTTTTACACATTTCCGGGTGTGAAGAGGGTAGGTTGCAAGTACTAGAAAAGTGTAAACTGAAAAGAATGAAAAATTACTATAATAAGCCTTATATCACGGAAGCATTTTTTGAGAATGAGACGTTCTAGGTGGTATTCCTCTGAGCCCTGACGTCTTCCTGATTTCTCATGTTTATGGAGCACACTATTCATAGAAAGAAAGGAGTGTAAGGGGAAAATGCACAGAAGTCTTGCATAAGAGGAAACCAGTTGAGGTAGATGGCATGCTGTGAAGTAGAAAATGGTAAAAAGGAGCCCGGCAGATCCTCCAGGTTTCCTACCAAACAACTTCCCTCACTTCTCTCTAACTGGCAGAAATACAGTTTCCTTCTGGTGCTGCACCCCTACCTGTTTACTCCTGGCCCAAGCAAGACTCAGGAAAGAGGGATCCAAGCCCCAGCTAGAAGGGTCAATACAAGGCAGATGCCACAGGGGTATCCCTTGTGAGCGATTAGTTTACCAAGGTGGTAAAGTGAAGTCGCTCAGTCGTGTCCAGCTCTTTGCAACCCCATGGACCGTAGCCTACTAGGATCCTCCACCCATGGGATTTTCCAGGCGAGAGTACTGAAGTGGGTTGCCATTTCCTTCTCCAGGGGATCTTCCCAACCCAGGGATCAGACCCAGTTCTCCCGCATTGTAGGCAGTTGCTTTACTTTCTGAGCCACCAGGGAAGTCCAGCAAGATGGGAAAGTGACCCTAATCTAGCCGAAGTGGCGTGAGTCAAAGTCCAGCAACGAGATTCTGAGAAAGGTATCAATGTTATTAAAAAGAGACATCCGAGCAAGTAATTCCCTCTTTTCTACTGGATACTATCCTGTCTGGATATAATTTTTGAAACTATAACAGTCATTTGAGGATTACAAAGAGAACAGGCCTCCAAAAGACAAAGCTGACATTCTGAGCATGCCAGAGGAGTAAAAACCTGGGTCTCTGATGACAAGATGAAGACTCTGTCCTGTCTAGATTCACCTTACCTTGAAATCTCTTCTTACTAGATATTCTCAGTGCTTGAGTCCATGGTTGCCAAATTTCACTGCACGATAAGAATTACCTGGAGCACTTAAAAAAATCCTAATGCCCGGCTCTCACCCCACCGAAGTTTGATCAGTGTTGGGTAGGAAGCCAGACATGAGTATATTTTAAGGATTCCCCGGTGATTCCATCATGCAGCACCATTTGGGAACCATCTGGTTTGAGCCATTTTGAATTACTTCTTTTGTTATTTCCATCTGAGTGCTCCCTAACTGAAACAACAGAATTTAAACTAAAAAAAGTTTAAAAACATAATTTGTATGAATAACTATACTGGATTACAAAAAAAGAAACAACAGTAAGAAAACTATAATAAAAAGTCAGAAAAAATGCTTTAATAGTTTTCAAAAGGAACTTAGCGAAAGGATTTGCAAAGTCAGTTACTTAGCAATCTAATTGAACTATATTCAAATGTAATTAAGTACCTACAACTCTTGATAGAGTAGTCTAACTGATTATTTCCTATTTTATAAAGCTTTGTATCTATTTGATAACCTGAAGTTTAATTTTTGTAAAAATAATTAAAAGTGAGAGAATCCTTTCATCTTTATTACATTTAATCTTTGAAGAATATGTCTACATAATAGAAACAAATATGGGCTTTTATTATATGTAATTTCAAGAAAGGAAGATTTATTTTTCTTGTCAGCTGTTACCAATCTCCTCAACCACACACACACACACACTTTTACTTGACACTGGTGAATTAGATTAAGACCGTCTGATATCTTCTTACCTGGCCCATGATTATCATATATTGAATTTAGAAAGCATCTAAGAAATGGTCCACTGTGACTCATGCCCCATGTCGGGAGACACAGGCAGCAATCCTAACAGCTCAAGGTGAATCGTGGCCAGTTTTGTGACTCAACCACTTTATAGAAGAAACATTTTCCACTCTCTGGAAGGCTGCACTTCCTCTTATATTGAGGAGGGTAGTTTCTTGTCATCTGCCTTTACAGGGTGGAGATCACAGAGGAGTAACTCTTTCAGTTCATCTCCTTATCTAAGAGCCAGAGAACAGCAGCCTGTTTCTCTTCTCACACTTCCATAAAACACTATGCTCTGAACTCCGAATCTTGCTGAGAATTTCAGTGTCACCGTGTTGTGTAGGAGTAGATATTTTGGGCGCTCTCCATCCTGACCATGTATGTGATGACACTACATCATGATCAAATATGACAGCTGCCAGAGCAGACTTCTGGTTTCTTCAAAGATGTTCTTGATATCCCACAGCTAACATTGACCCCATCCTTCTTTTCCACTGCTCAGTCACTGTACTTGGGTTTTGATTTCTTTGTCTTCATGTAAGATAATAAAAACTATATAGATATTATATAATAAGTAAGCATCTCTAGTCTCATTAGACAGCAGAGAATACACCACTCAATTTAAAAAAATAAGCCTGGTAAATTGACAGGTATATGGGCTTTTCATTTTATTAGTCATATTAATGTAAAATTTCTTTAATTTTATAGTGCATAGTGATAATTTGCTTAACAGAGGGCAGAAGTGACTACACAGCCTTATTCTTTAAATACTTTTAAAAATATACATTTATATAGGCAGTAAGAAAATAAAGAGGACACTATAGAGTTTGAACCAGGCATGGTTTCAGGTTGTTTTCCTCTGATGCTGAGTTATGCTGACAATTATCTCTGATAAAAATGAACAAGCAATGTGATGGGAATAATCAGTGGCTGAGAAAGAGATTCTTTGCATCACCTGATTAAGGGTAGATAGCAATGAAGCACTTCAGCCTAAATAAAACTTTCTGAGCATTTCCACTCTGCCCTCCTTTCAAAAGTTAGATTCTTATAGTATTTAATTTGAAGGATATGAAATACAAAGGCAGGTTTTTGTCATGCCTAAGGACAGGTTAATTATACATTCAGATTCAACTCATCTTCCACGTTGATAAAATTGACCTACTTTTTCCTTCAGAGAGAGAATGCGTTATGAAATATTTTCACATTAAAAATATTGCATTTTGGTGTCTTTCTTCTTACATTCTATAATTAAACCTGGCATATCACTCCCAAAAGTTAAATGAATTTCAGTTCATTTTTCAGGTCTGGGCTTTCTAATGAGTTAGCATCTCTGCTGCCTGAGACAAGTGGCCTTCACTGCTTTGCATGCCATAGAGTTTTTCTGACAGTAGTGGTAATGATGCAGATGTTTGTCTTTGTGGGAATGTTCCAACAATATCCCTAATGAAAATGCATGCCTATTTCCTGGCAAATAAAAATATACCATTTTTTCAAAACAGAAAAATTCAGATGCCTTTATCCTAAGACGGCAAATGTAAACAGTCCATTACTTTCTCCACATCATTTTTGCTGTATTCTGCTGTAGCCATAAAGTCATTTTCTGAAACTTCTCTTTTTGGTGTTGATATGGAACCAAATTCTCCAAAATCTTACGTAGTTTCCAAGTGGAGTGGGAATATTTATAGAGCTGTAAGGTTATAATGTGGATGTGACTGGTGATAGAAGCAAGGCCCAGTGCTGTAAGAGCAATAGTGCATAGGAACCTGGAATGGTAGGTTCATGAATCAAGGCAAATTGGAAGTGGTCCAACAGCAGATGGCAAGAATGAACGTCGACATTCTAGGAATCAGCAAACTAAAATGGACTGGAATTTAACTCAGATGACCATTATATTTACTACTGTGGGCAGGCAGACCATCCCCATGGAAAAGAAATGCAAAAAAGCAAAATGGCTGTCTGAGGAGGCCTTAAAATACCTGTGGAAAGAAGAGAAGCAAAAAGCAAAGGAGAAAAGGAAAGATATAAGCATCTGAATGCAGAGTTCCAAAGAATAGCAAGAAGAGATAAGAAAGCCTTCCTCAGTGATCAGTGCAAAGAAATAGAAGAAAACAACAGAATGGGAAAGACTAGAGGTCTCTTCAAGAAAATTAGAGATACCAAGGGAGCATTTCATGCATAGATGGGCTTCATAAAGGACAGAAATGGTATGGACCTAACAGAAGCAGAAGATATTAAGAAGAGGTGGCAAGAATACACAGAACTGTACAGAAAAGATCTTCATGACCCATATAATCACTATGGTGTGATCACTCACCTAAAGCCAGACATCCTGGAATGTGAAGTCAAGTGGGCCTTAGGAAGCTTCACTACGAACAAAGCTAGTGGAGGTGATAGAATTCCAGTTGAGCTGTTTCAAATCCTGAAAGATGATGCTGTGAAAGTGTTGCACTCAATATGCCAGCAAATTTGGAAAACTCAACAGTGGCCACAGGACTGGAAAAGGTCAGTTTTCATTCCAATCCCAAAGAAAGGCAATGCCAAAGAATGCTCAAACTACTGCACAATTGCACTCATCTCACACGCTAATAGAAGGAAATGGCAACCCACTCCAGTATTCTTGCTTGGAGAATCTCAGGGACAGAGGAACCTGGTGGGCTGCCGTCTATGGGGTCGCACAGAGTCGGACACGACTGAAGTGACTTAGCAGCAGCAGCAGCACACGCTAGTAAAGTAATGCTCAAAATTCTCCAAGCCAGGCTTCAGCAATACATGAACCCTGAACTTCCAGATGTTCAAGCTGGTTTTAGAAAAGGCAGAGGAACCAGAGATCAAATTACTAACATCTACTGGATCATCGAAAAAGCGAGAGAGTCCCAGAAAAACATCTATTTCTGCTTTATTGACTATGCCAAAGCCTTTGACTGTGTGGATCACAATAAACTGTGGAAAATTCTTCAAGAGATGGGAATACCAGACCACCTGACCTGCCTCTTGAGAAACCTATATGCAGGTCAGGAAGCAACAGCTAGAACTGGACATGGAACAACAGACTCGTTCCAAATAGGAAAAGGAGTACGTCAAGGCTGTATATTGTCACCTTGCTTATTTAACTTATATGCAGAGTACATCATGAGAAACGCTGGGCTGGAGGAAGCACAAGCTGGAATCAAGATTGCCAGGGGAGAAATATCGACAACCTCAGATATGCAGATGATACCACCCTTATGGCAGAAAGGGAAGAGGAACTAAAAAGCATCTTGATGAAAGTGAAAGCGGAGAGTGAAAAAGTTGGCTTAAAGCTCAACATTCAGAAAACGAAGATCATGGCATCTGGTCCCATCACTTCATGGCAAATAGATGGGGAAACACTGGAAACAGCGTCAGACTTTATTCTTGGGTGCTCCAAAATCACTGTAGATGGTGATTGCAGCCATGAAATTAAAAGATGCTTACTCCTTGGAAGGAAAGTTATGACCAACCTAGATAGCTTATTAAAAAAGCAGAGACATTACTTTGCCAACAAAGGTCCGTCTAGTCAAGGCTATGGTTTTTCCAGTGGTCATGTATTGATGTGAGAGTTGGACTGTGAAAAAAGCTGAGCACCGAAGAATTGATGCTTTTGAACTGTGGTGTTAGAGAAGACTCTTGAGAGTTCCTTGGACTGCAACGAGATCCAACCAGTCCATCCTAAAGGAGATTCAGTCCTGGGTGTTCATTGAAAGGACTGATAATGAAGCTGAAACTCCAATACTTTGGCCACCTGATGCGAAGAGTTGACTCATTGGAAAAGACCCTGATGCTGGGAGGGATTGGGGGCAGGAGGAGAAGGGGACGACTGAGGATGAGATGGCTGGATGGCATCACTGACTCGATGGACATGAGTTTGGGAGTTGGTGATGGACAGGGAGGCCTGGCATGTTGTGATTCATGGGGTCTTGAAGAGTCAGACGTGACTGAGCAACTGAACTGAACTGAAGGTTATAATTAGAGCATGGCATCAATCTTTGGGAATTGACTCATGAAATTGATTTGCCATGCCATCTTGAGCCTTATATATAGGTAAGCTCATTTGGTTTCAATAAATAAATAAATATAGTTGCTCTTAGTATTATATCCTTAAACTTAAGAGTGTAACTTTGTCTTTAGAGATTTGCAGAGATGGAAATAATGAAAGATCTATGTAAATAATCTTAAATAACTTTTTAAAAATTAAAGTATAATTGATGTATAATTTAACAAATCTTTTTTATTTTTTAAAAATCTGAAATTTTGCAAAAATGCAGAGATTTTTCCAACCTAAACTCTAGATATATTTTGGTATTTAAGTGAATGTTTGCTGTTGCCCTATCCTCAGAGGAGCATTTTGAAGTGTTCTCCCAAAAGTTAAGTGAAGTTCAGTTCATTTTCAGGTCTAGGCTTTTTAATAAGAACTTGGAATTCCTATACAGTGTTAGTGTGTAACTAAGAATGCAAAATGGTGCACCTGCTATGAAAGACAATATGGAGCTTCCTCAAAAAATTAGAAATAAACTACCATATGACCCAGAAGCCCATCTTCTGCGTATTTATCCAAAAGAATTGAAATCAGGATCTTGAAGCGGTATTAGCACTTATCCTATTCATAAGCATTGTGCATGCATGAAAGTCATTATAGCTTTATTCCTGAGCATCACCATAAGCCTGACCAGACCCCCAGATGGGGTACAGGATGGATGAGCACCAGAGATGTGCATTATACCCACTGTTTGGTCATTTTAAAAAATAGTGTTTTATATTTACTTGTCTATGTTATAAGATTATGTCAAAATGGACATCAGATGGGCTGCATCAAAATATTCTCATTTTCAAGACTTATTTACTGCCAGGGGGTTATTCTGAGCCTTCTTTCTCCTTTGTTGTTGACAGTGCAATCATAGTCATTAGGACATATTACATAAAGAACTCATCAGAGTAGAACGGGAAGGGACCTGAGCAGCCTGGATAACTCAAGTCAAATGAAATCTGCCATCAGTAGCAGCTTGGTGAAATTCATGTGCATCTATGGGTAGCTGCTGTCCAGTGTTCTTAAGGACAAAAGCTATGAGGTAGTTTTCACAGAGAATGTTCTTGCTAGATTAACTTTGTTTAGGCATGAGTTATTGTGCTGTTAGCCTTGAGTTTGATATTAATGATCAACAGTATGTATTGAATAAGGTGTCTTTAAACAAAAACTCACATAAAAAGACTAATAATTGCTTGATGGAAATGTAACCAGAGGCTTGTAGGATCCCAATTCTGAATTTTCCATAGGAGCAGTGGTAGAGCATAAGTTCAGCCATGAAATTAAAAGACGCTTGCTCTTTGGAAGAAAAGCTATGACCAACCTAGACTGCATATTAAAAACCAGAGACATTACTTTGTCAACAAAGGTCCATCTAGTCAAAGCTATGGTTTTCAGTGGTCATATATGGATGTGAGAGTTGGACTATAAAGAAAGCTGAGCACCAAAGAATTGATGTTTTAGAACTGTGGTGTTGGAGAAGACCCTTGGAGTCCCTTGGACTGCAAGGGGATCCAACCAGTCCATCCTAAAGGAAATTAGTCCTGAGTGTTCATTGGAAGGACTGATGCTGAAGCTGAAACTCCCAATACTTTGGCTACCTGATGCGACTCATTGGAAAAGACCCTGATGCTAAAAAAGATTGATGGCGAGAGGAGAAGGGGATGGCAGAGGATGAGATGGTTGGATGGCATCACAGACTCAAAGGACATAAGTTTGAGCAAGCTCTGGGAGTTGTTGATGGACAGGGAGGCCTGGTGTGCTGCAGTTCTTGGGTTCTCAAAGAGTCAGACGTGATTGAGCAACTGAACTGAACTGAGTGGTTCAGTATTTGCTAATTCAGTGTTTGCATAGACTTTATAGACTAGAAATATTGCAACTAAAGGAATCAGTGGTGCTCATTTTCAATATAATCAATCCAAGAAGAGAGATCAAGCCTAGGAAAGCAGTTGTATAATATAAAGAATCATAATTCATAATTCTCCAGATATCTAGACATTGTGAAACATGATTAAGCTATTTTTGTAAGGTCACAGAGATTACCACAATGTGCCTCACTGTAGAGTAGTGCACGCTGAAGGATTTGGTTGTAACCAAGACAGTTATAGCTTCTGCCTGATAACTTATTTGGAAAAGGACTAAATCTTCTGCTTCTGTGTTTTAAAGACCTACTTTGAAGGCTACACAACTACTGTCTAAACAGTGTTTACGTGGTGAGTTAGCACATGTTTTAAAAACACTTTCTAAATAGTAGGAGAATCTGTAGAACCTTTGGAAAGTTTAAGTGATGATGAAATCATTTGGTATTAAAATCCAGACCAGAAGTCAGTATTCTTTTTTACTCATTTTCAACATGATAACCTCTTCCACTCTGAAGCTTTATTTATTAAATAGTCTTTCTTTGTACTGACCTCATTTCAGAAATAATATGTTTTAGTAATTTTCAGCATTTAATTGTTACAGAAAAATTTATCTATCGCGAGCATTGCTTCCTATGTAAGTATATAAGAACTTTGTTCCTATGTACACATAATTTGGCAGAGAATCAGATAGGGAATTACTTGAACTATAATTTGTTAATATCTTCTCTTCTTATTGACCTGTCTATAACTCCGTTTTAACTTCATTTAACTTTCAAGTAATCAAAATAGAAAAAAAAGCAAAACAAAAATAATTAGTAGTTTATAAAATAAGTCACACAAGCTGATTCTAATAATTGGGGGTGGGTGGGTTAGGCTTAAAATTCTGTAGTTTAAAAATCTATGTCTGTCTTCAGTAGGGTTTTTCCTAATTCACATTTTCTTATGACTATCAGAAGAAATCATATCATATCAGTCATATTTTCTTATGACTATTAGCATGTCTGTGCCATTAGGATTCTGATGAGTAATGCTTATAGATAGAATTTGGTTTTACTTTTTAATGTCTGGCTCTGATCTAATTGGTGAAATACTGAGTTAAATTATACAGTGTATACTTTTATGCTCAGGAGTTAATATAAATTTGGCAGTGAATATGCTAAAGTAGATCAGAAAATAATTATGAATACTGTTTCTCTTTTTTATCAATCCCATCCCATTCTTTCATTTTTTATCAGGCTTCCAGTTACCACTAGTAAACGGGCCTGTATTTTCTTTAGTCTGTCAGAACACAAGACAGAGGTAGGAATAACCGAGTATGAAGTATATAAACTATGGTAAAAGGGTAATTGATGAATGAACAGATCTCTCACATGAACAGATGATAAAATCTACACATAGACCATCTTTCGTTTTTTCAGTCACTTTCATAAATACACGTGGCACATATATAAGATTAAATATGATGGCACCTTAAAATAATATAGAAGAATATTTAATACATGGGGAAAATGTTTCCAGTATTTTAAGTGAAAAATCAGATTATAAAAGATACTCGGTGACTGACTTGGTACTGATTTCTTAAAATCAATAAATAGAACAGACTAGAAATAAATCCCCCAGAATGTTAATAGTGGTTATACCCTGATATGGAATTATGAATAATTTTAGTTTTTTGTACAGTTGTATTGTACAAATTTTCTGTAGTGTATATTGATTACTTTTACTGTCAAATCACTTTTTAAAGATTTATCTTTTGATATTCCCTCTTTCCTGAATATATTTTGAAAAAGGTAAATATATGAGTTATTTAAAGTCAAAAAGAAGCCTTGACTCTATAGGTTAAATATAAGACTAAGGCTTAGTATATAAATTACATAAATAGAAGTTGGATCCCTCAAGACCCTCACATCTTCTGACTCTAAGTTTCTCCCAGAGGATAACATATACACTAAGGACTTCACTTACCAACTAACCAAATAGATAACTCACAGATTATATCTTCCAGCCCGTATTCTTCCTCTGGTCTTCAGACCTACATATAACTGCCTACTGAGCATCTCTTGGAGATGACACAGTGATTTAAACTCATTATCCTGCATCCATGCCCATGCCACCAAACTAGACCCTTTTCCATCTTTTCTCACCCGGAGGCTTCCAACACCCAGTTCTGTTCGGTTTACTCCTTAATTGTATTTAGCATCCTGCTCTGAAGTATATCCAGCATCGCATGCTTGCCAGAAAATTATAGTCTCATTTTCAACCATAATCCATTTATAACAACTTAAATATTGCACAGAACATACTTTAACTAAAATTTTATTCATTGTTTACCTGAAAATCCAGTCTAATGAGGCATCCTGTATTTTCACTTTTACCTCTGGCAACTTTATTATGAGCTATAATAATTTTATTCCAATCAACTGAATAATCAGGCTGGCTTTTACTGGGTTAAGTTTTTCTTTACTATTCGTTCGATTAGCTGAAATGACTCATATGACAATGACAGTATATACCTAATTGATCCAAAATGTACAGTTCATTTTCCTGATAAATGCATAATTTAAAAAGTAGAAGTTGATTTTACAAATCTGGCAGACTTGTAAGTACCCTGGTAAATTTCAAGTCTACTTAGCCAATATCCTAGAATTTTGGGATCCTTTATGAGATTTCACATTGTCTTAATTCAGTCAGAAAAAAAGATTTTAAGCCCGAAACTTTATTTGAATTTTACCCAAAATAAGCACATAGAGATTATCCAGTGCCTTTGAATGGTGCTATACTAATCGGAAATGACATCTTCCCAAAATTTTGTTCAGGCGTTTCCTGTCACAGGGGACTCTGGCTGTGTAACAAGGACAGGATGGGAACAGCTGCCTTAAGGGATTTCTTTTTTAGACAACAGTAAGGAAGGATATTTCTCCCTGGTGGCTTGGCCACCTGTCATGTGGACCCTGTGGAAATTCTCCATTGTGATTTCATTTTTTCCTTAAAGTTACTAAATAATTTGTACAAAATATTTATTTTGTTCAACCTTATGAAAGTTCTGTGTGTTAAGAAACCACTAGGAAATATAAACCAATTATAAAAGTAAATAGAAACGTTAATAGTTAACGGCATAGTTTTTAAAATTATAATCATCCTTCACTTTTATAGTTTCACAACTAATGCTTCTGCTTTTTATAACAGAATAATTATAATTAGTTTTGAAACTATAAAACTGAACAAAATATTGTCTGTTCCTTTTGGAAAATTTAAGTATATTCAGAATCATTTTAATTCACTTACAACAAATGATGTAACTAACATGGTAATTTTAAAAATGATGGAGATTCTGAAGACTGTGATATGTAACTTAAACCAATAGTTCTATGCCTCCCTACTGAGTTCCTCCAGAATTAAAACAAGAAAAAAAAATACAATATGCCATCCCATTACCATCAGGGATCAGAAGGCATTTAATCCTCTGTAGGAAGTGATCCAGCATTACCCTCCTTGAGGGTCCTCGCATCCTTGCCACATCATTTGGGAAGTAGAGTGCTAGAGAACTTTCTTAATGTGTACTTCTCATTAGAATTAGCCCATGAACAACATTTTAGAAAAAGTTCCCATCCCTTTAAAACTTGCCTAGGAGGATGGATAGGTATTTAAAGCCATCAATTTTACCTTCATCTATATCTAAGCATTGATGATCACTTGCAATTTGAGACTGTATTTTCCTTAAGCCTGGTAATACCATTTTCATAAATTCACTGTAACGCACGAGTTAGGTGACAAATTATGGACCATTTTAATCTAGCTTTTCTGCTGTTGTAGCCTCCTTGTGTCCTTTAAAGCAAATCGCAAATGGCTTGTATCACATTGCAGCAGAAAGTCTTGAGTTACGAAGTTGAGTTTTGAAATGAGAAACCATGAGAAGTAGACTTGAGATTTCAGTGCTATTAAGATGATAGCATCCTGGAGAAGGAAATGGCAACCCACTCCAGGACTCTTGCCTAGAGAATCCCATGGACAGAGGAGCCTGGCAGGCTACAGTCCACGGTGTCACAACAGCTGGACACGACTTAGTGACTAAAGCACCACCACAAGATGGTATCATAGCCAGTGGTCCAGGAGTGCTAAAATCCTCTCCTGCATTCCATCCATCTTCTTAAGGGGGTACCAACCGAGGTGAAAGACTTAAATAGAAAACAAATGACCACTTTGTTATTAGCATGGAAAGCACCCAAATCCTCTCTCTAGCGTGTCTCTTTCTGGTAAAAGGTAGATTGGAGAATGAAGTCTGGGCCTAGATATCCAAATGAATTCCC
This sequence comes from Bos taurus, assembly GCF_002263795.3. Classification (NCBI taxonomy): domain Eukaryota; kingdom Metazoa; phylum Chordata; class Mammalia; order Artiodactyla; family Bovidae; genus Bos; species Bos taurus. The sequence continues at coordinate 10,417,709 of NC_037332.1, read as the reverse complement.
CATTTCCTCCAGTCTGAGTCTGAGATGTCAGGTTTGGCTTAAGAAGGTAGAATAGAAAATGAGAGGAACAGGTCCATCTTCTCCAAGCCAGCTGCCCCTACCTGAGTTCCCATGACATGGGTGCAAAAAGAGCAGAAGATGGGTCTCATGGCTCCTGACCTTTTAGAGACCCTATCAGTAACCATAACCTAATAAAAGTTGACCAGTCACATGAGCAGACAGGTCTTTCCCTGGGGATATTGAGGCAATAAGTAGACAGTTGTACAGAAGCTAACACGTGGAAGGGAAGGACCAGTAACATTTAGTTCCCCCACATGTCACATTTGTTTTCAGTCTTCAAATTCAGCATTTATTATTTTTGGTTTTGGTTATAAGTAATGCCATGATTTCTGGCAGGAATGTCAGTTGACATATTGATTTTACCAGTAATACCATCAAACATCTGCTTTAATGACTGAACCCTGTTTTTAAATCATTTAAGCCTAATAGAGGTGTATTATCTCTTCTCTATACCTGTCAATATTTTTATTGTCCAAAAGGGTGGCATGTTTTCATCAAAGTTGATAGTCCTGGAGAGATGTAGCATCCCCACTCCATTACTCTTGCCTGGAAAATTCCATGGATGGAGGAGCCTGGTAGGCTGCAGTCGATGGGGTCGCTAAGAGTCGGACACGACTGAGCAACTTCACTTTGACTTTTCACTTTCATGCATTGGAGAAGGAAATGGCAACCCACTCCAGTGTTCTTGCCTGGATAATCCCAGGGGCGGGAGAGCCTGGTGGGCTGATGTCTATGGGGTCACACAGTCAGACACGACTAAAGTGACTTAGCAGTAGCAGTCCAACTCTTTGCAACCCTTTGGACCATAACCTGCCAGGCTCCTCTGTCCATGGGATTTTTCAGGCAGAGTCCTGGAGTGGGTTGCCATTTCCTCCTCCAGGGGATCTTCCTGACTCAGGGATCGATCCTGTATCTCCTGCATTGCAAGCAGAAAAGATATTACTCAAGAATTTTTTTCACAGGATTGGTTTGACCCTTGATCTTACTGTAGTAGACATGACTTGTAACCAGTGTGTGCTTTTTTCTTTTCTTTTGAAAAAGTGGTTGGTTCTAGACATTAAATTTTATGCCCTAAATTTGTGGTTTATAGGAATTCTAACACTGTGATTTTAAACAGAACATTACCACAGTTAGAAAAGCATATGGGGACTATATCTATACATGGATAGCTATAGATTTAAATGTGTACAATTTAATTATGGCTACTGTTTTTCCAAAATGAAAGAAAAAATTCTAAACAAAAATTAGATATTTAAAAAAAATCTCCTCCTTAATAGATGGGCCACTTTCAATTGATCTGAAATTACTTCTACAAAACCTCCTAAAATAAGTAGACTGTGTATTTGGTGACATAATTTCTATTTTATTCTAGTCACATCTAGTACAGTATACTTATTCACATCAGGGCACTTGATTTCTGCATGCATGGACTCCATTAAATGCAATTAAATTTAGAGCCACACAGATTTGTTTTATGTATTAATACCTCCCTTGGCCTAAAATTTACTAAGATAAAAACTGCTGAGTTTATATTTTGATAAATACACTGGCTTAGCATTGTGAATGTTGTCCAAAAACCTAGGTGACCTTTAATTATATAAGAACATGAGAGATCTCAACCTTCACTTTTAATGTTATGAAAGTATTTAATATTTTAAAATCAGAGTCCACATCAAATAATTTTTCTTTATTCAACTCTTATCTGAGTTTCCAATTCTGAAAAATCAAGAAATTCATTCAAAAATTATAGATAGCTGTAGATATAAGTATCAGTCTCAGTACTCACATGGCATTTTTTTTCCTGCTTGCTTTTGAATAAAAACCTACATAATGAACACGATAATATGGTAGGATTTGGGCCATGTAATTTTCCCATTTAGACTTTTTTCATTCATTTTCTGTAATCTGATCTCATGTCTTCTTGCTTTTCTCCCTCTTGAAGTTTAACGTCATTTTCATTTTTCACAACGTTGCTGTAAGTTTTCTTTCTTTTTTCCAGTCACTGATATGGAGGAGTTTGTTTAATCTTGACTATAATTCTATTGACATTTTAGTAGTTAGCTTGTCTGTAATCAGGCACTGGAGTATTCTATGTTTGACAGAGATATTACCATTCATTAAAGTATGCCTTGCTTTCCACATTTATAAATTTTGAGGAATGGGGGCTAATGTCATCTTCTTATTATAATAAATACTTTCTTAAATATATGTAGGGCTTCCCTGGTGGCTCAGACGGTGAAGAATCTGCTTGCAATGTGGGAGACCTGGATTTGATCCCTGGGTTGGGAAGATCCCCTAGAGAAAGGAATGACTACCCACTCCAGTATTCTGGCCTGGAGAATTCCATGGACTGTATATGTATAGTCCATTGGGTTGCAAAGAGTTGGATATGACTGAGTGACTTTCACTTTAAATATATGTAGGTTTTTGTGTTTTGATGTTTTTATTTTTAGTTTCCAAAATAAAAGTTAAGTTTCTGAATATTTTCGTCTCTTTAGAAATATTTTCTGCCTTTTTAAAAATCAGGCGTATAATTGCCATAAAGTATACTTCCCCTTTTCAGTGTAAACTTTCAGAGCTTTAATAATCCTGTGTAGTCATCTTAACCATAACCTACATCAAGGTATTAGAACAGTTCTAACACCCCGCCCCAATTTTCTCATGCCTAATAGTCAATCTCTTCCCACCCTCAGCTACTGACAACCTTCGATCTGTTTTCTGACCTTGTTTATTATTTTGCCTTTTCCTGAGTGTCATATAAATGAAATCATTAGAGAGTCTGGCTTCTTTCACTGAGCAGCATGCAGTTGAGATTCATCCACACGGTTGCATGTATGAATAGCTTGCTCCTTTTTATTGCCCAGCAGTAGTCCATTGTACAGATGTGCTTCCATTTGATTATGCATCTACCTTTGAAAGCTATTGAGCTGATACCAGTTTGTGGTGATTATGAATAAAGCATGCTTGCATCTCATTTTTATATGAATTTACATTTTTATTTATCTTGGATAAATAGCTAAATGAAGGCAATGAATCTTACAAGATTAGGTTTAAATTTATAGAAAACTATTATTTTGTTTTCTCAGGAGGATGTGGCATTTTCCATTCCCACTAGCCATGTACAAGATTTCTAGTTATTTAACACTCTTGCCATACTAGTTAGGAGAAGGCAATGGCACCCCACTCCAGTACTCTTGCCTGGAAAATCCCATGGATGGAGGAGCCTGGTGGGCTGCAGTCCATGGGGTCGCTAAGAGTTGGACACGACTGAGCGACTTCACTTTGACTTCTCACTTTCATGCATTGGAGAAGGAAATGGCAACCCATCCAGTGTTCTTGCCTGGAGAATCCTAAGGACGGCAGAGCCTGATGGGCTGCTGTCTATGGGGCCGCACGGAGTCGGACACGACTGAAGCAACTTAGCAGCAGCAGCAGCCATACTAGTTATTGTCAGGATTTTTTGAAATCTCAACATTTTAGTAAGTGTGTACATGGATCTAACTATGGTTTTAATTTGAATTTCCTAGTGATTAATGATGTTTACTATGTTTTCATAGTTGCCACCCATGTATCTTCCTTGATGACATGCCTGTTCAGATACTTTACCCTTTTTTTTTTTTTTTTGGACTTGCCGGGAGGCTTATGGAATCTCAGTTCCCCATCCAAGGATTGAATCTGGGCTACAGCAGTGAAAGTCTGGAATCCTAACCAAACTCTCTCTATTTTACATAGTTTTTAATTGGATTGTTTTCTTGTTATTGACTTTGGAGAGCTCTTTATATATTGTGGATAGGAGGCCATTTTTAGCTATGTATTTGCAAACATTTCCTCTCAGTCAGCTTGTCTTTTCATTTTCCTAGTTATTTTCTGCATTTTTAACTGTATTTTTATCCTTTACTCTTAGTTTCTAAACCCTCATATTAACAAATTTACTTTGATTTCTAACAAAACTTGCAACTTTTGGAATTGGAAGAGGCTAGAAGGAAACAGACTCCAAATATAGCATAGTTACATATAACATTTACTTGAATAATATAGCAATGAGGAATTCTCTTGGCCGAAAATAGTATAAAATCCAACTTAAATGGCTTAGACAAATAAGACTGTTTTTCTTCATTACAAGAAGTTGAGAGTAGGCAGCTGATCACAGAGATTCAGGAGGCCCATGTGATCAGAGCTGATGTCTATAGGTTTTGTTGGCCTTTCTCTTGTAGTTAAAGGTTGCTATCACAGCTGATAATATTCCCTCAGACAAGAAACAGAGGGAGAAAAAAGGACAGTACTTGTACCAAGACAGCAACACTTTCACAGAAACCTCTCATCTACTTCTGGTTGAATTCTCACTGGACAGAACTGGGTCGTGTGTCTAGTCAGTGCTGGGAGGAGGGGGTTGAAAATAGGGCTGGCGTAAGGCAAGCCTTCCTTGTGTCTGTCTCATGCAACAACTTTAAAATAACACCCAAATGCACAAGTCAATAAAACTGTCTGCAAGAGCAGAAGATAACAATCGGAATCTAGTTTTGAACTTAAAAGTTTTTTTTCTATACTTGGTGGCCAAGCAGCTAAACTCTAACGGCATCTTTCCAATTGAATCTTAGACATGCATGTAATAGTAATAATAAAAATATGGCAGCTATTATAATAAAAGTATAAGAATAAGATGTCATGGTTCATGAAGCTACATAACTTTTTCTTCTTTGGCTAACTCTTGAAGATAGTGTTTTACATAGTAGAAAAGTAAGATTCATAGGTAATACATTCCTTAAAGTCACAGAGAAAAGGGACTGAGAACAAGAAACTCATGATATAGAGTGGTCATCCCTTTCCTATATCTCTGTACCAATCAGAGTTTTCAAGATCAACAGCAATGATTCAATGTAAAGTTCATATTGATACTGTCTACATAGTCTATGATGGAGAAGGCAATGGCACCCCACTCCAGTACTCTTGCCTGGAAAATCCCATGGATAGAGGAGCCTAGTAGGCTGCAGTCCATGAGGTCGCTAAGAGTTGGACACGACTGAGCGACTTCACTTTGACTTTTCACTTTCATGCATTGGAGAAGGAAATGGCAACCCACTCCAGTGTTCTTGCCTGGAGAATCCCAGGGATGGGGGAGCCTGGTGGGCTGCCGTCTATGGGTCGCACAGAGTCGGACACGACTGAAACGACTTAGCAACAGCAACAACAACATAGTCTGTGATAAATGAAAGCTCAGAGGCAAAAATCCTCTTGCACTTGAATTTTAGCTATTTGTTTTAACTCTATCTAAGTGGGAACTATAAACTTGGTACACAAGAGAAGCTTTTGCTGTGTTTGAATTTGTTATTCTCTCAGAGACATTTTTTCTCTCCAGAAAAAGTAGACTATCTGCTTTTAAATATAAAGAAAAAGTAAAATTTAAACTTTTCACTTAAAATATTTTAAAGTAGCCCCTCTTTGGTAAACACTAATATTAGCTCAAAGTTTTAGAAGCAGCCAGTATTTTTTTTTTTCATATTTTGGCCCATATGCCTAACATACTGAGTAGAATAGCCCATAAGTGAATATTAGCTGAATGAATTAATGAATGAATCTTTTTGAACCAACTCACTACACTTCCAATGCTTTTATTGAATTAATCTGTATTTGTCGATTTTCAGTATGTTAGAATAGATTCTGGGCTTTCCTGATGACTCTGCCTGCAATGCGGGAGACTTGGGTTCAATCCCTGGGTTGGGAAGATCCCCTGGAGGAGGGCATGGCAACCCACTCCAATATTCTGGCCTGGAGAATCCCATGGACAGAGGAGCCTGGTGGGCTACAGTCCATGGGGTTGCACAGAGTCAGACACGACTGAGCAACTAAGCAGCTGTGCTCATGACTGAGCACAGCACGGCAGAATAGGTTCTAAATACACAAAATGCTTGTTGAATTTGTGGGATTTACTCAAGGTTAGGGAATTATTGATTAAAATGTAAAATAAAACCCTGTGGGAAGAGTTTTTATAAATTATTTGACTTTTCACTAGGAGTTAAATGTATCATATCCAATAGAATATGCTTAGAAATAGTGTAGGTAAAGTTTGCCAAACGTCTGGGGACCCAAAAGATTCCGAGGACCATAAGCCCCATCCCACTGTCCCTTCAAGAAGCCCATACAAGAGTTTTCTGTTTCCCATCAGAAACTGTCTCAGGGTATCTGGAAAGTACTCTAGCTTTCCATAACAACTTTCTTCAAAATTTATACTTTTACAGTTGTCCTTGAAAAGTAAGATAGGCAGGGATAGGCTTTGCCCCTTAGGAAATAAAAGGCTAAGAAATGTTCATAAGATGACACAGCTAATGAAAAGATAATTAATGTCTCCAGGCTTTGACTTCGAGCATGACCTTTATAGCTCACTTTTGAAAGCCAAGTAATCAGAATCTATTGTATTTTATAGGATGAAAGCTGACAATAATACTCGATTTCACTTTGTATGTTAAAACCAGAAAAGAGGATTAAAGTGCTGTTTCACTTTCATTTGGAGTGATATATTTGTTGATTTCAGAACCATATTGTAAATTTACAGCTACCACTTGTTTAGTGGTATAAACATAAAAAATTCAGAAACTTTTATTCTGAATATAAGAACTTGTGACATCTGCACATCTGTTTCAACACATGCTGTCAAAATAGTAGTGGTCTGATGTTGTCTCAATATAAGAGAACCTGATGTGGTTAAAAGAGGAAATATTTGGGAGGCAGTTAGATATGAATTTCTGTACCAAACTGACCACTGACTAGCTGTGTAATTATGGGCATGTTGCCATCTCCATGGCTGTTTTCTTGTGTGCAGAATGCCTGAACCACAAATTGTGAGAATGAAATGAACTCATGGATATAAAATGCTTAGCACTACACTTGGCCTACACTTGATATTTGACTCCAAAAATTATTTATTGAACATTTAGAAGACTCTTTACTCAGTGCTATACAAATTACATTTTCCAGCTCACAAATTACTACATATCAAAAGAAAATCGGTATCTCTGTTTACTAGTTCAGGGTTTTCCAATCTCAGCTTCATTGACATTTTGGTAGGTAATTCATTACTGGAGTGGGGCAGGCTACCCTGACCATTGTAGGCTGTCTAGCAGCATCCCAGGCCTCTACGTACTAGAGGCCAGCAACACCATCACTCTCCCCATTTGTAACAACCCAAGATGTCTCCAGATATTGCTCAGTGTCTCCTGGAGGTGGGGACAAAATTGTCCCTTGTCGAGAACCACAGTCTTGATCAATTCTTCCTAAAAGTGTTCACAGCCTCCTAGTCCTAGAAGATTCTTCCTCAAAGTTCCCAGGGTCAAATACATTGGGAAACATTAAATAGTAATAATAGTAATTAATTTCTTATGCATTTACTATATCCCATGGACAGCTCTTATCTCATTGAATCTTCACAACAGAAGAACTACAAGTTAGTTGCTGCTTTAAGCACATTTTTCAAACTAAAAATTGAGCCCAGAGAAATCAAGTAACTGATCAAGGCTTAGGGTTTGTTTCCTCCAGAGTATGTGCAGTTATCTATACACACTACTTTTCTTATATGGCCCGTTTTTAAATTCACAATTCAAACTGGGGTATTAGGATAATTATTCTTAATTTGTATTTATCTCAGACTCTTAGAAAATTATTTTTTGCTTTTGTGCTTCAATTTTCCTCCTTTTATTTTTTATTGAAATATAATTGACATATATTAGTTTCAAATGTACAACATAGCAATTCAGTATTTGTCTATACTGTGAAATAATCACCACAGTAAGTCTAGTTAGCATCCATAACTGTGAATAGTTACAAATTTTTTTCTTCTTTTCCTGGTGAGGAGGACTTTTATGATCTACTCTGTTAGCAACTTTCAAATGTACAATACATAGCTCCATGGCGTCACAGTGAGTCAGACATGACTAAGCACGCATACATACACAGTACTGTTAACTGTAGTGACCTTGCTGTCCACTGTATTCCCATGACTGATTTTATAACTGAAGTTTGTACCTTTTTGCCCACCCCCTCTCTGGCAACTACCAATCTGTTTTCTGTATATATGAGCTTGGTTCCATTTGTTTGCTTGTTTTGTTGTTGTTTTTTTTTTGTTTACATGCAACATATAAGTGAGATCATATGGTATTTATCTTTCTCTGTCTGACTTATTTTAGTTAACGTAATGCCTTCAGGATCTATATACTTTATTACAAATTGCAAGATTTTATTCTTTGGCTGACTAGTATTCCCTTGCCTGTTTATCCATTGATGTCTACTTAGTTTGTTTCTATACCTTCAGTTCAGTTCAGGTGCTCAGTCGTGTCCGACTCTGCGACCCCAGGAATCACAGCATGACAGGCCTTGGCTCTCCTAACTAATGCTGCAATGAACATATTGCATATATGTGCATATATAGATATGTGTGTGTGCATATATCTTTTTGAGTCAGTGTTTTCATTTTCTTTGGGTAAATACCCAGAAGTGCAATTACTGGATCATAATATAGTTCTATTTTTAATTTTTTGAGGAAATTCCACAATATTTTCCATAGTGGTTACACTAATAGGACTTCCCTGCTGGCTCAGACGATAAAGCATCTGCCTACAGTGTGAGAGACCCAGGTTCGATCCCTGGGTCGGAAAGATCCTCTGGAGAAGGCAATGGCAACCCACCCCAGTACTCTTGCCTGGAAAATCCCATGGATGGAGGAGCCTGGTAGGCTACAGTCCGTGGGGTCGCAAAGAGTCAGCCACGACTGAGCGACTTCACTTTCACTTTACAGTAATTTACAATTGCATCAACAGTGCACGGGGGTTTTCTTTTCTCCACATCCTCTGCAACTCTTGCTATTTCTTCTCTTTTTGGTAATAGCCATTCTAACAGGTGTGAGATGATATCTCATTATGGTTTTGATTTGCATCCCCTGATGATTAGTGATGTGTTAGTGATGTTGAGCTTCTTTTCATGTGCCTGTTGGCCATCTGTACGTCTTCTCTGGAAAAATGTCTATTCAGATACCCTGCCCATTTTTAAATTAGATTGTTTTATTTTTGGTGTTGAGTTGTATGAGTTCGTATATTTTGAATATTATCCTCTTATCAGATATGTGATTTGCAAATATTTTCTCCCATTAAGTAAGTTGCTTTTTCATTTTGTTGATGGCTTCCCTTGCTGTGCAGAAGCTTTTTAATTTGATGTAGTCTCATTTGTTTATCAGAGAAGGCGATGGCACCCCACTCCAGTACTCTTGCCTGGAAAATCCCATGGACGGAGGAGCCTGGTAGGCTGCAGTCCATGGGGTCCCAAAGAGTTGGACATGACTGAGCGACTGAGCGACTTCACTTTTCACTTTCATGCATTGGAGAAGGAAATGGCAACCCACTCCAGTGTTCTTGCCTGGAGAATCCCAGGGACGGGGGAGCCTATTGGGCTACTGTCTATGGGGTCGCACAGAGTCGGACACAACTGAAGTGACTTAGCAGCAGCAGCAGCAGAGTAGCAGCATTTGTTTATTTTTGCTTCTGTTACCTTTGCTTTTAGAGTCAGATCCAAAAAATTATCTCTGAGATCACTATCAAGAAGCTTACCACCTATGTTTTCTTCTATGAGTTTTACGGTTTTAGGTCTAACATTCAAGTGTTTAATCTATTTTGAATAAATTTGTGCATATGGTCTAAGATAATTGTTTAGTTTCATTCTTTTGCGTGTGGCTGTCCAGTTTTCTCAACAGTGTTTATTTGTAAGAATGTCTTTTCCCTATTGTGTACTCTTATTTCCATTATCATAAATTAATTGACCATACACTACAGGTTTATTTCTGGGCTCTCCATTCTGTCACATTGATCTATGTCTGTTTTTATGTCAACACCATACAGTTTTGGTCACTACAGCTTTGTAATATAGTTGGAAACTAAGGTAGATGATGCCTCCAGCTTTGTTCTCCTTTTTCAAGATTGCTTTGTCTATTCAAGGTCTTTTGTGGTTCCATATAAATTTTAGGATTATGTTCTATTTTTATGAAAAATGTCTTTGGAATTTTGATAAGAATTGCATTAAATCTGTTGATTGTGTTAAACTTAGATGAGAGTCTTCCTGATGGAAGGGCATTCCAAACAGAACACACAGCATGTGCAAAGGCCTGAACAACTCAGAGGGTGTGATATGTTTGGTTAATGCTCAGAGAGGAGGAAAGGAAGTACGAAAACAAGACTAAGAGAGCACACTGGGTTCTGCATTGTTTTGCTAGCTGGACTTTTGTAAGCATTTGACTTTGCAACCTTTACTGTAAGGGCAAGAGGCAGCCAGGAGCACCGAAGCAGCATGGTCTGGTTGATGATGATAACTAAAGTCCATAGTGCTTTGTTGGTGGAAAGACCCAGTTGACATTAATGCAGTGCTTTGAGCAACAGATAGTAAGTCAGAATGGAGCAAAGGGGTCAAATTTGAGAGAGTTTTAACAAGTGAAACAGGCTAGAGAAAATCTTCCTCTTAAATAGGCTGTAAGAGCAAATAAGTGGCATTTGTAGAAGGGCTATTTCTACAAAACAAAATGATGTACTGTCTAGGAAGTAGCATGGAAACATGTATAGCAGCTATTTTGATAATCTGAAGAATTTGCATTAGCAGGTCCCAGTTACACAAAATGCTCTTCAGAAAACTGTGCTCCTCCCTGTTTAGATTTCCTACAGAAATTGGATACCATGGTTATTTAGTGGAAGTACAAGATAAAAGGTAGATTCTGAGTAGTCCTCCTGCCCTTCTAGTCCAGACTGTTTTATCTTTCTTCTCCTTAAATATGCTACCTGGGGAAGATGAATCAGCATTAGTGGGGAATTCAACCAAATCTATTTGAGAAAGGAGCCAATAAAAAAATGTTGGGAAATTAGTCCCAGGCACTCAATGAATGGTTGTTGAATTGATCAACTTTTGAATTGACCTTAATAACTTTTAACTTAAGTATATAAAGTATGATTAATAGAAAAGAAAAGAAATCTTCAATTTAAATTTTCCTATTTTATCTTTTATTGGTATAGCTTATGGGTCACTCCTGAAATATATTCCAGTATAATACCAAATGGACTTTTACCTTTGTGGTTTGCTGTACTGTGCTTAGTTGCTCAGTCATATCCAACTCTTTGCAACTCCATGGACTGTAGCCTGCCAGGCTCCTCTGTCCATGGGATTTGCCAGGCAATAATACTGGAGTGGGTTGCCATTTCCTTCTCCAGGGAATCTTCCCGACACAGGGATCAAACTCGGGTCTCCTGCTTCACAGGCAGATTCTTTACTATCTGAACCACCATGAGAAGAGGGAGGTGCTACTTTGAGGACACTGAATCCAGGAACAGACCTAAGCTGAGAGTAAGAGAAAGATAGGACTCTTACTTTAGCAACTTAAATGAGAGGCTTGATGTAGCATGCATTATCAGTTCCCACCATGGGAAGATTTATTATTTAAATCTTCAAAATGAGCATATAATCAAGCATATTTAATCATGTTATTTTTCAAAACGTCTTCTTCAAACTGTCCTTTAAAAGTTATCTTCTACACTTCAGTTTATTTAAAATTAAGCAATACATTTTAGCAACTGATTTCCTAACCCCATCCTTGGTAGTTTAGAGGAAAAATATAACAATATTTCTGTTATGTTTCAACAGTCTCTATAGTTGTGTCTCAGTTCAGTTCAGTTCAGTCACTCAGTCGTGTCTGACTCTTTGTGACCCCATGAATCGCAGCACGCCAGGCCTCCCTGTCCATCACCAACTCCCGGAGTTCACTCAGACTAACGTCCATCGAGTCAGTGATGCCATCCAGCCATCTCATATAGTTGTGTCTAGAATCATACTTAGTAATAATATGTTCTTTCTAGGAAGTAACCTGTTGGGGTTGGCGTTCTGAGAGTGTTACTTCAGTAAAAGGATCCATACAAAATAATTATTATTTACTCATATTTCAGATGGACAAAAAGAATCCAAGTGGTAAAGTGGTTCAACCAAGACCTCATAGTTCCCAAATTATATTAAAAGGCTCAAACACAGGTCCACTAGTCAGCAAAACCTGTATGCTTACTGTAACATCATTCTAGACTCAGATTTTACCCTCCATTCTTTCCGTGTCACCTAAGTGTTAACATGAACCCGTAGTGCATATGTTGTTCTGTATACCAGTTCCGAGAATCTCTTACTTGACTTGTCTTTGCTCTTGAATCTCTGTAGTTCCAAATTATGACTGTGTATCAGCAACACATTCCAACATGCATACCTTCCAGTCAGTGTTCAAGGAAAAGATATTGTCATCTCAGTGTTGTGGAATTTTGAAAACTGTTTTTAAAGTATCACCTAGATTCAGGAAATAACTATATACATCATTTTTATTACATATTTGAGAGCTAGAACTGTAAATAATGGTAAACATTTTTACCAAAGGGTTTTTTTTTATAAAACCAGATATAGAAGTTTTATTACTTGATAAACAAGGAATGCCAAATTTAAAACTTCTGAATAAAAATGATTGCCTTATCTTTTCTACAGCAACCTCCTCCAACCCAGCCAAAAAAATAGGAGGGATTTTTAGATCAAATCATCAGGATAATTGATCCAGACCTGTTTCACTTTGTGATAGGGAACTTCTGTCTTAGCAATGAAAATTTATTGTCCTATCTGCAATGAAAGAATTGATATTCTTAATGTTCTTACACATTCTTTTTTTATGTGAACATTTTAGGTGTATCAATATATGCATGAAACGATAACTGTTAATGGCTGTCCCGAATTCCGTGCCAGGGCCACAGCAAAGGTAAGACTTGAGTAACTTTAAAAATATACTTAACCCCAGTGATCTAGTAATTGATTGTGCGCGTGTGTGTTTCAGGTATTCTCGTGTGTACACTGTAAGAGAATTTAGACATCAGTGGCAGCCCAGAGTCTAGAACCAGTACTACTTCCCAGGTAAAAATCCTAATGGAAAAATTGAACGTTTCTGCTGCTTCTGTAGCTTAAGAAAGGAGAATGATTTCATTAAACTCACTAAATGTTCATTTGGCACAAGCAAATCTACTGGTTCATCGTATGAAATACTTCTTGGTTTTCTGACACATTCTTCTGATCCAAAAGAACCTGTTCACTATTCAATGCATGGAAATTTATTTGCACAAGTCTAAAGGTTTGACTCAAGCTAGACATGGCAAGAACTCACCTGATACCCACTGATGGAGGATTTTTCCATGTACTACTCAGCAGAGCAGCTGAACGAATATGATATTGACCTAAAGGGAAGGCTTGTTGGCTGTTGTGGTAGAGACTACATTTGCTCTTGAAAAACTCCAATCCAGAGATTGCAGAGACCCTATGAATGAAAATGTTACAGCAGTAGGATCATGAGATTATATGGAAAATAGACCATAGGAAATAACAGTTTTAACCTAAAATTACTACTGCAGTTCTTATTTTATAAGTGCAGAAATGTTATAGTAGATATACATTTGCTTTTTAAAAGCTTTTCTCTTTCTAATAATATATAAGAATAACTGTTGGAAATAATCAGAATTTTCCATTTAATTCTTTTGTGTTACATCACCTCTTACTTGGTTTCTCTCCTGACTTTTAAGTTTTCATTCTGTAACTGAACACTGTAGACTTGTGACTATTTTTTCGTTTTTGTTTTTTAATTTTTTTTTAACCCAGGCACAAAAAGGGTATTATTATCATTACATCATGCTTTGCTTGTACTGAAGTGAAACACACACAGAAAAATGATCCCTACATGGTTTAATTAAGGGGAAAGTGAATTATGTAGTATTTTACCATTCTCATTTCTTATTCATGTAGAACAGCAGGATAGCAGCATAATGTTGCAATAGCACAATATTTTCTGGTTGTTTCTGGGCTGTCTGCATTGCATCCATGTCAGCCATTAAAACCTATGCATGACAACAGGGTTTGCATGAGCAAATGCATGTAGCTAAAAACAAGCCATTATTTCCATTTCATTCACTATCTTTCACTAAATGCAGACAGTAGCATAATGCTAAGTTGATGTGTTAATGCTGTGTGTGAAAAAGAATGTACAGTTGTTGGGAATCAGTATTTTCAGTGTTGAGTAAATCGCTTTATAATAGACATTTAACCAGCTGTGGTTAAGGCAGGTTACTGGAGGTGGAAAATAAGAAGCAGGCAATATTCTTACTTTATTTCAATGGAAGGGAGGGGGTGAAAACTAATGGTAAGTTATTTCTTTAACTTATTTTTTAAAACTAATATATATGAGTTTTAAAATAAACGTATGTCCATATTAAATTGTATTTTGTACATCTAGGTATAAAACCATGGACTTCTCATTTTACCTACATTGCTAGAGTAGTTGAAATATCAATTTTAAATATAAGGGGGAAAAAACCTGTGCCAGATAAGAGGACCTCTCATAATAATATGGAATACTGATGTGGAATAATTATAATCTGTTTGAATCTATTATTTTGTTTTAGCTTTTTTTCTTTTAGGCATTTTCAATTTAGGAAAAAAGTAGTAAATTTGTTAAGCCAGTGGTTACAGTGCTCCTTGGTGTATTGAGTTATTATTTATGAACATTTATCAGGTGTCGCTAGTGGTAAAGGAACCGGCCACCAATTCAGGAGACATAAGAGATACAGGTTCGATCCCTGGATCAGGAAGATTCTCTGGAGGAGGGCATGGCAATCCACTCCGGTATTCTTGCCTAGAGAACCCCATGTGTTGACCCCATGTGTGTCCATAGGGTCACAGAATCAGACACAATTGAAGCTACTTCATGCATGCACAAGCACCAAGTTAGACTGTGTAATACAAAAAAGTGGAAGCCACAGTCTCAGCCCTTAAGGTGCTGGTGATCAGCACGTATATAATATATGCAATAATTGTAGTTTATGTACTGTATGTAGGTATTATATGCACCAAAGCTATTTGGAATCCAAGGATAGGAAGAATTGCATCTAACCAAGACCTCTGGGAAAGATTTTTATGAAAAAGGGAAAACTTTGTCATAATGGGTAAGATGTAGAACGGTGGAAATAGTTGAGCTGAGCTTTGCCAAAGAAAGGAATTATAAAGGACCCCACTCCAGTACTCTTACCTGGAAAATCCCATGGATGGAGGAGCCTAGTGGGCTGCCGTCTGTGGGGTCACACAGAGTCGGACACGACTGAGCGACTTCCCTTTCACTTTTCACTTTCATGCATTGGAGAAGGAAATGGCAACCCACTCCAGTGTTCTTGCCTGGAGAATCCCAGGGACAGAGGAGCCTAGTGGGCTGCCGTCTGTGGGGTCGCACAGAGTCGGACACGACTGAAGCAACTTAGCAGCAGCAGCAGCAAATGAAGAAAGCCCCCTCCATCCCTTTTGTATTCTTTCTTTCACAGGAGAATGCTATAAAATAGGAGGAGTTGCCCGGTCTACGCACTGCAAATCGTGTGAATAGCCTTATTTCCCTCGTTTTATCACCAAATGATCATCTTTTCTTTCAGGCTACAGTTGCAGCTTTTGCAGCTAGTGAAGGCCATTCCCACCCTCGGGTAGTCGAACTGCCAAAGACAGATGAAGGCCTTGGTTTTAACGTGATGGGAGGAAAGGAGCAAAATTCTCCCATTTATATCTCTCGCATCATTCCTGGAGGGGTGGCTGAAAGACACGGAGGCCTCAAGAGAGGAGACCAGCTGCTATCAGTGAATGGAGTGGTATGTTCATAACATAATCAGAGGTTTTTCACTCTGAGTACATCCTCCCCTCCCCCATCGCTGTTATTGAATCAGTGTTGAAATCCTAGAGCAAATCTTTATATTGTGTCCAAACAACTTCCTAAGCATTGATGGATATCAAACCTACAAAAGAGATAATTTTATAGCTTTGATTTACCATTTTGTCTTGTTCAGGGATAATAAAGAGGACCTCCTAGGAAAATCATCCCAAGATATTATTCCAGCTAGTAGAATTTTCCCCACATAATACTCTAATTGAATTAATACTTAAAAGAACATAATTTCAAGTTACTTTTATTCAAAGTTTGTTGTTATTCAGTCACTGAGTTGTGTCTGACTCTTTTGCAACTCCATGGACTGCAGCATACCAGACTCTCCTATCCTTCATCAGAGATACGAATGAATTTCCTCAAATTCATCTTTAATCTCAGAGCTTGCTCAAATTCATGTCCATTGAGTTATTCAAAGTTACTGTAGGCAAATATACACATTTAAAAAATAAAGCTAGAACTTTTACCCTATTTATTTTTCATTTTAATTATAGAAGAAGGATGCCTTTAATATGTATAATAATAACACACATGGAAAAGGCTAATGCACAGGTAATTCTTTAAGCCAAGTAAACAGCTACAGTAAAATAAAAATATATTAGCCCCTTTCCTGAAAAAAAAAGGGGGGGGAGTATCTATTCATTATATTTATCTTAGTTTTCACATGAAGTGAAAAGTATGAACATATATTTTTTCACAGTCTCAAATTCTTTGGATGCCATTACCTTTACATGTAATAATGAGTTGTTAATGAAATGGCTTCATGTGAAATGCATAATTCTTCCCTTCTACTTAAATCAAAAATAATAACCCAAAAGCAAAAATTTCAGAAGTATGAATAGAAACATATCAAAGCTTACTTTTCTTTTCACCTTGGATCTGTCTTCTAAGAACTTAAGGTTTAAAAAAATAAATTAGATTTGTGTTTTTGTGGTATAGTGATTTCTGCTAAGGACATAATATCCAAAATAAATGCATTTGAAATGTGATATTTTGTTTATAGCCATGGAATAAATTCTTCTGTATTTATATCTTGCATTTTTTTGGCGTGACTAGTAGTTTTATAGAACCCCAAATTATTCAACTCTGCAGATCTCTCATGTACATCAAAATCACCAATCCATGAATATTTTATATCCCTTCAGCATTCCAATTCTAAAATTACCATTTCATTTACTTTTTTCTATGCAACAATGCTTTAAAATGAGCTTTTTTATTGACCTTTAGATAACTAGGACTTTTTCAAAGCATGTTTCAACTGATAATTTCATAGTTAAGTTTTCTAGGGGAGGACTCTAAAGCTAGGTCATGCAATTATGTCACAAAGTAATCTGTGCCTCACTGTGTGAATTTATGATTTCTCTGAATGTATTGGGTAGATCAAAGGAAGATATTTTTTTTAATATATAAAAAACATATATAAAAATATTTTAAAAAGATATATATTTTTAAAAGAACCAAAAATATATTCATAGTAAGTGTATTTATGTAAAGCTACAGAAAGTTTATATTAAATCAATATTTAGTTGACTTCATTTAAGCTATCTGTCAAAAGGGCAAAAGAACCTTTGTTTAACCCATAAGTTTGTAGGGAACAGAGCTGTTGGCATTTAATAATCACTCCGCTATTCCTTGCAATGATCTGGGACTTTATCTGGCAGATTGCAGGCGCAATGGAATCAGACACATCAGACTCTACCACTCAATATCCATGGATTTGATAGATTGTTGTTGTTGTTCAGTCACCCAATCATGTCCAACTCTTTGCGACCCCATGGACTGCACCATGCCAGGCCTCCCTGGCCCTCACCATCTCCCAGAGTTTGCCCAAGTTCATGTCCATTGCATTGGTGATGCCATCCAGTCATCTCTTTCTCTGACATCCTCTTCTGCTTTCAGTCTTTCCCAGCATCAGGGACTTTTCCAGTGAGTTGGCTGTTTGCATCAGGTAACCAAAATACTGGAGCTTCAACTTCAGCATCAGTCCTTCCAATGAATATTCAGAGTTGATTTCCCTTGCTGTCCAAGGAACCCTCACGAGCCTTCCTAGTTTGAAATCATCAATTCTATGGCACTCTGCCTTCTTTACAGTCCAGCTCTCACAACCTTACATTACTACTGGGAAGACCATAGCCTTGACTATACAGAGCACACTGTCTAAGTTTGTCGTAGCTTTCCTGCTGAGAAGCGGTCGTTTTCTAATTTCATAGCTGCAGTCACCATCTGCAGTGATTTTAGAGCCCCCAGATAGGAAATCTGTCACTACTTCTACCTTTTCCCCTTCTATTTGCCATGAAGTAATGGGGCCAGATGCCATGATCTTAGTTTTTCTAATATTTAGTTTTAAGCCAGCTCTTTCACTCTCCTCCTTCACCCTCATCAAGAGGCTCTTTAGTTCCTCTTCGCTTTATGCCATTAGAGTGCTATGATCTGCATATCTAAGGTTGTTGATGTTTCTCCTGCCTATCTTGATTCCAGCTTGTGACTCATCCAGGCTAGCATTTCTCATGACTTCGCTCAGTTGTGCCCAACTCTTTACAAGCCCATGGACTGTAGCCCGCCAGGCTCCTATGTTCATGGAATTCTCCAGTCAAGAATAGTGGAGTGGATTGCCATTCCCTTCTCCAGGGGATATTCCCGACCCAGGGATTGAACCCAGGTATCCTATATTGCAGTCTGAGCCACCAGGGAAGCTCAGTGTGTAGGTTAAATAAACGGTGACAGCAGGCAGGCCTGCCGTGCTCCTTTCTCAGTCCTGAGCCAATCAGTTGTTCCATACAGAGTTCTAACTGTTGCTTCTTAACTCACATACAGGTTTCTCAGGGGACAGGTAAGATGGTCTGGTATTCCCATCTCTTTAAGAGCTTTCCGCAGTTTGTTATGATCCACAGTCAAAGGCTTCAGCATAGTCGATGAAACAGAGGTAGATGTTTTTCTGGAATTCCCTTGGTTTTTCTATGATCCAACAAATGTTGGCAATTTGATCTCTGGTTCTTCTGCCTTTTCGAAAACCAGCTTGGGCATCTGGAAGTTCTTGGTTCATGTAATGCTGAAACCTAGCACACAAGATTTTAAGCATGACCTTACTAGCATGGGAGGTGAGTGCAATTGTCCGATGGTTAAAACATTCAAGTACGAAGATTGACCTCTTCCAGTCAGTAGAAAAGGATTTAGTTAATGGATTAATAACCCCTAAACTGAATTTCCTAATCTGAATAAGGCGAGCAGGGACTAATTTTAAGAGGTTGAATGAAAATTAAAATGAGGCAAAATGTCTGTTGAGAACTATCCTATGATAATTTGGTCACACACAAATTAAGTGTGTAAGTGTGGTTAGTGAAGAAACTTGAAGAGAGTTAGCAGTCCCCCTATGATATTGCTAATGCTAGTTATGTAAGTTTTAAAGCAAAGTCTGCTGTCCATAAAAGCATATTTTAGCAAACATTTATTAGCAAAAAGGCATTAATAGACTCATACAACCTCTTTGGTTAAGTTTGATAACATCCTAGTTTGGTCCATTCAGATGTTCCAAACCCTGAAACCTTGAAACCTTGAAAAAAGGGTTTATTTGAGGCAGATGAAACAACATGCCAGAGCCAAGATTTTTGTTATAGTCAGCATCAGAAATTCTATTAAACTGGCAGTTGGAAATAAGAAGCTTTAGTGATCAAACTTACACCACTAATCTTTTGGTGCAAGCTGTGAGCCTCCTTAAGATTTTTGCAACCTGGTCATGCAAAGGTGGGAAATATCTCCAGAATCTTTAGTATTCCACTTATATTTAAAACCTTTAATTTTGTTGATTAAGTTCCATTTATCATGCTAATTCATAAGTCACTAATTTTGCCAGTAAGAATCCATTTCTGACAAACTGATGCTAATAAACAAAACATCCTTAAGATGGGTATAACAGAAGCTTTTGTAGTGCGACCAGCCTCTGGAGTACCTCTCTGATGTACTGTTTGCTGACCACCTAGACTGATTTAGGCTTCTCAGTGTGTAATGTAAAATATTGCATATCTATAAAATCAAACTATGCATTATAAACTACCTATTTTAAAGTACCTAAAGGTAAGTTATATACATTTTAACAGCACCTAGTATTTATCAGGTATTCATCGAAAGGTAGTTTTCATTCTGTAAGTGAGAAATTTCATGACCCAGTGGGTTTCCAATTGTCAGCCAAAGTAGTTAATCCAATGCAATAACCCTGGGCTGCTAATACTGAATCCACAAGTCTTCTCAATATAAATAATTCCAGGCAGATAGCAGTATTTAATGGGAAAAAAAAAAATTGTTCTGTAATGGAAGGACCACAAAAGAGAAAATGTTAGCAAATGATCAATTTACACTTTAAAATAAAGTACCATTTGGGAAAATTAATATGGGATATTTTTAGAACATACCATCCTAAACTGAGAACAAATTCTGTAAGAGTGATTTGAATAGATGAAGCAAACCTTACTACCTCAGTACAAGTCTTCTGGAGAAAATTTCCTACTGTCCTACTTAAAAAGTAAGGAAATTGCTGCATGGACCTTTTAACATCTGAAAAGACACCTGAAAAGATGTATTAATTATGTATGTTTGTATTTATGCTCTACCTGTATTTAGGAAGGATATATCATGATTATCTGGGCCTCTGTGGTGGCTCAGATGGTAAGGATCCACCTGAAGTGCAGGAGACCTGGGTTTGATCTGGATACCCACTCCACTGTTCTTACCTAGAGAATTCCATAGACAGAGGAGGCTACAGTCCAAGGAGTTGCAAGAGTTGGACATGACTGAACAACTACTTTTTTTTATCATGATATCAGTAATCCAAGTCTATGCCCCAAGCAGTAACGCTGAAGAAGCTGAAGTTGAACGGTTCTATGAAGACCTACAAGACCTTTTAGAACTAACACCCAAAAAAGATGTCCTTTTCATTATAGGGGACTGGAATGCAAAAGTAGGAAGTCAAGAAACACCTGGGGTAACAGGCAAATTTGGCCTTGGAATACAGAATGAAGCAGGGCAAAGACTAATAGAGTTTTGCCAAGAAAATGCACTGGTCATAGCAAACACCCTCTTCCAACAACTCAAGAGAAGACTCTACACATGGACATCACCAGATGGTCAACACCGAAATCAGATTGATTATATTCTTTGCAGCCAAAGATGGAGAAGCTCTATACAGTCAACCAAAACAAGACCAGGAGCTGACTGTGGCTCAGATCATGAACTCCTTATTGCCAAATTCAGACTTAAATTGAAGACAGTAGGGAAACCACTAGACCATTCAGGTATGACCTAAATCAAATCCCTTATGATTATACAGTGGAAGTGAGAAATAAATTTAAGGGCCTAGATTTGATAGATAGAGTGCCTGATGAATTATGGAATGAGGTTCGTGAAGTTGTACAGGAGACAGGAATCAAGACCATTCCCATAGAAAAGAAATGCAAAAAAGCAAAATGGCTGTCTGGGGAGGCCTCACAAATAGCTGTGAAAAGAAGAGAAGCAAAAAGCAAAGGAGAAAAGGAAAGATATAAGCATCTGAATGCAGAGTTCCAAAGAATAGCAAGAAGAGATAAGAAAGCCTTCCTCAGTGATCAATGCAAAGAAATAGAGGAAAACATCAAAATGGGAAAGACTAGAGATCTCTTCAAGAAAATTAGAGATACCAAGGGAACATTTCATGCAAAGATGGGCTTCATAAAGGACAGAAATGGTATGAACCTAACAGAAGCAGAAGATATTAAGAAGAGATGGCAAGAATACACAGAGAACTGTACAAAAAAGATCTTCATGACCCAGATAATCACGATGGTGTGATCACTGACCTAAAGCCAGACATCCTAGAATGTGATGTCAAGTGGGCCTTAGGAAGCATCACTACGAACAAAGCTAGTGGAGGTGATGGAATTCCAGTGGAGCTATTTCAAATCCTGAAAGATGATGCTGTGAAAGTGCTGCACTCAATATGCCAGCAAATTTGGAAAACTCAGCAGTGGCCACAGGATTGGAAAAGGTCAGTTTTCATTCCAGTCCCAAAGAAAGGCAATGCCAAAGAATGCTTAAACTACCACACAATGGCACTCATCTCACATGCTAGTAAAGTAATGCTCAAAATTCTCCAAGCCAGGCTTCAGCAATACGTGAACCGTGAACTTCCTGATGTTCAAGCTGGTTTTAGAAAAGGCAGAGGAACCAGAAATCAAATTGCCAACATCCCCTGGATCATGGAAAAAGCAAGAGAGTTCCAGAAAAACATCTATTTCTGCCTTATTGACTATGCCAAAGTCTTTGACTGTGTGGATCACAATAAACTGTGGAACATTCTGAAAGAGATGGGAATACCAGACCACCTGACCTGCCTCTTCAGAAACCTGTATGCAGGTCAGGAAGCAACACTTAGAACTGGACATGGAACAACAGACTGGTTCCGAATAGGAAAAGGAGTACATCAAGGCTGTATATTGTCACCCTGCTTATTTAACTTATATGCAGAGTACATCATGAGAAACGCTGGTCTGGAAGAAACACAAGCTGGAATCAAGATTGCTGGGAGAAATATCAATAACCTCAGATCTGCAGATGACACCACCCTTATGGCAGAAAGTGAAGAGGAACTCAAAAGCCTCTTGATGAAAGTGAAAATGGAGAGTGAAAAAGTTGGCTTAAAGCTCAACATTCAGAAAACTAAGATCATGGCATCTGGTCCCATCACTTCCTGGGAAATAGATGGGGAAACAGTGGAAACAGTGTCAGACTTTATTTTTCTGGGCTCCAAAATCACTGCAGATGGTGACTGCAGCCATGAAATTAAAAGACGCTTACTCCTTGGAAGGAAAGTTATGACCAACCTAGATAGCTTATTCAAAAGCAGAGACATTACTTTGCCAACAAAGGTCTGTCTAGTCAAGGCTATGGTTTTTCCTGTGGTCATGTATGGATGTGAGAGTTGGACTGTGAAGAAGGCTGAGTGCCAAAGAATTGATGCTTTTGAAGTGTGGTGTTGGAGAAGACTCTTGAAAGTCCCTTAGACTGCAAGGAGATCCAACCAGTCCATTCTGAAGGAGATCAGCCCTGGGATTTCTTTGGAAGGAATGATGCTAAAGTTGAAACTCAAGTACTTTGGCCACCTCATGTGAAGAGTTGACTCATTGGAAAAGACTCTGATGCTGGGAGGGATTGGGGGCAGGAGTAGAAGGGGACGACAGAGGATGAGATGGCTGGATGGCATCACTGACTCGATGGACGTGAGTCTGAGTGAACTCCAGGAGTTGGTGATGGACAGGGAGGCCTGGCGTGCTGCGATTCATGGGGTCGCAAAGAGTTGGATATGACTGAGCTACTGAACTGAACTAAACTGATCTGATAAAAAGTAAATGTGTTAATGAAGAATTATTAACATGGCATGTTAGGGAAAAAATCAATAAATAGAAATTTTTAAAAGATACAGCAATAGAGCAAGTAATATTTTTTTCTCTTAGTGTCTTAGAAATCAGAACAGAAGGAGACTCATACCAGCTTAGCCATCATTGGTAGAGACTTTTTTTCTGTCCCTGAGCTCCAGAGAAACTTCCCCTGGGATTTTTACAAATGAGATATTGAATTACCTAATACAATTTTATGGAAAATGCAGAGGCCTTTTGCGCAGGGCTACTTCTTAGGTCAACCCTCAATAAAAACTTAGAACTGAATGTTCAATTAAATTTAAAGTTAACAGGAAGTCAAAATGTTACAGTTAGAATTTATAGCTTTCTAATGATCTCCTTTTCACTCTTTTATACCCAAGTGTTTCATCAGCCATTTCAAGAAGGAACTAAAGGGCCATATATAACGGTAGCCAGCAGGAACAGTAAATACATTTATTGATTGGGTCTGGATATATATGTATTTTTTTAATGCCAATGGAATGGTACAATAAGCTAAATTTAATAAGAATCTATGTGAAGTTCTGCCCATTTGCCAAACATTCTACCTTTGTGCAGAATCAGGAAGTGTGTTAGTAGTTCTGTTGTGTACAACTCTTTCCCATGGACTGTAGCCCACTAGGCTTCTGTGTCCATGGAATTCTCCAGGCAAGAATACTGGAGTGGGTAGCCATTTCCAGGGGCTCTTCCCAACCCAGGGACTGAACCCAGGTCTCCTGCACTGCAGGCAGACTCTTTACAGTCTGAGTCACCAGGGAATCAGGCAGGGAAAACCAAAATTAGGCAGAATCAGGAAGGAATGGTTAAATATCAAAACCTGAAGGAAAAAAACAAAAAACCTGAAGCAAAAACTAGTCTAGGGGGTTTCAATTGATTTCAAGAGAAATCTGAAGCAAGTTAAAGGAAAAAAAATATGTGATTATAGTGGCCATTAATACAAATATGTATGAACATGGAAGGAAGAAGAGATGGGTTCAGCTCTGAACGTGCTGTTTGGCTCACACCCCACTGTGCTCTGATCCTGATTCCATCTTTGCAAAGAACAGTGAGCTCGTCCCGAGTCAAGCAGTCTTGTACAGGAAGAAGGACTTGACTTGTTTGGGACAGAGAAGAGACTCAGGGGAGCGATGGCTGCCTTCACGTGTCCTCCATCGTGCGAGGCACCAGGTGGCAGAGCCAAGGCCAGTGGGGCAAAGCCACAGGGAAGGCAGATTTTAGGAAGGGCTTCTTGTGAGAAAGAGCCGTTAGACACATAGGGAAGGACGGAATCATAAGTCATAATGTGCCCATCATTTGAAGTTTTAATCAAAGATTAGAGGACCAACTGGCAAGAATATTTCAAATTATGAGTACAATATAGAGGGCTATAAGAGTTGACCCAAGGTCCCTTCTAACTGTGACTCTGTGTTTCCAGATGGTATTTTGCTGAGGCTCCTGTATACCCCTCCACACACGCAAACACACACACTCTCCTTATACACGTAAGGAGGCTCTCTGTGTACCTTCCTAATGAGATTTTTTTCTTAAACAGAAGTATTAGACATGGGCTACAATATAATTGTTTTTTAATTTAGTACTTTACAGTTTATGAACAGTATTTACCTAAAATTCTCTCATCTGTTCCTCAAAAAAGTGTTATGAATGGATAGGGCCAGAATTTGTTTTCTCTCTTTCTCTTTTACATGTATACACATGCACGCACACACACAGATACACACAGAGAAATGGATACACCTTTGCACACCAAAGCCCACACCAAATACATACATAAACAGTGAATTTCAGCCTTTATTATGACCATAACTGATGCTTACTAAGTGTAATACTTGGTTACTGAAAAAGTAAATCCCAGTGAAATCTGAGTGAGGTCCAGGACTGTGCCCTGATTTTAATACTATACAGCTGTTTTTTTTTTTTTAAACTTTACAATATTGTATTGGTTTTGCCAAATATTGAAATGAATCTGCCACAGGTATACAGTTGTTTATTATAAGATGTTTGTATCGAGGAAAGCAGGGTCTCCTTGTACATTTCTTTTCAACTTCCTCTGACCTAATAATTATTTCCTAGTAATATTTTAAAAGGGAGAAAGTCCAAAAGAATCAGTATGATAGCCTCCCATACTGACGGGAGAGAAGGCAGGTGGGGAACAGGGAGGCTCAGGAGAGAAAGATAAAATAAAAGCACAAGAAATTTAAAACTATGTCATATTGAAAAAGAGACCTTCATTAGCTCCTGAAATCCAGGCATTGTTTTTGAGCATCATTGGTGGGGAAATTGCAGTTAAATTTGCCCAGCTCTGTAGTTAATCCTAAATAAAGCTGTCGATACAGTGTATGAACAGTGCTAATTGATTTTTAAGCATAACAAATGAATGAGTAAAAGTTGAGGGATGGAACAGAATAAATTGTTTTCCTGGAACCTGGCTTTTCTCCCATTTTATAAGTACTTCTGCCAAGTTAAGGGTGAGTACTCATACCCCAAATTATTTATGCAGAAAGGCTGTCAGATGTGGAATGAGGATGAAACAAAAATTAGAACTCTCTAGATTTGAGCTTTGTGAAACTACAGAGTCCAGATGGGAAATCTATGTTAAATCTTATTTATCTATTATCTGAACAAAGAGAAAAGACAAAGATGTTTTTAAATTACTCTGAAATACACTATAAGATTTCTGTGAAAATTTAAGTGCTGCATTAAAACGCATACCCCACTGACAGGGATGATTTTGTTCACTGCCTTCTCTGCAGTCTTAGTGCAGCATGTGGGTGTGCTCAGTCGTGTCTGACTCTTTGCTACCCCACGGACCATAGTCTGCCACGCTTCTCTGTCCATGGGATTCTCCAGGCAAGAATACTGGAGTGGGTTGCCACTTCCTTCTCCAGATCTTCCTGACCCCGGGATCGAACTCGCATCTCCTTTTGGCAGGCATCTTCTTCACCACTGAGCCGTCAGAGAAGCCCGCTTAGAACAGCAGCTATCTACGTAGTCAAAGCTCCATATGTATTTACCTCCAGGCAACGTTCTAAGCACTTTACATATTGAATTAATTGTTTCCTTATAATGCCCTTTTGTGGTAAGTGTTCTTATTGTCACTCTCATGAATGAGGGAACTGAGGAAGAGAGAGATCAAGTGACCTGCCCAAGGTCATACAGCCAACTGAGTGGCAGAGCTGGAGAGTCTAATCTGGGCAGTCTGGCCTTAGTCATCCTAATTTAAGGGTCAATCTCTTAGTCCTTTAAAGACTAGTGTTTTCCTGTATGGGTATAGAAAAGATTAAGGTTTTTTCACTTTTATAGGTTTGTATAAGCAGTTTTGGTTGGGGTGAGTATTGTTTTTCTGTTTCTTATAAAGGGCTTTGACTTTTAAAAAGTGGAAAACCGTTCCTAAAAACAGTAGTATTTTGGAAAAGGAGACATTTACCTTAGTATTTCTGAGGTATGCCTGTGTACATATAAATGTATATGAAACTGTTGACATAGCCACCACTTATCCCAGCATAAAGGAAATTCTCCCAGAGATTCAGTTCAGTTTCATGCTGGTCATAGTAATGAGATTTTTGCTCCATGTGTGTATTAGTTTCTTATGGCTGCTGTAACAAATTACCATATACTTGATGGTTTAATGAATAGAATTTATTCTCTCATAGTTCTGGAGACTGGAAGTTAGAAGTCAGCCAGGGCTGTACTCCCTCCAGAGGCTCTGGTAGACAGTTCTCTTCTTGTAGCTTCTGTGTGGAATCTCCCCTGGCTTACCAGGTGGTGCTAGTGGTAAAGAACCCACCTGCCAGAGCAGGAGACGTAGAGATGTGGGTTCAGTCTCTGGGTTGGGAAGACCTCCTGAACTAGGGCCAGGTAACCCACTCCATTTTTCTTGCCTGGAGAATCCCATCGACAGAGGGGCTACAGTCCATAGGGTTGCAAAGAGTCCATCAGGACTGAAGTGTCTTAGCATTTAAATAAGGTGGGATAATCTCCTTATCTCAAGATCAAGATTCTTAAGTTAATCACATTTGCAAAGTCTCTTTTCCATACAAGGCAATGTTTACAAGTTCCAGTGAAGAAGACTTGGTCATGGAAAACCGTTATTCTAAATTCAGAGGACTTGTGAGTTTCCAGGACAGTCGAAAGGGATCAGTTGTCCACAGCCCATGAGCACACTGGTTTTTCTACCCTCGAGATAGTATGTGCTGAGTATTTTCCACTCTACTCCTGGTTCTGACAATGCAACTTCCTTTTCCCCCCTCCCACTTTGAGTACTTTTCTGCTTTTACTTCTGCCTGTCGAGTCAGTGAAGCTCGTCCTCCTTCTCTTCCTCCTTACCCCAACCCCAGCCTTCACCTAGCCTTTAGATAATGGGGGGAAAATGCAACCCTCTCCTTCTGCCTCAGCTAGGTTTGAGTTCTGTTTGTTCCTAGGTGTGGGCTGACAGAAGCAAAAGGGGCAGGGAAGTACATAAAAAACCCACAGATTTATACTTCATAGTATAACACTGCCTCATAATTAAATACTGTAAGAAGGGTTAAAGGGGGAAAAGGAGAAGAAAACAAGGTGCCACGTAAAAGAATAAGAGCAGCTCCTTTTGATAGTGTTAGGAATGGCTTCTTTTAGAGGAGACATTTAAGCTGAGACTAAAGGCAGGGACGGGGCTTGTAGGTGGCTCGGGTAAAGAATCTGCTTGCCAATTCAGGAGATGCAGGTTTGATCCCTGGGTTGAGAAAGACCCCCTGGAGGAGGAAATGGCAACCCACTCCAATATTCTTGCCTGGGAAATCCCATGGACAGACGATTCTGGTGGGCTATAGTCCATGGGGTTGCAAAGAGTTGGGCACGACTTAGTGCCTAAAAACAAAAGGGCAAGGAAGAGTCAGTCATCATCATAAGAGCTGGTGTGAAGTTACGGGTAAGAAAGCCCATGACTTTCATGTAGGATTGTTACCAACCAGGATTCTTGGCCTTCCTTACTACAGATTGATAAGAAGCCAGAGAAGAAATCCAGGAAAGCCTTCACTGGGGCCTTCGCTGCAGCAGGGGGGTGGTGGGTGTGAAAACAAGTAACAGGTTCCCTCGCTCACTCCCCCAGGCGGCGGGCTGAAGCCAGCTCCTTATATAAGGTGAGGGCAGGGGTCAGGCCAGAGGGGTGGATCAGGGGGTTTGCCCACCTGTTCTTGTGATGTTGAGTGCAGGGTTCATGCTCAGTACCCTGTTTTTAGCTCCCAGCACCTTGTTTTTGCTCCTGGCTCTTCAAAAGTGGCAGTGTGTTTTTGGTCTTTGTATATTTAGTTGTCCATAATCTGCCCCAGTTGTTCACGCACACAGTTATTTTTAGTCCTTTACAGTTTCTTTGTGTTTTGTTGCTGGAGGAGATATTTGTCTATTTGCAAGCACTGAAGCAAGGGGTCCCAGGTCCCAGGTTGTCTCAGCCTTGGCTGAAAGAAGAGCTGGGGGTTGGGTCATGGAGAGACGGACAAAAGGAGCTGAGGAGTGGTGGGAGCCAGACAGGTCGGATTCTTAGAGGTGCTACCAGAAAGGTTACGTTTTATTTTAAGGGCACTAGGAATCTCTGTGTTGTCCATCAATCCTAAAATCTGGTCATGTGCCAAGAGTTTCTGATACATACTGTGGCCGGTCGTGCTGCAGTCCATGGGGTTGCAGAGACATGACTTACAGACTGAGCAACAACAACTATGGCTAGTCACTGCAAAATGAAATGTATTATAGATTTTCTGTTTTAGTATAGTATTATTATTTTTTCTATATTGAAATTTTCTTTATAAACCCTTAAACCACTTGAATAAGATCTAGTGTCTGAGAGCAACTTTACAAGTCATTTTCTTTCTATTTCTACTTTCAATGAAAATTAGAAAGCCTTATTGTCAATTGCTATTTTCAAATTATCAAATGTTGTTACATTTCAAGTTTTTGAAGAGTTTGAGGTTAGTCTAACTATAATATGACTATTTACAATTTGGGGACTCTATTTCATCATCTGTAGAACAGATAATAATATCTTTCTCTCATGGCTGATCTGAAGGTTATATAAAAGAAAGTATGTGAAAGTATCTGCCACTGTGGCAGATAACTTTTATAAACTCAATAGCTGCTGCTGCTGCTGCTGCTGCTAAGTCACTTCAGTCGTGTCCAACTCTGTGCGACCCCATAGACGGCAGCCCACCAGGCTCCCCCTTCCCTGGGATTCTCCAGGCAAGAACCCTGGAGTGGGTTGCCATTTCCTTCTCCAATGCATGAAAGTGAAAAGTGAAAGTGAAGGCGCTCAGTCGTGTCCGACTCTAGCAACCCCATGGACTGCAGCCTACCAGGCTCCTCTGTCCATGGGATTTTCTAGGCAAAAGTACTGGAGTGGGGTGCCATTGCCCTCTCCGCAATAGCTGCTAACTATTAGTTATTATTAACTGTTAATGTAAATTTCTTTTCTGTAAGGAGCTAATAGTCTCCTTCCTATCTTACAATTTTGCCTGCATGTAGATTTGAACTTTTAGCTCAGACTAAGTGATTTCCTCTGCTCTCTGTTTATTTTCAAGAGACAATAAAAGTCTCCCATTAAAGATTCTAATTTCAGAGGCAGTTGGCTCCCACTTGTGTGCTGTTGATTATTGGCAAGTCATTGAAATTTTGGGTGTCCTTACATCTGCAAAACTGATGTAATGACACCTGTTCTAACTACCTTTCCTAATGAATATAAAAGGGAATTGATAAATATAAGCACTGGAAAAAACATATGACTTTCTCTTTCCACAAAAATAAAGCATTATTGCTGTATATTATTATTAAATAGCCTTTTCATAAAATCCCCAGTCTTTGTATCTTTTGTGGCAGCAGAGTCTTAATTTTCAAAAGCAGAAAATGTAAACAGAGCAAGGACTGTTCTGTTGGCTGAGAAACAGGGAGTTCAGTGTGAAGGAATACAGGGTTTGCCCTCAAGTTTTGTGCTAGGTCACTTTCTGGCATCATTTATTTTTTATGGAACTCACTAAACCCAATTATTTGTAAGGCCTCCCCGGAGATCAGCCCTGGGATTTCTTTGGAAGGAATGATGCTAAAGCTGAAACTCCAGTACTTTGGCCACCTCATGCGAAGAGTTGACTCATTGGAAAAGACTCTGATGCTGGGAGGGATTGGGGCAGGAGGAAAAGGGGACGACGGAGGATGAGATGGCTGGATGGTGTCACGGACTCGATGGACATGAGTCTGAATGAACTCTGGGAGTTGGTGATGGACAGGGAGGCCTGGCGTGCTGCGATTCATGGGGTCGCAAAGAGTCGGACACGACTGAGCGACTGATCTGATCTGAAACCCAATTATCAGTTATTGTTTTAACCATTATTGGAGAAGCCAATTTCTGTTGCCTAAGAGCTGTTCTTTATGATTCAATTTAAGCCCAACTTGCTTGAGAAGGATCATTCTTCTAACTTAACTAAATATTGGCCTGAGACTACTAGTACCAGCCTAAAGCAAAGTTGGAAAATTTTTAATAGCCATAGCTCCATAGGTCTACCCAATAAAATTCAAACCAAGTTAATCTCAGAGTTTGTACAGTTTTCTAGAATGGATTTTGATCTTCTCTTGTTCTCGAAGAAACAAGAACTTGGTTCTTAAAGAAACAAGAACTTCCTTCTCTTGTACTCAAAGAGAGATGACACCGATACAGATGGGACTCACGTAGCACCGCATGAGTGATCACACTGCATGTGATCACTGAGAGGTTCACGCCTAAACTTTAAGTCAGATGTTAGTTGCTGAATCTCAGACATGGGAACCTCAGTGAGAGAGTCTTGGAAGTTGTGGTACCAGAACCACACCTTTCTAAGTTCAGTCATGGGGTGTGGACAGTCTTAATACAGTTGCAAAGTGTGTCATATTGAACCATAAGCCTTCCCTCCTTGGTTTGCTCTCTCTTCTCTCATGGAGGCAGAATCATCTGTTGGTAATTTTATTACTGTTGACTTTACTCTGAAATGTAGATTACATTGTAGCTCTTCTGTGCCCGGCATCACCAGCAACTATGCAAATATAAGGTAGCTTAAG
Organism: Bos taurus; assembly: GCF_002263795.3. Taxonomy (NCBI): domain Eukaryota; kingdom Metazoa; phylum Chordata; class Mammalia; order Artiodactyla; family Bovidae; genus Bos; species Bos taurus. Next base: position 10,386,401 of record NC_037332.1, on the reverse strand, counting down.
ATTTAAGAATGTAACTTTGAATATGAAGCAAAGCTTGAGACTTTTACACCCTGGAGTTAGAGTCTGAATATGTTGCAGTTATGTTTTTGATGGAACAGGAATTTAAATCTTTCTTTGATTGGTATACACAAGATCTGATCTCCTAGCATCGGCCTGAGCCTAGTTCATCACCCAGCATCAGCATCTCAACTCAGTTTTTTGTTCTGAGCTCATCACCACTATGCAGCAGTCAGTCCATATTCAGAAATTTAGTAAACTGTGACATTAGAAAACTTGAGGCTTCTAGACCGTCACTGAGCTTCTACCTCTGAAAGCCAATGGAGCATGATGCACTAGTAGACTTGGTTTTGTAAGAGTACGTTTGGCTTCCTTGAAGTAGAAGTAGGAGTGATAAATGTAACTACAGTGAGGACCAAGAAGAGATTATGCACATAACTGGGGATGACCAAGTGGGAGCTGTGGCAGTCCAGAGAGGAAATGCCCCATCACAGTTTCAGCTAGTCATTGTCATTGGACAACATGGACAGGGTTGACTAATAGTTCAGAATTCCTGAAAACAAAAAAACACCTTCTGGCTTTGTAGAAGAGATGATATATAAATAGAATCTTAAAAGGATAAATAGTAGTTTTCATTCCAATCCCAAAGAAAGGCAATGCCAAAGAATGCTCAAACTACCGCACCATTGCGCTCATCTCACATGCTAGTAAAGTAATGCTCAAAATTCTCCAAGCCAGGCTTCAGCAATATGTGAACTGTGAACTTCCAGATGTTCAAACTGGTTTTAGAAAAGGCAGAGGAACCAGAGATCAAATTGCCAACATCTGCTGGATCATGGAAAAAGCAAGAGAGTTCCAGAAAAAAACATCTATTTCTGCTTTCTTGACTATGCCAAAGTCTTTGACTGTGTGGATCACAATAAACTGTGGAAAATCCTGAAAGAGATGGGAATACCAGACTACCTGACCTGCCTCTTGAGAAACCTGTATGCAGGTCAGGAAGCAACACTTAGAACTGGACATGGAACAACAGACTGGTTCCAAACAGGAAAAGGAATACATCAAGCCTATATATTGTCGCCCTGCTTATTTAACTTATATGCAGAGTACATCATGAGAAACGCTGGGCTGGAAGTAGCACAAGCTGGAATCAAGATTGCCGGGAGAAATATCAATAATCTCAGATATGCAGATGACACCACCCTTATCTTATGGCAGAAAGTGAAGAGGAACTCAAAAGCTTCTTGATGAAAGTGAAAGTGGAGAGTGAAAAAGTTGGCTTAAAGCTCAACATTCAGAAAACTAAGATCATGGCATCTGGTCCCACCACTTCCTGGGAAATAGATGGGGAAACAGTGGAAACAGTGTCAGACTTTATTTTTCTGGGCTCCAAAATCACTGCAGATGGTGACTGCAGCCATGAAATTAAAAGACGCTTACTTCTTGGAAGGAAAGTTTTGACCAACCTAGATAGCATATTGAAAAGCAGAGACATTACTTTGCCAACAAAGGTCCATCTAGTCAAGGCTATGGTTTTTCCAGTAGTCATGTATGGATGTGAGAGTTGGACTGGAAGAAAGCTGAGGGCCAAAGAATTGATGCTTTTGAACTGTGGTGTTGGAGAAGACTCTTGAGAGTCCCTTGGACTGCAAGCAGATCCAACCAGTCCATCCTAAAGGAGATCAGTCCTGGGTGTTCATTGGAAGGACTGATGCTAAAATTGAAACTCCAATACTTTGGGCACCTCATGCGAAGAGTTGACTCATTGGAAAAGACTCTGATGCTGAGAGGGATTGGGGGCAGGAGGAGAAAGGAACGACAGAGGATGAGATGGCTGGATGGCATCACTGACTCAATGGATGTGAGTCTGAGTGAACTCCGGGAGTTGGTGATGAACAGGGAGGCCTGGCGTGCTGCAATTTATGGGGTCACAAAGAGTCAGACATGACTGAGTGACTGAACTGAAATGAACTGATAGAAATGTCAGAGCGAGTAGGATGATGGAGGGTTAATCCAGGAAGAGGAGAAAACATATGTACAAACATACAAGGAACAGCATGACGTTTGCAGTTAAAGAGTAAGGCACAGTGTGGTGGGATTGGTCTTGGAGAGATGGGCCAGGGCTATGTTGTCGTGTGCCCCATAAGCCACAATAAAGAGCCTGGACTTGTCATTTGAAGGTTGTAGAAAATGGCCAGCATCACATGCTTTTATCTGCATTTAGATAATTGTTCTGGCAACTGCCAGCATGTGACTGTGGGAGTGTGTGAAGGAGTGGAGAAAAGCTGGAGGTGAGGAGATCAACTAGAGAACTCCTATGAGATAATGAGATAATGGTACTATAAGCAAGACCTGGTGGTTGACTGGATGTGAGAGATAAAGGAGAGGGAATTACCAAGGAAGTCCCAAGCTTCTGGCATAGATCCTGCCTCCTTCTGGTACAGGAGAAAAGATGTTTCATCCTGAGCTCTCGGTGGCCTCGGATCAGAGGCAGGAACCCACAGGAATCAAGGACAGATGTAAAGAAAACTGCTTTTCCAGGCTAAGAGTACCTTTCCACTTGATGATCCAAAATGTGTTCTGGTGACTTGGCAATTAAAAAGAAAGATGTTTCAGGTAAGAAAGTGAGAAACCCAGGACTCAGAAACTGTGGTATCTGTGGGTCATCAATGTGAAAGTGTACAAAATAGAATGAGTCATCTGGTTTTGGAGAAGGATATAGATTTTGGGCCATGGGTAATTTTAAATGCAGTAACTGAGTTCTAGCAAACTGGCAGCATTTTAAAGTAGAAAACTTTATTTTTTAAAAATTCTACTCTGTAAAGTTGTCTCTAAATTTGCCTTAATCAGAGTTTCTCAGCCTTTGAACAGTTGAGGTTTTAAACTGGGTAAGTCTTTGTTGGAGAGGCTGTGCTGTCTATTGTAGGATGTTTGGCAGCTCCCTTGGCCACACTCCGCTTTCCAATGGTGACCATTGAAAGAGTCTCAGACATTGCCAGCTCTCCTCAGAGCGGTCAGATCATGCCTAGCTGAGAACCATTTCCTTAAACTAAACTGGTACAATTTCCTGGAGACTGATAAAAACCAAATATTAGCTGCACCATTAAAATCTAAATTGCGTACATTATACACGGTATGGTGTATGCGAATAGAATGGACTTCTCCCAAATCACAGCATGCGGGGGATTCCACAAATGAGGGCAACTCTTGCAGAGACTTTATCCAAGGCTTGTCTCTGAATTGAGGATCTGTGAGGAAGAGCCCTGCAGTTGATCCTAATTACTGTCTATAACAAAGGCAAGGAGATTGACAGCCCACCATTATTGAACCTGTCTCTACAGGCAAACAGTACTTTAAGAATACCATTTTAAAGGCTTCATTCAGACTGCCAAAAAAAGAATTATTAACCACATGCCATGTGCTTGGCACTGGGAAGGGACAGTTTAATAAAACATATAGCATACCTTAAAGGAGCTCACTTTTATTGAATTCTCCTAGAAACCTCAATGTAAATTTTTCATGGAGATGACCATATTACTCGTAATTGGCCTGAGCTGTAGCTTTGGGTGATTTGTAGAAATTCTGTGTCAATATGTCATAAACAGAAATATAAGCCCTCACTACTTTTCTGCTTAAGTCTAGAAGGCACAGTATCTATCTGACTACTCAGTAAAGCCAAAAATGAAGTTTACAGGGAGCCTATGAGCCCTCTGAGTTTTACAATGGATCTGAAATAAGGCAGGCCACAAGGCTAGGAGGGAGACAGCTTCTAGTCCTGAAATTCTCTGTGTTTTGGTGCCGATAATCTGTTTAAATTATTTTACAGCTTATATGAAATGATCACTATTATATTGCTCTTCACTCTTACACAACCTTAGAAACAGTTTTAAATATTACTGACCGGTCTGTAGCAATTCCCAGCTAATTACCACAGGGACCTACTATGCATACTGTTTCACATGGGTCCTCTTTTGTTGGGTGCAACTGGCAGAAGGAATAATGCAAGAACGTTCTGATGCTAGTTATCAGATCTCACATCATTTTATGGTGTCACCATCTATAGGTATTAAAATGTAATTTCCCCCAGTTGCATTGAATATAATTTTGCACATATTTTGAGTGTTCCACAAAGTCACCAATCACTTTAACCTTCTTCACCTCTAATAAACTTATTTAATTTTTAAGGAAATCATCAGGGTTTAATTATGTTCAGTTTTTAGTAAGCATGTTCTATTCTGTGAAGAAAACAAGTCAAATATAATCATGAAAATTCCTTTTGACGCACTTTTTATTACTGATACTTATAGGAACATGGGTAACCTACGTTGAGCTTTTAGCTTTACCTTTCTTGGTTGTGTTATTCTTCCTAGATCAAAGCTGGAGCACCTGCTCAGCTATTTACCAAACCCTAAGTCTCAGAGCTACTGAATAGGGCAGTATGTTGACAAAATATACATAAACACCCTGTTTCCGGAGCACATATGTGGCCAAATGAGGTTATACAGCATTGCCTGGACATAGGCAATATTCATCCATTCATTCAAAAAGTATTCATTATCAATTACACTTCAATTAAAATAACCCTCCCAAAAAAAGCCATTGAAAAAAATTTATTAGGCATCTCGGTGTACCAGGCATTACTTGAGGCAATCTGGATTCTTCAGTGAAAAAGAAAAAGAGATAAATCCTTTCCTTCTTGGAGTCTACATTTCAGTAGAGCAGAAAGCAATAAACATGTAAATAATAAGTGTGTGTATAATATATATATAGTATGTGTATATATATATATATAATGCTCGATGGTGGCAAGTACTAAGGAAAAAGAGAAATCAGCACATATGAAGGCGGGCAAGGAGTGACAGGGTAGAGAGGGGAGGATATGATGCTGGGCAGAGTAGCCTCAGTGAGAAGGAGATATTTGAGAAGAAGAATCAAGATGAAGGAGGGAAGGGAGTCATGTGAGTATCTAGGGAGAAACGTTCCAGGCAGTGGGAGGAATGCGTGCAAAGACACTCAGATGGAAGAGCACTGGCACGTTGGAGAAGCACCAAGGAAGCTAGAGATGAGTTCAGCAGTAGCAGCTCACATTTTTCATTTTAAAAGTTTTTTCTAATTAAAAAAAAAATGCAACTTTTAAAATATGTATCTTCTACTCAATATATATGCCACATTTAGCATTGTAGTTTGAGGATCCCCAAAAATTAGATTTAGAAATAAAGCAGGCAGACCCGAAGTGTAGTAACAAAGCTGATAACAGAAGTAACAGAAAAGAGTTCCTCTGAGAGCTTACAGGCCAGGCATTCGCTCAGCACTCGAAATGCACTGGGCAGTCTAAGTCTCATAAACAAATTCAGTGTAATTTATGAAATTTGAGGAACAATCTGGTAACCTGTCTAAACCTTAGTTTCCTCACTGCTAAGAGATGATAGTAACAGTGGCTACCTCGTTTTTATGCTTTGGTGGTTAAGTGACATGACATAGTTCCTGACCCATAGTAGGTACTATATAAGTTAGTTGTGTTGATTGTCACAAGTTCATAATTAAGGGAGTAGCCACTGGTTTAAATTAGAAATCATTATGTTTTCTCAGAGAAGTGACAACATAGTTAACTTACAAGTTTGTTGATGACATTTAATCCATAAAACTTAGATATGGATTCATTGATTCATTTGGTAAAGTATTATTGGGCCTGGTATTGTTTTAGTCACTGGTGAAATAAAAAAATAAATACCCCTTATTTCACCCTTACAAGTATGAGGAGAAATACGCAGGGAAGAAGATTATCTTTGCAACATAGGTTATTTTGTAAATAAGGTTAAGTATAGGGTTCCACGGGAGATGATAAAAGAAGCATCTCACCCAGGCACGGGAGGGCCAGAGATGGTTTCTTCTGTGAAGAAAATTCACAGGCAAGTAGCTGTTGGGTAGGTGAATGGAGGCAGTGAGTAAGGTGAAAGAGCCATGTCAGAGCAAACAATCCTAGAGTCCAGACATGAGGAAATTGCCAGTTCATCTCTTTGGACCCTTTAGAGTTGGCCAGTGAGGCTAAAAATATAAGCTGGGGCCAGATCATAATGCAAAGCAAACTGGATTGCAAACCTGGGGCTGTATCTGAGCAATATGGAGATTTGGAGGCTTAGTCTCTCAGTGGTGTCCAACTCTTCACAACCCTATGGACTGCAGCCCATCAGGCTCCTCTGTCCATGGGATTTCCCAGGCAAGAAGACTGGAGTGAGTTGCCATTTTCTTCCTCTAGGGGATCTTTCCAACCCAGGGATCAAACCCGTGTCTCCTGTGTCTCCTGCATTGCAGACTGATTCTGTACCCACTGAGCCCTGGGGGAAGCCATATGGGCATTAGAAGAATTGTAAGCAAGAGAATGACATGATCACATTTGCATTTTAGAAAGATTACTGTGAATACAATCTGAGCAGTGGTCTAGAAGAGGCTGGAATTTGAAGCAGGGTAATCGGAGAAGGCAATGGCAACCCACTCCAGTACTCTTACCTGGAAAATCCCATGGATGGAGGAGCCTGGTAGGCTGCAGTCCATGGGGTTGCTAGGAGTCGGACATGACTGAGTGACTTCACATTCACTTTTCACTTTTATGCACTGGAGAAGGAAATGGCAACCCACTCCAGTGTTCTTGCCTGGAGAATCCCAGGGACGGAGGAGCCTGGTGGGCTGCCATCTATGGGTTCGCACAGAGTTAGACACAACTGAAGTGACTTTGCAGCAGCAGCAGCAACCCAGGGATAGATGTAACTTAATGTTGAATGAGAGAAGAAACAGATATTATGAACCTGTTATGTAGGTAACAGCTATATTTCTTTGTTGCAACCCGTTGTTATTTGGGGAAATGGGAGGAGAGGATCAGAGATAATCATACCAAAGAAAAAATATAAAATCAATTCCTTTCATTTTCAAAAGAATTTCTAGGTCAACTGATATGTAACTCACTCTGGGATCTCACACCCGTCAAGCTTGAAGTCACTGTGGGTTTCATTTCAGGAGTCATTAGTGAGAAACAAACACTTGGCTGTGCAGTATTTCATAATCCTTCCTCACCATCTCTCAGTCACATGTCACCCCGGATTTATAGATTCACACTTAAGCATAGTGATGTAGCAGGCCATACAACTGAAGCTAGCATGGACAGATACACTACCAAGAGGAAATGGAGGGAAGGGAAAACTCAGGGTTCAACAAATTAACAGTGATGCCAGGAGAGAAAGCATTCAGTCATGACCATTTGAATGGAATCTCAGTGGCATTCCCTTACAATTGGGGTTTTGAAGCTCCCACAAACCACTCTTCTGTGTCCATTATCTCTGAGGTAATGTCGTAAAAACACCTTCATTTCACCTAAATTGCCCAGGCAATTGCAGGTAGAATTTATTTTTTGCTCAAATTACTTTAAAGCTGTGCCTCAAAGCACTTTTAAAATTACCCTTTGTCCCGCCTTCTTCAGTTTATCCTAGAATGCCTTTCCCTCTCACTTTCCTCATGATGATTCTGGGATACTGTATCCGAACAAATTATACAAGAAATATGTTGAATGAATCCTTATAAATTTCCAAAGAATTCAATGTTAAAACACTAAAATCTGATTTTTTAAAAGCCTCCTTAACCATTTTCCTTTCCGTCACTCCATTCCTGTTCCTTTCCCCCATGAGGAAACACTATGTGATGTGGGTATTTATTCAAGTGTTTGCCTTGGTACTCAAGTACATGCGCACAGACACACACAGTCAATTGTTCATTTTTAGCTATGAAATGTAAAAGACAATACAGAGCCATAAGTAAGGCCAGGCTTGGCCACAGATTTATTATCCTCTGATGGTGTGCCCATGGAAACTCACTGTGCTCCCATTTCTCCATGTATAAAATTGGGAGGACAACATTACATACCTTACCAGGTTGTCAGGAAGAGTAACTATTTTGATAAATTTAAATCACTTAGAAAAGTACTTGATAGAAGTCACTCTTCTATCGCGAATGTTAGTTCTTACTATTTTAAGTTTTTAAAAAACATGAATATTTCCATATGTACTTTGCTATGACTTGCTTTTTCAGTTAGAACTACCTTGGATATCTTGTCTTCTTATTACATACTCATGTTTTCTAATCTGCTGTAGAGTATTCCATGGTGTGTGGGTAGCAGAATTAATTCAACCATCCCCCTGTTGATGGACATTTAGCTTGCTACCCAACTGAGTTTTTTTGTTTTGAATTGTTTCATTTTGTTCTTGTAAACACTGTTTCACTGAAAATTTTCATGTGTATGAATGACTGTGTCTTCGGATAAATAGGTGGCAAACCAGGTAAGGAGAATATGGGCACACTTTAATAGATACTGCCAAATTGACCTCCAACTTATATTTCAATTGTAGGAGAATACGAATTTCACCAAATCCCCAGCAGTACCTTATCAATTTTTAAAAATAAGTGAACAATTTTTACTCCATTCTGGATTTAATCTGGATCTCCCTAACTAATAGTAAAGTCGAACATCTTTTATCTGAGAATTTTATGAGAGGGAGCTAGTCACACAAAATCCTGGCAGGAATGAACCAGGCATGTACAATACAAAAAAGAACTCCAGTTTAATTTGGGGTTTGAATGAGGGGAAAGAAAGTCTTCGAAGGTAGAATTGGAGAGGCCAGTTGGGAGTGGAGAATGAAGGTCCTTACAGGCCGTCTTAAGGTGGTCACACTTTACTTTGAGCAAGAAAATACCATATTAGAGAGGAAGTGCTATTCGGAATGGACTTTGAATGATGAGTGGAGGTTTACTAAGACAGGAGAAGGAGGCAGAACAATTGAGTCTGAGGGAAATACAATGAGAGATTACAGAAACACGAAAATACGTAGTGAACTCAAGAGCATGATGCTCAGGCTCATGTTGAAGCCGAGTATAAGGAAATACGAGTTGGGCATGCCTGTGTGATAGAAGTGCTTTGCATGCAATGGGATATTTTTATTTTCATTTCCAGAAAATGGAGAAATATTCATGGGTAAGGCAAGGGTCCTGACCCATGGGCCGTGGACCAGTACTGGTCCGTGGCTTGTTAGGGATTGGGCTGCACAGCAGGAACTGCGTGGTTGTCTTTCACAAAACTGGTCCCTGATGCCAAGAAGGTTGAGGACCACTGGGGTAAGGGGACCCACATTTGTTGGTGCATTCTGTGGGCCAGGTATGTAGAACTTGGCACTTTACATGGGTGGTTGATTAAATCTTAGATGGCATATTTAAAGGCAGTGTTATTCATACTGTTTTGCATGTTGGGAACTGAGGCTCAGGAAATAACTTGCCTATCTTGAAGTACAGCTGGTAATCTTTGGGCCTAAGCTTCAAAGCCAGTGCTCCCCAGACTGGGTGGGGACTGTGCAGTGTGCTGAGTTCTGGGGAGAAACAGTCAGTGTAGATCAGTCCCTGCCTTCAAGGACAGAGTCCACCAGAGCTGTATGCTTTCTGCGCTTTGCTGAATTGTCAGCAATGACAGGAAGACCAAGTGACTCAGGCTAGAATCTGGAGAATTTAGACAAGAGAGAAACTGGAGGATATATTAAAATCATAAGAAATAAGAGGGAGGAGAAGATGAGATGAAATGGTAAATAGGGAATAAACATCAACCAGTATCTGCGGTTAACTGTGTGTGGGTGGAGGGGAGAGTTAATAGCACCCTCTGGAAGCCTGGTTTGGGTGGCTGCAAGGTAAGTGATGGGCTTCCTTGAACTCCGCAGTAAAGAATCCGCCTGCCAATGCAGGAGACACAAGTTCCATCCCTGGGTTAGGAAGATCCCCTGGAGGAGGAAATGGTAACCTGCTCCAGTATTCTTGCCTGAAAAACCCCATGAACAGAGGAGCCTGGTGGGCTCCAGTCCATGGAGTCGCAAAAGACTCAGACATGACTGAGGGACTGGGCACAACTGTTCAAAAAGAGAGGTTTGGTTAATTATCATTTATCCACACAATGAAATGCCATACAGCAAAATCATGTTGAACTGTGATTTCAAAGTATTTCTAGTAAGTAATTGGCTCATGACAACAGGAGTCAGAGGGGAGGGGTAAAAATAATCTTTGGAGGTTAGAGCCAGTTAGAGCATTTAAAATCAGTAAAGTTGTATTTTTTGGAGTTAACTAAAAAACTTTAAACCTGAAATATCCCTTAACTTTTCACTCCTCCTCTTGCAAGAAGGCATCTGTAATTAGATTAAGCATTATAGCTATTGTTAATGTTTATTATTCATGATTCAGTTCAGTTCAGTCGCTCAGTCGTGTCTGACTCTTTGCGACCCCATGAACCACAACAAGCCAGGCCTCCCTGGAATTCCATCACCAACTCCTGAAGTCCACCCAAACCCATGTCCATCGAGTCAGTGATGCCATCCAACCATCTCATCCTCTGTTGTCCCTTTCTCCTCCTGCCCTCAATCTTTCCCAGCATCAGGGTCTTTTCCAATGAGTCAGCTCTTCGCATCAGGTGGCCAAAGTATTGGAGTTTCAGCTTCAACATCAGTCCTTAAAATGAACACCCAGGACTGATCTCCTTTAGGATTGACTGGTTGGATCTGCTTGCAGTCCAAGGGACTCTCAAGAATCTTCTCCAACACCACAGTTCAAAAGCATCAATTCCTCGGTGCTCAGCTTTCTTTATAGTCCAACTCTCACATCCATACATGACTACTGGAAAAACCATAGTCTTGACTAGACAGACCTTTGTTGGCAAAGTAATGTCTCTGCTTTTTAATATGCTGTCTAGGTTGGTCATAACTTTCCTTCTAAGGTGTAAGAGGTCTTTTAGTTTCATGGCTGCAGTCACCATCTGCAGGGATTTTGGACCCCAGAAAAATAAAGTCTGACACTGTTTCCACTGCTTCCCCATCTATTTGCCATGAAATGATGGGACCAGATGCCATGATCTTCGTTTTCTGAATGTTGAGCTTTAAGCCAACTTTTTCACTCTCCTCTTTCACTTTCAAGAGACTCTTTAGTTCTTCTTCACTTTCTGCCATAAGGGTGGTGTCATCTGCATATCTGAGGTTATTGATATTTCTCCCGGCAATCTTGATTCCAGCTTGTGTTTCTTCCAGACCAGCGTTTCATGATGTACTCTGCGTATAAGTTAAATAAACAGAGTGACAATATACAGCCTTGACGTACTCCTTTTCCTATTCGGAACCAGTCTGTTGTTCCATGTCCAGTTCTAACTGTTGCTTCCTGACCCGCATACAGATTTCTCAAGAAGCAGGTCAGGTGGTCTAGTATTCCCATCTCTTGAAGAATTTTCCACAGTTTATTGTGATCCACACAGTCAAAGACTTTGGCATAGTCAATAAAGCAGAAATAGATGTTTTTCTGGAACTCTCTTGCTTTTTCCATGATCCAGTGGATGTTGGCAATTTGATCTCTGGTTCCTCTGCCTTTTCTAAAACCAGCTTGAACATTTGGAAGTTCACGGTTCACATATTGCTGAAGCCTGGCTTGAGAATTTTGAGCATTAATTTACTAGCGTGTGAGATGAGTGCAACTGTGCAGTAGTTTGAGTATTCTTTGGCATTGCCTTTCTTTGGGATTGGAATGAAAACTGACCTTTTCCAGTCCTGTGGCCATTGCTGAGTTTTCCAAATTTGCTGGCATATTGAGTGCAGCACTTTCACAGCATCATCTTTCAGGATTTGAAATAGCTCCACTGGAATTCCATCACCTCCACTAGCTTTGTTCGTAGTGATGCTTTCTAAGGCCCACTTGACTTCACATTCCAGGATGTCTGACTCTAGGTGAGCGATGACACCATTGTGATTATCTGAGTCATGAAGATCTTTTTTGTACCTAGTAACATAAAAGTCCCTGTTGTCTTACACTGTACAAGAAACACATTGGACAGCTCTGGATTCAGGCAACTTCTGTGTAGATTTGTTGTATTTCTCCTTTATGCTTTATATAATTGGTAGGGCCTTTAGGATTCTGAAAAGGTTAGATAGTAAAGGGCACCCTTTGATGGGTTTGTTGAATAATTTCAGGTACCTGTTATTGTCTCCATGATACTCCTTAGAAAACAATGGTGTCTGTGAAATCACTAGAATAAGATACTGAAAGAAAAAAGAAAGCTATTCTGCTTGACAGAATCCTGATACAGTTGACATCTAGGGAGAGGAGATGGCATGATGTATGCCACACTTAGTGAAAGTTCCCAAAACTTCTTATAGGCTAAGCTTTTGTCTAGGTTGCAAAGTCTGTCAAAGAACCTTCCAGAGTTAGTCCTGTCTCCAGCACATCAGAACTCACCTGCCATAAAAAACAATGGAATCCATTTGAGGGATGGGCTTTGGACTTTGTCCTTGGGGATCCAGCCTGTGTCCAGCATGCTGTCCTGATTCAGCAACATTTAACGAAACTGAATCTGGGTACTTCTTCTAAACTAGCTTTGCCATTTAAACCAGACACCCCGGGATTTAAACCATTATCCCCGGGATTCTGCACTAGCAGAAGGCGAAGCTGCTCCACGGTATTAGTTCTGTCTTTAAGGTGTTGGCAGAATTTCAGAGTAAACAAAAATGACTCATCTGCCCTTGAACCTATTCTTCCAAACCTTTCTTTTATCTCAGATCTCTCCTTTCCTTTCTTCATACTGCCCTTTGGGGTTCAGTAGACGCTTCCTTCTTTAATAAAACTGCTCCCCTTCATATCTATCGAAAATTCAAATGCCACAAGGGATACTGTAAAGACAACATTTATTGAAGAAATAGCATGTACCATGCACAGTTATGCATCCTTCAATCATTACAGCCTGTGTCTTAATCAGTGACCAACTGTTTAGGCTTTCCCAGGACCAAGGCATTTTGGGGGACTTTCAGTACTAAACTAGGAAAGTGTCCATCTAGGACCTGAAACACAAAGACAAGAGGTCATTTTCTAAAGGTCACACTCTTCAACAGTGATCTGTTATGACTCAAACCCCTGGCCTCTGTGGCCTGTCACACTCTCACACTGGCTGTACTGAGGGCTGGTCTGATGATTTGATTAAGGAGTCACACTTGATTTTAGTGACTGAGATGTATTTGCATGTCTAAGTGGAGCTGTAATAGCACCAAGTATGAGTATGAGGGAGGTAGTTTTAAGTGGGTATGTGATCACCACCCCCAAAATCCCGCTCTTATGCCAAACCAGTTCAGCTTGGTCAGGTCAGTCACACAGTCGTGTCCGACTCCTTGTGACCCCATGGACTGCAGCATGCCAGGCCTCCTTGTCCATCACCAACTTCCGGAGTTTACTCAAACTCCATTGAGTCAGTGTTGCCATCCAAGCATCTCATCCTCCGTTGTCCCCTTTTCCTCCCACCTTCAATCTTTCCCACCATCAGGGATTTTTCAAATTTTTCAATTCTTCGCAGCAGGTGGCCAAATTATTGGAGTTTCAGCTATAACATCAGTGCTTCCAATGAACACCCAGGACTGATCTCCTTTTGAATGGACTGGTTGGATCTTCTTGCAGTCCAATGGACTCTCAAGAGTCTTCTCCAACACCACGGTTCAAAAGCATCAATTCTTTGGTACTCAGCTTTCTTTATAGTCCAACTCTCACATCCATACATGACTACTGGAAAAACCATAGTCTTGACTAGACAGACCTTTGTTGGCAAAGTAATGTCTCTGCTTTTTAATATGCTGTCTAGGTTGGTCATAACTTTTCTTCCAAGGAGTAAGTGTCTTTTAATTTCATGGCTACAGTCAACATCTGCAGTGATTTTGGAGCCCCCCAAAATAAAGTCTGTCACTGTTTCCCCATCTATTTGCCATGAAGTGATGGACCAGATGCCATGATCTTCGTTTTCTGAATGTTGAGCTTTAAGCCAACTTTTTCACTCTCCTCTTTCACTTTCATCAAGAGACTCTTTAGTTCTTCTTCACTTTCTGCCATAATGGTGGTGTCATCTGCATATCTGAAGTTATTGATATTTCTCCCGGCAATCTTGATTCCAGTTTGTGCTTCTTCCAGCCTGGCGTTTTGCATGATGTACTCTGCATATAAGTTAAATAAACAGGGTGACAATATACAGCCTTGACGTACTCCTTTTCCTATTTGGAACGAGTCTGTTGTTCCATGTCCAGTTCTAACTGTTGCTTCCTGACCTGCACACAGATTTCTCAAGAGGCAGGTCAGGTGGTCTGGTATTCCTATCTCTTTAAGAATTTTCCACAGTTTATTGTGATCCACACAGTCAAAGACTTTGGCATAGTCAATAAAGCAGAAATAGATATTTTTCTGGAACTCTCTTGCTTTTTCCATGATCCAGTGGATGTTGGCAATTCGATCTCTGGTTCCTCTGCCTTTTCTAAAACCAGCTTGAACATCTGGAAGTTCACGGTTCACGTATTGCTGAAGCCTGGCTTGGAGAATTTTGAGCATTACTTTACTAGCGTGTGAGATGAGTGCAACTGTGCAGTAGTTTGAGCATTCTTTGGCATTGCCTTTCTTTGGGATTGAAATGAAAACTCACCTTTTCCAATCCTGTGGCCACTGCTGAGTTTTCCAAATTTGCTGGCATTTGAGTGCAGCATTTTCACAGCATCATCTTTCAGGATTTGAAAAACTCAACTGGAATTCTGTTACCTCCACTAGCTTTGTTCCTAGTGATGCTTTCTAAGGCCCACTTGACTTCACATTCCAGGATGTCTGGCTCTAGGTGAGTAATCATACCATCATGATCATCTGGGTCATGAAGATCTTTTTTGTACAGTTCTTCTATGTATTCTTGCCACCTCTTCTTAATCTCTTCTGCTTCTGTTAGGTCCATACCATTTCTGTCCTTTATTGAGCCCATCTTTGCATGAAATGTTCCCTTGGTATCTCTAATTTTCTTAAAAAGATCTCTAGTCTTTCCCATTCTATTGTTTTCCTCTATTTCTTTTCATTGATCACTGAGGAAGGCTTTCTTATCTCTCCTTGCTATTCTTTGGATCTCTGCATTCAGATGCTTATATCTTTCCTTTTCTCCTTTGGTCTTTGCTTCTCTTCTTTCCACAGCTATATGTAATGCCTCCTTAGACAGCCATTTTGCCTTTTTGCATTGCTTTTTCTTGGGGATGGCCTTGTTCACTGCCTACTGTCCAATGTCATAATTCATCATGTCCATAGTCATGTCCATAGTTTTTCAGGCCTTCTGTATATCAGATCTAATCCCTTGAATCTATTTTTGACTTCCACTGTATAATTGTAAGGGATTTGATTTAGGTCATACGTGAATGGTCTAGTGATTTTCCCTACTTTCTTCAATTGAAGTCTGAATTTGGCAATAAGGAGTTCATGATCTGAGCCACAGTCAGCTCCCAGTCTTGTTATTGCTGACTTTATAGAGTTTCTCCATCTTTGGCTGCAAAGAATACAATCAATCTGATTTCGGTATTGACCGTCTGGTGATGTCCATGTGTAGAGCCTTCTCTTGTGTTGTTGGAAGAGGGTGTTTTCTATGACCAGTGCGTTTTCTTGGCAAAAGTCTATTAGCCTTTGCTTCATTCTGTACTCCAAGGCCAAGTTTGCCTGTTACTCCAGGTATTTCTTGACTTTCTACTTTTGCATTCCAGTCCTCTATAATGAAAAGGACTTGCTAGGAGTGTCCAGTAGTCTCCAACAGAAGGTGGGCCAGTGGTGGCTTACTGCAGGGTTGGGGTTAGTGAGTGTAGCAGTATATACATCTGATCTTTGTAAGGAGGTAGCCATTATCTTTATTACCTCCAGCATAGACTAGGCCCAGGTAAATAGCAGGGAGGGAACACAGCTCCACCCATCAACAGAAAATTGGACTAAAGATTTACTGAGCATGGCCCCGCCCATCAGAACAAGACCCAGTTTCCCCTTCAGTCAGTCTCTTCCATCAGGATGCTTTTATAAGACTCTTATGCTTTTCCATCAGAGGACAGACAGACTGAAAACCACAATCACAGAAAACTAACCAATCTCACCACATGGACCACAGCCTTGTCTAACTCAACGAAACTATGAGCCATGCCGTGTAGGGCCATCCAAGATGGATGGTTCATGGTGAAGAGTTCTGACAAAATGTGGTCCACTGGAGAAGGGACTGGCAAACCAATTCAGTATTCTTGCCTTGAGAACCCCATGAACAGCATGAAAAGGCAGAAAGAAAGGACACTGAAAGAGGAACTCCCCAGGTCGATAGGTGCCCAATTTGCTACTGGAGATCAGTGGAAAAATAACTCCAGAAAGAATGAAGAGACAAGAGCCAAAGCAAGAATGACACCCAATTGTGGATGTGACTGTTGACAGAAGCAAAGTCCGATGCTGTAAAGAGAAATATTGCATAGGAACCTGGAATGTTAGGTCTATGGATCAAGGTAAATTGGAAGTGGTCAAACAGGAGATGGCAAAAGTGAACATCGACTTTCTAGGAATCAGTGAACTAAAATGGACAGGAATGAGTGAATTTAACTCAGATGACCATTATATCTACTACTGTGAGCAAGAATCCCTTAGAAGAAATGGAGCAGCCATAATGGTCAACAAAAAAGTCTGAAATACAGTACTTGGATGCAATCTCAAAAATGACAGGGTGATCTCTATTCGTTTCCAAGGCAAATCATTCAATATCACAGTAATCCAAGTCTATGCCCTGACCAGTAATGCTGAAGAAGCTGAAGTTGAACAGTTCTATGAAGACCTACAAGACCTTCTAGAACTAACACCCCCAAAAAAGGTACCAAACCAGACCTGGAAGCAAATATTGAGAGTCAGCAGTTTTGATGTCCCTGCTTCTGAACACTTGCAAAAGGCCCTGCTTGGGGTTGGGTGTCATGGCTTGGGAGAGTGTATGTGGGCAGACCATGTATTTTGGAAGTACAAATCAGTATGAATCATGATTGGTAGGGTTCCTTGTAATTTTGACTTCCCACATGAAGCCTACACTCAAAAATTAACAGACTGATTTAAAGATCTCATTTTCTAGGAATATTTTTCCAGACAGCTTTGTTCTGGTTTCACATCTCTGGTGTTCACATTTGTACTCCTGAAGATGGCTATACGTATGTGCATGTATGTGTATGCATGTGTTTATATGTGTGCATGTGTGTATATGTGTGTGTGTGTATATGTGTGCATGTGTGCGTACTCAGTCATCTCTGACTCCTTGCGACCCCATGGACTGTACCCCCTCAGGCTCCTCTGTCCATGGAATTTCCAAGCAAGAATACTGTAGTTGGTTACAATTTTCTGCTCCAGGGGATCTTCCCAACCCAGGGATTGAACTTGTGTCTCCTGAGTCTCTTGATTGGGAGGCAGATTCTTTAGCACTGAGACACCTGGGAAGCCATGTATATGTTTTGTTATTGTTGTTCAGTCACTCAGTCATGTGCAAGTCTTTGTGGACTGCAGCATGCCAGGCTTCTCTGTTCTTCACCATCTCCCAAAGTTTACTCAAACTCATGTCCATTGAGTCAGTGATGCCATACAACCATCTCATCCTCTGTCATTCCCTACTCCTCCTGCATTCAATTTTTACCAGTTTCAGGGTCTTTTCTAATGAGTCAGCTCTTCGCATCAGGTGGCCAAATTATCAGAGCTTAAGCGTTAGTCCTTCCAATGAATATTCAGGATGGATTTCCTTTAGGATTGACTGGTTTGATCTCCTTGCAGTCCAAGGGACTTTCAAGAGTCTTCTCCGGCACCACAGTTTGAAAGCATTAATTCTTTGGTATTTAGACTTCTTTATGGTCCACCTCTCACATCCGTACATGACTCCTGGAAAACCCATAGCTTCGACTATACACAACTTTGTTGGCAAAGTGATATCACTGCTTTTTAGTGTGCTGTCTAGGTGTGTCATAGCTTTTCCAAGGAGCAAGTGTCTTTTGATTTCCTGGCTGCAGACACCATCTACAGTGATTTTGGAGCCCAAGAAAATGAATTCTGTTACTGTTTCCACTTTTTCCCCATCTGTTTGCCAATGAAGTGATGTGATCATATGCCATGATATTCATGTTTTGAATGTTGAGTTTTAGGCCAAGTTTTTCACTCTCCTCTTTCACTTTCATCAAGATGCTCTTTAGTTCCTCTTTTGCTTTCTGCTGTAAAGGTAGTGTCATCTGCATATCTGAGGTTATTGATATTTCTCCCGGCAGTCTTGATTCTAGCTTGAGCTTCATCCAGCCCCGCATTTTGCATGATGTACTCTGCATAGAAGTTAAATAAATAGGTGACAATATACAGCCTTGATGTACTCCTTTCCTAATATTGAAACAGTCCATTGTTCCTTGTCTTATTCAAAGTGTTGTTTCTTGACCTGCATACAAATTTCTTAGGAGGCAGGTAAGGTGGTCTGGTATTCCCATCCCTTCAACAAGTCTCAGTTTGTTGAGATCCACACAGTAAAAGGGTTTAAATGTAGTCAATGAAGCAAAAGTAGATTTTTTTTCTGGAATTTCCTTGCTTTTTCTGTGATCCAGAGGATGTTGACTATTCGATCTCTGGTTCCTCTGCCTTTGCTAAATCCAGCTTATACTTCTGGAAGTTATCAGTTCATGAACTGTTTGGAGCATAGCTTGAAGGATTTTGAGCATTACCTTGCTAACATGTGAAATGAGTGCAATTGTCCGGTAGTTTGAACATTCTTTGGCATTGCCCTTCTTTGGGATTGGAATGAAAACACTTTTTCCAGTCCTGTGGCCATTGCCAAGTTTTCCAAATTTGCTGGCACACTGAGTGCAGCACTTTAACAGCCTTATCTTTTAGGATTTGAAATAGCTTAACTGGAATTTCACCACCTCCGCTAGCTTTGTTCGTAGCAATGCTTCTTAAGGCTCACTGGACTTCACGCTCCAGGATGTCTGGCTCTAAGCGAGTAATCACGTTGCTGTCTTGCAGTATTTGGTTCTTTAATAGTTCTCCCCTCTCAGGGTTGCTCACGTTATGCACCCTCCTATCAGGTGAATCTCTAGCACACTCTTTCTTTCCCTAACAAAGTGTGGCACTGTGGAGGGACTGAGAGAGCAGTTTTTCATGAATTTTCATTTTTAATTAGCATAACAGTTGTTACGTAGGGAACTGGTGCTTCTAAATTGACTGTGATTAGAAGCAGTTGATTTATGTAAGTAGTTTTAAACCTGTTTCCAACAAATTCCGTATATTATTTATTAATCTAGTAAATACATTTTTTTACTTCCTAGAAAATATAAAAGAAAATTCTACCTATTCCAAAGGCAAATTATATTTTGTTACTTCTGTTGTCCTTGAATGCCTGAAGCCCTACAGTAACATGATCGCACAGGAAACAGTTCCGCAAAGAGCCAGTGTTTGTTGGACCCTTTTAAATGCAGGCTGTCTTCCAGGTGCTCTGTGTAGGTTAAATGTAATGATTCTATAAAGTAGATACTCTCTGATACCCTTTTTACAGATGAGAAAATTGAGACTCAGGGATGCTAAGCAGTTTGTCTGAGCTCACAAAGCTGCTATGTGAAGAAGCTCAAATTCAAACCTAGGTGGTACTGGCTCCTTAGCTTAATAGGAAATATATATGTGTGTATGTATGACTTATTCATTGACTAAGTATTTATTGAGCACACAATAGATGCTACACAGAGATAAATAAGACTCATCCTGCTTTAGGATGGTCTGGTGTCAGCAGAATGATTGTAAACTGATGAATTACAGTGTACTGAAATAGATATTAGCATTTAGGCAGGAACACAGTACTATGGGAGAGAATTAGCATGTTTTTTCCAAAGGATAAATGTAATACTTTTTATACTTGCCACTTTTCTTCAGGAAAAAAGAATACATTTAGAAAGGATATTAACCTATTTGAGAAAAGGAGAGGATCAGAGAGTCATAAAGGTTTTTGTTTTTGTTTTTTTCCTGAATATATCCTGTAACTTGTGTGGGGATATTCTGTTCTTAATTAAACATCCAATCAATATGCCTTTTTTAAATGACCAAAAATACTGACTAGAGGCAAAAATACTACACCAAGACAATATTATAAGATTTCCCTCACCTACCCAGACCTCTCTCCTGCAGTAACATAGTAAAGGAACTGTTAAAGAGGACATTTACTATTCGAGGTAGTTATAGTCAAGGGCACCATGTCTAAACACTAATCTTCACATCAATGACTGGCTGGTTGTTATCAGAGTTTTATGATGTCGCACATTCCTAGGTCATACTGCTGTGGATCTTGATATGGCAAGTCTAGGGTACAGCCTAGGTCTTTGTATTTTATAAGTACTTAAATTGATTTCTGTGTACATTCAACTTCAAGAACAACTGATCTGAAAGTACCCATGAAAAGGAGAGCCACTGACATGATATTTACTTTCTATTATCTTGTTCAAGGTTATGGATTAGTCAGTAAGAGTCTAGTCTCTGGAAACAGATCTCAGTAAGTTCGATCTGTTTCACTGAGTAGTTGGGGACCTGAGACAAATTTCTTAAGCTCTGTATTGCCTTTCTTATAGTGTTATAAGGATTAGATATAATGCACACAAAGCAGCTAGCAGGGCCTTGCACTGAGTAAGTGCTCAATGAATGTTAGAATACACACACACACACACACACACACACACACACAGGCTCACACACATATACCCATGTTTATTATGTATAAATGATCATTTCATTTCAAATGAAATAATTTTCCACAATTACCATTGTAGGAAAGAAGTGGGTCTGTGGCTATAGAGGGCCTTTTCAATGTTGAGAACTATAATCCACTAATAGTGAGCATGTGGTTTCTTAGGGCTTCTTCGCTAGCCAACTTAATATGCTTTAGAGCTGGGAGTTGACACATCTTATACTGGTCATTAATTCCTATCCTTCACATTCTGTAAAAACTGACCCACCACAATCTAAATTAGTTAATCTTGAAAAGCAGAATGAGATTGTTAAAAGAGCTGTCATCAAAGATAATGAGTTCTAATCCAGCATTGCAACTAACAAATTTATAAAATGGACCAGGTCACGGCCACTCTTAAGTCTTTATTTTCATATGTATTAAGATGCAAGGAGACAAATGAGGTGGTTTCTAAGGGCCTTTACAGCTAGAAGGTTCTGGTTTTCTGAGATGCATAATTGTACCCAAATATCGTAACCCAATATCCTTGATATCATCTCTTTCTTGATGACATCATTTGGCCTTTAATCCAAAAGAGTGGCTGATGTATTTAGGAGCCTAAACATGAACTTGGCTGTAGATATTCCTACAGTAACTGAGAGGTATAGCCAACTCTTGGTTATCCAACATAGTGTTTAAACAGCTCATCAGCAAGCTGGGTCAGGATTGTGTCTGTGTAATCCTCACAGAGAAAGAAGTCCATGGAGTCCTGGGTGCCTCTCATTTGGCAGTTGACTGTGCTCAGATAATGAGGTCCCTTTCCAGGCAGGCAGCTCTTCCACTGGAGGTCTGAGATCAAAATTTAGCAGCTAGTTTCTCTATAGCAGGAAGAAAGAAGAGAGTACCTATCATGAGCAAGTATGCAAGGTAATCCAGAGCTCCCTCTTTTTAAGATTCTTAATCAGTCAGGACACTGGGGGTACCAAGAAATAGCAGCCATTTTGATAACTCACAATGTGTGGAAATAAAAACGAGTGAAAAATCGGAACACGACCATGTTGAAAAGTTGGTTCATTCACCATCTACTGTGTTAAACTTCAATCAGATTAACTTTAAAGCTTTCCAGAGCTGTCTACTGTTGCATGAGATTACTAATGAAACAAGTATGCATCTCGTTACTTACTGAGCTAATTTTTCTCACGTTCCTGAATGAAAATATATTCCTTTATATATTAACATTATAGAAGATCCAGTTCTTAAGCCTTTGAAAATGGTAATAGAACCATTTGAATTCTCCTTTTCATATTGATTTCTACGTGTACTTTCTAAAACGTTAGCAAGGGAAAAAAGTATTTTCAAGATGGGAATGTCCATCCCTTCTTGTGCACTTCGATTCAGTGAAGACTCCTGTCCAGACTAGGTGCTTTTGTGGGGTAGGTAATATTTTGGGGGGCTTTTCTCTTTTTGGACCACTTCTCTTTGACCTGAATATTTCCTGGATACCTAGTTTACCCCATGCCTTCCTCACCACCCCTCACCTCCTTCATGACATACATCTTTTATCAGATGTCTGTTGGAAAGCTTTGTTAACTTAATCCATTCTAATGACTTCCTTAGATTGCAGTAGCTACAACAGAACTCTTAAAGCAAGAGGATGAAATCTAAAATTGCAAAATTTGTTTTAGAAAGTATGCAAAGTTCTTATGGAAAGTATGCAATTTGGGGTTTTTTAATGGAGGAGGGGATTCCACTTTAAAATCAGAAGTTTTCCTAGGTCTCCTCAAATCACATTAAGGGCCACGTTTTCATCCTTTGTGAAAAGCTAGTGCTACAGGTTTTCAGTGATTTCTCAAACTGGGCTAATTTTTATAAAGGACAATTCCTGAATCAGAGAGAGGGTGGTGTGTATGTATCTGTGTGTGTGTGTGTGTGTGTGTGTGTGTATAAAATATCTGTGATAGAAAGACAGCTCAACTGTTTTACAAATAAACTCATATTTCAAAACATGTTTTAAATACTTAGCTTGAAATAAGGCTTAGTTTTATTAAGATGAGAAAAAGACAAAGTCAAAATTAGGAATAAATGATAAACTTTCAGGGCTAGGGAAACCTATTGATGGGTGTTTGTTCAACAGCATGTGTATCCTAACAGAGCAGACAGCTTGACCTTTTCTTAATTCATGGAACAGGAACTCCATTGAAAGGTTGCCTGCTTTTTTGTTCTTACTTTAAAAGGGAAAGAAAGGAGAGAAAACTGCATTATTCTTATTAAGAAGTTATACTGATGGACTGAAAGCACTTCAGAGATAAATTTTAGATTAAGAAGACAAACATATGCCCTTAAAAATATTAATAAAGTAGACAAAGCCAGTGGAAAAGGAGAGACACCCAGAACAGTCCTCTAGATGCAGATTTTCTGAAAACAATTTAAACAACAAAGTTAACAAGTGTTTGAAATGATACATTCTACAAAGATGCTTATATTTCTTCAAGTCTCTGAGTGACCTCTTGGTTTCTATTATACTGCTTAATCATGTAATGTATATTATTTTTAACATAGCATTTTTAGTAGTGGAAATGTTGAAGCGTGACACTCTGACCATGTGGATTCTGTGCCCTGGTGGAGAAGACAGTGAAAGGTACATTCAGACCAAGAGACCCCTTAACTCTGCTGAGCCCCCAAAAATCAGAGTCACTGTCTGAGCCAAAGATAGAGCATTGAGACAAAAAAAAAAAACTCTGGATTCAAAGAACATTGGAGTCTGCCTTTTATCAATTGCTAAGTGTGTGGTGGAGAGCAGATGGCACTAGTGGTAAAGAACCTGCCTGCCAGTGCCCATGCAGGAGATGTAAGAAACGGGGTTTGATCCCCGGGTGGGAGATCCCTGGAGAAGGAAATGGCAACCCTCTCCAGTGTTCTTGCCTGGAAAATCTTTGGACAGAGGAGCCTGGCAGGTAGCCAGGCTAGTCCTTGGACTACAAGGTAGGTAGTCCTTGGGATCACAGAGTCAGGACATGACCAAAGTGACAGTATGCAACCACGCACGCGTGGTGGAGAACAGGGCTGAGGGTGAGTGGGGTAGGCTTGCCAGTTCTGCAGGGTGGAGTATGAAACCCCAGCCATCCACTGTGGTGAGAGCCTGATGGCTCCATGTATTAATCCCACAGCCCTCCGGGGGCAACTCTAAACTGTAGGCAGAGTGCCTACCCGGGGATAATGAGCATCTAAAGGTCTGACCTAGAATTTCCAACCTTATTAAATGAAAGCAAATAGGACAAAAGCCAAAAAGAAGTCTGGAGACTAATCATCTGGCCTAGAAAACAGGTGAACCATTGTTATTAAAACATAGAACTTGTTAGTTTTAATATTAAAAAAGAAATTAGGGAAGGGTATGAACAAGCACATCATCCAGTTTTCCTTTTAAAGGGGAATTCCATATATTAATAGTTCACCTTGGGGCAAATTACAAAGAAATTTCAAGTACACTGGAAGAGAGTTTATACTGTACAAAGCTGTCAAAGTTTTCCCCTATGCACGTTCTTCCAAAGAACTTAGTAGAGTATAACTAGTAAAATAAATGCATAATAAACATCAGCTGAATGACCAAGTCAATGACTGAGTGAATAGTTAAATGAATAAATTAATCAATGAATAAGTCTATTTTCCTAGGCTTCAGCCGCAGATGAAAATTCACTCTGCTCAACAGCTATTTATTACCCCCTGCTCTCTAGTTAGTCCAGACTTGGCAAAGGAGTGGTTATATAAGTTGCCTCCAGGGCTCTCCACAGTCATTTCTTAAGTCCTTTAGTATCTGCCTGGCTCTCAGACAGATGACTGAAGGCTACCGATGACACTGTTTAACTCAAAGCTTTTTTTTTTCTCCTCAGTCCACGTCCACCTTGCTGAAGCAAATGATAGAATGGAACACAATTTCTTAAATCTTCAAATATGTATGATAGTTATAATTATGAATCTCAAGATATAACTTGTTTTGGTAACTCAGTGTAATATTTGAGGCTCCCTTCTGCTTGGGTTGTGAAAATGTAACCTAAACCAATTTTGGGGCAGCCTTTTCTGCCACTTCAGTGCCACTCTTCAGTGTTCTGGCAGTATTTAAGCCTGTCTTGATCCCTGTCTGTCACATCACACACATTTCTTTGAGCTTTACCTGGGAAACAAGTCAAAAAAGGCCTTTGTACATTGATCCTATAAATAGAGTTTATGTCATCTGCCCTGGGGGTCAGCTGAGAGGAAAGGACTGTCTCCTCTTCTCAGGGTTCTATGATGTCTGATTATAATTTTCTTCTGTTTTATTTCTCCCTAATCCCTTGTAGCTTAGTCAGTAAAGAATCTGCCTGCAGTGCAGGAAACTTAGGTTCAATTCCTGAGTCGGGACGATCCCCTGGAGAAGGAAATGGCAATCCACTCCAGTATTCTTGCCTGGAGAATCCCATGGACAGAGGACCTTGGCAAGCTATAGTCCATGGGGTTGCAAGAGTCGAACACAACTTAACGATTAAACCATCAATCCCAACCTAGAGATACTTTCGAAGCTCTGGGAGAAGCCTCTTGGTGTTTACTTATAGTAAACTTACTTACCCCAACTGTTGTCTATGCCATTATGTTCAAAAGAGTATTTTGAGATTCAAAAGCTAAGAATTAATTTTTGTTTTGTTTTCTGTCATATCATATCTGTCTTACAGGTATGTGTGTATGTATGTATGTATGATTTTATCCTTAGTACATTTCTCTAAAGTAAAATTCTTTATTTATAAAGGATTTTATCCATTGCGTAACAACAGTGCCCAGCAGAAAAGCTGTACTAGTTTTTGTCACAATATTACCAGTGTATGAGTACCTTTTCCCTACATCCTTGTCAATACACCATATTTTAAAATACATCTTCACCATTTTTAAATTAAAAACAAAATATTTTTTCATCTGCATTTGTTTGATTATGAGGGAGGTTGGGCATTTTTTTTCATAGATTCATTGACCATTTAAAAAAATTATTGTTTGTCCAAGAGTTCACTTGCCCATTTTGCTTAGATCTTTATTGACTTGTAAGAGCTCTTCCGTTGGTTCATTGAAAAAGCAAGAGAATTCCAGAAAAACATCTACTTCTGCTTTATTGACTATGCCAAAGCCTTTGACTATGTGGATCACAATAAACTGTGAAAAATTTTTAAAGTGGTGGAAATACCAGACCATCTTGCCTGCCTCCTGAGAAATCTGTACGCACATCAAGAAGCAACACCTAGAACCAGACATGGAACAATGAATTGGTTACAAATTGGGAAAGGAGTACATCAAGGCTGTATATCGTCACCCTGTTTATTTAACTTACATGCAGAGTGCATCATGTGAAATGTGGGGCTGGATGAAGCACATGCTGGAATCAAGATTGCCGGGAGAAATATCCATAACCTCAGATATGCAGATGATACCACCCTTATGGCAGAAAGCAAAAGAGGAACTAAAGAGCCTCTTGATGAAAGTGAAAGAGAGTGAAAAAGCTGGCTTAAAACTCAACATTCAAAAACTAAGATCATAGCATCTAGTCACATCACTTCATGACAAATGGACAGGGAAACAGTGGGAACAGTGAGAGATTTTATTTTCTTGGGCTCCAAAATCACTGCAGATGGTGACTGCATCCATGAAATTAAAAGGTACTTGCTCCTTGGAAGAAAAGCTATGACCAACCTAGATAGCATATTAAAAAGCAAAGACATCACTTTGCCAACGAAGATCCATCTAGTCAAAGGTATGGTTTTTCCAGTAGTCATGTATGGATGTGAGAGTTGGACTGTGAAGAAAGCTGAGCACCGAAGAATTGATGCTTTTGAACTGTGGGGTTGGAGAAGACTCTTGAGAGTCCCTTGGACTGCAAGCAGATCCAACCAGTCCATCCTAAAGGAAATCAGTCCTGAATGTTCATTGGAAGGACTGATGCTGAAGCTGAAACTCCAGTACTTTGGCCACCTCATGCGAAGAGTTGACTCATTGGAAAAGACTCTGATGCTGGGAGGGATTGGGGGCAGGAGGAGAAGGAGACGACAGGGGATGAGATGGTTGGATGGCATCACTGACTCAATGGACATGAGTTTGAGTAAACTCCAGGAGTTGGTGATGGACATGGTGGCCTGGCGTGCTGCGATTCATGGGGTTGCAAAGAGTCAGACATGACTGAGTGACTGAACTGAACTGAACTGATAGTATGTGAGACATAGAAACTTACATTTTTTAAAAAAAAATTTTTATTTTATATTGAAATGTAGCCAATTAAAAATGTGGTGATTTCAGGTGCACAGCAGACACAGGGGTACATATACATGTATCCATTCTCCCCCAGACTCCTCTCCCATCCAGGCTGCCACATAACATTGAGCAGAGTTCTCTGTGCTGTACAATAAGTCCTTGTTGGTTATCCATTTTAAATATAGCACTGTGCACATGTTCGGAGAAGGCAATGGCACCCCACTCCAGTACTCTTGCCTGGAGAATCCCGTGGATGGAGGAGTCTGGTAGGCTGCGGTCCATGGGGTCGCAAAGAGTCGGACACGACTGAGTGACTTCACTTTCCCTTTTCACTTTCATGAATTGGAGAAGGAAATGGCAACCCACTCCAGTGTTCTTGCCTGGAGAATCCCAGGGATGAGGGAGCCTGGTGGGCTGCCGTCTATGGGGTCGCACAGAGTCGGACACGACTGAAGTGACTTAGCAGTGCACATGTTGATCTTCAACTCCCTGACTACCCCTTCCTCCCACAAGTCCCCCCTGGTAACCATAAGTTTTTTCTCTTCAGTCTAAAAACTTCCAATTTTTAAATCTGATTTTGTGGGGGTATCTTTTTTGGTATTTTTACTTAAGAATTACTTTTACATTGCAAGATGATGAACAGTGATCTATGCTTTATTTTAGTTGTTTAATGGTTTTATTTTTACATTGAAATTGTTAATCACTCTGCTATATGTAGCATAGACTGTGAGACTGGAATCCACATTCTTTTGTATTATTTAGTTATTATCTGTTCCAGCATCATTGTTTAACAATCCTTTCTTCCTTTAGTCTGAATTTCACATTTATCATGTAACATATGTTTTATGCGGTGGATCCGCTTCTAGATTCTGTCTTGTTCTCCTCTTACTACATCAGTAAGACACTACTTTAAGCATTGTAGATTCTTTTTAAGTGCTAATACCAGATAGGAATTCTTTTTTGTTATCCCTCTTCATTATTCGTTTTAAACTTTTCCTAAGGTTTCTGGACCAGTGAAATTACTCTGCCAGGTGAAATTTAGAAGTCCTGTTCTAAATGTTAGTGTTATCTTTAAGGTCTTCATTATCTCTCCTCCTCCCATCCTGAACCTCCATTCCATCCATCCTGTATCTACTGCAGCTAACCTGTTCGTGGTTCAACTACAAATGCACTAAATGATAACATTGAGGGCATGAATCTGCCATACCTTCTTTAAATTCCCAGTTGTTAGAGGTTGTACTATAATACTCATTTTGCATTTCGCTCCAGAGAAAAGAACATGGAAGCTCTCCCCTTATGAGATATCATTGTCGTTTCAGAGTGTGGAAGGAGAACACCATGAAAAAGCCGTAGAACTGCTTAAGGCTGCCAAGGACAGTGTCAAGCTGGTGGTGCGATACACCCCGAAAGTCCTAGAAGAAATGGAGGCTCGCTTTGAAAAGCTACGGACAGCCCGGCGTCGGCAACAGCAACAGTTGCTAATTCAGCAGCAGCAACAGCAGCAGCAGCAACAAACACAGCAAAACCACATGTCATAGGTAAGAGGTGCCCTCTACACAAGGAAGCCCCATATGCACAGAATTTGGTTTTTTTAAAAGTATAGTTTCTTAGACAGCTGGAATGTAATCATTAGATTTAATAATCCAAAAAAATTAATCAAACAAAAAACAGTGACCTCAGAAAATGTTAATGAGACAGTTGCTTATATTATGTTTCATTTAGCCATATTCCCTGGAAATGTACGCTATTTTGAAAAAAATATATACTTGAGGAGGGCCAGGTACAGACGATATGATGCCTTTGTGCAGATTACAGAACTGCGGCATCTGTGCAGACGCACATCCTCTGGCACACGGCTTCATGACAAGAGTGTGGGCCACATTCCAGCCCCGCTTGCCTCCCTGGCTAGTTGCCTTTGCACAGTGTACAAACTAATCAACCATATAGTGCTAGCCCTGGGGAGATCCCCTTTACCATACTGAAACCGTTTACTAGAAGACTGCTCCAGTGAAGAGGACGAAGTAGAAACCTGCCAGTGTTTAATTACGCTCTGAGATTTTGGAATTCT
This sequence comes from Bos taurus, assembly GCF_002263795.3. NCBI lineage: Eukaryota > Metazoa > Chordata > Mammalia > Artiodactyla > Bovidae > Bos > Bos taurus. The sequence continues at coordinate 10,357,512 of NC_037332.1, read as the reverse complement.
CTTTGGGTCTTCATTAAAATGTGTCTCAGGTATACCTGTCTTTCTAAATTCCACTTTGTGACAAGGGTAAGTCAGGTTTTGCTTCATGTTTTTAGAAAAATTCAAAAAAAAAAGAGAGAAAATTCAGGAAAAATTGTTAAAGAGTCATCATCTCTGAAGTGCCTGCTGTGTGCTAGACCCTTCTCATGTGTTATCCCTAATCCTCAAAAAACCCTTCACAGCAAGTATCACTGAAACACCATTTTTTCAGATGAATGATATGAAGCTGCCATAGTTTCAATGAATTCCCCACAGCCACACTTACAAGTAGCAAAGAATTATTTCTCCTTCTTACTCTGCCAAGTAATTCATCTGCCAACATTAGGAATTCTGGAGTTACATACACTTTCCTTGCTATCTTTTGGAAGAGACAGTTTGAATCTTTGATACCTCTATACTATAATGTCTGCAAATGTGTATTTAAAATGAGGTTCAAACATTCTTGGGAAGATGACAGTGGGTAATAGTGGTTTTAACCCATTCAATATCAGATTACTATTTGCACAATGAGAAACACTGGATATGAGAAGAGATTTTCAATTTTTGGTGACACTCATGAAAAGAAGCTACATGAGGAAGTTAAACAGAGTATGGGACTTGTTCTCAGAGGGTCCTGGGAATTCAACTATCTTTCTTTTATAACCTGCTAGTTTTATTACAGATACCATAGTTTGGTGTCTTTGTCTGAAATTACATTCCATTCCAAAAATTACATTTACTCAACAATAAATATCTATTTGTTACTGGGAAGGGCCAGGCACTATTTAATGGGCTTTGGAAGCAGCATGAAGAAATCATGGTCCTTGCTATCCAGGTGCTTACATTATGGTTGGAGGGGATAGTTAATTAACAAGTAGGTAAAAAATATCCTATTGAGACCAGTACTTGGTAGAATCAAAATAGTGTGTTTTAATAGAGACTGGCCAGGTGATGACTTTCTGGGAGATGATCAGGCAAGACCTCTCCAAGGAGGTGACACTGAAGCTGAGGTTGAATGACAAGGAGAAGCCAGGAAACAGGCATCAGAAGAGAAGGAAATAGGCCAGTGCACTAGCTCTGTGGCAGATATGAGGCTATTTGATGTTTGAGGAATAGAAAGAAAGCAGAGGTAGTGAGGCGATAAAGAATGAGGGGGATGGTGAGGCGGACAAAGGCCAGGTTACAGAGAGCTTTCCAAACCACTGAGGGAAGTTGGATTTTATTGCAGTAGAAACCACTGAAGGTTTTTAAGCAAAAGAGCGACATGATTTATGTGTTAAAAGAGATCACTCTGGGTGCTATAGGGAGAACAGATTATTGCAGGATAAGAGTGAAAGTAGAGACAGTTAGGATACTATTATATAATAGGCGAGAGATATGGTGGTTTGGACTGGGGTGGTGGAATGATCTGGATGCATACAGACAAGTCATTTTGTCCATCTCCTCCTCTCTAATCCATTTCAAATACAAAGGTACTGAACATTTGTACTTCCAGAATCCTTTCAAATGTCTTTTTGCTAGTAATAACAATTCACTATTCTTCAGCCAAACATTGGCATTCTTTTCCTGAACTCGTTTTTTCTTCCATTCACAATAATACAGACTTGTAGCAATTCTCCTAACTGTTTTACCACACTGGCCCTTAGTAAAATTGTTTAAAAGTGTTTTGAAAGAAGTGTGCCATTCAGACTTCTAAGATCTTACTAAAAGCTTCCTCTTATGCTCATTCAGTCATCTTTGGAAGTATACAACTTGGCCATAAATACTGATGGACCATTTCTCTGTCCCATCAGTGTTCATGAAATCACTTGAGAATTTCCTACTGTCTCATTATCAAAGACTAACTGTTTTAATAAAAAGCATTTAAAACCATGTTTTTGTTGTTGTTGTTGTTACACAGGATAGGGTAAAGTTCTATTTAAGTGAACGTGAAATTTATATTTATGCCTGCCAAGGTAGCACTTGCAATACATGGTATAATGGCCCCTTGAAATGAAGCTCGTGTCCATTTCAAGTACAAGCAAAGTACAACTAAGTCATATCATCCATGGATTTTATGGTGGATTCAGTCAAAGAGACTTACATTAGCTCTTATTCAACTTTTAATTAATTAGATTTTTAGGGATTAAATGGGATTCATCTACACTTGCTAACTCATGCTCTGGTTGCTTTTGAGAAGAGATCTGAAACTGTTTACTTTGAATAGATAGCTAAATTTTTTTTAAATTTTGACAAGTCAAGCAAAGACCAGGTAAAGCAAAATTACTTGTCAGAGCCTATCTTATTTTTATCACATGAAATATTTCTATTCTATAAATTAGAAATAATATTTTTATATGAGATGGTAGAAGTTATGAAATAACTAGCAATGGTCAGTGGTGCACACAGATGGAAAATAGGTTTAATGCAAGTAGTGTGCGGACAATGTGTCTTATGCCTACTTTTAATTTTAAATTTCCCTGAAGTACATTTCAGTTGTCTTTTTCCTAACTTCCATCTTTGTTTATCTGGAAGAATAGATTACATTTTCTAAAATGTAGTAAGTATGATCACTTTATAATTATATTATAGAAACCTATGAATATAGGATTTTTAAAAAAATAACCACTTTTTTGAGAAACAGTATTATATTTCTTTAAGCATTTATTTTTTTTAATTGAAGTGTGGTTGACTTTGATTATTACTTTCAAGCAAACAACATAGTGATTTAACATTTATAATACATTACAAATTGATCATCGCAGTAAGTCTAGTTACCACCAGTCACCATACAGAGTTATTATAGTACTATTGACTGTGTTTCAATGCTGTACATTATATCCCATGATTTATTTATTTTATAACTGGAAGTTTGTACCTGTTAATCCCCTTCACCTATTTTGCTTTCCATCCCATAAGCATCTCATTTTTAAAAGTGTGAATCTATGTAAATCCATATTTCACTCAGATTCTCAAAGAATAAAAGTGAGAAGAACAGAGAAATTCTTTTTGAGATGTCAGCATTCTGAGGAAGTCAAGACCAAAAGCTTGTTTAATGTCCTTGACCTTCTGTTGGCCGATCCAGAGGTCATTTACATTCAAATACAGGCAGCATCTTAGCAGATCTGTTAACACACAGCAGCTGACCATTGCCAGTAGCCTCACTGACTCTCTCCTCCTGCTCTTCAGGCCCCCCCTTCCTGTACTGTACCCACTACTTCCTGTTCTGTACCTTCCTCTGCCACAGTCACGAGCCTTGCGGTCTGATCCTGGGAACCACTGCCAGAACTGCCAGCCCACTTATTGAGAGGTCCCAAAGGATGACTCTGATAAACACTGAATTTAAGGAGCCCAGACTCATCAAGCAGAAAACTGAACCAGAACATAATCATAATGCTGGATAAAATTTGTTAAGGAATCATGGTACATCAAGAACTTTTCTGGATGTTTCATATATGTAAAATTACTTAACCCTTACAATAATCCTTTGAGTATTAGATACTATTTTAAATCTCATTTTAAAGAAGGAAACTGAGTCATGTAGGATTTTTTTTTTAAGTCTATTGATTTCACAGGTAGGAAGTTATAGGGCTGTGATTCAAATTCAGAGATATGGGCTACAAAGCCTCATTCTTTTCACAACTGTGCTGTTCTACCTCTTTATTCAGTGGCACCTGCCCTTACGTGTCCCATCCCTCATCGTAGACACGTTTGCATGACCTTTCCAGGAATTCAGTCTCTCACTGCTCCAAGCTGACATTAACCCTCACCAGTTGCCTCTAAAACAGTACCTTATGCTTCAAAGTACTTCATCATCACAGGTCTGTTAGTTTCCTATTGCTGCCCCCCAAATTACTACAAATTTAATGGCTTAAAACAGGGGTCCCCAACCCCTGGGCTGTGGACCAGTACCGGTCCATGGCCTGTTAGGAACCAGGCCACACAGCAGGAGGTGAGCAGTGGGGTGAGTAAGGGAAGCTTCATCTGCTGCTCCCTATAGCTCCCCATCACTCACATCACCACTTGAACCACTCCCCACCCCCGTATGTGGAAAAGCTGTCTTCCGTGAAGCTGGTTCCCCATGCCAAAAACGTTGGGGACCACTGGCTTTAAAGAATACAAATTAGTTTTCTAGCAGTATTATAAGACAGCCCAGCACAGTCTCACTGGGCTTTCAGAGACTCCAGGGAAGATCCATTTCCTTGCCTTTTCCAGTTTCTAGGGGCTGCCTGCACTCTTTACCTCCTGGTTCCATTCCCCGTCCTCCCAACCAGCAGTGACAGGAGAGTCCTCTCACTGCACCCATTCTCACCTCTGCTCCTACCATCACCTCCCCTTCCCTGACTCTTTCTTCTCTCACTTTCTTCCACTTCTAATTACAAAGTATGGACCCACCTGGACAGCTCAGGACACTCTCCCTATCTTAACATCAACTGTCTAGCAACCTTACTTCCATCTACAACTTTAATTTCCCTCTACCATGGAATCTTAACACCTTCACAGGTTCTGGGGATTTGAACATCGACATATTTCAGAGGTCATTATTCTGCCTACTGTAATGCCTCGTTCAAAAATTGGAAAGCAATTTGATCAATAAAATTTAAACTGTGTGGGAAAGGCATTTTTTTTTTAAAGAATCATTAATCTGTTCAATTATAAATCAGGAGAATGAGGGAAATAGAGAACATTCTGTGCAAGTGGTTCTTCCCAGTGGGTATTTCAGTGATGCACCCTTCAGAGGCCCAGTGTTCTCTCAGCTGCTGGCATATCCCATAGGCCTGCTTCCCCTCTGGGTAGATGAAGAGACCCAAACCTCTTACTAAAATTCACCTGCCGAGTCCCATTCCCTTGGGACATGTAACTCTATGATAAGTTAAGTAATTAAAAACTCAATCATTTGGTAGCTCTGTCACTTGGAAGCTAAGGGACTTGGAGGAAGTTATTCAATGTAAGATTCATTAAAATGGCCTCTTATGGAAATTAAATAAGAAAAAATATGCAAAACTTAAAATATGTGGCAATTGATGAGCACTCAAGAGTAACAGGCAATGGCACCCCACTCTAGTACTCTTGCCTGGAAAATCCCATGGATGGTGGAGCCTGGTGGGCTGCAGTCCATGGGGTCTCTAAGAGTTGACACGACTGAGTGACTTTACTTTCACTTTTCATTTTCATGCATTGGAGAAGGAAATGGCAACCCACTCCAGTGTTCTTGCCTGGAGAATCCCAGGGGCGGGAGAGCTGGGTGGGCTGACGTCTGTGGGGTCACACAGAGTCCGACACGACTGAAGTGACTTAGCAGCAGCAGCAAGAGTAACAGTAGTAGTGTTGGTATAATAGTCACAATATTAATGGCAGATATTTTTATGCAATATCTTGTTAAATGATTCCTGAAGAAGTACAGGGGCCTCATGCTCGACTTTCAGTTCCACTCTGTAGGCCCAGGGTGCTTTTGGGCATTTCTCTAGAAGGCTTCGAGCTGGAGAGTACTGATGCAGAGGAGGCAGATTGCAAACCTACACCCAGCGCACACTTTCACATCAACCCAACCAATTCCTTAATTTTTTGTTTTAATATGGTGTTCTGCATTCATTGAAATAAAAATATCCACAGCTTTAAAAACAAAGATTGAAGCCACTGTTGTTTCTGAAAGAAATGACAGTGTTCCCAGTGACAGGTCTCGGGGAGTGTTCGGGGAGGCTGCTCCCGCAGGTCTGACCACCTGGGGCATCTGCTTCCTCTGCTCCACTCTGTGTCAGGCTGACCTCGTGGGAGGAGAAGCAGGCTGCGTCACAGGAGGGGTATTGGTAGGATCGGCCTGTCAGAGAGAGGCTGTGCTTGCGTGTACCTCAGCAGGGGCGCTACTCAGAATCAGAACATATAAAGCTTATCTCTCCTTTGCCTTCGTGAGGAAAAACAGAGTCATCTGGAATTGAGAGGAAAAAATATTTTACTTTTGAGATGTTTCCAAACTGATTTTTTAAGAATTTAATCTTAGGGAATAACTGTGTCTTTTCCATCCTCATTTGATAATTACTTCCTTTGCAAACATCAATTTTTTTGCCTCTGGAAGACTGCATGAATGATAGCGCCTAAAATAATCCTCTGTGTTCTCATAAAGCAGGTGCTCCTTTGATATTTTTAGCATATTGTAGTTGACAAATGAATACTAATCACTGATTTCTCTTCACTCTCCCTCCACCCTTTCAGGTCCTTGACGCTCCTTGATCAAACACTCGATTGTCACAAATTTGAAACCGTGCTTCAGAATCCCAGCACATAGTAAAGGAAAAGACAACACTAATTATACCTGTCAAGAAACTGTGAACACGTGGTGTATAAATTCTTTACCAAGACAACTCGACACCTTCTTTCTCTGGGGCTGAACCCCCGCCGCTCACGTGCTCTTTCCACACACCGACCTTCCATTCACGGCAGTGAGAATTCTCAGTGTGTGAAGGGAGAGGTTTTCCAGTCTGCAGACGGAAACAGTACAAGAAGAATAAAGTCTGTGACTTTCACATAAATCACCAAGGCCAGGGTTAAGTGAATCTTGGGTCTATAGCTTTTCCAGAGATTAATAAATCCCTTAGTAGGCTATAGTTCAAACTGCATCAGTTCAAGGTTGTCGCTACTTAAAAGAAATCTACACATTGCCCCTCACCTAGACCTGTTCCGCATCTGTAATGCTGAGTTGTCCAAATGAGAATTCCAGTTAATTGCAAATTCAACTTCTGTTCCCTCCTGAAAATGGCAAGTTATTATACTGTATTTATACTCTATTCAGGTTCTAGAATCAATTGGCTTTTTATTTTCCATTTCCATGAATTTTATTATGCATTAATAGGCAATTTCAGCTCAACTTTTAGTTTGTTAGAAGCAAGGATAGAGAACGCTAGTACTATTTGTTTTTTTTTTTTAATTTAAGTTTTGTATCTATTCTTATTAGTTCTAACAGAAGATAATGTTTATTTATTCCACAAAGTAAATATTATCAGAGTATATTTGCTACAAAATTAGGTTCTTACCAAGTGTTATGAATCTGGCAAGAGAATACAAACAAGGATGAACTGATCCTCGTATAATATTTATATATAACCCTTCTCTAAATATTTTTTGTTAACTTTATATTTTTGACTGAAAAACCGAAGAAATCTCAACTGTTTTTACCTACACTGATATTTTAAAGCCTAGGGCTTTACAAAACCAAATTATAAATGTGCATATATATACAGAAATACATCATACAAAATCTAGATCAGTTTTCTCAAATATACAATAGATGTTTTTGGCAATATAAGATCAAAAGTGTAATTCCTTTTCAAATTAGGCATATAGAAACCAGTGATATTAATATTGTGAGTGAAAAGTTACTGCTGCTTCCAGGGTGAAGATATACCTGCTTCATTACACATGTTCATGTAGGTGAATGGACAGTGAGACATCTTTTTCAGAAAGTATCATATACTGGAAAATTACCTGTTGGAGGCACCTATACTGATCATAACTTTTAACTTGTGAATCTAGGCACATAAGTCTGATTTTACTTTATGGCATTAGCAGGAGGCAATAATTATTTGGGCACTTAAATACCTTAGCCACACACATGTACCCGAAGAAAGAATAAATGTCCAGTTGAAACATTCTAGAGAGAGCATTAACACAGAGGGAAATATTTGAATATTCCCTTTCCTCAAATGCAGCCATTGACTCCCCAAGAGACAATTATATTTCACATTTCAGATAGTCCCCCAAATTAGAAATTTAAGCAGCTCAGTTTAGGAAACGTTTCATTTTGCCCTTTCCGGTGGTCATTCCAGTCAGTATCAAATTCTCCTATTCATAGTCCATCACTCAGCAGAGGACAGACAGCAAGGAAACCAAGAGGTGAGCCTGCTTCAGCAGTGTCCTGCCATGGTAACAGATTCCCATCCCTGCACACATATCATTTTTTACTAGAGAGAATGGAGCTGGGGGAGGGGCGGGAGGGGGGCAAGGGTGAGGACCCTGAATGTTATGTAAAATAGGTTTACAAAAGAGATAAGCATGACTAAAGGGAATGAATGGAGAATATGTGAGTAGTATTCAGTTTGAAAGAGGTAGTTCTCATTTTTATAAGAAAAATTTAATAAAACATATATTTTAGTTATCATTTAACAGAAAAATATTAAAAGTTATTCAGGCTATGCCACATACTCTCATAAAGGGAAATCATTGCACCCTTATAATGAGGAAATGGTCATTTCAACACATCTCAGTACATTGTATAAATTTGGAGCTTAAGGTATATTTTCATTTAGCTGTAAGTGGTTGGTTAATATTAAATTATCATGTGTTTTCACATCAGCATAAATATTGTCATGGTGTTACAGAAGCAACTGTCAGATGAGCAGATAGCTTACATTGGTGTTTTTAGAAGTCTTTGTATTTTATGCTTCATTTGCATAATATTAAGTGCTAATAAATGTATGCCAAGTCATCTAAGTGAAGGGGTAGTCCATCACACCTAAGGCATCTAAGGGCACATTACATGTCACATTGGTTCTGCTTACAAATGACCAGCCAAATGGACAGTTTTCTTTAGTAAAATCTAGTTGTTGAAATATAAGCCTTCCTGTGAAGTTTACATCAAAAGTAGCCATCCCTAAGACTTAGAGAGGTCCCTTGTGGTTCCCTAAAGATTCACTGAAGCCAGAGGGAAAAGGAAAAAAATTACTACAATTTGTATTAATGCCTTTTATTATTACTGATCACATTGGAGCCACTGAGATGTCCAAAATCATATCAAAATAAAGACATAGGTTGCTCCTATATGAAGCTCAAACTTTAATATCATAAACAAATGAGGTATTAAAAGGGTGAAAATGTTTTGTAACTATTCATCAGTGATCCTCGTGAAATTTAGTGGTTTCCCTTGACCTGATTGGTAGCCAGATTTTTCTAAACTCTTTCCTGCTATGATTTTTGAAGGCAAAATACACAAAGCATAGTTCACTGAAAGAATCCTCAAACCTTTTCATTGAGGCATTTACATTTTGATTCTGTTGCTATTTGAAATAGAACATCCACAGGGAGATAATGGGCTGAAATTACAATTGACTTTGGAAAGAATAACAGATTTTGTGCTTCCTCAATCATATAATCAATAGGGAATTCTCTAGTTATGTGAACTACCACTATCTTTTAAGACAATGCTGAGATCTAAATGCAAAATCTGTCATTCAGGAGCCTTTTAAGAATTCAAGGCTGTCTCTGAGGAACTTAGCTAGAGATGGATTACACTAATTTACAAATGCAGTTTTCAACCGTGACAAATCAAAGTGATCTGATCTCAGTTCATTTTACTAAGCTGTGCCCATAGGACTCTGAGATATTGAGCTATTTTGTCTACATTATTTTTTAACATCTACAGGTATTTGTGGATGTGTCAATAATGTCTGAATTTCTCATCTTTTGGCTTTATCTTGAACACAGCTTTTTAGTAAGACCAGCTTTCAGAGCATCATGAAGTAGAAATCAATGCTCCAGAGATTCAGGGAGACCAACATAAGGGAAAATCTCCCAAAACATGGAGGTAGTCTTGCCCATCTCATCCCTCTCTAGAATATAAAATGTCTGAGAAAGGGCTGTGACTGCCTTGTGGACTGCTGTCTCCTAGCATCTGGAAAAATGCCCAGCACAATAGAGGCACTCAGTTAATATTTATTGAATGAATAAACAATTACATAAATGAATGAAATTAAATAAATGAGTTTTACCTTCTGATAATTTGAAAAAAAAATCACCAATTCATTTTATACTGATGGGCATTATAATTTCTGAATTACATAATTAGAACCAGAATTGACTCTTCATACTTTTTAGATATATGAATTTGAAATCAGTTACTTCCAAGGGTTCAAGGGTTTGAGAACACTTAGATAGGCATGTTTGCATATTCAGAGTGTTTACAATGAATAAAACTCAGCCTTTCTTGTTATTTTTGAAAGCTCCCTGAGTTATGATCCATACATGGAACCCCATTTATAAACTTTGTAAAATATAATATTTTAATTTTTAAAAAAGAAAATTTAAATTATCAAGCGTATTATTAATAATATGTCCTTCAATGTTCATTAACAACTTTTCTCTAAGGCAATTCATTGTGATTAGAGACACCATCTCTAAATCTCCTGCTTTCAAAAAAATCACTTTTCCTTTCTCATTTGATCTTTAGAATATATCTGAGCTAAAGATTAATCATATAGCAATTAAGACTTTTCCATGTGTTTATTCATCTAACAAACATTTATTGTGTGCCTACTATATGCTAGGTTTTGGATGTAAAATGGCAAACAAGACAAATCTAGCCACCCCTTGGAGTTTGCTGTGAGGAACTCAACACTTGCTCTAGCAGTTAACTAGAGTTTACCATCTCATGGTTCCTTCTTCACAGCTGATAGGAGAAATGAAATCCCTTATGCCATGGAAATCATAAAAGGCTCTCTGCACATATTTATGTAAGCTTGTTTTTCTAAAATACCACACAAATATGCTGCTCAAGGAATCCAAAACCATAGTTAGATGCCACTGAGGTAGGTACTAATTTACTCATAACTGACACATAGCTCTTACTAAGTTCTGTGCTCAGGACACTCATAGACTCTATCACTGAATCCCTTCAACAACTCTCTTTAGTAGGTTCTATTTTATCGACAAGAAAACTGAAGCACAGGTTTGTGACCTGTCCAAGGTCACACAGCAGATGGAACTGGGATTTGAACCCACACAGTGTAACACGAGAGCTCATATGTCTTCGCATTTTCTGTGGCTTGGGGGATACCATTACATTAAAATAAATGTGTCACTGTATATAAAAAGTACTTTGAAATTGTAGTATACAAAGAGATTAGTGAAGTGTGATCAGCAAACCACAGCAGTGGCAGAAACAGAGTGGGAACTCAATCTTATGTTGCAGCTTACTCTCATGAAGAATATATCAAGCCAGGGAAATGGATAAACATACAGATTCAGACAGTTTCTGACATGCGATAAATATTGCAATGACTTTTCAGAATTATTTGTTGTTAGCCACTGTGTCTATTTGGTGCTACAAAAAAACCTGAAAGAAACAAAATCCCTTGCTATAAGGGCTTATCATAATTACACAGTGTGGAGATGAGTCAAGGATGTTTCAGATTTATGGGGAAAGATTGGGCGATAGTAATACTATTTTCTCACCATTGCATGTGATTGTGTCTTTCTAATTGTTTTCATTATTTTTCTGAAAGAGCTGCAAAATTGTGCAGTGGTTCAACCTGACCAAAGTGGTATTATGCTGCTGGGAAGTAAAAGTACTAGATACCAGATTGGAAGTACTGTCTTCATTATCAAATTTAAATTCCTTTAAAGCATGAATATAGAGGGATTTTTAAATGCTCCAGACCCCTGATTATTTGGATGTTAAGTTTTTCATGTTTCTCCTTTACAGACCACACTGTGAGATCATGCTACTGAGGGGTTAGGTTCTAAAACCAATGTGAAAGGCAGAAATTGAGATTGGGCTAACATTATTACCACAATCAAGTAGATCAGTGTCCATACTTCTAGAGGTGAGCAAGAACTGATGCCTTTGGGAAGAGTAAATTCACAGCTCCCATCTCAGTCATCAAACAAGAGGAATCATATTCATTATTTAAATTTGTTCTCTCTCTGGCCCCTCACAGTTAAATGAGCATGTAATGCAACTTAAATGCTGGTTCCTATTTGTGGAAGCAAGGAGTCTTCTTATGAAGATTTTTTATTATCTCCTCATTCTTTCTTATTACCAACTAATTACTCCTTTAAATGATTAAAATTTTGGAAAGTTTAACTTCACATGTAATACAGCACTAAGGAAACTCATAAGTCTTTTGTCTAAAGCCATACTTTATTTCTACTTCTCTCGACACCTTTATTTTTACTGGAGATACTCCTATTCTCTGTACAGATTTACTGATCTTCCTTATTTGTCATTCATGTCGGTTCTTAGATTCTTTAGATTTTTGCTTTGGGAAAGTCTCCAACTGTCTTCTCTTACACATTTTTTAATATTCCTACCTATGAATGGGATTCCCTGGTGGCTCAGATGGTAAAGCGTCTGCCTGCAATGCAGGAGACCTGGGTTCGATCCCTGGGTTGGGAAGATCCCCTGGAGAAGGAAATGGCAACCCACTCTTTTGTGAGCTTTAAACTCTTTTCCCAATTAGGATGTATACCCATATATATTTCTCTATATCTTGGTGCTTGATAACTCCCCCTGCATTTATTCCTTTGCTCAAAATCTTCCAAGGGGTCCCTCAAAAAACAAATGTAAGATTTCTACTCAAGACTCTAAACCAAAATACTAACATGATGATGGAAAAGAACTTTATAGTGTCCTCCCCTCACAAAGGCAAAACATAGAACATGAAATGTGATGGTATGAAAATCTGGTACATGGTCTATGAAATACCATCATGGGGTTCTATGACACTGAAAAATATTGCAAGTTTTCTTCAAGATGAAATCAAATGCAATGAGAGACTACCAGTGTTCTGTGGTGAAGATACAGGACTATATTAGATTATGACCTAAAAATTCCAAAATATTTGCTTGTGGTGGTGATGGTTGTATGTGTGCGTGTGTGAGAGAGAGAGAGAGAATGTGCAGGGTTAGGCTAAGATGCTAACATTTGTTCAGTTGCTAAGTCATGTCTGACTTTCTTCAACCCCATAGACTGTAGCACAGCAGGCTTCACAATGTTCTCCAGGCAAGAATACTGGAGTGGGTTGCCATTTCCTTCTTCAGGGGATCTTCCTGGATCAGGGGTCAAAGCCTCCTACATTGGCAGGCTGATTCTTTACCACTGAGCCACTAAGGAAGCCCTATGCTAACATTTTTTTTTTAAGTCGCTCAGTCATGTCTGACTCTTAGCAACAATTCTCCAGGCCAGAATACTGGTGTGGGTAGACTTTCCCTTCTCCAGGGGATCTTCCCAACCCAGGTCTCCCACATTGCAGGCGGATTCTTTACCAGCTGAGCCACAAGGGAAGCCCAAGAATACTGAAGTAAGTAGCCTATCCCTTCTCCAGCAGATCTTCCCGACCCAGGAATCGAACTGGAGTCTCCTGCATTGCAGTTGGATTCTTTACCAACTGAGCTATGAGGGAAACCCCATGCTGCAAGACAGAGAATGGGTAAAAGCGCTATCTAGTTGGGAAATACGCATCTCAAACCATACTTGGGCCTAATGCATGGTTTGAGGTGCATATTTCCTGACTATATAGCACTGTTTTTACCCATTCTCTGTCTTGCCATCCAAGTTGACCACTACCTATTCCTGGAAACTCCCGAACGTTTCTTCCCCTGAGCTTTTGATTATTTCTGAAATGCCTCTCCTTACCCTGAAAAAAAATCCTCAACTTTCATGGCCCATTTCAGATGGTGCTTCTTCCAAGAAGCTTTTTCTAATTTTTCCAGGTCTGATGTTATCTTCTCCATCATCAAATCTCATTGTGGTGTCTGTGCCCCTCCTTAGTGGTTTTCTTTGCTTGTCTTACGTATATCCATTTGTGTCTTTATATCTCAATTTCCCCTGAAATGACTAATTACATATGGCATGAGTGCTTAATATTTCATAAAAGAAATTACCTTTCACTCGTCAACTTCACAGAGTAGCTTCCAGATTATTTTGGGGGCTTATCTCAATTCTCAGTAGCTCACTCATGAAGTACATGTGAACTGAGAACTCGACACCAGAACTTTTAAAGAGAAAAAAGTCTTAATTATTGAGAAATTTTTATTTTTTTTAAATAGAACATAAATATAAAAGCAGAGACATCACTTTGCCAACCATCACTAAAGGTCTGTATAGTCAAAGCTATGGTTTTCCCAGTAGTATGTACAGATGTGAGAGTTGGACCATGAAGAACTGAGCACTGAAGAATTGACGCTTTCAAATTGTGGTGCTGGAGAAGACTCTTGAGAGTCCCCTGGACTGCAAAGGGATCAAACCAGTCAATTCTAAAGGAAATCAACCCTGAATATTCACTGGAAGGACTGATGACCATCACCACCACCAATCCCTCTGCACACGTACCCAATGTTTTATTGCTGGCTTATCCCCACATATTTGGTTGCTTATTCCATGGGAGAAATGATAAAGGCTAAAACTGGGTTTAAAGTCAACAGCCAAACAAGATGGGCACCATGGTACCACTTCCAACTGGACTCTAGTCCTATATTAATGGTCCTCTCCATGGCTGCTCTCCAAAGGAACACAGAACTACCTACTCTTCATTAGTCCTTCCCCACCTCCAGACTCTCCCAGATCACTGCATTTGGAATGGGGGTTTGAGAGAATAATTACTATTTCTCAACTGCTTTAGTTTACCCTGAAAAATAAAAGTTAATCAAAATCATAATATTTCACTAGTGTTAGTCACATATTGTAGTGTTTTTTTTTTAGGTGGGGCCAGCACAAAGTTTTATCTGTGTGTGACGTTTATATAACAATATGTTCAACACTTAATTTAAATATGATATTTATTTAATCCCTCCCTCCAAACCCCAAAGAAAAACCCACAGTATCCTAAAGGAAAATCCCCACACTTAGACTAAGAACTGCACTTCTTTTTTTTTTCCCCTTTCTTTGTGTTAGAATGATTACAAACAGAATTTCAAGAAATATCCTACATGAATACAATTTCAAATTTCAAAGTGTTTAATTGCTACCTGTCCAATAAATCTTGCTTCCTATGGGCTTTTTTTTCATTAACTGCATTTTATCTAAACAGCTGTAAGAGTGAGAGGCTAATGGCTGCCATAGAAGGAGACCCTTACCGGGTCTATACCTCAATTTTTGATAGCACAACTTTTCCAGCATCTGGTCCTTAGCTTTGCAGACCCAGGCTCATTTTTTTTTTCCCTAGGAAATCTAGGGATAGTCTCAGCTAACATCTGTCTTTTCAGAATAATTACTAATAGCACCCCCTTTAACACTCAGAAGTGCCCCAATTTAGACAACACAAGATGTTGTCAACCTACTTAGAAATGATAAAGCCCTAGGATGATGATTTTTATTAACCTTCTTCAATTCACAGGTTGATTGGGAGGATTCTGTTTCATTGCAAGTAAACAAAACAAGATTCAATACAGCTTGAGTGAAAAAGGAATTCACTACTGGCAGAGCAGGTCAGGTCTGAGATCTCACTGTTGACAGAATCCTCAGCTCTTCTCAGCTCTTTCCTAAGCTCTGCTTGTCCCTCCTCTTTTTGTTTGTGACCCTTGTTCTCCTTGCAACTTGGTTTCTCTTCCTTGTCTGTTCCTCCCTGAGTCTTTGCACCATCCGGCATAGGTCCTTATAGCTCTTAATCTAAAAAGGAAACTGGATTCTCATTCTTACAGTCGTATCATATAGGCAGACTCTGAATGGCCGTGCTTGGCTCTGGTGCTCACCTCCTGAGGCACTATAGGAAAAAGGTGGCATGACTGGCTAGCCTAGGTCACACCCACATGCCTACTGGGTATCATTTGTTAGCTGCAGGAAATCCAGGAAGAGTAGCATACAAACAGTTCTATTCAAGACAAGTTACGAAAAGAACCACAAAGTAACACAGCTAGCAAAAAGGGGGTTCACCTACAGGTGAGATAACACAATACCCAGTGAATTTGAAGAATCTTCTTAGATACCAATTTAAATGGATGGTAAAATCTGATTTGAGAGGTATGGAAGGAGTCTGGAATAGCTTTGAGACAGACATTGCTTGGAGGAGGAGCACTATCTCCAATCTTGGATTAAAACAAGAATCATGCATCAGTTTTAACTCTGAAGCCCACCAGCTTATGCTGAGCTCCAACAGGAAGTCCTTGTAGGTTTGGCTGTCTGTGGTTCTCCAACTGTCCGTAATCAGCTGTCCATCGGCTCAGTAGCTGAGGTTCTAGGTTGGTTGACTCCCAACTGAGGTGCCTCAGCAGTCCTGTACATGGTGTCTTATCCTCCATCAGGATAGTCTGGGCTTGGCAAAGGGAAAGAAATCAAGAGATAGCAGGGAGGTGGGAGGGGGGTTCAGGATGGGGAACACATGCACACCCATGGCTGGTTCATGTGAATGTATGGCAAAAACCACCACAATATTGTAAAGTAATTTGCCTCCAATTAAAATATATTTTTAAAAATGTAAAAAAAAAAGAGATAGCAAAAGCAAAAGTCCATAAAACCTTTTTTGAGAGTTAAGACTCAGACTGACACAATGTCACCTCCACTACATTCTTCTGACAAAAGCAAGTCACAAGACCATCCCACGTCCAGGGATCAGGGGTGAACTCTATCTTTCAAAAAGAGAAGTTCATTGCGAAGGGCATGCATGCACAGAGGGACAGAAAACTGAGCCATTTTTGCAGTCAGTCCACGAGTACCCTTTCACTGAAATAAGATGATTGGAAACGCATCCTCAGTAGACAAAGTTAACAGAGTTAACAGGTAACATTTATTAAGTGCTTACCATGTTCCAAGTACTCTTAAGAGCTTCATGGATATTAACACATTTTAATCCTTGCAAAGTCTTTCAGAGAAATAGACTGCCTGCATATGGAAGTCTAGATATGGCTTCCTTATTAGAAAAGGAAGCAGCTGAGTAAAGGTCAGGAATTTTCTGGACTCTGGATTGCTGTCCCTCATCAGAAGTCAGACTACTCTGCATAGCTGCTGCTTGGGTTCCCAGCAGCCTGTGTAGAAAGCAACAGCAAACAGGATGATGTATCAGTCAGGGTTCTCCAGAGAAACAGAACCAATAATATAGATGTATATAAGAGGAGACTTATACGAATTGGCTCCTGTGACTATGGAGGCTGAGAAGTTGCAAGACTGGCCATCTGCAAACTGGAGAACCAGGAGCACCTGTGTTAGATGCCAGGTGAAGACAGATGTCCCAATTCAAGCAGAGAGTAAATTCACCCTTCCTCTGCCTTGTTGTTCTACTCTGGCCCTTAATGGATTGGATGACTACCCACTTGCACAGGTGAGAGTGATAATTGCTTGGTTTACTGATTCCAGTGCTAACCTCTTCCAGAAACACCCTCACAGACACACCAGGAAACATTTTAGCAGGTCTCTGGGAACTGCTTAGTCCAGTCAAGTTGACAGATAAAATTAATCATCACAGGTGGTTTCAACCTTTTCTTCTCAAACAGAATGCAATCCACTAAGGCAGACATAATAGGATGTTGAGAGAATTTGGTTTTCTGTTGGCTAGAATTATGGCTAAAGTCCAAAGCCGAAATCAGAAATTACCATACGGTCCCATAATCTAAAGAAAACCTTGGACTTTCTAAGAGGTAGTAGAACTAGCCCAACTCACTTCAACCCCTCAGGTACCACCAAACAGGGGAGAGAGGGAAAGAAAGATATAGGAAATGCAGTTTTTGGAGAGAGAGCTTTCAATCTCCACCTCCATTCTTAACCAGGCCAAGCTATGTGAGAGAGGGGAGCTTCAAGACAATCTCTCATAAAGAGCAGAGGTGACTTTAAGGGAAAAAAATCGCTAGAAACTCACTCCCCAGCTGGAAGATTGCAGAAATCTATCATTCCCCAATGTTGCCATTGCTTCTGCAGCTGAGTGCCTTGAGAATTAGGAGAATTTTGAGACAGGTTCCTTGAGGAGTGTGGACATACATAAACAAAGAGACTGAAGATTGTGGGGCCCCATGCAAGGTTTGTGCCAGCAGGATTTGCAGGGAATGTGGTACCTGAGAAGAAGGTGCGGACAAATGTCCACTTCATCCCAATTCCCTTTGACCCTCAAGGTTCACAGATGAGGGCGGCCTCTGAAGTATCACTTTGTCCGTGTGATGAAGTGTGGAACTTAGAGGAGGGGCTTGGCTGTTATATCAGTGTCAGGTCACTACGTGCGTGCGTGCTAAGTCGCTTCAGTCCTGTCCAACTCTTCGAGACCCTATGAACTGTACCCCACTAAGTGAATCCTCTGTACATAGGATTCACCAGACAAGAATACTGGAGTGGGTTGCCATTTCCTTCTCCAGGAGATCTTCCAACCCAGGGATCCAACCCGAGTCTCCAGCAGCTCCTGCATTGCAGGCAGATTCTTTACTACTGAGCCACTGGGGAAGCCCTGTCAGGTAACCTTACAAGCTGCTAAATGCTTATTCTCACTGACTTTGCCTCTGACCAGTAGCAAACCTCATGGGCCAGAAAGAATCTATCAACCACACTTTGAACATCAGCTTATGTACACTCTGTAGAATTGTGTACCAAACATAAAGATTGCAATTTTAAGTAAAATCAGATTTAATTTCAATAAAATAAGCTACCAGAAAATTGTAGATTCTGTCGATGATATTGCCAATAAGGATTGCAAAGGAGAAAGTCACCAAAACATTGCTGGGGGAAAAAAAAAAAGATTAGAAACAAAAAACCCCACAAGGTATAGAGATTCTTCAATAAACCCATAAACCTATCATAATTGTTACATTCTAATTTTGAACTTTTACAAAATCCTTTTGTGAGTGCTTGAGTGAAGTGAGTGAAGTCGCTCAGTTGTGTCCGACTCTTTGCGACCCCATGGACTGTAGCCCATCAGGCTCCTCAGTTCATGGAATTTTCCAGGCAAGAGTACGGGAATGGGTTGCCATTTCCTTCTCCATTGTGAGTGCTTACCTCAGATTAAAGTCCTAACAAAGGACTTGCTTCAAAATTTAATCAATCAGGTAACAGTGTGACCGAACCAAGCGTTCACTGCCAGAGGCTCACAGAATCCAGTATTATGGCACTGGTTTTTGAGAGGTCCACCTGCAAGGAGACGGGAGGAGGGGCTCAAATATGTCTTCCCAATCTGGGAATGAGTTCAAGCATATTATGAATTGGAGAGCAGGGCTAGTGTGTAGAAGCACTGGCGGGGCAGGTTCCCACTGGAGGGCTTTGGGATTTGGCCATTCAGCAACTAAACGACAACACAGTACAGAGGCTTCAGCACACAATCTAACGAGGTTTCAGACCATTCACTTCTTCAGGCTCCGGTCAAGTTCTGGACCTTTGGCTCCCCATAACTTTGGTTCCAGGTAGTGTTTAAGGTTATAATATTTCCTCCATGCATGCTCCAGCTGTGTGACTTGCAATTTTGTTGTTTTTCTGCAAAACACCGCAGCATCTTGTTAGAACAGGACTGAGCCGGTTTGGGGCTGGTTCTGTGGTTACTGGCTTCCCTTTTGGCTCAGCTGGTAAAGAATCCGCCTGCAATGGGGGAGACCTGGATTCTATCCCTCGGTTGGGAAAATCCCCTGGAGAAGGAAAAGGCTACTCACACCAGTATTCTGGCCTGGAGTATTCCATGGACTGTATAGCCCACGGTGTCACAAAGCGTCGGACACGACTGAGCAACTTTCACTTTCTGTGGTTACAGAAGCCTGGTATGATGTGATTTCCGTTGCGTTATGATTTCTACTCGTCGTGTGTGAAACTCAGAGGATTTTAGCTGAGTACAACAATAATTCAAAATGGAGTCACAGCGGCCAGTGTGGACTGCGATTGTTAGTTGTTTTGAAACGTCCAGTATAGGACGGTGAGGGTGTTGTTTTAGATAATAAATTTGTCCAGTAATGTCCATGGAAAGACTTCACTGAAACTGAAGGGGATCTCATAGAGGCAAGACCCCGGAGGGCATAATTGTTTCACCCTACCAACGGACTCGTTACAACGAGGCCATGAACGAATTGAGCAGACTTGAAGCTGTTGAGAGCTGTTCCAAAGGGATGCTGCCGGAAGCTCTGTCGGTACAGAAGGCATCTTCCGGATGAGCGTGAGACCTGTTGCTGAACTGGAGACCTTCTGTCAGGCTGAGATGCCACTTGCTGGGTCTCTCTCCAGAGTGGTTTGTAACCTTGTTTTCTCTTTTTTTGCATGACTAACTTTGTGCAGGAGAAGGCAATGGCACCCCACTCCAGTACTCTTGCCTGGAAAATCCCATGGACGGAGGGGCCTGGTGGGCTGCAGTCCATGGGTCGCTAGGAGTCAGACACGACTGAGCGACTTCACTTTCACTTTTCACTTTCATGCATTGGAGAAGGAAATGGCAACCCACTCCAGTATTCTTGCCTTGGAGAATCCCAGGGACGGGGGAGCCTGGTGGGCTGCGGTCTATGGGGTCGCACGGAGTCGGACACGACTGAAGTGACTTAGCAGCAGCAGCAGCAGCAGCAGCAGCAACTTTGTGCAAGGTTGTGTCATTGTGTGCCATAAACTGAGTATATTGGTAAATTGAATATTCACTGCCCTTTGTATATTTCCGATCTCCTGATTCTTACCTCTGGGTCCTGTGACACAGCCCTGAATGATATTATTTATAACAAAAAACACAGTTATCCCTCCATATCTTCTAGGTCTGCATCCAAGGATTCAGCAACTTCAGATAGAAAATATTGGGAAAAAAGTTTTCGTAAAATTAAAAAAAGTAACCCTCAAGTTTGCCACACACCTGAAACTATTTCCATAGCATTTACATTTTATTTACAACTATTTCCATAACATTTACATTGTAATAGGTATTAAAAGTAAAATATAGGTGGTTTAAAGTGAATCAAATGATGTGCTGCATAGTTTATATGCAAACGCTACACCATTTTATGTGAGACTTGAGCGTCCTTGGGTTTTGGTATCCTTGGGCGTCCTGGAACCAATCTCTCTTGAATACACAGTTAGGACTGTATTTGGTCTTTAACCCCCTTCCTGGCATAAAGCCCCTAAAACCCTTGGTGTTTCCTGTGATGAGAACAAAGATGTCTTTTGTTATGTTAATGAAATAGTTTTTGGAAACAATTGGATTTTTAAAAACTTTTTAAAATTGAAGTATAGTGTTTTTTTTTTTTTACAGTACTTAAGGTGTACAGCAAAGTTGATTTCAGTTATAGATCTGTTAGAATCTTTTTCAGATTCCTTTCCATTATAGGTTATTACAAGATATCAAATACAGTTTTCTGTTGTTTATAAATCTTTATTGTTATCTATTATGTGTGTGCGTGTTTGCGTGCTTCCCAAGTGGCATTAATGCCAATGCAGGAGACATAAGAGACTCAGGTTCTATCCCTAGGTCAGGCAGATCCCTTGGAGGAGGGCACAGCAACCCATTCCAGTAATTTTGCCTGGGGAATTCCATGGGCTGAGAAACCTGGCAGGCTATAGTCCATTGGTCACAAAGAGTCAGACACAACTGAAGTGATTTAGCATAGCACATACACGTGTGTGTGTGTATTAGTATATATCTGTTAATCTCAAATTCCCAATCCTCCCCTCCCCATTCCACTTTGGTAACCGTAAGTTTGTTTTCTATGTCTGTGAGCCTGTTTCTGTTTTGTAAATAAATTCATTTGTATTATTTTTTAGACTCCACATGTAAGTTATATCATATGGTATTTGTCATTGTCTGATTTAGTGTGATAATCCATGTTGCTGCAAATGGCAGTGTTTGGTTCTTTTTGATGATTGAGTAATATTCCATTATATATATATGTTTATATATCTTCTTTATATATTCATCTGTTGGTGGAAATTTAGGTTGCTTCCATATCTTGATTATTGTAAATAGTGCTGCTATGAACATTGGGGTGCATGTATTTTTTCAGATTAGAGTTTTCATCTTTTTTGGATTTATGCCCAGGAATGGGATTGCTGAATCATATGGCAACTCCATTTTTAGTTTCTAAAGGAACCTCCATACTGTTCTCTGTAGTGTCTGCACCAACTTACAGCCCATCAACAGTGTAGGAGGGTTTCCTTTCCTCTACACCCTCTCCAGCATTTATTTATTTGTAGACTTTTTGATGATGGCCATTCTGACCAGTATGAAGTGGTACCTCATTATAGTTTTGATCTGCATATCTCTAATAATTAGTGATGGAAGCCCCCTGGTTTCTCTAATGCATGAACTTGAAAAGTGAAAGTGAAGTTGCTCAGTTGTGTCCAACTCTTAGGGACCCCATGGACTGCAGCCTACCAGGCACCTCCATCCATGGGATTTTCCAGGCAAGACTACTGGAGTGGGGTGCCATTGCCTTCTCCAATAATTAGTGATGGAAGCCCCCTGGTTTTTATTCTTAGAGGAAATTAATTACTATTGAGTGTGTGAGAGAGAAAGAGACCTTGCTTTGTAAGAATTGAGAAGGAACTCATCCTTGGTAACAGTTACAGTGAAGGTGTGTATAAGGGTAGATCCTGGTTTTGAGGGGCCTGAAACTTATACTGAGGAGTGTTGGAAAACAAAACTTGTTAAGAAAAGTAATTTAAAAACTATGTGCAAATCTGCATATTTATTTAGTGTGAGAATAGAAATCACAAGAAATTACAAAGTCATAACTTGACAAATACCATAAAATCCAGATATTACATAATTCCTAACTTTCCCTTCCTTGATCTTTTGTTCTTTTTCTTCTCTCTCTTTTTTCTTTTTGGTGTCTACTCTTTGAATCACCTCATGATACAACATTGATTTAAAATGTTTTCCATGAAAAAATTAGATCTTTCAGCCATCTCCTTGAAATTTGGTTGATTAAACTTTGTTTTGTTTGGTTTTTAAATTTTTGGAAGTTGAGATGAATTTCTTACAACTTTATAACATATTCGGAACATCAAATTAATTTTTTAGGGCTGTGATTCATTTGGAAAACTTTCTGTCATATATAAGTCATAAATTCACAGGACAGTTTTTGCTCAGTGATTTATCTTAATATTAATTCTATTTGAATTGACAATACTCATAAAAAATTAACAAAGAGGAACATCAGTTACACAGAGTCTGGAAGCCAGAACAGGCGCTCTCATGCCCTGCAAGTATAGCAGAGCCCATCTGGAAGGAGAAAGACTCCCCTTCTTTCTTGGCAGAGGGCTTTAGCCAGTGAAAAGCTCTGGACTCTGGCACAGCCCTCTAGACTTCCTTTTTCCCTCTGTGCTCTTCTCTTGCTATTCAGGGACTTGTGTGTGGCTCACCATGGTTGCAGACCCCAAATTGCAGTTCTCTGCTGATCACAAATAAACTCATCCTTGCTGCGGAAATACCGGGCAGTTGATTCATTTTAGGACAACAGTCTGTAAACACTTTGATATCGGTGTCCTCACTGTGATATAGTGGTAGTACATTACAAGTTTTTAAAGGTTTCTTCTTCTGTCAGTGTTTCTTATCAAATATACAAAAAAACAAATCTTTTCCCACTCTGTTCATATGAAATATTAAAACATTCTTTTGATTGGATTATCTAGCAAGCCAAGAGCTTACTTACTAATTCCATTCAAGCTTATCTTTATCTTTACCTCTTAATGAATTGCTTTTTTGGATAGGATCTGATTTTATTGTTTCTGTTGCTATAATTTTCTCTTCAATGTCAGATTAAATGGTATTGATTTTAATCACTCATTTTTGTGACCTTTTCTTTTCATATTTCAGTCATATGAACTGGAATGTCCTCTCAGCTCATCATTAAATACATTTTAAAGTGACAAAATTGTATCCATAAATATCCATATCAAGAGTTTATAATTTCTCGCTTTATTGAAACATTCCAAGCTGTCTTTATAAATTACAGATAAAATGGAGTATCTGTAACTCAACGTACTCTTGGCCTAAACTCAAAATGCCCAAGGCCACTGGAGGGGAAATATAAAGAAGGACCAGTCATAGTGAAAAATGGTTTTAACAGCTTACATTAAAAGACTTTATTTTTTGCAAATCGTATAGAAACACATGATGGTGTGGAAACGTTTGCTAGGGCCCCTCGCAGGGCTGGCTGCTGTGGGGAGCCCAAAGCTTAAGTCTCATTAATTTCACAGTCATCCTGCTTCTGCTTACAGATTTTCAGAGTTACTTGCATGTGGGTAGAGTAAGCCTACCTCCTGTTGGGTGTGCATATGATTTAGGGGATTTCCGGACTTAACTTACAGGAGAGAAAACCTAGAGAGGAGAAGCTGATGCAGTTGTCTTTCTAGGAATGCTGGAGTAGACTGAACAGTTGCCACACTGCTTTGGGCCTGGATATCAAAACGGAAAATCATAAGAAGTGAATAATTACTGCCAAGACAAGCCTTTATTTGTGTGTGTGTGTGTGTGTGTGTGTGTGTGTGTGTGTGTGTGTAATACAAAGAATATGAACCAGGGAAAAGCCTAGATCTTACCCTACCATTCCAGCAATTCAGAAACGTCTTGTGAAACACCAGTCTTCCTCCCAGTTCCAAGAATGACTCAATCTCTCTTTTCCCCGTTTTGGTTCCCTAACACCTGATGTCCCAGAGGATAGCTCTGCACACTAAAAATGAAACAAAAATTTCTCTGTATAAATGTTAGGATATTATAATGAAAGGGGTATTTGAAGCCTCAGTGAAATTAAAAAAAAACAAAAACAATGATTTAACCTAATGCAGGACCCACCTGCTGATAAGATGAGAGACAATGGACCTCTGAATGCCAATTTGAAATATTATTATTATTTTCTAATGTGGTTCAGAAGACATATGATTTTTCAGTGTTTGAAAGTGCAATTTTCTGTCTGACCACCAGGTAGCAGACAAATGCCTTGCAAGAAAGGCTCTTCAATCACTTGAACATAAAATGTCAAAAACTGAGAACAAAAGGAATGTAAATAACGCCAAAGACATAAAGAGATTGATAAGCACAGTGGCTCTTTCATTTAAAAAACAAAAGATGCCAGAAGGCATATGCTACAACAAAACACCTCAGCCATTTTCCATCTTAAATATATTTAAAGATTTTATCAACTGTCATTTACTCTGTGGGTCTGGGTTAAAGAAGTGAGATTTCCTCTCTCTGAAGGTGAGCAAGTACTAATAAAAGGAATGACGTCCTGTGTTCCCTGCCTGCTTCCTGGAACACTGTGGATGTCACCATAGTTAATCTATTGACAGAGACTGCCCTAGAAGTTCTCTTTAGTCCTAATAAAGTGAAAAATGAAAGCGTTAGTTGCTCAGTCATGTCCAAGTCTTTACAACCCCAATGGACTGTAGTCAGACTGTAGCCCACCAGGCTCCTCTGTCCTGGGATTTCCCAGGGAAGAATCCTGGAGTAGGTTGCCATTCCCTTCTCCAGGGATCTTCCTGACCCAGAGATCGAACCCAGGTCTCCCCCTTTGCAGGCAGATTCTTTGCCATCTGAGCCACCAGGGAAGTCATAATAAAGCTAGCTGTAAAAAGAGAAAAAGGGAATTCTCAATTAAACCTAGTGTGTAAGTGCTAATAAAGGGTTTAGCCATCGGCAGATTTTAAATTAGACTCCAATTCACCAACTGTAAAATAAATAGAATTTCAGTATAAAATTCTTCTTTCTAGGTAACTTTAAACAAATTATCCTTTTATACACAAGTTCACCATGTATGTACTTTTCATTAACTTAAAGGACAGGCATACCTCATTTCACTGTGTTTCATTTTATTGTACTTTGTGGATACTGCTTTCTTTACAGATTGAAAATCCGAGGCAACCCTGAGATGAGCAAGTCTGTTGGCACCGTTTTTCCAACAGCATTTGCTCACATCATGCCTCTGTGTCACTTTTCAGTAATTCTGAAATTTCAAACTTTTTGACCACTGTTATTAGTATATTTGTTATGGTGCTCTGTAATCAGTGATCTTTGATGTTGCTATTGCAAAAAGATTATGACTCACAAAAGACTCAGATGATGGTTAGTAATTTTTAGCAATCAATTGTATTTTTTGATTAAGATATGTTGTTTTTTTTAGATATAATGCTATTGTACACTCAGTAGTATAAACATAACTTTTATATGCACTGGGAAATCAAAAGAATTTGTGAGTTGCTTTAAAAATTCTGTGACTTGAGGTGGGGTGGAGCTGAACCTGCAATCTATCCAAGGTACGATTACAATCACTTAATGTCATAAAAACCTCCCCTGGGTTTTACTGAAACAGGCTTTCTCCAGAGGACAATTAATCTTAGGTAGAATCAAGCTGAAAAACTTGTCTTTGATATCTGGGAGTTCTAATCTTCCCCCTCCCAGGTCTTTAACTCTTATACTCTCTGTAACCCCACCCCCATCTTCCCTGAGTGCCAACTGGTCACATGCTTGCTCCTCCCGCCCTCGCAACACCTGTTGTTCTAACCTCAGTTGCCATAAAAGACATGGTGACTGGCTTTCAAAGTTACCTTCTGAGTGCTGACTGTATTTTTACAGGTCTTGAACACTTGAGCTGCAAGGAGAAGGTGCAAAACTTTTAGACTCAAAAGTCAGAATGTTGGACTTAAATCCCAGCTCTGTGCCTTACTAGCAAAATGCTTAACTTCTATGTGATTTCTTTTCCTTTTATGTAAGCTGGGAAATAGTTCCAGGACCTCGTCACAGGACGGCTGTGAGCTTTGACTGAGATCATGGGACAGTGTGTCTGGCATGATGCAAACTCTTAATGAGTGCTAGTTGTATGTCTTCATTACAAGGGGCTTTTCATAAGCCCCTTCTCCGGTGACTGGAATCATTACCCCTGACAGGTTTTCCCTTAAATAGGTCAGAGGATTCGGACCAAGGCTATGACTTAATGCCTAGATTGCAGTTTGAAAGAACAACTGTTCATGACAACAATCGTCATGCTTTGGAACCCTGCACAAGCCATCTAATCCTTTCTACAAATGAACCTCTTACTTTGTGAATACATGTTATTGATTAGACAGACAAATATTCTATTTATTGTAATCTCAAAGCTGTTTTTCAATTAAGAAGTTCAAAAGTAAATTCTCAGATGGACATCTCAAACCCAGCACATCCAGACTGAACTGACCACCTCACCCCCATTCAGCACCCTCACATCATAATTTATGGCAGCTCCAACCTGCCAGTTTTGTAAGCCATATGCATTGGAGGGACCCCCCTAACTCCCTTCTTTCTCTCACATCTTACATTCAGTGTGTTAGGTAATTCTGTTGCCTGGACCTTCAAAGTATATCCTAAAGCTGACCACTTTTCACTAATTATATTCCCATCATCCTGGTCCCTGCCACCATCTCTCACTTGAATTACTGTAATAACTTCCTAACCAGTCTCTCTGATTCTGCATTGCCAACCCCAGTCTATTCTCATCACAGCAGCCAGATTCTTTAAATATCCAAATCTGACTGTGTCATTCCTCTGCTGAGAACTCTGTGATGACTCTTCACCTAGAATTGAAGCCAAGGTTCTTAAAATGTCTTTCAAGGCTTCCTGTGACCCAGCTCTCACTTCTCTGCCTTAAGACCTACCGTTAGCTCACCCCTCTTTGATCACATTGGCTTCTGTGCTGTTCCTCAATAATATCAGGCATGGCCACCTCCAGGCCTTTGAGCTAGCTATACTCTCTACCCAAAACATTCTCCCCTCTTTGACCTATTCCTGCAGATCTTTCTTTCAAAACTGCGTTCAGATCTTATTTTCACAGTGTGGTTCACTCTAACCACTTGATTTAATATTGCCACTTGCCTGTCCACACCCCTCACATCCTCAGCCCCTATTTCCCGGTTTTACTTAATCGTTTGTTCCTTGGTATCATACGTTTGCGTCTATATTCTGTCTCTCCCTCTGTTTCTCTCTCCATCTTTTATGCTGCTTTTTTTCTTTTGTCTGTTTCCCTCCACTTGACTGTAAGTTTCACAGAGGAAGGTATTTTTCTTTTTGTTTTGTTTATTGATGTGTCCAACTACCTCCAATACTCATTATTTCCCGAAACTAAACTGGAGTTTAGGGGGAAAAGTAGTATGTAGAGAGGAATTAAGATACATTGAAGATTTATTGATCATCGTTCTAAGCACTTCCATATACAAATTCCCTTGGCTTCCTCTTTTATGTGAGATTGGCAAAAGTCAAACTTCTGTTAACACATATTCTTATTATCATTTCTTGCCAAGGAGCTGCTTTTCAGATGCTGAAATACAGTAGTCATGTTTTATATGTAGCTGGGACAGAACAGTAACAGTAACAAGAATGGGGGGAGAAATAAAAAAGAAAAGAAGATGAAAAATTATTGAAAGGGGTGTGCATTAGTATAGCCTTACAATGCTTCAGAGTCTAGCAGTTAGGTTTGTCAAATCCAAGCTCGTGCTTATAAAGTCATTTTCATTTCCTTAGGAAAACTGGTTTGGATCCAGATTATTTAAAAATGTCACAGCAGAAGTTAAGCTTGATAATTTAAAAGATAACTGAATTCTACAAAACATTGAGTCTGTATTGAGTGGACATTATGTATAAGCAATGTGTGGGTGACAAGTAGGATAAAAACAATGAGGCATTGTCTTTTCTCAGTAAGAGGTTATAATTGAGTAGGAGACACAAGACATGTAACACTGATAATTATAATTCACTGCAGAAAGTGATAAGTGCTATCATAAAGGTACAGCATACAATAGAAAGATAGGGATAGGAATGATTAAATACTTAGAGATATTCACTTTTAAATTTCAGTTTAAATTTGTGTATGTGTTTATCACAAGATACTTGCAAGATGCTTCAACTAAATTGACCTCTGCCAACTACCAATAATTGCT
Organism: Bos taurus; assembly: GCF_002263795.3. Lineage (NCBI taxonomy): Eukaryota > Metazoa > Chordata > Mammalia > Artiodactyla > Bovidae > Bos > Bos taurus. The sequence continues at coordinate 10,328,984 of NC_037332.1, read as the reverse complement.
GTGGGTTTTATATTATGTTATCAGACTCTATACTCTTCATTTGTCACTACCTCAATTTATTTAAGTAATGCTTTACAAAGTCCAAAGCCCTGAATCTTGGAGCTTTAAAGATTATTTTTTTAATCTAGTAACTTTCCATAATCTAAAGTGCTAACTGGACTCAATTTAATTCATCATTTTATGTGAAGTTGAAATGAATGAGAAAATATAGAATGTGAATTCCATATAAGACATAATTCAAGCATCTACTGATAAAAAATACTAGAGTGTTAACATTAAACATTGCTGTCTGAATGCATTTTATATAGATAATAAATATTATAAATATATAACCGGGTCAAAAATGATGAAGAAATTCCCATGCTAATATTCACTTTTTTGGTGAATGATAACATCAGATCAGAAACCTAGAATTTTCTTTGACATCTCTCTATCTTTCCCCTCATCCAGTAGCCAATCAAGCATCAGATCCCATAGACTTTTACCTCCAGAGTGTCTTTTAAATGCATCCACATATCTCCATCTCTACTGTTATTCTAGTCCCATCTACCATATCTCGTTTGGACAATCTCTATGGATTCATACCTGGATATTTTACATTGACTCCTTCCCCAACAAGTCATCCTCCACTCTGTGGTAAGAGTGGTTCCTGATGGTGTGTGTGGTTATTTTGGGACCCCGGGTGTGGAGAATCGGGTGGCTCATATTTCTCAGTTCATGGCACACTGTCAGCATCAGTCCCTGTAATGTGCTTCTCTTATTTCATATTTTATTATCTTCCCCCTGTACTTCCCATTACCTTCTTTTCTTCCCTCATTCTGCTAATTCATGTAGGTAGATATACTTGTTAATAAATATGATATTATTTCAATACAATGAGTTTAAAAAGTGTATAAACATCACACTGCCCTATTCCATGCCCTGAATCCAAATTCTTTTGTTCAGCATCAATTTATTGAGCAACAGCTAAGGGTCAGGCAATTTTCTAGGCTGCTGGAGATAATAAGAGGAAATATAGTGGACAAAAAATGTCCTCAAGAGCTTATATTTTAGTGGTATTATGTGTTCAGTAATGTCCAAATGTTTGCAACCTTATGGACTGTAGCCCACCAGCCTCCTTTGTCCATGGGATTTGCCAGGCAAGAATACAGAAGTCGGTTGCCATTTCCTCCTCCAGGGAATCTTCCTGACCCAGGGATTGAACCCATGTCTCCTGCATTGCAGGCAGATTCTTTACCGCTGAGCCACTGGGGAAGGCCCATTCTAGTGGCAGAGACAGATAATGAACAAGATAAATAAGTAAATAACGTTTCTATGCCTCCATTTCCTCAACTGTAAAATGGGGATAATAATAGTCCCTATCTCATAATAATCATATTAAAGACATTAGCAGCAGCAGCAGCATAATAATCATATTAAAGACATTAAAATATGTAAAGAACTTAGTGTTTATATAATATAGTGTTTGACATATAGAAATTGCTTTGTAAGTTTTTGTGAAGTAATTAAAATAATCAAGATTATACCAGTGGTAACAAAAAAAAGATAAGTAAAATATAGATGATGTTGGATGGTGATAAATATTGGAGAAAAATAAAGCAGGAAATGAGGGGTAAGATGTGTGCAAGGATTAGGGATGTCAAGCACCTTTGTGTTCAGAGAAGGTGACATCTGAGTTAAGGCCTAAAGGAAATGAAGGTGTGAGCCACACGGGTAATTGGAGGAAGATTATTCTAGGTACAGAAAAACTTAAGTTCAAGTCCCAAGGTAGGAGTGAACAAATGTGTGCAATAAACAGCAAGGAGGGGAAAGAACAGTACAGGTAAGAGAAATAACATGGAAATGCCTCTTCAAGGACATTGTAGATCACTTTAAGGAATTTAATCTTTGTGCTGAATTATATGAGAAACTATTGAAGTATTTAAGCAGAGGAATAACACGATCAGCTGTATGCTTCATCAGGAACTTTCCGATTAATACGTTGAGAATAGACCGAAAGAGGCAAGGCAGGAGCAAAGGAGACTAGGTTGGCAAGTGTTGCAATAATCTTGTGTGAGAAAATGGTAATTTAAACCAACATGGTACCAATAGAGATGATAAGAAGTTCTTTGGGTTTTGTTATATTTAGAATGTGGAGCCAACAGGGTATTTTGATAAGTCATTATAGTGTATGAAATAAGAGTCAAAGATTACACAAAGAGTTTATTTTTCTTTTTTTCCCTGAGTAACTGAAGTAATGAATTGTCATTTACTGCATGAGGAGATAAAAAATTATGTCTGTCCATGTGTAGTTTGAGATGCCTATTAAGCATCTAAGTAGAATGGTCCATCAGACAGTTGGATTTATGAACTTATAGTTCAGAGGGAAAAAGCTAGACTAGAAAGAGAAGTTTGGGAGCCTTCACCGTTTGATAATGAGTTAAGCCATGAGATTGAATGATTTCACTGAGGGAGTAATTATATCAATAAAAAAAGACACTGATGCCTGAGTTGCTCTAACATTTTTAGATCAGAGAGATGAAGAAAAACCAGCAAAAAAAAAAAAAAAAGTAAAGGGTGTCCTGGGAGGCAGTTCTTCATCTAGTCTAAAAGAGATTTTCTAAAGGCATGTCATTTTTTAGTCTATGGAAATACACCTCAGGTCAAAACAAGGACCTAGGTTTGGGGATTTGATGAGTTGAAAAGACCAAGAGAAATTGCAGATAAACACCACTGAGCTCAAAAAGCTGTCACTTTTTAAAAATTTGGTAAAGAAGCTAAGCAACATCCACAAGCAAGCAAAGTGGAATGGGGTAGAGGGCACAAGATACCTGTCCAGTGATTGACAGTCTTTCTCAGTAGCTCAGCCATTGCTCACTTCCAGCAGATTTGTCTCCTGGTCTTATTGCAAGGCTCACCTGATGGTCTGCATGTGGTAATTTGTAGGTGGCTCTGCACATTCTGGAGGCCTCAGGGAGTCAATGTGCTTCCTAGTCTGGACAGAAGACCTATATGTTAACTGGGGGAACTAGGCACTCTGGAAGGGCCTCATATTTGATTAGTTTGCAGTTGTATCAACCTCATTTTGATTGGTTAGACCCAAGGTTACACGAGCCATTACATCATTGATTGTATAATGTTTTTGCAAGTTATATCACCCCTTATAATTATATTCCAGAGCTTTCTTTACTTTTCAAAATATGTTTACATCTTTGAGGCACAGCAGATGTTTATCTTCTTTAACTGAGGTGCTCTATGCTCACCCAAAATGAGGTAAACATGTTTACAACTTTAACAACTAGTGAGAAAAACATTTTTATAAGCAAAGAACACTTTTGGTGGGGAAGTTTGTTTACCACTTTAAGCACAGCAAGAGATTTTTATTCATTTGATTAAAATGAAGGATGAGGCATACTTAACAAAACATTATTTCAAGCATGACACATGACTGACCATATTATCATTCTGCTTCAAATTCTTCAAGGGTGTACTGTTCTTCTTAAGACAAAGACCGAAATATCTAAAGTGAGTACCAGGGTCCTACAAGGTCTGGCTTTAACACACCTTTACCTCACAATGATCCTTTTCATCTATCCTGCCCCTTTTGATGGAACCTTATGCAGTTCCTCTGCTTGGAAATCTCTTCTGTGACCCCACGCCCCAGCTACCCTCCATTCACCCAGCTAACTCCCATAAATCTCACAGCGTTTATTTCTTCCTCAGAGAAGCCTTCCCTGACTTTTGTCATTTACTCTTAAAGCACCATATGGTTTTCCTTTTTAACCATTGTATCCTTTGTAATTTAATTTTTATCTGAATCATTATTTGAGCAATATCTTCCTACTTAGAAAGTACGTCCCATTTCATTCCAGCAATGAGCATAATGACAGTTTACATAGCAGGTTTTATTAATATTTGTTGAGTGAATCAGTAAATAGAAAGTACTTGTCATTGTGTTTTAGTGGAACAGAAAACAGCTTTCTTTTCCTCCTCTTTTTGCATTTATTCTTTTCTTCCCTTTTTAAAAATAACTTTATTTATTTACTTATTTTTGTCTGCTAGGTCTGCATTGCTGCTCAGGCTTTTCCCCAGTTGTGGCAAGTAGGGGCTGTTCTCTGGTTTCAGGGTGGGCTTCTCACTGCCGTGGCTTCTCACTGCAGTGGCTTCTCGTGTGGAGTATGGGCCGTAGGGCGCATGGGCTTTGGTAGTTACACCCTGGGGCTCTAGAGCACATGCTCAATATTTGTGGCAAATGGCATACAGGATCTTGTCAGATCAGGGATCAAACCCGTGTCTCATCACCACAGTAAGCCTAACATCCATCCGCATACATGGTTGCAATCATTTTTTCCTAGTGATGAGAACTTTTAAGATCTATTCTCTTGGCACGGCATTCTTAAAGTGCTTATTTTTTCCACTTAAAAAAATCCAAGTTGGAAGCAGCATGTTATATTAAGAGATTCTGCATGTAATATGGGCATCTTAAATTTACCATGAAACTGAATTTTTTGCCTTAGAGATGCAGAAGCTAGAATAATGGATATTATAATTCATGCTCAGTGATGCTTCAGACAACAAATGTGACCTGTTGTTTGTCTGAGTATCTAAAATCTATACACTACTTTTTGGAAAAGCACAGCTTACTAAGAAATAAATGTGAGTGGAATTTGACTCATCCATAGTTCTTATAATAAGTTTTGGGATTTTTATAGAACATAACCACAATGCCTGTGGGTATGAGTCATGAAATGCCTGAATTGAATATGCTCACATTCAATCAAAGAATTTTGACAACTCTGTTGACACTTCAATGCTTCCACTCGATGTTTTTAGATTATAATATGTATTCTGGGTTGACTAGCATCCACATTCCTTGATTATTGTTAAATAGGTTTGAAGAAGAACTTCAGACTGCCATCCATCTCATGCTACCCAAAGATTTATTACATGTCCGTGTCGAAAGCCACAGTATTGTTTTTCCCATCTAAGAAGACGACACTGTTGCTTCAGTGCCTGCTGACTGCCCACCCCCACAACCTATTTTTTTTAACTCTAACCCCACTCCAGTACTCCTGCCTGGAAAATCCCATGGATGGAGGAGCCTGGTAGGCTGCAGTCCATGGGGTCGCTGAGGGTCGGACACGACCCAGCGACTTCACTTTCACTTTTCACTTTCATGCATTGGAGAAGGAAATGGCAACCCACTCCAGTATTCTTGCCTGGAGAATCCCAGGGACAGGGGAGCCTGGTGTGCTGCCGTCTATGGGGTCGCACAGAGTTGGACACGACTGAAGTGACAGCAGTAGCAGCAAACCCAATCATAACAGACTTGTTCTTCATTTTCTTGTCTTCTCCTTGCATCATTTGATTCGAGAGACAAAAGAGGGTACAGCTTCTATGATAAGAAATTTGGAGCTTGATTTTAGGCTCCAATGAGTAGGAAGAAGGGATCTTGTTGATTGAGGGTAGAAAAGGGAAGAAACGTTAAAGCAAGCAGAGGATGGGGCAGCAAAAGACTGAAGACGTTGCCCAGCTAGAGCAGCATGCCTTCCAGAAGACAGCTGTAACATCGAGTAAGCTACAGGCTTGAGTTGAACAGAATCATTTAACAAAATTATAGTTTTGATTTGTTAAACTCTGGAAAAGTTGTACCCATTTTTGCCTTTATTCATGCCCTCTCACATATGCTATTTTATTTTCATCATAGTATGTATCACTATCAAAAATGTTCTTATTATTTATCATTTATTTGCTTATCAGTTTGTTGTTTATAGTCTCTTTAGTCCTACTCTGTAAGCTCTGATAGCAGAGACCTTGATGGTTTTGTGCTGGACTGTATGCCCATCACCCAGAGAGGCATACAGTACTGAGTAGACTCTCAAGAAAACTTTTCTAAATGAATTAAATAGTGATTAAAGTCCCCACAAATATTTCTTTCTTCTCTGTAAAGTCTTTCCTGATTCCTTTAGAGGAAGTAAGTCATTTGCTCCTAAGTATATTCTTAAGCATGTTTCATTCACCCATGCAGTCATTCATTCATATATTTATTCATTCCTTTGTTCTTTCGTGTATTCATTCTTGTAACAATCATTCATTGATTGTGTGAGGGTATACTCAGCACTGTGAGAAGTAAGAAGGCTCTATGGTTGAATAACACTGGCTGCAGTTACCGTTTAGAGAGGACACAGGAAGTGCAGGCCTGTAGTAGAGATGTGCACAGACATTTATGAGGGTGCATAGGAAAGAGCTATTAATCCAGCCTTGCAGGGGCAGGAAAGGCCTTCAGGAGAAGAGATCTTTTAAGCTGAGGTCTAAAGAACGAGTAGAAGGGAATCATATTACAGAAAGAAGAAACATCATTTGTAAGGTTGAGAGGCTGAAGAGGAGCATGGCAGATGTTAAGAGCTGCATTTTTCATCTGACAGATCCCAGCAGAGAGACAATACCGTGCATCCAGTAAGTACTCAGTAAAGGTTTACCCCAGCGGTTGTATGGTTTCTTCATTGAAAAACGTAATAGTTAGGGAAAATAAAAAATCATCCATAATTTGAGTTATGCTGTGCTTTCCTTACCTTGATTTAAAATCAGTATCATTTCTGTCTCCTGCTACATCAATACACGGCTGAAATAGCATTAATTCCTACCCATATTCTATTTTAAATGTCACGAAGGACAGAATCCGTGTCTTCGATGTGGAACCATTATTGCACCACACTTCACATTTGAATGGCACTGCACCTGCTGTCGTGGGTGGCAGAAAGGACATGCTGCTGCTGCTGCTAAGTCACTTCAGTCATGTCCGACTCTGTGCGACCCCATAGACGGCAGCCCACCAGGCTCACCCGTCCCTGGGACTCTCCAGGCAAGAACACTGGAGTGGGTTGCCATTTCCTTCTCCAATGCATGAAAGTGAAAAGTGAAAGGGAAGTCGCTCAGTCGTGTCTGACTCTTCGCGACCCCATGGACTGCAGCCTACCAGGCTCCTCCATCCATGGGATTTTCCAGGCAAAGTACTGGAGTGGGGTGCCATTGCCTTCTCCGAAAAAGGACATGAGTACCAACCATTTCCCCATCCTAGACCCTAACTGTTTGTTCTTCCAGAGCCAGGGACTGAACCTGAGTCTTCTACATTGACAGGATATTCCTTACTGCTGCGCCGCAAGGGAAGCGCTGTACCCTAACCTACCCTATGTCTAAAGGGAAAGCTTCATCCACCTCTATCTTGGGAGAAGGAGAGCAGGTGCTTCATATCTATCAAAAAGCTTTCACTAATCTTTGGCAAAAACAACTACTCGATTATTCTTTCAGTCTTCTGGGTCTTCAGTATATTCCATGCTAGTTAATGCAGAATAACTTTGGAGGATTTCTTGGCAAATGTAATTCATGGCTGGCTTCTCTCTGTTCTTTATGATTTCTAGCCAAGTCCCATCTGTTTTGTAGTTTCAGTAGGAACTTGTCATAGAAGAGATTCACTGCCCACCTAAGATTTAAAGGAGTTGTCACGAAAGCTGCAGAGAGATGTTTCACATCTCAATCTGCAAGAAAAACGCGAATGCTTGTACCCAGGGTACATATGAAGCCTGTTAGAGTCAGAAAATGTGTGTTATTATTGAGATAATGAAAAGACATTCAAAATAGATAGTTCAGTAATTACTTCACTCTAAAACAAAACCACCAAAATCATACGGCATATAACAGGATCCCGAGGAAAGGGGCTGCCAGGCAAAGGTCAGCCATGAACTTGCGTAACATTTAACATCCTACCTGAATGGCCATCTCAGCCCCACAGCCTTTAATCATGTCTAGTTTATCCCTTTCCTCTCTTTTCCTTAGCATTCCCTCCCTTTTCCTGACAATGCACATACAAAACTAGAAACTTCAACACAATTTCATTTAGTTGACACCATTTAAAAATGTGACAGTTTTACACAACAATTGAGATTCTTAGTTTCTCTTGAAAAAAAACAGGCCTTCATTCTTACTTGGTGATAGTTAGAGCTGACAGTGTAAACTCCCTGGATTCTGTTTTTGCCCCGATCCTCACTAATCCCTTCAATCACACACAGACTCTTTTCCATGTTTACATTATGTTTACATTATGTTTTGTTTCTATAGGAGTTTGAATTTCTTTTCTCTGATTTTCTCTTTTAGTCCCCGTATCTCTCATGTATCACAGTGCCTGCTCTTGTAGTTGTCAGTATACGAGTCCTTCCTCTCATTCAACTGTTAGCTCTATGAGATCTCTGCTTCATTTTTTGATTTCCAAAGGGCCTATAATGAGGTTCAATGAATATTTGATGAAAAGTTAATACAGTAGATTAGAAAGTGGCATGGAGTGAAGAAAGGACTGGTTAAAACATTTGGCTCTTCTGTTAATGAACCGTAATCTTCAGCACGATGCATCTCCATCTGGGGTCTCAGTTACTGTGTTTTTAAAAATAGGAAATTTAGTTTAGATGACCATAACTTTCTCTTTGCTCTAGACTTTTATGACTCAGGAGTTCTTTGAACTGGACTTTCCTTAGTTTCTACAAATTTTCCAGCTGGGTCACAAAATCCCCACCCTCTTCGCCATTAAATATGAGTGAGGAATTATTCTGATTATAGTTTTGCAAAAGCAAGCAAGAGAGCATGTCAAGGAAAATAATACTTGGCACATTGTGAATGAGGTTTTAAACCAAATATTTTTAGACTGCATTTATTCTTTGATGTGCCGTTATCTAAATCCTCCTTGCAGGGCTTTCATTTCAGATGTGATTTAGAGTTAATAATATGGTAGGAATCAAGCAATTCTGTCTTCCCAGTTATGCCTCACAAAAGGGTAAAATACAGGCACCAGAGAACTCATGATGAAGAATACGCCGAGTCATGTGTTCCTTTATGTTCTGCAGAGCAGAGAGAATTCTGTTGCCATTTGGAAGATAAATAATAATAATTGTAGTAAGTTCTTCTTTATCCCCAGCAGGGCTGTCAGAATCTGAACAGTACCTTTTACAATCTTGCAATGAGGGATACAGGCTCCCTGGTGTTTTGGGGAGGCTCAGAATCGTGTCAGGATTTATTCTGTTTTCCCTGACTTGGCCTCAGACTGATGTCTCAAGTAGAGGAAGTGACATCTTCCTTAAAATTTATCACTGTAGAAATCCATTGTGGACATTTTTAATATAAATAAAGCTTCATATTTTTGTAAACAGAAATTTTAGAATTAAAATCGACTAAAATTTTGCCATTATATAGCTCCTTTTAATAATTTTCAAGTGCACACATAAGTGTGAAAAGGGTATTTGCCGTGTTTTCCTCTAGTGTCTTTCCCCTTCCTCTCAGCATGGCTGTCTGTGGAGCGTCACGTCTGACTCCCCTGTGTGTAATGTCGGTGAGATGGCAAATTTGATATTAGAGAGAAAAATCATTTCCCAACTTTTGTATTTCTGTATGGAGCCGTCTTCGTCAGCACCACTGGCATTTTGAGCCTGAACACTCTTTGTCATAGGAGGATGTGGTTTGTAGGATGACAAGCGGCATCCCTGGCTTTTGCCCACTAAATGCCAGTAACACCCTCCAATTTTGACAACTGAAAATTTCTCCACGTACTGTCACGGGGGCAAAACTACCCTCGGGTGAGAACTAGCAGTACCGTGTGATTGTGCTGCAGTAGAATCCCAGGCCTCTGATAAAGGGGGAGTGGCCTGGCTGTGCGGAGACTTGGAGGGAAGGAATGGAACATGCGTGGCCTGCATCTTCTGGATTCCCTTTGGGATCTGTTTGCCGCCAGAGAACATAACCATGGTCTGCTCTTACTTCTGGTACTCCAGCTGGAGCTTGCAATTTTGGTGGCGATTTACTTAATCAAGTGTTCATTTTGTCAGAGCTAGCTAGTAGTCAAATCTGTACTACCATGGCATGCTCTAAAGGTCACACTGGCTTCCCAGGTGGCACCAGTGATAAAGAACCCACCTGGCAATGCAGGAGACGCAAGAGACCTGAGTTCAGTCTCTGGGTTGGAGATCCCCTGGAGGAGGAAATGGAGTCCACTCCAGTATTCTTGCCTGGAAAATGCTGTAGGCAGAAGAGCCTGGTGGGCTACAGTCCATGGGGTGGTGAAGAGTCAGACATGACTGAGCTGCACACATGCACACACAGTTGACTTTATTTTAAACTGGCATGATTTAGGCAAGTGGCTTTAGGACTCGGGATTTTGTGAGCGCAGACTCCAGTGTTGTTTTGATCTTGACAGGTCATCGCAGCATAAGGTGGCTTTATCCGCAGTCAGTTGACTGTATCTCAGCAAAAATGGGCCACGATGGCCTTGCCACATGTTGACTGCTTGGGCTCTAGAATGCAAGCTGCCGCGTAGCTTGACTGTAAGCAGCATGCCGCCATGGCACTGCCAAAGACACGGAGAATGCCTTTGTTATTTTCTGCACTTCAATAAGGAGAGAACGTTTGCCACTTATATTCTGCTTTTTCAGCCAGGCCTTCAGATTGGGACTTTGAATAGCAGAGGCTCTTGAGTTCTAAATGAACTACACTAATGAATTTCAAACTTTAAATGATTAGTGTCAGGCCTGAACAGACAGTGCTAGATCAGCTGCCTGAAATTCCATCCTTCTTTTTGTGGCCTTAACTGCATTCCTGGAAGAGGAAGAGCTAACATTTTTGATTCATGTTGCTTATCCACATGTTCCTGCACATACACCCTTCACTACCATCACTACATGGTCTCAAAATGGCTTGGCCTTTATTCATTACAGACGTTCTGAGCTTAGTTTAAATTTCAGAGGCCCAAGCTGATTTTATGTATATTAGGTTGGTCAGTTTTGGAACTTACGGAATAAAAAGTAAAATTAAGTAGTTTTTTTTTTTTTTAACTTAAAGAGAATATTCCTTCTTCTTTGTTGGAGGCAGAAAAGAACCCAAAGAAACATTGCAAAACCAAAAGTTATGAAAGTAATTAAAGAGGCCTGTGCCTGAAACAGCATATCTTGGAATCACAGTTCCCAAGAAATCAAGAAATGGTTTGGAAAAATAGGTTTCAGATATATACTCAGAAAGGAGCAAGAGAAGAATACAAATAAAGAAGAAAGACAAGTGTACTTGAGAAAGAGAAAACATTCTTTAATTTTACAATCATAGGTGATATTTTAGACAGGAAGAGAAAAATGGCATTAGATCTTCAAGGCTAAAATAAACATATTTTAAAAAATAAAAGAAAATGCTTCCTGGTCTCATTTCTTGAGAAAGTATAAAATAAAAGGAATTATTTCTGTTACTCACAAGGAGTAACTGGGATCAGGTAACGTCTAATAGAGGAAGAGAGGCAAGATCTTAACGAGCAGGTTAAAACGCTACACCAAGTGAAGGATCCAGTAAATTGCTGACGCTGATCAGCACAGTTACTCAAGTAAAGCTACACAAAGTGAGCCCACCTGGACACACACACCCCTGAATAGCTGTATCAAACAGTTTTAATATAGAGGATTTGAACCTATTGAGAAGAGAAAACTAGGGACACTGATATAGAAACTCCAGAATTACTTGGTTAGCTTTCAAGGTGACAGCTATTGTCACCAAGCCTGCGTATATTGCCTTTGTCTTAAAGGATAGAACATCACGAATCCAAAGGAAGACACAGACAGAATGATAGACTCAGGGAAGTTGGGCAGAATGAGAATAGAGTCCATGACTGCTCTGAGTGTTTGCCTGATAGAAGAGCATCTCCTAGGTGAGATTAACCGACTTGGGGAAAATAAAGGTGGATATAATTTGTTTGAATTATGGGAGTTTTTTAGCAGCCCCATAAACTTGATGTTTTTGTCTAAAGCAGACACCAGGAAAACAAAATCTAGAAAAATATCGATGAAAGATAAAGTTTGAGCCAGGAAACAAAGATGGGAAAACAAAGAACAACGCGTTCAAATTAGGCCAATAGTGCTAGCTCCACCTCTCTAAACTAGGAAAGAGTCAGGTCAATTACAAAAGCTGGACTAAGCAGAGTAGGAGAATATCAATGGGAAAATAAAATGAATAGCTATGTCGAAAAGTATGCATGAGAAATATCTGGAACTTTCAAAAGCTTCAAGAAGACAACGTTTTGGGGAGCACATGGCCGAGGTATTGGTCTTTACTGGACCTTGAGCCGTGAGCTTCAAAATTTCGACAGCAGCATCAGTTCAGGAATCTGCTGAAGGAGAGTCTGTGGTTGAGCAAATGTGGAGATCAAAGGTGATAACCTTCCCAAGCATGCTGGGTTCACAAGCCTAAAATATAATACAATGAAAAACAGTGAGAGCAGCCACTGCGCTTGGACCCAGGAGGAAGTGGAGACTTAGTGTAGAATCACAACATGAGAAGCACAGATTCCAGTGGGAGATGGAAATAAGGAACTTTTGAATATGCTGAGCAAAAACAAATTAGACCTGATCACTGGGAATCCCACATTGCAAATTTTTTAACTTTGCAAGGAAATAGCAGTATCAGTGTGTTTAGCCAAGCATTTGCCAGGTTAATTAGGAAGGAAAATTTTTCCAGAGAGAGGGAACAGTGTCTTCAAGACTAAGAGGCATGAGATAAATGTCACAATTGGAAGATTGCAACTAGATCAAGTGATGGAATAAAGTAATAACCAGAAATGAAGTCAGAGGCTAGATCTCATGTTAAAAAAGAAAAAAAAAAAGCCTGATCTACAGTATTTACACTCAGTACAACATACTGAGTGTATGTTAGAAGGGAATATGAAACCAAAAAATAAACATTTTTTAACATAAAGTTTTAATAATGGAAATATTTTCTTCTTGGTGAAATGTCTTGGGAAAAGCGGCAGTTAGCAATATTCACAGTAAGATTGATAAAACTGAGCTGGGAAGGGAAGAGGTGTTACTGGAAGTGGCAAATACATATAGTCTGCTGTGTCTGTTGTCTGCTGCTGCAGATCAGTGTGCCCCCCAAATGTAGTAGATTAAAACTACAGAAGTTTATTACTCTATGATTCTGTGAGTTGGGTGGGTGACTTCTGCTGGCCTCACTGGAGCTTCCTCACGGGACTGTATTCAATTGATGGACTGCTTGGGGATTGTGCTTAGCTGACGCATCTGGAATGACAGGCACTTTCTCTCCATTTACTCTTATCTCAAAAAGGCTTGATAGAGCTTCTTTACACAGTCTTGGATTTCCAAGTGTGAGGGGGCACAGCTACAAGGTCTCATGAGTCCTAGGTTCAAGAACCTGTACAACATCACTTACATGACATTTTATTTGCCAAAACAAGCTACAAGATCAGCCCACGGATGATGCAAAATATTGTGGCCATATTTTCAGTCCATCCAATCAGCTAATAAACTGTTGACATTTTGTGGTCAAAATCAGTTGAGAACTGACCTCCAGTATCTGAATTAAAATCCACCTACCAGCCTATGATGTCATCTTCCTAGACTTAAGTCTTGGGGTTCTGTAAATGCTGCTCACAGAGAGGCCCCATATCACATAAATTATTTTCTCCCCTCTGTACAATATTTGTTTTCCATAGAATTCATTTCTGTTTTCTTTTATTCTTGTGTGATTTTTTTGGTACGTAGTTTATATTAAGTTCATCCATCCCCACTCTCCCACATTATTTTTTCTCGATACATTTAAAAACAGAAGGTATTCTCCAGTTTTCTCTTCCTGAAGGTATTTACTCTGGTGAATTCTGACTTGCTCCAATCTGATTGGTCAGAAGAATGGCTGTCCCCTTGAAATTTCCCCTTAACCCATTCTTGTGTTTGTTTCTCCCCTTCATGGATATTATCTTTTTCTTAGAAAACTCCCTCCTACTAGGGAAATGCATCCTTTAGAAACTTTTTGCAAGATGGTGAAATTTGGAAGCCATGCATGTCTATTAAAAATGCCCTTTTCCTACCTTCCCACTTAATTGAAAAAAAAAATCTAGATTAAAAATAATTGTACAGAATTTTGGAAGTATTCTTCTGCTGTCTTCTAGATTTCAATATTACTCTTAAGATGTTTATTGCCTTTTAGATATCGATCATGTGAATAAATCTCTGTTCTGTTGGAAGGTCTTAGAACCTTCTCTTGCCCTCCATCTTCTCAAACTGTAATACTGATGTTATTTGATTTGGGCTAATACTCCCCATCGTGTACCAATGTCAGTTCAACTTGACAAACCCTGTTCTTTATTTCTGAGGAATTTTTTTCATATTTTTCTTTCTACTGCTTTCTTTATTCTCCATTTTTAGAATTCTTATTATTTGCATGTTAAAACACTTGGTTCAAAAAAATGTCTAATCTTTTCTATGCTATTTTCTCTCTTTTCCACTATCTTTAATTTGATCATTCAGTCCTTCTCTTAAAAATTTCATTGTTATGTTTTATATTTCCATGATCTCTTTTGCTCTCCAAACATTCCTTTTTTGTAGGACTATTTATATTTCATGGTATACTAATTTCTAAGAATCACAGAGGTTGAACCTTTTGTCTGTTCTACTTAGTACTGAATTCATAGTGCCTGACACATAGAAGGCACTGAGATAGCTGTTTAATGATTGTCCATGGACATAAGAACTTGTTGATGGTAGATTTCCTTATAGGATTAGTCAAATCGAATTTAAAATATTCAGTCATAGTTTTTAGCATGCTGCTGCTGACTTCAGTCATGTCTGACTCTGTGCGACCCCAGATGGCAGCCCACCAGGCTCCCCCGTCCCTGGGACTCTCATTTACTTAATTTAACCACAGAATGTTCTATGTCATGTGGAATATATTTAAATTTCTCATTTTAACATGTTCAATCATTTTTCCCATCTTCCTGAATTCCTCTTAATGCTTACCATAATAGTCTACACAAAGTGGGGTCACATCAAGTGCTTCATCTCAATTTTACTATGCAAGTATATTCATATAAATATCCAAAGATCTATATACAAAATGGTATACATTACAGTATACATTGCACTTGCTTTGTAAACAAGCAAGTGCCCATTAGTTTGTAAAGTGTAAAGTAAATGATGGTATAGTCATATAATGGGACACTGTACTGATTTTAAAGAGCATGAGGAAGACCTACGTGTGCTGATATGGAAAGATGTCTGAATTTCGTTTTAAGCAAGGTGTGAAACAAACAAACAAAAAAATAGGTGGTATTCTACTTGTATAAAAAATGAATAGGCACAGAATTTATTATCCCATTCATACAAATAAAGCCCAGGTTGTTGTCAGAGGTGGAGGGAACACAGTCTCTACCTCCTTTGGTACCTTATTATAGGAATTAATAAAACTTATTAAAATAAAATTTATTCTAGGAATCAATAAAAAAATATATATCAATAAAACCATTTTCTTATTTATGTAAGACAAATTTTAAGTTATTTCTTTATATATTACTCACTGTATTTCAGGTACCCTTTTATGTACATGTGTCCTTCAAGTACTTTACAAGTATTCACTTTAATGCAATTCTCACCATTATTGTCTGCATTTCTAGAAGAGGATTCTGAGACACAGAGAAATTTTTTTTTTCTTATTTTATTTTTAAACTTTACATAATTGTATTAGTTTTGCCAAATATCAAAATGAATCCACCACAGGTATACATGTGTTCCCCATCCCGAACCCTCCTCCCTCCTCCATCCCCATACCATCCTTCTGGGCCGTCCCAGTGCACCAGCCCCAAGCATCCAGCATTGTGCATCGAACCTGGACTGGCAACTCGTTTCCTACATGATATTTTACATGTTTCATTGCCATTCTCCCAAATCTTCCCACCCTCTCCCTCTCCCACAGAGTCCATAAGACTGTTCTATACATCAGTGAGAGACACAGAGAAATTAACTAGTCTGCGTAAATTTATTACCTAAGGTTTGAATCTAAAAGATTCATGTTCATAGCCTGTTCTTTGACCACTATAGTATCCATTTTTTTAACCATTCTTTCAGCCCAAAGCATTGCTAGCTAGTATATGGTTGGAAGAGCCAACCTTGATCACTTTAAAGTTATAGTTAAAAATTATAGTTGCTTATCCCAGAGAAATTGGAGGAGAAAATGGCAACCTTTTCTAGTAGTCTTACCTGTAAAATCCCATGGACAGAGAAGCCCAGCAGGCTTTAGTCCACGGGGTTGCAGAGTTGGACATGACTGAAGCAACTGAGCACATTCCAAAGAAAGTGAGTTTTTAAACCTTTTCATCAAACTGCTATTTAATATGCACCATTACTCATATCTTCCTCTGTTAGATTACAACTCCTATTGGTATTTCATTTTTATATCTGCATCCTTATAAAGTCATAGATTCCAGACTTGCATTTTTCTCACCTGGTGCTGGAAGCAGCCAAGAAATATTTGTAAACTTGAAATCTAAGAGGTAGATTTTCACCACAAGAAAAAAAAAAGGTAACCATGTGAGGTAATGGATTGACAAATATGTTAAATTATCTTGATTGTGGTGATCACTTTATAATGTATACATATATCAAACCATTAAGCAGTACACCTTAAATATAAACAATCTTTATTGGCAATTTTATCTCAATAAACCTGAAAAATACCTTCCTTTGTACTTCTGTACTTTTCCTAATGTCTTCTTTTCTGTAGCTAGAGATACAGTCGGCAAACTGACAGATTCATCATAGCATGAGTTCAGGCTAGGCTTAGGAGATGGATTCTCCTGCATACCCTCTCCTAGCCCTCTGAATTAAGCCAAACACTGCTTTTTAAAGCTTATAAAGTGCACCATTGTTTAGTCACTAAGTTCTGTCCGACTCTTTGCAACCCCATTGACCATAGTTTTAATTAACTCATATTTATATATTATGACTGGCATGCCAAATTTATTTCATTCCTACAACATTAAAGAAAATATAGAAGATTAGAATAATATATTCTTAAACACTCTAGCTAGGGGGCTTCCCTGGTGGCTCAGCAGTAAAGAATCTGCCTACAATGCAGGAAATGTGAGTTTGATCCCTGGGTTGGGAAGATCCCTTGGAGAAGGAAATGGCAACTCACTCCAATCTTCTTGCCTGGGAAATCCCATGGACAGAGGAGCCTGATGGGTTACACAGTCCATGGGGTTGCAGAGTCAGACATGACTGAGTAACTAAATAACAACAGTCTAGCTCAGTTCCCATTCTCGTATTTAAAAAAATTATTTTATGAAAGGGACAGGTAGATGGTTGATTTTAATTTTATTCATTTTCCCTAGAAGCCCCTGGGAACCCTCCTGTCTGTGGTCTAGTTTACCCTTCTGATAGACCCTAACTACCCCTTTCTATAGCATTGTCTCCTACTGAGAGAAAACTGTTTCAAAGGATAGTGGGCATCATCAGTGGTACTCTAGCTCTACCCAGGCCCCCTCACATTCCTGATCTGTGCGTCCATCTCCAGGTTCTATGTGCCTTTCCACGCAAAGTGCGTGCCCTGTCTAGAACGACTTTCCCTGCAAATGCAGAGAGCAGGACGTTCCTGGGAAGTCACCAGCAGGGCCGTTAGGCAATGACTGACTTGTTATATGAAAGCCCAGATCCTCTGCCTGCAGTGAGGACAAATTCCGAGATAGAATTTACATTCCAGAGATCCCGATGAGATCAGGCACGACTGGAGCTTTGTCTGAAATCACACCCTTTCTTGGCTTCTTCCCCTTCCCTGTTCTGATTCTCTCGCTCCATCCACATTTTTCTGGGAACACTTCTTCAATAAACTACTTGTACATGAAGCCCTATTTTGAGATCTACTTCTGGAGATGCCAACTTCCTAACCTAAGACATGAAAGAACAGATCTTCATCGGGCTAATTTTTTTTTTTTTTTTAATTTGACATTCATTTTTGTCTGCGCGGGGTCTTCCTTGCTGTATGACTTTGTCTAGTTGTGATGACTCCTGTCTAGCTGCAGTACTTGGGCTTCTCACTGAGGTGGCTGCTCATTGTGGAGAGCGGGCTCTAGGTACACAGGCTCGGTAGTTGCAGCAGTGGGCTCAGCAGTCGCCTCTCGAAAGCTCTAGAGCACAGGCTCAGTAATTGTGGCACAGGCTTAGTTGCCCCACTGCATGTGGGATCTTCCTGGACCAGGGATCCAACCCGTGTCTCCTGCATTTGCGGGCAGACTTCCAATCGCTGGACCACCAGAGTTATAAGACTCTTACAAGAGTCTTCTCAAACTCAATGTTCACCTAAGTGTCTGTGTTTTTGAATGAGCTAGATCTGTTTGCTTTAGTAGGATTTTTCTCCCCATCAACTTAATTCATACTATGGTGGTATGTTTGTGTTTTTGTTTCTTTTTCTTGAAATTTATTTCTAAAATTTAGGGTTCTTCTTGCTACTGACTGTGTCTTGCACTCCAGAGCCTCCTAAAAACTGTATTATTCACTATCAATTCTTCCTCAAGAGTTCAGATTGATTCCCAAATAAATATTTTGAGATCTTAAATAATTTTATGCATGCATACACATACCAGTGCATGTGTGTTAAAATGTCTGTTTGGTAGGACAAAGTCCTTTAATCTTTCACTCTTTCTGCTCCTAGGTTACTATTTCTGACTATGTGGATTGGTGCATCAGAATGACCTGAATCGGGGTGATTTTTGCTGTTACTCTCACATGAAAATTATTTTACATCATGATTCGTTATACACATAGATACCCACACATTCCTACAGGATCTTCCCAACCCAGGGATCGAACCTGGGTCTCCTGCCTTGCAGGTGGATTCTTTAGCTCAGAGCCACCAGGGAAGCCCATAGATGTATACACACACATATAACTGAAGTAGTGTTTTAAAGAAAACAGTACTTATTCTCATTACATATAGTATGATCTGATTATATGTAATAAGAGTAAGTATTGCTTTCTTTAAAATGCTATGAAGTAGTATTGCATTCTACTTCGTATTTTGACTCCACTTTAAAATACATTAACATTAAAGCATCCCTTTGTTCTCAAACTTCCTGTTTCTATTTATTTTGCTCATATAATCTTAATGCATTGTAATTGTTATGATTCAGTGTGCTTTATTGATTTACTTTTACAATTTTCTGCAATAAAGGTACATATAAAATTTAAATTTAAAAAATGAGACTTCCTCTGACTATAAAATCCCTTTAAAATTTTTATGTGGGATTAAGTTATGATTTTACAACTAGTAGTAATGCATAATTGATGAAAATAGCTAATGTTTACATATTTTGATAATTCTTAAACATAAAAAGTAAAATTATATTGTAAATATCCCTTAAGTGAAAGTCTGAGCCACCAGGGAAGCCTAAGTATCCCTTAATGAAGTACATATTTGTTTTGAGGCAGTCATTCTTGTCAATTCATATATCCAAGAATGACTATGATTTATCACTAAATAAAATGGGATTCAGATCCATTTTTTAATAAAAATAAGCACTAAGACATTTTATTCACTTAAGTATGAATGGAAGAAGGTAACTAATAACTAATGTATTTTAGTTCATTGAATTGTTTCTAAGTTATATATCAAAATCACACAGTGATCTATAATAAAACACTATTTTTAATGACCTATCAATAAGTGCCTTAATTAAATCCTCCATTAAATAAGTGAAAGGGGACAATTAGAAACCACCTGTCATCATAAGGCTGTCTAAGTCAGTCATTACAGTCATTCACTGAATATACAACAGTATTTAAATTTGTTCCATTGTTTGGCATCCTGATGATTTTTATACCTGGGGGTCAATGTACCCTAGTAAGATTCAGGATGGATGAGAGGATATCTTTGGCTCATAAAATGGAAGACAGATTGTTGTGAGAGGAGAGATGGAGAAGAACACGTCAGAAACTTGCTGAGATGTGTTCTTATGCACACATGGTTTAAACAAGTGGGCATATGGGAATTAAGTACCCGAAAATCTATTCCTTTGAAATTATCTTGAAAAATCTTCATATACTTTGAGCTACATGAGTGACTCAGCCTGAAGACTTCTGCCCTAGGGTTTGTATACTTAGGAATGAGATTGTTTTATCATAACAATGTGCATGATTAAGATAATTATTTGAGGGACAAGTGATTGTCAAATAGTTATTCTAATTTATACTCCCATCAACAGCATTTAAGAGCTCCCAATAGCCCACATCCTTATCAACACCTGAGACTGTCAGGTTTTTCAACATTTGTCAATCTGGTATGCATAAAATGAGAGCCAATTATAGTTTCATTTTGTATTTCTTTGATTACAAATTAAGTTGAGCAGCTTTCTATGTTTATTGGCCATTCAGGTTATCAGTTTCCTTTTTTAATGATTTTTCAGGGTTATATATTTTGTCCAGTGTTTGGTTGTCTTTTTCATTATTTATTTGAAATATTTTCACATGAATATATAAAAATCTATAGTATACTTGTATGTAAGTATATTACGTGCAATCCTTTATTGGTTGATGTGTTATAAAACATTCTTATTTGTGGCTTATATTTTCACTTTCATATCAAGTTTTTTGATGAACAGTACTTAAAATTTTAATGTAGAAAAATGTATCACTTTGTCTTTTTGTGCTATGGGCCTTTTGTAAGAAATCCATTGTTATCTGAACATCATAAAGATATTCTTCTATATGTTCTTCTAAAAGCTTTACTTTTCACATTTATATTCTACCTAGAAGCATTCCTTCCTCCTTCCTCCCTCCCTTCCTT
The DNA here is from genome assembly GCF_002263795.3 of Bos taurus. Classification (NCBI taxonomy): domain Eukaryota; kingdom Metazoa; phylum Chordata; class Mammalia; order Artiodactyla; family Bovidae; genus Bos; species Bos taurus. Next base: position 10,308,368 of record NC_037332.1, on the reverse strand, counting down.
TCTCCCTCCTTTCTTTCCTTCCTCTATCTCTTTCTTTTTCTCCTGGGATAATAAAATGTCCAGGCACAATTTGTCGAAGAGCCATTTCACCACTGAATTTATGATACCACCACTTTTATACATTAACGGTATGACACTTCCTCTGACTCCCTGCTCTATTTGCTTCTGAATCAATACCAAACTGTCTAATTACTATAACTTTCATAGTAAATATTAATATCAAGTAGAGCATGTAACCCCACCTTTGGCTTCTTCACTTGTATCCTGGTCATTCAGCATAAATGTTAAAGTTATGTCATATTATTTCCCAATGAAATTATATTAACTCTGCTGCTGCTGCTAAGTCACTTCAGTTGTGTCCAACTCTGTGTGACCCATAGACAGCAGCCCACCAGGCTCCCCTATCCCTGGGATTCTCCAGGTAAGAACACTGAAGTGGGTTGCCATTTCCTTCTCCAATGCATGAAAGTGAAAATTGAAAGAGAAGTTGCCCAGTCGTGTCCGACTCTGTGCAACCCCATGGACTGCTGCCTACCAGGCTCCTCCATCCATGGGATTTTCCAGGCAAGAGTACTGGAGTAGGGTGCCATTGCCTTCTTATATTAACTCTAGAGGTTAAATTTGATAAAAATGGACATTAAAAAATCATAGTCCCCTATTTTTGAATATTGTATACCTTTATTTTTAGTCAGATACGTCTGCACATCTTATAGGACAGTTTTATAGGTTTATGCCAAGCAGTAAGGAATTGTTAGATATTGATCTTACAGTTAGCCACCTACCTGAACTTTAATAATTTGTATATTTAAGTTTTATATACAGTCATCGTCTCTCTGCAAACAAAGGACAGGTATGTGACTTCCCAGGTTTTTCCATGTCAGAGTTAAAACCAGAAGTTCAGCTCTTTCTTAGAGCCCTGTGCTGCTCACTCCCCTGCCACCCAATTTATAAGGGATCCACTCCCAAATGCTATCTACTTAGAGGCATTTTGAGGGCTTCCCTGGTGGCTCAGACAGTAAAGAATCTGCTTGCAATACAGGAGACCCAGATTCAATCCCTGAGTCAGGAAGATCCCCAAGAGAAGGAATGGCTACCCACTCCAGTATTCTTGCCTGGAGAATTCCACGAACGAGGAGCCTGACAGGTCACAGTCCATGGGGCCACAGAAGAGTTGGGAACGACTTGGTGACTGAGCATGAGAGCGAAAGGCATCATGGAGCACAGGCTTGGCAATAAGCTCACGTTGACTGCACCATCAAATCAAGATCAACTGATACTCTAACTTGCCACAAAACCAAACAAAGTACAACAACCTCGTGTATTATATCTGGACCCATGGCTTTCATACAACACTTTCCCAGTTTTCTTAAACTTCTCAGACTGCTCTTTCCCAGCCTCCTTCATCAGTTTCTCTTCCTTTCCTTGAAATATTGGCAGTCTTAAGATCCTTAAAAGGATCCTTCATAATCATTTTCTCTTTAAGCTACACTCCTTTTGGTATCTTCATCACTTCAGTGAATATTCAGCTAATTTAAAATCTCAAAATTTTACTTCCATCGCAGTCCTTTTTTAAAACTTTAAACATATAGATCCAATTGCCTTTCATCATTTCATCGTTGAATTTTTAAGAAACATCAGTAAATATTTTTGATTGATGGAGTGATCAAAGAGTGTTCTGAGCTTCTTTTTCCTACAGTGTTATTAATCAGTGAGCTTAGTAACTAGTGCTTGAAGATCATTGTTAGAGTCAGGATGAAGCTCAAAGGCAAAAAAAAAAAAAAAAAAAAAGGCTTCTTTCCTCCACATGTGATTGTACACATCTTGAAAATACAGTAGATACCACAATTTTTTCATTCTTAAAGGGCTCATAACATGTTTTTTAACACTTGAATAATGTTAATTTGTTAGGGGAAAAAAGTGCCCAGAATAACTGACTCTGCCTTTGCACTTATTTTACCTGTTTATTGATGTGCACAAGTCAAGTAGCACTGACATCGCATTTATGTTGGCCTTAAAATTATGAATTGATGAGATTGGGTGGAGATAATGAAGAGGAGGCGGTCAGAACTTGGAAAATGGAAAGGAAAAAAAAAGATCAACATGTAGATTATTCAGATAAGATATAATTAGATTTACTCTGCCTTCTTTTGAATGTAAATAATCTTACTATAGGAAAAAAGGAAGGGATTCTGTCAAACACCTTGAGCTTGAATGCTAGTCTGATATTTGAGTAAATTTCTTAATCTAACTAGCTTTATAATGTGTAAAATAATGCATGTAGAGGAATGATGGCAGTGACTCTCCTTAGGAAAATTGTCAATAAATATTGAAAAAGCAAGAGAGTTCCAGAAAAACATCTATTCTGCTTCATTGACTACGTGAAAGCCTTTGACTGTGTGGATCACAACAAACTGGAATATGCTTGAAGAGATGGGAATACCAGACCACCTTAACCTGCCTCTTGAGAAACCTGTATTCAGGTCAAGAAGCAACAGTTAGAACCGAACATGAAACAACAGACTTGTTCCAAATCGGGAAAGGAGTACATTAAGGCTGTATATGTCACCCTGCTTATTTAACTTATATGCAGAGTACATCATGAGAAACGCTGGGCTGGAAGAAGCACAAGCTGGAATCAAGATTTCCAGGAGAAATATTAATAACCTCGGATATCTAGATGATACCACCCTTCTGGCAGAAAGCTAAGAGGAACTAAAGAACCTCTTGATGAAGATGAAAGAGGAGAGTGGAAAAGCTGGCTTAAAAGTCAACATTCAGAAAAAGAATATCATGACATCCGGTCCCATCACTTCATGGCAAATAAATGGGGAAACAGTGGAAATAGTGATAGACTTTATTTTCTTGGGCTCCAAAATCACTGAAGATGGTGACTGCAGCCATGGAATTAAAAGACACTTGCTTCTTGGAAGAAAAACAATGATAAACCTAGATAGTGTATTTAAAGTCAGAGACATTACTTTGCCTACAAAGGTCCATATAGTCAAAACTATGGTTTTTCCAGTAGTCATCTATGGATATTAAATCTGGACAATAAAAAAGGCTGAGCATGGAAGAATTGATGCTTTTGAACTGTGGTGTTGGAGAAGACTCTTGGAAGTCCTTTGGACTGCAAGGATATCCAACCAGTCAATCCTAAAGGAAATCAGTCCTGAATATTCATTGGAAGGACTGATGCTGAGCTGTAGTTCCAATACTTTGGCCACATGATGTGAAGAACTGACTCATTGGAAAAGACCCTGATGCTGGGAAAGATTGAAGGCAGGAGGAGAAGGGGATGACAGAGGATGAGATGGTTGCATGTCATTACTGACTCAGTGGACATGAGTTTGAGCAAACTTCAGGAGATGGTGAAGGACAGGGAAGCCTGATGTGCTGCAGTCCATTGGGTCACAAAGACTGGGACATGACTGAGCGACTGAACAACAAATTAAAACAAGGCAGAGCATTAAAGTCCTACAGGATGTAGGTGTATAAATAGATGTCAGAAGTTAAGGGGTCCAATTGTCCACTTATTACTGAAGTTATTGAACACCAATTTAGAATTATTCAATCAGACTTGCTTTCAGGTTTTTAACATTTCCCAACCAAATTCTTAAAGAAACCCCTGGAGAAGGGAAAGGTACCCTACTCCAGTACTCTTGCCTGGAAAATCCCATGGACAGAGGAGCCTGGGAGGCCACAGTCTGTGGGGTTGCAAGAGAAGGACACGACCTAGCGACTAAACTTCTTAAAGGAACAGAACACTTCTTTAGTCCTTCCTTGGGATATAGAATCAGAAGATAGTTAAAAGAAGTAACAGTTTTCTTCTTTAGCTCCTAAGGCTTTTCACCAGACTGATACATCCTGAGCTTTAGGTTTCATGCACACTTCACTGAATTAGTCTGAACAGTTTGAAAAGAAAGACTGTCTTCTAAAGACAAACAAGAAAACTACCTTTAAATTCTCTCAACTCTGCCTAGCCATTGTGGAATCAGTTTAATATTCTGAAGATGTACTATTCAAGAAGATGTACGTCCAAAGTTGAACCTTCATGCTACTCTGGTTTCTCCAAGAACAGTTCCTTTTCCCCTAGTAAATGCTGCAAAAATGTACAAAGAGTAACTAATAACCTGAGATTGTTTTTATATATTATTCGTTGCCTGATTCATTGTGGTCAGATTGCTTCTCATCCTACAAAAACCTAACCTCCTCATGGGCAGCCCTATATTGCCTGATTCTTTTATGCCTCCACATAAGTTTTCTGCACATTGATGACTCAATAAAGACCTGACAACTGGTTATATTTTAGGTTCGTATATTCCAAGCAGAGGCATAAAGAGGCATTTTATTAGAAAAACTTCTGACTGAACAAGCATAGCCTTCTAAAGAAGGAACATTTGGGAAATATATTTGTTAAAGAGACACTCAAAGGTACCTCCTTCTAAAAGGGCGAAAAAAAAAACCCACAAAAAACCCTGAAGCCAGTTGCATATCAGAAATGGCATCCATTAATCTCTTTGCCAAGTAGCATGAAGCAAAGGGGCCTTTGAAAGCAGTTGCCCTTAAGAATGGAGTCATGGTTTAATGTGTTTGGTTTGGAGCACCTTGCTTTTAGAGGCCAGCACCTGCACCGGGCTGACAGAGCCACTGCTTCTGGGAGCAGATTGGGTAATGATGCTGATGACATTTATGGTCCAACATTTTGAGAATTAATTTACAATGGAAATAGTTCTTCGTACGGTGAATACATCATTGCAGTGAAAGATTGACTCCCAGTTTATCAGCTGTAAACTATGCAGCCCAGCTTAAGTCCTTTAGAAGGCAAGCATTAGAGATATTACTGAGAGCCCTGTAGGGTTCATAATTCACTGAGAGAATGTTTGAAATGTGAGGGTATATGCCGCTACAGTAAAATCAAGAGCAAAAACATAGGAAGGGATTTGGTAGAGGAGAAGAACAACGAAGAAATGTGTTCCAGGTGGCTCCATGTCTCTTCCCTCCTCTGGTCAGACTTTCTATGAAGCCATGCTATTTCATCTCTGATAATCCCCTGTATTTCACTTCAGCAATTCCCATGGAAAAATTTTTCATCATTGAGTTTCTCTTCTTTATCACTAATTTATAGCCAGCCCATCATTTTTATTAGAAAAACTTCTGTAAATGTGTTATGGAAAGTAACATAAAGTGTGCATCTTCATATTGCTTTAGAATTTTGTTAAAGGTTTACATGCCCTTCATTTCCAGTCTTCAGCGAAGACTAATATTTTCCTAGGACTTCTGGAATATTCTCCAAATATCTCTGACCATCTATGTTTTTCAGGGGGAGATGACTCTCTACTGAAAAAAAAATACATGAGGGAGGGATAAAGTTGTAATAAATGTACATCTAAATGTTAAAGTATGGCTGGAGGAATGAAGCTTGTCTTTAATTATAAAAATTAATACAAATTATGCAGAGGGATGGGCATAAACTATCATGCTTCAGTAAGCTAAAACTAATGATTGCTAAAGGCTAAATATTGAGAGTCAGAGATAGTGGAGTTGCAAATTATGAGCACCTATTCTTGGCCTTGAAATAAACTTGGAATAAGCTCTTGGATTGAAATCATTATATTCATGTGTCTTTACCATGGTCTTCCTCAAAGATGTCTTGAGTATGAATAATATGTGGGAAGTGTCAGTTTTATAGGGGCACTCTAAATGATCACTGAGGCAGTAGGGAAAGATGTATACTCCAATTAGCCTTCACGAAGCCCTTTGTCAGAGTGCTGTATGAACTTGATGGGTTTTTAGTAAGTCTGCTAAGTATCCTTCATATACACCTTCCTGCTCTCCCAATCCATCCCAACCCTTCCTTCTTTGGGTCAGATCTAATAACAGATTGGGTAATATTGATATAAGAAGAGTTTATATAGGTTGTTATGCACTGGTATGGTTTCTTTATTAAAGTGTCTATTTAGAAGACTTGGAAAAAAACTAATAAGTAAAAAATAACGAAGCAATTAAATTCATAGTTCCTTCATCAGAACATATGTCATTCTTTGTACATTAATACTTAGAATATATAGTACAAGTATGGCATGGAGGAGTTTGTAACATTCTATAAACTGCCATTCCTTTTGACTGAACATTTACTGGGAGCTAATACATAAAGTAATTGAAAAAAATACCACCCATAAAAATAGAAATCTTTTATATAACTGACCAGCAAGTGATATGGCTCAGTGAGTAAAGCTAGAATGGGCATACCGGAGATACTCAACCCTTTGTCAGTGTTCCCAAATGCCACAGTAAATATAACACAGGAAACTTGATAGCCATGATTTTATGAATTAACCTCCGGAGAGGATTATACTAATAGTTAGAATCCTATGCATTTTCGTTTCAGCAAGCTCTAAGTCTTGCCACTCTACTTTTGTTATACCTTGACTTCAGAAGGGGTGATTTTGCCTACCATACTTGAGCAAGAAGAGTTAAGATTGATATTTCCACGTATGGTGAAATAGCCATATTAACATAGGTGGATTGAAGAAAACTGTGACTGCAATATACCAATCACTGGTATATTATTTCCGTATATAACTCAGATATTTTTCTCTAAGGATTATTAGGAACTAGTTTTTTAGCACTTTTGTATCATATGCTCACATATTTGTTCATATTTCAGAATTTATACTGTGAAAACATTTTAAAATTCTATCTTCAGTTATTCACTTGAAGAATGAAGGCCAAAGTTTAGAAAGAAGATGGAATGGAGGAGATATAGTCTCTGGAGTTATGAAAATAAGATTTAATTAGAATTTGTAAACTAATCAAAATAAAAGGAACAGTGATTTTGGTTAGTTTATTTAAGTAACTTATATAACATTATGTAACTTCCTATTTAAACAGTAGTATCTGTTTGAAAACTCTAGAGTTTGTCAAACTGAGCTTGAAACAATTTACCTTGGAATTTTGATTAAATATTTGTTGCTAGGCAGGAAAAAAAAAGGAAAAAAATCAGTATGCTTATATTTTCTCTGGTTCCACATAAATATAACTTCTGGCTATGGTATTTATTTTAATCTATCTCTAGTGCTGTAATGTCTTAAGTTAAATCAAGCTACCAACAACTTGTCAGATCCCTAGGTTAAGAATAATTTAGTGTATTAGGAAATAATTTTCAAAATCCCAGGCATTTTGTATGAATTTTGCTGAGTATTAACAGGCAAAACAATCTTTTCCATGTATGGTATGTGTTCTATATACTAAGAATTGATTTCAGAGCTAATACACGTATATCTATGCTGGTGCTGCTGCTAAGTCGCTTCAGTCATGTCCGACTCTGTGCGACCCCTTAGACGGCAGCCCACCAGGCTCCCCCGTCCCTGGGTTTCTCCAGGCAAGAACACTGGAGTGGGTTGCCATTTCCTTCTCCAATGTGTGAAAGTGAAAAGTGAAAGCGAAGTCGCTCAGTGTCAGACTGTTCGTGACCCCATGGACCACAGCCTACCAGGATCCTCCATCCATGGGATTGTACTAGAGTGGGGTGCCATTGCCTTCTCCATGTATATCTATAACTAACCTTAAAAACAGCTTGTAGAAATGGGTGTTAAGAACTCTGTTATGACTGAGGAGTATAAAACACAGGGAATGTAGCTTGATCAACTTATAAGCTAGCAACTTGTGACTCATCCAAAGTCACTCTTACTTCACAGGTCATTCCCTTAACTACCATACACATATCTTTCTACATTCTTTATGTGGGATCAGAAAACCACAAAGAGTTTCCATGTGATAGTACTAAAGACTTCTTGAGCTGTTGAATCACATCATGAATTGAGTTGGTTATACCAAGATGCCTTTCGTGGTCATCAACTGGAGACTTTATACCAGTACAGAACACTTAACCTTTTTGCCTGGCCAGAAGTCTAATTTGAGCAGTTTTACTTTGATGCTCTATTTTTGATTGGTTAAGCCATTCATCCTGTTTGACATTGTTGTGTGGTGTTGCTATGCTTACTTAAACCAGCTGTCACATTCCAGCCTAGAGGTGGGTGAAATGATTCGTGTTTATATGTAATTCTGAAAGGGCTTTTAGATGCTTTGAGTTGCCAGTTTGTCAATATAAAAGACATTTATCCTTCCAGCATAGCAAGCCTGAAGACTTTCAAAACTCTTCATGTAACTTTATAAACGTTTCTTTCTGCCGTTTAAATGTTGGCAGACTGTTCTTATGCAATTATTTCTTGCTCTGTTATTAAGCCTGTGATTGTAAAGAGATGTCTTTGTAGCAGATACTCATTTCTTCATGTTGAGTTGATTCTAAATTTGTATGAGACTATTCGTGTCATATATCCTGTCTTTCTGAAAGAGATTATAACACGTAAAACAGGATAGATGTTCTGATCTACAATTAGATACGGGAAGAAGTTTGAATTCCTCCAGTAGAGGTTCTGCACAAGAATACAGATTAATATGAGAATACAGAACTTTAATGAGCTTTTATTTTATACTCTTTATATGCCTGAAGCTAGTCCAAGTGCTGGGGATAAACAGAATAGTTCTGCACTGGGAGAACTCATAACCTAGTAGCAAAAAATTCAAAACCCACATACTTTTAGTATTCTTTAGCCACAAACTCACATTCCTTCCACAAAGTATTGACAGCTTAAATCAGTGGAGTTGTGGGTATTGTTATCCAGGAAGTCATCTCAATTCTTTGTCACTTTCCTGTGTAGAAAGTTTTATCTTCCAAGATAGTATTACCCCTGTTCACAAAATGTAAAGCCAACCAAGTGATTGAAAAAGTAACTTTAAAATCAGTAATTTCTTCAAGAAAGAAAAAATGGCCAACTCCATATCAATCAGTTTCTTTATCACCACACAAAACACACAGCTTGCCAGTTGTTTTACTCAAACTTTGACTTACAAGTCAGGTTAGCATTTGGACATAGAATGAATATTTTTCAAAGTCACTGTCTTCAATGATAAACTAACATCTTTATTTTCAAGTTATATTTAGTTTGGAGACAGTTTTCAAAGAACAAAGGTATGTTTCTGTTATCATTACTTAATTACAGAAATGATTTTATCAAAGTTGGCATTTCAAAAATACATTATTATCTTTCAAAAATATATTATACATTATTATTATAATACATTATTATATTCAAATTAGTTATTTAGGAGGATAAAATCTACTTTTAGTGAACTGAATATGATACTGCAGTGCTTCGTTTTTATATCATTTTAACTGTGCACAGAAGGAGAGTGTTAACGTTTAATTGTCTGTGAAATATTTTCAAGGAGTTAGCTTTGATGTGAAAAAATAATAGTTACTTAGCTGAAATGCTGTAAGCCTGAGACACCCACCCCAATGAAAATTTTTCAAATAAAAAGAGCATATCCACAACAAATAGTATTTAAAATGCATCTCTGATCATATGAAGCTTTTACTTTCTTCACTGTTTACTAGTTCTCATTTAGTTCGGTGTTCACCTGTTTACCACTATTCCTATTTTAATGATTCATCAGCATTGGCAACCTGAGTAACCATTCCCTAATTAAAAAAAAAAAAAAAAAGCAAGGAATAATGATTGGTAAATGCTCAAGCTGAGTTAACTCAATGCTGTTTGTCTGGATGAAAAATAAGAAGGGCGGTCGATCAGTTAAAAGTTCTAAATGTTTGATGGTGATGTATCATGTAACCTTACCATCTGGATGACTGGATTTTAGTCTTTATATCCAGATGTTTGGCATCATGCAGACACAACCTCAGTGGTTCAATCAGTCGACAGTTTTCATTGAGAACCCCACCACCACCCTTGTGCTGGACAACTCAGCAAGGGCTAAAGGAAATGTTCCCTCATGCCTGGGCTATTACAGTATCCTGTTAATTAGTTCTCTTAACTTTACAGTCTGTTCATTCCAAACAAACCAGAATACTAAAACACCAGTTTCAAGATCTTAGTAACTTGTTCAAGAGCCTTTTGCCTTGCCTCAGGTTTTCACTGAATTCTAGTTGCTTCATAGGAATGTAATAATTTCCAACAACTCTGCTTATAAATTATCATGTTATTTACCTCTCTGTGTGTAAGCCCTCCCTCATCTGTAGCCTTGAGTGGATAATACTCAACTCTGTGAGCTGTTTTTATGCTTAGTTATATATTTTGTGCATCAGACTTAGATATCTGTTAATATATCTAATGGAGGTAATTATTTTTTATCTACTCATGATCAACATCAAAAATCCATGTAAAATTCAATTTCTAGTAGGAAAAAAGTAATGAATAAATGTTCCTTCTTAAACTTCATTTACATTTAATACTTACCCTAAAATATGTTGATTATAAACTGTCCAGTTTGTAACTTTTTGAGGAGAAAAGGAATCCTGTTCCACTATGTGTAGGCAACTACTTTAATAAAGTATAGTGTGGGAAATTATGCTTATTATTATGGAAATACATTATTGTTTCTACTGCCACTACTATAATTTTAACAATTTCTTTTTGCATTATGATCTAGAGAAACTAAATTAATTGTTTTGAGGGGACTGGAGGAAACAAAAAAATTCTAAAATTTCTGGCACACTTTCTTATGCATGTGGTACCATAAAATGAAATAGGATATGCAGGCATAAAAGAGAAGTTCAGTTTTGTCCATGTTGAGATGGCCATTTAGAGAGAGTCTGTTGTTCACTGAATATATGAATGGCCTTCTGAAGAAAAGTTTGTAGATTAATACATGGAGAATGTTTTATTGATTCTTTCATTTGCAGATCCACTCAATGTAGCACATATATGGCACATGAAAAGTAAAGGAATCACTTCAGCTAGTTAGTTCAGTCGCTCAGTCGACTCCGACTTTGCGACCCCATTGATGGCAGCACGCCAGGCTTCCCTGTCCATCACCAACTCCCGGAGCTTACTCAAACTAATGTCCATAGAGTCAGTGATGGCATCCAACCATTTCATCCTCTGTTGGCCCCATCTCCTGCTGCCTTCAATCTTTCCCAGCATCAGAGTCTTTTCTAGTGAGTCAGTTCTTTGAATCAGGTGGCCAAAGGATTGGAGTTTCAGCTTCAACATCAGTCCTTCCAGTGAATATTCAGGACTGATTTCCTTTCGGATGGACTGGTTGAATCTCCTTACAGTTCAAGTGATTCTCAAGGGTCTTCTCCAACACCACAGTTCAAAAGCATCAATTTTTCAGCACTCAGCTTTCTTCATAGTCCAATTCTCACATCCATACATGACTACTGGAAAAACTATGGCTTTGACTAGATGGACCTTTGTTGGCAAAGTAACATCTCTGCTTTTTAATATGCTGTTTAGGTTGGTCATAGCTTTCCTTCCAAGGAGGAAGCGTCTTTTAATTTCATGGCTGCAGTCACCATCTGCAGTGATTTTGGACCCCCCCTCAAAAAAATAAAGTCTGTCACTGTTTCCATTGTTTCCCCATCTATTTGACATGAAGTGATGGGGCCAGATTCTATGATCTTAATTTTTTGAATGTTGAATTTTAACCAACTTTTTCCACCCTCCTGTTTCACTTTCTGCAAGAGGCTCTTTAATTCTTCTTCACTTTCTGCCATAAGTATGTCATCTGCATATCTGAGGTTATTGATATTTCTCCCAGCAGTCTTGATCCCAGCCTATGCTTCATCCAGCCCAGCATTTCGCATGCTGTACTCTGCCTATAAGTTAAATAAGCAGGGTGACAATATACAGCCTTGACATACTCCTTTTCCTATTTGGAACCAGTCTGTTGTTCCATGTCCAGTTCTAACTGTTGCTTCTTGACCTGAATACAGATTTTTCAAGAGGCAGGTCAAGTGGTCTGGTATTCCCATCTCTTTCAGAATTTTCCACAGTTTGTTGTGATCCACACAGCCAAAGGCTTTGGCATAGTCAATAAAACAGGAGTTGTTTTTCTAGAACTTTCTTGCTTTTTTGATGATCCAGTGGATGTTGGCAATTTGATCTCTGGTTCCTCTGCCTTTTCTAAATCCAGCTTGAACATCTGGAAGTTCACGGTTCACATCCTATTGAAGCCTGGCTTGGAGAATTTTGAGCATTGCTTTGCTAGCATGTGAGATGAGTGCAGTTGTGCTTTAGTTTGAACATTCTTTCAATGGCAACCCACCCTAGTACTCTTGCCTGGAAAATTCCATGGGTGGAGGAGCCTGGTGGGCTACAGTATGTGGGGTCACAAAGAATTGGACATGACTGAGCGACTTCACTTGATTATTCTTTGGCATTGCCTTTCTTTGGGATTGGAATGAAAACTGACCTTTTCCAGTCCTGTGGCCACTGCTGAGTTTTCCAAATTTGCTGGCATATTGAGTGCAACACTTTCACAGCATCATCTTTTAGGCTTTGAAGTAGCTTAACTGGAATTCCATCACCTCCACTTGCTTTGTAGTGATGCTTCCTAAGGCCCACTTGACTTTGCATTCCAGGATGTCTGGCTTTAGGTGGGTGATCCCACCACCGTGGTTATCTGGGTCATGAAGATCTTTTTTTGTATAGCTCTTCTGTGTATTCTTACCACCCTTCTTAGTATCTTCTGCTTCTGTTAGGTCCATACCATTTCTGTCCTTTATTCAGCCCATTTTTGCATGAAATGTTCCCTTGGTATCTCTCATTTTCTTGAAGAGATCTCTAGTCTTTCCCATTCTATTGTTTTCCTCTATTTCTTTGCAATGATCACTGAGGAAGGCTATCTTATCTCTCCTTGCTATTCTTTGGAACTCTGCATTCAAATGGGTATATCTCTCCTTTTCTCCTTTGGCTTTCACTTCTGTTCTTTTCTCAGCTATTTTTAAGGCCTCCTCAGACAACCATTTTGCCTTTTTGCATCTTTTTCTTGGGGATGGTCTTTATCACTGCCTCCTGTAGTGTCACGAACCTCCGTCCATAGTTCTTCAGGCACTCTTATCAGATCTAACCCCTTGAATCTATTTCTCACTTCCACTGTATAATCGTAAGGGATTTGATTTAGGTCATATCTGAATGGTCTGGTGGTTTTCCCTACTTTCTTCAATTTAAGTCTGAATTTGGCAATAAGGAGTTCATGATCTGGCCACAGTTAGCTCCTGGTCTTGTTTTTGCTGACTGTATAGAGCTTCTAAATCTTTGGCTGCAAAGAATGTAATCAGTCTGATTTCAGTGTTAACCATCTGGTGATGTCCATGTGTAGAGTCGTCTCTTTTTTTTTTTTTTTAAAGTTTTTATTGAAATTGTTACAATATTTCTTGTTTTATGCTTTGGTTTTTGGCCATGAGGCATGTGGGATCTCAGCTTCCCAATCAGGGAACGAACCTGCACCCCCTGCATTGGAAGGTGAAGTCTCAACCACTGGACCACCAGGGAAATCCCAGAGTCGTCTCTTGTGTTGTTGGAAGAGGGTGTTTGCTATGACCAGTGCATTCTCTTGGCAAAACTTTGTTAGCTTTGCCCTGCTTTGTTTTGTACTACAAGGCCAAATTTGCCTGTTATTTCAGGTATCTCTTGATTTCCTACTTTTGCATTCCAGTCCCCTATAATGAAAAGGACACCTGTTTTGGGCATTACTTCTAGAAGGTCTTATAGTTCTTCATAGAACTGTTCGACTCCAGCTTCTTCAGTGTTACTGTTTGCGTCATAGACTTGGATTACTGTGATATTGAATGGTTTGCCTTGGAAATGAACAGAGATCATTCTGTTGTTTTTGAGATTGCATCCAAGTACTGCATTTCAGAATCTTGTTGACTATGATGGCTAGTGGCTCAGCTGGTAAAGAATCCACCTGCAATGTGGGAAACCTGGGTTTGATCCCTGGATTGGGAAGATTCCCTGGAGAAGGCACAGGCTACCCACTCCGTGTTCTCACCTGGAGAATTCCATGTACTGTATAGTCTATGGGGTTGCAAAGAGTCGGACATGACTGAGTGACTTTCACTTTCTCTTGAGCCAATGGTCACTAAAGCAGGAGGACTTCTCTGGAATCAAGATAATTCTAAAGATCCCCACATTAAGCATTTATGAGTCTTCATGCTAAGTCTCAATCATTATACTTTTTATTTTATTACCATTTTTTTGAGTTTGTGTTATGTGTTAGGCACTCAACTAAGCATTTTGTATGCCTTTTGCATGGTCAGTTGCTCAGTTAATTTCAGTTGCTCAGTCATGTCTGACTCTTTGCAACCCCATGGATTGCAGCACGCCAGGCTTCCCTGTCCATCAACAACTCCTGGAGCTTACTTAAACTCATGTCCATTGAGTCGATGACGCCATCCAACCATCTCATCCTCTGTTGTCCCCTTCTCCTTCCTTCAATCTTTTCCAGTCGCTCAGTTGTGTCCAACTCTTTGCAATCCCGGGGACTGTAGCCCACCTGGCTCCTCTGTCTATTGAATTTTCCTGGCACGGATAGTGAAGTGGGTTGCCATTTCCTACTGCATTTGTATGCCTTATGTCATGTAATTCTCACAAAAATTCTTGTGATTTATTCTATTATTATACATATCTATAAGTGAGTACGGGACTTCCCTGGTGTCTCAGATGGTAAAAGTGTCTGCCTACAATGCGGGAGACCCAGGTTCGATCCCTGGGTTGGGCAGATCCCCTGGAGAAGGAAATGTTAACCCACTCCAGTATTCTTGCCTGGAAAATCCCATGGACGGAGGAGCCTGGTAGGCTATAGTCAATGGGGTCACAAAGAGCTGGACACGACTGAGCGACTTCACTTATAAGCAAGTAAACAGCTTTTGAGAATCTAAGTAACTTACTTAAGTCCCCTCGGCTAATTAGGTGGGAATCAACTTCAACTGTTGCCCAGGCCTCATGAAGGTCAGAAATAGTTCTGTTTCTGTGTTCACTGTATCCCACTACCACTTGGCTTCTCTGGTTTACTTAACTCAGATTGTGCCATAATTTCAGCCTGAGAATGGCCTGTCAGAAACTCTCCAGTCCCATCAACACCATGACCTTTCAGTTTAGTTCCCACTATTAAATGGTGATTTATTTTTCTTAGTCTGAACTCAGGACAATAAGTATTTGTTTATCTCAGTGCGGTATTGAGATCAAACTATGCACTTCATAAATGCTGGTCAGTCTTTTGCTTGGTTACCCTCGCATAAGATCCACATCCCTGACTGACAATTACTAATAAGGATAACTAGGACAAGCAGGATGCATGTGGGGCAGCTTCCCTTAGGAGATGAATGGCTGAAGCAATTGTAGAAGCATCTCTACCAAAAGAACAGGTAGGTAGGAAAGGTCCACAGTGAACCAAAAGAAAAGAGGACACGCAATAGAACCATAAGAAATAAATATCTGAAGACTGGCCAGCATAAGAGAGGTCGGTATAAGAAACTGACATAAAACAGAAAACTAAAAGAACAGCAGAAAAATAGAGAATAATGTTAAGGAATTGCAAAGAGAGTTCGAAAATTAAGGATGCATTGCACAGCAACAAAACCTTCACCAACATCAATCTCACATAGTTCAGGGTTGAGCAAGAACAGGTCCTTGCTCTTAAGGTGGAGGAAACAAATGGTAGTAATCACAGAAATTAATATACAATTGCAGTTCTGAAACATGTGACAGAGAAGAGGTATATAGTATTTTGAGATCCTAGAGCAAGAGGACTTGATACCGTGAAAGAATTCAAGAAGATCTTGCTTAGACTTGATGCCTGAGTTGAGATCTGAAAGGAGTGGGAATGGGCTAGAAGTGGAAGTGAAAGGAGCCCTGCAGACAGTGTGCAGAGTGGCTTTGGCAAGAGGGAATGTAGTGACTGAGAAGTCTCCTGTGTGGCTGGAGTAGAGACAGCAAGGAGTTGACCAGAAAAAGGTAGTGCTAGAGAGGTAAACAGAATATGGACACATGCAAGCTTGAGGGTCATGTTAACGAGCATGTTCTGTGCAAATCCTAAATTCGGTAAGCTGGGAGGGGAAGGGGGATGCTGGACATGATCGGATGAGTATTCTGAGATGGTTGCTCTGGCTGCAGTATGTTGTTCAGTCATGCAGTCCTGTCCGACGCTTTGTAACACCACAGACTGCAGCACACCAGGCTTCCCTGTACTTCACCATCTCCCAGAGTTTGTTCAAACTCATGTCTATTAAGTCAATGATGCCATCCAACCATCCCATCCTTTGTGGCCCCCTTCTCCTCTTGCCCTCAATCTTTCCCAGCATCAGGGTCTTTTCCAGTGAGTTAGCTCTTTGCATCAGGTGGCCAAAGTATTGGAGCTTAAGCTTCAGCATCAGTCCTTCTAGTGAATACTCAGGGTTGATTTCCTTTTAGGATTGACTGGTTTGATCTCCTTGCAGTCCAAGGGACTCTCAAGAGTCTTCTCCAGCACCTGTTTGAAAGCATCAATTCTTCAGTGCTCAGCCTTCTTTATGGCCCAATTCACATCTGTACATGACTCCTGGAAAAACCACAGCTTTGACTATATGGATCTTTGTCGTCAAAATGATGTCTCTTCTTTTTAATACCCTGTCTTAGGCTTGTCATTGCTTTTCTTCCAAGACTGCAGTATGTAGTCAAAGATCAAAGAATGACATTATGCAAGATTTTTTGTTTCAGTTAACAAAGCTCCTACTCATACTTTTTTTTTAAAAAAAGATTTTTGTTGGCACCAAACTTTTAAAGCATGGTCACCAGCAGATATTCAGGCATTTTGCAATCCATATACTTAATAATGTTTTCAGGAGTATATCACTTTACATCATAGGTCTGATTTCTGTTGCCTTGACTTTATTTTTAGGCAGCATCTCTTCTACTGGAGTGACATGGAAACTTCAGCCTAGAGAAAAAAACTCTCATATTATTTCCCTAGCAAAAATAGGACTTTCCCCCTACAGTTCCAGCAAATATTTCAGGACTGACACTTACTGAACAACTTGGTCACACATCCATTCATGGAATAATCGTATGGTCAAGGACACACTCATGGTCAGGCTCACTAGGTACAATCAATCCCACCTGAACTACATGGCCTGAGGAGAGGAAAGGGATAGTCCCCAAGGACAGACTCGCATGCTGTCCCCAGAAATGAGGGATCCAGGGAAGTTATGGGGGACAGGTTAAAGTCTTATGATATTCCTGGATCAAAATAGCCATACTTTGGATTGAGGGGAGAGATTTGAGAGGTATTTAAGGAGAATAATTTTACAGGATTTTGTAATGAATTAGACAAGAGGTAAGGGAGATTGCTCCTTGGAAGGAAAGTTATGACCAACTTAGATAGCATATTCAAAAGCAGAGACATTACTTTGCCAACAAAGTTTCATCTAGTCAAGGCTATGGTTTTTCCAGTGGTCATGTATGGATGTGAGAGTTGGACCGTGAAGAAAGCTGAGTGCCAAAGAATTGATGCTTTTGAACTGCGGTGTTGGAGAAGACTCTTGAGAGTCCCTTGGACTGCAAGGAGATCCAACCAGTCCATTCTAAAGGAGATCAGTCCCGGGCGTTCTTTGGAAGGAATGATTCTAAAGCTGAAACTCCAGTACTTTGGCCATCTCATGCGAAGAGTTGACTCATTGGAAAAGACTCTGATGCTGGGAGGGATTGGGGGCAGGAGGAGAAGGGGACGACAGAGGATGAGATGGCTGGATGCCATCACCGACTCGATGGACATGAGTCTGGGTGAACTCTGGGAGTTGGTGATGGACAGGGAGGCCTGGCGTGCTGCGATTCATGAGGTCGCAAAGAGTCGGACACGGCTGAGCGACTGAACTGAACTGAACTGAAGGGAGATTGAAATATCAGGAGTATGTCCTAAGTTCCATGTTTGTATGACTGGTGATATCTGTCATTCACTGAGAGAATCACCACTGACAGGGCACCAGGTTAAGATGTAGAGACAGAGTAGAACAGCATGAGCTTAATTTGGAATGTGTTTACCTGGAGGTAACATTGAGACATTCAAGAGATATTAAGAATCTAAAGATCAGTTGGATATGTAGTTGGATATACAGGTCTAAAGATGAGGGAAGACATCGGGGCTGAAGGATAAGCTTGCCCAGGGTTGGAACAGTCTAATTATTTTGAAGGTTGTAACGACAATGGAGAGTGATAGAGGCAGAGCCAGATTCCCATCAGTAGAATGGGAGAATGGTAACAAAATTGTGACTGCAAGTATATCCTAGTCATTATGGTAGATTAAATATGGACACAGATTCATTACCACTTCATCCATTGAAAGTGGAGTTTAGTTTGCTTCTCAGTGATTCTTGGTTGACTTTAGTAACTTTCTTGACCAGAAGAATGCAATAGACATAATTTTCTGGGACTTTCCGTGCTAGATCTTAAGGTGCCTTGTGATTTCCACCTGAGCCTCCTAGAGTATGTTCTATGAAGAGGCCCAAATAGAGTCTTCTTGGGAAAACATTAAAATCCATAAGCCTCTATTTCTTTACTTGCATAGTAATACACACTCAGTAATTTTTAGTTGCTGGTTTATCATTAGTGTTTGCTTAATCTGTAAAGAAGGGAATTAAGTAGCATAAAAGGAGGTAAGATTTGGCTTTCCCTTTACAATGGATTATTTTTATAAGATTTTAATGCTATAACAATTTTAGTGACAACTATTAGTGTTATCATAAGCTATCATCGTGGCAAGTAAAATTAAAAGGAGAGCAATACGTTAATAATTTTAGACCCAGTTTAGACTTTGCATTAAATTTTAGATCCTTTGCTCAGCAAATGTGCTGTGTTAAACAATTAAATCATTAGTCCACTAAAATCAAACCAGAATTCTTAAAGAAATAGATTTGATGTTCTGTGCTTTTTGTGACAGTGTGGGAATATTCAGTGGTGATATTTTCAGGGATACTTTGCCATTTGAGCAGGGCTTTTCTGAAGTTACAAATAGCTGTACTCTAATACCATTCCCAGAAATACCACCTCTGAAAGTCAGAGAATTGAATTACTTCATTAATCTAGTAACTGTTGTAACCTCAAATAGAGAATTTCAGGAAATACCACTCTCAGATTAGGAATGCCACCTTAATGAAGAATTTAGGGCCATAATAGAGCCAATAATTTTATCTGACTTGCATTTTTCAGATGAAAAAAAAAATAGGAGCAATCAAGACACCTTGATCTATATAACAGCTTGCTTCCAAATAGTACTTCCCAATTTCCATAACCTCACTGGACTCAGTTTTCCTATGTAGCCCAGTGAACTTGCATTTCATAGGCATAAGGAGAAAGGAATCTCTTTTGACTCTCATTTCCAGAGAACCCCCTCCCAATCAGACTACAAATGGGAAAGGGAATGTTTTCCTTGTTTTCCTATAAATTGACTGTCAGTGGCATGTTTTCCACCAATGGAGGTGGATGTGATGTAGTCTTAGTGGCAGCCCACCTGTTCACTCCAAGGAATTTGTAAGATGGCAAAATCCTGTCCTTACTTGAATATTTTGTCACTATCACTGTTTCTCTGCTCTTCTCCCCTACTTTGTGGAGAAGGGAAGATTTTTCTGGGTCTGGATTACTGTAACAAACTCCCAAAGGCCCCTGTCAAAAAGTTTATATGACTGGATGTGATGTGTGTTGTGCTGAGCTGTTTACTGAGCAGATACCAGCCTTCACCATTAGTCCACTGGAAATGAGATTAATTAAGCAAAGCTATCATGGAAAGTATTGTCTTTAATCATACATTGATCACCATCTGTACTGAATCCAGAGCACTGAAAAACTAAATACTTTGAGGCATTATTATATTAACTGAGAATATCAAGTACATTTGCAAGCAACTGGGGTTTGGTAGTAAAATTAATTTTTATTCACTTGAATTAAAAATTACATAGCTTTTCTGCTTACTTTTTTAAAATGCAACAATATGGTCATGTGTTTTAAAATTGAACTTAAAAAAAAGTCTTTAGATAGTTCCTTTTTTTCTAGTTCTACTAGGAACAACAAACTTCCAATTTCTTCATAGAAGTAAGAGACACTGTTTAACAGAAGTGAATCACTCAAACTGAAGTTGAAATTATATGTGAATCTTTATAATGCCCTCTTGGATTCTTTCTACTTCAAATCCTCACATTATCAAATCATGGATAAAGAAAGACTTATCTGTGTGCTAAAAGTCAGCATCCCGTATCAGGGCATGCTGCTAACAGAGTGACAGTGGCTACAGTATTTTTTGAACCCATCCTGTCTTCTCTCCTTTTCTTTATGGAATAATGTCTATTCTTTTAACTCTGGTGACTGGACGAGCAGGAGAAAAAGCATATCAAAAATAAGGGCAAACCTCCCTGAGAACAGTACAACTGCCAAACTCCAGCAGAGCTCATATGCTTTGGCTGATGATTACACGTAACTGCAAACCCTTAGAAATTTTGAACCGATTAGAGGAGAAGACAATTATCTTTATCTGCTCATAGAGATGAACAACCAACTCAGATGCTTCAATGATATTTCCTTTTCATCTCTCTCAAAGGTAATAAATCTTGTGAGAATTCTTCCAATGATTGACTACCTAATTTTCCACTTAATTGTTGTATTTTCATCTCAATTTCTAAAGGAGATTTTTAAGTGATAAACAAAAAGGTACATGTCCATCATGCACACACAACACAGAATCATAAAATATAATTAATAAAATAAAAAAGGCTGTGAAAAGGAAGAAAGTAATTTAGAGTCTGCTTCACTTTACTATACATTGTGTAAATTTTCTTATGCCAGCACTTTAGTGATAGGAAAAAACAACTCAATACCTTTAAATATTTTATTGACAATATTAATATACTAATGTATCAAGGTATTTTTGGGAAAATAGATATATATCACCTTAACTCATGATTTCTAATGTACTATAGATATTATAATGATGTAATATTGTACATTCTTTTTGTTTAAAAATCTGTTATTGTCCTGAATACCTTCTACTTTTGCTCCACATACACACAACTTTATGTTATATGGTACAACATTAAGATAAAAGAAAAATTTTAGTTAGCAGACACCTTTGAAATATGCTTGAAGTAGAAATGTGGTATTTTCATCTGTGACACCAACAGGACCTAAACTGAGTCCGCGAGATGCTATTCAGATTTATCTTCAAAACCCACTGTTTCAGTACTTTCAGCCCCACCTTAAAGACACCATATCAGTGACTGCCAATTCCATTAGGGGGTTCTTTTAACAAAATCATAAACCAGAATATTTCCTCACTTAAACAATTTTATTTATGGTGGAGTTTCCAAAAATCTCTTATATCTTGAAATCATCCACAAAGTACTATTTTGTGCTTAGATTAAAAATGTATTTCTTATAAGAAATGTTAAAATATATACCATTAGGCAGTATTGTTATATTTTATTTAACACAATATAAATCAAAAGATTAAAGAGAAAAGCAAGACAGTTAAATATATTTAAAACTCCCTATAACTGATTTACATCTATTCTAATGTTTTAAAGAAAAAAAAGCACTAAACATCAGAGGTAATATTTTGATAAGCAATATTTATAAAAATATATAAGTTAAGCATTGCAACAAACTACCTTTGATGAACGGCCCCTATAAGAAATAATATCATTGGAACTATATATCTAAAGCAAAGATGAAGGAAAAGAAGAAAAAAAGAAAGTATAAATTGCAATAATGACTTTTTAAATACACTTTCTTATAAAGTGGCAAGATAACTATTTACAAATTTACAACAGAAAAGAAATGTTTATTTACAGGTTGTCTTGCTTTGGGGTTTTTGGTACCTCCTTCCTCCTGTGTAATAGGCCTTCTGGCAGAACTGATCTAGATTTTTAGTTCATAGCACATGATAGATGAGCCTGGAACTAGAGGCCCCTGGAGTTGCAGGTTGAGAATCGGTGCTGGCAACTGGGGAGAGAGAGGCTGGATCCTGGAGAGGCAATCCAGGTTGCTCTGAGTTGGTGATCCGATCCACTATGCTGGATAAGCAATCCAAGCTGGATAAGGAGCTTTTATCCGTGGCATATACTAAGGACACAAGGAGAAAACCATTAAAAAAAAAAAAAATCCTTGCTTATGCTGCCGCTTAAACTGCAGGTCACCACCTTTGAAACCCAAAGGTCAGGTGGTCACAGAAAGCCTGGTAGAAATTTGCAACAAATATCTAGCAATTCATGGGGATGAAGTTGGGGAGTGGAGAAGCACCTGGGTAATATTTCAAGCAAAAGCTCACGTCTGTGTGTATATGCATGGATGTATCTGTTAGGAGGATTTTGAGTAGAAGATGTGTGTTTATTTTGCCCTGCCAAAACCCCCATAAATACCATTCTGTTCTCTTCCCAGTACTGCATGGAAGAACAGACTCTACTTTGATAGGCTAAATTCTGAAGTTGAACTGGTCTTTAAACTCCTCTGAAGTCATTGGTTCTTACCATTTGGTACATCAGGACAGTAGACGCTGTCAAAACTGCTGCTCTTTCTGGACCAGATAGGGCTGTTACATTCAGGCTATAATAAAAGACACAGAAGAAGGCGTTTGTTTTCAGGTCTTGGCAAAAGGTGCTCCAATCTCGGGTGAGGCAGTGCTTGCCCACCAGCTCCATAAACTGACCACTCTCAATCACCTTTATTGCCTTGATTTAGGAAGGGCTAGCCTCACCAATTGCAAGGGCACTGAGGTCAATCTCTGTGCTTGGAGAAGAGGAGAGAGGCAGCAGAAAGAAGAGAGTGGAATTCAGCAGCAGTGTACACTGGGTTAACCATGCAAAATGGATTGGAGTAGAAGGAAGCCACACTAATTCAGAGAGAGAACACTTTCCCAAGGCAGAAACACATTAAAACCTGGCAGCGTTGGAGCAAACGCCCTCTGAAAAGAATGCATGAACATCTTTCAGCCAGGCATCAGCAGAGTAGGGGCTGGGGCCATGCAGGCATTTCTTTGTTTCTCCCTTCAGTTACAAACCGTGGGACAGTGGAGGCCTCAGACAGTTGCCTTTAGATGTTAGTGTATGTCAAGGTCCACTGGTAGTATACACTGGAAATAAACTGAGTAATGGAGAAAACATCTGACTGATCATTCACAGCCAGCTATCTCAAGTGACAACCTGCTCCTTCAGTGTGCACCTAGAGTAGGTAGGAAGTCTGGACAAAATCCTGTTCAACAGCTGTCTGTGTGCTGGCATCTGTCTAAATGTGGCATCTCTCTTCTCATCTAGATGTGGTGAGCCCCACCCCGCCCCCCAATAGCCAACTATCCACCAGTAACCACTGAATATCTGGTTGCTACACCTGGTCTAAATGAGATGTAAGGATTTTTGTAAAAGTTGGGAAGGTCCTAGCAGGTACAGAGCCATCTCTTACCATGCCATCAGAGCAACTTGAGGTGGGGCTGGTGGGCTCAGAGCAGCTCTGCCCCGGCAGGCTATAGTAGTTTTCCACCTGTTCCCTAAGCAGCTCCTGCAGACTCTCAATGTAGCGGATGGCATTCCTGAGGATCTCCACCTTGGGCAGCCTCTGGTTAGGGTTGGTCGTGGTGCACCGCTTGAGCGTGTCGAAAGCCTGGTTGACCTTCTTCAGGCGTCTCCGCTCGCGCATGGTGGCCGCCTTCCGCCGATCCATGGTGGTGGACTTCCTTTTGCATGCTTTGCAGGCCCACATGAGGCAGTGGCCGGCCTGGTGGTGGCCCGTGGGTGCTCGCACGTGCTCGTCCTCGTCTGAGCCTTGCAGGTCTGCCTTGTGAGCCCCGAAAGCAGCCACTCGCGGCTCAAACTCGTCCCCGAACTCACCGTCGGGGGATGGGATGCAGGAGCCGTCGTAGAAGTACTCAGAGGGCGAGAACTGGCAGCCGTCCATCATGTCCATCGTCTGCAGAGAGGCAAGGGGTGGGCCTGGACAGCAGAGAGATAGATAGGGGAGAAACCGGAGCCTGGCGCCGCTGAGGGCAGGGAAATCCCGGGCCGAGCTCCCTGGTCGGTGTCTCTGGTAATTAACAAGGGCAGACGCCTGGCGGCCTGGGTCTGCCGCGCTGGGGCTGGGGCTCTTTATATATTCTTGGGGGAGGGAGGCCGGCCCCTGTGGCCCCGCACTATTAGCATATCCCACCGCAACCCCCGCCAGTGCTGTCTGGGCAAACCTCCGCCTTTTCTCTAGAGACAGTTCGCTGTTTACTGCCCCTTTTGACGCTAATGGTTTTACTGCGTTTCTGCTGGGGCGGAGGTGATGGCTCCCCAATCCGCTTACTTGCACTCTTTAGATTACCTAAACCAAGGGACACTTAGAGGGTGTCACAGACAAAAGCAACGAAGGAAATCCAACTTCGTACAATTGCTCTCGCATTTAAAAAGAAAATCGGTAAATACAGCTACCCATTTCAGTTGACACCAAAAGCGGACCCGTCTTCCCAATATGAGACATGAGGGACCAACTTTATTTTCAGGTATTTCTCTTTTTCGTGAACTTTAGTTGTGTCAGGAATTTTTTCAGCCATTAGGCCAAATAACAGTTGCTAAAAACTTCAAGTGGCACTTTCAATAATGAAGTGGCTCTAGATTTTTTTTTTTTAATCTGTTTTGTTTCTCATCAGATTGCAATTATGTAGGCTGTATGTTATTGGGGGTAACCTGGCAGGTTCCTTTTCTCCAAAAACAGCTTGCTCTGAGTTTTCTCTCTGCTCATCTGAAGGGTGTGGGCACAGGAGGGCCAGGTGACCAGGAACACACCTGGCTTCCTCTCCTTCCCGCTTCTGTGCCTGTTTGCTGAGCGCCTCCTCCTGTGATGGACCTGAGCAGGCGGAAGATCCACCCTGACTGCGTCTCTAAGATTTGTATTCTAAGAAACCAGGTTTTAGATGATGAACTCCTTCCCAGGGGCTTGTCTCCCTTCTCCCTCTTTCTGCCCCGCCCTGTCATTTCCACAGTCTAAACAGCCAAGCTGGGCTTCGGGGTTGCTAATTTTCTGCTTTCAGGCAAACTAACACCGTTACAGATGCGTCCCAGCTGCCGGCAGGGCAATCTTTCTTGGCTCGTGTAAAATTTCCAACTCCTTCGACCAGAGTAACTTCACACACTTTGGCGACAAAAGCCTTACAGAAAAGCAATCACAGCAGGGTCTTTGAAACTTCTTGGCTAGAAGGCGGGAGGGGAGGGCTTCCATTTAAGTGACAATGACCCTATTAATCAGCTTTCGTCAATCCTCCTCCACCCTGACTTAACTCACTATCAAAATCACTTGCGGTAGGGGGTGGGGAGAGGATAGTTTTTATATATGGGAAAAAACTATTACTTCAAGGTCTACACAAATAGACTTGAATATTCTGAAGTTTTGGACTAGGCTTGTGGACTCAAGAAGCGAGTTCGCACCTTGATCTTGGGTCACAGTCCAGTAAACTGTTGTGACTCTGAATTAACAGGGGCTGAGGGGCCTTCTTTTCCATTACATTTTTCTAAAATTATTTCCCGAAAGCAACCCTGACAGGCAGATTCCCCCATCTTCAGGGGCCAAAGAAATATTAACTTTCTCAGGGTGGAATCTGCTCTCCAAAGGGAAGGCCCCAAAAAATCAGGGGTAGGAGAATGTCAGTCACCAAAGTTTGCTACAAACGTGCCTGCCGCTGTCCCCTTTCCCAAGCTCTGTCATCTCCAAGACAAAGACACTACCTCCACCACCACCATCACCATCCATCCCTTGAAAATCTGGCTCCTTTTCATACCAATGGACAGCTTAATTGGGCAGTGGGAATTCATCTGCACCTTATTTTTAGAACTGTTAACAAGTAGATGCATTTGAAATGAATAGGTACCCAGGGCTACACCAGATAAAAGAATTGAGTTCCTAAAGGACCCATCCAGGGGAGTGGAAACATTCCAAAGTGTGCACGTTGCCACCTCAGAAGCACAGTAGTGGGTAGATATTCTCATCCAGAAATTCTCAGCCAGGGACCACAGGTTCTGGTCAGCAGCTATAGTAGCACTTTCTTTGGGTCTGTAGTCCAGACTGTCACACACTGGTCAAAGCAAATCAGACCTGTGTTCAAATTGAAGATTCGGGCACAAATAAATTTGCTCCTTCAAGTTTAAGTGGAAGATAGAAGTTATGCTTCTGGCTTGTCTTTCAGGCGATTTCTTTCCACAAAGCACAAAGTTGTTAAGCATGGGATATTTGTAAGCAAACAATTAGAAGAGTTTTCTCTTGGGAAGCTCTGTTCCCAGCGCTTGCTATGTATGCACTCAGTTATGACTTCCAACAATTCTGTGGCAACTGTAACTGGACCCATTATTAAAAGAAGGTAGCCAAGCTCGGGGAGTAAGTCATTTGCCCCAGGTCACTCAGAATTGGAAACTAGGCATCGCTTCTGGAGGGCTTGAGCTCCTAGAGGTGAATTCCATTTGTTTCCTTCTCCAATCAGTTCGGGCTCCGTGCGCGCCCTTAGCGCTCCAGAGCAGACACTCGCAAACGCAGGTCCGGGGAGCTTTCCCTCCGCTCCCGGCTTGAGAAGACGCTGTCACTCAGGAGGCCCTGTCAGGAACCAGAGGTTAAGGCTGTCTTTGGTAAGGTGATCTCAAAACAAATTTACCAGAGTGCCGCGGGCCAGTGGAACTAAAGAAGCCGAGAAAACACAAGCGCCCGGCGGCTTAATGGAACTTGCTGCGGGGGGGAACAGGGTCCAGGGTTGAGGACCCTTGGGACCTAAGCGCTGAAAAGAGGATCTCAGAGCACCAAAGTTAAAAACCGAGACAAAACTTTGAGACCTCTGTCAGGGGCTAGAGGAGAAAGAGATCAAAAATGGGAAGCAGGCTACAAAGAAGGTAGGAAGCCAATGCGTTCAGAGATGCCTGGGCCCCCCAAATCAGGAGATAACACCCTCGTTCTTTTCCCAGGAGAGACCATGGGAGGGGAAAATGGGAAACTGAGTAAGAGAAAAACAGTTTTTGTATTTTTTTTGAGGGGGGAAATTGAACAGAGAAGTATAAAAAAAAAGTTAAAATTGACTTTTTAAAAAAGATCTTTTCCATTGCTTTTCTTCTCAAGAGAAGAGGGTGGCCTCTTCTCAAAATCAGACCATATTGGCTTTTGCTTCTCATAGAAAAGAATGAAAATACAATCTGTTTTACCCTATTTCTCCAGGGACGTGGATGTCTTCCATGTTCCACCACTGACTCTGCTAGGAAAATATCACAGTAGGCAGAAGATGAGAGGAAAAGTCAGCCCAGCTGGGTCATATAAATAAATGCTCACTAAGATTCTGATGAAGCAGATATAATGGTTTTTAAATTTTTGAGTTATTTTACATTCTGAAGCAAAATAAACACATACTTTTCTTACAATTTAGACTTACGAGCAGGTTTTAATTGCAAAGACCTTTAAGTAATCATCAACTTTTTTTTTTTTTGAGAGCCTATTTTAGTTTGAGCATTATGGCAACAATCCTAGTGTTGACGGACAGACCACACCAGCAAAATGATGCTCAGAGCTTCCTTTTCTAGTAAAAGTTGCCCACCCTAGGAATTCTGCATGATTGAAAATTCTCCGTGTTTCTCTCAGCAGGAGAAATTAAATATACATAGGAAGATAAGTTCATTTCAATTCACTTCTGCCCCTACCTGAGACCTTATCAACTCCTGGATAATGGAAGTTGTTCTTGAAATTTTGCTCATTATATTTGACATAACAATGTGCTGAACAATTTCAAATCACTATTAGTTCCGGGAACCAGGCACACCTAAGTAAACACATTAGTACCTGCCAAAGCTGCTGGAAGAATTTGTGGAGAAGACAGCTGAGGAAGACATCGGCCTCTGCCTAGTTCGAAGACTCCCAGGAGAGATCAAAGGCCTAAGTAAGGACTTTAAGCAGCCTTGAGAGTAGAGAAAGTAGGCAGTCCTTGCAGCATTGTCTTTGTTCCAGCACATGGCATAGGCATTCCATCTCACAGGCTGACTCTGAACTAGGCTTGCAAAAAATTGCTGTTTCAGAATGAAACCTCTAGGAAGGAGGGTCATCTTTTGTAACACTGCTGACTCTAAGGGAGTGGCTGGAGGAGTCTGCTGGAGAAATGCCTTGATAGCTTGGCTCTTTAAGGAAATGCCATGTTATAGCTAATTTACAAATGCATTAGATTTGGAGATGGGATATTCAAAGTTTGAACTAAAATTTTTTAAAATATTTTTTCCAGATAAGGTGTTGTAGGAGCAAAGTTTTGAGATGAATAAAGGGGACAAAATATTACTAAGAGAAAAGCACAGATGGGTAAATTCTAGCTTTGAATTTAAATGTCTTAATAAGGGTGAAGGTCACTATAGCAACCCAAGACTTCTCTACCAATCTCAAGAGGAGTTGGGATCACTGATTTTTAGCATCATACCTCCACCCCCAAATCATATGAAAGAATCTGAAAAAAAAAAAAAAGAGTCCTTTAGACAAAGGGTATTTCCACTATTTTCAGGCTTGAAATTCAATGATCCAGGTGTGATGATTAAAGTTAGTTTAAGAAAGCTAACATTTGATGTTCTACAGATTATTTCTTCGGTAACATACAAGAGAAAATCACTTGTTATTTTATACTTAATAACCTCTGAAATGAGGCTCCAGTTTAAATCTCAAATTGCTTATCTTTACCGAGTCATTAACATCTTGATTTTCTGTTTCCACAGCCCTGTTTGTTTTGGCTTTGGCCTTAGTCGAGATTACCATCATTAATATCAAATAAAAACATTTTAATTGCAAACACACCAAGGATTCACTGGGAAGCCTACCATGTCAGTTGTAGCAGTGGAGGTCACATGAAGTCTTTGGGAAATATTTGCTCTATTTAATGAAGAGACTTTCTATGGGCAAACTTATTCCAAACAATTTCTCAGGTTACTCAACTAAGAAAGATAAAGAGGATTTGGTTTGCAAAGACCAAATAAAATCTATCAGCAAGTAAAGTCCATGAATTGATAAAAAACATTCTGCTGCTGAGCAGCTTATAACACAAATCTTATTATAAATATATGTGCAATTATAAAGTTAAATGAGTTTACCTGCTCGGTTATGATATCTTATTTCAGTTGAGGCATGAATCTGATTTTCTAAAATATAGAGGTGTGTGTATGTGTGCATGTATATATATATATGTATATATTCTATATATATATATATTAGGAAATCACTATTGATTCTCAGAAAAAATCACAGATACATAAAAAGCATGATTAAGAGGTATACATACAATCAAGACATTTTCATTCACATGTATTCAGATTAGATAATTTGCAATGCTTGACCACATACATTTTAATTAAATGACTTCTCTAATTTGGAGTTTACTAGCTAATTACTCTCGAGAAAGAGCTTTTGAAAAAGTTGTCAAATTCAGTCCAATTATCCTACAGACCATAAATGTATCTTCTCCTTTCTCAAGGCTTCTCTTTCATGATACATAAACGATTAAGGGAGGAAGTTGGAAGCCATTGTTGTCGACTGGCTTAAAATCCTGGCTCTCTGCTCCAAAGTATCCTTTTCTCATAATAAGAAATAACAGCAGGACTTCTCTCACAGATCTTTGTAGGATTATATGAGTTAATAGGTAAAGTGTTAGGAATGGCTCATTCATCTGGCTGTTGGTCTCATTGTTATTAATACTATCCCAGCCAGAGCCTGAAAAGTTAGACAACTAAATCTGAAGGAACTGGGACTTTTAGTGGAAGAAAAGCTGCTTGATGGTAAATCTAGTCACTAATGAAACATAAAAACAGCTAACATTTAATGTTTATTTTGTGTCCCATTTTGGTTAAAGACTTCACAGTGAACCTTCACAACCCGAGGAATTATATAATGAGGAAACAGGACAAAGAGGAGCGGCAACGATTCAATCTAGTTATCAGCCCACAGACGTTCAGCAGTTTGCTGAACTCACCCTCCCACCTGCTGCTTTCACACTTTTGAGAGGGATCATATGTCCAGATCAGTTTCCTCTATGTAGCTTTCTACATTTTAAGAGTATTTTAGGAGAAACGAATTATTCACGCGCCCAGAAATTTGCGTAACTGTTACACGCAGGCAGAGGCCTTTTGAAATGCTGAAAGGGCAAGATACTGCTTCTCGCCTGCAGGGGGCGCGGTCTGTGGCGGCATCTGGGACTTGAGTGGTGGGCGTCAGGTCCAGGCTGGGGCATTGGGTAGCAAGGTTGGGCTAGGGGATGCTGGCTTCGATTTGATTTTTCACGTTTTTGAACTGGACAATAGCTGTGGAGAAAAAGAGGAAAGGAAGCAGTTAAGGGAGGAGGGGGAGGGAGTGAAAGTGCCATCTACAGAATGAGAGAGAGAAGTAGCCATTCCAAAGCAATGCCTTGCCCTCCTCCTAGGCTTTGCTTCCCACCGCGATTCTTGGTGGTCGCTTCTTCCTGAGGTTACAGGGTAAACAAACCTGGCACACGTTGTAAAACCCTCACCGTGAGGGGCTCCTGGGGCTTCAGGCCTCTCTGCGGCTTCGCTGTTTAGTCCAGCTAAGAGGTTTCATGTGTGCTGTGGTCTTTTGCCCTCAGCCAGTTAACCCTTACCTCTCTGGAGGCAACCTTCCATCAAAGACGCCTCCCCCACCTCAGGAGACAGATCGTCCCCCTTCTTTTATCTTTCTATTTGGAAAACAAACCCAAACCACAAGAGGCCTAGAGGATATTCCAGTCTTCAAGCCACCAGTCTAGTTCAAGAAAACCAGGCAGGGACCAGAGACCTTGCTTAGAGGCCAGGGCAGTCCTTGGTACACCATATGAATGCTTCCTCAGGAAGGGCGCTGCCTGTAGCGTCAAAGAGGGAAAGTAACTGGGGCAAAATTAGCTGGATTTTTTTTTGGTGTGTGTGGTTATTTCTTGTAAGGATGAGACTTTCTTGGATTGAAGGATTCAGTTGTTAATTTTGATAAAGTAAATCTCACCCAGATCTCCAGGTAAAGGGCTCTGTGTTTTTAGTTAAAGAACTTTCTTTTAGTTAAAGAAGAAACGGGATGTTGATAAAAGGGAAAAGGACGGATTCCTTCCGAATGGTCTTCACTTCTAACCACAAATGTGAGATCTACATGAGACAAAAAAATGAAAAGTTTAATTCAGGCACAGGAAAACAACCCATTTTCCTCCTTTTAAATCGACCCATAGGTCAAATAAATGGGTTTGGGTGGTGTCTAAATTAAAATGTGGTTCACCTTTATTTATGCCCTCTAAACATATTTTTTTTTCAGTTGAATCAAATTAGACCAACTTTTGTTCATATAGAAACTTATCTTTTAATATTACAATACCAGGATCCTCGCACATTTTATATACAATGTCACTCCACATTTAAAATATATTTCTTAGGTTTACATAAAAAATGGAAGTACTAATGTTATTTACAAAAATACATTCAATACCACTAACATTTAGATGCAACGTTCCCACTTTGCTTTAAACAGGAATGAACTTCTTCTGAACATGGCACAAAAGGATCACCGTAATAAAAGTAAATATATTACAAAACCAACCAAACAAAAAGTAAAACCGCTGATCTAAGCCACTCGCGGTTCCCAAGATACAAGCCCAAAGCCGAAAGGCTTTTTCATCCGAGCGTGCACAGCAGTTTCCAAAAAGTTTCTTTGTGAATATGTCTCCTTCCCTATCATAAACTCCTGGGTCTGGCTTCCTAAATATTAAGGTAACGTGATCTAAAGGATTAGGCGAAGCAGGGAGGGTGGGATCTTCCTGCTCCGTGGAGAACGTCCGGACCACTGAGTTACTTCTCCACCACCTCCTCCACGCAGGGGAGTTTGTGTTCCTCCGAGGAAATGCTGTCCACGATGGAAGAGAGGCATCGAAGGCTACTCGAGGCCGATGAATCAATGCTTGTCCCTCCTGGGAGCAGAAAATACACAGACACATAAACATACTTCCCATGGAAGGAAGGCAGCTCTGCTCCCCGCGCCAGGCGCGGTCGCCGAGTTGGGAGCGCCAGCTCGCAGGGCACATCCCGGTTCCCGCTCGGCTCCGAGCATTGTTTTCTGCCCCCAGAGAGCTTCCCAGCCCCCTCCCGGGAGTTTCTCTAGTAGCCCTGTGCCCTTTTACTTTACCTTCCTTGGCAGTTATCACGAGCCCCCTGGAATGATCCGAAACACTTGGCCACTGGGAGCTGCAGGTGCGCAGGAAATCCGCACCCTCAAGCTGGAGGAAAACCGAGGCAGCAGATTAGTCAAGAAACATGGGTTCCGGGGGTGGGTTAGGGGGCCGTTGGTGGGGGTGTCTCCCCTGTTTCCTCAGGCCGGGTACGAATTTCCTGCCTCCTGCAGGCACCCCGTGTTCACGGGTCACCGGGGGTTCATTAGAGAGGCAGCGGGAGGGGAGGGCGAGGAAGGGGACCGGGAACGGAGACCGAGCAGCTGGAAGTTAAGGCCCCGAGGAAGGCACCTAATCAGCCTATCCATTCCCCGCCCGGCGGCAGCATCTGGGCTCACATTTTCTTGCTTGGGTCTGTAGCTGAAGGGGTCCACCCCTAACTCCTGCATTTTGTCCTGCTGATCCAGCCGGTGCAGCAGGTCCTGCAACCGCTCGATGTAGTTAATGGCGCTCCGCAGAATCTCCACCTTGGGCAGCCTCTGGTTGGGGTTGGCCACAGTCCGTCGCTTCAGTGCCTCGAAGGCCTCGTTGATTTTCTTGAGCCGCCGCCTCTCGCGCAGGGTGGCGGCCTTCCGCCGGTCGGTGGGGGCAGATTTTCTCTTGCAGGTCTTGCAAGCCCAGATCAGACATTGGCCGGGACAGTGGGGAGGCTGCAGGCCTGGGGGCGCCAGGACATGTTCCTCTCCGCTGCTGTCGCTCCCGGCTTCTGGGGGCATTTGGTCCTGGCAGGGCGACAGGGTACCATCACTCCCTGGATACAGAGGAGAGCCCTCTGCCACTTCTAAGGGCTGCAGGGTAACATTTTCCCCGTCCAAGTAGAAAAAATAGGAGCCAGTTTCAAAAAGGTCCATCATCATGTTCTCTTCCTTGGCCTCTGACTTGGTCTGAACAGGGTGATGGGCTCAAAAACCCAGAAGGTTCTGGGTGGTTACCCAGATGGCATTTAATTAGTGCGGTGACATAAGTCGCCCCAGCTTTATATATAGTAGCTCCTGAAACTCAATCCAACTTTTAGCTGTCATGGAGCATCAGTCTCTCAATGTGATTACACCCAGTGCTCTCTAGAACATCTAGTTTGAAAGAAAACTGAGAAGTGTCACCTTTAGAATGATGTGACAACCTATATGCAGGACAGGTTAAAACAAAATATATGGACTCCTAAATTTAAACAAAGCATCGAACACTTCAATTTGGGACACTTTAGAGGCTAACCTGCTTACAGGACAAGTTCAAAACAACTGGGGATTAACACTGCACTGTTCCCCTCCCCCAGGCTCATCTGAATTCTAAGTATAGACCCATGATGAAAGATTTCAAAGGCAATAGCCATTGCTCCAAAATAGCTTGTTTAATATTTGCAGAGTGGTTCAGGTCTTTTCTCTCTCCTGCCTCTCAAAAAGATGCTATTCCTGTGATAAAACCATTACAGTCCTTCCAAGGTTATACATGACTTTCAGGCTTCAGCCTCCATAGCAGCAGGTAAATCTCTTTCCTCTCTTTTACTAAGGTTGTATGACAGTTTGGGAGCTGGAAGGGGTGGCTAGAGGGTGCTCAGATTCCTTCCTTGGCTATCTTTTTCTGGAGGGTGGCAACGTAAGATCCGAATTCCATACCCCTCCATGGTGGACCAGTAGTACCTATAAGGTGAGGGGTGGGACTGAGGATGGGGATGCAATGAATGTAATAATGTCTCTTGAATAATAGTTTTAGTGGAAATAAGACTCATAGCTATTTGATATTCCAGGATTCAGTGTGGCACTCTAAGGTTCCTCTGTTAAGGCTCCTATTCTACACTGTGTGCTCACGGCTTTTTTATTCTCTTTCTTGGCACCCTTTGATGCCAGATAAGTTGTTTCTTAGGATTCAGCTGAGAAAGGTAGCAGCGAAGACGCAAACCAAGGAAGAGTGTGTTTACCTGCAGCTTGCCTGTGGTTCAGTGCACATAGGTATGGTGGTTGGGGAGGTATAAGAGAAGGATGAAGTGCAAGGCCCCTAAGTTCCTAAGAAGTCCCTTCAAGTCCTAGCTAAGTTAATTTCTGTTTCTGTGTGCCTAGGCAATACTAGGTTTTGATTTCTCTTAAGATAACAATGGTTGCCTTATGGAATTTTGGGGACAATTCGATTAACTGATCCCATGCGTGTGAAGCATATAACCTTACATTAGCTGCTTGATAAACATTAGTTATCATGGAAAGCATAAGGCTATGTCAAGGCTAAGACCATTTCTTATGAAGGAAGTGAAGCACAGCTGTAGCAGATAATTTTTCCTCCTATTGAAATTGTTTTATTTTGTTATACCCTTTCCTTTTCCCTTCCCTTTCTTTCCCAGAGCTCTGGAAGACTCTTTCCAACTATAAATTGCCTTTGGGATGACAGTCACCTCTGGTTTTGGCCATTAGAGTCAGTGCCTGAAAAACCAGATGGAAACATAATATCTTCTTCTTCTACCCCAAGCAGTGATAATTATAGGCTACGCTCAATATGATTTCATTTTTTAAAATGAATAGGCTGAAAACAATGTCCTTGGACTCAATGGTCAGACAATGTAGAAACTAGTTACATTTTTGAGTTAAGTCGCTTACTCCATAAGATAAATCATTATTTTCTGATCAAGCCATAGACCTGAGATGTTAAGTTTTGCCATTTTGTGCTATTTTTACATTTTTGTTATTGTGCAGCTGTATATTCCTTATGAAGTATGCGAACCATTTTTCAGTTTTTAAAAAAGTAGGAACTATAGGGAATAATAAGAATCTAATACTTTTGTGCAGTTTCTCCTATTTCTGCCAGTCCCCTGGTTGCTAGTATCAGCAGTAGCGACTACAGATTGGAGGCTCCAAGAATTCATGGAATAGTCTTGAATATATTATGGAAAATTACCCTGTGCTCTTAACTTCACTCTGTGCTGCATCTTCTAACGAGAAGGCAATTTGAAAAGTCATTTTAAGCAGTAAAATTATATAGCATTATTGCTAAGATTATTAAGAAAATGATATCTGAAATTCATTTATTCAACATTTTTGAGTTACTGAGTGCCAGATAGTGTCTTGGGTGCCAAGAATAAAGCAGTGAAAAATGATCCCTTTTCTTATGGAGATGGAATCTAGAAGGGTGAGTGAGATTGACTAAGCAATTAAAAAAATGGGAGAAATAGCACTTGAATTGGGGTATCAAAGGCCTACATCACAATTACTTTGGGCCTCTGAGAACTTAGTCAACCCTAATATCTCAAATTCTCAGTTTTTCACCCATAAAGTACATAATGACAAAGATACCATATTCTCAAAGGTCATGATAAAGTTTTTAAAAATGCAAAGTCACTTCAAAAATGTTGCATACCCAAAAAGAAAAGTATTTTAATTACTGCAATTAGGTTTACAGAAAAAATGAAGTTAGAAAAATATTGCTTCTCAGAATGTTGTTGCTTGGATGATAGAAGTAACGTGTAAGGTGATAACGATTCTCAGACTCACCTCTGATTTTAAGACGTTTCGGGCAGATCTGAGACAGTTTATGCATCATGAACCTGCTAAAGAATATGGAAGTGCACTTTCTCCTTTATTTTTCCCTTATTTAAATATCACCACTGGAGAAACAATGAGTTCAAAACATAGAGAAGATTCTAGAAAGAAGAGGAAAAAGCTTTGGGGTGCCAATCAAGAGCAAACTTCCCAGACAGGGGTGGCATTTCTTTGTGTGAATTCAGCTATCACTACTGAATTGTCATTTCTTATTAAATTACAAAACCCCTTTAACAACATTCTCTAGAATTCAGGCCAATAATATTAGTCTTCTTATTCACCTTGTTCAAACAGATTTTTCCCTTTTTTGTTGTTTTGAGGGCTGAGGTAGGGATGGGAAGAGAGAAAAAAGGAAATGCCAACTTGGGAAATAACCATTTTTTATTAGATTAGGTAATGGGAAAATACACAGTGATTCCAAACAACTAACTAGTGAACTCTTGGAACTCAAACTGTTTACAGAATGTGAGATGCCTGTAATTGCAATTACATTATTTCTCAGTACAACATGGGAGACACAGATCTCAACAAGTGGTCAAAACGGGTTTATCCTCCAAGCTTTAGATAGTTCAAGTGCATTTTTTAATTATGAAAAAAGTAACTAATAAGAGAATAATAAAATTAAATATCAATAAGTCACTTCAGGGGCCTAGAGTTCATAACGAAATGTGAAAGTAAGTTAGTGATAGAATTGAGAGTTTTCAAATAGTTTTCAAATTATTCTTACTTCATGCTTAGTTATTTGTAAATGTATTTTCTTCCCATCATCTCCACAAAATCTTGAATATGTCCAGCTTTTCCTCTCTGTGAAAAAGTGTAGGAGGAAAAGGATTATAGTTAGTCCAGCCAACAGTGGGTTTCCACTGTGAGCTTTTGGGAAGGTGTTGTATCTGGTGGCAAAGCAGTCTTGGATAAGTCAGAAACTAAGTTCTAGCTATTCATAATTATACATTCCAGGCTTATTTTAAAAGACATCAAATGGCATATATAATACATACATCATAGATTTGTTGTTAGCATAAAATGGAAAAATATATGTTGAATCCATATTATGGAGTGGGCACTCAAAAATGTTAATTTCCTTGCTTCCCAATTCATACGGCTTCTGATTGAAATAGCCAAAGGGAATTAATTGAAGTATGCAGATCTGTTAAGACAGATGTTTAGGATAAATTTAGGGATTTATTTGTGTTAATTGTGTTACAGAAGTGAAAATATTAACACTAGTATTAGTTGCTCAGTTGTCTCCAACTCTTGGTGACCCCATGGACTGTAGCCAGCCAGGCTCCTCCGTCCATGGGGTTCTCCAGGCAAGAATACTGGAGTGGGTTGCTGTTTCCTTCACCAGGGAATCTTCTTGACCCAGGGATCCAACCCAGGTCTCCTGTATTGCTGGCAGATACTTTACCGTCTGAGCCACCAGGGAATATTAGCACTAGGGACTCCAGTAATTGTTTCGTGTGTTTATGCCCTCAGCAAATTTCTGTTTACTCTAATTTAAAAAAAAATTACACAAGTGACTAGGAAATTGGAGGAAGAGAATGTGGTTTCTTATGAGTGTGTAACAATGAACAATCTGTCACGAATGGATGGAATGGTCTGGGAAGTTCCTAAGATGTTGGGTTGGGATTTCTAGGGAGCAGATTTGAAGATTTTTAACAGACCTGACGATTAGGGTAGTGGTGACCATAGGAGGAAGTTCAGGGAAGAAGTAGACACAGCATCAGTCAGGAACTGATGAAGAGGTTTTCGTGGGCTATACCTAGGGAATTTGGCTAGATTGTTGCATTTGTTGCTCAGTGACTAAACCCTGTTAGACTCGTGGCGACCCCCTGGCCTATGACACACCAGGCTCCCCTGTCTGTCACTGTCTCCCCTACTTTGCTCAAACTCATGTCCGTTGAGTCAGTGAAACCGGGTTCAAAAAAGCAGATTCTGTCATAGCTGAAAAAGCAGAACTGAGGGCCAGATAGAAAATAGTTATACTTTTTCAGCAGCGGAAAGAAAGAGGAGGAAAGGGAATAAAAGAAAGAGGGGCTGGAGGAGGAGGAGCAGGAGAGGAAGAAAATGAACGGCATGAAGTCCAGCCTGTGGGGAGAAGAAGGGTCAGCTAGCAAGGCCAGGGAGTGGCCCTAAAGAATAGAAGGTGAAGGAAGGGCCGCTGACTGAAAGGGAAAATTCAGAAGAGGCAGATTAATGCTCTCAATTTGTGGCTGCTAAATGAGTAACATGAGCCCGGGCACCTGTAATTTACCTAATCTTCAGACAGTTTGTGCCCAGAGATTCCCAAACACCATGGTAAATATAGCTTGCGTTTAGACTGACAGAATGTTCGAGTTACTGCTGAGGACAAGGGGAGGGACCCAACCACGCAGAGGAGAAGGGAAGCTTTTTTTTTTTTTAATTCAATAAGGATTTTATTTGTAGTTATAAACTTTTTTTTTTTTTGAATTGGAGGAAAATTGCTTTACAGTGTGTTGGTTTCTGCTGTACAACAATGTGAATTAGCTGTATGGACATTCCCTCTCTGGTCAGCCTCTCTCCCCGTCCCTATCTCACTCATCTAAGTCATCACAGAGCACCAGGCTGGGCTCCCTGTGTTACAGACAACTTCTCAGAGCTGACTGCTCCACACATGACAGTGTGTCTGTGTTGACGCCACTTTCTCCATTTGTCCCAGAGGCAAATCCCCTGCAATCTCCAGATAGTGGCGGTGAGAAGCTGGGCAGAGAAAGCTGGGCTGGGCAGCGGCCTTTTTCAAGCAGCTCTGAAGAAGTGTGTCTAAGACAAACAGAGACGAACCAGAGAGGCTGCTCTTCAGATGTTTCAAGAAATTTATTTTTTTACTCTTTGCTCTCAACCCCCATATAACCTGTGTTCAGTTCATGCGCTAGATACAGAGGGCTACTGAAGGAAGCTGCAGCTCATTTATTTTCTAGGCACAACATCTAGGGAAAGAGACAATAAATAGGAGTGTTTCTCCTCTACCCCAGAAACACTCATTCCTTGGTGCTTAGAAAATGAAATTCCCTTTAAAATTCTGCGCACTCCCTGTCTTCACTCAGATTGAGGGATTTTAGAGCAACATTTGTGAAACATTACAATGTTTCTAGGTTAAGTGTTCCTACCCTGTGGGTTGCCAACTGGGGAAGGTTTGCTTAGGACAAGTACACTGAAGGTCCTGCTTTCGGGACTAAGCTTGGGAAATCCCCAGGCAAATCAGAACAAGCTGTAAGCATCTATCCAGGATAGATGGATAGAATCTATTCATAGATATGAGCAATGGACAGAGTACAGGATGTATAGGCTTTTTTCTTTAAAGAGAATTATAGTGATTACAAGTATGGGATTTGATGTTAGACATAAGTTCTAGACTCAGCTCTGCCACTTGCTAATATTTGACCTTGGGCAAGTAATTTTAACTTAAGTCTCAGCTAGTCCATAAGATAGAAATAATATTACCTTATAAGGTGGTTTTAATGATTAAAACAATGTTAATAAGCACCTAATATACAGTATCCAGCACACAGGAAACAATACAAACTGGTATTATTTCAATTGATAGAAGAAAAGAAAAATCACCCATCAACCTCTTGCCTCAATAAATCATACTTTGTTTTTTTTGTCCTACATATGACCAAAAATTTTATATTATGTAATATTATATAATGTAAATTTTATATTAAATAATTTTAAGAATATAAATATAATATCATGTATTTATGGTCTTTTTCACTTAAATGTAATAGTTTATGTAATCATAAACTTTATTCATGATGCTCCATAGTAACTGTTTAAAATGTCTAAGATATATGGAATGGCCTTTCAATGTTGTTTACATCTTTTAAAAACTAAATGATTGTGATCTTCAGATGATCCAAATTATAGTAGGGTCTGGTGTTACCAGCTTGCTAAGCTAAACAGATGTCTCTAGTATAGAATGGTTAGCCAAGTATTTTGTTACTGCCCTCCAACTGGCTGGTTATGACATATTGTCCAAAATAGTTGGTGCTTTAAAGCCTATGTCAGAGCCTACTGTGACAAATAGTCACCACTGTACAAACACATTTATCCCATAAAGTTTCTCTACCGGTTTGGAAAAAAACAGTTGTTTAATCAGACGTACACACACATTTCACACTTTTTCAGAACTTCAGACATTTCACCTTGAGATAAATACATGTTAGCTTTTAGGATGGTAAGTGGCAGAGGCGTGCCAAAAGTGGTAAAATGTTTAAATTGTATATATCCTGGTGCTTTTTAAGTACAGGAATTATTTCAGTGTGTTGCTAGTCACATAAAAATTAATCATGTTAAGTTTTGTCTTCTCTAATTTCAAGATCTGGGCTAGGTGTTGTGATTGGAAAAGCCATGCTATATAATTTCACAATGTAAGCACAATCTTTTTATTAAGTATTTTTTTTTCTAAGTATAAACTATATGAGATTAGAAGCTGTTTGACACTGTAATATTCCAGGATTTGTACTTTTAGAGTATAGCATGAAGAGTAGCTATATATAATTTATTTTGTAAAGTTGTAGCCATTAGTCAATTTTGAAAAAAAAAAAAAGTGGCAATTCCTGTGTTGAAGCACTTTAGATAAATGATTTCATTATATATCACAATGTTTTGGGCTTCCCAGATAGCTAGGTTGGTAAAGAATCCACCTGCAATTCAGGAGACCCCAGTTTGATTCCTGGGTTGGAAATATGCCCTGGAGAAGGGATAGGCTACCCACTCCAGTATTCTTGGGCTTCACTTGTGTGGCTCAGCTGGTAAAGAATCCGCCCGCAATGCGGGAGACCTGAGTTCGATCCCTGGATTGGGAAAATTCCCTGGAGAAGGGAAAGGCTACCCACTCCAGTATTCTGGCCTGGAGAATTCCATGGACTGTATGTATAGTCCATGAGGTCGCAAAGAGTCAGAGACAACCGAGTGACTTTCACTTCATTTCACAATGTTTTGCCAATATGATTTATCTCCATTTTAAAAAGGGAATAAAACAATGAGAAATTAATCGACTCTCCCCAAATCACATGCTTATTAACTAAATTCTGGCTCTTAGAGCATCTCTTACAGTTCATAAATTGATTTATATAATCAAAAAGAAGTCCTTATTCTGAGTCTCCTTACAGTGCCCAATAGAAGAGTAGTCTGCAATGGAAAAGTCTTAAGGGCAAGTTAACTTAGGGGACCTTTCAGTGTTTATCTGGCCACGCGTAGGATAACTTCCGTTTTTCTAGTGACCAAAAGAGGTACTGTTGATAGCTGTTGGCTGAGATTTGGACCTGTGTTGACCCATTGGGAAATAATGATGCAATGGTATTTTCCATGTACAGTGCCATCCTGTCCCAGAGGTCATGAAATTGCTTCTCAAATTCAAATGCTTGAAACCCATGGTCTATTGTTACTTTAAAATACACAGTAAGAAGGAAAGAGAAAGACAGTGTAGTTTAGCACACTTACGACAGGGTAAAGGTGGAGTGGAGAGACCTTACTATCCAAGTCTTGAGTTACACAATGCATATGTGCGTGTATGCGAAGTCGCTTCAGTCATGTCTGATTCCTTGCAACCCCACCAGACTCCTCTGTCCATGGGATTTCCCAGGCAATAATACTGGAGTGGGTTGCCATGCCCTCCTCCAGGGGATCTGCTCCACCCGGAGATTGAACCCACATCTCTTCCGTCTGCATTGGCAGGTGGGTTCTTTACCACTAGGGACCTGGGAAGCCTACACAATGCATTTATGTCCTGTATTTCTTCCTTCCCCTTCAGTCTGCCCAGGAGACCAGTACAAGGACCAGAACTGAGGATGAGCAAGGAATCTCACCAGACAGAAGGTGTCTGAATAAATACACGGATGCTCTGTATACCTAGTCAAAACTACAGCTCACCTATAGGGAGCTGTATCTACTATATCTACGGGGTGGCTAGCAGATTATGTGGACCAAACTGGACTTCACCAATAAGTAGTCATTTTAAGACTTCTTGAAATGGGGTTTCTCAGGTATATTTGGTTGTTTGATGCTTAATTGGCCCTCCAGCCCTTTCTGTGTTGACAAGCATAGGGTGAACTCACTTTGTCTGTAACCTGTTTTCCCAATCATTTGCTTTTATATATAGTTTCATCTACTCTCTTATACTCTATAGTAGGATTGAATATTCTTAAGTAACAGCAAGTATATATTATAGCTCCTTTCAGAATAGTTCTTTACATGTTTTCAAATATTAATAGAATTGCTGTTGCTTGATATTTTCTAGTATCTTGACTAATTTCTTTGAATTCTTTAACATAAATCTCTCTT
Source organism: Bos taurus (assembly GCF_002263795.3). Taxonomy (NCBI): domain Eukaryota; kingdom Metazoa; phylum Chordata; class Mammalia; order Artiodactyla; family Bovidae; genus Bos; species Bos taurus. Next base: position 10,266,507 of record NC_037332.1, on the reverse strand, counting down.
TATAAAAGTTTCATAATCTCTAATTTCTATTTGCCATGTACCATCTCTTGTTTTTTGCTTCTTTTTGAAAGTTGTTAAAAAAAAAAAATAGTTTGGGCTTGAAAGGTTCTTTTAAAAAAAAAAATGGTGGGTATGTTTTGTTCCAAGAATTACCACATCAGCTGAGTGTAGAATTTCTTTCTAAATTTGTTTTCAAGAAAACAGACGATCATATGCTTTTGGAGCTCAACAAGGTAAGGTGCCTACATAGCCCTTAAGAAAGCATTCTTTTTCTCAAAACACAGACTAATGTGAATTGTGACAAGCATGACTCTTATGATGGATATTTGGTGAAGTATGATTTTCTTTTCATACAAACCAGGTCTCTATTAACATGGTTTCCTCAAGTCCACTTCTCACTTTCAAATCCTCTAGGAATTGACACCAACTGCCCATTTTGACACTCGCTCATTAATTTCCTTTCAATAGGATGATTCTCTCAGCTGTTGTGGCAATTTACGGTTTTACAGACTTTTCTGGTACGGCTCTTTGTTGACTATCCTTTCTGTGTTCAGGAGACGGTACACCACCAGAGGCCTGCAAGTGTGTCACAGAGTCATTAGTGTAGTTTACCATTTGTTTCATTTCCACTCTCCCCAAGGGAGACTTCAGCGGAGCCCTTAAAAAGTCAAAAGAACAGAATCAATTAGTTCTCTCCAGCAAGACTGAATGGGCTTGATATCAGGTAGATCCATGCCAGTGCTTTCTTCCCTAACTTGCACTGTTCCACACACTCAACCTGACTGGGTCCAGTAGATCTCTAGTTCACAGATTTTTTTTTCCCCAGTTGGGAGGTGTGTGTGCACACATTGTGTGAGGGAGGTCACTTCCCTGCCATGACTGGAAGCACTCACAGAACCCAGGGGACAGAGAATGACTTTTGTAGCCCCTTGTGAAATATGAACGACCTTGCTCATTTCTATTCGTGATTGGGAAACCCCCAGAACTTTGAGGATTAAAGAGCATAAAAATGAATAACAGAAGGAATGGCTGTAGAAGAGTACAGTATTTGTTTTGCAATAAAATTAAGTGGGACTGACTGTATGACTTTTCCGTGGCGCAGGTTCTTTTTCTGTGTGTCCAGTTTTGTTTTGGGTTAGTGAGAAACAGCACGTCACCAAGAAAGAATGCAGGAACCGCGGGCTACTTTACACTTTACCAATCTGTTGTGCTGTTCCTGGAAATGTTTGTATTTGATGTTTTCCAGAAGGTAGCAAATTTGTGTGTGTGTGGCTGCTATGCTTAAAGATAAGTGTAATGTGATATTTGACTGTTTTATTTTACCTTTGTATTCAACTCAGTGAACATGGTTTAATCCTTCAGAATTTGTTTCATCTTACGATATAATAAAACTAAGAACATATGCCGCTTTAACTAAGTAATTTCAAGCTATTCATTTGTTAATGTTCCCTACATGATTCTACAACAGCTAGACTTCTTATGTTTCAAACTTTATTTTTACTTCTTGGAGTGTTTGGTATTTTATATAGCTTTCTAAAGCTCCCATAGCAGAATTTTTTCTTTAATCTTATTCATTTCAATTCACTAAAAAGCTTATTTTTTTTTTTCTGACTTTGAAGAAAATCCCAGTCTTCTCTATGGAATAAGTTATCTTTTGAAGATTAAAGTGATGATTAAAATCAGCTTTAGGACATATGATAATACTATAATACTATTTTTGGCAGTGGTGTGTTACTTAAAATGTTTTATAAATGCATTATCTTAGCAATAACTTCAACCACAGGAAAAAATGAAGCACGATCTTATAAGATTAGTGTGAGATTTCCTGAGGGTGCAGTAATTTAGCTCTACTTTCAGAAGTGGGCAGCAAGACTTTTCTGGGGCTCTGGGGTTTTTAATAGTCTATCTAGAATAAAGACAAATAATGGAGCCAGAGGAGAGGAGAGGGGGAGAGGAAGGAGAGAGGAGAGAGGGAAAGGAAAAGCTAGAAGGGGAAATGTAGGGTTATAAAATCATTCTGAGTTCAGAATTGACCACTTGGCTTCTATCAGAATCTATTCTTTTTATAAAACAACTCACAACGTTTTGAAAATCAAAGGCCTTAGCCTAAATCACGTCTTTTTAATAGTATGCTTCCTTGGTAATAGAATCTGGTGAAAAAGCACAGAATCACAGTAAGCTTGGGAGCACTTGATTTTGTCTAGTATGTTCCTATTTCAAAGTTTATGACTGTAAGAAAATACTCACAAGGGATTATTTATGGAGTGTGGATCATCAGGCGATTTCTATTTTTCTCAACTGCCTCTTTTCCTATGTCTCATATTGATTACAGCATTTGCTCCTGTGGTTATTCATAACCAAGCTCTTATCACATTGCCCTCTAGTGCTTATTTGCTCATGTAGTCCACCCTGGAGAGCAGGAACTATGTAATCATCAGTGCTTAGAAGACTACTTGGTGGAAAGCAGGGACTGTGTAAGATCTGCTGAGTGAGAACTGTCAAAACCCTCATCGTCTTCCCTGAGATGAAGTAGCATCTTTCCTTATCAGATACTTATTCTTTTATTTCTATTTCTGTTTGTGATTTGGTGCTTTGCCCAAAACACTGTGCATCCAGATCAGTGAAAGATACAATGCTCATCTTATTTTAGTAGAACTTCCTGGAAACTTTATGGGATAATAGGCACTCTGCTTAAAAAAAAAAAAAATTATATAGCAAGCTTTATTTTTGGAGCTGAAATTGCTAAGCCTTGGATACTAAATCTAAGTAATTAATTGCTTAGTCTGGCTGTCACAACACAATTAGAGTACATCAATTTGTGTTCAGGCACTCGTGCTATGTTGGTGGGTTGCTTGTTCCTAGTAACCCAGCTCCTGAGTACCTGGTCATCCTCGTTGTTCCTGGCTTCCATGTCATGAGAGTCTGCCAGCTGACCCTGAGAGTGAAGGCCTTGGGACATATGGTATGTTAGTGTTGGCCATTCTTCTGGACACTCTCCAGTTGCCACCATTTCACTTCCTGAACTTTACTTGTTCAGAGTTGACTGGGTTCCTGAGGTAGAATAGTACAGAACCCAGCACTGGAACCAGTAATCCTTAACCCCCTCTTTGTACCCTTCAACTTCCTTCTTAATAAAGTCTTAGCTTTATAATAATAAAAATATTCTAATTTACCTTGAAATAACTTAATTTTGTACAACATTTTTTAGTCTAATATTAATACTTATTTTTAAAAAGTGGTATCTTAAATGTTTCATATCATGTAACCCATGTAAGGTGGCTCAAGACAGTAAAGAATCTGCCTGCAATTCAGGAGATCTGAGTTTGATCCCTGGGTCAGGAAGATCCTCTGGATAAAGGAATGGCAATCCACTCCCATATTCTTGCCTGCAGAATTCCATGGACAGAGGAGCCTGGAGTTGGACGCGACTGACTAACACTTTGTCTTTCACTTTCTTTTCAATACATTTATGACAACTTTGAAATGATCACAGTAGTCTGTCTAAGGTGCTGTTGAAATAATCAGGCCTCAATAAACTTCTTAGAACAGAACATGTAATAGTGGAACACATAGTAGAGCAGACCTCTCCTTTCATGTGACTTAATTAAGATCTTTTGATGAACTCACTTATTAAATATTTTTTTGTAAATTACATGTAATTCAGGCCTAAACTCTGAGAGTGAAATGGTCGTACTTCTAGCCAATGCCATTAACTCCCCAATTGTCTTATTAAATAGCTTCATGAAAACATATTTATTTATGGTTGAGCTGGGTCTTCATTTTTGCTCGTGGGCTTTCTCTAGTTGCTGTAACTGGGCGGTTACTCTGTTCTGGTTCCCAGACTTCTCACTGCAGTGGCTTCTCTTGTTGCAGAGCACAGGCTCTAGAGCATTTGGGCTTCAATAGTCGTGGCTTGTCGGCTCTAGCACGGGGCTCAGCAGCTGCAGGGCACAGGCATAGTTGCTGTGAGGCGTGTGGAATCTTCCCAGTCCAGGGATCAACCCCGCGTCTCCTCCATTGGCAGGCAGGTTCTCTACCACTGAGCCATCAGGGAAGCCCTAAAGTTCACCGTTTTAAAATGTGTCGGTCAGCGGTTTATAGTATTTTCACAAAGTTGTACAATCATCACCACTATTTCCATCATCCCAAGAAGAACCCTTGTTCCCATGAGCACTCACATCCCACTTCCCACTCCGTTCCTGGCAACCACTAATGAACTTTCTATGGATATGCCTATTTTGGATATTTAGTTTAAGTGGAATCATTGCAATATGTCTGGCTTCTTTAGAAACCATGGGTGAAATGGCACTTCACTTACCTTCTCTGAACAAGGTTTTAAGATTTTCACGTCCTCCAGGCAGCATGCAGCCTGAACAATAAGATGCCTGCCTGAGTTGTTTTCCAGGAACTTGGAGTCAGCTGCACGTAGTTAAGGCTGAGCCAAGAGTCAGCTGTGTCTAGTTCGAGCTGCGCGCCTTAGGGCTAGAAAGGACCCCTGACCGCTGGTCTGGGCATGCGTAGGCATGCGCACTTGTGACCTTTAAAATGTGCAGAGGCCTGAAGCTTAGTTATGCCAGTGCTGTACAAAGATTGTCTTGGCTTCTCCGAGATGATTTGACACCTATTTGCCCATCTCCTTGCTTTGGTGCAAACCTCAGCATCTCACCGTTTTGGCTTGCTGCGAGTTGGGTAAAACAAACCGGTAAGTAACACCTTCACTTAGTGTAAAGTTTTCAAGGTTGATGTTTGAATAAGTACTCCATTCCTTTTTGTGGCTGAATAATATTCCATTGTATGTATGTACCACATTTATTTATCTGTTTTTTTTTTTTTTTTTTGCTATTATGAATAATGTTGCAGTAGAAACTTAAATGTGTGATTGTTTGTGTGGAGCCACATTTAGTTTGTTTGAACTGGTACCATAAGAAAGCCTCCAGGATGTGGTTAGTTGATAAATCTTTTAAGTCTCTGTGGTTCCTCCGCTACAGCTTTATATCTTTTCCAGATTTTTTAAAGAATTGATTCATTGGTCCTGTATGGTTTTCCAAACTCTGAATTTTGTTGATTGCATTTTTGGGCATAATTTAACATGTTTTTCTAATGTCTATAATTTCATCAATTGGTAGCTGGATGTAGATGCTTGATTGGATTCAGACTCGATGGGAGGAGAGAGGGCTGGCAAGATCACATTGTACTTTTTTTTTTTATTCTACAAACGTGTCTCTCTCACTTTTTTTTTTTTTTACTATTAGCAGCCATTCATGATATTTGCCTAGATACATTACGGAATGAGAGGTTGTGATGGTCTGTTATTTATTTATTAGCTAGAATATGGTATAAAGAAAAAAAATCTGCCCTCAAATATTTTGTTTTAAAAGTGATTTTTATTTTACTTTCTGATATTTCATTATTAGTGTAAAGAAATGCAACAGATTTCTCTGTGTTAATCTTATATCCTGCTACTTTGCTGTATTTATCACTTCTAGTAGTTTTTGCGTGAAGTCTTACAGAGTTTCCTATTTAAAGTATTGTGTTACCTGCATATAATGACAATTTTACATCTTCCCTTTCAATTTGGATACCTCTTATTTCTGGCATCACTGACTCCATGGACATGAGTTTGAGTAAACTCCAGAAATTGGTGATGGACAGGGAGGCCTGGTGTGCTGCGATTTATGGGGTCGCAAAGAGTTGGACACGACTGAGCGACTGAACTGAATTGAGCTATTTCCTCTTGGATACCTTTTATTTTGTTTCAGGGACATACTTGTTAGAATTCTTATAAATTTTGGAGAAAATGTAAATGTTTCGCATTTGGTTAATATGACCCACTTGGCATTAAAAGTTGGTGTTTATCCTGAAAAGGTGAAATTGTTTATGATTTTTTAAAGAAAATTAAGACCAAAGGAAATAAGGCATGGAACATACTAAGATTTATTCACTCCAACATCCATCTTGGTTTATCACGAGGGGGTTAAATTTGACATGATTGCATTTTTTCCCCCCCTGGCAGCCAATTTCCCTGCATCATTTCTGAATAGCAACATATCTTTTCTTCCTTGGTGGGCGATACTTTCTGATATATTAAAATCTTATGTGGCCTGTATTTGAAAACTTGTCTGTTTTATTAGGTATTGCTTCTTATATTAGTTACACACTTCAACTTTATTTTTATAATAAAATATTTTAACATATGAAAGGAAAGTTTTCTCATCACTCGTAATCACATAAAAGTTTCTCATTTATTTTTCCAGATGTTTTCATAATGTGAACTTAAGATGTTTTCATAAATATAAAATAATCTAACACTATTAAAGATTTTTAAGTTACCATATTAAACTTATGAAGTAATTTGAAAATAACCTTGTTTTTTATAATAGGCTTCCCTTACTGAAAAATCTGATCATGTCTTAGGTTTCTCTGTTCTATAGTTTTCTTCAGAAGTACCCTCTGAGGTTAGCCTCTTGGTACTTTATATTTTGGGTGTTATCAGTAAACTAATTTTTCCCATTATTTCTTATCATTCATTAATTGGTTATCATTTTGGAATATTTATTTTGTGGTCACTTGTATTCGAGAACCTTTATTAAAGCCTTTCAGTCTGCTTATTTGTATTTCCTAGGTATGCAATATTTTTGAATCAAATAATGACAATTTTGACTTGTTATTTTTATTTTTCTTATTGCTTTGGTTAGATAAGCAGGATGTATTTTTGGTACCTGATTTTGATAAAATCTTTGTCTCTCAAATCTTTAGTGCCTTAGTTATTTAAAGCCTGTATGTATTTTTCATGCAATTCCCATTTATTTAGTACTGTTAAGCCACACTAAGGAGTGATCTAGAAATACATGTGTTTGTGTATCTCTGTCTATCTGTCTTCAGAAAGTGAGGGGTTATTGAAGCCAGCCTGAGTCTGTCTACTTTGTGTCTGCCCCCGAGGAAGGGCGATGCTTCTAAGCCTGGCTGGCCAGTAGGACCCTGACTCCTCGTGACCCGCTTCCCTTCCTCCAGCTTTCCTGGATCTGAGCGGTGCCAGCTCCTGGCTTCTCTTCAGCCTTGCCCCACCTGCCCGCTGTGATGCGATGCCTCCTCCTGGCCCACCCGCGTGTGTCCTGCCTGCCGGACTCACCACCTGCTGTTGCTTACTGTCCTCTCTGGCCCTGGTGGCTGCCTCCGTGTGTGTACAGATTGGCAGCCGAGGCCAGACCCGCCTCTACATCTCAGCACCTGTCTCACCTCGTGGGATATTTGGTTCCAAGTTTCTTTTGAAACTGTGCCTCCCTGCTTTTATAGTCTAATTAGTTTTGATGGAGTCTTTGAGGGGGGGGAAAAAAACATGTTAAACCCCTACCTTTCTCCTTATGGAGTAAATATAATGTAATTAAAAAAATGTTTTGAGTACTTTGGCTGTAATATTTCAGTGGCTGTTGAAATATGTTGAATTTCTATAAGTGATCCCCAAGTTTTATGTTTTGAAGGCTTACATGCTTTTAGGAAGTGAGATGTGTGTTGGTATGCACACAATATAAGGATATTGGCCATTAACTCTGTTTACAAACTGCTGTGTACGGGGAAATCATGTTTGCTGAAGTGTCTATAAGACAAAAAGTACTATTGAACTAGTTTTTAGTATGTCGTCCGATTGTACAGAATTCCTTTTTGTACTTTCAGTTGTTCAAAGGATTTTTGTCTGCATACTGTTAAGATCTTAGTTTCATTCTGGGTAACTGGTGATCCTGAATAAATGACAAATTACTGTCTGCTCAGTGTCCCTGCTCCCCTACTTTCATTTATCTTTGACCCAGTAGTGCTTGTTTGCTCCTTGAGAAGATATTTTAGCAAGTGGAGATTGGTAAGAAAATACACTGCTGCGTAGGCCACATTATTTTACTTCTTCTAAGGGAAACTTTCCAATTGCACGTATTAGTTCAGGTACATCTCATGCAGAAGATGATGTTATACAAAATGCAATGAGGTTCAAATTGTGAGAAAAAGTTTGTCAGCTGCTTGTGAATAAGGACTATCTAGTAAGAGGGGGAACGTGAGTGGAGGATAAGATCTGTTGAGAATACCGGAGCTAAAGCAGGGTATTGATAACGTGTAGGGTGTGTTAAGGCAGGAAGTATCATAGTTTGGCTTAGGTCTGGAAAATTGGAGTAAGACTGGGAAAAACACTTTCTGAGTTTAACTTAATAGGCAATGTCAGGCTGCCAAATTGGATGGGTAAAATAATAGAGCTGAGAGCTAGGGAGAGAAATCTGGCAACGAGTTCCTGAGATTTGGGAAAACAGTACATCTTGGTTTGAATCAATACATATTGGAGGAGGCAGCAAATTGCAGGAAGAATATCAAACGTGATACTTTAATTCAGAGGGTAGCACTACCACTGGCTGACTATATCGCATGAAAAACTTGCATAAAAGGGCTTATTTTAGATATTCAGAAACGTCTGTTCTTAAGGATGAGAGTAATGAGCGTTCACATGTATGTTCTGTGTCCAAATAGGTGAGATCAAAGCCACTGTGTATCTGATGGTCTCTAGGTGATGCAGTGATGTGTGGTAGCTGATGCTGTAGCCTCTAACGTCAGAGTTCCAGTTTCAGTTCTGGGCAGTTTCACCTATTTGATGTGTAAACCTGGGCAGGTTATTTAACCATTTTTTTCGCTGTTGTTTTCTCATTTGTAAAAGGCAAATCATGATACCTACTACCATGAATTGTCAGGAGATTAATATTTATAAAATCCTTAGAAGAATGCTTGGCACATAATGATTCATTAGAGAAAGCTATTATTATTCATGGTAAATGGAATTATAAGTCTATTTCATGCAAATGATTCATATCACAATTGTAAGTGTATTCTTTAAAATATAAATAACAACTCTGAGAAATAGATGTTGATCCTGTTAGTATGCACCAACTTTATGAATGTGGTGCCCTTAGACTGATGAAGCTCTGTTTTCCAGTATAAGAGTCCAGCAAGTGGATTCACATCTTCCATGGCAGTTCACCCGAAACTATAAATACTAAGTGAATACGAATATAGTTTTTAGTGAACTATAAATACTAGGTGAATAAGAACTAGTGAATCCTGTGGAAAGCACTTGCAGTATGTCAGGTTTTATTTTTAATGTTAAAACACTGATTGCTAGTCCTTTGGGAATGGAGTAAATAATAAAGTAAACATTTTGCTTCATATTGCCCTCATTCAAGCAGATGAGCAGGATACTTTGATAGATTAGTGAAAACAGTACATAAACATTTACATCATTGTAATAAGTTACTAAAGTTTAAATTATACTCACTTTTAAAATTATGAAATATTTCAAACACAAAACTTTAAAGAATAATGTTTTTTATTCATTACTTAATTTTAACAAATCTATGTGGCCGTATAAGCTTTAGACTTTAAAACAAAATTTACAAATGCATTTGAAACCCTTGTGGGCCCCTTGATTTCATGGCAGTTCATCTTCCTCCCTGAGTTCCTCCCATGTCAGAGGAAATCACGATTCTGATGCCCTTACATTACTATTTATGATTTTACATACGTACTATAATCAGTGAATCCATTAAATATGCACTGCTTGTATTTTAAAAATGTATGAGTAGCTTACTGTAAATATCTTAATAATTTTTCATTGTTCTATTTTTAATCAAATATTGAATTATAATTTACATGAAAAAAGCATTCATTGTATGTATACAACTTAAACATATTAACAAATAAATATACCTGTATAAATAACTCTCCTACTCAAGATATAGAACTTTCAGCACCCTCCAGAAGTTCCTTTTTGTCCATTGCAGTCAATTCCCCACATAAACTCTACTCCAGGTACCACTGAGTTGATCTCCATCACTATAGATTAATTTCACCCTCTCAAGAACTACATCTAAATGGACTTTTCCAGTATGTATTCCCCTATATGTCTTCTTTTCACTCAGTATAATGGTTTTGAATATTTTTCCTCTTCTCATGTGTATCAATATTTCACTTTCTTGTCAAAAAATGCCACAACTTATTTGCTCATTCCTGCTGGTGGGTATTTGGATTCTTTCCATTTTTGGCCATTGTAAATAAAGTTGCTAAGAGCACTATTAATACAAGTCCATTTCTGGAAATATATTTTAACTTCCCTTGGATAAGTGAGTAGGAGTGGCAATACTGAGTAATATGGCCATAGGGTATTATCTTTGTAAGAAACAGTCTGTTTCAGAGTGGTTGCACCATATACCACAGCAGTTCCAGCTTCTCCAAATTTGTGCTGGCATGACTTGATATTACCTGTCATTTTTAACTTTAATCATTTGTTAGCATGGTTACTTCATTCTGATTTGCATTTCATTTTCTTGAGGACTAATGGTGTTGAGCATCTTTTCATGTATTGTCCATTTGTGTGTGTGCTATTCTGTAAATATACATGCATTCTGAATACCAATCCCAGGACTTGCATCTTGTCACATTTGTGAATATTTTCTCCTATTCTCCCAGCCAGTGGCCTGGATTTTCATTTTCTTCATAGTCTTTTAAAGAGCAGAATGTTATAATTCTGAAGTACAATATATCAATTTTTTCTTTTATATTTCTTTGTACTCTAAGACATCTTCGCATGTCCCAAAGTCATGAGGATTTTATTAACTTTTTTTCTATAAGCTTTATAGTTTAAGCTTTACATTTAGGTCTGTGTTGAATTTCAAGTTAATATTTGTGTGTGTGTTATAGGCTAGGGATGAGGCTAAAGATGAAGATTCATGTTTTTCCAAATGGGCATCCAGTCATTCCAGCACTACTTATTGGGAAGACAGTCTTCTCCATTGAATTACTTTGTCACCTTTGTTAGTGACAGAATTCAGCAGTATTCTACTTGAATACTTTGGCTAGTCTAGATTTTTTTGCATCATTTCTATATAAATTATAAGCAAGTTTATTGATTTCTAGAAAAAAAGCCTTATGGGATTGATATTCCATTTAATCCATAGATCAGTATGAGGAGAATTGATGTTCTGAGTTCATGGACATGCATTATAAAAATTTTATTTAAGCCTGCTTCAATTCATATCAGTATTGTTTCTAGTGTGTTTCTTGCAGATACTTTGTTAAACTTATTCTAAGCATTTCATGCTATCCTTAATGGCATTTTAAATTACCATTTCCAGTTGTTACAGTTGTCAAGATAAAATTGATTTTTTTTGTATCTTGATCTCATATTCTGTAATGTGTTTTAAAGCTATTTATTATACCTAGTGATTTTTGTAGTTTCCTCAGGAATTTCCTCATAAATAATTACACTCATATAGACAGTTTTGTCTCTTCATTTACAAACCTTTTTCTTGCCTTAGTGTAATGACTAGGAACATCAATGTGGAATAGAAGTTGTGAGCGCATACTCAGTCGCTCAGTCATGTCTGACCCTTTGCAACCCCATGGACCATAGTGTGACAGGCTCTTCTGTCCATGGAATTTTTAAGCCAAGAATACTGGAGTGGGTTGACATTTGAGATCTTCCCTGAAGTTGTGAAAGTGGGCATTTTTGCCTTTTTTTGCCCTTAGGGTGAAGGCCTCTAATATTTCACCTGGTGACTCAGGCAGTTAAAAGTCTGCCTGCAATGCAGGAAACCTGGGTTTGATCCCTGGGTCAGGAACATCCCCTGGAGTAAGAAATGGCAACCCATTCCAGGATTCTTGCCTGGAGAAACCCATGGATGGAGGAGACTGGTGGGCTACAGTCTATGAGATCACAAAGAGTTGGATAAACTGAGGGACTTTCACTTTCATGACACTAGCTGTAGCTTTTTGTATTTGCCTTTAATCAAATTTAGGTGGTGCTTTGAGCACTTTGAATATGTTGTTTCATTGTCAGTTGGCTTGCATTGTTTCTAAATAGAAGCCAGGATATTATCTTATCTTGAACTCCTCAATAGGTCTATTTTCTTTGTGAGGTTTACAAATTTTATCTTTTTCATTGGCTTTCAGTGACGTGATTATGATATGCAGCGTCCATCGTTACTAAATGTGGTCTCGGGTGCATCTAGTAAGCTTTTATTATGTTTATCTGTGATAATGGACACAGTAGAAGAATCTAGAATCTTAGAGGAATTTATAAGGATTAATCAGGTATAAAAGTATTAAAAGTTTCTAATTTACTAAAATGACTTCTCAATCTAATACTTTCAGTAAAAATGAAAATAATTCAAGCTTGCAATTCTAAAGAAACAATCCCATTAACAAGGGAGAATAATGCTTTTCATCTGGAGAAGGAAATGGCAACCCAGTACTCTTGCCTGGAGAATCCCAGGGATGGGGGAGCCCAGGTGGGCTGCCGTCTATGGGGTCGCACAGAGTTGGACTGAAGCGACTTAGCAGCAGCAGCAGCCAGTACTCTTGCCTGGAGAATCCTATGGATGGAGGAACCTGGTAGCTTACAGTCCATGGGGTCGCAAAGAGTTGGACACGACTGAGCAATTTCACTTTCACTTTCACTCTCTGTTGAGTTAATTTTATTTTCAAATGACTGTATTGCAGACACTGATTTGGTATGTCCATTTGAAACATCTGAAATGGAAATTGTCTTCATTTGTTTTCCAAATCATATTTTGTCATTTGTATACATGTTTATCTGTTCACTTTAGTCCAAACATTCCTTGGGAATGCTCTTAGTCATTCATGAAAAGAAAGTATCACTGGTCTTATTTAGCAGAAGTCAATAAATCTGCTATAATTTTCTCTTTAACGTGTGCATGTGACACAGACATACAAATGTGGAACTAATATCGCAAGGTACAATACAATCGTAAAGCAGGGTGTGTTATCTTACTGATAAGCATACACACTGTCCAGCCAGGATTAAATATTGTAAAAAATTATCTTTGTGTGATTTCTTGTACTTTTTGAAACACTTTGATATGTGTGGTCTCATCTGTTCCATAGAACATCTTCATGAACTGATGGGTATATGAGTTTTGATTCCAAATGGTATCTTTATGCATGTTTATGATGTCATTTACCACACAGTGATCCTAAGAAGGCAAGCCAAGATTATGCTTCATAAACATTTTTATTCCACATTTTCACTTTTTAGTATCAGGCAGTTGGGAATTTCAGATCATTTTGTGTTACTGGCATCATCAAAATTTTTATTATGAGTTTTCTAAAAAGTTAGCATACAGAAATGGACCTATCACAATAATGTCATGACGTAGAGAGTGCTGAACTTCAATTTCATTTTTAAAATCTAGTGTTTGATACCAGATGTGAAGAGTGAATCGCCATCTCCTCTACGAAGAGGGCAAGGTTTCATTAGCTTTTTCAAAAGACTTATACATTTCACCTATAAAGTGAAAGAAGAAAATTATGCGTTTTAAAGCAGCATGAAAGTAGAGGTGATACCCACAGCTGCTCTCATTTCTGACAAACAATTCTGAGAGGCTCCAGTTTCATTTGGTTCAGATGAAACACATGTTGCTCATTTATTGTACATATGCTTCAATGTATTTTGACAAATCTGATCTAAAAATGTTACAGATGTCCCTCATTATTTTAATTTGCACTTAGTAGCCACCTATAACACTTGGCTGTAAACCAGCCTTTTTCACAGTATGATTAAGAGAAAATTTAGCTACCTTTAATATGTGAATTTCAATTTAGTTTCAGTTAGTTTTGTGATGCAACTAGTGAACTATACACTTAACAGGTGCTCTGTTACAGGTGTGTTATATATAATGAAGATGAATTTTTTAGACATGTTTCAAATAATTTCAGGTGGAAATAGTTATTCTAATCCTGTCTTTTAGAGATTCGTTATTCATCGTATGGCCTGAAATCAAGCAGCAATATAACTTGAGTACTTTCAAAGTGATGAGTCTTAGGTCTTATCCTAGACCTGCTGAAGTAGAATCTACAGTTGAACACAATCCCCAGGTGATTTGTATGCACAGTGAAGACTGGTAAGCACTCTTTTAGAGGAGGCTTTGTTTCAAAACTTCGTTTTATATGCACATATGCATATACACAGGGGCCAACTCTATTCTGCACTCTGCTTTATATAGATACTATTGAAAATGGACTTGCTTGTGGATTGAACTATTTCTTATTTAATACATTTAAAAGTAGACTTCCAGTACATTCCACAGGTCTGTCTTCCATGAATACAAAAGTTCACATTCATAAGTACTGGCTTACCACACGTTTTCAATGAGTGACACATGAAGCAAATTGAAGAACTTCTTACTCCAATTTGAGTATTTTAGAGTTCTCCTCATTTCTTACTGTTTTCTCTAACTTTCTATAGAGTAAACTTTCTGGTTTACTTTCTGGTTGGAGCATTAATATATTTATTTACACACTCTTGCCATTAAAAAGCAGAAAGTAGAATTGCTGGGAAAACTAAAGGATTTAATTTCTTGGGTGATAAATTCAATTTTTAAAATTATTTACCATTTTTGAGTACCTTGGGAAATGATCGTATATTACTTATACTACATTACATTATTGTAATCATATATACTTCACGTTAAGATAATCACTAATTATATCTTAATATGTGATACAAAATCAAATTTTTGTTTATAAGGACCTCTGAAATCATGCTGCAAAGTAACTCAATTCCTTAAAATTCAATTTTATTGGCCATTACATTTTCTATATGTGTATTCCAGCAGAAATAAACATACTATGATTCTTACCATAGAAGAAATAAAATACTATTTTATGACCCTTAATTGAATCTATGACAATAATTTCATATAGTTCAAAACTTAGCACATTGTTACTATCTAACAAAAGGAGGGTGAGTTATTTTCTTTAAAAAACTCTCTAATTTGCTATGGTCTAGTTAATTTTTTGTGTTCAGTTCCACCAAATATACTCCTCAATAATCAGCCTTAGGAAATGAAATAAAGACCATTTTATGTAGTCTATTCAGAAGTGTCTGTTGGCACCACAGCAGCACATCATGGGTTTTCAAACTTGAGACACATTACCTTTTTATTACTGTTTTCATACATTTCTGCTGAAAAAATCCTTCAAAACTGTTATTAGGTTGAATACACATCTATGGACAAATACTGATACATTTAACCCAACAATGTAGTAGTACAGCTTGTTCCTGAAAACATACAGATATAGACAGGCTAGAAAAGTACCAGACAACTTCATATGATCAATCGCACTAATTTTTCCTTCTGTTTTTCCAAGTTAAATATTACAGTGCAACTAAAATAGCCCTAAGTGTACCCGAAGAGCTTCTGTGTGTTGTATAAAGGCTAAGTAATCCGGGGAGTGTCAGGGGGGTTACTGTCAGCTGTTCGAGATCATGAGATGGTATCTCAGCACTCATAAAACAGAGGATTCAAAACACAGGAGCATACATGGAAGTACAGATCATTATGACAGTCCTGGAAGTTATCCACGAGAAAAGTCAACACCCTGGAGGCCAGAATAACACTACTGAATCAACATTTACAACTTCTGTTCAAGATCGAATCCAATATGTAGGGAAAATCCACATTGAAACATTAAATATAATTTTATATTTGGCTCATTCCCCAAATACAGAATGCTTCAGAAATCTCTGGGATATCTCTTCTTAAACAATTTAAGTTTATAATATTCTGTACAAAACAGACAACTATCTTGAATTAGCTATTTCCTAGGACTATTCATAAAATATAAGTTTAGTAAGGCACAGTAAGGGCAGCATAGAGATTTACTTAAGGCTATACATTTCAAATCAGAAGAATAAGGGGATAATTTTGGCCCCTGGGGTTTGAAAATATCTTCCAGTTGTAATCTTTGGTCTGAATATTTACATGGTGGTTTCTTCCCATTCAAGCTCAACATCACCTATAACACAAAAACATGCCATAAGAGAGAATTGATATTAACAGTTCAAAAGATTTAAATGTTTCATGATAAAAATATAATGTACATGGAAAGGCTATTATCCTAACTTGGATTAGAGAGAAATTAAAAAATTGATATGTTTGCTAGCCAAGCTTCTAAACCATTTTCAGTAAATGGTGATTATTGAATTAATGTTCCTGTTATAGGTGGTAAACTCGTAAGTTGATATACAGTGCCTCTGTTTACCTTCCATGGCATCCAAAGAGTCCATCTTCTGAAGTGCTGAATAGTTAACAAAACAGATGAGCTGATTATTTCCTTTACTTGATAAGAGATCCAGAACGCACTGATGTAAAAAGATATACTGTGCCTAGACACCAAAGAAAGGGTGGTTAAATAAATAAATGGGGTGGGGATTTTTCTTACAAGGAGGGGCTGTACTTTTTACATTTAAAAGTAATAATGAATTCAACAAATGTTCAACAGCTAAGTTAAAGGCACAGAATTTACCAAGTATATAAATGATTTTCTATCATTTCAAACATAAGGTTTGCTGAACTCCTGTGGGGTTTTTTGTAGCTTCCAGTTGTTTTTTTTTTTTCTTAGTACTTGTTATTAAATACCCAACTGTTCATATGTTCTTTCTTGCTGTGATTATAAAAACTAAAAAAAAAATTATTTAAATTTGTTTATGTTTTTCTTTTTGGGCATGATTGAGTAATTTTTCTTATACTTTTCTTGTTAGAATGGCTTTTGGAATGTAGATACTAAATTTAGTTTCAAAAGCTGTGACTGAGCATATCTACACACCGAAGGCACGTGTAGAGTATGGTTAACAATTCTGTTACTCACCCAGCATTTGGCCTACTTAATGTCAAGGACCTGGTCTCTAAATACAAGGCAGTTGACCGTTGAGATATCCAAAGACGCGTAACATTTCGTCTAAAGTTTGGAATAGATTCAGTACCACCTGAATTCTTTAAGTGTATTCAATATAATTCAATGACCTGTTAGCATTTCTGGGTTTGGACTTTTCCAAAGGTTATTTAAGGTTGCAATCATAGTAAAGCACCCTCATTTTCACATAGGAAAGGTACCTGAATTTAAAGGAATATAACCAAATGTTTAAGATAACACACATACATACTGACAACTGATTTAAATAGAATGTCCTCTAAGTGACCATCTTAAGAAGCTATATCTATTGCTAACTATACCTCAAAACCTTTTTGGAATTACACTAGTTGAGACACTCTTCAGAAATCGCTGGTCATTATCAGGAATACCTATTTCTTTGTGGATTACAAAATGTTTCCACAGACGTCTCATTGGTGGAATGTCGGTTCTGTGAGGACAGAACTCTGTCATATTCACTGCTATATTCCCATTGCTTGTAATAGTGGCTGGAATGTGGTAGTTGCGTAATGAATGTTTGTTGACTTAGCCTCATGTAATTCTCACAGTTAGTCGATCTTTACCATTTAAGGACAGGCTTGATTTGGAGAGCATACAGAAGTCATTAGAGATCAAGTTTGTATGTAAGAGGGATGATCAAGTTACATAATTCAATTTTGGTGAGAAAGGAAGGGTTATAAGGGAATAAAAATTCTATTAAATTGCTGTTAACATTCTTCTCAAGATAATTCTAAAAGAGTATTTTAAAATATACATCACACAGTACATTTTAAAATACTATTAGCAGAAATATGTTGACATGATATAGTTTCTTTGAAAACAGCATTCATGTAAATTTATCATTTCCGTTACTTGAAAAAACACATTTGAACTTGAAGTCACATTTGATATGTTCTGACTGTCCAGATCTCATCTTCTCCACTGGAAAGAATGATGGGCGTAAACTCTGCCAGCAGGGCAGGCTGAGCTCCATGGGGCAGTGCTACATGTTCCAGGATCTCTCCAGTGGTGTGTTATTGCCAAAGAGTCAGTGAAGAATTCAGTTCCAGTTTCTACCCTAGATAGTCCTGTTACCGTAAGAATTAAGTTTTTCTGATGTTTGGTTTCCTCATCTGGGGGATCAGAAAGGCTATAAGATTGAAGGCCAGCCAGATAGATAGATGATAGATCAATTGATCAATGGATCTGGCAGCAAAAAGAAAAACTAGGCACCAAAAATAATTCTTTTTTTCTTCTTCTTCAGGAGTTTACATCAGTCAATTTTCAAGAGATCCAGAGCAGGAAAGGGATTTCATCCAGACTAACCTTATTTGAGGCAGGAATAGTATCTCAGGATATTATCTCACTGCAGAGTATTCTCTGACAAGGCTCTTTCAGACCTCTTGGGGCTGCTGTGAACTGCGGCTTGGTACACAGTGAAAGAACTCTTGGTTCTCCTTGCTTAAAGCCCTCGGGCGTCTTTTCATGGTGCTATGTTGCCGAGGTTCCCAGCTCCCCACCCCTGGCCGTGGCTACTGCAGTCTGTGCTGAGACAGCGTTCTTCACAGACGTTGGGATCATTCCCAAGTGCAATAGGAGAAAATAAGAAACCACTCTTGTGCAAGGCAATGCTAATTTGTAAGGACTGGAGCCAAGGTGTGGTCATTTCCCTTTTTTTTCCATCACAGAGAAAAGACAGTAGACAGCTTCGCTTCTGGGAACAAAGTCAGGTGAAAGACAGCTAGCTGTGCATACCATGTTTTAAGCAAGGATCTGAGAATTGTGATTTACACGGTTTACAAAGTGGAGGCTAATTATTTAGTAAACATGGATCTATCTTAATTTTATAACTTCTTACGGAAAGGGTGGAAGTGAAAGTGTTAATTGCTTAGTTGTGTCCAACTCTTTGCAACTCCATGGACTGTAGCCCACCAGGCTGCTCTGTTCATGGGATTCTCCAGTCAAGAATACTGGAGTGCGTAGCCTTTCCCTTCTCCATGGGATCTTCCTGAGCCATGGATCGAACCTGGGTCTCCCACATTGCAGGCAGACTCTTTACCATCTGAGCCACCAGGGGAAGGTTACCTATACTTTTTATGGATACTGATGAAGATGTGCCTTGTGCTCAGTTGTGTCTGACTCTTTGTGACGCCAGCCAGGCTCCTGTATCCAATACTGGAGTGGGTTGCCATCTCCTTCTCCAGGGGATCTTCCCCATCCAGGGATTGAGCCTGTGTCTCCTGCATTGCAGGCACAATCTTTACCTGCTGAGCCATCAGGGAAGATGAAGATGTATTAATCTCAAATATCCCAACTAATATTCATGACTTCTACCTATTGATTCAGTGACCTTTATCAGGATTTTAATGACCCACCACCTTTTTATGCCAAAAAGCACTTGGCACAACTATATTGTCAGACATTTACTGCATGCTGGGCATTTACTGCATGCTTGGTGCTTTCAGATACTTTCTTTTATTTAATACTGACAATAAAATTGTGTAACACAGCTATTTTATGAAAGAGAAATAGCTTAGGGAAGTTAAAGTCACAAAGCCAGAAATTAGCAGGACTGGAATCTGAACTCAATTCTCTGACTCCAAAATTCATGCTCTTTCCATTCCCCTACCCAACCTACAACAGTTTCCTCTGGCTGGTTATTCCAGCACAATGTATGAAGTTTATGTATGAAGTGTATGCTGCTGCTGCTGCTAAGTCGCTTCAGCCGTGTCCGACTCTGCACGACCCCATAGACGGAAGCCCACCACATTCCCCCGTCCCTGGGATTCTCCAGGCAAGAACACTGGAGTGGGTTGCCATTTCCTTCTCCAATGCATGAAAGTGAAAAGTGAAAGGGAAGTTGCTCAGTCGTGTCTGACTCTTCGCGACCCCATGGACTGCAGCCTACCAGGCTCCTCCATCCATGGGGTTTTCCAGGCAAGAGTACTGGAGTGGGTGCCATTGCCTTCTCTGGTATGAAGAGTATATGGAGTACTAAATTGTGTGAAATTATTCACAGGCATTCTTGAACACACTTGTTACAAAGTTTGGTTCCACGAAGCTGTACAGCAAGACAAAATCCAACTTTTATTATTTAAAGACTGAATCTACTCTCTAGAATGAAAGAAATCTCACTCATTCCCATCCTTTAACTCATCCAGGAAAGTCAACCCATCTTGATCAGTGCCCAGAACATTGCTCATCACGTACATGTGTACACCTAAGAACATGGAGGAAAATGTTAGCTATTTATCCTGTTCTCATGTTTTAATAATCACTAATAGTTGTATTGATATCGAAGCCCTTAAAAGATCCCTGGATAAGAACCCGCTACAAAATTTGTGGGGCTCACTACAAAGTGAAGATGTGAGCTTCCTTCGTCAAAACTGGGGCTTCCCTGGTGGCTCAGATGGTAAAGGATCCTCCTGCAATGCAGGAGGCCAGGGTTTGGTCCCTAAGTCAGGAAGATCCCCTGGAGAAGGGAATGGCTACCCACTGCAGTATTCTTGCCTGGAGAGTTCCAAGGACAGAGGGCCTGGTGGGCTACAGTCCATGAGGTTGCAAAGAGTTGACTAACACTTTTCCTCAAAATTAATAAAAGACTTTCAAAATAGTGACAGCAGGCATCAAATCAAGTGCAAGGTCCTTTTGAGGGTGGGGACCTATGAGTTTGAATAGATTGCATACTCATGAAACGGAGCCTGGCCACAAGTCACAGTCCATTTCTAAAGTTCTGTAAGGGAAGAGTGTTACTTCTCTCATGTGTTCCCTTTCAGCATTTAAAGGAATGCATATGGATGACAGGACCTAGCTTTACCTAGCCATTACATAATGAAAGTGGCTTTAAAAGATTCCTACAAAAAGACTCGGGGTCATAGCTATTATTTATCAGCAAAATACAAATGAATGACAAGAAAATGGCAGGACTGACATTTTTCATACCCCTAGAATAACTGTCTTATAGCCATACTATGAGGTGATTACAACAATGTAATCAGATCTCTCAGTGAGCTAGATCACTTATAAAAACTATAAATAATTTAAAATATATATTTTAAGACCACTATTGAAACAATTATTTTCTGCTAATTATATATTTTATCTTTTGAAAATACCTAATGATAACATTAGTATTAGTCACTTTCTTGTTGTTCAGTCACTCAGTCGTGGCCGACTCTTTGTGACCCCATGGACTGCAGCCCACCAGGCCTCCCTGTCCATCACCAGCTCCTGGAGCAAGTTTAAACTCATGTCCATCGAGTCAGTGATGCCATCCAACCATCTCATCCTCTGTCATCCCCTTCTCCTCCCACCATCAGTCTTTCCCAGCATCAGGGTCTTTTCTAAGGAGTCAGTTCTTCACATCAGGTAGTAAAAGTATTGGAGTTTCAGCTTCACCATCAGTCCTTCCAATGAACACCCAGGACTGATCTCCTTTAGGATGGACTGGTTGGATCTCCTTGCAGTCCAAGGGACTCTCAAGAGTCTTCTCCAACACAGTTCAAAAGCATCATTTCTTTGGCTCTCAGCCAAACTGAGAGTTTTTACAGTCCAACTCTCACATCCATCATGTGACATGACTACTGGAAAATCCATAGCTTTGACTATATGGACCTTTGTTGGCAAAGTAATGTCTTTTTTTTTTTTTCTGATTCTTTTTTAAATTTATTTTTTAATTGAAGGATAATTGCTTTACAGACTTTTGTTGTTCTTTGTCAAACTTCAACATGAATCAGCCATAGATATATATATAGCCCCTCCCTTTTGAGCCTCCCTCGCATCTTCCTCTGCATCCCACCCCTCTAGGTTTTTACAGAGCCCCTGTTTGAGTTTCCTGAGCCATACAGCAAATTCCTGTTGGCTATTTTACATATGGTAATGTATATGCTGGCTAGGTTGGTCGTAGCTTTTCTTCAAGGAGCAAGCGTTGTCTTTTAATGTCATGGCTGCAATCACCATCTGCAGTGATTTTGGAGCCCCCCCCCAAATAAGCTCTGTCACTGTTTCCAGTTTCCCCATCTATTTGCCATGAAATGATAGGACCGGATGCCATGATCTTCCTTTTCTGAATGTTGAGCTTTAAGCCAACTTTTTCACTGTCCACTTTCACTTTCATCAAGATGCTTTTTAGTTCCTCTTCACTTTCTGCCATAAGGGTGGTGTCATCTGCATATCTGAGGTTGCTGATATTTCTCCCGTGGCAGTCTTGATTCCAGCTTGTGCTTCATCCAGCCCAGCATTTCTCATGATGTACTCTGCATATAAGTTAAATAAGCAGGGCAACAATATACAGCCTTGACGTACTCCTTTTCCTATTTGGAACCTGTCTGTTGTTCCACGTCCAGTTCTAACTGTTGCTTCCTGACCTGCATATAGGTTTCTCAAGAGGCAGGTCAGGTGGTCTGGTATTCCCATCTCTTGAAGAATTTTCCACAGTTTATTGTGATCCACACAGTCAAAGGCTTTGGCATAGTCAATAAAGCAGAAATAGATGTTTTTCCAGGACTCTCTTGCTTTTTCTGTGATCCAGTGGATGTTGGCAATTTGATCTCTGGTTCCTCTGTCTTTTCTAAATCCAGCTTGAACATCTGTTAGTTCATGGTTCATGTACTGTTGAAGCCTGGCTTGGAGAATTTTGAGCATTACCTTACTAGCGTGTGAGATGAGTGCAATTGTGCGGTAGTTTGAATATTCTTTGGCATTGCCTTTCTTTGGGATTGGAATGAAGACTGACCTTTTCCAGTCCTGTGGTCACTGCTGAGTTTTCCAAATTTGCTGGCATATTGAGTGTAGCACTCTCACAGCATCATCGTTCAGGATTGGAAATAGCTCAGCTGGAATTCCATCACCTCCACTGTATTTGTTTGCAGTGATGCTTCCTAAGGCCCACTTGACTTCTCATTCCAGGATGTCTGGCTCTAGGTGAATGGTGACACCATCATTGTTATCTATCTGACTCATGAAGATCTTTTTTGTACAGTTCTGTGTATTCTTGCCACCTCTTCTTAATCTCCTTTGCTTCTGTTAGGTCCATACCATTTCTGTCCTTTACTGTGCCCGTCTTTGCATGAAATGTTCCCTTGGTATCTCTGATTTTCTTGAAGAGATGTGTAGTCTTTACCATCCCATTGTTTTTCATCTATTTCTCTGTATTGTTCTCTTTGGGAGGCTTTCTCGTCTCTCCTTGCTATGCTTTGGAACGCTCCATTCAGTTGGGTATACCTTTCCTTTTCTCCTTTGGCTTTCACTTCTATTCTCTTCTCAGCTATTTGTAAGGCCTCCTCAGACAGCCATTTTGCCTTTTTGCATTTCTTTTTCTTAGGGATGGTTTTGATCAACACCTCCTGTATAATGTTACAAACCTCCGTCCAATAGTTCTTCAGGCACTCTGTCGATCAGATCTAATCCCTTGAATCTTTGTCACTTCCACTTTATAATCATAAGGGATTTGATTTAGGTTATACCTGAATGGTCTAGTGGTTTTCCCTACTTTCTTCGATTTAAGTCTGAATTTGGCAGTATGGAGTTCATGACCTGAGCCACAGTCAGCTCCCGGTCTTATTTTTGCTGACTGTATAGAGCTTCTACATCTTTGGCTGCAAAGAATATAATAAATATGATTTTGGTATTGACCATCTGGTGATGTCCATGTATAGAGTAGTCTCTTGTGTTGTTGGAAGAGGGTGTTTGCTATGACCAGTGTGTTCTCTTAGCAAAACTATGTTAGCCTTTGCGTTGCTTCATTTTTTACACCATGCCAAACTTGCCTATTACTCCAGGTATCCCTTGACTTCCCACTTTGGCATTCCAGTCCTCAGTCATATGCAGCTCTTTCAACCCCACTGAACATAGCCTGCCAGGCTTCTCTGTCCGTAGAATTCCCCAGGCAAGAATATCAGAGTGGGTAGCCATTTCTTTCTCCAGGGGATCTTCCCAACCCAGGGATCGAGCCCAGGTCTCCTGCATTGCAGACAGATTATGGACTGAGCCATGCCATCACTATTAGCAAAGTTGTCAAAATTTCTTATTTGACCTTTAACTCATGGTTTTCAATTTATTTGTGTATACTTTATAATATACATAATGGCTCAAAC
This sequence comes from Bos taurus, assembly GCF_002263795.3. Lineage (NCBI taxonomy): Eukaryota > Metazoa > Chordata > Mammalia > Artiodactyla > Bovidae > Bos > Bos taurus. The sequence continues at coordinate 10,242,676 of NC_037332.1, read as the reverse complement.
TACATTTTTAAAATATATATGGGGAACACATGTATACCTGTGGCGGATTCATTTCTATATTTGGCAAAACTAATACAATATTGTAAAGTTTAAAAATAAAATAAAATTAAAAAATATATATATATGTATTTTTATGTGTGCATTTTGATATTTGGCAAAACTAATACAATTATGTAAAGTTTAAAAATAAAATTAGAAAAAAAAGAAAAAAGAAAAAAATAAAATAAAATTTAAAAATATATATATATGTATTTTTATGTGTGTACGTGTATGTCGCTCAGTCACATCTAACTTTTTGCCACCTCCACAGACTATAGTCTCCCAGGCTCCCTTGTCTATGGGATTTCCCAGGCAAGAATACTGGAGTGGGTTGCTATTTCCTTTTTCAGGGAATCTTCCCCACCCAGGGATCGAACCTAGGTCTTCTACATTGTAGACAGATTCTTTACCATCTGAGCCACCAGAGAAGCCCAGGAATTGAATGCTTAAACTTTTCTCCTCAAAGGGATGTACATTTTGAAAAGTTTGGTTGTCTCTGGTCTAGGGCCATATCTTCCTAAGAGCATTAATGTTCCATGACTTGGCGTTACATGTTTTGGGGTCAAAAGGGTTCAAGGAGGCCATAGTCATATAAGTTCGGGAAATGTTGTTCACAAGGGCTCTGTATTTATAAATGTCAACGCACATTAGCATAGAGGCTGTAAGAAATTTTCTCAAACTTATTTTAGCAAAGAGCTGGTTTTCTCCCACCTCAAACGGCTATATAGCCACTTATGTTTTCTAGTTGGTACCCTAGAAAATATCATTATAGAAGATCTGCATATTTACTATGAGAAAAATCTGTATAGTATAAAAATATCAATCCAAAGATATGAGAAGAACATCTTAGTATAATTAGACAGAATGGGGTGTGAATTTTGGCTCTGACACTTATAACCTTTGAATATCATTTAAATTTTTGGAACATCTGCTTCCCTATCTGTAAAGAAGAGCTGGTAATACCCAGCCTATTGATTAGTTTCATTGGACCTGCTTTACAAATAATTAAATGAGATAATACATGAAAATGATCTAGTATAGTACCTCCTACTAGACACTCAGCAGAGGAGCCTCAGTTTCATTACCATTATACTATACATTTCTTTTATGACCGAAATCTAGATTTTAAAAATACTTTTGCTTCCAAACCAAAACAACCAAACAAAGACTCCCAGATAGTTGATGATATTCTGTAACAAACATTATTAGTACTGATATACAAAAGGGATAAATACGGACAAGTGAAATACATAGACCAACATCATAGTTAATATTTTAAACTTTTCCCAATTACAGCTTCTAGCATGTTTACGAAAGAAATTAATCTGGTTCATTTTCTGTGCTTCCCAAACACTAAAGACAAATCTCTCTTAGGAATTATTTTCTACATGCCTATCAGCATAAACAAGTTAGATTGAGTCGTCAGTAACGGTGCTGAAGGATGACTGGGACATACGGGTCAGTTCTCCTATGATCTCCATCAGCTGCCAGCCCCAAGCCCTTGCCCCAACCCCAGAGGTTTATAACATAATAAAAGAGTGTCTGCTTTGTAGCCATGCTATGCTATGCTATGCTAAGTCACTTCAGTCGTGTCCGACTCTGTGTGACCCCATAGACGGCAGCCCACCAGGCTCCCCTATCCCTGGGATTCTCCAGGCAAGAACACTGGAGTGGGTTGCCATTTCCTTCTCCAATGCATGAAAGTGGAAAGGGAAAGTGAAGTCGCTTAGTCGTGTCTGACTCTTAGCGACCCCATGGACTGCAGCCTACCAGGCTCCTCTGTCCATGGGACTGGTGCCACTAAGGTCCTCCCAGGAGAAATTCTCGAGCTGACTCTGCTTGCAGTTTTAGATCGTCTTACCAGGTTTTGTACCATACACATTCTTTCACTTCTTAGTTCAGCTACTAATCCATATATATCCACAAAATCGTGATCATTTATATGTTGTGTTAAGTGGTCCAGAGCAATAAAAACTCCAGTTCTTCCAACTCCAGCACTGTAGGAAGAGTGAAATTACATGCAAATTATTCAGCAAAAAGGTTGTTCATGTGGATGGTGATGAAGAAGATAAACTATGGTAGCAATAAATTACATATAGTTTCTTTTCTTATTTGGAAGTGGATTTTCTTTGGAGTTTCTTTGTACATATATTGTTCCCAAGACTGTTTAGAAGGAGTAAGATGATTATCTTTAACACGCTATCAAATATTGGAGTTTTTTTTTTTAAACCAGTTGAACTTTTCCTCTTCTTTCATAACGTTTTAAGAGGTGTAGTTGGAGAAGTACGGGAAATATTTTTAAAAATCACTGAAAAGTCTTAACACCAGAAACTTTGAATATATTTTTGGTTACAAGTAGGGATGCTAAACATAGAAAATGTCAACTATTTAGCCCAGATAGCACTTCTTCTACATCATATTGATAAATAGACTCTTGTGTGTTCTTATTCACTTTCCCTAGAATTTCCTTTTCCTTCCATAGATAATGACATTGGAAAGTGGTTTCCTTTTAAGAATTTAGTTTAATACTGAAGGACAGTATGTGCTCCATATAAACTGTTAATTGATAAACCTGACAAGATTTATTCAGAAATTCCAATTAGAAAGACAAGACTCCTGTGTACTTAAATGGTTAATATAGGAAGTAAATGTGGAAAAAAGGGCATTTGAAAGGTCACCTAGTCTTACAAATGTCACTTTGAAAAATACGAAACAATACAGAAACTACTTCTGTAGGTTAAGAATAGTTGTCTGTGTACAGTGCCTATAAGTCAACCTAAGAAATAGCATCACAACATAACTCTGAACACGATAACACATAATATGCCCCAGCAGAGTAATCAGTCATTACATTGTTCAGTATACTTTGAGTGTCAGACACTGCCCTAGGCATCTGGGGTACAGGAGCGAACCACACAGAGTCTCCAATACTTATGGAGTTTAGATTCTAGAGGAGGGATGATGGGAATCCACACAAAAGAGAAACATGCATAAGGTATGCCCAGTGGCGATAAGTGCTGTGTGTATGTGCTCAGTCACGTCCGACTCTTAGGAGCTCCATGGACTGTAGCCTGCCAGGCTCCTCTGGCCATGAAATTTTCCAAGCAAGAATATTGGAATGGGTTGCCATTTCATAATCCAGGGGATATTCCCAACCCAGAGATCGAACCTGCATCTCTTGCATCTCCTGCATTGGCAGGCAGATCCTTAACCACTTGTGTCACATGGGATATGCCCAATAAGTGCTATGGTGAGAGATAAAAATTAAGGAGATAAAAGGTGATAAGGTAGGACAGGGTCATCAGAGAAAGATTCTCTGACAATGAAACTTCAGTGGGGTTAGAAGTGCACCATGTTGGTACATGGGAGAGGAGCATTGTGGCCAGAAGGTGAGGGAAGAGAACAGATCCGAGTGGGAGGGTGTTCTGCATGTTCAAAGAAAAGCAAGGAGACCAGGGTGGGGCGAGTGTGTGGAGAGGTGATGGGGCACAGGGATCAGAGTATTTGCTATTGGAATGGATGTAGCATGTGAGAGGAAGTAGAGAGTCGAGGATGAGTGTTGGGTTTCTGGGCCAAGCAGAATGGACTGCTGTTGACCAAGATGGGATGAGAAGGAGTGAGTTTGGAGATGGGCCCAAGCATTCTGTTTTGGACACATTTTTAGAATATTGTGGTCATTTATTAATAGGTTGTCATGTTGAACTGGAAGCTAAAAGTATAGGTCAAAAGCTAAGGTGAGAAGTTGGGGTTGGACATGATCATTTAGGAGAAAGTTTTGAAATGATACTTAAAGATTATTAATATAAGCATACTTTTTCCTGCATGTTTAAGTCACAAAGGATGAGGCTACACTTTTTGAGTCTAAAAGAGAGAAGGTCCTTTACTTTTCTAGTGAATTTTTAAATCCACGATTATAATCCAGTGGCAGTGTATATGTAAAATAGGAAGACATTACAGGCAGCTTACTATCCACTTTAATCATCAGTAATGCCAATTTAAAATCAAACACCAATACAGTATACTAACGCATATATATGGAATTTAGAAAGATGGTAACAATAACCCTGTGAACGAGACAGCAAAAGAGACAGTGATGTATAGAACAGTCTTATGGACTCTGTGGGAGAGGGAGAGGGTGGGAAGATTTGGGAGAATGGCATTGAAACACGTAAAATATCATGTATGAAACAAGATGCCAGTCCAGGTTCGATGCACGATACTGGACGCTTGGGGCTAGTGCATGGGACGACCCAGAGGGATGGTGTGGGGAGGGAGGAGGGAGGAGGGTTCAGGATGGGGAACACATGTACACCTGTGGTGGGTTCATTTTGATATTTGGCAAAACTAATACAATTATGTAAAGTTTAAAAATTAAATAAAATTAAAAAAAAAATCAATCACTGACTTTAAAAGCAAAATGTTACTGTATTTATACTATATACCAGTCTGTTAAAATTTTTCTGTGTATGGAGAGTATATGGAATTGGGAAGGTAAGAATGAGGCTTTTACTTTTAATTTTATTTGTTTTTAAATGTGAAAAGATATCTCATAATGTATTTTATGTATTACTCTTACTTAAAAAATCTAAAATATTCCTGGAAAAGAAAATGTAGACTCATTTAAATTATGTGTTGAGTTTCTTCATCTAAATAAAGTTTAAAAACTGGATGGATTAATATTTTCCTAAATATTAACTACATTAATTATAGTATATCCCCATTAGAATATTTATCCATCAATTGATTTTGGAGTTACTATAAGTAATAATTACTTTATTAATGTGGTTGAAATCATTACTTAGATGTTTATTGTAGCAAAAGATACATGACAAAATTTACCATTTTAACTGTTTTTAAATGCACAGTTTAGTGGCATTAAGCACATTGCAACCATTACCAATATCTGTTTCTACACTATTTTCATAATCCCAAACAGAATCTCTATACCCATTAAACAGTAACTCTCAATTTCTCTAAGTCCCTGGAAACCACTTTCTGTCTGTATGAATTTACCCCTTTTTTAGGTACCTCATGTAAGCAGAATCAGTACTATCACCCACTTTTTCTCTCATTTGCAAACTACAACTGTTGGAAGAGACTCATGCTGAGATTAATTTAGATAACATGTTAGAAAGCATAAATCATCAGTATGTCCAGAATTCTGAATTCTAAACAATTGTGAGCTTTATTAATTTTTGAGGGGGACTACTGGTGTTTCAGTGGTATAAAATACCAATGAAAATAAAAGTGAAAACCTTAATTTATTATATTTATCATGTTCAAAGAGCTAGGTCAAAGAAAGATATTTGAATAGTTTGCAAAAGTTTGGAATCATGCTTGGGTTGGTCACTTAATTTGATCTTTACTTTAAAGTTCATTTTCTTTATTCTTTGTAACTCAAATCTCAGAAGTTGTTTTTACAAAAAAGTTTAAGTTATTATAGTAGACTAATCTCAATTGAAATAATGAAGGATCAAGAGTTTATTCATAAAACTCAAAAGATTCTACACTCCTAGACTCATTCACATCAGTAGTGGGCTACAGTTTTTTATATATTTTAAGGATTTTGAGAGGTATAATCCAGTAAAGATGTCATAAAAATTCTTAAACCAGGATATATATTTTGTCTTCCTTTTAGCCACAGTCATTACTCATTTGATCTCTGCATCTAACCTTTTATAAAACTACATCTTGATTTGTTATAGCCAGTAAAATATCTTACAACTAAAAGCTGGATTGAATCTCCATTAATATTCTACTAGAAAATCAATAGTGTCATGATAACATAAAGGTCACGTTGGGTTTAAATCCCGTTTCGAGTATTTCATAAAAGGTTCTGAAAACCTTTCTTACCTGCAGTGAACAATCATGGGTGTGGTATCATGTGCCCTGCTTGCTCGAACCAGCTTCACAAAGTGGACTAGAGGGGCGCTGTTCTCAGGAACCCCGTGTTCAGGCCACGCAGTAAAGTTGCACTGTCGAATGGTCATGCAATCCCCGTGCTAGACAGAATGACATATTAAACAAACATGATGAAGTTATTTAAGTATCACAGCGAAGTCTGAATGTAGCTGACTCCCCGGGTTTTCAAGATGATAGTTTACAAAACAAAGAAACTGTGGTTTCTTGATTTCCTATAAGAGAAGTCTTCTGCTATTGCTACACTACAGAAAATTACCTTTCAGTATGAATGCAAACGATGAACATGATTGTTTCAAATCTTTCAAACAGATGATTATGCAGGGTATTTATATTCAATGTAGTGTAACGTGTTGTAACACCAGAATAGTAGATTTTGAACAGTTTTGACCTAACAACTTAAATAAACACACTCACAAATTATTCATAACACTGGTATTGGGTATCTGATAATATTAGAAAGTATAAAGGTCCTTATATCATTTTCTATGTGTATAGGTATTTACATAATAAAGGTGGGATCTCTATGTTATTGATTCTGTATACGTTCTGGATTAAATAGAAAATCCAACCATTAAGATACAGATAGAGACACGTGATTTCAGAAATTCCTGTTTTAAATAAAATTTTACAGTTTCTTCATAAAATAAGATAAACCTAGTGATCTAGTTGTTTCCTCCTGTTGCCTTCCTTGTTTAATATAAACTTTAAGGAATTTGGAATTAAACATAATGACATAGATATTGAAGGCAAATGCCAATTCAAAACTTCTCTTTTGAAGATAATAGAAAAGCATTACTGAATATACAGAAATATGTCTAGAAATTAATTTTACTTTAGACATTTAGATCATTCATATTTTTTATCATGTTTGACTTCCCCTCCTCCTTTTTTTTTTACCCTTTCAATTTTCAGATCTCTGATGGTCCAGTCTATTTGAACATCCTCCATTAGTTTTGTAATCACTATATCTCCAAAGACAGTAACTGGTTTGTTGTCCTCTGGCCAATATTGATGACATCTGATCTGCAGTCAAGAGAAAATTCACCAGTTACAAGAACCATTATATATATATATATATATATATATATATATATATATATATATATAGTTCAAAGTTATTGCTACTAAGGTACAATTGCCTTATACATGCCCCAGTCATTGATATGTCAGAGTATTAGCTAAAATCGTCACACATGTGACGACACTTCAGTTGTGTCTGACTCTCTGCAGCACTATGGACTGTAGGCCACCAGGCTCCTCTATCCAAGGGATTCTCCAGGCAAGAATACTGGAGTGGGTTGCCATGCCCAGGGGATCTTCCTGGTCCAGGGATTGGACTCTCATTTCTTGCATCTCCTGCTTTAGGAGGCATGTTCTTTACCATTAGGGCTACCTGGGAAACCCAACATCACACATAAATTAACACAAACATAAAGTAAAGGTTTTGTGAAGAGCTTTTCAAATAACTTACCCGTCCTTTTTCAAAACACTGTGTTAGCATTACTAATGTTTTTGCTCTGGTTTCCCACACCATTCTCCAAAAGTCCCCAACTGTTCCTGGTAATGGACCTTGAGTAGCAATAAATTCATTTGGACATAAGTAGCCCTAGAATGATATAATTACAACATTGCATCAATATTTACATATATATATATATATTTTTTAACTTTTGAGATATGAAAAACATACTAGTTGTAAGATTACCTAATATTCTAAAATACTGCATATTTTTGAATGCTAAAAGATACTCAAAATTTCCAACATTAATTTAAACCTCATAATGTAAGTATACAACTAGCTGTTCTATCCCTGCAAGAAAGTATCTACATAAATGATGGTATTAGTAATTATTCTCCAGAGCTTAAAACCAAGAATAATGTGGAGATAGTAAGAAGATTCATTTAACTATTGTAGGACCTGAGACTTGTCTCCACCCTGTTATGACAGCTCTTGTACATTTTATCAAGTCGTTCTAAAACTCGGTCTATTCACCTGGAATGTAAGCATGCCACGTGAGTAGCATCTATGGATTTTTCTTAAAGTTTATGTGTAAATTTTTAAAAAGTGATGGAATTACATCTATTTCAAACATCAAAATATTTTGAAGAATGAGGTTTAAGGGTGAATTTTATTTTTAAATTGAATTGTCTCAGTAGCCAGAGAATATAGTATTATACAGAATAGTATACATTTTAAAGTTCAAGTGGTCCTAAAATCTAATCCAACCAGTTTGTTTTACTTTAAAGAATGATGAGCTACTTCAGGTGATTTTTCCCAAATCACAGTGCTAGTCAGTGACAGTTTCTGGAACAAAACCTTCAGTCTGCGGAAAACAAACAAAAAAAACTATGTGCTAAAGCATTTCTGTGTTTCTAGTCTAAGTTGAAATACTTGAGTATGTAATTTACATTGTAAAGGGTTTTTTATTTTTTAGTTTAAATAGTACTGTACAATCAGTGTAGAATGTTAGGAAAATTCAGAAGTATGTATTAAAAAATATGGACTTTCTCTGTAATCTCACTATCCAGAGTGAAGCACCATTAATATTTTAATTTCTTTACAGCTTTTAAAATGCACACTCCTCCATTCAAATAATATTTATGAGTGCTTACTGTGTGCCAGGCACTAGTCTAGGAACTGAGGATTCATCATTGACGAAAATTCCTACCCTGATTTGTCTTATATACCAGTTATGGGAAATAGACATTAAATCTGTTAACAGGTCTATTAAATGAGTGATTTACATAGCTTTTTTAAAGTGATAAATGCTATGAGAGAGAATTTCAGAAAACAGGGTGTTCAGAAAAGGCTCATTGGTGAAATCTGAGGAAAGACTTGAACCAGAAAGAGGTAAGCCCTTCAAGATTTGGAGAAAAAGTGTTCCAGGTAGCAAGTCAGGTGTGTGTCTGGAGTGTTATAGGAACTGCAAATGGGGACGGTAGTAGAAGGTGACATTGGAGAGAACAAGAGACGGGAGGGAGCAGTGCTTTAGGCCCTGGGGCAGGTAGTTTTAAGAGTTTGGTTTTTACTCTGGGTGATACAGAAAGCCATTGAAAGATTCTGAACATATATAGAGTGTGTTTAATAGTTCCACTCTAGTTTCTATACAGCAAGCTGATAGTGGTATAAAAATGGAAAGGAGGGAGAGTAGTTGGAATATTGCAACAATCCAACCAAGGAATGCAGTTTGGGTGATAGGAGTGGGTATTGTGAGAAGTAACAAAATCTGGTGTATTTTGAAGACAGAGCCAAGAGAATTTGCTTATGGATTAGATACTGGGTATAAGAAAGATAGGAGTCAGTAATGATTCCAAATAAAGATGGGGAAAAAAAAAAACTTCAGTATGAGCATACTTTAAAAAATTTGTTTAATTAAAATTTAGTTGATTTACAGTGTTGTGTTTCTGGTGTAAAGCAAAGTGATTCAGTTATACATGTATAATATATATTCTTTTTTGTTACAGTTTATTGCAGTTTATGGAAAATCATTCCCTGTGCTATGCAGTAGAGTATGTTGTTTTATATATATAGTACATTGTATCTGCTAATCTCAAAGCCCTAATTTATCCCTCCCCACCCACTTTCCCCTTAGATAACCGTAAATTTGTTTTCTATGTCTGTGGGTCTATTTCTGTTTTATAACTAAGTTCATTTGTATCATATTTTAAGTTACACATATAAGTAATATCACATGGTATTTCTCTTTCTGAGAAATTCTACTTAGTGTGACAATATCTAGGTCCATCCATGTTGCTGCAAATATCATATTTCATTCTTTTTTATGGCCAATATTCTGTGTGTACTTATATATACACACATATATACCATATATGTGATATATAAATACACACTCATCACATCTCCTTTATCCATTCCTCGACCAGTGGACAGTGAACACTGGGGTGCATTTATCCTTTCAAATTCGAGTTTTCTCCAGATACATGCTTAGGAGTGGGATTTCTGGATCATTTTGTAACTCTAATTTAACTCTAGTCTTAAGGAGGCTCCATACTGTTTTCCATACTGGCTGTACTAATTTACATTCCCACCGACAGTGTAGGCAGGTAGGTTCCTTTTTCCCCACACCTAGCATAAGCGGACTTAAAAGGAAAATCAAGAATTCACAATGGACATATTAAACTTGAAATCCTATTTGGATATTCAAGTGGGTACATCATCATGGCAATTGGGTATATGAGTTTGGAGTTCAGAAAGAAGTCCAAATAGAAACATAATTTTACTGGATGCTTGGGGCTAGTGCACTGGGACGACCCAGAGGGATGGTATGGGGAGGGAGGAGGGAGGAGGGTTCAGGATGGGGAGCACATGTATACCTGTGATGGATTCATTTTGATATTTGGCAAAACTAATACAATTATGTAAAGTTTAAAAATTAAATAAAATTAAAAAAAAATTAAAGTAGTCAGCGAATAGATCTTACTTAAAAATCACAAGAATGGTTGAGATCATCAAGGAAATGAGTTTGAAAAGAAGCAGCAAATTCAAGGAATGGGCTCTAGATAATTTCAGTGTTTGGTAGTCAAGGAGATAAGAGAGAACCAGAGAGACTGAGATGAAAGAGTCAAAGCTGTAGATGGAAAATCAAGGGAATGTTGTCCTAAAAGCCGAATGAAGAAAGTGTCTTAAGGGTGAGGACAATTAAGTGTAATTTATCAATTTATAAAATATGTCTCCTAGTCATTTGCATTTCCCTGTTTCAGGGATCCGACATCCTTTGGTACTATAATCTATCAGCGTAGATCAGATTTGATGTTTCTGATATGATTATGGCTCATATGCATCATAGCCTTTAATCTTCAGTCTAACTATAGTAAAAGCTATGCTCAAATTGAAGTAATTTCAGGCATCTTAGGTTGACAGGGGAGATAATTTGGGTTAGCAGGTTGGAGTCTTCCTCTTGTCTCATTCCATAATGTTCTTGTTCGCTCTCTTGAAAACATTTCTAAACTCACTTGTACAACTATTGGCTATTTACAAGGATGCAGTACTTATTTTCCTCTCTACCTCTCTCCCACGATCCATCCTTAATCAAATCAAAAATTCCAGCTTCTCGTTGACTCCTAGCTTTAGGAGTATAATTCCCAAGAACAGCCAAGGCCAGAGAGGTAAACAAATAGTAATCTAATTACAGATCCTGGCCTGGTGTTTCCTAGTTTCAAAGCACATACTTCAGACCACCTACTGGTATTCCCTTTTCCCTTCTCAGATTTCATTTCTTCCCCCCATCTAAACACTACTTATCTTGCTTTCTTCTCTCGCTCTATAGTTCTTCTCCCTTTTTCTTCTAGCATCCAAAGAAATAGGAATCTAGAATCCATTTGTAGATGGCCTCTATCTTTGGCTTCTGGAGCAAGTGTTCATGAACTTTCACATGGAGGTGCCATGGAAGAAAACCGGGGAGTGGGGAGAAGCTGCGGTGTCCTTCACTCTGAGAAGTCTTTACTGTTTGTGAAGTGAAGACTGCCTAACCTTGGGGATGGAAAAGTGAGAGGCCACTACAGTATTATGAGTTTATTTCCAACTTCTCCCGACATCCCAGACAAAGGAGATTGCCCTGAAAGTAAAAGCAATAAGCATACTGCCCACTTTAATACTGAAAGTGAAAGTGAAGTCGCTCACTCGTGTCCGACTCTTAGCGACCCCATGGACTACAGCCCACCAGGCCCTCCGTCCATGGGATTTTCCAGGCAAGAGTACTGGAGTTGGGTGCCATTGCCTTCTCCGTTAACAGCGGCTAGGCATATTATATTTACTTGGAGCTGGTATACTTGGTGACAGCCTTAGTGCCCTCGGACACGGCGTGCTTGGCCAGCTCCCCAAGTGGCAGCAAGCGCACGGCGGTCTGGATCTCCCTGGAACTTGCCTTAATGTAAAGTGCTTTCCATCCGCACCTGCTTACTATGCAGCTCAGTAAGGATGATGCATATCATTACATGTGGGTCATGGTGACTTTGTTGTAAGGTTTATTACATTACAACATCACTTGACCACAGAAGAATGTGTATATTCTGTATATATTCAGGCTTAGTTTATTGTTCATTCTGCAGTATCTTCCTATTATGATTGTCTCCCGATAACTGGTAATATTTAGAGGGAACACTGGGACTTCATTAATATTCCTTTGTTTATGTAGAGGGAACACTGGGGGTTCATTAATATTCCTTTGTTTATGTAATCTGTGTGGTTCAGTTATACCTCCTAAAACTGTCTGGTTGCCTTCCTAATCATGTTCATATCCTATACTGTCATCCCATAGCTAGATGAACCTTTTACGCTATGAAGTATTCATTTGTGTCTACTTAATTGGTAGATAAGAGTCGAACCAAAAAGCCTCTTGATGAAAGCGAAAGAGGAGAGTGAAAAAGTTGGCTTAAAGCTAAACATTCAGAAAACTAAGATCATGGCATCTGATCCCATCACTTCATGGGAAATAGGTGGGGAAACAGTGTCAGACTTTATTTTTTGGGCTCCAAAATCACTGCAGATGGTGACTGCAGCCATGAAATTAAAAGACACTTACTCCTTGGAAGGAAAGTTATGACCAACCTAGATAGCATATTAAAAAGCAGAGACAGTACTTTGCTGGCAAAGGTCCGTCTAGTCAAGGCTATGGTTTTTCCTGTGGTCATGTATGGATGTGAGAGTTGGACTGTGAAGAAAGCTGAGCGCTGAAGAATTGATGCTTTTGAACTGTGGTGTTGGAGAAGACTCTTGAGAGTCCTTGGACTGCAAAAAGATCCAACCAGTCCATTCTGAAGGAGATCAGCCCTGGGATTTCTTTGGAAGGAATGATGCTAAAGTTGAAACTCCAGTACTTTGGCCACCTCATGCGAAGAGTTGACTCATTGGAAAAGACTCTGATGCTGGGAGGGATTGGGGGCAGGAGGAGAAGGGGACGACAGAGGATGAGATGGCTGGATGGCATCACTGACTCTATGGACATGAGTTTGAGTGAACTCCGGGAGTTGGTGATGGACAGGGAGGCCTGGCGTGCTGCGATTCATGGGGTCGCAAAGAGTCGGACATGACTGAGCGACTGAAGTGAACTGACAATTGTCATTTTGGAGTAATTACTAACCAAAGTAAAATTTGGAATGAATGAATTCTTTTCCCTCTTAACAGAGGCTTGTGGGGAGTGGGACACAGGACAGGTTATGTTTGATGTTGGGGAAAGGATGGAGCAATACAGAAGCAGAGCCCCAGTGGGACCAAATAAAATGGCAGGCCTAGGTGAGAAGATGATGAATAAGAAAAAAATTTTTTTAAATGGGAGTATGGGCAGTATAGGAAAGCTTCAGGTATCTGTAGAATCATAATGAGAACCATAGTTAACCTTGCTACCTATTAGAATTGAAGTAGGTACTTCACCACCACTCAAGATTTAAGAGTACACATCTTGTTTTTAAAAAAACTGTATCTGCTTGCTTCGGCAGCACATATACTATAAGCAAACACATACACTAAACTTGGAAAGATACAGAGAAGATTAGCATGGGTGCTGCACAGGAATGACAGGCAAATTCATGAAGTGATCCATATTTATATTTGATCAAATTATGCATACAGTTCTTTCTAGAAGAGGTGGCTTATTAACAGTGAAGAAGATTGCTATATTACAGTTATAAGAATAGCGTTAGGTATTTTAGGTTTTCTTTTTTTTGTTTTTTTTTTTTAAATTTTATTTTATTTTTAAACTTTACAATATTGTATTAGTTTTGCCAAATATCGAAATGAATCCGCCACAGGTATACATGTGTTCCCCATCCTGAACCCTCCTCCCTCCTCCCTCCCCATACCATCCCTCTGGGTCATCCCAGTGCACCAGCCCCAAGCATCCAGTATCATGCATCGAACCTAGACTGGCAACTCGTTTCATACATGATATTATACATGTTTCAATGCCATTCTCCCAAATCTTCCCACCCTCTCCCTCTCCAACAGAGTCCATAAGACTGTTCTATACATCAGTGTCTCTTTTGCTGTCTCGTACATGGGGTTATTGTTACCATCTTTCTAAATTCCATATATATGCGTTAGTATACTGTATTGGTGTTTTTCTTTCTGGCTTACTTCACTCTGTATAATAGGCTCCAGTTTCATCCACCTCATTAGAACTGATTCAAATGTATTCTTTTTAATGGCTGAGTAATACTCCATTGTGTATATGTACCACAGCTTGCTTATCCATTCATCTGCTGATGGACATCTAGGTTGCTTCTATGTCCTGGCTATTATAAACAGTGCTGCGATGAACATTGGGGTACACGTGTCTGTTTCCCTTCTGGTTTCCTCAGTGTGTATGTCCAGCAGTGGGATTGCTGGATCATAAGGCAGTTCTATTTCCAATTTTTTAAGGAATCTCCACACTGTTCTCCATAGTGGCTGTACTAGTTTGCATTCCCACCAACAGTGTAAGAGGATTCCCTTTTCTCCACACCCTCTCCAGCATTTATTGCTTGTAGACTTTTGGATCGCAGCCATTCTGACTGGCGTGAAATGGTACCTCATAGTGGTTTTTGATTTGCATTTCTCTGATAATGAGTGATGTTGAGCATCTTTTCATGTGTTTGTTAGCCATCTGTATGTCTTCTTTGGAGAAATGTCTATTTAGTTCTTTGGCCCATTTTTTGATTGGATCATTTATTTTTCTGGAGTTGAGCTGTAGGAGTTGCTTGTATATTTTTGAGATTAGTTGTTTGTCAGTTGCTTCATTTGCTATTATTTTCTCCCATTCTGAAGGCTGCCTTTTCACCTTGCTAATAGTTTCCTTTGATGTGCAGAAGCTTTTAAGGTTAATTAGGTCCCATTTGTTTATTTTTGCTTTTATTTCTAATATTCTGGGAGGTGGGTCATAGAGGATCCTGCTGTGATGTATGTCGGAGAATGTTTTGCCTATGTTCTCCTCTAGGAGTTTTATAGTTTCTGGTCTTACGTTTAGATCTTTAATCCATTTTGAGTTTATTTTTGTGTATCGTGTTAGAAAGTGGTCTAGTTTCATTCTTTTACAAGTGGTTGACCAGATTTCCCAGCACCACTTGTTAAAGAGATTGTCTTTAATCCATTGTATATCCTTGCCTCCTTTGTCAAAGATAAGGTGTCCATATGTGCGTGGATTTATCTCTGGGCTTTCTATTTTGTTCCATTGATCTATATTTCTGTCTTTGTGCCAGTACCATAGCCATCAGTGGGGTAGTTTAGAATCCCAGGGATCAGGATGGAGGATCAGTAATCATTTGTTTTTTTTTTTTTTTTCTTTTAACAATAAAACGTCTTCAAACTTTTTGCCTCAACGTCTGGCCCAGGCCTGCCGTTTCATTTGGTCCCACTGGGGCTTTGCTTACGTGTTGCTCCATCCTTTCCTTTCCCATCTAGAGAAGAGTTCATTTTCTTAACTCAAACTAGTTAAATATTCTGGGTGAACCAAGTCACTGATTTGCCTATTACCTTTTAGAAAAGTTGTCATTTTGTTAAGATACTGTACTTATTATTAATCTGAATTTGCATTGACTATGTTTTAGTGTATTTGTACATGGTGAACTCAGTTTCTGAAATTAAGCTTTTTATTTGTAATTCTCTAAAAACAAACCACAACTGTATATTTGATTAGTTCAGAGATAGAATCATCTGCCTTAGGGAGGAAGTAGGTGATCTGTGCCAAGAGAGGGTAATCTCTAATTATCAGTAGTTTTTCAGAAAGATTTTCTAAGTGACTGGATTAAATAACCACAGGAGCAATTCCTCCTCTGAGATTTCATGGTTGTGTCAACCCAAGTGGAGGTCTTGGGTGCATATAAGGTTTCTGTGTTCCTAAGATAGCGGTGAGCATTGAGAGAGCAAGAGTCATGGAGAAGGAGCTCCTTGGAACACTCGGGTTGTGTTCCACTTTTGATCTTATGTGGCAAGCATTTATTTGTGATGTTTATCACAGTTTACCCCACATTGGTTCACTTAAGATATGTTTATTGAGTGGCTGCAAAAGAGTACACGTTATCTAAGTAATAGAGGGTGGAAAGAACATGACATCATAGTCCCCTTGAGGGACTGAAAATCTCGAAGGGAAGAAGAGCACAATGGGTTTTTATATAATATGGACATGACTATCCATTTGACTAATTTTCTTTGAAAAATTGGCTGACCTTAAAGGATCTTCTGACAAACACTGGAAACAGTGGACAGTCCAGGGGATATGTAGTTTGAAGTTGGACATCTGCTGCTTATTAGCGAAATGATTGTTGGGTAAATTGCAGTCTCTATTTGGAGCTTCCACTTCCCCATGTATAAAACATCGTATATATACTTAATGTTGTATGGAACTGGTACATTAAATATATACAGGTTGCAATGAATTTCTTGTTTTCAGTAGTTGGAAGAGTAACATTATTGCAGTACTCATGTTTTTAAAAAATGTATATAAAATAGCAACTTACAGAAACATAGCTGGCATTAATATAATCTGATCCTGGAATACTAGCATCAGCTATCAGCTTCACTCTGTTATTGTTATCTAGAAGGAAAGATAAGATATTAATATTAATTTACTTTTTAAATTACCATTACTTTTTTCTATAAAATACAAAGAAGTTTCTGATATTTGAAAATTACAGATGGCTGTAAAATTTTAAAGTAGAAGTTCTCTCTTATTCCATATTTCCACAACCTAAAGACAATGACTATTAATATGTTCTCATATTTATTCCCAGGATTTTCTATACATAGTCATATAAAATTAACCACAAATGGGGTGCTAGTCCCTGTATTCTGCAAAAAATTTTATTTAACTATATCTTTCCATGTTAGTGCAAATAATAATATCTTTTGGGTTGGCCATAAAGTTTGCTCAAATTTGCCCGTAACATGTTATGGAAAAGCCTGAACAAATACCTTTACCGATCTAATAGTTCATTACTTTAAAAGATCGTATAGTATTTCACTGTGAATATAACATACTTATTTAGCTCTTCAGGATGATTGAAAATCATATCATTTTGTTATTGTAAAATGCTGAATAAATAACTGAAATTTTGCATATCTGTTGGAGTCTATTTGTAGAATACATTACCAGCAGTAAAATCCCCAAATCATATTGTGCTTCTCAAATTTTGAAAGACTGATGAATTGTTCTCAAATTATATCAGTTCACTCTGAACAAAAGTGTTTGAACAGTTTGAACACCACCATGAGATACTACTTAAAGATTTTAATTTATGACCTTCTGAGAGATACAGATTGATTTAGTATTTGTTTTGATTGCCTTAACTATGAGTGAAAGTGAGCTGCTTTGCTTGTGTATTGGCCATTTTAAATATCTTTTCTGTAATTGCCTTTTCATATTATACTATTTTAATTTTTTAAAAGTATTTTTATACTAAAAATGTTACATGTATTGGAAATTTTTTTGTCATTTGTCTTTGACTCACTTAATTTATCTGTTAGCTATCTTGCCATACGTAAAATTTATATGTATTGTAGTCAAAGTTCTCATTTTTCACTGTGGCTTTCTGCGTGATACATACAAAAGGCTTTGTCACACCAATATTCTTCACAGATTCATTCATAGTGTCTTCCAGAGCTTTAATAGGTTTTATTGCTTGTTTTAAATATTTTGATTTTTGATCCATTGGGCTTCTTTTATTTGGGGACAGAATGAGGGAAAATCTATGTTTTATTGTTTGTTGCCATTTAGAACAATAAACAGTGCACCCTTACCCCTTATTCAAAATACCACTGTATCATACACTGGTTTTCTCTGTGTTTAGGTCTGTTTCTGGAGTTCTTTAATTTAGATGTCTATTCTTTTTTTCACACCAAACTTTGAATTACTGTTATTTAGACTGTTTTACAGTCTAGCAAAATTAGATAACCGTTTTCCCATTATTTTTCTTCAAAGAAAAGTATCAAAAATTATTTTTCCCTGAGAATCTTTGCCAAATTGGTATTATAGTTGAAATGTCCAGTGCTAACTTTCACGAGACAAAGAAATGATACAAAGTTATCTGTCACTAAATTCTTCTGAGGTTTTAAAACAAACCTTCCTGGGAAGGCAGTGAGCAGTGGAGCAAAAATGGGAAAGTGGGTTTGAGTGGGAATCCAGACGCTCTGCCTATCTGCCGTTTATGGCCCTGGGCGAATTGTTTCCCTCCTCTGTTTCTTTGTTACCTCAGCTATAACATATAGTTATAATATTTATTTTGTAGAATCCTCTGAGGAAGACATGAAAGTTTATAAAACGTATAGCTCTGTATGGAACACAGAACACACTCTCAAGTTCTTAGAATTAAGCACATGTTATATGTTAAATGACTTTGCTGTATTTTTAGGTTAAGTATAATGACCCAACCAATGTGTTTGAATCCAAAGAAGGGGGATCATTCAAGCAGATTACGCAAACCATTTCTGTCCCAAAGATTTTGAATTTTGTAAGATGTTCCAATCTTAATGACGCTGTGGCCAGTCATGCAACTAAGAAAGGGAAGCCATCAGTTTTCTATTCACTAAATATCTGAGTGAACTATCCGAGTCAACTGAACTGAGTCAACAGCAAGCTAAACTTTTATTCATGGTGTTGGAACGCTTCTCAAGGTCACAGTGTCCTGTCAAACAGAGATTTGGAAATCTCTTCTGCACACATTTGCTGCTAATTCTAGTATCTTAAAGCCCTGTAAGCTAATATGTTCTAAAATGCACTGTGATATTTGAAATCCTTCTTTCTACATTACTCAGGGGAAACAGTGGATCTCTCTTAGCTGGCTCAAGCTAAAATTCAGACTCTACTAAAATGAATTCATTCTCTATGGGAGAAAAAAAACATTTCTTCAACTTTATGGCTTCTCTGCAAACACAATGGGAGAATATATTAGTTTAAGTATTGCATTTTCTGTGTGTGTGTATGTGTCATGGTGGGAGGGAGCTGGGATCATATGGGTCTGTTTGCCCGTATGAGAGGATGTGAGTTTACAGCTTGTCTTCCGACCCAGATTAGGGAAGTGGGTTTGTCATCTCCAGACCATAGACCCTAAGGGCCTGTAACTAAATTTTAGTCACCCAGAAACTTAGAGGCTTTTAAAAATAAGCAATTTACTGATTACTAACAACCATAAGAACTAATACTGATTGAGAGCTTCCTGTGTTCTATATTGGGTAAAGTGATTTACATGATTATTTTATCTAATCCTTAAAGTTATGCGGTCAACGTTACTAAATAATATCCAGCAACTAAAGTAGTTGTTAGGTAAACAGAAACGCAACCCAGGAAGTTTGATTAGAGCCCACGTTTTTAGTCATTTTACTATACAGCAAGTAGTATGTACTAGTTGAATTAATAAATTCTTAATAAAATTATTGAAAAGTATAAAATTATGCCTAATAAAATTATTTCTTATAGAACTTCCAGTTCTTTAAGAGGACAGTTAAGAAAAAACTTTACCCCCAAAACCCATTAAAGGATATCGGATGTGGATGTAGAATATTATTTGAAAAATTACTAAGTTTTCTTTACTGAAATCAAGAAAAAACAGAAAATAATTGGATATTATCCCTTTGGCTCTAGCAAAGGTGGAAAAAAATGTATGCAATGCTTATGATATTCCCAAACATCCTTGATTTACAGTTATTTATTGTCTTAGCCATCACTAGTTATTTTTGTCTTAGCCTCAGATATTGGGATTGTCTTACTCCTCAGTTCTCCTTATTTTAAGGATGTTTGTTTAGTTATATTCTCCTTATGCTGTAAGTGCTAGCAAGCTAGCACTGTATGACTTTAATGGCCATTATGTGAACCCAGAAAATAATGCACTGAAATCTTAACAACAAAAGATCAAAATGTTACATATAAAAAATCTCACATACCAAATTTTTATATATTTAAAGTCAGATATGCTTCCATCTTTGGAAATAAGCTAGATATGTTTCATCTACCTATATATAATGATATACAGTGATATACATTACTTTAGCCGCATACACTATTGTAAATAAATATTAAATATTCCATAGTAACTGTCCTTCAATCAGACAGTTTGATTGTATATTTATTTTCACAGGATATCATTAAGCATGAAGCAGAGAATCTGAAGGAAATTTAGATATGGATGAATATAAAAACCTGAGACTTTCCATCTCTCTTAATCTTAGGATGTATCCCATCCAGGTTAACTCTCTAAAAGGGAAAACAAAACGACTTATTAAGAAAGGTCATGCCAGAGGAATTTAGGGATGTAATACTAACATTCCTTATTTCCTACAAAGATGCCTTATTTGTCAACTTACTCTTAAAGCCATTTACCTATGATTTGTTTTGTTCCGGGAAGGATTTTAGGTGATTAAAGCTATTTGTATTTTCATCCTTTTCTAATTCTTGGGAATTAACAGATTCCATTAGGTTACTGACTTCTAGATCATGTTTCCCTAAATTTGTTTACTTCATGCCTCAGTTATCCTCTAGTTCTAGAATAACACAATATGGTCCATTTTTTGGGGGGACTATCCATATCCTTATGATTTTACCTTCTGTGATTACATATTTCTCAAAGTCTGTATCTTTCTAGACAGAAGAGTTCAATTTTTATATGTTCAATTTTATATGTATGGAATTTTCCCCAATACAGTTTCGAAAAGGCATAGAACATAGAAAAATATATATACACTAACTCTAAAATTAGGAATATTTTAAAACTCTAGATTTTGAAACAATATTGACAGCATTTCAGAACTTAACATATCACTTTTTAATTTTATAATATAAAAATGTATTGAATCAGAATATACTTAGTAGGATAACATGTTGAAAAATATAGCAAACACAGCATTTAAAGAGGAATGCTATGTTTTTTCTTTCATATTACTACTAATTCTTACATCAATAATATGGTTTGCTTTTTCCACATCAGTATACACATTCGTTTTAATGACATTTAAGGACATAATAACAGCGTGGCATGTACTACGGTTTCTTACTGATTGAAAAATGTTGACTGTGGTAAAGCATAAGCTGCTTCCTTTGTAAAAACCAACCCTGGTAATCACACATTTACTCTGATCTTCAACAAATATTTTGCAATGCACTTTTTTATATTCCTTTACAAAGCACTGCCATGCTCTTAAGGAAAGTAATGCGCACAGTTACACATGAACTTTCTCTCTTCATTTGAGAACTAGGTCTATAGGAAGATATGAGAGAGGTTTGTTCCTGGGGTTAAATTACAAAGCTCAGAAAGTACTGGGGCTACAGTTTCTTACACCTGCATGAATAAACCTTGTGTGAACAAGCTGAAACCCACGTTCATTAACTTTAGTCAATATTAACAAAGCCAAAGAAATACAATTTATAAGTTGCTGCTAATAAAATGCATTATTATAATTCAATTAATATGTAACACATATTTAAGAAGAATGCTAAAGTGCATTTTGTGCTCATTTGAAAAGCTTTCAGTATCTAAAAGCAGAAACAGTATGTACACATACATGGTTTTATGTTTGGAAAGCGGTTTTTTGCTCTGTTCCAAGGCAGATCAGCGTCAGTTGAAGAGAGATCCTGAAGAAATTTTGGTAATTCCTGTGGATTGAAGTCATTGCAAAGTTTAGATTTATTTCAGAAGTCAACACGAAGTTCCACTTAGTAAAAGACTATTCTAAGTCATTTTATTTTTAAAATGAAAACACTTCTCATAACTGCAGAAGTGAGGTCAAGTGAACAGTAAAGAACTTAGATGAACTTACACTGAAAATACCCTGCATAGAGCTGGTCCTCTGGGCTCCTGCTTTCTCTGGCATGATTTCTCTCCTCTGTCAAGTCTGAGGTGCGGCAACCATGTTAGCGACTCCCTTCATACTTTACTGATGGTTTCATCAAATATTCCCTGTGTATTATTTAATATTTCAACATCTACTTAGTAGGGGAAGGGAGTTGGTGATTTATTTTTTGTTTTTTCTCCTTGGGCAGTGTGATTTCATGCCTATTAATTGGTACAACATTGGTCAGTTTGAGAAGATGCCAAAGGTCAATTCCTGTTCTCAGTGGGCATTGTTAAATCGATAACAGAATGCAAAGGTGTGATTAAGAAATGTCAGACACTGAGGGAGTGTCAAGGAGCTCTGTTATTGATATTTTGGTGGAAAATGATGATATCCGTTGATCATTTAAAAAGCTGTGCAAGAAAATAGGTTATTTTATCGAGCTGATGATTTACATTTATGAAATTTATAGTTTTCCATATTAGAAATGTCTCAGTTTACCAGATTCCCTTAAAAGTGCTAAAACTGGGGGGTTTGCAATTTTTCAGCATTGTTAAAAATTATTGTTTTAATTGGATAATTTTCCCTTCTCCCTTATTTTTCCTCCGAGAATTCTGGACAGTCTTTTGCATGTATGTGTGTTAGAGAAGAGGGACAAGGTTAAGCATCTGAATTCTGATGTTCTGGCACCAAAGGCTTCAAAAAATTTTTAACCAATTGAGGAATCCTAGAACAGCTTCCTTGTGTTAGGTTTTGAGATTATATATCAGCATGTTTATATGAGGCAAATAGAGGGGAAAAGAAAGGTGAATTGGAATCACCTTCTATTCTGTGTTTACAGAAGTTTCCATTTATAGATTGAAATGACTCTGGCCTTGATAATCAATATTCAGTTACCAGGTCGATTGTTTGGTTAGTAATATTACACTCAGTGGCCTTCTTACCAGGGCACATGGGGCTTCAACCAACCCTCCTTAATACTTAGCTCTTTCTCCTTCTGTTTCTGCTTGTTAGTGGATCACAGCTGAGTGAGACTGTTTTGCATCCTTACGCTTTTGCATTCCCTCTTTCTCTCTAGAATACCTTTTCCGCTTTCTCTACTCATTGGACTACTGCTCTGTCTTAAAGTTCATCTGGCCGGTCACTTTTTTGTAAAGTCTTTTCTGATTGCTCTGCAGACAGAGTTGAGGCTCACTTCTTTCTGCGTATCTCTATCAGGACTCTGTATTTGTGATTTCTTAGACACGTCTGCAGTTCTTATCATAAATATGAACTTCTTTATGGTAGAAATCATCATTGTAATAGCAAATGCTTATTGTGCCAGCCACTGTTCTTAGTATTACACATCGTTCAATCAGTTTAGTATTCACAACTCAGTAAGATAGGTACAGATGGAGGACACTGAAGAACAGAGAGTTTAGGTCACCTAGCTATCAAATGCTGAACTGACATATATCAGTGCAAATAGGAGCTTATTGATATTTAAGGTGTAAGCGAATATGACCTGAGTTACAAGGTTTATCAAATATATGCATCAAAGATGCATTTGTTAAAAAGTTTTGCTTTAAAAGTTGACACAGCAGTAGGATTGAAAGCAATTAAAAGGCATGTCCTTACATATTTATATATATTTACTTAGTATATACACACAACATATATAAAACCCAAGTACTTAAAACCATGATCTCCAAAACAGTTAAACCTTCTCAGTATATGTGAAAATGTTATTGCTAATAAAACTTTTCAGATACTCAGTCATGTATGATGGAACTATATTTGCTACATTCTAATGAAACTACCCTTTGGTTCCTGAAAACTTGAAAGCTCTTGCTGTATAAATGCTATGAAGAGTTTTATGGTACCACTGATTTTGTTAAGTCCAGATCAATATTTAAGAAGCATAACCAAAAAGCTGTAGGAAATACCATTAATCTTCTCACATTTTTGTTATTACTCCCTGAGAGACTGAAATATTACAGTCCTGAATTATCCAAGCCAATTGTTTGAGTTTTGTTCACACACTAAAACGTTCATGAAAAAACAGTAATATTTGGTAACATTTAGAAATCTGTTTTTATTTTTCTCATACAAAATAAGTCAGGAAAGGGGCTCACAGATTTTAAGATAACTTGTAGATCTAAGACACGCCTTATGTTTTTAATGTAATTTCAATTTTGTAGATATATAAAATGCTAAAAGCAATAAAATTAATGTTCTAACTTTCAAATAGTCTTAAAGTGACAAGTTCTTAACTTCATATATTCTCTTTAATGTGATAGAGCACTTATTCCATGATTTAAAAATAAGCCTGTAAAGCACAGGTGTTATTTATCTATTTTTGTACAGTTCTAAAAAACATTGTTTTTTATAATTTCTGGAAACATCAAATTCTGTTCTCAGGCTCTTCTATACCACTAACATAAACTAAGCAGGCAAATATGAAATGAACTTATTTAGTTTCTAAATATAAAAGTTATTGAAATATATGGTACCACCCAAACCTTGCACACACACAAAAACCAATGCGTCCAGCATTCTAGGGTTGCCTCTACATCTGGGTGATGAGCAGAGAGCAAACGGGGCCGGGTTGCCCTTGCTGGGGGAAGTCTGAGGAGCAGCACCTTTTTCTGACACAGTAGGTGAATAATTCTGTTCAGGTTGCACCAGAGGCTGCTCAGTGTAGTGTTACTATCCAAACAATCAACCTGGTAATTGGGTATTGATTATCACGGCCAGAGTCCTGCATGGCCTTGCAAGCTTAAACGGGACATGAAATGTGACACATGAAACGACTGGAGGTCTGGCAATGTTGTGACAACTGCTGGAAACATACCGAAAATTCCTCTTGAAACTTTAGGTTGTTGTTTGTGCAAAGCTCTTCAACATGTTGCAGGAAGGATTTCTTGCTTATCGGCCTCCAAGCAAAGAAAGGTATAAAATGGAGTTAGGTTAGGTTCAGTTCTTTCCCTTTAATCTGCCTTTATAGTTGACCAGTTAAGAGGACACAGGACATTTCAAAACCACACAGCCCTTTAAAGTCACCCTGTCATATTTACAAAATTAGCTTTCCCTCTTTGAGTTCACTTTCCCTGTATTTCATGGTACAGAAATCCTTCAAATTTTAAGTGACTTTAAATGAATGATTGCACATTTTAATGAAGAAAGTTTTTCAAGTAAATGTAAGGGCATAAAGTTATCATTGAATCCTAATGCATATAATACCTCTTTGTCATACAGAGAACATTTTATACATTACAAGGTTTTAGAAGATATAAAATATTGCAGTGACCTCATTCTCATAATGACATGGTTTCTAAACCCTAAGGAGTTTAGATATCCCTGTATTACTTCCCAAGCTAAAATACAGACATGCAGGCTTCACCCCAGAGAGAGAGAAAGCATTTCTCCAGTTACCATGCAATTAGTCATGCTTTTATGATTTATATCCAGCTTGGAGGTTTTTCTACCAAACATACAAAAAAGGAACCACACATTAAGATTCATTGAATCAGGGAATCTAGAGTTGGTATTCAAAAAGAAGAAAAGATACTTAACAAACTTACTTGATGGATTTTCTATAACTAAGTAACCTGCAACAGAGATTGTGTTAAACGCATTATGAGTTGAGGATACAGCTCTTGAGTTCTGGATTAAAATTAGAAAAACATGGTAAACCAGCAGTTATAACATGCTATACCTTTAACTGATATGTGATCATTATTTTAAATTCTACATCATTTTTGAAATTATATTATTTGGACCCAAATATGGCCAAATAATAATTTGGCTTTTCTCTCAAGCTAAGAAGGTAATGTTTTATATTGCTGGGCATTTGGGGCATTACATTGGTACAGGTCACTTTTTAATATATTGCATAGTATTTATTGCCCTAAAAATGTAAATGTGAGTGAAACTTTTTTATTTGTCCATGAAGAATGCTGAATAAAGGAAGGTGATTGAAAAATGACATCAAATTGACTAAATCTTGTTTCCTGAGTCTTTGTGAATATATAACCATAAAAAATGACAGTCATTTCAGTTACTTTATACATTTTTGTGACAGTTCATTAGTCCAGTTATTTATACTCTAAAAATTGAAATAATTTTAAACAGCTAAATAGACTGTGCAATGCCCAAATTCAGAGATGGGTGTATCTTTAATAACACATTTGTCATGCGCAACAAATTAGCACTGCAAAAAAACACAAAAGGCACAAAGTATGAAATAAAATGAACATACACCTTTATCAAAGTTTATAATTTTAAATATCAGGGATAATCTTACCAGATTTCTTAAGTGACAAATGTAAGAGGATGTGGATTTTGAAGTAAAGGACAAATGAAAAAATAGATGGAAGACTGTGGCTTAATAAATACTATGAAAATGGTCACAAAGGGGTTTGTTCAGTGAAGAAAACATGAGTCAGAGTATATTTTATTACAGTGCAGGAATTGGTGAAAAATACAGGGGTGCTGTAGTAATTGTTATCAAGAAGAAAGAAGGAATTCTTCATTAATGCTGTAGGTGTCCCCGGGCAGAAGGAAGTCTCTCTCAGCTCCACAGGGTATAACCTAGTAGAGCAACTCATCATCAGCATGGCATCACAGTGATATATAGCATTACTAGAGCAAAGACTTCCCTGGTGGCTCAGATGCTAAAGCGTCTGCCTACAATGCAGGAGACCCCTGTTCAATCCCTGGGTTGGGAAGATCTCCTGGAGAAGGCAATGGCAACCCACTCCAGTACTCTTGCCTGGACAATCCTATGGATGGAGGAGCCTAGTAGGCTACAGTCCATGGGGTCGCAAAGAGTCGGACAAGACTGAGCGACTTCACTTTCACTTTCAGAGCAGTGTCTTGGTGGATGAGCTAGTGGGTTTCTCACAACACCTTAGAGTGATTCTAAGGAGGCAACAGAGAAATCCTGACTAGATAGATGGGCTTCCCTGTTGGCTCAGATGGTAAAGAATCTGTCTACAATGCGGGAGACCTAGGTTCAATCCCTGGGTGGGGAAGATCCCCTGGAGAAGGATGGATATGGAGATGACTGAATGAGATATTGAATCAGAAAATTCCTTAATTTGAGGATAGGAAGACGAAGTATATGAACTGGAGGTCCTGACTTCCGACACATGCAGTGGGAACTTGGGCAGCATATCAGTCCCCATAGAAAATAATTACCCCTCAGCAAAGACCAGCAAGAAAAGGCAACCATGAGCTAGATCCACACCAATTCAATGGCCATGAATTTGGGCAAACTCCGGGAGATGGTGAGGAACAGGGAAGCCTGGTGTAGTGCGGTCCATGGATCGCAGAGTAGGACATGATTTGGTGACTGAAGAACAAAAAAGACCCACACTACCCAAGCTCTTTAAGGTGCTTGGTACCCTAATGTTCTGATGCCACAATACTCTTCAGAAACAGGAAAGGAATGGGGGTCAGGCTGGGCAAATCTTCAGAACTGAGTTTAAGATAGAAATGAACGAGATACTTGAATTAACAAGATCGATGTC
Source organism: Bos taurus (assembly GCF_002263795.3). Classification (NCBI taxonomy): domain Eukaryota; kingdom Metazoa; phylum Chordata; class Mammalia; order Artiodactyla; family Bovidae; genus Bos; species Bos taurus. The sequence continues at coordinate 10,215,451 of NC_037332.1, read as the reverse complement.
TCTGTTACCATGCAGAACTGGAAATTCTTGTGTAGAGATCACTTTTCTAATATCAGGGAACATTATTCAGTTTATGAATGGTGGAGTTCAAACATCACATCTGCTTTAGTGACAAGCTTGTGATTCATCTTTTTAAGGACTGTCAGATAACCATGCTGTGGTGGGGAGATTTTCTTTTTCCAGAGGGATCCAGGGTTATTTGAGGTAGTACTGGCAAAAATATTTTTTCTGGGCTATCTAGAACCTGAAATAGAGCTAGTTTGTAGAGCAAGAAATAGCTGAAGCACCAGATAATTATTACTCAAATCCTTGTTCTATTTTCACTAATGATCTGTTCTTATTTAAAAATTATTAATATTTGATCTTTATAGTCTGTCTTTTCAGTGAAGAACTCTACAGAAGGTTGATTTTATTATTTTACATTTGAAAGATCTCTTTAGAGATTACAGATTTTTTTGTTTTTGTTTTCTTTTTTGGAGTATAGTTGATTTACAATGTAATGTCAGTTTTAGGTGTATAGAGATAGTGATTTTAAACTATACCTGGCTACTAGATTTGGGTGAATATTTGTGAATTCTTACAAAATACAGTGTCCCTTTTGGCTTCAAATACCTGTTCCAACAATTACCAGCTATATTATTTTGAGTAAGTTACCTCAACCTTTCTTAGTTCCTAGTTTAGACAATAAGGCAAATATATGTAAATCAAGCTCATATATGTAAAATGCTAGGAAATTTCTACCCCTGACTTTGGAAGCAATATGTAAATGTTGTTTGCTATCATTGCTATTATAATTACTAGTTCTAGTTTTATTGTGAAACTCAAGTTCCTTCTACAGATCTATTCTACAATTGATACTGATAAAAAGGATGAATTTTTTTTTGTTTCTAAACTGATAAAAAGAATGAGTTTTTTTTGTTTCTAAAAGAATATCCTAAATTTTACTCAAAACTGGGAAGACTAGATTGTGCTAATTTAAGCAGGGAGATTTCCTATTCTTCCTAATCAGAGTCCCAGAATAAAGAGTGATCAAAAGGTCGGTTTCCTAGTTCTCAACTCAAATTATAAATTAATCCCTAATAGTATAAAGGCTGTAATAATTCTCTTTTCATATTATCATGTGAAAGCACTTCTAACTGTGCCTGCATTTTTTACATTATTCTTTATAGCTACCCCTCACATTACCCTGTTTACACCACAGATATTTTCTATTAGTTTCTCCATTCCAGGTGTCTTACCACAACCAGATGCTGCTGATTGCTTAATAGCTAATTCAGATGTTAACTCCTCTAAGGACCTTACCCTATTCTATTACAGAGAACATAATTTCTTCCTTCTATGAAACTAAACTTCTATGGACAAATCACCTTCCATCTTCTATCATGGCTATATAAGTACATGTATTAAGGACCCATGCATTGAGGTTCATGTATTACTTGAAGGCAGGGGCAGGGTTAACATCTGGCTTACTGCAAGCCGCTCATAAACTTATTTGTAGTAGACAGTGAATAAGTCATTGTTAAATATACAACTGTGGATGAATTTAGACTAAAGATACATAGTAAACTAAATACAAGTGCTCTGATTATTATGAGAGAATATCTGAATTAAATGAATTTTCCACAAAGATATTAATTGAGAATTCTCATGAGATGCTACTCAAGGGCTTAAATATGATCAACAGATGCATCAGTAAACAGTATACAGGTCTAAACAAAGCCGTATCAAATCCTCTCACAACAGAGGTTAACAGGTGCTAGATACTCAGGAAGTTACATGAACAATAAAATTGCTCTTGTCTGCACAAGTAATTTAGATAATAGATTTAATAAAACAAGATCTGTTTTGGCTTTGTTTACTTTTCAGTATCTCTCCCTTAAACCCAGTCATTTTACATATGCTGTTCTTCACATCTGTTTTTACATAATGTGAGAAACAAGGCGTCACATAGACCGTTTTTACGAAATTTTCCAGTCTGTGCTTATCTCACAATTATGTGTGAACTGAAATAAATACCTACCTAGACAGCTTAAAATTGAGAAGATATTTTGGCATAAATTACCTGTTTCAAATAACAATTAGTTTTTTTTTCCCTTATTTTTGTTTGTAGTCTCCTTGTCATTGCCTTGATTCTTAGCCTCATATTGAACAAGTGTATTTTTCTCAAGTACTGACTGCATTCTAAATTTTATTTTTCTTTGAAGTTTTAAAGTTTTACTTGTAAACAGGGAAAAATAGTAATTTGGACAATTATGCAGGGAAGTGGAAAAGGAGATGGCATATACTATGAAGAAAATGCACTGATGAAGAAATTAAATTCCTTTATGGAAAATTATTTGGTTAGATAAGCATAAAAAAACTCACAGAAATTAATGTGTATGAAAATCAACAATGTCATTTCAGGAGTGCTATTTCAAATAAAGTGATCTATAGACATACTCAAAGAGACTCAAAAATACTTTTTATTAACATTTAAAAAAACTTAAAAACTGGGTACATGGAGAGTGTTTTAGACACTTTGGTGAATAAGAGTACTTATTCACTCACAATAGTGAAGGATACTGTCAAATCATATTCATTAGTGTGTAAATCAATTTGGGGATTGTCCAGATTTCAGTAAGATAACTGACCAATGTCTAATATAAAGGGCTAAACACGTTTTATTACATGAATCTTAGCTTAAATCCTATGCCTTTTTGTTGAAAAGGGTATTATTTCATGTCTGGGCTCATTTTTTTTTCAAAGTCTATCAAAAACTTAAATTCCACTCAGATTACTCTTGATAGATCCAGAGAGGAACCATTTATTTATGTTGGCAGTGGTGATTGAAGACCATATTGTCACAGAGACTCAGCTTTCCCTCAAGGTCAATTAGTTGAAATCTATAGGGAATTAAAATATAGTCCAAATAGAGAGCTACAGATGATAGCCTATAGATGGGCAGCTTAACTCAGCATTAGCAGTGGCAAGAAGCTGTGTTTTCTACTTAACCAGTTTTAAGTTAGGTTCAAAATTTTACTGCCTTTACTGTAAAAATATGTACTTTTCACACTAATATGTACTTCATTTTCAGCGAAAATTTTTGAATAATCTGGTAAAACATGTTAATTGATTTTTCTAAGTTTCATAAAATATTGAGTGTGAGCTTTTTGGTTTATGTATTTCAATTCATTAATTTTTCCAATGTCCACATTTATTTCTACAATGACTGTGTTACTTATCCAAAGCATTTACTGTAATGCTTTCAAAAGGATCTTAATTTTTATTTTTTCCTATTGTTTTTATTCATTATAGGCTTTAGTATTCTTTCAGACTCTTATCAAATCACCAATGACTTTTCTCTGGTCTTTAGTACAAATTAAAAATATTATCCCAACCAATGGCTAGGACTGTACAGCTGACTCTAGAACTTCACTTTATAAGGTAAACATGCCACGTTAATAAGTGAGTAATGTAATTTTTTATCACAGTATTCAGACCCTGGCACTTGTAGAGGCCCAACTGATATTTCTTTCATGCAAACAAGGTGAAATGGATTCTAGATACATACAGGAAAGCAACGTTCTTGCTGTCGTCAAAGAGGTGATGTCAGATTTCCAGGGTGGCAAGAGTTGAATTTTCCTTATTACTAAGCACATGTGAAAGCAAACTCTTGACAGATTCTTATTTTGTAAACCATGTATTCTAAATTAAAATTGTAGTCCTAAACCTGGTTACCTCAGGGGCAAGAGGGCAGACGCAGCAAAGAGGATGAAGAAACTGCCGACAGCTTTGTGGGGAGGTAGGCAGAGGTTCTCGGGGAGAGGACTTAATGAAGAGCAGACAGATGACATAACAGCATCTAAAAGGACAGGCAGGCAGGTAAGCACAGAAATTACTCTCTCAGGGGTTAGCAGGTAACCTCAAAAAACCAGATTTGAAAGGCGACTATATTTTAACTGTGTTGATTTACGTAGAGGTGTTTAAAGATTCTGATTAACCCAAACTATATAGTTCTATCAGAGTAGGAGCTCTGACCAGAGGACTGTTGACTGATTCTAGGAGAAGAAAATGTGGTTATAGAGGTGAGAGAGTGAGGGTTCGATAAAAATGGAAGCATTTTTCTCTGAGCTACTAATGGCATATCTGGTAAAGAATCTGTCTGCAATGCAGGGTACCCAGATTCAGTCCCTGAGTCAGGAAGATCCCCTGGAGAAGGGAATGGCTACCCACTCCAGTATTCTTGCTTGGAAAGTCCCATGAACAGAGGAGCCTGTAGGGCTATACGTCCCTGGAGTCACAAGAGTTGGACGCAACTTAGTGACTAAGCCATCACCACTAATGGCATAAAGCCAAAAAGGAAAAGGAAAAGGATTTTGTTTAATGATGACGCAGAAAGGCATTTGGCAGAGTTTCTCAACCAGACCATTTGTGAGTCTGGAACATTGAGAGGTCAGCTTTGAGTGCTGGTTGGAAATGGTATTTTCTGTGTGATGTGATCACTGAAATCTTTAGCTCAGGAGTGTTTTTGGCAGATGTATTAATCTGATCAAGTAGGTCCTTTGAGGAAAATGTATCTTCATGAAACTATTTTAATTCTGTCAATGGGAACGTGGCAATTAGTTAATAAATAAAACAGGGGTTAGCTATGATTCCAAAATGTGAAATGTGGTTAGAGTAGCCATGGGTCTGCCTTCCTCTGTTTGAATTATTACTCTGAGTACTGTTCACAGTCAAGAGAATGTCAGGAGTCTTGGCTCCATCCAGCCTTGTGGGCTCATGGAAATTGAGTCCTTTGTCAGAGATAGATCTGGGATTCTGAAATCAAATGCATTTTCCTTCTCTACCTCCATTCATATCCTTTACTGAAGAAATTGAGTATCTCTGCCACACTCAATTGCTGGGTCCCTGCTAATGCAGTCATTTTGCTATGCTCCCCTCAGAATGTATACAGCAATTTTTATCCTAGGATAAAAGTGGCACTTCTGGGCATTAGGGGGATGTCTGAAAGCATGCACAGTTGGCTGTCCATTGGGTAGGGTAGAAGTCAAAATTTTATGAAACAGGGAATGTGATCGTCTTGGCTCGCACAGATTACTGCCTGTAGTAGTTGAAATGAGCTTGTGTGGAATGTGAGCCCAGACACCACCCATCAGACAGAGAACTCTTGTGTCATCGTAATAATAGGCCAGGAAACTTGTGAAGAAATCTAGGTAAAAACTTATTTTACAATCAAAGTTAACACAACATGATAACACAGCAAATTTCTCGGGCCATGCACATTGTGAGTCAACGCGCATTTTGATAAGGTTAATTTACACTAGCATGCAGTATCATAGAGGACACGTAGGAAGTAGAAAGTTTAGAGTACCTTTAACTGTTTTTTGTCTTTGGAAAAAAAATAGCATATTAAACAACAAAACACTTCTTATCATGTATTTTAAAATATAGAGCACACCATCTGAAAAGATTAATCACAGCAGAGCTCTGCATTACCACAGTAACTTACTGGATGACAAAAATCTCCTTTCGTCTAAAGAAAAATGAAGAGTATCTGGAAGTAAAGATTAATTTTTTAGTATAAAAGCACATACTGCATTGTCTTTTACTTGCTGCTGGAAGAACATGAGCATGAAATATCTTGAATTTCATTCTACTGCTGGACATTTCTTGTCCCAAATTCACATTTTGTTCAGACATTCCTTATCTGGATTCGTATATTTTTGCCCTTGCTTGCAAAATAGTTTAAGACAGAAGTAAAATTAATGACCAGAATCTGTCAGAGAACTGCTGGAAATTAAAATGCTAACAATTTTACAAAGTATTTCATATATTGGTCAAATTTTGTGTATTATTAGTGAAGTCACAGGAATTGCACAACTAAATACTTTTCGGTTTCTGTAAGATTGAACCTGTACTAAAATGCTATCATTCTTTTCCCCGTATCGCTGGAGAATCACAAAATAAGCAGTTCTTAGAATAGAAAAGAAAATACTACTTGAAAGAAGAAAATACTCTGCATAGAAAATCCTACTTGAAGAAGGATATCACGGGTCTCGTCAGGTGTGTGTGTGTTGATCCCATGTAGCATGCTTCAGAGGCAAATACATGCACACAATTAGAGGTGTATGCTGATGCTTCAGAATCAAACTGACCTGCTCCTGTCATCTTGGCTGTCCTGTTAACTAGATGCATGCCCTTGGACAGTTACTTAAATTCTCCAGGCATCTTTTATTTTTCATTTGTAAAATGGAGATAAGGAGTACCAACCACAAAAGATTAAATGACTTGGCTGAGATCATTACATACAAAATTTACCACACAGTTCAGTTCAGTTCAGTAGTTGCTCTCAAACAGTAGCAAGTATTATGTTAGCAAATCCTATATGTGAAAGTAGACTGGGGTCATTTTTAATTTTACAAATATTATAAATAACAATAATAATACTGAATGTATTCTGATTTACAGTTTACAAAACACATTCATAGGATTCTTTTACACGGTAAACTTCTGAAGGCATAATATATATTTAATAAAAATTCAGCATGCAAACTTCTCAAGTTATTCATGAAAGATACTCTTAAAATAGCCATTCAGTTGTTTGCTTCATTTTGTTAGAATTTTAATTCATGATTACTAGATTGGGCCTTGGTCTTCAAGAGGATGCACCATTACATTCACTCAACTAAAATAGGCAAGATAATTAGTATGGAATGATGCCCAGAATTTGAGGGGAAAAGTTGAGGACTGGAAGAAAAGGAGTATTTGTCAAATAAGAATATTAATGACACTGATTAATATTTTCTATTTTTTCTGACTTAGTCACCAAAAGAAACACAGCTTCTAAATTCAGTTTAGAAAGGACAGTGAAAATTAAAAATTATTAGCCAGTAGTATCTTTTTCAAAATTCTGTTGGCTTATTTAATTTTGTGTTATAACTCTTTTGGAAAGCCAATCTGTGTTACAGTTAAATTAGTTCAAAGCAAACCACAGGGCCAGGTAGGCTGAGCAGTGTTTTTTTCTCTTTAAAATTATATCTTTATTCCTTTAAACTTTCCCAAGAATTTAATCCTAGATTTAACATAGATTTTTTTTCCAGGAATGTAGATAATCTATACAATTAAAATATTGCATTTTTTTCAACTTCATTGGAACTTTAAAAAAAAAAACTGAAACGTAGTTAAATTACAATGTTGTATTAGTTTCAAGTGTACAGCACAGTGATTCCATTATATACATATATTATACTTTTTTCAGATTCTTTTTCCTTAGAGATTATTACAAATACTTAGTTCCCTGTGCTATATAGTAGGTTCTTGTTGGTTATCTATTTTACACATGCCGCTGCTGCTAAGTCGCTTCAGTCGTGTCTGACTCTGTGCCACCCCATAGACGGCAGCCCACCAGGCTCCCCCGTCCCTGGGATTCTCCAGGCAAGAACACTGGAGTGGGTTGCCATTTCCTTCTCCAATGCATGAAAGGGAAAAGTGAAAGTGAAGTCGCTCAGTCGTGTCCGACCCTCAGCGATCCCACGGACTGCAGCCCACCAGGCTCCCCCGTCCATGGGATTCTCCAGGCAGGAGCACTGGAGTGGGTGCCATCGCCTTACATATAGTAATCTGTATGTGTTCATCTCAAACTCCTAATTTATCCCTCACCTTTCCCTTTTCCCTTTGGTAACCAGGAGTTTGTTTTCTATGTCAGTGAGTCTATTTCTGTTTTGTAAATAAGTTCATTTTGCATCTTTTTTTTAAGATTCCATATATAAGTGATATCCTATGACATCTGTCTGGCTTACTTCACTTAGTCTGATAATATCTAGGTCCATCCATGTTGCTGCGAATGGCGTCGCTTCAGTCTTTTAAATGGTCCATTGTATGTATGTATCACATCTTTATCTGCTGATGGGCATTTAGAGTGCTTCTGTGTCTTGGCTATTGTAAATGGTGCTTCAGTCAACATTGGGGTGCATGTTATCTTTTTTAATTAGAGATTTCTCAGGATATATGCCCAGGTGTGGGATTGTAGGATCATATGGGTACTCTTTTTAGTTTTTATGGAACCCTCCATACTGTTCTCCATAAGGTGGCTGTACCAATTTACATTCCCACCAACAGTGTTCCCTTTTCTCCACCATCTCTGGCATTTATTGTTAGTAGGTTTTTTGATGATGGCCATTCTGACTGGTGTGAAGTGATACTTCATTGTTGTTTCTATTTGCATTTCTCTAACAGTGATGTTGAGCATCTTTTCATGTGCTTTTTAGCCATCTGTATGTCGTCTTTGAAGAAATGTCTATATAGATCTTCTGCCCATTTTTGGATTGGGTTTTTTTGTTTATTTTGTTGATATTGAGCTGCATGAGTTGTTTGTATAGTCTGAAGATTAATACCTTGTCAGTCACTTGATTTGCAAATATTTTCTTCTATTCTGTGCACTTTTTGTTTTGTTTATGGTTTCCTTTGCTGTGCAAAAGATTTTGAGTTTAATTAGGTCCCATTTGTTTATTTTTATTTCCATTTTATTTCCATCTCTCAAGGAGATGGATCAAAAAAATATTGCTGTGATTTATGTCAGAGAGTGTTCTGCCTATATTTTACTGTTAGAGTTTTATAGTATCTGGCTTTACATTTGGGTCTTCGATCCATTTTGAGGTGTGTGTGTGTGTGTGTGTGTGTGTTTGGTGTTAGAAAGCGTTCTAATTTCATTCTGTTATATGTAGCTGTCTAGTTTCCTGGCACTACTTATTGAAGAGGCTGTCTTTTCTCCATTATGTATTCTTGCCTCCTTTGTCATAGATTAGTTGAGCATAGATGTATGCATTTATCTCTACTTTCTACCCTGTTCCACTGACCTATAGTTCAGTTTTTCTGCCAGTACTATACTGTCCCGATGACTGTAGAATAGTCAGAAGTCAGGGAGGCTGATTCCTCCAGCTCCATTTTTCTTTCTCAAGATTGCTTTGGCTATTCAGGGGCTTCTGTGTTTCTGTACAAATTGTAAAATTTTTTTTATCTAGTTCTATGAAAAATTTCTTAGGGATTTGATAGGGACTGCATTGAGTCTGTAGATTGCCTTGGATAGTACAGTCATATTCACAATATTGATTCTCCCAATCCACAAACATAGTATATCTTTGCATCTCTTTGTGTTGTCTATGATTTCTTTCATCGGCATCTTATAGTTTTTGGAGTACAGGCATCTTTGCCTTCTTATTTAGGTTTATTCCTAGGTATTGTATTCTTTTTGATGTGATGGCAAATGGGATAGCTTCCTTAATTTCTCTTTCTCATCTTCCACTGTTAATATATAGAAGTGTAACAGATTTGTGTACATCATTTTGTATCCTGCAACCTTGCTGAATTCATTGATGAGCTCTAGTAGTTTTCTGGTAGAATCTTTAGGATTTTCTGTGTATAGTATCATGTCATCTGTGAACAGTGACAGTTTCACTTTTCCAATTTAGATTCCATTTGTGTCTTTTTTTTTCTGATTGCTGTGGCTAGGACTTCTAAAACTATGTTGACTAAAAGACATCCTTGTCTTATTCCTGATCTTAGAGGAAATGTTTAGTGTCTCACCATTGAGTATGATGTTAACTGTGGATTTGTCATATTTGGCCTTTAGTATGTTGAGGTATGTTCCTTGTATGCCCAGTTTCTAAAAAATTTTTCTTGTCATAAATGGATGTTGAATTTTATAAAAATATTTTTCTGCATTTATTGAGATGATCATTTAATTTTTATTCTTCACTTTGTTAATATGGTGTATCACGCCGATTGCTTTTCAGATACTGAAAAATCCTTGCATCTCTGGGATAAATCCCACTGGATCATGGTATATGATTCTTCTGGTATACTGTTGAACTCAGGTTGCTGGTATTTTGTTGTGGACTTAGTGATATTGGTCTGTAGTTTGTGTGTGTGTGCCATCTTTGTCTGGTTTTGGCGTCAGGGTGATGGTGGTCTCATAGAATGAGTTCAGAAGTGTTCCTTTCTGTGCAATTTTTGGAAGAGTTTCAGAAGGATAGGTGTTAATTCTTCTCTAAATGTGTGGTAGAATGCATCTGTGAAGCCATCTGATCCTGGACTTTTGTTTGTTGGGAATTTTTAAATAACAGATTTAATTTCAGTACTTGTAACTGGTCTGGTCATACCTTCTGTTTCTTCCTGGTTTAGTCGTGGCTGTACCTAAGAATGTGTCCATTCCTTCTAGGTGGTCCATTTTATTGACATATAGTTGCCTGTAGTAATTTCATATGGTCCTTTGTACACTTGTGCTGTCCATTGTAACTTTTCTTTTTTCATTTTTCATTTTATTATTATGGGTCCTCTTATTTTTTTCTTGATGAATATGGTGAAAGTTTTATTAAATTTGTTTATATTTTCAAAGAATCAGCTTTTAGTTTCATTGGTCTTTTCTATTATTTTCTTCATCTCTATTTCTTCTCTAATCTTTGTGATTTCTTTTCTTCTACTAACTTTGGATTTTGCCTGTTCTTTCTCTAGTTGCTTTAGATATAAGGTTAGGTTGTTTGAGATTTTTCTTATTTCCTCAAGTAAGTTTGTATCATTAAACTTCCCTCTTAGAATTGCTTTCGTTGTGTCCCATAGGTTTTGGATCATCGTGTTTTCATTTTCATTTGTCTTTCTATTTTTTGATTTCCTCATGATTTCTTCTGTGATCCAGGCTCAGCAGTTTTAAAGAGACAGGTCTGTGCTACCAGTTGCTAATATTTTCTCCTAGAAACATTTCTCACTTTAATGTTTTAATGACGAAAGAGCCATCACAAAACATTGTTTTGTGAATTTGTTTATCAAATAGAAAATCTCAGTGTTATCTTCCAATCTGGTGAATGTAGAATAGAGGAACACAAATATTAAATATTCTTCCTAATATATATAGCTTGTGTTCACTAAAAATATATAGAAAATGGTATAATGAAATGATACCATTATCATTCCAAACAAGAATTTAAAACATTTTCTTTGCATATCACTGAATGTTCTCTTGGATTTATAGAGTACTAAATCTTTGAATTTCATTAGTTTTCAAGAAGAAAAAGAATGAGAGAATTTGTCTTCAGGTCCTTTATGAAACAAGGTATAATATAATCAAATGATATGAGTTCACATATATGGAACTTATAAGAAGAATCTTAAAAAATCTATATAGCTATATATGCAGATATAATATAATTTCTTAATTATAAGACCCTAGGTCCTAAAATTGATTTAATATCAATTACTGTAATGACCATTTTTGGTCAATTAGATAACTCCATTAAAATTAATATTTTAACTGCTCATTAGATACTTTATCATTTCTGTTACGGACACGCGACAACATATAACACTGAGGAAAACTGGCAGTCCAATTAGCATGAAGAAAGTGGGCAGTTTGGAAGGAAAAGAATTGGCCTAAACCTCAAGTGGAAAGAGCATATGGTAGTTGGGTAGATTTAAAGGAAATGGTCTAAGTTCCTTCTTGTAAATGACAGACACATGGCATAAGTTACTCAGCAATTTGGAAGCTAACTCAAACTCCTTGATTCTTCACTCTCAGAATCTACCATCAGTCTCTGTGGCTCAGTCCTCATCAGACATGTGTGGCTTTTGATAGCTTTAGACTTTCCCGTACCTGAAATACAGGTAAAGAGCTTTAGAGCCTCACGGCATGCATGCATATGTGCACATGGCTACTTAAGAATCTGTTACTATTTTTTCTAGTCTTACCATCTAATGTATGTGACTTTAAAAACATGAAAAACCTTCAATAAAAAAGCTGGAGACAGTTATTTTAATAAATTCCTGTAATCAAGCAAAGCATATCATATTAGTATGTGACACTGGAATTACCAATAAGTATTACAGTTATGATTACTAGAGTCTTAACAAGGTAGCAAAAAGCATTGAAAACTAAAATTTCTAACTTTGATATGACTAGCAGTAATATATACCAGTTTTCTGTGTGTAAAAGTAGATAAAAATTATTTGAAATATACTTTAAAGACAATTCTACATCTATTTACAAATAAAGTAACATATATAAACAAACATGGAAGCAGGAAAACAATGAGTTAATGTTAAATGAGGCTGTCCTTGAATTTTAAGTACCCGATAATAAACAATCTATACAGTCTTTGCCCACCTTTTCCATTAGCTGTCATGACAGATATTTAAAATATATATCTTAACCCTTTTTGATAATGGCTATGTTCAGTGGAGTAGGGGGCAAGCTGTGAAAACACAGAGCTTAGAGGATCTGACCTCACATAGCCTCTATAGAATGGTAACCTTCTTGAAAAAGAATACTTTCTCCAATTACTGACTGGCTTTTTTCACTGTATTATAACTCCTGAGGATCCACATACTAGAGACTTTTGGGGGATTAATAAACATTCTTTGGTTTGATTCCTGGGTTGGGAAGAGCCACTGGAGAAGGGATAGGCTACCCACTCCAGTATTCTTGGGCTTCCCTGGCAGTTCAGCTGGTAAAGAATCCACCTGCAATGCAGGAGACCTGGGTTCAGTCCTTGGGCTGGGAAGATTCCCCTGGAGAAGGGAAAGGCTACCCAACCATTATCCTGGCCTGGAGAATTCCATGGGCTGTGAAGTCCAGGGTCACAAAGAGTCGGACATGACTGAGCAACTATCACTTTAAAAAAATACTGTAAACACGTTTGGGTGCTTAGAAATTCACATGAACAGATTCAACTAAATTGTTCAAAAAACTAAAATTAATTACACTCAGAGATTTGAAGTTTCATTCCTTTTACACTTCACATGTAGAATAAAGATGGAGATTCCAGGCCTTAGTTGAGAAAGGGGTGTGGAAAGGGAGTTGGGCCCACAGGTGTAAAGGAGAAGAAACTTCCTTTTTCCATGCAGCAGGACCCTTAAAGAACTGAGGCATAGCCTAATACTACTGATGTCCTATTGTTGCTATGATAGGCTTTAGCTTGGGCAGGTTACCCTGCAGGTCTATTGATCTTTTATGTGGTTTAAAAATATAACTATCTTACACACAGTCTTTGGAGCACTATCCATTTTAGATAGGAACAACCTGTATTAGAACATAAACAAATGTAGATAAATATTAAAGGAATTTTCATATCCAGTGAAATTACTTTGTAATTTACTGATAACACCAAATAACTTTCATTTTGTAGTATTCGGAAGGACTCTGCTTATCAGATGACACTTCCATCTATAGCACTTATTAGATGTTTTTAGACATGCTGGAAATATTTGTGCAAAGTCAGTCTATTAGGTAAAGACCAGCTATAAATGATTAATTCCTTTTTAAGTTTAAGACCTTTGGTGCCATATTTTCACATGCTATGAGCATCATAAAATACTGAATCTCATAAGAATTTAAAACTTTCTGATGATAGTTTTATTAAGAATTTGGTAAATTATCTTAATGGAAGTTTTTCAAATGTGCCAACATTTTGAAAAACTTACGATTTTAAAAGAATATAAAATTACTTAACATTTACAATTAAGTACTCTTATTTCCAAAACACATTGATGGCACATACTTAGTGCATACTTTAAAATTTTTCCTTTCAAAGATAAATTTTACTTTCTATTTAATCCTAAATACTAAGCAATTTAAAAAATGAAGTGTTAATATATAATTTTGACTTTAATGTAACTTTACATTAAATAAAGAGCTTAAGGCTTTTATAAAAAATGATAAGAATATCAAGCAGTTACAAATTTGAATAAATATGTAATTTAAAATGTGGACAGGAAAAATCCTATATATGTAGTGAATTATTAGACATAATTTTAAAGATTTAATGTATATAAATATTGTTTCAGGAAGAAAAAAAAAGCTTTGCCGAACATTATAGACCCGGGTTCATATTGAACTCAAAGTATTAGGAAGATTAAGTGATTCTCTGAACACCAGTGAGAAGTGTGTGGAAGATGGAGGTCACCCTTTGAAAGAGAATCTCTGTGACCTGTGTAAATAGAAGCCCCACAAACACTTCCAACAAGTACAGGTCACAATAGGGTCATGGCTCCGGGCCCTCTGGACCACTGTTCGCCCAGAGGAGTGTGCTCACCGCGTTAATCTCTCGTCCTTCAGTTCCAAGTCCGCCACAGTGATGAGCTGATCCAGCTTGAATTTAGTGTCAATAATTTCTGCATCCCGAGGAGAGTATGTCCCACCTTCTTTCTGCTTCTGTCGAATTCTAAAAGTAAGTGTAGTAAAGTCCAAGGAGGAACTAGCATAGAAAGCATGCATTTGTATTTAGATTTCTTTTTAAGACATTAGTCAAATAATTTCCTTGTTGGGATCACTTCTGTGAACACATTGCAAATTTATAGCTACTCAAATTCTTCTCCCTGTTTTAATTCCACAGAATATATTCTACTATAATTTTTTAACATCCTATTTTTAATGAGAATTAGTTCTTCAAGGCCTGAGTCACTGACACATTTAAAGTATAGAGTGAATGAGACGGATGTTGTGAGCTTGTTTCTCCTCCCTCAAGCTGTCCCATAGATTTATCATAAAAAGGAATATGCCAATGTGGACACAGCTCATTGCTATCAGCACCGGTTCAAATAGACAACCTTCCACTGTTTTTACATACGTAAAACACATATGACCAGATACACAAGTTTTATAAAAATATTGCCAATTATGTATATCTAATTATATATTCTTTATATAATCAAAGAGTATAAAATAGAACCAGAAAACTCAGGTTCAAAAATAGAAGTCACATGAATCTGCAAATCATATTGATGTTAAATATAAAGTAATATTTAGCTTTTCTATCTTGTACTGCAAATATTTAATACTTATTATGATTTATGTGTTAAGGATGATACAGAAAGTAGAACATATGGTCCTTATCCTCAAGGATATAATTTAGTTGAGAAGGATTGGAATGTAGAAAAAGCATACAGAGGAAAAATATTCAAATTGCAACTTGTAAAACAGTAATTGATCGGTTATGAAATGATATGTGATTACAACTATTGGCACTTAGAAGAAATAAAAAGTAGAGTTTGACTTGGGTGTTGCAGAAGGTGGAGGAAGCACATTTACAGTGGACTGAAAAAAAGCAGCAGTGTGTGAAAGCCTAGGGGATGCTCAGGTGAGATTAAACTCCGGTGGCTGAACAGCCACATGAAGGAAAGTTGCAGGGAGTAAGAGGGGGCCATTTCCCGCCCACTAGAGGAGCTCATCCTATAAAGAAATGATCTGGGAGCAGAACAACATTGTGAATACAGGGGTTGCATGTCCCTTGGGGACAAGGACCATAGCTTGCACAATATAACTCTCACCGTCTTCTGGCTGAATCTGAGAACACTATCTAGTGGAAGAAAAATATCAAGAGCCCTTCAAATTTTCTATCAAAATGATAATTTAAATGATTCAAGATGAAACAGAGGATGCTTGGCAAACGCAATACAGGAAAACATACTTCAGATAAAACAGAGCCTACTGAGCTACTTAGGAAATTAGTATAATGGTTATTTTTACAAATGGAAGGTCCCTTTAACTTGGCAATCTATCTTATGAAACTGGATTTTAGAATCACAACTAAGATTTCCCCTGTGTGGTGTGCTGTGTGCACTTGCTCAGTCGTGTCCGACTCTGCGACCCTATGGACTGTAGCCCGCCAGGCCTCTGTTCATGGGGATTCTCCAGGCAAGAATACTGGAGTGGGTTGCCATGCCCTCCTCCCGGGGATCTTTCCAACCCAAAGATCAAACCTGATTAAAATCTTTTAAATTAAACCTATCAGAGTTATAAATATTCAAAGATGTAGAAAGCCGGG
The DNA here is from genome assembly GCF_002263795.3 of Bos taurus. Taxonomy (NCBI): domain Eukaryota; kingdom Metazoa; phylum Chordata; class Mammalia; order Artiodactyla; family Bovidae; genus Bos; species Bos taurus. The sequence goes on along the minus strand of NC_037332.1, from coordinate 10,199,663 downwards.
CACCTTCCTCTTTTGTGTAAACTTCTCTCTCAGTCCTCTATCTACTTTGTCTCACTTTGAGATATTGGAGCTAGACTCCTTGGCCAGCTGGTGGGATGTTGAGCCTTCTTAATAGAGGACACTAGTCATCCTGCAAGGCAGTAGGGATGGGGAGATACTGCCCTTGTGTGTTCTAGAGCTACATTATTATGATTCATTGTGGAAGGCCAGTAGTCCACCTAAATGAGTTCTAGCTGCTTCTAGAGTTCATGCTGTCACCATCCCATCAGTGAATGATGCTAAGTAGCTTCAGCCCATCCACGATCGGGGAGCATGGACTGCTCTCACTAATTCCAGGCTGCCTACCCTCCAGTAATGACAGGCAGCTTCTCCAGACCAGCTCCAGCTGCTTTCTCTGTCATATTTCTTTGCTCACTGTAATAGGATGCATGTGCCTGTGGTGGCCATTCCATTCTTGGGAGCGAGACAACTTCTAGTTTGTTCACCTACTGTCCACTTGCCCTTAGACTAGAGAGAGCAGCTTGGTTGCAGTTGCTACTTTTGGATCCCTTAGTGTTTTATTTTACTCCTTTTAATAGTAAACTATTTGTATTTGTTAAGTTGTTATTATTAAATGCTTCCTATCCTAGTAACCACTGTGGGCTTCTGTCTCCTAATTAAACCGTAACTGTCCATAAAGCATCTTAGGAATAAGTCTAATGCAAATAGTCTTACCTTGCAAACGCAAACACAGCTGTTCCAAGAAGAATGATGGAAAGGATACACAAAGTGACCGAAAGTATAATCTCTACAGTTCGTTCTGAAAGTCCTTCACCTGAAGAGAAAGTGTAACATAATCATTAATGATTATTATATGGGATACTTTGTTGGGTCTACAATACAGAAAGATATACTTTGGCCTATTTCTCAATAACCTTAACAAAATGTACACATGTGTTTATCTTCTAGATCTTTTAACTTTGGGGCTAAATCCTTGGTCCTCTTTCTTATACCCCTGGTGCACTCATGCAGCCTCAGGGTTTTAATTTTCATCTATATGATGTCTACTTAACTGTAATCTAAGGAACTCCCAATTTGTATATTCAGTTGCCTACTACATATCTTATATAGAAATGTAATTAAATTTAAAAAATCAGAATGTCCCAGACTGAACTCCTGTTTGTCCCTCCTTTCAACTGCATCCTTCTTCTTCTTGGTTGATGGCAACTTCATTTGTACTAGTTGCCCAGTCCCCAAATCTTGCAGTCATACTTGACTTTCTCATTCTCAGAACACATCCAAAATCTCTGAGGAAATCCTGTCGACTCTATCTTCTAAGTATACACACTTTTCACTAAAAGAAACTAGGGAAAATTGGAGAGATAGTAATCCCAAATTGTGATTAGGGTAGAGAAGGAATTTGGGACATCTAATGGGGCAAGAAAGCTAAGAAACTGTCAAAGGCAAATGGTATAGAAAGAACAAAAGGTCATCTTTAAGAGGTCCTACTGGCCAAAGATGGAACATTTTAAACTTTATGATGAATAAAAACTGAAACTGATAAAAATATATTCAACATCAGTATAAAAATCCATGAGTTCTAATATTATTCAATGAAATAGAAATGAAAATTTAAAAAATACTACTTTGTAACCTCTGGTTTTAGCTAAACTGCTTTTCTTTCACTCTAAAACTTTGAAATTAAAGGAAAAAATTAAACATTTTCCCCTCTGGCTTCCTATTTTTATGAATTAAAAAAAAGCCCTAGTTAAGGAGAAAAAGCTCCTTTTTAGAGGAAAATTCTGTTTAATAAATGTGGAAGAAATAATAAAATTGGAAATTAATTTCGCATTCCTAATGAAATAACTGACTCAGGTAACAATTACAAATGCATCTTTAAATGACTAGGAGGTTGATAGGGACTTAAACATTTAGGGAATGTCAGACTATCACCTCACAGATTATTTGCTGGTTACAACATGGGAAAAAAAACTTCCAGTGAAGAATCATGCTGTCACTATCACTAAATTAACTGATCAATTTTAATGTCACTGAAAATGTGGCGAGATGAGATATTATATACCTTCTGACATGAGGTATTTTGATCTACACAGCCACACTTGTAAAGTATTCCTGCCAAAATGTTCATTGTGCATATTCAGACCTTTAGATCTTATCTCTAATTTATAAGAAAGTAGGAAAAGTAGTTCAAGAATAAAATGACATCAATAAAGAGCAATGAGACAAATGCAGAACATGGAACCACTTACAGGACAGCTCATCTAGTTGCCTAAATGAGTGTTTGGCGTAGGAGTGGGGAGGTGGGAGGAAGAAGTCTCTTCTAGATGAAAATAGACTGAGAAAGGGTAAAAACTGAAAATGTTAGTCACTCAGTTGTGTGTGATTATTTGCAACCCCATGGACTATAGCCCATCAGGATCCTCTGTCCATGGGATTTTCCAGGGAAGAATACTGGAGTGGGTTGCCATTTCCTTCTCCAGGGTATCTTCCCAACCCAGGGATCTAACCTGCATCTCCTGCATTGCAGGTGGATTCTTTACCATCTGAGCCACCAGGGAAGCCCAGATTAAGAGAAACAAAAGTCAAAAATACTGTGTGAACCTCTCATTTGATCCTGTTTCAAAAAAGTTATAAGAAAAAAAAAGAGGATGTTTTGAAAGTAGGTAGTTTTACATGATATCAAGGATTTAACATTAATTTTGTTTAACTGCAACAATATAATAAAAACAGACTTATTAGAGAAATAAGCTAAAGTATTTGGAGTGGAAGATAACGCTTCAGAGATAAAATGACAAATGCACAAATAGAGATGTGGCAAATTTAACAGGTACTTGGGGTTCATTATACTATTCAAACCTTTTGTGTACTCTCTATACACCTTTTACTACCTCTTCTGCAAGTAACCTGATCAAGGCCATCATTCCTGTTTTGCATGAATTATTGTATGGACACCTAACAAGTCTTCCTGTATCTATCCTTGTCTTCTATGTATTCTCAGCATAGTTAAGCAAGAATAATGCTTTTAAAATATTACCTCTCTACTTAAAATCCTCCTCATCTCTCACAGACAAAATCCAAAGTCCTTCCAATGGCCTATGTCCATAGGTTAATGGTCTCTGGTCCCTCCTTAACACACTGGTTCCCTGTTATCTCTTGACTTCCCTTCCAGTCGCCATCTAGCTTACTGCTTTGGAGCCAGACTGTCTCCTTATTGTTCATGGGATACGCCAGGTCACTTTTGACATAGGGCTTTGTCCAGCTTCTTCCTGTGCCTGGAAAGGGATTTCTCTTGTAGATCTTCCTGGGGAGCCATGTCATTACCTTCAAGAATTTTCTCAAATATCAGCTAGTCAATGAAGCGTCTTACAAACTGAGTGTGTGTGTCCCTCCAAAACGCATGTGCCGAAACCCTAACACGTATTTGAGTAGGGATGAAATTAAAGTTATTTGAGGTCTTAAGGGTTGAGCAGAATTAGTGTCCTTTTAAAAAGAGAACACCAGAAGCCTATTCTCTCCCTCTGCGTGCACATGCTGAGGAAAGGCCACAGGAGGACACAGTGAAACGGAAGAGAGCGCTCAGCACATCCGGAACCGGCTGGAGCTCTGTGCTGGACTGCCTGCCTCCAGGACTGTGAGAAAGTAACCGTGTTGTTTACGCTATGTCTATGGTGTTTGTAATGGCAGCCCAAGCGGACTCAGACATTACCCTATTAGGATGGAAAGTTACAGCTCCTCCACCTCCTGTCTTACCCCTCCTGCCTCTTCTGCACTCTGTTCTACTCTTTTTTCCTCTCCATAACACTCTTAACATATCTTAAAATTCATTTATTTATTATCCTATTACCAGTCCAGAAGTAGGATTCCTGAAGACAGGTGTCTTTATTTTATTCACAACTGTATGCAAAGTCTGAGAATAATATCAGGCACATAGCAAATATTCAATAAATACTCAATAAATATTCAATTCAATAAATATTCAATATTCAATTCAATTCAATTCAATTCAATATTCAATTCAATTCAATTCAATTCAATAAATATTCAATAAATACAAAAATACAAAAATACATGACCACTGGAAAATTTACTGATTAAAAATTCAGTTTTGAAGTAGAAATTAAAAGTTTTCAGGTTGAAGATTAGGCATTAAGCCAAATAACTATAAGTGTTTGTTTTTTAATATAATTAGTAATTATCAATTTTAAGTTATATAATTTTACTGTAAAAAGTATTAAAAACAAGTGACAACATAGGTTAACTGTGTGTAAAATACACAGGGATTAATCTTTTACCTTTATTCCCGTGGCTTGGTGCTTATAAATGTTAACAATCTAAGAGAGTTTCTATGGCTCCTCTGCATGGTGGATTTGAATAAATAGTGAATCTTAAACATTTATCAGAGTTTCATGGTCACCTAGAATCTTCACCTAAATTTAGAAGACACTAAATGAGCATATAAGAGCTCATAAAGTATTTTAGATACACCTTTTTTGCACATTAAAATATAAATGGCTTGTTTCATATATTTTAACATGCTCATTCCTAATTGGATATGCTTGAGAAAGGAAACATGAAGATGAATAAAGAATCATCTTTATCAGGTAGCACTGAGTCACTAGACCTTGGAGTCTCGGTTCAGTTCAGTCGCTCAGTCCTGTCCGACTCTTTGTGACCCCATGAACCGCAGCACGCCAGGCCTCCCTGTCTATCACCAACTCCCAGAGTCCACCCAAACCCATGTCCATTGAGTCAGTGATGCCATCCAACCATCTCATCCTCTGTTGTCCCTTTCTCCTCCTGCCCTCAATCTTTCCCAGCATCAGAGTCTTTTCCAATGAGTCAGCTCTTCGCATCAGGTGGCTAAAGTATTGGATTTTCAGCTTCAACATCAGTCCTTCCAATGAACACCCAGGACTGATCTCCTTTAGGATAGACTGGTTGGATCTCCTTGCAGTCCAAGGGACTCTCAAGAGTCTTCTCCAACACCATAGTTCAAAAGCATCAATTCTTCAGTGCTCAGCTTTCTTTATAGTCTGACTCTCACATCCATACATGACCACTGGAAAAACCATAGCCTTGACTAGACGGACCTTTGTTGGCAAAGTAATGTCTCTGCTTTTTAATATGCTATCTAGGTTGGTCATAACTTTCCTTCCAAGGAGTAAGTGTCTTTTAATTTCATGGCTGCAGTCCCCATCTGCAGTGATTTTGGAGCCCAGAAAAATAAAGTTAGCTATTGTTTCCCCACATGAAGTGATGGGACCAGATGCCATGATCTTTTGTTTTCTGAATGTTGAGCTTTAAACCAACCTCTTCAGTCTCCTCTTTCACTTTCATCAAGAGGCTCTTTAGTTCTTCACTTTCTGCCATAAGGGTGGTATTATCTGCATATCTGAGGTTATTGATGTTTCTCCTGGCAATCTTGATTCCAGCTTGTGCTTCCTCCAGCCCAGCATTTCTCATGATGTATCCTGCATATAAGCTAAATAAGCAGGGTGACAATATACAGCCTTGACGTACTCCTTTTCCTCTTTGGAACCAGTCTGTTGTTCCATGTCCAGTTCTAACTGTTGCTTCCTGACCTGTGGTTTCTGAAGAGGCAGGTCAGGTGGTCTGGTATTCCCATCTCTTTCAGAATTTTCCACAGTTTATTGTGATCCACACAGTCAAAGGCTTTGGCATAGTCAATAGAGCAGAAATAGATGTTTTTCTGGAACTCTCTTGGTTTTTCCATGATCCAGAGGATGTTGGCAGTTTGATCTCTGGTTCCTCTGCCTTTTCTAAAACCAGCTGGTTTTAAAAGTTCTCTGGAAGTTCACGGTTCACGTATTGCTGAAGCCTGGCTTGGAGAATTTTGAGCATTACTTTACTAGCATGTGAGATGAGTGCAATTGTGCAGTAGTTTGAGCATTTTTTTTGCATGCCTTTCTTTGGGATTGGAATGAACACTCACCTTTCCCAGTCCTGTGGCCACTGCTGAATTTTCCAAATTTGCTGGCATATTGAATACAGCACTTTCACAACATCATCTTTCAGGATTTGAAAGAGCTCAACTGGAATTTTATCACTTCCACTAGCTTTGTTTGTAGTGATGCTTTCTAAGGCCCACTCGACTTCACATTCCAGGATGTCTGGCTCTAGGTGAGTGATCACACCATCATGATCATCTGGGTCGTGAAGATCTTTGTTGTACAGTTCTTCTGTGTATTCTTGCTACCTCTTCTTAATATCTTCTGCTTCTGTTAGGTCCCTACCATTTCTGAGCCCATCTTTGCATGAAATGTTCCCTTGGTATCTCTAACTTTCTTGAAGAGATCTGTAGTCTTTCCCATTCTATTGTTTTCCTCTTATTTATCGCTGAGGAAGGCTTTCTTAACCTCTCCTTGCTATTTTTTGGAACTCTGCATTCAAATGGGTATATCTTTCCTTTTCTCCTTTGCTTTTTGCTTCCCTTCTGTAATCCAGTGGGAAAAAAATGATTTCATAGACCATAGGAATTTTCCGATTCAATTACCATTTCAAAGCACCAGCCAAGTGAAGTGAAGAAATGACAAATACTGTATTAATAAAAGTAGGTAATCCTTTTGGCACGTGCATTACAAGTGTACTACTAGGAAAGGACACAATGCACTGTGGTTGTCCAGGACAGATGCTGACTCACTGCTCTTTATGGTACCCATCGCATTACCAGTACAGAATGAAATTGTTCTCTAAGTCCTCTCACAGAAAATGGAACTCTTCTGCTTGAAAGTATGAGCATTCTTTTTGTAATTCATACAAGTCATTTCCTGACAAGACTTAAATCTTATGAAAGGTCAAATCATTTTATTTGCATAACAGAATGTTCTACTGTAATTAATCAAATCATAATTATAAAGCACTAATTTTTCACAAGTATTATCTTTTGATTAAAATTATCATTACTTAAACTCAGCCTATGGATCTGACTTTTTAAGCTACATTTATATTTCTAAGAAGAAGCTTGAATTTAAATGGGTTATATAGCTCCTAGGACAATGTCTATCTCTTGTTACAGATACATATCACATAAGAGTATGTGAATTTGAGCTTTTAACTCATTTATTATGACAGAACTTCAGTTAAAAAAGTTTTCTTTCAGCCCTGTACTAGCCATCCAGAATATTTAAATACTGTACAAAGAGCTTACCAGAAGTCATTCTATGTTGTAATTCAAGAAATATCTATTAAAATACCCTAAATAAATGTTACTTTCATATATCAGCTATGTAAAATATTAGAAGTAGATACTATTGTTTCCAGGATGTAGAGAAAAGTCACACTTATTGTTTACAAAAAACAAAAGGAATTACTGCATTTTTATGTGTAAAAATAAAGCATACTCATGTATTAATGTTAGCCTTAAAACGCTGAGAAGGTGAAAAGAGAACAGCTAGAAATAGTTCAAAATATTGAGAGGAGAAAATGGTACAGCAAGGATAGGAAGTATGCAGGAGCAGAAAAATTAGCAATAGTAATGAAAGCTACCTGGGCATTTAGTAATTTCTAGGCAACACAACATTGCCTGAAGTCAGGTTGCCTGGGTCTAAAAGCTGGTGGTGTACTTCCCCAGCTCTGTAACCCTGGGCAAGCTGCTTAAAGACCCAGCTTCAGATTTCTTAGCAATGTATTAGGGATACCCATAAATAGGAAATCACATTATAGGTCTTGTAGTGAAAAAATACATGAGGCTATATAGAGAAAAACACTCATGAAGGGCTTGGCACATAAGTAAAAAATGTTTCATATATTTATTAATAACCTTATTCATTAATCTGTCAGAGAAGGCAATGGCACCCCACTCCAGTACTCTTGCCTGGAAAATCCCATGGATGGAGGAGCCTGGTGGGCTGCAGTCCATGGGGTCACTAAGAGTCGGACACGACTGAAGTGACTTAGCAGCAGCAGCAGCATTAATCTGTACATTCATCTGATTTAATCTCCCAGTTATGAAAGTGTGAAGTGAAAGTGTAGGTTGCTCAGTCGTGTCTGACTCTTTGCTGCCCCATGGACTGTAGCCCGCCAGGCTCCTCTGTCCATGGGATTCTCCAGGCAAGAATACTGGAGTGGGTTTCCATTTCCTTCTCCAGGGGATCTTTCCCAACCCAAGAATTGAACCTGAGTTTTGTGCACTGCAGGCAGATTCTTTACTGTCTGAGCCACCAGGGAAGCCCAGTTAGTTTATGAATTGGGTATTATTCTACTTCTGGAAATGAGACTTGCAGAGGTTAATTTGTTAAGTGACTAATTCAAAGTCACAAGTTCCATATGCCAAAATGGCCTGAAACATGCTTGTCTGGCTGCAGAGTTTACGAGCTTCACTATCACATCACTACTGCCTGTGAACATCATAAAACTTCCCCCCGTTCCTTTTGTCACAAAAAAATATATAGTGACTCCTTTTTCTTCCCAAGTGAGAATACTGGAACTTTTCATCGTTAGTACAGTAATTAAATGAGGAATGTTATGACAAAAAACAAACAAACAAAAAAACCAATCACAGAGTGCCTTTGCCATGGAGTTTGTTTCCTCTTGTTCAGCTTTAATGAAGCCCTGTGAGGTACATAAAGGAGTGTCTGCTGTTCAAATCACAGGACTCCTCTATAGTGAAACCTTGTAATCAAAACATTGCCTGCAAGCAGTTTCCATAAACTTATATACCTAAGGAGGAGTTTTTACAAATGAATTTAAGAATTCTTGTGAATTTGGTTAATAAAAATTCTAAGGCTCAGTCCTGAATGCAAATAAAAGCAAGTTGTAAGTATATCTTTAGGATTAAAATGATGGCACGTGTCATTTTGCATTATTCCTACAGGTCATCAAGACTTCCCCAGGTGTGATTCCTCTTCCACCTTATTCGTCTTTATTTAGCAAAGCCCTTGTCTGGCCCCTTCTCGCTTGTCCCGCTGCTAGCCTTTTCACTAATCTTAAGCCTTTTAGTTCATCAGTGATTCATGCCCCTAATTTAACATCCCAATAATAATATCTCTACAGTCACAGCCACTATCAAAATGGCCAGTGTTATAAGTGCCTGTCCTATACTAACTTCAAAACACAGCCTTCAAAAGGTGCTTAAATCCTGAAGACTGTACTGATGGGTAACTCAGCTTGAAGCTCCTTGCCTGTGGGGTGCAAAATACCAGTGAGTGACTGTACATCCATGGGGGTTTGATGACCTAGAGGGGACCTAGACTTTTTTGGCTAAAGTGTGAGATACACCCAAGTATTGGGCAGGCTTGTGAGAAATGCTGGGAGCCACTAGTCCTGTATCCTATACATGACATATTAGAGACAGAGGACTCAAAGTGCATCCTTTGTACTCTTATGACCCCAGGGATATTATACCAATGCATTTACTGTTTGCTGGCCCCTACTCTCACAGCTGTGAAATCATTATTGCCATTGACCACTGCCCACTATAGAAATGGTCAACTTTATTTCTTTTTTTGAGTCCTTCTACTATATCCTCCCCAGCAATGTTATTTTTCCAAAAACTATGACTTCATGGCATTTTATGAATATCAACTGAGGCCAGCATCTTTTCTGGAGGGTGCACTTTAGTGCCTGACTCATCAGAGTGAACCGGACAGACCCAGAACCACAATATCCAATAGCTAGGTAAAAATAATAATGACGTGAGGCCAGAAATTGATGGTGTTACATCCATTCACCAGCAGAATGACTGAGCTACTTTGCTCTAGATCAAAGAATTCTGCTCCAGTGGTCCATGACACATTACAAATCTGAACATTTCATTTCACCATAACTGAGGCTTGGATCCTTTAAACTCCATCTACTCCTGCCCAGTACTGTTTTACTAGCTACAGATAACTATCTATCTAGGTAGCAGAATTCCATGCGGTCAGAGTGAGCATTACAGAACAAAAGCCTACTATCGAGCTGCTATCCGCCAGGAGAGAGCCCACTGAAGGCCACTCTAAGGAGGAACCTGAAAGGCTGTCCTTATGTCACGGGTCTATGCATGCTCAGTCACGTCTGACTCTCTGTGACCCCATGGACTGTGGCCTGCCAGGCTTTCTGTCCATGAGATTTCCCAGGCAAGAACACTGGAGTGGGTTGCTATTTCCTTCTCCAACAAATAACATTAACCCTGAAAAACTGATTGTAGATACATATGAGCCTTCCCTGTCACTACCCCTTACCACCCCAATGGCATTCCACCTGCCGAGTCCAGTCTGGCTCCCCAGTCCCTCCTTCTCTAACCTTGGTAAGATCTGGTGCTCTGCCCTTCCTTCTATATATCACATCCTCTGACACTCCTGCTGTTACCAGGGTACACACACATTAGCACCTGGGTGACTCGGGCGGTGGTGGTGATTCCAGGAGAGGAATCCGAGAACTTAACAAGCGTATTTCTCCTGCCTTCTAGAATTACTTATTGTATGCCACTGCCTTGGCTGTGAGAGACAGGAAGAAAAAGAAGAGACCATCGCTGAGAAACGTCTCGAGACCACCTGTGGCCAGTGCTGAATGGGGTACATCCGTGGCCACAAGGATGCTGTTTTGTAGTACCTGAGGACTCACTCACGTCCCTGTGCACTATGGTTCCTAATGCTTGACTTTCCCTCTTCTTTCATTCCTACTAACCCAGATGTGTCAACTTTACACTCCAGATAACCAGTTGAATATGCTGTCCTCATATCAATAATCTATACAAACCCAAGAAGCTGTGAGATGAATAATACACAGCAAACAATACAACAGAGTAATCTCTTTTTAGCACTGTATCTACAGAATGTCATTTCTCTAAGCCATATGAGCAGAAACTGGCTTTTTATACAATTAATGGTCCAGAACCAGATGAGAATTTCTAACTAAAAATGCTGGAACATTTTCTATCTTCTCTCAACCATAACTCTCACTGAAATCTATTGCACTGGTGATATATACTGTGGATCTGAACAACACAGAGTTCCACAGGCTCAGAGACTGATACACAGGACACACAAAGTCGTGAATTACTCAGAGAAATCCGAGGGAAAGAATTGCTCCCAAGGAAGTATAATTTAAAATCTTTCATTATAACCTATCAAAAAGAAGCTATTAGGCATTCAGCATTTTTATTAACTATAAAAGGTTAATATATTTACCCGTGTTGTTTTACATAAATCTTTCAAGGCAGATAATATCACCATTTTCCAAATAAGGAAACTCTGAGGGTAATAGAAATTACCACTTGAGAAAAGAGAGTCAAGATTTGAATCCAGATCTAAATCCTGCATTTGCAGGATGGTTATAAAATTTGTGCTGGTAGAGCCACTTAATTACTGAATCTGGGCCACGGGTTCCTCATCTGCAAAATGGAACTAACATTAGCAACCTAACAGGGTTTCTGAACCTCAGCACATTGATTAGGGGTTAGATAATTCCTTGCTGGAGGGGCCTGCCTACGCCCTGGAGGACAGGCAGCCGCACCTCTGACCTCTCTGCCCACGGGATGCCACGAGCTCAATCCCCACACTTAGAGGACAACCCAACCGAAAATGGCTCCAGACATTGCCAAATCCCCAGATAGTAAAATCAGTCTGTTGAGAACCACTGACCTAAATTAAGGATCGTTGTGAAGAATCCATCAGTTAACACATACTAAGGACCTCAGAGTATGTCTGGAGCAGAATATTTAATGTTAGATACGTTGATGGTGAAGGAGGCGGAGGAGAGAAAGAAGTAGCAGTAAGAAGGGGAGGAAGGGGGAGAAAGAGAAAAGGAAGAAGTATACTTGCATCTGACTGAAGGGTACTTATCCAGGCCTGACTGGGTGGATACAATTGAAAAACTCAGGAAAGCACTGATCAGACAGAAAACTTACAAAGACTGATAAGCTTCTAACTTTTAGGATTATTTCAGAAAAATTTCCTTAATCCTTTTTCATTTTTATGAAGTAAAAATGTTTTACTTAGAAGACTGCATATTAAAAAACCAAATATTTTCTTAGTGTAATGTCCATACACATCAGCCTAGACTGAACACCATATTGAAACCTATGTCCAAATTTGAATAGATGGAGTCCATCACTTAAAAAGAGTATTATAAATACTGCTTCTGTCTTAGTCAACATAATTAACCTTGAAGTGACTTTATACTTGAGAACATTCAGTCATGGAATACATTTACTAAGGAACATTACAGCTATGATTAGCATGTTGAGATTATAAATGAAATTAAACTACAAAAATGTCTTACTTAAAGTCTTAACAGGATCAGAGTAATCAGAGTCAGTAAATTGTCCCATGATGTTTGTGGCTCTAAATTTAAATCTGTGGAAGAAGAAAAACAATTTACATATGACTTTTTTTTTCCCATGTATAATTTAAACAAATAGCTGTGGAAAAAGACATTTTTGTTCAGAGAACATGAATTTACAAAGTATAAACTTAGAAATCTGCCACCATCAGAACAAATAGTATCTTTATGTGAGATGAATAATTATCCTGGACACAGACCTTTTCAACTTCATCAGAGTGTGATGAAAAATTTGACCAGATTCATGAATAGTCAGCAGTTAATCAGATTAAGTAGATCATCTCTCTCATAGATTTGTTCAGATGAAATTAATTAATGTCAGCACAAGCACAATTTAAATTAAACATAACTACTACACTTTAGCCACCTTTGAAAATACCAGTAAGTCAGATTTAGAATGATCATATAAAACTTACCTTGTTCACATGTAGATAAAGAATAATGCTTATTAATTCTGAGTGTGCATAGCTATATTTTCACTTTATATGCTTCCATGACATACAACATAGAAAATGGGTACAGAAGAAAATCAACCTTAAAAATTGCTGGATAATTCTATCACCACAGAGACAACCAAAATTTACCTTATTTTAAAACATAACATCAATCTACATTAATAATCTCTGCTGTTCTCAAATTCTTATGATTTTATGGTTTATATGAAATGATTTGGTAAAATTATGCAAAATCAATAATTCTTGGATATAAAACTTTGTAGTATATCATATCTGTAACTATTATTGTATGATGATTAATCTCAGGGCATAATTTAGTAACCAAGTAAGTGTTCTTAATAATAGATAATAGGCATTTGTAAAAAAAAAAACGCTCTGACTTTTCTTTCTAATGTTAAGTTGCCCTAGGATGTTTATGAAGAATTTAATAACGCTTTAACTAGTAGGCAAAAGTGAAATTAGCTGTATTTTTCAAATTTAGAATTAAAATTATATTTTGGAAATTAAATTTTTAAAAAGTATAGTCATGATATAATAGTCAACTTAGTAGGAAAAAAGCCAAATTTAGCAAAGCATTTAATAGAGCTAAAATATCAACATCTGTTTTTATATTCGAGTATTATAATCTACAGAATACCAAATACTAAAGTGAATTATAAATATTTTAATACATCATCTAGATGTTTGATAATATGAAGAGCTGAAAATGATTGTTATGACTGAAGTAAAGGGAAGCCACAATTAACTGGAAGACAAGGATAGTGTTTCTAAAACTGTACATACATCAGCATGAATGGCAGAATAATGAGAAAGACAAAACATCACACATTAGTCACATAGCCCTTTACGAAAAGAATTAAATTCTCCTGAGTTCTCCAGTTTGCACAATATTCATATTGCCCTTAGTTGCTTATTTCAAACCACAATATAAGTTTGCCTGCTTTCCCTAGAACTGTACTTTTACTGAACGAAAGGACAATGCCTTGTTGATCTTTACCATGCATCAGGTCACAACACATTATGGATATCCAGTACTTACTGGAAAAAATAAAAGGAGGAGTAGATGGATGGGTTAAAAATGTCAACTAGCTGCTATCATGATGCATAGTAAGCATAAACTATACTTACAAGTATTGCTTTTTTGGTTTCAGAGGTCCATTGCAGATTTTGTCTTCATTACCAGGAATCATACACGCACGATCAGCACCTATGATGTAAATTTCTTCACTGCCACTAAACTTTGCCTTTCCCTCTGTACATGGGGGGTTAGGAAAGCCTTCATTTGTAAAATATGGCCTTGGTTTATTAAAGTATGCATCATACCACTTTGTTACATTTCCATCATGCTGAGCTATTTTCAGAAAAAAGAAGAATTATTATAAGTCATATCCAAATGTATTTTCACATTTATAAAAGGCATTTCTATAATTGCATGAGGAAAATCTGGATGCAACATCTTTTACTTTCTGAACCACCAGGGATGATTCAACTGATCTACCTGGATAAGCAGGTAACCCTATCCATCCCATCACACATGAATCCATAGACACTGTTGTGGAGAATGACGTCTCAGAGAAAAAGCATTCTTCAGTCAAGAGTGACTCTTTCCCACCTTCAAAGAAGCTATCAAGACTGCATCCTGCCAAAATCCTACCAGCATATAGAATACATAAATATTTTAAGCACATGTCTTTTAATTTTGGTAAACTATTTAGGCATAAATTAATGATCAGTAAAATTAATGATACTATTGACAATCTACTAAGCTCAAAAGATGTGTAATAATCGCGTCTATTTTATATTACTATTTTTGAATTGAAATATCTTTAGCATTCAGCAGTCCACACTCCACAATTTAACAAGATAACCTGGCATGTGATGATACCTCCTGCTTCTGCTACAAGCACTTGTACATTTTTGATTGGTCCATGGTCATCATTGTAGTAACATATTGGCATTCTGATTGTAATCGTTGTTGAAGTCACAAGAAGTTTTCCTGTGGCATCATAAATAGGGGTTGGTTTGGTCTTTGGTCGTGCTGGAGCTGTAAACATGAAGATGAAATATCACTACCTGTTGATTTTTTGTTCTTAACAGAAAAGAGAAAATCATTTTAAATTCTCCTTTCATGCAGGTAATTTACAGATAAAGTGATGACAAACCTAAACAACATGAAACATTTTTGTTTGGATACAGAAGATATTTGGCAATTATTACCTCCTAATGATATAATTATATATTTGAGACTTGTCTGAGATAATGGAGCCCAGGTGTGATTTTCAGACATCTGATTCCTCTTCATGTATTAAAGAAATTCAAACTATATATACATATATATATATAAAATTTTCACAAATGTATTAAATCATACTATTTTAGTGGTTTTTTTTTTTCTGTCACTTCCTTTAGCTGGTTCACTAATTTCTGTTCTAGGCATACCAGGAGCCCTGTCCTCCAACCCCACAATTATCCATACCAAACAACTAGATGATATCCTCTCATTTTTCTTTATGCTCACATAATCATATAAAAATACATAAAGTCATACATAATGGATTTTTCTCACTGATACGTTTTAATGGGGCTCTGTTAAGTATTATAATTACACCACATATTGCTTTTTATTACAATGACTGTGTAAATCTTTTCAAGTCACCAAGTTCTGGGTTAATTCATTCTTCTTAATAACTATATTATATGTCATGGTACAACTGCATCACATTTATTCAATCATTCACCGAGTGATGGGAATTCACTTTTCCTTCAGTCTTTGAACATTTGCTTCACTAATCTGCCTTATATCTTAAGTCTTACTCACTGATTCTTTTATTTCTATAGAATATACTCCCAAGGGCAGGATTTCTGGAGCAAATGATATATGTACTTTTAACTTTAACACATATTTCCAGAATAATTTCTACAAGTGTCATAATTCACATTTTACCATCAATGCATACAAGTATCTTCAAAAATAATATTTGTAGAAGTTCTGCTTGTTTCATCTTAGAGCTCCACACACTAGCTGTTTGAGCATCAGTAAAGTTGCTTAATCAAACTTCAATTCCCATATTTATAAAATCTTTTTTAAAAGCCTTTTAACCACGTCATAATCTTGGCAATATCATTTCCATTTGATAAATGAGGAAAACAGCTTTATGCCACATAGCTGTGAAAGGGAAGTATCAGGACATGAACCAAATCTTTTTGACTCAATTCTTTAGCTCACTCCTCTGAGATGTCAGAGTTATGATGATATTAGATATGCAGGAAGTTTACTGGGGGAAATATTTGTGAAGAATAGGGGAGGAGGGAGCAATAGTAGGTGGCAAGATCACAATTCCGACATGTGTAAATGACGAGAAGGAAGGAAGAAAGGATGTGGCAGGAACAGCCTCCAGGTTCTAGGGAGGCCACTGGGGAGCCCCCGAGACAAGGTTTCTAGTCAGAGGAATCTGTCATTGGATGGTACTGTCCAAATTGATACAATTGTTAATCCAGTGTTACTCCATGTCATTAATAAAATTAGGCATATTACTGGAGAAAAATTCAATTTTTTAGACCCCATCACTGCTACCAGTACTCACCCATCTTCTCTAGATAACTGGTCATGAGTCTATCTGCTCTATGTAAGGTGTGGGAAGTCAGAATTAGACATCTTTACTGGAGGATGAGCAAAGTATCTGAAATGGGAAGTTTTACTAAATATAATGCATCTATTGTTACATGTTGAATATATGAGTAAGTCTGCCACTGAATAACAAATAGTATTACAGTTATATAAATTACCCAATGGTAAAAAAATAAAATTTATCAGCTTCATCTTACAGTGAATATTTCTTATCCTTATCAAAGCAAGTTTCTAGACACTGTGGGTTTTTCAGATTCTCTCTTAACCCTCACAACACGAGGTAGGAACTAGTATTATCTCTATTACACAAGCTTAGAGGTGTTAAGAAACTTGTCTAAGGCCAAACAAGGTAGCAAGTGGCCAACCCAGGATTCAACCTCCGGGACTCGACCCTCGACCAGCCTAAAGATGGCGTTTTAATCACTGTGCTGCCTGTAGTTACCGAAGACTGAGAGAAGATGGTTTTCATTTTAGAAAGAGGATCAGGTGGAATTCTATTGAAGCTCTCTCTCTCTCTCTCTTTTTTTTTTTTAATCTCTCTGCAGGTTTTACACAGGTTTTTAGAGCAGTGACAAAATTGTGTGCCTGTTTTCATTCTTGAGAAGGCGCCCTGAATAACTGAGTGGCCCTAAAGTCCTTTTAATAATCTTCTGTGGGTTTTGTGGAATTTGGTGAGGGAAGGGAGTCTCTAAAGTTTTATATATTTTCTATGAAAAAAAATCCCTGTCAATGATGAACTGATAGATCTACTTTATAGCCAGAATCATAAAGTTGATTATATGGTAGTTCAGTAAACACCATTTTATTAACTTAGAAGAATCTGACTTTCAAAAAAAGATCAGTCAGAGAATCTACTTAGAACTAGTCAAAGTCCAGTCATGGGCAATTTAAAGAAGTTTTCTTTTCAATAAAATTTAAAAATCATAAAATACAATTATAAAGTTTGTCTCAGCAAAATTTCAATTTAGTGGAAAAGAAATATAGCAGACAGCCTCTGTAATTAACATGGTAATTTGCCTTATGATTTAGGTATTTTAATTATAGCTTTATTAAGCATATATTACTACTTATTACTTAATGTATACTTACTGTATGTATACACATCATTTAAAAGCTTACCTACATCCATAACTCTAATACAGAATATAAATTATAATTACTTTTAAGACAATAGCATTTCATGGGAAGGCAGTTCATGTACCTTTAATATCCATGGTTATTCTCATTTGAACCTTTGGCCCTGCACCAGCACTATTGATTGCATAAACCTAAAACAAAAAAGCATCTTATTATTTTCAAATTATTGCACAGGTGTATGTATAAGCAATTATGATTATACGTCATTTAAAAATTATTCTATTTTTAAAAAACAATTCATATAGTCTATTATATTTTCTTGCACTCAAATTTATGTAATATATGGAGGAAGAATGTTAGCAGTAAACTAGTTCTTACAACTGATACTATGGTCCTAAGCCCTGAGAACAAAGGCTCAGTGACCTAACAGCCCCTCACAGAGACTAAGAAAGATGTGGCTTCTGTTTGAACCCGTAGGAGGAGAGAGCAGAAGAGTCACTGTGTCTACACTCTCTCATCTACTCTAACATCTGTTCCTTTTCTGTGTAGCTAGGTAACTCCAGCTTTCTTTAAATCCATATTGAAGATTCTCTTTTTTTTTCCTTCTGAGATGAAACCCTATTCCCTCAGCCTCCCAGTTTTCCTGTATTAAATCATCCCTCTGAAAGTTGGCCTCTCTGCCCTGCTTCACCCCTGCCCCTAAGTATCTGACGCTATAACCTGCATAATGCAGCATATACACATAAAGCATTTCTGTTTGTATCTGCAGAGGGTGATTTACACAAATGTGAATCCTTTCAATCAACTTTGTGCTTAGGAAGCTGCAGACACAGGCTCTTTTTTTAATTCACTGTATCTTGCTATATATTAATAATGACTGTGTTCTTGCCAATTTCATTATATTCAATAAACACAATTCAGAATGCATCTTGACTGGAATTAATAAATTTGTTTCATACATTAGTGGTCCACCCTCCACCCTATGCACAGTTTAGAAGTATTTTGATTGAATTAAAGTAACACATATGATGTGGCAGGTATAGTAAATAAACCAAGCCTATAAAATGTAGCTTAAAAAATATAAAAGGAAATATTTACTGGTGTATGTAAACTTCAAAAAGAAAGTATTTAAAATGAAAAGTGATGCTAAATGTGTTTAATTATTTATATTTCTTTACAACCTAACATTTAAGTGGAATAATACAGTTGGGCAGTGCTTCTCAAGTTGTGGTGAGGAAAGAAGTCACTCACAAACCCTGGAAAATGAAAATCTATAGGTTTTGACTCATTAGGTTAGGACCCATGTGAAAGTTACACATTTCTAGTAAATTCTCAGGTGTTAAGGACAATGAAAATTGCACCTTGCAAATAATCCAAAGATTGATTTTTCTTTAAATTATGAACTAGTCGATTTCCCTGGTGGTACAGTGAATGACAGGCCACACGCCAGAGCAGGGCACATAGGTTTGATGCCTGGTCTGAGAAGATTCTACATGCCACAGGGCAGCTAAGCTGTGCCACAACTACTGAGCCTGGGCTCTAGAGGCTGTGAGCTGCAGCTGCTGACGCTTACACAGCTAGAGCCCGTGCTCTGCAGCAAGAGGAGCCACTGCAATGAGAAGCTCGTGCACTGCAACGAAGACCCACTCATAATTCAAAAATTATGAATTAGTTGTACTTTATTTCTTATTTTTCTTTTATTTTTGAGAGCCAAAACATTTGTTTCCTCCCATCACTATTAATATCCTATATAGAAATTACTATTCCTATTACTGATTTTTCAGATAAGGAAAAAGAGGCACAGATTTGCAGACACTGCCCTGAAAGAACCTAGCAGGGCCAGAATTTGAATCTAGGTCAGTTCCTTCTCTTAACTACCACCTTCTCTCTAACAGATCTTTTAGAATGGGGGTCCATTTAATGGTATGTGTAACAAGAGTCCTAGCAAGTCAGATATACAGTGAGTGGGGGAAATAACACAAATTACTAATGACAGTTTTCTGATATAAAGAGTTTGTTGAAGATTAGTTACTTGACTGTGTAGTTACTTGAGCTACTTGAATGCTTAGGGTGAATTTCAATTCAGTTCAGTTGCTCATTTGTGTCCGACTCTGCGACCCCATGAACCGCGGCATGCCTGGCCTCCCTGTCCATCACCAATGCCCAGAGTTCACCCAAACCCATGTCTATTGAGTCGGTGATGCCATCCAACTATCTCATCCTCTGTCGTCCCCTTCTCCTCCTGCCCTCAATCTTTCCCAGCATCAGGGTCTTTTCATTTTTTTTCTCAGATTTTTTTAATCATTAATTAATTATTATTATTATTATTTTTTACAATATTGTATTGGTTTTGCCATACATCAACACAATCCCACCACCGGGTGTACATGTGTTCCCCATTCCGTACCCCTCTCCCACCTCCCTCCCTGTACCATCCCTCTGGGTCATCCCAGTGCACCAGCCCCAAGCATCCTGTATCCTGCATCGAACCTGGACTGGCGATTTGTTTCATATATGATATTATACATGTTTCAATGCCATTCTCCCAAATCATCCCACCCTCTCCCTCTCCCACAGACTCCAAAAGACTGTTCTATACATCTGTGTTTCTTTTGCTGTCTCGCATACAGGGTCATCGTTACCGTCTTTCTAAATTCCATATATATGGGTTAGTATACTGTATTGGTGTTTTTCTTTCTGGCTTACTTCACTCTGTATAATAGGCTATGAGTCAGCTCTTCCCATCAGGTGGCCAAAGTATTGGAGTTTTGGCTTTAGCATCAGTCCTTCCAATGAACATCCAGGACTGATCTCCTTTAGGATGGACTGGTTGGATCTCTTTGCAGTCCAAGGGACTCTCAAGAATCTTCTCCAACACCACAGTTCAAAAGCATCAGTTCTTTGGTGCTCAGCTTTCTTATAGTCCAACTCTCACATCCATACATGACCACTGGAAAAACCATAGCCTTGACTAGACAGACCTTTGTTGGCAAAGTAATGTCTCTGCTTTTTAATATGCTGTCTAGGTTGGTT
The DNA here is from genome assembly GCF_002263795.3 of Bos taurus. NCBI lineage: Eukaryota > Metazoa > Chordata > Mammalia > Artiodactyla > Bovidae > Bos > Bos taurus. The sequence continues at coordinate 10,179,188 of NC_037332.1, read as the reverse complement.
CTCAGAGAAGGCAATGGCAACCCACTCCAGTACTCTTGCCTGGAAAATCCCATGGACAGAGGAGCCTGGTAGGCTGCAGTCCATGGGGTCACAAAGAGTCGGACACGACTGAGTGACTTCCCTTTCACTTTTCACTTTCATGCATTGGAGAAGGAAATGGCAACCCACTCCAGTGTTCTTGCCTGGAGAATCCCAGGGATGGCAGAGCCTGGTGGGCTGCCATCTATGGGGTCACACAGAGTCGGACACGACTGAAGCGACTTAGCAGCAGCAGCAGCTAGGTTGGTTCTATGATGCTTAATAGATTATTTTCTGAATTATATAGTTCTTTTTGAAAATTCCAAGACATGCTATAAAAATAGTGAAAGGGTGAAACAAATTGTATGTGTATTATGTCTGTGTGTATGTATATGAACTCACATATATATTTACTTTCCAAAATGGATAATTTAGAATTAAGATATAAAATGCTTTTAGCAATAGTTGTGTGAAATACATGTGAATTTCAATCATACAAATAGTTATTTCTGCCCTTTGCTTTTGCTATTTCCTTTTCCATTTTCCATTTATAATCACACAGAAACAGTCTCCCTTTAGGCAGAACTATCTATATATCACTGCTCTTTAACTTTTAGTGTTGGTTTTCTTTATGCTTTATTTTTGGATTTCCACTACAATTGTGCACACTTTTCTGTTATTTACATATTTTCACATGACTTTCTGTATTAAAATAGGAAATCAGCAATTCTGTTTCCCCAAATCTTTTTCACTTGGCATGTCTTAAGCAATTCCACCTAGAGATAAGGAAAATGTAGTATTCCATAAGCTGCAGTATTTTTGAATGCTGAGTTTTTCTATCAGTTTTGTAAAACAGAGGAATAATTAGAAACTGTGTACACTTACACTGATGTTGTACGTATGTCCACCTTTTAGCCCTTCTAACATCGCAATGACAGATGTGTCAGTTTTCTGGATGATACTGAGGTTGTGAATCTGGACAGCAGTAGGATCATCTTCTCTGTAAACCAAAGCTTGATACACTTGGATATTTCCATTTGGTTGAGAAGGAGGAAGAAATGTTAACTGAAATTTTGTAACTTCATCTGGTATCTTCTGAAATGTCATGTTGTTAGGTGGATCCTTAGGGACTAAAAGTATTCAGCAGTTAAAATTATTTAAAAATTTGTGTTCGTTTTGATCTCCATATAAAACTGATTTGCTTCAAACTTTTCTCAAATTTCTCTTTACAAAGAGTATTACACAAATCATGTAATTATGAAAAGCAAAATGGCTGGTTCATTATAGAATCACTGACATTTATAGATCACAGAAACCATAACAGTGATCCAATTTATTTGCTTATATATTTAGCCTTTTATATGTATGTGTCTTACACAGAATGAACTCCTATGACACTGAACTTAAAAATAATGTAGACTCACAGGAAGTTGCAAAAATCGTACATTCAATTCCCTGTTACCTTCCCCCAGCTTTCCCCAGTGGTGACATCTCATATAACTGTAGTTAAATATCAAACCTGGAAACAGAACTGGCACAATCATATTAACTTGACTATAGGTCTTATTCAATTTTCACCATTTTTCATGCTTTCCTGTATTTTTGTATGGTTCTATGCAATTTAATTCCATGTATAGACTACTGTAACCGTCACCAGAAACAAGATACAAAACTCTTCCGTCACCGTAAAGAAAAGTCCTCTTGCTCTCCCCTTATATTAGCACTCCGTGACTCCTCGACACTGGTCAGTCTCCACCTGCATAGTTTTATTAGTTGCCAAAGACAACAGCACAATGACCTTGAGATCAGAGCTGCTGCGTATAGCAACAGTTTATTCTGTCTTCATTGCTGAGTAGTGTTCCACTGTACTAGAATTTGTTTAATCATAAAAGCATTTGGGTTGTTTCCAGTTATTTTGTCGTTATTCCTAATAAGCCTGTTAACATTCATATAAAGATATTTGTATGAACATTAAGTTTTCAATTGTCTGTGATAGCTGCCTAAGATTGTAACTTGTGGATCTATCATGAGTGCATGTTCAGTTTTACAGATTACCAAAATATTTTTATATTGTATCAGTAGTTATACCCTTTTATATTCCCACTAGCAATGTATGACAGATACAGTCTTTTTGGACTTTTTCCAGCATTTGGTATTATTACTATTTTAAAAATTATTTTTTCTGTTCTAGTAGATGCATACTGATGTATCATTGTGGTTTTAATTTACATTTTCTTAACAGATAATAGTGTTGAAAAAACATATCTTGAGTTTATTTGCCAATCATATTTCCTCTCTGGTGAAATATCAGTTCATGTTCTTTGTCAGTTTTCTTTTCATTTTTTTGGCCATGTGGCATGTGGGGTCTTAGTTCCCTGACCAGGGATTGAACCCATGCACCCAGCAGTGGCAGCTTGGAGTCCTAAATACTGAACTGCCAGGGAAGTCCCCTCTGCAATTGTCTGATTAGATTCTTTTTAAGTGTTGAATTTTAATATTTCTTTATATATTCTAGATATTCCTGTTTATTTTTGATAAATAAAAGTTGCCCTAACATATAACTAGCCAAATATCAATAAATTGTTATGAAAAATAACACAGGATAAAATTATTTTATAAATGTGAGAACTAGTTCTTATCAAACTATATAATTAGTATTTTTTACACATGTATGCCTGTGGCGGATTCATTTTGATATTTGGCAAAACTAATACAATTATGTAAAGTTTAAAAATAAAATAAAATTTCAAAGAAAAAAAAAATAAAATTTAATGGTTGCATGAACATATTTATTTTAATCACATTGAAATGTATATATTCTTCCATTCTAGGTAACAAATTTCCATGAAGAAGGCTGTTCATATTTGACTATGAATAGCTCAGATATTCATATACACTTGTAGAGATATCTAGAGATAGTTCCCTATGGCAAGCAAAACATAAGTAAATAAATAGAAAAAAAGAGAGAAGCAGATAAATATGTTATTGTGCAAATATCACAATGTGAAGAAATGCATAGCTGATATAAAGGTTAAATTGGTTCAACACACATTTTCACAATTGCTATTATCCATTTTTATGATATATAAGAATATATATATTTCTTTTTATGAAAGATGATTTCCTAAAATTAGGATCAGCTTTAAAGTTGAATACATGAAAAAATTATCTGAGTGTTAGAAAGAACTTCCTATCCTCCAGATATCTTTGTTTTCATATCTAAAATCTATTCTTAGAGGTTTAATAAAAATTTATGAAACTACAATATCCTTGGAAAAGGTGTCACATTAAGATTGTTGATCAAAGTTTTAGGGTATGAACATGAACAAGTTTAGCAGCAACTTTTCTCACAGATGGGCAGGATAAGGGAGAAGTACAAAAAGTAAAATAAGTACCTGAACTATACATGGCAATTAAATGGAAACAAGTAGAATTTTATGGTGCTGAGGATAAGATGTACCTTTCAATTTAGAATGGTAAGTAAGTCTATAGATAATAAAATATACAGCATAATGAAAAGACTAATTTTTTTTTTTACCTCCTATACTTACCTTACAGATAGCAACAAATAAACTATAGCAACACATCCTTCATGTGCTCTTTCCAGAGATATATCTGCTGGCAAAGAACATCAGGAGTCTGAAGGAGGATGGGGCAAGCGAGTTCTGGGAAGTTGACTTTCCACAGTAATTTCTCACAGGTTACAATCTTACTATCCACTCAGACCCTGTTCATACCAACTTGAGGCAATCTGTACAGATTCTGACATTAATCCTTAGATTATATAATAAAACATGCCACTTGACTAAGTGAAGAGAACAGAAATGGTAAACATAGCTAGGGGGTTAATTGGCTCTTCTGTCCATAGGATTCTCCAGGCAAGAATACTGAAGTAGGTTGCCATGCCTTCCTCCAGGGGATCTTCCCGACCCAGGGATTAAAACCAAACCCATGTCTCTCACGTCTCCTGCATTGGCAAGCATGTTCTTGGCACCTGGAAAGCCCAGATAATTTAATAATAGAGTGGTGGTGGTTTAGTCGCTAAGTCGTGTCTGACTCTTGCAACCCCATGGACAGTAGCCTGGGCCAGCCTCCTCTGTCCTTGGGATTCTCCAGGCAAGAATACTGAAGTGGGTTGCCATTTCCTTCTCCAGGGGATCTTCCCAACCCATGAATTGAACCTGGGTCTCCTGCATTGCAGGCAGATTCTTTACTGACTGAGCCCTCAATAATAGAGTATCATTATTTTAATGTACATTTAAACAATGGGACATAAATAATTAAAACAGAATTTAAGGTGAAGATTTATTGGCTATAAACAGTTGGAAAAATCATTTCTTAGGCAAGGTTGTCCAACTTTTAAAATACTTAGTGTTGAAATAAACACACAAAAAATACATTTGGATACCTTATTATGAACTAATTTATTTCTGTATTTACAAGTATTGACTATACTACGTAATTCCATTTTGCCTCAAAAATACAAATAGAAAGCTTCACTTTTGTCAGCCCCCGTGAGTCATTGAATTTTATGCTTATATGCTTAAAATTTTCTTGTAACACATATGCTTTGTAGGGTAGAGTGTGAGAAACTGTAAGAAAGACACTTAGTCAATTTTTAGCAATGATGAAAAATATACCTTACCTGATTCTAAAGTGGTAACAATTATTTCAGCACTTGACTTTCCGTCCACATATGCAGCACTGATATTTCCAGTGAATGCGGTGATCACCACGGAATACCTTGTGAAGATTTCCAAATCTTTAACTTCTATGGTTTTATTTTCTTCATTTGACTTGATTAAGGAAATATTAAATTCATCACTATCTACCTATAAGAAAAAAAATAGCTAATACAGGAAGCAGCACTTGAGTTACAAATCACTAAAATATTAATAGAAAGCTACAACTGGTATATCTTTCTAGGCAAGATTTAAAATTTCTTTTATTTACAGTCAGATGGTCCTGGGAAATCCAAAGTGCTACTTTAAGAGTCTACTACCTAGCAGTTATTTCAACAGTTGAAAGTAAAAGAAAAAAATCAACCACAATAATCAGAAAAAGCAAAAACCATCTCTGTAGTCAATGAAACTTCTACTCCAGTGTTTTACAGAGGAATGAATTTAGTCATCAAGGGTTCAGATCCCAACCTGGTCACTTAGCAACTTCCATTCTATAAGTCATTTATGCCCTGTGTTTAACTTTCTATGTATGTAAGATCAGGGTGATAATATCTAAATAATTATAGTATTTTGATGATTTAGAAAAAAACTGATCTGAAGTAGTTAGCAAAGAAATTTGTGGTTTTTTTTTTTTATCATGACCCACAAAAGTGAAACACATTTGGCAACATAATGTCCATACACATTCAGGATGTATGTGTGTGAATGTGTATTCTTTATAACTGCAAACTGCTTTTCAGAAATACAACTTCTAAAATGTACTTTGATATTTTCTGCTCTTTTAAATTTTATTCCGATTCATTTTTAAAATGGTGGTCATAACTGAAGTTTGAAAACCTGATCTAGCACCATGCATGGTACTAAATAAGGAATCAATTAATATAGATGCAATTATTAAATGTGTACAAATGAGTATGCTTAGGTATAATAAATACAGTTGTACTATTTATTAAAACAGTCTGTCTTTGATAGAGAATCTGGCCTACTCACTGTAGGGACTAAACATAGCTAACGTATCTAGCACTGAAGAGAAGGACTTTTCCTGAGATGAACAAATAATTCAAAATCCCCTTATGCCTGCTTCTATCAGGTACTTGACTTGAAACACTTAAAAATAAGTTGGATACACTGTCCTCACTAACAAGTTCATTTTCAACTTTAACCTTTCTTATAACTTTGAAAGATGTATTTTTGTTCAATATGTTCAATTTTGTTCAATTTGTTCAAATTCTCTTTTCTAAGTTTCTTAACTGAAAAAGATATTGCTATAAGAAGCACAGGAAAAGCAGATACAATATCAGTATTGAAAAAAAAAATCAAACAGATCGAACCATCTTGAGAGAGAGCAGTAGGGGAAGATACTCCACTGGCAGGAAAACAGATCAGCGTAGGAATCCAACTGATCAGCTTCATGTATCCTTGCGCAGAAAGTGTGTGTTTAATTGGTTGTCAACATTTAAATATCACATACAAATCAGGCTTTTTAAAGTTCCCCTAAGACTAGACTTAAATGTATGCTAGCTAACAATTATCTAAAGATGAATGATGGGTAACTCTTATAACGGGGTAGGGGTCTCCAGCTCATCACTGCTCACCACTTAGCTTCACGTTCCTTAGCTGACTACTAGAGCTATTTCAGTTCTGATTTTATAGAGTTGGGCTGAATTTCTCAAGATTCCATAGCTGCTTGGTAACTGCGATAGGATTTGATCTGAGGTCTTTGAAGAGTTCAGACCTTAGCAGCTGATGCTGCTAAGTCGCTTCAGTCGTGTCCGACTCTGTGTGACCCCATAGACGGCAGCCCACCAGGCTCCCCCATCCCTGGGATTCTCCAGGCAAGAACACTGGAGTGGGTTGCCATTTTCTTCTCCAATGCATGAAAGTGAAAAGTGAAAGTGAAGTCGCTCAGTCGTGTCCGACTCTGTGTGACCCCATAGACGGCAGCCTACCAGGCTCCTCCATCCATGGGATTTTCCAGGCAAGAGTACTGGAGTGGGGTGCCATTGCCTTCTCCGTCAGACCTCTCTACACTACCAGAAGGTCATGAGACCTGATCTTATAAAGTAAAATTAAATTATTCCAATGCCTTCATTAAAAAATGGTAACAGATCGCAGTTAGTAAAGTAGGAAATAAAATGCATGTGATGTACCATATCTTATAAAATATATAGTAAAATTCCAAAAGAATACTGTGCCCTCAAAAAGCAGCACATACAAAAATTCATTTTCTGTCTTCACTAAGCCTACTAAATTTAACCTTCTCTGTACAGTCTCCTCTGTATATTATGTACCCTATAACAGAAACTTTAATTGTAACATTATATTCCAAAAAGACTGGCTACCTCATACTCTAGAATTATCTATATTCTGGTGTTCTAGACTGTGAGTTACTTGGAAGCAGAACTTTACGTTTTCCATCTTTGTCTTGGTGGAAAGAAGCTACTAAGTATTTGGTAAGTTAAAAAAATAAAAGGAACATAAAACTCTTAGAGGAAAACACAGGCAGAACACTCTATGACATAAATCACAGCAAGACCCTCTATGATCCACCTCCTAGAGTAATGGAAATAAAAACAAAAATAAACAAGTGGGACCTAATTACACTTACAAGCTTTTGCACAACAAAGGACACTATAAAAAGGATAAAAAGACAACCCTCAGAATGGAAGAAAATAATAGCAAATGAAACAACTGACAAAGGATTAATTTCCAAAATATACAAACAGCTCATTCAAGTCAATACCAGAAAAACAAACAACTCAATCAAAAAGTAGGAAAAAGGCCTAAACAGACATTTCTCCAAAGAAGACATACAGATGTGTAACAAACACATGAAAAGATGCTCAACATCACTCATTATTAGAGAAATGCAAATAAAAACTACAATGAGATATCACCTTACACCGGTCAGAATGCCATCATCAAAAAAGTCTACAAACAGTAAATGCTGGAGAGGGTGTGGAGAAAAAGGAACCCTCTTGCACTGTTGGTGGGAATGTAAATTGATACAGCCAGTATGGAAGATGGTATGGAGATTCCTTAAAAAACTAGGAATAAAACCACCATATGACCCAGCAATCCCACTCCTAGGCATATACCCTGAGGAACTCAAAATTGAAAAAGACACATGTACTCCAATGTTCATTGCAGCACTACTTACAATTGCTAGAACAAGAAAGCAACCTAGATGTCCACTGACAGATGAATGGATAAAGGGGCTGTGGTACATGTACTCAACGGAATATTACTCAGTCATAAAATGGCATGCATTTGAGTCCGTTCTAATGAGGTGGATGAACCTAGAGCCTATTATACAGTGAAGTAAGTCAGAAAGAGAAAAACAAATACCGTATACTAACGCATATATATGGAGTCTAGAAAGATGGTACTGATGAAATTATTTGCAGGGCAGCAATGGAGATATAGACACAGAGAACAGACTTACAGACTCGGCGGAGGGGGTGGGGGAGGAAGGAGAGGGTGGGATGTATGGAGAGAGTAACATGGAAGATTACATCACCATATGTAAAATAGACAGCCAACTGGAATCTGCTGTATGGCTCAGGGAACTCAAACCAGGGCTCTGTATCAACCTAGAGGGGTGGGATGGGAAGGGAGATGGGAGGGAGGTTCAAGAGGGAGGGGATATGTGTATACCTATGGCTGATTTATGTAGATGTTTGGCAGAAAACACAATTCTGTAAAGCAATTATCTTTCAATTAAATAATAAATTTAAAATAAAAGGAACAACAAAAGGCCAGAAAATGCAATTCCCAGTAGAATCATCCCAGGTGATATCTGAGCCCATATATCTTTATTGTGCTGTGCTTAGTCACTCAATCCTGTCCAACTCTTTGTGACCCCATGGACTGTAGCCCGCCAGGTTCCTCTGTCCCTGGGGATTTTCCAGGCAAGAATACTGGAGTGGGTTGCCATGCCCTTCTCCAGGGGATCTTCCCGAACCAGGGATCGAACCCAGGTCTCCTGCATTACAGGTGGATTCTTTACCACCTGAGCCACCAGGGAAGCCCATATGTCTTTATTAAAGAGTGTCAATTTTTGCTTCAAGTCTTTTAAGGGAAGAGCAATATGCCCTTGTGGCTGGTATTTGGCAGAGGCCAGGGTGCAGCATAAATCTTAAATTCAAGGGCACGTATTCTTTGGCCTGGGAGCCAATGACTTCTGGGCTTCTCAGGTGGTACTAGTGGTAAAGAACCCGCCTGCCAGTGTAGGAGCCATAAAAGATGTGCGTTTGACCCAGGACCCAGCACAGTGCTGGCATCTGAATGTATTTAAAGTTGTACTGGAAGTTTGAGATTGACATGTACAGATTACTATATTTAAAATAGATAACCAACAAGGACCTACTATACAGCACAGGGAACTCCAGTCAATATTCTATAATAATCTAAATGGGAAAATGATTTGAAAAAGAACAGGTACATTATATGGATAACTGAAACACTTTGCTATATCCCTGAAGCTAACACAACATTATTAATCAACTATGCTCCAATATAAAACAAAATTTTAAAAAATAAACTAGAAGTGTGTTGAAAGAATGAAGGGAAGACCGCTTTAGTTCCAAGAATCCTAGGGAAACTGTGAAGTGTTAGAATCTATCTGAATTTTTGCTGTCTTTGATCCAAATGTGTTTTGGTGAGCACATATTTCAATTTGGCAGATTTTATTTGCTTTTTTGATAGTTTTTCCTATTTCCATCACACTATTGTGCTGGTTTTAGCCAGGTCTTAACTGTTTGAGAAGTTTTTTTTTTTTTTTTATCATCTCTGTGCCTCAGTTCTCCTATACGCAAAAGTAAGATTATAATACTTACATCAAAATGTTATAAGATACAATAATACAATGCATATGAAGAGGCTAATATGTAGCTGAAACGAACTAAGCAATTACAATAGTTATCTTTCCATCCTTCTCTCTTTCCCTTACTCAGTTTTAATCTCAGTAAGAATACTGAGAGAATTAGATGATAAATCACCTTTTTTTAAATGGTTTACTTTTCCCTCCTTTCAACACAACCAAACTCCATGAGAGAGCTATTTTCCCTAATAAAGTATCTTCTAGTTAATAGAGCACAGTGTTAACATTTTATAATTTGCTTTTAATGATATTCCTGGAGCATTTGTCATTCATGTTGATTGTTTTTGGCTAATTATGAACTAAAAGTCTTCACAAATGTGCTCTAAAAAAGGAGGATCATAAACTGAAGACTGGGAGAAAAAAATGTACCAATAATCCTTTAAGTTTTCCTTTAATCATGACGGGTCTTTTGAGATAGAATTATTTCCACTTAAGAAATAATATAAAAGCATTTTAAAAAATCATAAAAGTTAAAGAAGAGATGAATAAATACAGCAAGAGGAGGAGGAGAATTCACCATGGATTGCCTAATTTAATGCTTCAGACGCCACCAGAAGGGATTGCTCTTCAGCTCCAGTAAAACCCAAGCAGGATGCCAGGAGAAATTTCCAATTCTAACCCTAGCTAACAACTCTGCATTATTCACACTGTGGAGCACCCTGCTGTAGGCAAGAGGCTTGACTCCCATGCTTGCGTTTCCTACTGTCTGAATGGCTACTCCAATTCAGTGTTTTCAGGTCCCTTTTACTCAAATGTTTGTATTCCCCAGGACACTTTCTTCAGGTTAGTCCTTACAGAAGAGTTTCTTACCCTAAATGTTTCATAGTTAATCTCATCTATTCATATTATTTCATCCATCCAATACCAACGCTTCCCAAATCTGGAAATACAAACTTCCTCTCCTGAGCTACAGATCCATGAATGATCCTGTCAATGGGCATCTTCACCTGGGGACTCCCAGGCATCTTAGCACATCTAGTTCTGAATCCATGCCTTTTCTCTACAAATCCATTCCTCCTCACAAGTTTCCAAATCATATCTCTTAAAAAGTCACCCTTGATTTTTATTTTCACTCACCATCCATGGATTTTTTTCCTCCAGATCCTGCATATTTAAATTATTTTTTTATTCTGTTACCCTCACTCATTTCCTTTTCTTGCCCAGTTTTACTCTTATGGTTTCCTGCCTCCTTTAATTTTGTACCCCCAGGACTGGTCTAAAACTATGCTTTACAATGTGATCATACTGATTCTGTAAAATAGAAATCTGTATCCCAACACTGCTTTATTTCCACAATTGGCACCCCACTGAACTTACCATGACCCACACTCCACAATAGGTTTTAAGTCGGCCCCCGAATCAAGCCTCATCTCTCAGGCCTTTTCTTTTCAAATGTTCCATTAAGGATGCCCTAACTACTTGCTTTTTCTTGAATGAAGCTAACTTTTTACACTTATATTTACACTACCTTTCCATGTTCTGCTTCAATCATTTTCAAAGTTAAGCCCTGATACTGTCTTATTTTGGAGCTATGTCTCCTAATGCCTTGGCCGTTCTTTTGTATTTTAAGTTCTTTTTCACTGTATTTTAAACCAATATATTACTGTCAACTTGAACTTAACCTCATTTATCTATATCATCTATACCCTGAAGATAAATAACAATAAGCGTGATGACAATATTTTGTTTGCACTTCTTGAATATTTACTAGGTATCAGGCAATGTTTTAAGTTATTTATGTATGTTGACTAACTTAGTCCTCACAAAAATGCTGTACCCTGGGTAGTATTATCTATCTTTATTTTACAGATGTGGACACAAACATAAACAAGTAAAGGAAGCTGCCTAAGGTCTAACAGAGCTAAGAGTAAAATTCAGTCTGGTTGCAAAACCTGGATTCCTAACCATGCTCTATTCTGCCTTTCAGAGAAGACAAGACAGGTCTTACTGATTTGACGTCTATCAAATAGAAGGTTGGTCCGGTAATGACAGTAGGTTCACTCCAGCTGATGTTGATGCTGAAAGGTGATGTTGCTACTACATGCACATTTTCAGGAGGACCGTCTGGAGCTACGAAAATAGAAAAAATTCAGTTACCTTTCTACATTTCAGCTAGTATTTGCCACAATATGACGACAGAAAAAAACAAAAGAAGGATAATGATAATGAATTATATATTATAGTTCACAGCATACTAAAATGCATTGCCAGATCAAAAGATGTAATTCCTTTAAAAATAATTACTATACATAAAGAACTTCCACGTGAGAAATTACTGATCATAAATACATGATTTTTAATCTCAAAACAACATTTTGAAAAGAAAGCATTACTAATTGCTAAAATCTATTTGAATAAATAAAGTTTTATTTTTAAATAGCCTAATAATGTTGTTTTAAGAAACTTGCAGGAATGCATTTGACTACAGAAAAATGCAACTTGTTCAAGTGAATTATATTTAAAATGTATTTTCTTACAAATGTAAGTTGGACTGGTTTATTGTCTTCACTGAGGGGATAACATAGGAAATAGGTTATACAACTGATCTTATCATTACAAATGTAAATATTTCCTGAATTCATTTTGATTCCAAACAAATTCTTTAATTTGTCCTACTTTTAATATTACTGTCTTCATCAGGAGTGCAGAACAAGGGATAACATTTTAATGAGTTGACTGCTGAAAACTCTTGTTTAAATTTTAATTTGTGAAACGACTAGGAACTACAAGAGTTCTCAGTTTGTTAAGAAGGAATTAGTCACAGTTAGTTTGACATAGACATTAACCTAGAAACACTGCTGTACACATCTCTCTCCTAGTATGGCTCCTCGTCAATACTAGGGAGATGAGTATTTCCCAGCACTTCTGATTTTTAAATCGACATAAACAGACATTACTGAACAATATCATTCCTTAGATCCTGAGAAGGCGTAAAGAAGAAGATAAAATATTCCCTTCCTGAAATAAATTTGTAACAGCAACAAGCTGTATAATCTTGGTCCAACAACAAAACCCCTGGACCTCGGTGTCCTCTTCATATGCAGATTCCACAGTGCTTTAAAAAGAGTTACAAGCCAGTGAGCACAAAATGTGCGAAAGTAGCCCGTTAGCGTCTGGTCCTTTTTGTCAATTAATACAAAATATTATCACAAAGGGCAAAGGAAAGATAAGAACTAATTAGAAATACAAATAATCTGCTCTGAGAGGGCAGAGGACACTGTGGTGAGTACAGAAGGGCAGGGAGTCAAGGTAAAGTTGCAGAGATGGGGATTGAAGGGACTTTGAAACATGAGAAGGATTTCAATAATCAGAAGGGCAGGCTCAGGGGCACTTCTTTGCTAAGAGGGTCATAATAAAGCCACAAAGATATAAACAATGGGGTCCACAGACAGATAGAATTTTACTTCTGCAGCATGGCTTTCCATGGTAATCTTATGTTTATTATTCTATACACTGAAAAATATTACTCTAGGAAGGGGTCCACACACTTCACCAGACTGTCAAAGGAACCCACGGTGCAAAAACATTTCAGAATCCCTATATTCAAGGAATAGAGGTATCACAGAAAGACCAGTGTTCATGAAGGGGCGGGGTAGGGAGCAAGCCAACTAGTCACTGGGGAACTAAGTTAGGCAGCACTCGATTATGTTAAAGGGTTTGACGTTCACTCTTTAAACAATGGGATGTCACTGAAAGCTTTGAAAAGGCAAGTACTTTTCTAATGATTTAGGAGGAAATCTCAGGCAGCTATGAAAAAGATAAGTGCTCTGAAGCAGTGAGTTCAGACAGGTTATTTCCAAAACGTCAGGTAAGATCTGATGAGAGCCGAAAGTAGAAGAGCGACAGTAGGTAGAGAAAGGAGGAGATGAACCCCAGAGTCCTGAGAAAATTTAACAAAAAGAACTTAAGGGCTGACTAGCTGTGAGACAGAGGGTGTAGTAAAAAGCTAATTCATGTATTAATACTGGGGGAGGGCTGATAGAATTCACAACAGCACCTTCAAGAACAGATACTAGTTTTGATAGGGATAAGACCTTGGCAGGGGATGCTAAATTTGCATCTGTACTCATTAAGCCTGAGATACTCACAAGGATTGAGATGCCTACCTGGCAACTGTAAAACGGAGTCTAGAACATGGGAGATGGGACCAAGATGAAAAGAGTTTGTTAACAAATTAAAAGTAATTCCTTACAAATTGAGATAGTATCAGTATGGCAAGTATATCTGGTTCAGGTGACTCACGGGCTCTGAAGAAAGCCAGAAGGTTTATTTCAACACTGCTGCTGCTAAGTCACTTCAGTCGTGTCTGACTCTGTGTGACCCCATAGATGGCAGCCCACCAGGCTCCCCCGTCCCTGGGATTCTCCAGGCAAGAACACTGGAGTGGGTTGCCATTTCCTCCTCCAATGCATGAAAGTGAAAAGGGAAAGTGAAGTCGCTCAGTTATGTCTGACTCTTCGCAACCCATGGACTGTAGCCCACCAGGCTCCTCCATCCACGGGATTTTCCAGGCAAGAATACTGGAGTGGGGTGTCATCGCCTCCAACACTAGGTAAGTATTTAAGATGCTCATAGTAATGACAGTCTTTGGACTATTAATGAGTTCTTGGTACTTAGAACATTTCCAAGAGAAATGATATTATGTGTTTGGAATTTAGGTGCCCAACTCAGCCTGGATTCTTAACCATCTGAGCCACCAGGGAATCTCTCAACTCAGTCCATAAAGTACTTTTTAATAGTAGCATTGACATAATTTAAAGAAGTTGTTACTTCTTTAAATTATGTCAATTTAAAGTAACATTATGTCAGATGTTACTACAGAGGATGTATAAGAAATATTATGTGGGAGAATGGTTTGTGGATGACAAACACATCCTTCTATTTGTACCTTTACTGAATTTTGTGCAATACTCTGAACACTGACTCAAGATGCAGTCTATATGACACCGAGGGGAGAGAGGGAGGAAGGGATGCTCCAGGATTCCAAGGTGTGATGAGCTGAGGTGCTAATAATAATGACAGAATACGGTACATGATTTCTCCAGTGATTAGTGTAGAAGAGATCATGGAATCTCAGCACTTAAACACATGCTGCATATACTGACATCTTCAGTCATATTCTAATTTTAGGGTCCTAGATTTAGGAACACCGCCTCAAATTGTAGTATAATTCATTTAGATACCTGGACATAACAAATGATAGTGATGAGAGGGCTCTGCCACCAGCATAACTAATTGCTTTTGGATTATGCCTCACGGGATAATGCTCTCCATATTCAAGAGTGGCAATCCTGGGCTCTCCTGGAGGTCCGGTGGTTGGGAATCCACCTGCCAATGTAGGGGACACAGGTTCAGTCCCTGCTCTAGGAGGATCTCACATTCTGCAGAGCCACCGGGCTAACGTGCCACAACTCCTGAGCCCACACGTGGCAGCTGCCGAGCTCACGTGCTGCGACTACTGAAGTGCGCCGAGAGCCCGTGCTGGTGCTCGGCACCCAGAGAGCCACGAGGGAGCAGCCCGCGCACCAAATCAGAGGGGCTTCGGTCCACCATAACTAGACAAAGTCCATGTATACCACAAAGAATGAAGACACAGCGCAGCCAAAAAATAAATATATGTTTAGAAAAAAAGAGTGGCCACTTCTTTCCTTTCTGGATATTGCTTAGAAATGTCATACCCACCTTAACAAGTAGTAGCTTAACAAAGAGCAGCTCTGAATCTCTGTATTTAACTGTTAAGTGAGGAGTGGACAGGCTTTAGGATCAGGTACTCCATTACTCATCATCATTATATATTTTCCTCATGGAGAAACCTGCTTTGAAAAGTGGGTTGCAAAGGCCTAACTCCTGCCTTTGACTCTAAAAGAGGATGGGTCAGAAGCTAAGTAAAACTTTATTAAGGTGTTTATTAATTAATAATTAATATCAATTATTTACCCTTTATTAATGTTTTCCTCAGACCTGCCCTCTAGTTCTGTAAGAACCATTGTGGAAAAGACGAATATTATGACAGGTTGCATATTTTAAGTGGTATGAGACTGGAAAATATTTTAGCCTACCTTTTCATTTCTGCTCAAATGTTCTGTTGGTTTTTAGATGAAATTTATATATTTATTGAAACAATAAATATTTATTGCACATCTTCTACGTGCCAAGGACTGGGAGGACACCAAGCCTACAGAAGAGATCAGGGTAGTTGTGGACCTAACATTTAGAGCTTCTAGTACTGAACATCTATACTGAAGGCCTTTTCATACTGTTCATGGGGTTCTCGAGGCAAGAATACTGAAGTGGTTTGCCATTCCCTTCTCCAGTGGACCACGTTTTGTCAGAACTCTCCACCATGACCTGTCCTTGGGTAGCCCTACATGGCATGGCTCATAGTTTCATTGAGTTAGACAAGGCTGTGGTCCATGCGCTCAGTTTGATTAATTTTCTGTCATTGTGGTTTTCAGTCTGTCTGCCCTGTGATGGATAAGAGGCTTATGGAAGCTTCCTGTTGTGAGACACTGACTATGAGGGAAACTCGGGTCTTGGTCTGATGGGCAGGGTCATGTTCAGTAAATCTTTAACCCAATTTCCTGTTGATGGGTGGGGCTGTATTCCCTCCCTGTTGTTTGACCTGAGACCAAACTATGGTGGGGTAATGAAGATAATGGACCTCCTTCAAAAGGTCTAGTTGTATTCAGTGCCCCTGACCCTGCCACAGGCCACTGTCAACCCATGCCTCTGCCAGAGAATTCTGGACATTCACAGGCAAGGCTGGGTCAGTCTCCTCTGGGGTCACTGCTCCCTTCTCCTGGGTCCTGGTGTACACAAGGTTTTGTTTGTGGCCTCCAAGAGTCTGTTTCCCCTGTCCTTTGTAAATTCTGTAATCAAATCCCACTGGCCTCCACAGTCAAATTCCCTGGGGGTTCTCAGGCCCTTTGCCAGATCCCCAGGTTGGGAAATCTGTTGTGGGTCCTAGAACTTTCTTAACAGTGTGAGAATTTATTTGGTATAAATGTTCTGCAGTTTGTGGGTCATCTAACTCAGTGAAACTTTAACAGTGAGAATTTATTTCGTATAATTATTCTGCAGTTTCTGCCTTGTCTAACTCAATGAAATAGGAGCCATGCTGTGCAGGGCCACCCAAGACGGGCGGGTCATGGTGGAGAGTTCTGACAAAACGGGGTCCACTGGAGAAGGGAATGACTAACCACTTCAGTATTCTTGCCTTGAGAATTACATGAACAGTATGAAAAAGCAAAAAGAAATAACACTGAAAGATGAATTCCCAGGTCAGTAGGTGCTCAGTATGCTACTAGAGAAGAGTGGAGAAATATCTCCAGAAAGAATGAAGAGACAGAGCCAAAGTGAAAACAACACCCAGTTGTGGATGTGACTGGTGATGGAAGCAAAATCCAATGCTGTACGAACAAGGCTAATTGGAAATGGTCAAACAAGAGACAACAAGAATGAACAATGACATTTTAGGAATCAATGAACTAAAATGGACTGGAATGGGTGGCTTTAATTCAGATTACCATTATATCTATTACTGTGGGCAAGAATCCCACAGAAGAAATGGAGTAGCCCTCATAGTCAACACAAGTCTGAAATGCAGTACTTGGGTGCAGTCTCAAAAATGACAGAATGATACTTGTTCATTTCCGAGGAAAACTATTCATTATCCTAGTAATTCAAGTCTATGGCCCAACCACTAATGCTGAAGAAGCTGAAGTTGAATAGTTCTATGAAGACCTACAAGACCTTCTAGAACTAACACCCAAAAAAGATGTCCTTCCATCATTGGGGACTGGAATGCAAAAGTAGAAAGTCAAGAGATACCTGGAGCAACAGGCAAGTTTGGCCTTGGAGTACAGAATGAAGCAGGGCAAAGGCTAACAGAGTTTTGCCAAGAGAACATACTGGTCATAGCAAACACCCTCCTCCAACAACGCAAGAGACGACTCTACACATGGACATCACCAGATTGTCAACACGAAAATCAGACTGATTATATTCTTTGCAGCCTTAGATAGAGAAGCTCTATACAGTCAGCAAAAATAAGACCAGGAGCTGGCTGTGGCTCACATCATGAACTCCTTATTGCCAAATTCAGACTTAAATTGAAGAAAGTAGAGAAAACCACTAGACCATTCGGGTATGACCTAAATCAAATCCCTTAAGTGGAAGTGACAAATACAATGGAAGTGACAAATAGATTCAGGGGATTAGATCTGATAGAGTGCCTGAAAACTATGGATGGAGGTTCATGACATTGTTCAGGAGGCAGTGATCAAGACCATCCCCAAGAAAAAAAAAAAGCAAAAAGGCCAAATGGTATACTGACGAGGTCTTATAAATAGCTGAGAAATGAAGAGAAGCTAAAAGCAAAGGAGAAAAGGAAAGATATACCCATCTGAATGCAGAGTTCCAAAAAATAGCAAGGAGAGATAAGAAAGCCTTCTTTAGCAATAAATGCAAAGAAATAGAGGAAAACAACAGAATGGGAAAGACTAAAGATCTCTTCGAGAAAATTAGAGATACCAGGGAACATTTCATGCAAAGATGGGCTCAATAAAATACAGAAATGGTATGGACCTAACAGATGCAGAAGATACTAAGAAGAGGTGGCAAGAACACACAGAAGAACTGTACAAAAAAGATCTTCATGAACCAGATAACCATGATGGTGTGATCACTCATCTAGAGACAGACATCCTGGAGTGTGAAGTCAAGTGGGCCTTAGGAAGCATCACTACGAACAAATACAGTGAAGGTGATGGAATTCCAGTTGAGCTATTTCAAATCCTGAAAGATGATGCTGTGAAAGTGCTGCACTCAATACACCAGGAAATTTGGAAAACTCAGCAGTGGCCACCAGACTGGAAAGGGTCAGTTTTCATTCCAATCCCAAAGAAAGGCAATGCCAAAGAATGCTCAAACTACTGCACAATTGCATTCATCTCACACACCAGCCAAATAATGCTCAAAATTCTCCAAGCTTCAACAGTACGTGAACCGAGAACTTCCAGATATTCAAGCTGGATTTAGAAAGGGCAGAAGAACCAGAGATCAAATTTCCAACATCCGTTGGATCATCAAAAAAGCAAGAAAATTCCAGAAAAACATCTACTTCTGCTTTATTGACTACATCAAAGCCTTTGACTGTATGGATCACAACTGTGGAAAATTCTTCAATACATAAGAATAGCAGACCACCTTACCTGCCTCTTGAGAAATCTCTATGCAGGTCAAGAAACAACAGTTAGAACTGGACATGGAACAATGGACTGGTTCCAAACAGGGTAAGGAGTATATCAAGGATGTATATTGTCACCCTGCTTATTTAACTTAAATTCAGAGTACATTGTGGGAAATGCCAGGCTGGATAAAGCACAAGCTGGAATCAAGATTTCCAGGAGAAATACCAATAACCTCAGATACACAAATGACACCACCCTTATGGCAGAAAGTGAAAAAGAACTGAAGAGCCTCTTGATGATGGTGAAAGAGGAAGAGTGAAAACATTGGCCTAAAACTCAACATTCAAAAAACTAAGACCAGGGGCTCTGTATCAACCTAGAGGGGTGGGATGAGGAGGGAGATGGGAGGGAGGTTCAAGAGGGAGGGGATATATGTATACCTATGGCTGATTCATGTTGAGGTTGGACAGAAAACAGCAAAATTCTGTAAAGCAATTATCCTTCAATTAAAAAATAAATTTAAAAGACTGTAACATCACACACACACAAGAGAAACCAAGGTTATGGCATCCAGTCTCATCACTTCATGGCAAATAGATGGGGAAACATAGGAAACAGTGACAGACTTTATTTTCTTGGGTTCCAAAATCACTGCAGATGGTGACTGCAGCCATGAAATTAAAAGAAGCTCACTCCTTGGAAGAAAAGTTATGACCAACATAGACAGCATATTAAAAAGCAGAAACAACCTTGCCAACAAAGGTCCATCTAGTCAAGGCTATCGTTTTTCCAGTGGTCATGTATGGATGTGCGAGTTGGAACATAAAGAAAGCTGAGCCCTGAAGAATTGATGCTTTTGAACTGTGGTGTTGGAGAAGACTCTTGAGAGTCCCTTGGACTGCAAGGAGATCAAACCAGTCCATCCTAAAGGAAATCAGTCCTGAATATACACTGGAAGGATTGTTGCTGAAGCTCAAGCTCCAATACTTTGGCCACCTGATGTGAAGAGCTGACTCATTTGAAAAGACCCCAAAGCTGGGAAAAACTGAAGGCGGGAGGAGAAGGGGATGAAAGAGGATGAGATGGCTGGATGGCATCACCGACTTGATGGACATGGGTTTGGGTGAACTCCAGGAGTTGGTGATGGACAGGGAGGCCTGGCGTGCTGCGGTTCATGGGGTCACAAAGAGTCAGACACGACTGAGCTACTGATCTGATCTGATACTCAAGGCAGCCATTTTTGAGGTCTGAGTTAGAGGGGAAAAAACAAAATTACAAAGGTCACAGGACCTCTATTTCAGGAGAGGGAGAAAAATATAAAAATTTAAATATGTAACAATTAAATTATATACTGTTGGGAATTGATATGTACCATGACAAAAAATGAATCAGGATAATTGGAATGGGAAGGTGGATAGGAGTTACTATTTTAAAAAATATGGTGGTCAGGCAATGCCTCTCTAAACTGGTGACATTTAAGCAAAGATGTGAAGGAGGTGAAAGAGCATGGGAATATTTGAAGAAAGAGTGTCACAGGGAGGAGAGTGGCCACTGCACAATCTCTGAGACAGGATTGTGCCCGGTGTGTTCTAGAAAAACAGAGATTCCAGTGAGGCTGGAGCCAAGCAAATCAGAATGAGAGAGAAGAAATGGGGCCAGCTTGTTCAGGGTCTTTAATACCATGGCTAAAGTCTCTGTAAGAATTGCCTTCACAGACAAGAAAGACAAAAGCCATAGTTTAATAAAGTAACACCATGAACTAGAAGAAGCCTCTAAAGGTTTTGATGTTCGGTATCTAACTCCTATCAGGATGATGGACAAAAAGTCATTATATCAAGAGGACAGATTATCTCCAGAAATCTGATTCCTACAGCTTTACAACATATATCAACTCAGTGACTGTCGGGACTGTAGTTAAACCTCACTCACTGTAGCAGACAGACAAGGTGGTACATTACTGTTGCCCTGATAACACGGACAGCTTACTGAACATTTCCTGTGATAAGAAAGTTGAGGAAGGTTTTTTCTGTGATTAAGTTGATGGTAACATGTTTTTAGAAATATTTTCAGGAAATAATTCTTCTCTGTCTGTGTTGTCTTTGCTCTGCACTTTAGATCTTTGAGGTCTTGAATGAGGACAGATCCAAAACATTTCCCTAGCTGTAAGGGAAACTTACAGCTAGTCTTGCAAGTGTGTCTGTAGACCAGC
Source organism: Bos taurus (assembly GCF_002263795.3). Classification (NCBI taxonomy): domain Eukaryota; kingdom Metazoa; phylum Chordata; class Mammalia; order Artiodactyla; family Bovidae; genus Bos; species Bos taurus. The sequence goes on along the minus strand of NC_037332.1, from coordinate 10,158,206 downwards.
TCAGAAAACAGTGTGATGCCTTGCTTCAACTTCTCATCTTTCATAGTAAAATGTCAACCCTGCACCCATTCTTTAATAGCAATCAAAGCCCTCGTCAGGGAGTGTCTGCTACCCCAAGCAGAGCTGAGAGGAAAATGACATTCAGGGATCATTCATGGAACACACTAACTACTTGTACTTGAACTACTAAATATTTTAAGTTCTGTACACAAATCAATCATTATAGAAAGGCAAGGCATTTACCCCCTGGCTGAACTGTGCTTTAATTCTTGAACTTGCCTAAAGTCTTTTTTTTCTTTTTAAGGAATAATCACTGTTAATAATATTTGCATTTTCAGCAAACTTGATGACATTTCCTGTTTTGTTACATTAGTGCTCCCTGTGTTAAATCTTTTATGAAATATTTCTCTTAGAACATATTAATCTATATTCTTGAAGAATTACAATATGATGGAAAAAGACCTTCTGAATCTGAAATAAAAAATAAACATACCTATCTAAACTTAAATATGAATATACTATATGTATGTAGTATATAACTGAATATATATTTCATGTTTGTAGAGCACTGAAAGATAAACATCAGATTAATTCATGGATATTTTAAGAGAAATATTTAGAACACCAAAATGCTCAAAGTATATTATAGAAGAGCATCTAATTATTTTAATATTGTACAAACATTATAGTGTACTTTTAAGCAAATAACATTTTCAAGTTTCTTTTAGACAGTTTTCTCTTGGAACTTATCAAAATTCCAAAAATGCATAATGGGGGAATACAGAATTATCATTATGAATGTCAACTACCAAAATAAAGGCAACTAAAAGCAATAAAGGTATGGGGAGTTGAAAATATGCCCGTTTAAAAGCTTAGTAATATATAAGCATCTTTGGGAGACTTTGTTTGTCTCCCCATAAACTGTCACATTCTGATTTAAGATTGTTTGTGAAGTGAATCTAGTCAGTAATGGGCCAAGATATCACTATACCCTTTCTCTTATAAATCACAGCAATTTACTCAGTAGGAATGATCTATCCTTATTCTCTCATTCCCCATAATCCAATCACTTCCTCTCATAAGCACTTTCCCCCTGGTTTTCACAATAATGCATTTTCTGTAACTAACAACCATCATTTCCTGATTACCATGCTTCTATCCTTGCACAGGAATGTGGGTCCTCTATGGGTCAGGGTCACCTCTCCCATCCATCTGTGTCCCCACGTTAAGTGTGTTAGCTGAAAGGGGAGTCTGGATACACCATCATTTTGCTTAGTTCATATAAAAGTTTGAGTGCCCCCAGGTCTATGCCACTTTGATTAAGAACCATCAAGCTTTGGTGTGTCTAATACTGTGCTTTCAGAATAAGCACATTCCAAAACTTATTAGTAACTTTGCCTGCAGCAGATCCCTGTAAATTTAATGATGAAAATGTTGTAGAAAATTCTCTATGGTTTTAAATGCATGCTGCAGTGACCTTCCTAAAGAATAAACATAAATAAACAACAGCAGCTCACAAGACAAAAAATCTTGAGTTCCATACACATTATGATTCAAACTACCCACACGTCTATTTAAGTTCAATTTAAGTTTATTTAAAGGTCCTTCACTCCAGGGTATTTTAGTTTCAGGATTTGGTACCCTGGACCACCAGAGTCCTAGCTGCTGTCATCAGTAAATGAAGGACTCCCATTCTTTCTTAGCTTATACAGGTATTCACAGCCTCTAAGACTGTAAGTTGCCATACCTGATAGAATTTGCTTTAAGTTTTACATGCCTCTCAGGGCTAAGGGGAATCTCACTGGCTGGGTGGTTTGGGTAGATTCCTTACATCTTAAACAACTCAGGGCATCAAGAGCCCTGAAAGAGTTCAGCAGTGAAACTGACCATATTGATGTGGGCCAAGAGCATCTCAGGACATATTCCACTGGGTACAATACTGCCCTAGCTGGCTATCCTTCCTGGTGATGAATGTTTCCCTAGAGCCAAGTGACTGCACTGCCCAGTATGAGGCACTGCTGCTGCTGTGTGAAATATTTCCTACCATTTTACAAGACTAATTTTGTTCCAGGAGGAGCTAGATTTCCCAACAGCAAGATGGTAGCAAAAAAGGGCAAATATTACAAGCATAAGAATCTGACCTATTAGACTGATGAGTACTGAGGATGATTCGTGGATGCCTACAGTATTAGACCGCATTGTAGGACTATTTTCTTTGATGCTGAATGAGTAATTTTCTGAATCATTTCACACTGGCTTAAGTGGGGAAAAAAGAAAATACCAAAAAACCCTTACTTCCAATATTAGCCATGCCAGGTAAGAATGAAAATATTCTCATATTATTTCCATTGCTTTTATAATCAGATAATATGAGTTTTTCTAGAATTGCATTATGTTTACAAAACAACTGTTTATAACAGTGGTTCTCAAAATGTGGTCTCCACAATAGCAGCATCAAGATTACCTGGGAAGTTGTCAGGAAAGCAGATTCTGAGATCACATCCCTTACCTACTGAATCAGATGTGGGGAGGGCTCAGCACTCCATGCTTTAACAAGTCCTCCTAACAATTCTAATGCCCGGGGTATAAGTTTAAGAGCCACTGCTCTATAATATCAATGTACAACTGGAAAAAGCTGTGGCATGGGCCCTTCAGATTACAACTCTTGATAACAAGGATGGAAAGGCAGATTAAACTATTGCTTCTGTGAAGACTAGGGATGTAGTTAGAGGTGAAGGGCTTGGGAGCTGGTGATGAACATGGAAATGTGCATCCAGCCAACAGACACTCCACACACTGGCTCCTTGTACCTTTCATGTATTTGAATTCTGGCTGAACTATATACAGAATTCTCCCTACCATCACTCCCTTCTATTTCTAAAGTTTCTAGAGTAGTTAGAGGTCATCATGTTCCTTAAGAACATAAGACGACATCAGTTCTAAGGTACCTTGAAGCTACATGCAGGAACAAGATGGAATAATTTAGATAAGGCCATCGCCAGAGCAAAGAGGTAGGACTGAGAAAAGTGTTGTACTTCATTCTCCCATGCGTTACATGTAGGTATAATCAGTGTATAATAGCTACCAAGGGTATAACTAAAGAGAAAAGAAACCAAAAATATAATTAGAGGTCATGTGTACTAGGGCAAGTCCCACTCAATTTGTTTGAGAATGGAGACGGGTGGATTATGATTAGAAACTTGCATAGTATCTCTAGGTCTTTCTTAGATTTGGTTTTCAAAGCTAATAATATCACATACTGATTATCCTTTAAATTTCCTTTAACTGTTTGGTTTTTAGTTACTTGCTGAAAGACATCCAGTTAGTCATGCAAATGCAGACTTCTAATTGTTTTTATTTATATTCTAGAAAACTTGCTTTAACAACCTAACTGGCTTAACACCCTGGGAAAAGTTTTTTGACATTAAATATGGAATTGGTTTCATCAGATGTATAAGCTTTTGCATGGTAAAGAAATTACAAACAAAAAGACAACCTACAGAATGGGAGAAAATATTTGTAAATAATGTGACCAACAAGGACTTAATTTTCAAAATATATAAGCAGTTCATACAATTCAACAACAGAAAACCAAATAACTCAATTGAAAACTGGGCAGAAGACCTCAATAGACATTTCTCCAAAGAAGAAACACACATGGCAAAAAGCATTAGAAATGATGCTCAATATCACTAATTAATGAGAAATACAAATCAAAACTTCAGCCAGGTACCACCTCACACTGGTCAGTGTGGCCGTCATTAAAAACTCTATGAACAAGAAATGCTGGAACGGATGTAGAAAAAAGGGAACCTTTCTACACTGTTAGTGGGAATGTAAGTCACAGTGGCAAACAGTAGGGAGGTTCCTCACCTAAAAATAGAGTTGCCATAAGATCCAGCAATCTTACTCCTGGGCATATACAGACAAAACCCTATAATTCAAAAAGATACATGCATCGCTATATTCATAGCAACACTATTCACAATAGCCAAAATATGGAAAAAACCTAAATGTCCACTGACATATGAATGGATAAGGAAGCTATGGTATATGTATACTGTAGAATATTACTCAGCCATAAAAAGGATGAATGAATGCCATCTGCAGCAACACGGATGCAACTAGAGAGTATCACACTTACGTAAGCAAGAAAGAGAAAGACAAATACTATACAATACCGCTTATATGTGGACTCGAAAATATGCACAAATGAACCTATGAAACAGATTTACAGACACAGACAGACTTGTGGTTACCAAGTGCGAGGAGACTGGTGGAGGGACGAAGTGGGAGGTGGGGGTGAGCAGATGTGAGCTATTATATACAGAACAGATAAACAACAAGGACCTACTGTATAGCACAGATAACTATATTAAATACCATATGATAAATAATAGAAAAGAATATGAAAAATACATACATACATGCAGAACTGAGTCACTCTGCTGTACAGCAGACGTTTTTAAAATTTACTTTTAATTGGATAATTGTTTTATAATATTGTGTTGGTTTCTGCCATATATCAACATGAATCAGCCATAGGTATACACGTATCCCCTCCCATTTGAACCTCCCTCTCACTCCATCCCACCCTTCTAGGTTGTCACAGAGCACCAGATTTGAGCTCCCTATATCATACAGCAAATTTCCACTGGCTGTCTAATTTTACATATGGTAATATATATGTTTTAATGCTACTCTCTCAATTTGTCCTACCCTCTCTTTCCCCCACTGTTTCCACAAGTCTATGCTCTGTGTCTTGTATAGCAGAAACTAATGCAACATTGCAAACCAACTATACATCAATAAAAAATTTAAAAATACAGTGATATTTAATTTAATTAAAAAATAAAAATACTTTGTATTTTTATTATATTATATAGTTTAATTTATTATATATAGCTTTAATTTTATTATTTATATAGCTTTATTATATAGTTTAATTTTATATGCATGCTATCAGTTCAGTTCAGTTCAGTCACTCAGTCAAGTCCGACTCTTTGCGACCCCATGAATCGCAGCACGCCAGGCCTCCCTGTCCATCACCAACTCCCAGAGTTCACTGAGACTCACGTCCATCGAGTCAGTGATGCCATCCAGCCATCTCATCCTCTGTCATCCCCTTCTCCTCCTGCCCCCAATCCCTCCCAGCATCAGAGTCTTTTCCAATGGGTCAACTCTTCGCATGAGGTGGCCAAAGTTCTGGAGTTTCAGCTTTAGCATCATTCCTTCCAAAGAAATCCCAGGGCTGATCTCCTTCAGAATGGACTGGTTGGATCTCCTTGCAGTCCAAGGGACTCTCAAGAGTCTTCTCCAACACCACCGTTCAAAAGCATCAATTCTTCAGTGCTCTATAATTTCCTTTAAATTATGATTTTACCTATCTTCCCTTGGTAATCCTACTTAACATCTTCCACCTGTTAGTACTTTCACACCACCATGAGGCTTTGCTAGTCAAGATCTAAGAGCACAAGCTCTATCCTAGAAATGAATGAGGCTCATGAATAAACTGATGTGTATAAAGATCTTAGACTAATACCAGCACATAGTAAACCCTTGCTAAGCTCAGTTATTGCTGTCATTATTAACTATCCAGCCAAGGGGTCTCAGCTCAGTTACTGGGCCCAACCAAAAAGTGCTCTACCATACCAGACATAGCAATGCTATACTTTCTTCAGAAATGGGAGTTTTCTGTAGTCAAATCCCCACTTCTATAAATGCAGAAGAAAAGAGAGCTGAAAATTTGTTAACTCAGGCCCTAATACTAAGGCAGGCCCGAACTGAGGTTAATGACCAGCAATCACAAAGAATTGAACTTACTTCACAATTCTTTATAAACCAAGAGAAAGAAGAGTCTCAGAAAAGTCAAAATAAGTTCAACATGAGATTTGAAGCTTGAGATGAGAAAGTGGGAGAATTCATCAAATTAATAAAAGATAAAATACTACTAACCATTATTGGGAGAAACATTTTTTTCTTCTTTTATCCTTTTGATAAATCAGATTTTCTATAATACTGATGATTTAGAAAAACAATATAATAATCATTCTTATCCTTTGATTTTTAGTGATTTTACTGAAAAACATATTCTACATGCTTAAGTAATAGGATTCCAAAATATTTTTATTTATATTCTGGAAAACTGTTAATAACCTGGCAAATGTTCTTTTAAATTAAATATACAGTTGAATCCTTTAAAAATAATTTTATATAATCACTGCCATAGTTCTTTAAACTATGATTTCACCTAAATATCCTTTCTTTCTAAACATACTTAGTAGCCCAAATTTAGACATTGTTCTCCTTTGCCTTCTTAATGAACTATCAACCTATTATATTCCACTTCATAAAGTCATTAAGAATTTATTATCTCAGTTAATTATTTAGATACTGTTAAAATGTCAATTCACTCTGAAATTTATGAATAAATTATTTCTTTCTCGATTTGAAATCCTAAATTTATGTCCATACTTCTTCCTTGTAAGCAGTAATTCATACTTATGTTAATGAAAAAATACATTATCAACAATATAAAATATACTGGTTTTGTGAAAAAGAAGCTGAACATGTCACACATGAATAGAAACTGACTGGAAGAATTTTAATTTTGACAGGCACCATGCAAATATTTGAAAGACAATTTGACAAAAAGAAAATTTGAAGAAAATGAGTATGAATGATTTTGCAATGGAGAATTTTGACACTGAAATACTTTCACATTAAAGTCAATGCCTTCCTTGAGTCCAAATGCCACATTCATTCAGTCTTAAATACTGAGTAGGCATAAAGAGTAGAAACATACATAAGACATGATCACTGGTCAACTCTGCCTTTAAGGAGCTCAGAGTTCCACAGAAGAGATTAATAATTATGTTGTAATAGGTTCAGTGTTTAGAAACAACTTTTGGAAGCTGGGAGTAGAAAGAGGAATTGACAGAAGGCTTTGCAGAAGAGAGATTTGGTGTGAAACATAAAGAAAAGGCCTTTTGGTCTCCAAAAGAGGACAGGAAGGACAGTAAGAAAGAGCAGCAAAGATTCCAGAGCACAAAGGGGAAACAGCGAGGGGTGTGTGGGGAATATAAGCAAAAATCATAGGTAATCTTATCAGTTCAGTTCAGTCACTCAGGTGTGTCCAACTCTTTGCGACCCCATGGACCGCAGCACGCCAGGCCTCCCTGTCCATCACCAACTCCCGGAGCTTACTCAAACTCATGTCCATTGAGTCCATGATGCCATCCAACTATCTCATCCTCTGTCATCCTCTTCTCCTCCCACCCTCAATCTTTCCCAGCATCAGAATCTTTTCAAATGAGTCAGTTCTTTGCATCAGGGGGCCAAAGTACTGAAGTTTCAGCTTTAGCATCAGTCCTTCCAATGAATATTCAGGACTGATTTCCTTTAGGATAGACTGGATCTCCTTGCAGTCCAAGGGCTCTCAAGAGTCTTCTTCAACACAATTCACAAGCATCAATTCTTCAGTGATCAGCTTTCTTTATAGTCCAAGTCTCACATACATTCATGACTACTGGAAAAACCGTAGCTTTAACTAGACAGACCTTTGTTGGCAAAGTAATGTCTCTGCTTTTTAATAAGCTGTCTAGGTTGGTCATAACTTTTCTTCCAAGGAGCAAGCATCTTTTAATTTCATGGCTGCAGTTACCATCTGCAGTGATTTTGGTAATCTTATAGAGCGTATCAAAAGGAAACAGAAATCTACCAAAGATTTTAGACAGAGAAATAACAAATAGGTGTATTCAAAATCTAGGTTTAGGTGGAGGGTGGAGAAAATGAGAACAGAAAGACCATTTAGATATTTTTTTGTAATAATCTATGAGGTGTATTTTAACAGTATGAATTTAGAGACCTGTCACAGAGAAACCTAAAAAATTCAAGAAATATTTAGAAGGGAAATTTGGTTCAGGTATGGACTGAGGGGTGGGGATGGCTAAAAAGAATTAAGAATGATTCCTAGATCCCTGACTTGAACACTTAGATGAACAATATATAATACACTGAAACAGGGAACATCTAAATCGGAGAAGGCGTGCAGTGGGGCAGAAAGAGTAGTAATATGGGGTTCAAGATGCCTGTGGAAGCCTAACTGGTCATATTAGTAACTTCAATCTATAGTCTAGGGGAGAGAATTGTCATCTTGAATTACACATTCGGGAGCCTCGGGTAACTAACTTAGAAGACTTTTGACACCAACTAATTAATTTTGCAGAAGTACAACCATCATGTCTAGAATAAATTATATTCGCTTCCTCTACTGGCAACAGGATAGAGCCTATTGTAAAAACCCACTGCCACCAATTGGGCTTCTTCATGTCATGAATTGTATTTTCCTATTTATGGCTGACATCTTTTATCAGCCATAATTGCTTCTTTATAGAAAGTAGAATATCTTCCTCTATTATGATAGCATTCACATTGTAAGTTCATTACACTATTTAGAAGGTATTAAGAAAAACAATTGAATATATAACAATGCATCAACAATGTCTCATTTTTTAAGATGTTAAAGAGTGCTTTGCCCTCTATTTGGCTTTCTTCTTTTTAAATCATAAAAGTTGCATTCCTTGGAAGCTTCTTTGATGAGGCATGTTTTCCTGAATTTTTTTTTTTTAACCTAACAGATGTTTGGGTAGTTAAAATTCCTCATGAGTATGGTATCCCGTGGTTTTCACAACCTCAGTGCTACCCCAGGAATTTTCCTTTCTTGCTGGTTTCCAGTCTTGGTGGTCTATAGGAGACGCACATTATGAGAGTCCCATTTCATTCCATACTAATTTCACACCCACACTCTTTTAAAATTGTACATTTCCTCAGCATTATAAGTACCTATTGCGGACCACAGAGAAATTTAACAAATTTCCATTCTCTATTCCTCCCACACACACAACTTATATCCCTTTTGAGTCTAAGGACAATCAAGAGAAGAGATGAGTAAAATAATCTGGAAGACTTTCATGTTTCAAGTTAAATATTTCTGCCATTTGTAATTTCTGTGCTTATGTGTGTAGCTATGCATACTCAGTGTGAAGAAGAGAGCAATGGCTATTATACAGATGATTTAAGGAGAAAAGGAATTTGGCTTCAATTATCTAGATCAGAGTAGGTGGGAGAAAGAAATGTTTGCTTGGGTTGGCTGAATATTGTTACTTTTATTCATTTCAGTGTACAGAGGTAGATCCAGATTCAGAAAATAACCCAATTTAATTCTCAGTTTGCATTCTAACATTGTTCCCTGCATCTTCAATTTGAGTGCTCTTCTTTATGAGCTCAGAGAAAGTTAATACAATATATATTCTTATTCTATAAGCCATTTTAGAATATTTTACAAAGCCATTTTAGAATATTTTACAATATTATTCCAAGTGGGTGGTCTTTTTATTTGAGCTATTCAAATGTTGAATCATTTGACCTGAAACTAGCCATCAATTACTATCTCCTTATCAAAGAAGCTGCAGGTTTTGATTAAGAGGTTCTGGTAGTAAGTGCTTAGGCACAACTTGATGCCATTAGAATAAACTGCATTAATTTTAAATACTGATTTTATATTATTTAGTGTTTTCTTTAATTCACAGAAATGACTTATTTTCATCATTTTATTTTCTTATATTATAAAATGACATAACTTTTTTGAATCAATAACAGATAAAGATACTTAATAAGTTTCTTCATTCAGATTACCTTTTGTTTGCAAAATATCTGTAATGCTTTTCAACTTTGGTATGCAGAATCAACATCTAATCCTTATTTACTTTATCTAATCTTAAAAATATTACTGCTCTTCAAGATTTTTGTTGCTTGACTATTCTAATTTCTCTTATTCTTATACAATATGTTAGCTCACTATATATACTGTCTTGTAACAATATATATGGTGTGTTTTCATCTTTCATATCAAATGCCACCTCAGAGTATCTCTCCTTGGCTTATTATAACAACACATTTTTTACTGTACATTTATAAAATTCATTTATCATTAGAAAAATGTCGACTTCATTTATGAAACTAAATGAAAAGTGTCCAACTCATTCTTATAACTTTCAAAATTAATTTATTATTCCTACCCCCATATGAATACTCAGCTGAAAAGCTAGTAAGTTTGAGAATGCCAGGAAAAATAATATGTCTGTTGTCACAAATTCTGAAATATATTAATATTTTCACTTTTCTCTCTTAATCACAGTGGTAAAAATGCAACTGTATTCTCTTTTCTATTTTATTGATAAAATGAGTAGAAAATGAGTTCTTAAGGATAAAGAAAAAGAAAAGGGGATAAAAGTAGTATAGAAAGTCTACTTAACTATTAATATTTTTCACAACCAGTTATTTTCTGATGGATAATTTAAATTGTGGCGATAAGATACTAGACTAAGAGAGAGGAAAAGTGTCAGATAAAATTCACATTGGTACTCCACACAAAGGTACTCTTTGGATTAGTCATCTAGTAAAGATCTGGGAGTTGGAGTGAAAAAAGTCAAGATTATCCTCTCCGTTGCATCAAGAACCAAGAAACTAATCAACCAACCACCAATGGCAAAGGAATACCTCCCAATAAAATGAGAAAAATAATTCTACTCAAAAAAAAAAAAAAAAGCTCACACTAATCATGAAATATTTGAAGTAGGCCAGAATGAGCAAAGTAGCATAGCAGAGAGCTGAAAATGACCAAATTCTAGTGAGTGGGCATAGACCTTAAGGGTGGAGAGGGAGAGAAAGCATTCTGGTAGAAGCAATGACACTCAAGTGGAAAGACTCCCAAATTTTCAGAATTAAGAATGTGGGATTCTCATCTGTCAATGCAGGAGACACAGGTTCGATCCCTGATCCAGGAAAATCCCACAGAGCAACCCAGCCCATTCGTCACAACTCTTGAATGTGCTCTAGCGCCCAGGAGCCGCAACTACTGAGCCCGTACGCCACAACCACCGAAGCCCTCATGCCCCAGAGCCTGTGCTGCACAACAGAGGAGCTACCACAACGAGAAGCTCCCGCACCACAACCAGAGAGCAGGCCTTGCTTGCTGCAACTAGAGGAAAAAACCTGCATGGCAGTGAAGACCCAGCACAGCCAAAAATAAATACATAAAATTGAAAAAATTAAAAAAAATTTTTAAGTGCATAACTTAAAAAAAAAAAAGAATGTGGGATTCTGTAAAAATCCAACTTCCTAGTTTCCTTTGCCAGCTTTTGAATTGATCAGGTAAGTCATTTAGTGCTAACTGAACATCTACCACCACCCTGTCTAGAGTGCTCAAGGAGATGAGGCATTTACAAACTCCAGTTCCTGGCTCGCTGTAGGAGGAAGAAGCAGCTACTATCCAAGGGAGATGCTCAGAAGGAGGAGGGCGGGAAGCCTCAGGGGCAGCAGATGTACGGGGATACAGTCTATTTTAACCCAAGTAAGTAACGTGAAGTATGAGTCACCCAGTCATGCCTGACTCTTTGCAACCTATGGAGCCCACCAGGCTCCTCTGTCCATGGGATTCTCCAGACAAGAATACTGGAGTGGGTAGCCATTCCCTTCTCCAGGGAATCTTCCCAGCCCAGGGATCGAACTCAGGTCTCCTGCATTGCAGGCAGATCCTTTACTATCTGAGCCACCAGGGAAGCCCATTTTAACCAAAGGTAGCAAATTAGTTGCCCACAGGCTAGATTTGGACTACTGACATGTCTGGTTTGAAAAACTGAAAGTTTTTAAATTTAAAACAACTTGTTACAGCAAGAAGTTGAGTATTTTCACCATAAAAAATTTAGCTTTCCTATTTCTCTGAACACATCTTATATCCTAATAGCATGATTTCTCTGTAAGACAGTAATCAGCCAGGGCTGAGTAGAGGTTGCCCCACAGACAGCACCTTTTGTTCATTTGCCGTGGTGTTCACCTCTCTCAGAGAAGACAATGGCACCCCACTCCAGTACTCTTGCCTGGAAAATCCCATGGACGGAGGAGCCTGGTAGGCTGCAGTCCATGGGGTTGCTAGGAGTCGGACACGACTGACCGACTTCACTTTCACTTTTCACTTTCATGCATTGGAGAAGGAAATGGCAATCCACTCCAGTGTTCTTGCCTGGAGAATCCCAGGGACAGGGGAGCCTGGTGGGCTGCCGTCTATGGAGTCACACAGAGTTGGACACGACTGAAGCGACTTAGCAGCAGCAGTAGCAGTCACCTCTCTCAATCACCTTACATCAGCAGTCTGCTTCATTCATTATGGTACCTGTATGATGTCTTCAGTAACAGTTGTCCCTGTGATTTTAACATGTATTAATTCAGTGTCCCATTCTTCTCTCACTTGTAATTCTAATTATTGTTATTGGCTGAAACAACTAAAATGCCTCACTTTACCTATGTTCTAATCTCTAAGCACCTGTTTCTTTCTGTATTCTAGTCACTTAGATTGTAAGAGTTATTTCTTTTCAAAGTTAACAGAGTAAACATAACTATACTTATTGACTAAACCAGCTTGAACTTGATTTTTTCCCATATTTTCCTTTTCTTTGTTATGGCTCTGTCATCCTCTCTATTCCCTGCTTTGGAAAACAGTTCATGCTCCCTCATCCATTTTAGCTTATTCAGTCAAGTTTAACTCCTTCAGGAGATATTTATGGAGTGCCTCCTGTTGCCAGGTACCATTCTAGGCAACAAGGAAATAGTAATGATCAAGAAAAAAATCTAAAAATAAGCAAATACATAAAAATGATCAGGTAATTATAAATTTTCATTAAGATGATATTCTTGAAATACACTGTGTGGCTGTTTTAGATTGGGTGGTCAGGGAAATTCATTCTGAGTAGGAATCATTCAGCAAAAGTATACATTATAAAAAGCTGCTCATGCAAAGATGGACACAGAAAAGCATTCTGAAGCAAAGGAACAGGGCATGCAAAGCCCCAAGTTCTAGGACTTCAGTGTGTTCAAGCAACAAAAATTATCCAGTATAAGTGGAGGATAATGAGTAATGGGGAAATGATAATGGATGAGGTTAGAGAGTTAGGTAAGAGTCAAGTCACATAAGGGCTTTGTTAAACATATTAAGAAATTTGATTTGAATTCCAAGAGCAATGGAGATTCATTGAAAAGCTTTATATAAGGAAGTGACATCATCTGATTTACATTTTAAAAGATGAGTATGAAAGCCAAGGAGGTCAGTTAGGTTAAGGCAGTGGGAGCAGTAAAGAAGGACAGGACTAACAGCAATGCAAAAGGAGGGATGTGTTTAGACAGTATGGTAAAAATAAGTCATTAGCAGAGTAGAGGGGGAAAAGAACAGTGCAAGATTCTCATTTTCTACATTTGGATGCTGAGAAGGCTTAGTGTTTAGATCACGTTAATTTTGAGAGGATATTACACACATCTGCCCAATGATGTCAGTTCATCAGGTACATATACTGATTGGGTTCTAGGGAGCAGTCAGACCTAAAAATAGATATTGGAGAATGATCACTATATAAGGAGACTTTAAAGCCATAGGACAGGATAAAGTCTCTTAAGGTAGGATCTCCTAGGTATTATGCACTGATAAAGAAAAGGGCCAAAACTATGTATCTTTGAATACTCCAACATTTAGATTAGAAAAATGAGAAAGAGAGAGAATAAGCAAAGGAAACTGAGAAAGAGCTATCAGGGAGGTAAGAGAAAAGCCAGTGGGCAGACCTTACAGAAACGGAGTCCGAGTGCCACAGAGGAGAGGGTGGACAATCGTACTGAAGGCTGAGTTGTCTGGATTCTATCACAAATGCTTAATTGCATTAACATTCATTGAATATTTACTATACAAACATTATTCTAGGTACCCTTGGGAATAGTAACAAGAGACACATTTAGTGACCACCCCCCCAAAAAAAAAAATAAAAGCTCTGGATCAAAGTTTATTTCACTATTTATAAAGATCTACAATAGCATCAATGGAACTCCATGTGCATGTGTATAAATGTGTGTGTGTGTGTGTGTGTGCATGTGTGTGCACGCATAAGCCTACAATCACTGACAAGGTGGTAAAGCCTGACTTAAGAGCAGCAGAGCTTCCAGATATGAAGGGAAAATGTAAGCCAAGCCAAAGGGTACTCAGTGGCCATCAGTACAGCCTGATGAGAGACCACAGAGAAGACCATAATGCTTTGTTGCAATTTAAGACTCTTTATGACCTTGATACAATTCTGAAGTTTGAGAAAAGCCCTAATAATGGCTGAAATTGAACTTCCCATTAGCATTCAATTCAATAAAAATTAAATGCTATGATGGTGATGATGTTATTTAAGCAAGTAGGGCAACCAGTTAATTTTAAAATATAAAACTAAAGTAACAAGAGCAATCTTTACCTATATTCTGAATGACTCCTATGGAAAAACACTTAAAGAGCTTTTTCTTGAATCCAAAATTAATATATACATACATACACAGGACAATACTTACGACCAGGCAGGGTTTGGGTAGATATCCAATTTGAAGCATTGCCATAGCCAGCATTGGTGCTGGCAGCCACTTGGAATCTATACCATCTAAATTTCTTCAATCCATATACTGTCTCTTCAGTTAGGTCAGCTTCATAGAGGTACTGAATTTTTTGATGTTCAACACAGTCTTCAGAGTCCCATTCTCTGCATTTTTTAGCCCGAAGTTGAGTGGTAATCTTGTAGTTTTGGAAGTAGCCAAAGATACTGTCAGGTCTCATCCATGTCAATGTTGCACTAGTTGACTGAACATTAGAAAAGGCAATATTCATGGGAACACTGGGAACTACAAATTAAAGGGGAAAAATGAAAACAATTAGAATTACTAAACACTGTGTAAATGGGAGGAAGAAACAGGCTTTACAATATTTTTTTACTATGCACGTAGTGGTGATCTCTTATTACAACTGCCCTTAGATTAATACGCCCACATTTAATGAGCAGAAACTTACAGTGAGGCTTCAGAGAGCAATGATTCTAAGGGTTAGGGGACAAAACAATTGTGATATTTTTATTCCTAACTTTGCTCCCAAATTTACTCACAAGTTGCTTATACAAACTTACTTTAGTTCCTTATATAAACACTGGTACAAAGGAAAATTGCATGCTTATATAATCCTTTGTATTTCCAGAGGTATGGTCTGAGTTTTGCTATTCAATTCCCAAGAAAGACATTCTTATATTTAAATGACTAGATAGAGATAAGCACATCTTACAGTAAACGCTGATGATAAAATAAAGAAACATTAGTGACTGAATTAATAATTTATACAATTGGGTAATTTTTATTTTATGTTGCACATATTTAAAATTAGTAAAACTCTTTCTAGAACACCATCAACCACACTGACATTTACACACAGAATAAGGTATCATCTACAATCATATTGTCCTACTTGGGATCATTATCAGATTTCACATTTCTATTGGTTTGCTATATGCATACTACGTGTCAGGCTCTGGGGTTGGTGTTAGGAAATCAAAATACCCAGGCTTATGTTTTGTTCTCAAGAAGTAGCCACTTATTAGACAATAAATTTAAGTGTATTATAGTGGGAAATATAAAAGAACAATGACTTCAGTGATGCGGCACTTTCTTCAGCCATGCCTGCCCTTGCATGTGTGCAAGGACCTTCGCTCAAAAGGCTGAGATAGGAATGATACCAATGATTTGTATGAAAATTACACTATTCATAAAACATTATGTTAATGTATGCATTAAAGATAAAATTAAAAAATAAATGAGTTAGAAAATTATTCATTAAAAACTCATTCATTCCTAAACATAGCATATTCTGATTTCAGTAAATACCCCCACCAAAGAAGCCCAACAAAACATACAGCATTTTGCATGATGATTGCATGAGTGTGTGCTCAGTCTCTAAGTTGTATCCAGGTCTTTGCGACCCCATGGACTGCAGCCCACCAGGCTCCTCTGCCCATGGGATTTCCCAGGGAAGAATACTAGAGTGGGTTGCCGTGTCCTTCTCCAGGAGATCTTCCTGACCCAGAGATCAAACCCATATCTCCTGCATTGGCAGGAGGATTCTTTACCACTGAGTCACCAGGGAAGCCCGCATGATGATTACTGTTATGGAAAAAAATAAGAAAGGGAAGAAGAGTTCCCAAGGATAGCGAAATTTTAAGCTGAGTAGTCAGAGAGAAAGCCTAACTGATGAGGAGACATGAAGTTCCTGATGAAGGTAGGGAAGCTAACCATGTGACTATTTTGAGGAAGAACATTCCCAGCAGAGGCAAATGCATGATGACACTCCTAGGCTGGAATCATGCCTGGTAATATTTGAAGAATAAAAAAGAGGCCAGTGGGCTAGTAGGAGGTGAGATCTGAAAAAAAAACACTGAAGACTTGACTGTATATGACCACGTGTAGAACATTGGTATGACTCACTTGAGCAGGAGTAACTATGAGTTCTAACATACATTTTCACAGAATCACTCTAGCTGTTTTGTTTAGAATGGACAAGGGAGAGAGGGTGAAAACAGAGTAATTAGTTAGCAATTGCAGTGTCAGCATAAGACATCATGATGGCCTGCAGCAGAACTGAAGCAGCAGAAATGAAGTATTCAGATTCTGAATAAATTTTGAAGGACAGCTGACGATTTGCTGACATGTGACATATGAGGTAGAAGAGAGAAAGAGGAGTAGAGGAAAGCTCTAAGGTCCTCAGGTGCAAAAAGAAAGATAAAGTCATTATTCACCAAGAAAGGGATGACTGCACAAGAAGTAGACGGTGCAGAGCAAGACTAAGGATTTCTTTTGAGCTTGTTAACTTTGAATTGCCTATCAGATACCCAGAAGAGGTCAAATAATAGATGTATGCATGAGTCTGGAGTTCTGTAGAGAGGTCTGGACTTGAGTTAAAAAATTTGAATGTTCTCTTAAATTTTTACAGCATTATCTACAGACAATTTTTTAATATGAATATTAATTGTATTACACAAGTCAATCCCACAAATAGCTATATCAACATTAAAAACTTTAATAAATGGCCAAATCAATCTGGATTGAATTGTCTCATCCAATAATAGTACATCACAACTCTATTTCCATGGCTCAAAAACAGCAAATCAATTTGGTCGAGTCAAATAAAAGTCAAAAAAGTTTGTTTTTTTTTTAAAGATACAAACTGGAATAGTTGATATTATCATCCTGTACAGGCATAGCCTAAAATTTGATATTTATTTCTATTTGTTTTACAGACCTATAGATTATATCTTAATATTGCCTAAATCTGAAAAGGGGTTTCCCAGGCGGTTCAGTAGAAAAGAATCCACCCGCCAATGCAGGAGACACAGGAGACATGAGTTTCAGCTCTGGATCAGGAAGATCTCCTGGAGAAGGAGATTCTTGCCTTGGAAATCCCATGGACAGAGGATCCTGGCAGGCTAGAGTCCATGGGATAGCAGAGTTGGACGTGACTGAGCAACTGAGTATACACACACGAAACTGGAAGAGAAGAAAAAGTCTAATGCAATAGAAAACAAATAGTAGATTAAAGCTATATGATCATATACAATTAGCCTGTTTTCAAATATTTAACATGTTTTATCATATCTTGCTGTATTTAATCAAACATTAACCTCTAAAAAAGTAGCCTTACAAACAGAACACTTACTAGACTACTTATAGCACACTCCCTCTTGTATGTTTAGTTATGTATAAAAGCAATTAGAGAAAAAGTTATTTTTAAGGAAAATGTACCTTTTCCTTAAAAATAAGGAAAAAAGAAGTTCATAATTGGCTAAAAAGTAGAATTTCCATTATTTATTGAAATCCTTCAGCCACTAAATTTTAATTCAGAGTACTTCATGATAAGATACATTTCAAACTAATCTAACACAGACCAGAGAAACCTGACTGATTTGGGGGTTCAGAAAAAATTTTAAAAGGAAAGACTGCATAAGAACAGAGAAGATTTCACTAACTATAAAGGCAGAGATTCAAGAAGAGGAGGGTAATGTGACCCAAATCAAGTTCACTATGGCTTATAATTCACATTGGCAATAACAAAGAGAGTCTGGGGACATACTACATCATGATTATAGATCGTTTGTCAAGCAATAGAAAGCTGTATCAAGCTGTCAGAATGAGACGTTCAGAAGTACATCTTTTCAAATCCAGTCATACTCGCAAATAGGTAAAGGGACAAATTCATAGACCATTTGATTTGTTCAGCAAAGAAGAAATAAGATGGTAGCAATAGGAAAGAAGTGAATTTTTAGATCTATTTTGGTGGTAGAATCCATAGAACAGGCAGATGAATCAGAAGATCACAGAATCAGAATTTGACGGCAGCTCAGAGATGATCTCTGTCAACCTGTCTCTTTACGTCTGACCTTTATGGAGGCAGATCTCCCTAAGAATTTCAGTATATATGCCTTCTTCCAGGCTTCCCTGGTAGCTCAGACAGCAAAGCATCTGCCTGCAATGCAGGAGACCCAGGTTTGATCCCTGAGTGGGGAAGATCCCCTGGAGAAGGAAATGGAAGAAGCCCACTTCAGTATTCTTGCCTGGAAAATCCCATGGATGGAGGAGCCTGGTAGGCTGCAGTCCATGGGGTGGCAAAGAGTCGGACACGACTGAGTGACTTCACTTTCTCCTTCTTCTATGCCTTCTTCCAGTTTTTCAACCAAACACTGATATAGGCGCTGATGCAAAAAAAAATTTCCAGCTACAATTAAGAATCCAAATCGGTTTACTTTAAAATAAGGAGAGGGGACTTCCCTGGTGGCCCAGTGGCTAAGACCCTGCTTTCCCAATGCAAAGGACTTGGGTTCAATCCCTGGTCGGGAAACTAGACCCCACATGTCACAACTAAGACCTGGAATAGGCAAATAAGTAAATAAATACTCTAAAAATAAAGACTAAAACAGTATGTATTAAAATAGAGATAATCCAAGGGCCCTGATTTTATAACGAATCCTTTAAAAGCAGAGAGGTGTTTTTTTTGGGGGGGTGGGGCGGGGCAGGGCTAGTTACCAAAGAGGAAGTATTTTAAGCAAGAGATTAGATTCAATGTATGAATATTTCTCAACTACTGGCTTTGAAGAAGGAAGGGACCACCTGACAAAGAATTCAGGACCTCTCTAGGAGCTAAAGACAGTCCTTGGCCAAAAGCCAGCCAGGAATTGGGGATCTTAGTTCCACAACTGTAAGAAAGTGTATTCTGCCACAACCATAGTAGCTTGGAAGAGAACCTTCACCCCACATGAGCACTTACCCCATGGAAGCTTGATTTGACCTTGTGAGACTTCGTGAGACTCTGAGAATCCAGGCATAGCACACCAGTAGGACTCTGACCTACAGAACTGTTCTCTAATAAATGGGTGGGTGTTGTTTTTTAAATCACTAAGTTTGTGATCATTCATGACCTACAATAGAAAAGTAATACAACTTTCCACTAACAAATGACCAGTCTCTACTTATCTAACCTGTTCTTAAACACACAAAGGCAAACTCAAAATCTTGAGGGGCTTTTTAAAAAATTGATTCCAGAGCACTCTATTAGTTTGTACAGCCTTCCTTATTTTAAACTGATATCTCCTATAAATCCTAGTTTGACACTGAAAATCCACCATAAGCAGGCCTAATTCTATTTTCATTTACACTTTACATCAACATTTATACCAAAGATCTATAAAGGTTTTTGTTCTGCCTTCATATCAATAAAAAAAGATTGAGCAATTACTCCAAATTTATTTATATATTATATATATATACATAAATGCCAACCTACATGTTAGATTGTGTCTCTGAAGGTCTAGACTAATTCTTGGAACAAAACAGGCATTTAAAAAATATTTCTGAAAGTATGAACAAATAAATAAGAGGGTATTACAGGAGATTTTATTTAGATAGACAACCACCAGACTGTTTCTGATGAATTATAATTTAATAGGAGATCTGACAGACAAGATGTAGCCTCCCTGGTGAAAAACATCATGTTAAGATGCTTGAATAAGAAAACATAGCACAGTGGAAACACGTGAAGGCTACTGGGTATACCAGGAGGTGAATGGGAAGACAGAAAGTTATAGGTGTAAGCCAGAATCAGATAATGTTGAGCCTTGTAGGCTAGATTCAAGATTTTTAGTTTTATCCTAAGTGCAGTGGGAATACTTGATAAGTATTATATTGCCTTTTAATTTGCATTAAAACCATTGACTGCTTTTGTCCCATAAGATCCAGTGTGTATGATCAGAAATTTCCTTTCTTTCTAGTCCATCACCAACTACTCCTTTCCTGTTTCCTTTACCGAGGGTTTACTAAGCAGCTAGAGGTGGGAGGAAAAAAGGATGCATTCTCTATTTAGGAGCTGGAGAAGGCAAAAGAGGCTACCCTTTCCTTGTATTTCAGCAGAAGGGATGATGAGATGCACATGGCTCTCTGATCAACTTTTTTATTCCCTCAGATTTCAGGAAAGAAGACTTTAATGGCAAAGTCTGTGGCACAGTAAAAAAAAAAAAAAAAAATTCAGCAGATTAATATTGGTCCACAGGCTCTACATTCTGTAATTAAGTTTTGCAGAGAAGTAAAGGTCTAGATAGGACAGTACTTTAACTTGGCAAAGAAGCAAGATCTATACAAGTTATTCTAACCTAACTAAAGGAAGAGTAACAATAAATGCAATTGCCTTCCTTATGACAGCACAGGCATGGGCCTTGCACAAGACACCCAGAGTCTGGCATGGATGGGCCACTCAGTAAGTGTTGATATTTGACTAAATTATGGTTCATAACACAGTCCTTTGGTTTTCATGTGCTACAAAAATTTGTCCACACTTTTCACTCAAATGTATTTAGAAAGATGAACCAGAAATAAATCTAATCTGAGGCCAAATATATAGTATAACTTCATAGACAGTTTTTTTTTCTTAACAAAGCTACCTGATGTGCATATAAATAACTAGCAGTAAACTTCATTTATATCCAGTATCTTCTCTTTTGATGAACTGTGTGTTGAACTAGACTATTTCAAGGCAACTGCCCTATTGAATTACAGATACAAAAAGGATTACACTCATTTTAGCATGGAGAATCAGATTTCCATTCTTTAAGAATGACTAAAAACCTCAAACTTTTTCTATTCACAGATGGTACTCATTTGAACACATCATTCCATGCTTCCTGGAATAATCACGCAGCTTGCTTAGATTTTCTGAACATGACTGAACTGTGATGAAGCGATCAACATTCTCTGCCAAGGTATTCCGTAAATTATATTTTTATTCATAAATTATTCTTATCAGAGAAATACTTTTATCACGGTTGAAATGAAGTCTACAGATCTATACAAGTAAAATTTGTTAACGGTTTAAATGCATATCAGCTTTTAGTGATTACTTAGTATATCCCACTTAGAAGGTGAAAATGTGTATAAAATATAATTACTCTCTAAATGTCTGAATATCAGTTATTAGAAGTTGCTACACTCTTAGGATGGTAGCATTAACCTGGTTAACTGTGGTAATATGGAGACCAAGTTTCCTTAATTCTTAGTCATGACTGCATACATTTATCTTCAAGCACAGATACACTCTCTTTTAAGCAAAACAAATGTCTGAAAATTTTATATTTATAAATATCTATAAAACTTACCAAAGTATCAACACAATCTTTCCTAGTTTAGGAATATTTTTGTCTGTACTTATTTTAGATAAACTACAAAACACAAGGTACAAATATATGATCTGAGCATAAACAAACAAAAATACAGTTTGCTAACACCAAAATAATATGGCTCAATATAAACATAGAAATGCCTGCAAAATTAAGTGCAAAAAAATTTCCTCATACCAGATAAATTTTGCACTAACTTGAATTTAATCAATATCATTTACTAGGCATTCAGATTGAGTGGTGTGCCAAGTCTTAGGATATAAATATATATGAAAGTAATTTAGCCAATAGAAACTATCACATACAGGTGATGCCAAAAGGAAGATTCCAAGGAAAGAGAAGGTCTGGGAGGTATAACCTGAAGGAACAATTGATGACTGGTAGAGATGAGGGAGAAATAACGTTTAAGTAGATTAATAAGGAGAGAGATACATTACGTAGCAACAAGATGTCTGTCACTGGCTGGGAAATATACCAGATTGGAGAAAAGAAATTGTAAGGAAGTTATAAGAAAAAAATGGGGGGGCGGGGGTGGGGGAGGGTGGTGGTATTAAGTGTGGTGTTATTGAAAGGCACTGCAACTTTGAGAGATGAGCTTATATGACTATTGCAGAATGCAGAGAACAAGGGACAGAGATTAACTGGTAAAGTATAAACTTAAAGACAATCCTGAGCCTCTGTATAATAAGTTATATAAGGTAAACTTAATAGAAACTGGTTAGATACCACATATATCCAAGACAATATAAGTTACAATGATAACAAAGAATAATTAAGAACAGAGCTAAAAGAAAGAGGCAAAAGAATATTGGCCCAAAATGTGATGATATAGTAGGCAGAGAAAAAACAGGGGTAAACAAGTGGAATAAACCCAAGCATTAAGTTAATAGATCAAATGTACATTGTACACTTCCTAGAAGTAGGCTATGACTTGGCTCTCATGCAACAGAAAATAATACAAAGGAAAAAATTAAGATGGTAAATCTCTGTGACCATAAATAAAGGCAAATTAAATGAACAGGAAACATGCAATAAACTCTGGTATTGAGATCAAAGGTATTGCTCTCCCACCTCTCCCTGACCCCCACCAAATCACACAAACAATACCATATAATTTAACAAACAATGTCATCAATAACGTCCTTACATAGGAAATACTTAGTATGTTTAACTTGGCTCTTTCTTTTGTCTCTCAATGTAGGTGGGTGGAATAATTATCAAACACATTTATGTAAACCTAT
The DNA here is from genome assembly GCF_002263795.3 of Bos taurus. Taxonomy (NCBI): domain Eukaryota; kingdom Metazoa; phylum Chordata; class Mammalia; order Artiodactyla; family Bovidae; genus Bos; species Bos taurus. The sequence continues at coordinate 10,135,360 of NC_037332.1, read as the reverse complement.
TTCTTCAGAGATTCTAATTACTCAGTTTTAAGTACACTTCTCTCTGGCAGTCTTGCTGAAACCAGAGATAGATTCTGCAGTAGGTGAAACAAAATTTCCCAACATTTGTTATGTAAATATGTACAAAGCTGAGAATATGGAATGATGAACTCTTATTAGTATGCCAAATTAAATCATAAAACTGTCATTTTCATCAAAGAACTGAGAAACTATCCATAAACAGGACTAAGGTTTTCTAAAAAAAATTTAAGTGTCTGTCACGGTGCACCCATAGGTAGACAATTAGGGATCCAAAATTCTATGGACCACAGCTATAATAGTTTTTAAACCAAATATTATTAAAAACATAAGATTCAGAAAAATATCTCAGTAAAACTTCAGGGTGAAAATGTCACTTTCTTGGGGAGAACTCAACAAGAAAAATGATGACACATTCTATTTGGAGGCAAAGTGACTTGATTTGTTTTATAGAGTCATTAGTTTGAAAGCTCTATATAGCAGGTCATCTCACGAGAATATCTATCAAAATGACAACCTCGATTTGAAGTAGTTTATCAGAAGCAGTTCTTAGGGGAGTAATTATATAGCAGAATTAATTGTCTATTAAGACCACTCATGTTAATACCACCTGGAGACTAAGCTGAACTACTGACACTGAAGAAGAAATGAGAATGATGTACTGGTTAGTGCTGATTTGCTTGAGGATGGAATTTGAATAAATAAAATGCTAGTTTCAAATCTTGCTAGCATGAATATATAGAATTGTCTTGAGAGGAAAAGCTTAGAGTAAGAGGTGAAAGAAAGAAATTCTGAGACCACCAAAAACCAAGAGAAAAGAACGTATTTTAACAGAAAGAAGCAATTAAGGAATTCTACTCAAATCTTGAAGAGTTGTGAAATGAAATTCACTCAGTCGTGTCCAACTCTGCGACACCATAGACTATTTAGTCCATGGAATTCTCCACACCAGAATACTAGAGTGGGCAGCCTTTCCCTTTTCCAGGGGAATCTTCCCAACCCAGGGATCAAACCCAGGTCTCCCATATTGCAGGTGGAGTCTTTACCAGCTAAGCCACAAAGGAGTAAGAGGTAGGAAGAAACAATTTGGCTTTGAATCCATGAGGGTGAATAAACATTTAAGGGGGATGATATTTATAGTATCAGAATAGCAGATGACCTAAAAAAAAAAAAAATTGAGTCTCAGTCAAGTCAATATTTAATCCAGGGTAAATTAGAATAGGAAAACTAAATTACAAAAATTAAAAAAAAAACTCATGTAAGCCAATAATGTCAGGCACACATTGGTACATAAGAAATATTTAACAAATAAATGAATATGTGAACAAACTAGTGGATGGATACATGGATGCGTGGGTGAATACGTGGATTTCAAGAAGAAAATATCACCAATGCCATCACCAATATTGACTGATGAACAAGTGTCACCAATGCTGATTACAATCAGTTCAGTTCAGTTGCTCAGTCGTGTCCAGCTCTTTGCGACCCCATGAATCTCAGCACGCCAGGCCTCCCTGTCCATCACCAACTCCCGGAGTTCACTCAGACTCACGTCCATCGAGTCCGTGATGCCATCCAGCCATCTCATCCTCTGTCGTCCCCTTCTCCTCCTGCCCCCAATCCCTCCCAGCATCAGAGTCTTTTCCAATGAGTCAACTCTTTGCATGAGGTGGCCAAAGTACTGGAGTTTCAGCTTTAGCATCATTCCTTCCAAAGAACACCCAGGGCTGATCTCCTTTAGAATGGACTGGTTGGATCAAGTGCTACTTAAAACCATTCTTTTTTAAAGACTGGCTGTATGGAAAACCTTGATAGAGTAAAATATAAAAAGACTCCTGGATCAAAAGTTTGGGGAAAGTTCTATAAGTTAGACGGATTTGGGTTGTTCAAGGATTATGAGAGAGAAAGAATAAAAGGAGAGAAGTAGGGAAAAAAGTCAAGAGGAGAAAGGATCAAAGGACTGAGTGAGACTGGAGACACTGAAATAATGTTTGTGTTGTTTAGTCCCTAAGTCATGTCCAACTCTTTGGCAACCCCATGGATTGTAACCCACCAGGTTCCTCTGTCCATGGGATTACCTAGGCAAGATTACCGGAGTGAGTTGCCATTTCCTTCTCCAGGGCATCTTCCAGACCCATGGATCGAACCTGTGTTTCCTGCACTGGCAGGCAGATTCTTTACCACTTAGTCACCTGGGAAGCCCATGAAATAATGTAGCCAATAGAAAAATCGGTTACATTTTGGATTGCCAAAATATTTAAGAACAAAAATACCATTTAAAGTCATGTATATTATTGCAATGTAAACCCTTCCTTTATGTATTCACATGTTCAGTAAGGCTATTATATATAAAAGTGCATGGTGTGACTAGAATTGTCAAAACCATGCAAAAATTTCCTGAAGTAGTCAAAAAGTTATATAAGCACATTCTATTATCCCAACCTAATGAGTTTGAGAGATCTCTTCTGATCATGCCAGAATAGCTAGTGTCACACTGATCCTTCTGCAGATAACAACTATGACCTCTGTGGGCAGGGAGGGACAGCTTCTGGCTTATGGTGTCAGGGATGCAGGATTGCCAGAGTAGTTGCAAAAGGAAGAAGTCACTAAGGGGTCAGACCCAAACTCTGGGTCTGAACTCCCTAGAAATCCTCGGCCATTCTCATAATTGTGAAAGTATATAGGGCATGCCAAGAAGAAAAGTGGAAAGAAACAGATGAAAACCTTACTAGAAATTTTAGTTGCTTCCCATTGCGGATGAGATAAAATTCAGAATTTGAATCACACCAAATTAAGGAATTAAGTAGCAAGCCTCATTTCAAAATCCCAAAAGTATCATACATTTACTTTTTTGCTCTATTGTCCCAGAATTAAGGAATTCTCTCCACAGATATGGTTGAAACCATAATCACACATTCACAGAACTATAAAACAGTAATTTAATGGGTTGTTAGAATGAAAAGTCAACACTCTTCAAAAGAAGATAACAAAATCCAGAGTTTCTGCACAACATCACCAACAACATAAAATTTAGGTTTAAAAACTACTATGCAGACAGGAAAATTTCTACTGACATAAAAAAAATGTATCTCATAGTCAGGAGGAAAAAGTATTCAACAGAAAGATCATGGAATAACACAGGTGTGGGAATTAACAGAAAACTAATTTAAAGAAGCTATGATAAATATTTTATTTGACTTAATGGAAAACAAAGCAAATGAGGAATTTCAGCAGAGAAATGGAGATAAGGAAACAGAACTAAATGGAAATTATAGAGTTTATAACTATAATACCTGACATGATACTGAATTTGTTTAATACCAGATTAAAGATGGCAGAATATAGTCAATGAACATTATGGCACATCAATACAAACCTGATCTACAGAATAAAGGGAAAAAAAGCTAGAAATTTTAATAAAGCCCTGTCCTTTAAGAGGTACGGAATTAGAATCCCAGAAGAAAAGAATAGTAAAGGGCAGAAAAAGAATTTAAAAATGATGGCCCCAAATTTCTCAAATTTTAGAAAATTATTAATTTACCAATACAGAAAACTAAATGAACTCACAGCAAAATATATGCAACAGAAACCACACTAACCATATTATTATAAAATTGCTTAAAAGAAAAAATCTTGAAAATTGCCCCTTAAATAACCTTTCATACATAATAGATAGTGATATAAATAGTAGTTAACATCTCATCAGAAATAATAAGAACCAGAAGACAAAGGAAATACATCTTTAAAGAGAAAAATATTGGGTTGGGGCAACTATCAACCCAGAATTATATAATCCACAGAAAAAGTTCCTCAAAAGTGAAAACAAAATAAATATATTTTCAATGAAGTAAAATCTGAATTTCATTTCAGCATACCTGCAATAGCAGAAATTCTAAATGGAGTTCTTTAGTTGAAGGAGAAATGATGTCACATATAACTTATAACTACTGGCATAGAAGATACCAATACTGATAATTATATGGGAAACATATGGTCTTCATTTATTTTAATGTCTACTGGCTATACAAGTAAAAGTAATACCAAAAATTGTGAGGTTTAAAATGTAAATATATGTAAATCACTTAAAATATATAGATGTCAAATGTATGACAATATATATGTAATTGTACTTTTACAAAGTTCATATATTTTATGTGAAGTTGTACAATATTAATTTAACTACAATAAACTCAGGAATTATATTGTAACCCCTTGATCAACCACTAAAAATAATGACAAAGAAGTATAGATAAAAATCTTATAGAGAAATTAAAACACAAAGCTAAAACCTCCAATTAAGGAGGCAATAAAGAACAGAGGAGCTAGAAAACAAATAGCAAATAGAACTAACCTCAACTAATTCAATTTAGTTTAGTTCTATTCGCTATTTGTTTTCTAGCTCTTTTTTCCTCTGTTCTTTCTTTAATGGACTTCCCGAGGGTGTCTCAGATGGTAAAGAATCTGCCTGCAATGCAGGAGACCCAGGTTTGATCCCTGGGTCGGGAAGATCCCGTGGAGAAGGGAATGGCAATGCGCTCGAGTATCCGTGCCTGGAGAATCCCATGGACAGAGGAGCCTGGTGGGCTACAGTCCATGGGGTCACAAAGAGAAGGGCAGGACTGAGCGAGTAACGTTTTCACTCCAACTTACTTAATTACTTTAAATATAAATAGATTAAATGCTCCATTTAGAAGACAGTGATTGTCAAATAAGATAAAAATGAAAGACCCAATTATCTGCTACCCACAAGAGAAAATTTGTACACCAGACATACAGTTTAAATATGATACAAATAATTCAAAAGTGAAGATAAAAAAAAACATACAAAACAAAACAGTAGAGCATGTGCCAATATTAATATTAGACTAAAGAATCTTTAAGGCAAGGAGGGTTTTATACCTGGAGCCTATTATACAGAGTGAAGTAAGCCAGAAAGAAAAACACCAATACAGTATACTAACGCATATATATGGAATTTAGAAAGATGGTAACAATAACCCTGTGTACGAGACAGCAAAAGAGACACTGATGTATAGATCAGTCTTATGGACTCTGTGGGAGAGGGAGAGGGTGGGGAGATTTGGGAGAATGGCATTGAAACATGTATAATATCGTGTATGAAACGAGTCACCAGTCCAGGTTCGATGCACGATACTGGATGCTTGGGGCTGGTGCACTGGGACAACCCAGAGGGAGGGTATGGGGAGGGAGGAGGGAGGAGGGTTCAGGATGGGGAACACAGGTATACCTGTGGCGGATTCATTTCAATATTTGGCAAAACTAATACAATATTGTAAAGTTTAAAAATAAAATAAAATTAAAAAAATAAAAAATAAAAAAATAAAAGATAATTTATAATGATTAAAGGGTCAGTTAGGAAGTTATAACAATTATAACTGTGTATGCGTTTAATAAATAAAACTCTAAAGTACATGAACAAACTACTGACAGACTTAAAGAAGAAATAGACAAATCCACAATACATCTGGATATTTTATATTTGCTTATCAATAACTGATAGTATAATTTTTACTGAAAAGTGATAAGAATATAGATTTGTAAAACATTATCATATTGAACTAATACCTACAACTTTTATGGACAACAACTGAAAAATAGACCTTATTTTCAAATATGCATGGAAGAATATTCAACAAGATAAATTAAATGCAGAGCCATAGAAACTGTCCCAACTAATTTTTAAAAATTAATGTTATAGACATATTCTCTAACAATGGCAAAAAATTAAAATTTGATAATATGTAGATATCTAGAAAAGTACCAAAAATTTGAAATTAAATACATTTTTAAATAACTATGGCTCAAAGAAGAAATTTCCAAGGAAATTAGAGAATATCTTTATTTAAAGAGTCAAAAATTTTGATATATAATTTTTTATATAAAAGGAGATTTATAGCTATAAATGTTTATATTTAGAAAAAAGGGAGGCTTAAAATCATTATGTTAAGAAAAATATGCTAGACACAAAAAGATAAATACTACAAGATTGTATTATGTGTGGGCTATACAAAAGGCAAGTTCATGGAAACAAAGTGGAGCAATGCTTGCCAGGGACTGGGGAGAGAGAGGTGACGGAGGATATTGGTCAAACGGTACAAATTTTAGTTATATGGATAAGTTATAAGAAACTAATGCACAGCATGGTGACTATAGTTAATTATGATGTACTGTATACTTGAAAATGGTTAAGAGAGTAGATCTTAAGTGTTCTCACTACACACAAATAAAAGGTAAATATGTGAGGTGATGGATAGTGTGATGGGGGAATCATTTCATAATGGATACATATATCAATGCACTGCACTGAATACCTTAAATATATCCAATATTTGTTCATCAATCATACCTCAATAAAGCTGAAGAAAAAAGAAAGTAAAGAAAAAAACTATGATCTATATCCTCACCATAAAAATAGAGAAAAAAGAAGAGCATATTAAAAGTAAAATATTTAGAAGGAAGAAAGTAACAGAGATCAAGACTCAATAAAATAAAAATTAATAAGAGCATATTAAAAAATGCAAAAGTTAGTTCTTTAGATAAGTTAATAAAACTCACAAACACTTGTCAAGCCATATACAAAATGATAATGCATCTGATCAAATGTGGTCCATCCCAGGAAGGTAAAGTGAAAGTCGCTCAGTCATGTCCAGCTCTTTGCAACCTCATGGACTATACTGCTGCTGCTGCTAAGTCTCTTCAGTCATGTCTGACTCTGTGCGACCCCATAGACAGCAGCCCACCAGGCTCCCCCATCCCTGGGATTCTCCAGGCAAGAACACTGGAGTGGGTTGCCATTTCCTTCTCCAATGCATGAAAGTGAAAAGTGAAAGTGAAGTCGTTCAGTCGTGTCCGACTCTTAGCGACCCCATGGACTGCAGCCTTCCAGGCTCCTCCATCCATGGGATTTTCCAGGCAAGAGTACTGGAGTGGGGTGCCATTGCCTTCTCCCCATGGACTATACAGTCCACGGAATTCTCCAGGCCAGAATACTGGAGTAGGTAGCCTTATCCCTTCTCTAGGGGATCTTCCCAACCCAGGGATTGAACCCAGGTCTCCCACATTGCAGGTGGATTCTTTAACAGCTGAGCTACAAGGGAAACCCAAGAATACTGGAGTGGGTAGCCTATCCCTTCTCCAGGGTATCTTCCCGACCCAGGAATCAAACTGGGGACTCATGTGCTGCAGGCGGATTCTTTTTCAACTGAGCTATCAGGGAAGCCCTCAGGAAGGTAAAGTTTACTTAATATTTTAAAAATTAATCATATACCACAGTAAATAATAATTTACCATAGTAACAGAATACAAGAGAAAAAAGCATATGGTCAAGGGCATCTACAGACATCCTACAGTACACATCATACAAAACAGTGAGGGATAGATGCTTCCTCTTTCAATTGAGAACAATGCAAGGATATCCTTTTATTACATCCTTTGATATAGTATCAGAGTCTAGCCAGTGCAATGTGGTAAGGGAAAATAAATCATAGGTTTTAGAAAGAAAGAGATTAAAAATTACTTTAATTGTAGATGCAATGATATTTTTAAATGCAGAAAATTCTAAAGCAATATATACAATCTTCTATGTCCAATAAACATATTTAGCAGTTATAGGATACAATATCAAAAAAACAAAAATCACCTGTATTTCTAGATTCTACCTCAAACAACTGGTGACTAAAATTAAAATAACTCTACTTCCAATATCATAAAATATTAGATAGGAATAATTTAAACAAAAGATGTAAAATTCATTTGCTGTGAACTACAAAGCGCTGCTGAAATTAGAGTCTAAAAATGGAGACATATGCCATGTTCATGGATTACTTACTATTAAAATGACACTTCTCCCTAAATACATGAGCAGATTAAATGCAATCCCAATGAAAATGCCACAGGGCATTTTGGTAAAAATTAACAAGGTGATTCTAATTATAAAATTTGTATGGAAATACAAAGAACTAAAATAGCTAAAACAACTTGGAAAAGAACACATTTATGGAAGTCACACTACCTCATTTCGTGACTTGTTTCCTACAAAACTAATAAACACAATGTGGAATTCACGAAGGCGGACAAACAATAGACGAGGATATATTTCAGAAAGACAGTGACGTGCACACGGTCCAATATTTGCTTTTTGACAAAGCTACCAAGGTAATTAAATAAGGAAAAAGAAACTTTTTAACAAAGAGTTTTGTAAAAATTGAGCAAAAATATTAAAAAGGAACTTTAAATCATACCTCATGCTATGTATATATACAAAATTCTAGGTGATTTATGGATATAAATATTAAAGCTAAAACGATAAACTTTCTAGAATAAAAGGATAATACTTTCATGATCTTGAAGTAGGCAATTATTTCTCAGGACACAAAATGTACTAATGTGAAATTAAAAACTGCTGATTTGGATTTCATTAATATTAAAATAATCTGCTCATCCAAAGGTACCATTAAGGGAATAGTCAAGTCGTTGACTAAGAGATACTTGTTATACATACATCTAATAAAGGATGTGTATTCAAAATATATAAAGAATTCCTATAACTCAGCACTAAAAAGAAAAGCCACTCAATAAAATATAGGCTAAAGTGTTGAACAGAAAGCTCCCCAGAATGACAGACCAGTCCTCACTTTGCATGTTCTAATATGTCTGAATTTCTGTTTTTATGGTTTAATTAAATAACGCCTGACTGCCCAAAACAAGGGTTAAACTTCGTTACCTTTATATATTAACTATGAGTACTTGCATAAAGTGCTTCACTGCTATAGGTTCTGTCCACAAAATCGTTACATAAACAGTAGATGTAGGGACTTTCCCGATGGTCCAGTGGCTAAGACTCAGCTCCCAGTGCAGTGGGCCTGGGTTTGATCCCTGGTCAGGGAAGTAGATCTCATATCCCACAACCAAGAGTTTGCTTGCAGCAACTAAAAGATTCTGCATGCTGCAATGAAGACTGAAGATTCTAAGTGACGCAGCTAAGACTTGGCACAGCCAAATAAATAAATATTTAAAAAAAAAAGACAGATATACATTATAACGTGAGGCCCAACATATCCTTTCTTTCGAAACTTATCCTTGATTGGTCACTGTGCATCTGTTACTTAGTTCATGCACAGGCAGCAAAGTGTGTAGTTACATTGATTCCTGTCTTTCCTGTGCATATGTCACATGCCCATACGCATGTTGGAAGCTAATCTGAACTCTGAAAGGAGTATAAAAATTTGCCAAGTCATAGAAAAGATGCTCTCTTTATATCATAAGCTGAACAGTGAGAAAAAGAATGCAAGCACTCTTGATATGTTTTTAATAAAGAAAGTGAATACTTTCATTATTTCTAATGTTTTAAATTACAGTGTATTAAATATTGCTTTTATAGTTTTTTCATTTCCTATGTATTTGTAACTGACAGGAACAGAGTTTTTAATGTAGTGGCAAACATTTTTGAAGGTTAGGGAACGAGCATCACTTTCCCCATTGATTATTAAGGTTGCTTGCACACATTATACAGACAGCTTTGCACTCATCTTTATGGCCCCACACCACCAGGCAAAGCAAAAACTGCCTTTATATGAAGGATCAATAACCATGTTAAAGGAATTGACATCATTAAACATCACTGAGATGAAATTTGAACTCATAATAAGAGAGAAGTTCTTTTATACCAGCTAGACTGTCTAAAATTATAAAGACTGATAATGCCAAATTGTGCTGACACTGAGAAGTATGACGTTGGGTGAGTATTTAAAATCATACAAGCACTTGTTAGTTTTGTGAACAGTTAAAACATGGATCTAGACTATGACCCAGGAAGTCCAAAAAAAAGTTTTATATAAAAATATCGATAGCATTTTTATTCATAACAGTTTGGAACAGTTCATGCATCAGTCAAAAGAAAGTGAAAGTGTCAGTCGCTCAGTCGTGTCCTGCTCTTTGCAGCCCCGTGGACCATAGCTTGCCAGGTTCCTCTGTCCATGGAATTATCCAGGCAAGAATACTGGAGGGGGTTACCATTTCCTTCTCCAGGGGGTCTTCCTGACCCAGGGATCACACGCAGATCTCCTGCATTACACACAGATTTTTTTACCCTCTAAGCCACTAGACATACAAATAAGGGAGTATTCAAATGATGGAAATTGACTCAATAATAAAAGAAACAAATTGCTGAACCCTCAACAACATGAATTTCACAATTATGTTGAAAGAAATAGGCCAAATATAAAAGAGTACAATAGGTGAAGAACAAGTGAAACTAATCTGTGTTGACTGAAATCAGGATAGTGGGTGTCCAAGGGAACTTTCTGTGGAAGATGGAAATGTTCTATATGGTGTTGAATGGTGGTGGTTAAAAATGGCTGTACGCCTGTGTGGAAACTCATTTAATTGTACAATTAAGTTCTGTGCATCTCACTGTATATAATTTCCCATAATTAGAAAATGTTTAAAAAAAAAGAAAAAAGCTTTCCCATTAGAACGTAACAATAATTTCAAAATAAGAAATTTAGAATAAGAATTCTAAATTCAAAGTAAGAAATATAGAAAATTAAAATACTAGATACTGATACACTAATATTTTATAAACCTAGATATTATGGAAAAAATTGTGAGCTTTATTGTATTTCTCATATGTCCATACTAGAAAAGAAGCCTTACAGATTAGTCCAAGAATGCCAACAATTACTTTCAATTCTCTTTTGGTAACTGTTCAATCTTCAGGAAGATTTCCTAATAGTACTTATAATAATAGCATTCTATCCAGTTTCTAAGGAGTATGTCTCACACAGTTAATAATTTCTCTGTAATAATGTCCTAAATACAAAATTAGTTTTTAATTTCAAGTCTAAAAATGTTAGGCTGCCATACATAACAAATATTAATGTATTATTAATATTAATAGTAGCATTAATATTAAATATTAATATTAATAGCATTAATATTTGTTACATTTAATACGTTACTAATACAATCTTGGCTTTAAAAAAAAATCTTATCTAGAGCTTCTGTGGTAGCTCAGTGGTAAAGAATCTGCCTGCTAATGCAGAAGACAAGGGTTCGATCCCTGATCCAGGAAAATTCCACATGCCATGGGGCAACAGAGCTTGCGCATCACAACTATTGAGCCTGTGCTCTAGAACCCATGAGCCACAACTGTTGAGCCCACACACCACAACTATAGTCTGTGCTCTACAATAAGAGAAACCATTGCAATGAGAAGCTCATGCATTGTAACTAGAGAAAAGCCTGTGCAGCAACAAAGACCCAGGATAGCCAAAAGTAAATAAAATAATAAACTTAAAAAAAATCTTATCTAAAGTAGACCAATTTAATTAGTAATAAATGTCAGAAGGGCTGCCCTGGAGGCTCAGACGTTAAAGAATCTGCCTGCAATGTGGGAGACCTGGGTTCGATCCCTGGGTTGGGAAGATCCCCAGATGGAAGAAATGGCAATCTGCTCCTGGCCTGGAGAATCCCATGGAGAGAGGGGCCTGTCAGGCTACACTCCATGGGGTTGCAAAGAGTCAGACATGACTGAGCGACTTTCACACATGCAAAAATATCAGAAAATTGAGCTACTGGATTTTACCATAGCCTTTAATTGGTATAGATTTCATTATTGTGATCCATATGGATTTATACTATCTTTCTAACCCTGCAAATTGTTTCTAAAGTAATAATTCATAATAAGGTATCCAGGCACTGAATTAATGGGTGATTCAAGGATGTGGTGAATAGGAGGTAGTGAATATTTAAATTACAATAATAAAATTAATATACTAAGAAATGTTACTTGATCTGAATTCTGAAAGTGTTTCATCATAGAGTGGCTCCTATTTATGCACATTTTATATTTATAAAATGGCTTCTTCCTCAAAAGTTGTTTTCTTATATACCATGAAAAATATTTGAAATTCACTAAGTTGAGGTTAACAATAATTTGTACAACCTACTATTTGCTTAAAGCCTTTTCTTTATATTCATACTGCACTGATTTTAATTGTCTAAATTAATGTAATATTATTAATGAAATTGTGCTATCATTAAAACCCATTTATCCTACATTTCAGAGTTTTTTCACCATTAGTAAATGTTTTTCCCTGAAGTTTATAATCTCATAAATATAAGGAGCACATTCCTGAGCCTTTAAGTCAAAAGGTGACCAAAAAGAAAGAAGAGGGGTTTTTGCATGTACACGCACATGCATAATTTACTTCAAAAGGGAAGTAAAAGAAAATAAGAAAAAAATGAGGTGAAATTGAGGAGGAGGTTGATATGTAAAGGCTGTTATGAAAAGTATCAACTACAGCTGCATAGAACAGGAATGGAAAATAGGGTAATAAGATATGCCCCAATTCCTAAATAAGTTAATAAAAATGTTGCTTGAAGAACAGCTGGCTTTAGCTGGAGCTGGAATGAAGAAAACAGTGGTTGCCTGGAGTCCACTTAATGAAAGGTATTAGAACATCAGTGGGGTCAAGGAGAATAATGCAGAGTAACTCAGATTCATTTTTTTTTTTTTTTTTACAAAAAGGAATTACATTTAAAAGGACTTTTAAACTTATAATTTAGAATTTGATACTTATGACACAAATTCATAATGGCAAACATTACACCTTTGGAATTGATCCAGGATAAAAAATGTGATATGTGTCTAGAAACTATAAAATTTCCTAGAATGGCTTCAGTATTTCATAGATCTTATTAACTCATAGTATTTTTAATATTATAGGTTAAGCATATATATGATCATAGAAAATTAGTTTTCCTAAACTTTAAATCCATATTTGGACAGAAGTATGTAAATATACTTACAACATAAACATCCCTGCACAAATTAATGAAATTCATATTATATTCCTGAATTTCCCTACTCCATAATGACTCTATTTAGATACTGTGAAATAATGAGAAAAAATATTTTCATTCCAATAAGTACAAATGATCAGGTAAATTTCTAAGGTAAGTGAAGTATCATAATATAGTAGAAAGAGTCCTGGATTTGCAAGAGTTCTGCTAATAATTAGCTAAAGCAAACTCAGTAGATAGTAAGCCTCTATGCTTCATTTCCCAAATTTGCAAAATGAAATGACTGATGGGATTATCTCTGAAATCTAATGAAGACCTAAGATTATATAAATTTTAAAAGCATAAGAAAATAATTGTTTTGTAATAGTTTTCCTAGTAGCCCCTGACAGAGTACTTCGTACACATTAAATAACTTATTCTTGAATATATGGATAAAAAGGGTACTACGCTTGATATTCAACAAATCCTCACAAATGAACTTCAGGCTTTCAAGATGGAGTAGATATATTCACCCAGTTCCCTCCACAAAGTACAACTAAACCCATGGACATTAAATATAAAACAAACATAAACTTCTGAAAGGTGGTGAGAAGACAAAGCAACTAGGGAACTCAGGACCCAGGGAACAGCACAGCAGTGAGCTCCCTGGGTTTTCCTTTTTGCCGCGTATATCCCCAAAGCCAGCAATCCCCAGCTGCACCCAGCTCAGACTGAAAAAGCCTCAGTAAAAGCTTGCTCCCTCTAACAGAAAAAACAAACAAAAAACAAAACAGTGCAGCCTGGGCAAGATAGAAAACGTTTAGACAATAACAGCTCTACCCAAAAGCTACAGAAAAAAGGCTGTGGTCCCTCTTCCTCCCATGACAACAAAGGCCAAGTGAAGAAACTAGTCTTCTGCCTTCACTAGGCAGTAATCCCCACCATCTTTGATAGAGTGAGGCAAAATAGCAAGCCAGAACTTCCACCCTTTCCAGAGGGATTAAGATCTGTCCACCACGTCAGTGGAGGATATGGGGAAAGCAGTTATGAGGCACTCTTCTTGGTGGAAGCCTCATGGGCAGCCTTCTTTCTCATGCTCACCCAGCATCCTCCCCTTGGGTGTCAACAAAAGGCCAAATGGGAAACTTGGATTTCTCCCCACATCTGGCAGTAATGGAGATGTGCTCTCATTTTCTCTACTAGAGTGCTATCAAAGGAAACCATCACAAATTTAATATCCCTAGGAGTTATAGGACTATTCAAAGCATCTATTAATAATTCATATTAGCTGAGCTGTGGTCACTGTGATTTTAAAGAGTAAGTTCATTTCATCCAAGGTGCAACATTGTTGGTATTATCCCCTTATTATCCTTTTGATATCTGCAGTGTCCGTAATGATCTCATTCCTAAATACTGGTAAATCTGTGACTTCTTTTTTCCTTTCTTGGGCTCACTAGAAGCCTGTCAATTTCATCCTTTCAAAGAACCAGTTCTTTGTTTACCTGATTTTTCCTCTTGCTTTCTGTTTTTTATTTCATTGATTTTGTTTTTGGTTTTATTATTCACATCCTTCAGTAGATCTTCCTTTTCTTTTTCTAGACTCTAGTTGGGCCGTGGCGGGGCGGGGGGGGGGGGGGGGGCGGGCGGGGGAGGAGTTAGATTATTAACCTGAGGTGTTTCTTCTTTTCCAATGTATGCATTTAGTGATAGAAATTTCCCTCTCTTCACTGCTTTAACTGTTTCACACATTTTGATATATTGTGTTTTCATTTCATATCAATTCAACACATTTTAGTTTACTGTATTTTTTATTTCTCTTTTCTTTTTGACAAATGTATTATTTAGAAGTGCCACTTTTTACAACTGATTTGATGTACATTTCACCTCCCATTTTGCATCCTGAGAGCCTTAAACTTAATTTTAAAACTCCTCAAAAAGATATCTCCATGACTAGATGGTTCCACTAAACAACTCTGCCAAACGTTTAAAGAAAAATTCCCAGGGGGCGCTAGTGGTTAAGAACCCGCCTGCCAATGCAGGAGACTTAAGAGACGAGGGTTTGACCCCTGAGTTGGGAAGATCCCATGGAGAAGGAAATGGCCACCTACTCCATTATTCTTGTCTGGAGAATTTCATGGACAGAGGAGCCTGGTGAGAATAGAGTCACAAAGAGTTGGACATGACTGAAGTGACTACACACCACACAGTCTGT
Organism: Bos taurus; assembly: GCF_002263795.3. Taxonomy (NCBI): domain Eukaryota; kingdom Metazoa; phylum Chordata; class Mammalia; order Artiodactyla; family Bovidae; genus Bos; species Bos taurus. The sequence goes on along the minus strand of NC_037332.1, from coordinate 10,120,326 downwards.
TCCAGAAATTAGAAGAGATTTGTATTATTAAGCTAGAATTCCCTGATACTGAAACTAGACAAAGACAGTGAGATGCATCACGGAAAAAAGGGAGAGGGCTCAGATCAATAAAATTAGAAACAAAAAAGGAGAAGTTACAACAGACAACACAGAAATACAAAGGATCACGACAGACTACTACAAGCAATTAATGGTCAACCTAGAAGAAATGCACAAATTCTTAGAAAGCTATAATCTTTCAAGACTGAATCAAGAAGAAACAGAAAATAAGAACAGACTAATCACAGGTGGGCTTCCCTGGTGGTTGAAATGGTAAATGCCTGCAATGCAGGAGACCTGGGTTCAGTTCCTCAGTCAGGAAGATCCCCTGGAGAAGGAAATACTACCCACTCCAGTGTTCTTGCCTGGAGATTTCCATAGACAGAGGAGCCTGGCGGGTACAGCTGATGGGTTCTCAAAGAGTCAGACACGACTGAGCAACTAAGTCGGACACAATAGAGTGACTAAAACTTTTTAAACTACAAATATTGAAATGGAAACTGTAATTTTAAAAAAATTCCCAACAAATAAAAGTCCAGGATCAGATGACTTCACAGGAGAATTCTATCAAATATTTAGGGAAGAGTTAACACTTATTCCAAAAAGCTGCAGAGGAGGCAATATTCCCAAACTCATTCCATGAGGCTACCTGATACTGCCTGATACCAAAACTAGACAAAGACGGTGGAAAAAAAAACCAAAAACCTCCACAATACTATAGATCAATATCCCTCTTGAATATAGATGCAAAAATATTAAACTATTAGCAAAAAGAAATTAGTAATAAATTTTAAAAACTACACCATGATCAAGTGGGGTTTACTTCAAAGACCAAAGGATTGTTCGGTATTAGAAAATCAATCAATGTAATCCACCATATTAACAATCTGACAAAGAAAATTACATAAACATATGAATCATTACAAAATAACTTTATATAGCATTCTTGAAATGACAATATTACAGAAAATAAAGAAGAAATTAGTAGTTGTCAGAGGGTTAAGATGAGAAGTACAAGGAAGTTAGGCAGGAGTTGAATGCGGCCATAAAAACACAACAGGAAAAATTATCCTCAGTGAAATATTCCCTATATTGACTGCATTGATATAAATAAGGTAACTTTGATACTGCACTATAGTTTTATGAGATTTTTCCACTGGGGGAAACCAAATAAAGGAAACATGGGATTTCTCTGTATTATTTCTTATATATGCATGTGAATCTATATCTCAAAATTAAAAGTTAAACTAAAAATATATCACAGAAGACATGCCTTTCTTAAAGATCTACCACATAATTTTCTAAAAATATTTTGTGGCTGAAATTTTCTACTTAAGGCACCTGAAGTATGGACATTGAGTATTCACCGTGTCTCTATCTCTCTTCTAGGCCTATAAATTGATTGTTTCATTCATTATTTCATAATACATAATTATTGAGTATCCCTATATGCCAGACAGATTTCTGGGCACTGAAAATACATGTGAACTGCACAAGGAAAATTCCTGTTCTCATGGAGCATGCAATGTAATGAGGACAGATATCCATAGACAATGGCACATACAAAGTAAAGCAGGAGAGAAGGGTAGAAAATTCTAGCTGGGAGGAGGTTCAATCATAAATAAGTCAGGTCCTCTTTGAAGTTGTAGCACTTGAGGGTAAATTTCAAAAGATGAGGGGCTTCCCTCATAGCTCAGTTGGTAAAGAATCCGCCTGCAATGCAGGAGACCCTGGTTTGATCCCAGGAAGATCTGCTGGAGAAGGGATAGGCTACCCACTCCAGTATTCTTGGGCTTCCCTTGTGGCTCAGCTGGTAATAAATCTGCCTGCATTGTGGGAGACCTAGGTTCGATCCTTGGGTTGGGAAGATCCTCTGAAGAAGGGAAAGGCTACCCACTCCAGTATTCTGGCCTGGAGAATTCCATGGACTATATAGTCCATGGGGTCGCAAAGAGTTGGACATGACTGAGTGACTTTCACTTTCACTTTCAAAAGATGAAGGGGGAGACACATACATTACTTAGGAAGAGAATCCGTTCAGTTCAGTTACTCAGTCGTGTCCGACTCTGCAACCCCATGAATGGCAGCACACCAGGCCTCCCTGTCCATCACCAACTCCCGGAGTTTACCCAAACTCATGTCCATCGAGTCGGTGATGCCATCCAAACATCTCACCTTCTGTCCTCCCCTTTTCCTCTTGCCCCCAATCCCTCCCAGTATCAGGGCCTTTTCCAATGGGTCAACTCTTCACATGAGGTGGCCAAAGTATTGGAGTTTCAGCTTCATCATCAGTCCTTCCAGTGAACACCCAAGGACTGATCTCCTTTAGCATGGACTGGTTGGAACTCCTTGCAGTCCAAGGGACTCTCAAGAGTCTTCTCCAACACCACAGTTCAAAAGGAAGAGAATACTGGGTTGTAAAAGGACCTTATGGGCCATTAAAATGACTGTGAATGTTATTCTTCATGATTTTTGAGATTCAGTAAGTTATTTGTAATGAACAAATCTTTCTCCATCTAAAGAGATTACTGCAGTGTTTAGGAAAATGGCCAAAAAAGCATCATTGTTTTCAGAGTCAATGTATGTTGCTTCCTACTCTAAATTTAGTTAAGTTCCCATTTTTCCACAATATTGAATTCAAACTTCTGGTACGATTACAAAGCAGAGTAAGGTCCACTTGAGTTATTCTATCTTGCTTCTTATCCTCTTCAATACAACACTGTCTATATAGGCTTCCATCTCAGCCTGATCCCTTGTATTACAACCCTTTATTCTACTTCAGATCTTCCCAAACTCCACCATCTAAGACTGCTGAAATAAAAAGAAGAATGTTTTTTTGATATGTACAACTGACATTTTCTCAAGCATATTGAGGAGCAACAATAAAGAATATTTAGAAAAGTTAGCTAGTTTATTGATCTATATCAGGCAACCTAAGTAAACATTAGATTAGTACCTGATTATGAAATTCTAAAATTCAAAAACATATCATCAGCTTCTAACTAGGTTATAGCATCTAAACTTCTCCTATAAAGCAGTTTTGAAGCTACCAATGAGTAATATCCAATTGCTGTTCCACTTTTTCATTACAACCCTCAATAAAATGTATTTCTCCTGAATTCCTATTTGATTCTTCAGTCCACACAATTCAATCCATACAATTGAAGGTTTGTGTTTAATTGCTTTATATTTACTAAATGTGTTTTTACAATATGGTAGAGTTATTTGGTGGAGAAGGCATTGGTGACCCACTCCAGTACTCTTGCCTGGAAACTGCTATGGACGGAGGAGCCTGGTAGGCTGCAGTCCATGGGGTCATGAAGAGTCAGACACAACTGAGCAACTTCACTTTCACTTTTCACTTTCCTGCACTGGAGAAGGAAATGGCAACCCACTCCAGTGTTCTTGCCTGGAGAATCCCAGGGACGGGGTAGTCTGGTGGGCTGCCATCTATGGGGTCACACAGAGTTGGACATGACTGATATGACTTAGCAGCAGCAGCAGCAGCAGAGTTATTTGGACCTACAGATTTGAGATAACCAATTCCATTTGGGATTCAAACAGGTCTTGAACCCCAAACACAGAGCCTGGGCATGGTGGTGGTGGTTTAGTTGCTAAGTCATGTCTGACTCTTGCAACCCCATGGACTGTAGCCTGCCAGGCTCCTCTATCCATGGGATTCTCCAGGTAAGAATATGGAGTGGGTTGTCATTTCCTTCTCCAGGGGATCTTCCTAACCCAGAAATCAAACCGGGGTCTCCTGCACTGCTTCAGATTCTTTATCGACTGAGCTATGAGGGAAGCCTGGGCATAGCAAGCATTAAATCAGTAATATATTGGTCAAATATCCAACACACCACAAGTATAAAGGATACTTTTCATCTCATGCTCACTTTTAAGGAAAGTATCCTATTTAGAAAAGGCAGAGGAACCAGAGATCAAATTGCCAACATCTGCTGGATCATGGATAAAGCAAGAGAGTTCCAGAAAAAATTCCATTTCTGCTTTACTGACTATGCCAAAGCCTTTGACTGTGTGAATCACAATGAACTGTGGACAATTCTGAAAGAGATGGGCATACCAGACCACCTGACCTGCCTCGAGAAACCTGTATGCAGGTCAGGAAGCAACAATTAGAACTGGACATGATTTCTTGCCTGGAGAATCCCATGGATAGAGGAGCCTGGCAGGCTACAGTCCATGGGGTTGCAAGAGTCAGACATGACTTAGCAACTAAACCACCACCACCATGCCCAGGCTCTGTGTTTGGGGTTCAAGACCTGTTTGAATCCCAAATGGAATTGGTGATCTCAAATCTGCAGGTCCAAATAACTCTGCTGCTGCTGCTGCTAAGTCACATCAGTTGTGTCCGACTCTGGTTCCAAATAGGAAAAGGAGTATGTCAAGGCTGTATATTGTCACTCTGCTTATTTAACTTATATGCAGAATACATCATGAGAAACGCTAGGCTGGAAGAAGCACAAGCTGGAATCAAGATTGCCGGGATAAATATCAATAACCTCAAATATGCAGATAACACCACACTTAAGGCAGAAAGTGAAGAAGAACTAAAGAGCCTCTTGATGAAAGTGAAAGAGGAAAGTGAAAAAGTTGGCTTAAAGCTCAACATTCAGAAAACTAAGATCATGGCAGCATCAGATCCCATCACTTCATGGCAAATAGATCAGGAAATAGTAGAAACAGTGCCTGACTTTATTTTTCTGGGCTCCAAAATCACTGCGTATGGTGACTGCAGCCATGAAATTAAAAGACGCTTACTCCTTGGAAGGAAAGTTATGACCAACCTAGACAGCATATTAAAAAGCAGAGACATTACTTTGCCAACAAAGGTCCATCTAGTCAAGGCTATGGTTTTTCCAGTGGTCATGTATGGATACAAGAGTTGGAACATAAAGAAAGCTGAGCACCAAAGAATTGATGCTTTTGAACTGTGGTGTTGGAGAAGACTCTTGAGAGTCCCTAGGACTGTAAGGGGATCCAACCAATCCATCCTAAAGAAGATCAGTCCTGGGTGTTCATTGGAAGGACTGATGCTGAAGCTGAAACTCCGATACTCTGGCCACCTCATGTGAAGAGCTGACTCATTGGAAAAGACCCTGATGCTGGGAAAGACTGAGGGCAGGAGGAGAAGGGGACGATAGAGGATGAGATGGTTGGATGGCATCACCGACTCAATGGACATGAGTTTGGGCGGACTCCGGGAGTTGGTGGTGGACAGGGAGGCCTGGCATGCTGCGGTTCATGGGGTTGCAAAGAGTCGGACACGACTGAGCGACTGAACTGAACTGAATCCCATTTAAGTCTGTATGAAATACATTGTAAAGCATTTGAACTTCAATTAAAGTACCAATACTAGTAGCTATTTCTCTTTGATCTGTGACAAGCAATTATAATGGCTTTTGTGCTTTCTGCAATTACTGACTGGTAACTAGAATGTGGCAATTCACTTGCTTAAGAACAAACAGGATTACACAACTTGCCTGCATGTTTGACTTCTCACCTCAACTGAGGAGAGTGATGTCAGTGGGATGCAGACAATGGAAAAAGTAAACTTTTGAATTCGTACATTAATTTGCAACACTTTCACCACCCACATTCACTCTATTAACTGGTACTTAAGCATGGTCTGATTTCTTCTATATTGTATAAATATTTCACTTTTTAAAAAAGCTGGTAAATGGAAGTCAGATTTAGTCATAATCACACTTTTCCCAGTCATCTTGACACTGCTCAGAGAAATCCACAAAATAAGCTACCAAAGAAAGTACATAAAAACACATTTCTTAAAGAGATCTTGGGGAATGGTGGTCATGGCATTGCGTAAGGGGACGGACAGTTCACATGTATGCTATTAAGCAGTACAGGGACATTGGAAAGAACGAAGAATACAAGGGGGAAAACAGGGAAATTAAACTTTCCTATTCAATGCTGATCCACTTATATATGTGAAAGCTCAGTGGACTTCCTCTAGGTACCTAATACCTACTATTAAAAACTAGTAAAGAAATCACTGCCAAGACTTTGTTGGTGGCCCGGGGGTAAAAAATCCACCTGCCACAGAGGGGACACGGGTTTGATCCCTGGTCCAGGAAGATCCCACATGCTGTGGGCCAACTAAGCCCATGCATGGAAAATACTGAAGCCGACACGTCCTAGAGCCTGTCTCCCCAAGAGAAGTCCTCACGCGCTGCCACTAGAGAAAGCCAGGGACAGCACAGCCCAAAATAAACAAACACAATTTTAAAGGGGAAACAAAAAAATAAATCACTGCTGAAAAGAACACCCTAAAAACCACAACTGCATATTTCACTTTCCTTCTCCTAAGTTTTGGGCATCCAAGGAATATAACTTCTTTTCCTCTTTGGATTCTAAATTACTGAACCTGGGAGACCTTTGAATAAATCCAAACTGAAAAACTAACTTCCAGCAAAAAGAACTTTTCAAACTCAATAGTAAATAACCATATTTACTAAGATTTGAAAATAATATGGAGAAGAGTACGCATTTTGAAGCAATTTGAGATTTTAAAAGTTAAGTCTTGTATCCACATGAACTTGCTATAATATTTTTATTGGTAAATATAATACACTTGGACACAAAATACTGTTAAAATCACCAGGTTTGGCTGCCTTCGTCTATATATGCCCTATTTCAACATGTTTGACTGTGACAATGCAGCCAGTTTAGACACTGAACACTAATCTCCTCATAAATACAGTCATCGTGAAGCGTGTTTAACTGTGCCCAGATATCACCAAGTTTACACTGAGCAAAATACCCAATGATCTCTGGAAGGAATGTTAAGGTCAAACACTAGGCAACAAGGGCATGAGGCAAATTTGACTTTACTTCATGTCAAAAATAAGTACAAAGTCAGTGACTCAGAGCTGATTTTACACTGTGACTAATCTTAGACCACCATAAATTAGAAGTTTGCAACAGCTATAAAACTGCTTCCATTCTGAACAATGAATCTCTAGTTCTTACTAACGTCTCATCTACAAACAATTCATGTGAACCCAGATAAAAGCAAATTATTTACCTCCTAAAAACTGTAATCATAAATACAATTACATATTAGATCTGGAAATTAATTTCAAAGACAAATTATTTAAATATTTTTGAAGCAGCAATACTCATATTTCACATGAATGACTCTCCTTAATTGAAAAAAAAAAAAAAACTTTTACATTTACTGTAGAGAAAATATCTATACTTTTGCCTGATGGAAATGTGGACATAATGTATCAGACTGGAGTAAAACCCTTATAAAAAATCATGAATTCCATGAGAACACAATTCATTTCTTTCTTTTACAAAAATCTGAGTGCCTAGAATGCCCATGTCTCTCTGCTATGAACTGTTGGTAAAAACAGAGACAAGTAAGACAGTCTCCACCAGCAAAGAGTATACATAACAGTGGGATAGAATGGTACTCAAATTTCAGCACTGTCTCACCCACCTATCTTGTTTAAATGAAGATTTGTGAGTTTTATTTTCTAAACTCTGATCCCATAGGTCTAGAGTAGGGGCCTCAGGGATGTACAGGTATGTTCTGATGCAGGGAGTTGGAAGTCCAAACTTTGAGAAACACTGTCTTTACTGACAAGGGAGCACAGAATACTCAGAACAATATGTCTAATACCTGCCTAATTCATTGGTTTAGAATTCCGGCAACCTCCATTCCTGTGGTCTTTTAATCCTGAGTTAAAATCTAATTCAAGTCTTTAATTACAGGATTTCTTTTTTTACAAAGACCCATCCTTAAGTTCAGGTGGCTCTACCTCAAGTGTGCATACTTTGATTATGTGTCTCTTTTCATTGAACTCCCGCTTCATTCCTGTGCCTGCGCAGCCACCTGGAGTACCACTGGGATCAATAATAATAATGAGTCCTCTGTCTTGTTTTCTGAGTCTCAAAGCTCTCATTTGTCTCAGAATTTCTGTCCTGACTTTTGTTGCCCTTTTTCTCAGACCCAGCTCCCGCCCAGTGATCAGGACCATTGTACCTGGTACTAGACCACCCTGGTGGAGACCACCTGCCTGGATGTGAACATATATCCCTCTCTCAGACTCTGCGTGGTGATGATCTGCTGCCCACCCACTGAGGAAACACCTGCCACCCCTTTCTGGATCTCTCTGACACTGTTTGCCTGTCCTCTCTGCTACATATCACCTGCCATCAAAATCCCTAGGTCTTCTAGTCCAGTCATTCCCCAAATTTACAAAGTCATCAGAGAGATGCTTCAGAGTATAGATTGTTAGGCTTCATCTCTTGGGAGATTCAGCCAAGTCTAGGGTGATGTCCAGGAATCTGTAGTTTTAATGCTGCTGCTGCTGCTGCTGAATCGCTTCAGTTGTGTCCGAGTCTGTGCAACCCCATAGACGGCAGCCCACCAGGCTCTTCCCTCCCTGGGGTTCTTCAGGCAAGAACACTGGAGTGGGTTGCCATTTCCTTCTCCAATGCATGAAAGTGAAAAGTGAAAGTGAAGTTGCTCAGTCGTGTCCGACTCTTCTCGAACCCATGGACTGCAGCCCACCAGGCTCCTCCGTCCATGGGATTTTCCAGGCAAGAGTACTGGAGTGGGGTGCCATTGCCTTCTCTGCGTTTTAATACTTAGCATATCATTAAAGACTTGTATAGAAGAGTAAGTAAAACTTCTGGAGCATTCTGAGCCCTCTCTTACACACATCAACTTTCATTATCACCTCTGTGCTTCAGATACTTAAAATCTGTACATTTAATTCTTATCCTTCAGGAAATAAAATTCAACAGCCAACACATAAAGGTTCTAGATTGAATATTAGAGCCAATTCAATCTAAGTAAGTGGGTGGAACGATGGTACTGATGGGCAGGCTGGATAAGTATAGGTGATAAGGCCACTTTAGGGTATTATTATAGGAAGCAGCAAGTCTGAAATTAAATGGGGACAGTCAAGTTGAAGAAGTGGCAAACGGCAGAGATTGAATTGATAAGCCCTGATTATATGTAGGAGAGGTGGGAGGAAGAATCACATTAAAAATATAAGGCTTTGTCCCCAACTGATTATAAAGAACAGGTACAGAAAAGTGAGGAAGAAAAGGAGAATCCACATTTCATGAATTCCACTTTGAATATAGTTAGGGCTGATATACCAACCAGGGCCTCAGTTGAAATTTTCTAACAGCTGGTGGGATTGTTTGTGTGTGAGTATGCACACAAAAGAGTGAGAAAGAAAATAAAGTGTATGAGAAAGTAGATCAAATTGATGGAGCTATGTTTTAGAGGCGACATGAGTTTGAAACAAAAATGAGCAGTGAGATTCCTGCAAACAGAAAGGCGGTGGGTGACATCCCCAAGGGAGGATATTTTGAGAGATAAATAAAGATATGGGTAAATTTTGAAGGAAAGCAAATCAATATCTTTGATGCTATTAGTAAAATGGATAAGAACATCAAAGATGGATGATACTGGGGGTAGATTATGTTCTGAGTAAGAGCAGAATTTTCCTGTGGAAAATTGATGAAGTGTAAACCAGGGATGTACACTGTATAGCAGATTGTAGGGCAGTTGGGAGAGTTAGAAAATAGCTCAACAAGGTAGAACCATTTACATTTTTCTCTAGCACTGTTCATCAGTCAGCATCTAGTGAAAACAAACAGTGAGGTCCATTCAGAGTAGGGAATCTCCTGGAAGATGAGTCACGATGACATATTTTGAGATGCATCCATTCCAGATGAACAGGAAAACCCTGAAGTCTCAAGAAATGTTGCCTTAAAGGATGCTGACTTGGATGCTGAAATCAGAGAGAAGTCACACTGTGTCCTGAAGCTCTGTGGTGTACAGCCTCGAAGACAGAAAAGTCGAGAAAACTGGGTGATGCTGATTTCAAAAGGAGGAAAGGGCTAAAAGACGTTTCCAAGATAAGGATCTAGAGGTGCCAGAGGTAAACAATTATGTCAACCCCACAGTCCCCACTAGAGAGGACCTCCAGGGAAGTGGTATTACCAGGAAGGAATCAGGTTTTCATTGACACGAAGAAGTATAATCATTAGAGATGGTAGAAGATGAAAGAGATTATGATGTAGGACGGATCACTGTTAGGGAGGGTGAGAGTTTTCTTCTTTGAAAACTAGAGCTTAGTGACCTGGATATCCTTATCCCAACAATATAAAGATGAAGACCATTATAAAGAGAAGGAAATAGAAAAAAATGAGCTGACACTGCAACTATGGAATTCAGGGAAGCATTAACAATGCCACAAAAATCAACTTTAAAAAGATATTATATATTTATCCCCTATTTTAAATTATGATAAGACATAATTCAGTGTTTGGTGTTTATATAATAAGAAATACATACTTGTAAAACACAAAAGATTTTCTCTTTTTCCCTCCTTTCAGTCTCCCATTGCTGTGGAGGTGGTTCAATGTACCACGAGCTGGTCCTTACGTAACATGTGGGATAGAACTGCCTTATGATCCAGCAATCCCACTGCTGGGCATACACACTGAGGAAACCAGAAGGGAAAGAGACACATGTACCCAAATGTTCATCAAAGCACTGTTTATAATAGCCAGGACATGGAAGCAACCTAGATGCCCATCAGCAGATGAATGGATAAGAAAGCTATGGTACATATACACAATGGAGTATTACTCAGCCATTAAAAAGAATACATTTGAATCAGTTCTAATGAGGTGGATGAAACTGGAGCCTATTATACAGAGTGAAGTAAGCCAGAAAGAAAAACACCAATACAGTATACTAACGCATATATATGGAATTTATAAAGATGGTAACAATAACCCCGTGTACGAGACAGCAAAAGAGACACTGATGTACAGAACAGTCTTTTGGACTCTGTGGGAGAGGGAGAAGGTGGGATTATTTGGGAGAATGGCATTGAAATATGTATAATATCATATATGAAACGAGTCGCCAGTCCAGGTTTGATGCACGATACTGGATGCTTGGGGCTGGTGCACTGGGACGACCCAGAGGGATGGTATGGGGAGGGAGGAGGGATGAGGGTTCAGGATGGGGAACACATGTATACCTGTGGCGGATTCATTTTGATATTTGGCAAAACCAATACAATATTGTAAAGTTTAAAAATAAAATTAAAAAAAAAGTATGTGTTCTATTTTTTAATATTTCTTATATAGTTTTGGGCAAATATGCTCTAAAGATGACAAATGTTATTGACAAACGTAAGACACAGTCCAGGAACAGTTATGTGTTGCAGGCTAGTTCCCTTTTGCAGGTAAATCACTGGCTTCAGGTCAGTTACCTGTTACACATTAGTTACCTGTCTCAGGTAGCGTGCTGACGTTGCAGGTCATTTCATTACCTTCACCAGCGGAGGTTGAAGCTCTTATTTCAAAGACATAAGAGGTATTGGCAAGAAGTTTCATGAAGGTATACATGTGATCTTGGGGAGAGATGTTTGTAGCATTCCTTTCAACCGTTATCGTATAATGTGTAATTATTCCGTTTGCTTTTTTGGGTGGATCCCACTTCACTGAAGCTGACTGCCAGCTAGTTGCCATACACTGTATGTTCTGTACAACATCTGGAACTTAAGAGATAAGCAAATGCCCAAAGTTAAAATTTATACACATGTAACAGATAAGTGATTTAATTATGTGATTGCTAGACAAAATCATGTTTAGGAGTAGACACAGAATAAAAATGTAACATATCAACCTTTCAAGTGTGTTAGCCACTCAGTCATGTCCAACTCTTTGCAACCCTATGGACTGTGGCCCACCAGGCTCCTCTGTCCATGGAATTCTCCAGGCAAGAATACTGGAGTGGATAGCCATTCCTTTCTCCAGGGGATCTTCCCCACCCAGGGATCGACCCAGGTCTCCCACTTTGCAGGCACATTCTTTACCATCTGGGCCCTTCAACATGTGCTCAGAAATTTCTTAACATGGACTGAATCAAATGGGCCATTTTCTATGTAACCATGTCAATCCTTACAATACTGAATCCACCACTGAATATTCTCCTAGGCGCAACATCAACACAACCTCAAATACTCAGAAGCAACTGGGTAGCCAGCTTCAAGTTCAGGCAGTGGTTGAAGCCTGCCCTATTCATCTTTTAATGGGAAGGAGCAGTCTTAGCCATACTTTATGATGGAACTTTCTAATGCAAAACACCTGAGGTGGCTTAAATGGGTAAAGAATCTGCCTGCAAGGCAGGAGATGTGAATTCCATCCTTGGGTCAAGAAGATCCCCTAGAGAAAGAAATGGCAACCCACTCCAGTATTCTTGCCATGGGAAAATCCCACAGACAGCGGGGCCTGGTGGGCTATAGTCCATAGGGTCTCAAAGAGCCGGACATGACTGAACGACTAAGCACGCACACACAGATATAGATGCAGGCGCCTCACCCATGTGGCCTAACAGCACTAGGAAACATGTAACTAAATGTGGGACTTTGCTTATATATTCAGATGACTTTTTTGTAAAAATCGTGAAGACCTGATCCCTCAGTACTTACAAAAAAAAAAAAAGACTGAAGATGGAAACCAGCCCCAGTTTTTAATTCAGTCCCAGTTTTTTCTAGAACTTCCCTGAATTTACTTGGAAGTAGGCACTATATTTGGCAGATCTAGTTAAAGAGAACTACCCCAGGCCCACCAAAGTGACCCTAAGAGTAGGTACTTCTAGGGAAATATCTGATTATCTAAATGTCCCCTCATGCTGGCATAGCTTATCTTGTTACAATAAAAAGAGGATGCTGTAAAGAAAATTTGCATATTGTCAGTTTGTGGATTATAAACAAGCAGTAAAAAGAAAAATCCTGTCATTATGGGGAAGCAGAGTTATTTAAAGAACAATTCAAGTCATATTTAACTTGCCTACAGTTCTCTCCTCTGGCCTAAATTTCTATCTTTACAAATCCTTCATCCTCTGTAACACAAAGGCATCAGAACTAAAGGAGAATAACTTAGGGAGGGTGTGTGGCATTTAAAGAAAAGATGATTCCTCTGTTGATCCAAGGTTCTGGCAGTTACATATGTTTAATTATTTGCTTTCTTATTTTCAAAAACATATACCATTATTTTCAAAAATAAATGAACAAGAGATAGTTGATAATGTGCTTAAGTGTAGATTATAAACCTAGATTTTGTGAACATCCGTTTTACTGACTCTATAAACCTAAAAACAATTAATTAACCAGCAGATATTATAACACTTCAAGTCAAAAATTTTATTTAACTAATCAGGGCATAGGGTTTTATGGAATTATTTTATTTCACTGGTAAAATATATTTATAGGTTTTTAGAACACTGTCTACAAGATTAGCCTTAATCTTTATCAGTGTAATATGCGTGTAAATGGTTTAAATGTTTCTTTTTTCTTTATGGGTTCAGCATTTTTCCATAGTATCACTAATTTATGATACACATTTCCTGCAGTCATGTCCACTTGTCACTAGAGGTCAGAGACTGAGGTTTCAGTTCAGTTTTTCCACTAATTTTCTCAGCCCTTTTCATCTCACTGCCTGAATCACGGCTTCTTCATCTGAATTATGGGAACAGGGCATCAGTAATATTTTTTGAGTACTTGTGTGTCCAATACTCTAATTAAAAGTGCTTTATATAGATCTCTTCAAATATTTTTTCATAACAGCTATGGATGGCTACTGATAAAATATGTTTCTTTTTGGTTAAAGATATAGAGGCTCAGAGGAGTCATGTGCCTTTGCCAAGGTTTTACTAGTAAGTCGCAGAGCTTGGATTCAAATCCAGACACTGATTTCAGAGGGTGCACTTGTATCCACTATAAATACTATTTACTAAGCATATCTTAGGGGCATGCCATGAAAACAAAGTATCAGGTATTCACAAATTAATGTGAAATGATTATCAGTCAGTGGTCTACAATTTTAATTTAGGGATTCACTAAATGCATCCAGACCTACAGGGAAGAAATGACTAGCACAGAATCAAGTGCTTAATCAATTAAGGAAAAAAAAGAGAGAGTGAGGAAGAGATGCCTTTAAAAAACATGTGCTTCCAGTTGAGAAGGAAAAGTATTAAATTTTTAAATCAGTTCTACATGAAAACTATTTGACACACAAAATTGAGCTATGGCATGTCACGACACACAGGTAAGTTGTTTAATTAGACCAATGGTATTTCATAGTCTTCACAGTCCCCACCACATGTCACAGATGAACTAGGGAGAAATACAAGCTTACATCCTGACTGCTGCTGCTGCTGCTAAGTCGCTTCAGTCGTGTCCGACTCTGTGCGACCCCATAGACGGCAGCCCACCAGGCTCCTCCATCCTTGGGATTCTCCAGGCAAGAACACTGGAGTGGGTTGCCATTTCCTTCTCCAATGCACGAAAGTACTCTTCAAATGTCACAATATACATTATTGTATATATAGTAACAATATTTTGTACAATATACAAAAAAAATCATAGATTTTTTTCATGAAAATATGAATCAACCAGTTAAAGGTGATTAATGGCTTTTCTCTTCCCCCCCCCCCAGCAATCTCAGGTAGTACTAGGAATTGGGTAATTTTCATATATATCTAGTAGTGTACTTTGCTCCTAAACTAGTCTTTTATTTCAACTTCCTTGGTCCAAAATGAAAAAACATGCATAAATATATATCTATTTGATTGCAGACGACAAGATCCAGTCTAGCCTGAAAGCACTAAAATTCAGCTTCTTTGAGTGAACAATTAAATATTGATACTTAGTCACATAAACTGAGAAAGCAAAGGGAAAAGTGTTAAATACAAAATCAAACATTTTAGGATCCAAAAACCACATCTAACCTGATTCTTGGGTTGTGAATTTTACTACGTTACTAAATTGATTGCCATTTCCAACTTTAGTAAAGGCAGTTATACTGATGGAATAGGTGCTGACTGGTTCCAGTCCAACAAGCTTGGCTTCAGTTTGAAAACCTGAAATATTCTGAAAAGCAGAAAAAAAAAAACAAACCAAACCTCTTAGTCACAGTGCATCATCAAAAAACTTATTTATAATTGGAAGAAATATTTTTAATACATAAAAATTATGTCTTCTGTGTTTAACCTATGATTTAATAAGCATGGGTATTTTTAATTAAAAATTCAAAAATTAAACAGTTTTTGTGTGTGCCCCAGGGTATGCTCAGGCACAAGGTTGAACTGGACACCCATCAACACTGAAGAAAATCATAATTGCCATTGGTTTTTAAAGCTGAAGTATTTTGTTTTTATTTTGTCTCTCTGATTTTTACTTAGAATTACATATGATTACTTCCTTTAAATTTGCTAAAATTAAAGTCCTCAATTGGAATCCAACTTATGAGCAGTCAGTGGTACTTTATTTTTCTTGAATTCATCAAAATTCATTTTTTAGTTCTCAGTAACATTCTCTTTGTAAATTAATTTATTCATCAGCTGTTATATGCGAGGACCTGGGAACACAGCAGTGCATGAAACAACCTCTGCTCCTATGAAGCTAAGCTTCAGAAATTATGAGATTTTCCCACACAATTCCTAAATTTCTAATTTTATTCAATCTCTTAGGAAAATGAAAAAACAAACAAAACAGTTATCACAGATATACCAAAAAGGATATGGTGTCTCACAGAAAATTTTACCATCAAATACAAGGACTTCATTCAAAGAGGACTGTCCTAACAGAAAGAGCACTTAAGATTAATAGTTATCCTATGGGGAAAAAAAGACAACCTCTTATGTGGTATAATTTTAAGAATACTGTATTATATCTGATCCAAAATATAAACCAGTTTGACTTATAAATTAAACATTTCAGTGGCAGAAATTTAGCAAGAATACTAACTCTCAGGGCACTCATAGTTAGAATCATATTTTAAATTAATCTCTTACAAGCTATTGATATCCTTTATGAATTCACTGTGTTATACAATTTTCTTTCATTCTTTCTTAATTACTATTCACAACGCACATGGTTAGATAACCAGGAGATTATAAAGATATATAAGACCTGGTCCCTGTCATCCAGCAACTGTTATATTCATTAGAAAAATCTACCAATAACTGTATACGGAGAAAAAAATTAAATACAAGCAGATAAATTTTGACTTGGGTTAGGAGGGGTGAGTGAGTACACAGAGAAATTACTGAACTCAAGATATTATAATAAAAAAAGTGTGAGTAGCTTATTGGATAGTAGACAGACTGACAAAGTAAACTGTAAAAGGGAGACATGAGTAAGGAATATTTTCAAACATATTTTTAGCAGAACTTTCTCTTTCAGTACGTGTGAGTGACCTGACTGGGACGGCAGGAACATTTGGAGCGGCCCAAGAGTTACTATGCCTCCACAGACGCACATATCGCTGGGAAGGTAAGAGAGAGAAGAAAGTGCTGTGTGGGACACAGAGGGAGCTAAAAACAGAAGGGAAAACAGGACACCACACTCAGAAAGAAAGCCACACAGTGAGAGGAAAGCAGACGCACCAGACACTGAGAGAGGAAAGAGGATGGCATCGGGCACACACAACGGAATCGGAAAGATAGTAGGGCGATGAGCGTTCGTAGAAGACAAAGTAGACGTAGAAAGGAGTAACTAAAAGCAGTAGCAGATTTTAAAGGAAAACTACTCTTTCCACCTCAAAAAGGATATATTTAATACTTTATGGTATGCATATTATGTTAATAATATAAAAATACTTATAGTGAAATTTCAATGGTAGCATTAGGTAGATAATGAAGATATATGTTAAAGATTAATTGCAAGGGGATAAGAACAGTAGGAAAACTAAACAAAGAAATACATGTAGATAAAATAATAATAGATTAAAAATTTAAAAATTAAAAGAGAAAAGAAAAGAAAAAGGAAAACTCCACAGAACTGCCAATGCCCAGCACAGGGGCAGAGGTTTATAACAATAATAAAAAATGTGACTGTGAAAAAAAAAACAAAACTCAAAGGCTTAATTGGATTTTATAGTCCTATAAAATGGAGAAAGACAACCGAGTGGGGAAAAAAGGGAAAATCCAAAAGAATCTATAAAACAGTCAAAAAATAAGAGTAATCAATGTTTTTCTTGAAAACAAAATGTTTGATATAGATTTTCCTCTTACAAGCTTCACTTTTTAATGGCTGAATATTTACAAATCCCATTTTGCACTTGAGGAAACTTGAGTCATAAGAAGTTAAGGAACTGCCCTAAGGGAGCATAGTAAGTCTTGAAGGCAGGGTTACAACCATTTGGAAATTATTGCAAATTATTCCAACCAATAATTTGATGCCAGAGTCCTTAGTTCATGACTATGCTAATGCTGTTGATGGTAGACATCTCTGCTCTGAGGGAAAGATCACACAAATACATCCATGCTTCAATATTCATACGTGTTTATCCTAGGAATGGCCACATTCCATATTATTGAAAGATAATAAAAATCATTATTACTTATGCCATAGCATTACTCACTTTGTAAGCTACACATGCTATAAAAATAATTTACCATCAACAATAAATTATAATGCATATAATACTGGGGACAATGTTTATGCAGAATTTTTGCATCCTCCATGCTGTAACTGAAAAGCATTCCAGTACTTCATTTGCCTTTGGGGAAAAAAATAAGAACACTTTCTCAAATAAATGCTAGTCTATTACAGTATATTTTGGCAATTAAGTGCTATAAATCATACAGGTATATTTGAGATCCTTTGTTACATTAGTTCTTTGGGTATGTTTCATTGATTCTGAAACCTAAAAATGGAGGAGTAAAAGGGTGTTTAGAATGGAAACTATTAGCATTGAATGAAAAAGAATAATGATGTATCTTAAAAGACCAATTAGTGTGAAATTATACTATATCTGGGAAGGTTACTAGAAGTCCAGGATAAACACATCTCTGAAAAGGTTAAAAATATTCACTTGTTACTTCTTTGAACACTTGGTGGTTTTCCCTTAGTTATGGTTTCATTTTCCACAGTTTCAGTTACCTGCAGTCAAGCTCAATTCAAGATACTAAATGGAAAATTCGAGAGACAGACAATTCATAACTTGTACACTGTGAGCTGGTCTAAGTTGCGTGATGCAGTCTCCAGGCGTCCTGCTTCATCTTGCCCTGGGTGTGAATTATCCCTGCGTCCAGCATTGCCTGCCTGCTAGTCCACGGGCTTTTTGGTTATCCGATCAACTGTGGGGTAGCACAGTCTTGTATTCAGGACACCCTTATTTTACTTAATAATGATCCCAAAGTACAAGCGTAGTGATGCTGGCAATTCAGAGATGCCAAAGAGAAGCCATCAGTGCTTCCTTTAAGTGAAAAGATGAAAGTTCTCAACTTAATAAGGAGAGAAAAAAAAATCGTATGCTGAGGCTGCCAAGATCTGGGGTAAAAACGAAGCTTCTGTGAAATGCTGTGAATTGGGGAAGAAGGGAAAAAACTGTACAAGTTTTGCTGTTGTATCTCAAACTGCAAAAGTTATGGCGATAGTGTGTGATAAATGCTCCCTTAAGATGGGAAAGGTGTTAAATTTGTAAAAGAAGATGTTTTGAGAGAGAGAGACAGCATTCATCTAACTCTTTACAGTTTATTTTAATTTTTTAAATTTTGTTGTTATGGTTGTTAATCTCTTACTGTGCCTAACGTATAAAGTAAACTTTATCACAGCTATGGATGTATAAGAAAAAACAGAACATAGGTTTAGTACTATCCTTGGTCTCAGACATGCACTGGCGGTCCTGGAATGTAACCCTTGCAGCTTAGGGGGATGACTGCAGAAATATATTACACTTAAGACAATAACAGGTTATAAACAGTCTGAAAAAATTTACTGTATACTTTTGCAGCATTAACAAAATGGTGTAATGATTTCTTAACTTACAGATATCTAAAAACTTTAAATTCTATTAAAATGCTCTACAAAGCACTTTACTTCCACACCTGACAAATGTTTGCTGTGTTTTCCTCAAGCATCCTTAAATTGTGGGAAACCAAAGAGATTTTTTTTTTTTAAAGATGGGTTTTGTGTTATTTAAAACAGTCCATTTCCCCCCGCATGTCAAAATATTTTACAAGAATGTCTAAGTTTTTGAAATAAACATACGGTGTTATAATCGACCTACCTTATAAAATATAGTATCAGTTTCATGTTCATGAATTTTTAAACTATATATTTTAACAATACCGCCTGGAACAGGACTTGGGCTCCATTTCAGCCATACAAGGTCTGAAGTGTAGTTGACTAAAGTCAAATTTTGAGGAGGTGCTAAAGGCACTGCAGGAAAACACATTACAAAACTTACATTCATAACATTTTTAGCAGAAAAACATCATCGTGACTCTAGCTTCTGGAAGACACTAGTTAAGAAAGATTTATAAACGGGTCATATTTTAATTGCAGAAATAAAGAGCATAAGTCGTGAGGCTTTGTACTTGGAACTCAGAAGTTCCAAAGTAGCTTTAAACAGAACAATTTGTTCTGAAACTCAATGTTAAAATGTTCAGCAAAGCAAATCAATAGTTGTCAGCCTGTTACAAATAGACAATCAAATATCCTTTCATTTTCCATGCTTTTCCTTAAAAAGAGCAAGTGCTGCAACAGTAAAATCATTGGAAGAAACATGGATTCTGGCTTACCTGACTCATCTGTGTAAAAGAAAAGAACACTGGAAGGACCGAGTCCTTTTATAGTTCTTGCTGCAGCAAAAAAACTATATAATGTAAATGGTGAAAGCTCTTCCAGTATTACATAGTTATCAGAAGTAACGAAAGAATAATTCTCACTTGGTCCTTGTAAAGTTAAATCATAACTTATTATTGCACCATTTGGTTTTACTGGGGGATCCCATGATAAAAGAACTGAGGTAGAGGAAAGGTTTTTAAAAGTGTTGATTATTGGTGAAGTTTCTGGGACTATAAAAGAAAAAAAGAATATTAAATGAAACAAAAGTGAATTAGTATCAAAAAGAAGAGGCTTCATTAATAATGGGACTTAATTTTATCAACAGGTAATTATTTTAATTTTAAGAAACTGTAAACCTTATTGTGTTTATTGAAAGGCTAATTACTTAAGAACAAACAGAATCTATGTAGTGATAAGAATAACGTTTTCTAGCAGAAAGCAATCTAAATAAGAGAACACCAACTATCTGCGTAATAGGCAATACAAGGGTCCAGCCTACCATCTTCTTCAGTTCTGATGTGTAGTTGGGCCGTATATGCGTCAGAGAATCCCTTTTCTGTTGATGGAGTGACTTTTAAGATATAGTCAGTATATTTGTCCAGATTATCAAAATACATGCTTCTCTCATACGTAACTAGAGGTGGTCTCACGTGGCGCGGAGTCTGCTGTGAGCTCAGAGAAACATAGTAGAAGACTAGACCATTGGGTTGAGACGGAGGGCCCCAGCTGACATTTACTGCAGTTGACGAAATGGACTCGTAAGTCAGGTTTCCCACAACTCCTTCAGGTACTATGATAGGTAACGTGCAAAATATAAAAATCATCAGTCACCCTAGGTAAACTTGAAGTAAATTCACAAACCAGAGGCTCATTGTTGAAAGGGCACCTACTACCTCACCAGCTTCTACGGTGTTTAGATCCACACGTGGTAACATCATCTACTACAAAATACCTTCTAAATAATTACATTAAAATTAAAATCTAAAAAATTACATTAAAATTATATTCAAATCATTCAAGGTAAACCTTTTCATCTCTAATATGTGTGAATTGTTTTATACAATACCCTCTTGGCTTTTCTTTCCTACAAAATGGGTATTATGAGTCTGTGTAGATTTTGAGTATGTGATGGAAATTATGTATATGAGACTATGAGTGTGCAAGTATGGATATATACATGTATACTCAGATTTTTAATTTCTTTCTTCTGGAGATTATCCTTATTGTACATATGAAGTCACCTAGGACCTCTCACCAGGAATAGTGCACAGGGTTTATTATTTATGGTGCTGTAATATTGACTGATAAAACATTATAGGTTGGTGAAAATCTTGGGAGAGATCTCCATTTAAAGAATGCCTGAAATGATGTTGACCACATACTGCTCTAAACTTTTTAGCTAAAACTCCCCCAAACTTATAAATTCTGCATATTCTATCCTAGCTACACTGCTCGTCAGTGAGTAAACAATTTGAAAGATTATCCCAACAATGGGGAAAGCATTCACTCTTCATACTTGAAGTGTCTGTCGATTTATAATCTTCAAATACTAAACATGCAATTTTACTCTCAGCAGCAATTTAGGTCAATATTGTTTCTCAATAAGAGATGAGCCTTTTAAAAATAAATGGACCATAGAAGCAACCACAAGAAGAAGTAGGCAGTGACCCACGCATCACTGTATTCTCGAAACGGAAACCTAAAACACAAGAGCTTCAGTCATTATAGTTTTCTGAATACTCCGCACAAACAGGATGATGCAGCATCCACATAAGAGGAAACTGCCAGAGTTAAAAAAAAAAAAAAAAGGTATTTGGGTCATTTAGTCATAAACACAATAGGAACAAAATGCTGCATAAAGTCCTTCGTGAGTTCAAAGACTGAAAAGGAAACAAGTTGCTAGAGAGAGGAACAATGTCATTTCTAGAGCAAATGAAGTATTGGAAAATCTGTCTACACATGCAACAGTATTTTTCACGTCAGTATTTTTCATTAACCGTATATTTCATTAACCTATGGCTGTGATATCTTTTGAATAAAGGTGACAGAATTTTTATAAATGGATGGTAGCAGTTTCCTTGAATAGAAAAGGTTGTTACTGTTGTAATAGGTTTACAGCTATATTAATGCATTTTCAAATTTCTCTGACTAGTTAAATGTGCCTAAATAAAATATAGATTTTATCACCAATACATACAAATAGAAAAAGATTCTGAAAAATTATAAAGTTTTAAATTAATCCTATTAAAGATTAAGAAATGCTTTTCATTTACATACTGTCTTGATCTGTATATACGTGAACTATGCCACTGCTTTTATTCCCATTTCCAACTGAAGTACTTGCTGTTACCCAAAATGTATAGTAGCTGAATATTGCCAGTTTATCTATTATTGCAGATACGGTCATATTGTCAAAGTCATTTACTTCATGGAGTGTAAAATTCTGAAAAATAAACATATTGTTTTTAATTGTTCAGAATATATTTTTAGTATACATAAGCATTTCAAAGTATCATAGATCGGTTGCTTCATTATTTTAATATGTTAATTTTTGAGGAAAATCAACATAGAATTTTTTATTGCAATAATTAAACTGGAAATATATTTGTACTAAAAGAGGAATCAGTGGTAGCAGTTTTATTAAAATGATACACAGATTAGCAAAGAGTTAAAACTCCAAGCTTAGCTGGCAGTGGGGAAGGTCCAGTAGTGAACCGAAAATGCTACAGTGTGCTGATCAGTATAGTCGGTTACAAAACAGTCAAGTATTTTTCAAAATTTGGCTACATATTTTTATGCAAGTTTGGGGATACTATAAAAATTTTCTTTTTTTCCTTCCTATCAACAATGTAGGAATTATGAAAGTCTTCACCTCTATGAGTTCAAATGGTTACAATTTCTTTTTCTTTTCTTTTTCATTTCCTTTTCTTTTCTTTTTCCTTTCCTTTCTTTTTCTACTCTCATGTAGAGAAATAGGAAAGCACTGGATACACTCTCACATGAGCTAAAAAAAAAAATTTTTAATTCTCTTGCCTGACTCCTAGTTATATTTGTTCCAAGCCATTTTATGATAATCAAGGAATTGTAATCATTGCCTCCTTCACCAAATTTTAAATACAAAACATGGTCAAAATCAATTCTAAATAAAGAAAAATAGACTTTTTAAAAAGTCATGTAATTAAATATGAATTAAGTATGAATAATTTTATAGTAATATATTTATATACAGAGAAATCTGAATCATTCCAATCTGCACAAAGTCCTTAGAGTCCAAAGACCTGTATTCAATTTGGACAGAAGTCCTGGATAAATCATCTGATCACAAAACTTCTCATCCTCTAACTGTAAAATGGGAAGAACCTCTTCAAAAGCCTTCACAGAGGGCTTCTGAAGATTAGACTATATGAGGCAAATAAAGCAACACCATCTCTGGCACATGATAAAAGAAAAGTAATAAATAGTAAAAGGCTAATTTGAACTAATAACATAGGATAATCAATTTGACTAAAATTTATAGTTAGCATGGTTCTGTGATGTATCAACAAACTAAATTCTGCAAAATTTTGTGGTTCTTTGACAGTATGTGGGGCAGTGAGTGTCATGAAATCTACTTCAATTTTGTGGTGACTTATTAAGTAATAGACAAGATGCTGCTGCTGCTGCTACGTTGCTTCAGTCGTGTCCGACTCTGTGTGACTCCATAGACAGCAGCCCATTAGGCTTCTCTATCCCTGAGATTCTCCAGACAAGAATACTGGAGTGGGTTGCCATTTCCTTCTCCAATGCATGAAAGTAAAAAGTGAAAGTGAAGTCGCTCAGTCGTGTCCGACTCTTAGCGACCCCATGGACTGCAGCCTACTAGGCTCCTCCGTCCATGGATTTTCCGGGCAAGAGTACTGGAGTGGGGTGCCATTGCCTTCTCCGAATAGACAAGATAAGACATTATTAATCTCACAAAAAATGTGATCTGGGAACTTTAATATCTTCCAACACATATACTTTACAGATGGCATAACTGGCTTATATAATTTATCTCTTAAAATACTAATGGAGCCTTTCTATTTTTTTTGCTATAAAATTTACTCTGATTACATATGAGCCTGATGACAATTAAGTAACAAATTACTCTGAATCACCCAGAATTTATTCATGCTGAGTGTGAGTAAACATGCACAGACATGTAAACACATTTAGAACCAGATCAGTTATCCAAATGATTATCCCATTCATCTATTTATTTTGAGGGGGAAAAAAAAGTCTTGTGGTTCAAATTATCTAATTAAGGCTTATTCTTTGAGAATATAAATACAGTCAGAAGGTATTTAGTAAAAACTTCTCAAAGTTGATTAATCAAATCAGTACTTATTTAACACTTTTTAATAAAAGACACTGTGTCAGGCACACTGAGGGGACAAAAGTGGGTAAATGTTAAAATGGATAAGAGTTAATATGAAACCCAATGGGCCACAACTGGAGGAGGTACAAGATGGATTGCCATGTAGTAGCAAGGAGCTTAAACTCCACAAAGTCTGAAGGACAGATCACAACCAACTTACATGCTCCAAATCATAACTAATTACTGAAAATAACGTTGATCTGCTATAATTATTTTTATGTTCTCTGATTAAACGTTTATTGAGCATTATGATATAGTAGCAGAGGATATCAGGGGATGGAAAGACAAGAGTCACACACAATCCTTTTCTTCACATTATCTGCTATGGGATGAGGGAGCTAAGACAAGTAGCAGACACCAGGAATAGGAAGTACTATGATGTGTCATGCATAAGGGATACTACAAAGGTCTATGGGAAGAAGAAAGAGAAGGAAGAAAATAGCCATACATCTATCCTGCTATATAATTTTCATTTTGATGATTTCTTCTACTACCAATCCAAAATAGAAAATTAAGTAGTGAAGATTTTTATACTATATTTAACTAATTTTAGAAATAAAGCACAGATGAACTTCAAGGAATATGAGAAATGTTTTAACATCATTAGCCTGTGCCTTCTTGCAGCTGTCATACTTAAAAGCATTCTTAAGATAACTTAATAAAAAATTACATTTTCTAAGACAGATGAACTGCAAATGGGATCATATTATATGCTCAGGTTTGAATAAGAAAGTTCATAAAATCACCTTGAAATTATAGTTAAACTTTTGCCCTTGATTACTTAGGATGTGGACAAAGAGAGCCAAAACAGAATCAGACACGAGCGTGAAGTGAACTGTAGTGGAGACAAAACCTTTGCTAAAGGTTCAGAACTACTGAATTTGGAATACTGAATATTGGTTAAATGCATGAAAAAAAATCTGCAATTTGAATGGCCTGATGACATAATGACAAATTATTAAATTTATAAACAAACTGGGTAAAAATGCACATTAATTTTCCTTCCCCAAATAGAGCAGAACAAAAAGAAGCAGCAAAAAATTGTTTGATGTACAGAGTTAAATAAACAGATTGTCCTTTCTTATGCAACCTCACTCTTACAGGGCCTGGAGCAGAATATTAAAATTCAACCAACCTCTGGACTGTCTTTTACTCACTGCTGGGTAAGGCCTAAGACAGCGCGCAGAATTCTGCTCTGACTCTTCACTAGCCTAAACTGCACTAAAGCAAGTCATACTTTAGAGAGGCTTCTGCTCACAAGAACTAACTCTTTGGCTAAACTTGGGTTATTAATCACAAATTGAATTAGGCAACTTAGAATTAATAAGACTCCTCTCTATTCTTCTACTAAAAAGGATACAATGACTTAATAGTGGTCAGAGTAATAATTAACATTCAGTCAACAGTTCCTAGTAGTAAGGTACATATTCTGTAAATGGCCATTATTTCTTCTATATCAGTGTTTTCCAAATTATATTCCAACTCTCCAATTCCTGATTCAATCACA
The DNA here is from genome assembly GCF_002263795.3 of Bos taurus. Classification (NCBI taxonomy): domain Eukaryota; kingdom Metazoa; phylum Chordata; class Mammalia; order Artiodactyla; family Bovidae; genus Bos; species Bos taurus. The sequence goes on along the minus strand of NC_037332.1, from coordinate 10,094,723 downwards.
ACTGTCCAGAGTTTTATTCTTTTCAAATGTTAGAGTTCTGTGAAATAGTTTGGAGAAGTAAAGGAATCTGGTTGAAGAACTAAAAATATTTCTCTAAATGAAAGGCACTTTAGCTATTTTAATAACTATTGTTGTTCATATTTCAGAACGTATCCATCTAAAATTATGCAATCCTATAACCTTGCATATCACAAGTTTAATAAGCACATTTTGGTACTTTCATTACATCTGATACTAAGTGATAACAATGATGATGATGAGGATGACCCCCTCATACTAACAATGGAAAAATTTTAGACTTGAAGAAAAATACACAAACACATCCAAGCATGAAAACTATTATATGCAAACAAAGGGAAATTTTTTTTAGCTGAAAAACAACTGAGGGTAAGTGAAACCATCAATTCTCTGGAGAAATAGCACTGAGAGCCACATTTATATACAGAATGCTTAAAATGTGTCAGCTTCATTGTCGGTAACACATTTGAAGCTGATCCAGAGACGTGTGTGTGTGTTTGAGTGCATGTCTGCACGCATAGACAGACAGATTAAAATGTATTTATTTCTCCACCACATTTTTCTACATCAATAGGAGTTTTATAAAATGTCTATATATAATTCTCAACGTAAGATAAGAGACGTTTTCTACTATGCCAAGTCTTTATCAACAGAGCTGAGAGATGTAAATAAATAAACAGGAGAAAACTCAGGTCTTACCTGGATGAAAGTACCTGAAGTATTTCTGTAATAAACAGAATAATATTGTATAATCCCATTAGGTTTTGAAGGAGGTGTCCAAAAAAGAAGTATTGATGAAGAACTGAGGTTTGAATACTGAACATCTTTGGGAGGATCACTTGGTGCTAAAAAAACAAACAGTTGAACACAAAAGTGTACCTGTGTCTCCAAATAATGTCTGAACTGTTCTAAATGTTACCTGTGCCTAAGTTATGACTGTTAAAAATTAAGAATATCTAATTAGAAGTCAGAAATGAAATCTGTAAGGCTCATTGGGCCATCCCCATTAACACTCTACCACAGGAATATCCAAGCAGAGGACAAATGGATTTCTTATTTGTAAAACAGTATCCCAGTTCTAAATCAGGCCAGTGCTTTGGATTTGAAAAAAACATATGACAAGTTTCCAATGCAGAATGCATACTATGAAATTCTAATTTAACTCAGCATTTTGAAGCTGAATAATAGAGGACAAAGGCACAGAGCTGACTTCATGCATTTTATTTTGCTTCATGAAAAAAAAAAACAAAACCCTAGGACCTCCCTGGTGGTCCAGTGGTTAAGAATTTGCCTGGCAATGCAGAGGACATGGTTCAATCCCTGGTCCAGGAAGCTTCCACGCGTTGCGGGGTAACTAAGACCATGCACCACGTCTGCGGAGCCTGTGCCCTAGAACCCAAGCTCCACACTGAGAACTGTGTGGAGGGAGCGGGGCCTCCACTCCCTGCAACCAGAGAAAGCCCAGCACAGCAGTGAAGACCCTGCACGGCCGAAGATAAAGTAAATAAGAAATTAATAAAAAAATAAAAAGCACACTACATGCTAAGTATTGGGTTTTGTGCTGAGCGCATTCACAAATATAAATTCATTTACTCCTCAAAAGGACCCTAAGGTAGGTGATACACCGTATCCATACAAATGGGAAGTTGAGGCACAGAGAGATTACCTAACTTTCCCAAACTCACACAGCTAGAGGGACCACAAAGCAATTTTGTGTGTAACTTATGACAGATATTAGGCTTAATAAGACATCTTTATATTTAATGCGTTTTTTCTGAATAGAATATTCTTTTACTTGGGCTATATTCATAAGAACTTACCTCCCTCGGGTGTTCGGAAGTTGATGATATTGCTTCTCTTTTCCCCATCACCAAATCTGGTACTAGCTGTTACATAAGCATTATATTCAACATTGTGGTCCAAATCTGAAAACTCTAATGATGTTTCAGTTACATTAACAGTTTTTAATGATGATCTGTCCCTAAAAGGAAAAAAAAAATTATCTGTACAATGGACCTTTAAACATTATATATACATTTTCAGCACAAGTACATTAAAAATAAGCAATATTTATGCATATTTATTAATCCAGACTGATAGAATAAAGATGCTGCTGCTGCTGCTAAGTCGCTTCAGTCATGTCTGACTCTGTGCAACCCCAGAGATGCAGCCCACTAGGCTCCTCTGTCTCTGGGATTCTCCAGGCAAGAACACTGGAGTGGGTTGCCAGTTCCTTCTTCAATGCATGAAAGTGAAAAGTGAAAGTGAATTCGCTCAGTCGTGCCCAACTCTTAGTGACCCCATGGACTGGAGCCTACCAGGTTCCTCCGTCCACGGGATTTTCCAGGCAAGAGTACTTATCCTGAAATGCTGAAAAGAACTGAATTTCAGAATAATTCAATACATAAGCTTCTTTTGCTTTCAAGTATATTCAGCTTAGACTGATTTTAATAGATCTCTAGGAATTTTGTATATTCAAAGTAATTATAGCATCCTTTTCATACCAGTGTTTTAGTGTTCAAATATTTGTTCTTTTCAAGTGTAGGCATAATCTTATTCATACAGCATATTTATCAAATCCATTTTATAAATATTGTATAACAATAACATTGATTTCAGACCCAATTCAAATAAACAAATAAAAAATATCTGAATAGCTATATCTAAAATAATGAGTATGGGTTATTCTTTAATTAGAAGCAAGATTTAAAATAATGGATGTAAAACATAACAAGAAAACAAAAAAGTAGAGCTTCTATCTCTTACTCAGCTAAAATCTTAAATGTATCTCAAATATTACTTTGGTAAAGAAAGTAAATACTGATTCACACTCTTCAAGTAAGTACCAAAGTCCCAGGAGAGGGGGAAATGTCTAAAGAGCATACTGTTGCTAAGCAACATGGTACTACAGTTCATTTCAGATATGTTACTTCAGATTCCATAGAACTGGGTGCAGATTAGAATCTAAGCTAAAGAATACGTATGTAACAGTACTGAAAACTGTGCACTTTAAAAACAAATTCATATTTTTAAGAGCAATACAATTAATTACTAAAGGATTTAGATAAAGAAATATGATTAACATCACAGAAAAGATACATATCTCATGTAATGTAATGTCTTTTTTCTTCTTTAGAAACACATGGCATCCAAGAGGTAAATGGATATTCCCTCTGAACATAAAACTCTTTTGTTTCTCTACCACTAAAATATATGAATCCTGAATCATTAAGTGGAATAAAAGATTTTAAGTGAATTAAGGGTATACACAAAGAGATACATTTCAGCCATAGTTTTACCATTACAAAAGCATCAACTCACTCTAAATACAAGTATGGTTATCTGAAAATAGTTGGAAAGCTTACCATAGTGAGAATTATGGATTCAGAATATGCAACTGGAGACAGGCAGGATTAGCCAGGCTATTCAGTGATTTGAAACAGTTTCATCATCCTTTTCCAGAAGCCATAGGGAGAACTGAGTTCTCTCTTTGACTTTGCTGAGACTACAGAATATCTTTTAAAACTTAATGCTATAGCTGTTAGGCTATTAGTCTGAGAAAGATGCCTTGTTATAGAAACTTTACCCAATTCCAGACTCTTGGATCATTAGAAAATCACGATATAGCTAATCCAGTTCAGATCTCTAAAGCTATGAAATTAGCTAAAGCAACCTAATTGCATTGTCTATTTCAAAAATTTCTCTTCCAGCATATTTTTAATAATATCTGCTGCCCTGTGTGACTATCTTCTTGCACTGATCTTCACAGCAAAACATTTTAGATAAGTATCTGCCTATAATATATAAAGGACTTCCCTGGTGGCTCCATCAGTAAAGAATCCTCCAGCAATGCAGGAGATTTGGGTTTGATCCCTGGGTTGGGGAGATCCCCTGGAGAAAGAAATGGCAACCCATTCCCATATTCTGGCCTGGGAAATCCCATGGGCAGAGGAGTCTGGTGGCCTATGGTCCATGGGGTCTCAAGAGTTGGACACAACTTGGCAACTAAACCACCACAATAAGGAAAACCCAGTTTTGTTCCATAGATAATACAGAATCAAGGCAATTACTTGGAAAATGCAGGTCAAACATAAATTTTGTCTTAAATATCTGGGTATTTCAGCAAAAAGAAGGTAGTCTTTATAAATTATCTGAATAACAAAGTCAATAGTCCATCTCATTTAGCATATACAAATATAGTATACACAACTACTCTAATTTATCTCCAGAGACAAAACCATGCTAACAAAAATGTTTCATGTACTGATAAGTCTTGTCTGTTTGGGGCTTGTTTGTTTCCTTTTGGAGTTAATTGTGGCTGATATTTGAATAACTATGGTAGAAAAATATCTGAGCATAAACTTCAACGGGAGCTTCAACTTCTGATACAAGTTCAGAATGCATCTTAAGTTCATAAGAAATGGCTTGCTATTAAACTGAGAACCAGGAGTAGGAAAAGGAGAGAAAATTGACACTTTCCCCGAGGATCTGACTTCACCCTCTTTGCTCTTAGGCTGTTGCCAGACTGGAGGAAACACACAGAAACCTCTGGGCCGAAGCCTGAGCTCTCTGCTCTCTGAACAGCCATCTCATGGACGATCTTACAGTTCAGAGGGTCACTCCCTCCCATGCATGAGAAACGCAACTTTGATGCTGCTACAATCAGTTTTTTCTCCTGGTTTTAACTGGTTTAGTGTAAAAATCTGTTTTCTTCTTATTAGTTTAAAAATATTTTATTTCCATTTATAAAAGTATGTTTTATATAAGGCTTTCCTGGTGGCTCAGTGGTAAAGAATCTGCCTGCCAATGCAGGAGACGTGGGTTCAATCCCTGGGTTAGGAAGATCCACTGGAGAAGCAAATGTCAGCCCACTCCAGTATACTTTCCTGGGAAATACCATGGACAGAGGAGCCTGATGGGCTATAGTCCATGGGGTTGCAAAGAGTCAATTTGGTGACTAAACAACAGCATTTTATATCTTGACTTTTCACTTATGTTAAGAACAATAATCTACATCATTATTTTTTTCTAAGTTGCTTAATTTGGATATATCATAGTTCTTCAGCCTTCCCTCTATAAGTTAACATTTAGGCTGTTTCTCTCCTTTTTTCTTTAGTTATTACTAACAATGATGCAGCAATCATTATTATCTTTCCATAACAGTACTTTTATTTCTACAGGCTAAATTCCAAATATGTGATTGAACCAGATGGGTTTTTTTTTTTTAATTTTTAATGATAAATCATTATGATTTGGAGTCACAGCAACAAGTGTGCAAACTCACCACTAGTCTGGCTAGTAATCTTAATTTCTGCAAGTTCAATTTACCAGAAACATTTAATTTGAACATCTGTGACCATGAGTGAAAAAGAATTATCTTCTTATTGGTCATTTACAGTCCTAATTTTGGAATAATTTATTTACAATTTCCTTTTATATACTTTTAGTCCCTTAAATGGAAAACAGCATATGTTGAGGAGTTAGGGAGACATTTTTCTTTTAGATAGTGTTCCCAAAGAAGAGATATCTTCATAAGGGGAATCACATATTCCCTATCCTTTCTATATTTAGTAATGGTGTATATACAATCAACATTCAACAAAATTTACTGAGCACCTATTTTATGTCAGGAAAGATGTTAGGTGCAAATGAGAAAGGCACAGGCCCTACCCTCCAAATAGACAAAGCAGTAAATAATTAAACAACAAATTCATTAATAACAATAGTTTTCCCCCTATTAGCTAAAAGCAAAGAAAAAAGAGAAAGGGATGAGTGAAGAAATTAATTGGGAACAAAGAGTAGAAAAGGAGAATAAATCATAGCCTCCAGAGCTGCAGAAAATGTTCACTAGAGAGCGAGTTTGTAAGATTTGAGAGAAGAGGGAGTTGAGTGAGATGGGGAGAGGAAAAGGCCCTTTGACAGAGCAGGTCTAACTCTTAGGTATCCAAAGTCATAAACTGCATGGAGATGGAAGGAACATAAATGGCACACAATACTCAGAAAATCAGCCAAACCTCTCACACAGTGCAGATTATTACACTGAGGGAAAAAAAAAAACAAAAAAAACTCTTGAGAGTGTTGAGTGCTATCGTTTTACTGATTTAATTCTATAAACTAGAAAATAAATTAGAACATTTTTAAAGCCTTTTTGAATGAGAAATCAAAAGACTTTAATGACTGAAATTATTCTGAATAAATATAAAATTATTCTGAATAAATTTATATTCATCTGCACTCATTGGTAACAAGAAAATGTCTTGAGATGAAATTAATGGAGATTTAAGACAAAGTTATTTCCTAGTTAATTTACACTTCTTTTCAAAGGACAGGCCACATTTTAACATCAGGGCATAAAGGAAATTCTAGAGTTTAAGAGCAGTTTCTTTGCTCTGCTTTACCAATTCCTTTGCTCATTTCTTATCACATCAAGACTATGCCAAACAACAATTACCTATGAGAAATCACGAACACCAACACCATATGGAAAGATTTAAACAAAATTTCCTATTTTCCCAACTGTTGTGAAAAACAAATAAGGATATATAGGGAAGATACAAAACACAACATTTGTCCCCAAATATTAACTACTACAGTATCTCTCAAGTCCTTCTCTTTAGCTCTCCAAGATGTTTTGTTCCCCAATCACAAGCTTTCCTAGCTTTGTACATTTCACCAATGTGATGAAAAGAGCCCTGAAGGTATTAAAACTCAAGATCCACACAGGTGAAATAAATGACTAAATGAATTTAAAAGAGAATAAAAGATTGTGGTCAGAAAGACAAACACCGATAGGGTATATTAATGTATATATAAGGAATTTAGAAAGATGTTAATGATGACACTGTATGTTAGACAGCAAGAGAGACACAGATGTAAAGAACAGACTTTCGGACTCTGTGGAAGAAGGTGAGGGTGGGATGACTTGAGAGAGTAGCATTGAAACATGTCTATTACCATATGTGAAACAGATCACCAGTCCAGGTTCCATGCATGAGACAGGGCACTCAAAGCCAGTGCACTGGGACCCGGATGGGGAGGGAGGTGGGAGGGGGTCGAGGATGGGGGACGCGTGTACAACCATGGCTGATTCATGTCAATGTATGGCAAAAACCACCACAATATTGTAAAGTAATTAGCCTCCAATTAAAATAAATAAATTGGGAAAAAAAAAAAAAAGAGTGTGATGGGAACTAAGTTAAACTGCAGAGCAAATGCTCCACCTAAAGACAGCCTTTCTTCAACTCCAGCTGATTTTTTTTCATGAGGAACATGGCAAAAGTATTCTGATTTTTGTAAGAAACAAAGGAAGCTGAAGTTTCACTAGATACCTACTCATTTAAAAATACTACACAATTCTGTTTAGAATTTATTAACAGTTTGTTGGTCCAGCGAAGCACGAGTGGCCTACTGCTAGCCTGCTCGTCACCTTGGTAACCAAGCTTCATCTCATTCATTCATGAAAATGATTAATAAAAAAGAACTAGGACAGAGCTCTTAACATCCCACTAAAAAACTCAAGAAGTCAAATGATCAAAAGCACCCTTGTGCTAACCACTCCTTCCATCTCTGTATCTCCCACCACCCTAATCCAGCTCCACTGTTTCATTTTTACAATGCCACGCATCTACCTCTTGTGCTAACCACTCCTTCCATCTCTGTGTCTCCCACCACCCTAATCCAGCTCCACTGTTTCATTTTTACAATGCCACGCATCTACCTCTTGACACAGCCTACTCACGCTACCTCCACGCCTCCATAGACCCTTCCCACTCTGAGATGTTCCCCTAAACTAATCTGTCTTTACCACCTTCATTTCAAATGTAAGATAAACTCAGGAAATTTGAAATGGCCCCCTTCCCACTCTGATTATTGATCTATATCACACATTGAAACCATTAGGCAGTTTTAATAGAGTGAAAATCTTTCCGAAAACTGGAAGAAATAGGGCTAAACATACCTTTTTAGCGTAACAAAAGCCATTTCCAAAAGTAAGCTTTTATGTTACAGGGGAAATCACCAGTAACATTTAATAAAAATCTACAGTAAAACTGTTTTGACTTCCTTATATATTGCTCAGCAAGTATTTTTAAATTATTTCACATGGGCTTATTTTATCTCTAATTAGTCTACAACCATTTTAAGGTTCTATATATTTTTTATCTCCCCACAGAGTTTAAAAGCCAAGGTCTGTGTATAAGCTAGAATTTTCAACATCATTTACATTCCAGTCTTTTAGCTGTATCTTATGGACCATTCACTTAAAAGTTTTATGAACAAGGAAGAAAACTACTGTTAAAATTTACTGACATTATAGAAATAAAATTGCTAAACAAACCCAAGTTGAATTCAACTATAAAATAAACACGTTGTATAAATCAGTTTACTATAACACCACACTTCAATCCAAAGTATATTAAAAGAATACACTTAGAGGGGTCTCGGAGAAGGCAACGGCACCCCACTCCAGTACTCTTGCCTGGAAAATCCCATGGGTGGTGGAGCCTGGTGGGCTGCAGTCCATGGGGTCGCTAGAGTTGGACACGACTGAGCGACTTCACTTTCTCTTTTCACTTTCATACATTGGAGAAGGAAATGGCAACCCACTCCAGTGTTCTTGCCTGGAGAATCCCAGGGATGGCAGAGCCTGGCGGGCTGCCATCTATGGGGTTGCACAGAGTCGGACACAACTGAAGCGACTTAGCAGCAGCAGCAGCAGCAGAGGGCTCTAGTAGAAATGCGTTTATCTAGTGGTGGCTGCCCTAGGAATGAAAGGACTGTTTCTCATTTGAAAATGTATAAACATAATTTACCAGTATAACTGAGGGAAAAGTGTTACTTAGGTGACAAAAATTATTTTACAAAGCAAACTCTAGAAGAACACATTATTTTTAAATGTAATGTGTTAAAGAAGATTTCTGAACACACCATCTACAAATCAAATATGGCTCACATAGTAGCGGTTATAAAATGATTGCACAATAACCCTCATGAGCTATTTTGTAAAGACATACTCATGACAAAGAAAGAAGTCACCAGTATAACAAATAGAGTAGGTAACCTGCAATTTGCAGACACACTGAAAATAGCAAATATCCAAAGATGATGTTTTTTAATTTTCCAGGCAAGAATACTGGAGCGGGGTGCCATTTTCTACTCTAGGGGATCTTCCCAACCCAGGGGCTGAACTTCTCCTGAGTTTCCTGCATTGGCAGGTGGATTCTTTACCACCAGCGCCGCCTGGGAAGCCCTAGTGTTGGAGCAAGTTCCCAGTTATCCAGGCTAAAGCCTCTTAGGGCGTTCAGCCTCTTCCTGTTTTCTTCCATAATCACTTGTCAGATTCTGTAATGGTCTCTGAGTGCTGTCATTAGAGATTTCTGTGAAGCATCAATCTCCGCATTTGTATTAGCGCTTTTCAACATTGTCCTAAACCAGGCTTTCACCTGCTCATGTGGGGACTATATCACTGCCTTCCAATTGGCTCCTCAGTCTTCATCATATGCTTCAACACAAAAATCTACTTGAACATTCTTCATAACTCATGAGATGGAACAGCTTGCTTCCTTCAGAAAGATGTTGTTTTTTAAAAAGAATTTGGCAGTTAGTGAAAGAACGAAAATAATGGAAATTGAGTATTGTGAGAGAAATGTGAACCCCTGAAACAGGAACTCTGCTAATAAAAATAGAGACCACTTACACAGTGCTTTAAGAGAACCCCACAGATAACTTAGTGGCAGAGTCACCATTCGGACCTATGTCTCTCCACTCAGAATGTGCTGCATGGTATCATGATACATGCCTCCTATTCTCCCCAATTAAACTGATATGGCAAGAGTTCCAAAAAACCATTAAAGAAAGAAACTGAAGTCGTTCAGTCATGTCTGATTCTTTGCAAAACCATGGTCTGTTGCCTACCAGGCTCCTCCATCCATGGGATTTTTCAGCCAAGAATACTGGAGTGGGTTGCCATTTCCTTCTCCAAGGGATCTTCCCAACCCAGAGATAGGAACCCGGGTCTCCCACACTGCAGGCAGACGCTTTACTGTCTGAGCCATCACGTAAGCCCCCCAAAACCATTACTGATTAGTAATAGTGATAAAAAAGGACCCTGGATCATGATATCCCTTTTAACTACAGAGGCTAAAGCTTCCAGCTTAGGTAAGAAGATGCTGGAAATTTAAAAATATCTCTTATATACTTCATTACCATTTATATCTGTCAGTCTATTACAGATGATATTCTTAAACATGTTAAGATGTTTTTCCTTTTTTGTTGTTTCTTTATAAGACCTAACTCTGGTCAACAGAAGGTGTCCACTGTTTGGAAAAGCATCACTGCTTTTATGCCGGAAATGAAAAGATAGTAAGTCTCTACTAAATTTTTAACTCTTAAAATATACTCTGCATTCAGTCATCCATTCAGCAGATGATTTAGTTTCAATTATGAGCCAGGTAGTTTCCTGTTCCAACACAGCGATGAACAAACCAGATCTTGGAGCAGATAGGATCTTCATCTCTCTGCCTCTTCTTTCACACTCGCCTCCTCCCTATGTGTGGTGTGTGAGAGAGAGAGAAAGAGAAATATAGCCAAGTTCTATTGAGGAAAAAGCGTTTCCTATGTTCTCTTTCCACAGTAAGAGTCAGTCCAGCACGAATATAGGCCATAAAGTTTTATAATAATTCATGGTGTAGAAAGGAAGAATTACATGCAAAAAGAAAGCTTTCAGCAGTCAAAAAGAAAAAGTTTTGCACTACTAAGAAAAGGTGAGAAAAAGAACAGGACAAAGCTGTCCTGGGATCTTAAGTTGAAGGTGAAAGTGAAAATGTTAGTTGCTATAGTCGTGTCTGACTCTGTGACTCCATGGGCTATAGCCTGCCAGGCTCCTCTGTGCATGGGGATTTTCCAGGCAAGTATACTGGAGTGGGTAGCCATTCCATTCTCCAGGGGATCCTCCTGACCCAAGATTGAACGTGGACCTCCTGCATTGCAGGCAGCTTCTTTACTACCTGAGCCACCAGGGAAGATAAGCTGAGGGTAGGTGGTGAAGACAAATGAATAGTTTGTGAAGGAAGTGCCAGCATAGAGCTTCTCCTTCTTAGGATAGAGAGGAAAATGGTAAACCTCTTAGAAAATCTGTCTTCAGTATGGCATTACTCATGTCTAGTTAAGTAGTTAGGTCCAGTGATTATCAATACTTATGTCTGGTAAGATCTAAGGGCTCTTCCAGCAGACCACTGGAGCTAAGGAAAGGTGCAGAAGCCACCTTCCAGTCCTGCACACTACAGATCCGTTCAGAGAAAACAACAGAGAGCATATAGCTACCTGAGCCTTGAGACAGACATGCTAAGAGATCCAGAGTACTAGAATAAATCTGAGGTTGGATCAAGGCTAAAACAGAAAATAAAAACCTTGAAACTGGAAGCTATGATGGCGGGGGTGGGGGGGGCGGGAGGGGGTGTGGGGGTGTGGGGGGGTGGGTGTGAGGGGGTGGGTGTGGGTCCCAGAATGGTTCCCAACAGTCAAATGAGATGAGTCACGATATCCCAAACTTGAGATCCCCTCATGCTACTTTCCGCGGTCTCTCCTATACCTACAGTCCATTTTAGGAAGTGAGACAGAAATGGGACACCGCCTGAAAGAAGAGAGAAAAAAGGACTGCGGGGGAGTTGAACTCACACAGCATGATCACTATACAGAGTAATGATACCGTTTATCAGAGTAGGACCGGAAACCCAACCAGAAAAGTCTTGATTCTCATTAACTTTTTTCACTGTCAATTTTTTTTCTAACTCAGCAAAACAGTGTCATAAATCTCTGAGTCATTACCTTTGATTCAAAAATCCAGAAGTCATCATTGATTCCATTGATTTCTCTTTCTTTTCATTCCCACAGCCAATCAATCCATCACTGGGTCCAAGCAACTTTTCTTCCTAAGTGTAATAAAAAGCTGCCACTTCTCTCCTCCATCCCAGGATCATCTATAGCCCAGATTACTAAAATAAGCTCCCACCTAATATTCCTGCTAGCATTTTCCCCCCTACAATTCTTTCTGCATAAAGTACCCAAAGTGCTTGAATAATGCTTTAATAACTGTACTTTAATAATTCCCATTACAACTGAAATGAAAACAAATCCTTATGATGGCTTAGCTCCTGACCTTTGCCAGCCTCCTACTCTCCAGTATAACTCTCCTCTGTCTCTCCATCTGTGGCAACACTCACCTTTTCTATGGTTTTCAAAACATATGTGTTTCCTCACAGAGCCTATGCACTTGATATTCCTTCCTCCTGCAGATCCAGACCTGACAAGAAGCTCCTTCTTGTTCAGATCACAAGTAAAGGCCATCTATTCTTTTGGCCTTTTCTTTGGCCATATATTCTTTTAGAAGCATCCTATCAAAAGTAACCCTCTTTCCCCTGATTCCTTCTCTTTTGTTTATTTATGGGTATATAACCCAATTATCTCTTTAGAATGTAAGCTCCTTGAGGGCAGGGGTCTTATGTGTGTCTTGTTCACAGGTACATAGCTCCTCTATCAATGTTACTGAATGAAGAAATGAAACCCTGAACTGATAAATGGAGTCGGGTAATAGAGGGGAATGGTTACCTTGTCTCACTGCTCTCCTCCCATTATCATCCCTCATGCCACTCCTAATTTTGCCAAAGCAAAAGGACTTGGAATCAGGCAATGAAGAATACAGGAAGGGTAATCCTAAGGAGCAGTATGCAAAGGGTTTAAAGAGGGACTGGGGTGGGGGGAAGTCTTCATTTAGGAAAGAGAAGAGTAGACTTCTTAAAAACATCATACATAGCCTTTCACTCAATGCCGGACCTTCTGAGTAAGAAATATAAAAGAAATGTCTATATAAAGCATTATGTAAATTGCATTTTCAAAGTTGAAATATTTAACACATTAGGAAATATGTTATATCACTTGTGAATCCTTATACCAGGATTTATAGTCGATCAAAGTGAGGCTTCTAATCTATTGAGTTTCCATGAAGCAATATATTAATACCATGTTGTTAATCAATGAGAAGCACTATAGGATTATGTCTTTTTTCACAACTGACTCATAAATAGGCAAGTAGGATAAAGGTGATCAGTAAAAAATAAATACACTGCTTACATTTCAATGGACAATTGACCTTAAATAATAGAGTTCTGGAGAAATATCTTTTAGTTAAATTTTAGTTTAAAATATTCTGCTCAAGGAAACTTAAAAGGAGAGTGGCATAGAGAATACTGGAGTAATATTCTAAAAGCTTTTCACATATAATTATAGTTGGAGTCACATGAGCAGTCCATGATGCTGAAGAGCAGGATTCTAATGTAATTATACATAATACATTTATTTTGTTTTGATTACAAAATTCACATTATTTGACTATGCTTGGACCTCCACCTAATATGGGAAAAAGTTGTTTCTTAATAAAAGCATATAAACTAGCCTATTAATAATCAGATTTCTAATGTAGCTTCACAATCTGAAATTTTAAAACTGCATTCCTATTATGTTACAGATTAATACTTGTTCTCAGAACTATTTCCAGAAAAGAAAAAAAATTCTTACCAGACATAAACTGTGTAATAGAGGATAATTCCATTTGGCTCCAGGGGTGGTTGCCATGACAACTTCACCATGACACCAGACAACTGTTTTACAGAGAAGTCTTGTGGGGGAGAATCAGGAGCTGAAAAGTTAGGGTATAAGATAATGTATTAATATTTTATTAAACATACATAAGCAGCAGCTAAAATAGAAATGCACAGAATTTTTATTTTGAACTTTCTGGTAAATGAATTGGGTACAGGGCCTTTCTCCATGGGCTGGAGAGGCTGTTTACTTTCAAAATGAGATGATAAAAGATTTTGCATGGTGGTGTTAGAACATCTGTTTCTGTGATTCAATGGAAAAAAATATTTCATGAGAAAAAAAGAACAAGGGTTATGACACTGTGATTCACCTACCATTCAAGGACATCTTGGTAAATTATCATCCTCTAATAAAAATAAAACTACTGGGGTGAGTAAATATACAATAAAAGAGCTCCCAAAACAATAAAAAGAACCGGGGGAAAAAATCACACATCCAAGAAGTGGTAAAGTGATAAGCATAGCATTGTGAAAGCAACTGACCGACCTCACAATGAAAACTATACTCCTCAATTTCATGTGTGTCATTAAACTGCAAAATAGCATCAAAATGTGTTCACTAAATCTTCAAAATTGAATGGTTGACAAAGGAAATGCCAATGTAGCACATAAACAAGTATATAGACATTTTAGGGTCTATTTCTAATTGTGCTATCATAGTGTAAGGATTCAAATATTTCAGCCATTCTGCATTTAAAAAATACATTAAACACTAAAAAATACTGTAAACTAATTATCAAGTATATATTTCAACTTAGATAAAACATTTAGAATGCAAGTTCTCAGTTGCTACATAATAGCAGAGTAATATTTTAAAATATTAACATTTTTTTCATGTAAAGGGGTATAAATTATTACAATTTTGATCACTGTTTTAGTTATACATGGAAACTGAACTCACACCTAGTAGAAATTCTGAGGATTAGTTCAGATTTCTTTAAACAGTTTTAATTTATAGATTAGTATTGTGCAGAACACTTTTTTCCAGTGATTTGAAGATGCTGCTTGAATTATTATATTTTCCTTCTAACTTTTGGGATAATCGCAACTATAGTGCATGTGTACACATACATGTGTGTTTTGATATTGTTTGATATTGTTATTCTGATAATAACAATTCTTCAAAAAAGAGTTTATTGAGCAGAGAAAAGCTTTATGAAATAAGTTCCACAAAATAACAGTAGCAGCTGTATTTATATTTTCCGTTGATATTCTCACTGGCACCACAATAAAGATGCTATCAAACCTGATTATCACAGAATCCATATATCACATTGGAGGTGTTTGTTTCCCAAGATATGAATTACCTCTAACTGAGGAAATTCTTTCATTTGTGAAAACAAAAAACTGTGATATTTTTCTAAATATCACTGCAAAACTTTTGTTTATTATTGGGAAAAAAGAATTTTAATCAAAACTAGCACTTATACAGAACACTGTATGTTGTAACTAAGCATTTCTCTTTGATAATATGCTTTATGCTTTAAGATGTTTAAGTGGAATATCAGCTCTTGGTGTTTTATATTTAATCTTCCATATATTCTTGAGTAGTTTCTTTTTTATGTCAAACTTTTTATTACTAAAAAAGTGTGATTAAATGCCTTTTTAAGTAAAATACTGCATATCTACTATATCAGACAAAGTTTTAACCATTTTAACATTTGTCAAAATTACTTTTACACTCTTCAGAAATAGCTCAGTTGGTGAAGAATCTGCCTGCAATGCAGGAGACCCCGGTTCAATTCCTGGGTTGGGAAGATCTGCTGGAGAAGGGATAGGCTATCCACTCCAGTATTCTTGGGCTTCCCTTGTGGCTCAGCTGTTAAAGAATCTGCCTGCAATGTGGGAGACCTGGGTTCAAACACTGGGTTAGGAAGATTTCCTGGAAAAGGGACAGGCTACCCACTCCAGTATTCTGGTCTGGAGAATACCATGGAAAGTTGGACACAACTGAGTGACTTTCACTTTCACTTCAGAACTGCAATTTTAAAAAATGAAATTGGAAAAACTAGAATAAATAAATGCAATGTCTTTTGCAATCTATCCAACTCATCATGACAGAGATATGAGTATAGATAAGAAGGGTCTTCATAAGGCTTTTACTTTCTCTGCTTGGCATGATCATTCCTATCCCTAACCCTCCCTCTACTCATCTTGCTTCAGGTCAGAGCTTAAACATAACTTAATCTGCTACATTTTCCTGGACACTCAGAGTAGCTAAAATTCTTATTTTTGTCCTGATGAACACTTCTACCAGTAATTATAATTATCAAAATTATTTGTCTACATATTTGTCAAATTTAGATCTCTTCTAAAGAAGATAAGGAGTTCCTAATACCCAACAAAAAGCAAAACTTCTGAGGCCTTTATCCATTTTAGGTTTGCTGTAATTTTTCTATAAGGGGGTTTTGTTCTTTACCCTGTTTGTTAGCAACTATGTCAATGACTGAGCCAAGGACTTAGATGGATGTTTACCATAACTTCATATTTTGAATAGCCCAGGTATAATTTGAAACTATTGACATGAGCAGTAATAAACTCTGACTGCTCAAAATAATAACATATGTTGTCTACTGGTCTAGGTTCCTTCAGAAACAACCTCAAATTCTTACTACATGGGCTATTTAGATTAGAAATTAAGAAGTGGGTACTCTATCTAGTAGGGCATTGCTAAAATGATCTAGTACATCTTTCTGAGACATTATCTAAGACAGAAGACGATCTAACCTTCTACCCTAGCCTTTAACCACTGTCCCACAGGGAAAATTCATTTATTTGGTAAATTTTCACTTTGAGAGCAAGAAAAATCTAATTATGAAAAAATGAAAATTTGGACAGGTAAGTTCTGCTGAAGAAACAAGCATAGGAAGCAGAGGCAATAACTAAGGAAGACTAACCCATGAGAAGACAGAAACTGGGGCGCCTGGTGAATGACTGTAATCTGAACATCCATAAAGCACAGTTCAATGGGAAGATGGGGAAAGCTTGAGAGGGTGAAAAAAGATATTCTACGAACACATGTTACATCCAGAACTCCTCCTCCTGGCAATGGGACTGACTTTTGCAGAAGAAGAAGAATATTCTCAAAATATACAATGTAGAAAACATAAAAGGCAACTCCAAATCCAAAATGCATCTCTCAAAAGTAATTTTCTTTTTAGCATGATAATATGCCTACAACTTGGTGAAGTAGCATTGTAAAGTGGTCTCAATAGTAAAGTTGGTTTTATCCAAGTGAGGAAAGGTGAGCTTAAAAGTTGAAAATGAAGGCTATTAACATTCAGGAATAGCATCTTGGCAAATTATGGAGAGAAGTCTGGTAAATAGCCTGAACTCATTAGCAAGCTAATCTTAATAACATAAAAAAATGCTACAGGCCCTTCCTGATCCCAACACCTTGTTTCGGATTCATTGACTTATTGTGTGGTGAGCAGAACGAGCTTGGACTCTGTAAAGGTCTCCCTGGGCATGAAATGACACATGTATGTAATATACCTGGCTCAGGATGAAGGTTATGAGTTCTGTTCTCCTGGGATGTTTTTGCTTTTAAAAGCAACAGATTAAAAAGCAACTTAAGGAGAGAACAAGATGGCGGAGGAGTAGGTGGACGTGGAGTACAACTCTCTCCATGGATACATCAGGAACACACGGTCAGACACAGAAGTCCATGTAGAACACCAGCAGAGAGCGGACAGGAGTACCCGACCAGTGGAAAAAAACATATAGAACCATGCAAAACTTGGTAGGGAGAAGGAACTAGGGGGAAAAGCAGGAGTGTGAGAAGGACTGGATCTGCCCTCAGCTGGTGGGGGAACTGAAGCCAGGGTCCAATCCCCACAGCAGGACAATTGTCTGAGTCAGAGGAGAAACATTTAAGGCTGAGAGTGAAACAGCTGATCTGTGGCAGCCATACACCCCTTATAGGAATGCTGGTCTCCTGGAAGGCACAGCGGCTGGGAGTTGGAGTTTAGGGACTGTGGAGCAATCCCAGGACGAGGGCTGCTGTTGACTGCAGAGAGACGGATCGAGGGGATGTGAGGGAGAAGACCGTGGTGGGAAATGTCTGTGGAGGAAAGCCAGGCAGCTTTGGAAGCAAAGCAATACTGCTGAGTCACATGTAGGAGGTGGAGTCATCACCATGGCCTCTCCCCCCACACAACAGCATCAGCAGCTGAACAATAGAGAGGCTGGCCCATCAAACGCCTGATCCCCTGAACTATGGAGTAGGACCCCACCAAGTGTGCTCCTTTAAGTGCCTGATGCACTGATCTACAGAGTAGGACCCCAGCCAGGGGGGCCTCTCTATGTGCCCGGCACGTCTAACAACAGAGAAGGACCCCAGGCAAGGGAACCCTCCAAGTGCCTGAACAGGTGGAGGTACGGAGAAACACTGACCAAAGAGGCCTTCTGATCACCGGCTACAAGAAGCTTGAAAAAAGATGCTGACAGGGCCATAACTCCTGCAGCAGAGGCAGTCTGTGTCCCTGCACACGTGGCATCACCTGGGTCCCTGCAAGCCAAGCAGCTGCACCACCTTCACACTCAACTCTCACTTGGGCAAAGCTGCCACAGGCAAAAAAAGAGTCTTGCCTCTATGCACACAGGGTTGCTTCATTCATGTCCGACGCTTTGCAACACTGTAGGCTGTGGCCTGCCAGGCTCTTCTGTCAGAGAGGGGGTTCTCCAGGCAGGAATACTGGAGCGTATTGGCCAATACTGGTTGCCATACCCTTCTAGAGCACTGTATTCCCTGCTGCCTTAGCCGCCAACCCCCTGAGTATCTGGTGCTGCCAGAGCCCCTGCGACCCAAGCAGCTGCACCACCTCCACACCTGGCCCTCACGGGGCAAACCCAAGCTCTCCAGGAAAGCCTCAGGAGCTAAACCCTTGTAGACGACCCACATGTAGAGGTGGAAATAAAACCACAATTGAAACCCAGGGGCAGTGTGGCTAAGGAAGAAGACCCAAAACGTTCCCAACAGCTATACAAGGTGCAGACTAAATCCACATGGTCAACTGGCAAACTCTGTGTCTACGGAATATATAAAAGGTCACTGAGAGCTCCCACAAAAGAAAACACGCTAGCTCTGATAGCTGTGGACACTGGAGGCAAGAACACACAGAAGTCGGACCAGATTAGAATCTGAGCTGCCCCCATAGCAGGTCCAGAGATCAGCACAGTATTGGAGGGCATCCTAGGGAGGTAAGATGAACTGTGACTCCCAGCGAGGTGAAGGACTCTGACAGCAGTGACTCAAGAAAAGCATTTATTATTCTTATGTTTTGACTTGTTCTGTAGATTCTTTTGGAATTTTTCTTTTTTTTTTCCTCCCCCCTCCCCGTTGTAGTTGTTGATTTTATTGGCAATATGAAATCTAATTAAGCTTTTGAGCTTTTTTTTTTCTTCTCAGACACATTTTTTAGTTGTTATAAACCTCTGCCCCTACATTGGGCTTTTGCAGTTCTGTGGAATTTTTTTCTCTTTTTTAATTTTAATTTTTAATTTTTTAAACCTATTTTATTTTTTCTACATTTATTCCTTTGTTTGCTTTTTCTACTGTTCTTTTCCCCTTGCAGTTAATCTTTAATGTATACAAATCTTTATCTATCTCTATTTAACTTTTCATATCTATTCTTTCTTTCCTTTCCTCTCATATTTGTTAGTTTTATTTTCATTGCTTTATTCCTCAATTGGCACCTTGCTTTAGTTTTGTTTTCCAGTTTGTGCTTCAGTTAGTTTTGTTCTGGTAGATATAACTTTTGCTTTCATTTGTTCGCCAGGTCAATCTATTGTACTTTATTTTTGTTGGACTGTTTTGATTTTGCTTATGGGTATATATGTATATGTGTATATTCAGTCACACTTCTTATTGTTGTTATAAACTTCTGCCTCCACGTTGGACTTTTGCAGTTCTATGGAATTTTTCTTTTTTCTTTCTTCTTCTTTTTTATAATTTTAATTTTTAATTTTTTAAACCTATTATATTTTTTCTACATTTATTTCTTTGTTTGCCTTTCCTACTGCTCTTTTCCCCTTGCAGTTAATCTTTAATGTATATAAATCTTCTTTATGTCCCTCTATTTAACTTTGCATATCTATTCTTTCTTTTCTTTCTTTCCTTTCCTCTCAACATATTTGTTAGTTTTGTTTTCATTGCTTTATTCCCCACTTGACACCTTGCTTTAGTTTTGTTTTCCAGTTTGTGCTTTAGTTAGTTTTGTTCTTAACAGGTAAATATAATTTTTTATTTCCTTTGTTCGCTGGGTCAATCTACTATTTGACTTGGGTTTATGTGTATATTCCATTATTTTAAGTATTATTTGGCTGATTTTGTAACTGTCATTTTCCTGGGGTTCACTTTGGTTTCTCATTTTTGGATATTTGTTTTAATCTCACTTAATGCCATAACAAACCACTTGTGGGATCTTCGTTCCTGACCAGAGATCAAGCCCTGAGCCTTTGGAGTGGGAGCACTGACTCCAAGACCCTAGACTACCAGAGAACTAACCCTGCTGCTGCTGCTGCTGCTGCTAAGTTGCTTCAGTCGTGTCCGACTCTGTGTGACCCCATAGACAGCAGCCCACCAGGCTCCCCCGTCCCTGGGATTTTC
Source organism: Bos taurus (assembly GCF_002263795.3). Taxonomy (NCBI): domain Eukaryota; kingdom Metazoa; phylum Chordata; class Mammalia; order Artiodactyla; family Bovidae; genus Bos; species Bos taurus. The sequence continues at coordinate 10,074,443 of NC_037332.1, read as the reverse complement.
CAGGCAAGAACACTGGAGTGGGTTGCCATTTCCTTCAATGCATGCAAGTGAAAAGTGAAAGTGAAGTCGCTCAGTCGTGTCCAACTCTTAGCAACCCCATGGACTGCAGCCCACCAGGGTCCTCCGTCCATGGGATTTTCCAGGCAAGAGTACTGGAGTGGGGTGCCATTGCCTTCTCTGGAACTAACCCTAAGGAGTATCAAATAGTGAGAACTCACACAAAGGAAACCACTTGAATACAAGACCCGGCATTACCCAACCACCAGTAGCACCCTGTGCAGGGCACCTCATCTAAAGGACAAACAAAACAAAAATACAAACCCAATCATTAGAAGACAGGATTACCACCTCACTCAGCCTTGCCCACCAGAGGAAAAACAAACAAACAAACAAAATCTCAGCACAAATCTCACCCTACACAAACCACTGGACCAACCTTGGGAGGGCAGAAACCAAAAGGAAGAAAGAAGTCAACCTTGAAGACTGGGAAAAGGAGACCTCAAACACAAAAAGTTAAAAAAAAATAATGAAAAGGCAGAGAAATACTACACAAATGAAGGAACAAACTAGAAACACAGAAGTCCAAATAAAGAGGAAATAGACAAACTACCTGAAAAAGAATTCAGAATAATTATAGTAAGATGATCAAAAACTCTGAAAATAAAATGTGGAAAATGCAAGAATCAATTAACAAAGACCTAGAAGAATTAAAGAATAAACATACAGAGACAAACAACACAATTACTGAAATTAAAAATACTCTAGAAGGAATCAACAGCAGAATATCTGAAGCAGAAGAACGAATCAGTGAACTGGAAGATAAAATGTTGGAAATAACTTCTAAAGAGCAGGACAAAGTAAAAAGAATGAAAAGGACTGAGGATAGCCCAGAGACCTCTGGGAGTATATCAAATGCACCAACTTTCAAACTACAGGGGTCCCAGAAGAAGAGAAAAAGAAAGGATATGGAAAAATTTTGAAGAGATTATAGTTGAAAGTTTCCTCAACATGGAAAAGGAAATAGTCACTCAAGTCCAAGAGGCACATACAGGATAAACCCAAGGAGAAACACGCCAAGACACATACTAATCAAACTAACAAAGACTAAATACAAAGAAAGAATATTAAAAGCAGCAAGGGAGAAGCAACAAGTAACATACAAAGGAAACCCAATATGCTTAACAGCTGATCTTTCAGCAGAAACTCTGCAGGCCAGAAGGGAATAGCAGGATATATTTAGAGTACTGAAAGGGAAAAATCTACCCAGCAAGGATCTCATTCAAAATTGATGGAAATATAAAAAGCTTTTCAGACAAGCAAGAGAATTCACTACCACCAAACCAGGTTTACAACAAATGTTAAAGGGACCTATATAGTCAAGAAGTACAAGAGAAGAAAAAAGATCTACAAAATCAACTCCAAACAAGAAAATGGCAATAGGAACATATATATCAATAATTACTTTAAATGTAAATGGATTAATGCTCCAACAAAAAGACACAGACTGGCTGAATGGATTCAAAAACAAGACCCATATATATGAACTGTCTACAAGAAACCCACTTCAGACCTAAAGACACATAGAGACTGAAAGTGAGAGGATGGAAAAATATATTCCATGCAAATGGGAAGCAAAAGAAAGCTGGAGTAGCAATCCTCATATCAGACAAAATAGATCTTAAAATAAAGAATATTACAAGAGATAAGGAAGGACACTACATAATGATCAAGGGATCAGTCCAAGAGGAAGACATAAAAATTGTAAATATCTATGCACCCAATACAGAAGCACCTCAATACATAAGACAAACTCTGACAGACATAAAAGGAGAAATTGACAGCAACACAATGATAGTAGGAGACTTAAACACCCCACTCACACCAATGGACAGATCATCAAAACAGAAAGTTAATAAGGAAACACAAGTCTTAAATGATACATTAGATGAGATGGATCTGATTGATATCTTCAGGGCATTCCATCCAAATGCAGAAGAATACACCTTCTCAAGTGCACATGGACTATTCCCCAAGATAGACCACATCTTGGGTCATAAATCAAACCTCAATAAATTTAAGAAAATTGAAATCGTTATTTAAGAAAATTGAAATCGTTATCAAGCATCTTCTCCAACCACAACGCTATGAGACTAGATATCAATTACAAGAAAAAAAGTGTAAGAAACACAAACACGTGGAGATTAAACAAGACATTTCAACACATAATCACCAACAGGTTACTGAAGAAATCAAAAAATTTCTAGAAACAAATGACGATGAAAACATGACAACTCAAAACCTATGGGATGCAGCAAAAGCAGTTCTAAGAGGATGTTTATAGCAATACAATCCCACCTCAAGAAACAAGAAAAACATCGAACAGACAACCTAACTTTACAGCTAAAACAACCGGAAAAAGAAGAACCACAACAAAAATTTAATAGGAGGAAAGAGAAATTTATTTCTGAGCAGAAATAAATGAAAATGAAATGAAAGAAACAATAGTAAAGATAAATAAAAATAAGGTTAATTAGGTCCCATTTGTTTATTTTTGCTTTTATTTCCAATATTCTGGGAGGTGGGTCATAGAGGATCCTGCTGTGATGTATGTCGGAGAGTGTTTTGCCTATGTTCTCCTCTAGGAGTTTTATAGTTTCTGGTCTTACGTTTAGATCTTTAATCCATTTTGAGTTTATTTTTGTGTATGGTGTTAGAAAGTGGTCCAGTTTCATTCTTTTACAAGTGGTTGACCAGATTTCCCAGCACCACTTGTTAAAGAGATTGTCTTTAATCCATTGTATATTCTTGCCTCCTTTGTCGAAGATAAGGTGTCCATATGTGCGTGGATTTATCTCTGGGCTTTCTATTTTATTCCATTGATCAATATTTCTGTCTTTGTGCCAGTACCATACTGTCTTGATAACTGTGGCTTTGTAGTAGAGCCTGAAGTCAGGTAAGTTGATTCCTCCAGTTCCATTCTTCTTTCTCAAGATCGCTTTGGCTATTCGAGGTTTTTTGTATTTCCATACAAATTGTGAAATTATTTGTTCTAGCTCTGTGAAGAATACTGTTGGTAGCTTGATAGGGATTGCGTTGAATCTATAAATTGCTTTGGGTAGTATACTCATTTTCACTATATTGATTCTTCCAATCCATGAACATGGTATATTTCTCCATCTATTAGTGTCCTCTTTGATTTCTTTCACCAGTGTTTAAAAGCTGGTTCTTTGAAAAGATAAACAAAATTGACAAACCTCTAGCCAGACTCATCAAGAAAAAAGAGAGAAGAATCAACAAAATTAGAAATGAAAAAGAAGAGGTTACCACAGACAACGCAGAAATACAAAGGATTATAAGAGACTATTATGAACATCTATAAGGCAATAAAATGGATAACCTGGAAGAAATGGACAGATTCTTAGAAAAGTTCAATATTCCAAGATTGAACCAGGAAGAAGAAATTATGAGCAATCCAATTACAAGCACTGAAATTGAAGCTGTGATCCAAAATCTCTGAAAAAACAAGCCCAGGACCAGATGGCTTAACAGGAGACTTCTATCAAACATTCAGAGAAGAGCTAATGCCTATCCTTTTAAAACTCTCTCAAAAAATAGCAGAGGGAGCAACACTACCAAATTCATTCTACAAGGCCACCATCACCCTGATACCAAACCCAGACAAAGACAACACAAAAAAAGAAAACTACAGGTCAATATCACTGATGAACATAGATGCAAAAATCCTCAACAAAATTTTAGCAAAGAGAATTCAGCAACACATCAAAAAGCTCATACACCATGATCAAGTTGGGTTTATTTCAGGGATGCAAGAATTCTTCAATATATGCAAATCAATGTGATACACCATATTAACAAATTGAAAGAGAAAAATCATATAGTAATCTCAATAGATGCAGAAAAAGTCTTTGACAAAATTCAGCACTCATTTATTATTAAAACTCTTCAAAAATGTGCATAGAAGGAACCTACCTCAACATAGTAAAGGCCATAAATGATAAGCCTACAGCAAGCATTATTCTCAATGGCGAAAAACCAAAAGCATTCCCTCTAAGATCAGGAACAAGACAAGGGTGTCCGCTTGCACCACTATTATTCAACATAGTTTTGGAAGTCCTAGCTACAGCACTCAGAAAAGAAAAAGAAATAAAAAGAATCCAGATCGGAAAAGAAGAAGTACAGCTCTCACTGTTTGCAGATGACATGATACTATACATAGAAAACCCTAAAGATAGTATTAGAAAATTACTAGAGCTATTCATTGAATTTGGCAAAGTTGCAGGATACAAAATCAATACACAGAAATCGCTTGCATTTCGATACACTAACATTGAAAAATAAGGCAGAGAAATTAAGGAATCAAGAACCTTCACCATTGCAACAAGAAGAATTAAATATGTAGGAATAAACTTACCTAAGGAGAAAAAAGAAATGTACACAGAAAATTATAAGACACTAATGAAAGAAACCAAAGATGATGTAAACAGATGGAGAGATATTCCATGTTCCTGGGTAGGAAGAATCAATACTGTGAAAATAACTACACTACCAAACACAATCTACAGATTCAATGCAATCCCTATCAAATTACCAATGGCATTTTTCATAGAACTAGAACAAAAATTTTCACAATTCATATGGAAACACAAAAGACCCCAAATAGCCAAAGCAGTCTTGAGAAAGAAGAATCAAGCTGAGGTAATCAACCTTCCTGACTTCAGGTTATACTACAAAGCTACAGTCATGAAGACAGTGCGGCACTGATACAAAAACAGAAATACAGACCAATGGAACAAGATAGAAAGCCCAGAAATAAACCCATGACCTATGGGTACCTTATTTTTGACAAAGGGGGCAAGAATATACAATGTGGCAAAGACAGCCTCTTCGATAAATGATGCTGGGAAAACTGGACAGTTACATGTAAAAGAATGAAATAGAACACTTCCTAACACCATACACAAAGATAAACTCAAAATAGATGAAAAACCTAAATGTAAGACCAGAAACTATAAAACTCTTAGAGGAAAACATAAGCAGAACACTCAACAACATAAATCAAAGCAAGATCCTCTATATACCTGTGGCAGATTCATTTCGATATTTGGCAAAATTAATACAATATTGTAAAGTCTAAAAATAAAATAAAAAAAAAAAAAAACAAAAACAAAAGTAAACAAGTGAGACCTGATAAAAAGGAAACTATAAGCAAGGTGAAAAGACAACCCTAAGCATAGGAGAAAATAACAGCAAATGAAACAGCTGACAAAGGATTAATTTCCAAAATATACAAGCAGCTCATACAACTCAATGCCAGAAAAACAACCAACCCAATCAAAAAGTGGGGGAAAGACCTAAACAGACTTTTCTCCAAAGAAAACATATGAAACAAACACACAAACATGGCTAACAAACACATGAAAAGATACTTAGCACCACTCATTATTAGAGAAATGCAAATCAAAACTACAAACTACAAAATCAACTCACACTGGTCAGAATGGCCATTATCAAAAAGTCTACAAACAATAAATGCTGGAGAGGGTGTGGAGAAAAGGGAACGCTCTTGCACTGCTGGTGGGAATGTAAATTGATACAGCCAGTATGGAAGATGGTACAAGGTTCCTTTAAAAACTAGGAATAAAACCACCATATGACCCAGCAATCCCATTCCTGGGCATACACCCTGAGGAAACCAAAACTGAGAAAGACACAAGTATCCCATTGTTCCTTGCAGCACTATTTACAATAACTAGAACATGGAGGCAGCCTAGATTTCCATCGACAGATGACTGGATAAAGAAGTTGTGGTATATATTATTCAGCCATAAAAAGGAATGCATTTGAGTTAGTTCTGATGAAGTGGATGAACCTAGAACCTATTATACAGAGAGAAATGAGTCAGATAGAGAAAGGTAAATATTCTAACACGTATATATGGAATTTAGAAGAATGGTACTGACGAACTTATTTACAGGGCAGCAATGGAGAAACAGACAGAGAATAGACTTATGGCCATGGGGAGAGGGGAGCAGAGGGTGGGATGTATGGAGAGAGTAACACGGAAACTTACGTTACCACATGTAAAATAGATAGCCAACGGGAGTTGGCTGTATGGCTCAGGAAACTCAAAGGGGCTCTGTATCAACCTAGAGGGTGGGATGGGGATGGAGATGGGAGGGAGGTTCAAAAGGGAGGGGATATCTGTATACTTATGGCTGATTCATGTTGAGGTTTGACAGAAAACGACAACATTCTGTAAAGCAATTATCCTGCAATAAAAAATAAATTTTAAAAATGCTGAAGGTTGACATAACAGAATCTACTACAAAACTTATTAAATGTCTATTCTTATGAATGTTAAAAGTGAAAAACGTGGTCATAACATACCCAGATTGATGTTCAAGCTATGTGCACCAAAAATTTTAGCCTTAAAAATTCCCATGGGAAAAAAATTACTGATTTTTTCACAGAGTATGAATGAGTTAAGAATAAAAAAATGCATTTTACACCTGATGTTACTGAACATAAATATGACTTTGCAAGCTTCTTTTAAACCATGACAATGAAATATCAATATAAAGCTGATGCAGCACATAAATTGGAGAAGGAAATGGCAACCCACTCCAGTGTTCTTGCCTGGAGAATCCCAGGGATGGCGGAGCCTGGTGGGCTGCCGTCTATGGGGTCGCACAGAGTCGGACACGACTGAAGCGACTTAGCAGGAGTAGCAGCACATACATGCTACTCAAGGCAAGGAGAATTCTTATACTATATCTTCATTTTATATACATGTTTTTTGAAACGTGACAGATTAAAAATTTATCAAGTCTTCACTGCTATATTTACCATCTTCTTCAGTAAGCACATTTATGGGTGCACTCCGAATTCCTTCACCTTTGAGGGTACTAGCTGACACCTCAATTGTATACTGCGTGTACTTCTTCAGTCCTAAATAGAAATAAGATAGATAAGACTTACAAAATAACCTTTAATTATATGCAGGAAAAAAAACTATGAAATGTTTCTTCACAACCTTCCAAAAGTAAAAACTAAGTGAAAATGTAGTTCTTGGAACAGTAACTCCTATTATGAAGACAGAACAATGTAGAAAAATGTGGAAAAGAACTGAGTCTTCTTTCACGTGATCTGCAATAAACTCCTACCTTATTGAACCAAAGAGCCGGAACTGTCACACTCTGTATAAAACTAACTACACTTCTCACTTACAACAACAAGCTGATGATTTGTGGTCACTCGGTCAAAACAAACATAAATATCCAACATTATATTTTTTTACCTTTAATATTCTGGACCAAAGAAGTTGTATTTATCGTTCTTTCCTCATTTCCATTACTTTTCATTAGATAAATCGTATATTTTTGTATAATTCCATTGGGACTACTTGGAGGGAAGAATGACAGCTCAATCTCTCCAGAGGAAATATTTCTGTAAGTAATATTTTCTGGTGCACTATCAGGCACTAAAAAAAAAAAATTATATATACAGCATAAACAATTCTATGCTAATAATGTATTCTGCTGATGTTTTCACCCCAAAGGTCTAGGATACACACACATATACACACTTGTCAAGTCACTTCAGTCATGTCTTACTCTTTGTGGCCCAGGGACTGTAGCCCACCAGGCTCCTCTGTCCAAGGGGATACTCCAGGCAAGAATACTAGAGCTGGTAGCCATGCCCTCCTCCAGGGGATCTTCCCAACCCAGGGATCGAACCTGCATCTCCTGTGGCTCCTGCATTTCAGGGGGATTCTTACCACTGACCCAGCAGGAAAGCCCCCCCCACCCACCCCCACACACATCAGAAGTTTCACTAGAATGCAATTATAATAAATATCCTAAATGTAGAAAAATATGGGTATATTATAGCACTTGCAACTGTGCAAGAAAATTTTCATCTTAAAGAAAATTCATACTACAACTCTACAGAATAAAGTTTATTGAATGTTGCTGCTGCTGCTGCTGCTGCTAAGTCGCTTCAGTTGTGTCCGACTCTATGCAACTCCATAGACGGCAGCCCACCAGGCTCCCCCGTCCCTGGGATTCTCCAGGCAAGAACACTGGAGTGGGTTGCCATTTCCTCCTCCAGTGCATGAAAGTGAAAAGTGAAAGTGAAGTCGCTCAGCCGTGTCCGACTCTTAGCGACCCCATGGACTGCAGCCTACCAGGCTCCTCTGTCCATGGGGTTTTCCAGGCAAGAGTACTGGAGTGGGTTGCCATTGCTTTCTCGTATTTTTTATCAAAATACTTGAGACTATACTAAACTGTCTTACTGAGCAGAACATGCAGATACAGTGGTCCCATGGTACATGCAGGGAAATGGTTCCAGGGCCCCCATGCCCCCACCCCTTTCATGGATACCAAGCTCCAAGGATGCTCAAGTCCCTTATATATAATTGCACAGTATTTGCATAGAACCTAACAACATCCTCCTGTATACTTTAAATCGTCTCTAGATTATTTATAATACCTAATACAATGGATTAGGTAAATAATTGTAAATACAATGGAAATGCTATGTAAATAGTTGCCTGCCAGCATGCAGGAAATTTAAGTTTTGCTTTTTAGAACATTTTTTCTGCAACTTTTTTTCAAATACTTTCAATGAACAATTGGTTGAATCTGTGGATTCAGGGCCCCCAGGTACAGGCTAACTGTACAAGAAGGAGAACTTGAAAACACTTAAAAATTGATCTGTCTTTCATTAATAACAACATATAAATGGTTAATAGATTAGTTTTGATATACAATATGATCTATGACAAGGCAAGGATCCTCTGCTAGATAAAAGGAAAGGATATAATAACCTGGTAACAAAACAGTCTCCTAAGGATGTGTGTGCTTAGTCACTCATTCTTGTCCGACTCTTTGTGACCTCCTAAACCGTAGCCTGCCAGGCTTCTCTGTTCATGGGATTTTCCGGGCAAGAATACTGGATGGATTGCCATTTTCTTCTCTAGGAGATCTACATGACCCAGGGATCAAACCTGCATTTCTTGTTTCTCTTGCATTGCAGGTGGTTTCTTTACCCATTGAGCCCTCAGGGAAGCCCAAGGATACAATTTATCAATAAATAAAATACCAGTTTCCTGTATCTATTAATGCTTTTATTATATTGAATGTAATGAACACAAAATGGTTCTCTACATATAATCAACTATTAATATTACATGTGGGATTCCAAGTCTAGAAAACTGGATATTGGAAAAGCTACACTAAATGAATGATCATTATAATTAAAAGAAGTAAAACTTTACATAAAAATTAACCTTTTTCTTGTAAGGAATTGCAGAGCTGGCAAAGAAGTAAGAAATCTATGGTGGACCAAAAACAAACACAAAAAACAAACAAACAAACAAACAAAAGTAAAAATAGGAGTCCTGATATGCTGGAACTAAAGCCTGCTCTGACTTACAGGGTAATGGTCAATCCTGGTGACTTTGAGTTTCTGTATTAACTGCTGCGTGGAGAGCCAGAAAAAGAAGATAAAACCCTGGGCCAGAAGAAGGGTAAAAAATATCCCTGCATCAAGTGTTGAATCCCCAAAGAATGCAATTTCAACAAGACCCGTGACACAGGCCAATTCTGGGGGCACTTTGAATTCTTCAGAAGAGTTGAAGAGAACCTGAGCGGTTCTTCCTAGACTTGTGCAATGTGGTATATTCACTCTCACAGAACAAGGAGTGAGAAGGAAACCTACCAAGAAAAAGAGGACAGAAAAGTAACTTTTTTCCTCTTATCATGCCTCTGGATGAGAGGTGGAAAAGGAAAAAAGAAAAAAAAAAAAAACTATGCATTGTTGGAACTGTAAGCCTATCCCTATGAGCATATGTGGCTCAAATCCATGGAACATATATAATCACTTAGAACCAACATGGTACAATGGACTGATTCAAAATTGGGAACAGAGTATGTCAAAGTTGTATAGTGTCACCCTGCTTATTTAACCTAGATGCAGAGTACATTGTGTGAGATGCTGGGCTGGATGAACACAACCTGGAACCAAGACTGCCAGGAGAAATATTAATAATCTCAGATAGCCATTTGACACCACCCTAATGGCAGAAAGCAAAGAAGAATTAAAGATACTCTTGATGAAGGTGAAAGAAGAGAGTGAAAAAGCTGGCTTACAACTCGGCATTCAAAATATGAAGATCATGGCATCTGGTCCCATCACTTCATGGCAAATAGATGGGGAAAAAATGGAAACAGTGATAGACTTTATTTTCTTGGGCTCCAAAATCACTGCGGACGGTGACTGCAGCCATGAAATGGAAAGATGCTTGGTTTTTGGAAGAAAAGTTATGACAAATCTAGACAGCATATTAAAAAGCAGAGACATTACTTTGCAGACAAACATCTATATAGTCAAAGCTATGGTTTTTCCAATAGTCATGTATAGGTGCGAGAGCTATACAATAAAAAAGGATGGTGGTGGGATTTAGCTTCTAGGTCATGTCTGATTCTTGCGACCCCATGGACTGTAGCCTGCCAGGTTCCTCTGTCCATGGGATTCTCCAGGCAAGAATACTGGAGGGGGTTGCCATTTCTTTCTTCAGGGGATCTTCCTGACCCAGGAATCAAACCCAGGTCTCCTGCATTGCAGGAGATTCTTTACCTACTGCAGACTGTTTACATTTACCATTGCAGATGCTTTATGAACTAAGCTACAAGTGAAGATCAAGAAAGGATGAGGGCCAAAGAATTGAGACCTTCAAACTGTAGTGCTGGAAAAGACTCTTGAGAGTCCCTTGGACAGCGAGGAGATCGAACCAGTAAATTGCAAAGGAAATCAACCCTGAATATTCATTTTTTAATTTTATTTTATTTCACTTTACAATATTGTATTGGTTTTGCCATATATCAAAATGAATCTGCCACAGGTATACATGTGTTCCCCATCCTGAACCCTCCTCCCTCCTCCCTCCCCATACCATTTGAAAGACTGATGCTGAAGATCCAATACTTTGGCCACCTGATGGGAAGAGACAACTTGTTGGAAAAGATCCTGATGCTGGGAAAGATTGAAGACAGGAAGAAAGGGGACAACAGAGGATGAGACGGTTGGATGGCATCACCAACTCGATGAACATGAGTTTGAACAAGCTCCGGGAGTTGGTGATGGACAGGGAAGCCTGGCATGCTACAGCCCATGGGGTCGCAAAGAGTCAGACACAACTGAGCGACTGAACAACAAATATAGCCTGAAAAGAACTCTACTTTAGAATAGAAATTAAAATGAATTTGTAATACTGAGTTGCCATTCAGTTCAGTTCAGTCGCTCAGTCATGTCCAACTCTTTGCAACTCCATGAATCACAGCACGCCAGGCCTCCCTGTCCATCACCATCTCCCGGAGTTCACTCAAACTCACGTCCATGGAGTCGGTGAGGCCAACCAGCCATCTCATCCTCTGTCGTCCCCTTTTCTTCCTGCCCCCAATCCCTCCCAGGATCAGAGTCTTTTCCAATGAGTCAACTCTTCACATGAGGTGGCCAAAGTACTGGAGTTTCAGCTTTAGCATCATTCCTTCCAAAGAAATCCCAGGGCTGATCTCCTTCAGAATGGACTGGTTGGATCTCCTTGCAGTCCAAGGGACTCTCAAGAGTCTTCTCCAACACCACAGTTCAAAAGCATCAATTCTTCAGCACTCAGCCTTCTTTACAGTCCAACTCTCACATCCATACCTGACCACAGGAAAAACCATAGCCTTGACTAGACGGACCTTTGTTGGCAAAGTAATGTCTCTGCTTTTCAATATGCTATCTGCTGCTGCTGCTAAGTCACTTCAGTCATGTCCGACTCTGTGCGACCCCATAGATGGCAGCCCACCAGGCTCCCCCATCCCTGGGATTCACCAGGCAAGAACACTGGAGTGGGTTGCCATTTCCTTCTCCAATGTGTGAAAGTGAAAAGTGAAAGTGAAGTCACTCAGCCGTGTCAGACCCTTAGCGACCCCATGGACTGCAGCCTACCAGGCTCCTCCATCCATGGGATTTTCCAGGCAAGAGTACTGGAGTGGGTTGCCACTGCCTTCTCCAATATGCTATCTAGGTTGGTCATAACTTTCCTTCCAAGGAGTAAGCGTCTTTTAATTTCATGGCTGCAGTCACCATCTGCAATAATTTTGGAGCCCCAAAAAATAAAGTCTGACACTGTTTCCACTGTTTCCCCATCTATTTCCCATGAAGTGATGGGATAAGATGCCATGATCTTCGTTTTCTGAATGTTAAGCTTTAAGCCAACTTTTTCACTCTCCTCTTTCACTTTCATCAAGAGGCTCTTTGGTTCCTCTTCACTTTCTGCCATAAGATTGGTGTCCTCTGTATATCTGAGGTTATTGGTATGTCTCCCGGCAATCTTGATTCCAGCTTGTGCTTCTTCCAGCCCAGCATTTCTCATGATGTACTCTGCATAGAAGTTAAATAAGCAGGGTGACAATATACAGCCTTGAGGTACTCCTTTTCCTATTTGGAACCAGTCTGTTGTTCCATGTCCAGTTCTAACTGTTGCTTCCTGACCTGAATATAGGTTTCTCAAGAGGCAGGTCAGGTGGTCTGGTATTCCCATCTCTTTCAGAATTTTCCACAGTTTATTGTGATCCACACAGTCGGCATTACTTAAAAGCAATTAGCAGAAGTAAACACACATTCTCTCTGAAGAAACTCAACTTTAACTTAGGTCACAATTAGAAAAGTGATACCAATTGAAAAACTACTGGAATTCTCTACCCAGAAAAATTAACAAGAACAAAATACAAACACAGTCAGCCAATCAGAAACAGAGAGAAAGCCATCAGTGTAATCTCACTAGCTGAAACTGTAAGCAATACATTTACACAGAAACATACTCGCAGGAGATGAAAGACCGTAGTTGGAAAGATAATGGTTTAAAATTGCCTTCATAGAACAATAATGATTAACTTGCGGTTTAAACAATATAAACTAGATATACATTTTTTCATTGCCAATACTCATAATGCCATTACAAGTTCTTTTCCTTCAAGATTAAGAATTCAACCTTTTTATTGGTATTCTAAATACAATGGATATAAATATGCTACTAATAAATTTAGTAAAGAAAATTCAGAAGCCTTGAAAATATAGAAAAGTACCCCTCACCTCCACTGTTACCTGTTATGGAGTGTATTGCATCTAAGGCAGACTTACCAGGAAAAACTTCCATAAAAATGCAGACATTTCTAAAACTTTGGGAAGAACTTTAATAGAGCTTGATATAACAATATAATCCTACAATCCCTCCCCAAATATTCAAAATCTTCCCTAGTATCTTCCTAACCAACGCATTAAATTGAGAAAAATCTTCAACAAGTACTCTGGCTCCTTAACCTTCTGGCTCTTAGTGAAATCTTAAAACTGCTTGAGAATACAACATAGCACTCGGGTTGGCAGCTATTTGTTTTTTTCTCATCATCTCTGTAACCATAGGGCCTAGAACCCTTTCCGTATCGAGATCTGTTCTTTCCTCTTCCTGACCCTTCCTTTAAGACAATCATCCAGTGGATCTCTGCCATTTCTCTAAACATCTTAAAAATGCAGTCACCTGACAATTGACCTCCTCTCTACCACTGTGAGATGTCAAATAGATGGAAATAACCCTGTAACTCCCTAGACTCTGAATTCCTTGAGCTCCACATTCCAATATTTTTTTCCTCTGCCTCACTCTAATCAGCAGCCTTCATGGCAACACCTGAGGCCTTCATTACCAAAAACTGCCAATATTCCTCTCTTTGGCAACTATCTACGTCTCCAGCTGACTGACCACGATATTGTCAATTCGACAAGTCACTGACCCTCATCAAGTCTTTACTGTCTATCACCACTCTTAACGTCCTCATCTCCCTGCTTATTCAGGTCAGACAGTCTATCACTAAAATCACTCCCTAGCAATCTCCATCAACTCCTTTTTATATCTTACTTTTCTAGCAAAATTTCAACGTTGGTTAAACTGAACTCAGGGCTAGTCTACATCCGCAATGCAACAGGTGACCATGTCTGAATAAAATTCCACTCATGCTGACTAGCCTTACTTTAATTTATAACCTCAAATCTCAATCTTTTTCCATCACTTGGCAGCCTATCTATTTTTCAGTTAATCAGTCTTCTACTCTGTTATGCTTGTTTTCACCATCTTCTTTCTCCACAAACATCCAGTATCTCCTCCCTCTCTTTATTCAAACCTGAGAAGCCTGCTTCTAATTTGATCGAGAAAATAAAAACACTCAAAGAGGACTGTATATTTTCCTACCACTCATCTTCAACTGCCTTCTTATCTAAAACCTAGTCCATTTCTGCACTAAATTCCATTCCATCTACCTAGTTAGACTTTAGACTTGACGTTTTTTCCTCTCTTTTGTACTTTTAGTTTTTCTCTCTTCACTGAATTATTTCTATCATGATACATACATTGTATGGGGCTTCCCTGGTAGCTCATCAGGTAAAGAATCTGCCTGCAAGCAGACGCTGGTTCGATCCCTAGGTTGGGAAGATCCCCTGGAGGAGGGCATGGCAACCCACTCCGGTATTGTTGCCTGGAGAATCCCATGGACTGAGGAGCCTGGTGGGCTATAGTCTATGGGGTCGCAAAAAGTCATACAGGACTGGGTGACTAAGCACAGCACACACACACACATCATACACACATGAACACACATCAGTTATTGCTCTGTTCTGTCCTCCACTCTATATCCACATTTCTCAAATCTTCCCTTTACCCATTTTCTCCCCTTTCTTGACCATCATGCTCTTTTAGCCCCACTTCAATTAGGCATTTTCTCCTCATTTTTAACCATGAAGCGTACTCTCATGGTGTCATCAATGATCTTCATCTTGCCAAACCACTAATCAATTGTGTGCCATTGCACTACTGGCAGGGGCTTCCCTGGTGACTCAGTGGTAAAGAATCTGCTTGCGATGCAGGAGACGCAAGTTCAATCACTGGATCAGGAAGAGCCTCTGGAGAAGGAAATGGCCGCCCACTCCAATATTCTTGGCTGGGAAATCTCATGGACAGAGGGGCCTGTTAGGCTACAGTCCATGGGGTAGCAAGAGTCATACACGACTTAATGACTAAACCACCATCACTTCACTGTCAGTAGCACTTGACGTAGGAAACAAATTGCTTCTAATTTAAAATATCTACTCATTTGACTTCCAAGACATGACCTTCTCCTGACTTTCCTCCGACCTCACTGGCCACTCCTGCTTAGTCCTTGATTGGCTCCTCCTTGACTTCCCAAAGTCTCCATGTCCTATTACCTGAGTACGTAGCGGTACGCTTCTGTTCAACTCTATCTGCACTTACCCTGACATGACTTTATCTCAACCTTGACTTTGAACACCCAACATATGGTGATGCTTATAGATTGTATATTCAACCCTGGATCCTTTCCATGAGTTTAAAACTTATTGCCCAGTTGCCTTCACGACAGGCACTTGAGTATTTCAAACATGTTCAAAACATGAACTCCCAAGATTTCTCCAACCTGATCTCCTCCCCAGACTTCCTCATTTCAGTAAATGGCACCTCATTCACCAGGATGCTTAGGCCAAAACCTGATAGGAAATCTTGAGTTTCCTCTTTATTCCCACATCCAATATATTCAGAAGCAATCTTCTAAAACTGCAAAACATACCAAATTCTCATCACCTAATTCTCCAATAGCTTCACATTGAAATTAAACACCACATTCCTCAGTATGGCAGCCACGAAGGTATGATCCACCTTTGCCTCTCTCTCTCTCTTTCATCTGCTAATTCTACCCCATAGCTCACACTGCTCACATGAGAGAAATGGTCTCCTCTTCCTCAGACATATCAAGAGCCTTCCCTCTTCAGGAACTTGGTAATTGCTATTCTTCCTCTGGAACATTTTCTTCCTTATTCTCATCTAAGTAAATCTCACACATTATTAATATCTCTAGGCAAATATAACCTCCTCAGAGAGGCCTTTTGTCAGTCTTCCATCTCAAATTGCCTGCTCATTCTTCCATAACTCTCTTTTCTTTCCCTGATATTTTTTTTCAAGGAATTTTCCAGTATCAAAAATCATATATATTATTTGTTTACTGCTTTATCTTCTCTGACCCTTCTAGAATGTTAAGCTCCAGGAAGACAGAAATCCGGCCTTATTTACTGCTGTAACTATAGTGCCTAGTTCAGTGGTAGTACGTGATATGGAATCCATAAAAAGTCTGTTCAGTGAATGAAAACCTGTGCTCAAGGTGGTATAGAACATATTTAAAACAAAGGAGAAATTTACATCTCAGGAAAGTAAGACTGAATTGAATAGCTCTTTAATTGCAAGGGAAAAAAGGAATTAGTGATGCTATGCTTGAACTTTATAAATCAGTATAACTTGGGATTTTGAAAAATTCTCATTGGAATTCGCTAACTTGTCCCTGTGGATCTACCTGCCTACCACCAGTAGTCAGGATCTAAATATGCAGCCCTGACCCCAGGCTGACATCCTATGCGTTTTTATTCATTTCTCCTTACACCCATGCTGGATCTTCAGGGAAAATAAAGCAAGATAGATTTAATGACTTGGTGATTTTGGAGAGTAATCACATATTTAAATTTTTCTGAAATAGCATGGTGCTTCCAATTGTAGAAGTACCACATAAAATGGATACTCATGAATGACAAGTAATTATTATATCAGTTGGAATAAGCTAGAGCTATTAAAAACTAAAAATAAAGAATAATTTAGTTTATGATCATCCTAAAATAGTGGGATGTTATCCTGGGTATGCCAGAAGATTATTGTTTGGCATAGATAGCTTTAATGTCACATATAGAAAGTAATAAAATGCCTTTCATTAACATGAATAAATTTATACAGTCCCACACAAAGTTTTGATCAACAACTAAATTACAATCCCCTAGTATTATTGCCCCAATTCAGACTTACTCAAGGCAGTGGTTAAGGCTTACTGTAAAGAAAATTATATCTTAAAAAAAGAAAGGAAAGAAAATATACATATATAGATCATCAAAGGGTAATCTGTATGGGAACTTAAAGTTCTTTATGTGGTTATTGTGCCCTAAGTATGAGAAAATATAAACTAATCTCAAGTTTGTTTATTAAGTGCACATTCTATGCTTAAAACACACACACAAGATCAATCCTATATTGATTTTTCCTGCTTGACACATGAGGATTTTACTTTCAAGCATTATAAACTCTAATTCCCCAATCAAGATAAAACATCTGAACAAATAATTTACTCCTATTTGTAACTAGCAGCATTAACACTATTAATTAGCTGTAGTTGGCTTTTTTAGTTAGCTGAGTTAGCACAGCTCTCAATTTCTCATGAAACAGTATTGAAAAGTGGGATCTTGATTTTTAGAGTAAGAGTAGAGAGTGTATTTATTGTATTTAACAAGAACATTGATCCCTGGGAGTAAACAGTTGCTCCTGAGTACATTCTACTTCAAATGACACCTTGAGATTGTGTTTAAAATTCTAGCTACCTCTGTTGCAAAAAGAACTCAAATTGGTGGTTCAATTGTGTTAGACATGATCTAGAGGAAAAGTCACTGATGCAGATTCCACTGCCTGTGAAACACCCAGTAATTAATATTAACTTTAGGAAGGTGGAAATTCATTTTCTTGTACAGTGCTAATAGAGCCCAGGGAAAGGTTGCTATAGTATAAATTATTTGCTGAATATTTCTTGAAAGGATGAACCTCGCAGACCTCAGTTTTTCATTAGGAATGCAGATAATAATACCTTATTGCTTTATTTTAGAATTAAAAAGGCAATTTTTGTGAAAGTCAAGAAGTATGTTGCAGGTACTTAAAATATGCTTCTTTCCTTGACATGGTGCAAAATGAAACCAGGTATAGACTTTTCTCAAAAATACTTATTTTCCATATATTTATAAAAGCAATGAAGCATGCTAATACATATAATAACAATTATTTTGCACCATAATATACAATTTATGATAATTTTAAAAAAACGCTCTTTTCATTACTCATTCCTGCCATTACAACTGTTGTCATCCCTATGGACTGTTTTATATCATTTCATTTTATTAATTTATGTGACAGTCTCAAGAGGATGAAAAGTGAAAAAAAAGTGTCAGTCACTCAGTTGTGTCCGACTCTTTGTGACCCCATGGACTGTAGCCCCGCCTCAGACTCCTCTGTCTGTGAAATTCTCCAGGCAAAAATGCTGGAGTGGGTTGCCATTCCCTTCACCAGGGGATCTTCCCAACCCAGGGATCGAACCCAGATCTCCTGCATTGCAGATGGATTCTTTACCATCTGTGTCATCCTCTATGGTCAATTTTATATCAATTTATTTTATTAATTTCTGTGACCAGTCTCAAGAGAGTATTTTTGCCCAAAGGTAAGCTGGTTTACTAGATCCCTGATTCCTCAAGGTCAGAGACAGGGCCTCACCTACAGCATCTGGATGAACCATAAGAAATTGCTGATATTTAGCTAATTATGATGTATAGGAACAGTGACTCCAATCGTCAGCCAGTAGCTAGTCAACAAATATTTATTTTTTTAAATGTAGGGATAAAATAGTAACTTTACATTTAGTTTTAATTCTAGGCATGTGCTACAGAGTTGGCCTAAAAGTGATGCTCCAATATATGTTTATAAGCATAATATAAACAATGCACTAAGATCATCAGGCAAATGTCTTACATTGTGCTATTTGCTCTTGTACACTGAAACTGAAACACTATTAATTCTCTGCTTACATTATTTTATTTATATGGGATACACACCCTGGCCACAACAAACCTATATAATGTCCATTCCACCTGATTCTTTAAGATTAAGGTCAAATGCTACCTCCTTTGTAAGGCTTCCCAGGCATGTCCTTTCTGTGCTCCGACTCTACACCTCTGGCTATATATATACACTCAAGAATGTATATAGATATACACACATACATAGACAGATGTATAGAGTTTACATGTATTAAGTCTATATACATCTATGGGCTTCCCAGGTGGCTCAGATGGTAAAGAAGCTGCCTGAAATGCAGGATACCTGGATTATACATCTATAGATATATATCTACTTACATCTTTACATATGTGGCTCAGACAGTAAAGAATGGGTTTGATCCCTGGGTCGGGAAGATCCCCTGGAGAAGGAAATGGCAACCCACTCCAGTGGTGGGCTACAGTCCATGGGGTCGCAGAGTGGGACACGACTGAGCGACTAACACGCACACACACACACACACATTTATACATATATATGTATAAATTTAGATATATCTATAGATAGATGCCTATGGATGTATACAGAATTTATATAGATTATATATAGTATAGGATTCTATTCTTATGAATGTGTCTCTGCTATTTCCTAGTTTCAAAGCAACCTAATTTATAGGTACACTGAAAGGACTTCTGATTTCTCAAGATACTTTCTTTGAAAAAAAGAACACTGACATTTATTCTGGAGTTCCCTTATATGTAAATCAGATTTTAAAAACTTACACAAGTCTTTTCCCACGCCTTCCCACAAAGATCATATAAATTCCTGGATTATACAGAACAGAATGACAGACTTCAGGTTATGTAAAATATAAAACAATATGACAATTATCGGCCATGTTTACTTCATTAATATGTATGGGGAAAAAACTTACCAGTCTCAGAAGTTCTCACAGAAAGTACAGAAGATAACTGCTCGCCATGGCCAAATCTGGTATATGACCTTACAGAAACGTTATAGAGCGAGTAAGGTTTTAAGTCTCTTAAAATTATGTTTGTTGTTGAGGTGTTCTTCATGAATAAGGAATTTACATTTCTGTAGAGCACTTCATAGGCAACAATAATCCCATTGGGTTTCTCAGGTGGTGACCACTTCAAACTTATTTCACTAGCGGTAACATCGGTAACTTCAACATCTTGAGGTGACGACTCTGGTTCTGGGGGAAAAAACCAATATGTGTATTTTTCCATGTTTATCGCTTCAGACACTAAAGGCAGCATGAGGTAGATGACAGTAAGCATGCAACACCACTTGCTTCTTCTTATTAAAACTGCACCTAACATTCTTACCATCTTCTGGAGTTCTCACGAAGATGTCATTTGCTTCGGACAAAGAACTTTCTCCAACAGTGGTTGAGGCAGCCACTCTCATTTTATATCTTGTGTATTTCTTTAACCCTGTAAGGAAAATAGGCCATTTGTTCAAAGTCCCCAGAATACTATTCCTGGATTAGTGCCATTCAACACAAGACTAGTGAAAACAACTTATCTGGGAGACTGGTTCTTTAAATCAGCCTCCTATAATCCCAATCTCCCAAACTTCCTTGGTATGGGAGACTTCCATCTGGATGAGGTTTTAGTTCTCTCCTAAAATATCAAGGCAGTGGTCTGAGACTGAAGAAACAATTTTTGGCACACTGCAAGGAATGTAGCTGATTTGGCACAAACACCACGTCAGCTCAATTACTTCAGCTGATGGTCACATTCAGTCAATACAGAGTTATTTTGACGCACCAGGCATAAAATTCCGTAGGTCAAGTATATTCTTAGGATACCTGTGGTCTGATGACTTTATTTGCAGATAAATATAGTGAAAGAAAAACAACATTTAATGAAGTTATTTCTGCAAGTATTTTTAAAGATATCCATGGGGAGCATAGCACAACTAAGTCTGCAGTGGTGCAACATGTACTCCGCAGTGTTTAATGGCATAGAGAGATGTGCGTTTTCCATCAGAATAAGAATGTCAAAACAAAATTCTGTTCTACCTGTTATGAGAAAGTTGTTATCTATAGTAGTCATCTGGAATGCTCTGTTTGTATCCAGTTCCATTGCATAAATTGTATAATGAGTTATTTTTCCATTAGGATATTCTGGAGGATCCCAATATAACAAAATAGATGAAGAACTAATATTTTTATAGTTTATAACTTGAATGGAGCTTGGCACTTGAGAAGAAGAATGAAAAATTAATATGAATGAAAAGTATTACAATGTACCAGAGCAATATCTGCAGGTAACTATTTCAGAGGAAATATATTCTTACCTTGCTCAAGCGTCCTAACACTGAGAACCGTTGGTGGTCCTTCTCCCATGATGGTGAAAGCAGATACACTAATCATATGCTCAGTGAAGGGTACAAGTCTCCTGATAACATAGGACAGCTGTTCAGCAGCAATGTCAGTGATATACTGATTCCTTGAAGTTCCTATTTGAAATCAGTTTTTTAAAAATTTTACAAGTATTTGGCTTTGTGATCAAAATCATTTTTGCTTCCACAGTGAAATTTTAAACCCAATTTCACACTATCCATTAATCTCTCCATGTAATCCCTTATATGAAAGGTAGATACATAATTAAAAATAAATATACTGAATGTACTCCAATAACATATACAGACATTTTGTGCTCATAATATAATTTTGCTAGTTGTTATACACTATCCCAGAATAAGAGATTAGTGTTTTGAGAAAATATAACTTTCTAAAAAAGACAAGTTAGGAATTCTTTTCCTAAAAAACAACTGGGCAATATATCAAATTGAAATATTATAAGTCAGTGCTGCATTATGATATAAAAATCATGGAAATAAGATTTTATTTGGACTCAAAATCACCACACATTTGCTAAATCCATTAATGATTTAAAGCAAGTATGCTTATAAAACTGCCACGTAAATATATCTGGACAAGGATTTCAAAAAATCCCTATTTCAAAAAATAAGCTAGTTTTTTTTTTAAAAAAAAAAAACTTATTTGGACTGTGCACTTCCAACAGTGATAAGTAGTGCTTAGGCCAAACAAAGTATTAAAAAAAAAATCTGTATCAGAAATCATGGGCCTCTTAATTTTTAAGTGTCTTCTAAAAGTTGTCTTCTTTGCCCAGGAAAAACATGTCAGTAAATGAAATAAGCATATATTGAATGCAATGTGATACTTTTGCCAAATTCCACCATCAATATAAGAAATTTTAATTTGGAAGGGAACAAATACCAGGTTAGAGAAAAAAGCAACAAGAGAAACCCTTTTTTCTCACTTAGCATTTTAGAAAAAACAGAGATAATTTAGATCTGTTTCTTCTAACCAAATATTTTTAATTCACTGTATATGACATTCTCCTTATAGAAACAATAAGATCCCTTGACCCTGAGTAGTCAGTGTACACACTAATGACATCACCACGTCACTGGGGTCACCTCCACCTGTTGATCACCCCATGCAC
Organism: Bos taurus; assembly: GCF_002263795.3. Lineage (NCBI taxonomy): Eukaryota > Metazoa > Chordata > Mammalia > Artiodactyla > Bovidae > Bos > Bos taurus. Next base: position 10,052,186 of record NC_037332.1, on the reverse strand, counting down.
TCGAGTTGTAACTTTCTGACCTATTTACCTTCAGTGACATTTGAAAACCTATTAGTCAAAAGCTGCAGAGAGTGTGAGGCCTGTGAATGATTTGAAGATATGTTAATCCTTTCCCATCACACCTGCTTTGGCAACTGTAATAACTGATTGTCTCTGCAGCTTGGCTGCAGACTCTAGGGTGCTACTTTCTCTGGAGGAAGGTCAGATGGGTTAGGAGGGGCCAGCTCCTGCCTGTGTGGCATTTCCATTTGCCACATGAGGTTATCCAACAGTTAAAGAAAAAAAATCTGACTCCAGCCCATGGACCATTAATAATTGGGTTGAACTCTGAGCTAAGGTTCATATCTGTGCTAGGTAGTACTGGTGGTTTAAATACATTTCACACAGAACAAAAAAATGTACCTACCAAATGTTGAAGGCTGGTCTTCAGCTCTGCCCCTCACAGGAAAGTAATTACGTGGATGACTGTTATATATAACTGAAGCAAGTGAATACAGGTCAGAAGACATCTCTGCTGAACCCTCAAATAATCCTGCCATTGACTCTACTATGCTCACAGTTTCTGGAGCCATGGGGTTTATATATTGCACCTGAAAACAGATATTTGCAAAGACAGTGATGGTTACATTTAATAATGGCTTCAGTCAAGTACTAGTTTCAACAACTAGTAATTTTGGAATGATAAATTTTTTAAAGATAATGTTATTTCCAGGACTACTGTCTCCCTTACACTCCAAATTTTCATTCTGAAACTATTAAAATCCTGCATCATTGTAGCCCATTATGATCAATTCTGTATCTTAAAACTCCATACTGCATTGTGCAAAAAAGAAAATAATTTATTTCTGACTCAAAAATGGTTAAAAAAAAAATAGCCATCCTCATGCAAAGTTTCATGACTAAAATATTTTAGCTGCTTACCACCCAATAATAAGTTGTCTAGGCCTACTGCCTTATTAAAATGTGTTTTGCTTTGCCAATTTATGTCCTCATTTGTACACCAGGTGTGAGCAGCCTGCATGCCTACTGGGTATATGTCAATAATAATAACCTATAATCGAGTGAAGTTACAGACATGAACAAAATTACATGGCAATAATTTTCAAACAGTTCAAGACAGACCTACGTAAGGCTATGGGTCTAAGGAATATTTTAGGTAATTGTGATTGTTCCAAGATGCACCAAAGTAGCAAATAATGACATGAAATAAAACATCATGAGCATATTACAAGTATATACAGTAGAGCTTTATGTTAGGACGGCAAGAGAACTCTCTCCATTCTTCCCACACAGTATAACAGATTGAAACAAAATGAAAAAATCTGAAAATAATCTAGGTTTAGATGATACCAAGACAATATTAGTAATTGTGTCGATTGTGATAATGGAATTGCATAATGAATTAGAATTTCAGTATTTTTTAGGAATCCATACTTAGTTAGGCATGTAAGAGCAAAAAGATATGAACTCTGGAATTTATTTTAAAATATACCTGCATCAACAGCAAAAATGAGAGATGGCAACAAAGACAGCATGTTGATAATTATGGAATCCAGGTGATAGGTTAATGGATGCACATTATACTCTTTTTTCTTTCATTTATACCAGTTAAAATTTTTCAAAATGAAGTATTGGGGAAAAATAGACAATGTTTTAAGAACTACTCTTTTTTTGTCAATTTCTTCAAGACTCACCTCCAAACCTTTTTTTTTTTTTTAAGAATATTTTTTTCAAAGAAAATCACTCTATTCCTTCCAAATCCATGTTCTTGCACCTTCAGAATTTCTAATTCATAATATAGATTTTATTTATTTATAAATTTTGATACACCTATCTTTTAATTATTTTTGGAGTTGAGCCCAACACAGGCTTTTAATTCCTTATGAACATAAAGCACTTAGTATTTTTTTTTTTTTAAAGCAAATGCTCAGAAAAATATCTGGAAGGCAAGGAATTTTAAGGCTGCTTAGTTATTTAACTAGTTACAAAGGCAGATCATTTGAATATTAACTTTTCTGAGAAATAAAATTGAGAAAAGATGCAAAGGTATATCTAATTCTCCAAATGATATTTATAAGATAAAATTACCTAAATCTTATTTCTTTACCCAGGGAAGTATTGTGATGAAAAGCAGGGAGATATCAATAATATTTATTCCAAAAATATTATGATAAATCACTCTGGATAAGGAACCATACTTGGAACAAACTAAAGATCTTCCACCTTCCAAGGCACACTTCAACTTTACCTCCACTGGGAAGTCAGAGAAGGCATGAATAACAAACACATAACTCAGAGATGCTCTGGTATTCCAGTCAATAGTTTATGCCTGAACCACACAGCTGTTTCCACTATCAATCAACCACCCTTTGAGAATCCAGTGTGCACTACAGAGGGTACAACGGGGTAATACAAAGAATTTCCCCTGAACTATGATTTTGTGTTAAATCTCACAATATTTTATACCGTCAGATACATTTTTGAGAGTTAAGCCATAGTATCCCATCAATTAACTAAGTTAAGCATCTCTGTTGACAAATTACTGTTCCAGCCTAAGAGGTGACTGAGTGATTTTGACTATCTGAACTTCTTCCAAATACACTGGAACAACCCTAACTATAAGTGATTTGAACTGGTTTTGTAAAAATCCAGAATTACTAATTATCACCAAGTGTGTCATTTTGTGAATATTTCTCACACTTTGCCTCTTTAAAACGGGGATTAGGTTTTTCAAAGGATGAAAAAGAAATAATTTTAAGAGTAAAAATGATAGGAAAGAATCAGAACTTAAGAAAGTAATGAGAAGTGGCTAAGAAACAGGAGTGGAAATGAGTAAGAGAGAAGGAAATAAAGGCCTATCACAACTCCCCCAAGGTTGGCCTCATTGAATTAGTCTAGTATTCTCAACCCCAGCACTAATGACATTCCACGTTTGAGAATTTTTTTGTTATAGGGAGCTGTGCAGGGCATTGTAGGGACCAGCCTCCCTGGTCCCTACCCACTAGAAACATACTCCCTGTGGTGACAATGAAAACTTCAGAGATCGTGAAATGTCTCCTGGATAGCAAAACTGCCCTTGATTGAGTAAAAACTGAGTTAGGCAATGTTGCAATTCATCAACACGAAAACCTTCTCATATGCTACCTAGGAATCCTTGGAATTGATATGAAAGAAGTCTTCAGAGTTCAGTTCCTAATGCACCTGAATAAACCAACCTGATTCTACATGTAACAGTCTTCATTATAGCTAATATGATTGTATTTTCAAAAACTTTACTATATCTATCAATTTATACTTTCTGGAAGTCTACTCAATTGGTTTAATGAAAACGTTGACTTATTCTTAAGAAATGCTTCCATATTTTCTTATAAACTATAACATGATTTGTACTATTTTCAACCAGTGGTACAAAGAATTTTATAATTAGTATATGTTTGGAAGCCTTCTAATGGAAACTGTATCATTCTGCACTTGAGTGACAAATCCTTAACGCCTGATTCTGTCTATGTTCTTAATGCTCAATAAAGTAAACATTTTTAGAATTCCTATACTACTTTCGAGCCTTGTCCTCAGCCTCATTCTTGAGCCACTGGACAAGCATTTGGCTTGTGTTCTTATGTTCACCACTGACAAACATTTATATACTTGGGAAATATGTTGGATGAAACGATGTATCTATACAAATCTCAGAAATTTGTGACGCTACATAGCAAGATGTCTTTGGGGAGAAAACCCCTCAGGATTTGATCTGAAAAACAAGTACAGAAGTACAGAATGAGATCTGAGTGTGAAATTCAACTAGAGATCAATTAATGAAGAGTGGACTTTAGGATTTTTTATACTTGCATCTAGATGGAATGCTAAGTCGCTTCAGTCGTGTCCGACTCTGTGCAACCCCATAGATGGTGGCCCACAAGGCTCCCCCATGCCTGGGATTCTCCAGGCAAGAACACTGGAGTTGGTTGCCATTTCCTTCTCCAATGCATGAAAGGGAAAAGTGAAAGTGAAGTCGCTCAGTCGTGTCCGACTCTTCACGACCCCATGGTCTGCAGCCTACCAGGCTCCTCCGTCCATGGGATTTTCCAGGCAAGAGTACTGGAGTGGGGTGCCATTGCCTTCTCCATAGGTGGAATAAGTCTCCCAAATAAATTAATTTTATTCTTTGCATTGACAGAAGCAGAAAATTCATGCTAAAGGAGAAAATAATTCTGCTCAATTTGGCTCTAGTCAAACCATATATGGAATATGGTGTTCAGCTGAGGAAGAGGCTCATTGATAAACTGGACAATAAATACACAAGAGAGTAATCAATAATATGAATGACTGTTAAGAAACTGAGGATATTAAGCCGTAGGGAAACCATGACCATTATTTTCAAATGATAAAAAGTTAAATCATTGTATATTGTTATTACTAATGGAGACACCAACATTTAAAGCTACTTTGTGTCAAGTACAGTGATAAATATTTTTGCCCGTGTAATCACTTAATTATATCCCAAAGAAAAAGGTATTATTATCTCCATTCTACAGTCAGCTGTTCATGTTCATAAAACTAGTCATACACTTCCCTGGTTGCAAATCCCAGACTCTAAGCTACTCTAAGCTACCGTGTGGGTCTGGAGAGAAGAAATGGGATAAACTGGTAAACACTAGAGAACAAATACTTCAGTTCAAAACTGTTAAAGAACATGGTAGTTTCTTATTTATATATGTTCTGGACCTGTCGTAGTGCCTGGAACTTGATAGTTACCTAATAAATGCATGCCTGTGAGACCACAAAGAAGCATGGTTTAAAGCTTATAGAACAGGAGCTGATTACATGCTTGTGGATACCCTATTGTCAGAGTTGATCAAATATTTTAGCAGAGGCTGGATTTCCAATCATTTATTAGTCATGTTATTGATTACCTTCATATATAAGCTTGGAAGTTGAAATAAAAGTCCTCAAACCCTGAGATTAAATTTTCAATTTTTTTTTCAAAGATGTGTTTAAACAGTGAGAATAAAATCCTGTGCATATTTCAGCATGCTTAAATAACTCCTGTCTGTTAAGAAACAAACAAGTCATGAGAGGTCACTGGAAAAATTTCAATAAGGGTGATGAAATCAGAGCAAATCTAGCATCGGATGATTATATTTTAATACTTTTTAAAAAATGTCATGATCATGATGTATGCAGGTAGCTAAAAATACAGGAGATGATGAAGGATTTTCAATGAAAATAATATTTTCCTGTCTGTAGCTTTACAACTGCAAGTCTTACTCTCTAGAAGAAACATTTTTTTGAGATTTTGAAATCAATTATTTTTAATTAAGATATAATCAACATATAACATCAAATTACTTTTCAGTGTGCAACACAATGATTCAATATTTGTATATTTGTTGGAAGCAACGCCTTTAATCATTTCAGTTTCAGTTCTTACGGTGTTACTTCTAAAACCACTAGATAATATATTTTACTTTTCTGTTAAGGGTCACTGGGCTTCCCTTGCGGCTCAGCTGGTAAAGAATCTGCCTGCAATGTGGGAGACCTGGGTTTGATCCCTGGGTTGGGAAGATCTCCTAGAGAAGGGAAAGGCTACCCACTCCAGTATTCTGGCCTGGAGAATCCATGGACTGTATATAGTCCATGGTGTCGCAAAGAGTCACTTACTTTGCTGCTGCTGCTAAGTCGCTTCAGTAGTGTCCGACTCTGTGTGACCCCATAGACGGCAGCCCACTAGGCTCCCCCATCCCTGGGATTCTCCAGGCAAGAACACTGGAGTGGGTTGCCATTGCCTTCTCCATATAATTTCTAGGATATCTGTATTAGTAATTTTACCAGACATTATAACATGAGAGGATTTATTACTCATTTGATAACTTTTTCATGTAATTTAACCAACCAAATAAACACAGTTTAATATCTCTCTTTGGGATGTTTCAGGGGCCCTCTGAAGCACCCCAAAGTTGGCTAGAGGTCAAAGGAACTTCAAAAGAATTCGATTTAGGAAGTTTTATAAAAAAAATCAATTAAAAGCTTTTAGAACATTTGGTCAGATTTAGTCAATGTTGATGGGTGTATCATTTAGCTTGTTGATATGTCACAATAGGCCTAAATACCAAGGCTCAAGGGCTAGTGAAAGTCAGCTCCGCCATCTTGGACCTGGTTGACTCTAACCAGTTTTCTTATGTAAGTTTTCACTTACTTTGGACAGTATCAATTGACTTTCTGCTACAATAGGAAAGCATTAATTACTAAAATAGATGCATATTCATATTCCAAGTCCATTCTCATTTTTTATTTACTTTTATAGTTTAAATGCATTAATACTTTAATCTGGATGGATTGTAACCCAGAAACTGCAGAGCAATGCCTCTCTCATGATCCTTCTACTATCCCTAACCCATGCTGTTCATGCTTTTGTATAATCCCTTACTCTTGCATGGGAAATGTGATTTCATCCAACCAATGGACTAAGGGAAAGGCGATGGGATGTCACTCCCATGGTTACATCATACAGACTGTCCTTGCTGGCTTGATGAAGTGGATGGCCATGTTGGGAAAGTTCTGTGGCAAGAAACTGTGGGGGACCCCTATGAGCTGGAGCTAAGGACAGTCTCTAGTCAAGGGGCCAGCAAGGATCCAAGGCCCTCAGTTTTATAATCAAAAGGAAATTAAATCTGAGTCAGCCAAGACTCAGATTTAATTTGAGTCAAAAATCTAAGTCAGCCAAGAAGTAGATTCTTCCCCAGTTAAGCATCCATATGGGAACACAGGAAGGAAAGACCCTTAACTGAAGCCTTATGAGACCCTTAGCAGGGAACCTACACAAGCTGTCTGGATTCCTGACCCACAGAAACTGCGAGATGATAAATGTGAATTGTTTTAAGCTTGCGGCAAACTGTTATACAATGGAAAACTACTAGTGTAGTAAGCTAACAAAAATAGTCCAGGCAATCCTGAGCTGGAGTGAGGACACAAGAATGGAATACAGAGGTATGAAGGTTACACTTTGAACTGGCCTTAACATTGAGTGGCTATTAAATGCTAAGTATAACCAAGGTCAGAGGTAATCCCAAGATTCTAAGCCCTCATGAAGACAAGATAATGGTGCCATCATCCAGAAAGAGAGACATCAGACATATAAAAATGCCACAAAAGCCTCCCGAATTCTTCAACAATGACTTACAGATCAAAGATCTGTGGTGTGACCAATCCAAGGGGACAGGGAATTCTAAGCCTGTTATTTCATATCTGGGTTTCAACTCAGTCTCTCTCCTGACCTTGTTATCGATCATTAAAACTATCAATTACCCTTACAGACTTTCTTCTTCTGTCCCATAGGAAAACTAATAGGTCCCTACCACTAATAGGCTCCTCCTTCCAATCAAGAACCAAGTCCTATTTTCTCAAAAAAAGATGCTTGTTTTGTTGTTTTATGGGGTAGATGAGTTTAAATGTGATGAGTCCTGGCAGAATTTCCCCAGAAATGATTGTAATTAGGGATGCAGAGTGTCAGAAAAATCATCATGGAAAACGAGGTGAAAGAGACATGCAAATAGGAAGCAGTGACTGACACTCTAACATGGCTGAAGACAGAACTCTCCGGAATACCCTTATAAGGAAGGAATTAGAAAACAGTAAAAGAGCTAGCTTTCTTAATTTATTCTTTTTCATAGTACAAGGCCAAATTGTTTTGCAAAGTTGCAGTATATGACAGTGGAGCAAGTACTAGGGAGAAAACGGTTGTGTCAAAAGCTGGGGAGGTGGAGGTAAAGGAATGGGTTTTGGAGGACACAGAAGATGAGGACAGTTAAAAACGTATATCCGAGGGTTCAGGGTTGGGAGCACATGTATACCTGTGATGGATTCATTTTGATATTTGGCAAAACTAGTACAATTATGTAAAGTTTAAAAATAAAATAAAATTAAATAAAAAAAAAAAAAAACTCAACATTCAAAAAAAAAAACAAACGTATATATGCTTTATTTGACGTGTAGGAGGTCACTGCTGCTGCTGCTGCTGCTAAGTCGCTTCAGTCGTGTCCGACTCTGTGCGACCCCGTAGACGGCAGCCCACGAGGCTCCCGTCCCTGGGATTCTCCGGGCAAGAACACTGGAGTGGGTTGCCATTTCCTTCTCCAATGCATGAAAGTGAAAAGTGAAAGTGAAGTCGCTCAGTTGTGCCTGACTCTTAGCGACCCCATGGACTGCAGCCTACCAGGCTCCTCTGCCCATGGGATTTTCCAGGCAAGAGTACTGGAGTGGGTCGCCAGTGCCTTCCCCAACTTCTAACAAGACTTGAAGGATTTCAAAAATTCTTAGGACACAGTGTGGAGGCTATACTCTGAGAAGTTAACGAGTGAATAGAAAATTCCTTATCCTACACCAAGGTCAAGGAAAAGGATACATACTAAGCCAGACGTTTTATCTGTTATCTCCTTTACTCCTCATCATACCCTTCAACAGAAGGCAGGCATATAAGCTCTACTCTAAAAATGAGGGCAGCAAGTCTCCAAAAGTTGACTCAAAGTCATAGAAAAGGAGGAAAAGGCAGAGTCGGGGTAGGACACTGGCTCACTGGACTTAGAGCTCCTGCCACATGTCTCCCCACGCCAACCTCTGAAAGGCAAACCCAGACACCAATCACACAGGAAAGCAGAAACATCAACAATGGGCCTGATCTAATGAAGAAATATACAACCACAGAAAGAAAGTATAATGTCTCCTTTTATTGAAACTGAAGGAAACGAATATTGTGTCCCAATGAGGGTGAAAGGTCCAATGCCATGATGAATAATTACAACAGGTCACAATTATCTAGGTCACCAGACTTACCATACACAAGGTGGAGTTCTAAGCTCTTCACACATTAATCCATTAAATCCTCACTAACAACTCTGTGTTACACAGACTCTTAGAGTCCCTATCTTAAAGAGGAAACAAGTTTAGAGAGGTCAGGTCTACTCTTCCAAGGTTAAACCATCAGTAAGGCCAAAACCAAGGTTTAAACCCAGCATTCTCTCTCCTAGTTCCATGACTTAACCTCTCTACTGTAAAACACACTGCTGCTGCTGCTGCTGCTGCTAAGTCACTTCAGTCGTGTCCACCTCTGTGCGACCCCATAGACAGTAGCCCACCAGGCTCCCCCGTCCCTGGGATTCTCCAGGCAAGAGCACTGGAATGGGCTGCCATTTCCTTCTCCAGTAAAACACACTAAATGACCAAATTACAAATATAAACCCAGATTTGTATATACCAAAGCTCATGTGATCTCTATTATGTCACAGGGATTGTGGATCAGATCACAAGAAGTCTTTCCTGAGTCTCTTAGTTTCAAGAGAAAAAGAGGCATGGCTTATCATTCAATAGATATCATTAGCAGAAGTGGGAGACCTGCCACACAATCCTAAAAGAGTGAAGTATCTAATTTAAGGCCTTCTCAGCAGGAGCAGAGGGTTAAGCTTTTGCCCTGTCCCTGAGCTGTCGACTAAAGTATCAGAGAAAGCATAACTCAACATCTTTTACACAAGAGGAATGGAGTCAGTATTGGATTAAACTATAACCCTGGGCCAGAGGTCAAACAACTTGTACTAATGAGTCCTGGTTGGCCAGAATGCATTAAGCACATAGTAAAGTAGTGAAAAGTTGGCTTAAAGCTCAACATTCAGAAAACTAAGATCATGGCCTCTGGTCCCATGACTTCATGGCAAATAGATGGGGAAACAGTGGAAAGAATGTCAGACTTTATTTTGGGGGGCTGCAAAATCACTGCAGATGGTGACTGCAGCCATGAAATTAAATGACGCTTACTCCTTGGGAGGAAAGTTGTGACCAACCTAGATAGCATATTCAAAAGCAGAGACATTCCTTTGCCAACAAAGGTCCATCTAATCAAGGCTATGGTTTTTCCTGTGGTCATGTATGGATGTGAGAGTTGGACTGTGAAGAAAGCTGAGCACCAAAGAATTGATGCTTTTGAACTGTGGTGTTGGAGAAGACTCTTGAGAGTCCCTTAGAGTCTCCTTACAAGGAGATCCAACCAGTCCATTCTGAAGGAGATCAGCCCTGGGATTTCTTTGGAAGGATGATGCTAAAGCTGAAACTCCAGTACTTTGGCCACCTCATGCGAAGAGTTGACTCATTGGAAAAGACTCTGATGCTGGGAGGGATTGGGGGCAGGAGGAGAAGGGGACGACAGAGGATGAGATGGCTGGATGGCATCACTGACTCGATGGACGTGACTCTGAGTGAACTCTGGGAGTTGGTGATGGACAGGGAGGCCCAGCGTGCTGCGATTCATGGGGTCGCAGAGTCAGATGTGACTGAACGGCTGAACTGAACTGAAGGTAACTTCCAGGTGCGTATCAGAAATGGAGGAAGTCTGGGACTAGGAATAGAATGGATAATATACGTGGAGAAAAACAAGAGCACAGCTAGAAGAAGTAATGATTCTGGACCAAACAAGTGGAACCTAATTGCTGAATAACCAGCAGGCAGGGCCTCCAAGTTACAGTGTGCTACACTCACTGGTCTTAAATAGATGTATTTTTTGTGAGCCCCGGGAACCACCAATATCTGGATACAATCAGTTTAAAGTCTTAGAAGGATTTCCCAGGTGAACAGCTGTCTGGATGAGGTAAATGAAGACAGTGAAGGAAAAATTAGTGCTGCCTATATTGGGTTGGCAAAAATGTTCATTTCGATTTTTCCATAGCGTCTTACAGAAAATCCCAAACAAACTTTTTGGCCAACACAACACTTTCAAATAGAAACAAAGCAGGGAAAGAAGGCTTCCAGTGTGACTAGAAGCAAACACTGTCCTCTTATTTTATATTTATGAAGTGATTTCATCTCTTATTTATTTGATTTCTTTAGTCAAATGTATATTGCTTGTTTTTAAATGAGGTAGCTTTGAAAAATCTGGGTTCCTAAGACTAAGGGGGACAAAACCATTTGTCAACAACAGTTACTAAAGTTATTGTGTCTTTCTTTGGCAACTATTCCAAATTGCATGCACAACCTTAGGAGGAGTATTTAAATCTTAACAGGAGTTTCCAAACAATTCATTAACTTTATTACCATAATAGCATTCACTTATGGAAGTACCTTTAGTCCCGCTTAATTGCCCAATTAACATTTTTCATATGCTGAAAAAGAATAATAGCACTTAACTAATAATAAATGTCTTGAATTGAAATATGATGAGCTAGATTATCAGCATAGCTGAATTTACTTCACTTTGTACTTTGAAGCTTGTCAAATATTTTATGTTTGCATGTTGGCAAATCTCCCAAGTTATCTGGGCCAAAACCAGGTAGAAAGGGCTCAACACAATAGGAAATTCAAGGGCAGTACCTCATCTTTTCCGATCAGCAGAGTATCTTCTAAAATCACTCTTGTCTCGGAAACTAATACTCTCACTCGATATTGGTTAATGATGCCATTGGGTTGTCGTGGTTTCTTCCAGGTAATTCTTATTTCTGTGGCTTCTACTTCTGCAACCTGCAAATCAAATACTGCACCTGGAGCTAAAAAAGAGAAGAGGAGGGAGCTTTAAAAATACCTTCTCAGATTTCTAAAAATTCCAGAAGGCAGCTCATGACTGAAGGCATATAAGCAATTCTGTTAGAAAACAGACTAAAACAATTTACTAATTTATGAACAATTGGATTTGTATCAGACCCTTTAAAAACACAGATAACTAATGTTAAATTTCTATACATTGCTCTCCACATGTACACAAGAAACAGAGTAACATAATTTTCCCAAATCAAAATGCCATAACATTTGTTCAGAACAAATTAATTTATAAAAATAACTTTCCAGGGAAAGTTGTTTATGACTGATGAATTCCTAGTAGAAATCTTGAAGGCTCTACAAAAATTAAAACATACCAAAAGATAATATCTGGAATATTCTGAATGCAATTACATGTAGCTGGTAAACTCTATTAGGCAACTTTTAATTTGTTTGAAAAATTAATGGATTTTTATCTGCTGATTTTATAAATTATGTGAATCTCAAATTTCAGATGCCCTTACTCTTTGCAGAAGTAAAGAAAAAGAAGGAAAAACAATTGGTTTTAGATAAGGTACCAACTACTTAAATTCCAGTTAGAAAGTCACCAAGTGGTGATCATTTTGTAATGAATAAATGCATAAAATTATTAAATACATAAAATAAATGTATGTATGTCATCAAGGGCAACTACTAGGAAACCTCCCAGTACAACAGGACCAATCAACCAAGAAAAATTCTACTTTGGGCACTTGTCCACTTTTAGTTTATACTTCATTATGTGATTATTAATAGCCAATTCCTCCCTTCACATTTAGTCTCCCTATCTCTAAAATGGGTGTCATTAAATCTTTCCTATCACTATACAAGATTACAATAAGGAATAAATGGTTCAAAAGACTTTATAGTATGCTGGCTGAAGAAAGAGAAAATGTGACATAAAAGCACTGTTCTTTATGATTAGGATGTGGTCATACATTACATTTCTTTCCCTAAGGTAAAATATTACACACAGTTAGCAAATTCCAGTTGGAAGAAAGACATATTAAGGATAAAATGCAAACGAAGAATGATTCTATTCTTCTTTAAGATAACAGAAAGGAATTAATGTCACAACTCCCATAAATATTATTTATAATTAATGAACCTAATTAAGCTGAAGTTAAACATGAAGTTAGCATAATCATGTAGTATTTCATCTTAGAGATTAAGAGTTGGGTTTTTTGGTCCCTATAAAGTAATCAGTACAAAACAACTCCTTAGATATTTTAATAGTGTAAATATTTCTCAATGTTTGTTGACTAGTGAATGACTAGATAGCTGAACTCTGAATCTCAAAACCATGACAACCCAATGGAATCATTAACCAATATCAAGTGAGAGTATTAGTTTCCGAGACAAGAGTGATTTTAGAAGATACTCTGAACTCTGAAATTAGAAGCCTATTATTTGATTATTGCAGTCAAGTCTCCAGAGTCCAGTATGGGTAAAACCTGTGCTCAAAATTAAGAGATAAATGTGACATGGGTACACTCATAACTTGTCAATTCTTTCAATCTCCTTTGCTAAAAACATTTCAGTGTATCTCTATACAGAGGATAATTCTTTACCTTGATTTCCCCACAGGTATTCTAATCTGAAGGAAAAACAATTTAATTTTTGAAAGATGGAGGAAGAGTTCTAAATTAGAACCCCACAATAAATGATTTATTCATTTGTCATTCAACAGACTGAGGACTCATCATATGGTCACGTTCTAGGCACTTAAGGATAGAGGGAGGAAGAAGACAGATAAAAAGCCTTTGCATAGGTCACCTCTTATATAAGATTTCTTTCATTACCATACATTGTTGCTAAACTTATGTTTCTTTCATATTTATCATATTGACATCATTCAGGAGTAGAGAACCTTTCCAATTAACCACAGAGTATGAAAACAACACAGCTATTTAACTGGCAAAGCTCCATTCCACCTTTCTTTGACATTTCTGGGGTTGCTATGTGGATGAAGTCTTAGTCAGTACTGCATAATATAAATCAGAGAAGAGATCTGGCATTTTCCCACCTAATTTGAACTCATGTAGAATCTCAATTGAAGAAGCAGTTTAATAACTATATTGATCAGAGTCATCAGATAACTAAATCCCACCTACTATAAAATAACTGAAATGGTTAGTACCATTTGGTGCAACAAAAATTACCCACAACAGTATATTTAAAGTGTATTGTCTCTTATTCTGTTAGCCAAACCTAAAAATAGACATTGTTTATCTTCTAATTTATAGTTTTCAATACAACTTAATAAGTATTGCCCCATAACACTAATGCTTAACAATCACAATCCAAAGTTAAGTGGTTCTCTATTACCCTAAAAATGTACCCCAAACTTGTGTAAGAACAACTGTAAGGCTATCTCTTTTTTATGAAAGAAGAAAAAGCTTAGGGGATAAAGGAAATGAAGGACACAGCATTGTATCTTGTCTTTGGAAAGACACTTGATATGTTACACCAAAAATTCTCATGGAGAAACCAGAGAAGTGTGGATTAGATCAAACTCCTTTAATATTGATACCAAATTAACTAAAGAAAATCAAACACACAGGCAATTATTCATGGTTCAGCATTAATTCTGAAGGTGTTGTCTATGAGGATGACCTATGAATCATTCTCAGGTCAATACATCTATAAATTTTACTAATAAATAGGAAACAGAGTATACATATAATTGGTAAAAAAAAAAAAAAATCAGAATGATTAGTAGTATACCTGTGGCTTATTTATGTTGATGTATGGCAAAAACCATCTCAATTTTGTAAAGCAATTATCTCCAATTTAAAAAAAATCAACTCCTAGAAAACAATGGAGACAAATGGTATTGGGGTAAAGAAAATACATTAAAATAATTTTTGCCTTTATCTAGCAAATTAAACTCCCATTGGAAGTGAATTTTGTAAAAATCTACTGAATCTGAAAATTTGAAAAATAAAAATCATGGAGAATCCTGAAAAATACAAAGTTGACAGTTTCTCAGTGATCTCCCTACAAAGATGTTACTACTATTTGCAGAAAATAGCAAATTGAAATTACTGAGGACAAGTCTTCACTTCAATAGTCTATTTATGGGGGAGCAAAGATGGATTTCAATACTTTTTTTGCTTTTAAGACATGATGTAAACTTTCTTAAAAGATATTCGACACTAGTCATAGAGAAGTTTTAGGGGATTTGAAGCAGCAAAATTTACTTAAGACTTTTTTAACCCACATAAAAATAACAAGCAAAAATCTGTTGTCATTGCTATATTCAGCAGGTTGTTTCATTCTGGAATGGCAACTATGACATTTTGTAACACTGGAGATTATCATCATTTTTTCCAAAACCATCTCTTCTTCATGCCTAAGTAGAAATCTGCTCAGTAAAATATTAAGGGAAATGCAGAAAAATTATGAAAAACATAGGATAACTGCTTTCACAACATCATGTTGATTTTCTTTGACAATGGACCATATCATTCTCAGTATTAATGAAATCAGCCCTGTTATAATGTGATAACACATATTTTCTATAAGAAATAAATTCAATATTTTTCTATGAATATCTGGAGATTTGTTAGAACCTTGGTTGTTTTAAAATATATTAATTTAAAAGCTGGCTCTAATTGATTTCCTAATTAGACTACAGACTATTTTTAAAATATGAAGAATAAAATTGAGAAACTAATTAGAATACAAAGAACCTGTTATATTAATGAATAAAAAGAATACTAGAAAATTAAAGTATCAATTATAACTCAAAGTGTGTATGTTCTAATGAGTTATTTGATTGTTCTCATACAGCTTAAAGATTCCTTTATGGCAAATTTTTAATCAGTGGGACCAGGATTAATTAATGTGTCAGAGTCTACATTCACTGCATTTGCCCCAGTATATCACTGAGACCCCTTGGCTGAACTATTCCTTGAGAACTGCATGGAGGAAGCAGGCATGCAGAGAAAAGAATCATGCCACGCTTGCCCTTACAGCTACGAAGGCCACCTTAGTTTCCAGTGGGTTCTGAGAGCCACTTGGATGTGGTGAGCAGGTGATGAGCAGTTCAGGAGGCAGTAAGACAAAACTGAGGTAAATCACCGGGCATACAGGGCAAATAGAGTCATCTATTCAGAATGACTTGGCATCAAAAATAACCCATGTGAAGTACGTTGAACAATGTCCTTAAATATTCTATTTATTATTTTGTAAATTAAATAATAAAGACATAAGAAAGGGAAATAAATGTTTAAGTGATATCCTAAATAAAATGGAATTGTATGTGGTAGTGTATTATCTGGGCTTCCCTGGTGACTCAGATGGCAAAGAATCTGCCTGCAGTACAGGAGACTCAGGTTCCATCCCTGAGTCAGGAAGATCCCCTGGAGAAAGGAATAGCAACCCACTCCAGTATTCCTGCCTGGGAAATCCCATGGACACAGGATCCTGGTGGGCTACAGTCTTTGGGGTTGCACAGAATTGGACATGACTTCACATCTAACACACACACACACACACACACACACACACACACATTATATTATCTAGTTCACTGTTTAGGTCAAATGCTGTAGGCCAAGAATCATGACAATAAAACAATTATTTTAAATTGTGGATTCAGTTAGGAGCACCAAAATCAGCTTGATTTGAAATAAGGTTGAATTTATTTAATTGTACAACATGAGAATAGAAATTGGTCAATTGGGTTGGTCGAGAAAAGACCAGATTCAAGGGCTCTAAGTCTGATAAAGGCCACGTTGCTGGCATCTTGTGTTTGGCAAGCATACATAAATCTGTCTAGATTTCTTGAAAATTCCTAAGAGCAGGTTTAGGTAGAAGTGGGAGAAATTTCAGGTCTAAGGGAGAAGACATACATGCTAAGACTCTTCTGATATAAATGCAAAAGAGAAATTCTGGTATGAAAAAAATAAAAACACTTTATTATTTTTTGTCTATTTTATATATGGTGCTTCTCTTTAATCTGTGTATTGAAACCATGTACACATTACTATTTTCATTTGAAATCGATGTAACATAAATTTTACATTCTTTCAATAGCAAGATAATCTCAAGGGTCATTCTTTGAAATGGGGGAAAAGTACAAAATTCCCTAATAGTTGCTGCCCTCTCATGGTCAAACACTTGAATGATTTCTCTGATGAAGGTATGCCCAACCTTGTTTGTGTGTGTGCATGCATGTGTTCGTGTGCACACCTGTGTGTTTAACTCACAACTCACTGAATGTTAGCTATCACATAAACAAAATCTGTTTTATCAAGTGTTAGTGTGATTGTAAAAAAAAAAAATTGTTGAATTCTCCTAAATAAGTACAATATATAAAGAAAGACATTGAGCATTTGGTGTGGGCCCAGAAAACAGGTTGTAAAATGGCATGGTAATATTTTTTAAACACTACAGTTAGCCTTAGACTGTGGTAGTTAACATATACAAATAGTTTCTTCAGGAGAAATTTTGAAAATAATTTCAGCCTATTCTGGTAAATTTATATTATGCACCTTCCAGGAACCCTCCATTGCTTAGAATATCCTTTTGATTATAAATAGCATCACTGACACAACAGACATGAATTTGAGCACACTCCGGGAGACAGTGAAGGACGGAGGAGCTGCATGCAGTCCCTGGGGTCGCAAAGAGCTGGACACGACTCAGTGACTGAGCAGCAACACCACCACAGGCATTGTGGGATATGTGGATTTCTCTGAACACTATTTTGTGGAAAAACAGAATATACAGTAAATAATGGGGTTTAAGCCATGTTATATGTATGTAGTCTTGAGATTGTGCCAGTAGTACTCATTGTGAAGACGCAGGCTGACACAGCATGTAACGTTTGCTGTGATGTCCACTTGCTCTTTGGCCCCTCTTATCACGAGGCCTGCTATGGGTTTAGTGTTCTGAGGAACACATGTTCAGAATGTACTAGGGAGTCATCCGATAAGGAAATAACATGAATTAGATAAATATCAACCAAACAGTTTCTAATACAAAGTTTAACTGACTCAGTAAAGTTCCCATTCACACACTAGAGGAGATGTTCTCACCTTCTGGAGGAGTGAATACTGAAATATTTGACTTAGGTCCGATCCCCGCACTGGTTTCAGCCGCAACATAAGCGTCATATACCGTAAACGGTGTTAGATTAGTGAAAGCAAACTTAAGGTCCTTAGTGCTGTTATCTAAAATCCGACCTACAAAAAGCAAAACATAACTGTGGATTATGTATTCTTCAAGCATGTAATCATTCTTAATTAAGTATAGAGTAATTGAAGTGTTAACATATGCACTGACATGCACTATTACAATTTTAAAAGTGAATATATGTTAAACATTTCGCTTAGAATTGCACCGGTGTCAATTTTACCAAGATGGAAAAAAACCAGAAATATTTCATGTTTAAAATTACTTTTATATTAATATAAAGCCCTATTGAACGGTCATGTTATTTTTTGGCATATTTTAAAGGAATATGTTAGGTTTTACCAATATAAAAACAGTGACAGCGTTTCATACTCATATTGAAAAAGATATATTTAGAAATGTTCTGTAGTTTAGTTTCTGAGCAAAATTTCTTAACTGGGCCATCATCAAAATTCCTTAAATCCTCAACTTTATTTCTGCATAGCTTTTCCCCCTTCTTGCTGTAACTGAAACCTAGCTCTCCCTTGAGACCATTGATTCTGTTCCCTGCAGATCTTCCTCAAGGGTGGGGACAGATTGATTACTTTTTCCCCAGAGCCCTCAAGAGACTAGGTGGTCAGGTATGATATATGTTCTCCTTGTTCCTCCTTGCTCTGAGACTATTGCTAATGACTTCTACATTACTAAAGTCAATAATTAGTAGATACACCTTCTTGAGTTTTTAGCCTCACAGATGAGAGTACCTTGTCAAAATTTTCAAAAATGACACCAAATAGAAGAGGTGTATCTGGGTATCCATGTGTGTCTGTGTATTGGGCAGGGAGGGGAGAAAAGGACTATCATATTTTTAGGTCTGAAAACATTTCAGAACTTTAGGAGCCTAAATACTGTACATTATCACGCTGCTTCTTTAAGTTATATGCACAGTACATCATGCAAAATGCTGGACTGGATGCAGCACAAGCTGGAATCAAGATTGCCAGGAGAAATATCAATAACCTCAGATATGCAGACGACACCACTCTTATGACAGAAAGTGAAGAGGAACTAAAGAGCCTCTTGATGAATGTGAAAGCGGAGAGTTAAAAAGCTCACTTAAAACTCAACATTCAAAAAACTAAGATCATGGCATCCAGTCCCATCACTTTATGGCAAATAGATGGGGAAACAATGGAAACAGTGACAGACTTTATTTTCTTGGGCTCCAAAATCATTGCAAAATCATTGCAGCCATGAAATTAAAAGACACTTGCTCCTTGGAAGAAAAGCTGACAAACCTAGACAGCATATTGAAAAGCAGAACTTTGCCAACAAAGGTCCATCTAGTCAAAGCTATGGTTTTTCCAGTAGTCACATATGGATGTAAGAGTTGGACCATAAAGAAAGCTGAGGGTCGAAGAATTGATGTCTTTGAACTGTGGTGTTGGAAATACTCTTGAGAGTTCGTTGGACTTCAAGAAGATCAAACCAGTCAATCCTAAAGGAAATCAGTCCTGAATATTCATTGGAAGGACTGATGCTGAAGCTCAAGCTCCAATAGTTTGGCCACCTGATGCAAAGAATTGACTCATTGGAAAAGACCCTGATGCTAGGAAAGATTGAAGGTGGGAGGAGAAGGGGACGGACAGAAGATGAGATGGTTGGATGGCATCACTGACTCAATGGACATGAGTTTGAGTAAACTCATGAGTTGGTAATGGACAGGGAGGCCTGGCGTGCTGCAGTCCATGAGATCACAAAGAGTCAGACACGACTGAGCAACTGAACTGAACTGAAGGTACTCAGGGATGAGAAATAAAGGTTACTCATGTGATTCATGACAGATTCCTAGAAATTTCAAAATGATTAATTTGGACCTTTGTCTATTTTTCCATTCTTTCAAATAAATGTCAATATGTGCATTTATGTTATTTCATTACTATTTGAAATAAATTTCTTTCATAGAACCATAAAATCTTGGATTAAGAATTATAGAGCTTACTTAACTTCCACTAGTATAGTTTTTGAAGCCCTCAAAATATCTGACAAGTAGATGTCCTGCTCTTGCTTCTTCATAAAGATGTGACCTCACTATACTATAAAGTTGCTCATATTTTTAGAGACCTCCAATTATTTGAAATGGTTTCTTTGTTCTAAGCAGAAATCTGATTTAATATAACTGAAGCCCATTTTTCTTCATAAATACATTTGCAATCAGAGCAAGTCAAGGTCCTCCTGATCTAATATTTGAAAAAATGTATCTCCTCTAATGTTTCTCTTCTTGAAGGATTCTCTCTCATTGTTTCAGCCCTTTGTCATGAAATATGGAACATGGACAAGGCTTTACCATCCTTATTTATGGCTATAAACAAAAGTTTTAAGAGTTTCAACATTGCTAAGGGTCTTTTAAAAACAGTTCAGTACGTTTTAAAAAGTTTGAAAATAGTAAAATCTTTTATACAATTCTTACTCCAAAAGATAAACATAAAATTGATTAAGACTTACCTGATGGCCCATATAATTCAACTCTGTAACTAAATTTTCCTGTTACTACAGTTGGTGGGTCCCATGATATTGCAAAGGACCTCCCTGTAATGTTGCCTGTTAAACAGTTTTGTGGTGGTCCTTCAGGCACTAAAATTATAGGGAAACAATGAATTAAAAGCACCTTATTAAATACAGAAAATACAAAGTCAGAGAAAAAATATCACACAGTAAAGCATTTTTTCAACTTAAAAAATAGGCTATAATTGAAGAATGCGAATAAATGGTGGATCATTAAACTCCTTATTTGTAACCATTACTATTTTTATTTAATGTTGTGCATGACTGCACAGGGTGTTTCATAGCTATGCAATTCTTTGTACAGTTACGTTGTCCTGAAGCATATATATTAATAAGTATTGCATCAACAAGCCCTGAGCATCTGGCTTGATAAACCCTTTCCCTCTGCTGTACACAGGTGGAAGGGCCAAAGTAGTAACTCAACCCTCGGAATCTATCAGCAGTGATTTTACTTTTTCTATCAATATCTGTATTTGGTTCTGAAAGGAAATTTATAACCTGCATTCCAATGTAATATTGGTGACATAAAAATAATAATGCTGTTTAAAAGTCTGTTTTTCATTTGTTGTTGTTCAGTCACTCAGTCATATCGGACTCTTTGCGACCCCATGGACTGCAGCACACCAGGCTTCCCTGTCCTTCACTATCTTCCGGAGTTTGCTCCAATTCACGTCCATTGAGGTCTATTTTTCATACGTGTATCTAATATTTTCAAACATCTTTAATTGAAATAAAACATTCCAAATATTTTTAAAAACAAACTTCTTGTCAACCAAATTTCACTTTGTGTGACTCTCATGAAATTATTTCTTTTTTTCTTAATAAGAAGTAAAGAGTATGGAAGAGGAAATGGTCTTCTTCAGAGATTTTTATTTAAATTAAGGTAAAAAAACCTTCACACTTACATGTAATGAAATGACAAGACCTAACACCTACGTCATCAGAAAAAAATACTATGCTTTAGTGAAATTACCCTACCAGGAATAATGCCCAGTAACCTAAAAATTATCAATCATAACTGAATGTCTGCTACTATATATTTTGTCTTGTAGTGTGTAATACAGTGACATAACAGTATCTCAGGTGGTAAGAATCCGCCTGCAATGCAGGAGACCCCAGTTTCACTCTTGGGTCAGGAAGATCCCCTCCAGAAAGGATAGGCTACCCTCTCCAGCATTCTTCAGCTTCTTTGGTGGCTCAGATGGTAAAGAACCCACCCACAATGTGGGAGACCTGGGTTGGATCCCTGAGTTGGGAAGATTCCCTGGAGGAGGGCATGGCAACCCACTCCAGTATTCTTGCCTGGAGAATCCCCACGGGCAGAGGAGCCTGGCAGGCTACAGTCCATGGGGTTGCAGAGAGTCGGACACAACTGGGCCGCTAAGCACAGCACGGCCTACATAATATAATTAAATATACAAATACTATACCTAGAAATATGTACTTAGAATTTAGTAGTAGTAATATCTAATAATGCTCATTTAGTGCTAACACCATATCCACAATGAAGATGTCTCCATTCATCACAAAAAGAAACTGCAGTACAGAGAAGATACAGGTAGGTAGGCATTTTCTAACTGCTGTTTTTATCTAATACTGAATTTTAATCATATGATATTTCTGCTACTGCAGGTGTGATCTCCATATCTGGTAACAGCAATATCAGTGAGATAAGTCATCATCAGATGATAATGTAAAATGTAGACAAACAGAGACTATTATTAAAAATTCCTGAGATCACAGAATGATAAGAGCTGATCTTAGGAGCATGGTTATTAGCTCAAGAATCTTTTCTTTCAAATCTCCTTTCTCCTTTTAGATGCTTATGTCAGTATCTTCGAAGAGTATTGAAATTGAAGATGCTCCAAATGGCATGCCTATTATCCATTATTAGGGAGAAAAAAGTTACTGAAAGAGAAGGAAGAGCTTTAACAAAAAGATCTACATGAATAAAAAAAAAAGAAAGAAAGATTATTCTATGAATAATTTAACTTTTTTTCCTACCAAAAAAAACCCCATACCTGATTCCGGTGTTCTGACAATCGTACTATCAATATAACCTGCTTCAGTTGTAACCGCAGAAACTTCAAAAAGATACGTCGTGTAAGGTCTCAAATGTGTCACTACAAAACTGATAGGCTCTTTCCACACAGAGCTAATCTTACTCTGTGACAACATGCTAGATAAATACGTCGTACGTGGTGGAGGCGTGACTCTCCCCAGGGTTGGCGAAGGGCTGGTTGTACTCCATAAAAAAGATTCATTATTCTCCTAATGAATAAAACAAGCATAAATGGGAAAATAATGTAACACTTGGTAAAGATAAGTGTGATTCATTTTTTTCTTTATATTACAAATATTATTTTGTGCGTGTACTACTTGTTACAGCTACAGATAAATCTGCTAGATTTTAATTATACCCATTTATTATCTATAGTTACATGGTTAATACCATTGTCCACAGTTTCAGAATAGAATGTTTATTTATACCTTAATCTTTCTTATGAATAGGATTTCATGTGACTTTGAATAAAGGTATAACTACAGCAAAATGATTATTAAAAATTTTTTAAATCCACATTAAAAATTTAAGAGCCAAAAAGATAAATTTTTTTTCCCTTTGGTGAAATTTCTAATATACATCACTGTCTTAATATTATGATCATTTTTCCGCATAAACATTCAAAAGATAACACCAAAGAACATATGGGTGTGTGTTTATGTATATTAGAAATATATCTAAATTAAAAATATTTGTGGCTTCCATTAACTTAAAGCATTTTTTAAAAAAAGTAATTTTGCTTGTCTTTTCATCAATAGTATCACAGTGATCACCAAAATTAATTTTTAAAAAGCATAATTACAGTACTTCCAAGGATTTCACGTCAGTGCTTAGAATAGTAACAAATTCTTCACTAAAGATAAGATACAACAAAAACAATCTAATTCCACAAGTGTAAACTTTACTATTTTGTTCCCTTCCCATCCTGTCACATGCAAGTATTATCTTTTTCCCAGTGACACCCTATGCTTTCCTACTTTAAGGCTTACAAAGTATCCTCCACCCTCACACAATCACCTACTTATTCCAAGACCCATCACAAATGCTATACCTATCAAGCCTTTCCAGAGCTCCCTAAGGGATTTTTTATATCTCACTGTCGAATTCTGAAACTCTTCTCTTACTTTACCTTGACTATAGTCAAGTGCATATAATATGATACTATAAGTAATCAAATAGCTAATAAATCACTTTGGTAAAAATACATAGTATCCAGATGCAGGGCGTTTCACGATGTAATTTACCTAAAATTCTGAGACACAGAAAACGTTCCATGAGACTTACATTACATTCTGGCAGCTTCCCAGTCAAAATGTCCTCTACTCTGATTGAAACATCCTTCACAACTATCCCACTTCTGGCATGTTTAACACTGATCTTGAAGCTAGTAATTTTGCCATTTGGTTGCCGAGGTAAATACCAAATCAGGTTTACTGCTGAATAGTTAAAGGCCTCGACGGTGAGATTCACCACTTTTCCTGGAGCTGGGGACGTGCAAGGGATTTTTGAAGGAAAAGAAAAATATTGTTATAAAACTTAGAATGACATTTATATAATTCAGGGATGTTACAATTCCCATGTTATATAAAATTAAATATGTAACACATTGGATAAAATCTATTTGGGTAGTACTTCTTAAAATATATATTCGGGTATACTTTCTGAATTGATTTTGCCTAAAATAACAAATCAGAAATTGGGCCCACAGACTTGTGTTTAAGAGGCAAATAAGCTTTTTTCAGGATTAATAGGTCAATAAATCCATCAATAAACTATTTCAAATAAGTCTGAAAAATATTCAATCAATAGTTGTTTGTGGTTATACAAATTTGAATAATGACTATCTTACCATCTGATATACTTTGGAATTATGTAAATTCCTTAGATAATGAAGAAGTAGCAAATTCTTAGATAATGAAGAAGTGGCAAATTCAAAGAATTATCCAACCATTTGCACAAAAATCACATTTCTGGAGTGTAAGTAAATAACCAGTGTCTAATATAAAGTGGATAGCACCAGTTGGTTGTGATTATTATATTTTAACCTTTATACACCCTCAAAATCAACTTTCATCAGAACTCATGATACCTTGTTATTAAATATTAGTAATCTGCATAATAAGCTGAGGGCTATTTTAATTGGGATGACTGTTAATTCAAGGTTAGCTGTGGAAAACTGACAAAGTAAATAATCAATGTCCTTTAGAATATAAAACAACCATGACAAGTCACTGTTGAAAGAAAAAAAAATTACAAGACGTTTGAGATAAAACATGCCTAGTATTAAGAAATGGAATAACTAGAGTTTAGGTGTACACTGTAGAGAGGAATATGAAGATGTGATCTGAAAATGAAAGCCATATAAATTATATAAGAAAGTTAGGCCCTGGGAAGGAGAGGTGTATGGAATGATATGAATTAAAGAGTAGTAAAGAAGAAACTTAACAATAGCTGCATTTTAACAACAACAAAAAATAACAATTTGGGATGATGACTAATCATTAATAATGGATAACATAATGGATAGAAATTTTTTTCTTCAAGGGAATTTATCAATGGAATTAAAGCTTAAGAAGGACAATGACAATATGATAAGTCTCTAATACTAAAGATTTAGCACTAAAATTCATTTTGGGCAGATAAAATATAATAAAACAAAAAGTCTGTCAAATATCTGATGCTACAGAATTATAAGAACCACAGCTTTTGCCATTAATATTAATCATTGTTTTAAATTTCTTTGTCTAATGTATGTAAATTTTGTAAAAATGCCTGAAGTTTTTATTAACAACAGACTGCATACAAGCTGGCACATTTCCACATCAACCTTAGCAATCATGAGAATCTGCTCAAGTGCAGAGAAATTCGAATTTATAAGGTAACCAAACTTTATAAATTCCAAAGTATGATTTCAAAATATCTTTTAAAGCAAACTCAATATAATAGATAAAAATTAATTAAATCTGTTAAACAACATTTAGTGAAAAAGAGGTTTTCTTATTAACTTTACATTATTTTTGCCCCAGTAAAATCTGTTTTCTTTTTTTGACTTGATGGTGTCTGAAGACTAATTCTGGCTCTTTTTCATAGCTGACAGGTCTTCCTGTACTTTAAATACTCTAGTTTCTACCTCTGGACTTTTAGGTACCAAAATCCCATCATCTTTTGATTTTTATAGAGGGAATTTACCTATCTTGCTCCAAGTAAAGATATGATACTAAAGTATCAAAAAATTCTATTTATAAAGTCACATATTTCAGGTAAGCCTTTCACACACTTTGAGGTCATAGCTAAACAAGTAAATATACAAGTATGTGAAACTAAAACTTTTCAAAATGTTCACTATACAAAACATACATTTTCTTGAACCGGAAAAAAATCTTTCTAAATAAAATACAGGGACTTCTATAAAGAATTTTCCTATATTACTAAGGATCCATCAAGTTAAAAAGGAAGCTACAAGGGATATTTCTAATATTTTAAAGCTAAAATAAATTCTACATTTGTCTGAAATAATGCTGCATGGGAAGTTAAAAAAGCTGAGATTTTGCACTTGTGGATGTAATATCAGCTTAGAATGGTATAATGGGCTGTTTGAATACTTCAGGAGTATTTTTATTCATGGAGAGAGAAGTTATTTCTGGCTTAATCATTATAAAGGCAATTTATTTATTCCACAGAAATTTTCATTAAATTCGAGTTCTGCATAACATAAATAATAAAAAGGAGTCTTTGGGGAAAAAAATTGGACAAAACTATCTAACTAAACTTAGATTTACATTTTAATCTCAACATTTTTTTTAAATGATAAGGTAAGAGTGATTAAGTGATTATGTAATTTCTCCAAGAAAACACAGCAAGTCAGAAACAGAATGAAACTCCTGTTCCAGGATTATTTCCATGCCAACCTAGAGTTTTAGTTTGTCCCAATCATAATTTGCCAAACGAGAGAATGACTCTAGAAATTATGTCAGTTAGCAGAATATAAAATATATAAAGTTCAAAATACTGTCAAGTTGAAATAATAATCTGACCTCATAATGTACCAGGCTTTACCAAGATGAGTGTTTTTAAAAAAGACCAAACTATTTGTTAAGTCATCCAAAAATTATTCCAATTATTTTCCCTAAAAGTGTAAGTCATAAATTGCCTTTCATTTCCTAATGAATATTTAATCTTAAAAATAATAATTTTCTCAATTTTTAGTTGTGCTAATAATCTGAATATAAGTAGGTTCAATATCAGTAAAAGATTTCAAGAATCATTACTTTCTAATTTTAAATAAACTCTAGAATTTTCTCTTCATTCTTCCTATGGCATAGAGCATGTATTCACCTGCTTCTCTCAATGGGGTCTCAAATAAGAACTGGCCATAAAGCTTGTCACATGCTTCTTTTAACACTGACAACTGCATAATCCCCTCGAGATACACAGGGTCCATTTCAGTTTATCCCTCTGGCAATGAACTGCTGGAAGATTTTTATGTTTAAATATATAAAATATTTATAGTTATATAAAATTATAGAAACTTTTTTATAGCACTTCTCTAGTCTATTACTTGGGCTTCCCTGGTGGCTCAGATGGTTTAAAGAATCTGCCTGCAATGCAGGAGACCTGGGTTCTATCCCTGGGTTGGGAAGATCCTCTGGAGAAGGGAATGGCAATCCACTCCAATATTCTTGCCTGGAGAATTTCATGGACAGAGGAGCCTGGTGGCTACAGTCCATGGAGTTGCAGAGTAGTACACTACTGAGCAAGTAACACTTCGATCTATTACTTAGTAACCCATCTGTTTATCTTATCCCACTAGAATATAAACTTCACTAAAAATATTTGCTATTGCTTGGAGATGCCATTATTTACTGTTTTTCTATTTATCGGTTCTGTTTGCTGTTATGAATAAACAGCCAAATTACTAACTAAATAAATTACCTCCATTCCATAACAGCTTATTTTTATCACAAATGTTATATTCTACTAGGCTAATATATACAATAAAAAGCAAGTAAATGAGTTATATGTCAAGCTATTCAAGTGGAGAAAAATTAATTTGTTGGCAATAAAGATGGATAGAAGGAAATAGGGGTTATTTTAGAAGGTGTAGTCAGGAAAGGTAAATTGAGATTTACATCAACTGGGGAGAGAGTTCTATGGATATCTGCTTAGTCACGTCTGACTCTTTGCAAAGTGGGTTGCCATCTTCCTCCTCCAGGGAATCTTCCTGACCCAGGGATTAAACCTGTGTCTCCTGAACCGCAGGCAGATTCTTTATCTGCTGAGCCATTGAGGAAGCCCCTGTGGATAATTTAATGAAGGAGTACTCCAGGCAGGAGGAACAGCAAGAGAAAAGACCCTAAGGTGGAAGATCAGTGTGACTGGAGTGGATGGAGGGAGATGGAGAATAGAAAGAGATGATTCAGCGAGGGTTAAGGGCACCCAGAGCACTGTAGGTCATGGGAAGGACTTAGGTTCTTGCTCTGAATGAGACAGGAGCCATGTTAGGAAGAGAGAATTAACGATGGTCTAGCCTCTGCTTCAAAAGATGATGTGACTCTTGTGGGAAGAGGACACTGTAGGCAGGTAAACTAGAAACAGGAAAACCAAAGAAGAGGCTTTCAAATGATCAGGCAAGAAATGACGATAGATTACACAGGGTGAGTAACAACAGGGGTGAGATTCAGGATCTATTTTGATATAATGCTGGCAGGATTTCTTGATAGATTATACAGTACTATTGATTGATTACAATCAAGGATGACGTCAAATTTTTCTTCTCAGTCACTGGGAAAATGGAGATAGCTTAAGTTGGTTTGGTAATGACTGCAAGGTATGGAATAATATGATAACCATTACAATCCATGTTTCCAAAACTCTAATGTCATAAAAATACTTACGATTTGATTTTAAAATGCAGGATGCAAATTTGTACAAATGGCACAAGCCTATTTTCACTAACATATAGTCACAAAGACATATATTCATAGGAGGAAAAAGATCAGCCAGAAATGTATGTTTTTATATAACAGGGCCATGGATAACTTTCATTTTTTTTTTTTTGTATTTTGGGGTATTTTTAAGTTTTCTAGATAACAGTGTTTTTACCATCAGAAAGAATAATTTATATTTTAATGAATAAATTCCCTATCCAAGAAGACTCTAAAAGTAATTTAATTACCATGCTGTTGAAAATTTTATGAATTTTAGTGCCAGATTTTGTTTATATCCCTATTTATTTTAAATGATGAAAACTCTTAACTAAGTTAATTCAGAATAAATGATTTAAGAAAATTACCACTTTCTGCAGTTTGGAAGAGAAATGGGTCACTAAACACTCCAATGCCAGCACTGTTTTCTGCAGCAACCTACAACAGACCACAAAAATTACATTCAAGCTTTATACTCTAATTAAACAGAGTCTGAAATAATAAAACTTTGATTTGTCCATTAGATACATAATAAAGATACTTTCCCCTCTAATTCCTAACAATACTCTCGAAGCAGAAGCAAATGTAGAGCTGTCCAGTATTTCCATTTCCCTAAAGTGAATATTTGCAACATAGCCTGAATCAACAGAGTTCTCAGATTCCTGATAGAGAAATTAATAATCAAGTTTAATGTCTATTAGTAGCAGTAAGAATTTCAGTTACTATTTATTAAGCAACTTCTGTACACTCAGAAATTGACTAGGGATTTTACACATCTTATTTTATCCACATAATCAAAATACAAGGAATTATTGTCAATATTTTACATATGAGAAAACTGGTTGAGAGAGGTCAAGTAACTTGCCCCATATCACAGGAATAAGTGGCAGAATCAGAATTCAGTTGAAGTTGTGTTTATTTCTAAAGCTCAGTTTCTTTCTACTATATTCACTCTAAGACACCACAATTATTTCTGTAATGAACATGAGACCATAAACACAGTGTCTGACTTTAGAGTTTACAATCTAATTAGGCAAATTTTAAAAATAAATAGGTAATGATTTAGACTAAATATTCTAGAATTTAAAAGATAGAAACTATTTTGGCTTGAAACATCTAGTCAAATACACTAGAACAGACAGAGAAAGTGTCATAAATGAGAACTCTTGAGCTTTTACAAATGCCATAACTGAAATCAGACAGCCTTGGTTTAATTGCAGCTCTACCAATTCTCAGATAAAAAGGTTATCTTATTTTCCTTTACTTTAAAATGGAAACAATATATCTATGTCATAAGATTATTCTGAATACTAAATGAAATAACACATGTTAAATACTAAACAGGATTGTCCCCATATCATGTAGATTTGATATTGACATCTGAAGATATCAAATGCACCATGTCAAATGCCCTTTGAAATTCTGCAATGGCTAACATATATTTGAACAAAAGAAAAGTTACAACAGTGGTTAATAAAGTGTGGGGTAAAAAAAGAGAATAGGGGCTTCCCTATAGTCCTGAAATAAGAGAATTCAAAGGAATAAAAATTTAAATTCTGTAAAAATATATCTAAGCAGAATGAGGTTGGCTAAATTACCTTTCTATCAGTAAAAGCTTCTTATATCACATTAAAAGATAATCTTTATTATTTTGAATAGTATATCTTAACATATAAATTAATTTGAATTAATATGTGAGCTTATGATAGAAAATATCTGTGCCAAATAATTTTCAGGTGTCAGAAAAAGGTTGCCTACTCTTTAAGTTATGTTTCTGCAGAGAAATAACCATCAAATCTTTGATTTTTACCACTGTATAAGTAAAAGCCTATATTTTTCTTTTATCATTTGGGGGGTGCCTACTCTTGGCATGCCTACTCTCCTGTTATATTTGATTCTGCAAATGGGCATACTTAAAATTAGATTTTAGAAACAGGCGAGTGTCTCTTTCTTATCATTTCTTCCATTCAGATGGTCATCTCAGTTATGTATGATCACATATTTACACAGCTTTTTCTCTTGAGTCAAGACTAGAGAACATATTGACATTATACTGAAAATAGGGAGGAATGAGAAAATGCCTGTATTCTTTACTATCCCCTGGAAATATTGTGTGTGTGTGTGCATTGCTCTGTCATATCCAACTCTTGGCGATCCCATGGACTGCAGTCCACCTTGTGTCTCCTACATAGGCAGGCGGATTTTTTGACCACTAGCATCACCACCGGAGAAGGCAATGGCACCCCACTCCAGTACTCTTGCCTGGCAAATCCCATGGATGGAGGAGCCTGGTAGGCTGCAGTCCATGGAGTCGCTAAGAGTTGGATACGACTGAGTGACTTCCCTTTCACTTTTCACTTTCATGCATTGGAGAAGGAAATGGCAACCCACTCCAGTGTTCTTGCCTGGAGAATCCCAGGGACGGCAGGGCCTGGTGGGCTGCTGTCTGTGGGGTCACAGAGAGTCGGACACGACTGAAGTAACTTAGCAACAGCAGCAGCAGCGTCACCACGTCTCTTAACTCTAAACATTTTCACATGGCCTAACTAACATAAGACTGCTTTTCGCATGCTCTTCTTTAATATTTTAATAAAGTGTTCTTAGATTTTGTATATTATTGCTGTAAAGGCATAAATTTTTTGTAAACATAAAAGAGGTCATACGCATCCAGGAAGTATTTGTTGAATGGAACCAATTTGAATTCCTTGTTCTTTGAGAAACTGGTTCTTCAGAAACCTTTAAACCATTATCCAAAATTACAATTACATGGAAATATAAGTGGGTTAAGAGAAAAATAACAAAGCTAACTTCAAATTTGATTAAAAAGTAGAATATGTGTGCTTGTAAAATTTATTAAACTTAATTTTTTTTAAGTCACCAAACTAATGCTTTCTAAAATAGATACATTATATAAACACACACACACACACGAAAAGCTTATGACATTTGTTCAAATTTTAAAAGCCCAGATGGGCAATGAGGACATGATTCAGATGATCATTCTTCAAGTCTCTTGCTGGCAAAAGCTTGACCTGTTGGAACAAAACTCCTTTACTTTTAAAATGAATGAAATATTTTAATACTATTTACAAAATAATTACCTTGATTTCATATGTTGTTCCAGGATTAAGATTAGTAAGAAGAACTTCCAGACTGTCTGGTTTTGTTCTAACTTGTGTATACGTTGCCTGCATCCATGGACAAACTTCCTTATATTTTACAATGTAAGATATAATTCTCCCATTTGGATTAGGTGGTGTATTCCAAGACAGAAGAATCCCAGCAGATCCGACTCTTTCCCCTGCCAGGAAGACTGGAGGCCCTGGTTCTATTTTTCCAAAAATGCATGTTGTTATAAGAGTCAATCAATTATTGTATTTTCACAAACAAATGTAAGAAAAATATTTACAAACTGTAGACTTTTAAAGTTCCCAAAGACTAAGTGTCTCATAAGTGTAAGTTTATCTTCCCTAGAGCTTTGCTACCAAGAGAAAAAATGATTAAATGCTATGGGGAATACCAAAAACATTCTTTTATAAGAATGTGAAAAATGGAATGTTACTAAATACTACATGCCAAATACAGTTTTAATGCCAAATCATTTTTTATAAACACTCACTTAATGCAAGGCTTATACACAAACACTAAAGAAACAAGAACCAGCCTTACAAACTGAGTGATTCTTTTGGAGCAAGTATAGTGAGTTTATTTTCATGGCTTTGTATTATTTAAATATCACCATTAACAGTGTCTCCGATCCATTTCACAAACAAGTATGGAAAAATTATCCTTGCTCTTTGAAAGTAAAGGTAGAGAAAGAACCAGTAGCATGCAGGTTCTAAACAGATCACTTTCTTAAGTTTCCATTTTGCTTTAATTACTCAACTGTTTTCATGCATTCAATGCACATATTGCCAATGTAAATAGTCCCATCCAATAGATTTATAAAGGGTCCAAATACTTTGTAAGAAAAGAAAAAGGAAAGAAAGAAAATGGAAAACATATACTTACTTGTCACATTTGTTGCCACTGTTCTGCTAACAGGTGAGCTATATGTTGTAGCAGAAATGGAAGAGATGGTTACCTCGTACCGAGTACCAGGAACAGCATTAGAAACATCAGCCTAAAACACCAAAAATAGATGACTGTATTAAAAATTCTGAAATGCAGGAAAGCTAAAACCATAAATCTATCACAATCAAAAAAGTAAAGTTAGCACTTTACTGCATAACTCTGTGTTATTTATCACAATGTGTTTCCTATTATTGTAAAAATATACATTTGTTATAGCAGAAATATTTACCAAATAACATGCAATAAAAACTTACAAAACATACATTATCAAAGACTCAATCAGTATTTCTATCAATCCCAGTTCATTGTCACAACTCTTTAAGAGTCCTAAGAAATCTATAGTCCATTGATTAGCCCTGGTATTTAACAGTGTGTGTAAAATACCTGTGTCTCTGAAGTTCCAATAAAAAGTAAAAGAAAAATGATAAGAAAATCCATCATTATCACATTTTTCAGGCAGTAGAATCACATTGATGGCTCTAGAGAGAAATGTTGCCTGCATTAATGATTTAAAGACTGATCCTCCTGGCAAGTACACAATTAATGAGCCTGGATTACTCAATAGCTCTGCCCTTTCTTTGTTAAACTATTCATGAACCCTTGGATGGTTGGCTGTAGGTTCAGGGTAGACTTAAAAAAAAAAACAGACATTGCTAAGGTAACAGTCCACCAGTACTGAAACTTACACTCATCAATTCGGCATCAGTGTTTTTGTCTTCATCTTATGCTTTTAAAGAGGTTCAAAGAAGGAAATTTTCATGGTGGATGAGTTTCATAAAGAACTCTCCTATTTGGACTAAATACAAAATATAAGTTGGCTTGGCCAAGTATGATAATGAAAACAATACCTGATATTCTCCACCTCCAAGATCTCTGATAGTAACAAAGCCACCGTCAGGAACAAGATCCACATGAAACCTGTCCACGTGGCCAGAGGGTAGGCTCCAGTGCAGAGAAAAGGAATGTGCAGAAATATTGAAAGCTTTAAGTTTCTTGGGTTTTTCCGGTTCTGGTATCAAAAAATAGAGGTTTAGAATAGAGTTATTCTCCTAAACTTCCAAATGAAAAAAGAAAATCAAAGGTTTAAGGGCCAAGTTTCAAAACAACCACATTGTTAGAAAGTGTCAGAGCCTTTACATTATCACTAACTCTTTGTAGGTGTTAGGCACATGTATCTTTTAAAATATCTAGTTTTAAGTTTAATTATCAGATATAATATATCAATTTATGTATCTGTTCCTGGATATTCCTTATCTACTAAAATCTGTTGGTTGACCAGATTGTTTTCTAAAGCTTATGTTCTAACTAAAAAATCAAATCATTTTAAAAACAAGTAGGTACAAAATTCTTATGCAATTACCTGGATATTTATCAAACAGGAAAAAATTTGAAAAAAAAATAACAAAATATGCCAAACATTTTAAAAGATGAGCATTTCTGATGAATATTTAGTTAGGTGTTTCTTTAAAAGAGAAGTTTTCAGATTGGAAATGAAAACAAGATAATTTTTAAACAATAACTAGTAATTGTCCTGGCCATTGCAACTATATTTTTTTCTACCTTTTCTTTCACTATTTCCAACGCTTTGTTTATGCTGCCTGTACCTACTTGCAGGGAGTTTTCCACATAAAGTTCTTTGGATTGGTTGCCAGTGAGTCAGGTTTGCACTCTTATCTTTAGTGCAGATTCCAGTTCAACAATATAAGGGGAGGGAGATTATGAAGCCAAGCATGTGAAAAAATCCTGATACAGATCCACTCTAACAACCATTTCCAAAAGAAAGGAGTCTGGAATTAGTCCTTGAACTCCGTGTATCATTTTAACACTCTGTTTTCCACCAGAAGTGATTTGAAAATCTATATATTTAAAAAATGAATGGTACATTTCCTAACATAACTGATAAGGTACATTGCATAAAATACATATCTTAACAGGCAATCTCCTAGTATATTTGGGGGGGATTTTTCTTAGAATGGTTTTTATCTCCTCTGAAAAATTCCTTTAATGGTTATAATATAACCATCTCGCTAGTGCGTGCTAAGTCGCTTCAGTCATGTCCAACTCTGTGTGACCTTATGGACCATAGCCCCCCAGGCTCCTCCGTCCGTGGGATTCCCCAGGCAAGAATACTGGAGCAGATTGCTGTGCCCTCCCCCAGGGGATCTTCTCGACCCAGGGATCGAACCTGTGTCTCTTCTACCTGAATTGGCAGGCGGGTTCTTTATCACTAATGCCACATGGGAAGCCCAGTGACTGAAGATAATATTGATCAATTAATTTTCACATGACATCCTCAAAGACACAAACATTCTCTAGGCATCATCTCCAAGCTGCCTATGCAGTGAGCACCACAGTTTCATAATAATTCTTTAGAAATACGGCACATCTAAGGTGAAAGATGTGCTTTCTAAGGTGATCAGAGAAATACCCAGCTTGTGATGGGTATAATTTCTTCGTTGGGCACAGCTGCTGGCATTTTTCCTGGATGATTCTGCACACAGACCTGTGTCCCCTGTGTTCTCATGCTTGAGAGAAAAGGCCTTTATTCTCCTCACCAGTCCACATTAAAACACACAAAAGTTTAACGTGACACAAGTCCAACCACTGCTTACACTTACTGATTGTGAGGGCTAATACTATTTCTTCAAGAGTCCTAAAAATGTATTTAACATTCAAGGAGACTTAAGAAACTAGAGCTGGGATGAGACTTCGAAAGAAAAATGCATATAGAAGTAAAGGGCTGTTTACTAAGACGGTGGTGACGGAGAGAGGATGTCGTTTCCTGGAAGGTCTGTGATTACACACTGAAGAACTCTTGGCCAAGGATGACGTCTGTCTCACTAAGAGGAGGAAGAATATATTTGTCTGGATATCTTCCAATCTGATAAAAAAGGGAAGGCCTGAAAGCTTCAGGACAGTTTGGTAAAGGCCTCTCAAAGCAAAGTGAATAGAAGCCCTGCAAATGGGCAGAAAATAAAATCACAGGAAAACCAGCCTGAGTTGTGGGATTATTTAGAAAAGAACAGCCTGATGGTCATGCATGCCACAATAAAATTTTAGATTTTTTTCCCCCTAAATGGAATGGAAAACATTGAAAATGTTTAAGCAGAAAGTCAATCTGACTTATTTTTAATTTTAAAAGATTACCCTGGAAGATGGGAGATAAACTGGTGAGAGGCAAAAGTGGCAACATGAGGCCAATTAGTAGGACACTGTGGTTCTGAACTGAGAGGAGGGAGGCCTGCCCTCAGGAAAAGGGAGTAGACACGAGGTGATACCTAAGTCATTGTGAGAGCTTTCTGGATAAGAACAGAAAGATAATTAACGAAACAGATATAAGTACATCACTTGTATTCCATGGAATTTAACCTCTGAAAAGGTAGAAAAATATGAAGCAAAAATATCATTCTCAATTTAATTGTTACTAACCAATAAAATCAAATTGTGTGGAGCTTTGAGTTATATATATGTATCTTATATATATATATATCTTATATATATCTTTGAGTTATATATATATATCTCACATTGTGTTCAATTTAATTAATATATATATATATCTTATATATATGTATCTTATATATATATACCATATATATATCTTTGAGTTGTACATATATATATGTATATCTCACATTGTGTTCAACTTAATTAGGGCTAGCAAGAGTAATTGTAGACCTAGTTAATTTTTTAGACCGGAATTTTCCAAAAATTAATCCTTAGAACCCTAAATCCCTAGAATTTAATAGATGTCAGTGATCAAACCATTTTGTCAAATAATTCCTTTTTTACATGAAACAGCTTCCTTTATTGCAGGTTAACTCAGCCTTAAATAAGTTTAGATATGTGACTTGTGCTTCTCTAAAGCAGCACTATCTGATAAAAATATAAGATAAACCACATTAAACAAGTAAAAAGAAAAACGTAAAGTGAATTTTTAAAATATATTTTATCTAACACAAAATTTCAAAAAATATCATTTCACATATAATCAATAGGAAATTATTAATGAGATAGTCACTTTTTTTCATACTAAGTCTTTGAAATCCCATGTGTCTCTCACACTTAGAGCCCATCTGAATTTGGACTAGTCTCATTTCAAGGCTCAATCGTTATGTGTTGCTAATCACTGCATACTGGACAGTGCAGTTCTAAAGAATTTCTCAACTCTTCCCCTTGGTATTTCAGTAAATTTACCTCCACTGCATTTTGAGAAGCTGAGAAAAAACACAAGTATGATCCTATGATGTCTATACAGGAAAAGAGTTCAAAAGAGTTAAAAGGACCACACATACTAAGTTCTGATACAAACTATGGTGGATTAACCTCTGAGACGGAGAGTAAGAAGAGGTTCCGAATAGAAAAGCAAGCTTCTTAGGCAGCTCCTCAGTAGATTCTGGTTCTTAAAAGAGTGCATACGAAATGAGAGCACGAGGGTACATACCTTGAGATACCCGTAAAGAATCACACAAGCCTATCAGAACAGCGCTAAGGAAACAAAGCCTACAGTGGACAGATATTTTAAAAG
This sequence comes from Bos taurus, assembly GCF_002263795.3. Taxonomy (NCBI): domain Eukaryota; kingdom Metazoa; phylum Chordata; class Mammalia; order Artiodactyla; family Bovidae; genus Bos; species Bos taurus. Next base: position 10,015,363 of record NC_037332.1, on the reverse strand, counting down.
AAAAAGTGGAGACTTAAAAACACACCATTATTATTAACTTTTATTTATACTTCCCATGTACCAACACTGTATATGATAAACTTTCAACATCACATTTAAGTCTTTTAATGATTTATCATAGGTTGGGCATAATATAGCTCAAATGGTAAAGAATCTGCCCGTGAGGCAGGAGACCAGGGTTCAGTCCCTGGCTTGGGAAGTTCCTCTGGAGAAGGGAATGGCAATCCACTCCAGTATTCTCACCTGGAGAATTCCATGGACAGAGAAGCCTGGTGGGCTACAGTCTGTGGGGTCGCAAAGAGTCAGACATGACTGAGTGACTAACACAACACAGGCATGACATATGTTCTGACCAAGGAAATATCAGCCATGCAGAATAGTAAGAAGTAAATCCTATCCAGTTCACAGCATACTCTGCACTGTTCTAAACGAGTTCTCTAATTGTTATGGAACAGCTGTAACAAATCATAAGGAGATACTGTGATTACTGCCAGTTAAAAAGCAGAGAGTTGAGGAACAAAGAATGTAGGTAACTTCACTGAGGTCTCAGGGAAATAGGGAAATAGTAGGTCCAGGACTTGGACCCAGAAGCAACATCTTCAGAGCTCGAGTTTCAGTCACCACGAGAACTCCACTCTTGTAGCCCTCACAAAGTGGCTTATGAACAACAAATAGCAGATGAAAAAATTCTAAACGTATTAGCATTTTAGAAAGGATTTAAGCATTAAATAGGATGACCTACAATTTTTCTTTCAAATTTAGATGATTAGTTGAGGTGGCCTCAACTGTCAAAATACGTCCTACATCAAGGCAACATATATTTATCAAGTTGCTGTAGTTCCCTCATACTGTGAAAACGGGCTAGGTATAAACTGTAAATGAAACAAACATCTGAGACTTGCCTGGCAGTCCAGTAACTAACACTTCACCTTTCAATGCAAGTTTGATCTCTGGTTGGGGAGTTAAGATCCCCCATACCTTGTGGCCAAAAAACAAAGACAAAATAGAAGCAATATAGTAACAAATTCAATAAAGAATTTTAAAATGGTCTGTATCAAAAAATCTTTTTAAAAACATTGATAAAATAACATATATCCTCTACTAAATCAGCATCAAATAGGTGCAACAGGTGTCTAAAAAAATTCATTCACTGGTCACAGGCCCTATAACTGGATGTATGCTGTGCTTAGTCACTAAGCCATGTCCTACTCTTTGTGACCCCATGGCCTGTAACCCACCAGGCTCCTTTGTCCATGAGATTTCCCAGGCAAGAATACTGGAGTGAGTTGCCATTTCCTTCTCCAGGGCATCTTCCCATCCCAGGGATCAAACCTGAGTCTCCTGCATTGGCAGCTCAATTCTTTACCACTAAGCCACCTGGGAGCTCCCCTATTACTGGGTAACTAGGCTCAAATTCTAGCTTTGCCACATAGATTAAGAATTTGAGCAAAATCCTTAACCTGTCTGTTCCTCTCTGGCCTCATCTAATGATAATAACCCTCTTTGCTACACATTTATGTGGGAATAAAGTTAACACATGTAAAATGCCTAGAAGAGTGGTCTGAACGCAGCAGGAGCTTAGTAAAGGCAAGCTATGATTAATAGCTATTGTTCTTTCTGCTGCTTTTCCTCACAAACCTCGTCATCTCTCAGTAAAACCACGCTTTGCTGCTTTTTCACTTCTCAGTTGCAGCTCTCTGCTCATATCTGCTCAGTGCTCTGCCCAGCTCTGCATCTTTATCACCACTTTTGTGCCAGAGGTCTGTCAGCACACCTAGGTACCTTCCTCTTCCATTTCCTCTTATCTGTTCAGCTCCCAAACCACTGCTCTCCAATACCTACCTCTAATCTCTCAAAACCATCACCTAAACTACATGATCCAACCACAACATCAAGTTCCTATTTCACAAAGTGCTTTCATCTTTCATTAAAATGGCTACTGATATTCCGTATCTTCCACAAAACTTTCCTATTTGGGCATTATCTTGCTCAGTTTTTCCTCTGACCAAATTCTAAGTGAGCAAATCCTGTCACTCACACTAACCACCCTATCTCCTTGACTTGTGAATAAATAAAACATTTTATTTATCATATCTTTGCTCAACATTTGCTCAGTGCTTCACACAGACCTACTGTGCTTTTGCCAATTTCTGGCAATTTCTGGACTTCTGGGGATTGCTAGGAAAAATATTTGGTTGTCACAGTTAATTATGAATTCCTTATTTATTAATAATTAATTCCTTAATTATCACAATTAAGAGGCGAGCTATTTCAAATCCTGAAAGATGATGCTGTGAAAGTGCTGCACTCAATATGCCAGCAAATTTGGAAAACTTAGCAGTGGCCACAGGACTAGAAAAGGTCAGTTTTCATTCCAATCCCAAAGAAAGGTAATACCAAAGAATGTTCAAACTACTGCACAATTGCACTCATCTCACATGCTAGTAAAATAATGCTCAAAATTCTCCAAGCCAGCCTTCAGCAATATGTGAACCGTGAACTTCCAGATGTTCAAGCTGGTTTTATAAAAGGCAGAGAAACCAGAGATCAAATTGCCAACATCCGCTGGATCATGGAAAAAGCAAGAGAGTTCCAGAAAAATATGTATTTCCGCTTTATTGACTATGCCAAAGCCTTTGACCATGTGGATCACAATAAACTGTGGAAAATTCTGAAAGAGATGGGAATACCAGACCATCTGACCTGCCTCTTGAGAAACCTGTATGCAGGTCAGGAAGCCACAGTTAGAACTGAACATGGAACAACAGACTGGTTCCAAATAGGAAAAGGAGTACATCAAGGCTGTATATTGTCTCCCTGCTTATTTAACTTATACGCAGAGTACATCATGAGAAACGCTGGGCTGGAAGAAACACAAGCTGGAATCAAGATTGCTGGGAGAAATATCAATAACCTCAGATATGCAGATGACACCACCCTTATGGCAGAAAGTGAAGAGGAACTAAAAAGCCTCTTAATGAAAGTGAAAGTGGAGAGTGAAAAAGTTGGCTTAAAGCTCAACATTCAGAAAACGAATATCATGGCATCTGGTCCCATCACTTCATGGGAAATAGATGGGGAAACAGTGGAAACAGTGTCAGACTTTATTTTGGGGGGCTCCAAAATCACTGCAGATGGTGACTGCAGCCATGAAATTAAAAGACGCTTACTCCTTGGAAGGAAAGTTATGACCAACCTAGATAGCATATTCAAAAGCAGAGACATTACTTTGCTAACTAAGGTCCATCTAGTCAAGGCTATGGTTTTTCCAGTGGTCGTGTATGGATGTGAGAGTTGGACTGTGAAGAAAGCTGAGTGCCGAAGAATTGATGCTTTTGAACTGTGGTGTTGGAGAAGACTCTTGAGAGTCCCTTGGACTGCAGAGAGATCCAACCAGTCCATTCTGGTCCAATACTTTGGCTGCCTCATGCAAAGAGTTGACTCATTGGAAAAGACTCTGATGCTGGGAGGGATCAGGGGCAGGAGGAGAAGGGGACGACAGAGGATGAGATGGCTGGATGGCATCACCGACTCAATGGAAATGAGTTTGAGTGAACTCCAGGAGTTGGTGATGGACAGGGAGGCCTGGCATGCTGTGATTCATGGGGTTGCAAAGAGTTGGACACGACTGAGCAGCTGAACTGAACTGGTATCTAGTGGGTAGATCTAAACATCCTAAAATGTACAGGACAGATTCCCATAAGAGAGAATTACCCAGCCCAAAATGTCAACACTACAGCAATTAAGAAACCTTGTCATAGACTAACTAAAACTTCTACAGTGGGTCCAGTTTTAATGTGTTTGATTATATACTTTACCTATCATAAAATCTTGAAGAAAAAGACCTTCAGTACATCATTTAACACATGCACTTTTTAAGAAATATTATTATATATATAATATAAAATGTAATAAAAAATTTTAAAGTCATAAGGAATTCAGAGATCATCAACTTTAATTCTAAGTAACTTGCCCAATATTACTCCGCTGCTGCTGCTAAGTCGCTTCAGTCGTGTCTGACTCTGTGCAACCCCATAGACAGCAGCCCACCAGGCTCCCTGTCTCTGGGATTTCCAGGCAAGAACACTGGAGTGGGTTGCCAGCAAGTGTCAAATACAGGAATGCGGTTGGTATATGAATTGCAAAATCTGCCTGTTTTCATTATCATACAAATATCACATTTAGGAGAATAGTATATAAGATACATGGAATAATGCCCCCTTCAAGGATGCCCACAACCTAAACCCTGGAACTTGTGAATATATTACATTACAGGCAAAACGGACTTTGCAGATGGAATTAAGAATGTGAACCTTAAAACAAGGAAAGCAATCTAGATTATCTAAGTGGGCCCAATCTAATCATAAGGCCCTTAAAAGTAGAAGAGAAAGGCAGAAGAGTCTGATGTAACAGTAAAAATGGAAAGAGAGTTGAAACACGAGTGCAATCCAATTCTGTTTTATTGTCTTTGAAGATAGAGGAAGAAGGTCACAAGCCAAGGAATGAGATATTCACTAGAGGGGGATCAGATCTCAGCTGACAGCCAGCAAGGTTTAACCTGTGTATAACCTCAGTCCTACAGCCACAAGAACAGAATTCTCCAAATAACCTGAATGATCAAAGAAAAGGACTCTTCCCTAGAGCCTCCCAATCTTGATTTTAGCCTGATAAGAAACTTATGACCTATAGAACTCTGACAGTCAATTTGTGTTATTTTAAGCCACAAAGCTTGTGGCAATTTGTTACAGAACCACAAGAAACTAACATAGTGTGACATCCACATAACAAATGTCTATAGACTGAGTTATCATCACATGTCTGCTTTGGCTCATCTGTCATATGCATAGCCTTAAAGGTCATTTAAATGTAGTCTCATTGGTTATCAGTTATTACTGCAATCTTGTCCTCTTATGAAAATTTAAATATTAATAGGTTTAACAACTTCATTTGGATATAAAAAATGATGCTTTAAATTACTCAGAATAGGATTTTGTTCTCTTCTCACATAGAAACAAAATCTTGCAATGCTGAATTGCTTAAAATTCCACAAACACACCATATCATTTACACCTCCATAATTTTGCACAGACTATTCCCTCTCTCAGAATCCTCCTTTCCAAACACCCCACATGCCCCCTAGTTTGATTAGGAAACTCCTTATCTTTTTGCAGCCCTGGAGAGACTTTTCCATCCATTCAGTAAAGGTAATCATTCCCTTGCTGTGCAACCACAATAAGACTGAAATACTCCCATTGCTTCACCTCTTAATTTGACTTATAGTATATGTATTTCCATACTCATAATCTTTACTCCTCTCCACACACCCTAAGACTGTGCTTTTTCATATGTATAGTACATAGTAGAATATTAAAGACAAAGAATACAGTTGTAGGAGAATGGATGATCCCCAAATCAATCACCTAATTCTACTAGCTGGACCTCTCATTCGATGAGATATTGTATATAGTATTAGGCGTATTTATTGAGTACTGACTATGTGCCAAAACTCTGTTATCCAATTTATATCTTAACATATATTATCCCCAAATCCTTAGAATACAATGAGTATTTTTACCCTCTGAAATATTCTATACATTGTAAAATTTCAAATTTCAAAAAAATGAAATTTTATCTTAAGCAGCACAATATGCAAAATGTGAAGTTTTTAAATATCAAAAGGAATTTGTAAATATACCTGCAATGACTCTGATAAATGTGCCAGACCCTTCAACACTTCCTCTCACTCTGTATACTGTGATGTTATATATTCCACCAGGAGTCAGATCTGTAACTGTGTGCTCAGTCATCACGCCCCAAATAAGATATTCTTCTGCAAATGTTCTGTTTGATATATAAATCTTGTAATGAGTGAAATTGGTCTCTGTTGGATTCCACCTTAAATGTGCAGAAGAAGTATTCACAGCTTTCAAGGTTAAGCCACAAATCCTGGATGGTTCTATTGAAAAGGTAAATACCTATAAGTAAAAACTGCACACATATATGAAAAAAATAAAGCAAACATAAATAGTATAATTTACAAATCTATGTAATAATCCTTGAATTTATTCAAGTATAATGTCTTACATGCTCAGCTCTGCAAGTAGAGAAATAGGCTACTATATAAACATGAGTTTTAAGTGACTCTAGTCCCCAAATATCTTTCCTTAATCAAATCATGAATCACTGCCAATAGACATTCCTCTAGAATTATGCCTCCTGTGCGTTCATAACCAAAAGTATCCTTATATGATACAGGTTTGTTAGCTACCACCTAGCAGATAGCTAAAATAGAGTAACTTAGGGCAGTGAGGGCCAGAAGTAAGGGCATTTTCAAATGTGGTTCTTCCAAAGTTTTCAGCATTTCTATATTGCTGCATTTTTAATCACTTCATCTGGTAAAGTAATATTGTTTCTGGCACTATCATTTGTTCACTGAGAAGAGATCCTGTAAGTATCACAGATTTTCAAAGAACTGTTGGTGACGTATACTACCACTCCTCCCCACTCAAAAACAATATGAAACTGATTTACAATGAATTTACAAACATCAAGGAAGGAAAAAATAGTTTTCCTCTTTATCAAACCCCTACCTCAATAGAAAATGAACTGTATTTATAACATTATGACATGTTATATAGCACATGTGTGTATATATATGTACATATATTCCATATATGTGGCATACATGATACATATATATACATGTTTGCTTCAGATGATTAAAAAAACTCTATGTAGTTCCCAATAAATTTAGACAAAGACTTTAAGTTCACATATTTTTAAGAGTTTCTTAATCATATCAAGATCATCATTATTCCTTAATTATCAAGCTTTATGTTTAAAAATAGCTTTAATGATATCAGATCAAAATACTTTCAGTGCTTATAAAACTATAAAGTAAAAATTTTATTTATGATATTTTCTTACTTGTAGCCACGTTTTTCATTACAGATACGCTGTGATCTTTGCCTCTAACCGTCTTCACACAGAACAGGTAGTCCATACCTGGGGTCAGATTCCTTACTTTGGCTTTGTTGGTATATACAATTACTTGGAATAGTTTTTCCCTTCTAGGTGTCATACAATAGGATATCTAGAGAAAGAGATAAATTCATATTTTTCATGATTTAGAAAGGATCTGTCATGAACTCCATACTAGTCACATCACATAAATTAATACTGCAAGATAGGGGTTGTAATACTTCCTACCTTCACCAAGAAGTAATTTGGAGGTAGTTGAGGCTGGATAACTTAGTGACATTCACACAGCAGTAAGTTTAGTGAACCAACATAGGAGTTTATATACTAAAAGACCAACAGTCTCCAAATGTTTCTAAATTTCACATCTAGCGGGGTGTGTGTGTATGTGTGTGTGTGTATACAAACACATGATTTATTTATATATATACATATATATATATGCATAATATAATAGATGTGAGTGAGACTTGACCTGTTGGTCCACCTGAAAACAAAAACTGTTCTGTAACATTTCATGCATGCCTGTTCTCCAACTCCAGGTAAGCAGAAGACTAGAGGAAGTGAAGGCAGATATTGCTGAAGTCCCAAGTTTCTGACCCTGTGGAAGATGCCATGGCTTTCACCTGGCTGCCTAAGGGATGGAAAGGGGGTGCTTCTGCCCACAGTCCAGCTAAATGAGGAGGGCCCTGTGGGTATCATAACCATGCATGGAGGATGTCTGCTGGAGAGACTGACACATTCTAGTTGGAAGGTAAGAGGCAGCCAGTTCCCACTAATGTGTCTGGTTGACCAGAGAAAAAGGAAACTGGGAAGAGCTAAGAGTAATCTATGTACCCACCTTTGCCCTGACAAAGATGCCACAATCTCCCGTGGGTCACGTATGACCACACAGAGTGATCAGACTTGAACCAACTTACCAGTACCTCACCCAAGAAGTCTGACCTCTGTGCAAACACACCCAAGCAGCAAAAAGTAGTGGGATATAATACAAGAGGGAAGAAGTGAGAAAGTCTGGAAAAGATAGAGCTGGACCTGGGTCTGTCATGTCAAGGACGTGGGTCGTGTGGGAAACCCCCACCTTTCTCACAAAGAACTCACATATGTGTCCCAGCAGAGAGACTGTATTTTAAGGGCTGCTAAATAGGTATCAGTGGAAGCCAGTCAGTGTCAGTCAAGGGAGTAGTAAAAAAACAGCAAGAGAGAAAACAACAAAAATGAACACCTGGCAGAGAGGAGGCACTTCAGTTTTTGTTGACTCAAAGAATGATGTGTCACATCCATGTCAGTTTATCTTTCATTATAAGCATCTTCCATTACGGCCAATTATTCATTAAAACTTCAGAATTGGCACTGCCTTTAGAAATTTTCAGTGGACTGATCTGATAGTCCCAATACTTTGGGGATTTTTTTTTTAATTCATTAAAATCTACTTATCACAATCTTTACTCTTCTTTAGTCCATATTTCAAGGTGTAAAAGAAAAAGAAACATACATCTAAATGAAAGTAATCACATTCATTTTATAATTTTAATTATATGATCCTTTAAAAACCACTCGTTGTGTGGTGAGAGTCAGAGAAACAAATTTCCTGGGCAGACATGTTTATCGCTGTCTTGTGGGAAGAGTATTTTGTTACTGAAGAAAGATAATCATGAGGAGAAGCATATCACTGCTTATTGATTTATAAGGTGTCACTGGCAATTACCTTGTTTGTCTGGCATATGGTAAGACAGGAAAAGTGAACAGAATGCTGAGAACTTCTGATATGAAAAAGGATGGTACGAGAAAGTACCATGTAGCAGAGGAAGAATATAACCTTAATGAAATGGTAAACTCAGACATACAAAGAATCATAGCAAGGCATTAATGAAGGACTGAAGGGAAAAGAAATCAATTGCAGTGATCTCAAGATAAAATTATGAAAATTTTTAAAATAAATTTGTAAACTAGAGGTTTGTCAAGTTCCAACTATGTGGACTCCATGTATCTAATAGAAACCAACTGAAGAAAATGCAATTTGTTCTTTTATTTCTACTTTTAAAGCAGAATTTGAAGACCTGAAATGATTAATTTTAGATGATTAGGAAAATGATCCCAATTATGCATGTACACTTTGCTAAGCAACCAGGATACTGTTGCTTAATGCATTAAAATTTAACAAATAATCTCATTGGTAGAGAAAGACTAGAATAATTATTAGAGATAGTTAATATAGTTAATAAATATAACCTGAATCCAAAAGATTAACATGATTTCTTGAAATAAGTTTTACTTCATACATAAATTACAATCTCAAAAAAAGTGTTCATATAAAAATAGGAAAAAGTAATTCTAGGAGTATACATTTCATCTGACAACAAATAATTTTATGGCCTCAGCCAACCCAAGAAAAGATCATCTTTTTAGCCATTTGCCTTGAAATATGAGAATTAGGACAAACAGATAAGGGTAAAAAATGTGCATCTTCTACAATTAATATTATAAATACCTAGAATTTTCTCTAGGAAATACCCATACTAAGTATAGGAATGAATTAAATCATTCTAGAAAGGATAGAATTTTTCATGAATCATTTATAACTCAAGACGCCCCAATCATTGAATGATGTTTACAAATGACAAACAGAATGCTCCCCCTAGACTTGCTCATGTAAAATATCCTCTTCTCTTTTCAGTGAGTCTGAGTCTTACCCGTTCCCAAAAGTTCATCTCAAGCTCTACCCTTTGCTGATAACCATGTTCAGGATTGATACCCTCCCTCCAGCACCCCAATCATACATGGCAGGGGTCCCCAACCTCCAGGCCACGGACCAGTACCTCCTGCTAGATTAGGGGCAGCAGTAATTAGAAATAAAGTGCACAATAAATATAATGCCTTTATTGCATGTATTATGTGCATAATACATACATAATTACATGCATCATCCTAAGACCACCCCCCTATCCCCAGTCAGTGGAAAAATTGTCTTCTGTGAAATTGGTCCCTGGTGTCAAAAAGACTGGGGACCACTGATATATGGGAACACTATTATATAAAGTTTTATTTACTTACTAAATATTTATTGATCATCTATTACATGGAAAGCATTATTCTCAGTACTAGGTATCGCTGAGGGTTGGACATGACTGAGTGACTTCACTTTCACTTTTCACTTTCCTGCATTGGAGAAGGAAATGGCAACCCACTCCAGTGTTCTTGCCTGGAGAATCCCAGGGATGGGGGAGCCTGGTGGGCTGCCGTCTGTGGGGTTGCACAGAGTCGGACACGACTGACATGACTCAGCAGCAGCAGGTATTTTACAGTAAACAAGACAAAAAAGGCTTCCCATTGTAGGGGAGTTACACTCTAAGGGTGACGCCTAACAACAATCAACTCAATAAACAAATGAATGAAATAATCAGCTACATCTCAGAGGAAACAAAGAATGGTTTTATTTAGAGTAGGTAAAAAAGCAAGGAGATGAGAATATAAAACAAAGAATTGCTCACAAGGATTAAGTCATTAGCCACTGCAGCTATTAACCTGCAGCACACCCTGAAAGGAATTCAGGATGCAAAACAAGGTGAGGCATTCTGTGCTTTGGATAAACAAGCCCATCAGAAAGTTAGATGTATATCTCAGGAAGAATTTTTATGAACCCAGATGCTTACATTTTCCCATACATAGAAATCATTCTAAAATCATTAACTGATTTATCTGTGTCTTGTGACTAACCGTGACCTTTTACTGAGATGTATGCTTGACTGCATGTATTTCTCAGCCCTAAATTATATATTAGGGCTTCTCCCCTACTTCCCCACAACAGTTCCCTCAGACCTATGGAGAGGCTATTTCCTAGGCTATAGCTCTCATAAATTCTCTGAATAAAACTGAAACTCACAACTCTAACATTGTGTATTTTTCTTATAGTCAAAAAATGATTCTGGAGCTGAGAATCCAATGATAGAAAAGAGTCGACCAAAACTGAAGGCGAAATACCCATGCAAAATGAATATCAAGTACAAAAATTCTGCAGCAGGGATGCGCATGGCATGCTAAAGGAACTAGAAAGAGAGCCCAACATGCTAGCAGCATAGAAACCAAGCAGACAGCATAATTAGATGAAGGTCCAATCAGGTGAGCTCTTGGAGACCACTTTAAGGTTGCTGCTAAGTCGCTTCTGTCGTGTCCGACTCTGTGCGACCCCATGGACTGCAGCCTACCAGGTTCCTCTGTCCATAGGATTTTCCAGGCAAGAGTACTGGAGTGGGTTGCCATTGCCTTCTCCACTTTAAGGTTACATAAACACATAAAGTTTAGACTTTAAGTGATGGGCAATGGAAATCTAAAGGAGGTTGTTAAATCAATGAGAGACACTATATCTCTGTCACCTGCATTCTCTCTGGCCACTATATGCTAAGTAGATAATATGGAAATCAAGAACAGAGACCGAGGACTTCCCTGGGGTCTAGAGGTTAAGCATTTGCCTGCCAATGCAGGGGACATGGGTTCGATCCCTAGTCCTGGGAGATTCCACATGCCATGGACCAACTGAGACCATGTGTTAGAACAACTGAGCCTGTGTGTCAAAACTACTGAGCCTACGCTCTAGAGACTGCAACCCACAACTCCTCAGCCCATGCACCTACAGCTCATGCCCCATGCTCCACAAGAGAAGCCACCGCAATGAGGAGCCCGCAGACTGCAACTAGAGTAGCCCCCACCTGAAGCAGTGAAGACAGACCCAGCACATCCAAAAATAATTAATTTTTAATTAAAAACATGTATCTTTAAAAAAAAGGTGGGGGCACAGTCCTAAGATGGAGGAGGAATAGGATGGGGAGACCACCATTATCTTCCCCACAAATTCATCGAACGATCATTTGAATGCTGAGCAAATTCCAAAAAACAACTTCTGAACGCTGGTGAAGGACACCAGGCACCCAGAAAGGCAGCCCATTGTCTTCAAAAGGGATAGGACAAAATATAAAAGATAAAGAGAGAGACAAAAGAGTTAGGGACGGAGACCCATCACAGAGAGGGAGTTGTGAAAGAGAAGTTTCCAAACTCTAGGAAACCCTCTAACTGGAGGGTCTGTGGGGAGTTTTGGAATCTCAGAGGGCAACATAACCAAGAGGGAAAAAAATAAATAAATAAAACCCCACAGATTACGTGCCTAACTGCAACTCCCAGAGAAGTAGCCCAGATGCCCGTGTCTGGCACCAGCAAGTGGGGGCTGAACAGGGAGATATTGGTTGCATGCTTAGGGTATGGACAGAGCCTGAATGCCCTGAGGACAATCTGAGGGAGCTAACATGAGACAGCACCCCAAACTGTGGGATAGCCAGGGAGAGAGAGAAAAAAATTAAAGAGAAAAAGACAGAGAGAACTTTCCCATGGAAAGCTTTATCCTAAGGCACTGACAGCCCGCTCACAGAACAAAGGACTGAGCAAATACCAAAGGAGAGCTAGCCGGCTACGGACTGGCCCCTTTCCACACTGGAAACAGAGAGGCAGGCGGGCGACAGCCAGAGCCAGAAGGGGCAATCTCGGCACCAAAGACGTCATCCTCCACTAAACTGTGAGCAGGCTCCCAGCTGCTAACCAAGTTTTCCTTCAATCAAGATGGTTGACATCCCCCAGGAGGGTCGCAGGAAGAGATCAGCTCCCCAAGGAGACACACAGCACACTTGAGACAGTGCTCCCACTCTGCACCCAGGAAACCAAGTGGCTGGGGCCAGGGAGGTGATAAGACCCACCACCCACCTGGGGAGAGTGCACTCGCCAAGCACCTGTTCAGTTCAGTCGCTCAGTCATGTCCGACTCTTCACGACTCCATGAATCGCAGGGCGCCAGGCCTCCCTGTCCATCACCAACACCCGGACTTCACCCAGACTCACGTCCATCGAGTCAGTGATGCCATCCAGCCATCTCATCCTCTGTCGTCCCCTTCTCCTCCTGCCCCCAATCCCTCCCAGCATCACAGTCTTTTCCAATGAGTCAACTCTTCACATGAGGTGGCCAAAGTACTGGAGCTTCAGCTTTAGCATCAGTCCTTCCAATGAAATCCCAGGGCTGATCTCCTTGCAGTCCAAGGGACTCTCAAGAGTCTTCTCCAACACCACAGTTCAAAAGCATCAATTCTTCGGCACTCAGCCTTCTTCACAGTCCAACTATCACATCCATACATGACCACTGGAAAAACCATAGCCTTAACTAGACGGACCTTTGTTGGCAAAGTAATGTCTCTGCTTTTAAATATGCTATCTAGGTTGGACATAACTTTCCTTCCAAGGAGTAAGCATCTTTTAATTTCATGGCTGCAGTCACCATCTGATCTTGGAGCCCAAAAAAATAAAGTCTGACACTGTTTCCACTGTTTCTCCATCTATTTACCATGAAGTGATGGGACCAGATGCGATGATCTTCATTTTCTGAATGTTGAGCTTTAAGCCAACTTTTTCACTCTCCACTTTCACTTTCATCAAGAGGCTTTTTAGTTCCTCTTCAATTTCTGCCATAATGGTAGTGTCATCTGCATATCTGAGGTTATTGATATTTCTCCTGACAATCTTGATTCCAGTTTGTGTTTCTTCCAGTCCAGCGTTTCTCATGATGCACTCTGCATATAAAAATAAGCAGGGTGACATGATACAGCCTTGATGTACTCCTTTTCCTATTTGGAACCAGTCTGTTGTTCCATGTCCAGTTCTAACTGTGGCTTCCTGACCTGCATACAGGTTTCTCAAGAGGCAGGTCAGGTGGTCTGGTATCCCATCTCTTTCAGAATTTCCCACAGTTTATTGTGATCCACACAGTCAAAGGCTTTGGCATAGTCAATAAAGCAGAAATAGATATTTTTCTGGAACTCTCTTACTTTTTCCATGATCCAGGGGATGTTGGCAATTTGATCTCTGGTTCCTCTGCCTTTTCTAAAACCAGCTTGAACATCTGGAAGTTCACAGTTCACATATTGCTAAAGCCTGGCTTGGAGAATTTTGAGCATTACTTTACTAGCATGTGAGATGAGTGCAATTGTGCGGTAGTTTGAGCATTTTTTGGCATTGCCTTTCTTTGGGATTGGAATGAAAATTGACCTTTTCCAGTCCTGTGGCCACTGCTGAGTTTTCCAGATTTGCTGGCATATTGAGTGCAGCACTTTCACAGCATCATCTTTCAGGATTTGGAATAGCTCAACTGGAATTCCATCACCTCCACTAGCTTTGTTCGTAGTGATGCTTTCTAAGGCCCACTTGACTTCACATTCCAGGATGTCTGGCTCTAGGTCAGTGACCACACCATCGTGATTATCTGGGACATGAAAATCTTTTTTGTATAGTTCTTCAATGTATTCTTGCCACCTCTTCTTGATATCTTCTGCTTCTGTTAGGCCCATACCATTTCTATCCTTTATCGAGCCCATCTTTGCATGAAATGTTCCCTTGGTATCTCTAATTTTCTTGAAGAGATCTCTAGTCTTTCCCATTCTGTTGTTTTCCTCTATTTCTTTGCATTGGTCACTGAGGAAGGCTTTCTTATCTCTTCTTGCTATTCTTTGGAACTCTGCATTCAGATGCTTATATCTTTCCTTTTCTCCTTTGCTTTTCACCTCTCTTCTTTTCACAGCTATTTGTAAGACCTCCCCAGACAGCCATTTTGCTTTTTTGCATTTCTTTTCCATGGGGATGGTCTTGATCCCTGTCTCCTGTACAATGTCACGAACCTCAGTCCATAGTTCACCAGGCACTCTATCTATCAGATCTAGGCCCTTAAATCTATTTCTCACTTCCACTGGATAATCATAAGAGATTTGATTTAGGTCATACCTGAATGGTCTAGTGGTTTTCTCTACTTTCTTCAATTTCAGGCTGAATTTGGCAATAAGGAGTTCATGATCTGAGCCACAGTCAGCTCCTGGTCCTGTTTTTGTTGACTGTATAGAGCTTCTCCATCTTTGGCGGCAAAGAATATAATCAATCTGATGTCAGAGCTGACCATCTGGTGATGTCCATGTGTAGAGTCTTCTCTTGTGTTGTTGGAAGAGGGTGTTTGTTATGACCAGTGCGTTCTCTTGGCAAAACTCTATTAGTCTTTGCCCTGCTTCATTCCGTATTCCAAGGCCAAATTTGCCTGTTACTCCAGGTGTTTCTTGACTTCCTACTTTTGCACTCCAGTCCCCTATAATGAAAAGGACGTCTTTTTTGGGTGTTAGTTCTAAAAGGTCTTGTAGGTCTTCATAGAACCGTTCAACTTCAGCTTCTTCAGCATTACTGGTTGGGACATAGACTTGGATTACTGTGATACTGAATGGTTTGCCTTGGAAACGAAGAGAGATTATTCTGTCATTTTTGAGATTGCATCCAGGAACTGCATTTCAAACTCTCTTGTTGACCATGATGGCTA